>NC_064846.1:83423865-93423865 GCF_024166365.1 Elephas maximus indicus
AATAAATGGAAAGGTATTCTGTGCTCATGGATTGGAAGACAATATAGTGAAAACTTCAATACTACATAAAGCAATCTACAGATACAATCCAATCTTGTTACAAATCTCAACATTCTTTACTGAAATGGAAAAACTAATGACCAACTTTCTATGGAAAGGAAAGAGGCCTCGAATTGTCAAAGCAATATTGAAGAACAAAGTAGAAGGCCTCACACTTCTTAATATCAAAACATTCTATAGAGCCACTGTAATCAAAACAGCCTGGAATTCATTCAGTGATAGACGCATAGACCAGTGGAATAGAATTGAGATCCCAGAAATAAATCCATCCATATGTGGACAACTGATTTTTGACGAGTGGTTAAAACCCATTCAATGGAGAAGTCTCTTTAATAATTGGCAAAATTAGATACTCACTTGCAGAAAAATGAAACATAATCCACACTTCATACCATATACAAAATTAAATCAAAATTAATCAAAGACCTAAATGTTAAACCTAAAACTATAAAGTTTCTGGAAAAAAGCAGAGAGAGAAAACTATGGGACCCACATAAAATAATGCATATATGTGTACGGGTTAAGTACAGCTGTGTACATATGTTTGCACAGATAGAGGTATCAATGTGTACATGTAGGTACAGATATTTGTGTGCATGCTTATATGTTCATAGAAGGCACAGTTACAGATACTTTCCAGGCTAACCAAATACCTTGCGAGATTGGTTCTCTGGGATTTAAAGTTTAGGGCCTTAGTCTCAAGGGACAACTCAATTGACATAAAGTTCATGCTCTGCATCCTAGTTTATGTTCTGCATCCTAGAGAGGTGATTAGCATCTGAGGTCTTAAAACCTTGAGAGCAGCAATCTAAGACACAACTATTGTTCTCTACTCTTTAGGAGCAGAAGAGAAAGAAGGAAACCAAAGACTCAGAGAAAAAATTAGTCTATAGCTCTATTAGCCTACATGAGCAACAGCCTTATCTACCCTGAGACCAGAGGAGCTAGATGGTGCTGGCTTGACTCAACGGCACTGTTTTTTTTTTTTTTTTTTTTACCACTACTGGCTGTTTGATCTGGGCCACAATAAATGGACCCTGATAGAATGGGAGAAAAATGCAGAACAGAACTGAAATTCTTAAAAAGTCCAGACTTACTGGACTAGTTGAGACTAGAAGACTTCCTGAAACTGCCATCCTGAGATGTTCTTTAAACTTTGAATTGCAACTAATCTCAAGGTCACCTTTTAGCAAAATAACAGATTGGCACACAAAGTAAAGGATATTACCCGTAAGCATAGTGCTCCACTAAAAAACCATCTATATGAGACCAAAAGGTCAACAATTACTCCAAAGCAAAGATGAGATGATAAGGGAGCAGGGAAAATAAATCACTAGAAATGAAAAAAATAGAAAGCAACTAAAGAGAATACCGACATTGTAAAAATGTAACTAATATCACTGAACGATTTATGTAGAAATTGCCAAATGGGAAAATAATTTGCTGTGTAAATTTTCACTGAAAACACAATATTGTTTTCTTTTTTTTAAAAAAGAAGAAACATAACTGATACAATGAGAAAAGTAAAAAAAAATATTTTATACCAGTCCCTACTACATGTACTCGTGATTGTCTAAAGTTGTTGTTAGGTGCCACAGAGTACTTTTTGACTAATAGTGACCCCATGCAAAAGGGAACAAAACACTGCCTAGTCCTGCGCCATCTTCACAATCTTTGTTATGCTTGAGCCCGTAGTTGTAGCCACTGTTTTAATCCATTTTATCGAGGGCCCTCCTATTTTTGCTGATCATTTACTTTACCAAGCATGATGTCCTTCTTCAGGGACTGGTCCTTCTGGATAACATGTCCAAAGTATGTGAGACTAAGCTTGCCATCCTTGCTTCCAAGGAGCACCCTGGCTGTATTTCTTCCAAGACAGACTTGTTTGTTCTGGTGGTCCATGGTATATATATTCAATATTTTTCACTAACATCATAATTCAAAGGCATCAATTCTTCTGCAGTCTTCCTTATTCATTTTTTTTTTAATTTTCATTGTGCTTTAAGTGAAAGTTTAGCAATCAAGTCAGTCTCTCCTACAAAAATTTATCTACACCTTGCTATATACTCCTAGACGCTCAACCCCTAATGAGACAGCACATTCGTCCTCTCTACCCTGTATTTCCTGTGTCCATTCAGCCAGCTCCTGCCCCCTCTGCCTTCTCATCTCCCCTCCAGACAGGAGCTGCCCACATAGTCTCACGTGTCCACATGAACCAAGAAGCTCACTCCTCACCAGTATCATTTTCTATCCTATAAAAAAAAAAAAAACTAGTCCAATCCCTGTCCTGAAGAGTTGGCTTTGGAAATGGTTCCTGTCTTGGGCTAACAGAAGGTCTGGGGACCATGATCTCCGGGGATCTTCTAGTCTCAGTCAGACCATTAAGTCTGGTCTTTTTACAGGAATTTGAGGTGTGTATCCCATTGCTCTCCTGCTCCCTCAGGGATTCTCTGTTGTGTTCCCTATCAGAGCAGTCGTTGGTTGTAGTCGGGCACCATCTAGTTCTTCTGGTCTCAGGCTGATGTAGTCTCTGGTTTATGAGGCCCTTTCTGTCTCTCGGGCTCATAATTACCTTGTGTTTTTGGTGTTCTTCATTCTTCTTTGATCCATGTGGGTTGAGACCAATTGATGCATCTTAGATGGCCGCTTGCTAGTGTTTAAGACCCCAGATACCACTCTCCAAAGTGGGATGCAGAATGTTTTCGTAATAGATTTTATTATGCCAATTGACCTAGATGTCCCCTAAAACCATGGTCCCCAAAGCCCCGTTCTTGCTATGCTGGCCTTCGAAGCATTCAGTTTATTCAAGAAACTGCTTTTGGTTTAGTCCAGTTGTGCTGACCTCTCCTGTATTGTGTGTTGTCTTACCCTTGACCTAAAATAGCTCTTGTCTACTATCTAATCAGTGAATACCTCTCTCCCTCCCCACTCTTGTAACCATCAAAGAATATTTTCTTCTCTGTTTAAACTATTTCTGGAGTTCTTACAATAGTGGTCTCATACAATATTTGTCCTTTTGCAACTGACTAATTTCACTCAGCTTGATGCCTTCCAGGTTCTTCCATGTTATGAAATATTTCACAGATTCATCGTTGTTCTTTATCGATGTGTAATATTCCATTAAGGGAAACCCTGGTGGCATAGTGGTTAAGTGCTATGGCTGCTAACCCAAGGGTTGGCAGTTCGAATCCACCAGGTTGTCCTTGGAAACTCTATGGGGCAGTTATACTCTGTCCTATAGGGTCGCTATGAGTTGGAATTGACTCGATGGCTCTGGGTTTGGTTTTTTTTTTTGGTTTTGATAATATTCCATTGTGTGAATATACCATAATTTATCCATTCATCTGTTGATGGGCACCTTGGTTGCTTCCATCTTTTTGCTGTTGTAAACAGTACTGCAGAGAACATGGGTGTGCATATAACTGTTCATGTAAAGGCTCTCATATCTCTAGGATATATTCCAAGGAGTGGGATTGCTGGATAGTATGGTAGTTCTATTTCTAGCTTTTTAAGGAAGTGCCAAATGGATTTCCAAAGTGGTTGTACCATTTTACATTCCCACCAGAGTGTATAACTATTCTAGTCTCTCCACAACCTCTCCAACATTTATTATTTTGTGTTTTTTTGGATTAATGCCAGCCTTGTTGGAGTGAGATGGAATCTCATTGTCGTTTTGATATTTTTTTTAATGGCTAATGATCCTGAGCATTTCCTCATGTATCTGTTATCTACCTGAACGTCTTCTTTAGTGAAGTGCCTGTTCGTAACATTTGCCCGTTTTTAAATTGGGCTATTTGTCTTTTTGTTGTTGGGTTTTTGCAGTATCATGCAGATTTTAGAGATCATATGCTGATCAGAAATGTCATAGCTAAAAACTTTTTCCCAATCTGTAGGTAATCTTTTTACTCTTTTGGTGAAGTCTTTGGATGAGCATAGGTGTTTGATTTTTAGGATCTCCCAGTTATCTATTTTCTCTTCTGGTATTTGTGCATTGTTAGTAATGTTTTGTATGCTGTTTATGCCATGTATTAGGGCTCCTAGCATTGTCCCTATTTTTTCTTCCATGATCTTTATCATTTTAGATTTTACATTTAGGTCTTTGATCCATTTTGAGTTAGTTTTTGTGCATGGTGTGATGTATAGGTCTTGTTTCATTTTTTTGCAGATGGATATCCAGTAATGCCAGCACCATTTGTTAAAGAGACTGTCCTTTCTCCATTTAACTGACTTTGGGTCTTTGTCAAATATCAGCTGCTCATGTGTGTATGGATTTATGCCTGGGTTCTCAATTCTGTTCCATTGGTCTATGTATCTGTTGTTGTATCAGTACCAGGCTGTTTTGAGTACTTTGGTGGTATAACAGGTTCTAAAATCAGGTAGTGTGAGACCTCACACTTTGTTCTTCTTTCTCGGTAGTGGTTTACTTATCCAGAGCCTCTTCCCTTTCCATATGAAGTTGGTGATTTGTTCCTCTATCTCATTAAAAAAATGTTGGAGGGAACAAAACAGTGAACCCCTGATGGAGCAGGAGAACAGTGGATGCAGATCTTTAATTCTAATAAAAAGCCCAAGCTTAATGGTCTGCCTGAGACCGGAGGGATGCTGATGGTCATGGTCCCTGGACCCTTTGATAGCCCAAGATTAGAACCATTCTCAAAACCAACTCTACAGACAGGGATTGGCCTGGACTAAAAGATAGACAATGTAGCTGGTGAGATGTGAAACTTCGTGGCTCAGGTAGACGCATGATACTATGCAGGCGACTCCGGTCTAGTGGCAAGACAAGAAGGAAGAGAGGGACAGAAGCTGGTTGAATGGACAGGGTAAATGTAGGGTGGAGAGGAGGAGTGTGCTATCTCATTAAGAGGAGAGCAGCTGGCAGTGTATATGGCTTTTTGTATGAGAGACTGACTTGATTTGTAAACTTTCACCTAAATGATAATTTTAAAAAATGTCATTGGAATTCCCTAAACTTCTGTTTATCTGGAAATGTCTTAGTTTCACCTTCATATTTGAGAGAAAGTTTTGCTGGATATATGATTCTTGGCTGGCAATTTTTTTTCCTTCAATGCTTTATGTAAGTCATTCCAGTGCCTTCTTCCCTTCATTGTTTCTGCCGAGTAGTCCGAACTTATCCTCATTGACTCTCCTTTGTAGATGACTTTTTGTTTATCCCTAGCCACTCTTAAAATTCTCTCTTTACCTTTGGTTTTGGCAAGATTGATTATAATATGTCTTGGTGACTTTCTTTTGAGATCTACCTTATGTGGAGTTCAGTGAACATCTTGGATAGATATCTTCTCATCTTTCACAATATCAGGGAAGTGTTCTGCCAACAAATCTTCAACAATTCTCTCTGTATTTTCTGTTATCCCTCCCTGTTCTGGTACTCATATTACTTGTAGGTTATTTCTCTTGATAGAGTCCCACAGGATTCTTAGGGTTTCTTCATTTTTTTTAATTCTTTTATCTGATTTTTCTTCAAATATATTGGTGTCAAGCATTTTATCTTCAGTTGTACTAATCCTGCCTTCCGCTTTTTAATTTTGGTCCTCTGACTTTCTATTGAGTTGTCTAAATCTGTAATTTTATTGTTAATCTTCTGAATTTCTGATAGCTTTCTCTCTATGGATTCTTGCAGCTTATTAAATTTTTCATTATTTTCTTGAATAACCTTTTTAATTTCTTCAACTGCTTTATCTGTATGTTCCTTGGCTTGTTCTGCATTTTGCCTAATCTTCTTCCTGATCTCGTTCCTGATCTCTTGAAGAGTTCTGTATATTAATCTTTTCTATTCTGCATCTGGTAATTCTAGGAAGGCACCTTCATCCAGAAGATTCCTAGATTCTTTATTTTGAAATCTTGTTGAAATGATCATGGTCTGCCTCTTTATGTGATTTGATACTGACTGTTGTCTCTGAGCCATCTATAAGTTATTGTATTAGTTTACTTTGTGTTTGCTTACTGTATCCTAGCTTCTTGCTTTTTTTTTTTTGATGTGCCCAAATAGGCTGCTTGAGTGAGCTAGCTTGATTATTTTCACCTTTGAAGCTCTAACTTCCTGTCATCAGATGGCTAGAGCTGTTATCAGGTATATGATCCTAGGAGTCCATTCAGTTTTCTTGTATGGATTCAGCTCAGGTGTCCAGGTAGTTGGTCATCAAGTGTGTGGTACAGGCTCTGTCCTATAGTCTTAGAGGGGCAGGGGTGATCAGTGTAGGTGTGGGTATCTGATTGCATCAGGGGGTCGTGTTCTGAGCAAAGCAGGGGCAGACAACCATCCCCTAATTGTCTGTGAGGAAAGCGCATCTCTGTTCCCTACTGTGCACAGGTCGGCGGGTTCTGCAGATGGACCATAGGCACCCAATGCTTTTTGTCGTAAGGACTGGGAGGTACCACTTATCCTTGGACCCCTGTCACCGGTGGCTAGGTGATGTGAGTGGAGCCACTGGTCCTTAGGCCCCTGATGTGGGTAGGTGAGGATCCTGTTTAATAGGCAAAGTGGTGGCAAACATCAAACACCCACGTCTCCACTGCATAACGGAAACAGCTGGAGTCTGCCAACAAGGGTCTATTCTCCTGAAATAGGCCCACTCAGGCCCATGCAGGGGGAAAGTTATTCAAAGTCCTTGGACTGTTTATGCCTGGACAGGAGCTGCTTGTGTCCTGAGCTCCCCCGCTTAGTGGAGGTGGCAGATTATCTTTTCCCCCAGTTGTGAATTTATTCCTTCTCCAAGGTCAGGAGAATAGCTCAGGAGATGCAGCAGGAACTGTCTCAGGTGCAGGGAAATCAACAGCCACTGAAGCCAGCTTGGGGGCTGGGGGCATCATAAAATAAATGCAAGTACTTAGTTTTTGCCGAGAGCGCCATTCTTCTCTGGTTCCAGAGGAGTGAGTAGGATGTGCAGCCCGCTGTCTCTCCCTAATGAGGCCACATCTGGAACACTACTGCCAGCCCTGCCATGGTCACTCCAGGGAATGGTGCCTGAGGGTTCCCAGAGATTCAGGTCCAGCAACTCCTCTCCACTTCTGAACCTTCTCTTTCTCCCCCTGCCACTCAGTCCATTTTCTAACTTTGCCTTTGATGTTCAGGGCTCCTAGCTTGTCATAAATATTATCATGTCACTTGTTTTTTCGGGTATTTGTTGTAAGAGGGATCACTGGAAGCATCTGACTACTCCGCTATCTTGGCCTCGCCTGTCTTCCTTATTCTTTGTCGAGCTTTTGCATGCATATGAGGCCATTGAAAACACCATGGCTTAGCCAGGCACACCTTAGTCCTCAAAGTGACATCTTTACTTTTTAACACTTTAAAGAGGTCTTTTGCAGCAGATTTGTCCAGCGCAATGAGTCATTTGATTTCCTGACTGATGCTTCCATGGGTGCTGATTGTGGATCCATGTAAAATGAAATCCTTGACAGCTTCAGTCTTTTCTCCATTTATCATGATGTTTCTTATTGGTCCAGTTGTGAGGATTTTTATTTCCTTAATGTTGAGGTGTAATCCATACTGAAGGCTATAGTCTTTCATCTTCATGAGTAAGTGCTTCAAGTCCTCTTCCCTTACAGATATTAAGGTTGTGTCACCTGCATATTGCTGGTTGTTAATAAGTTTTACACAAATCCTGATGCCACATTCTTCTTCATATAGTACAACTTCTCAAATCTTTTACTCATCATACAGATTGAATAAGTATGGTGAAAGGATATAACCCTGATGCACACCTTTCTTGATTTTAAATCATGCAGTATCCCCTTGCTCTGTTCGAACAGCTGTCTCTTGGTCTATGTACAGTTTAGGCATGAGCACAATTAAGTCTGATTGCCTAATAATATTGTTTTATATCTGTAAAAAGCTATACCTGAGTGCATTTCCAGACACTAAGGTGCATAGTGGAACAGTTGCTTAGTTTTTATCATAATGACATAAGCCACAAACGCTTGGAATAATTAATACAATCTCATATAAAATAATGCAATAAAAATTGACATAGAAACCAGAAAAACTGAAACAATTTTGCAAATACTTTGGTAGTCCATTTATCTGAACATTAGATTTCTAGTAATCTCCACAGTTCAAAGGATATCTCAGGACTCATAAATAAGGGAGATGTAATAAGAAGCAGCAGCAGTCTCAAGTCTCATGAAATTGCTTCCATAAGGAAGGCATGAAGTGATCCTCAGGCTGTCACTAAAAGATTTTTTGTCATACAGTCTTCTTTTCTACTTATTTTTTACTGTGTTTTGGTAAAGGTTTACAGAGCAAATTAGTTTCTCATTAAACAATACACATATTGTTTTGTGACCTTAGTTACCAACCCCATGACGTGCCAACACTTTACCCTTGTCAAACTTGGTTCTCCATTTCCATTCATTCAGGTTTCCTGTCCCTTCCTGCCTTATTGTTCTTGACCCTGGGCTGGTGTGTCCATTTAGTCTCATATACATAGTCAAGCTATGTGAATTATTGTTTTATGGGCCTGTCTAATTTTTGGCTGAAGGCTGAACCTCAGGAGAGACTTCACTACTGAGTTAAAATGTTATCCAGGGCCCATTCTCTTAGGGTTTCTCCAGCCTCCATCAGAACAGTAAGTCTGATCTTTTTTTGTGAATTTGAATTTTGTTCTACATTTTTCTCCAGTTCTGCCTGGGACCCTATATTATAATCCCTGTCAGAGCAGTCAGTGGTGGTAGAAGGTCCCCATCTAGTTGTGCTGGACTCAGTCTGGTTGAGGCTGTGGTACTTGTGTTTCATTAGACCTTTGGACTAATCTTTCACTCTTTTCTTTGGTTTTCTTCATTCTCCCTTGGCCCAGATGGGTGGTACCAGTAGACATATCTTAGATGGCTGCTCACAAGCTACTAAGACCCCAGAGGCTACTCAACAAAGTAGAATGTAGAGCATTTTCCTTAAAAGTTATGTTATGCCAATTGTGCTAGATGTCCCCCAAGACCATGGTCCCCAGCCCACAGCCCAGTAACTTGATCTCTCAGTTAGTTTGGATTTGTCTATGAAGCTTCTATGACTTTCCCTTGGTCAAGTTGTGTGCTGGCTTCCCCAGTACTCTGTACTGTCTTGCCCATAACCAAAGTTACCACTTATCTGTTATCTAGTTAGTGTTTTTTTGCTCCCCACTCTCCCCTCCCTCTTACCATCAAAGATTGTTTCTTTTTATGTGTAAAATTTTCATGAGTTTTTATAATACCATTCTCATACACTGTTCTTTCTGATTGTCATGGATTGAATTGTATCCCCCCAAAAATGTGTATCAACTTGGCTGGGCCATGATTCCCAGGTTTGTGTGATTGTCCACCATTTTGTCATCTGATGTGATTTTATGTGTTGTAAATCATACATCTATGATGTTAATGAAGAGAGATTAGCAGCAGTTATGTTAATGAGGTAGGGCTCTATCTACAAGATTAGATTGTCTCTTAAGTCAATGTCTTTTGAGATATAAAAGATAGAAGAGAGCAGAGAGACAGGGGGACCTCATAACACGAAGAAAGTATTGCCAGGGGCAGAGTGCATTTCCTGGACCCAGGGTTCCTATGCAAAGAAACTCCTAGACCAAGGGAAGATTGATGAAATGGACCATCCTCCAGAGCCTACAGAGAGAGACAGCCTTCCCCTGGAGCTGGCACCCTGAATTTGGTCTTCTAGCCTACTAGGCTGTGAGGGAATGAACTTCTCTTTGTTAAAGCCATCCACTTGTGGTATTTCTCTTATAGCAGCACTAGATAACTAAGACCGTGATTGACTTATTTCACTCAGCATAAGGCCCTTCAGATTCATTTGTGTTGTGAGATATTTCTCAGATTCATCATTGTTCTTTACCATTTCATAGTATTCCATTGTGTGTATGTACCATAGTTTGTTTATCCATTCGCCTGTTGATGGGTACTTAAGTTGTTTCTATCTTTTTGCATTGTGAATAATGCCACAATGAGCATGGGTGTGCATATGTCTATTTGTGTGCAGGCTCTAATTTCTCTAGGACATATTCCTAGGAGTAGGGTTGCTAAATTGTATGGTATTTCTATTTATAGCTTTTTAAAGAAGTGATATATCATTTTCCAAAATGGTTCTACCATTTTGCATTCCCTCCAGCAGTGCATAAGAGTTCATACATCTCCAAAATTAGTTATTTTCTAGTTTTTTTTTTAATTTGTGCCAGTAATTCTAGGGTAAGATGTTATCTCATTGTAGTTTTGATTTGCATTTCCCTGGTTAATGGCTAGTGATCATGAGCATTTCTTCATGTGTCTGTTAGCCGCCTAAATGTCTTCTTTCGTGAAAAGTCCGTTCATTTCCTTTGCACTTTTTTAAAATTGGATTATTTGTCTTTTTGTTGTAGGGGTGTTGGATTTTCCTATAGATTTTAGAGATTAGACCCTTTGTCAGATATGTCATAGCCAAAAAAAAAAAAAATTTCCACAGTCTGTAGGTTCTCTTTTTACTCTTTTGGTGAAGTCTTGATGTGCATGAGTGTTTAATTTTTAGAAGATTGCAGGTATCTAGGTTATCTTCTGGTGTTTGCGTATTGTTAGTTATAGTTCGTATCATGTTAATGCCATGTATTAGGGCCTCTAGCATTGACCCTATTATTTCTTCCATGAACTTTATAATTTTTTTTTTATATTTAGATCTTTGATACATTTTGAATCAGTTTTTGTGTGTTATATGAGGTATGGGTCCTTTTCCATTTTTTACAGATGTACATCCAGTTTTGCCTGCACTGTTTGTTAAAAAGACTGTTTTTTCCCCATTTAATGGATTTTAGGCCTTTGTCAAAGATTAGGTAGGCAGACGGATTTACATCTGCATTCTTGATTCTGTTCCATTGGTCAATGTATATGCAATTGTACCAGTACCAGCCTGTTTTGACAACCATAGCTGTATAGTAGGTTCTGAGGTCAGATAGTACGAGACCTCCTACTTTCTTCTTTTTCTTCATAATGTTTTACTTATCCTGGTATTCTTTCCATATAAAGTTAATGATTGTTTTTTCCATCTCATTAAAGAATACTGTTGGTATTACAGTCAGGATTGCATTGTATTTGTAGATTTCTTTTGGTAGAATTGACATTTTTACAATGTTGAGTCTACCTATCCATAAGTGTGGTATGTTTTTCTATTTATGTAGGTCTTTTTTGGTTTCTTACAGTAGTGTTTTGTAGTTTTCTTTGTGTAGGTCTTTTATGTCCCTGGTTAGATTTATTCCTAAGCATTTTATTTTTGGGGGGGTTATTATAAATGGTATTGCCTTCCTGATTTCCTTTTCGTAGTTTTCTTTATTGGTGTAGAGAAATTAAACTGATTTTTGTATGTTGATCTTATATCCTGCTACTCTGCTG
Organism: Elephas maximus indicus; assembly: GCF_024166365.1. Lineage (NCBI taxonomy): Eukaryota > Metazoa > Chordata > Mammalia > Proboscidea > Elephantidae > Elephas > Elephas maximus. The sequence goes on from NC_064846.1 coordinate 83,435,284, forward strand.
GATCTTTCTATTTGTTCCAGTAGTTTTCTTGTGGATTTTTTCTGGGTTCTCTATGTATAGTATCATATCATCCCCAAATAGGGACAGTTATATATTTCCTTACCAATTTGGATGCCCTTTATTTCCTTTTCCTACCTTATTGCTCTAGCTATGACTTGCAGCATGATGTTAAATAGGAGTGATGATAAAGGGAATCCTTGTCTTATTCCTATTCTCAGGAGGAAAGTTTTCAACCTCTCTCCATTGAGGATGATGTTGGCATTTTCCTTGGTTTTGCCTTTTCTGTGTCAATTGAGACGATCATGTGATTCTATTCTTTTGTTTTATTTGGGTGGTGTATTACCTTGATTGATTTTCTAATGTTGAAAAATCCTTGCATGCCTGATGTTTTAGTTATCTAGTGCTGCTGTAACATAAATACCACAAGTAGATGTCTTTAACACAGAGAAATATATTCTTTCTCAGTCTAGGAGGCTAGAAGTCTGAATTCAGGGTGTCAGTTCCAGAGGAAGGCTTTCTCTCTCTGTTGGCTCTGGGGGAAGGTCCTTGTCATCAGTCTTCTCTAGTTGAGGAGCATCTCAGCACAGGGACCTCCAGTTCAAAAGATGTGCTATTCTCCTGGCTCTTGTTTCTTGGTGGTATGAGTTCCCCATGTCTGTCTGCTCATTTCTCTTTTTTATATCTCAAAAGAGATTTGCTTAAGACACAATTTAATATTGTAGATTTAGTCCTGGTTTATTAACACAACTGCCATTAATCCCACCTTATCAACATCATACAGACAAGATTTATAATACGGACAGGAAAATCATGTCAGATGACAAAATGATGGACAATCACACAATACTGGGAATCATGGCCTAGTCAAGTTGACAGGCATTTTGCGGGGGGGCACAATTCAATCCATGACATTCTGCCCTTTGGTCCCCCAAAATGCATGTCATTGCCACATGTAAAGCACATTCACCCCATTATATCATAGCAAAAGCCTTAAATCAACTCCAAGTGCAAAAAAAATTACAAAATCAAAAAATTCCTCTTCAACTGCGCAATCTAGATTACAAGTTATCTGCTTATTGGTGTTGCTTATTGATCCATTTGTGAGAATTTGTGTTTTCTTTATGTTGAGGTATAATCCATACTGAAGGCTGTGGCCTTCAATCTTCATCAGTAAGTGCTTCAAGTCCCCTTCACTTTCAGCAAGCAAGGTTGTGTCATCTGCATAATGCAGGTTGTTAATCAGAATTCCTCCAATCCTGATGCTGACTTCTTCATTTAGTCCAGCTTCTTGGGTTATTTGCTCAGCCTACAGATTGAATAGGTATGGTGAAAGGATACAACCCTAACACACACTTTTCCTAACTTTAAAAACCATCCCCTTGCTCTGTTTGAACGACTGCTTCTAGATCTATGTACAGGTCCCTCATGAGCACAGTTAAGTGTTCTGGAATTCCCATTCTTTACAATGTTGTTCATAATTTGTTATGATCCATACAGTCCAATGCTTTTTATAGTCAATAAAATGAAGGTAAACATCTGATACTCTATGTTTTCAGCCAGGATCCATTTGACTTCAGCAATGATATCCCTGTTTCTATCTCCTCTTCTAAATCTGGCTTGAATTTCTGGCAGTGCCCGGTCGATATACTTCTGCAGCTTCTTTTGAATGATCTTCAGCAAAGTTTTACTTCTATGTGATATTAATGATATCATTCGATAATTTCCACATTCAGTTGGATCACCTTTCTTGGGAATAGGCATAAATATGGATCTCTTCCAGTCAGTTGGCCAGGTAGCTGTCTTCCAAATTTCTCGCCAGAGATGAGTGAGTACTTCCAGTGCTGCATCCATTTGATGAAACATCTCAATCGATATTCTGTCAAATCCTTAAGCCTTATTTTTCATCAATGCCTTCAGTGCAGCTTGGACTCCTTCCTTCAGTACCATTGATTCCTGATGGTATACTACCTCCTGAAATGGTTGAACGTTGGCCAATTTTTGGTATAGTGACTCTGTGTATTCCTTCCATCTTTTTTTGATGTTTCCTGTGTCATTTAATATTTTCCCCGTAGAATCCTTCAACATTGCAACTCGAGGTTTGAATTTTTCCTTCAGTTCTTTCAGCTTGAGAAATGCCAAACTTGTTCTTCCCCTTTGGTTTTCTAACTCTAGGTCTTTGTACACGTTGTAATAATAATTTACTTTGTCTTCTGGAGCCACCCTTTGAAATTTTCTGTTTGGCTCTTTTACTTTACTGTTTCTTCCATGTGCTTTAGCTACTCGACTTACAAGAGCAAATTTCAGAGTCTCTTCTGACATACATTTTGATATTTTCTTTTTTCCTGTCTTTTTAATCACTTCTTTCTTTCTTCATGTACAATGTCCTTGATGTTATTCCATGACTTGTCTGGTCTTTAGTCATTCATGCTCAACGCGTCAAATCTATTCTTGTGATGTTCTCTAAATTGAGGTAGGATATACTCAGGGTCATACTTTGGCTCTCGTGGACTTGTACTAATTTTCTTCAGTTTCAACTTGAACTTGCATATGAGCAATTGATGGTCTGTTCCACAGTTGACCCTTGGCCTGGCTCTTAGTGATGACATTGAGATTTTCCATCCTGTCTTTCAACAGGTATAGTTGATTTGATTCCTGTGTATTCCATCTGGTGAGGTCCATGTGTATAGTCGCCCTTTATGTTGGTGAAAAAAGGTATTTGCAGTGAAGAAGTCATTGGTCTTGCAAAATTCTTTCACACAATCTCTGGCATCATTTCTATCACCAAGGCCATATTTTCCAACTATTAATCGTTCTTCTTTGTTTCCAACTTTATCATTCCAATCATCAGTAATTATCAGTGCATCCTAGGGGTTTTGGGGGTCTGTGCCAGTGCTTCTTGGGGTCACAGTGCTCAGCACATGGTGCAGATCGGCAGTAGGGAAGGGAGAGGATACGATATGTGGAGCTGAGTAGGAGAGAGAACGAAGAGAAATAAACAGAAGCAAAAAATGAAGGACTAAAAAGTAAATAAAATGGTGTCACAGTGGGTTATTGTGGGACAGATCAAAAGAGGTCCTGTGCCATTCAGTCACTTTCTAGCCAAGCTGTGTGGCTTAGCCTGTCTAGAAGGGTCAGGGGGATACTTATGGGCTAGGTGGGCAGGAGAAGGAAAGTAAAGAAGGGAGAGAGAAGAAACAAAGAACCAAAAACATCAAAAAAGGTGCTGAGGGAACTGGCCATTGAGGACAGTGGGGAACTGGAGTGGTGGCGAACTGATTTCTCTCTCACTGGTGGGCACAGCACAGCCCCTCAGGAAGTGGCAGAGGTAGCACAGGGCCTAGATGGGAGGGAGAAGGGAAAGGTAGAAAGGGAAAGATAAAGAAAAATTAAAAAAATATGGCACTGAGAGCGCCAGCAGATGGGGGTAGGGCAGATCCAGGGAAGCCATATTCCAATGGCTCTCTACCTGAGCAGTGTGGCATAGCCCATTGAGAAGGGGCAGAGGTGGCACATGGAGCTAGTTGGGCAGGAGAACGGAAAGGAAGGAAGGGAGAGAGAGAGAAAGGAAACAAAAACAACAACAACAGAATAAATATGGCACTGAGAGAGCAGCCATTGGGAGCAGGACAGTACCTGGTAGGCCGTGTGCCAATGGCTATCTACCTGAGTGGTACAGCATGGCCCATGGAGAAGGGGCATGGGTAGGGCATGGGGTTAGGTGGATGGGAGAAAGGAAAGGAAGGAAATGAGAGAGAAAGAAGAAACAAAACACAAAACAATATGGCACTGAGGGAATGAGCCATTGTGGGCAGGACAGTACCTAGTAGGCTGTGTGCTAGTAGCTCTCTAGCCGAGCTGTATGGTATGGCCCATTGAGAAGGGGTGGGGGTGGCACGTGGATCTATATGAGCAGGAGAAAGGAAAGGAGAGAGGGAGAAGAAACAAAATGAAAATAAATGGCACTGAGGGAGACAGTCATTGGGGTGCTGCAGACCTGAGGAAGCTGTGTGCCAGTGCTTTCTAGCTGAGTTATGCAGCATGGCCCATTGAGAAGTATCGGGGGCATTTCATGGGGCTAGGTGGGTGGGAGAAAGAGAGAAAGGAAGGGAGAGAAAGAAGAAACAAAAGAAAAAGAAAAAAGATATGGTGCTGAGGGAGCTGGCAGGTGACAGTGGTGCAGACTCAGGGAAGTCATGTGCTGGCGGCTCTCTAGCTGAGTGGTGTGGCATGGCCTGTCGTGAAGGGGCTGGGGTGGCATACAGGACTAGGTGGACAGGAGAAAGAAAAGGAAGGAAGGGGGAGAGAGGAAACAAAAAACAAACAAAAATGGCACTGAGGGAGCTGGCCAGTGACCAGTGACAGCTGTGCAGACCCAGGGAGGCTGTGTGCCAGTGATTCTCTAGCTGAGCAATGTGGCACGGCCCATCGAGAAGGGGCAAAGACGATGCACATGGTTGTGTGGGCAGGAGAAAAGAAGGGAGAGAGAAAAAATAACAACAAAAAATATGGCACTGGGGGAACCAGCTGTTGGGGATGGGGTGGACCTGAGGCAGCAGTGAACCAGTTTCTCTCCAGCCAAGTGACCATGTTCTATTGGAAAGCTGGCGGGCAGAGTACAGGGCAGAAGGTTATGGGGTGAGAAAGCATGTATCCCTGGTTACCAAGTGCTCTGTCTCAAGTTGGGGGCTCCATGAAGCTGCCTTCCAGTACTCCCTGTTTGGGGTTCTTGGTGGCTGTGGCCCAAGATGGTGAGTAATTGCCACATTAGCTGCCAGGGACCTCCACTCTGTAGCTCTTCTTGTTCTCTGTTCTCTGCCAGTTTCTTCTTCCATTCAGTGCTTGATTGAGTTCTTTATCCCTTTATTTGATGCTTAGGGTTCCAGGATTGACTTTTGTATCTGTTTTACTTAGTTTTTCAGGTCTTTGCTGCAGAGGGATGGCAGAGTGCTTCTGTCTATTGTACTATGTTGGCTCGGCCTCATCAAACATTTTTCTTAAATGAAGAACCTTTTTTGTGGTTCTGTGTGTTCTCTTGGTCCACTTTGGTAAGGTTTCCTTCACTAGGGTAGGTAGTTACATGGCCCACACGCTTAGGGCTCATCCTTCTTTGTTGTCTTTAATCTTTGTATATTGTGCTTTAGCTAAATATACTACCTCTGACTGAGCCTCCCAGTCTCAAGAGCAGGATCAGTAAAGTAGCCCATTTGTTTGGCCTTAGTTCAGTCAGGTCATCTAATATTTTTTGCAAAAGAGGCATGCCACTTCTCATTCTTTGTATTTTTATAAAAGCCAGGGGGAAAACATGGAAAAGGATTTTATAAAACCCTGCTTATAAGAGTGAAGAAAATATGTACATCCGTACAGAAATAAGTAAACTAGGATTTATTCATACAGTGAAATACCATACATAGCTGTCTTAATGAATGGACTAGTTTTCTAAGTAACGATATGGATACAACTCAAAAGCAACAAAGAAAGGAGCAAACCACAAAAGTTCACGGACAGTACAATATATGGCAAAGACACCAAATTATTAATGGGTATATATGCATGAACTTTATGATAGTTAACAGAGATGGCAGATGATGGTGGAGCTTTAACTGTTTTTCTAATGTTTTATCTCTTAAAATTATGAAAAAGAGATCCAATACAAACATTGCAAAAATGTAGAAGTATTAAATAGAATTGTTGGCTACATACAGTATTATTTTATGTATGTTTGAGATACTTTATGAATAAAAATTCAATACATCCTTCCTAATAGTATAAAACAGATTCTTTTCAGTCTCAACTACTGTCATCATAAAAGATTATTTAAAGGGTCAATATTCTATGTTATACATGTACATTGTTAAGGTAGACGAGTCTGAATATCAAGTTCTCGTAAAGTGCAAAATGGCGTAATATATATGGAAATAAAGTCTAGCTCTAGTTATATAAACATAACACAACTGGACTTGAATGATAAAAGGGATAAGAGACATGGTACATTGTGTTCCTTTGAAAGATTGTGGTTATTTCATATAGGCTGGATGGTAGATCTTCCAATTATGTTACTCCTTTTGTTCTATATAGGGGACTGTAGTATGTGAAAAAGCAATTGGATCAAGGGGCAGTGAATGATCACCCTCTGGGGAGCAAAAGTACATTCAGAGAGCAGTACCTTGGGTGGGAATAAATATAGTAAGATTTAGGTTTGCATTTATACTAGTATTTGGCCTGTACTTTTCTTGGAAATCAAAAAAGAATACCACAGTGGCTAAAAGCACAAGATCTAGAATCCCAGTTATACCCACTTACCAGTTTTGTTCATCTATCTAAGTGGGATCTGTTTCCCCCAGTTTTAAATGTAAAACAAAATAATAGTAATAATAACCTATTAAAAAATCATATCTATTGAGAGTGACATCAAGAAAATGGTGGAGTTTAAAGCACAATAAAAATTAAAAGAAAAAAAAAGAAAGTGGTGAAGTAGGTGACTCCATGCTTATTTCCCCTAAGAGAAATATCTAAAATCAAGCAGAAAGTGTCATAACCAACTCTGTCATAACTCTGGGAAACAGTTAAAAGTTTACAGCAATTGAGCAAATGTTGAAACAACAAACAAAAGTAACTTCACAGTGGTAGGAAAGCTATGTATTTTTTTTAACTTGGCCATGCCCCACCTACTCCCCAGCTTGTTGGCCAACTTGAAGATGTCAGTCTCAGTTCCCAGTGGGGATTCTGGTCCCTGTTTATGGAGGGAGTAGAACAGACCATATTAGTAAATTATTGAGATTATTTGCTCTAACCTGTCTGGTGGCTACCTGAATTACTGATGCAGATTCTTGTCTCTGTTTCACCTATCTCAGAACTCAGATGGAAAAGGGGCAGGCATTGTTTAAAAACACTATAAGGCTAATGATCAACCCATAGCAAACTCTGGGCAAAAGAGTAAAACCGATTCATGCAATAGACTGCTTAAGGCCTGTGAGGAAAAGCAAAGGAGACAGTTATTTTGGGAAATTAGGGCATTCGAAATAACCTATGTATAGAGGGAATTTAGAAAGCCCATGCATATCCAGGGCAAGATGCATGCTCAGAAAAGTCCTGAAAATACCCTTAGTTTCCACCTCAGGCTAATCTCTAGGCTTAACATAAACCTGTCTAAGTATTGAATGCATGCTTTTGCACAGAGACATATTTCAAAGACTGGGAGAAATGCTTTTGTTTTGCTTTGCTGTTTTGTTATCTCCCAGTGTTCAATGAATTCTCTGTCAAAACACTAGCTGAACACACACTATGAAGAGAGAGTTTATTGACCACACATGACAAGGAATACAGTCTTTTCAAAAATAGTTTGTAAAAGTCACTGAATCAATGAACTTCTACAACCTTCAACAATTTAAAAAAAAATCAAACTGTGGGGAAAGAGGAGAATCTGATTTTCAGAGTTACTACATTATAATATTAAAACACACAGTTTTCAACCAAAAAAAAATCATAAGGCATACAAAGAAATAGGAAAGGAGGCACAGTCAGACCCTGAGGAACCCCATGCTTTTAATTTACTATACAAACATATTTAAACTGCCAAAAAATGCTCAAAGAGCTATGGAAAAACATGAATGAAGAACTTAAAAAAATCAGAAAAACTAACAACGAAATGAAAATATTGATAAAGAGATAGAAATTATAAAAATTAAACAAATTCTGGAGCCAAAAAGTACAATAACTGAAATGAAATATTTGCTAGAGGGATTTAAAAGCAGATTTGAGCAGGTAGAAGAAAGTATCAGTGAAGTTGAAGACAGGACAATGGAAATGATCCAATCTGAGAAAAGAAAGAAAAAAAAAGAAAGAACGAAGAAAAATGAACAGACCCTAAGGGACTGTGGGATACTATTAAGCAGACATACATATGCATTAAAGGTATCCAAGAAGGGGGAGAAAGGGCATATATGATAAAGGAATATTGCCAAAAACCTCCTATATTTGATGAAAAACATGAATCCACACATCCACGAAGTTGAATGAATTGCAAGTAGGATTAACAAAGAGATCAACACCGAGACACTTAATGGTCAGACTGTGGAAAGACAAAGACAAAGTGAGAATCTTGAAATCAGTGAGAGACAATCAACTTGTCACATACACGCGATCCTCAATAAGATCAACAGCTGATTTCTCATCAGAAATCATGGAGGCCAGAAAGCAGTGGAATGATATATTTAAAGTACTAAAAGACAAAAAAAAAAAAGTCAACCGAGAATTCTGTATCCAGCACTTGTCCTTCAGACATGATGGAGAAATTAAGACACGTCCAGGTAAACAAAAGCTGAGGTACTTTGTTACCACTAGTCCTGTCCTACTAAAAATGCTAAAGGAAGTCCTTCAATTAAAATGAAAGGGCACTAGAAAAGTATCTCAAAGCTGTTTGGAGAAATAAAGACCTCTGGTAAAGGTAATTGCATGAGCAAATAGGAAAACAGTATTATTATATCTTTGGTTTGTAACTCTACTTTTTAAGCCCTACATGATTTAGAAGACAAATTTTTAAATAATAATAATTTTAAATATATTTGAATGGTAAAACAATGCATAAAGATGTAATCTGTGACTACAACAAAAAAGGGGCAAAGTTGTGTAGCAGCAGAATTTTTCATACGCTTTTTTTTTTAATTGAAGTTAGGCAGGAATCAGTTTGAATTAGGGCTTTTTTTTGCCTTTTTAAAAAAAGTTTAGGGTGTTAAATGCTACCCTTATGGTAAGAAGAAAGAAAATATCTAAAAATATACACACAAAGTGAAATGATAAGGGAATCAAAATGATTCAGTACAAAAAAGTCAACTGAATGAAAAAATAGCTAATGGAGAAAATGATAGACAAAAAATATATAAGACAATAAGACATATAAATAGCAAATAAAAATGATGGAAATTGCATGTAAATAGGTTAAATTCTTCAATATAAAGAGAAATTGACAGAGGGATTAAAAAAATCATCCAACTTGATGTTGTCTGCAAGAGACTCACTTTAGATCTAGAGGCACTGTTAGGAATTGATTTGTGTCCCCCAAAAATGTGTGTAAATTTGGCTAGGCCATGATTCCCAGTATTATGTGATTACCCAACATTTGACATCTGATGTGATTTTCCTACGTGTTGTAAATCCTATCTGTATGATGTTAATGAGGCAGGATTAGAGGCAGTTATGTTAATGAGACAGGATTCAATTGACAAGATTAGGTTGTATCTTTAGGCAATCTCTTTTGAGATATAAAAGAGAGACGTGAGTAGAGATACAGAGGGACTTCCTACCAGCAAAAAAGCAGAGCAAGGAGCAAAGCGTGTCTTTTTTGGACCCAATATCCCTGTGCTGAGAAAGTCCTAGACCAGGGGATGATTGATGGCAAGGACATTCCCCCAGAACTAATATAGAGGTAAAGCCTTTCCTGGGAGCTGGTGCCCTGAATTCAGACTTCTAGCCTCCTAAACTGTGAGAAAATAAACTTCTGTTTGTTAAAGCTATCCATTTGTGGTATTTCTGTTATAGCAGCACTAGACAATTAAGATAGACACAAAAAAGCTGAAAGTGAAAAATAGAAAAAAAACATGTCTGTACTTACAAAAAGAGAGCTGGGTAGCTATGTGAATATTAGATAAAATCAACTTTAAGTAACAAACTCTTACATGAGACTTGAAAGACCTTATATATTGACAAAAGTGTCAATTCGTGTATGACCTATAGCAATTGTAAACACATGAACCTAACAACAGTATGGCAAAATATACGAAGCAAACATTGACAGAACTGAAGGGAGAAATAGACAGTGCCACAATAATAGTTGGAGACTTCAATACACTGCTTTTAATAATAGATGTAAAATCTAAAGAGAAGATTAATGAACAAAGGAAGTTTTTAAATGACAGTATAAACCAACTAGGCATAACAGATACATATAGAACAACGTATCCAATAATATAATACACATTCCTCTCAAGAAGACATGGATAATTCTCTATGATAGACCTTATGTTAGGCCACAGAACATTTCTCAATAAATTCAAAAATTTTGAAATTATGCAAAGTATTTTCTCCAACCACAATGGAAGGAAGCTAGAAGTCAATAACAGAAGAAAAACTGGAAATTTCACAAATATGTGACACTATTAAGCAAAGAAGTTAGCACAAGGTAAATTAGAAAATACTTAGAGATAAATGAAATTAAAACACAGCATAATGAAATTTTTTGGATGTGAGGTAGGTAATGCTCAGAGGGACATACATAGCTGGTGTGCCTAAATTAATGCTGATATTGAAGGGAGAAATATATCAAACCAATAACATATCTTTACAACTTGAGAAACTAGACAAACAAGAGCAAACTGATCCCAAAGCTAGTAGAAGGAAGGAAATAATAAAGATTATAGTGGAGTCACATGAAACAGAGAATATAGAAACAATAAAGAGAATAAATGAAACAAAAGTTGGTTCTTTGAAAAGATCAATAAAATTGACAAACCTTTAGCTAGGCTTTCAGAGGCAAAAAAAAAAGAGATTATATAAAAGGACTTCAGCATTGTAACTCGAGGATTGAAGTTTTCCTTCAGTTCTTTCAGCTAGAGAAATGCCATGCGTGTTCTTTCCTTTTGGTTTTCTATCTCCAGGTCTTTGCACATGTCATTATAATACTTTGTCTTCTCAAGCAGCCCTTTGAAATCTTCTGTTCAGCTCTTTTACTTCATCATTTATTCTGCTCGTTTTAGCTACTTGACGTTCAAGATCAAGTTTCAGGGTCTCTTCTGATATCCATTTTAGTCTTTTCTTTCTTTACTGTTCTTTTAATGACCTCTTGCTTTCTTTGTATATGATGTCCTTGATGTCATTCCATAACTCTTCTGGTCTTCAGTCATTAGTGTTCAATGCGTCAAATCTATTCTTGAGATGGTCTCTAAATTCAGGTGGGATATACTCAAGGTCGTACTTTGGCTCTCGTTTTTTCTTCAGTTTCAAAAACTAAATGACACAAGAAGCATCAAAAGAAGATGGAAGGAATACACAGAGTCACTACAACAAAAAGAATTGGTCAACATTCAACAATTTCAGGAGGTAGCATATGATCAGGGACCAGTGGTACTGAAGGAAGAAGTCCAAGCTGCACTGAAGACACTGGCAAAAAACAAGTCTCCAGGAATGGAGGAAATACCAATTCAGAGGCTTCAACAAACAAATGCAGCACTGGAAGTGCTAACTTGTTTACGGCAAGAAATTTGGAAGACAGCTACCTGGCCAACCGACTAAAAGAGATCCATATTTATACTTATTCCCAAGAAAGGTGATCCAACCAAATGCAGAAATTATGAAACAATCTCATTAATATCACACACAAGTAAAATTTTGCTGCAGATCATTCAAAAGTGGCTGCAGCAGTACATTGACAGAGAACTGCCAGAAGTTCAAGCCAAGTTCAGAAAAGGACATGGTGATATCAGATCGATCCTGGCTGAAAGCAGAGAATACCAAAAACCTGTTGTCATGGATTGAATCGTGTCCCTCCAAAAAATATGTGTCAAATTGGTTCGGCCATGATTCTCAGTATTGTGTGGTTGTCCACCATTTTGAGATTGTAATTTTCCTATGTGTTGTAAATCTTAATCTCTGCCTGTGGTTAATGAAGCAAAATTAGATTATGTTAAAGAGGATTAGAGTAGGAACATCCCTGATCCAATGTAAGGGGCGTTTCCCTGGGATGTGGCCTACACTGCCTTTTGTCTTACAAGAGATAAAAGGAAAGGGAAGCAAGCAGAGAGTTGGAGGACCTCATACCACAAGAGAGCAGTGCCAGGTGCAGGGCATGTCCTTTGGACCAGGGGTTCCTATGCAGAGAACCTCCTAGTCCAGGAGAAGATTGATGACAAGGACCTTCCTCCAGAGCCGACAGAGAAAGCCTTCCCCTGGAGCTGATGCCCTGAATTTAGACCTCTAGTCTACTAGACTGTGAGAAAATAAATTTCTCTTTGTTGAAGCCACCCACTTATGGTATTTCTGTCACAGCAGCACTAAATCACTAAGAAAGATGTTTATCTGTGTTTCATTGACTATAAAAGGCATTTGACAGTGTGGATCATAACAAATTTTAGATAGCATTGCTTAAGAATGGGAATTCCAGAAAACTTATTTGTGCTTATGAAGAACCTACACATAGATCAAGAGCCAGGCTTTCGAACAGAAAAAGGGGATACTGCATGGTTTAAAATAAAGAAAGGTGTGCATCCAGGTTGTGTCCTTTCACCATGCCTATTCAATCTGTATGCTGAACAAATAAAACAAAAAGGTGGATTATATGAAGAAGAGTGAGGCATCAGGATTGGAGGAAGACCCATTAACAACCTGCATTATGCAGATGACACAACCTTGCTTGCTAAAAGTGAAGGGGACTTGAAGCACTTACTGATGAAGATCAAAGACTGCAATCTTCAGTATGGAGTACAACTCAACATAAAGAAAACAAAATTTCTTAGAACTGGGCTAATAAGCAACATCATAATAAATGGAGAAAAGATTGAAGTTGTTAAGGATTTCATTTTACTTGGGTCCACAATCAACGCTCATGGCAGCAGCCATCAAGAAATCAAAAGACACATTTCATTGGGCAAATCTGCTGCACATGACCTCTCTAAGGTGTTGAAAAGCAAAGATGTTACCTTGAAGACTAAGGTATGCCTGACCTAAGCCATGGTGTTTTCAATAGCCTCATGTGCATGCAAAAGCTGAACAAAGAATAAGGAAGACCAAAGAAGAACTGACGCCTTTGAACTGTGGTGTTGGCAAAGAATATTGAATATACCACAAACTGCCAAAAGAATGAACAAATCAGTCTTGGAAGAAGTACAGCCAGAATGTTCCTTAGAAGCAAGGATGGAGAGACTTTATCTCACATACTTTGGAAGTACTGTCAGGAGAGATCAGTTCCTGGAGAAAGGAAATCATGCTTTAGAAAATACAGGGTCAGGGAAAAAAGAGGAAAACCCTTAGTGAGACGGATTGACATAGTAGCTGCAACAATTGGCTCAAGCATAACAAGGATTGTGAAGATGGTGCAGGAACGTGCATTGTTTCATTCTGTTGTACATAGGGTTACTATGAGTCGAAACCGACTTGAGGGCACCTAACAACAACAACATCTAAAAGGATTATAAGATAATACTATTAAAACCTATACAAAAAGAATTAGAAAAGGTAGATGAAATGGGCAAATTCCTAGACACATAAATTGCCTAATTTGAAAATTTCAACATACCCACAACAAATAATCAGTAATAAAAATCCATCCAACAAAGAAAATTCCAGGACCAGGTGTCTTTATTGGGGAAATCTTATCAAATTTTTAAAGAATTAACATTAATCTTTCTCAAACTTTTCCAAAAAAATACAGTGGATGGAACACTTTCTAGCTTTCTGTGAGGCTAGCATCACCCTGATACCAAAGTCAGATAAAGGCGCCACAAGAAGAAAAAAGCTACAAACCAATATCCCTTATAAACATACCAAACCAAAACCAAACCCATTGCCTTCAAGTCAATTCTGACTCATAACAACCCTATAGGACAGAGTGAACTGCCCTGTAGGGTTTCCAAGGAGCAGCTGGTGGATTCAAACTTCTGACCCTTTGGTTACCAGCCATAGCTTTTAATCAGTGAGCCACCAGGAATTAAAAAAAAAAAAAACTGAAAACCAAACCCAACAGCATATTAAAAGGATTTTACACCATGAGCAAGTGGAATTTATCTCAGGGATACAAATGTGGTTCAACATAAGAAAATCAATCAATGTAATTCACAATATTAATAGAATGAAGAAAAAAATCCACAAATGATCATCCCAATTCATATTAAAAAAAACCCAGTGCAATTCATATAGAAATGGCATTTAACAATATTCAATGTCCTTTCATAATAAGAACATTTAGAAAACTAGAAATATAAGGGAATGCCCTCAACATGATAAAGGCATTTACGGAAAACTCATAGCTTACACCCTTCTCAATGGTGAAAGACTGAAAACTTTCCCCCGAATAACGGGAAAAAGACAAGGATGTACACTTTCACCACTGCATTTCGACATTTTACTGGAAGTTCTAGCCAGAGCAATTAGGCAAGAAAAATAAACAAAAGGCATCGAAATCAGAAATGAAAAAGTAAAATTATCTGTTTTTTTATATATAGAAAATCTTCAAGAATCCACAAAAAAGTTACTAGAGTTAATAAACTAATATAACAGGTGTCATGGATTGAATTATGTCCCCCTAAAAATGTGTGTATCAACTTAGTTTATGTTAAGAGGATTAGGGTGGGATTATAACACCACCCTTACTCAGGTCACCTCCCTGATCCAAGGTAAAGGGAGTTTCCCTGGGGTGTGGCCTGCACCGCCTTTTTATCTCTCAAGAGATAAAAGGAAAAGGAACTAAACAGAGAGTTGGGGACCTCATACCACCAAGAAAGCAGCACGAGGAGCAGAGCTCTTCCTTTGGACCTGGGGTGCCTGTGCCTGAGAAGCTCCTCGATGAGGGGAAGGTTATAGACAAGGACCTTCCTCCAGAGCCGACAGAGAGAAAAAGCCTTCCCCTGGAGCCGATGCCCTGAATTTGGACTTGTAACCTACTAGACTGTGAAAAATAAATTTCTCTTTGTTAAAGCCATCCACTTGTGGTATTTCTGTTACGGCAGCACTAGATAACTAAGACAGCAGGGTAAAAGATCAACTCACATGAATCAGTTGTGTTTCTATATATCAGCAATGAACCATTTAAAAGGGAAATTAAGAGGGCAATTCCATTTACAATAACATATAACAGAATCAAATACCAAGAGATAAATTTAGTCAGGGAGGTAAAAGACTTGTACACTGAAAACTGTAAAATACTGCAGAAAGAAATTAAAAAAGACCTAAGTAAATAGAAGTAGATATTCTGTGTTCATGGATTCAAAGACTTAGTATTGTTAAGATGTCAATACTCCCCAAAACAAACTATAAATTCTGTGCAACCTCTATCAAAATTCCACAGCTGTCTTAGATTCCTTCCATAACAAAATACGACAAAGTGGATAGCTTTGAAGATCAAAAATTTATAGTTTCCAGGTTCTGCTAGAAGTTTGAATTCAGGGTGTCACAGGTCTGTGTTCTCTTTGTTGGTTTTAGGGGGAAAGATTCTTCCGGGTCTCTTTCAGCTTCTGTAGCCCTGGGCATTTTTTGCTGTTCTCTGGCTTGTAGACAGATCCTTACATGTTGTCTTACCCCTGTTTGTGAATATTTCTGTGTTTGTCCTCTTTTATAAAATATCATTCAGAAGGGGTGGGGATTAGACCCATCTACTCTGGTATGCTTTGTTAACTGATAGCATTTGCAAAGAAAAACCTGGTGTCTCCAAATATGGTTGCATTCACTGGTGTAGGGGTTAGGATTTCAGCTTGTCTTTTTGGGGAACACTTTGCAATCCATAGGACCAGTCTTTTTTTGCAGAAACAGAAAAACTGATCCTTAAATCACTAAGGAATTGTAAAGGGCCCTGAAAACCACAACAATCCTGAAAAAGAAAAACAAAAATAAGAAGACTCACAATTCCTGGTTTCAAAACTTTCCACAAAGCTACAGTAATAGAAATGATGTGGTACTGCATTCAGGTAGACATATAAACCAATGGGACAGCATTGAGAGTCTAGAAATAAACCATATATCTATGGCCAATTGATTTTTGACAAGGATACCAAGTCCACTCAATGGAGGAAAAAATAGCCTCAAGAAATGGTGTGCGTCAACTGGATTTCCACATTCAAAAGAATGAAATTGAACTTGTAATTCATACCATGTATACAAATTAACTCAAAACAGATCAACAAGAGCTAAAACCATAAAACTCTTAAAAGAAACCACAAGGGTAAATCTTCTTGATGTTGGATTCGACAATAGGTTCTTTGATATGACACCAAAATCATGAGCAATAAAACAAAAAAATAGATACACTGGACTTCACCAATTTAAGAATTTCTGTATATATAAGGACATTACCAAGAAAGTGAACAGACAACTTACAAAGTGAGAAAAATATTTGGAAATCATACATCTGATAAGGATTTAATATCCAGAATATATAAAGAACTTGTACAACTCAACAACAAAAAGACAACCCAATCAAAAAAGGGACAAAAAAAATTGAACATATATTTATCCAAAGAAGATATACAAATGAAAAGTAAGCACATGAAAAGATGTTCATTATCATTAATCATCCAAAACCATTGCCGTCGAGTCGTTCCAACTCATAGTGACCCTAGAGGACAGAGTAGAACCTCCCCATAGGTTTTCCAAGAAGTGCCTGTTGGATTAGAACTGCCGACCTTTTGGTTAGCAGCTGTAGCTCTTAACCACTACGCCACCAAGGCTTCCCATTAATCATCAGGGAAATGCAAATCAAAACTACAGTGAGATACCACTTAATCCAGTCTGATGGCTATCATCAGGAAAATAGAAAATAACATGTTTTGGCTGGATGTGGAGTAATTGGAGCCCTCCTGCACTGCTGGTAGGAATGAAAAAATGATGTAGCTGCTGGGGAAAACAATTTGGCAGTTCCTCAAAAATTAAATATAGAATTACCATACCAGTACCCAGTGCCATCGAGTCAATTCTGACTCGTATGAACCAACACTCCCAATCCTGGATATTTACTCAGAAAACTTGAAAGCAGAGACTCAAACAGACACTTGCACATCAATATTCTTTGCGGCATTATTCATAATGGCCGAAAGGTGGAAACAACCCAAGCATCGATCAACAGATAAGTGGATAAACCAAATGTGGTATATACATACAACGGAAAATTATTCAGCCATAAAAATAAATGAAGTTCTGACACATGCTACCATATGGATGAACCTTGAAAACCTTATGCTAAGAAAAATAGTCAGACACACCATTAAACCCATTGCCATTGAGCTGATTTTGATTCATAACACTAAAGGACAGAGTAGAACTGCTCCATAGGGTTTCCAAGGTTGAAATCTTTACAGAAGTAGACTACCACATCTTTTGCCCACAGAGCAGCTGGAGGGTTTGAACTGCCAACCTTTCAGTTAGCAACTGAGTGCTTTAACCATTGTGCCACCAGGGCTCCTTAGTCAAACACAAAAGAAAAATTATTGTATTATACCATTTATATGAAATGTCTAGAATACACAAATGCATGGAGACCAAAGTAGATTAATGAGTTACCGGGGGTGGGGGGAGGGGCAAATGGGGAGTGATTTAAATGGCGTACTGTGTTTCTGTTGGAAGTGATGACAAAGTTTTGAAAACAGATAGTTGTGATGGTCCCGTAACATTCTGTATATAATTAATATCACTGAAGTGTATACTTAAAATGGCTAAAATGACAAATTTTATGTTATATATGATTTACCACAAAAATTTTTAAAAATAAAAATTTAAAAAACAATAAAATAACTATATTTTCTGGATGCTTTTGTCTAGGTATATGCAAACTATCTGAATTTCATTTCTCTCTTTGCCCCAGCGGTGATACATTGTCCAGATAGAATCATTGTTTTACTGCACAAAATCTTGGAATTCTGCTTAAGTTCATGTGAGCTCTCTGTACTTTTTTTTTTTTATCCAAAATGAATTCTTGTGAATCACTCGTATCTTTGTCAGAGCAAGTACAGTGTTTGGACCAGAGGTCATTCATTAGTTTTTCCAGGACATGCAGAGTTAATACAAGTATATGCTTTCATTTTCATTTAAAAAAATATGAGTGTGTGTGCATGTTCATGGGTGTGTGCATGTGGGCAGGTGAATGTGGGTGTCAGTGTGGGCATGTCTGTCTGTGTATATACCCATATCTTCTATGGCAAGGGAATTCTGGGTTGAGTCTTTAGGAGAAGTGGCAAAACAGCCCTATATTTCTTATCAATGCTGAGAACCTGACTTTGAGCTGCAAAGAAATTTGTGCTTGAATAATGTATGAAGTACAATCAATTCTGAAAAAAAATGCAGCTATATCATATAGATATATAAGAGGGGAATCTCTACCATCAAAGTTGTAATTTACTGATATATTTTCTCCACAGTTTTGCTTCTAAACAGTATTTAAAGAAGTCAAGTTGTAGTGTAAATTTTGTCTAAACTCTATTTCCTGCTTACCTCAGAATCACTGTAATTTCAATGTAAGTAAATTCTGAGAAATTGGGTCAAAATTCATTGCCTGTTTTTAAAATACTAAAAGGAAAACCAAAGACACTAGTACCAAGCTATACTATGTAGGGCTATCAGACCTTATTTTAAATAACTTCACTTGGGAATAGAGTTGTTTGGTTTCCCAGGCTCCACAAAGAAACATTCAAAACAAACGAAAATGCAAATATTTTGAAGGCTCTTGAGAATTTCTTCCACTCATGTAAAGCGATAAACAAAATATTACAACTTAAACCCAACATCCAAAAGCAAACAAAGAAACCCGTTGCTGTTGAGACAATTCTGACTCATAGCGACCCTATAGGACAGAGCAGAACTGCCCCATAGGGTTTCCAAGGAGCAGCTGATGGATTCGAACCGGTGACCTTTTGGTTAGCAGCTGACCTCTTAACCACTGCACAAAATGCAGCATAAGAGTATAAAAAATCACTGCATGGGGAAATTTACAACCTATGACTCTAAATCCTCCTCAACACTTAGTAACTATGGACTACCTAACTTTGGCCTTTGCACAACAGGATTCCTAGAGCATTAACCACGAGAAATAGGACTTTTTTTTTTAATAAACTATAGGGAAGTCATTTTAAATCTGTAATGATGCATACAACCAAGCTGAAATGGTTCAGAATTTTCGGCATAAAGAAAATGAGCCATTGGAAGAGCTGATCCTAGTGGCAATATAACATACAATTGTGTAGAAACTATTTACGGCGTTTGTCGCAGTAATTGTCTTCGCTAAAGTGCGTTATATGTATCATAGGAAATCTATTTTAAAAGACTAATGTGATACTACTTTTTATGCCACCCAAGGTGAAGCATGGAATGAACTGAAGTTAATCAAATTGCATGTGTGGAATGTTCACTACCGTGAATTTCAAAACTGTTTTAATGTGAAATAATACAAAAAATGTTATGCTGTCTGAAGTGAGTAGCGTCTGGGGTCTTAAAAGCTTGTGAGCAGCCATCTAAGATACATCTATTGTTCCCCTCCTGTCCAGAGTTTATGAGAATGAAGAAAATCAAAGACACAAGGAAAATATTAGCCCAATAACACAAATGAGAAATGTGCTTCTTAGTTCAATCAAGTATATGAGACCAAATGGCAACTGCTGCCCAAAAGCAAAGTTGAGAAGGCAGGAAGGGACAGGAAAACTGGACATGGAGAACTCAGGATGGAAAGAGAAAGGGGAGAGTGATGACACATTGCGGGGATTGCAACTAATGTCACAAAACAGTTTTTGTATAAATTTTTTGAATGAGAGACTAATTTTCACTGCAAACTTTCACCTAAAACACAACAAAAAAAATCTATAACTTAAGCCCCTTTAATATACCTAAGAAGTGTCTTAGAAGGTGATTATGACAGAGATACATGGCTGGCCATGCTCCTCTTCCATACTGTAGAGTTGTTGACAGGGACAATATTGTCAGCTAACCCTTGCATTTTGATGGAGAGAATGTGAATAGCCCTGACTCGCTGAATGAAAGTAAAAGTGCTGAATATAATTTCCAATGCAAGGTAGTTAAATATCCACTGGTTCTTCCTCATCCTCTCTTCTCTTTCCATGGTGACCTTGGAGACCAGGTGTTAAGGATGGGTACATCACAAATTGGAAGGAACCTGGATCTCTGACTCATCTTTTGTAGGAGAGATGCACAGATAAACTAATAAGGAGCTTTTATGAGGGAAAGATGAACTCTTATTTTTTTTTTGGTTAGATGGCATTGAATATTATTATTTTTTTTTATTAACTTTTATTGAGCTTCAAGTGAACGTTTACAAATCAAGTCAGTCTGTCACATATAAGTTAATATACATCTTACTCCTTACTCCCACTTGCTCTCCCCCTAATGAGTCAGCCTTTCCAGTCTCTCCTTTCGTGAAAACTTTGGCAGCCTCCAACTCTCTCTATCCTCCTATCCCCCCTCCAGACAGGAGATGCCAACACAGTCTCAAGTGTCCACCTGATATAATTAGCTCGCTCTTCTTCAGCATCTCTCTCCCACCCACTGTCCAGTCCCTTTCATGTCTGATGAATTGTCTTTGGGGATGGTTCCCGTCCTGTGCCAACAGAAGGTTTGGGGACCATGACCGCCGGGATTCCTCTAGTCACATCCAGACCATTAAGTATGGTCTTTTTATGAGAATTTGGGGTCTGCATCCCACTGATCTCCTGCTCCCTCAGGGGTTCACTGTTGTGCTCCCTGTCAGGGCAGTCATCGATTGTGGTCGGGCACCAACTGGTTCTTCTGGTCTCAGGATAATGTAGGTCTCTGGTTCATGTGGCCCTTTCTGTGTCTTGGGCTCTTAGTTGTCGTGTGACCTTGGTGTTCTTCATTCTCCTTTGCTCCAGGTGGTTTGAGACCAATTGATGCATCTTAGATGGCCGCTTGTTAGCTTTTAAGACCCCAGACACCACATTTCAAAGTGGGATGCAGAATGTTTTCATAATAGAATTATTTTGCCAATTGACTTAGAAGTCCCCTTAAACCATGGTCCCCAAACCCCCGCCCTTGCTCCGCTGACCTTTGAAGTATTCAGTTTATCCCGGAAACTTCTTTACTTTTGGTCCAGCACAGTCCAGTTGAGCTGACCTTCCATGTATTGAGTGTTGTCCTTCCCTTCAGCTAAAGCAGTTCTTTTCAGCTAATTAATCAGTAAAAAACCCTCTCCCTCCCTCCCTCCCTCCCCCCCTTGTAACCACAAAAGTATGTGTTCTTCTCAGTTTATACTATTTCTCAAGATCTTATAATAGTGGTCTTATACAATATTTGTCCTTTTGCCTCTGACTGATTTCGCTCAGCATAATGCCTTCCAGGTTCCTCCATGTTATGAAATGTTTGACAGATTCATCACTGTTCTTTATCGATGCGTAGTATTCCATTGTGTGAATATACCACAATTTATTTACCCATTCATCCGTAGATGGACACCTTGGTTGCTTCCACCTTTTTGCTGTTGTAAACAGAGCTGCAATAAACATGGGTGTGCATATATCTATTTGTGTGAAGGCTCTTTGTTTCTCTAGGGTATATTCCCAGGAGTGGGATTTCTGGGTTGTATGGTAGTTCTATTTCTAACTGTTTAAGATAGCGCCAGATAGATTTCCAAAGTGGTTGTACCATTTGACATTCCCACCAGCAGTGTATAAGAGTTCCAATCTCTCTGCAGCCTCTCCAACATTTATTATTTTGTGTTTTTTGGATTAATGCCAGCCTTGTTGGGGTGAGATGGAATCTCATCATAGTTTTAATCTGCATTTCTCTAATGGCTAATGATCGAGAGCATTTTCTCATGTATCTGTTGGCTGCCTGAATATCTTCTTTAGTGAAGTGTGTGTTCATTTCCTTTGCCCACTTCTTGACTGTGTTGTTTGTCTTTTTGTGGTTGAGTTTTGACAGAATCATGTAGATTTTAGAGATCAGGCGCTGGTCGGAGATGTCATAGCTGAAAATTCTTTCCCAGTCTGTAGGTGGTCTTTTTACTCTTTTGGTGAAGTCTTTAGATGAGCATAGGTGTTTGATTTTTAGGAGCTCCCAGTTATCGGGTTTCTCTTCATCATTTTTGGTAATGTTTTGTATTCTGTTTATGCCTTGTATTAGGGCTCCTAGGGTTGTCCCTATTTTTTCTTCCATGATCTTTATCGTTTTAGTCTTTATGTTTAGGTCTTTGATCCACTTGGAGTTAGTTTTTGTGCATGGTGTGAGGTATGGGTCCTGTTTCATTTTTTTGCAAATGGATATCCAGTTATGCCAGCACCATTTGTTAAAAAGACTATCTTTTCCCCAATTAACTGACACTGGGCCTTTGTCACATATCAGCTGCTCATACGTGGATGGATTTATATATGGGTTCTCAATTCTGTTCCATTGGTCTATGTGCCTGTTGTACCAGTACCAGGCTGTTTTGACTACTGTGGCTGTATAATAGCTTCTGAAATCAAGTAGAGTGAGGCCTCCCACTTTCTTCTTCTTTTTCAGTAATGCTTTACTTATCTGAGGCTTCTTTCCCTTCCATATGAAATTGGTGATATGTTTCTCTATCACCTTAAAAAATGACATTGGAATTTGGATCGGAAGTGCATTATATGTATAGATGGCTTTTGGTAGAATAGACATTTTTACTATGTTAAGTCTTCCTATCCATGAGCAAGGTATGTTTTTCCACTTAAGTATGTCCTTTTGAATTTCTTGTAGTAGAGCTTTGTAGTTTTCTTTGTATAGGTCTTTTACATCCTTGGTAAGATTTATTCCTAAGTATTTTATCTTCTTGGGGGCTACTGTGAATGGTATTGATTTGGTTATTTCCTCTTCGATATTCTTTTTGTTGATGTAGAGGAAACCAAGTGATTTTTGTATGTTTATTTTATACTCTGAGACTCTGCCAAATTCTTCTATTAGTTTCAGTAGTTTTCTGAAGGATTCCTTAGGGTTTTCTGTGTATAAGATCATGTCATCTGCAAATAGAGATAATTTGACTTCCTCCTTGCCAATCCGGATGCCTTTTATTTCTTTGTCTAGCCTAATTGCCCTGGCTAGGAATTCTAGCACGATGTTGAATAAGAGCATTGATAAAGGGCATCCTTGTCTGGTTCCCGTTCTCAAGGGAAATGCTTTCAGGTTCTCTCCATTTAGAGTGATGTTGGCTATTGGCTTTGCATAAAAAAAAAACTTTGCATAGATGCCCTTTATTATGTTGAGGAATTTTCCTTCAATTCCTATTTTGGTGAGAGTTTTTATCATAAATGGGTGTTGGACTTTGTCAAATGCCTTTTCTGCATCAATTGATAACATCATGTGTTTTTTGTTTGTTTTATTTATGTGATGTATTACATTAATGGTTTTTCTGATATAAAACCACCCTTGCATACCTGGTATAAATCCCACTTGATCATGGTGAATTATTTTTTTGATATGTTGTTGAATTCTATTGGCTAGAATTTTGTTGAGGATTTTTGCATCTATGTTCATGAGGGATATAGGTTTATAATTTTCTTTTTTTGTAATGTCTTTACCTGGTTTTGGTATCAGGGATATGGTGGCTTCATAGAATGAGTTGGGTAGTATTCCGTCATTTTCTATGCTTTGAAATACCTTTAGTAGTAGTGGTGTTAACTCTTCTCTGAAAGTTTGGTAGAACTCTGCAGTGAAGCCGTCCGGGGCAGGGCTTTTTTTTGTTGGGAGTTTTTTGATTACCGTTTCAATCTCTTTTTTTGTTATGGGTCTATTTAGTTGTTCTACTTCTGAATGTGTTCGTTTAGGTAGGTAGTGTTTTTCCAGGAATTCATCCATTTCTTCTAGGTTTGAGTACAATTTTTTGTAATAATCTGATATGATTCTTTTAATTTCAGTTGGTTCTGTTGTGATGTGGTCCTTCTCGTTTCTTATTCGGGTTATTTGTTTCCTTTCCTGTATTTCTTTAGTCAATCTAGCCAATGGTTTATCAATTTTGTTAATTTTTTCAAAGAACCAGCTTTTGGCTTTGTTAATTCTTTCAATTGTTTTTCGGTTCTCTAATTCATTTAGTTCAGCTCTAATTTTTATTATTTGTTTTCTTCTGGTGCCTGATGGATTCTTTTGTTGCTCACTTTCTATTTGTTCCAGTTGTAGGGACAGTTCTCTGATTTTGGCTCTTTCTTCTTTTTGTATGTGGGCATTTATCGATATAAATTGGCCTCTGAGCACTGCTTTTGCTGTGTCCCAGAGGTTTTGATAGGAAGTATTTTCATTCTCGTTGCATTCTATGAATTTCCTTATTCCCTCCTTGATGTCTTCTATAACCCAGTCTTTTTTCAGGAGGGTATTGTTCAGTTTCCAAGTATTTGATTTCTTTTCCCTAGTTTTTCTGTTATTGATTTCTAGTTTTATTGCCTTGTGGTCTGAGAAGATGCTTTGTAATATTTCGCTGTTTTGGATTCTGCAAAGGTTTGTTTTATGACCTAATATGTGGTCTATTCTAGAGAATGTTCCATGTGCGCTAGAAAAAAAAGTATATTTTGCAGCAGTTGGGTGGAGAGTTCTGTATAAATCAATGAGGTCAAGTTGGTTGATTGTTGTAATTAGGTCTTCCGTGTCTGTATTGAGCTTCTTATTGGATGTCTTGTCCTTCTCCGAAAGTGGTGTGTTGGAGTCTCCTACTATAATTGTGGAGGTGTCCATCTCACTTTTCAGTTCTGTTAAAATTTGATTTATATATCTTGCAGCCCTGTCATTGGGTGCGTAAATATTTAATGTGGTTATGTCTTCCTGATCAATTGTCCCTTTTATGATTATGTAGTGTCCTTCTTTATCCTTTGTGGTGGATTTAAGTCTAAAGTCTATTTTGTCAGAAATTAAAATTGCTACGCCTCTTCTTTTTTGCTTATTGTTTGCTTGATATATTTTTTCCATCCTTTGAGTTTTGGTTTGTTTGTGTCTCTAAGTCTAAGGTGTGTCTCTTGTAGGCAGCATATAGACAGATCGTGTTTCTTTATCCAGTCCGAGACTCTCTGTCTCTTTATTGGTGCATTTAGTCCATTTACATTCAGGGTAATTATAGATAAATAAGTGTTTAATGTTGTCATTTTGATGCCTTTTTATGTGTGTTGTTGACAATTTCATTTTTCCACATACTTTTTTGTGCTGAGGCGTTTTTCTTAGTAAATTGTGAGATCCTCATTTTCGTAGTGTTTGACTTTATGTTTGTTGAGTCGTTACGTTTTTCTTGGCTTTTATCTTGAGTTATGGAGTTGTTATACCTCTTTGTGGTTACCTTCTTATTTACCCCTATTTTTCTAAGTAAAAACCTAACTTGTCTTGTCCTATATCGCCTTGTATCACTCTCCATATGGCAGTTCTATGCCTCCTGTATTTAGTCCCTCTTTTTGATTATTGTGATCTTTTACATATTGACTTCAGTGATTCCCTGTTATGAGTATTTTTTTTAATTAATATTAATTTGTTTTTGTGATTTCCCTATTTGAGTTGATATCAGGATGTTCTGTTTTGTGACCTTGTGTTGTGCTGGTATCTGATATTATTGGTTTTCTGACCAAACAATATCCTTTAGTATTTCTTGTAGCTTTGGTTTGGTTTTTGCAAATTCTCTAAACTTGTGTTTATCTGTAAATATCTTAATTTCGCCTTCATATTTCAGAGAGAGTTTTGCTGGATATATGATCCTTGGCTGGCAGTTTTTCTCCTTCAGTGCTCTGTATATGTCGTCCCATTCCCTTCTTGCCTGCATGGTTTCTGCTGAGTAGTCTGAACTTATCCTTATTGATTCTCCCTTGAAGGAGACCTTTCTTTTCTCCCTGGCTGCTTTTAAAATTTTCTCTTTATCTTTGGTTTTGGCGAGTTTGATGATATGTCTTGGTGTTTTTCTTTTTGGATCAATCTTAAATGGGGTTCGATGAGCATCTTGGATAGATATCCTTTCGTCTTTCATGATGTCAGGGAAGTTTTCTGTCAGGAGTTCTTCAACTATTTTCTCTGTGTTTTCTGTCCTCCCTCCCTGTTCTGGGACTCCAATCACACGCACGTTATCCTTCTTGTTAGAGTCCCACATGATTCTTAGGGTTTCTTCATTTTTTTTAATTCTTTTATCTGATTTTTTTCAGCTATGTTGGTGTTGATTCCCTGGTCCTCCAGATGTCCCGGTCTGCATTCTAAAAGCTCGAGTCTGTTCCTCTGACTTCCTATTGCGTTATCTAATTCTGTAATTTATTGTTAATCTTTTGGATTTCTACGTGCTGTCTCTCTATGGATTCTTGCAACTTATTAATTTTTCCACTATGTTCTTGAATAATCTTTTTGAGTTCTTTAACTGTTTTATCAGTGTGTTCCTCAGCTTTTTCTGCAGTTTGCCTTATTTCGTTTCTGATGTCTTGAAGCATTGTGTAAATTAGTTTTTTATATTCTGTATCTGATAATTCCAGGATTGTATCTTCATTTGGGAAAGATTTTGATTCTTTTGTTTGGGGGGTTGTAGAAGCTGTCATGGTCTGCTTCTTTATGTGGTTTGATATGGACTGCTGTCTCCGAGCCATCACTGGGAAACTTGTTTTTCCCGAAAATCCACTAAAAAAAAAAATGCAGTCAGATCCCTATCAGAACTGCCTTTGGATTATAACCGCTACCTTGTTCCCTGTAAGGATGAAAGTCTGAGATTTGGATCATATATGCTTGGCTGTAGCTGGTTCTGTGTTTTTAGTCCAATTAGGGGTGGATTTTTGGTCCCTGGGTTTTTTTTTTTTTTTGGTTCCTTCTCTCAGGCCGGAAGAGTGGGTTAGGAAAAGACCAAAAGAAAAAAAAAGGGGGGGGGAAGCAAAGCCGCCGCCGAGCTGGAGCTGTTCTCCCTCTGGCTCAGGAAATTCTAATGTTAATGAAGCCTACTGGGGAGGGTGGGTGAGGGATCAGAGGGATAGGAGAGTAGCACCTCAGAATATAGCCAGAGTTGCTTGTCTTGCTTGGAATGACTATTTTATCTGAGATTCCCGAGGGGCGTGTCGCCTATGTGTGCTGGCTGTGTGGAGATTGCCCCCGGGGATCTGGCCCACTGAAGCTGCGGTCAGATCCTCCACTGCCAGTCCCACGCCTAACGTCAAGGTTCCCCTGCTGGGGTGGTGCACTCCCGACTCCAAAATCAGTCACTGCCTCCCGGGGACTTCTCGTTCCGCCAGCTGCGTGGCCACGTCGCCCCCGCGATCCGGCTTGGCCCCCTCCCTGGGTTAGTTCAGGTGAGTGGAGCAGCTCCCCGTGCTTGTGCTATGACAGCACCCAGTCAAATGCCCGGCGACACGATTCCCCGGCTGGGACGCTGCTCTCCCAGCTCCAAGACCAGTCACTGCCTCCCGGAGACTTCTCCCACCGGCTGTGTCGCCATGCCGCCTACGCAAACCGGCTGGGCTCCCTCCTGGAGTGAGTTGGGGGGTAGGACTGCGCCCCTTGTTTGTGCCATCAGCTCCCCTGGGCCCTGCCCTAAATCGGGCGCCAAGGTTACCTGACTGGGGCGCTGGCTCCAGGCTCCGAAAACAATCGCTGCTTCCCCGTGTTTGTTTGTTTTCCGTCTCTAAATCTGTGTTTGTTGTTCAGGGTTCATAGATTGTTATGTATGTGATCGATTCATTTGTTTTTCCGAGTCTTTGTTGCAAGAGGGATCCAAGGTAGCGTCTACCTAGTCCGCCATCTTGGCCCGGCCTCCCAAAGATGAACTCTTAATGTGTTCAGTCACTGAATTTGGAGTTGTTTGTTACAGATCTAAGTAATACAGGGATTTGGGAGTACGCAGGGTGGTAGAAAGAAGAACTAGCTTGAAGTTTAAAATGTTCTATGAAGTATTGATATAAAATCGTTTAAAACACATAAACCAAACCAAAAAACCAAATGCATTGCCGTCGAATCGATTCTGACTCCTAGTGAACTTACAGGGCACAGTAGAACTGCCCCATAGAGTTTCCAAGGAGTGCCTGATGGATTCGAACTGCCGACCTTTTTTTTTAACCACTATGCCACCAGGGTTTCCAAAACACATAAAGTACTTAAAAAATTAAAGAATTTGTGCTATGAGTCCACAACATAGATAATACTCTTGAGTAATCAAGGTGATAAGTGGAAATTTGATTTTCCAGACCTTTTTTTAAAACCTGCGTTGCATTTCAAATTAAGAAAACTAATTTAAATTAATGTAAGAAAACTAATTGAAAGTAATGTAATGTAAAACATGAGCAGTTAATGACTGAACAGCCACTGCTCTGTGGACATGTAGCCAAAGTGAAATAAATAACATTTAATTTTTTTTATATTGTTCAGTTTACTGTAGTTAATGAAAAACCTGTGTTAAGCTCAAAAATAAAATCAAACAGACAAATGTGAAATCTGGAAAAGGTACTAATGAGTGTTTTTCATGACCATGTAGTGTGCTAAAAAATTGACTATACAGGGAGTCAGGAAGATACAGACTCTAGTTTTGATTCTTGGCTGACTAAGCCACCTTAGTTACTTTGCCATCTAACATTTTGTCTATCAAACTTGTTGAGTAGATGACATACAAACTTCCTTCTAACTCTATCATGTATCAAATTATACAATTTGTTGAAGTGGAACAATGGCGCTGGATTTTTAAAAAAGTATATTTTTCAATGAACTGAGTAATCATTTGGTATAGAGGAGAGAGGACATGGAAAAAGGGAAAAGTGTGACTTTCCTTCCACAATCTATATATTCCTTTGGGATCAGATTGATATTCTAACTCTCTGTCTCTAATAGGACATCTAGCACAGGTACCCTATTGTGAGAGTCTGATAATGAAGCTTACAGAAAAGATAGCATCATAATCAATACCAAAATTTATTGTACACTTACCGTGTGTTGGACAACATGCTAAGCTCTTAACGTACATTATCTCATTTAATTCTCACAACAGCCCTATATGGTCCCTGCTATTATTATCTTAGATTTAGCAACTAGGAAACTGAGGTTTCAAAAGGTTAAGTAACTGCAAAAAATAATAAACAGGTAATAAGTGAGTGCCACCACTTGTCTGTCAGTAGAAGCTGAAGAAAATAAAAAAAGAAAAAAGTCTACAAGACCCAAAGTAGGACCTTGAGTATATCCAACCTGAATTTACAGACCATCTCAAAAATAGATTTGATGCATTGAACATTATTAAAGAGTTTTGGGATGATATCAAGGACATCATACATGAAGAAAGCAAAAGGTCATTGAAAAGACAGAAAAGGAAAAAAAAGGGAGGGCAGAAGACACTCTGAACTTACTCTTGAATACAGAATAGCTAAAACAAAAGAAGAAATGAAGTAAAAGAACTGAACAAAACATTTCAAAGGGCGACTTGAGAAGACAAAAAATTATAATGAAATGTGCAAAGAACTGAAGTTAGAAAACCAAAAGGGAAGAACACTCTCAGCATTTCTCAAGCTGAAAGAATTGAATAAAAAATTCTTTCATGGGCAGAAAATTGAATGACACAGGAAACATCAAAAGAAAATGGAAAGAATATACAGAATCACTGTACCCAAAATAATTGGTCTCCAGTCAACCAATTCAGGAGGTAGCATATGATCAAGAACAAATGATGATGAAGGAAAAAGGCCACGATGCACTGAAGGTATTGGACTGATTGTACGGAAGCAACTTTGAAAGGGCTTACTCTTCCATGCCAAGAAATTTGCTAGACAGTATTGGTCCTTTCGTGATTGACCTGTTGTTGTTAGGTGCCTTCGAGTCAATTCCAACTCTTAGTGACCCTATGCGCAACAGAACAAAACACTGCCTGGTCCTGCGCCATCTTCATAATCGTTGCCATGCTTATGCCCATTGTTGCAGCCACAGTATCAATCCATCTCATTGAGGGTCTTCCTCTTTTTTGCTGACCCTCTACTTTACCAAGCATGATGTCCTTCTCCAGTGACTGATCCTTCCTCATAACATGTCCAAAGTATGTGAGACGTATTCTCACCATCCTTGGTTCTAAGGACCATTCTGTTTGAACTTCTTCCAAGACAGATTTGTTCCTTCTTTGGCAGTCCATGGTATATTCAATATTTCTCACCAACACCACAATTCGAAAGCATCAATTCTTCTTCAGTCGTCCTTATTGTCAGCTTTTGCACGCATATGAGGTGATTGAAAACACCATGGCTTCGGTCAGGAGCACCTTAGTCCTCAAGGTGACATGTTTGCTTTTCAACACTTTAAAGAGGTCTTTTGCAGCTGATTTGCTCAATGCAATGTGTCTTTTGATATCTTTACTGCTGCTTCCATGGGTGTTGATCTTAGATCCAAGTAAAATGAAATCCTTGACAACTTCAATCTTTTCTCTGTTTATCATGATGTGGCTTATTGGTCCAGTTGTGAGGATTTTTGTTTTCTTTATGTTGAGGTGTAATCCATAGCAAAGGCTGTGGTCTTTGAACTTCATCAGTAAGTGCTTCAAGCTCTCTTCACATTCAGCAATCAAGGTTGTGCCATCTGCATAACGCAGGTTGTTAATGAGTTTTCCTCCAATCCTGATGCTCCATTCTTCATATAGTCCAGCTTCTCGGATTATTTGCTCAGCGTACAGATTGAATAGGTATGGTGAAAGGATATAGCCGTGACGCACACCCTTCCTGATTTTAAACCACTCAGTATCCCCTTGTTCTGTCAGGACGACTGCCTCTTGATCTATGTACAGGCTCCTCATGAGCACAATGAAGTGTTCTGGAATTCCCGTTCTTCACAATGTTATCCATAATTTGTTATGATCCACACAATTGAGTGCCTTTGCATAGTCAAAAAAAAAAAACACACAGGAAAACAACTTTCTAGTATTCTCTGCTTTCTACCAGGATACGTCTGGCATCAGTGATGATATCCCTGGTTCCATGCCCTCTTCTAAATCCAGCTTGAATTTCTGGAAGTTCCCTATCATTATACTGCTGC
Source organism: Elephas maximus indicus (assembly GCF_024166365.1). Taxonomy (NCBI): domain Eukaryota; kingdom Metazoa; phylum Chordata; class Mammalia; order Proboscidea; family Elephantidae; genus Elephas; species Elephas maximus. The sequence continues at coordinate 83,465,935 of NC_064846.1, forward strand.
AGCCACTTTTGAATGATCTTTAGGAAAATTTTGCTTGCATGTGATATTAATGATCTTGTTGAATATTTTCTGCATTCAGTTGGATCACCTTTCTTGGGAATAGGCATAAATATGTATCTCTTTCAGTCAGTTGGCCAGGTAGCAGTCTTCCATATTTCTTGGCATAGAGGAGTCAGCACTTTCAGGGCTGCATCTGACTGTTGACCATCTCAGTTGGTATTCCTTCAATTCCTGGAGTCTTGTTTCTACCAATGCCTTCAGTGCAGCTTGGACTTTTTCCTTCTGTACCGTTGGGTTCTGATTATATGTTACCTCGTGAAATGGTTGAAAGTCTACCAATTCTTTTTTGGTATAGTTACTCTGTGTATTCCTTCCATCTTCTTTTGATGCTTCCTGCGTCTTTAATATTTTCCCTTAGAATCCTTCAGTATTGCAACTCGAGGCTTGAAGTTTTTCTTCAGTTCTTTCAGCTTGAGAAATACTGAGCGCATTCTTCCCTTTTGGTTTTCTATCTCCAGGTCTTTGCACATGTTATCATAATACTTTACTTTGTCTTCTTGAGCCGCCCTTTGAAATCTTCTGTTCAGCTCTTTTACATCATCATTTTTTTTTCCTTTTGCTTGAGCTGCTCGACATTCAAAAGCAAGTTTCACAGTCTCTCCTAAGATCCATTTAGGTCTTTTCATTTTCTCCTGTCTTTTTAATGACCTCTTGCTTTCTTCATGTATGATGTCCTTGATATCATTTCACAACTCATCTGGTCTTTGGTCATTAGTGTTGAATGTTCTAAATCTATTCTTGAGATGGTCTCTAAATTCAGGTGGGATATACTCAAGGTCGTATTTTGGCTCCGGTGGACATGTTCTAATTTCTTCAGTTTCAGCTTTAACTTGCACATGAGTAATTGATGGTCCAATCAGCAGTAGGCCCTGGCCTGGTTCTGACTGATGATATTGAGCTTTTCCATCATCTCTTTCCACAGGTGTAGTCGATATGACTCCTGTGTATTCCATCTGGCCAGGCCTATGCATATAAGAAGAAAAAAAATGCATATAGTCACCATTTATGTAGCTGAAAAAAGGTATTTGCAATGAAGAAGTCATTGGTCTTGCAAAATTCAATCACGCAATCTCAGGCATTATTTCTATCACCAAGGCCATATTTTCCAACTACCAATCATTCTTTGTTTCCAACTTTCGAATTCCAATCACCAGTAATTATCAGTGCAGCCTGATAGCATGTTCTATCAATTTCAGACTGCAGACATTGGTAGAAATCTTCAATTTATCTTTGGCCTTAGTGGATGGTGCGTAAATTTGAAGAATAGTCGTATTAGCTGGTCTTCCTTATAGGCATATGAATATTATCCTATCACTTGACAGCGTTGTATTTCAGGATAGATCTTGAAATGTTCTTTTTGACAATGAATGCGATGCCATTACTCTTCAAGTTGTCATTCCCGGCATAGTAGACCATATGATTGTCTGACTCAGAATGACCGATTCCAGTCCATTTCAGCTCACGAAAGCCTAGGATTTTGATGATGCAATCCATTTCAGTTTTGATGATTTCCAATTTTCCTGGATTCATACTTCGTACATTCCATGTTTCAATTGTTAAAGGATGTTTGCAGCTGTTTCTTCTCATCTTGAGTCATGCCACATTAGCAAATGAAGGTCCCGAAAGCTTGACTCCATCCACATCATTAAGGTCAACTCTACTTTGAAATGGCAGCTCTTCCCCAGTCACATTTTAAGGACCTTCCAATCAGAGGGGCTCACCTTTCAGCACTATATCAGACAGTGTTTTCTGCTATTCATAAGGTTTTCACTGGCTAATTCTTTTCAGAAGTAGACCACTGGATCCTTCTTCCTAGTCTGTCCTAGACTGGAAGCTCAGCTGAATTCTGTCATGCCTGGGTGACCCTGCTCTTATTTGAACACCGGTGGCATAGCTTCCAGTATCACAGCAACACACAAGCCCCCACAGTATGACAAACTGACAGACACGTGGAGGTCTTATTAACAAAAGATTGAGTTATTATAATCAGCATAATGCCCTCCAGATTCATCCATGTTGTGAGATGTTTCACAGATTCAATATTGTTCTTTATTGTTTCATAGTATTCCACCATGTATGTACCATAGTTATCTTATCCATTCATCTGTTAATGGACACTTAGGTTGTTTCCATCTTTTTGCTATTGTGAATAATGCTGTAATGAACATGGGTGCACATATGTCTATTCATGTGATGGCTCTTATTTCTGTAGGGTATATTGCTAGGAGTGGGATTACTTGATCATATGACATTTCTATTTCTGGCCTTTTAAGGAAGTGCCATATTGTTTTCCAAGATGGATGTACCATTTTACATTCCCACCAGCAGTGCATAAGAGTTCCAAGCTCCTTGCATCCTCCCCAACATTTGTTATTTTCTGGGTTTTTTTTTGTGTGTGTGTGTGTGTGTGTGTGTGCCAGTAATGCCAGGGTGAGATGGTATCTCTTTTTAGCTTTGATTTGTATTTGTCTAATGACTGGTGATTCAGAGCATTTCCTCATGGGTCTATTAGCTGCCCAAATGTATTCTTTGTTGAAGTGTCTGTTCATATCCTTTGCCCATTTTTTAATTGGAGTATTTGTCTTTTTTGTTGTAGAGGTGTTGAATTTTCCTGTGGATTTTAGAAATGAGACCTTTTTCGAATTTGTAATAGCCAAATTTTTTTCCCATTCTGTAGGCTACCTTTTTACTCTTTTGGTGAAATCTTTTGATAAGCATAAACATTTAATTTTTAGAAGGTCCCAGTTACGTAGCTTATCTTCTGGTGTTTGTGTATTGTTCTTTATGGTTTGTACACTATTTATGCTGTGTATCAGGCCCTCTACTGTTGACCCTATTTTTTCTTCTATGATCTTTATAGTTTTTGGTTTTATATTTAGATCTTTGATCCATTTTTTATTAGTTTTTGCATATGATGTGAGGTATGGATGTGTGGACATCCAGTTTTGCCAGTACCATTTGTTAAAAAGACTGTCTTTTGTTCATTAATGGACTTTGGGCCTTTGTTGAAGATCAGGTGACCTTAGGTGGATGTATTTGCATCTGGGTTCTTGATTCTGATCCATTGGTCAATGTGTCTGCCATTGTACCTGTACCAGGCTGTGTTGACTGCTGTAGCTGTACAGTAGTTTCTGAGGTCAGGCAGTGTGAGTCCTCCTACTTTATTCTTCTTAATAGTGCTTTACTTATCTGAGGTCTTTTTCCTTTCCTCATAAAATTAATGCTTAGCTTTTCCATCTCATTATAGAATGCTGTTGGTATTCGGGTCATTATTGCATTGTATTTGTAGGTTGCTTTTTTTTTTAGTTTTTTGTAGGTAGAATTGACATTTTCACAACATTGAGTCTACCTATACATGACCATGGCATGTTTTTCCGTTTATGTCTGTTTTAGTTTCTTGCAGGGATGTTTTGTAGTTTTTTAGTATAAGCCTTTTACATCCCTGATTAGATTTATTCCTAATTATTTTATTTTTTAGAGACTATTATAAATGATATTGTTTTCCTGATTTCTTTTTCATAGTTCTCTTTATTGGTGTATAGGAATCCAGCTGATTTTTGTACACTTATCTTGTATTCTGCTACTCTGCTGAATCTATTAGTTCCAGTAGTTTTTTTTGTGGAAATCTTTGGGTTCTCTATGTATAGTATCATATGGTCCACAAATAGAGATGGTTTTACTTCTTTCTTACCAATTTGGATGCACTTTATTTCTTTTTCTTGCCTTATTGCTCTAGCTAAGACTTCCAGCACGATGTTAAATAGGAGCGGTGATAAAGGGCATCCTTGTTTTGTTCCTGTTCTTAGGGGGAATGTTTTCAGCCTCTGTCCATTAAGAATAATGTTGGCTGTTGGTTTTGTACAGATGCTTTTGGTTACATTAAGGAATTTCCCTTCCATACCTATTTTATTGAGAGTTTTTATCATGAATGAATGTTGGACTTTAATGAATGCCTTTTCTGCATCGATTGAGATGAACATGTGATTCTGTTATTTTGTTTTATTTATGTTATGAATTACATTGATTGATTTTCTAATGGTGAACCATCTTTGCATACCCAGTATGAATCCCATTTAGTCGTGGTATATTATTTTTTTTTTACATGATGCTGAATTCTACTGGCTAGAATTTTCTTGAGAATTTTTGCTCTATGTTCTTGAGAGATATTTGTCTGTAATTTTCTTTTTTTGTGGTGGGTGTCTATGTGTGATTTTGGTATCAGGGTTATGCTGCTTCATAGAATGAATTCAGAAGTATCCTCTCCTGTTCTGAAATAGTTTAAGTAGTACTGGTGCAAGCCATCTGGGTCGTGGCTTTTTTTTTGTTGGGAGTCTTTTTTTTTTTTTTTACGTTTTCAATCTCCTCTTTTTGTGGACCTGTTCAGATTTTTTACCTCAGTTTGTATTAGTTTACGTAGGTAACGTGTTTCTAGAAATTTGTCCATTTCCTATAAGTTTCAAATTTATTGGAGTATAGTTTTTCAGAGTACTGCGTTATGATCCTTTTTATATCAGTTGGGTCTGTTGTAATGTCTCCCATTTCATTTCTTAATTGGGCTATTTGTGTCCTCTTTTGTTTTTCTTTTCTTAATTAGGCCAATAGTTTATTGATCTTTCAAAAAAACAACTTTTGGTTTTGTTGGTCCTATTTTTTTTTATTCTCTATTTCATTTATTTCTGCTCACATCTTTATTATTTCTTTCTACTGGTGGTTGTGGGCTTCTTTTGCTGTTCTCTTTCTATTTCTTTGAGTTGTATAGCTAAAGTTTTTTGTCCCTTTCTTCTTTTTTGATATGTGTGTCTGTTGCTATAAATTGACCTCTGAACACTGCTTTTGCTGTGTCCCAGAGGTTTGTTATAATGTATTTTCATTCTCGTTTGATTCTATGACATTTCTTATTCCATCTTTGATTTCTTCTGTTACCCAGTGGTTTTTAAGCAAGGTGTTATTCAGTTTCCATGCATTTGATTTTTTTCCTTGGTTTTCCTGTTACTAATTTCTACTTTGAAGGTGTTGTGATCACAGAAGATGCTTTGTATTATCTTAATGTTTTGGATTTTGTTGAGGGTTGCCTTGTGTCCTAAAATGTGATCTATTCTGATGAAATGCTTCAAGTCCTCTGCACTTTCAGCAAGGAAGGTTGTGTCATCTGCATATTGCATGTTGTTAATGAGTCTTCCTGCAAACCTGATGCCTCATTGTTCTTTACTGAGTCCAGCTTCTAAGACTGTTTGCTCAACATACAGATTAAATAACCATGGTGAAAGAATACAATCCTGACACACACCTTCCCTGACGTTAAACTAATCAGTATCCCCTTGGGTGGAATGTTCTATACATGTCTATGAGGTGAAGTTGGCTGACTGTGGCCTTTAAATCTTCTATATTTTGTTGAATTCCTTTCTAGATGTTCTGTCCTTTACCAAGAGTGGTGTGTTGAAATTTCCTTCTGTAATTGTGGAACTGTCAGTTTCTTTTTTCAGTGCTGCTAGATTTTATGTAATTTGGGTCCCTGTCATTGGGTGAGTAGATGTTTATTATGGTTATGCCTTCATGATGGATCATCCCTTTATTCATTATACAGTGCCCTTCTTTGTCTTTTATGGTGGATTTTGTTTTAAAATCTATTTTACCTGAGATTAGTATTGCCACTCCTGCTCTTTTGGTAGCTGTTTGTTTAATTTTTTTTTCATTCTTTTAATTTTAATAAATTTATGTCTTTGTTTCTAGGGTGTGTCTCTTGTACACAGGATATTGACGAATACATTTTTTATCCATTCTGTCACTCTCTGTCTCTTCATGGGTGCATTTAGGCCATTTACATTCAGTGTAATTATTGATAAAAAAAAATAGGTGTGAGTTTATTGCTGTCATTTTGTAGTGCTTCTTTTTGTGGTGCTAACATTTTCTTTATTCCTCTTACTCTCCTGTGCTGAATTCTTTTTTTATTTGTGGATTTTTTTTTCATATCTTTTGTTTTTGTAGATTTTGTTTTTACTGAGACTTTACATTTTATGTCTTTATTTTGATGAGTAGGGTTGTTAACTTTCTTTGTGATTACCTTGAAATTTACCCTTATCTTCCTAGGTTTGATCCAGTCTATTATTACTTGGTATCGCCTTGCCTTCCTCTCTATTAGAAAGTTCTATACCTGCAATGTTTATTCCTGCCTTTATTTTCTGACATTCTTGTCATTTACAGATTAACCTCTCTGGTTCCTCGTTGTAATTCTTTTGGTTTTGGATAGTCCTTGAAAGTTCATTTCCTAGGTTGGTATCTGGCTGGTACCATCTTGTGTACTGGAGTCAGGCTGTCATCTGATGTTGTTTTTTCTCAAACCAAAGGACTCCCTTTCTTCCGTTGTTTCAAACCTGCTCCTCAGCCCTCCTATGGTACTGTCCGTTTCTGAAATCTTGTCTTTTGGATTTCTAATTGTTGTTTTTGTATAATTTCTAGTTATGAATTTATTTTGGCATTTTGTTCTTGTATTATTTTCCTGATTTCTTCCATTTTTTCTGTATTTTCTATGAATTTGTCTGCCTTTTCCACAAATTTGCTTATTTTTTCTTCATTTTTGTCTGCTTTTTCTTCATCTGTTGGATAGCTCTGAATATTAGAGATTTGAATTCCCTATCAGGTAGTTCTAGTGCCTTTTCTTCTACTGGAAAGCCATCTGGTGTTTTATTTTGGATGCCTGCTTGAACCATCCTGTCCTGTTTTCTTTTAAATTTTCTTGTTGTATTGTTTTGATATTGTCCGCTGTCTTTGCGACATTCAGTACTTATTTCTTCATTTCTTGACTGTAGATTTGTTTGTTTCATCCTGCTTTTTTTGTTTTAGTTGGTTATGTCTGAGCAGGCAGGTTGTGCATTCTTTGTTGTCTGCTCGTCTGTGGGCACAATACTTTTCACCTCCTTGTCTAATGGGCAGGGCTTAGCTATGGTGCATCAGGGTAGGTCCAGCTGAAGGGAAGTGGTTGGGATGGGTTATTTGTGGCATGCAGGACAGCTGATGGGGCAGGCCAGGAATCTGTGCATGGGAGGCTCCGGTAGGCGGTGGCTTTGCTGCTCGGGGGTGTGATGTTCAGCAGGTAGGCAGGAAGCAGGGGGGAGATTGTGATGTGTGGAGCTAAGATGGGTATGGGAAAGAAGAGAGAGGTGAGAAAGAAACAGTAGCCAAAACCAACAACAACAACAACAAAAAAAGAGTGATAAGGAAGCTTGCCATTGGAGTGGAGAGATGAGAAACTGAGAAATGGAGTACAGCCTGGCTAGAAGTGGCTCCCAAGCCAAGAAAAGAAAACCAAGTAAAACAAAACAAAAAGTCCTCAGGGATCCCCCCAGCGAGGTGACTCAGTCTGGGGAAGCAGTTCTCCAGCCGATCTGCGCTTCACAGCCTTTCAAGCCAGGTGTTTGATAGAAAGGACAGAGGGTGGTGAGAGGCAGGGAGGAAACCAAAAAAGTGGAAAAAAGCAACACCAGCAACAAAAAAATGGCACTGATAGGGTGGCCAGTGCGGGTGGGTCGAATCCAAGAGCCATGGGGCTGGAGTTGGTGCCTCCAGGCCAAGAGGCTGCAGCCGGCAGGAAGCAGGGAAAGTACAGCAGTGGGGAGAAGAACGGGGGCGAGGGGAGTGTTTATCGCTGTTTACCGGGTTCTGTGTCTCCTGCTGGGAGCTCGATGAAGCTGCTTTCCCATACTCCCTGTCCACTGATCTCCAATGTGGGCAGGGTGAATCCAAGCTGCGTGGACCCTGCTCTTCCTGGCTGGCTGAGCAACCGCAGCCAGCTAGGAAGTGGCAGAGGCCAAGCAGCATGGGACAGAACAATGAGGGGTGAGAAAATGTATATCGCTGGTTACCGGGTGTTCTGTTTCCTGCTGGAGCTCCATGAAGTTGCTTTCCTGTACTCCCTGTCCACCGATCTCCAGCAGGAGTCCAAGATGGTGAATCCATGCTGGGTTAGCTGATAGGGGACCTCTGTACATATCTCTCCTCGCTCTCTATTCACTGTCAGTTTCTTATTCCATTCGGTGCTTGGCCGAGTTCTTTATCTCTTCATTTGAAGCTTAGGGTTCCAGGATTGACGTTTGTCTCTATTTTACTTAGTTTTTTGGGTATTTGTTGTGGAGGGAGGGTGTGGTGCTTCTGTCTATAGCATCATGTTGGCTCCCACTTCAAGCTTATTTTTCGCATGAATTAATCATGTGATTTGTCTTTAGTCTGTTAATGTGGTGGATTACATTGATTGATATCAAATACTAAAGCAGCCTTAAAATTCCTAGATAAACTAGACTTGTTTGCAGTGTATTATTATGTTTTCTTTATTGCTAGATTCAAGTTGCTAATATTTTGTTGAGGATTTGTGCTTCTATGCTCATGAGGGTTATTGGTCTGTAGATTTATTTTTTTGCAATACATTCATCTGATTTTGGATTCAGGACAATGCTGGCCTCTTATAATGAGTTGGAATGTGTTTTCTCCTTTTCTATTTACTGGAAGAGATTGTATAGGATTGTTTATTCTTTAAATATTTGGTAGAATTCACCAGTAAAACAATCTGGACCTGGAAGTTTCATTTTCAGAATATTTTAAACTACAAATTCAAATTCTTTAGTATTTAGAGAACAGGGTACTTTTTATTCCTGGGTGAGTTTTGGTGTTTGTGCTTTTCAAGCAATTTATCTGTTGCTTTTTTTTTTTTTTTTAACCAGTAAACCAGTTACTGTCAAGTAAACTCTGATTTATGGCAACCCCATTGTGCTTTAGGGTAGCATTGTACTTCATAGGGTTTTCAATGACTGATTTTCAGAAGTAGATCACCAGGCCTTTCTTCTGAGGTTCCTCTGGGTGGATCAAAGCCTCCAACCTTTTGATTAACAGCCAAATGCTTTAATCATTTGCACCACCCAGGGACATTTCATCTAACTTTCTGAATATATATGTGTAAATCTCCCTGCATTATTCCCTTTTTACCATTTTAATGGCTGTGTGTAGTTAGTAGACATATCCACTTTCTCATTCATAATGTTGGTAATTTGTGTCTTCTCTCTCTTTTTTTCTTCATAGGTCTTCCTAGAGTTTTATCAATTTTATTCATCTTTTCAAAGAACCAGGTTTTGGATTCATTGATTTCCTTAATTTTCCTGCTTTCAATTTTATTGATTTATTCTCATATCCTTATTCTTTCCTTTATTTGGCTTCTTTTGTTCTTTTTTGCAAATTATTTCATCTTACTGTTGAGGATATGCACAGCAAAATCTACACCAACTAAACTGTTTCTACATGTACAAGTCAGAGACATTGATTACATTTTTAGTACATTCTTTGAATTGTGCAGCCATTCTCACTCTGACTTTATTTGACTTGTTGCTCCCCTGTTAACATAAACTCACTGCCCCCTAAGGTTTCCTAAAAAGCTGCTGTTGTCTTTTTGATTCCATATAGATAGCTCTTAAAAGAGTATAATGCTCAAGGCAGACTTTTTTTTTACTAGTGAAGCTAAGCTATTGCCTGGTTTTAAGAAGGCTTTGTTCTTATTTACTATTTTATCTCTAGTTTCTTAATGTGTGAATAGGATTAATGACTTGATAACATTATTCTTTGTTTTTTAGACTCAATGTTTTCCAATGTTAACAGTTAAAGCTATAAATTTCCTTTTCAGTACATCTTTAGATGCAACCCACAGATATATGTAGTATTCTCATTATAATTTCACTCAAAATATTTTCTAATTTTTATAATGGTTTCTTCTTTGACTCAGATTACTTAGGTATATAAATATTCAAACATACAGTGATTTCCATAGTTATGTTTATCATATATTTCTAACTTAATTGCATTTGATTTCTAAATCTGTTGTGCATGTTTAGAAATCACAATCCTATGAAGTTTGTTGAAACTTGTTTTATATATATATTTTTTTGTTTGCTTCATCTATTAGCAAGATTTCCACTTGACTGTGGATTTACCTGTATCTCTTTAATTCATGTTAGTTCCCCCCAAGACTATTTTATTAGGTAAATACAGTTTTAAAAGTGGCTTTTTTAAAAATCTTTCTGTAGAACTGAGCATATTATTGATATAACATGTCCCTCTTTATCTCTGGTGATTTACTTCTAAAAATTAGCCATTGAAAACTCCATGGAGCACAGTTGTTTTTCAACATGCATGGGGTCAACATGAGTTGGAATTGACTCAATTGCAACTGGTAGTTTTTCTTTATCTCATAACATTTTTGCCGTAAAGTAAAAATTATCTTTTAAAAATCTACAGTTAGATATATCCCTTTATCTTTTAACTTTATGTGTGTTTTCCATATTTCAATTTTCAAAAAATATTCTGTGCCCTTTTGTTTGAAATATGTCTCATAAATAGCATGTAGTTAGATTTAGTTTTTAACAGAGCCTGACAAACTTTGTCTTTACTATCAAAACATTTAGACTGTTCACATTGAATCTAATTATTTCTGTATTTGGATTTAATTTTCCCATCATATTTGATGTTTCTTTTGGTCCCTATCTTACTTTTTTTCTGCTCTCTTTGCCTTTCATTTATTTAATTAGTGTACTCTTTTTATTTTATTTATTTTGGTGAAAATATGCAGAATAATGCACTATTTAAACAATTTCAACCTGTACAACTCAGTGATATTAATTACATTCTCTAAGTTGTTCAAAAATTCTCATCATCCTATTCCATATTTTTCCAACATAATTGACTTAAACTCACTGTCCTCAAAGCTTCTCATCTAAGCTTTCATGTTGCTGATGATGTCAATCTGATCTCACATAGATAATTCTCTAAAAAAGCACAGTGTTCATGGTAGACACATGTTACTTCTTAAGATAAACTTTTTGTTTGCTTTGATTCAGTGAAGACTTCAGAGTGGTAATTTTGGTTTAAGGTTTAAAGATTATCTCAAGGCAATAATTTCAGGGGTTCATCCAAACTCAATGGTTCCAGAACCTCTGGATCCCATTGAGAATTTGATATTCTGTTCCACATCATTCTTCCTTTTGATCAGAATTCTTCTATATAATCTTCGATCAAAATGACTAGTAATGGTAGCTGGACATCATCCAGTTCTTCTGATCTCATGGCAAAGGAGGCAGTTGTTCACAGAAAGAACAAGGTACACAATTTCTTTCCTCCTCAAATTCATGACTCCCTTTCTTCCTATACTGATCCAGGTTCATGCAGACCTATTTTTGTACCTTGTATGGCTGTTTTCTGGCTTTTAAGACCCGAGGCACTGGACCACAAAGTAGGAGGTAGAACAGAAGTACTGAGAAATAAAATTAGGCCAGTTTATTGAGATGTCCCTCAAATCTATGACCTTAACCTCTAAACCAAGAAAAAAAAATGCTGTGAGGTGTTTATTGTATCTAAGTAGCCTCAACATCTGCTTTTTTTGTAAAATATATATATATATATATGTATCACAACATTTGCCAATTCCACATTTTCCAGGTATACCTCATAGCGATATCAATTATACATTAATCAGTTGTATAACCATTACCCTTAATAAATTCCAAATTTCCCATGGCCATATATAGAAACTCACTACTTCTCAAACCATGATTTCACTACCCCTCTTCTGCACCCCTGGTATCCTGAAATCAGTGAGACACAAACAAAGGGTGACATACAAAATAGCCCTAATAAGATTATATGCCAATGCCTCATTAGAAACTTTCAAAACCAGAAGGCAATGGAACGATATTTTTAAAGTGTTGAAAGAAAGGAACTGTTAACCAAGAATACTATATCTAACAAGAATAGTCCTCAAGAATGACGATGAAATTAAGACATTCACAAACAGAAACTACAAGAATACATTTCCACAAGATCACTCCTACAAGAAATACTAAAAGGAGTCCTTCAGACAGGAAAGAAAGGAAATTAAAAAGTAACTTGGAGCCACCTATAGAAAAACCAAAAAAAAAAAAAACTCTGTTGCCATCAAGTCGATTCCGACTCATAGCTACCCTATAGGACAGAGTAGATCTGCCCCATAGGGTTTCCAAGGAGCACCTGGTGGATTCAATCTGCCAACCTTTTGGTTAGCAGCTGTAGCTCTTAACCACTAAGCTACCAGTGTTTCCACCTATAGAAAGATCCTCAGTGAAGAAAATTCCTTGGGCAAATGTAATGACAAATTTTAAGATGTTTTTAGCTGGTAATTGTAAGAAATATGACATCTCTTCTTTTTAATGACAAAGATACAAAAAATAAGTCTAAATTTATATTACAGGTCACAAGTTCTATAAAGATACAATTGAGCTATCAACAACATAAAGGGGAAGGGAGGAACTATAAGGGTATAGGGTTTTTGTATCTTATTAAAGTTAAGTGGATATCAATTTAACTCAGATTGTTATAAAAGAAAAAATATTAATTGTGATATTCATGTAACCACAAAGAAAATAACTTTTAAAAAATACACAGAACAGATAATTGAATGAAAATGGCTCAACAGAAATAAGCAACAAAATATAAAAGATAGTAGCAGTAGAGGTAATAAAGGACAAAGAAGGCTAACCCCCCCAAATACACCCAAAACAAATAACAAGATTGCACAAGTTCTTTTCTATCAGTAATCACAGTGAATATAAATGGACTAAAAGCACCAGTCAAAAGGCAGAGAGGGGTAGAAAGAATTAAAAAAAAAAAGACCCATCTATATGCTGCCTACAAGAGTCACATCTCTTGTAGGCAGCATATAGATGGGTCTTTGAAAATGAAAGGATGGAAAAAAATATTTCATTGAAATAACAACCAAAAGAGAGCAGGATGTGTGATCTTAATTTCAGACAAAATAGACTTTAAGTCAAAATTTGTTATAAGAGACAAAGAACACTATATAATGGTGAAAAGAACAATCCATCGAGAAGAATTAACAATAATAAATATACATGCACCAAATACCAGGGCACACAGATACATAAACACTGGAGAAATTGAAAAGAGAAATAGACATTTTTTACAATAATTATGGGAGATTCAATAAACCACTGTCAATAATGGACAGGACATCTAGAAAGAGTAATAAGGAAACAGAAGACTCAAAGGAAAAAAATAAGTGAAATAGACCTAACACACATATATAGATCAGTCCACCCTGGCCTTGTTCTGACTTATGAAATTGAGCTTCTCCATCATCTTTTTCCACAGATGTAGTTGATTTGATTTCCGTGTATTCCCTCTGGTGAGGTCCACGTGTACAGTCGCCCTTTATTTTGTTGAGAAAAGGTATCTCCAATGAAGAAGTCGTTGGTCTTGCAAAATTCTATCATGCGATCTCTTGTGTAGTGTCTATTACCAAAGCCCTATTTTCCAACTACTGATTTTTCTTTGTTGTTTTCGACTTTTGAATCCCAATCGTCAGTAATATCAATGCATCTTGACTGCATGTTTGATCAATTTCATACTGCAAATGGGTAAAAATCTTCTACTTCTTCATCTTTGGCATTAGTGTTTGGTGGGTAATTTAAATAATGGTCATATTAACTGATCTTCCTTGTAGGTTTGTGAATATTATCCTATTACCGGCAGTGTAATACTTCAGGCTAGATCTTGAAATGTTCTTTCTGATGATGAATGTGATGCTGTTTCACTTCAACTTGTCATTCCCAGTATAGCAGACCATGCTATTGTCCATTTCAAAATAGCCAATGTTCCTTTTTATCACTGGCAATTTTATTTACTCTACAGTCTATTTTGTCTCATATTAATTTAGCTTACTCCTTTTTTTAAAATTAAGACTTACAAGGCATATTTTCTCTACCCTTTAGTTTTAACCTACCTATAGCATTGAATTTCAAGTGAATGTCCTCAAGATAGCATATAGTTGTGTAAATTTTTAAATCTAGGCCTGTTAAATGGTCTTCTTAGACTATTTACACTTCACATAATTTTTGTTTTCCATTCTTCTTTCTATTTATTACATTCATTTTGGTTATTTTACATTTTAAATATGTGTGTGAGTTTATTGTGTTTTTTAGTATTTATTTCTATATAATGTTTTTTTTTTAATGGCTGCTTTAGGGATTAAATACACATACTTAAATTTTCATAGTATACTTAGAATCGGTATTTTACTACTTCAAAAGGAATGCAGATACCTGTTACCATCGAGTTCATTCCAAATCATAGTGACCCTATATGACAGAATAGAACTGCCCCATAGGGCTTCCAAGGCTTTAATCTTTGTGGAAATCGACTGCCACGTCTTTCTCCTGCAGAGTGGTTGGTGGGTTCGAACTGACAAGCTTTCAGTTAGCAGTGGAGTGCTTAACCACTATGAAACCAGGGCTTCGTGGAATCTTACCATAGTAATGATCCCTTTCCAGACTCCTTTTATTGTAGTTGTCTTATGTGTTGTAAACATATTTGTTGAAAATCGCATCAGAAAATGTTATAATGGATGCTTTCAACCAAAAAACTATTTTAAAGCACTCAAGAGGAAGAAAATAGTCTATTATTTTTACTTAGATATTTAACATTTCTGTTGGACTTCATTTCTGATATCCCAACTTTTTTATATCATTTTCCTTTTGTCTGAAAAGATTAGCAGTTCTTTTAGAGCAGGTCTTCCAAAAAACTATTCTTATGGTTTTTCTTCATCTGAGAATATCTATTTTGACATTCATTACTGACTTATTTCTGCTGGGTATAGAATTCTGGGCCAACAGTTCTTTTCATTCAATACTCTAATAATAACGTTAAGCTTCATTCTTGCTTTCATTGTTTCTGTTGAGAAATCTATAATGCAAATAACCGTTTCCTATATATAATGTATTATTTTCTCTGACTGTTTTCAAGATTTTTCTTCATGTTTTGTTTTCAGTAATTTGATTAGGATGACATATATAAAAACTTGAAAGGAAAAAAAAACTGCCAACCAAGAATAATATACACTGAAAAATTCTCAAATATGATGGCAAAATTAGGACATTCCCAGAAAAACAGAAATTAAGGGAATATGTAAAAACCAAACCAAACCTGCAGGGGTTATTAAAGGGAATCCTTTGGTTAGAAAACCAACAACGTCAGACAACAGTGTGAATCTAGGATGCAAGACCACGTCAGTCACCTACCAACCTAAGTAATGAACTCTCAAGGATAAAAGAAAACTTAAAAAAATTGTGTTTAACTTTTTGAAGAACTGGAAAAATATTTTCCACAGTGGTTATGCCATTTTGCATTTCAACAGCAGTGTATGGTGGTTCCAATTCCTTCACATCCTCACCAGCTCTTGTTATTATCTCTTTTTTAATTATACTCATGATAGTGGGTTTGAATGATCTTCAGCAAAATTTTACTCATATCTGTTATTAATGATATTGTTTGAAAATTTCCATATTCTATTGGATCACCTTTCTTTGGAATGGGCACAAATATGGATCTCTTCCAGTCGATTGGCCAGGTAACTGTCTTCCAAATTTCTTGACATAGATGAGTGAGCACCTTCAGTGCTGCATCCATTTGTTGAAACATCTCAGTTGGTATTCAACCAATCCCTGGAGCCTTGTTTCACCAATGCCTTCAGTGCAGCTTGGACTTCTTCCTTCAATATCACTGTTCTTGATCTTATGCTACCTCCTGAAATGGTTGACTGTCAGCTAATTCTTTTTGGTACAGTGGCTCTGTGTATTCCTTCCATCTTCTTTTGATGCTTCCTGGGCCGTTCAATATTTGGCCCATAGAATCCTTCAAAATTGCAACTCGAGGCTTGAGTTTTTCTTCAGTTCTTTCAGCTTGAGGAATGCCAAGCCTATTCTTTTTTTGGCATTCAAAAGCAATTTCAGCCTTACATAGACAGAGAACTGCCAGAAATTCAAGCTGGATTCAAAAGAGGACATGAAAGAAGGAATATCATTGCTGATGTCAGATGGATCTTGACTGAAAGCAGAGAATACCAGAAAGATGTTTACCTGTATTTTATTGACTATGCAAAGGCATTCAACTGTGTGGATCATAACAAATTATGGATAACATTTCAAAGAATGGGAATTCCAGGACACTTACTTGTGCTCATGAGGAACCTGTACATAGACCAAGAGGCAGTCATTAGAACAGAACAAGGGGATAATGCATGGTTTAAAATCAAGAAAGGTGTGCCTCAAGGTTGTATCATTTCACCATACTTAATCAGTATGCTAAGTGAGTAATCTGAGAAACTGAACTATATGAAGAAGAAAGCAGAATCAGGATTGGAGGAAGACTCATTAACAACCTGCAATATGCAGATGACACAACCTTGCTTGCTAAAAGTAAAGAGGACTTGAAGCACTTACTGATGAAGACCAAAGACTGTAATCTTCAGCATGGATTTCAACTCAACATAAGGAAAACTGGACCTATATGCTGCATCATGATAAATGGAGAAAATATTAAAGTTGTCAAGGATTTCATTTTACTTGGATTCACAATAAGCGTCCATGAAAGCATTGGTCAAGAAATAAAACAAAGTATTGCACTGGGAAAGTCTATAGCAAAAGACCTCTTTAAAGAGTTAAAAAAAATAAAAGATGTCACTAAGGTGCACCTGACTCAAACCATGGTATTTTCCATCACCTTATATGCGTGCAAAAGCTGCACAATGAATAAGGAAGACTGAAGAAGAACTGATGCCTTTGAATATGTTGGTGAAGAATATTGGACCACCAGAAGAAGGAACAAATCTGTCTTGGAAGAAATACAGACAGAATGCTCCATAGAATCAAGGATGGCAAGACTATGTGTCGTGTACTTTGGACATGTTATCAATAGGGATCAGTTCCTGGAGAAGGACATCATGCTTGGTAAAGTATCGGGTACGCAGAAAAGAGGAAAATCCTCAATGAGATGGATTGACACACTGGCTACAACAATGAGTTCAAACATAGGAATGATTGTGAGGATGGTGCAAGAACAGGCAGTGTTTCCTTCTGTTGTACGTAGGGTCCCTATGAGTCTGAACTGACTCTATGGCACCGAATAACCACAATAACATAGTGGGCTTGAGGTACTATCTCATTGTGGCTTTGATTTGCATTTCATACACAGAGTCACTATACCAAAAAGAACTGGTCGATGTTCCAACATCTCAAGAGGTAGCATATGACCAGGAGCTGATGGTACTGAAGGAATAGGTCCAAGCTTCGCTGAAGGCACTGGCAAAAAACAAGACTCCAGGAATTGACGGAATACCAATTAAAATGTTTCAACAAACGGATGCAGTGCTGGAGGCACTCACTCATCTATGCCAATAAATCTGGAAGACAGCTACCTGACCAACTGAGAGAAAAAGATCCATATTTATGCCTATTCCAAAGAAAGGTGATCCCTCCAAATGTGGAAATTATTGAGCAATATCATTAATAAAACACGCAAGTGAAATTTTGCTGAAGATCATTCAAAAGCAGCTGCACCAGTACATCAACAGGGAACGGCCAGAAATTCAAACTGGATTCAGAAGAGGACGTGGAATGAGGGATACCATTGCTGATGTCAGATAGGTCCTGGCTGAAAGCAGAGAATACCAGAAAAAGGTGTTTACCTGTGTTTTGTTGACTATGCAAAGGCATTGGACTGTGTGGATCATAACAAATTATAGATAACATTATGAAGAATGGAAATCCCAGAACTCTTAACTGTGCTCATGAGAAACCTGTATGTAGTTCATGAGGCAGTCGTTCGAACAGAACAAGGGGATATTGCATAGTTGAAAGTCAGGAAAGGTGTGTGTCAGGGCTGTATTCTTTCATCATACGTATTCAATCTCTATGCTGAGCAAATAATCCAAGAAACTGGACTATATGAAGAAATGCAGGGAGTTGGGATTGGAGGAAGACTCATTAACAACCTGCATTATGCAGATGACACAACCTTGCTTGCTGAAAGTGAAGAGGACCTGAAGCACTTACTGATGAAGATCAAAGACCAAAGCCTTCAGTATGCATTACACCTCAACATAGAGAAAAAAAAAATTCTCACAACTGAACCAATAAGCAACATCATGATAAATGGAGAAAAGATTGAAGTTGTCAAGGATTTCATTTTACTTGGTTCCACAATCAACACCCATGGAAGCAGCAGTCAAGAAATTAAATGATGAATTGCATTGGGCAAGTCTGCTGCAAAAAACCTCTTTAAAGTGTTGAAAAGCAGAGATGTCATATTGAAATCTAAGGTGCACCTGACCCAAGGCATGGTGTATTCAATTACCTCATATGCATGTGAAAGCTGGACAATGAATAAGGAAGACCGAAGAAGAATGCATGCCATTGAATTATGGTGTTGGCGAGGAATATTGAATACACCATGGACTGCCAAATAATGAACAAATCTGTCTTGGAGAAAGTACAGCCAGACTGCTCCTTAGAAGCATGGGTGGTGAGTCTATGTCTCACATACTTTGGACATGTTATCCGGAGGGATCAGTCCTGGAGTAGGACATCAAGCTTGGTAGAGGGTCAGTGAAAAAGAGGAAGACCCTTAATGAGATTGTTTGACACTAGCTGCAACAGTGGGCTCAAGCATAAGAAGGATAGTGAGGATGGCACATGACTGGGCAGTGTTTTGTTCTGATGTACATAATGTTGCTGTGAGTCAGTACCAGCTTGATGGCACCTAACAACAAACTACAAATAATTTTGCACATCTTCTCATGTATTTATCAGCCATATGTATAACTTCTTTTGAGAAATATCTATTCATTTCCTTTACCTATTTTCTAGGAATCTAAACAAGAGATTACCCACGTAAATTCATGATCTGTTGGAAAGGGATCATCTAAACTAGTACTGTTGGATCCATTATCAAAAATATATATACATAAGAAGCACACAAAGTTTATCTAAAGGAAAGAGAAGGTACAGAAAAATTTGCATGTGATAATCAAGATTTCGTTAGAGAATATATGATTAAAAAGATAATACAGGATGGACCTCTCCTGTTGGAGATCTTCCCTTAATCTATTTAAAACATAAATCTAATGCTATTCTAATTTGTAAAATCATAGCTCAAACTCCAGACACTTCTCTGGTCATGGTATTTATAACTTTGCTGGGTTTACCAACTGAACTTTTAATTCAAGAGTTACAACATCAAAGCCTATTATTAGTTAGATAATTTAGGAGAAAAGAGAAAAATGGTTTATTTTATCCAGAAAGTTGGACTTAAAAACATCAGCAATACTCCCACATAAAACCCATAGTAATCCTTTTGTTTTTGTTTTTAATCCTTTTGTTTACTCAGTCTTATGTAGTTTATTTATGTTTCATGTGATTCTGTGTCAGCCAGAGTCTGTAAACCTGTCAACTTCTACATATGAGTTCTGAAAATCTTGATTCAGTCTAGTCACAGTCGTTTTCATAAATCTAATATAGTCTATCTTTTTTTATTGAGATATTTTGGTTAAACATTTTCAGCAAATTAGCAAGGTAAAAACTTATCTGCACGATGCCCAGGATTAATTTATAAAATTAATACTCTTAAAAGTGAAAGACCTGGGATAAATTAACTACAAAAATAATAAAGTCAGTTTAGAAAAAAAAACTTTAGGCAAAAATATTTCTTAATATAATGATTAAATTTATTTTGAGAGAGCTTCAGATATAATACATAATAATCTTGATACATACTACCATATACTCAGGATATACTAAGAGTATACCAAGATTATCAAGTCTCTAAATATGTGAATAGCAATAATAATAATAATAAAAACTTCATAGGTAAATGATTTGAATTACCCAATCAAGCCATTGGCTTTGATGATGCTACATTAAAAATAATAATAATAATAAAGTTGTCACCAATTAGCAATAAATAAAAAAATAATAAAATCATAATATAATGTTATGCATTTGCTGTCTAATATTAGGCAAAAACATAAGAGGAAATACTAACATATAAATTTTAACCCAAAGAGAATCAGGGATTTCTCTTGATTTTGACATGTTTCATGTAATTTATAACATATTAAATAAATTGTTAGCACTTTTCCTTTATTTTTGTGGCTTTCCATGAAGTTTAAAGGTTGTCAGGAGTTTATTACAGGCCACCAAGAAACAATACTTAAATTATTTAATGAAATATCTTAAAAATAAAAACCTTAGCTTTTTTTTTTTTCCCCCTAAAACACGGGGCTTGGTTTTTAGTTCAGGAATCTTATTCTAATGAGAAGCCAAACCTTTGTCATCAAGACAAAATTCACAAAGAATAAATTAACACTTCAACTCAGAAATCAAAGAAAATTTTGTTATTTTAACAGTGAGATGTCCAATTATATATTTTATATGCTTTAATGTTAAAGCTCTTAAAAAATTTCATATATTAAGCCATTAAACTTTAGTCATACAGATAAAACTTTGGACTATATCAAATAAATTGACTTTTAATAAACCTCTTAATTGTTATCTTTGTTGCATCTCTTATAGTGTATCCCTTTAAAATGGCAAAAATGAGAACACTCATTAGCAGGCCCAAATATATATATATATATATATATATAAAATATATATATATATTTTTAATATATAGTTTCTCTTGTAGCATAAAAAAATAAACTTAAATTATGACAAATATCTATTAACTCAGTTTAATATCAGTAAGTTACCTAAAATGTCTTAGAAATTATTTTAAGTCTATATACCATAAAACATAACTATAGTTGAAATAAAGTTGTTTTAAACATTCTAAGTTTTCCTTCAACTTTTACCATTTTTGTTATTTTTCCCACTTTAATTTTAGCCCTTAGAGGTTTTATCAACTGGATTTTGGAAATCACAAAGCCTCTGCTTAGCTGACGAATTCATTAGTATGAATATAACCTTCAGCTTCTGGCTAGGAGTGGGAAACATTTTTTCCAGGACATTTCAGGTATGTCTCATTGTGATTCCTATTTTTTCTTTTCTTTTTTTGGCTTCCTAGAGCTCCCTTACAATAGACAGAATTTGTTTATAGTTCTTTTATAATTGGTATCTACCTAATTTTTGGTAACTATAGTAAAGCAACATTTTTTGCTTTCGTCTTAAAAAGGTCTCCACTTAGTTGGAAGGGGTCTTTCAAAAGCTTCCCTGGAACTATATGACTGACTGTATCCCCCCAAAATACTTGTCAACTTGGTTAGGCCATGATTCCCAGTGTTGTGTGGTTATACTCCATTTTGTGATTGTAATTTTATGTTAAAGAGGATTAAGGTGGGATTGTAACACCTTTACTAAGGTCACGTCCCTGATCCAATGTAAAGGGAGCTTCCTTGAAGTGTGTCCTGCATCACTTTTTATCTTACAAGAGATAGAAGGAAGGGGAAACAAGCCGAGAGGGGGACCTCATACCACCAAGAAAGTAGTGCTGGGAGGAGAGCATGTCCTTTGGACCCAGGGTTCCTGTGCAGAGAAGCTCCTAGTCCAGAGGGAGATTGATAACAAGGACCTTCCTCCAGAGCCTTCAGAGATAGAAAGCCTTCCCTTGAAGCTGATGCCCTGAATTTGGCCTTCTAACCTACTAGACTGTGAGAAAATAAATTTGTCTTTGTTAAAGCCATCCACTTGTGTTATTTCTGTTGCAGCAGCACTAGATGACTAAGACAATTGGGATCTACCTAATTTTTTGGTAACTGTAGTAAAGCAGCATTTTTTTCTTATATTTTTTTGTCTTAAAAAGTCTCCACTTAGTTGGAAGGGGTCTTTCAAAAGCTTCCCTGGAGCTATATGACTTCAGAGACTGGAGGCTATGGAGGCCTGATCCTGCCCCACTCTTACTCTCTTTATGCATGGAAGACAAGATTGGGTCATCCCAATTCATTTACATATGTTTAAGTTGACCTAGGCATTTTGAAAGGCTATCTACCCAGTAAATACCAAAGCTCTTTAGCAATTTTGTAAATGAATACATCAGTTCTTGGCTAGCCTCTTCCCCCTCCCCACCAGGCTTGTCCTATGCCTCCCTTTTCCTATTCTGGGATTGCAAGTTTTACTTTAAGACAAACTTATCCTTTTTCCTTAAATAAAAATGTATTCCATATTATCTAGCTTAAGTTACTTAGAAAGGTTTTGTTTTTAAGAACATTAGTGTACTTTTCAAATAGAACAATTTATACAAAATTCCTTCAAGTAGCTATGAAAATTCTAAATCACAAGAAAGACTCAAGGCAGTTTTTCTGGGATGAAGAAAGAACTGAGGTTCTAAGACAGCGTTTAAAAAAAAACAGCAACTGTCAGCCATAGCCTCCAATCTGATAAAAAACAGAAACTAAGATACAAAGCTCTAGACCAGAAGCAAACTTTCAGGACAACAGGAGACAGAAATACCACATAAACTCACCACGTAATACCATACAAACAAAGATATGGGGGTCCTGGTTTCTTAAAGTGTATATATCAGTTTTTGGTAAGTTCGACTTAATTCAGTGGGGAAAAAAAAGGTTCTACATAAAACTTATTAACTTGCTAGAGCCTCAGAGAGGAATGTTAGACCTTTTCACAAGACTTGAGCATCAAGCAAAAATTCCCTAAAGAGGAAAGAAAGAGAGTGAGGCCAAGATGGTGAAATAGCCAGTAGCTTCCGCCGATCCCTCTTACAACAAAGACCCAAAAAAAACAAGTGAATCGATTATATATATGACAAACTAGAATCCCTGAGCATCGAAGGCAAAATTAAGGACTCAGTCTGAGTGGCGGGGGAGGGAGAGACGGTGCAGAAGCAGCGACAAGTTGCTGAGCCCATGCGGAGCATCAGCTCTGATTCCTTGGTCCCATTCTCTGGCACGACTGCAGTGGGGCTGATGGTAGTTCCCTGAGACACGGCATCTTCAGCAAAAGAAGGCAAGTAGAGTTGCACACCCCTGACCTTGTGGCATGTTTACAATGGGTCTAGCTGCAGCACTTAGGAAGCAGATGCTTCAGCGAAAGAAGGCAACCGAAGTGCCGGCACACCAACCCCCTGGCGTGATGGCTGTGGGACTGGCTGTGGAGTTTAGGACACAGCTGCTTCAGCAAAAGAAGGCAACCTCAGGATGCAGCCCTAAACCCCTGGGGCAATCTCAGCAGGGACCCAGACAGTGCACACAGGCTACACAAACCTCTGGAATCTGAGATAAAACAGCACTCTTGACACAAGATAAGTGATTTTGCCTAGCTTACCACATGCATGGTCTAATAGCTCCTTCTTTTCAAAGCACTCTCTCATATCTATCTGATCCCTCCCCAATCTGCCCCAGCCAACTTCATTAACAGTTGATTTTCCTGGGCCTAAAATAGAACCTGCTGAGCTCTCTGAGCCAATCTCTTGGCCTGGGAGAAGGAACAAATTAACAAACAGGGGGAAAATACTCTGAAGACTCTCCTAATCTGGAAGCTCAGAGCAGAAGTGGCTCCAGTCCAGGCATAAGTGATCCACAGACCTTGTCACTCACCCCTACGTGAATCCATGTGGCTATTATATTGCAAAGGCAAATCTGTTTGAGATCTGACTGTAACTGTTTCAGCTATGTGGTGGAGAGGCTGGTTTTGGAGGTCTGATACCACTCTGCCTAGTAAACAGTGCCTTCACCTACCCACAGCAGGGACCTGAGGACTGGAGGCTCCATCCACACCACCCAGCCAACCACAAGAGGATAGTGGTGCCTACAAGTCCTTACATGTATAAGCATTAGGTGCCTAAGGTACAGCTGCAGGGCCTACCCAACAGAGATTTCTAAAAAAGAGAGACTCTCGTTCCTCACTGACACTTGGGAGAAGGCTGTGGGCCCCCTGCCTTCCTCAGAGTGTGACCCCCTGCTGCTACCAGAAACCAGTGCATAGACCCATCACCACTGCTCCTCTAAGATAGTAGGTGAGAACCTACACCACACATTAGGTGATTGACTCTCAGGATACCTGAGCTGAATCTATACAAGAATAGTAAATGGACTCCGGGGCTCATATACCTGGTAAGAGCTCTAGCCATCTGGTAGCAGGGCATTAATGCTTCAAAAGCTCCAATAACAAAGTTAGCTCACACTAGCCTATTTGGCTATATTGAAACAAAACAAAGCAAGAAACTAAGATACAGTGAGCAAAAATAAAATAAATTAACAAATAACTTATAGAAGGCTCGGAGAAACAGTCAATAGCAAATCACATAAAGAATCAGACCATGATTGCTTCAACAAACTCCCAGAACAGAGAAGCAAGGACTCTTCTGGATGAAGATATATTCCTGGAATTACCAGACGTAGAATACAAAAGATTAATATACAGAACTCTTCAAGACATCGGGAATGACGTCATGATCGAGATCAGGCAACAAACAGGAAAGCCAAGGAACACACAGATAAAGCAGTTGAAGAAATAAAAAGATTACTCAAGAATATGATGAAAAATTTAACAAACTGCAAAAATCCATAGAGAAACACCATTCAGAAGTTCAGAAGATTAAAATAAAATTACAGAATTAGACAACTCAATAGAAAGTCAGAGGAGTAGAATTGAGGAATGAGAATGCAGAATTTGTGAGACTGAAGATAAATCACTTGGCAACGATATAAAAAAATATAGTCAAAGAAAAATCAGATAAAAGAATTTTTTTAAATGAGGAAACCGTAAGAATAATGTGGGACTCTATCAACAAAAATAACATGCAAGTGATTGAAATATAAGAACAGAGAGGGATAACAGAAAATACAGACAGAATTGTTGAATACTTGTTGGCAGAAAACTTCCCTGATATCATGAAAGATGAAAGGATATCTATCCAAGATGCTCACCAAAACAGATGCAAGGTAGATCCCAAAAGAAAGTCACCAAGACATATTATTAAACTTGCCAAAAACAAAGATAAAGACAAAATTTTAAGAGCAGCCAGGGATAAGAGAAAAGTCACCTACAATGGAGAATCAGTAAGTTTGAACTACTTGGCAGAAATTATGAAGGCAAGAAGGCAATGGGATGGCATACATAAAACATTGAAGGAGAAAAATTGTCAGCCAAGAATCATATATCCATAATATGAAGGTGAAATTAAGACATTCACAGATAAACAGAAGCTTGGGGAATTTGCAAAAAAACAAACCAAAACTACAAGACATACTAAAGGGAACTCTTTGGACAGAAGATCAATAATATCAGATATCAACCCAGCACTAGAACACAGAACAGAGCAAACAGATATCAACGCATATAGGGGAATCATAAAAACAAATCAAGATTAAAAAAAAAAAAAACACTCAGATTAAAAAAAAACACTCAAAACAGGGAATCAGTGATGTCATTATGTAAAAGATAACAATAATCAGTAAAGAGGGACTAAATAAAGTAAGCATAGATCTTCCATGTTGTTGTTGTTGTTAGGTCCCGTCGAGTTGGTTTCGACTCATAGAGACCCTACGCACAACAGAAAGAAACACTGCCTGGTCCTGCGCCATCCTCACAATCGTTGTTATGCTTGAGCTCATTGTTGCAGCCACCGGGTCAATCCACCTCGTTGAGGGTCTTTCTGTTTTCTGCTGACCCTGTACGCTGCCAAGCATGATGTCCTTCTCCAGGGACTGATCCCTCCTGACAACATGTCCAAAGTATGTAAGACACAGCCTTGCCATTCTTGCCTCTAAGGAGCATTCTGGCCGCAAATCTTCCAAGACAGATTTGTTCATTCTTTTGGCAGTCCGTGATAGAATCAATATTCTTCACCAGCACCATAGTTCAAAAGCGTCAACTCTTCTTCGGTCTTCCTTATTCATTGTCCAGCTTTCACATGCATATCATGCGATTGAAAATACCATGGCTTGGGTCAGACTTCCTAAGGGTGACATCTTTGCTCTTCAACACTTTAAAGGGGTCCTTTGCAGCAGATTTGCCCAATGCAATGCGCCTTTTGATTTCTTGACTGCTGCTTCCATGGCTGTTGATTGTGGATCCAAGTAAAATGAAATCTTTGACAACTTCAGTCTTTTCTCCGTTTATCATGATGTTGCTCATTTGTCCAGTTGTGAGCATTTTTGTTTTCTTTATGTTGAGGTGTAATCCATACTGAAGGCTGTGGTCTTTGATCTTCATTAGTAAGTGCTTCAGGTCCTCTTCACTTTCAGCAAGCAAGATTGTGTCATCTGCATAACGCAAGTTTTTAATGAGTCTTCCTCCAATACTGATGCCCCGTTCTTCTTAATATAGTCCAGCTTCTTGTATTATTTCTTCAGCATACAGATTAAATAGGTATGGTGAAAGAATACAACCCTGACGCACACCATTCCCGACTTTAAACTAATCAGTATCCCTTTGTTCTGTCCTAACAACTGTCTCTTGATCCATGTAAAGGTTCCTCATGAGCACAATTAAGTGTTCTGGAATTCCCATTCTTCGCAGTGTTATCCATAGTTTGTTATGAGCCACACAGTTGAATGCCTTTGCATAGTCAATAAAGCACAGGTAAACATCCTTCTGGAGTTCTCTGCTTTCAGCCAGGATCCATCTGACATCAGCAATGATATCCCTGGTTCCACGTCCTTTTCTGAAACTGGCTTGAATTTCTGGCAGTTCCCTGTCAATATACTGCTGCAGCCGTTTTTGAATGATCTTCAGCAAAATTTGGCTTGCGCGTGATATTAATGATATTGCTCTATAATTTCTGCATTCGGTTGGATCACGTTTCTTGGGAATAGGCATAAATATGGATCTCTTCCAGTCAGTTGGCCAGGAAGCTGTCTTCCATATTTCTTGGCATAGACAATTGAGCACCTCCAGCGCTGCATCTGTTTGTTGGAACATCTCAATTGATATTCCATCAATTCCTGGAGCCTTGTTTCTCACCAATGCCTTCAGAGCAGCTTGGACTTCTTCCTTCAGTACCATTGGTTCCTGATCATATGCCACCTCTTGAAATAGTTGAACATCAACTAATCCTTTTTGGTATAATGACTGTGTGTATTCCTTCCATCTTCTTTTGATGCTTCCTGCATCATTTAATATTTCCCTCATGGAATCCTTCACTATTGCAACTCGAGGCTTGAATTTTTTCTTCAGTTCTTTCAGTTTGAGAAACTCCAAGCGTGTTCTTCCCTTTTGGTTTTCTATCTCCAGCTCTTTGCACATGTCATGTCGTTGTAATACTTTACTTTGTCTTCTCAAGAGGTCCTTTGAAATCTTCTGTTCAGTTCTTTTACTTCATCAATTCTTCCTTTTGCTTTAGCTGCTTGATGCTCAAGAGCAAGTTTCAGAGTCTCCTCTGACATCCATCTCGGTCTTTTCTTTCTTTCCTGCCTTTTCAGTGACCTCTTGCTTTCTTCATGGATGATGTCCTCGATGTCATTCCACAACTCATCTGCACTCACTAGTGTTCAATGCGTCAAATATATTCTTGAGGTGGTCTCTAAATTCAGGTGGGATATACTCAAAGTCATATTTTGGCTCTTGTGGACTTGCTCTGATTTTCTTCAGTTTCAGCTTGAACTTGCATGTGAGCAATTGATAGTCTGTTCCACAGTCAGCCCCTGGGCTTGTTCTGACTGATGATATTGAGCTTTTCCATCATCTCTTTCCACAGATGTAGTCAATTTGATTTCTGTGTGTTCCATCTGATGAGGTCCATGTGTATAGTCACCATTTATGTTGGTGAAAAAAGGTATTTGCAATGAAGAAATCATTGGTCTTGCAAAATTCTATCATTCGATCTCTGGCGTTGTTTCTATCACCAAGGCCGTATTTTCCAACTACTGATCCTTCTTCTTTGTTTCCAACTTTTGCATTACAATCACCAGTAATTAGCAATGCATCTTGATTGCATGTTCGATCAATTTCAGACAGCAGCAGCTGATAAAAATCTTCTATTTCTTCATCTTTGGCCCTAGTGGTTGGTGCATAAATTTGAATAATACCCATATTAACTTGTCTTCTTTGTAGGCGTATGGCATTGTCCTATCACTGACAGTGTTGTACTTCAGGATAGATTTTGAAATGTTCTTTTTGACGATGAATGCAACACCATTCCTCTTCACGTTGTCATTCCCAGCATAGTAGACGGTATGATTGTCTGATTCAAAATGGCCAGTACCAGTCCATTTCAGCTCACTAATGCCTAGGATATCGATGTTTATGTGTTCCATTTCATTTTTGATGATTTCCAATTTCCCTAGGTTCATACTTTGTACATTCCAGGTTCCAATTATTAATGGATGTTTGCAGCTGTTTCTTCTCATTTTGAGTTGTGCCACATCAGCAGATGAAGGTCCCGGAAGCTTTACTCCATCCACATCATTAAGGTCGACTCTACTTTGAGGAGGCAGCTCTTCCCCAGTCATCTTTTGAGTGCCTTCCAACCTGGGAGGCTCATCTTCCAGCACTATATCAGACAATGTTCTGCTGCTATTCATAAGGTTTTCACTGGCTAATGCTTTTTAGAAGTAGACTGCCCGGTCCTTCTTCCATACGGAGAGGAAATCAAGGCAATATAGGGAGATACAAGTTAGGGTTAAACTGTAGAAAAATGGGGGTAAATATCGAGGTAACCACAAAAAAGACTAATAATCCTACACTTCAAAATAAACATCAAGATAAACATAAAGACTCAGCAAAAGCAAATTCATCCACAATGAAAAAGAGGAACACACAATTCACAAAGAAAAACTTCTCAGTACAAAAAAGTAAGTGGAAAAATGAAACTTCAACAACACACAAAAAGAGGCATCAAAATGATAGCACTAAACTCATACCTATCTATAATGACTCTGAATGTAAATGGACTAAATGCACCAATAAAGAGACAGAGAGTTGCAGAATGGATAAAAAACATGATCCGTCTATATGCTGCCTACAAGAGACACAACTTAGACATAAAGACACAAACAAACTAAAATTCAAAGGATGGAAAAAAAAATATATGAAGCAAACAACAATCAAAAAAAGAACAGGATTGGCTATACTAATTTCTAGCAAAACAGACTTTGAACTTAAATCTACCACAAAGGATAAGGAAGGGCACTATATAATGACTAAAGGGAGAATATACCAGGAGGATATTACCATATTAAATATTTATGCACCCAATGACAGGACTTCAAGATACATAAAACAAACTCTAACAGCATTGAAAAGTGAGACAGACAGCTCCACAATAATAGTAGGAGACTTGAACACACCACTTGCAGTGAAGGACAGAATGTCCAGAAAGAAGCTCAATAAAGACACGGAAGAGCTAAATACAATTAACCAACTTGATCTCATAGACCTATACAGAACACTCCACTCAACAGCATCTAAGTATACTTTCTTTTCCAATGTACATGGAACATTCTCTAGAATAGACCACATATTAGATGATAAAGCAAGCCTTAACAGAATCCAGAACATCAACATATTACAAAGCATCTTCTCTGACCATAAGGTCACAAAAGTAGAAGTCAACAGAAAAAGCAGGGAAAAGAAATCAAACATAGGAAACTGAGCAATACCCTACTCAGAAACGACTGGGTTACAGAAGACATCAAGGATGGAATAAAGAAATTCATAAAATCCAATGAGAATGAAAACACTTCCATCAGAACCTTTGGGATACAGCAAAAGCCGTGCTCAGAGGTCAATTTATATCAATAAAGGCCAACATACAAAAAGAAGAAAGGGTCAAAATCAAAGAATTATCTCTACGACTTGAACATATAGAAAGAGAGCAACAAAAGAAACCTTCAGGCACCAGAAGAAAGCAAATAATAAAAATTAGAACAGAATTATATGAAATAGAAAACTGAAAAACAATTGAAAGTGTTAACAAGACCAAAAGCTGGTTCTTTGAAAAGACTAACAAAATCGACAAACCATTGGCCAGACTGACAAAAGAAAAACAGGAGACAAAGCAAATAACCGGAATAAGAAATGAGATGGGCAATATGACAACAAACCCAAGTGAAATTAAAAGAATCATAACAGAGTATTATAAAAAGTTGTACTCTAACAAATTTGAAAACCTAGAGGAATTGGACAAATTTCAAGAAACACATTACCTACCTAAACTAACACAGAGACAGAACGACTAAATAAGCCTATAACAAAAGAAGAGATTGAAAAAGTAAAAAAAAAAAAAAACTCCCAATGAATAAAAGTCCTGGCCCTGACAGTTTCAATGGAGAATGCTACCAAACTTTCTGAGAAGAGTTAACACCACTATTACTAAAGGTATTTCAGAGCACAGAAAAGGATGGAATACTCCCAAACTCATTCTATGAAGCCAGCATAACCCTGATACCAAAACCAGGTAAAGACTCCACAAAAAAAGAAAATTACAGGCCAACATCCCTCATGAACTTAGATGCAAAAATCCTCAACAAAATTCTAGCCAATAGAATTCAACAACATAACAAAAAAATAATTCACTACGACCAAGTGGGATTCATACCAGGTATGCAGGGATGGTTCAACATTAGAAAAACAATCAATGTAATCCTTCACATAAAAACAAAAACAAAAAAAGACAAGGACCACCTGATCTGATCAATTGATTTAGAAAAGGCATTTGACAAAGTCCAACACCCAGTCAGGGTAAAAACTCTCAGCAAAATAGGAATAGAAGGAAAATCCTAAACATTATAAAGGGCATTTATACAAAGCCTACAACCAACATCATCGTAAACAGAGAGAGATTGATACCATTCCTTTTGAGAACAGGGACCAGACAAGGATGTCCTTTATCACCACTCTTATTAAACATTGTGCTGGAGGTCCTAGCCAGAGTTATAAAGCTAGATAAAGAAGTAAAGGGCATCCAAATTGGCAAAGAAGAAGTAAAAGCATCTCTGTTTACAGATGGCATGATCTTATACACAGAAAAACCTAAAAAAATCCATAAGAAAACTATTGAAACTAATAGAAGAGTTCAACAGAGTTTCGGGATACAAGATAAACATACATAAATCAGTTGGATTCCTCTACATCAACAAAGAGAGCGACAAAGAGGAAATCACCAAATCAATACCATTTACAACAGCCCCTAAGAAGATAAAGTACTTAGGAATAAATCTAACCGGAGACGTAAAAACCTATACAAAGAAAACTACAAAACACTACTGCAAGAAACCAAAAGAGAACTTCATAAGTAGAAAAACATACCTTGCTCATGGATAGGAAAACTCAACACTGTAAAATGTCTATTCTGCCCAAAGCAATCTATAGGTACAATGCAATCCCGATCCAAATACCAGTGACATTTTTTAATGAGATGGAGAAAAAAATTACCAAATTCATATGGAAGGGAATGAGGCCCCAGATAAGTAAAGCATTGCTGAAAAAGAACAAAGTGGGAGGCCTCACACTACCTGACTTTAGAACGTATTATACTGTCGTGGTAGTCAAAACAGCCTGGTATTTGTTCAACAGCAGATACACAGACCAATGGAACAGAATTGAGAATCATGACATAAATCTACCCACATACGAGCAACTGGTATTTGACGAAGGCCCAAAGTCTCTTAAATGGGGAAAAGACCGTCTATTTAACAAATGGTGCTGGCATAACTGGATATCCATCTGCAAAAAAATGAAACAAGACCTGTACCTCACACCATGCACAAAAACTAACACAAAATAGATCAAAGGCCTAAACATAAAATCTAAAATGACAAAGTTCATGGAAGGAAAAATAGGAACAATGCTAGGAGCCCTAATACATGGCATAAACAGTATACAAAAAATTACTAGAACTACAAAAACAGCAAAAGAGAAATTAGATAACTGGGAGCTCCTAAAAGTCAAACACCTATGCTCATCCAAAGATTTCACCAAAAGAGTAAAAAGATTACCTGCAGATTGGGAAAAAGTTTTTAGCTCTGACATCTCCGATCAGTGTCTGATCTCTAAAATCTAAATGTTACTGCAAAAACGCAACAACAAAAAGACAAATAACCCAATTAAAAAATGGGCAAAGGATATGAACTGGCACTTCACTAAAGAAGACATTCAGGTAGCTAACAGATACATGAGGAAATGCTCATATTTGCTAGCCATTATAGAAATGCAAATCAAAACTACAATAAGATTCCATCTCTCTCTGACAAGGCTGGCATTAATGCAAAAAACACAGAATAATAAAAGCTAAAGAGGTTGTGGAGAGACTGGAACACTTATACACTGCTGGTGGGAATGTAAAATGGTACAACCATTTTGGAAATCAATTTGGTGCTTCCTTAAAAAGCAAGAAATAAAACTACCATACGATCCAGCAATTCCATTCCTTGGGATATATCCTAGAGAAGTAAGAGCTGTCATATGAACAGATATATGCACACCCATGTTTATTGCAGCACTGTTTACAATAGCAAAAAAATGGAAGCTCCCAAGGTGCCCATCAATGGATGAATGGATAAATAAGTCATGGTATATTCACACAATGGAATACTATACATCGGTAAAGAACAATGATGAATCTGTGAAACATTTCATAACATGGAGAAACCTAGAAGGCATTAAGCTGAGTGAAATTAGTCAGGTGCAAAAGGACAAATATTGTATAAGACCACTATTATAAGAACTCAAGAAATAGTCTAAACAGAGAAGAAAATATTCTTTGATGGTTACGAGTGGGGGGAGGGAGAAAGAGAGGGAGAGGGGAACTCACTAATTAGATAAACCCAAGGTAGTAGACAAGAACTAATTTAGGTGAAGTGACGGACAACACACAATACAGAAGAGGTCAGCACAACTGGAGTAAACCAAAAGCAGAGAAGATTCCCAAATAAACCAAATGCTTTGAAGGCCAGAGTAGCCGGGGTGGGGTTTTGGGAACCATGGTTTCAGGGGATATCTAAGACAATTGGTATAATAAAAACTATTAAGAAAACATTCTGCATGCCATTTTCAAGAGTGACATCTGGGGTCTTAAATGCTAGCCAGCAGCCATCTAAATGCCTCAGTTGGTCTCAACCCACCTGGATCAAAGGGGAATGAAGAACACGAAAGACACAATGTAAGTATGAGCCCAAGAGTTAGAATGGACCACGTAAATCAGAGACTACATCTGCCTGAGAACAGAAGAACTAGATGGTGCCCAGCTACAACAGATGACTGCCATGACAGGGAGCACAACAGAGAATCCCTGAAGGAGCAGGAGAGCAGTGGGATGCAGACTAGAAATTCTAGTAACAAGACTAGGCTTAATGGTCTGACTGAGACCAGAGGGATGCTGGAGGTCACGGTTCCCAGGCCTTCTGTTAGCCCAAGACAGAAACCATTCTTGAAGCCAACTCTTCAGACAGGTATTAGACTGGACTACAAGACAGAAAATGATACTGGTGAGGAATGGGCTTCTTGGATCAAGTAGACACATGAGACTATCTAGGTAGCTCCTTTCTGGAGGGAAGATTGAAGACTGAGGAGGGGGCAGAAGCTGGCTGAATGGACACAGAAACACAGCATGGGGAGAAAGAATGTGCTGTCTCCTTAGGGGGAGAGCAACCAGTAGTACATAGCAAGGTGTATATGAGGTTTTGTATGAGAGACTGACTTGATGCGTAAACTTTCACTTAAAGCATAATAAAAATTAAAAAAAAAAAGAGGAAAGAAAGGACAATACAAATGAGAGCTCATTTTCCCGGATCGCTGAAATTTCAAATTACTTTTAGTATATTCAGTTTGTAGTGTTTTTAAATATGAGCCCCAAACTAATGTCCCGCTTGCTAGCTGGGGGAAATCCAGGCTCATTTATCAAAGATGTTAAGCTCTAAGGTTCATGCTTTTGGTTTTATTCTGTTTGAACTTAATTCATTCTGCTGCCTAGAGACCTAGTCTCTTATTTTAGACCTTAAATATACTAGTTCTTCAATTGGAAAGCATTTTAAAGTAGCTGCTGATGATTTTAATTTTAAGACTGTGATTCTTTATTAAGAAACTGTATCATAAAGCAGGTATGGAGCTACCACTTCTCCCTGTGAATTTCATGACACAAGTCAGGAGCTATTATTTCCCTCTACAAATTTGGCGAAACAGATCACTGTTTCCCAGGTTTTCTGTGTCACAAAAAAGAATTCAAAGGAGGAACACTACTGGGTTTGGGCAGTGTTTTGATTGGACCAATGTGTGCCTTCATTGCTTAAGAGTTTGCTTGCAGGTGGCAGGCAGCTCAGTGCTCTGACCTGTCTTGTGACAG
The DNA here is from genome assembly GCF_024166365.1 of Elephas maximus indicus. Classification (NCBI taxonomy): domain Eukaryota; kingdom Metazoa; phylum Chordata; class Mammalia; order Proboscidea; family Elephantidae; genus Elephas; species Elephas maximus. Next base: position 83,500,087 of record NC_064846.1, read on the forward strand.
CCTTATCCTTCACATAGTCTTTAACACTTGTGATGAGTGCTATCAACCACCCTAATGGCTTTTAGTGATTGACCTGTGCCCAAATTTTGTGACTTATAGTGATCCAGAGCTCTTTGAAAATAGTATTATCTCTTTAATGTTTCAGCTACCTGAACCCAGACACTAAACTGCCATTCACCCAAAGAGTTAGTAAATGTCACTCTTAACCAAATGATCAAGGAACAATCTAAGAAAGATTCTCCTTAATCAAACAACTGGTTTTCAAAACAAATATGCCAAAGAAAACGAGAAAGAGAACAAAAAGAATAAGCAAAGGCTCATTTTCTAAGAGCACTCATCCCATCGGTGTCAAAGGGACAAGGAGTGCAAATGCATGGGTCCAGAAGATAGGACCTCTCTTTGCCAGCTTCTGCTCCACTGTCCAAGTCTCCTCAAGGTTGACCGAATTAGTGACTTTCGAATCCCTGCAACAACTACACCATTAACTGTTGTAGGGTGAAAACACCACAAGGTTTAATAAAGCAAAAAGAAAGGTTTTGTTCAGCACTTGTTTAAAGAGGCAAAAGTAGGAAACAGACAAGCACGCTGCCCAAGCCATGTCTGTCCAAGTCTCTCTTCCTAGTTCTTAAGAATATGTCCTAGTGGGCTGCATTCTGGGATCTCTTGTATGTTGCCCACTTTCCAGATACACACATTTACACAGTCGCACAACCTAATCCAGTGCACCAACCTAATAATAAGTAGGTAGAACGTTTTGCATCTTTAATGGTCAATTCCTCCTGCTTGGGACTTTTCTAAGGCCTTACCAAGGAATTACCAAATAATCCAGGTGCGTTTTGTGCTTCCCACCGAGTCATCTTTTGGGCCCAAGGTGAATTGGCTTCCAGGGCTGCTCCAAGGTCTCCAGGTGAAATCTCCTGGTAGCACCAGACATCAGGGTCAGTCTGTTATCTGATAAACCTCAGGAACCAAGCCGATGACTCCTTGCTGGCTCACCAGAAGTTATCAAGTGGAAACCCCAGGTTCTGCTCAGCACGAATTGTATTGGCCTGTAAACTAGAGACCTAGGTGGGGAAGAAGTAAGTCACCTTTATTTTATTGTGCAAGGAAAGGAGTCCGTTAGAGCTGCTGCCACCAAGACTGCTCAGGAAGGGCAAAAGGAAAGTTTACTTTTAAGGAGTTTACAAGTAGAGATTTGATACAACTTACATCGGCAACATTCTTAATCATACTACACAGGCACAATGGGGTTTACATATAACTTCATGCATTACCAGGATTTCTACAGGGCCGGCCAAGCAAAGGAGTTAGGATTCTAATGCAAAGTTTCAGGGCAGGCCGAGCAAGCTGCTTAAGACAGTAGAATTTTCCAAAGCCTGGGTTACCTCTCTCTTATATTTGTGTCAACTCTGTAAATCAGATCATTTCTTCTCTCCAGAATTCTTCTTTTCTGTTTGTTGTTGTTCTTGGTAGGTGTTTGATTAGTGCCTTTTCTGAACCAATGAAATCTGGGCTCAGTTATGGTAGTGATCAGCTAATGATTGGACAGAGATTTTTTTAAAACACATAGAAGTAAAAAAAAAAAATTCCCAATATTTGCCACAGGGCTCTGTAATCCTGTTGGGGCAAACCTTTAAAATTCAGCCAGGATGTTGACAACTCTGTCTTAGCCTTTTCTACTAGCTTGTGTAGAGCTGGAGCCCTGGTGGTGCCGTGGTTAAGAACATGACTGCTAACCAAAACGTTGGCAGTTCAGAGCCACCAGTTGCTCCTTGGAAACCCTGTGGGGCAGTTCTACTCTGTTCTGTATGGTCACTATGAGATGGAATTGACTAGACAGCAATGAGTTTGGTTTGTTTTTCTTGTGTAGAACTAAGGTCAGTCAAAGATAAGAGCTTGGTCATTCTCAGGTCTTTTCTGAGTGTATTCACAGCTCTTTCCATGGGCTTGGGCTTCTTGATTCGAAAATATATGTTGAGATTTTCAAAGCACTTAATTAAGGACATCTCATTCCCCAGCCTTTCTGTCCATGTATTTTGGTTATCCTTTCATTGCCCCAACTCTTATCTAACACCTCAAGCAACACTGTCTAAAACATTCCGCTATAAATATTTTCACCTGACATCTTGTAGGGTTCCAGGAAATTCAGAGCTAATAAGGAAAAATATATGCATAACAAATTATTAGGGCTGATGCATTCACAGATGCATGCAGGGAGCATTCGCCCACAGCAGGAAGTCTGTTAGAGGCAGAAGAGAGCCTGAAAAACCCCTGAGAGGACAAGGGAGAAGGGTCTTACATACTTCTTATGTGATGTACTCCTGCATCAACGTGGGGGGCTTCTGGGTCAGAGAACTCTGAAGCATAGCACCTTCCTAGGAGTTTTATAAATATAGGATTTTATCTTGTATAGGACTAATAGATGTTGCATGTGGTTTCATGGGATATGTAAAATAGACAGGCAAAAATATGCTTATTTGGGCACTTTTAAAAACAACTGGATGTGTACAAATATTAGTTTGCTGCCAGTTGACTTTTTTAGGGGCCTAACAGAAACACTGGTGGCGTAGTGGTTAAGTGTTATGGCTGCTAACTAAAAGGTCAGGAGTTTGAATCCACCAGGCACTCCTTGGAAACTCTATGGGGCAGTTTTACTCTGTCCTATAATTTTATAGGGTCACTATGAGTCAGAATCAACTTGATGGCAATGGGTTTCTTTTTCTTTTTTTTTTTTTTAACAGGCTTCAGCTTGCTATGAAAACGTAAACACCTTGTAGCGAATACACAGAGGGCATCTTTGACTCATTTATATACCTCTCCCTAGGTCAGAAATTTAGTACTAGAAAGTTCAAATCAGGTAAAAAAAAAAAAAAAAAAAAAAGGCAAATCTTTTGAATTGGCCTTCCAGGGAGCCACCAGACAGGTCAAACCAATAATGACAATTCCTTGTGAATGAGGTATCTTCCCTTCCACCAGTACCAGGAATGAGTTTTGTTATTTTCAAACAACCACTGTGCTAAAAAAAAAAAAAAAAAAAAAATTTTTTTTTTTTTTTTTTTTTTTTAGGAGTAGGAAATGGGACTTGGGTAAGTTTAAACAAAGCGCGTTGTTCTTACAAAACTAAAACCAAACCCATTACTTTCAGGTAGATTTCAACTCACAGTGACCCTATAAGACAGAGTAGAACTATCCCATAGGGTTACCAAGGAGCAGCTGGTGGATTCAAACTCCCAATCTTTTGGTTAGGAGCTGAACTCTTAACCACTGTGCCACCAGGGTTCTTGAAGAAGCACTCCCTGGATTGCTGAAAGTCTTTCATTAATTTCCAGATTCCCAAAAAGATGATTATGAACATTTTGCCAGCTCTTACATTATTTTTATGGAGGGAAAGAATTCCAGAGTTCCTTACTCTGCCATTTTCTCTGACATTCTCAAGTGGTCTTTAATTCTGGTTATTGTATTTTTCAGTTCTGAAATTTCCATTGGATTCTTTTATTTTTTTTTTCTCTATCTTCCCTGAGATTTTCTATTTTTCCATTCTTCTCAAGAATGTTTGCCCTTACTTCTTGTACATTTTTTTTATTACACCTGAAAAACTTTTTGTCAGACAATTCTGACATTTGTTCCATTGAAATGTTGGTGACTGATAATTGCATTTTTTCATTCAAGTTAACATCTTCTTTGCTCTTTGCATACATAGTAATTTTTTAATGTGTTCTGGATATTTTACATATTGTGTTTATTAGACATAACTTATTAAAAAGTTTTTTAAAATATGCAATGGACCAGAGAGGCAGGGCCAAGAAGGCAGGTAGTCAGATGCTTCCTGTCATTCCTCTTACAACAAAGACCTGAAAAAACAAGTGAATCAATTATATATGACAAGCTAGGATTCCTGATCATCAAAGGCAAAGTTGAGGAATTGGACTGAGTGGCAGGGGTAGGGAGAAACAGTTCAGAAGCAGTGAGGAGTTGACAGACCTGACCCAATGAGAACCAGCACCCCGCAGGCCAATTCTGCTGCCACAAGCACAGTGAGGCAAGCAGAAATGTTCAGGATGCATTTTCCACACCAGGAAAGGCCAAACGGCAGTCTGCCCAACACTCCAGAGCAAGCAAGACATGGCCCTCAATCAGCAAATGATCACTACTTCTGTTTAACCTACTGTGATCCAAAAATACCCCTTCAGGAAAAACCTCTCTCCAACTTACCTGCTTCCTTCCTGCTGTGCACTGCGTCCCAACAGGCTGCATCCCTGGGCTTGAAGAAGGACCCTGCACTTACCCTGAGCCATTCTCCCAGGCTTGGAGAGGGAAGAAAATAACAAACAGGGAAAAAAATAATCTGCTGGCTCCCCTAAGCTGGGAACTCAGGGCAGAAACAGCTTTTTACCTAGGCATAGGCATAAGGAGTCTACAGATTTTTTCACCCCTGCATAGGCCTGTGTGAGCTGATTTTGACAGTGTAGGCCCTCATTAACAGAGTACAACAGGGTATATATGTGAAGTCTAACTTCAACCGTTTCGGTTACATGGTGGAGAGGCAGGTTTGTGTCATTTGACACCGCTCTGCCTATTAAGCAGGATCCTCACCTACCCACATCAGGGGCCTGAGGACTGGTTGCTTCACCCACTACTCCTAGCCACCTGTGACAGGGGTCCAAGAATAAGTGGTGACTCCCATTACTTAAAGCTAACAGCATTGGGTGCCCATAGTCTGGGTACAAAACCAACCCACATACACACTCTAGGGAAGAGGGAAATGCTTTCCTCATAGACACTCAGGGGCAGTTGTCAGCTCCCTGCCTTTCTCAGCATGTAACCCCCTACTGCAGCTAGATACCTGTGCCTGCACCAATCACACCTACTTGTCTAGGACTGTAGGTGATAGCCTGAACCATACACTTGGTGACTGACTATCTGGACACCTGAGCTGAATCCACACAAGAAAAGTGGATGGACTCACATACTCAGTAACAACTCTAACCATCTGGTGACAGGATGTTAGAGCTTCACAGGTACCAATAATCAAACTAGCTCCCTCCAGTTGCCTATTCTGGTATATCAAAACAAAACAAGAAGCTAGGACACAGGAAGCAAACATAAAGTAAATAAATACAATAACTAATTGATAGCTCAAAGACAACAGTCAATATCAAATCACATAAAGAGGCAGACCACAATGACTTCAGCAAGCTCCCAAAACAAAGAATCAAGAAATTTTCCAGATGAAGACAACTTCCTGGAATTACCAGAGGTAGAATATAAAAGATTAATATACAGAACTCTTCAAGAGATCAGGAAGAATATCAGGAAAATGCAGAAGCCAAGCAGCACATAGATAAAACATTAGAGGAACTTACGCAGATCAAACAAGAGCATAATGACAAATTTAATAGGCTACAAGAATACATAGACAGACAAATAGAAATTCAGATTAACAATAAAATTTCAGAATTAGACAACTCAGTATAAAGTCATAGGAGCAAAGCTGAGGCAATGGAAGTCAGAATTAGTGAGGCTGAAGATAAAGTAAGTGATATCAAATTATTTAAGGAAAAATCAGATAAAATAATTTTAAAAAATGAAGAAACTCTAGGAATTATGTGGGACTTGGGTGATTGGAGTCCCAACACAGGAGGGGATAACAGAAAATACAGAGAGAATTGTTGAAGATTTGTTGGCAGGAAACTTCCCTGATACCATGAAAGATGAGAAGATACCTATCCAAGATGCTCATCGAACCCTACAGAAGGTAGATCCCAAAAGAAAGTTACCAAGACATATTAAAACGAAACTTGTCAAAACCAAAGAGAGAATTTTAAGAGTGACTAGGGATAAACGACAAGTCACCTACAAAGGAAAGACTAAACTCTGACTACTTAGCAGAAACCATGCAGGCAAGAAGGCAATGGAATGACATATATAAATAAAGCATTGAAAAAAAAAAAAGCCAGCCAAGAATTATATATACAGCAAAACTCTCAAATATGATGGTGAAATTAGGCCATTTCAAGACAAACAGAAGTTTAGAAAATTTGCCAAAACCAAACCAAAATTAAAAGAAATAATTAAGGGAGTCCTTCAGTTAGAAAGCCAATTACATTAGATAACAACCCAAAACTAGAACACAGGAAAGATCAACCAGATATCAACCCAAATAGGGAAATCACAAAAATAAATTAAAGCTAAAATGCTTAAAACAGGGAAACGGAGACATCATTATGTGAAAGAGGACAACATTAAAACAAAGAGGGACTAAAAAATGTAGTCATAGATCTTTCAAATGGAGAGGAAGTCAAAGCAATATGAAGAAATAAAAGATTTGTTTAAACATAGAAAAATAGGGGTAAATATTAAGGTAACCCGCAAAGGAGATTAACAATCCTACACAATAAAATAAAAAACAAGAAAACATAAAGACTCAGCAAATACAAAAACAACAATGAAAAAGAGGAAAAGAAAATATATAAAGAAAAAAGACTCAGCACAGAAAATTAAACGGAAAAAAGAAACTGTCAAAAACACACCAAAAAAAGCCATCAAACTAACAGCACTAAACTCATTAAAAAAAAACCTATCAATAATTATAGTGAATATAAATGGACTAAATGCACCAATAAAGATACAGAGAACGGCAGAATAGATTAAAAAAACAACACATCTCAATGCTGCCAGCAAGAGACATACCTTAGACTTAGAGACACAAACAAACTAAAACTCAAAGGATGGAAAAAAATATATCAAGCAAACAACAATAAAAAAAGAGCAGGAGTAGCAATATTAATTTCTGACAAAATAGACTTTAAAGTAAAATCTACCACAAAGGATAAGGAAGGACACTATGTAATGATTAAAGGGTCAATATACCAGGAGGACATAACCATAATAAATATTTACACACCCAATGATAGGAGTCCAAAATGCATAAAACAAACTCTAACAACATTGAAAAGAGACATAGACAGCTCTACAATAATAGTATGTAACATCAAAACACCAGTTTCTGCAGGACAGAACATCCAGAAAGAAGCTCAGTAAAGACAAGGAAGATATAAATGCCACAATTAACCAACTTGACCTCATAGACATATACAGAACACTCCTCCCAACAGCAGCCAAGTATACTTCCCTTTCCAAAACATATGGAACATTCTCCAGAATAGACCACATATTACACCTAAAACAACCCTTAACAGACTCTAAAACATCTGAATACTACAAAGCATCTTTTCTGACCATAAAGCCATAAAAGTAGAAATCAATAACAGAAAAAGCAAGGGAAAAAAATCAAACACTTGGAAACTGAACAACCGCTTGGTCAAAAACCATTGGGTTATAGAAAAAATTAAGGACGGTATAAAGAAATTCATAAAACGAAAACAAATCCTACCAGAACCTTTGCGACACAGTAAAAACAGTGCTCAGAGGTTAATTTATATCATTGAATGCACACATCCAAAAAGAAGAAAGGGTTAAAATCAAAGAATTATTCCTACAACTGGAACAAATAGAGAACAGCAAAAGAAACCCTCATGCACCAGAAGAAAGCAAACAATAAAAAATAGAGCAGATTTAAATGAAATAGAGAATAGAAAAACAATCAAAATCATTAACAAGACCGAAATCTGGTTATTTGAAAAGATCAATAAAATTGATAAACCACTCGCCAAACTGACAAAAGAAAAACAGGAGACGAAGCAAATAACCCGAATAAGAAAAGAGATGGATGATATCACAATAGACCCAACTGAAATTAAAAGAATCGTAAAAAAAAAAAAAAAAAAAAAAATGAAAAATTGTCCTCTAACAAATTTGAAAACCTAAAGGAAATGGACAAATTTCTAGAAACACAGTATCTACCTAAACTAACACAAACAGAGGTAGAACAACTAAAGAAACCCATAACAAAAGGAGAAATTGAAAAGGTAATTCAAAAACTCCAACAAAAAAAGCCCTGGCTCTGACAGCTTCACTGGAGAATTCTACCAAACTTTCAGAGAAGAATTAACACCACTACTACTACAGTTTTTCAGAGAATAGAAAAGGATGGAATACTTTGAAACTCATTCTATGAAGCCAGCATTTCCCTGATACCAAAACCAAGTAAAGACACCACAAAAAAAGAAAATTACAGACCAATATCCTTCAAGAACATAGATGCAAAAATCCTCAACAAAATTTAGCCAATAGAATTCAACAACATATCAAAAAATAATTCACCATGACCAAATGGGATTTATACCATGTCTGGCTCAACCTTATAAAAACAATCAATGCAATCCACCACCTAAATAAAACAAAAGACAAGAACCACATGATCTTATCAATTGATGCAGAAAGGTACTCGAAAAAATTCAACGGCCAATCATGATACTCTCAGCAAAAAAGGAATAGAAGGGAAATTCCTCAGCATTATAAAGGGCGTTTATACAAAGCCAACAGGCAACATCATCCTAAACAGAGAGTCTGAAAGCATTCCCCTTGAGAATGGGAGCCAGACAAGAATGCCCTTTATCACCACTCCTGTTCAACGTTGTGTTGGAGGTCCTAGCCAGAGCAATTAGGCTAGAAAAATAAACAAAGGGCATCCAAATTGGTAAGGAAGAAGTAAAAGTATCTGTCTTTGCAGATGATGTGATCTTATACACAGAAAACCCTAAAGAAAACTACTGCAACTAATAGAAGATTTCAGAAAAGTATCAGGATACAAAATAAACATACAAAAATCAGTTGGATTCCTCTACACCAACAAAGAGAATGTCAAAGAGGAAATCACCAAATCAATGCCATTTACAATAGCCTCCAGGAAGATAAAATACTTAGGAACAAATCTAACCAGAGATATAAAAGACCTATACAAAGAAAACTACAAGACATTACTGCAAGAAACCAAAAGGGACCTACATGAGTAGAAAAACATACCTTGCTCAGGGATAGGAAAACAACATTGTGAAAATTTCCGTTCTATCCTAAGCTGTCTACAGATACAATGCAATCCCGATCCAAATTCCAGTGGCATTTTTTTAATTAGAGAAACAAATCGCCAACTTCAAATGTAAAGGGAAGAGGTCCCAGATAAGTAAAGCATTACTGAAAAAGAAAAGCAAAGTGGGAGCCCTCACACTACCTGATTTTAGAACCTATTCTACCGTCACAGTAGTCAATAGAGGCTGGTACTAGTACAACAGATACATACACCAATGGAACAGAATTGAGAATCCAGATATAAATTCATCCACCTATGAGCACCTGATATTTGACAAAGGTCTAAAGTCCATTAAATGGGGAAAAGACAGTCTATTTAACAAATGGTGCTGGCAGAACTGGATATCCATCTGCAAAAAAATGAAACAAGAACCATACCTCACACCGTGCACAAAAACTAACTCAAAATGGATCAAAGACCTAAATATAAAATCTAAAGCAATAAAGATCATGGAAGAAAAAATAGGGACAATGCTAGGAGCCCTAATACGTGGCATAAACAGTATACAATACATTACTAACAATGTACAAACACCAGAAGAGAAACTAGATACTGGGAGCTTCCAAAAATCAAACACTTATGCTCATCAAAAGTCTTTACCCGAAGTGTAAAAAGACCACCTACAGACTGGGAAAAAATTTTTGGTTACGACAAATCCTATCCATGTCTAATACCTAAAATCCACAAGATACTGCAAAACCTCAACAAGACAAATAACCCAATTAAAAACTGGGCAAAGGGTATGAACAGGCACTTCACTAAAGAAGACACTCAGTCGACTAACAGATACATGAGAAAATGCTCAGGTTAATTAACCATTAGAGAAATGCATATCAAAACTACAATGAGATACCATCTCACCCCAACAAGGCCTGCATTAATTTAAAAAAAACAAAATAATAAATGTTGGAGAGGTTGTGGAGAGACTGGAACACTTATACATTGCAGGCAGGAATGTAAAATGGTACAGCTACTTTGACAATTGATTTGGCACTTCCTTAAAAAGCTGGAGTAGGCGGGGCCAAGATGGCTGACTAGGCAGAAACTACTGCGGAGCCCTCTTGCAACAAAGACTGGGGAAAACAAGTGAATCGATCACATACATGACAATATACGAACCCTGACCATCAAACACAGAACTAAGGAGTTGACCAGAGTGACAGGAGAGTGAAAAGCCACACAGTGAAGCAGCAACCACTCCTGGAACCGGCGTCCCACACCACAGCCTAGAGCCCTCGTGGTTCCCTGGAGCCAGAGTGGTTGGGCTGATCATGGCTTACTGAGAGGGGGCAACTATGGATGCAGCCCCTGGAGTAACCTCAGCAGAGACTCAGCCAGTGCAAGCAGGCTGCACACTGACACAGCTGACAGGAGAATGAGAACCCACGGGGAAGCAGTGACTATTTTCGGAGGCTGGAGCCAGAATCCCAGTCAGAAAATCTTGGCACTGGGCTTTGGACTAAGCGCTGAGGAGCAGATCATGGCTTCCTGAGACAGCGCAAGTACGGGACACAGCCCTAAACCCCTGGAGTAACCTGAGCCAGAAACCCAGCCAGCCCACACAGGCTGCACACCGATGTGGCTGACAGAAGGAGAACTCACGGGAAAGCAGTGACTGGTTTTGGAGCCTGGAGTGCAGTGTCCCAGCCAGAAAACCCTGGCAATGGGCTTTGGACTAGGAGTGGAGGAGCTGATCACGGCTCCCTGAGATGGCAAAAAGCATGGGATGCAGGCCTGACCCTCAGGGGCAATCTTAACCCAGCCAGTTCACACAGGCTGCACGCCCCTCTGGAATCTCAGATAAAACTGTCTTCACCAAACAAGATAAGTAAATTTGTCTATATTGCACTGCTATCCTCATCTATCTATCTGATTTCTCCCCTCCCTGCCCCAGGTGGCTTCATTAACATTGGAATTTCCTGGACCAGGGAGTGAAGTGCTCTGTGGGTTTTTTTTTTTTTTTTCTAAAGCATTCTCCTGGCCTGAGAGAAGCAGCAATTAACAATCTGGGAGAGAAAAATCCTTCCCTGACTTCCCTAAACTGGAATAATAATACACAACCAGCTCCAGCCAAGCAAAAGAGATCCACAGTTTCTGGCTTTCATCCCTACAGGGAACCAGGGGGCTATTATAATGCAAAGGCAATTCTGACAGAGATCTGACTGTAATTGTTTTAGCGAAGCAGTGGAAAGACAAGTTTTGGAGATCTGATACCTCTCTACCTATTAAACAGAGCCCTCACTGATTCACAACAGGGAATTGAGGGCTAAGGCTCCACCTACACCACCTAGCCACCTGCTAAAGGTGTCTGAGAATAGCGACACCTATGAATCTTTAGAGGTAAAAGCATTGGGTGCCTAAGGAACAGCAGCAAAACCCACTCACCAAAGTGTTCTGGGAATAGAGTCACTCCTACCTTACTGGCACGTGAGGGAAGGCTGTCAGCATCCTGCCCTCCTTGCAGTGTGACCCCCTGCCACTACTAGAGTCTGATGAATACAACCATCACCACTACTCCTCTACCTTAAGAGGTGACAGCCTACACCCCACACTAGGTGACCCACGATCAGCACACCTAAGCTGATTCTATTCAAGAATAGTGAATGGACATAGGCTCATATATCTGGTAACAGCTCAAACCAGCTGGTAATAGGACATAAGTGATTCAAAGGCTACAACAATCAAGATAGCGCAATCTAGTGGCCCATCTGGGTATATTGAAACAAAACAAAACAAGAAGATAAGACTCAGTGAGCAAATATAAAATAAATCATTATAATATCTTATACATGGCTAAGAGACAGCAGTAGATATCCAATCACATAAAGAAGCAGACCGTGATTGGTTCTACAAATCCCCAAATTAAAGAATCAAAATCTTTCCCAAATGAAGATACAATCCTGGAATTGCCAGATGCAGAATATAAAAAACTAATGTACAGAATACTTCAAGACATCAGGGATGACCTCAGAAAGGAAATAAGGCAATCTACAGAAAAAGCCAAGGAACACACTGATAAAGCAGTTGAGGAAATCAAAAAGATTATTCAAGAACATAGTGGAAAAAATAATAAGCTACAAGAATCCATAGAGAGACAGTATTCAGAAATACAAAAGATTAACAGTAAAATTACAGAATTAGACAACCCAATAGGAAGGCAGAGGAACAGAATTGAGGAATTGGAAAGCAGAGCGGGGGAGTTAGAGGATAAGACAATTGACACCAGTATACTTAAAGAAAAATCATATAAAAGAATTTACAAAAATGAAGAAACCCTAAGAATCATGTGGGACTCGATCAAGAAGAATAGCTTGCCTGTGATTGGAGTTCCAGAACTGGGAGGGATAACAGAAAATACAGAGAGAATAGTTGAAGATCTGTTGGCAGAAAACTTCCCTGGCATCATGACAGATGAAAGGATATCTATCCAAGATGCTCATCGAACGCCACACAAGATAGATCTCAAAAGAAAATCACCAAGGCATATTATCAGCAAACTTGCCAAAACCAAAGATAAAGAGAAAATTTTAAAAGCAGCCAGGGATAAAAGAAAAGTCACCTACAAAGGAGAATGAATAAGTTCAGACTACTCAGCAGAAACCATGCAGGCAAGAAGGCAATGGGATGACATATATAGAGCACTGAAGGAGAAAAACTGCCAGCCAAGAATTATAGGGCCAGCAAAACTCTCTTTCAAATATGAAGGTGAAATTAAAACATTTACAGATAAACACAAGCTTAGAAAATTTGCAAAAACGAACCAAAGCTACAAGAATTACTAAAGGAAACTCTTTGGTCAGAAAATCAATAATATCAGATACCAACACAACACAAGGTCACAGAACAGAACATCCTGATGTCAAATTCAAATAGAGAAATCACAAAAACAAAATAGGATTAATTTAAAAAAGAAAAAAAATGCTCAAAACAGGGAGTCATTGAAGTCATTATGTAAAAGATTACAATACTCAAAAAAGTGGGACTTATAACAGGAGGCATAGATCTTCCATATGGAGAGGAAAACAAGGCAGTGTAGGATGATACAAGCTAGGTTTTTATGTAGAAAAATGGGGATAAATATTAAGGTAACCACAAAGAGGTCTAACAAGTCCATACTTCAAAATAAAAACCAAGATAAACATAACAACTCAGGAAAAATAAGTTCAACTACTGTGAAAATGAGGAACACACAATTTACAAAGGAAAAGCTTCTCAGCACAAAAAAATAAGTGGAAAAATGAAATTGTTAACAACACACACAAAAAAGGCATCAAATGACAGCACTAAACTCATACTTATCTATAATTAGGTTGAATGTAAAATGTACTAAATACACCAATAAAGAGACAGAGAGTCTCAAACTGGATAAAAAAACATGATCCATCTATATGCTGCCTACAAGAGACACACCTTAGACTTAGAGACACAAATAAACTAAAACTCAAAGGATGGAAAAAATATCTCAAGCAAACAAAAATCAAAGAAGAGCAGGAGTAGCAATATTAATTTCTAACAAAATAGACTTTAAAGTTAAATCCACCAAAAAGGATAAAGAAGGACACTACATAATGGTTAAAGGGACAATTTACCAGAAAGATATAACCATATTAAATATTTATGCACCCAATGACAGGGCTGCAAGATACATAAAACAAACTTTAACAGAACTGAAAAGTGAGATAGACACCTCCACAAGTATAGTAGGAGACTTCAACACTCCACTTTCCGTAAGGATAGGACTTCCACTAAGAAGCTCAATAGAGACACGGAAGACCTAATTGCTACAATCAACCAACTTGACCTCATTGACTTATACAGAACACTCCACCCAACAGTGGCAAAGGATACTTTTTTTCTAGTGCACATGGAACATTCTCTAGAATAGATCACATATTAGGTCATAAAACAAACCTTTGCAGAATCCAAAACATCGAAATATTACAAAGCATCTTCTCAGACCATAAGGTCATAAAAGTGGAAATCAGTAACAGAAAAATCAGGGAAAAGAAATCAAATACTTGGAAACTGAGCAATACCCCGCTCACAAAAGACTGGGTTATAGAAGACATTAAGGACGGAATGAAGAAATTCATACAATGCTACAAGACTGAAAATACTTCTTATCATAATCTCTGGGACACAGCAAAAGCCATGCTCAGAGGTCAATTTATATCGATAAATGCACACATACATAAATAAAGAGCCAAAATCAGAGAACTGTCCCTACAACTTGAACAAATAGCGACCAGCAAAAGAATCTGTCAGGCACGAGAAGAAAACAAATAATAAAAATTAGAACAGAATTAAATAAATTAGAGAACAGAAAAACAATTGAAATAATTAACAAGACCAAAAGCTGGTTCTTTGAAAAAATTAACAAAAGTGATAAATCATTGGCCAGACTGACTAAAGAAATACAGGAAAGGAAACAAATACCCCAAATAAGACATGAGATGGGCCATATCACAACACACCCAACTGAAATGAAAAGGAATCATATCAGATTACTATGAAAAATTGTACTCTAACAAATTTGAAAACCTAGAAGAAATGGATGAATTCCTAGAAACACACTACCTACCTAAACAGAATCAGAAGTAGAACTAAATAGACCCATAACAAAATAAGAAACTGAAAAGGTAATCAAAAAACTCCCAACAACAATAACAAAAAAAAGCCCTGGCCCGGACGGCTTCACTGCAGTTCTACCAAACTTTCAAAGAAGAGTTAACACCACTACTACTAAAGGTATTTCAAAGCATAAAAAAGGATGGAATACTACCTAACTCATTCTATGAAGCCAGCATATCCCTGATACCAAAACCAGGTAAAGACACCAAAAAAAAAAAAAAAAGAAAAAGAAAATTACAGACCTATAGCCCTCATGAACATAGATGCAAAAATCCTCAACAAAATTCTAACCAATAGAATTCAGCAGCACATCAAAAAAATAATTCAACATGACCAAGAGGGATTTATACCAGGTATGCAAGGTTGGTTCAATATTAGAAAAACAATTAATGTAATCCACCATATAAATAAAACAAAATACAAAAACCACATGATCTTATCAAGTGATGCAGAAAAGGCATTTGACAAAGTCCACCACCCATTCATGATAAAAACTCTCAGCAAAATAGGAATAGAAGGAAAATTCCTCAACGTAGTAAAGGGCTTCTATACAAAGCCAACAGCCAACATCATCCTAAATGGAGAGAGCCTGAAAACATTTCCCTTGAGAATGGGAACCAGACAAGGATGTCCTTTGTCACTGCTCTTATTCAACATTCTACTGGAAGTCCTAGCCAGAGCAATTAGGCTAGATAAAGAAATAAAGGGCATCCAGATTGGCAAGGAAGAAGTCAAAGTATCTCTCTTTGCAGACGACATGATCTTATACACAGAAAACCCTAAGGAATCTTCAGGAAAACTATTGAAACTAATAGAAGAGTTCAGCAGAGTTTCAGATTGCAAGATAAACATAGAAAAATCAGTTAGATTCCTCTACATCAACAAAAAGAACATTGAAGAGGAAATCACCAAATCGATACCATTCACAATAGCACCCAAGAATATAAAATACTTAGGAATAAATCTTACCAAAGATTTAAAACACCTATACAAAGAAAACTACGAGGTACTACTACATGAAACTAAAAGGGACCTACATAAGTGGAAAAACATACCTTGCTCGTGGATAGGAAGACTTAACATTATAAAAATGTCTATCCTACCAAAAGCCATTTATATTAACAATGCACTTCCTATCCAAATCCAACTACATTTTTTCATGTGATGGAGAAACAAATCACCGACTTCATATGGAAGGAAAAAAAGCCCCAGAGAAATAAAGCATTTCTGAAAAAGAAGAAGAAAGTGGGAGGCCTCACTCTACCTGATTTTAGAACATATTATACAGCCACAGTACTCAAAACAGACTGGTACTAATACAACAGACAGACCAATAGAACAGAATCGAGAACTCAGATAAATCCAACCACATATGAGCAGCTGATATTTGACAAAGGCCCAGTGTCAGTTAATTGGGGAAAAGATAGTCTTTTTAACAAATGGTGCTGGCATAACTGCATATCCACCGCCAAAAAAAATGAAACAGGAACCATGCCTCGTGCCATGCAAAAAAACTAACTCCAAATGGATCAAAGATCTAAACATAAAGTCTAAAACTATAAAGATCATGGAAGAAATAATAGGGACAACGTTAGGAGCACTAATACAAGGCATGAACAGAATACGAAACATTACTAAAAATGACAAAGAGAAACCGAATAACTGGGAGCTCCTAAAAATCAAACACCTATGCTCATCTAAAGACTTCACCAAAAGAGTAAAAAGACCACCCACAGGCTGGGAAAAAAATTTTCAGCTACAACATCTCCTTCCAGTGCCTGATCTCTAAAATCTACATGATTCTGCTAAAACTCAACCACAAAGGACAAAAAACCCAATTAAAAATTGGGCAAAGGATATGAAGAGACACTTCACTAAAGAAGATATGCAGGTGGCTAACAGATACATGAGGAAATGCTCTCGATCATTAGCCATTAGAGAGATGCAAATTAAAACTACAATGAGATTCCATCTCACTCCAACAAGGCCGGCATTAATCCAAAAAACACAAAATAATAAATGTTGGAGAGGCAGTGGAGAAATTGGAACACTTACACACTGCTGGTGGGAATGTCGAATGGTACAACCACTTTGGAAATTGATGTGGCATTTCCTTAAAAAGCTAGAAATAGAATTACCATACGACTCAGCAATTCCACTCCTTGGAATATATCCTAGAGAAATAAGAGCCTTTACACGAACAGATATATGCACACCCATGTTTATTGCAGCACTGTTTACAATAGCAAAAAAAAAAATGGAAGCAACCAAGTGTCCATCATTGAATGAATGGATAAATAAATTATGGTATATTCATACAATGGAATACTGCACATCTATAAAGAACAGTGAGGAATCTGTGAAATATTTCATAACATGGAGGAACCTGGAAGGCATTATGCTGAGTGAAATTAGTCAGTTGCAAAAGGACAAATATTGTATAAGACCACTATTATAAGATCTTGAGAAATAGTTTCAACTGAGAAGAACACATTCTTTTGTGTTTACGAGAGGGGGGAGGAAGGGAGGGTGGGAGAGTGTTATTTACTGATTAGATAGTAAATAAGACCTTTTTTTTTTTAAGACCTACTTTAGGTGAAGGGAAGGGCAACACTCAATACAGGGGAGGTCAACACAACTGAACTAAACCAAAAGCCAAGAAGTTTCCTGAATAAACTGAATGCTTCGAAGGTCAGCGAAGCAGGGGCAGGGGTTTGGTGACTATGGCTTCAGGGGACATCTAAGTCATTTGGCAAAATAAAATTTATTAAGAAAACATTCTGCATCGCACTTTGAAGTGTGGTGTCTGGGGTCTTTAACGCTAGCAAGTGGCCATCTAAGATGCATCAATGAGTCTTAACCCACCTGGATCAAAGGAGAATGAAGAACACCAAGCTCACAAGGTAATTATGAGCCCAAGAGATAGAAAGGGCTACATGAACTAGAGACTACATTACCCTGAGACCAGAAGAACTAGATGGTGCCCGGCCACAAGCAATGACTGCCCTGACAGGGAGCACAACAGAGAACCCCTGAGGGAGCAGGAGAGCAGTGGGATGCAGACCCCAAATTATCATAAAAAGACCAGACTTAATGGTCTGACTGAGACTAGAAGGACCCCGGCGGTCAGGTTCCCCAAACCTTCTGTTGGCCCAGGACAAGAACCATTCCCGAAGCCAACTCGTCAGATGTGGTTTGGACTGGGCAATGGGTTGGGGAGAGATGCTGATGAGGAAGTGAGCTACTTGTACCATGTGGACACTTGAGACTATGTTGGCATCTCCCGTCTGGAGGGGAGATGGGAGGGTGGAGGGGTTTAGAAACTGGCAAAATGGTCATGAAAGGAGAGACCAGGAGGAGGGAGCAGGCTGACTCATTAGGGGGAGAGTAAATGGGAGTATGTAGTAAGGTGTATATAAGTTTATATGTGAGAGACAGACTTGATTTGTAAACTTTCACTTAAAGCACAATAAAAATTATTATTTTTTTAAAAAGCTAGAAATAGAACTACCATAGGATCCAGCAATTCCATTCTTTGGAATATATCCTAGAGAAATAAGAGCCTTCACACAAATAAATATATGCATACCCATGTTCACTGTAGCACAGTTTATAATAGCAAAAAGATGGGAACAACCAAGGTGTCCATCAGCTTATGAATGGATTAACAAATTATGGCATATTCGCACAATGGAATATTATGCAATGATAAAGAACAACGATGAATCCCTGAAGCATCCCGTAACATGGAGGAATCTGGAAGACATTATGCTGAGTAAAATTAGTTACAAAAGGACAAATATTGTATGAGACAGCATTATAAGAACTCAAGGTTTAAACGCAGAATATTCTTTGATAGTTATGAAGGTAGGGAGGTAGGGAGAGGGGTATTTGCTAATTTGATAGTAAACAAGAGTTATTTTAGCTGAAGGGAGGTCAACACACAACACAGTGGAAGTCAGCACATCGGACTAACTCAAAAGCTAAGAAGTTTCCTGAATACAGCCAAACACTTTGAAGGACAGAATAGCAGGGGCGGGGGTCTGGGAACCATGATTTCAGGGGACCTCTAGGTCAACTGATGTAACAAAGTGTATTAACAAAACAAATATTCTGCATCACACTTTGGTGAGTGGCGTCTGGGGTCTTAAAAGCTAGTAAGCGGTCATCTGAGGAGCATCAATTGGTCTCAACCCAGCTGGAGCAAAGGAGAATGACGAATACCAAGGACAGAAGGAAAATATCAGCCCAAGAGAAAGAAAGGGCCACATAAACCAGAGACTCCACCAGCCTGAGTCTGGAAGAAATAGATGGTGCCCAGGTACCACCAATGACTGCCCTGACAGGGAACACAACAGAGAATCCCTGATGGAGCAGGAAAGAATTGGGATGCACACCTCAAATTCTAGTAAAAAGACCAGACTTAATGGTCTGACTGAGACTGGAGGAACCCCAGAAGTCATGGCCCTCAGGCTCTCTGTTAGCCCAAAACTAAAACCATTGTTGAAGCCAACTCTTCAGACAATGATTAGACTGGACTATAAGACTTAAAACGATACTGGTGAGGAGTGTGCTTTTTAGCTTAAGTAGACACATGAGACTAAGTGGGCAGCCCCTGTCTGAAGGCGAGATGGGAAGTCAGAGTGAGACAGAAGCTGGTTAAATGGACACGAGAAATACAGGGTGGAGAGAAGGAGTGCGCTCTCACATTGTAGGGAGAGCAACTAGGGTCACATAACTGTGTATAAGTTTTTGTATGAAAAATTGACTTGAATTATAAACTTTTGCTTAAAGTACAATATATACATATATGGTCCATTGCATATATATATGAAATGGGCCATTTGGTTTCAGGCTTCGAATTCTAACCACCATTCTGTGAATTGTAATTTCAATGTAAATTTCATTTTTAAATATCTTGCAGTGCTATTTAAAACTACCCCATGTATGCACCATTTAGTGACCAGTCAGGACACTGGGCGGTGATCTAGCACAAAGACTTTGTTATGCTGAATATGATCAGATCTATGTGTATGCAGCTATTGACGGAGCCCAGGGATTTATAAACAATTTTATCATTGCTTTCCAGAATTCTACTCTCTGTGATCTTGCTAGTACTTTCCAGTTCCTTGGGCCTCTGCATTTATTTTTTCAATCAGAAGGCTAGGGCTTTATTTACTGTACTGTGCTTTGTACTTCTTGTGTGTGAAACCACATCCAGGGCCAACCAATAAGAGGACAGAGTGAAAAAAAAAAAGAAAAAAGCAATGGGGTTTTGCCCCATACTCTTCGGTCCACAGCTACTTCAATAGGAAAGGAAGACCTACCTCTCTCGAGTTTTAGTCTCCTGTTGGCCCCTGGTGCTGCCACTATGACCAGCACAGGATTTCTTAGGAGGAGGAATTAAAATAACTAAGAAATTGGGGAATTTTCCCCCACCTTGTCTGAGCATTAGGAGACATTTTTCGCTTTCCTCAAGCCAGAACTAGAGGGCTTCTCCTGGACCTCTCTCTATTGGTGCCAACTCCTACTTCTAGGCCTTGAGGTGTGTTGGGTCTTGGCCAGGGCATACCAGGAAAAAAATGCTAAATGCATCATTGGTTTTTTGGTACTTAGAATTCTTGTCTTCTTCCTTAATATGCTACTATTTCTTTGTCAATGTTCTCAAATATCCACTTCATGTGTTCTTTCCAGATTTTATAGCTACTTAAAAACAGGGTGGAGTTTGTTTACTCCATTTTACCCAGAGCAGGAACCTCAGGAATTATTATAATCTCTCTTGCAGAGATGATGAAACTCTCATATAAATGAGAAAACAAGTCAAATATCGCACAGCAAATAAGTGGCAAAATCAGAATATACACTTAAGTTTATATTACTCTATAGTTTGGATGTTTAGCCACTATGCCATTCCACTTCCTACTACAAACATACTCTGCAAGAAGTAGTATGATTCTCAAACACACAGTTGACGCTCTTTGCAACAGGTCTAAGAACTGAAAACCTCGGTAGCTCATTTGACTTTCTAGCAAAGCAGTCTCTTTTATGGCCCAACCACATTCCGCCATTCCCATCCTCAATTCCACAGCTCTCTCATCTGTCAATCTCAACCTACAAAACACTATCAAAGCCTCTACCTACATGGTGAATTTATTGCCTGCTACCACTTTTTTTTTTTTTTTACCACCCCTACCTAGGCCACTCTCCCTCAAAACAAAACAAAACAAAGCAAAAATCCAAGCACTCGTATAATGGTTTTAAACAATAACAACAAATTGAAACCAGTTGTCCTTGAGTCAATTCAGATTCATGGTCATAATGGTTATAGTTTTCTGAAAATGCCCTCATTCTTTATATTACATATTTTGATATTCACTTTCCACCCTCCATTTCTTTTATATGAGGCTTGGACCTATTTCTTTTTTTAAAAAAATTTGCATCCTGTGCTCTTACCAGGCAGTTATTCTACGTAGTAGTTTCAGTTTTTTGGTTGGTCAGAAAACATGTTCCACTATGTACTATGTTCTTCGCAAAATGCTGGGGACAAGGAGATGAAAAACACCTTTGACTTTCTTCCTTCAAAGATTCAAAGAATTTGATTTTCCTTTTCCTTCCTTCCTCCCTCCCTTTCATGACCTATAAACAAATATTAAAAACATAGTGGTTTAAGGTTGTGGGGACATAGATGAAGTTTCCCAATGTACACTTGGGGTAGGGAGCAGTACAGAAGTGTTCAGCTATGTATTTCTTTAACTGCTCAACCTGTTTCTCAGAAAATGACATATATACTTGGTTCTGCCACTCTATCCTGTATAAAGACACTTCTTATCTTTTCCACAAGAATTTAGTGGTCTGTGGGAATAGCTGGATTGGTGTTGCTGTGACTGTTTATCACTGGGCCTCTAATTGCAGTTGTTTCAATTATTCTCTATTTTAAAGGATAATAATGTCTTTTGACCACAGGTTCTAACCAGCAATTACTGGCTGTGGTGACAGTGAGATTTTCTTACAGAAATTTTTTTAGAGTATCTAAAAATATAGATTCTGGAGAGAATACACAGTAGCAAATTTAGTTTGGCAGATTCTTGCATGATTTTGAAAAAATCAAAGCCCAAGGCTATAACTGTCATTCATATTCATTTCTTCAATAAAACCCAATAGCCCTTCAAGGCATTTTCAAAAGGCCTGGTGCCTAAATAATTTCAAATGTCTTTCTTTTCTAGGGAAAGGTGACTGTGTTTCAATCCTTCAATCCTGATAAGAAACTAGTAGATGATTGAGGACGATTTCATTTTGGCTGTTCTGTTCATAGGTGCATCCAGAACCTTAAATGTAAAAGCACCTAAAGTGAGAATGCATTCTTCTTGGCCGAGATGAAAACCTTTTGTCTGGGGAACTTAATAAATCTGCCTCTTCTGGGTGGAGAAATTCAATCATGTTCACAGAAAATAAACATATCTTTCTAATTTTGACATAATTCTGGGTGGCTAGAGAGACAGAGGGTGCCACAGGGGCAGCTTGCAATGAAGATGGGCAAGTGGGAATGTAGGGACTGGATCAATCTCCACATTTTGGGGGATTGGATATATGCACAGTGGTAAAGATATATATATAATGAAAATTTGCCAATTCAACCATTTCTACATATATAATTCAATGACATTGATTACATTCGTCATGTTGTTCAACCATTATCACTACCCTTTGTTGAATTATTTTACCACCATTAACAGAAATGAAGTGCCCCCAAGCAATAATTCCTCCTCTCTCTCCCACCCTTGACAGCCACTAATAAGTCTTCCTTACATCCACACACACAAAAAAAAAAACACAAACTGTCAGGTTTCTTGGTGGAAGAATTTCCAACTGAAATAAGGATACCTGAATTGAGCAGCTACAAATCTGTCCTTCCCATTCTTTTGCCTTCCCCCTGGTATTCTCTCTCACCACCGAGTGCTATCACCAATATCTTGTTACCCAAAGAAATTTAAAGGAGCTGCTGTCTCTACTTTAAAGCTCTGTTCCAAGCATGAAGCCAATCTGTCCTTGGTTGCTATTGGACCAAGTGGGTCATACTTCACTGTAGTTATTTTGGGAGAAACAGAAAATAGTATAATGTACAGAGAAGATAAAAACCCAAACCAAACCCATTGCCATCAAGCCAATTCTGACTCATAGTGACCCTATAGGACAGAGTAGAACTGCCCCATAGTGTTTCCAAGGAGCGGCTGGTGGATTGGAACTGCTGAAGAAGAATTGACGCCTTTGAATGGTGGTGTTGGTGAAGAATATTGAATATACCATGGACTGCCAAAAGAACGAACAAATCTGTCTTGGAAGAAGTGCGGCCAGAATGCTCCTTAGAGGCAAGGAAGGTGAGACTGCGTCTTACATACTTTGGACATGTTGTCAGGAGGGATTGGTCCCTAGAGAAGGACATCATACTTGGCAGAGTACAGGGTCCGCGGAAAAGAGGAAGACCCTCAACGAGATGGATTGACACAGTGGCTGCAACAGTGAGCTCAAGCATAGCAACGATTGTGAGGATGGTGCAGGACCAGGCAGTGTTTCTTTCTGTTGTGCTGGGGCCGCTATGAGTTGGAACCGACCCGACAGCACCTAACAATGACAACAACAACACTGAAAAAAGCACGAAAAGCAATTTATTAAACACTCGTTTTCTAAACCCTGACTTCATTCAAAGATCTACAAAGAAATGAAGTGATTGTAGATCCCAGGGAAAAACAAAGATCAAATACACATGCCCTGCCCTCAAGAAGTTTGCAGTCTATTGAGAGTGAGAGATTTTAAAACAGACAACCACAGTACAAGGTAGAAAAAAATAAGGGCTACAATAGAGGTATAAGAATTTTGTTATTAAGTCATAAATCCACTGCCACCAAGTCGATTCGACTCATAGCGACACTACAGGACAGAGGAGAACTACCCCGTAGAGTTTCCAAGGAGTGCCTGGCAGATTTGAGCGGCCGACCTCTTGGTTAACAGCCATAGCACTTAACCACTACACCACCAGGGCTTCCATTAAGTCGTAAAGGAATTAAACATAAAGCATATTAAGTCATAAAAGAAGCAATTATTAATTTCAATTCTGATATCCAAAAAAGTATAAGGGAAAACCTGTTTCTACATGTGAGTCATTTTAAAATGTATATTATGTTTATTATAGGAATAACTTATACTATTGAATCTTTTCATAAGGACTGTGTTTACTTAAAAAAACTAAGCCAATTCTTGGGATAAAATATGGGTTGAGGAAGCCCAAAACTCAGAGCCCAAAAAGAGGAACTGGAAAAGGAAAGCCTTAGATAAACTGATGAAACCCTGGTGGCGTAATGGTTAAGTGCTATGGCTGCTAACCAAAGGGAAAGCTGTTCGAATCCGCCAGGCGCTCCTTGGAAACTCTATGGGGCCAGTTCTACTCTGTCCTATAGGGTCACTATGAGTTAGAATCGACTCGACGGCGCTGGGTTTTTTTTTTTTTTTTTTTTTTAGATAAACTGCAGTGTAAGAATCTGACTCTTATGATCTGGCCCACACAATAATGTCAGGAAGTATAGGATGAGTATAAAGATATCCCCTTCCATGTACAGGAAGGTGGTAAAGAAGTTATACATTGGGGGCTGAAGTATAGATGTCCCCAGTTGCACAGGTACTATAGAAACTTGGGATTAGCTCACTAGGTCAGAATTTCAAGACTAAACTTTGGAAATTTCGGTGTTTTGAACTTCTTATCTTCTCTGGAGCCTAACAACAACAACACATATGTAATGATTAGATAGCAGAATAGAGTTCTTCAAAATAGTGGGGTTCTTCACAAATTAAAATTTTTTAAAATGGGATAATATTTAAAAGTATAAAAAAACCATATCACAATATAAATACAATCAAAGATAGCTCCTAAAATCTTAATTTGGGAGCGATATCAGTGAAAATAAGCCCTTGGTTATTAACCAGAATGTCAGTGGTTTGAACCCACCATCCTCTCAGTGAGAGGAAGATATGGCAATCTGCTTCCATGAAGATTACAGTCTTGGAAACCCTATGGGGCAGTTCTACTCTGTTCTGTATGGTTGCTATAAGTAAGAATCGACTCAAGGGCAATGTGTTTGTTTTTTTGGTTTTACCAGTGAAAATGCTGTACTGAAAATCTCTGATGAGTAGCAAGAACACTGGTAAATATTTTTGGAGTTGACTTTTTCAGAACTCTGTAAATAAACCAAAGGCTGGCAGCAATCCAAGGAGCATTTATTCAAGAAAAACAGCTGAAGGTCCCTCGGTGGCACAAATGGTTGCACTTGGTGGGTAACCAAACGATTGGCAGTTTGAATCTCCCCAGTGATACCACAGAAGAAACAGTCCTGGAGATCTGCTTCCATAAAGATTACAGCCAAGAAATCTTTGTAACACATGGGGTCTCCAAAATGGTAACTTTGATGAAGGGAAAGGCAGCACACAATACTGGGGAAGTCAGCACAGCATGACCAAGACAAGGCCATGGAAGCTTCATAGACATATCCAAACTCCCTGAGGGTCCAAATTACTGGGCTGAGGGCTGGGGTCATGGTCTTGGGGGACATCTAGTTCAATTGGCCTAACGTAGTTTATAAAAAAAAATTCTACATCCTACTTTGGTGTGTAGTGTCTGGGGACTTAACAGCTTGTAGAGGGACAGAACCAAGATGGCAGAATAGACAGATGCTTCCAGCAAGCCCTCTTTACAACAAAGACACACACAAAAAAACAAGTGAAACGAGTATATTTGTGACAAGCTGGGAGCCCTAAGCATCAAAGGCAAGCTTAGACAACAAACTGAGGGGCAGGGAGAGGAAGAGACCATTCAGAAGTGGAGAAGAGTTACCGGACCTGGCCATGGGGAGCCCTTAGGCACCATTCCTGGAACAGCAGTGGCCGGCTGGTATTAGCGTTCGGCCACAGTTTCCTCAGGGAGAGGCAGCTGGCTGCACAGGCTAGTTACGCCTCTGGAACCTGAGAAGAACAGCACTCTCAGCAAAAGCTAAGCATTTGCGTATATTTTACCGGCCCCCCCACCCCCAAGCCGGTTTCAGCAGCTCAATCGCTGGGCCTGAGATAGACCCTGTTGAGCACCTAGAGCCATCCTTCCAGCCTTGGGCAAGGAAAAAATTTGCAATTGGGGGGAAAAGATAATTTGCTAGCTCCATTAACTGGGGGAGCTCAGGACAGAAGCAGTTCCTGTCCAGGCATAAACCATCCATGGATCTAGAGCACCTTTCCCTTCTGCATGGACCTGTGTGGGCCTATTTCAGGAGACGAGGCCCTTGATGGCAAACTCCAACCATTTCAGCTGTGTGGCAGAGAGGTGGGTGTTTGAAGTTTGACATTGCTTTCCCTATTAAACAAGGTCCTCACCTACCCACATCAGGGACCTAAAGACTAGTACCTCCACTCAGGTCACCCAGCCACCCGCGACAGGCATACAAAGATAACTGATACCTCCCAGTCCTTACAACCAAAACTTTGGGTGCCCATGGTCCATCTACAGAACCCACCCACCTGCACGCTCCAGGGAACAGGGATGCATTTTCCTCAGAGACACTCAGGGATTAGTTCTCAGCCCCCTGCCTTGTTCAGAGCGTGACCCCCTGCTACAATCAGATAACGGTATATACGCCAAACGCACCTGCCCCTCTAAGACTGTAGGACAGAGCTTGTACCACACACTTGATGATCAGCTGCCTGGAAACCTGAGCTGAATTCATACAAGAGAACTGAATGGACTCCTAGACTGATATACCTGATAACAGGTCTAGCCAGCTGGAGACAGGACGTCAGAGCTCCAAAGGCAAAAACAATCCAGCTAGGTCACTTGGGCAACCCATAGTGGTATACCAAAACAAAACAAAGCAAGAAACTGCTACACAGTAAGCAAGCATAAACTAATACAATAACTTATAGATGGCTCAGAGAAAACAGTCAATATCAAGTCACATAAAGAAACAGACCATGATCACCTCAACAGGCTCTCAAAACAAAGAATCCAGGGATCTTCTAGATGAAAGTGCATTCCTGGAATAACCAGATGCAGAATACAAAAAGTTTAATATACAGAACCCTTCAAGACATCAGGAAAAAAATGAAAAAAATCTGCAGAACAAGCCAAGGAACACACAGATAAAGCAACTGAAAAAATAAGAAAGATTATTCAGGAACATAATGAAAAGTTTAATAAGCTGGAAAAATCCATAGACAGGCAGCAGTCAGAAATTCAGAAGATTAACAATAAAATTACACAAGTAGACAACTCTAGAAAGTCAAAGGAGCAGAACTGAGCAAGTAGAAGCCAGAATGTCTGAACTTAAAGATAAATCACTTGGCACTAATATATTTGAAGTACAATCAGATAAAAGATTTTTTTAAAAAATGAAGAAACCTTAAGAATTATGTGGGACTCTATCAAGAGAAATAACCTACGCATGATTGGAGTACTAGAACAGGGAGGGATAACAGAAAATACAGAGAAAATTATTGAAGATTTGTTGGCAGAAAACTTCCCTGATATCGTGAAAGATGAGAAGATATCTATCCACGATGCTCATCGAACTCCACATAAGGTAAATCTGAAAAGAAAGTCAAACTTGCCAAAAGCAAAGATAAAGAGATAATTATAAGAGCAGCGAGAGATAAAAGAAAAGTCACCTACAAAGGAGAGCCAATAAGAATAAGCTCAGGCTATTCGGCAGAAACCATGCAGGCAAGAAGGCAATGGGATGACATATTTAAAAAATTGAAGGACAAAAATTGCCTGCCAAGAATCATATATCTAGCAAAACTGTCTTAAATATGAAGGTGAAATTAAGACATTTCCAGATAAAGACAAGTTGGGGGAATTTGTAAAAGCCAACCCAAAACTCCAAGAAATACTAAAGGGAGTTCTTTGGTTAGAAAATCAATAATTTCAGGTATCCACCCAAGACTAGAACACTGGGCAGAGCAACCGGAAGTCAATCGAGAAAGGGAAATCCAAAAAACAAAGAAAGATTATTAAAAAAAAAAAAAGCTCAAAACAGGGTTTTGAGCTTTTTATCCCTACAACTTGAACAATAACAGCAATGTTATTATATAAAAGAAGAAAACATTAAAATAATAAAGAGGAACTAAGAAATGTAATCATACACCTTCCATATGGAGAGGAAGATACGACGATACAAGGAAATAAAAGTTAGTTTTAAATTTAGAAAAATAGGGGTAAATAATAAGGTAACCACAAATGAGACAAACTATCTTACTCATCAAAATAAAATACAAGGGAAAAATACAGACTCAGCAGAAACAAAATCAACAACATCAAATATGATGAAAGGACAATATATAAAGAAAATCTACTCAGCACATAAAATTAAGTGGGAAAAAGAAAAGGTCGACAACACACAAAAAAGACATCAAGATAATAGCACTAAATTCACACCTATCCTTAATTACCCTGAATGTAAATGCACTAAATGCACCAATAAAGAGACAGAGAGTGGCAGAAAGGATTAAAAAACAAGATCCGTCTATATGCAGCCTACAAGAGACACACCTTAGACTTAGAGATGCAAACAAACTAAAACTCAAAGGATGGAAAAAAATATATCAGGCAAACAACAATCAAAAAACAACAGGACTGGCAATATTAATTTCGGACAAAATAGTCTTTAAAGTTAAATGCATCATAAAGGATAAGGAAGTACACTATATAATGATGAAAGGGTCAATACACCAGGAAGATATAACGATAATAAATATTTATGCACCCAATGACAGGGCTGCTAGATAAAACAAACTCTATCAGCATTGAAAAGTGAGATAGACAGCTCCACAATAATAGTAGGAGACTTCAACACACCACTTTCAGTGAAGGACAGGACATCCAGAAAGAAACTGAATAAAGACATGGAATTCTAAATGCCACAACCAACCATCTTGACCTCAAAGACATACACAGAACACTCCATCCAACAGCAACAAAGTATACTTACTTTCCTGGTGCACATGGAACATTCTCTAGAATAGACCACATATTAGATCATAAAGCAAGCCTTAGCAGAATCTAAAACATTGAAATATTGCAAAGCATCTTTTCTGACCATAAGGTCATAAAAGTGGAAATCAATAACAGGAAAAGCAGGGAAAAGAAATCAAACACTTGGAAACTGAACAATACCCTGCTCAAAAAAGACTGGGTTATACAAGACGTTAAGGATGGAATAAAGAAATTCATAGGATACAATGAGAATGAAAACACTTCCTACCAGAACCTTTGGGACACAGCAAAAGCGGTGTCCAGAGGCCAATTTATATCAATAAGTGTACAAATTCAAAAAGAAGGGCCAAAATCCAAGAATTATCCCTACAACTTGAACAAATAGAAAGAGAGCAACAAAAGAAACCAACAGGCACTAGAAGAAAACAAATACAAATTAGAGCTGAACTAAATGAAATAGAAAACAGAGAAGCAATTCAAAGAATTGACAAGACCAAAAGCTAGTTTTTTGAAAAAATCAACACAATTGATAAACATTTGGCTAAACCGACAAAACAAAAACAGAAGAGGAAGCAAATAACCCAAATAAGAAATGAGAGGGGCAATATTACAACAGACCCAACTGAAATTAAAAGAATCATATCAGATTACTATGAAAAATTGTACTCTAACAAATTTGAAAACCTAGAACTGAATGAATTCCTAGAAACACACTACCTACCTAAACTAACACAAACAGAGGTAGACCAACTAAATAGACCCATAACAAAAGAAGAGATTGAAAAGGTAATCAAAAAACTCCCAACAAAGAAAAGCCCTGGCCCTGAAGGCTTCACTGCAGAGTTCTACCAAACTTTCAGAGAAGAGTTAACACCACTACTACTAAAGGTATTTCAGAGCATAGAAAAAGACGGAATACTACCAAACTCAGTCTATGAAGCCATCATATCCCTGATACCAAAACCAGGTAAAGACACCACAAGAAAAGAAAATTATAGACCTATAACCCTCAGGAATGTAGACGCAAAAACCCTCAACAAAATTCTAGCCAATAGAATTCAACAACATATCAAAAAAATAATTCACCATGACCAAGTTGGATTCATACCAGGTATGCAGGGATGGCTCAACATTAGAAAAATAATTAATGTAATCCAACACATAAATAAAACAAAAGATAAGAATCACATGATTTTATCAATTGATGCAAAAAAGGCATTTGACAAAGTTCAACACTCATTCATGACAAAAACTCTCAGCAAATTAGGAAAAGAAGGAAAATTCCTCAACATAATAAATGGCATTTATACAAAGCCAACAGTCAACATCACCCTCAATGGAGAGAGCCTGAAACCATTCCCATTGAGTTCAGGAACCAGACAAGAATGCCCTTTATCACCACTCTTATTCAACATTCTATTGGAGTTCCTGGCCAGAGCAATTAGGCTAGATAAATAAAGGGCATCCAGATTGGCAAGGAAGAAGTAAAAGTATCTCTCTTTGCAGATGACATGATCTTATACACAGAAAACCCTAAGGAATCCTCCAGAAAACTACTGAAACTAGTAGAAGAGAGCTCAGCAAAGTATCAGGATACAAAATAAACATACAAAAATCAGTTGGATTCCTCTACACCAACAAAAAGAACATCAAAGAGGAAATCACCAAATCAATGCCATTTACAGTAGCCCCCAAGAAGATAAAATACTTAGGAATAAATCTTACCAGAGATGTAAAAGACTTATGCAAAGGAAACTACAGTACACTTCTGCAAGAAACCAAAAGAGACTTACATAAGTGGAAAAACATACCTTGCTCATGGATAGGAAGAGTTAACATTAGAAAAATGCCTATTCTACCAAAAGCAATCTATACATTTAATGCAATTCCGATCCAAATCCCAATGACATTCTTTAATGAGATGGAGAAACAAATCGCGAACTTCATGTGGAAGGGAAAGAGGCCCCGGATAAATAAGACATTACTGGAAAAGAAGAACAATGTGAGAGGCCTTACTTTACCTGATTTTAGAACCTATTATACCGCCACAGTAGCCAGCCAGCCTGGTACTGGTACAACAGATACATGGACCAATGGAACAGAATTGAGAATCCAGAAATAAATCCATCCATATATGAGCAGTTGATATTTGACAAAGGCCCCAAGACAGTTAAATGGAGAAAAGACAGTCTTTTTAACAAATGGTGCTGGCATAAGTGTATATCCATCTGCAAAAAAATGAAACAAGACCCATATCTCACTCCATGCACAAACACTAACTCAAAATGGATCAAAGACCTACATATAAAATCTAAAACAATAAAGGTCATGGAAGAAAAAACAGGGGCAACATTAGGAGCCCTAATACATGGCATAAACAGTACACAAAACATTACTAAGAATGTAGAAGAAAAACTAGATAACTGGGAGCTCCTAAATATCAAACACCTATGCTCATCCAAAGACTTCACCAAAAGAGTAAAAAGACTACCTACAGACTGGGAAAAAGTTTTTAGCTATGACATTTCTGATCAGCCCCTGATCTCTAAAAGCTACGTGATACTGCAAAAACTCAGCTACAAAAAGACAAATAACCTAATTAAAAAATGGGCAAAAGATATGAATAGACACTTCACTAAAGAAGACATTCAGGTAGCTAACAGATACGTGAGAAAATGTTCACGATCATTAACCATTAGAGAAATGAAGATCAAAACTACAATGAGATTTCCTCTCAGTCCAACAGGGCTGGCATTAATCCAAAAAACACTAATAAATGTTGGAGAGGTTGTGGATAGATTGGAACCCTTCTACACTGCTGGTGGGGATGTCAAATGGTACAACCACTTTGGAAATCGATTTGGCGCTTCCTTAAAAAGCTAGAAATAGAACTACCATGTGATCCAGCAATCCCACTCCTTGGAATATATCCTAGAGAAATAAGAGCCTTTACACGAACAGATATATCCACACCCATGTTTATTGCAGCACTGTTTACAATAGCAAAAAGATGGAAGCAAGCAAGGTGCCCATCAACAGATGAATGGATAAATAAATTATGGTATATTCACACAATGGAATACTACACATTGATAAAGAACAGTGAGGAATCTGCGAAACATTTCATAACATGGAGCAACCTGGAAGGCATTATGCTGAGTGAAATTAGTTCCAAAAGGACAAATATTGTATAAGGCCACTATTATAAGAACTTGAGAAATAATTTAAACTGAGAAGAAAACTTTCTTTTCTGGTTATGAGAGGGGGGAGGGAGCAAGGGTGGGAGAGGTGCTTTCTCTAATTAGGTAGTAGATAAGAACTACTTTAGGTGAAGGGAAAGACAGGACATAATATAGGGGAGATCAGCACAACTGGACTAAACCAAAAGCAGTTTTCTGAATAAACTGAATGCTTTGAAGGCCAGCATAGCAGGGGCAGGGTTCTGGGGACCATGGTTTCAGGGAACATCTAAGTCAATTGGCAGAATAAAATCTATTAAGAAAACATTCTGCATCCCACTTTGAAGAGTGGCGTCTGGGATCTTAAACGCTA
This sequence comes from Elephas maximus indicus, assembly GCF_024166365.1. Lineage (NCBI taxonomy): Eukaryota > Metazoa > Chordata > Mammalia > Proboscidea > Elephantidae > Elephas > Elephas maximus. The sequence continues at coordinate 83,532,282 of NC_064846.1, forward strand.
GCAAGCAGCCATCTAAGATGCATCAATTGATCTCAACCCACCTGGATCAAGGGAGAGTGAAGAACACCAAGGAGACAATACAATTACGATCCCAATAGACAGAAAGGGCCTCATGAACCACAGACTACGTCATCCTGAGACCAGAAGAACTAGGTGGTGCCCAGCTACAACCGATGACTGCCCTGACAGGGAACACAACAGAGAACCCCTGAGGAGCAGGAGAACAGTGGGATGCAGACCCCAAATTCTCATAAGACCAGACTTAATGGTCTGACTGAGACTAGAAGGGCCCTGGTGGTCATGGCCCCCAGACCTTCTGTTGGCCCAGGACAGGAACCACTCCCGGAGCCAACTCTTCAGACATGGATTGGACTGGACAATGGGTTGGAGAGGGATGCTGGTGAGGAATGAGCTTCTTGGATGAGGTGGACCCTTGAGACTATGTTGGCATCTTCTGTCTGGAGGGGAGATGAGAGGTTGGAGGGCATTAGAATCTGGTGGAATGGACACGAAAAGAGAGAGTGGAGGGAGAGAGCGGGCTGTCTCATTAGGGGGAGAGTAATTGGGAGTGTGTAGCAAGGTGTATATGGGTTTTTTTGTGAGAGACTTACTTGATTTGTAAACTTTCGCTTAAAGCACAACAAAAATTATATAAAAAAAAAGCTTGTCAGCAGCCATCTAAGATACTCCACTGGGCCCACATCATCTGGAGCAAGGGAGAATGAAGAAAACCAAAGACAAGGGAGAGATTAGTCCAAAGGACTAATGGACCGCAAGTATGTACCACAGCCTCCCTCCACCAGGCTGAGTCCAGTATAACTTGATGGTGCCTGGGTACCACCACCAACTGCTCTGACAGGGATCACAATAGAGGGTCCCGGACAGAACTGGAGAAGGATGTAAAACAAAATTCTAACTCACAAAAAAAGACCAGACTTACTGGACTGACAGAAACTGGAGAAACTTCGAGAGTATTGCCCCTGGACTCCCTTTTAACTCAGTACAGAAGTCACTCCTGAAGTTCACCCTTCAACCAAGAATTAGACAGGCCCATAAGACAAATTGAGGCTTAGTGGGCACACCAGCACAGGGGCAAGGTCGAGAAGGCAAGAGGGAACAGGAATGCTGGTAACTGGGAACTCAAGGGGAGAGTGTTGGCATGTTGTGGAGTTGGCAACCTATGTCACAAAACGATATGTGTATTGTTTAATGAGAAACTATCATACTCTTCATCTAAAGTACAAATTAAAAAAATTATAAATTAAACCATCATCTAAAGTACAATAAAAAAATTCTTATAAATTAACCCATCAAACTTTTAGCTGCAGCAAATAAGAACGTTGACTATATCAAATAAAATTACTTTTAATAAAACTTTTAAGTTTCTAAAAAAGAAAGCAAAGTCACAAACCAAAAACAAAAACGACAGTAATAAAAAATTAACAGCTTAATGTTGGTTAGAACAATCAGGTTTGTGGTGTTTTAACTTGTCCTGTTTCCATCTCCATCTCTCCTATATATAATAACCTGTAAAACCCATAGCCCACAATCACAGCAAAAGTCACCAGTAGCTTGGCAGTCACCAGTAGGTACAGAATAGCATTAGCTCTAAGCCTTCAAAGCCTCATTTCTAGAAAACTATCATTACTTGACTTGTCTGTTTATTCCCCAGGAGAATCCCCAGGAGAATAAAGCCACGTTTTATTAGACCTGAACTTGATGCTTACCAAATGTAAAAGCCTTTTCCCTGGGATTATTTGTAGAAAATATTTAGGTGGAATTGTTTAAATTCATGAATGCCTAAGGTGGTGGATAATAGTTGGGGAGACCAAGAGACTAACCAAAAAGTTTAAAAGGAAAATCTAGAAAATTAGGTGTTTACAGGAGCTTTTAAAAGCTCCAACATATTCCTGGGAATCCAGAAGGCAACGCATTTATAGGACTTTACGTACATGCGTGGAAACCCTGGTGGCATAGTGAGTAAGAGCTATAGCTGTTAACAAAAAGGTTCGGAATTCAAATCTACCAGGCGCTCCTTGGAAACTGTATAGGGCAGTTCTACTCTGTCCCACAGGGTTGCTATGACTCAGAAGTGACTGGACGACAACAGTTTTTTTTTTTTTTTTGGATATACATGCCGAGGACTGTGTGCATATTCAGGAAAATCTGAGAGGCTCCTGAGCTCTCACCTTTGGCTGACTTTGAGGGTCTGCACAAACAGAAAGTAAAAACTAAGGAAGGGTTGTAAACTTCCTGACTGAATGTTAAAGATATGCCCCAACACACATCCATTCACACTCACACACAGAGCCCTTGGCAAAAATTGGGAAATTTTTTTACTTCTGTGTGTTTAAGGAAATCACTGTCTAATCATTAGCTGATCATTAACCCAACTGGGCAGAAACGTCATTTTTTACCTAGGACAAAGAATAAAGAATTTACAAAATTAGTTCAAAAAGTCACTGACCAAGCAAATATTAAGAACAACAGTAAAGAACATGAACAATAAATGTTGGAAAAGGGAAAAAATTTGATTTCAGGAGTTGACATATTATGTTATTTAAAATGTTCACTTTTCAATAATAAATTATGAGATAAAGCAGTCAATAGAAAAGTTTTCTAACAAAGCCCAGGAGATATACCTCTTAGATAAAGACTTTAAAATCTGCTGTTGTAAATATTTTCAAAGAACTAAAGAAAACCATTTTATGGTAGTAAAGTATGAGAATGATTTCTCACAGAAAAGATTTACAAAAACATAAAAATCACAAAATAGAATCAGGATTCTGGGAAGATGACAGTCCAGAGTTCTGACCTTCTCCCGCAAATGCAACAAGAAATATAACAAGGAAAGACTGCTTGGCTTTGACAGACTGTGAATTGGGGAGCAGAGGAAAGCAGCGGGGAACTGCAGACAGGCGAGAATCAACAACTCTCATAAGGTAAGAAAATTGCTTCTCCCACCATCCCTGCCCCTCCTCCCAGTCATGTAGGCTGCTGGCTGCTGTGAACTGGGGAAGTGGCCCTATAAAAAGAGCAGCTTCACTAACCACTACACCCCCTGCATGTACAAAGAGATGGGACCCTAAGCTTCTGCTCTAAAATCAACAAGACAGACCTCCCCGGGGATTTGTTTGGAGTGTGCCAGCAAGTCTCCCACACAGACACTGTCGGCTGTAAGCCTACTACGAATTGCTACAGAAGGCGCTTGCAATGGAGCCAGCTCTCATAGTCAAAACGCTACCTGCCTTGCTGTGCACTCCATACTTCAGGCCTCTGAAACCAACACGACAAACTTCCTGAGAAGTCAGTTTAGGTCTGTCTTCTCCCCCTTCTGGTTCGTGCTGAGGACAGCTGACTGAGGCTGCTGTGCTAGGAAACAGACACCTTGAACAGAGGCTACACTCACAGCCAACACAATACGGGGCAGGGGTAGCTCTGATAGAAACAATGCAGATCTCCCTGGGGGTCCATTTGGAGCATGAAAACCCATCCCCCATCTGGACACTGTCACCTGCAAGTTGTCTATGAATTGCTGCAGAAGGCCTCTGCAGTGGAGTCAGCTCCCCTAGTTATCATTCTACCTGCTTCCCTGTGCACACCATAGCTCAGGCCTCTGAAACCAACAGGACAGACTTCCAAAAGGGTCAGTTTGGGTTATTCTGCCCCCACTTCTGGTTGATGCTGAAGACTGCTAATGAAGGCTGCTGCATGTAAAGAAGCAGGTATCTTGAGAGGAGGCTTCACTTAGTCAACAATCTTCTGGGGGGACTCTAATAGCAACAAGGGAGACTTCCATGAGGATCTGAGCAAAGCATGACACCCCCTCCCCACCTGGTAACTGTTGATAGCCAGGTTGTTGTAAACTGCTATGGAAGGCCCCTACGGTGGAGCCATGCAGTTAAGTCTGGTCTCATAGTCAACACTCTACCTGCCTCCCTATTCACCCCATAGCTCAGGACTCTGAAATCAACAGGGCAGACCTCCCTTGGTACAGTTTGGGTCTGTCTGCTCCCCCTTCTGGTTGGTGCTGGAGACTGCTGACTAAGGCTGCTGTGTGCTAGGGAGCAGGCATCTTGAGAGGAGGATACACCCACAGCCAACATACTGTGGAGCAGACTTTGATAGCAACAATTCAGACCTCCACGTGAGCCCTTTCTGAGAGTGAAAACCCCTCCTGTATGTGGTAACTGTCAGATGGTGGATAGATACAAGCTCCTACAGAAGTTTTCCTAAAGTGGAACCAGGAGGAGGGTCACCTAAGGGGAGACTGCTCCCCCAACAACCACAGGACCACTAGGGCTCTGAAACCAACAAGACAGATATTTTGGAGGTTCTTCTGAGGGAGAAGGAAACCCTGGTGGTGCAATGGTTAAGTGCTATGGCTGCTAACCAAAGGGTCGGCAGTTCGAATCCACCAGGCGCTCCTTGGAAACTATATGGGGCAGTTCTCTGTCCTATAGGGTCGCTATGAGTCGGAATCGACTCAACAGCACTGGATTTGATTTTTTTTTTATTCTGAGGGAGTGCCAGCAATTCCTTCTCCTGAAACAGGAAAATCTGCATGTGCTCCCCCTGAATGTCAGCTGAGATATAAGCAGCTGCCACAGAGCAGGGAAGGAAGCTTCAGGCAAAACCAAAGAGCAACACCAAGCCCAGAAAGGGGCTCACTGTGTTTGGGTTTTCTGACTGAAAATGTGGTTGCAGAAATAGAGAAGAGGCAGGAGTAATAACCGAAGAGTGAAGACTGCATCCCCTGGTGGACAGATTGATCAGTGCATGATATCTCACCTGAGTGGTGGCTGCTGGTGGACCGATTGACACAGCTTGTTCTCTGGTGTGTTTAGGAGACATTGAAAGTTGAAAACCAAGATCTGGAACTTTCAAATCCTGATTAAACCACAAAGAGAGAGAAAGAGGAAATTGTAAGCAAAGGCTGAAGTCTCAACCTGCCTAATAATTATTTGCAGAAAGTAGTTCAGGCAAAAACACCAAATACTGGGGAGAACTGATAAAGTTAGCAGCCTGAAAAATTCCAACGTCCCAACATAAAATCACAAGACACACAAAGATCAGAGAAATGATGGCCCATCCAAACAAACATGACAAAGGTAGTGAAACTGCATCTAGGGATGACCAAGTAGTAATGAAAAAAAAAAAAAAAGGAAGAATATTGTCCTAGGCTGAGTTCTCTAGAGAAGCAAAACTAGTAAAGTGTATAAATATATATAGAGGGAGATTTATATCAAGAAAATGGCTCACGTGGTTGTAGAGGCTGAAATATTTCAAGTCTGTGGGTCAGGATAGAGGCTTCTCCTGATGCACATAGCTGCAGGGGATGATGAACCCAAGATCAGCAGGTCAGAGAGTAGGTCTCTTCCTTACAGAAGGTTGACAAATCCCAACATTGGCAGGTAAGGCTGCAGGTAAGCTGCTAGCTCAAGGCCCAAGCATTAGAGGTCAGACAAACAGGAGCAAGCTGCAGGATCCAGAGTGAACAAAAGCCAGAATGTCCACTTATATTCAATACCAGCCACATGCCCAAGGTAACTCCCTTTCAACTGATTGGCTACTCATAGCAGATCCCATTGTGGAGGTGATCACATTATATCAAATCTCACCACGGAAGTGATCACAACATATACGATTGTGAAACCACTGAAAATAATGGTCCAGCCAAGTTGACGCAGTCGTAACCATCACAGATATACTACAAGAGTGTTAAACATAATCAGAGAGCTAAGGGAAAACATACACAAAGATCTGAAAGAAATAAGGAAAACAATGCAAGAAAAAATGTGGATCAAAAAAAGAGATATTACAACTGAAAAGGATAATAAATGAAATGAGGAACACAATAGAAAGACTTACCAACAGACTTAATCAGGCATAATAAACAATCAGCCAGTTAGGGGTTAAGACAGTTAAAGTTACAGAGGCTGAAGAGCAAGAAGAATGGCAGCTCAAGAAGGCTGAGCACTGTTCAATGGGACTATGAACAATAAAAATAGACCTAATATATGCATCATGGAGATTCCAAAAGGAGATGAGAGAGAGAGGGTCAGAAATAATATTTGAAGAAAATTTCCCCAATCTAATGAAGGACATGAATCTACAAATCCAAGAAGCATAAAGAACTCCAAGCAGGATAAACCCAAAGAGATCTACATCAAGATACATCAAAGTTAAAAATAGGCTCTCAAAAAATAAAGATAGAGAATCCTGGAAGCAGTGACAGAGAAGCAAACAGCCACATACCAAGGATCCCCATTAAGATTAAGTGTCTATTTCTCCTCAGAAACACCAGAGGCCAGAAGCAATGGCATGAAATATTTAAAGTGCTGAAAGAAAAAAAAAATCAACCAAGAATATTATAACCAGCAAAACTGTCCTTCAAGAATGAGAGTGAAATTAAAACATTCCCAGACAAAAAGAAGCTGAGAGAGTTCATATCCACCAGATCAGCCATACAAAAAATATGAATGGAGTTCTGTGGATGGAAGAGAAAAGACACTAGAAAGTAATTCAAAGATACATTATAAAAAGATCCTTAATAAAGGGAATGGTATGGAAGACTATAAGGGTCAGTAATAAGGTATTCATGGTTGATAATTCTAAATGTTTTGTTCTTCATGCTTTTTAAGGACAAATGTATAAAAATCATTTGATAAAATCAAACACACTTTCTTGATGAAAACCCTCAAGAACATTGGAATAGGAGGAGAATTCCTCAGGGTACATATGAAAAGCCAACAGACAACATTAAGATTAATGCAGAAAGACTGGGAATTTTTCCCTTGAAATTGAGAATGAGACAATGGTGCCCACTCTTACCACTTCTATTCAATATTGTAATTGAAGTCCTAGCCAAAGGGATAAGACAAGAAAAAGAAATAAAAGGTATGCAGATTGGAAAAGAAGTAAAATTATCTCTATCCACAGATGATATGATCCTATAAATAGAAAATCCTACAGAGGTGGCAAGAAAATTTCTACAGCTAAAAGAGGAATTTAGCAAAGGTGCAGGATACAAGGTCAAAAACAGCAACAGCAACAAACAAATCATTTGGGACTCTATACACAGCAATAAAAAATCTGAAATGGATATTAGGGAAATAATTCCATTTATAATAACAGCTAAGAAAATAAAATACACAGGAATAAATTTAGCCAGGGACATGAAGAACTTATACAATGAAAATTATAAATAAACAAAAAGATGTTCTGGGTTCTTGGGTTGGAAGACATTGTTAAGATGACAATATTATCCAAAGCCATCTATAGAATAAACACAATCCCAATCAAAATTCCAATAGCCTTCTTTACAGAAAGGGAAAAAATAATCCTTGACTTAATGTATAATGGTAAGAGGCCCCGAAAAGCTAAAGCAATGTTGAAAGAGAAGAACAAAGTAGGAGGACTCACACTTCCTGGTTTTAAAACATATTATACAGGGGGGCAGGCCAAGATGGAGGAATAGCCAGATGCTTCATGTCCTCCTTCTTACAACAAAGACCGAAGATAACAGGTGAATCAGATATATATGAAATTCTAAGAGCACTAAGCATCAAAGACAAAGCTGAAGAATCAGCCTGAGTGACAGGCGGAAGGAGAGACAACTCGAAAACAGTGGATATGGAGAACTACAAATAGCTGGTGTCCTGCTGGAAACTCTGGTGGCGTAGTGGTTAAGTGCTATGGCTGCTAACCAAAAATGCTGGCAGTTCTAACTCACCAGGCACTCCTTGGAAACTCTACGGGGCAGTTCTACTCTGCCCTATAGGGTCTTTATGGGTCAGAATTGACTCGATGGCAACGTGTTTAGTTTGGTTTTTGTGTCCTGCTAGCTGAACCTGCACAGCATGGACATATTGGGGCAAGGGGCAGCATCCTTAGCCGAAACCCACCCCATCTGATATAGCTAAGCAGGAGCAACTCTGCATGCACCTCCAGAGTCAACCAGGGGTGATACCAGACATGTAAAAGTTAAGTGCACTCACTCAACCCACCATGTGCACCCAGCCCTCCCCACCAGAGCTCCATTGGCTGAGGAGCGCTCCGTTCCCTTTTCAATCTCCCTCCCTTCTCTGACACCGGTCTGGCTGAATTCAACACTGTCACACCCCCTAAGCGGGGGCTCATGACCCTCATCTGGAAGTGCCCAGCCCTTCACTCATCCACTGGTGAAGAAGGTCCATAGGCTTGCAGTGCCCTCCACAGCCTCTGATCATGCCTGCCAGCACCTTGCTGGCCAGGTAGCACAGCATGTCAACACTGGGACAAAGTAGGCAGTGTTTCTGGCTGAAGCCCACTTCACCTGCAACAGCCAAGCAGGAGCTGCAGACCTGTGGCATTTGACACCACCCCATCCCATAAGCCAGTAGCTCTCAGCCCAGTTTGAGGTACCCACCCCTTAGCCTTGCCACTGACACAGGGAGTCCACAGACTTGCTGTTCCTTCCAACCCCTCTGATAACCCACACTGGTGCCTTCTGGGTGAGCCAGCAAAATACAGCCATATTGGGACAAGGTGGGCAGGATTTCTATCTGAAGCCCACTTCACCTGCAGCAGCCAAGTGGGAACTGCAGACCTGTGGCATTCACCACTGTCCCACCCCCTAAGAAGGGAGTTCAACCACCCACACCAGGGGCCTGAGGGCTGGCAGTACTGTCCAATCCATCCAACCACCCACAATGTGGGCCTTCGGACCAGTGGTGTCCCCCAATCCATCCAGCCAAGTACCAGCTGCTACACAACACCCCTATGATGCACACTCATGGACAGGGGCACACCCTCCAACTGGGCACCTGTGGGCAGGCAGCAGCCCCTTGCCTTGCCCCCTGCAACATCTCCCACTGCAGTCAATTTGTGTGCCTGCTACAAACACCCGCACACAGCCCTGACCACACAAGATTGTAGGAGAGAGTCTCTGCACCTCATATCTGGTGGCCCCTTCACCATGACCTTCCAGCAAGGGGCGAAGTGCACACACAACACCCAACCCACGACCAGGGAGAACACCCCTTGCAACCATGGCCAGGCTACCAGCAGGAGGGGATACTTCACCTCCACAAAAACACCACCTACATCCTCAGACCCCTCAAGAACAGCAAACAGGGACCCATGCTCATACACCTAGTAGCTGCTCTGCTCACCAGAAGACAGGAGGTGAGAGCTTTAATGTGGCCAGATTAGCAACCAGAGTAGTACACACGCCCAGCCTATCATATCAAAACAAAACAAAACAAAAATTCAGGATGCAGTAAACAATCATACAATGAATAAATAAATTTAATAACTTCTTGGTGCCTTGAAGGCAATAGTCAATACCAAGTCACATGAAGACGCAGAACAAGATGACTCCAGCAAGTGACAAAAATAAAGAACCAGAAAGCTTTCTGGAGGAAGATAAGGCAATGGAACTACCTGATAAAAAATTCAAAGGACTACTATACAGAGCTCTCCAAGAGGTCAAAAAAGAGATCAGGGAAAACACAGACAAAACCAAGGAAAACAGACAGAGCAATAGAAGAATTCAGGAAAATGATACAAAAACAAAACACCAAAATAAATAGGTTACTAGAAACTATACAAAAACAGTGACTATAAATTCCAAAGATTAACAATAAAATTTCATAATTAGGCAACTCAATAAAAGGTCTTGCTAGCAGAACTGAGACAATGAAAGTCAGAATTAGTGATATTGAAGATAAATCCCTTGACACTAATTTGTTTAAGGAAAAATCAGGAAAAAGAATGAAGAAAACCTAAGAATTATGTGGGACACTATCAAGAGGAAAAATTTATATGTGATCACAATTCCAGAACAGGGGGAGATAATGGAAAGCATTGTTGAAGAGAGAGTATTGTTGAAGATTTGCTGGCAGAAAACTTCCCTAATATCATGAAAGATGAGAAGATATTGATCCAAGAATCTCAACAAAATACTCCAAAAAAATCAACAAGACATATAATCAAACTTGCCAAAGCCTAAGACAAAGAAAGAATGCTGAGCATGGCTATGGAAAAACAAAATGCCACCTACAAAGGAGAACCAGCAAGACTAAGCTCTGATTACTCAGCAGAAACCATGAAAGCAAGAAGGCAATGGGATGATAGATATAAACCCTTGAAGAAAAAAAAAAAAAAAAGCCTGCCAGCCAATATTTATATATCAAGCAAAATTGTCTCTAAAATACAATGGAGAAATTAGGACATTTCCAGATAAACAAAAATTAAGGGACTATGTAAAAAACAGACCAAAATTAGAAGAAATATTAAAGGGAGTCCTCCAGTTAAAGAACCAACATTAGACAACTATTCAAGATTAGCAAATCAACCAGGACAGATCAACCAGATACCAACCTAGATAGGGAATTTTCAAAAATAAAGCTAAAAGACTGAAAATAGGAAACCAGAGACATCAATATGTAAACAATGTCAAAAAAAAAAAAAAAGAGGGGCTAAATGGTATAGTTATACAGCTTCCATATGGAGAGGAAGTCAAAGCAATATCAAGAAATAAATGACTGTTTTAAACCCAGGAAAATAAAGGTGACTTTCCATGTAACCACAAAGGAAGCTACAAACCTACCCATCAAACTAAAAAAAGCAGAAAAATATAAAGACTTGCAAACACAAAATCAACCATAATGAAAGAAATGAGAAGAAAATCCCTAAACAAAAATAATTCAGCATAGGAAATTAAGCAGAACAAAGAAACCATCAACACCCCTCCCACACACACACATATGCACACACAAATACAAAAAAAATGACAGCTCTAAACTCACACCTATTGATAATTATACTAAATGTGAATGGCTTAAATGCACAACTAAAGAGGCAGAGGGGCAAAATGGATTAAAAAAATGATCCATCTATGTACTGTCTACAAGAGACACAGCTTAGACATGAAGACATGAACTTAAACTCAAAGAATGGAAAAAAGCATATCAAGCAAACAATAACCAAAAAAGAGCAGGAGGGGCAATGTAATCTCTAATAAAATAGACTTTAAAGCAAAATTCACCATAAAGGATAAGGAAGGACACTGTACAATGATTAAAGGATCCATATACCGGGGGGCATAACCATAATAAATGTACATGCACCCAATAACAGGGCTACAAAATATATAAAACAAACGCTAACAGCAATGAGAAGAGAAATAGTTCCATAATAATAGTAGGAGACTACAACACACAGCTTTCTGTGAAGGACAGAACATCTGGAAAGATACTCAATAAAGATACAGAAGATCTAAATGTCACAGTAAACCAACTGGACAACATAGACATATACAGAACTCTCCACCCAACAGCAGCAAAATATACATTCTTTTCCCATGCAAATGGAACATCTCCAGAATAGACCACATTTTAGGCCACAAAGCAAGCATCAACAAAATCCAAAACATGGAAATAATACAAAGCAACATTCCTAATCATACATAACTACATAAAAGTAGAAATCGGTAACAGAAATAGCAAGGAAAAAATCAAAAACTGAACAATACCTTGCTTAAAAACTATCGGGTAATAGAAGAAATCAAGGATGGATTTAAAAAATTCGTAGAATCAAATGAGAATGAAAACGCATCTTACCAAAAACTTTGGTACACAGCAAAAAATAAATAAATAAATCAAGTTCAATTTATAGCAATAAATACTACAACTCAAACAGAGAGCAGCAAAAGAAGCCCATAATCACCAGAAGAAAGGAAATAATAAAGATTACAGCAGAAATAAATGAAATAGAGAACAGAAAAATCATTGTGAAAATTGTCAATACACAACGATGTACAGATAAAATGCAACCCCGATCCAAATTCCAACAGCATTCTTTAACAAGATGGAGAAACATATCACCAATTTTATGTGAAAGGGGAAGAGGCCCCAGATAAGTAAAGCACTATTGAAGAAGAACAAAGTGGGAGGCCTGATACTACCTGATCTTAGAGCCTGTTATACAGTCACAGTACTCAGAACAGCCTGCTACTGGTACAAGAACAGACACATGGACTAATGGAATAGAATTGCAAATCCAGACGTAAATCCATCCATCTATGAGCAGCTGGTATTTGATAAATGCCCAAAGTCTGTTAAATGGGGAAAAGGCAATCTCTTTAACATATGGTGCTGGCAAAACTGGATGTCCATGTGTATAAAAATGAAACAGGACCCAAACCTCACACCATACACAAAAGCTAACTCAAAATACATCAAAGAGGGACTCAGACAGACATGGATCTGGCAGCATGTTTGTCCATTTCCTACTTTTGTCTCTTTAAATGTATGCTGGAAAAAAAAAAACCCTCTCTTTTTGCTATACTATAATGTTGTGGCAATATTACCCTAGATGGCGTAGTCATTGTGGGAAATTCTGATGCTATGAATCCAGACACATGGTGAAATGCTTGTGATCACTAACCATTACAGAAACGTAAATCAAAACTACAATAAGATACCATCTCACCCTGACATTATTGGCATGAATCAAAAAAAAAAAAAAAAACAGAAAATAACAAATGTTGGAGAGGCTGCCAGGAGCTTGGAACACTTCTGCACTGCTGGTGGGAATATAAAATGGTACAACCATTTTGGAGAACAATATGGCACTTCCTTAAAAAGCTAGAAATAGAAATATGATAGGATCCAACAATCCCACTCCTAGGAATATACCCTAGAGAAATAAGAGCCATCACATGAACAGACATATGCATACCCATGTTCACTGAAACGTTATTCACAATAGCAAAAAGATGGAAACAACCTAAGTGCCCATCAACAGAAGAATGGATAAACAAACTATTGTACATACACACAATAGGGTACTATGCAACAATAAAGAACAATGATGAATCCGTGAAACATCTCACAATGTGGATGAATCTGGAGGGCATTAGGCTGAGTGAAATAAGTCAATCACAAAAGGAGAAATGCTGTATGAGACCACTATTATAAAAACTCATGAAAAGATTTAAGCACAGAAAGAAACAATCTTTAATGGTTACTACAGAGGGGAGGGGTGGGAAAAGTTTTCAGCATCCCTCTGTTGAGAATGATGTGGGCTGTTTGTTTTGTGTAAAACCAGAAACCACACCCATTGCCATCGAGTCGATTCTCACTCTAGTGACCCTATAGAGCAGAGTAGAACTGCCCCATAGTGTTTCCAAGGAGTGGCTGGTGGATTCAAACTCCCGAACTTTTGATTAGCAGCCAAGCTCATAACCACTGGTTTTGTATAACCACTAAAACCCACTGTTTTGTATAATCTCAATGTTTTGGATTTTGTGGAGGATTGCTTTTTGACCTAAGGTGTGGCCTATTCTGAAGAATATTCCATGTGTGTTGGAAAAGAATGTGTACCTTGCTGCTGTTGAGTAGAGCATTCTATACATGTCTATGAGGTAAATTTGGCTGATTGTGCTCTTTAGCTCTTCTGTATCTTTGCTGAGTTTTTTTTTTTTTTTTAGATGTTCTGCCCTTTACCAAGAGGGGTGTGTTGAAGTCTCCTATTATTATTGTGGAACTGCCAATTTCTCTTCAGTGCTGTTAGGGTTTCTTTTATGTACCTTGGAGCCTTGTCATTAGGTGCATAGTTATTTATTATGGTTGTGTCCTCATGGTGGATTGTTCCTTTCATCATTGGATAGTATTCTTCCTTTTTCTATGATGGTGGATTTTGTTTTAAAGTCTATTTTATCTGAGGTTAGTATTGACACTCCTGCTCTTTTTTGGGTGCTGTTTGCTTGATATATTTTTTTTCCATCCTTTGATTTTTGGTATATTTATGTCTTTGTTTCTAAGGTGTGTCTCTTGTAGACAGCATATTGATGGGTCTTGTTTGTTTATCCATCGTGTCACTCTCTGTCTATGAGTACATTTAAGCCATTTACGTTCAGTGTGATTATTGATAGGTGTGAGTTTATTGGTGTCATTTTGTAGTGTATATTTTTTGTGTGTTGACATTTTCTTTGTGCCTTGTACTCTTCTGTGCTGAATTCCTTTTGTTTGTGGATTTTTTTGTTTTATTTCTTTTGCTTTTGTAGATTTTGTTTTTACTGAGACTTTATGTTTTCTTCTTAATTTTGTTGAGTAGTTTTGTTAACTTTGTTTGTGGTTACCTTGAAATTTACCCCTATATTCCCAAGTTTAAAACAGCCTTTTGTTACTTGATATCACATTGACTTCCTCTCCATTTGAAAATTCTATACCTACTCTGTTTATTTGCTCTTTTATTGTTCTGACGTTGTTGTCATTTACAGATTGACCTCTCCTGGTTCCATGTTGTAAATTTTTAGTTTTGTTTTATCTTCGTGAGTTTATTACCTATGTTGGTATCTGGCTGATGCTGTTTTGTGTCCTAGATTAAGGTCATTGTCTGATGTTGGTTCTCTAACTGAAGGACTCCCTTTAATAATTCTTGTAAGTTTGGTTTTGTTTTTATATATTCTTTTAATTTCTGTTTATCTGGAAATGTCTTAATTTTATCATCATATTTGATGGAAAGTTTTGCAGAATATATATTATTCTTGGCTGGCATTTTTTTTCTCTGAAGGTTTTATATATGACATCCCATTGTCTTCATGCCTACATGGTTTCTGCTGAGTAATCAGAATTTAATTGTTTGCCTTTCGTATGTGACTTTTAGTTTTTCTTGAGCTGCTCTCAGGAGTCATTCTTTGCCTTTGGTTTTACCTTAGCGAGTGTGATTATATGTTTTAGTGGTTTTCATTTGGGGTCTTTCCTATATGGAGTTCATTGAGTTACTTGGATGGCCAGCTTTTCTTCTTTCATGATATTTTGGGAAGTTTTCTGTCAGCAAATCTTCAACGATCCTTTCTGTGTTTTCTCTCCCTGTTCTGGAACTCAGATCACATGCAAATTATTGCTTTTGATTATGTCCCACATCATTCTCAGGGTTTCTTTATTTTTCTTCATTCTTTTCTATGGTTTTTCCTAAAAAAAAAAAAAAAAATGGTGTCCAAGGATTTGTCTTCAATTTCTCTAATCCTTTCTTCTGTTATTTCAAATTTGTTCCTAAAACCTTCTCTGAGCAGTCCATTTCTGAAATCTTGCTATCTTTTGGATTTCTAATTGCTGTATTTGCATGATTTCTAGTTTTTAAAAATTTATTTTGACATTTTGTTCTTGTATTATTTTGACTTTGTCCATTGCTTTGTCTGTGTTTTCCCGGATTTTGTTTGTATTTTCCATGATTTTGTCTATTTGTTCCTCATTTTTTGTCTGCCTTATCCTTCATCTCCTTGAGGACCCTAAATATTAGAGTTTTGAATTCCCTACCAGGTAATTCCAGTGTCTTTTCTTCTACCAATCATCTTGTATTTTAGTTTGGTATCTTTCTGGAGCCATGCTGTCGTGTTTTTTTTTTTTTTAATTGTACTGTAAGTGAAAGTTCACAAATGATGTTGGGCTCTCACACAAAAATGTATACACACCTTGCTATGTAACCCTAGCTAAAAAAAACCACTGCCCTAGCTGCTCTCCCCCTAATGTGACAGCACACTCCTCTCCACCCTGTACTCCCCATGTCCACTCAACCAACTCCCCTCCCCCTCTGCCATCTCATCTTGCCTCCAGACAGGGGCTTCCCACATGGTCTCATGTGTCTACTTGAGCCAAGAAGCTCACTCTTCAACAGTATCCTTTTCTATTTTACAGTCCAGTCCAACGCCTATCTGAAGAGTTGGTTTCAGGAATTGTTCCAGTCTTGGGCTAACAGAGGGTCTGGGGACCATGAACTCTGGAGTCCCTCCAGTCTCAGTCAGACCATTAAGTCTGGTCTTTTTATGAGAATTTGAGGTCTGCATCCCACTGTTCTCCTGCTCCATCAGAGATTCCCTATTGTATTCCCAGTAAGGGCAGTCATTGGTTGTGGTCGGGCACCATATTGTTCTTCCAGTCTCAGGCTGATGGAGTCTCTGGTTTTATGTGGCCCTTTCTGTCTCTTGGGCTCATATTTACCTTTTGTCTTTGGTGTTCTACATTCTCATTTGCTCCAAGTGGGTTGAGACAAATTGGTGCATCTTAGATGGCCGCTTGCTAGTGTTTAAGAACCCAAGCACCACTCACCAAAGTGGGATGCAGAATGTTTTCTTAATACATTTTGTCATGCCAATTGACCTAGAAGTCCCCTGAAACCATGGTCCACAGACCCCTGTCCCTGTTACTCTAGCCTTTGAAGAGTTTGTTTGTATTCAGAAAACTTCTTTGCTTTTGGTTTAGTCCAGTTGTGCTGACCTCCCCCATATTGTGTGCTGTCTTTTCCTTTACCTAAAATAGTTGTTGTCTACTATCTCATTAGTTAATACCTCTCTCCCTCCCTCTCCACCCTTGTAACCATCAAAGAATATTTCCTTCTGTGTTTAAACTTTTTCTTGAGTTCTTATAATAGTGCTCCTATACAATATTTGTCCTATTGCCATTGACTAATTTTACTCAGCGTAAAGCTTTCCAGATTCCTCCATGTTATGAGATATTTCACCGATTGTTGTTCTTAATTGTTGCATAGTATTCCATTATGCGAATAAACCATAATTTACTTATTTATTCATCTGTTGATGGACACCGTGGTTGCTTCTATCTTTTTGGTATTGTAAACAAGGCTGCAATGAACTTGGGTGTGCATATATCTGTTTGTGTGAGGGCTCTTATTTCTCTAGGATATATTCCAAAGAGTGGGATTGGATCATATGGTAGTTCTGTTTTTAGCTTTTTAAGGAAGTGCCAAATCAATTTCTGTAGTGATTGTACCGTTTTACATTCCAACCAGCAATGCATAAGTGTTCCAGTCGCTCCACAACATTTCCAACACTTATCATTTTGTGTTTTTTGGATTAATGTTAGCCTTGTTGGGGCAAAATGGTATCTCGTTGTAGTTTTGATATGCATTTTTCTAATGACTAACGATTGTGAGCATTTTCTCATATCTGTTAGCTGACTGAATGTTGTCTTTGGTGAAGTACCTGTTCGTATCCTTTGCCCATTTTTTAATTGGGTAATTTGTCTTTCTGTTGTTGAGTTTGATTTGCATTTTTCTAATGACTAGTTTTTTTTTTTAGTGATTGTGAGCATTTTCTCATATATCTGTTAGCTGACTGAATGTTGTCTTTGGTGAAGTACCTGTTCATATCCTTTGCCCATTTTTTAATTGGGTAATTTGTCTTTCTGTTGTTGAGTTTTTGCAGTATCATGTAGTTTTAGAGATCATACACAATCAGATCAGTCATAGCCAAAAACTTTTTAGCAGCCTGTAGGTAATCTTTTTACTCTTTTGAGGAAGTCATTAGGTAAGCATAGTGTTTCATTTTTAGGAGTTCCCAGTTATCTGGTTTCTTTTCTGGTGTTTGTACATTGTTAGTAATGTTTTCTATACTGTTTATGCCATGTGTTAGGACTGTTAGCATTGTCCGTATATTTTCTTCAATGGACTTTATCTTTTATATTTTATATTTAGGTCTTTGATCCATTTTGAGTTAGTTTTTGTGCATGGTGTGAGGTAAGGGTCTTGTTTCCTTTTTTTGCAGACGGATATCCAGTTATGCCAGCACTATTTGTTACAGAGACAGTCTCCCCCGCTCCCCATTTAACAGAGTTTTTCAAGTATCAGCTGCTCATATGTGGATAGATTTATGCCTGGATTCTCAATTCTGTTCCATTGGTCTATGTATCTGTTGTTTTACCAGTATCAGGCTATTTTGACTATTATGGCAGTATAATAGGTTCTAAAATCAGGTAGTGTGAGGCCTCCCACTTTGTTCTTCTTTTTCAGTAATGCTTTACGTATCCAGGGGCTCTTTCTCTTCTATATGAAGTTGGTGATTTGTTTCTCTATTTCATTTAAAAATGTCATTGAAATTTGAATTGGGATTGCATTGTATCTATAACTAGTTTTTGGTTGAATAGATACCTTCGCAATGTGAGTCTTCCCATCCATGAGCAAGGTATGTTTTTCCACTTATGTAGGTCTCTTTTGTTTTTTTTGCAATAGTGTCTTGTAGTTTTCTATGAATGGGTCTTTCATATCTCTGGTTAGATTTATTCCTAAGTATTTTATCTTCTGGGGGCCATTATAAAAGGTATTGGTTTGGAGATTCAGTCTTTGATCTTCTCTTTGTTGGTGTAGCGGAATCCAACTGATTTTTATATGTTTATCTTGTATCCTGATAATCTGCCGAAATCTTCTATTAGTTTAAGTAGTTTTCTTGTGGATGCTTTAGGGTTTTCTGTGTATAAGATCATGGCACCTGCAAATAGAGATACTTTTACTTCTTCCTTACCAATTTGGATGTACTTTCTTTTTCTAGCCTAGTGGCTCTGGTTAGGACCTCCAGCACAGTGTTAAATAAGAGTGGTGATAAAGGGCATCTTTGTCTGGTTCTTGCTCTCAAGGGGAATGTTTTCAAACTCTCTCTTTTTAGGATGATGTTGGCTGTTGGCTTTGTATAAATGCCTTTTATTATGTTGAGGAATTTCCCTTCTATTCCTATTTTGCTGAGAGTTTTTATCATGAATGGGTGTTGGACTTTGTCAAATGCTTTTTCTGCATCAAATGATAAGATCATGTGTTTCTTGTCTTTTGTTTTATTTATAATGGATTCCATTGATTGTTTTTCTAATGTTAAACCATCCCTACATACCTGGTACGAATCCTACTTGGTCATGGTGAATTATTTTTTTCATATGTTGTTGAATGCTATTGGCTAGAATTTTGTTGACGATATTTGTGTCTAAGTTCATGAGGGATATAGGTCTATAATTTTCTTTTTTTTGTCATGCCTTTACCAGGTTTTGGTATCAGGGATATGTTGGCTTCATAGAATGAGTTTGGGAGTATTCCATCATTTACTATGCTCTGAAATACCTTTAGTAGTAGTGATGTTTAGTCTTCTCTGAAAGTTTGGTAGATTTCTCCAGTGAAGCCATCAGGACCAGGGCTTTTTAATTGGGGGGGGGGGGGAGGGGGGAGTTTTTAAATTATTTTTCAACCTCTTCTTTTATTATGGGTTTATTTTGTTGTTCTAACTCTGTGTTAGTTTAGGTAAGCAATGTGTTTCTAGAAATTAGTCCATTTCCTCTAGGTTTTCAAATATGTTAGAGTACAACTTTTCATAATACTCTGTTATGATTCTTTTAATTTTAATTGGGTCTGTTGTGATATCACCCACCTCATTTCTTATTCAGGTTATTTGTTTCCTCTTCCAATTTTCTTTTGCCAGTTTGGCCAATGGTTTATCGATTTTGTTGATCTTTTCAAAGAACCAGATTTTGGTCTTGTTAACTCAATTGTTTTTCTGTTCTCTATTTCATTTAATTTTGTTCTAATTTTGATTAATTGCTTTCTTCTGGTGCCAGAGGGCTCCTTTTGTTGCCCTCTTGCTATTTGTTCAACTTGTAGGGCTAATTCTTTGATTTTGACCCTTTCTTCTTTTTGGATGTGTGCATTTATTGCTATAAATTGACCTCTGAGCACTTCTCTTGCTCTGTCTTAAAGGTTCTAATGGGAAGTGTTTTCATTCTTGTTGGATTCTATGAATTTCTTTATTCTGTCCTTAATTTCCTCTAACCCAGTCATTTTTGAGCAAGGCATTGTTCAGTTTCCATGTGTTTGATTTCTTTTCCCTGCTTTTTCTGTTATTGATTTCTACTTTTATGGTTTTATGGTCAGAGAAGATGCTTTGTAATAATTTTGATGTTTTGTATTCTATTAAGGCTTGCTTTATGACCTAATATGTTATCTATTCTGGGGAATGTGCCATTTGCTTTGTAAAAGAAAGTATAGTTGGCTGCTGTTGGGTGGAGTGTTCTGTGTATGTCTATGAGGTCAAGTTGCTTGATTGTGGCATTTAAATCTTCCATGTGTTTATTGAGCTTCTCTCTGGATGTTCTGTCTTTCACTGAAAGTATTGTGTTGAAGTCTGCTACTTTATTGTGGAGTTCTCTATCTTGCTTTTCAATGCTGTTACAGTTTGTTTTATGTAACTTGAAACTCTGTCATTGGGTGTGTAAATATTTATTATGATTATATCTTTCTGCTGTATTGACCCTTTTATCGTTAGTGTCCTTCCTTATCCTTTGTGGTGGATTTAACTATAAAGTCTATTTTGTCAGAAATTAATATTGCCTCTCCTGCTCTTTTTTGATTGTTGTTTGCTTGATATATTTTTTCCATCCTTTGAGTTTTAGTTTGTTTGTGTCTTTAAGTCTAAGGTGTGTCTCTTGTAGGCAGCGTATATATGGATCGTGTTTCTTTATCCATTCTGTCACTCTTTGTCGGTTCATTGGTGTATTTAGTCCATTTACATTCAGTGTAATTCTGGGTAGGTTTGAGTTTAGTGCTGTTATTTTGATTTTTGGGGGGTATTGTTGACAGTTTCTTTTTTCCACTTAATTTTTTGTGCTGAGTAGTTTTTCTTTATATTTTGTCTTTTTCATTGTTGTTGATTTTGTTGCTGAGTCTTTATGTTTTTCTCGTATTTTATTTTGATGTGTAGGATTGTTATCATTTGTGGTTACCTTAATATTTACCCCTATTTTTTAAAGTTAAAACAAACTTTAACTCTTTATATTGCCCTGACTTCCTCTCCATATGAAAGATCTGATTATGCTTTTATCCCTCTTTATTGATTTTATGTTGTCATCTTTTACATAATGACATCACTGTTTCCCTCTTTCAAGCTCTTTTAATCTCTATTTATTTGTGTGATTTCCCTGTCTGGGTTGATATCTGCTTGCTCTGTCCTGTGTTCTTGTCTTGGGTTATTATCTGATGTTACTGATTTTCTAACCAGAGGACTCCCTTTTAGAATATCGTGTAATTTTGGTTTGGTTTTTGCAAATTCCTTAAACTTCTCTTTATATGGAATTGTCCTAACTTCATTTTCATATTTGAGAGACAGTTTTGCTGCATATATAATTCTTGGCTGGCTTTTTTTTTCCTTCAAGGCTTTATATATATCATCCCATTGCCTTCTTGCCTGCATGGTTTCTGCTGAGTAGTCTGAGCTTATTCTTATTGACTCTCCTTTGTAGGTGGCTATTCTTTTACCCCTAGCTACCCTTAAAATTCTCTACCTTTTGTTTTGGTAAGTTTAAATATAATATATCTTGGTACCTTTCTTTTGGGAGCTACCCCATAGATTAAAAAAAAAAGAAAGAAATGTTGGTGAGGACGTGGGGAATTGGAATTCTTATTCATTGCTGGTGGGAATACAAAATGGAATAGTCTTTTTTGAAAATGGGGTGCCCGTTCCTTAAAAAACTAAAAACAGAACCACTATAAAAAACCAATAAAACCCAGTGCAGTTGAGTCGATTCTGACTCATAGCTACCCTATAGGACAGAGTAGAACTGCCCCTGCAGAGTTTCCAAGGAGTGCCTGGCGGATTCGAACTGGCATCCCTTTGGTTAGCAGCTATAGCATTTAACCACTACACCACCAGGGTTTCCAGAACCACTATATGACCCAGCAAATCTACTCCTAAGTATATACCCAAAAGATTTGTAAGTGGAAGCTCAAATAGAGACTTGTACACTGATGTTCACTGCAGCACTATTAGCAATAGCCAAAAGGTGGAAACAACCTAAATATCCATCAACAGATTAATGGATAAACAAAATGTGGCACATACATACAATAGAATACTACTTGGCCTGTAAGAGAAATAAGGTTTTGATATATGCTAAAATATAGATAGAACTTGAAAACATTATGCTGAGTGAAATAAGTCAATTACAAAAGGAGAAATATTGTATGACCTCACTTACATAAAAAGACAAGAAAAGGCAAATGTATAGACACCAAAGTTTGTTAGTGGTTACCAAGAATGGAAAGTAGAGGTGGGGGGGGTTATTACTTACAGAACATCGAGTTTCATTTTACAGTGATGGAAAAACTGCAATGATTAAGAATAGGGTTGTACAGCAGATTAATGTAATTGCAGTCAATAAGTTTTACACCTGTAAAAATTTGAATTGGCAAAAGTTGTGTGATAGACATATTTAAAACAATTGACAGAAAAAAAGAGAGTAGCTGTTGAGGCTCCTTATGTACAAACATCTCATAAGATTTTGTTCCTTGGTTTGAAGGTTTAGGGTCATGTTTAACCAGGACATCACAGTTAATTGACCTAATATCATGTTTAGTGCTTCTGTCCTACCTCCTAGTTTGTTGGTAGTGCCTGGGGTCTTAAAAGCTAGCAAGTGGCCATCCAAGCTACAACAATTGGTCACTGTTCTTCTGGAGTAACAGAGGAAGAAGGAGTATCATGAATAGAAGGAGGAAATGGATATGTGGCTAATTGCCTACATGAACGACTGCCTTCTCTGCCATGAGACCAGAACTGGATTGTGACCCGCTACCATTACTGAAGAAGTTGTTGATCAAAGATTCTATAGAAGAACACTGATCAAAAGGGGGAAAAATGTAGAACAAAATTTCAAATTATCATGGAATCCAGAACTTATGGAGCCATGAAGTTTGGATGAAACCCCCAAACTATTGCCAGAGATGATTTTTAAACCTTAAACCAAAAATATCCCCTGGAGTTTTCTTGAAACCAAACCATAGTTTAGCTTAACTAGTAAAAAATTTCTGCGTCGAGCATTATGCTTTTTTAACATCTACTATATGGGATGAAATCAACAAAAGCAACTCAAAAGATTATATAGGAAACTTAGGGTCCAGTGAGTTTATGTTAATGGAGGAGGAACAACTCAAAAAAGAGGGTGAGAATGGTTGCACAACTTGAAGAATATAATCAATATTATTGAATTGTATTTATTTAATTTATTGAATTGGTTTATGTTCTACTGTGCAAACGATCAACAACAACAACAAAAATACAACAAATTAAAAGAAAAAAAGGAAACACAGTCTCAACCACACCACTTGGTAGCTGTGTGACCTTGCCAAGTTATCTATTTGTGACCAGTTTCTTTGCCTGTAAAATTGGACTTAATAATAATACCTAATTCATAGGGCTGTGTCTTAGTTATCTAGCACTGCTATAACAGAAATACCACGAGTGAATGGCTTTAACAGAGAAATTTATTCTCTCACAGTCTAGGAGGCTAGAAGTCTAAATTCAGGGTGCCAGCTCCAGAGGAAGACTTTCTCTTTCTGTCAGCTGTGGGGAAAGGCCATTGTCATCAATATTCCCCTGGTCTAGGAGCTTGTCAGCACAGGCAGCCTGGGTCCAAAGAATGGGTGCTCCTGGCTCTTCTTGCTTGGTTGTATGAGGTCCCCTGGTCTCTCTGCTTGCTTCTCTCTTTTATAAGTCAGAAGAGAGTGACTCAAAGTACAACCTAATCTTGTAGATTGAATCCTGCCTCTTTAACATAACTGCCCCTAATCCTGCCTCATTAACATCATAGAGGCAGGATTTACACCACATAGGAAAATCACATCAGATGACAAAATGGTGGACAATCACACAATACTGGGAATCGTGGCCTAGCAAAGTTGACACACATTTTGGGGGGACACAATTCAATCAATAAAAAGTTGGGATGTTTGTATGTGTTAAAGCACTTAAACACAGCCTGGCACATAGCAAGCATTCAATAAATATCCATTATCACTGTAGGCAGTCCTTGCTTTGCATGGTTCCAATATGCACAAATATTAGTTAAAAAACACCAGTCCCCCAACAGTACGGTTCACAATTCAGGTAACACAGTATATTAACTGTAATTGCAGAAAGTTCAAACTTCACAGCTAGTTCTTCACAAATCACTACATAAATAACAGATGGGCATGGCACTTATTTCACACTCTGTCTATGATTGGTAACCACTCATCTGTTCTTCAGTTCACTCAGAGACAGCAAAGTGAGGAGTTGTTTTGTGTCCTTATCTCCCTGTGATAAACCTGCATGACATTTTTTAAAAATGGATAATCAAGAGAGAATTAGCCAACAAAGACAAAAGTGCAGTAAAGAAATGAAAAGCGATAACACTGGAAATGAAATTGGATGTGATTAGAATGTTTGAAAATGGTGACAGCCAGGCAATGATAAGATGACTTGCAAACCTGCATGAAGCTATGGCATGAATCATATTGAAAAAGTTCAATGAATATAACGACAAAGTAAAGTCAGTTCAACATATTTTAGTATAAGTTGCAGTAGAAACAGAAACCTGATTACGGATGAAATGAAGGATTTACTTCTATTTTTGATTACTTGTGGTATGACAGAAACTTACTGCACTGTGCAAAAAACTTTGCAGGATTCTAATTTAATGTAAATGGAGTTATAGGAAAAATAGTTGACCTTGGGAATGTTGACACTGCCACCATTTGAGAGACCCTAGATGTGCAATCAGAAGGTGGACTTAACATAAATGAGAAAAATAATTGTGGGGAAAAGAATGATGTCACAGTAAATGACATTAGCAAAACCCTTGACATTAAAGTAACTCTTGGACAAAATTCATAATATTGAAAGAATAAAATGTTGGAAGCTGATCCAAAGGAGTATGAAAATTTGTCAAGGCATATAAATGATGCTCACTCTGTATTGTGAGCTATGTGGTGAGAAGCCTGTGCAAACTGCTCTTGATATTTTTTTACAAAGAAATTAAACCCTCTAATCCTCATTATAATTTTTTTAAAATTCTCATTATGTCTAATGTTTTAAACAGCAGTGTACTAAATAAATATTACGGTTACTACTGACTGTTCTGATCAGGACCACAATAGATGGGTCCTGATAGAATGGGAGAAAAATGTGGAACAGAACCTCAAATTCTTTTAAAAAATCCAGTCTTAATGGGCTGGTAGACTGGAGGACTCCCTGAGACTATTGCCCTAGGATACTTTTAAAACTTGAACCGAAACTAGCCTCTGAGGTCTCCTTTAGCTAAATAGCAGATTGACTCACAAAATAAAGAATATCACCTGTGAGCTGTGAATACTATTCCCCTTTAAAAAAATTCATCTATATGAGACCAAATGGTCAACAATTACTTTAAAACAAAGATGAGAATGTAAGGGGGCTGGGAATCTAGATTAATGAAAACTGGACAACCAGAATGGAAATAATAAGAATGTCCACACATTGTGAAGAAGGCAACCAATGTCACTGAGCAATTTGTTTAGAAAATTTGAATGGGAACCTAAACTTCTGTGTAAACATTCAATGAAAACACAAAATATTGTTTTTTAAAAAAAAGGACAGGAAAGAAGGAAAAGATCAACATGGATGTCAGAAGATTAGTGAATGAAAGAAACGATAAAGTAAAAGAGCAGAACAGAAGATTCCAAAGGGCAGCTTCTGAAGACAAGGTAAAGTATTACAATGAAATGTGCAAACACCTGGAATTAGAAAACTAAAAATGATGAACATGACTGGCCTTTCTCAAGCTAAGAGGACTGAAGAGAAAATTCAAGCCTCAACTTGCATTACTGAAGATTTCTATGGGCAAAAATTTGAATGATGCAGGGAACATCAAAAGAAGATGGAAAGAATACAGTCACTCTACCAAAAAGAATTGGCCAACATTCAACCATTTAAGGTGGTAGAGTATAATCAAAAACTGCTGGCACTGAAGAAAGGATTTTAAGCTGCATTCTAGGCATTAGCAAGTCTTCAGGAATTGTCAGAATACCAATTGAGATGCTCCAGCAAATGGTTTCAACACTGAAAGTACTTATTCATCTATGTCAAGAAATTTGGAAGACAGGTACCTGGCTGACTGGAAAACATCCATTTATGTGCCCATTCCAAAGAAAAGTGATCAAATGGAATGCTGAAATAAATGGAACAATGTCATTAATATTACATGCTAGCAAAATTTGTTGAGAAATAATTTAAAAAAAAACTTCTGCAACTGTACACTGAAAGGGAACTGACAGAGGTTTAACCTGAATTCAGAAGAAGACATGGAGCAAGGAATATCATTGCTGATGTCAGGTGGGTCTTACCCAAAAACAGAGCATACCAGAAAGTTGTTTGCCTGTGTTTTGTTGACTGGGCTGTACAAAGGTCTTTGACTGAGTGGATCATAACAAGTTATATATGACATTATGAAGAATTGGAATTCCAGAACACTTAATTTTGCTCATGTAGAACCTGTACATGGATCAAGAGGCAGTTGTTGGAACAGAATAAGGGGATACTATGTGGCTTAAAATTAGAAAAGGTCTATCTTTCCATCTTACTTATTCAATCTGTATACTGAACAAATCATCCAAGAATCTAGACTATGTGAAGAATGACATGACATCAGGATTGGAGGAAGACTCATTTACAACCTAAGATACACAGACGATATAACATTGCTTGCCAAAAATAAAGTTATTGATGAAGGTAAAAGACTACAGCCTTCACTATGGATTACACCTGAATGTGAAGAAAATGAAAATCCTCACAAGTGTACCAACAAAAAACATTATGAAAAATGGAGGAAAAATTGAGGTTGTCAACAACTTCATTCTACTTGGATCAACAATCAACATTCATTGAAGAAGCAGTGAAGAAATCAAACAACGTACTGCATTGGGCAAAGCTGCTGAAAAACATCTCTTTAAAAAGATGTCGCTTTGATGACTAAGGTGCACCTGACCCAAGCCATGGTCTTTTCAATCACCTCATATGCATAGGAAAGCTGGTCAATGAAAAAGGAATACATAAGAAGAACTGATTCATTCAAATTGTGGCATTGGCAAAGAATATTTAACGATATCATGCACTGCCAGATGAATGAGCAAATCACTCTTAAAAGAAATACAGAATGCTCCTTAGAAACATAGTGGTTAAGTACTACGGCTGCGAATCAAGAGGTCAGCAGTCGACGGTACTGGGTACTGGGCCTTAGAAACGAGGATATCAAGACTTCTGCTCACTTGTTTTGGACACACCATCAGGAAAGACCAATGGCCAGAAAACGACATCATGTTGGGTAAAGTAGAGGATTAGTGAAAATGAGGGTAACCATCAATGAAATGGATTGAGACAATAGCCACAACAATGGACTCAAACATACCAACAACCATTTAAATGGCAGTGGACCAGGCAATGTTTTGTTCTGTTATACACAAGATTGCCATGAGTCGGAACTGACTCCAGAGCAACTAATAACAACAGAGAAAACTGTGGGGAAGATACACTAGTGTTTATAAGCATTTGACAGAAAATGGCACAGACAACTTCTGCTCTTACTTCATTGACTAAATTTCCATCATATGGCCACATCTAATTGCAAATCAGGCTGATACACATATTATAACTGTCCCCAGAAGGAGAAGAAAGTTTTTGGTAGTCAGCTAGTAGTCTGTGCCAAATTCTTCAAAGCCGAGGGTCAGATCTTTTACCTGGACAGATACAATGAACTCCAGTCTAAGTGGACAGTCAGCCATCCTCTTAGACATCAATCTTTAATGTCTTCCTGCATAACAAGAATGGAATTTCATTACTTAGTGGCTGCAACTGAAAGTAAAGACAACTTGCTGTATTTCAATTTGATGATGGCATTGCCATAACTCCCAGTACCTTAATAGTAATTAGTCAATCATAAGCAAAATAAAATAGATAGCTGAACTCAGTTAGGGTAGAATATGCCTTGGCTGCAAGTGTATGGATTTATTCTGCATGTGGGCAAATCCATGTGCTTACAAGGAAGACCAGTTAATATGACTATTATTCAAACCTGTCTTGGAATAATTACAGTCAGAATGTTCCTTGGAAGCAAGGATGGCGAGACTTTGTCTCACACTTTGGACATGTTATCAGGGGAGATCAGTCCCTGGAAAAATACATCATGCTTGGTAAAGTTGAGGGTCGGTGAAAAAGAAGAAGCCCCTTAATGAAATGGATTGACAGTGGCTGCAGCAATGGGCTCTAGCATAACAATGATCAGGAGGATGGTGCAGGACCAGGCAGTGTTTTATTCTGTTGTACATGGGGCCACAATGAGTCGGAACTGACTAAATGGCACTTAACAACAACAACATGGGAAAATAAAGGAAACTTAGATAAATATAGAAAGAATCAAAATTCTTAGGTTATTTTGGACCAATTATCCTACACAGATTCTTATCATCGCTAATGATTTAAAAATTTTGTCAGCTTTTTGTCCCATAATTTTCCAGTGCAGAAATAGGGAAGAAAAAAAGAAATTAATGAAGGCTGGCCATACACCACGGCATGGAAAGAAACTATGTTAACTTTAGCCTGAAAAACAGTGAACACCAATTTATTATCTGTTTCATTACTGTTCTCAGTATCCAATGTTTTACCTGTCTCTCCAGGTAGTTTTTCAGTTTTTAGGTGGTTCTGATGATATATGAAATCCATTCTTAACATTAGTTTTACTTGTTAAATCAAGACCACAAGAAAAGCTACTTCTAAAAGAAAAGAACAAAATTTAGTAAAGGAACATGGAAATCATGCTCAATTGTGTTTTAGTTTTGGATTGATCTTCATGTAATAAAGACAAGTACATTACTTAAAATTCACTATGGCATTAACACAAATTCTCTTCTTAAGCACCATGCCTCACTGCCATGAACGTCTCCTAGTGCCAATATTGTTAGATATTAAAATGTTAATCGTGTCTTGTGAGTTCACTGCTATTCTTTTTTTAATATATCTTACCTGTTTTTTTTACCTGTATTTTAATGACATAATATTCATAATACTGCACAGTGTCTTTTTTAATTTTATTTTATTTTATTTAATGTTGTTCAGAATATACACAGCATAACATCAACCAATTCAACAATTTCTAGATGTACAATTCAGTGATACTGAATACATTTTTCAAGTTGTACAACCATTTTCACCCTCTTTTCCTGAATTATTCCTCCCCAATTAACATAAACTCACACTGTTCCTAAGTTCCTTGTACAATCCTTTGAGTTGCTGTTGTCAATTTGATCCCGTATAGACAGTTCTTAAAAGAGTACAATGCTCAAGGCAGACATTCTTTACTAGTTATGCTGTCTTAGTCATCTAGTGCTGCTATAACAGAAATACCACAAATGCATGGCTTTAAAAAAGAAGTTTATTCTCTCATAGTCCAGTAGGCTAGAAGTCCGAATTCAGGGGGCCAGCTCCAGGGGAAGGCTGTCTCTGTCATCTCTAGAGGAAGGTCCTTGTCACAGTCTTTCCTTGGTCTGAGAGCATCTCTGCTCCAGGTGCTGCTTTCTTGGTGGTGTGAGGTTCCCACATCTCTCTGCTCAATTCTCTCATTGTATCTCGAAAGAGATTGGCTTAAAAAAAAAAAACACTATCTAATCTTGTATATCTCATCGACATAACTGCCACTAATCCATCTTATTGCATCATAGTGATAGGATTTACAATGCATAAGGAAATCACATCAGAAGATAAAATGGTAGACAATCATACAAGGGAATCATGACCTAGTCAAGTTGACAGATATTTTGGGGAGACACAATTCAATCCATGACATATGCTAAACTATTGTTTAGTTTTAAGAAAACTTCAGGGACATTTTTTATTTACGATTTAAAGTCTAAGGATTGTCTTAGGGCAATAGTTTCAGGGGTTTATCCAGCCAGCATGGTTCCAGAAAGTCTGGAGTCCGTGAGAATTTGAAATTCTGTTCTGTATTTTCTCCCTTTTGATCAGGATTCTTCTATAGAATCTTTGATCAGCATGTTTAGTAATGGTAGCTGGACACAATTCATTTCTTCTGGTTTCATGGCAGAGATGGCAGTTGCTTATGGAGACTATTAGCCACACATTCCTTTTCCTCCTCCTATCCCTGACTCTTCATCTTCTTCTGTTGTTCCAAGTGAATAAAGACCAATTGCTGTACCTTGGATGTCCACTTGCAAGCTTTTAAGACCCCAGGCACTACCAATGAACTAGGAGGTGGGACAGAAGTGCTAAACACCATATTAGGCCAATTAACTGGGAAGCCCCATGAAACCATGAACCTAAACCACCAAACCAAGAAACCAAATCCCATGAGGTGTTTCTTTGTACATAAGCAGCCTCAACAATTTCTCTTGTGTTGTTGTAAATATATCAAACAACTTTTGCCAATTTAATTTTTTACAGGTGTACAACTTACTGACAGCAATTACATTAATCTGCTGTGCAAACTTACCCTTAATCAACGCAAAATTTCCATCACTGTAAACAGAAAGTGAGTGTTCCTTAGGCAGTAAACCCCTTTTACTCCTCCCTCCTACCCCTCATAACTACTGAAAACGTTTTCATTCCTTTTAAATTCTTAAAATACAACAGATAACTAGATAGTGATCTGTTGTAACACGTTAATTCTTTTTATTGATTGAAGGTAAGCCATGAAAATTGTAATGCATTAACCTAGCTGTGTATAAAAGATGACATCACTGAATAGTGTGTCTGCCAAATAGAATTATGATACAAGTGTAGCAATTAAATGATGTCATTCTCATGATCTCCCTCCCTGTTTTATACTCTAGATTTCTTTTAATTCATTTCTCAGGTTTATAAGGTATAGACATTGGGAAAGGCCTTGGAAGCAGAAATTAACTACAGAACAATCTGCACTACTATTGGAATGTTCCATGGAGAAGATACCATAAACTTAAAAAATAAAGTACAGGACTAGAAAGGTAGAGTCTTCAGTACTCAAAATATCACTATAAAATGAGGTTAGTTTTTAAAAAAATATAAATTGGAACTTAGCTATAAATCCAAATTAGCTTATTTGGGAAGCTATCCTCAGAGGTCTAATAACGTTATTATTAAAAAATATTTTGGAATTTCCTCCCCTTTGAGAAACACCTTCTCAGAATGAGACAATGGATTCCTGGTAGCAGGTGGTTAAGTACTAGGCTGCTATCCAAAAGTTTGGTGGTTCAAATCCACCAGCCACTGTGGCAGTCTGCTTTCATAGAGGTTATAGTCTTGGAAACCCTGTGTGGCAATTCTACTCTGTCCTACTGGATCATTATTAGTCAGAATTCACACATTGGCAATGGGCTTTTTTGGTTTGGGGATGAGATATATTGTTTTCAATATTTTTGGTGTTGATAAATCATCTTCTTTGAGGGTAGACTTTATTTTTTAAGCAAAATATCATGAAATTCCAAAGGAGATGACAAAAGTCCTGAATAATTTGGCTAATATAATCTTAGGCTTACACATAAGTTTTTTAAATATAATGATATTGTTAGCTTATTTGTTTGGGGAAAACTAGTCTCATTCAACAGATATTTACTGAGTGTTTGATATGCATGCAACACTGTGCTTTAGATGCTGTCTTAATCATCTAGTGCTGCTATAACAGAAATACCACAAGTGGATGGCTTTTTAACAAAGAGAAGTTTATTCTCTCACAGTCCAGTAGGCTAGAGGTCTGAAATCAGGGCGCCGGCTCCAGGGGAAAGTTTTCTTTCTCTGTTGTCTCTAAAGTATGTGAGACACAGTTTTGCCATCCTTGCTTCCAAGGGGTATTCTGGTTGTACTTCTTCTTTTGGCAGTCCATGGTATATTCTTCTCCAACACCAAAATTCAAAGGGATCAATTCTTCTTTGGTCTTCCTTGCATATGAGGCCACTGAAAACACCATGGCTTTGGGTAGGTGCACCTTAGTCTTCAAGGTGACATCTTTGCTTTTTAACACTTTAAAGAGATCTCTTGCAGCTGATTTGCCCAATGCAACGGGTCTTTTGATTTCTTGACTGCTGCTTCCATGGGTGTTGATTGTGAATCCAAGTAAAATGAAATCCTTGACAACCTCAATCTTTTCTCTGTTAATCATAATGTTGCTTATTGGTCCAGTAGTGAGGATATTTGTTTTCTTTATGTTGAGGTGTAATCCATACTGAAGGCTGTGGTCTTTCATCTTCATCAGTAAGTGCTTCAAGTTGTCTACACTTTCAGCAAGCAAGGTTGTATCATCTGCATAATGCAGGTTGTTAATAAGGCTCCCTCCAATCCCGATGCCCTGTTCGTCTTCATACAGTCCAGCTTCTCGGATTATTTGCTCAGCATATAAATTCAATAGGTATGGTGAAAGGATACAACCTGGAATCACACCTTTCCTTATTTTAAACCATGCAGTATCCCCTTGATCTGTTTGAACAACTGCCTCTTGATCCATGTACAGATTCCTCGTGAGTACAATTAAGTGTCCCGGAATTCCCATTCTCCACAATGTTATCCATAATTTGGTATGATCCACACAGTTGAATGCCTTAGCATAGTCAATAAAAAACCGGTAAACATCTTTCTGGTATTCTCTTCTTTCAGCCAGGATCCATCTGCATCAGCAATTATTTCCCTGGTTCCGTGTCCTCTTCTAAATCTGGCTTAAATTTCTGGCACTTCCCTGTCAATATACACTTCTGAATGATCGTCAGCAAAATTTTGCTTGCGTGTGGTATTAATGATATTGTTCGATAATTTCTGCATTTGGTTAAATCACCGTTCTTGGGAATAGGCACAAATATGGATCTCTTGCAGTTGGTTGGCCAGGTAGCTGTCTTCCAAATTTCTTGGCATAGACGAGTAAGCTCTTCCAGTGCTTCACCCATTTGTTGAAACATCTCATTTGGTATTCCGTCAATTCCTAGAGCCTTGTTTTTCCACCAATGCCTTCATTACAGCTTGGACTTCTTACTTCAGAACCACTGGTTCTTAATCATATATTACCTCCTGAAATGGTTACCTCCTATTCTTTTTGGTATAGTGATTCTTCATATTCCTTCCATCTTGTTTTGATACTTCTTGTGTCATTTAATATCTTCCCCATAGAATCCTTCCCTATTGCAACTCCGGGCTTGAATTTTTTCTTTGGTTCTTTCAGCTGAGAAATGCTGAGTGTGTTCTTCCCTTTTTATTTTCTATCTCCAGCTCTTTGCACTCATAATCATAAGACTTATCTTTGTCTTCTTGAGCTCAACTTTGAAATCTTCTGTTCAGCTCTGTTACTTCATCATTTTTTCCTTTAGCTTTAGATATTTGATGTTCAAGAGCAGTTTCAGAGTCTCTTCTGACATCCATTTAGGTCTTTTCTTTCTCTACCATCCTTTTAATGACCTCTTGCTTTCTTCATGTATGATTCCTTGATGTCACTGCACAATTCATCTGGTATTCAGTCATTAGTGTTCAACCCATGAAATCTAATAGTTGGTTTCTAAATTCAGGTGGGATATACTCAAGGTCGTACTTTGGCTCTCGTGGCCTTGTTCTAACTTCCTTTGGTTTCAACTTGAACTGGCATATGAGCAATTGATGGTCTATTCCACAGTCGTTTTGACTGATGATATTGAGCTTTACAATCGTCTCTTTCCACAGATGTAGTCGATTTTGTTCCTGTGTATTCCATCTGCCAAGGTCCGTGTGTATAGTTGCTGCTTATGTTGGTGAAAAAGGTATTTGCAATGAAGAACTACTGCTCTTGCAAAATTCAATCGTGCGATCTCTGGCATCATTTCTATCACCAAGGCCATATTTTCCAACTACCAATCCTTCTTCTTTGCTTTCAACTTTCTCATTCCAATC
The DNA here is from genome assembly GCF_024166365.1 of Elephas maximus indicus. Taxonomy (NCBI): domain Eukaryota; kingdom Metazoa; phylum Chordata; class Mammalia; order Proboscidea; family Elephantidae; genus Elephas; species Elephas maximus. The sequence goes on from NC_064846.1 coordinate 83,565,775, forward strand.
ATCAGTAATTATCAGTGCATCCTGATTGCATGTTCGATCAATATTGGACTGTAGAAGTAGGTAAAAATCTTCAATTTCTTCATCTTTGGCCTTAGTGGTTGGTGCATAAATTTGAATAACAGTTGTATTAACTGCTCTTCCTTGTCAGCATATGGACATTATCCTATCACTGACAGAGTTGTACTTGAAGATAGATCTAGAGATGTTCTTTTTGGCAATGAATGCAACACCAGGCTGCTTCAAGTTGTCATTCCTGGCATAGTAGACCATATGATTTCCAATTCAAAATGGCCAGTACCAGTCCATTTCAGCTCACTAATGCCTAGGATATCAACGTTTATGCATTCCATTTCATTTTTCATGATTTCCAGTTTTCCTAGATTCATACTTCATACATTCCAGCTTCTGATTATTAGTGGACAATTGCAGCTGTTTCTCCTCATTTTGAGTCATGCCACATCAGCAAATGAAGTTCCTGAAACCTCGACTTCATCCATTTCATTAAGGTCAACTCTACTTTGAGTAGGCAGCTCTTCCCCAATCACCTTTTCAGTGTCTTCCAAACTGAAGGGTTCATCTTCTGACACTATATCAGACAATGTTCTGCTGCTATTCATAAGGTTTTCACTGGCTAATTCTTTTTAGAAGTAGACTGCCGGGTCCTTCTTCCTAGCCTGTCTTAGTCTGGAAGCTCAGCTGAAACCTGTCCGCCATGAGTGACCCTGCTGGTATTTGAATGCTGGTTTCATAGCTTCCAGCACCACAGGAACACACAAGCCCCCACAGTATGACAAACTGACAGGCACATGGGACAAAATCAGGTTAAGACACCACAAAAAAGTATAGACTAATATCGTCATGAACATAGACACAAAAATCCACAACAAAATTTTAACCAATAGAATTCAACAACATATCAAAAACATAATTCACCATGAACAAACAGGATTCATAGCAGGCATGCAGGATGGTTCAACATTAGAAAAACAATCACTGTAATCCAACACATAAGTAAAACAAAAGACAAGAGCCCCGTGATCTTATCATTTGATGCAGAAAAGGCATTTCACAAAGTCCAACACCCATGCATGATAAAAACTCTCAGAAAAATAGGAATAGAAGAGAAATTTCTCAGCATAATAAAGTGCATTTATACAAAGCCATCAGCCAACATCATCCTAAATGGAGAGAGTCTGAAAGCATTCCCCTTGAGAACAGGAACCAGACCAGGATGCCCTTTATCACCACTCTTATTCAACATTGTGCTGGAGGTCCTAACCAGAGCCATTAGGCTAGAAAAAGAAATAAAGGGCATCCCAACTCCTAAGGAAGAAGTAAAACTATCTCTATTTGCAGATGATATGATCTTCTACACAGGAAAACCCAAAGAATCTACAAGAAAATTACTGGAACTAATAGAAGAGTTCATCACAGTATTAGGATACAAGATAAACATACAAAAATCAGTTGGATTCCTCTACGCCAAAAAAGAGAGCGTCAAAGAGGAAATCATCAAATCAATACTTTTTACAATAGCCCCCAAGATGATAAAATACTTATGAATATATCTAACCAGAGACTTAAAAGACATATAAAAAGAAAACTACAAGACACTACTGCAAGATACCAAAAGAGACCCACATAAGTGCAAAAACATAGCTTGCTCATGGATAGGAAGCCATTGTGAAAAAGTCAGTTCTACCAAAAGTGATTTACAGATCCAGTGCAATCCTGAACTAAATTCCAGCAACATTTTTTAATGAGATGGAGAAACAAATCACCAGCTTCATATGGAAAGGGAAGAGGCCCCGGACAAGTAAAGCATTACTGAAGAAGAAGAACAAAGTGGGAGTCCTCACACTACCTGATTTTAGGAACTGTTGTGCAGCCACGATAGTCAAAATAGCCTCATAGTGGTACAACAACAGGTACATAGACCAATGGAACAGAATTGAGAATCCAGACATAAATTCAACCACATATGAGCAGCTGATATTTGACAACGGCCCAAAGTCAGTTAAATGGGGAAAAGAGTCTCCTTAACAAATGCGGCTGGCATAACTGGATATCCATCTGCAAAAAATGAAACAAGACCCATATCTCACACCATGCACAAAAACTAGCTCAAAACGGATCAAAGACCTAAATTTAAAATCCAAAATGATAAAGATCATGGAGAAAAAATAGGGACAATGCTAGGAGCCATAATACATGGCATAAACAGAATATAAAACATAAATAACAATGCACAAACAACAGAAGAGAAACTAGGTAACTGAGAGCTCCTAAAAATCACCCACTTATGCTCATCAAAGTCGTCACCAAAAAAGTAAAAAGGCAACCCTACAGACTGGGAAGGAATTTTTGGCTATGACATATCTGATCAGGGACTAATCTTTGAAATCTACAAGATGCTGCAAACCCTCAACAATAAAAAGACAAATAACTCAATTAAAAAATGGGCAAAGGATATGAACAGATACTTCAGCAAAGACAACATTCAGGCAACTAACAGATACATGAGGAAATGCTCAGGATCATTAGCCATTAGAGAAATGCAAATCAAAACAACAATGAGATACCATCTCACCCCCCAAAAACACAAAATAATAAATGTTGGAGAGGTTGTGGAAAGACTGGAACACTTATACACTGCTAGTGGGAATGAAAAATGGAAGAACCACTTTGGAAATCGATTTGGCACTTCTTCAAAATGGTAGAAATAGAAGTACCATAAAATGCTGTGATTCCACTCCTCGGAATATATCCTAGAGAAATAAGAGCCTTCACATAAATAAATATATGCACATCCATGTTCATTGCAGCACTGTGCACAATAGTAAAAAGATGGAAACAACCTAAGTGCTACCAACAGATGAATGGATGAACAAATTATGGTATATACACATAATAGAATACAATGCAACAATAAAGAACAATGAGGAATCTGCAAAACATCTCACAACATAGATGAATCTGGAAGGCATTATGCTGTGTAAAATTAGTCAGTCACAAAAGGACAAATATTGTATGAGACCATTATTATAAGAACTCAAGAAAAGGTTTAAACACAACAGAAAACATTCTTTGATGGTTACGAGGGTGGGGAGGGTGGGAGAGGGGAATTCACTAACTAGATATTCGACAAGAATTATCTTAGGTGAAGGGAAGGATAACACACAATCGAGGGGGAAGTAAGCACAATTGGACTAAACCAAAAAGCTAAGAAGTTTCCGGAACACAACAAAACACTTCGAGGGACTGTGTAGCAGGGGCTGGATTCTGGGGACCATGGTTTTGGGCGATACCTAGGTCAGTTGGCATAACAAAGTTTATTAAGAAAGTGTTCTGCATCCCACTTTGGTAAGTGGCATTAAAAAAAAATAATTTTTTTTAATGGGGGTCTTAAAAGCTTGACAGTGGCCATCTAAGATGCATCGATTTGTCCCAACCCTTCTGAAGAAAAGGAGAATGAAGAACACCAAAGACATAAGGAAGATATTAGCCCAAGAGACAAAAGGGCCTCATAAACCTGAGACTCCATCACCCTGAGATGAGAAGAACTAGACGGTGCTTGGCTACCACCAATGAGCACCCTGACAGGGAACACAACATAGAATTCCTGATGGAGCAGGAGAAATGTGTGGTGCTGAACTCAAATTCACAGACTTAATGGTCTGTCTGAGACTGGAGAATCCCTAGAAGACATGTACCCCAGACTCTCTGTTTACCCAGAACTAAAACCATTCCTGAATTCAACTCTGCAGACAAAGATTAGACTGGACTATAAAACATAAAATAATACTTGTGAAGAGTGTGCTTCTTAGTTAAAGTAGATACACGATAGTAAATGGGCAGCTCCTGTCTGGAGGCAGGATGAGAAGGCAGAAAGGAATAGAAGCTGGTTGAATGGACACGGGAAACCCAAGGTGGAAAGGGGAAGTGTGATGTCACATTATAGGGATTGCAACTAGGATCACGTAAAAATGTGTATAAATTTTTGTATGAGAAATTAACTTGAGCTGTAAACTTTCACCTAAAGCACAATAAATAAATTTAAAATCAATAAATAAGTAATCTATACAAGCCCAAAATGTCAACAATTACTCTAAAAGAAAGATGAGAATGTAAGGAGGCAGGTAAACTAGATTAATGGAAATAGAACAACCAGAAGGAAAATACTGAGACTATTCACACATTTTGCAGAATGTAACCAGTGTCAATGAACCGTTTTTGTAGAAATTCTTGAATGGGAATCTAAACTGCTGTGTAAACCTTCACCAAAAGCACAATAAAATATTATTATTATTTTTTTTAAAAGAATGGTCTAAGTTAATCAATCTCAACCATGGCAGCATAGCACAGCTATTATGTTGGGAAATGATTGAGGACAAGTTTGGTTGTCTCAAAAACAGAAGCACTCTGTAATGCACATGGAAATTTTGCAAAATGAACAGTTCACACTGGAAATACCAATTACAGCAAAGTAACAGAAGACAAGGCACAGCACACCAATACATCCAGTACTCTTTTCCTTCTGGACATATAGGAAGGTTACATTTCCCTGCCTCCTTGAAGTTAAGTGTAGCCAGTGAAAGATGAGATTAGCGCCCGGTGTTATTTACAGACAGAAGCATTTACAAGGAGGTGCACAATTCTAGTTTTCTTTTCCCTTGCTGAGACAAACCCTGAAGCATTCTGTATTACTGAGTCAACCCATGGAGGACAGCTACCCTGGAGAGATGCTTGAAACCACAGTGGATTTTGTAATATACTTAAGCCACTGATATTTTGGTGGTGTTTGTTGCATTGGCACAACCCAGTTTTTAGAGAGGAGTCCCTGGGTGGTGCAAATGGTTAAGCACTCAACTACTAGCTGAAAGGTTGGTGGTTCAAACCCAATCAGAGGTGCCTCAAAAGTAAGGACTGGCAATCTGCTTCCAAATGGTCACATCCTTGAAAACGCTATGTGGTGTAGTTCTACTCTGCACACATGGGGTCACCATGAGTTGAAATCAACTGGGTGGTAACTAACAACAATAGCCTATAGGGACTGATACCTAATGTTGACAGATGAGTGAAAATAGCTTGTAAAGATACTTCAGTGTCAGAATATGGAGTTTGGACATGGCTCTGCAATCTCTTCTAATATAGAATTTCCACTAATATCCAGAGTATTGATAACATAATTGAACGAGTATATAACCTCCCAATTTAACTTCTTTGAATAATAGCATTCATTCAGTTGTACAGTTCTAACATTTTTTAAATCATTCTTATTCCCTTTTAGTAGTACATACAAACGATTAGAATATCTTCTAGACATGTCTAATGTTCATCATCAAAAGTAATTATATACGTGGAGAAAAAGGAAAACTACTATTGAGATGCAACTGAACCTTACAAGTAAATACAACTGTCCACCACATGGAGTAGAAAATTATCCTTTATGTATTATTGGAAATACTTAACAATAAATATCCATTACCATTGTCTCCTTTATATAAAGTGACATCCTGATAAGTTGCTATCTTACGAAATCGCCCGTCTCCCAAACAAACATAGAGATGATAATAGTCTGGCTTTCTATACAAGTGGGTGGCATTCCTGGGAAATGTTAAAATGCTCATCTGATCAGATACAGTTTTCCCTATACTCTGGATACAGTTAAGTGAAAATAAGCTAAAACCACTTTAAGGCAAATTGACAAGATTTACTAAGGGACTATAAAATGTTTATATTGTTTAACTGAGTAATTTCATTTTGAGAAATACAGTTTAAGCAAATAATACAAAAAAATCAGCTTTAAGCACAAAATTATTCAATTTATCACTATTTATAAGAGCAAAAGCACATTATCTGTCCAACAATAAGAAATTGGTGAAATAAATTATAGACAGGTTTCCTCCATATTGTGATAAAATATTATGTACAGTTATGGATATAATGTTAATGAGTTTTTATTCAAATTGTTATATGCTTATTTTTTACAAAGTGAAAAAACAAGATCTAAAACAGTACGTTCAGTATGTACAATACTAGGCCAAATAGATATATTTGAAAAAAGGTAGAAATACACCAAAATTGTTAAGTTGGATTGACACAGTGGCTGCAACAATGGGCTCAAGTATGACAATTGTGAGGATGGCACAGGACTGGGCAGTGTTTTGTTCTGTTGTACATAGGGGTGCTACGAGTTGCAATCAAGCCAATGGTACCTAAAACAACAACACCAGGGTGGTAGGATTTCGAGTCGTATTTCCCCTTTTTAGCAATCTCTGCATTTTGCAAAATTTCCATACTAAATATTTATTACTTTAAAATTAGAATATAAATGTTATTAGAAAAATTTAAGTGAAAGAACTTCAGCCCAGCCAAGCCCAGCGTGAAAAGATGGACAGAGAGAAGAGGTTTATAGCATGCATCTTGCTCCATTTTAAAAATATATCTTCCAGAACTCCCCCAAATATCTAGATCTTCATTCATATTTAGAATAAAAGAAGACATTGCTTCAAATCCAGGCAATGTGATTTTTTAAATAGATGACTAATCAACAGAAAGGCTAGACCAGTTAGGGGTATGTATATGCATATGTAAAGAGAGAGATAAATATTTCCAAGAGCTCGCAGATACATATATAAATGATAGATAGATAGACAGAAGACATATAGATGGGTAGGAGATATATTTTTCTACAAACTAGTCATCTGTTGCTAAGTTTTTACCAGTCTGTTAAGTAAATGAAAATTAAATGAGAAAAATAAGGACCATGTAATGAGATGTTTCCTCTTTTATAGAATTACAATTATCTTACAAAAAAATTTTTTTTTTTAATTTATTTTGACTTTCCTACGTTTTGGTGTTCATTTTTTCTATAAAATAATAGTGACAGTCCGTAGCTGATTGTTCTTGTATTGTTTAGTTTTTTCAATGTACCTGTGATGGTTAATGTTTTGTGTCAACTCGGCTGGGCTATGATTTTCAGTGATTTGGCAGATACTGTATAGTCACTTCCCATTTTGTCATCGCATCAGTGTGAACAGCCAATCAGTTGGAAGAGGAGTTTCCTTGAGGTTGTTGCCTGCATTCAAGATATAAATGGATGTTCTGGCAAGCTCTCTCTCTATCCTGATCCTGCATTTGTCTCATCAATTGACCTCCAGTTCTTGGGACATGAGAAGCCTTCAGCCTGCTGCATGACCTACAGGTTTTGGATTTGCCAGATCCTGCAACACTGTGAGGGAGAAACCTGCTGCCTGGCATGCAAATTTTGGGTTCATCAGCCCTCATAACCACGTGAGGCAGAAGCCTACAGCCTGCCACCTGGCCCACAGATTTGAGGCTTGCCAGCCTCCACAATTGCATGAACCATTTTCTTGAAATAAATCTCTCTATAGTATTTATACATACACTTCACTGGTTTTGCTCCTCTAAAGAACCCATCCTAAGACAGTCCCTAGTTAGTAAAAAAAAAAAAAAAAAAAGTTAACAACCTAGTGTGGCGATCCATCTCTTATACTGTACAAGCCTTTGTTTTAAGGCTAGAAAGCCTTTCTGACCCCATCTCCATTCAGACCTTGCATGCAGCTGCCTTCATAAAGCTGACCTTGGCTGGAAGGGTTGGAAGATAGAACCTATTTTTCAAGCCGGTTCTACAACAATACCAAAGCTATAAAAGAAAGCTTAATTTCCTATATTCTCCTATTCCAGTTTCCCAGAAGAAAGGAGTCTCTTTCTCCTTGGGGTCAGAAACCTGGGAAAGATGATGGAAAAGAATAAAACAGGGAGGAGAGATCCAAGATCAACCAATAAACCATTACTGTAGCAATTCAAGGGCCACCACCTATCTGGTATCTTCTTAATGAGAGGAGATACAGACTGCCCTGTTTATCTCTCATTTCCTCCCGATGTCCCAATACACATAGGTGAAAGGTGCCACTGGAGCTGTGCTTTCTGCTGCTGTTCGCCCCATAGCCTGAGGAAAGCCTCTTCATGTCTTTTACTTGGCCTTTCCTACTGTCTTCTGGGCTTTATGCCCAAAAGGAGCCCTTTAGGTCAATCTCAGATGAACCAGATGCTAAGACTAAGTACGAACCCATGCCTCTGACAACATCTTAGATCACTGTGCCTGCCGGCCAAAGAGTCAGGGGCAATATGAGGTGGCAAAATTGGTTGTGACATCTGGAACAAAATCAGGGACTCAAGTTACTTGACATCTTCCCTCATGGAACATCTTTTTCTGTTTTGACCTTAACAGAAAACAACACCAAAATAAAAAAAGGAAAAAATGTTTTTGTATCACTCCATCATGTGGTTATTTTGGCAAAAAGCAACTGGTCATGCTCTATTTGAAAGAAATTGACACAAGGAAAATACACATGAATGACACAGGCTATATATGGCCATCCTAACGCACCCAATACTCTCTGTGGTTACTGGTTCCAGTAAGGGAATGCTTTTGGAGTCTGCTATTGTGGATCTGAAACGCGAGAAAGATGGGCCAGGCCACAGCCCTGTAAATGCTCCTTTCCTGCCAGTGAAATTAAGGCTTTGCAGGAAAAGGGTGCCTCTTTGTCTGATTAATAAGGCTTTAATTCCCTCTTCCTATGGTCATAAAAATTCCTCCTATGGAACCCACTCCCATTTTTAGACCCTAATTCTAAGACTTTACTCCTAACCATTCCCTAATTCTGAGGAATAAAGGTTTCTATATGTTTTTATCAAGTATTGGGTTAGGGAACTCCCAAAACCTTGAATCATATACATTCATGAACAGAACATCCGGCCTTGACAACGCTTAACCCCTGTTCCTGGCTCCTTGCCAGTAAGACAATGAGTATGTAGGTAGGAGGGAGAGACAAATATTTCTGTGACTGAGACCAGACACTCCAGCTGCTGTGGCTTTCTGTTGCCCACATTAGAGGAGCAAGGACATTTCATATCTACCATTTCCTTCTCATGTACGAATTCATTAGAGGGTGATCTCCTGTGGGAGTGTAACTGGACTTTATATAGATAATGTCAACATACAACTCATTTGCTTTTAAAAATGTTGGTTTCTTTTTTAAGTCCTAACACTCTCATCGTTATCACTCAAAAGAGAAAAAGTACTTTAAACTGAGGTATTTATATAGTCAAGTGATACTCTATTTTTAATATCCAACTGTTATTAAGAAAAAAACTATTTCAAAGGATTGTAGTCTTTTGCTCCCACTTAGTAGGAGAATATCCAGAAGTATGGTCAATTTTTTTGCTAATGATTTTACCAGATGTGCCTAATGTTGTTTGAATTTATTTTGTGAAAATATTTTAACCCAACCCTTTATTTCTTAATATTCAGTTATTATGGATCTGAAGGAGCCTTGCTAGGCAAAGAGAACATGGTCATTCTCTTTCTCAAAGGATTAAAATAAATCATAAATGCTTCATTGAAAGAGTTAAGACTGTAAATAGGAAACACCATTAAACAGTTACAAATGATTTTGCTGGTTAAAATATGGCATTTCTATTTATGCTACAATTTGGTATGTCAGTTGTCTCTAAGTTACAATACGAGAAGATTAACAAAGGATTTTTTATAATTAATTTCTTCCAAAATAAGCGTAACTTCCTGGAAATCACCCAATGCTTATCCATCACTAAGCACTACTGTGTCTACTTTCTATTAAAGTTCTACCATTAGATACGATTGCAGTAATTATGAGAGCGCTTTTACGGCAAGAGCCACCACCATCAACAAAATTAAAAAGTGGCTTTGTCCAAATCTGCAGTTTAAAGAAATGCAAAGTCCTTTGATTGATAGATTTTTTCTGAATTTTAAGATTTATTGTATGCAAGTGTATTATTTATGTATTTAAAATACTTAAAATTATCCATATTTCCTTCCTGACAACTCTAACCAACCAACTTTGCAAAGATACCCTAAAGTCCAAGCTCTAAGATATGGCTCTCTCACGCTAGTAGCTACAGATGGCAGACTATAAAAAGCTTGGTTATAGTTTAACCAATAGGAAGTGGTCATCTTGTGAGATGATTAATGCGAAGCATTAATAATTATTAATGTAGCCTTAAAGATATATCTATGCAAACAAAATAATGAGGAAATTTGTATGTTTTAAGAATGCAGATTATCCATTTGCAAGGGCCAAAAGCATGAGTTTTGTTCAACCCTATATTTACTTTGACTGAAATAGCACAAAATAAGCACTCTTAGTTGGCTATAGAGGCAAGTTCTTTATTTCCCACAATGCTCCTTCTTGTTTTTTGTTCACACTCTCCATCCTCCTGGACCACCTTCTCTACTCTTCTCTGTTTTGCCTACTTTTACCTATTTGTAAAGGCCCAGTTTAACACTGGCCTTTTCTTCCAACTTCTAATCATCCCTGTCAATTTTTCTTCCTTTGACACACTGTAGTTCCCATTTTTTTATGTGCCTCTGTTGATATTCTGTCAATCTTTTTGTATGTAAGTATGTCTTAACTCTTCAATGTGATTATAAATTCCTTGAGGACAGGGGTCTTTTAGATGCATTTGTATCCTCCTCCAGGACCCATAGCCCAGCTGCTAACCAAAAGGTATAAAAAAAAAAAAAGGTAGGCAGTTCAAATTCACCAGCCGCTCCTTGGAAATCCCATGGGGCAGTTCTCCTCTGTCCTATAGGGTTCCCATGAGTTAGAATTGACTCAGTGGTAATGGATACAGGATCCATAAAATGACCTCAGATATTTGTAATAGATTGTTGCTGTTGTTGTGTGTCGTTGAGTCAATTCCAACTAATAGCAATCCCATAGAGAAGAGTAGAACTGTCCCATAGGGTATCCTATGTTGTAAATATTCACAGGAACAGATAGCCAGGCCTTTTCTCCTACGGAGTGGCTAATGGATTGGAAGTGCTGACCTTTTGGTTAGCAGCTGGGTGCTTAACCATTGCTTCATGAGTGCTCCTTTTGTAATAGGTAGGAAGCCCTAAATGAATGCATCTCACTCTTCTAAAGGAAAGATTTAACTCAAAGACAAAAGAAACTATCATTTGCTGTACCTAGGCACAGAGCCACCATCAAATATTCACATAGTGGTGAAGAGCAATTGATCTCAGACCTAAGAAGTCTGGTGGACTAATTTCTACCTGAAAATGATTATTTGATTTTATGTAACAACTTCTTCCAAGGATGGCATAACAGCTTTTCTTACGCTGGAGGAAAAAATACAAGTAGTAAAATAAAATGCAAACAGATATTATGCCTTGGACAAACTATTGTCTTCAAATATCATGGATGAAGGTACCAGGTCACTGAAGTTAGCAGCAATTCCACTGGGACAATCCATAACTGCTAAATCTGAGAAGCTCATAGTGGTGCACTTGGGACAAACAATGTGGCTAACCTTATCCAAGATATGTTAAAATGAGCAGGTATAAAAAAATTATGAAGTCCTGAGGCCCCAAATTTTCTTTAAATGTGGTAGCCTAGTAATTGGCCTACTTGTCATTCTGCGTCTCTCTCTACTGACAGAGACTACAGATAACCTGACAGAAGTATGTATGTCTTCTCTAGGCATAGTAAAGAGTTGCTTGCTGTTACTATGGAGTCCCAACTTTGGTCTTCTTTGTACTAAGTTCATTTCTTTTGTTGGCACGTTATTCTCCAAAATATTGTCTTTATAATTAATAAGGCAAGAGCAGGGATTTTCTCCTTCCTCTTTTTATTCCTTTTTCTCCTGCTTTTTCTTCTTTCTTTCTTCTCTTAGCACTGAGAAAGAAATCAATTCCATTCTTTCCCTAGTTCTAACTTTTTCAACAAATAGCAACTGTGAATCACTTTTCTTCCTGCACTCCTTGATATGATGCTTGGACTCTGTAAATTTTCTCTTATTTAATCTCACTCTCTTGTGAAATTTAATTTCTTGCCTTTGTGTCTTTAAAATCACTCTTTGTGCTTTCTTAAACTTCATTAATCTGTCTTTTCAGTTGGTCCCTTGATTTGATGTATATAACCTGTGGTTGCTCTTTCTATATGCTTGATTACTTTTACACTTTTTCTTTCATCTGCACTGGGCTTTAAAAACCACTCCTCCCCTCCCTCTCCGACTATAATTATTTCTGCATGTCAGGCATAACCCATGGACATACATTCATTTACCTCTGAGCACTTTCTATTTCCCCTCTGTTTCTTGCCTTCATTGCACTAGGCCACTCAAATTTATCATGCACTTCTTGCAGATGTCTGTGACTGGCTTTGCCGATATCACACAGCTCAGTTTTCTATTCCTGAGTTAAAACTCAGGTAAGAGAAATGGCTGTTTAACTGTTGCGTATCTCCCAACACAGCCAACCTAATAAGCCAAATCAAGAATTACTTTTAACCTTGAATTATTTTCTTTTATACTGTGCAGAATTTCAAAACATTAAAATGTTTTTATTTTCAAGTGATTTTGTCATTTTTTAACATTAGACAAAATACCTTTTTCTTCTCACTTTGTATTATGCTCAAAATTATCATCTAGCCTCTTGGTTTTTGCCCTATAATTTGAACTCATCATAATCATTTGACTGCTTGTACCTAAATAACTTCCCAAACATCACAAAAACTGGTTTTGCCTCATCTTCCTTAAGTCTTCTAAAAGCAGTTGTGGACCTCTTTTAATACTTACTCTTTGGTCTCCCCTTCAAACTAAATTTCTTGAGTCTACATACTTTGGCTAAAATTGAGGCCATATATTTTCAGGAGCTGTTTTTGAAATGCAGCATTCTGTTTTACAGATTCTTATCTCCACTCATGAAAAATAGGCATTTGTTTACTATCCACTCTTGGGCCAGAGAATGTGTCAAAGATATAGAATAAACTATATTATCAAACTGCAGAAACTGTTGGATGGACAAACTTTGATAACTTTGGTAACTAAACTCTTAAAAAAAAACTCTATTAGATAGGTTATAATGATTGATTGTCATGCTGGACTCATCTTTATAGAGATACAGGTTAGACAGAATCTCTGTGAATGCTACAAACTCAGTTTGTAAACTTTAGTGAACCTTTTGGTTTTCCCAGATGTTACTCCATTGTAAACATTTTCACTTTCAACTCTAGACATAGGCATATATCTCTAGTTTTCTAGAGATAAAATCTGTGCTTCTGTTAAACGGCACAACCATTATGGAAACTGGTATAGTGCTTCCTCAAAGAGCTAGAAATAGAAGTACCTTATTATCCAGCAATCCCACTCCCACTCTTATATATACAAGAGGCATAACAGCAGTGACACCAATAGACATACGCACATACCTCTAGTTTTCTAGAGATAAAATCTGTGTTTCTCAGTATGACTTTCAAAGTCTTCCAAGATTATATTCCATTTAACCTGTCCAAATGAATCACTTACCTATCCTGAATATGAAATCTTTACTTCAGCAAAATTGGTTTATTCACTCTATTAAAATTACCTGAGGAGAGGAATGTTTATTTCTATGCATTTGCTCATGTTTCCCTCAGGTCTGGAATGTTCCCTCATCTCTATCTGTCCAAAGCTTATCCAAATCTCATTCTTTTGTGTGAGTAGTTGGTCTTTATCACATAATTCAGTACTTCATTGCATACTATTGATATTATGACTTAATCCCTCCACAAGTGTGCAGTCTTTTGTTTGCTTGATTACTTGACTGTTGTGGAAGCTCCTTGAGAGCAAAGACTATGTGTTGCCTTGTTATGACAGTGTGGTGCAGCAGAAAGCATTTTTTTTTCTTTTTTTAAGTTCTTAGTCTGGCTTCTCCACTTATCTGCTCAGTGGCCTTGGTTAACTTTTCTGAGCCTTGTTTTCTCAAAATTAAAATGGGGATGGATAGTCATAGTGCTTCTGTTCAGTTCTTTTACTTCGTCAATTCTTCCTTTTGCTTTAGCTGCTCGACTTTCTAGAGTAAGTTCCAGAGTCTCTTCTGACATCCATCTTGGTCTTTTCTTTCATTTCTGTCTTTTCAATGACCTCTTGCTTTCTTCATGTATGATGTCCTTGAAGTCATTCCACAACTTGTCTGTCTTCGGTCACTAGTGTTCAATGCACCAAATCTATACTTCAGATGGTCTCTAAATTCAGATGGGATATACTCAAGGTCATATTTCAGCTCTCATGGATTTGATCTGATTTTCTACAGTTTAGTTGACCTTGCATATGAGCAATTGATGGTCTGTTCCTCAGCCAGCCCATGGCCTTGTTCTGACTGATGATATTGAGATTTTCCATTGTCCCTTTCCACAGATGTAGTCAATTTGCTTTCTGTGTGTTTCATCTGGCAAGGTACATGTATACAGTCACCGTTTATGTTGGTGAAAGAAGGTATTTGCAATGAAGAAGTCATTGATCTTGCAAAATTCTATCATACGATCTCCGGCATTGTTTCTATCACCAAGGCCATATTTTTCAACTATCAATCCTTCTTGTTTGTTTCAAATTTTCACGTTCCAATCACCAGTAATTATCAATGCATCTTGATTGCATGTTCGATCAATTTCAGATTACAGCAGCTGATAAAAATCTTCAATTTCTTCATCTTTGGCCCTAGTGGTTGGTGCATAAATTTGAATAATAGTCGTATTAACTAGTTTTCCTTGTAGGCATATGGATATTATCCTATCACTGACAGTGTTGTACTTCAGGATAGATCTTGAAATGTTCTTTTTGACGATGAATACACCATTCCTCTTCAAGTTGTCATTTCCAGCATAGTAGACTATATGATTGTCTTATGCAAAATGGCCAGTACCAGTCCATTCCAGGTCACTAATGCCTAAGATATTGATGTTTATGTGTTCCATTTCATTTTTAATGATTTCCGATTTTCCTAGATTCATACATCGTACATTCCATGTTCTGATTATTAATGGATGCTTGCAGCTGTTTCTTCTCATTTTGAGTCGTGCCACATCAGCAAATGAAGAACTGAACAGAAGATTTCAAAGGGTGGCTCAAGAAGACAAAGTAAAGTGTAGTAATGACATGTGGAAAGAGCTGGAGATGGAAAACCAAAAGGGAAGAACATGCTCAGCGCTTCTCAAGCTGGAAGAACTGAAGAAAAAATTCATGCCTCAAGTAGCAATAGTGAAGGATTCTATGGGGAAAATATTAAATGGCACAGGAAGCATCAAAAGATGGAAGGAATAGAATAGCCATTATACCAAAAAGAATTAGTTGATGTTCAGCCATTTCAAGAGGTAGCATATGATAAGGAACCGATGGTACTGAAGGAGGAAGTCCAAGCTGCTCTGAAGGCATTGGCAAAAAACAAGGCTTCAGGAATTGATGCAATATCAATGGGGATGTTTCAACAAACACATGAGGCACTGGAGGTGCTCACTCGTCTATGCCAAGAAATATGGAAGACAGCTAGCTTCCTGGTCAACTGATTGGAAGAGATTCATATTTATGCCTATTTCCAAGAAAGGTGATCCAACCAAATGTGGAAATTATATAACAATATCCTTAATATCACACAGAAGCAAAATTTTGCTGAAGATCATTCAAAAATGGCTGCAGCAGTATATCTACAGGGAACTGCCAGAAATTCAGGCTGGTTTCAGAAGAAGATGTGGAACCAGGGATATCATTGCTGATGTCAGATGGATCTTGGCTGAAAGCAGATAATACCAGAAGGATGTTTACCTGTGTTTTATTGACTATGCAAAGGCATTCGACCGTGTGGATCATAACAAATTATGGATAACATTGTGAAGAATGGGAATTGTAGAACACTTAATTGTGCTCATGAGGAACCTTTACATAGATCAAGAGGTAGTTGTTCAAACAGAACAAGGGGATACTGATTGGTTTAAAGTCAGGTAAGGTGTGCATCAGGGTTGTATTCTTTCACCATAATTATTCAATCTGTATGCTGAGAAAATAATCTGAGAAGCTGGAGTTTATGAAGAAGAACGGGGCATCAGGATTGGAGGAAGACTCATTAACAACCTGCGTTATGCACATGACACCACCTTGCTTGCTGAAAGTGAAAAGGACTTGAAGCACTTACTAATGAAGATGAAAGACCACAGCCTTTAGTATGGATTGCACCTCAGCATAAAGAAAACAAAAATCCTCACAACTGGAGCAATGAGCAACATCCTGTTAAATGGAGAAAAGATTGAAGTTGTCAAGGATTTCATTTTACTTGGATCCACAATCAACAGCCATGGAAGCAGCCATCAAGAATTCAAAAGATGCATTCCATTGGGTAAAGCCGCTGCAAAGAACCTCTTTAAAGTGTTGAAGAGCAAAGATGTCACCCTGAAGACTAAGGTGCGCCTGACCCAAGCCATGGTATTTTCAATAGCATCATATGCATGTGCAAGCTGGACAATGAATAAGGAAGACCGAAGAAGAATTGACGCTTATGAATTATGGTGTTGGCGAAGAATAATTGAATATACTATGGGCTGCCAAAAGAACGAACAAACCTGTCTTGGAAAAAGTACAACCAGAATGCTCCTTAGAAGCAAGGATGGCGAGACTGCATCTTACATACTTTGGACAGGTTGTCAGGAGGGATCAATCCCTGGAGAAGGACATCATGCTCGGCAGAGTACAGGGTCAGCGGAAAAGAGGAAACCCTAAATGAGGTAGATTGACACAGTGGCTGCAACAATGAGCTCAAGCATAACAATGATTGTAAGGATGGCTCAGGACCAGGCAGTGTTTCGTTCTGTTGTGCATAGGGTCGCTATGAGTCGGAACCGACTCGACAGCACCTAATAACAACAACAGTCACAGTGCTTACTTGATGGTATTGGCTTTAGGATTAAAAGTGATAATGCATATAGACTACCTAGTCCAATACTAAAAAAAAAAACCCAGTGCCATCCAATACTAGACACATACAAAATTATCCATAAAGAAAGGGTAGGTTTATGGTTAAATATGTAGTTTCTAGAACTGTACTGTTCAATTTGGCTAACTACATGTGCTACTTAAATTTCAAATAATGCTAAAATAAAATTGATTCTTTGGCTGCACTAGCAATATTTCAAGCCCCTAATATCCACATGTGGCTAGTAGCCACCATATTAGATAATACAGATACATGATTTTTAGAAAGTTGTAGTGGACGGCACTACTCTAGATTCTAACAGTGCTGGCTTTGACCCTGGACCACCACCATTTTATGATTTTGAGATAAAAAATAGAAAATATCTCTTAGCCATTATTTCTTCATCTATAAAATGGAAATGATGATGCTATCCATCTGAAAGGATTATTTTAAAGATACTTAGCATGGTGCCTGATGCATAGCATATGCTCTAAAATAGGCTACTTGTTTGTATTATTATCATCATAAATATTAGCTCCTTTTCTTCTCACTACTAAACATACACCACAGTGATAAAAAAAAACAGTGATAAGCATATGATAATTAGGCTTTCCATAAATACTTTTTTATTTGAAATATTATCAAATACATATAGTCCTCCTTGTGGGAATTATGAGCAGGTCAGACATAACTATTACTCTTTTATTATTGAGGACTTCCAATTATTTTAAGCACATTGCAGTAATTGTATCTAGTAGGATAGCCCAAACAGTGAGACAGTTTTACATTTGTTCAACAAAAATATTACAAACTTCAACAACTTGACAACGTAAAGAAAAAATTCAACAAAAAAATGAGCAAAGAACATGAACAGAACCTTCACCTAAGACAAACTGTGGTGTGATGGGATCACTTTTGTCTGGCCTTTGTAGCCATGATCTTGTAACTTCCACTCAAGTGACTGGGCAAGACTGTGCAGATATGGTTATAGTGGCTCATCAAAAGGATTGGTCAGTTTAACCATCTCACTGTGCTTGAAGTGAGCCACCCAAAGGTGGGAAAGAGAGATTACCACCACCAAGGCAGTAGAGACTGACAGGAGAGACCCACAGGAGAGGCTCACAGGAGATGGTGCAATGGGCTTCCCAGCCCATAGAGTGAGAAAGCTGAATGCCTTTGGGCAGAGACTGAGGGCCAGGTAAAGGTGTGCTTGCAGTCATGGCTGGGAAGAGGCAATCCTAATTGAAGAACTATATCCTTGAGTGTTCCTGAGCCTGAATTGTAAATCGTTACTTCCCTAATAAACCCCATAATAGTGAGTATGGTCTGTGAGTTCTGTGTGGCCATTGCAATGAATTATTGAATCCAGGAGAAAAGTACAGAGTGCTGTGGGTAAAGACAGTTGGTGTCAGAGTTGGTAAAGATGGTGGAGAGAGGAGGCATATCTGACCTCTACATCATAGGAATCATCCTTGGGCTGTTGATCTTGATTCTCCTTGCCCCTTGTGAAGTTAGAAGTCAGACACTGCTCCCACGGTGTTTTTATAGTTGGCGTCAGAAGCAGAATTCTTTGCAATGGCTCCAGACTCATGAAAGCATGGGAGTTTGTAAGAAAGAAGGGTCTTGGAAAGTGAAACTTTTGATTCTTAGATGGTCGCTTTGGTTGTTTTTACCTGAAATGGCTGAAAAGCTGCAGCCAAAGTGGCCTGGGGCCAAAGCCAGGCCAGATAAGCAGGATGATAGATAGCCAGGATCTACTGGTTCCACCCAGCCAGAGGCCCAAGGCCGTATGTATATGAGTGGGAAGATAGTTAAGGGGTGGAGAAGAGAAGATGCAACTAGAATGTTTTAAAGAGGCTTGTGTGTTTAGGATTATATGTTCATTTGAATGTGCTGCGGACATTGAATGTTTCTCCTACAAGACGGCACTGGGTACTGGAAGCATTGTAAAGCAGACCTAAATTATGGTAGAAATGACTTTGGGTATTATAGATTACTGAGAGCTTGTAACTCCTCCTTCAGCCAATACTTGATTGGATATGCTAAAAGGGGAACTAGGGTTTGCCCTAGGGAAGTAAAGGCTGTTGGTTTTAATGCAGTAGCCCTGTGTATAGAATGGGGGCTTAGGTTGAAAACCGTAGCTCCATTCAGATTTGCATTTAAAAAGACATGCAGAACCACACAGAGGTGCTGATAGAATGGAAGATTTGCATTTGAAGGAAGAATTTACATTAAAAAATGTGGCCATTTTGCTTCTTCATGCAGGCCACACCACAGGAAGGGCATAATTTAGTAAGGGTGGGGTTTGAGTCACTCCCTCCTGTAAGGCTGCAACTAAAGACACACCTTATACGAATCCTGCCTCATCAACATGCAAAGGTCAGGAGCAACAACACATAAAATGGAGGACAACCACACAAATACTGGGAATCAAGGCCTAGCCAAGTTGACATAACCCCAACCATCACAGGTTTCATATACCTTATTTGCATAGTCCCACTCAATCATTGTGTGTGAATCACAAAGTCCATGGCTAGAAGGGCCATAGTAATTCATTGCACCGCACAAACTCATGAAGATGCTTGCCATCATTAGCCATCAGAAGGATGCAAATTGAAACTACAGTGAGATACAATCTCACCCCTGCAAAAATGGCACTGATGAAAAAAACAAAACAATAAGTGCTGGAAAGGTTGTGGGAAGATTGGAATTCTTATACATGCTGGTAGGATTATAAAATGGCACAGCCATTAGGGAAAATGGTATGGTGCATCCTCAAAAAGCTAGAAATAGAAATACCATATGATTCAGCAATCCCATTCCTAGGTAAATATTCTAGAGATATAAGAGTAGTGACACAAATTAACATATGCACCACTATGTTCATAGAAGCATTATTCACAATAGCAAAAAGACGGAAACAACCTAAGTGCCAGGGGCTGACTGCAGATCAGACCATCAATTACTCATATGCAATTTCAAGTTGAAAATGAAGAAAATTAGAACAAGTTCACAAGAGCCAAAGTATGAGCTTGAGTATATCCTACCTCAATTTAGAGACCATTGCAAGAATATATTTGACACACTGAACACAAACGACTGATGACCAGTTGTGGAATGACATCACAGACATCATACATGAAGAAAACAAGAGGTCATTAAAAAGACAAGAGAGAAAGAAAAGACCTAAGTGGATGTCAGAAGAGACTCTGAAACATGCTCTTAAATGTCGAGAAGCTAAAGATAAAGAATAATGAATTAAAAGAGTTGAAAAGAAGATTTCAAAGGGCGGCTCGAGAAGACAAAGTATTAAGACAGTAGATACTTGCAATTTTGGGTAATGGGAAAGGCAATACCCAAGGTGGGTGAAGTCTGCACAACTTGAACAAGGTAAATGAAGACACCAAGAAGTATGCAAGAATAAAGGACAATTTGGTAAGTGTCTGTTATGGATTGAATTGTGTCCCCCCAAATGTGTGTCAACTTGACTAGGCCATGATTCCCAGTATTGTGTTCTTGTCCTCCATTTTGTGACCTGACGTAATTATCTTATGTGTTATAAATCCTAACTGCTGTGATGGTAATTATTGAACAATATCATTAATATCATAAAAAAAATACGCAAGTAAAATTTTGCTGAAGATCACTCAAAAGAAGTTGCACCAGTATATCAACAGGTATCTGCCAGAAATCCAAGCCAGATTTGGAAGAGGACAAGGAACAAGAGATATCATTGCTGGACTTAGGTGTGCCTGATCCAAGCCATAGTGTTTTCAATCACCTCACATGCTTGTGAAAGCTGGATAATGAATAAGGAAAGATGAAGAAGAATTGATGCTTTTGAATTATGGTGTTGGCGAAGATGGCAGAAGAACAAACAAATCTGTCTTGGAAGAAGTACAGCCAGAATGCTCCTTAGATGCAAGAATGGTGAGACATTACCTCACATGCTTTGGACATGTTATCAGGAGGGTCCAGTCCCTGGAGAAGGACAACATGCTTGGTAAAGCAGAGGGTCAGTGAAAAAGAGGAAGACCCACAATGAGATGTATTGACACAATGGCTGTAACAATAGGATCAAGCATAGCAACAATTGTGAGGATGGTGCAGAACCGGGCAGTGTTTTGTTCTGTTGTTCATGGGGTTGCTATGAGTCGGAGCTAACTTGATGGCATCTAACAACAACATAACAACATGATGTTAATGAGGCAGAATTAGAGGCAATTTTGTTAATGACGCAGGACACGATCTATAGGATTAAGTTGTATCTTGGGTCAATCTCTTTAGAGATATAAAAGAGAGAAGTGAGCAGAGAGAGGAGGGACCTCCTACCACCATGACCATGGCAGTGGAGCATGTCTTCTGGACTCGGGTTCCCTGCGCTGAGAAAATCGCAGACTCAGGAGAAAATTGAAGCCAAGAACTTCCCCCAGAGCTGACAGAGAGAAATCCTTCCCCTTGAGTTGGCACCCCGAATGCAGACTTCCAGCCTCCCAGACTGTGAGAGAATAAATTTCTGTCTGTTAAAGCCATCCACTTGTGGTGTTTCTGTTATAGCGGCACTAGATAACTAAGAAAGTGCTATAACTTAAAATTTTGCAACACTAATAACATCCAAAAAATATGTGTGTGTTAACATAGGTAGATATGTATATATATCCATGTATAGAAAGTCATATATGAGTACATGCATGTGTATGTATAGTTCCTTCTATAGGCATATGTATATATGTGTTTGTGTGTGCCGCATATATTCAATATCCAATAAAGCATATGGGGGCACAGTAAAGGAAACTTCATAGACATATCCAAATGCCTCATGGGATTGGGTTACTGGGTTAAAAGGCTTAGGACCATATTCTCATGGAACAACTTGGTCAATTGGCATAACATAGTTCATAAAGATAATGTTCTACATCCTAGTTTGGTGAGTAGTATTTGGGGTCTTAAAAACTTGCAAGTGGCCTTCTAAGATACAAATATTGGAGTCTACTCATCTGAAACAAAAGAGAATAAAGGAAACCAGACTCAAAGAAGAAACTAGTTCACAGGACTAATAGTGTCCCTGAACCACTGCCTCATCTAGCTTGACCAGAAGAACTAGACGGTGCCCAGCTAGCACTACATACCATCCATTCTGACAAAACTAAAGATCCCTAACAGAATGGGAAAAAATTGTAGAACGAAACTCAGATTTCTAAAAAAGTTCAGGCTTACTAGAAAGAGACTAGAGAAATCACGAAGAATATCACCCAAAGATACCCTCTGAACAGGAACTAAAGCCACTCCTGAAGGTCACCTTTCATCCAAATAATAGACTGCCTTATAAAATAAACAATATCACCTGTGAGAACTGTGCTTCCTTAAGTAATCAACTATATAAGACAGAACAGTCAGTATTTACCCCAAAGAAGAGATGAGAAGATAAGAAGGGGCAGGGAAGGTAGATTACTGGAAACAAAACAGAGAATGGAAACAATAAGAATGTGAAAAATGTAACCAATGTCATGGAACAATGTGTATAAAAATTGTTAAATAAGAACAAAATTTGTTGTGTAAACTTTCACCTAAAACACTCAAATATTATTTAAAAAAATGAAAGTTACTTCTGGGTCATATTTACACATAAAAAGTAATGCAGAATGGAACAGCTGTCCAGTGAATCCAAGCCATCTCTCCATATATTCAGTCAGAATGGATGAATTCAAGCCTGTGTGTGTTTGTATGTGTGTGTGCATGTCTTATAAATTTTACTAAATTAGAAAAAACTGTCCCAGCTAACCAGTTTGCATGGACAAGCATCGTTTCAGAGTTTTTTTTTAATGCCTTTTTTATATATGTGGTACGTTCAGCAATTTTGTTTCTCTGTTACCTAGAGAATGAAGCCCTGGTGTCGAAGTGCTTAAGGGGTTGGCTGCTAACCAAAAGGTTGGCAGTTCGAATCAACCAACTGCTTCTTGTAAATCCTATAGGGCAATTCTGCTCTGTCTTATACTGCCACTGTGAGTTGCAATCAACTCAACAGCAGTGAGTATCACCTAGAAAGACTTGTTAATTGGCCAGCCCTGAAGGCTGAAATGGTATGTATCTTGTTCATGGGATCCTACTGCACAATTAGGTGCTTATTAATGTAGCTTTTCCCTTGATTTCCTTCTCCACATTGGAAACTTCTATTGTCTCACCACACTTTAGTCCTAAGGGAAGGGCTATATTAAATTATTCATATTAAAAAATATGCCACAGAGGCAGGGCCAATATGGCGGAATATTCAGACACTTCTAATGATCCCTCTTACAACAAAGACCTGAAAAAACAAGGGAAGCGATTACGTATATGACAAGTTGGGAGCCCTGAACATCAAAGCCAAAGTTAGGAAATCAGACTGAGTGGCAGGGGGAGGGACAGATGGTTAAGAAGTGGCAAGGAGTTGCCAGTTGACTTGGCAGGAACTGGAGCCCCTTAGGCACTATCCCCTGGCGTGACTATAGTGGGGCTGATGGTAGCATATGGGACGCAATTTCCTCAGGGAGAAACAGCAAGCTACACGGTCTCCTCATGCCTCCATAATCAGAGAACAGGTCTCTCAACAAAAGCTAAGTACTTGTGTCTAATTTACCAAGCCCCCATCCCCAAGCCAGCTTCAGAGGTGGTCAATTTCCCTGGACCTGAGAGGTTTTTCTGCACTCTCTGAGCCATTCTCCTGGACTTGGAGAAGGAATAAATTAACAATTGGGGGAAAAGATAATCTGCCAGCTCCCCGAAGCTGGGAACTCAGGACAGAAATAGCTCCTGTCCAGGCACAAACATTCCACAGACTTTGAATGACTTTCATCCCTGCATGGACTTTTGTGGGTCCATTTCAGGAAAGTAGGCCCTTGTTGGCAGATAATCGTGTATGTGCCTGAGACCTGACGTTAATTGTTTCAGCTGTGTGATGAAGAGGCTGATTTTTGACATTTGACATCACTGTACCTATTAAACAGAGGCCTCGCCTACTCACACCAGGGGTCTGAGGACTAGTGGCACCACCCATGCCATGTTGCCACCCATGACAGGAGTCCAAGGATAAGGGATGCTTCCAAGTTCTTTCAACAAAAAGCACTGGGATTCCATGGCCTGGCTGCAGAACCCACCCACCTGTGCACTTTAGGGATCAGGGACATGCTTTCTTCACAGACACTTGAGGTACAGCTGTCATCCCCTTGCCTTGCTCAGACCATGACCCCCTGCTGCAACAAGATACCTGTAAGTACACCAATTGCCCCTGCCCCTCTAAGACTGTAGGACAGAGTATGCATCACACACTGGGTGACCAACTCCCTGGACACCTGAGCTGAATCCATACTAGAAAAATGAATGGTCTCCTAGGCTCATACACCTGGTAACCTCTAGGCTTCTGGTGACAGGATGTTAGAGCTTCAAAGGCAAAAGTAATCAAGCTAGCTCACTCAAGCAGCCTATTTAGGCATATCAAAACAAAACAAACAAGAAGTTAGAACACAATAAGCAAACATAAAATAAACTAATACAATAACTTATTGATGGCTCAGAGACAATAGTCAATATCAAATCACATAAAGAAGCAGACTATGATCACTTCAACAAGCTCTCAAAACAAACAATCAAGGATTCCTCTGGATGATGGTCTCTTCCCTGGAATTACCAGATGCAGAATACAAAAGAATAATATCCAGAACTCTTCAAGACATCAGGAATGAGATCAGGCAAAATTCAAAGCAAGCCAAGGAACATACACATAAAGCAGTTGAAGAAATTAAAAAGGTTATTCAAAAAACATAATGCACAATTTAATAAGCTTCAAGAATCCGTAGAGAGACAGCAATCAGAAATTCAGAAGATTAACAATAAAGTTACAGAATAAGAAAACTCAGTAGAAAGTCAGAGGAGCAGAATTGAGGAAGTGGAAGGAAGAATTAGTGAGATTGAAGATAAAACACTTCGCACCAATATATTCGAAGAAAAATCATGTAAAAGAATTTTAAGAAAATGAAGAAATCTTAAGAATCCTGTAGGACTCTATCAAGAGAAATAACCTACTAGTAGTTGGAGTACCAGAACACGGAGGCATAACAGAAAATACAGAGAGAATTGTTGACGATTTGTTGGCAGAAAATTTTCCTGATATTGTGAAAGATGAGAAGATATCTATCCAAGATGCTCATCGAACTCCAAATAAGATAGATCTCAAAAGAAAGTCACAAAGATATATTATAATCAAACTTGCCAAAACCAAAGATAAAGAGAGAATTATAAGAGCAGTGAGGGATAAACGAAAAGTCACTTACAAAGGAGAGTCAACAAGAATAAGCTTGGACTACTCTGAAGAAACCATGCAGCCTAGAAGGGAGTGGGATGACTTACATAAAACATTGAAGGAAAAAAATTGACAGCCAAGAATCATATATCCAGCAAAACATTCTCTCAAATGTGAAGGCAATATTAGGACATTTCCAGATAAACAGAAGTTTAGGGAATTCATAAAAACCAAACCAAAACTACAAAAAATACAAAAAGGAGTTCTCTGGTTAGAAAATCAATAATATCAGATCTTAACCCAAGACTAGTAAACAGGACAGAGCAACCAGATGTCAAACCAGATAGGGAAATCACAAAAATAAATCAAGATAAAAAAACCGCTCAAAACAGGGAAAAAGCAATATCATTATGTAAAAGAAGACAACATTAAAGCAATAAAGAGGGACTAAAAAATGTAGTCATGGATCTTTCCTATGGAGAGGAAGTCGAGGTGATATTAAGAAATAAAAGTTAGGTTTAAACTTAGAAAATTAGGCATAAATACTAAGGTAACCATAAAGGTAACTAACAATCCTACACATCAAAATCAAATACAAGAAAAAAATCAAGACGCAGCAAAAACAAAATCAACAACAATGAATAACATGACAAGACAATATATAAACTACTCAGCACAAAAAATTAAGTGGGAAAAAGCAACTGTCAACAACACACAAAGAAAGACATCAAAATGACAGCACTAAACTCAAACCTATTCATAATCACGCTGAATGTAAATGGACCAAATGCACCAATAAAGAGACAAGAGACAGAGAGTGGCAAAATGGATAAAAAACATGATCCTTCTATATGCTGCCTACAAGAGACACACCTTAGACTTGGAGACAGAAACAAACTAAAACTCAAAGGATGGAAAAAAAATATCAAGCAAACAAGAATCTAAAAAGATCAGGAGTAGCAATATTAATTTATGACAAAATAGACTTTAAGGTAAATCTACCACAAAGGATAGGGAAGGACACTATATAATGATTAAAAGGACAATACACCAGGAGGATATAACCATATCAAATATTTATGCATCCAATGACAGGGCTTCAAGATGTATAAAACAAAACCTAACAGCATTGAAAAATGAGATAGACAGCTCCAGAATAATAGTAGGAGACTTCAACATACCACTTTCGGTGAAGGACGGAACATCCAGAAAGAAGCTCAATAAGGGCACGCAAGATCTAAATGCCACAGTCAAACAACTTGACCTCATAGACATATACAAAACACTCCACCCAAGAGCAGCCAAGTATACTTTCTTTTCCAGAGCACATGGACCATTCTCTGGAAGAGACCACAAATTACATCATAAAGCAAGACTTAACAGAATCCAAAACATCAGAATATTACAAAACTTCTTCTCTGACCATGAAGCCATAAAAGTAGAAATCAATAACAGAAAAAGTAGGGAAAAGAAATCACACACTTGGAAACTGAACGATACCCTGCTCAAAAAGCAAATGTGTCATAGAAGACATTAAGGATGGAATAAAGAAATTCATAGGATCCAATGAAAATGAAAACACTTCCTATCAAAAAAGTCCGGACACAGCAAAAGTGGTGCTCAGAGGACAATTTATATCAATAAATGCACACAGACAAAAAAAAAAAGCCAAAATCAAAGAATTATCCCTACAACTTGAAGAAATTGAAAGAGAGCAATAAAAGAAACCCTCAGGCACCAGAAGAAGATAATAATAAAAATGAGAGCAGAATTAAATGAATAGAGAACAGAAAAAAAATTGGAAGAGTTAAGAACAAAAGCTGTTTCTTGGAAAAAAGTAACAAAATTGATGAACCATTGACCAAACTGACAAAAGAAAAAACAAGAAAGGAAGCAAATAACCCGAATAAAATGAGATGGGCAATATCACAACAGACCCAATTGAAATTAAGAGAATCATGTCAGATTACCACAAAAAATTGTACTCTCACAAATTTGAAAACCTAGAAGAAATGGATGAATTTCTAGAAACACACTACCTACCTAAACAAACACAGAGGTAGAACAACTAAATAAACCCATAACAAAAAAAGAGATTGAAAAGGTAATCAAAAAAATCCCAACAAAAAAAAGCCCTGGCCCGGACAGCTTCACTGCAGAGTTCTACCAAACGTTCAGAGAAGAGTTAACACCACTACTACTAAAGGTATTTCAGAGCACAGAAAATGAAGAAATACTCCCAAACTCATTCTATGAAACCAGCATATTCCTGATACCAAAACCAGGTAAAGACACCACAAAAAAAAGAAAACTACAGACCTATATCCCTCATGAACTTAGATGTAAAATCCCTCAACAAAACTCTAGGCAGTACAATTCAACTATGTATCAGAAAAAATAATTCACCGTGACCAAGTGGGATTGATACCACATATGCAGGGATGGTTCAACATTAGAAAATCAATGTAATCCATCGCATAAATAAAACTAAAGACAAGGACTAGATGATCATATCAATTGATGCAGAAAAGGTATTTGACAAAGACAACACCCATTCTTGATAAAAACTCTCAGCAAAACAGTATTAGAGGGAAAATTCCTCAATGTAACAAACGGCATTTATACAAAGCCAACAGTCAACGTCATCCTAAACAGAGAGGGTCTGAAAGCATTCACCTTGAGAACGGTAACCAGACAAGGATGCCCTTTATCATCACTCGTATTCAACATTGTGCTGGAGGTGCTAGCCAGAGAAATTAGGCTAGAAAAAGAAGTAATGGGCATCCAGGTTAGTAAGGACGAGGTAAAAGTTTCTCTATTTGCACATGACATGATCTTATACACAGAAAACCCTAAAGAATGCTCAAGAAAATTACTGAAACTAATAGAAGAGTTCAGCAGAGAATTAGGAGACAAAATAAACATACAAAAATCAATTGGATTCCACTACACCAACACCACCAACAACAAAAAATCAAAGAGGAAATCACCAAATCAATAGCATTTACAGTAGCCCCCAAGATTATAAAATACATAGGAATAAATATTACCAGAGACTTAAAAGACCTATACAAGTAAAACTACAAGACACTACTGCAAGAAACCAAAAGATACCTACATAAGTGGAAAAACACACCTTGCTTAGGGATAGGAAGACTCAGCATTGTAAAAATGTCTACTCTACCCAAAGTGATCTGTAGATACAATGAAATTCTGATCCAAATACCAGTGACATTTTTTAATGAGATGGAGAAACAAATCACCAACTTTATATGGAGGGGAAAGAGGCTCCAGATAAGTAAAGCATTACTGAAAAAGAAGAATAAAGTGGGAGGCCTCACATTACCTGATTTTAGAACCTGTTATACTGCCACAGTAGTCAAAACAGCCTGGTACTGGTACAACAACTGATATGTAGACCAATAGAACAGAATTGAAAATCCAGACATAGATCCATCCACATATGAGCAGCTGATATTTGACAAAGGCCCAAAGTCAGTTAAATGGGGAAAAGATAGTGTCTTTAACAAATGGTGCTGGCATGACTGGATATCCATCTCCAAAAAAATGAAATAAGACTCATACCTCACACCATGCACAAAAAATAACTCAAAATGGATCAAAGACCTAAATATAAAATCTAAAATGATAAAGATCATGGAAGAAAAGATAGTCACTACATTGGGATTCCTAATGCATGACAAAAAAAAATATACGAAACATTACTAACAATGCACAAACACCAGAAGAGAAAGTAGATAACTGGGAGCTCCAAAAAATCAAACATTCATGCTCATCTAAAGACTTCACCAAAAAAGTAAAATGATTACCTTACTTACAGACCGAGAAGAAAAATTTTAGCTACTACAATTCTGATCAGTGTCTGATCTGTAAAATCTACATGACACCGCAAAAACTCAACAACAAAAGACAAATAACCCAATTAAAAATGGGCAGAGGTTATGAACAGGCACTTCACCAAAGAAGGCATTAAGGCAGCTAACAGAAACATGACGAAATGCTCTCGATCATTAGCCATTAGAGAAATGCCAATCGAAACTACCGTTAGACACCGTCTCACTCCAACAAGGCTGGCATTAATCCAAAAACACAAAATAATACATATTGGAGAGGTTGTGGAGAGACTGGGACACTTATACACTGCTGGTGGGAATGTAAAATAGTACAACCACTCTGGAAATCGATTTGACACTTCCTTAAAAAGCTGGAAATAGAACTACCATACAATCCAGCTATCTCGCTTCTTGGAACGTATCCTAGAGAAAGAAGAGCCCTCACACAAACAGATATATCCACACCCATGTTCATTGCAGCACTGTTTACAATAACAATAAGATGGAAACGACCAAGGTGCCCATCAACGGATGAATGGGTAAATAAATTATGGTATATTCACAGGATGGAATGCTACACAATGATAAAGAACAATGGAGAATCTGTGAAGCATTTTATAACTTGGAGAAATCTGAAAGGCATTATGCTGATTGAAAATAGTTGCGAAAGGACAATTATTATATGAGATCATTATTATAAGAACTCAAGAAATAGTTTAAACACAAAAGAAAATATTCTTTGATGGTTACAGGGTTGGGAGGGTGGGAGAGGGGTATTCACGAATTAGATAGACAAGAACTATTTTAGGTGAAGGGAAAGACAACACACACTACAGGAGAGATTAGCACAACTGGACTAAACCAAAAGCAAAGAAGTTTCCTGTATACAACCAAACACTTCGAGGACAGCGTATCAGGGTGGGGGTCTGGGGACCATGGTTTCAGGGACATCTATGTCAATTGGCCTAATAAAATGTATTAAGAAAACATTTTGCATCCCACTTTGTTGAGTGGCGTCTGGGGTCTTAAACACTATCAAGCAGCCATCTAAGATGCATCAATTGGTCTCAACCTACATGGAGCAAAGGAAAACGAAGAACACCGAAAACACAAGGTAATTGTGAGCCCAAGAGACAGAAAGGGCCACAAAAACTAGAGACTACATCAGCCTTAGACCAAAAGAACTAGATGGTGCCTGGCTACAAAAGATGACTGCCCTGACAGGGAACACAACAGAGAATCCCTGATGGAGCAGGCGAACAATGGGATGCAGGCGTCAAATTCTCGTAAAAAGACCAGACTTAATGGTCTGACTGAGACTGGAGGGACCCCAGAGGTCATGGTCCCTGGACCTTCTGTTAGCCCAAGACTGGAACCATTCCCAAAGCCAACTCTTCAGACAAGGGTTGGACTGGAGTATGAGGCAGAAAATGATACTGGTGAGGAGTGAGTTTCCTCGCTCAAGTAGACACAAGAAACTATGTAGGCAGCTCCTGTCTGGAGGAGAGATGAGAAGGCAGAGGGGGACAGAAGCTGTCTGAATGGACACAGGTAATACAGGGCGGAGAGAAGGAGTGTGCTGCCTCATTAGGGGGAGAGCAGCTAGGAGTACATAGCAAGGTGTATATAAGTTTTTGTATGAGAGACTGACTTATTTTGTAAACTTTCACTTAAAGCACAATTTAAAAAAAACTTAAAATATAAAAAACAAACAAATATATACACCGTCCACTTCTTGGCTTTGCAAAAACTCTTGTTTTTATTATTCTCTTTAGGATATAGTCATTTCTGGTTTATAATTCTTTCCTTTGAATATGCTGTAGAAATGAAAATAGACACAAAAGACTAATACTTTTTAAATATTTCAGAAAATGTTTTAAATGTATTGCCTGTCTCTTTGTTTTTCTAACAATTGAATTGTTTTGTCTGCATTTTTTGATTTAAATAATAACATTAGTAAAAGTTTCGGGAGAAAAATGCACAGCATTATACTCCCAAATGCTCTAGGGTCTTGATTTATTGCCTTTTGTTCTAATTTTTGCCATTTTGATTATTTCTCTTTAATAATTGTCTTAGTTACTACTACTGGTGTAATAGAAATATCCCAAGTGAATGGCTTTAACAAACAGAAGTTTATTCTCTCACATTTTAAGAGGCTAAATATCCGAAGCTCCAGGTGAAGGTTTCCTCTCTCTGTTGACTCTGGGGAAAGATCCTTGTCATCAATCTTCGCTGGTCTAGGACCTTCTCAGTGCAGGGACCCCCGGTCCTAAGGACCAGCTATTCTCCTGGCTCTTGTTTCTTGGTAGTATGAGGTCTCCCTGTATCTCTGCTCACTTCTGTCTTTTATATCTCAAAAGAGATTGACTCAAGATAAAACCTAATCTTGTAAATTGAGTCCTGACTTATTAACATAATACCTCTAATCCTGCCTCATTAACGTCATAGAGGTAGGATGTACAACACATAGGAAAATCACATCAGATGACAAATGGTGAACAATCACCCAACACTGGGAATCATGGCCTAGCTAAGTTGACACGCATTTTGAGGGGACACAATTCAATCTATAACAATAATTTAGAGAAATCAAATGGCTTCTGCCAAAACCTACTTTTCACAATATTGCACTCTGCAAATTAGTCTAGTTTGGTTACAGCCTGTGCTAAAAAATAATCAAAACTCACCAAATTTTGAACATAAGGTTTATCTTGAGCAGTTATTCTGTATGTATATAGGAAAGCCATTTAGATTCCAGATAAAACAAATGGCATAAAGAAGCTACGTACAATGGGGCTTATATTGAAAAGAACCTGCTACCCTCGAGTTGATTCCCACTCACAGTGACTCTATAGGACTGAGTAAAACTGCTCTGTAGTGTTCCCAAGGAATGCCTGGTGGATTCAAACTGCTGACCTTTTGGTTAGCAGCCGTAGCACTTAACTACTACGTCACCAGGGATTCCACAGAGAGAAGAGGAGGGAGAAATATAGAAGATCAACTATTGGCTAATCTTTACGTGATTGATTGAAACATGCCTTCCTCCTTTACTGAGATCCACTGATATTATATGGCCTGGCTGCTAATAATTTGGCCCTCCACCAACTTGCATCCATGAAGTTTTTTGAGATTTAAATTAGGAGGTAATAGTTTGACAACTATCATTTTCTAGCAATATAAGACAAATTCACATTGCTGTGGAGCGGCTTCTGGAAAGCTTTGCAGTTTGATTAGACTTTTTATGGTTAATATTTTGTATTCTTGGGTAAGAAAAACCGTAAAGTCAAAGTAAGATGTTTGTTATTAATTTTCCTATTCCACAGTTTTCCTCCTTCTGATCATGATTTAATTAGAACCTTTGCTCACTAAGCATTGGCTGGGTACCAGTCTAGGCTCTTCAGGTCTCATGTTGTTGTTGTTAGGTGCCACTGAGTAAGTTCCCACTCATAGCGACCCTATGAGCAACACAAAGAAACACTGCTTGTTCCTGCACCATCCTCACAATCGTTGTTATGTTTGGGCCCATAGTTGCAGTCACTGTGTCAATCCATGTTGTAGAGGGTCTTCCTCTTCTTCAGAAACCTCTACTTTACCCAAACATGTCCTTCCCAGGGACTGGTCCCTCCCAATAACATGTTCAAAGTAAGTGCGAAGCAGTCTCACCAACCTTGCTTCTAAGGAGCACACTGACTGTACTTTTTCCAAGACAGTCTTGTTCCTTCTTCTGGCATACCACAGTATATTCAATATCCTTCACCAACACCAGAATTCAAAGGAGTAAGTTCTTTTTTTTTTATAGTTTTTATTGTGTTTTAAGTGAAAGCTTACAAATCAAGTCAGTCTCTCACATAGAAACCCATATATACCTTGCTTGCTACACAATCCAAATTATTCTCCCCCTAATGAGACAGCCCGCACTCTCCCTCCACTCTCTCCTTTCGTGTCCATTTCGCCAGCTTCTAACGTCCTCTACCCTCTCATCTCCCTTCCAGGCAGGAGATGCCAACATAGTCTCAAGGGTCCACCTTATCCAAGAAGCTCACTCTTCACCAGCATCTCTCTCCAACCCATTGTCCAGTCCAATCCATGTCTGAAGAGTTGGCTTCAGGAATGGTTCCTGTCCAGGGCCAACAGAAGGTCTGGGGGCCATGACCACCAGGGTCCTTCTAGTCTCAGTCAGACCATTAAGTTTGGTCTTATGGGAATTTGGGGTCTGCATCCCACTGCTCTCTTGCTCCCTCAGGGATTCTCTGTTGTGTTCCCTGTCAGGGCAGTCATCAGTTGTAGCCGGGCACGATCTAGTTCTTCTGGTCTCAGGATGATGTAGTCTCTGGTTCATGTGGCCCTTTCTGTCTCTTGGGCTCGTAATCACCTTGTGTCCTTGGTGTTCTTCATTCTCCTTTGCTCCAGGTGGGTTGAGACCAATTGATGCATTTTAGATAGCTCCTTGCTAGCATTTAAGACCCCAGATGCCACTCTCCAAAGTGGGATGAAGAATGTTTTGTTAACAGATTTTATTATACCAATTGACTTAGATGTTTCCTGAAACCATGGTCCCCAGACCCCTGCCACTGCTACACTGGCCTTCGAAGCATTCAGTTTATTCAGGAAACTTCTTTGCTTTTGGTTTAGTCCAATTGTGCTCACCTCCCCTGTATTGTGTGCTGTCTTTCCCTTCACCTAGAGTAGTTCTTATCTACTATCTAATTAGTGAATGCTCCTTTCCCACCCTCCCTCCGTCCCTCCCCCATCTTGTAACCACAAAAGAACTTGTTCTTCTCAGTTTAAACTATTTCTCAAGTCCTTATAATAGTGGTCTTATACAATATTTGTCATTTTGCAACTGACTAATTTCACTCAGCATAATGCCTTCCAGGTTGCTCCATGTTATGAAATGTTTCACAGATTCCTCACTGTTCTTTATCCATGTGTAGTATTCCATTGTGTGAATATACCATAATTTATTTATCCATTCATCCGTTGATGGGCACCTCCGTTGCTTACATCTTTTTGCTATTGTAAACAGTGCTGCAATAAACATGGGTGTGCATATATCTGTTCGTGTAAAGGCTCTTATTTCTCTGGGATATATTCCAAGGAGTGGGATTGCTGGATCACATGGTAGTTCTATTTCTAGCTTTTTAAGGAAGCGCCAAATCGATTTCCAAAGTGGTTGTACCATTTGACATCCCCACCAGCAGTGTAGAAGTGTTCCAATCTCTCCACAGCCTGTCCAACATTTATTATTTTGTGTTTTTTGGATTAATGCCAGCCTTGTTGGAGTGAGATGACATCTCATTTTAGTTTTGATCTGCATTTCTCTAATGGCTAATGATCGTGAACATTTCCTCATGTATCTATTAGCAACCTGAATGTCTTCTTGAGTGAAGTGTCTACTCATATCTTTTGCCCTTTTTTTAATTTGGTTATTTGTCTTTTTGCAGTTGAGTTTTTGCAGTATCATGTAGATTTTAGAGATCAGGCGCTGATCAGAAATGTCATAACTAAAAACTTTTTCCCAGTCTGTAGGTAGTCTTTTTACTCTTTTGGTGAAGTCTTTGCATGAGCATAGGTGTTTTGATATTTAGGAGCTCCCAGTTACCTAGTTTTTCTTCTACATTCTTAATAATGTTTTGTGTACTGTTTATGCCATGTATTAGAGCTCCTAACGTTGTCTCTGTTTTTTCTTCCATGATCTTTATTGTTTTAGATTTTATATTTAGGTCTTTGATCCATTTTGAGTTAGTTTTTGTGCATGGAGTGAGGTATGGGAATTTTCATTTTTTTGCAGACGGATATACAGTTATGCCAGCACCATTTGTTAAAAAGACTGTCTTTTCCCCCTTTGTCAAATATCAACTGCTCATATGTGGATGGATTTATGTCTGGATTCTCAATTCTGTTCCATTGGTCCATGTATCTGTTGTTGTACCAGTACCAGGCTGTTTTGACTACTGTGGCGGTATAATAGGTTCTAAAATCAGGTAAAGTAAGGAATCCCACTTTGTTCTTCTTTTTCAGTAATGCCTTATTTATCCGGGGCCTCTTTCCCTTCTGTATGAAGTTGGTGATTTGTTTCTCAACTCATTAAAGAGTGTCATCGGGATTTAGAGCAGAATTGCATTAAATATATAGATCGCTTTTGGTAGAATAGACATTTTTATCATGTTAAGTCTTCCTATCCACGAACAAGGTATTTCTTCCACTTATGTAGGTCACTTTTGGTTTCTTGCAGAAGTGTACTGTGGTTTTCTTTGTATAAGTCTTTTACATCTCTGGTAAGATTTATTCCTATGTATTTTATTTTCTTGGGGGCTACTGTAAATGGCATTGGTTTCGTGATTTCCTCTTCAATGTTCTTTTTGTTGGTGTAGAGGAATCTAACCTATTTTTGTATGTTTATCTTGTATCCTGATACTCTGCTGAACACTTCTATTAGTTTCAGTAGTTTTCTGGAGGATTCCTTAGGGTTTTCTGTGTATAAGATCATGTCATCTGCACATAGAGATACTTTGACTTCTTCCTTGCCAGTCTGGATGCGCTTTGTTTATCTAGCCTAATTGCTCTGGCTAGGACTTCCAGCACAATGTTGAAGAAGAGTGGTGATAAAGGGCATCCTTGTCTAGCTCCCGATCTCAATGGGAATGTTTTCAGGCTCTCCCAATTTAAGGTGATATTGGCTGTTGGCTTTGTATAAATGCCCTTTTTTATGCTGAGGAATTTTCCATGTATTCCTATTTTGCTGAGAGTTTTCATCATGAATGAGTGTTGAGCTTTGTCAAATGCCTTTTCTGCATCAATTGATAAAATCATGCAATTCTTGTGTTTTGTTTTATTTATGTGGTTAATTACATTAATTGTTTTTCTAATGTTGAACCATCCCTGCATACATGATATGATTCCCACTTGGTCATGGTGAATTATTTTTTTGATATGTTGTTGAATTCTATTGGCTAGAATTTTGTTTAGGATTTTGGCATGTACGTTCATGAGGGAGATAGGTCTATAATTTTCTTTTCTTGTGGTGTCTTTACCTGGTTTTGGTATCAGGGATATGGTGGGTTCATAGAATGAGTTTGGTAGTATTCCATCCTTTTCTATGCTCTGAAATACCTTTAGTAGTAGTGGTGTTAACTCTTCTCTGAAAGTTTGGTAGAACTCCATAGTGAAGCCTTCCGGACCAGGGCTTTTTTTTGTTGGGAGTTTTTTTGATTACCTTTTCAATGTCTTCTTTTGTTATGGGTCTATTTAGTTGTTCTACCTCTGTTTGTGTCAGTTTAGGTAGGTAGTGTGTTTCTAGGAATTCATCCATTTCTTCTAGGTTTTCAAATTGGCCTCTGAGCACCACTTTTGCTGTGTTCCAAAGGTTCTGATAGGAAGTGTTTTCATTCCCATTGGATTCTCTGAATTTCTTTATTCCATCCTTAATTTCTTCTATAATCCAGTCTTTTTTAAGCAGGGTATTGTTCAGTTTCCAAGTGTTTGATTTCTTTTCCCTGCTTTTACTGTTATTGATTTCCACTTTCATGGCCTTGTGGTCACAGAAGATGCTTTGTAATATTTCAGTGTTTAGGATTCTGCTAAGGCTTGCTTTATGACCTAATATGTGGTCTATTCTAGAGAATGTTCCATGTGAACTGGAAAAGAAAGTATACTTGGTTGTTGGGTAGAGAGTTCTATATATGTATACAAGGTCAAGTTGGTTGATTGTGGCATTTAGATCTTGCGTGTCTTTATTGAGCTCCTTTCTGGATGTTCTGTCCTTTGCCGAAAGTGGTGCATTGAAGTCTCCTACTAATGTTGTGGAGCTATCTCACTTTTCAATGCTGATAGAGTTTGTTTTATGTATCTTCAAGCCCTGTCATTGGGTGCATAAATATTTAATATGGTTATATCTTCTTGGTGTATTGTCTCTTTAATCATTATATAGTTTCCTTCCTTATCCTTTATGATGGATTTAATTTTAAAGTCTATTTTGTCTGAAATTAATATTGCCACTCCTGCTCTTTTTTGATTGTCGTTTGCTTGATATTTTTTTCCATCCTTTCAATTTTTTTTTTTTTTGAATTTTAGTTTGCTTGTGTCTCTAAGTCTAAGGTGTGTCTCCTGTAGGCAGCATATAGACGGATCTTGTTTTTTAATTCATTCTGCCACTCTCTGGCTCTTTATTGGTGCATTGGTGCATTTGGGGTAATTATGCATAGGTATGAATTTAGTGCTATCATTTTGATGTCTTTTTTTGTGTGTTGACAGTTTCTTTTCCCACTTGATTTTACGTGCTGAGTAAATTTTCTTTATATATTGTCCTTTCCTCATATTTGTTGTTGTTGATTTTGTTTCTGCTGAGTCTGTATTTTTCCCTTGCATTTTATTTTGATGAGTAGGGTAGTTTGTCTCCTTTGTGGTTACCTTATTATTTACCCCATTTTTCTAAATTGAAACCTAACTTTCATTTCTTTGTATCATCGTTTCTTTCTCTCCGTATGGAAGGTGTATGATTACATCTTTAGTCCCTCTTTATTATTTTAATGTTGTCTTCTTTTATATAATAATATCGCTGTCACTCTGTTTTGGGCTTTTTTTTTAATAATCTTGGTTTGTTTTTTTGGATTTCCGCTGTCTGGGTTAACTTCTGTTTTCTCTGCCCAGTGTTCTAGTCTTGGGTTGATACATGATATTATTGATTTTCTAACCAAAGAACTCCCTTCAGTATTTCTTGTAGTTTTGGTTTGGTTTTTACGAATTCCCTCAACTTGTGTTTATCTGGAAATGTCTTCATTTCACCTTCATATTTAAGAGACAGTTTTGATGGATATGTGATTCTTGACAGGCAATTTTTTTCCTTCAATTTTTTAAATATGTCATCCCATTGCCTTCTTGCCTGCATGGTTTCTGCCGAGTAGTCCGAGCTTATTCTTATTGGCTCTCCTTTGCAGGTGACTTTCCGTTTATCCCTCACTGCTCTTATAATTCTCTCTTTATCTTTTGTTTTGGCAAGCTTGATTATAATATGCCTTGGTGACTTTCTTTTAAGATCTACCTTATGTGGAGTTCGATGGGCATCTTGGATAGATATCTTCTCATCTTTCACAATATCAGGGAAGTTTTCTGCCAACAAATCCTCAACAATTTTCTCTGTATTTTATGTTATCCCTCCCTCTTCTGGTACTCCAATCACTAGTAGGTTATTTCTCTTCATAGAGTACCACATGATTCTTAAGGTATTTTCATTTTTTTAAAATTCTTTTATTGGATTTTTCTTCAAATATATTAGTGCCAAGTGAATTATCTTCAAGTTCAGAAATTCTGGCTTCTACTTGCTCAATTCTGCTCCTCTGACTTTCTATTGAGTTATCTAATTCTGTAATTGTATTGTTAATCTTTTGAATTTCTGATTGCTGTCTGTGTATGAATTTTTCCAGCTTATTAAACTTTTCTTTATGTTCCTGAGTAATCTTTCTAATTTCTTCAGTTGCTTTATTTGTGTGTTCCTTGGCTTGTTCTGTGTATTGCCTCATTTCCTTCCTGATGTCTTGAAGGGTTCTGTATATTAAACTTTTGTATTCTACATCTGGTAATTCCAGGAATGCACTTTCATCTAGAAGATCCCTGGATTCTTTGTTTTGGGAGCCTGTTGAGGTGATCACGGTCTGTTTCTTTATATGACTTGATATTGACTATTGTCTCCAAGCCATCTGTAAGTTATTCTATTTAGTTTATGCTTGCTTACTGTGTTGTAGCTGCTTGCTTTGTTTTGTTTTGGTATACCCCTATGGGTTGCTTGAGTGAGCTAGCTTTATTATTTTTGCCTTGGAGCTCTGGTGTCCTGTCCCCAGCTGGCTAGAGCTGTTATCATGTATATCAGTCTAGGAGTCCATTCAGTTTTCTTGTATGAATTCAGCTCAAGTTTTCAGATAGCTGATATCAAGTGTGTGATACAGGCTCTCTCTTACAGTCTTAGAGGGTCAGGGGTGATTGGTGCATATACCGGTTTCTGATTGCTGCAGGGGGTCATGCTCTGATCAAGGCAGGGGGCTGAGAACCGATCCCCAAGTGTCTCTGAGGAAAACGTGTCTCTGTTCCCTAGAGTGTACTGGTGGATGGGTTCTGCAGAGGGACCATGGGAACCCAAAATTATTGGTTGTAAGGACTGGGAGGTATCAGTTATCTTTGGACCCCTGTCGTGGGTGGCTGGGTGACCTGAGTGGAGCTACCAGTCCTTATTAGGTCCCTGATGTGGGTAGGTGAGGACCTTGTTTAATAAGCAAAGCAATATCAAAAGTCAAACACCCACCTCTCCACCGCTCAGCTGAAATGGTTGGTGTTTGCCAACAAGGGCTCATTCTCCCAAAATAGGCCCACAGAGGTCCATGCAGAAGGGAAAGGTGCTCAAGGTCCACAGACTGTTTATGCCTGCACAGGAGCCACTTCTGTTCTGAGCTCCCCCGATTAATGGAGCTAGCAAAATATCTTTTCCCCCCAGTTGCAATTTTTTTCCTTCCACAAGGCCAGGAGGATTGCTTTAGGTGCTCACCAGGGTCTATCTCAGGCCCAGGGATTCAGCCCCTGAAGCTGGCTTGGGGGTGGAGGGGTGCAGTAAAATATATGCAAGTACTTAGCTTTTGCCGAGAACACCCTTCTCCTCAGGTTCTGGACGTGTGAGTGGGTTGTGTGGCTGACTGCTCCTCCCTGAGAAAACTGTGGCC
Source organism: Elephas maximus indicus (assembly GCF_024166365.1). Taxonomy (NCBI): domain Eukaryota; kingdom Metazoa; phylum Chordata; class Mammalia; order Proboscidea; family Elephantidae; genus Elephas; species Elephas maximus. Next base: position 83,605,399 of record NC_064846.1, read on the forward strand.
GAAAGCTAATACCAGCCCGCCGCTGGTGCCACCGCTTCAAGAATGGTGCCTGAGGGCTCCGCGCGATTCAGGTCTGGTAACTCCTCTCCACTTCTGAACGGCCTCTTCCTCCCCCTGCCCCTCAGTTCATTGTCTTGCCTTTGATGCTCAGGGCTCCCAGCTTGTCACAAATATACTCCTTTCACTTGTTTTTTCAGGTCCTTGTTGTAAAGAAGGCTCGATGGAAGCATCTGTCTATTCCACCATCTTGGCACCGTCTCTAAGTCTGATCTTTTTATGAGAATTTGGGGTCTGCATCCCACTGCTCTCCCGCTCCCTCGTGGGTTCTCTGTTGTGTTCCCTGTCAGGGCAGTCATCAGTTGTAGCCGGGCACCCTCTAGTTCTTCTGGTCTCAGGCAAATGTAGCCTCTGGTTTATATGGCCCTTTCTGTCTCTTGGGCTCAAAATTTACCTTGTGTCTTTGGTGTTCTTCATTCTCCTTTGGTCCAGGTGGGTTGAGACAAATTGATGTATCTTAGATGGCTGCTTGCTAGCATTTAAGACCTCAGACACCACTCTCCAAAGTGGGATGCAGAATGTTTTCTTAATAGATTTTATTATGCCCATTGACTTAGATGTCCCCTGAAACCATGGTCCCCAAGCCCCCACCCCTGCTACGCTGGCTTTCGAAGCATCTTCAGTTCTTTCAGCTTAAGAAATGCCGAGTGTGTTCTTACCTTTTGGTTTTCTACTTCCAGGTCTTTGCACATACATTATAATACTTTACTTTGTATTCTTGAGCCACCCTTTGAAATCTTCTGTTCAGCTCTTTTACTTCATCATTTCTTCCTTTAGGTTTAGCTACTCTACATTCAAGAGCAAATTTCAGAGTCTCTTTTGACATCCATTTTGTTTTTTTCTTTCTTTTCTCTCTTTTTAAAGACCTTTTGCTTTCTTCATGCATGATGTCCTTGATGGCATCCCACAACTTGTCTCTTCTTTGGTCGTTAGTGTTCAATGCATCAAATCTATTTTTAAGATGGTCTCCAAATTCAGGTGGAATACACTTAAGATCATATTTTGCTCTCAAGGACTTGTTTTAATTTTTTCCACCTTCATCTTGAACTTGCATATGAGCAGTTGATGGTCTGTTCTATAGGTGGCCCCTGGCCTTTTTCTGATTGATGATATGGATCTTTTCCATTGCCTCTTTCTGCATATGTAGTTGATTTGATTCCTGTTTTTCTAGCCAGTGAGTTCCTTATGTATTATCTCCTTTCATGTTGTTGAAAAAAGGTATTTGCAATGAATAAGTCATTGGTCTTGCATGTGTCTGTCAGTTTGTCATACTGTGGTGTCTTGCATGTTGCTGTGATGCTGGAACCTATGCCACTAGTATTTCATATGCTAGCAGGGTTACTCTTGGTGGGCAGGTTTCAATCGAGCTTCCAGAATAAGGCAGACTATGAAGAAGGACCTGGCAGTCTACGTCTAAAAAATTGGCCAGTGAAAATCTTATGAATAACAGCAGAACACTGATACAGTGCCGGAAGATGAGACCCTCAGGTTGGAAGGCACTCAAAATATGACTGGGGAAGAGTTGCCTCCTCAAAGTAGAGTCAACCTAATGATGTGGATGGAATCAACTTTCAGGACCTTCATTTGCTGATGTGGCTTGGCTCAAAATGAAAAGAAACATCTGCAAACATCCATTAATAATCGGCACATGGAATGTAGGAAGTATGAATCTAGGAAATTGGAAGTCATCAAAAATGAAATGGAAGGGATGAAGATTGATATCCTAGGCATTAGTGAGCTAGAATGGACTGGTATTGGTCATTTGAAGTCAGACAGCCATATGATTTACTATGCTGGGAATAATAGTTTGAGGAGGAATGTCATTGCATTCATTGTCAAAAAGGACATTTCGAGATCTATAAAATGAAGTACTACACTGTCAAGGATAAAATAGTTATCCATAAGCCTACAAGGAAGACCAGTTAATATGGCTAGTATTCATATTTATGCACCAGCCACTAATGCCGAAGATGAGGAAATTGGATATTTTTACCAACTTCTGCAGTCTGAAATTGATCAAACATGCAATCAAGATGCATTGGTGATTACTGGTGATTGGAATGCAAACTTTGGAAACAAAGAAGGATTAGTAGTTGGAAAATGTGGCCTTGTTGATAAAAGTGACACTGAAAATTGCATGATGGAATTTTAAGAAAGAACGACTTCCTGTCTCATATGCACTGCTTTATTGGGGTACTTTTTGTGAGACATGTTATTTTTATTGGTTCCTTAGCTTCTTGTCTTCTTTATTCCTTTAGTCAGAATGAGACCACTTGCTGTACTTTAGATGGCCAGTAACAAGCTTTTAAGTCCCCAGATGCCAAGCAGCTTAGTAATTTAATATAAAACATATAAGCCAATGATCTCAAAGGCTTGTCTGGTTCATGAAGCCAAGTTTCTTAACTATGGACAGAAATAACAAGAAAATGCAATAGGAGCATCTTCAGTATGCATTGCATGCCTAGGCATGAAATTTTGCCTGAATTATGTCTCGATATACTTCCACTTAGGTGTTATTAATATGTCCACAAAAATTTTCTTTTTATCAAAGTACAAACTTCTTAGGAAGGAGGTAAATAATCAAGAGCTAGTCTATTTTATACTATAATTATCTTTTATCTGTACTGTTTCAAAGAGAGAGAGACTGTATAGCATGGTCTACATTATTAACAGAGCAATCTTGTCTAATATCATTTGAAACCATATATATACATATGTATGCATATATATACATACATATGTGGATATGTATGTGTGTGTGTGTGTGTGTATATATATATATATATATATATATTTACTAAACCCATCACCATGGAGTTGATTCCAACTCATAGCAACCCTACAGGACAGAGTAGAACTATCCCATAGGGTTTTCAAGAAGCACCTGGTGGATTCGAATTGCCAGCTTTTTGGTTACCAGCCATAGCTCTTAACCGTTTTGGCACTAGAGCTTCATATATATATATATGTATTTATGCATGTATGTATTTACATAGTTTAAACAGATTTCAGTAATAAGGGTATTATGGCTGTTATAGAACAGCCAATTAATTGTCAATGGACCCTGGTTTGATAGCAGTTTAGTCAATTGTTGGAAAATTTTCAGCATTACTCTGTCTTATATTTTCAAATTTTCCTTTTGGTTAATTATGTAAAGAACATTATAAACCAGGTGAGAAGAACAACTCTAACTTGCAAGTAGAGAACAAAAACGTTAGCTGTCTGTGGTTTCCCGAAGACAATTAACAAAACCAGAATTTGATAGTCCACAAGGACATGCTATAATTTCCTGTTGAAGCATAAAATTTCTCTCTACAATCACCCTCCTTTCAATCAAAAGACAATCTCAGAGCAAGTTTTTTGTTGATTTAAAACATGACTGTTCATTACTATTTACATAGGTGCAGCAAGAATGATAATTTATCATATAAACTGCTTTGATGGAAGTTCTGGTCACACCTGATTCTCCGAACACCATTCTCAAATACAATGTTCCAGTCAAAGCTTCGTTGCATAACTGAGATTTTTAGTTATGCCCTGTTAACACGGGGTACAGATTATTATTGAACTTACGCAAATTGTTATATTGCTGTAAAAAATAAGAACATTCATTAATAGTTTTCCAATTCCAGATGGATTAGGGAGAAATGATGTTTCATCTTTGTTTACATAAACATAGTCTATTAAATTATTTTAAGTTAAAGATAGTTTGGAACCCTGGTGGCTCAGTTGTTAAGTGTTCAGCTGCTAACCAAAATGTTGGCAGTTGAAATCCACCAACAGCTCCTTGGAAACCCTATGGGGAAGATCTACTCTGTCCTATTGGGTCACTATGAGTTGGAATCCACTCGACAGCAATGGATTTGTTTGCTTGTTTGTTTGTTTTCATTATAGATAGTTTAGGAGACAAGAGAAAATGATTTCTTATATACTGAGAACAGAGCATTAAAACATCAATAGTATCCTCCCACATAAAACCCATAATAGTTTTTTAGTCCATTCTGTCCTGTAATTAATTTATGTTCCATTTATTCTGGATCAGCAATCGTGAACCCATAAACTTCTCCATAAGAATTCTGGAAATCTTAGTTCAGTGCAGTGATATAAGCAGTGCCATTTAAAAGTCCGTGTCCAGAAACCTGGCATAGTCTGTTTTATGAATTCCTTTTGGTGGGAAAAAAAAAAAAAAAAAACAACAACTTCTTGACTGTGGTTTATTGCAGGCACCTTCAGGACATCAAAGAACTATCTGCAGATAGTAAGACTTAAAAAATAGCTATGGTTAATTTATTACTGATAATAACTCAGACAAGTGAATGACCTGATGACCTGTTGAGAGTTCGTTAAAAAAATAATGTAAAGCAAAATAAAAGTAAATCCAAAATAAATTTTAGACAAAATATCTCTAAACATAGTAATTAACCTTATTTTCTAATTTTTGAAAATGGATGATCATAATCCCTGGTAAGTAAAACTTTAAATGTAACATATAATAATCCTGAGACATAACATGTCATGAATATAAAGCATATAGATAGGATATGCCAATAATATACCAGGATTATCAAGTTTCTAAACATCTGTATATTACTAAAACTCTTAGAGGTAAGCCAAGTAAACTGTCCGTTGAAAGCCCTTGACTTTGATGCTGCCAAATTTAAATTTAAAAATAAACTTGCAACCAATTTAGCAATTAAAAAATAACTAAACCCAAAGAAAATTAGACATTTCTCCTGCTTTTGCCACATGTTTCCTGTAACTCATAGCACATTAAAGAAGCCTATTTTTTTTTCCATCTTTACCCTTACAAGGCAGGAACAAAACTTCTCTGGCTTTCCATGAAGTTCAAAAATTGTCAGGAGCTATCATAGGTCACTGCGATGGATATCTACTTAACCAGAGTATCAACAATAGCATTAGACATTTCCTTGGAATAAATCTCTCTATACAGATATATTAATATGCTTTACTGGTTTTGCTTCTCTAGAGAACCCAGCCTAAGACAGTAGCTATGAGTTGGAATCAACATGACGGCAATCGTAGTAATTAATAATACCATCATGAACACCAATATGAAAATATTCCATTTTCATAACCCTATCTTCTGCCTGCTTCTAAAGAATTTTTTTTAGAGAGATAAATTTGGAATAATTTTTATTCTTTTGAGGCCTCATTATACCATTCAAAAACAAAGCATCCTTCCTTTGTTCAGTGCATTTTTCAAATGAAACAATTTGTACCAAAGTTTCTCTGAGTAGCTACTGAGTGCCCAATTCATAAGACAGGTACAAGAAGCAGTTTGTCTTGGAAATGAGGCTTAGAGAACCTCATGATGGCACACACACACACACACACACACACACACACAAAGACCCAGATTGAATGCTTTCTCTAGGTTAAAACTAAAGTCCTGGACAGTAAATTTCATTTGCCTTTCTAGGTGACCCACCATAGATTTTTTTCCAAGTGGAGGCCAACTTGGGTGAGAATCGCACAGTCACTGAGTCTCTGGACTAGCTCAAACAACAGGCTTATGAGGTCAATGCCTGTATTCTACCTTATGTTTTTCCATTTAATGACGATCAACAACAGTATAACACTCTTAAAATAGCATAACACAACACAAGGCAACACACACACACACAAAAGTAGCTAGACAATTCCAAGCTGTTTCAGTCAGATTGACACATTTTAAAATTACTGGAGATCTCCCTCAGATACAATCCAAGAAACTGCCCAAAACCAGGCAAGTAACCTTTGCTCCAAAACTAGGACAGGTAACCCTTGTCTCAAAATTGGTACAAGCATGAGGGGGGCCAAGATGGCGGACTAGGTGGACGCTACTGCGGATCCCTCTTGCAACAAAGACTCGGAAAAACAAGGGAATCGATCACATACATAACAATCTACGAACTCTGAACAACAAGCACAGACTTAGAGACGGAAAACGAACAAATACGGGCAGACAGCAACTGTTTTCAGAACTAGGAGCCAGCGCACCAGGCAGGTGACCTTCGGAGCTCGATCGGGGGCAGAGCCCAGCGGGGCAGACGGCACAGAAAGGGGGCCCACCCCTTCCCCCCCGAACCCATCCCGGGAGGAAGCCTAGCAGGTTGGCGCGGGCGGCGTAGGGGCGCAGCCGGAGGGAGAAGCACCCGGGAGGCAGTGACTGATCTGGGAGGGGGGAGAACAGCGTCCCAGCTGGGGTGCCGTCCCGCCGGGAGTTAGGCGAGAAGCCGACGGGGCGCGAGCGGGTGGGGGGTCAACTATATTTCCCTAAAGTGACCCCAGGGCGGGGCCCACACGTTCGTGCGGGAGGACGCACACCCAGCCCGCGCGTGTGGCACGGCACACCAGAGGGAGAAATCCCCGGAAGTGTCTGGTCTCAAAACAGGGAAAGCAGCATCCCAGACGGGCAGCCATTCCGCTGGGATCTGGGCACGCGCGCACGCGCGGGCGGGGCATGAGCGCGGGGTCCATTTTTATTACCCTGAATTGACCCAGGGGGCGGGACCACCTGGTCGTGCGAGTGACGCCCTCCCAGTTTGCGCGAGAGGTGTGGCACACCGGAAGGAGAAGTCCCCAGGAGGAACTGATTGGTCCAGAAGCGCAGAAAGTAGCGTCCCAGACAGGGTGTCGTCTTGCCGGGGCTTGGGCGCGCGCACGAGCAGGGCGTGAGCGCAGAGTCCATTTTTATTGCCCTGAATTGACCCAGGGGGCGGGCCCACCTGGCCGTGCAGGTGACCCCAAACCAGTTCGCGCGAGAGGTGTGGCGCTCTGGAAGGAGAAGTCCCGGGGAGGAAGTGACTGGTTCCCGTACAGGGAAAGCAGCGTCTTAACCCGGAAGTCATCCCGCTGGGATTTGGGCGCGCGCACAGGCGGGGCGTGACCGCGGGACCTAATTATAATCGCCTGAATAGACCCTGGGGGCGGGCCCACCCGTTCGTGCGGGAAACGCCCACCCAGTGCCCACGAGCGGTGCCGCGCACCGGAGGAAGTCCCCAGGAGGAATTGACTGGTTTCCGAACAAGGAAAGCAGTGTCCTAGCCAGGGACCCGTCCAGCCCGGATTTTGGCGAACGGGGGCGGAGCGTGAACGTGTTGTTCAGCTCTATATTCTGTGGTGCTACACTCCTAGCTCTCAGATCCCTCCCCCACCCTCCCCAGGCGACCCCATTAACATCCGAATACCCGGAGCCAGAGAGAGAATTCAGATAGGGATCTGACTGCATTTTTTTTTAGCTGACTACTTGGAAAATCTAGTTTCCCAGTGATGGCTCGGAGACAGCAGTCCATATCAAACCACATAAAGAAACAGACCATGACAGCTTCTCCAACCCCCCAAACAAAAGAATCAAAATCTTTCCCAAATGAAGATACAATCCTGGAATTATCAGATACAGAATATAAAAAACTAATTTACAGAATGCTTAAAGATATCACAAATGAAATTAGGACAAATGCAGAAAAAGCCAAGGAACACACTGATAAAACTGTTGAAGAACTCAAAAAGATTATTCAAGAACATAGTGGAAAAATTAACAAGTTGCAAGAATCCATAGAGAGACAGCATGTAGAAATCCAAAAGATTAACAATAAAATTACAGAATTTGACAACGCAATAGAAAGTCAGAGGAGCAGACTCGAGCAATTAGAATGTAGACTGGGACTTCTGGAGGACCAGGGAAACAACACCAACATAGCTGAAAAAAAATCAGATAAAAGAATTAAAAAAAATGAAGAAACCCTAAGAATCATGTGGGACTCTATCAAGAAGGATAACTTGCGAGTAATTGGAGTCCCAGAACAGGGAGGGGGGACAGAAAACACAGAGAAAATAGTTGAAGAACTCCTGACACAAAACTTCCCTGACATCATGAAAGAAGAAAGGATATCTATCCAAGATGCTCATCGAACCCCATTTAAGATTGATCCAAAAAGAAAAACACCAAGACATATCATCATCAAACTTGCCAAAACCAAAGACAAACAGAAAATTTTAAAAGCAGCCAGGGATAAAAGAAAGGTTTCCTTCAAGGGAGAATCAATAAGAATAAGTTCAGACTACTCAGCAGAAACCATGCAGGCAAGAAGGGAATGGGACGACATATACAGAGCACTAAACGAGAAAAACTGCCAACCAAGGATCATATATCCAGCAAAACTCTCTCTGAAATATGAAGGAGAAATTAAGATATTTACAGATAAACACAAGTTTAGAGAATTTGCAAAAACTAAACCAAGACTGCAAGAAATGCTAAAGGAGATTGTTTGGCCGGATGACCAATAATATCAGCTACCAGCACAATACAAGGTCACAAAACAGAACGTCCTGATATCAACGCAACTCAAACATGGAAAACACAAAAACAAACAAATTAAGACTAATTCTAAAAAATAAATAAATAAACAAAATAATACACACAACAGGAAATCATGGAAATCAATAGATAAACGATCAAAATAATCAAAAAGAGGGACTAAATATAGGAGACATTGAACTGCCAGATGGAGAGTGATACAAGGCGAAATAGAAGGATACAAGTTAGGTTTTTACTTAGAAAAATAGGGGTAAATAAAAAGGTAACCACAAAAAGGAATATCAATTCCATAACTCAAGAAAAAAGCCAAGAAAAACGTAACGACTCAATAAACACAAAGTTAAACATTATGAAAATGAGGATCTCACAAGCTACTAAGAAAAACGTCTCAGCACAAAAAAGCATGTGGAAAAATGAAATGGCCAACAACACACATGAAAAGGCATCAAAATGACAGCACTAAAAACTTACTTATCTATAATTACGCTGAATGTAAATGGACTAAATGCACCAATAAAGAGACAGAGAGTCACGGACTGGATAAAAAAACACGATCCATCTATATGCTGCCTACAAGAGACACACCTTAGACTTAGAGACACAAACAAACTAAAACTCAAAGGATGGAAAAAATATATCAAGCAAACAATAAGCAAAAAAGAAGAGGAGTAGCAATATTAATTTCTGACAAAATAGACTTTAGACTTAAATCCACCACAAAGGATAAAGAAGGACACTATATAATGATAAAAGGGACAATTGATCAGGAAGACATAACCATATTAAATATTTACGCACCTAATGACAGGGCTGCAAGATACATAAATCAAATTTTAACAGAATTGAAAAGTGAGATAGACACCTCCACATATATAGTAGGAGACTTCAACACACCACTTTCGGAGAAGGACAGGACATCCAGTAAGAAGCTCAACAGAGACACGGAAGACCTACTTACAACAATCAACCAACTTGACCTCATTGACTTATACAGAACTCTCCACCCAACTGCTGCAAAATATACTTTTTTTTCTAGCGCACATGGAACATTCTCTAGAATAGACCACATATTAGGGCATAAAACAAATCTTTCCAGAATCCAAAACATCGAAATATTACAAAGCATCTTCTCAGACCACAAGGCAATGAAGCTAGAAATCAATAACAGAAAAACTAGGGAAAAGAAATCAAATACTTGGAAAATGAACAATACCCTCCTGAAAAAAGACTGGGTTATAGAAGACATCAAGGAGGGAATAAGGAAATTCTTAGAAAGCAACGAGAATGAAAATACTTCCTATCAAAACCTCTGGGACACAGCAAAAGCAGTGCTCAGAGGCCAATTTATATCGATAAATGCACACATACAAAAAGAAGAAAGAGACAAAATCAGAGAACTGTCCCGACAACTTGAGCAAATAGAAAGTGAGCAACAAAAGAATCCATCAGGCACCCGAAGAAAACAAATAATCAAAATTAGAGCTGAACTAAATGAATTAGAGAACAGAAAAACAATTGAAAGAATTAACAAAGCCAAAAGCTGGTTCTTTGAAAAAATTAACAAAATTGATAAACCATTGGCTAGACTGACTAAAGAAAAACAGGAAAGGAAACAAATAACCCGAATAAGAAACGAGAAGGACCACATCACAACAGAACCAAATGAAATCAAAAGAATCATATCAGATTACTACATAAAATTGTACTCTAACAAATTTGAAAACCTAGAAGAAATGGATAAATTCTTGGAACAATACTACTTACCTAAACTAACACATTCAGAAGTAGAACAACTAAATAGACCCATAACAAAAAAAGAGATTGAAACGGTAATCAAAAAACTCCCAACAAAAAAAAGTCCTGGCCCAGATGGCTTCACTGCAGAGTTCTACCAAACCTTCAGGGAAGACTTAACACCATTAATATTGAAGGTATTTCAAAGTATAGAAAAAGACGGAATACTACCCAACTCATTCTATGAAGCTACCATCTCCCTGATACCAAAACCAGGTAAAGACATTACAAAAAAAGAAAATTTTAGACCTATATCCCTCATGAACATAGATGCAAAAATCCTTAATAAAATTCTAGCCAATAGAATCCAACAACACATCAAAAAAATAATTCACCCTGATCAAGTGGGATTTATACCAGGTATGCAAGGCTGGTTTAATATCAGAAAAACCATTAATGTAATCCATCACATAAATAAAACAAAAGACAAAAACCACATGATCTTATCAATTGATGCAGAAAAGGCATTTGACAAAGTCCAACACCCATTTATGATAAAAACTCTCACCAAAATAGGAATTGAAGGAAAATTCCTCAACATAATAAAGGGCATATATGCAAAGCCGACGGCCAATATCACTCTAAATGGAGAGAACCTGAAAGCATTTCCCTTGAGAACGGGAACCAGACAAGGATGCCCTTTATCACCACTCTTATTCAACATCGTACTTGAAGTCCTAGCCAGAGCAATTAGGCTAGACAAAGAAATAAAGGGTATCCAGATTGGTAAGGAGGAAGTAAAGCTATCACTATTTGCAGATGACATGATCGTATACATGGAAAACCCTAAGAAATCCTCCAGAAAACTACTGAAACTAATAGAAGAGTTTGGAAGAGTCTCAGGATATAAAATAAACATACAAAAATCACTTGGATTCCTCTACATCAACAAAAAGAACACCGAAGAGGAAATTACCAAATCAATACCATTCACAGTAGCCCCCAAGAAGATAAAATACTTAGGAATAAATCTTACCAAGGATGTAAAAGACCTATACAAAGAAAACTATAAAACTCTGCTACAAGAAATTCAAAAGGACACACTTAAATGGAAAAACATACCCTGCTCATGGATAGGAAGACTTAACATAGTAAAAATGTCTATTCTACCAAAAGCCATTTATACATACAACACACTTCCAATCCAAATACCAATGTCATACTTTAAGGGAATAGAGAAACAAATCACTAATTTGATATGGAAAGGAAAGAACCCCCGGATAAGCAAAACATTACTGAAAAAGAAGAAGAAAGTGGGAGGCCTCACTCTACCTGATTTCAGAACCTATTATATAGCTACAGTAGTCAAAACAGCCTGGTACTGGTACAACAACAGGCACATAGACCAATGGAACAGAATTGATAATCCAGATATAAATCCATCCATTTATGAGCAGCTGATATTTGACAAAGGACCAGTGTCAGTCAATTGGGGAAATAATAGTCTTTTTAACAAATGGTGCTGGCATACCTGGATATCCATTTGCAAAAGAATGAAACAGGACCCATACCTCACACCATGCACAAAAACTAACTCCAAGTGGATCAAAGACCTAAACATAAAGACTAAAACGATAAAAATCATGGAAGAAAAAATAGGATCTACCCTAGGAGCCCTAATACAGGGCATAAACAGAATACAAAACATTGCCAAAAATGATGAAGAGAAACCAGATAACTGGGAGCTCCTAAAAATCAAACACCTATGCACATCTAAAGACTTCACCAAAAGAGTAAAAAGACCACCTACAGACTGGGAAAGAATATTCAGCTATGACATCTCAGACCAGCGCCTGATCTCTAAAATCTACATGATTCTGTCAAAACTCAACCACAAAAAGACAAACAACCCAATCAAGAAGTGGGCAAAGGATATGAACACACATTTCACTAAGGAAGATATTCAGGCAGCCAACAGATACATGAGAAAATGCTCTCGATCATTAGTCATTAGAGAAATGCAAATTAAAACTACGATGAGATTCCATCTGACACCAACTAGACTGGCATTAATTCAAAAAACACAAAAGAATAAATGTTGGAGAGGCTGCGGAGAGACTGGAACTCTCATACACTGCTGGTGGGGTTGTAAAATGGTACAACCACTTTGGAAATCCATCTGGCGTTATCTTAAACAGTTAGAAATAGAACTACCATACAACCCAGAAATCCCACTCCTCGGAATATACCCTAAAAATACAAGACCCTTCACACAAACAGATATATGCACACCCATGTTTATTGCAGCTCTGTTTACAATAGCAAAAAGCTGGAAGCAAACAAGATGTCCATCAACGGACGAATGGGTAAATAAATTGTGGTATATCCACACAATGGAATACTACGCATCGATAAAGAACAGTGACGAATCTCTGAAACACTTCATAACATGGAGGAATCTGGAAGGCATTATGCTGAGCGAAATGAGTCAGTTGCAAAAGGACAAATATTGTATAAGACCACTATTATAAGATCTTGAGAAATAGAAAAAACGGAAAAGAACACATACTTTTGTGGTTACAAAGGGGGGAGGGAGGGAGGGAGGGAGGGAGGGAGGGAGGGAGGGAGGAAGAGGGCTTTTTATTGATCAGTCTGTAGATGGGAACTGCTTTGGGTGAAGGGAAAGACAACACTCAAAACATGGAAGGTCAGCCTAATTGGACAGGATTAAAAGTAAAGAGGTTTCCGAGATAAAATGAAAGCTTCAAAGGATAGCGAAGCAGGGGCTGGTGTCTGGGGAACTTGGTTTGAGAGGACTTCTAAATCAATGGGCAAAACAATTCTATTATGAAAACACTCTGCATCCCACTTTGAATTGTGGCATCTGGGGTCCTAAATGCCAACAAGCAGCCATCTAAAATACATTAATTGGTCTCAACCCACCGGGAGCAAAGGCAAAGGAAGAACACCAAGGTCACACGACAACTAAGAACCCAAGAGACAGAAGGGCCACTTGAACCAGAGACCTACAATATCCTGAGACCAGAAGAACTAGTTGGTGCCCGGCCACAATCGATGTCTGCCCTGTCAGGGAACACAACAGACAACTCCTGAGGGAGCAGGAGACCAATGGGATGCAGACCCCAAATTCTCATTAAAAGACCACACCTAATGGTATGATTGCGACTAGAGGAATCCCAGAGACAATGCTCCCCAGAACTTCTGATGGCACAGGACAGGAACCATCCCCGAAGACAAATCATCAGGCATGAAAAGGACTGGTCAGTGGGGGGGAGAGAGATACTGATGAAGAGTGAGCTAATTAAATCAGGTGGACACAGGAGAGTGTGTTGGCAACTCTTGACTGGAGGGGGGATGGGAAGATAGAGAGAGAGGGAAGAAGGTAAAATTGGCACGAAACGAGAGACTATAAGGGCTGACTCAATAGGGGGAGAGCAAGTGGGAGAAGGGAGTAAGATGTATGTAAACCTACATGTGACAGACTGATTGGAATGGTAAATGTTCACTTGAAGCTTAATAAAAATTAAAAAAAAAAAAAAAATTGGTACAAGCAACCCTTGCATTCAAACTAACCTAAGTAACCCTTGTGCCCATACCAGAGCAAGTATTTTTGAGGCCTCCCCCAGATCAAATCTGACATTTTTAATGAGCTCAGTTTATATATCCCATGAGAGCAGTCCAAGAAGAATATTTAGATAAGGCAAATGGGAAACTTCCTGAAAACCCTGAGCACCAAATGGAAATTCCACAAAGTGGAAAGAAAAGGACAGTGCAGTTCCCCCAAACCGACAAAAAGAAATGCTAATTTACCAAGGAAAGGATGTCCATAACTGCTTTGATATAAAAGTGAGTTCAACACAAGAGGAGAGGAACTCAAACCCAGAAGATTTTAACCAAGTTCCTTAGCCATGGCGAGAGAACGATTGGATGCAAGGGGCCCGTGTTTGGTATCATGTGTTTTATCTCTCACCACAAAATGGGGTGCTCAGCAATTTTCTCTGGGTCCCACTTCTGACATCAAACTGTTAAAAAATAATCAAAACTCACAAAAATTTGAACATAAGGTTTATTCAAATCAATTATTCTATATGCATATAGGGAGGCATTTTGATTCCAGAAAAAGTGAATGGCTCCAAGAAACTAGGTACAATGGAACTTAGAAGAGGTGGAAGAAATACATCAACCACTGGTTAATCTTAACTTGATTGATTGAACCCTACTTTTCCCCTTTAATGAGATCCACTGATATAAGGTCACTTCTGGCCCTTCACTCACCTGTAGCCATGAGGCTTTTTGAGATTTAAATGAGGTGATTCTTTGACAACTATCCTTTTCTAAAAATTTACATTGCTATAGAGCAATTTCTGGAAGGTTTTTGCAGTTTGGGTCAGGCTTTGTATGGTTAACACTTATTTTTTGGGGTAAGAAAAACTTTAAAATCAAAGTAAGATGTTTGTTATTAATTTTCCTATTCAACGTGACTTTTATTACAATCTAAAACATCTTGCATCATGTTAATATAGTAGCAATCAAGAGATATCTGCATCGTTTGTTATTAATTATAAGAACATGCATGCCACAGTGAAATTTGAAGTGGCAATCTATGCATTCCTAAATATTATTAAGATAATCTAAACCAGCAGTTTTCACACTTCTTGATCTGTAAACTCCATTACACACACAAAAGTCATTGCAAACTCCAAAGAGCTTTTGATTATGTGGTTTATGTCTATCAATAATTGCCGTACTAGAAATTAAAGGTAGGAATTTTAAAAATATTAATTTATTAATTCATTAAAATCACAATATTAAACCCATTATATGTGTCTTAGGTATCTAGTGCTGCTGTAACAGAAATACCACAAGTGGATGGCTTTAACAAACAGACATTTATTCTCTCACAGTCTAGGAGGCTAGAAGTCTGAATTCAGAGCACCAGCTTCCAGGAAATGCTTTCTTTCTCTGTCAGTTATGGGGGAAGGTGCTTGTCATCAACCTTCACCTGGTCTAGGAGCTTCTCTACACAGGGACCCCAGGCTCTAAGGACATGCTCTGCTCCCAGCACTTCTTTCTTGGGACATGAGGTCCCTATCTCTCTGCTCCCTTCTGTCTCATTTTATTTCTTGTAAGATAAAAGGTGATGCAGACCACACCCCAAGGAAACTCCTTCTACATCCCATCAGGGCTGTGACTTGAATAAGGGTTTTGCACCCCATCCTAATCGTTTTTAGCATAATCTAATCTTGCCTCATTAACCACAGGCAAAGATTAGAATTTATAACACATAGGAAAATTATATCAGATCACAAAAGGGAGGACAACCACACAATCCTGGGAATCATGGCCTAGCCATTTTGACACATTTATTTGGGGGAGACACAATTCAGTCCATAACACGTTAATATAAATAGCATTTTTTTAATTAAAAATGACTATTTTTTAGAACAAAAATAGTAAAAGAATAGCTTAATAGAAGGTAGCAGAATTCTTATATTTGTTTCTTCGTTCAAGTTTTTGGGATACGTTCCTTTGACTGAAGTTGTGAAGAAAATCCAGCTCACGCAGATATGAAATTGGAAAATATAGGGGTATTGTAATAGCCTTTAATTATGGATATTCTTCTTTGATACTGCACCAAAACTAGACAAGCGGCAGTTTTTCAAAGATTAATTGTAATATGGAATCTGAAACTATTGGTGTAATTTTTTAATCTGTTACATTAAAATCCCGTGGTCTCTCTAGCACTTTGAATGCTCTTTACACATGCGTGATTTTATATATCATGCATTGGTCATTTAGAAAATATTTTTTCACTGAATTAGGGAAAACCTCCAAATTTTGATACATTTCATTATACAATATATAAAAAACATTACATTAGTTAATATCACCACTTATTTCATCAGAAAATCTTTATGTATGGGAAACTATAAAGTTCGTGGTAACATGTACAAGTTTTTTTTTAATTCTAACTTTTTTCAAAAACTCAAATATTATCATTGGGTGAAAATATGCCCACTCATCCCTTATTAACATGGTTAGGTTCCAAAGACCAGGTCACTGTGCAAAAATCGGCATTATGCAAAAATGAAGATGATCATATCAGATCACTTAATGGAGAATGACTATATCATTACATAACTGCCAAATTATGTCATTACATAACTGCCAAATTTATCGTTACATAACTGCCAAAACACTGAAAATCATAGCCCAGCCAAGTCGACACATAACCTTAACCATCACAGCCAACGTTACTCTCACCTCACATCTTGGTCCTTGTTACTGCCAGACATATGTCGTTAATGCACAAAATAGTCCAATAGTAGATATTTTACTATTCTCATAAATGTCTGATAATAAGAACATTATTATGAGTAGGTGCACTCTCAATGGTTTTCCTTGAAGTAACAGGCTCATTGCTACTTTTTGAGAATATGTCTGACAAATACATACATCTGAATAATGATTACTTGTCTGTCAGTCTTTCTTTGAAGTAAAAATAGTGTTCCATGAAAAAAATTAAATTGCTCAACTTGAAACTCAAATAATTTCAAAAAGTTTTCCCCTCAAGACAATTATTGTGTTTCAGTGTGTAGTAGAAATGAGTTATGCATACTTTCCATTTCATCACATAGAATATTAAAAATATGTAATCAAATGTAGAGATTGTATGTATTTAATAATTTGTGCATTGTTCACCACTATGGTCTCTCTGAAAAAAAAGCTAGTGCGTTTAAGAATGTCTTTGATGAAATAGCACAAAGTTGCTCTTGAACTTAGAGTAGATAAGTAAACGCAAGAAATGATGACGTAAAAGAGCTGAAGAGAGATTTCAAAGGAAAAGCTTAAGAAGACAAAATAAAGTATTATAATGAAATATGCAAAGATCTGGAGATAGAAAACCAAAAGGAAGAACACACTTGGCATTTCTCAAACTAAAAGAACTGAAGAAAAAATTCAAGCCTCAGCTTGCAATATTGAAGGATTCTACGATGAAAATATTAAATGACACAAGAAGCATCAAAAGAATATGGAAGGAATACACAGAGTCACTGTACCAAAAATAATTGGTCGATGTTCAGCCATTTCAGGAGGTAGTGTATGATAAAGAACTGATGGTACTAATGGAAGAGGTCCAAGCTGCACCTATGGCATCAGTGGAAAACAAGGCTTAAGCAATTGACGAAACACCAATTGATACATTTCAACAAACAGATGCCGCACTGGCAGTGTTCAATAGTCTATCACCAAGAAATTTGGAAGACAGATACTTGGCCAGCCTACTGAAAGAGATCCATATTTGTACCCATTCCAAAGAAAGGCGATCCAACAAAATGTGGAAATTATCAAACAATATGATTAATATCACATACAAGTACAATTTCGCTGAAGATTACTCAAAAGCTGTTGCAGCAATACATCTAGAGGGAACTGCCAGAAATTCAAGCTGGATTCTGAAGAGGATGTGGAATAAGGGACATCATTGCTGATGTCAGATGGGTCATGACTGAAAACAGAGAATGCCAGAAAGATGTTTACCTGTGTTTTATTGACTATGCAAAGTCATTTGATTGTGTGGATCATAACAAATTATGAATAACGTTGCAAAGAATGGGAATTCCAGAACACTTAATTGTTCTCATGAGGAAACTGTTCTTAGAACAAGAGAGAGCTGTTCAATCAGAACAAGGTGATACTGCGTGGTTTAAAGTCTTCTTCATATAGTCCAGCTTCTTGGATTATTTGCTCAGCATACAGATTAAATACATGTGGTAAAAGGATACAACCCTGAGGCACATCTTTCCTGACTTTAAACCATGCAGTATTCCCTTGGATTGGAGGAATAATGATTATCAAACTGCAATATTCAGATGACACAACCTTGTTTGCTGAAAGTGAAGAGGACTTGAAACACCTACGGATGAAGATCAAGGACTACAGCCTTCAGTATGGATTACATCTCAACATAAAAAAAAATAAAAATCCTCACAAGTGGACAAGTGAGCAACATCACGATACATGGAGAAAATATTGAATGTGTAAAGGATTTCTTTTTTCTTGGATCCACAACCAACGCCCATGGAAGCAGCAGTCAAGAAATCAAATGACACGTTGCATTGGGCAAACCTGCTGCAAAAGATCTCTTTAAAGTGTTAAAAACCAAAGGTGTCACTTTAAGACTAAGGTGTCCCTGACCCAAGCCCTGGTGTTTTCAATTACCTCATATGCATGTGAAAACTGGACAATGAATAAGGAAAACCAAAGAAGAATTGATGCCTTTGAATTATGGTGCTGATGAAGAATAGTGAATATACTTTGGACTGCCAGAGAACTTGTAAGAAGTACAATTACAATGCTCATTAGAAGCAAGGATGGCAAGACTTCATCTTACAAACTTTGGACATGTTATCAGAGGGACCAGTCCCTGGAGAAGGACATCATGCTTGGTAAAGTAAAGGTCAGCACAAAGAGGAAGACCCTCAAGAAGATGGATTGACACAGGGGCTGCAACAATGGGCTCAAGTATAACAAGGATTATGAGGGTGGTGGTGCAGGATTGGGCAGTGTTTCTTTCTGTTGTATATAGGGTCGCTATGAGTTGGAACTGGCAGGACAGCACCTAACAATGACATACAGAAATGTAACTGATTTCTGTTAATTGATATCATAAAATACATAAACAGAGACACATGTCGTATGTAACACTGAATACTTGGGGATAATTATGCACAGAAATTTGTCTTGGTTTGGGTATTTCTTATGATGGATATTAAAGGTGTAATTATTTTATGTCCTAGCAATTCCATTCCCAGGTATTTAGCCTTGAGAAATAAAAACTTATGTTCACACAAAAACCTGTACATTACCATTTATAGCAGTTCTGTTAATAATTTTCCAAAACTAGAAACAATCCAGTTGTATTTCAAAGGGTGATCCAATAAACAAACTGTGGTATAGCCATAACCTGAAATATAATTCAGCAGTAAAAAGGAATGAATTATTGATACATGCAACGACATGGATGAATCACAAAACTATCATGCTGAGCAAAAAAAAAAAAGTCAGCTTCCAAAGGTTATTTATTAAAAGACTCCATTTATTTGACTTTCTTGAAAGGACAAAACTAAAAGTGATTGCCTAGACATAATTTTAGGGGAAAAGTTTGAATGCAAAGGGTAGCATGAGGGATAGTTTTGGGGTAAAGGAACTGTTCTGTGTCATGATTGTGATGGGGATTGCAAGACAGGTAAATTTTATTCTGTGTAAGAGACTGGACTGAAAACCAAATCTAGCCGACTTTAAAGTCTACAACAGCCTTCTTGGGCCCAGAGAGGGACTGTAACTTGTCCAAGATTGCCTAATGTGACTTAGTGTTAAAATTCATGTCCCCCTACTTCTAGCGCAACAGAATTTTCAGTACATCATACTGTCTCTATCATAATATTTAAGAAAATGTGGATCTCACTGTTAACGGGTCAATCTTTGATCAGTGTTTTCTGACAAAGAATTGGATGGATAGCCATCACATGGGACAGTCAGGAATAGAAGAAGGTAATGAAATGTGTGCCTAATTGCCTCCGTGAACATCTTCCTCCTTTGCATGAGACCAGAAGAACTAGAAGGGGTTTTGCTATCATTACTGAATATTTTGATCAAAAATTCTAGATCAAAAGGGGGGAAATACAGAACAGAATTTCAAATTTTCATGGACTCCAGACTTCCTGGAGCCATGGAATTTGAATGAACCCCTGAAATTATTGCCCTGAGATAATCTTTAAACCTTTTGCCAAAAATATCCCCTGAAGTCTTCTTAAAACGAAATAATAGTTTAGCTTAACTAGTAAAGAATGTCAGTCTTGAGCATCGTGCTCTTTTAAGATCTATCTATATGAGATCAAATTGACAACAGCAACTTGAATGATTAGATAGGAAACTTAGGGGATAGTGAGTTTATGTAAATGAGTATGAACAATTCCAAATAGAAGGCTAAGAACAGTTGCTCAACTTAAAGAATGTAATCAATGTCACTGGATTTTACTTGTAGAAGTTGTTGAATTGATGTATATTCTGCTGTAAATTCTCACCACAAACAAAACATATAAATAAAATAAAAAACTTAAGTGCATCAGTGTTTTTTAGTGTTTTCTCTGAATTTCTACAAAAGCCTCAAAACATGCCATGGCACTCCTACCAAGCATGGCCCCTAGGAATGCAATTTTTCCTTTTTTAAATTTATTTATCCTGCTGTTCTCTTCTGTTTGGTCCTTTTCTCAGACCCTGTGTGAAATTTGTACCTAAACACTGACCCTTACAATCCCATGGAGTATGGCAAGTTTTAGGTGGATGCCTCTGTGGGGCCTTCTAAGGAAACATGAGATTGGAGAAATTTAGGGAAGGAATGGAATTTAGAGAAAATTAAGTATAATTCTTTAGTCGAATAGATGAATAAACTGAGGACCAAAGAAAAGAAATGGAAGTCATTAGCTTAAGGTCACCCAAACAATAAGACCAAACACACCGCCATCGAGTCGATTCCGACTCATAGCGACCCTATAGGACAGAGTAGAACTGCCCCATAGAGTTTCCAAGGAGTGCCTGGTGGATTTGAACTGCTGTTGTCTTGGTTAGCAGCCCTAGCACTTAACTACTGAGCCACCAGGGTTTCCAACCAATAAGAAGTAGTACTTAAAAAAGAGACCAGATTTGCTGGCATTAAATTGTAGTGTTAAGAACTGCAGTGGGCTGAATGGTGGACGCCAAAGATACATGTATACATTCTAATCATCAGAACCTGTGAATGTTACCTTATGTGGAAAAAACGGTCTTTTTCAAATGTAATTAAGTTAACCGCCATGTGTCTCTCATTTTGACCTTGAGTTTATCCCACCTGAATTTAGAGACCATCTCAAGAATAGATTTGACATGTTGAACACTAATGACCAAAGATCAGATGAGTTTTGCAAGGACATTATACATGAAGAAAGCAAGAGACCAATAAAAAGACAAAAAAGAAAGAAAAGACCAAAACAGATATCAGAAGAGACTCTGAAACCTACTCTTACACATCGAGTAGCTAAAGTGAAAAGAATAAATGATGAAGTAAAAGAGCTGAACAGAAGATTTCAAAGGGTGGCTAGAGAAGACAAAGTATTAAAATGACATGTGCAAAGACCTGAAGATAGAAAACCAAAGGGGAAGAACATGCTTGGCATTTCTCAAGTTGAAAGACCTGAAGAAAAATTTCAAGCCTCGAGTTGCAATATTGAAGGATTCTATAGGAAAATATTAAACAATGCAGGAAACATCAAAAGAAGTTGGAAGGAATACACAGAGTCACTATACCAAAAAGAATTGGTCGACTTTCAACCATTTCTGGAGGTAGCATATGATCAGGATCCAATGGTACTGAAAGAAGAGGTCCAAGCTGCCTTGAAGTCATCGGCAAAATGCAAGACTCCAGGAATTGACAGAATATCAATTGAGATGTTTCAACAAATGGATGCAGTGCTGGAAGTGCTCACTAGTCTATGCCAAGAAATTTGGAAGGTTACCTGGACAACCAACAGGAAAAGGTCCATATTTATGTCTTTTCCCAAGAATGGTGACCCAACTAAATGCAGAAATTATCAAACAATATCATTAATATCACAGACAAGTAAAATTTTGCTGAAGACCATTCAAAAGCAGCTGCAGCAGTACATTGACAGGGAACCACCAGACATTCAAGTTGGATTCAGAAGGGGAGGCATAACCAGGGATATCATAGCTGATGTCAGATGGATCCTGGCTGAAAGCAGAGAATACCAGAAAGATATTTACCTGTGTTTTATTGACTATGCAAAGGCATTCAACTGTGTGGATCATAACAAATTATGGATAACCTTGGGAAGGATATGAATTCCAGAACACTTAATTTTGTTTGTGAGGAACCTCTACATAGATCAAGAGGCAGTCATTTAAACAGAACAAGAGGATACTGCCTGGTTTAAAACAGGAATATTGTACGTCAGGGTTGTATCCTTTCACCATACCTATTCAATCTGTACGCTGAGCAAATAATTTGAGAATCTGGACTACATGAAGAAGAACAGGGCATCAGGATTGGAGGAAGACTTATTAACAACCTGTGTTATGCAGATGACACAACCTTGCTTGCTGAAAGTGAAGAGAACTTGTAGTTACTGGTGAAGATCAAAGACCACAACCTTCAGTATGGACTATGCCTCAACATAAAGAAAACAAAAATCCCACTACTGGACCAATAAGTAATATCACGATAAACAGAGAAAGATTGAAGTTTTCGAGAATTTCATCTTACTTGTATCCATAATCAACACCCATGGAAGCAGCAGTCAAGAAATCAAAGGATGCATTCCACTGGGCAAATCTTTAAAGACCTCTTTAAAGTGTTAAAAAGTAAAAGTCACCTCGAAGACTAATGTGCACCTGCTCCAAGCCATGGTGTTTTCAATCACCTTATATGCAGGTGAAAGCTGGATGATGAATAAGCAAGACCGAAGAAGAACTGATGCTTTGAATTGAGGTGTTGACAAAGAATATTGAATATTATGTGAACTACCAAAAGAATGAACAAATCTGTCTTGGAAGAACCACAACCAGAATGATCCTTAGAAGCAAGGATGGCGAGATTACGTCTCCCATACTTCGGACATGTTGTCAGGAAAGATCAGTCCCTGGAGAAAGACAACATGCTTGGGAAAGTAGAGGGTCAGTAAAAAAAAGAGGAAGATTCTTGGCGAGATCAGATGACACAGTGGCTGCAACAATGGGCTTGAGCAAAACAAAGATTGTGAAGATGGTGCAGGATCAGGCAGTGTTTCTTTTTCTGTCATATACAGGGTCGCTATGAGTCGGAACTGACTTGATGGCACCTAACAACAACAATTAAAGATCTTGAGAGGACATCATCCTGGATTATCAGGTGGGCCCCCAATGCAATGACAAGTATCCTTATAGGAAACACAGAGGACAGACACAGACATAAAAAAAAAAAAAAAACAGACACATAAAGAAGAAGGCAATGTAAAGACAGAGGCAGAGATTGGAGTGATGCAGCTACAAATCAAGGAATGCCAAGGATTTCCAGCAGCCATAAGAAGCTAGGAAAAAAGGTAAGGAATAAACTATCCCCTAGAACCCCAAGGCGGAGTGTAGCACTGCTGGTTTTCAGACTATGAGAATAGTTTAAATGCCTCCAGAGCTGTGAGAACAGATTTCTGTTGTTTTAAGTACCATGTCTGTGGTAAATCTGTCACAGCAACCACAGGAAACTGATACAGGGACAAACACCATGTTACAGACTCACATAATAGAGATTTCACCATTCATTAATGATATGGAAACAGTTATAATGAGTTTTTGCCAAGATTCCCGGAGACTGTTCCTAAGAACCATTAGGATTTTCTCAACTGATACACATAAGTCACTTAAACAACAAAAACCGAAAAAGGATTTGTTATTTCACATAAGAAATCCATAAGTAGGATAGTTGTACCAAGTTGTTGGGTCAGTTCCAACTCATGGCAAGTCAGTGCGTGTCAGAGTACTCCACAGGGTTTTCAAAGACTGATTTCTTGGAAGTAGATCACTGGGCATGTTTTCCGAGGCACCTCTGGGTAGACTCAAACCTCCAAACTTTTGGTTAACCACTGAGCATGTTAATCATTTGCACCTCCCAAGATAGCTCTAACCAAACCAAAAACAAACCCGTTCCCATCCAGTCGATTCTGACCCATAGGGACCTTTTGGGACAGAGTAGAACACTCCCATAAGGTTTCCAAGGCTGTAAATCTTTAATGAAGGAGACAGACTGCCACATGTTTTGCCTGTGGAGAGGCTGGTGGAGAGGCTGGTGGATAGCTCGAAAAGAAAAAAAAAAAAACAGCTAGTCAATAATGTCATCAGGGACACAGGGGCTTTGCATCTTTTCACTCTGTCTTTAATCTTGTGTTAGTTAAGCTCCTTCATAATCACTAAATGGCAGTTATAATTCCAGTCTTTGCATGCAGGTAGGATGATATCCAGCAAAAGGACATGGATCATTTCTTCCATATATTTCCCTTTTTAAGAGCAAGGAAACTTTTCCTAGAAACCTTCAAGCATATTTCCCTTCATAGTTCATTGTTTGGAACTGATTAATACCCCACCAACCAATTTCTAGCTAGGAGAATGAGTGTAATATGGATTGACTTAGACTGATCAGTACTTATTGGGTAGAGATGCACAAAATTAGATGGTGCCAACCAAAAAAGAAAGGGCAATTGGATGTTTGATAGGCAGCCAACTGATTCTGCTACCCTGTTTGAATAGATTATTAGAAAGAAAGACAAACAGAAACAGAGAGTCAGCAAGAAATGTAGGTCCTAACAATAATGTATCAGGAGCAATCCTGAATAAGAATTAAATGATTTTCTGGTTTAAAATTTTGTAGTCTCCCAGAATATATGGGTTAAAATGAACCTTAAGTTTAGTCTACATTGCAGGTTTCCAAAACTGACTCATCAGTAGTATCACCCATGGAGCATATCAAAAATAAAGATTTGAGAGCCTGGCTTTAGATCTTCTGAATCAAAATTCCCGGGTGTAGGACTAGAGGGCACTAGGTTTTTTGGTTAGGTTTTTTTAATTTATTTTTTAATTTCTCAGGTAGTTCTTCTGATCTGACACGTTTGGGAACTACTAGCCTACTGCATTCTTTCAGCACTTTTCAGGGTGTAAATGCCTTAGAAAATGAGTGGCCCATGTTTCCTCAGAATATTGAAAAAATGTATGAAGGAATATTAAAAGAGGGAAAAAGATTTCAATATAACCCTAATTTTTGGAATTCAAAATAAGTATTCACATAAATCTGCTTGCTCTGTGGATATTTTTAGCCTTTCTTACATTCAGATATTCTTCCCAGTAACCTAGGATATTTCAATATTCAACTGAAGTATCTGAAATGCAAATTTTATCAATTTGTATGCATTCTTGCTTTGTTTGGGTGTTCTACCTGGGGGCAAGAAAAGGTTAATTTGCCACAGAAGGTCAAGCTGCTCCATCATCAGGTGCTACAATGTGAAGCTGACCTGGCCCCATAAGCTTAGGTTTAATGACAAAATCAATATACAGTGTTTGAATTTGTAACTATTGAATTTCTGCAAAGGTTTTCATTCTTTAGCACAAAAATAAGGTAGAGCCCATATGTTCCCAGAGTGGAGCTTATAAGGTCATCAACGTTATCACTAATACCACACCGTTCTCAGAATCCACAGAATGAACAGGCCGTGATTATTCCTATTGATTGCATTTGTACAAACTTCTTAATTTTCTTTAAAGTATTGTGCTCTAGAAAACAGGCAGTTTCAGTTGATGTAAGATACGGCTGAATCCTTCGTATAGTTTACTAATATTGTGTACATCCTGAAGAAATGTTTTATCATATGCTAGATTTAAGAATCTATTACAAAATGTTTTCCATCAAAAAAAAACTTTACATTGGTTGTATTTATAAAATCATTTTCAACTTTCATAAACACATTAAAAGCATATCTTTGAAAAAGATAGGGTTTCTTTCATATATTGCAAATATTTTATTTTGATAGCCATGTTGGATCTGGAAGTTCTTGGCCAAAAGAATTCCTTGCAAAAGGGACATTAGAAGAAGCAGAATTGTGGAACCATTTTCAAATCTTGTCATTTTAACTTGCCTACAGCTAAAATTTGCAGAATCCTATGTTATCAGTCTTGACGAAACATCCAAATGAGATATGGTATTCGAATCACATTATAATGAAAGCTGTGTACTAGAATATACAGAAAAATATATATAGTGTTCTTACAAATGCATTTATATAAAGTAAATTTTCAATGATCACAAACTTGACAAATGCATTAGATTAGAAAATATGCTCTAATATTGGTCATCATTCTTAATTAATTGCAAGTAACAAAAGCCCAACTCAAACTAGCTCTGTTTTGCAAATTTCTGGGGAATCAATCTTATTGGTACAGCAAAGTTAGTATGCCCTCTTGGGCCAATGACTATGGTGTTACGATATTACCTATTTGAACCACCAATGGCTCAAAAGGAAGAAATCCAAGAAAGAAATCCGGGGAGGTAATGGTTGCTGTTCCTAGAAGTGAAAGATGATGAGCAGACAAATATCCATTGTTTTGCTCTCTGCTAAACATTTCCTGAGAAATTTTTATGGCAGTCATTTTGCTAGGTGCTTTATAATGTGAGGGATATATAAAGAAGACAGTTTTCCTTGATCTCAAGAAGGTCACAGTCTAGTGAAAAGGAAAATTTATGAAATTTGATTCACTTTAATTTCATGTGTATTATTCAAGTGTTCAAATAATATTAAACATCAAAGAATATAAAAAAAGCTTTCCTGTGAAATTAGGATGCGTATCATTTTCAGTTATCCATGTAGGCGTAGAACACTATCCGTGATGATTTTTGCCAGACATTTTCACATGTGGGGGTAGGTGTGACATAGTTACATGAAGGGGAGCAGGACAGATTGGTTGAGAATTATAAAAGATTTATCTCTCTTAACTGGACTCTGAGATCCAGACTCATTTCAGTTTTTATATATGCTTGCACTATGAAAAGTGATACTAAGGTTGGTAGCAAAACCCAGTTTAATACTATAAAACCTGTTGAGTGCACATTTTGCTAAGAATCTGTTCATTAACAGTTAATATTTATAGAATATTTATAGAGCACTGATTATTTGCCAGGTGCTCTGGTAAATAATTTATGCATATTATTCCATTTAATTTTACCTAGTTTCATACAATGATATTGAGGGAATACTGTTATTATCACCCTGTATGAGCAAACTAAGGCATCAGTAATATAAATTACTTGTCCAAAATCATACAGCCAGTAAATAAGGGAGTCAGTATTTGAACCAAGTCATTGTGACTGCAGAGCCTTTTCTCTTATACAGTATGTAATACTGCCTCTAACCCCAAAATGATACAGACACTGATCCTGCTACCAAAGATCTTCCAGTATAGTCATAGAGGGAAAAGATGTTAAAACAGATGTTATTATATAAAGCAAAGTGTGATGAATTTTAAGTGACAATGGTAGGAAGTTTTAAAAAATCACCTGAGGACCCTGGAGTGTTTTGAGGATCCTCAAAATGAGAAGATGAAAGTAATTGGCAAATTGATTATTAAAAAAGCAGATGCAATCTCGATTAATTTTTTTCTAATATTTTTGTTTTTTGGGGAGTAAGAGAGATAACTTGGGACAGACCAGTGCAGGAAAAGCATTTTGGTCTTCCTTAACTCTATCGTAATTTAATTCTGTATAGGTGGGTTCATGAGGGAAGACCCTCAATGAGACGGACTGACAGAGTGGCTGCCACAATGGGCTCAAATATAGCAATGTGCAGGACCAGGGAGTGTTTCATTCTGTTGTACGTTGGGTCTCTATAAGTCCCAACCAACTCAACAGCACATGACAACAACAACATGTGTGTGTTCATGATCTATCATACACTGAATATTCCACTGGGTATGGTACTGTCAAATAAAAATAAATCCAGACTTAGGTAAGGGGAGACTTTACTCAAAAGGATTATTGAAAACAAGACAGGCTATTGCAATATGGGAAGGGATATTATTGCAATAAGGAGCCCTGGTGGCATAGTGGTTTAAGAAGTCAGCTGCTGACTAAAAGGTTGGCACTTTGAATCCATCAGCTGCTCCTTGAAAAGCCTATGGGGCAGTTCTACTCTGTCCTGTAGGGTTGCTATGAGTCAGAATCCACTCAATGGCATTGAGTTTGTTTGTTTGTTTGTTTTATTACTGCAATAAGGAGAATGCTCTGACCATGGGATCTGCAAGCATCTCAAGGTTAGACAGTCGTCTATTTTTTTTTTCCAGTAAGGGTAAACACTGCTAGAAAGAACTTGGTGTGGGAAGTGTGATGAAGGGGTTGAATGGGTAGAGGTGGCGGTGATTGGACAGTAGATGATAGAATGTTTGACTTTGAGGGAGGTGAGCCTATTCTTGAGAGGGGCTTTTAAGGGGAGATTGTACACAGGCTCCAGCTGAGGGGGGTCCAGGAGCTTAGGTAGAGAGAATCTTATCCAAAGATTGATTAACAAGTTTTGTTTTTTTTTCTGATTGATCAGTGGGAATAATTAGTTCAGCTAATCATTTATGAGACAAATAATTGGACTTTGGAAACTGGGGATGTAGTGGTTAAGTGCTATGGCTGCTAACCAAAAGGTTAGCAGTTCGAATCCACCACTCTATGGGGCAGTTCTGCTCTGTCCTATAGGGTCGCTATGAGTCGGAATCAACTCGACAGCAGTGGGTTTGCTTTTTCTTTTTTTTTTTTTTTTGGTGTTGGGCCTTGTCATAGATTAACAAAGGGGACATCCATGATTCTTATGTAAGTTATATGGGGAAGGGTACCTCTTTGCAGTAAGACATTTTCTGTATCACAAAGAGTAGAGGGATTTAACCGTTTTTTTTTATTTTCCAAGAGCACAGGGCTCAGGTAAAGTTCAGCATTGTTGGTATAGAATAATGAGACATGCTCATTGCACACTACTTACACTAATAATTTTACTTAACCTCTGCGTGCCTCAATTTCTTCATTTGTATCCTCAAATGGAGATAATATATCATAGGGTTTTTTGAAAGGATTAAATGTATTATGTATAAAATACCTAGGTTAGTCTATAGCATGTAGTAAAAGTTCAATGTTATGTGTTGTTCTTGTTATTTTTATCATCATCATCATCATTATCATTATTTTTAAGGGGCTCACTATCTATGGGAGACTAAGCTTAAGTATACAAAATAATCAGCGAACTCCACAAAGTACTAAACTGTGAGTATTGAAGTAGACTATACTGTATATAGGTAGGAAACTTAAGGGTGGAAGCACATTGAGAAGTCCTAATACCGAGTTGGCAGTGCTAAAATATGAGGTCCTAATAGTGGTGCAGAGCTCTGGTGGCATAGTGATTAAGATCTCAGCTGCTAGCCATAAAGGTCAGCAATTCAAATCCACCAACTGCTCCTTGGAAACCCTATAGGGCAGTTCTACTCTGTCCAATAGGGTAGCTATGAGTGGGAATCAAATCAACAGCAGTGGTTTTTTTGTTGTTGTTAATGGTAGTACAGTAGTTAAAGTGCTCATCTGCTAACCAAAACATCAGCAGTTTGAATCCACCATCTGCTGTATGGGAGAAAGAAGTGGCAATCTGCTTCTGTAAAGATTTACAGCCTTAGAAACCCAAAGAGCAGTGAGTGGAAATTGACTTTGGCAGTGGGTTTAATGTTTTCAATTTATAATAGGATTTATCTGGTTCATACAGTCATTATTTATCAAGCATTTACTCAGGCCATACTGGTTCTAGGGACAGAATGATTATCTAGCTCCTTCCCTATTCTCACATAGCTTACAATTTGGTGAGAAAGACTGATAGGTAGATAGTATATCCATATCCGTATGTATCTATCTATCATCTATTTATCTATCTACCTATCTATATACACAATTGTCTATGGCGTGATATATCCAGAGTTCAAGGGACTCATTTTCTTTCTCCTGAAGAGACATCGGGAAGCTTAGGATCCTCTTCCCATGAGCTTATTTTTTTTTACTGTCCTGCTTCTTTTCCCAAAAACTCATTTTCCCAAGCCTCCAAATTAATCATCCTGTCATACTGAATAAATACTCAACTTGCTTTTAGCCATCCTGCTGACTGTGGGCCACATTAGCAGCTCCTCCACTCATCTCAGCACTCTGATCCTCAGTTACCTCATAGACATTTGTGTTTACTTTCTTTGAGAGAACACATTCTATGTGGTCAATTATACTGTGAACTATCATACTAGGTAAACGTCAGGTAGCATACTCGTGAATACTTCTCTCTGTTTCTTTTTATCAATACTCATCCATTTCCAATCTTAGTCACC
The DNA here is from genome assembly GCF_024166365.1 of Elephas maximus indicus. Classification (NCBI taxonomy): domain Eukaryota; kingdom Metazoa; phylum Chordata; class Mammalia; order Proboscidea; family Elephantidae; genus Elephas; species Elephas maximus. The sequence continues at coordinate 83,635,493 of NC_064846.1, forward strand.
TCCCCCCAAATATTGAAATATGAGTGAAGTAAATAAATTTTAAAATGAAACTTCTTCTTACTTTGAGGTTCTTTATAAAATAACTTGGCAGAAATAGACTCATGCCCAATTAAGAGCTCAAACTGGTCCAAAGAATTTTTTATGTAGCTCATTTCCAAATGTAGATCTTATTGATTTTTTTATATGAATAGCCAAAAAATTCCAACACAGGAGCAGAGTATGGTCTTTGATGCACGGAATGCAGAATTACATTTCATCCACCATAAATATCATTTAATAAACTCTATCAGTTATCATAATTGCCTCTTTCATTGTTAGCATTAGGAATATTATTCAAAAATAATGGTTCGAAGACAAAAATTAGTGTTCTCCCAAGGGAACTGACTTGTTCTAAGATTAGTTTAAAAGGATTGTAAATACAAAGTTAATATAATAACATAGTTTTTCTTTAAACAGGAAAGATCATGAATAATCACATTTTAAACACAAAATGCTGACTAGAGACACAGTATCCAGGTAAATTACCTTTTCTATGAAAAATATCATATCATAAACATGCTTAAAGCATTCAGTAGTACCATTCCCTGGTCAAATTTAAATAATTTTCTGTTAAAAAATTATATGCCAGTATCATGTACATTTCCTTCAAGCAAAGAAAATGACTAATATTAATAATTTTGATGCAAAATAATGCTCCATGACATATACTCTTTCTAAAATAGAGATTATAATGCTGACCCTGAATCCCAGACCTGTTGCAACATGTGAAAAGTGAAGATAATTGCCTAAAACCCTGCAATTTAAAGCTATCAATGCAAAATGATAATAACATTGCTTTTTTTTTTTTCCTCCTGATTTTAGTGATTGTCAGTCAGGAAAAAAGGAGGTATTTTTGTTACTCACCTTGTTTAGTGAAAAAAGTTAGGACTTGGAGTCAGGACTTCTAGGTCTGTTTTGGACACTGTCACTTGCTAACCCTGAATTTTTGGCCTTTTCTAGTCTTCCATTTTCTTCTCACTATAAAATAAATTGTGTGTGTAGTGTGAGTAGGGGAGGTTGGAGAGGTGCTTGGAATAACAAATGTTTTAAATTTCTCCTTTTGTTTATTACATTCTATGTGTACCTGCATAGTAACCCTAATCAGTTATAAATAATGACCTTTTACTTAGCAATAACTGTTTAATAAATCAACACACATCCAAGCCTATAAAGTAATAAAAAAATTTGCTGTTGCTGTTGAAATTTAAAGGCAGAAAAATTGGATGGAGCCAGCTGACATAAATCCTGTGATAAAGTTCGTAATAAGAATTTTGAGTCCAATTTTTCACATTCAATGTAGTTCCTTAAAGAAACTGTAAAATGTGTCACAATACCTAAAAGGAAGCTGAAAAACAGTGGTCCTAATTTGCTTGGTCTTATTCTTTACATTTTAGTGATGCTCAGGCCACTTGCAACTCAGAATGTTTAGAAAAATTACTGAATGTAATCCCTACAGCATGTGCTTTCTGATTGTTCCCTCTATTCCTCATTTTGTCTGTTTTCTCTTTCCTGCTTTCTGTTGAGTTATTTGAATATTTTTCTATTATGTAATTTTAATTTATCTATTTAACTTTTTACTATATCTATTTGTATATCTTTTTAGTGGTTGCTCTGGAGACTAAAATATACATACTTCATTTTTCATAGCTGACTTAGAATTCATATTTCACCACTTCAAGTAGAATGTAGAAAACTTATCATTAAATAAATCCCTGTACTATGCCCCATTTTTTGTTGTACTTGTCATATGTATTACATCTACATACATTGAAAATCCCATCAGACAATGTTATGAATCTAGCTTTCAACTGTCATACATATTTTATTAAACTTAAGAGCAGAGGAGTAGTCTAATATATTTACCCAGATATTTTGGGTTCGTGTTACTCTTTTATGTCTGATGTTCCAAGTATCCCCCTGGAATCATTACTCTCTCATATGAAGAATTTTCTTTAGTATTCCTTTTAGAGCAGAACTAAAATCAAAACCAAACCCATTGCCATTGAGTCAATTCTGACTCATAGTGACCCTACAGGACAGAGTAGAACTGCCCATAGGATTTCCAAGACTGTAAATCTTTACCAAAGCAGACTGCCACATCTTTCTCTTGTGGAGTGGCTGGTGGGTTTGAACCACCAACCTTTCAGTTAGCAACCAAGCACTTAACCACTGACCCACCGGGGCTTCTAGAGCAGGACTATTGGAGATAAATTCACTTAGATTTCTTCATCTCAGAAAGTTTTTATTTCACTTCGTTCCTGATGGTTGTTTTCACTGGATATAGAATTATGCGATGACAGTTTGGGACATTAATAATATTGTTCTACTACCTTCTTCCCTCTCTTTTCTCTGATAAGAAATCTGCAGTCATTCAAATTGTCACTACATGTTATGCATAGTTTTTCTTTGGCTACAATAAAGATTTTTGTTTATTGTGCTTCAGTTTTCAGCAATTTGATTGTGGTAACTCTGCAGTATCTTTCTTTTAACTTATCCTGTTTGGAGCTCACTGAGCTTCCTGAATCTGTAAGTTTGTGTCTGTGACCAAATTTGGTAAATATCCAGCCATTATTTCTCAAAATTTACTTTCTGTAGTACATTCTTTCTCCTGTCCTTCTGTGTCTCTGATGACATAAATGCTGCATATTTTGGTATCTTTCCTTAGTTTCTTGAGTCTGTTCATTTTTTCTTCAATATTTTTTTCTCTGTTGCTTGGATAGAGTATTGTTAAAAATATATATCTTTAAGTTCATTGACTCTTTCCTCCAATCTGCTAGTGCATACATCCAATATGTTTTTCATTTATTATTGTATTTTTCCGTTTCAAAATTTCCATTTTAATCTCTTTTATATCTTTGTTGAAACTTTCTATCGTCCATTTGTTTCAACAGTGTTCTCTCTCACTTCTTGGAACATAGTTCTAATAGCTGCTTTAAATCTTTGGTTGTTCCAACATCTGTGTCATAATTTTTAATTGTATCCTAGAAAATGTGAATATTAGTTTATGATACCTTTGCTCTGATTTAAAACCTAAGGAAGATGCTGATTTTTTTCTTAATTCAAGCAGGTCAACCTGGTTAGGTTCAGGCCCCAAGTTCTGATCCACCTTATCCAGTGTCATCGAGTTGACTCGTAGCAACCCTGTAGAACAGAGTAGAACTGCCCCATAGAGTTTCCAAGGAGCACCTGGTGGATTCAAACTGCAGACCCTTTGGTTAGCAGCCACAGTACTTAACCACTACGCCACCAGGGTTTCCAACGCCACCTTATGTGAGTTGTAATTTGAACGCCTTTTTCAAAGCCTTTGCAGTGCTGTTTAGATCTGTCTGGCATATATACCATCCGGTGGCTACTCTGGGACCTTGGCAGTGGTCTGCCCAGAAGTTCAGTTCAGAAAGTGTATACTAGGCTATTTAGGTTCATCTCCCCATATATAAGAACCTTGGCAGTGATCCAAGGATTTTATATATCACTTTGAGATAGCTCTCTTGAGCTCTTTCCTCTTCACATTTTCCCTGATACTTTCTGGTTCTTGGTACCCCCTTTCACAGTTCTCCATCCAGAAATCCACAATTTCTCTGTGCAACTCTGGAATGCACTTCCCATGACTGCATCTGCATCCTGGACAAAGAGGTGGAAGGGCAGAAAGGGAGAAAAAAGCAATTGGAATTATCCCATACTCGTGGGACCATACCTCCTCTGATTCAAGAGAAGGATTTACCTCCCTCAGAGATTTAGACACCTCTTCAGACTCTTTTTTTTTTGATTGCCTAGTAGCTGAAGCAGGAGAGAAAGGGGGAAGAAACAGGGGATGTCTGCCATTTTTTCTGAACTTAAAGCCAAAACATGAAAGCTCCTCTTAAATCCATTTTGGTTCACACCACAAGCACATCTGAGTTTTAGGGTGCCTTTGAGTACAGTACGAATGAAAACAGAAGGAAAAAAAAAGAGGTAAATACACTACTGTTCTGATGTTACTTCAAATTTTGTTCTCCTTTTCTGATCTATTTTCCTTTACTTTTCAGAGCCCATAAATAGCTTCTCCCTGCAATCCGTCTAGGGTTTGTAATTACCAGATTTTTTAAAAATATTTTTTATTGTGCTTTAATTGAAACTTTAAAAATCAAGTCAGTCTTTCATACAAAAACCCATACACAACTTGCTACATACTCCCAATTACTTCCCCCTCCATGAGACAGCCCGCTCCCTCCTTCCACTCTTTTCGTGACCATTGTGCCAGCTTCTAAGCCCTTCTACCCTCCCATCTCCCTTCCAGGCAGGAGATGCCAACATTGTCTCAAGTGTCCACCCGAACCAAGAAGCTCACGCCTCACCAGCATCCCTCTCCAACCCATTGTCCAGTCCAATCCATTTCTCACAAGCTGGTGTCAGGGATGGTTCCTATAGTGGGCCAGCAGAAGGTCTGGAGGCCTTGAACACCGGGGTCCTTCCAGTTTCAGTCAGACCATTAAGTCTGGTCTTTTTATGAGCATTTGGGGTCTGCATCCTACTGTTCTCCTGCTCCCTCAGGGGTTTTCTGTTGTGTTCCCTGTCAGGGCAAGTCATCGGTTGTGGCCAGGTACCATCTCGTTCTTCTGGTCTCAGGATGATGTAGTCTCTGGTTTATGTAGCCCTTTCTGTCTCTTGGGCTCAATATTATCTTGTGTTCTTGGTGTTCTTCATTCTCCTTTGATCCAGGTGGTTTGAGACTCATTGATGCATCTTAGATAGCAGCTTGCTAGCATTTAAGACCCCAGATGCCACTCTTCAAGGTGGGGTACAGAATCTTTTCTTAATAGATTTTATTATGCCAATTGACTTAGATATCCCCTGACACCATGGTCCCAAAACCCCAGCCCCTGCTTCACTGATCTTCGAAGCATTCAGTTTATTCCAGAAACTGCTTTGTTTTTGTCCAGTTGTGCAGACCTCCACTGTGTTGAGTGTTGTCCTTCCCTTCACCCAAAGTAGTTCTTGTCTACTATCTATTTCGTAAATACCCCTTTCTCACCCTCCCTTCCTCCCCCGCTTTTAACCACAAGAGTGTGTTCTTCTCAGTTTAAACTATTTCTCAAGATCTTATAATAGTGGTCTTATACAATATTTGTCCTTTTGCAACTGACTAATTGCACTCAGCATAATGCCTTCCAGGTTTCTCCATGTTATGAAATGTTTCACAGATTCCTCACTGTTCTTTATCGATATGTAGTATTCCATTGTGTGAGTATACCATAATTTATTTATCCATTCATCTGTTGATGGGCGCCTTGGTTGGTTCCATCTTTTTGCTATTGTAAACAGTGCTGCAATAAACATGGGTGTGCATACATCTGTTCGTGTAAAGGCTCTTATTTGTCTAGGATATATTCCAAGGAGTGGGATTGCTGGGTCCTATGGTAGTTCTATTTCTAGCTTTTTAAGGAAGCGCCAAATTGATTTCCAAAGTGGTTGTACCATTTTTCATTCCCACCAGCAGTGTATAAGTGTTCCAATCTCTCCACAGCCTCTCCAACATTTATTATTTTGTGTTTTTTGGATTAGTGCCAGCCTTGTTGGACTAAGATGGAATCTCATTGTAGTTTTGATTTGCATTTCTGTAACGGCTAATGATCCTGAGCATTTCCTCATGTATCTGTTAGCTGCCTGAATGTCTTCTTTAGTGAAGTGCCTGTTCATATCCTTTGCCCATTTCTTAATTGGGTCATGTGTCTTTTTGTAGTTGAGTTTTAACAGAGTCTTGTAGATTTTAGAGATCAGGCGCTGGTAGGAGATGTTTAGTTGAAATTCTTTTCCCAGTCTGTAAGTGGTCTTTTTACTCTTTTAGTGAAGTCTTTCTTAGGAGTTCCCAGTTATCTAGTTTCTCTTTGGCATTTTTAGTAATGTTTTGTATTCTATTTATGCCATGCGTTAGGGCTTCCAATGATTTCCCTATTTTTTCTTCCAAGATCTTTATGGTTTTACATTTTATGTTTAGATCTTTGATGCATTTGGAGATAGTTTTTGTGCATGGTGTGAGGTATGGGTCCTGTTTCATTTTTTTGCAGATTGATATCCAGTTATGCCAGGATCATTTGTTAAAAAGACTATCTTTTCCCCAATTAACTGACACTGGGCCTTTGTTAAATATCAGCTGCTCATATGTGGATGGATTTATGCCTGGATTCTCAATTCTGTTCCGTCAGTCTATGTGTCTGTTGTTGTATCAGCACCAGGCAGTTTTGACTACTGTGGCAGTATAATACATTCTAAAATCTGGTTGAGTGTGTCTTCCCACTTTGTTCTGTTTTAGTAATCCTTTACTTATCCGGGGCTTCTTTCCCTTCCATATGAAGTTGGTGATTTCTTTCTCCATCTCATTAAAAAATGTCTTTGGAATTTGGATCAGAAGTGCATTGTATATATAGATGGCTTTTGGTAGAATAGACATTTTTACAATGTTAAGTCTTATTATCCATGAGCAAGGCATATTTTTCCACTTATGTGTGTCCTTTTGCCCCCACGTGTCTTTCAGTTTCTCGTACTGTGGGGGCTTGTGTGTTGCTGTGATGCTGGAAGCTATGCCACTGGTATTCAGATACCAGCAGGGTCACAAATGGAGAACAGGTTTCAGCTGAGCTTCCAGACTAAGACAGACTAGGAAGAAGGACCCGCCAGTCTACTTCTGAAAAGCATTAGTCAGTGAAAACCTTATGAATAGCAGTGGAACATTGTCTGATATAGTGCTGGAAGATGAGCCCCCCAGGTTGGAAGGCACTCAAAAAATGACTGGCGAAGAGCTGCCTCCTCAAAGTAGAGTCGAGCTTAATGATGTGGATGGAGTAAAACTTTCAGGACCTTCATTTCCTGATGTGGCATGACTCAAAATGAGAAGAAACAGCTGCAAATATCCATTAATAACTGGAACCTGGAATGTATGAAGTATGAATCTAGGAAAATTGGAAATTGTCAAAAATGAAATGGAATGCATAAACATCTATATCCTAGGCATTAGTGAGCTGAAATGGACTGGTATTGGCCATTTTGAATCAGACAATCATGTAGTCTACTATGCTGGGAATAACAACTCGAAGAAGAATGGTGTTGCATGCATCGTCAAAAAGAACGTTTCAAGACCTATACTGAAGTACAACGCTGTGAGTGATAGGATAATATCCACACGCCTACAAGGAAGACCAGTTAATACGACTATTATTCAAATTTGCGCACCAACCACTACGTCCAAAGATGAAGAAACAGAAGATTTTTGTCAGCTGCGGCAGTTTGAAATTGATCGAACATGCAATCAAGATGCATTGATAATTACTGGCGATTGGAAAGCGAAAGTTGGAAACAAAGAAGAAGGACGAGTAGTTGGAAAATATGGCCTTGGTGATAGAAACAATGCCAGAGATCGAATGACAGAACTTTGCAAGGCCAACGACTTCTTCATTGCAAATAACTTCTGTCACTAACATAAACGGCGAAAATATACATGGACCTCTCCAGATAGAACACACAGAAATCAAATTGACTACATCTGTGGAAAGAGACGATGGAAAAGCTCGATATCATCAGTCAGAACAAGGCCAGGGGCCGACTGTGGAACAGACAGACCATTAATTGCTCATATGCAAGTTCAAGCTGAAACTGAAGAAAATCAGAGCAAGTCCACGAGCGCCAAAATATGACCTTGAGCATATCCCACCTGAATTTAGAGACTATCTCAAGAATACATTTGACGGATTGAACACTAGTGACCGAAGGCCAGACCAGTTGTGGAACATCATGGACATCATCCAAGAAGAAAGTAAGAGGTCACTGAAAAGACAGAAAAGAAAGAAAAGACCAAGATGGATGTCAGAGGAGACTCTGAAACTTGCTCTTGAGAGTCGAGCAGCTAAAGCAAAAGGAAGAATTGATGAAGTAGAAGAAATGAACAGAAGATTTCAAAGGGCCTCTTGAGAAGACAAAGTAAAGTATTATAATGACATGTGCAAAGAGCTGGAGATGGAAAACCAAAAGGGAAGAACACGCTCGGTGTTTCTCAACCTGAAAGAGTTGAAGAAAAAATTCAAGACTCGAGTTGCAATAGTGAAGGATTCCATGTGGAAAATATTAAATGACGCAGGAAGCATCAAAAGAAGATGGAAGAAATACAGAGAGTCATTATACCAAAAAATATAGTCAATATTCAACCATTTCAAGAGGTGGCATATGATCAGGAAACGATGGTACTAAAGGAAGAAGTCCAAGCTGCTCCAAAGGCATTGGCAAAAAACAAGGCTTCAGGACTTGATGGAATATCAATTGAGATGTTTCAATAAACAGAAGCAGCGCTGGAGATGCTCACTCGTCTATGCCAAGAAATATGGAAGACAGCTTTCTGGCCAACTGACTGGAAGAGATCCATATTTATGCCTATTCCCAAGAAAGATGATCCAACTGAATGTGGAAATTATAGAACGATATCATTACTATCACAGGCAAGCAAAATTTTGCTGAAGATCATTCAAAAACGGCTGCAGCAGTATATCGACAGGGAAAAAATACCCACTGGGAACTGCCAGAAATTCAGGCTGGTTTCAGAAGAGGACGTGGAACCAGGGATATCATTGCTGATATCAGATGGATCCTGGCTGAAAGCAGAGAATACCAGAAGGATGTTTACCTGTGTTTTATTGACTATGCAAAGGCATTCGACTGTGTGGATCATAACAAATTATGTTTAACATTGTGAAGAATGGGAATTGTAGAACACTTAATTATGCTCATGAGGAACCTTTACATAGATCAAGAGGCAGTTATTCAAACAGAACAAGGGGATACTGATTGGTTTAAAGTCAGGAAGGGTGTGCCTCAGGGTTGTATTCTTTCACCATACTTATTCAATCTGTATGCTGAGAAAATAATCCGAGAAGCTGGAGTATATGAAGAAGAACGGGGCATCAGGATTGGAGGACGACTCATTAACAACCTGCGTTATGCACATGACACCACCTTGTTTGCTGAAAGTGAAAAGGACTTGAAACACTTACTAATGAAGATGAAAGACCACAGCCTTTAGTATGGATTGCACCTCAGCATAAAGAAAACAAAAATCCTCACAACTGGACCAATGAACAACATCATGATAAACGGAGAAAAGATTGAAGTGGTCAAGGATATCATTTTACTTGGATCCACAATCAACAGCCATGGAAGCAGCAGTCAAGAAATCAAAAGACACATTGCATTGGGTAAATCTGCTGTAAAGAACCTCTTCAAAGTGTTGAAGAGCAAAGACGTCACCCTGAAGACTAAGGTGTGTCTGACCCAAGCCATGGTATTTTCAATCACAGTATTTGCATGTGAAAGCTGGACAATGAATAAGGAAGACTGAAGAAGAGTTGATGCCTTTGAATTGTGGTGTTGGTGAAGAATAATACCATGGACTGCCAAAAGAACGAACAAATCTGTCTTGGAAGAAGTGCGGCCATAATGCTCCTTAGAGGCAAGGATGGCGAGACTGCGTCTTACATACTTTGGACATGTCAGGAGGGATCAGTCCCTGGAGAAGGACATCATACTTGGCAGAGTACAGGGTCAGGGGAAAAGAGGAAGACCCTCAACGAGGTGGATTGACACAGTGGCTGCAACAATGATCTTAAGCATAACAACGATTGTAAGGATTGCTCAGGACTGGGCAGTGTTTTTTCTGTTGTGCATAAGGTCGCTATGAGTTGGAACTGACTCGATGGAACCTAACAACAACAACAATGTCCTTTTGGTTTCTTGCAGTAGCACCTTGTAGTTTTCTTTGAATAGGTTTTTACATCTTTGGTAAGATTTATTCCTAAGTGTTTTATGTTCTCGGGGGCTACAGTAAATGGTATTGATTTGGTGATTTCCTCTTCGATGTTCTTTTTGTTGGTGTAGAGGAATCCAACTGATTTTTCTATGTTTATCTTGTATCCCGATACTCAGCTGAGCTATTAGTTTCAGTAGTTTCTTGAGGATTCCTTAGGGTTTTCTGTGTTTTAAGATCATGTCGTCTGCAAGTAGAGATAATTTTAGTTCTTTCTTGCCAATCTGGATGCCCTTTATTTCTTTGTCTAGCCTAATTGCTCTGGCCAAGACCTCCAGCACGATGTTGACTAAGAGCAGTGATAAAGGGCATCCTTGTCTGGTTCCTGTTCTCAAGGGAAATGCTTCAGGCTCTCTCCATTTAGGATGATGTTGGGTGTTGGCTTTGTATAAATGCCCTTTATTATGTTGAGGAATTTTCTTTCCATTACTATTTGGCTGAGAGTTTTCATCATGAATGGGTGTTTGACTTTGTCAAATGCCTTTTCTGAGTCAATCAATAAAATCATGTGGTTCTTGTCTTTTGTTTTATTTATGTGATGGATTACATTTGTTTTTCTAATGTTGAACCATCCTTACATACCTGGTATAAATCCCACTTGGTCCTGGTGAATTATTTTTTTGATATGTTGTTGAATTCTATTGGCTAGAATTTTGTTGAAGATTTTTGCATCTATGCTCATGCGGGATATAGGTCTATAACTTTCTTTTTTTGTGGTGTCTTTACCTGGTTTTGGTATCAGGGTTATGCTGGCTTCATAGAATGAGTTAGGTAGTATTCTGTCCTTTTCTATGCTTTGAAATACCTTCAGTAGTAGTGGTGTTAACTCTTTCTGAAAGTTTGGTAGAACTCTGCAGTGAAACCGTCCGGGCCAGGGCTTCTTTTGTTGGGAGTTTTTTCATTACCCCTTCTATCTCTTTTTTTGTTATGGGTCTATTTAGTTGTTCTACTTCTGACTCTGTTTAGGTAGGTAGTGTGTTTCTAGGAATTCATTCATTTTTTCTAGGTTTTCAAATTTGTTAGAGTATGATTTTTCATAGTAATCTGATATGATTCTTTTAATTTCAGTTGGGTCTGTTTTGATATGGCCCATCTCATTTCTTATTCAGGGTATTTGTTTCCTTTCCTGTATTTCTTTAGTCTGTCTGGCCAATGGCTTATCAATTTGTTAATTTTAACCAAGAACCAGCTTTTGGCTTTGTTAATTTTTTCAATTGTTTTTCTGTTCTCTAATTCATCTAATTCTGCTCTAATTTTTATTATTTGGTTTCTTCCGGTGCCTGACGGTTTCTTTTGTTGCTCACTTTCTATCTGTTCAAGTTGTAGGGACAGTTCTCTGATTTTGACTCTTTCTTCTTTATGTATGTGTGCACGTATCGATATAAACTGACCTCTGAGCACTGCTTTTGCTGTGTCCCAGAGGTTTTGATAGGAAGTGTTTTCATTCTTGTTGCGTTCTATGAATTTCTTTATTCCCTCCTTAATGTCTTCTATAACCCAGTCTTTTTTCAGCAGGGTATTGTTCAGTTTCCAAGGATTTGATTTCTTTTCTCTGTTTTTGTTTTGTTTGTTTGTTATTGATTTCTACTTTTATGGCCTTATGGTCTGAGAAGATGCTTTGTAATATTTCGATGTTTTGGACTCTGCAAAGGCTTGTGTTATGACCTAATATGTGATCTAGTCTAGAGAATGTTCTGCATGGACTAGAAAAAAAAGTATACTTTGCAGCAGTTGGGTGGAGTGTTCTGTATAAGTCTATGAGGTCAAGTTGGTTGATTGTAGCAATTAGGTCTTCCGTGTCTCTATTGAGCTTCTTAGTGGAAGTCCTATCCTTACCGAAAGTGGTGTGTTGAAGTCTCCTACTATAATTGTGGAGGTGTCTATCTCACTTTTCAATTCTGTTAAAGCTTGCTTTATGTATCTTGCAGCCCTCTCATTGGGTGCATAAATATTTAATATGGTTATATCTTCTTGGTAAGTTGTCCCTTTAATCATTATGTAGTGTCCTTCTTTATCCTTTGTGGTGCATTTAACTTTACAGTCTATTTTGTCAGAAATTAATATTGCCAGTCCTGCTTTTTTTTTATTGTTGTTTGCTTGATATATTTTTTCCACCCTTTGAGTTTTAGTTTTTTTGTGTCTCTAAGTCTAAGGTGTGTCTCTTGTAGGCAGTATATAGATGGATCGTGTTTTTTTATCCAGTCTAAGACTCTCTGTCTTCTTATTGGTGCATTTAGTCCATTTACAATCAGCATTTTTTATGAGTTTAGTGCTGTCATTTTGATGCCTTTTTGTGTGTGTTGTTGACAATTTCATTTTTCCACTTACTTTTTTGTGCTGAGAAGTTTTTCTTTGTAAATTGTGTATTCCTCATTTTCATAGTAGTTGAAATTATTTTTGCTCAGTCGTTATGTTTTTCTTGGTTTTTATTTTGAAGTATGGAATTGTTAGACCTCTTTGTGTTTACCTTAATATTTACCCCTATTTTTCTATCATCCTGTATTGGCTTGTTTTCCTCTCCATATGCCTCCTGTACTTAGTCCCTCTTTTTTGATTATTGTAATCTTTTACATAATGAGGCCAATGATTCCCTGTTTTGAGCATTTTTTTTCTTTTTTAAATTAATCTTATTTTGTTTTTGTGATTTCCCTATTTGAGTTGATATCAGGATGCTCTGTTCTGTGACCTTGTGTTGTGTTGGTATATGATGTTATTGATTTTCTGACCAAAGAGTTTCCTTTAGTAATTCTTGTAGCTTTGGTTTGGTTTTTGCAAATTCTCTAAGCTTGTGTTTATCTGTAAATATTTTAATTTCACCTTCATATTTGAGTTTTGCTGGATATATGATTCCTGGCTGACAGTTTTTCTCCTTCAGTGTGCTATATATGTCATCCCATAGCCTTCTTGCCTGCATGATTTCTGCTGAGTAGTCTGAACTTGTTCTTATTCATTTTCCTTTGTAGGTGATTTTTTTTTTTAATCCCTGGCTGCTTTTAAAATTTTCTCTTTTTCTTTGGTTTTGGCAAGTTTAATGATAATATGTCTTGGTGATTTTCTTTTTTGGATCAATCTTGTATGGGGTTCGATGAGCATCTTGGATAGATATCCTTTCATCTTTCATGATGCCAGGGAATTTTCTGCCGACAGATCTTCAACTATTCTGTCTGTATTTTCTATTATCCCTCCCTGTTCTGGAACTCCTATCATACGCCAGTTATTCTTCTTGATAGAGTCCCACATGATTCTTAGGGTTTCTTCATTTTTTTTAATTCTTTTATGTGATTTTTCTTCAGCTATATTGGTGTGAATTGCCTTATCTTACAGCTCCCCCACTCTGCATTCCAATTCCTCGATTCTGCTCCTCTGATTTCCTATTGAGTTTTCTAATTCTGAAATTTTATTGTTAGTCTTTTGGATTTCTGAATGCTGTCTCTCTATGGATTCTTGAAGCTTATTAATTTTTTCACTATGTTCTTGAATAACCTTTTTGATTTCTTCAACTGCTTTACCGGTGTGTTCTACGGCTTTTTCTGTAGATTGCCTTATTTTATTTCTGAGGTCATTCGTGATGTCTTGAAGCATTCTGTATATTAGTTTTTTATATTCTACATCTGGCAATTCCAGGAATGTATCTACATCTGGGAATGATTTGGATTCTTTGACTTGAGGGTTTGTAGAAGCAATCGTGGTCTGCTTCTTTATGTGATTTGATATTGACTGCTGTCTCCGAGCCATCTGTATTGTAATGTTTTTTTTTACACTTGCTCACTGAGTCTTATCTCCTTGTTTTGTTTTGTTACAATACACCCAGATGGGCTACTAGATTGTGCTATCTTGATTGCTGTATGTTTTTAATCACTTATGTCCTGTTACCATCTGATCTGAGCTATTACCAGGTATACAAGCCTATGAGTCCATTCACTGTTCTTGAATAGAATCAGCTCAGTGTCCTAGACCTCAGGGTCATCTAGTGTGTGGTATAGGCTCTCACCTATTAACTTAGAGGAGTAGTGGTGATGGTTGTGTGCACCAGTTTCTAGTAGCGGCAGATGGTCACACTTCGAGGAGGGCAAGATGCTGACAGCCTTCCCCTAAGTGTCAGTGAGGTAGGAGTGGCTCTATTCTCTAGAGCACTCTGGTGGTGGACTCTGTTGCTGTACCTTAGGCACCCAATGCTTGTACCTGTATAGATTGGTAGGTGTCACTATCCTCATTCCCCTTTAGCAGGTGGCTAGGTGGTGTGGGGGGAGCCTCAGCCCTCAGTTCCCTGGTGTGGATCAATGAGGTCTCTGTTTAATAGTTAGTGAGGTATCTGACCTCCAATACTTGCCTTCCACTGCTCAGCTAAAACACTTAAAGCCAGATTTCTATCAGATTTGCCTTTGCATTATAATAGCCACCTTGTTCCCTGTAGGGATGAAAGCCAAAGACCGTGGGTCTCTTATACCTGGATGGAACTGGTTCTGTATTGTTATTCCAGTTTAAGGGAGTCAGCGAAGGATTTTTCCTCTAGTTGTTAAGTGCTGCTTTTCTCAGGCCAGGAGAATGGGTTAGAAAAGAAAGAAGAAGAAAAAAAAAAAAAAAAACCCAGCAGTGCACTTCATTCTCTGGTCCAGGGAATTCCAATGTTCACGAAGCTGGCTGGGGCAGGGAAAGGAGGGATCAGATAGTTAGTAGAGAGTAGCAGTGCAAGATAGACAAAGTTACTTGTCTTGTTTGGTGAGGACTGTTTTATCTGAGATTCCAGAGGGGTGTGTAGCTTATGTGGGCTGGCCAGTTCCCGGCTGAGACTGCCCCAGAGGGTTAGGGCTTCGTCTCGTGCTTGCACCGTCTCAGGAACACACAACCAGCTCCTCCACGCTTAGTCCAAAGCCCAGTGCCAAGGTTTCCTCTCTGGGACGCTGCACTCCAGGCTTCAAACCAGTCACTACTTCCCCATGGTTTTTCATTTGCCTCTCATCCTTGTCAGTGTGCGGCCTACGTGTGCTGGCTAGGTCCCCTCCAAGGTTGGTCCTGAGGGTTTGGCCTGACTCCATGCTTGCCCCATCTCAGAAAGGTACAATCAGCCCCACCACTCTGGCACCAGGGAACCACAGGTGCTCAAGGCTGCGGCATGGCACACTGGTTCCAGAAGTGGTTGCTGCTTCAGCATTTGGCTTTTCACTCCCCTGTCACTCAGGTCAACTCCTTAGTTCTGTGTTTGATGGCCAGGGTTCATAGATTGTTCTGTATGTAATCGATTCACTTTTTTTGTCAAGTCTTTGTTGCAAGAGGAATAAGCGGAAGCTTCTACCTAGTCAGCCATCTTGGTCCCCCTCCTCCTTACCAGATTTTTGACATTGGGAACATTTAAAAGAACCTGCTTCTCATTTTCCTTATCTGTATGATGGAAATAATATCAGTAATACCATAGCAGTGTTGTAAATATTAAATAATTCAGTAAAGTCCATAGCCCAATGACTAGATAATAAGTGATACATACTTACTGAATGGCTAAAATTATAATTATTAGTCCTTCTCTCAGCAGAGACAAAAATTGTCAATATTTTGATATATTCCTTTATAGTCCTTTTTCTATGCATAACCAAACCAAACCCATTGCTGTCTTGTCGTTTCTAAGTTTATACAGCACACACTGCATAGTAACATGTATTTTTAACCCACAATATATCTCCAACATCCTTCCATGTCAATAAATATAGCAGTTATTTTTAATCTTGTATTCCATTGTATTGATGTACTATCATTAATTTAACCAGGCTTGTATTGTGGACATAGTCTTCTTTCCCAAATTCTCATCATAAGAACAGTGAATATTTTTGTACCCAAAACTTTACCTTTATGCCCTTTATTTCATTACCTTAATAACTATTTTAGCCTAATTATTTGATATCATATTATTTATTCCAGTTGAAATGTTTATTCAGAGTATGAAATTAGTATACAAGTTATAGTTATCAAAATGTTTACTCACTTGTTACACTTCCACTTCTTGTACAATCTATCCTTTCCACTGATTTTAGATAGTCTGTATCATATACTAAATTCTTGCTTATCCTTTGGATGTATTATATGTTTCAGATATTACATTTCTATAGTGCTTTTTATTAGATGGTAGGACAATTACTCTCCAATTATTATTATTATATATAAAAAATTCTTGGCTTCTTTATTTTTCATAAGAATATTGGAGAGGTGGGGCCAAGACAGTGGAGTACTCAGATGCTTCCAGTGTTCCCTCTTACAATAAAGACCTGAAAAAAACAAGTGAATCAATTATATATATGATAAGCTAAGAGCCCTGAACATCCAAGTCAAAGTTAAGAAATTGGACTGAGCAGAAGGGGTAGGGAGAGATGGTTCACAAACAGCAAGGAGTTGCTGGACCTCAATGGACCTCAATCAGTGGGAATGACACCCTGCAAGCCTGATCCCATGGCGTGACCATGGCAGGGCTGGCGGTAGTGTTTAGGACACGTTTTCCACAGTGGGTGAGAGTGAGTGACACAGAGCCTACTCACTCCTCCAGAATCAGTGAAAAATAGTGCTCTCGGCAAAAGACAAGTACTTGCATCTAATTTACTGCATGGACCAAAAAGCACTCTTTTTGAAAGAACTCTCTGTCATTTCTCTGACACCTCCTCCCTCTGCTCCAGTCCCTGAGCCAGCTTCAGTGGCTGTCACTTTCCCTGGGCCAGAGACATCTCCTGTTGCATACACTGAGCCATTGTCCTGGCCTTGGAGAAGAAAGAACTTAACAAATGGAAAAAAATAATCTGCTGGCTCCCCTAAGCTGGGAACTCAGGGCAGAAGCAGCTCCTTTCCCTCAGAATGGGCACAAGTGGTCCACAGATTTTGAATGCCTTTCACCCCACATGGACCTATGTGGGCCCATATCAGCAACTTAGGCCCTCCTTGGCACAGTGCAATGGTATATATGCCTGAGGTCTGACTTTGACTGTTTCACCTATGTGGTGGAGAGGCAGGATTTTGATGTTTGACACCACTCGGCCTATTAAACAGGGTTCTCACCTACCCACATCAATGGCCTCTACCAATGCCACCTAGCCATCCATGACAGGGGTCCAAGGATAAGTGGTGCCTCCCAGTCCTTATAGCCAAAAGAACTGGGTTTCCATGGCCCAGCTACAGAGCCCAACCACATGTGTGTTCTAGAAAACAGGGATGAGCTTTCCTCACGGACACTTCAGGGATGTTTGTCAGACCCCTGCCTTGCACCGAGTGTGACCCCTGCTGAAGCTAGATACCTGTGCCTACACCAATCACTCCTGCTCCTCTAAGACTGTAGGTGAGAGCCTGCACCACACAATTATTGAACAACTACCAGGACACCTGAGCTTAATTCATACAAGAAAAGTGAATGGGCTCCTGGGCTCATATATCTGGTAACAACTCTAGGCTTCTGGTGACAGGACATCAGAGTCTCAAAGGTGCCAATAATCAAACTAGTTCACTCAAGCAGCCTATTTGGGCATACCAAAACAAAACAAAGCAAAAAACCAAAACACAGTAAGCAAACATAACATAAATTAATACAATAACTTATAGATGACTCAGAGACAACAGTCGATATAAAATCACATAAAGAAGCAGACCATGATTGCTTCAACAAGCTCCCAAAATGAAGATTAAGGAATCTTCTGGATGAAGATAACTTCCTGGAATTACCAGAGGTAGAATACAAAAGATTAATATAATGAACTCTTCAAGAGATCAGGAAGAAGGTCAAGAAAAATACAGAACAAGCCAAAGAACACAAGGATAAATCAGTGTAGGAAATTAAGAATATTATTCAAGAGCATAATGACAAATTTAATAGCCTGCAAGAATCCATAGAGAGGCAGCAAAAAGAAATTTAGAAGACTAACAATAAAATTTCTGAAGTAGCTCAATAGAAAGTCAGAGGAGCAAAATTGAGGTTATGGACATAAGAATTAGTGAGATTGAAGATAAAACTCTTGGCAGCAATATATTTGAAGAAAATCAGATAAAGGAATTTTTTAAAAATGAAGAAACACAAAGAATTATGTGGCACTCTATCAAAAGAAATAACCTACTGGTGATTGGAATACCAGTACAAGGAGGGAGAACAGAGAACTGTTGAAGGTTTGTTGGCAGAAAACTTCCCTGATATCGTGAAAGATGAGAAGATTTCTATCCATGATGCTCATTGAACCCCACACAAGATAGATCCCAAAAGAAAGTCACCAAGACATATTATAATCAAAATGGCCAAAACCAAAGACACAAAGAATTTTAAGAGCAGCTAAGGATAAGGATAAGCAAAAAAACACTTACAAAGGAGAGTCAATAAAAATAACCTGGGACTACTCGGCAGAAACCATGCAGGCAAGAAGGCAATGTGATGACATATATAAAGCCTTGAAGGAAGAAAAATTGCCAGCTAAGAATCAAAACTGTCTCAAATATGAAGGTGAAATTAAGACATTTCCAGATAAACAGAAGTTTAGGGAATTTGTAAAAGCCAAAACAAAACTACAAGAAATAATAAAAGGAGTCCTCTGGTTAGAAAATCAATAACATCAGATATCAAACCAAGACTGGAACACAGGACAGAGCAACCAGATAGCAACACAGGTAGGGAAATCACAGAAATAATTCAAGATAAAAAAAAATGCATAAAACAGGGAAACTGAAATGTCATCATAATATAAAAGATGACAACATTAAATCAATAAAGAGGGACTAAAAATGTAGTCATAGATGTTTCATATGGAGGGGAAGTCAAGGCTATATAAAGAGATAAAAGATTGGTTTAAACTTAGAAAAATAGGGGTAACTATTAAGGTAACCACACAGGAGACTAACAATCCTACACATCAAAATAAAATAGAAGGAAAATATACTCAGCATTAATGAAATCAACAACAATGAAAAAGAGGAAAAGACAATATATAAAGAAAAGCTACTCAGCACAAAAATTAAGTGAAAAAAGAAAATGTCAACAACACGCAAAAAAGACATCAAAAGGACAACACTAAGTTCATACCTATACATAATTACGCTGGATGTAAATGAACTAAATGCACCAATAAAGAGACAGTGGCAGAATGGATAAAAAAAAAATATGACCCAACTATATGCTGCCTACAAGAGACATACTTTAGACTTAGAGACATGAACAAACTAAAACTCAAAGGATGGAAAAAATATATATATCAAGCAAACAAGAATTGAAAAAGAGCAGGAGTAGCAATATTAATTTCTGAAAAATAGACTTTAAAGTTAAATCCATCAAAAAGGATAAGAAAGGACACTATATAATGATTAAAGGGTCAATACACCAGGAGGCTGTAACCACAATAAATATTTATACATCCAACGACAGGGCTTCAAGATACATAAAAAAAACTCTAATAGCATTGGAAAGTGAGATAGCTCCACAATAATAGTAGGAGATTTCAACACACCACTTTCAGTGAAGGACAGAACATCCAGAAAGAAGCTCAATAAAGACACAGAAAAGCTAAATGCCAAATTAACCAACTTGACCTCATAGACATATACAGAACACTCCACCCAACAGTAGCCAAGTATACTTTCTTTTCCAATACACATGGCACATTCTCCAGAATAGACCACATATTAGGTCATAAACCAAGCTTTAACAGAATCCAAAACATCCAAATATAACAAAGCATCTTCTCTGGCCAAAAGTCCATAAAAGTAGAAATCAATAACAGGAAAAAATTAAACACATGGAAACTGAACAACACCTTGCTCAAAAACGACTGAGTTATAGAAGAAATTAAGGATGGAATAAAGAAATTCAAGGAATCCAATGAGAATGGAAACACTTCCTACCAGAATTTTTGGGACACAGTGAAAGCAGTGCTCAGAGGTCAATTTATATCAATAAATGCACACATCCAAAAAGAACGAAGGCTCAAAATCAAAGAATTATTTCTATAGCTTGAATAAATAGGAAGAGAGCAACAAAAGAAACCCTCGGGCACCAGAAAAAAAAAAAACAGAAGAAAGTAAATAATAAAAATTAAAGCAGAATTAAATGAAATAGAGAAGACAAATCAATCAAAAGAGTTAGCAAGATCAAAACCTGATTCTTTGAAAAGATCAACAAAATCGATAAACTATTGGCCAAACTGAGAAAAGATAAACAGGAGAGGAAGCAAATAACCCAAATAAGAAACCATATGGTCAATGCCACAACAGACCCAACTAAAATTAAAGGAATCATATCAGATTACTATGAGAAATTGTGCTCTAACAAATTTGAAAACCTAGAAGAAATGGATGAATTCCTAGAAACACACTACCTACCTAAAGTAACACAGAGATAGAATAACTAAGTAAATGCATAACAAAAGAAGAGATTGAAAAGATAATTTATAAACTCCCAACAAAATAAAAGCCCTGCCCTTAACGGCTTCACTGGAGAATTCTACCAACCTTTCAGAGAAGAGTTAACACCTCTGCTACTAAAGGTATTTCAGAGCATAGAAAAAGATGGAATACTACCAAACTCATTCTACAAAGCCACAGAAAAAGAAAATCATGGGCCAATGTCCCTCATGAACTTTGATGCAAAATCCTCAACAAATGTCTAGCCAATGGAATTCAACAACATATCAAAAACATAATTCACCGTGACCAAGTGGGATTCATACCAGTTATGCAGGGATGGTTTAAGATTAAAAAAAAAAAAAATCAATGTAATCTGTCATGTAAATAAAACAAAAGACAAGGACCACATGATCTTATCAATTGATGCAGAAAAGGCATTTGACAAAGCCCAACATGCATTCATAATAAAAACTCTCAGCAAAATAGGACTAGAAGGGAAATTCCTCAACATAATAAAGGATGCTTATGCAAAGCCAACAGCCAACATCATCCTAAGTGGAAAGAATCTGAAAGCATTCCCGTTGAGAATGGGAACCAGACAAGGATGCCCTTCATCACCGATCTTATTCAACATTGTGCTGGAGGTCCTAGCCAGAGCAATTAGGCTAGATAAAGAAATAAAGGGCATCCAAATTGGTAAGGAAGAAGTAAAAGTATCTCTATTTGCAGGTTACTTGATATTATACATGGAAAACCCTAAGGAATCTACAGGAAAGAATTCAGCAGAGTATTAGGATACAATATAAACAGACAAAAAAATCAG
Organism: Elephas maximus indicus; assembly: GCF_024166365.1. NCBI lineage: Eukaryota > Metazoa > Chordata > Mammalia > Proboscidea > Elephantidae > Elephas > Elephas maximus. The sequence goes on from NC_064846.1 coordinate 83,656,525, forward strand.
TTGGATTTCTCTACACCAACAAAGAGAACGTCAAAGAGAAAATCACCAAATCAATACAATTTACAGTAGCCCCCACTTAGGAATAAATCTAACCAGAGACTTAAAAGACCTAATCAAAGAAAACTACAAGGCACTACTGCAAGAAACCAAAACAGACCTACATAAGTGGAAAAGCATACCTCGGTCATGGATAGGAAGACTCAACACTGCGAAAATGTCTATTCTACCCAAAGAGATCTATAGATACAATGCATTCCTGATCTAAATTCCAGTGACATTTTTTAATGAGATGGAGAAACATATTACCAACTGGCAAGAGACCCCGGATAAGTAAAGTAAAAAAAAGTATTACTGAAAAAGAAGAACAAAGTGTGAGGCCTCGCACTGCCTGATTTTAGCACCTATTATATCACCACAGTAGTCAAAACAGCTGGTGTTGGTACAACAAAAGATACAGAGACTAAAGGATCAGAATTTAGAATCCAGACACAAATCCATCCACATATGAACAGCTGATATTTGACAAAGTCTCAAAGTCTGTTAAATGGGGAAAAGACAGTGCCTTAAACAAACGGTGCTGGCATAGCTGGGTTTTCCATCTGCAAAAAAAATGAAATAAAACCCATACCTAACACTATGCACAAAACTAACACAAAATGGATCAAAGACATAAATATAAAATCTAAAATGATAAAGACCATGGAAGAAAAAATAGGGACAATGCTAGGAGCCATAATACGTGGCATGAACAGTATAGAAAACATTACTAACAGTGCACAAACACCAGAAGAGAAACTAGATAACTGGGAGCTCCTATAAATCGAACACTTAGGCTCACCGAAAGACTTCATCAAAAGAATAAAAAGGCTACCTACAAACTGGGAAAAAGTTTTTGGCTATGACAAATCTGATCAGCATCTGATCTCTAAATCTACATGATACTGCAAAAACTCAACAACAAAAAGACAAATAACCCAATTAAAAAATGGGCAAAGGACATGAACAGGTGCCTCACCAAAGAGGATATTCAGGTGGCTAAAAAATACATGAGGAAATTCTCAAGATCATTATCCATCAGAGAAATGCAAATCAAAACTACAATGAAACATCATGTCACCCCAACAACAACAACAAAAGGCTAGCATTAATCCAAAAAACACAAAATAATAAATGTTGGAGAGTTTACGGAGACACTGGGACACTTATACTCTGCTGGTGGAAATGTAAATTGGTATATCCTCTTTGGAAATTGTTTTGGCCCTTCCTTAAAAAGCTAGGAATAGAAGTACTGTATGATCCAGCAATCCCACTCCTTGGAATACATCCTAGAGAAATGAAAGTCATCACAAAAACAGATATATGCACACCCATGTTCATTGTAGCACGGTTTATGGTAGCAAAAAGATGGAAGCAAACAAAGTGCCCATTAAGGGATCAATGGAAAAATAAATTATTATAGTCATATAATGGAATAGTATGCAATGATTAAGAACAATGACGAATCTGTGAAACATCTCATAACATGGAGGAATCTGGAAGGCATTATGCTGAGTGAAATTAGTCAGTTGCAAAAGGACAAATATTGTATGAGACCACTATTATAAGACCTCAAGAAAAAGTTAAACATAGAAGAAAATATTCTTTGATGCTTATGAGGGTGAGGAGGGAGGGAGAGTGGTATTCCCTAATTAGATGATAGACAAGAAATATTATAGGTGAAGGGAAAGGCAACACACCATACAGAGTTGGTCAGCACAACTGGACTAAGTAAAAACAAAGAAATTTCCTGAATACAACCAAATGCTTTGAAGGCCAAAGTAGCAGGGACTGGGGTATGAGGACCATGGTTTCAGGGAATATCTAGGTCAACTGGTGTAACAAAACATATTAAGAAAACATTCTGCATCCCACTTTGGTGAATGGCGTCTGAGGTCTTAAATGCTAGCAAGCAGCCATCTAAGATATATCAATTGGTCTCAACCCAGCTGGAGCAAAGGAGAATAAAGAACACTGAAGATGCAACATAAATACGAGCCCAAGAGACAAAAAGGGGCACATATACCAGAGACTCCATCAACCTGAGACCAGAAGAACTAGATTGTGCCCGGCTACCACCGATGACTTCCCTGACAGGAAAAACAATAGAGATTCCCTGATGGAGCACGGAAACAGTGGGATGCAGACCTAGAATTCTCGTAAAAAGACCAGACTTAATGGCCTGAGACTGGAGGGACTCCAGAGGTCATGGCCCCTGAACCCTCTGTTAGCCCATGATTCATCCATTCCTGAAGCCAACTCTTTGGATAGGGATTGAACTGGACTATAAGACAGAAAATGATACTGGTGAGGAGTGAGCTTCTTGGCTCAAGTAGACACATGGGACTATGTAGGCAGCTCTCACTTGGAGGCAAGATGAGAAGGCAGAGGGGACAAGAGCTGGTTGAATGGACACGGGGAATACAGGGTGGAGAGGAGGAGTGTGCTGTCACATTAGGCGGAGAGTAGCTAGGGTTACATAGCAAGGTGGGTATAAGTTTTTGTATGAAAGACTGACGTGAATTGTAAACTTTCACTTAAAACACAATAAAAAAAGAATATTGGACTCGTTTTTGTTCAAAAAATAATCTCATTTCAAATTGTGATTTAATTTAATTTATAAAGAAATTTTGGGTAAGTATATTACATGTCTTCATGTAGTCAGTTTCTATATGTCTTTCCTCAACTTTTTATGGTATCTTTCATATGTTTCCTCTGGATTTTTGTTGAGTTTATTTCTAAATATTTTATATTTTTTAGATGTTATTATAAATGAGATTTTTCCTACTATATAACTAGTCATTTCTTGCAAATAAGGTTGAAAATGATTTTTTCAATATTTCTTCAGTAATTTCTTCAGTTATTGAATCCTCTTTTAATTTTAATGCAGTTTTTCCATTCGTTCTTTTCTGTTTTTAACCTATACAATGATATAATTTACAAATGATGAAACTTCTAAAAAATCATTTCTTGGGGTTCTTTAGAGAAATAGAGCCAGTATGATATACACACACACACATACATATGTGTATATATACATATTATATATGTATAAAATAACCAAACCCTTTGCCATTGAGTCGATTCTGATTTATCATGACCCTGTACGACAGTAGAACTGCCCCATAGGGTTTCCAAAACTGCAATCTTTACGGAAGTAGACCGTTGCATCTTTCTCCCATGTGAGTGTGTGTGTGTGCATGTGCATGTGTTTATTTATTTATTTTAAGGAATCGGCTTGTGAAGAACTGACAATTCCAAAATCTGTAGATCAGGTGATAGGCTGGAGATACTTGCACTCTTGTGTCACAAAATCTGTAGGTGAGGGGAGAGAAGAGTGAAGAGAGGGAAACCTGGCAAAAATTTTATTTATACTCTGGAGGCAGAATAAACACAAGGAAACTCTCATTTTGCTCTTAACAGATTACATGAGGCTTATCCAGATTGTGGAGGTTAATATGCTTTACAAAGTCCAATTGATTTAGTCACATTCTTCTACTTAATAACAGCAACTAGATTAGTGTTTGACCAAACAACTGGGTTCCATAATCTAGCCAAGATGACACATAAAATTAACCATCACAATCATTTATGTATTTATTTCTCATTTCTCTTTCTTGATATGTTTCCAGAATAATGTTAAAAACTTCCAATACGAACAGTCCAAATTAAGCTCCAACATGTAAAGAACATGGAAGTCATCACGTCTGTCCTTACAAAAAGAAAAAGCTGAACAAACTGAAAATAAATTACTTTTATTGGACACATCAAAAAAGTGAGAAACCAAAGGAAGCCACCACCCGCTTCCACAAAGATACAGAAATAAACATCCACTTACCTCAAGAAGAGTCTGATGAAGCCACACAATGGTGATAATATATAAATTGGAAATGTTGACTGACTGCCTGAGGGTAAATGTGCACTTTCATGAAAATGAGAAACTCCTGGGGGGGTCACAGTCTCAGGGGGCCCACAAACTTTTGTGGGCTGTCTCTCCAGGAATGACAACAGGTTCTTATGGTGAATGTCTTAGTTATCTAGTGCTGCTGTAACAGAAATGCCACAAGTGGATGGCTTTAACAAACATAAACTCATTCTCTCACAGTTTAAGAGGCTAGAAATCTGAATTCAGGACATCTCCTCCAGGGGAAGGCTTTCTTTCTCTGCCAGCTCAGGGGAAAGGTCCTGGTCATCAATCTTCCTTTGGGTCTAGGAGATTCTCAGTGCAGGGATCCCAGCTCCAAAGGATGTGCTAGGCTCCTGGATCTTCTTTCTTGGTGGTATGAAGTCCCTCTCCTCTCTGCTCACATCTCTTTTTTTAAATCTCAAAAGAGACTGACTCAAGATACATCCTAATCTTTTAGATTGTGTCCGGCCTCTTTAACATAATTACCTCTAATTCGGCCTCATTAACATCGTAGAGGTTAAGATTTATAACACAGAGGGTAATTCCATCAGATCACAAAATGGAGGACAACCATACAATACTGGGAATAATGGCCTAGCCAAGCTGACACACATTTGGGGGACACAATTCAATTCATAACAGTGTGTATCTAAGAAACAGCACCTTAAGTCACTGGCAGCAGGTGGGGAAGACTAACTAATGTGAAAAGCCTAGCAAGACTTCTCCATAACAAATGCCTACTTTGGAGGGGAAAGTACTTTTCCAGAGCACAATACTAAAACCACTTCTCAGCTGGAGAAGGGAAATTTCTTCGAATTTTCATTTCAGGCTCTTCGGGCCTTCTTGTTCTATCTAAAAGGGTGATGAAACATAGTCAAGGAGGTCAGAGATTCAAAGAAACAGACTGGGAACATTGCAGACAGTGAATGAAGTAGAGAGAAAGGAGAAAAATAATTCCACTGAAAAAGAGACAGCAGTACTTGTGAAAGCCACAGCCCTGAGACAGAGATTCACTAGACAACTGTGACTTAATCAGGAGGTTATAGAATGTTTCCCCTCCTCCACACTTTGCAACGACAACAAGATGAGTCCAGTATGATAACAGCGCATTACAGTTGAAGAAGCTGCAAGACACAAACTCTTAGAAGCAATGCATAGGGAAGCCAAGATAAGAGACAAATAGGGGAACTGTGCTTTGTATATTCTCAACAGCAATAATGACAAAACAAATAAAATTAAAGAAAAAAAACTAGAGAAATTTAAATATTCTGCTACTGATAGCTGCATTAAATACAGCCCAGACTCTAACCAGATCAACATAAATCCTCACATTACCTCACAGATACATGTCTGGCTTTCAACAAAATGTTACAAGGCATGCAAAATGCAAAAAAAAACAGAATCTGAAGGGATATAGAAATCATCAGAACCAGACTCACATATGACAGAGATGTTGAAATTATCCCACATGAAATTTAAAATAGCTGTGATTAATATGTGAAGGCCTTTAAGGGAAACAGTACACAATATGAAGCTGATAGCTGATGTAAGCAAAGCGATGAAAACTCTAAGATCCAATAGGATATGCTAGAAATTAAAAACAAAACAAAACAAACAAACAAAAAAACCCAGAGAAACGAAGGGTGTTTTGATGGGCTCAGTAGTAGACTTGACAAAACAAAAGAGAATCAATGAATTCAAGGATGGATAGAATCTTCAGAAACTGAAATGCAAAGAGAAAAAAGAACAAAACATCCAAGAACTGTGTTATCAATGTCCAAAAAGTAGCTTTGGTGTAAATGAAATGCCAGAAGGAGAACAAAGAAAGAGTGGGGCAGAAGAATTATTTGAAATAATAATAGATGAGAACTTTCAAAATTACTGACAGACAACAAATCACAGAGAAAGGAAGCTCACAGACTGCCAAGCAGGCTAAAACCCAAAAAAAAAAACCACATCTAGGCATATCATATTCGAACTGCAGAAAACCGAAGACAAAGAAAAATCTTTAAAAAAAAAAAGTCAGAGGGGAAATATCCATTACCTACAATGAAACTAGACTAAAAATTACAGTCAAGTTTTCATCAGAAACTGGTTAAGCCAGAAAAGAGTGGAGTGAAATGTTGAAAATGATGAAAGAAACTCCCCCCCAAACTGAAAATTCTATATCCAGCAAAATTATCATTCAAACATGAAGGAGATATAAAGACTTTTTCAGATAAACAAAAAACTCAGAGAAAGTATTGCCAGAAGTCCTTCCCTATCAGAAACATTAAAATATTTTCCTCAGGCAGAAGGAAAATTATATGGCACACAAATTTTCATCTACATAAACAAAGGAAGTGTGTTTAAGAAGGAATAAATGAAGGTAATTAAAATATTTTGTTCTAAAAATAATTATTTGTTCAAAGTAATAATAGTTACAATGTGTTAGTTTAATGTAGCCTATGGATAAGTGGAATGAATGATAGCTATATAACAAAAAATGAGAGGAAGGAATTTGGAATACTCTGTTATACGTTACATGTACTAAACGTGGAAATAGCATAGTGCTATTTGTGGTGGATTTGTATTATTCAAAATGTATATTGTAAACTGTAGACCACTATGTAAATTTTTAAAAAGAAATATAAATGATGAGCTAGTAGAAGAGATAAAATAGAATTGTATAAAATGCTTAATTAAAGCCAGAGAAGGCAGAAAAAGAAGAGGGAGAAAAAAAACAACAAATAGAAAACCGTTGCAAATATGGTAAATATTAACCCAAGAATATCAATAAAATTTTAAATATGAATGGTATAAATGAAACAATTAAAAACAGATTGTCATGGCAAGGAAGAAGTAAAAGTATCTCTATTTGCAGATGAAATGATCTTATACGCAGAAAACCCTAAGGAATCCTCCAGAAAACTACTGAAACTAATAGAAGAGTTCAGCAGAGTATCGGGATATGAGATAAACATACAAAAATCAGCTGGATTCCTCTATACCAACAAAAAGAACATCAAAGAGGAAATCAACAAACTAATGCCATTTACAGTAACCCCCAAGAAGATAAAATACTTAGGAATAAATCTTACCAGAGATGTAAAAGACTTATACAAAGAAAACTACTGTACACTTCTGCAAGAAACCAAAAAAGACATAAATGGAAGAACATACCTTGCTCATGGATAGGAAGACTTAACATTATAAAAATGGCTATTCTACCAAAAGCGATCTATGCATTTAATGCAATTCCGATCCAAATCCCAAGGACATTCTTTAATGAGATGGAGAAACAAATCACCAATTTCATATGGAAGGGAAAGAGGCCCCAGATAAATAAGGCATTACTGAAAAAGAACAAAGTGGGAAGCCTTATTTTACCTGATTTTAGAACCTATTATACCGTCACAGTAGTCAAAACAGCCTGGTATTGGTACAACAACAGATACATGGACCAATGGAACAGAATTGAGAATCCAGACATAAACCCATCCACATATGAGCAGTTGATATTTGACAAAGGCCCCAAAACAGTTAAATGGGGAAAAGACAGTCTTTTTAACAAATGGTGTGAGCATAACTGGATATCCATCTGCAAAAAAATGAAACAAGACCCATACCTCATTCCATGCACAAAAACTAACTCAAAATGACTCAAAGACCTAAATATAAAATCTAAAACGATAAAGATCATGGAAGAAAAAATAGGGACAACATTGGGAGCCCTAATACATGGCATAAACAGTATACAAAACATTATAAAGAATGTAGAAGAAAAACTAGATAACTGGGAGATCCTAAAAATCAAACACTTATGCTCATCCAAAGATTTCACCAAAAGAATAAAAAGACTACCTACAGACTGGGAAAAAGTTTTTAGCTATGACATTTCTGATCAGCCCCGATCTCTCAAATCTACATGATACTGCAAAAAGACGAATAACCCAATTAAAATATGGGCAAAAGTTATGAATAGACACTTCACTAAAGAAGACATTCAGGTAGCTAACAGATATATGAGGAAATTTTCACTATCATTAGCCATTAGAGAAATGCAGATCAAAACTACAATGAGATTTCATCTCATTCCAACAAGGCTGGCATTAATCCAAAAAACACAGAAGAATAAATTTTGGAGAGGCTGTGGAGAGATTGGAACACTTCTACACTGCTGGTGGGAATGTAAAATAGTACAACCACTTTGGAAATCGATTTGGCGCTTCCTTAAAAAGTTAGAAATAGAACTACCATACGATCCAGCAATCCCACTCCTTGGAATATATCCTAGACAAATAAGAGCCTTTACACGGACAGATATATGCACACCCATGTTTATTGCAGCACTGTTTACAATAGCAAAAAGATGGAAGCAACGGAGGTGACCATCAATGGATGAATGGATAAATAAATTATGGTATATTCACACAATGGAATATTACCCATCGATAAAGAACAGTGAGGAAACATTTCATAACATGGAGGAACCTGGAAGGCATTATGCTGAATGAAATTAGTCAGTTGAAAAAGGACAAATATTGTATAAGACCACTATTATAAGGACTTGAAAAATAGTTTAAACTGAGAAGAACACATTCTTCTGTGGTTACAAGGGGGAGAGGGAGGGAGGGTGGGAAAGGGGTCTTCACTAATTAGATAGTAGATACGAACTACTTTAGGTGAAGGGAAAGACAGCACATAATACAGGGGAGGTTAGCAAAATTGGACTAAACCAAAATCAAAGAAGTTTCCTGAGTAAACTGAATGCTTTGAAGGCCAGTGTAGCAGGGGCAGGGGTCTGGGGACCATGGTTTCAGGGGACATCTAAGTCAATTGGCAGAATAAGGTCTATTAAGAAAACATTCTGCATCTCACTTTGAAGAGTGGCGTCTGGGGTCTTAAATGCTAGCAAGCAGCCATCTAAAATGCATCAATTGGTCTCAACCCACCTGGAGCAAAGGAGAATGAAGAACACCAAGGACACAAGGTGATTATGAGTCCAAGAGACAGAAAGGGCCACATGAACCAGAGACTACATCATCCTGAGAACTGAAGAACTAGATCGTGCCCGGCTACAACTGATGACTGCCCTGACAGGGAACACAACAGAGAACCCCTGAGAGAGCAGGAGAGCAGTGGGATGCAGACCCCATATTCTCGTAAGACCAGACTTAATGGTCTGACTGAGACTGGAAGACCCTGGTGGCCATGGCCCCCAGACCTTCTGTTGCCCCAGGATAGGAACCATTCCCAAAGGCCACTCTTCAGACATGGATTGGACTGGACAAGGGTTGGAGAGGGATGCTGGTGAGGAGTGAGCTTCTTGGATCCGGTGAACACTTGAGACTATGTTGGCATCTCCTGCCTGGAGGGGAGATGAGAGGGTAGAGGGGTTTAGAAGGTGACGAAAAGGACATGAAAAGAGAGAGTGGAGGGAGGGAGAGGGCTGTCTTGGGAGAATAATTGGGAGTGTTAGCTAGGTGTATATGGGTTTTTGTGTGAGAGACTGACTTGATTTATAAACTTTCACTTAACGCGCAATAAAATTTATTACGAAAAATTGTCAGAATGGATGAAAAAACACAGAACCCAATTCTATATTTTCTATAAAAAGTCTGATTTAACTATAGTGACTCAGACAGATTAAAAGTAAAGGGACAGAGAAAGGTATAACATCCAAACACTAAACAAAAGAAAACTGGAGGAGCTGTATTATATTTCAGGTAAAGCAGATTTCAAAAGAAGTAACATTATCAGAGTTTAAGGGAAATTAAATAATGATAAAGAAGTCAATTCTTCAAGAAGACATTACTATCAAAAATATGTATATAACATCAAAAATGTGAGGCTAAAACCGAACAGGACCACAAGGAAAAATAGACAAATCTATTATTATAGCTGGAGATGTTAACACCCCTGTGTCAGTAATTAATATATCAAGCAGACAGAAAATCAGTAGACATCTAAAATCAATAACATAAGCTCCCACTTTAGGAGATAACAGAAAGAAAGTCAAGCTAAACCTAAAACAAGGAGAAGAAAGGACATAACAATTAGAGCTGAAATTAACAAAATTATATTCAATAGAGAAAATCAATAAAACAGAAAACTGGTTCTTAGAAAAAATCAATGAACTTGACAAAATCCTAGCCAGGCTATCCTAGAAAAAATAAAAAAGGACACAAATTACGAATACTACAAATTAAAGAGGAGTCATCACTACTCCTTCTATTGTCATTAAAAGAATATTAAGAGAATGCTATGAATAAATCTGTGCTCATAAATTTGATAAGGTTGATGAAATGCACCAATTCCTTGAAAGATGCAAACTACCAAACTCATTCAATGAGAAATAAATGAAGCCAATCACCCTATAGTCATTAAATAAAATTAATTAATAATTTAAAACTTTACAAATACAAAGCACCAGGCACAGATGAATTTAATGGTGGATTCAATCAAATATTTAAGGATGGAATCATAATAATTCTCCACAATCTCTACCAGGAAAAAACAAAACAAAACAGTGACAGCACTCTTCTTATGAGGACAACAAAGCAAACTACAGATCAACATCTTTTGTTTATATGAACATAAATACCCTTAACAAAATATCGGCAAATCAAATCCAGCAATATATAAAAAGGGTGATACATCATGACCAAGAAATGCAAATTTTGGTCACATATTTTATATCAACCAATATAACTCATTAGTTAGCCCTTAATAAGGGAAAAATACAAATGATCATATCAACATATGCAAAAAAATTCAAAAAAATTCAAGACCTATTAATGAGAAAAACTCAAAATACTAGGGAAAGGAAACCTCCAAGAAAGTGAACTTCTTAAACCTAATAATAAGAATGTATGAGAAACCCACAGCTAATGTCATATTTAATAAAAAAAATGGTGACAGACAAAATGATTTTACCCCAAGATCGAGAAAAAGGCAAGGTTGTCCTCTCTTACCACTCCTATTGTTACCAATAGCCAATCTGACACAAAGGGTCCTTGTCTTTTCCTGAGTAAGAATACATGCGAAAGACAAACTTTATCTTCAGCAAGCTTTATTTTGCTTGAGTCAAGAAAAGGAGTCGGCAGGGATCCAAGTCTCTCTAAAAGACTGACTAAAAAAGGGAAGCAAGGCTAGGGCTTATATGGGTTTGGTGGAGACAATAGAGTAATGAATATTTAATGGGCTTCTTTCAAGGGGCGGGTAATTCTCAGAATGGCGATTCATGTTAATTAGGTTGCCCATGCATCTGGAATCCAAGATGGAACTCACTGATATTCAAGATGGAGTCCTCTCAGCAGCCCTTGGCATCACTTATTATGGGATATAGTGCAAGCGGATTGATCTTTGGCACTACATCACCATCTTTGGAGGCCTAAGGAAGGTTAAACAGCGGTCACACTTTGTTCTTCTGTGCATGTGGGAGCCTGTAAATGGGGAAGGGACTAGAAAAACACTAAGAAGAGGATAGTAATTCACGGGTGTTTCAGCCTTATCTCATGTTGACAGGGTGTGGTTTCTGTTTACCAATTTTTTAAAATCTTTTAAGGGCTCTTTTGTTCCACCAGCACAGTTAATCCCATCTGTCTCACTATTTAACATCATACTGGAAGTGCAAGCTAGTACAATAAGACAAGTAAAAAAGAAACAAAAGATATACAGACTAGAAAGTTAAAAAATAAAATAAAGCTGTCTTTATTTACAAGTGGCATGACAGTGTATGTTAAAAAAACTGCAAAAATATCTACAAAAAAACTATGCTGAATAATAAATGAGTAACATTCATAAGGTTTTCATTGGCTGATTTTCAGAAGTAGATTGTCAGGCCTTCCTTCCTAGTCTGTCTTAGTCTGGAAGCTCTGTTGAAACCTATCCACCTGACCCTGCTGGTTTTCGAAATACCAGTGGTATAGCTTCCAGCATCCTAGCAACACAAATAGTGTGGCCAGTTGCCAGTTAGTCAACTCTTACTCGTGTGATTCAGAACAGAATTGTGCTCCATAGGATTTTCAATGGCTAAAGATCACCAGGCTTTTCTTTTGAGATACCTCTGGGTAGACTTGAACCTCCAACTTTTCAATTAGCAGCTGAGCATGTTAACCATTTGCATCATCCAGGTTCAAACTGTACTGAATACACTGATGAAAAACAAAGCTTCAGGAATTGACAAAATATCAATTGAGCTGGCTTACCAAACAGATGCAAAGATGGAAACATTTACTTGTCATTGCAAGAAATTTGGAAGAAAGCTACCTGGCCTACCAACTGTGTAAGATCCATATTCATGCCCATTACAAAGAAAGGTGATCAAATTGAATGTAAAATTTATTTAACAATATCATTAACATTACACACTAACAAAATTTTGCTGATGATAAGTCAAAAATGACTGCAGTTGTACTTCAACAGGAAACTTATCAGAAGTTCAAGCTGGATTCAGAAGACGACATGGAACGAGGGAAATCACTGCTAATGTCAAATAAATCTTGACTGAAAGCAGAGAATACCAGAAAGATGTTTACCTGTGTTTTATCAACTACATAAAGACATTCGACTGTGTAAATCATAATAAATTATAGACAACATTATGAATTTCAGAACACTTAATTGTGCTCAGGCACAGCCTGTCCATGGAACAAGAGACAGTAATTTGAACAGAATAAGAGGATACTATGTAGTTCAAATTGGAAAAGGTGTGTGGCAGTGTTGTATACATTTACCTTACTTATTCAATTTGAGAACCTAGACTATATGAAGAAGGACATGTAGTCAGGATTAGGTGAAGACTCATTAACAACTTCCAATAGGTAGATGACATAATATTGCTTGCCAAAAATGAAGACTAGTAGAAGTACTTACCGATGAAAGACTCGAGTCTTTGGTATGGATTATGCCTGAATGTGAAGAAAATGAAAATCATCATGACTGGACCAACAAGCAACATCATGATAAATGAAGAAAGAATTGAAGTTTTCAAGGATTTCATTCTACATGGATCAACAATCCATACCCATGGAAGCAGCAGTCAAGCAATCAAACAACATATTACATTGGGCAAATCTGCTGCAAAAGACCTCTTTAAAGTGTTAAAAAAGCAAAGATGTCATTGATAACTAAGGTGTGCTTGACCCAAGCCATGATCTTTTCAATCACCTTATATGCATGCAAAAGCTGGACAACAAAAAAGGAACACAGAAGAAGAATTGATGCATTCAAATCGTGGAGTTGTTGAAGAATATTGAATATACATACCATAGACTTCCAGAAGAACAAACAGATCAATCTTAGAAGAAATAAAACCAGAATATTCCTTAGAAGGGAGGATAGTGAAATTTTGCCTCTTACTTTGAACATGTCATCAGGAAAGTCCAATCACTAGAAAAGAACATCATATTTGGTAAAGCAGAGCATCAGCAAAAATGAGGAAAACCCTCAGTGAGTCAGATGGGCACAAAAGCCATAACACTGAACTCAAACATACCAATGATCATGAAGATGGTACAGGACGAAGCGACATTTTGTTTTTTATATAAAAAAAAAGGTCACCATGAATTGGAGCCAATTCAATGGCAACTGACAACAACAAAAGCAAGGTCACAAGATGTAAGATCAACATACAAAATAATTGCTTTTCTATATGCCAGCCATTAACAGTTGGGATTTGAAATTTTAAAAATCAATATTATTTTCAATAGCACCAAAAAATGACATACCAAAAAACCAAAAAAAAAAAAAACCAAATCCTTCACCATTGAGTTGACTCAATATTATAATTAATATATAATTTTACTTAGGTATAAATCAAACAAATATGTACAAGATCTGAAAGCATGAAACTACAAAGCACTGATGAAGATATCAAAGAAAATCTGAAACAATAGATATTCTGTCTTCCTGGTTTGGAATACTCAGTTTAATTAAGATGACACTTCTCCCCAGCTTTATCTATAGATATAATGCAATCCAAATTAAAATCCCAGCAAGCTATTTTGCAGATGTCTAAAAACAGATTCTAAGATTTATGTTTAAAGGTAATGGACCTAGTTCATCCAACATAACACTGAAGAAAAATCCAAAGTTAGAGGACTCAAACTACCAGATGTCAAGGCTTACTATAATAGTACAGTAATCAAGAAAGTGGTACTGGCAGAATTAATTAATGAAACAGAATATAGAGCCTAGAACTGAACCCACACAAATATATTCAATAGATTGTTGACAAAGGTGGAAAGACAATTCAATGGAGAAAAGGAATCTTTTCAACAAATAACGCTGAGACACTTTGACATCTATATGCAAAAAAAAAAAAGAAAGAAAAGAAAAGAATCTGTACACAAACTTTTCACCTTACAAAAATTAAGTCAAAATGAATCATAGGCCTAAATATAAAATGCAAAACTATAAAACTTCCAGAAGAAAACTTAGGAAAAATTCTAAGTGACCTTGGATTTAGTGATGAATTTTTAGATAAAACACCAAAAGCATGATCCATAAAAGAAAAAGAAAACAAGGTAAGTAGAATTTATCAAAGTTAAAAACTTTTGCTCTGTAAAAATACTGTTTGCAGAATACAATGGCAAACCATTGACCAGGAAAAATGTTTTCAAATCACATATCTGATAAAGGGCTTGTATTCAGAGCATACAAATAACTTTTAAAGCTCAACGATAAGAAACGAAAATAACCAATTCAAAAATGGGCAAAAGATGTGATAAGACGTCTCATCAAAGAAGATATACAGTAGCCATAAAAGAATTTGGAAATATGATCATCATTAAGCATTAGTGAAACGCAAATTCAAACAACAATATACTTTCTACTCTGTATACAACATAGTCCCTCACACAGTGCTTGCAAAATAGTAGATGAGCAGATGATTAATACATTTTTTGTTGATTAAATTTCTTTATGATTGTTCTCCGGTTTATGAAGGATTAAAATACTTATACATATAAATTACCTCTTTTTTTAAAAACTCTTCCCTAAAACTCTAAAAAATATAGAGGGATTAATCTACAAGCCAAGGAACAAGAAGGGGAGAGCCAGTTAACAAGAACATTCTGAGATTATGGGACACCGTTCTCTTAAAGAGTTTTTGAGATAATGGAATTTCAGTTTTCCATGTTGAATTAAAAACAGGCTAATCTGTTCTCAATGGTTTAGAATACTGTCTCCCAACCTTGACCTTATCTTTATAGCCCTTTGTTTTATGTAATATTTTATTATTAATTGAATAAAATATGTTTTAAAAAATGTAATGCCACTGTATTAGAATGACTAAAATCTCAAAAAACAACAATAGTTACTGGCAAGTGATGTGGAGCAACAGGAACTCTTATTCATTGCTGGTGGGATGGTACATGCACTTTGGAAGACAGTTTGGCAGTTTCTGCCAAACCTAAACATAGTCTTACCATGCTCTCCAGCAATCATGTTCCTAGGTACTTTCCAAACTGATTTCATTATATTTTTATTTATTTTTTTTTGTGAATATATACACAGCAAAGGAAACACCATTTCAACAAACTGTACATGTAAAATTCAGGGACATTGCTGACATTCTTCATGTTGTGTAACTGTTCCCGCTATCCTTTTCCAAATAATTCCACCATCATTAACTCACTGCCCCCTAAAACTCTCTGAGATGTTGTTGTCAGTTTGGTCCTACATAAACAAATTTTTCAAAGATCACAATGGTCAAGGCAGACAGATATAAGTAACAAATTAAGCTATTATTTACTTCAAAGTAGAGTTTTGGTTTGAAGTTTAAGGTTTAAAGATTATCTCAGGGCAAAGTTTCAAGTGTTCATTCAACCTTAATGGCCCCAGAAGGTATGGATTCCATTGAGAATTTGAAAGGAAGGAAAAAAAATTCTATTCAAATAATAACAAAAAGACAGCAGGGGTGGCAATCTTAACATCAGACAAAATATAATTAAAGTCAAAATCTGTTATAAGAGACAAAGACATTATATAATAATAAAAGGATCAGTTCACCCTGATGATATAACAATTATAAATATATATACAATGAACAATGGAGCACCTACATACATAAAATACTGAAAGAACTGAAGGGAGAACCAGACACTTCTACAATAATAGTTGGAGACCAATACACTACTCAATAATTGATAGAACACCTAGAAATAATATCAATAAGGAAACAGAATACCTGTACAATATTGTAAACCAAAAGAACTAGACCTAACAGACATGTGTGGAACACTTTCATCCAACAACAGCACAAATACAATCTTCACCAGTACACATGATTCATTCTCCAGCATAGACCACATGTTAGATTACAAAGAAAGTGTCTCTAAATTTTAAAAAGTCAAATCATACAAACATTTTCTCCAAGCAAAGTGGTGTAAAATTAATAACAGAAATAAAAATGGAAAATACATACATACGTGAAATTAAAAACAACACACTACAAACAACCAATGAGTCAAGGAAAAACGCAAAGGAGAAGTTAAAAAAAATTAGAGTTGAATTAAAATAAAGGGACAACGTATCAAAACGTATTAGAGAAAGCAGTACTCAGAGGGAAATGTATAACTGTAAATGTTGACATTAAAAAAGAATAAAGGTGGGGGGAAAGAAGAAGAAAGATCACAAATCAGTAACCTAACTGCACAACTTGAGGAACTAGAAAAAGAAGAGCAATCCAAACCCAAAGCTAACAGAAGGAATGACATAATGAAGATCAGAGCAGAGGTAAATGAAATAGAGGTTAGACAAACAATAGATAAAATCAATGAAATCAGAATTTTTTTTTAATCAATAATGTTGGCAAACCTTTAGCTAAAAAAGAGAGAAGATGCAAATACGGATAGCCCCCTACCTCTGATGATGGAGTTTTGTTCCAACAACTCCATCATAAGTCAGTTCTAAGTTGAATACCTCTCTCATCTCTCGCTCTTTTTTTTTTAGTTTTCGTTGTTGCCTGCTATATAGCAGTGTTTTGAACAGTAAATTATAACATTGAACATCTGTGAGTGAATATCTGATAATGATAACATCAGCAAATTACATGCTGCAACATTATATGTAGTACATATTACTAGCAATAAAACGCACAAAAGAAAAAAAAACATACAGTTGTAAGTGCAGTTCTTCAAGAGTTGAATACTTTGTAAGTTGCGAACTATCTGTATCTAAAATTAGAAATAAAAGTGGGGACATTACAACTGACCATACAGAAGCAAAAAGGATTATAAGAGAATACTATGAAAAACTGTATGCCAACAAATTAGATAATCCAGATGAAATGGAAACATTTCTAAAAACACTTTAATTTCCTGACTCAAGAAGAATTAGAACATCTCAACAGACTCATAACAAGTGAAGAGATCAAATCAGTAATCAAAAACCTCTAACCAAAAAAACGCCCAGAACCAGATGGCTTCAGTGGGGATTTCTATGAGAGAACACTTCCTAACTCATTCTGTGAAGCCAGTATTACCATATTACAAAGCTTAGAGCCCTGGAGGGGCAGTAGTTAAGAGCTTGGCTGCTAACCAAAAGGTCTACAGTTCGAATCCACCATCCGCTCTTTGGAAACCCTATGGGACAGTTCTACTCTGTCTTATAGGGTTGCTATGAGTTGGAATTGACTCGACAGCAGCAGGTATATTACTACCATGTTACCTAAGTCAGACAAATACAAGAAAAGAAAATTACAGACCAATATCTCTTATGAATATAGATGAAAAAATCCTCAACAAAATAGTGGCAAATAAAATTCAATAGTGTATTAATAATCAAGGAGCCCTGGTGGCACAGTGGGTAAAGCGATCAACTGCTAAGCGGAAGGTCGTCAGTTCAAAACTGCCAGTGGCTCTACAGGAGAAAGATGTAGCACTCTGCTTCCATAAAGATTTACAGCCTTGGAAAACTAACGGGATCGCGATGAGTCGGAATCAACTCAGCAGCAGTGGTTTTTTTTTTTTTTTTTGACACCATAATCAATTGAGATTTATCCCAGGAACAAAAGGGTGGCTCAACACTAAAAAAAAAAAAAAAAAATCAACCAGTGTAATTCACAACATCAATAGAACAAAGGAAAAGAACCACATGGTCATCTTATTTGACACAGAGAAGGTATTTGACAAAAGTCAGCAGATTTTCATGAACTAGGAGGAAAGTTCCTCAATCTGATAAAGCACATTTATGAAAACTCTATAGCTAACATCATACTTAATAGAGAAAGACAGAAAAAGACAAGGACGCCTGCTCTCACAACTGCTATTCAATATTGTACTAGAAGTTCTAGCTAGAACAATTAGGCAAAAGAAAAGGGGGGGAGGATAAAATATATCCAAATTAGAAAGAAAGAAGTAAAAGCAGAAGTATAGCATGATCCTATATATAGAAAACCCCAAAGAATCCACAAGAAAAGTATTAGAGCTAATAAATGGTTTCAACAAAGTAATAGAATACAGGGTCAACACAGAAAAATCAGTTGGGTTCTTATACTTCTGGAATGAGGGATCTGAAAAGGAAATAAAAAAATCCATTTAAAATAACATCTAAAAGAATAAAATACCTAGGAATAAATATAAAGAGGCAAAAAACTTGTAAACTGAAAACTATAAAATATTAGTATAAGAAAGTAAAGAATATCTAAATAAACAGAAGGATATTCTGTGTTCATGGATTAGAAAACTTAATGTTATGAAGATGTCAATAATACGTTAAGCAATATATAGAATAAGGGCATTCCCCATTAAAATTCCAACAACCTTCTTTGCATGAATGGAAAAACCAATCCTCATATTTATATGGAACTAAAGGCTCCCTGAATAGTCAAAGTAATCCTGAAAAAGAAGAATGAAGTAGGATGATTTACACTTTCTGATCTCAAAATATATTATAAAACTACAGTAATCAAAAAAGTTTGTTATTGGTTTAATGATAGACATATAGAACCATGGAATAGAACTCAGAGTCCAGAAATAAAACTGCACAGCTATGGTCAATTGATCTTTGACAAGGTTGCTAAATCCATCCAAAGGGAAAATATGTTGTTGTTGGGTGTCGTTGAGTCAGTTACGAATCATAGTGACTCCACGAGACGGAATAGAACTGCCCCACAATGTTTTCTTGGGTATAATTTTTACAGAAGCAGATCATCAAGTTCTTCTCCCACTGGGCTGCTGGGTGAGTTCAAACTGCCAACCATTCCATCAACAGCTGAGTACTTTACCGTTTACACCATCAGGGATCTTTGGGGAAAGTATAGCTTCTTTAATAAATGGCGCTGGGACAACTGGATTCCCTCAAACGAATGAACTTAGACTCATACCTCACACTAGATATGAGAAGTAATTCAAAATGGATCAAAGACTTAATGTAAGATCTGAAACCATACGACTATTAAAAGACCCAAGTCATGGTGTTTTCAATGTCCTCGTATACATGTGAAAGGTGGACAAAGAATAAGGAAGACTGAAGAAGAATTGACGCTTTCGAATTGTGGTGTGGGCAAAGAATACTGAATATACCATGGACTGCCAAAAGAACTAGCACATCTGTCTTAGAAGAAGTACAGCCAGAATGCTCCTTAGAAACGAGGATGACGAGAATTCCTCTCACATATTTTGGAGTGTTCTCAGAAGGAACCAGTCACTGGAGAAGGACATCATGCTTGTTAAAGTGGAGGATGAGCAAAAAGGAGGAAGACCCTAATGAGATGGATTGACACAGTGGCTGCAACAATGCGCCCAAGCATTGCAACGATTATGAGGATGGCGCAGGAGCAGGCAGTGTTTCATTCTGTTGTACCTACGGTTGTTATGAGTTGGAATCAACTCATTGACACCTAACAACAACATTAAAAGAAAACTTAGGGATAGTGCTTTGGGATCCAATTTTCAATAATGGACTCTTAGATATGACACTGAAAGCAGGAGCAACAAAAGACAAAATAGATAAATGGCACCTCATCAAAAATTTTTTAAATTTGTTCATCAAAGAACTTCATCAATAAAGTTAAGAGGCAACCTATAGACTGGGAGAAAATTTTGGGTACCATATATCTGACAAGGTTTTAATATCTAGCATGTATAAAGAACTGCTACATTTAACAACAAACAGGAAAACAACTCAATCAAAAAAGACAAAGGACTTGAATAAACACTTAACCAAAGAAGAAATACAAATGGCCAATAAGCACATTAAAAGATGCTCAACATTATTAGTTATTACCAAAAACCAAACCTGTTGCCACAGAGTTCATTCCAACTCATAGCAACCCTACAGGATAGAGCATAACTGCCCCATGGGTTTCCCAAGGCCATAAACCCTTACAGAAGCAGACTGCTAGACACACCTTTCTCCCATGGAGCAGTTGGTGGGTTCGAACTACCCGCATTTCAGTTAACCACTGCACCACCACGGCTCATCTATTAGTCATTCCCACCAAAAAAACCCAGTGCCCTCGAGTCGATTCCGACTCATAGCAACCCTATAGGACGGAGTAGAACTGCCCCATGGATATTAGTCATTAGGGAAATGCAAATCAAAACTACAATGAGATAAAACTTCATACTACTATGATTTAAAAAAATGGAAAACAACAAGTGCTAGCGGGGATGTGGAGAAAAAGGAACCCTCATCTATCGTTGGAGACTTTGTAAAATGGTACAGACACTGTGGAAATCAGTTTGGCAGTTCTTAAAAAAATTAAACATAGAATTACCATACTATTCAGCAATTCCACTTGTAGGTGTATACACAAAAGTCTTAAAAGCAGGGACTCAAACAGATACTGGTACATCAATGTTCATTGAAGCATCTTCATGATAGGTGAAAGGTGAAAACAAACCGAGTGTACATCAGCACATGAATTTATAAATAAATGTGGTGTATACATACAATGGAATATTATTTAGCCTTAAAAAATGAAGTACTGATACATACAACAATATGGATGAATTCTGAAAACATCCTGCTGAGTAAAATAAGTCACGGAAAAATATTGTATGATCACACTTACGTGAAATATCTAGAATGGGCAATTGTTTATAGATCAAAGTTGATTGGCGGTTACCAGTGGCAGGGGAGAGGGAGGGGAAAAAGGGGGGCTCGTTACTTATGGGATCCTGATCTTCTGTTAAGAGTGATGAAAAAAATTGAAGGTGGGTCATGATGATGGTTGCACAACATGATAAACACAATCAATGTCATTGAATTGTACAAGAGAAAAATGTTGAGATGGCAAATATTATGTCACATATGTATTTACCACAAAAGATGTTCTTAGATTCTTTATTTAAAAAAAATGGGTATACTTGTCTTGTTACTGACCTTAATATTAGTGACTTAGATGTTTCCATATTGCAAGTTATACATGCTTTGGGTTTCATATAGTCTTTACTATTGTTAGGACATTTTAAAAAATCTGTATACTCTTTCTCTGGTGTTTTGTTTTAGAAGTGGATCTTGAATTTTCCGTATTCCTTTTTCACAACCATAATTGTCTTAATGGTGATTTGCAAAACTGGCATAAAATTCTCTACTTTAAAGTACAAAATTCAGTGGTTTTTAGTATATTCACAAAGTTGTGAAAACATTATCATTATCTAAATCCAGAATGTTTTCTTCAGCCCAAAAAGAAGCCTCATACACTTTCCTCCATCTCCCCACTCCCAGCTACCACTAATATACTATATATTTCTGTGGATTTTCTTATTAGTAAGAGCATTATCCATAATACCCAAACAGGGGAGATTAAGCAAAAGCCTATCAACTGATGAGTGGATAAAAAATATTGTATACCTATGCAATGGAATGTTATTATTTCTGTACAGATTTTTGTGTGAACATGCTTTAAGTTCTCTTGGATATATATCTACGAGTGTAATTGCTGACATATATGCTAACTTTATGTTTGACAATTTGAGAAACTGCCTAACTATTTTTGACAGTGGCTGTACAATTTTAAATTACTATCAGCAGTGTACAAGGGTTCCAATTTCTCCATATCCTCGCCAACACTTGTTATTTTTCATTTTTTGTAACACTCAGCCTAGTGGTTGTGAAGTGATACCTCACTGTGGTTTCGATTTGCATTTCCCTAATGACTAACGATTTTGAGCATATTTTCATGTGCTTGCTGGCCATTTGCATATTTTCTTTGGAGAAATGTCTGTTCAAATCATTTCCCCATTTTTAAATTGAGTTATTTGTTTTTTATTGTTGAATTGTAGTTCTTTATACTTTCTGGATACTAGGCCCTTATCAGGTATATGGTTTGCAAATATTTTTTCACATTCTGTAGGTCATCTTTTTACTCCAGAACTGTTCCCTCTATTCTAACAAAATATTAATTATTGAAATATGTGCTTGGAATTCTAGTGGAATGCCCTTTTTTAAGAATGGGGTAATGTTAAATTTGAACATTTCAGTTTAGTTAAGTACAGATTCATCAACACTTCCTTTAAATTGATAATGTCTTCTATTTTCCTTTGCTGCATATCTGGAGAGAGCAAACTATAAGTATGCCTGCCAGTAGCCTAGCATATTTTCTGGTACCTTGCAGGAGTTCTATGGAGCACAGTTCTACTCTGTCACATATAGGGTCGCCTTGAGTTGGAATTGAGATGGTGGCAACTGGTTTGGTTTTTGATTTTTAATACATGTTTAATAAATGATGACTGAATTTAAGTCTTTATGGAAAATAAAGTATCTGCTTCCAGGACATATAAAGTGTTATTTCCTTCATTTCCTTTTCAAATAAATCCCTAGTCTTATCTTTAACATCTAATCTGTTATCTTTCCTTGTTCAAATCGCAGAGAAATAGTATGAAAAAAATAAATGTTCAAAATTATCTAATATGTTCACATGCTTCGTGTAGATTTATATCCTTTCTACACCAGGAATAATAAAGAGCGATAAGTATTAGAAGATCATTTTAGCAAAATACAGTAAATTCTCTTTTAACAGGGATGATGCTATCTATTAACCAGCACTTCTGCACATCCAGAGTACAATTGAAACTGATGGTCATGATGATGACCATTCTGAAGTGTCTTCTGAATCACTGAATCAATATTATATATGGTAAGCCAATATTACTAAGAATATTTGATTAAACAGGATTTAACATATCCCAAGCATGCCAGATTACAGAGGGTTTTATGTGCATCAATAACTAAACATAATCAAGTGACTGCAACTGTTCTAGCCTTTGTGAAAATAATAGCAGTGCATTTTGTGCCAAAAATAATTATTACATTGAGCAATAAGAAATGATTGTGTTTTACATTCTGGTAGAGTAAATGAACATTTGAATAACTGGATTTAAAATAGGCACCAAAGTGTTATTGCCATGTTCATAACATAATAATAAGTACCACTATTTAAAATGTTTGTTAGCTGGTTCTTTGAAAAAATCAACAAAATTGATAAACCATCGGCCAAACTAACAAAAGAAAAACAGGAGAGGAAGCAAATAACCTGAATAAGAAATGAGACGGGTGATATTACAACAGACCGAACTGAAATTAAAAGAATCATATCAGATTATTACGAAAAATTGCACTCTAACAAATTTGAAAACCTAGAAGAAATGGATGAATTCCAAGAAACACACTGTTTTTGTTGTTGTTGTTAGGTGCTGTCGAGTTGGTTCTGACTCATAGCAACCCTATGCACAACAGAATGAAACACTGCCCGGTCCTGAGCCATCCCTACAATCGTTATGCTTGACCTCATTGTTGCAGTCACTATGTCAATCCACCTGGTTGAGAGTCTTCCTCTTTTTCGCTGACCCGGTACTTTACAAGCATCATGTCATTCTCCAGGGACTGATCCCTCCTGACAACATGTCCAAAGTATGTAAGACGCAGTCTCGCCATCCTTGCTTCTAAGGAGCATTCTGGCTGCACTTCTTCCAAGACAGATTTGTTCGTTCTTTTGGCAGCTCATAGCATATTCAATATTCTTCTCCAACACCACAATTCATAAGCGTCAATTCTTTTTCGGTCTTCCTTATTCATTGTCCAGCTTTCACATGCATATAATGCGATTGAAAATACCATGGCTTGGGTCAGGCGCACCTTAGTCTTCAGGGTGACATCTTTGCTCTTCAACACTTTAAAGAGGTTCTTTGCAGCGGCTTTACCCAATGGAATGCATCTTTTGAATTCTTGATGGCTGCTTCCATGGCTGTTGATTGTGGATCCAAGTAAAATGAAATCCTTGACAACTTCAATGTTATCTCCATGTATTATGATGTTGCTCATTGGTCCATTTGTGGAGATTTCTGTTTTCTTTATGTTCAGGTGCAATCCATACTGAAACCTGTGGTCTTTGATCTTCCTTAGTAACTACTTCGAGTCCTCTTCACTTTCAGCAAGCAAGGTTCTGTCATCTGAGGAATGCAGATTGTTAATGAGTCTTCCTCCAATCCTGATGCCCCATTCTTCTTCATATAGTCCACCTTCTTGGATTATTTCCTCAGCATACATATTGAATAGGTATGGTGAAAAAATACAACCCTGACGCACACCTTTCCTGACTTTAAACCAATCAATATCCCCTTGTTCTGCCCGAACAACTGCCTCTTGATTTATGTAAAGGTTCCTCATGAGCATAATTAAGTGTTCTGCAATTCCCATTCTTCACAATGTTATCCATAATTTGTTATGATTCACACAGCCAAATGCCTTTGCATAGTCAATAAAACACAGGTAAACATCCTTCTGCTATTCTCTACTTTCAGCCAAGATCCATCTGACATCAGCAATGATATCCCTGGTTCCACGTCCTCTTCTGAAACCAGCCTGAATTTCTGGCAGTTCCCTGTCAATATACTGCTGCAGCCGTTTTTGAATTATATTCAGCAAAATTTTGCTTGCTGTGATATTAATGATATTGTTCTATAATTTCCACATTCGGTTGGATCGCCTTTCTTGAGAATAGGCATAACTATGGATCTCTTCCAGTCAATTGGCCATGAAGTTATCTTCCATATTTCTTGGCATAGACAAGTAAGCACCTCCAGTGCTGCATCTGTTTGTTGAAACATCTCAATTGATATTCCATCAATTCCTGGAGCCTTGCTTTTTGCCAATGCCTTCAGAGGAGCTTGGACTTCTTCCTTCAGTACCATCAGTTCCTGATCATATGCCACCTCTTGAAATGGTTGAACATCAACTAATTCTTTTTGGTATAATGACTCTATGTATTCCTTCCATTTTCTTTTGATGCTTCCAGCATCTTTTAATATTTTCCCCATAGAATCCTTCACTATTGCAACTTGAGGCTTGAATTTTTTCTTCAGTTCTTTCAGCTTGAGAAACGTTGCGCAAGTTCTTCTCTTTTGATATTCCATCTCCAGCTGTTTGCACATGTCATTATAATACTTTACTTGGTCTTCTCAGGGTGCCCTTTGAAATATTCTGTTCAGTTCTTTTTCTTCATCAATTCTTCTTTTTGCTTTAGCTGCTCCACGTGTGAAAGCAAGTTTCAGAGTCTCCTCTGACTTCCTTCTTGGTTTTTTCTTTCTTTCCCATTTTTTCAAAGACCTCTCGCTTTCCTCATGTAAAATGTCCTTGATATCATTCCACAACTCGTCTTGGTCTTCAGTCACTAGTGTCCAATGTGTCAAATTTATTCTTTTCTTTTTTTAATTTTTATTAAGCTTCAAGTGAACATTTACCATTCCAATCAGTCTGTCACATGTAGGTTTACATACATCTTACTCCCTTCTCCCACTTGCTCTCCCCCTATTGAGTCAGCCCTTACAGTCTCTCGTTTCGTGCCAATTTTACCGTCCTCCCTCTCTCTCTATCTTCCCATCCCCCCTCCAGTCAAGAGTTGCCAACACACTCTCCCGTGTCCACCTGATTTGATTAGCTCACTCTTCATCAGTATCTCTCTCCCCCCCATTGACCAGTCCTTTTCATGCCTGATGATTTGTCTTCGGGGATGGTTCCTGTCCTGTGCCATCAGAAGTTCTGGGGAGCATTGTCTCTGGGATTCCTCTAGTCGCAATCATACCATTAGGTGTGGTCTTTTAATGAGAATTTGGGGTCTGTATCCCACTGGTCTCCTGCTCCCTCAGGAGTTGTCTGTTGTGTTCCCTGACAGGGCAGACATCGATTGTGGCCGGGCACCACCTAGTTCTTCTGGTCTCAGGATAATGTAGGTCTCTGGTTCAAGTGGCCCTTTCTGTCTCTTGGGTTCTTAGTTGTCGTGTGACCTTGGTGTTCTTCCTTTGCCTTTGCTCCCGGTGGGTTGAGACCAATTAATGTATTTTAGATGGCCGCTTGTTGGCATTTAGGACCCCAGGCACCACAATTCAAAGTGGGTTGCAGAGTGTTTTCATAATAGAATTGTTTTGCCCATTGACTTAGAAGTCCCCTCAAACCAAGTTCCCCAGACCCCAGCCCCTGCTTCGCTGACCTTTGAAGCTTTCATTTTATCTCGGAAACCTCTTTACTTTTAATCCAGTCCAATTAGGCTGACCTTCCTTATTTTGAGTGTTGTCTTTCCCTTCACCCAAAGCAGTTCCCATCTACAGATTGATCAATAAAAAGCCCTCTCCCTCCCTCCCTCCCTCCCCCCTTTGTAACCACATAAGTATGTGTTCTTCTCCGTTTTTTCTATTTCTCAAGATCTTATAATAGTGGTCTTATACAATATTTGTCCTTTTGCAACTGACTCATTTCGCTCAGCATAATGCCTTCCAGATTCCTCCATGTTATGAAATGTTTCAGAGATTCGTCACTGTTCTTTATCGATGCGTAGTATTCCATTGTGTGAATATACCACAATTTATTTATCCATTCATCTGTTGATGGACATCTTGGTTGCTTCCAGCTTTTTGCTATTGTAAACAGAGCTGCAATAAACATGGGTGTGCATATATCTGTTTGTGTGAAGGCTCTCGTATCTTTAGGGTATATTCCGAGGAGTGGGATTTCTGGGTTGTATGGTAGTTCTATTTCTAACTGTTTAAGATAACGCCAGATGGATTTCCAAAGTGGTTGTACCATTTTACAATCCCACCAGCAGTGTATGAGAGTTCCAATCTCTCCGCAGCCTCTCCAACATTTATTCTTTTGTGTTTTTTGAATTAATGCTAGTCTAGTTGGTGTCAGATGGAATCTCATCGTAGTTTTAATTTGCATTTCTCTAATGGCTAATGATCGAGAGCATTTTCTCATGTATCTGTTGGCTGCCTGAATATCTTCCTTAGTGAAATGTGTGTTCATATCCTTTGCCCACTTCTTGATTGGGTTGTTTGTCTTTTTGTGGTTGAGTTTTGACAGAGTCATGTAGATTTTAGAGATCAGGCGCTGGTCGGAGATGTCATAGGTGAATATTCTTTCCCAGTCTGTAGGTGGTCTTTTTACTCTTTTGGTGAAGTCTTTAGATGAGCATAGGTGTTTGATTTTTAGGAGCTCCCAGTTATCTGGTTTCTCTTCATCATTTTTGGTAATGTTTTGTATTCTGTTTATGCCCTGTATTAGGGCTCCTAGGGTAGATCCTATTTTTTCTTCCATGATTTTTATCGTTTTAGTCTTTATGTTTAGGTCTTTGATCCACTTGGAGTTAGTTTTTGTGCATGGTGTGAGGTATGGGTCCTGTTTCATTCTTTTGCAAGTGGATATCCAGGTATGCCAGCATCATTTGTTAAAAAGACTATTATTTCCCCAATTGACTGACACTGGTCCTTTGTCAAATATCAGCTGCTCATAAATGGATGGATTTATATCTGGATTATCAATTCTGTTCCATTGGTCTATGTGCCTGTTGTTGTACCA
This sequence comes from Elephas maximus indicus, assembly GCF_024166365.1. Classification (NCBI taxonomy): domain Eukaryota; kingdom Metazoa; phylum Chordata; class Mammalia; order Proboscidea; family Elephantidae; genus Elephas; species Elephas maximus. Next base: position 83,684,252 of record NC_064846.1, read on the forward strand.
GTACCAGGCTGTTTTGACTACTGTAGCTATATAATAGGTTCTGAAATCAGGTAGGGTGAGGCCTCCCACTTTCTTCTTCTTTTTCAGTAATGTTTTGCTTATCCGGGGGTTCTTTCCTTTCCATATGAAATTAGTGATTTGTTTCTCTATTCCCTTAAAGTATGACATTGGTATTTGGATTGGAAGTGCGTTATATGTATAAATGGCTTTTGGTAGAATAGACATTTTTATAATGTTAAGTCTTCCTATCTATGAGCAGGGTATGTTTTTCCACTTAACTGTGTCCTTTTGAATTTCTTGTAGCAGAGTTTTATAGTTTTCTTTGTATAGGTCTTTTACATCCTTGGTAAGATTTATTCCTAAGTATTTTATCTTCTTGGGGGCTACTGTGAATGGTATTGATTTGGTAATTTCCTCTTCGGTGTTCTTTTTGTTGATGTAGAGGAATCCAAGTGATTTTTGTATGTTTATTTTATATCCTGAGACTCTTCCAAACTCTTCTATTAGTTTCAGTAGTTTTCTGGAGGATTTCTTAGGGTTTTCCATGTATACGATCATGTCATCTGCAAATAGTGATAGCTTTACTTCCTCCTTACCAATCTGGATACCCTTTATTTCTTTGTCTAGCCTAATTGCTCTGGCTAGGACTTCAAGTACGATGTTGAATAAGAGCGGTGATAAAGGGCATCCTTGTCTGGTTCCCGTTCTCAAGGGAAATGCTTCCAGGTTCTCTCCATTTAGAGTGATATTGGCCGTTGGCTTTGCATATATGCCCTTTATTAGGTTGACGAATTTTCCTTCAATTCCTATTTTGGTTAGAGTTTTTATCATAAATGGGTGTTGAACTTTGTCAAATGCCTTTTCTGCATCTATTGATAAGATCATGTGGTTTTTATCTTTTGTTTTATTTATGAGATGGATTACATTAATGGTTTTTCTGATATTAAACCAGCCTTGCATACCTGGTATAAATCCCACTTGATCAGGGTGTATTATTTTTTTGATGTGTTGTTGGATTCTATTGGCTAGAATTTTGTTGAGGATTTTTGCATCTATGTTCATGAGGGATATAGGTCTAAAATTTTCTTTTTTTGTAATGTCTTTACCTGGTTTTGGTATCAGGGAGATGGTAGCTTCATAGAATGAGTTGGGTAGTATTCCGTCTTTTTCTATACTTTGAAATACCTTCAATAGTAATGGTGTTAAGTCTTCTCTGAAGGTTTGGTAGAACTCTGCAGTGAAGCCATCTGGGCCAGGACTTTTTTTTGTTGGGAGTTTTTTGATTACCGTTTCAATCTCTTTTTTTGTTATGGGTCTATTTTGTTGTTCTACTTCTGATTGTGTTAGTTTAGGTAGGTAGTGTTTTTCTAGGAATTCATCCATTTCTTCTAGGTTTGCAAATTTGTTAGAGTACAATTTTTCATAATAATCTGATATGATTCTTTTAATTTCAGTTGGGTCTGTTTTGATGTGGCCCTTCTGGTTTCTTATTCGGGTTATTTGTTTCCTTTCCGGTATTTCTTTAGTCAGTCTAGCCAATGGTTTATCAATTTTGTTAATTTTTTCAAAGAACCAGCTTTTGGCTTTGTTAATTCTTTCAATTGTTTTTCTGTTCTCTAATTCATTTAGTTCAGCTCTAATTTTTATTATTTGTTTTCTTCTGGTGCCTGATGGATTCTTTTGTTGCTCACTTTCTATTTGTTCAAGTTGTAGGGACAGTTCTCTGATTTTGGCTCTTTCTTCTTTTTGTATGTGTGCATTTATCGATATAAATTGGCCTCTGAGCACTGCCTTTGCTGTGTCCCAGAGGTTTTGATAGGAAGTATTTTCATTCTCGTTGCTTTCTAAGAATTTCCTTATTCCCTCCTTGATGTCTTCTATAACCCAGTCTTTCTTCAGGAGGGTATTGTTCATTTTCCAAGTATTTGATTTCTTTTCCCTAGTTTTTCTGTTATTGATTTCTAGCTTCATTGCCTTGTGGTCTGAAAAGATGCTTTGTAATATTTCGATGTTTTGGATTCTGGAAAGATTTGTTTTATGCCCTAATATGTGGTCTATTCTAGAGAATGTTCCATGTGCGCTAGAAAAAAAAGTATATTTTGCAGCAGTTGGGTGGAGAGTTCTGTATAAGTCAATGAGGTCAAGTTGGTTGATTGTTGTAAGTAGGTCTTCCGTGTCTCTGTTGAGCTTCTTACTGGATGTCCTGTCCTTCTCCGAAAGTGGTGTGTTGAAGTCTCCTACTATATATGTGGAGGTGTCTATCTCACTTTTCAATTCTGTTAAAATTTGATTTATGTATCTTGCAGCCCTGTCATTAAAAGTCATTAGGTGCGTAAATATTTAATATGGTTATGTCTTCCTGATCAATTGTCCCTTTTATCATTATATAGTGTCCTTCTTTATCCTTTGTGGCGGATTTAAGTCTAAAGTCTATTTTGTCAGAAATTAATATTGCTACTCCTCTTCTTTTTTGCTTATTGTTTGCTTGATATATTTTTTTCCATCCTTTGAGTTTTAGTTTGTTTGTGTCTCTAAGTCTAAGGTGTGTCTCTTGTAGGCAGCATATAGATGGATCGTGTTTCTTTACCCAGTCCGTGACTCTCTGTCTCTTTATTGGTGCATTTAGTCCATTTACATTCAGCGTAATTATAGATAAGTAAGTTATTAGTGCTGTCATTTTGATGCCTTTTCATGTGTGTTGTTGGCCATTTCATTTTTCCACATGCTTTTTTGTGCTGAGACGTTTTTCTTAGTAGCTTGTGAGATCCTCATTTTCATAATGTTTAACTTTGTGTTTATTGAGTCGTTATGTTTTTCTTGGCTTTTTTCTTGAGTTATGGGATTGATATTCCTTTTTGTGGTTACCTTTTTATTTACCCCTATTTTTCTAAGTAAAAACCTAACTTGTATCCTTCTATTTCGCCTTGTATCACTCTCCATCTGGCAGTTCAATGCCTCCTATATTTAGTCCCTCTTTTTGATTATTTTGATCGTTTATCTATTGATTTCCATGATTTCCTGTTGTGTGTATTATTTTGTTTATTTATTTATTTTTTAGAATTAGTCTTAATTTGTTTGTTTTTGTGCTTTCCCTATTTGAGTTGCGTTGATATCAGGACGTTCTGTTTTGTGACCTTGTATTGTGCTGGTACCTGATATTATTGGTCATCCGGCCAAACAATCTCATTTAGCATTTCTTGCAGTCTTGGTTTAGTTTTTGCAAATTCTCTAAACTTGTGTTTATCTGTAAATATCTTAATTTCTCCTTCATATTTCAGAGAGAGTTTTGCTGGATATATGATCCTTGGTTGGCAGTTTTTCTCGTTCAGTGCTCTGTATACGTCGTCCCATTCCCTTCTTGCCTGCATGGTTTCTGCTGAGTAGTCTGAACTTATTCTTATTGATTCTCCCTTGAAGGAAACCTTTCTTTTCTCCCTGGCTGCTTTTAAAATTTTCTGTTTGTCTTTGGTTTTGGCAAGTTTGATGATAATATGTCTTGGTGTTTTTCTTTTTGGATCAATCTTAAATGGGGTTCGATGAGCATCTTGGATAGATATCCTTTTGTCTTTCATGATGTCAGGGAAGTTTTGTGTCAGGAGTTCTTCAACTATTTTCTCTGTGTTTTCTGTCCCCCCTCCCTGTTCTGGGACTCCAATCACTCGCAAGTTATCCTTCTTGATATAGTCCCACATGATTCTTAGGGTTTCTTCATTTTTTTAATTCTTTTATCTGATTTTTTTTCAGCTATGTTGGTGTTGTTTCCCTGGTCCTCCAGAAGTCCCAGTCTACATTCTAATTGCTCGAGTCTGCTCCTCTGACTTTCTATTGCGTTGTCAAATTCTGTAATTTTATTGTTAATCTTTTGGATTTCTACATGCTGTCTCTCTATGGATTCTTGCAACTTGTTAATTTTTCCACTATGCTCTTGAATAATCTTTTTGAGTTCTTCAACAGTTTTATCAGTGTGTTCCTTGGCTTTTTCTGCATTTATCCTAATTTCATTTGTGATGTCTTGAAGCATTCTGTAAATTAGTTTTTTATATTCTGTATCTGATAATTCCAAGATTGTATCTTCATTTGGGAAAGATTTTGATTCTTTTGTTTGGGGGGTTGGAGAAGCTGTCACGGTCTGTTTCTTTATGTGGTTTGATATGGACTGCTGTCTCCGAGCCATCACTGGGAAACTAGATTTTCCAAGTAGTCGGCTAAAAAAAAATGCAGTCAGATCCCTATCTGAATTCTCCCTCTGGCTCCGGGTATTCGGATGTTAATGGGGTCGCCTGGGGAGGGTGGGGGATGGATCTGAGAGCTAGGAGCGTAGCACCACAGAATATAGAGCTGAACACCACGTTCACGCTCCGCCCCCGTTCGCCAAAATCTGGGCTGGATGGGTCCCTGGCTAGGACACTGCTTTCCTTGCTCGGAAACCAGTCACTTCCTCCTGGGGACTTCCTCCGGTGGGCGGCACCGCTCGTGGGCACTGGGTGGGCTTTTCCCGCACCAATGGGTGGGCCCGCCCCCAGGGTCTATTCAGGCGATTATAATTGGGTCCCGTGGTCATGCCCCGCCCGTGCACGCGCCCAAATCCCACTGGGATGACTTCCGGGTTGAGACGCTGCTTTCTCCGTTCCGGAACCAGTCACTTTCTCCCGGGGATTTCTCCTTCCGGTGCGCCACACCTCTTGCGCGAACTGGGTTGGCGTCACCTGCACGGCTAGGTGGGCCCGCCCCCTGGGTCAATTCAGGGTAATAAAAATGGACCCCCCGCTCATGCCCCGCTCGTGCGCACGCCCAAGTCCCAGCAGGACGGCACCCTGTCTGGGACGCTACTTTCCCCGCTTCGGGACCAATCACTTCCTCCCGGGGATTTCTCCTTCCGGTGCGCCACACCTCTTGCGCGAACTGGGAGGGCTTCACTTGCACGACCAGGTGGGCCCGCCCCCTGGGTCAATTCAGGGTAATAAAAATGGACCCCGCGCTCACGCCCCGCCCGCGCGTGCGTGCGCCCAGATCCCAGCAGAATGGCTCCCCGTCTGGGATGCTGCTTTCCCTGCTTTGAGACCAGACACTTCCGGGGATTTCTCCCTCTGGTGTGCCGCGCCACACGCGTGGACTGGGTGTGCGTCCTCCCGCACGAACGTGTGGGCCCCGCCCTGGGGTCACTTTAGGGAAATATAGTTGACCCCCCCCGCTCGCGCCCCGTCGGCTTCTCACCTAACTCCCGGCAGGACGGCACCCCAGCTGGGATGCTGTTCTCCACCCTCCCAGATCAGTCACTGCCTCCCGGGTGCTTCTCCCTCTGGCTGCGCCTCTACGCCGCCCGCGACAACCTGCTACACTTCCTCCTGGGATGGGTTCGGGGGGAAGGGGTGGGCCCCCTTTCTGTGCCGTCTGCCCCCCTGGGCTCTGCCCCAGATCGGGCTCCGAAGGTCACCTGCCTGGTGCGCTGGCTCCTGGTTCTGAAAACAGTCGCTGTCTGCCCGTATTTGTTCGTTTTCTGTCTCTAAGTCTGTGCTTGTTGTTCAGAGTTCGTAGATTGTTATGTATGTGATCGATTCCCTTGTTTTTCCGAGTCTTTGTTGCAAGAGGGATCCGCGGTAGCGTCCACCTAGTCTGCCATCTTGGCCCCGGATCCTCAAATCTATTCTTGAGATGGTCTCTAAATTCGGGTGGGATGTACTCAAGGTCATATTTTGGCTCTTGTGGACGTGCTCTGATTTTCTTCAGTTTTAGCTTGAACTTGCATATGAGAAATTGATGGTCTGTCCCACAGTCACCCATGTCCTTGATTTGACTGATGATATTGAGCTTTTCTGTCATCTCTTTCCACAGATGTAGTCAATTTTATTTCTGTGCATTTCATCTGGTGAGGTCCACGAGTATAGTCGTGGTTTATGTTGGTGAAAGAAGGTATTTGCAATGAAGAAGTCGTTGGTCTTGCAAAATTCTATCATTCGTTCTCTGGCATTTTTTCTATCACCGTGGTCATATTTTCGAACTGCTGGTCTTTGTTTCCAACTTTTGCATTCTAATCACCAGTAATTATCAATGCATCTTGACTGCATGTTTGATCAATTTCAGACTGCAGCAGCTGATGAAAATCTTCTATTTCTTCATCTTTGGCCCTAGTGGTTGGTGTGTAAATTTGAATAATAGTCGTATTAACTGGTCTTCCTTGTAGGCGTATGGATATTATCCTATCACTGACAGCGTTGTATTTCAGGATAGATCTTGAAAGGTTCTTTTTGACAATGAATGCAGCACCATTTCTCTTCTATTTTTCATTCCCAGCATAGTAGACTATAAGATTGTCTGATTCAAAATGCCCGATACCAGTCCATTTCAGCTCACTAATGCTTAGGATATTGATGTTTATGCATTTCATTTCATTTTTTTTAAGTTTTATTAAGCTTCAAGTGAACGTTTACAAATCCAATCAGTCTGTCACATATAATTTTACATACATCTCACTCCCTACTCCCACTTGCTCTCCCCCTCTTAAGTCAGCCCTTTCAGTCTCTCCTTTCGTGACAATTTTGCCAGCTTCCCTCTCTCTCTATCCTCCCATCCCCCCTCCAGACAAGAGTTGCCAACACAATCTCAAGTGTCCACCTGATATAATTAGCTCACTCTTCATCAGCGTCTCTCTCCCACCCGCTGACCAGTCCCTTTCATGTCTGATGAGTTGTCTTCGGGGATGGATCCTGTCCTGTGCCAACAGAAGGTCTGGGGACCATGGCCGCCGGGATTCCTCTAGTCTCAGTCAGACCATTAAGTTTGGTCTTTTTATGAGAATTTGGGGTCTGTATCCCACTGATCTCCTGCTCCCTCAGGGGTCCTCTGCTGTGCTCCCTGTCAGGGCAGTCATCGATTGTGGCCGGGCACCAACTAGTTCTTCTGGTCTCAGGATGATGTAGGTCTCTGGTTCATGTGGCCCTTTCTGTCTCTTGGGCTCTTAGTTGCCGTGTGGCCTTGGTGTTCTTCATTTTCCTTTGCTCCAGGTGGGTTGAGACCAATTGATGCATCTTAGATGGCCGCTTGTTAGCATTTAAGACCCCAGATGCCACATTTCAAAGTGGGATGCAGAATGAATTCATAATAGAATTATTTTGCCCCAGACCCCCGCCCTTGTTCCGCTGACCTTTGAAGCATTCATTTTATCCCGGAAACTTCTTTGCTTTTGGTCCAGTCCAATTGAGCTGACCTTCCATGTATTGAGTGTTGTCTTTCCCTTCACCTAAAGCAGTTCTTATCTACTGATTAATCAATAAAAAACCCTCTCCCGCCCTCCCTCCCTTCCCCCCTCGTAACCACAAAAGTATGTGTTCTTCTCATGTTTACTATTTCTCAAGATCTTATAATAGTGGTCTTACACAATATTTGTCCTTTTGCCTCTGACTAATTTCGCTCAGCATAATGCCTTCCAGGTTCCTCCATGTTATGAAATGTTTCACAGATTCGTCACTGTTCTTTATTGATGTGTAGTATTCCATTGTGTGAATATACCACAATTTATTTACCCATTCATCCGTTGATGGACACCTTGGTTGCTTCCAACTTTTTGCTATTGTAAACAGAGCTGCAATAAACATGGGTGTGCATATATCTGTTTGTGTGAAGGCTCTTGTATCTCTAGGGTATACTCCGAGGAGTGGGATTTCTGGGTTGTATGGTAGTTCTATTTCTAACTGTTTAAGATAACGCCAGATAGATTTCCAAAGCGGTTGTACCATTTGACATTCCCACCAGCAGTGTATAAGAGTTCCAATCTCTCTGCAGCCTTTCCAACATTTATTATTTTGTGTTTTTTGGATTAATGCCAGCCTTGCTGGTGTGAGATGGAATCTCATCGTAGTTTTAACTTGCGTTTCTTTTAATGATCGAGAGCATTTTCTCATGTATCTGTTGGCTGCCTGAATGTCTTCTTTAGTGAAATGTGTGTTCATATCCTTTGCCCACTTTTTGATTGGGTTGTTTGACTTTTTGTGGTTGAGTTTTGACAGAATCATGTAGATTTTAGAGATCAGGCGCTGGTCGGAGATGTCATAGCTGAAAATTCTTTCTCAGTCTGTAGGTGTTCTTTTTATTCTTTTGGTGAAGTCTTTAGATGAGCATAGGTGTTTGATTTTTAGGAGCTCCCTGTTATCTGGTTTCTCTTCATCATTTATGGTAATGTTTTGTATTCTGTTTACGCCTCGTATTAGGGCTCCTGGGGTTGTCCCAGTTTTTTCTTCCATGATCTTTATCGTTTTCGTCTTTATGTTTAGGTCTTTGATCCACTTGGATTTAGTTTTTGTGCATGGTGTAAGGTATGGGTCCTGTTTCATTTTTTTGCAAATGGATATCCAGTTATGCCAGCACCATTTGTTAAAAAGGCTATCTTTTCCCCAATTAACTGACACTCTCCTTTTTCAAATATCAGCTGCTCATACGTGGATGGGTCTATGTCTGGGTTCTCAATTCTGTTCCATTGGTCTATGTGCCTGTTGTTGTACCAGTACAAGGCTGTTTTAACTACTGTGGCTGTATAATAGCTTCTGAAATCAGGTAGAGTGAGGCCTCCCACTTTCTTCTTCTTTTTCAGTAATGCTTTGCTTATCCGGGGCTTCTTTCCCTTCCATATGAAATTGGTGATTTGTTTCTCTATCCCCTTAAAATATGACATTGGAATTTGGATCGGAAGTGCGTTAAATGTATAGATGGCTTTTGGTAGAATAGACATTTGTACTATGTTAAGTCTTCCTATCCATGAGCAAGGTATGTTTTTCCACTTAAGTATGTCCTTTTGAATTTCTTGTAGTAGAGCTTTGTAGTTTTCTTTGTATAGGTCTTTTACATCTTTGGTAAGATTTCTTCCTAAGTATCTTTATCTTCTTGGGGGCTACTGTGAATGGTATTGATTTGGTTATTTCCTCTTCGGTGTTCTTTTTGTTGATGTAGAGGAATCCAAGTGATTTTTGTATGTTTATTTTATAACCTGAGACTCTGCCAAACTCTTCTATTAGTTTCAGTAGTTTTCTAGAGGATTCCTTAGGGTTTTCTGTGTATATAATCATGTCATCTGCAAATAGTGATAACTTTACTTCCTCCTTGCCAATCCGGATACCTTTTATTTCTTTGTCTAGCCTAATTGCCCTGGCTAGGACTTCTAGCACGATGTTGAATAAGAGCGGTGATAAAGGGCATCCTTGTCTGGTTCCCGTTCTCAAGGGAAATGCTTTCAGGTTCTCTCCATTTAGAGTGATATTGGCTGTTGGCTTTGCCCAGATGCCCTTTATAATGTTGAAGAATTTTCCTTCAATTCCTATTTTGGTAAGAGTTTTTATCATAAAAGGGTGTTGGACTTTGTCAAGTGCCTTTTCTGCATCAATTGATAAGGTCATGTGGTTTTTGTCTTTTGTTTTATTTATGTGGTGGATTACATTAATGGTTTTTCTGATATTAAACCAGCCTTGCATACCTGGTATAAATCCCACTTGATCATGGTGAATTATTTTTTTGATGTGTAGTTGGAGTCTATTGGCTAGAATTTTGTTGAGGATTTTTGCATCTATGTTCATGAGGGATATAGGTTTATAATTTTCTTTTTTTGTAATGTCTTTACCTGGTTTTGGTATCAGGGAGATGGTGGCTTCATAGAATGAGTTGGGTAGTATTCCGTCATTTTCTATGCTTTGGAATACCTTCAGAAGTAGTGGTGTTAACTCTTCTCTGAAAGTTTGGTAGAACTCTGCAGTGAAGCCGTCTGGGCCAGGGCTTTTTTTTGTTGGGAGTTTTTGGATTACCGTTTCAATCTCTTTTTTTGTTATGGGTCTATTTAGTTGTTCTACTTCTGAATGTGTTAGTTTAGGTACGTATTGTTTTTCCAGGAATTCATCCATTTCTCCTAGTTTTTCAAATTTGTTAGAGTACAATTTTTCATAATAATCTAATATGATTCTTTTAATTTCATTTGGTTCTGTTGTGATGTGGTCCTTCTCTTTTCTTATTTGGGTTATTTGTTTCATTTCCTGTATTTCTTTAGTCAATCTAGCCAATGGTTTATCAATTTTGTTGATTTTTTCAAAGAACCAGCTTTTGGCTTTGTTAATTCTTTCAATTGTTTTTCTGTTCTCTAATTCATTTAGTTCAGCTCTAATTTTTATTATTTGTTTTCTTCTGGTGCCTGATGGATTCTTTTGTTGCTCACTTTCTATTTGTTCAAGTTGTAGGGACAGTTCTCTGATTTTGGCTCTTTCTTCTTTTTGTATGTGTGCATTTATCGATATAAATTGGCCTCTGAGCACTGCTTTTGCTGGGTCCCAGAGGTTTTGATAGGAAGTGTTTTCATTCTCGTTATATTCTATGAGTTTCTTTATTGCCTCCTTAATGTCTTCTATAACCCAGTCTTTTTTGAGCAGGGTATTGTTCAGTTTCCAAGTATTTGATTTCTTTTTCCTGATTTTTCTGTTATTGATTTCCACTTTTATGGCCTTGTGGTCTGAGAAGATGCTTTGTAATATTTCGATGTTTTGGACTCTGCAAAGGTTTGTTTTATGACCTAATATGTGGTCTATTCTAGAGAATGTTCCATATGGGCTAGAAAAAAAGTATATTTTGCCGCAGTTGGGTGGAGAGTTCTGTATAAGTCAATCAGGTCAAGTTGGTTGATTGTTGTAAGTAGGTCTTCCGTGTCTCTATTGAGCTTCTTACTGGATGTCCTGTCCTCCGAATGTGGTGTGTTGAAGTCTCCTACTATAATTGTGGAGGTATCTATCTCACTTTTCAATTCTGTTAAAATTCGATTTATGTATCTTGGAGCCCTGTCATTGGGTGCGTAAATATTTAATATGGTTATGTCTTCCTGATCAATTGTCCCTTTTATCATTATATAGTGTCCTTCTTTTTTTTTTCCTTCTTTATCCTTTGTGGTGGATTTAAGTCTAAAGTCTATTTTGTCAGAAATTAATATTGCTACTCCTCTTCTTTTTTGCTTATTGTTTGCTTGATATATTTTTTCCATCCTTTGAGTTTTAGTTTGTTTGTGTCTCTAAGTCTAAGGTGTGTCTCTTGTAGGCAGCATATAGATGGATCGTGTTTCTTTATCCAGTCTGTGACTCTCTGTCTCTTTATTGGTGCATTTAGTCCATTTACATTCAGCGTAATTACAGATAAATAAGTTTTTAGTGCTGTCATTTTGATGCCTTTTTATGTGTGTTGTTGACAATTTCATTTTTCCACATACTTTTTTTGTGCTGAGACGTTTTTCTTAGTAAATTGTGAGATCCTCATTTTCATAGTGTTCGACTTTATGTTAGTCGAGTCGTTATGTTTTTCTTGGCTTTTATCTTGAGTTATAGAGTTGTTATACCTTTTTGTGTTTACCTTATTATTTACCCCTATTTTTCTAAGTAAAAACCTAACTTGTATTGTTCTATATCGCCTTGTATCACTCTCCATATGGCAGTTCAATGCCTCCTGTATTTAGTCCCTCTTTTTGATTATTGTGATCTTTTACCTATTGATTTCCATGATTCCCTGTTATGTGTATTTTTTTTAATTAATCTTAATTTGTTTGTTTTTGTGATTTCCCTATTTGAGTTGATATCAGGATGTTCTGTTCTGTTTTGTGACCTTGTGTTGTGCTGATATCTGATATTATTGGTTCTCTGACCAAACAATATCATTTAGTATTTCTTGTAGCTTTGGTTTGGTTTTTGCAAATTCTCTAAACTTGTGTTTATCTGTAAATATCTTAATTTCGCCTTCATATTTCAGAGAGAGTTTTGCTGGATATATGATCCTTGGCTGGCAGTTTTTCTCCTTCAGTGTTCTGTATATGTTGTCCCATTCCCTTCTTGCCTGCATGGTTTCTGCTGAGTAGTCTGAACTTATTGATTCTCCCTTGAAGGAAACCTTTCTTTTCTCCCTGGCTGCTTTTAAAATTTTCTCTTTATCTTTGGTTTTGGTGAGTTTGATGATAATATGTCTTGGTGTTTTTCTTTTTGTATCAATCTTAAATGGGGTTCGATGAGCATCTTGGATAGATATCCTTTCGTCTTTCATGATGTCAGGGAAGTTTTCTGTCAGGAGCTCTTCAACTATTTTCTCTGTGTTTTCTGTCCCCCCTCCCTGTTCTGGGACTCCAAGCACCTGCAGGTTATCCTTTTTGATAGAGTCCCACATGATTCTTAGGGTTTCTTCATTTTTTTTAATTCTTTTATCTGATTTTTTTTCAGCTATGTTGGTGTTGATTCCCTGGTCCTCCAGATGTCTCAGTCTGCATTCTAATTGCTCGAGTCTGCTCCTCTGACTTCCTAGTGCGTTGTCTAATTCTGTAATTTTATTGTTAATCTTTTGGATTTCTACATGCTGTCTCTCTATGGATTCTTGCAACTTATTAATTTTTCCACTATGTTCTTGAATAATCTTTTTGAGTTCTTCAACTGTTTTATCAGTGTGTTCCTTGGCTTTTTCTGCAGTTTGCCTAATTTCATTTGTGATGTCTTGAAGCATTCTGTAAATTAGTTTTTTATATTCTGTATCTGATAATTCCAGGATTGTATCTTCATTTGGGAAAGATTTTGATTCTTTTGTTTGGGGGGTTGGAGAAGCTGTCATGGTCTGCTTCTTTAAGTGGTTTGATATGGATTGTTGTCTCCGAGCCACCACTGGGAAACTAGTTTTTCCAGAAAATCCGCTAAAAAAAAATGCAGTCGGATCCCTATCAGAGTTCTCCCTCTGGCTCAGGCTATTCAGATGTTAATGAAGCCTCCTGGGGAGGGTGGGGGAGGGAACAGAGAGATAGGAGAGTAGCACCTCAGAATATAGCCAGAGTTGCTTGTCTTGCTTGGAATGACTATTATATCTGAGTTTCCTGCGGGGCGCGTCACCTATGTGTGCTGGCTGTGTGGAGATTGCCCCCAGGGGGTCTGGCCCGCTGGAGTCATGGTCAGATCCTCCGCTTCCAGCCCCATGCCCAGTGTCAAGGCTCCCCGGCTGGGACAGTGCACTCTCGACTCCTAAATCAGTCGCTGCCTCCCGGGGACTTCTCGTCCCTCCAGCGGTGTGGCCGTGCCGCCTCCGAGAACCAGTTGGGCCCCCTCCTGGGGTTAGTTCAGGTGGGTGGAGCAGCTCCCCGTGCTTGTGCCGTGACCGAGTGTCCCGGCTGGGACACTGTTCTCCCTGCTCCAATACCAGTCGCTGCCTCCCGGGGACTTCTCCTACCGGCTGCATCCCACGCCGCCCGCGTGAACCGGCTTGGCCCCCTCCCGGGGTTAGTTCAGGGGTTGGAGCAGCTCTCCGTGTTTATGCTGTACCTGTGTCCAGTCCAAATCCCGGCGGGACGGTTCCCCGGCTAGGACACTGCTCTCCCCGTTCCAAGACCAGTCACTGCCTCCCAGGGACTTCTCCTACCGGCTGCGTCCCATGCTGCCCGCGGAACCGGCTGGTCCCCCTCCCGGGGTTTGTTCAGGGGGGTGGAGCAGCTCTCTGTGCTTGTGCTGTACCTGACTGGTACGCTGGCTCCAGGCTCTGGAAACAATTGCTGCTTCCCCGTATTAGTTCGTTCTCCGTCTCTAAATCTGTGTTTGTTGTTCAGGGTTCGTAGATTGTTATGTATGTGATCGATTCACTTGTTTTTCCATGTCTTTGTTGTAAGAGGGATCCGAGGTAGCGTCTGCCTAGTCCGCCATCTTGGCTCCACCCAATGCATTTCATTTCATTTTTGATGAGTTCCAATTTTCCTAGATTCATACTTCGTACATTCCAGGTTCCAAATATTAATGGATATTTGCAGCTGTTTCTTCTCATCTTGAGTTGTGCCACATCAGCAAGTGAAGGTCCCTAAAGCTTTACTCCACCCACTTCATTAAGGTGGACTCTACTTTGAGGAGGCAGCTCTTCCCCAGTCATCTTTTGAGTGTCTTCCAACCTGGGGGGCTCTTCTTCCAGCACTATATCAGACATTGTTCCACGGCTATTCATAAGGTTTTCACTGGCTAATGCTTTTCAGAAGTAGACTGGCGGGTCCTTCTTCCTAGTCTGTCTTAGTCTGGAAGCTCAGCTGAAACCTGTCCTCTATGGGTGACCCTGCTGGTATCTGAATACTGGTGACATAGCTTCCAGCAGCATAGCAACACGGAAGCCCCCAAAGTACAACAAACTGACAGACATGTGGGTGAGAAACACACTACCTACCTAAAATAACACAAACAGAGGCAGAACAACTGAATAGACCCACAAAAAAGAAGAGATTGAAAAGGTAATCAAAAAACTCCCAACGAAAGAAAAAGCCCTGGCCGTCAAAGCTTCCCTGAGAATTCTACCAAACTTTCAGAGAAGTGTTAACACCACTACTACTAAAGGTATTTCAGGGCATGCAAAAGGGCAAAATATTGCCAAGCTCATTCAATGAAGCCAGCATATCCCTGATACCAAAACTAGGTAAAGACACCAAAAAAAAAAAAAAAATTACAGACCTATATCCGTCATGAACTTAGATGCAAAAATCCTCAATAAAATTCTAGCCAATAGAGTTCAACAACATACCCATAAAACAATTCACCATGAGCAACTGGGATTCATACCAGCTATGCAGGATGGTTCAACATTAGAAAAACAATTAATGTAATCCAACACATAAATAAAACAAAAGACAAGAAACACATGATCTTACCAACTGATGCAGAACAGGCATTCATGAATTAAAACTCTCAGCAAAATAGGAATAAAAGAAAAATTCCTCAACATAATAAAGGGCATTTACACAAAGCCAACACCCAACATCTTCCTAAATGGAGAGAGTCTGAAAAAATTCCCCTTGAGATCAGGAGCCAGACAAGGATGCCCTTTATCACCACTCTTATTCAACATTGTGCTGGAAGTTCTAGCCAAAGCAATTAGTCTAGATAAAGAAATAAAGGGCATACAGATTGGTAAGAAAGTATGAAAAGTATCTCTGTTTGCAGATGACATGATCTTATACACAGAAGACCCGAAAGAATCCTGAAGAAAACTAGAAACTGATAGAAGACATCAGCAGAATATCAGCATACAAGATAAACATACAAAAATCAGTTGGATTCCTCTATACCAATAAAAAGAACATTGAAGAGAAAATCACCAAATCAATATCATTTACAATAGCCCCCAAGAAGATAAAATACTTAGGAATAAATCTTACCAGAGATGTAAAAGACTTATACAAAGAAAACTACTGTACCCTTCTGCAAGAAACCAAAAGAGGCCTACATGAGTGGAAAAACATACCTTGCTCACGGATAGGAAGACTTATCATTGTAAAAATGTCTATTCTACCAAAAGTGATCTATAGATACAACACAATTCCGATCCGAATTCCAAAGCCATTTTTTAATGAGATGGAGAAACAAATCACCAACTTCATATGGAAGGAAAAGAGGTCCTGGATAAGTAAAGCATTACTGAAGAAGAAGAACAAAGTGAGAAACCTCACTCTACCTGATTTTATTACCTATTATATTACCACAGTAGTCAAAACAGCCTGGTACTGGTACAACAACAGATACATAGACCAATGGAATGGAATCAAGAATCCAGACATAAATCTATCCACATATGAGCAGTTGATATTAGACAAAGGCCCCAAAGCAGTTAAATGGGGAAAAGACAGTCTTTTTAACAAATGGTGCTGGCATAACTGGATATCCATTTGCAAAAAAATGCGACAGAACCCATACCTCATACCATGCACAAAAATGAACTCAAAGTGGATTAAAGACCTAAATATAAAACCTAAAACGATAAAGATCATAGAAGAAAAAATGTTGACAATGTTAGGTGCCCTAATACATGGCATAAGGAAAGTAGAAAACGTTACTAACAATGCAAAAACACTAGAAGAGAAACTAGATAATTGGGAGCTCCTAAAAATCAAACAGTTATGCTTGTCCAAAGACTTCACCAAAAGAGTAAAAAGACAGCATACAGATTGGGAAAAAATTTTGGCTATGACAAATCCAGTCAGCATCTAATCTCTAAAATCCACAAGATACTGCAAAACCTCAAAAACAAAAGGACAAATAATCCAGTTAAAAAATAGGCAAAGGATATGAATAGGCACTTCACCAAAGAAGGCGTTCTGGTGGCAAACAAATACATGAGGAAAAGCTCATGATCATTAGCCATGGAAAAAAGAAAATCAAAACCATTGCCGTCGAGTCAATTCTGTCTCCTAGAGACCCTATAGGTCAGAGCAGAACTGCCCATGGAGCACTTGGTGGATTTGAACTGCCAACATTTTGGTTCGCAACCGTAGTTCTTAACCACTAAAATGCCAGGGTTTCCAGAGAAATGTAAATCAAAACTACGATGAGATACCTTCTCACCCCCACAAGGCTAGCATTAATCCAAAAAAAATAATAATAAATGGTGAAGAGGATGTGGAGAGACTGGAACACTTATACACTGCTGGTGGGAATGTAAAATGGTACAACCACTTTGGAAATCGATTTGGCGCTTCCTTAAAAAGCTAGAAAGAGAATTGCCGTACGATCCAGCAATCCCACTCCTTGCAATAAATCCTAGAGAGATAAGAGCCTTCACATGAATAGCTATATGGACACCCATGTTCATTTCAGCACTGTTTACAATAGCAAAAAGATAGAAACAACCTTGGTGCCCATCAAAGGATGGAATAAACAAATTATGGTATATTCAAACAATGGGATACTACGCAATGATAAAGAACAATGATGAATCAGGGAAACAACATGGAGGAAAATAATCAGGTGCAAAAGGACAAATATTGTGTGGGATCACCATTATTGGACCTCAAGAAGAGGTTTAAATGCAGAAGAAAACTTTCTTTGATGGTTAGCAGGGTGAGGAGGAAGGGAGGGTGTATTCACTAACTAGATAGTAGACAAGAATTATTTTAGGTGAAAGGAGGGAGAACACACAATACAGGGGAAGTTTCAGCACAATTGGGCTAAACCAAAAGTTAAGAAGTTTACTGAACACAATCAAACACTTTGAGTGACAGAGTAGCTGGGGTGGGGACCTGGGGACCTTCATTTCAGGGGACATCTAGGTCAATTGGCATAACAAAGATTATTAAGAATATGTTCTGCATCCCACTTTAGTGAGTGGGGTTTGGGGTCTTAGAAGCTATCAAGCAGCCATTTAGATGCATCAGTTCGTCTCAATCCACCTGGAGCAAAGGAAAATTAAGAACACCAAAGACACAAGGAAAATATGAGCCCAAGAGACAGAAAGGGCCACATAAACCAGAGACTCCATCAGCCTGAGACCAGAAGGAGATTGTGCCCAGCTACCACCAATGACTGCCCTGACAGGGAACAGAACAGAGCATCCCTGATGGAGGAGGAGTAAAATGGGGTGCTGAACTGAAATTCTAGTAAAAAGAACAGACTTAATGGTCTGACTGAGACAGGAGGAACCTCAGAGGACATGGCCCCTAGACTTTCTGTAAGCCCAAAACTAAAACCATTCCCAAAGCCAACTCTTCAGAGAAATATTAGACTGGAGTATAAGACATAAAATGATACTGGTGAGGAGTGTGCTTCTTAGCTCAAGTAGACATATGAGACTGAGTGGGCAGCTCCTGTCTAGAGGTAAGATGAGAAGCCAAAGGGGGACAGGAGCTGGTTGAATGGACATGGGAAATACAGGCTCGTGAGCAGGAGTGTGCTGTCACATTATAGAAAGAGTATACAGAAAGAGCATATAGGGTCACATAACAATGTGTGTATAAGTTTTTGTATGAGAAACTGACATGAATTGTAAACTTTCACTTTAAGCACAATAAAAGAAAAAATTTTTAAAAGTGTAATTGATATTCTAAAAGAGAAGATAAAACAGAATCATATAAACTGCTCAATTAAAACCAGAAAAGGCAGAAAAAGATGGGTTGGTGTAGCAGGAACAAATGCAAAGAGTAAAAAATACTTACATACATAGTAGACATTAATAAAAAGTATATCAATAGTCACTTTCAATGGTTTAAACACATCAATTAAAAACAGCGATTGTAAGGTAGGATTAAAATAATACAAGACCCATGTATACATTGTCTACAAGAAATCCACTCTAAATACAAAGGCTCAGATAGTATAAAAGTAAACGAATGGAAATGATATACCATGCAAGCACTAGTCAAAAGAAAGCTAGAGTAAATACATTAATTTTAGATAAAGCAGACATCAGAGCAAAGAATATTATCAGGAATAAAGAAAGGCATTACAACATGATAAAAATATTGATTTTCCAAGAAGATATAACAATTCTAAGTATGTATGTACCTAACAAAAGAGTATTAAAATATATGAGGCAAAATCTAATAGAACTGAAAAGACAATAAAACAAATCCACTATTATAGTTCTCTTAACTTCAACACCGCTTTGTCAGCAATTAATAGATCAAGAAGGCAACAAATAGGTAAGAATATATGTGACCTGAACAGCATTATAAATCATCTTCTTGAAGTTGAAATTTATAAAATACTTGACCCAATTAGGGCAGAATACACATTCCTCTCAAGTTCACCATCAAGATAGACTACATTCTATGCCATAAAACACACCTCTACAAATTTTAAAGGATATCTTACAAAGCATGTTATCAGACTACTTTGAAATTAAAATAGAAATGAATAACAGAAAGATATCTGTGTGTGAGTGCTACCCTCAAATATTTGGGAATTAAGTACATTTCCAAATAACCCATGGGTCAACGAAGTCTCCAGTGAAATTAAAGTAAAATATTTTTTTAACTAAATGAAAACAAAAAATGCAACATATCAAAAATTTTAGTGTGCAGTGAAAGCAGTACTTAGAGGGAAATTCATAGTATTAATTACAGAAGAAATCAATAAAATAGGAAAGTTACTGAGAAAATCAATGAAACAAAAGCTTCTTTGAAAAGATAAAAAAAATAGCTGAATCTCTAGCTAGGTTAACCAAGAGAGAGAATATACAAATTTCCAATATCAGAAATGAAAGAAAGGCCATCATTACTGATCCCATGGGCATTATTAAGAGGATATTAAGTAAATGCTAGGAACCACTGCATAACCACAAATTTGATAACAGATAAAAGGAACATTTTATTGAGTCACAAAATACCAAATTCACTAAAGGAGAACTAGATAATCTGAATATGCATATATATATTAAAGAAATTTAATTAATAACTAAAAATCTTCAATAATGTGTCATTTTCACCTCTACCTAGTCCTCCTGACTCCAAAACATTTATTTGGTTGGGTTATTCTACTACTTACATGTTTTGTCTATGTGAAGTTATCACTTACTCTTCACTCTAGGTTATCAAGTGAAAAAATTATTTTCACTTCTTGTGTTTGGAGGGGGAGGGAATGTCTATGGGGCTAGGAGAGACTGGGTTCTACAGGCTTGAAAGTACAAATTAACTGAGGAAAAGACCAAGGAGTTACTGAGTGAATACTTAAAAGTATTGTGTTTATTATTTCAAAAAATATTTTATTACTTATAGGATTATATTCAGAAATCAGTCTGGCAATGTGTGTGTGTTGGTTAATCTATAGATATTGTGTGTGTGTGTGTGTGTGTGACATTTTGAGCTCTTGGGCCTTTGAAGCCATGATGCTGCTATAGTTCTGATGCTGATGATGAGAGATGAATGAAATATGTTGGCCTCTGGTGAACAACACTGTGTTTTCAAATAAACAATAAGGCTGATAAGGACATGGTTTGATCTAAGTTTCACACCTTATAGATTTACAGGTTCATTGTGCATATTTTCTTAAACCAAAATAAGGATGAGTAATCTGAAAAAAATGTGTTTATTTTGTTAAAAAATTTTGTATAAAAGGGCAATCAGGAAAAAAAATGTGAAACTGAGAATTTCCTGAAAAATAAAATAATTTTAATGTTATATTTATAGATATAAACTGAAGGAGTACAGCATAAAAGGAAGAATGTTTGGGCTCTTGAATTCTATATGTTTAAAGTGTCTAGCAAAGAGCACTTTGAGAAATATTTGCAATTTTAGAAAGGATCTATGAATTTGGATGTGGATTAAGAGGGTGATTTTTCTAAAAAAAGGCTCAGACCCTGGGAAACAAAGTACAACACCTATTAGACTGGGTTCTCTAGAGAAGCAAAACCAGTGAAACGTATATGTATATATATGTGTGTGTGTGTGTGTGTCTGTATACACACATATCAAGAGAGAGAGATTTATCACAAGGAAATAGCTCACATGGTTGTAGAAGCTGGCAAGTCTCAAGTCTGTGGATTAGGCAACAAGCTGGAAGCTTCCTCTGACTCACGTTATCTACAGAGGCTGAGAAACCCAAGATTGGCAGGTCAGATGGTAGGCTCCTGACTCACAGACTGCAGAGAGAGGCTGATGAATCCCAAGATTGGCAGGCCATTCAGCAGGCCTCTGGCTCAAGTCCCAAGAACCAGAGGTCGGATGATGATGAGCCAGATACAGGATGCAAATCAAGCAAAACTCAAAGAGCATTGCCAGAACATCCATGTATATTGGATGCAGGTCATGCCCCAAAGAAACTCCCCTTACAACCGATTGGCTGATCACATCAGAACACATAACGGGGGTGACTGAATTATATCACATAATGGATGATAACTACATCATTACATAACTTCCAAATTATATCATTACCTAACTTCCAAACTACATCTCACATAACTGCCAAACCACTGAGAATCACACCCCAGCCAAGTTGACACACAACCTTAACCATCACATTCCATCCCCTGTCAACTTGGGACCTGTACACATCTCCTTCAACTGTACACAAACTCTAAATAAAGAAAATTACAAAGTCATACTTGCTCTTAACATGATACAATGAACACGCATACAACCAAAAATGCACTAGCCTTGTTTACATTTTATAAGTGAAGAAAACAAAAATATTTGATGCACACATACGAGGAAGGAATACTCATAGCAATTACAGTCCTCATTTCTACAACTGGTCAAGTAGTCCTAACCAGTATTTAGAACTACATTCTTCCACCACCCATTTTGTATGTCCTTTGCCTCAGCAAACACCTCAGCTGGTTGTGATTTTTTGTATGGTGGGGTGATCCAAACCCTCATTCCTTAAGGGTCTGGGCAACTGGTAGTCATGTCAGAATTGGGTTGCTGTAGTTTTCTGTTGAATGTAATCACAGGGCATGGCAGTACTAAGTGACATTCTAAGGGATCTCCCTTATTCAAGACATACTCTTCCTTACCTCCATTACAAAAATTAGGTACTGTCAATCCAGTTTCCCCTTGGTTATCTGAATCACACACACCAGCCAATACAGTAACTTCCATCTTTGCATGTTTTTCCAAAGGCATAAGGAGCACAAAGTGGCAGGGGGGCATTCTTAACTTCCAGTTGAGTGGATTAAGTGTTATATCTCCTGATGGGAGCACTCCTCCCTTTGGAACTAAGACCTCCAGATGTACAGAGCATAGGGTCACAGGGACAGGAAGTAAAATATTTGCAAGTTGGTCACTAAGGGTAATAGTGGTGCCATTAGCATTTTGACTCCTTGATTTCTGGGCCCATGAATCCTGACTATGGGAGAAACAGCACCATATATTGGATGCTTGCTTAGAGCACATACAACCTCCTGGAGAACATTGCCCCAACCCTGCAAGGTATTGCCACATAGCTGGTGCCATAATTATGTCTTTAGAATGCAATTCCATTGTTCTATCAACCTAGCTGCTTCAGGATGATAAGGAACATGGAAAGATCAATGAATTCCATGAGCATTGGCCCATTGCCATACTCCAGTTGCTATGAAATAAGTCCCTAGATCTGAGGTGTTGCTGTACGGGATACCATGAAGGTGAATAAGACATTCTGTAAGCCCACAGTTGGTAGCTTCAGCAGAAGCATTGCATACAAGGAAGGCAAATCTGTATCCAGAGTAAGAATCTATTCCAGTAAGAATGAAATGCTGCAATTTCCAGGATAGAAGTGATCCAATGTAATCAACCAGGTTGCTGGCTGATTAACTTGAGAAATGATGCCATACCAGGGACTCATTGTTGGTCTCTGCTGCTGGCAGATTTGGCAGTCAGCACTGACTTTACACAAGTTGGCCTTGGTGAATGGAAGTGCACGTTGCTGAGCCCATGCATAAACTCCATCGCTGCCACCATGGCCACTTTGTTCATGAGCTCATTGGTCAATGACGAGAGTGGCTAGAGAAAGGAGATGGCTCATCTTATCCACTTGATTGTTAAAATCTTCCTCTGCGAAGGTCACTCTTTGGTGAATATTCACATGAGACACAAATATCTTCACTTCTTTGGCCCATTCAGAGAGTTCTAGCCACATATTTCTTCCCTATACTTCCTTGTTTCCAATTTTCCAATTATGTTCCTTCCAAGTCACTGATCCGTCCACTCAAACCACTGCCAATAGCCCATGACTCAGTATACAATCACATATCTGGCCATTTCTCCTTCCAAGCAAAATGGACAACCAGGTGCACTGTTTGAAGCTCTGCCCATTGGAAGAATTTACCTTGACCACTCTCCTTCGGGGTGTCCCAGAAAGAGGCTATAGTGCTGCTGCTGTCCACTTCCAAATGGTGCCTGGATTTTGCACAAAACCATCTGTAAATCAGGCTTGAGTTTTGTCTTTCTCAGTCAATTGATCATAAGGAACTCCCCATGAGGCCACAGATGTAGACTTGGAAATGGAAGGTAATGTGACAGGAGTGGAGACCATAGACATTTAGGCCATATCCTCATGAAACTTACTTATGCCTTCAGGTCCTACTTGGGCCCAATTTCATGTATAACACTTCCATTTAATGATGGACTGCTGATGTGCATGTCCAACTTTATGGTTCTGTGGATTAGACAACAGCCAGTTCATGATGGACAGCACAGGCCGCATGGTGACTTTGTGGCCTATGGTTAAGCATTCAGTCTCTACTAAGGACCAGTACCATGCCAAAAAATGTTTCTGAAAAGGAAAGTAGTCATCTGTAGAGGATGACTAGGTTCTTTTCCAAAATCATAAGTCTCTTAGTCATCTGGTGCTGCTATAAGAGAAATTTCACAAATGGATGTCTTCAACAAAGAGAAATTTATTCTCTCACAGTCTAGGAGGCTACAAGTCCAAATTCAGGGTGTCAGATTCAGGGAAAGGCTTCCTCTCTCTGTCAGCTGCAGAGGAAGGTGCTTGTCATCAATCTTCCCCTGGCCGAGGAGCTTCTCAGCATAGGGACCCCATGTCCCTCTGCTAGATTCTCTCTTTTATATCTCAAGAGATTGGCTCAAGACAAAATCTAATCCTGTGAATTGAGTCCTGCCTCATTAGCTTAACTGCCATTAATCCCCTCTCATCAACATTGTAGAGATAGGATTAACAACACATAGGAAAATTACATCAAATGACAAAATGATGGACAATCACACAATACTAGGAATCATGGCCCAGCCAAATTGATACACATATTTTTGGGGGACACAACTCAATCCATGACAATAAGGATTTGCAGTGTGATTCACCAACAGAGTCCTGCGAAAGACTCCAAACAGCATCTCTATCTGCCACTGGCAGTTCAAGTACCATTGGATCAGCTGAAACCTATGGCCCAAGTGGCAGAGATGCTTGCATAACAGCCTGAACCTGTTGCAGACCCTTCTCTCGTTCTAGGCCCCACACAAGCTTAGAAGCTTTTTGAGCCGTTTGTTAAACAGGCCAGAGTAGCACACCCAAATGCGGAATATGTTGCCTTCAAAATCCAAAGAGGTCCAGCAGGTGTTGTGTCTCCTTTTTAAATGTGGGAGGGGCCAGAAGTAATAACTTATCCTTCACTTTAGAAGGAATATCTTAACATGTCCCACACCACTAGACCCCCTAGGAATTTCACTGAGTTGGAAGGAGCCCGAATTTTTGTGGAATTAGTTTCCCACTCATGCAAATGTGTTCCCAATAACGCCAGAGTCATTGACACTTCTTCCTTACTCAGGATAGCATCATCGACGTAGCGGGCATTGTGACATCTTGTGGAAAGGAAAGGTGATCGAGTACTGTGTGGACTAAATTGTGACTTAGGGCTGGAGAGTTGATAGACCTAAGGGAGGACAGTGAAGCTGTATTGCTGGCCTTGCCAGCTGAAGGCAAACTGCTTCTGGTGGTCCTTTGAAATTGGAATCGAGAAAAAAGCATTGACCAGATAAACGGCTGCATACCAGGTAAGTGTGTGTCAGTTTGTCATATTGTGGGAGCCTGCATGTTGCTGTGATACTGGTACCGATGCCACCAGTATTCAGATGCTAGCAAGGTCACCCACGGTGGACAAGTTTCAGCTGAGCTTCCAGACTAAGACAGATGAGGAAGAAGGACCCAGCAGTATACTTCTGAAAAGAATTAGCCACTGAAAACCTCATGAATTGCAGTGGAAAATTGTCTGATAAAGTGCCAGAAGATGAGCCACCCAGGTTGGAAGGCACTCAGAAGATGCCTGGGGAAGAGCTGCCTCTTCAAAGTAGAGTCAACCTTAATGACGCGAATGGAGTCAAGCTTTCCGGACATTCATTTGCTGATGTGGCATGTGTCAAAATGAGAAGAAACGGCTGAAAAAATCCATTAATATTTGGCATGTAGAATGTGGAATGTGAGAAGTATGAATCTAGGAAAATTGGAAACTGTCAACAATGAGATGGAAAGCATAAAGATAATATCCTAGGCGTTAGTGAGCTGAAATGGACTGGTATTGGCCATTTTGAATCAGATAATCATATGGTCTGCTATGACCAGGGATGGCAATTTGAAGAGGAATGGCATTGTGTTCATCATCAAGAAGAATATTTCAAGATCTGTTCCAAAGTACAACACTGTCAGTGATAGTATAATACCCATACACCTACAAGGAAGATCAGTTAATATGGCCTTGGTGATAGAAATGATGCCAGAGAATGCATGATAGAATTTTGCAAGACCAATGAGTTCTTCATCACAAATACCTTCTTTCAACAACATAAACTGTGACTATATATACATGGACCTCACCAGATGGAATACGCAGGAATCAAATCGACTACATCTGTGGAAAGAGATGATGGAAAAGCTCAATATCATCAGTGAGAACAAGGACAGTGGCTGACTGTGGAACAGACCTTCAATTGCTCATATGCAACTTAAAGTTGAAGCTGAAGAAAATTAGAACAAGTCCACCATGGCCAAGGTATGATCTTGAATCTACCCCACCTGAATTTAGAGACCATCTCAAGAATAGATTTGATGCTTTGAACACTAATGACCGAAGACCAGACGAGTTGTGGAATGACATCAAGGACATCATACGTGAAGAAGGCAAGAGGTCTTTAAAAAGACAGGAAAGAAAGAAAGAAAAGACCAAAAGGGATATCAGAAGAGACCCTGAAACTTGCTCTTGAACATCGAGTAGCTAAAGCAAAAGGAAGAAATGATGAAGTAAAAGAGCTGAACAGAATATTTCAAAGGGTGGCTCGAGAAGACAAAGTATTATAGTGACATGTGCAAACAGCTGGTGATATAAAAACCAAAAGGGAAGAACATTCGGCATTTCTCAAGCTGAAAGAACTGAAGAAAAAACTCAAGCCTCAAGTTGCAATAGCGAAGGATTCTATGGGGACAACATTAAATGACACAGGAAGCATCAAAAGAAGATGGAAGGAATACACAGAGTCATTATACCAAAAAGAATTGGTCAATGTCCAAACATTTCAAGAGGTAGCATATGATCAGGGACCTATGGTACTGAAGAAAAAACAAGTCCAAGCGACACTGAAGGTGCTGGTGAAAAACAAAGCTCCAGGAATTGACAGATTATCAATTGAGATGTTTCAACCAATACATGCAGTGCTGGAAGTGCTCACTCATCTATGCCAAGAAATTTGGAAGACAGCTACCTGGCCAACCAACTGGAAGAGATCCATATTTATGCCTATTCCCAAGAAAGATTGCCACACCGAATTCGGAAATTGTCAAACAATAGCATTTCCAAGCAAATTTTGCTGAAGATCATTCAAAAGCAGCAGTAGCAGTATATCCACAGAGAACTGCCAGAAATTCAGGCTGGATTCAGAACAGAATGTGTGATGAGGGATGCCACTGCTGATGTCAGATGGATCCTGGCTGAAAGCAGAGAATAATAAAAAGATGTTTACTTGTGTTTTATTGACTATGCAAAGGCATTTGACTGTGTGGACCATAACAAACTATGGATAACATTGTGAAGAATGGGAATTCCAGAACACTTAATTGTGCTCATGAGGATCAGGAGGCAGTTTTCCGGACAGAACAAAAGGATACTGCATGGTTTAAAGTCAGGAAAGGTGTGTGTCAGGGTAGTATCTTTTCCCCATACCTATTCAATCTGTATGCTGAGCAATTAATCCAAGAAGCTGGACTATATGAAGCAGAACAGGGCATCGGGATTGGAGGAAGACT
Source organism: Elephas maximus indicus (assembly GCF_024166365.1). Classification (NCBI taxonomy): domain Eukaryota; kingdom Metazoa; phylum Chordata; class Mammalia; order Proboscidea; family Elephantidae; genus Elephas; species Elephas maximus. The sequence continues at coordinate 83,710,699 of NC_064846.1, forward strand.
CGATAACAACCTTCGTTATGCAGATGACACAACCTTGATTCCTGAAAGTGAAGAAGACTTGAAGCACTTACTGATGAATATCAAAGACCACACAGCCTGCAGTATGGATTACACCTCAACATGAAGAAAACAAATATCCTCACAACTGGACCAATAAGCAACATCATGATAAATGGAGAAAAGACTGAAGTTGTCAAGGATTTCATTTTACTTGGATCCACAATCAACACCTATGGAAGCAGCAGTGAAGAAATCAAAACACGGATTGCATCAAGCAAATCTGCTGCAAAGGACCTCTTTAAAGTGTTGAAAAACAAAGATGTCACCTTGAAGACTAAGGTGTGTCTGACCCAAACCATGGTATTTTCAATCGTATTATATGCAAGGGAAAGCTGGACAATGAATACGGAAGACTGAAGAAGAACTGACACCTTTGAATTGTGGTGTAGGGAAAGAATATTGAATATACCATGGACTGCCAAAAGAACAAACAAATCTTTCTTGGAAGAAGCACAACCAGAATGCTCCTTAGAAGCAAGGATGATGAGACTGCGTCTTACATACTTTGGACATGTTGTCAGGTTGGATCAGTCCCTGGAGAAGGATATCATTTTTGGTAAAGGACAGTGTCAGCAGATAAAAGGAAGACCCTCAACAAGATGGATTGACACAATGGGTGCAACAATGGGCTCAATCATAACAAGGATTTGGAGCACGGTGCGGGACGGGGCAGTGTTTCATTCCATGGCCCATAGGGTTGCTGTGAGTTGGAACCGATTTGATGGCACCTAACAACAGTAATGACAAAGTACTGGAAAATGTATTAATTTGATTAAACCGTAAAATCATTCCTGGATTGAAGTTGTCAAGAATTTCATTTTACTTGGATCCACAATCAACACCTATGGAAGCAGCAGTCAAGAGATCAAAAGATGCATTTCATTGGGTAAATCTGCTGCAAAGGACCTCTTTAAAATGTTGAAGAGCAAAGATGTCACCTTGAAGACTAAGGTGCGCCTGACCCAACCCATGGTCTTTTCAATCACATCATATTCATGTGAAGGTTGGACAATGAATAAGGAAGACCGAAGAAGAGTTGACGCCTTTGAATTGTGGTGTTGGCGAATAATACTGAATATACCATGGACTGCAAAAAGAACGAACAAATCTGTCTTGGAAGAAGTGCAACCAGAATGCTCCTTAGAGGTAAGGGTGGCGAGACTGCATCTTACGTACTTTGGACATGTTGTCAGAAGGGATCAGTCCCTGGAGAAGGACATCATACTTGGCAGAGTACAGGGTGAGCAGAAAAGAGGAAGACCCTCAACGAGGTGGATTGACACAGTGGCTGCAACAATGAGCTCAAGCATAGCAAGGATTGTGAGGATGGCTCAGGACTGGGCAGTGTTTCGCTCTGTTGTCCATAGCGTCGTTATGAGTCGGAACCAACTCGACGGCACCTAACAAGAACAACAACAATAGCCCTTACTCCACTTGTCAGGGATCCGATGTGGGGGTTCTGGCAGTTGCTGAGTATATCTATTCCAAGTAGTCATTCTGTAAGTCGGTAAATCAGTACTATTTGGGTTCAGGGACCCACTCGAACCACTGTGAGACAAATCTTAGCTTAGATTCCACTAATAACCTGATCTCCGTACGCCCCCACTCTGAGTGGTGGCCCACAGTGACATTTTGGGCCTCCAGGAATTAGTGTCAGTTCAGAGCCAATATCCAGTAATCCCCAAAAAACCTGATTATTTCCTTTTCCGCAATGAACCATTACTCCCATAAAAGGCCACAGATCCCTGTCTTAGTTACCTTATGTTGCTATAGCAGAAATACCACAAGTCAAGGACTTTAACAAAGAGAAATTTACTCTCTCATAGTCTAGTAGGCTACAAGTCCATATTCAGGGTGTCAGCTCCAGGGGAAGGCTTTCTTTCTCTGTTGGCTCTGGAGGAAGGTCCTTTTCATACATCTTCCCTTGGTCTAGGAGCTTCTCCAAGCAGAAGGCTCAGGTCGAAAGGACGTGCTCTGCTCCCAGCACTGCTTTCTTGTTGATAGGAGGTCCCCATGTCTCTCTGCTCACTTCTCTCTTTTATATCTCGAAATATATTGGTTTAAGACAAAATCTAGTTTTGTAGATCACATCAATATAACTGCTGTTAATCTGTCTCATTAACATCATATTGATAGGATTTACAACACAGGAAAATCACATCAGATAACAAAACAGTGGACAATCACACAATACTGGGAATCATGGCTCAGCCAAACTGATACACATATTTTTGGGGAACACAATTCAATCAACGGCAATCCCTTTGGTGACGACTGGGAGAAAGATTAACAGTATAAATTTTGGCAATATAGTGGGCTCTTTCCTCGAGGGGATCTGGGCTACCCTTCATTCAGTGTGTTGTAAGTCTATAAACTGGCTCGTCTGGAAATCAGTTGAGGGACCCTGTATTCTGACGATTTATGTTAGACTGCTGTTCATTTGATATGGAATTCTTCTACTTCCTCAGATCAGGTATATATTTAGTAGATTTCTGATCTATTTCACTCCTAGGGACACCATGACATAGTAGTCAAAGCCATAAGTCCATTTGAGTCTGGCTATTCAAATTAGTGCTTTGACTCTGCTGTCCATTTCAGTAACAACACACATCTTGTCTTTGTCAGTTGAGTGTCACCACTTGGCATCTACCACCATGATGTTGAATCAGCCACACTGTAGTTAGGTGTCTTAATTCAGTTAGGACAGTTCCCACTTTTAAATCCAACTTACTTAAGACAACAATCACAGCAGTCTTCAAGGATGCTGGGGCTCCCTTCACAAATTTATTCCTCACCGTTTTGGTAAAAGGTGTGTCGTCTGGGCATTCCATGTGTGGATCTGTGGGTCTATCCTGATAAATCCACTCTAACGTGCCAATTCCTCTAAGCCTTTGGATACCTTCTTCTACAGTATACAAATGCAGGTCTGATATTTCAACGTGATTTACTGTAGGCCACCGTGCAGTCTGTGCTTCAGAGAACCAACTCAAATAACCTATTAGATCCTTTCCTAACCTAGAATCTGTGCTTAATGGGCCCATATCAGTAAACTCAGACTGATCTAACTTTATGTTCCTTATGCCAATATCCCACACCCTTAATAGCCATTCCCACACATATTCCCCAGGTTTCTGTTTGCATATATTAGAAAAGTCAAGCTTTCCCTTTAGAGTGTAGCATACCTCCTCCTGGGCCATACTTGCACTTCACCTTTTGGGGCTCAGTGAGACTTAAGTATAGTTATAGGTCTAGAAGTAAAAACGGGTGGTGGGGATGTGTTCTGAGACTATGTAGTGATGTCTCATAATGCATTTGACTCAGGTGATGCCCTAGACAATGACTCAAACTCCTCCTCAGATGATGACTCAGATGCCACTCCAGGTGATATCTCAGACAAAAGGTGTTCAGATAGAGCTTGATTAATCTCATCAGTTGGGGCTTAAGGGACTAATGCTTTTACTGGTAAGGGTAGCTTAGCATACAAAGATGGAGTAATTTCTTTGGGAATGGAGTGAGAGGGCTGGCTCTATTTGCAGGAGTGATTGAACAGAAATTACAGGCTCAATCAGTGCCCTCACTTTTGCTTCAGACACCACTCAAGGTTAGGAATTCAATTGGTATTTTAATTCAGCTACTCTTTTTTTTACTCTTACGATAAAACTCTGGGTTTGGTTTTTGGCAATATCAGCTCTGTTACTACAAGAAATAAGGCCTTCTTTCAGGGCACAAGAGGCAACTTTGAGGTCATTCATGTGGTGCTTGAGCTTTGACTCTGAAACACTGAGCTCATCTCTTTGCCACTTTGTCTAGCAAAAGCAGGACCAACAAACTAGCTTCCTTACACTTCCCATTCTGACCAAATTGTAGAAAAGTATTCAAGCATGAGATCACCCAGAGCCTCACCTCTCACCAATATTTGATGTATTTCTGATGGTAGTTTGTGTATTTCTGTTCCCACCTCACACCATGGATTAGTAGTGCCTTCTTTACTTCTGAAAGCAGAGTCATAAACACCATTAAGACTAACCAGAGTTTAGAATAAATTTAGAAAATTCATCCTTACAATTTTGTTTCTCCAGAACCACTTTTGGTACCAAATGTCATAGTCTGGGTTCTCTAGAGAACAAAATTATTGAAGCATATATATATAGAGAGAGAGAGAGAGGAGAGAGATTTATCTCAAGGAAAAGGCTCATGCAGTTGTAGAGGCTGGCAAGTCTCAAGTCTTCAGGCTGGAGACTTCTGACTTACTTAGCTGCAGAAGTTGAAGAACCCAAGATCACTAGGCCAGACAGCATGCTTCAGGCTCACAGACTGTGGAAGCTGACGAATCCCAAGTTTGGCAAGCAATACTGCAGGCTACTGGCTGAAGTCCCAAGAACCATAGTTCAGATGATGATGAACCAGATGCAGGATCCAAAGTGATCAAAAGCCAGTGAGCTTTGCCAGAATGTCCATATATATTGGATACAAGGCACACCCTCAAGAAGACTTCCCATACAAATAATTGGCTGATCACATTCAGAACACATTATGGAGGTGATTACATCATATCACAAAATACATCATTACATAACTACCAAACTACATCATTACATAACTGTGAAACCACTGAGAATCCTTTCCCAAACAAGTTATCAAACAAATTTATCCATCACAAGCACTTAGTTAAATGATATATGATTCAGAAATATTTTAGAGAAAGTTGCTCTAGTTAAATTTGCCTTTAGAATAATCATGCGTATATACTACAACTTTTTTTAATGGTATATTCAGGAAAAAAAATAGCTGAGATTGGAGGATGAAAGAAAAATTGAGAAAGACCAAAAAAAAAAAGAAGGTATTTATAATGAAGAACTCGTTGGTCTTGCAAAATTCTATCATTCCATCTCTGGCATTGTTTCTATCACCAAGGCCACATTTTCCAACTACTGATCCTTCTTCTTTGTTTCCAACTTTCACATTCCAATCACCAGTAATTATCAATGCATCCTTATTGAATGTTCAATATTTCAGACTGCAGAAGCTGATAAAAATCTTCAATTTCTTCATCTTAGGCCTTAGGGGTTGGTGTGTAAATTTGAATAATAGTCGTATTAGCTGATCTTCTAGGTATATATTACCTATCACTGACAGCATTGTACTTCAGGATAGATCTTGAAATGTTCTTTTTGACAATGAATGCAACACCATCCCTCTTCAAGTTGTTATTCCTGGCATAGTAGACTATATGATTGTTGGATTCTAAATGGCCAGTACCAGTACATTTCAGCTCATTAATACCTATGATATCGATGTTTATGGATCCCATTTCATTTTTGATGATTTCCAATTTTCCTAGACTTATACTTCGTACATTCCAGGTTCCAATTATTAATGGATGTTTGCAGCTGTTTCTTCTCATTTTGAGTTGTGCCACATCAGCAAATGAAGGTCCCAAAAGCTTGACTCCATCCACGTCATTAAGGTCAACTCTACTTTGAGGAGGCAGCTCTTCCCCAGAAGTCTTTCGAGTGCTTTCCAACCTAGGGGGCTAATCTTTCAGCACTATATCAGACAATGTTCTACTGCTATTCATAAGGTTTTTACTGGCTAATTCTCTTTAGAGATAGACTGTTGGGTCCTTTTTCCTTTTTTCACCAATATAAATGGTGACTATACACATGGACCTTGCCAGGTAGAATACACAGGAATCGAATTGACTACATCTGTGGAAAGAGATAGTGGAAAAGTTCAATATCACCAGTCCGAATAAGGCCAGGGGCTGACCGTGGAACAGGCCATCAATTGCTCATATGCAACTTCAAGTCGAAGCTGAAGAAAATTAAAGCAAGTCCATGAGACCTAAAATATCATCTTCAGTATATCCCACCTGAATTTAGAGACCATCTCAAGAATAGACTTGACACCTCGAACACTAAAGACCAAAGACCATGCAAGTTGTGGAATGACATCAAGGGCTTCATACGTGAAGAAAGCAAGAGGTCACTGAAAAGAGAAGAAAGAAAGAAAAGACCAAGATGGATGTCAGAGGAGACTAAGAAACTTGCTCTGTAATGTCCATCAGCTAAAGCAAAAGGAAGAAATGATGAAGTAAAAGAACTAAACTGAAGATTTCAAAGGGCGGCTCTAGAAGACAAAATAAAATATTATAATGATATGTGCAAAGAGCTGGAGATAGAAAACCAAAACGGAAGAACACACTCGGCATTTCTCAAGCTGAAAGACCTGAAGAAAAAATTCAATGTAATAGTGAAAGATTCTATGGGGAAAATATTAAATGACTCAGGAAGCATCCAAAGTAGATGGGAGGAATACATAGAGTCATTAAACCAAAAAGAATTAGTTGGGGTTCAATCATTTAAAGAGGTAGCATATGCTCAGGAACCCGTGGTAGTGAAGGAACAAGTCCAAACTACACTGAAGGTGCTGGTGAAAACCACTGCTCCAGGAATTGACAGAACGTCAGTTGAGATGTTTCAACAAATGAATGCAGCACTAGAAGTGCTCACTCGTATATGCCGAGAAATTTTGAAGACAGCTACCTGGCCAACCAACTGAAGGAGATCCATATTTATGCCTATTCCCAAGAAAGCTGATCCAACTGAATGTGGATATTATTGAACAATGTCATTAGTATCACATCCAAGCAAAATTTTGCTGAAGATCATTCAAAAGTGGCTGCAGCAGTATATCAACAGGAAACTGCCAGAAATTCAGGTCAGATTCAGAAGCGGACGTGGAATGAGGGATACCATTGCTGATGTCAGATGGATTCTGGCTGAAAGCAGAGAATACCAGAAGGATGCTTACCTGTGTTTTATTGACTATGCAAAGGCATTTGACTGTATGGGCCATAATAAGTTATGAATAACATTACAAAGAATGGGAATTCCAGAACACTTAATTGTGCTCATAAGGAAACTGTAAATAGATCAAGAGACAGTTGTTTGAACAGAACAAGGGGATACTACATGGTTTAAAGTCAGGAAAGGTGTGTGTCAGGGTTGTATCCTTTCACCATAGGTATTCAACCTGTATGCTGAGAAAATAATACGAGAAGCTGGACTATATAAAGAAGAACAGGGCATCAGGATTGAAGGAACACATTAACAACTTTCGTTATGCAGATGACACAACCTTGTTTGCTAAATGTGAAGAGGACTTGAAGTACTTCCTGATGAAGATCAAAGACCACAGTCTTCAGTATGTATTGCACCTCAACATAAAGAAAATAAAAATCTTTACAACTGGACCAAAAAGCCACATCATGAAAAACGGAGAAAAGCTTGAAGTTGTCAAGGATTTCATTTTACTTGGATCCGCAATCAACACCCATGGAAGCAGCGGTCAAGAAATCAAAAGACTCATTGCATTGGGTAAATCTGCTGGAAATGATTTCTTTAAAGTGTTGAAGAACAGAGATGTCACCTTGAAGGGTAAGGTGCGCCTGAGCCAAGCCATGATATTTTTTATCGCATCACGTGCATGTGAAACCTGGATAATGAATAAGGAAGACCGAAGAAGAATTGATATCTTTGAATTGTAGTGCTGGGAAGAATATTGAATATACTGTGGACTGCCAAAAGAACGAAAAAATCTTTCTTGGAAGAAGTACAACCAGAACACTCAGAAGCAAGGAAGGCAAGACTTACATACTTTGGACATGTTGTCAGGAGGGATCAGTCCCTGGTGAATGACATCATGCTTGTAAAGTACAGGGTCAGTGGAAAAGAGGAAGACCCTCAACGAGACGGATTGACACAGTGGCTGCAACAATGGGCTCAAGCAAAACAACGATTTTAAGGATGGCGCAGGACCAGGCAGTGTTTCATTCTATGGTACATTGGGGTCGCTATGAGTCGGAACCGACTCGACAGCACTTAACAACAGCAACAATAACAAAAATCTACACAGAATTAAACACAGAGTGTGTATTTCATTCAGTATGAGGAAAAATAAAAGTATATGATAAGGTCCCCAACCTAAGGAAACATAATCAAAATTACCATGAGTCACAATGTTAGCCCAGATGTCTAGCTCTTTTGTTAAGATATTGTAATTGCTATGGAAATTCTAAATGATTGAAATGGAGTTTTATTAATGCTAAATAAGTATTTTGCAGGATTCCATGATGCCTAAACCACCATTTCAGAATGCCTTCATACATAAAAAAAATAGACCCTGTTTATTTTGGGGAATTTTTAGATCCAGTGCTGGTAATTAGCTCTTATACACCTCTAAGGCCAAAGTATTTGTTACAATATTGCAATACCCTGTCCTAGTTAGTAAAAGCCATGTCAAGCCTACAGGTATCCCCTGCTTACTCTAGCCCTGCCTTCCATCCTAGGGCCTCCCAAACTTTACCATAGTCCAGCAATTAATGATCTAACGTCTTGACTGGCATGAGATCTCAAGAGGTATCATTCACAGCTCCAGAGAACAATTCCCCAAAATGTTTGTCTCATTCAGGACTCCTATACACTCTATCAATATTTAGCATATTAGAAATTAAAAACTGATAAGTTTTGTAATATCCATTTTAAATAGCATTAATAAACCCATTACAGGTTAACATTAACACATATTTTATTAAAAAAAAATAACTACAAAAAAAATTAACAGGAAAAGTGGTATTGTTTTGGATTTTTGAAAATTTCTTTAATGTCTGGCTTAATAAAAGACAGCTGGATTGACATACCTGTTTCTGCATCCAATCTGTCGTGTGATGATGTGTGGCTCAATATAGAAAAAACAAACCTAGGTCACATAGATCTGTGGTTGGAAAAGACAGGGGCATTTTACTAGACTTTTAAGATAATTGTGGATATTGTTTGATATACACCCAAACTCTACAAGTGGTAGTTTCTTAATTGTTGGTTGTGTTGAAGTCAAAACCTCAAAAAGTAAGGAGACTGGTTTTATTCAAACAAATTGCAAAGATCAGAATGTCTCAGGAATGTGGTTTTGTCTTAGGCTTTTTATAGGAAGGTATACACAAGTTAAGGTGGGGTGATTTACAGTTGAGGGTGTTTTGCAATCAGGGGAAGTTTTAGTCAGCTGAACAGGAAACGTTTCCCTCTGTTTCTAGCTAGTTTCAAAGAAAAAAAGTTCTAATCTTTGCTAATCACTCATGAGATGAAGAATAGGAATTTGGCTAGGGTCAAAAGGGAGTTGACCATCTGGAAAATATTGGTTCACTCAGCTATGCAGATCACAATTGAAGATGTTTTATTAAATATATCCCTTAAAATGTCACATTTGTTACTATCACCACCAAATCTCATCAGAGGAGTCTTTAATTATTGGGAAACTGTCAAATTTACATGGTGTATATAAATCTTCCAAAATTCTAACTTCTGCTTGTCTGTTCAAATTTTATCTTTGGAAATGAATACTGTCAGCTGTTTTCTGTCAAGTCACACTCAGTTTATTTTTTAAGAAAAAATATCTGCCAAATACTCATGTCTAAATAGTTTCTGAGTTGTTCTTTCTAGCAAAAAAAAAAAATGGCGTTCCAAAAGAAAGAAATGTGGCTAGCTCAGCTGGCAACTCAGTTATGCAAGTACTTTTCCTTAATATGACCATGGTACTTAAGTAGCAAAAGCGGTTTATGTTTACTTTGCATTTCTTAACAGAGATTTTTAACACATATGTTCTTAGCTGGATGTTTAATAAAATTGATAATTTTTACTGTATTGACAAAGATATTCTTACAAGAATTTTTTTTTTCCTGCAAGTGTTTGAAGGTGAAGAATACAATGACTACTAGTATAATTGTCACTGCCTTGATTGCCTCTTGCATCATTTGCAAATGTCAACACAGCGAAACGGCAAATAATGTCTTAATATTGTTATGAAGGAAACCCTGGTGGCGTAGTGGTTAAGTAATAGGGCTGCTAACCAAAGGGTCGGCAGTTCAAATCTGCCAGGTGCTCCTTGGAAACTCTATGGGGCAGTTCTACTCTGTCCTATAGGGTCACTATGAGTCAGAATCGACTTGAAGGCACTGGGTTTGGTTTTTGGTTTTTTGGTTTATTGTTATGAAAAGAGAGTTGGCATTATAGAACACATGAGAGTGCCCAGAAACCCCTATGATCTCTGTTCCACCCTTAGAATTGCTGCTCTAGGAAATGCGTCTCAAAGTTTAATGGGCCTAAAATCGCCTAGAGATCTTCTTAAAATGAGGTCTTCTGGTTCATTAGGTCTGGAATAGGCCTGTGATCCTGAGTTTCTAACAATCTCCCACATAATGGCATTCTATTGGTATCCTGATCACAGTTTGAGTAGAAGATTCCAGAGTAACTATTATTAACTATTTCAAATGTATACCTTTTTAGACCTCAAGCAAAGATCAAGTATCAAGTAGTTTTAATTGTTATTTTATTTTGCTGCTTGTGCTGGTGGTGAAGTTATTCTCAAAAAGCAAAGATGGTGAGTATTAAATCTATTAATATAGAAAAAATTGTACAAAAACATATGATCCTGTCAAAAAATGTTGAAAGGCAGTTAACAAAATGCATCACATGTTCTTTCATCTCTTTATTTATTTGCTTTGTCTTTTTAAAATTTATTTTATTTTTTGTTGTTATTGAGAATATACACAGCAGAACCTACACCAAGTGAACAATTTCTACGCATAGAATTCAATGATATTGACTACATTCTTCGTTGTACAACCATTCTCACCCTCCTTTTTCAAATGGTTCCTCCCCCTTTAACATAAACTCACTTCCGCCTATGTTTTCTATCTAATCTTTCTAGTTGCTATTTCTCATTTGATCCCATATAGATAGTTCTTAAAAAGAGTACAATGCTCAAGGTAGATATTATTGACTAGTTAAGCTAAACTAATTGTCTGGTTTTAAGAAGACTTCAGGGGATATTTTTGGTTTAAGCTTTAAAGATTATCTCCGAGCATTCATTTTGAGGGTTCATCCAGGCTTCATGGCTCCAGAAAGTCTGGATTCCATGAGAATTTGAAGTTCTGTTCTGCATTTTCCACCTTTTAATCAGGACTCTTCTGTAAAATCTTTGATCAAAATGTCCAGAAATCCTAGCTGAGAACCATCCAGTTCTGGTCTCGTGTGGTAATTGTTCATGGAGGCAATCCACACATTCCATTTCCTTCTCCCTTTTAGACTTTCCTTCTTTCTCTGTTTCTCCAGGTCAAGAGAGACCAATTGTTTTAATTCGGATGGCTTCTTGCAAGCTTCCAGGCACCATGCAATGAACTAGGAGGTAAAACAGAAACACTAAACATGATATTAGGCCCATTAGTGGGAATGCCCCATGAAACCATGATCCTAAACCTCAAAACCAAGAAATCAAATCCCATGGGCTATTTGGTTGTATATAAACAGCTTCAGAATCTGCTCTTCTTTTTTTTGTTGTAAATATATCTATCACACAACTTTTGCCAATTCAACATTTTACAGGGTAAGAGTTGCACAGCCAATTAATGTAATTGATGTCAATAAGTTGTATGTCTGTAAAAAGCTGAAGTAGCAAATTTTGTGCTTTGTCTTTTCTTTTAATGATCAGGTTGTCGAAATTAAAAGTAAATCTGCATGAAGCCATAGCTGGTGAAAAACTATTCTTTTGGTAATGTAGCATTCCTCTTTTATGTCCCCTACATCCTGGTATGAATGATATAGAGAAACTCCACCAATTTGGCCTTTTCTATTCATGTTGGTAATTTATGAGGATCACTCATTTTCAATACATATTCTATTGTTTATGAGCTAAAAAATGAGAAGTCAGGGAAGTGTTGGAACTGTTTCTTTGAATTTTCGCTTTCACCTAAATCACAATAAAATTGAAGAAAAAATTAAAAATGTTATCCGTGTATCTTCTAAAAATCATTTCCCACACCAACATTGGTAAGAATACCAAGCTTTGGGAACATTGAGCTAGTTATTCAAGACTGTACTATAATTTAACAAAAAGTTGGACAAAAACTCATGCTTCAGAGATACCAGTCTTTTTAAGCTATTAAAGTCCTTTTCCACTCAAAGTGTCTGTGATTCTACTCCTATGATGATTTATAAAATGAATGATTTTTCTTTGGCAATGACTTGAGCCTCTCAGTTCTTACTTGTCAGGTAAGAATAATAGCAAACCTTCCTTAAGCCCCAGCATGATGAATTACCAGGTACAGTATTGTGGAAAGAGAAGGGGTTACTGAAATAGACTGCATTGAGGCAAAGCACGTGGCATGACACTTCTCAGTGGATCTTTGTATACCAAATTGCCCCTTCAATGGCCAAGGAGTTTCAGGATGAAGTGCCATTTGCAGAAGAGCTCTCCTCCTGTTATCAATAAATAAATGAATGCATTTCTTGGTTAGGACCTATTTCTCATTTCTTTGAAGCATTTGAGATACATATGATCATATTCCATTATACTCAAGGATGCAGTACTTTTTCTCCACCTGAGCTCCGACAAGAGATTTCATGTTTGTTTACTCTCAAAGGATAAGTAGCAGGTCTTTACAATATTTATGTAGAGGCATTGTTCTCCTATGTCACTCCTGAGAAGGAAAAGGGGCATTTCTTCACCTGCCTATGAAAGATGAGAGTGGAAATTCTTAAAAAAGCAGCCAAACAGATAGTTAAGAAGCATAAACAATACGGTAAGCTTTGAGCTTACCCAATATTAGAGGGGGGATATTATTGCAAATATTCCATGTCCATTATCCTTTTAAGCATTCTTTATACCTGTGTTTTATGGAGCCCTGGTGACGCAGTGGTTAAGAGTTGGGCTGCTAACCAAAAGGTTGGAGGTTCGAACCCACCAGCCCCTCTGCAGGAGAAATATGTGGCAGTCTGCTTCCATAAAGATCACAGCCTTGGAAATCCTATGGGGCAGTTCTACTCTGTCCTACAGGGTCTCTACGAGTCGGAATCGACTAAAAGGCAATGGGTTGGGTTATACCTGTGTTTACAATGTGCACCATAGCTAAATAAATGCCACAAAACAGAATTAGCCAGAATCTCTTTTCCTTAGACTTAAAAAAAAAAACAAATTATCATGTGAGTTCTAGCCCCTTCCAGATAACAAATAGGAAATATTCAACAACTTCAAAAATGGTGTAATATATATGTTACAGGAAAGTACCTGTGTATTTTAATACCATGGTTTCTCTCAACACAAAAACACAGCTTTCTATTTTCAGTCATTGCTTGTGAATGGGGATATGGGTACTGTGGCATAGGTTAGTTAATCAAATAAGCTAATAGAAAGTGAGCATATTTACCATAGCCCAATTGCCAGTTTTCAAAGACTTGGAATACAATGAAATACAATTAACATAAAAATTATACTGAGCATGAATTGAACCGTGCTTTGATGATTCAGAAGACACTTCAGGACCTTTCAGCACTTCAGGATCATCATTATGAACTTCAATTCATATTGAAATGTGGAAGAGTAAGCTAATTAAGGTTTCCTATTGATAAAAGACTGGATGGACAACTCTGACCTGACTATACTGGTGCCTAAAGGACAGACAGATTTTTTTTTTCTATAATTCTTCCCCTGCTGGACCTAATGGGAGGAGAGTTTGGAAGGGTTTGGTTTTGTTGGGTAAACTAACACAAACAGATTTACTGAGAAACAAGTATGTATCAGTTTCTGTTGCAGGAAGGGGATAACAAAGACAAGTCTCTGTAATATGTGCATGAATCTCTGTAATGTGTGTGCTCGTAGCCAGAAAGAAATAAAATAGTATGCTGAAGGAAAGATTACTTATTTGTTTATTTACTCTGTTCTGGGCATAGGAATATTGAGTTTAGCATAGTTAGAAAAGGTGTGCCTGGTCTAGGTAACTCAATAAAAAAGATAGCACTGGGAATTTTTGAAAACAGCAAAAAAGTATATTGGGGTTAGTTAGACTTTCCATACAATTATGTTCAATTTATTATAGGATTAGATACACTATGAGTATGAAATCTACACAGTGACATTTAAGATGAGCTTCCAGTGAGTTCCTTGCTACTAAATATCTGGGAGAATTTTGATATGTGTGACTGTTAGGATAATGTCTATTCTGGTATAGTCTAGACTGATCTCTTCCAAGTTCTGCTGATCTGTGTTTCTCATAATATCTTAAATCATTTGTGCTGTAATTGTATGTCTCCTATTTAAGAATCCTTATATTAATTTGTCGATTATTTTAAATTTCTACTTATGTGATTGACTCAAGGTCATTTCAAGTACAGATTTTTATTATTATTACAAATTAACTGATGATTTTATTTCACTTTCATAGCCCCTGTAAAATGTTAGCTTCCTCCTTTCCTTGTTAAATATAATCAAAAAACCAAACCCATTGCTGTCGAGTTGATTATGACTCGTAGTGACCCTACAGAACAGAGTAGAACTGCCCCATATGGTCTCCAAGAAGAGACTGGTGGATTCAAACTGCCAAACTTTTGGTTAGCAACTGAGTTCTTAACCACTGCACCACCAGGGTCCCATTAAATATAGTAGTGATTTAATCATTTGTTTGTTTGATGGGTTCTGTATCTCTCTGCCTAATCTAATCAATGTTTCCTGCCTGAGTTTTTCTAATATTTGTGTTCCTTCTCATACTGCCACCATGCGAGTTCTGAGGAGTCTTGCAAATATTCTGTTCCCTTTTATGACAAGGAGCAAACTAAAAATGGGTCCCAAAGGGAAAAATATTCTCTCCGCTTTCCTTCCCTCATTGATTAATGCCAAGACATATCTTCTGTATCACACAAGTAAATATTAATCTTTAGCTCAGGTCATTTCTGTTTAACCATATCATACTAAATGCTACATAGCTTTTATAAGAACATTTCCTTGTCCCAAGAAGAAACAAGACTGATATCAAATATTATTTGAAGATATCTGCTTGGGATGCATACAAATAGATGTATATGTGAAGCTTATTTCTATTTTATCAAGCTGAGTGGTCATGAAAACTTCCGTCAGTTTCCTCAAGAGTAAAAATGTGGATAATATTGCCATTACCACAGAGGGTGATTTGGTTCATCTTGGGTACAGTCAAGGCAAAGTACTATGGAATGAATGCATGCTGTGTATTGGCTGATAAGTTGTGCTGTGTTAGTTGATTTAGGATTGATCAGCTCAGATGATCATGAAAGGTCCAATATGAGGGTATCATCCCCCTAATTGGTTCACTAACAAGTGCTGGGACATTACACAAGTCAAATGACATCATGGTGAGAGGTAAAACAGTTAAAATTTTATGTCTAATGTCAGACAGACTTGGTTTGAATTCTAAAACTGATACTAACCATGGGAGATTTGATAAGTTACTTAATTTTCTCTAAAAGGGAGATAATAATACATTCCACACAGAATTCTTGCTGTTGTTAGCTAGTTGCCATCCAGTCAGGTCTGACACATGGCAATCCTATGTATACAAGATGAAACATTGCTCAATCCTGCAGTGATTCAGTTAGTTAGTGTAGGTAAAGTGATTTCCACAGTGACAAACAGCCACCACACAATTAGTAGTAGTTTTATTACTATTTTTTTTTAATTTTTTTATTACTATTATTGGCGTCCTCGTGGCACAGTGGTTAAGAGCTATGGCTGCTAACCAAATTGATGGCAGTTTGAATCCACCAGCTACTCCTTGGAAACCCTATGGGGCAATTCTACCCTGTCCTATAGGGTCGCTATGAGTAGGAATTGACTCAACAGCAATGTTTCTTTTTTTCATATATATATTACTATTGTAGCTATTACTAATTCCTATAATATTCCATATGAAATAAGATTTAAAACAATGATGAGGTAAGTCAGTAACTTTGCTTTTCCTACAAACTGAAGGCAAAGGCTCAGTAAAAGCATAATGAAGAATGGCAGCCCACACCAAGAAGCAGTATTGTTGTTGTTAGGTAATCCATCTCTTTGAGGGTCTTCCTCTTTTCTACTGAGCCTGTACTTTACCAAGCATTGTGTCCTTCTCCAAGGACTGATGCCTCCTAACAACATGTCCAAAGTATGTAAGATGCAGTTTCGCCATCCTTGCTTCTAAGGAGCATTCTGGTTTTACTTCTTCCAAGACAGATTTTGGTTATTCTTTTGGTAGTCCACGGTATGTTCAATATTCTTTGCTAACACCACAACTCAAAGGCATCAATTCTTCAGTCTTCCTTATTCATTGTACAGCTTTCATATGCATATGATGCAATCGAAAATATCATGGCTTGCTTCAGGCATACCTGAGTCTTCAAGGTGACGTCTTTGCTTTTCCACACTTAAAAGAGGTCCTTTGCAGCAGATTTGCCCAAAGCTATGCGTCTTTTGATCTCTTGACTGCTGCTTCCATGGTTGTTGATTGTGGATCCCAATAAAATGAAATCCTTGACAACTTCAATCTTTTCTCCTTTTATCATGATGTGGCTTATTGGTTCAGTTGTGAGGATTTTTGTTTTCTTTATATTGAGGTGCAATCCATACTGAAGGCTGTTGTCTTTGATCTTCATCAGGAAGTGCTTCAAATCCTCTTCACTTTCGGCAAGCAAGGTTGTGACATCTGGATAATGCAGGTTGTTAATGAGTCTTCCTCCAATCATGTTGCCCCATTCTTCTTCATATAGACCATCTTCTCAGATTATTTGCTCAGCATACAGATTGAATACCTATGGTGAAAGAACACAATGTTGACTCACACCTTTCCTGACTTTATACCACTCGGTATTCCCTCGTTCTGTCCAAACAACTGCCTCTTGATCTATGTAAAGGTTCCTCATGAATATAGAAATTCCCATTTTTCTCAATGTTATCCATAATTTGTTATGATCCTCACAGTCGAATGCCCTTGTATAGTCAATAAAACACAGGTAAACATCCTTCTGGTATTCTCCGCTTTCAGCCACGATCCATCTGACATCAGCAATGACGTACCTCATTCCACGTCCTCTTCTGAATCTGGCCTGAATTTCTGGT
This sequence comes from Elephas maximus indicus, assembly GCF_024166365.1. NCBI lineage: Eukaryota > Metazoa > Chordata > Mammalia > Proboscidea > Elephantidae > Elephas > Elephas maximus. The sequence continues at coordinate 83,727,709 of NC_064846.1, forward strand.
AGTTTCCTGTCAATCTACTACTGCAGCCACTTTTGAACGATCTTAAGCAAAATTTTGCTTGGATGTGATATTAATGATATTGTTCAATAATTTCTGCATTCGGTTGGATCACCTTTCTTGGAAATAGGCATAAATATGGATCTCTTCTAGTCAGTTGACCAGGTAGCTGTCTTCCAAATTTCTTGGCATAGATGAGTGAGCATTTGCAGTGCTGCATCTGTTTGTTGAAACATCTCAATTGATATTCCATCAATTCCTGGCACCTTGTTCTTCAACAATGCCTTCATTGCAGCTTGGACTTCCTCCCTCAACACCATCGGTTCTTGATCATATGCTACCTTTTGAAATAGTTGAACATCGACTAATTGTTTTTGGTATAATGACTCTGTCTATTCCTTACATCTTCTTTTGATGCTTCCTGCATTGTTTAAAATTTTCGCCATAGAATTCTTCACTATTGCAACTTGAGGCTTGAACTTTTTCTTCGGTCCTTTCAGTTTGGGAAATGCTGAGCGTGTTATTCCCTTTTGGTTTTCTATCTCAGTTCTTTGCACGTCTTTATAATACATTACTTTGTCTTCTCCAGCCACCCTTTGAAATCTTCTGTTCAGTTCTTTTACTTTATCATTTTCTCCTTCTGCTTTAACTGCTTCATGTTCAAGAGCAAGTTTCAGAGTCTCTTCTGACATCCATTTTGGTCTTATCTTTCTTTCTTGTCTGTTTAATGACCTCTTGCTTCCTTCATGTATGACGTCCTTTATGTCATTCCACAACTTGTCTGGTCTTGGGTCATTAGTGTTCAATGGGTCAAAGGTATTTTTGAGGTGGTCTCTAAATTCAAATGGGGTATACCCAATGTTATATTTTGGCTCTTGTGGACTTGCTCTGATTTCCTTCAGTTTCAACTTGTATGTGCATATGAACAATTGATGGTCTGTTCTACAGTTGGCCTCTGGCCTTTTTCTGACTGGTTAAAATTAGCTTTTCCATTGTTTCTTTCCAAAAATGTAGTCGATTTGATTCCCACATATTCCATCTGGTGGAGTCCATGTGTATAGTCCCCATTTATTTTGGTGAAAAAAGGTATTTGCAAAGAAGTTGTTGGTCTTGCAAAGTTCTGTTCTTCCATCTCTAGCATCGTTTCTATCACCAAGGCCACATTTTCCAACTACTGATCCTTCTTCTTTGTTTCCAACTTTCACATTCCAATTGCCAAGTAATTATCAATGCATCCTGATTGCATGTCCAATCAATTTCAGACTGCAGAAGCTGATAAAAATCTTCAATTTCTTCATCTTTGGCCTTAGTGGTTGGTGCATAAATTTGAATAATAGTTGTATTAACTGGCCATCCTTGCAGGCATATGGATGTTATCCTATCACTGACAGCATTGTATTTAGGGATAGATCTTGAAGTGTTCTTTTTGACAATAAATGCAACACCATTTCTCTTCAAGTTGCCATTCCCAGCATAGTAGATTGTATGATAGTCTGATTCAAAATGGCCAATACCAGTCCATTTCAGCCCACTAATGCCTAGGATATCAATGTTTATGCATCCCATTTCATTTTTGACGATTTTCAATTTTCCTAGATTCATGCTTCGTACATTCCAGATTCTGATTATTAATGGATGTTTGCAGCTGTTTCTTGCCATTTTGAGTTCTTCTGCATCAGCAAATGAAGGTCCTGAAAACTTGACTCCATTCATGTCATTAAGGTCAACTCTACTTTGGGCAGCTCTTCCCCAGTCGTCTCTTGAGTACCTTCCAACCTGAGGGGCTTATCTTCCAACACTATATCAGACAATGTTCTGCTCTTTTCATAAGGCTTTCACTGGCTAATTTTTTTCAGAAGTAGACTGCCTGGTCCTTCTTCCTTGTCTGTCTTAGTCTGGAAGCTCAACTGAAACCTGTCCTCCATGGGTGACCCTGCTGGTATCTGAGTACCAGTGGCATAGCTTCAAGCCTCACAGCAACAAGCAAGCCCCCACAGTATGACAAACTCACAGACACTTGGGGAAGAGTAGAAGAAAGAAGAGTAGTGGGACTTAAAAATGATTCCCTCTTCATTTTCTGCTGAACTTTTATGGAACCAAAGAATGCTTGTATGTCTCTATGTATTCAATCATTAATTCATTTAACAAATCTGCTCTATGCTAGCCCTATGCTTGGTGCAAACACTTAGCCTGTAACAATAACACAAGACAGATATTATCCCTACTTCTATGGAGCTTAAAGTATAGCGAGGGAAAATATGGTAGCTTAAATGGACCTTAAAAACATTTATCTAATCCAGTATTTTCCAAACCATGCTTTACAAAATGCTAGTACAGCATGAGATGTTCATAGATATTTCATAAATTGCAGATAACTTCTTTCAACAACATAAGTGGCAGTTATACACATGGACTGCACTGGATGGAATACACAGGAATCAAATAGACTACATCTGTGGAAAGAGACGATAGAGAAGCTCAATATCATCAGTTAGAATAAGGCCAGAGACTGACTGGGGAACAGACCATCAGTTGCCCATATGCAAGTTCACATTGAATCTAAAGAAAATTAAAATGAGTCCACAAGAGTCAAAATATGACCTTTGAGTATGTCCGTCTGAACTTAAAGACAATCCCAAGATTAGATTGATACATTGGAAATTAATGACTGAAGACCAGAGGAGTTGTAGAATGACATCAAGGACTTCATAAATGAAGAAAGAAAAAGGTCATTAAAAAAAGACAGGTGAAAAGGAAAGACAAAAATGAATGTCAGAAGAGACTATGAAACTTCCTCTGAAGGTAGAGCAGCTAAAGAAATTGGAAGAAATGATGAAGTAAAAGAGCTGAACAGATTTTGAAGTTTGGCTTGAGAAGACAAAGTTAAGTAATATAATGAAATGTTCAGAGACCTGGAGTTAGAAAACCAAAAGGAAGAACATACTCCTCAACATTTCTCAAGCTGAAAAAACTCTAGAAAAAACTCAAGCCTCGAGTGGAAATATTGAATGATTCTGTGGGGAAAATGTTGAATGATGCAGGAAACATCAAAAGAAGATGGAAGGAATACAGAGAGTCATTATACCAAAAATAATTGGTCAATGTTCAACCATTTCAGGAGGTAGCATGTGATCAAGAGCCAATAGTATTGAAGGAAGAAGTCCAAGCTGCACTGAAGACATTGGCGATAAGCAAGGCTCCAGGAATTGACAGAATACCAATTGAGATGTTTCAACAAATGGATGCAGTGCTGAAGGTGCTCATTCATCTATGCAAAAAAAATTTCGAGGACAACTACCTGGCAAACCAACTGGAAAAGATCAATTTTTGTGCCCACTCCAAAGAAATGTGATCCAACAGAATGTGTAAATTATTGAACAATGTCATTAGTATCACAAAGTTTTGCAGAAGATAATGAAAAAACGGTTACATCAACTGGAAAATGCCAGAAATTCAAGCTAGATTCAGAACAGGACGTGGAACTAGGCATATTATTGCAGATGTCAGACGGATTTTGGCTGAAAGAAGAAAACACCAGAAAGATGTTTACCTGTGTTTTATTGACTATGCAAAGGCATTTGACTGCGTGGATCATAACAAATTATGGATAACATTGCAAATAATGGAAATTCCAGGGCACTTATTTGTGCTCATGTGGAAACTTTACATAGACAAACAGGAAGTTATTTGAACAGAACAAGGGGACACTGTGTGGTTAAATGGGGAAAGGTGTGAGTCATGGTTGTATCCTTTCACCATACTTATTCAACTTATATGCTGAGCAAATAATCCAAGAAGCTGGCCAATATGAGGAAGAACTCAGCATCAGGATTGGAGGAAGACTCATTAACAACCTGTGATACACAGATGAAACAACCTTGCTTGCTGAAAGTGAAGAGGACTTGAAGCACTTATTGATGAAGATCAAAGATTACAGCCTTCAGTATGAATTATACTTCAACATGAGGAAAACAAAAATCCTCACAACTGGACCAATAAGCAACATCATGATAAATGGAGAAAATATTGAATTTGTTAAGTATTTCATTTTCCTTGGATCCACAATCAATTCCCATGGAAGTACAAGTCAAAAAATCAAAGGACGTATTGGGAAAATCTGTGGCAAAACGCCCCTTTAAAGGGTTAAAAAGCAAAGATGTCACTTTGAGATATACGAGATCCAAGCCACTGTTTTTCAGTCACCACACATGCCTGGGAAAGCTGGACAATGAATAAGGAAGACTGAAGAATCGACGCCTTTCGATTATGGAGTTTGTGAAGGATATTGACTATGCTATGGAATGCTAGAAGAAGGAACAAGTCCATCTTGTAAGATGTACAGCCAGAGTACTTCTTAGAAGCAAGGGTACGGAGACTTTGTCTCATGTCCTTTGGACATGTTATCAGGAGGGACCAGTGCCTGGAGAAGGACATCATGATTGGCAAACTGGAGGGCCAGCAAAAGAGAGGAAGTCCCTCAATGAGATGAATTGACACAGTAGCTGCAAAGATGGGCTCAAGGACAGCAACAATTGTGAGGATGGTGCAGGACTGGGCAGTGTTTCATTCTGTTGCACATAGGGTCACTATGTGTCAGAAACAACTCTAAGTCACCTAACAACAAAAACTAATGATAAAATTTGAGAAATTTCACATATCACCCAAATTGACAATCCACAATAAGTTTTAACGCATTAAATAGTCTGAGAAGTACTTCATTAAAAAACCTTGGTTCAATCCAGCATTTCCAAATGTATTTGAACACAGAAAACTTTCTTCTGCAAAATCTGTTAATATCTCGTGGTATATAACAGATTCATGGAACACAATTTAAGAAACTGGTATTTTTCAACCATCTTACTTTGCAGGTGAAATAAATGAAGTTTAGAGACTAGAACTAATTTCTCATAACTAATTTCTCATAGTTTCTCATAAGTTGAGTAGTGGAGTGGACGGTCAGTCCATGTTTCTTTCCATCTCACCATATCACTTCCAAGGAATGGAATACTCTTTGCTTTCAGGGCTTCAAACTGATTCTAAAACGTTCAGTCATGGCTGACAGAAACAAGGGCAGCCTATGCTTTGCGTGGACACCAGATCTCTCGTGCCTTGGCTTTTGACTGAGTAGGAAACTGGCAATGGAGCCCAGCTCAAAGATGGCAGCCGACCACACAGCTTTGAATGCTTTGATTTATTTTGTGAATGTCCACACCATAAGTTTAACTTTGAGATGATTCAAAGGAAAAATTCCATGATCTACATCAGATCTTTCTTGAAAGTTAGAAAAGTACCAATGATAAATTTAAAATTTATGTGTTATAATTTGAATTATAGAATACATTTTATACTATAATTATAAATTATCAAAATAACTGGATCCATAACTCCATGTGATTTCCTCAAAACAGGTTATCTAGCTATTTTAAAATATGTGATTTTTACCAAACAAAAGAAGTTTTAGCTTCATTTTTGGGGAAGCAAAAGCTTCCTTGTGTACTAGGGTGCTCGGCTATCTTGTTAAGGACTTAGCACAAATCAACACTTCTCACTGTAGTCTTGCAAGTACAAAAGAGTTATTGGTACAGGAATTTTATTTTATTTTGTTTTTTTACATTGGAAAGAAAGAATGAAATGTTAGTTACTAAGTGTAAAGATTCACAATTGAGCAATTTCCCTTTTTTGGTTTTATGATCTCTTACCATAAATACTAGTCACAAAACCTAAATATAATTTGATTATCTTCTTTTTAATAATGTAAAGTAAACATAGAAAATAAAAAGAAGGTGAGAATGGAAAACAGCTCTGTAATAAAGAGAACAGCAGCAAACTCTTACTGCTCTTTGGAAAGAGTAGTTTTAACAAAGTAAGCAAGAATCATTTTCTCTGGTTGAGTGTTGATTCCCCAGTGTGCTCTCAGTAAGTAATTAGAATGGCCCACTGAATGTCAGCATCAGCTTGTTTATTCTCATTATTTTATCATTTTAAAAACCCTCTAGGTGATGAGACATGCAGTATAGAACATAATTACCATTATTAGCATACTAATTGGACACAAAAATAGGCCAACTACAAGGTAGCCAGCTGAATAATTTCACATTAATCAAACACCATAGTGAATAAGCCTATTGTTAAATTGACAGCTACCATAATTGGCAACATTTCACAGTGAAATATCAGAATTTCCTTGTAATATCTCTTTGGTGTCATATAATTTAGTAATTTCCAATGTTTCCATCTTCAAGTGTGTACACCTAGTTCAAGTTCAAGAAATCATCATGATAAGAATACTAGTCTTTTAACAACTGGCCTAAATGTTTAAAAAGAAGCTTATTGGCTTTCAGTAAGAGATGTGAATGATAGTCAAACAAAAAAGCTACCAATCTAGTCACATGTTGCTACATATTGTGGGTTATTTCTAGTTTAAATATGTATTCTTCTGGACTCAAGTCTCTTGACCACATTAACAGTCTCTAGAGGATGGCTACATTATAAATGTGGAAGTATAATTAGAAAAAAAAAAGTGCTGTTAAGTTGATTCTGACTTGTGGTGACCCCATATTTGTCATAGTAGAACTATGCTCCATAGGGTTTTCAATGGCTGATTTTTTTGTAAATAGACCACCAGGCCTTTCTGCTTTTCTTCTGTTGTGCCTCTGGGTCCACTCAAATCTCCAACCTTTTGGTTAGCAGCTGACTCCATTAAAAGTTTGCTTGATACCTAGCGGCAATCCCCTACTTAACTATGTACCATTTCCCTGAGTCAGCAGTTACGAACTCTAATTGTCCCATGCCAGCAGTGTCTTTTTTTTTCCTTGTCTTCAAGTAAATAGAGCTGGCTTAGACTAAACTATTTTGTCAGTAGCAAAGAACCATTATGAAGACTTCCTGTGATACCACTTTCATCAGATTACCTGCCAATTCAAATATCATTAGTGACCACCAGCTGCCCTCAGGAGCTAACTCTCAATTGAGCAATAGTAAAGGCTTTCTGGAATCTAATCCAAGCAGGTCTTTTTTACAGACCCCCAAAATCAACCCTCTGTTCCAACCAGTCAATCTAATTTTTGCCAGTCATACATGCCATACTTCTCTTTTGCATACCTTTTGCTCATGTTTTTCTCCTCTGGAATACCTCTCTTCTTCTACACTTCTGTAAAACCCCCTTCTCTTCAAAGGTTAGTTCAAATCCTTCGTCTGTGATGCCTTCCTTATTACTGCATCCCAGAGTTAGCTTTCCCATTGCTAGGCTTCTTTTTACTATTTATTTATTCATTATTCATTCATTCAATAAATAGCGGTCACTATTAAATTCCAGCCACCCTCTCTGGCACTGGAAAGACAAAATAGTACTCTAACATGGTTCCCCCTTGAAGTTTCACAAGTGTGGTCCTATCACTTATCTATATTATAAGTTTTTGAGAGTAAGAACACTGTCTTATACTCCTGTTGTGCCCCTCCGTAGTGAACACATAGCAGGTGTTCCATAAAAATGTAATGAAATAAATGTCTTTATTAGCTTTCTTTTCCTATCAGTCTTATTGAAGCTACCTATCATTCCCATTTAGAATGGCAGTTCTACCCTGTCCTGTAGGGTCACTATGAGTCAGAATCTACTCGACAACAACAGCTTTGGTTTTGGGTTTTGGGGTACTTACTTCAACTTCACTAACTTTTTTGTCCTCCATCATTCTTCTGGTAATACCTTTCACTGATCTTTCTACAGCCTGGTAGGGTAAGGTGAGCATTGAACTGGAAAATTTACTTCTAGACCTGGGCCTGCACTGAAGTTGATTTTGTCCCTTCATTTCTCTGTGCCTTAGTTCCTCTATCTATAAGCTAAAAGGGTTTAACTATGTTAATAGTCCACATATCTAACTGGACTTCGGAACATTTCAAAAGTACAGATAGCTGTTGGATTAGGTCAGTGGTTTTCAGTTCTGGTTGTACTTAGAATTCTACAGGAAGCTTTTAAAAACTACTTCTCTGTGCCACACGCACTCCCCACCAAAGTGCAATGCCAATTTACTCAATTTCTGGTGGTGGGACTTGGGTATCAGTATTTTCTAAAAGGCTATCTCAGGGAGCCAACATGGTGCTACAGGCAGAAGCAACACGCAGTCCCTCTGCAGCAAAGACCTGAAAAACTAAGTAAAACAGAGAAAAATGTCAGTCCTGGAACCCTAAGCATCAAACGAAGAGATAAACAACTCAACTAAGCACAGAATGGAATGAGACTGACCGAGAACAGAGAGTGAGGAGAGATACGAGGGGAGGATCCCTACCACCTAACGAAACACTTAAAGCCATCTTGGACTTCTGTCGGAGATAGGAGGGCAGTATGTACCGGAAAGCAGCTTCACGGAGGTCTCAGCAGGAGACAGAGCACCCGGTAACCAGCAATACATGCTTTCCCGCTCCACACTCTTCTTCCCCCTGCTCAGCCTCCACCACTTCCTAGCAGGCAGAGATTACTTGGCCAGCCAGGAGGCTCTGGTTCCGTGCTGCTTGAATTTGCCTCGGCCATACCAGCCGGCTTCTTCAGTGCCATTTCCTTGCTGCTAGTGTTGCTTTTTTGGGCTTCTTTTGGTTTCTTCTCTGCCTCTCACCTCCTCCCCTTCCTTTCTCTCAAGTGCCTGGCTCCATGTGCCATCTTTGCTTCTTCTTGACAGCCTGTGAAGTGCCACTCTGCTGGGGAACTGCTTACCCAGTCTGCACCTCCACACTAGTGGTATCCTTGGGGCCTTTTTTGTCTTGTTTTATTTTATTATTTTTTTTTTTCACAGCTTGAGAGCTTCTTCTAGCCAGGCTGTACTGCAGGCTTAGGAGCCGCTTCCCCAGTCCGTGCAACTGCACCAGTGTGATCCCTAGGGGCATGTCTTCTTTTCTTTTTTTCCTCTTTATCTTTCTTCATTCCTCAGTCTCTCATCTCTCTCTACTCACCTTCTCTTCCTGTTTCCTGAATACCTGGCACTGTGTGCCATCTCTGCCCCTTATAGCTCGGCTGCACTGCACAGCTTGGGAGCCACTCCCCGGTCAGCACAGCCATGCCAGTGGGGTCACTGGGGACCTTTCTTTTTTTATTTCCTCTCTTCCTTTTTTCCTTTTTGTTTTTCTTCATTTCTCAGTTTCTCATCTCTCCATGCTTTCCTTCTTTTCCTGTATCCTGAATACCTGGTGCTGGGTGTCATCTCCGTCCCTTATAGACAAGCTGTGCCTCAAGGACTGGGAACCACTTCCTCGGTCACTGGTGGAACCCCTGAGGTCATTTCTTTTTTTATTTTTATTTATTTTTTTCTTTCTCTTTTTTCCTTTTTGTTTTTCTTCGTTTCTCTGTTCCTCATCTCTCCACTCCAATGGAAAGCTCCTTCAGCACTTTTTTTTTTTTGGCACCTATTTCTCTTTTCTTTCCCATACCCATCTTAGTGCCACACATCGTGATCTTCTGCTTCCCTCCTGTCTACCTGCACCATGCACTAAACACCACACCCTCAAGTAGCACAGGCACAGCCTACTGGAACCTGCCCTGCGTTGAACTCTGGCTCACTCTGTCAGCACCAGTACATGCCACAAACAATACATCCCAGCCCCTCCCCCTTCATCTGGACCTGCCCTGCTGCACCATAACTGAGTGACTGGCCCTGCCCATTGGAAAAAAAAAAGGAGGTGAAAAATGTCATGCCAACAGATGAACAAACAACAAAGAACACGCAGCCTGCCTCCTCATACATAACCAAATAAAACAAAAAAAGCAGAATGAAACAAACACATCTACGATCAATAAATGAAGAAAATAACTACTGAATGTCCTAAAGACAGCAGACAATTCACAACATACAAAAAAACAGGAAATGATGGTTCCAGTAGGGGCCCAAAATAAAACACCAGATAACTTTCTAGTAGAAGAAAAGGTACGAGAACTACCTGATAGGGAATTCAAATCTCTAATATTCAGAGCTATCCAAGAGTTGAAGCAAAAAGTAGACAGAAAAAGAGGAAAAAATAGACAAATTCTTAGAAAAGGCAGACAAATTCATGGAAAATACAGACAAAAAATTGAAAAATTGGGGGAAATAATACAACAAAATGCCAAAATAAATTCACAATGAGAAATCATACAAAAAACAGCAATTAGAAATCCAAAAGATAAACAACAAGATTTCAGAAATGGACAGTGTCATAGAAGGTCTGAGGAGCAGGTTTGAAATGATGGAAGACAGGACCAGTGAAATTAAAGACAAACCCTTAGATACAAATATGAGGAAAAATCAGAAAAAAAATAACTAAGAAAAATGAAGAAACACTGAGAATTATGTGGAATACAATCAAAAGCAAAATTTGCAAGTGATCGGAGTTCCAGAACAGGAGGAGAAAATGGGAAACACAGACAGGATCACTGAAGAATGGCTGACAGAAAACTTCCCAAATGTCATGAAAGATGGAAAGCTGACCATCCAAGAAGCTCAATAAACCCCATATAGGGTAGACCCCAAAAGAAAATCAAGGTATATCATAATCACACTCACTAAAACAAAAGGCAAAGAATCCTGAGAGCAGCTGAAGAAAAATGAAAAGTCATATACAGAGGGGAAATAATAAGACTAAACTCTGATTACTTGGCAGAAATCATGCAGGCAAGAAGACAATGGGAAGATATATATAAAACATTGGAAGAAAAAAGAATAATAATAATAAAAGAATAATATATCCTGCAAAACTCTTGTTCAAATATGATGATGAAATTAGGACATTTCCAGATAAATAGAAATTAAGGGAATATGTAAAACTCAAACCAAACTTACAAGAATTAAAGAAAGTCCTATGGTTTGAGAACAAACAACATCAGACCACAGCCTGAATCATGTGACTTACATTAGTCATAATTTTTTTGTTCATTTGTTTGCATCCAAAAACCCTCTCTTGTACAGGAATTTGTACTAGGAATGATGTCCTTATTTGTACACAATAAAAACCAGCTCTGGTATGTTTGTTTACAGATGCTTCAAATGATACATTGGAACTAATTTGTAGTAAATTGCAATAGTGTTTGTCATAGCCCTAGTTAGGGGGTCACACTGAAGGACAGTGAGGGAGGGTAACATAACATTCTAGATGAATAAATGGCCTAAGAATCTTTACCTATTCATGTTTTTTTTTCTTTGATCAAGAACTTTAAGGAACAAGGTTGGAAGATGGATGTAAAAGGGCTCAGAGTAGATACATACGCATGGAATTCTAGGAATGGAATGGGCCTAGAATATGAGAATGTTTATGTCCTGTGTAAATGCTCAGTAAAACACACACAGCAGAGATGCCTCTATTATTAAATCACATAAACAAATTGATCCACTGTGTAGATATAGATTTCCTTATCCAAACACTGTGATGGCTCAATGGATTCATAAATACAGTGCCAGATGGCAGGAATGGAAGTTATGCATTTGCTCAATTACATGGACTCACTCTCACCAAACTTCTCTGGATTCCACCACTGACAATTGTGCAATTTTCTAGTTTCGGTGACTGATTTTGAGTGCCTTAAACAGTGGAGAGGAGAGGAAGAACCAGCCCAATACTTACTGCATGTTGATTCTTTTGGGCCATTTCCATCATAGAAGGAACAATAGATGGTCTTTGCTGTAATAAACATCTATTTAGATATGTATTTGCTTTCCTTTTCTGCCATGCTTCTCCCAGCAACACCATCCACAGGCTTCTTAAATGTCTTATCCATCATCATGGTAAACCCAGATCACTGTTCCTGACCACGGAATTCACTTAACAGTAAAAGGAGTATCAGTGGGTTTGTTTAAAAGATTACACACTTACAGGGGGAAGTCTTTTATCATTGTACATAGTAATGATTCTATTGATTTAGAAGAGGAAATTTTCACTTGAATTATTCAGGCTTTCCATGTCACTGGATGGATAGACAGGCAAAAAGGGTATTATGAAAAGGGTATTATGAAGTTGATAAAATGATTGATGCTGATTTTCAATTGGGTAATTGAATTGCTGCTACCCAATAAACGCAGGAAAAAGTATGGTTGGAATCCAATTGATTTCCTGCAGCCTCTTCTCATAAAACTTTACGTAGTAGTATGAGTTAACGGATGACTATTATAACTATACAGGTTAAGGCTCTGAAAACATGAGTGATGCAAAAAAGCAGGGACGACATATATTTAATTTCAGTGGTAGGGGCAACCACATCCATTCTTTAGCACCAGTGGCAATGGTACCCGAACCATGCTGTTCAGGTGGCATGACCTAGGCTGTAGTTCCTGCAACCTGACTTCATTTGATACTTGCTTATTCTTCCAAGTTTTATTCTCCAGTCTTTCAGTCCTTTTCTGTTGTCTTCTAATGAAAACACTGATTGGTAAAGGGTCCCTGGACTTATCCAACCAAGCCTGGCATTAGAAGTCTGGATTTTAGTATTTAGTTACTCTGGTTGCATTTCCTCTAGTCAATTGTCTCTTTCCTCCTTACACCCACTTTCCTTCTTACTCCCATGTTATCTCAACCCCTTGGATATATAGTGTATAGATCATTTCTTTCTGTCTCTCAGGTCCTACTGAGTGCTCAGAAAGCATTGTGATATATCCCATAGAGACAGGGATATGGGACTGGAAAAAGTGAAAAAGTGTAGATATACATATACATATATATTATACATATATATGTATGTGTGTGTGCGAGTATATATACATACGTGTATATGTGTATATACACACACATATATACATATATATATATGTAGTCATTGTTAGGTGCCATTGGGTTGCATCCCATGTACATTGATTGACACTATACAGAAAAGAATGAGACACTACCTCGTCCTGCACCATCCTCAAAATTGTTATGCTTGAGCCCATTGTTGCAGCCACTGTTTCTATCCATCTCATTGAGGGTCTTCCTCATTTTTTCAGACTGTCTACTTTACCAAGCACGATGTCCTTCTCCAGGAACCAATCCCTCCTGGTAACATGTCCAAAGTATGTGAAACATAGTCTTGCCATCCTTGCTTCTAAGGAGCATTCTGGCTGTACTTCTTCCAAGACAGATGTGTTCGTTCTTCTGGAAGTCCACGGTATATTCAATATTCTTCACCAAAGCCATAATTCAAAGGCATCAATTCTTCTTCCATCTTCCTTATTCATTGTCCAGATTTCACATGCATTTAAGACAATTGAAAACCCCATAGCTTGGATCAGGTGCACCTTAGTTCTCAAAGTATCAATCTTCTTCAGCATTCCTCTTCAATCTTTCATTCCCAGGATAGTAAATGATACGATTGTCCAATTCAAAATGGTCAATTCCAGCACATTTCAGCTCACTAATGCCTAGGATATTGATGTTTATGATTTCCATTTTGGTTTTCCTAGATTCATTCTTTGTGCATTCCACATTCTGATTATTAATTATTAATGGGTGTTTGCAGCTGTTTCTTCTCACTTTGAGTCATGCCACTTCAGCAAATGAAGGTCCTGAAAGCCTGATTTCATCCACATCATTAAGGTCAACTCTACTTTCAGGAGGCAGTTCTTCCCCAGTCATATTTTGAGGGCCTTCTAACCTGAGGGGCTTATCTTTCGGCATGATATCAGATAATGTTCTGCTGCTATTCATGAGGTTTTCACTGGCCAATTTTTTCAAAAGTAGACTATAGTCTGTCTTAGTCTGGAAGCGCCACAGCATATGTGACTCTGCAGGTATTTGAAATACTGGTGACACAGCTTCCAGCATCACAGCAACACGCAAACCACCAGAGTATGATAAACTGACAGAGGAGTGGTAGATGTATATATGCTCAACACTTAGGAATCCTAAGATACCGGAAAATAAATCAACGTCAAAAAACAGGGAAAAAAAATATTCTGAAGCTGTTGCCTCTTTCATCTATAGATCCACACTTAAATCAGGCCAACAACTGGGCAGGCCACAGAAAGGTTACCTACATAGACATCTGGTTGCAGCTGAAACTGTGTCTATATTAGAATCTTCCCAAAATACTATGTTCTGTGAGATGTTAATAGGTGTCTCAAGAAAAAGAAGTTTTGTATGTCAAAAATGCTGAATTAAACACTGTACAACAGATATTCTAACAGTAGTGTTTATCTTAGTCTTTAATATGTTAATAAATGATGTAAACACCCAGGTGAGAATGGGCTATCCAGATTTTTCTCAAAAGCAATTGATGTTGTTTTTTTCCTTCCATAGAACATTTTTTGAGATCTATTGAAAACATTCATGTTCTGAGGGATAATATTTGGAAAAGAGTTGTCTATATGATTTTAATACACCTGATAGCATTTTCCCCACTGAAATGGCTGGCTTTTTTGATGATGGAGCAAAAGAGTTTCAGAGTGCTGTTACAGTTTTCCCTTCAAACAGAGGACACATAGCCAAGTCCACTCATATGGTACCTTCATGCATGCATTGTATTCAAAGTTTATTGTGGTTTTAAGTCTAAAAAAATATTAACAATTCCTAGTGTTCCTGTACTCCCATGCCGTTCCTCCCATCAAACATAGCAATGATTGTAAGGATGTCACAGGATGGGGCAGTGTTTCATTCTGTTGTACATAGGGTAGCTATGAGTCAGAACCAACTCGATGGCACCTAACAGCAACAACAAAGTCTAAGGAGCTTAGCAGTTGTGTTTGACCTACAACAAAGAAAAAATTAGAATAGCATTTCATGTGAATTCCAGGTCATAAGGAACACAAAATCACTGGAAGCACAGCCTCAGAGATTTGAAAAGTGTGGAAAATGCAGAAGCAGCCCGTGCTATTTCTGATGTTGTAAGATTCCCAATAGCTGGGTTGCATTTGTAAAGTCAATATCTTTCATTATTCCAGCATGTAAGGTTGCCACAGTGCAAAATCTAGGAAAACTGTGAGATTCTATACCTCATTCAAAACATTCTTGGACAAAGAGGCGGAGCCAACATGGCAGTATGGATGGAAGCACCATGCCATCCCTCTGCAGCAAAGACCAGAAAAACTAAATAAAACAGATACAAAAGTCAATCCTGGAACCCTAAGTACCAAATAAAGGTGATCGATCAAGCAACGAATGGAAAAGAAACTGACAGAGAACAGAGACCCAGGGGAACTACAGAGTGGAGGTCCCCTACCAGCTAACGTGGCTGCATTTCCCGTCTTGGGCTACAGCCACCAAAGTAGACAAGGTGTACAGAAAGGAAGCGCCACAGAGTTCTCAGCAAGAGGCAAAGCACCTGGTAATCAGGGATACACACTTTCCCACCCCTCATCCTTCTTCCCTCTACTCCACCTCTGCAGCTTTCCAAAAGGCCTTGATTGCTCAGCTAGTGAGACATTGTGGCCAGGGTCCACCCCACCCCCACTGGCCAATCCCCTTCAGCACCATTTTCTTTGGTATTTTTGTTTGTTTATATTGTTTTTAGGGCTTTTTTTGTTACTTCTCCTTCTCTCCCTTCCTTCCTTTTCTTTCTACCTCCCAGCTAGCCCCGTATGCCATCACCCCCTTCTTCTTGAAGGGCTGTGATTTTTTGCTTTGTTCTTTTTTTTCCTCCTCTTTTTTTTCTGTTTCTTCTGTCTTTCCTTTCCTCAATTCCTTTCTCCCATCTACCCAGGCTGGTTTACCACCCCTGCCCCCTCTGGAGGGGCAATTGCTGCACAGCTGCATTGGAGAATCAATGCGTGTGGTCTCTCCAGGTCTGTGCCACCATAACCGACTGGCCCCCTCAGCACCATTTTATTTATTTGTTTGTGCTTTTTTTATTGTTTATTTTCTCTTTCCTTTCCTTCCTTTCCTTTCTCCCATCCACCCAACCCTGTGAGCTGACCCCAACTACTTGGCAGGCTGTGCTGTACTCGGCTGGACAGCCTCTGGCACAAGTCCTCCCTGGGTCTGTGCCACCTCCACAGGCTGGCTTCCTCAGTGCCATATTTTTCTTTTTCTTTATCTTTCCTCTTCATTTCCTTCTCCCTCTCACCTAGACCCTGTGTTGCCTCTACCCCTTCTTTACAGGCTGTGCTGTGCCACTTGGTGAGAGAGATATTAGTTCGCCACTACCCCAATTCCTCGCCACCCCCAACAGCAAGCTCCCCACCACCATATTTTTTTATTGTTGCTGTTGTTTTGATTATTTATTTATTTGTTGATTTCTTCTCTCTTTTTCCCCTCTTTCCTTTCCTTTCTACCACTCACCTAGCTCTGTGCACCACTGACACAGCTTCTTGATAGGCTGAGCCACACTGCTTGGCTAGAAGGCCACAAGCACAAGTCCTTCTGGGTCTGTCCTGCCCCCACAGCTGAATTCAACCACAATGCTATTTTATTTACCTTATTTTTCTTTTTATTTTATTTTTCAATTATTTTTTTTATTTCTCTCTCTTCTTTTACCCACCAACTTAGCTCTGCACTTCACATCCTCTAATTTCCTGCCTGCCTATCTGCACTGTGCATTGAGTGCTACACCCCTGGGTTGTACCGACGTGGTTCCCTGGACCCCACTCTGCACAGCCTGCCAGCCCTGCCCCATTGCCCCCAGTTCATGCCACAGACTACACATCCCCACCCCTACACCAATGCTGGACCTGCTGTGCAGCACCATAGCTGAGTGATCAGCCCTACCCACCTGGACAAAGTGGTGAGAATTATTGTGTCCACAGGTGAGTAAGCAACAAAACACACCCAGCCCATATGACCAGATGTAACCAAATAACACAAAAAAGCACGATGGAACAATCAAATCTACAGTGAATAAATGAAGAAAATAACTTCTGAATGTCCTGAAAACCACAGACAATATCAAAATATATTAAAGAACGAGAGAAGATTGCTTCAGAAAGAGACAAAATAAAACACCAGATGACCTTCTGCTAGAAAAAAAAGCACTGCAACTACCTGACAGGGAATCCAAAACTCTAATATTCAGAGTTCTCCAACAGATGAAGGAAAATACAGACAAAAATAAGGAAAAAATAGACAAAATCATGGAAAAGACACACAAAACAATGGGAGAATTCAGGGAAATAATACAGGAATGAAATTTCAAAACAAATAAGTAACTAGAAACATACAAAAACAGTGATTAGAAATCCAAAAGATAAACAACATGATTTGAGAAATGGACAGTGGAATAGAAGTTTTCGGAGTAAATTTGAAACAATGGAAGACAGGGTCAGCAAAATTGAAGACAAATCCTTGGATACCACTTTGTTTCAGGAAAAATCAGAGTAAAGAATGAAGAAAAATGAAGAAGCCCTGAGAATGATCTGGATATAATCAAAAGCAAAAATTTTGTGTATGATTGGAGTTCCCGAACAGGGAAAGGAAATGGAAAACATAGAGAGAATCACTGAAAATTTGCTGATGGAAAATTTCCCTAATATCACGAAACATGAAAAGCAGACCATCTAAGAAGATCAATGAACCCCATATAGGATAGACCCCAAAAGGAAATCACCAAGTCATATCATAATCACACTCACAAAAATCAAAGATGACAAATTCTGAGAACAGCTTGAGAAAAAAAGTCAAATACAAAGGGGAAAAAATAAGGCTAAGGTCTGATTACTTGGAAGAAACCATGCAGGTAAGAAGGCAATGGGGTGACATATACAAAACCTTGAAAGAAAAAAAAAAACTGCCAAACAAGAAAAATAAGTCCTGCAAAACTCTCAATAAAGTACAATAATGAAATTAGGATATTTCCAGATAAAAAGAAATTAAGGGAATATGTAGAAAACAAACCAAACTTACAAGAATTATTAAAGGGAGTCCTTCAGTTAAAAAGCCTACAATATCAGACAACAACCTAAATCAAGCATATAAGGCAACATCAGCCAGATACCAACCTAGATAATGAACTCCCAAGGACAAAACAAAACAAAAAAATTCACAACACAAAACCAGAGAGGTCAATCTATAAATGACAACAATGTCAGAATAATAAAAGAGGGAATAAATGGTGTAGGTATACAACTTTCAAATGGAGAGGAAGTCAAGGCACCATACAGTAATAAAAGACTGGTTTGAACATAGGAAGATAGTGGTAAATTTCAAGGTAGCCATAAAGAAAGTTAACAAACCTACTAATCAAAATAAAGAAGAAAAATTTAAAGTTTCAGTAAACACAAAATCTCAGGAAACACAAAACAAAATGAAAAAAAAAAAATCCAGAGAGAATTCAGCTCAGAAGAGTGAGAGGAATAAAGAAAACACCAATACCACACACACACACACACACACACACTCACAAAAAAAAACTACAGAATGACAGCAATAAACTCACACCTATCGATAATCACACTAAATGTAAATGGCTTAAATACACCTGTAAAGAGACACAGAGTGACAGAATGGATAAAAATACGAGACCCACAATATGCTGTCAACAAGAGGCACACCTTAGAAACAAAGACATAAATTTATTAAAAATCAAAGGATAAAATAATATCAAGCAAACAGCAAGCAAAAAGCAGAAGTGGCAATACTAATCTCAGATAAAATATACTTTAAATCAAAATCCACCATAAAAAACAAGGAAGAGCATTATATAATGATTAAAGGGAAAATCCACTATGAAGGCATGACTTAATAAATATCTACACAACTAATGACAGGGCTCCAAAATACATAAAACAAACTCTAATAGCACTGAAGAGAGAAATTGATAGTTCCACAATAATAGTAGGAAACTTGAACACACAACTCTTGGTAAAGGACAGAATATCCTAGAAAGAAGATCTAAAGGCCATGATCAACCAACTCGACCTAATAGACATATGTAAAACACTCCACCCAACTGCAGCAAAGTACACATTCTTTTCCAAAGCACAGGGAATGTTCTCCTGAATAGACCACATCTTAGGCCACAAAACAAACCTGAACAAAATCCAAAACACTGAGATAATGCAAAGTATTTTCTCTGATCACAATGCCAGAAATGTAGAAATTAATAACAGGAAGAGCAAGGGAAAAAAATCAAATAACATGGAAACTGGATAACATACTCCTTAAAAAAAGGAGGAGGGTAATAGAGTAAATCAAAGATGGAATCACAAAATTCCTAGAATCAAGTAAGAATGAAAACACATCATACCAAAACCTTTGGGACATAGCAAAGGCAGTCCTCAGAGGTCAATTTATAGCAATAGATACACACATCAAAAAAAAAAAAGGGACAAAATGAAAACATTGGCTACAACTCAAAGAAATAGAAAGTGAACAGTAAAAGAAGCCCACAGCCACCAGAAGAAAGGAAATAATAAAGATCAGAGCAGAAATAAATGAACGAGAATAGAACAATAGAAAGAATCAACAAAACCAAAAGTTGCTTCTTTAAAAAGATCAACAAATCATTGGCCAAATTGACAAAAGAAAAGCAAGAGAGGAAAAAAATAACCCAAATAAGAAAGAAAATGGGGGACATTACAATGGACCCAACTGAAATAAAAAGGGTCATAACAGACTACTATGAAAAACTGTACTCCAACAAATTTGAAAACCTGGAGGAAATGGACAAATTTCTAGAAACACACTACCTACCTAAACTAATACAAGCTGAGATAGAAAATCTGAACAGACCCATAACAGGGAAAGAGATTGAAAAGGTAATTAAAAAAAAACTCCCAACAAAAACAAAAAAAGCCCTGGCCTAGATGGCTTCATTGGAGAATGGTACCAAATATTCAGAGAAGAACTTACACCAGTACTACTCAAACTATTTCATAACATAGAAAAGGAAGGGATACTGCCAAATTCATTCTAAGAAGCCAGCAAAACCATAATAGAAAAATCAGGCAAAAATACCATGACAAAAGAAAATTATAGACCAATATCTCTCAAGAATATAGATGAAAAATATTCAACAAAATTCTATCCAATAGAATGCAGCATCATATAAAAAAATACTTCACGACCAAGTGGTATTCATACCAGGTATGCAAGGATGAGTCAGCATTAGAAAATCAATCAATGTCATCCACCACATAAATAGAAGGAAAGAATCACATGATCATCTCAATCTACACAGAAAAGGCATATGACAAAGTCCAATACCCATTCCTGAGTAAAAAAAAAAAAAAACTCTCAATAAAATAGGTATAGAAGGGAAATTTCTGAACATAATAAAGGGCATCTATGCAGAACCAAGAGCTAGTATCATTCTTAACGGAGAGAGGTTGAAAACATTACCCTTGAGAACAAGAACAAGACAAGGATGCCCTTTATCACCACTCTGATTTAACATTGCTCTGGAAGTCCTAGCTATAGCAATAAGGCAAGAAAAAGAATTAAAGAACATCCAAACTGGTAACAAATAAGTAAAATGTCCCTATTTGCAGACACGATACTATACATAGAAAATCCAAAAGGCTCCATGAGAAAACTACTGGAACTAATAGAAAGATTCAGCAGAGTAGCATGATACAAGATAAACATAAAAAATCAGTTGAATTTCTATACACCAATAAAAAGAACTACAAAAAGGAAGTCAGGAAAACTATAGCATTTATAGTAGCCCCTTAAAAAATAAAATACTTAGGAATAAAACTAACCAGGGATGTAAGAGATCTGTACAAACAAAACTATAAAACACTACTGCAAGAAATCAAGAGACCTACATAAATGGAAAAATATACCATGCTCATGGATACATAGACTTAACATTGTGAAAATTTCAACTCTACCCATTGCAATCTACAAATACAATGCAATTCCAATTGAAATATCGATAGCATTCTTTAACAAGATGGAAAAAATAACCATTAACTTTATATGGAAAGGAAAGAGGCCCCAGATAAGTAAAGCACCATTGAAGAAGAATAAAGTAGGAGGCTCATACTACCTGACTTCAGAACCTTCTATACACCTACTGTAGTCAAAATAGCCTGGAACAATGACAGACACAGTGACCAATGGAATAGAATTGAGAACCCAGATGTGAATTCATCCACCTACAGTCAACTGATCTTAGACAAAGATCCAAAGTCCATCAAATGGGGAAAAGACAGGCTAACAAATGGTGCTGGCAAAACTGGATGTCCATCTGCAAAAAAATGAAACAGGGCCCATACCTCACACCATACACAAAAACTAATGATTTTTGTTTATTGGTCCAGTTGTGAGGATTTTTGTTTCCTTTTTGTTGAGTTGTAATCCATACTGAAGGTTGCAGCCTTTGATCTTCATCAGTAAGTGCTTCAAGTCCTCTTCACTTTCAGCAAGCAAGGTTATGTCACCTGCATATCGGATGTTGTTAATGAGGAGTCTTCCTCCAATCCTGATGTCCTGTTCTTCTTCATATAGTCCAGCTTCTTGGATTATTTGCTCAGCATACAGATTAAATAAATATGGTGAAAGGATACAGCCCTGAGGCACACCTTTCCTGACTTTAAACCATGCAGTATCCTCTTGTTCTATTCGAATGACTGCCTCTTGATCTATGTACAGAGTCCTCATGAGCACAATTAAGTGTTCTGGAATTCCCATTCTTCACAATATTATCCATAATTTGTTATGATCCACACAGTCAAATATCTTTGCATAGTCAATAAAACACAAGTAAATATCTTTCTGGTATCCTTGCTTTCAGCCAGGATTCATCTGACATTGGCAATGATACTCCCGTTCCACATTCTCTTCTGAATCCAGCTTGAATTTCTTGCAGTTCCCTGTCAATGTACTGCTGAAACTGCTTTTGAATGATCTTCAGCAAAATTTTACTTGTGTGTGATATTAATGATATTGAGGTGCAATGAATTCCTTAATGTGGTCCTTCTAGCCATAGTCTTTGTGACTCACACATAATGACTGAGTGGGCCTATGCAAATAAGTTATTTGGAACCTGCGACAGTTGGGTTATTTGTCAACCTGGCTGGGCCAAGGTACCTGGTATTGTGTGGTTGACCTCAATTTTATGTGTTGTGGTTCCTGACCTCTACATGTTGATGAGGCAGAACAGGTGTAAGGTATGCCTTGGGTCAAAGCCTTGCAGGAGGGTGAGACTCAAGCCCCACCCTTGCAAAAGTTATGCCCCTTCCTGGGGTGTGCTTGCATCTAAAATATATGTGTGTGTCTTGTAAATGCTGTCCCTCTCTGCATCTGGGTCCCACATCCAGTTCATAATCAGTTGACCTCCCTAATGGCCTGCTGTCTGACCTGCCAATTTTAGGATTTGGTGACTTCCACAGCCCTTTGGGCTGGTGGCCTACAGTGTGACCTGATTCACCAGCTTCAGCAGCGTTGTAAGCCAGCAGCCTGTGGTCTGAACTGCCAGGTTGAGGGATTGGGTTCATCAGCTCCTGCAGCCACGTGGGTCAGGAGAAGCCTATGCCTGACCCATAAATTTGGGGCTTGCCAGCCTCCACGATCTAGTGAGCCATTTCTTTTATGCAGTTCCTGAGTTCTGTGAGACATTGCAGCAAATTAAAGAACCCAAAGAAGGGAGGGAGAACCCTGAGGGGAAATGGAGTAGTTGATGTTAGAGATGATGGAGTGGTACAGCAGCTTTGAAAATTTGAACATTTGGGACATCTTTAACCTCTGCCTCGTAGGAAACAGCTTTATGCTGATATTTATAAAATAAATTATTCCTTTAGATATTGTTTGATAATTTCCACATTTGGTTGGATCACCTCTTTTGGGATTAGGCATAAATATGGATCTCTCCCAGTCAGTTGACCAGGTAGCTGTTTTCCAAATTTCTTGGTATAGATGAGTAAGCTCTTCTGGCATTGCATTCATTTGTTGAAATATCTCAGTTGGCATTCTGTTTCAATTTCTGGAGCCTTGATTTTCACCAATGTCTTCAGTGCATCTTGAACTTCTTCCAGTACTATCAGTTCTTGATAATGTGCTACTTCCTGAACAAGGTTGTACGTTGACAAATTCTGTTTGGTACAGTGACTCTCTGTATTCCTTCCACCTTCTTTTCATGCTTCCTGTGTCACTCAATATTTCACCCCTAGAATCCTTTGGTATTGAAACTTGAGGCGTGAATTTTTTCTTCAGTTCTTTCAGGTTGAGAAATGCCAAGTGTGTTCTTCCTTTTTGGTTTTCTACCTTCAGCTCTTTGCACGTCATCATAATACTTTACTATGTCTTCCCGAGCTGCCCTTTGAAATCTTCTGTTCAGCTCTTTCACTTCATCATTTTTTCCTTTTGCTTTAGCTACTCGATGCTCAAGAGCAAGTTTCAGAGTCTCTTCTGACATCCATTTAGGTCTTTTCCTTCTCTTTTCTTTTTAATGACCTCTTACTTTCTTCATGTACGATGTCCTTGATGTCATCCCACAACTCTTCTCGTCTTCGGTCATTAGTGTTCTATAAGTCAAATCTATTTTTGAGATGGTCTCTAAATTCAGATGAGATATATACTCAAGGTCATATGTTGGCTATCATGGATCTTTTTTAATTTTCTTCAGCTTCAACTTGAACTTGCATATGAGCTATTGATGACTGATATTATTGAGCTTCTCCATCATCTCTTTCCAGAGATGTAGTCAGTTTGATGCCTGTGTATTCCATCCTGTGATGTTCACGTGTATAGTCATTGTTTATGTTGTTGAATAAAAGGCATATCCAATGAATAAGCTATTGGCCTTGCAAAACTCTATCATGCAATCTCTGGCATCATTTCCATCACCAAGGCCATATTTTCCAATCGTGGTTCCCTCCTCTTTGTTTCCAGCTTTCACATTGCAATCACCAGTAATTACCAATGCTTCATGATTGCATGTTTGATCAGTTTCAAATTACAAAAGTTGGAAAAATCTTCAATTTTTTAATCTTTGCCACTAGTGGTTTTTGTAATAATTTGAATAACTGGTCTTCCTTGTAGATGTATGGATATTATCCTATTACTGATAACATTGTATTTCAGGATAGATCTTGAAATGTTCTTTTTGAAGATGAATGCAATGTCACTCTTCTTCAATTTGTCATTCATAGCATGGTAGATCGTATGATTCTCTAATTCAAAATGGCCAAGAGCAGTCCATTTCAGCTCACTAATGCCTAGGATATATATCCTCAAGCATTCCATTTCATTTTTGAGGACTTCCAATTTTCCTTGATTCATGCATGGTACATTCCATGTTCGATTACTAATGGATGTTTGCATCTGTTTCTTCTTATTTTGAGTTGTGCAACATCAGCAAAAGAAAATCCTGAAAGCTGTACTCTATCCGTGTCATTAAGGTTGACTCCATTTTGAGGAGGCAGCTCTTCCCTAGTCATATTTTGCGTGCCTTCCAAACTGTTGGACTCATCTTCCAGCACTCTTTCAGATAATGTTCTGCTGTTATCCATAAGATTTTCACTGGCTTTTTTTGTTCAGAAGTAGATTGTCAGGTCTTTCGTCCTAGTCTGTCTTAACCTGGAAGCTCTGCTGAAACCTGTCCACCATGACTGATCCTGCTAGCATTTGAAATACTGGTGGCATAGCTTCTAGCAACACAGCAACACACAATCTACCACAGTACAATAAACTGATAGAGAAGTGGTGGATTTTTGTGATATATATCTATATATATAGAGAGAGGCTCAACCCCCCAGTCATTTTCATTCTATAATTCTAGAGTGGGTCCCAAACATCTTTATCTTAAAAATCCCCACGTTGATTTTGATAGATAGCAACCAGGGTTCACAAGCTTTCTTTAATGTATTTTCTATAATTAGTGTGTTGCATTTGTTTAATATGAAAATATATATACTGTGGTCTGCTCACATTGCATGTAAGGGCTGTTCTCAAGACCATCCTTGAGAAGTACGCCAAAGAAACACGAATATGTCTTTGACATCCTTTTAATAACCGTCTTAGAAACTTTACCCTATTCCTGCCAATCTTTGCCATCCCCATCCAGATAACTTTCTTGGAACTCATTTCAGCATTTCATCAGGACTTTACTGTCAGTGAACTGTTAACAAAACCTTTGGAAGCCTCAGCAGAGAATATCTTATATTGATTTTCCTAACCTGTATTCTTCACAGCATTACTTCTACATGTTATTTTCAGTGGGAATTCCATGGGAAAAAAAATTTAAGTTCAAATGCGTTTGGGAAATGCTGAGTTAAAGAAAGTTAAACACACACGTTTCTTTACTCAAGGATCTCTGGAAGAATTAGATATGCTAAGGTACCTTTTTTAAACTTAGAGGAGGTGGGATATAATGTTCAATGTTTGCCAAACTTATTTGACCATCTTGGGAAGTGCTCATCTGACCAAAAAGTCAGCAGTTCAAATTCACCAGCCGCTCCTTGGAAACCCTATAGGGTAGTTCTACTGTGTCCTATAGGGCTGATATTAGTGGGAATCCACTCGAGGGCAAAGGGTTTTGGTATCTTGGGACACTAGGGTTCCAATGAAGGCAATTAATAAAGCACTACCTCCTGATGTTCCCTCTTTCTGGGAACTCTAATTTCATCAAGAACTTTGAAAGGCTAGAAGCTTTCATATCCTAAAGGAATAATGTGTCATGGTAGAACTTTGGTCCCTATAGAGGTGTTACAGGCAGGAGCCTATCTACAGAAATCAGCACTTATGACAATTAGTTTTAAATTGTTGAATGATCTCTCACAGCTGGCGATAAAAACTGCTATGGGCAATAGAAACTGCTCATTAGCATCTTTCCTCAAGCTGCACTCAGGGTACCTGCCATACCTTAGTTATGCCTCTGGTTATAGGGCAGGAAACATTCCAAATAATGTTAGAATCAAAATTGGAGCCCTTCCCGCTGACTTATAGAATAGCAGTTGTGTTTAGCTTTCACCTGAAAATTAAAAAACCAAGGTCAAAGCAGCCTGTGCCCTAATATAATGTTTGCATAGAGGAAAATGTGTTCCGGTTTGCACTCAAACCAGAGTTAAGCTGCTTAGTGCTGTGTGGTGCCATCAGTCCACAGATTGCCTAGAGCTAGCTCTTGTGTGAGTCAGCATCAAAGACCTTGCTGCCACATCAGAGGC
Source organism: Elephas maximus indicus (assembly GCF_024166365.1). Taxonomy (NCBI): domain Eukaryota; kingdom Metazoa; phylum Chordata; class Mammalia; order Proboscidea; family Elephantidae; genus Elephas; species Elephas maximus. The sequence goes on from NC_064846.1 coordinate 83,753,664, forward strand.
CAGGTTTTGAAAACGAAGCTGATGGCATTTAATTCTAATGTTCTGGTAGTTAGATGAGACGACAAAAATGAAAATACTTCCTAGTTTTTAGTGTTCTCTAGGAACACTTGTTTACAGAGAGGAGAGCAATGCTAAAAGCCAATACCCCTGAAAACTCTGTCCAATTACACTTTACCAATGTTTTTTGGCCTATTCTGTAGGTATTTTTTAGTCTTACATGTCAATTCAGTGAAGTTCAGACTGACATTCAAGAAATGGAATCTTGAATGAATGTTTCTTTAAGCCCAGATCATAGACAGATGAAGCATGTGGTTATTTATTCTTTTTTTGCATGGCACAGAAAGAATGGCATTTCTAATATTTCCCATCATAGCATTGAAACCAGGTAACAGCTTTAGGCATTTCAGGTGGGGGTGTTTATTAATACATTTTGTTACAAGCAATGTATTCCAGTGAGGAATCAAGTGAATGTATCTATTTTTTTATTTCTTTGAAAGTGCCCAGAGGCTGTTGTGCCTAGATCTTTTCTTTATTTCTAAAGCAAATAAATATATTAAAAATATTAAAATGTTTAGAATTATGATGTTTCCTTTGACTTTTTCTGATATATACATTTTACATTCATCCTAGAAAAACTATGCACCATATAAAATATATGTATATGACCCAATTTATTTCTGGGTTAACAACAATCAATTGTTTTTCTCTCCTTTGAATTATTTTTAGCTTTTCTTTTTCAAAAAATATGAGTAGGAAAAGTAAATTAACCATCTTAGAGAAGCAAGGCCAGTCTTTGTGAAGGAGGAAGTAAAAACCTCTCCAGGATCTAATGAAGGGCACAACGAAAAAACACAATACTCCTTGGTGTGTTTTGGGAAATTGGGCATTTAAAAATTCCATTTTGCAGATAGTCAGAATGTGTTTAATCCTGAGCCCACTATAAAAAAAAAAATAGTTCCCCCAAAATATGAATCAATTATTCTGGAGAGATTGGTTAAATGCTCACCAATCCTGTTTCCTCTTCATATGGACAGGAAGACTACATTCCAGTCTGCCTTGTAGTTATGTTGAGACATATGACTGACTTCTGTCCTATGAAATGCCCCAAGAAATTTCCAAGATGGATGGAATTATGAAATGGAAAGAGATTGTGTCCCTGAGGTAAGGATTGGAGAAAAGCTGACCAAGAGAGTGAAACCCCCCACCCCGATTTCTCCCAGAGGGAGAAATAAACTTCTGTTTTATTAAGCCATGAAATATGAGGATTTGTTTGTCACTGTAGCTAGTGTTTAACTTGAACATCAAGTTAGTTAAAGAAAGATCCAACCAAAGACTGAGGCTAAGATAACTTTCCAAGTTTGAGACCTTGCTGGTTGATTGCTTATATTTTATCAGCCCTTTCTACATCCACTATCAATTGCATAGATAGTGGCATTGCTATTATTGTATTTAGATCAACTCAGACATCTTGAATTTTTTAATAACTCCCCTGAAACAACTTGATTTTACTTCATTGTCTGTGTTTGTAACTTGTTTTAAACCACTTTTGTTCCCAACTTACCTTAATTAAATCTACCATTTGATTTGTTACCTCGATTTTTCCCATGATGTTATGGCATTTTCTGAAGAAATCTATGACCAAAAAACTAGGAAATAAACAAGAATGCTCGAGACTTTTTAAAGATGTTGTACTTATATAGAAAACTTCTACCACTTAACAACAAAAAGAAAAATAAATCATCTAAAATTTGTGAAAAGTACATGAACAGACACTTCACTAAAAAGTATATTCAAATGACCAACAGACATATGAAAATATGCTCAACATCATTGGCCATCAGAAAGATGAAAAGCAAAACCTCAATGAGATACCATTTCACTCCCACTAGGATAGCTAAGATTAAAAAAAAAAGGAAAATAACAAGTGTTGAAGAGGATGTGGAGAATCTGGAGCCCTCATCCATTGCTGGTGGGATGCAAAATGGTACAGCTGTTATGGAAAACAATCTGACAGTTCCTAAGAAAACTAGAGATAGAGCTGCTATATAACCCAGCAATTCCAATCCTAGGTAAATACCCTAGGGATCTAATAGATGTGAAACGAATAGACACATGCACATCTATGTTCATCACAGTACAGTTCACAATAATGAAAACATGGAAACAAATTAAGTGCCCATCAACAGATGAATGGATAAGTAAAATGTGGTACATACATAAAATGGAATACTCAGCAATGAAGAAAAAACGACTTCCCGAAACATCCTGGAACATAGATGAACCTAGAGGACATTATATTGAGAGAAATAAATCAATCATAATAAACAAATATTGTATATTCTCAGTTTTATGAAAAGACATGGACAGGTAAATACATAAAAACTAATGTCCATTAGTGGTTACCACGGATGCGAGAGATTCACTGTCTAGATAGTTTGATATTGCTATTTTTGGTGATGGCCAAGGTAACACTGAATGAGGGCGAAGTGTACTCAGCTTGACGAGGGTAAACAATGTCCCTAAAATGTACACTAGAAAAAAGGACCTGTTGGCAATTGCTATGGCATATATAATTTTGAATAAACAGAAAAAAAAATAGAAAAAGCAACCAAAAAATATACATGTGGGTGTATATGTATATGTAGGTAGGCATATATGTGTATAGGTATGTATATGTGAACATATATATATGTGTGTGCACATATGTATATATGTATATGGACATATGTGACTGTATGCACATGTGTTTGTATATATAATAAACCACATGGGGGTAGAGATACGGATACTTCTTTGACATAGCCAAACACTTCACAGATTGGTTTTCTGAGATTGAAAATTAGGACCATAGTCTCATGGGACATTTCAATCAAGTAGTATCATATAGTTCATAAAGTTATGTTCTACATCCTAGTTTGGTAAGTAGTGTCTGGGGTCTTAAAAGCTTGTGAGCAGCCATCTAAGATACAACTATTAGTCTCTACTTGGATGGAACAAAAGAGAAAAAGAAACCAAAGACTCAAAGAAGAAACTAGTCCATAGGACAAATGGTCTACATGAAACACGGCTTCATCAACCCTGAGACCAGAAGAACTAGATGGTGACTGACTAACATTACTGAACATTCTAATCAAGACCACAATAGATGAACTCTGATGGAATGGGAGAAAAATGTGGAACTAACCTTAAAACACTAAAAAAAAAAAAGAAAGAATTACTGGACTGAGTGAGACTAGAGGACTCCCTGAGACGATTTCCCTGAAATATGCTTTAAACCTGAACTGAAACCTACCCCTTAGGTCACCAGGTAGCTAAACAGCAGATGAGCTCATAAAATAATGAATATCACCAATAAGTTCTGTGGTCCTTTAAAAAATCACCTATATGAGACCATATGGTCAACAATTACTTTGAAACAAAGGTGAAAATGTAATAGAACAGGGAAACTAGATTAATGGAAATGGAACAACCCGAACAGAAATAATGAGAATGTTCATGCATTGTGAAAAATGTAACCAATGTCACTGAACAATTTGTGTAGAAATTGTTGAATGAGAACCTAAACTTCTGTGTAAATATTTACCAAAACACACACAAAAAATAATTTTAAATCACATTAAAAAAAAAAGATGGTACACTTAATCACCCTATTATGTTGTAGATTGTGGTACAATGCAACAAGAATGGGATATACAATCAGACAGATCTGGGTTGAGTATGACCATCTGTTTATCCTCGTGTACCTTATGGCAAATTACTTAATATTTCTAAGTCTAAATTTTCTCATCTATAATTGTAACAACTCTGGTCATTATCTCCATTGATAGTTGTATGACACTGACTCAAACCTCTTTATAGTAGCTGACCCATCATCTTTCCCCATATTTCCAGATATCCTTGCATTTCTTGTGTTTTACTTAGTAACTGCTGTCTCTGAATTCCTGCTGCTTCTGAAATTGTTCAGTTTTGGGTCATCTCGTTTTTCCAAGTGTGCTGTCCCTTTTCTGTGCAATGGACACACTGGACAGTATCTTAATTCCTTTACTTACTAAAACAAGATTACACAAGTCTGCATGAGGAGCAGATTTACTGAAATGTAACAAGTGTCAAAAGCTTTAAAATGCAGAGAAACACCAAAAATTAGTGTAGCAGAATATACTTATTGTGGGTAGATACAATTTAAATCTGGCAGCATCAACCTGAAGGTATTGGAAAAGCTCTCCAAGGAAGGAATAGTGAAAACAGGTTATATAGGCGAGATCTGGGCAGGGTAGTCTCCTAAAGGTCACTGTAATTCTTCAAAAGAGCCCAGTGCCTAAGGCAAAACAATCCCTCATAATCTGCTTACTTGGCTATTAGTTGTCTTAAAGGTGACTTTAAGAAAATAGTTTCTTAAAGACACAAGGTTCAAAAGAACACTTAAGGGCAAATGGCCTGAGTGTGTCACCCCAACTCTGTGGACCCAGAAATCTGGATTACAGGAAAAATAAAATTGTTTCTTATTTCCTCCCTTTTGATCATGATTCCACTATAGAATCTTTGAGCACAAGTGGTCAATAATTGTAGCCCAGCACCATGCAATTCTTCTGGCCTTGTGACAAAAGATACCATTATTAATGGAGCCAATCAGACATGGAGTCTAGTTCCTCCTCAGCCTGGCTCTACTTTCCTCTGGTGCTGCAGACAAACAGAAACCTTTGTTGCACCTTGGATGTCTGCTTTCAAGCTTTTAAAACCCCAGAAACCAATGAACTATAAGGTAGAACAGAAACATTAAGAACAATATTAGGCCAATTGACTGAAATGATCCATGAAACCATGATCCTTGGTCTTTGAACCAAGGAAACAAATCCCCTGAGGCATTTACTTATACATAAGCAGCAACATCAGTAACTGCTTTTCATGAGCATCAGTAGCAGTTACATTCTGTAAAACCTCACATTGTTATTAATATAAACACAGAAATATTGGTCTATTAAGGTATTAACTCTTCCTTGGGAAACTAACAGGAAATCTAATGGTGTTCTATTTTGTGAAGCCATAGCTTAAACTGCAGATACTTCTTTACTTCTACAACTTTGTTAAGTTCATCAAAAGAAATTTTTCTAACTGAGCAGTTACGATTCTGAACTCAGTTAAAGTCCTATTATTTCCTTAATGTGAAAATCAATGATTTCAGTAACTAATATAAAGTATCCTATGGTAAGGGTTTTCCTCATCTCCTAATTCCTTTTTTAATCCCTTTTAAAGTTTATGAGGCCATTATTATAAAAACTTCTGAGAAGGTTTGCACACAAAAGAAACAATCTTTGATGGTTACAAAAGGGGGGGTGGGTATGGAAAAACACTAGAGAATAGATAAGTGGTAACTTTGGTGAAGGGTAAGACAGTACACAATACCGGAGAACCCAACACAACTTGTACAAGGGAAAGTAATGGAAGCTCCATAGATACATCCAAACTTCCTAAGAGACCAAATCACTGGGCTAAGGGCTGTGGGGACCATGGTCTCACGGAATGTTAGCTCAATTGGCATAACATAGTTTATAAAGAAAATGTTCTACATTCCACCTTGGTGAGTAGTGTCTGGGGTCTTAAAAGCCTGTAAGTGGCCATCTAAGATACTCCACTGATCTCACCCCCTTGGGAGCAAGGGAGAATGAAGAAAACTAAAGACACAAGGGAAAGATTAGTCCAAAGGACTAATGGACCACGACTACTACAGCTCCACGAGGCTGAGTCCAGTACAGCTAGATGGTGCCCAGCTACAACCACTGACAATCACAATAGAGGGTCCTGGACAGAACTGGAGAAAAATGTAGAAAAAAATTCTAACTCACAAAAAAAGATCAGACTTACTGGTCTGACAGAGACTGGAGAAACCCAAGAGTAAGGCCCTTGGACACCCTTTTAGCTCAGTAAAGAAGTCACTTCTGAGGTTCACCCTTCATCCAAAGATTAGACAGGGCCATAAAGCAAAATGAGACTAAAGGGGCACACTAGCTCAAAGGCAAGGACTAGAAGGCAAGAGAGGACAGGAAAGCTGGTGATAGGGAACCCAAGGTTGAGAAGGGAAAGTGTTGACATGTGGGGTTGTTAACCAATGTCATAAAACAATATGTGTACTATATGTAACTGCATATAAAACAAAATGTAACTGTTTAATGAGAAGTTAGTACCTTCATCTAAAGTACAATAAAAAAGGGGACAAAAAGTTTATTTTTTGGTCTTAACTTTTTGTTCCTCTCATATTTCTTATTTTCCCTTTTGTTTATTTTTATAAGCACATAGAAGCAGCTTAAAAAGAATGAGTTTAAATCTGTAAAAAAAAAAAAAAAGCCTATTAGGTAGTTTAAGAGAAAGGAGAAAATATTTTCTTTCATCCAGAAAACAGATCATTAAAACATCAGCAATATTCCCCACATAAAACCCACAATAATCCTTTAACCCACTCAGTCCTATGCAGTTAATTTCTGTTCCACATGATTCTAGATCAGCCACATTCTGTGAACCCATCAGCTTCTACACAAGAATTCTGGAGATCTTGGTTCAGTCTGGTAGTATCCACCTTCAAAATATCACAGTCCTTTTCATAAGCCCTGTACAGTCCATCTTTTGTTGAAATATTTTGGTCACACATTTTCAGTGAGTCAGCAAAGTAAAAAATTATTTGCAAATGAAAACACTAAAAAATGGCTGTCATCAACTTACAAAATTTTTATTAATAATTCTTAAAATTACTAATAAAAATAGATGGGAATTTATTACAAAAGTAATGCAAAGCCAAATTAAGTGAATTCAAAAAAACCTTTAGACACAATGTCTCTAAACATAAATATTAACCCCGTTTTCAAAGAACTTCACATATAACATAACAATATTGAGACATAATACCATATGGTCAGGATATACCAAGAATATACCAAGGTTATCAAGTCTCTAATCATCTGAATAGTAATATAAACTCCATGGGCAAATGATGTGAATTGCTCAGGGAAAACCATTGGTTTTGATGATTCTAGAATCAAAGAAATAAAGCTACGTCCAAGTTAACAATTAAATTAGCTAAAATTATGATTGATAATATGCTGTTATTGTCAAAACATAAGAGGAGATACTGACACATAAATTTTTTATCCCAACGAAAATCTGGCATGTCTCCTGATTTGGCAACATGTTTCATGTAACTCAGACCATATTAAATAAACTTTTTTTTCCTTTTAGCACTTTCAGCTTTGCAAAGCAGGAACAAATCCTTTATGGCTTTCAGCAAAGTTTCAAACTTGTCAGAAGTTTATCATAGATCATCAAGAAATGACAATAAAATATTTTAAAGTTTAAAAAAAAAAGCCTTAGATTTTTCAAAGATTTGTGGCTTGGTTTTGTTTGTCAAAGACAGAGTCTACCTAACTCAGCTTATTTTGTTGATACATGGAACATTTGCCTCCTAGGAAGATTACACAGAGGAAAAAATTCAACCCAATAATTAAACAAAATTTTGTTATTTTAACTGTAAGAAACCCAATTTCTTCTTTGTTTTATATACTATTTGGTACTTGAGCTCTTCAAATTCAAAAATTAAACCATCAAACTTTAGCCACAACAGGTAAAATCTTTGTCCATATCAAATAAATTCACTTTTAGTATGTCTTTTAAACTTTCTGCCTTTGTTACATAACTCTTCTAGCGCAACCTTTAAAGTGGCAAAAATGGACACACTCATTAGCACACCCAAATGTGTGTGTGTGTGGTGTGTATCCTTTCTCTTTGGGATAAAAAACAATAGAATATAAACTTAAATTGTAATGAATATCCATTCACTCAGTTTAATATTAGTAAGTTACCTGAAAATCATGGAAATTATTGTAAGCCTATTACCACAAAACATAATTACTTTTGAAATAAAGGTTGTTTAAATAGTCTATATTTTCATTCAAAGTTTAACCATGTCCAGTATTTTCACCTCATTCTAACCTTAGCCCTTTAAGATTCTGTCAAATGAGGTTTTTTTTTTTTTTTTTTTTGCTCAACTGGACCAATTCATTGATATACTATGACCTTTTTTCTGTTTTTGGTGAATTTTTTCATTGTGATTTTGTCTTCCGGCTTTTTAAAATTCCTCTACAATAGAGAGGACTTGTTTATTTTTTATGTTGGGTGTCCATCCAATTTCTGATAACTGAATTAAGACAGCATTTTTCCTTATTTTAACCCTCACCTTATTTATCCTATATTAGAAATATCTTTAAAAATATCTCCACTTTATTGGGAGGGGCCACTTGACTGTATTTTTTTTCTTTACTCTTCTCTTGGCTAAGAGTTTAGCCTTCTTTCTTTATCATAATATTTTTACTAAGGGCAACAGAGTAAATAACAAAGCTCTTTAGCAATTTGGTAAATGAACCCATCAATTCTTGACTAACTCTTTTTTTTTTCCTAACTAGATTTGTCCTATGCCTCCCTTTTTCTCATTCTGGAACTACTAGTTTTACTTCAACACAACATTACCCTTTTCCTTAAATAAAACAAATTCCATGTAACATCTAGCTTAAGTTACTTCAAAAGATTTTGCTTTTAAGGGTGATGTAGTATAAAACTTAAAAAAAAAACTTTGTCAGGATGAATTCATTTTCATTAATTTCTAGGGATATTAGGGCAATTTAATTTATATAAGTGCTTATTTATCACTAAACAAATCAGAATAATGTTATTTGAAGGAATATTATAACATAATTTAATAATACCACCCAGAGGTAGAAATTTATTACACTGTTATTTATAACCCTATCTTCTGAGTGCTTTAAAGAATCTTTCAGAGAAAATATTTTGAGTAATTTGCATTTTTAAGGCCTTGTTATACCAATTGTGATGGTTAGGATTGTGTGTCAACTTGGATGGGCTATGATTCTCAGTGGTTTGGCAGCCATATGATGTTGTGATCACCTCTATGATGGGATCTGCTCTGAGTAGCCAATCAGTTGAAAGGGAGTTTCCCTGGGCATGTGGCCTGCATCAAATATAAGTGGACATTCTGGAAAGGCTTGGAGGCTTTTGCTCACTCTGGATCTGCAGCTGGCTCTTGTTCATCTGACTTCCAGTTCTTGGGACTTAAGCTAGCATCCTACTTGTGGTCTTGTGTGCTGATCCTGGGATTCGTCAATCTTCCCATCCTGTGAGTAAGAGCCCTGCTCTCTGATCTGCCAATCTTCAGTGTTGCAGCCCCTGTGGCTACGTGAATCAGAAGAAACCTCTATTTTGGCCCACAGACTTGAGACATTCCAGCCTCTACAACCACATGAGCCATTTCCTTGATATAAATCTCTCTCTATATATATTTATATGTTTTACTGGTTTTGCTTCTCTAGAGAACCTAGCCTAAGGAACTAGTCAAAATAAGTAATCCATCTTGTTTTAGTGAACTTTCCAATTAGATCAATTTAAATGAAAGTTTTTCGAAGTAGCTACCGAAGGCCCAAATCATAAGAAAAGTGGAAGAAGCAGCTTTCTCAGAAGAGAAAAGAACTGAGACTTAAGAAGTCCTAATGAAAAAACTGGCAACTGTCAGCTATGGCCTCCAACCTGAGGCAAGACAGAAATTCAGATATAATGCTTTCTCTAGATCAGAGTCAAGCTCTCTACACCAAATGAGACAGAAAAAATCACATAAACTCGCTGATCTGTGAGGCCAGCTGAAACAACAGGCTTATACTCTTAAACAACACAATGCAAAGCAAAGCAAATAGGGAACCTAGTTTCTTAAAAGTCTACAGCAATTCTTTGATAATATCAACCCAATTCTACAGAAAAACAGGTTCTAGGTAAAACTTATTAACTTGACAGAATTTCAGACGAAGGAATCTCAGATCCTTTGATGAAACCTGAGCACCAAACAGAAGTTCTTCAAAAAGGAAAGAAAGACAATGTAAATGGGAACTCATTTCCCCAAAGTGATCACTGAAATTCCAAATACTTCAGCTTATAGCATTTTCTAACATTAACTTCAAACCAGCATTACAGTTTGTGTGTGGGGGGGGGGGCTCCAAAATTGTTTCTCTTAGATGTCAAGGATCCTATTCCTTTAAGTTAAAATTTTGGTTTTCCAGAGCCAAATAAAATTCCTAGCAGGGAGCCTTCCACAAGATTTGGTCAGTATTTTGTTTTATGGTGTACCTCCAATGCATGGGAATTTTCTTGCATCTGGTGGGCAGACTAATGATCTGGCCCATCTCATGTCCCAGTTTATCCCTACATGAGTGTCTTTCTGTAGGTGGTGAACATCCTAGCAGCCCTGAAGTGCTCAGACTCATGACCACATATTTTTGCAGCTTAAAAACTCTGGGATTCCTTCATAACAATCTTACAAAACCTAGTTTCATTCTTTCTGAACTGAGTTCATTCTGCTGGCTAGAGACCTAGTCTCTTAATTTTTTTTAAACAGTGTCTTTCAGAGAGGCTGTTATAGAATCCTGAATATATTTGGAAGCCTTAAACTACCACTTGAAATAAACATCCCATTATGGTTGTCTATTTGGAGCCCTGTTTCTCTAATTTAGACCTTAATTATACTAGTTTTTCCAATTGGTACTAGTTAAATATACTAGTACCCAAAAGTCACAACTGATTTGACAAACTATCATTAGTGAGTTCAAACTATAAATTCATTTACAAACAAGACTAGACCCACAGTACTTGACCATGTAGTGAGCCAGAGTTTCACTAGGAGAATCTGCCGCTATCCTGGATTTGACAGACCACATTTTGAGACAGTACTAAGTGCTACAAAAAGAAAAAAAAAAAAACACCAAGATCACAATAAATATTGGATTCAAGATCAAAATGCAAAAGAAGGGGAGCTCAAGAATCCAAGAGGGCTTACTGAGATGACATCCAGATGCTCCATGGAAACAATAAGCCAAAAGGGCTTTTGCAGATACCATGCCTGTGTCTGTGAAAACAGATTATATAGGCATGGTACAGATAGAGTACTCTTCTGAAGGGCGTTGTAATTCTCCAAAACAACCAAATGCCTCAGTCAAAATGATCTCCAGTAAGTTGCTTTGACTATTGTTTGACTTGAAGGTGACTTTAGGAAAACAGTTCCTTGAGGCTAAAGGTTCAAAAGTGCAATGGCCTAAGGGGTCACCCCAACTCCATGGACTCAGCAGCCTGGATTCCAGGATAATTAAAGTGGTTTCTCACAAGAAACTTAAAAATTGAGTTGAAGGTATTTGATTCTTACAAAATCTTTGATCATTCCTTTCACAGTAATTTCTCACTAGCCAATTTTCTTCTCAGGCTCAGTCTTTGGCTTTGTTGTTCAGTCTTCCCTCTGTCTTCATTGACCCCTTTCCCTCTCTTGTGCCCCTCTCCAAAATTATGGTTAACTTTTTTTTTTTTTTAAGAAACACATTGCTTGTATTTCTGACTCTCTTTTTCAGGCTTCACTTTCTACCACTGAAGTAACCTATCAAGGTATTTTCCTAAAAGAACAACAATAAAAACACACAGTTGTATCCCAATGAGGAACTTTGGTGTCAACTGTTAAAATAACATTCTTTAAACCTTGGCTATACAGTTCAAATCCACCAGCCACTTCTTGGAAACCCTATGGGGCAGTTCTTCTCTGTCCTATAGGGTCACTATGAGTCAGAATTGACTCGATGACAATGGGTTTGGTTTGCTTTTTTTTGTTTTATACAAATCCATATTCATTCCTAAGTATTTTGGTAAGGATTAAGTAAAATAATATGTATGAAAATCCTTTGTAAATCATTCACTAAACTGTAAAACACCGTGTAGATGTTAGCTATTAAGGGGAATAGGTTCGTGAGGAATAATGAATTCCAGTGGTGGTTTGTATTCCTAATCCTTTATCCCAAGCACTTCTCCTAGAACTGAGTTTACCTTCTCATGTCAGGTAGTGATCTCAGAGTGTCCAAGAATCTAGGAATAGCAATAAAAGGGATGGTTTCTCCATTTGGAAAAAACAAAGAATCTCCCCAGTTGGAGAGAATAAGTCTCCTAGAGCCCATGAATAGACACATCTTAGCATATTTATTTCACAAATTAAATACTTCTCACAGCTGCCCATTTGTTCTTTCCCTTTCAGCTCTTTTCATTTCTTCTGATTACATATGGAAGAAAGCGGCATTTAAGTGCAAATGATCTATAACACCTCTCTTTATCTATTGCTAATTTCCCTTGTGACAAGAAGGGTGAATGGAGGCATGAGCAGAAGCAGGCAGAGGATAGGGTCACAAAAGTGCAGTGCTGTGGTTATTGCAAACCAGGAATTTGAATATGTGAACAGTAGCATTGCCTGAGTGCTAACAATTTCTTTGGGGTAGAAAGGCTCAGTGAATAGGTTTCAGTAAAAAGTCAGAAGAGTCCAATTTGTATTATATTAGCTCAAGTTAATGAACTATGTTTAAATATATATAGACAGTTTAGAATGGCCTTAAGAATTTTATGCTTTAAGTACTTGCAAAGATGAAAAATTCAGTGAACTTCTCCCATGATAAAGCCCACGTAGTTCAAATGTTCATTGGGAATAGCTATGGAAATCTCAGACCTAAGAACTAGTCTCTTTCAAAACTAGTTTGACACTAAGAATAGAGAGCAGTGTTATCTCATTTGGCTCCATTTGCACCCAGGAAATAAGCAAAAAAAAAAAAAAAAAGAGGCTAACAGCACAGCATGGCCTCCCTTGCTTAGTCTCCTTTTTCCGCCATTGCCTTTAAATTTCTCCGTGTAAATAAAAACCACCTGAGTGATTTAGTCTCAGGCCAGGTGAATCATTAAGGCTTGGGAGCTCTCTCCAAATATAGAAGGCAGTGTGGTACAGAGAAAAGATCATGAACTTTGAAACTAGACAACCATGAACTTACCTGAGCTGTAATTTCATCATTTGAATAATGACTCCTCAATGCTAGGCTCCTAGTATATATCAGTAAATATTGTCCTCTATGCATATTCCCGGTCTCTTTTGTGTATGTTCTTTATTTATTAACTTCATGATAATTTGTATACGTTCATTTTTTATTTTTATTTTCTAAAATTTTCTTAACCAAGTAAACCATATTCTTATCTTTTCAGTTGTATTTTTCTTGGCTTTCATCTCCTTGCTTCTCTCCTCTATTTCTTGAACCCTGCCAGTTTGCTTTTATTTCTATACTATTATCTGAAAATATTTTTTAAATGATTTATTTTATTTTTTGTTGTTGTGGTTGAGAATATACACAGCAGAATATGCACCAATCAACAATTTCTACTGTGCAATTCAGGGACACTGATTACATTCTTCAAGTTGTGCAACCTTTCTCACCCTCCTTTTCCTAATTGTTCCTCCCTCATTTACATAAGCTCATACCGTCCCCTAAGTTCCTTATATAATCTTTTGAGTTGCTTTTATCAATTTGATCCCAAATACCAAACCAAAAAACCAAACCCATTGCCATCAAGTCTATTCTGACTCATAGATAGTCCTTAAAAGAGCACAACGCTCAAGCGAGGCAGTCTTCTCTTAAAAAAAAAAAAAGAAAGAAAAAGAAAATTGCTGTAGAGTCAATTCCAACTCATATAAGCTAAATTTTTGTTTGGTTTTAAGAAGACTTTGGGGGATATTTTTGGTTTAAGGTTTCAAGTTGAAAGATTATCAGGGCAAGTTGAGAGTTTGAAATTGGAGCTTGAAGACATGCTGAGTGAAATAAATCAACCACAAAAAGCACAAATATTGTATGACATCATTTATATAAAAGACACAAAAAAGGCAAATATACAGATACCAAAGTTTATTAGTGGTTACCAGGGGTGGGAAGGAGAGGAAAGGGCAGGGGGGTTATTGCTTATGGTAAGGGAGAAATCACATGACTAAGGGTAGGATGGCATAACAGATTAATGTAATTGCTGTTAATAAATTGTACACCTGTAAGAAGTTGAATGGGCGAAAGGTGTGTGATAGATGAATTTACCAAAAAAAAAAAAAAAAAAAGAGCAGCTGCTGAGGCTGCTTACGTACAACCAACCAAACACTTCATAGGATTTGGTTTCTTGGTTTGGAAGTTTGTGGTCATGGTTTCACGGGACATCCCAGTTAATTGGCCTAATATCATGTCTGATAATCTTTTAAATCATTTTTGGGGCTCATTTTTTATGGAAACTATGTCTATAAATTCTTTGAAGATATAAAGAGCTCTTTGCCAAAATTCCTAACATTTCCTTGGGCAGGTTCTCTTACAGTGTGTGTTCTCCAACTGTCATTTTCTTATGCTTCTTTCCTCTTTTACTTTTTCTGTTTGTGTGTAAATATTCTGCATTGCCCATGGCCTACCCATCTTACTCATACTTTTAAATTGAATCACTTAAATCAAGAATATTTAGATGTCTCTTTCAGGGTATTATTGTTGCTGTTAGGTGCCATTGGGTCACTTCTGACTAATAGGGATCCCATACACAACAGAACAAAACACTGCCCGGTCCTGTGCTGTCTTGGTTATCTAGTGCTGCTATAACAGAAATACCACAAATGGATGGCTTTAACAAAATAAAGTTTATTGTCTCACAGTCCAGTAGGCTAGAACTCCAAATCCAGGGAGTCAGCTCCAGGGAAAGGCTTTCTGTCTCTGCCAGCTCTGAAGGAAAGTCCTTATGATGCATCAATCTTCCCTTGGTCTGGGAGCATCTCAGTGAAGGAACCTCAGGTCCAAAGGACGTGCTCTGCTTCCAGCACTGCTTTCTTCGTGGTATGAGGCTCCCAATTCTCTGCTTGCTTCCCTTTCCTTTTTATTTCTTGAGAGATAAGAGGCGATACAGGCCACACCCCAGGGAAACTGTCTTTACATTTGATCAAGAATGTGACCTGGGTAAAGGTGTTACAATTCCACCCTAATTCTCTTTAACATAAAGTTACGATAACAAAATGGAGGACAACCACACAATACTGGAAATCATGGCCCAGCCAAATTGATACACACATTTTTGAGGTGACACAATTCAATCCATGACATGCACCATCCTCACAATCATTGTTATACTTGAGCCCATGGTTGCAGCCACTGTGTCAATCCATCTCTTTGAGGGTCTTCGTCTTTTTTGCTTACCCTCTACTTTACCAAGCATGATGTCCTTCTCCAGGGACTGATTCCTCCTGACAACATGTCTAAAGTATGTGAGACACAATCTCTCCATCCTTGCTTCTAAGGAGCATTCTGGTTGTACTTCTTCCAAGACAGATTTGTTTGCTCTTTTGGAAGTCCATGGTATATTCAATATTCTTTACCAACACCATATATTCAAAGGTGTCAATTCTTCTTTGGTCTTCCTTATTCACTGTCCAGCTGAACCTAAATTGAGAAAAATTGTGTCCTCCTCAAGATTCAAGAAGGCATACTCTTGATGACAAAATGGGGTCAATTTTTTGCTCATCATTGTATTCTTAGCTCCTATCATGCTGCCTGGCACAAAGTAGGTACTCAATACATATTTTGAATAAATGCATTAGTGACTGGATCAGTGGTTAGGATACTACTTAATTTATCCTAGACATAATGGCATTCATTAGACAATTCATAATTTGTGGTTTGGGCTTTGACCAGTTTCCTTGTTTCACTGAGGATGGAGTTTTTTTTCCTCTTTTTTTTATTCAATGAATTCCAAAAAGTTTTTCACATTGTTCACAATTTTCCTATTAGCTTTCTCCTGTATATATTAAAACTCCTATTCCATAGGGAAGAAACAGATTCAGAGAGTTTAATGACTTGCTCATAACCACTAACAGTGAAAGGCTGGAGGAGCCACTTATTCTAAGCCCTATGTCAGCTCGACTCTTTAAGAGACAGAAACCTAGCTAAACAATTAGGATTTTCCTGCTCAGTTTAACCTAATTCAAAATTTCATCTTAATCCCAAATAAGGAAAGAAAATGCTCACTAGCCAATCCAAAATTGCCCAATATAGCTTCTTTATTCCTGTTTGTATGTGCCTATAAAACCCTTCTACTTATGACTGCTCTTCGGAGCTCTTGCCTGACTTCCAGACCAGATGCCCCACAATTCATCAATTGCAAATAAAGCTTATGAGTTCATACACAAATTTAATCTTGTGGAAATTTTAATGGTTTTGACGATGAGGATGAGATCTGTAATAGGCTGCTGAAGGCTTTGGGAACAATAAGAAACGTAGGCACGGCATCCAATGAACGCTTTTACATTCTCTTTCTTGCTTGCAGTTTCCAAATGTGTGGGGGAGTCTTTCCAAGGTCCGAGCTCCACGTTTTTGTGTCAAGCTCTTCAAATTTATTAAGCCCAAGGCTTAGCAGACTAGTTGTTTAAAACTGTCATTTGACTTTGATTTCAGACTCTCAGTTCCTAGCCTTTGGTTAGGCTGTCTCTACAATCCAAGAATTAGTGGACCTGTTATTTAGATCTGGCATTTGACTCTGACTTAAGTCCCAGTCTCTGACCTTCAGTTAGTCCACAGTTTCATCGATTGATTCTGTTGGTTTTGTTGCCTACATTTAAGGTAAGGTTGTCTAATTCTAAAGAATCGAGTGCTCCACCTTTCCAGCACCCTGGCTCTTTGAATGTCCTAAATCATTGGCCCAGAAGCTGCACATATTTAAAAAATGGCAAATTATTACCAAAGACAATTTAGAATTGAAATGGCCATCATGAAGAATGTACCAATTGGACAAAATTGTCCATTTAAAAGGTACACGTAAAAGAAAAGTTTCCTGAATTAAACAAAAGAAATGGTATACCTATCTTAATCATTAAGCAAAATTCTCAAAAAGATCTAAGGAGTCCAAAATGGCATCATTAAGAGATTCACTCCAAAAATCAAATGAAAAGCTAGAAACTAAGGAAGCTTCAAATACAAATGACTGCTACAAAGATGTGACAGATGTGACTCTTTCTGCTCCCTCAACTCCTCCTTATCCATGTTTACCCAAATATCCCCTTTCTGTTAACACTTTGTCACAAATGCCTTTCTTCCATGAGGAAAGAGTTAAGCAGCTGCCTTTTAAACTGAGACCACTAAAGGATGAGTTCAACTGCCTGTGAGTCACCTATTTGACTTGTTTTTATCTTGAGAGCTTGGTTTTAATTCAGAGAGATAGTCTGCCAGAGTTTTCTGCCTGCCAGAAAATGAAGATTGTCAGGTCAACTGTCAGGTTTGGGGCACATTCCTACCGGCCATTGCTAGCTATCATAGAGTTGTTAAGTTTCAGTTCTCTCCTCTTCCAGGAAAAGTTTCCTGTAAAGTCTCTCATTCCTAATTCTTGCACCTATCATTTTAAATGGTACAATTTCACTAATGATAATTTGGTTCTCCAATAACCACTTTGAAAAACTTTGATATAAACTGGGTCATTTAAAAAGTGCGCTGAAAATTAATTTGATGTTTATTTTGATCGGCATAACAAGCCTTCACAGAGACAGAATTATTCCAAAGTTGCTTCTCTAAAAGGCTCTTTAACATGCACAGAAGACAAGGTTAAAATCCTGACTTAAGGAGGAGCAACAGTTGATTCTTCAGTTTATTTATGTCTGTGTTGTTGCTAGGTGCCATTGAATTAATTCCAACTTGTAGCGATCCTATGCACAACAGACGAAATGTTGCCAGGTCCTGCACCATCCTCACAATTATTGCTATGCTTGAGCCCATTGTTGCAACTACTGTGTCAATCCATCTTGTTGAGGGTCTTCCTCTTTTTCAACGACCCTCTACTTTACCAAGCTTGATGAGCTTTTCCAGGAACTGATCCCTCCTGACATGTCTAAAGTATGTGAGACGCAGTATCGTCGTCTTTGCTTCCAAGGAGCATTCTGGTTTTACTTCCTTCAAGACAGATTTGTTTGTTCTTTTTGCAGTCCATGGTATATTCACTATTCTTTGCCAACACCACAATTCAAAGGCATCAATTCTTCTTCAGTATTCCTTATTCATTGCCCAGCTTTGCATGCATATGAGACAATTAAAAACAACATAGCTTGGGCAGTAGCACCTTAGTCTTTAAAGTGACATCTTTGATTTTTAACAATTTAAAGAGATCTCCTGCAGCCAATTTGCCCAATGCAGTGCATCTTTTGATTTCTTGACTTCTGCTTCCATGGGTGTTGATTGTGGATTCAAGTAAAATGAAATTCTTGATGACCTCAATCTTTTCCCCATTTATCATGATGTTGCCTATTGGACCACTTGTGAGATTTTTGTTTTCTTTATGTTGAGGTGTAATCCGCACTGAAAGCTGTTGTCTTTGATCTTTATCAGTAGTGCTTCAAGTCCTCTTCAGTTTCAGCAAGCAAGATTGTGTCATCTGCATATCGCAGTTTGTTAATAAATCTTCTTCCAATTGTGACACTCCATTCTTCTTCATATAGTCCAGCTTCTCAGATTATTTGGTCAGCATGCAGATTGAATAGGTATGGAGAAAGGATACAAGTCTGACACCCACCTTTCTTGACTTTAAACCATGCCGTAATCCCTTGTTCTGTATGAACCACTGCATCTTGAGCCATGTACAGATTCTTCATGAGCATATTTAAGTGTTCTAGAGTTCCCATTCTCTGCAATGTTATCCATATTTTGTTATTATTCACAGAGTCAAATGCCTTTGCATAGTCAATAAAACACATCTTTCTGGTGTTCTCTGCTTTCAACCAGGATTCATCTAACATCAGCAACGATACCCCTGGTTCCAAGTCCTCTTTTAAATCCAGCTTGAATTTCTGGCAGTTCCCTGTCAATATACTGCTACAGCCGCTTTTGAAAGATCTTCAGCAAAATTTTGCTTATATGTGATATTAATGATATTGTTTGATAATTTCCACGTTCCATTGGATCACATTTCCTGGGAATAGGCATAAATATGGATCTCTTCCAGTTGGTTGGGCAGGTAGCTCTCTTCCAAATTTCTTGACATAAACAAATGAGCACTTCCAGTGCTTCATCAGTTTGTTGAAACATTTCAATTGGTATTCTGTCAATTCCAGGAGCCTTGTTTATTTGCCAATGCCTTCAGTGCAGCTTGGACTTCTTCCTTCAGTACCATCGGTTGCTGATCATATGTTACCTCCTGAAATGGTTGATTGTTGACCAATTCCTTTAAGTATAGCAACTCTGTGTATACCTTCCATCTTCTTTTGATGATTCCTGGGTTGTTTAGTACTTTCCCCGTAGAGTCCTTCAGTACTGCAACTCGAGGCTTGAATTTTTTCTTCAGTTCTTTCAGCTTGAGAATTACTGAGCATGTTCTTCCCTTTTGGTTTTCTATCTCCGGGTTTTTGCACAGGTCATCATAATACTTTACTTTGTCTTCTTGAGCCACCTTTTGAAATCTTCTGTTCATCTCTTTTACTTCATCATTTTTTCCTTTTGTGTTAGCTGCTCAAAGTTGAAGAACAGGTTTCAGAGTCTCTTCGGACATCCATGTAGGTCTTTTCTTACTCTCCTATTTTTTAATAATCTTTCTTTCTTGGTGTATGATGTCCTTGTTGTCATTCCACAATTAGTCTGGTCTCAGTCATTAGCGTTCAATGCATCAAATCTATTCTTGAAATGGTCTCTAAATTTAGGTGGGGTATACTCAAGGTCATACTTTGACTCTCGTGGACTTGTTCTAATTTTCTTCAGTTTCACCTTGAACTTGCACATGAGCAATTTATGGTCTGATCCGAAGTTGGCCTCTAGCCTTATTCTCACTGATGATATTGAGCTTTTCCATCATCTCTTTCATGGATGATTTGATTCCTGTGTATTCCATCTGGTGAGGTCTCTGTATATAGTCACAGTTTATGTTGGTGAAAAAAGGTGTTTGCAATGAAGAAGTCGTTGGTCTTGCAAAATTCAATCATGCGGTTTCTGGCTTCATTTCTGTCACCAAGGCCATATTTTCCAACTACGGATCCTTCTTTGTTTCAGACTTTCTCATTCCAATCACCAGTGCATACTGATTGCATGTTCGATCAATTTCAAACTGCAGAAATTGGTAAAAATTTTCAATTTCCTCATCTTTGGCCTTAGTGTTTGGTTTGTAAATTTGAATAATAGTCACATTAACTGGTCTTCCTTGTAGGCATATGGATATTATCCTATCGCTGACAGCATTGTCCTTCAAGATTGATCTTGAAATGTTCTTTTTGATGATAAATCCAATGCCATTCCTCTTCAAGTTTTCGTTCCTGGTGTAGTAGGCCATATGACTGTCCAATTCAAAATGACCAATACCAGTCCATTTCAGCTCACTAATGCCTACGAGATTGGTATTTATGCATTCCATTTCGTTTCTGATGATATCTAATTTTCCTAGATTCATGCTTTGTATGTTCCAGGTTCCAACAATTAATGGATGTTTGCAGCTGTTTCTTCTCATTTTGAGATGTGCCACATCAGCAAATGAAGGTCCTGAGAGCTTGATTCCATTCATGTCATTAAGATTGACTCTACTTTTAGGAGGCAGCTCTTCCCCAATCATCTTTTGATTGCCTTCCAACCTGGGTGGCTCATCTTCCAGAACTGTATCAGACAATGTTCTGCTACTATTCCTAAGGTTTTCACTGGCTGATTCTTTTCAGAAGTAGACCTCCAGTCTCTCTTCCTAGTGTGTCTTAGTCTGGAAGCTCAGCTGAAACTTGTCCGTCATGTGTGACCCTGCTGATATTTGAATACCAGTGGCATAGCTTCCAGCATCACAGCAACACACAAGCCCCCACAGTACCACAGTATGACGAACTGGCAGACACATGGGGGTTATATGTATGTATGTATATGTATATAAAAAATAATGTATATATATATATATATAATTTCCTATCTCCAGATGGCATTACCACTTAGATTATAATATTCTTTCAAAGAGCTTTATTTTGATTTGTTTAGAGATAAATAAATGCTTATATAAACTGAATAGTCCTAATATTCCTAGAAATTAATGAAAGTGAACTCGCTCTGACAAAAGTTTAATGCTTTGTAGTATATCAGCTAAAAGACAGTTTCCAATATCTTTTGGTAATCTAGGCTAGATAGAAAGAAGCCTTGGTGGCGAAGTGATTAAATCACTTGGGCTGCTAACTGAATAGTTCAACCCACCAGCCACTCTGACAGAGACAGATGAAGTAGTCTGCTTCTGTAAAGATTTACAGCCTTGGAAACCCTATGGGGAAGTTCTATTCTGTCCTAGAGAGTCGCAATGAATTGGACGGCAATGGGTCTGACTTTTTTTGGAGGGGGAGGTTAGGCTAGAGAGAAGAAAGTAATGAGAAGATTAGCTAAAATTTGATGAGTTCATTTACAAGATTGTAAAAGAAAAGATTGTAAATCATTTGAGATAAGGGTAAAGAATGGGGTGGAGGAGAGACTTTTGTGATTTCAAAACCAGTTGGTGATGTCTTAGCAGGGGCTAAGGTTAGATTGAAAAAATATGGACAACAGTTAATGGATATGAAGGTGAAAGTTTGGATAAAAATTTGAACTATTTAAACAAACCTTATTTCAGCAGTGAGGCCCCGGTGGCACAATGGTTAAGAGCTATGACTGCTAACCAGCTGTTCGAATCCACCAGCTGCTCCTTGGAAACCCTATGGGGCAGTTTTACTCTGACCTATAGTGTGACTATGGGTCAGAAATGACTCAATGGCAGTGGGTTTGATTTGGCTTGGGGCTATTTTAATGGGTTTTTTTTTATCCTTAAGGTAAAAGTTTACAGCTCCAGTTAGTTTCTCATCCAAAAATTTATACACACATTGTTATGTGACCCAAGTTGCTATCCCTAAAATGTGACTACACATTCCTCCTTTCCACTCCAGATTTCCTGTGTCCATTCAACCAGCACCTATCCCTTTCTGCCTTCTTATCTCACCTCTGGACAGGAGCTGCCCATTTAGTCTCATGTGTCTACTAGAACTAAGAAGTATACTCTTTACAAGTATTATTTTATATCTTATAGTCCAATCTATTTTTTGTCTGAAAAGTTCACTTATGGAGTGGAGAAGGACATCATGCTTGGCAAAGTACAGGGTCAGTGGAAAAGAAGAAGACCCTCAACAAGGTGGATTAACACAGTGGCTCAAACAATGAGCTCAAGCACAGCAACGATTGTAAGGATGGCGCAGGATTGGGCAGTGTTTTGTTCTGTTGTGCATAGGGTCTCTATGAGTTGGAACCAACTCTATAGCACCTAACAACAACAACCGACTCCACAGCACCTAACAACAACAACAATTTCACTCAGCATAATGCCTTCCAGATTCATCCATGATATATTTCTTGGATTCATTTTTGTTCTTTCTTAATGCATAGTATTCTATTGTGTGAATATACCATAATTTGTTTATACATTCATTTGTTGTTGGGCACCTTGGTTATTTACATCTTTTTGCTATTTTGAACAGTGGCGCAATGAAAATGGGTATGCATGTGCCTGTTCGTGTGACACCTATTATTTCTCTAGGATGTATTCCAAGGAGTGGGATTGCTGGATCACATGGTATTTCTATTTCCAGCTTTTTAAGGAAGCGCCAAATCGATTTCTAAAGTGGTTGTACCATATTACATTCCCACCAGCAGTGTATAAGTGTTCCAGTCTCTCCACAACCTCTCCAACGTTTATTAGTTTGTGTTTTTGGACTAAAGCTAGTCTTGTTGGGGTGAGATTGTATATAAGTATAGTTATGATTTCCATTTCTCCAGTGGTTGATGATCGTGAGCATTTCCTCATGTATCTGTTAGCCGCCTGAATGTCTTCTTTGGTGAAATGCTTGTTCATATCCTCTATCCATTTTTTAATTGTGTTATTTGTCTTTTTGTTGTTGAAGTTTTGCAGTATCTTATAGACTTTAGAGATTAGACCCTGAACAGATACATCACAGCCAAATTTTTTTTTTTTCCCAGACTGCGGGTTGTCTTTTTACTCTTGGTGAAGTCTTTGGATAAGCATAAGTGTTCGATTTTTAGGAGCTCCCAGTTAACTAGTTTCTCTTCTGGTGTTTGTGCATTGTAAGTTATGGTTTGTATTCTGTTTATGCCCTATATTGGAGCTTCTAGCATTGTCCCTATTTTTGCTTTCATCATCTTAGATTTTATATTTAGCTCTTTGATCCATTTTGCCGTAGTTTTTGTGCATGGTACGAGGCATGGGTCTTATTTCATTTTTCTTCCAGATGTATATCCAGTTATGCCAGCACCATATGTTAAAGAGACTGTCTTTTCCCCATCTAATGGATTTTGGGCCTTTGTCAAATATCAGCTGCTCATAGGTAGTTGAATTTACATCTGGATTCTCAATTCTGTTCCATTGGTCTGTGTGTCTGTTGTTTTACCATTACCAGGCTGTTTTGACTACCATGGTGGTATAATAATAGGTTTTAAAATCAAGTATTGTGTGGCGTCCCACTTCGTTCTTCTTCAGTAGTGCTTGACTTCTCCAGGGCCTATTCCCTTTCCATATGAAGTTAGTAATTTGTTTCTCCATCTCCTTATAAAATGTTGGAGTTTGGATCAGGAATGCATTGTATCTGTAGATCGTTTTTGGTAGAATAGAGATTTTCACACCGTTGAGTCTTCCTATCCATGAGCAAGGTATGTTTCCCACTTATGTAGCTCTCTTTTGGTTTCTTGCAATAGTGTCTTGTAGTTTTCTTTCTGTACTTCTTTTACTTCTCTGTTTAAATTTATTCCTAAGTATTTTATCTTCTTGGGAGCTGTTGTAAATGGCATGGATTTGGTGATTTCCTCTTCAATGTTCTTTTTGTTGGTGCACAGAAATCCAACTGATTTTTATATGTTTATGTTGTATCCTGATAATTTACTGAAATCTTCTATTAGTTCCAGTAGTTTTCTTTGAATTCTTTGGGGTTTTCTGTGTATAAGATCATATCATCTGCAAATAGAGGTACTTTTACTTCTTCATTACCAATTCAGATGTTCTTTATTTTTTTCTAGTCTAATTGCTGTGGCTAGGACCTCCAGCATAATGTTGAATAAGAGTGGTGATAAAGGGCATCTTTGTCAGGTTCCCGTTCTCAAGCGAATGCTTTCGGACTCTCTCTATTTAGGATGATGTTGGCTGCTGGATTTGTACAGATGCCCTTTATTATGTTGAGGAATTTCCTTTCTATTCTTGTTTTTCTGAGAGTTTTTTATCTTGAATGGGTGTCGAACTTTGTCAAATGCCTTTTCTGCATCAATTGATAAGATCATGTGGTTCTTGTCTTTTTTTATATATGTGATGGATTACATTGATTGTTTTTCTAATGTTGAACCATCCCTGCATACCTGGTATGAATCCCACTTGGTCATGGTGAATTATTTTTTTGATATGTTGTTTAATTCTATTGGCTAGAATTTTGTTGAAGATTTTTATGTCTAAGTTCCTGAGGGATATTTGTCTGTAATATTCTTTTTTTGTGGTGTCTTTACCTGGTTTTGGTATCAGGGTTATGCTGGCTTCGTTGAACGAGTTTGGGAATATTCCATCCTTTTCTATGCTCTGAAATACCTTTAGTAGTAGTGATGTTAACTCTTCTCTGAAAGTTTGGCAGAATTCTCCAGTGAAGCCATCAGGGCCAGGGCTTTTGTTGTTGTTGGGATTTTTTATAATTACCTTTTCAATCTCTTCTTTTGTTATAGGTTTATTTAGTTGTTCTACCTCTGTTTAGGTTATTTTAGATAAGTAGTGTGTTTCTGGAAATTTGTTCATTTCCTCTAGGTTTTCAAATTTTTTGGAGTTCAGTTTTTCATAGTATTCTGTTATGATTCTTTTAATTTCAGTTGGGTCTGTTGTGATATCATCCATCTCATTTTTTATTTGGGTTATTTGCTTCCTCTCAAGTTTTTCTTTTGTCAGTTTGGCCAATGGTTTATCGATTTTGTTGATCTTTCCAAAGAACCAGCTTTTGGTTTTGTTAACTCTTTTGATTGTTTCTCTATTCTCTATTTCACTTAATTCTGCTGTAATTTTTGTTATTTCCTTTGTTCTGGCACCCAGGGCTTCTTTCTCTGCCCTCTTTCTCCTTGTTTGAGTTGTAGGGTTAATGTTTTGATTTTGGCTCTTTCTTCTTTTAGAATGTATGCATTTATTGCTATACATTGACCTCCTAGCACTGTTTTTTGGGTCGCAAATGTTCTGGTAGGATGTGCTTTCATTCTCATTTGATCCTGTGAATTTCTTTATTCTGTCCTTAATTTCTTCTGTAACCCAGCAGTTTTTGAGGAAGGTGTTGTTCGATTTCCATGTGATTGATTTTTTTTCCTTGCTTTTCCTGTTATTGATTTCTACTTTTATGGCTTTATAATCAGAAGAGATGCTTTGATAAGGTTTCAATGCTTTGGAATCTGTTAAGGCTTGCTTTGTGGCCTAATATGGTTTCTATTCTGGAGAACATTCCATGTGTGTTGGAAAAGAAAGTGTACTTGGCTGGCATTGGGTGGAGTGTTCTGTAAGTGTCTGTGAGGTCAGGTTGGTTGACTGTCTCATTCAGATCTCCTGTGTCTTTATCGAACTTCTCTCTGCATGTTCTCTCCACTGAAAGTGGTGTGTTGAAGTCTCCTACTATTATTGTGGAGCTATTCTTCTTCTCAATGCTGTTAGAATTTACGTGTTTTGGAGCTCTGTCATTGGTGTGTAAATATTTATTATGGTTATGTCGTCCGGATACGTTGACCCTTTAATCATTATATAGTGGCCTTCCTTATCCTTTATGGTGGATTTTGTTTCAAAGTCTGTTTTGTTAAGACACTCCTGCTCTTTTTTGAGAGATGTTTGCTTGATATATTTTTTCCCATCTTTTGAGCTTTAGCTTGTTTGTGTCTTTAAGTCTAAGGTATGTCTCTTTTAGGTAGCATATAGACAGATCTTTTTTTTTTTTTTAATCCATTCTGCCACTCTCTGAATCTTTATTGGTGAATTTATTTCATTTACATTCAATGTAATTATTGATAGGTATGAGTTTAGTCCTATCATTTTGATGTATTTGTGTGTGTGTGTTGTTGACAGTTTCTTTGTTCCACTTAATTCTCTTAACTGAGTTTTTTTCTTTACATATTTTTTCATCTTTTTTCTTGTGGTTGATTTTGTATTTGGTGAGCCTTTATGAGTTTCTTGTTTTCTTTTTATTTCGATGTGCAGGATTGTTAGTTTCCTTTGTGGTTACCTTATTTTTTCTAAGTTTAAACTAATCTTTTATTTCTGTATATCAACTTGACTTCCTCTCTATATGAGAGATCTGCGACTATATTTTTGGTCGTCATTTTTTACATATTGACATTTATGTTTCCCTATTTTCAGTGTTTTATCTTTATTTTTGTGACTTCTCTATCTGGGTTGATATCTGGTTGCTCTGTGCTATTTTCTAGTCTTGGGTTGTTATCTGATGTTATTGATTTTCTAACCAGAGAACTCCCTTTTGTATTTTTTGTAATTTTTTTTTTATTTTTACAAATTCCCTAAACTTCTGTTTGTCTGGAAATGCTCTAATTTTGCCATCATATTTGAGATACTGTTTTGCTGGATATATAATTCTTGGCTGCATTTTTTTTTTCTTTCTAGAATTTCTATATGTCATTCCATTGCCTTCTTGCTTGCGTGGTTTCTGCCGAGCAGTCAGAGCTTAGTTCTATTGACTCTCCTTTGTAGGTGACTTTTCTGCTCTTAAATTTCTCTCTTTATCTTTGGTTTTGGAAAGTTTGATTGTAATATGTCTTGATGATTTTCTTTTGAGATATACCATGTGTGGATTTCCATGAGTTTCTTGGATAGATATTTTCTCATCTTTCACCATATCTGGGAAGTTTTCTGCCAACAAATTTTCAACAATTCTCTCTGTGTTCTCTGATATCTTTCCCTGCTCTGGTACTCCAGTCACTCATAGGTTATTCCCCTTGAGAGTGTCCCACATAATTCTTAGGGTTTCTTCCTTTTTTTTAAAAAAAAAACTTTTATCTGATTTTTCCTCTGATAAGTTGACATTAAGTGCTTCATCTTCAGTCTCACTATTTCTGACTTCCAATTCTGCTCCTATGACTTTCTATTCAGTTGTCTAATTATGAAATTTTATTGTTAATCTTTTGGATTTCTATTTGTTGTCTTTAGATTCTTGCAGCCTATCAAACTTGTCATTATGCTCTTGCATAACCATCTTAAGATCCTGTATTGCTTTGTCTGTGTGTTCCTTGGCTTGTTCTGCATTTTGCCTGATCTTCTCCTGATTTCTTGAAGAGTTCTGTATATTAGTCTTTTGAATTCTACCTCTGGTAATTCCAAGATATTCTCTTCCTCCAGAAGGTTTTTTTGATTCTTTGTCATGGTGTCTTGCTGAAGAGATCATGGTCTGCCTATTGATGTGATTTTTATTGACTGTTGTCTCCAAACCATCAATAAGTTAATATATTTATTTATTTTTGTTTGTTTACTCTATCCTAATTTGTTGTTTTGTTTTATTTTGATGTCACCAGATAGGCTGGCCGTGTGACCTAGTTTGATTATTTCTGTCTTTGAAGCTCTCACTCCCTGTATCCAGGTGGCTAGAATTGTTAGTAAGTATGTGAGCCCGAGAGTCCATTTACTTTTCTTGTGTGGATTCAGCTGAGGTGTGCCAGTAGTCAGTCACTAAATTATGGTGCAGGTTCTCACCTATAGTCCTAGACCGGCAGGGATGATGGAGTAGGCACACTTCCCTGGCTGAAGTAGAGGATCATGAACTGATCAAGGCAGGGGGCTGACTGATGCTCTTGAGTGTCCAAGTAGAAGGTGTATCCCTGTTCCCTAGAGTGTATAGGTAGGTGGGTTTTTCAGTCAGACTATGGCACGCAATGCTGTTGGCTATAAAGACTGCAAGTCAGCACTTATTCTTGGCCCTCTGTCACAGGTGGCTCAGTGGAGTGTGTGAAAACACCAGTCCGCAGGCACCTGATGCATGTAGGTGAGGACCCTGCTTAATGGGAAGGGTAGTGTCAAATGTCACAAATCTGCCGCTCCGCATTATAGCAAATACAGATGAAAATAAGCTTCAGGTATATACACTGGTATACTGTGCTAATGAGGGCCTATGCTGTTGAAATGGGCTCACAGAGGTCTACATGGTGGTGAAAGGTATTCAAAGTCTGTGGATCCCTTATGGTTGTGCCTAGGCAAAGGGGCTGTGCTTGTCCTGAGTTCCCGGCTTAGGTGAGCTGGCAGATTATTTTTTCCTGTTTGTTAATTTGTTCCCTCTCCAAAGCTGGTATAATGGCTCAGAGTGCACTATGGGTTCTACTTCTGGCCCAAGGGGTGTTGCAATCTCTGAAGCTGAACCAGGGCCCAGAGCAGAGTGGGGAGGGAGCAGGTAAAAGGGAGAGAGGTATTTCCCAAAATGAGGTTTTCTTTTGTGTGTGTGTGCAGTGAGTTAGACACTTGTAGTTATCTTTTACCAACTGAGTGTCATTTTCACTGGTTCTGGTGGTTTGAGCCAACTCCCCACTGCTTGGTCTCTCCTCATGTAGAAAACCCATCCCGAGCACCAATGCTTGCCTCACCACATGTAGCAGTCGATCCAGCCTGCAGGGTGCTGGTACCAGCCAGGTCAGGTCTGGCAAATTCTCACTGCTTCGGAACCATCTCTCCTTCCCCCTGCCACTCAGTATGATTCCTCGACTTTGTCTTTGGTGGTCAGGGCTCCTAGATTGTGGTAAATAATTGATTCACTTGTTTTTTGGGGCCTTTGTCCTAAGAGGGACCACAGAAAGTATCTGACTACTCGACCATCTTGGGCCCTCCTCTGGTAATTATGTTTTGTGGTATACAGATTGAAGATAATTTCTAAGATCTTAGATAACTTAAAATCTTATGATGAGGAGGCGGGGCCAAGATGGCTGACTAGGTAGACGCTACCTCGGATCCCTCTTGCAACAAAGACTCGGAAAAACGAGTGAATCGATCACATACATGACAATCTACAAACCCTGACCATCAAACACAGATCTAAAGAGTTGACCTGAGTGACAGGCGAGCGATAAGCTGCACCCTGAACCAGCGACTGCTTCTGGAACCTGCGACCCACTCCACAGCCTTGAGCCCTCGCGGTTTTCTGGTACAGAGTGGCTGTGCTGATAGCGGCTTGGGAGAAAGCCCTAACCCCTAGCCCCCTGGGGTAACCTCTGTAGAGACTCAGTCAGTGCAAGCAGGCTGCACACTAATGGGGTTAACAAGACAACGAACGAGAAACCACGGGGAAGCAGCAACTGTTTTTGGAGCCTGGAGCCAGCGTCCCAGTTCGAAAACCTTGGCGCCTTGTTTTGGACTGGGTGCAGGGGAGCTGAGCATGGCATCCTGAGACGGCGCAAACACGTGATGCAGCCCTAGCCCCCTGAAGTAACCTCAGGGGAAGCCCAGCCAGTGCATGCAGGCAGTGCAGTGATGCGGCTGACAGGAGGAGAAGTCACTGGGAGGCAGTGACTGGTTTTGGAGCCGGGAGAGAGGCATCCCAGCCGGGGAACCGTGGCACTGGGCTTTGGACTGGGAGCAGAGGAACTGACCACGACTTCTGAGACAGCACATGCACAGGACGTGGGCCTGACCCTCGGGGGCAATCTCGACCCAGCCAACACACACAGGCCACATGCCCCTTGGGAATCTCAGATAAAACAGTCCTCACAAAGCAAGATAAGTAACTTTGTCTATATTCCCGGGTGCTACTCTCTCCTAGCTATCTGATCCCTCCCCTCCCCTTCCGAGGCAGCTTCATTAACATTGGAATTTCCTGGGCCAGAGAGTGAAGGGCTCTGCGATTTTTTGTTTGTTTGTTTTGTCTTTTCCTAACCCAATCTCCTGGCCTGAGAGAAGCAGCTACAAAAAAACCAGATACCAAGAATACTTCCCTGAATCACCGAAATTGGACTAAAAATACAGAACCAGCTCCAGCCAAGCATATGAGATCCACAGTCTTGGGCCTTCATCCCTTCAGGGAACAAGGTGGCTATTATAATGCAAAGGCAATTCTGATAGAGATCTGACTGTAATTAGTTTAGCGGAGCATTGGAAAGACAAGTTTTCCAGGTCTGATACCTCTCTACCTATTTAACAGAGCCCTCACTGATCCACAGCAGGAAATTGAGAGCTGAAGCTCCACCCAAACCACCTAGCCACCTGCTAAAGGTGTCTAAGGATAGCAACACCTACCAATCTTTAGAGGTACAAGCATTGGGATCCTACGGTACAGCTGCAGAGCCCACCCACCAAAATGCTTTAGGAATAGAGACACAACTACCTCACTGGCACTTGGGGGAAGCCTGTCAGCATCCTGCCCCCCCTGGAATGTGACCCCCTGCTGCTACTAGAATCTGGTGCACACAACTATCACCACTACTCCTCTAAGCAAATAGGTGACAGTCTACCCCCACACACTTGGTGACCCAAAATCAGATTCTACTCAAGAATAGTGAATGGACTCTTAGGCTTATATTTCTGGCAATGGCCCAAACCAGCTGGTAAGAGGGCATAAGTGATTCAAGGGCTACAACAATCAAGACAGCGCAATCTAGTAGCCCATCTACATATACTGAAAGAAAACAAATCAAGATAAGACTCAGTGAACAAATATAAAATAAGTCATTACGATATCTTATAGATGGCTCGGAGACAACAGTCAATATCAAACCACATAAAGAAGCAGACCATGATTGCTTCTACAACTCCCCAAATTGAAGAATCACAATTTTTCCCAAATGAAAATATAATCCTGGAATTGCCAGATGCAGAATATAAAAAACTAATTTACAGAATGATTCAAGACATCAGTGATGACCTCAAAAATGAAATAAGGCAATCTACAGAAAAAGCCAAGGAACACACTGATAAAGCAGTTGAAGGACTCAAAAAGATTATTCAAGAACATAGGGGAAAAATTAATAAGCTACAAGAATGCATAGAGAGACAGCATTCAGAAATCCAAAAGATTAACAGTAAAATTACAGAATTAGACAACTCAATAGGAAGTCAGAGGAGCAGAATCGAGGAATTGGAATGCAGAGTGGGGAAGTTGGAGGATAAAGCAATTGGCACCAAAATAGTTGAAGAAAAATCAGATAAAAGAATTAAAAAAAATGAAGAAACCCTAAGAATCATGTGGGACCCTATCAAGAAGAATAACTTGAGTGTGATTGGAGTCCCAGAACAGGGAGGGATAACAGAAAATACAGAGAGAATAGTTGAAGATCTGTTGGCAGAAAACTTCCCTGACACCATGAAAGACGAAAGGATATCTATCCAAGATGCTCATTGAACCCCAATAAGATTGATCCAAAAAGAAAATCACCAAGACATATTATCAAACTTGCCAAAACCAAGGATAAAGGGAAAATTTTAAAAGCAGCTAGGGATAAAAGAAAGGTCTCCTACAAAGGAGAATCAATAAGTTCAGACTACTTGGCAGAAACCATGCAGTCAAGAAGGCAATGGGATGACATATATAGAGCACTGAAGGAGAAAAACTGCCAGCCAAGGATCATTTATCCAGCAAAACTCTCTCTCAAATATGAAGGTGAAATTAAAACATTTACAGATAAACACAAGCTTAGAGAATTTGCAAAAACAAAACCAAAGCTACAAGAAATACTAAAGGAAATTGGTCAGAAAATCAATAACATTAGATACTGACACAACACAAGGTCACAGAACAGAACATCCTGATATCAAGTAAAATAAGGAAATGACAAAAACAAATTAAGATTCATTTTAAAGAGAAAAAAATGCTCAAGACAGGGAATCATTGAAGTCCATATGTAAAAGATCACAATAATCAAAAAGAGGGACTAAATACAGGAGGCAAAGAACTGCCATATGGAGAGGAAAACAAGGCAACATAGGACGATAAAAGTTAGATTTTTACTTAGAAAAACAGGGGTAAATATTAAGGTAACCACAAAGAGGTCTAACAATTCCATAACTCAAAATAAAAACCAAGAAAAACATAATGACTCCACAAACATAAATTTGACTACTATGAAAATGAGGAATACAATTTACAAAGAAAAACGTCACAGCACAAAAAAGTAAGTGTAAAAATGAAATTGTCAACAACACACACAAAAAGGCATCAAAATGACAGCACTAAACACATACTTATCTATAATTACGCTGAATGTAAATGGACTAAATGTACCAATAAAGAGACAGAGAGTCTCAGACTGGGTAAAGACACACGATCCGTCTATATGCTGCCTACAAGAGACACACCTTAGACTTAGAGACACAAACTAAAACTCAAAGGATGGAAAAAAATATATCAAGCAAACAACAATCAAAAAAGAGCAGGAGTAGCAATTTTAATTTCTGACAAAATAGACTTCAAAGTTAAATCCACCACAAAGGATAAAGAAGGACTCTACATAATGATTAAAGGGACAATTGACCAGGAAGACATAACCATATTAAATATTTATGCACCCAATGACAGGGCTGCAAGATACATAAAACAAACTTTAACAGAACTGAGAAGTGAGATAGACACCTCCACAATTATAGTAGGAGACTTCAACACACAACTTTCGGAGGAGGATAGGACTTCCAGTAAGAAGCTCGATAGAGACACGGAAGACCTAATTGCTACAATCAACCAACTTGACCTCACAGACCTATACAGAACACTCCACCCAACAGCTGCAAAGTATACTTTTTTTCTAGTGCATATGGAACATTCTCTAGAATAGATCACATATTAGGTCACAAAACAAACCTTTGCAGAATCCAAAACATCAAAATATTACAAAGCATCTTCTCAGAATACAAGGCCATAAAAGTGGAAATCAATAACAGAAAAATCAGGAAAAAGAAATCAAATACTTGGAAAATGAACAATACCCTCCTGAAAAAAGACTGGGTTATAGAAGACATTAAGGAGGCAATAAAGAAACTCATAGAATATAACGAGAACAAAAACACTTCCTATGAAAACCTCTGGGACACAGCAA
Source organism: Elephas maximus indicus (assembly GCF_024166365.1). Taxonomy (NCBI): domain Eukaryota; kingdom Metazoa; phylum Chordata; class Mammalia; order Proboscidea; family Elephantidae; genus Elephas; species Elephas maximus. Next base: position 83,786,600 of record NC_064846.1, read on the forward strand.
AAGCAGTGCTCAGAGGTCAATTTATATCGATAAATGCACACATACAAAAAGAAGAAAGAGCCAAAATCAGAGAACTGTCCCGACAACTTGAACAAATAGAAAGTGAGCAACAACAGAATCCATCAGACAACAGAAGAAAACAAATAATAAAAATTAGAGCTGAACTAAATAGAGAACAGAAAAACAATTGAAAGAATTAAAAAAGCCAAAAGCTGGTTCTTTGAAAAAATTAACAAAATTGATAAACCATTGGCCAGACTGACTAAAGAAATACAGGAAAGGAAACAAATAACCAGAATAAGAGACGAGATGGGCCATATCACAACAGACTGAACGGAAGTTAAAAGAATCATATCAGATTAATATGAAAAATTGTACTCTAACAAATTTGCAAACCTAGAAGAAATGGATGAATTCCTACAAAAATACTACCTACCTAAACTAACACAATCAGAAGTAGAACAACTAAATAGACCCATAACAAAGAAAGACATTGAAACGGTAATCAAAAAACGCCCAACAAAAAAAGTCCTGGCCTGGACAGCTTCACCACAGAGTTCTACCAAACTTTTAAAGAAGAGTTAACACTGCTACTACTAAAGGTATTTCAAAGCATAGGAAATGATGGAATACTACCTAACTCATTCTATGAAGCTGCCATATCCCTGATACCAAAACCAGGTAAAGACACCGCAAAAAAAGAAAATTACAGTCCTATATCCTTCATGAACATAGATGCAAAAATCCTCAACAAGATTCTAGCCAATAGAATTCAACAATATATCAAAAAAATAATCCACCACGACCAAGTGAGATTTATTAAAAAATTTTTTTTTATTATGTAAGGTTGGTTTAATATTGGAAAAACCATTAATGTAATCCACCATATAAATAAAACAAAAGACAAAAACCACATGTTCTTATCAATTGATGCAGAAAAGGCATTTGACAAGGTCCAACGCCCATTCATGATAAAAACTCTCAGCAAAATAGGAATAGAAGGAAAATTCCTCAACAAAATAAAGGGCATCACAAAGCCAAAGCCAAAGCCAACAGCCAACATCATTCTAAATGGAGAGAGCCCTGAAAGCATTTCCCTTGAGAACGGGAACGAGACAAGGATGCCTGTTATCACCACTCTTATTCAACATTGTGCTAGAGGTCCTAGCCAGAGCAATTAGGCTAGACAAAGAAATAAAGGGCATCCAGATTGGCAAGGAAGAAGTCAAATTATCTCTATTTGCAGATGACATGATCTTATACACAGAAAACCCTAAGGAATCCTCCAGAAAACTACTAAAACTAATAGAAGAGTTTCGGCAGAGTCTCATTTTACAAGATAAATATACAAAAATCACTTGGATTCCTCTACATCAACAAAAAGAACATCGAAGAGGAAATCACCAGATCAATACCATTCACAGTAGCCCCCAAGAAGATAAAATACTTAGGAATAAATCTTACCAAGGATGTAAAAGACCTATACAAAGAAAACTACAAAGTACTAGTGCAAGAAACTAAAAGGGGCCTACTTAAGTGGAAAAACATACCTTGCTCATGGATAGGAAGATGTTACATAGTAAAAATGTCTATTCTACCAAAAGCCATCTATACATACAATGCACTTCCAATCCAAATTCCAATGCCGTTTTTTAAAGTGATGGAGAAACAAATCACCAACTTCATATGGAAGGGAAAGAAGCCTCGGATAAGTAAAGCATTACTGAAAAAGAAGAAGAAAGTGGGAGGCCTCACTCTACCTGATTTTAGAACATATTACACAGCCACAATAGTCAAAACAGCCTGATACTGGTACAACAATAGGCACATAGACCAATGGAACAGAATTGAGAACCCAGATATAAATCCATCCACGTATGAGCAGCTGATATTTGACAAAAGCCCAGTGTCAGTTAATTGGGGAAAAGATAGTCTTTTTAACAAATGCTGCTGGCATAACTGGATATCCATTTGCAAAAAAATGAAACAGGACCCATACCTCACACCATGCACAAAAACTAAACCCAAATGGACCAAAGACCTACAAATAAAGTCTAAAATGATAAACAGCATGGAAGAAAAAATAGGGACAACTTTAGAAGCCCTAACAGAAGGCATAAACAGAATACAAAACATTACTAAAAATGTTGAAGAGAAACCAGATAACTGGGAGCTCCTAAAAATCAAACACCTATGCTCATCTAAAGACTTCACCAAAAGAGTAAAAAGACCACCTACAGATTGGGAAAAACTTTTCAGCTATGACATCTCTGACCAGCACCTGATCTCTAAAATCTATATGATTCTGTTAAAACTCAACCACAAAAAGACAAACAACCCAATCAAAAAGTGGGCTAAGGATATGAACACGCACTTCACTAAAGAAGATATTCAGGCAGCTAACAGATACAATGAGAAAATGCTCTCAATCGTTAGCCATTAGAGAAATGCAAATTAAAACTACCATGAGATTCCATCTCACTCTAACAAGGCTGGCATTAATCCAAAAAACACAAAATAATAAATGCTGGAGAGGCTGCAGAGAGATTGGAACTCTTATACACTGCTGGTGGGAATGTCAAATGGTACAACCACTTTAGAAATCTATCTGGCATTTTCTTAAAAAGTTAGAAATAGAACTACCATACAACCCAGAAATCCCACTCCTCGGAATATTCCCTAGAGAAATAAGAGCCTTTACACGAACAGATATATGCACACCCATGTTTATTGCAGCACTGTTTACAATAGCAAAAAGCTGGAAGCAACCAAGGTGCCCATCAACGGATGAATGGTTAAATAAATTATGGTACATTCACACAATGGAATACTACGCATCGAAAAAGAACAGTGAGGAATCTGTGAAACATTTCATAACATGGAGGAACCTGGAAGGCATTATGCTGAGTGAAATTAGTCAGATGCAAGAGGACAAATATTGTATAAGACCACTATTATAAGATCTTGAGAAATAGTATAAACTGAGAAGAACACATACTTTTGTGGTTACGAGGGGGGAAGGGAGGGTGGAAGAGGGTTATTTACTGATTAGTTAGTAGATAAGAACTACTTTAGGTGAAGGGAAGGACAATACTCAATACAGGGAAGGTCAGCTCAACTGGACTGGACCAAAAGCAAAGAAGTTTCCGGGATAAACTGAATGCTTCGAAGGTCAGCGGAGCAAGGGCGGGGGTTTGGGGACTATGGCTTAAGAGGACTTCTAAGTCAATTGGCATAATAAACTCTATTATGAAAACATTCTGCATCCCACTTTGAAGTGTGGCGTCTGGGGTCTTAAATGCTAACAAGCGGCCATCTGAGATGCATCAATTGTTCTCAACCCACCTGGATTAAAGGAGAATGAAGAACACCAAGGTCCCACGATAACTATGAGCCCGAGACAGAAAGGGCCACATGAACCAGAGACTTAAATCATCCTGAGACCAGAAGAACTAGTTGGTGCCCGGCCACAACCGATGACTGCCCTGACAGGAAGCACAACAGAGAACTCCTGAGGGAGCAGGAGAACAGTGGGATGCAGACCCCAAATTCTCATAAAAAGACCAGACTTAATGGTCTGACTGAGACTAGAAGAATCTCAGCAGTCATGGTCCCCAAACCTTCTGTTGGCCCAGGACAGGAACCATTCCCGAAGATTACTCATCAGACATGGAAGGGACAGGACAATGGGTAGGATTGAGATGCTGATGAAGAGTGAGCTACTTGTTCAGGTGGACACTTGAGACTGTGTTGGCATCTCCTGTCTGGAGGGGAGATGGGAGGGTAGAGAGGGTTAGAAACTGGCAAAACGGTCACGAAAGGAGAGACTGGAAGGAGGGAGCGGGCTGACTCATTAGGGAGAGAGCAATTGGGAGTATGTAGCAAGGTGTATATAAGTTTTTATGTGACTGACTTGATTTGTAAACTTTCACTTAAAGCACAATAAAAATTATTTTTAAAAAATCTTAGGATGATACTAAATTGAGTTAAGTAATAGAGCTCTGGTGGCACATTGGTTAAGCACTCAGCTGTTAACCAAAAATGTGGGCAGTTTGAATCTACCCAGTGAGTCCTTGGGAGAATGATCTGGTAATATGGCGGCTGTAAAGATTACAGCCTAGAAAACTCTATGGGGCTGTTCTACTCTGTCACTTGGGATCACTGTTAGTCACATTGACTTGATGGCACCTAACAACAGCAATAGTATAATTTAAGCTTCTTTACTTTTGCTTTTTATTTTTTTTAGATGTCACAGAGAGGATATATATATATTTGGATCTGCTAATGAATCTTTTTTTTTTGCCTCTTTAAAAAGTTGTATTATAAGAGACGTGATAAATATAGAAAAGCTTAAAAGTTTTACAGAAAGAGAATTTTGTTTTGGTCAAAGCTGGCTAATGTTTGATAGATTCTTTATGAGATTTTAAAAGAGTTATAAGGTCAAATAGTATTTGAAGCTGTATTTTGTGTCCCTCTCTGTTATAATGACCAAATTTTCTTTAGTTATTGGGTTAAGGTTGTAAAAGATTAACTTTATCTTCTGTACAATGCCTGAAGGGTAGTGATTCTGTGTTTCATGTTGTCCTTGCCACGTCCTTAATTGTTTAAGAGAATTAAGCCTTCTGACTTTGGAAAAGCTGAGGTTTTTACACCATGTTACCTCCTATATCTTTTTATTGTCACTTTGGTTAAATAGCTATCTAAGCATTGTTTCTTGGTGACCTATGATCTTATTTAACCAAATGTTAAAACTCCTGAAAACTTTTGTTTTTCCCTCCCGAAATCTAATCTTAAGAGATATACTTTATACTTAAAACTTTTTTTTTTTTTGGATTTCCCTGAAAGATCTCTAAAGACTCGTTTTTCCACTTTATAAGGAAAATATGCTAAAGATAATAAGGTTTATGTTATGGGTTACATGGAAAGAGTTTTCAAATCAGAAGATGTGCCTAACTTTAGAAATGTTATTAATGTCAGAAAATGTATAAAAGAGATGTATCAGTGCCATTGCTGTCCATGACATATCTGGTGTTGCTTCGCCTGATGTTAGACTACAAAAGTACAGAATCATCAGTCATAATTTCAGTTATCTTTTTAAACTGTTAACCTGGTCACAACTTTATTTCTTTAATTTGAATATAGCATCAGCTAGGCCAGTGGTTTCCAACTGAGTATTCACACCCTTATGAAGTTTTATTAGTATTCAGATATTTACAACCTGGTCCCCCATTGCCACTTTGCCATTAAGTTGATTCCAACTCACAGTGACGCTATGAGTAGAACAGATTAGAACTGCCTCATAAAGTTTTCAAGGCTGTAATCTTTACAGAAGCAGATTGCCACATCTTTCTCCTGCAGATAAGCTGGCGGGTTTGAACCACCAAACTTTCAGTTAGCAGCTGAGTGCTTAATCACTACCCCAACTTGCTTTATATGTTTGGTATATTCTTTTTTTTAACTATTTTTATTGTGCTTTAAGTGAAAGTATACAAATCAATTCAGTCTCTCAATCAAAACCTTATTTGCACCTTGCTATAGTTTTTTTTTTTTATATAGTTGCTCTCTCCCTAATGAGACAGCACACTCCTTCTCTCCACCCTGTATTTCTGTGTCCATTCAGCCAGCTTCTGTCCCCCTTGGCCTTCACATCTCCCCTCCAGACAGGAGCTGCCCACATAGTCTCATGAGTTTACTTGATCAAAGAAGCCCACTCCTCACCAGTATCATTTTCTGTCTTATAGTCCAGTCCAATCCCTGTCTGAAGAGTTAGCTTCGGGAATGGTTCTTGTCTTGGGTTTACAGAAGGTCTGGGGAACATGACCTCTGGGATCCCTCCAGTCTCAGTGACACCATGAAGTCTGGTCTTTTTATGAGAATTGGAGGTCTGCATCCCACTGCTCTCCTGCTCCTTCAGGCTCCCTGTCATGGCAGTCATCAGTTGTAGACAGGTATCATCTAGATCTGATCTCAGGCTGATGCAGTCTCTGATTTACGTGGCCTATTCTGACTCTTGGGCAAATACTTACCTTGTATCTTTGGTGTTCTTCATTCTCTTTTGCTCCATGTGGGTTGAAGCCAATTTTTGCATCATAGATGGCTGCTTTCTAGCATTTAGGACCCCAGACGCCACTCTCCAAAATGGGATGAAGAATGTTTTCTTAATAGATTTTGTTATGCCAATTGACTTAGAAATCCCCTGAAACCATGGTCCCCAAACCCCTGCTCCTGCTACTCTGGCCTTCGAAGTGTTTGATTTATTCAGGAAACTGCTTTTGGTTTAGTCCAGTTGTGCTGACCTCTCTTGTATTGGGTGTTGCCCTCCCTTCACTTAAATTAGTTCTTGTCTACTAATTAGTGAATCTCCCTCTCCCTCCTTCCCTCCCTCCCCCTCTCGTAACCATCAAAGAATATTTTCTTCTCTGTTTAAACTTTTTTTTGAGTTCTTATACTAGTGGTATCATACAATATTTGTCCTTTTGCAACGAATTTCACTCGGCATAATGCCTTCTAGATTCCTCCATGTTATTAAATGTTTCACATATTCAATATGTTCTTTATTGATGCGTGGTATTCCATTGTGGGAATATACCATAATTTATTTATCCATTCATCCCTTGATGGGCACTTTGCTTGCTTCCATCATTTTTGCAATTGTAAATACTGCTGCAATGAACACAGGTGCATATATCTGTTTGTGTGATAGCTCTTACTTCTCTAAGATATATACCAAGGAGTGCGATTACTGGATAGTATGACAGTTCTATTTCTAGCTTTTTAAGGAAGAGCCAAATCAATTTCCAAAGTGTTTGTACCATTTTACATTCCCACCAGCAGTGTACAAGTATTCCAGTCTCTCCACAACCTCTCCAACATTTATTATTTTGTGATTTTGTAGTAATGTCAGCCTTGTTGGAATGAGATGGAATATCATCGCAGTTTTGATCTGCATTTCTCCAATGGCTAATGATCCTGAGCATTTCCTCAAGTATCTGTTAGCTACCTGAATGTCTTCTTTAGTAAAGTATCTGTTCATAACCTTTGCTCATTTTTTAATTGGGTTATTTGTCTTTTGTAGTTGAGTTTTTGCTCTATCATGTAGATTTTAGATATCAGGCCCTGCTGATCAGAAATTTCATAGCTAAAAACTTTTTCCCAAAATGTAGGTAATTGTTTTACTCTTTTTGGTGAAGTCTTTGGATGAGCATAGGTGTTTCATTTTTAGGAGCTCCCAGTTATCTAATGTCTCTTTTGCTGTTTGTACAGTTCTAGTAATGTTTTGTATACTGTTTATGCCATGTATTAGGACTCCTAACATTGTCATATTTTTCCTTCCATGATCTTTATTGTTTTAGATTTTCTATTTAGGTCTTTGACTCATTTCGAGTTGGTTTTTGTGCATGGTGTGAGGTACGGGTCTTGTTTCATTTTTTTCCAGATGGGTATCCGATTATGCCAGCACAATTTGTTAAAGAGACTGTCTTGTCCCCATTAAACAGATTTTGGATCTTTGTCAAATTATCAGCTGCTCATATGTGGATGGATTTATGTCTGGGTTCTCAAATCTATTCCGTTGGTCTATGTATCTGTTGTTGTACCAGTGCCAGGCTGTTTTGACTATCATGGCCGTATCATATGTTCTAAAATCAGGTAAAGTAAGGCCTCCCACTTTGTTCTTCTTTTTCAGTAATGCTTTACTTATCTGGGGCCTCTTGCCCTTCCGTATGATGTTGGTGATTTGTTTCTCCATCTCATTAAAAAATGTCATTGGTATTTGGATAAGGATTGCATCGTATCTATAGATCACTTTGGGCAGAATAGATATTTTTATAATGTTAAGACTTCCTATCCATGAGCAAGGTATGTTTTTCCACTTACGTAGGTCTCTTTTGGTTTCTTGCAATAGTGTCTTGTAGTTTTCTATGTATAGATCTTTTACACCTCTGGTAAGGTTTATTTTGAAGTATTTTACCTTCTCGAGGACTATTGTAAATGGTATTGATTTGGTGATTTCCTCTTCGTAGCTCTCTTTGTTGGTGTAGAGGAATCCAACAGATTTATGTATGTTTTGTATGCTGCCACTCTGCTGAATTCTTCTATTAGTTTCAGTAGTTTTCTTGAGGATTCTTTAGGTTTTCTGTGTATAAGATCATGTCATCTGCAAGCAGAGATAGTTTTACTTCTTTGCCAGTTTGGATGCTCTTTACTTCTTTATCTAGCCTAATAGTTCTGGCTAGGACCTACAGCACGATGTTGAAAAAGAGTGGTGATAAAGGACATCCTTCTCAGGTTCCCGTTCTCAAGGGAAATGCTTTCATTCTCTCTCCATTTAGGATTATGTTGACTGTTGGCTTTGTATAAATGTATTTGACTATGTTGAGGAATTTTCCTTCTATTCCTATTTTGCTGAGAGTTTTTATAATGAATGAGTGTTGGACTTTTTCAAATGCCTTTTCTGTATTAATTGATAAGATCAGGTGGCTCTTGTCTTTTGTTTTATTTATGTGATGGATTATATTGTTTTTCTAATGTTGAACCATCCTTGCATCCAAAACCAAAAAACAAACCCTGTGCCATTGAGTCAATTCCAACTCATAGCGACCCTAAAGGACAGAGTAGAACTGCCCCGTAGAGTTTCCAAGGAGCGCCTGGCAGATTCAAACTGCTAATCCTTTGGTTAGCAGCCGTGGCACCTAACCACTATGCCACCAGTGTTTCCCATCTGTGCATAAAAAGAAAAATTTTTTTTTTTCTTTTTCATACCTGGTATTAATTCCACTTGGTCATGGTGAATTATTATTTGATATGTTGTTTAATTCTATTGGCTAAAATTTTGTTGAGGATTTTCACGTCTAAGTTCATGATGGATATTGGTCTGTAATTTTTTGTGTGTGTGTGTGGAGTCTGTACCTGGTTTTGGTTTCAGGGTTATGCTGGCTTCAAAGAATGAGTTTGGGAGTATTCCGTCCTTTTTTATGCTCTGAAATGCCTTTAGTAGTAGTGTGTTAACTTTTCTCTGAATATTTGGTAGAATTATCCAGGGAAGCCTTGAGGGCCAGGGCTTTTCTTCATTGGGAATTTTTTTTTATAACTTTTATTGTGCTTTAAGTGAGAGTTTACAAAACAAATCAGACTCTCACACAAAAACCCATATACACCTTGCTACACACTCCCAATTATTCTCCCCCAAATGAGACAGCCCACTCTCTCCCTCTACTCTCTCTTTTCACGTCCATTTTGCCAGCTTCTAACCCTCTCCACTGTCTCATCTTCCCTCCAGGTAGGAGATGCCAACATAGGCTCATGTGTCCACCTGATCCAAGAAGATCACTCCTCACCAGCATCCCTCTCCAACACAATGTCCAGTTCAATCCATGTCTGAAGAGTTGGCTTTGGGAATGGTTCCTGTCCTGAGGCAACAGAAGGTCTGGGGGCCGTGACCACTGGGGTCCTTCTAGTCTCAGTCAGACCATTAAGTCTGGTCTTATGAGAATTTGGGGTCTGCATCCCACTGCTCTCCTGCTCCCTCAGGGGTTCTCTGTTGTGTTCTCTCTCAGGGCAGTCATCAGTGGTAGCCGGGCACCATCTAGTTCTTCTGGTCTCAGGATGATGTAGTCTCTGGTTCATGTGGCCCTTTCTGTCTCTTGGGCTCATAATCACCTTGTGTCCTTGGTGTTCTTCATTCTCCTTTGCTCCAGGTGGGTTGAGACCAATTGATGCATCTTAGAGGGCTGCTTGCTAGCCTTTAAGACCCCAGACACCACTCTTCAAAGTGGGATGCAGGATGTTTTCTTAATAGACTTTATTATGCCAATAGAATTAGATGTCCCCTGAAACCATGGTCCCCAGACTCCTGCCCCTGCTACACTGGCCTTTGAATCCTTCAGTTTGTTCAGGAAACTTCTTTGCTTTTAGTTTAGTCCAATTGTGCTGACCTCCCCTGTATTGTGTGCTGTCTTTCCCTTCATCTAATGTAGTTCTTATCTACTATCTAATTAGTGAATGCCCCTCTCTCACCCTCCTTCCCTCCCTCCTCTCGTAACCACAAAAAAATGTTTTCTCCTCAGTTTAAACTATTTCTCAAGTTCTTATAATAGTGGTCTTATACAGTATTTGTCCTTTTGCAACTGACTAATTTCACTCAGCATAATGCCTTCCAGGTTCCTGCATGTTATGAAATGTTTCACAGACTCCTCACTGTTCTTTATCGATGCGTAGTATTCCATTGTGTGAATGTACCATAATTTATTTATCCATTCATCCATTGATGGGCACCTTGGTTGCTTCCATCTTTTTGCTATTGTAAACAGTGTTGCAATAAAGGGAGTTTTTTTTTACTTTGCCAATCTCTTCTATTGTTACGAGTTTATTTAGTTGTTCTGCCTCTGTTTGTGTGTGTTTCTACAAATTTGTCCATTTCCTCTAGGTTTTCAAGTTTGTTAGAGTACAACTTTTTTTTTATTAACTTTTATTGAGCTTCAAGTGAACATTTACAAATCAAGTCAGTCTGTCACATATAAGTTTATATACATCTTACTCCTTACTCCCACTTGCTCTCCCCCTAATGAGTCAGCCCTTCCAGTCTCTCCCTTTGTGACAATTTTGCCAGCTTCGAACTCTCTCTATCCTCCCATCCCCCCCCAGACCAGAGATGTCAACACAGTCTCAAGTGTCCAACTGATATAATTAGCTCACTCTTCTTCAGCATCTCTCTCCTACCCACTGTCCAGTCCCTTTCATGTCTGATGAGTTGTCTTCGGGAATGGTTCCTGTCCTGTGCCAACAGAAGGTTTGGGGACCATGCCCGCCGGGATTCCTCTAGTCTCAGTCAGACCATTAAGTATGGTATTTTTATGAGAATTTGGGGTCTGCATCCCACTGATCTCCTGCTCCCTCAGGGGTTCTCTGTTGTGCTCCCTGTCAGGGCAGTCATCGATTGTGGCCAGGCACCAACTAGTTCTTCTGGTCTCAGGATAATGTAGGTCTCTGGTTCATGTGGTCCTTTCTATCTCTTGGGCTCTTACTTGTCGTGTGACCTTGATGTTCTTCATTCTCCTTAGCTCCAGGTGGGTTGAGACCAATTGATGCATCTTAGATGGCCGTTTGTTAGCATTTAAGACCCCAGATGCCACATTTCAAAGTGGGATGCAGAATGTTTTCATAACAGAATTATTTTGTCAATTGACTTAGAAGTCCCCGCAAACCATGTTCCCCAGAGCCCCGCGTTTGCACCGCTGACCTTTGAAGCATTCATTTTATCCCGGAAACGTCTTTGCTTTTGGTCCAGTCCAATTGGGCTGACCTTCCATGTATTGAGTGATGTCCTTCCCTTCACCTAAAGCAGTTTTATCTACTAATTAATCAGTAAAAAACCCTCTCCCTCCCTCCCTCCGTCCCCCCCTCGTAACCACAAAAGTATGTGTTCTTCTCAGTTTATACTATTTCTCAAGATCTTATAATAGTGGTCTTATACAATATTTGTCCTCTTGCATCTGACTAATTTCACTCAGCATAATGCCTTCCAGGTTCCTCCATGTTATGAAATGTTTCACAGATTCGTCACTGTTCTTTATCGATGCTTAGTATTGCATTGTGTGAATATGCCACAGTTTATTTACCCATTCATCCGTTGATGGGCACCTTGGTTGCTTCCAGCTTTTTGCTATTGTAAACAGTGCTGCAATAAACATGGGTGTGCATGTATCTGTTTGTGTGAAGGCTCTTGTTTCTCTAGGGTATATTCCGAGGAGTGGGATTTCTGGGTTGTATGGTAGTTCTATTTCTAACTGTTTAAGATAACGCCAGTTAGATTTCCAAAGTGGTTGTACCATTTGACATTCCCACCAGCAGTGTATAAGAGTTCCAATCTCTCCACAGCCTCTCAAACATTTATTATTTTGTGTTTTTTGGATTAATGCCAGCCTTGTTGGTGTGAGATGGAATCTCATGGTAGTTTTAATTTGCATTTCTCTAATGGCTAATGATCGAGAACATTTTCTCATGTATCTGTTAGCTGCCTGAATATCTTCTTTAGTGAAATGTGTGTTCATTTCCTTTGCCCACTTCTTGATTGGGTTGTTTGTCTTTTTGTGGTTGAGTTTTAACAGAATCATATAGATTTTAGAGATCAGGTGCTGGTCAGAGATGTCATAGCTGAAAAGTTTTTCCCAATCTGTAGGTGGTCTTTTTACTCTTTTGGTGAAGTCTTTAGATGAGCATAGGTGTTTGATTTTTAGGAGCTCCCAGTTATCTGGTTTCTCTTCAGCATTTTTGGTAATGTTTTGTATTCTGTTTATGCCTTGGATTATGTTCTCCCTATTTTTTCTTCCATGATCCTTATCGTTTTAGTCTTTATGTTTAGGTCTTTGATCCACTTGGAGTTAGTTTTTGTGCTTGGTGTGAGGTATGGGTCCTGTTTCATTTTTTTGCAAATGGATATCCAGTTATGCCAGCAGCATTTGTTAAAAAGACTATCTTTTCCCCAATTAACTGACACTGGGCTTTTGTCAAATATCAGCTGCTCATACGTGGATGGATTTATATCTGGGTTCTCAATTCTGTTCCATTGGTCTATGTGCCTGTTGTTGTACCAATACCAGGTTGTTTTGACTACAGTGGCTGTATAATAGGTTCTGAAATCAGGTAGAGTGAGGCCTCCCACTTTCTTCTTCTTTTTCAGTAATGCTTTGCTTATCCGAGGCTTCTTTCCCTTCCATATGAAGTTGGTTATTTGTTTCTCTATCACCTTAAAAAACGGCATTGGAATTTGGATCGGAAGTGCATTGTATGTATAGATGGCTTTGGTAGAATAGACATTTTTTCTATGTTAAGTCTTTCTATCCATGAGCAAGGTATGTTTTTCCACTTAAGTAGGTCCTTTTTAATTTCTTGTAGTAGTACCTTGTAGTTTTCTTTGTATAGGTCTTTTACATCCTTGGTAAGATTTATTCCTAAGTATTTTATTTTCTTGGGGGCTACTGTGAATGGTATTAATTTGGTTATTTCCTCTTCGATGTTCTTTTTGTTGATGTAGAGGAATCCAAGTGATTTTGGTATGTTTATCTTATAACCTGAGACTCTGACAAACTCTTCTATTAGTTTTAGTAGTTTTCTGGAGGATTCCTTAGGGTTTTCTGTGTATAAGATCATGTCATCTGCAAATAGAGAGAATTTTACTTCCTCCTTGCCAATCCGGATGCCCTTTATTTCTTTGTCTAGCCTAATTGCCCTGGCTAGGACTTCTAGCACGATGTTGAATAAGAGCGGTGATAAAGGGCATCCTTGTCTGGTTCCCGTTCTCAAGGGAAATGCTTTCAGGTTCTCTCCATTTAGAGTGATGTTGGCTGTTGGCTTTGCCCTTTATTATGTTGAGCAATTTTCCTTCAATTCCTACTTTGGTGAGAGTTTTTATCATAAAAGGGTGTTGGACTTTGTCAAATGCCTTTTCTGCATCAATTGATAAGATTATGTGGTTTTTGTCTTCTGTTTTATTTATATGGTGGATTACATTAATGGTTTTTCTGATATTAAACCAGCCTTGCATACCTGGTATAAATCCCACTTGATCAGGGTGAATTATTTTTTTGATATGTTGTTGAATTCTATTGGCTACAGTTTTGTTGAGGATTTTTGCATCTATGTTCATGAGGGATATAGGTCTGCAATTTTCTTTTTTTTAATGTCTTTACCTGGTTTTGGTATCAGGGAGATGGTGGCTTCATAGAATGAGTTGGGTAGTATTCCGTCATTTTCTATGCTTTGAAACACCTTTAGTAGTAGTGGTGTTAACTCTTCTCTGAAAGTTTAGTAAACTCTGCAGTGAAGCCATCCCGGCCAGGGCTTTTTTTTGCTGGGAGTTTTTTGATTACCGTTTCAATCTCTTTTTTTGTTATGGGTCTATTTAGTTGTTCTACTTCTGATTGTGTTAGTTTAGGTAGGTAGTGTTTTTCTAGGAATTCATCCATTTCTTCTAGGTTTGCAAATTTGTTAGAGTACAATTTTTCGTAATAATCTGATATGATTCTTTTAATTTCAGTTGGGTCTGTTTTGATGTGGCCCTTCTGGTTTCTTATTCGGGTTATTTGTTTCCTTTCCTGTATTTCTTTAGTCAGTCTAGCCAATGGTTTATCAATTTTGTTAATTTTTTCAAAGAACCAGCTTTTGGCTTTGTTAATTCTTTCAATTGTTTTTCTGTTCTCTAATTCATTTAGTTCAGCTCTAATTTTTTTTTTTTTTTTTATAATAATTTTTATTAAGCTTCAAGTGAACGTTTACAAATCCAATCAGTCTGTCACATATAAGTTTACATACATCTCACTCCCTACTCCCACTTACTCTCCCCGTCTTGAGTCAGCCCTTTCAGTCTCTCCTTTCTTGACAATTTTGCCGGCTTCCCTCTCTCTCTATCCTCCCACCCCCCCTCCAGACAAGAGTTGCCAACACAGTCTCAAGTGTACACCTGATATAATTAGCTCACTCTTCATCAGCGTCTCTCTCCCACCCGCTGACCAGTCCCTTTCATGTCTGATGAGTTGTCTTCAGGGATGGTTCCTGTCCTGTGTCAACAGAAGGTCTGGAGAGCATGACCGCCGGGATTCCTCCAGTCTCAGTCAGACCATTAAGTTTGGTCTTTTTATGAGAATTTGGGGTCTGCATCCCACTGCTCTCCTGCTCCCTCAGGGGTCCTCTGCTGAGCTCCCTGTCAGGGCAGTCATCGATTGTGGCCGGGCACCTAGTTCTTCTGGTCTCAGGATGATGTAGGTCTCTGGTTCATGTGGCCCTTTCTGTCTCTTGGGCTCTTAGTTGTCATGTGGGCTTGGTGTTCTTCATTTTCCTTTGCTCCAGGTGGGTTGAGACCAATTGCTGCATCTTAGATGGCTGCTTGTTAGCATTTAAGACCCCAGACGCCACATTTCAAAGTGGGATGCAGAATGATTTCATAGTAGAATTATTTTGCCAATTGACTTAGAAGTCCCCGCAAGCCATGTTCCCCAGACCCCCGCGCTTGCTCCGCTGAGCTTTGAAGCATTCATTTTATCCCGGAAACTTCTTTGCTTTTGGTCCAGTCCAATTGAGCTGACCTTCCATGTATTGAGTGTTGTCTTTCCCTTCACCTAAAGCAGTTCTTATCTACTGATTAATCAATAAAAAACCCTCTCCCACCCTCCCTCCCTCCCCCCCTCGTAACCACAAAAGTATGTGTTCTTCTCAGGTTTACTATTTCTCAAGATCTTATAATAGTGGTCTTATACAATATTTGTCCTTTTGCCTCTGACTCATTTCGCTCAGCATAATGCCTTCCAGGTTCCTCCATGTTGTGAAATGTTTCAGAGATTCGTCACTGTTCTTTATCGATGCGTAGTATTCCATTGTGTGAATATACCACAATTTATTTACCCATTCATCTGTTGATGGACACCTTGGTTGCTTCCAACTTTTTGCTATTGTAAACAGAGCTGCAATAAACATGGATGTGCATATATCTGTTTGTATGAAGGCTCTTGTATCTCTAGGGTATATTCCGAGGAGTGGGATTTCTGGGTTGTATGGTAGTTCTATTTCTAACTGTTTAAGATAACGCCAGATAGATTTCCAAAGTGGTTGTACCATTTTACATTCCCACCAGCAGTGTATGAGAGTTCCAATCTCTCCGCAGCCTCTCCAACATTTATTATTTTGTGTTTTTTGGATTAATGCCAGCCTTGCTGGTGTGAGATGGAATCTCATCGTAGTTTTAATTTGCATTTCTCTAATGGCTAATGATCGAGAGCATTTTCTCATGTATCTGTTGGCTGCCTGAATATCTTCTTTAGTGAAATGTGTGTTCATATCCTTTGCCCACTTCTTGATTGGGTTGTTTGTCTTTTTGTGGTTGAGTTTTGACAGAATCATGTTGATTTTAGAGATCAGGCGCTGGTCGGAGATGTCATAGCTGAAAATTCTTTCCCAATCTGTAGGTGGTCTTTTTACTCTTTTGGTGAAGTCTTTAGATGAGCATAGGTGTTTGATTTTTAGGAGCTCCCAGTTATCGGGTTTCTCTTCATCATTTTTGGTAATGTTTTGTATTCTGTTTATACCTTGTATTAGGGCTCCTAGGGTTGTCCCAATTTTTTCTTCCATGATCTTTATCGTTTTAGTCTTTATGTTTAGGTCTTTGATCCACTTGGAGTTAGTTTTTGTGCATGGTGTGAGGTATGGGTCCTGTTTCATTTTTTTGCAAATGGATATCCAGTTATGCCAGCACCATTTGTTAAAAAGGCTGTCTTTTCCCCAGTTAATTGACTCTGGTCCTTTGTCAAATATCAGCTGCTCATACGTGGATGGATCTATGTCTGGGTTCTCAATTCTGTTCCATTGGTCTATGTGTCTGTTGTTGTACCAATACCAGGCTGTTTTGACTACTGTGGCTGTATAATAGGTTCTGAAGTCAGGTAAGGTGAGGCCTCCCACTTTCTTCTTCTTTTTCAGTAGTGCTTTGCTGATCCGGGGCTTCTTTCCCTTCCATATGAAATTGGTGATTTGTTTCTCTATCCCCTTAAAATATGACATTGGAATTTGGATCGGAAGTGCGTTAAATGTATAGATGGCTTTTGGTAGAATAGACATTTTTACTATGTTAAGTCTTCCTATCCATGAGCAAGGTATGTTTTTCCACTTAAGTATGTCCTTTTGAATTTCTTGTAGTAGAGCTTTGTAGTTTTCTTTGTATAGGTCTTTTACATCCTTGGTAAGATTTATTCCTAGGTATCTTATCTTCTTGGGGGCTACTGTGAATGGTATTGATTTGGTGATTTCCTCTTCGATGTTCTTTTTGTTGATGTAGAGGAATCCAAGTGATTTTTGTATGTTTATTTTATAACCTGAGACTCTGCCAAACTCTTCTATTAGTTTCAGTAGTTTTCTGGAGGATTCCTTAGGGTTTTCTGTGTATATAATCATGTCATCTGCAAATAGTGATAACTTTACTTCTTCCTTGCCAATCCGGATACCTTTTATTTCTTTGTCTAGCCTGATTGCCCTGGCTAAGACTTCCAACACGATGTTGAATAAGAGCGGTGATAAAGGGCATCCTTGTCTGGTTCCCGTTCTCAAGGGAAATGCTTTCAGGTTCTCTCCATTTAGAGTGATATTGGCTGTTGGCTTTGCATAGATGCCCTTTATTATGTTGAGGAATTTTCCTTCAATTCCTATTTTGGTAAGAGTTTTTATCATGAATGGGTGTTGGACTTTGTCAAATGCCTTTTCTGCATCAATTGATAAGATCATGTGGTTTTTGTCTTTTGTTTTATTTATGTGATGGATTACATTAATGGTTTTTCTGATATTAAACCAGCCTTGCATACCTGGTATAAATCCCACTTGATCAGGGTGAATTATTTTTTTGATGTGTCGTTGGATTCTATTGGCTAGAATTTTGTTGAGGATTTTTGCATCAATGTTCATGAGGGATATAGGTCTATAATTTTCTTTTTTTGTAATGTCTTTACCTGGTTTTGGTATCAGGGAGATGGTGGCTTCATAGAATGAGTTGAGTAGTATTCCGTCATTTTCTATGCTTTGGAATACCTTTAGTAGTAGTGGTGTTAACTCTTCTCTGAAAATTTGGTAGAACTCTGCAGTGAAGCCGTCCGGGCCAGGACTTTTTTTTGTTGGGAGTTTTTTGATTACCGTTTCAATCTCTTTTTTTGTTATGGGTCTATTTAGTTGTTCTACTTCTGATTGTGTTAGTTTAGGTAGGTAGTGTTTTTCCAGGAATTCATCCATTTCTTCTAGGTTTTCAAATTTGTTAGAGTACAATTTTTCATAATAATCTGAAATGATTCTTTTAATTTCATTTGGTTCTGTTGTGATGTGGTCCTTCTCATTTCTTATTCGGGTTATTTGTTTCCTTTCCTGTATTTCTTTAGTCAGTCTAGCCAATGGTTTATCAATTTTGTTAATTTTTTCAAAGAACCAGCTTTTGGCTTTGTTAATTCTTTCGATTGTTTTTCTGTTCTCTAATTCATTTAGTTCAGCTTTAATTTTTATTATTTGTTTTCTTCTGGTGCCTGATGGATTCTTTTGTTGCTCACTTTCTATTTGTTCAAGTTGTAGGGACAGTTCTCTGATTTTGGCTCTTTCTTCTTTTTGTATGTGTGCATTTATTGATATAAATTGACCTCTGAGCACTGCTTTTGCTGTGTCCCAGAGGTTTTGATAGGAAGTATTTTCATTCTCGTTGCTTTCTATGAATTTCCTTATTCCCTCCTTGATGTCTTCTATAACCCAGTCTTTTTTCAGGAGGGTATTGTTCATTTTCCAAGTATTTGATTTCTTTTCCCTCGTTTTTCTGTTATTGATCTCTAGTTTTATTGCCTTGTGGTCTGAGAAGATGCTTTGTAATATTTCGATGTTTTGGACTCTGCAAAGGTTTGTTTTATGACTTAATATGTGGTCTATTCTAGAGAATGTTCCATGTGCGCTAGAAAAAAAAGTATATTTTGCAGCAGTTGGGTGGAGAGTTCTGTATAAGTCAATGAGGTCAAGTTGGTTGATTGTTGTAAGTAGATCTTCCGTGTCTCTGTTGAGCTTCTTACTGGATGTCCTGTCCTTCTCCGAAAGTGGTGTGTTGAAGTCTCCTACTATAATTGTGGAGGTATCGATCTTGCTTTTCAATTCTGTTAAAATTTGATTTACGTATCTTGCAGCCCTGTCATTGGGTGCATAAATATTTAATATGGTTATGTCTTCCTGATCAATTGTCCCTTTTATCATTATATAGTGTCCTTCTTTATCCTTTGTGGTGGATTTAAGTCTAAAGTCTATTTTGTCAGAAATTAATATTGCTACTCCTCTTCTTTTTTGCTTATTGTTTGCTTGATATACTTTTTTCCATCCTTTGAGTTTTAGTTTGTTTGTGTCTCTAAGTCTAAGGTGTGTCTCTTGTAGGCAGCATATAGATGGATCGTGTTTCTTTATCCAGTCTGTGACTCTCTGTCTCTTTATTGGTGCATTTAGTCCATTTACATTCAGGGTAATTATAGATAAATAAGTTTTTAGTGCTGTCATTTTGATGCCTTTTTATGTGTGTTGTTGACAATTTCATTTTTCCACATACTTTTTTGTGCTGAGGCGTTTTTCTTAGTAAATTGTGAGATCCTCACTTTCATAGTGTTTGACTTTATGTTAGTTGAGTCGTTACGTTTTTCTTGGTTTTTGTCTTGAGTTATAGAGTTGTTATACCTTTTTGTGGTTACCTCATTATATACCCCTATTTTTCTAAGTAAAAACCTAACTTGTATTGTTCTATATCGCCTTGTATCACTCTCCATATGGCAGTTCAATGCCTCCTGTATTTAGTCCCTCTTTTTGATTATTGTGATCTTTTACCTATTGACTTCCATGATTCCCTGTTATGTGTATTTTTTTTTTTAATTAATCTTAATTTGTTTGTTTTTGTGATTTCCCTATTTGAGTTGATATCAGGACGTTCTGTTTTGTGACCTTGTGTTGTGCTGATATCTGATATTATTGGTTCTCTGACCAAACAATATCCTTAATATTTCTTGTAGCTTTGGTTTGGTTTTTGCAAATTCTCTAAACTTGTGTTTGTCTGTAAATATCTTAATTTCACCTTCATATTTCAGAGAGAGTTTTGCTGGATATATGATCCTTGGTTGGCAGTTTTTCTCCTTCAGTGTTCTGTATATGTCGTCCCATTCCCTTCTTGCCTGCATGGTTTCTGCTGAGTAGTCAGAACATATTCTTACTGATTCTCCCTTGAAGGAAACCTTTCTTTTCTCCCTGGCTGCTTTTAAAATTTTCTGTTTATCTTTGGTTTTGGTGAGTTTGATGATAATATGTCTCGGTGTTTTTCTTTTTGTATCAATCTTAAATGGGGTTCGATGAGCATCTTGGATAGATATCCTTTCGTCTTTCATGATGTCAGGGAAGTTTTCTGTCAGAAGTTCTTCAACTATTTTCTCTGTGTTTTCTGTCCCCCCTCCCTGTTCTGGGACTCCAATCACCCGCAGGTTATCCTTCTTGATAGAGTCCCACATAATTCTTAGGGTTTCTTCATTTTTTTTAATTCTTTTATCTGATTTTTTTTCAGCTATGTTGGTGTTGATTCCCTGGTCCTCCAGATGTCCCAGTCTGCATTCTAGTTGCTCGAGTCTGCTCCTCTGACTTCCTAGTGTGTTGTCTAATTCTGTTATTTTATTGTTAATCTTTTGGATTTCTACATGTTGTCTCTCTATGGATTCTTGCAACTTATTAATTTTTCCAGTATGTTCTTGAATAATCTTTTTGAGTTCTTCAACAGTTTTATCAGTGTGTTCCTTGGCTTTTTCTGCAGATATCCTAATTTCATTTGTGATATCATTAAGCATTCTGTAAATTAGTTTTTTATATTCTGTATCTGATAATTCCAAAATTGTATCTTCATTTGGGAAAGATTTTGATTCTTTTGTTTGGGGGGTTGGAGAAGCTGTCACGGTCTGCTTCTTTAAGTGGTTTGATATGGATTGTTGTCTCCGAGCCATCACTGGGAAACTAGTTTTTCCAGAAAATCCGCTAAAAAAAAACAGCAGTCAGATCCCTATCAGAGTTCTCCCTCTGGCTCAGGCTATTCAGATGTTAATGAAGCCGCCTGGGGAGGGTGGGGGAGGGAACAGAGAGATAGGAGAGTAGCACCTCAGAATATAACCAGAGTTGCTTGTCTTGCTTGGAATGACTATTATATCTGAGATTCCCGCGGGCGCGTCGCCTATGTGTGCTGGCTGTGTGGAGATTGCCCCCAGGGGGTCTGGCCCGCTGGAGTCACGGTCAGATCCTCCGCTTCCAGCCCCACGCCCAGCGTCAAGGCTCCCCTACTGGGACGGTGCACTCTCGACTCCAAAATCAGTCGCTGCCTCCCGGGGACTTCTCGTCCCTCCAGCCACGTGGCCGTGCCGCCCCCGTGAACCAGGTGGGCCCCCTCCCGGGGTTAGTTCAGATGGGTGGAGTAGCTCCCCGTGCTTGTGCCGTGACCGAGTGTCCCGGCTGGAACGCTGTTCTCCCCACTCCAATATCAGTCGCTGCCTCCCGGGGACTTCTCCTACCGGCTGCGTCCCACGCCGCCCGCGCGACCCGGCTGGCCACCTTCCCGGGGTTAGTTCAGGGGGTGGAGCAACTCTCCGTGTTTATGGCGTACCTGCGTGCAGTCCAAATCCCTGCTGGACGGTTCCCTGGCTCGGATGCTGCTCTTTCTGCTCCAAGATCAGTCACTGCCTCCCGGGGACTTCTCCTAACGGCTGCGTCCCACGCCGCCCGTGGAACCGGCTAGTCCCCCTCCCGGGGTTAGTTCAGGGGGGTGGAGCAGGTCTCTGTGCTTGTGCCGTACCTGACTGGTACGCTGGCTCCAGGCTCTGGAAACAATCGCTGCTTCCCCGTATTAGTTCGTTCTCCGTCTCTAAATCTGTGTTTGTTGTTCAGGGTTCGTAGATTGTTATGTATGTGATCGATTCACTTGTTTTTCCGTGTCTTTGTTGTAGAGGGATCCGAGGTAGCGTCTGCCTAGTCCGCCATCTTGGCTCCGCCTCCCTCAGCTCTAATTTTTATTATTTGTTTTCTTCTGGTGCCTGATGGATTCTTTTGTTGCTCACTTTCTATTTGTTCAAGTTGTAGGGACAGTTCTCTGATTTTGGCTCTTTCTTCTTTTTGTGTGTGTGCATTTATCGATAGAAATTGACCTCTGAGCACTGCTTTTGCTGTGTCCCAGAGGTTTTGATAGGAAGTATTTTCATTCTTGTTGCATTCTATGAATTTCCTTATTCCCTCCTTAATGTCTTCTATAACCCAGTCTTTTTTCAGGAGGGTATTGTTCATTTTCCAAGTATTTGATTTCTTTTCCCTAGTTTTTCTGTTATTGAGTTCTAGTTTAATTGCCTTGTGGTCTAAGAAGATGCTTTGTAATATTTCAATGTTTTGGATTCTGGAAAGGTTTGTTTTATGAACTAATATGTGGTCTATTCTAGAGAATGTTCCATGTGTGCTAGAAAAAAAAGTATATTTTGCAGCAGTTGGGTGGAGAGTTCTGTATAAGTCAATGATGTCCAGTTGGTTGATTGTTGTAAGTAGGTCTTCCGTGTCTCTGTTCAGCTTCTTACTGGATGTCCTGTCCTTCTCCGAAAGTGGTGTGTTGAAGTCTCCTACTATAATTGTGGAGGTGTCCATCTCACTTTTCAGTTCCGTTAAAATTTGATTTATGTATCTTGCAGCCCTGTCATTGGGTGCATAAATATTTAATATGGTTATGTCTTCCTGATCAATTGTCCTTTTTATCATTATTTAGTGTCCTTCTTTATCCTTTGTGGTGGATTTAAGTCTAAAGTCTATTTTGTCAGAAATTAATATTGCTACTCCTCTTCTTTTTTGCTTGATATGTTTTATTCCATCCTTTGAGTTTTAGTTTGTTTGTGTCTCTGAGTCTAAGGTGTGTCTCTTGTAGGCAGCATATAGATGGATCGTGTTTCTTTATCCAGTCCGAGACTGTCTCTTTATTGGTGCATTTAGTCCATTTACATTAAACGTAATTATAGATAAATAAGTGTTTAGTGTTGTCATTTTGATGCCTTTTTATGTGTGTTGTTGACAATTTCATTTTTCCACATACATTTTTGTGCTGAGACATTTTTCTTAGTAAATTGTGAGATCCTCATTTTCCTAGTGTTTGACTTTATGTTTGTTGAGTTGTTACGTTTTTCTTGACTTTTATCCTGAGTTATGGAGTTGTTATACCTCTTTGTGGTTACCTTAATATTTACCCGTATTTTTCCAAGTAAAAACCTAACTTGTATTGTTCTAAATCGCCTTGTATCACTCTCCATATGGCAGTTCTATGCCACCTGTATTTAGTCCCTCTTTTTGATTATTGTGATCTTTTACATTTTGACTTCAGTGATTCCCTGTTATGAGCTTTTTTTTAAAATTAATCTTAATTTGTTTTTGTGATTTCCCTATTTGAGTTGATATCAGGATGTTCTGTTTTGTGACCTTGTGTTGTGCTGGTATCTGATATTATTGGTTTTCTGACCAAACAATATCCTTTAGTATTTCTTTTAGCTTTGGTTTGGTTTTTGCAAATTCTCTAAACTTCTGTTTATCTGTAAATATCTTAATTTCGTCTTCATATTTCAGAGAGAGTTTTGCTGGATATATGATCCTTGGTTGGCAGTTTTTCTCCTTCAGTGCTCTGTATATGTTGTCCCATTCCCTTCTTGCCTGCATGGTTTCTGCTGAGTAGTCTGAACTTATTCTTATTGATTCTCCCTTGAAGGAGACCTTTCTTTTCTCCCTGGCTGCTTTTAAAATTTTCTCTTTATCTTTGGTTTTGGCAAGTTTGATGATAATATGTCTTGGTGTTTTTCTTTTTGGTTCAGTCTTAAATGGGGTTCGATGAGCATCTTGGATAGATGTAGTTTCGTCTTTCATGATGTCAGGGAAGTTTTCTGTCAGGAGCTCTTCAACTATTTTCTGTGTTTTCTGTCCTCCCTCCCTGTTCTGGGACTCCAATCACATGCAAGTTATCCTTCTTGTTAGAGTCCCACATGATTCTTAGGGTTTCTTCATTTTTTTTAATTCTTTTATCTGAATTTTTTTCAGCTATGTTGTTGTTAATTCCCTGGTCCTCCAGATTTCCCACTCTGCATTCTAATTGCTCGAGTCTGCTCCTCTGACTTCCTATTGCATTGTCTAATTCTGTAATTTTATTGTTAATCTTTTGGATTTCTACATGCTGTCTCTCTATGGATTCTTGCAACTTATTAATTTTTCCACTATGTTCTTGAATAATCTTTTTGAGTTCTTCAACAGTTTTATCAGTGTTCCTTGGCTTTTTCTGAAGTTTGCCTTATTTCGTTTCTGATGTCTTGAAGCATTCTGTAAATTAGTTTTTTATATTCTGTATCTGATAATTCCAGGATTGTATCTTCATTTGGGAAACATTTTGATTCTTTTGTTTGGGGGGTTGTAGAAGCTGTCATGGTCTGCTTCTTTATGTGGTTTGATATCGACTGCTGTCTCTGAGCCATCACTGGGAAACTTGTTTTTCCAGAAATTCTGCTGAAAAAAATGCAGTCAGATCCCTATCAGAACTGCCTTTGGATTATAACCGCCACCTTGTTCCCTGTAAGGATGAAAGTCCGAGATTTGGATCATATATGCTTGGCTGTATCTAGTTCTGTGTTTTTAGTCCAATTAGGGATGGATTTTTGGTCCCTGGGTTTTTTGTGTTTCCTTCTCTCAGGCAGGAAGAGTGGGTTAGGAAAAGACCAAAAGAAAAAAAAAAAGGGGGGGAGCAAAGCCGCCACGGAGCCGGAGCTATTCTCCTTTGGCTCAGGAAATTCCAATGTTAATGAAGCCGACTGGGGAGGGTGGGGAGGGATCAGAGAGATAGGAGAGTAAAACCTCGGAATATAGCCAGTGTTGCTTGTCTTGCTTGGAATGACTATTATATCTGAGATTCCTGAGGGGCGTGTCACCTATGTGTGTTGGCTGTGTGGAGATTGCCCCCGGGGGTCTGGCCCACTGAAGCCGCGGTCGGATCCTCTGCTGCCAGTCCAAATCCTAGTGTCAAGGTTCCCCTACTGGGACGCTTTACTCCCGGCTCCAAAATCAGTCGCTGCCTCCCGGGGATTTCTCGTCCCACCAGCCGCGTCGCCGCGCCACTCCCGTGGACGGCTGGGCCCCCTCCCCGGGTTAGTTCAGGGGAGTAGGGCTGCGCCCCATGCTTGAGCCGTGACAGCGCCCAGTCAAATACTCGGCGCCAGGGTTCCCCAGCTGGGATGCAGCACTCCCGGTTCCAAAACCAGTCACTGCCTCCCGGGGAGTTCTCCCACCAGCCGTGTCGCCACGCCGCCCGAGCGGACGACTGGGCCCCCTCCTAGGTTCCGTTCAGGGGGGTAGGGCTGCGCCCCTTGTTTGGGCCATCATAAGATTATGAGTTCAGCTCCCCTGGGCCCAGATATCCGGGGCCAAGTTTACCTGACTGGGACGCTGGCTCCAGGCTCCGAAAACAGTCACTGCTTCCCCGTATTTGTTCGTTTTCCATCTCTAAATCTGTGTTTGTTGTTCAGGGTTCGTAGATTGCTATGTATGTGATCGATTCACTTGTTTTTCCGAGTCTTTGTTGCAAGAGGTATCCGGGGTAGCGTCTACCTAGTCCGCCATCTTGGCCCCGCCTCTAGAGTACAACTTTTCATAGTGCTCTGTCATGATTCTTTAAATTTCAATTGTGTCTGTTGTAATATCACCCATCCCATTTCTTATTTGGGTTATTTGCTTTCTCTCCTGTTTTTCTTTTGTCAGCCTGGCCAATGGTTTATCCATTTTGTTAATCGTTTCAAAGAACCGGCTTTTGGTCTTGTTTACTCATTCAATTGTTTTTCTGTTTTCTATTTCATTTAATTCTGCTCTAAATTTTATTTGCTTTCTTCTGGTGCCAGAAGGTTTCTTTTGTTGCTGTCTTTCTGTTTGTTCAAGTTGTAGGCATAATTCTTTCATTTTGGCCCTTTCTTCTTTTTGTATGTGTGCATTTATTTATACAAATTGACCTGTGAGCACTTCTTTTGCTGTGTCCCAAAGGTTCTGGTAGGAAGTGTTTTCATTCTCATTGGATTCTATGAATGTCTTTATTCCATCCTTAGTTTGTTGTATAATCTAACCGTTTTTGAGCAGTGTTGTCCAGTTTACACGTGTGTGATTTCTTTTCCCTGCTTTCTCTGTTATTGGCTTCTAGTTTTATGGCTTTATGATCAGAGAAGATGTTTTGCAATATTTCAATGTTTTGGATTCTGTTAAGGCTTGGTTTATGGCCTAACATGTGGTCTATTCTAGGGAATGTTTCATGTGCACTGGAAAACAAAGTATACTTGGATGCTGTTGGGTGAAGTGCTCTGTGTATGTCTATGAGGTCAGGTTGGTTAATTTGGCATTTAGCTTTTCTGTGTCTTTATTGAGCTTCTTTCTGGATGCCCTGTCCTTCACTGAAAGTGGTGTGTTCAAGTCTCGTACTATTAATGTGGAACTATCTGTCTCACTTTTCAATGCTCTTAGAGTTTGTATCTTGAAGCCCTGTCATTGGGTATGTAAATATTTTATATGGTAATATCCTCCTGGTATATTGTCCCTTTAATCATTATATAGTGACCTTCCTTATCCTTTGTGGTAGATTTAAGTTTGAAATCTGTTTTGTCAGAAATTAGTATAGCCACTGCTGTTCTTCTTTGGTTGTTGTTTTCTTGATATATCTTTTTCCATCCTTTGAGTTTTAGTTTGTTTGTGTCTTTAATTCTAAGTTGTGTCCCTTGTAGGCAGCTTATAGACGGATTGTGTTTTTTTAATCCATTCTGCAACTCTCTGTCTCTTTATTGGTTCATTTAGTCCATTTACATTCAACGTGATTATAGATAGGTATGAGTTTAATGATGTCATTTTAACGCCTTTTCTTGTATTCTTGATAGTTTCATTTTTCCACTTATTTTTTGTCTTAAGAAGTTTTCTTAGTAAATTGTGTGTTCCTCTTTTTTATTGTAATTGAATTTGTTTTTGCTGAGTCTTTATCTTTTTTAAAATTTTTAAGTGAGTGATTTTTAGGCTTCTTTGTGGTTACCTTAATATTTACCCCTATTTTTCTTAGTCTAAACTTAACTTGTATCTCCCTATATTGCCTTGATTTCCTCTCCATATGGAAGGCCCACTTTGTTTAGTCCCTCTTTATTGATTTACTGTCATTTTTTACATAATGATATCACTGATTGTCTGTTTTGAGCATTTTTTTATCTTGATTTATTTTTGTGATTTCCCTATCTGAGTTGATATCTGGTTGCTCCGTTCTGTGTTCTACTGTTGGGTTGATATCTGATATTGATTTTCTAACCACAGCATTCCCATTAGTTTTTTTTTAGTTTTGGTTTGTTTTTTGCATATCCCCTAAGCTTCTGTTTATCTGTAAAAACCTTGATTTCACCTTCATAGTTGAGAGATAGTTTTGCTGGGTATATGATTCTTGGCTGGCAATATTCTCCTTCAGTGCTTTATATATGTCATCCCATTGCCTTCTTGCCTGCATGGTTTCTGCCAAGTAGTCTGAACTTATTGATTCTCCTTTGTAGGTGACTTTTTGCTTATCCCTGGCCTCTCTTAAAATTTTCTCTTTATCTTTGGTTTTGGCAAGTTTAATTGTAATATGTCTCGGTGACTTTCTTTTGGGATCTACCTTGTGTGGGGTTCGATGAGCCTCTTGGGTAGATATCCTTTCATCTTTCATGATGTCAGAGAAGTTTTTTACCAACAAATCTTCAACAATTCTCTCTGTATTTTCTGTTTTCCTTCCCTGTTCTGGCATTTCAATCACTCACAAGTTATTCTTCCTGATACAGTCCCACATGATTTTTAGGGTTTCCTAATTTTTTTTAATTCTTTTACCTGATTTTTCTTTGAATCTATTGTTGCTGTGTTTTATCTTCAGTCTCCCTAATTCTGCATTCCACTTCCTCAATTCTGCTCCTTTGTCTTTCTATTGAGTTGTCCAATTCTGAAATTTTATTGTTAATCTTCTGAATTTCTGATTGCTGTCTCAGTATGAATTCTTGCAGCTTATTAAATTTTTCGTTATGTTCTTGAATAATCTTTTTAATTTCTTCAAGTGCTTTATCTGTGTGTTCCTTGGCTTGTTCTGTGTATTGCCTGATCTCCTTCATGATGCCTTGAAGAGTTCCATATATTAATCTTTTGTATTTTACATCTGGTAATATAGCTTTGTCTGGAAGAGTCCTTTATTCTTTGTTTTGGGAGTTTGTTGAAGCAATCATGGTCTGCTTCTTTATGTGATTTGATATTGACTCTTGTCTACGAGCCATCTATAAGTTATTATATTAATTTATTTTATGTTTGCTTACTATATCCTAGCTTCTTGCTTTGTTTTGTTTTGATATACCAAAATAGTATAATAGAGTGAACTAACTTGATTATTGGAGCCTTTGAAGCACTAATGTCCTGTTACCAGATGGCTAGAATTGTTACCAAGTATTTTTATATGAGCCTAGGAGTCTATTCACTATTCTCGTATAGATTCAGCTCAGATGTCCTGATAGTTGGTCACCTAGTGTGTGGTGTAGGCTCTCAGCTACCATCTTAGAGAAGCAGTGGTGATGGGTGTATGCACAGGTTTCTGGCAGTGGCTGGAAGTCACAGTCTGAGGAAGGCAGGGGACTGACAGCCTTCCTCCAAGTGTCAGTGAGTAAGGAGCGTCCCTGTTCTCTAGGGTGCTCTGGTGGGTGGGCTCTGCAGCTGTACCTTAGGCACCCAATGCTTATACCACTAAGGGCTGGTAGACACCACAGGTCACCAGGTGGCATGGGTGGAGCCTCCAGTCCTCAGGTCCCTGCTATGGGTATGTGAAGGCCCTGTTTAATAGGCAGAATGGTATCAAACCTCCAAAACCTGCATCTCCACTGCACAGTTGAAACATTTACAGTCAGACCCTGAACAAATTCACCCTTGTAATATAATAGCCACCTGAATCCATGCAGGGGGGAAAGACAAAGTCTGTGGACTGCTTGTGCCTGGGCTGGAACTGCTTCTGCTTTGAGCTTCCAGATTAGGGGAGTCGGCAGAGTATTTTTCCCCTTTTTGTTAATTTGTTCCTTCTCCAAGGCCATGAGAATGGCTCAGGCAGTGCAGAAGGGCTTATCTCACATCCAGGAGAATCAACTCTTAATGAAGCTGGCTGGGGCAAAGGAAGGAGGGATCAGATATATAGGAGAGAGTTCTTTCAAAAGATGGAGCTATTAAATCCACACGTGGTACATTACACAAAATCACTTATCTTGTGCCAAGAGTGCTGTTTTATCTCAGATTCCAGAGGTATGTTTAGCCTGTGTGCCCTGGCTGGGTCCCCACTGAGATCACTCCAGGGGATTAGAGCTGTGTCCCATGCTTGCCTTCTATCACTAAAGCAGCTGTGTCCTAAACTCCACCTCCAGTCCCGTGGCCTTCACACCTGGGAGTTGGAGGCCAGCACCTCAGTTGCCTTCTTTTGCTGAAGCAGCAACTTCCTAAACACTGCAGTGAGCTCCAGTGTAGACACGCCCCAGGATCAGGGGTGTGCCACTCTGCATGCCTTCTTTCACTGAAGCTGCCGTGTCCCAGGTAACTACCATCAGGCCCAGTGTAGTCATGCCAAGGAATGTACCAAGGGTTCAGAGCTAAGACACTGCCGTGGGCTTGACAACTCCTCTCTGCTTCTGTGCCATCTCTCCCTCCCCCGTCACTCAGCTTGATTCCTTAACTTTGCCTTTGATGCTCAGGGTTCCTAGCTTGTCATATATTTAATTGATTCGCTTGGTTTTTTAGATCTTTGTTGTAAGAAAGATCAGCAAAAGCATCTGACTACTTCGCCATCTTGGCCCCACCTCCAGGTACATTCTTATTATATTACATCTCAGGGTTATGGCATGGTATATGTGAAGTTATTTGAAAATAGGCTTAATCGTTATGGTCAGAGATATTTTGTCTAAAGGTTTTTTTTTTAATTGACTTTATTTTGCTTTGCATACCACAGAAACTCTTGTGAAGAAGATCACAGGTTCAAGAGAGTGCTAATCCATGATCAAGGGGAACAAAAATTAGTTGCTGAGTGGATAAAAAAATTATTATGGGTTATAAGTGGTAAATATTGCTAATGTTTTTGACGTCCTATTTTCTGGATATAAGAAACCCCGTCTTCCGTTCTTTTCTCCTAAACTATAGACTATTTTACAAATAAAAGTGAATAATTTACCTTTTCTCTTTCCCTAATTCTCCAGTATTGGAAAATTCTTTAGTAAGTATTATTATTTTTATGGCAATGTAATTATTTCCATACATTTAATAAGAATCTGTCCTCTTCCTTAGCAGGGCATAATGGGAAACCTTGATTATATAATCAAGCTTTGACTGAAATATTGTACTTAAAAATAGTGCTCATCAAGAAAGAGGAAATTCAGGCAACTGACAAACACATGAAAAGATGATCCCAGTCATTAGCCATTAAAGAGATGCAGATCAAAACTACAATGACATACCATCTTGCTCCTAGAAAAATGGCACTGATCAAAAACCAGAAAACAAGAAATGCTGGAGAGGTTGTGGGGAGATTGGAACTCTTGTACAATGCTAGTGAGATTGTAAAAAGATACAACCACTATGGAAATTGGTATGGTACTTCCTCATAAAGCTAGAAATAGAAATACCTTGTGATCCAGCAATACCACTACTATGTATATATCCTAGAGTTCAAAGATCAATGACAGGAATAGACATATGCACACCTATGTTCATTGCAGCATTATTCACAATAGCAAAAAAGATGGAAATAACCTAAGTAGCCGTCAGTGGATGAATGGATAAACAAATTGTGGTACTTTCATACAAAGCATTTCTATGCTGTCCTATAGGGTCATTATGCATTGGAATCGACTCAATGGCAATGGGTTACAGTATATGATAAGTACAGCTAGAATGCTCCTTAGAAGCAGGATGGCGAGACTTCATCTCATATACTTTGGCCATGTTACCAGGAAGGATCAGTCCCTGAAGAAGGACATCATGCTTGGTAAAGAAGGGGGTCGACAAAAAAGAAGACTCTGAATGAGATGGATTGATACAGTGACTGGAACAATGGGCTCAAACATAGCAACGATTTTGAGGATGGTGCAGGAGAAAGCAGTGTTTCATTCTGTTGTACATAGGATCACTATGAGTCAGAATCAACTCAAGGGCACCTAACAACAGCAGCAACATATGCTAAGGAGCTCATGTGGTACAATGGTTAAGTGCTCAGCTGCTAACTGAAAGATCAGTGGTTCAAACCCACCAGCAGCTCCCCAGGAAAACAGAGCTGGCAATCTGTTTCACTAATGATTTACAGCATAGGAAACCCTATGAGGGCAATTCTACTCTGTAATATGGGGTCCCTATGAGTCAGAATCGACTCAAAGACACACAACAACAACATGATAAATTACCAATTTTGCTGCCTTATCTTTAAGATTAACATTAACTTTGCTTCAAGAGTGTCTTTTGACTAAGAAGTGAGTGATTTTAGCGAGAATTTTTGTTTCAACAGAAAATATTGGAAAGCCTTTATGGGCTATCATTCTGGTTCTGTTCATTGTGTTTGAGCTATTTTACATCTTTTGTATTTTACTATATACAAGTAATGATTTTGTTTCCCACCTGTAGAGTTGACTGGTTCTTGTTACATAGGTTATGCTTTTACCTATGTGTCTATACATAATTAAGTCTTAGGTGTTAGTCAGTGCTCACAATAATGGATACTATTCTTCACATACTAAAGCTTTCTGCTCAGGTTTCTTTCCTTTCAAGGACCAAATGACCTATGGACCAAGGACACTATTTTGTGTATGTTTGGTGAGTATATAAAGACCTGCCCTCAGATTATACTGAAATTTTTCACTTGGCTTATGACATACCTCATATTTCATTTCATTCAAAACTCCCATCAGGGAGAATTAAGAATACAAGAGAGACTAAGACTGATAATGACCATGAACAGGCCATCAAATAACTAATTGAAGAGCTATCAAATCAGGATCCACTGACTAAAGGAGTATTAATTGACTGTTCTATAGCAACCATGTCACCCTCAGTTACTGGAATTGGTTTAAACTTTGTAGAAAAAAGGAAACCCTGGTGGTGTAGTGGTTAAGTGCTACGGTTGTTAACCAAAAAGTCAGTGGTTCAAATCCACCAGGAGCTCCTTGGAAACTCTATGGGGCAGTTCTACTCTATCCTATAGGGTCACTATGAGTCAGAATTGACTCAACGGCAGTGGGTATATAGAAAAAAAATATTTTCTTAAAGTTGCAAATGATATTGGATAAGATGCCTCTAGAATTAAATAGCACTGTTATTAATCTAAGTAATGCTATATCCTCTTTCTCTCTCTCTGAAGTAACACAGGTAAAAATAATCACATTACAGAATAGATTAGCTCTTGATTATTTACTTGCTGAGGAGTGAAATGTCTGTGAAGTGGCTAACACCACCTGTTGTACTTGGATTAACACTTCTGGGGAGGCTGAGACTCAATTACATGAAAAAGAAAAATTATCCACCTGGCTTTTTTGACCTATTTGATCTCAACTGGTTTGGACCATGGGAACCTTGGCTCTCAAGTGCACTTCAAACACTGGATTATTTTCCTTACAATTATAATTATATTCTCCCTGGCATACTGCATCCTCTCTTGAACATCAACAAATAATCTCATTAAACCAAAACAGCAAAGAAAAAAATGAAGCAGAGATTGGCCTTCAAAAACACGAGCCTAACATTTTGACCTTTGAATACCATATAGATTCCTCTCCCGGATGACAAAGCTGTGACCTAGAGTAGTAGCATCTTGCCTTAAATTTTTATCACACCTCTCAATAAACTGAGAGTATGATCAAAGGGCAGGAATTGTTATCCTGACTATACTAGGCCCAAGAAGAAGTCACTCATGCTAAGCCCTCCATCAGCAAACCAAATCTTTACAAAGTTTATATTTCTTGTTAATGTTCGATTATTCCAGAAACAGAAATCTAGCTAACCAATTAGGTCTTGCCTGCTAGTTTAACCTAGTTCAAAATTTACCCTGAATCCAAAATAAAGAAATAAAATGCCCATCATCCAATCTGAAATTGCCCAGTATTTCTTTCTTGTTCTTGTGTGTCTGTGCCTATGAAATCCTTCCACATTTTACCATTCTTTGGAGCTTTTGTCTGACTTCTGGACCAGATGTCCCTTAATTCATGAGTTGCAAATAAAGCTGACCAGTTTGTACAAAATTTAATCTTGTGGAAATTTTATTTCTAACATTTAACTCCTTGAGGGCAGGAGACCATGTGATAACCATCTCTATACTTTTTGTGCCTATTATTTTGTCTTCTACAGAATCTATACTGAACAAGTGTTGATTTTTGTGATTCGGTTCCTTATCTGTAAAATGGGGATAAATATAATCCTTATTTCTTAGAGCTTGTGCGAGGAATTAGTGAAACAATGTACATATTAAGTGCTTAAATTAATGATTTCGACTTCTAACTGAATGGTTGGAAGTTCAAGTTCACCCAGAGGAACCTCAGAAAGAAATGTATGGCTATCAACTTCGGAAAAACATCAGCCATTTAAAACCCTTTGGAGCAGAGTTTTACTCTCACATACATGAAGACACCACAATTTAAGATCTGACTCAAAGGGAATTGGTTTGGCTTTTGGCTTTGAAGTGCTTAGAGCAGTGCCCAATAAATGTTTATCATTGTTATTATTACCAACATTACTATAATTACTGAATTGATGTTAAGTTAAACAAATTAGAAAAGTAAAGACCAGAACCCAGGTTGGCATGCATTCTACTACTCTATCAGATATCTCTTGCTGCCTCGGATTTTCAAGTGTGTTTCCCCATCACTACTCCCTTGTGTGCCTCACCTCTTTAGGCAAAGCATCTTGTTCATAGTCCAAATCAGTTTAGGCAAAGCATCTTGTTTAAAGTCTTTCTTAATTTCATTCCCCCCTTAATCTAGCCAATTTTTATCCCATTTCTTCATAGTTTTCCATTCTATTAAGAAACAAAGGGTATCATTAAGATTTAATCAGCTGCCTGAAGAGATCTACAGATGACAACACAATACTGATCAAAATTCCAACAGCATTCTTTACAAAAATGAAAAAACTAATCATTAATATTATATGGAAAGACAAGAGACCCTGGACAGCCAAAGAATAAGAACAAAGTAGGAGGCCTCACACTTCCTGGTTTAAAATATATTACACAGCTACAGTAATCAAAATAGAATGGTAATCTTTTAATGATAGACACATAGAACCATGGAATTTAATTGAAAACCTGGAAATAAACCCAAACATTTATTTTCAACAAGGGAGACAGTTCCATTCAATGGGGAAGGAACAGAATCTTCAACAGGTGGTGCTAACAAAACTGGATTTTCATGTGGAGAAAAATGAAACAAGATCCATACTTCACACCATACACAAAAACTATTTCAAAATGGATAAAGGACCTAAATGTTATACCTAAAATCATAAAGTTCTTGGAGGAAAACAGGTGCGAAGCTTTGGGACCTAATTTTTTTCCGTGATATATAATCAAACACAACAATGAATGCACAAGCAACAGAAAATGAAATCAATAACTGGAACCTCATGAAAGTTAAATAGTTATGCTCGTCAAAAGAATTTATCAAAAGAGTGGGAAACAACCTCCAGACTGGGAAAAAAATTGGGAATGATATAACTGATAAGGGTCTAATATCTAAAATATATAGAAAATTTCTACAACATAGCAACAAAAATAACCCAATCAAAAATGGAGCAAAGGACATGAACAGACACTTAATGAAAAAGGGTATTCGAATGGACAACAAACACATGAAAAGATGTTCAACATCTTTGGCCATCAGGAAAGTGCAAATCAAAACCACAGTGAGATACCATTTCTCTCCCACTAGGATGATGTGATAGTTAAGGCTGTGTGTCACCTTGACTGGGCCATGATTCTCAGTGGTTTGACAGCTATGTAATTTGGCAGTTGTATAATGATGTAATCAACTCCATGATGATATGTGATGTAATGTAATGTAATCACCTCCATGATGAAAGCTGCTATGAGTAGGCAACCAGCTGAAAGGGAGTTTCCTTGGGGGTGTGTCCTGCATCCAATATATGTGGTTTTCTGGTAAAGCTCGGGGACTTTTGCTCTGCTCTGGATCCTGCATTCGGCTGATCAACATCTGACTTCTGGTTCTTGGGATTTCAGCCAGGAGCATGCTGTCTTACCTGCTGACCTTGGATTCGTCAGCCTTCACAACTCATGAGCCAGCAGCCTGCTGTCTGACCTGTTGATCTAGGGTTTTTCAGCCCATGCAATTATGTGAGTCAAAATTCTCCAGCCTAACACCTGACTCATGGACTTGGGATTTGCCAGCATCTACAATTGCGTGAGCCACTTCTTTGAAATAACTTTCTCTCTCTCTCTCTATATATATATACATGCTTCACTGGTTTTGCTTCTTTGGAGACCCCAGTCTAAGACATTTGGTACTGAGAGGGGTTCCAGAGAAACAAAAATGTAAAGATGAATTTTCTAAATTGGCTTTCAAGTCTGGTTAGCCTTAAGGATATTGATGACTCTGCTTTCAGTAGTAAAGAGGACATTGCTAATCCATGGCACGAGATGGCAGTAGAAATACGCAAAATAGATCAAATATTGGTGAGAGGTGAGGCTTTGGGTAAATACATGATTTGATACTTTTCTACAATTTCGTCAGAATAAGAAGTATAAGGAAGCTGGTTTCTTGGCCATACTTTCTCTAGACAAAGTGGTAAAAGAAAGAGATGAGCTCAGGGCTTCAGAGTAAAAGCTCAAACACCACATAAACACCTCAAAGTTACCACTTGTGCCGTGAAAGAAAGTCTATTTCTTGTAGTAATGGAGCTGGTAGTTAGTTAAATAGATGGGAAATCTACTAAATATTTACTTGATCTGTACAAGTAGAAGAATTCTAGGTCAAGTAAATGCCAAACTAACTCAAATCACCAGAATAGAGAATCATGGCCTGTCAATCAATTCCCAGGCTTGAGCAAGTTTACAAACCCAAAACCCCTCCAGTGAAGGGGAGGTTGGGTCCACTTGAAGACGGACCTCACTATACTGCCAAAAATTTATACAGTTGATCTTTCTTGCAGCCTTCCCCAAAGGGATCTATGGCCTTTTACAAGAGTGACAATTCACTGGAGGAAAGAAAATAATCAGACTTTTCAGGGATTATTGGATACTGGCTCTGAACCGATGCTAATTCCAAGAGAACCAAAATGCCACTTTGGCTCAACAGAGTGGTGGCATATAGAGGTCAGGTTATTAATGGAGTCTTAGATCAGGTTTGTCTCACAGTGGGTCCAGTGGGTCCCTGAACCCACCCTGTAGTGATTTCCCCAGTTCCAGAATGCATAATTGGGATAAAAATACTCAGCAACTGGCAGAACACCCACATCGGATCCCTGACAAAAGGAGTAAGGGCTATTATGGTAAGAAAAGCCAAATTGGAAGCCATTAGAACTGCCTCTACCTAGGAAAATACTACCAGAAGCAATACTACATTCCTGGAGGGATTGAAGGGATTACTGCTGCCATCAGGACTTGAAGGATGCAGAGTGGTGATTCCCACCACAACCCCATTCAACTTGTCTATCTGGCCTGTGCAAAAAAACAGATGGATCTTGGAGAAAGACAGTGGGTTATCAAAAACTTAACCAGGTGGTAACTCCAATTGCAGCTGCTGTTCCAGATGTGGTTTCATTGCTTAAGCAAATTAATACATCTCCTGGAACCTGGTATGCAGCTATTGATCTGGCTAATGCCTTCTTTCCATACCTGTCTCCAAGGACTACCAGAAGCTGTTTGCCTTCAGCTGGCAAGGCCAGCAATACACCTTTACTGTCCTACTTCTGGAGTATATCAACTGTCCAGCCCTGTGTCATAATTTGTTCTGCAGTGAACTTGATTGACTTTGCCTCCCACAAGACACCATACTGGTCCATTACATTGATGACATTATGCTGATTGTACCTAGCAAGGAAGAAGTGCCAATGACTCTGGACTTATTGGTAAAACATTTGAGAGTTAGAGGGTGGGAAATTAACCCTACAGAAATTCAGACACCTTCCACCTTAGTGAAATTTCTGGGAGTCCAGTGGTGTGTGGCATGTTGAAATATTTCTTCTAAAGTGAAGGATAACTTATTGAATCTGGCCCTTCCCACAACTAAAAAGGAGGCACAACACCTAGTGGGCCTCTTTGGATTTTGGAGGCAACATGTCTTTCATTTGGATGTGCTACTCTGGCCTATTTAATATGTGACTAGAAAAGCCACTAGTTTTGAGTGGGACCCAGAAGAAGAGAAGGCTCTACAACAGGTTTGGGCTGCCATGTAAGCTGC
The DNA here is from genome assembly GCF_024166365.1 of Elephas maximus indicus. Classification (NCBI taxonomy): domain Eukaryota; kingdom Metazoa; phylum Chordata; class Mammalia; order Proboscidea; family Elephantidae; genus Elephas; species Elephas maximus. The sequence continues at coordinate 83,823,619 of NC_064846.1, forward strand.
TCTGCTACTTGGGCCATATGATCTAATTGATCCAATGGTGCTTGAAGAGTCAGTGGCAGATTGAAATGCTGTTTGGAGTCTTTGGTAGACCTCTATTGGTGAATCACCGTGCAGGCCCTTAGGGTTTTAAAGCAAAGCCCTTCCATCCTTTGTAGATAACTATTCTTCTTCTGAGAAACAGCTTTTGGCTTGTTACCGGGCCTTAGTATAGACTGAACACTTAATCATGGGCCACCAAGTCACCATGTGACCTGATCTACCCATCCTGAACTGGTTGTTGTCTGACCCACAGGCCATAAGTCAGACGTGCACAGCAGCACTGCTCATTATATGAAAGTAGTATATTTGAGATTGGGCTTGAACAGGACCTGAAGGTACAAGTAAGTTGCATGAGGAAGTGGCCTAAATGTCCATGGTCTCCACTCCTGTCTCGTTACCTTCCATCTCACAGTCTGCACCCATGGCCTCATGGGGAGTTCCTTATGGTCAGATGACTAAGGAAGAGGCAACTCGTGCCTAGTTTAGAGATGGAGGACAGCAGCAGCACTACAGCCCCTTTCTGGAATTTCCCTGAAGGGCAGTGGCAAATTGAAGTACTCCCAATGGGCAGAACTTCAAGCAGTGCACCTGGTTAACTTTACTTGGAAGGTGAAATGGCAAGATGTGCAATTTTTTACCGATTCATGAGCTGTGGCCAACAGTTTGTCTGGATGGCAGAGATTTGAAAGGAACATGATTGGAAAATTGGTAACGTGGGTAAGAGGTATGTGGATAGACCTCTCTGAATGGGCCAAAGAACTAAAGATATTTGTGTCTCATGTGAATTGTTACCAAAGGGGAGAATTTTAATAATCATGTGCATAGGATGACATGTTCTGTGTAAACCACTCATCCTCTTTCCCCAGTCACTCCTGTCATTGCCTGGTGGGCTCACGAACAAAGTGGCCATGGTGGCAGGGATAGAGGCTATGCATGGGCTCAGCAATGTGGACTTTCACTCACCAAGGCTGACTTGGCTGCAGCCAATTCTAAGTGCCCAATCAGCCAGCAGTAGAGACCAACACTCAGTCCCCAATACGGAGCAATTCCTCAAGGTGATCAGCCAGCCAACTGTTGGCAGTTTGAGTACATTGGACCTCTTCAGTCATGGAAAGAGTAGTGTTTTCTTTTTACTGCAATAGACAATTGCTCTGGACACGGATTTGCCTCCCCTGCACACAATGCTTCTGCTTAAACTGCCATCCTTGGACTTACATAATGCCTTATCCACCATCACGGTATCCCACACAGCATTGCTTCGCATCAAGGAACTCACTCCACAGCAAAGGAAGTGTGGCAATGCGCCCATGCTCATGTAATTCACTGGTCTTACTGTGTTCCCCATCATCCCGAAGTAGCTGGCTTGATAGAATGATAGAATGGCCTTCTAAAGACACTGTTATGGTGCCAGCTAGGTGGCAATTCCTTGCAGGGTTGGGGCAATGTTCTCCAGGGGATTGTATAAACTCTGAACCAGCGTCTAATATATGGTGGTGCTTCTGCATAGCCAGGATTCATGGGTCCAGGAATCGAGGAGTGGAAATCAGAGTAGCACCACTCACTATTACCCCTAGTGACCCACTTGCAAAATTTTTGCTTCCTGACCCTGAGGCCCTATGCTATGCAGGTCTACAGGTCTTAGTTCTAAAGGGAGGAATGCTCTCACCTGGAGATACATCACTGATTCCATTGGACTGGAAATTAAGAATGCCACCTGGCCATTTTGTTTTTTTTTATGCCTCTGAATCAACATGCAAAGAAGGGAGTTGCCATATTGGCTGGTGTGACTGATCCTGATTACCAAGAGGAAATTGGATTGATATTATGAAATGGAGGTAAAGAAGAGTATGTTTGTAATGCAAGAGATCCCTTAGGATGTCTCTTAGTACTAATGCTGTATGATTAAAGTCAATGGAAAACTACAGCAACCCAATTCTGACATGACTACTAATGGCCCAGACCCTTCAGGAATGAAGTTTTGGATAACCCCACCAGGCAAAGAACCACGACCAGCTGAGGTGCTTGCTGAGGGAAAAGGGAATACGGAATGGGTGGTGGAAGAAGGTAGTTCTAAATACAGGTTATGACCATGTGACCAGTTGTAGAAACAAGGACTATATTTGTTATGAGTATTTCTTCCTTGTATGTGTGCATCAAATATTTTTGTTTTCTTCACCTACAAAATAGAAGAGTTAAACAGGGATAGTGTGATTTGCTTTTATGTGTGTTAGTTGTATCATGTTAGGAGCAAGTACGGCTTTGTAATTGTCTTTATTTAGAAATTCTGTATGGCTTAAGAAGATGTGTGCAAGTACCAAGTTGCCAGGAGGTGGACTGTGATGGTTAAGGTTGTGTGCCAACTTTGCTGGGCCATGATACTCAGTGGCTTGACAGTTATGATGTAGTTTGGCAGTAGTGTAATGATGTAGCCACCTCTGTGCTGAGATCTGATATAATGTAATCACCTGCATGATGAGATCTACTATGAGTAGGCAATCAGGTGAAAAGCAATTTCCTTGGGGTTGTGACCTACATCCACTATATATGGACTTTCTGGTAAAGCTCAGTGGCTTTTGCTTTGCTCTGGATCCTGCATTCTGCTCATCAACATCTGACTTCCAGTTCTTGGTACTTGAGCCAGCAGCCTACCACCTTACCTGCCTGCCTTGGGCTCATCATCCTTCGCAGCCTGTAAGCCAGCAGCCTCCTGTCTGCAGCAACATGAGTCAGGATAAATCTCTAGCCTGATGGCTGGCTGACTCATGGACTTGGGACTTCCCAGTCCAACACACACACACACACACACACACACACACACACACACACACACACACACACACACACACTTCACTGGTCTTGCTTCTCTAGAGAGCCCAGCCTAAGACAGATGGCTAAAATTAGAAAAGGAAAATAGCGATTGTTAGAGTGTATATGGAGAAATTGGAACCCTCATCCGATTTTAGTGGGAATAAAAAATAGTAAAGCCATTGCAGAAAACAGTCTGGTGTTTTCAAAAAGCTAGAGGTAGAGCTGGTATATGACCCAGCAATTCTACTCCCAGGTATATGCTCTACTAATTTTATATAAGTGAAATGAACAGACATATGCATATCTATGTTCATTGCAGCACTTTTCACAATACCAAAAACATGGAAACAGCTTAAGTGCCCACCAATAGATAAATGGTTAAACAAAATGTAGTACATCCATACAATGGAATACTACTCAGTAATAACGAAAAATGAGTTCCTGAACCATTCCTGAAGCCAACTCTTCAGGCCAGGGTTGGACTGGACTATAAGACAGAAAATGATACTGGTGAGGAGTGAGCTTCGTGGCTCAAGCAGACACATGAGAGTATGTGGGCAGCTCCTGTCTGGAGGAGAGATGAGAAGGCAGAGGGGGACAGAAACTGGTTGAATGGACATGGGGAATACAGGGTAGAGAGGAGGAGTGCACTGCCATATCAGGGGGAGAGCAGCTAGGGTTACATAGCAAGTTGTACATAAGTTTTTGTATGAAAGGCTGACTTGAATTGTAAACTTTCACTTAAAATACAGTAAATAAATGATAGATAAATAAATAAGAAAAGAAAAATAAGTTCCTGAAACATCTTACAGTGTGCATGAACCTGGAGGACATACATTATGTTGAGTGAAATAAGTCAATCACAAAAAGCCAAATATTGTATGTTCTAACTTTTATTAAATGACATGAATAGGTAAATATATGTGAACAGGTAAATATGAGGGTAAGTCAAAAAGTATTGCTACAAAATCACATTTAAAGTAAGTAATATTAAAGATTGTCACCCTTTGAGTATTTCATTTTTTGCTTTAACTCTTTATAATGACCTGAGGAGCCCTTGTGGTGCAGTGGTTAAAGCACTCGGCTGCTAACTGAAAGGTCATTGGTTGGAAATCAGCAGCTCTGCAGGAAAAAGATGTGGCAGTCTGCTTTCATAAAGATTTACAGCCTTGGAAACCCTATGGGGCAGGTCTACTCTATCTTATAGGGTCACTATGAGTTGGGATCGATTCAACCACAATGGGTTTGGTTTTTTGTCTTTCTTTTTTTTTTGGTATATAAGACCAAAGGGTCAACAGCTATTTTAAAGCATATGTGGGCAGAGAGTTTAAGTAAATGGAAGTGAAACAACTAGGACAGAAATAATGAGAATGTTGACACAATGTGAAGAATGTAACTAATGTCACTGATGATTGTGTCTAGAAAATGTGGAAATGGAGTGGGTTTTACTGTGGATATTTTCACCAAAAATAAAATTAAATAGTAAAAAGATTTAATCAATAAAGTTGAATTCTTCAGTAGTCGTTGCGATTTTGCGAGCACTTACAATATGTCAAATAACATGATGTTTTGACTCAGATTGTTATGGGTTGAATTGAGTACCCCCCAAAGATACGATGAAGTCCTAACCCCTAATTCCTGAGAACGTGGCCTTATTTGGAAATAGAGTCTTTGCAGATGTTATTAGTTAACATAGAGTAGAGTGGGCCCTAATCTCTTTATGACTGGTGTCTTTATAAGAAGAAAAACTGACACACAAGAAAGAATGCCATGCAATCACGGAGACTGAGATTGGAGTTACACTGCCATAAGCCAAAGAATAACTGGGACCACCAGAAGCTAGAAGAGTAAAGAAGGATTCTTCCCATAGAGTCTTCAGAGAGAGTATGGCCCTGCAGATACTTTGATTTTGGACTTCTGGCCTCCAGAACTGTAAGGAAATAAATTTCTGTTGTTTTAAGCAATGCAGTTTGTAGTACTTTTTTACGGTAGCCTTAGGTAACTAATACACAGCTAAAACACACAGTGCTTCCAGAAGGCCCATTAGAATGAAATCTCAAGTAGAAAATTTACAGGATATTTAAGGAATCCTAAATTCTCCGAGTTCAGGGGCTTTCAAAGTTTCTCAATACGACTTAGAGTAAGAAAACATATTTTACACCTTGAACCACCACAAAACATACATATATGTGACCACTATACAATATATATATATATGTGACCACTATACAACATACAGTGGAGACCTGATAGCACAGTGGTTAAGAGCTCAGCTGATAACCAAAAGCTCAGCAGTTCAAATCCACCAGCCACTCCTTGGAAACTCTATGGGGGCAGTCCTACTCTGCCCTATAGGTTTACTATGAGTCAGAATCTGCTTGACAGCCACAGGTTTTTTTTTTTTAATACAACATACAAACATGTATAGCTAAAAATTGTTCCACAGACCTATTTAACCTCAAAACATGCAGTGCCTTGTATAATACAAGATTCCCCTTGTACAATACTTTGAATTATGACCTAAATGATGCTTCAGTGCCTAGCATAGTTAGTACTCAATAAATATTTATTGTAAGCAACAAAGTTTTTAACAATCTTAGAAAATTGATATTTAAAAGCAGTGTTGCATTCAACAAACTCTCAAAGGGTTTAATTTTTCTAAAACAAAAAAAAAAGTGATCCGTTGAGTCTGTGAAAATGGCCATTAAGCTCAAATTACCAGGTGCTTTTAGGTGTCAAATGCACCCAGGACTACTCTAATATTCTAGCACATATGTGTTACTAGTTCATTACTTATAATTTGCTCTTTTTCCTCATTTCTATTTTTATGTACTCTCTACCCTTTCCTCCTAGAATATAAACCTACACATCTTTTTCCAATCACTCTTCAAAAGCTGTTTTTTAGTAAATCTGAAACTGGACCTTTGTGACTGACACAAGGGAAAGTGAGTAAAGTAACAATAATAATAACCAAATGAGTTTCCTTCTGTAATTCTTCAGGCCCCTGCATTTTTCTGCTACTTTTCTTCACTTACAAATGTCCAGAGATAAATCCATCTGATTGTGTATTTCCAAGAGCAGAGACTACATTGTCAGTTTCCCATAACATATTAAAAATTATTTTTAAAATCAATATATGCAATAAAGATTAGAAAGCCAATGTATTATATAAAATGTTTTGGATGGAATTTTAGAGGATATGACATTTTTGCTTATTTTCTCTTCATGAATTTTAAATATAAATTTCTTTTGGGAAATAAAAAGTGATGGAAAATTCCATATATCATTCATTTTTTAATTTAATAACATGCCTGTGTCTCACCATAAAGAGATATTTGTTTCTTTCAAGCTGTTGGAAGCAAAATTTACTTTGGCCAGGCATGATAAAACTATAGTTTGGAAGCTGAAACATATCAACTATAAAATTCAGCACTTTCTCCAACACAGCAGGCCTCCCTATACGTCAAAGAAAATAATTTTAAGATGGGGAAAGCAGATGCTGTTACTATTTTTATATTTATTGTTTTATGAGCTTATGATTTTTAAAGTTTAGGAAAATCTGTGTTGTGCCTTGAGTAAAGAAATTTTGTCAATCAAAGGGGGTTTTTCAAATAAAATCACAAGAGAAAAAGATTAAAAAATGCAAGACTGAAAAACAGAAACAAAGGAAGACTATAGAAGAAGAGACTAGATAAAATACTAGATACACAGAATTAATACAAATATATAGTAAAGAAAAAATGGAAGAGAATAAAGGAAAAGAAAAGAGAAGAAAAGAGAGAAGGAGGGAGGGAGACAAAGTAAAAGAAAGTAAAGAAAGAGAAACAGGAAGAAAGAAAAGGGAAAATAGAAAAAACAATACAAGAGGGAAAGGAGACTGCGGAAAGAGAGATTACATTGTTTAGCTGAGATCCGTGAATAGAATTGATTTGGATTTGGAGTTTTTTTCGTTGTAATTTTCTCCGTTGTCCCCTCTTTAAAAACAAGTTTACATCCACCTTAATAACTTTATTTTCCATTTGATCAAAATAAGTGTCTAGTGCTACTGTTTTATTGCCAAATAAAAATGTTATTATTCTTACTTAAAAGAAAGTTTATTGAGTTATTTTCATCCCAAATGGGTATTTTAAGAGTTTTGATCTGAATATTGTATGATTTTTACTGTTCTTTACAAAAAACTTTTTCATAAATTAATTTATAATGACCTGGTTTTAGTCTATTAAAGTGAACATCTATACCTTAATTATAGAATTGGTAAGGATTCTTAATATAAAGTCAATTTTTTATATAAAAGGTTAGCACTAATATGGTAGTTTACAACGTAAAATAGGAATCACTCATTAATTACTACAATATCAAGAATGGAAAAGGAGCTATCAATTCAGAGGAGATATCAATGATGTAAGGCATTAATAAAAACCACTGGAATTGTTTACTCTTTATGGGTTTGTATTATAAGAACAGGAAGAAACAGAAGAGAAGTTAAGAGAAAAGATAAATCTGATTAAAGGACAAAGGTTCGACTTAAGTTTTCAGCATCCCTTTTCTTTCCAAAAGTAATGTGCATGATATCTGGGGTGGAAATCATCTTTTTTCCCTATAGATTGGCAAGTTTACCATTCCAGTAGGTGTTCCCTTAATTTGAAATAAGTAGCTGAAACTAAATCCCTGCTTTCTGCTAAGGTAAATGCTGTTTAACTGGTATTTCTATGGAATGTGTCAAGAGAAGCATAAATAGCATCTTCAAAGGTCGACTATAAGTTTAGTCACACATCGACCAGAAAAAGGAACAGCAAAACTGTTGTTTTCTAACTATTGGCTAACCAAGATGACTAGCTGAGTAAATATATAAACATTTATATTGGAAGTAAAAACTATTAACAAAAGTATTGTGAAGTCCAAACACAAACTTGGCTTTGACTGTTGTTCAAGGCAACTCAGCTTCTATCTTGAAGGACATCTACCCTTATGTGCTTTGGCATATCTCCAGGGTCCCCTGAGAGAAAGCAATATCTCTATTTACATATCAAAGCAAAGGAAGCCTCCAGCTCCAATAGACCTCTAAGAGGATGTGAGAGTACTCTATGTATTAGGAGTTTCAACAATACTGAATCAAAAAACCAGGCTACCTCCATCCCTGTCATGCAACACTTAGCACATTGTAGTATCTCACAGAGAGGCAGCCGAGATAAGCCTAAGAAAGAGTTAAAGGTGCTATGCAAGTTATTTTTTAATTAGTTTAAAGATACCAGGAAAGGAGAAGTCAGTACAAGGTTCTGGGAGCATTCTAATGGTTTTACTGTTTTGGACATTTACAGAATTACACAGAGAAGTAACCAAATGCAGTGCTACTGTACTTCATGAAAGAGAGTAAATCCCTATAACAAAAAGGTACTTGATTTTTACTGACTATTGAAGAGTATTTTCCATGACCACTTCAACATTTCATCTTTACTAGAGTATGTTCCCATTTGTAGGCTGTCTTAGCTTTCTGCTCTTTGTGCAGCCTGGAGTGTTATAGCGCAATACACAGAATCAAATGCTGAGTTAGGGTGGTGTTCAAAAGCCATCTTACTCCAGATGTCCTCAGCAAGGCCCTGTTGCTCATACAGCACTGAATGTTCCCTATGAACATATGTAAAATGAAGAAGTCTAAAACTATGAATTAAAAAATTATAATATCTCAACAAAATAGTACATGAAGCACTTTGTACAGGTTGATGTCTCTTTTCAGATATTTACATTTAAAACATTTCTCCAAGTGCTCAACATTCCTTTCACAGTCATATTATGTCATCTGCCAGCTTTTAACCATTCTAAACATGAATTTTTTCCTTCGCTATATTTAATTAACAAGAAATGAAGGCTGTTTTTCTTTCATTCCATGATCAACTCAAAACCCCCTTCCTCAATGAGATGGCAACCATAACAGTAATCATGATAATTACTCATAATAATAAAAAAAAAAATTTTTTTTTTGTTTTTTTTATATAGCTGTCTTTTTTATATAGCTGTCCAAGGTGGCTATGATGGTTCAATGGTAGAATTTTCACTTTCGATGCCGGAGACCAAGGTTTGGTCCTAGCCAATGCACCTCAAATGTAGCCACCCCCTATCTGTCAGTGGAGGCTTTGCATGTTGCTATGATGCTGAACAGGTTTCAGTGGCTCTTCCAGACTAAGACTAGGCAGAAAGGCCTGGGGAACTATTTCCTAAAATCAGTCAGTGAAAATCCTGTGGATCACAATGGTTTGATTTGCAACCAATCACGGATATGGTGCTTAACCAAACGCAACACCCAGGGACTCCAATATGGTCATGTAAAATCTTATTTTTTAATCTGTGATCTGTTTCTTGATTTTTTGTTTATTTACATTGTACTTTTTATTATACTCCTGCAATTTTTTTTAAATCAGTTTTCTTTTATTTTTGTATATATAAATGATGCTAAACAAACATGCGGATCCCAGGTCTGCTTATTTTACAGGGCTCTTATGAGGGTCAAATGATGTGAGAGATTTAGAAAGGCCTCTGAAAAGTTGACAAACTAAACAAGTGCAAGTTATTATTTATAGTAGATTTTTTCAGCTCCAAAAGTTTGCTCAGTTTTAGTTAATTTATGTTTTACTTTCACTCTAAGTATACTTTCCTTGTGTCTGTTGATTTAATCTTTGTATGTATGTGGATATTTCCATGTTCTGTTTTGATGCAATTATGTTTAATTGATTTATAGTTAGTACTCTGATTTGGCAATAATTACTTGATTATCTGTGAATAATATCATTCTAGTTAATCATTTGTAAACTGGATACCATTAGTTACTTTCATTTTCCACTCTTGTATAATTTTGTAGATGCACGCTCACACGCATCTGTGTGTGTAGCTCTGTAATATAGCTGTATTAAAGTAAGGTTTAACTGACCTAAGCTTCAGTTTAGGTCACTGGCGTATGCACGCAATAAACATTAGCTCTTTGACATTCCTTGAATATTCAATCTGGTTGTGGCATCAGCAATTCCTTTTCATTTTTTTTTCTTGTTTTGAATGCCATTTTCCAATAATTATTTCTTTAATTAATTAAAATGTTAAACCCACATAGTATTTTTCTAAATATCCAGGGGAAAATAAAGAAGATAAAAGATCTGTGAACAGATATTTTTCCTGTGGTTCATAACCACCATACGGTAGATTGTAACATATACCTCCCTTTAGGTCAGATTTGAGTGGACACACAGAAATATGTACTCCAAGCTTTCCAGGGTCAACAGTTTTGTGGTAACATCCCAGAACACATGTGGGTAAGCAGATTGTAAATAGTCTCTGGCAGCTAGATAATGGACACTGGACCCATATTATTGCTGACTGAAAATTTTTAAAAATTTCCACAAATTAAGACCCTTGTTATCAGCTAAAAAGTTAAATTGTAAAAAGAGGCTAATTAAACAATTTTACTCCTCAGAACATGATTCAGTCCATAGTCATTTAACACAAATTTGCTAAATGCATACCATGGGCATGGCCGTGGGCTAGGTGCCATGCAAAACAGAGAAGCAGACAATAAGAATCCTGTCCTTAAGACACTTGCACCATACATGGGGAGTCCAGCCATATATGCATTAATGACTAAGTCGTGATAAGCTAACAACAAAAAAGCATGAGGTTATGTTAAAAACCAAAGGTGGGATTTAGATTATTAGTGTTGTATGAGTTCATAGAAGTGAGAACAATGTGAGCTGGAGTGATCATAGATGGCTTCCTGGAGGAGATAGGATTTGAATTGGGCAATAAAATGATTCTGGATGATAAGAATTGGATAGATAGCAGTAATAAGTGGGGAGTAGTCTATTTCTGAAGAGAAGCGAATAGTAAAGACTTGAAAGCTGAAATTAATCAGGACCCCTTTTGGGAAAGAAGCATTAGGGAAAAGCAACAATAGGCTCGAAACCATGGACCCTGGACTAAGTCAAATGTTAACTTTGGCTAGACCAGGGATTGTAACTATCATCATAATTTCTGTGTACCCAAATTCCTTTGCTGCTCCAACTTTATTATTTCCCACCCCAACTCATCATAAGTCAATCAATTACCATGTGGGATGTTTTACAAATAAAAGCATTACAGCTGAGCATATATAATATGGCAGAGAGGACTTTCATCTTATGTTTGTGAACTAGCTGGTCCTATTTTTTTTTTAATAAGGATCACCCACAGATGTTTCACAGAAGGAAAAGGGAAAAAGAAAAAGAAATCCACCCATGGCGAATATATTAAATTATTCTTACCAGGGCATCTGTGTGAATACCACAACTGTGCAAATTATTAAATGTGGCATATTCTATGCAATCTATAAAAAGATAAATACAGCCCAGTGAACTTAAAAAATATATATTGGAAGTTATTTGTCACCTCAGTGCTTTTAAAGTGTGCCTGTCTTGGTTACTGGCAATTGGTGAGGTCTATTTTGTACTCCCTCAAGAAAAAAAAAATTTTTTTTACAAGGTCAGGGATGAACTTTCTCCTCTTATATCATGGAGAGTGAGGGACACACATTCTTAAAAGTCCTCCAGACTCAGATTATTGATCTGAGAGTTTTTTTTTTTTTTTGTCTCCTGAAGTTTGTAATAAGCATTAAATGGAGGAAAGAGGGGAGAGGAATTAATAATGTTTCAAATATTCATTTCACCAGATTGGAAAAGCAGGTTCATTAGACTTCCTTCCTCTGTGCCTACTGCCTAGCTACTCCTCTCTCCATCAGTTTGCAGAGGAATCTAGGGTTTCTGATTTTCCTAAGTGGATTTAGTTTTAATGATGGCTGGTTGAGGGGGTTCCTGACTCATCCCAGGCTAGTTAAAAGGAAGGACTTTGCCTTCTTAGGAGGACTAAGTTTGGGTCAGTTTTGCAAAAGAGTCATTTACCCTAAGAAAGTCTTTACTATTGCTGGAAATAAAACAGGAAACACGGTGAAAAAAATATATATACTTTTTGGCCTTTTATTTTCTAACCCCTCTTTAATTATTACGGTATAGACTTCCAAATTATCTTTCATTCAAAATTTTTAAATAACCATTAATAAAATAGTAAAATAAACCCCTGCCAATTTAAGTGCCTTTAGAAAGGAAAGAAAAGAAAATATATTGAACATTTACTATGAATTTTTTTGTAGGTTTATGTTCACCACCCATTTGTTGTCATATTGTGGTGGGTTGTGTGTTGCTGTGTTGCTGGAAGCTATGTCACCGGTATTTCAAATACCAGCAGGGTCAGCCATGGTGGACAAGTTTCAACAGAACTTCCAGACTAAGACAGATTATTGGTGATCTACTTCCAAAAGTTAGCCAATGAAACCTTTATGGATCACAACAGAGCATTGTCCAACTTGCTTGCTTTGAACACATATGAGGCAGGATGATTTCTTGGTGGATTATACCATGTCTGGTGAAGCAGAGGGCCAGAGAGGGCAAGGCAAGATCTCAATGAGACTGACTGGCACAAAAGCCTCAATGATAGATTTGAACATGCCTGTGATTGTGAGGATAATGCAGGACTGGGCAATGTTTTGTTCTGTTGTACATAAGGTCACCATGAGTCGGAGTTGTCTCGAAAGTGGCTGTCTATCTATCTAGGTGGAGCCCTGGTGGCATAGTGGTTAAGAGTTTGTCTGCTAATCCACCAGCTAGTCCTTGGAACTGCCACATAGAGTTTCCTAGGAGTGTCTGGAGGATTTGAACTGCTGACCCTTTGGTTAGCAGCCATAGCACTTAACCACTACGCCACCAATTTAGTCCTTGGAAACCCTATGGGGCAGTTCTACTCTGTCCTGTAGTGTCACTATGAGTTGGAACCAACTTGATAGCACCTAACAACAACAATCTATCTAGGTTTAAGCTAGTCGTTTTAACTTATATTACCTCATTAAATCGTTCAGACATCTATGGGACTCATACTGGGCCTTATAATTCTTTAACCATACCACACTTGAAAACTAATACCATTATCACAGTGTTAAGAAGTTATGGACAATAATGTCCATTTAACAAGGTGAACTCACCCAGAATGGTATACATTTTTCACTGTTCCAGAATGTGGGAAAGCAAAACAGTGAGCTGCCTGCCAGAAAACGCTACCTAGTAACTTAAGGCTATTTGAATTTTTCCAGAATGCTTTGAAGAAGCCAGCCCACCCTGCCTATTTGACATGGAAATGACTGTTATTTCAGTGCAGGTGTATGGAGAGAGTATTTGGAAGAGTCTATGCTTTTTTTTTTGTTGTTCTTTTCTGTTTTTTTTTTTTTTTTTTGCTTACCAACAGTAATGTTAAAGCTGTTTGTTGTTATAAACCTCTCTCAAGTATAAAGAACATTGAGTTCTAGTACTTGCAACTTCCTGCTGAGCAGATGTTTTAGTTTCTTTTGTTTCTGGAGTCAGATCAGATTTTTTTTGACCATCATGTAAGAGACCATATCTATGAAAGTAGAAGTTATCCACAGTATACATACATTCTCACCTTCTATTCCACACCCCTGCAAGTGCCATGTAGGCAGTTCTCCACATTCAACTTTGATAATGTGGAAACTGAATTTTGAATTGAAGTTGGAAGATTCTTGCCTTTTGCACTTTTGTTCTTATTAAAATCAGCCAACACTGAATATTCAGAAAATGTGTGGGGTATCTGCCTTTATCCTTACTTCTCTAGTGCTTGCTTAATCCAAGGAGCTACAGAAAACGTATCATGTATTATGTAACTAGGAGGGAGCTATTGGGAAGATTCCTGTCCCCTCTCCTCACCCCCCACCCCAGACTCCAGCTTTTGGAGGACAGCCTTATTTATCACGGCCTGTGTGGGCTTCTACTCACACAATTTGGACACCACTGAAACTTTTTCAGTGGTCTTCTTATTTTTACTATTGCACAAGAAAAAAAGCATTTGCTTTTCCTTGATCAATTTTATGCATGGATTTTAAAGAAATGGTTTCTCTATAACAGAAGTATGTGAGAAAAAAAAAAAGCCTTGGTGCGGCCATGATAAAATGGTCTTAGGGCACACATATACGTGTCACTGGCCCACAAATACTGACTTATTTAAGACACTCAACCAGACAGAACAAATTGGTCTCAAGCTTTGTTGACTTTTACTCTTTTAACATGTTGGATGTTATTTTCTATCATTGCACCCAAAGATTGGCAATAACAAACAAAGCATGAGTGAAAATTCATAAGGTCAGCTGTGGTATATCTTTACATTGTATAAACTCTTTTTGTACCTAGTATGGTGCTATTTTCATAATCATAGAATAACGATACTATCCCCATGAACTTTAGTTCTGCCATTATGAGTCTTACATAATTAGCTGTCATTATATGCCAAGTACTTTAACATAGTGCCTAATTTAATCCTCACAAAAATATTTTGAGGTATTATAGCAGACAGATGGTTACATACCCAAAAGCAATTCAGCCCTCGCCTTACTCCTACGTAACAGAACCCTAATTTATGTTTAGGTACCACCTTTCTTTCTGAGGCTTTGTATGTCAGGGAAGTGGATGCCATCCCTAATTCAGGGAATGAATAGCAATTAGTCTAAAGCAAGATAAGTGATGTCATTTTTCTGGCCACTGTTTGGTTTAGTTATGGGCATGGAACTCACTTCTGGTCAATGAAACCTGAGAGGAAGACCATTTGGGAACATCTAGGAAAAAAAAAAAGCAAATCCTTGATGATTAAAAACAAAGAAAAACAAGCAAACTTAAACAGATATATGCAAGAAACAGCCTCCCTTGTTCTTCTGGGCATTTTTGTGTCTGGATCTGATTCTTGAAAGTGTGGCAACTATCCTGCCCCCATGAGGAGACATAAACTGAAATGTTTGGGATGGAAGAGCAAAAATTTGGCAAGAACCTTGATCCTCCATGGTGTCATTGAGTGGTTGAATTAACTTACCCTAGAGCCACCTATTTCTGAATTTCTTGTTATGCCAGATAATAAAAATCATATTGTTTAAGTTGGTTGAGTCTGGGTTTTCTATCCCCTTCAAGCAAAAGGCATTTAAACTGAAACAAATAGACATTATTAACGCCATTTTACAAATGAGGAATCTGAGGTTCAGAGAGGCTAATTGAGTTGAGCAATATCTCCGAGCTAAAAAATGGGAGGGCAAATATTCACATCCAGGGTTGGATGAATGTAGGTTTCTGGTATTTTCACTACAACACACAGGTTCCTATAGTATATTGCCACATTCATATTGTTAAGTGTATTTTCTTTTCTTATTTATCTAATTTTGTACTTAGGCAATCAAGTCTGGGGAAAATCCTACCCAAGTTTGTCAGATGATATGGTATATGGTATAAGTTTTATATATGATATGGTATATGGTATATATTGTCATTTCTAACTGAATAGCTAGAAGACAATGCTCCTTAGAAGTGAAGTTGATGAGATTTTGTCTTGCTTACTTGGACATGTCATCAGGAAAGACCAATCACTAGAAAACGATATCATGTTTGGTAAAGTAGAAGGTCAGCTGAAATGAAATTCTCCATGAGATGGATTGATATAATAGTTACAACAATAGGCTCAAACATACCAATGATTGTGAGAATGGCACAGGACTAGGCAATGTTTCATTCTGATATGCATAAGGTTACTTTGAGTCAGAGGCAACTTGATGGTAACTAACAACAACAGGTCTCTCTTTTGAGCATCATACTGTACTTTCAACTATACACTGGATATTTCCACCTTGATCATGTCCAATATTGAAATCACTATCTTTACTCAAAATCCATTTCTTCTGTATTTCACATGTGAGAAATCATCCCCAACATCCTCTCCTTCACTCCTCATACCAAATTTATAATGAGATTTCGTCAATTTTATCCTGAAAATATTTTCATATCCACCTTACTCATCTGTACCACCCTTAGACACTCAGGGCTATGCTTTGAAGCATCCTGCATATCCCAAATACGTAATAAATTCAATAAAGAACACATGGACACTTTTAGCACTTGGAATTCAGTCCTCCGCACTACCATTGCAAGACACATGTGCATAAACATCTACTCCTTATAGGTAATACTATTCAGGTACCAAGGAATCTCTCCTCGTCACATACGCTGCCTTGAACCAGAAGTTGACTGCATCCCAGTGCCATGAAGATTGCACCAATATTGGACATGGGCACTACGTCACAGTGTGGGAAGGATTTAAGCAGCAGACATGATTAGGTAATCAAAAAGGCAAATTAATTAACTTGTCAAATCCTTCCTCTCAGATGGCATAAATGGCATAGACTGTTGCATAACAAAGTAACCAGTGGTGCTGAACACCCATTTTTCTTGCTCCTCTTTATGTTCCAATATATGGTTCTAAATGTACTTATGCATTCCCATGGTGTTCATACACATGAGCTGAGGAATATTTTGCAAAATTGAATAATTCATATTACTCATTTATATATATATATAGGTCTAGATGTTACATGTTTTAAGCACGATATTGATTCTTTATGCTGGTAATTAGATGAACATTGAATGCTAGAAATAAAAATAATTTCACTTTAGAAAAACATTTTATAGTTAGACGTTCAGAATATTAAATACAAAGATTTCAGCTTTTGGAAGTTACAGCTTTGATATTCGTTAATTGTAATTTATATGTTGCTTTTTAAATTCAATAAAATTTTTGAATATTTTAAAAGGAAATGAAAGCATAAAATATTTTATTTTTCATTTTCTAGGTTTATTTAAATTTACATATTTGATGAAATTATTTAAAATTTTGTAACATTTTAATGCAATTACATTTTTAATCCTTTAAATCTTTGTGGATGAGAAGACACTGAGATACTAATTAGAAAATCTAAAAGTGAAGTTTAGAAATAAATAGACGATTTCCAAAAAGGTGATCTATTTAATTTTTTAACAATTAGAAGCAATAAAAGAGAGCAGATTTTGTTGAGCATGAAGTACAGCACACTACTAATTTTTTTTATCAAATGAAAATTTAATTACCAATCAAAACAGAGGAGATTGAGCAAGAAATTTATTCTCATTATGTAAACAACTCGAATAGGTCACATGAAATCTTTGAAACTATATTCTTCACTAAATGAAGATTTAATCACTCATCAAAACAATGAAAATGACAAAGAAAATTTTTATATGAAATTCACAACTCAGAAGCAACAAATGCAATTTTGGCAGCTAACTGAGAGATAAGGAAAATTCCATTCATTAAATCAGAAACCTCTGAATCTTTACTATGTTTATGGGATGATGATCATGGGAAATGACTGTCATATCCTTGTGACAGGGTGAGAAGATTTTTAGCAAAGCATAATCCAATTTTCATTAATGGCACACTCTTCTCTCTCTCCCCCACTGGATGAACATGGCGTAATTAGTATCTTAATTTGCACCAAAATCCTTTCCAGTTGAGAAATAAACTCTAAAAAATGGATTTTTTATTCTAGATTCAAAAAAGATGTATTTTATCACTACCAATACATGTTTCCTAAACATCCTCAAGAATCAGCTTTTCCAATGAAGCTATTCATGACTTCAGGCAGTTAGGTTCTCAATTAAGAGAACAAAAAAGTCACTTGTATACATGCAACTGCTGGAACTAAGAAAAAGTAGTTTAAATAAGGAGCAATAATTAATGTTCAACAAAGACAAATAAATGCTAATATATAACATTGACATGATATTCTTAAAATAATAATGGGTATCCAATATTTAGCAGACATAATGGAATAACATAAGAAAACAAGAGGAAAATTTTAGGTTTATTAAATATTGTTTTGAAATCTCTCATACAAACCTGTGAAATAAATAATAACAATTAAAAATATAAATAATCACTATTAAGGTTGGAAAATTCAAAATGAGATTATTAATTTAATAGATAGTAACTAAGTAAAATATCATATATAAAATTTTAAAAAATCTTATAAAGTACAAATAGAAAAAAATTCATCATATTGAACAAATAACCCTAAATATATGGCTTGTTGAACTACAGAGAACAAAACAGAGAAGTTGAAATTAATAAGTATTTAATTAATTTATTCCTGTTATTTAAAAAAGTACAGGTTTTTATTTTTGTAAGAAAACAACAACAACAAAAAAAGTTTCAATTTCAGGCATAAATTTAAAAGATTGTTGAGGGCAAAACTATGTTAATCCTGCTAGTAAGTTTGGTGAATAAAAGGTGTACAAGACAAAATTTTGGCTGAAATTCCAATCCAGAAGAATTTGTGTGTATGTCTGTTTGTGTGCTATGTACAGGATATAGTTTTAATTTGTTACTGGCAGACATGGTCTCAACTATTCTGATAGTAATGACCTTTTTTTCTTGTTTTAACAATTGAGAGGTTATATATGATAATTTCTCGATCTGCCAAAGCATGAAACATTTTAGTAAAATGTCTATAAATTTTGACCTTAAATCCATTCTTAGAAACATTTGGGAATGCCAACAGAATGCTGTTTAATTAATTAGATTTAATTTAGACAAAACAAAAAATGCACCACAAGAGTTAAGTGAAATAACAGATGATCCTTAAATAAAGAACAACTCAAGGTCTTTAGTGGAAAATGAAACTAATTTTGAATTTCTTCTATCTGCAGCTATTTGGTATGAAAGTGTTTCTTGGTAGTAGTAATATTACTACAGGCTTAAAAAACAAACCTAAATTTGACTTTTCATTTTTAAAAGAATTGAACATTTAAAAACAGAGAAAATGATTTCACTGAATTGAAAGGAATTGCATGAAAACTACAATAAAAGTGACATTCCAAATATAAGGACAATTAGAACAAGAAAAGAAAAATATTTGTATGACAATAAAAAAAGAAGAGTTACATAAATATATTATGAAAACTAATTTCTGTAGAGATTGTTTTCTCTCCATTATAGAGCAAGATATAATCTCGATTGAAAAGAATTTTGGGAAAACTGGACAATATAGTGCTATTTTCCCATTTTCTTTATAAAATCCCTGTATTGAAAATTTGGAAAAAAGGAGAAATTACAAAATATTGTATGGACTTTTGATATTGCATTAAAAAAGTGAAAATCACGATACTGTACACGGGTGTTTATATGGTGAAATTAATATATTTTGAATTTTTTCTGTGATTGCAATAATTTATTATCTGTAACTCCATTTTTTTTTAACTCCATTACAATTTTTGCCCCTGATACATGAAATACATGTGTTCTATTATTATTTTTTTTATTATGAGCTGAGTTTAAACCAAATTTCTTGATTACAGAATCATGAGGTAATAAATCCTTGTTGTTATAAGCCACTAAGTTTCTGTTGTACAGCAAAGTCTAACTGATACAGTGAATCATTTCTGAATCTAAGTATTGCTAAGAATTAGGAATTTTATTGAAAATTCTGGTTGCTACTATTTAAAAAAAATTTTTTCCACTATTTCAGCTGTGAGAAATTCTCAAAATAGAAATTAATGAAAAATTAGCCAAAAATTACCATCAATCAGGATATGTTGTCAGATTTAGCATTGCTGTCAACAGAACACAAATGAACAAAAATCATGATTTTAAAAACATAATTATTGATCTTGATGAAACGAAGCAAGGAATATACATAACATGGAATGAATATATAATAATTTATCAATTATGTATTTATTTCATTGCTCATCCAAGCATTGCTACCTCATCAACAAAACACTCAGACCTGCACAATGATAATTAACTTCAGTCATTTTTGATGTTTTGTCCCAAATTCTGCAGATTTCAGGGAATAGCTCTTTACCCCTTTCCAATGCCATTGCCTTATTTTAAATCTTCAATTATCTCTCAACTCCAATATTTTAATACTCTTCTAACAGTCTCTACCCTCACCCCATTCTCAGGCTCTTTCTACATATGCCAACCGAGAAAAATTATTTAGAAAATATTAAAATTCTATCATGCCACTTCCTTGGTTATTATTATTTTTTTTAATCACCTGCAGGATAGTGTCCAAACTCTTTGGCAGAGTATACAGGATTTTTCATAAACCGACCATTGCCTACTATTTTTACAACTTCTTTTTCAACATTCTTCCCACAGTCACCTTTGATTTCAGCAAAATGCAGGCATGGAATTTGTGAGGCCAGTGCAAAATTCTTGTTCAAAAATAATGAAGAATTTCAAAGTGGAGATAGATTATGAAATTGATAGTGGAGCCCTTCTGAGTGCAGTGCCATGTGCAATTGCACAAGATTCATGCTTATGAAACTGGCATGAATATCCCACACATTTCTCACTTCTGTACCTTTGCATATGCTGTTCCTTTTGCTTCAATGCACTTTTCCTCCTTTCCCCGGAGAATTTTCATCAAATTAAAAAAAACATACTTTTTTCTGAACTACCAAAACAATGGAGTCATGTTGTTATTATTAGGTGCTGTCAAGGCAGTTCTGACTCGTAGCGACCCTATGTGCAACAGAATGAAACACTAATTGTTCCTGTGCCAACCTAACAATCCTTGATATGTATGAGCCCACTGTTGTAGCCGCTGTGTCAATCCACCTCATTGAGGGTCTTCCTCTTTTGTGTCAACCCCTTACTTTACCAAGCATGGTGTCCTTCTCTGGGGATTGGTCCCTCCTGATATGTTCAAAGTACACAAGATGTCTCTTCCTTCTCCCTTATAAGGAGCATTCTGGCTGAACTTCTAAGACAGATTTGTCGTTCTTCTGGCATCCCGGGATATATTCAATTTTCTTCACCAACACCGTAATTCAAAGGTGTTAACTCTTCTTTTGTCTTCATTATTCACTCTCCAGCTTTCTCATGCTTATAAGGAGATTGAAAATATCATGGCTTTGGTCAGCTGCACCTTAGTCCTCAAAGCAACATCTAAGCATTTAAACACTTTAAAGAGGCCATTTGCAGCAAATTTGCCCAATGCAATATGTCCTCTGAGTTCTTGAATTCTGCTTCCATGTGGATCCAGGTAAAATGATATCCTTGACAATTTCAATATTTTCTCTATTTATCATGATGTTGTTTTGTGAGGATTTTTTTTTGTGCTGTAAGTGAAAGTTCTCAAATCAAGTCAGTCTCTCATAAAAAATTTATATACACCTTGCTATATACTCCTAATTTTTCTCCCCCTAAAGAGGCATCACACTCCTTCTCTCCACTCTCTCTTTTCGTGTCCATTCCTCCAGCTTCTGACCCCCTCTACCCTCTCATCTTCCCTCCAGACAGGAGATGCCAATATAGTCTCATGTGTCTACTTGATCCAAGAAGCTCATTCTTCCCCACTATCATTTTCTATCCCATGGTCCAGTCCAATCCCTGTCTGAAGAGTTAGCTTTGGAAATGGTTCCTGTCTTGGGCTCACAGAAGGTCTGGGGACCATGACCACCAGTGTACTTCTAGTCTCAGTCAGACCATTAAGTCTGGTCTTTTTATGAGAATTTGGGATCTGCATCCCACTGCTCTCCTGCTCCCTCAGGGGTTCTCTATTATGTTCCCTGTCAGGGTAGTCATCGGTTGTAGCCATACACCATCTAGTTCATTCTCCTTTGCTCCATGTGGGTTGAGACCTATTGATGCATCTTAGATGGCCGCTTGCTAGTGTTTAAGACCCCAGAAACCACTCTCCAAAGTGGGATGCAGAATGTTTTCTTAATTGATTTTATTATGCCAATTGACGTAGATGTCCCCTGAAACCATGGTCCCCAAACCACTGCCCCTGCTACTCTGGCCTTCAAAGCATTCAGTTTATTCAGGAAACTTCATTGCTTTTGGTTTAGTCCAGTTGTGCTGACCTCTCCTGTATTGTGTGTTGTCTTTCCCTTCACCTAAAGTAGTTTTTATCTACTAACTAATTAGTGAATACCTCTCTCCCTCCTTCCCTCCCTCCCCCCTCTCATAACCATCAAAGAATATATTCTTCTCAGTTTAAACTATTTCTCAAGCTCTTATAATAGTGGTCTTATACAATATTTGTCATTTTGCAACTGACTAATTTCACTCAGCATAATGCCTTCCAGATTCCTCCGTGTTATGAAATGTTTCACAGATTCATCACTGTTCTTTATTGATACATAGTATTCCATTGTGTAAATAGACCATAATTAATTTATCCATTCAACCCTTGATGGGCACCTTGGTTGCTTCCATCTTTTTGCTATTATAAACAGTGCTGCGATGAACAGGGGTGTGCATATATCTGTTCATGTAAAGGCTATTATTTCTCTAGTATATATTCCAAGAAGTGGGATTGCTGGATCATAAAGTAGTTCTATTTCTAGCTTTTTAATGAAATGCCAAATCAATTTCAAGTGGCTGTACCATTTTACATTCCCACCAGCAGTGTAGAAGTGTTCCAATCTCTCCACATCTTCTCCAACATTTATTATTTTGTGTTTTTTGGATTAATCCCAGCGTTGTTGGAGTGAAATGGCATCTCATTGTGTTTTTGATTTATATTTCTCTAATGGATAATGATCGTGAACATTTCCTCATGTATCTG
This sequence comes from Elephas maximus indicus, assembly GCF_024166365.1. Taxonomy (NCBI): domain Eukaryota; kingdom Metazoa; phylum Chordata; class Mammalia; order Proboscidea; family Elephantidae; genus Elephas; species Elephas maximus. The sequence continues at coordinate 83,845,973 of NC_064846.1, forward strand.
TTAGCTACCCGAATGTCTTCTTTAGTGAAGTGCCTGTTCATATCTTTTGCCCATTTTTTAACTGGGTTATTTGTCTTTTTATAGTTGAGTTTTTGCAGCATCATGTAGATTTTAGCGATCAGGTGCTGATCGGAAATATAATAGCTAAAACTTTTTCCCAATCTGTAGGTAATCTTTGTACCCTTTTGGTGAAGTCTTTGGATGAGCATACGTGTTTGATTTTTAGGAGCTCCCAATTATCTAGTTTCTCTTCTGTATTGTTAGTATGGTTTTGTATACTGTTTGTGCCGTGTATTAGGCCTCCTAACGTTGTTACTATTTTTTCTTCCATGATCTTTATCATTTTATATTTAGGTCTTTGATCCATTTTGAGTTGGTTTTTGTGCATTGTGTGAAGTATGGATCTTCTTTCATTTTTTGCAGATGGATATCCAGTTATGCCAGCAGCATTTCTAAAGAGACTGTCTTTTGCCACTTAACAGACTCTGAGCCTTTGTAAAATCTCAGATGCTCATAGGTAGATGAATTTACGTCTACATTCTCAATTCTGTCCCATTAGTCTACGTATCTGTTGTAACAGTACCAGGCTGTTCTAATTACCGTAGCAGTATAATGGGTTCTAAAATCAGGTTGAGTGAGGCCTCCCACTTTGTTCTTCTTTTTCAGTAATGCTTTACTTATCCAGGGGCTCTTTCCCCTCCTTATGAAGTTGTTGATTTGTTTCTTCATCTCATTAAAAAATCTCATTGGAATTTGGATCATAATTGTATTGTATCTATAGATGGCTTTTGTTAGAATAGACATTTTTACAATGTTAAGTCTTCCTATCCACAAGCAAGGTATGTTTTCCACTTACGTAGGTCTCTTTTTGTTTCTTGCTGTAGTGTCTTACAGTTTTCTTTGTATAAGTCTTTTACACCTTTGGTAAGATTTATTCCTAAATAGTTTATCTTTTGGGGGGCTACTGTAAATGGTATTGATTTGGGGATTTCCTCTTCGATGTTCTTTTTGTTGGTGTAGAGGAATCCAACTGATTTTTTATGTTTATCTTGTATCTTGATACTCTGCTGAACCTTTCTATTAGTTTCAGTAGTTTTCTTGAGGATTCTTGAGGGTTTTCTGTGTATAAGATCATGTCATCTGCAAACAGAGATACTTTTACTTCTTCCTTGCCAGTCTGGATGGCTTTTATTTCTTTATCTAGCCTAATTGCTCTGGCTAGGACCTCCAGCACAATGTTGAATAGGAGTGGTGATAAAGGGCATCCAACTTTTTTGTTGTTTTTGTTGAGGTGTAATTCATACTGAAGGCTGTAGTCTTTTATCTTCATCAGTAAGTGCTTCTAGTCCTCTTCACTTTCCACAAGTAATGTTATGTCATCTGCATATTGTAGGTTGTTTATGAGTCTTCTACCAATCTTGATGCCATGTTCTTCTTCATATAGTCCAGTTTCTCAGATTATTTTCTCAGCATACAAAATTGAGTAATATGGTGAAAGGATACAACTCTGACACACAACTATCCTGATTTTAAACTTTGCAGTATCCCCTTTTTCTGTTCTATTGACTGCCTCTTAAACTATGTACAGGTTTCGCATGAGCAAAATTAAGTGTTCTGGAATTAATATTCTTTGCAATGTTGTCCATAATTTGTTATGATCCACACAGTAGAATGCATAGCCAATAAAACACAGGTAAACAACTTTCTTGTACTCTATGCTTTCAGCCAAGGTCCATGTGGCATCAACAATGATATCTCTTGTTCTATGCCCTCTTCTGAATCCAGCTTGAATTTCTGGCAGTTCCCTGACAATGTACTGCTGCAACTGTTTTTTATTGTTGTCATCAAAATTTTACTTGGGTGTGATATCGATGATATTGTTTGTTAATTTCTGCATTCTGTTGGATCATCTTTCTTTGGAATGGGTACAAATATGAATCTCGTCCAGTTGGTTGGCCAGATAGCTCTCTTCCAAATTTCTTGGCATAGACTAGTGAGTACTTCCAACATTGCATCTATGTGTTGAAACATCTCGGTTGGTACTCTGTCAATTCCTGATGCTTTGTTTTTCACCAAGTCCAGGGCAGCTTGGACTTCTTCCTTCAGTACCATCAGTTCTTGATCATGTGCTATCTCCCGAAATGGTTGAATATTGACCAATTCTTTTTGGTACAATGACTGCATATGCTCAAGGTCATAGATTCAGGTAGATATACTTTGGCTCTCATGGACTTGTTTTAATTTTCTTCAGCTTCAACTTGAACTTGCATATGAGCAATTGTTGGTCTTTTCCACAGCTGGCCCCCAGTCTTTTTCCAACTGATTATATTGAGCTTCTATGTTGTCTCTTCCCATAGATGTAGTCTATTTGATTTCTGTGTATTCCATTTGACAAGGTCCACATGTATAGTCGCTGTTTATGTTGTTGAAAAAAAAAAGTATTTCCAGTGAATAGGTCATTGATCTTGCGAAACTCCATCATCCTATCTCAGGTGTCATTTATGTCACCAAGGCCATATTTTCCAACAACTGATCCTTCTTTGTTTCCAATTTTTGTGTTCCAATCACCAAAAATTATCAATGTATCTTGATTGCCTGTTTGATCAATTTCGGACTATAGAAATCTTCAATTTCTTCATCATTGGCATTAGCGTTTGGTGAATAAATTTGAATCATTGTCATATTAACTGGTCTTCCTTGTAAGTGTATGAATATTATCCTATCACTGACAGCATTGTCCTTGAGAATAGATCTTGAAATGTTCTGTTTGACAATGAATGTAACACGATTCCTCTTCAATTTGCCATTCATGGCATAGTAGACCATGTGATTGTATGACTTAAAATGGCCAAAACCAGTCCATTTCAGCTCACTAATGCCTAGGATATCAATCTTCAAGCATTCCATTTCACTTTTGACAACTTCCAATTTTCCTAGATTCATAGTTCATACATTCCACATTCCAATTACTAGTGGATGTTTGCAGCTGTTCTTCACATTTTGAGTTGTGCCACATCAGCAAATGAAGTACTAAAAGCTTTACTCCCAAAAGAGGTTCCAAAAGCTTGACTCCATCCACGGCATTATAGTCTACTCTACTATGAGGAGGCAGCTCTTCCTCAATTGTATTTTGAGTGCCTTCCAACTTGAGACGCTCATCTTCAGTACTATGTCTGACAATATTCTGCTGCTATTCATAAGGCTTTCACTAGTCAATTTTAGAAGTAGATTAGTTGGTTCTTCTTTCTAGTCTATCTTAGTCTGGAAGCTCCACTGAACCTGTTCACCATGAGTGACCCTCCTGGCATTTGAAATATTGGTGGCATAGCTTCCAGCATCACAGAAACACCCAAAGCACCACAGTACAACAAACCGACAGACCATGGTGGAATTTAGGCTTAACCCCGTCATAATACCTCTCATATTGTTACCATTATATTATATGTTTACAAATGTGTCTCAACCACTCTCTGAAAATCTCAAGGGCAGAGTTTGTAGCTTTATTCATCTCTGGGTCCCCAACATGTAACATACATCTGCTACAGAAGAGATGCTCTGAAAGGCTTAGTTCTGCAGTCTTTGACATGGAGATAACTCATACTTCCTATTAAACTCACAGAAGTTAAAGAACTGTGTATGCTGCAGAGTTACTTCAAATGATGGTGGGGATATATCATGAACAAGCTGTGTAACAAATCACTGTACTCATCTACATATATTGATGAGTGTTCATTCGGTGACATCTGTAGACAAAATGAGAAACATGATCCAAAATATTTTTATTCAATCAGTGGTGGACAGTTGATGTGCTGTCTTGTGGTTAACTTCACAGGGCTACAGGGATAAACACTGTAAGTTAGTGTTTATCATTTCATTTGATTCACTATGCTCACTATTTATTTACATTTTATTTGCTAAGAGAAGAGAATAGTCCCTACTTTTGACATATCTTGTGAGTATCAACACTACACATGTAGTTAGGAAAAGCAATTCAAATTTCCTGTCCTTGAGAAGCAAAACATTCACACAAAAATGGGCAGATGCAGAGGTTACCCCAGTGCTCAGTGCCATCGAGTTGTGGGGGAAGTTCAATAATTGTCTGTTGTAAAACACAGATAGGTACTAGATTCTAGAGCATTAAGACTGAGTCTATTGCTTTACAGAATGAGGTCTTTCTGAAATGCATTTGGTCTTCAGATATTTTAATTAGAAATGCATGTGTTTTAAAATACATTTAGCTTCTGACCCTTGCCAATGCAGAAAGACCAAATGATGCAATTTTTTGGTACCTACTTTTGTTGGAATTTATGCCCTACTACATTTGTGCAAGAAACTCAGGTTACCTGGACTGTCTGAAAGGAGTCTTATTCCATTTCAGAGATCTCTCACTTTTCCAGGTTAAGTGCTACTATGTAGTGATTATCAGAAAATGTATTTAGCATGGTTTGAAAGTGCAATATTTTAAAGCTTCTTTGTGAAAGGTTTCAAGTTCTGTACATTTGATTAAGTAGGTGTGTCTGCACGTGCATGATGATGCTGACATACAAATCCTGTTACTGTCCTTTAATTGAGATGTACTGTATTTGTCTTGGTGGAGCCCTGGTGGTGCAGTTGTTAAGCATTTGGCTCTTAACTAAAAGGTCAGCAGTTTGACTCCACCAGGCCCTCCTTGGAACATCTATGGGGCAGTTCTACTCTGCCCTACAGGGTCGCTATGAGTTGGAATTGACTCAGTGGGGATGTGGTTTTTTTTTTTTTTTGGTTTTGTATTAGTTTTATTGAAACTCTGAATAGTCATTTCTTCCATTTGGCTCATTTTTGGGATTTGCTTATACTAGACAGCTCTGTGCCCTGTATTTATAAAGACAATGCTGTGCCTCAACTAATAGCAATAATAAAGCAATAACATATTGAGTTCTGAACTGAAGCTCAGAAATATTAAGTGATTTTTCCAAGATCATATGGCTAGAAAGTTATAAAGCCAATACTTGAGTCCAAACCATTCTGTATCCAAAGTTCTTGTTCCTAACCACAATAAATTCAAATTTCTGATCATAAACTCCTTTGAGACCTGATGGATGAAGGAAATCTCTCTGGAACTTACATAATTTTTCTATCATTTATATTTCTATAAGGATGCAGTATTAAAGACTCAAGACTGTGAGTAAAGGAATTCTTCTTTCAAAAGAATGTCTTCCTGAACAATATAATAAACTAAACTCCTATGTAATTAACATCTTAGCATGGAACAGGTAATCATATATCTTTCAGATTCAACTAGCATTTCTTGATCACCCACTATGTCGTAGGCACTTGGCAAACATGTTCCCATGACAGCACTGAGAGAAAGGTTAGCAAATAAAAATAGGTTTTTTTTTTTACTAACTGCGTATTTTGTGCTAAGCAATTTGGACAATTTTGTTATATTATCTCATTTAATCTGCTGAACGCTGCTGTGAGTTAGGTATAATCCATAATCTACAAATGAGAAAATTGAGCATCAGAAAGATTAAGAAACTTCTCTGATGTCACAAGTTAAGGTGTAGGGGGACTGCATTTTATTGTAAAGCCCACAGCCTTATTCTGTAAACTAGGGCTATGGATCAGCATTGATGTGTTTGTTATGACTGAATTTCTATATTGTAAAATGTAGTGACTTAAGGTGATGTTAATCCGGCAGCTTTTGCCCCAGAAGTCTGTTTGACTGCTATTAACATACTACAGCACCCGTAAGGAAAATATGAAGGATGATGCCACAGAAGGGTCCAGGTGGCAGCATGAAGGAATTCAGGGCAGGCAGTAAAGATATACTATTTAACTATTTAACACTTTACCTGGGTCAGTTTCTAATAAAATGAGCCTCTTCGTTCTCCAGAAATGTTCCCATTCCTCACTGCTCATGTGTGATATGACTGCTTCTTTACATTTTCCTTGGCATCAAACAGGCTACTAAAATTGAGGAAAAGATTTTACAAATTCTTAAACATTTGTTCTTTCCTCTTTAACACACTTTAGCTATTCAGGGAGCTACCGTGTTCATTCTTCCCATTTGCTTGTCTTCATCTTAATTGTAAAGGATAAGACAAAAATACACAGGTAAATCCCAGGTTTTTATCTTATCCCAAAAAGAATGTGAGGAGTAATGAAAAAAAATGTGTCTAACTTAACAATCTTTAGAAAATAAATAGCTTTTAGAGGGATCCTTGAGCAGAAGAAAATAAAGCAACACTCTCCATATTCCTGAAATTGAGTCTATTGTTTGCCACTTACATTGCACTAAAATGGGTTTGTATTTATCTAATGAATGAATTATTGAAATTTCTCAGGGAAAATAAAACAGTTTCCACTTTTCTTAAACCTTTTTTGTTTGTTTAACATATTAAGCATCAGTTAAGTAATTTCAGCCTCATTTATTTAATATATTTTAAATGTTTTAAATATGAAAGGTTTTTACCCCTGTATCTATGGCCAGTTGACTTTTCAAAAAGTGTCAAGTTCATTCAATGGTGAAATAGTCTCTTCAATGGTGCTGAGACAACTGAATCTCCACATGCAAAAGAATGAAATGGAATCCATGCCTCACACCATATGCAAAAACTAATTCAAAATGGGTCAAAGACCTAAATGTAAGAACTGAAATCATAAACTCTTAGGATAAAACATAAGGATAATGCTTCAGGACCTAGTTATTAAAAATGGATTCTTAGATATGACACTAAAAGCATGAGCAACAAAAGATAAAAGAGGTAAATGGGACTTATCAATATAAAAACATTTGTTCATCAAAGTACTCCATCAACAAAGTGAGGAAACAACCTATAGATTGTGAAAAAAATTTTGGGAACCATATATCTGATAAGGATTTAATATTCAGAATATATAAAGAACTCCTACAACCTAATAACAAAGGGTCAAAAATTGCACAAAGGATTTGAATAGGCATTTCACCAAAGAAAAAATACAAATGGTCAACAAGCACATGTAAAGAGGCTCAATATTATTAATCATTAACCAAAAAAACCCAAGCCCATTGCCATCTAGTCAATTCCAACTCATGGCAATCCTATAGGACAGAGTAGAACTGTCCCGTAGGGTTTCCAAGGAGCAGCTGGTGGATTTGAACTGCCGACCTTTTGGTTAGCAGCCAAGCTCTTAGCCAGTATGACACCAGGGCTCCCATTAATCATTAGGGAAATGCAAATCAAAACCACAATGAGACACTACTTCACACATACTAGAATTACTATTACTAGAAAAATGGAAAACATCAAGTGTTGGAGAGGATATGGAGAAATTGGAACCCTCATGCACTGCTGGTGGGAATGTAAAATGGTGTAACCACTATGGAAAGCAATTTGGTATTTCCTCTAAAATTAAATATAGAATTGCCATATAACCCAGAAATGCCAGTCCTAGGCATATAATCAAAAGACTTGAAAGCAGGGACTAAAACAAATATTGTACACCAATGTTCACTGCAGCATTATTCACAATAGGGAAAAAGTAGAAACAATCCAAGTATCCATCAACAGATGAATGGGTAAACAAATATGGCATATACATACAATGGAATATTATTCAGCCATAAAGAAAAATGAAGTTCCTATGCATGCTACAGCATGAACGAATCTTGAAAACACTATGCTAATTGAAATGGTAGGCAGAAAAGAACAAATATTATATGATCCCCATCTTAGTTATCTAGTGGTGCTGTAACAGAAATACCAAAAGTTGATGGCTCTAACAAAGAGAAATTTATTTTTTCACAGTCTCGTAGGCTAGAAGTCCAAATTCAAGGCGTGAGCTTCAGGAGAAGGCTTTTTCTGTCAGCTCTGGAGGAAGGTCCTTGTCATCAATCTTTCGCTGGACTTGGAGCTTCTCCTTACAGGATCCCCGGGTCCAAAGGACGAGCTCTGCTCCCAGCACTTCTTTATTGGTGGTATGAGGTTCCCAACTTTCTACTTGCTTCCCTTTCCTTTTATCTCTTGTAAAATAAAAGGTGGTGCAGGCCACATCCCAAGGAAATTCCCTTTACATTGGATGAGGGATGTGACCTGAGCAAGGGTGTTACATCCCGCCCTAATCCTCTTCAACATAATCCAATCTTGCCTCATTAACCACAGGCAGAGACTGGGGTTTATAACACATAGGAAAATTACGATCACAAAATGGAGAACGACCACACAATACTGGGAATCATGGCCTAATCAAGGTGACACATATTTTGGGGGTCACAATTCAATCCATGACAGTCCTACTTATATGAAGTATTTGGAATAGGCAAATGCATAGAGATAAAACTAATTAGTCGTTGGCAGGCACTAGTGAGATGGAGGGAATGGGGGGAGTTATTGCTTTGAGGAATGGGGAACTGAGTTTCTATTTGGGGTGATGAAAACTTTTGGAAATAGTGATGATGGTTGCTCATGGTGAATGTAGTTAATATCACTATGTATATATATATCCACAATTAAGTTAAAAATATAAACCTAAGTGTTCTTATTTTTCTTGCCTAGCTATCTAAACTTAGAAACTAATAAATGGATGTTGTGAGTGAATTTAACAAATGATTGAAAAGAGGAAATTCAGAACTCAAACGTAAACAACTCTCAGTCAAAGAGTAGTACAATGTATAGACTTTTAAGAGAAAATAGTATTGGCTTAATATTCAAAGAAATCTGGAGTAAAATCCTAGCTGTACTATTTATTGGTTATATAGTCTTTGTCAAGTCACAAATCTCTGTCAGCCTTAGTTTCCGCATTGGTATCATTGGCATGACAATGCCCATCTCATAGTGTTTTCCATGGAATTCAGTATGTGTAAATTGCCTAGCCCAGGGTAGTTGTACAGTAAGTAGGAGGTCAATAAAATTTCATTTATAATTAAAAAAATTATTTTCATTGGAACTATAGCTGAACAATGACTTTAGAAGATGTGAATTTATTTTTTTCTTGGTTCTATCACTAAGTAGCTTTGGAAAAGGTAAACCACTCATTTAATGACTCTGAACCTCAAGTTCCTCTTCTGTAAAATTAGAATAATTATTCCCACCTCACCTACTTCATGGAGTTTCGAAACACTATTATGTGTGTGAAAAGGCTTCGAGTGTTATAATACCTAGAGATATTGTCATTATCATCCCAAAAAAGGTTAATTTATGCTCCTTTTATAAATCTCAGTTGATGAAGAAGATTCCACAAACTTCCCTTTGATATTCTGAGGCTGTCTTTGGACTTCTAAACTCCTGTTTATGATTCACTGGTAATATTACAGAGGAAGTATAAGAAAAAGGAGCCCTTGGTGGCCCAATGGTTAAGAGCTCACCTGCTCAGCAGTTTGAATCTACCGGCTGCTCTTTGGAAACTCTATGGGGCAGTTATACTCTGTCCTATAGGGTAGCTATGAGTCAAAATAAACTTCATGACAATGGGTTTGTATGCTGCATATTTACTCTTTTTTTATAATTTTTATTGTGCTTTAAGTGAAAGTTTACAAATCAAGTCAGTCTCTCACATAAAACCTTATAAATACACCTTGCTACATACTCCCAATTACTCTCCCCCTAATGAGACAGCCTGCTCTCTCCCTCTACTCTCTCTTTTCGTGTCCATTTTGCCAGCTTCCAACCCCCTCCACCCTCTCATCTCCCCTCCAGGCAGGAGATGCCAACATAGTCTTAAGTGTCCACCTGATCCAAGAAGCTCACTCCTCACCAGCATCCCTCTCCAACCCATTGTCCAGTCAAATCCATGTCTGAAGAGTTGGCTTCGGGAATGGTTCCTGTCCTGGGGCAATAGAAGGTCTGTGGGCCATGACCACCGGGGTCATTCTAGTCTCAGTCATACCATTAAGTCTGGTCTTATGAGAAATTGGGGTCTGCATCCCACAGCTATCCAGCTTCCTCAGGGGTTCTCTGTTGTGTTCCCTGTCAGGGCAGTCATCGGTTGTAGCCGGGCACCATCTAGTTCTTCTGGTCTCAGGATGATGTAGTCTCTGTTCCACGTACCCTTTTCTGTCTCTTGGGCTCATAATCACCTTGTGTCCTTGGTGTTCTTCATTCTCCTTTGCTCCAGGTGGGTTGAGACCAATTGATGCATCTTAGATGGCTGCTAGCTAGCGTTTAAGACCCCAGACACCACTCTTCAAAGTAGGATGCAGAATGTTTTCTTGATAGACTTTATTATGCCAATTGACTTAGAAGTCCCCTGAAACCATGGTCCCCAGACCCCTGCCCCTGCTACACTGGCCATTGAAGCATTCAGTTTACTCAGGAAACTTCATTGCTTTTGGTTTAGTCCAATTGTGTTGACCTCCCCTGTATTGTGTGCTGTCTTTCCCTTCACCTAAAATAGTTTTTATCTACTATCTGATTAGTGAATACCCCTCTCTGATCCCTCACTCCCTCCCCCTTCTCATAACCACAAAAAATGTTTTCTTCTCAGTTTAAACTATTTCTCAAGTTCTTATAATAGTGGTCTTGTACAATATTTCTCCTTTGGCAACTGACTAATTTCACTCAGCATAATGCCTTCCAGGTTCCTCCATGTTATGAAATGTTTCAGATTCCTGACTGTTCTTTATTGATGTGTAGTATTCCATCATGTGAATTTACCATAATTTATTTATCCATTCATCCATTGATGGGCACCTCCGTTGCTTCCATCTTTTTGCTATTGTAAACAGTGCTGCAAAAAACATGGGGGTGCATATATCTGTTCATGTAAAGGCTCTTATTTCTCTGGGATATATTCCAAGGAGTGGGATTGTTGGATCATACGATAGTTCTATTTCTAGCTTTTTAAGGAAGCGCCAAATTGATTTCCAAAGTGGTTGTACCATTTGACATTCCCACCAGCAGTGTAGAAGTGTTCCAATCTCTCCACAGCCTCTCCAACATTTATTATTTTGTGTTTTTTGGATTAATGCTAGCCTGGTGGAGTGAGATGAAATCTCATTGTAGTTTTGATCTGCGTTTCTCTAATGGCTAATTATCCTGAACATTTCCTCATATATCTCTTAGCTACCTGAATGTCTTCTTTAGTGAAGTGTCTATTCATATCTTTTGCCCATTTTTTAATTGGGTTATTTGTCTTTTTGCAGTTGAGTTTTTGCAGTATCGTGTAGATTTTAGAGATCAGGCGCTGATCAAAAATGTCATAGATAAAAACTTTTTCCCAGTCTGTAGGTGGTCTTTTTACTCTTTTGGTGAAGTCTTTGGATGAGCATAAGTGTTTGATTTTAGGAGCTCCCGGTTATCTAGTTTTTCTTCTACATTCTTTATAATGTTTTGTATACTGTTTATGCCATGTATTGGGGCTCCTAATGTAGTCCCTAATTTTTCTTCCATGATCTTTATTGTTTTAGATTTTATATTTAGGTCTTTGATCCATTTTGAGATAGTTTTTGTGCATGGAGTGAGGTGTGGATCTTGTTTCATTTTTTTTGCAGATGGATATCCAGTTATAGCAGCACCATTTGTTAAAAAGACTGTCTTTTCCCCCATTTAACTGTTTTGGGGCCTTTGTGAAATATCAACTGCTCATATGTGGATGGATTTATGTCTGGATTCTCAATTCTGTTCCATTGGTCCATGTATCTGTTGTTGCACCAGTACCAGGCTGTTTTGACTACTGTGGTGGTATAATAGGTTCTAAAATCAGGTAAAGTAAGGCCTCCCACTTTGTTCTTCCTTTTCAGTAATGCCTTATTTATCTGGGGCCTCTTTCCCTTCCATATAAAATTGGTGATTTTTTTCTCCACCTCATTAAAGAATGTCCTTGGGATTTGGAACAGAATTGCATTAAATGTATAGATCGCTTTTGGTAGAATAGGCATTTTTATAATGGTAAGTCTTCCCATCCATGAGCAAGGTATGTTCTTCCACTTATGTAAGTTTCTTTTGGTTTCTTGCAGAAGTGTACTGTGGTTTTTCTTTGTATAAGACTTTTACATCTCTGATAAGATTTATTCCTAAGTATTTTATCTTCTTGGGGGCTACTGTAAATGGCATTGATTTGGTGATTTCCTCTTCGATGTTCTTTTTGTTGGTGTAGAGGAATCCAACTGATTTTTGTATGTTTATCTTGTATCCCCATAATTTGCTGAACTCTTCTGTTAGTTTCAGTAGTTTTCTGGAGGATTCCTTAGGGTTTTCTGTGTATAAGATCATGTCATCTGCAAATAGAGATATTTTTACTTCTTCCTTGCCAATCTGGATGTCCTTTATTTCTTTTTCTAGCCTAATTGCTCTGGCTAGGACTTCCAGCACAATGTTGAATAAGAGTGGTGATAAAGGGTATCCTTGTCTGGTTCCCGATCTCACTGGGAATGTTTTCAGGCTTTCTCCATATAGGGTAATGCTGGCTGTTGGCTTTGTATAAATTCTCTTTATTATGTCGAGGAATTTTCCTTCTATTCCTATTTTGCTGAGAGTTTTTATCATGAATGAGTGTTGAACTTTGTCAAATGCCTCTTCTGCATCAATTGATAAAATCATGTGATTCTTGTCTTTTGTTTTATTTATGTGGTGGGTTACATTAATTGTTTTTATAATGTTGAACTATCGCTGCATACCTGCGGTGATTCCCACTTGGTCATGGTAAATTAATTTTTTGATATGTTGTTGAATCCTATTGGCTAGAATTTTGTTGAGGATTTTTGCATCTACATTCATGAGGGAAATAGGTCTATAATTTTCTTTTCTTGTGGTGTCTTTACCTGGTTTTGCTATCAGGGATATGGTGGCTTCATAGAATGAGTTTGGTAATATTCCATCTTTTGCTATGCTCTGAAATACCTTTAGTAGTAGTGGTGTTAACTCTTCTCTGAAAGTTTGGTGGAACTCTGCAGTGAAGCTGTCCGGATCAGCTTTTTTTTGTTTGGAGTTTTTTGATTACCTTTTCAATCTCTTCTTTTGTTATAGGCCTATTTAGTTGTTCTACCTCTGTTTGTGTTAGTTCAGGTAGGTAGTATTTTTCTAGGAATTCATCCATTTCTTCTAGGTTTTCAAATTTGTTTGAGTATAGTTTTTCATAGTAACCTGATATGATTCTTTTAATTTCAGTTGGGTCTGTTGTGATATCACCCATCTCATTTCTTATTCAGGTTATTTGCTTCCTCTCCTGTTTTTCTTTTGTCAGTTTGGCCACTGGTTTATGAATCTTTCAGTTTTTTCAAAAAAACATGTTTTGGTCTTTTTGATTCTTTCAATTGTTTTTCTGTTTTCTATTTCATTTAGTTCAGCTCTAATTTTTATTATTTGTTTTCTTCTGGTGACTGTTGGTTTCTTTTGTTGCTCTCTTTCTATTTGTTCAAGTTGTAGGGATAATTCTTTGATTTTGGCCCTGTCTTCCTTTAGGTTGTGTGCATTTATTGATATAAATTGGCCCATGAGCACTGCTTTTGCTGTGTCCCAAAAGTTCTGATAGGAAGTGTTTTCATTCTCATGGTATTCTCTGAATTTCGTTATTCCATCCTTAACGTCTTCTACAATCCAGTCTTTTTTTAGCAGGTATTGTTCAGTTTGCAAGTGTTTGATTTCTTCTCCCTGTTTTTTTTTTTTTTTTTGTTATTGATTTCCACTTTTATGGTCTTATGATCAGAGAAGATGCTTTGTAATATTTCAGTGTTTTGGATTCTGCTAAGGCTTGCTTTATGACCTAACATATCGTCTATTCTAGAGAACTTTCCATGTGCACTAGAAAAGAAAGTATACTTGGCTGCTGTTGGGTGGAGTGTTCTGTATATGTCTACAAGGTCAATTTGGTTGATTGTGGCATTTAGATCTTGCATGTCTTTATTGAGCTTCTTTCTGGCTGTCCTGTCCTTTACCGAAAGTGGTGTGTTGAAGTCTGCTACTGTTATTTTGGAGCTGTCTATCTCACTTTTCAATGCTGATAGAGTTTGTTTTATGTATCTTGCAACCCTGTCATTGGTGCATAAATATTTAATATAGTTATATCTTCTTGATGTATTGTCCCTTTAATCATTATATAGTGTCCTTCCTTATCCTTTCTGAGGGATTTAACTTTAAAGTCTATTTTGTCAGAAATTAATATTGCCACTCCTGCTCTTTTTTGATTGTTGTTTGTTTGATATTTTTTTTTCCATCCATTGAGTTTTAGTTTGTTTGTGTCTCTAAGTCTAAGGTGTGTCTCTTTTAGGCAGCATTTAGACGGATCTTTTTTTTAATCCATTCTGCCACTCTCTGTCTCTTTATTGGTGCATTTAGTCCATTTACATTCAGGGTAATTATGGATAGGTATGAATTTAGTGCTATCATTTTGATGTCTTTTTTTGTGTGTTGACAGTTTCTTTTTTCCACTTGATTTTATGTGCTTAGATTTTCTTTACATATTGCCCTTTCCTCATATTTGTTGTTGTTGATTTTGTTTCTGCTGAGTCTGTATTTTTCCCTTGTATTGTATTTTGATGAGCAGGATAGTTTGTCTCCTTTGTGGCTACCTTATTATTTATCCCTATTTTTTGAAATTTAAAACTGATTTTTATTTCTTTGTATCGCCGTATCTTGCTCTCCATATGGAAGGTGTATCATTACATTTCTTCGTGCCTCTTTATTATTTTTTTGTTGTCTTCTTTTATATAATGACATCACTATTACCGTTTTGGGCTTTTTTTTATAATGTTGCTTTGTTTTTTTGGATTTCCCTGTCTGGGTTCACTTCTGGTTGCTCTGGGCATTGTTCTAGTCTTGGATTGATACCTGATATTATTGATTTTGTAACCAAAGAACTCCCTTTATTATTTCTTGTAGATTTGGTTTGGTTTTTACAAATTCCCTCAACTTGTGTTTATCTGGAATGTCTTAATTTCAGCTTCATATTTAAGAGACAGTTTTTATGGCTGTATGGTTCTTGGCAGGCAATTTTTTTTCCTTTAGTTTTTTAAATATGTCATCCCATTGCCTTCTGGCTTGCATGGTTTCTGCTGAGTAGTCCAAGCTTATTCTTATTGGCTCTCCTTTGTAGGTGACTTTTCGTTTTTCCCTCGCTGCTCTTATAATTGTCTCTTTATCGTTGGTTTTGGCAAGTTTGATTATAATACGTCTTGGTGACTTTCCTTTAACATCTACTGTATGTAGAGTTCAATGAGCATTTTGGATAGATATCTTGTCACCTTTCACATTATCAGGGAAGTTTTCTGCCAACAAATCCTCAACAATTTTCTCTGTATTTTCTGTTATCCCTCCCTGTTTCTGGTACTCCAGTCACTCATAGGTTATTTCTCTTGATAGAGTCCCACATGATTCTTAAGGTTTCTTCATTTTTAAAAAATTCTTTTATCTCATTTTTCTTCAAATATATCAGTGCCAAGTGATTTATCTTCGAGTTCAGAAATTCTAGCTTCTACTTGCTCAGTTCTGCTCCTCTGACTTTCTATTGAGTTTTCTACTTCTGTAATTTTATTGTTAATCTTCTGAATTTCTGATTGCTGTCTGTCTATGGATTTTTCCAGCTTATTATACTTTTCATTATGTTCCTGAGTAATTTTTCTAATTTCTTCAGTTGCTTAATCTGTGTGTTCCTTGGCATGTTCTGTATATTGCCTCATTTCCCTGCTGATGTCTTGAAGGGTTCTGTATATTAAACTTTTGTATTCTGCATCTGGTAATTCCAGGAATGCACTTTCATCTAGAAGATCCCTGGACTCTTTGTTTTGAGAGCCTGTTGAGGTGATCATGGCCTGTTTCTTTATGTGACTTGGTATTGACTGTTGTCTCCAAGCCATGTATAAGTTATTGTTTTAATTTATGCTTGCTTACTGTGTCTTAGCTGCTTCCTTTGTTTTGTTTTGTATACCCCTATGGGTTGCTTGAGCTAGCTAGCTTGATTATTTTGGCCTTTCGAGCCTTGGTATCCTGTCCCCAGTTGGCTAGAGCTATTATTAGGTATATCAGTCTAGGAGTCCATTCAGTTTTCTTGTATGAATTCAGCTCAGGTTTCCAGGTAGCTGATCATCAAGTGTGTGGTATAGGCTCTGTCCTATAGTCTTAGAGAGGCAAAGGTGATTGGTGTATATACTGGTATCTGATTTCAGCAAGGGGTCGTGCTCTGAACAAGGTAGGGTGCTGAGAACCGACCCCAAGTGTCTCTGAGGAAAACACATCTTTTTTCCTAGAGAGTGCTGGTGGGTGGGTTCTGTAGAGGGACCATGGCCACCCAAAGTTTTTGCTTGTAAGAACTGGGAGACACCAGTTATCTTTGGACCCCTGTCGCAGGTGGCTGGGTGACCTGAGTGGAGCTACCAGTCCTTAGGTCCCTGATGTGGGTAGGTGAGAACCTTGTTTAATAGGCAAAGCAATGTCAAACATTAAACACCAAACACCCACCTCTCCACCGCACAGCTGAAATGGTTGGAGTTTGCCAACAAGGGCCTCGTCTCCCAAAATAGGCCCACACATGTCCATGTGGAAGGGAAAGGTGCTCAAGGTCCACAGACAGTTTATGTCTGGACAGGAGCCGTTTCTGTCCTGAGCTCCCCTGGTTAGCTTCCTGAGCTCCCCTGGTTAGCTTCCTGAGCTCCCCTGGTTAATGAACCTAGTAAATTATCTTTTCCCCCCAACTGCAATTTTTTTTCTTCCCTAAGGTCAGGAGGATGGCTCTAGGTGCTCACCAGGGTCTATCTCAGGCCCAGGGATTCAGCCACTGAAGCCGGCTTGGGGGTGGGGGGGCACGGTAAAATATACACAAGTACTTAGTTTTTGCCGAGAGCACCGTTCTCCTCAGGTTCCGGAGGTGTGAGTGGCCTTTGTGGCTGGCTGCTTCTTCCTGAGGAAACTGCGGCCGAATGCTAGTACCAGCCTGCTGCTGCGCTGCCACCAATGCTCCGGGGATGGTGCCTGAGGGCTCCCTGCGATTCAGGTCTGGTAACTCCTCTCCACTTCTGTATGGTCTCCTTCTCCCCCTGCCCCTCAGTTCATTGTCTAAGCTTGCCTTTGATACTTAGGGCTCCCGGCTTGTGTCAAATATACTCATTTCACTTATTTTTTCTCGTCTTTTTTGTACAGAGGGCTCTACGGAAGCATGTGTCTATTCCGCCATCTTGGCTCCACCTCCTCCTGCATATTTACTCTTATCCCTCACCACTCTTTTCAGGTCTCTATTGTTGTTAGGTGCCTTAGAGTCAATTTTGACTCTTAGATACCTCATATGACAGAATAGAACTGTCCCATAGGGCTTTCTTGGCTGTAATCTTTCCAGGAAAATGTCACCAGGTCTTTCTCCCACAGAGCTGCTGGGAGGGTTCAAACTGCCATTTTTTCAGTTAGCAGCCTAGTGCTTAACCATTGTGCCACCAGGGCTCTTTAAACCAAAACGAAAACCAAACCCATTGCCCTAGAGTCGATTCCAACTCCTAGCGATCCTATAGAACAGAATACAACTGCCCCATACAATTTCCAAGGATCACCTGGTGGATTTGAACTGCCAACATTAGGACCCTATTTAAAAACAAAAAAGTTACAGTTGAGTCAATTCTGACTCTTTTCAGGACCTGAAATCAGGAGAGATATTTGACTCCGTTCTTAACTGTCTCCATGCCTTTATTATTTGACTGCATGGGTGGGGGTAGGGGGTTGTCAGCTGATTTTTAGACATACCTTGTAGAATGTGTCAGTGCCTGAATTTGAATACTAGAGCTATTCATTTCTAAGATGTCACTAAAGTAACATGTATTGCAAATATTTTATTTCATTGGGTATAACCACTAACCCATTTTAACCCACTTGGATTATTATGGCACTAGTATTTTTTTTTTTTTTTAAGAGAATAGGAAAGAAGGCTAGGGGAGAAACCAAGGAAAGGGACAGTATGAGGCTTACCAGGAGAGATCTTATCTCCTGGTGGTGGTTGGGTTAAGGATGGGGCTAATTGGGCAGCCAGCGGTAGTGGTGAAAGAACCCAACAAAGAAAAAGGGTATTAAAATCTGGTGGATTACCTTCACAATTTTGCCGGAGTGCCACACCCAAAGCGCCAGGCCCTTGAATGCCTGAGGCCCAGGAACTTTTGGGTAGACTCAGTAAGAAGGGACCTTTGAAGCCCTTCATGCTTTCCCTCCAAAGCTTGAATCCCCACTAGAGTGTTCTTAACAAGTGATAGTCTAGTATCTTTGCTTGATCACCTTCATAGACAAAGAACTCACTATGTCTCCAGTCAATCAATTCTATCTTTGTTCTCATCATGAAATTTGGAAAATTTTCTCTTAAGTTGGGTCTGTGTAGGTTTTATTACTATTTCACACGATAGCCCTTCAGCTATTTCAAGACAGATTAAGGGCCCTTGGACCTCTCTGTACTCTAAGCTCCATGTTCCATCAACTCTTCCTTCTCTGACATGATTTCACATCCTTTCATCATTCCAGAAGTTTTCTTCTGAATAGACTCTAGTTTGCCAATGTCTTGTGTGGTTCCCTTAACTAAGCATGATTTTCCAGGTATAGTGTGAGTAATGTAAAGTACAGCTGGCCTATAAGTTCCCCTTTTTTCCTCAACTTTTCCTTCTATTAAAGGTCACCTTCTCAACTTAAGAACCTTATCATTCTGTTTTCTCACACTGTGCTTGCTGTTTATGAACACCATTGAGTTTTTTTTTGTTTTTCCACTTAAGTCACAGCTTACCCTCACATCATTTACTCAGGTGGTTGATTGTGTGTGTGTGTGTGTGTGTAATATGCACATGCACACACACGTATATGTGTTAATAGTGGTTGTCTCTGTCTGGATGTGGACTATGGGCAATTTATTTCCTTTTATAATTTTCTATATTTTCTAAATTGCCTGCAGATAACGTGCATCTTGTTATCTGCAAATAAAAATATGAAAGCTATTAAAAAGCAAATAAATACACAAGTCTTTTTGAAAGACATGGTTACTCAAACTGTACACCCAAGACAGCCATAGTGGCTGCTCCATACCTGAGTCCATCTTTTCTTGTAAATATGAACTGAGTTAGCCATTAGAACACCTGAAAAGAAGATAACAAAAGACAGTATGCTGTGTAGTGAGTATAATGTAGTGGTTAAAAGCTTAGGCTCTGGAGTCAGACTGCCTAACTCTGCAAGTTACTGGTTGTATGACACAGAACAAGATATTTAACCTCTCTCTGTGCCTTAATTTTTCATCTGTTAAATAGGAGATTATTATATTCTCTACCTCATACGGTTATTGATAAAATTAAATAAGCTAATACAAGCAAAATTTTTAAAATAGTTCCTAGCACATAGTAAGCTTTCAGCAAATGTTTTATTATTATTATAAAATCATGGAAAATTAAACTGGTATGTCGTAAAGAATCCAACATTTGAATTTGCTAGAATATTCCGTATTTTATATATTTTGCAACTATATTGACCCTGGGCATGGAGAAAGACTCCAAATACCTGCATTTCTCACCTCTAAATATAAGGTGCTATATTCTTTCCTTGACTTTCTTTCTCTCTAATTGATGTTGTTTAAAACACACATAAGTCTTATTTTCAGACCAATATGATACTTACTTTTTTGACTTGACTGTATCCAAAAGTTTAGATATTTGTACATTTTTCACTATGGGCATACCAGTCATGAACCTAGAAATCTCAGGTAAATTGGGCACATTTTGATTTTTTTTCTTTTCTACATATGCCTGTAAAGATATTAGTAAAAGAGCCAATGGAATTTCTTCCCTTACACTTTCTAATCACAAGAGCACCAGTTCAAAGAATGATCTAAATGTTTTTGAGTTTAAGGGAGAAAAATCTCCCAAACAATCCATTTTCCCCTATTGATTATTTGTGCTCTTTCAAAGATTCTTTTAAGCTTGTTTGAAGACTGCCCATCATTGCTCAGTGTATAATCTCCACTTAAGATCAAATCACCCCATTCATGCTCAATCAAAAAGAGGATTGGTGGTGAGGATAATTGGGACTTCTTGCTC
Organism: Elephas maximus indicus; assembly: GCF_024166365.1. NCBI lineage: Eukaryota > Metazoa > Chordata > Mammalia > Proboscidea > Elephantidae > Elephas > Elephas maximus. Next base: position 83,865,906 of record NC_064846.1, read on the forward strand.
CTTAGGGGTGGTCTGGCCAGAATGAAGCTATCTAAGGCAGCCCTACTCAAATACTTAACTGAATGTAGCACAAAAGAGTTGAAGTTCTTTCACTCTCATCTGTCCATCTCACCTAGCCTAAATATCAACATGGCATTTAGGACTCCCACAATGGTATCTAACATTTGACCTATTTCATTTGGATTTCCTGTGTGGTCTAAGTGAAGCAATGTGAACTTGTGAAAGAGCATTGGGCTGACAGTTAAGGGACTTTATTTCACAACCTCAAGGGGTTTTTAGATCTGAAATACATCTGAAGCTTTAGGGTTCTTTCCCTGACCTTGCTGTGTATCCTCAAGCAGGTAACTTTACTTCCCTTAGCTTCAATTTCCTCTACTATAACACTAGCATGATTAACCAACCAGATGATAACCTTTAAGAAAAAAAATAATTATGTGTTATAATTGGTTATAGAATTATAGCATCTAGCATAACACTTTATACTCAACAGACCCTCAGAAAATATTTGGAAATATTTGTCCCACCTTTCTCAAAAGAGAGTTTTGAGAATTAATAAAATACTAAATATGAAAGCACTTTGAATATCAAAAAATACATAATAGATCTTTTAGCCACAAAGAAGAATAACTAATATCAGTGTGTTTTTTTTAAAGCACCTGACAACCACCCTCTGAGATAGATAATCTTATCATTTTACTTCATAAATAAGCAAATTGGGGCTCAGTGGATAGCTCAGCTAATCAGAAGTAGAGCAGAGATTCTAATGCAGGATTTCTGCAATTGCCTCATTTTTTTTTAGTAAAGTATATATAACGAAATTTGCCAGTTTAACCACCTCAAAGTGTAAAATTTAGTGGCATTAATTATTTTCACAATGTGTTATCATCACCACTATCTATTTCCAAAATTCTTATATCACCCCAAATAAAAACTTTGTACCCATTAGGCAGAAACTATCCATTCCTCTTCCACAAGCCACAAATAATCACTAATCCACTTTCTGTATCTACCAATTTTCTTATTCTTGGTATTTCCTATAGGTGAAATCATGCAATATTTGTGTAAGGCTCATTTCACTTAGCATGAATCAGAACTTTGCTCATTTTTATGGATGAAAAATATTCTATTGCATTTATACACAATATTTTGTTTATCCATTCAGTTGTTGATGGGCACTTGGGTTGACAAGAGAAGTCAATTCAATGGGGGAAGAATAGTTTCTTCAACAAATAGTTCTGAGACAACTATTTCTTAAAGAAACTATGAACACAGGTGTGCAAGTACTTGTTTGAGTTCCTATTTTCAACTCTTTCGGTTATATGCCTAGGAGTGGAATTGCTGGGCCATATCCTTGGTGGAGCAGTGTTTAAGTGCTTGGCTGCAAAGGGAAATGTTGTTGGCTCGAACCCACCCACCTGCTCTGTGAACGAAAAGGCCTGTGGAGTTGCTCCTGTAAAGATTTAAAAAAAAATTACAGCCTAGAAAACCCTAGAGGCAGTTCCACCCTGTCATATAGGATCACTATGAGTCCAAATCGACTACACAGCACATAACAAACACCGTGGTAATTCTATATTTAATTTTTGGATGAACAATCAAAACTGTTTTCTACAGTGGCTACACTATTTTACATCCCCACTGGCAATGCCCCCAAAAAAACCAAACCAAACTCATTGCTGTTTAATCGATTCTGACTCAATATGAGAGCTGCAAACAAATCAGAACCTGGGATGTACAAAGTATGAATCTAGAAAAATTGGAAATCATTAAAAATAAAATGGAACTCATAAACATTGATATCCTAGGCATTAGTGAGCTGAAATGGACTGGTGCTGGTCATTTTGAATTGGACAATCATATGGTCTACTCTGCCGGAAATGACAACTTGAAGAGGAATGGCATTGCATTCTTTGCCATAAAGAACATTTCAAGATCTATCCTGAAGTGCAATGCTGTCAGTGATAAGATAATATCCATAGGCCTACAAAGAAGACCAGTCAATACGACTATTATTCAAATTTACATACCAACCACTGAGACTGAAAATGAATAAATTGAAGATTTTTACCAACATCTGCAGTCTGAAATTGATGGAACATGCAATCAGGATGCACTGATAATTACTGGTGATTGGAATGTGAAAGTTGGAAACAAAGAAGGATTGGTAGTTGGAAAATATGGCCTTGGTGGTAGAAAGGATGCTGGAGATCCCAAGATTGAATTTTGCAAGACGAATGACTTCTTCATTGCTGATGCCTTCTTTCACCAACATAAATGACAATGTACACATGAAACTTGCGAGATGGACTACGCAGGGATCAAATCGATTATATCTGTGGAAAGAGATGATGGAAAAGCCAAGTATCATCAGTCAGAATAAGGCCAGGGGCCAACTTTGGATCAGACCATCAATTGCTCATATGCAAGTTCAAGTTCAAACTGAAGAAAATTAGAACAAGTCTAGGACATCCAAGATACAATCTTGAGTATATCCCACCTGAATTTAGAGACCAACTCAAGAATAGATTTAACACTTTGAACACTAATGACCGAAGACCAGATGAATTGTGGAAGGACATCGTACATGAAGAAAGAAAGAGGTCATTAAAAAGACAGGAGAGAAAGAAAGCGAATGTCAGAAGAGACTCTGAAACTTGCTCTTGAATGTCAAGTAGCTAAAGAAAAAGGAAAAAAAATGATGAAGTAAAAGAGATGAACAGATGTTTCAAAGGGCAACTCGAGAAGACAAAGTATTATGATGACATGTGCAAAGACCTGGAGATAGAAAACCAAAAGGGAAGAACATGTTCAGCATTTCTCAAGCTGAAAGAACTGAAGAAAAAAATCAAGCCTCGTGTTGCAATACTGAAGGATTCTACAGGGAAATTATTAAACGATGCAGGAAGCATCAAAAGAAGATGGAAGGAATACACAGGTCACAATACCAAAAAGAACTGGTGGACATTCAACCATTTCAGGAGGAAGGAAGAAGTCCAAGCTGGACTGAAGACACTGGTGATAAACAAGGCTCCAGGAATCGACGCAATACTAATTGAGATGTTTCAGTAAATGGATGCAGCCCTGGAAGTGCTCACTTGTCTATGTCAAGAAATTTGGAAGACAGCTACCTGGCCAAATGACTGGAAGAGAGCCATATTTACGCCTATTCCCAAGAAAGTGATCCAACTAAATACAGAAATTAAACAATATCACATGCTATCAAAAGTTTCCTGAAGATCATTCAAAAGTGGCTGCAGCAGTGTATTGACAGGGAACTATCAGAAATTCAAGCCAGATTTAGAATAGGACTTAGAACCAGGGATAATCTTGCTGATGTCAGATGGTTCCCGGCTGAAAGCAGAGAATATCAGAAAGATGTTTACCTGTGTTTTATTGACTATGCTAAGGCATTCAACTGTGTGGCTCATAGCAAATTAAGGATAACTTTAAGGAGAATGAGAATTCCGGAACACTTAATTGTGCTCATGAGAAATCTGTAAGGGGATACTGCATGATTTAAAGTCAGGAAACGTGTGCGTCAGGCTTGTATCATTTCATCATAGCTATGAATAAAAAAAAAATTTATTCAGCCTGTATGCTGAGCAAATAATATGAGAAGCTGGACTATATGAATAAAAATGGGTCATCAGGATTGGAGGAAGACTCATTAGCAACCTGTGCTATGCAGAGGACACAACCTTGATTCCTGAAAGTGAAGAGGACTTGAAGCACTTAGTAATGAAGATCAAAGACTACAGCCTTCTGTATGGATTATACCTCAACATAAAGAAAACAAAAATCCTCACAACTGGACCAATAAGCAGCATCATGGTAAATGGAGAAAAGATTGAGTTAGTCAAGAATTTCGTTTTACTTGAATCTACAATCAACACCCATGGAAGCACCAATCAGGAAATCAAAAGACGCATTGCACTGGGCAAATTGGCTGCAAAAGACCTCTTTACAGTGTTGAAAAGCAAAGATGTCACCTTGAGGACTAAGGTGGGGCTGACCCAAGGTGTGGTATTTTCAATTGCCTCATATACATGGAAAAGCTGGACGATGAATAAAGAAGACCCAAGAACTGATGCCTTTGAATTGTGGTGCTGGAAAAGAATATTGAATATACTGTGGACTGCCAAAAGAATGGACAAACCTGTCTTGGAAGAAGTACAACCAGGATGCTCCTTATAAGCAAGGATGGTGAAACTACATCTCACATACTTTAGACATGTTGTCAGGAGGGATCAGTCCCTGGAGAAAGACATGATGCTTGGTAGAGTAGAGGGTCACCAAAAAAGAGGAAGACCCTCAATGAGATCGATTGACACAGTGGCTGCAACAATGGGCTCAACCATAGCAACAATTGTGAGGATGGCACAAAATCATTGTTGTGCATAGGGTTGTTAGGAGTTGGAACTGACTCCATGGCACCTAACAACAACATCTTAGTTGCTTTGTTTTGGTTCTCTCAATGTGGTTGCCATTTGGGTTTCCATATTGGCTAATGAAGTAGAACATCTTTTCATGTACTTATTGGCCATTTGTATATCTTCTTTGGAGAAATGTCTATTCAAATCCTTTACCTATTTTTAAAATTGAGTTATCTTTTTTAATTTTATTCATTTTATAGTTGTTGTTGAGAATATACACAGCAAAACATACACCAAGTCAACAGTTTTTACATGTACAATCCAATGACATTGGTTACATTCTTCAAGTTGTGCAACCATTCTCATCCTCCTTTTCTGAGTTTTTCCTCCCCCCATTATCATAAACTCACTGTTCCCAAAGTTTCCTGTCTAAACTTTCCAGTTGCTGTTGTCAATTTTATCCCATATAGTTCTTAAAAGAGCATTATGCTCAAGGTAGACATTTTTACTAGCTAAACTATTGTTTGGTTTTAAGAAGACTCCATGTGATATTTTTGATTTAAAGTTTAAAGATTATCTCAAGGCAATAGTTTTAGGGGTTCATACAGCTTTCATGGCTCCAGAAAGACTGGAGTCCATGAGAATTTGAAACTGTCTTCTGCATTTTCCCCTTTTTGATCAGGAATCCTCTAAAGAATCCTTGATCAAAATGTTCAGTAACAGTAAGTAGCCAGGAGCCATCTGGTTCTTCTGAGATCATGACAAAGGTGGCAGCTGTTCATGGAAGCAATTAGCCACACATTCCATATCCTCCTCCTATTCCTGACACTCCTTCCTCTGTTGCTCCAGGTGAATAGAGGCCAATGTTTTGCCTTGGATGGCCACTTGCAAGCTTTTAAGACCCAGACACTATGCAATGAATTAGGAGGCAAAACAGAAGCACTAAACACGAGATTAGGCCAGTTGACTGTGATGTCCCATGAAACCATGACCCTAAACATCCAAAACAAGGAAACAAATTCCTTGAGGTGTTTGGTTGTACATAAGCAGACTCAGCAGCTACTCTTTTTTTTGTCATTGTTGTAAATAAGTCTATTACACAAATTTACCAATTCAGTTCTTTACAGATGTAAAACTTCTTGACAGCAATTACAATAATTGGATTGTTTGTCTTTTTGTTACTGAGTTGTAGGACTTCTTTACATCTTGATATTAAACCCTTATGAGATATACGGTTACCAGATATTTCTCCCACTCTGTAGGTAGTCTTTTCACTTTCTTATGTCTTTTGATGAAGAAAAGTTTGTAATTTTGATGAAATGCAATGTATCTACTTTTTTATTTTGTTGCTTGTCCTTTTGATGTCATTTTTATGAATCCATTGCCAAATTCAAAGTTATGAAGATTTACTCCCTTTTTTCTAAGAATTCTATTGTTTAGCTCTTATATTTAAGTCATTGATCCATTTTGAGTTAATTTTTGTATATAGAGAGCTAGAGGTCCTACATCAATGTTTTTGTGTATGCAAATCCAATTGTTCCAGCAATATTTGTTGAAGAAACTATTTTTTCTCCATTAAATGAACTTGTCACCCTGGTCAAAAATCAAATGGCCATAGATGTATGGGTTTATTCTGCATTCACAATTCTATTTCATTGGCCTATATGTCTATCCTTGTGTTAGTACCACCTTGTTTTGTAATAAGTTTTGAAATCAGAAAATGTGAGTCCTCCAATTTTATTCTCCTTTTACAAGATTGTTTTGGTTACTCGGGACCCTTACAATTTCATATAAATTGAGAATTAGCTTTTCCCTTTCTGCAAAAAAAAGGCTGTTGGAATTTTGATAGAAATTGTGTTGAATCTGTAAACCACTTTGAATAGTATTGACGTCTTAACAATATTAAGTGTTTTGATCCATGAACATGATATGTCTTTTTGTTTATTTAGAACTTCTTTAAATTATTTTAGGAATATTTTGTATTTTTCAGTGTACAAGTCTTTCACTTCCCTAGTTAATTTTTTCCTAGTAATTTATTCTTTTAGTTGTTGTTCTAAGTAGAATTGTTTTCTTTTTTCCTTTTCAGGCTGTTCATTGCTGGTGTATAGTAACACATCTGATTTTTGTGTATTGATCTTGTACTCTGCAACTGCACCGAATTCATTAAATTTACTTTTTGACTGCCATTTTTTTAATCTTATGCTAAAACAGACATATGGAATTTGAAATACTTGATCCAAAAGATGAATTACCACATAGTTTTAAAGGCAGGATGCAGTTTTATTTTGTTCACTTGCTTTACCCACTTTCAATTTGTGAAAGTCATTCTTGAAGCTGCAGCATTACTAAAGATATAACTCATGCCTTTGCAGGCCAGAATTGCAAACCGACAGGCATTTGATCATTGAGCATTCTGAACAGTAAATGGAAAATAAGAAGCTTCTTATTCTGACATATAAACAACATAAGACCCCCTTTGTAAGTTTCCAAAATGTATGAGAAACGGATATTAATTTAGAGTTCTCTCATTGAGTACACTGGAGTCTGTTGTCCAAGTTGAAAAGGAAAGAATACACCAGTTTCACATAAATTAAAGCCTTTTTATTCTATTGTATTTTATTTATTTATTTCCAAGGGTTTATATTCCAGGGCCTCTGAAGTAGTATCTTTTAGCTTGATAGTGTGTGCACTGCCTTCCTCCATTCAGCATCCTGGGACAAACAATTCAGATTTTCTCAAGTCAAGGACAAATACACATGCTTGATAGTGAATAACTCCAGAAGGCTGTTGTTTGATACGGTGCTGCTTTATTTCTCTTGAACCTGGTAGGTATCTTGTGCCACTCGGCAGAAAAACCTTCCTTCTTCTCAACAAGGTTACTCTTTTCGATGAGCATTAAAAGATAGCTTTAAGCCATCCACAATTATGACCTTGACTAGGAAAATGTAAGTTAATAAGGCTTCAACAAATTATGGTCTTTTTGGTCGATTTGCCTAGTGAACTGTTAATTGTAAAACTGAAAGACATTATGTTCAGCTTTCTCTATCACATCTTTTGTGTTTTAACAGTGACACTTCATTGAGTGCAATTAACAAAGCCTAGGAGATTTATTAACACACTTCTTCATGGCCAATGATCCATTCCACTTAAGACATAACACTGTAAAATGCACATTATCTCCTTTTGGCACTTACAATAATGCTTCATGAACTAGGAAGGCATATGTTAAAGCAGATAAAAAAGCATTATTAGCTGACAAATCTTACAATTTATTAGACAGTTAATTTATCAGCTTAAAAGACACTTAAAACAGCTGTGCATTTAATGTCTTTTTAATGTATCCAGTAAAACTTGCATAATTGCCTGTAGTGCAATTTATTTTTAGCTATGTTGCAAAATGTCTGCATTTACTGTTTACATCTTCTTTAATTTTTCCTGCAAGGCTCATCACATCTCTGCCTGAGCCCTAAAGGCAAGGGCCAATAATCAGTCAAAAAGCCTCCTCAAACAAATGGTTCCCCATGAATGAACTATTCAAAAGTGCATGCTGTTTGGGACCCAGGGAGTGTTAGCATTTTATCTTCACCCCGAGGGCAAAAGCAGAGGTTCCACAAATACACATTTCAAAAATTTATTTATTTATAAATAAATAAAATACAGGAATAAAACCAGGGTGACTCAGTCAGTAGGAGCTACTCAGTGGCTTTTTAGGCCCTCACATCCCAATCCGGTAGAAGTAACATTTTCAAGTATTTGAGTTTGGAGCCCATTTGGAAATGTATGTCTGGAATGTGAACTAACAAGGCTTTCAGACTACATTAGCAAGGTTGTTCCATTTTATAATTAAGGTAACAGCTCCCTGCTGATCAATTGGTTTAGTCCTAACTATGGCACTGCTAAGAGCCCTGGTAGCACAGTGGTTAAGTGCTCAGCTGCTAACTGAAAGGTCCCCAGTTCGAACCCACCACCTGCTCCATGGGAGAAAGATGTGGCAGTCTGTTCCCATAGAGATTTACAGCCTTGAAAACCCTATGGGGCAGTTCTATTCTGTCCTATAGAGTTGCTTTGAGTTGGGATCGACTCGATAGCAAAAGGTTTTTGGTTTTTATGGCTTACTAGAGCAGGGGCACAGGAAAAAAATGTGAAAGTTGAGACATATTTCATGGCTCTGACATGTGAATTGGTCCTGTTTGTTTCTTGCTATTTGATTTAATGAAACCTTTGTTAAAACTTTCTATTTCCTACAGAATTTTAAACAGTAATGATGTCTGGGGGAAATGAGGCTAGTTATTGTAAAAGCAAAAAGCAAACAATGTATGTTGCCCCTAATGAAATGAGAAGTTAAAATTTGGTCTTTAGGAGGGTTTGCTATAACCTACTGAGAGAGAGCAGCCTTCTCATTCTAAAATTTAACATGTCTTCTTCTTGCTTCTGATGTGAGCTTGACCACAGCTGGAAGGCTAAGTCATGTGCTTATTTTTTAGATAACGTGTGGTGCCCAAACCCAACTTGTCTTTCCTATCGACTTAAAGACTCCTTATGGTTTCTGGGCTAATTAAAGTCTTTTAATTTGCTTTCAGAACATGAAATTACAACAAAAAAAGAAAAATGTGTGTCAGTGCATGCATATACGTACTATTAAGGTAACTGACAGAACTTTAAGCATTTTTTGGATAAAGAAAAATACTTCGTCCCTGGATTGACCAAGATCTAAGATAGCAGGATTAAGGAGACCTTGACTTCAAATCTAGTCCCTTCTGATTCAGCACTGAGGACTTAGGAATGAAGCAGGTAGACAGAAAAGAGAAATTTCATGCATTTTCTTTTATTTTTCAAATAGTTTTCCATTGGAATGTGTTTTTCCCCCTTCAAAGTGCCTACATGATGTAGGGAAATGCTTATATTCTCAAAACCTGGTGCAAAAGGAAGAAGGTAGTGATGATTAATAGGAGAAGAGGTAACACTGCTGTACATGAGTCAATGTGGTAGACAAAACAGACGTTCTGTAGATTTGCAAAATGTTGAAAGGCTGCTGTGAGTCTGAATTAAATTGTTCTGGTAAAATATTGCCTAATTGAGAATTAAGTTCAGAATAGGCTCAAAAACTTTATCATATGGATACTAGTTTTACCATTTATCTAGAGTAATCAAATGTTTCTTTCACTAAAAAAAACTATTTTTTTCACTAAATACACTTAATTCACACTTGCTTTCTCTTATACCCAGACCTTTCATGTGTATACCCTTAAGTTCTTACATCTTGCTTCACATTCTCAGAATAGCCCTGCTAGGTAGATGTTATTATCATTCGGTGTATAGATAACTCAGAGTGACTTGCCCAAGTTCACTTACCATGTAAATCTCAGAGCTGAGGTGAAAATTCACAACCGCCTCCTAATCCAATTTATTTCTCTACAATACTGCCGCTTTAGAGTAGCATCATGGAAAGGATACTGCGTAGGCTAAATTCATCTTCAAGGTAAAACAAACAAACAAAGAAAATACAGAATTATTACTTTTACAAAAGATCTCCAGTCCCGTTACTTGAGAAAATATTTATTTTACATATTCAGCTCTATCTCTTCTAAAACATTCAACCCACAAAATTGAATTTTCCTGCTTATTTTGGTCACCTTGTGAAAAATAAAAGAATATAATATTTCTGAAGCTGCTTCTTAAGAACATTTTGAAATATTTGGCCAGGGTTTGGTTAAGAAGAAGTGTAAATTTATATCATTTCTATGATAGAATATTTTAGTACTTTAGTGAATACTCTCCCAACACTAATAGGCATGGGACAAAGCACACTACTTTTGGGAAAACATCCACTCATTTGTAATTGCTAACAGAAAATTTTGTTATCTTCATGTTTTCAAATTCAGATTTCAAAAGGCATATAAACTACTGAGTCCCAACTACTGTCACTCTTCCTCCTGCATTCTAGGCATGTGGTTATACTGGTTCTTTAATGGAGGTATCTTAATGTCAGCATGAGTGTGTGTGTGTGTGTGTGTGTGTGTGTGTGTGCGTGTGTATGCTGAACATTAAGAAATAAAGAACAACAGATTGAGGTTAAGAACAATATTTATGCTCCTTACCTACATGCACTAAAAGGAGGCATTTATCTGTTTCATTTTGAATTAATTATAAACATTTAATAGCACATCCTTCACACAAGCGATAGTCAACTAATGAAAATTGCTTTATCATCTGATTAGACCAGCATTGTGGACAATTTTACTGCTATAGTGAAAATAATAGGTTCATCATCATTCTCCCCATTTTGGTCTAATTCCAATTTGTTTTAGATATTTTCTTTGGAGAAAATCAATCTACTAATTAGTGACTCTAATAAGGTTCTCTTAATGGAGAGCCTGAAGTTTTAAAGAGATGCATCAGCCCACATAATATTGGTACTACAATCCTTTCATTTACTGATTTTAAAAGCTGATACTTTTCACAGTGCTTCAATTATACATTAAGAATTTCTACATCTATGACACGAAAACCAAGCAAAGAAATTACTTAAGATCTCACATCAAATCAAAGTAGTATATTGTACTGTGAGTAAAAAAAAGTAATTTTTTTTATACAAGAGAACGCCAAGAATCATGACTCACGAATACATCTGAGTGTCCTTAAGTGCCGTATGTCTATGGGAATATTGTATACCTTCCCTGTTTTTATTTGGCATTAACTTAGAATGAGAACATCTGCTAGGACTTGTAATTCATAGGAATCACGTTTTCTTATATATACATACCCCCCCCAAAAAAAGCCATTGCCATCGAGTTGATTCCTACTTATAGCGACCCTATAGGACAGAGTAGAACTGCCCCATAGAGTTTCCAAGGAGTGCCTAGAGGATTCGAGCTGCTGAGCTTTTGATTAGCAGCCAAAGCACCAATGAATTGTGCTTTTGGTAGGGTTGGAGGCACCAGGCATGTATGGATGCATGAAGAAGAGGGTTGAAGAACACAGGAATGAATTATTCTTGCAGAAAAGAGAATGGCAATCCTGAATTCTGATGTGTTGCATTGTAGTTTGGGAAAAGAATAGCCCACATAGACATGATAACATTACTACCACAGTATGATTCCAAATCGTGTCTTCATAAGGTTCAATGACCTGGCTACTGTAAACGCAGTCTACATCTGAAAGAATTAGCCAGTTAAAACCTTATGAATAGCAGCAGAACATTGTCTTATACAGCATCAGAAGACGAGCCCCTCAGGTTGGAAGGCACTCAAAAGACAACTGAGTAGAGTAGACCTTAATGACCTGGATGGAGTCAAACTTTCAGGACCTTCATTTGCTGATGTGGCAAGTCTCAAAATGAGAAGACACAACTGCAAACATCCATTAGTAATCATACTGGAATGTATGAAGTATGAATCTAGGAAAATTGGGAATGGTCAAAAATGAAATGGAACACATAAAGATCGCTATCCTAGGCATTAGTGAGCTGAAATGGATTGGAACCGGTCATTTTGAATCAGACAATCATATGGTCTACTATGCCAGGAATGACAACTTGAAGAGGAATGGCACTGCATTCATTGTCAAAACGAACATTTCAAGATCTATCCTGAAGTACAAAATTGTCAGTGATAGGTTAATATCCATATGCCTACAAGGAAAACCAGTTAGCACGACTATTATTTAAATTTACACACCAACCACTAAGGCTGAAAATGAATAAATTGAAGATTTTTACCAACTTCTGCAGTCTGAAATTGATGGAATATGCAATCAGGATGCGCTGATAATTAGAGGTGATTGGAATGCGAAAGTTGGAAACAAAGAAGAAGGATCGATAACTGGAAAATATGGCTTTGGTGATAGGAAGGGCACCAGAGATCCCGTGATTGAATTTTGCAAGACCAATGACTTCTTCATTGCAAATACCTTTTTTCACCAACGTAAACAGTGACTGTACACATTGCCCTCACCGGATGGAATACACAGGAATCAGATCAACTGCATATGTGGAAAGAGATGTTGGAAAAGCTTGATATGATCAGTCAGAACAAGGTGAGGGGCCGACTGCAGATCAGACTATACTTTGCTCATATTCAAGCTCAAGTAAAAACTGAAGAAAATTAGAACAAGTCCAGGAGAGCCAAAGTACGACCTTGAGTATATCCCACCTGAATTTAGAGACCATCTCAAGAATGGATTTAATGCATTGAACACTAATGACCGAAAACCAGATGAAATGTGGAATGACATAAAGGACATCGTACATGAAGAAAGCAAGAGGCCATTAAAAAGACAGGAGAGAAAGAAAAGACCTACATGGATGTCAGAAAAGACTCTGAAACTTGCTCTTGAATGTTGAGTAGTTAAAGTAAAAGGAAAAAAAATGATGAAGTAAAAGAGCTGAACAGAAGATTTCAAAGGGCAGCTTTATGATGACATGTGCAAAGAGCTGGAGGTAGAAAACCAAAAAGGGAGAATACACTCAGCATTTCTCAAGTTGAAGGAACTGAAGAAAAAATTCAAGCTTTGAGTCAAAATGCTGAAGGATTCTACTGGGAAATTATTAAATAATACAGGAAGCACCAAAAGAAGATGGAAGGAATTCACAGAGTCACTATACCAAAAAGAATTGGTGGAAGTTCAACCATTTCAGGAGGTAACATATGATCAGGAACCAATGGTACTGAAGGAAGAAGTCCATGCTGCACCGAAGGCATTGGTGAAAAACAAGACTTGAGGAAATGACAGAATACCAATTGAGATGTTTCAACAAACGGAGACAGCCATGGAAGTGCTCACTCCCCTATGCCAAGAAATTTGGAAGGTAGCTACTTGGCCAACTAACTGAAAAAGATCCATTTTTATGCCTATTACCAAGAAAGGTGGTCCAAAAGAATGCAGAAATTATCGAACAATATCATTAAGATCACAGGGAAGTAAAATTTTGCTGAAGATCATTCAAAAGCGGCTGCAACAGAATATAGACAGGTAACCACCAGAAATTCAAGCCAGACTGAGAAGAGAACATGGAACAAGGGATATCATTGCTGCTATCAGAGGGATCCTGGCTGGAATCCGAGAATACCCGAAAGATGTTAACCTGTGGACTATGGAAAGTACTCAAATGTATGAATCATAAAAAAATTATGGATAACATTGTGAAGAATGGGAATTCCAGAACACTTAGTTGTGCCCATGAGGAACCTGTACATAGACCAAGAGGCATTCATTCCAGCAGAACAAGGGTATACTGCATGGTTTAAAGTCAGGAAAGGTGTGTGTCACTGTTGTATCCTTTTACCACACCTATTCAATCTGTATGCTGAGAAAATAATCTGAGAAACTGGATTATATGAAGAAGGGGACATCAGGATTGGGGAAAGGCTCATTAACAACCTGTGTTATGCAGATGACACAACCTTGCTTGCTGAAAGTGAAGAGGACTTGAAGCATTTACTGATGAAGATCAAAGACCACTGTCTGATGTATGGATTACATCTCAACATAAAGAAAAGCAAAATCCTCACAACTGGACCAATAAGCAACATCATGATAAATGGAGAAAAAATAATTCCAAATTGTGTTTTCATAAGGTTCAATGACCTGGCTACTGTAAACGCAGTCTACTTCTAAAAAGAATTAGCTACAATCAACACCCATGGAAGCAGCAGTCAAGAAATCAAAAGACCCATTGCACTGGGCAAATCAGCTGCAAAAGGTCTCTTTAAAGTGTTGAAGAGCAAAGATGTCACCCTGAGGACTAAGGTGGGCCTCACCCAAGCCATGGTGTTTTCAATCGCCTCATATGCATGCAAAAGGTGGACAATGAATAAGGAAGACCTAAGAAAAGTTGACATCTTTGAATTGTGTTGGCGAAGAGTATTGAGTATACCATGGACTGCCAAAAGAACGAACAAATCTGTCTTGGAAGAAGTATAGCCAGAATGCTCCTTAGAAGCAAGGGTAGCGAGACTATGTTTCACATACTTTGGACATATTGTCAGTAGGGATCAGTCCCTGGAGAAGGACATCATGCTTGGTAAAGTAGAAGGTCAGCAAAGGAGAGGAAGATCCTCAATGAGATGGATTGACCCAGTGTCTGCAACAATGGACTCAAGCGTAGCAACAATTGTGAGGATGGGGCAAGACCGGGCAGCGTTTCGTTCTGTGGTGCATAGGGTCACAATGAGTCAGAACAAACTCAACAGCACCTAACAACAACAACGGTAATTCCAAATCGTGTTTTCACAAGGTTCAATGACCTGAGTACTCTAAACGCTTAAAGAAAGCCCCTCTCAAGACTGAACAAACTCTGCTATCCTGACTTCCTTTTTAGAAATTCAGGTAGTAAGCACAGCATGCCTGAAAGCAGACTCACTGAGCTCTCTTTTAAAATTGCACATTTTCTTGTTCCCTGTTGACTTCTGTGTTATAATCCTTGGGTTCTTTGGAATGTCCTTTTAAACTAGTTGTTATGAAATAGGCACATTAATAAAATATAATGACACTTACTATATTGCTCATTGGACTAACTGATTTACCTGAATGATCTAATTTACTCTCACAATGTCCCATGAACTAAAAATTATCATAATCTCCATTTACAGTTGAGGATACTGAGGCTTAGAGAGATTAAGTGGTATTACTAAGGTTATATAACTACTACATTACTAAGCCAGAATATGAAAAAAAAAAAAAGTTTGTCACACTGGAGCCTGTGTTCATAACCACTATGCACACTGTTACACATTTTCCCTTTCTATGGTTACCAGATTTAGCAACAAAAATAGGGAAATGTCCTCTATTTTAATCAGCAACCTTACCTTTGTCCTAGGAAACCCCGGTGGCATAGTGGTTAAGAGCTACAGCTGTTAACCAAAAGTTCAGCAGTTCAAATCCACCAGGCACTCCTTGGAAACTCTATGAGGCAGTTCTACTCTGTCTTATAGGGTTACTATGAGTCAAAATCGACTCAACAGCAATGGGTGGGTCACCTTTGTTCTAATCAGCCTAATGTCATAATAATTTCAATTTTGGCACAAGAGGAAAAGAGGGTTTTTTCCATGAACGTGGTATATCTATTTATTTAGGTCATTGTTTTGTTTCTTTTTCATTTTCAATTTTCATCATACAAGTCCTGTACATGTGGTGTTATATTTGTTGTTGTTGTGGTTCAGTGCTGTTGAGTTGGTTCCGACTCACAGTGACACTATGCACAACAGAACGAAACACTGCTCAGTCCTGCACCATGCTCACAATCATTGTTATTCTTGAGGCCATTGTTGCAGCCACTGTTTCAATCGATCTCATTGAAGGTCTTCCTTTTTTTCACTGACTTTCTACTTTACCAAACATAATGTCCTTCTCCAGGGATAGATCCCTCCTGATAACATTTCCAAAGTATGTGAGACATAGTCTCGCTACTGTTGCTTCTAAGGGGCATTCTGGTTATAGTTCTTCCAAGACAGATTTATTTGTTCTTTTGGCAGTCCATTGTATATTCAATATTCTTCACCAACACCATGATTCAAAGATGTCAGTTCTTCTTTGGTCTTCCTTATTCATTGTTCTATGTATTATATATTATGAGGCCTGACAGTGAAGTAGTTAAGAGGTTGGTTGCTAACCAAAAAGTCAGCAGTTTGAATCAACCAGTCACTATTTGGAAACCCTGTGGGGCAGTTCTACTCTGTCATATAGGGTCTATATAAGTCAGAATCGACTCGATGGCAATGGGTTTGGTTCTTTTTTTATTATATATATCTAAAAATAATTTTTTATTTTTTTATATATGTATATACATATATGTATAAAAAAAATAGGGTGAAAAAATACACAACAAAACCTACACTCATTCAACAATTTTTACATGTATGGTTAATTGAAAATGGTTATATATTTCGTGTTGTTTCACCATTCTCATTCTCTGCTCATATTTTTTCACTACCGTTAACTTATACCTTGCCCCTTAAAATTCTCATCTGTGCTTTAGAGTTATTGTTGTCATTTTGATCTCATAAAGATAAAACTTTAGAAGGCTACAATGCTCAAGGTACACATTATTTTTTAACTAAATTGTTGTTAAAAAAAAGAAGATTTTTTAAAAAATCAGACAGCATTTGTGTTTGGGAATTTGGAATTAACAGCTCATCCATAAGGGTAGAATTACAGTGAAAGCCTGAGGAAGATCATGCAAGATAGTTAAAGAGTAGACAGTTCTTGTGGCCTTACTCCATTATTCTATTTTCACATTCATGGAAGAGTCACAGCTGTCTTTATTCAGAAAAAAGCACTTCTCTTACTTTTTTCCCAGATTGTTGAGTAAAATCTGGGGAGTATGAAGGAATCATATGATAAACAATTTTTCATATTGTACAAAGGGAATGTGACCATATAGTAGCTGAGCGGTTATGTTGTCTCTTCCCAACTGCCTAGGGGATTATATAAGACTGTTGTGAGGTTAATCCTCATTCTCATCATACATAACAGACATACACTGATCATCGACAATATACTAGTTACTAACTAGAATCAAGTAAGTAAGTGCTTCAAGTCGTCTTCATTTTTAGCACGCAAGGTTGTGTCATCTGTACATTGCAGGTTGTTAATGAATCTTCCTCCAATCTTGATGCATGGTCTTCAAATAGTCCGGTTTCTTAAACTATTTGTTCAGCGTACAGATTGAATAAGTAAAGTGAAAAGATACAATCCTGCTGCACACTTTTTCCAATCTTAAACCTTGTTCTCTTCTAAAGACTGATTTTTGATCCATGCACAGGTTCCATATGAGAAAAAATTAAGTATTCTGGAATTTTCATTCTTCATAATGTTATCCTTAATTTTTATGAGCTACACAGTCAAATGCCTTCACATAGTTGTTAAAACACAGGTAAACATCTTTCTGGTATTCTCTGTTTTAGGCCAATGTCCATTTGACAACAATGATGCCCCTTGTTCCATGTCCTCTTATGAATCTGGCTTGAACTTCTGGCACTTCCCTGTCAATATACTGCAGCACTTGTTTTTGAATTATCATCGGCAAAATTTTTCTAGCAGGTGATATTAATGATATTTTTTGATAACTTCTGCATTCCATTCGATTGCCTGTCTTTGAAATTGTCACGGATATAGTCTCTTCCAGTTGGATGGCCAGGTAGCTGTCTTCCAAATTTCTTTACATAGACAAGTGAGCACTTCCAGTATTGTATCTGTTTGTTGAAGCATCTCAGTTGGTATTCTGTCAATTACTGAAGTCTTGTTATTCATCAATGCCCTCAGTGTAGCTTGAACTTCCTTGTTTAGTACCCACAGTTCTTGGTCTTACTTCTGAAATGGTTGAACAGTGACCAATCACTGGTACAGTGATTTTATGTATTTCGTCCATCTTCTTTTAATTCTTCATTCAGTTTTTGCCACAGAATCCTTCAGTAATGCAACTTCAAGCTTCAATTTTCTCTTCAGTTCTTTCAGCTTGAGAAATGCCAATCACGTTCTTCCTTTTTGGCTTTCTAACTCTAGGTCTGTCTTAGTCTGGGTTCTATACGAGTGAAGTATATACAGTTATATATATAGAGAGAAATTTACCTCAAGGAAATGGCTCATACAATTGTGGAGCTGACAAGTTCCTAATCTGTGAGTCAAGCAACAGGTTGAAGATCTCTGCTGGCTCCTGGGATTGCAAGAGTTGGCGAATCCAAAATCTGCAGGTCAGGTGGGAGGCTATAGGCTTCTACAGGCTTACATTCCAAGAACTGGAGAACAGTACATAGGCAAGGAAGAAAGGGAGATTTACCAGAAAATTCATTTATATTTTGGAGTCGGGCCATACCCACAAGTAAACTCGCCTTTGAATTGATTGGCTGCTTACATCAGGTCACAAAATGGAAGGTGATTACATAGTGCTGGCCAAACCACTGAAGAAACAGCCTAGCCAAGTTGACACATAACATTAACCATCACAAGGTCATTGCACATTTCATCATAATACTTTACCTTGTCTTCTTGAGCTGCTCTTTGAAATCTTCTGTGCAGTCCTTTTACTTCATTATTTCTTCAGTTCAGTTTAGCTACTCTGCACTTAAGGTCAAGTTTCAGAGTCTTTCTGACATCCATTTTGGTATTCTCCTTCATTCCTGTCTTTTTAACGAACTTTCACTTTCTTTATGTGTGATATCTTTGATACCTTCCCACAACTCTTCTCGTCTTCAGTCATTCATGTTCAGTGTGCCAAATCTATTTTTGAGATGGTCTGTAAATTCAGGCAGGATGTATTCAAGGTTGTACTTTAACTCCTGTGCACTTGCTTTGATTTTCTTCAGCTTCAACTTGAACTTGCACATGAGCAACTGAAGAGTCCCCAGCTACATTCACTAAAAAGACATAAAATTAGCTGTGCCTTTCTCACCTTAGGTTCTAGGCACAGACACATCGTTTTACTATAAAAAATACTACTCATTAGCACCGCATATTCGGTAAATATTTGAGGTCTGAATAACGGGATAAAATTACTAGGAGTGAAAACTTACCAAAAATGGGGAGTTTAAGGGTTGTTTTATAGTCTTTAATACCTTGGGCTGACTTGAAGCATAATTACAATTTAGGTTAGTGTTTACCCTCTTTTAATATTTCCTATGTTTTGCTCTCTAGTATCTAGAACACTCAAACTTTAAGGCTATCCAGTTTATATCCCTGCCGCTTTCTTGCATGCTCCATAATTACCCTTTAGCCTTCAACCCTGTCCTCGGACCTTTAAAACTTTCATTTTTGCAATGCTTTGTACAGAGCTAATTTTTTAGGAGAAAATCATTTGATATTAAATTATAAGCAACTGATAACACTTACAGGACTAACTTCTTAGAAGTATTTTAATTCATAGGTAATATTTGTTTTGAGCACCAAAAACTAAATCCCTAATGGAGGAATTAAGGTAAGAAGCTGTGGTGCCACAACAGTTACATGCTTAGCTGCTAACCAAAAGGTTGGCAGTTCGAACCCACACAGAGGCTCCACGGGAGACCTGGAGATCTGCTCCCATAAAGATTACAGACCAGAAAACCCTATGCGGCAGTTCTACTCTGTCACACGAGGTCACTATGAGTCAAAATCAACTTGATGGCACCTAATAACAGCATATTTGGGGACAGGATTTTTTTCATGGAAAAAGTAAAAAAAAAAAAAATACAGGGCTACTCAGTTGCATGTGTTAATTCCTCCTGAATTCAGCAACCAATATAGCAATTCTCAGCAAAAAGTATATTTAAAGATCATAGACCTAGAATCTATGACCTATGTTTATCTGTCCACTGAGAATCCAGCTATGTCTACACCAAAAAAAAAAAAAGGCCAAACCCTTTGCCATCAAGTTGATTCTGACTCATAGCAACCCTATAGGGCAGAGTAGAACTGTCCCCACAGGGTTTCCAATGAGTGGCTGGTGGATTCGAACTGCCAGCCTTTTGATTAGCAGCCAAGCTCTTGACCACTGTGCAACCAGGACTCCATGTCTATACCAGTGGTTCCCAAATGCCAGTTCACATCTGAATGCTAAAAAAAAATGTTACAGCAAAATGAGAAGAATATGAACAATGTATTAATTTTTTTTTTTTTAATGACTCTAAATCACTAAATACAAGGTGTTCTTTTTTCTTCTTTTCTGGAGATTATTTCCCTCCTTACATTTTTTGGTGTTAAAATAGCCTTTCTTGTATCAAGTCAAAGTGTCAATAGATGGCATTAAATATGTAATTATTTGGCAAAATGAAAAATTAGCAACCCTGTGTTTGTTGGTCTTATAATCTTTCCTGAAGTTGAACTGGTCTGTGAAATCTCTAAATCTGGGGATGTGTCTTCTCCACAACTTTAAAGCAATTCATTATTTCTGGAAATTCCATAAGTGGTGGGAGGGGGTGGGGATGAGGTGCTCACTGGTAGGCAGTGGAATGAAGGACTGAAGAAGGGGAAATTACTCACACTGCCAAAACAATTGACTGAACTTTTGCCTCAGAAATGACCTTGCCCCAGTCTCCAAAAGGCCCCTAAAATATTTGTCTTTGGACTTTAGCCTTGAAAGACAGGTGCAGTTCTCTTCTCTCCCTTGCATCATGCATTCTAAAGACCTGCACATGCTGGGACATTTTCTCCTTGAAAAGAAAAAAAAATCTATTAAAACACGGTTAGAAGAGAGAAGGAAAGGAACTGCAGGGAGAGAAGGGAGGCAGGGATTCTCTTTATCTCTCTTCAAAGAGAATTGAAGGAAGAGTCCATTTTGGCTTTGACTAAATTGAATACCCTTTTCTCTGTGCTGGGGAATCAGACCCTTTAAAATAACCAGTGATTTCTATAGGGACTTTACTAGCCTGGTAAATAGCTGTTGTCACTGACTCACAGCTTCTGCTGAATTAGGAGTTGGTGGGCGTGCTGGTTTACAAACGGGAGGCAGATCACTGCAGGCTCATTCACCCCTCTTAGCAAATTTACCTTTGGGCAGCTTTCCAGCAGGAATTGCATGGGACAGAAGAGTGGTGGGAGGGAACATGTTGAAGCTATAGCCCACAGGGATGGTCCAGGCCAGATGCCTGTTGTGAATGTCGTGCTAGGCCCACCCACACAACTGTTTTTGGCAACCAATCTGGGTATTTCCCTTCTTATAGATTGGTGCCAAACACCTGCCTGCAGCCAACATGGATAGCTAGGCACAGAGGCAGAAGTGTCAGCCACCTCTACAAGTATGTTTTCAGGGTTGACAGAAAGTATTCAATGACAGAAAATATATATACATATATATGTATACTGTGTGTGTACACATATATTTTTATCCCTTTATTATCACTTTAAGATTCTTTGTTAGAGTACTTCCATTCTACAGTGAAATTTTAACTTTCAACCGAAAATCCCTTATAGGAGAGAGAACACATTTATACTAAGATGTAAATGACTGATAGAAGGACCTTTCTCCAGGAGAGAGGGAAAAAACCTCTAAAGCCACAGATACCCTAAAAAGTGAGAAATTTTAGGCTTCGAGGAAAGGAAAGGTAATAATGGAAGGCTAGAGTTGTAATAGACATTCTTTAACTGTTTGACAAGGCCAGCCTACTGATCAAAATGTAATTTAGTGGTATTCGGAGGTAGAAAGAATCTGGCTAATAAACATGAATATTATGAGATATAAAAATGAGACATATTCAGCCTATATTAGCAATCCTATAATCTAAAATAATGATGTTATTCATTTGTCTATCTTTTACCACCAGGTTTCAGAAAGAATTTAAGGCAGAACAACAATTATAAATAAGCCTCATATTTGTATAACACTTTAAAATTTACAAAGTTTTCTAATAAATATTTTCTCATTCAAAGTGCTTGGTAATATCATAGTGCCAAAAAAAAGAATGGAATTTCTTTGAAAAAATAAGAAAACAAAATAAATCCTTTGAAGATGTATCTAAACCAAGCAGTTTATACAGTGCCCTTTCCTTTGAAATATGTGCATACTTTCTGAACTTTTGTCTATGGTTTTAACCTGCAATCATAGACGATGAACCTGTTATTAAACTTGCTTGCAGCTGATATCAGTTTATCCCCAAGCATCAGACGCCAGATGTTTTTGGTGAGAAGAAAATTAATGGCCTAAATAATGAATCAATTGAGGAGCAGTGGCCATAATCCATCTGCTCTTTAAGCCAAGGCCCTGAGTCAGGCTGGCTTCTGGCTACGCAGAATATTAATCAGTTGAAGAGTTAAACAGAGGACTCAAAGCCATTGTTGTGAGATGCCTCCAGGCGCCCCCAAGCCACTCCTTCTATAGGTTGGGCTTTGTACAAGAAATGAATAGGCAAACAAAAAGCAGGGGACAGGGAGAGAGCAGTATAGAACTGGTAATTTGGATTGACTGCCCCTTGTGTGCCCAAGGAGAAAATGACTAAATACGGACAGTCAGAGTCCAACCCAAGCCTCCTCTATTTGGATAGAATCATATTCCCTAAACGCATAATCCATTTTGATGACGGTTAAATCATTTATTTATTGGGCTTCATGCCATTTATCATTCTTGTCCTTATTCTTGTAGTGTTCCCTCCCAAACTTGACGCGGATATTTTATGATGTGGTGTGGTGTGTTTTGTGAGGAGTCGTCTGATAAAATAAAGTTCTCCCATATGCAGGCATTTTCTGGGACCTTGAGATTCAGCCTGTAAGCGTTGCTGTGTATATTCATTTCTCAGGGACATTTCAAAAGTAAACTGTGGAGGAGGCAATGAAAGATCTAATCTGGCACCTTCTTGGATTATAATCACCAAAAGTCAATTTCAGTTTTTGGATGGTGATATGTGACCTGATTCTTTCCTTTTTAAAACCTGGAACTGGGTTTTTCATAGGCTTTAAAACGGTAACACGAAGTGGCTTTCATGCTTCTATTTAAAACAGATAGATAGGCGGGTAGGTAGATAAATACAAATACATAGAGCAGAATCTACATACACATCAATTTCAATCTTTATTTCCTCAGGCCTCTCAGATGTCTCAAAATTTCTGGGAAACATTTG
Source organism: Elephas maximus indicus (assembly GCF_024166365.1). Lineage (NCBI taxonomy): Eukaryota > Metazoa > Chordata > Mammalia > Proboscidea > Elephantidae > Elephas > Elephas maximus. Next base: position 83,888,800 of record NC_064846.1, read on the forward strand.
GAATTGTGGTGCTGAGCATGCTAGAAAAATTTTTACTGCAAGTGGTACATGCCTTTACCCATTTCTATCTTTGCCCTTCAGCTACTTAGGTAGCAAAGACTGAAGTAAGTAGAATAATTCCAACCAATGGCGCCGGAGAAGGCCAAAATGCCAGGGAATAAAAATTGATAACAATTTTGCCTTGGTGAAGCCAAGAGGCATGGATACAAAGTCTGTGATTAGGTGCACTGCCTAGGCACTACGCCAAAAACATGCCAAAAGGAAGCCTGGGGTGCCTGACCACTAGGATAGCTATTTAGGTTAATTTGTATATATTGAATGATGTCCTTGAGTGGAAATTATGCCTTAAGCTTTTGTCTAGATGTGGGTGGTTATATGAGTGCTACCTTGCAAACTACACCCAAGCTGAGGAAGCTTATACATTTATTTTATTTTATTTTGCTCTGTGTTCAAGTTACATCAAGTCAGCAAGAATTGATTACACTCTTCTGTTATCTACAAACTCTGGCAGTCTGCACTGGTTGAAAGAAATTTTTTTTAAACAGGACTGGCAGCGCATAGGAATCAGTCAGTAGCCATCTGTGCCTAAGAGATGTGATTTTTTGGGGAGCCCCAAATAACAACTACACAACATGTTATCTTACTGTTTTAGGTTTTAATTGTCTCCACATTCCTAATAAACCCTGGAAGAGATTCTATCTACCTAGTAACCAATAATCCCTTGTTATAAACTAGTCCTTTAATGGGAATTAATTGGGAGGCAGCTGGAAACAAGAGAGACATAGATTAGGGAAGAGGGAGGAAGGATCTGTAAGAAATAAATATTTAAATGGAATCGGAAAGCCTAGAAATTTTTTTAAAAACTTTGTGCAGCCCTGCCCTAAGAACTAAGGCAGCACTACACCTCTCCAGCCCTTTGCCTCTTGGTCTCTACCTCCCATAACCTACCAAACTCTGACACAAGGTCCTAGAGAGAATATATCTGATCCTGGCTTTAGTTCTCTTGATTGGAACACTGTTGGTAAAATAGCAGGGTATCCTGAGAGGAATTGAGTGTCCTTTGCACTTTCCTTGGTTCTTGCCTAAGGATTACCTGGCTCCCAGCTGAAACTGGCCTTATTCCATTCTACTCAGCCACCCCTACACCCCCTCCAGCCCCACAAAACACACACCCCAACCACAACCGTTCCTAACCCCCTGCTGCTATGTTGAGGGACTTTTGAATTTCAGGGAGGTTTGGGAAATTATCTGGGAGGTACTGGATCACATTCCCTTAGCTCAAGTAAAAACAAACAAAAAACAAACCCCCTTTTTTTTAAAACAGGTCCCCTCTGCCTTCTACCTAGGGGTACAGGAACGTGGAGCTACCACACTCCATACACAGGAAATGTTCCATTAGATAAAAGTAAGCATCCTCTTTAGCACCAGAGTTCACTTAATAAATACTACTTGTACTTAAAAAAAAAAAAAACTTTTTGTTTTAAATCTTCTAAAGTATCAGAAGCTTTGGTCACTTTTCTAAACTGTTTGCACTATTTTGCAGTTGTGCCGAGAGAGGAAGAAGAAAAGGAAAACAGTTTAAATTATTGCTAAGTAGAAGAGTTTGGGAGAGGAGTTAGAACTCTGAATGCTATTTGGAGAGAGGGAGAAAGAATAGTGTGACTATAAAGAAGTGAAACTAGATTCCTGAGTCTCTGAGACAGCCACTGTGGCTGCTTGATCAGGCAGGCCTGCAATCAGAGCTCTTTGTGACCAGTTCCCTACGAAATAAAAACAAAACAAAACAAAAACCTGTTTATTTTGAAGTGCGTAAGTGCCATTTTCTCAGAGAAACAGAATCAGATATTTTTGGGGGGTAGTTAAGAGAGACTGTCCTGAATACGATCACCTGCATCTCAAATATTATAATTCAGTCCTTTGTTTGAATCTGTTTTTATTTAGATAATTGAATGAGTTTCAACAATAGCAACAATGGCTTGAATTACTTTTCCTTCTCAAAATTCAGTCCAAAGGACCAAAGTAAAATGTTCTCCCGATTCTGCTTTCACTTTTCATATTTTTATTAGTTGTTTTGCATTTATTTTTATTATTTTAGTGAAGATCATGAGTTTGTTTCTAAACCTAAAAAAAAAAACCTGCTACAACATCTAAAGAGGGGTTTTTGTTGTTGCTAAGTGACTTCTCTCTCTATTCTTTATATGTATTTAGCACTTTCAAAAACTCAATTAGTGTATTTTCCCTTCTACAATCCTTTGTGCAAATTATCTTCATTAACACTACTTTTAATGCTTTCAACTGAAAACTTTCTGATATGTCTCCTTATCTTGGCAGTTCAGGTTGTCCCCCCTTTCAATTTTATTATCCTCAATCCCTTTGGTTTTTGGTTTTTAAAGTGTATAAGCTTCAGTTTTCTTCAATGTATGCTGTGAATTTATTTTTGAGTTTTAAATTGGATTGTGATCTGATAAATTGGCCATGAAAATGTAAGTTGCCATTCTCCAGTTTCCTCCTCTGCATCGTGAGAAACAAGCAGATAAGAAACAGTTCTCATCTGGATTTCTCAGTCACTTTGACTTGACTGCTCTTATTCCGAAATAACGTTTTCTTTTAGGGTTTCTTCATGTTTTAGTAAACGGTAACAATGTTGAGCACTCTGATGATTAAAAGACAGGATGAGAGTTTAATTGGGGGTCTATTTTTAAAATAAAAAATTCAGTTAAATGACAGACATCTTTTGGATCAAATCTATGAGCATGCTTATACTCTTGACCAGGTATTTCATTTTATCATCCTGTTTTTGTTTTATAAATTCAATAACTGATACAAATTTATGGTAAAAGGAATGCAGGAAAAATATCTAATACTGTGCCTTATTTTGGTCTTTATAAAGAAAAATAATTTTCTTTCTCACTCAATTTGTTTATTTTAAATTTAATGTAAATTTTTTGAAAAATCTAAAAGGGAAAATATTAGTAGTCTTTTCTTTGTACCAATTTTTTTTTTTTTTTCAATAGCGACATTATCAATAGGGAGCAAGGTATGTACAATTGTATTAGGGGTAAAAATACAAACTGTTCTTATAGAAGTCCATTTTCAAGGATAAAGTAATTAGATTTCCCCCTCTCCTTCCCCCTCCCCGTTCCAGGTACCCTTAAATATGAGTTCAACTACTGTAATATTCTTTGAGTCTATCCGGCCTAAGGAATGAAAAGAAAAAAAAAAAGATGCTTAGAGACATGCATTAACTATTTCAGACCTTGAGATCACCAATGAGGGCACTGAGGAGCCCTTTTGATTTTAGTTTTCTCTCTCTCTCTCCTCTTCAAAAGACCAGAGTGTTTTTTTTTTTCCCCTCACAAAAGAGTCTTGTTCTGTTTCCTCTAGGCACAGCTTCTTAGATGTTTCAACCACTTCCATTGTTTCCCTGTGAGTCGGTTATTATTGAACAGAACATAATGAAGCTAGGATTTCTATGTCTACTTCCTTCTGAGGAGCCCTAATCACTTGCCCCACCTCACACTGAATATCCCTGTGAGAGAAGTATGGTTACACTCAGTCCGCTGAGACAGAAAGGGAGGCACAGAGAAGTGGCCAGTGATAGGGCTAAGAATATGACCGTAGGATCCTAATCCCTTAGCCTCGGTTCTTTTGTTAAACTACATTGCCAAATTACGGAATTATTGTTCTGTTTAAATGTAAAATTTTCCTGTTAAAACTGAAACTCATCTATAGAGACATCAAACTTTCCTATCTCTGCTGTTGGTAACAATATTACCTCAGTGTTTCAAGTTTCACAACTTCAGAAACAGTTTCGATTCGGCCCTTCCAGCAGACTTCTCCAACATCACCACTCCAGCTTTATCCCATGGTGATATCAAGCACTAAAATTGGTTGATTTTTCTAACTCAGTGTTTTGCACACTGGCAGCACCATTGTAATTCTGGTGCCTTACATTGCAATAGCCTCCTAAGTGGCCTCTTTGCTTTTAGACTCTACCCTATTCTAATGCAGCACTGCAAACACTGTCGGAAATTTTCTTTCTGAAGGCATCTTTTGAAAACCTTGGATCTCTCCTCTTGCTTATAAAATTCAAACTTCTCATCTAGCATTCATAGCCTACTCTGATACCACTGAGCTTGCACCACAAGTCTTCATCATGTAAGATCATTTATTATAAATATTTGTAAAAGTATTAAAGTAGTATTTCTGGTTCTTCAAGTTCAGAAACTATCCTGTCTTCAACTTTGCATTTCACACACCACCTAACATAAGCACATCAGAGATGCTCGAGAAATATCTTAGAATGAATACATGAAATTATACGTAAAGGTTTCCGTCTAATGTCTGCCCCAGCATTCTTAAAACTGTAAATCAGAATGGTAAATGTTAACAGTTTCAAATAGTGCATTTTTAAGGAAAGAAGACAGTAGGGATAAAAATAGCAGTGTAACTGAGTATATGATAGCACTAGACCCACAATATTAAAAAAAATACTTTTGTTTCCCCCACCAGTACATTGTAGAAAATGCAAACATTGCATGTAAGTACAAAGAACTGTATAAAAGTCACCTGTACTCCACCATCCATGTATAGTCAATGTTAACAAGTTGGTGTCTAACTTCTAAACACTTTTTTTCTTTCACCAGCAGTAATTTTGGGAGGAAAAAGTTCAGAAATCTCTCTTTCATTCTAAGTGGAAGAAATTGTCTCTAAGTATTTACTATTTAGTAATGATTTTTAGTAGAGTGAAACATCTTTTCATTTGCAACTAGAAATAAAATGAATATATTGAAAATAATTAAAGGTCAGCTTTCTCCTATTTTTCTTTACATATAAATCTGTGCCCTACTCTTCATGTCACTAAAATAAATTAGTTCTTCACAGGGGAAAGACCGGAGAGTTGTATTACCCTTGCTGTTTCGGGTGCAGAAAATATTTAGATATGGAATCTCTCCTCACTCCTACATCCCCATAGAAAAGGGAAAAGTAATTTCAAATTTGGCAGGTTTCTCAAGGATGGTTCAAACAGACAGTAGCATTTGTATTTATGTTATTATTCCCTTTTCTGTAAAGAAGGAAGCTAAATTTTCCATGTGGGCACAGATTAACAATTCTCACTGAAGTAAAAGACATAGAATTTGTTCTTTCAGTGTTTTCTCAGTGCTGCTTTCGTTGAGTGTTCTTCTTTGACTTGGTTTCCTCAAGTAATAATGTCAGTGCAATATTTTACTCTTCCAAGAAGAAGGGATGTTTTCTCTCCTAAATCACTATTCCAGACGTATTGGCCAGACAACTGCCACACAGGGGAAAACAGCATTGGACTTGGAATTGAATAATTTCTCTGCATTGTAGCCATATTAAGACCTCCTTTTCCCTCCCATTTCTTCTTTCATGTATATAATAAACTTTCTTTTCACCTTAAACCCCAAAATAAAAAAGAAGCTTCAACTTATCCCGCTTAAGAAACATTCCCTTATTTGTCTCAGATTGAACTTCACATTAGTATGAAGTTTCTTTGAGTCTGTAAATAGTAATTTTATTTGTAAAATGAGTAACAATCCAGATCACTGGCACAGTTGAAATTCAAAGTTATCACTGCCACAGGTAAAGGAAAAGACCATCCTGGCTTACAATATTAGCATCTTCAACTACCAAATTATAGGTTTGTCTTCAGTAAGGGGATATTCATTTTGATTATTGACAACTGTTAAAATACACTTACTTTTTGTCACAGAATCTAAATCTTCAGTATGACATAAAAGGCAAGCATTTCCTTGGAGCTATGGTATAAACGTTCATTCGCAATTAGTGCCTGTGTTGAGAAGGATTGTCCTTCAAATTCACGGCTGTCTTTATTTTCACATGAATAATAAAAATTAATGTTACTTAAAAGAAGGCAGGAGATGAACGAAAAGAAAGATTTTTTGTTACAGCTCAACTACAAAAGGCCAATTCTTTTCTTGCACTAGGAAATTGTTCAGTATTCAATATTATTTTAAGGAAAACTTTCCCTTTATACATGATATGGGCCTTATTATACTAAGATTTAGGTTTCAGTGGTACTTTTTAAAATGCCCCACATTTGTGAAGACTTCCCCTAAAATCTCACATTACAGCAACAATTACAAAACTAATTTATTTCCCCAAAACTACCACCTCTCCCTGGATCTTTCGTTAAAACTTAACAAATGAAAACTTACAGTTAAGTCAAGTTTGCATTTAAATCAAACCAAGAAGAACTGAGAAAATGTTCTTACAATCTGGACACTTCTTGGATAGCGGTTTGTAAGGAACAAACACGTATTAAAATGCATATTACATAAGCATATTCATACTTGATGAGCACACATATGCCTGACCGAATAAAATCCCTCCTTCCTGCAGTCTAACTCCAAAACTCTTTTAAAAATTGACCTTAGGGTACAACATGATTCTGCTTCTTTCTCGTTGGGTGACCTTGACAGCCTGTAACTAGAACAGATAATGTTATTTGGCCTAAATTTTTTAAAGGCCATTGAGACAGAGACCAAATGTTAAGGTTCTCTTTCCTTATATTTTGATATAAAGGGTATAGGTTTCAAATTCCAATTTTCATTAGAACTAGCATGCATGCTGGGGGAAGGAGCTTTGAAGTTATCAGAAAGGTTTTTTAATCTAAATGATCTGGAGCAAAGTAGAGCTGTCTGTTAGTATTACCCAGGGTACTTAGCAGCTCTGTTGCCCTTGTGGGTCAAACTTCAGTGTAAATAACTTTATCCAGAAGCAACTATTTGGATGTGCCCCATGTCTGTCAGCTAAGCATTTGGATTCAATCTAAACACAAGCCTGAAACAGGGTAGCTGCAGCACACATGAAACTTACCAAATTCCTCTATTTTGAAAGTCCTGTTTTTGTTTTGAAATACACATGTGAGAGGAAAAATCAGTCAATTGACATTTCAGTCTCTATGTTGTTTTTCTTCTCTTTGATCTGCCAAGTGCCCAGAAATACTCGGGTGTCACCACTCCCCACAGGTGAAAGCCAAGTCATTATATGGTAAAGTGAACTGTGCAGAAGGATCTCCGTCTCTCTGTTTCTCTCTGTGTGTCTCTTTCTCACACACGCACATACACAAATGCCTGATATGTATACCAGTCTTATAATCTATATGTCTTGTGGTAATGTTTGGTGGAAAAATTGGGAATCAAAGTAGCTAAATAGTTTTCAGAGCCTGAAAGTCTAACAGCCTGTTTTTTTTTTTTTTAACTTTACTCTTATTGTTATATAATTAAGTAATCCATATGCTAGTTTCAGAATTTTTATTTTCTCTGGGTTCTTGTGATTAGTGATGTTGAGGAGTATGGTTTTTTGTTTGTTTGTTTTGCTTTAGTTTTTGAAATAATACTGCTGAAGTGTCTGCAAATTCGATGAACATTAATAAACTATTCCTGAGGCAATAATGCTTCTCTTCTAGGTAAATAAAAAAATTTTAAACAAGTAAATATATAGCTTTTTGAGAGACATACAAGCATATCAAAGCTGATACTCAGAATTTATGTTCCCTCACCCCCACCGAGAAGCTACCAAAATATGTTACAGAGTTTGGAAGTTTGTCCCAACCTTGTAAATTCATGGCCTTCTAAAGTAAGAATTAATGTTCATTGTGATGGTCCTGAGTCCTTGCATTGGCTCATAAATATTTATTTTAATTAGCAGCTACTACTTACTTATTAAGCCCATAGGGTGTTTTTTGGCAATCTGCTAATCTTTTTATATGCATTATATAATTTAATATATACCTGTAACTAAGTTTAAATTACCTGATCAAATAAGCATTACAGCTTACTTCAGGACATAACCATAACATACATATACAAAAGTATATGAAATATATGTACTAGGCTAAGCATTTTAATTGAAAATGAGAAAATACTTGGAAAACCCTGAGCATAGCTCCTGGAACACAGTGTTTCCTGAATGCTAAATCATACTACTAATTCTCATAAGTAAATAACAGCCCCCCTTTTAAGAGTTTACTGAAGACCTAAATGGGTGAAATGCTACATAACAAAAAAATTTTTGTTATGTAGCATTTCACAAGATTTAAATCAATAGTGTAAGATAACAATAGAGATGTGATAAGACAGTACATAAATTATTATACAGACAACTGGTCTAAAAGGGAGAGAGCTTTTTTAAGTAAAATAACACAAAAGCATTCAAGGGATAAATAGAACTTGAGATAATTTTGAGTGACGAGTTGAAAGTGAATAGTAGGCAGAAGAGAAGAGATTCTGGATCGATGGAACTTCATGAGCAAAGGAAGGGAGATTAGTTTTTTACTGAATTACGATCATTACATTTTTTAGAATTTTATAGTCTCTCTTTGAAAATTGGTGATGTATTTAAAGAAGATACAATAACTCTTGGCTGAACACACTCTTCAGTGTATTTAAGAGGCCAATGTTATAGTAAAAGGAATATCAGTGTTGGGAATAAGAAGACCTTGATTTGAATATAGGCTCCATTAAGTTACCAGTTGTGTCACCACGGAGAAATTGTTTAAGTTCTCTGAGCCTTGTTCACATCACTTGTGAAGTGGGACAATAATAACATCACCAGTCTGACTCAAAGGACTTATGTAAGTACAAATAGGCTAATGTAGATAAAAAAGGACTTTGGAAAACTAAAGTACTTTATAATGATCAGTTCTTATTCTTTATCAAAGCTCTCTTTCCCTACTTGTTTTATGTAAACAATACAATATTCTATTTAAAAATCCAAAAAAGTTGGACTCGGATTTGCTTGGAGATGGATGCTTTTCTCCACCAAATTCAGAGCCCACACAGAAAATTATGATAATCATATATCTTGAAAAACATACTATAGCGGACTATGAGTATACATGCTTGTTTTGTGTATTACACATATATTAAACTTAGGAAAGATGGGGGGCATAGTAGATGCATTGAAATGGTGGGTTACCTTCCTTTTATTTCTAACAAAGATTACTTTACGAAAGCTATTGAAAAATAGAAAGGATCAGAAAACACACAGCAGAAAAGCATCCATTTAGCCTTATTCCTATATGCAGGGGTGGAATATGAGTTAATAACTGCAATTATCTGTATAGTCAGTGCCCTCAGAAACAAAGCTTTCTTATATGTCAGTTGTTCTTGCCAGCCACTGAAATGCTGTTAGGTCCTTCAGGTGAATTACTGTAGGAACTTAAGGGCTTAGAGAAAAATGTAATCAATAGGGTGTCATAAATTTCTTCATTCACACCTGGAACTGAACTGTAGTAATTCTTCTTTTACCCTCATTTCTAGGTTATGTTGTACACTTGCTGCTGAGAATGTAAATATGATGGTATCTTAAACATTCCAGCACATTTTCATCATTATTACCAGGTGTGGATCTCACCTAAATGAATACCCCCATAAGCAGCGAAGCAGCTTTAAGGTCACAAAGTTGATTACCCAGGTGAATTCCCAGCTTCCTTTATTATAGAACATCTGTACTTTATCTCCTGAAGCATTGTTGGGCTGTATTTTGTAATCCAACTGGGACTGGTCACACTTCATCTTTTAAAGGAATCAATTTATTTTAACAAACGTTGTTGATACTTTTTTAAAAATCAAAATAATAAAATTGCTTGTTGGTTGGTTGGTTTAGTCATTCTTATTTACATCCTTATTTATTTATAATACCATTTTAAATGTTCCCAACTACTACTGTTAAAGAATGTGGCAATAACAGACTTGTGGTATTACGGTTAATACGGCATGGCTAGGGAAATATTTGAATGTGGTTTCAGGACCTCTTCTGAAATACACTCGACTTATTTCCAAAGGACAGCTGAAATGTTTAGTTGGAAGAGGAACTAAAAAATAAACTAGTTACAATGTAGCTATTCCAAAGAAAGCCACAAAATCCAAGCTCAACTCTCACTTTCCATGGTGGTTTTCTTCCAATTCAATACATTACACCAAAGAATTGTACCTATAACTAAGGTAAATGAATAAAATCAAATTAAATAACTAATTGTCCAGGAATATCAAAACCCTTTAATTTCATTTTTATTTACCTATTTATATTTTATTTAGTTTTTTTAGGGGTGGTGGTTGTTAAGATGAAAGAAAACCATAAAAGCCCCTCTGGTTTGTTGAGGTAAAACTAACAATTAATACCTTGCATTACACAAATGACTCCCTTCTCTCTTGTTTCCCAAGGAGCCCTCCTTAGCCATAATTATGTTCAGTAGATATTATTACCTACAAAACCAAAACAAAAAATAAACCTGTTGCCATCGAGTCAATTCCAGCTCATAGCAACCCTATAGAACAGAGTAGAACTATCCCATAGGGTTCACAAGGAGCGGCTGGTGGATTTCAACTGCCGACCTTTTGGCTAGCAGCTGTAGCTCACTGTAGCTCTTAACCTCTTCACCACCAGGGCTCTTATAATTCTGAATGTGTAGGGATGCTTTAAATGTGGATTTCAATAAAGTCCTCTCATTCAACAATACCTAAATTTTTGGACAAAAAAAAGATGTTGAACAGTTTATATAATGGTCAAAAGGAGAGGGACTCCGAAATGTCAGTAAAGGTCACCATTCCTTACATGAATAACAAAATTTTCATATGCTAGTAGAGAGAAAAGGTCATGTAAGAGTAACAGAGGTTGCTCAGCTGGCTTTTATGAGGACAAACCATTGTTTTTTTCTATAAATATGATCAGTATAGATCAATAAATTGAAAAATATGTTATCTTAAATCCTTAATACATTTCAATCAACTGTATGGATTCCTAGGAATATAATTATCTACTTCTGAATTTATTGTTTTTCTAAATTGTTTACATTGTTTCTAGCAGGACACTAAAAGGTAGTAAATTGAAAAACATTACAGCATATTTAACATTGCAATGTTGCTGATTTAAAAGATAAACAGGAGTTGGCATCATTATTAGAATATACGATTTAAACATCTAAAACATCACTAATAAAGTTCATATTAATATAACATAGAACATGTGTTTACAGCTGCTCTATCTTTGAACTGGTATTTATTTAAGTGGTTACGTACCTCCAATTGCCCATTTTGAACTTTCTTGTCAGTATCTTTCTTTAGATTTTGAAAACTCTGTCACAATAAATAAATCATGTAATATTATTATTACATGATTTAAATATATGAACAGATCAAAGTCGTTTTTCCTAAGCTGTCCATAAAAACACCTCCTGCCTCCTCAAAAAACATGCAAAAAATATTTATTCCAAATGCAGAAATGTATGGAATATATATATTTATATACATACATATGTACCAAATGCAGTCCACAATGCAGAAGACTCTACTCATATTTTTTATAGATGTTCTTTAATTTGAATCTGCTGTATTGGAGATTGCATATGTAAGCCATTTACCCAGGCAAGAAAGCATCTTGTACCTAATTAGCACAAGAAATTCAGTAGTGAAAGCCTTTTGGTATTCTACAATTTGGTTAACATTGTGGGGAGGCTGAGTTTGGGGAAGGGTAGAGAGTAGCTATGGAAAGGATCTTCCATTTTAATTAACTCATTGAAAATCTGCTTCAAATTTGAGACAGAAACACAAAGTGAATGCAGATTCCTCATAGCACTAGGCCAATGATAAAACTTAAGAAACAACTTGGAGAATCTTGACAGAGTGAAGTAACATTTCATCTCCTTCAGGCTGATCTCTTCATTTGTGCTCCGTCCTACTTCAAGCAGGCCCTGTTTAGAAAAAAACAAAACAACAAAAAAAGACACACGTGAAAATTCAGTTAGATGCTATTTACATTACAAAAAAAGATTGTTCAATTTTCTAAAGTCCCTAACATCTCAATACGCACATATTCATATATATATATAGTGCGTTTGTACATCAACACAACCAACCCATTGCCGTTGACTTGATTCCAATTCATAGCGACCCTACAAGACAGAGTAGAACTGCCCCATAGGATTTCCAAGGAGTGGTTGGTGGAATTTAATTGCTGACCTTTTGATTAGCAGTCATAGCTCACCGTACCTAGCCATAGCTCTGAATAACTGCTTCCCCAGAGCTCCACTTGTGCATATATTTGCTTGTATACATAGAGACTAGGAGTCTGAGAAATTTATATCTAAATGTTTAGAAACAACTGCATGTTGATGACCTGTCTGCTGAGATGATAAAGAAGCTCTGAAATTATGTGAATCAACGGTAATATGAGATTTAATTAAAAAAAATAGTACATTGACTTTGTGCTGTGTTTCTCTTTCTTTTTAAAGCATTTATACAGAATCTTCATAACTGCTGTATGAGGTTGGTTGGAATTATACATTCATAAAATACCAGAACCGAAAGGGTTTTGTGGGTTTACCTTCTAATCTCTTCGCATTACAGATTAAGAAACCCAGATCCAGAGACTGGCAATCCTCAGGCCAAAAAAGTAAAGTGGAAGAAGCACAGATTGTGATTACACCATGCTGAGTTTGAGTTCAAATCATTGAACAAATCATTTAACTTCTTTGACTCTCGGTTTTAGTTTTCTCACCTGTAAAATATGGAACACAGTACCTAATTTGCTGGATGTTGTATAGATTAAGTGAAATTATGTTTGTTAAAGTGTGAAGCACTAAGTTTGAACTCACTAAAATTTTTCTATTCCTCCAGGGCACTCTACAATGCACATGCATAGAAGTCTTTAGGTATAGACTTAGTTATGGCAAGGTGCACCAGGATCCAGGGAAGGGAGAGTCTTGGCTAAGATTAAAGAAAATTTTATAGCCTTTGATAATAAAGCTGACTTTAGGCTCTACTAGTTGCCATAAATTTTAGCATAAGCCCAGGCCCAGAATTGAAACAGAAATAGCCTTGCCTGTATGCATTTGCCTAGGTGATGATTTTGGGGGTGGAGGATGCCCCTTTCTCCACCATACACTCTGTTTTCCTTCAGGTTTGAAATCTCTTTATCTATTCTTGAAGTTTAGCATGCCCTTTTAAATATAATGATGATTGCAACATAGGTTTATTGCAGTACTGGGAAAGAATATAAAGAAGAAAATAAAGGAGTTTCAGTAGCCAATCACCCAGTTAACTACTACAGCTAATATTTTAGTGTATTTCCTTAGCCTTTTATTTTCCATGTGTCCATTTATTTGAATCATAATGTATAAAGAGAGTTTTGTATTGATATCTTTTATATTATGAAATTTTCCCATGCCACTAAATATTCTTTGGAAACATAATTTTTGATGGCTACATACTATTCCATGATATGGATGTTCTGTGATCTGTTTTATGTGCATCTATTTATTACAAACTCAGTTTAATAGATCTTAGCGCAACTATCAACATAGTTTCCCTTTTCTGCATATGCAACTCTCTCACTAGTGCCTATAGCTCTTATCTTCCAGGATCTTGATATACTAGCCTGGGCAGCTGGCATATGGTACCTTGGTAGGTAGAGCATATTGAAGTAAATGAAAATTTTAATCCTTTGGGTAGGGCATGCTCCCTCAAATATATCACAGTCTCCACAACTCCCTATCATTTTACTACTTTTTTTTTAGCCTACCTTATCTGCCTGTCCCTTTATTTGTGACTTCTGAAAGAGCTATCAAAACAAACAAACAAAAAAAAAAAACCAGACCCACTGCTCTGGAATAGATTCTGACTCACAGATTTTTAGTTATTTATTTAAATGACTTTCTCTTCTACTAGCCTGTGAAATCCTTAAAGACAGAATCATAAACTCATGAAGAAGATTATGTTTAAAAAAGGAACAGAGAAGAGACACTTGCCAGTAATAAAATTTCAAGCATTTAGAGATGAAGAACATCTTCCTGTTCTATCTCCAAACAGGCCAGAGAAAAAAACCGGGAGAAGTAACCATCAAATAAGCTGGCCCTAATCAAGAGTAGAGTGACTGAATTTTCTGAATCTAATATGTGGAACTGAATTTCTCTCTGTTTTTAACCATTATTTATACAAAGGAAATGTAACCTTAACACTAAAGAGTAGTAAGCACCCACTGGGGACTCGCTGGAATGAGAATGGTGGGGAAGGCAAGAGTGCAGTCACCCTGAAGAAGTTACTGAGCCCATCCCTTCCACCGTAGATTCCCAGTGAGGCTAGCTGTACCCCGGCCTAGTGGTAAAGCACACAGGTGACCAGATTTTGCTTCAGGCATCTCCAGCACTGACTTTGTCACACTAGCTTTCTGCTGAGTTGTCTGCAATGGAGGGAATTCTTCAGAGAGATCTAGGAACATCATTCTTACACTTAAATTCCTCTATAACAATCATTCATGACCTGCATCACTAAATTGGCACATGCTCCCACCCTAAGGTCACTGTGAGAACTATTGAAACCACACACAAAAAGAAGTATCATCAAATGTAAAACTCCATGTGAGTAGAAGGGAGAATTATTTTTTCTCATACACTGTTCTTATCTTCCTACCTAGATGTGACTTTCACGAGAGCAATGGCTCTGTTTTCTCCTTTTTGGTATTCTCCCATCGCTAGACTCAAGACAGAGTGTGTGATAGGAATGCAGTAAATCCATGTTGTTTGACTAATTTAGCTAGATAAAATGCAAGAAAAACCATTACAAATTAGTTTAGCAAGGTCTGTGGCCCCAACTCAGACAAAATGCCAATTTGGAACTCGCTGTGGCTCTGGGCTGATGACAAACATCAGGTCTTTTTCTATCATTCCTGGGATACAGTCCTGTTTAGAGGCATTAAATACCATGCTGAATCCCAGTGCAACTTCATGATCTCTTCTTGAATTATAATTGCTCTGCTATCCCTGGCCCTGTTTCTAAATACCTAAGGATTTTCAATAGTGTCCGTTTCTGCACAATATAAGACACTATATCTAAATGCTGCCCTATCAAAAGCAAAATTAAAGTACATGTTTAGTCATTAATCTCTAGCCTTCTCTTCTGTCTAATCCTACACACCCATACAGAAAGATTAATCACAGCTCAAAAAGGCCTAGTGGAAGTGCTTCTCAGCTTTAGAGGGATGTGAGAATGAAGTCTCTGAGTGCTCACACAATTTACAGCTCCAAAGGATGTGGCTCTGAAGGGAACATCTGGAGTCAGAGCAACGATCAGCACTTCCTGGGAAAGCATCACATCACAGCTCTGTAATCCATATGAACAAATAAAATCAATTTCCCAAACAAAAACTTCAGGAATGAATTGAAGATGTCAAGGATTATAGACAGGTTATTGGGAAGTCTCTTTAAAAAGCATATTTGGAAATAATCTAACTGAAATGATCTCCAAGAAAATCTCTGGAATATAATTTACAGGAATATCGATATAATCTGTAAGAGTCTTTGAGGGGATTCTGATTGGTCCTTCAGTCTCAAGTTATCCTTACACTCCTTGCTACAAGTTCTAGGATTGCAGTATTTGAAAGACTTTCCTTTGGGCTTTCAGAGACTAAACATTAAGTCCAAGCAGGTGGAATCTAGCCTTTAAATATATTTTGCTTGGCCTGATCTGTGTATTTAAACAAAATATTTGAATGTTATTTGGTGGGACATGCATTTCCCAGTCTGTCACACCACTCTACTAGTTTCACATCCCAGTGGCTTCATATTTTTATGATAACTGCTTGGTCCTTGAAGGTGTTTGAGCTGTGGCCCCAAGTAGAAAACCTCTCAGGTTATTTTAGTCTTTGATAAACCCATAATCTCTAATCTTGAAGAGTTAAGTCTTAACTTAGCCTCCTAATAGAATGCTACTTGCATTGTAAGCGTGTGTTCATTTAACTCTTCAAGGGCTGCTGCCAGTATGCTGAAGGCAAGTTGAAATGGAAATGTTGCGGGAGTAAGGGGAAGTGTCTGCAAATGGAGAGAGTATTTGACAGGAGGGAAAGAAAAGGGGAAAATATAAGGGCTGTTAAGACACGTTCTTACTTGGCATATTTTGCTGTATATTTTTACTTAATGGAAGGTTGAGAGTGAGTGGAGATCAGACATTTAGTTGCAAGTTCCATGGTCTCCAAATGTTCTAGAGTCTGGAGATACAAGAGTAATCACCATTGACCAAAATTGCCACATGCCTTCTGTGATAGTTAAGATTGTGTGTCTGCTTGGCTAAGCCATGATTCTCAGTGTTTATATGTGATCACTTCCATGATGGAATCTGCTGTGAGTGACAAAACAGTTGAAGGGGAGTTTCCTTAGGGGTGTGACGGGCTTTTTGCTCACTCTGGATCATGCGGCCACCTCCTGTTGGTCTGACCTCTGGTTCTTGGGGCTTGAGCCATCAGCTTATCTGCCTAGCTTGGGATTTGTCAATCTTCACAGTCTGTGAGCGGTAGCCCTGCCCTCTAACCAGTAAATCTTGGTTTTGCCAGCCCCTGAAGCTACATGAATCAGGAGAAGCCTTGAGGTCTTGCCTGCTATCTTGGGGTTTGTCGATCTTTACTGCCTGTGAGCAAGAGCCCTGCTCTCCAAGCTGCTGATATTGGGTTCACCAGCCCCTGTACCTACATGAATCGAGGGAAGCCTCTATCCTGATCCACAGGCTTTGGATGTTCCAGCCTCTACAATCAAGTGGGCTGTTTCCTTGATATAAATCTCTCTCTATATATATTTATACACTTTACTGGTTTTTGCTTCTCTAGCAAACCCAGCCTAAGACATTTGATAATGAAAGTGGTTCTAGAGAAACAAAATTGCAAGGATGAGTTTTCTAAATTGATGCTCAAGTCTAGTTAGTCTTAAAGATGTTAATGACTCTGCTTCCTGCAGTTAAGAGGGCACTGCCAATCCATGGCGTGAGGTGGCAATACAAATATGCAGAATATCACCACCAGTACATCAGGTATTGGTGAAAGGTGATGTTCTGGGTGAACACATGTGTGATATCTTTCACAGTTTTATCAGAATGAGAAGTACAAGGAAGCTGGTTGGTTGGTCCTACTTTCGCTGGACAAAATGGTGAAAGAGATGCACTCAGGGCTTCAGAGTCAAAGCACAAATGCTGCATAAATGAGTTCAAGACTTCCACTTGTGCTTTGAGAGAAAGCCTTATTTCTTGTAGTAACAGAACTGAAATTACCAGAAACCAAACGCAGAGTCTTATTGTCAGAGTGGCTGAATTACAACACCAGTTCAATTACCAACCTCGAGAGGTGTCTGAAGTTAAAGTGAGGGCATTGATTGGGAAGAAATGGATCCTAAAACTTGGGATGGGGACATATGGGCAGATAATCAGGAAGCTGGGAACAATGAGCCCCTAAATTCCTTGGATCACTCCTGGCAGCAGAACCACTCCCATTTGAAGAGATTACTTCATGTTTGTCTGCTAAACCACTCTGGGCAGAAAAACCATTAGCCCCTCCACTTCCATCTAATGAGATTAGCCCTAACACAGCTGCCTCTAAAGAGCCCTTGCCTGAGTCATTGCCTGGGGCACCATCTGAGGCAGATGCTTTAAAAGACAATGCCAAAAGTTCTCAAAACAATTCCACACTACCTATTCTGCCTTCTAGGCCTCTAACTAGACTTAAGTCCCAGTCAGCCCCAAAAGGTGAAGTACAAAATGTGACCCAGGAGGAGGCAAGCTACACTCCAAAAGAACTGCTTGACTTTTCTAATATGTACAAACTGAAACCTGGGGAATATGTGTGGGAATGGCTATTAAGAGTGTGGGATAGTGGTGCAAGAAACATAAAGATGGATCAGTCTGAGTTTATGAATATGGGTCTACTAAGCACAGATTCTTCATTCAATGTTTCAGATCGAGAAGTTAGGAAAGGATCTAATAGCTTGTTTAGTTGCATCGCTGAAGCATGGATTACATAGTGGCCTACACTAAATCAAGTTGAAGTACCAGACCTGCCTTGGTATACTGTAGAAGAAGGTATCCACAGGCATAGGGAAATTGGCACACTAGAGTAGATTTATCAGGTTAGACCCACAGACCCACACATGGAGTGCCCAGAGGACACACCTTTCACCATAACTGTGAGGAACAAATTTGTAAAGGGAGCTCCAGCATCCTTGAAGACTGCTGTGATTGCTATTTTATGTAAATCAGATTTGACAGCGGTAACTGCCATAACTGAATTAAGACACCTAACTACAATGGGGATAATTAGACCCTGTGGTAGTAGGGGCCAAGTGGCTGCACTCAATTGCAAAGACAAAGTGGGCATGATTACAGTAATGGACAGCAGAGTCAAAGCAGTAATCAGAATAGTCTAACTCATATGGACTTATGATGTTGGCTACTTAGTCATGGTGTCCCTAGGAGTGAAATAGATGGGAAATCTATTAAATATTTACTTGACCTGTACTAATGAATTAATTCTAGGTCAGGTGAACAGCAGTCTAACTCAAATCACCAGAAGAGAGTTACAGTTCCTCAATCAATTCCTGGATTTGAGCGGGTTTAAATACTCACAACCCATTGCATGAAGGGGAAGCTGGGTCCTTTTGAAGAAGGACTCCAGTACACTGCCAACAATTTTTACCCTCAATCTTTCTCCCAACCTTCCTTAAAGGGATTTATGTCCTTTTACAAGAGTGACTGTTCACTGGAGAAAAGGAAATAATCAAACTTTTAGGGGATTACTGGACAATTACTCTGAACTGACACTAAAATTTCAAGAGACCCAAAATGTCACTGTGGTCTACCAGAGTGGGGACATATGAAGGTCAGGTTATTAATGCAGTCTTGGCTCATGTCCATCTCACAGTAGGTTCAGTGGGTTTCTGAACCCATCTTGTAATGATTTCCCCAGTTCCAGAATGCATAATTGGAATAGAAATATTCAGCAACTGGCAGAACCCCCACATTTGATCCATGAAAAGTGGAGTAAGAGCTATTATGGTAGGAAAAGCCAAGTGGAAGCCATTAGAACTTCCCCTACCTAGGAAAATAGTGAACCGAAAGCAATACCGCATTCCCAGAGGGATTGCAGAGATTACTGCTGCCATCGAAGTTTTGAAGGATACAGGGGTGGTGATTCTCACCACATCCCCATTCAACTCGCCTATTTGGCCTGTGCAAAAAAGAGATGGATCTTGGAGAATGACAGTAGATTATCGAAAATTTAACCAAGTGGTGACTCCAATTGCACCTGCTGTTCCAGATGTGGTTTCATTGCTTGAGCAAATTAATACATTTCCTGGTACCTGGTATGCAGCTATTGATCTGGCTAATGCCTTTTCTCCATACCTGTTTCAAAGGACCATCAGAACCAGTTTGCCTTCAAATGGCAAGGCTAACAATATACCTTCACTTGCCTACCTCAGACCTACATCAACTCTTTTGCCCTATGTCATAATTTAGTCTGCAGGAAACTTGATTGCCTTTCCCTTCCACAGGATGTCACATTGGTCCATTACATTGATGACATCATGCTGATTGGACCCAGTAAAGAACACCTATCAATGACTCTGGACTTATTGGTAAAAACATTTGTATGCTAGAGGGTGGGAAATTAATCCTACAAAAAATTCAGGTAGCTTCCACCTCAGTGACATGTCTAGGGGTCCAGTGGTGTGGGGCATGTCAAGATATTACTTCTAAAGTGAAGGATAAGTTATTGCATCTGGCCTATCCCAAAGCTAAAAAGGAGGCACAACATCTAGTGGATTTTGGATTTTGTAGGCAACATATTCCTCATTCGGGTGTGCTACTCTGGTCTATTATCCATCAAGTGACTCAAAAAGCTACTAGTTTTGAGTGGGGTCCAGAACAAGAGAAGGGTCTGCAACAGGTTCAGGTTGATGTGCAAGTCACTGTGCCACATAGGTCATATGATTCAGCTTATCCAATGGTGCTGGACGTGTCAGTGGCAGATAGAGATGCTGCTTGGAGTCTTCGGCAGGCCCCTGTAGGTGAATCACACCACAGACCCTTACAATTTTGGATCAATGCCCTGCCATGCTCTGCAGATAACTACTCTCCTTTTGAGAAGCAGCTTTTGGCTTGTTACTGGGCCATAGTAGAGACTGAATGCTTAACCATGGGACAGCAAGTCACCATGAGGCCTGAAATGCGTATCATGAACTGGGTGTTGTCTAACCCACGGAATCATAAAGTTGGATTATCACAGCAGCAGTCCATCATTAAATGAAAGTGGTATATACAAGATCAGGCCTGAGCAGGACCTGAAGGCACAAGTAAGTTGCATGAGGAAGTGGCACAAATGCCCATGGTCCCCACTCCCCTGTCACATTACCTTCCATCTCCCAGTCTGTACCTATGGCCTCATGGGGAATTTCTTGTGATCAGTTGACTGAAGAAGAGAAAACTCGTGCCTGGTTTACAGATGGTTCTGGGTGATATGCAGGCACCACTCAAAAGTGGACAGCTGCAGCACTGCAGCCCCTTTCTGGGAACTCCCTGAAGGACAGTGATCAAGGGAAATCCTCTCAATGGGCAGAGCTTCTGAGCAGTGCACCTGGTTGTCCACTTTGCTTGGAAGGAGTAATGGCCAGATGTGCAATTGTATACTGATTCATGGGCTGTGGACAATGGTTTGGCTGGATGATCAGGGACACGAAAGGAACATGATTGGAAAATTGGAGACAAAAATTTACGGGGAAGAGGTATTTCAATAGCGTTCTCTGAAAGGGCCAAAGAAGTGAAGATATTTGTGTCTGATGTGAATGCACATGAGAGGGTGATCTCAGCAGAGGATGATTTTAATAATCAAGTGGATAGGATGATGTGTTCTGTGCAAACGAGTCATCTTCTTTCCCCAGCTACTCTCGTCATTGCTCAACCGGCTCATGAACAAAGTGGCCATGGTGGCAGGGGTGGAGGTTATGCATGGGCTCAGCAACATGGACTTACAGTCACCAAGGCTGACTTGGCTATAGCCACTGCTGAGTGCCCAATCTGCCAGCAACCGAGACCAACCCTGAGTCTCCAAGTTGGCACCATCCCTTGAGGTGATCAGCCAGCAACCTGGTGGCAAGTTGATTACATTGGACCACTTCCATCATGGACAGGGCAGCACTTTGTCCTTACTGGAATAGACACTTACTCTGAATGTGGATTTCCTTTCCCTGCATGCCATGCTTCTACAAAAACTACCATCCATGGACTTACGGAATGCCTTATCCACTGTCATGGTATCCCACCACAGCATTGTCTTGGATCAAGGAACACACGTCACAGCAAACGAAGTGTGGCAGTGGGCCCATGCTCATGGAATTGACTGGTTTTGCCATGTTCCCCATCATCCTGAAGCAGCTGGCTTGATAGAACAATGGAATGGCCTTCTAAAGACACAATTATGGTGCCAGCTAAGTGGAAATAACTTGCAGGGTTGGGGCAATGTTCTCCAGGAGGCTGTATATGCTCTAAACCAGCATCCAATACATGGTGCTGTTTCTCCCATTGCCAGGATCCGTGGGTCCAGGAATCAAGGTGTGGAAATAGGAGTGGCACCACTATTACCCCTAGTGACCCACTCACAAGATTTTTGCTTCCTGTCCTTGTGACCTTATGCTCTGCACATCTAGATGTCTTAGTTTCAAAGGGAAGAATGTTCCCACATGGAGGCACATCACTGATTCCCTTGAACTGGAAGCTAAGAATGCCACCTGGCCACTTTGGGCTCCTTATACCTCTGGATCAGCAGGCAAAGAAGGGAGTTACCATACTGGCTGGTGTGACTGATCATGATTACCAAGAGGAAATTGGATTGATATTACAAAATGGAGGTAGAGTATGTCTGGAATGCAGGTGATTCCTTAAGGTGTCTCTGAGTACTACCATGCCTTGTGATTAAAGTCAATGGAAAACTGCAGAAACCCAATTCTGACATGACTATTAATGACTCAGGCCCTTAGGGAATGAAGGTTTGGGTTACCTCACCAGGTGAAGAACCACAACCAGCTGAGGTGCTTGCAGAAGGCAAAGGTAATATGGAATGGGTGGTGGAAGATGGTAGTTCTAAATACCTCTTATGGCCATGTGACCAGTTGCAGAAACAAGGACTGTAATTGTTATGAGTATTTCTGCTTTGTGAGTTTGCATCAAATATTTTTGCTTTCTTCACTTATTAAATATAAGATGTAAATTGGGCTAGTGCCTTTTCAGTCATATGCATGTTGTATCATGTCAGGAGCAAATATGACTTTATAATTGTCTTTATTCAAGGATTATATATGGTTTAAGGAGATGTGTATATGTGTCAAGTTGACAAGGTGTGGACTGTAATTTTTGAGATTGTGTGTCAACTTGGTTGGACCATGATTCTCAGTGTTTATATGTGATCATTCCCGTGATGAAATCTGCTGTAAGTAGCCAATCAGTTGAAGGGGAGTTTCCTTGGGGGTGTGGCCTGCATCTGAATGTAAACAGATGTTCTGGCTTTTTGTTGTTTCCTCTGGATCCTGCAGCTGCCTCCTGTTCATCAGAACTCTGTTTTTGGGACATGAGCTATCAGCTTATCTGCCTATCTTGGGATTCATTGATCTTCCTAGCCTGTGGGCAGGAGCCCTGCCCTCTGAGCCTTTTTTTGCCAGCCCCTGAAGCTACATGAATCAGGAGAAGCCTTGTGGTCTTGCCTGCCAATCTTGGGGTTCATTGATCTTCACAGCCTGTGAGCAAGGGCCCTGCTCTCCAAATTACTGACCTTTGTTCACCAGCCCCTGAGGCTACGTGATTCAAGGAAAGGCTCTGTCTTGATCCATGGACTTTGGACATACCAGCCTCTACAATTGCATGAACTTTTTCCTTTTTATAAATCTCTCTCTATATATATATTATATGTTTTACTGGTTTTGCTTCTCTAGAGAACCCAACCTAAGACACCTTCTATATAACTCAGATAAGACATTCTGAGGATCCCTGGGTCACAATCAGTGAGGAAAACAAACACACTTTAGATAAAGTGAAAGAGATTACCATGGAGAATTCCCTACTTAGTATGTAGTCACTCTATTTAGCAGGCAATTTCATTCTAGTAATAAATATGGTAAATTCCAAGGCCTTCAAGGTTACTTGATGCATAATCAGTTTCACAAAGGCACATACAAGTGGCTTTGTATGAATAGAGACAACTCACACATAATTAAAAAATAAGTGCTCCAGTAGCTTTCATCATATTTTCATTTCTTGATCTTTTTCAAAGCTCAGGCTTTGATGATAGTCAAAATAAGCATAATAATAGAGGTAGTAGCTAATATTTGCTAAGTTTTTACTGTTTATTAAACATAATGCATTTGGTGGCAAAAGATACTTTTGAAATTACCTAATCTAGTGATTGTCAACTGGGAATATATGTGTGTAGGGTGGAAACACATCTCAATGGTGGGGGTGTTTCAAATAATCTGTATGGTTTTTGCAAACTACCTATCAACACATTGTTATGCTACAAGGCATCCCCATTGAAAACAACCAATTAATTTACATACAAGAGTGGTGACTTATCCAAAGCCATAAAGCAATTTAGTGGCAAATACGGAACTCAAATTCAGATCCTCTCCTGGATTCTTTTTGTAATATCAGATGTTCTGTTAAAACACAAATTACACTGAGAGGATAACATAACATCTCAGGTGCCAGAGTAGGAATGAACTCGATTGAATTATTCTGTATTCAGAAAGAAGAGGCATCCTGTATGACAACATGTTGAGAAACGGTAATAATAATAGATGTACAGAAGAGCAAAGAAAGCTAAGACGAGTGACATGTTCTTCTCCATCTTGTCTAGATTCTTTCCTACATTCAGGTGTGGATTTTGGTCAGTCATTTGTTTACCATCTGAATGTAGTTCTCCTCCCAACACACACATCTCTAGAAACTATTAAAAAAAAAAAAGGACAAATATATGTATATTTTTAATCTACCTGCAGTGAAATTATAGCTATTCTTTGGGGCCTATAATATGAAGGCCTTGGAATAGTTTTTGAACGTATTTCTTACAAAAACTGCAGATATCAGCCTTAAACTCCCTTTTAGCCCAAGGAGATGGAGACAGTTGTTACACTAAGCACTTTTGGTTTTAATGAGTAAAAGAATAGTCTCATAAAAAACGCAGGTAAATGGTAGTGTCTATTTTACTAATGCCCTGAGCTACACAACTTTTTGCACCTTCTTTTGCAAATGTCTTTATGGTTATGACTCCAATATAATTAAATGCATGATTTTTCCCTGTTTATGGATTGGACTTAGAAAGCCCTCTTTGGGCCCTTTGGTCCGTCTATGCTTAGAATGCATTAAGGTGTGGTGTCAGCCTTGCACACAGAGGGAAGCCATCATAATAGTACTTCTACTCCTGAAAGCTACCTCAGTGTAGCATGTCTGCCAAATTGGCCAAATAATGCCTTTTCATATAGTCAGTATCTAATAAGTACAGTGCCTTTTGGGAAAGTAAACATGATCACTCTCAAAAGTAGTAAGTAAGCTAAGCATGATACTGCATCCAAAATACCTATTCTAATTACTCCCTGGACTCAAGGATGGCAACATGTTTCTGTAGCAGCAAGCTAAGGTATTAATTTTCTGATATACGGACAGTGAGTGAGTGCTCATTTCAAGGATTATTTCTTTCCTCGTAATTTTTTAAAAAATATCCTCTATTTTGAAGTTTTCCATTCTTTTCCCTCTATTCTTTGTGTGCTTCCTCTGCTCCCTAAATCTTGCATCAAGCTCAGTGTTGGATATTTGATAAACCCTCAGTGAATGTATACTGAATGAGGAAAGGAAGGGGGGAAGAGAAGAAAATAGGAAGGAGGGAGGGACGTAGAAACTGAAAAAGAAAAAGAAACCAAACCCGTTGCTGTTGAGTCTATTCCAACTCACAGTGATCTTATAGGACAGAGTAGATTTGCCCCATAGGGTTTCCAAGGAGTGGGTGGCAGATTCGAACTGCCGACATTTTGGTTAGCAGCCATAGCTCTTAAGCACTGCACCACCAAGGCACCGAGGGAGGTGGAGAGAGACAAAAATCCATTCCCTATTATAAATTAATAAAATAATTATTAGCTGCTTATATACAAAATTTCAGACTGCAGGAGCTGATAAAAATCTTCTATTTCTTCATCTTTGGCCCTAGTGGTTGGTGTGTAAATTTGAATAATAGTTGTATTAACTGGTTTTCCTTGTAGGCGTATGAACATTATCCTATCACTGACAGCATTGTACCTCAGGATAGATCTTGAAACGTTCTTTTTGATGATGAATGCAACACCATTCCTCTTCAATTTGTCATTCCCAGCATAGTAGACTATATGATTGTCTGATTCAAAATAGCCAATACCAGTCCATTTAAGCTCATTAATGCCTAGGATATCGATGTTTATGCGTTCCATTTCATTTTTGATGATTTCCAATATTCCTAGATTCATACTTCGTGCATTCCAGGTTCCGATTATTAATGGATGTTCGGAGCTTTTTCTTCTCACTTTGAGTCCTGCCACATCAGTGAATGAAGGTCCTGAAAGCATTGCTCCATCCATGTCATTGAGGCCAGCTCTAATTTAAGGAGGCACTCTTCCCCAGTTATCTTTTGAGTGCCTTCCAACCTGGGAGGCTCATCTTCCAGCACTATATCAGACAATGTTCCATGGCTATTCATAAGGTTTTCACTGGCTAATGCTTTTCAAAAGTAGACTGGTGGGTCCTCCTTCCTAGTCTGTCTTAGTCTGGAAGCTCAGCTGAAACCTGTCCTCCATGGATGACCCTGCTAATATCTGAATACCGGTGACATAGCTTCCAGCATCACAGCAACATACAAGCCTCCACAGGAGGACAAACTGACGGACACATGGGATTGATCGAACACGCAATCAAGATGCATTGATAATTACTGGCAATTGGAATGCGAAAGTTGTAAACAAAGAAGAAGGACCAGTAGTTGGAAAATATGGCCTTGGTGATAGAAACAAGGCCAGAGATAGAATGACAGAATTTTGCAAGACCAGTGAGTTCTTCATTACAAATACCTTCTTTTACCAACATAAACAGTGACTGTACACATGGCCCTCACCAAAAAGAATACACAGAAATCAAATTGACTACATCTGTGGAAAGAGACAATGGAAAAGCTCAATATCATCAGTCACAACAAGGCCAGGGGCCGACTGTGGAACAGACAGACCATCAATTGCTCATAAGCAAGTTCAAGCTGAAACTGAAGAAAATCAGAGCAACTCTACGAAAGCCAAAATATGACTTTGAGTACATCCCACCCACCTGAATTTAGAGACCACCTGAAGAACAGATTTGAACCACTGAACACTAGTGACTGAAGACCAGACAAGTTGTGGAATGACATCAAGGACATCATCCATGAAGAAAGCAAGAGGTCATTGAAAAGACAGAAAAGAAAGAAAAGACCAACATGGGTGTCAGAGGAGGCTCTGAAACTCTGAAACTTGCTCTCAAATATCAAGCAGCTAAAGCAAAAAGAAGAATTAATGAAGTAAAAGAACTGAAGAGAAGATTTCAAAGGGCCTCTCGAGAAGACAAAGTAAAGTATTATAATGACACGTGCAAAGAGCTGGAGATGGAAAACCAAAAGGGAAGAATACACTCGGCGTTTCTCAAGCTGAAAGAACTGAAGAAAAAAATTCAAGCCTCGAGTTGCAATAGTGAAGGATTCTATGGGGAAAATACTAAACGACACAGGAAGCATCAAAAGAAGATGGAAGGAATACACAGAGTCATTATACCAAAAAGAATTAGTCGATGTTCAACCATTTTAAGAGGTGGCATATGCTCAGGAACCAGTGGTTCTGAAGGAAGAAGTCCAAGCTGCTCTGAAGGCGTTGGAGAAAAACAAGGCTCCAGGAATTGATGGAATATCGGCTGAGATGTTTCAACAAACAGATGCAGCGCTGGAGGTGCTCACTCGTCTATGCCAAGAAATATGGAAGACAGCTTCCTGGCCAACTGACCGGAAGAGATCCATATTTATGCCTATTCCCAAGAAAGGTGATCCAACCGAATGTGGAAATTATAGAACAATATCATTAATATCACACACAAGCAAAATTTTGCTGAAGATCATTCAAAAATGGCTGCAGCAGTATATTGACAGGAAACTGCCAGAAATTCAGGCTGGTTTCAGAAGAGGATGTGGAACCAGGGATATCATTGCTGATGTCAGATGGATCCTGGCTGAAAGCAGAGAATACCAGAAGGATGTTTACCTGTGTTTTATTGACTGTGCAAAGGCATTCGACTGTGTGGATCATAACAAATTATGGATAACATTGTGAAGGATGGGAATTCCAGAACACTTCATTGTGCTGATGAGGAACCTTTACATAGATCAAGAGGCAGTTGTTCGGATAGAACAAGGGGATACTGATTGGTCTAAAGTTAGGAAAGGTTTGCGTCAGGGTTCTATTCTTCCACCATACCTGTTCAATCTGTATGCTGACCAAATCATCCTAGAAGCTGGACTCTATGAAGAAGAACAGGGCATCAGGATTGGAGGAAGACTCGTTAACCACCTGCGTTATGCAGATTACACAACCTTGCTTGCTGAAAGTGAAGAGGACTTGAAGCACTTCCTAATGAAGATTAAAGACCACAGCCTTCAGTATGGATTATACCTCAACATAAAGAAAACAAAAATCCTCACAACTGGACCAATGAGCAACATCATGATAAACGGAGAAAAGACTGAAGTTGTCAAGGATTTCATTTTACTTGAATCCACAATCAACGGCCATGGAAGTAGCAGTCAAGAAATCAAGACACATTGCATTGGGTAAATCTGCTGCAAAGGACCTCTTTAAAGTGCTGAAGAGCAAAGATGTCACCTTGAAGACTAAGGTGCACCTGACCCAAGCCATGGTATTTTCATTCGCATCATATGCATGTGAAAGCTGGGCAATGAATAAGGAAGACCAAAGAAGAATTGATGCCTTTGAATTGTGGTGTTGGCAAAGAATATTGAATATACCGTGGGCTGCCAAAAGAACGAACAAACCTGTCTTAGAAGTGTACAGCCAGAATGCTCCTTAGAAGGAAGGATGGCAAGACTGTGTCTTACATACTTTGGACAAGTTGTGAAGAGGAATCAGTCCCTGGTAGAAGGACATCATGCTTGGCAGAGTACAGGGTCAGCAGAAAAGAGGAAGACCCTCAGCGAGGTGGATTGACGCAGTGGCTGCAACAATGAGCTGAAGCGTAACGATTGTGACGATGGCTCAGGACCGGGTAGTGTTTCATTCTGTTGCGCATAGGGTCTCTATGAGTCTGACCTGACTCGAAGGCACCTAACAACAACAACGTAGAAAACTGTGTTGCAGTTTGGGAAATGTTTTACTACACTGGATCAACATTTAAAGGAATACAAAATAATTTAAGGCACAATATTACTACCATTTTTGTTATATGTTTATAAATAATAAACTTCCCTTACTATATTGTTTTTACTATCTTATTTTGTTAATTTGTGTATATTTTAAAGTGGGATTATAAAATTAAAATGTATATTGATAACCAATAGTTGTTCATAATTACATTAATTTTTTTAACTTTTTATTTTGAAAAATAATTTTGGACTTACAGAAATGTCACAAAAATAGTACATAGAATTACTGTACACTCTTCACCCAGAATTCCTAAATGTTAGCATTTTAGTATGTTTGCTTTATCATTCTCTCTGTATATATATGTAGATACTTATTTACTTGTTTTCTTCTCAGCCATTTGAGAGTAAATTGAAAACATTATGCCCTTTAAATATTTCAGTGTATGTTTCTTAAAACCAAAGGATTCTCTTACGCAAGCGAAATACAATTATCAAAATCAGAAAATTAGCATTAATATACTCTATAAGGAATAATAAATAACAAATAAACTGTTAACCTGACTATACTGGGTCCAATATGGAGTCACTTGTGCTGGGCCCCATGTCAACAAATCTAACTAAATCTATTTCTATAAATGTTTGACATTCCTAGAAGCCGAAACTTTAACTAATCAATTAGGACTTGTTTGCTCAAACTAACCTACTCCAAATTTCCCTGTAATCTGAAATAAAGAAAAGGCCCACCAGAGAGTCTGAAATTTCCCAGTATGGCTTCCTTGTCTCTTTGTGTCTATTCCTATAAAACCCTTCCACTTTGCACTGTTCTTTGGAGCTGTTCTCTTTCAGACCAGAGGCTCCCTAATTCATAAATTGCAAATAAATCTTATAAATTCATAGGCAAATTTAAGCTTATTTTATTTTTAACATTTTGATGAGGAGGATGGTATCTGTAATACACTGTGATGGCTTTGGAGACAAGAATCAAAAGTGTGGTGTTGGCTTAATTTTTTTGTGTTGTCTTTCTAGCCATTTCTGAAAACATGGATGAGTCACTCTAGGATATGGATTTACTGTTTGTTTTGATTGGTATTGTCTTAGTTATCTAGTGCCACCATAACAGAAATACCACAAATGGATGGCTTTAACAAAGAGAAATTTATTTCCTCACAGTCGAGTAGGTTACGAGTCCAAATTCAGGGTATTGGCTCCAGGGGAAGGCTTTCTCTCTCTGTGGGCTCTGGAGGAAGGTCCGTGTCTTCAATCTTCCCCTGGTTGAGGAGCTTCTCAGGCTCAGGGACCCCATGTCCAAAGGAGGCACTCTGTTTCTGGTGCTGCATTCTTGGTGGTATGAAGTCCCCAGCTCTCTGCTTGCTTTCCTTTCCTTTTATCTCTTGAGAGATAAAAGGTGGTGCAGGCCACCCCCCAGGGAAACTCCCTTTCCCTTGGGTCAGAGAGGTGACCTGAGTAAGGGTGGTGGTACAATCCTACCCTAATCCTTTCAGCATAAAATTACAATTATAAAATGGAGGACAACCACACATGGCCTAACCAAGTTGATACACACATTTCTGAGGGGAACATAATTCAATCCATGACATGTATATTGAGGCCTCAGGAAGAAAAAAAAAATTCTCAAATTACTTCTCTACCCATAAACCTGTTGCCATGGAGTCGAATCTGACTCATAGACACCCTATAGGACAGAGTAATGCTGCCCCATAGCGTTTCCAAGGAGCAGTTGGTGGATTCGAACTGCCAACCTTTTGGTGAGCAGCTGTAGCTCTTAACCACTGCATCAACAGGTCTCCTCACTTCTCTAAAAGATTTTTTAAATACATTTTATTATTATTTTTTCAACTTTTCTGAAAGTATTTTGTTTTTGTTAGGTCCCATCAAGTCTGTTCCAACTCATAGTGACCCTATGCACAGCAGAACGAAACACTGCCCAGTACTGTGCCATCCTCGCAATTGTTGCTATCCTTGAGCCTGTTGTTGCAGCCACTGGGTCCATCCGTTTCATTGAGGGTCTTCCTCTTTTTTGTGGACCTTCTACCTTATCAAGTATGATGGCCTTTTCCAGGGACTGATCCCTCCTGATAACATGTCCAAAGTATATGAAAATATACACAGTTAAAAATACATCATTTCAAAAATGTCTACATGTATAATTCAGTGACATTGATTACATTCTTCAAGATGTGCTACCATTCTATCATTTTCCACATTATTCCACCATCATTATCTTCAGCTCACTGCCTCCTAAACTTCCCACTCAACCTTTCAAGTTGCCATTGTCAATTTGACCTCACAAAGAAAATTTCTTCAAAATAGCACAATGTTGAAAGCAGACATACTTTATGAATTAAAGTAAGCTATTTTTTTTTTTGGTTCAAAGAAGACTTAAGGAGACAGTTTTGGTTTGTTTTAAAGTTTAAAGATTATATCAGGGCAATAATTTGGGGGACTCATCAAGCCTCAATGGCTTCAGGAAGTCTGAACTGAGGGCAGCAACTGGAACAGACTTGTACATCAATGTTCCTTGCAGCAGCATTATTCACCATAGCCAAAGGTGTAAACAACTTAAATATCCATTGACAGACAACTGGATAATCAAAATGTGGTACATACATACAATGGAATATTAGTCAGAAAGAGAAATGAAATTCTGATACATGCTACAACATGGATGAAACTTGAAGACATTATGCTGAGTGAAATAAGTAAATCACAAAAGGACAAATATGATATTATCTCACTTATGGAAACCCTGGTGGCTTAGTGGTTAAGTTCTACAGCTGCTAACCAAAGGGTCGGCAGTTCAAATCTGCCAGGCGCTCCTCGGAAACTCTATGGGGCAGTTCTACTCTGTCCTATAGGGTTGCTATGGGTCAGAATCGACTCAACGGCACTAGGTTTGGTTTTTTGTTTTTTCTATAAAATAACAAGAATAAGCAAATGTATAGAGACCAACGTTTATCAGTGGTTACCAGGGGTGGGAAGGAGGGAAAAAAAGGACAGCCACTGTTTAAGAACTAATGAGTTTCTGTTTATGGTAATGAGAAATTCAGCATCAATTAAGGGTAATGTAATTGATATCACTAAGCTGTACACCTGAAATATGTTGAATTGACAAATATTGTGTTATATATATACACTTATAAAAAAAAAGTAGGGCAGCTGTTAAGGCTGCTTATGCTCAACCAAACACTTCATGAAACTTGTTTTCCTGGTTTGGAAGTTTAGGATCATGGTTTCGATAGACATCTTAATCAATTAGCGTATTATTGTTTCTCAGTACTTCTGTTCTACCTCCTAGTTCGTTGCGTAGTGACTGGGGTCTTAAGACCCTTTCAGTATCCAGTTATTTTCTGAATTGAATTTTTTGTTGATACCATGTGTTTTCATTTATGTAAACATGCTGAATCATTGAGTGTTGTTGAATTTTTGGTAGGTATGATGGATTTTTCTTCTTGTCCCCTCCCACAAGTTTAACCTTAGAGTCCAGAGGGATATACCTTATCCCATTTATTCTACCCTGAGTTCCCCTTGAGTCCACTGAAATGTATGTGTCCCAAAAAGTTTTCTATTTCTCCTACCAAAAATGCACACACCTCATACAACACCCTGTAGAAACAGTAATTTATAGCACATGCCTGTTTTGTTTGTTTCAAACAGTCATAAAGGCCTCTACCTTGTGGCAGCATGCACTGTCAAGTAGGAACACAGCTTCCAAATGAAACTTAAAGGTAGAAAATATTGTTGGGTAGCTGTATATCCCACCAGTAATTAAAAGGTAAGCTATCAAGCAGCCATGCAAGATACATTTTGTCTTCATTCACCTGAAACAACAAAGGAAGAAGAGTCCAGAATAGGAAGAGGAAATTGAATACATGTCTGGTTGCCTCCATAAGCAATTGCCTTCATCTGCCATGAATACAGGAGAACTAAATGGTGCCCAGCTACCATTGTTGAGCATTTTGATCAAAGATTCTATACAAGAATTCTGATCAAAAGTGGGAAAAATTAGGAACAGAATTTCTAAAAGATTTTATTTTATTTTTTTATTGTAATTTTGACAAAGATTTGCAGAAAAAACTAGCTTCTTATTAAACATATTGTTTTGTGACATTGGTTGCCAACCCCATGACATGTCAACACCCTCCCATTCTTGATCTTTCATTCCCTTTTACCAATTTTCCTGTCCCCTTCTGCCTTCTTGTCCTTGCCCCTGGGCTTGTGTTCCCATTTGGTCTCACTTTGTTT
Organism: Elephas maximus indicus; assembly: GCF_024166365.1. NCBI lineage: Eukaryota > Metazoa > Chordata > Mammalia > Proboscidea > Elephantidae > Elephas > Elephas maximus. The sequence continues at coordinate 83,921,317 of NC_064846.1, forward strand.
TATGGGCCTGTCTAATCTTTGGTTGAAGGGTGAACCTTGGGAGTGACTTCATTACCGAGCTAAAATGGTCTCTGAGAGCCATGCTCTCAGGGTTTCTGCAGTCTCTATCAGACCAGTAATTCTGGTCTTTTTTTCTGAGTTAGAATTTTGTTCTACAATTTTTCCAGCTCTGTCTGGGACACTCTATTATGATCCCTGTCAGAGCAGTAGGTGGTGGTAGCCAGGCACCATCTAGCTGTGCTGGACTCAGTCTGGTGAAGGCTGTAGTAGTTGAGGTCCATTAGTCCTTTGGACTAATCTTTCCCTTGTGTCTTTGGTTTTCTTCATTCTTCATTGCTCCCAAAGGGGTAAGATCAGTGGAGTATCTTAGATGGCTGCTCACAAGCTCTTAAGACCCCAGATGCTACTCACCAAAGTAGAATGTAGAACATTTTCTTCATAAACTATGTTATGGCAATTGAGTTAGATGTTCCCCTAGAACATGGTCCCCACAGCCCACTAATTTGGTCACTCAGGGAATTTGGAAGTGTCTATGGTGCTTCCATGACCTTGTCTTGGATGAGTTGTGCTGGCTTCCCCAGTTTGTGTACTGTCTTACCCTTCACCAAAGTTACCACTATCTAGTGTCTATTTAGTATTTTTCCATCTCCACCCCTCCCCTCCCTCATAACCTTCAAAGTTTGTGTGTTTGTGTGTGTGTAAACCTTTTCAGGGGTTTTTATAGTAGTGGTCTCATATATTTGTCCTCTTGTGATCGGTTTATTTCACTCAGCAAAATGCCCTCCAGATTCATCCATGTTGAAAGATGTTTCAAAAAATCATCATTGTTCTTTATCATTGTGTAGTATTCCATTGTGTGTATGTACCATAGTTTGTTTATCCATTCATCTGTTGATGGGCATCTATGATGTTTCCATCTTTTTGCTATTGTGAACAACACTGCAGTGAACTTGGGTGTGCATATTTCTATTCATGTAAAGACTCATTTCTCTAGGATATATTTCTAGGAATGGGATTGCTGGATTATATGATATTTCTAGCTTTCTAAGGAAGTCTCTTATCATTTCCCAAAATGATTGTATTATTTCGCATTCCCATCAGCAGTGCATAAGAGTTCTGATCACCCTGCAGCCTCTTCAACATTTATTTCCTGTTTTATTGATTCGTGCCAGTGATGCCGGGGTGAGATGGCATCTCACTGTGGTTTTGATTTGCATTTCTTTAATGACTAATGATCATGAGCATTGCTTCATGTATCTGTTAGCCAGTTGAATATCTTATTCAGCGAAGTGTTTGATCATATACTTTGCCCATTTTTTAGTTAAATTATTTGTCTTTTTGTTGAAGAGGTGTTGGATTTTCCTGTAGATTTTAGGGATTAGACCTTTGCTGGATTTGTCATAGCCAAAATTTTTTTCCCAGTCTATAGGTTCTCTTTGTACTCTTTTGGTGAAGTCTTTTGATGAGCATAAGTGTATAATATTTAGAATATCCCAGACACCTAGCTTATCTTCTGGAGTTTGTGTGTTGTTAGCTATGGTTTGTATCCTGTTGATGCTGTGTATTATGGCGTCTAACATTGGTCCTATTTTTTCTTCTATGATCTGTATAGCTTTTGGTTTTATACTTAGGTTTTTGATCCATTTTGAACTAGTTTTTGTGTATGATGCAAAGTACGGGTCCTGTTTCTTTTTTTTTTTGCAGATGGAAATCCTGTTTTGCCAGCACCATTTGTTAAAAAGATGGTCTTCTCCCCATTTGATGAAAATTGGGCCCTTGGTGAAGATCAGGTGACCTTGTCGTTGTTGTTAGGTATCATTGAGTCAGATCCGACTCCTAGCCACCCTATGTACCACAAAACGAAACACTGCCAGGTCCTGCGCCATTCTCATGATTGTTGTTATGCTTGAGCCCATTGTTGCAGCCAGTGTCAATCCATCTCTTTGAGGGTCTTAGTCTTTTTCTCTGACCCTCTAATTTAGCAAGCATGATCTCCTTCTCCAGGGACTGGCCCCTTCTGACAACATATTTAAACTATGTAAGATGCAGTCTCACCATTCTTGCTCTCAAGGAGCATTCTGGTTGTACCTCTTCCAAGACAGATTTGTTCATGCTTTTGACAGTCCACAGTATATTCAATATTCGTCGCCAACACCACAATCCAAAGGCGTCAGTTCTGGTCTTCCTTATTCATTGCCCAGCTTTCGTATGTATATGATGCAATTGAAAATGCCATGGCTTGAGTCAGGTGCACCTCAGTCTTCAAGGTGACATCTTTTTCACGCTTTTCAACAGGTTAAAGAGGTCTTTTGCAGCAGATTTGCCCAATGTAATGTGTCTTTTGATTTCTTGACTGCTGCTTCCATGGATGTTGATTCTGGATCCAAGTAAAACGAAATCCTTGACAACTGCAGTCTTTTCTCTGTTTATTATGATGTGGTTTATTGGTCCAGTTGTGAGGATTTTTGTTTTCTTTATGTTGAGGTGTAATCCATACTGAAGTCTGTGGTCTTTGATCTTCATCAGTAAGAGCTTCAAGTTCTCTTCACTTTCAGCAAGCAAGGTTGTGTCATCTGCATACACAGGTTGTTAAAGAGTCTTCCTTCAATCCTGATGCCCTATTCTTCTTCATATAGTCCAGCTTCTCAAATTATTTGCTCAGCATACAGATTGAATATAGTTACAGGATACAACCCTGACGCTCACCTTTTATGACTTTAAAGCAGGCAGTATTGCCTTGTTCCGTCCAAACAACTGACTCTTGATCTATGCACAGGTTCTTCATGAGCACAATTAAGTGTTCTGGAATTCCCATGTTATCAATAATTTGTTATAATCCACACAGTTGAATGCCTTTGCATAGTCAATAAAACACAGGTAAACATCCTTCTGGTATTCTCTGCTTTCAGCCAGGATCCATCTGACATCACCAGTGATATCCCTGGTTCCATGTCCTCTTCTGAATCCAGCCTGAATTTCCAGCAGTTACCTGTCTATATACTGTTACAGCTGCTTTTGAATGATCTTCAACAAAATGTTGCTTACATGTGATAGTAATGATATTGTTTGATAATTTCCACATTCTATTGGATCACCTTTCTTGGGAATAGGTGTAAATATGGATCTTTTCCTGTCATTTGGCCAGGTAGCTATCTTCCAAATTTCTTGGCATAGGCAAATGAGCATTTTCAGTGCTGCATCTGTTTGTTGAAACATCTCAATTGATATTCCGTCAATTCTCAGTTCCTTGTTTTTCGCCAATGCCTTCAGTGAAGCTTGAACTTGTTCCTTCAGCACCATCGATTCCTGATCATATGCTACCTCTTGGAATGGTTGAATATCAACCAGTACTTTTTGGCATACTGACTGTCTATATTCCTTCCATCTTCTTTTGATGCTTCCTGGGTCATTTAATTTAATTTTCATCATAGAATCCCTCACTATTGCAACTCGAGGCTTGAATTTTTTCTTCAGCTCTTTCAGCTTGAGGAATACCAAACTCGTTCTTCCCTTTTGGTTTTCTATCTCCAGCTCTTTGCACTTGTCATTATAATACTTTGTCTTCTTGAGCTAACCTTTGAAATCTTCTGTTCAGCTCTTTTACTTCATCATTACTTCCTTTTGCTTTAGCTGCTCAAGGTTCAAGAGCAAGTTTCAGAGTTTCTTCTGACATCCATTTTGGTCTTTTCTTTCTTTCCTGTCTTTTTAATGACCTCTTGCTTTCTTCATGTATATATCTTTGAGGTCATTTCACAACTCATCTGGTATTTGGTCATTAGTGTTCAATGCATCAGATATATTCTTGACATGGTGTCTAAATTCAGGCAGAATATACTCAAAGTCGTACTTTGACTCTTGTTGACTTATTCTAATTTTCTTCAGTTTCAAGTTGAACTTGCATACTAGCAATTAATTGTTCTACAGTCCGGCTCTGGCCTTCTTCTGCCTGATGATATTGAGCTTTTCCATCATCTCTTTCCACAGATGTAGTTGATTTGATTCCTGTGTATTCCATCTGGTGAGGTCCATGTGTATAGCTTTCGTTTATGTTAGTGAAAAATGCTATTTGCAATGAAGAATTCATTAGTCTTGCAAAATTTCATCATGAGGTCTCTGGCATCGTCATATCAAGGTCATATTTTCCAACTACTGATCCTTCTTCTTTGTTCCCATCTTTCACATTCCAATCACCAGTAATGATCAGTGCATCCTGATTGCATGTTCGATCAATTTCAGACTGCCAAAGCTGGTAAAAATCTTCAATTTCTTCATCTTTGGCCTTAGTGTTTGGTGCATAAATTTGAACAGTAGTCGTATTAACTGGTCTTCTTTGTAGGTATATGGATATTATTCTATCACTGACAGCGTTTTACTTTAGGATAGATCTTGAAATGTTCTTTTCGATGATAAATGCAGTGCCGTTCCTCTTCAATTTGTCATTCCCAGTATTGTAGACCATACAATTGTCTGATTCAAAATGGCCATTACCAGTCCATTTCAGCTCACTAATGCCTAGAATATCAATGTTATCTGTTCCATTTCATTTTTGAAAATTTCCAATTTTCCTAGATTCATACTTAGTACATGCTAGGTTCCGATTATTAATGGATGTTTGCAGCTGTCTTTTTTCATTTTGAGTCTTGCCACATCAGCCAATGAAGGTCCTGAAAGCTTGACTCCACCCATGTTATTAAGGTAGACTCTACTTCAAAGAGGAAGCTCTTCCCCAGTCGTTTTCTGAGTGCCTTCCAACTTGCGGGCTCATCTTCCAGCACTATATCTGACAGTGTTCCACTGCTATTCATAAGGTTTTCACCGGCTAATTCTTTACATAAGTAGACCTCTGGGTCCTTCTTTCTAGTGCATCTTAGCCTGGAAGCTCAGCAGAAACCTGTCTGCCACGCGTGGCCTTGCTGGTATCTGAATACTGGTGGCATAGCTTAGAGCATCACAGAAACACGCAACTCCCCACAGTTCAACAAACTGACAAACACTAGGGGGCAGGTGACACTAGGTGGATGGATTTACATCTGGGTCCTCAATTCTGTTCTCTTGGTCAATGTATCTGTCTTTGTATCAGTACCAGACTGTTTTGACTACCATAGCTGTATAGTAGGTTCTGAGGTCAGGTACTGTGAGTCCTACTTTCTTCTTCTTCTTCAGTCACACTTTACTTACCCAGGGTCTCTTCCCTTTCCATATAAAGTTAAGGATTAGTTTTTCCATCTCCTTAAAGAATGTTGTTGGTATTTGGATCGGGATTGCATTTTATTTGTAGATTTCTTTGGGTAGAATTGACATTTTCACAATGTTGAGCCTACCTATCCATTAGCATGGTACGTTTTTCCATTTATGTAGTTTTGTGTGTGTGTGTAGGTCTTTTACATCCCTTGTTAGACTTATTCCTAATTATTTTGTTTTTTTAGGGGCTGTTATAAATGTTTTTTTTTTTCAGATTTCCTTTTTGTTGTTCTCTTTACTGGTGTAGGAATCAATCTGAATTTTGTATGTTTACCTTGCATCTTGCTCCTCTGTTGAATCTGTTAGTTCAATGGTCTTTTAGAGTCTTTTGGATTTTCTATGTAGAGTATCACATCTTCTACAAATAGGGACCTTTTTACTTCTTTATTACCAATTCAAATATGCTTTGTTTCTTTTTCTTGCGTTATTACTCTAGCTAGGACTTCTAACACAATGTTAAAAAGGAGTGGTGACAAAGGCATCCTTGTCTTGTTCCTATTCTCAAGGGGAATGTTTCAGCAGTTCTCCATTAAGAATGATGTTGGCTGTTGGTTTTGTATAAAAAAAAAATAGATGTCCTTTATTATGTTGAGGAATTTCCCTTCTGTGCCTATTATATTGAGAGTTTTTATTAGGAATGGGTGTTGGGCTTTGTCGATTGCCTTTTCTGTGTCGATTGAGATGGTCATATGATTCTTTTGTTTATGTGTTGGATGAGTTGATTGATTTTCTAATGTTGAACTGTCCTTGCATACTTGGTATGAATCCCACTTAGTAGTTTATATATTATGTTTTTCATATGATGCTGAATTCTAGTGGCTAAAATGTTGTTGAGAATTTTTGCATCTATACCGGTAATTTTCTTTTTGTATCATGTCTTTACCTGGTTTTGGTATCAGAGTTATTCTGACTTCATAAAATGAGTTCGTAAGTATCCTTTCTTTTTCTACATTCTAAAATAGTTTGAATAGTACTCCCGTAAACTCTTCTTTGAATGTTTGGTAGAATTCTCCTGTGAAGCCTTCTGGGCCAGGGCTTTTCTGTTGTTGTTGTTGGAAATTTATTTATTTCCTTTTAAATCTCCTCTTTTTTAATGGATCTGTGCAGATTTTCAACTTCAGTTTTTGTTCGTTTGGGTAGGTAGTGTGATTCTAGAGATTTGTCCATTTTTTTCTCGGTTTTTAAATCTGTCAGAGTATACTCTTTCACTGTACTCTCTTACAATCCTTTTTATTTCAGTTGGGTATGTTGTAATGTCCCCCATTTCATTTCTTATTTGGGTTATGTGCATCCTTTCCTGTTTTTCTTTTGTAATTCAGCCAGTGGTTTTGTTGATCCTTTCAAAGAGCCAACTTTTGCTTTTTTTGATTCTTTCTGTTGTTTTTCTATTCTCTATTTCATTTATTTCTGCTCCGATCTTTATTGTTTTCTTACTTCTGGTGGCTGTGGGCTTCTTTTGCTGTTCTCTTTCTGTTTGTTCAAATTGTGTAGCTAATATTTTGACTTTGTTACTTTCTTCTTTTTTTATGTGTGCATCTATTACTATAAATTGACCTCTGAGCACCATCTTTGCTGTGTCCAAAAGGTTTTAGTATGATGAGTTTTCATTCTCATTTGATTCTAGGGATTTTTTGATTCTATCTTCAATTTCTTCTATTACCCAGTGGTTTTTAAGCAGGGTGATATTCAGTTTCCATGTATTTGAATTTTTTCCCTTGCTTTCCTGTTGTTAATTTCCATTTCGATGGTTTCATGATCAGAGAAGATACTTTGTATTATCTCAGTGTTTTGGATTTTGTTGAGGGTTGCTTTGTGGCCTAAGATATGGTCTATTCTGGAGAACGTTTCATGGGCATTGGAAAAGAATGCGTACTTTGCAGTTGTTTGGTGGAATATTCTATATGCATATATAGGAGATCAATTTTGTTGATTGTGGCCTTTAGATCTTCTGTATCTTTGTTGAGTTTCTTTATAGATGTTCTGTCCTTTACCGAGAGTGGGGTGTCGAAGTCTCCTACTATTATTATGGAACTGTCAATTTCTCTTTTCAGTGCTGAGAGTTTGTATTATGTATATTGGAACCTTGTCATTGGGTGTGTATAATTTTATTATGGTTATGTCTTTAAGATGAATTGTCCCTTTAATCATTATATAATGCCCTTCTTTGTCTTTTACGGCAAATTTTGTTTTAAAGTCTATTTTATCTGAGATTAGTATGTCCACTCTTGCTCTTTTTTGGTAGCTGTTTGATTGATATATATGGTTTCCATCCTTCGATTTTTCGTAAATTTATATCTTTGTTTCTAAGGTGTGTCTCTTGTAGACATCCTATAGATAGGTCTTATTTTTTTTTATCCATTCTGTCACTCTATATCTCTTTATGTTAAGTGTAATTATTGATAGGTGTGAGTTGATCGCTGTCATTTTGTAGTGCTTTTTTGTGTGTGTGTTGTTGACGTTTTCTTTGTTCCTCTTACTCTTCTGTGCTGAATTTTGTATATGTGTGTATGTTTTTGTAGATTTTGTAGTTTACTGAGACTTTATATTTTTCTTCTTTATTTTGATGAGTAGGTTTGTTTACTTTTTTTGGTGGTTGCCTTGATATTTATCCTTTTCTTCCTAAGTTTGAACCAGTCTTTTACTGCTTTGTATTGCCTTCACTTCCTCTCTATTTGAAAGTTCTATACCTACATCATTTATTCCCTCTTTTATTATTCTGATGCTGTCGGCATTTACAGATTAACTTCTCTGGTTCCCTGTTGTAAATCTTTTAGTTTTGTTTTATCCTTAACAGTTCATTACCTAGGTTGGTATCTGGCTAATGTGTTCTCGTGTCCTAGATTCAGGCTCCTGTCTGATATTGTAGGTTCTCTATCCAAAGGACTACTTTTAATAATTCTTGTTAATTTGGTTTGTTTTACATATTCCTTTAATTGCTATTCATCTGGAAATGTCCAAATTTCATCATCATATTTGAGCAAGAGTTTTCCAGGATGTATTATTATTTTTTTTTTTATTATTATTAGTTGGCAATTTTTAAATTTTCTTTCAAGGTTTTATATATTTCATCCCATTGTCTTCTTGTCTCCATGGTTTCTGCTGAGTAGCCAGAGCTTAGTCTTATTGTTTCCACTCTGTATGTGACTTTTCATTTTTCTTGCACTGCTGTCAGGATTCTTTCTTTGTCTTTGGTTTTAGCAAGTATGATATACCTTGGTGATTTTCTTTTGGGGTTTTTTGAGCTTCTTGGATGGTCAGCTTTTCATCTTTCATAATATTAGGAAAGTTTTCTGTCAGTGATTCTTCAATGATCCTCTCTGTGTTTTCTGTTTTCTCCCCTTGTTCTAGAACTCTGAGCACTAGTAAATTTTTGCTTTTGATTGTATTCCACATCATTCCCAGTGTTTCTTCATTTTTCTTCACTCTTTTCTCTGGTTTTTCCTCAAATATAATGGTACCCAAATATTTGTCTTCAGTTTTGCTGATCTTATCTTTCATTGTTTCAACCCTTTTCCTCAAACCTTCGATGACACTGTCCATTTCCGAAATCTTGTTGTTTATCTTTTGGATTTCTAATTGCTCATTTTGTATGATTTCTGGTAGTGAGTTTATTTTGACATTTTGCTCCTGTATTATTTTCCTCCATTCTTCCATTGTTTCCTCTGTTTTTTCCATAATTTTGTCTATTTTTTCATTTTTGTCTCCCTTTTCCTTCATCTCTTGGATAGCCCTTAGTATTAGAGATTTGAATTCCCTTCAGGTAGTTCCAGTGCCTTTTCTTCTATCTGAAGGTCATCTGGTGTTTCATTTTGGATGACTACTAGAACCATCCTGTCCATATATATATATGTTTTGATATTGTCTGCTACCTTTGGGATGTTCAGTGGTTATTTTCTTCAATTATTGATGGTAGATTTGTTTGTTACATCCCAACTTTTTGTTTTATTTGGCTACTTCTGAGTAGGCAGGCTGGGCATTCTTTTTTGATTTCTTATCTGTGGGAAGGATAGTTCTCACCACCTCATCCAATGCCCAGGACCAGTCACTCAGCTATGGTACAGGAGGGCAGGCCTAGCAGAGTGGGAGGGGCTGAGCTGGATCATATGTGCCCTGCATTGCCCCCTGGCCCCTCCCAACAGGGAGGGGCCAGGGGGCAATGCAGGGCAGATTCCCATAGACCATGTCTGTGCTGCTTGGGGTGTAATGATCACAGCACGGTGCAGATAGGGAGGAGGGAGAAGGGAGGATGTGATGTGAGGAACTAAGTGGCATCATAAAGAATAGAAACAGAAGAAAGAAACAGAAGCCAAAAAAAAGTGCCAAGGGAGCCTACTGTTGAAGTGGCATAAGCCTGAGGAAGCCATGTGCCATTGGTTTCCTAGCCATATGGTGTGGCATAGCCCATCAAGAAGAGACAGATATCGCGCAAGCAGCTAGATGGACAGGAGAAAGGAAAGGAAGGAAGGTAGAGAGAGACAAGAAACTGAGAAAAGAAGCAGGAAAAAAATGCCTCAGGGGAGCCCACCAGAACTGGGTCTTCAACACAGTGGCACTACACAGCCCTTCAAGAAGGAGCAGAGGTGGCACACAGCACCAAATGTTCAGGAGAAGAGTAAGCAAGGCAGGTAGAGACAAGAAACCAAGAAAAGAAAGGAAGTGAAAAAATGCCCTGAGGTTTCCCACTGGCACAGTGGTGCTGACCAGGGAAGGGGCTCCCTAGCCAAGTGGTGCTGCACAGCCCATTAAGAAAGATCAGAGATGGCAGAGATGGCACACGGTGCCAGGTAACTGGGAGAAAGGAAAGGAGGTGAGGTAGAGAGAGACAAGTAACTGAAAAAAGGAAAACAAAATGGTTGAAGGGGACCTCTGGCTTGGTGGCACAGGTGGGAGAAGAGGCTTCTTAGCTGAACAGAGCTGCACAACCAGTCAAGAAGGAGTGGATATGGCACGCAGTGCCAAGTGTTCAGGAGAAAAGAAAGGAGGGATAGAAAGAGACAAGAAACCGAGAAAAGAAGAGGGAAAAAAAATCCCCGAAGGAGCCCTCTGCCTTAGTGATGTGGACTGGGGAAGAGGAAACCCTGTTGAGTGGCACTGCATAGCCCATCAAGAAGGAATAGAGATGGCACATGAAGCTGGGTGTTTGAGCAAAAGGAAAGGAAGGAGGCTAGAGAGGGAGAGAAAACCAAAAGAAGCCCCCCAAAAGAAAAAACAGCAACAAAAAATGGCACTAAAGGAGCTGGCCAGTGTGGGCAGGGCGAATCCAAGCAGCAAGAATCTGGCATCTCCCCGACTGAGCAACTGTTCCCCACCAGAAAGCAGCAAAAGTCAGGCACGGGGAAGAAGGGTAGTGGTGGGAAAATGTGTATCATTGGTTGCCAGGTGCTCTGTCTCCTGCTGGGAACTCCATGAAGCTGCCTTCTTGTACTCCCTGTCCACCATTCTTGGTGTCTGAGTTTTCTGAGATGGTGAATCTGTGCTACATTAGCTGATAGGGATCCTCCACTCTATAGCTCTCCTCTCTGTAAGTTTAAAAATTTTGGTGTTTATAAAAAGAGTGATGTTTTCTGAGTTACCATTGTTAAATATAAAAAGTGTTAATTTTATTCTACTTGGGTATACTTTTCTTAACTTGTACAAGTTTACTGATAGAACAAGCTAACAGTATTTCTACTAAATATTTAAAATTATGAAAAATATGTTTGTGCTTAAGCAAGTATTTTAATAATTCTGACAAACTTTATTTCAACAGTAAGTATATTTTGTGATATGTATGCTTAAAGATAATTTCCAAGGTTTTTAGGTAATTTAAAACCTTGGACTGATACTACATTGAGCTAGTTAATGGGTATTCATTATAGTTTAAGCTTACGTATTTTGCTTTTTTTTTAATATGCCACAAAGAGATTATGTATGTGGATTTGCTAATAAATGTGTTCAATTTTTGCCTCTTAAAAAGTTGCATTATAAGAGATACATGATACATATAGAAAAGTTTAAAAAGTTTATAGAAAAAGAATTTTGTTTTACTCAAAGCTGGCTAATGTTTGATGGTGTATTTACAAGACTTTAAAAGAGCTTTAGTATCTACTAGTATATAAAGCTAAAATTTGGGTTTCTGTCTATTAAAATGACCAAGTCATCTCTAGTTACTGGGTTGAAGGTGTTAAAGGTTTACCTTCTGTGTAATCTACTTGGAGGACAGGGATTCTGTGTTTTGTGTTGACCTTGCCATGTGTTTAATTGTTTAAGAGAACCAATTAATTCTTTAAGAGAACCTCCTGGCTTTTGAAAAAGCAACCATATGGGACAGACTAGAACTGACCCATAGGGTTTCCAGGGAGAAGCTGGTGGATTCTAACTGCCAGCCTTATGGTTTTCAGCCAAGCTCTTAACCTCTGCATCACCAGGGCTCCACACAGCAATACACAGCAATAGACACTCCCATTACACAATTTCTACGCATAATGATCAGTGACACTTGTTACATTCTTCACATTGTGTCAATATTCTCATTATTTCTGTTCTAGTTGTTTCATTTTCATTTACTTAATCTCCCTACTCCCCAACCTTCTCTTCTATGTTTTAAAATAGTTGTTGACCTTTCATCTATATAGATTTGTTGTTGTTGTTGTTTAAGTAACACAATATTCAAGGGTGACAATCTTTATTCTTTGGGATAAACTATTATTTAGTTCAAAGATGACTTCAGGGCATAGTTTTGATTCAAGATTTGAAGAAAAACTCTGGGCCATTGTCATGTGGACTCCTCCTGACTAAATAGGTCCAGTAAGTCTGAACTCTTTAAGAATTTCAAGTTCTGTTCCACATTTTTCTCCTGTTTTATTGTTTTATCAGTATTCCTTTGTTATAGTCCTAATAAGAACATTCTGTAGTGGTAGCCAGGCACTATCTAGTCCTTCTGATCTCAAAGAGGAGGAGGCAGTGGTTCATGTACACAATGAGTCCCATAATCCAGTTCCTTCCTTGATTCTAGGGATTTCCTCTTTCTCTTTCCTTCCAGATGCATAAAGATCAATTGTTGCATCTTAGATGGTTGCTCATAAGATTTTAAGACCCCAGAGATTATTCACCGTACTGGAAGGTAAAACATAAACTTTAAGAACTATATTATATCAGTTGACTGGATTGTCCCACGAGATCACGATGTTAAGTCGCCAAACCGAGAAAACTAATCCTATGAGGTGGTTATGTCTAATTAGTATCAGCATCTGTAACCTCTCCCAATTTTTTTGTTTATTGTTGCAAAGCCATACACAACCTAACATTGCCCGTTCATCCCTTTTTCCTACGTATAGCTTATTGACATCAGTTACATCAATCATTCTGTGAAAACGTCACCTGCATTTGGTGCCACCTTTCCCATTTCTATAAACAAAAAGGTGAGGACTACTTCTCTCCTTCACCTTGGCAACCTTTATTGAACATTAGTTTCTGTATATTTACCTATTTGTGTCATTTCAGAAAAGAACATACTATATGTATATAAATTTTTTGTGATCGACTTATTTTGCTCAACATAGTGGCCTCCAGGTTCATCCACATTGTAAAATGTTTCAAGAACTCATTTTTCTTTATCACTGAGTAATATTCCATTGCATGTATGTGCCACGTTATATTTGTCCATTCATCCACTGATGAGACTTAGGTTGTTTCCATCTTTTTGCTATTGTGAATAGTGCTGCAATGAACAGAGGTGTGCATATGTCTGTTCATGTCACTTCTATCAGATCCCTAAGGTGTATACCTAGAACTGGAATTGCTGGGTCATATAGCAACACTACCTCAAGATTTTTCAGGAACTGTCAGAATGTTTTTCACAACAGCTTTATGACTTTGCATTCACGCCAGCAAAGGATGAGCGTTCCGATTACTCCACTTCCCCTGCAACACTTGCTATTTTCCATTTTTTCTATTATTTTAGCCATACATGGTATTTCACTGAGGTTTTGATTTGCACTTATCTGATGGCTAATGGCATTGAGCATCTTTTTATGTACCTGTGGCCTTTTGAATATCCTCTTTGGTGAAGTGTCCATATTCTTTTGCCCAATTTTTGACTAGGTTACTTGTTTTTTTGTTGTTAAGTTGTAGTGTTTTCTATATATTTTAGATATTAGATTCTTACCAGTTGTGTCATTCCCAAAGATTTTTCCCCAGTCTATAAGTTGTCTCTTTACTCTTTTGATAAAGTCTTTTGATGGACGTGTGTATTTACCTTTCATCAGCTTCTAGTTATCTATTTTGTTTTCTGGTGCTCATACATTCGTTGTTGTTTTTGATGATCTGTCATTAAGAATACATCAGATCCCAAAACATTACTCCTATATTTTCTTCAAAGGACTTTGTGGTTTTAGATTTAAAATTTAGGTCCTTTATCCGTTTTGAATTATTTTTGTGTATGGTGTGTGGTAAGAATCTTGTTTCATTTTTCTGTATGTGGAAATCCAGTTTTTCCAGAACTATTTGTTGAGGAGATTGTTCCTTCCTCCACTGAATGGAATTGAAAAGCAATTGATCATAGCTGTTCAAATTTTTTTCTGGGTTTTCAAGTCTATTCCACTGGTCTGTGTGTCTATCATTAAAAGAGTACCAGGCTGTTTTGGTTACTGTAGCTGTGTAATATGTTTTGAAGTCAGGAAGTGTGAGGCCTCCTACTTTGTTCTTCTTCAAAATTGTGTTGGCTATTTGGGGTCTCTTGTCCTTTTATAAAATTGAGGGCTAGTTTTTACATTTATGTAAAGAATGCTGTTGGAATTTTGATCAAGGTTGCATTGGATTTGCAGATTGCTTTTGTCAGGACTAACATCCGGACTACATTAAGTGTTCCAATCCATGAGCTTGGAACACCTTTCCATCTATTTAGGGCTTCATTCATCTCTTTCAGCAGTGATTTATAATTTTCATTGTATAACTCTTTCACATCGCTGGGTAAATTTATTCCTAGATTTTTTTTTCTCTTATATACTATTGTAAATGGAGTTGTTTTCTTAAACTAATTTTTAAGGTTTCTCATTGCTGGTATATAGAAACCCAACTGATTTTTGTGTGTTGATCTTGTATCCTGCAACTTTCTTCTATTAATTTTAGAAATTTTTTAGCAGATTATTTGGAATTTTGAATATATAGATTCATGTCATCTGTGAATAGAGTTTTACCTCTTATTTTCCAAAATGGATACCTGTTATTTCTTTTTCTAGCCTTATTGCTCTGGCTTGGACTTCTAGTATAATATTGAATAGAAGTGGTGAGAGTGGTCCATCCTTGTCTTGTTCCCATAAGGAGAAAGTTTTCAATCTTTCTCCATTGAGTATAATGTTGGCTATTGGTTTTTCATAAATGCCTCTAATCAAGTTGAGGAACTTCCTTTTTTACTCTTATCTTGCTAAAATTTTTTTCAAGAGAGTGTGTTGGATTTTATCAAATTCCTTTTCTGCATCTATTGAGACAATTATGTGTTCTTTTGTTTTATTAACCAGGTGTATTACATTTACTGATTTTCTAATGTTCAACCAAGCTTGGATTCCTGGAATAAGTTCCACTTGATTATGATGTATTTTTTTTTAAATATACAATTGGATTCTGTTTTCTAGTATTTTGTTGAAAATTTTGGCATCTATATTCATAATGGACATTGGACTGTAGATTTCTTTTCTTGTGGTGTGTTCTTCCTGCTTTGGTACCAGGGTAATTCTGGCTTCGTAGAAAGAGAAAGTATTCCTTCTTTTTTTACTTTTTGGAGGAATTTGCACAGAATTGGTGTCAGTTTTTCTCAAAACGTTTGATAGAAGTCCCCAGTGAAGCTATCTGGCCCTGGACTTTTCTTTGTTGGGAGTAACAACGGCCATTTTTGAGTTTTATCATTATCAGATAGTTTTTACTCTGACTCCCTTAAAGTGCTTGCAATCAACGATTGGCCAAACAGAGTATTTCAACAAAAGGGACTATATCAAAGAACCATAGAAATGACTATGCCAGGGATTTGGGTTTGAACTCCTAATGACACTGCTAATCCCACTGGAATGAATCAAGAATTCCAGAACTCTTGTGGGAAAATGACAGGTTCATGAGACTTTTAGCCCAGGATCAAATGGAACAGTAATTAATTACATAAAATCTTATGGACTAAAAAATTATTATTATGGGTTTATGTGGAAAATATTACTGATGTTTTGATGTTCCACTTTCTGGATATAAGAAGTCCCTGTCTTTCTCTCTTTTCTCTTAAACTATAGATTGTTTTGCAAATAAAAATGAAACATTTATTTTTTTTTTCTTTCTCCCTGATCCTTCCAGAATTGGGAAACTCTCAGTGAATATTCTCATATTTATGGGAATATAGTTATTTGTACAAGCTCTATAAGAATCTGTCCTTTTTTCTTAACAAGACATAATTGGAAACCTTGGTTATATAACCAAGTTTTGACTAGAATATCTTATTTAAAAATATTGTTCATAGAATCAGGTATGACCAGACACTTTTAATTTATAGAGTAAATTATTACAAAGCCTTGGAAGGAAACCCTGGTGGCATAGTGGTTAAGAGATATGGCTGCTAACCAAAAGGTCAGCAGTTCGAATCCACAAGGCGCTCCTTGGAAATTCTATGGTGCAGATCTACTCTGTCCTATAAGGTCTCTATGAACTGGAACAGACTTGACGGCAAAGGGTTATGCAGGAAAATTGATCTGTTACCTGGAGAGGGACTCACACTACTTCCATTGACTGATGTCTGAAATGCAATCATAAATATTTTATCTTTTAGTTTAAGAAGATTCTCATTCAAATGCTAGTAACCTAGTTCTCAGTTGCTTCTTACCATAATGTAAATTAAGGTGCTTACCACAGGTTTGGATGGGAGAGAAAGGAGAAAAATAACTAATGTCTCTGAGCATCTGAATTGAAATATGTGGAAGGAGATAATGGAGCTCAGCCATTAATATTTTTTGATATCTCATTTTCCCAAAGAATGGCTCTATCTTTGGAGCAGTGGAAACAGACAGTTCTCTAGTATGTTCTAGGTTTTGAAGTACTCTGAGGATCTCCAATAAATAAGAAATGCCAAGTCTACAAATGGCTGTGATACATTTACAACTCTGAAATAGAGGACGAGATTTGTCTTGTGAACAGAATACAGTGGATTGAATTCAGCTGGATCACAACATTAACTTTGCCTTTAAAATCAATCGCACATTTCATAACACAGGCTGTTTTTCCACACAAGTATCTCAGGGCAAGCAGATTTGTATCTTTGACGTGCTTATTAAACTCAATGAGTGGTCTAATGCAAATAATATTTAATTAACATATTAGCACTTGAATAAGTTTTAATCAGATGTTCATTTAAAGTACCCCAAATATTATCATTCAAGTTAATATAGATTTGTTTCTTATTAAATCTACTTAAACTTTATGCCCTTCTGCTTGATAAATACAGATTGGTTGAGACCTAGAGTAACAATGTAATTTATAAAAAGTAAGGAATTGCCTAGTCATTGATAATAATAATAATAAAATTTATTTAGCATGTGAAATTTTGTTGCAAGATATATAAAGGAATTTTTTTTAAATGTTGCTGTCGAGTAGATTTAAGCTCATAGTGACCCTGTAAGAGTAGAAGTGTCCCATAGAGTTTCCAGTGAGCACCTGGTGGATTCAAACCACTGACCCTTTGGCTAGCAGCCATACCACTTAACCACTACACCACCAGGGTTCCCATATAAAGGAATAGATAAGTAAAATAATAGAGTCAAAGAAACTGTCTTAAGCTGCACTTGAGGATTTGTCATTGTATGCTCCAACTTCATGAGCCGCCACACTATTTTCCTCTCCTTATAATTTTTTGTTTTACAGGTCTACTATGTCCACATTCATACATTCATTCACTCCTCTTCCTCATATTTTTTGATACCTATTAAGCACAAGACACTGTGTTTGGTGTTGTATGTAACACAGAAAATAAGCAGGACACATTTCAAATTTTTAGGGGGTTATGACTTAATGGGGCAGGTGTGATGAGTAAACAATAACTAAAAGTGACCTATAGGAGTAAAAAATAAAATATGTAACAGAGAAAAAGAACATATTGATCTCTAAATTTAATGCCAAATCTTTGATTCCATGACTTTCCACTTGAGGTGTTTAGGGAAGGCTCTTACATGAAAGAGAGGGCTTTTGAACTGGATCAGGAAACATGGATATAATTTCACTAGGCATTCATGAAGAGAAAAGCAGTCTAAGTGCTGAGTTCAGCATGAGAAAAGATACTATGGTAGAAGATAGGAGTGTGTTTGGGGAAGAGAAAGTTGACAAGTTTGACTCTGAAAGAATATTGTAGAGGAGTAATAGAAGACTATAAAAATATCGAAAATGCCTCAAATCTAGTTGATAGTGAAATGCACCTCATGTAAGGTATTTACACCGCTGTCTCTAAAATGCCCATACAGTCAATTACTTCTACATAAAGCTTTGTAAAACCTTATACGTTTACATGAGAAAAAGCACTTTAAGATAATTTTATAATACAAGTGTACCATTTCCTTGTTGATTTTTCTGCCAAGTTTTTTAAATCCATTATTGAAAGTGGGATATTTAAGTCTCTAACAGACGCTTCTGTCAGTTCCCCACGCGTCTGTCACTTTGTTGTACTGTGGAGGATTGCCTGTTGCTGTGATGCTTGGAGCTGTGCCACCTGTATTTCAGATGCCAGCAGGGTCACCCATGGTGGACAGGCTCCAGCAGAGCTTCCACACTAAGACAGACAAGGAAGAAGGGCTTAGAAGTCCACTTATGAAAAATTGATCACTGAAAACCTAATGAATAGCAGCAGAACACTGTCTGATATAGTGTTGTAAAATGTGCCCCTCAGGTTTGATGACATTCAAAACAGGACTGGGAAGGAGCTGCCTCCTCAAAGTAGAGTCGACCTTAATGATGTGGACGGAGTCAAGCTTTCAGGACCTTCATTTGCTGATGCGGCACAGCTCAACATCCACTAATAAAAGGAAAGTGAAACGTATGAAGTATGAATCTAGGAAAACTAGAAATCTTCAAAAATGAAATGGAACACCTAAACATTGATATCTTGGGCCTTAGTGAGCTGAAATGGGCCAGTATTGACCATTTTGAATTAGACAATCATATAATCTACTATGCCGTGACTGACAAATTGAGGGGGAATGGTGTCACATTCATTTTCAAAAAAAATGTTTCAAGATCTATCCTGAAGTACAATGCTGTCAATGATAGTATAATATTCATTTGTCTACAAGGAAGAACACTTAATATAATTATTATTCAAATGTACACACTAATGACTAATGCCAAAGATGAAGAAATTGAAGATTTTTGCCAACTTCTGCAGTCTAAAGTTGATCAAACATGCAATCAGGATGCATTGATAATTACTGATGATTGGAATACAAAAGTTGGAAACAAAGAAGAAGAATCAATAGTTGGAAAATGTGGTCTCAGGATAGAAATGGCTGGAGATCACATGATAGAATTTTGCAAGACTGATGAATTATCCATTGCAAATACCTTCTTTCTCCAACATAACAGTGGCTATACACGAAATCTCCCGAGATGGAAAACACAGGAATCAAATTGACTACATCTGTGGAAACGGACAACAGAAAAACAAAATATCATCAGTCTGAACAAGGCCAGGGGCAGCTTTGGGAACAGATCATCAATTGCTCATATGCAAGTTCAAGTCGAAGCTGAAGAAAATTAGAACAAATCCTCTAGAGTCAAAGTACAACCATGACTATATTCCACCTGAATTTAGAGACTATCTCAAGAATAGATTTGACACATTGAACACTAATGATTGAAGGCCTGATGAATTATGGAATTACATCAAGGACTTCATACATGAAGAAAGCAAGAGGACATTTAAAAGGCAGAAAAGAAAGAAAAGGCCAGAATGGATGTCAGAAGAGCCTCTGAAACTTGCTCTTGAATGTAGCTAAAGCAAAAGAAAGAAATAATGAAGTAAAAGAGCTGAACACAAGATTCCAAAGGGTGGCTGGAAAAGACAAAGTAAAGAATTGTAATGAAATGAGCAAAGACCTGGAGTTGGAAAACCAAAATGGTAGTACATGCTCGTAATTTCTCAAGCTGAAAGAAGTGAAGAAATAATTCAAGCCTCAAGTTGCAATATTGGACGATTCTATGGGGAAAATACTGAATGACACAGGAAGCATCAAAAGAAGATGGAAGTAATAAACAGAGTCACTATACCAAAAAGAATTGGTCAATGTTCAACCATTTCAGGAGGTAGCATATGACCAAGAACCAATGGTAATGAAGAAGTCCAAGCTTCACTGAAGGCATTGGCGAAAAACAAGGTCCAGGAATTGACAGAACACCAACTGAGATGTTTCAAGAAACAGATGCAGTGCTAGAGGTGCTCACTTATCTAAACAAAAAAATTTGGAGGACAGCTTCCTGGCCAACCAAAAGGAAGAGATCTATGTTTGTGCCCATTCTGAAGAAACATCATCCCACAGAATGCAGAATGTGGAAATTATTGAATAATATCATTAGTATCACATGCAAGTAAAATTTTGCTGAAGATAGTTCAAAAGCAGTTGCAGCACTAAATCGACAGAGAACTTCCAGAAATTCAACCAGGTTCAGAAAAGGACATGGAAGATGAGATTATTGACTGTGCAAAGGCATTGGGCTGTCTGGATCATAAGAAATTATAGACAGCATTTCGAAGAATGAGAATTCTAGAACACTTAATTGTGCTCACACATAACCTTTATACACACATATAGTCATTTTAACAGAACTAGAGTATATTAAAAAAATATATTACATGCTTTAAAATCAGGAAAGTGTGAGTCAGGGTTGCGTCAATTCACCACACCTAGTCAATCTGTAGGCTGAGCAAATAATCTGAGAAGGTGGACTATATGAAGAACGTGGCATCTGTGTTGGTGGAAGACTCATTAACAACCTGCGATATGCAGGTGACACAACCTTGCTTTCTGAAAGCAAAGAGGACTTCAAGCACTTACTGATGAAGATCAATGACTACGGCCTTCAGCATGGACTGCATCTCAACGTGAAGAAAACAAAAGTCCTAACAACTGCACCAATAAGCAACATCATGATAAACAGCGAAAATATTGATATTGTTAAGGATTTCATTTTGCTTGGATTCACAGTCAATGCCCATGGAAGCTGCAGTCAAGAAATAAAACTACTTATTGCATTTTGGGCAAATCCGCTAAAAAAAAAAAAAAAAAAGACCTCTTTAAAGTGTTGAAAAGCAAAGATGTCACTTTGAGGACTAAGATGTGCCTGACCCTAGTCATGATAATTCCAATGACTTCATATGCATGCGAAAGCTGAACAATGAATAAAGAAGACCAAAGAAGAATTTATACCTTTGAATTATGGTGCTGGCAAAGAATATTGAATATACCGTGGCCTTCCAGAAGAACAAATAAGTCTGTCTTGGAAAAAATAAAGCCAAATTTTTCCTTAGAAGCACATCATGTACTTTAAAAGTGTTATTCTGAGGGACCAGTCCCTGGAGAACGACCTCATGCTTGGTAAAAACAGGAAGACCCTCAATGAGATGGATTGATGCAGTGACTGCAAAAATGAGCTCAAACATAGCAACAATTGTGAGGATGGTGCATGACCCAGCAGTGCTTCCTTCTGTTGTACATAGGATAGCCATGAGTTGGAACCAACTCAAGGACACCTGACAACAACTGTTACTATTTAATTGTCTATTTCTCCCTTCAATTCTGTTAATTTTTGCTGCATGTATTTTGAGACTCTCCAGTTAGGTGTATGTTGTTCTTGAAAGGTGCCATCAAGTTGATTCTGACTCATAGCGACCCTATAGTCCCATGCCATCCTCACAATTGTTGCTACCCTTGATCCCATTTTTGCAGCCACTGTGTCAATCCATCTCGTTGAGGGTCTTCCTCTTTTATGCTGACGCTCTACTTTACCAGGCATGATGATCTTCTCCAGGGACTGACCCGCCCTGATAACATGTCCAAAGTATGAAAGACCAAGTCTTGCCATTCTTGCTTCTAAGGAGCATTCTGGTTGTACTTCTTCCAAGACAGATTTGTTCTTTCTTCTGGCAGTTCATGGTATATTCAACATTCTTCACAAACACCACAATTCAAAGTCATCATTCCTCTTCAGTCTTCCTTATTCATTCTCCAGCTTTCACATGCTTATGATGCAATTGAAAATACCATGGCTTGGGTCAGGCGCACCTTAGTCTTCAAGGTGACATTTTTGCTCTTCAAGACTTTAAAAAGGTTTTTTTTTTTGCAGCAAATTTGCCCAATGCAATGTTTCTTTTTATTTCTTGACTGCCGTTTCCATAGGTGTTGATTGTGGATCCAAGCAAAATGAAATCCTTGACAATTTCAATGTTTTTTCTTTTATCATGATGTTGCTTGTTGTGAGCATTTTGGGTTTTTTTTTTTTTATGTTGAGGTGTAATCTGTACTTCAGGCTGTGGTCTTTGGCCTTCATCATTAAATGCTTCAAGTCCTCTTTGCTTTCAGCAAGCAAGGCTGTGTCATCTGCATAATGCAGGTTGTTAATGACTCATCCTCCAATTCTGAGGCCCAGTTCTTCTTCTTGTAGTTCAGATTCTCAGATTATTTGCTCAGCATACAGATTGAATAGGTCTGGTGAAAGGATACAACCCTGACACACACCTTTCCTAACTTTAAACCATGCAGTATCCCCTTGTTCTGTTCAAATGAATGCATCTTGGTCTATGTACAGGTTCCTCATGGCCACAATTCAGTGTTCTGTAATTCCCATTCTTCACAATGTTATCCGTAATTTGTTATGATTCACACAGTTGAATGCCTTCCCATAGTCAATAAAACACAGGTAAACATCTTTCTGGTATTCTCTGGTTGCAGGCAGGATCCATCTGATATCAGCAATGATATCCCTTGTTGCATGTTGTTTTCTGAATCTGTCTTGAATTTCTGGCAGTTCCCTATGGGTATACTGTTGCAGTCACTTTTGAATGATCTTCAGCAAAATGTTGCTTGCATGTGATATTAATGGTATTGTTGGATAATTTCCACATTCAGTAGGATCACCTTTCTTGGAAAGGCATAAATATAGATCTCTTCCAGTCGGTTGGCCAGGTAGCTGCCTTCCAAATTTCTTGGCATAGACGAGTTAGCACTTCCAGCACTGCATCTATTTGTTGTAACATCTCAATTGGTATTTTGTCAATTCCTGGAGCCTTGTTTTTCGTCAATGCCTTCAGTGTACCTTGGACTTCTTTCTTCAGTACCATTGGTTCCTGATCATATGTTACCTCCAGAAAACAGAATACAGGGGAGGTCAGCGCAATTAGACTAAACCAAAAGCAAAGAAGTTTCCTGAATAAACTGAATGTTTCAAAGGCCAGTGTAGCAGGGGCAGGGGTCTGGGGACCATAGCTTCAGGGGACATCTAAGTCAATTGACAGAATAAAATCTATTAAGAAAACATTCTGCATCCCACTTTGAAGAGTGTCATCTGGGGTCCTAAATGCTAGCAAGCAGCCATCTAAGATGCATCAATTGGTCTCAACCCACCTGGATCAGAGGAGAATGAAGAACACCAAGGACACAAGGTGATTATGAGCCCAAGAGACAGAAAGGGCCACATGAACCAGAGACTACATCATCCTGAGACCAGAAAAACTAGATGGTGCATGGCTACAACCGATGACTGCCCTGACAGGGAACACAACAGAGAACCCCTGAGGGAGCAGGACAGCAGTGGGATGCAGACCCCAGATTCTTATAAGACCATGCTTAATGGTCTGAATGAGACTGGAAGGACCCCAGTGGTCATGGCCCCAGAACTTCTGTTGGCCCAGGACAGGAACCATTCCCAAAGCCAACTCTTCAGACGTGGATTGGACTGGACAATGCGTTGGAGAGGGATGCTGGTGAGGAGTGAGCTTCTTGGGTCAGGTGGACACTTGAGACTATGTTGACATCTCCTGCCTGGAGGGGAGATGAGAGGATGGAGGGGGTTAGAAGCTGGCAAAATGGACACAAAAAGAGAGAATGAAAGGAGAAAGCAGTCTGTCCCATGGGGGGGGGGGTAATTGGGAGTGTGTAGCAAGGTGTATATGGGTTTTTGTGTAAAAGACTGACTTGATTTGTAAACTTTCACTTAAAGCACAATAAAAATTATTAAAAAAAAACAAGACTAAAGGGGCACACCAGCCCAGGGGCAAGGACTAGATGGCAGGAGGGGACATAAAAGCTGGTAATAAGGAACCTAAGTTCGAGAAAGCAGTGTGTTGACATGACATTGGATTGTTATCCAATGTCATGAAATATTATGTGTACTAACTGTTTAACAAGAAACTAGTTTGTTCTGTAAACCTTCATCTAAAGTACAATAAATTTTTTTTAAAAAATTATATGTATTACAGTAATTACCATTAAGTCCTTTTTTGTGTGTACATTTTAGTGACATCTTTTACCTTCATCAAGCTGTGTATGCTTCAGCCTCTTTTTACTGAAACCAAAATTAACAAGTGCCTAGTGAATGCCTCCCCAACACCTATCCCTGGTAACATCTAATGAACATTAGTTTCTGTATATTTATCTGTTCATGTCATTTCATAACAGCGAGATATGCAAAAAAAAAGTTGTTGAACGTGGGGAATCTGAGTTTCATACTGTGGTCCCTCTGGAATTCAGAATCTCCTCTTTCCTCAGGGTTTGTAGTTGTGTGTATTTATTTTCTTTTTCTCACCCCCTAATTGTTGAAGATAATTAAAAAACAGCTGCAGCCATATGTAAACAGGAAGTTCAGTCTGGATTCAGAAGAGGGTATGGGATGAGGGATGTTATTGCTGATGTCAGATGGTTCTTGGCTAAAAGCAGAAAAATACCAGAAAGATGTTTACTTGTGTTTTTTCAACTATGCAAAAGCTTTTGACTGGATCGTAACAAATTATGGATAACATTGGGAAGAATAAGAACTCAGAACACTTAATCATGTTCATGTGGAACCTGCCATGAATTAAGAGGCAGTTGTTAGAACAGAGCAAGGGAATTCTCTGTGGTTTGAAATTGGATAATGTGTGCAGTAGGGTTGTATTCTTTCACCTTACTTATTCAATGTATATCCTGAAGAAATAAACTGAGAGGCTGGACTATATGAAGAAGAGTGAGACATCAGGATTGGAGGAAGAGTCAATATGAGATGTGTGGATGACAAAACCTTGCTTGTCAAAAGTGAAGACAACTTGAAGTACTTAATGATGAGGGTGGAAGGCTATACAGCCTTCAGTGTGGATTACACCTGAACATAAAGAAAATGAAAACCCTTAAAACTGGACCAATAAACAACATAATGATAAATAGTGAAGAAATTGCAGTTGTCAAGGATTTTAGCCCTCATGGATCAACAATTAATGCCCATGGAAGCAACAGTCAAGAAATCAAACAAAGTATTGAATTGGGGAAATTTGCTGCAAAAGACCTCTTGAAGTGTTGAAAAGCAAAGATTTCACATTCATGACTTAAGTACACCTGATCCAAGTCCATTTTCCACATTCCAGGGCCAATGGTGTGTAGTTCACAGTTTGCAGTTCGTGGCTCACAGCTCCTTGCTCACAGTTTGCAATCTGCACAGTTTGCGTATGGTGGCTCTGGTGCACTTCTGTAAAAGTTGGGTGGGAGAACTGCTTATATAATAGATACAAACATCTTCTTCCTTGTCAGCTGACTCATTTTTTTTCCACCTTTTGGTTACGTGCTCCTAAAAACAGTGTGGGGTGTTGTCTGACCTCCTCTAACTTCACAAGGGAGAAGGAGAATCAAGATCAACAGTGCAAGGCTGACTCACATGAGGTGGAGGCCAGACAAGCCTCCTCTCTGCCATCTTTACCAATTCTGACACCAACCACCCCTCCCATGGCACTCTCTACTTCTCTGCTGGGTACAATAATTCATTGCAATGGCCACACAGAACTCACAGACCATACTCACAATTATGGGGTTGATTAGGGAAGTAACAGGTTATGATTGAGGCTCCGGAACACTCAAGGTTACAGTTCTTCCATTTGAACAGCCTCTTCCCAGCTGTACTTGCAGGTATGCCTCTCCCTGGCCCTAGGCCTCTATCCAAAGGCACTCAACTTTCTCTGTTGGCTGAGAAGCCCCCTGCGTGTCTGCTGCTGCTGGGTCTCTATTGCCACCACTTCTCACTTTCTTCAGGGTTACATTCACTTTCTCTCAGTCTCCTACTGCCAGGAGCTTCTCAGCACAGGAACCCCAGGTCCAAAAGACATGCTAGCTTCTGGCTGCTCTTCCTTGGTGGTGGTGGATTCCTCTCATTCCCACCTCTGAGGTCACTCATTTAAAGTCCAGTGGAATGGCAAAACTGACCAATCTCTTTGGTGGCTACAGTTATCCTGTTGCACAGTCCTGTCCAATCTCCTTTGTGGGAGTTACAAGACCAGGGCTAGAAAGGCCACACAAGTCACAAGTAATCCATCACACTGCAGGTGCTATGTCTCTTGGACTGGTTTCCAGAGTTCTGAATCCATCAGTTTCACTGCATTTTTTTTCTATCTTGTTTCTTTTTTATTTGTTGTGAGGGTGTGGAGACCCTCACTATCTACACTACCATCTTGGGGAGGGGCTATCTAGTACACCATCTCATATCCTTTGTTTCTCTTACTGTATTTTTAATTTATTTTCTTAATGATTGTTCTGTGGATTATAATTAACAAATTAACTTGTAACAATGTAGTTTGGATTAATACCAACTAAATTTCAATAGCATACAAAAAACTTTGCTCCAATATAGCTTCATCTTCTTCTCCTTCCTTGTGTTATTGTTATGCAATTTAGATAATATATTAAAAGCCCTTAAGCAGTTATAATTATTGCTTTTTGCAGTTTTCTTTTAAATCAGATTGAAGAAGAAAGCAGTTAAAAATAAACAAATAAAACCTTATTCTATTTTTTATGTTTATCTTTGTAGTTAACCTTTACCAACGTACTTTATTTCTTTATGTGAATTCAAGTTACCATCTAGTGCTCTTAGTTTTTCTTTAAGACTGTCTGAATTTCTCCTTCATTTTTGAAGGATAGTTTTGATTGATAAAGAATTCTTGGACGGTACTTATTTTCTTTTCAGCACTTTGTATTATTCCATTCCTCTCTGGCTTCTGTGGTTTTTGATGAGAAATCGGCTGTTAATTTTATAGAAGATCCCTGGATGAGTCATTTCCCTCTTGCTGCTTTCAAGATTCTCTATTTGTCTTTGGTTTTTAACAGTTTGATTATGATGTATTCAGTTATGAATCCCCTTTTGTTTTTATTCTACTAGAGGTTCATTGAACTTCCTGAATGTGTAAATTTTTGTTTCTCATCAAATATGGGATGTTTTCAGACATTATTTCTTTAAACATTCTCTCTATCCCTTTCTCTCCTCACTTTCTGGGACTACCATTTTGCATATGTTGGTATTCCTGACGGTGTCCCACAGATCTCTAATGATCTGTCCATTTTTCTTCATCCTTTGTTCTTTCTGTTACTCAGACTAAAAAAAAAAATTGAATAGAGATATCTTCAGGTTCACTGATTATTCTGTAAGCTCAAATTTACTGTTCTGCTCCTTTAGTAATTTTTTTTTTTTTAATTTCAATTTTTGTACTTTTCAATTTCAGAAATTTCTATTTGGGATTTTTACAATCTCTACCTCTTTAGGGATATCTTTATTCTGTGAGACACTGTTCTCATACCTTCCTTACATCTTGACATAGTTTCCTCTAGTTTTTAAAAAAAACATATTAATAGTAGCTGATTTAACATCTTTGTCTATTGAGTGCAACATCTGAGCTTTCTCAGAGATAGTTTCTATTAACTGCTTTTTTACCCCTGATTCTTTGTCTCTTAATTATTGATTTCTGAAAAGTAGACATTTAAAATAACTCAATGTAGCAACATTTGAAAACAGATTTACCCCTTCCAATCTTTGTTACAATTGCTGTTTTTTGGTTTGTTTTTTGGTGTCATTGTTGTTACTATTTGTTCAGTGGCTGAAGTCTGTGTTTGGTTAGCTTAGTGGTTGGCTAATGGTTGGACAGCAATTTCCTTAATGCCTTCAACCAATAAGTTTTCAACTCTTTGCCAAGGGTCTCTGTGTTTGTTGAGCATGTCTTCAGTGCTTTGACAGTTGAAAACTGTTTTAGGTTTTACTTTCTGTTTTCACAGGACATGAAGGTCAACTAGAGGTGTGATATTAGGGAATTTTAAGGTCTTTTCCTGGTATGGGCAACAACCTGCACATGTATGTGGCCTTGTAGATTCTCAGGACTATGTCAAGGCATTGCAAAATCCCCCATGGACATCTTATTCCCAAGATATTCCTTTTTAAGCTCCTTTTAAAGTTTTTTTTTGGGGGCAGGGTCTTTTTTTTGTGCTAAATAGTATCCATGCTGAGATGTTAAATAATTCCTGCCAATTCTTTTTGACAAAAACCCTGACAATAGAGATTTCCTCACTGAGTGAGCTCTGAGAAAAGTAAAATAACGATAAGCTCTGTGAATGGAGCTTTTCCAGGGATCTTTCAGACAGATCAGATAGTAGCAATGCTCTGAGAAAGGGACTTTTTCTAGATCTCCAGTTCTGCTCTTCCCTATTTGGTGATTGCTAAATGGATAGTTTTTACAGCTACCATGGTTGGAAACCTGCTGACTTTAAAGGCTACTATAGAATTGGAGAGAGAGAGATTGGAATAGGTGAGGTTAAAATACTACTATATCCCCTTTTAACTGATATGTGTAGTTTTTCTTATATAAATGCTCCTCAGATTGTTGCAAGCCTTTGGCTAATTTTCTAAGTTCTGAAAAATTGATTATGGCAATTTTTGTTATGTTCTCATTGCTTTTATAGAGGAGTAAATTTTCATAGGTCCTTACACCTCCATTATGGAAATCTTACCTACCTAATTTACTAAGTAAGACCTCATCACTTATCGTACTTTCATATTAATCAATCACCAAAGGAAAAATATGATAAGGATGAGGAAAGCCACTAAACAAAACCCAACAGCTAAACTATGTTATGGATTATAAAGGCTGCAGTTCAGATAATGAGGAGATAATATTGATTGTATTAATCATGGCAAATTTACAGGAGGAAATGACATTTGGAAGAAAAGTTCATTGGATGGGGAGGAGAAGAGAAGAGGGGCTTGGTAACAAGAGCAAAAATTAAGAGGGTCAAATCAGAAGGAAGTTCTTCTAAGACTGGTTCAAGGGGTAGACAGGCAGTATTGGAGAGTAGCAAGAAGAGCAAGAAAACTACATTAAAACAAAGGAGATGAAACAGGGCATGCCTTTCAAATAAGAAGAAAATGTGCTGACTAAAAGATATGATTTGAGGTTTTGTGGGTCCTAGGGATGGTATACTTGTCCCTTCACTGCAGGACCTTCCCCAAATACCAGAGACTGTGTTACCATTTAGAGGACTTGGCTCTATAAGGCTTTTAAAATCCTCCAGATTTCTTTATTAAGATGCAAAGACCTCTACAGTAAACAGATGAATGCTTATGCAAAGGGCTATAGAAATGACTTAAAGACGTCAGCTAACATAGTTAATTAAATAAGTTAATATCTACTAAGAAAAAGAACAAAAATTTTGATGAGACCAAGGATCCTGGTTGAGATTTGGGGAAGAAATTGCAATAACAAAATAGACAATATAAAAAAAAATGAATAATCAAGACAAAAAACAATAGTGCCCGAGACAGTCCTCAGTGAATATATAATATCAAGAGGTATTAATCTTCCAATTATTGGTTAACTAATACGGAACTGGAGCCCTGGTGGCAGAGTGGTTAAGAGCTACAGCTGCTAACCAAAAGGTCAGCAGTTCGAATCCACCAGCTACTCCTTGGAAACCCTGTGGGGCAGTTCTACTCTGTCCCATACAGTGGGCTATAAGTCAAAATAGACTAGATGGCAAAAGATTTGTTTTCTTTTTTTAAAAATATGGAGCTAGATAATGGAGAGTCACAAAGCCTGAGGAGTTTGGACACTGTACAGTGTTTATAAAGGCACTTTCAAAGATAATAAAAGCACAATATTAGAATAAGGGAGTGACTTGTCTAGTGTGTAGATGTCATTAAGTTGGGTTTTTAATTAATTGTTTTTTAAATTTTTATTGTTGAGAATATGCACAGCAAAACATACATCAAGTTAACACCTACATGTACAATTCAGTGACATTGATTACATTCTTTGAGTTGTGCAATCATTCTTGTCCTCCTTTTCTGAGTTGTCACCCCATTAACATAAACTCACTGCCCCCTAAGGTTCCTATCTAATCTTTTGAGTTGCTGTTTTTACTCCCACTAGGATAGCTATGAGTCGGAATTGACTGACAGCAATGGGTTTGGTTTGGTTTTGGAGGATAGCTAAGACAAAAAAAAAATTTTGTGTGGAGAAATTGGAACCCTATCTATTGCTGGTGGGTATGCAAAATGGTACAGCTATTGTGAAAAGCAGTGTGGCAGTTCTTCAAAAAACTAAACACAGAACTATCATAAAAAAAAAAATATAACCCAAAAATTCTACTCCTAGGTATATATAACCAAGAGACTTGAAAGGAGAGACTGGAACAGATACTTGTACACCAGCGTTCATTGCAAGGCTATTAACAATAGTCATTAAATTTTATAATTCAGGGTAATTATGTAGTTTGGAAGACATTTTTGTGTAAGTGTTGGTATCTAGAATGTCTTATCCAACAGCCTTAGGAATCACAAAAATCCCAGGATTTTTACCAAGAAGGTTTTGATTTAATTCAGTTCATTTCTATCTTGTAAATAGTGTGTGAGCGCCCACAATGTACCAAAGACTCCTGTCATCCCAGCGGATACTATGAAATATAAGAAATGGCCTTCATACTCAACGATCTTACAGTCTAGTGGTTATTATAAGTCATTTAATCTAAGACCCCAATATTATTTATGATAAAATTTAGCTTCTTTGGCATATAAAGCCTCCAAAATATCTACACAGGCTTCTTAGGCCTAGGAGCAATGTGATAAATCTTTAAAAGAGATCCAGTTCTGTGAATGGATATTTAATTACCTACTCTAGAGTCAAAACGTAAAAGGAGATCTTTGCTTACAGTGCTTTCAGAGTCCTATGTGAAGAAACATGGCATAGGGTTTGAGGACAGATTATATAAATAAACTGAATTCAAACCATAGTCTCACATCATCCTAACTGTGTGACAAACATCATTGCATTTAGCTGTGCAGCTTAAGACCTGCACGATATATTGTTTCCCTGGGTATGATCTTGAATAAGTTACTTAAACCTTCTATATTTCAGATTGGTCACTTGAAAAATGCAAAAAAACCAACAAACAAAAACAAATCCATGGCCATCGAGTTGAATTTTGACTTATAGGAACCCTATAGGGCAGGTAAGAACCACTTCACATGGTTTCCAAAGCTGTAATCTTTTTTTTTTTTTTTTTCTTCAGGAAACTTCTTTTTTATTGTATTTTAGATGAGAGTTTACAGAGCAAATTAATTTATCATTAAATGATTAAGGCACATATTGTTTTGTGACATTGGTTGCCAACCCCACAACATGCCAACACTCTCCCCTTCTCGACCTTGGGTTCCCCATTACCAGCTTTCCTGTCCCTTCCTGTCTTCTCGCCCTTGCCCCTGGTCTGGTATGCCCATTTAGCTTCGTTTTGTTTTGTGGGCCTGTCTAATCTTTTGCTGAAGAGTGAGTCGCAGGAGTGATTTTAGTATGGAGTTAAAAGGGTGGCCGGGGGCCATACTCTCAGTGTTTCTCCAGTCTCTGTCAGACCAGTAAGTCTGGTCTTTTGTGTGTGTGTGAGTTATAATTTTGTTCTACATTTTTTTCCAGCTTTGCTCAGGACCCTCTATTATGATTCCTGTTAGAGCTGTCAGTGGTGGTAGCTGGGCATCATCTAGTTATGCTGGAATCAGTCTGGTGGAGGCTGTGGTAGTTGTGGTCCATTAGTCTTTTGGACTAACCTTGCCCTTCTGTCTTTGGTTATCTTCATTCTCTCTTGCTGCAGATGAGGTGAGACAAGTAGATTATCTTAAATGGACACTCGTAAGCTTTTAAGACCCCAAATACTACTCGTCAAAATAGGATGTAGAACATTTCCTTTATAAATTATGTTGTGCAAATTGAGCTAAATCTCCCCCAAGACCATGGTCTCCATCCCTCAGTCCAGCAAGTCAGGTGCCTCAGGGACATTGGCTGTGTCTATGGAGCTTTCATGACCTTGTCCAAGGCTGTAATCTTTACACAAGCTGACTGCCACATCTTTGTCAAGTGGAGAGGCTGGTGTGTTGAATAGCCAAACTTTTGGTTAGCAGTTGAGTGTTTAACCACTGTGCCATCAGCAAAACGCAGTTAATAATAACACCTGTCTAAAAGGTTTTTTTTTAACTTTATGATAACCGGTGAAGTAAATTGTAAAAAGGACTACAAATTACTCCCTGCATATGTAAGGAGTTTAAGTATGAAATAATGAATATAAAGTAATGTGATGTTGCAGATCCTCACATTAAGAGATGGTGTTTACTTCCTATCAAAACCTTCAGGGCACAGAGAAAGCAGTGCTCAGAGGTCAATTTATATCAATAAATGCACACATACATAAAGAAGAAATAGCCAAAATCAAAGAATTATCCCTACAACTTGAACAAATAGAAAGAGGGCAACGAAAGAATCTGTCAGGCACCAGAAGAAAACAAATAATAAAAATTAGAGCAGAATTAAATGAATTCGAGAACAGAAAAACAATTTAAAGAATTAACAGAGCCAAAAGCTGGTTCTCTGAAAAAATTAACAAAATTGAAAAACCATTGGCCAGACTGACTAAAGAAATACAGGAAAAGAAACAACCCAAATAAGAAATGAGATGGGCCATATCACAAAAGACCAAACTGAAATTAAAAGAATCATATCAGATTACTACAAAAAATTGTACTCCAACAAATTTGAAAACTAGAAGAAATGGATGAATTCCTAGAAACATGCTACCTACCTAAACTAACACAAACAGAAGTAGAACAACTAAATAGACCAATAACAACAAAAAAAGGGATTGAAAAAGTAATCAAAAAACTCCCAACAACAACAATAAAAAATAAAAGCCCTGGCCTAGACGGCATCACTGCAGAGTTTTACCAAACTTTCAGAGAAGAGTTAACACCACTACTACTAAAGGTATTTCAAAGCATAGAAAAGGATGGAATACTCCCTAACTCATTCTATGAAGACAGCATACCCCTGATACTAGAACCAGGTAAAGACACCACAAAAAAAGAAGAGTGCAGGCTTATATCCCTCATGAATATAGATGCAAAAATTCTCAACAAAATTCTAGCTAATAGAATTCAACAACATATCAAAAAAATAATCCACCATGACCAAGTGGGATTCATACCAAATATGCAGGTTGGATCGATATTAGGAAAACAATTAGTGGAATACACCATATAAATAAAACAAAAGACAAAAACCACATGATCTTATCAATTGAGGCAGAAAAGGGATTTGACAAAGTCCAACACCCATTCATGATAAAAACTCTCAGCAAAATAGGAATAGAAGGAAAATTCCTCAACATAATAAAGGGCATCTATACAAAGTCAACAGCCAACATCATCCTAAATGGAGAGAGCCTGAAAGCATTTCTGTTGAGAATGGGAACCAGACGAGGATGCCTTTTATCACTGCTCTTACTCAACATTGTGCTGGAGATCCTAGCCAGAGCAATTAGGATAGACAAAGAAATAAAGAGCACCCACATTGGCAAAGAAGTAAAATTATCTCTATTTGCTGACTGATGACATGATCTTATAAAAAGAAAACCATAAAGGATCCTCAAGAAAACTACTGAAACTAGTAGAAGAGTTCAGCAGAGTATCAGGTTACAAGATAAACATACAAAGCTCATTTGGATTCCTCCACATCAACAAAAAGAACATCGAAGAGGAAATCACCAAATCAATACCATTCACAGTAGCCCCAAGGAAGATAAAATACTTAGGAAAAAAATCTTACCAAAGATGTAAAAGACCTATACAAAGAAAACTACAAGGTACTACTGAAAGAAACCAAAAGGGACTTACATAAATGGAAAAACATACCTTGCTCACGGATAGGAAGACTTAACATTAAAAAATGTCTATTCTACCAAAAGCCATCTACATATAGAATGCAGATATAATTCCAACTACATTTTTTAACGTGATGGAGAAACAAATCACCAACTTCATATGGAAGGAAAGAAGCCCCGGATAAGTAAAGCATCACAGAAAAAGAAGAACAAAGTGGGAGGCCTCACTACCTGATTTTAGAACATATTATACAGCCATTAGTCCAAACAGCCTGGTACTGGTACAACAACAGACACATAGACCAGTGGAATGGAATTGAGAACTCAGAGAAAAATCCATCCACATATGAGTAGCTGATATTTGACAAAGGTCCAGTGTCAGTTAATTGGGGAAAAGATAGTCTTTTAAACAAATGGTGCTGGCATTACTGGATATCCATCTGCAAAAAACAAACAAACAAACAGGACCCATACCTCACACCATGCACAAAAACGAAACCCAAATGGATCAAAGACCTAGACATAAAGTCTAAAATGATAAACATCATGGCAGAAAAAATAGGGACAACGTTAGGAGCCCTAACACAAGGCATAAACAGAATACAAAACATTACTAAAAATGCTGAAGAGAAACCAGGTAACTGGGATCTCCTAAAAATCAAACACCCATGCTCATCTAAAGACTTCACCAAAAGAGTAAAAAGACCACCTACGGACTGGGAAAAAATTTTGACCTACTGCATCTCCGAAGCGCCTGATCTGTATAATCTACAGATTCTGCTAAAACTCAACCACAAAAAGACAAACAACCCAGTTAAAAAATGGGCAAAGGATATGAACAGGCATTGCACTAAAGAAGACATTCAGGCACCTAACAGATACATGAGGAAATGCTCTCGATCACTAGCCATTAGAGAAACGCAAATTAAAACTACAATGAGATTCCATCTCACTCCAACAAGACTGGCTTTAATCCAAAAAACACAAAATAATGAATGTTGGAGAGGCTGTGGATAGATTGGAACACTTATACACTGCTGGTGGGAATGTCAAATGGTACAACCACTTTGGAAATCGATTTGGCACTTCCTTAAAAAGCTAGAAATAGAACTACCATACAACCCACCAATCCCACTCCTTGGAATATACCCTAGAGAAATAAGAGTCTTTACAGGAACAGATATATGCACACCCGTGTTTACTGCCACACTGTTTACAATAGCAAAAACGTGGAAGCAGCCAAGGTGTCCATCAAGGGATGAATGGATAAATAAATTATGGGATATTCACACAATGGAATACTAGGCATTGATGAAGAACAGTGATGAATCTATGAAACATTTCATAACATGGAGGAATCTGGAAGGCATTATGCTGAGTGAAATTAGTCATTTGAAAAAGGAAAATTATTGTATAAGACCACTATTGTAAGATCTTGAGAAATAGTTTAAACTGAGAAGAACACATGCTTTTGTGATTACAAGAGGGGGGAGGGAGGGAGGGAGAGGGATATTTACTAATTAGATAGTAGAAGAGAACTAATTTAGGTGAAGGGAAGGACAACACTCAATACAGGGGAGGTCAGCACAACTGGACTAAACCAAAAGCAGTTTCCTCAATAAGCTGAATGCTTTGAAGGTCAGCGAAAAGGAGGCAGGTGTTTGGGGACCATGGTTTCAGGGAACATCTAAGTCAATTGGCATAATAAAATCTATTAAGAAAACATTCTGCATCCCACTTTGAAGAGTGGCATCTGGGGTCTTAAACGCTAGCAAGCAGCCATCTAAGATGCATCAATGAGTCTCAACCCACCTGGATCAAAGGAGCATGAAGAACACCAAGGACACAAGGTAATTAGGAGCCCATGAGATAGAAAGGGCTACGTGAATCAGATACTGCATCATCCTGAGACCAGAAGAACTAGATGGTGCCCAGCTACAACAGATGACTGCCCTGACAGGAAATACAACAGGAAACCCCTGAGGGAGCAGGAGAACAGTGGGATGAAAACCCCAAATTCTCATAAAAAGGCCAGACTTAATGGTCTGACTGACACTAGAAGGACCCCGGCAGTCACGGTCCCCAAACCTTCTGTTAGCCCAGGACAGGGACTGTTCCCGAAGTCAACCTGTCAGACGGATTGTAGTGGACAACGTGTTGGAGGAAGATGCTGATGAGGAGTGAGCTACTTGCATCAGGTGGACACTTGAGACTATGTTGGCATCTCCTGTCTGAAGGGGAGATGAGAGGGTAGAGGGAGTGAGAAGCTGGAAAAAATGGTCACGAAAAGAGTGACTGGAAGGAGGGAGCAGGCCGTCTCATTGGGGGGAGAGTAATTGGGAGTATATTAAGGTGTACATAAGTTTTTATGTGAGAGACTGACTTGATTTGTAAACTTTCCCTTAAAGCACAATAAAAATTATTAAAAAAAGAGAGAGATGGCATCTATCTTTCCCCCAGTATATCTACCTAGACTTTTATGACTTCTTTGCCAACAGTAAACATAGTAAACATAGTACAAGCAAAGGGTTGAAAAGCACTTGCACATTGGGACTTGCCTTCTTTTTCTCTCCTTGAAGAAACTGCTATGTGAATGATCTCAAGCTAGCCAGCTGGAAGATGAAAGAGGCCATATGGAAAAGAACTGATATGTCTTGGCCTACAGCTTGCCAGCCTCCAGGTGTGTGTGTGAGAGGCCATCCAAGGATACTCAGCTGCCAGCTGATCTGCCAGTCTACTATAATTTTTTTTAAAAGATATTTAAAAAAAATTGTATTGCACTTTAAGTGAAAGTTTACAAATCAAGTCAGTCTCCTACACAAAAACTTATATACACCTTGCTGCATACTCCCAGTTGTTCTCCCCTTAATGAGACAGCCCACTCCCTCCCTCCACTCTCTTTTCATGTCCATTTTGGCAGCTTCAAACCCCCTCTACCCTCTTGTCTCCCCTCCAGGCCAGAGATGCCAACATAGTCTCAAGTGTCCACCTGATCCAAGAAGTTCGCTCCTCACCAGCATCCCTCTACATCCCATAAGGACCAGTCCAATCCCTGTCTGAAGAGTTGACATTGGGAATGGTTCCTGTGTTGGGCCAACGGAAGGTCTGGGGACCATGACCTCCGGGATCCTTCTAGTCTCAGTCAGACCATTAAGTCTGGTCTTTTTATGAGAATTTGGGGTCTGCACCCCACTGTTCTCCTGCTCCCTCAGGGGTTCTCTGTTGTGCTCCCTGTCAGGGCAGTCATCGGTTGTAGCCAGGCACCATCTAGTTCTTCTGGTCTCAGGATGATGTAAGTCTCTGGTTTTTGTGGCCCTTTCTGTCTCTTGGGCTCGTAATTACTTTCTGTCCTTGGTGTTCTTCATTCTCCTTTGGTCCAGGTGGGTTGAGACAAATTGATGCATCTTAGGTGGCCGCTTGCTAGAGTTTAAGACCCCAGATGCCACTCTTCAAAGTGGGATGCAGAATGTTTTCTTAATAGATTTTATTATGCCAATTGACTTAGATGTTCCCTGAAACCATGGTCCCCAAACCCCTGCCCCTGCTTCGCTGACCCTCGAAGCATTCAGCTTATTCAGGAAACTTCTTTGCTTTTGGTTTAGACCAGTTGTGCTGACTTCTCCCGTATTGTGTGCTGTCTATCCCGTTACCTAAAGTAGTTCTTATCTACTATCTAATTAGTGAATATCCCTATCCCACCCTCCCTCCCTCCCCCCGCCCCTCGAAACCATCAAAGAGTATTTTCTTCTCTGTTTAAACTATTTCTTCAGTTCTTATAGTAGCGGTCTTATACAATATTTGTCCTTTTTCAACTGACTAATTTCACTCAGCATAATGCCTTCCAGATTCCTCCATGTTATGAAATGTTTCACAGATTCATCACTGTTCTTTTCAATGTGTAGAATTGCATTGTGTGAATATACCATAATTTATTTATCCATTCATCTGTTGATGGGCACCTTGGTTGCTTCCATCTTTTTGCTATTGTAAACAGTGCTGCAGTACACATGGATGTGCATGTATCTGTTCGTGTAAATGCTCTTATTTCTCTAGGCTATATTCCAAGGAGTGGGATTGCTGGATTGTATGGCAGTTCTATTTCTAGCTTTTTAAGGAAGTGCCAAATCGATTTCCAAAGTGGTTGTACCATTTTACATTCCCACCAGCAGTGTATAAGTGTCTCAGTCTCTCCACAACCTCTGCAACATTATTATTTTGTGTTTTTTTGGATTAATGCCAGCCTTGCTGGAGTGAGGTGGAATCTCATTGTACTTTTCAATCACATTTCTCTAATTGCTAAAGATTGAGAGCATTTGCTCTCGTACCTCTTAGCTACCAGAATGTCTTCTTTAGGGAAGTATCTGTTCATATCTTTTGCCCATTTTTTAATCGGGATGTTTGTCTTTTTGCAGTTGAGTTTTTGCAGTATCATATAGACTTTAGAGATCAGGCACTTACTGGAAATGTCATAGCTAAAAACTTTTCCCCAGTTTATAGGCAATCTTTTTACTCTTCTGGTGACGTCTTTGGATGAGCATAGGTGTTTGATTTTTAGGAGCTCCCAGTTATCTAGTTTTTCTTCTACATTGTTGGTAATGTTTTGTATAATGTTTATACCATGTATTAGGGCTCCTAATGTTGTCCCTATTTTTTCTTCCATGATCTTTATTATTTTAAATTTCATATTTAGGTCTTTGATCCATTTTGGGTTAGTTTTTGTGCATGGAGTGAGATATGGGTCTTGTTTTATTTTTTAGTAGATGGATATCCAATTATGTCAGCACCATTTGTTAAAAACACTGTCTTTTACCCATTTAACTGCACTGGGGCCTTTGTCAAATATCAACTGCTCATATGTGGATGGATTTATATCTGGGTTCTCAATTCTGTTCCATTGGTCTACGTAGCTTTGCAGCTGTTGGGCAGAGTGTTCTATATGAGGTCAAGTTGGCTAATTGTGCTCTTTAGCTCTTCTGTGTCTTTGTTGAGTTTCTTCTAGATGTTCTGTCCTTTCCAGTACCAGGCTGTTTTGACTAATGTGGCAGTAAAATATGTTCTAAAATCAGGTAGTGTGTGGGCTCCCACTTTGTTCTTTTTCAGTAATGCTTTACTTATCCGTGGCCTCTTTCCCTTCCATATGAAGTTGGTGATTTGTTTCTCCATCTCATTAAAGAATGTCTTTGGGATATGGATCAGAATTGCATTAAATCTATGGACAGCTTTTGGTAGAATAGGCATTTTTTTTATGTTAAGTCTTCCTATCCATGAGCAAGGTATGTTTTTCCACTTATGTAGGTCTCTTCTAGTTTCTTGCAGAAGTGTTTTGTAGTTTTCTTTGTATAAGTCTTTTACATCTCTGGTAAGATTTATTCCTAAGTATTTTCTCTTTTGGGGGGCTTTTGTAAATGGTATTGATTTTGTGGTTTCCTCTTCGATGCCCTTTTTGCTGGTGTAGAGGAATCCGACTGATTTTTGAATGTTTATCTAGTATCCCGATACTCTGCTGAACTATTGGTTTCAGTAGTTTTCTTGGGGATTCCATAGGGTTTTCTGTGTATAAGATCATGTCTTAGAAACACTTTTACTTCTTCCTTGCTAATGTGGAAGCACTTTATGTCTTCATCTAGCCTAATTGCTCTGGCTAGTTCCTCCAGCACAATGCTGAATAAGAGTGGTGATAAAAGGCATCCTTGTCTGGTTCCTGAACTGAAGGGGAATGCTTTCAGGCTCTCTCTATTTTGCATGATATTGGCTATTGGCTGTGCATAAATTCCCTTTATTATGTTGAGGAATTTTCCATCTATTCCTGTTTTGCTGAGAGTTTTTATCATGAATGAGTGTTGAACTTTGTCAAATGCCTTTTCTGCATCAAATGATAAAATCGTGTGATTCTTGTCTTTTGTTTTATTTATATGATGAGTTACATTGATTGTTTTTCTAATGTTGAACCATCCCGGCATACCTGGTATGAATCCCACTAGGCCATGGTGAATTATTTTTTTGATATGCTGTTGAATTCTATTGGCTAGAATTTTGTTGAGGATTTTTGCATGTACATTCACGAGGGATATAGGTCTGTAATTTTCTTTTTCTGTGGTGTCTTTACCTGGTTTTGTTATCAGGGATATGCTGGCTTCACAGAGTGAGTTTGGGGGTATTCTGTCCTTTTCTATGTTCTGAAATGCCTTTTAGTAGTAGCAGTGTTAACTCTTCTTCGAAAGGTTGGTAGAACTCTGTAGTGTAGCAGTCCAGGCCAGGATATTTTTGGTCGGGGAGTTTTTTGATTACCTATTCAATCTCTCTTTTTTTATGGATCTATTTAGTTATTCCACCTCTGTTTGTGTTAGTTTAGGTAGGTACTGTGTTTCTAGGAATTCATCCATTTCTTTTAGGTTTTCAAATTTGTTAGAGTACAATTTTTTATAGTGATCTCATATGATTCTTTTAATATCTGTTGGGTCTGTTATAATATCGCCCATCTCTTTCCTTATTTGGGTTATTTGCTTCCTCTCCTGTTTTTCTTTTGTCATTTTGGCCAATTTTCTTGTTTTTTTCAAAGAACCAGCTTTTGGTCTGTTAATTCTTTCATGTCTTTTTCTATTTTCTATTTCATTTAGTTATGTTCTAATTTTTATTATTTGTTTTCTTCTGGTGCCTGAGAGTTTCTTTTGTTGCTCTTTTTCTATTTGTTCAAGTTGTAGGGATAATTCTTTGATTTCAGCCCTTTCTTCTTTTTGTATGTGTGAATTTATTGACATAAATTGACTTCAGAGAACTGCTTTTGCTGTGTCCCAAAGGTTGTGATAGAAAGTGTTTTCATTCTTATTCAAATCTATGAATTTCTTTATTTCATCCTTAATGTCTTTTATAATCTAGTCCTTTTTTGAGCAGGGTATTGTTCAGTTTCCATGTGTTTGATTTCTTTTCACGGCTTTTTCTGTTATTGATTTCCACTTTTATGGCCTTATGGTCAGAGAAGGTGCTTTGTATTATTTCAATGTTTTGGGTTCTGCTAATGCTTGTGTTATGACCTACTATATGGTCTATTTTAGAGAATGTTCCATGTGCACTAGAAAAGAAAGTATACTTGGCTGCTGTTGGGTGGAGTGTCCTGTATGTCTATGAGGTCAAGTTTATTTATTGTGGCATTTAGATCTTCCTTGTCTTTATTGAGCTTCTTTCTGAATGCCCTATCCTTCACCAAAAGTGGTGTGTTGAAGTATCTTCCTATTATTGTGGAGCTGTTTATCTCACTTTTCAATGCTGATAGAGTTTGATTCTTGTATCTTGCAACCCTGTCATTGGCTGCATAAATACTTCATATGGTTATATCATCTTGGTATATTGTCCCTTTAATCATTATGTCATGTCCTTCCTTATCCTTTTTTTAAAAAAAAATTTTATTGTGCTTTAAGTGAAAGTTTACAAATCAAGCCAGTCTCTCACACACAAATCCATGTTCACCTTGCTACAAACTCCCAAGTACTCTCCCCTTAATGAGACAGACCACTCTCTCCCTACACTCTCTCTTTTTGTGTCCATTTTGCCAGCTTCTAACCCCTTTCACCCTTTCATCTCCCCTCCAGGCCGGAGATGCCAACACAGTCTCAAGTGTCCACCTGACCCAAGAAGCTCACTCCTCACCAGCATCCCTCTCCAACCCATTGTCCAGTCCAATCCATGTCTGAAGAGTTGACTTTGGGAATGGTTCCTGTCCTGGGGCAACAGAAGGTCTGGGGGCCATGACCAGTGGGGTCCTTCTAGTATCAGTCAGGCCATTAAGTCTGGTCCTATGAGAATTGGGGTCTGCATCCCACTTCTCACCTGCTCCCTCAGGGGTTCTCTGTTGTGTTCCCTATCAGTGCAGTCATCAGTGGTAGCCGGGCACTATTTAGTTCTTCTGGTCTCAGGCTGATGTACTCACTGGTTCATGTGGCCCTTTCTGTCTCTTGGGCTCGTAATCACCTTGTGTCCTTGGTGTTCTTCATTCTCCTTTGATCTAGGTGGGTTGAGACCAATTGATGCATCTTAGATGGCTGCTTGCTAGTATTTAAGACCCCAGATGCCACTCTTCAAAGTGGGATGCAGAATGTTTTCTTAAGAGATTTTATTATGCCAATTGACTTAGATGTCCCCTGAAACCATGGTCCCCAGACCCCTGTCTGTACTATGCTGGCCTTTGAAGCATTCAGTTTATTCAGAAAATTTCTTTGCTTTTGGTTTAGTCCAATTGTGCTGACCTCCCCTGTATTGTGTGCTGTCTTTCCCTTCACCTAAAATAGTTCTTATCTACTATCTAATTAGTGAATACCCCTCTCCTACCCTCCTTCTCTCCCTCCTCTCATAACCACGAAAGAATATTTTCTTCTCAGTTTAAACTATTTCTCAAGTTCTTATAATAGTGGTCTTATACAATATTTGTCCTTTTGCAACTGACTAATTTCACTTAGCATAATGCCTTCCAGGTTCATCGATGTTTGCCCATTTTTAATTGGGTTATTTGTCTTTCTGCAGTTGAGTTTTTGCAGTATCATGTAGATTTTCGATATTAGGCGCTGATCAGAAATGTCATAGCTAAAAACTTTTTCCCAGTCTGTAGATAGTCTTTATACTCTTTTGGTGAAGTCTTTTGATGAGCACAGGTATTTGATTTTTAGGAGCTCCCAGATATCTAGTTTTTCTTCTACATTCTTTATAATGTTTTGTATACACTTTATGCCATGTATTAGGGCTCCTAACGTTGTCTCTATTTTTTCTTCCATAATCATTATCTTTTTAGATTTTATATTTAGGTCTTTGATCTATTCTGAGTTAGTTTTTTTTTTTTTTTTGCATGGAGTGAGGTATGGGTCTTGTTTCATTTTTATGCAGATGGATATCCAGTTATGGCAGCACCGTTTGTTTAAAAGACTGTCTTTTCCCCCATTTACCTGTTTTGGGGCCTTTGTGAAATATCAACTGCTCATGTGTGAATGGATTTCTGTCTGGATTCTCAATTCTGTTCCATTGGTCCACGTA
The DNA here is from genome assembly GCF_024166365.1 of Elephas maximus indicus. Taxonomy (NCBI): domain Eukaryota; kingdom Metazoa; phylum Chordata; class Mammalia; order Proboscidea; family Elephantidae; genus Elephas; species Elephas maximus. Next base: position 83,963,760 of record NC_064846.1, read on the forward strand.
TCTGTTTTTGTACCAGTACCAGGCTGTTTTGACTACAGTGGGGGTATAATAGGTTCTAAAATCAGGTAAAGTAAGGCCTCACACTTTGTTCTTCCTTTTCAGTAATGCCTTACTAATCCGGGGCTTCTTTCCCTTCCAGATGAAACTGGTGATTTGTTTCTCCATCTCATTAAAGAATATCGTTGGGATTTGGAACGGAATTACATTAAATGTATAGATCGCTTTTGGTAGAATAGGTATTTTCATAATATTAAGTCTTCCTATCCACGAACAAGTTATGTTCTTTCACTTATGTAAGTCTCTTTTGGTTTCTTGCTGAAGTGTACCGTAGTTTTCTTTGTATAAGTCTTTTTCATCTCTGATAAGATTTATTCCTAAGTATTTTATCTTCTTGGGGGCTGTAAATGGCATTGATTTGGTGATTTCCTCTTCGATGTTCTTTTTGTTGGTGTAGAGGAATCCAACTGATTTTTGTATGTTTATCTTGTATCCCGATACTCTGCTGAACTCTTCTATTAGTTTCCGTAGTTTTCAGGAGGATTCCTTAGGGTTTTTTGTGTATAAGATCATGTCATCTGCAAACGGATATACTTTTACTTCTTCCTTGCCAATCTGGATGCCCTTTATTTCTTTATCTAGACTAATTGCTCTGGCTAGGAGTTCCAGCACAATGTTGAATAAGAGTGGTGATAAAGGGCATCCTTGTCTGGTTCCCGAACTCAATGGGAATGCTTTCAGGCTCTCTCCATTTAGGGTGATGTTGGCTGTTGGCTTTGTATAAATGCCCTTTATTATGTTGAGGAATTTTCCATCTATTCCTGTTTTGCTGAGAGTTTTTATCATGAATGAGTGTTGAACTTTGTCAAATACCTTTTCTGCATCAATTGATAAAATTTTGTGATTCTGGTCTTTTGTTTTATTTATGTGTTGGATTACATTAACTGTTTTTCTAATGTTGAACCATCCTGCATACCTGGTATAAATCCCACTTGGTCATGGTGAATTATTTCTTTGATATGCTGTTGAATTCTTTTGGCTAGAATTTTGTTGAGGATTTTTGCATGTACATTCCTGAGGGATATAGGTCTATAATTTTCTTTTCTTGTGGTGTTTTTCTTTACCTGGTTTTGGTATCAGGGATATGGTGGCTTCGTAGAATGTGTTTGGTAGTATTCAGTCTTTTTTTTTTAACTTTTATTGAGCTTCAAGTGAACATTTACAAATCAAGCAGACTGTCACATAAAAGTTTATATACATCTTACTCCTTACTCCCACTTGCTCTCCCCCTAATGAGTCAGCCCTTCCAGACTCTCCTTTCGTGACAATTTTGCCAGCTTCCAACTCTCTCTATCCTCCCATCCCCCCTCCATACAGGAGATGCCAACACAGTCTCAAGTGTCCACCTGATATAATTAGCTCACTCTTCATCAGCATCTCTCTCCTACCCCCTGTCCAGTCCCTTTCATGTCTGATGAGTTGTCTTCCGGGATGGTTCCTGTCCTGTGCCAACAGAAGGTTTGGGGACCATGACCACTGGGATTCCTCTAGTCTCAGTCAGACCATTAAGTCTGGTCTTTTTTATGAGAATTTGGGGTCTGCATTGCACTGATCTCCTGCTCCCTCAGGGGTTCTCTGTTGTGCTCCCTGTCAGGGCAGTCATCGATTGTGGCTGGGCACCAACTAGTTCTTCTGGTCGCAGGATGATGTAGGTCTCTGGTTCATGTGGCCCTTTCTGTCTCTTGGGCTCTTAGTTATCGTGGGACCTTGGTGTTCTTCATTCTCCTTTGCTCCAGGTGGGTTGAGACCAATTGATGCATCTTAGATGGCCGCTTGTTAGTATTTAAGACCCCAGATGCCACATTTCAAAGTGGGATGCAGAATGTTTTCATAATAGAATTATTTTGCCAATTGACTTAGAAGTCCCCTTAAACCATGGTCCCCAAACCCCCGCCCTTGCTCCGCTGACCTTTGAAGCATTCATTTTATCCCGGAAACTTCTTTGCTTTTGGTCCAGTCCAATTGAGCTGACCTTCCATGTACTGAGTATTGTCCTTCCCTTCACCTAAAGCAGTTCTTATCTACTAATTAATCAGTAAAAAACCCTCTCCCACCCTCCCTCCCTCCCCCGCTCGAAACCACAAAAGTATGTGTTCTTCTCAGTTTATACTATTTCTGAAGATCTTATAATAGTGGTCTTATACAATATTTGTCCTTTTGCCTCTGACTAATTTCACTCAGCATAATGCCTTCCAGGTTCCTCCATGTTATGAAATGTTTCACAGATTCGTCACTGTTCTTTATCGATGCGTGGTATTCCATTGTGTGAATATACCACAATTTATTTACCCATTCATCCGTTGATGGACACCTTGGTTGCTTCCAGCTTTTTGCTATTGTAAACAGAGCTGCAATAAACATGGGTGTGCATATATCTGTTTGTGTGAAGGGTCTTATTTCTCCAGGGTATATTCCGAGGAGTGGGATTTCTGGATTGTATGGTAGTTCTATTTCTAACTGTTTAAGATAACGCCAGATAGATTTCCAAAGTGGTTGTACCATTTTACATTCCCACCAGCAATGTATAAGAGTTCCAATCTCTCTGCAGCCTCTCCAACATTTATTATTTTGTGTTTTTTGGATTAATGCCAGCCTTGTTGGAGTGAGATGGAATCTCAGAGTGGTTTTAATTTGCATTTCTCTAATGGCTAGTGATCGAGAGCATTTTCTCATGTATCTGTTAGCTGCCTGAATATCTTCTTTAGTGAAGTGTGTGTTCATATCCTTTGCCCACTTCTTGATTGGGTTGTTTGTCTTTTTGTGGTTGAGTTTTGACAGAATCATATAGATTTTAGAGATCAGGCGCTGGTCAGAGATGTCATAGCTGAAAATTCTTTCCCAGTCCTAGGTGGTCTTTTCACTCTTTTGGTGGAGTCTTTAGATGAGCATCGGTGTTTGATTTTTAGGAGCTCCCAGTTATCCGGTTTCTCTTCGTCATTTTTGGCAATGTTTTGTATTCTGTTTATGCCTTGTATTAGGGCTCCTAAGGTTGTCCCTATTTTTTCTTCCATGATCTTTCTCGTTTTAGTCTTTATGTTTAGGTCTTTGATCCACTTGGAGTTAGTTTTTGTGCTTGATGTGAGGTATGGGTCCTGTTTCATTTTTTTGCAAATGGATATCCAGTTACGCCAGCACCATTTGTTAAAAAGACTGTCTTTTCCCCAATTAACTGACACTGGGCCTTTGTCATATATCAGCTGCTCATATGTGGATGGATTTATATCTGGGTTCTCAATTCTGTTCCACTGGTCTATGTGCCTGTTGTTGTACCAATACCAGGCTGTTTTGACTACTGTGGCTGTATAATAGGTTCTGAAATCAGGTAGAGTGATGCCTCCCACTTTCTTCTTCTTTTTCAGTAATGCTTTGCTTATCTGAGGCTTCTTTCCCTTCCATATGAAGTTGGTGATTTGTTTCTCTATCACCTTAAAAAATGACACTGCAATTTGGATCGGAAGTGCATTGTATGTATAGATGGCTTTTGGTAGAATAGACATTTTTACTATGTTAAGTCTTCCTATCCATGAGCAAGGTATGTTTTTCCACTTAAGTATGTCTTTTTGAATTTCTTGTAGTAGAGCTTTGTAGTTTTCTTTGTATAGGTCTTTTACATCCTTGGTAAGATTTATTCCTTAGTATTTTATCTTCTTGGGGGCTACTGTGAATGGTATTGATTTGGTTATTTCCTCTTCGATATTCTTTTTGTTGATGTAGAGGAATCCAAGTGATTTTTGTATGTTTATCTCATAACCTGAGACTCTGCCAAACTCTTCTATTAGTTTCAATAGTTTTCTGGAGGATTTCTTAGGGTTTTCTCTGTATAAGATCGTGTCATCTGCAAATAGAGATAATTTTACTTCCTCCTTGCCAATCCAGATACCCTTTATTTCTTTGTCTAGCCTAATTGCTCTGGCTAGGACTTGTAGCACGATGTTGAATAAGAGCGGTGATAAAGGGCATCCTTGTCTGGTTCCCGTTCTCAAGGGAAATGCTTTCAGGTTCTCTCCATTTAGAGTGATATTGGCTGTTGGCATTGCATAGATGCCCTTTTGTTATGTTGAGGAATTTTCCTTCAATTCCTATTTTGGTGAGAGTTTTTATCATAAAAGGGTGTTGGACTTTGTCAAATGCCTTTTCTGCCTCAATTGACAAGATCATGTGGTTTTTGTCTTTTGTTTTATTTATGTGGTGGATTACATTAATGGTTTTTCTAATATTAAACCCGCCTTGCATAAACTGGTATAAATCCCACTTGATCGTGGTGAATTATTTTTTTGATATGTTGTTGAACTCTATTGGCTAGAATTTTGTTGAGGATTTTTGCATCTATGTTCATGAGGGATATAGGTCTGTAATTTTCTTTTTTTGTCATGTCTTTACCTGGTTTTGGTATCAGGGAGATGGTGGCTTCATAGAATTAATTGGGTAGTATTCCGTCATTTCCTATGCTTTGAAATACCTTTAGTAGTAGTGTTGTTAACTCTTCTCTGAAAGTTTGGTAGAACTCTGCAGTGAAGCCGTCCGGGCCAGGGCTTTTTTTTGTTGGGAGTTTTTGGATTACCGTTTCAACCTCTCTTTTTTTTTTTTATGGGTCTATTTAGTTGTTCTACTTCTGAATGTGTTAGTTTAGGTAGTTTAGGTAGGTAGTGTTTTTCCAGGAATTCATCCATTTCTTCTAGGTTTGCAAATTTGTTAGAGTACAATTTTTCGTAATAATCTGATATGATTCTTTTAATTTCAGTTGGGTCTGTTGTGATGTCGCCCTTCGCGTTTCTTATTCAGGTTTTTTTTTTCCTTTCCTGTATTTCTTTAGTCAATCTAGCCAATGGTTTATCAATTTTGTTAATTTTTTCAAAGAACCAGCTTTTGGCTTTGTTAATTCTTTCAACTGTTTTTCTGTTCTCTAATTCATTTAGTTCAGCTCTAATTTTTATTATTTGTTTTCTTCTGGTGCCTGATGGATTCTTTTGTTGCTCAGTTTCTATTTGTTCAAGTTGTAGGGACAGTTCTCTGATTTTGGCTCTTTCTTCTTTTTGTATATGTGCATTTATCGATATAAATTGACCTCTGAGCACTGCTTTTTTGCTGTGTCCCAGAGGTTTTGATAGGAAGTATTTTCATTCTCGTTGCATTCTATGAATTTCCTTATTCCCTCCTTAATGTCTTCTATAACCCAGTCTTTTTTCAGGAGGGTATTGTTCAGTTTCCAAGTATTTGATTTCTTTTCCCTAGTTTTTCTGTTATTGATCTCTAGTTTTATTGCCTTGTGGTCTGAGAAGATGCTTTGTAATATTTCGATGTTTTGGATTCTGCAAAGGTTTGTTTTATGACCTAATATGTGGTGTATTCTAGAGAATGTTCCATGTGCGCTAGAAAAAAAAAGTATATTTTGCAGCAGTTAGGTGGAGAGTTCTGTATAAGTCAGTGAGGTCAAACTGGTTGATTGTTGTAATTAGGTCTTCCGTGTCTCTATTGAGCTTCTTACTGGATGTCCTGTCCTTCTCCGAAAGTGGTGTGTTGAAGTCTCCTACTATAATTGTGGAGGTGTCTATCTCACTTTTCAGTTCTGTTAAAATTTGATTTATGTATCTTGCAGCCCTGTCATTGGGTGCATAAATATTTAATATGGTTATGTCTTCCTGATCAATTGTCCCTTTTATCATTATATAGTGTGCTTCTTTATCCTTTGTGGCGGATTTAAGTCTAAAGTCTATTTTGTCAGAAATTAATATTGCTACTCCTCTTCTTTTTTGCTTATTGTTTGCTTGATATATTTTTTTCCATCCTTTGAGTTTTAGTTTGTTTGTGTCTCTAAGTCTAAGGTGTGTCTCTTGTAGGCAGCATATAGACGGATCGTGTTTCTTTATCCAGTCCAAAGACTCTCTGTCTCTTTATTGGTGCATTTAGTGCATTTACATTCAGCGTAATTATAGATAAATAAGTGTTTAGTGTTGTCATTTTGATGCCTTTTTATGTGTGTTGTTGACAATTTCATTTTTCCACATACTTTTTTGTGCTGAGACGTTTTTCTTAGTAAATTGTGAGATCCTCATTTTCGTAGTGTTTGACTTTATGTTTGTTGAGTCGTTACGTTTTTCTTGGCTTTTATCTTGAGTTACGGAGTTGTTATACCTCTTTGTGGTTACCTAAATATTTACCCCTATTTTTCTAAGTAAAAACCTAACTTGTGTTGTCCTATATCGCCTTGTATCACTCTCCATATGGCAGTTCTATGCCACCTGTATTTAGTCCCTCTTTTTGATTAATGTGATCTTTTACATATTGACTTCTGTGATTCCCTGTTATGAGCATTTTTTTTAATTAATCTTAATTTGTTTTTGTGATTTCCCTATTTAAGTTGATATCCGGATGTTCTCTTTTGTGATCTTGTGTTGTGCTGGTATCTGATATTATTGGTTTTCTGACAAAACAATATCCTTTAGTATTTCTTGTAGCTTTGGTTTGGTTTTTGCAAATTCTCTAGGCTTGTGTTTATCTGTAAATATCTTAATTTCGCCTTCATATTTCAGAGAGAGTTTTGCTGGATATATGATCCTTGGCTGGCAGTTTTTCTCCTTCAATTCTCTGTATATGTCATCCCATTGCCTTCTTGCCTGCATGGTTTCTGCTGAGTAGTCTGAACTTATTCTTATTGATCCTCCCTTGAAGGAGACCTTTCTTTTCTCCCTGGCTGCTTTTAAAAATTTTCTGTTTATCTTTGGTTTTTGGCAAGTTTGATGATAATATGTCTTGGTGTTTTTCCTTTTTGGATCAATCTTAAATGGGCTTCGATGAGCATCTTGAACAGATATCCTTTTGTCTTTCATGATGTCAGGGAAGTTTTCTGTCAGGAGCTCTTCAACTATTTTCTCTGTGTTTTCTGTCCTCCCTCCCTGTTCTGGGACTCCAATCACACGCAAGTTATCCTTCTTGATAGAGTCCCACATGATTCTTAGGGTTTCTTCATTTTTTTTAATTCTTTTATCTGATTTTTTTTTCAGCTATGTTGGTGTTAATTCCCTGGTCCTCCAGATTTCCCACTCTGCATTCTAATTGCTCAAGTCTGCTCCTCTGACTTCCTATTGCGTTGTCTAATTCTGTAATTTTATTGTTAATCTTTTGGATTTCTACATGTTGTCTCTCTATGGATTCTTGCAACTTATTAATTTTTCCACTATATTCTTGAATAATCTTTTTGAGTTCTTCAACAGTTTTATCAGTGTGTTCCTTGGCTTTTTCTGCAGTTTGCCTTATTTCATTTCTGAGGTCATCCCTGATGTCTTGAAGCATTCTGTAAATTAGTTTTTTATATTCTGTACCTGATAATTCCAGGATTGTATCTTCATTTGGGAAAGATTTTGATTCTTTTGTTTGGGGGGTTGGAGAAGCTGTCTGGTCTGCTTCTTTATGTGGTTTGATATCGACTGCTGTCTCCGAGCCATCACTGGGAAACTTGTTTTTCCAGAAATTCTGCTGAAAAAAAATGCATTCAGATCCCTATCAGAACTGCCTTTGGATTATAACCGCCAACTTGTTCCCTGTAAGGATGAAAGTCTGAGATTTGGATCATATATGCCTGGCTGTAGCTGGTTCTGTGTTTTTAGTCCAATTAGGGATGGATTTTTGGTCCCTGGGTTTTTTGTGTTTCCTTCTCTCACGCCGGAAGAGTGGGTTAGGAAAAGACCAAAAGAAAAAAAAATAAAAAGGGGGCAAAGCAAAGCCGCCATGGAGCCGGAGCCCTTCTCCCTCTGGCTCAGGAAATTCCAATGTTAATGAAGCCGCCTGGGGAGGGTGGGGAAGGGATCAGAGAGATAGGAGAGTAGCACCTCGGAATATAGCCAGAGTTGCTTGTCTTGCTTGGAATGACTATTTTATCTGAGATTCCCGAGGGGCGTGTCGCCTATGTGTGCTGGCTGTGTGGAGATTGCCCCTGGGGGTCTGGCCCGCTGAAGCCATAGTCAGATCCTCTGCTGCCAATCCAAAGCCCAGCGTCAAGGTTCCCCTGCTGGGACGCTGAGCTCCCGGCTCCAAAATCCATCGCTGCCTCCAGGGGACTTCTCGTCCCGCCAGCCTCGTCGCCATGCTGCCTCCGCGGACCGGCTGGGCCCCCTCCCGGGGTTAGTTCAGGGAAGTAGAGCTGCGCCCCGTGCTTGCGCCATGACAGTCCCCAGTCAAAAGCCCGGCACCAAGATTACCTGACTGGGACGCTGGCTCCAGGCTCTGAAAACAGCCGCTGCTTCCCCGTATTTGTTCGTTCTCCATCTCTAAATCTGTGTTTGTTGATCAGGGTTCGTAGATTGTTATGTATGTGATCGATTCACTTGTTTTTCCGAGTCTTTGTTGCAAGAGGGATCCGAGGTAGCGTCTACGTAGTCCGCTTTCTTGGCCCCGCCCATATTCAGTCCTTTTCTATGCTCTGAAATACCTTTAGTAGTAGTGGTGTTAACTCTTCTCTGAAAGTTTGGTGGAACTCTGCAAAGAAGTCATCCAGATCAGCTTTTTTTTTGCTGGGAATTTTTTGATTACCTTTTCAATCTCTTCTTTTGTTATAGGCCTATTTAGTTGTTCTACCTCTGTTTGTGTTAGTCTAGGTAGGTAGTGTGTTTCTAGGAATTCATCCATTTCTTCTAGGTTTTCATATTTGTTTGAGTATAGTTTTCGTAGTAATCTGATATGGTTCTTTTATTTTCAGTTGGGTCTGTTGTAATATTGCCCATCTCATTTCTTATTCAGGTTATTTGCTTCCTCTCCTGTTTTTCTTTTGTCAGTTTGGCCACTGGTTTATGAATTTTGTCTTTTTTTTCAAAAAAACAGATTTGGTCTTTTTGATTCTTTCAATTGTTTTTCTGTTTTCTATTTCATTTAGATCAGCTCTAATTTTTATTATTTGTTTTCTTCTGGTGCCTGTGGGTTTCTTTTGTTGCTCTCTTTCTATTTGTTCAAGTTGTAGGGATAATTCTTTGATTTTGGCCCTTTCTTCCTTTAGGATGTGTGCATTTACTGATACAAATTGGCCTCTGAGCACTGCTTTTGCTGTGTCCCAACGGTTCTAATAGGAAGTGTTTTCATTCTCATTGGATTCTCTGAATTTCTTTATTCCATCCTTACTGTCCTCTATAATCCAGTCTTTTTTAAGCAGGGTATTGTTCAGTTTCTAAGTGTTTGATTTCTTTTCCCTGTTACTGATTTCCACTTTTATAGCCTTATAGTCAGAGAAGATGCTTTGTAATATTTCAATGTTTTGAATTCTGCTAAGGCTTGCTTTATGACCTAATATGTGATCTATTCTAGAGAATGTTCCATGTGCACTAGAAAAGAAAGTATACTTGGTTGCTGTCGGGTGGAGTGTTTTGTACATGCCTACGAGGTCAAGTTGGTTGATTGTGGCATTTAGATCTTGCATGTCTTTATTGAGCTTCTTTCTGGATGTCCTGTCCTTCACCGAAAGTGGTGTGTTGAAATCTCCTAGTATTATTGTGGAGCTGTCTATCTCACTTTTCAATGCTGATAGATTTTGTGTATCTTGTCGCCCTGTCATTGGGTGCATAAATATTTAATATGGTTATATCTTCTTGGTGTATTGTCCCTTTTATCATTATATAGTGTCCTTCCTTATCCTTTATGATGGATTTAACTTTAAAGTCTATTTTGTCAGGAATTAATATTGCCACTCCTGCTCTTTTTGATTGTTGTCTGCTTGATATATTTTTTCCATCCTTTGAGTTTTAGTGTGTTTTTTTGTCTCTAAGTCTAAGGTGTGTCTCTTGTAGGCAGCATATAGACGGATCTGAGGAAAACGCATCTTTGTTCCTTAGAGCATGCTGGTGGGTGGGTTCTGCAGAGGGACCATGGCAACCCAACGTTTTTGGTTGTAAGGACTGGGAGGTACCAGTTATCTTTGGAACCCTGTCATGGGTGGCTGGGTGACCTGAGTGGAGCTACCAGTCTTTAGGTCCCTGATGTGGGTAGGTGAGGACATTTTTTAATATGCAAAGCAATGTGAAACATCAAACCCCCACCTCTCCACTGCACAGCTGAAATGGTTGGAGTTTGCCAACAAGGGCCTATTCTGCCAAAATAGGCCTACACGGGTCCATGCAGAAGGGAAAGGTGCTCAAGGTTCACGGACGGTTTATGCCTGGGCAGGAGCTGCTTCTGTCCTGAGTTCCCCTGGTTAATGGAGCTAGCAAATTATCTTTTCCCCCCAGTTGCAAATTTTTTCCTTCCCCAAGGCCGGGAGGATGGCTCTAGGTGCTCACCAGGGTCTATTCGAGGCCCAGGGAAATCAGCCTCTGAAGCTGACTTGGGAGCAGGGGTGCGCAGTAAAATATGCACAAGTACTTAGCTTTTGCCAAAAGCACTGTTCTCTCCTTCTGAAGGTGTGAGTAGGCTGTATGGCTGGCTGCTTCTCCCTGAGGAAACTGCTAGTAGCAGCCCACTGCCTCTGCTCCTGGGAATGGTGCCTAAGGGCTCCACGCAATTTAAATCTGGTAACTCCTCTCCACTTCTGAACTGTCTCTTCTTCCTCTTGTTCCTGAGTTCATTTTCTAAGCTTGCCATTGATGTTCAGGGCTCCTAGATTGTCATAAATGTACTCGTTTCTCTTATTTTTTCAGGTCCTTTTTGTAAGAGGGCTCGCTGGAAGCATCTGTCTATTCCTCCATCTTGGCTCTGCCCCTACTATAAATTTTTAAGAATTCTCATCAGAAACAAGCTAAGCTGAGCTAGGCTAGAATAATTATCCATCCAAACTCTAGAAATGTTAGCCAACTAAGAGTTTGTTGTTGTCTTACGTCTCTGTGCTTTGAGATATTTTGCTATGCAGCAAAAGCTAACTGATATGGCATGTGAATTACTTAGTACAGTGTCTGGTGTACAATACTATCTTGATTGGTTTTAGTTATTATTGTTATTATTACTAGTCATTATTCACTCAGTTGACAAAGCAGCAATTAAAACTACGTCAATAAGGTCTCACTTTCCTGATCTTTCAAAGTATGGACATAGAATTTTTTCAGAAAATTCTCCTGACTACGTTAATGTCATCTTTTTCATTTCTAAAGTTTATTCAAATCATTCATTTATTCCCCTCATCTACATCTTTATGATTGAGATTTGGCAGAATTCTTGTGAAAATTAGTGGTAACGTGCATAAAGGATAGTGCCTAACATGTTTATAAAAGACAGGTAATCAATGGAAACTACTATTGTTATCAACCAACAAACTATTCTCAATAAACTACACAATCTGCCTGTGTGAAACTAGCTTGCTTACAAAATAACTGTGGCTCCATACCATGTTGGGTAGTGAAGGGAATAAATAGCTACATAATACATGTTCTCTGCCCTGCAGGATTTGGAAACCTCTTTGGGTATATGGTCACTATGAATCAGAACTGACTCGATAGCAACAGGTTTAGTTTGGTTTACGTGTAAAACAAAGTAACTATAACACGGTAAGCATCAAAAAAATAATAATAATAAATGGCTCAGATACAGGCTGGAATAAGAATTCATTGAAAATAAGACATTTTTGAATGGAGTGACCATGAAAAAAATCATTTATTAGATACCTGGTGTGGAAAATAAAGTAATAGGAGTTCAGAGGGAGAAGAGTTCTATGTGGGCTGTGCCAGCTCTGTGCCAGGTGCTGCATGGAGTTCAAATGCTCTTGAGGTTTACTACTACTGTGCTACATAATTATGCCAGCCCCTGTAGGCTATGCAATACTAGTGACAATAAAACTTTGTATTAATCACTTATTTTGTTTCAGGTCCTATCCTAACTTTATATGAATTATCTCATTTAATCCTCACAAAGAGCATATATAAAAGCCCATACCCATTGCCATCCAGTTGATTCAAACTCATAGCGATCCTATAGGACAGAGTAGAACTGCCCCATAGAGTTTCCAAGGAGTGCCTGGTGGATTAGAACTGTTAGCCTTTTGGTTAGCAGCCATAGCACTTAACCACTACACCATATATGTAAAGTACAATTATTGGCTCCATTTTACAGGTGCGTCAACTTAAGCACAAGAAATGTATGTAATTTGCCCAATATTACACAGTTAGTGGCAGGTCTGAATTTTAAATCCGAACCAAAAACCCACTGCCACAGAGTCGATTCCGACTCAGAGCAACCCTGTAGGACAGAGTAGAACTGCTCCACAGTGTTTCCAAGACCGTGAATCTTTATGGAAGCAGATTGCCACATCTTTCTCCTGCGGAGCAGCTGGTGGATTAGAACCACCGGCCTTTCGGTTAGCAGTTGAGAACTTAACCATTGTGGCACCAGGATTTATTCATTTTAAATCCAGGTGCTCTGAATTGAGAGCCCACACTCTTAGCCACTATACTCTACTTCCATTTGTCCTTCTACAAATAATATACTCTCATGGCTTTTTTTTTTTTTAGGAGCTTTATTCAAACTGTTTTCTTTGAATGCTCATCCTCACAATATTATCTTGTGGAAAAATTCAATTGTTTCTTTAAAACTCCTCTCAAAACCCATAACTGACCAAAAATTTTTTTTCAGATACGTGAGTCATTGTTAATCTCTCCTTCTCTTTTATACACACAGTACGAAATTAACTTTTCTATGCCTCAGTTTATTTTACATAAAATGGGGATAAAGATAGATCACGACTGATATGCTAGCCATGAGGATAAAATGAGAAAACGCAAAGAAAAATTCTAACAATATGGTTGGTACATATTGAGCCATGAGTAATTACTAATAAACATTATAGCTATTTATTATTTTAATGTAACCACGCATTAAAGCTGTATATATACATAGTTGTATATACATTTCCATCTCTCACTTGCTTGTAAGTTCTCGCTGGGAAAAGATTGAGAACTTTTCCTCCATCTATCATCCCAATACAATTGTGGTGGTAGATGGAGGAAAAAAGTACAGAGTAGAATTGCCCTAAAGGGTTTCCAAGGCTGTAATCTTTAGGGAAACAGACTGCAACATCTTTCTTCTGTAGAGCAATTGGTTGGTTCTAACTCAGACCTTTGGGTTGGCAGCCGAGTACTTTAACCACCATCCCACAAGGGCTCCTTCTATTTGTACATAATACATATTTAATAAATATGTTGAAGAGAATTTCAGGTTATAGCAGATTTGAATAATTATGGAGGACAGAAAAGGACAAAGTCATACTGCATTCAATCTCACTGAACAATACCAAGGTATAACACTTTCTATTCAAGGAAATAAAGAATCTTTCCATTTATCAATAATCTCATATTCTGCAAAAAAAAAAAAGCACTGTCAAGAAAAAAAAATATGCACAGTGTTGGATTTGCAGAAGTAATAAACTAAACAAGCACTTTCTTCTTAAACTGCCCCTTCAGAAGCGATAACAGCTTTGCTAAATGCATATTCCATTGATGTACCATGGCTTTACAAGGTATTTTGAAACTCGGGTCCTTGAAAAATTGATTCTCAGGCTGTGTTATCATTATAATTTGGGATCAACCATTTGTAGGTTGATCAATGAGCAACCTTTGGTACCTAATATGTTTATAAAAGACACGTAATCAATGGAAACTACTATTGTTATCAACCAGCAAACCATTCTCAATAAGCTACACAATTTACCCATATGAAACTAGCTTGCTTAAAAAATAACTGTGACTCCATACCATGTTGGGTACTGCAGGGAATAGACAGCTATATAATACATGTTCTCTTCCCTTTAGGATTTTGAAATCTCTTTGGGTACAGGGTTGCTGTGAATCAGAATTGACTCCACAGCAATGGGTTTAGTCTGGTTCACAAGTAAAACAAAATAACTATAATATGGTAAGTGTCAAAAATAAATAAATAAAAAGGGCCCAGATAATGGCTGGAATAGGAATTCAGAGAACATAAGACATTTTTGAATGGAATGACCATGCAAAAATTATTTATTAGATATCTAGTTGTGGAAAGCTATCCAGTTTTTATTAGATAAAATCTAGGGTTGACTGTTGAATAGAACAGGCCCTCCAGTGACCAAAGTTACTGCCTGGTAATTGGCCTTCTGACATTAAGAAAAGACAAAAAAAACACATAGATTGATTTTGGTCACCTTAGTGTTCTATACAGAAATGACCTCTGTCCCAGTTTTAGACAATCCTTAACACTTAAAGGATGATTGTCATCCAGGGCTCCTTTTGAGCTTACTGATTTTCTTCTTAGAACTAAATATACTTAATTTATAAGGTAGTAAGTAGGGAGAGGGAAAAAATAGCATAATGAAGAACAAGGACTCAGATCTGAGTCTCAACAGAAAACTCTTTGAAAAGGACTTCGAGTAGCATCTGGGTGAGTCATTATGCTGCTTACACTTTTTTTTCTCCTTTGAACTTTAAATATATTTTGAACATGCAGTTTATAGAAATGATTGCCATCAAGCTTAACAAAGATGTATGTTGTAATTTTAACACTCCCATTCTACAAAATGTTTTAGATAGTTGAGTTTATGTATCAAATAATGCTAGATTATGATATTTAATTGCCTGTAGAATACAGATAGTACCCAGGAGGCTAATTTGTTTACATTAGTTGGTCAGGTCAACTGCTTCAAACACTCAGATTGTAGAACTACTGGTAGATTGCATTACACCATTTAAATAAATAGTGGCAATTTGTCAATGTCATCTTGACTTCAACATTTCCTTTGAAACACCAGGAAACAGTGATTCTGGCTAAACTGACCTTTTCTTTTTTAGAATGTGACTACCTGCATCTTCTTGTTCTTAGTAGATAATGCTTAAAATTCTTTATAAATTAGTGAAATATGAATATCACAAGAAAATTTTGGAAGTAAATTTATTGATAAACTCCAAACTATATGAAATCGTGAAAACAATGAATTAGAGACATGAAGTCTAACAGTTGGGGAAAAAGCAAACTTATTTGAGATTTTGGATAGCTGACCTAGTATCACTCAGAAAGAAACTCTAGCCAAGGCTATACATATTCCCAAAATCAACATTTATTTTCTGGTTATGGTGCTTTTTGTTTGTTTTCTGTCTTGTTTTTCTTCTTCCCTACTGCCTAAAAATTCTACTGGCTATACCATCCATTAAAGTGTTAATATAGTTATTTGGAACATTTATAGAGGCCATCCAAAAATAAAATGTCATTATAAAAGGATCAAAGAAACATGGAAGTTGAGAGTTTGCCTTAAGAGGAAAAGAGAAATTAAAAAGATCAGGATTCTTCAGTCTGGAAAGATGAGGACTGATAAGGGAAACTATCAAAGACCACAAACCCACAAAGGATACAGATATGAAAAACATAATTTTCCCCGACCAAATCCTGCTAAGGGAGAATGAAAGGGCTTGCCTTGCTGTTTGAAAATGGAATATCTAGGAAAAATGCAAATAAATTTATTTTGCCTAACATAAAAATAAGTTTATGAGAACCAGGGTTTTGAGAGGTAATCACAGGTTGAGAAAATAAATAATTACCAAAAGGTTTTAGTTAAACAGTGAATGGGGAAGGCATGTCTAGGACTCAGGCATCTAGGATTCCAGGCCTGGCTTCATTTATTCTTTCAACATATATTTTTTTGATACCTTCTATATACTGGGCGCTAGTTATTTTTTTTTTTTAGACAGAGCACGATAACTGAAACATCTGGTACCCAGCCTCATAGAACTTACAATCCAATAGAAGAGACAAATATTAGTCACTCACTTAGTGTAAATTAGCAATTTTCAAATCTTCTTAAGACTTTTGAAGGAAAAGTACAAGTGTTTTTGAGAAAGTAGAGCAGTCCTGATGACTAAGAGCTTAGGGTTGGGGTTGAGTAAAGAAAGGAAAGACCTCCCTGAGAAAATACTTATACTGAAATGTGAAAAACGAGTAAAAGCAATCAAAGCAGAGTAGACAGGGGAAACATTGTAGGCATAGGAAAACTGTGTGCAAAGTCCTGATTTGAAAAATAACTTGTTTGTGTGGTGGAGCAGAAAGAAGATTACTGTGACTTGAGGTTAGTGAAAAAGGATGAGAGTGATATCAGAGGAGGATGCAGAACTTTTCTTGGTGGATTTGCATAGGTCATTTAGTCACTGTAAAAGTCAAGCTTTTCTCAACAGTAAAAACAGGGTAAGACTGTTACTTTCCTCTCTCATAGTTTTTGTGAAAAGTGAATGAGATCATGTATGTAAAACTTGTCATAAAAGCCTGTTGCCTTCGAGCCTATTCCAACTCATAGCAACCCTATAGGACAGAGTAGAACTGCCCCATAGGGTTTCCAAGGAGTGGCTGGTAGATTCAAACAGCGGACCTTTTGGTTAGCAGCCAAGCTCTGAACCACTGTGCCACTAGGGCTCCAAAATCTTATACTCCCTGGCAAAAAAGAGCTCATCTCATGAAATGTTAGATTTAGCTATTATTATCCGTATTTGAGAAGCAATGTAGTATAATGGTTATGATTTATAGTCATGCCGACCTGAGGTTGAATCTTGTTTTACCTTAGGTATCCTTAGACAAATCATTTCTCATCTCAGATTCTCAGTTTTCTTATAAAATATGGATAGTGATAATTTCTACATTATTGGGTTGTTTTGAGGCTGACTTGAAATGAAGTTACCTGGCAATTATCAAAACCAAACCCATTGCCATCAAGTAATTTCCAAGCAGTGGCTAGTGGATTCAAACTGCCAACGTTTTGGTTAGCAGCCGAGGTCTTAACTAAAGCACCACCAGGGCTCCACCTGGCACATAGTATCAAATAAATGTTAGCCATTGTACGAAACTAGCAACCTACTGAGGATGTTTGGGGAGAATTTCTAATTTTTGAGATTGATAACAAGGAGGACAGCTTTGCCCTTCAACAACATATACCTTGGCAATCTGAGTTTAAGAGGAGTCATGGGGCTGAATTACATGTCTTTTATCAAGGGTGAAGAGGGAAGAATGTTGGGAGTCTGTAGAATGATGTCACTGATAATTTATAGGAGCAACTTCCTTCTCATTTATATATCCATTCATTCATCATGTATTGAACACCTACTATATGGGAACTTCTGGGGATACTGAAACAAATAAGATGTAGGTTCTGTTGTCAAGGAACTCATATCATAGAAGTCCTCACACTGTACAGTACAGCTAAGTTCTGTACTAAGTCCTCATCTGGAAAGTTTTATTGAACTGGTAGGACTTTGTATTCTAGCAATAAATGCTTGCTGAAGTGAGATTGATGAAGGGTGGGTTAAGTGCTTGGTATGGCTTGATTTCACTAAATTTCTGGCCTTTGTCATAAACTAGAGAAGCTTTAGGCATTGCTTAGGGAACTCAGTTGTGACTCAAGGGTAGAGAGGCGCATAGCTACTATCCCATAACAGAGTGGCTGTTAGAGTGTGGAGAGACTGCAGCATTTCCTTTAATTATTAGAATAAATAATTGGCTAACATGTTAGTTTATCTAGCTGTGTGACCCTAAACAAGTTATTTAGTGTCTTTTTACCTCAGTTTTATCTTTTAAAAAATGAAGGTATTAATAATACCTCATAGATTTCCCATGATAATTGAATGATATAGTGTAATATATATCTAGGCTGAATATTAAGGTCACCTGGGGACATTTTAAAAAATGTCGATGACTGGTATCCACCCACAGAAATTCTGATTTAATTAGTCTTTATGGGGCCTGGACATCACTTTATAAAAGCTCTCCACATGAGTCTAATGAAGAGCCAGTGTTGAGAACCCTTGAGATAATGCATGCAACTGGCTTACTATACAGAACCTGGCACAAATTAAATGTTTTATGTGTTAGGTACTATTATTATTATCACTGTTATTGTTCTTGTTGCTATTATTATTATGCTATTATTATTTCTATTCAACCTGATCAGCTTTGGTAGGGGTTTATCAGTGTTATTACGAATTGTAGTTGTGGAGTCAGTGTCTACTTATGACACCTCCATGTGTGCCCGAGTAGAACTGTGCTCCAGAGGGTTTTCAATGGCTAATTTCTCTGAAGTAGATCACCAGGCTTTTCTTCTGAGGAGCGTCTAGGTGAACATGAACCTCCAATCTTTCAGTTAGCAGCCAAATGTCTTAATCATTTGCACTACCCAGGGACTCCATCAGTTTTGTTATTATTTTGAAAGGATGAATTTTGGAGCTATGTTGATTTTTATGATGTGCATTTGTTTTCTATTTCATTTCCTTCTGCTATTTTTGTTATCTACTTTATTCTATTTTATTAAGGTCTAATTTACTCTTCTTTTACTAACTTATTGAGGTATATTCAAAAAAAGGTTGCAGCAGTGCATTGACAGGGAACTTCCAGAAGTCCAAGCCGGATTCAGAAGGGGACTTGGAATGAGATATCACTGTTGATGTCACATGGATCTTGGCTGAAAGCAGAGAATACCAGAAAGATGCTTACCTGTGTTTTATTGACTATGCAAAGGCATTGACTGTGTGGATCATAACAAATTATGGGTAACATTGCAAAGATTAGGAATTCCAGAACACTTAATTGTGCTCATGCAGAACCTGTATGCACATACACCAAAAGGCTGTTGTTTGAACAGAACAAGGGGGTATACTGTGAGGATTAAAATCAGGGAAGATGTACACCATGGTTGTATTATTTCACCAACTTATTCAATCTGTATGCTGAGCAAATAATCCCAGAAGCTGGACTACCTGAAGAAAAATGTGGCACCAGGATTGAAGGAAGAATAATTAACAACCTTCGATATGCAACTTGAAACACCTCAACATAAAGAAAAAAAAATCCTCACAACTGGACCAAAAAGCAGCATCATGATAAACGGAGAAAATATTGAAGTTGTCAAGGATTTCATTTTACTTGGTTCCACAATCAATGCCCATGTAAGCAGCAGTCAAGAAATCGAACAATGCAGTGCATCGGGCAAATCTCCTTCAAAAGACCTCTTTAAAGTGTTAAAAAAGCAGATGTTACTTTGAGGATTAAAGACCCAAGCCATGGTATTTTCAATCACCTCATATGTGTGTGAAAGTTGAATTTTATTTTGTGTTTGTATTTTTCATTGAGCCTGATACATATGTATTATCCAGTCTTTTAAATGGGATATTTCATCTTGATATTTAATATAATTTGAAATAATTTTATTTAAATCTCTAATTTACTGTTTGTTCTCTGTCCTATTTGTTCTTTCTACCTTGTTTTCTACTTTCTTCATTTGGATTAATCAAATTTATTATTTCACATTTTCCCTCTATTATCTTGTTAGTTATACCTTCTTTGATTATTCTTTTACAGGTTACACTAGAGATTACAATATGCATTCTTGACTTAACACAGACTAATGTAAATTAGTACATTTACCCATTGCCAGATAATGCAAGGAACTCATATAATTTTAACTCCATTTACCCGTCCTACCCTTTGAGCTTTTGTTATCATGAATTTTAATTTAGATAGCAAAACCTGCGCAAGTTGGAAACTGTGCAAGGCAGAAACCTGTCAGAGAAGGAAAATTTAAATATTTTCCACTAAAACTAGTGATAGAAAAGTGGAAAGACTTCATCCTGTCAAAAGTGGAAAACTTATGAGACCTGGAAAAACAAGGCAGTCCAGTCAAGTTCCAGCTCTCACAGGTGTTGCTGTACATATATGTGTATATTTAAACCTCACTGTATATATGGAGCCCTAGTGGCACAGTAGCTAAGGGCTCAGCTGATAACCAAAAGGTTGGCAGTTTGAATCTACCAGCCACTCCTTGGAAACCATATGGGGCAGTTCTACTCTGTTCTATAGGGTCACTATGAATTGAAATCAACTTGATGACAAGGGGTTTTGTTTCTTTTTTGTTTGCTCACATATATAATATACATGTGTGTGTGTGTATGTGTATATACATATATGTATTCTATACATACTTAAACCCCATAAAACATTATTATTAATTTTATAAAGTCAGTATTTATTATATTTCACCACTTATTTATACTTTTCAATTCTTCCTGCTTTTCCATGTTTCTACCTAAGATTATTTTCCTAAACTTTCTTTTGCATTCCTTGTGGTGTCTTAAAATATCTTTGCTTCACCTTTTGTGTGTGTGTGTGTGCATATTTTATTCATGTATGTAGACATCATGCATGTACATGACTTTCTAACTTCGTATCTCCAGTCAGGCTTTTACATCTTCCACTCTACCCAAACTCCTTTTATCAAGATCACTGATTACACTCATGGTCAAATCCAATAGTCAATTTTTAGTCTTCATCTTGCTTGACCTATCAGCAATACTTGAACCATTTGATTTCTCTCTCCTTCTTGAAACACTTTCTTTACTTGATCTCTGGGTAACCTCTCTCTTTGCCCTTCTGTACTTCACCAGCTACTCCTTTACAGTCTCTATTGCTAGATCCTTCCCATTCCCTTGACTTCTGAAAGTTATAGTACCCTAAAGTTTACTGCTCTGGCCTCTTTTCTGTATGTAGTCACTCACTTGGTATTTATAACAAAGGTTTTAATATCATCTAAATGTGGAAAATTTCCAGCACAGACCTTCCTCCCCTGAATTCTAGACTCATGCATCCAACTGATTAATCAACATCTACATTTCAATGTTCATCGGCATCTCAAACTTAGCACATCCAAAACAAAATTTGTTGATTCCTCAGTCAAATCTATCTCAATAAATGGCCTAACATTTCTTCAGTTGCTTAGGCCTAAAAGCCTTGGAGTTATTGTGGAAGATTCTCTCACACACATCACATTCGCAATACTTTAACAAATACTGTTGGCTGTATCTTCAAGACACAATTGTTAACTCTACCTTCTTTCCAACTACACTGCTACTATCCTAGTCTTTTGTCTATCACCTCTTATTTGGATTATTGCAATTGTCTGGTAACCAGCCTCTATATTTTCTTGTGTCTTTTTTAAAAACAAAGATTAACTTTTTATTGTGCTAATATATATATGTACATATATATACATATGACAAGATGTTTGCCATTTCAACCATCTTCAAGTGTAAAATACAGCAACATTAATTATATTCCATGTTGTACAACCATCACAAAACATTTTCAAAAATTTTCATCATCATTAACAGTAACTTAGTGCCCCCTAAGCAATAATTCCCACCTCCCCCTCCCACGCACCCCCAGTAACCACTAACAAATTTTGGCCTTATACATTTGCCTATTGTAGGGATTAGACAGGAAAGAGAGAAAAGAACAAAATGGAAGTCAACAGAGGCTCTGAAAATTGCCCTTGAACGTAGAGTAGCTGAAAAGAACAGAAGAAATAATGAAGTAAAAGAGCTGACTAGAAAATGTCAAAGAGTGGCTCAAGAAGACAAAGTAAAACATAATAACAAAATGTGCAAAGACCTGGTGTGGGAAAACCAAAAGAGAGGAACACGTTCAGCATTTCTCAAGCTGAAAGAACTGAAGAAAAGTGTCAAGCCTTGAGTTGTAATATTGAAGAATTTTATGGGCAACATATTGAATGACCCAGGGAGCATCAAAAGAAAATGGAAGGAATACACAGAGTCATTGTACCAAAAGAATTGGTCAATGTTTAACCATTTCAAAAGGTAGCCTATGATCAGGGACCAATTGTATTAAAGATACCCAAACTGCACTGAAGACACTGGTGAAAAACAAGTCTCCAGGAATTGACAGAATACCAGTTGAAGTGTTTCAGTAAATGAATGCAACATTGGAAGTGCTCAATCTTCTATGCCAAGAAATTTGGAAGACAGCTACCAGGCCAACTGACTGGAACAGATCTATATTTGTGCCCATTCCAAAAAAAGGTGATCCAACTGAATGCAGAAATTATCGAATGTTATCATTATTAACACACACAGGTAAAATTTTGATAAAGATAATTAAAAAACATTTGAAGCCATACATTGACAGGCAGCTGCCAGAAATTCAAGCCAGGTTCAGAAGAGGATGTAGAACAAGAGATATCATTGCTGATGTCAGATGGTTCTTGGCTAAAAGCAGAGCACACCAGAAAAGTGTTTACCTGTGTTTTATTGACTATGCAAAGACATTGGACAGTGTGGATCATAGCAAATTATGGATAACACTGAGAATGGGAATCTCAGAACAGTTCATTGTGCTTATGCAGAATCTGTACACAGACAAAGAGGCAGCTGTACAAATGGAACAAGGGGATATTGTGTAGTTTAAAATCAGGAAGGTGTGCATCAAGGTTGTATCCTTTCACCATATTTATTCAATTTGTATGTTCAGCAAATAATCAGAGAAGCTGAACTATGTGAAGAAAAATATGGTATCAGAATTGGAGGAAGACTCATTAACAGCCTGTGATCTGCAGGTGACACAACCTTGCTTGCTGAAAGCAAAGAGAACTTGAAGCACTTACTGATGAAGATCGAAGATTGTGGCCTTGAGTATGGATCACACCTCAACATATAGGAAACAAAGTCCTCACCACTGGACCAATAAGCAACATCGTGATAATTGGAGAAAATATTGAAGCTGTCAAGGATTTCATTTTACTTGGATCTACAATCAATGCCTATGGAAGCAGCAGTCAAGAAATCAAAGACACATTATATTGGGTAAATCTGCTGCAAAAAGAACTCTTCGAAGTATTGAACAGCAAAGATGTTACTTTGAGGACTAAGGTGCGCCTGACCCAAGCCATGGTATTTTCAATCACCTCACATGCATACCAAAGCTAGGCATTCAAAAAGGAAGACTGAAGAAGAATTTGTGCCTTTGAATAATGGTACTGATGAACAATATTGAATATACCATGGGCTGCCAGAAGAGTGCACAAGTCTGCCTTGGAAGTACAGCCAGAATGTTCCTTAGAAGCAAGGATGGTGGAGACAATTATAGAAGTTAGGATTGACAAAACATTTTGGGGGAAAACAATTCAGTGTATAACACTATTGCAAATGGGATTGCTTTATTAATTTCCTTTTCAGACCTATGATTTCTGGTGTATAGACACTCAATAGATTTTTATGTTTTGATCTTGTACCCTGCCTCTATGCTGAATATATTAGCTCTTGTAGCTATCTTGTGGATTCTTTGTGGTCTTCTATATTTTGGATCATGCTATCTGTGAAAACGAAGTTTTACTTCTTCCTTCCAGATTTGCAGCACTGGAGATGCTCACTCATTTATGCTAAAAATTTGTAAGACAGCTACCTGGCCAACCAACTGGAATAGATCCACATTTGCACCCATTCCAAAGAAAGGTCATCCAAGAGAATGTGGAAATTATCAAACAATATCATTAATTTCAAATGCAAGTAAAATTTTGCTGAATATGATTCAAAAACTGTCAAAGCACTACATCTACAGAGAGCTGCCAGAAATTCAAGCCAGGTTCAAAAGAGGACATGGAATGAGGCATATCAGTGCTCATGTCAGATGAACATTGGCTGAAAGCAAGAATACCAGAAAGATGTTTGCCTGTGTTTTATTGACTATACTAAGGTATTAGACTGTGTGGATCATAACGAATTATGGATAACCTTGAGAAGAATGGGAATCCCAGAACACTTAATTGTGCTCATGTGGAAACTGTACATAGACCAAGAGGTAGTTGTTCCGACAGAATGAGGAAGTACTGCGAGGTTTAAAATCAGGAAAGGCATGTGTCAGGGTTGTATCCTTTCACCATACTTATTCAATCTGTATCCTGAGCAAATAATCTGAGAAGCTAGACTATATGAAGAAGAATGCAGCATCAGGGTTGGAAGAAGACTCATTAACGACCTGCAATATGCAGATGACACAACCTTGCCTCCTGAAAGTGAAGAGGACTTGAAGCACTTACTGATAAAGATCAAAGACCACAGCCTTTAGTATGGATTACACCTCAACATAAAGAAAACAAAAATCTTCACAAGTGGACCAAAAAGCAACATCATGATAAATGGAGAAAAGATTGAAGCTGTCAAGGATTTCATTTTACTTGAATTCACAATCAATGCCCATGGAAGCAGCATTCAATAAATCAAATGACTTATTGCATTGGACAAATCTACTGCAAAAGACCTCTTTAAAGTGTTGAAAGTAAAGGTGTTTCATTGAGGACTAAGGTGTGCCGGATCCTAGTCATGCTATTTCTAATCGCCTCACATGCAAGTGAAAGCTGGACAATGAACAAGGAAGACAAAAGAATAATTGATGCCTTTGAATCACGGTGTTGGACAAAAATATTGAATATACCCTAGACTGCCAGATCGAACAAGTCTGTCCTGGAAGAAGTACAGAAGGAAAGCTCCTTAGAAGCCAGAATGGTGAAACTTTGTCTCACGTACTTTGGATGTGTTATTAGAAGAGACCGGTCCCTGGAGAAGGACATCATACTTTTTAAGGCAGAGGGTTAGTGAAAAATAGGAAGCCTCTTGGAGAGCTGGATTGACACAGTAGCTGCAACAATGTGCTCAAACATCACAGTGATTGTGAGGATGGCACAGGATCTGGCAATGTTCCCTTTTATTGTACATAGGACCACTATGAGTCAGAACCAATTGGAAGGCATCTAACAGCAAAAACAACAATTTATTTTTCTTGCCTAATTACTCTTTCTGGAGCCTTGGTGGCCAAAAGGTCAGCAGTTCAAATCCACCAGCTGCTCCTTGGAAACCCCATGGGGCAGTTCTACTCTGTCTTATAGGGTCACTAGGAATCAGAATTGACCCAAGGGCAAAGGGTTAATTACTCTTGCCAGGACTTCCAATACAATATTGAATAGCAGTGATGGCCGTTTTCCTGATCTTAAGAGAAAGCTCTCAATTTTTCTCCATTGAGTATGTTGTTGTAAAAATGTTAGATGTGTGTTTTTCATAAATGCCCTTTATTAGATTGAGACATTTCACTTTTAATCAGTTTTTTGAGTGTTTTCTTACTGTGAAAGGATGCTGGAATTTTTCCAAATGTCTTCCTGGTGTTGATTGAGATGATTATGTGGTTATTTTCCTTTGCTCCATTAATGTGATGTATTATTATATATATATTTTTTATTATTATATTGATTTTTTTTTATGTTGAACCATCCTTTCATTCCTGGTGTAAACCCCACACGATCATGGTTTATAACCCTTTTATTATGCTGTTAATTCAGCTTGTTGAGGATTTTTACACCTCTAGTAATATGAGATATAGGTCTGTAGTTTTTCTCGTGGGGTCTTTGGTTTCAGGGTAATTCTAGCCTTAGAGAACAAATTAAGTATTCATTCCTCTTCTATATTTTGGAAGAGTTTAAGATGGATTCGTGTCATTTCTATAAATGTTTGGTAGAATTCCCCCCTGAAGACATTTGGTCTAGGGATTTTTTTTCTAGGTTACTTAATTTTTTTGGTGTGGTAAATATATATGTAATAAAATATTTGACATTTCAACATTCTTCAGACTTACAATTTGTTCATCATGTTGTGCTACCATCACCATTATCTATTTCAATTTTTTTCCATCACCCTTAACAGAACCTCAGTTTCCCCTAACAATTGAGTCTACCTTCCCACCTCCCTCCCTCCTGCCCCTGGTAACCACTAATGAATTTTGGCCTGTATATACCTGCCTATTCCAGATATTTCATGTGTGTGGACCATACAATATTTGTCATTTTCTGCCAAACTTATTTCACTCAGCATGATGTTTCCAAGGTTCATTCATATTGTGGTATGTGTCAGGACTTTATTCTTTTTATGACTGAGTAATGTTTCTCTGTATGTATACACCACATTTTGTTTATCCATTCATCTTTGGTGACACTTGGGTTGCTTCCACTTTTGGGCTGTTGTGAATACTGCTGATGATCATTGGCGTACAGGTATCTGTTTGAGTCTTTGTTTTCAATTCTTTTGGACCTATATCTACCTAGAGGTGGAATTGCTAGATCATGTGGTAATTCCGGAGACCCTGGTGGCGTAGTGGTTAAAGTGCTACAGCTCCTAACCAAAGGGTCGGCAGTTTGAGTCCACTAGGTGCTCCTTGGGAACTCTGTGGGGTAGTTCTACTCTGTCCTATAAGGCCACTATGAGTCGGAATCGACTTGATGGCACTGGGTTTGGTTTTATGGTAATTCCATGTTTAACTTTTTGAAGAATCATCGGATTGTTTTCCACAGTGGCTGTGCAATATTACAATCCCACCAGCAGTCCATGAGAGTTCCAATTTCTCTACATCCTCACCAGCACTTCTTGTTTTTTATTTTTTAAATCATGGACATCTTTTTGGGCTTGAAGATATAGCTCATTGTGGCTTTGGGTGATGCAAACAGTTAATATGCTTGGCTGCTAACTGAAAGTTGGAGGTTTGAGTCTACCCAGAGGCACCTCAGAAGAAAGGCTTAGCTATCTATTTTTTAAAAAAAATCAGTCACTTAAAATCCAATGGAACACAGTTCTCCTCTGACACACATGGAGTTGGCATGAATAGGAATCAACTCCAAGGCAACTTTTTTTTTTGTAGTGATGTTGATCATCTTTTCATATGTTTATTGGACATTTTATTTCTTCTATGTTCTAATGTCTGCTGAAGTCCTTTCTCCATTTTTTGATTAAGTTGTCTTTTTGTTTTTAAGTTGTAGCATATAAAAAAAAAAAAAAAAAAAATATACATACACACATACACTCTGGATATTAAACCCTTATCAGATATGTTTCCTTAAATATTCTTTCCAATTTATAGTTTGTCTCTTCACTTTTTTGACAAAGTACTTCAATGAAAAATGTTTTTAATTATATGAGATACCATATGAATTATGAATCTAGAAAAATTGGAAATTGTCATAAATGAAAAGGAATGTATAAAGATATATATAATAGGCATTAGTGAGCTGAAATGAATATTGGCCATTTTGAATCAGATAATCATATGGTCTACTATGACAGAAATGACAAATTGAAGAGGAATGAATTTGCATTCATCATCAAAAAGAACATTTCAAGATAATATCCTAAAGTACAACACTGTCAGATAGGATACTATTCATACGTCTGCAAGGAACACCAGTTAATATGGCTATTATTCAAATTTATGCACCAACCAATAAGGCCAAAGATGAAAAATTGGAAGGTTTTTAGCAACTTCTGCTGTTTGAAATTGATCAAACATGCAATCAAGATGGCTTGATAATTACTGGAGATTGGAATGTGAAAATTGAAAACAAAGAAGAAGGGTTGGTAGTTGGAAAATATGGCCTTGGTGTTAGAAATGACACTGGTGACTACATGGTAGAATTTTGCAAGACCAACAACTTCTTCATTGCAAGTACCTTTTCTCAACAACATAAATGGCAACTATACACGTGGACCTTGCAAAATGGAATACACAGGAGTCAAATTGACTACATCTATAGAAAGAGATGATGGAAAAGCTCAATATCATCAGTCAGAACAAGGCCACGGGATGACTGTGGAACAGATCATCAATTGCTCATATGCTAGTTCAAGTTGAAGCTAAACAAAATTAGAGCAAGTCCACAAAAGCCAACGTACAACCTTGAGTATATTCCACCTGAATTTAGAGACCATCTCAAGAATAGATTTGATGCGTTGAACCAAATGCAACGGCTGAAGACCAGATGAATCAAGGAATGACATCAAGGACAGCATACATAAAGAAAGCAAGAAGTCATTAAAAGACAGGAAAGAAAGAAAAGACCAAAATGGATGTCCGAAGGGACTCTGAAAGTTGCCCTTGAATGGGAAGTAGCTAAAGCAAAAGGAAGAAATGATGAAGTAAAAGAGCTGAACAGAAGATTTCAAAGGGTACCTCAAGAAGACAAAGGAAAGTATTATAAGGACATGTGCAAAGACCCGGATCTAGGAGACCAAAAGGGAAGAACATGCTCAGCGTTTCTCAAGCTGAAAGAACTGTAGAAAAAATTCAAGCCTCAAGTAGCAACGCTGAAGGATTCTATGGGCAAAATATTGAATGACGCAGGAAGCACCAAAAGAAGTTGGAAGGAATACACAGAGTCACTGTACCAAAACGAATTGCTCAACCTTCGATCATTTCAGGAGGTAGCATATGATCAAGAATCAATGGTACTGAAGCAAGAGGCCCAACCTGCACTGAAGAAATTGGCAAAAAACAAGGCTCCAGGAGCTGAGAAAATATCAATTGAGATGTTTGAACAAACAGATGCAGCATTGTAAACACTCACTCACCTGTGCCAAGAAATTTGGAAGACAGCTACCTGGCAACCAACTGGAAGAGATCCATATTTATGCCTATTCCAAAGAAAGGCGATCCAATAGAATGTGAAATTATTGAACAATATAATTAATGTCAAAAGCAAGTAAAATTTTGCTAAAGATTATTCAAAAGTGGTTGCAGCAGTACATTGACAGAGAACTGCCAGAAATTCAAGCTGAATTCGGAAGAGGACATGGAAGGAGGGATATCATTGCTGATGTCAGATGGATCCTGACTGAAAACAGAGAATACCAGAAAGATGTTCACTTGTGTTTCATTGACTGTGCAAATGCATTCGACTGTGTGGATCATAAAAAATTACAGACAATATTTTGAAGAATGGGAATTCCAAAATACTTAACTGTGCTCGTGAGGAAACTGTACATAGACTAAGAGGCAGTCATTTGGACAGAACAAGGGAATACTGCATAGTTTAAAGTCAGGATAGGAATGTGTAAGGGTTGTATTCTTTCACCGTACTTATTCAATTTGTGTGCTGAGCAAATATTCTGAGAACCTGGACTATATGAAGAAGAATGGCATCAGGATTGGAGCTAGACTCATTAACAACCTTTATTATGCAGATGACACGGCCTTGCTTGCTGAAAGCAAAGAGGGCTTGAAGCACTTACTGATGAAGATCAAGGACTAAAGCCTTCAGCATGGATTACACCTCAACATAAAGAAAACAAAAATCATCACAACTGGACTAATAAGAGACATCATGATGGACGGGGAAAAGTGAAGTTATCAAGGGTTTCATTTTACTTGGATCCACAATCAATGCATTTCATTGGGCAAATCTGTTTCAAAAGACCTCTTGAAGTGTTGAAAAGCAAAAATGTCACTTTAAGGACCAACGTGTGCTTGCCCCAAGCCATGGTGTTTTCAGTTGCCTCATATGCATGTGAAAGTTAGACTATTAGGAAGAAAGGCTGAAGAATTGATGCCTTTGAATTATGGTGTTGGTGAAGAATATTGAGTATACCAGGGACTGCCAAAAGAACATACAAATCTGTGGCGAGATGGCGAGCCTTTGTCTCACATACTTTGTACATATTATCAGGAGGGACCAGTCCCTGGAGAAGGACATCATGCTCGGTAAAATAGAGGGTCAACAAAAAAGAGGAAGACCTTCAAAGTGATGGAATGACACAGTGGCTGCAACAATGAGCTCAAGCATAAAAGTGATTGTGTGGATGGAGCAGGGCCAAGCAGTGTTTTGTTTTTTTGTACATGGGGTCACTGTGAGTCAGAACTGACTCAAAGGCACCTACCAACAATATTTATTTATTTTTGTTTTTTGTTGCTCATGTTTTAAGTGTTATTTCTAAATTCCATTGTTATAAGCTAGGTCCTGAAACATTACCACTATGTTTTGTTCTAAGAGTTTTATGATTTCAGTTATTAAATTTAGCCCTTTGATCCATTTTGAGTTAGCTTTTTTTTCTTATGGCATCAGGTATGGGTTCAGGTTTATTCTTTTGTTTGTGGAGATCCAGTTGTGCCAGCACTACCTATTGAAGAGGCTATTATTTCCGTGTCGGACGGATTTAGCAGTCTTGCTGAAGATCAGTTGACCATAGATGTATGGGTTCATATCTAGACTGCCAATTATATTCTATTGGTCTGTATGACTATAACTATACCAGTAACAGTCTATGTCCAGTAACAGTCTATGTAGCTTTATAATATCTTTCGAGATAGGGAAGTGTGAGTCCTCCTAATTTGTTCTTCTTTTCCAAGTTTGTTATGACTATTCACCATTCCTTGCAGTTCTATATACATTTGAGGATTGTTTTTTCCATTCATGCAAAGATAAACATTGGAATTTTGATGGGTTGAATCTATAGATTGCTTTAGATAGTCTTGACATCTTAACAATATCATATTTTCCAATCCCTAAGCATGGATGTCCTTCCATTTATTTAACTCTTCTTTAACTTCTTTCATTAATGTTTATTTTATTTTTTTTTTTGGTGTACAAGTCTTTCATCTCCCTGTTTAAATTTATTCCTAGGTGTTTTATTGTTTTATATGCTGTTGTAAATGAAGTTGTTTTCTTAATTTCCTTTCAGATTGTTCTTTGATAACATATAAAAACTGGAGTGCTTTTTGTTTCTTTACCTTCTCTTCTGCCACTTTCCTAAATTCATTTACTAACTGTAGCAGCTTTCTTGTGTATTCTTTGGGGTCTTCTAAATATGCTATCTTCAAAAAGGACTGTTTTACTTCTTTCTTTCCAATTTGGATACCTTTTATTTCTTTTTCTTGCCTAATTGCTCTGGCTAAAACTTCCAGTACAATGTGAAATAGCAAGGGGGAGAGTGAGCATTCTCATCTTGTTCCTGATCTTCAGGGAATAGCTCTCAGTCTTTGTTCATTGCATGTAATGCTAGTTGTGGGCTTTTTATAAATGTCCTTTATCAGACTGAGAAAGTTCCACTCTATTCCTAGCTTGGTGAGGGTTTTTGTCAAGAAAGGGTGTTGAATTTTGTCAAAAAAACTTCTCTGTGTTGACTGAGATTATCATGTACTTCTTTTCCTTTGTTCTATTAATGTGGCGTATTACATTGATTTATTTGCTAGTATTGAATCCCTTGCATTCCTGGAATAAATTGCACTTGGTTGTGATGTGTAATTATTTTAATATGCTTTGGATTTTCTTTACATTTTGTTGAGAATTTTTCATCTATATTCAAAAGGAAACCCCAGTGGTTAAGAGATATGGCTGCTAACCAAAATGTTGGCAGTTCGAATCCACCAGGCACTCCTTGGAAACTCTATGGGTCAGTTCTTTGTTCTGTAGGGTCGCTATGAGTCAAAATGGACTCGACTGCAATGGGTAATGTAATGTCTATTCACAAAGGATATCAGTCTGTAGTTTTCTTATGGTGCCTTTGTCTGACTTTGGATCAGTGTAATATTAGCCTGATGGATGAGTTAGGAAGTGTTCCGCCTTCTATTTTTTGGAAAAGTTTAAGAAAGATTTGAATTACTTCTTTAAATGTTTGGTAGAATTCCCCAATGAAGTAATCTATTCCAGCACTTTTTTTTCATTGGGAGGTTTTTGATTAATGATTCAGTTTTCATCTGTTATGGGTCTGTTGAGATTTTCTATTTTGTCTTGAATCAATTTAGGTAGTTTATGTGTTTTTAGGAATTTGTTCACTCCATCAAATTTATCTAATTTGTTGGCATGCAGTTGTTCATAGTATTCTTTTCTGATACTTTTTTTTTTTGATAGGGTCAATTGTAATATGCCCTCTTTCTTTTTCAATTTTAGATATGTCCATCTTTTTTTCTTCTTCAATCCAGCTAAATATTTGTTAATTTTGTCTACCTTTTACTTTTGTTGAGCCTCTCAATTGTTTTTCTACTCCTTATTTTATTTTTCTGGTCAGATCTTTGTAATGTCTTTCCTTCTTGTACCTTTTTTTTTCCCTTAGTTTGTTCTTCATTTCTAGTTTCTCAAGTTGTAAAGTTAGTTTATCGATTTGATGTTTTTTCTTTCTTTAATGTAAGAGTTTACTGCTATACATTTCCCTCTGAGCATTACCTTCACTGCTTCCCATAAGTTTTGGTATGTTTTTATTTTCATTCAGTTCTAGCTATTTTCTGATTTCTCTCTTGGTTTATTCCTTGGTCCTTTGGTTATTTAATTGTACATTGTTTGATTTCTATATATTTGTGTATTTCTCAGTTTTCCTTCCATATTTATTTCTAGCTTCATTTCCTTATTGTTGAAGAATAAACTTTGTATGACTTAAATTCTTTTAAATTTTTTGATTCTCGCTTTGTGACTTAGCATATCCTGGAGAATGATCCATGTGTACTGGAATACAATGTGTAGTCTGCTGTTGTTGGGCAGAGTTTTCTATGTATGTCTGTTAAATATCTAGTTTTTATTGCTGTTCAAGTCCTTGATTTTCTTATTGATCTGCTTTCTAGACATTCTGTGCATTATAGAAAGTCATGTATTGTAGTATCTTACCATAATTTTAGAACAATTACTCCCTTCAGTTCTGTCAGTGTGTGTTTCATATATTTTGGGGCTCTGATATTATGTACATATATAATTGTTATATCTTCTTTGATGAACTGACAATTTTATTGTTATATGACAAGCTCCTTTGTCTCTTATAACAGATTTTAATTAAATTTTATCATGTCTGATATAAATTTAGCCATTCACAGTCTCTTTTGAGTGATATTTTCATGAAATATTTTTTCAATTTGTTTGTGTTTTTGTGCCTAAGAGATGTCTCTTTGAGACAGCATACAGATGGATAGTTTTTTTTTTTTTTTAACCCCTTTTACCACCCTCTGCCTTTTGTTTGGATAGTCTAAGCCATTTACATTCCTAGCAATTACTGATTAGGGATGATTCACTTCTGCCATTTTGCTGTTTATTTTTGTGTATCTTATACTTTTGTTCCTTATATCCTCCAATATTGAAGTTATTTTTGTTTAGTTGTTTTTGTTTGTGTGTGTGTATGTGTTTGCAAACCATTTTGATTGCCTCGTCCTTCCATTTTGTGTATATTTTTTAGATATTTTGTTGGTGGTTACCATTGGGATTACATTCAACATCTTGAAATCCTGATTTAAATTGATAACTAGCTAACTTTAATATATTCTTAGACTGTTCCTTCTCCCACTCCGTTTATGTTGTTTCTAATACCAATTACATTTTTATAACTTATGCACTCAATAACATAATGTATACACATTTTTTATGAATTTGTCATTATAAAGCATGTAAGACATAACAACTAGTATTACAACTGTATATATACAATCATGGACCACATAATGTCTGGGGAATATCAGACCACATATACATCTGCGGTCCCATAAAGTTATAATAGAGTTCAGAAATCCTGATCAGAAAACAGGACATGTATTGGAGAATGGAACCAAACACAACACAAAAGGAAACTTTCCTGGTCCATTTGGAAAGTCAGAGTGTTTGAGAATAACTTGCGCTGACCACACCAAGCTCCCCTGGGCCCTGGGGATCTCCACACCCAGATGTATCATGGGCCCCTGGGAAGTGGGGCAGCAACTTTCAGAGGACTGATGTGGCACAGTGTTTGCACAACAGCCAAATCACATAACATGTTATTTCACAGAAGATATCATGGACGTTAAACGACGCATAACTGTATATACGTATATGCACATACATATATATGCAGACGGTGGAAGCTGTGACAGCCTGTTTTTCCAGGTCTTGCAAAGTTTTCCACCTTTGACAGGGTGTAGTTTTACCACTTTCCTATCAATAATTTTAGTGGAAAATTTTCAAATTGTCCTTTTGTGAGAGATTTCTGCCTTACACAGGTTCTTTTCACAGGTTTTACTGTATACAGCTTTGAATGACTGCCTAGTGTCTATTCCTTTTCATCTGAAGGATCCCTTCATTGTTTATGTAATGCAGATCTACTGGTGGAGCCCTGGTGGAGCAGTGGTTAAGAGCTAGGCTGCTAACCAAAAGGTCAGCTTTTCGAATCCTTGGAAACCCTATAGGGCTGCTCAACTCTGTCCTTTAGTGTCACTGAGTCTGAATCAACTCGAAGGCAATGGTTTTCTTTAGTTTTGACCAACTGGTAGTAAACTCCCTCAGCTTTTATCTGGAATGTCTTAATTCCACTCTTGTTCTTGAAAGAGAGTTTTGATGGATATAGAATTCTTGGCTGACAAAACTTTCTTTCAGCACTTCAAATATGCCAGTCCACTGCCTTCGGGCCTGCAAGTTTTCTGAAAATTAATAGGCACTTTATCTCATTGTGGATTCTTTGTGATATTTTGCTTCTCTCCTGCTTCTTTCCAGATTCTCTAATTATCTTCGGTTTTTATTAGCTTGATTTTAATGTGCAAAAAAAAAAATTTTTTTTTTTTTATGTGGATCACTTTGAGTTTATTCTATTTGGAATTTGTTGAGCTTCTTGGATTTGTAGATTTATGTCCTTCAGCAAATCTGGAATGTTTTCGGCCGTTATTCATATATTTTTTTCCACCTATTTCTCTCTCTACTCTCCTAGGATCCCTATGTCTTCATAGTGTTTTTTTTTTTGTTGTTGTTGTTCATCCGCTTCAATAATCTCTATTGTTTTACTCCCTACTTCTACTTTGTTGATTTTCTTATCTGTCAGCACAAATATACTGTTGAGTTCTTCTACACAAATTTTTCATTTTAGTTATTGCATTTTTCAGCATCTCTGTTTCTATTTGAATGTTTTTATGGTGTTCCCCGTTTTATTGATATTCTCATCTTATATATTGTTTTCCTGATTTCTTTTAGTTCTTTTTCTGTGTTTTCCTTTTGTTCTTTGAGCATGTTTACTACTGTTGTTATAGTAGTCTAATATGTCCATTTTCTAGGCTTTTATAGAGGTGATTTCTCTGCCATCATCTTGTCCTTTTGAATGAGCCATCATTTCTAGTTTCTTTTTTTGCCTTGTGATTTTTTTGTTGACACTGGGACCTTAAAATATTACTATATGAATTATCTATATGGTATCAAATTGACAACAACAACTCAAAAGATTACATAGGAAACTTCGGGGGCAGTGAATTTATGTTAATGGGGGAAGAACTATTTGGAAAAAGAGAGTGAGAATAGTTGCACAACTCAAAGAATGTAATCAATGTCACTGAATTGTACATGTAGAAATTGTTAAATTGGTATATGTCCTGCTGTGTATTTTCTCAGCAATGACAAAAATAAAATAAATTATAAAAATATTATAATATGCTAACTCTCTCAATTTCTTAGTAAACACGGTGCTTTTTAAGTAATTAAATCCTACTAGAAACTCTTAGATGGGTATGGCTTTTATCTTTTGCTCACAGCTTCCTTTCATGCTCTGTGAGGACTCTGAGTCAGGCCAGACTGACACTTCAGTCCTTCACGCATCCCTTGGACTTATCAGAACAGGCACACTGAACATTCCACCAGGAAAACCTATCCTATTCACATCAGAGCCAGAGATCAGGACACCTTCTTAGAGAACACAATTCATGGTTCAACTAAGGTCTTGCCTATATATTTATCTAGAAATATACTTCAGGTGCTTTCCTAACCCCATTCTTTCTATTCTTCTTGGGTTCCAATTACATGTTTGTCAGACCTTTTTAAGTACCAATTCCCATTTGTCTCTAACACTCGGTATTTCCCACCTATTTTTTCTCTTTGTTTTCAGTGTCAAAATGTTTTCTAATGGCCTATCTTCTGGTTCATGAATCTTATCTTATGCTTTGTCTACTATGCTGTTAAGTCCTTATAATGAGTTCTTAATATTGCTAAGATCTCGCACTTCAAGTTTTGGGTTCCTTGGTTGCCCTAAACATTTTCGTCTTCCAGTGTCTGTTAAACTGTCAAAAGATTTGAGCTGTAGCTATCTACTTAGCATCTATTCTGTGCTATCTTGAAATTAGCAAATACCCTAAAGGGAAAAGTGACAGAGCATTATGGGCTCAATTCAATGTTTTACTCTTGTCCCTGGGGTCGTCGCCTTTCAAGTTATGGCTGCCGTATTTACTCTGATGATTTTGAACAGCTGGTTTTATTTATTTAAAAAATATATTTTTTTAATGTGCTTTAGGTGAAAGTTTACAGCTCAAGTTAATTTCTTATTCAAAAATTTATACACATATTGTTTTGCAACATTGGTTGCAATACCCATAATACAACATGCTCCCCCTTTCCACCCCAGTTTCCCTATACCCATTTCGTCCAGTTCCTGTCCTTTCCTGTCTTCTTATCTTGCTTTTGGACAGGAGTTGCCCTTTCAGTCTTGTATATTTGATTGAATTAAGAAGCACCTTTCCCACGCATGCTATTTTTTTTGCTTTATAGGCCTGTCTAATCTTTACCTGAAAAGTGGGCTTCAGAAATGGTTTCAGTTCTGGGTAACCAGAGTGTCTGGGGGCCACAGTTTCAGGATTTCCTCCAATCTGTGTCAGACTAGTAGTCTGTTTTGTGTGTGTGAATTTGAATTCTGTTCTATATTTAAAAAAAAATTATTATACTTTAAGTGAAAGTTTACAAATCAAGTCAGTCTTTCATACAAAAATTTATATTCACCTTGCTATATACTCCTAATTGCCCTCTCCCTAATGAGACAGCGAACTCCTTCTTTCTACCCTCTATTTTTGTGTCCATTCAGCCAGCTTCGGACCCCCTCTGCCCTCTCATCTTCCACCCAGACAGAAGCTGCCCACATAGTCTCATGTGTCTACTTGATCCAAGAACCTCACTCTTCATCAGTATGATTTTTATACCACAGTCCAATCCCTGTCTGAAGAGTTGGCTCTGGGAATGGTTCCTGTCTTGGAAGTTCTGGGGACCATGACCTCTGGGGTTCTTCTAGTCTCAGTCATACCATTAAGTCTGGTCTTTTTACCAGAATTTGAGGTCTGCATCCCACTGCTCTCCTGTTCCCTCAGGGGTTCTCTGTTGTGCTCCCTGTCAGGGCAGTCATCAATTATGGCTGGGAACCGTCTAGTTCTTCTGGTCTCAGGCTGATGGAGTCTCTGCTTTATGTGGCCATTTTTGTTTCTTGGGCTCATAATTACTTGTATCTTTGGTGTTTTTAATTCTCCTTTGCTCCAGATGGATTGAAACCAGTTGATGCATCTTAGATGGATGCTTGCTAGCATTTAAGACCTCAGACACCACTCTCCAAAGTGGGATAAACAATGTTAATAGGTTTTATTATCTCTCATCTCCAATCCAGACAGGAAATGTGTCTCATGTGTCTACTTGATCCAAGAAGCTCACTCCTAAGGAGTATCATTTTCTATCCCAAGGAATAGACCAAGATGTCCCCCGAAACCATGGTCCTCTGGCCCCTGCTAAGCTGCGTTTTGAAGCCTTCAGTTTATTGAGGAAACTTCTATGCTTTTAGTTTAGTCCAATTGTGCTGACTTCTCCTGTATTATGTGTTGTCTTTCCCCTCACCTAAAACAGTTCTTGTCTACTGTCTAATTAGTAAATACACCTCTCCCTCCCTCCCTCCTCTCATAATCATCAAAGAATATTTTCTTCTCTGTTTAAACTATTTCTCAAGTTCTTGTAATAGTAGGCTGATACAATATTTGTCCTTTTGCAACTGACTAATTTCACTAAGAATAATGCCTTCCAGATTCCTCCATGTTATGAAATGTTTCATGGATTCATCATTGTTCTTTATCGATGGGTAGTATTCCGTTGTGTGAATATACCATAATTTATTTATCCATTCATCCATTGATGGGAACCTTGGTTGCTTCCAACTTTTCACTATTGTAAACAGTGCTGCAATAAACATGGGTGTGCATATATCTGTTCCTGTAAAGACTCTTATTTCTCTAGGCTATATTCCAAGGAGTGGGATTGCTGGATCACATGGTAGTTCTATTTCTAGCTTTTTAAGGAAGCACCAAATCGATTTCCAAAGTGGTTGTACCATTTTACATTCCCAGTAGCAGTATATAAGTGTCTCAGTCTCTCCACAACCTCTCCAACATTTATTATTTTGTGTTTTTTTGATTAATGCCAATCTTGTTGGAGTGAGAGGGAATCTCATTGTAGTTTTGATTTGCATTTCTCTAATAGCTAATGATCGTGACCATTACTCATGTATCTGTTAGCTGCCTAAATGTCTTCTTTAGTGAAGTGCCTGTTCATATACTTTGCCCATTTTTTAATTGGGTTATTTGTCTTTTTGTTGTTCAGTTTTTTCAGTGTCACGTAGATTTTAGAGATCAGATGTCAATTGGAAATGTCACAGTAAAAACCTTTTTCCCAATCTGTAGGTAATCATTTTACACTTTTTTGAAGTCTGGATGAGCATAGGTGTTTGATTTTTAGGAGCTCCCAGTTTTCTAGTTTCTCTTCTGGTGTTTGTGCATTGTTAGTAATGTTTTGTATACTGTTTATGCCATGTATTAGGGCTCCTAGCGTTGTCTCTATTTTTTCTTCCATGAACTTTATCATTTTAGATTTTATATTTAGATCTTTGATCCATTTTGAGTTCATTTTTCTATATGGTGTGAAGTACGGGTCTTGTTTCTTTTTTTTTTTTTTTTTTGCAGATGGATATCCAGTTATGCGAGACTGTTTTTTTCCCCATTTAACTGACTTTGGGCCTTTGTCAAGTATTAACTGCTCATATGTGAATGGATTTATGTCTACATAATCAATTCTGTTCCATTGGTCTATGTATCTATCCATTATTGTACAAGTACCAGGCTGTTTTGACTACTGTGATGGTATAATAGGTTGTAATGTCAGGTAGAGTGAGACCTCCAACTTTGTTCTTTTTCAGTAATGCTTTACTTATCCAGGGACTCTTTCCCTTCCATATGAAGTTGGTGATTTGTTTCTCCATCTCATTAAAAAATGTCATTGGAATTTGGATCAGAATTGCATTGTATCTATAGATGGCTTTTGGTAGAATAGATATTTTTACAATGTTAAGTCTTTCTATCCATAAGTAAGGTATGTTTTTCCACTTATGTAGGTCTCTTTTGGTTTCTTGTAGTAGTGTCTTATAGTTTTCTTTGTATAGGTCTTTCATGTCTCTGGTAAGATTTATTCCTAAGTATTTTATCTTCCTGGGGGCTACTGTAAATGGTATTGATTTGGTGATTTCCTCTTCGATGTTCTTTTTGTTGGTGTAGAGGAATCCAACTGATTTTTGTGTGTTTATCTTGTATCCTGACACTCTGCTGAACTCTTCTATTAGTTTCAGTAGTTTTCTTGTGGATTCTTGAGAGTTTTCTGTGTATAAGATCATGTCATCTGCAAATAGAGATACTTTTACTTCTTCCTTACCAATTTGGTTGCGTTTTACTTCTTTACCTAGCCTAATTGCTCTGGTTAGTAACTGCAGCACAATGTTGAATAAGAGTGGTGATAAAGGGCATCCTTGTCTGGTTCCCGATCTCAACAGGAATGCTTTCAGACTCTCTCCATTTAGGATGATGTTGGCTTGAGGAATTTTCCTTCTCTTCCTATTTTCCTGAGAGTTTTTATCATGAATGGGAGTTGGACTTTGTCAAATGTCTTTTCTGTATCAATTGATAAGATCATGTGGTTCTTGTCTTTTGTTTTATTTATATGATGGATTACATTAATTGTCTCATGTTGAACCACCCCTGCATAAAAAAAATGGCGAATTATTTTTTCTGTATGTTGTTGAATTCTGTTGAGTAGAATTTTGTTGAAGTTTTTTGTATCTAGGCTCATGAGGTATTTAGGTTTGTAATTTTCTTTTTTTGTGGTTTCTTACCTGGTTTTGGTATCAGGGATATGCTGGCTTCATAGATTGAGTTTGAGAGTATTCTGTTCTTTTCTACCCTCTGAAATACCTTTAGTAGTAGTGGTGTTAACTGTTCTCTGAAAGTTTGGTTGAACTCTGCAGTCAAGTCGTCTGGGCGAGGGCTTTTACTTGTTGGAAGTTTTTTTAAATAAACTTTTCAGTTTCTTCTTTTGTAATGGGATTATTTAGTTGTTCTACCTCTGGTTGTGTTAGTTTAAGTAGGTAGTGTGTTTTTAGAAATTCATACAATTCTTCTAGGTTTCAAAATTTGTTAGAGTACAGTTTTTTTGTAGTAATATGGTATGATTCTGTTAATTTCAGTTGGGTCTCTTGTGATATAGCCCATCTCATTTCTTCTTTGGGTTATTTGCTGCCTTTCCTGTTTTTCTTTTGTCAGTGTGACCAATGGTTTGTCAATTTTCTTAATTTTTCAAAGAACCAGGTTTTGGTCTTGTTAACTTTTCAGATGTTTTTCTGTTTCTATTTCGTTTAATTCTGTTCTAATTTTTATTATTTGCTGTCTTCTGGTGCCTGAGATTTTCCTTTGTTGCTCTTTCTATTTGTTATAGGGGTAATTCTTTGATTTTGGCCCTTTCTTCTTTTCGTATGTGTGCATTTATGGATATAAATTGACCTCTGAGCACTGCTTTTGCTATGACTCAAAGGTTCTGATACAAAGTATTTTCATATTCATTGGATTCTATGAATTTCATTTTTTCATCCTTAATGTCTTCTGTAACCTAGTCATTTTTGAGCAGGATATAGTTCAGTTTTCCAATGTTTGATTTCTTTTCCCTGCTTCTTCTGTTATTGATTTCTACTTTTGTGGCCTTATGGTCAGAGAAGATGCTTTGTATTATTCTGATGTTTTGAATTCTGTTAAGGCTTGCTTTAGGACCTAATATGTGGGCTATTCTAGAGAATGTTCCATGTGCACTAAAAAAGAAAGTATACTTTGCTGCTGTTGGGTTGAATGTTTTTGTATGTCCGAGGTCAAGTTTTTTGATTGTGGCATTTAGATCTTTCATGTCTTTACTGACCTTCTTTCTGGTTGTTCATTCCTTCACAAAAAGTGACGTGTTCAAGTCTCATACTATGATTGTGGAGTCATCTACCTCACTTTTCAATGCCGTTAGAGTTTGTTTTATGTATCTTGCAGCCCTATCATTGGGTGCATAAATATTGAATATGGTTATATCCTCCTGGTATATTGTCCCTTTAATCATTATATAGTGTCCTTCCTTATCCTTTCTGATAGATTTAACTTTAAGGTCTATTTTGTCAGAAACTAATATTTCCACTCCTGCTCTTTTTGGATTGGTTGCTTGATATATATTTTTCCATCCTTTAAGTTTTACTTTGTTTGTGTCTTTAAGTCTAAGGTGTGTCATTTGTAGGCAGCATATAGAAGGATCATTTCTTTTTAACCATTCTGCCACTCTCTGTCTCTTTATTGGTGCATTTAGTCCATTTACTTTCAGCGTAATTATGGATGGGTATTTTTTATGAGTTTAGTGCTGTCATTTTGATGTCTTTTTTTGTGTGTTGTTGACAATTTCTTTTTCCCACATAATTTTTTCTGTGAGTAGTTTATCTTTATTGTCTTTTCCTCTTATTCATTCTTGTTTGTTTTGTTTCTGCTGAGTCTTTATATTTTCCTTGTGTTTTATTTTGATAAGTAGAATTGTTACTCTCCTTTGTGGTTGCCTTAATAGTTACCGCTGTTTTTCTAAGTTTAAATCTAACTTTTATTTTTTTGTATTGCCTTGTCTTCTTCATATGAAAGATCTATGACTACATTTCTTATTCCCTCTTTATTTTTTTAATGTTGTCCTTTTTATATAATGACATCACTGTTTCCCTGTTTTGAGTGTTTTTTTTTTTTAATCTTGATTTATTTTTGTGATTTCCTTATTTGGGTTGACATCTGATTGCTCTGTCCACTGTTCTAGTCTTGGGTTGATATCTGATATTATTGTTTTTCTAACCAGAGAAATCCCTTTAGTATTTCTTATAGTT
This sequence comes from Elephas maximus indicus, assembly GCF_024166365.1. Taxonomy (NCBI): domain Eukaryota; kingdom Metazoa; phylum Chordata; class Mammalia; order Proboscidea; family Elephantidae; genus Elephas; species Elephas maximus. Next base: position 84,005,312 of record NC_064846.1, read on the forward strand.
TTGGTTTCATTTTACAAATTCCCTAAGCTTGTCTTTATTTGAAAATGTCCTAATTTCGTCTTTGTATTTGAGAGACGGTTTTCCTGGATATATGATTGTTGGCTGACAATTTTTTTTCTTCCAATACATTATATAAGTCATCCCATTGCCTTCTTGCCTGCATGATTTCTGCCGAGTAGTAGGAGCATATTCTTATTGACTCTCCTTTGTAGGTTACTTTTCATTTATCCCTAGCAGCTCTTAAAAATTGTCTGGTTTTGGCAAGTTTGATTATAATATGTCTTCGTGACTTTCTTTTGAAATCTACCTTATGTGGAGTTTGATGAGCATCTTGGATAGATATCTTGTCATCTTTCACAATATCACAGAAGTTTTCTGCCAACAAATCTTCAACAATTCTCTCTGTATTTTCCGTTATCCCTCCTTGTTCTGGTACTTCAATCACTCGTATGTTATTTCTCTTGATAGAGGCCCATGCAATTCTCAGGGTTTCTTCATTTTTTTAATTCTTTTATCTGATTTTTCCTCAAATATATTGGTGCCCCCCCAACGTGTCCGTCAGGTTCTCGTACTGTGTTGCTGTGATGCTGGAAGCTATGCCACTGGTATTCAGATACCAGCAGGGTCACCTGTGGAGAACAGGTTTTAGCTGAGCTTCCAGACTAAGACAGACTAGGAAGAAGGACCTGGCAGTCTGTTTCTGAAAAGCATTAGCCAGTGAAAACCTTATGAATAGCAGTGAAATATTGTCTGATATAGTGCTGGAAGCTGAGCCCCCCAGGTTGGAAGGTACTCAAAAGATGACTGGGGAAGAGCTGCCTCCTCAAAGTACAGTCGACCTTAATGACGTGGATGGAGTAAAGCTTTCAGGACCTTCATTTGCTGATGTGGCATGACTCAAAATGAGAAGAAACAGCTGCAAGCATCCATTAATAATCAGAACCTGGAATGTACGAAGTATGAATCTAGGAAAATTGGAAATCGTCAAAAATGAAATGGAACACATAAACATCGATATTCTAGGCATTAGTGAGCTGAAAGGACTGGTATTGGTCATTTTGAACCAGATAATCATATAGTCTACTATGCTAGGAATGACAATTCAGAGAGGAATGGTGTTGCATTCATCGTCAAAAGGAATGTTTCCAGATCTATCCTGAAGTACAATGCTGTCAGTGATAGGATAATATCCATACGCCTACAAGGAAGACCAGTTAATAAGACTATTATTCAAATTTACACACCAACCACTAGGGCCAAAGGTGAAGAAATAGAAGATTTTTCTCAGCTGCTGCAGTCTGAAATTGATCGATCATGCAGTCAAGATACATTGATAATTACTGGCGATTGGAATGTGAAAGTTGGAAGCAAAGAAGAAGGATCAGTAGTTGGAAAATATGGCCTTGGTGATAGAAATAATTCCGGAGATTGAATGGTAGAATTTTGTAAGACCAACGGCTTCTTCATTCCAAATATCTTCTTTCACCAACATAAATGGCGACTATACACATGGACCTCGCCAGATGGAACACACAGAAATCAAATTGACTACATCTGTGGAAAGAGATGATGGAAAAGCTCAATATCATCAGTCAGAACAAGGCCAGGGCTTGACTGCGGAACCGACCATGAATTGCTCATATGCAAGTTCAAGCTGAAACTGAAGAAAGCAGAATAAGTCCACGAGAGCCAAATTATGACCTTGAGTATATCCCACCTGAATTTAGAGACCAACTGAAGAATAGATTTGACGCATTTAACACTAGTAACCGCAGACCAGACAAGTTGTGGAATGACATCAAGGACATCATCCATGAAGAAAGGAAGAGGTCACTGAAAAGACTGGAAAGAAAGAAAAGACCGAGATGGATGTCAGAGGAGACTCTGAAACTTGCTCTTGAGCATCCAGCAGCTAAAGCAAAAGGAAGAATTGATGAAGTAAAATAACTGAACAGAAGATTTCAAAGGGCCTCTTGAGAAGACAAAGTAAAGTATTATAAGGACATGTGCAAAGAGCTGGAGATGGAAAACCAAAAGGGAAGAACACGCTTGGAGTTTCTCAAGCTGAAAGAACTGAAGAAAAAATTCAAGCCTCGAGTTGCAATAGTGAAGAATTCTATGGGGAAAATATTAAATGACACAGGAAGCATCAAAAGAAGATGGAAGGAATACACAGAGTCATTATACCAGAAAGAATTAGTCAATATTCAATCATTTCAAGAGATGGCATATGCTCAGGAACCAATGGTTCTGAAGGAAGAAGTCCAATCTGCTCTGAAGGCATTGGAGAAAAACAAGGCTCCAGGAATTGATGGAATATCAATTGAAATGTTTCAACAAAAAGATGTAGCACCGGAGGTGCTCACTCATCCATGCCAAGAAATGTGGAAAACAGCTTCCTGGCCAACTGACTGGAAGAGATCCATATTTATGCCTATTCCCAAGAAACGTGATCCAACCGAATGTGGAAATTGTAGAAAAATATCATTAGTATCACACACAAGCAAAATTTTGCTGAAGATCATTCAAAAATGGCTGCAGCAGTATGTCAACAGGGAATTGCCAGAAATTCAGGCCAGTTTCGGAAGAGGATGTGGAACCAGGGATATCATTGCTGATGTCAGATGGATCCTGGCTGAAAGCAGAGAATACCAGAAGGATGTTTACCTGTGTTTTATTGACTATGCAAAGGCATTTGACTGTGTGGATCATAACAAACTATGGATAACATTGTGAAGAATAGGAATTGCAGAACACTTAATTGTGCTCATGAGGAACCTTTACATAGATCTAGAGGCAGTTGTTCAGACAGAACAAGAAAATACTGATTGGTTGAAAGTCAGGAAAGGTGTGCGTCAGTGTGTATTCTTTCACCATACCTATTTAATCTGTATGCTGAACAAATAATTAGAGAAGCTGGACTATATGAAGAAGAACGGGGCATCAGGATTGGAGGAAGACTCATTAACAACCTGTGTTATGGAGATGACACAACCTTCCTTGCTGAAAGTGAAGAGGACTTGAAGCACTTACTAATGAATATTAAAGACCACAGCCTTCAGTATGGATTACACCTCAACATAAAGAAAACAAAAATCCTCACAACTAGACCAATGAGCAACATCATGATAAACGGAGAAAAGATTGAAGTTGTCAAGGATTTCATTTTACTTGGATTCACAATCAACAGCCATGGAAGCAGCAGTCAAGAAATCAAAAGATGCATTGTATTGGGTAAATCTGCTGCAAAAAAAAGACCTCTTCAAAGTGTTGAAGAGCAAAGATGTCACCCTGAAGACCAAGGTGCGCCTGATCCAAGCCATGGTATTTTCAATCACATCATATGCATGTGAAAGCTAGACAATGAATAAGGAAGACCGAAGAAGAGTTGACGCCTTTGAATTGTGGTGTTGGTGAAGAATATTGAACATACCATGGACTGCCAAAAGAAGGAACAAATCTGTTTTGGAAGAAGTGCAGCCAGAATGCTCCTTAGAAGCAAGGATGGCCAGACTGCATCTTACATACTTTGGACATGTTGTCAGGAGGGATCAGTCCCTGGAGAAGGACATCATTCTTGGCAGAACACAGGGTCAGTGGAAAAGAGGAAGACCCTCAACGAGGTGGATTGACACAGTGGCTGCAACAATGAGCTCAAGCATAACAACGATTGTAACGGTGGCGCAGGACCGGGCAGTGTTTCGTTCTGCTGTGCATTGGGTCCCTATGAGTCGGAACTGACTCGACAGCACCTAACAACAACATATTGGCGCCAAGTGTTTTATATTCAATCTCACTTATTCTGGCTTCCACTTCCACAATTCTGCTCCTCTGACTTTCTACTGAGTTGTCTAATTCTGTAATTTTATTTTTAATCTTCTGAATTTCTGATTGCTGTTTCTGTATGGATTCTTGCAGCTTATTAATTTTTCATTATGTTCTTGAATAACATTTTTAATTTCTTCAACTGGTTTTTCCCTGTCTTCCCTGGGTCCCTGGCTTGTTCTGCCTATTGCCTTATCTCCTTCTGGATCTCGTTCCTGATGTCTTGAAGAATTTTGTATATTAATCTTTTGTATTCTCCATCTGGTAATTCAACACAGGCACATTCATCCAGAAGATCCCTTGATTCTTTGTTTTTAGAGCTTCTTGAAGACATCATGGTCTGCTTCTTTATGTGATTTGATATTGAATTGTGTCTCTGAGCCATCTATAAGTTATTGTATTATTTTATGTTTGCTTACTGTACCCTAACTTCTTGCTTTGTTCTGTTTTGATATGCCCAAATAGGTTGCTTGAGTGATCTAGCTTGATTATTTTTGCCTTTGAAGCTCTAACGTCTTGTCACCAGGTGGCTAGAGCTGTTATCAGGTATATGAGCCTAGGAGTCCATGCACTTTTCTTGTATGGGTTCAGCTCAGGTGTCTAGGTAGTTGGTCATCAAGTGTGTGGTACAGGCTTTATCCTACAGTCTTAGAGGGGCAGGATTGATTGGTGTAGGTATAGGTATCTGGGTGTAGCAGGTGGTCACACTCTCAACAAGGTGGTGTGCTGACAACCATCCCCCAAGTGTCTGTGAGTAAACTGCATCCCTGTTCCCTAGAGCTCACAGGCAGGTGGGTTCTGCAAATGGACTGTGGGCACCCAATGCTTTTGGTTGTAAGGACTGGGAGGTACCAGTTATCCTTGGACCCCTCTCACTGGTGGCTGGGCAACCTGAGTGGAGCCACCAGTCCTTAGGCCCCTGATATGGGTAGGTGAGGACCCTGTTTAATAGGCAAAGCGGTGTCAAACATCAAACACCTACCTTCCCCTGCATAGCTGAAACAGTTGCTGTCTGCCTACAAGGGCCTATTATCCTGAAATAGGCCCACACAGTTCCATGCAGGAAGGAAAGGTATTCAAAGACCACAGACCGTTTATGCCTTGACAGGAACCTCTTTTTTCCTGAGCTGCCCAGTTTAGTGGAGCGGGTGGATTATCTTTTCCCCTAATTGTGAATTCATTTTTTTCTCCAAGGCCGGAAGAATGGCTCAGAGTGCTCAGCAGGACCTATGTCAGGCCCAGAGATGTCGACAGCCACTGAAGCTGGCTTGGGGGCGGGGGACTCTAAAATATACGCAAGTACTTAGCTTTTGCCAAGAGCACTGTTCTTCTCTGGTTCCGGAGGTGTGAGTAGACTGTGCAACTGGCTGTTTCTCCCTGAGGAAGCTGTGGCCAAACGCTACCACCAGCCTGCCACAGTGGCTCCTGGGAATGGTGTCTAAGGGTTCCTGGTGGTTCAATTCTGGCAACTCCTCTCCGATTCTGAGCCATCTCTCCCTCCCCCTGCAGCTCAGTCTGTTTTCTAACTTTGCATTTGATGCTCAGGGCTCCTAGCTTGTCATATATATAATCGTTTCAGTTGTTTATTTTTAGTCTTTGTTGTAAGAGGGATCACTGGAAGTGTCTGACTACTCTGCTGTCTTGAACCCCTCTGTTCTACATTTTTATCCTGCTGTGTCCAGGACTCTTTGCTGTGATGCCTGTCAGAGCAGTTGTTGTTGGTAGCTGGGCACTATCTAGTTCTTCTGGTCTCAGGCTGGTGAGTCTCTGGGTAATGTGGTCCTTCAGTCCTTTGGGCTAATATTTGCCTTCTGTCTTTGGTTTTCTTAGTTCTCCTTTGCTCCAGACAGGATGGGGCCAATAGATGTATCTCAGATGGCACCTCCTAAGTTTTTAAAATGCCAGATGCTACTCACTAAAGTGAGATGTAGAATATTTTCTTCATGAACTATGTTGTGATGATTGTCCTAGATGTCCCCTGAGACTATAGTCTGTCAACACCCAGGCCCCAGCCCCAGATTCTTGGTTTCTCAAAGTGTTTTTTTTTCTTTAGATGAAGGTGTACAGAACAAATTCGCATTAAACAATTAGTATACATATTGTTTTATGACATTGATTACCAACCCCACAACATGTCAACACTCTCCGCTTCTCAACCTTGGGTTCCCTGTTACCAGCTTTCCTGTCCTCTCTTGCTTTCTGGTCCTTGCCCCTGGGCTGGTGTGCCCCTTTAGTCTTGTTTTTTTTTTTTTTTTTTTTTTATGGGCCTGTCTAATCTTTGGCTAAAGGGTGAACCTCAGGAGTGGCTTCATTGCTGAGCTAAGACGGTGTCTGGGGCCATACTCACGGGGTTTCTTCAGTCTCTGTCAGGACAGTAAGTATGGTCTTTTTTGTGAGTTAGAATTTTGTTCTACATTTTTCTCAAGCTCTGTCCAGGACCCTCTATTGTGATCCCTGTCAGAGCAGTTGGTGGTGGTAGCCAGACACCATCTAGTTGTGCTGGGCTCACTCTGGTGGAGGCTGTGGTAGTTGTGGTCCATTAGTCCTTTGGAATAATCTTTCCCTTGTGTCTTTGGTTATCTTCATTCTCCCTTGCATCAGATGGGGTGAGACTACTGGAGTATCTTATATGGCCTCTCATAAGCTTTTAAGACCCCAGACGCTACTCACCAAAGTAGAATATAGAAGATTTTATTTACAAACTATGCTATGCCGATTGAGCTAGATGTTCCCCAAGATCATGGTCCCCAAAGCCCTCAGCCCAGTAATTCGGTCCCTCAGGGAGTTTGGATGTGTCTATGGAGCTTCCATGACAAGTTGCACTTGCTTCTCCAGTACTGTGTACTATTTTATCCTTCACCAGAGTTACCACTTTTCTATTGTCTATTTAGTGTTTTTGCATCAAAGTGTTTGGATATGTCTGGGAAACTTCTATGCTTTTGCTTTCATCCATTTGTTCTGACTTCTCCTATATTGTGTGTTGTCTTTCCCTTCACCAAAGTTGACACTTGTCTACTATCTAGTTAGTGATTTCTCTTCCCCCTCCCTCCCTGCCCTTGTAACCATCAAAGATTGCTTTTTTCTGTGTGTTAACTTTTCTTGAGTTCTTGTAATAGCGGTCTCAAACAATATTTGTCCTTTGTGGCTGAGTTATTTGACTAAGCATAACCCCGTTGCCATCCACTTGATTTCGACTAATTGCGGCCCTATAGGACATAGTAGAAGTGCCTCATAGAGTTTCCAAGGACCACCTTCTGGATTCAGACTGCCAACCTTTTGGTTAGCACTTAAGCACTACGCCACCAGTGTTTTCTCACTCAGCATAATGCCCTCCAAATTCATCCATGTTGTGAGATGTTTCCCAGATTCGTCATTGTTCTTTATCGTTACATAGTGTTCCAATGTGTGTATGTACCATAATTTGTTAATCCATGTGTTGCTTGATGGACATTTAGGCTGTCTCCATCTTTTTGCTATTGTGAATAGTGCTGCAATCAATATGTCTATTCGTGTGACAGCTGTTATTTCTCTAGAGTGTATTCCTAGGAGTGCAATTGCTGGATCATATGGTATTTCTACTTCTAGCTTTTTAAGGTAGTGACCTATTGTTTTCCTAAGTGGTTGTACCATTTTACATTCCCACCAGCAGTTCATAAGAGTTCTAATCTCCCTGCAACGTCTCCAACATTTGTTGTTTTTTGGTTAGTGTCAGTATTAACAGAGTGAAATTGTATCTCATTGTAGTTTTGATTTGCATTTCTCTAATGGCTAGTGATCGTGAGCATTTCATCAAGTGTCTGTTAGCCACCTTAAAGTCTTCTTTGGTGAAGTGTCTGTTAATGTCTTTTGTCCATTTTTTTAATCGGATTACTTGTCTTTTTGTTGTTGAGGTGTTGCAGTATTTTGTAAATTTTAGAATTTAGACTTTTCTTGGATAGCCAAAATCTTTTCCCAGTCTGTAGGTTCTTTTTTTTTTTACTCTTTTGGTGAAGCCTTTTGATGAGCATAAGGTTTTAATTTTTAGGAACTCCCAGGTATCTAGTTTTTCTTCTGCTGTTTGTACATTGTTAGTTATGATTTACTTCCTATTCATGCCATATACTAGGGCCCCTGGTGTCCATATTTTTTCTTCCATGGTCTTTATCTTTTTCGATTTTATATTTAGGTCTTTGATGCATTTTTAGTTTTTGTGTATAGTGTGAGGTATGGATCTCGTTTCATTTTTTTACAGACTGGTATCCTGTTATACCAGCACCATTTGTCAAAGACACTGTCTTTTCCCCCACTTAACAACTTTGGGCCTTTGTCAAATATCAGTTGTTCATAAATGTATGGATTTAGTGTGGGTTCTCAATTCTGTTCCATTGGTCTCTGAGCCTGTTGTTGTACCAGTACCAGGCTGTTTTGACTACCATGGCTGTATAATAAAAAAAAAAAAATAGGTTCTAAAATCACATAGTATGAGGCCTGCCACTTCGTTCTTCTTCTTTAGTAATACTTTACTTATCTGGGGCCTCTTCCCTTTCCATGTAAAGTAGGTGATTTGTTTCTCCATCTCGTTAAAGAATGCTGTTGGGATTTGAATCAGAATAGCTTTGTATCTGTAGATTGCTTTGGGTAGAACTGACATTTTCACAATGTTGAGTCTTCCTATTCATGAGCATGGCATGTTTTCCCATTTATGTTTTTTGCACTTATGCTTCTTTCCACTCTTGTTTTCTTGCAGTAGTGTTTTATAGTTTTCTTTGTATAGGTCTTGTATGTTCCTGGTTAGATTTATTTCTAAGTACTTTATCTTCTTGGGGGCTATTATAAATGATATTGATTTGGTGGTTTTCTTTTTGAAATTCTCTTTGTTGGTGTAGAGGATTCCAAATGACTTTTTATATGTTAATCTTGTATCCTGCTACTTTGCTGAAATCATCTTTTAGTTCTGGTAGCTTTTTTTGGAATTTTGGGGGTTTTCTCTGTATAAAATCATACTGTCTATGACTAGGGATAGTTTTACCGCTTCTTTATCAACCTGGTGGCCTAGTGGTTAAGAGCTCGGCTGCTAACCAAAAGGTCGGAAGTTCAAATCTATGAGCTGCTTCTTGGAAACCCTAAGGGGCAGCTCTACTCTGTCCTACTGTGTCTTTAAAAGTTGGAGTCGACTCAACAGCAATAGGTTTACCAATTTGGATGCTCTTTTTTTCTTTTTCTTGCCTTATTGCTCTGGCTAGGACTTCCAGCATAGTGTTGCGTAAGATTGGTAATACAGGGCATCGTTGTCTAGTTCCTGTTCTCAAGGGGAATGCTTTCAGTCTCTCTCCATTTAAAGTGATGTTGGCTGTTGGCTTTGTATAAATGCCCTTTATTATGTTGAGGAATTTCCTTTCTATTCCTATTGTGCTGAGGATTTTTATCAGAAATGGCTGTTGGGCTTTATTAAATGCTTTTTCTGTGTTGACTGATAATATGTGGTTCTTTTCCTTGTTTAATTTATGTGGTGGGTTACGTTGATTGATTTTCTAATGCTGAACCATGCCTGCATGAATCCCACTTGGTCATGCTGTATTATTATTTTTTTTTTGATATGCTTTTAAAGTCTATTGGCTAGAATTTTGTTGAGAATTTTTGCATCTATGTTCATGAGGGATATTGGTCTTTTTTTTTTTCTTTTCTTTTCTTTTTTTGGTGCCTTTGCCTGGCTTTGATGTCAGGTTTATGATGGCTTCGTAGAATGAGTTTGGGAGTACTCCTTCCTTTTCCATGCTCTGTCATAGCTTGAGTAGTATTGGCATTAACTCTTCTCTGAAAGTTTGGTAGAATTCTCCAGTGAAGGTGTTAGGATCAGGGCTTGTATTTGTTGTTAGTTTTTTTTTTTTTTTAATTGCCTCTTTAATTTCTTCTTTTGCTATGGGTCTGCTTAGCTTTTCTACCTCAGTTTGTATTCATTTAGGGAGGTAGCATGTTTCTAGAAATTTGTCCATTTCCTCTGGGTTTTCAAATTTGTTGGAGTATAATTTTCTTAGTATTCTGTTATGATCCTTTTTATTTCAGTTGGGTCTGTTGTGATATCAACCATCTCATTTCTTATTCAGGTTATTTGCTTCCTCTCCTGTTTTTCTTTTGTCAGTTTGGCCAGTGATTTGTTAATTTTGTCGATCTTTACAAAGAACCAACTTTTGGTCTTTTTGATTCTTTCAATTGTTTTTCTGTTCTCTATTTCATTTATTTCTGCTCTAATCTTTATTATTTTTTTTCTTCTGATGCCTCAGTGCTCCTTTTGTGGCTCTCTTTTTGTTCAAGTTGGAGGGTTAATGTTTTGATTTTGATCTTTCCTTTTTGATGTGTGTGTTTATTGCTATAAATTGACGTCTAAGCACTGCTTTTGCTATGTCCCAATGGTTTTAATAAGATGTGTTTTCATTTTTATTTGATTCGATGATTTTTTTTTTCCCCATCCCTGATTTGGTCTGTTACCCAGTAGTTTTTAAGCAAGGCGTTCTTCAAATTCCATGTATTTGATTTTTTTTCCTTTCCATTTCTGTTACTGATTTTTACTTTTATGGCATTATTACTAGAGAACATGACTTGTATTATTTTGATGTTTTGAAATTTTTAAGGCTTGCTTCGTGGCCTAAAATGTGCTCTATTCTGAAGAATGGTCCAAGTGTGTTAGAAAAGGATGAGTACTTTGCTGCCGTTGGGTGGAATGTTCTGTATATGTCTATGAGGTCGAATTGGTTGATTGTGGCATTTGGATCTTTTGTATCTTTAATGAGTTTCTTTCTAGATGTTCTGTCCTTCTCTGAAAGTGGTATGTTGAAGTCTACTATTATTGTGGAACTGCCTGTTCTTCTTTTCAATGCTGTTGGTTTGTTTTATGTATTTTGGGGCCCTGTCATTGTGTGCTTATGCATTTCTTATGGTTATATCCTCTTGGTGTATTGACTCTTTAGTCATTATATAGTGCCCTTCCTTATCATTTATGGTGATTTGGCTTTCAAGTCTATTTGATCAGAGATTAATATTGCCACTCCTACTCTTTTTTGCTTAATATATTTTTCCATCCTTTGAGTTTTATTTTGTTTTTGCCTTTGTGTCTAAGGTGTGCCTTCTGTAGACAGTACACAGACAGACCGTGATTTTTATCTATTCTGCCACTCTGTCTCTTTAATGGTGCATTTAGGATATTCAGTGTAATTTTTGGAAGGTATGAGTTTCCTTGCTGTCATTTTGATATATGTATATACATATATATCCATAAAAATATATATAGATATATATCGATATCTATATATATATGTGAGTGTGTTTTTGTGGTGTTGACAGTTTCTTTGTTCCATTTCATTTTCTGTGTTGAGATCTTTTTATGGATTTCTTTTTCAACCCTTTCATTATTTTTATTTCCTGAGTGTTTATATTTTTCTTTGTTTTTATTTTGATGGGTAGGTTTGTAGGCTTCCTTTTTGGTTACCCTGAAATTTACCTTTGTTTTTCTAAGTTTAAGCCAGTCTTTTATTTTTTGATATTGCTTCCTCTCTGTATGAAAGTTCTATGACTGCACTATTTTTTGTTCTGACATTGTCATCATTTACAGATCTACATTTTTCGACCTCTGTTTTCATTCTTTTAGCTTTGATTTATTTCTGTGAATTCCTATCTGGGTTTATATCTGGTTGATCTGTCCTGTGTCCTAGCCTTGGATTGTTGTCCTTTGTTGTTGGTTCTCTAATCAGAGGACTCCCTATAATATTTCTTGTAAATTTTTTCTGGTTTTTACATTTTCCCCTAATTTCTGTTTGTCTGGAAATGGTCTAATTTCACCATATATTTGAGAAGCAATTTTGCTGGATATATAATTCTTGGCTGGCAATTTTCTTCCTTCAATGTATAATATTTGTCATTCCTTTGACTTCTTGCCTGCCTGGTTTCTGCTGAGTATCGTAGCTTAGTATTATTGGTTCTCCTTTGTAGGTAACTTTTCGTTTATCCCTAGCTGCTATCAGGATTCTTTCTTTGTCTTTGGTTTTGGCAAGTTTGATTATGACATGCCTTGGTAACTTCATTAGGGGCCTATCCTGTATCAGGTTCATTGAGCTTCTTGTATAGGTATCTTTTTATCTTTCATGATATTAAGGACGTTTTCTGCCAGCAAATCTTCAGCAATTCTCTCTGTGTTTTCCACTGCCATCCCCTCCCCCATTCTGATATGAAGATCATTTGTAGGTTTTTCCTTTTGATAGTGTACAACATAATTCTGAGGCTTTCTTCATTTTTTTTGTTCTTCTTTCTCTTTTTCTTCAAATAAGTTGATGTCAAGAGATTTATCTTCAATCTCACTAATTCTGACTTCCATTGTCTCAGTTCTGTTCCTATGAACTTCTGTTGAGGTTTAAAATTCTGCAATTTTATTGCTTTTTTTTTTTTTGATTTCTAGTTGCTATCTCTGTATGGTTTCTAGCAGCCTGTTTATTCTGTCTTTTTGTTCTTGTATTGTTTTCCTGAATTCTTCTATTCTTTTGTCTATTTGTTCCTTGGTTTGTTCTGTGTTTTGCCTTATTTCCTTCCTGATCTCTTGGAAAGTTCTGTATATTAGTCTTTTGAATTCTTTGCCAGGTAGTTCCAAAGTTTTCTAGCTCTTTATTTTTGTCACTTGCTGGAGCAATCTTGTCCTGCTTCTTTTTGTGATTTGATATTGACTCCTGTCTCTGAGACATCAATAAGTTATATTTATTTGTTTATTATATATATGTTTTACTGCATGCTGTGTTTTTGTTTTGATATGCCAAGTAGGCTGGGCATGTGTGCTATTCTAACCATTGATGTTGTTGAAGTGCTTACTTCCTGTCTTCAAGTGGTTGGAGCAACTACTTAGTATGTGATCCCAGGAGCCTGTAGATTGTTCTTTTAGGGGCACGGTTGCTCAGGTTGCAGGTGCCTGGGTCACTGGTAACAAGTGTGTGGTGCAGGGACTCTCACTTACAGTCCTAGGTGGACAGGGCTGTGTTCGGGTGTTCAGAGCAGGCACAGGTATCTGGTTGCTATTGGGGCACTGTGGAGGGGAAGGAAGGGGGTTGTCTGCTAGAGCATGTAGTGAAGAGGGGTAATGCAGCCTGTCTTTTGGCAGTGCTTTTGGCTGGAGAGATTGGAAGGCACTATTATTTCTCAGGCCCTTGTCATTGGTGGCTAGATGGAATGAGTGGTACTGCTAGCAGTCAGGCCCCCAGTATGGGCTGGTGAGGCCCCTTCTCAGGAAGGGCAGTGTCAAATGTCACAAATCTGCAGTTCTTACTTGGTTGCTGTAGGAGAAAATGAGATTCAGGTGGATGTCCAGCCCGTGTTATCCTACTGAGGGCATGTGGTGCTTGGATTGGCCTACGAGGCTCTTTGGAAGGGTAAAAGGCAGGAGCGAAGGGCCCCACCAGTCCATGTACCTCTTGTAGGCTAGGCAAAAGAGCCATGAGTTTCTGGCGTAGGGTCTGTGTCATCATTGAATGCCAGGTGTTGGAGTAGAGAGAGGGTGGCTGAGGGGAAGAGAGTGCTCCTCAGCCATGGAACTCTGGTGGGGAAGTACACATGGTGGGTTAGGAGCTCACACTTAACTTTTGCAGGTCACTCCTGTTTTGTTCTGGAGGTGTGTGCAGATTCACTGCTGCTTGCCTGCAGAAGATGGGGTGAATTTCAGCTTGGGTGTTTCTGATTGCCTCAGCCGGTGTATGCTGTGCAGAATCAGCTAGCAGAAAACCTGTCATCCACTATTCCCCATTTCCACTGTTTTTGAATTGTCTCTCCTTTTAGCTCCCCCTCAGTCCAATTCTTCAGTTTTGTCTTTGACGATTAGGGCTCTTAGATTGTCGTATACATCTGATTCACTTGTTTTTTTGGGTCTTTGTTGTAAGAGGGATGACACGAAGCACTGGATTATTCCACCATCTTGGCTTCTTCCCCTTCAGCTTTATTTTTAAAAAATTAGCTAAGTTCTCTAGTTGTTCTAGGTAGATGGATTATTCTAATACATGTTTTCAATAATATTGAGAAATGTTTAACAAATTTAAAACCTAGATATAAAACAAAACAATTTATATGGCATTTTAACATTTACACATGGTAATAAAAGGTTCCAAGACATTCACAGGATATTGTATAGCTAAAAGTAGTCTGTATTTCCATAATGCTGCTTAATCTCCTATGCCAAAAGACATAGACAAAAACCAACAAAATGCCAAAGAGTAGTTGTGAGGGAGAAGGGACCCTGAATTGTTCCTACTTTTCCCCAGAGTGTTAGATTTCAGTATCTGGGGCAGTTTTAACCACTACTACTGAATTTGGACTGGTAACTACCTTTTAACAAATTGTTGGTTTGACGAGGTAAAGAGTTATCCAGGGATGTATGTTTTCTAAATATGACAAAGAATGTTCCTTGGAACCACCAAATTTAGATGAAGGAAGGTTTGGAAGTTTGAGAAAGATTGTTAGATGACACAAATGTTTAGTAAAAAAAACTACATAAACATCATAATTATTGATATTTATTGAGCTTTTTTTGTGCCAGGCACAAAAGTCATTTACGTTTAATTATCTTTCTTAAGGCTACTATGCAAGTGATATACCTATCCTTATTGTATGGAAGAATAAACACAGATGTAAAGAGGTGAAGATATTTTCTGCAGGTTTAATTACTTTTCAGTGGCCATTGCAAACTCAAATGAGAGTGTTTCTGACATCAAGTCTACTCTCTTATATTATACCACCTCCTGTAACGTAGGAAGTTAGTATAGCTTTTAAAGGCAGTTACATTGGTTTAGAGTACAATCTAGGCCTTATAAGGTACTTACTCATCAGAACCATACCCAGTTAACTTTTCCTGGCCCCAGGTTATCTTCTCCCTTCTTGTCTACTCAACTAATGCTTGTCTGGTTCTCATAGTTTAGTTTAAGTTTTATTTCTTCTGTGGAATTTTCTCCAGCCTCAGTTCAGAAAAGGTCTAAATTATTTGATTTTAGGAATAAATTTGGTGGACTGTGTAGAGGCAGTAAAGGCCATAACATTGGAGGCAGAACATTTGAGTTCGATTTCTGGTTCCAACATTTCTAACTTAAAATCTTTGCCAGATAACTAACTTCTGTTTTAGTTTTGTGTATATATAAATATATAAAATATATTAAAAAATGGGAATGAAAATAGCAATAATTACTGAGAGGATTAAATGAATTGGTGAACATGAATTTTTAAAACAATGCCTTCCAGAGAAAAGTGCTCAACAAATACTGTTTTTATTTTTATGATCCCTTCTTTCTTAAATAAACTTTGAGTTCTTTGGTAGTAGGTTGTGTATCTAATTTAGCTATACATCTCCAGCACTTAGTTAATTTCCTGGCATCGAGTTAACATTCAGTGATTGTTGATGGCTACACTATACAGCATAAGGAAATGAAACCTTAATGAAAACAATTGGATTTATTGAAGAAAAATAGCCAATTAGGGTGATATCACTATTCATTCAACATTTATGACACACTTATCAAGGGCCAAATACTTTATTAAAAAATATGCCTTTTATAATATTTTGATCTTTATTCTTTCTAAACACTTTCACATCCATTAACTTATTTAACTCTCAAAGGAATCCAATAAGGTAAGTGGAGAAGTAGTTGTTATCCCCACTGTACATATGAGAAGAAATTGAGGAACACAGAGGTTACATGATTTTTTTCCTAAGGATACATGGTAGAAAAATAAGAATTAGAACGCACATGTTGGTTCCCAACTGTACCTCACAGCTACTATATCATCAACTATTCACAAAGCCAAAACCAACAACAACAAAAAAATATTTGGGAATAATTTACCTCTGAAAGTCTACATTTTTCATTCCTATGTTATTCATGTGCTTTTAGCTTTGTTTGTTTATTTTTGGTGAATACCTATACAGATTTTTTTTTGCTATTTTGGAAATGAATGGACTTACTTTTTCATTACCTTGACAAATTTAAAATAGGCAGCAATATTCACAGAACAGTTATCATCCAATGTAACCACTGCTCAGATATCACATTTTTCATTTATACTTCAGATATATTGAAAACAAGCCCACAAGGGAACCTTACAAATAATTTTGAATCTCTCCTTTTTCTCACTGTTAATCCCATTCCCCTCACTCTTTCAAGGAAGTCATAATAATCAACTTGGTGTATATTCATTGAGTCTATGGTTTTATACTTTGATTATAAACTTACAAATCTATAAACCAGAAGTAGCATAGGCTATATACCTACAAGAGGAACTGCTGGCCCAAAGAGAATTAAGCCTTATAGGGCATTTCATTATCTAACAGTACAAGCTATCTCTATCTTTTTCAGTATTGTTTTGACTCTTTTTGGATATTACTTTTTTAAAAATTGTGATAAAATATATTTTAAAAAGTAGCATTATGTATTTTTTAAATGAGGTTTAAATTACATGGAATAAAATTCACCCTTTTTGGTGTATAGTTCTAAGGTTCTGTCAAATGAATACACTTGTTTAACTGCCAACACAATCAAGAAATAGAAAATTGCCACAACCACGAAAATTGCCACAACCACAAAAAATTCCACATATTGCCTCTTTATAGTCAACCCTCTTTACTCTCCAGTCCCTGGCAAGAATTCATCTACTCTCCATTGCTATAATTTTGCCAGACCAGAATATCAAATGAATCATACAGTATATAGTGTTTTGTGTATAACTTTGTTCACTCAGTGTAATGCATTTGAGATTTATTCACGCTATTTTGTGCATTAACAGTTCATTTATTTGTTGTTCAGTAGTATTCCAAAGGAAGAAAATGTATAGATGAACTGCAATTTGTTTTTCCATTTACCAATTGAATATTTTATTTAATATTTCCATTTTCTAGCAATTATGAATAGAACTGCTATAAATATTCAACATTTTCCAACTCATCTCGGTAAATTATCTAGGGATAAAATTGTTTGGTCATATGGCAAGTGTATAATGAAATACACAGTTATAAGACCCTTCTAAACTGCTTTGTAATATTTTGCATTCCCTTCAGCAATGGATGAGAGTTCCAGTTGCTCTGCATCCTCTCTAGCACTTGGTATTGACATTTGTTTTGATTTTAGCCATTCTATTTTTTTTTTATTAGGTGTGTAGTGGTATCTTGTTGCCATAGTAACTTGCATTTGCCTAGCAACTAACGATTTTGAGCACCTTTTTTTTAATTGTGATTATACAAATAATATACAAATCATAAGATCCGTATATCGTCTGCAGTAAATTATCTGTGTCTTCCTTTTTTTTCAAATTAGGTTGACTGTTTTCTTATTATTGACTTTTTAGTGTTATTTATATATTTGGAATGTAGGTATTTTATCAGATATGTATTTGCTAATATTTTCCCAGTTTGTGACTTGTCTCTTTATTCAGAATATATTTTCCAGAATATTTTTTATTTTTATAAGGTTCAATTTACAATTTTTTTCTTTCATGAAGTCTGCTTTTTGAAGTTGTGTCTAAAAATCGTTGCCTAAACAAAAGTCATAAAGATTTTCTCCTACATATATTAATTAAAAATAAATTCCTCTGGGACAACAAAACTATTTCTATTGTCTTCAATTATTCAACATATACTCTTGTTATGCTCTTTAATATTAAGGAAATCATATCCCTTCAGATATTCGGACAAAAATTAATACCACTCATATAGATTGACTTCTATGGCAGAAAAAGTTATTTACTTCTTTTTAAGCTACTTGGAAACTTTCATATAAATCTGTCACAGAGATTTGGTCAATTTATGATACATGCTTCCAAAACGTCAGGTCAGTTTTATCAATACAGTCAAACAACTGGTCTAGCCATTGAAGAAGAAAAGTCTGCTTATTAAATTGTTTGAGTTATTTGATAGTTTGATTGAAGCTATGTCAATATGCTTCGTATATTCCATTTTCCAATTACTAATGGAAGTTTTCAACTTTTTCTTCTAATTTTCAGTTGTGCGTCATCACCAAATGAAGGTCCCAAAAGCTTAACTCCATCCACATCATTAAGACAGACTCTATTTTATGTGTCTGTCAGTTTGTCATACTGTGGTGGCTTTCATGTTGCTGTGATCCTGGAAGCTATGCCCTGATATTTCAAATACCATCAGGGTCACTCTTGGTGGACAGGTTTCAGCAGAGTTTCAAGACTAAGACATGCTAGGAAGAAGAACCCAGCCATCTACTTCTGAAAAAATTAACCAGTGAAAACCTTATGAAGCGTAGTGGAACATTGTATGATATAGTGCCAGATGATGAGCCCTTTAGTTTGGAAAGCACTCAAAATAGACTGAGAAAGAGCTGCCTCCTCAAAATAAAAAAAAAAATAGAGTCATCTTAATGATGTGGATGGAGTCAAGCTTTTGGGACCTTCATCTGTTGATGTGGCACAACTCAAAATGAGAAGAAACAGCTGGAAACATCCATTAATAATTGGAACATGCAATGTTTGAAGTATGAATCTAAGAAAATTAGAAATCATAAAAAATGAAATGGGATGTATGAAGATTGATGTCCTAGGCATTAGTGAGCTGAAATGGACTGGTACTGGCCATTTTGAATCAGACAATCACATGATCTGCTATGCTGGGAATGACAAATTGAAGAGCAATGGTGTCATGTTCATCATGAAAAAGAACAGTTCAAGATCTATGTTGTCAGTGATAGGATAATATCAAATGCCTATAAGGAAGTCCAGTTAATATGACTATTATTCAAATTTACACACCAATCGCTAAGGCCGAAGAGGAAGAAACTGAAGATTTTTACAAAGCTCTGCAGTCTGAAATTGATCAAACATGAAATCAAGATTCATTAATAATTACTGGTGATTAGAATGCAAAAGTTGGAAACAAAGAAGGATTGGTAGTTGAAAAATTGGCCTTAGTGATCAAAATGATGTCAGAGACTGCATGATAGAATTTTGCAAGACCAACGACTTCTTCATTGCAAATGCCTTTTTTCAACAACATAAATGGCAACTATACACAGGGAACTCACCAGATAGAATACACAGGAATCAAATTGACTACATCTGTAGAAAGAGATGATGGAAAAGCTCAATATCATCAGTCAGAACAAGGCCGTATGCAAATTCAAGCTGAAGTTGAAGAAAATAAGAACATATCCATGAGAGCCAAAGTAGGACCTTGAGTAAATCTCACCTAAAGTCAGAGACCATGACAAGAATAGATTTCATGCATTGAACACTAATGACTGAAGACAAGATGAACTGTGGAATGACATCAAGGATATCATACATGAAGAAAGCAAGAGGTCATTAGACAGGAAAGAAAGAAAAAACCAAAATGGATCTTATAAGTGATGCTGAAAGTTGCTCTTGAATGTAGAGTAGCTACAGGAAAAGAAAGAAATGATGAAGTAAAAGAGCTGAACAAAAGATTTCAAAGGGTAGCTTGAGAAGACAAAATAAAATATTATAATGAAATGTGCAAAGACTTGGAGATAGAAAACCAAAAGGGAAGAACACACCTGCATCTCACACTGAAAGAACTGAAGTAAATATTTAAGCCTTGAGTTGCAATAGTGAAGGATTCTAGGGGCAAAATATTGAATGACACAGGAAGCATCAAAAGAAGATGGAAGGAATACAGTCATTGTACCAAAAATAATTGGTTGATGTTCATCCGTTTCAGGAGGTAGCATATGATGAAGAACCAATGATATTGAATGAAGAAGTACAAGCTGTACTTGAGGCATTCACAAAAAACAAGTTTTCAGGAATTGACAGAATACCAGTTGAGATATTTCAACAAATGGATGCAATGCTGGAAGCACACACTCTTCTATGCCAAAAAATTTGGCATACCTGGCCAACGAATTGGAAGAGATCCATATTTATGCCCTTTGCAAAGAAAGGTGATCCCATGGAATGTGGAAATTATTAAGAATTATCATTAATATCACAGGCAAGTAAAATTTTGCTAAAGATAACTCAAAAACTATTGCAGCAGTACATTGAAAGGTAACTGCCTGAAATTCAAGCAGATTCAGAAGAGGGGATAGAATGAGGGATATCATTGCTGATGTCAGATGGATCATGGATGAAAGTAGAGAACACCAGAAGGGTGATTACCTGTGTTTTATTGACTGTCCAAAGTCATCTGAGTGTGTGGATCATAGCAAATAATGGATAACATTGCCAAGAATGGGAATTCCAGAATACTTAATTGTGCTCACAGAGAACCTGTATGTAGAACAAGAGGCAGTTGTTTGAACAGAAGAAGAGGATGCTTTGTGTTTTAAATCAGGAAAGGTGTGCATCAGGGTTTCTCCTTTCACCATTTTTATTCCATCTGTATGCTGAGATAAAAATCCCAGAAGATGGACTATCTGAAGAAAAACATGGCATCAGGATTGGCGGATGACTCATTAACAACCTGCAATATGCAGATGATACAAACTTGCTTGCTGAAAGTGAAGAGGACTTGAAGCACTTTCTGATGAAGTTCAAAGACTACATCCTTCAGTATGGATTACATTTCAACATAAAGTAAACAAAAATCCTCACAATTGGACCCATAAGCAACATAATGATAAGCAAAGAAAATATTGAAGTTATCAAGGATTTCATTTTACTTGGATCCAAAACCAATGCTCATGGAAGCAGCAGTCAAGAAACCAAATGATGTATTGTATTGGCAAATATTTACATTTCAACATAAAGTAAACAAAAATCCTCACAATTGGACCCATAAGCAACATAATGATAAGCAGAGAAAATATTGAAGTTATCAAGGATTTCATTTTTCTTGGATCCAAAATCAATGCTCATGGAAGCAGCAGTCAAGAAACCAAATGATGTATTGGCAAATATGCTGCAAAAGACCTCTTTAAAGTGTTAAAAAACAAAGAAAAGCATTATATTTTCAATCACCTTGCATGAATTTGGAAGCTGGACAATGAACAAAGAAGACTGAAGAAGAATTGATTTGTCTGAACAATAATTTTGGTGAGGAATGCTGAATATATCATGGACTGACATAAGAACGAACAAATATATCTTGAAAAATGTACGTACAGAATGCTTCTTGGAAGTGAGGAGGTGAACAAACTTCTTCATTACATGTACTTTGGACATGTCAGCAGGAGGGACCAGTTCGTGGAGAAGGACATCAGGCTTGTCAAATTTTAGGGTCAGATAAACAGAGACCCTCAACAAGATGGACTGACACAGTGGCTGCAATAAGGGGCTCACACCTGGGCTTTGAATTGACTTGTTCCAGTTTGAAACCCTGCTGAGAATGCATTTCTAACTTGTTCCCAGAAAGTTATTTGTAAGAGTCAACAATTTTCAGGTTGTTGTTGAATTCTGCTACTTCAGGCATGTTCTTTTAAAATGATACAGCAACCAAAGAGTAGAAAATTATAATCATAAGAGCCAACTCACCCTTGGGAAATATAAAAAAAAAAATTATATAGCATGTTTTAAATTCAAGTACTACATAAAGATCTAACCAAGTGTTTTCAAATCTGTCTTCCACACAACAGTAGTTCTATGGTAAATTAATAAGTATTCTTGTGGTGTGAAAGGTAGTTTTCTTGCCAAATAAATGTTGGAAGTGCTGGGTTATACAAAGTTAACACGGTTTTTTTTATCACAATATTTCTAGAAAAATGTGCACTTTAAAGTAGCTACAGTCCAGATGACGTAAGGCTACTTACGGTATGGATTGTGTTTACCATTCTAAGTGTGATGGGGGATCCTGGAGGGTTTTAACCAAGTACGTGAAATAACTTGCAAAAAGACCATTTAAGAAGCTACTACAATAGTTTAGACAAGATATTTTGTTGGTTTGACTCAGGGTAGTGGTATTAAAAGCAGTAAGAGGCGGGGCCAAGATGGCGGACTAGGTAGACTCTACCTCGGATCCCTCTTGCAACAAAGACTCGGAAAAACAAGTGAATCGATCACACACATAACAATCTACGAACCCTGAACAACAAACACAGATTTAGAGACGGAAAACGAACAAATACGGGGAAGCAGCGATTGTTTTCGGAGCCTGGAGCCAGCGTCCCAGTCAGGTAACCTTTGGTGCCCGATTTAGGGCAGGGCCCAGGGGAGCTGACGGTGCAAACAAGGGGCGCAGCCTTACCCCCCCGGAATTCACCGCGGGAGGGGGCCCAGCTGGTCCGCGCGGGTGGTGTGGCCACGCAGCTGGTGGGAGAAGTCCCCGGGAGGCAGTGACTGTCTTGGAGCTGGGAGAACAGCGTCCCAGCTGAGAAATCTTGCCACCGGGCTTTTGACTGGGCTCTGTCATGGCGCAAGCACAGAGAGCTGCTCCACTCCCCTGAACTAACCCCGGGAGCAGGCCCAGCCGGTCTGCGGGAGTGGCGCAATGACGCGAAGGGCTGGACGAGAACTCCCCGGGAGGCAGCGACCAATTTTGGAGCCGGGAGGGCAGAGTCCCAGCCGGGGAATCTTGCTGCCGGGCATTTGACTGGGCGCTGTCACGGCACAAGCACAGAGAGCTGCTCAACTCCCCTGAACTAACACCGGGAGGGGGCACAGCCGGGTCGTGGGGGCGGCATGGCCACGCGGCTGGCGGGACGAGAAGTCCCCAGGAGGCAGCGACTGATTTTGGAGTGGGGAGAGCACCATCCCAGCAGGGAAGCCTTGACGCTGGGCGTTGGTCTGGCAGCGGAGGATCTGACCACGGCTTCAGTGGGCCAGACCCCAGGGGGCAATCTCCACACAGCCAGCAAACATAGGCGACATGCCCCTCAGAAATCTCAGATAAAATAGTCATTCCAAGCAAGACAAGCAACTCTGGCTATATTCTGAGGTGCTACTCACTTATCTCTCTGATACCTCACCCACCCTTCCCAGGTGGCTTCATTAACATTGGAATTTCCTGAGCCAGAGGGAGAATGGCTCCGGCTCCACGGCGGCTTTGCTTCCCCCCCCCCACCTTTTTTATTTTTTCTTTTGGTCTTTTCCTAACCCACTCTTCCTGCCTGAGAGAAGGAAACACAAAAAACCCAGGGACCAAAAATCCATCCCTAATTGGACTAAAAACACAGAACCAGCTACAGCCAGGCATATATGATCCAAATCTTGGACTTTCATCCTTACAGGGAACAAGGTGGCGATTATAATCCAAAGGCTCTTCTGATAGGGATCTGACTGCATTTTTTTTAGCGGATTTTCTGGAAAAACTAGTTTCCCAGTGATGGCTCGAAGACAGCAGTCGATATCAAACCACATAAAGCAGCAGACCATGACAGCTTCTCCAGCCCCCCAAACAAAAGAATCAAAATCTTTCCCAAATGAAGATAGAGTTCTGGAATTATTAGATGCAGAATATAAAAAAACTAATTTACAGAATGCTTCAAGACATCAGAAACTAAATAAGGCAAACTTCAGAAAAAGCCAAGGAACACACTGATAAAACAGTTGAAGAACTCAAAAAGATTATTCAAGAACATAGTGGAAAAATTAATAAGTTGCAAGAATCCATAGAGAGACAACATGTAGAAATCCAAAAGATTAACAATAAAATTACAAAATTAGACAACACAATAGGAAGTCAGAGGAGCAGACTCGAGCAGTTAGAATGCAGACTGGGAAATCTGGAGGACCAGGGAATTAACAACAACATGGCTGAAAAAAAAATCAGATAAAAGAATTAAAAATTGAAGAAACCTTAAGAATCATGTGGGACTCTATCAAGAAGAATAACTTGTGTGTGATTGGAGTCCCAGAACAGGTAGGGAGGACAGAAAACACAGAGAAAATAGTTGAAGAACTCCTGACAGAAAACTTCCCTGACATCATGAAAGACGAAAGGATATCTATCCAAGATGCTCATCGAACCCCATTTAAGATTGATCCAAAAAGAAAAACACCAAGACATATTATCATCAAACTCACCAAAACCAAAGATAAAGAGAAAATTTTAAAAGCAGCCAGGGATAAAAGAAAGGTCTCCTTCAAGGGAGAATCAATAAGAATAAGTTCAGACTACTCAGCAGAAACCATGCAGGCAAGAAGGCAATGGGACGACATATACAGAGCACTGAAGGAGAAAAACTGCCAGCCAAAGATCATATATCCAGCAAAACTCTCTCTGAAATATGAAGGCGAAATTAAGATATTTACAGATAAACACAAGCTTAGAGAATTTGCAAAAACCAAACCAAAGCTACAAGAAATACTAAAGGATATTGTTTGCTCAGAAAACCAATAACATCAGATACCAGCACAACACAAGGTCACAAAACAGAACATCCTGATATCAACTCAAATAGGGAAATCACAAAAACAAATTAATATTAATTAAAAAAAATGCTCATAACAGGGAATCACGGAAGTCAATATGTAAAAGATCACAATAATGAAAAAGAGGGACTAAATACAGGTGACATAGAACTGCCATATGGAGAGTGATACAAGGCGATATAGAACAATACAAGTTAGGTTTTTACTTAGAAAAATAGAGGTAAATAATAAGGTAACCACAAAGAGGTATAACAACTCCATAACTCAAGATAAAAGCCAAGAAAAACGTAACGACTCAACAAACATAAAGTCAAACACTACGAAAATGAGGATCTCACAATTTACTAAGAAAAACGTCTCAGCACAAAAAAGTATGTGGAAAAATGAAATCGTCAACAACACACATAAAAAGACATCAAAATGACAACACTAAACACTTATTTATCTATAATTACGCTGAATGTAAATGGACTAAATGCACCAATAAAGAGACAGAGAGTCTCGGACGGGTTAAAGAAACACGATCCGTCTATATGCTGCCTACAAGAGACACACCTTAGACTTAGAGACACAAACAAACTAAAACTCAAAGGATGGAAAAAAATATATCAAGCAAACAATAAGCAAAAAAGAAGAGGAGTAGCAATATTAATTTCTGACAAAATAGGCTTTAGACTTAAATCCACCACAAAGGATAAAGAAGGACACTATATAATCATAAAAGGGACAATTGATCAGGAAGACATAACCATATTAAATATTTATGCACCCAGTGACAGGGCTGCAAGATACATAAATCAAATTTTAACAGAATTGAAAAGTGAGATAGACACCTCCACAATTATAGTAGGAGACTTCAACACACCACTTTCGGAGAAGGACAGGACATCCAGTAAGAAGCTCAATAGAGACATGGAAGACCTAATTACAACAATCAACCAGCTTGACCTCATTGACTTATACAGAACTCTCCACCCAACTGCTACAAAGTATACTTTTTTTTCTAGCGCACATGGAACATTCCCTACAATAGACCACATATTAGGTCATAAAACAAACCTTTCCAGAATCCAAAACATCGAAATATAAGAAAGCATCTTCTCAGGCCACAAGGCAATAAAACTAGAAATCAATAACAGAAAAACTAGGGAAAAGAAATCAAATTCTTAGAAACTGAACAATACCCTCCTGAAAAAAAAAGACTGGGTTATAGAAGACATCAAGGAGGGAATAAGGAAATTCATAGAAAGCAAAGAGAATTAAAATACTTCCTATCAAAACCTCTGGAACACAGCAAAAGCAGTGCTCAGAGGCCAATTTATATCGATAAATGGACACATACAAAAAGAAGAAAGAGCCAAAATCAGAGAACTGTCCCTACAACTTGAACAAATAGAAAGTGAGCAACAAAAGAATCCATCAGGCACCAGAAGAAAACAAATAATAAAAATTAGAGCTGAACTAAATGCATTAGAGAACAGAAAAACTATTGAAAGAATTAACAAAGCCAAAAGCTGGTTCTTTGAAAAAATTAACAAAATTGATAAACCATTGGCTAGATTGACTAAAGAAATACAGGAAAGGAAACAAATAACCCGAATAAGAAACGAGAAGGGCCACATCACAACAGACCCAACTGAAATTAAAAGAATCATATCAGATTATTATGAAAAATTGTACTCTAACAAATTTGAAAACCTAGAAGAAATGGATGAATTCCTAGAAAAACACTACCTACCTAAACTAACACATTCAGATATAGAACAACTAAATTGACCCATAATAAAAAAAGAGATTGTAACGGTAATCAAAAAACTCCCAACAAAAAAATGCCCTGGCCCGGACGGCTTCACTGCAGAGTTCTTCCAAACTCTCAGAGAAAAGTTAACACCACTACTACTAAAGGTATTTCAAAGCATAGGAAATGACGCAATGCTACCCAACTCATTCTATGAAGCCGCCATATCCCAGATACCAAAACCAGGTAAACACATTACAAAAAAAGAAAATTACAGACCTATATCCCTCATGAACATAGATGCAAAAATCCTCAACAAAATTCTAGCCAATAGAATTCAACAACATATCAAAAAATAATTCACCACGATCAAGTGGGATTTATACCAGGTGTGCAAGGCTGGTTTAATATTAGAAAAACCATTAATGTAATCCACCACATAAATAAAACAAAAGACAAAAACCACATGATCTTATCAATTGATGCAGAAAAGGCATTTGACAAAGTCCAAAACCCATTCATGATAAAAACTCTCACCAAAATAGGAATTGAAGGAAAATTCCTCAACATAATAAAGGGCATCTATGCAAAGCCAACAACCAACATCACTCTAAATGGAGAGAGCCTGAAAGCATTTCCCTTGAGAACGGGAACCAGACAAGGATGTCCTTTTTCACCGCTCTTATTCAACATCGTGCTAGAAGTCCTAGCCAGGGCAATTAGGCTAGACAAAGAAATAAAAGGCATCCGGATTGGCAAGGAGGAAGTCAAATTATCTCTATTTGCAGATGACATGATCTTGCACACAGAAAACCCTAAGGAATCCTCCAGAAAACTACTGAAACTAATAGAAGAGTTTGGCAGAGTCTCAGCTTATAAAATAAACATACAAAAATCACTTGGATTCCTCTACATCAACAAAAAGAACACCGAAGAGGAAATAACCAAATCAATACCATTCACAGTAGCCCCCAAGAAGATAAAATACTAAGGAATAAATCTTACCAAGGATGTAAAAGACCTATACAAAGAAAACTACAAAGCTCTACTACAAGAAATTCAAAAAGACATACTTAAGTGGAAAAACATACCTTGCTCATGGATAGGAAGACTTAACATAGTAAAAATGTCTATTCTACCAAAAGCCATCTATACATACAATGCACTTCCGATCCAAATTGCAGTGTCATTTTTTAAGGTGATAGAGAAACAAATCACCAACTTCATATGGAAGGGAAAGAAGCCTCAGATAAGCAAAGCATTACTGAAAAAGAAGAAAGTGGGAGGCATCACTCTACCTGATTTCAGAAGCTATTATACAGCCACCATAGTCAAAACAGCCTGGTACTGGTACAAAAACAGGCACATAGACCAATGGAACAGAATTGAGAACCCAGATATAAATCCATCCACGTGTGACCAGCTGATATTTGACAAAGGCCCAGTGTCAGTTAATTGGGGAAAAGATAGTCTTTTTAACAAATGGTGCTGGCATAACTGGATATCCATTTGAAAAAAAATGAAACAGGACCCATACCTCACACCATGCACAAAAACTAACTCCAAGTGGATCAGAGACCTAAACATAAAGACTAAAATGATAAAGATCACGGAAGAAAAAATAGGGACAACCCTAGGAGCCCTAATACAAGGCATAAACAAAATACAAAACATTACCAAAAATGACGAAGAGAAACCAGATAACTGAGAGCGCCTAAAAATCTAACACCTATGCTCATCTAAAGACTTCACCAAAAGAGTAAAAAGACCACCTACAGACTGGGAAAGAATTTTCAGCTATGACATCTCCGACCAGCACCTGATCTCTAAAATCTACATGATTCTGTCAAAACTCAACCACAAAAAGACAAACAACCCAATCAAGAAGTGGGCAAAGGATATGAACACACACTTCACTAAAGAAGATATTCAGGCAGCTAACAGATACATGAGAAAATGCTCTCGATCACTAGCCATTAGAGAAATGCAAATTAAAACCACGATGAGATTCCATCTCACTCCAACAAAAAAAAAATGCTGGCATTAATCCAAAAAACACAAAATAATAAATGTTGGAGAGGCTGCGGAGAGATTGGAACTCTTATACACTGCTGGTGGGAATGTCAAATGGTACAACCACTTTGGAAATCTATCTGGCGTTTTCTTAAACAGTTAGAAATAGAACTACCATACAACCCAGAAATCCCACTCCTCGGAATATACCCTAGAGAAAAAAGAGCCTTCACACAAACAGATATATGCACACCCATGTTTATTGCAGCTCTGTTTACAACAGCAAAAAGGTGGAAGCAACCAAGGTGTCCATCTACGGATGAATGGGTAAATAAATTGTGGTATATTCACACAATGGAATACTACACATCGATAAAGAACAGTGACGAATCTGTCAAACATTTCATAACATGGAGCAACCTGGAAGGCATTATGCTGAGCGAAATCAGTCAGAGGCAAAAGGACAAATATTGTATAAGACCACTATTATAAGATCTTGAGAAATAGTATAAACTGAGAAGAACACATACTTTTGTGGTTACGAGGGGGGAGGGAGGGAGGGAGAGGGTTTTTTTTTTACTGATTAATTAGCTGAAAAGAACTGCTTTACGTGAAGGGAAGGACAACACTCAATACATGGAAGGTCAGCTCGACTGGACTGGACCAAAAGCAAAGAAACTTCCGGGATAAAATGAATACTTCAAAGTTCAGCGGAGCAAGGGCGGGGGTTTGGGAACCATGGTTTAAGGGGACTTCTAAGTCAATTGGCAAAATAATTCTATTATGAAAACATTCTGCATCCCACTTTGAAATGTGGCGTCTGGGGTCTTAGAAGCTAACAAGCGGCCATCTAAGATGCATCAACTGGTCTCAACCCACCTGGATCAAAGGAGAATGAAGAACACCAAGGTCACACGACAACTAAGAGCCCAAGAGACAGAGAGTGCCACATGAACCAGAGACCTACATTATCCTGAGAACAGAAGAACTAGTTGGTGCCCGGCCACAATCGAAGACTGCCCTCACAGGGAGCAGAATAGAGAACCCCTGAGGGAGCAGGAGATAAGTGGGATGCAGACCCCAAATTCTCATAAAAAGGCCATACTTAATGGTCTGGATGTGACTGGAGGAATCCCGGCGGTCATGGTCCCCAAACCTTCTGTTGGCACAGGATGGGAACCAGCCCTGAACACAATTCATCGGATATTAAAGGGACTGGACAGTGGGTGGGAGAGAGATGGTGATGAAGAGTGAGCTAATAATATCAGGTGGACACTTGAGACTGTGTTGGCATCTCCTGTCTGGAGGGGGGATGGGAGGATAGAGAGAGTTGGCGGCTGCCAAAGTTTTCACGAAAGGAGAGACTGGAAGGGCTTACTCTTTAGGGGGACAGCAAGTGGGAGTAAGGAGTAAGATGTATATTGACTTATATGTGACAGACTGACTTGATTTGTAAACGTTCACTTGAAGCTCAATAAAATTTAATTAAAAAAAGTGGTAAGAAATAATCAAATTCTACCTATATTTTGAAAATAGAACCAACATAATTCACCAATAGACTAGATACAGTGTATGAAAGACAGAAAAATCACAGAGCCTCATTAAGTTATGGACCTAGGCTTTAGATAGATTATGATATTACTGAGATAGGGAAGACTTTACGTGGAAGGAGGTTGGAACCAAGAATTTACTTTTGGACATGGTACGTTTCAAATGGCTATTAGGTATCCAGGTGGAAATCCGAAAAAAGGAGTTAAAAATACGAGTTTGAAGATCAGGAATGAGTTGGGGCAGAAGATATAACTTTTGGAGTCACCAACGTATAAGTTGAATTTAAAGCCGTGGAACTGGATGGAATCATTTAAGGAGCGAGCATAAATAGAAAAGAGGTTCAATGACTAATCCTTGAAACACTTCAACATTTAAATGTCAGGGAGGGGAGGATGAATCAACTAAGAATACTAAATAAAGAGTAACCAATGAGGTAGGAGGAAATTAGGAAAAGTGTAGTGCCCCAGGATCCTAGTAAAAGTGTTTACAAAGGAAGTAATTTTCCATTTGCTCCCAAATGGTGCAGATGAAGTATATTTTTGAATGAAGACTATTTGGATTCTTGAATCTAAAGACTGAAAACTGTTTCCTCTTTAAAAAGTTAGCTTCCAGGGTGCAGAGCCAACATAGCACTATAGACAGAAGCACCACGCCATCCCTCTACAGCAAAGACCCAAAAAACTAAGTAAAAGGGATACAAATGTCAATCCTGGAACCCTAAGCATCAAATGAAGGGATAAAGAGCTCAATCAAACACTGAATGGAATAAGAAATGGACAGAGAACAGAGAATGAGGAGAGCTATGAAGCAGATGTCCCCTACTAGCTAACGTGGCATGAACTTGCGATCTTGGACCACAGCCACCGAGAATGGTGGACAGGGAGTACGGGAAGTCAACTTCCCAACAGGAGATAGAGCAACTGGTAACCAGGGATACACAATTATCCACTACCCATCCCTCTATGTAGACTCCACCACTTTCCAACAAGCCACAGTTGCTTGGCTGAAGAGACAGCAGCTCCTTGCCACCTGGATTCACCCCACTCCCACCAGCTGACTCCTTAAGTGCCATTTTTGTTGTTGTTGTTGTTTTGGGGATTCTTTTTTGTTTCTTCTCTTTCACTTCCTTCCTTTCCTTTCTCCTGCCTAGCTAGCACCGTGTGCTCTCTCTGCCACTACTTGATTGGCTGTGACACACTGCCTGACTATAGGGCCATGAGCACATGGTTTCCCTGAGTCCAAACCACCCCATCAGCAGGCACCTTCAGTGCCATTTTTATTTTTTTGTTTTGTTTTTGGTTTCTTATCTCACTCAGTCTTCCTTCCTTTCCTTTCTCCCAACCACCTAGCTGTGTGTGCCATCTTTGCCTCTTTTTATCAGGCTGTGCCACACCACCCAGCTAGAGAGCCACCAGCACATGGCTTCCTCAGTCTGCATCACCACACCATCAGGCTTCCTCAGTGCCATTTTTTCCTGGTTTCTTATCTCTTTCTCCTGTCTTTTTATTTTATTTTTTACTGTTTTCTTTCATTTTTATGTTCTATTTTTTATTTCTTCTTTTTCTCCATTCGCTCACCCAAATAGCTCCATACAAGGCCTCCTCTCTGTTCCTCCTGCCCATCTGCACTCTCTGCCAAGCACTGCACCCCTGAGTGGCACAGAAGTGGACCACCGGAACCTACCCTACGCTGTCCCTTGGCACTGCCCTGTGAGCCCTAGTATGGGCCGCAAATGGCCCACCCTTGTTCTTGTCCCTCCACTGGACTGCCCTGCTGCACCATAGATGAGCAACCACCCCTGCCCACCTGGGCAAAGTGGTGTGAAATATCATGCCCACAAACAAGCAAGCAACAAAGCCACCCAGTCCACCTGCCCAGCCATTAAAAAAAAGCAGGAAGAAACAAACAAATCTACAATCAACCAAAGAAGAAAATAATTCCTGAAAGTCCTGAAGACAGCAGACAATATCAAAACATATTAAAAACAGAACAGGATGGCTCAATAAAGAGTACAAAACAAAACATCAGAAGACCTTCTGGTATAAGAAAAGTCACTGGAACTACATGACAGGAAATTCAAAACTCTAATATTCGGGGTTCTCCAAGAGATGAAAGAAAACACAGACAAAAATAAGGAAAAAATAGACAAAATCATGGAAAAGAAAGAAAAGAAAAGGAAGAATTCAGAAAATAATACAGGAACAAAATACCAAAAATAAATAACTAGAAATCTTACAAAAACAACAATTAGAAATTGGAAAAACAACAGGATTTCAGAAATGGATGGTGGAATAGAAGGTTTTAGGAGTAAATTTGAAACAATTGAAGATAGGATCAGTAAAACTGAAGACAAAGCCTTGGATACCACTTTGAAGAAAAATCAGAGAAAAGAATGAAGAAAAACAAAGAAATCTGAGAACAATGTGGGATATATCGAAAGCAAAAATTTGCATGTGATTTGAGTTCCAGAACAGGGTGAGAAAATAGAAAACACAGGATCATTTAAGAATTGCTGACAGAGAACTTCCCTAATATCATGAAAGATGAAAAGCTGACTATCCAAGAAGCTCAGCAGACTCCATATAGGATAGACCCCAAAAGAAAACCACCAAGACATGTCATAATCATATTCACTAAAACCAAAAACAAAGAAAGAATCCTGAGAGAAGCTGGAGAAAAATAAAAAGTCACATACAGAGGGGAAGTGATAAGACTAAACTCTGATTACTCAGCCGAAACCATGCAGGCAAGAAGGAAATGGTACGACATATATAAAACCTTGAAAGAAAAAAAACTCCAACCAAGAATAATATATCCTGCAAAACTTTCACTCAAATATGATGGCAAAATTAGGACATTTCCAGATAAACAGAAATTACGGGAATATGTAAAAATCAAACCAAATTTTCATGAATTATTAAAGGGAGTACTTCTGTTAGAGAGCCAACAACATTAGACAACAACCTGCATCTAGGACACAAGACAGCATCAGCCAGATACCAACCTAGATAATGAACTCTCAAGGATAAAACAAAACTAAATGATCTACAACAGGGAACCAGAGAGGTCAATGTGTAAATGACAAGACTGTCAGAAAAATAAAAGACGGAATAAACAGTGTAGTTACAGGACATTCAAATGGAGAGGAAGTCAAGGCAATATCAAGTAATAAAAGACTGGTTTAAACTTAGGAAAACGAGGGTAAATTTCAAGGCAACCAACCACAAAGAAAGTTAACAAACTTACTCATCAAAACAAAGAAGAAAAGAAAAGAGTATACACAAAATCTACGAAATCAAAAGGAACAAAAAAAAATCCACAAATAAAAGGAAAGCTGCACAGGGGACTAAAAGGAACAAAGAAAGTGTCAGCACCACAAAAAAAGCACAAAATAATAGCAATAAACTCACACCTCTCAATAATCACACTACACATAAATGTCTTAAATACACCCATAAACAGGAAGTGACAGAATGGATAAAAAACAGAATTCATCAATATGCTATCTACAAGACATAAATATATTAAAAATCAAAGAATGGAAAAAATATATAGCAAGGAAACAGCAACCGAAAAAGAGCAGGAGTGCCAATACTAATCTCAGATAAATAGACTTTAAGACAAAATCGACTATAAAAGACAAGGAAGGACATTACGTAAGGATTAAAGGAACAATCCACCATGAGGACATACCCATAATAAATATGTACACACCCAGTGACAGGGCTCCAAAATACATAAAACAAACTTTAACTGCACTGAAAAGAGAAATTGACAGTTCCACAGTAATAGTAGAAGACTTCAACATACGACTCTTGGTAAAGGACAGAACATGTAGAAAGAAACTCAGCAAAGAATCTCAAGATCTAAAGGCCACAATCAACCAACTTGACCTTTAGACATATATGTAGAACACTCCACCCAATAGCAGAAAAACACACATTCTTTTCCAACACACATGGAAATTTCTCCAGGATAGACCACATCTTAGGCCACAAAGCAGCTCTCAACAAAATCCAAACATTGACATAATACGAAGCATCTTCTCTGATCACTATGTCCAAAAGTAGACATTAATAACAGGAAGAGAGAGGAAAAATAATACATGGAAACCAAATAGCACCTTGCTTAAAAACCACTGGGTATTAGAAGAAATTGAAGATGGAATAAAAAAAAATCCTAGAATCAAAGAAGAATGAAAACACACCATACCAAAACCTTTGGGACACAGCAAAGGCAGTGCTCAGAGGTCAATTTATGATAGACGCACACATCAAGAAAGAAGAAAGGGACAAAATCAAAACATTATCTACACAACTCGGAAAAAAAGAAAGAAAACAGCGAAAGAAGCCCACAGCCACCAGAAGAAAGGAAATAATAAAGATCGAAGCAGAAATAAATGAAGTAGAGAATAGAAAAACAATATGAAAAATCAACACAACCAGAAGAATCAATAAGATTGACAAACCATTGGCCAAACTGAGAAAAGAAAAACAGGAGACGATGCAAATAACTCAAATGAAAAACGAACTGGAGGACATTACAAGAGACCCAACTGAAATAAAAAGGATCATAGCAGAACACTATGAAAAACTATACTCCAAAAAATTTGAAAACCTAGAGGAATGCACAAATTCCTAAAGACACTAGCTACCTAAACTAACACAAACTGAAGTCAAAAATCTCAACAGACACATAACAAGAGATTGAAAAGGTAATAAAAACCCCCAACAAAAACAACAAAAAAGCCCTGGTCCAAATGGCTTCACTGGGGAATTTTACCTGGCATTCAGAGAAGGGTGTACAGCAGTACTACTTAAACTATTCCAGAACATAGAAAAGGAAGGGATACTTCCAAATTCACTCCATGAAGCAAGCATAACCCCAATACCAAGACCAGCTGAAGACACCACAAAAAAAGAAAATTACAGCCCAATATCTCTCATGAATATAGATGTAAACATTATCAGCCAAATTCTAGCCAATAAAATTCAGCATCATAACAAACACTAATAAATTCTGACCAAGTGGGATTCATACCAGTTATGCAAGGATGGTTCAATGTTAGAAAATCAATCAACGTAATCCACCACACAAATAAAACAAAGAGAATCACATGATTATCTCTATCAACACAGAAAAGGCATTCAAAAAGGCCCAATGCCCATTTTTGATAAAAACTCTTAATAAAATAGGGACAGAAGGGAAACTCCTCAATATAATAAAGTACACCTGTACAAATCCAACAGCCAACATAATTCTTAATGGAAAGAGGCTGAAAACATTCTGCTTGAGAACAGGAACAAGACAATGATTGCCTTTATCACCACTCCTATTTCACGTTGTGCTGGAAGTCCCAGCTAGACCAATAAGGCAAAAAAAAAAAAAAAGAAAGAAAGAAAGGGCATCCAAATTGGTAAGGAAGAAGTAAAACTGTCCCTATTCGTGGATGATATGATACTGTACATAGAAAACCTAAAAGACTCCACAAGAAAACTACTGGAACTAATAGGAAGATTCAGCAAAATAGGAGGATAAAAGATAAACATACAAAAAATCAGTTTGATTCTTATACACCAGTAAAGAGAACTATGAAAAGGAAATCAGGAAAGCAATACAATTTATAATAGCCCCTAAAAAAAAATATACTTAGGAAAAAATCTAACCAGGAAAAGTAAAAGACCTGTGCAAAGAAAACTACAGAACACTACTGCAAGAAACCAAAACAGACCTACATAAATCAAAAAACATGCCATGCTTATGGATAGGTAGACTCAACATTATGAAAATGTCAGTTCTACCCAAAGCAATCTACGAATACGATGCAATTTCAATCCAAACCCAACAGCATTCTTAAAAACTAATCATTAACTTTGTATGGAAAGAGAAGAGACCATGGATAAGTAAAACACTAATGAAGAAGAAAAAAGTAGGAGTACTCACACTACCTAAACTCAGAACCTACTATACAGATATGGTAGTCAAAACAGCCTGGTACTGGTACGACGACAGACACATTGACCAAGGGAACAGAATTGAGAACCCAGATGTAAACCCATCCACCTATGGTCATCTGGTCTTCAACAAAGGCCCAAAACCTGTGAAATGAGGAAAAGGCAGTCTTTTTAACAAAGTGCTGGCAAAACTGTATGTCCATTTGCAAAAAAAAAAATGAGGCAGGACTCATACCTCACATCATACACAAAAACTAACTCAAAATGGATCAGAGATCTAAATATAAAACCAAAAACTATAAAGATTGTAGAAGAAAAAATAGGGTCAGTGCTAGAGGCCCTAATACATGGCATAAACAGAACACAAACCGTAACTAACAACAAACAGAAGATAAGCTAGATAACTGGAACTTTCTAAAAATTAAACACTTATGCTCATCGAAAGAGTTCACCAAAGTGTCAAAAAAGAAGCTACGGGCTGGGAAAAAATTTTTGGTTATAACAAATCTGACAAAGATCTAATTTCTATAATTTATAGGAAAATCCAACACCTCTACAACAAAAAGACAAATAATTCAGTTAAAAAATGAGCAGAAGATATGAATAGACACCTCACCGAAAAAGAATCAGGTGGCTAACAGACACATGAGGAAATGCTTTTGATCACTAGCCATTAGGGAAATGCAAATCGAAACTACAATGAGATACCATCTCACCCCGACATTACTGGTACAAATCAAAACAACAAAATAACAAATGTTGGAGTGACTGCAGGGCGATTGGAACTCTTACGCACTGCTGGTGGAAATGTAAAATGGTACAACCATTTTGGAAAATGATATGGTGGTTCTTGAAAAAGATAGAAATATTATACAATCCAGAAATCTCACTCTTAGGAACATATCCTAGTGAAATAAGCACTGTCACACCAATAGACATATGCACACCCATGTTCATTGCAACAATATTCACAGTAGCAAAAAGGTAGAAACAACCTAAGTGCCCATCAACAGATGGATGGATAAACAAACTATGGTATGTACACATAATGGAATACCAGGCAACGATAAAGAGCAATGATGAATCCCCAAAACATCTAACAACGTGGACGAATCTGGAGGGCATTATGCTGAGTGAAATAAGTCAATCACAAAAGGACAAATATTGTATGAGTCCAGTATTATAAAAACTCCTGAAAAGGTTTACATACAAAAAGAAACAATCTTTGATGGTTACAACGGAGGGGAGGGGCGGGGATGGGAAAACAATAGACAATAGATAAGTGGAAATTTTGGAGAAGGGTAAGACAGTATAAAATACTGGGGAATCCAGCATAACCTGTACAAGGCAAGGTCATGGTAGCTCCATAGACACATCCGAACTCCCTGAGGGACCGCATTGCTGGGCTGAGGGCTGTGGGGACCATGATCTTGGGGAATATCTAGCTCAATTGGCATAACAGAGTTTATAAAGAATATGTTATACATTCTACTTTGGTGAGTAGCGTATGAGGTCTTAAAAGCCTGTGAGCAGCCATACTCCACTGGTCTCATCCCTTCGGGAACAAGAAAGAATGAAGAAAAATAAAGATACAAGGAAAGATTAGTCCAAAAGACTAATGAAGCACATCTACCACTGCCTCCACCAGACTGAGTCCAATACAACGAGATGGTGCCCGGCTTCCACCACTGACTGCTCTGACAGGGATCACAATAGTGGGTCCTGGGCAGAGGTGGAGAAAAATGTAGAACAAAATTCTAACTCAAAAAGAAAGACCAAACTTGCTGGCCTGACAGAGACTGGAGAAACCCAGCTCAGTAATGAGGTCACTCCTGAGGTTCACCCTTCAGCCAAAAACTGAACAGGCCCATGGAACAAAAGAAGACTAAAGGGGCACACCAGCCCTGGGGCAGGGACTGGAAGGCAGGAGGGAACAGGAAAGCTGGAAGTAGGGAACCCAGTGTTGAGAAGGGGGAGTGTTGACATGTCATTGGTTTGTTAACCAATGTCATAGAGCAATGTGTGTACTAACTGTTTGATGAGAAACTAGTTTGTTCTGTAAACCTTTATCTAAAGTACAATTTTAAAAAAAAGAAATATTATTTGATGATTATGAGGGAGGGAAGTGGTGGGGAGTGAGAATTACTAACTAGAAAATAGATAAGTGGTAAATTTGGTGAAGGGTAAAACAGTACCCAATAAGGCGGAAGCAAGCACAACTTGACCAAAGCAAGGTTGGAGGCTTCATAGACACATCCAAATTCCTGGAGAGACCAAATTACTGGGCTGAGGGCTGGGGACTCTGGTCTCAGGGAACATCCAGCTCAATTGGCATAACATAGTTTTTAAAGAAAATTTTCTACATCCTACTTTGGTGAGTAGTGTCTGGGTCCTTAAAAACTTATGAGAGGCCATCTAAGATACTTCACTGGTCTCACCCCATCTGGAGCAAGGGAGAAAAAAGAAAACTAAAGTCACAAGGGAAGGATTAATCCAGAAGACTAATGGACTACAACTACCACAGCCTTCACCAGACTGAGCCCAGCTACCAGCACTGACTGCTCTGACAGTGATCACAATAGAGGGTCCTGGATAGAGCTGGAGATAAATGTAGAACAAAATTCTAACTTGCAAAAAAATACCAGACTTAATGATCTGATAGAGTATGGAGAAACCCTGAGAGTATGGCCCCTGGACACCCTTTTAACTCAGTATTGAAGTAACTTCTGAGGTTCATCTTTCAGCCAAAGATTAGACAGGCTCATAAAACAAAATGAGACTAAATAGGCACACCATCCCAGGTGCAAATATGAGAAGGCAGCAGAGGACAGGAAAGCTGATAATGGGGAACCCAAGATCCGGAAGGGGAGAGTGTTGACATGTCTTGGAGTTGGCAACCAATGTCACAAAACAATATGTGTATTAATTGTTTAAAAAGAAACTAACATGCTCTGTAAACCTTCATCTAAAGCACACACAAAAAATAAATAAATAAAGATTACAACCAAGAAAAAAAAAGAAAAAGAATATATGCCCAGATTACGTTAGCAACAAAAATAAAAAAATACAAAAAATTAAAAACCTCAATCATTTTTACCTTTAAGCTGGTATTGAGTGACATAAACATTACAAAGTAATATCAGAAACAAGGCTTCTATTTTTGTACTGTTACTGTCTTTGATTTAATAATTGTATTTAGAAATAAACTATCACATCTAAATTTTTACCATTCCTTGTCTAGGTCAGAGATTTTTCATATTTGTAAGAATATGAATATTGATTTAGTAGAGGGCATTTTTTTTTTATTAAAAAGTAGAATTCCTTGGGCGTCATGCTGATGTGCTAGCATGGTTACTCCAAGAATGGGCCTTTAATACAATCCATTAAACACTGACATTGAGGACTGTTTACTGTGAATGCATATTAAGTTTCAGAGTAGATGCAGAAGTAGCTCTTCATGATGTGACCCATAATAAACCAGCTGAATCCAAAATAAATAAAAAGATGGCGTTTTTATAACAAGCTTCCTTGTACATTCATCCATATGTAAAAAAGAAACTGCTGTTGTGGCAAAAAGGGTAAGTTTCATTATGGTCTCCTCTTCAGGCCGTAAGAGGAAGAAGAAGGAAAAACCTTCATTGTGTATAAAACCTTTTGCACTTTGACATAAGTCTTTCCAGCCAAACCCTCTTTTTCACTGAAACAAACTTAAACCATATTCCATTTCACAAAAGCAAAATGTGCTGAACATGTGGTTTTTAAAATAGAAGCATGTGCATCAACTGTTCTACATGAAGATCCTTTATGAAAAAGGTCCCTGGGGAAAGTTCATTACCCAAAGCCAGGGAGTACAGGAAAAGGGTGAAACAGCCTGAGATTAAGCCTTCCCTAAAGTGGATGGCCCAGGCAGAGGCATAAGTGATATTTAATATGCACACTTACGGGCTCCTGTTGAGTGCCCTGTTTAGTAACCCGGATCAGGATGCTTGTTTAGTGGATAAAAGTGTAACTTTAGAAATTGGCAGGAACTCTTGTGCTTGGCCACCTGTACTCTCAGCCAGAGCTGGTGGAAGGCGTTTTAAAAAAGCACACATTTCAAACTTTATTTTGCTTTTTATAACTTTCCGGTTTCAAAAGAGCCATTTATGAAAACTCTCAGTTCAAGGACAACACTCAATAGTCATTACGATAAAGTTCATGTTCGGTCTTTCCATTGCTAAAATAATACTCTTTTTTAAGCTTTAAAAATATACTGAAGGAAAAGTGGACATTATCTTTGTTGCAATAGCTGAGGTACATTGCCATATGAATGAATATCTTTGTTGCAAACTTTTGGCCATCAGTAATAATACTAGTTATGTCTAAAATAAATACTGTGAACCACAAAAACAGTCTGCAGAGTCAATCAACAGGGGGTATTAGCACTTCAAGGAAACCATCCCTTTGAATCCGAAAAAAGAGATTTGGCTGTGAATTTTGACTTAAGAATATAATAATGTCTTCCTAGGTCTCATTATATCTTATACCCATTTAAGACCATCTGGGGCCCAGAATGATGAAAGAGTAGTGTAAATTTATGACCCCCTAAATTTTTTTTTTTTTTAAATCTAACAATAGCCCTTTGGATATTTGGTTGAATTAGTAGATTTACTGCTAATCCAAACACTGTGGGACAAATTCTGCCTGAAACATCTGCAATGTAGGTCTCTGAAAATTGTAGTAGGTTGAGCTTTTGAAGGCATGACAGCAGTCTTATGCTCCAAGCACAGGCTGAATGTGTTTTGCCACCAAGTATAATTCGGATTTGCATTTCCTCCACGTTTGCAATGGCAGCCACCTTCCCCCGGCATCCTACACTCCATGTTAATGGTCATTGCTAGCAATAGAGTTAAATTAGTTATATATTCCTTTCTAGACCAAGTAAATTTTGAGTTAATTTTGTGCACAAAGATACTCGTGGTATTAGAAAAATTAACTTACACTCTTAAAACTTGTCAAGGTGTGGACAATTGAAAGCTGTTTAAAAACAGAGTTTTTCATCAATTTCTGCTAAATCACAGATACAACTGCAAATTCTTATCTCAGCAGCCATTTTATGATTTGCGGATACTCTTTGGATTTCCTGAATTTTTACAAATTGGTGAATCTGAGATATCCAATATAAGTGGCACTATTTCCATCTGTGATGTGATAAGTGCATTTTACAGTATAATTATGTGCAGATGTCAGAAGAAAAATCATATTAGCAAACATTAGACACATACAAAAACTGATTCAGAATATGTTTATGAAATTTAAAATCAGAATATACTACTCTACTAAATGCAACCTGGCAAACCACTTGCCTGACAGAAGAATCTTGTACTAATATTAATAACTGTCATTTGCTATGTGCTACGCTTTTAATAAAAAAAAATTGATCTTCATGAAACTAAATGAGGTAGATATTCTTACCCCCACATCACAGATAAGGAAAAATTAAGTGACTTGTCCAGAGTTTACAGTAGAGCCAAAATTTAAGCCCACATGTCTCTGTTTCTAAAATTCTCCATGTTTTGGCTACGGCATGCAACCCTGGTAAATGAACTGTTACAGTAAACCTATCAACAAGCTCAGTGACCTCTGATGTCATTTCATATGCGTCATTTCCCCTTCTCTCCATTTTATATATGTAATAAAAGTAATTTTCCATGCCTCAAAGATCACAATTCTTTTCATTTGCTAGGTACTGCTGAAATTTTAAGCCTACGTCTCAGACAATTCAGATATCACCCTTATTACATAATTGACAGATAGCATGCCAGGCTTATAAAAAAAATATTGCCCAAGAAACCAGTTGAGGAAATAGAGATAACACCAAGGTGGCATAATCAAAGTTTTTCAAACTTTTTCTTGAATATACAATACTTAAAACACTTTTAGGACCCTGGGTGGCACAAATAGTTTGCACTGAACTAATACCTGAAAGATTGGAGGTTCAAACACACCCAGCAGCTCCACAGGAGAAAGACCTGGCAATCTACTTCCTTAAAGATTACAGCCAAGAAAACCCTATATAGTAGTTCTATTCTGTAACACATGATGTCACCATGAGTTGCAGTCAACTCGATGACAATGAGTTTTTGTGTTTTTTTTTTTTTTGTAAAAGCACTTATTATTTTTTAATTGTGGTGAAAACATTCACACTGAAACATTCACCGGCACAACTTTCAAATTTAAAATCAATGGCATTGATTACATTTTTCGAGTTGTGCCACCATTATCCCTAACTTTTTCCAAAATATTCCACCACCATTAATATGAACTAAATGCCCTACAAACAAAAATTCCCCTTCTCCCCCTTCCTCCCACCCTGGTAACCATAATAATCTTTGGTTTCTATGTATTTGCTTATTTCATATAAGCGAATCCATACAGTATTTCTCTTCTTTTGTCTGGCTTGTTTCACCTAGCATAACGTTTTTAAGA
Source organism: Elephas maximus indicus (assembly GCF_024166365.1). NCBI lineage: Eukaryota > Metazoa > Chordata > Mammalia > Proboscidea > Elephantidae > Elephas > Elephas maximus. The sequence continues at coordinate 84,047,138 of NC_064846.1, forward strand.
TTCATCCACGTTGTGGCATGCCTCAGAAACTAATTTCTCCTTATGGCTGCATAATATTCCATCCCATATATATGTTGGCATTGTTGTTAGGTGCCGTAGAGTCAGTTCCAACTCACAGTGACCCTACGTACAAGAGAATGAAACACTGCCTGGTCCTGCGCCATCCTTACAATCATTGCTATGCTTGAGTCCATTGTTGCAGCCACTGTATCAATCCATCTCATTGAGGGTCTTCCTCTTTTTTACTGACCCTTTACTTTACCAAGCAAGATGTCCTTCTCCAGGGACTGGTCCCTCCTGATAACATGCCCAAAGTATGTAAGATGAAGTCTTGCCATCCTCCCTTCAAAGAGATATTCTGGATGTACTCATTCCAAGACAGATTTGTTCCTTCTTCTGGAAGTCCATGGTATATTCAATATTCTTTCCCAATACCATAATTCAAAGGGGTCTTCTTCAGTCTTCCTTATTCATTGCAAAGCTTTCACGTAAATATGAAAAAAAGCGATTGAAAATACCATGGCTTGGGTCAGGAGCACCCTTTTCTTCAAGGTGACATCTTTGCTTTTTAACACTTTAAAGAGGGCTTTTGCAGCAGATTTGCCCAATGCAATGTGTCCTTTGATTTCTTGACGGCTGCTTTCGTGGGCTTTGATTGTGGATCCAAGTAAAATGAAATCCTTGACAACTTCAATATTTTTACCATGATGTTGCTTATTGGTCCAGTTGTAAGGGTTTGTATGTATGTATGTATATACCACATTTTATTCATCCATTTTTCTGTTTGCTGGGCATTTCAGTTATTTCCACCTTTTGGCTATCATGGAAAGTGCTGCAATGAAAATTGGTGTACAGGTTTCTGTTTGTGTTCCTGGCTTCACATCTTGTGGGTGTATATCTAAGATGGGGTTTGCAGGTTATATGGCAATTCCATGTTCAACTTTTTGAGGAACTGCCAAACTGTTTTCTACAATGGCTATACCATTTTATATTCCTATCGGTTTCTCCACAACCTTGCCAACACTTGTCACTTTATATTTATTTATTTATGATTGCCATTCCAAGATGGGTGGGGTGGTACCTCCTTGTGGATTTGATTTGCATCTCCCTATGGGCTAATAGAGGAAATGCTGGTGGAGAAGTGGTTAAGAGCTATGGCTGCTAAACAGAAGGTCAGTAGTTCAAATCTACCAGGTGGCCCTTGGAAATCTTACAGGGCAGTTCTACTCTGTCCTAGAGGGTTGCTGTGAGTTTGAATCGGCTCTAGGGCAATGGTTTTAGTTTTTTGGCGTATGGGCTAATGGAGCCCTGGTGGTGCAATGGTTAGAGCTTGGCTGCTAAACAAAATGTGGGCAGTTCGAATCCACCAGCTACTCCTTGGAAACGCTAGGGGGCAGTTCTATTCTGTACTATAAGGTTGTTATGAGTTGGAATAGACAGGAGGGCAATCAGTTATGGGTTAAAGGTGGATGAAGGAGCCCTGGTGGCACGGTCATTAAGCAGTTCGATTGCTAACTGAAAGGTTAGTGGTTCAAACCCATCAGCCACTCAGTGGGAGAAAGATGTGGCAGCCTGGTTCCATAAAGATTTATAGGCTTAGAAACCATATGGGGCATTTCTACTCTGTACTATAGGGTGGCTCAGAGTCAGAATCAACTCGACAGCAGTGAGTTTAGTTTTTGGGAATGGCTAATGATGTTGAGCATTTTTCATGTGATCATTAGCCATTTGAATATCCTCTTTGATAAACTGTCTGTTCAAGTCCTTTGCCCATTTTTTGAAATTTATTGTGCTTTAAGTGAAAGTTTACAAATCAAGTCAGTATTTCATACAAAAAATTATACACACCTCCCTGTGTACCTCTAGCTGCTCTCCCCCAATGTGACAGCACACTCCTCTCCATCCTGTATCCCCTGTGTTCATTCAACCACCTCCTGTCCCCCTCTGCCTTCTTATCTCACCTCCAGACAGGAGCTGCTCACATAGTCTCATGTGTCTACTTGAGCCAAGAAGCTCAATCCTCACCAGTATCATTTTCTGTCTTATAGTCCAGACCTCCTTCACGTGTCGGTCAGTTTGTAGTACTGTGGGGGCTTGTGTGTTGCTGTGATGCTGGAAGCTATGCCACTGGTATTCAGACACCAGCAGGGTCACACATGGAGGACAGGTATCAGCTGAGCTTCCAGACTAAGACAAACTAGGAAGAAGGACCTGGCAGTCTATTTCTGAAAAGCATTAGCCAGTGAAAACCTTATGAATAGCAGCGGAACACTGTCTGATATAGTGCTGGAAGATGAGCGCCCCCCCCCCCCGTTGGAAGGCACTCAAAAGATGACTGGGGAAGAGGTGACTTTAATGATGTGGATGGAGTAAAGCTTTTAGGACCTTCATTTGCTGATGTGGCACTACTTAAAAAAATGAGAAGAAACAGCTGCAAACATCCATTGATAATCAGAACCTGGAATGTACGAAGTATGAATCTAGGAAAATTGGAAATCATCAAAAATGAAATGGAACGCATAAACATCAATATCCTAAGCATTAGTGAGCTGGTATTAGTGGACTGTTATTGGCCCTTTTGAATCGGGCAAACATATAGTCTACTATGCTGGGAATGACAACCCAAAGAGGAATGGTGTTGCATTCATCGTCAAAAAGGACGTTTCCAGATCTATCCTGAAGTACAACGCTGTCAGTGATAGGATAATATCCATACGCCTACAAGGAAGACCAGTTAATAAGACTATTACTCAATTTTACGCACCAAACACTAGGGCCAAAGATGAAGAAACAGAAGATTTTTATAAGCTGCCGCAGTCTGAAATTGACTGAACATGCAATCAAGATGCATTGATAATTACTGGCAACTGGAATGCAAAAGTTGGAAACAAAGAAGAAGGATCAGTAGTTGGAAACTATGGCCTTGGTGATAGAAAAAATGCTGGAGATCAAATGATAGAATTTTGCAAGACCAAAAACTTCATTGCAAATACCTTCTTTCACCAACATAAACGGCACCTATACACATCGACCTCGCCGGATGGAACACACAGAAATCAAATTGACTGCATCTGTGGAAAGAGATGATGGAAAAGCTCAATATCATCAGTCAGAACAAGGCCAGGGGCCGACTGTGGAATAGACCATCAATTGCTCATCTGCAAGATCAAGCTGAAACTGAAGAAAATCAGAGCAAATCCACGAGAGACAAAATATGACCTTGAGTATATCCCACCTGAATTTAGAGACCATCTCAAGAACAGATTTGACGCATTGAACACTAGTGACCGCAGACCAGACGAGTAGTGGAATGACGTCAAGGACATCATCCATGAAGAAAGCAAGACGTCACTTAAAAGACAGGAAAGAAAGAAAAGACCAAGATGGATGTCAGAGGAGACTCTGAAACTTGCTCTTGAGTGTCGAGCAGCTAAAGTGAAAGGAAGAATTGATGAAGTAAAAGAGCTGAAGAGAAGATTTCAAAGGGCTTCTCGAGAAGACAAAGTAAGGTATTATAATGACATGTGCAAAGAGCTGGAGATGGAAAACCAAAAGGGAAGAACACGCTTGGCATTTCTTCATTTCTGAAAGAACTGAAGAAAAAATTCAAACCTCGAGTTGCAATAGTGAAAGATTCCATGGGGAAAATATTAAACTACAAAGGAAGCATCAAAAGAAGGTGGAAGGAATACACAGAGTCATTATACCAAAAAGAATTAGTCACTATTCAACCATTTCAAGAGGTGGCATATGATCAGGAACCGATGGTACTGGAGGAAGAAGTCCAAGCTGCTCTGAAGGTATTGGCGAAAAACAAGGCTCCAGGAATTGATGGAATATCAATTGAGATGTTTCAACAAACAGATGCAGCGCTGGAAGTGCTCACTCGTCTATGTCAAGAAATATAGAAGACAGCTTCCTGGCCAACTGATTGGAAGAGATCCATATTTATGCCTATTCCCAAGAAAGGTGATCCAACCGAATGTGGAAATTATAGAACAATATCATTAATATCACACACAAGCAAAATTTTGCTGAAGATCATTCAAAAATGGTCGTGGGAGTACATCGACAGGACAGGGAACTGCCAGAAATTCAGGCCGGTTTAAGAAGAGGATGTGGAACCAGGGATATCATTGCTGATGTCAGATGGATCCTGGCTGAAAGCAGAGAATACCAGAAGGATGTTTACCTGTGTTTTATTGACTATGCAAAGGCATTCGACTGTGTGGATCGTAACAAACTATGGATAACACTGTGAAGAATGGGAATTCCAGAACACTTAATTATGCTCATGAGGAACCTTTACATAGATCAAGAGGCAGTTGTTCTATCGAAGAAGAAATCACCAAATCAACGCCATTTACAGTACCCCCCAAGAAGATAAAATACTTTATCCTACCAGAGATGTAAAAGACTTGTACAAAGAAAACTACAGTACACTTCTGCAAGAAAACAAAAGAGACTTACATAAGTGGAAGAACATACCTTGCTCGTGGATAGGAAGACTTAACATTATAAAAATGTTTATTCTACCAAAAGTGATCTTTACATTTAATGCAATTCCGATGCAAATCCCAATGACATTCTTCAACGAGATGGAGAAACAAATCACCAATTACATATGGAAGAGAAAGAAGCCCCGGATAAATAAGGCATTACTGAAAAAGAACAAAGTGGGAGGCCTTACTTTACCTGATTTTAGAACCTATTATACCGCCACAGTAGTCAAAACAGCCTGGTACTGGTACAACAACAGATACATGGACCAATGGAACAGAATTGAGAATCCAGACATAAATCCGTTCACATATGAGCAGTTGATATTTGACAAAAGAAAACTCTATGTGGCAGTTCTACTCTGTCCTATAGGGTCACTATGGGTCGAAATCGACTCGACGGCACTGGATTTTGGGTCTAAAACAGTTAAATGGGGAAAAGACAGACTTTTTAACAAATGGTGGTGGCATAACTGGATATCCATCTGCAAAAAAATGAAATAAGACCCATATCTCACTCCATGCACAAAAACTAACTCAAAATGGATAGAAGAACTAAATATAAAATCTAAAATGATAAAGATCATGGAGGAAAGAATAGGGATAATGATAGGAGCCTTAATACATGGCATAAACAGCATACCCATGTACCCAGTGCCCTCGAGTCAATTCCGACTAAAGCGATATTATACAAATAATTATTAAGAATGCAGAAGAAAAACTAGATAACTGGGAGCTCCTAAAAATCAAACACCTATGCTCATCCAAAGACTTCATCAAAAGAGTAAAAAGACTACCTACAGACTGGGAAAAAGTTTTTAGCTATGACACTTCCAATCAGGGCCTGATCTCTAAAATCTACATGATACTGCAAAAACTCAACTGCAAAAAGACAAATAACCCAGTTAAAAAATGGGCAAAAGATATGAATAGACTCTTCACTAAAGAAGACATTAAGGTAGCTAATAGATATATGAGGAAATGTTCACGATCATTAGCCATTACAGAAATGCAGATCAAAACTACAATGAGATTTCATCTCACTCCAACAAGGCTGACATTAATCCAAGAAACACAAAATAAGAAATGTTGTGGAGGCTGTGGAGAGATTGGAACAATTCTACACTGCTGGTGGGAATGTTAAATGGTACAACCACTTTGGAAATAGATTTGGCGCTTCCTTAAAAAGTTAGAAATAGAATTACCATACGATCCAGCAACCCCACTCCTTGGAATATATCCTAGAGAAATAATAGCCTTTACACGAACAGATATATGCACACCCATGTTTATTGCAGCACTGTTTACAATAGCAAAAACATGGAAGCATCCAAGTGCCCATCAACGGATGAATGCATAAATAAATTATGGTATATCCACTCAGTGGAATACTACACATCGATAAAGAACAGTAAGGAATCTGTGAAACATTTCAGAACATGGAGGAACCTGGAAGGCATTATGCTGAGTGAAATTAGTCAGTTGCCAAAGGACAAATATTGTATAAGGCCACTGTTATGAGAACTTGAAAAATAGTTTAAACTGAGAAGAAAACATTCTTTTGCGGTTACGAGATGGGGGAGGGAGGGGGGTGGGAGAGGGGTATTCGCTAATTAGATAAAACTAAAAAAAAAAAAAGAACTACTTTAGGTGAAGGGAAAGACAGCACACAGTACAGGTGAGGTCAGCACAATTGGACTAAACCAAAAACAAAGAAGTTTCCTGAATAAACTGAATGTTTCGAAAGCCAGCGTAACAGGGGCAGGGGTCTGGGGACCACGGTTTCAGGGGACATCTAAGTCAATTGGCATAATAAAATCTATTAAGAAAACATTCTGCATCCCCTTTGAAGAGTGGCATCTGGGGTCTTAAACGCTAGCAAGCAGCCATCTAAGATGCACCAATTGGTCTCAACCCACCTGGATAAAAGAAGAATGAAGAATACCAAGGACACAAGGTGATTACGAGCCCAAGAGACAGAAAGGGCCACATGAACCAGCAACTACATCATCCTGAGACCAGAAAAACTAGATGGTGCCTGGCTACAACCGATGACTGCCCTGACAGGGAACACAACAGAGAACACCTGAGGGAGCAGGACAGCAGTGGGATGCAGACTCCAAATTCTCATAAGACCAGACTTAATGGTCTGACTGAGACTGGAAGGACCCTGGTGGTCATGGCCCCCAGTCCTGTTGCCCCAGGACAGGAACCATTCCGAAGCCAACTCTTTAGACATGGATTGTACTGGACAATGGGTTGGAGAGGGATGCTGGTGACGAGTGAGCTTCCTGGATCAGGTGGACCCTTGAGACTATGTTGGCTTCTCCTGCCTGAAGAGATGAGAGGGTGGAGGGGTTTAGAAGCTGGCGAAAAAGACACGAAAAGACAGAGTGGAGGGAGAGAGCAGACTGTCTCATTAGGGGGAGAGTAATTGGAAGTGTGTAGCAAGATGTATAAGGGTTTTTGGGTGAGAGACTGACTTGATTTGTAAACTTTCACTTAAAGCACAAGAAAAATTATTTAGAAAAAAAGAGGCAGTTGTTCGAACAGAACAAGGGGATTCTGATTGGTTTAAAGTCAGGAAAGGTGTGTGTCAGGGTTGTATTCTTTCACCATACCTGTTTAATCTGTATGCTGGACAAATAATCAGAGAAGCTGGACTATATGAAGAACAACAGTGCATCAGGATTAGAGGAAGACTCATTAACAACCCGCATTATGCAGGTGACACAACCTTGTTTGTTGAAAGTGAAGAGAACTTGAAGTACTTAGTAATGAAATCAAAGACCACAGCCTTCAGTATGGATTACACCTCAGTATAAAGAAAACAAAAATCCTCACAACTGGACCAATGAGCAACATCATGATAAACGGAGAAAAGACTGAAGTTATCAAGGATTTCATTTTTCTTGGATCCACAATCAACAGCCATGGAAGCAGCAGTCAAGAAATCAAAAGACGCGTTGCATTGGGCAAATCTGCTTCAAAGGACCTCTTCAAAGTGTTGAAGAGCAAAGACGTCACCCTGAAGACTAAGGTGGGCCTGATCCAAGCCATGGTATTTTCGATCACATCATATGCAAGTGAAAGCTGGACAACGAATAAGGAAAATGAAGAATCTACGCTTTTGAATTGTGGTGTTGGAGAAGAATATTGAATATACCATGGACTGCCAAAAGAATGAACAAATCTGCCTTGGAAGATGTGCGGCCAGAATGCTCCTTGGAGGCAAGGATGGCAAGACTGCGTCTTACATACTTTGGACATGTTGTCAGGAGGGAAGAGTCCCTGGAGAAGAACATCATGCTTGGCAGAGTACAGGGTCAGCGGAAAAGAGGAAGACCCTGAACAAGTTGGATTGATGCAGTGGTTGCAACAATGAGCTCAAGCATAACAAGGGTTGTAAGGATGGTGCAGGGCTGGGCAGTGTTTCTTTCTGTTGTGCATAGGGTCGTTATGAGTCAGAACCGACTCGACGGCACCTAACAACAACAACAACAAGTCCAGTCCTATCCTTGTCTGAAGAGCTGGCTTCAGGAATGGTTCCAGTCTTGGGGTAACAGAGGGCCTGGGGGCCATGACCTCCAGGGTCCCTCCAGTCTCAGACCATTAATCTGGTCTTTTTATGAGAATTTGAAGTCTGCATCCCACTGTTCTCCTGCTCCATCAGGGATTCTCTGTTGTGTTTCCTTTCAGGGCAGTCATTGGTAATAGCCGGGCACCATCTAGTTCTTCCAGTCTCAGGCTGATGGAGTCTTTGGTTTATGTGGTCCTTTCTGTCTCTTGGGCTCATATTTACCTTGTGTCTTTGGTGTTCTTCATTCTCCTTTGCTCCAGCTGGGTTGAGACCTGTTGATGCATCTTAGATGGCCACTTGCTAGCACTGAAGACCCAGACTCCACTCATGAAAGTGCCTTTGCCCATTTTTTGATTGGGTTGTCTTTTTGTTTTCAAGGGGTAGAGTGTTTATATACATTTTTGATATTAAGTCCTTATCTGATATACAGTTTCCGTAAAATTTTTTCCCAATCTGTAGGTGGTTTAAACACTTTTTCAAGCCTTGTGGCATTAACAAGAGTTCAAAAAATGAAGAGCTTTATTCAAAGTAGATATTGTTTCCAATAAATGGCATCCTCATGAACATGCATTTGTGGGGAGGTTTCTGCTCATATCAAACTCATTGTATTAGAAAACACACATATTCTGTTGAATAAAAATTCCATATTATACAAATATTGTGGTTTTAAGTAATATAATCAAATGCCACATTGTCATGAGAATAAGTAGTAGCCATGCAACTGGTAAAAAGTCATGCCATGAGAAATGTATTTTGTCTGGTGTTAAAGATAATTTTTATTTGTTGGATGAAATTTGAAAAATATAAAAAATCATAAAAAAGAAAATAAAAACCACCCCTGCTCCTACCATACAGAGATATTTTAAAAACATTTAATTTTAGATCTTTCTGGTCAATTGTGTGTGTGTGTGTGTGTGTGTGTGTGTGTGATTTGGCTTCTCACTTTATATATGTATGATTTGATCCTGATTTTTTACCTAATATTTTATCATAAAAAATATTTTATCATAAGAATTTAATATATATATATTTAATATATTACCCATTACTCATTGCCATGAAGTCAATTCTGACTCAAAGTGACCCTATAGGACAGAGTAGAACTCCCCCATATGGTTTCCAAGGAGCAGCTGGTGGATTAGAACTGCTGATCTTTTGGTTAGCAGCCAAATGCTTCACCACTACACCACCAGGGTCCATTTAATACATATATATGATGACTACTTGGTGTTCTATCAAGCAACTGTACTATAATTTACTTTAAAAATTTTCCTAATTTAAAACTTTTGTTCTGTTTCCAGCCAGGTGTTTTACAATTGTAAATGATAATGTAATAGTTATCATTATATATAAATCTTTATGTACAACTCTGATAATTTCCTTAGAGTATATTCTTAAAGTGAAATTCCTGAAATATTTTTAAGTCCCTTGTCACATAATGCAAAATTAATTTCTAGAAAATATGTACCAATTTTCACTCCAATTAGTAGTTTATGAGATTTTTTTAAAACTCCCTCCACCATTATCCCACTGGATACGATGTCTTAAAAATTCAGTTAATATGAGTTAATAAAAATTGTGTTATTATTATAAACAAGTTTTCCTATTTTTGTTCTCAAAAGTGATTTCATTTAAATAGTGTAAGATTATTAATACATTATAATGATATTTTTTTAAAGAATCACATGTTTTCTGCTGATTTGATCTTTGTGAAACTTGTATATTCAGAGTTAAAGTTAAACAAGATGTTTCCACAAAATGGAAACCTCTTATATTTATATACTCTTTAATAAGTAAGTGGTTTGATTTATATACAGTTCTAATGCAGCACGTCATATATTAACATTCAAGTAAAACAAAATGGAGAGAGTCTTTGGAAAACCGTTTGAACAGAATATCTTTTAAATGTATAAGGTCTCTCTATAGGAATATATAAAAGGCTTTAGACAAATAATGAAAAGGATATTAAAAATACTAGTAAATCCAAACCTAGAGGCACCCACGAGGGAGTGCACACCATGACATGGGCTCTCAGCTTTTAAGAGGGTGCCCACGAGCAAGGTTCAAGAACTGCGCCAGCTGAGAGAGCATATACGGCCCCAATTCAAGCTTCTGCGGTTGGCTGTCCAGGGCACAGCACCAGAAGACCAGGCAGCAGGGTTGGGGAAAGCTGGGGCTGCCGGCCATGACTTGAGAGTAGCACAGCAAAGCACATGGTGTGCTATCTTGCACCTTCGCTTTTTGGGGAGACACTGTGGCCTCAGGCAACCTGATAGAAAGCACAGCTGCTCCCTCCTTTGGTAAAGGTGGAAAGTTCCAACTATATAAGCCCTGGCCCACATGTGGGGACCCTCGCCCTGGTCCCACTCTTTTAAAATAAAAGTGAAGCCAGAACGAGCAGCTGATATTTGACAAAGGTCTAAAGTCAGTTAAATGGGGAAAAGACAGTCTTTTTTAACAAATGATGCTAGCATAACTGGATAACCATCTGCAAAAAAAAGAAACAAGACACATGCCCCACACCATGCACAAAAACTAACTAAAAATGGATCAAAGACCTAAATATGAAATCTAAAACGATAAAGATTATGGAAGAAAAAATAGAGGCAACACTAAGAGCCCTAATACATGGCATAACAGTATACAAAACATTACTAATAATGCAGAAGAAAAACTAGATAAATGGGAGCTTCTAAAAATCAAACACCTATGCTCATCCAAAGACTTCACCAAAAGAGTAAAAAGATTACCTACAGACTGGGAAAAAAGTTTTTAGCTATGATATTTCTGTTAGGTGTCTGATCTCTAAAATCTACATGATACTGCAAAAACTCAACTATAAAAAGACAAATAACCCAATTTAAAAAAATGGGCAAAGGATATGAACAGACATTTCATGAAAGAAGACATTCGGGTAGCTAACAGATACATGAGGAAATGCTCGAGGTTAGGGAAATGCGAATCAAAACTAAATGAGATTCCATTTCATTCCAACAAGGCCTGCATTAATTCAAAAAACACAAAATAATAAATGCTGGAGAGGTTATGGAGAGATTAGAACACTTATACACAGCCGGTAGGAATGTAAAATGGTACAACCACGTTGGAAACTAGAAATAGAGCTACCATACGATCCAGTAATCCCACTCCTTGGAATATATCCTAGAGAATTAAGAGGCTTTACACGAACAGATATATGCACACCCATGTTCATTGCAGCACTGTTTACAATAGCAAAAAGTTGGAAGTAACCAAGGTGCCCATCAACAGATGAATGAATAAATTGTGGTATATTCATACAATGGAATACTATGAGTTAATAAAGAACAATGATGAATCTGTGAAGCATTTTATAAGATAGAGGAATCAGAAAGGCATTATGCTGAGTGAAATTAGTCAGTTGCAAAAGGACAAATATTGTATGAGACCGTTATTATTAGAACTTGAGAAATAGTTTAAACACAGAAGAAAATATTCATTGATGATTATGAGAGCGGGGAGGGAGGGAGAGAGAGGGGGTTTCACTAATTAGATAGTAGATAAGAACTATATTAGATGAAGGGAAAGACAACGCACAATGCAAGAGAAGTCAGCACAACTGGACTAAACCAAAAGCAAAGAAGTTTTCTGAATAACTGAAGTCTTCGAAGGCCAGCGTAGCAGGGGCGGGGGTTTGGGGATCATGGTTTCAGAGGACATCTACGTCAATTGGCATAATAAAATCTATTAAGAAAACATTCTGCATCCCACTTTGGACAGTGGCGTCTGGGGTCTTAAATGCTAGCAAGCGGACATCTAAGATGGGTCAACTTGTCTCCACCCACCTGGAGCAAAGGAAAATGAAGAACACCAATGATAAAAGGTAATTATGAGCCCAAGAGACAGAAAGGACCACACAAACCAGAGACTACAAGAACTAGATGGTGCCCGGCTACAACCGATGACTGCCCTGACAGTGAAAATAACAGAGAACCCCTGAGAGAGCAACAGAGCAGTGGGATGCCGATCCCAAATTCTCATAAAAAACCATACTTAATGGTCTGACTGAGACTAGAGAGACCCCAAAATCATGGTCCCCAGACCTTTTGTTAGCCCAAGACAGGAAACATTTCCAAAGCCAACTCTTTAGATAGGAATTGGACTGGAATATGGGGTAGAAAATGATACTGGTGAAGAGTGAGCTTCTTGGATTAAGTAGACACATGAGACTATGTGGGCAGCTCCTGTCTGGAAGGGAAATGAGAGGGCAGAGGGGGTCAGAAGCTGGCAGAATGGACATGAAAAGAGAGAGTGGAGCAAAGGAGTATGCTATCTCATTAGGGGGAGAGGAACTAGGGGTATGTAGTAAGGTGTATATAAATTTTTGTATGAGAGACTGACTTGATATGTAAGCTTTCGCTTAAAGCACAATAAAAATATTTAAAAAAATGAAGCCAGAGATGGGACCAAGATGGTGGAACAGTCAAACACTTCCTGTCATCCCTCTTACAACAAAACAAAGACTCAAAAAAACAAGTGAATCAATTATATATGACATTCTAGGAGCCCTGATCATCAAAGACAAAGCTAAGGAGTCAGACTGAGCAGCAGGGGCAAGGAGAGACAACTCAAAAGAAGCAGAGAAGTGCCAGTTGCAAGGTTGTCAGTGCCCTACTGGCTGGGTCAGCATGGTGCATGCAGGCTGAGGTGAGCAGCAGTGTTCCAGGACCAGCCTCACCATGTCAGGTGTGGCTGGGCAGGATTGAGCCTGCAAACACCTCTGGAGCCAGGTAGGAGCATCACCAGACCTGAGAAAGTTAAGTGCAAGCTTCTAACCTACTGCATCAGGACAAAATAACCCCTTACCCTCCCAGAGTTTCACAGCAGAGAACTGCATCCTTCCCCTCACCCACCTCCCATCCCACTCTGACACCAGCCTTGCAGTACTAAAAAATGTTACACTCCCCCACCCCGGATCTTAGCAGTTTCTGCTCCCACACCAGTCTCATGGCCACTTTGCCCAGCCACTGACTAAGGGGTCAAAGGACTTGCAGTGCCCTTCACCCTTGTCCAGACCTGTGTGGACTGATTCAACAACACACACTCTCATTCACATATAAGAGCAGGGCATACACCTGAAGCCCATTTTCAACTGTAGCAGCCAAAGGGGTGTTGCAGATTTGTGACTTTTGACACCACCATGCCCCCTAAACAGAAGTCTCAACCACACACAACGGGGGCCTGAGGGCTAGCGGTACCACCTACTCCATCTAGCCACCCACGACAGGGGTCTGAGAATAAGTGGTCTACCAGTCCTTCCAGCCAATAACACCGGGTACCCAAGGACTGGCTGGATACCCCCCACTCTGTGCCCTAGGGGACAGGAGCATGCCCTGCACCCAGGTGCCCCGGAGCAGCTTTCAGACCCCTGCTTTTCTCCATACACAGCCCCCTACTGCAGCCAGATACCTATGCCTGCTCTGGCCACCCCTACACAGCTCTGCCCATCTGGAATTGTAAACGAGTTTGCACCACATGGAAAGCTTGGTGGCGTAGTGGTTAAGTGCTATGGCTGCTAGCCAAAAGGTCGGCAGTTTGAATCCACCAGGTGCTCCTCGAAAACTCTATGGGGGCAGTTCTACTCTGTCCTGTACGGTCACTATGAGTCAGAATCAACTCGATGGCAGCAGGTTTGGTTATTGGTTTTCTACACCACACACTTGGTGACCTACAACTTGGACACCTGTGGCATACCTGCACAAGGAAAGTGAACAGACTCCTGGGCTCACATATCTAGTAGCTGCTCTGACCACCGGAAGACAAGATGTGAGAGCTTCAAAGATGCCAACAACCAAAGTAGCTCACACACCCAGCCTACTTGGGCATATCAAAACAGAACAAAACACAAAGTTAGGACACAGTAAACAAGCATACAATAAATAAATAACTTATTGATGCCTCAGAGACAACAGTCAATATCAAATCAGTAAAGAAGCAGGTCAAGATGGCTCCAGCAAGTGACCAAAATAAAGATCCAGGAAACCTTCCAGAATAAGATAAGGTAATGGAGCACCTGAGAAAGAATTCAAAGACTAATATACAGAGCTCTCCAAGAGATCAGGAAGGAGATCAAGCAAAGCTCACACCCAGCTAAGGAATACGCAGACAAAGCAATAGAGGAATTTAGGAAAACAATACAAGAACAAAACGAAAAAATTAACAGGCTTACAGAAACCACACAGAGATAACAACTAGAAATCCAAAAGATTAACACAATAAAATTTCAGATTTAGACTACCCATTACAAGGTCATTGGAGCAGAACTGAGACAATGGAAGTCAGAATTAGTAAGATTGAAGATAAATTCCTTGGAACAAATTTACTTGAAGAAAAATCAGAAAAAAAAGGATTAAAAAAAATGGAGAAAGCCTAAGAATCATGTGGGACACTACCAAGAGGAAAAACCTATGAGTGATCAGAGTACCGGAACAGGGGGGATGAGAGAAAATTGTTGAAGATTTGCTGGCAGAAAATATCTCTGATATCATGAAAGACGAGAAGATATCGATCCAAGAAGCTCAACAAACCCCATAGAGGGTAGACCACAAAAGAAAGTCACCAAGACCTATCATAATCAAACTTAACAAAACCAAAGACAAAGATAGAATCTTGAGACTGGCTAGGGATAAACAAAAAGTCACCTACGAAGGAGAACCAATAAGACTAAGCTCTGACAACTCAGCAGAAACCAGTCAGGCAAGAAGGCAATGGGACAACATGCATAAAGCCTTGAAGAAAAAAAAAAATGCCAGCCAAGAATTATATATCTAGCAAAACTGTCTCTCAAATACGATGGAGAAATTAGGTCATTTTCAGATAAATGGAAGTGAAGAGAATTTGTGAACACTAAATCAAAATTACAAGAAATATTAAAGGGAGTCCCTGGTTAGAGAATCAACATCAGACAACAATCCAAGACTAGAACACAGGACCCATCAACCTGTTATCAACCCAGATAGGGAATTCAAAAAAACAAATAAAAGCTAAAAGACTGAAAATAGGGAAACAGAGATGTCAATATGTAAACGATGACAATGTTAAAACAAAAAAGACAGAATAAACAGTGTAGTCATAGAACTTCCATATGGAAAGGAAGTAAGGGCAATATCAAGAAATAAAAGATCGGTTCACACTTAGAAAAATAAAGGTAAATTACAAGTTAACCACAAATGAAGCTAACAAACCTATCTATCAAAATAAAAAAGAAGAAAAACATAAAGATTTAGGAAACAGAAAATCATCAATAGTTAAAGGAATGAAAAGAAAATACATAGAGAAAAAAGAATCAGAAAATTAAGTGGAACAAAGAAACTCAACAACACACACACACACAAAATACTTCAAAATGACAGCAGTAAACTCATAAAAAAAACTCATACCTGTCAATAATTACACTCAATGTAAATGGCCAAAGTGCACCAATAAAGAGGCAGAGAGTGTCAGAATGGATAAAAAGAAAATCTATCTATATGCTGCCTCCAAGAGACACATCTTAGAAACAAAGAGACAAACTAAACTCAAAAGTTGGAGAAAAATATATCAAGCATACAAAAACCAAAAAAGAGCAAGAGCACCAATATTAACCTCTGACAAAACAGATTGTAAAGCAAAATCCACTGTAAAGGATAAGGAAGGACACTAAACAATGCTTAAAGTGTCAAAACACCAGGAGGATATAACCATGATAAACATAAAGACACCAACGACAGGGCTCCAAAATACATAAAACAAACTCTAACTGCATTGAAAAGAGAAATAGACAGCTCCATTATAATAGTAGAAGACCTCACACACTGCTTTTGAAGGACAGAACATCTAGAAAGAAAGTCTATAAAGATACAGAAGATCTAAATGCCACAATTAATCAACGTGACCTCGTAGACACATAAAGAACACTTCACCCAACTGCAGTAAAATATTCTTTTCCAACATGAATAGAACATTCTCCATAATAAACCACATTTTAGGCCACAAAGCAAGCCTTAACAGAACCCAAAACATCGAAATATTGCCAAGCATCTTTTCTGACCATAATGCCATCAGTGTGGAAATCAATAACAGAAACAGCAAGGAAAAAAATAAATCAAATACATGGACACTGAACAAAACATTGTTTAAAAACTACTGGGTTATAGAAGAAATTAATGATGGAATAAAGAAATTCATAGGAACCAAAATGAATGAAAACACGTCTTACCAGAACCTTTAGGACACAGCAAAAGTAATGCTTAGAGGTCAATTTATAGCAATAAATACATTTATCCAAAAAGAAGAAAGGGCCAAAATCAAAACATTAACCCAGCAAAAGAAGAGTTCAGCACCAGAAGAAAAGAAATAATAAGGCTTAGAGCAGAAATAACTGAAATAGGGAAAAGAAGAAAAATTGAAAGGGTCAACAAGACTAAAAGTTGGTTATTTGAAAAGGTCAACAAAATCAACAAACCATTGGCCAAACTGACAAAGGAAAAATAGGAGAGGAAGCAAATTATCAGAATAAGAAATATGATGGGCAATACCATAACAGACACAAATGAAATAAAAAGAATGATAACAGAATACTATGAAAAATTGTACTTCAACAATTTGAAAACCTAGAGGAAATGGACAAATTTCTAGAAATACACTACCTACCTAAAGTAACACAAACTAAGGTAGATAAACTAAACACATAACAAGAGATTGAAGAGGTAATTAAAAAAAAACACCAATAAAAAAAAAAAACCCTGGCTCAGGTGACCTCACTGGAGAACTCCACCAAACTTTCAGAGAAGAGTTAACGCCAGTACTACTAAAGGTATTTCAGAGCATAGAAAAAGAAGGAATACTCCTGAACTCATTCTATGCAGCTAGCACAATACTGATACCAAAGCCAGTCAAAGGTACCACAAAAGAGAAAATCACACACCAATATCCTGGGTTTTTTGGGTTATCCCTCATGAACATAGTCTCAAAAATCCTCAACAGAACAGTAGCCAATAGAATTCAACAACATATTAAAAAAAATAACACATTATGACCAAGTGGAGTTCATACCAGGTGTGCAGGCATGGTTCAACATTAGAAAATCAATGTAATCCATCACATAAATTAAACAAAAGATAAGAACCACATGATCTTATCAATGTATGCAGAAAAGGCATTTCACACAGCCTGACACCCACGCTTGATAAAAACTCTCAGCAAAATAGGAACTGAAGGGAGATTCCTCAACATAATAAATATTTATACAAAGCCAACAACCAAAATCATTCTAAATGGATAGAGACTGAAAGCATTCCCCTTGAGAACAGGAACCAGACAAGGATGCTCTTTATCATCACTCTTATTCAACACTGTGCTAGAGGTTCTAACCAGAGCAATAAAGCAAGAAAAAATTCACAGGCTTTCAAATTGGTAAAGAAGAGGTGAAAGTATCCCTATTCACAGATGCTGTGATCTTATACACAGAAAACCCCAAAGAACCCACAAAAAACTACTGAAGCTAATGGAAGATCTCAGCGATATATCAGGTTACAAGATAAACATTAAAAAATTGGTTGGACTTTTTTTGTGAGAAATTTCAAAAAGGAAATTGCCAAATCAATATGAGTTACAATAGCCTCCAAGAAGATAAAGTACTCAGGAATAAATCTAACTAGAGATGTCAAAGACCTATACAACGCAAATTAAAAAACACTACTGCGAGACACCAAAAGAGATGTACATAAGTGGAAAAACATACCATGCTCATGGATGGGAAGACTCAACATTGTGAAAATGTCAATTGTACACAAAATTATCTACAGATAATGAAATCCTGATCCAAATTTCAACAGCATTTTTTAATGAGATGGAGAAACAAATCATCAACTTTATATGGAAAGAGAAGAGGTCCCGGATAAGTAAAGAATTACTGAAGAAGAAGAACAAAGTGGGAGGTCTCACACTATGTCATCTTAGAACCTATTACATGGCCACAGTAGTCAAAACAGCCTGGTATTGGTACAACAACAGATACATTGACCAATGGAACACAATTGAGGATCCAGACATAAATCCATCCACATATGAGCAGCTGATACCTGACAAAGGCCAAACTCTGTTAAATAGAGAAAAGACAGTCCCTTTAACAAATGGTGCTGGCATAACTGGATATCCATCTATAAAAAAAAATGAAACAGGATCCATACCTCATGCCGTATACAAAAACCAACTCAAAAAGAATCATGGAGCTGAATATAAACCCAAAAATGATAAACATTATGGAAGAAAAAATAGGGACAATCTAGGTGCCCTAATATACACAATAGTATACAAACTACAATTAACAATCCACAAACTCCAGAAAAGAAACTAGATAACTGGAAGCTCCTAAAAATCAAACACTTAGGCTCGTCGAAAGACTTCACCAAAGGAGTAAAAAAAGAACCTACAAACTGGGAAAAGAATTTTTGGCTACAATATATCCAATAAGGGCCCAATCTCTAAAATCTACAAGATACTGCAACACCTCAACAAGAAAAAGACAAATAATTTAATTAACAAATGGGCAAAGGATATGAACAGACACTTCACCAAAGAAGGCATTCAGGCACCTAACAGACATATGAGGAAATACCATCATTAGCCATTAGAGAAATGCAAATCAAAACTACAATGAGATACCACCTCATTCCAACAAGGCTGGCACTAATGCAAAAATAACAAATGTTGGACAGTTTGTGGAGAGTTTGATACTCTTATGCGCTGACGGTGGGAATGCAAAATGGCACTACCACTTTGGAAAAGGATATGATGCTTCCTTAAAAAGCTAGAAATAGAAATACCATATGATCCAGCAATCCTACTCCTAGGAATATACCCTGAGAAATAAGAGTCATCACATGAACAGATACATGCATACCCATGTTCATTCCAGCACTATTCACAATAGCAAAAAGATGGAAACAACCTGAATGCCATCAACAGACAAATGGATAAACTATGGTACACTCACAATGGAATACTATGCAATGTTAAAGAACAATGATGAAGCTGTAAAGCATCTCACAACATGGATAAATCTGGAGGGTGAAATAAGTCAGTCTCAACAGGACAAATATTGTATGAGACCACTATTATAAGAACTCAAGAAAAGGTTTACACAGAGGAAAAAAACATTCTTTGATGGTTACGAGAGTGGGGAGGGAGAGGAAGGAGAATTCACTACCTAGATAGTAGACAAGGATGAACTTTGGTGAAGGGAAGGATAATACACAATACGGGGAAGTCTGCTTAACTGGACCAAAGCAAAAGCAAAGAAGTTTCCTGAACATATCCAAACCCCTTGAGGGACAGAGTAGCTGGGGCTGGGGCTGGGGCTGGGGCCTTGGGACCATAGTTTCTGGGGACATCTCGGTCAATTGGCATAACAGAGTTTATTAAGAAAATGGTCTACATCTCACTTTGGTGAGTGGCATCTGGGAACTTATAAGATTGGGAGTGGCCATCTGAGATATATCAATTGGTCCCATCCCTCTTGGAGCAAAAGGGCATGAAGAAAACCAAAGATACAAAGAAAATATTAGCCCAAAGGACTAATGAACCAAATGAACCTGAGACTCCACCAACCTAAGACCCAAAGAACTAGATGGTGTCCAGCTACCACCAATGACCAACCTGACAGGGAACACAACAGAGAGCTCTGGACAGAGCAGGAGAAAAATGTAGAACAGAAATCAAATTCACATAAAAAACCGTATTTAATGATCTGACAGAAACTGGAGGGACCCCCAAAACTATGGCCCCCAGACACCCTATTAACCCAGAACTGGAAACATTCCCCAGGCCCACTCTTCAGGCAAAGATTAGACAGGAAAATAAAACAAAAAATTATACACATGAGGAATATGCCTGTTGGTTCTATCAGATATGTGAGACCATATGGGCAGCTCTTGTTCAAAAGCAGAATGAGAAGGCAGAAAGGGACAGGAACTGGTGGAATGGACACGGGGAGCTGGTATAGAGGGTGGAGTGTGCTGTCATATTGTAGGGATTGTAACTAATATCGCAGAGCTTCATGTGTATAAATTTTTGAGTGAGAAATTAACTTGAGATGTAACCTTTCACCTAAAGCACAATTTAAAAAAAATGTTTAATCCAATATCCAAGACTGGAAAGTATATTATATATAAGTTCATATATACTGACATGAAAACACAGACAAAATTGAGAGAAATTTATATTGTGTGATAAACATTTTGACTTATATTCCTTCTTATTCATCTTTTTTTGTTTATGAAACTTTTGTGATATATGCAGGAAAGATTATTTTGCTTTTCTTTATTCCTCATGCATATCAATCTATATTAGTGACAATTTAGTCATTTCATATATATCTACCAGTAAAATGGATTCAATTAAAATATTAAGAAATGATCAAATGTGTTAAACATCAAAATGATTCACACTTAACTTGTTTCATGCATTGTACAAAGTGAAAATAAAATGAATTAGCGTGAATAATTGGCAAGAATTATTTTATTGATGAAATACAATAGATAGTGTTGTACTGTCTTTAAAGTTTGTGACACCAGCTCACCCCAAATTCCCAAATTCCAAATACCCAATGTTACTAGTATTGTTGCAGTTTAGATTATCCTCAAAGGTGTGTCTTGCATTTGAAATATGAATTTATAAATAGTGGTAAATTAGAAAATAAGAAGCTAATTAGTTAGGGATTCATAGTTCTAGCCAATTTCTGGATATTTTAAAATAAGTTATTTATTATCCTGACTTGCTTTTATTATTAGTGGAATATATGGTATTTGGGGCTGTAAGTATAGAAATAAAATATATTTGACAATAACACCACAAAGGATGCAGGTGGAAATAAAGATTTATTAAAAAACCCAGTGCAGTCGAGTCAATTCCGACTCATAGCAACCCTATAGGACAGAGTAGAACTGCCCCATAGAGTTTCCAAGGAGCGCCTGGTGGATTCAAACTGCCGACCCTTGGGTTAGCAGCAGTAGCACTTAACCACTATTCCACCAGGGTTTCCAAAGATTTATTCGAGTAGGGAAATGACACCATATGGTAACTCAAATCCTCAGGAAGAAATTAAGAAAACCAGAAAGAGTAAAAAGTAATTTAATACAACAAACTCCATAAATATATACACACATTCCTTTCTTCTCTCAGGGTCTTCAAAGACATAAAATTGTGTAAAGTAAAAATTATACCAATGTAATGTTGGTTTTGTAACAGGTATAGACATAATATGCAAAACAGTAATAGCGTAAACATACTAGGGAGAGAACAAAGCTTTATAGGTGTAACATTTCTATATTACACTGGTACTAAATCAACGTAAAGCAGAAGTAGACTTTGATGCATTAAGATGCATATTTAAGCCCTAGAGCAAACACTAAGATATAGTTTTTAAAAATATAATTAAATTAATTAAAGGAATTAAAATGTTACCTAACAAAATACCCAGTGATTACAAAAGAAGGCAATAAAGGAGAAGTGTTGTTTTCAGGTACCATCAAGTAATCTCCAGCTCCTACTGACGTTATGTATAACGGAATGAAACATTGCTCTATCCTGTGCCATCTTAGGGATCATTAGTATTTCTGAGTCCTTTGTTTTGGCTATTGTGTCAATGGACCTTACTAAGGACTTCCCTTGTTTTTGTTGACCCTCTACTTTACCAGTCATAAAGTAGATATCCACTTCACTAAAAACCACTGCTGTCGAGTAGATATAGAAGAACAAAAAACAAATGAGACAAAAATACAAAAAGCACTATGGCAGTTATAGAACCAACCATATAATTAATAACATTAAATATGGAAAAACTTAATCTAATCAAAAGGATGGTATTGTTAAATTGTATTAAAAACAAACAAACAAAAACAAGATTCAGCTATATCCTGTCTACAGGAGACAAACCTAGATTCAAAGATACAAATAGATTTAAAGAAAAATGATGGGAAAAAATATATCATGCAAACAACAGACATAAGAAAGCTGAAAGTTGAAATGGCAATATAATCATATAAAATGGTCCACTTATTTTATTACAGCCCTCAGTATATTAATCATAGTTATTTTATATTCCCTATTTGTTAATTACAAAATCTGCACTTCGTATTTATGCTTGTCTCTTCAAACTCTTCAAACTCTTTTCTTGCCTTTTGTCATGTCTTGTAATTTTTTGTTGAAAACTTTACATGGTGTATCAAGTAATAGAAACTAAGGTAAATAGGCCTATAGGGTGAGGATTTATCTTAATTTGGCTGGGATTTGAACTTTGTTTAATGTTTGCTGTAGCTATAAATGATAGAGCTTTAAATTTTTCTTGTGTCTTTTTTTTTTGTCTCCTCTCTTGATTTCATGCTTCCCTAATTGTTTCTTCTCAATGTCTGTATCTTGCATTTCATTCATCTAAAATTCACTATTATTATATTAAAGCCTTGTTGATGTGGTAGTAACACATTGCAGAGGAAAAGTATTCTAAAATTTTAAATTAATTTCAGTGTTTTAGTGGGGCTTTGCTTCAGGGCTGAGACCACCGTGAGTGTTTCTCCAGTAGTATTGCATTTTCCTGCTGCCCCCTCCCCTCCACTCTCTTCCCAGGCTGATGCTTTCCCAATGTATTTCCATGAATCCCTGACTCATATTGATGACATTTTCCCACTTAAGTGGGAAACTGGAATGCTGCAGGCAGTTGCAAAGGGGAGTAACTCTCTTGCTCTAGTTGGGATAAGATTTCAGAAAAGTGCTTGGGATAAGGTATATTTCATAATGGTTACTATCCCATCCCCCATGCCAGAGCCTGAAGGAATCTTTCTCATATTCTCAACTGAGATCTTGAGGCAGTTTGTAGAGGCAAAACCCATGAAAGCATGGAGTCCCCCTAAGACTTGAGACCTCTAAGAATTTTTCACTCTGATGCTAGTCCACACTCAAGCCCAAGAAATTTAACAAAATTATCATTTCAGAATTTATATCATTGTATGGCTTCAGTGGTTTTTACTCCAGTTACACAGGTCTCTTTTGAAGTACTTTTCTGGATATATCTGTCTTTCTAGATTTCAGCATGGTGGTTTGCCCTGCAACTTCAGTCCTCTGGTGGGTCCAAGAAAAGACTTTGTTTTTCAGTTTATCCATCTTTTTCTCATTTCTAGTATGAGAATGACCACTTCCAAGCTTTTACATTTTGTAAATAAAATCTGAAGTTACTTCTTGTTTTCTTTAATCTTCTTCTGTCATGGCTCTTTGTAATGAAATGAGCACAGTCTTCAGTGTAAGACAGATATGTGTTTAAAAGCTAACTCTGCAAGTTTCTAATAACCTTGAATAGGTTATGAAACCATTTGAGTGGTGGTGAAGATGGCACATAGTCTAAATTCAGTAAAAAATCCATTGCCCTTCCTAGTTTGCACATGAAAAACCCATCCCTGTCTACTAATGAGATGCTTCCCAATACTACAGATATGGTATTTGTTAACAGAGTAGTTAAGTGCTGAATCATAATTTTATAGGGACCACATGGTTGATCCACTACCTGTCAGTTTGTCATACTGTGGTGGCTTGCGTGTTGCTGTGATACTGGAAGCTTTGCCATCTGTATTTCAAATATCAGCAGTGTCACCCTTGGTGGAGAGGTTTCAAAGGAGCTTTCAGACTAAGACACACTAGGAAGAAGGGCCTGGCAGTCTACTTCTAAAAAAAATGACCTGTGAAAACCAAGACACACTAGGAAGAAGGGCCTGACAGTCTACTTCTAAACAAAATGACCTGTGAAAACCTTATGAATAGCAGAGGAATATTGTCTGATATAGTGCTGGAAAATGAGCCACTCAGATTGGAAGACACTCAAAATACAACTGGAGAAGAGCTGCATCCACAAAGTAGCGTTGACCTTAATGACTTGGATAGAGTCAAGATTTCAGGACCTTCATTTGCTGATGCAGTATAACTCAAATCGAGAAGAAACAGCTGCAAACATCTGTAAATAATTGGAACGTGAAATGTATGAAGGATGAATTTAGGAAAATTGGAAGTTTTCAAAAATGAAATGGAACACATAAACATCAATATCCTAGGCATTAATGAGCTGAAATGGACTGGTATTGGCCATTTTGAATCAAAAAATCGTATGTTCTACTATGCTGGGAATGACAAACTGAACAGGAATGACATCAAATTCATCATCGAAAAGAACATTTCAAGATATATCCTTAAGTGCAACCCTGACAGTGATAGGATAATATCCATACATCTACAAGGAAGGCCAGTTAATATGACTATTATTCAAATTTACACACCAACCACTAAGGCCAAAGATGAAGAAATTGAAGATTTTTACCAACTTCTGCCGTCTGAAATTGATGAAACATGCAATCAAGATACATTGATAATTACTGGCAATTAGAATGCCAAAGGTGGAAACTAAGAGGAAGGATTTGTAGCTGGAAAACATGGCCTTGGTGATAGAAATGATGCCAGAGATTGCATGATAGAATTTTGCAAAACCAATGATTTCTTCATTGGAAATAACTTTTTTAAACAACATAAATGGAGACTATATATGTGGACCTAGTCAGATGGAATACATAGGAATGAAATCTGCTATATCTGTGGAAAGCGATGATAGAAAACTTCAATATTATCAGTTAGGAAAAGGCCAGGTGCTGACTGTGGAACAGATCATCAATCACTCATATGCAAGTTCAAGTCGAAGTCGAAGAAAATTAGAACAATTCCACAAGAGCCAAAGTACCACCTTGAGTATATCCCACCTGATGGAAGACCAGACAGCATGTATAATGATATCAAAGACATCATACATGAAGAAAGCAAGAAGTTATTACAAGGACAGGATAGAAAGAAAAGACCAAAGTGGATATCAGAAGAAAATCTGAAAGTTGCATTTGAATGTAGAGTAGCTAAAGGGAAAGGAAGAAATCATGAAGTAAAAGAGCTGAACAGAAGATTTCAAAGGGTGGCTCAAGAAGACAAATTAAAGTATTATAATGAAATGTGCAAAAACATGGAGATAGAAAACCAAAAGGGAAGAACACATGGCATTTCTCAAGCTGAAAGAGCTGAAGAAAAAACCCAAGCCTCAAGTTGCAATATTGAAGGATTCTGTGGACAAAATAATGAACAACACAGGAAGCATCAAAAGAAGATGGAAGAAATACAGTCACTGTACCAAAAAGAATTGGTCAACATTCAGACATTTCCGGAGGTACCATATTATCAAGATCTGATGGTACAGAAGGAAGAGTTCCAAGCTTCACTGAAGGCATTGGCAAAAAAAAAAACACAAGGCTCCAGGTATTGACGGAATCCCAACTAAGATGTTTCAACAAATGGATGCAGCACTGGAAGTGCTCACTGGTCTATGCCAAGAACTTTGGAAGACAGCTGCCTGGCCAACCAACTGGAAGATATCCACATCTGTACCCATTCCAAAGAAAGGTGATCAAACATAATGAGGAAATTATCAAACAATGTCATTACTATCACACACCAGTAAAATTTTGCTGAAGATTGTTCAAAAGTATTTGCAGCAGGACACTGACAGAGAACTGCCGGAAATTCAAGCCAGATTCAGAAGAGGATGTGGAACAAGGAATATTACTGCTGATGTCAAGATGGATCATGTCTGAAAGCAGAGAATACCAGAAAGATGTTTATATATGATTATCGATGATGCAGTGACATTTGACTGTGTGGATCATAACAAAGTATGGACAATATTGTGAAGGATGGGAATTCCCGAAAACTTCATTGTTCTCATGAGAAAACTGTACTTAGACCAATAGGGAGTCCTTTGAACACAATAAGGGGTTACTGGGTGGTTTAACCTCTCCCCCCAGGGAAACCCTGGTGGCATAGTTGTTAAGAGTTCAGCTGCTAACCAAAATGCTGGCAGTTCAGATCCACAGGTGCTCCTTGGAAACCCTATGGGGCAGCTCTACTCTGTCCTATGGGGTCGTTATGAGTCGGAATCAACACAATGGCAATGGGTTTTGGGGTGGTTTAAGGTCAAGAAAGGTGTTCACCGGGAATGTATCATTTCACCGTACTTATTCAGTCTGTATGCTGAGGAAATAATTTGGAAAGCTGGAGTATATGAAGAAGAACAGAGAATCAGGATTGGAAGAAAACACTTTATCAACCTGAGATATGCAAATGCACAGCCTTGCTTGCTGAATGTGAAGGCTTGAAGCACTTACTGATAAAGATCAAAGACCATTGCCTTCAGTATGGATTACATCTCAACCTGAAGAAAACAAACATCTTCACAATAGGACCAATAAGCAACACCATGATAAAAGGAACAAATAGTGAAATTGTCAAGGATTTCATTTTCCTTGGATCCACAATCAATGCCCAGGGAAGCAGCAGTCAAGAAATCAAATGAATCACTCATTGCATTAGGCAAATCTGCTGCAAAAGATCTTTTTAAAGTGTTAAAAATCAAAGATGTCACTTTAAGGACTAAAGTGCCCCTGATCCAAGCCATGCTGTTTTCAGTTCTCTCATATGCATGTGAAAGCTATGCAACGAACAAAGAAGACCAAAGAATTGATGCCATTGAATTATGGTGTTGGCAAAGTATATTGAATATGCCATGGACTGCCAAAAGAATGAATAAATCTGTCTTGGAAGAAGTACAGCCAGAATGCTCATTAGAAACAAGGTTGACATATACAAGTATGTGAGATGAAGCATCACCATCCTTGTTTCTAATGAGCATTCTGGCTATATTGAGACTTCTTCTTACATACATTGGACATGTTATAAGAAGAGAGCAGTCCCTGGAGAAGGACATCATGCTTGGTAGAGGGTAAGTGAAGGAGAGGAAGACCCTCAACGAGATGGATTGACACAGTGGCTACAACAATGGGCTCAAGCATGACAATGATTTTGAGGATGGCGCAGGGCAGGGTACTGTTCTGTTCTGCTTTACATAGGGTCTCTATGAGTCAGAACTGACTCGACAGCAACTGACAACAACAACAACAGGATGGTTGATACTCAGGAAATACATTTTGTGTATCTGCTCGAAATTGCGTGTTCCTTATCTCTCTCATGGTATTTGAGCAATAACTTCTGAAAAAAATTTCCATAGTTATATTCATTTCATAAAAGTAATAGTCAAGTTTGGAGGTGGATCCAAGGAGGCACTGTAGATAGAAACACCACACCATCCCTCCACAGCAAAGACCTAAAAAACTAAGTAAAACAGGTACAAACATCAATCTGGGAACCCTAAGGGCCAAAAGAAAAGTTAAAGAACTCAGCCATGCACTGAATGAAATAAGAAACTGACAGAGAACAGAGAGCTAGTAGAGGTACATTCAGAAGTCCCCTATCATGTAACAAAGCATGGATTTGCCATGTTGGAATCCTATGGGAGATCGGCAGACATGGAGTATGGGAAAGTATGTTCACGGAGCTCTCAGCAAGAGACAGAACACCTGGTAACCAGTGACATACACTTTCCCATCCCCTCATTCTTCTCCCCCCTACTGCTTGTCCTCCGCCACTTCCTAGCTGGCTGTGATATCTCTGCTGGCTGGAGAGAACAGAGTCCATGATGCTTGGATTAGACCAGCCCACATAGAAGTTTGACAGATAGGGAGTATGAGAAAACAGCTTCAAGAAGCTCCCAGCAGGGAGACAGAGCACCTGCTGGACCTGCCCTGCTATGCAATAGCTGAGTGACTGGCCCTGCCCATTGCACAAGGAGGTGAAAAGCATCATACCCACAGATGAGCAAACTACAAAGAATGCACAGCCCACCTGCTCACACATAACCAAATAAAACAAAAAAAGTAGGATGAAACAAATCTACAATCAATAAACAAGGAAAATAATTACTGATGTCACAAAGACAGCAGACAATATCAAAACATATTAAAAAAAAAAAAGGGCAGTATGGTTCCAATAGACATCCAAAATAAAACACCAGATGACTTTCCAGTAGAAGAAAAGGCACTAGAACTACCTGATTGGGAATTCAAATCTCTAATATTCAGAGCTATCCAAGAGTTGAAGCAAAAAGCAGACAAAAATGAGGAAAAATAGACAAATTCATGCAAAAGGCCAAAAAATTCATGGAAAATAGAGGAAAAAAAGGAAGGATTCAGAAAAAATAATACAGGAACAAAATGCCAAAATAAATTCATAACAAGAAATCATACAAAAACAACAATTAGAAATCCAAAAGATAAACAAAATTTCAGAAATGGACAGTGTCATAGAAAGGTCGAGGAGCAGGTTTCAAACAAACAGTGAAAGACAGGATAAGTGAAATTGAAGACAAACACTCGGACACAAATTTATTTGATGAAAAATCAGAAAAAAGAATGAAGAAAAAGGAAGAGAACCTGAGAATAATATGTGATACAATCAAAAGCAAAAATATGTCAGTGAATGGATTTCCAGAACAGGAGGAGAAAACGGAAAACACAGAGAGGATCATTGAAGTATTGCTGACAGAAAACTTCCTCAGTATCATGAAAGATGAAAAACTAACCACCCAAGAAGCTCAACGAACCCCATGTAGGAAAGACACAGAAGGAAAATCACCAAGGCATATCATAAGCACTCACTGAGACCAAGGACAAAGAAAGAATGCTGAAAGCACCTCAATAAAAACAAAAAGTCACATATGGAGGGGAAACAACAAGACTATGCTCTGATTACTTGGCAGAAACCATGCATGCAAGAAGTCAATGGTATGACATAAATAAAACCTTTAAAGAAAAAAGTTGCCAACCAAGAATAATATATACTGTAAAACTCTAGTTCAAATACAATGGTGAAATTAAGACACTTCCAGACAAACAGAAATTAAGGGACTATGTAAAAACAAACAAAACTTGCAAGAATTATTAAAAGGAGTCCCTTGGTTTGAGAACAAACAACATCAGATGACAGCCTGTATCTAGTATGCAAAATCGTGCCAGCCAAATACCAACCTAGGAAATGAACTCTTAAGTACTATTCAAAACCAAAAGATTTACAACAAGGAACCAGAGAGCTTAATCTGTAAATGACAACAAAGTCAGAACAATAAAAGAGTGAATAAATGGTGTAGGTATAGAACTTTCTAATGGAGAGAAAGGCAAGATGATACCAAGTAATAATAGACTGGTTCAAACCTAGGAAGATGAAAGTAAATTTCAAGGTAACCACAAAGAAGTTAACAAACCTACTCACCAAAATAAAGAAGAAAAATGTAAAGTCTCAATAAAACAAAATCTACTAAAACAAATGAAATGAAAAAAAATCCACAAACAAAAGGAATTCAGCACAGGAGAATAAGAGGAAGAAAGAAAACATCAGCACTACAAAGAAAAAGCACTAGAAAATGATAGCAATAAACTCACACCTGTCAATAATTACATTGAATGCAATTGGCCTAAATGCACCCATAAAGTGACAGAGAGTGATAGAATGGATTTAAAAAATCCAGGATCTAAGAATATGCTGACTACAACAGACACACCTTAGAAACAAAGATGTAAATTTATTAAAAATCAAAGGATGGAAAAAAATATATCAAGCAAACAGCTACCAAAAAAGAGCAGAAGTGGCAACACTAATCTCAGATAAAATAAAATTTAAAACAAAATCCAGCATAAAAAACAAAGAAGGGCACTATATAATCATTAAAAGGATTATCCATCATGAAGACATAAGCATAATAAACATCTACACACCCAATAACAGGGTCCAAAATACATAAAACAAACTCTAACAGCACTGAAAAGAGAAACTGACAGTTCTGCAATAATAGTAGGAGACTTCAACACACCAGTCTCGGTAATGGACAGAACATCTAGAAAGAAATTCAACAAAGATGCAGAAGAGCTAAAGGGCACAATCAGCCAACCTGACCTCATAGACATATATAGAACATGCCACCCAACAGCTACAAAATATGCATTGTTTTCCAATTCACGTGGAACGTTTGCCGGAATAGACTACATCTTAGGCCACAGAGCAAACCTCAACAAAATCCAAGACATTGAGATAATACAAAGTATCTTCTCTGACCACAATGCCATCAAGGTAGAAATTAACAACAGGAAGAGCAAGGGAAAAAAAAGAAAAACCACTGGATAATAGAAGAAATCAGAGATGGAATTAAAAAATTCCTAGAACAAAATGAGAATGAAAACACATCATACCAAAACCTTTGGGACACCCCAAAGGCAGCCCTCAGAGATGAATTTATAGCAATAGGTGCACACATAAAAAATGAAGAAAGGGATGAAATCAAAGAATTATCTACACAACTCGAACAAATAGAGAACAGGAAAAAAAGTCCATAGCCACCAGAAGAAAGGAAATAATAAAGATCAGAGCAGAAATAAATTAAATAGAAAAACAAAAGAATCAACAAAACC
The DNA here is from genome assembly GCF_024166365.1 of Elephas maximus indicus. Lineage (NCBI taxonomy): Eukaryota > Metazoa > Chordata > Mammalia > Proboscidea > Elephantidae > Elephas > Elephas maximus. The sequence goes on from NC_064846.1 coordinate 84,077,659, forward strand.
AAAAGTTGGTTCTTTGATAGGATCAACAAAATCAACAAACCACTGGTCAAATTCACAGAAGAAAAACAGGAGAGAATGCAAATAAGAGAAATAAGAAACGAAATCGGGGACATTACAACAAACACAACTGAAATAAAAGGATCATAATAGAGTATTATAGAAAACTATACTCCAACAAATTTGAAAATCAAGAGGAAATGGAAAATTTCTAGAAACACTACCTACCGAAACTAACACAAAATGGTGTAGAAAATCTGAACAAATCCATAACAAGAGAAGAAATTGAAAAGGTAAAAAAAAAAAAAAGAAAAGAAAAACTCCCAACAAAAAAAAAAAGCCCTGGCCCAGATGGCTTCACTGGCAAATTCTACCAGTCAGAGAACTTACAATAGCACTACTCAAACTATTTTAAAACATAGAAAAGGAAGTAGTGCTTCTGAATTCGTTCTATGAAGCCAGCATAACCCTGATACCAAAACCAGGCAGAGACACCACACGAAAAGAAAATTACAGAACAATATCTCTCATGAATATAGATGCAAAAATTCTAGCCAATAAAATTCAGCATCATTAAAAAAAATACACCAGGACCAGGTAGGATTAGTACCAGGTATGCAAAGATGGTTCAACATTAGAAAACAAATCAATGTAATCCGCCACATAAATGAAAGGAAAGGATCACGTGATCATCTCAATTGATACAGAAAAAGCATTTGATGAAGTCCAACAAACATTCCTGTTAAAAACTCTCAATAAATTAGGTATAGAAGGGAAATTTCTCAATATACTAAAGGGAATTTATACAAAACAAACAGCCAACATCGTTCTTAACACAGAGAGGCAGAAAACATTCCCCTTGAGAACAGGAACAAGAAAAGGATGCTGTTTATCACCACTCCTATTTAACATTGTCTTGGGAGTTCTAGCTTGACTAATAAGGCCAGAAAAAGAGATAAAGGCCATCCAGATTGGTAATGAAGAATTTAAACTGTCTGTATTTGCAGATGATATGACACTATATCTAGAAAACTCATAAGACTCATGAGAAAACTACTGAAACCAATAGAAAGATTCAGCAGAATAGCAGGATACAAGATAAACATAAAAAATGAGTTGAATTCCTATATTCCAATAAAGAGAATGATGAAAAAATCAGGAAAACAATACCATTTATAATTTCCCTTAAAAAAATTCTTAGGAATAAATCTAACCAGGGATGTAAAAGGCCTATGCAAAGAAAACTACAAAACACTACTGCAAGAAACCAAAAGAGATCTACATAAATGGAAAAAATATACCACGCTTCTGCAGAGCCAACATTGTGAAAATGACAATTCTACCCAAAGCAATTTACAAATACAATGCAATCCCGATTCAAATACCAAAAGCATTCTTTAAAGAGATGTAAAAACTAATCATTAAATTTATATGGAAAGGGAAAAAGCCCTGGATAAGTGAAGCACTATTGAAGAAGAAGAATAAAGTAGGAGGACTCACACTACCTGACCTCAGAACCTACTATACATCTACAGTATTCAAAACAGCCTGGTACTGGTACTAGTACAATGACAGATACATTGACCAATGGAACAGAATTGAGAAACCATATGTAAATCCATCCTCCTAGGATCACCTGATCTCTGACAAGGGCCCAAAGTCCATCAAAAGTGGGAAAGACAGCCTTTTTAACAAATGGGACTAGCAAAACTGGATGTCCATGTGCAAAAAAAAAAAAAAAGAAACAGTACCCATACATCACACCATACACAAAAACCAATTCAAAATGGATCAAAGACCTAAAGTCTAAAACTATGAAGATCATAGAAGAAGAAATAGGATCAATGCTAGAGGCGCTAATATAAGGCATTAACGGGATACAAACCATAACCAACACACGAAGTTCAGAAAATAAGCTAGATAACTGGGATCTTCTAAAAATTAAACACTTAGGTTCATCAAAAGACTTCACCAAAAGAGTAAAAAGAGAACCTATAGACTGGGGAAAAAATTTGGCTGTTACAAATACAACAACGTTCTAATCTCTAAAATCTACAGGAAAATCCAACACCTCTACAACAAAAAGACAAATAATCCAATTAAAAAATGGGCAAAGGAAATGAACAGACACTTCACCAAAGAAGATACTAAAGCTGCCAACAGACACATGAGGAAATGCTCATAATCACCAGACATTAGAGAAGTGCCAATCAAAATGACAATGCATTAATGGCATGAATCAAAAAAAAAAAAAAAGGAAACAAGTGTTGGAGAGACTGTGGGGAAAGGGAAACTCTTATGCACTGCTGGTGTGAATGCAAAATGATACAACCATTTTGGAAAATGATACGGAGCTTCCTTAGAAAGCTAGAAATAGAAATACCATGTGATCCAGCAATCCCACTCCTAGGAATACATCCTAGAGAAATAAGAGCCATCACATGAATAGACATATGCACATCCATGTTCATTGCAGCATTGTTCACAAGAGTAAAAACATGGAAGCAACTCAGATGTCCTTCAACAGATGAATGGATAAACAATCTATGGTACATACATACAATGGAGGACTAAGCAAAGACAAAGAACAATGATGAATCTGTGAAGCATCACATAACATGGATGAATCTGGAAGGCATTATGCTGAATGAAATAAATCAATCACAAAAGGAGAAATATTGTATGAGAACACAACTGTAAAAACTCCTGAAAAAGTTTACACACAAAAAGAAACAATTTTTGATGGTTACAACAGAGAGGAGGGGTTAAGATGGAAATACACTAAATAGAAAATAGATAAGTGGTAAGTTTGGTGAAGCATAACACCATACACAATACTGGGGAACCCAGCACAACTTGTACTAGGTGAGGTCATGGAAAGTCCATAGACACATCCAAACCCCCGAAGGGATTGAACTGCTGGGCTGAGGGCTGTGGGGACCATGGTCTCGGTGAACATCTAGCTCAATTGACATAACATAATTTATAAAGAAAATGTTCTGCATTTTACTTTGGTGAGTAGTGTCTGGGGTATTAAAAACCTGTGAGCTGCCATCTAGGATACTCCACTGGTCTCACCCCTTCGAGACCTAGGAAGTATGAAGAAAACATGCAAGGAAAAGATTAGTCCAAAGGACTAATGGACCACATCTACCACAGCTTTCACCAGACTGAGCCCAATACAACTATATGTTGCCTGGCTACCAACACTGACTGCTCTGACAGGGATCACAATAGAGGGTCCCAGACAGAGCTGGAGAAAAATGTAGAAGAAAATTCTAACTTACGAAAAAAGACCATACTTACTGGCCTGACAAAGACTGGAGAAACCCTGAGAGTATGGCCCCTGGACACCCTTTCAGCTCAGTAATGAAATCACTCCCGAGGTTCACCCTTCTGCCAAAGATTAGACACGCCTATTAAAAAAAATGAGACTAATGGGGCACAACAGCCCAAGGTCAAAGCAGGAGGGGACAGGAAACCTGGTAATAGGGAGCTCAAGGTTGAGAAGAGAGAGTGTTGACATGTCATGGGGTTGTTAACCAATGTCATAAAAAAATATATGTGCTAACTCTTCAATGAGAAACTAGTTTTTTCTGTAAACCTTCATCTAAAATACAATAAAAAGATACAAAATAGAAGTAACAGTCAAGTTAAATACGCAATTTCTAAATCAAATAAACAGTACCGTCTCTCAATGAAAACAGGCAAACTACGAATTTGTATAACACAATGTCTACTGAGACTAGTACAATGTCTACAGAGTTAGACGTATATAAAAAGATCTACTTGGAAGGAACTCTATATTCTATTCTAACAGAAATTCTATTGCCCTCAAAATGCTCAAGAGTTATTTAATGTGTGAGATTGGACATAATTTTTATGTGTATGTTATGTGAAATTAACCATTTGTCTGTATCTTGCTCTCCCTCAGTCCTCCTCCAACCATTAACACAAAGAAAACAATTAGTTGTGATAAATTTTATTCTACATAAATAAATGTGCTAGGCTATTTTTATATTTGTATTGGTTTCCATGTACATGAGCATGCATATAAGATATGCCATTATCTTAAAATTATAAATGGTACAGGATTTATAGTTTACTATTCATTTTTATTTCATTGTCTCTAGCCTCACTTTAATCCACTGACATTGACAAAAAAAAATTGACAGGGCAGGGTTTATTGTATAATCGTTCTGTAGATAAGGATATTGAGGTTCAGATATTAAACAATCTGCCCAAAGTCATTCACTAGTGTTAAAGCTCAGGAATATCTTACTTTGAGGAAAAAAAAATCTAGTGTGTCCTATGTCCCTATATTCTGCTTTCTCTTTATGTCTGTGTTTGTATTCATGCTTTAAAGAATATATCTATACTGTTTATCTTCAGGTTACTCAAACAAAAAAATATTGCTTCCTTTGTCTTTTATTATCTCACTATTCTAATAACACAAAAGTGCTTTCTAAATCCCTATTTGCTTTTTAAATTACTCTCACATCTATTATCTTATTCAGTCATAAAACTACCATACGAACTGGAGAGATGCTTGCAAAAGTAAGTTACTATACACAGAAGAATAAGCTGAGACATTATTGAACAATATGTCCAATTTCACAAAGGTAATTCATAGCAATTTCAGTTTGATGACTTGAATTATCATAAATGCATTACAGTTCACAAATCACTTACATACAAACTATCTCAATGGACTGCCCTAATTATTTTGAGAGTTTATTAAGAGGTCCCCCATGTGTCTTTCAGTTTGTGGTACTGTGGGGGCTTGTGTGTTGCTGTGATGCTGGAAGCTATGCCGCCGGTATTAAGATACCAGTAGGGTCATCCATGGATGAAAGGTTTCAGCTGAGCTTCCAGATTAAGACAGACTAGGAAGAAGGACCCAGCAGTCTACTTCTGAAAAAAAATTTTAAAAATTAGCCAGTGAAAACCTTATGAATAGCAGCGAAACATTGTCTGATATAATTGGCTACACCTATGGAAAGAAACAATGGAAAAGCTCAATATCATCAGTCAGAACAAGGCCAGGGGCCGACAGTGGAACAGACCATCAATTGCTCGTATGCAAGTTCAAGCTGAAACTGAAGAAAATTAGAGCAAGTCCATGAGAGCCAAAATATGACCTTGAGTATATCCCGCCTGAATTTAGAGACCACCTCAAGAATAGATTTGATGCATTGAACACTAGTGACCGAAGACCAGACGAGTTGTGGAATGACATCAAGGACATCATCCATGAAGAAAGCAAGAGGTCACTGAAAAGAAAGAAAAGACCAAGATGGATGTCAGAGGAGACTCTGAAACTTGCCCTTGAGCGTCAAGCAGCTAAAGAGAAAGGAAGAATTGATGAAGTAAAAGAACTGAAGAGAAGATTTCAAAGGGCCTCTCGAGAAGACAAAGTAAAGTATTATAATGACATGTGCAAAGAGCTGGAGACGGAAAACCAAAAGGAAAGAACACGCTTGGCGTTTCTCAAGCTGAAAGAACTGAAGAAAAAATTCAAGCCTCGAGTTGCAATAGTGAAGGATTCCATGGGAAAAATATTAAATGACGCAGGAAGCATCAAAAGAAGATGGAAGGAATACAGAGTCATTATACCAGAAAGAATTAGTCGCTATTCAACCATTTCAAGAGGTGGCATATGATCAGGAACTGATGGTACTGAAGGAAGAAGTCCAAGCTGTTCTGAAGGCATTGGCAAAAAAACAAGATTCCAGGAATTGATGGAACATCAATTGAGATGTTTCAACAAACAGATGCAACACTGGAGGTGCTCACTCATCTATGCCAAGAAATATGGAAGACAGCTTCCTGGCCAACTGACAGGAAGAGATCCATATTTATATCTATTCCCAAGAAAGGTGATCCAACTGAATGTGGAAATTATAGAACAATATCATTAATATCACACACAAGCAAAATTTTGCTGAAAATCATTCAAAAGTGGCTGCAGAAATTCAGGCCAGTTTCAGAAGAGGATGTGGAACCAGGGATATCATTGCTGATGTCAGATGGATCCTGGCTGAAAGCAGAGAATACCAGAAGGATGTTTACCTGTGTTTTATTGACTATGCAAAGGCATTCGACTGTGTGGATCATAACCAACTATGGATAACACTGCAAAGAATGGGAATTCCAGAACACTTAATTGTGCTCATGAGGAACCTTTACATAGATCAAGAGGCAGTTGTTCAGACAGAACAAGGGGATACTGATTGGTTTCAAGTCAGGAAAGGAGTGCATCAGGGTTGTATTCTTTCACCATACCTATTTAATCTGTGTGCTGAACAAATAATCTGAGAAGCTGGACTATATGAAGAAGAATGGAGCATCAGGATTGGAGGAAGACTTATTAACAACCTGCGTTATGCAGATGGCACAACCTTGCTTGCTGAAAGTGAAGAGGACTTGAAGCACTTACTAATGAAGATCAAAGACCACAGCCTTCAGTATGGATTACACCTCAACATAAAGAAAACAAAAATCCTCACAACTGGACCAATGAGCAACATAATAATAAATGGAGAAAAGATTGCAGTTGTCAAGGATTTCGTTTTACTTGGTTCCACACTCAACAGCCATAGAAGTAAAAAAGCAGGCAAGAAATCAAGAGACTCCTTGCATTGGGCAAATCTGCTGCAAAGGACCTCTTCAAAGTGTTGAAGAGCAAAGATGTCACCTTGAAGACTAAGGTGGGCCTGATCCAAGCCATGGTATTTTCGATCACATTATATGCATGTGAAAGCTGGACAACAAATAAGGAAGACCGAAGAAGAGTTGATGCCTTTGAATTGTGGTGTTGGTGAAGAATATTGAATATACCATGGACTGCCAAAAGAACAAACAAATCTGTCTTGGAAGAAGTGCAGCCAGAATGCTCCTTAGAGGCAAGGATGGCGAGACTGCGTCTTACATACTTTGGACATGTTGTCAGGAGGGATCAGTCCCCGGAGAAGGACATCATACTTGGCAGAGTACAGGGTCAGTGGAAAAGAGGAAGACCCTCAACGAGGTGGACAGACACAGTGGCTGCAACAATGAGCTCAAGCATAACAATGATTGTAAGGATGGTGCAGGGCTGGGCAGTGTTTCTTTCTGTTGTGCATAGGGTCGTTGTGAGTTGGAACCGACTCAACGGCACCTAACAACAACAACGTTAAGAGGTGTCATCATCCTTACATTACAGATGATGAAATCTAATTTTAAATAATAGCTAAATGTTGCAAAGCTAGGGTCTTCGATTGAATTGTGTCCCCGAAATATATGTGTACCAATTTGGCTAGACCATGATTCCTGGTATCATGTGAGTATCCACCATTTTGTCATCTGATGTGATTTTCCTACATGTTGTAAGTCCTACCTCTATGATGTTAATGAGGTGGAATTAGTGGCAGTTTTGTTAATAAGGCAGGACTCAATCTACAAGATTAGGTTTGGTCTAAGGAGAATCTCTTTTTGGTAATATAAAACAGAGAAGCAAGCAGAGAGACATGGGGGCCTCATACCACCAAGAAGGCAGTGCCAGGAGCAGAGCACAACCTTTGGACCTAAGGTTCTTGTGCTGAGAAGCTCCCAGGCCAGAGGAAGATTAATGACAAGGACCTTCCTCCAGAGCCTACAGAGAGAGAAAGCCTTCCCATGGAGCTGGCACCCTGGGTTTGGACTTTTGCCTCTTAGGCTGTGAGAGAATAAACTTCTGTTTGATAAAGCCATCCACTTGTGTTATTTCTGTTATAGCAGCACTAGATAACTAAGACAACTAGTAAGTGGTGGGACTATGTGTGGAATCCAGATTTGACTGACTTCCAGCATTTCCTTTTCCCTGTGCACCACACTAACTTGTATGGCAGCCTAAAGATATTCAGATGTTTAGAATTGAATTTCACACACTTCTGGTGGGTAGCTCAATTAAAGAGTATTTCTGGGTTTTTGCCTAATCACCACCATAAAGGTAGACAATTTTGGATGTTTGGTAAAAAGTTGTAATTGAAGCAGTTCTGTAACAGTTGCACTATTAAGTGTTAACCTTGATCATAAATTTAAATAAATATAAGATACAAATTTCTATTTTTCTTCTCTTACTGTTGGTTGAGCCCTGTGGAGCACTGTTTAAGAGCTAGGGCTGTTAAACAAAAGGTCAGCAGCTCGAATCCACCAGCCACTCCTTGGAAACCTTATGGGGGCAGTTCTGTTCTGTCCTACGGTGCCCTATAAGTCAGAATCGATTCGACGGCAACGGGTTTGGTTTTTGTACTGTTTGTTATCCAAATACATTGGGGAAAGATCTTATATTCTTAAAAGTTGCATCCGCACAACACCAAAACCAATAACCAATTCACTGGGATGGGGGTGAGAGCAGGATGTGATGGGGAAGTAAAAAAAATCTGATTGAATCGGCTAGGTTTTACTTAATGGAACAGATATTTCCAAGAGTATATCCAGTATTGTGTGTGCATTTTTTTAAGATGCACAAATATCTCACTTTATCTATAATTTGGGATTCAGAATGCTTACTCTTGCGTTCACTTTGCAAGTCGTTATGTGTTCGTTGAGGAGGACAGTTGAGGCAGTAGTTATGAAGTAAGAATTTTCCTTCTTCACATTCTCAGTTGCCTTATAGGAAATGTAGGTCGACAAGCAATAATGCACTGATTTTTCAAAGTTCTATTAATTTAGAAGACTACCGAATACTTCATTCAAATGTTTTGAGAAGCCAAAAAAATCAACATAGGATAGCCTATAATAAAAAAAAAATATTACAATTATGTTCTCTAAGGGCACCACATTATGTGATGCTCTCAAAAATGAAATAATTTTCTGTTCTCAAAATCCATGAGTATTTAGCACAGAGACCTCAACTGGAGCCTGTTATTCAGAATTATATTTTTTAAAAACTTGTCTTTTTTTTTTAACCTAAAAATCGATAATAAGCAAACGGTATGGGTTTGGAAAGACAGAGTATGAGTGTTTCAAGTTATCAAAAGAATGCAGTTGAAGTCCAAATGGGCAATAGGCAATTTAGCTTACTTAGTCAATATTGTGGGGAGAGCACTATTTAAATAAGCAGTTTAAGAACATAAACAGAAGCACCGAGTGCATATATACATGTAATTTTCTAAGGAAAAAGTCCAATTTAAACATAAATGATTGATGTTGGGGAATAGGCATAGTAAGAGGGTAAATAGCCTTATGATGAACTGGATAAACGAGCCATAAAAGGTAGAGATTGGATATAAGTTTTAACTTTTATAGACTGTGTGTTGTCTTGTTTGGTTTTGTTTTCTCAAAGTATAGAAGGGAAAATATGTGGTGTATGTCAACACAGGAGAGAAACATATTTAATAATGCCAAAGTGAAGCAAGAGAGAGAGGGATCTTCTGCCACTAGCTTGGGCCATATTAAAAACCTCTTCACTGCCTCCCAATTTTTATCAATTTTGACAAGTTGCCAAAATCTCTGCATCCAAAATTGACTTCACCGAGTGGGGAAAAAAAGCTTACTTAGTCCTGTGGCAAAGTTTTGACGCCTTTGGTTATCTACCCAATACACATTTATCACTCTCATATCTTATTTTCTTTGTTAAGAGAAACCAAATTTCTTTCAGGTACTGGGTCATTTGTGCATCATGAGGATCTCCATAGGGAATATATTTTATTAGTCTAAGCCATGGCCAATGATTAGTTTATGGGCATGTGAGACATAAAGAGGTATCTGTTAGAGTTGCTCTGGGAAATTTTCTTTGATTTTAAAGTAGAGCCAAAATATAGCGTTGCTTCTTCTTACTTTTTGGCATTATTATAAGAGGACATAATATTTCCTACTAAAGCAACTAGCTTTTTCCCTTGAGGAGAAAGTTAAGATAATCGCAGAAAAGGAATAAAAACCCTGATACAGTTGACCTCTTGAATTAATCAATATAGAACTACTTTCCTCTACACTTCTTGTTATGTAAGATTACATCCCTCTATTGTTTATTCGTTGTTCAGTTGGGTAGTCTTTTACTTACAAATAGATAGATAGATATCGTATGCTGAGCCAACTCTGACTCATGGCAACCCCATGTACAACAGAATCAAATGCTACCCAATCCTGCATCATCCTCAAGATTGCCAGCATGTTCTAGTTCATCGTTGTGGCTACTGTGCCAATCCATCTCACTGAGGGTTTCCTTCATCCTCATTGACCCTCTACTTCACCAAACATAATGTTTTCCTTTAGCAATTGATCCCTGATGATATGTTCAAATCAAGTGAGTCAGACAATGTTCCCTTGTGATCCATAAGGTTTTCACTGGTTAATTTTCGTTAGTAGATTGCTGGCCCTTTCTTCCTACCCTAAGTCTGGAAGCTCAGCTCAAACCTGTACACCATGGGTGACTCTGGTGTTATTGAAATACCAGCGGCATTGCTTATAGCATCACAGTAACACTCAAACCACCACAGTGTGACAGATAGACAGATAGGTGGTGAATTCTAACAGGTAGAGAATATGAAAATATATTTGTTGTGATCTCTTTGCTCAAAACTTCAATTCGGTATTAACAAAACCAAAAAAGTTTGTTGCCATTGAGTTGATTCCGACTCATAGCAACCCTGTAGGGCAGAGTAGAACTGCCCCATAAGGTTTCCAAGGAGTGGATGGAGGGTTTGAACGGCCAACCTTTTGGTCAGCAGCTTAATCTCTTAACCACTGCGCCACTAGAGCTCCCAATTCAGTAATAGGTGGTAACAATTAAACTGGCCTAGGAGTCAAGAAGGCTGAATTCTAGCCTGGAATAGCTACTAAAAATAATAGTGTGACTTTGAGAAAGCCATTTAATCTCCTGGACATCAATGACGTTATGTGTCTCGATCTTTTCCATTTATTAAAACCTTTAGGTGCTGTCCAAGCATTTATAAAGAGTCACTTGACCTAGGATTAGTTATTATGTAGAAAACATATTTTAAAGAATTAACTCACTTTTTTTTTCTAAATATTCCCCAGGTACACTATGCAGAATATTCAGACTAGCTGTGATATTGTCCAAATTACAGAAGTTCATCCTTAATTCTCTATATATGTTGCTATAAAGAGTATACTTACACTGTTAATAGTTTAGTGGAACTCTTGTTCTTTAAAAGTCAACAAACCAGCTATCATTGTGGCACTGTTCCCTGTAACATATAAACTATCTTGCATTCCGGCTTTCCAAGGCATCTTTATCAACTGTGCTTACAACACTGGGTTGGCAGGGAAAATGCCCTTTGCTCCATCTGTGCAGTGGTTGCATGCTCAGATTGTTGAACTGATGGCTTGCAGTTAATCTCACCTTCTTCTAAACCCAAACATATGCTAAATGATTCCACAATAACATTGTTTATGTAATATCTTCAGATTGATAAGATTTCAGCAGCCTACTGTGGCAACCTATCTGCCAAAGCCTACCAGCCTCATGATGCTGTGATATTGCATAACATGTCATGTCAGTTTGTGGAGCTACACACCACTCAGCAACACTGACAGGGACAAGTGACAATTCTGTCAGTATTCCATTGTGATTGTGCCACATAATTAATGCTAAATACATTATAACTTTGCTTATGTATCTGTTCTTCACTAAATGATTTTAAAGGAGGATGACAACATTTTAAGCATGCAGTAACAAAGCATTTCATGCTGCCATATATGAATGGCATTTCTTTTTATAGAAAACATGATAATATTCTACTTTAGTATAATTTGCATTTCACAGTTAAGGCAGTGATATTCTTCCTATGTTACCAATAACACTCTTTTATGGCAGCTAATACTGTGACCTCACTACCATAGAAGCAAGGTCATTGTGGCTATTGTTTTATCACTATAGCATTAACATACTTCTGTGTTTTTAGTGAGAGATTTATTTCTATATCCCTGAAAACTAGCACACATTAGATGCTTGACAAATGTCTATTGAATGAATGAATTGGTGATCAAGTTGTATTTTTAAACCTGATACAATTTCTAGCTAGTTTGTGTGGATACTACCTATTATTCACATAATCAGAATTGGTGCTCTCTTTCTCTCTCACCCTATATTTCTCTTCCTTTCCCTCTCTCTTCTTCCCTCAGTCCTTGCCTCTCTTCTCTGGGCTACTCAATTAAATGGGTAGGATTAAGAATAGTGATATTTCATTAAAAAAATCCAAACATTCAAACAGAAAACACTTGGATATATTTACACTTGTTATTCTCCTTAGGCAAAAATGTTATGAAGTCTTTACCAAATGGTTTTTAAATACAGATGTCATTTTAATAAAATTTAAAAGTAATAGATAGGGTTTTTTTTGGGGGGTTAGATAGGGGTAGATTTAGAGCATGGCATATGATAATGACAATTACCAGGGCTGTTACTTGACAACGATTCAATAAAACAACAGTCACAGATGAAATACGGTTACTTACAATGTCAACTGATATAATCTTTACTCTCTTGATTGATTGTGGCATGATTGTGTTGTGAGTTATGATTTCTGCTGGTTGCAATGTGGCATAAATCCTCTTTACGAAACTGTCAGTTGATAATAATATGGAAAAGACATTAGATCTCAGAGGAAATGTAGACTCTAAAGAAATATGAATTTAAACTGAATTCTTATGCCAAAAAAGAAAATTTTGTTATTTAGAATGGAAATGAAGCCTAAAAATATTCATGTGACAATAATAATGGAAATGATGGTAAAAATAATTATTTATGTCTTATATTATCATTATGATTATTATGTTTTCTTCAGCATCTAAGACAGTACCTGGCACATAGTAGGTACTTCATAAATATCTGCTAAAGAATTAATGCTGTGATTGTGATCATTGTTATGTAATAAAAAATGCCAGACTAAAAGGAAGCCAAAATAATTTTTAAATGTCTTTTTGGCTAATGTGGATTGATTGTGCAGCTGGTTCAATTGACTGCTTAGGGATCAGGCAGTAAGGTTAGAAGAAGGAAAACAGCAATTTCAAGTGCAAAATAACTGATTTGGTGACCCTGTCTATTCATAGTCTAAGCTTGTTAAATATTCAGTCTGTGAAACTTAATACATGTGGGACAAATGTCAAACGGGCTCTGGTTTTAACTAGAATGCTAGAAGAAGCTCCCATATGCAGAATAGTGTGTATAATAGAATTCCCCGTATATAAAAGGATATGCATAGATATGCTTGTATGGAGAAAGCAAAAATTAAGGAAAGCTATAGTGGCTTTCCCTGGAGTGTAGGACTGTGTTAGAGGTGAATTTTACTTTTATTTATACGCCACTCTTAACAGTATGATTTTTTAATCATGTGCATGAATTACATTATAGTTTTAAAAAATCACTAAAAATATGTGGGGCATATGAAAGACTCCTTCAGTCTTCTTGTAAACTGTAGCTAATATGCTTAACTCTCCACGGACCTTATAAAGGCTACACTGTCAAATGAAGCTGCTGGATAATTTTTCTTCCTTGCAAAAACAACTAAACCACATTCCCAAATTACAGCTTACTCTGTCTCAACTTTTTCCCTTTAACTTTAAAATACATTAGTTTTTCTATCGTTACACATACTCTGACTTTATTTAAAAAAAAAGTATCCCAGCTGAAAGTGAAAAATCAAGCCCAGCAAAAGCCTTTTCATATGAAATATTACATGCAAACACACTGAATTGTCTTCCCCTATTTATGAAATACTCTTCCTTATAAGTTTATTCAGGATCCCTGGTGGCACAATGGTTAAGCGCTTGGTTGTTAACAGAAAGGTCAGTGGTCCAACCCATCAGCTACTCCATGGGAGAAAGACATGGCAGTCTACTTCTAAAAGGATTACAGTCCTGGAAACTCTATGGGACTGTTCTACTTTGTCCTATAGAGAGTGGCTATGAGTTGGAAAAGACTCAAATGCAAAAGGGTTTTGCATAAGTTTGTTCAAATACACATATACACATAAGTATAGTGGATAAAATTGATGTCCTCCCAAAATAAATGTTGGAGTCCTGACCCTTATACTTGTGAATGAAATCTTATTAGGAAATAAGGGTTTCTTTTCTGTCTTGAGGCCACATCAGTGTAGGGTGTGTCCTCAACCTAATCATTTCTGAGTGATATAAAGACCATCATAGACACTGAGAAATGTGAGCACAAATGGGGAAAGATAGATGCCATCCAAAGATTGCTAAGAAACCAAGGAACACTGGAACTATAGAAGCTGAAAGAGACAAGGACCTTCTCCAAGAGCCAACAGAGAGAGAGCCTTCCCCTAGAGCCGGTGCTCTGAATTCAGACTTCTATCCTCCTGAATTGTGAGAAAATAAATTTCTGGTCTTAAAAGCCACCGACTTGTGGTATTTCTGTTACAGCTGCAATAGGAAACTAATTTGTACCAAGAACCGGGGGTGCTACTTTAACAAATACCAAAAATGTGAAAGTGTTTTTGGAATTGGGTAGTGGATGAAGGCTGGAGGAATTTTGATGTGTTTCATAGTAGAAGCCTAGATTGCCTTGAAGAGATTGTTGGTAGAATTATGGACATTGAGGATGATTTTGATGAGGGCTCAGAAAGAATTATGATCTGTGAAGAAAGCTTCTATCATGATAAGCAGAGTGTTGCCAGAAATGTGAATACGCAATGTGCTTCTACTGAAACATTAAAAGGAAATCTTGGACATGTTATTGGACACTGGAGTAAGGGTAATCCTTTTTATATATGATAAAGAACTTGGCAGAATTATGTTTGAATGCTTTGTGGAAGGTAGAACTTGTAAATGATGAAATTGGATGTTTGACTGAGGAGATTACTAAGATCTTAAAGGGGCCACATTGTTTTTCCTTGCTGCTTATAGTAAAATGCAAGAGGAAAGAGATAGACTTAAAAATGAACTGTGCAAAATGAAACCAGGACTTAAAGATACAGAAAACTCTGTGGCACAAACTATAGAAACATGCCTTAGAACTTTCACCAAGGGCTTGGATACACAATCTTTGGTAAACAGATTAAGCCTGTGACTGATGGATCTAATCAATGACTGCAGCAGAAATTTTGTCTGCTTAGACTGAAAGGGACAGAGAAGGGATTAACATAAGAAAGCTGTCTACCTCTTGAAATTCCACAGCCAGGAAATCAGCAAATGGAGCTACATAGTTGCATGTATCTGCTATCCTCCAAGAAAAGGAATGCACCAAATGGAACAACTAGAACGGAAATAATGAGAATGTTCACACATTGTGAAGAATATATCTCTCTTAGTTATCTAGTGCTGCTATAACAGAAACACCACAAGTGAATGGCATTAACAAGGAGAAATGTATTTTCTTACAGTCTAGTAGGTTAGAAGTCCAAATACAGGGTGTCAGCTCCAGGGGAAGGCTTTCTGGCTCTGTTCGCTCTGGAGGAAGCTCCTTCTCATCAATCTTTCCCTGGACTAGGAGCTTCTCCATGCAGGAACCCTGGGTCTAAAGAATGCGTTCTGCTCCCAGCACTGCTTTCTTGGTAGTATGAGGTCCCCAACTTTCTGCTCACTTATCTTTCCATTCATCTCTTATAAGATAAAAGGTGATGCAGGCCACTCCCCAGGAAAAGTTCCTTACTTTGGATCAGGGATGTGACCTGAGTAAGGGTGTTTCATCCCACCCTAATCATCTTTAACATAGCCCAGTCTTGCCTCATTAGCCACAGCCAGATATTAGGGTTTACAACACATAGGGAAATCGCATCAATCACAAAATGGAGGACAACCACACAATACTGGGAATCATAGCCTAAGTTGACACATATTCTTGGAGGACATAATTCAATCCATAACAGTAACCAATATCGCTAAAAATCTTGTGTAGAAGTTGTTGAATGGGAACCTAAACTGCTGTGTAAACTTTCACTGAAAACACAATAAAATATTATTAAACATAAAAAGAAAGAAATATACCATCCTGGGAGCAGTTCAGAAATCAACAGAACTGTCAAAAGAGCTCAAGGGATGGGGCTGCCTCAGTTTCGAAGGGTGGAACCACCAGCTACTAGGTTTCAGAGAGTGAGTCCACAGATTCCTGTTTCAAAGGATGGAACGACTGTCTCCAAGATTTCAGAGTTCAGTCTCCACCCCCTTAGTTTCAGAGGATGAGGCTGCCTTTCATGTGGGCCAAGAGAATGGTGCCATCACCCAAAGTTGAGGGGGTGGAGCTACCATACTCTTGGACCAGGAGAATGGGGCTGCTGCCCAAATGGAGGGGACAGGGTTTCCATGCCCAAGGTTCCAGAAGAATGGAGTTACTGCCTGACATGGATTTAACTGTGGCCCTCAAAATGCGTGTACCAATTTGGCTAAGGTATGATTCCCAGTATCATGTGATTGTCCACCATTTTTTCATCTGAAGTGATTTTCCTATGTGTTGTAAATCCTACCTGTGTGATGTTAATGAGGGAGGATGGGCAGCAGTTGTGTTAGTGAGGCAGGGCTCAATCTACAAGATTGGATTTTGTCTTGAGGCAATCTATGTTGAGATATAATGGAGAGAAGTGAGCAGAGAGACAGGGGAACCTCATACCACCAAGAAAGCAGCACCGGTAGCAGAGCACATCCTTTGGATTCGAGGTTTCTGCACTGAGAAGCTCCTAGTTCAGGGGAAGATTGATGAGAAGGACTTTCCTCCAGAACTGACAGAGAGAGAATGCCTTCCACTGGAGCTAATGCCATGAATTTGAACTTCTAGCTTACTAGATTGTGAGAAAATAAATTTCTCTTTGTTAAAGATATCCATTTGTGGTATTTCTGTTATAGCAGCTCTAGATAACTAAGACACTGCCCAATGATGAGAGGACAGGGCTGAAATGTCTGTGGGCCAGGAAAACAGAGCCAGCTGGGGCTGAGGGCACGGGGTCACCACTCAAGTGGAGTAGGAGAATGAGACCACCCAAAGCCAAAGGAGCAGGGTTGCTATGCAACTGGCTCAGGTAAGCAGGGATGATGCCCAGGGCTGAGGGACCTCCACCCAGAATTCAGAAAGCATAGCCAATATCTAGAGTCTGGAGGGCAGAGCCATTGACAGATATGCCCAGAAAACAGAGGATTATTTTCTAGTCTAAGAGCTAATACAATTTTCTCTGCTGGACTTTGAATTTTCTTGGTACCTGTGACCCCTTTTTCCCTCTAATTTACCTCTTTTGGAACAAGAATGTCTACCTTATTTTTGTTTTACCCTGATCTCTGGCTCCAAATAAATAGGACTACCTTGCTGACAGACTGTTCAGAAAATATATTCTGACAAGACTGAGAGTGGTCTAAGGGACTGAAACCTCAGTGTAGCCCCTAAATCAGAGTTCTCCCAGAGTTAGGGAGTGTTGAACAAAGATAGAAGGCTGTTCCTCCCTGTGATCAAACTAATAAGGTGTCTTTTCTGTTAGGTCTTACAAGTGCTGGAAGGACTAAAACTTTGGTCTGTACTGAATTTGAGGTCACAGAGAAGTACAGGGAGCTGTGAACAAAGGCTGAAGATTGATTAGTGTGTCTGTTTGCATTAGCCTGGGAACTCCCTAAAGGACTGAAAATTAGATATGGGTTAAATAGTAGCTTTCACAGAGCATAGGAGGGAGCAGTGAGCAAAGACTGAAGGTTATGCCTATCTAAGAGTTTCTTGCAGAATTCAGCCCTTTCTAGAGCACTGTGAAGAAGCCTTGGTGGTACAATGGTTAAGCACTCAGTTGCTAACCAAAAGTCAGCAGTTTGAACCCACCAGCATATCTGTGGCATAAAAGGCCTGGCAATACGCTACAAAAAAGATTCACAACCTAGGAAACCTTATAGGGCAGTTCTACTCTATCATGTAGGGTCACTATCAGTTAGAATTAACTCATTAATACACAATGACAATAACAAAGCACTATGTATGCAGTGAAACTGAGAAAGCTAACACATATTCTAATATTCTACCTTAAAAAAAAAAACCACAAGGCAAACAAGGAAACTGAAAATGATGGCCATTCAAAATAACAAAACAAAGGAAGAGAAATTGTCTTTCTGGAAGCCTGGATAATGAAGAGATTAAAATAATATAATAAAAAAATATTAAATATTCTCAAAAACTAAAAGGCAATCAGGAAAAGAACGCATGAACAAGAATATGAATAAAGAGATAGACAACTTAAAAAGAAAACAAGCAGAAATACTGTAACTAAAATATACCGTAATTGAAATTAAGAACTCATTGGAAGAACCCAACAGCATATTTGAGCTGGCAGGAGAAAGATTCAGCAAACCAGAGGATAAGGTAATTGAAATAATGGAAGCTGAAGAGCAACAAGAGAGAAGAATCAAGAGCATAGAATAATGGAAATGTGGGACACTATCAAGCAAACTAACATACACATTATGGGAACACCAGAAGGACAAGAGAAAGAAAAAGAACAAAGAGAATATTTGAGGAAATAATGCCAGGAAACTTTCCAAAGCTGACAATATGAATCTACAATTCCAAAAAGCTCAATGAACTCAAAGTAGGATAAAATCAAAGAGACTCACACTGAAACACATTATAATCAAGCTCCCAAAATTAAAAACAGAGGACCTGAAAGCAGTGAAAGGAAAGCAAATTGCCAAATACAAAGGAGTCCCAATAAGGTTAAGTGCCAATTTCTTCACAAACTTTGGAGGCAGAAGGCAGCAAGATGACATGTTTAAAATCCTGGAAGAAAATAACTGTCAATGAATACTGTGTCTGGTACAACTGTCCTTCAAGATGAGGGTGGAATTAAAACAATTCCAAGAGAAACAAAAGCTAAGGGAGTTCATTATCACTAGACCTTCCCTACAATAAATGCTAAAGGGAACCCTTCAGCTGAAAAAGAAATGACGCTAGTGATTTGAAGCCTTACGGTAAAAAAAAAAAAAAAAAAAAAATTATCGCCCTTAAAAGTAATTTTACAGGCAAATATAAGGCCAGCTTTATGTGGCATAGTGGTTAAGTGCTATGGCTGCTAGCCTGAAAAGGTTGGCGGTTCAAATCCACCAGGCTCTCCTTGGAAACTCTATGGGGCAGTTCTACTCTGTCCTATAGGGTCGCTATGAGTTGGAATCAACTCGACAGCAATGGGTTTGGTTTGGTTTGGGTTTTTATGATAATTTTAGTTGGTACTTCTAGATGTTATGTCTTACATGCTTTACAATGATAAATGCATAAATGTAAGTATGTCGTTGTTGTTAGGTGCCTTCAAGTGTGTTCCGCCTTATAGAGACCCTATAGGACAGAGTAAAACTGCCTATAGGGTTTACAAGGAAGGGTTGGTGGATTTGAACTGATGACTTTTTGGTTAGCAGCTGAGCTCTTAACCACTATGCCACCAGGGTTCCAAATATAAGTATAAATTTATAAATATAAAGATGTAATTGCTGATGAAAACAGCACAAACTGAAGGGGAGAAGGAGCCGTATAGGGATAAAGCTTTTTTTGTGTTACTGAAGCTAAGTTGGTATCAATTTAAACTAGGTTGTTATAAAGTAAGTATAAAATATATTCCTCATGATATCCACAAAGAAAATATCTAAAAAGTATATACAGAAAGAAAGGAATCAAAATGGTTTTAAAAAATCAACAAAACACTAATGTTGAAAGTATAAGGGGAAATGAGAAAAAAAGAAGGCATAAGACACATACACAAAAGTTTTAAATATGGCAGAAGTCCTTCCTAATGGGTAATTACCATGAATATAAATGAATAAAATGCTCTAATTGAAAAACAGAGAGTAACAGAATGGATAAAAAGAACATGATCCAACTATATGTCATCTAGAAGAGGCACATTTTTTGCCTAAAGACACAAATGGGTCAAAAGTGAAAGGATGGAAAAAATATTCCATGTAAAAGTAACCAAGAAAGCTGGAGACATTATATTGGTATGTGACAAGCTAGACTTTAAGTCAAAATCTGTCTAAGAGACAAAAAAGACATTGCATAATGATAAGAGGGCCAATTCATCAAGAAGATATAAGAATTGAAATATATATGCACCTAATACCAGAGTCCCAAAATATATAAAGCAAACACTGACACAATTGAAGAGAGAAACAGATAGTTCTACAATAATAGTTGGAAACTTCAATGCATCACTTTCAATAATGGATAGACAATCTAGAAAGAAGGTCAATTAAAAATAGAGGATTTGAACAACTTCATAAACCAACTAGATCTAAAAGACATATATAGAACACCTTTTGGTTGGTTTTTTTGGTTCTGCGTTTTTTACCCAATAACAGCACAATATACATTCTTCTCCAGTGCACATGGATCTTTCTCTGGATAGATCATATGTTAGGTCACAAAGTAAGACTCAGTAAGTTTAAAGTCATACGAAGAATCTTCTCAGTCCACGAGAAAATGAAACTAGAAGTTAATAAGAGTAGGAAAACTGAAAAATATGTAGAAATTAAATAAAACATCAAAATAGATAAATTTGACTGCATCAAAATTAAACACTTTTGCATGTCAAATGATATTATCAACAAAATGAAGAAACAACCTACGAGTTGGGAGAAAATTTTGGTGAACCACATATCAGATAAGGGTTTAATAACCAGAATATATAAAGTACCCCTGGAACTTAGCAGCAAAAAGACAACTCAATCAAGAAAATATGTAAATGACTTAAATAGACTTTTCTTCAAAGAAGATATACAAATGTCCAACAAGCACATGGAAAAATAGTCAACGTCATTATTAATTAGGAAATTGTAAACCAAAACCACAATGAAATACCATTTCACCTTCACTAGGATGGTTATGTTAAAAAAAAAAAAAAAAAAAAACATGGAAAACAAGCATTGGCAACAATTTGGAGAAATTGGAGCCTTCATCCATTGCTAGCCTAATTGTAAAATGGTGCAACCTCTGTGGAAAACAGGTTGGCAGTTCCTCAGAAAGTTAAACATACAATTACCATTTAACCCAGTAATTCCACTCCTAGTTATATACCTAGAAGAATTGAAAGCAGGAACACAGATATTTGTATACCAGTGTTCATTGCAGCACTATTCACAATAGGCAAAAGACGGAAACAACCTAAATGCTCATCAACAGATGAATGGCTAAATATATTGTGATACATACATACAATGAAATATTACACAGCCATAAAGAGAAACTAAGTCTTGATACATGCTCCAACATAGTTGGACCTTGAAAACATTATGTTGAGTGAAACAAGTTGGCCTAAAAAGTCAATTATGTATAATCCAACTTATTTGAAATATCTAGAATAGGCAAATGTATAGACACCAAAGTTTACTGGCGGTTACTAAACTTGGAAGGAAGGGGGAAGCGGGAGTCATTGCTTAAGAGGGACTGAGTTCCTGGTAAGGATGATGGAAAAAATTGGAAACAAATAGTGGTGATGGTTACACAACATGAAGAATGCAATTAATGTCACTGAGTTGCATATGTAATACACATTGATATAGAAAATGTTTTACTATATAAAATTTTACCACAATAAAAATGCAGTTGTATCTGTATTAATCTTGCCTCTAGTCTCTTTTTCACTCCTCCATACCCAGGCTATCTTTAATGCTGTAGTAAACTATCTTTCTAAAATACAACTTTGGTACTCTCATAATGGGTTACCAACTGTCCCCATTTTCCTGGGACTGAGAGATCTGCCAGGACATGAGACATTCCGTGCTAAAACCAGGACAGTCTCTGGTCAACAGGACTGTTGTTAAAATTATTTTATACCTGCCCACAATCATAGTATGGATCCCCAGTACCTAAAAAATGGTGCTATAACAGAAATACCACAAGCGGATGGCTTTAACGAAGAGAAATTTATTTTCTCACAGTTTAGTAGGCTAGAAATCCAGGGGTAGGCTTTCTCTCCTTGTCGGCTGTCTCCTCAATCTTCCCCCAGAGTAGGAGCTTCTCCACGCAGGGACCCTAGATCCAAAGGACGCGCTCTGCTCCAGGCACTGCTTTCTTGGTGGTATGAAGTCCCCATGTCTCTTTTATATCTCAGAAGAAAATTGTCTGAAGACACAATCCAATCTTGTAGATTAAGTCCTGCCTCACTAACACAACTGCCGCCCATCCCCCCTCATTAACATCATAGAAGCAGAATTTACAACAGATAGGAAAATCACATCAGATGACAAAATGGTGGACAATCACAGAATAGCAGGAATCATGGCCTAACCAAGTTGACACATAATTTTGGGAGACACGACTCAATTCACGGCATCGAGCTTTTACAAAATAAAATCCCAAATACTTTAGCCTGGGATATAAGACCCTCTAGATTTTGGTCATTGCTTAGCTTCTCTACTCCTACTAATCTCTATTCCTGCAGGTACAATCTAGTTGTGTCGTATTACTTCTGATCAAATTATTGCAGTAAATACCATTTGTTTCATGACACTTTCATATGTCTATGCTCTTCCTCTCCATTAAGGATGTCCATCTCCTTTTCTGCATCTTCTGGAATTTGTACTAATTTTTCAAATGTCTCTTTATTATTTCTGGGAAGGTTTCCCTAACTCCCCAACACGTTCCTCCACTGACAGGCCTCCTGCAGCATTTTATACATGTCTTTATCAGGATTCATCGTGTTGTTTTAAGACTGTTTTTCCTACTAGATTGTGAAATCTAGAATCTCAACAATCCTGTTATTCATTTCTGTAACCATAATATTTGGCATGGTGTAGGCATTTAATACAGAGTTAATTATATACTGCAAATGAATTTCAATTCTACAGCATCCATGAAGAACTATTAACTAACACTTACCAGGGTCACTACGAGGAGACCTGGTGGCACCGTGGTTAAAGTGCTCAGCTTCTAACCAAAAGGTTGGCTGTTCAAACCCATCAGGAGCTCTGTGGGAGAAAGACATGGCAGTCTGCTTCTGTAAAGATGAACAGCCTTTGAAACTTACGGGGCAATTTTACTCTGTCCTATAGGGTCATTATGGGTTGGAATGGACTTGATGGCAATGGGTTTGGTTTTGATTTGGTTAGGGTCATTATGAGTCAGAATTGACTCAAGAGCAATAAGTTAGTATTGTTCTAGTTGCTGTGGTGAATTAGAAAAACAGTTTAACATCACTTTACTGCCTTCAATGAACCTAAAATCTTCAATGGAAGAGTGACCCTCAGAAGGGGGCCTCTGGTAGGTGGAGCCAACATGGTACTGAAGAATAAAACCACCATGCAGACCCAAAAGACTAAGTAAAAAAGATACAAACATCAATCCTGGAAGCCTAAGCATCAAATGGAAGGATAAGGAACTAGGTCAAACGTTCAATATAAGAAGAAACTGACAGAATAAAAAAAAAAAGGAGAGATATGGAGTGGAGGTCCCCTGCCAGTTAAAATGGCATATAGCGACTATGTTTGAACACATCCAGCAAAGACCCTAGACAGGGAGTACAGGAAGGCAAATTCATGGAGGTCCCAACAGGAGACAGAGCACCAGGGAGTACAGAGAAGTGGGCTCACCCTGCCTGCTGCTGCCCTGCCCACCCAGACAGGGTGGTGAGAGCTATAGTGCCCACATGAGGAAGCAGCAAAGCATATCTGGCTCATCCTCCCTGACGTATCAAAACAAACAAACAAAAAAAAGATGAAACAATTGAACATGCACTCAATAAATAACGAAAACAATACTTAGCGTACCATAGACAGCAGAGAAAATCAAAACATATAAAAAAACAGGACAAGATGGCTCCAGTAAGTGACCAAAATAAAGAATCAGATGACCTTCTGGTCGGAAAAAAAGGCAGAGGAACTACCTGATATGGATTCCAAAAGACAAATATTTAGGACTCTCCAAGAGATTAGGAAAGGTATCAAGGAAAACACAGACAAAACACAGGAATATATAGAAGAAATTATGAAAAACGGAAAAACCAACAAAAACAGTCAAAATCAAGGAAAACAGAATTCAGAAAAATAACATAACAACAAATGTCAAAATAAACAATTACAAATCAAACAAAAACAGCAACTAGATACCTGTTATGGATTGAATTGTGTCCCCCCAAAATATGTGTGTCAATTTGGCTAGTACATGATTCCCAGTATTGTGTGATTGTCCACCTGATTTTGTTTTCCTAGGTGTTATAAATTCTACCTCTATGATGTTAATAGCTAGAATTAGCGGCAGTTATGTTAATGGGCAGGACTATCACAGGTAGAGAATCACCAGTCTGCTCCCAACCTGGGTTTGCTGACCCAGCTCCCTCTGTGTTGCCATTTTTTTCTCTTTTTTTCCTTTTTTATTATCCTTTCTCCCTCCCACCTAGCCCAATACTCCACATCATCCCAACTCCTGCCATGCCACCCTCCTGTCACCCCCACCCACCAGCCACACAGTGCCATTTATTTTATTATTTTTTTCTTTTTCTTTCTGCTTTACACTTAGCCACATACAACACCTGTTAAAATTTGCTGGCAGAAAACTTTCCAAATATCAGGAAAGAAGAAAAGCTGATCATGCAGGAAGTGCAATGAAACCCATAAAGGATAAACCCCAAAAGAAAGTCACCAAGACATACGATAATCATACTTGCCAAAACTAAAGACAAAGAAAGAATCCTGACAGCAGCTTGAGAAAAATGAAAAATCACTTACAAAGAGGAAGAAATAATGCTAAGCTCTGATTGTTTGGTAGAAACCATGCAGGAAGAAGACAATGCGATGACATATAAAGCCTTGAAAGAAAAAAAAAAGTTATCCAAGAATAATATATCCTGCAAAATTCTCCTTCAAATGCAATGGTGAAATTAGGACATTTCCATATAAACAGAAACTAAAGGAATTTGTAAAAACCAAACCAAAATGAAAAACAATTTTAAAAGGGGTCCTTTAGTTATGGAAACAACAACATCAGACAGCAACTTGAGTCTAAGATACAGAACAGCATCAGTCAGACACCAACCTAGGTAAACAACTTTCAATAATAAAACTAAGCTAAAAGACTTAAAACAAGGAAACAGATATGTCAATCTGTAAATGACGACAACATTAAAACAAACAAACAAAAAAATTGTTGCCATCAAATCAATTCCAACTCATAGTGTTGCTATAAAAAAGAGTAAAACTGCCCTACAGAGTTTCCAAAGAGCACCTGGTGAATTCAAACTGCCGACCTTTCAGTTAGCAGTTCCAGTTCTTAACTACTATGCCACCAGGGTTTCCAAAACAATAAAAGGGGGACTAAATGGTGTAGTTATAGGACTTTCAAATGGAGAGGAATTCAGGACGATATCAACTAATAAAAGACTGGTTCAAACAGAAAAAGAAAAGGATAAATTTTAAGGTAGCTCTAAAGAAAATTAACAAACCTACACATCAAAATAAATGAAGAAAAACATACTCAGTAAACAGAAAACCTATAATGTTTTTTTTTTTTATAATAACAATAGAAAAGGAAATCCACAAGCAAAAGGAACTCAGCATAGGAAAGTGATAAGATCAAAGAAAACATCAGCACCACACACACACACACAAAGCACAACAATATGATAGCAATAAACTGCTATCAATCGATAACCACACTAAATGTAAAAGGCTTGAATGCACCTGTAAAGAAACAGAGAGTGGCAGAACGGATTAAAAAAAAAACACTGCCCACCAATATACGTCTATAAGAGACACTTTTTAGACACAAAGACATAAATACATTAAAAATCAAAGGGTGGAAAAAATATACCATGCAAACAGTAACCAAAAAAGGACAGGAGTGGGAATACCAATCTCAAATAAAATAGACTTTAAGGTATAATCAACCACAAAAGGAAAGGAAGAACATTATATAATGATTAAGGGGAAAATCTACCAGAAGTCATAACTCTAATAAATATTTACACACCCATCAACAGGGCTGTGAATACATAAAACAAACTCTAACAGCACTGAAAAGAGAAACAATTTCACAATAATAGTAGGATACTTCAACACACCACTCTCGGTAAAGGATGGAAAGTCTAGAAAGAAACTCGACAAAAATATAGAAAATTTAAAGGCCGTGATCAAACAACTTGACATATATAGAAATATATAAAGTACACTACACCCAACATCAGAAAACTATGCAATCTTTTCCAACTCACATGGAATACTCTCCAGAATAGACCACAGAGCAGCCCTCAATAAAATCTAAAACATCAAATTAATAAAAAGTATTCACTCTGATCACATGCCATAAAAGCAGAAATCAGAAACAGGAAGGGCAAGGAAAAAAAATCAAATACATGGAAACTGGATAACACTGCTTAAAAATAAGTGGTAACCCTGGTTGCATAGTGGTTAAGTGCTACAGCTGCTAACCAAAGGGTCAGCAGTTCAAATACATCAGGCACTCCTTGGGAACTCTATGGGGCAGTTCTACTTTGTCCTATAGGGTTGCTATGAGTTTGAATAGACTCGATGGCACTGGGTTAAAAATAAGTGGGTAATAGAAGAAATCAAAGAGAGAATAAAAAAAAATTCCTAGAATCAAAGTAGAATGAAAACACATCATACCATAACCTTTGGGATGGAACAAAGGCAGTGCTCAGAGCTCAATTTATAGCCATAAACACATTCTTCAAAAAAGAAGAAAGGGCCAAAATCAAAACTTTAGCACTGCAACTCAAAAAATAGAAAGGGAGCAGCAAAAGAAGCCCACCGCCACCAGAAGAAAGGAAATAAAAATACTAGAACAGAAGTAAATGAAATAGAGAACAGAAAAACAATAGGAAGAATCAAAGAGACCAAAAGTTGGTTCTTTGAACAGATCAACAAAATAGACAAACTATTGGACAAACCGACAAAAGAAAGACAAGAGAGGGAGCAGATAACCCATGTAAGAAATGAGATGGGTCACATTACAACAGAACCAACTGAAATAAAAAGGATCATAACAGAATATGATGAAAAACTGTACTCCAACAAATTTGAGAGCCTGGAAGAAATGGACAAATTTCTAGAAACATACTACTACCTAAACTAACACAAACTGAGATAGAAAATCTGAACAGATACATAAAGAGAGAAGAGATTGAAGAGGTAATAATAATTTAAAAAAAAAAAATCTCCCAACAACCACAAAAAAGCCCTGGCCCAGATGGCTTCACTGGAGAATTCAACCAAACATTCAGAGAAGAGCTCACTCCAATAATACTCAAACTATTTCAGAACATAGAAGAGGAAGGAATATTCTCAAATTCATTCTATGAGTACAGCATAACCCTGATATCAAAGCCATGTAAATATAGCACACACACACACACACAAAAGAAAATTACAGGCCAATATCTCTCATGAATATAGATACAAAAATTCTCAACAAAATTCTAGCCAATACAATTCAGCATATCAAAAAAATAATACACCCCGACCAAGTGGGATTCACACCAGTTATGCAAGGATGGTTCAACATTAGAAAATCGACAAACATAATTCACTAGGGCAAATAAAACAAAAGAATCATGTGATCATCTCAATAGAAGCAGAAAAGGCAGTTGATAAAATCCAAACCATTTGTGATAAAAACTCTTAATAAAATAGGGATAGAAGAGAAATTCCTCAGTTGATAAAGGACATCTATACAAAACCAACAGTCAACATCATTCTCAATGGAAAGAGGTTGAGAACATTTCCCCAGAGAATGGGAATAAGACAAGGAAGTCCTTTATCACCACTCTTATTTAACATTGTGCTTCAAGTTCTAGCTAGAGAAATAAGGCAAGAAAAAGAAATAAAGGGCATCTAAATTGGAAAGAAAGAAGAAAAACTATCCCTATTTGCAGATGATATGTTACTATACATAGATGCCACAACAAAACTACTAGAACTGATAGAAAGATTCAGCAGAGTAGCAGGATACAAGATCAAGATCCAAAAATCAGTTGGGTTCCTATTCATCAATAATGAGGAATGAAAAGGAAATCAGGAAAACAATATCCCTTACAATAGTCACTAAAAAGATAAAATAATTAGGAATAAATCTAACCAGGGACATAAAAGACCTCTACAAAGAAAACTACAAAACGCTATTGCAAGAAACAAAAAGAGACCTACATAAATGGAAAAGCATACCATGTTCATGTATAGGAAGAGTCAACATTGTGAAAATATCAATTCTACCACAAGCAACCACAGATATAATGCAATCCTCATCCAAGATCCAAATACCAACGGCATTCTTTAACGAGATGGAAAAACTGATCACCAACTTTATATAGAAAGGAGAGGTGCTGGATAAGCAAAACATTATTGAAGACAAAGCACAAAGTAGGAAGCCTCACACTACCAGACCTCAGAGCCTGCTATACAGCCATGGTGTCAAAACAGCCTGTTACTGGGACAATGACAGACACACAGACCTATGGAACAGAGTTGAGTAACAAGATGTAAATCCATCCACCTATGGTCAGCTGATGTTTGACAAAGGGCTGAATTAAAGCCCATTAAATGGGGAAAAGAAGGTCTTTTTAACAAATGGTGCTGGTAAAGCTGGATGTCCACCTGTAAAAAAAATGAAACAGGGCCCATACCTCACACCATACATGAAAACTAACTCAAAGTGAATAAAAAACCTCAATATGAAACCTAAAACAATAAAGATCATGGAAGAAAAAATAGGGACAATGCTAGGGGCTCTAATACACGGCATAAATAGAATACAAACCGTAACTAACAATGCACAAACACCAGAAGATAAACTAGGTAACTGGAATGGGAGCTCCTAAAAATTCAACACTTATGCTCACCAAAAGACTTCACCAAAAGAGTAAAAACAGAACCTACAGACTGGGAAAAAATTTTTGGCTATGACATATCTGGGCCAGGGTCTAATCTCTAAAATCTATAGAGTATTTCAACACCTCAATAACAAAAAGAAATAATCCAGTTAAAAAATGGGCAAAAGATATGAGCAGACACTTCACAAAAGAAGACATTCAGGCAGCTAACAGACACATGAGGAAGGGCTAGCCGTCATTAGCCATTAGAGAAATAAAAATCAAAACTACAGTGAGATACCATCTCATCCTGACATTACTGGCACTACTCAAAAAAACAGAAAATAAAAAATGTTGCCTTGGCTGCAGGGTGTGATCTTTAAGGTTGTGTGTCAAATTGGCTGGGCCATGATTCTCAGAGGTTTGGTAGTTATGATGTACTTTGGCAGTTGTATAATCATGATGGGAACTTAGTGAGTAGCCAATCAGTTGAAATGAGTTTTCCTTGGGTGTGTGGCCTGCATCCAATATAGGTGGGCTTTCTGGCAAGACTCCTTGGCTTTTGCTCTTGCTCTGGATCATGCAGCTGCCTTCTGTTCATCTGACCTTCAGTTCTTGGTACCTCAGCTAGCAGCTCACCTGCCATCTTGCCTGGTAATCTTGGGATTCATTGGTCTCCACAGCCTGTAAGTCAGGAGAAACCTCCAGTAGGACTTACGGACTTGGGACTTTCTAGCCTCTACAACCATGTGAGCTATCTCACTGATATACATCTGTCAGGTTGTTGTGCTGTGGTGGCTTGCATGTGGCTGTGATGCTGGAAAGTATGGCACAGATATTTCGATTACCAGCAGGGTCACCCATGGTAGACAGATATCAGCAGAGCTTCCAGACTAAGACAGACTAAGAAGAAGGGCCTGGAGGTCTGCTTCTGAAAAGTCACCCAGTTAAAACCCTATGAATAGGACTACAGTTAGGCAGGGCCAAGATGGCGGACTAGGTAAATGCTACCTCGGATCCCTCTTGCAACAAAGACTTGGAAAAACAAGGGAATCGATCACATACATAACAATCTACGAACCCTGAACAACAAACACAGATTTAGAGACGGAAAACGAACAAATACGGGGAAGCAGTGACTGTTTTCGGAGCCTGGAGCCAGCGTCCCAGTCAGGTAACCTTGGCGCCGGGCTTCTGGGCCCAGGAGAGCTGAACTCATAAATCTTGTGATGGCGCAAAAAAGGGGCGCAGCCCTACCCCCCTGAACTGAACCCGGGAGGGGGCCCAGCCGGTCCACACGGGCGGTGTGGCAATGCAGCTGGTGGGAGAAGTCCCCGGGAGGCAGTGACTGGTTTTGGAGCCTGGAATGCAGCGTCCCAGCCAGGGAACCTTGGTGCCGGGCTTTTGACTGGGCGCTGTCACTGCACAAGCAAGAGGCGCAGCTCTACTCCCCTGAACTAACCCCGGGAGGGGGCCCAGCCGGTCCGTGAAGGCAGCGCGGTGACGCGGCTGGGGGGACAAGAAGTCCCTGGGAGGCAGCGACTGATTTTGGAGCCAGTACTGCAGCGTTCCAGCAGGGGAACCTTGACGCTGGGCTTTGGACTGGCAGCAGAGGATCTGACAGTGGCTTCAGCAGACCAGACCCCCGGGGGAAATCTCCACACAGCCAGCACACATAGGCAACACGCCTCTCGGGAATCTCAGATAAAATAGTCATTCTAAGCAAGACAAGCAACTCTGGCTATATTCCGAGGTGCTACTCTCCTATCTCTCTGATCCCTCCCCCACCCTTCCCAGGCGGCTTCATTAACATTGGAATTTCCTGAGCCAGAGGGAGAACGGCTCCGGCTCCGCGGCGGCTTTGCTTCCCCCCCCCTTTTTTTCCTTTTGGTCTTTTCCTAACCCATTCTTCTGACCTGAGAGAAGGAACCAAAAAAAAAAGCCAGGGACCAAAAATCCATCCCTAATTGGACTAAAAACACAGAACCAGCTACAGCCAAGCATATATGATCCAAATCTCTGACTTCCATCCTTACAGGGAACAAGGTGGCGGTTATAATCCAAAGGCAGTTCTGTTAGGGATCTGACTGCATTTTTTTTTAGCGGATTTTCTGGAAAAACAAGTTTCCCAGTGAAGGCTCGGAGACAGCAGTCAATATCAAACCACATAAAGAAGCAGACCATGACAGCTTTTCCAACCCCCCAAACAAAAGAATCAAAATCTTTCCCAAATGAAGATGCAATCCTGGAATTATCAGATACAGAATATAAAAAACTAATTTACAGAATGCTTTAAGACATCACAAACGAAATAAGGCAAACTTCAGAAAAAGCCAAGGAACACACTGATAAAACTGTTGAAGAACTCAAAAAGATTATTCAAGAACATAGTGGAAAAATTAATAAGTTGCAAGAATCCATAGAGAGACAACATGTAGAAATCCAAAAGATTAACAATAAAATTACAGAATTAGACAATGCAAGAGGAAGTCAGAGAAGCAGACTCGAGCAA
Organism: Elephas maximus indicus; assembly: GCF_024166365.1. Classification (NCBI taxonomy): domain Eukaryota; kingdom Metazoa; phylum Chordata; class Mammalia; order Proboscidea; family Elephantidae; genus Elephas; species Elephas maximus. Next base: position 84,108,874 of record NC_064846.1, read on the forward strand.
TTAGAATGCAGAGTGGGAAATCTGGAGGACTAGGGAATTAACACCAACATAGCTGAAAAAAATTCAGATAAAAGAATTAAAAAAAAAGAAGAAACCCTAAGAATCATGTGGGACTCTATCAAGAAGGATAACTTGCATGTGATTGGAGTCCCAGAACAGGGAGGGAGGACAGAAAACACAGAGAAAATAGTTGAAGAGCTCCTGACAGAAAACTTCCCTGACATCATGAAAGACGAAAGGATATCTATCCAAGATGCTCATCGAACCCCATTTAAGATTGATCCAAAAAGAAAAACACCAAGACATATTATCATCAAACTTGCCAAAAACCAAAGATAAAGAGAAAATTTTAAAAGCAGCCAGGGAGAAAAGAAAGGTCTCCTTCAAGGGAGAATCAATAAGAATAAGTTCAGACTACTCAGCAGAAACCATGCAGGCAAGAAGGGAATGGGACGACATATACAGAGCACTGAAGGAGAAAAACTGCCAGCCAAGGATCAAATATCCATCAAAACTCTCTCTGAAATATGAAGGCGAAATTACGATATTTACAGATAAACACAAGTTCAGAGAATTTGCAAAAACCAAACCAAAGCTACAAGAAATACTAAAGGATATTGTTTGGTCAGAAAACCAATAATATCAGATACCAGCGCAACACAAGGTCACAAAACAGAATATCCTGATATCAACTCAAATAGGGAAATCACAAAAACAAATTAATATTAATTAAAAAAAATGCTCATAACAGGGAATCACGGAAGTCAATATGTAAAAGATCACAATAATGAAAAAGAGGGACTAAATACAGGTGGCATAGAACTGCCATATGGAGAGTGATACAAGGCGATATAGAACAATACAAGTTAGGTTTTTACTTAGAAAAATAGGGGTAAATATTTAGGTAACCACAAAGAGGTATAACAACTCCATAACTCAAGATACAAGCCAAGAAAAACGTAAAGACTCAACAAACATAAAGTCAAACACTACGAAAATGAGGATCTCACAATTTACTAAGAAAAACGTCTCGGCACAAAAAAGTAAGTGGAAAAATCAAATTGTCAACAACACACGGAAAAAGGCATCAAAATGACAACACTAAACACTTATTTATCTATAATTACGCTGAATGTAAATGGACTAAATGCACCAATAAAGAGACAGAGAGTCTCGGACTGGATAAAGAAACATGATCCGTCTATATGCTGCCTACAAGAGACACACCTTAGACTTAGAGACACAAACAAATTAAAACTCAAAGGATGGAAAAATTATATCAAGCAAACAATAAGCAAAAAAGGACTAGCAATATTAATTTCTGACAAAATAGACTTTAGACTTAAATCCACCACAAAGGATAAAGAAGGACACTAAATAATGATAAAAAGGACAATTGATCAGGAAGACATAACCATATTAAATATTTATGCACACAATGACAGGGCTGCAAGATACATAAATCAAATTTTACCAGAACTGAAAAGTGAGATAGACACCTCCACAATTACAGTAGGAGACTTCAACACACCACTTTCGGAAAAGGACAGGACATCCAGTAAGAAGCTCAATAGAGACACGGAAGACCTAATTACAACAATCAACCAACTTGACCTCATTGACTTATACAGAACTCTCCACCCAACTGCTGCAAAGTATACTTTTTTTTCTAGCTCACATGGAACATTCCCTAGAATAGACCACATATTAGGTCATAAAACAAACCTTCGTAGAATCCAAAACATCGAAATATAACAAAGCATCTTCTCAGACCACAAGGCAATAAAACTAGAAATCAATAACAGAAAAACTAGGGAAAAGAAATCAAATACTTGGAAAATGAACAATACCCTCCTGAAAAAAGACTGGGTTATAGAAGACATCAAGGAGGGAATAAGGAAATTCATAGAATGCAACGAGAATGAAAATACTTCCTATCAAAACCTCTGGGACACAGCAAAAGCAGTGCTCAGAGGCCAATTTATATCGATAAATGGACACATACAAAAAGAAGAAAGAGCCAAAATCAGAGAACTGTCCCTACAACTGGAACAAATAGAAACTGAGCAACAAAAGAATCCATCAGGCACCCAAAGAAAACAAATAATAAAAATTAGAGCTGAACTAAATGAATTAGAAAACAGAAAAACAATTGAAAGAATTAACAAAGCCAAAAGCTGGTTCTTTGAAAAAATTAACAAAATTGACAAACCATTGTCCAAACTCACTAAAGAAAAACAGGAAAGGAAACAAATAACCCAAATAAGAAACGAGAAGGACCACATCACAACAGAACCAAATGAAATTAAAAGAATCATATCAGATTATTACGAAAAATTGTACTCTAACAAATTTGCAAACCTAGAAGAAATGGGTGAATTCCTGGAAAAACACTACCTACCTAAACTAACACATTCGGAAGTAGAACAACTAAATAGACCCATAACAAAAAAAGAGATTGAAACGGTAATCAAAAAACTCCCAACAAAAAAAAGCCCTGGCCCGGACAGCTTCACTGCAGAGTTCTACCAAACTTTCAGAAAAGAGTTAACACCACTACTACTAAAGGTATTTCAAAGCATAGAAAATGACGGAATACTGCCTAACTCATTCTATGAAGCCACCATATCCCAGATACCAAAACCAGGTAAAGACATTACAAAAAAAGAAAATTACAGACCTATATCCCTCATGCACACAGATGCAAACATCCTCAACAAAATTCTAGCCAATAGAATTCAACAACATATCAAAAAAATAATTCACCACGATCAAGTGGGATTTATACCAGGTATGCAAGGCTGATTTAATATCAGAAAAACCATTAATGTAATCCACCACATAAATAAAACCAAAGACAAAAAAAAACACATGATCTTATCAATTGATGCAGAAAAGGCATTTGACAAAGTCCAACACCCATTTATGATAAAAACTCTCACCAAAATAGGAATTGAAGGAAAATCCTCAACAAAGTAAAGGGCATCTATGCAAAGCCAACAGCCAACATCACTCTAAATGGAGAGAACCTGAAAGCATTTCCCTTGAGAACGGGAACCAGACAAGGATGCCCTTTATCACTGCTCTTATTCAACATTGTGCTAGAAGTCCTAGCCAGGGCAATTAGGCTAGACAAAGAAATAAAGGGCATCCGGATTGGCAAGGAGGAAGTAAAATTACCTCTATTTGCAGATGACATGATCTTATACACAGAAAACCCTAAGGAATCCTCCAGAAAACTACTGAAACTAATAGAAGAGTTTGGCAGAGTCTCAGGTTATAAAATACACAGACAAAAATCACTTGGATTCCTCTACATCAACAAAAAGAACATCGAAGAGGAAATAACCAAATCAATACCATTCACAGTAGCCCCCAAGAAGATAAAATACTTAGGAATAAATCTTACCAAGGATGTAAAAGACCTATACAAAGAAAACTACAAAGCTCTACTACAAGAAATTAAAAAGGACCTACTTAAGAGGAAAAACATACTTTGCTCATGGATAGGAAGACTTAACATAGTAACAATGTCTATTCTACCAAAAGCCATCTATACATACAAGGCACTTCCGATCCAAATTCCAATGTCATTTTTTAAGGGGATAGAGAAACAAATCACCAATTTCATATGGAAGGGAAAGAAGCCTCAGATAAGCAAAGCATTACTGAAAAAGAAGAAGAAAGTGGGAGGCCTCACTCTACCTGATTTCAGAACCTATTATACAGCCACAGTAGTCAAAGCAGCCTGGTACTGGTACAACAACAGGCACATAGACCAGTGGAACAGAATTGAGAACCCAGATATAAATCCATCCACATATGAGCACCTGATATTTGACAAAGGCCCAGTGTCAGTTAATTGGGGAAAAGATAGTGTTTTTAACAAATAGTGCTGACATACCTGGATATCCACCTGCAAAAAAATGGCACAAGACCTGTACCTCACTCCATGCACAAAAACTAACTCCAGGTGGATCAAAGACCTAAACATAAAGACTAAAACGATAAAGATCATGGAAGAAGAAATAGGGACAACCCTAGGAGCCCTAATACAAGGCATAAACAGAATACAAAACATTACCAAAAATGACGAAGAGAAACCAGATAAGTGGGAACTCCTAAAAATCAAACACCTATGCTCATCTAAAGACTTCACCAAAAGAGTAAAAAGACCACCTACAGATTGGGAAAGAATATTCAGCTATGACATCTCCGACCAGCGCCTGATCTCTAAAATCTACATGATTCTGTCAAAACTCAACCACAAAAAGACAAACAACCCAATCAAGAAGTGGGCAAAGGATATGAACATGTACTTCACTAAAGAAGACATTCAGGCAGCTAACAGATACATGAGAAAATGCTCTCGATCATTAGCCATTAGAGAAATGAAAATTAAAACTGTGATGAGATTCCATCTCACTCCAACAAGGCTGGCATTAATCCAAAAAACACAAAATAATAAATGTTGGATAGGCTGCGGAGAGATTGGAACTCTTATACACTGCTGGTGGGAATGTCAAATGGTACAACCACTTTGGAAATCTATCTGGAGTTATCTTAAACAGTTAGAAATAGAACTACCATACAACCTAGAAATCCCACTGCTCAGAATATACCCTAGAGAAACAAGAGCCTTCACACAAACGGATATATGCACACCCATGCTTATTGCAGCTCTGTTTACAATAGCAAAAAGCTGGAAGCAACCAAGGTGCCCATCAACGGATGAATGGGTAAATAAATTGTGGTATATTCACACAATGGAATACTACGTGTCGATAAAGAACAGTGACGAATCTGTGAAACATTTCATAACATGGAGGAACCTGGAAGGCATTATGCTGAGCGAAATGAGTCAGAGGCAAAAGGACAAATATTGTATAAGACCACTATTATAAGATCTTCAGAAATAGTATAAACTGAGAAGAACACATACTTTTGTGGTTACGAGGGGGGGAGGGAGGGAGAGGGTTTTTTACTGATTAATTAGTAGATAAGAACTGCTTTAGGTGAAGGGAAGGACAACACTCAATACATGGAAGGTCAGCTCAATTGGACTGGACCAAAAGCAAAGAAGTTTCTGGGATAAAATGAATGCTTCAAAGGTCAGTGGAGCAAGGGCGGGGGTTTGGGAACCATGCTCTAAGGGGACTTCTAAGTCAATTGGCAAAAAAATTCTATTATGAAAACATTCTGCATCCCACTTTGAAATGTGGCGTCTGGGATTTTAAATGCTAACAAGCGGCCATCTAGATGCATCAATTGGTCTCAACCAACCTGGAGCAAAGGAGAATGAAGAACACCAAGGTCACACGATTACTAAGAGCCCAAGAGACAGAAAGGGCCACATGAACCAGAGACCTACATCATCCTGAGTCCAGAAGAACTAGCTGGTTTCCGGCCACAATCGATGACTGCCCTGACAGGGAGCACTATAGGGAACCCCTGAGGGAGCGAGCAGGAGATCAGTGGGATGCAGACCCCAAGTTCTCATAAAAAGACCAAACTTAATGGTCTGACTGTGACTAGAGGAATCCCGGCGGTCATGGTCCCCAAACCTTCTGCTGGCACAGGACAGGAATCACCCCGAAGACAACTCATCAGACATGAAAGGGACTGGACAGTGGGTAGGAGAGAGATGCTGATGAAGAGTGAGCTAATTATATCAGATGGACACTTGAGACTGTGTTGGCATCTCCTGTCTGGAGGGGGGATGGGAGGATAGAGAGAGTTGGAAGCTGGCAAAATTGTCACGAAAGGAGAGACTGGAAGGGCTGACTCATTAGGGGGAGAGCAAGTGGGAGTATGGAGTAAGATGTATATAAACTTATATGTGACAGACTGACTTGATTTGTCAACGTTCACTTGAAGCTCAATAAAAGTTTATAAAAAAAAGAAGAAATAAAAAAAAACCTATGAATAGCAGCGGAACATCGATATAGTGTACAAAGAGGAGTTCTTCAGGTCGGAAGAGACTCAACGTACGGTGGGGGAAGAGCTGCCTCTTCAAAGCAGAGACAACCTTAATGAAGTGGATGGAGTAAAACTTTCTGGACCTGATGTCACACGATTCAAAATGAGAAGAAACAGTTGCAAATGTTCATTCATATTAGAAATGTGGAATACATGAAGTATGAATCTAGGAAAATTGGAAATCATCAAAAATGAAATGGAACCCATAAACATCAATATCCTAGGCATTAGTGAACTGAAATGGGCTGGTATTGGCATACTATGCTGAGAATGACAAATTGAAAAGGAATGGTGTTGCACTCATTGTCAAAAAGACCATTTCAAGATCTATCCTGTAGTACAACCCCATCAGTGATATCCATACACCTACAAGGAACACCAGTTAATACAAATAGTATTTCAAATTTATCCACCAACCACTAATGCCAAATATGAGGAAATTGAAGATTTTAACCAACTTCTGCAGTCTGAAATTGATCAAATGTGCAATAAAGATGCATTGATAATTACTGGCTATTGGAATGTGAAAGGTGGAAACAAAGAAGAAGGACTAGTAACTGGAAAATATGGCCTTGTTGATAAAAACAACTCTGGCGACCACGTGAAAGAATTTTGCAAGACTAATGACTTCTTCAGAAACCCTGGTGGTGTAGTGGTTAAGTGCTACAGCTGCTAACAAAAGGGTTGGCAGTTTGAATCCACCAGGTACTCCTTGGAAACTGTGGGGCAGCTCTACTCTGTCCTATAGGGTCGCTATGAGTCAGAATCGACTCGACGGCACTGGGTTTTTGTTTTTAATGACTTCTTCATTGCAAATACCTTTTTTCACCAACATAAGCATTGACTTTACATGTGAACCTTGCCAGATGGAATACATAGAAATCAAATTGACTAAATCTGTGGAAAGAGACATTGGAAAAGCTCAATATTATCAGTCAGAACAAGGCCAGGGATCAACTATGGAACAGGCCATCAATTGCTCATATGCCAGTTCTAGTTGAAGCTGAAGAAAATTAGAACAAGTCCACAAGAGCTAAAGTATGACCTTGAGTATATACCACCTGAATTTACAGAACATCTCAAGAACAGATTTGACTCATTTGACACTACTGACTGAAGACCAAATGAGTTGTGGAATGACACCAAGGACACCATACATGAAGAAAGCAAAAGGTCATTAAAAAGACACGATAGAAAAAAAAAGAACAAAATGGATGTCAGAAGAGACTCTGAAACTTGCTCTTGAACATAGAGTAGCTAAAGTGAAAAGAAGATATGAGGAAGTAAAAGGGCTGAACAGAAAATTTTAAAATGCAGCTTGAGAAGACAAAGTAAAGTATTATAATGGAATATGCAAAGACCTGGAGTTAGAGAACCAAAAAAAGAACATGCTCAGCATTACTCAAAGCTGAAAGCACTGAAGAAAAAAATTCAAGCCTCTAGTTGCAATATTGAAGGACTCTACAGGAAAAATATTGAACAATGCAGGAAGCATCAAAATACACAGAATCACTGTACCAGAAAGAATTTGTTGATGTTTAACCATTTCAGAAGGTAACATATGACCAAGAACTGATGTTACTGAAGGAAGAAGTCCAAGCTACAGTGAAGGTATTGGCTAAAAAGAAGGCTCCAGAAACTGACAATACCAGTTGAGGTGCTTTAACAAACAGCTTCAGAGCTGGAAGTGCTCACTTGTGTATGCCAAGAAATTTGGAAGATAGATTCCTGGCCAACTGACAAGAAGAGATCCCTACTTGTGGCCGTTCTAAAGAGCAGTCATCCAACAAAATCCAGAAATTATCGAACAATAACATTAATTTCACATACAAGTAAAATTTGGCAGAAGATCATTCAAAAATGATTGCAGCAATACATCCATAGGGAACTACAGAAATTCAAACTAGATTCAGAAGAGGAAATGGACCAAGAGATATCATTGTTGTTGTTAGATGGATCTTGGCTGAAAGCAGAGAATACCAGAAAGTTGTTTATCTGTGTTTTCTTGACTAAGCAAAGGCATTTGACTCTGTGTTCCTGTGTTGGTCATCTAGTGCTGCTATAACAGAAATACCACAAGTGGATGGCTTTAACAAAGACAAATTTATTTCCTCACAGTAAAGTAGGCTAAGAGTCCAAAGTCAGGGCTTCAGCTCCAGGGGAAGGCTTTCTCTCTCTGCCGGCCTTCTCATCAATCTTACCTCAGACCAGGAGTTTCTCAGTGAAGAAACCCAGGGTCCAAAGGACATGTTCAGCTCCTGGCACTGCCTTCTTGGTGGTATGAGGTCCCTCCTCTCTGCTAGCTTCCCTTTACTTTTATCTCTTGACAGATAAAAAGTGGTGCAGGCCACATCCCAGGGAAACTCCCTTTATATTTGGCCAGGGATATGAGCTGGTACAGGCGTTACAATCCCACCCTAATCCTCTTTGACATAAAATTACAATCACAAAATGAAAGACAACCACAGAATACTGGGAATCATGTCCTAATCAAGTTAATACACATATTTTTTTGAGGGGGGACATAATTCAACCCATGACAGTATCATAACAACTAATGAACAACATTATGAAGAATGGACATTCCAGAACACTTAATTGTGCTGATGTGGAACCTCTACATAGACCAAAAGACAGTTGTTTGAACAGAATAGGGCATAGTGGGTAGCTTAAAACCAGGAAATGTTTGTGCCAGGTTTGCATCCTTTCACCATACTAATTCAACCTGTATGCTGAACAAATAATCAGAGAAGGCGGACTATATAAAGAAGAACATGGCAGCAGGATTGGAGGAAGACTCATCAACAGCCTGAGATATGCAGATGACACAACATTGCTTTCTGAAAGTGAAGAGGACTTGAAGAACTTATTGATGAAGATCAAAGACCACAGACTTTGGTATGGATTACACCTTAACATAAAGAAAATAAAAATCCTCACAACCGGACCAATAAGTAAAATCATGGTAAATGAAGAAAAGATTGAGGTTGTCAAGGATTTCTTTTTACTTGGGTCCACAATCAACATCCATGGAAGCAGCTGTCAAGAATTCAAATGACACATTGCATTGGGTAAATGTGCTGCAAAGACCTCTTTAAAGTGTTAAAAACCAAAGATGTCACTTTTAGGGCTAAGGTGTGCCTGACCCAAGACATGAAGTTTTCAATCACCTTATATGCATGTGAAAGCTGGACAATGAATAAAGAAGACAGAAGATGAATTGATGCCTTTGAATTATTGTGCTATCAAAGAATATTGACTATACCATGGATTGCCAGAAGAACAAACAAACCTCTCTTGGAAGAAGTACTTCCAGAACCCTCCTTAAAAGGAAAGATAACAAGACTTTGTGTCATGTATTTAGAACAGGTTGTCAGGGGAGACCAGTTCCTGGAAAAGGACATCATGCTTGGTAAAGCAGATCATCACCAAAAAAGAGGAAGACCCTCAACAAGATAGATTTACATAGTGGCTTCCTCAATGGGCTCAAGCACAACAATTGTGAATATAGCGCATAACTTGCAGCGTTTTGTTCTGTTGTACATAGGGTTGCTATGAGTCGGATCTAACTCAATAGCACCTAATGACAGCAACAAGATATGTATACATTTATATGCTTTACTGGTTTTGCTTCTCTAGTGAACTCAGCCTAAGACATTTGGTACTGAGAGAGGTTGTAGAGAAACAAAATTGAACAGATGCATTTTCTAAATTTGTTCTCAAGTCTGCTTAGTCTTAAAGATGTTGATGACTCTGCTTCCTATAATAAAGAGGGCAGTGCTAATCCACGGCATGAGGTGGCAATAAGCAAAATACCACCACCAATAGATCAAGTGAGAGGTGAGGCTCTGGGTGATCCTATATTTGATACCTTTCTATAATGTTGTCATAATGACAAGTATAAGGAAGCTGGTTGGCTGGTCCTACTGTTGCTAGACAAGATGGCGAAAGAAAGAGATGAGCTCAGGGTTTCAGAGTCAAAGCTTCAGCGCCACATAAACGACCTAAAAGTTTCCACTGTTCTTTGAAAGATAGCCTATTTCTTGTGGTAACAGAGCTGATGTTGCCGAAAACCAAACCAAAATTCTTATCATAAAAGTGGCTGAATTACAGTGCCAACTGAGTTCCCAACCTCAAATGGTGTCTGAAGTTAAACTGAGGCCACTGATTGGGAAGAAATGGGATCCTGAAACTTGGGATGGGGACATGTGTGTAGATAATCAGGAAGCTGGGGACAAGGAGCCCCTAAATTCCATTAAATCATTTCTGCCAACATAACCAGCCCTCTCACTCCCATCTGAAGAGATTACTCCATGTTTGCATGCTAAGCCACTCTCCCCAGTAAAACCATTAGCCCTTCCATCCCCATCTGATGAGAGTAACACAGCTGTGTCTGAAGAGCCTTTGTCTAAGTCATTGCCTGGTGCATTGCTTGAGGCAGATGCCTTACAAAACTATGTTGAATGTTCTCAAAACACATCCCTACCACCCATTTTGGCTTCTGGGCCTATGACTAGACTTAAGTCCCAAAAGGTGAAGTACGAAGTGTCACCCAGGAGTAGGTATGGTACACTCCAAACGAACTGCTTGACTTTTCTAATAAGCACAAACAGAAACCCGGGGACTAGCTATTAAGGGTGTGGGATAATGGTGCAAGGAACATAAAGTTGAATCAGTCTGAGTTTACTGATACGGACCCACTAAGCACATATTCTCCATTCAATATTTCCTCTTGAAATGTTAGGAAAGAATCTAATATCATATTTGGTTGGGTCACTGAACATTGGTGGGTTACACTAAATCAAGTTGATGTACCAGATCTGCCTTGATATAATGGAGAAGAAGGTATGCAAAACTTAGGAAAAATGGCATGTGAGAGTGGATTTATCAAGTTGGACCCACAGATGTATACATGGAGTGTAGACGTACTTTTTACTACAATGGTGAGGAACAAATTTGTGAAAGGAGCCCCAGCACCCTTGAGGACAGCTGTGATTGCTATTTTATGAGTCAGATTTGACAGTAGGAATGGCCCTAGCTTAATTAAGACAACTAAATACAAAGGTATTGATTGGACCCTGTGGAAGTAGGGGCCAAGTAACAGCACTCAGTCAACAAAGACAACATGAGTGTGGTTACTGTAATAGACAGATAAGGCAAAGCATTAATCAAAATAGTTTGACTCTCATGGACTTATGGCATTGGCTCCTGAGTCATGGTGTCCCTAGCAGTGAAATGGATAGTAAATCTACTAAATATTTACCTGATATGTAGAAGTGGAGGAAATCTAGGACAGGTTAAGAGCAGTCTAATTTGAATTGACAGGATAGACATGGCCCCTCCATCAATTCTCACACTGGGGCAAGTTACAGACCAACCATCCCTTGAATGAAGGGGAGTCTGGGTCCCCTTGAGGAAGGACTTCACTACACTGTCAAACATTTATCCTGTTAATCTTTCCCCCAGCTTCCCCCAAAGGAATCTATGGCCTTTTACAAGAGTGACTGCTCCCTGGGGAAAAGGAAATAACCAGATTTTTCAGGGATTACTGAATACTGGCTCTGAGCTGACACTAATTCCAGGAGACCCAAAACATCACTGTGGCCCACCAGTCAGAGTGGGGGCATTGGAGGTCAGAGTATTAATGGCGTCATAACTCACGTCCATAGCACATTACATCCAGTGTGTCCTCAAACCCGTCCTGCAGTGATTTCTCCAGTTCCAGAATGCATAATTGGAATAGATATACTCAGCAACTGGTAGAACCCGCACATTGGATCTCTGACAAGTGGACTAAGGGATATTATTGTAGGAAAAGCCAAGTGAAAGCCGTTAGAACTTCCCCTAACTAGGAAAAGAGAAAAACAAAGGCAATACCACATTCCTGGAGGGACTGCAGAGATTACTGCCATCATCAAGGACTTGAAAGATGCAGAGTTGTGATTCCCACCACATTCCCATTCAACTCACCTATTTGTTCTGTGCAAAAAACAGATGGATCTTGGAGAATGACATGGGCTACTGAAAACTTAACCAGGTGTTGGCTCCCATTACAGGTACTGTTCCAGATGTGGTTTCATTACTTGAGCAAATTAATACATTTCCTTGTAATTGGTATGCAGCTATTGATCTGGCTAATGACTTTTTTAAAAATAATTTTTATTGTGCTTTAAGTGAAAGTTTACATATCAAGTCAGTCTCTCACACAAAAACGCATATACACCTTGCTACGCACTCCCAATTACTCTCCCGCTAATGAGACAGCCTGCTCTCTCCCTCCACTCTCTCTTTTCATGTCCTCTTTGCCAGCTTCTGACCCCCTCCACCCTCTCATCTCCCTTCCAGGCAGGAGATGCCAACATAGCCTCAAGTGTCCACCTGATCCAAGAAGCTCACTCCTCACCAGCATCCCTCTCCAACCCATTGTCCAGTACAATTCATGTCTGAAGAGTTGGCTTCGGGAATGATTCCTGTCCTGGGCCAACAGAAGGTCTGGGGGCCATGACCACCGGGGTCTTTCCAGTCTCAGTCAGACCATTAAGTCCGGTCTTATGAGAATTTAGTGTCTGCATCCCACTGCTGTTCTCCTCCCTCAGGGGTTCTCTGTTGTGTTCCCTGTCAGGGCAGTCATCGGTTGTAGCCGGGCACCATCTAGTTCTTCAGTTCTCAGGATGATGCAGTCTCTGGTTCATGTGGCCCTTTCTGTCTCTTGGGTTGGCTAATGACTTTTTCACCACACTTGTTTTGAAGGACTGTCAGAAGCAGTTTGCCTTCAGCTGGCAAGGCCATCAATACACCTTTAGCGTCCTAGCTCAGAGCTATATCAACTGTCCAGTGCTATGTCATAATTTAGTCCGCAGGGAACTTGATTGCATTTTCCTTCCACAGGACGTCACACAGGTCCATTACATTGATGACATTATGCTGATTGGACCTAGTAAGGATGAAGTGTCAATGACTCTGGACTTATTGGTAAAACATTTGCATGCTAGAGGGTGGAAAATTAATCACACAAAAATTCAGACACCTTCCACCCCAGTGAAATTTCTAGGGGTCCCTTGGTGTGGGGCATGTCGAGATATTCCTTCTAAAGTGAAAGATAAGTTATTGCATCTGGCTGCTTCCACAACTAAAAAGGAAGCACAAAGCCTAATGGGCCTCTTTGGATTTTAGAGCCAACATATTCCTCATTTGGGTGTACTACTCTGACCTATTTATCATTTGACTCAAAAAGCCACACCCATCTTTTCTTTGTCGATTGAGTACAGCCACTTGTCCCCTACTACCACCAGGTCCAGTCAGCCCCACTGAAGTTAGGTGTCTTAATTCAGTTAGGGAAGTTCCCACTGTCAAATCTGATTTACATAAAGTAGGAATCACAGCAGTCTTCAATGATCCTGGAGCTCCCTTCATGAATTTGTTCCTCACAGTTATGGTGAAAGGTGTGACCTCTGGACAGTCCATGTGTGGGTCTGTGGGTCTGACTTGATAAATTCACTGTAGCATGCCAATTTCCCTAAGCCTTTGGATACCTTCTTCTACAGCATACCAAGGCAGATTTGGTGCTTTAACTTGATTTAGTGTAGGCCACCTTGTAATCCGTGCTTCAGTAACCCAACCAAATAAATTTAGATCCTTTCCTAACTTCTCAAGCTGAAACATTGAATGAAGAATCTGTGCTTATTGGACCTATGACTATAAACTCAGACTGATCCATCTTTGTGTTCCTTGTACTATTATCCCACACCCTTAATATTCATTCCCACACATAATCCCAAGGTTTCTGTTTGTACACATTAGAAAAGTCAAGCAGTTCTTCTGGAGTGTAGTGTACCTACTCCGGTCATACTTTATACTTTACCTTTTGGGGATCTCTTGGACTTAGTCTAATTATAGGTCTAGAAGCCAGAGTCCGTAATGTGGAATTCTTTTGAGAACATTCAGCATTATCTTTAGCACCTCCCTGTGATGCCCCAGGCAATGACTCAGGCAAGGGCTTTTTAGAGACAGCTGGGATAGGGCTAATCTCATTAGATGGGAGTGAAAGGACTAGTGGTTTTTCTGAGCAGGGTAGTTTAGCCAATAAACATGAAGTAATCTCTTCAGATGGGAGTGGTTCCGTTGGCAGGAGTGATTCAATGGAATTTAGGTGCTCAGTGTCTCCAGCATCCTGATTATCTGCCCATATGTCCCCAACCCAAGGTTCAGGATCCCGTTTTTTCCCAAGCAATGCCCTTACTTTAACTCAAGGTTGGTAATCGAGTTGGCGTTGTAATTCAGCCACTCTTACAATAAGACTCTGGGTTTGATTTTAGGCAATATTAGCTCTGTTACTACAAGAAATAAGGCTTTCAGAGCGCAAGTGGAAATTTTGAGGTCATTTATGCAGCATTTGAGCTTTGACTCTGAAGCTCTGAGCACATCTCTTTCTTTCACCACTTTGTCCAGCGAAAGTAAGACCAAACAACCTGCTTCCTTATACTCCTCATTCTATCAAAACTGTAGAAAGATATCACACGTGTGTTCACCCAGAGCCTTGCCTTTCACAAATACCTGATCTACTGGTGGTGATATTTGCATATTGTTATTGCCACCTCACAGCATGGGTGAGCAGTGCCCTCTTTACTGCTGGAAGCAGGGTCATCAGCATCTTTAAGGCTAGCCAGGCTTGAGAACCAATGTAGAAAACTCATGTTTATAATTTTGTTTCTGTAGAACCACTCACAGTACCAAATGTCTTAGGCAGGGCTCTCTAGAGAAACAAAACCAGTGCAGAGTATGAATATATATAAAGAGAGATTTGAATCAAAGAAATGGCTCACATGATTGTACAGACTGGAAAGTCCCAAGTCTGTGGATTAGGATAGAGGCTTCTCCTGACTCACATAGCCCCAGGGGCTGGTGAACCCAAGATCGGCAGGTCAGAATGAAGGGCTCCTGCTCACAGGCTGTGAATATTTATGAATCCCAAGATTGGCAGGAAAGACCACAAGTCTTCTCCTGATTCATGTAGCTGCAGGGGCTGGCAAACCCAAGATGACAGATCAGAAACTGGGGCTCTGTTCACAGGCTGTGAAGATCAATTAATTCCAAGATTAGCAGACAAGATAATAGATCAAGTCCCAAGAACCAGAGGTCAGATGAAAAGGAGGCAGCTGCAGGATCCAGAGTGAGCAAAAAGCCAGAACAGTCTGCTTATATTTTGATGCAGGCCATACCCTCAAGGAAACTCCCTTTCAACTGATTGGCTACTCACAGCAGATCCCATAATGGGAGTGATCACATATAAACACTGAGAATCATGGCCTAGCCAAATTGACACACAATCTTAACCATCACAACTGCCTTTCCCTTCCACAAGATGTCACACTGGACCATTACATTGATGATATCATGCTGATTGGACCTAGTTAGGCAGAAGTGTCAATGACACTGGACTTATTGGTAAAACATTTGCATATGAAACAGTGGGAAATTAATCCCAGAAAAATTCAGGAGCCTTCTACCTTAGTGAAATTTCTAGGGGTTCAGTGGTGTGAGGCATGCCAAGATATTCCTTTCTGAAGTGAAGGATTAGTTATTTCATCTGGCTCTACCACATTTAAAAAGGAGGCACCAATGTCTAGTGGGCCTCTTTGGATTTTGGAGGCAACATACCCCTTATTTGGATGTGCCATTCTGGCCTATTTAACAAATGACTGAAAAAGCTGCTAGTTTTGAGTGGGGCCTAGAACATGTGAAAGCTCAGGTTTGGGCAACTCTGCTGTACAAGCAAGTCTTCCACTAGGGCCATATGGTCCAGCTGATCCAGTGGTGATAAAAGTGTCAGTGGCAGATAGACATGCTGTTTGTAGTCTTCGGTAGGCCTCTATTGGTGAACTGCACCAAAGACCCTTAGGATTTTGGAGCAAAGCCCTATGGTCGACTGCATATAGCTAGTCTTCTTTTGAGCAACAGCTTTTGGCTTGTTACTGAACCTTAGTAGAGACTGAAAGTTTAACCATGGGCCACCAAGTCACTGTGCAGCCAGAGCCGCCCATCTTGAACTGTGTGTTGTCTGATCCACAGAGCCATAGCGTTGGACTCAATCATTAACTGAATCAGTCCCAAGCAGGACTTGAAGGTACAAGTAAGTTGCATGAGGAAGTAGACCAAATATCCATGGTCTCCACTCCTGTCACATTACCTTCCATCTCTCAGTCTGCACCTATGGCCTCATGGGGAGTTCCTTATGATCAGTTGACTGAAGAAGAGAAAACTCATGCCTGGTTTACAGATGTTCTATGTGATATGCAGGCACCAGTTGAAAGTGGACAGTGGCAGTGCTACAGCCCCTTTCTGGGACCTCCATGAAGGACTGTGGTGAAGGGAAATCCTCTCAATGGGCAGAACTTCGAGCAGTGCATCTGGTTGTTCACTTTGTGTAGAAAGAAAAATGGCCAGATATGTGATTGTATACTGATTCGCTGGCCGTGGTCAGTGGTTTGGCTGGATGGTCAGGGACTTGGAAGGGACATGATTGGAAAATTGGAGACAAAGATTTATAGGGAAGAGGTATGTGGATAGACCTTTCAGAATGGGCCAAAGAAGTGAAGACATTTGTGTGTCATGTGAATCCTCACCAAAGGGTGACCTCAGCAGAGGATGATTTTAACAATCAAGTGAATAGGATGTTGCATTCTATGAAAACCAGTCATCCTCTTTCCCCAGCTACTCCCATCATTGCTCAATGGGCTCATGAACAAAGTGGCCATGGTGGCAGGGATGGAGGGTATGCATGGGCTCAGCAACATGGACTTCCATTCATCAGGGCTGACTTGGCTATAGCCACTGCTGAGTGCCCAATCTGCCAGCAACAGAGACTAACACTGAGTCCTCGATATGGCACCATCCCTCAAGATATTCAGCCAGTAACCTGGTGGCGGGTTGATTTCATCGGACCACTTCCATCGTGGAAAGGGCTGCATTTTGTTCTTGGTGGAATAGACACTCTGTATATGGATTTGCCTTCCCTGAATACAATGCTTCTACCAATACTACCATCTATGGATTTACGGAGTGCCTTATCCATTGTTATTTTATCCCATACAGCATCACCTCAGATCAAGGAACTCACTTCACAGCAAATGAAGTACAGCAATAGGCCCATGCTCATGAAATCCACTGATCTTACCATATTCCCCATCATCCTGAAGCAGCTGGCTTGATAGAAAGATAGGATAGCCTTCTAAAGACACAATTTTGGTGCCAGCTAGGTGGCAATACTTTGTAGGGTTGGGGCAATGCTCTCCAAGAGGCTGTATATGCTCTAAACTGGCATCTGATATATGGTGCTGTTTCTCTCACAGCCAGCATTCACGGGTCCAGGAATCAAGAGATGGAAATGGGAATGCCACCACTCACTATTACCCCTAGTGACCACTCACAATTTTTTCTTCCTGTCCCCGTGACCCAGGGCTAGAGGTCTTAGTTCCAAAGGAAGGAATGCTCCCCCCTGGAGACACGTCCCTGATTCCATTGAACTGAAAATTAAGAACGCTACATGGACACTTTGGGATCTTTATGCCTCTGGATCAACAGACAAATGAGGAAATTACCATATTGGCTGGTGTGATTGATTCTGATTAACAAAAGGAAATCAGATTGGCAAAGAAGAGTATGTGTGGAATGTAGGAGATCCTTCAATGCATCTCTTAGTACTACCATGCCCTATGATTAAACAGCCAGATTCTTCAGGAATGAAGGTTTGGTTACCTCACCAGGCAAAGAACCACGACCAGTTGCAGTGCTTGCTGAGGGAAAAGGGAATACAGAATGGGTGGTGGAAGAAGGTAGTTCTAAATACCAGTTATGGCCATGTAACCAGTTGCAGAAACAAGGACTGTAATTGTTATGAGTATTTCTGCTTTGTATGTGTGCATCAAATATTTTTGTTTTCTTCACTTATTAAATATAAGATGCAAACAGGGCTAGTGCATTTTCAATTGTATGCATGTTAGTTGTATCATGTTAGGCACAAGTATGACTTCATAATTGTCTTTATTCAGAGATTATATATGGTTTAAGGAGATGTGTACATGTGCCAAGTTGACAAGGGGTAGACTGTGGTTGTTAAGATTGTCAATTTGGCTGGGCCATGATTCTCAAGGGTTTGGCAGTTATGATGTAGTTTGGCAGTCATATAACGATGTAATTACTTTCATGATGATATTTGATATAATGTGATAACTTCCATGATGAGATCTGCTGTTAGCAGTCAATCAGTTGAAGGGGTTTTCCTTGGGGGTGTGTCCTGCACCCGATGTAGATAGACTTTCTGGCAAGGCTCCCACACTTTTGCTCTCGCTCTGGATCATGCAGCTGGTTCCTGTTCGTCTGAACTCCAGTTCTTGGGACTTCAGCTAGCAGTTTACCTGCCATCTTGCCTGCTGTTCTTGGGATTCGTTGGTCTCCGCAGCCTGTGAACAAGGAAAAGCCACCAGCCTGACCCAAGGGCTTGGGTCTTTCCAGTTTGTACAAATGTGTGAGCAATTTTCTTGATATCTATCTGTATATTTGGAAACTCTGGTGGCATAGTGGTTAAGTGCTATGGCTGCTAACCAAAGGGTTTGTAGTTCAAATCTGCCAAGCGCTCCTTGGAAACTCTATGGTGCAGTTCTACTCTGACCTATAGGGTCACTATGAGTCGGGATCATCTCGACGGCACTGGGTTTTTTTATATACATATTTATTCACTTTACTGGTTTTGCTCCTCTAGAGAACCTACCCTAAGACACAGGGAAATTGGAACTCTTATGCACTGCTGGTGGGAATGTAAAATGGTACAGCCACTAAGCAAAATGATGTGGCACCTCCGTACAAAGCTAGAAACAGAAATATCATATGACCCAGCAAACCCACTCTTAGGAATAAATATATCAATAAGAGCTGTCACATGAGTAGACATTTGTACACTCATGTTTATTGCAGAATTATTCACAATAGCAAAAGATGAAACAACCTAAGTGCCCATTAACAGATGAATGGATCAAAAAATTATGGTACATACACAATGGAACACTACACAAGCACAAAGAACAATGATCAGTCTACAAAACATCTCACAACATGGATGAATCCGGAAGGCACTATCCTGAGTGAAATAAGTCAATCACGAAAGGACAAATATTACATGAGACCACTATTATAAAAACCCAAGAAAATGTTTACACACAGAAAAAAAAATGTTTGATGGCTATGAGGAGGGAAGTGTCAGGGGGTGGGTGGAATCACTAACTAGATAGTAGACAAGTATTAAGTTTAGGAAGGGGAAGACAGCACACAATATAAGGGGAGTCAGCAGAATTTGATCAAGGCAAAGCCAAAAAAGCTTCCTAGACACATCCAAATAACTTGAGGGACCGAATTACTGGGGCTGAGGGCTGGGGACCATGGTTTCTGGGGTCATCTAGGTTAATTGTCATAACATAGTTCATAACATAATGTTCTACACCCTAATTTGGTGAGTGGTGTCTGGGGTCTTAAAAGCTTTTGAGTAGCCTTCTAAAATACATCTATTAGTCCCATCATGTTTGGAGCAAAGAAGAATGAAGAAAATAAAAAATACAAGGAAAATATCAGTCCAAAGGACTAATGGACCACATGAACCACAGCTTCCACCAGCCTGAGCCCAGAAGATGTTGCCTGGCTATAACCATTGACTGCTCTGACATGGATCACAATAGAGGATCCCAGACAGTGCTAGAGAAAAATGTACAACAAAATTCAAATTCACACACACACACACAAAAAGACCAGACTTACTGGCCTGACAGAGACTGGAGGAACCCCTGAGACTATGGCCACCTGACACCCTGTTAACTCAGAAGTGAAGCCACTGTTGAAGTCCACCTTTCAGCCAAAGATTAGCCAGGCCTACGAAACAAACACTAACACATGTGAGGAGCATGTTTCTTAGTTCAATCAAGTACATGAGACCAGATGGGCAACACCTGACTGAAAGGCAAAGATGAGAAGGCAGGAAGAGACAGGAAAACTGGATGAGTGGACACGGAGAACCTAGGGTGTAAAGAGTTAGAAGGAGAGTGCTGAAACATTGCTAGGATTGCAACCAATGTCACAAAATTTTGAGTACAAATTTTTGAATAAGAAATTAATTTTAGCTGTAAACTTTCACCTAAAACACAATGAAATTAAAAAAAAGTGGGGACTTCTGGTCACAGCTGTCTACAGCTGTCCACAAATATGTTTTATTTCTCTGTCAGAGACTTTTCTTTTTCTTTTGGCTTTCATTTTAGGATAACTGAAGATTTACATGCAATTGTAATAAATAATACAGAAAGACCCTGTGTGTTACCCTTTTATATTGATGTGCATAATTTTTTTTTGTGGACATCAGTTTTTATTGCTCTAGGATAAATACTCAAGAATACACTTGCTGGGTCATATGGTAATTTCATGTTTAATTTTAAAAGAGCCTACCAAACTTTTTTCCAAAGTAACTGTACCATTTTAAAATCTCACCAGCAATATGGAGCCCTGGTATCTCAGTGGTTAAGAGCTCAGCTGCTAACCAAGAGTTCCGCAGTTCAAATTCAACAGCTGCTCCTTGTAAACCCTATGGGGCAGTTCTACTGTGTCCTATCAGGTCACTATGAATGGAATCAACTTGACTGCAATGAGTTACCAGCAATATATGTGTGCTCCAGTTTTTCTGGATCCTTCCCGGCATTTGACATTGCTGATATACATACATTTATGTGCCACATAACTTCCTTTCTGGCAAAGACCAAATGCATACATGTCCGGATCCTATAAGATTTTTTGTTTTGTTTGTCTGTCTTTAAGGGACGGCAACTCTCCTTTTGTTTATTTCCCCTAATGATTTTAAAGACCCCAAAACCCCAGAGTGAATGAGCCTGGGGCCGATTGCAGAACAGAGTGTCAGTTGCTCCTATGTAAGTTCAAGTGTAAGCTGAAGAAAATTAAAACAAGTCCATGAGACCAAATGTACAACCCTTAGTACATCCTACCTGAATTTATAGACAATCTCAAGAATATATTTGATGCATTGAACATTAATGACCGAAGACCAAATGAATTGTGGGATGACATTAAAGACATCATACATGAAGAAATGAAGAGGTCATTAAAAAGACAAGAAAGAAAAGACCAAAATGGATGTCAGAAAAGACTCCTGAAACTTGCTCTTGAACATAGAGTAGCTAAAGAGAAAGGAAGAAATGATGAAATAAAAGATCTGAACAGAAGATTTCAAAGGTCGGCTCAAGAAGACAAAGGAAAGTATCGTAATGAAATGTGTGAAGGCTCAGAGTTAGAAAACCAAAAGAGAACAGCACATTTGGCATTTCTCAAGCTGAAACAACTGTGGAAAAAATGCAAGCCTCGAGTTGCAGTATTGAAGGATTCTATGAGTAAAATATTAAGCAATGCAGAAGGCATCAAAAGAAGATGGAAGGAATACACAGAG
Source organism: Elephas maximus indicus (assembly GCF_024166365.1). Taxonomy (NCBI): domain Eukaryota; kingdom Metazoa; phylum Chordata; class Mammalia; order Proboscidea; family Elephantidae; genus Elephas; species Elephas maximus. Next base: position 84,130,343 of record NC_064846.1, read on the forward strand.
TGACTGTACCAAAAAGAATTGGTGGACTTTCTACCATTTCAGTAGGTAACATATAATCAAGAACCAATGGTACTGAAGGAAGAAGTCCAAGCTGCACTGAAGGCACTGGCAAAAAACAAGGTTCCAGGAACTGAGAGAGTGCCAACTGATATATTTCAACAAACGGATTCAGTGATGAAAACACTCATTTGTCTCTGCCAAGAAATTGGGAAGACAGGTACCTGGCCAATCGACTGGAAGAGATCCATATTTGTACCCATTCCAAAGAAAGGTGATCCAACCAAATGTGGAAATTATCAAACAATGTCATTAATATCATACACAAGTAAAACTTTGGAGAAGATTATTCAAAGTGGATGCAGCAGTACATCGACAGGAAACTGCCAGAAATTCAAGCTGGATTCAGAAGAGGACATGGAATGAGGGCTATCATTGCTGATGTCAGATGGATCCTGGCTGAAAGTAGAGAGTACCAGAAAGATGTTTACTTGTGTTTCATTGACTGTGCAAAGCCATTTGACTGGGGGATCATCACAAATTATGGATAACACTGTAAAGAATGGGAATTCCAGAACATTTAACTGTGCTCAAGGGGAAGCTGTACTTAGAACAAGAGGCAGAGTTTCAAACAGAACAAAGGGATATACTGTGTGGTTTAAAGTCAAGAAAGGTGTGTGTCAGGGTTGTATTCTTTCATCACACTTATTCAATCTGTATCCCTAGCAAATAATCTAAGAAGGTGGACTCCATGAAAAAAAAAAAATCATCGGGATTGGAGGAATACTCATTAACAACCTACAACATGCAGATGAAACAACATTGCTTTGCTGAAAGTGAAGAGTACTTGAAGCACTAACTGATGAAGATCAAAGATCACAGCCTTCACTATGAATTATACCTCAACAGAAAGAAAATGAAAATCCTCACAACTGGACCAGTAAGCAACATCATGACAAACAGAGAAAATATTGAAGTTATAACAGATTTCCTCTTACTTGGATCCGTAATCAATGCCTATGGAAGCAGCAGTCAAGAAATCAAAGTATTGCACTGGGCAAATCTGCTGCAAAAGGCCTCTTTAAAGTGTTAAAAACCAAAGATGTTACTTTGAGGACTAAGGTGTGCCTGAGCCAAGCCACGGTGTTTGTGCATGTGAAAGCTAGACAATGAATAAGGAAGACCAAAGAATTGATGCCTTTCAATTATGGTGTTGGCAAAGAGTATTGAATATCCTACTACAGACTGCTAAAAGAACAAATCTGTCTTGGAAGAAGTATAGGCAGAATTTTCATTGAAAGCAAAGATGGTGAGACTTTGTTATCAGGAGGGACCAGTACCTGGAAAAGGATATCAGGCTTGGTAAAGTAGAGGGTCATCGAAAAAGAAGAAGACCCTCAATGACATGGATTGACTCAGTGGCTGCAACAATGGTCTCAAGCATAACAATGATTATGAGGATGGTGCAGGACCAGGCAGTGTTTCATTCTGTTGTACATAGGGTCACTATGAATTGGAACCAATTTGTTGGCACCTAACAACAACAGCAACGTAAGCAGCAAGGCAAAACGAAGTACCCCTTTTAAGATCTTGCTTAGAAATTTCATCAGACATATATATATTCAAGTTTATCACTTACATGTTCTACCTTCCACCAAACATTTGATCATAATTCAAGGAAGTTCTTTGCCACTGCATAAAAAGCACCATCCTTCCCCTGTTGTCCAGTCACATGCTTATCATTTTCTTTTAAATCCTCACAAGAAGCACATTTAATGTACACATTTCTCGAAACATTCTGTTGTTGGCACCATATGTATTCTCTAAGATGATAGGGACTTTCTCTATAGCTCTCCTCACTTTCTTCTTAGCCCTCACCAGAATTGCCTTTGACTTTCATAATTTTACCAACAGTCTTTTCAAGTCAATCTAGGCTTAACATTCTTCCAGCCTCTACTCATTACCCAATTCCAAAATCACTTCCATATTCTAGGCATCTGTTAAAGCAGCATCCCACTCTCTCGGTACCAAATTCTCTTATTTATGTAATGCTGCTATATCAAAACTACCACAAGTGGGTGGCTTTAACAAGCAGAAATGTATTTATTTACAGTTTAGGAGACTACAGTTGAATTCAATCAAGGTGCTGGCTGTAGGAGAAGGCTTTCTGTATAGGCTCAGAGAGAGGTCCTTGTCTCTTTGAGCTTCTGCTCCTGGGTAATCCTCATGTAGTTTGGCATTTCTCTTCTGCCATCTCTGCTTCCTAGCTTGTTGGTTAAATTTCTTTTATATCTCCAGAGTCACCCTTCGTTAATCCTTCCTCATTAAACAACAGACAACCCATTCTCAAATGGGATTATAGCTCCAAACATTGAGGTTAGGATTTAGAACACATATTTTGTGGGGGCCACAATTCAATCCTTAACACTCTCCATTTATAGAGGTCTTTAATTTCTTTCAAAAAATCTTGTAACTTTCAGCAAACAGATTCTGTACATGTTTTGCTAATTTATACCTGTTTATCTTTGAGCAAGTGTAAATGGTATTGTATTTTCAATTTCTATGTACTCATTATTGGTAGTTAGAAAAGTAATTAATTTTTATGTTTTAGTTTTAATATTGTATCCTACAACATTGCTGAGCTTACTCATTAGTTATAGGTGTTTTTTTTTTGGTAGATTTCTTGGGATTTTCTATATAGACAGTCATGTCATCTGAAAGTAGAAGCAGTTTTATTTCTTCATTTAATTATTTGGGTTGTAACTTCCAATAGGATGTTGAATCATAGTGGTGAGTAATGACATATTTGACTTGTTACTGATCTTAGAAGGAAAGCATTCAGACTGTCACCAGTAATTAGGATGTCAGCTGTAGCTTTTTTGTAGATGTCCTTTGTCAAGTTGATGTTCCCCTCTATTCCTAACTTGTAGAGAGATTTTGTCATGATTGGGTGAAGAAATTTACTTCAAATACAATATAGGTAGGCTCTAAGTAAAAGGGTGGTAAAAGATACATCATGTAAAGAATTTTTAACCATGAGTGGCTATATTAATGTCAGATAAAGTAGACTTCAGAGCAAATAAAATTACTGGACGCAAAGAGAGATATTACATAGTGCTAAATGGATCCACTCACTAGGAAGAAATAATAATCCTACACATGTGTGTACTAAACAACAGGGCCTCAGAATACATGAAGCAAAAACTGATGAAGGAGAAATAGATAAATCTATAATTATATTTGGGAGCTTCAAAACCCCGTCTCTCAACAACTGATAGAACTATCTTATAGAAAATCTAAACAACAAAATAAACCAACAAGATCAAATTGACATTACAGAAATTGCAAACAAAAGCAGAATTTACATTCTTTTTTGTGTTCCCATGGAACATTCACCCAGATCAACTGTATCCTGGCCATAGAACAAACCGTAACAAATGTAAAAGAAAAGAAATTATGCAGAGTTTGTTCTCTAACCTTACGAAGTTAAACTAGAAATAGGAACAGAAAAATCTCCAAAAACTTGGGAACTAAGTAACCCACGGGTCAAGAGTAATTCTCAAAAGAAATTTTCAAAATACACAGAACAAATTGAAAATAAAAATAAAACATGCCAAAAACTGTGTTGAGGGAAATTTATAACAATAAATGCTTATGATAAAAAAGAGGAAAAGTCTCAAATCAATAATTCAAGTTGTTACCACAAGAAATTAGAAAGAGAAAAATAATGCAAAGCAAGGAGAAGAAAGGAAACAATAAAGAGCAGAAATCAGTAAAATCAAAAACAAGAAAACAATAGCAACAAAAGACATCACTTAAACATATAGCCAGTCTTCAAAATAATCAATAAAATAAATAAACCTGTAGAAATACTGACAAAAATCAAAAGAAAGAAGAAACAAATCACTAATGTCTGGAATGTAAGAGAGGTGTGAAATAAAATAAGTTTGGTGTAAAAACAGAGTCCTCTTGCCCATAACACTAAACATCTTCTTATTAAATTTGGAAACGTATGTGCTGTATAATCATATGTACACAATTTTTAGAGCCTATACTTATGCCTTAAACTGTAACTATTCTTTAGAAGCAGCTTGCCTAGTTTCACATAATTGGATTTAGGTGATCAGGCTCACTGAAAAACTAGAAACTTGTTCTTTCAGAAAACAATAGAAGGAGGCGGGGCCAAGATGGCAGACTAGGTAGAAGCTACCATGGATTCCTCTTGCAGCAAAGAATCAGAAAAACAAGTGAATCGATCACATACATGACAATCTACGAACCCTGACCATCAAACACAGATCTAAAGAGTTGACCTGACTGACAGAGACTGAGAAGGAACAACCACGGGAAGCAGTGACTGTTTTCGGAGCCTAGAGCCAGCGTCCCAGTCAGGAAACCTTGGCGCCGGGCGTTGGACTGAGTGTAGGGGAGCTTAGCACAGCATCCTGAGACGGCGCAAACACGGGGCACAGCCCTAGCCCCCAGAATTGACCTCGGGGGAAGCCCAGACAGTGCACGCAGGCAGTGCAGTGACGCGGCTGACAGGAGGAGAAGTCACCGGGAGGCAGCAACTGGTTTTGGAGCCGGGAGTGCGGCATCCCAGCCGGGGAACCTTGGCACTGGGCTTTGGACTGGGAGCGGAGGAACTAACCACGGCTTCTGAGACAACGCAAGCATGGGACATGGGCCTGAGTCTCGGGGGCAATCTCTACCCAGCCAGCGCACACAGTCGACGCGCCCCTCAGGAATCTCAGATAAAACAGTCATCCCAAGCAAGATAAGTAACGTTGTCTATATTCCGGGGTGCTACTCTCTCCTATTTATCTGAACCCTTCCCTCCCCTTCCCAGGTGGCTTCATTAACATTGGAATTTCCTGAGCCAGAGAGTGAACAGCACTGTGGTTTTTCATTCTTGTTTTTTGGTCTTTTCCTAACCCATTCTCCTGGCCTGAGAGAAGCAGCTACAAAAAAAAACAGGGACCAAAAATCCTTCCCAAATTGGACTGAAAACACAAAACCAGCTCCAGCCAAGCATATGTGATCCACAGTCTTGGGCCTTCATCCCTACAGGGAACAAGATGGCTATTATAATGCAAGGGCATTTCTGATAGGGATCTGACTGTAATTGTTTTAGCGGATTACTGGAAAGACAAGTTTCCCAGGTCTGATATCTCTGCATATTCAACAGAACACTCGGTGACCCACAACAGGGAACTGAGGGCTGAAGCTCCCCCAGACCACCTAGCCTCCTGCCTTAGGGGTCTAAGGAGGGTGACACCTACCAATCTGTAGAGGTACTTGCATTGGGGGCCTAAGGTACAGCTGCAGAGCCCACCCACAAAGGTGCTTTAGGAATAGAGACACACCTACCTCACTGGCACTTGGGGGAAGCCTGTCAGCATCCTGCCACCCCTGGAGTGTGAAACCCTGCTACTACTAGAATCTGGTGCACACAACTATCACCACTACTTCTCCAGGTGGATAGGTGACAGTCTGCACCGCACACTTGATGACCCAAAATCAGATTCTACTTAAGAATAGTGAATGGACTCTTAGGCTTATATATCTGGTAACAGCCCAAACCAGCTGGTAAAAGGACATAAGTGATTCAAGGGCTACAACAATCAAGACAATGCAATCTAGTAGCCCATCTACGTATATTGAAAGAAAACAAAACAAGATAAGACTCAGTGAGCAAATATAGAATAAATAACCACAATATCATAGTGATGGCTCAGAGACAGCAGTCGATATCAAACCACATAAAGAAGCAGACCATGATTACTTCTACAACACCCCAAACTAAAGACTCAAAGTCTTTCCCAAATGAAGATACACTCCTGGAATTGCCAGATACAGAATACAAAAAAACTAATTTACAGAATGCTTCAAGACATCAGGGATGACCTCAGAAATGAAATAAGGCAATTTACAGAAAAAGCCAAGGAACACACTGATAAAGCAGTTGAAGAACTCAAAAAGATTATTCAAGAACATAGTGGAAAATTAACAAGCTGCAAGAATCCATAGAGAGACAGCATTCAGAAATCCAAAAGATTAACAATAAAATTACAGAATTAGACAACGCAATAGGAAGTCAGAGGAGCAGTCTCGAGCAATTAGAATGCAGAGTGGGTGATCTGGAAAAACCAGGGAATTGACACCAATATAGCTGAAAAAAAATCAGAAAAAATAATTAAAAAAAAATGAAGAAACCCTAAGAATCATGTGGGACTCTATCAAGAAAAATAACTTGCATGTGATTGGAGTCCCAGAACAGGGAGGGATAATAGAAAACACAGAATAGTTGAAGATCTGTTGGCAGAAAACTTCCCTGACATCATGAAAGATGAAAGGATATCTATCCAGGATGCTCATTGAAACCCATTTAAGATTGATCCAAAAAGAAAATCACCAAGACATATTATCATCAAACTTGCCAAAACCAAAGATAAAGAGAAAATTTTAAAAGCAGCCAGGGATAATAGAAAGGTCTCCTACAAAGGAGAATCAATAAGAATAAGTTCAGACTACTCAACAGAAACCATGCAGTCAAGAAGGCAATGGGATGACATATATAGAGCACTGAAGGAGAAAAACTGCCAGCCAAGGATCATATATCCAGCAAAACTCTCTCTCAAATATGAAGGCGAAATTAAGACATTTACAGATAAACACAAGCTTAGAGAATTTGCAAAAACCAAACCAAAGCTACCGAAATACTAAAGGAAATTGGTCAGAAAACTAATAATATCAGATACCTGCACAATACAAGGTCTCAGAACAGAATATCCTGATATCAACTCAAATAGGGAAATCACAAAAACAAATTAAGATAAATTAAAAAAAAATGCTCAAAACAGGGAATCATTGAAGTCAATATGTAAAAGATCACAATAATCAAAAAGAGGGACTGAATACAGGTGGCATACAACTGCCATATGGAGAGAGATACAAGGCGATATAGGACAATACAAGTTAGGTTTTTACTTAGAAAAATAGGGGTAAATATTAAGGTAACCACAAAGAGGTATAACAACTCCATAACTCAAAATAAAAACCAAGAAAAACATAACGACTCAGCAAAAATAAAGTCAAATACTATGAAAATGAGAAACACACAATTTACAAAGAAAAATGTCTCAGCACAAAAAAGTAAGTGGAAAAATGAAATTGTCAACAACACACATAAAAAGGCATCAAAATGACAGCACTAAACACATATACTTATCTATAATTACGCTGAATGTAAATGGACTAAATGCCCCAATAAACAGACAGAGAGTCTCAGACTGGGTAAAGATACACGATCCGTCTATATGCTGCCTACAAGAGACACAACTTAGACTTAGAGACACAAACTAAAACTCAAAGGATGGAAAAAATATATATCAAGCAAACAATAAGGAAAAAAGAAGAGGAGTAGCAATATTAATTTCTGACAAAATAGAGTTTAAAGTTAAAACCACCACAAAGGATAAAGGACACTATATAAAGATAAAAGGGACAATTGACCAGGAAGATATAACCATATTAAATATTTATGCACCCATTGACAGGGCTGCAAGATACATAAAACAAACTTTAACAGAACAAAAAGTGAGATAGACACCTCCACAATTATAGTAGGAGACTTCAAGACACCACTTTCGGAGAAGGACAGGACATCCAGTAAGAAGCTCAATAGAGACATGGAAGACCTAATTGCTACAATCAACCAACTTGACCTCATTGACTTATGCAGAACACTCCACCCGACTGCTGCAAAATATACTTTTTTTTTCTAGATCACATGGAACATTCCCTAGAATAGACCCTTTGCAGAATCCAAAACATCGAAATATTACAAAGCATCTTCTCAGACCACAAGGCCATAAAAGTGGAAATCAATAACAGAAAAATTAGGGAAAAGAAACCAAATACTTGGAAACTGAACAATACCCTCCTGAAAAAAGACTGGGTTATAGAAGACATTAAGAAGGGAATAAATAAATTCATAGAGTGCAATGAGAATGAAAATACTTCCTATCAAAACCTCTGGGACACAGCAAAAGCAGTGCTCAGAAGTCAATTTATATCGATAAATACACACTTACAAAAAGAAGAGCCAAAATCTAAGAACTGTCCCTACAACTTGAACAAATAGAAAGTGAGCAACAAAAGAATCCATCAGGCACCAGAAGAAAACAAATAATAAAAATGAGAGCTGAACTAAATGAATTAGAGAACAGAAAAACAATTGAAAGAATTAACAAAGCCAAAAGCTGGTTCTTTGAAAAAATTAACAAAATTGATAAACCATTGGCCAGACTGACTAAAGAAATACAGGACAGGAAAAAAATAACCCGAATAAGAAACGAGATGGGCCACATCACAACAGACCCAAATGAAATTAAAATTGTCATATCAGATTATTATGAAAAATTGTACTCTAACATATTTGAAAACCGAGAAGAAATGGATGAATTCCTAGAAAAAAACTACCTACCTAAACTAACACAATCAGAAGTAGAACAACTACATAGACCCATAACAAAAAAAGAGATTGAAACAGTAATCAAAAAACTCCCAACAAAAAAAAGCCCTGGCCCGGATGGCTTTACTGCAGAGTTCTACCAAACTTTCCGAGAAGAGTTAACACCACTAGTACTAACGGTATTTCAAAGCATAGAAAATGACTGAATACTGCCTAACTCATTCTATGAAGCTGCCATATCCCTGATACCAAAACCAGGTGAAGACATCACAATAAAAGGAAATTAAAGACCTATATCCCTCATGAACATAGATGCAAAAATTCTCAACAAAATTCTAGTCAAAAGAATTCAACAACATATCAAAAAAATAATCCATCACGACCAAGTGGGATTTATACCAGGGGTGCAAGGTTGGTTTAATATTAGAAAAACCATTAATGTAATCCACCATATAAATAAAACAAAAGAAAAAACCCACATGATCTTATCAATTGATGCAGAAAAAGGCATTTGACAAAATCCAACACGCATTTATTATAAAAGCTCTCAGCAAAATAGGAATTGAAGGAAAATTCCTCAAAATAATAAAGGGCATCTAACAAAGCCAACAGTCAACATCACTCTAAATGGAGAGAGCCTGAAAGCATTTCCCTTGAGAACGGGAACCGGACAAGAATGCCCTTTATCACTGCTCTTATTCAACATTGTGCTAGAGGTCCTAGCCAGAGCAATTAGGCTAGACAAATAAACGGCATCCGGATTGGCATGTAAAATTATCTCTATTTGCAGATGACATGATCTTATACACAGAAAACCCTAAGGAATCCTCCAGAAAACTACTGAAACTAATAGAAGAGTTTGGCAGAGTCTTAGGTTATAAAATAAACATACAAAAATCACTTGGATTCCTCTACATCAACAAAAAGAACATCGAAGAGGAAATAACCAAATCAATACCATTCACAGTACCCCCAAGAAGATAAAATACTTAGGGATAAATCTTACTGAAGATGTAAAAGACCTATACAAAGAAAACTACAAAGTACTACTACAAGAAACTAAAAAGGACCTACTTAAGTGGAAAAACATACCTTGCTCATGGATAGGAAGACTTAACGTAGTAAGAATGTCTATTCTACCAAAAGCCATCTATAGATACAATGCACTTCCGATCCAAATTCCAATGTCATTTTTTAATGTGATGGAGAAACAAATCACCAACTTCATATGGAAGGGAAGGAAGCCTCGGATAAGTAAAGCATAACTGAAAAAGAAGAAGAAAGTGGGAGGCCTCACTCCACCTGATTTCAGAACCTATTATACAGCCACAGTAGTCAAAACAGCCTGGTACTGGTACAACAACAGGCACATAGAAAAATGGAACAGAATTGAGAACCCAGATATAAATCCGTCCACATATGAGCAGCTGATATTTGACAACGGCCCAGTGTCAGTTAATTGGGGAAAAGAGAGTCTTTTTAACAAATGGTGCTGGCATAACTGGATATCCATTTGAAAAAAAATGAAACAGGACCCATACCTCACACCATGCACAAAAACTAATTCCAAGTGGATCAAAGACCTAAACATAAAGACTAAAGTGATAAAGATCATGGAAGAAAAAATAGGGACAACCTTAGGAGCCCTAATACAAGGCATAAACAGAATACAAAACATTACCAAAAATGATGAAGAGAGACCAGATAACTGGGAGCTCCTAAAAATCGAACACCTATGCTCATCTAAAGACTTCACCAAAAGAGTAAAAAGACTACCTACAGATTGGGAAAGAATATTCAGCTATGACATCTCTGACCAGCCCCTGATCTCTAAAATCTACATGATTCTGTTAAAACTCAACCACAAAAAGACAAACAACCCAATCAAGAAGTGGGCAAAGGATATGAACATGTACTTCACTAAAGAAGACATTCAGGCAGCTAACAGATACATGAGAAAATGCTCTCGATCATTAGCCATTAGAGAAATGAAAATTAAAACTGTGATGAGATTCCATCTCACTCCAACAAGGCTGGCATTAATCCAAAAAACACAAAATAATAAATGTTGGATAGGCTGCGGAGAGATTGGAACTCTTATACACTGCTGGTGGGAATGTCAAATGGTACAACCACTTTGGAAATCTAGCTGGCGTTTTCTTAAAAAGTTAGAAATAGAACTACCATACAACCTAGAAATCCCACTCCTCGGAATATACCCTAGAGAAATAAGAGCCTTCACAAGAACAGATATATGCACACCCACGTTTATTGCAGCTGTGTTTACAATAGCAAAAAGCTGGAAGCAACCAAGGTGCCCATCAACGGATGAATGGGTAAATAAATTGTGGTATATTCACACAATGGAATACTACGCATCGATAAAGAACAGTGATGAATCTGTGAAACATTTCATAACATGGAGGAACCTGGAAGGCATTATACTGAGCGAAATTAGTCAGAGGCAAAAGGACAAATATTGTATAAGACCACTATTATAAGATCTTGAGAAATAGTATAAACTGAGAAGAACACATACTTTTGTGGTTACGAGGGGGGGAGGGAAGGAGGGTGGGAGAGGGTTATTTACTGATTAGTTAGTAGATAAGAACTACTTTAGGTGAAGGGAAGGACAACACTCAATACATGGAAGGTCAGCTCAACTGGACTGGACCAAAAGCAAAGAAGTTTCCGGGATAAACTGAATGCTTCAAAGGTGAGCGGAGCAAGGGTGGGGGTTTGGGGACTATGGCTTAAGGGGACTTCTAAGTCAATTGGCAAAATAATGCTGTTATGAAAACATTCTGCATCCCACTTTGAAATGTGGCGTCTGGGGTCTTAAATGCTAACAAGTGGCCACCTAAGATGCATCAATTGGTCTCAACCCACCTGGATCAAAGGAGAATGAAGAACGCCAAGGTCACACGATAACTAAGAGCCCAAGAGACAAAAAGGGCCACATGAACCAGAGACCTCCATCATCCTGAGACCAGAAGAACTAATTGGTGCCCGGCCACAACCTATGACTGCCCTGACAGGGCGCACAACAGAGAACCCCTGAGGGAGCAGGAGATCAGTGGGATGCAGACCCCAAATTCTCATAAAAAGAGCAGACTTAATGGTCTGACTGAGACTAGAGGAATCCCGGTGGTCATGGTCCCCAAACCTTCTGTTGACCCAGGACAGGAACCTTTCCCGAAGACAACTCATCAGACATGGAAGGGACTGGACAATGGGTGGGAGACACATGGTGATAAATAGTGAGCTACTTGTATCAGGTGGACACTTCAGACTGTGTTGGCATCTCCTGTCTGGAGGGGAGGTAGGAGGGTAAAGAGGGTTAGAAACTGGCAAAATTGTCATGAAAGGAGAGACTGGAAGGGCTGACTCATTGGGGGAGAGTAAGTGGGAGTATGGAGTAAGGTGTATATAAGCTTATATGTGACAGACTGACTTGATTTGTAAACGTTCACTTAAAGCTCAATAAAAATTATTTAAAAAAAAAGAAAACAATAGAAGATTAATGAATATATCCTGTTTCTAAGACACTGGAGGTCTTACTATCATTGCTCACTGATCTTTCAATTGTCTTAGCAAGATTTCTATTTTTCTTTTCTTTATAATGTTTGAGCACATACTGCTCTCTTATAAGATTTATATGTTCTGACATAATGAACAACGAATCAAATTTTTTTGTTCAAAGTTTCTGATGAAATTATATGTAAGTACACTGAAAATCTTAATTGGAGCGCTGATTTACTTGGTAATGACTTGCTGCCCATCTTTAAAGTTGCCTATTAAGCATGCATAACAATCTGTTAATGGTGTTTTGAGACGTTTATTGGGGTTATTACTACAGATTCTCCAGCCATTAAAGAGATAATTAAGGAATACTACAAACAACTTTTACCACCCTTCTGTCAGTTTGTTATACTGTGATTGTGTGTTGCTATGATGCTGGAAGCCATGCAACCAGTATTTCAAATACCAGCAGGCTCACCCATGGTGAACAGATTTTGTCAGAGCTTCCAGACTAATACAGACCAGAAAGAAAGGCTTTATGATCTACTTCTGAAAATTAGTCAGTGAAAACCCTATGGATCATAACAGGATACTGTCTGATATAGTGCTGGAAGATGGAACCACTAGGTTGAAAGACACTCAAGAAACAAAGTGGCTGCAACAATGAAATTGAGCATACCAATGATCATGAAGATGGTACAGGACTTGGTAACATTTTACTCTGTTGTACTCGGGATTGCCATGAGTTGGAACCAAGTTGAGAGAAAGTAACAGCACAAACAACTTAATACTTATAAATTTGACAACATTAGAAAAATTAGAAAAAAATGGAGCAATTCCTCAAGAAGCACATGCTACCAAAACTCAACCAAGGTGAAACAGATAGTCTGAATAGTCTGATAATCGTTAAAAAATTTAGTTCATAATTTTTAAATTTCCATAAAATAAATATCCAAGTCCAGAGTGTTTCACTGGGAGATTTCATCAAACATTTCAAGAATTAGGGTCAACTTTACAAAATCACTTGCAGAAAATAGAAGTGGAATGAACACTTCCTAAGTAATGTTATGAGACTAATATTACACTGATACCAGTACCAGACAAATATAGTAAAAGAAAGAAAAAAAATACACATGAATATCTTTCATGATCTTAGGTGAGAAAATTCTCAACAAAATATTAGAAAATTGCATTCAACAATGCAATACATGGTGAACAACTGTGATTTATTCCAAACATATAAGGCTGGTTCAACATTCAAAAACCAATCAATATAATCCACTATATCCACAGGCTAAAGAAAAAAATCATATGATTGTATCAGTTGATGAGAAAAAGCATTTGCCTAAATCCAACATTCATTTATGATAAAACGTGGGAGATGTTGTAACAGTAAAACTTGAAAATCTCTTACTGGGGTTTTCACCCTAAAGTTTGGGAAAACTCTACACTATTGCATGACACCTTCCTGATCTATTCATCTGTGTTACCAACTTGCTCCTGAAGATATTTGGGCTCGCAACCTCTGCTGTAATCTAGCCTGCTGGAGCTCCTGTTTTTCTCGAAACTAAATGGATATAGTAGGAGCCATTCTGCCTCACATAGCTATCAGTGTTTATTGAGCAACCAACCTGGCTAAAGATAATGGGCAAAAATATAAGGCACAATCAATGCGCTCAAAAGCTTCTATGTTACTTATGAATACTATAAAGTCACAGATCATAATGTATATAATCTATAACACTTCCCAGTGTCTAGAACAAGGCTTTATACAGAAGTCACTTGAAACTCACTTCTTGAAAGAATCGCTAGACATGATGGAAAATAAAAGATTGAATCAAAGGTGACTAAAGTTTAAGGCCTGATTGAATACTACAGAGATAGAAATATGGAGGAGAAAAGGATATAATTGAAATTTGATTTTGAATCATAAAAATCTCATGATCAGAAAGGACTTTAGAAATTATCCATTATCAAGTACGCAGGTGTGCCTTGAACTCTTCCCCTTTCCTCCCTATAGGCTTCAAAGTGACTCCATGGGAGAAAGGCCTTGGTGTTTGCTTCCATAAAGATTATAGCCTAGAAAACATTATGGGGTAGTTTTACTCCTTCACATAGGGGCGCTACAAGTCAAAATTGCTTTGACAGCATATAAGAACAACAGGATATAATTCAGATATATATTCCTTGGCTAAAAAAAAAAAAAAAGAACATGAAGATCAGTTAAGAACAATAAAATTGAAAAAAGAGAATGACAACTTGAAGAAATAGGTGCTGTAAGAAGTGAAATAACAAGTGTAGAATGATGCACAAAAGGCATGTGTTTATCAGCATTGAGTTCATGTCCCATCAGTTACTCCTTAAAATTTACTCATCCCAAGAAGCACACCTGCAAAACAGTTATTTGAACAATTCATTTGGCTAGTGTTAGAATAAGAAACTGCATGGTAAGAAACACGTTTAGAAGTTCAAGTTTATTAAATAAAAAGGATGAATCCAGCTGAGAAAAAAAAATACTATGACACTTGGACATTGACAAAATGCTTTCATATAGATTATCTCATTAGCTGAAGTACTTAGACTCTAAAAGAATATGCAACTGTACTAACTGATCAGGACCATCATTTTTTCCCTTGTGCCACTTGTTGCTGTTAGCATGCCCTTGAGTCAGTTTTGACTCATAGCTACCCAGTGCACAACAGAATAAAATATCACCTGATCAGGAGCCACCCCCATAGTCATTGCTATATTTGAGCCCATTTCTGTAGCCACTGTGTCAATCCATCTTGTTGAGGGTCTTCCTCTTTTTCACTGACCTGCTTTACCAAGCATGATGTCCTTCTCCAGGGGCCAATTCCTCTGGATAACATGTAAAAAAATACGTGAGAAGTCTTGCCATCCTCACTTCTAAGGAGCATTCTGGCTGTACTTCTTCCAAGACGGATTTGTTTGGTTTTCTGGCAGTCCATGGTATATTCAATATTTTTCATCAACACCATAATTAAAAGGCATTAACTCTTCTTCTTTGGTCATCCTTATTCATTGTCCAGTTTTCACATGCAGATTAGGTGATTGAAAATACCATGGCTTGGGTCAGGCACAGAGCTCTGGTGGCGCAGCCGTTAAGAGCTTAGGCTGCTAACCAAAAGGTTGGCAGTTCCAATGCACCAGCCTCTCCTTGGAAAACCTATGGAGCAGTTCTCTGTGCTATAGGGTCACTATGAGTCAGAACTGATTCAACTGCAACAGGTTTTAGATCAGGTGTACCTTAGACATTAAAGTGACATATTTGATTTTTAACACTTTAAAGAGATCTGGTCCTTTGATTTTTTAATTTCTGCTTCCAAGGGTATTGATCATGGATCCAAGTAAAATGAAATCCTTGACAACTGCAATATTTTCTCTGTTCATCATGATGTTGCTTTTTGGTCCAGATGTAAGGATTTTTGTTTTCTTTATACTGAGTTGCAATCCATAGTGAAGGCTGCAGTCATTGGTCTTCATCATTAAGTGCTTCAAGTCCTCTTCACTTCAGCAAGTAATGCATCACCTGCATATCTCAGGCTGTTAATGAGCCTTCCTCCAATCCTGATGTCTTGTTCCTCTTTGTATAGTCCAGCTTCTCGGATTATGTGCTCAGCATAAAGATTGAATAAATATGGACGAAGGATACAACGCTGATGTACATCTTTCCTGATTTTGAACCATGTCGTATCCTTTTGTTCTGTTCAAATAACTGCCTCTTAGTCTATGTACAAGTTCTGCATGAGCACAACTAACGGTTCTGGAAATCCCATTCTTCACAATGTAATCCATAATTTGTTTTGAAATATACAGTTGAATGCCCTTGCATAGTCAATAAAACTCAGGTAAACAGCTTTCTGGTGCTCTCTGCTTTCAGCCAAGGTCCATCTGACATCAGCAATGATATCCCACATCCTCTTCTTAATCGGGCTTGAATTTCTAGCAGATTCCTGTCAATGTACTACTGCAACTGCTTTTGAATTATCCTCAGCATAATTTTACTTGTACATGGTATTAATGACCTTGTTCAATAATTTCCACATTCTGTTGGCTCACCAATAGGCACGCATATGTATCCCTTCCAGTCAATTGGCCAGGTAGCTGTTTTCCAAATTTCTTGGCATAGATGAATGAGCACCTCCAGGGTTGCATATGTTTGTTGAAACATCTCAATTGGTATTCTGTCAATTCCTGGATCCTTGTTTTTTGCTAATGTCTTCAGTGCAGCTTGGACTTCTTCCTTTAATACCATGGGTTCTTGATAATAATGCTATCTCCTGAAATGGCTGAATATCGACCAATTCTTTTTGGTATAGTGACTCTGTGTATTTCTTCCATTTTCTTTTGATGCTTTCTGAGTCACTCAATGTCATTCAATATTTTGTCCATAAAATCCTTCGATATTGCAAATACAGGATTGAATTTTTTCCTCAGGTCTTTCAGCTTGAGAATTGCCAAGTATGTTCTTTCCTTTTGATTTTCTACCTCCGGGTCTTTGAACATTTCAATACTTTGTTTTTTCGAGTAGCCCTTTGAAATTTTCTGTTCAGTTCTTTTACTTCACCGTTTCTTCCATTCACTTTAGCTACTCTACATTCAAGAGCAAGTTTCAGAGTCTCTTCTGGCATCCACATTGGTCTTTTCTTTCTTTCCTGTCTTTTTAATGACTTTTTGCTTTCTTCGTGTATGATGTCCTTGATGTCATTCCACAACTTGTCTGTTCCTCAGTCATTAGTATTCAATGTGTCAAATCTATTCTCAAGATGGTCTCCAAATTCAGGTGGGATATACTCAGGGTCGTATGTTGCTTTCACCGTCTTTTTAAAATTTTCTTCAGCTTCCACTTGAACTTTCATAGGAGCAGTTGATCGTCTGTTCTGCAATCAGCCCCAGGCCTTGTTCTGACTGATGATACTGAGCTTCTCCATCGTCTCTTTCCACAGATGTAGTCAATTTGATTCCTGTATATTCCATCCAGCTAAGTCCATGTCTATAGTTTTCATTTATGTTGTTGAGAAAAGGAATTTTCAATGAATAAGTCATTGGTATTGCAAAATTCTATCCCATGATCTCCAATGTCATTTAAACACCAAAGTCATATTCTCCAACTACTGATCCTTCTTTGTTTCCAACTTTTGCATTCCAATCACCAGTAATTATCAATGCATCTTGATTGTATGTTTGATCAATTTTAGACCACAGAAATTGACAAAATCTTCAATATCTTCATCTTTGGCATTATTGTTTGGTGTGTAATTTAAAGAATAGTTGTATTAACTGGTCTTCCTTGTAGGCATGTGGATATTATCCTATCACTGACAGCATTGTATCTGAGCATACATCTTGAAATTTTCTTTTTGATAATGAATGCAACACCATGCGTCTTCAATTTGTCATTCCTGTAGTAGGAGACCTTAGGATTGTCTGATTCAAAATGGCCAATGCTAGTCCATTTCAGTCACTAATGCATAAGATATTCACATTTATTCATTCCATATAATTTTCCTACTTCATATATTTCATGTTCTGGTTATTTAATGGATGTTTATAGGTGTTTCTTGTCATTTTGAGTCATCCACATCTGCAAATAAAAGTCCTGAAAGCTTTACTCTGTGCACCTCATTAAGGTTGACTCTACTTTGAGGAGGCAGCTCTTCCTCAGTCATATTAGGAATGGCTTCCAACCTCAGTTGTTTGTCTTTCCACACTATATCAGGCAAAGTTCTGCTGCTATTCATAAGGTTTTCACTGGCCATTTTTTTAAGAAGTAGACCATCAGGTTTTTCCTCCTAGTCTGTCTTAGTCTGAGAGCTCTGCAGACACCTGTCCACCATGTTTGATTCAGCTGGTATTTGAAATACTGGTGGCATAGCTTCCATCATCAAGGCACCACAGAAACCACCAAGTATGACAAACTGACATATATATGTATTTGTTGTTGTATGCCGTTGAGTGGATTCCAGCCCAAACCTACTTGTTTTCTAAAACACACATTGCAAACATACAAATATCTGTTCTGTTCACATGTCAGCACCCATTCATATCATGGTTTGAAAATGTGGAGAATAAGTTCCCCCTAAAATACAAGTCGCAGGTGTTTCTTTACAGTTAACTTTAGCAAAATTCATACAAAATAGTAATAAACAGTGATCTTCTTTACTTGTTACTTGTTAAAATTTCTGTACTAAAATGTAGAAAAACTTAACTCTACAAATATTGAAAATTAAAAAATTCCTTATACATTTTTTTTTTATTTCTAGTACCACTACCACAATTTACAGGGGAATATTCCTGATGTGGAAACGCTGGTGCCATAGTGGTTAAGCGCTATACCTGCTAATCAAAAAGTCGTCAATTCGAATCCACCAGGTGCTCCTTGGAAACCCTATGGGGTAGTTCTACTCTGTCCTATAGGGTCACTAAGAGTCAGAGTCAACTTGACGGCAATGGGTTTGTTTGCTTGTTTGATTTTGGTTGTACCAGATGTAATGAAAAGAAAAAGACAAAACTACAACAAATAAAAGACCTCAGGAATGTACGTCTAATTGACCCTACGTTGCATTAATCAATAGCTGCGCTTTTTGCAAACTGTGGCTATGACAGTCCTGAACAATAAGGGTTTCCTGTTTAAGTTGCAGTAACTTTTCTGACTAAGGGTCGTTGTTCCATCTGTGACAGAATTTTACAGTTCCTCTAATGCATTTGGGACTACTGTCTTAAAGTAACCTGCAGCTTTCCTGACAACTTCTCACTCTCTCCTGCTAAGAACTGTACCCCTTTTCTGCTGAATTTTTAGAGCTTTCTGCTACCATATCCACTACTTCTACCACCAGATCCATTACTACCTCCATAAGGACTGTCCACGCTTCTTCCACCATAACTGCCCCCCTTCATGGGTTCATAATGCCCCCCTTCATGGGTTCATAATTTGATTGCTGTTATCCACTATAATTTCCCAAATCATTATAGTGCCCACCACCATAGTTATACTGCCAAAATTTCTTCCTTCATTGTAACCATCATATCCTCCACCATAGCCACTGTGTACACCAACTTGGTTTCCAAGTCCTGGTCCACCACCACCATAAATCCCTCTACTGCTATAACCAGGACCTCCACCATAGTTGCCACTGTCACCTCCAAATCCATTATAGCCACCATCACCTCCTTCATAACAACCTCTGCTGCTACCATCTCCACCACCATGGTCACTTCTTCCACAAAAGTTCCCGCCACAACCCATAAAGTTGCCAGACCTATTTCCACAACCTCTTTGTGATCCAGCAGACTGCATCTCTTGTTTAGAAATGGCCTTTTTCACTTCACAATTATACCCATTAATAGTATGGTATTTCTGAACAACAATTTTGTCCACTGTATCATTGTCATCAAATGTTACAAAGGCAAATCATCTCTTTTTTCCACTTTGCCTGTCTTCCATAACTTCTATGGTTTCAATCTTGCCATACTTTTCAATGTAGTCTCCCAAATTATATTCTTCTGTATCTTCTTTAATGCCACCAACAAAAATTTTCTTCACTGTTAGATAGACAACAGATTTTACAGAATCCTCTCTAGAAACAGCTCTCTTTGGTTCCACTATTACGGGTAAATGAATAATTTCTTTTATAAGGATCAACACAAAGCTGGTTCTGATGAGGTGAAGGTTAGAGGTGTCCCAAATATCTAACTTTTCCAAGCAGCTGTGCCACTCCATCATCTCTAACATCAACTACTCCCTCTCACCTGTGTACTCTCCCTCCTGTCTTTGGGTTCCATAATTTCTTGCAACATCTCACACAACTCACGGATCATATAAAGGATATCGCTCATGAGGTTTTGGAGGCTGGTAATTCCCAAATTCGTGGGTCAGGAGTAGACTTCTCCCTGACCCTCAGCCTCAGCCCAAAGGCACTCAGCTTTCTTACTCTGTGGGCCGGGAAGCCCACTTTGCCTTCTCCTGCAGCAATCTGCTGCCAGTTACTGCTGCGGGTCTCTCCTTTCTTTGGTGGTAGTAAGTTCTCCTCTTTGCTCTGAAATTGGTTCTTTTTTAAGGCAAAACTGGCCAATCCCCTTGGTAGGCCACGGTTACCTTATCACATAATCAACCTGGGTGGGAGGTACAAGACCATGGCAATAAAGGCCACACACAGAAGTAATTAATCTACCACAGGCCACCCCCTGGCTTTTCTAGCCATGGTTCTTTCATATTTGGGGGGTAACTTCCCACTCCCAATCATTTCATTAGTCCAAAACAGTCATTAACAATTAGTTCTTCAATAGGGCAAAGAGTCCAAAGGGTAGTTTACTCAGGTACCAGCCATTCAGGTCTGCTGAGGGTTTCCATCTGATCTGGTCAGGTTCTCCAAAAGTCATCTCGTCTTCACCCCTTCTGGCCTCTGACAAAATTCAGCTGAGAGAAGATTATTCCCTTGCTCTGAGTCTCTTTCAAGTTATCAGCATAGTGTTAGGTTTTCCCCACTGTATAACCCATTTATTCATTCCGTTACCTTCAGTTATTATTTCTCCTTCCTTCCATTTGTTATTTATTTTTACCCAAACTTTTCCATCTTGGAAAGAAACATCAGGTTCAGCTGCTGTGCTAGCCCAGATTTCTGGTAGCAAGACCAGTCTAGCAAGTGCTTCTCCCTCAGTCCACTCCTATTCATGTTGGGTATGGTAACATAGGTACAACACTAGTGGGCTATCTCTCCCACTAGGCAGTATGGCAGTATTCACTGTCAATCCCAATTTTGCCAGATGGGGGAAGGGTACAATCTATCCAATCAGGCCTTTGGGAATTCTGGCATACTTGTTCAGGGGTATAGTTATGGTCTCTTGCTTAAGGATCACCCCTGCTTCTGGCACCCTCAGCTGCATCCCTGGTCCTGGAACCGCAGCATCCGGCAGGAAAAAAAAAATCTTAGGTGATGTGGGGAAGAACTGTACAGTGGCACTAGCATCCTTCCACACCCACTCTTCCCCAGACATCCCCACCCCCCAAGAGAAGTGTAGGAATCTGGCCAGTGGTGATCCTCCCTTTGTGCCCCTCATGTTGGGTGTGAGCACACATTCATGAAGGAGCGTGAGCAAGCCCTTCATGCCTTTATCTCCCCCCATTTTGGATAACAAATGTTTCAATTGCCCATTCCAGTTCTCTATCAAACCATTACTCTGAGGATGGTGTGCAACATTGTATGCTCATTTAATATGATGTTTCCTGGCCCATTGCTGCACCCTGTGGGCTGTAAAGTGTGTTCCTTGGTCTGATGAAATGTCACTTGGTGGCACAAATTGGTACAGTATCACTTTTTCCCAACCTTTTAATGGTATTTTTGCCATTTGCATCTGTCATGGAATATGCAAAACCCAGTCCAGAGTAAGTATCTATTCCCATGAGAACCCATTTGTAGCCATCTGGTGCCACCGGCATCCTTGGTCCAATATAATCAACTTGACAGCTATGTGCAGGGCCTTTCCCCTGGGGAATCTGCCCATAGCCATCTGCAACCTCTGTCTTCCTTGCCAGCAGACAGAAAACTGTTTATTGGCATTTTGTGCCTCAGACAGTACAAGTGGAATGTGTTTAGATTTAGTCTATCTCTGCATTGCTGCAGCACCCCCATTTCACCATTTGGGCAGAGCCCTGGATTTTTGCTGGTTTTGTTAACCAGCCTTTGTTGGTCATGTGGGCCACCACTGTATTCAAATCAGCCCTAACCTGTTCTTCAGTGCTTGATATTAACATAATATTGTCAATGTAAATGTATCATTGTACTTGAAATCCGCACCAAGTCCAACTCTCTTCTAACTATGACAGTAAGCTGGCGAATTCAGGTAACCCTGTGGCAATGTAGTGAAAGTAAGCTGAGATCCTTTCCTACGTGAAATCACACTGTGGGTGGCTCTTTTCTCAGATTGGTATGGAGAAAAAGGCATTTACAATATCATTTACTGAGTACCAGTCTCCTTTAGTCTGCTGTATTTTTTCCACCATCGAAATCATGTCTGGAATAGCTGAAACCACATGTGGCACTACTTTATTCAGGCCTTGATAGTCTTTTGTCAGCATCCATGAACTATCTGCCTTTTTCATTGGCCATACAGAGCTGTTATAGAGAATTTGTTGGCACCAATACTCCAGCCTTTAGCACATCTTTAATCAAGACAGTAATCTCCTTTTGTCCATCATGTATCCTATACTATTTCAAATTAACAACCTGAGTTTGGGCAATTCTAATGTTTCCCATTAGCATGTCCAATCAATACTGGCCCAAAGATAGACTTACATGCCTTCAGCTTTACAATATCAGGTAGAGGGAGTGTTCCCCAATTGGACATAATATCCATACCAATAACATATTCAGGTAAGGGAGATGCAGCTACTTCATACAAGATCTGTTTAAATCTTCCAGTTCTCATCCAAACTTTCACCTTATTCCCATCAACCATTGCATTCCCATATCCCCCCTGTCTAAACTTAGGCCCCTTCAAGATTTTATTGACAGGTTTTGGAATTACAGTACATTGAGCTCCTATGTCCAGGAACCTCAAGAAGGGCTCTTTCCCACCCCTGGGCCATTTCACTAGCACATGTTCATATGGCCTTTGGCCCCCTGCTGGGGACTAGACCAGAAGACCCTGGCCCCCTTGTCAATCCTTATCTTGATCAACCAGCTGAGCCTCTGCTTCAAATGTTCCCAGGTGGGAATTCCCATCATTAAATACCTCCCATTTGGGGTGAACAGGACTGGCTTGTTTAGTCCTCTTTAACATTGGGGGGCCAGCAGGAATTTCCATTGGTCCACCCAACCTCCTGCAGTCTGCCTTAGAACCTTTGTCTGAACTCCACCAATATCCACTGTATTCATCCCATTTCTTAGTAACCATCTAAAAATCTCTTTCCTGCTGGGGTAAGTTCTTTCCCCATTGCCTCTTTCCATTCTCCTATAAATCACCGTTATGTTTCTTGCATTTGTAAGATCCATGTAGGGTAGCCATGCCAACAGACCTGACAAGGTTTCTCAGATTGTTACTTTGTTTTGCAGTAGCAAGGTAACAGGGGTGCCCATGTAGAAGGGGCTCCCTTCATTATCATATCTATCATGACCTGTGTAAGGGGCATACTCATTGGATGAATATTGTGATCAACAAGAAGCCATTCCAGCATGGCTTGCATAAACAGCACATTAGCTGCTTCCTCTGGAGCGTTCCATTGGGTATTAGAGGGGGAGAGGGGCAGTTTCCCTTCTTAGGGTAAACAAATCTCACCACAAATTTTATCCAGTCTCTCAGGCTGACCATCCCCTCTGGGTTAACCTGTTGTATAAATGGATCTTGTATCATCATTCATGACTGTTGCATAGTGGGTTGTGGGTCTTGCATCAACCCAGACATACTCTGCCATTCTGAGACATTCAAAACTAAAGACACTGCCGATAAATTAGTCACTCTCACAATCCATTTTAGTAATGGCTCCTCAGGAAGCCGATGATACCGATGTACAAACTGAAGCAACTCTTTCACACTATACCCCCTGATTCCTATAGTTTCTTGGCTTTGTCTGTTTTCCTCCCAAACTACCTTCTTGGTGGCCAACGGTCATAGAGGCATGTTGCTCTGATCTGATTTTCCCTTTCTGGGTATGCCATGAGACTAGCAGTCATAGCTCTGACTGGACCAAATCTGGGCTTGGTTTGGTGCTAAAATCAGCACCTGCATTTATTTTCTCTGCCATTGCAGCTATTATGGATAACAGAAACCAAGGAATTGGATATACGTCCTTAATTCTCTGTATTTCCATATGCATCCAATTATCCTATTCTTCAGGAGTTATCCACCCTTCCTAAATCTCATGAGTAGCTTTTGCCTTGGGTGACTGATTGCGCCATAACAGCTGCTTCAATCCACGTGTATTTTTTATACCATCCAGAAACCAAAGGTTTCTCATTCTCCCATTTATCCCTTTTCCAAAACCACTTATTCCAGTGAGTCTAGACATCATCATTCTGACACCAACTAAACAATACTTTCTTTTATAAGAATCAGCACAAAGCTGGTTCCTATGAGGCAGAGGTTAAAGATGTCCCAAATGTCTAACTTTTACAAGCTGCTGTACCACTCCGTCATCTCTAACATCAACTACTCCCTCTCACGTGTACACTCTCCCTCTTGTCTTTGGGTTCCCTAATTTTTTGCAACGTCTCACAGAACTCACAGATCATATAAAGGATATGGCTCATGAGGTTTTGCAGGCTAGTAATTCCCAAATTTGTGGGTCAGGAGTAGACTTCTCCCTGACCCTCAGCCTCTGCCCAAAGGCACTCAGCTTTCTTACTCTGTGGGCCAGGAAGCCCACTTTGCCTTCTCCTGCATCAATCTGCTGTCATCTTCTGCTGCAGATCTCTCCTACTTTGGTGGTAGTAAGTTCTCCTTTTTGCTCTGGAATTGGTTCTCTTTTAAGGCAAAACCGGCCAATCCCCTTGGTAGGCCACAATTACCCTATCACATAATCAAACTGAGTGGGAGTTACAAGACCATGACTGTAAAGGCTACACACAAAAGTAATTAATCCACCACAATGCCCATCAACATTGCGTGGTTGTGCGCACATTGCTGCATATACCTGTTCAACACAAGAGTATGTCAGAAAATGAAACCCCTGGTACATTTTGTTTGAGGGTCTCATCACAACACAATCTGAATATGCCCCATTTCTCTAAATATTCTCTTGAACCATCATCTGTAGTTTCAAAGCTCAGACCACAAAAAAAACTGTTTTCAAAACTGCTTTCTTTCCTTTGGATCATGACCCTCCTACCCCCAGCTGTGACTGCAGTGGCAGGAGTCAGGTTGGCAGTGAACAAGGTGGGAGTTTTACCTCCATTTTGAGTCCAGCCCTTCCATTTTCTTTTTAATTTATTGTGCTTTAAGTGAAAGTTTACAAATCAAGTCAGTTTCTCATACAAAAACTTATACACACCTTGCTATGTACTCCTAGCTGATCTCCCCGTAATGAGACAGCACACTCTTCCTCTCTATCCTGTATTCCCCATGTCCATTCAACCAGCTTCTACCCCCTTTGCCTTCTCATCTCGCTTCCAGACAGGAATTGCCCACATAGTCTCATGTGTCTACTTGAGCCAAGAAGCTTACTCCTCACTAGTATCATTTTCTGTCTTATAGTCCAGTCCAAACCCTGGCTTTGGGAATCGTTCCAGTCTTGGCCTATCAAATGGTCCAGGGACCATGACCTCCGAGGTCACTCTAGTCTCAATCAGACAATTAAGTCTGGTCGTTTTGCAAGAATTTGAGGTCTGCATCCCATTGTTCTCCTGCTCCATCAGGAATTCTCTGTTGTGTTCCCTGTCACGGCAGTCATCAGTGGTAGCCAGGCACCGTCTAGATCTTCTGGTCTTAGGCTGATGTAGTCTCTGTTTTATGTGGCCCTTTCTGTCTCTTGGACTCATCTTTACCTTATGTCTTTTGTGTTTTTCATTCTCTTTGCTCCAGGTGGGTTGAGACCAATTGATGCATCTTAAATGGCCACTTGCTAGCACCGAAGACCCAGATACCACTCACCAAAAAGTAGGATGCAGAATGTTTTCTTGATACATTTTGTTATGCCACTTGACCTAGATGTCTCCTGAAACCATGGTTCCCAAAACCCTGTCCCTGCTACTCTGGCCTTCAAAGCGTTCGGCTGTATTTAGGAAACTTCTTTTGGTTTAGTCCAGTTGTGCTGACCTCTCCTGTATTGCGTGTGGTCTCTCTCTCCACCTAAAAGAGCTCTTGTCTACTATCTAATTAGTGACCACTCCTCTCCCTCCCTCCCTGCCCTCTTAATCATCAAAGAATATTTTCTTCTGTGTTTAAACTTTTTTTCCATTCTTATAAGAGTGGCCTCACACAATATTTGTGCTTTTGCAACTGATTAATTTCACTCAGAATAATGCCTTCCATATTCCTCCATGTTATGAGATGATTCATGGATTCATTGTTGTACTTAATTGTTGCGTAGCATTCCATCATGTGAGTACACAATAATTTATTTATCCATTCATCCAATGATGGGCACCTTCATTGCCACCATCTTTTTGCTATAGTAAACAGTGCTGTAATGAACATAGGTGTGCATATATCTGTTTCTGTGAAGTCCCTTATTTCTCTTCGATATATTCCAAGGAGTAGGATTACTGGATCCTATAATTATTCTATAAGGTTTTCACTGGCTAATGCTTTTCATGAGTAGCCTGCTGGGTCCTTCTTCATAGTCTGTCTTAGTCTGGAAGCTCAGCTGAAACCTGTCCTCCATGGGTGACCCTGCTGGTATCTGAATACTGGTGGCATAGCTACCAGCATCACAGTAACACACAAGCCCCCACAGTATGACAAACTGACAGACACGTGGGGGAAGACACATGGAAGACAGCTTCCTGGCCAACTGACTGGAAAAGATCCATATTTATACCTATTCCAAGAAAGGTGATCCAACCGAATGTGGAAACTATAGAACGACATCATTAATATCACACACAAGCAAAATTTTGCTGAAGATCATTCCAAAATGGCAGCAGCAGTATATCGACGGGGAACTGCCAGAAATTCAGGCTGGTTTCAGAAGAAGATGTGGAATCAGGGATATCGTTGCTGATGTCAGATGGATCCTGGCTGAAAGCAGAGAATACCAGGAAGATGTTTACATATGTTTTATTGATTATGCAAAGGCATTTTACTGTGTGGATCATAACAAATTATGGATAACATTACAAAGAATGGGAATTCCAGAACACTTAACTGTGCTCATGAGGAAACTTTACATAGATCAAGAGGCGGTTGTTCAGACAGAACAAGGGGATACTGATTGGTTTAAAATCAGGAAAGGTGTGCGTCAGGGCTGTATTCTTTCACCATAGCTATTCAATCTGTATGCTGAACAAATAATACAAGAAGCTGGACTATATGAAGAAAAACGGGGCATCAGGATTGGAGGAAGACTCATTAACAACCTGCGTTATGCAGATGACACAAACTTGCTTGCTGAAAGTGAAGGGGACTTGAAGCACTTACTAATGAAGATCAGAGACCACAGCCTTCAGTACGGATTGCACCTCAACATAAAGAAAACAAAAATCCTCACAACTGGACCAATGAGCAACATCATGATAAATGGAGAAAAGATCGAAGTTGTCAAGGATTTCATTTTACTTGGATCTACAACCAACAGCCGTGGAAGCAGCAGTCAAGAAAATCAAAAGACGCGTTGCATTGGGTAAATCTGCTGCAAACGACCTCTTTAAAATTTTGAAGAGCGAAGATGTCACCTTCAAGACTAAAGTGCCCCTGACCCAAGCCATGGTATTTTCAATCGCATCATATGCATGTGAAAGCTGGACAATGTATAAGGAAGACCAAAGTAGAATTGACGCCTCTGAATTGTGGCTTGGTGAAGAATATCGAATATACCATAGACTGCCAAAAGAACGAACAAATCTATCTTAGAAGAAGTACAACCAGAATGCTCCTTAGAAGCAAGGATGGCAAGACTGTGTCTTACATACATTGGACATGTTGTCAGGAGGGATCAGTCCTTGGAGAAGGACATAATGTTTGGCAGAGTACAGGGTCAGCGGAAAAGAGGAAGACCCTCAATGAGATGGATTGACACAGTGGTGCAACAATGAGCTCCAGCATAACAAAGATTGTGAGGATGGCTTAGGACCGAGCAGTGTTTTGTTCTGTTGTGTATAAGGTCGCTATGAGTCGGAACCAACTGGACAGCACCTAACAACAACAACAACATGGTTATTCTATTTCTAGTTTTTTGAGAAATTGCCAAAATCGGTTTCCAAAGTGGTTGTACCATTTTACTTTCTGACTATCAAGGGTGTAAGTGTTCCAATCTCTCCACAACCTCTCCAACATTTATTATTTTGTGTTTTTTGGATTAATGCTAACCTTTTGGGGGTGAAATGACATCTCATTGTAGTTTTTTTTTTTTCTAATGGCTAATGATTGTGAGCATTTCATCATGTATCTGTTAGCCACCTGAATGTCTTCTTTGGTGAAGTGCCTGTTCATGTCCTTTGCCCATTTTTTAATTGGGTTATTTGTCTTTTTGTTGTTAATTTTTTTCAGTATCATGTAGATTTTAGAAATCAGACACCGATCTGAATTGTCATAGCAAAAAACTTTTTCCCAGTCTATAGTTAATCTTTTTACTCCTTTGGCGAAGTCTTTGTATGAGCACAGGTTTCTGATTTTTAGGAGCTCCTAATTTTTTTAATTATTTAGTTTCTCTTCTGGTGTATGTTCATTGTTAGTAATATTTTGTATACTGTTTATGCCATGTGTTAGGGCTCCTAGCATTGTCTCTATTTTTCTTCCATGGTCTGTATTGTTTTAGATTTTATATTTAGGTCTTTGATTCATTTTGAGTTAGTTTTTGTGCATGGTGCTAAGTACGGGGCTTATTTCATTGTTTTACAGATGGATATCCAGTTATGCCAGCACCATTTGTTAAAGAGACTGTCTTTTCCCCATTTAACAGACTTTGGGCCTTTGTCAAATATCAGCTACTCATATGTGGATGGATTTATGTAGGATTCTCAATTTTGTTCCACTGGTATGTATCTGTTGTACAAGTACCAGGCTGTTTTGAGTACTGCAGAGGTATAATAGGTTCTAAAATCAGGTAGCGTGAAGCCTCCCAATTTGTTATTCTTTTTCAGTAATGCTTTACTTATCTGGGGCGCCTTTCCCTTCCAAATGAAGTTAGTGATTTGTTTCTCCATCTCATTAAAAAATATCATTTGTATTTGGATCAGGATTGCATTGTATCTATAGATTGCTTTGCATAGAATGGTCATTTTTACAATGTTGAGTCTTCTTATCCCTGAGCGAGGTGTGGTTTTCCACTTATGTAGGTCTCTTTTGGTTTCTTGCAGTAGTGTTTTGTAGTTTTCTTTGTATAGGTCTTTTACGACTCTGGTTAGATTTATTGCTAAGTATTTTATCTTCTTGGGAGCTATTGTAAATGGTACTGATTTGGTGATTTCCTCTTCGACGTTCTCTTGGTTGATGTAGAGGAATTCAACTGATTTTTGTATGTTTATCTTGTATGCTGATATTCTGCTGAACTCTTCTATTAGTTTCAGTAGTTTTCTTGAGGATTCTTTATGTTTTTCTGTGTATAAGATCATGTCAACTGCAAACAGAGATGCTTTTACTTCTTCCTTGCCAATCTGGATGCCCTTTATTTCTTTAGGTTGTCTAATTGCTCTGGCTGAGGCCTCCAGCACAATGTTGAATAAGAGTGGTGATAAAGGGCATCCTTGTCTGGTTCCTGTTCTCAAGGGCTATGCTTTCACACTCTCTCCATTTAGGGTGATGTTGGCTGTTGGCTTTGTATAAATGCCTTTTACTTTGTTGAGGAATTTTCATCCTATTCCTATTTTGCTGAGAGTTTTTGTCATGAGTGGGTGTTGGACTTTGTCAAATGCCTTTTCGGCATCAATTGATAAGATCAGGTGGTTCTTGTCTTTTGTTTTATTTATATGGTAGATTACATTGATTGTTTTTCTAATGTTGAATCA
The DNA here is from genome assembly GCF_024166365.1 of Elephas maximus indicus. Classification (NCBI taxonomy): domain Eukaryota; kingdom Metazoa; phylum Chordata; class Mammalia; order Proboscidea; family Elephantidae; genus Elephas; species Elephas maximus. Next base: position 84,159,956 of record NC_064846.1, read on the forward strand.
TCCCTTTATACCTTTTATGAGTCCCACTTGGTCATGGTAAATTATCTTTTTGATATGTTGTTGAATTCTATTGGCTAGAATTTTGTTCAGGATTTTTGTGTCTTAGCTTATGAAGGATATTTGTAATTTTCTTTTTTTGTGGTGTTTTTACATAGTTTTGGTATTGGGGAAATGATGGCTTCATAGAATGAATTTGAGAGTATTCCATCTTTTATTGTGCTCTGAAATACCTTCATGAAAAATGGTGTTAATTCTTCTCTGAAAGTTTGGTGAATTCTCCAGTGAAGCCGTAATGGCCAGGGCTTTTCTTTTTGGTAGTTTTTTAACTATCCTTTCAATCTCTTCATTTGTTATGGGTTTATTTAGTTGTTCTACCTCTGTTTGTGTTAGTTTTGGGAGGTAGTGTGTTTCTAGAAATTTGTCATTTCTTCTATGTTTTTAAATTTGCTAGAGTACAATTTTTCAAAGTATTCTATTTTGATTGTTTTAATTTCAGATGGTTCTGTCGTGATATCCCCCACCTCATTTTTTATCTGGGTTATATGCTTCATCTCCTGTTCTTCTTTTGTCCATCTGGCCAATGGTTTATTGATTTTGTCAGTCTTTTCAAAGAACCTCCTTTTGGTCTTGTTAACGCTTTCAATTTTTTCTTTTTGTTCTCTATTTCAGTTAATTCTGCTCTAATTTTTATTATTTGCTTTCTTTTGGTGCTTGAGTGTTTCTTTTGTTGCTCTCTTTCTATTTGTTCAAATTTTAGGGATAGTTCTTTGATTTTGGCCCTTTCTTCTTTTGGGATGTGTGCATTTATTGCTATAAATTGACCTTCTACTATTATTGTGGAGTTGTCTATCTCACTTTTCAATGCCGTTCGAGTTTGTGTTATGTATCTTGAAGCCCTGCTGTTGGATGCGTAAATATTTAATATGGTGATATCCTTCTGTTTTACTGTCCCTTTAATCACTATACAGTGTCCTTCCTTATCCTTTGTGGTGGATTTAATTTTAAAGCCTTTTTTGTCTGATATTAGTATTGCCATTCCTGCTCTTTTTTAATTGTTGTTTGCTTGATATATTTTCTTCCTCCTTTGAGTTTTAGTTTGTTTTTGTCTTCAAGTCTAAGGAATGTTTCTTGTAGGCAATATATGGGCTAGATCATGCTGTTTTTATCCATTCTGCCACTCTTTGTCTCTTTACCGGTGTATTTAGTGCATTTATATTCAGCATTGTTATGGATAGGTATGAGGTCAGTGCTGTCATTTTGATGTCTTTTTTTGTGTGTTGTTGACAGTTTCTGTTTTCCACTTAATTTTTTTTGTGTAGTTTTTCTTTACAAATTGTCTTTTCCTCTTTTTCATTGTTGTTGATTTTGTTTCTGCTGAGTCTCTATTTTTTCTCTGTATTTTATTTTGATGTGTATGATTTTTAGTCTCCTTTGTGGTTATCTTATCATTAACCCCTATTTTTCTAAGTTTAAACCAAATTTTTTTCTCTTTATATCCCCTCGACTTACTCTCCAAATGAAATATCAATGACTACGTTTTTCAGTCCCTGTTTAATGATTTAATGCTTTCTTCTTTTACTTAATGACATCTCTGTTTCCCTGTTATGAGCAATTTTTTGTCTTGATTTATTTTTGTGATTTCCCTATCTGGCTTGATATCTGGTTGCTCTTTCCTGTGTTCTAGTCTTGGGTTGGTATCTGATGTTATTGATTTTCAAACAGGAAGACTCCCTTTAGTATTTCTTGTAGTTTTGCTTTGTTTTTTGCAAATTCCCTAAACTTCTGTTAATCTGGAAGTGTCCTAATTTTGCCTTCATATACGAGAGACAATTTTGCTGGATATGTGACTCTTGGCTGGCATTTTTTTTCCTTCAAAGCTTTATATATGTCATTTCATTGCCTTCTTGCCTGAAAGATTTCAGCTGGCTGATCAGAGTTTATTCTTTGTAAGTGATTTTATGTTTATCTCTAGCTGCTCTTAAAAGTCTCTATCTTTGGGTTTGGAAGGTCTGTTTATGATATGTCTTGGTGACTTTCTTTTGGGAGCTATCTTGTGTGGAGTTTGTTGAACATCTCGGATAGATACCTTCTCATCTTTCATATCAGGGAAGTTTTCTGGCAACAAATCTTCAACAATTATCTCTGTATTCTCTCTATTCCCTCCCTGTTCTGGCACTCCAATCATTCGTAGGTTATTTCTCTTAATAAGGTCCAACATGATTCTTTGGTTTTCTTAATTTTTTTAAATTATTTTATCTGATTTTTCTTTGAATATATTGGCACCAAGTTTTTTTCTTCTACCTCACTAATTCTGACTTCCATTTCCTTGTTTTGACTCCTCTGAGTTTCTATTGAGTTGTGTAATTCTGAAATTTTATGGTTAATCATCTTAATTTTTGATTGTTGTCTCTGTATGGGAAAACCCTGTTGGCGTAGTGGTTAAGCGCTATGGCTGCTAACCAAGAAGTTAGCAGTTCGAATTCACCACATGCTTCTTGGAAACTCTATAGGGACAGTTTTGCTATGTCTTATAGGATTGCTATGAGTCAGAATCGACTCCAAGGCAGTGGGTTTGTTTTTTTTGGGGGGTCTCTCTATGGATTCTTGTAGCCTATTAAATTTTACATTATACTCTTGATAACCATCTTAATTTCCTCAGCTGATTTATCTATGTTCGTCGGCTTGTTCTGCATTTTCATTATCTCTTTTCTGATCTCTTGCAGAGTTCTGTACATTAATCTTTTGTAATCTACCTCTGGTAATTCCAGGAAGACATCTTCATCTGGATGATTCCTTGATTCTTTGTTTTGGGAACTTGTTGACGTTATCATGGCCTGCTTCTTTATGTGATTTGATTTTGACTGTTATCTCCAAGTCATCTATAAGTTACTGTATTAATTTATTTTATGTTTGCTTACTGTGTCTTGGTTTCTTACTTTGTGTTGTTTTGATTTACCCAGATAAGCTTCTGGAGGAAGCTAGCTTCATTTTTGGAGCCTTTGAAGCTCTAATGTCCTGTCACCATATGGCTAGAGCTGTTACCATTCACTTTTCTTATATGGATTCAGGTCTGGTATCCAGGCACTAGGTCACCAAGTGTGTGGTGCAGGCTCTCACTACAGTCTTAGGGGAGCATTTGCAATTGGTATATGTTTAGATTTCTGGTTGCAGCAGGGGGTCACACTCTGAGCAAGGCAGGGGCTGAAAACCAACCCCCAAGTATTTGTGAGGAAGGCACCTCCCTGTTCTCTAGAGCACACAGGTGAGTGGGCTCTGAAACAGTGCCATAGGCACCCAATGCTTTTAAGTGTAAGAACTGGGAGACATCACTTATCCTTGCACATCTGTCATGGGTGGCTGAAACAGATAAAGTCAGACCTCAGGCACATATGCCCTTGCACTGTAACAATAAAGGCCTAGCTCCTCACACAGGGCCACACGGGTCCATGCAGGGGTGAAAGGCATTCAAAGTCTATGGACCATTTGTGCCTGGACAGGAACCAATTCTGCCCTAAGTTCCCAATTTAGGGAAGCCAGCAGATTATTTTTTCCCCATTTGTTAATTTGCTCCTTCTCCAAGGCCAGGAGAATGGCTCAGGGGGCACAGCAAGGCCTATCTCAGGCTCAGAGAAGTCGACTGTCACTGAAGCTGGCTTGGGGTCTAGGGAACAGGGAGGAGAGATCAGATAAAGGGGAGAGAGTTCTTTCAACAGGGATGTTTTTAGATCCATGCAGTAAATTAGACATAAGCACTTAACTTTGCCAAGAATGCTGTTCTTTGCTGATTCCTGATGTGTGTGTAGATTCTGCGGTTTGCTCTCTGTGGCTGAGAAAATTGCATCAAGCATGCTACGTCCAGTCCTACTGTGGTCTTGCCAGGGGATAGGGGGTGAGGGTTGCCAGTTCCTGCCAAGTCAGGTCCGGCAACTCCTCAATGCTTCTGAACCATCTCTCCCTCCCCCTGCTGCTCAGCCTGATTTTTTAACTTTGCCTTTGATGTTCAGGGCTCCTAGCTTGTCATATATATAATCAATTCACTTGTGTTTCCCAGTCTTTGTTGTAAGAGGAACCACCGGAAGCATCTGACTACTCCACCATGTTGGCTCCACCTCCTCTTCTTTTTCTTTTGATGCTTCTGTGTCTTTCAGTATTTTCCTGTATAATCCCACAATAATGCAACTCAAGGCTCGGATTTTTCATCCAGTTCTTTCAGCTTGAGAAATGCTGAGCACATTCTTCCCATTTGGATTTGTAACTCCAGGTCATTGCATATTTCATTATAATACTTTGTCTTTTTGAGCTGCACTTTGAAATCTTCTGTTCAAGTTTTTTACTTCATCATTTCTTCCTTTCCCTTTAGCTACTCTACATTAGAGAACAAGTTTCAGTGTCTCTTCTGACATCCATTTTGGTATTTTCTTTCATTCTTTTCTTTTTAATGACTTCTTGCTTTCTTCATGTATGATGTCCTCAGTGTCATTCCACAATTTACCTAGTGTTCAGTCAGTAGTGTTTAATGAGTCACATCTGTTCTTGAGATGTTATCTAAATTCAGGTGGAATATTCTCAAGGTCATGCTTTGGCTCTAGTGGATTTGTTCTAATTTTCTTCAGCTTCAACTTGAACTTGCATATGAGCACCTGATGGCCTGTTTTACAGTCGGCCCCTGGCCTTTTTCTGATGATATTAAGCTTTTCTGTGGTCTCTTTCCATGGATGTAGTGGATTTGATGCCTGCATATCTATCTGGCGAGGCCTATGTATGTAATCGCCATTTATGTTGTTGAAAAAAGGTATTTGCAATGAAGGAGTTGTTAGCCTTGCAAAATTCTATCATGTGATGTCCAGCATCATTTCTATCATCAAGGTCATATTTTCCAACTACCAATCCTTCTTGTTTTCAACTTCCACATTTTAACTGCTGGTAATTATCAATGCATCTCAAATACATGTTTGATCAACTTAGCCTGTAGAAGTTGGTAAAAGTCTTCAATTTCTTCATCTTTGGACTTAGTGGTTGGTGTGTAAATTTGAACAATAGTCATATTAACTCGTTTTTCTTCTTCCTTGTGGGCGTATGGCTATTATCCAAACACTAACAGTGTTGTACTGCAGGATAGATCTTGAAAAGTTCTTTTTGACAATGAATGTGACGCCATTCCTCTTCAAGTTGTCATTCATGGTGTATTAGACCATATTATTTGTCCAATTCAAAATGGCCAATACCATCCATTTCAGCTCACTAATGTCTAGAATATTGATGTTTAGGTGTTCCAATTCATTTTTCAATTCTAGATTAACAATCAAAACGTTCCTATACAGAATTTACTTGATTATCAGAAAAACAAATTTATATAAGTTCAATCTACACACTCACTTATTATGATCAAGATATTAAAAATCAGAAATAATTTATTTCTTTCTACATTTGAGTGGCATTTTATAAAACATGATCTTGAGTTGCAAATAATTTGGCCACATAACTCCTTTCAAGAAGTGACAGGATATCAAGTAAAGGAGTTAGTCTAACCTAATGGGGAATACAGTGAAGGCTGGTATAATTAGAAAAGTGACAATAAGAAATAAGATGCAACTTGCAAAATACATTAAAGGAAATGCTTCTTGAAATTTATTAGAAATAAGAAAAACTCTGGATAAAAGTTGTCACTTAAATGATAGGGACAAGCTGATAATACATTATTTCCAAAAAGTGATGGTTTTTAATGTTTATTTTTAAAAAATTCTGTCTTTACACAGTAGAAAGAAAGACAACTATGGACCATAAAAGACAACTCATAGAACAGGAAGTAAGCACAATAGAGAAGGGGAAGACACAGGAAATAAGTATTTTAAAAAGGTGAATGTATAGACAGTATAATGCTTATTTTTGTTTCTTAAGAGAGAAAACCCACTTACCTGTAGGCTTAATTTTCAGACTTGTGAAATATCAGGGGAAAAATCCTTTGACTCAAGATGCAATCACCTAGAGAAAAACAGGGATCTTGTTGGTTAAGTTAGCAAAATTCAACTGAATCAAATTCATCAGGAATAGAGGTAAGGTATTATATTTAGGAATGAGAATTCACTATTAAATTAAATTGTGGAATTGAAACATTGCACACTTTTTGGACACAAAGGAATTTTGAGACATTACTAAGGTATTTGCCCTCAGCTCTTCCTCTGCCTCCTGTTTGATTAATTTGGTAGATATTTGAATTTTAATTATTCAGTTTTGGGTTGTGTGTATTAGCAGTATAACCACCAACTCCTAGCATGACATTTGCCTTCAAATTTCTTAAGATGTAGTTAATGAAAGGACATATTGAAAGTCAAAGAGAAATACCCAAATTAAATACAAACATAAAGTGTGTATACAGAAGATAATCTGTATGACAATCTATCACTGATTCTAAAATCAAATTGTGGGAAACTTTACTATTTCAAGCCTACCATGGCTTGCATTATTCAGACTAACTAGTTTAACTCTTCTGTCAGCTGCTTCAGTATTTTCCCCACTGTCTATGTTTATATTTGCTGCCTTTATAATCATAAAGCATGTCAGTCATCTTATAAAAATCTTAATTTTTTCTGATATTTTACTAAATGAAACTTTTCATACTGAATTTCTCTTGATAGATAATATCTTTGCGTTCCAAGAGATGCAATGGTGTAACTATAAATACAAGTTTTATAAAATGAGACAAAATATTTGTGAACCTCTCTCTGTAAGTGGTATTCAATGATAGCTTTTGAACTATTCAAGAGGATAATCTAAAACTACAGCAATCATGAAAAACAGCACAGCACATCTTAAATATCCAAATGCCATTCTCTTTAGAGTTCACAAGGGAGGAGGCTCCATATGGAAAGCAATAATGTAATGATTGTAACCATTGGGTATTGTTGTCAGACTTTGTAGAACATTTTCAATAGGTATGAGGTTTTGGGAAACATTTTTGGAAACAGAGAGAATTCACTTTGAAACAAAATTGGGCAGTTACACAGAGTAACACCATTTTCAGAAAAAAAATAACAACATCAAAAATATGTGGCAATAACGCCACTTGTCTCATATTTTGATGTGACACATAAACTGGCTCAGGAGGACGGTTTATAGGCTCCCCCTACAAAATGGTTTGTGCCATGGCAATCTCATTGGAATAAGTGGGTACCTTCCAAAATCTAGCATCCTGAAGGTGCCAGTGTTCATCTACATGTCAGAAGTCTGCCATATATCTTTATAGTCACATCTTGTATATGTGTCATTTACACACACATTCATAAATACACACAGCCATGCACCTAATTTGCATATTTAAGGTTAGCGTTGCATTTACCACATGCCTCATGGAATATGGATTTGAATGTGCTCAGTAATATCCCGTCCACTTAGTTGTTTTAAGCTCAGAGCGTATATGAAGACACCACCACCTCAGTGCTGTGCTGTCGCATAACTATTTTCTCTTACTTCTGAAGTTTTCCTCATCTATAGCAGTAGTGCTAGGGGTCAAACTCACAAAGGTGCTGTCCCCCAATTGCAGCAAACACTGCCATGTGTTGTATGTTTGATGAATTAAAAGGATGCTGCCAACTTAATTACACTGTAACCCTTCAATAAAGGAAGGGCAGAGCTGATTAACTAGTGAATAATTGGGGGCTGATTGATGGCTCTCTCTCTCACTGCTGAAGGCTGTATATATAATTATTTTGCCTTTGGGCCTAATTTTGCCACTGTTAGCTTCCACTTTTGTCATCAGCTGTAATTTATAGATGGGGCCTGCAGCCTTAAAAAAAAAAAGGATAGAAAATGGAATTGCTCTGAATCCTTAGATATGTCACCTGCAAAAGGCCAGCAGGCAGCCTTGAACATCAACAGTTGCAATCATTTAACAGCATTAGCATTTCATGCTTAGCTAGGAAATAATACATTAATTTTCCAATGATCATAATATCATATTACATCACCCAGTGGTTTTGAATGTACTTTTAATGCAAGATTGACTTGTTACAAGTCATAAGAATTTCTAATGCACTTTTTTTCCCAATCAATCATTGCCTCTTTCTAATATACTAACAAAGCAGTAGATAGCCTTCTTTCAAATGCAGTAGGTTATAATTTCTTCAAAGCAAATTAAAAAAATTCAGACCTCTCCAACCATCTTAAATATTAATGTGCAATGACCAGTGCCACTAAAAATCAAACCACTACTACAGAATATTTCAACTTCTGCTTAATAATCAAAATACAATGTTATTAAGGATTTACCATGTACAAGACACCATGCAAAATTTGAAAAATGTATACAAAGTATTAGCATTCATATGTGCTAAAGCCTGAAGATATCAAACCCTAGACTTCAAATATATTCTTTGAAACATTTCTGTCATAATGCTGTTATAAAAATACGAATTCAAAGAAAGCACACCAATCATAAAAGAGGGTCTGTTTTAGGATAATCCTTAAAGTTTTATGGAGAAACTAGCTCCTTATTAAAAAAGGGAGGAAAATGTGATTAAGAAACATTTTAAAGATTGCTCTCTCTCTCCTAGCCATGCTAAAAGAATGTGGATGATTTTATAGCCAATTTTTTTTCCACAATAGTAAAAATATCTTAGACATGTAGTTTTGGTAACACATCCTTTACAACACTGCAGTGGTAAAACCTCTAACTTATAAGCCAAGGTATACAAATTGTCTCTTTCAGATTTCCTTTGTTGTTTTGTCCTCACTGAGATCTCTCTAGCCTACAAATTACAGGATGATTTGAAGAAGATTTCAGTCAAAGATCAGTAGTGTGCCAGTGGGCATGGGCCGGGAAAAAAAAAAGATTGATATTTGCCCTCTTTTCTTATCTGAACTTGATTTATAAGTCAGTGTGAGTATGCAAGAGAAATAAAGGCAAAGACCTTGATGCCTCCCCGTGGAGAATATGCACCATTTGGATTGAAGGCATGAAAGAGGGGAAATTAATGGTAAGCTGTTCATCTGTCACTACTGCCAGCCTGATGGTTTTGCAGAGAAGGCGAGGACTATATGACATGCCCTCCAGTGAAGGGCAAGTCTGTCTGCTGTTCTCCTATTATAAACACAGTGCTCTGGGTTTCTGAGGAATTTAAATTTAAAATCAGACTGTACTTTGGGTAGATGAATATTTACACTGGTACTTGATTTCCTTGAAGTATTAACTTGTATAATTCTGCTTGTTTTAAAAGAAAAAAAATTCTTTCTCCCCCCCCCCTTTTTTTTTTTTTAATCAAACCTGCTTGACAATGTGGCTTGGCCCTTTTACATCTGGCTGCATTTTTCTTGCTGTCACATTGCAATGAAATGTAAATAGGACCTGAAGATTAGGCACATGAAATGTGGAGAGGGCTTGGCTGAATTACACTGTAAGAAATGCAGAAAGTAGCTGCAAAGTTGAAATTATAAGGTGAAGTTTTCCCCCCTCCACTGAAAAATAAGCAAGGCTGTGAAAATATTATGAAATATACATGACTGGGAAAAACATCAAAATGAAAGTTTTATCTTATGTGGAAGATCAAGAAGCCCATGCTTCATTATTATTGAAATCTTTTATGTTGTTAAGAATTTGATATATTGACAGAACACTCTATGCTTCTATTGAGAAATGGAGTAGCACATACATTGATAGCTGGAATTAAATTCTCGTATTCTTCACTCAACTTTCCAACCCAAGAAAAAGCTCTATATTCTTTTGTGTGTGTGTTTATGTGTGTAAGAAAAGGAAATTTTGTGTCCATAATCATTTTTGCTAGTATGATTATCTTCATTGTTAGAAAATTTTTCATAGCAAATCAACAAAGATAGAGGAAAAAGAAAACACTGGCATTGTTTTAAAGAGGTAATAAAAAGGAAAATAAGAGACAGAGTAAGAAAATTTTTATTTATTTGAAGAGTGTCTGATCTTTTATTAGGTTCCAATCAAAGAAACTTTTGTAATACACATCAAGTAAATCTCCATAGAGAAAGGCTAAAATATTTTAGAGTTTATTTGGTAAGTTGTGGAAAACGACAGAAATATTTTAGTTAATAAGAGGGTAAATATGATTAATGCTATTGTTTAGAAAGATTGATTAGGTATAGCGTAGATTGGAGTAGAGGGAGACCGGAAGACAGGAGACCACTTACATGAGAGGTAATAGGGTGTAGATAAGAGCAGAAGCAGTGGGAATGAAGAGGTGAGCATGGATTTAAGCACTCAGGTGGAGATGTAATTCACAAGGCTTTTTGTAGCTGAGTAATTGTCTGGTGGAAACCCTGGTGGCATAGTGGTTAAGAGTTTGGCTGCTAACCAAAAGGCCAGCAGTTTGAATCCACCAGGTACTCCTTGGAAACCCTATGAGGAAGTTCTGCTCTGTTCTATAGGGTCACTATGAGCCAGAATCGACTAGACAGCAACAGGTAGTTTTCTGGTATTGAGCTTGGGTGATAGAAGAATGATGGTGACCATAAAAGAAGTACGAAAAATAGAAATAAGGTGAATTAAAATGCAGAACTGGAACGCAAAGGATAGGTCCAGTTTGGAGAATGAGCTTCAGGAGCCATCAGCACCAAAACAAAGTGCATTTCAACAACATCATTTGCCTTCACTTTTTAAATTTAACTCTGAAAACATTAGATCACACTCAGTGCCCTCTGTTTGGAGACAACTGTAGCAGTCAACTTTGTCAGAACCTTTCTGGTCATTTCTTAATGGACAATTGACAAATCAACTCCCTAGTGCTGCGTTTCAGTTTAAAAGCACCTACACACTGTTGTTTTATCTTGGCTGTTTACTTTTGTTAATGCATTCATTCCTCTGGAAAAAAAAATTATTCCTCAAGACCAATACTCAGTTATTTGCTTGGTATTATTCACATTAAAAATGCTATCCGCTTATGGTTCCCAATATTTTGTGTGTGTGTGTTAACAAAATATTCAAACAGGAAGGGAAAATAAGCTTTTTTGTCTAATGCAAAAAGAGATGGAAAACTCTTACTAATTTGAAGACCTACAGTAACAATAGCAGTATTCTTCCAGAGAATGTTTTCTTATATATTTGAGGGGAAATGTGTTCATAAATATCCCAAACAAAATGAAATGCTATCCTCAACTGCTTCCTTAATACTATACCTAAGACTTCACTACACTAATTATTTCTGTTAGTTATAGTGCTAATGAAGCCCAAGTCACAAGTTAGATCCCAAGATGAGTCAGTTAACAACACAGTTCTGAACTTTTCCAGAGCCACAGCCTGCACCCTAACCCCAGATCTCAGCCATCATGAACAAACACGCATCCCATTGGCCCCAACAGAGGTGAGGTAGGTCAGAGAGCGTGAAAGGAAAATAAACTCAATGCACAGGGCCTATTGCAAGCATACGTCTTTCACATAAGGATGGAGACACACATGCTCTTTGGAAAGGAAAACATTCTAGACTATTTATAAACATTAATTCAATGATGATGAATATTCAGGAAGTTCAGAATGTGGTATCTGTTACATGGAGAGGGTTGTTGCTTAGTTTCCATAATTAAAATCATCTTGCAATTCCTCATTACACGTCTTTTGCACATGTAAATATCCCTTTGACATATTTCAGTTGACCATTTTTCAATTAAATACCAGTATATTTTAATCCACATTTGTTTTATAACATGATTGAGTAAAGGGCTAGTAGGTATTTTGTGTTCCTGACAGAGAAGCGCTATATTTTCTCTATCCTGTAAGTTTTCAGATTGCTATAAGAAAAGAAAGTTGTTAACAGATTATGTGGTGGCTTAAAAATAAGGATTGAATGACCTGCTAAAACCATGGAGTCACTTGTCACTAATCAATGGGCACACATCTTTTGTGTGTGTGTGTTGTGTGTGCTTTAGGTGAAAGTTTACAGCTCAAGTTAATTTCTCATACAAAAATTTATACACATATTGTTATGTGACCCTAGTTGCAATCCTATAATGTGACAGCACAGTCCCCCTTTCCACCCCAGGTTTCCCCTGCCCATTCAAGCAGCTCCTGTTCCTTTCTGCCTTCTCATCTCGCCTCCTGACAGGAGCTGCACATTTCATTTCATGTATCTGCTTGAAGTAAGAAGCACACTCTCACAAGCACTGTTTTATGTTTTCTAGTCCAGTCTAATATTTTTTGAAGAGTGGGCTTCTGGAATGGTTTTAGTTCTGGGTTAACAGAGCATCCAGGGGCCATGGCTTTGAGGATTCCTCCAGTCTCCGTCAGTCTGATCTTTTTACATGAATTTGAGTTCTGAGCCACACTTTTCTCCTGCTCTGTCAGGGACTCTCTGTTGTGTTCCCAGTCAGAGCGGTCATTTGTCATTGATGGTAGCCGGGCACCATCTAGTTCTTCTGGTCACAGGCTGATGGAGTCTCTGGTTTTATGTGGCCCCTTTGTCTCTTGGGTTAAAATTTTCTTTGAGTCTTTGGTGTTCTTCATTCTCCTTTGCACCAGGTGGGTTGGAACCAATAGATGCATCTTCGATGGCCACTGGCAAGCTTTTAAGACCCCAGACGCCACTCACCAAAGTAGGATGCAGACCATTTTCTTAATAAACTTTGTTATCCCAATTGACCTAGATGACCTCCAAAACCGTGGTTTCCAGGCCCCAGCCACTGCTACTTTTTCCCTCTAAGTGTTTGCTTGTGTTCAGGAAACTTCTTAGGTTTTGGTTTATTCTAGTTGTGCTGACTTCCCCTGTATTGTGTGTTTTTCTTCGTTTCACCTAAGATGATTCTTGTGTACTATCTAGTTAGTTAATTCCCCTCTTCCTCCCTCCCCACCTTCATAACCATCAAAGAATGTTGACTTCTGTGTTTAAATCTTTTCTTGAGTTCTTATAATAGTGGTCTCATGCAATATTTGTCCTTTTGCTACTGACTAATTTCACTCAGCATAATGCCTTCCAGAGTCATCCGTGTTGTAAGATGTCTCACAGATTCCTTATTATTCTTTATTGTTGCATAGTATTCCATTGTGTGTGTGTACCGTAATACATTTATCCATTCCTCTGTTGATGGGTACCTAGGTTGTTTCCATCTTTTTACTATTGTGTACAGTGCAGCAATGAACATGGCTGTGCATATACCTATTCATATGAGAGCTCTTATTTCTCTAGGATGTGTTCCAAAGAGAGAGATCCTGGATCCCGTGGTACTTCTATTTCTAGCTTCTTAAGGAAGCACCAAATCAATTTCCAAAGTAGTTGTACCATTTTACACAGTCTCTCCACAACCTCTCCAGCATTTATTATTTTGTGTTTTTTTGGATTAGTACTAGCGTTGTTGGGGTGAGATGGTATCTCACTGTTGTTTTGATTTGCATTTCTCTGATGGCTAATGCTCTAAAGCTGCCCAAATGTCTTCTTTAGTGAAGTGTCTGTTCAAATCCTTTGCCCATTTTTTAAATGGGTTATTTGTCTTTTTGTTGTTGAGGTTTTGCAGAATCTTATAGATTTTAGAGATTATCCCTGATTGGATATGTTATAGCCATATTTTTTTTTCCAGTCTGTAGGTTGTCTTTTTACCCTTCAGGTGAAGTCTTTTGATGAGTGGAAGTGTGATTTTTAGGAGCTCCCAGTTATCTAGTTTCTCTTCTAGTGTTTATGCATTGTTAGTTATGGTTTGTATACTGTCTATGCCATGTATTAGGGCTCCTAGCATTGTCCCTACACTTTCTTCCATGATCTTTATCTTTTTAGATTTTGTATTTAGGTCTCTGATCATTTTGAGTTAATTTTTGTACATGGTTCGAGGTACGGGTCTTGTTTCCTTTTTTTGCAGATGAATATCCAGTTACGCCAGCACCGTTTGTTAAAGAGACTGTCTTTTCCCCATTTAACTGACTTTGGGTCTTTGTCAAATATCAGCTGCTCATAGGTGGATGAATTTAAGTATGAATTCTCAATTCTGTTCCATTGGTCTATGTATCTGTTGTTGTACATGTACCAGGCTGTTTTGACTACTGTGACAGTATAATAGTTTCTAAAATCAGGTAGTGTGAGGCCTCCCACTTTCTTCTTCTTCAATAATGCTTTACTTTTCCAGGCCTCTTCCCTTTCCATATGACGTTAGTGGTTTGTTTTCCATTTCATTAAAAAATGTCATTGGTATTTATATTTGGATAGGGATTGCATTGTATCTACAGATCACTTTGGTAGAATAGGCATTTTTACAATGTTGCTTCTTCCTATCCATGATCAAGGTATGTTTTTCCACTTATGAAGGTCTCTTTTGGTTTCTTGCACTAGGGTCTTGTATTTTTCTTTGTATAGGTCTTTTATGTCTCTGGTTAGAATTATTCCTAAGTATTTTATCTTCTTGGGGGCTATTGTAAATGGTATTGATTTGGTGGTTTCCTCTTAGACGTTCTGTTTGTTGGTGTAGAGGAATCCAGCTGATATTTTTATGTTTATCTTGTATCTGAATACTTTGCTGAACTCTTCTATTAGTTCCAGTAGTTTTCTTGTGGATTCTTTGGGGTTTTCTGCATATAACATTATATCATCTACATCTTCCTTACCAATTTGGATGCCCTTTTTTTTTTTTTCTTTTCCTAGCCTAATTGCTCTGGCTAGTACCTCCAGCACAACATTGAATAAGAGTGGTGATAAAGGGCATCTTTGTCTGGTTTCTGTTCTCAAAGGGAATGCTTTCAGACTCTCTCCATTTAGGATGATGTTGGCTGCTGTCTTTGTATAAATGCCCTTTATTATGTTGAGGAATTTTCCTTTTATTCCTATTTTGCTGAGAGTTTTATCATGAATGGGTGTTTGACTTTGTCTTTTCTGCATCAATTGATAAGATCCTGTGGCTCTTATCTTTTGTTTTTTGTGATGGATTACATTGATTGTTTTCCCGATGTTGAACCATCTGTGCATACCTGGTATGAATCCCTCTTGGTCATGATGATTTTTTTTTTGATATGTTGTTGAATTCTATTGGCTAGAATTTTGTTGAGAATTTTTATGTCTACATTCATGAGGGATATTGGTCTGTGATATTCTTTTTTTTTTTTTTGTGGCGTACTTACCTGGTTTTGGTGTCAGGGTTATGCTGGCTTCATGGAATGAGTTTGGGAGTATTCCATCATTTTATGTGCTCTGAAACACCTTTATTAGTACCAGGGGTGGGGGTTTGGGGGCCATGCTTTCTGGGAACTTCTAGTCAATAAGCATAACAATGTGTATTAAGGAAAAATTCTGCATCCCACTTTGGTGAGTAGCATCTGGGGTCTTAAACCTAGGAAGTGACCATCTAAGATGCATCAATTGGTTTCAACCCACCTGGAGCAAAGGAGAATGTAGAACATCAAAGGTACAAGGAAAATAAGAGCTCAAGAGACAGAAAGGACTGCATAAACCAGAGACTTCTTCAGCCTGAGACTGGAAGAACTAGTTGTTGCCTGGCTACCACCAAAGACTGCTCTGACAGGGAACACAACAGAGAATCCCTGATGGAGGATGAGAAAAGTGACACAGAACACAAATTCTAGTATAAACACTAGACTTAATGGTCTTTCTGAGACTGGAGGGACCCCAGAGGACACGGCCCCTGGACTCTGTTAGCCCAAAACCAAAGCCATTCCCAAAGCCAACTCTTCAGACATAGATTAGAATGGAGTATAAGACATAAAATGATACTGATGAGGAGTATGCTTCTTAGCTCAAGTAGACACATGATACTATGTGGGCATTTCCTGTCCGGAGGAGAGTGAGAAGGCACAGGGGGAAAGGAGCTGGTTTAATGGACAGGGGAAATACAAGGTGGAAAGGAGAAGTGTGCTGTCACATTATAGGGAGAGCAAGTAGGGTCACATAACAAGTGCGTATGTTTTTGTATGAGAAACTGACTTGAATTGTAAACTTTCACTTAAAGCACAATAAAAAAAGAGAAAAAAAGATGTCATGAAAGAGAAAAAATGTAAGCAGGAAAAGAAATATCAGGGCTATTTTAATGGAAAAGCTTGCTAACTGCAAACTTTACATGTATCCACTTTCCAGTATTACTAGATTATAAAATGTACTATCAGTCCACTCAAGTGATATATTCAGGAACTGAACTTTTGGCCTTAGGGACCTGTAATAGATTCAGCAACAAAAGCTTCTCAGCACCTATGTTGGTAACGTCAGTTCTAGGAACTGCTTGCTTGATACTATCTGTAGTTGGGGTAAGGAGGAAAGAATGTAATTTTCATACCAAAAAAATACATACGTATTTTTCTGATACAATTAGTTACTGCTGTGTGTTCAATGATTCATTTAAATGCTTTCATTTCAGGACATCTTTCCATGTTTTTGGAAATATATTTATATACAGATTCATCTTGTACTTTGCAGTCATATTAAGAAGGCTAAATGGATTTATATTTTTACGACAAATCAAAAAAATTGTATTTCAGGTTTTGATAAATTCAATCAAGGTTTAAGTATAATCAAGAAGAGATATACCAAAGCAATATAAAAATGGGAGAAATAAATACCCAAATCCAGAAATAACTTTTAATAGAAGTACAATTTTGTTAATTTCATTACATAAAAAGAACTCATTAAATAAATGCATGAACTTCAAATCAGACTGACCAATTATATTATTTGTATTCAAAATTATTCTATTTGTGGAACATTGGAACCAATTTATCCTGCACCAATGAATTCAAAGTGTTTTGAATTTTTGAAAGTAAAAACTACTTGAAAAGAGTTTTTGTTTAAAAACAAAACAAAACTTTTTTTTTTTTAAAATAGCATTTCCTTTTGTTTTTGGTGAAGATTAACTTTTTTTTAGGTTCCCAGGAAACCCACCCACTTTAGGTTCCCAGGAAACCCTGGTGGCATAGTGGTTAAGTGCTATGGCTGATAACCAAAGGGTTGGCAGTTCCAATCAGCCAGGCAATCCTTGGAAACTCTATGGAGCAGTACTACTCTGTCCTATAGGGTCGCTATGAGTCGGAATCAACTCAGCGGCACTGGGTTTGGTTTGGACTGGCTTTAGGTTCTCATTCAACAATTTCTACACAAATTGTTCAGTGACATTGATTACGTTCTTTTTTTTTAATTTTTATTGTGCTTTAAGTGAAAGTTTACAAATCAAGTCAGTCTCTCACACAAAAGCTTGTAGACAACTTGCTACATACTCCCAACTGCTCTCCCCCTAATGAGATAGCACACTCCCTCCCTCCACTCTCACTTTTTGTGTCCATTTCGCCTCTACCCTCTCAACACCCCTGCAGGCAGGAGATGCCAACATAGTCTCAAGGGTCCCCCTGATCCAAGAAGCTCACTCCTCACCAACATCCCTCTCCATCCCATTGTCCAGTCCAATGCCTCTCTGAAGAGTTGGCTTTGGGAATGGTTCCAGTCCTGGGCCAACAGAATGTCTGGGGGCCATGACCACTGGGGTCCTTCTAGTCTCATTCAGACCATTAAGTCTGGTCTTTTTACGAGAATTTGGGGTCTACATCCCACTGCTCTTCTGCTCCTTCAGGGGTTCTCTATTGTGTTCCCTGTCAGGGCAGTCATCATTTGTAGCCAGGCATCATCTAGTTCTTCTGGTCTCAGGCTGATGGAGTCTCTGGTTTATGTGGCCCTTTCTGTCTCTTGGGCCCCTAATTGCCTTGTGTCCTTGGTGTTCTTCATTCTCCTTTGGTCCAGGTGGGTTGAGACCAATTGATGCATCTTAGATGGCCACTTGCTAGTGTTTAAGACTCCAGACTCCACTCTCCAAAGTGGGATGCAGACTGTTTTCTCAATAGGTTTTATTATGCCAAATGACTTACATGTCCCCTGATACCATGGTCCCCAAACCCCTGCCCCTGGCACGCTGGCCTTTGAAGCATTCAGTTTATTCAGGAAACTTCTTGGCTTTTGGTTTAGTACAGTTGTGCTGACCTTGGCTGTGTTGTGTGCTGTCTTTCCTGTCACCTAAAGTAGTTCTTACCTACTATATAATTCCTGAATACCCTTTTCCCACCCTCCTTCCCTTCCCCCTCTCGTAACCATCAAAGAATATTTTCTGTTCTGTTTAATCTATTTCTCGAGTTCTTATAATAGTGGTCTTATACAATATTTGTCCTTTTGCAACTGACTAATTTCACTCAACATAATGCCTTCCAGATTCCTCCATGTTATGAAATGTTTCACAGATTCATCACTGTTCTTTATCGATGTGTAGTATTCCATTGTATGAATGTACCATAATTTACTTATCCATTCATCCATCGTTGGGCACCTTGGTTAGTTCCAAATTTTTGCTATTGTAAACAGTGCTGCAATGAACATGGCTGTGCATATAACTGTGCGTGTAAAGGCTCTTATGTCTCTAGGATATATTCCAAAGAGTGGGATTTCTGGATCCTACGGTAGTTCTATTTCTAGCTTTTTAAGGAAGCGCTAGTTCGATTTCCAAAGTGGTTGTACCATTTGACATTTCCACCAGCAGTGTATGTGTTGCAGTCTCTCCACAGCCTCTCCAACATTTATTATTTTGTGTTTTTTTTGATTAATGCCAACCTTGGAGTGAGATGGAATCTCATTGTAGTTTTGATCTGCATTTCTTTAATGGCTAATGATCGTGAACATTCCCTCATGTATCTGTTAACTACCTGAATGTCTTCTTTAGTGAAGTGTCTGTTCATATCTTTTGCCCATTTTTTAATTGGGTTATTTGTCTTTTTATAGTTGAGTTTTTGCAGTATCACGTAGATTTAAGAGATCAGGTGCTGACCGGAAATGTCATAGCTGAAAACTTTTTCCCAGTCTATAGGTAATCTTTTTACTCTTTTGGTGAAGTCTGGATGAGCATAAGTATTCGATTTTTAGGAGCTCCCTGTTATCTAGTTTTTCTTTTGCATTGTTAGTAATGTTTTGTATATGGTTTATGCCATGTATTAAGGTTCCTAACATTGTCCCTGTTTTTTCTTCCATGGTCATTTTTTAAAATAATTTTTATTGTGCTTTAAGTGAAAGTTTACAAATCAAGTCAGTTTCTCACAAAAAAGCTTATGTACAACTTGCTACACACTCCCAGTTACTCTCCCCCTAATGAGACAGCCTGCTCTCTCCCTCCACTCTCTCTTTTTGTGTCCTTTTTGCCAGCTTCTAACCCCCTCCACCCTCTCATCTCCCCTCCAGTCAGGAGATGCCAAATTAGTCTCAAGTGTCCACCTAATCCAAGAAGCTCACTTCTCACCAGCATCCCTCTCCAACCCATTGTCCAGTCCAATTCATGTCTGAAGAGTTGGTTTTATCATTTTGAATTTTATATTTAGGTCTTTGATCCATTTTGAGTTCGGTTTTATGCATGGTGTGAGGTATGGGTCTCGTTTTATTTTGTTTGCAAATGGATATCCAGTTACGCCAGCACCATTTGTTAACAAGACAGCCTTTTCCCCATTTAACTGATTTGGGGCCTTTGTCAAATATTGACTGCTCACATGTGGATGGACTTATGTCTGGATTCTCAATTCTGTTCCATTGGTCTATGTATCTGTTGTTGTACTAGTACCAGACTGTTTTGACTACTGTGGTTCTAAAATCAGGTAGACCGAGGCCTCCCACTTTGTTCTTCTTTTTCAGTAATTCTTTACTTATCCGGGGCCTCTTGCCATTTCATATGATGTTGGTGATTTGTTCCTCCATCTCATTAAAAAATGCCATTGGAATTTGGATCCGAATTGCATTAAATCTATAGATCTCTTTTGGTAAAATAGACATTTTTATAATATTACGTCTTCCTATCCATGAGCAAGGTATGTTTTCCACTTATGTAGGTCTCTTTTGGTTTCTTGCAGAAGGGTTTTGTAGTTTTCTTTGTATAAGCCTTTTACATCTGTGGTAAGAATTATTCCTAAGTATGTTGTCTTCTTTTTTTTTTATGTTATCTTCTTAGGGGCTACTGTAAATGGTATTGGTTTGGTGGTTTCTTCTTCGATGTTCTTTTTCTTGGTGTAGAGGGATCCAGCTGATTTTTGTATGTTTATCTTGTATCCTGATATTCTGCTCAACTCTTCCATTAGTTTCAGTATTTTTTTTGAGGATTCCTTAGGGTTTTCTGTGTATAAGATCATGTCATTTGCAAATAGAGATACTTTTACTTCTTCCTTGCTAATCTGGATGATCTTTATTTCCTTATCTAGCCTAATTGCTCTGGCTACGAACTCCAGCATGATATTGCTTAGGAGTGGTGATAAAGGGCATCCTCGTCTGGTTCCCCAACTCAAAGGGAATGCTTTCAGGCTCTCTCCACTTAGGATGATATTGGCTCTTGGCTTTGTATAAATACCCTTTATTATGTTGAGGAATTTTCCTTCTATTCCTATTTTGCTGAGGGTTTTTATCATGAATAGGTGTTGAATTTTGTCAAATACCTTTTATGCATTAATTGATACAATCATGTGATTCTTATCTTTTGTTTTATTTATATGATGGATTACATTAATTGTTTTTCTAATGTTGAACCATCCCTGCATAACTAGTATGAATCCCACTTGGTCATGGTGAATTATTTTTTGATACGGAGTTGAATTCTATTGGCTAGAATTTTGTTGAAGATTTTTGCATCTAAGTTCACGAGGGATATGAGTCTGTAATTTTCTTTTTTTGTGGTGTCTTTACCTGGTTTTGGTATCAGGGATATGCTAAACCAAAAAACCAAACCCAGTTCCATCAAGTTGATTCTGACTCATAGTGACCCTATAGGACAGAGTAGAACTGCCCCATAGAGTTTCCAAGGAGCGCCTGGTGTATTCAAACTGCCAACCCTTTGGTTAGCAGCCGTAGCACTTAACCACTACGCCACCAGTGTTTCCAGGGATATGCTAACTTCATAAAATGAGTTTGGGAGTATTCTGTTCTTTTCTATGCTCTGAAATACTTTTAGTAGTAGTGGTGTTAACTCTTCTCTGAAAGTTTGGTAGAACTCTGCAGTGAAGCTGTCTGGGCCAGGGCTTTTTTTGGGGGGGGGTGTGGTTGATTACATTTCAATCTCTTCTTTTGTTATGGGTCTATTTAGTTTTTCTTATCTCTGTGTTAGTTTAGGTAGGTAGTGTGTTTCTAGGAATTCATCCATTTCTTACATGTTTTCAAATTTGTTAGAATACAGTTTTTCATAGTTTTTTTCTGATATGATTCTTTTAATTTCAGTTGCGTCTGTTGTAATATCCCCCATCTCATTTCTTGTTTGGGTTATTTGCATCCTCTCCTGTTTTTCTTTTGTCAGTTTGGCCCATGGTTTATCAATTTTGTTGATTTTTTCAAAGAATCAGCTTTTGGTCTTATTAATTCTTTCAATGTTTTTCTGTTTTATATTTCATTTAGTTCTGCTCTAATTTTTATTTTTTGTTTTCTTCTGGTGCCCGAAGGTTTATTTATTTATTTGCTTTCTTTCTATTTGTTCAAGTTGTAGGGACAAGTCTTTGATTTTGGCCCTTTCTTCTTTTTGGAGGTGTGCATTTATTGATATAAGTTAACCTCTGAGTACTGCTTTCACTGTGTCCCAAAGGTTCTGATAGGAAGTGTTATCATTCTCATTGGACTCTATGAATTTCTTTATTCCATGCTGAATGTCTTCTGCAATCCAGTCTTTATTGAGCAGGTATTTTTCAGTTTCCAACTGTTTGATTTCTTTTCCCTGATTTTCCTGTTATTGATTTCCTCTTTTATGGCCTTATGCTCAGAGAAGATGCTTTGTAATATTTCAATGTTTTGGATTCTGCTAAGGCTTGCTTTATGACCTAATATGTGGACTAGAAAAGAAAGTATACTTGGCTGCTGTTCGGTGGGTGTTCTGTGTATGTCTATGAATTCAAGTTGGTTTATTGTGGCATTTAGATCGTCCTTGTCATCACTGAGCTTCTTTCTGGATGTTCTGTCCTTTACCAAAAGTGGTGGGTTGAAGTTTCCTACTATTATTGTGGACCTGTCTATCTCACTTTTCAATGCTGATAGAGTTTTATTTATGTATCTTGTAGCCCTGTCATTGTTTGCATAAATATTTAATATGGTTATGTCTTCTTGGTATATTGTCCCTTTAATCATTATATAGTGTCCTTCCTTATCCTTTATGATGAATTTAACTTTAAAGTCTATTTTGTCATAATTAATATTGCCACTTCCGCTCTTTTTTGATTGTTGTTTGCTTGATATTTTTTTTCCATCCTTTCAGTTTTAGTTTGTTTGTGTCTCTAAGTCTAAGGTGTGTCTCTTGTAGGCAGCATATAGATGGATAGTGTTTTCTAATCCATTCTGCCACTCTCTGTCTCTTTATTGATGCATTTAGTCGGTGTACCTTCAGTGTAATTATGGATAGGTATGGATTTAGTGCTATCATTTTGATGTCTTTTTTGTGTGTGTTGTTGACAGTTTCTTTTTCCCACTTAATTTTATGTGCTGAGTAGATTATCTTTATATATTGTCCTTTCCTCATATTCATTTTTGTTGATTTTGTTTCTGCTGAATCTCTATTTTTTTCCTGTATTTTATTTTGATGTGTAGGATAGTTTGTCTCCTTTGTCGTTTCCTTACTATTTACCCCTATTTTTCAAAATTTAAGCCTAACTTTTATTTCTTTGTATCACCTTATCTTCCTCTCCATATGGAAGATCTATGACTACATTTCTTAGTCCCTCTTTGTTGTTTTAATAGTGTCTTCTTCTACTTAATAACATCACTCTTCCTCTGTTTTTAGAGTTTTTTTATCTTGATTTATTTTTGTGACTTCCCTGTCTGGGTTGACTACCGATTCCTCTGCCCAGTGTTCTAGTCTTGGGTTGATACCCGATATTACTGATTTTCTAACCAAAGAACTCCCTTTAGTATTTCTTGTAGTTTTAGTTTGGTTTTCGCAAATTCCCTAAACTTCTGTTTATCTGGAAATGTCCTAATTTCACCTTCCTATTTGAGAAACAGTTTTCCTGGATATCAGATTCTTGGCTGGCATTTTTTTCCTTCCTTTTCTTGTATAAGTCATCCCTTTGCCTTATTGCCTGCATGGTTTCTGCTGAGTAGTCAGAGCTTATACTTATTGACTCTCTTTTGTAGGTGACTTTTCGTTTATCCCTAGCTGCTCTTAAAATTCTCTCTTTATCTTTGTTTTTGGCAAGTTTGATTATAATATGTCTTGGTGATGTTCTTTTAAAATCTACCTTATGTGGAGTTTGATGAACATCTTGGATAGATATCTTCTCATCTTTCACAATATCAGGGAAGTTTTCTTTCAACAAATCAACAATTGTCTCTGTATTTTCTGTTATCCCTCCCTGTTTTGGTACTCCAATCACTCATAAGCTATTTCTCTTGATAGAGTCCCACATGATTCTTGTTTTCTTAATTTTTTTAATTTCTTTTATCTGATTTTTCTTCAAATATATTAGTGTCAAGTGCTATATCTTCAAGTTCAGAATTCTGCCTTCCACTTGCTCAATTCTACTCCTCTCACTTTCTATTGAGTTGTCTACTTCTATAATTTTATTGTTAATCTTCTGAATTTCTGATTGCTGTCTATGGATTTTTCCAGCTCATTAAATTTTTCATTATTTTCCTGAATAATCTTTTTAATTTCTTCAATTGTTTTATATGTGTGTTCCTTGGCTTGTTCTGCGTATTGCCTCATTTCCTTCCTGATGTCTTGAAGGGTTCTGTGTATTAATCTTTTGTATTGTGCCTCTGGTAATTCCTTGAAGGCACTTTCATCTAGAAGATCCCCAGATTCTTTGTTTTGAGAGCTTGTTGAGGTGATCATGGTCTGTTTCTTTGTGTGACTTTATATTGACTGTTGTCTCCGAGTCATCTATAAGTTATTGTATTAGTTTATTTTATGTTTGCTTACTGTGTTGTATCTTCTTGCTTTGTTTTGTTTTGATATGCCCAGATGGGTGACTGGAGTGAGCTAGGTTAATTATTTTCACCTCTGGATCTCTGACGTCCTGTCCCCAGATGGGTAGAATTGTTATCAGGTATATCAGTCTAGGAGTCCATTCACTTCTCTTGTATGGATTCAGCTCAAGTGTCTAGGTATCTGATCATCAAGCGTGTGGTACAGGCTCTGTCCTGCAGTCTTAGAGGGGTAGGGTGATTGGTGTAGGTACTGGTATCTGGTTGCAACAGGGGGTCACACTCTGAACAAGGCAGGGTGCTGAGAATCTTTCCCCATGTGTCTCTGAGGAAAGCATGTCCCTGTTCCCTACAGCGTACACGTGGGTGGGTTCTGCAGACAGACCATGGGCACCCAATGTTTTTGGTTGTAAGGACTGGGAGGTATCAGTTATCCTTGTACCCCTGTTGTGGGTGGCTGGGTGACCTGAGTGGAGCCAGCAGTCCTTATGCCCCTGATGTGGGTAGGTGAGGGCCCTATTTAATAGGCAAAGCAACGCCAAATATCAAACACCCACCTCTCCACTGCACAGCTGAAACATTTGGAGTTGCCAGTTAGGGCCTATTCTCCTGAAATAGGCCCACACAGGACCATGCAGAGGGGAAAGGTACTCAATGTCGACATCGGTTGCATTCTTAACAATACATGAACATTCTCGATATTTCCTCTCTGATTGATCCATTTTGATTAATCTAGTTTCCCTGCCCCCTTACATTTTCATCTTTGTTTTAAAGTAATTGTTGAATTTCTGGACTCATATAGATGATTTTTCAAAAGAGCACAGACTCATGGGTCATATTCTTTATTTTGTGAGCTAATCTGTTATTTAGCTAAAAGGTGACCTCAAGGGTTAGTTTCCATTCAAGGCTTAAACAGTATCTCAGGGTAATAGTCTCAGGGAGTCCACCAGTCTCAATTGGTTCAGTAAGTCTATTTATTTATTTATTTAGAAATTTCAGGTTCTGTTCTACATTTTTCTCCCATTCTATCAGGTCCACCTACAGTGGCCATGATGAGAACAGTTAGTGGTGGTAGCCAGGCACCATCTAGTTCTTCTTGTGTCAGGATACAGGAGGTCGTGATTCAGTAGACTATTTGTCCTATAGACTAGTTTCTTCTTTGAGTCTTTGGTTTCCATCTTTCTCTTTTCTTCTGGACCAGTAGAGACCAATAATTGTATATTAGATGGCCATTAACAAGCTTTTAAGACCACTGACACTATTACCCATACTATTTACTAAACTTCATGAACTGTATTTTGCCAATTGACGAAGATATCCTACAAGACTATATGATCCCCTTCCTTCAAACCCCAGAACCCAGTTCCTTGATGTGTTTGGTTATGTCTAAGATGTATCTATAACTGTGCCCCTTGTATGTGGTTTATTACATATATGAATATATGTGCACACAGTCATATATGTGCATATATATGCACACATATAAAAAAACATATATATACTCACTTAAATGTATATATGTCTACATACACACATACATACCAAAAAATCAAACTCGTTGCCTAGCCAGTTCTGACTCATAGAGACACTACAGGACAGAGTGGAACTGCTCCATAGGGTTTCCAAGGCTGTAAATAATTTACGGAAGCAGACTGTCACGTCTTTCTCCTATGAAGCTGCTGCTGGGATCAAACCACCGACCTTTTGATTAGAAACTGAGCAATTTAAACATTGTGTGACCAGGGTTCTGTACAAACATACATATATATGTATAGGTGTATGTACATGCATATGTAAATATATATACATGTATATGTAGTCCCACATATATTTTTTGGTTGTTATTACTGTTGTTATGCCATAGTTATGTTTTTAGGTGTCATCCAGTCGGTTCTGACTCATAGCAACCCTATGTACAACGGAATAAAACACTTCCCAGTATTATGCTTGAGCCCATTGCTGCAGCCACTGTGTCAATCCATCTCATTGAGGATCTTCCTCTTTTTTGCTGATTCTCTACTTTCCCAAGCATGATGTCCTTCTCAAGGAACGAGTCCCTCCTGATAACATGTCCAAAGAGTGTGAGATGAAGTCTCGCCATCCTCCTTTCCAATGAGCATTCTGGCTGCACTTCTTCCAACACAGATTTGTTGGTTCTTTTGGCAGTCCATGGTAAATTCAATATTCTTTGCCAACACTCTAATATCAAAGGCATCAATTCTTCTTTGGTCATCCTTATTTATTGTCCAGCTTTCACATGCATATGAGGCAATTTAAAACACCATGACTTGAGTCAGGTGCACCTTAGTCCTCAAAGTGACATCTTTGCTTCTCAACACATTTGCAACAGATTTTCCCAGTGCATTGTGTCATTTAATTTCTTGACTGCTGCTTCCCTGGATGTTGATTAAGGATCCAAGAAAAATTAAATCTTTGACAGCTTCAATATTTTCCCTGTTTATCGTGATGTTCTTTATTGATCCAGTTGTGAGGATTGTTTCCTTTATGTTGAGGTGTAATTTATACTGAAGACTATGGTCTTTGATCTTCATCAGTAAGTGCCTCAAGTCCTCTTCACTTTCAACAAAGAGGGTTGTGTCATCTGCATATAGTAGGTTGTTAATAAGTCTTCCTCCAATCCTGATGCCTCGTTCTTCATATAGTCCAGTTTCTTGGATTATTTGCTCAGCATACTGAATGAGTAAGTATGGTGAAAGAATACAACCCTGACTCACACCTTTCCTGATTTTAAACCTCACAACATCACCCTGTTCTGTGCTAAAGACTGCTTCTTGGTCTTTGTGCAGCTTTGGCATGAGCACAATTAAATGTTTTGGAATTTCGTCTTCACAATGTTATCCATGATTCTTAAGATCCACACAGTAGAATGCATAGTCAATAAAATACAGGTAAACATCTTTCTGGTATTTTCTGCTTTCAACCAAAATCCATATGACATCAGCAATTTTATCCTTTGTTCCACATCCTTTTGGTGTACTATTACAACCACTTTTGAATGATCCTCAGCAAAATTTTACTTGTATGTAATATTAATATTGGTCAATAATCTCCGCATTCTGTTGGATCATCTTTCTCTGGAATGGGCACAAATATGGATCTTTTCCAGTCAGTTGGCCCAGTGTCTGTCTTGCAAATTTCTTGGCACAGACAAGTAAGTGCTTCCAAACCTGCTTCCATTTATTGAAACATCTCAGTTGGTATTTTATCAATTCCTGGTGTCTTGTTTTTTGCCAATGCCAATACCATCGGTTCTTGATCATATGTTACCATCTGAAATGTTTGAATGTTATGCCATAGTAATTACCAAAAGATCCTTTTTCTTGTGTATATTTTAGTGACATTGTTCGCCTTCATCAAGCTGTGTATGCTTCACCCTCATTTAGTGTTACCTTGTCCATCACCAAAAATAAAAAGTGTCTGTTATCTAGAGAGTGAATCCTACTCTCTCCTGCCCCATTCCTGGCAACCACTGATGAACAATAGTTTCTGTAAAACAAAGCTTTTTAAGGTGAAATTTAATTTAAAAAATTCCCTTGAAAAAATTTTTTTACTTGAATTCTATTTTGTATCATCCTCACTACTTTTGGTGCTTGTTTATTTTTGCCTGTTGCAATTGTCTCCTGATGACATTCTATCTTCTACTAACTCCTTCTTCCAAATTACTGTACATACAATGTGATCTCCCCACTCATCTGTCAGTTGAATGAGGGATATCATTGCTGATGTCAGATGGATCATGGCTGAAAGCAGAAAATACCAAAAATATGTTTATCTGCATTTTATGGACTATACAAGGGCATTTCACTTGTGGATTGTAACAAATTATGGATAACATTGCAAAGAATGTAAATTGCAGAACACTTAATTGTGCTCATGAGGAACCTGTACATAGAATAAGAGACAGTCATTCGAACAGAACGAGGGGATTCTACATGCTATAAAACCAAAAAAGGTGTGTGCCAGGGCTGTATTCTTTCATCATACTTACACAATCTGTATGCTGAGAAAATAATCTGAGAAGCTGGACTATATGAAAAAGAATGTAGCATCAGATTGGAGGAAGTCTCATTAACAACCTGCAATATGTAGATGACACAGCCTTACTTGCTGCAAGGGAAGTGGACTTGAAGCTCTTACTGATGAAGATCAAAGACTACAGCCTTCAGTATGGATTGCACCTCAACATAAAGAAAATAAAAATCCTCACAACTGGACTAATAAACAACGTCATGATAAATGGAAAAAATATTGAAGTTGTCAAGGATTTCATTTTACTTGTATCCACAATCAACACCCATGGAAGCAGCAGTCAAGAAACCAAAGAATGTATTATTGCCTCGGGCAAAAGATTTCTTAAAAATGTCAAAAAGCAAAGATTTCACTTTGAGAACCCTTGGGTGTGACTGGCCAAAGCCATGATATTTTCAAGCACCTCACAAGCATGCAAAAGCTGGACAATACAAAAAGAAGATCAAAGAAGAATTGATGCCTTTGAATTATGGTGTTAGTGAAGAATATTGAATATACCCTGGGCCGTCAGGAGAGCAAACAAGTCTGTCTTGGAAGAAGTATGGCCAGCCTGCTCCTTGGAAGCATGGATGGTGATACGTCGTTTCACATACTTTGAACGTGTTATCAAGAGGGACCAGTCCCTGAAAAAGGACATCACGCTTGGTAAATTGAGGGTCAGTGAAAAAAGTGGGAGACCCTCGACAAGAGGAATTGAAACTGGCTGTGACTATGGGCTGAAGCATAGCGAGGACCGTGAGGACGACACAGGACCAGGCACTGTTTCATTCTGTTGCACATGGGGTCACTATGAGTCAGAACTAACTCGAAAGTACCTAACAAAAACAAGGAATATTTTCATTTCAACTTGCCTTTCTAAGATGTGCCTTCACGTTTTCTCTATTAAGTCTCTATCAAAGGTCCTTGATAGTTAGGAAATAAAAATGCAGATGGACTTATTTCACTGGTTTTAATCATCAGAAAAAGATATTTGTATCTACCATGAGACCCTAATAAGCTTCTCTACTTATTTAGGAATTTATAATCTCATATTTAAAACTTAAATCAAATATTCAATTTAATGAATATCTGAAAGCCTGCTACATGCAGATAACTGTTTTAGTCTTGGAGCAAGAGATGGATAAGAAGTTGTCTATGATGCAATCCATATCCTTAAGTAGTTTAAGGTACATGCTATATTCAAAGAGTGGCAAATGAGACTAATGCAGCAGAATGAAGGGATTTACTGGAAAATAACCTTGGTGGGTAGTTTGAGAACAGAATTTGGAGAGGCTTGGGTTTTTGCTCAGGATTGGGAACTTATTCTGAGGTCAATGGGGAATTATTGAAGATTTTAGGGGAGGTGAGTATCATGCTTTAAATTCTGTTTTGAAAAATATAACCCTGATAACAGTGTGAAAGATGATTTAGATAGAAGATTGTAAATGATGAGAATGTTTAGGAAACCATTTCATAGTCTATTGAGTATTTGGGAGTACACAAGCATAAATTTGAAATAAGAGTAGACAGAAGAATGAGAGAAGAATGCAGGCAAAATGACTGTTTTGTGGAGGAGGCTTTCCAAGGACTATCTGCTGCAAAATAGCTCTTTAAAGTGTTGAAGAGCAAAGATCCTCAAATTCCCATATATGCATGTGAAAGCTGAACAATGAATAAGGAAGACCAAAGAAGAATTGATGCCTTTGAATTATGGTGTTGGCGAAGAATATTGAATACACCATAGACCGCCAAAAGAAGGAACAAATCTGCCTTGGAAGAAGTGCAGCCAAAATGCTGCTTGGAAGAATGGATGGCGAGACTTCATCTCACATACTTTGGACATGTTATCAAGAGGGACAAGTACCTAGAGAAGGACATCATGCTTGGTAAAGTAGAGGGTCAGTTAAAAGAGGAAGGCTCTCAATGAGATGGATTGACACGGTGGCTGCAACAACGAGCTTAAGCATAACAACAATTGTTAGGATGGCACTGGATCAGGCAGTGTTTTGTTCTATCGTACATAGAGTTGCTATGACCCAGAACTGACTCAAGGGCACCTAACAATAACAACAATATGTGGTGTAAGTCTGTTATCCTGAACACCCTCCCACTAGATGTACCTTCCTGCTTTTGTGTCATTTATAACTAATTTATTTGCTCATCTGGAATCCAAAGTGTTCACCTTCAGCAAGGATACTGAACCAGGATTTACAGATGGGCTTCCAAAAGCAATATTAATCACCTGAAATTGTATTCAAAATGCTTTCTTTCTGAAAATTCATCCTTAAATATCCAAATATTTTTCATCTTCACTTCATTCAAATCAATGTTCAAAATCAGAGGGGGCTTAATCCATCACCGTTTAAAAAAAAACAAGCCCTACCCTCTAACCCTGTTATAATCTATTTTCTTATCCTGTTTTATTTTTCTTTGTGAGTCTTTTCGCCACTTCTGTCATTTTATCATACTATGTGGGCTTTTGTGTTGCTGTGATTCTGGAATCTATGCCATATTCAAATACCAGCAGGGTCGCCCATGGAGGACAGGTTTCAGCTGAGCTTCCAGACTAAGACAGACTAGGAAGGACTCAGCAGTCTACATCTGAAAAGAATTAGCCGGTGAAAACCTTATGAAAAGCAGCGGAATACTGTCAGATATGGTGCTGGAATATGAGCCCATCAGGTTGGAAGGCACTCAAAATACGACTGGGGAACAGCTGCCTCCTCAAAGTATAGTCAACATGAATGAGATGGTTGGAGTCAAATTTTTGGAACCTTCATTCGCTGATGTGGCACCACTCAAAATGAGAAGAAACAGCTGCAAACATCCGTTAATAACCAGAACCTGGAATGTAGGAAGCATGAATCTAGGAAAATTGGACATCGCCAAAAATGAAATGTAATGCATAAAGATCCATATCCCAGGCATTAGTGATCTGAAATGCATTGTTATTGGTCATTTTGAATTAGACAATCGTATTGTCTACTACGTTGGCAATGACAACCTGAAGAGGAATGGCATTGCATTCATGGTCTAAACAAATATTTCAAGATCTATGCTAAAGTACAACCCTGTCAGTGATGGAATAATATCCATATGCCTAAAAGGAAGACCAGTTAATACTGTTATTCAAGTTTACGCACCAACCACTAAGACCAAAGAGTAAGAAATGGAAGATTTTTACCAACTTCTGCAGCCTGAAATTGATTGAACATGTAATCAGGATGCACTGATAATTACTGGTCATTGGAATTCAAAAGTTGGAAACAAAAAAAGGCACCTAACAGCAGCAGCAACAACAATCTATCTAGCTATTTGCTTATAGTCAAATGACACACCATTCACACAACAATAAAGTAAGCTTCAGAAGGACTGTGTGTGATTTGCTCACTAATATATACCAAGGGCCTAAAATAATGAAGTATAGGTGCTCAATAAATACTTGTTGAGTAAGTGGCTAAATACGTGTATGTTCGTTTTTGATCTCATCAAAAGTAATAAAGTGTTATGAAAACAGGGAATTTCTACTTAGGTGTGTTGTTCTTGTTAGGTGTCACCTAGTCAGTTCCAACTCATAGTGAACCTATGTACAACAGAAGGAGACACTGCCAGGTCTCTCACCATCCTCACAATCTTTGTTATACTTGAAGCCATTGTTGCAGCCACTATATCAACCCATCTCTTTGAGGGTTTTCCTCTTTTTCACTGATCCCTCCTGATAACACATCCAAAGTATGTGAGACATAATCTCACTGTCCTTGCTTCCAAGGAGCATTGTGGCTATATTTTTTCCAAGACAGATTTGTTCCTTCTTCTAGCATTCCATGGTATTTTCAAATATTCTTTCCCGACGCCATAATTCAAAGGTATCAATTCTTCGCTCTTCCTTATTCATTGTCCAGAATCTCACATGCATATGAGGCGATTGAAAACACCTTGGCTTGAGTCAGGCACACCTTAGTCCTCAAGGTGACATCCTTGGTTTTCAACACTTTAAAAAGGTTTTTGCAGCCAATTTGCCCAATGCAATCTATCTCTTGATTTCTTGACTGCTGCTTCCATGGTAGTTGATTGTGGATCCAAGTAAAATGAAATCATCGACGACCTTAACATCCTCTCCGTTTATCATGATGTTGCTTATTGGCCCGGTTGTGAGGATTTTTGTTTTCTTTATGTTGAGGTGTTATTCATAGTAAAGACTGTGGTCTTTGATCTTCATCAGTAAGTGCTTCAAGTCCTCTTCAATTTCAGCAAGCAAGGTTGTGTCATCTGCATATCTCAGGTTGTTAATGAGTCTTCCCCCAACATCAATGCCCTGTTCTTCTTCATACAGTCCACCATCTGGGATTATTTGCTCAGCATACAGATTGAATTAGTATGGAGAAAAGTACAACCCTGATGCACACCTTCTTGACTTTAAACCATGCATTGCCCCCTTGTTCTGTGGGCACAACTGCCTCTTAGTCTATGAACAGGTTCAGAATGATCACAGCTAAGTGCTCTGGAATTCTCATTCTTTGCAATGTTATCCAAAATCTGTTATCATCCACACTCCCAGTGCTGCATCTGGTTGTTGAAACATTTCAATTGATATTCCATCAAAAACTGGAGCCTTGTTTTTTGCCAATGCCTTCAGTGCAGCTTGGACTTCTTCCTCAAAACCATTGGTTCTTGATCATATGCTACCTCCTGAAAATGGTTTTCAGTACGGTGACTCTGTGTATTCCTTCCATTCTCTTTTGATGCTTCCTGTGTAGTTCATTATTTTGCCCACAGAATCCTTTATTATTCCAACTTGAGGCTTGCATTTTTTTCATCTTGAGAAATGCTGACCGTGTTTCTTCCCTTTTCAATTTTCTTACTCCATGTCTTTGCACATTTCATTATAATACTTTGTCTTCTCAAGCCACACTTTGAAATCTTCTGGTCAACTCTATTAATTCATCATTTTTTTAGTTCAAGAGCAAGTTTCAGAGTCTCTTTTTTTTTCTTGTTTTATTATTGTGCTATAAGTGAAAGCTTAAACTCGAGTCAGTTTCTCATATAAAAACTTATACACATTGTTATGTGACCCTAGTTGCGCTCACTGTAATGTGACAGCACACTCCTCCTCTCCACCTTGTATTTCCTGTGTTCATTAAACCAGCTCCTGTCCCCCTCTGCCTTCTCATCTTGCCTCCAGACAGGAGCTGCCCACACAGATTCATGTGTCTACTTAACTTCCAAAGCATACTCCTCACCAGTATCATTTTATGTCTTACAGTCCAGTCTAATCTTTGCCGGAAGAGTTGGCTTTGGGAATGGTTTTAATATGGGACTAAGAGTCCAGGGGACATATCCTCTGAGGTCCCTCCAGTCTCAGTCAAACCATTAAGTCTGGCCTTTTTACTAGAATTTGAGGTCTGCATCCCATTTTTCTCCTGCTCCATCAGGGATTTTCTGTTGTGTTCCCTATCAGGGCAGTCATTTGCAGTAGCTGGGCACCATGTAGTTCTTCCAGTCTCAGGCTGATAGAGTCTCTGGTTTATGTGGGCCTTTTTGTCTCTTGGGCTCTCATTTTTCTTGTGTCTTTGCTGTTCTTCATTCTTCTTTGCTCCAGGTGGGTTGAGACCAATTGATGCATCTTAGATGAAGCTTTTAAGACCCGAGATGCCACTCCCCAAAGTGGGATGCAGAACGTTTTCTTAATACATTTTTTTTTATGACAATTGACCTAGATGTCTCCTGAATCCAACCTCCCCAGACCCTCACCCCTGCTACTCTGTCCTCCAAGTGTTTGGTTGTATTCAGGGAACTTCTTAGCTTTTGGTTTAGTCCAGTTGTGCTGACTTCCATGGTATTGTGTGTTGACCTTCCCTTTACCTAAAATAATTCTTGTCTACTATCTAATTAGTCAATTTGGATTAAGATTGCATTCTATCTATAGACTGTTTTGGGTAGAATAGGCATTTTCACAATTTGAGTCTTCTTATCCATGAGCAAGGTATGCTTTTGCATTTATGTAGGTAGCTTTTGGTTTCTTGCAGTAGTGTCTTGTAGTTTTCTTTGTATAGGTCTTTTATGTCTCTGTTTAGATTTATTCCTAAGTATTTTATCTCCTTGGGGGCTATTGTAAATGGTATTGATTTGATGATTTTCTCTTCAGCGTTCTCTTTGTTGTTGTAGAGGAGACCGTTTTGTATGTTTATCTTGTATCCTGATACTTTGCTGAAAGTTTCTATTAGTTCCAGTAGTTTTCCTGTGGATTCTTTAGGGTTTTATGTGTATAAGATCATATCATCTGCAAATAGAGATACTTTTACTTCTTCCTTACCAATTTGGAAGCCTTTTATTATTTTTTTTTTCTAGCCTAATTGCTCTGGCTAGTACCTCCAGCACAACATTGAATAAGAGTGGTGATAAAGGGCATCTTTTTTGTCTGGTTCCCATTCTCAAGGGGAGTGCTTTCAGGCTCTCTCCGTTTAGGATGATGTTGGCTGTTGGCTTTTTATAAATGCTCTTTATTATGTTGAAAAATTTCCCCTCTATTCCTATTTTGCTGAGAGTTTTTATCATGAATGGGTGTTAGACTTTTTCAAATGTCTTTTCTGCATCAATTGATAAGATCATGCGGTTCTTGTCTTTTGTTTTACTTATGTGATGGATTACATTAATTGTTTTTCTAATGTTAAACCATCTCTGCATATCTGGTATGAATTCCATTTGGTCATGGTGAATTATTTTTTTGATGTGTTGTTGAATTCTATTGGCTAGAATTTTGTTGAGGATTTTTGTGTCTAAGTTCATGAGGGATATAGGTCTGTAATTTTCTTTTGGGGGGGTGTTTTTACTTGGTTTTGGTATCAGGGTTATGCTGGATTCATAGAATGAAACTGAGAGTATTCCATCCTTTTCTATGCTCTGAAATACCTTTAGTAGTGGTGGTGTTAACTCTTCTCTGAATGTTTGGTAGAATTCTCCAGTGAAGTCCGGGCCAGGGCTTTTTTTTTTGTTGTTGTTGTTGGGAGTTTTTTTTATTACCTTTTCAATCTCTTCTTTTGTTACAGGTTTATTTAGTTGTTCTTCCTCTGTGTTAGTTTAGGTAGGTAGGGTGTTTCTAGAAATTTGTCCATTTCCTCTAGGTTTTCAAATTTGTTAGAGTACAATTTTTCATAGTATTCTGTTATGACTCTTTTAATTTTAGTTGGGTCTATTGTAAAAAAAAATTTTTTCCCACTATTGTGATATTGCCCATCTCATATCTTACTTGGGTTATTTGCTTCCTCTCCTGTGTTTCTTTTGTCATTTTGGTGGTGGTTTATCGATTTCTTTGATCTTTTCAAAGATCCATCTTTTGGACTTGTTAATTCAGTTGTTTTTCTCTTCTCTTTTTCCTTTAATTCTGCTTTAATTTTTATTATTTAGTTTCTTCTGGTGCCCGAGATCTTCTTTTGCTGCTCTCTTTCTATATGTTAGAGTTGTAGGCATAATTCTTTGATCTGGGCCCTTTCTTGTTTTTGGATGTGTGCATTTATTGCTATAAATTGACATTTGAGCCCTGCTTTTGTTGTGTCCCAAAGGTTCTGGTAGGAAGTGTTTTCATTCTCATTGAATTCTGAGAATTTTTTTATTCCACCCTTAATTTCCTCTATAACCCAATAGTTTTTGAGCTATGTGTTGTTCAGTTTCCATGTGTTTGATTTTTTTTTTCCTTGCTTTTTCTGTTATTGATTTCTACTTTTACATCTTTATGGTCAGAAAACATGCTTTGTAATATTTTGATGTTTTAGATTCTGTTAAATCTTGCTTTATGGCCTAATATGTGGTCTATTCTGGAGAATTTTCCATGTGCATTGGAAAAGAAAGTGTACTTGGATGCTGTTTGGTGGAGTGTTCTGTATATGTCTACGAGGTCAAATTGGTTAATTGTAGCATTTAGATCTTCTGTGTCTTTATTGAGCTTCTTTCTGGATGTTCTGTCTTTCACTGAAAGTGGTGTGTTGAAATCTCCTACCATTATTGTGGAGCTGTCTATCTCTCTTTTCTCTTTTCAATGCTGTTAGAGTTTGTTTCATGTATTTTGGAGCCCCGTGGTTGGGTGCTGAAGTAGTTATTATGGTTATATCCTCCTGGTATATTGACCCTTTTAACATTATACAGTGTCCTTTCTTATCCTTTGTGGTGAATTTTACTTTAAAGTCTATTTTGTCAGAAATTAATGTTGCCACTTCTGCTCTTTTTTGATTGTTGTTTGCTCAACATATTTTTTTCCATCCTTTGAGTTTTAGTTTGTGTCTTTAAGTGTAAGGTGTGTCTCTTGTAGGCAGCATATTGACAGACCATGTTTTTTAATCCATTCTGTCACTCTCTGTCTCTTTCTTGGTGCATTTGGTACATTTACATTCAACGAAATTATTGATCTGTATGAGTTTAGTGCTGTCATTTTTATGTCTTTTGTGCATGTGTGTGTGTGTTGTTGACAGTTTCTTTTTTCCACTTTATTTTTGGTGCTGAGTTGTTTTTCTGTATATATTTTCTTTTCCTCTTTTTCATTGTTGTTACTTTGTATTTGCTGAGTCTTTATGTTTTTTATTTTGTTATGTAGGACTGTTAGTTTCCTTTGAGGCTACCTTAATATTTATCCTTATTTTTCTACGTTTAAACACATCTTTTATTTCTTCATATCACCTTGATTTCCTCTCCATATGAAAATCTATGACTATATTTTTTAGTCCTTTTTTTGTTTTAATGTTGGCATCTTTCACATAATGAGTTCTTTGTTTCCCTGTTTTGAGCATTTTAGATTTATTTTTGTGATTTTCCCTTGTGGATTGATATCTGGTGCTTTGTCCTGTGTTCTAGTTTTGGGTTGTTATCTGATATTATTGATTTTCTAACCAGAGAACTCCCTTTAGTATTTCTTGTAGTTTTGGTTTGGATTTTGCAAATTCCCTAAACTTCTGTTTACCTGGAACTGTCTTTATTTTGCCATCATATTTGAGAGACAGTTTTGTTGGATATATAATTCTTAGCTGGCAATTTTTTTCCTTGAAGCCTTTATATACTTCATCCCATTGTCTTCCTGCCTGTATGGTTTCTGCTGAGTAGTCCAAGCTTAGTCTTACTGACTTTCCTTTGTAGGTGGCTTTTCATTTATCCCTAACCACTCATAAAATTCTCTCTTTATCTTTGGTCTTGGCAAGTTTGATTATAATATGTCTTGATGACTTTCTTTTTTGACCTACCTTGTGTGGAGTTTGATGAGCATCTTGGATAGGTTTCTTCTCATCTTTCACGATATCATGGAAGTTTTCTGTCAACAAATCTTCAGCAATTCTCTCTGAATTTTCTGTTATCCCCGCCTGTTGTGGTACTGCAATCACTTGTAAGTTATTCTTCTTGATAGAGTCCCACATAATTCTTAGGGATTCTTCATTTTTTTTAATTCTTTTGTCTTATTTTTCCTCAAATACGTTGGTGTCAAGTGCTTTATCTTCAGTCTCACTAATTGTGACTTCCATTGCCTCAATTCTGCCCTATGACTTTCTATTGAGTTGTCTAATTCTGAAATTTTATTGTTAATCTTCTGGATTTTTGTTAGATGTCTCTCTATGGATTCTTGCAGCCTATTAAATTTGTTATTATCGTTGTCTCTAATTTTCTTAAGTTCCTCTAATGCTTTGTCTGTGTGTTGCTTGGCATGTTCTGTGTTTTGCCTGATCTCCTTCCTGATCTCTTGAACAATTCTGTATATGAATCTTTTGTATTCTACCACTGGGAATTCCAGGAAGTTCTCATTATCTGGAAGATTTCTTAATTCTTTGTCTTGGGATCTTGCTGAAGCCATCATGGTCTGCCTCTTTATGTGATTTGATACTGACTGTTGTCTCCAAGCCATCAATATGTTATTGTATTTATTTATTTTATGTTATGTTTGCTTACTGCGTCTTAGCTTCTTGTTTTGATGCACCCAAATAGGGTGCTCAAGTGAGGTAGTTTGATTATTTGTGCTTTTGAAGCGCTAATGTCCAGTCAACAGGTGGTTAGAGCTGCTCCTAGGGGCATGAGCCCAGGAGTCTGTTTACTTTTCTTATATGGATTGTGGTGCAGGCTCTCACCTACAGTCTTAGGTAAGCAGGGGTGATTGGTGTAGGCACAAGTATCTGGGTGCCATAGGGAGTCATGTGCTGAGCAAGGCAGGAGGCTGAGAACTACCCTTGAAAGTGTGTGTGGAAAGCCTGTCCCTTTTCCATAGGGTATGTAGGTGGGTGGGTTTTGAAGCTGGACTGTGGGCACCCAATGTTGTTGGGTGTAAGGACTACTAAAAAAAAATTTTTTTTAGCACCACTTATCTGTGGACCCCTGTCAAGCTAGGTTATGTTGTGTGGGTGTAGCGACCAGTCCTCAGTCACCTGATGTGGGTAGGTTAGGACCCTGCTTAATAGACAGAGCTGTGTCAAATGTCTTGAACCTACCTCTCCACCATATTGCTGAAAAAATTGAAGTTAGACTTTAGGTATATACCTGTTGTATGGTGCTAATGATGGCCTACACTGTCGAAATGAGCCCACATAGTTCTACGTGGGGTGAAATGCATTCAAAGTCCGTGGACCCCTTATGCCTATGCTTAGGCCTAGGAGCTGCTTCTGCTCTGAGTTCCCAGATTAGGGGAGCTGGTAGATTTTTTTTCTCCTGTTTTTTAATTTGTTCCTTCTCCAAGGCTGGGAGAAAGTTGTGCACAACAGGCCCTACTTCCGGCCCAGGGAAGCCAGCTATCATTGAAGCCAACTTGGGATCCACTGCAGAGTGGGGAGAAGTCACGTAAATAGGATACAGTTTTTTCCCCAAAGGGGCATTTTTTGCTCTGCTTGTTAGATTAACCATAGTACTTATCTTTCGCCAATTGTGCGCCGCATTTTGCTGATTCTGAAGGTGTGAGTGAACTCTCTGCCTCTCAGTCTTTCTCAATGTGGTAAACATGTTCTGAGTGCCACTGCTTACCTCCCTGAACTTGTGCCAGTGGATCTAGCCTGTGGGGTGTTGGTTCCCACTGGGTCAGGTCTGGCGATTCTTCACTGCTTCTGAACCATCTCTCCCTCCCCCGCCACTCAGACTGATTCCTCAACTTTGCCTTTGATGTTCAGGGCTCCTAGATTGTCACATACAACCTAGTCATTTGTTTTGGGGGGTCTTTGTTGTAAGAGGGACCACAGGAAGTATCTGACTACTTCACCATCTTGCTCCTGCCTCAGCCCTGGCATTTCTGTAAGTATTAATGTGAACATATAAAAATAAATCATTTTAAAACAACTTTATTTCTCTTTTAAGCCCAGCAGAAAATGATTCTGTCTAATCATTTTGGTTTTAGATGTAAAAACCATAGTTTAATGGCCTACTGTTTAGTATCGCTGATTATTTTTTTAAAAAATGTGTTAGGGAAAATTTTAGCCAGGTACACACCTATAATAAATTCCAGATAGCAAACAAATGAAAAAGTGCACTCATTCTTATCCAAATCTACCCAACTCTTTAGGCGAATCTACCCTTTGCTCTCTGATGTGAGAAACTGCAGGAAAAAAAAATACAAGTGGAGATGTGATAAAAACTAAAAGGCTGACAAGAACATGCAAGTCAAAATCAGTCACTGGAACACTGTGGACTCACTGTCATTAAAATAATTAGGGGGCAGAAGAAAGCAAAGGCATTCAGCTGATAAAAGTAACTATTTTGGGATGACTTTAAAACACCAGATTTCCTATACCACAAAAAAAAAAAAATTTTTTTAAAGAGAAGCAAAATTAAACACTTCTTAGGAAATGATCAAACAATATCATTAATATCACCCACAAGTAAAATTTTGCTGAAGATAATTCAAAAATGGTAGCAGCAGTACTTCGGCAGGAAATTGTCAGAAATTCAAGCCTGATTTAGAAGAGGACATGGAATGGACACAGTGGCAGAAACCAAGGCCTCAAGCATAGCAATGATTGTGAGGATGGCAAAGGACTGGGCAGTACTTTGTTTTGTTGTATATAGGTTTGCTATGAGTTGGAATTGACTCAATGACATCTAACAACATAAGAAAAATGTGATCAGTTTAATTTTCCTAAAGAAGAGTTCTGGTTATGTTTTCCCCGTTCCCAAAACCTTAAATATTTTGTAGTAGGATTTACTACTTCTTAGCCTGGTCCTCGAGGATCCTCCATGGTTCGCATAAAATTAAACAATATTGCTCTAACAATTTCATATCCTAAATTTCCTGTTTCTTCTCTTACTATTTCCTTTCCACTGGAGCTTACATTCCAGGCAAACTGGATCACCAGCTCTTTCTCAAACCTGCACTTTTCTCTTCTGTCCTTTGTCATCATTGTCATCAAGCTCCAAGTCCTTCAATACTCAACTCAAGTATCACCTCCTCTAGATACGCTTCTCTTATTCTGATGCTGGAAGAAAGCATTTCACTGCATTTCCAATTCATTTTATGTCTACCTTGCTTGGGACATACCAGTTTCACACACATTATAGCATTATGTGTAAGTCTTATCATCCCTGAGAGACTGAAAACTCCTTGACAATAGGAACTATGCCGTATACATATATATGTATTCCCCACAGCTGCGTGCATATTAGAAACTCATTAAATTTTTGTTGGTTGGTTGAATGAAAGCAAGAAAGTGCATGCATCTTCTTGAAGCATCCATTGTAAAATGTCCCATATTCATTCATTCAATAAATAATTATTCCCCCCAAAAAACCGCTGCCGTAAGCACTCTATATTCCAGGCATTGTATTGTGCTTTGGGATTTCATCAGTAAACCAGTCCAAAATCCCTGTCCTCATGAAAAGAAGTGATTATTATACATTCCAGAACTTATTGCTTAACTTCCAAGAGGATTTTCCAATGAATTGTTTAGAGGGCTAGGGCTTTGTAGAGCAGGTGCTCAGGCTTTTGAAAGGGAACCCAGGACTAAGATCCTGTCTTGTGATTTGTCCCAACCAGTTGAACATTGCCCTCATTTCTGTACCTGGTATACCCTACCAGCTTTGATCTTGACTCTCCTCAGATTTGGTCTCTTCTGCTGTTTTGATTCAGCATTTGTCCCTTGCCTGCCCCTGAATCCACTGATTCCACTTTCCCTTCAGGGATAGCTCTTGGCATATTGCCCAGGCACTTTCAGACATTCATGATCAGCTTCACTGCTCCTGTCTATATGGTGACAGCTTGCTGTGATCTTGTCCTGCTGTGTGCTCCCATGTAGGACAGATGATGTTGTGTGACTGGTTGGTCATTCAGTATAGAAATTCATTCCTAATATGATTAGCGTCAATAGCAGACACACATACAAGAAATCAATCAAATCTTAACTGAGGATGTGGTGAGTGCTTAGCACTGTGTTGTGCAATGTGGCGAGAAGGTGCAAAGAAGTAACCATCTTTCACTTCCCCACACACACTCTTAAATGTGTAAACCTTAGTTGGGGTTGTTGTTAGTTGTTATTGAATCAATTCTGACTTATGGCAACTCCATGTGTGCAGAGTAGAACTGCTCCATAGGATTTTCAAGGCTATGGCCTTTCAGAAGCAGATTGCCAGGTTTGTCTTCCAAGGTGCCTCAGGGTGGATTCAAACTGCCAATCTTCCAGCTAGTAGTAGAGCACTTAACTGATTGCATAACCCAGGGACTCCTTAGTTGGGGTAGTGGTAAAAACTTCATACAAAAAGAAATTGGTGATTGCATTAGAGCTTCTTTCACCACTTACATTATTTAAACTTTTATGATTATTTTGTATGTTACAGAAAGTGTTATTTTTGAAAACATATTTTTTATTTTTTAATTTTTATACAATATTATTAGAAAAAAAATTAATTACACACACTACCAAACCTTTTGATACCTAGCATATTAGAAGAGTAAGGGAAGAGAACAGGGGTAAATTCAGTTAAAAATTATAAGTTAATTAATATTACCTTGGGATTCCTTACTCTTGCATTTTTGCGTTATATTATTTTCTAGGTCTACAGTTTAAAATCTAGATTTCCATATCTTGGCCTGCAGCCTGAAGCCAAAAGCTGACAGAAGAGTACAGTCGAATTCCATCATACTTATATTTAACTGATACAAATTCAACCTTACATTCTTGATTTTATTTAATTAAAAATACTGTTAAATTATGTGTTTATAAGTGTTCCCTATTCTGAAATAATTATTGTATATTATTTTATAAATTATGTGTTTTCTTATTATACATGTTACAATCCAGGCTTGTGTATAAAAGTCGTTATTACTGCAGTGTATTTGATGAGCAATATAAAAAATGTAAAAGTATTTCAAAAAATAATTTTTACTAAATGTGTTTTCTAGCTTATAGAATGAATTTATAACATACTCCCATGAATAAGACGGTACTCTAAGAAAACAGAGTTATCCGGATTAGGAAGCTGAGTAGGGCAAGTCACAATGAAGATGCCAAAGTAAGGAGAGTGGATAAGCAACCATTTCATGATTTATTATAAACATTACATTTCCTAAACCTAAAAGTGTCCAAATATTCATAAGACTACATGAAAAAATATCTTGAAAGTTAAGTTTCTGAAAATAAATCATGTGGTGTTTATAGCAAATGTTCTGAAGTTCTGCAGGTAAACAACAACCTGCTGTTCAGTATATATGAAAAAATGCCATTGAATGGATTACAACTCATGTGTATCAGAGTAGAACTATGCTCTATAGGGTTTTCAATGGCTAATTTTCCAGAAGTAGATTGCCACACCTTTCTTCTGAGGTGCTTCTGGGTGACCTCAAGTCTCCAAACCTTTGATTAGCAGTCAAGCAAGTTGAACCATTTGAACAACCCAGTGACTCCTTAGTATATATACTACAAACAAAGCTTATAAATAAGGAA
Organism: Elephas maximus indicus; assembly: GCF_024166365.1. Taxonomy (NCBI): domain Eukaryota; kingdom Metazoa; phylum Chordata; class Mammalia; order Proboscidea; family Elephantidae; genus Elephas; species Elephas maximus. The sequence continues at coordinate 84,202,707 of NC_064846.1, forward strand.
GAGTGAAAAAAAGGTGCATTTAGGTTCCTTATAAAAACTAATGATACTGAAATACTCATGACTATTAGGCATTAAAAAAAAAGAGCAATGCAAATCAAAACTACAATGAGATACCATCTCACTCCAACAACGCTGACATTAATTCAAAAAACACAAAATAATAAATTTTAGAGAGGTTGTGGACAGACTGGAACACCTATACACTGCTGGTGGGAATGTCAAATGGTACAACCACTTTGGAAATCAATTTGGCTTTTCCTAGAAAGCTAGAAATAGAACTACCATACAATCCAGCAATCCCACTCCTTGGAATATACCCTAGAGAAATAAGAGCCTTCACATGAATAGATGTATGCACACCCATGTTCATTGCAGCACTGTTTACAGTAGCAAGAAGTTGGAAACAACCAACGTGCCCATCAATGGGTGAGTGGATAAACAAATTATGGTATATTCATACAATGGAATACTACACAGTGATAAAGAACAAGGATGAATCCCTAAAACAACTCATAACATGAAAGAATCTGGAAAGCATTTTGCTGAGTGAAATTAGTCAGTTTCAAAAGGACAAATATTGTATGAGATCACTATTATACGAACTCAAGAAAAGGTTTAAACACAGAAGAAAACAATTCTTTGATGGTTACTAGGGTGGGAAGGGAGAGAAGGAGAGGGGTATTCACCAATCAGATTGTAGACAAGAATTATTTTAGGTGAAGGGAAGGTAAACACACAATACAGGGGAAGTTAGCACAACGGGGCTAATCCAAAAGCTAAGAAGTTTCCTGAATACATCCAAACACTTTGAGAGACAGGGTAGGGAGTCTAGGGACCATGCTTCCAGGGGACATCTAAGTCAATTAGCATAACAAAGTATATTAAGAAAATGTTCTGCATCCCACTTTGATGAGTGGTGTCTGGGGTCTTAAAAACTAACAAGCAGCCATCTAAGATGCATCAATTGGTCTCAACCCACCTGGAGCAAAGGAGAATGAGGACCAAAGACAAAGAAAGCATGAGCCCGAGAGAGAAAGGCCGACATAAACCAGAGACTCTATCAGCCTGAGACCAGAAGAAATAGTTGGTGCCCGGCTACCACCAGTGACTGCCCTGACAGGGAACACAACAGAGAATCCCTGATAGAGCAAGAGAAAAGTGGAATGCAGACCTCAAATCCTAGTAAAAAGACCAGACTTAATGGTCTGACTGAGACTGGAGGGACTCCAGAAGTTATGGCCCCCAGACTGTCTGTTAGCCCCAAACTAAAACCATTTTCAAAGCCAAATATTCATGAAGAGATTAGACTGGTCTTTTATAAGACAGAAAATGATACTGGTGAGGAGTGTGCTTCTTAGCTCAAGTAGACACATGAAACTATGTGAGCAGCTTCTGTCAGGAGGCAAGATGAGAAGGCTAGAGGGGGACATAATCTGGTTGAATGAACACGGGAAATACAGGGTGGAGAGAAGTAGTGTGCTGTCACGTCGTGGGGAGAGCAACTAGGGTGACATAACAAAGTGTGTATAAGTTTTTGCATGAGAAACTGATTGAATTGTAAACTTTCCCTTAAAGTACAATTAAAAAAAACATAACTAATGATGCTATCTAAACTTATTTACATTATCTGTTGCATTCTTTAGTCATTGACTTTTCTCAGATCTGGCATTAGCCTGGATTAGTAGACTAAACATTTGTCTAGGAGGTTGTAAGAAATACTGATTTCTCAAATTTCTGGTTAGTAAAGTGCTGGATTACACAACTTTAACTGTACTCTTCATGACACATCATCTCCCAATACACAATATTTTCATCTTCCTTTCAAAGAGAAGTATTGATTTTAAAATTTCAACAAATTCTTTTAATCATAGTAAATAGTTCAATAACAAGAAGGCTTTTTTGTTTGTTTTACCTTACTATCTTACTCATTTTAAACTATACCTACAGAGTAACAAAGTAAAGTGAATCCAGTTTAATTTGATCAATATAGGCAGTCAAACTAGGTCATGTGGGACAAAACAAATAAACAAGAAAGTCAAATAATACAGTCAAGGGCTTCAGTCACTATTCCAGGTGGTATCTTATCTCACTCACGTATATAGGAAGATAAGTTGAAATGACTTAGTCAAACCTCTGTAAGCATATTTTCACAATAATTTTTTTCATCATTCAGTTTCATAGTACAAACTACAAAAAAGAAGCTATTTACTATTGAATGTCTGAAAAATTAAGGTTTACTACCATCTTAATTAGCATTAAGTTCTGCAACCTAGTGTTTGAAAGAAGCAATTTAAAATAGAAGAGACAGTGAAGTTTAATTAGAAATAAAAAGAACACATTGAAATCTGCATGTGAACAATAGGGCACCAAGAAATTTCCCTGCTTTGGGGTACAATCTAGAATGGTTTTAAAAATAACCAAAAACTATTGCCTTCTGTTGGACTCCTACTCATAGCAACCCTGACTCATGAAAACCCCATGTGTGTCAGAGTAAAACTATGCTCCATAGAGTTTTCAAAGGCTGTTTACACATACCTAAATGCCCTGGAGTATACCATGTCCCAATTATATTTTAGGCTGTTTGAAGGAGGGGAAAAAGAGAATAGTTACCGTATTTTTACACAAATAACGTGCTTGTTATACTTTTTCTTTGCCAACCCCACCCTTCCCCACTTCCCCTGTAAAGTATTTTCGTTAGCATGTGTCTTAGTTATCTAGTGATGCTATAACAAAAGTACAAAAGTGGATGGCTTTAACAAAGAGAATTTTGTTCTCTTACAGTCCAGGAGGGTAAAAGTCCAAATTCTAAACTCCAGAGGCCAGAATTCTACCATTTGAGATCCCAACAGTAGTAGCCCTACCCTTTGAGACTGAGGCAGCTCTTCTTCCTGTGTTCCTTGTCTCTTCGGATTCTACTTCCTGGTTCCTTGGTTTTTGGGGTTTCAAAGGGTGAGGCCACAGCCTCTGAAGTTTCAAAGAGTCAGATCTTTACCAGCTTGGTCCCAGAATGTGGGGCTGCCTTTCACAAGTGCCAGCCGGGTGGGGCCAGATCTGCTGCCTAAAGGTGGAGAAGGTGGGGCTGCCATGCCTAAGGGGCAGAAGGATGAGACCTGTTGCAAGGGGGTGGAGTCACCACAGAGATGGTCTAGGAGAATGGGGCTGTCCAAATCAGAGGGATCTCATGCCACCAAGAAAGAAGCACCAGGAGCAGCGTTTGTCCTTTGGACTCAAGGTCCCTGCACTGAGAAGTTCCTAGTCCAGGGGAAGACTGATGACAAAGATCTTCTTCCAGAGCCAGCAGAGAGAGGAAGCCTTCCCCTGGAGCTGACACCCTGAATTCAGACTTCTAGCCTCCTAGACTGTGAAAGAATAAACATCTGTGTGTTAAGGTCATCCACCTGTGGTATTTCTGTTACAGCAGCACTAGATAATTAAGACAGAAATGTGGTACCAGGAGTGGGGTGCTGCTCTAACAGATACCTAAAATGTGGAAGCAGTTTTGAATCTGTGAATGGGTAAAGGCTGAGAGAGTTTTAAGGTGCTTAATAGTAAAAGTCTAGATTTCCTTGAAGAGACTTCTGTTGGAATTATGGACGTAAAAGGCAATTCTGGTGAGGACTCAGAAAGAAGTGAGGAGATCTATAACACTGGAGAAAGTGCAGATGGCAAAAAGCAGCATAGAAATGGCAGCAACAGAACCAGGACGCTGGCACAAAACAGCACAGGAGCCTACCCATGCAGAAAGAGAGCTGAGAGTCTTAGGCAGGAGGCTTCCTAGTGGAGTGAGGTGCCTCAGGGCACTTATCAGTAGAGCTAAAGAGATTTGTAATACTTTCCTGAGCAGGGTAGAGGCCAGACTGGCCCAAGAGATCCAAGGGCCTGAGGGGCCGAGAGGCCAAAAACTGGGAAGCAGAAGCTGAGGAGACAAGAAACACAGGAAGCAGAGCTGCCTCAGTCTCAAAGGGTGGGACCAAGTTCTCCTAAGTTTCAAAGAGTCAGGTCTTCACTAGTTCGGTTCCAGAGTGTGGGGCTGCCTTTCATGAGTGCAAGCAGGTTGGGGCCAGATCCTCTGCCCAAATGTGAGGAGGCAGGGCTGCCATGCCCAAAGAACAGAAGAACAGGGCCTGCCAAGGCCAAGGGGGTGGGATCACAACTCAGACAGACTAGGATATCGGGGCTTCCAAATCCGAGGGAGCAGAGTTGCTGTTCAGTGGGCCCGTAGGAGTTGGAATCAACTCCACAACAATGGGGGTAGGGAGGGGCCTGGAAGGTGGAGCTGAAGCCCAAGGTTGTTGAGGTGCCTCCACCTAAAATCTGGAGAGTGTGGCCAATGACCAGAGTCTGGGAGGCAGGGCCATTGCCTAAATTGTCTCAGAGAATAGAGGGTTATTTTCAAACCTTTAGAGCTAAAGCTCTCTGATGACTTGCTTGGTGCCTGTTATTCCTTCTTTCCCTCCAATTTCTCCCATTTGTAATCAAAATATCTACCTTCTGTCTGTTCCACCATTGTACTCTGGAAGCAGATAACTTATATTCTAGATTTCACAGATGAAAAGGAATTTTGCAGAAAAAGAGATGTTGTACTTGAAGTTGATTTAAGATTTTTGAGATGATATAATATGGTGAATGTGTTCTACATGTGGCAAGGACGTGAATTTTGGGGAGCCAAAAGATGAAATTTTATGGATTGAATTGTGTCCTCCGAACATGTGTGTCAGCTTGGCTAGGCTATAATTCCAACTATTGTGTGGTTTTCCTCCATTTTCTGATCTATGTATCCTACGTGTTGTAAACTCTAACCTCTATGATGTTAATGAAGCAGGATTAGAGGCAGTTATGTTAATGAGGCAGGACACAATCTACAGTATTATGTGGTATCTTGAATCAACTCCTTTAGAGATATAAAACAGGAAAGCGATCAGAGAGGAGAGAGACCTCATGCCGCCAAGAAAGAAGTGCCAGTAGCAGAGCATTTCCTTTGCAGTCAGGGTCCCTGCACTGAGAATCTCCTCGAGCATGGGAAGATTGAGGACAAGGACCTTCTTCTAGAGCCTACAGAGAGAGAAAGTCTTCCCTTAGAGCTGACACCCTAATTTCCAACTTCTAGCCTCCTGTCTTAGTTATCTAGTAGGTTAAAAGTCCAAATTCAGGGCATCTCCTCCAGGGGAAGTCTTTCTCTCTCTGTAGGCTCTGGAAGAGCGTCCTTGTCCTCAATCTTCCCACGGTCGAGGAGATTCTCAGGCTCAGGGACCCCGGGCCCAATGGACATGCTCTGTTCCTGGTGCTTTCTTGGTGGTATGAGGTCCCCAACTCTCTGCTTGCTTCCCTTTCCTTTTATCACTTGAGATATAAAAGGTGGTGCAGGCCCCACCGCAGGGAAACTCCCTTTACACTGGATCAGGCAGGTGACCTGAGTAAGGGCAGTGTTACGATCCTACCTAATCCTCTTACCATAAAATTACAACCACAAAATGGAGGACAACAACACAATACTGGGAATCACGGCCTAACCAATGACACATATTTTTTGGGGGACACAATTCAATCCATGACACCCCCTAAACTGTGAGAATAAATTTCTGTTTGTGAAAACCATTCACTTGTGGTAATTCTACTGTAGCAGCACTAGATAATTAAGACAGCATGCTATGCTATTTTTCCACCAATATGTGGTAAAAATTATCATAGATTGCTTACAAAAATACCTTGCAGAAGGAGGGCACAGTTGTCAAAAGAAAAAAACAAAGTATAACACACTTGTTATTTGTGTAAAAATACTGTGTTGTTTGGACTATGGACCAAACAAATGAAAAAGTGGAAGTATTGTTTAGTGATTAGAGTACAGGTGTGACTGCTGAAAAGATCATCTTGATTCTTGCCACTGGCATGACAACTCATTGAATGAGATTTTTCTCTTCATTCTTGGTTTAAAAAATTGGTACAAGGAAAAAAAAAGAACATTATTTGCATGTTGATCAAATCCTTGATGAAATAGCTCTGCTGTTTTACTTTTTTTTAAAATTGGATTTTGAGCTATACTACTAGAGTCAAGGCAGGAAATCTCATAGATATCCCCAGGGCTGGAAGTAAACTAAGGATCAGGGGAGTAAAATTATTCACTCACAGTCACATTGGATTTCTTTTTATTCACCCATGGCATGAATAATTGAAATAAGAATTTTGTCAATACCTATCACTTGTCTGTTAGTGTGTAGTGCTCTGGTGACTTATGTGTTACTATGAGGCTGGAAGCTATGCCACTGGTATTTCACATACCAGCAGGGTCAGCCACATAAGGCAGGTTTCAGTGGAGCTTCAGGTTAAGATAAACTAGGAAGAAAAGCCTGGCGATCTACTTATGAAAACACTACGGAGCACAACACAATGTTGTCCTACATAGTGGTGAAAGATGAGCCCTTAAGGTTGGAAGGAACTCATAATACAAGTGAGGAAGAATTGCTTTCTCAAAATAGATTTGACCTTAATGATGTGAGAGAAGTAAAGCCTTCAGGACCTCATTTGCTGGTGTGGCTTGACTCAAAGTGAGAAGTATCAGCTCCAAACATTCATTAGTAATCAGTACATGGAAAGTACAAATTGTAAATCACAGAAAATTAGAAGTCATCAAAATGAAATGGAACACATGAAAATCACCATCACTGGCATTACTGAGCTGAAGTGGATTGGTATTGGCCATTTTGATTCTCACAATCATCTTGTCTACTATGCCAAGAAAGGACAAATAGAAGAGGGACTGTATTGCATTCATCGTTAAAAAAAAATTGAGATTTATCCTGAAGATTAGATTACATGGTCAGTAATAGGTTAATATTCATAGTCTTGCAAGGAAGACCAGTTAATTTGACTATTATTCAAATTTACCCACCAACTACACATGCAAAGGTGAAGAAATTGAAGATTTTTATGACTTTCTGCAGTCTGAAATTATTAAAATGTACAATTAAGATGTATTAATAAATACTTGAGATTGGAATGTGAAAGCTGGAAACTAAGAAGGATTAGTAGTTGGAAAATACATCCTTAGTGATATAAATGACACTAGGTATTGCATAATAGAATTTTACAAGTACAATGACATGTTCTTCAGAATTTTTTTTTAAACACAATGACTATACATGTGGATCTCAGCAAATGAATTACACAGGAATCTAATCTACTATATCTGTGGAAAAAGACAATGGAAAAGCTCAATATCATTGGTCAAGATAACACCATGGGCCAATTCTGGAACAGAACATCAATTGCTTGTGTGCCAGTTTAAGTTGAAGCTGAAGACAAAACAAGTAAACAAGAGAAAGTAGACCTTGAATACATCTCAACTGGAATTAGAGACCATATCAAGAATAGGTTTGATGCACTGGACATTAATAAATGAAGACCAGAAAGGTTGTGGGAAGACACCAAGGGCATCATACATTAAGAAAATAAAAGCTTAGAAAAGAAGGAAAAGATTAAAATGCACATCAGAAGAGATTCCATCTTTCTCAGTGTAGCTAAAGGGAAGGGAAGAAATGATGAAGTAAAAGAGATGAACAGAAAATTTCAAAAAGTAACTTGAAAAAAGAGGGTAAAATATTATGATGAAATGTGGAGAGACCTGGAGTTAGAAAACCAAAAGAAAAGATCACAACCAACATTTCTGAAGCTAAAAGAAACTGAAGAGAAAATTCAAGCCTCAAGTTACGTTACCGAAGGATTCTATGGACAAAAATTTGAATGACTTAAGAAGCATCAAAAGAAGATGGAGGAAATACACACAGCCACTGTACCAAAAAGAATTTGCTGATGTTCAAACATGTCAGGAGGTAACATATGATCAAGAACTGCTTGTACTGAAGGAAGAAGTTTAAGGTGCAATGAAGGCATTGGTGAAAAAACAAGCTTCAGGAATTGATAGAATATCAATTGAGATGCTTCAGCAAATGAATGCAATGTTCCTCATCTATGCCAAAAGATTTGGAAGACAGCCGCCTTGCCAACTGATTGGAAAAAATCCATGTTTGTGTGAATAGAATGTGAAAATTACCAAATAATGCGTTAATATCACATGCAAACAAAATTTTGGTGAAGATAATTAAAAAATGACTACAAATGTACATCTACAGTGAACTGCCAGAAGTTGAAGTCAGGTTCAGAAGAAGGCATAGAACAAGGGAAGTTATTTCTAACGTCAGATGGATCTTGGCCAAGAGTAGAGAATACCAGGAAGATGTTTATCTGTGTTTTATCGACTACTTGAAGGCATTTGACTGTGTGGGTCATAACAAAACAAGGATATTATTGCAAAGAATGTGAATTCCAAAACACTCAGTTGTGCTAATAAGGGACCTGCACATGGATCAAGAAGCAGCCATTCAAGCAGAATAAGGAGATACTGCATGTTTTAAAAATTGGAAAAATGTGTGACAGGATTTTATCCTTTCACCTCGCATACTCACTTTGAATCTTACTCAAAGTGTCCAACAAATAATTTGAAAAGCTGTACTATATGAAGAAGAATGCATATTCAGGGTTGGAGGAAGACTCATTAACAACTTGTGCTATGCAGATGGCACAACCTTGTTGCCAAAAATGAAGAAAACTAGAAGCACTTACTGATGAAGACCAAAGACTTCAGCCTTAAGTAAGAGTTACACCTGAATGTGAAGAAAATGAAAATCCCGGCAACTGGACTGATAAACAACATCATGACAAATGTAGAAAAAATTGAAGTTCCCAATGATTTCATTCTACTTGGATCTACAATCAATGTTCATGGAAGCAGCAATCAAGAAATCAAATAACTTACTGCGTTAGGCAAATCTGCTGCAAATGACCTCTTTAAAGTGTTAAAAAGCAAAGATGTCATTTAATTACTAAGGTGCATCTGACTCAAGCCATGATCTTTTCAATCACCTCATATGCGTGGGAAAGCTGGACAATGAAAAAAGGAAGATCGGAGAAGAACTGATGCATTCAAATTTTGGTGTTGGCAAAGAGTATTGAATATGCCATGTGCTGCCAGAAGAAGAAACAAAGCTGTATTAGAAGAAATACAACCAGAACTCTCCTTAGAAGCAAGGATGGCAAGATTTAAGCTCACTTTTACTTTGGTCATTACCTCAGGAAAGAACAATTCCTAGAAAAAAAATATCGTGTTTGATAGAGGGTCAGAGGAAATGAAGAAAATCATCAATGAAATGTATTGACACAGTAATCACAACAATTGACTCAAAAATACCAATGAGCAGGAAGATGGCACAGGACAGGCAATATTTACTTCCGTTATGCAAAATGTTGCCATGAATCAGAACTGACTCAATGGCAACTAACAACAACATTGTCGATACATATACTTAAATTCCTAATAATAAGTCTTATAAAAAAGTCCACCAGCTAAAACACTTCAATGTTATCTGAACGCAGGTATTTTGTTTCTGGACAAACATCAGTTAAAGGAGAATGTATTTTATTTGTATGTGTTTTTGTTTAGTTTTTAATTAAAAGGAACAAATCCTTAGAGAGCTGGCTAAGTTTTTATTTTGTAAGGTTTTTATCTGGAGGCATATAATACAGTGCTTGGAATCTCTTGTAATGAGCTCTTTCAGAAATTCTTTTTTATTGTGGTATATATAAATGTATATGTATATATATAAAACAAAGCATTTTCTGTTCCAACATTTTTACATGTTCAATTCAATGACATTGTTTAAATTCACCCTGTTGTGCAACCATCACCACTATCGATTTACATTTTTTTCCTTCAGTCCTAACCTTATCATAAACTCAGTGCCCCCTACACAGTAACTCCCCTATTCCCCTCCCTCCTGTACCTGATAACTACTAATAAACTTTGATCTCTATACATTTGCCTATTTCAGATATTTCATATAAGTGGGATCATAAAATATTTGTTCTTTTGTTACTGACTTATTTCACTCAGTATAATTTTTTCAAGGTTTGTCCACGTTGTGGCATGTCTCAGAACTTCATTTCTCTTTATGGCTGAATAATATTCCATTGTGTAGATATACGATATTTTGTTTATGCACTCATCTGTTGAGGGACACTTGGGCTGTTGTTCCCACCTTTTGGCTATTGGGAATAATGCAGCAATGAACACTAGTGTATAAGTATCTGTTTGTACACCTGCTTTCAATTACTTTAGGTATACACAAAGGATTGAAATTGCTGGGTCATATGGTAATTTAATGTTTAATTCTTGAGGAAAGAAATTCCCATTTTAATGAGTGGAGTTTGGCATCCCTAATCTTAGTGGTCCCTAATCTTAACTGTACTCATGCAGAACCTGTACACAGACTAATAGGCAGTCATTCTAAAGGAATAAGGGGAGATTCTGTGGTTTGAAATCAGGAATGGTGTGTGTCAGGGTTGTATCCTTTCCCCATACTTATTATATCTATATGCTGAGCAAATAAACTGATTAGGAATTATTTTTATCATGATATTGTCATTGACTCTCAATGATTTCTGGATAGCTCATTGTTCTCTGTTTTTAGGCAAACTCCTCCCACTATGATCCAAACAGTGTCATATCTATTCTTCGTATAGCTATAAGAATGTTTTAAGCTGACTCTTGGAATATTCCAGGATTCAGTGTTCTGGGGTTTCCCACTCTGCACATTTTCTGCAATTTATCTATCCTCTTTCATTTATTTACAGACTAAACATGAGTATTTTTCATCCCAGTCTAAAATTCCTTCACAGGACAATAAGGGATGGGGAAAAGGTTAGAGGCTGACCTGCTACACGTGATGTTTTTCTCTCAGAAGAAGTGATCTTGTTCTATCTGAGTTCACTCTAGAGAAAGTGTTTACAAAGAAATCTGGGGTGGCAATATAGACAGGAAAAGACTTGAGTAAAACCAAGTAGATGGATAAATTGCTTTTCTGGTTCATTTCATCTCCATTTTGATCAACGTCTGTTCACCCCAGGGCCCAGGATCTCTTCTGTACTCTCCATCTTTCCTTGAACAATTTACATCTTGGGTAAAACTTCCTGAGCCAGACTTCTTACTCTCTTCTTCTGTTACAAACTAAAGTGTCAAAATTCACCTGCAGTGCTCCTTGTACTCTATTTGGTTTCAAGATGCTGAAACTAAATCACAATTAGGTGCTAACAAGGGAAAAGTAGCCAATTATTACTCAGACTTGTATTTCTTGTATCGGTAAAATGGAAATTAAAAAATATATATCTCAAGAGGACTGACATAGGTTTGCCAACTTTTATTTTAACAGGCAGAGATATGGAAAAGCACACAGAAACTCACACACATACACTCACAGCCATACCATATAAATAACAGCTAATATTTATCAGATTATTACCATGTGCCAGGTATTTCACATGTATTAATTCAAGTTATCATCACAATAATCTTGTGAAATTGGTATCATTATTAACCATATTGTAGAGTTGAGAAGATTAAGTTTTAGGGAGGTTTAGTCACTCGCATGAGCTTCTGGAATTTGGAGTGACATGAGTGCCCTGGAATCAAGATAGAAGTCAGAGCCCCACTTTTTAACTATTATGCTGAAATACATCTGCTAGATTGGAGTATATTATCTTCTACATGGACCATGATTTCATAAGAGAAAAGCCCCTTTAACACCAAAATTGTAGAGTCATTTTAGAATAACATACAGTACTTCTAGTTGACTAAATCTGTTTTTTTGAAAAACTCAACTAATTCATTTTGTCACTAACAAGTGAAAAGTTTGTTATGGGATCACTGTTAGCTCATTTTTGTGGCTGTTAATAAAAATTTCCTAGAAGATTCTGAGTTGTAAGCACATAGGAATGAATCTCTACTAGTAAAATGGTAGGCTAACAGAGTCCCAAAAAATACACCACAAAATATGCAGCTGGCTACTTGACTTGTGGATATTGTAGTGTGGGAACAGTAGCCTTTGAATCAAGGGACTTGGTTTTACTTCCAGTACTACTGCTAGACTGTCTCCTCCTACAACATAAGAACTGAGTAAAATAATGAAAGTGAAGTACCAAACAAGGTATCTGGCACATAATTGTGAGCAATTTTTAATATAACTCCTGGGCTTAAGTCAACTAATTTCTATGGGCCTCAGTTTCCTCAAAGGTAAAAGAAGGGGAAAAGTCACTTTCTGTGTAAAGATTCCATTATTTTGAAAGAATACAGGCCTTTGGCCCATAAATCTCTCCTTCACAAATAGTAAATAACATGAGAAAAGAAAGCAAAATTACTTATTGGTCAAGAGACAGTGTCCATTTAACTCAAACACAAGAAGCTATGAGAATTAATACTGAGATTCCAGACAACCTGCGACCTCCAAATTGCTGATTTTGGAAAAGATAGATTTAATCTCTTCTGCTTTTCTGATGAGGAAACAGAACCAGAGAAGTAAATTGATAGCTCTATAGAGGCAGAGATAAAACTCCTGCATCCCACTGAAAATATTATTTCCCTTATATTTTTTAATTTACATGAATAATTGTCTAAAATTTTGTTAGAAATTGAAAGTAGTGAAAGTATTTTAGTCTGTAGACTTCTGGACCTTTGAATGAATATCAATTACTTTAAAGATAGATAAAAGAGAGTGAAGTTTTCTCTTTTTCTTAAACAGCAATTTTTCCCCAACACTGTAAGGATCTTTACTGAATTTACATGGCCCTAATGTTTCTTTTCAGAAAATTAATCCTGGTACATTTACTTAAATTATTCACCTCTTGGTAAGTATTTTAGTCAATTCTAGAGTGTAATAGCTCTGTATTATTGATAAAATTGGATTGGACTTTGTGGATTTTAGCATCTTTTGAGTGTTTACATGGAACATTCTGAACCAGCAATTATTATAATTAAGGAGGGTGAAGAAATCTTTAGCATGCAACAAAGATTTCTGCAAAATGTTAATTTCTGTCAAATAAGTGAATCTATGCACAGATGCCTCCTGACAGAGGCTGTGATTTTGTAGTGCTTTGCATGCCAAATAACTTGTTTACCCCCTCAATGTTTGCCAAGTTTACTGTCAATTTACAAATAATTTCCATTTTGCTGTTTATTCCGCTGCCTTTTGATGGATATGTCTTCCAGACTTTCATCTTGCATGTAGACAAACTAATTAATATTTTCCCTTCAGGCAAATATTTTTTTCTAAGATCTAAATGTGGGTTAGATTCTTCTTCATTTCCATATGCTTTGTTCTGTCAATCATTTATGCTCTGTGTTGCTAAAAATGTACCTCAGCGGATGTCAATTTCCATATTTCACAGATTAAACACACACACACACAAAGTGTGATGGTTAATGTTATGTGTCAACTTGGTTAGTCATGATTCTCAGTATTATGTAACCATCCTCCATTTTGTGATCTGCTGTAATGGGAGTTTTCTTGGGGGTGTGGCATGCATCCAATATATATGGATGTTCTGGCAAATCTCACTCACTCTGGATCCTGCATCTGACTCATCATCCTCTGACCTCTGGTTCTTGGAACATAAGCCAGCAGTCTGCTGCCTTACCTGTAGATTTTGGAGTTCTCCAGCTCCTGAAACCCCATGAGTCAAGAAAAGCCTCTAGCCTGACACCTGACCCACGAATTTGGGACTTGTTAGCCTCCACAACTATGTGAGCCATTTCCTTGACATAAATCTCTCTCTCTATATATATATTTATATGTGTATATGCATACATACATACATACGTATATACTGCTGTAGAGTCAATTCTGACTCATAGAAACCTCATAGGTTTTCCAAGGCTCTAAATCTCTACAGAAGCTGACTGCCACATTTGTGTCCTGCAGAGCCACTGGTGTTTTTGAATTGTTGACCTTTTGGTTAGCAATCGCTTTAACCACTGTGCCACCAGGGCTCTCTCTCTCTCTATTTATATAAGAGCTTCATTAGTTTTACTTCTCTAGATAACCCTAAATCACAAGGTACCAAGAGTCATTTTAGGTGAACAAAATCTTAAGAAGGAGTTTTCTGAATTGTTTCTCAAGTCTGGCTAGACCAAAACACACTGGTGACTAATTCCAGTAGGGAAGAGGGCGCTGCTAATCCATGGCAAAGGTGACAATAGAAATACACAAACTATCACCACCATTGGATCAAATATTTGTGAGAAATAAGGCTCTGGGGGATTGTGTACTTCGTGCCTGTCATTATTTCTTTCAAACTGAGAAGTATAGGAAGGCTGGTTGGTTGGTACTGCTTTCTCTAGATGAAGGGGTGAAAGAGAGGAGCTCAGGTCTTCAGAGTCACAGCTCAAGCACCACATAGAAGACCTGAAAGTTGCCATTTGTGCCCACAAAGAAAGCCTTATTTATTGTAGTAACAGAGCTGTTATTGCTGAAAACCAAACCCAGAGTCTTATTGTAAGAGTGGCTGAATTACAAAGCCAATTGAATTCCTAACCTCAAATGGTGTTTGATGTTAAAGTGAGGGCATTGGTTGGGAAGAAATGGTATCTTGAAACTTGGGATGGGGACATATGGGCAGATAATCAGGAAGCTGGGGACATTGAATCCCTAAATTCTACTGAATCACTCTTGCCAATAAGTCCAGCTCTCTTACTCCCATGTGAAGAGACTACTCCATCTTTTTCTGCTAGGTCAGCCTCCCCAGTAAAACCATTATCCCTTCCACACCCATCTGACAAGATTACCCCAACTGTGTTTTAGAGCCTTTGTCTAAGACATCACTGAGGTAGTGTCTGGTGCATTTCTGTGGCACCACTTCAGGCAGATGCCTTACAAGACATTGATAAATGTCCACAGGACACACCAACACCACCCACTTTTGCTTCTAGATTTATAACTAGATTTAATTCCCAGTGAGATGGAGTACAAAGTGTGACCCAGGAGGAGGCACGCTACACTCCAAAAGAACTATTGCACTTTTCTAATATATACAAACAGAAACCTGGGAAATATGTTTAGAAATGGCTATTAAGGATGTTGGACAATGGTGCAAAGAAAAAAAAACTTGGGTCAGTCCGAGTTTTTTGATATGGTCCCACTAAGTATGGATTCGTCATTCAGAGTTTCAGCTCAAGAGGTTAAAAAAGGATCTACTAGTGTATCGGGTTGGTTCACTGAAGCCTGGATTAATCAGTGGCCTACACTAAATCAAGGTGACATGCCCGATCTGCCTTGGTATACTATAGAAGATGACCAAAGGCTTAGTGAAACTGGCATGTTAGAGTGGATTTATCAGATTGTTTTTTTTTTACCTACAGACCCATCCATGGAGTGCTCAGAAGATATACCTTTTGCCATAATGGTTAGGAACAAATTCGTGAAAGGAATCTTAGCATCACTAAAAACTGATATGATTGCTAGCTTATGTAAATCAGATTTGACAGTGGGAACTGCCCTAACTGAATTAAGACACCTAACTGTCAGCTTGTTGTATTGTGGTGTATTGCACGTTGCTGTGATACTGGAAGATTTGCAACCAGTATTTCAAAAACCAGCAGAATTACCCTTGGTGGACAGATTTCAGTGAAGCTTCCAGACTAGGACAGACTAGGATGAAGGACTTGGCAGGCTGCTTCTGAAAAAATTGGCCACAGAGGCAGAGCCAAGATGGTGGACTAGACAGACACTTCAGCGAGCATTCTTTACAACAAAGACCACCCAAAAAAAGTGAAACAAGTATATTTGTGACAAGTTGGGAGCCCTGAGCTTTAAAGGCAAGCTTAAAAAATGAACTGAGGGGCAGGGGGAGGAAGAGACCGTTCAGAAGCAGAGAGGAGTTACCAGACCTGAATCGCAGGGAGCCCTCAGGCACCATTTCCAGAGCCGCGGCAGCGTGCAGGTACTAGTGTTCAGCAGCAGTTTCCTCAGGAAGAAGCAGCCAGCCACACAGCCTACTCATACCTCCAGAACCTGAGAAGAACGGTGCTCTCAGCAAAAGCTAAGTACTTGGATATATTTTACTGCGCCCTCCCACCCCCAAGCCAGCTTCAGTGGCTGAATTCCCTGGGCCTAAGATAGACCCTGTTGAGCACCAACAGCCATCCTCCCAGCCTTGGGGAAGGAAAAAATTTGCAATTGGGGAAAAGATAATTTGCTAGCTCCACTAACTGGGGGAGCTCAGGACAGAAGCAGCTCCCACCCAGGCATAAACCGTCTGTGGACTTTGAGTACCTTTGCCTTCTGCATGGACCTGTGTGGGACTATTTCAGGAGAATAGGCCCCTGTTGGCAAACTCTAAGCATTTCAGCTGTGTGGTGGAGAGGTTGGTGCTTGATGTTTGGCATTGCTTTGTCTGTTAAACGAGGTCCTCACCTACCCACATCAGGGGCCTAAAAGCTGGTAGCTCCAATCAGGTCACACAGCCACTCACGACAGGGGTCCAAAAATAACTGGTACCTCTCACTCCTTACAACCAAAAACTTTGGGTACCCATGGTCAGTCTGCAGAACCTACCCACCTGCACGCTTTAGGGAACAGGGACACATTTTCTTCACAGACACCCAGGGGGTCGATTCTCAGCCCCCTGCCTTGTCCAGAACATGACCCCCTGCTGCAGTCAGATACTGGAATATATGCCAATCACATCTGCCCCTCTAAGACTGTAGGACAGAGCCTGTACCGCACACATGATGATCAGCTACCTGGAAACCTGAGCTGAATTCATACAAGAAAACTGAATGGACTCCTAGACTGATATACCTGATAACAGATCTAGCCAACTGGGAACAAGACATCAGAACTCCAAAGGTGAAAATAATCAAGCTAGTTCACTCAAGCAACCCATAGGGGTATACCAAAACAAAGCAAGAAGCTACGACACAGTAAGCAAGCATAAACTAATACAATAACTTACAGATGGCTTGGGGAAAAAGTAACATAAAGAAACAGGCCATGATCACCTCAACAAGCACTCAAAACAAAGAAACTAGGCATCTTCTAGATGACAGTGTACTTTTGGAATTACCAGAGCAGGAATACAAAAGTTTAATATACAGAACCCTTCAAGACACCAGGAAGACAATGAAGCAATATGCAGAACAAGCCAAGGAACACACAGATAAAGCAATTGAAGAAATTAGAAAGATTATTCAGGAATGTAATGAAAAGTTTAATAAGCTGGAAAAATCCATGGACAGCAATGAGAGATTCAGAAGATTAATAATAAAATCACAGAATTAGATAAATCAATAGAAAGTCAGAGGAGCAGAACTGAGCAATTAGAAGCTAGAATTTCTGAACTGGAAGATAAATCACTTGGCACTAATATATTTCAAGAAAAATCAGGTAAAAGAATTTTAAAAAATGAAGAATCATGTGAGACTCTATCAAGAGAAATAACCTACGAGTGATTGGAGTACCAGAACAGGAAGGGATAACAGAAAATACAGAGAAATTTTTTGAAGATTTGTTGGCAGAAAACTTCCCTGATACTGTGAAAGATGAGAATATATCTATCCAAGACGCTTATCGAACTCCACATAAGGTAGATGTTAAAAGAAAGTCACCAAACTGAATGCTTTGAAGGTCAGCGGAGCAAGGGCTGGGGTTTGGGGACTATGGCTTCAGGGGACATTAAATCAATTGGCAAAATAAATTCAATTAAGAGAACACTCTGCATCCCTCTTTGAAGTGTGGAGTCTGGGGTGTTAAATGCTAACAAACAGCCATCTAAGATGCATCAATTGGTCTCAACCCACCTAGATCAAAGAGAATGAAGAACACCAAGGTCACAAGATAATTATGAGCCCAAGAGACAGAAAGGGCCACATGAACTAGAGACTTACATCATCCTGACATCAGAAGACCTAGATGGTGCCCGGCCACAACCGATGACTGCCCTGACAGGGAGCACAACAGAGAACCCTTGAGGGAGCAGGAAAACAGTGGGATGCAGATCCCAAATTCTCATAAAAAGACCAGACTTAGTGGTCTGACTGAGACTTGAAGAATCCTGGCAGTCATGGTGTCCAAACCTTCTGTTGGCCCAGGACAGGAACCATTCCAGAAGACAACTCATCAGACATGGATTGGACTGGACAGTGGGTTGGAGAGAGATGCTGATGAGGAGTGAGCTACTTGTAACAGGTGGACACTTGAGACTGTGTTGGCATCTCCTGTCTAGAGGGGAGATGGAAGGGTAGAGGGGGTTAGAAACTGGCAAAATGGTCACGAAAGGAGAGACTGGAAGGAGGGAGCGGGCTGACTCATTAGGGGGAGAGTAAATGGGAGTATGTAGTAAGGTGTATATAAGTTTATATGTGAGAGACTGACTTGATTTGTAAACTTTCACTTAAAGCACAATAAAAATTATTTAAAAAGAAAAGAAAGTCACTAAGATATATTATAATCAAACTTGCCAAAACCAAAGGTAAAGAAGGAATTATAAGAGCAGCAAGGGATAAACAAAAAGTCACCTACAAAGAAGAGCCAATAAGAATAACCTCGGTCTACTCAGCAGAAACCATGCAGGCAAGAAGGCAATGGGATGACATATTTAAAAAATGGAAGGAAAAAAATTGCCTGCCAAGAATCATATATCCACCAAAACTGTCACTTAAATTTGAAGGTGAAATTAAGACATTTCCAGATAAACACAAGTTGAAGGAATTCATAAAAACTGAACTGAAACTACAAGAAATACTAAAGA
Source organism: Elephas maximus indicus (assembly GCF_024166365.1). Taxonomy (NCBI): domain Eukaryota; kingdom Metazoa; phylum Chordata; class Mammalia; order Proboscidea; family Elephantidae; genus Elephas; species Elephas maximus. Next base: position 84,221,334 of record NC_064846.1, read on the forward strand.
GAGTTCTTTAGTTAGAAAATCAATAATATCAGGTATCAACCCAAGACTAGAACACTGGACAGAGAAAAACCAAACTCAACCCAGACAGGGAAATCCAAAGAAAAAAAGCAAGATTATAAAAAAAGCTCCAAACAGGGTAACAGAATTGCTATTATATAAAAGAAGACAACATTAAAATAATAAAGAGAGATAAGAAATGTAATCATACACAGTCCATATGCAGAGGAAGATACGATGATACAAAGAAATAAAAATTAGGTTTAAATTTAGAAAAATAAGGGAAAATAATAAGGTAACCACAAAGGAAACAAACTATCCTACTCATCAAAACAAAATACAGGGAAAAATAGAGACTCAGCAAAAACAAAATCAACAACAAATATGAGGAAAGGACAACATACAAAGAAAATCTACTCAGCACATAATATCAAGTGGGAAAAAGAAACAGTCAACAACACACACAAAAAAGACATAAAAACTTATAGCACTAAATTCATACCTATCCATAATCACCTTGAATGTAAAGGGACTAAATGCACCAATAAAGAGACAGAGAGCGACAGAATGGATTAAAAAACAAGACCCGTCTATATGCTGCCTACAGGAGACACACCTTAGACTCAGAGACACAAACAAACTAAAACTCAAAGGATGGAAAAAAATATATCAAGCAAACAACAATCCAAAAGAGCAGAAGTGGCAATATTAATTTCTGACAAAATAGACTTTAAGGCTAAATCCGTCAGAAAGGATAAGGAAGGACACTCTATAATGATTAAAGAGACAATACACCAAGAAGATATAACCATATTAAATATTTATGCACCCAATGACAGGGCAGCAAGATACATAAAACAAACTCTGTCTGCACTGAAAAGTGAGATAGAGAGCTCCACAATAATAGTAGGAGATTTCAACACACCACTTTCAGTGAAGGACAGAACATCCAGAAAGAAGTTCAATAAAGACACGGAGGATCTAAATGCCACAGTCAACCAACTCGACCTCATAGACATATACAGAAGACACCATCGAAGAGCAACCAAGTATATTTTCTTTTCTAGTGCACATGGAACATTCTGTAGAACAGACCACATATTATGTCAGAAAGCAAGCCTTAGCAGAATCCAAAACACTGAAATATTACAAAGCACCTTCTCTGATCATAAGGCTATAAAAGTGGAAATCAATAACAGGAAAAGCAGGGAAAAGAAATCAAACACTTGGAAACTGAATAATAAATACTCTGCTCAAAAAAGACTGGGTTATAAAAGACATTAAGGATAGAATAAAGAAATTCATAGATTCCAATAAGAATGAAAACACTTCCTATCAGAACCTTTGGGACATAGCAAAAGCAGTGCTCAGAGGCCAATTTATGTCAATAAATGCACACATCCAAAAAGTAGAAAGGGCCAAAATAAAAGAATTATCCCTACAACTTGAACAAATAGAAAGACAGCAACAAAAGAAACCCACAGGCACCAGAAGAAAACAAATAATAAAAATTAGAGCTGAACTAAATGAAATAGAATACAGAGAAGCAATTGAAAGAATTGACAAGATCAAAAGCTGTTTTTTTGAAAAAAATCAACAAAATTGATAAACCGTTGGCTAAACTGACAAAAGAAAAACAGGAGAGGAAGCAAATAACCCAAATAAGGAATGAGATAGGCGATATTACAACAGACACAACTGAAATTAAAAGAATCATATAAGATTACTATGAAAAACTGTACTCAAACAAATTTGAAAACCTAGAAGAAATGGATGAATTCCTGGAAATACACTACCTACCTAAACTAACACAAACAGAGGTAGAACTAAATAAATCCATGACAAGAGATTTAAAAGGTAAAAAAAAAAAAAAAAAACTCCCAATAAAAATTCCCTGGTCCCCACAGCTTCACTGCAGAGTTCTACCAAACTTTCAGAGAAGAGTTAACACCACTACTACTAAAGGTATTTCAGAGCATAGAAAAGGATGGAAAACTGCCAAACTCATTCTATGAAGCCACCATATCCCTGATACCAAAACCAGGTAAAGGCACCACAAGAAAAGAAAATTATAGACCTATATCCTTCATGAATGTAAATACAAAAATCCTCAACAAGATTCTAGCCCATAGAATTCAACAACATATCAAAAAAATAATTCACCATGACCAAGTGGGATTCATACCAGGTATGCAGGCATGGTTCAACATGAGAAAAAGAATTAATATAATCCACCACATAAATAAAACACAAGAAAAGAATCACATGATTTTATCAATTGTTGCAGAAAAGGCATTTGACAAAGTTCAACACACATTCATGATAAAAACTCTCAGCAAAATTGGAAAAAAAGGAAAATTCCTCAACATAATAAAGGGCATTTATACAATAGCCAACATCATCTTAAATGGAGAGAACCTGAAAGTATTCGCAATGAGATCGGGAACAAGGCAAGGATGCCATTTATCGACACTTCTTATTCTACATTGTGCTAAAGGTCCCCGCCAGAGGAATTAGGCTACATAAAGAAACAAAGGGCATCCAGGCTGGCAAGGAAGAAGTAAAAGTATCTCTGTTTGCAGATGACATGATCTTATACACAGAAAACCCTAAGGAATCCTCCAGAAAACTGCTGAAACTAATAGCTGAGTGTCGGGATACAAGGTAAACATACAAAAATCAGTCGGATTCCTCTACACCAACAAAAAGAACTTTGAAGAGGAAATCACCAAATCAATGCCATTTACAGTAGCCCCCAAGAAGATAAAATACTTAGGAATAAATTTTACCAGAGATGTAAAAGACTTATACAAAGAAAACTACAGTACACTTCCGCAAGAAACCAAAAGAGACTTACATAAGTGGAAAAACATACCTTGCTCATGGATAGGAACACTTATCATTATAAAAATGTCTATTCTACCAAAAGCAATCTACACATTTAATGCAATTCCGATCCAAATCCCAAGGACATTCTTTAATGAGATGGAGAAACAAATTACCAACTTCATATGGAAGGGAAAGAGGCCCTGGATAAATAAGGCACTACTGAAAAAGAAGAACAAAGTGGGAGGCCTTACTTTACCTGATTTTAAAACCTATTGTACTGCCACAATAGTCAAAACAGCCTGGTACTGGTACAACAACAGATACATAGACCAATGGAACAGAATTGAGAATCCAGACATAAATCCATCCACATATGAGCAGTTGATATTCATCTGCAAAAAAATGAAACAAGACCCATACCTCACTCCATGCACAAAAACGAGCTCAAAATGGATCAAAGACCTAAATATAAAATCGAAAATGATAAAGATCATGGAAGAAAAACTAGTGACAACGTTAGGAGCCCTAATACATAGCATAAACAGTATTACGAATGAAGAAGAAAAACTAGATAACTGGGAGCTCCTAAAAATCAAATACTTATGCTCATCCAAAGAGTTCACTAAAAGAGGAAAAAGACTACCTACAGACTGGGAAAAAGTTTTTAGCTATGACATTTCCGATCAGCGCCTGGTCTCTAAAATCTACATGATAATGCAAAAACTCAACTAGAAAAAGACAAATAACTCAATTAAAAAATGGGCAAAAGATATGAATAGACACTTCACTAAAGAAGACATTCAGGTACTAACAGATACCTGAGGAAATGTTCATGATCATTAGCCATTAGAGAAATGCAGATCAAAACTACAATGAGATTTCATCTCACTGCAACAAGGTTGACATTAATCCCAAAACATAAAATAATAAATGTTGGAGAGGCTGTGGAGAGATTGAAACACTTATACACTTATACACTGCTGGTGGGAATTTAAAATGGTACACTTTGGAACTTGATTTGGTACTTCCTTAAAAAGCTAGAAATGGAACTAACATGTGGTCAGCACTCCCACTTCTCGGGATATATCCTGGAGAAATAAGACCCTTTACACTAACAGATATATGCACACCCATGTTTACTGCAGCACAGTTTACAATAGCAAAAAGCTGGAAGCAACCAAGGTGTCCATCAACAGATGAATGGATAAATAAATTATGGTATATTCACACAATGGAATACTACACATCGATAAAAACAGTGAGGAACCTGTGAAACATTTTATAACATGGAGGAACCTGGAAGGCATTACGTTGAGTGAAATTAGTCAGTAGCAAAAGGACAAATATTTTATAAGACCACTATTATAAGAACTTGAGAAATAGTTTTAACTGAAAAGAACACATTCTTTCGTGGTTATGAGAGCGGGGAGAGAGGGAGGGTGGGAGAGGGGTATTCACTAATTAGATAAAAAACTACTTTAGGTTAAGGGAAAGACAACACACAATACAGGGGAGGTCAGCACAACTGGACTAAACCAAAAGCTACAAAGTTTCCTGAATAAACTGAATGCTTCAAAGGCCAGTGTAGCAGGGGCAGGGGTTTGGGGACCATGGTTTCAGGGGACATCTAAGTCAATTGGCATAATAAAATCTATTAAGAAAACATTCTGCATCCCACTTTGAAGAGTGGCTTCTGGGGTCTTAAACGCTAGCAAGCAGCCATCTAACATGCATCACTTGGTCTCAACCCACCTGAATCAAAGAAGAATGAAGGAAATCAAGGACACAAGGTGATTACGAGCCCAAGAGACAGAAAGGGACACTTGAACCAGAGACTACATCATCCTGAGACCGGAAGAACTAGATGGTGCCCAGCTACCACCAATGATTGCCCTGACAGGGAACACAACAGAGAACCCCTGAGGGAGCAGGAGAGCAGTGGGATGCAGTCCCCAAATTCTCATAAAAAGACCAGACTTAATGGTCTGACTGAGACTAGATGGACCCCAGTGGTCATGGCCCCCAGACATTCTGTTGGGCCAGGACAGGAATCATTTCCGAAGCCAACTCTTCAGACATGGATTGGACTGAACAATGGGATGGAGAGAGATGCTGGTGAGGTGTGAGCTTTTTGGATCAGGTGAATACTTGAGCCATGTTGGCATCTCCTGCCTGGAGGGGAAGATTAGAGGATGGAGGGGGTTAGAAGCTGGTGAAATGGACACGAAAAGAGAGAGTGGAGGGAGAAAACAGGCTGTCTCATTAGGGGGAGAGTAATTGGGAGGAAGCAAGGTGTATATAAGTTTTTGTGTGAGAGACTGACTTGATTTATAAACTTTCACTTAAAGCACAATAATAATTATAAAAAAAATTGGCCAGTAGAAATCTTATGAATAACAGTGGAACATTGTCTGATGTAGTGCTGGAAGATGATCCTCTCAGGTTGGAAAGCATTCATAATGGAACTGGGGAAGAGCTACCTCCTAAAAGTAGAGTTGACCTTAATGATGTGGATGGAGTCAAGCTTTTGGGTCTTTCTTTTACTGATGTGGCATGACTCAAAATGAGAAGAAACAGCTGAAAACATCCATTAATAATAGGAACTTGGAAAATATGAAGTATGAATATAGGAAAATTGGAAATCATCAAAAATGAAATAGATTGACTTCCAGCCAACATGGTGTCATAGACAGAAGCACCACGCCATCCCTCCACAGCAAAGACCTGAAAAACTAAGTAAAACACAGACAAACGTCATTCCTGTAACCTGAAGTGCCAAATGAAGAGCTAGAGAACTCAGCCAAGAACCAATGGAAGAAGAAACTGACAGAGAATGGAGAGCGCGGAGAGATATGTGTGGAGGGACCATCAGCTAATGCGGTATGGATCTGCCATCTTGGATTCCAGTCAGGTATTGGCAGACAGGGAGCATGGGAAAGCAGCTTTACGGAGCTCCCAGCAGGAGACAGAGCACCCAGTAACCAGCGATACACGCTTTCCTACTCCCCCATTCTCTCCACACTATGCCTCCCAGCTTCTTGGCTGGCTGCAGTGGCTTGGGCAGCCGAGAAGTGCAGTGTCCATGCCACTTGTATTCGCCCTACCCACATTGGAGATCAAAGGACAGGGATTACGGGAAAGCAGCTTCACGAAGTTCCCAGCAGGAGACATCACCCCGTAAAGAGCAATATACACGTTCCTAGCCCTCCTCTTCTCCCTCCTCCTTTGTTCTCCTCTGCTTCCTGCCAGCTGTAGTCTTTTGGTCTGCCAAGTGCCTTGGCCTCAGGCTGCCGGGATTCGCCTTACCCACACTGGCCGGGCCCCTGTGCTGGTGTTGGTTCTTTCCATCTCTTTTTGTTTCTTCTGTGCCTCCCACCACCTCCTGCTCCTTTCTCTGGAACATCTGGCTCTATGTGCCATCTTTGCTTCTTCTTGAAAGGCTGTGAAGCCAAGCTCAACTGGGGAACCAGTCCCCCGGCCCAAAACACCATGCTGGTGGAATCCCTGGGGCTTTTTTTTTCCTTGTTTTGCTTTGTTCTGTTCTGTTTTGTTTTGTTTGTTTTCTTTTCCTTTTCGCAGCTTGGGAGCCCCTTCTAGCCAGGCTGCACTGCACAGGTTAGGAGCCACTCCTACAATCTGCACTAGCCGTGTAGGTGGATCCCTGGGGGCATTTCTCTTTCTTCTTTTTTTTTCTTTTCTGTGTCTTTTCCCTTTCTGTCTGTCTTCATTTCTCAGCTCTCATCTCTCCACACTTATCTTCTTTTCTTGTCTCCTGAATACCTGGTGCTGTGTGACATCTATACCCCCTCTATCCAGGCTATATTGCACAGCCTGGGAGCCACTTTCCTGGCCTGAGCAGCCCCAGCAGTGGGGTTAATCTTTATACCAAGCAAATAGTCTGTGTAACTGGTCTGTATGAAGAAGAACACAGCATCAAGATTGGTAGAAGACTCATTAACAACCTGCAACGTGCAGATGACACAACCTTGTTTGCTGAAGGTGAATAGGACTGGAAACACTTACTGATGAAGATCAAAGACTACAGCCTTCAGTATGGATTACACCTCAACATAAAGAAGACAAAAATCCTCACAACTGGACGAATAAGCATCATCATGATAAAAGAGAAAAGACTGACATTGTCAAGGCTTCCATTTTGCTTGGATTCATAATCAATGCCCATGGAACCAACAATCAGGAAATCAAAGGATGTGTTGCATTGGGCAAATCTGCTGCAAAAGACCTCTTTAAAGTATTGAAAAGCAAAGATGTCACTTTGAGGACTAAGATGCACCTTACCCAAGCCATGATATTTTCAATCACCTCATATGTATGCAATATGGAAGACAAAAGATAATCGATGTGTTTGAATTATGGTGTTGGCAAAGAATATTGAATATACCATGAACCTCCAGAGGAATGAACAAGTCTGTCTTGGAAAAAATACAGCTAGAGTGTTCCATGGAAGCGAGGATGGCCAGACTTTATCTTATGCCCTTTGGACATGTTATCAGACAGGACCAGTCCCTGGAGAAGGATATCTTGCTTCGGAAAGTAGAAGGTCAATGAAAACGAGAAAGACTCTTGATGAGATGGATTGACGCAGTGGCTGCAACAATGAGCTCAAGCATAGCAATGATTGTGAGGATGGCACAGAACTGGGCAGTGTTTTGTTATGTTGTACATAGGGTCATTATGATTGGGAATTGTCTCTATGACACCTAACAACAACAACTACAATGGGGCTGATTGGAGCTGGGAGGGTAGGGGATAACTGGCAGCACTCAATGAATAAAGACAATGTGGGCGTGGTTACAATAATGAAGAGTGGAGTCAAAGCAGTAATCAGAACAGTCTGACTAGTATGGACTTACGGCTTTGGCTACTTTGTCATGGTTTCCCTAGGAGTGAAACAGTTAGGAAATCTACTAAATATTTACTTGATCTGTACAAGTGGAATAATTCTAGGTCTAATGAACTACAGTCTAACTCAATCAAAGAATAGAGAGTCAAGTCCCCTCAATCAATTATCAGACTTGAGCCAGTTTACAAATTCACAACCCACTGAAAGAAGGCCAGGCTGGGTCTCCTTGAGGAAGGACCTCACTTCACTGCCAAAAATTTATACTGTTAATGTTTCCTCACTGGAATCTGAGATCTTTCAGGAGAGTGACTCTTCATTGGGGAAAAGGAAATAGACTTTTTGGGGATTACTGGACACTGGCTCTGAACTGACACTAATTCTAGGAGACCCAATGTATCACTATGGCCCACCAGGTAGAGTGGCAGTATATGGAGGTCAGGTTATTAGGTCTGTCTCACGAGTCCAGTGAGTCCCCAAACCCATCCTGTAGTGATTGTCCTACTTCCAGAATGTGTAATTGGAATAGACATACTCAGCAACTGGAAGAACCCTCACATTGTACCCCTGACATTTGGTATAACGGCTATTACAGTAGAAAATGCTATGTGAAAGCCATTAGAACTGCCCCTAGCTAGGAAAACAGTAAACCAAAAGCAATACCACATTTCTGGAGGGATTACAGAGATCAGTGACACCATCAAGGACTTGAAGGATGCAGAAGTGGTGATTCCCACCACATACCAATTCAACTTGCCTATTTAGCCTGTGCAAAAAACAGATGGATATTGGAGGATGGTAGTGGATAACTGTAAATTTAACCAGGTGGTAACTCCAATTGCATCTGCTGTTTCAGATGCCATTTCACTGCTTGAGCAAATTAATACATCTCTGGTACCTGGTATGCAATTTTTGAACTGTCCTATTCCTTTTTTCTTGACTCCGGTTTCGAAGAAACACCAGAGGCATCTTGCCTTCAGATGGCAAGGCTAGCAATAAACTTTCATTTTCCTCCTCAGGGGTGTATCAGCTCTCCAGCCGTATGTTGTAATTTAGTCCGAAGAGACCTTGATCACCTTTTCCTTCCACAAGACTCTCACTGGTCCGTTACGTTGATATTATGCTGATAGGATACAGTTATGAAGAAGTATCAATGACTCTAGACTTACTGGTAAGACATTTGTGTACTCAAGGGTGGGAAATTAACCCTACAAAATTTCAGGTGACGTCAAACTCAGTGCAATTTCTAGGGGTCTAGTGGTGTGGAGCATGTCGAGATATTCCTTCTAAAGTAAAGAATAAGCTATTTCATCTAGTCCCTTCTACAGCTAAGAAGGAGGCACAATGCCTAGTGGGCCCCTGGATTTTGGAGGCAACATTTCCCTCACTCGAATGTGCTACTCCAGCCTATTTATCAAGTGATTGAAAAAGCTGCTAGCTTTGCGTGAGGGCCAGAACAAGAGAAGGCTCTTTAACAAGTTCATGCTGCCATGCAAGCTGCTCTGCCACTTGGGCCATATGAGCCTTTGGCAGGTCCCTATCGGTGAATCATAATGCAGACCCTTAGGATTTTGGAGCCATGCTCTGCCATCCTCTGCAGATAACTACGCTCCTTTTGAGAAACAGCTTTTGGCTTGTTACTGGGCCTTAGTAGAGACTGAGTGCTCAACCATGGGCAACCAAGACACTAGGTGGCCTGAACTGCCCATCATGAACTGGGTGTTTCCTGACCAACAGAGTCATAAGGTCGAACATACAGAGCAGCACTCTATTCTAACATAGGAGTGGTATATAGGAGATCGGGCTCAAGCAAGACCTGAAGGCACAAGAAAGTTACATGAGTAAGTGGTCCAAATGCCCATGGTCCCTACTCCTGTCACATTAACTTCCTTCTTCCAGACTACACCTATGGCATCATGAGGAGTTCCTCATGATCAGCTGGCTGAGGAAGGGAAAACTCATGCCTGGTTTACAGATGGCTCTGTGTGGTATATAGGCTCTACTTGAAAGTGGACAGTGGCATCAGTAGAGCTCCTTTCTGGGACCTCCCTGAAGGACAGTGGTGAAAGGAAATCCTCCCAATGGCCAGAATTTTGAACAGTAAACCTGGTTATTCATTTTGCTTGCAAGCAGAGATGGCCAGATGTGAGACTGTAAACTGTTTCATGGGGTATGGCCAATGATTTGGCTGGATGGTCAGGGACTTAAAAAGAACATGCTTGGCAATTCAATGACAAGGAGCTTTGGGGGAATCACCTCTCTGAACAGGCCAAAGAAGTGACGATATTTGTGACTTATGTGAATGCTACCAAAGGATGACCTCAACAGAGGAGAATATTAACAATAAAGTGGATAGGATGATGTATTCTGTGGATACCAGTCAGCTTCTTTCCCCAGCCACTCCTGTAATTGCCCAATGGGCTCATGAACAAAATTGTCATAGTGGCAGGAATGGAGGTTATTCATGGGCTCAGCAACATGGACTTCTGCTCACCAAGCCCGACTTGGTTATATTCACAGCTGTATGGCCAATGTGCCAAGAGCAGAGACCAACACTGAGTCTCCGATACGACATTGTTCCTCAGAACAATCAGCCAACAACCTGCTGACTGGTTGATTACACTGGACCACTTCCATCATGGAAAGGGCAGTGTTTTGTTCTTACTGGGACAGTCATTTACTGTAGATACAAATTTGATTTCCTTGCATAAAATGCTTCTTCCAAAGCTACCATGCACTGACTTACAGAATGCTTTATCCATGATCATGGTATCCCACACAGCATTGCCTTGGATTGAGGGACCTGGTTCACAGCAAATGAAGTGTGGAAGTGGGCCCATGCTCATGGAATTCACTGCTCTTACCATTTTCACCATCATCCTGAAGCAGCTGGCTTAATAGAATGATGGAATTGCCTTCTAAGGACACAATTAAGGCATCACATAAGTGGCAATACTTTTCAAGTTTGGGATAATGTTCTCCAGAAAGCTGTATATGCTCAAGACCGGTGTCCAATATATGGTGCTGTTTCTCCCATAACCAGGATTCATGGGTCAAAGAATTAAGTGAAGAAAATGTGAGTGGCACCACTCATTATTACCCCTAGTGACCCACATGCAATTTTTTTTCTTCCCGTCCCTGAAATCCTATGCTCTGCAGGTCTAATTGTCTTAGTTCCAAAGGGAGGAATGCTCCCACATGGGGACACAAACAGATTCCATTGAATTAGACGTTAAGAATGCCACCCAGTTACTTTTGGCTTCTTATGCCTTTGAATCAGCAGGCAAAGAAGGGAGTTACCATATTGACTGGTGTGATTGATCCTGACTACTAAGGAGAAATCAGGTTGATGTTGCATAATGGAGGTAAAGAAGAGTATGTCTGTAATGCAGGGGCTTCCTTAGGGCATCTCTTAGTACTACCATGCCCTGTGATTAAAAGTCAATGGAAAACTACAGCAACCCAATTCTGGCATGACAATTAATGGCCCAGACCCTTCAGGAATGAAGATTTTGGACACCCCACCAACCAAAGAAAAATGACCAGCTGAGGTGCTTGTTGAGGGCAAAGGGAATAGAGAATGAATGGGTGGTAGAAGAAGGTAGTTCTAGATACCAGCTAAGACCGCATGAAACAAAGACTGTAATTGTTATATGAGTATTTCTTCCTTGTTTTGTTATACATGTATGTGTGCTTATATATATACTACCTTTTTCTTTTCTTCTTCCCCTTAGCTTATACCATTACTTATTACAAAATGTAAGATGTAAAGAATACCAGTGAGTTTTCTTTTGTACACATGTTAGTTGTATCACATTAAGCACAAATATGATTTTATAATTGTCTTTATTTAGAGATTACGTATGGTTTAAGGAGATGTGTACAGGTGCCAAGTTGACAAGGGTTGGACTGTGGTGATCAATGTTATATGTCAACTTGTCTAGGCCATGATTCTCAGTATTATGTAATTGTCTTCCATTTTGTGATCGGATGTAAGGGGAGTTTTCCTGGGAATGTGGCCTACATCCAATATATATGGGTGTTCTGGCAAAGCTCATTTGCTCTGGACACTGCATCTGACTTGTGATCATCTGACCTCTGGTTCTTGGGACATGAGCCAGCAGCTTGATGCCTGACCTGCAGATTTTTGGACTCTTCAGCTCCCTCAACTCCGTGAAGATAGCAACCTTCTGCTTGACTTGCTGATTTTGGGTTTGTCAGCCCCTGCAACCATGTGAGTCAAAAAAAGGCTCCAGTCTGACACCTGAACCACGAATTTGGGACTTGCCAGCTTCCACAACTGCTTGAGCCATTTTTTGCAATAAATCTCTCTATGTATATTTATATATATACACATTTCACTGGTTTTACTCTTCTAGAGAACCCAGCCTAAGACAGCATGGAACATATCAGTCTAGACATATTAAAAAAAAAAATAGTGTGGACCAATTGAAAAAAAAATAACACCTGTGATAACAAGGAAATTTGAGAAATCAACTTTTAAAGTAGGAAAGATCAGTATTGAAATTGCCTTGTGGTCACTATTATACCCGTATTGTGCTTGGTTACTGATGTGTTAAAATTGAAGTCCCCTCTCCCCACTGTATTAAGCCTCCAAATTGATATTATAGTCTGTTTTAATACTAGACCAATTTTTAAACATCCTTAGAGGTAAAGATAAAAACAGAATTAGATATAAACACAAACAATATATAGGCCTAAATATAGAGCAGAACAGAGCAGATGTCACCAGAAAACTTTGAGCCAAACTAGACATGGTGAAATGTTGCTTTCTTATTGAACATGTTTTCTATGACTAAAACTCTACTAAACAAAAAAAAAACTCTACTGGCTCCAAAAAAAAGCTGTTATTTTAATGCAAGAAGGCTGTGATTTGTGCGTGTATGTGGTAGATTTTTATAAGTGATAAAAATGTCTAAATAAGAGTGTTGAACACAAAGCTACATACTAAGAACAAAGTCTAATATTCATACTTCTCAAATTCAGAAAAAATATAAGATGTATTGGTCCAGGTTATAGATTATGAGGTTACCTTTTCTTTTAATAGGCTATAAGCCTTGTAAAATACAAAAAATCAACAAACCATTGGTTGCTAATTTGGATTTTTCTTATTTTAGAATATTATAGAATGACACAAGGTTATCAAAATAAAATTACTGTCTGCTTAGTAAAATTTATATGAATAGTAAACATGAAACACTTAAAGTTACCACTTGTGAAAGTTTTTCAATTACCACTGCCAGCTACAGTTCTAGAAACAGAACTATAGCATCTTCAAAATTCAAATTTACCCCAGCTGTACAGGGTAATAAAGCCATTCAACAAGAGCCAGGGCATTTGCTCGTTCATACTATAAGTAGGAATGCCAGTGAGACTTGTAGTCAGACAGACTTGAGATGGACTACAGTGAAAATTAATTACTAACTGAAGATTGGTAAATAGGCATTCTCTCTCCTTGTCTAACTATGAATTTTCTCTTAGTCTCTACACTGCTTATATTCAAAAGACAGAAGCAAAAAAACTCTAATTATACTAATGTACAAGACAGGCTTGGCTCAGAGCAGCAAGAGCTATAGAAAGTGGGAGGGGATATCTGATTTTTAACATATTCTATCAGGATCTTGATGTCTAAAAATCTCTCCCTGTGTTGAAGAAAGGCAGTGTCAGAACCAGGGCTTTGATCCAATTCATTCCAGTTTGAACCCCTGCTGGAAATTTGCATTTCTAACAAGTTCCTTTGTGATGCTAATGCTACTGGTTAGGGACCAATTCTGAGAACCACTAGCAGAGCAATGGTTCTCAAAATTTATTGTACATAAGGATCACCTGGGGGTCTTGTTAAAATGTAAATTCAGATTCACTGTATCTGGGGGGAAATGCAAATTCTTAGTAGAGTTTCAGACAGGAACCAAGCAGTTTGAATCCCTGGTCAGAGCTGCCTTAAGAGTACAGGATAAAAGACCTAGGAAAATGAAAAAATAAAACAAAACAAAAAAACTTCTCTAAGTATCTAACTTCTTTCTAGGAAACAGTTTATCTCAACGCAGACTAAAAGAAAGTATATCAGAGTGAAAATACAAGAAAACAGGCATCAAGCCTAATGACTAACCAGCCTAAAGAAATTAATTATCCTCTACCACTTATGTTCACCAGATTTTATGTGAGGTGCTACCATTGTTCTCAACTATTTTTATGCTATGATCAAATGACAGAGTCCTCATAGCACAATCATTAGGATACACCCACCCAGGATAATGGGTAACTCCCAACAAGTTTGCTTTCCCTCTTGTATAACTTATAACCCCTATCCTGTTGTTGTTAGGTGCTGTTGAGTCAATTCCGACTCATAGTGACTCTATGTACAATAGAACGAATCACTGCCCAATCCCTCACTATCCTCACAATCATTGTTATGCTTGAGCCCATTGTTGCAGCAATTATACCAATTCATATTGTTGAAGGTCTTCGTCTTTTTTCTGACCCTTTACTTAACCAAGCATGATGTCCTTCTCCAGGAACTGATCCCTCCTGACAACATGTCTAAAGTATGCAAGATGCAATCTTGCCATCCTTGCTTCTAAAGGGTATTTTGGTTGTACTTCATCCAAGACAGATTAGCTCCTTCTTTTTGCAGTCCATGATATATTCGATATTCTTTGCCAGCACCACAATTCAAAGGTAACAATTCTTCTTTGGTCTTCCTTTTGCATGCTGTGATGGTTAAGATTGTGTGTCAAATTGGCTGAGACGTGTTCCTGAGTGTTTTGGCAGGCTTGTAATGTTGTGATCACTTCCCTGTTGAGATTTGATATGTGATCACCCCAATGATGGAATCTGCTGTGAATAGTCAATCAGTTGAAAGGGAGTTTCCTTGGGTGTACGGCCTGCACTGAATACAAGAGACATTCTGGCAAGGCTCGGGGGCTTTTTATTCACTCTGGATAATGCAGCTAGCTCCTGTTCATCTAACCTCTGGTTCTTGGGACTTGCGCTAACAGCTTACCTTTGGACTTGCCTGCCGATCTTGGAATTCATCGATCTTTGCAGCCTGTGAACCTTACTCTCTGACCTGCCAATCTTGGGTTCGCCAGTCCCTGTGGCTACGTGAATCACGAGAAGCCTCTATCCTGACCCACAGACTTGGGACGTTCCAGCCTTTACAACAGTGTGAGCCATTTCCTTGACATAAATCTCACACTCTCTATATACATAAATTTATACTTTTTACTGGTTTTGCTTCTCTGGAGAACCCAACCCCCACGTGTCTGTCAGTTTGTCCTACTGTGGGGGTTTGTGTGTTGCTGTGATGCTGGAAGCTATGCCACCGGTATTCAGATACCAGCAGGGTCACCCATGGAGGTTTCAGGTATCAGCTGAGCTTCCAGACTAAGACAGACTAGGAAGAAGCACTTGGCAGTCCACTTCTGAAAAGCATTAGCCAGTGAAAACCTTATGAATACCAGCGTAACATTTTTTGATATAGTGCTGGAAGATAAGGCCCCCAGTTTGGAAGGCACTCAGAAGATGACTGGGGAAGAGCTGCCTCCTCAAAGTACAGTCGACCTTAATGACGTGGATGGAGTAAAGCTTTCAGGACCTTCATTTGCTGATGTGGCACGACTCAAAATGAGAAGAAACAGCTGCAAACATCCATTAATAATCGGAACTTGGAATGTACGAAGTATGAATCTAGAAAAATTGGAAATCGTCAAAAATGAAATGGAATGCATAAACATCGATATCCTAGGCATTAGTGAGCTGAAATGGACTGGTATGGGCCATTTTGAATCGGACAATCATATAGTCTACTATGCTGGGAAGGACAACTCGAAGAAGAATGGTGTTGCATTCATCGTCAAAAAGAACGTTTCAAGGTCTATCCTGAAGTACAAAGCTGTCAGTGATAGGGTAATATTTATACGCCTACAAGGAAGACCAGTTAATACGACTATTATTCAAATTTAAGCACCAACCACCAGGGCAGAAGATGAAGAAATAGAAGACTTTTATCAGCTTGATTGCATCAAACATTCAATCAAGACACATTGATAATTACTGGCGATTAGAATGCGAAAGTTGGAAACAAACAAGGGTCAGTGGTTGGAAAATATGGCCTTGTTGATAGAAACAATGCCGGAGATCGAATGATAGAATTTTGAAAGACCAATGACTTCTTCATTGCAAATACCTTCTTTCACCAATATAAACGGCGACTATAGACATGGACACCGCCAGATGCAACACAGGGAAATCAAATTGACTACATCTGTGGAAAGAGATGATGGAAAAGCTCTATATCATCACTCAGAACAAGGCCAGGGGCCGACTGTGGAACAGACCATCAATTGCTCATATGCAAGTTCAAGCTGAAACTGAAGAAAATCAGAGCAAGTCCAAGAGAGCCAAAATACGACCTTGAAAATATACCACCTGAATTTAGATACCATCTGAAGAATAGATTTGATGCATTGAACACTAATGACCGCAGACCAGACGAGTTGTGGAATGACATCAAGGACATCATCCATGAAGAAAGCAAGAGGTCACTGAAAAGACAGGAAAGAAAGAAAAGACCAAGGTGGATGTCAGAGGAGACTCTGAAACTTGCTCTTGAGTGTCGAGCAGCTAAAGCAAAAGGAAGAATTGATGAAGCAAAAGAACTGAACAGAAGATTTCAAAAGGCCTCTCGAGAAGACAAAATAAAGTATTATAAGGACATGTGCAAAGAGCTGGAGATGGAAAACCAAAAGGGAAGAAGACGCTTGACGTTTCTCAAGCTGAAAGAACTGAAGAAAAAATTCAAACCTCGAGCTGCAATAGTGAAGGATTCCATGGGGAAAATATTAAATGATGCAGGAAGTATCAAAAGAAGATGGAAGGAATACACAGAGTCATTATACCAAAAAGAATTAGTCGATATTCAACCATTTCAAGAGATGGCATATGATCAGGAACCGATGGTACTGGAGGAAGAAGTCCAAGCTGCTCTGAAGGTATTGGCAAAAAAAACAAGGCTCCAGGAATTGATGGAATATCAATTGAGATGTTTCAACAAACAGATGCAGCACTGGAGGTGCTTATTCATCTATGCCAAGAAATATGGAAGACAGCTTACTGGCCAACTGATTGGAAGAGATTCATATTTATGCCTATTCCCAAGAAAGGTGATCCAACCGAATGTGGAAATTATAGAACAATATCATTAATATCACATGCAAGCAAAATTCTGCTGAAGATCATTCAAAAATGGCTGCAGCAGTATATTGACAGGGAACTGCCAGAAATTCAGGCCGGTTTCAGAAGAAGACATGGAACCAAGGATATCATTGCTGATGTCAGATGGATCCTGGCTGAAAGCAGAGAATACCAGAAAGATGTTTACCTGTGTTTTATTGATTATGCAAAGGCATTTGACTGTGCAGATCATAACAAACTATGGCTAACACTGCGAAGAATGGAAATTCCAGAACACTTAGTTGTGCTCATGAGGAACCTTTACATAGATCAAGAGGCAGTTGTTCAGACAGAACAAGGGGATACCGATTGGTTTCAAGTCAGGAAAGGTGTGCGTCAGGGTTGTATTCTTTCACCATACCTATTTAATCTGTATGCTGAACAAATAATACGAGAACCTGGACTATATGAAGAAGAACAGGGCATCAGAATTGGAGCAAGACTCATTAACAACCTGCGTTATGCAGATGACACAACCTGGCTTGCTGAAAGTGAAGAGGACTTGAAGCACTTACTAATGAAGATCAAAGACCACAGCCTTCAGTATGGATTACACCTCAACATAAAGAAAACAAAAATTCTCACAACTGGACCAATGAGCAACCTCATGATAAACGGAGAAAAGATTGAAGTTGTCAAGGATTTCATTTTACTTGGATCTACAATCAACAGCCATGGAAGCATCAGTCAAGAAATCAAAAGACGCATTGCATTGGGCAAATCTGCTGCAAAGGACCTTTTCAAAGTGTTGAAAAGCAAAGATGTCACCCTGAAGACCAAGGTGCACCTGACCCAAGCCGTGGTATTTTCAATCGCATCATATACATGTGAAAGCTGGACAATGAATAAGGAAGACCGAAGAAGAGTTGACGCCTTTGAATTGTGGCATTGGCGAAGAATATTGAATATACCATGGACTGCCAAAAGAACGAACAAATCGTCTTAGAAGAAGTACAACCAGAATGCTCCTTAGAGGCAAGGATGGCAAGACCACATCTTACATAGTTTGGACATGTTGTCAGGACGGATCAGTTCCTGGAGAAGGACATCATGCTTGGTAGAGTACAGGGTCAGCGGAAAAGAGGAAGACCCTCAGTGAGGTGGATTGAAACAGTGGCTGCAGCAATGAGCTCAAGCATAACAAGGATTGTAAGAATGGCGCAGGACCAGGCAGTGTTTCGTTCTGTTGTGCATAGGGTCGCTATGAGTCGGAACTCACTCGGCGGCACCTGACAAGAACAACAACAACAGAGAACCCAGCGTAGGACATATGCATATAAGGCAATTGAAAACACCATGGCTTGGGTCAGGCGCATCTTATTTTTCAAGGTGATGTATTTGCTTTTCAAGACTTTAAAGAAGTATTTTGAAGCAGATTTGCCCAATGCAATGCATCTTTTGATTTCTTATCTGCTGCTTCCGTGTGTGTTGATTGTGGATCTAAGTAAAATTCAAAAAGAACTAGGGGATATTGTGTGGTTTAAAGTCAGGAAAGGTGCGTATCAGGGCCGTATCCTTTCGCCATACCCTCTCAGTCTGTATGCTGAGCAAATAACCTGAGAAGCTGGACTATATGGAGAAGAAAGGAGCATCACGATTGGAGGAAGACTCATTAACAACCTGCATTATGCAGATGACACAACCTTGCTTGCTCAAAGTGAATAGGAATTGAAGCACTTCCTGATGAGGATCAAAGACCATAGCCTTCAGTATAGATTATACCTCAACATAAAGAAAAAAATCCTCACAACTGGACTAATAAGCGACATCATGATAAATGGAGAAAAGATTGAATTTGTCAAGGATTTCGTTTTACTTGGATCCACAATCACAATAAATGAACAGGATAATAAAATGTCTAAGGCTTACATAGCACTTACTACACACCAGGAACTATTCCAAGCACTTTACATATATTCTGCATTAATTCATATACAGCATCTCTATGAATTAATGCTATTATTACCCTTTTTTTACAGATGAAGGAACAAAGGCTTAGAGACAGTAAGTAACCTCACCAAAGTCAACCACTTAGGATTTGAAGCGAATTCGGAGATAGTTTCACTTTAACAGAATGTGTATGAGTGAGAATCGACTGAAGGGCAACAATTTTTTTTTTTTTTTTGGTATTCTACACTGAACAGCCTTTGTACATACTTTGGAATGCAAGTGAATGAGACTGATACTACTACTATAAAACCTGTGAAAGCCGAAAGCTATGTAACGCAAAAACTTGTCAGAGAAGGAAAATTTAAATATTTTCCACTAAAATGAGTGATAGAAAAGTGGAAAGACCGCACCCTGTCAAAGACGGAAAACTTGGGAGATCCAGAAAAACAAGACAAACAAGACAGTCCAGTTGAGTTCCAGCTCTCACAATTTTCAATGTATAAGGCTAAACACTTTCCTTTTTTTTTTTAATAAAGGAAATATTTTGTAAATATTGACAGTTTGGCAATAAGTGGTTACACCTTTTTTGTGACACATTTCAAATCTTACCATAACTCAGTACTGAGAACTGCTATGGCAGACATTATGCTAGGTTCGGGGGACAGGTTAGTGAATCAAACTGGCAAAGGTGCTGAGGGGTTATAGTCAAATCCGGTCCTCAGTGAATTAGCTACAGAACTTTTGTCTTTTATAATGCATATGAGCATGTGTGGTTGTAATGACAACGTTGAAATTAAATTGTACCTGATAGCAAAAAAGTTTCCTTATATATGAGTAATATCAGGTTGCAATCATTATGTGCTCTGTTTACCTTTAGCACTAAAACTTTTATAACAATAAGAATTTTATACGTTTAATATGTGCCATATTAATTCTCCTGTAAGGTTGATTTGGTTAAACAATAAAACATAAGCAAATCTATAGCTTCACAATTTGTTGCTCATTTCAGCATGTGAAGTGACTTTCTCTCTGCTCTAAATGAAAAAGAAGAGGGATTATTGTTATTATCATAGGCATATTGTCTGTGATCAGAGAGTCAAATATTTTCAACAAGTAGTAAGATACTGAAAAAAAAGGTTGCTGTTGAGTCACTTTCAACTCATAATAACCCCATGTGTGTCAGAATAGCAGTGCTTGATAGGGGTCTTGGCTGTAATCTTTATGGAAACAGTCTCCAGGCCTCTCTTAGTAGTGCCACTGGGTAGGTTTGAACCTCCAACCTTTAGGTTAGTAGTCAAGCACAAACTCCAAACTCTCCATTACTTCTTTAAAGTTGTTTAATGCTCTTTTGCTTTAGTTATTTTTTAAACTCATATCCTAGTTTTTATTTGTATTTGCTTATTTTGAACAAAATATGAAAATTTCCAGTTTAAACAGATTAGTTCTTATTTACTTATTTTATAAAAGGAAAAAAAATCCTTTAATAACTTTCTTCCTTTTACAAAATTTTTGTTGTTGTTGTCGTTGAAAATATATACTGCAGAACAAAGACCAATTCAACAATTTCTACATGTGGTTAAAAACATTTTTGACCAAAGCATTTGGCCCATTGGCCCTTTGTCAAACATCTCTAATAACAGGCAAGTAAGCTAAGGGCTATTTTATGAAGAATGGTGAATGCCTGTTGCTCATGTCATTGAAAAGAGAAAAAAAAGTAGGCTCATCATCCAGTAGAAGGCTTTCAGTGTATAAAGAAGGAAAACTTTTCTTCCAAAGGAATGAAATAGTTAGCATAACTCAGGACAAATCATGCGCTGAGACAGGTAGTGTATGAAAAATTACTTGAAGCCCCTTCTAGCATCATAATTTTATAATTACCTAATTTTTTCAAAAAATTGAGTTATATAACATAATAATATAGAATATAAATGTTCACTTTGAAAGAACAGTGGAAATATTTTTTTTTTTCCTGAAGCTCAGGTATGGACAAAGCTGTAGCTTCTAACTAATTTAAGCCACAAATGATAATATGCATGTTCTCCATTAAGAAAAATATAGAATGAGTAATCATGCTGATTACAGATGCTGCTGAAGTTATGACAATGCTGAAAACAAGAACGGTAGAGATAAATTGAAATGTGACATTTTTCTCTATTTTCCATATTTTAAGCTCATTTTTTTGTATTAGAACGTTTAAGTGTCTCTCTTCTAATTAATTTTCATTAGCCTAAATTCATGAGTGTCTATAACTTTACGTGTGAAGTGCCATTTTTTCTCACAAGTTAAATAAATAAGTAAACCACAGCATTTCCTTTAATAAATTTCAACGTCAGCCAGATATTATTAAATATTAACATTCAGAAAATAGGTTATACAATCTATCACTATAATGTTCTTTCATTTCATGCATGATTATGTGAAATTACTTAAAATGTAATTATAGAATGGCAATTGTCAATTGTTATTTAATATAGCAAGTTTTAAATGACTGATTTTTTTTCCTTCACAATATAATTGCCAACTGCATCTTTCTCTGTATTTTTCACTATTTCTGGCTCAGAGGAGGATGACTAAAACAGCCTCCTAACTGATCTTCCTGTCCTAGCCTGTTTTTCGTCCAACTTTACCCTATATAGGACCGTGATCATGCCACTCCACGGCTCAAAAAATAGAGTGAATTCTGATTTTCTCTGACACCACATTAGAGCTTCTTATCATGTTCCCCAAGGTGCTCTCTGTCAACAAAAACACACAAATTGCTTTTGTTGAACATCAGTGGTCCGTGCAGACTTTTGCCCCTACTTCATTTCCTCTTATCATTCCCTTGCAGTATCAATGCCTATGTTGTTGGATATCTCACACTGCTGCCTCATAATCCCTCAGCCTCCTCTGTGTGCATATATTTATTTCTCCATTTCATTAAATCATGCATCCTTCCAAATCATAAACCTCAATGCTACTCACAGCTGCTCCAACTCCAATAAATGTAAAAGACCATATTTGACCATACTCTTCAGTCTTTTGACTTCATCCACACCTTCGCTCTCACTAAAAATGCCCTTCACTTTATCATAATCTGTTACTGAGGAAATCAAGTCCATCTGATGTGAGGTTATGTTCTCACTTAAATCTCCAAATATTCTATCTTCACCTTTTTATTTTTTTTTTATCTCAGAGAATGAAGTGCCCAAAGCTCAATCACTCATTCCTTCCTTTCCTAACCCTCCAGTAATTATTGCCATCAGGTCTCATAGATATATTCATTCTCCATTCCATTAACATATTTCTTTGGCTACAGAAGGGGTCAGAGCTCTCTAAAATAAAGAAGTAAATCTTCCTAAACTAATCACTCATACCCAACTGTGCCTTCCCTTCAGGTTTGTTGCTATTGTTAGGTGCCGTCTAATCAGTTCCAACTCATAGCGACCCTATGCACAACAGAACAAAACACTGCCCGGTCCTGTGCCATACTCACAATTGTTGCTATGCTTGAGCCCACTGTTGCAGCCACTGTATCAATCCACCTCCTTGGGGGTCTTCCTCTTTTTTGCTGACCCTTTACTCTACCAAGCATGATATCCTTCTCCAGGGACTGATCCCTCCTGATAAGATGTCCAAATTACGTGAGACCGAGTCTCACCATTCTTGCTTCTAAGCAGTATTCTAGTTGTACTTCTTCCAAGAAAGATTTGTTCGTTCTTTTGGCAGTCCATGGTGTATTCAATAGTTTTCACCAACATCACAATTCAAAGGCATCAATTGTTCTTCGGTCTTCCTTATTCATTGTCCAGCTTTCACTTGCATGAGGTGATTTAAAGAACTATTTCTTGGGTCAGATGCACCTTAGACCTCAAGGTGATATCTTTGCTCTTCAGCACTTTAAAGAGGTCTTTTGCAGATTTGCCCATTGCAATGGGTCTTTCGATTTCTTGGCTGCCACGTACAAGGGCGTTGATGGTGGATCCAAGTAAAATGAAATTCTTGACAACCTGAATCTTTTCTCCGCTTATCGTGATGCTGCTTATTGGTCCAGTTGTGAGGATTTTTGTTTTCTTTATGTTGAGGTGTAATTCATACTGAAGACTGTGGTCTTTGAATTTCATCAGTAAGTGCTTCAAGTCCTCTTCACTTTCAGCAAGGAAGGGTGTGCCATTTGCATAACACAGGCTGTTAATGAGTCTTCCTCCAATCCTGATGCCTTGTTCTTCTGCATACAGTCCAGCTTCTCGGATTATTTATTCTTCATACAGATTGAATAGGTATGGTGAAAGGATACAACCCTGACGCACACCTTTCCTGACTTTAAACCACTCAGTGTCCTCTTGTTCTGTTCGAAAAACTGCCTCTCAATCCATGCACAGATTACTCAAGAGCACAATTAAGTGTTCTGGAATTCCCTTTCTCCTCAGTGTTATCCATAATTTGTTATGATCCACACAGTCGAATGCCTTAGCATAGTCAATAAAACACAGGTAAACATCTTTCTGGTATTCCCTGCTTTCAGCCAGGATCCATCTAACATCAGCAATGATATCTCTGGTTCCATATACTCTTCTAAATCCAGCTGGAAATTCTGGCAGTTCCTTGTCCATATACTGCTGCAGCTGCTTTTGAATGATCTTCAGGAAAATATTACTTGCATGTGATATTAATGATATTGTTCGATAATTTCCACATTTGGTTGGATTACCTTTCTTGCGAAGAGGCATAAATATGTATCTCTTCCAGTCGGTTGGCCAGGTAGCTGTCCTCCAAATTTCTTGGCATAGACGAGTGAGCACTTGCAGTGCTGCATCAGTTTGTTGAAACATCTCAGTTGATATTCCATCAATTCCTGGTGCCTTTTCACCAATGCCTTCTGTACAGCTTGGACTTCTTCCTCCAGTACCATTGGTTCCTGATCATATGTTATGTTCTGAAAATGTTGGCCATTGACAGATTCTTTTGGTATAGTGACGCTGTGTATTCCTTCCCTCTTTTTTATTATGATGCTTCCTGCATCGTTTAATATTTTCCGTGTAGAATCCTTCACTATTGCAACTTGCGGTGTGAATTTTTTCTTCAGTTCTTTTAGCTTGAGAAATGCTGAGCATGCTCTTCCCTTTTGGTTTTCTATCCCCAGGTCTCTGCACATGTCATCATAATACCTTACTTTGCCTTCTCAAGCCACCCTTTAAAATCTTCTCTTCCACTCTTTTACTTCATTTTTTTTTTTTTTTTGCTTTAGCTACTTGATGTTCAAAGGCAAGTTTCAGAGTCTCCTCTGACACCCATCTAGGTCTTCTCTTTCTTTCCTGTCTTTTCAATGACCTCTTGCTTTATTCATGTATGATATCCTTGATGTCATTCCATAACTTGTCCTGTCTTCGGTCATTAGTGTTCTACACCTCAAATCTATTCTTGAGATGGTCTCTAAATTCAGGTGGGAAATACTCAAGGCCGTACTTTGGCTGTCATGGATTTGCACTAATTATTTTCAGTTTCAACTTTAACCTTTCAGGTTACAACTCTATTTTCTCCTTCCTTTTATCTCAAAACCACTTACTTGAAAGAGTGATCCGCACTCACTGTCTCCTCTTCTTCACCTACCGTAAACTTCTTTTAATTGGTTTCACATTTCTTTCATATATCAACCTTCGTCTTCCATTTAAATAATAAAGGTAGTAATAGTGATACTGATAATGACAGTTAATTTTTTTGAGCATTTACTAAGTGCCAGGCAGTGTGGTAAATGCTTTATATTTATTAACATTTTATATCATCACAATGATCTTATGAGAGTGTTACTATTATTATCATCAATTAATGTATTAAAAAATGAGGCACAGAGAGGTAAAGTCATGTGGCAAGTGCATAAAGCTTATAAGTGGCACAGCTTAAATTTGACCTAAGTTAGACTAGATTCACGCCTGCTTGCTTAACCATTATCTAAGCTCTTCCCAAGATTCTGACTTTGCTATGCTTCTCAAACTATATTCTTTACCTGATTCAGTCCCCTTCAATCCTGTTTCTTCAACTGTATCTTATAGGTATAAATGCTTGATTGTCAAGCTTACATTGCCAGCCACAATTACTGTCTTAAACCCCAATCCTGATTTTTCAAATGACTGTTAGAGACTTCCGCATAGATATTTCACTGACCCATCAAATTCAGAGCCTAAAATAGAATTTATAATCTACTGCTCAAAGTTCTGTGAAACCTATTTCTTTTTTTATGCTTCTTACTGCAATTAATGACATTAAATGTCATCCAGGATAAAACATATAAGTAATTTCATCTACTATTCCCCCCCACACCCCTTCTGCATCCAAGTCCTTGTAGATTCAAATTCCACAGCATTTCTTGTTTTTGTTCCCTCCTTTCTATTCTGTCATTTTCCTAATTCAGGAATGCATTATTCCTTAACTATTATGGTAAACTTTCTAAATGATTTGTTTCATCAGTTATCTTCCTAAAGGGTACTAGAAACTGCCATTCCATGTCTTCTTTAGGAACTTTAAATGATCAAATAAATATTAAGTGAGTGTTGGAGACAAATTTTCTTAACTGCTTTGACTTGTTTCCTCCTACACCCAGAGTTCTTATACAAGGCAATATTTGGCTTAGCATAAACTTCTAGTTTCTCAACTTAAAATTTTTGCTGGAAAGATTGCTTTCTCTAACTTTCTTATCAAAAATAATGAAAAATTAAGCTAAAGAAAAGATTAAGTTATCTTCCTATAGTCTCTGTAGAAAATTATGTTAACAACTGGTTGTCATAAAGAAAAATGTTCAAAGATAATGCAGTCCATGAAAAGTGGGAATTAATGTAACATAGAAATGTGTCAGGAGTTAATAAAAATGTTAGGTTACTTTGCTAGATTGTTGTGATGTATTTGTCAGCTTTTTTAAAAAAATACTTTGGTGCAAGTTCTTTTCTCATATAAAAAAATATTTACTTTTATGACATAAAATAAAATGAAAATAATTACCCACTCCATGTTAGAATCAGTGGATTGCAGAGTTTTAGAAAAACTCATTTCATCTAATAATTCTTAATGATTAGGACTTTCCTGGAGACTTCTCACCATTTCCTTACATTCAACTTTAACTAGAACAGCTATTCTTCCTTGCCCTGTGTATAGCTAACTGTATGGATGTCAAACCTACGTCACCAACAATAGCTTCTTTCTTAAACTCCAAAAGTCAGTTTTCAAATGATTGTTAAAGATCATCTCATTTACTGGGCTTCTGATTAAAACTTAGTTTGAAGAAAATGTTTCATGGCTAACAAATAATACATATATAATTTAAAAGATTTAAAAAAATTAAAAAGCAAGAAAGTATTTTAAGGCCAGTATTGTACTTCAATGGAGCCCTAGTAGTGCAACAGTTAAGCGCCTGGCTGCTAACGGAAAGGTGGCCTGTTCAAACCCGAAAATATATGGTGATCCGCTCCCATAAAGAGTTAAAAACAAACAAACTTGTTGCCATCCAGTCAATTCTGAATCTTAGGGACACTACAATACAGAGTAGAACTGCCCACAGGGTTTCCAAAGCTGTAATCTTTATGGAATCAGACTGACACATCTTTCTTCCATGGAGCTGCTGGTGGGTTCAAGCCTCCCACCTTTCAGTTAGCATCCCAGTGCATAATCACTGTGCCACCAGGGCTCCATTACAGAAAAATTACAGCCTAGAAAACCCTATGGGGCAGTTCTACTCTGTCATATATGGTTGCTATTAGTTGAAATTGAACTGGCACACTACAACAACAACAGTGTACCTCAAAATTCTCATTTTAGAAAGGTAGAAACAGAATAAAAGTAAATTGCCAAGGTCACACAACTAAAAGCCTTTTCTTATGTTTCCATCCATTCTAAAGCTCAGATTAGTTTCTTTGGATTTATTACTCAACCATTATATTCTTGACATATATGTTTATATATATGTACCCAAAACCCAGTGCCTTCGAGTTGATTCCGACTCATAACGACCCTATAGGACAGAGTAGGACTGCCCCATAGAGTACACACAGTCAAAATATGCTTTTAATTCATTTTTATGCTTGCATCAACTCATGCAGTTACTCAATGAATGAATCTATTAAACATTCACTAAATTTCATGAACTTGTTAGGCCCTAGGGTTTCAGTAATGAGTGGACTTAGTCCCTACCCTTGAGGAACCCACCATCTAGTGAGTCTTACCCCATAAGTAAATCAATAATTGCAATTCAAATTACTAAGAGCTATGATAGAATTTCGGGACTGGGTCTGATGATGGAATAGGGAACCTTGGTGGCTTAGGGGTCAAGAAGTACTGCTGCTAACCAAAAGGTGGTTAGTTCAAATCCACCAGGTGCTCCTTGGAAATGGCACGGGGCAGTTCTACTCTGTCCTATAGGGCCACTATGAGTTGGAATCAAGTCGACAGCAACAGGTTTGTTTTTGTTTTTTCTTTTTTTTATGATGGAATAAATGAGATCACTGTGAGAATATAGGCAATGAACGCCTAAATTTTCCTGGGGGTTGTCAAAGAAGGCATCCTATGAAAATTAAAATCTGAGTGGAGCTTGAAGGAAAACTGGAAGTGCTCTGGGTAGCCTCAGTAATGATGGGCAGGGTGAGTGAAGGGAGGAGATGATACACTGGTGTGATAAGTAGAGGAAACAGCATGTGAAAATTCACAGGGTCTGAGAGAACAGAGCATGTTCCAGAAACGACATTAGAAAAGTGAGGATGGAAAAAACTGTACAAGTGTGAGTATGTTAAGAGATGAGGTGAGAAAGGTAGACAGTGTTAACATGTGTCTTACATGACATGCTATGGTGGCAGGACATTAAAATGGGACTTGCTCTCTTAGTTATGTGTGAAGCACTAAGACAATAAGTGAAAAATAACCTACATTCCAAAGTAAGTAGATAGGTGACAGTATTAGTTTCCTAGAGTTGACATAACAAATTACCACAAACTTGGATGGATTAAAACAACAGAAATTTATTCTCTGACAGCTCCAGATGCTAGAAGTAGGAAATCAAGGATTTGGATGGGCCACTCTCTCTTGGAAGCCTCTAGGGGAGGCTTGACTATTTAGCTTCTGGGAGCCCCAGATATTCCTTGGCTTGCAGCAGCATAATTATAATTTCTGTCTCCATCTTCACATGGCTGTCTTCACTCTGTGTCTTTGATTCTTCTCCTCTTCTTGTGACAGCAGTCATTGTATTTACTGCTCACCCTACTCCAGTATGAACTTATATTAACTTGATTATATCTGCAAAGGTCCTACTTATAAATAGGTCACATTTACAGGACTGTGAATGAGGACTTCAACACATATTTTTGAGAAACACAATTCATCCCACCACAGTCTGCACTCTAGTCGCCCAAATTCAAGTATTTTCAATGTGCAAAATACATTTACTTCATACCAACATCCCCCAAAGTTTAACTCATTCCAGCATCCACTCTAAATATAAAATCTTATCTAAATATAATCAACTCAAACAGTCCCAAATCTCATCTTCTAAATAAGGTATGTGTGATGCTTTGGATGTGATCCATCATCATCATCATCATATATATATATAAAATGTATGTGTATATATATATATATAATGTATTATGTATTTTAATTATATTGTGTTTTAGGTGGAAGTTTACAGTGCAAATTAATTTCTCATTCAAAAACTTACACACAAATTGTATAAATAAACATAATGCTTAGTAAAGTAGAAGGTCAGAGAAAAAGAGGAAGACCACCGATAAGATGGATTGACACAGTGGCTGCAACATGGCAAAAACATAGCAGTAATTGCGAGGACTGCAAAGGATGGGATAGTGTTTAGTTCTGTTGTACATAGGGTCACTATGAGTCAGAACAGACTAGACAGCACCTAGCAACAAAAACATGGCAAGGAATCTCAGAATGGAATGAGGACTGATGAAATAATCTAAATGTATTGCAAATGCATGAAAAACCTTACTGACACAGATGGTGGAATCTATGAGTCTAAAAAGGCAGGAAACATAAGCACTGGTAGTTGAGAAAGTCTTTTTTTTTTTATTGTCTTGTGTTTTAGGTGAAAGTTTACAGCTCAAACTGGGTTCTCATTCAAAAATTTATACACAAATTTTTGACATTTGTTGCAATCCCCTCAATGTGTCAGCACTCTCCTCCTTTCCCTTTACACTCTGGGTTCCATTCATCCAGGTTTCCTGTCCCTTCCTGCCTTCTTCTCTTTGCTTTTAGGCAGATGTTGCCCATTTGGTCTCATATACTTGATTGAACTCATGGAAAAAATGGAAGAATTCAGGAAAATAATATAGGAACGAAATGCCAAAATAAATTCACAACTAGAAATCATACAAAAAAAAAAAATAGAAATCCAAAAGATAAGCAACAAGATTTCAGAAATGGACAGTGTCATAAAAGGTCTATGGAGCAGGTTTGAAACAATGGAAGATAGGGTCAGCAAAACTGAAGACAAACACTTGAATACAACTTTGAGGAAAAATCAGAAAAGAAGAAAAATGAAGAAACACTGAGAATGATGTGGGATACAATCAAAAGCAAATATTTGCAAGTGATAGAAGTTCCAGAATGGGGGGAGAAAATGGAAAACACAGAGAGGATCATTGAAGATTTGCTGATAGAAAACTTCCCTCATATCAAGAAAGATGAAAAGCTGACCATCCAAGAAGCTCAACAAACACCACATAGGAGAGGCCCCACCCCCTAAAAAATCACCAAGGCATATTATAGTCACACTCACTGAAACCAAAGACAAAGAAAAAAATCCCAGAAGCAGCTAGAGAAAAATGAAAAGTCGCATACAGAGGGGAAACAATAAGAATAAGCTCTGATTATTTGGGAGAAACCATGCAGGCAAGAAGGCAATGGGATGACATACATAAAACTTTGGTTGAAAAACATTGCCAACCAAAAATAATATATCCTGCAAAAGTCTCATTCAAATATGATGGCAAAATTAGGAGGTTTCAGATAAACAGAAATTAGGGGGATATGTAAAAATCAAACCAAACTCACAAGAATTATTAAAGGGAGTCCTTCGGTTTGAGGACAAACAACAACAGAACACAGCCTAAATCTAGGATGCAAGATCACACAAGCCAGATGCCAACCTAGGATATTAACTCTCAAGGACTATTCAAAACCAAAAGATTTACAATGGGGAACCAGAGAGGTTAATCTGCAAATGAAAACAACATCAAGACAATATAAGAGGGAATAAAAGGTATAAGTATAGAACCTCTAATGGAGAGGAAGACAGGATGATACCAAGTAATAATAGAGTGGTTCAAACCTAGCAAGATAAGGATAAATTTCAAGGTAACCACAAAGAAAGTTAACAAACCTACTCATCAAAATAAAGAAGAAAAACATAAAAGTCTCTGTAAAAAAAATCTACAAAAATAAAAGAAATGGAAAAAATCCAAAAAGGAATTCAGCACAAGAGAGTAAGAGGAACAAAGAAAACATCAACACCACAAAAAAAGCACTATAAAATGACAGCAATAAGCTCACACCTATAAATAATTACACTGATTGTAAATGGTCTAAATGTGCCTATAAAGAGACAGAGTGACAGAATGGATATAAAAACAAGATCCATCAATATGCTGTCTACAAGAGATTCATCTTAGAAACAAAGATGTAAATTTATTAAAAATGAAAGGATGGAAAAAATATATCAAGCAAACAACTACTAAAAAAGACCTGTAGTGCAAATACTAATATCAGATAAAATAGACTTTAAAACAAAATCCACCATAAAAGACAAAGAAGGGCAGTATATAATGATTAAAGTGATGATCCATCATGAAGACATAATCATAATAAATATCTACGCACCCAATGACATGACGCCAAAATACATAAAAGAAACTCTAACAGCACTGAAAAGAGAAATTCCTACATAGTAGTAGGAGACTTCAACACACCACTCTTGGTAAAGGACAGAACATCAAGAAAGAAATTTCACAAATATACGGAAGACTTAAAGGACACGATCAGCCAAATGGACCTCATACACATATATAGGACACTCCACCTAACAGCTACAAGGTATACATTCTTTTCCAAAACACATGGATCATTCTCCAGAATAGACCACATCTTAGGCTACAGACCAACCCTCAACAAAATCCAAAACACTGAGCTAATACGAAGTATCTCCTCTGACCACAACACCATCAAAGTAGAAATTAACGACAGGAAAAACGGAAAAAAAAATCGATTATATGGAAACTGAATAACACCCTACTTAAAAACCACTGGGAAACAGGAGAAATCAGAAATGAAATTTAAAAAAAATCCTATAATCAAAAGAGATTGAAAACACATCATACCAAAATCTTTGGGGCACAACAAAGGTAGTGCTCAGAGGTCAATTTATACCAATAGATGCACATGTCAAAAAAGAAGGGACAAATTTCAAAACATTACCTACACAACTTGAACAAATAGAAAGAGAACAGCAAAAGATGTCACAGCCTCCAAAAGTAAGGAAATAATAAAGATCAGGGGAGAAATAAAGTAAACAGAAAAAACAACAGAAAGAATCAACAAAACCAAAAGTTCGTTCTTTGAAAGGATCAACAAAACTAACAAATCACTGGCTAAACCGACACAAGAAAAAAAGGAGAGGATGCAAATAACCCAAAAAAGAAATGAAATGGGGGACATTACAACAGACCCAACTGAAATAAGAAGGATCGTAAGAAAGCATTATGTAAAATTATACTCCAACAAATTTGAAAACGTACAGAAGTGGACAAATTTCTAGAAACGCACAACCTACCCAAACTAATACAAAATGATGTTGAGAAGAGATCGAAAAGGTTAAAAAAAAAAAAAAAGAACTCTCAACAAAAAATAAGCCCTGGCTTCACTGGAGAATTCTACCAAACATTCACAAAAGAGCTTACACCAGTACTGCTCAAACTATTTCTGAGCCTAGAAAAGGAAGGGATACTTCCGAATTCAATCTATTAAGCCAGTGTAGCCCTGATACCAAAACCAGGCAAAGACACACCAAAAAAAGAAAATTACAGACCAATATCTCTCATGAATATAAATGCAAAAATTCTCAACAAAATACTAGCCAATAGAATTCAGCATCATTTCAAAAAAATAATACACCAGGACCAAGTAGGATTCATACCAGGTATGCAAGGACAGTTCAACATTAGAAAATCAATCAATGTAATCCACCACATAAATAAAAGAATCACATGATCACTTCAATTGAAGCAGAAAATACATTTGGCAAAGTCAAACACCTGTTCCTGATAAAAACTCTCAATAAAATAGGCAAAGAAGGGAAATTTCTCAACATAATAAACAGCATCTACAGAAAACCAACACCCAACATTATTCTGAATGGAGAAAGACTGAAAACATTTCCCTTGAGAAAAGGAACAAGATAAGGGTGCCCTTTATCACCAGTATTTAACATTGTGCTGGAAGTACTAGTTAGAGCAATAAGGCAAGAAAAGGAAATAAAGGACATCCAAATTGGTGATGAAGAAGTTAAACTGTCCCTATTTGCAGATGATATGATACTATATGTAGAAAAGCCAAAAGACTCCATGAGAAAACTACTGGAAGTAATAGAAAGATTCAGCAGAGTAGCAGGTTACAATATAAACACAAAACTCAGTTGGATTCCTATACACCAATAAAGAGAACGATGAAAACGAAATCAGGAAAACAATACCATTTATAATAGCCCCTAAAAAAATAAAACACTTAGAAATAAATCTAACCAGGGATGTAAAATACCTATACAAAGAAAACTATAAAACACTACTCCAGGAACCAAAAGAGATCTACATAAATGGAAAAACATACCATGCTCATGAGTAGAGAGACTCAACATTGTGAAAATGACAAATCTACCCAAAGCAATTTGCAAATACGTCACAATCCCGATCCAAATACCATCAACATTCTTTAAAGAGATGGAAAAACTAATCATTAACTTTATACAGAAAGAGAAGAAACCCTGGATAATTACAGCACTATTGAAGAAGTATAAAGTAGGGGAACTGGCACTACCTGATCTCAGAACCTACTATACAGCTATGATCGTCAAAACTGCCTGGAACTGGTACAATGACAAATACATTGGTCAATGGAACAGAATTGAGAACCCGGATGTAAATCCATCCACGTACGGTCACCTGATCTTCAACAAGGGCCCAAAATTCATTAAATGGGGAAAAGAGAGTCTTTTTAAGAAATGGTACTGGCAAAACTGGATGTATACCTGAAAAAAAAAGAAACAAGACCCATACCTCACACCATACACAAAAACTAATTAAAAATGGATCAAAGATCTAAATATAAAGGCAAAAACTATGAAGATCTTAGAAGAAAAAACAAGATGAATGCTAGAGGTCCTAATAACATGGCATTAACAGGGTACAAACCATAACTAACAACACACAGACTCCAGAAGATAAGCAATATAACTGGGATCTTCTAAAAATTAAGCACTTACGCTCATCAAAAGACTTCACCAAAAGAGTGAAAAGACAACCTACAGATTTGGAAAAAACTTTTGGCTATTACAAATCTGACAAAGGTCTAATTTTTTTTTAATCTATAGGAAAATCCAACACCTCTACAGCAAAAATACAATTACTCCAATGAAAAAATGGGCAAAAGAACAGACATTTCACCAAAGAAGACATTCAAGTGGCTAACGGACACATGAGGAAATGCTCCTGATCACTAGCCATTAGAGAAATGCAAATCAAAACCACAATGAGATACCATCCCAACCCGGCATTACTGGCATGAGTGAAAAAAGCAGGAAATAACAGATGTTGGAGAGGCTGCAGGGAGATTGGAACTCTTATGCACTGCTGGTGAGAATGCAAAATGATATAACTGTTTTGAAAAACAATATGGCTCTGCATCAGGAAGCTAGAAATAGAAGAGATCCAGCAATCCCACTCCTAGGGATATATCCTAGAGAAATAAGAGTTGTTACACCCATAGGCATATGCACACACATGTCC
The DNA here is from genome assembly GCF_024166365.1 of Elephas maximus indicus. NCBI lineage: Eukaryota > Metazoa > Chordata > Mammalia > Proboscidea > Elephantidae > Elephas > Elephas maximus. Next base: position 84,255,195 of record NC_064846.1, read on the forward strand.
ATTGCAGCATTGTTCACAATAGCAAAAATATGGAAACAACATAGACCCCCAATAACAGATGAATGGATAAACAAATAAAGAACAATGATGAATTTGTGAAACATCTCATAAATGGATGAATCTGGAGAGCAAAATGTAGAGTGATATCTCAATCACAAACGGACAAATACTGTGTGAGACCACTACTATAAAATTCATGAAAAGGTTTACATAAAAAGAAACAATCTTTGATGGTTTACAAGGGAGGAGGGGGGCGGGGATGGAAAAACATTAAATAGACATTAGATAAGTGGTAACTTTGGTGAAGGGTAAGACAGTACACAATACTGAGGAAGCCAGCACAGCCTGTACAATACAAGGCCATGGAAGCTCCATAGACACATCCAAACTCACTGAGAGGCCAAATTGCTGTGCTGAGGGCTGTGGGGACCATGGTCTCGGGGAACATTCAGCTCAGTTGGCATAGCATAGTTTATAAAGAAAATGTTCTACATTCTACTTTGGTAAGTAGTGTCTGGGGCCTGAAACACCTGTGCATGGCCATCCAAGATACTTCCTTCAATGGTCTCACCCCTTCAGGAGCAAGGGAGAATGAAAATAACTAAAGATACAAGGGAAAGATTAGTCCAAAGGACTAATGGACCACAACTACCATGGCCTCCATAGACTGAGTCCAGTACAGCTAGATGGTGCCTGGCTACCACCGCTGACTGCTCTGACAGGGATCACAATAGAGGGTCCCAGAGAGAGGCAGAGAAAAATGTAGAAGAAAATTCTAACTCACAGAAAAAAAAAAAAAAGACCATACTTACTGGCTTGACAGAGACTGGAGAAACCCTAAGAGTATGGCCCCTGGACACTCTTTTCACTCAGTAATGAATTCACTCTTGAGGTTTGCCCTTCAGCCAAAGATTAGACAGGCCTGTAAAACAAAACGAGACTAAAGGGGCACACCAGCCCAGAGGCAAGACTAGAAGGCAGGAGGGGACAGGAAGCTGGTAATAGGGAACCCAAGGTAGAGAAGGGAGAGTGTTGACAGGTCATGGGGTTGTTAACCAATGTCATAAAACAATATCTGTACTTACTGTTTAATGAGAAGCTAGTTTGTTCTGTAAATGTTCATCTAAAGTACAATAAAAAAAGAACTTTGCTACATAGTCTCTGTTCACATCTCTAGATCCATTTCCCAATCTTATCCCCTGAAAATCCATCTGAAAATCTGACCTCTATGGACAGGTCAGGGAGCCCTGGTGTTGCAGTGGAGAAGGCTTGCATTTTGAACCTACAAGCCATTCTGAGGGAGAAAGAAGTGGCAGTCAATTCTGTAAAGACTATAGCCTTGGAAACCTTATGGAGCAGTTCTACTCTGTCCTGTAGGGTCACAGTGAGTTGAAAACCACTCACTAGCAATGTAATGGGAAACTCTCAATTATCTTTTGAAGAAATACAAACAATAAAGAAAAAAATCTTATATATTTATACATGTACTTTTCATTTCCAGGACCATTTGTTCCTTTCTGTAGATTCAAATTTCCATCTACTATAATATTACTTTCTTGGCATAGACAAGTAGCACTTCCAGCACTGCATGTGTTTGTTGAAACATCTCAATTGATATTCTGTCAGTTCCTGGAGCTTTATTTTTCACCAATGCCTTCAGTGCAGCTTGGACTTCATTCTTCAGTAACATTGGTTTCTGATCATATGCTACCTCTTGAAATGGTTGAACGTCGACTAATTCTTTTTGGTATAACGACTCTGTGTATTCCTTCCATCTCCTTTTGATGTTTCCTGTGTCGTTTAATATTGTCCCCATAGAATCCTTCACTATTGAAACTTGGGGATTGAATTCTCTTCAGTTCTTTCAGCTTGAGAATCGCTGAGTGTGTTCTTCCCTTTTGTTGTTCTATCTGCAACTCTTCACACATGTCATTACAACACTTTGTCTTCTCCAGCCACCCTTTGAAATCGTCTTTTCAGTTCTTTTACTTCATTTCTTCCTTTCATTTCAGTTGCTTGACGCTAGAGAGCAAGTTTCAGAGTCTCCTCTGACATCCATCTTGGTCTTTTCTTTCCTGTCTTTTCAAGGACCTCTTGCTTTCTTCATGTGTGATGTCATTCCATGACTCTTCTGTTCTTCGGTCATTAGTGTTCAATGCATCAAATCTATTCTTGAGATGGTCTCTAAATTCAGGTGTGATGTATACTCAAGGTCATATTTTGGCTCCCGTGGACTTGCTCTGATTTTCATCAATTTCAGCTTGAACTTGCATATGAGCAATTGAGGATCTATTCCACAGTTGGCCACTGGTCTTGTTCTGACTGATGATATTGAGCTTTTCCATAGTCTGTTTCCACAGATGTAGTCAATTCGATTTCTGTGTATTTCATCTGGCAGGTCCATGTGTATAGTTGCCGTTTATGTTGGTGAAAAAATGTGTTTGCAAGGAAGAAGTCTTTGCGAAATTGTATCATTCAATCTCTGGCATTGTATCTTTCATCGAGGCCATATTATTTTCCAACTAACGATCCTTCTTTGTTTCCAACTTTTGCATTCCAATCACCAGTAATTATCAATGCATTCTGATTGCATGGTCAATCAATTTCAGACTGCAGAAGCCGATAAAAATCTTCAATTTCTTCATCTTTGGCCTTAGTGGTTGGTGCAAAAATTTAAATAATTGTCATATTAACTGGTCTTCCTTGTAGTCATATGGATATTATCCTATCACTGACACCGTTGTACTTCAGGATAGATCTTGAAACATTCGTTTTGATGATGAATGCAACACCATTCCTCTTCAAGTTGTCATTCCTGGCATAGTAAACTATAGGATTGTCCGATTCAAAATGGCCAATACAAGTCCATTTGAGGTAATTAATGCCCAGGATAGCGATGATTATGCATTCCATTTCATTTTTGACAATTTCTAATTTTCCTAGATTCATACTTCTTACTTTCCATGGTCTGATTATTAATGGCTGAAGCTGTTTCAACTCATTTTGAGTCATGCCCCATTACCAAATGAAGATCCTGAAAGCTTTACTCAAGCCACACCATTCAGGTCGACTCTACTTTGAGGAGGCAGCTCATCCTTAGTTGTCTTTTGAGTACCTTCCAAACTGGGGGGCTTGTCAGACAATGTTCCACTGCTATTCATAAGGTTTTCACTGGCTAATTCTTTTCAGAAGTAGACTGCCAGGTCCTTCTTCCTATCTGTCTTAGTCTGGAAGCTCAGCTGAAAACTGTCCCCCATGGGTGGCCCTATTGGCATCTGAATACCAGTGGCATAGCTTCCAGCATCACAGCAACACACAAGCCCCCACAATACAAGAAACTGACAGACATGTAAATTCCCAAGAGAGGAGATCTAACAGAATGCAGAAATTATCAAACTATATCGTTAATATCACATGAAAGGAAAATTTTGCTGAAGGTCATTCAAAACTGGCTGCAGAAATATATCGACAGGGAACTTCCAGAAATTCAGGCTGGATTCAGAAGAGGATGCGGAACCAGAGATATCATTGCTGATGTCAGATGGACCTTGGCTGAAAGCAGAGAATACCAGAAAGATGTTTACCTGTGTTTTATTGACTATGCTAAGGCATTCGACTGTGTGGATCATTACAAATTATGGATAACATTGCAGAGAATGGGAATTCCAGAACACTTAATTGTGCTCATGAGGAACCTGTACACAGATCAAGAGTGAGTTGCTCAGATAGGACAAGGGGATACTGATTGGTTTCAAGTCACGAAAGGTGTGGGTCAGGATTGTATCTTTTCACTACAACTGTTAAATCTGTATGCTGAGCAAATAATCTGAGAAGCTAGACTAGATAAGAAGAATGGGACATCAGTATTGGAGGAAGACTCATTAACAACCTGCATTATGCAGGTGACACAACGTTGCTTGCCGAAAGTAAAGAGGACTTGAAGCACTTACTAATGAAGATCAAAGACCACAGCCTTCAGTATGGATTTCACCTCAACAGAAAGAAAACAAAAACCCTCACAACTGGACCAATGAGCAACATCATGATAAATGGAGAAAAGATTGAAGTTTCAAGGATTTCATTTTACTGGATCCACAATCAGCAGTCATGGAAACAGCAGTCGAGAAATCAAAAGATGCATTGCATCGGGTAAATCTTCTGCAAAGGACCTCTTTAAAGTGTTGAAAAGCAAAGATATCACCTTGAAGACTAAGGTGTGCCTGACCCAAGCCATGGTATTTTCAATTGCATCATATGCATGTGAAAGCTGGACGATGAATAAGGAAGACCGAAGAAGAATTGACACTTTTGAACTGTGGTGTTGGTGAAGAATATTGAATATACCATGGGCTGCCAAAAGAATGAACAAATCTGTCTTGGAAGAAGTACAACCAGAATGATCCTTAGAAGCAGGGATGGTGAGAGTGCATCTTACATACTCGGGACATGTTGTCAGGAAAGATCAGTGCCTGGATAAGGACATCATGCTTGGTAAAGTACAGGGTCAGCAGAAAAGAGGAAGACCCTCAACGAGACGGATTAATGCAGTGGCTGCAGCAATGGGCTCAAGCATAACAAGGATTGTAAGGATGGTGCAGTGTTTTGTCCTGTGGTACATAGGGTCGCTATGAGTCAGAACCGACTCGGCAGCCCCTAACAACAACAACATAATTTTCCTTTTCCTGAAGGATGATGTCCTTTTCCAGGGACTGTTATCTCCTGATAGCAGGTTCAAAGTAAGTGAGATGAAGTCTTACCATCCTCACTTCTAGGGGGCATTCTGGCTGTATTCTTTCCAAGACAAATTTGTTCAGTCTTCTGGCATGCCACAGTATATACAATATTCTTCAACAACACCATAATTAAATGCATCAATTGTTCTTGTTTTCCTTATTGATTGTCCAGTTTTTGCATGCATATAAGGTTATTGAAAATGACATGCAAAGGTCAGGAAAACCTTAGCCTCAAAATGACATCTGTGCTTTTCAACTCTTTAACGAGGTTTTATGCAGCAGATGCACCCAATGCAATATGTCATTTTATTTCTTGACCACTGCCTCCACTGGCATTGATTGTGGATCCAAGTAAAATGAAATCCTTGACAACTTCAATATTTTCTCCGTTTATCATGATGTTGCTTATTGATCCAGTGGTGAGAATTTTTGTTTTATTTATGTTGATGTATAATCCATACTGAAAGCTTTAGTCTTTGATCTTCATCAGTAAATGCTTCAATTCCTCTTCACTTTCAGCAAGCAAGGTTGTGATATCTGCATATTGTAGGCTGTTATGAGTCTTCATCCAATCCTGATACCACGTTCATCTTCATATAGTCCAGCTTCTTGAATTATTTCCTCAGAACTCAAATTGAAAAAATATGGTGAAAGGATACAACCCAGCTGAACATTTTTTCTGATTTTATACCATGCATTTTTTTTATTATTGCATTGTTCCATTCAAACTACTGCCTATTTTTCTATGGATATGTTCCACATGTTCTTCCCTTTTGGTCTTATAAGTCCAGGTAATTGCACATTTCATTATACGACCACTTGTCTGTCAGTTTGTCATATTGTGGTAGGTTGTATATTGCTCTGATGGTGAAAGCTATGCTACTGGTATTCCAAATACCAGTAGGGTCACACAGGGTGGACAGATTTCAGTGGATATCCCAAACCAACAGAATAGGAAGAAGGACCTGACCATACACTGCCAAGAAAAATTCGCCAGTGAAAACCTTATGGATAGTAGTGGGACATTGTCTGATACAGGGCTAGAAGACAAGCCCCTCTGGTTGAAAGGCAACCAAAATACAACTGAAGAAGAGCTGCCTCCTCAAAGTAGAGTCAGCCTTAATGACTGAATGGCCCAAAATTAGATAACAGATGAGATGAAAAATTTCCTAGAAAGACATAAACTACCAGAACTAATTCAAGAGCAAATAGAAAATATAGATACATCTATAACAAATAAAGGGATTAAATTAGTGTCTCAGAATTTTCTAGAGAAACAGAAGTAGTGTCATATATATACACATATACACACACACATACAGTCACACTCGTATGTGTGTATGTAGAGAGAGAGAGACGCAGAGAGAGAGGGAGAGATTTACTTAAAGGGACTGGCTCATGCAACTTTGGGGGCTGGCATGTTCAAAATTGTAGGTGAAGTGACAGGCTGGAGACTTCTGCTGGTTCATGGAATTGGGGCAGGCTGGAAAGCCTAAAATCTGTAGTTCAGGTGGCAGGCTGGAGACTTCTGCAGGCTTGTGTCCCGAGCTCCATAAGTCAGGTGAAGGCTGGAGTGTAAGTTGAGAGAGAAAGCAAGTTCTGCCAAAATACTTGTTTATTATCTGAGGTATGCCACACCCTGAGGAAATTCCCCTTTCAATTGATTACATTAAATTACATTGTAGAAGGTGATTACATTACAACAGCAACTAATTAGTCTAGTGTCTGGCCAAACCACCAGGAATCATAACCTAACCATGTTGGCACATAAAATTAACCACCATAATTAGTAATAAAAAAAAATGACTCTCAAAGAAATGTACAGACCCAGATGGCTTCCCTGAAAACTCCACAGCTAAGGTCATATATAATAGTGAAAGACTGGGTGCTTTCCCCCTCAGATAAGGAGAAAAATGAGCATGTACTTTCCTATCACTTCTCTTCATCATTGTACTGAAGGTTTTAGACCTGAAAATTAGGCAATAAAATGAAATAAAAGAAATAAATTTTGGAAAGAAAAGTAAAACTAACTCTATTTGCAGATGATATGATCAACAATTCACTAGGGAAAAGAGAGTGTTAGCAATAAATGATAATGTGACAGCTGGATGTAAAAAAATGAAGAGATAGCTTAGCTCACATCATGTACAAAAAATTTCTCAAAGAACTAAATGTGGAGGCCAAAATTATAAAACTGTTAGAAGAAAACATAAGGATAAATCTTGTGAGCTCGAATATGGGAATGGACACCAAAAATACAAGTAGCATAAATAAGTAAATAATAGCTAAACTGGACTTCATTAAAAGTAAAAACTTTTGTGTACCAAAAGCCACTATCAAGAAAGTGAAAAGACAACCCACAGAATCGGGGAAAATATTTGCAAATTATGTGTCTGATGAGAAACTTGCATCTATAATATATAAAGAGCTCTTACAAATTAATACTGAAAAGACAAATAACTGATTAACAATGGACAAAGGATCTGAATAGACATATCTCCAAAGAAAATATATAAATGGCCAATAAGCACATGTATTTCCAACATTGTTAGTTATCAGGGAGTTGAAAATCAAAAGCACAATGAGATATCACTACACACCCACTAGCATGGCCGTAACTGAAATGTCAGACAATAACAAGTGTTGACAAATATGTGGAGAAATAAGAACCCTCATACACTGATGGTAGAAATGTAAAATGGTACAGCCACTTTGGAAAACAGCCTAACAGTTCCTCAAATGTTAAACATACAATTACCAGTTGATCCAGCAATTCTACTACTAGTGTATATATTCAAGAGAAATGAAAACATATGGCCACATCAAATCTAGTATATGAATGTTTCTAGGAGCATTATTCATAAGAGCCATAAAGCAGAAACAACTAAAAGGTCTGCAAACTGGTGAATTGATTAATAAAATGTATATATTCGTACAATGGAGTATTAATGTCAATAAAAAGAAATGCAGTACTAATACATACCACAACATGAATGAATCCTGAAATCATTATGATAAATAAAATAGACCAGCCACAAAGACTACATTGTATGTGATTCCACTCGCACAGAGTGTTCACAGTATGCAAATCTGTAGAACCAGAATGAGTAACGGTTGCTTAGGACTTGAGAAAGTGGGGAAGAATGGTGGTGGTGGTAGTGAAGCTGATGAGGGGTAATCAGTATTGGGTATGGAGTTTCATTTTGCAGTGATGAAAATGTTCTAAATTTGATTGTTATGACGCTTGTAGGACTCTGTAAATATACTTAAAACCATTAGATTCATTTAACTCTTTAAATGGCTGAATTTTATGCTATGTGAATTATTTTTCAATAAAGTTGTTTTAAAAGTGCATGGATAAAGGCAGTACTCAGAGGGAAATTTATAGCAATATCACCTACATCAAAAAGAAAGAAAAAACACAAATCAACAGCCTAACTCCACAACTTGAGAAATTAAAAAAGAAAGAACAAACTTAGCTAAAAGATACCAGAAGGAAATAATAAAGATCAGAGAAGATATAAACGAAATAGAGAATACAAAAACAATAGAATCAATGAAACCAGAAGTTAGTTTTTTGAAAAGGTCAATAAAATAAACAAACCTTTGTCTAGACTGCCAAAGAAAAAGAGAAGATGCAAATATCTAAAGTTAGAAACAAAAGTGGCAACATTACAACTGACCCTACAGAAATAAAAAAGATGGCAAGAAAATACTACAAACAATTGTATGCCAACAAATTAGATAACTTATAAGAAATAGATAAATTCCTAGGAAACACCTAATTTACCTAAAGGGACTCAAGAAGAAATAATAAATATTAACAGACCCATAACAAGTGAAGAGATTTAATCAGTAATAAAAACCTCCCAGCACAGAAAATCCTGGAACAGATGGCTTTCACTAGGAAATTCTACCACGAATTTGTAGGAGTAGTGACTCTAATCATAACTTAAAATTTTCCAAAAAACAGAAGAAGAGGGTACACACTTCCTAAATCATTCAACGATGCCAGAATTATCCTGATCCCAAAGTCAAAGCCACCACAAGGAAAGAAAATTACAGACCAATAGCACTAATGAATATAGATGCAAAAATATGGAGCAAAATACTAGCAAACTAAATCCAAAGAAATATTAAAGAGATTATACACCATAATAAAGTGGAATTTAACCCAGGAATGTGAGGGTGGTTTAACATTAGAAAATCAACATTAGAAAACCTTATAAATTAAACATCAGAAAATCTATTAATACACCACATTGCTAGAACAAAGGAAAAGAACTACATGATCATCTCAATTGATGAGAAAAAAACATTTCACAAAATTTAAGACACCCTTTTAGTGAAAAAAATACTGAACAAAATAGGTAAATTTTTTTTTTTTACAAAATAGGGACAGAAGGTATATTCCTTGATATAATAAAGGGTACTTATGAAACTCCCACAGTGAACATCGTACTTAATGGGAAAAGACTGAGAGCTTTCCCACTAAGATCAGGAACAAGACAGGGACACCCACTTTCACTAGGACTATTCAACATTGTTCTGGAAGTATGAAACTCCCACAGTGAACATCGTACTTAATGGGAAAAGACTGAGAGCTTTCCCACTAAGATCAGGAACAAGACAGGGACACCCACTTTCACTAGGACTATTCAACATTGTTCTGGAAGTCTTAACCAGAGCAACTAGGCTAGGAAAAAAAAGTATCTACATTGGAAAGGAGGAAATAAAACTATTCTTTGCAGATGACATGTCTATACATAGAATACCCCAAAGAAACCACAAGAAAGCTATTGGAACTAATAAATAAATTCAGCAAAGAGAATACAAGGCCAACACATAAAAATCAGCAATGAGCAATCAGAAAATGAAATCAAGGAAACATTATTATTTACAATAGCATCCAAAAGAATAAAGTACCTAGGAATAAATTTAATGAGGAAGGTGAAAGCCTTGTACACAGATAAATACTACTAAAATAAATTAAAGACGACTTAATAAATGGAAGGACATCCTATGTTTGTGGATTGGAAAGTTTAATATAGTTAATACTACCCAAAGCAATCTATAAACTCAATGCAATCTCCATCAAAATTTGAACAGCCTTCTTTGCATAAATGGAAAAGCCAATCCTCAATATTATATGGGAAAGCAAGAGATGCTGAATAAAACAATCTTAGGAAGAATAAAGTAGAAGGACTCAAAGTTTCTGATTTCAAAACATACTACAAAGTCACAGTAATAACAGCCTGGCACTGGTATATAAAAAAACAAAACAAACAAACAAACAAAAAACCCATTGCTGTCTAGTCGATTTCAACTCATAGCAACCCTACAATAATATATAAATAGGCCGATGGAATAAAATTGAGACTCCAGAAATAAATCCATATGTCTATGGTCAACTGATTTTCTACAACGGTGTTGATTCAATGTGGAAAAAAGAGTCTCTTCAATAAATGGTGCTGGGAAAATTGTAATTGCACATGCAGAATTAATCAGCATCAATGCTTCACACTATACATAAAAACCAATTCAAAATGGATAAGGACCTAAATGTGAAAACTAAAAGCAAAATTGTGATATATACATACAATGGAATATTACTCAGCCACAAAGATAAATGAAGTCCTGATGAAAGCCATAACATGGATAAACGCTGAAAACATTATGCTCAGTGAAATAAGTCAGTCTCAAAGGGACAAATTGTGTGGGATTTCACTTATATGAAATAAGCAAATGTATAAAAGCCTGCTGCCATCAAGTCAATTCTGACTCGTAGTGACCTCATAGGGCAGAGTAAAACTGCCCCATAGGGTTTCCAAGAAGAGGCTGGTAGATTTGAACTGCTGACTTTTTGATTAGCTGCTGAGCTCTTAACTACTACACCACCAGGGCTCCTAAGCAAGTGTATAGAAACCAAAAAATTATTATTGATTACCAAGGGTGGACAGGATGAAGAAAGGGGGAGTTTTGCTTAGAGGGCATTGAGTTTATGTTAATTGTGTTGAAATAACTTAGTAAAAGATAGTAAGAATGGATGCACAACTTGGAGAATGTAATCAATGTCACTGAATTTTACATGTTAAAACTGTTAAATTGGCATATGTGTTGTTGCACGTCTTGTTACCAAAACAATGCATGACTCTCTTTTTCATTGATTCAGGTATCTGACTAGTGCTATTTTTGCACTTGTCAGATTTTTAGCTTAAAAATGAAAGGAGGTGGGGGGAGAAAAGAGACAAAAGGTTGGAGGTTGAAAGAAAATTAGGAGGAAGATGTGTAAATAGAAAGTCTGTATATGTGTCTAATCCTTCACTGAGAGTGAATAAAAGAGTTGGAAAAAACTGAGAATTAAAGAGAAGTTATTCCAAACAAACCTCTATATTAGTTACCAAAAAGTGATGTTGGATCAAGTAGCTTACCTGCCATTTGAAGTGCTATTGATGGGTGGAATTAGGGAGAGAAATAGTAGTACTGTTCATTCATAAAAACCAAAAAACCCAGTGTTCATTCATAGGTATATAAACTGGAATCTCTGCAGAAAGAAGGTACCAAAAAACCAAAACCAAACCCACTGTCATTGAGTTGATCCTGACCAATGGCGACTCATGTATTACAGAGTAGAACTGTCCCATAGGGTTTTCTTGGCTATAATCTTTACAGAAGCAGTCTGCCAGGCGTTCCTTCCACAGAGCCACTAGGTGGGTTCCAACTGCCAACATTTATGTTAGCAGAAGATATTGTTGCTAGGCGCTGTCGAGTCGCTTCCAACTCATAATGACCCTACGTACAGCAGAAGGAAACACTGTCCAGTACTGCGCTATCTTCACAGAAGATCCAAAAAGAAAAAAAAAAAACCAAACCCGTTGCCGTGGAGTCGATTCCGACTCATAGCGACCCTACAGGACAGAGTAGAACTGCCCCGTAGAGTTTTCCAAGGAGCGCCTGGTGAATTCGAACTGCCAACATTTAGGCTTGCAGCCTAACTCTTAACCACTGCGCCACCAGGGTTTCCAACCAATTAGGATAACTTGAGGGCTTCCCCCTCCTCCAAAATATGGGGTGAATGTAGGCAAACCACAAGGGAAAGTTAAGGAATAGCAGGCTAGCTATCAACAGCCCCAGGTTTGAAATGATGAAGGAAAGCAGTTACTGGAGCTTGAAAAAGAGACATGGAGAGAGAACACTACTTTAGGAGCAATGTCTTTTCTTAGAGGAGACTGCAGGGAGGGAGCCAGCGGGAATGAATACCCTGACCACTCTCTTTATTCCCTCCGATCTTATGCAGAGGCTCCACATTGATGAAAGCCAGCCTCAAGCCAAAGGGCAAATGAGTCCACAGATAAGGTGTATACAGGTACGACTCGTGGAAGAGAAAGCAAGGTGAAGAAATGGGGGATGGGGGTAGTGGATTTGGAGAGACAAATGAAAGATATCTGGCACAATAGTATCTGAAAACAAGTTGTTTATTACTTGAGAAGCACAGTATTTGCATTTCACCAAAGAAAAAACCTGATAGAATTATTCTAACCAGGTTTGGTAGTATTTTCATTAGAATGCTACTCAGCCATTAACAGTCACAGCTTCCAGAAATGGCAGATTATGAATTTATTGGTAATTTCCATATGCATATCAGTCAGTAAAATTCACCCTCAAGTCTTGAAGTCTGATCAAATTTTAAAATCATCTTAGATCCTTCCTCTGCCTTTGTATGCAGGGCTTTTTCACATTTTCCCTACATTTCTGTATTGTCTCTAATTTCTTTTTTCTAGACATACCCTTCCTTGTTTGTCTAAAATGCCCCAGACCCTCAGTCTCTGTTAAAATAACTGAAATTATTCTGATGACTTTTGCATCCTATTCAGACGTCCTTCTACTCTCTCAACCTTTTCAATACTTCCATACATGAATGTTCTTATTTCTCTTATTATTCCCAATCTTTCCTGCCTTTACTTAAACGAAGTATCTCTGTTTTACATCTGTCTAGCACACTGGGACATCCTTGTGCTCTCTGGTGCTATCTGCTACCCAAATGTACATGAAATCTCTAAAGGCATCAGTCTTTGATTTCTAGAGAGAAGATTCTCTTATTAAAAAAGCATGTTTTTAATAAATGATGTGGCAAAAGAATGAAATATTGTTCGATCCATTTGTTCCTTTTGCCTGCTGTGCAAATCTCCAGTTGATAATTACAAATAGATGAAAATACGCTTTTTATGTATTAAATGAGAAATCTTATGTAAACATTCAACTGCCTCTGATTGGAATCCTCTTACAAACACTACTTTGTTAAAAGAACCATAGATGTGCTGCAAATTAAATTCTCTTACTAACAAGATATACTAGGCAGTAATGAATTCACATCAATAGCCAATATGTTTTAAGTGACAGCATTGGTATTAATTTTATTGGTGAGTCACATCTCTGATTCAGAGTCTTCCTCTGAAGTACCATGTTCAGGCTGGCAAATCAAAATTAGCATCTTCTTTTTCTTTATTTTAAATTAAGCTTTCTCTGTTTACCAAGTGTAATAAAATCTTGTTAGATTTTGCCCAACCATATTTTTCAAAATAAAAATATTATTAACATCTGCTCTTGGTGTCTTTATGTTGAACTGTGATTTATGGAGCATGTGGCATGTGATCTGTGGGGGGAAATACCTTGAGCTAACACCTTGAGATGATTAATCATGTTTACAATGCAGTCCTGTAATAATTGTTCACAAGAACATTTATGCATAAGTTGATATCCTGGTTCAAAATGATAACTCTCAAATTCCTGCTGTTGAGTACTGAAGTTAGTTGCTCTCTCTCCTATTCAGATCCAGAAAATATTCTTTTACATAGAATTGTAGCAGGTTTGTAGATTTAGTTTCTATAAAAACTTTCTTGTCAAAGGCAATATTAATCCTCACTAAATAAAAAAGTGAAAAAACTGTAACGTTAAGTGAGTAAGAGCTGATGTTAGCATTCGACAAATTCTCACAAGTTTTGATATTCTAATAGCACAACATATTTTTGAATTTTAATAAAAGGTACTACAAACCCTTTAAAAAGTCTGTTAAGATGCTGCAAAAGGAATCAATCAAAGCCAGTCCCTCCCTAGAGTTTATGTTTAAGAGGAGATACTAATGTCTTTATGTCAGAAGGCATTTTCTTCTTTAATTAATTTTTGTTCTCTTAGAGGGGGATTCAAATGCCAAGTGCTTACTCTAAATGCACCTGTGTCCTTTACAAAAGCAAAAATTCAAAGTTTGTTTTGTCTTCCTTTTTGAACATTATTCCTCCTTTTTATCAGACATCTGCTGCTTTTTCTCATTTATTGGTTAATTTTGCTGACATGAGATGTGATTCAGTCATTGCAAAGGCATTTGTAGCTTTATAGAAAGAGTCCATTATTAACTAATTGTACAATCCATGATTGAATTCCTGCTTTGGACATAGCCACTGTAATTTAGATTATTAATCTGTATTTATTTATTTATATTTTAACCTATTTTTCCCTAACAGTGTGTTGGTCAAGATACAATAGAGATATAAACCCTATATGCTACCTTAATTAAAGATTCCAGGAGACTCCTGGAGATTTGCCTGGAAAGGAGTAGATTTACTCTCTGCTTTTATGCACATTGAGGGATTTTGACATTTTGAGAGCTGCTTTAGTGTTTTTCCCCATGAAATAAAGAAAAGGATTAAGTGAAGTATTTCTAGCTATAATTGGGCTCATTTAGAAACTTAAAATATACTCAAATAAGAGGGAAAGGGAGTAAGAGAGACGAATGGGAGGAATAAGAGACTGCAAAACAAGTTATGAAGTTTAATTAAACATTTTTGGATTCTGTTTATTCCAGTGTTGGTGTCACATTGTGAGCTATTAAAGAATGTTGTACATAGTTTTTTTTTTTTAATATACTTTATTTGCTCTGAACAAACACCAGGAATGTAGAACAGATGCCCAAAGGACGGAGAACAAAAGAGAGCTATTCTAAGGAACCAGTGGGAAAAAAGAAATATCAACAAAATGATTTTGATATGACATTTATTCTTTTTCAAATATACTAAGCCTCCTCGTATTTAAGATACCAGAATACCTAGATTTCCTAAGCATCTGAGGTGTTTATACCACAGAAAGTGCCTGCAACCTAATGTTTAGGTGTTACTGGCACAAGATTTCAGGAACTGGTATACTTGCTATCTTCCTTGTAGTTGGTAAATGCTAATAAGAATATATATAGGACAGTGGAGCAAAATCTGTTCTGTTTTCCAGTAATACATATGAGACTTCCTTTGGACTTCTCTGTTTCTGAACAAGCAGTGAACACAATTGCCAGAGCCAATACCAAGTGCATTCAGAAAGCCAGAGGGGAATCTTGGTGTATTTAACTCTAGTCTCCTCTACCCAAACTCACCCAGTGTAACTCTTCTTCCACCCTTAACAAGATCTTCCAACTTTTAAGCATTGTGTTCCGATACTGAGGAGACTATTATGGCCCCAGAATAAATACTGTTTTTCAACTATCTGTTAGAATCAAGTATTGCATAGATTTAGCAAGTTTTCTGTTGAAGAGTTTGCAAAGCAAAGATCATGATTAATTCAAACATGTACAAAGATTCTATGTAAGAGCACAGCATAAAGTGTAAAACACTGAGATTTTCTTTAAGCAAAAATATATGACATATAGCTTTTGTCCATATTTTGCAAAGTTGAAGTAACAGATATTAATTAGAAACACTTTTGTAAAGTTGAATGTTGTTGATCATTGCTACAGTGGGACCATTTTACTTTACTAATAGAATAAATTGCCCTTCCTCATGTAACATATTTTTTCATTCCTAATAATTTCTCTGACAGGTTACAAGATCATTGAGGTATAAAAATTTTCGTAAAAAAATAAAAGCACACACCACAGAGAGAGACATTTTAACCCTCCATTTACAAAATTATTTTTGTCAAAATACATTTGTAACTTTTTGATTTAAAAACTTCTCACCTGTCATATTTGGAAAAGATTATAATTTTTTCAGTTGGAGTATATAGTAGGTATTAAATTGATCAAAGCATTGATTAATTTTGGTCTCTTATTAATTTTCTAAAGTAAGAAAAGTAGTTTTTAGTAAACAACTATGCCAGAATTCATCAATAAGGGCATTTCTAGGGAAATTATGAACATTTGTAACCATAACTTTATCTTTATAAAGGCCAATAAAACTTCTTTTCTTACCACTTTTATTTTTTCATATGAAGGAACAGATAACCTTTCTCCTCAGTGGGCCAGAGAATGTTTCCTAAAGGTATTGAATCAATGAAAAAAATTAAAAGGGGTCACAGTTCCAGCATTGCTCTTCACAAAGAAAAAACTGAACAAGTAGACTGTTAGCAATATTTGTAATAATAATGTCCTTTATATGGCATAGAACATAAAGAACAAGAAAAGTAAGCAGAAATATACAAAATGTGTAAGTGAGAAGACATGTAAGTTATAACAGGAGAAGATAAAATGTGTTCTCCTTACTGAATCATTTCCTCAAGATTTGTCACCATGGAGAATGAACTAAAACTTGAGGGCAGGTGTTCTCAACATTTTTCAACAGACCCGATTTTTCCTCAGTATTTCTTGACAACGATGGTACACGGAGAAATGGGTGCTGGCAATGTAGCTTTTGTTGGAAATAAAACAATCAGTTTACTCACTGATTGTGATTCCTTATTCCATGCTGGAAAATGTACAAATTGCTAATTACGAAGCTAGCCACTTTAGGTTCTTGAGATCAGCACATTGGTTCCAACCCATTTTTTAAGCAGACGGGACATAAAGGATTCTTGATGTCTTATCCTTTTCCTTTCTTCATCGTTGTTCAAAAAATTGTGACCTGGAGGAGGAAGTGAATAGAAATGCCAGCACAATCTTTGGTTCTTATGGCTCATGGAATAAAACTTGAGATGGCAACCAAGTAAAATGTGAGAGCTGAAAGGGATCTGATAGATCAGGTCCAACATGCAACACATTTTACAAATGAGGAAACTAAAGCTCACAAAAGCTAAAGAAGTTGGCCAAAGTCAGCAACAAAGTCAACTAAACTATACAGCTGATTTCCAAGAAAGTACGGCCTCCAAAAAAAAAAAAAAGAGAGAGAAAAGGGAGTATCTCCTTGAGCTTGAGATGTGTGGAGAAAAGACTAAAGATTTGACATGGTTTTCAAGGTGTGAATTCCATAAAATCATAGAAATCTAGTAACCTTAGAGATCATCTAGTCCTTCATCCTTTCCCCCTCATCACACAAAAGAAAAGAAAAAGTCCAGAAACCTGTAATGGCCATATTAATATATGAAAACATACATTTCAGAACAGACAATATTACCATAGACAAAAAAATTGAAAATAATAAAATGATTCAAGAATCAAGAGGAAATAATTATGCTAAATGTGTATGCAGCTAATAGCACATCTTCAAAATATATAAATAAAAAACTGATAGAATTGAGAGGATAAAATAGACATATACACAGTATAATTGGAGATTAATCTACACTTTTGCAACAGTGGGGATAAAACATATGAACAGCACTATCAACCAACTTGACATAATAGACATTTATGTAAAACATAATTCAAAAATAGCAAATTATCTATTCTTATAAATGCACTTGGAGCTTTCACCAGTATAGAGCATATTATGGTTTATAAACCAAGTCTCAATAAATTTAAAATGTCTGAAACCATACAAAGTATATTTTCTAACCAAATAGAATTAAATAAAAAATCAATAGCAACAAGATTACATAAGAATATTTCAGGCAACACATTTCTAAATAGGTCATGGATAAAAGAAGAAATCACTGTGTAAACATATTAATTTAAAAAAAAAAGCTGAATGAAAATGAAGTTACAACATCAAACTTTATGGGATATAACAAAACTGCTATTGAAAAATATGTATTTTTAGATGCTTATGTTAGAAAAGAAGAAACGGCAAAAAACCAATGATATAAGTTTTACTTAGAAAAAAAAAAAAGGACAAGTAACCCAAATCAATAAAAGTAAGAAAATGATAATGATAAGAGAAGATATAAATTGACAAACAGTAGAAAAAAATCGGTGAAATCTATAGCTGGTTCTTTGAAAAGATCAATTAAAAAACTAATCAAAATGATGGAAGATACAAATTACCAATGTATGACAGATGTTAGAAAGCTAATAAGAAAACATTGTGCCAATATATTTTGTCAAGTTAGATGAAATATATACATTCCTAAATGACACAAACTACCAAACCTCACTCAAGAAGAAATAGATAACCAAAGTAGGTCTGTCTATTGAAAACATTTAATTCATAGTAAACACTATATCTAGTTAGCTTCATTGATGAATTCTATGAAAGATTTAAGGAAGAGCAAATAATTTTACACCAAGCATTTCAGAATATAAAAGATGAGGATACATTCCTAAAGTCATTTTATAAGGCCAACATTACCTTCATACCAAAATAAGACAAAGACATTACAAGAAATGAAAGATCTAGGCCAATGTAATTCATGGATATAAATGCCAAAATCCCAACAAAATATTAATAGAAATATTAAGAATTGAGCAACATATAAAAAGAATAATATGTTATAACCAAAGGATATTTAGGCCAAGAATATGAGGTTGATATAATATTAAAAATCCAATATAATTCTTCATGAAAACATAATACAAAAAAAAATGGTCAACTCAACACTAAATTGATGCAGAAAAAACTTTTGAAAAAATTCAACATCTCTTCATGAGCCCTGGTGGTGCAGTGGTTAAGAGCTAGAGCTGGTAACACAAAGGTTGGCAGTTCAAATCTATCAGCCACCCCTTGGGAACCCTACAGGACAGTTCTCTGCTGTCCTGTAGGCTCACTATGAGCCGGAACCAGCTTGAAAGCAATGGGTTTTTTATTCATGATAGTATCTCTCAGCAAACTAGGATTAGAGAGGAGCAGTCTCAACCATTTAAAAGACACCTATAGCTGATGTCATACTTACGAAAGTCTACTTTTTGACTAAGATCATCTATAAAACAACTTGGGTCTCACAACTTCTCAGTATTTCATCAGAAATGCTAGCCAGAGCAATACAGGAAGAAAAGAATAAAAGATATATGAAATGGAAAGGAAGAAGTAAAATTCTCTTATTTGCACACAGTGTGATTATGTACATAGAAAAATCATAAGGTATTACCTAAAGTTACAAGAACAATAAGGTGAGGGTGGCAGTCCAAGATGGTGGCATAGCCAGATGCTTCATAACATTCCTCTCACAACAGAGACAGGAGAAAATAAGTGAATCAGATATAAATGACAACTTTGGAACCCTAAGACTTGAAGACAAGGCTGAAGAACTGAACCATGCACCAAGTAGAAAGAAAGACTGCACAAAAACAGCAGACAGGGAGAATTATGAATCACCAGTGCTCTGCCAACTGAACCTGCACAGAACAGCCATATTGAGACAAAGCAAGCATCATTCCCAGCCGAAACACACATCATGTGGTGCACCCAAGGAGGAGCGACTCTGCACCCAAATCCAGAGCCAGGCAGGAATCCTCCCTGACCTGTAAAAGTTAAATGAACTCACCTCACACACTAGACCACCGCTAAACTCCTGTGCAAGAGACTTGAAAACACGTGGTGTGCCCCCAACCCCCTATCAATCCCCCTGAAAGAGATCACTGTCTGGTGGCACTCACCACCTCCATGCTCCCTGAGTTAGGGGCCCACAAACTGGCAGCACTGGCCCCTCCACTCACTCACTCATACTGGGAACCCATGGACCAATAGCACTCACCTTTATACCCAGCCACTGGTGTCAGTGGCCCATGGAATAGCAGCACCCACCTCTCCACCTAGCTTGCCACATCAGGGGCCTCTGGACTGGCGGTTTCCACTCTTCTGCCTACCCAGCCATGCCAGAAGCTCCCAATCAGATTGCATCCCCTATTTCTCCCACGCCCCCACCCACACACACTGGGGGCTGGCAAATGCAGTTTATACTCATAAGCCCAGCCACCTGAGCCTGGAGCAACAGACTGGCAGTGTTCACTTCTCCACCTGGTTGCTGGCTCCTGGAGCCTAGGGACCAGTGGCAGACCTTCTTCCACCCAGTCGACTTTGCTGGGGGCCTGAGGACTGGCAGTGCCCACTCCTATGCCCAGCTGCCTGCAGTGGGGGCCCATGAATTGGTGGCACCAGCTGTGTCACCCAGCCAATGGTGCTGGGAGCCTGTGAACTGGGGGTGCCCATTCTACAGCCAGCCACCTGCTCCAGGGCCAAAAGAGAAACAGTGCCTCCTACTCCCTCAAGTTACCTGCACTGGAGGCTCAAAGACTGGTGGCAAACCTTCCCCCATGTAACATGGACAGTTGCACACCCTCCTAGTGGGCACTCATGGACTGCCAGCATGACCCCTACCTTACCTCTTGCACTGTCCCAACCTTGCAGTTGGAGTTGGGGCCGCTGTGACCACCACCATGCAGCCTTGCTTACCCAGAATCATAGATGAGAGTTTCTATACCACTCATCCAGTAATCAAAAACCTGGGGGCCCTAACCCTGAACACCTGGCATCAGGCAGTGCACACACAAACTAACCAAACCAGAAACCAATGAGAATGGTCCCTACACTCATGCCCAGGTGACTGGCTCAACAGATGCATCATTTCACAAGCAATGCCAGCTACATCTTCAGCTGTCCTGCAAGACTAGCAAAGACCTGCACTCACACACCCAGCTGCTGCCCCATGCACCTAGAGACAGATGATGAGAGCTACAGTGTGACTAAGATAGTGACCAGAGTAATATGCATGCCCCAACTACTTGGATATATCAAAACAAAACAAAAAATCATGAGATACAATAAATAAATATAATACCTTAATGCCTCAGAGACAACAGACAATATCAAATCACATAAAGAAGCAGAACAAGATGGTTCCAGCAAGTGACCAAAATAAAGAACCAGAAAACCTTCCAGAGCAAGAAATGATAAGGGAATCACCAGATAAGGAATTCAAAAAGTAATACAGAGATTTCCCCAAGAAATCAAGAAAGAGGTCAAGAAAAACACACACAAAACCGAGTAAAACACAGACAAAGCAAAGAAGAATTCAGGAAAACAATACAAGAACAAAATGACAAAATAAATAGACAATTGGAAACCACAGAAAAATAGCAATTAGAAATCCAAAAGATCAACAGTAAAATTTCAGAAATAGACAACTCCACAGAAGGTTACGGAAGCAGAATTGAATCAATGGAAGAGGAAGCAGTGAAACAGAGAACAAATTCCTTGACACTGATGAGTTCAAGAAAAATCAGAAAAAAAAAAGAATGACAAAAAATGAAGAAAGCCTAAAATTATATGGGACACTGTCACGAGGAACAATTTACAAGTGATCTGTAATTTCAGAATAGGTGGAGAAAACAAATAGAAAATTATTGATCATTTATTGGAAGAAAACTTCCCTAAGATCATGAAAGATAAGATATCCAGCCAAGAAGCTCAATGAACCCCACACAGGATAAACCTCAAAAGAAAGTCACCAAGGCATATCATAATCAAACATGCCAAAACCAAAGACAAAGAAAGAATCCTTAGAGCAGCTCAAGAAAAAGGAAAAGTCAGCTACAAAGAGGAACCAATAAAACTAAACTCCAATTACTCAGCCGAAACCATGAAGGAAAGAAGGCAATAGAATGACATAAATAAAACCTTGAAAGAAAAAAAAAATTGCCAACCAAGAATTATGTATCTGACAAAATTATCTCTCAAATACGAGGGTAAAATTAGGACATTTCCAGATAAATATAAATTAAAGGAATTTATAAGAAACAGGACAACCTTACAAGAAATATTAAAGGGAGTCCTTCAAACAGAGAATCAACAACATCAAACAACAACCTGAGATTAGGATATAAGACAGCATCACCCAGATACCAAGCAAGATAAAGAATTCTCAAAAATAAAACAAACCTAAAAGACTGAAAATGCGGAACTGGAGAAGCCAAAGTGTAAATGATGACAATGTCAAAACAAAAATTGAGAATAAATGATGTAGTTATAGAACATTCATATGGAGAGGAAATCAAGGCAATATCAAGAAATAAATGACTGGCTTAAACTCAGGAAGATAAAGGTAAATTTCAAGGTCACCACAAGGAAATTAAAAAAAACCTACTAATCAAAATAAAAAAAAGAAAAACATAGATTCAGTAAACACAAAATCAACAACAAAAGAAATGAAAAGAAAATTTACAAACAAAAAGAACTCAGCACAGAAAATTAAGCCAAACAAAGAAACCATCAAAAACACACACACAAAAATGACAACAGTAAAGTCACATCTATCAATAATCACACTGAAAGTAAATGGCTTAAATGCAGCAATAAAGAGACAGACAGTGGAAGAGGGATAAAGGAAACACATGACCCCTCAATATCCTGTCTACAAGAGACACACCTTAGACACAAAGACAGAAATAAACTAAAACTCAAATGATGGAAAGAAATTGTATCAAACAAGCAGTAAACAAAGAAGAGCAGAAGTGGCTATGTCAATCTCTGACAAAATAGACTTTAAGGTAAAATCCATAATAAAAGATATGGAAGGACATGAAGTAATGGTTAAAGGGTCAACCTACTAAGAGCGCATAACCATAATAAATATACGCACACCCAATGACAGGGCTCCAAAATACATAAAACAAACTAACAGCACTGAAAAGAGAAATAGTTCCACAATAATAGTGGAAGACTAACACACCACTTTCGGAGAAGAACAGAACAAATGGAAAGAAAAGCAACAAAGATACAGAAGATCCAAGTGTCACAGTTAACCAACATTACCTCAGAGGCATACAGAACACTCCACCCAACAGCATCAAAGTATACATTGTTTTCCAATGCACATGGATGATTCCCCAGAATAGACCACATTTTAGGCCAAAAAACAGGCCTCAATAAAATCCAAAATATCAAAGTAATGCAAAGCATTTTCTCTGATCACAATGCTATAAAAGTAGATATCAATAACAGGAAGAGCAAAGAAAAAAAATCAGATACATGGAAATGATAACCCTGATATTAAAGTGAGACAAAGACACCACACACACACATGCTCACACACAAAATTTACAGAACAATATCTCTCATGAATATAGATGAAAAAATTCTTAACAAAATTCTAGCCAATAGAATTCAGCATCATATCAAAAAGATAATACACCACCACCAAGTAGGATTCATACCAGGCATGCAAGGATGGTTCAACATTAGAAAATCAATCAATGTAATCCACTACATAAATAAAACCAAAGAATCACATGATCATCTCAATCGACACTGGAAAGGCATTTTATAAAGTCCAACACCTATTCCTGACAAAAAACTCTCAGCAAAATAGGAAAAGAAGGGAAATTCCTCAACACAATAAAGAACATTTATACAAAACCAACAGCCAACGTTATTCTCAATGGAGAGAGACTGAAAACATTCCCTTGAAAATGGGAACCAGACAAGGATGCCCTTTATCATCACTCTTATTCAACATTGCACTGGAAATCCTAGCTAGAGCACTAAGGCGAGAAAAGTAAATAAAGAGAATTCAAATTGGTAAGGAAGAAATAAAACTATTCCTATTTGCTGATGATATGATCCTATATATAGAAAATCCCAAAAATTCCACAAGAAAACTACTGGAATGAATGAATGTAAGGATTCAGCAAAGTAACAGGATGTAAGACCAACATACAAAAATCAGTTCGATTCTTCTACACCAACAAAGAGAACTTCAAAAAGGAAATAAGGAAAACAATACCATTTACAATAGAACCCCAAAAGATAAAACACTTAGGAATAAATCTAACCAGGAACATAAAAGACCTATACAAAGAAAACTACAAAACACCATTGCAAGAAACCAAAAGAGACCTACATAAATGGAAAAACATACTATGCACACGGATAGGAAGACTTAACATTGTGAAAATGTCAATCCTATCCAAAGGGATCTGTAGATATAATGCAGTCCCTACCTAAATTCCAACAGCATCTTTTAACAAGATAGAAAAACTAGTTACCAACTTCGTATGGAAAAGAAAGAGGCCCTGGACAATTAAAGTATTACTGAAGAGGAAAAAAGTAGGAGGCCTTGCACTACCTGATCTCAAAACCTAGTATACATCCATGGTAGTCAAAACGGTCTGGTACTGGTAGAAAGACAGACACATAGACCAATGGAACAGAACCGACAACCCAGGTATAATTTCATCCACCTATTTTTTTTTTTTTATGGACAGCTGATCTTCAATGAAGGGCCAAAGTCCATTAAACAAGAAAGAGATCCACCCACTAAAAAAAAAAAAAAAAACTTCACCACAAGAGTAAAAAGAACCTACAGACTGGGAAAAAAATTGTTGGCTATGATATATCCAACAAGGTTCTATTCTCTAAAATTTATAGAAAACTTCAACATCTCAACAACAAAAATACAAACAATCCAATTAAAAAATAGGCAAATGATACGAACAGACACCAGCAAAAGAGATATTCAGGTGGCTAACAAACACATGAAGAAATGCTCACTATCACAGCCATTAACCCTCAGCCACCAAGTCAATTCGGACTCATAGTAACCCTATAGACAGAGTAGAACTGCCCCATAGAGTTTCCAAGGTGCACCTGCTGGATTCGAACTGCTGACCTTTTGGTCAGCAGCCATAGCTCTTAACCATTTGCTGTTCCCTTGTTAAGAGATTTTATAAGGACAACAGAGCTGAGTATACAGATTTGCTATAGGCTGGAATTTGTCATCCAGGAACATTTAATGGTATGGCAAGTCATAACTTGTTTCTGAAAACATCATAATTATTTTTTGTGGGATGTTGAGAGCTTGTTTTGGCTGTATTTGTTTATTAATGTTTTAATTTTTTGTTAAGAATTAAGTGCTTAGTCGTGATGCTTGGACTGAGATTACTGGGCTGTTCCAACCCTGGATGGCTGACTGTTTTCTGTTCCTTAAGGTCAAGGTCTTGGTTGGAAGACCATTATATTAAAGAGATGCAAATCAAAACTGCAATGAGATACCATCTCATTATTTATAATAATAATAAAAAAGGCAAGAAAAGTTGGTGACGTTGTGGGGAAATTAGAACTCTTATGCACTGCTGGTGGGAATGTAAAAACATATAAGCACTATGGAAAACGATATGGTGTTTCCTTAAAAAGCTAGAAATAAAAATGTCATATGATTCAGGAATCCCACTCCTAGGCATATACCCTAAAGAAAAAACAGCCATGACACAAATATGCATATATACACCCATGTTCATTACAGCATTATTCACAATAGTTAAAAGATGGAAACAACCTAAGTGCCCATCAGTGGATGAATGGATAAACAAACTGTGGTACATACACACAATGGAATACTACTTAACAATAAAAATGACAAACGCATGAAACATTTCACAACATGGACGAATTTGGAGAACATTATGCTGAGTGAAACAATCACAAAAGGACAAATATTGTAAGAGACCCCTCTTAAAAACTCAAGAAAAGGTTTACAAACAGGAAAAAAAAATATTTGATGGTTACCAGGGATGGAGGGAAGGGAGGGAAAATTACTACCTATATAGAAGACACATGTTAGCACTGGTGAAGGGAAAGGAAATACACAATATGGGGGAAGTCAGTCATCATGACCAAGACAAAGGAAGACACAGAGAGGAACGCAAAAACAAAAGGCAACTACTGTAATTACTGTAACAGACAATCCTGCAGCAATAGTACTAACAAGCAATAATTTATGAAAGGATACATAGGTAGATGGGTATGCTAAAGAGGTGTGGGAAGGTATAAGGAAAATATCCCCCTTCAGATATAGGTTTGTCTGTGGATATTTCTACATAAATATGGTAGATGTTGCATGTGTATAAATATAGACAATAGATCACACAAGGGGCATAGTTGTGGGAACTTCTTAGACTTAACAAAACACCTCAAGGGATAAAGTTCCTAGGCTCAAAGGAAAAGGACCATAGATTTGGGGAACACCTACACCAATGGGCACAACATAGTTCATAAAGGCAATGTTCTGCATCCTACTTTGGTGAGTAGTGTCTGGGGTCTTACAAACTTGTGAATAGGTATCTAAGATACAACTATTGGTCTCTTCCTGTCTGCAGCAATGGAGAGTGAAGAAAACCAAAGACTCAAGGGAGAAATTAGCCCAAAGGATTAATGGACCACATAAACCACAGTCTACATGACCCCAAGAACAGAACTAGGTGATGCTTGGCTGCCTCTACTGACCGCTCTGACTGGGATCAGAGTAGAGGGTCCTGGACACGGTGGAGGAAAAATGTAGCACAAAAAATGAAATTCACAGTGCAGGCAGAGCCAAGATGGCAGAGTAGACAGACGCTTCAGGCGAGCCCTCTTTACAACAAAGACCCCCCAAAAAACAAGTGAAAAGACTATATTTATGACAAGCTAGGAGCCCGGAGCATCAAAAGCAAGCTTAGAAAATGAACTGAGGGACAGGGGAAAGAAGTGACAGTTCAGAAGCAGAGAGGAGTTACTGGACCTGAATCACAGGGATCCCTCAGGCACCATTCCCGAGAGCAGCGGTGGTAGGCTACTACTAGCACTCAGCCACAGTTTCCTCAGGGAGAAGCAGCCAACCACACAGCCTACTCAAACCTCTGGAACCAGAGAAGAACGGCTCTCTAGGTAAAAGCGAAGTACTTCTGTATATTTTACCACACCCCCCGGCCCCAAGCCGGCTTCAGCAGCTGAATTCCCTGGGCCAGAGATAGGCCCTGTTGAGGACCTACAGCCATCTTCCCAGCCTTGCAGAAGGAAAAAAAATTGTAATTGAGGGAATAGATAATTCGCCAGCTCCACTAACCAGGGGAGCTCAGGAGAGAAGCGGCTCTTGTCCAGGCATAAACAGTCTATGGACTTTGAGTATCTTTTCCCTCTGCATGGACCTGTGTGGGCCTATTTCAGGAGAATAGGCCCTTGTTGGCAGACTCCAACCATTTCAGCTGTGCGGTAGAGGGGTGGGTGTTTGATGTTTGACATTGCTTTGCCTATTAAACAGGGTCCTCACCTATGCACATCAGGGACTAAGGACTGGTAGCTCCATTCAGGTCACCCAGCCACCCATGACAGGGGTACAAGGATAACTGGTGCCTCCCAGTCCTTACAACCAAAAACATTGGGAGGCCATGGTCCATCTGCAGAACCCACCCAACTGTACACTCTAGGGAGCAGGGACACTCTTTTCTCAGAGAAACATGGGGGATGATTCTCAGCCCCCTGCCTTGTTCAGAGTGCGACCACCTGCTGCAATCAGATACCAGTGCCTCCACCAATCAATCACCTGTGCCCCTCTAAGACTGTAGGATAGAGACTGTACCACATACTTGATGATCAGCTACCTGGACACCTAAGCTGAATTCATAGAAGAAAAGTGAATGGACTTCTAGAGTTATATACCTGATAACAGCTCTAGCCATCTGGGGACAGGACATAAGAGCTCCGAGGACAAAAATAATCAAGCTACCTCACTCAAGCAACCCATCTGGGCATATCAAAACAAAACAAAGCAAGAAGCTATGTCACAGTAAGCAAACAAAATAAACTAATACAATAACTTATAGATGGCTCGGAGACAACAGTCAATATCAAGTCACATAAAGAAACAGACCATGATCACCTCAACAAGCTCTCAAAACAAAGAATCCAGGGATCTTCTAGATGAAAGTGCCTCCCAGGAATTACCAGAGGCAGAATACAAAACATTAACATACAGAACCCTTCAAGACACCAGGAAGGAAATGAGGAAATACGCAGAACAACCCAAGGAACACACAGATAAAGCAATTCAAGAAATTAAAAAGATTAATCAGGAACATAACAAAAAATTTAAGAAACTGGAAAAATCCATAGACAGACAGCAATCATAAATTCAGAAGATTAATGATAAAATTACAGAAGTAGACCTCTCAGTAGAAAGTCAGAGGAGCAGAACCGAGCAAATGGAAGACAGAATTTCTGAACATGAAGATAAATCACTCGGCACTAATATATTTGAAGAAAAAACACATAAAAGAATTTTTAAAACATGAAGAAACTTTAAGAACCATGTGGGACTCTATCAAGAGAAATAACCTACGAGTGATTGGAGTACCAGAACAGGGAGGCATAACAGAAAATACACAGAGAATTGTTGAAGATTTGTTGAAAGAAAACTTCCCTGATATTGTGAAAGATGAGAAGATATCTACCCAAGATCCTCATCGAACTCCACATAAGGTAGATTTTAAAAGAAAGTCACCAAGACATATGATAATCAAAATTGCGAAAACCAAAGATAAAGAGAGACTTTTAAGGGAAGTTTTTTTTTAGGGATAAATGAAAAGTCATCTACAAAGGAGAGCCAATAAGAATAAGCTCGGACTACTCAGCAGAAACCATGCAGGCAGGAAGGCAATGGGATGGTTTATATAAAAAAAATTGAAGGAAAAAAATTGTCTGCCAAGAATCATATATCTAGAAAAACTGTCTCCTAAATTTGGAGATGAAATTAGGACATTTCCAGAAAAACAGAAGTTTAGGGAAAAATCGTAAAAACAAAAACAAAAAAACTACAAGGAACACTGAAGGGAGTTTTTGCTTAGAAAATCAATAATATCACGTACCAACCCAAGACTAGAACATTGGGCAGAGCAATCAGAAGTAAACCCAGACAGGGAAATAAAAAAAAAAACACTCAAAACAAGAAAACAGCGGTTAGTATGTAAAAGAAGACAACATTAAAACAATAAAGAGGGACTAAGAAATGTAGTCATAGATCTTTCATATGGAGAGGAAGATAAGGAGATACAAAGAAATAAAACTTAGGTTTAAAATTAGAAAAATAGGGATAAATAATCAGGTAATCACAAAGGAGGCAAACTATTCTTACATAACAAAATAAAATACAAGAAAAAAATAGAGACTCAGCAGAAACAAAATCAACGACAACTAATATAAGGAAGGACAATATATAAAGAAAATCTACTCAGCACATAAAATCAAGTGGGAAAAAGAAACTGTCAACAACACACAAAAAAAGACATCAAAATGATAGCACTAAATCCATGCCTATCCATAATTATGCTGAAGGTAAATGGACTAAATGCACCAATAAAGAGACAGAAAGTGGCAGAATGGATTAAAAAACAAGATCCGTCTACATGCTGCTTACAAGAGACACATCTTAGACTTAGAGACACACACAAACTAAAACTCAAAGGATGGAAAAAATATATCAAGCAAACAACAATCAAGAGCAGGAGTGGCAATATAACTTCTGACACAATAGACTTTAAAAATAAATCTATTATAAAGGATAAGGAAGGACACCATATAATAATTAAAGGGACAATATACCAAGAAGATATAAACATTAAGTATTTATGCACCAAATGACAGGGCTGCAAGGTGCATAAAACAAACTCTATCTGCATTGAAAAGTGAGATAGACAGCTCCACAATAATAGTAGACTTCAACAAACCACTTTCGGTGAAGGACAGGACATCCAGAGAGAGCTCCATAGACACGGAAGATCTAAATGGAGCAATAAACCAACTTGACCTCATAGCTATGTACAGAACACTCAACCCAACAGCAAACAAGTATACTTTCTTTTCTAGTGCATGTGGAACATTCCCTAGAATAGACCACACATTAGGTAATAAAGCAAGCCTTAGCAGAATCCAAAACATTGAAATATTACAAAGCATCTTCTCTGACCATAAGACCACAACAGTGGAAATCAATAGCAGGAAAAGCAGGGGGAAAAAATCAAACACTTGGAAACTGAACAATACCCTGCTCAAAAAAGACTGGATTATAGAAGACATTAAGGATTAGATAAAGAAATTCATAGAATCCAGTGAGAATGAAAAAACTTCCCATCACAACCTTTGGAACACAGCGAAAACAGTGCTCAGAGGTCAATTTATATCAATAAATGCATACATACATAAAGAAGAAAGGGGCAAAATCAAAGACTTATCTCTACAACTTGAACAAATAGAGAGCAACAAAAGAAACTCTCGGGCACCAGAAGAATGTGAATGATAAACATTAGAGCAGAATTCAATGAAATAGAAAACAGAAAAACAATTGAAATAGTGAACAAGACCAAAAGCTTGTTCTTTGAAAAAATTAACAAAATTGATAAACCATTGCCCAAACTGACAAAAGAAAAATGGGAGAGGAAGCACTGAATTAGAATAAGAAATGAGATGGCTGATATCGTAACGGACCCAGCTGAAATTAAATAATCATATCAGATTACTATGAAAAATTGTAGTCTAACAAATTTGAAAACCTAAAAGAAATGGATGAATTCCTAGAAATACACTACCTACCTAAACTAACACAGAGGTAGAAAAACAATACAGACCCATAAAAAAAAAAAAAGAGATTGAAAAGGCAATTAAAAAACACCCAACAACAACAACAAAAGCCTTGGCCCAGATGGTTTCACTGCATAGTTCTACAAAACTTTCACAGAGGAGTTAACATCACTACTACTAAATGTATTTCAGAGCATACAAAATGACGGGATATTCCCAAACTCATTCTATGAAGCCACCAAATCTCTGATTCCAAAACCAGGAAAACACACCACTAAAAGAGAAAATTACAGACCGATATCCCTCATGAACTTAGATGCAAAAATCCTCAATGAAATTCTAGCCAATAGAATTCAACAACATATCGAAAAACACAATTCATCATAACCAAGTGCGATTCATACCAGGTATGCAGGGATGGTTCAACATTAGAAAAACAATTAATGTAATCCATCATATAAATAAAACAAAAGACAAGAATCACATGATTTTATCAATTGCTGCAGAAAAGGTATTTGACAAAGGTCAATGCCCATTCATGATAAAAACTCTAAGCAAAATTTAAAAAAGGGAAAATTCCTCAACATGATAAAGGGCATTTATACAAAGCCAATAGCCAACATCATCCCAAATGGAGAGAGCCTGAAAGCATTCCCCTTGAGATCAGGAACCAGGCAAGGATACCCTTTATCACCACTCTTATTCAACATTGTGCTGGAGGTCCCAGCCAGAGCAATTAGGCTAGATAAAGAAATAAAGGGAATCCAGGTTGGCAAGGAAGGAGTAAAATTATCTCTATTTGCAGATTACATGATCATATACTCAGAACACACTACAGAATCCTCAAGAAAACTACTGAAACGAATAGAAGAGTTTAGCAGAGTATTGGAATACAAGATAAACATACAAAAATCAGTTGGATTCCTCCACAACAACAAAAAGAATATTGAAGATGAACTCACCAAATCAATACCATTTACAGTAGCCCCCAAGGAAATAAAATACTTAGGAATAAATCCTACCAGACATGTAAAAGGCCTATACAAAGAAAACTACAGTACACTTCTGCAAGAAACCAAAGGAGACTTACATAAGTGGAAAAACATACCTTGTTCATGGATAGGAAACTTAACATTATAAAAATGTCTATTCTACCAAAAGCGATCAATACATTTAATGCAATTCCGATCCAAATTCCAAAAAATTCTTTAATGAGATGGAGAAACAAATCACCAGCTTCATATGAAACGGAAAGAGGCCCCAGATAAGTAAAGGATTACTGAAAAAAAAGAACAAAGTGGGAGGCCTTACTCGACCTGATTTGAGAACCTATTATACCCCCGCAGTAGTCAAAACAGCCTGGTACTGGTACAACACATAGACCAATGAAACAGAATTGAGAATCCAGACATAAATCCATCCACATACGAGCGGTTGATATTTGACAAAGGCCCCAAAACAGTTAAATGGGGAAAAGACGGTCTTTTTAACAAATGGTGCTGGAATAACTAGATATCCACCTGCAAAAAAAGGAAACAAGACCCATACCTCACTACATGCACAAAAACGAGCTCAAAATGAATCAAAGACCTAAATATAAAATCTAAGACGATAAAGATCATGGCAGAAAAAATAGGGAGTACATTAGGAGCCCTAACACATGGCATAAATAGTATACAAAAGAGTACTAACAATGCAGAAGAAAAACTAGGTAATTGGGAGCTCCTAAAAATCAAACAACTATGCTCATCCAAAGACTTCACCAGAAGAGTAAAAAGATTACCCACAGAGGGCGGAGCCAAGATGGCAGACTAGGCAGACGCTACCTCGGATCCCTCTTACAACAAAGACACAGAAAAACAAGCAAATCGATCACATACATAACAATCTACGAACCCTGAACAACAAACACAGGTTTAGAGACGGAGAACGAACTAATACGGGAAAGCAGCAATTGTTTCCAGAGCCTGGAGCCAGCGTACCAGTCAGGTACGGCACAAGCACAGAGAGCTGCTCCACCCTTCTGAACTAACCCCGGGAGGGGGACCAGCTGGTTCCACGGGCAGCGTGGGACGCAGCCGGTAGGAGAAGTCCCCGGGAGGCAGTGACTGGTCTTGGAGCAGAAAGAGCAGCGTCCGAGCCGGGGAACCGTCCCGCAGGGATTTGGACTGGACGCAGGTACGGCATAAACACGGAGAGTTGCTCCACCCCCCTGAACTAACCCCGGGAAGGGGACCAGCCGGGGCGGGCGTGGGACGCAGCCGGTAGGAGAAGTCCCCGGGTGGCAGCGACTGGTATTAGAGCGGGGAGAACAGCGTCCCAGCCGGGACACTCGGTCACGGCACAAGCACGGGGAGCTGCTCCACCCATCTGAACTAACCCCGGGAGGAGGCCCAACTGGCTCTCGGGTGCGGCACGGCCACGCGGCTGGAGGGACGAGAAGTCCCCGGGAGGCAGCGACTGATTTTGGAGTCGAGAGTGCACCGTCCCAGTAGGGGAGCCTTGACGCTGGGCGTGGGGCTGGAAGCGGAGGATCTGACCGTGACTCCAGCGGGCCAGACCCCCCGGGGGCAATCTCCACCCACCCAGCACACATAGGCGACGCACCCCGCGGGAATCTCAGATATAATAGTCATTCCAAGCAACACAAGCAACTCTGGCTATATTCTGAGGTGCTAATCTCCTATCTCTCTGTTCCCTCCCCCACCCTCCCCAGGCGGCTTCATTAACATCTGAATGGCCTGAGCCAGAGGGAGAACTCTGATAGGGATCTGACTGCATTTTTTTTTTAGCGGATTTTCTGGAAAAACTAGTTTCCCAGTGATGGCGCGGAGACAACAATCCATATCAAACCACTTAAAGAAGCAGACCATGACAGCTTCTCCAACCCCCCAAACAAAAGAATCAAAATCTTTCCCAAATGAAGATACAATATTGGAATTATCAGATACAGAATATTAAAAACTAATTTACAGAATGCTTAATGATATCACAAATGAAATTAGGCTAACTGCAGAAAAAGCCAAGGAACACACTGATAAAACTGTTGAAGAACTCAAAAAGATTATTCAAGAACATAGTGGAAAAATTAATAAGTTGCAAGAATCCATAGAGAGACAACATGTAGAAATCCAAAAGATTAACAATAAAATAACAGAATTAGACAACGCACTAGGAAGTCAGAGGAGCAGACTCGAGCAATTAGAATGCACACTGGGACATCTGGAGGACCAGGGAATCAACACCAACATAGCTGAAAAAAAATCAGATAAAAGAATTAAAAAAAATGAAGAAACCCTAAGAATTATGTGGGACTCTATCAAGAAGGATAACCTGCGGGTGATTGGAGTCCCAGAACAGGGAGGGGGGACAGAAAACACAGAGAAAATAGTTGAAGAGCTCCTGACAGAAAACTTCCCTGACATCATGAAAGACGAAAGGATATCTATCCAAGATGCTCATCGAACCCCATTTAAGATTGATCCAAAAAGAAAAACACCAAGACATATTATCATCAAACTCACCAAAACCAAAGATAAACAGAAAATTTTAAAAGCAGCCAGGGAGAAAAGAAAGGTTTCCTTCAAGGGAGAATCAATAAGAATATGTTCTGACTACTCAGCAGAAACCATGCAGGCAAGAAGGGAATGGGACAACATATACAGAACACTGAAGGAGAAAAACTGCCAGCCAAGGATCATATATCCAGCAAAACTCTCTCTGAAATATGAAGGCGAAATTAAGATATTTACAGACAAACACAAGTTTAGAGAATTTGCAAAAACCAAACCAAAGCTACAAGAATTACTAAAGGATATTGTTTGGTCAGAGAACCAATAATATCAGATATCAGCACAACACAAGGTCACAAAACAGAACATCCTGATATCAACTCAAATAGGGAAATCACAAAAACAAACAAATTAAGATTAATTAAAAAAAAATACACATAACAGGGAATCATGGAAGTCAATAGGTAAAAGATCACAATAATCAAAAAGAGGGACTAAATACAGGAGGCATTGAACTGCCATATGGAGAGTGATACAAGGCGATATAGAACAATACAAGTTAGGTTTTTACTTAGAAAAATAGGGGTAAATAATAAGGTAATCACAAAAAGGTATAACAACTCTGTAACTCAAGATAAAAACCAAGAAAAACGTAACGACTCAACGAACATAAAGTCAAGCACTATGAAAATGAGGATCTCACAATTTACTAAGAAAAACGCCTCAGCACATAAAAGTATGTGGAAAAATGAAATTGTCAACAACACACATAAAAAGGCATCAAAATGACAGCACTAAAAACTTATTTATCTATAATTACCCTGAATGTAAATGGACTAAATGCACCAATAAAGAGACAGAGAGTCTCAGACTGGATAAAGAAACACGATCCCTCTATAAGCTGCCTACAAGAGACACACCTTAGACTTAGAGACACAAACAAACTAAAACTCAAAGGATGGAAAAAAATATATCAAGCAAACAATAAGCAAAAAAGAAGAGGAGTAGCAATATTAATTTCTGACAAAATAGACTTTAGACTTAAATCCACCACAAAGGATAAAGAAGGACACTATATAATGATAAAAGGGACAATTGATCGGGAAGACATAACCATATTAAATATTTATGCACCCAATGACAGGGCTGCAAGATACATAAATCAAATTTTAACAGAATTGAAAAGCGAGATAGATACCTCCACAATTATAGCAGGAGACTTCAACACACCACTTTCGGAGAAGGACAGGCCATCCAGTAAGAAGCTCAACAGAGACACGGAAGATCTAATTACAACAATCAACCAACTTGACCTCATTGACTTATACAGAACTCTCCACCCAACTGCTGCAAAATATACTTTTTTTTCTAGCGCACGTGGAACATTCTCTAGAATAGACCACATATTAGGTCATAAAACAAACCTTTGCAGAGTCCAAAACATCGAAATATTACAAAGCATCTTCTCAGAGCACAAGGCAATAAAACTAGAGATCAATAACAGAAAAACTAGGGAAAAGAAATCAAATACTTGGAAAATGAACAATACCCTCCTGAAAAAAGACTGGGTTATAGAAGACATCAAGGAGGGAATAAGGAAATTCATAGAAAGCAACGAGAATGAAAATACTTCCTATCAAAACCTCTGGGACACAGCAAAAGCAGTGCTCAGAGGCCGATTTATACCAATAAAAGCACACATACAAAAAGAAGAAAGAGCCAAAATCAGAGAACTGTCTCGACAACTTGAACAAATAGAAAGTGAGCAACAAAAGAATCCATCAGGCACCCGAAGAAAACAAATAATAAAAATTAGAGCTGAACTAAATGAATTAGAGAACAGAAAAACAATTGAAAGAATTAACAAAGCCAAAAGTTGGTTCTTTGAAAAAATTAACAAAATTGATAAACCATTGGCTAGACTGACTAAAGAAATACAGGAAAGGAAACAAATAACCCGAATAAGAAATGAGAAGGACCACATCACAACAGAACCAAATGAAATTAAAAGAATCATTTCAGATTATTATGAAAAATTGTACTCTAACAAATTTGAAAACCTAGAAGAAATAGATGAATTCCTGGAAAAATACTACCAACCTAAACTAACACATTCAGAAGTAGAACAACTAAATAGACCCATAACAAAAACAGAGATTGAAACGGTAATCAAAAAACTCCCAACAAAAAAAAAGCCCTGGCCCGGACGGCTTCACTGCAGAGTTCTACCAAACTTTCAGAGAAGAGTTAACACCACTACTACTAAAGGTATTCCAAAGCATAGAAAATGACGGAATACTACCCAACTCATTCTATGAAGCCACCATCTCCCTGATACCAAAACCAGGTAAAGACATTACAAAAAAAGAAAATTACAGACCTATATCCCTCATGAACATTGATGCAAAAATCCTCAACAAAATTCTAGCCAATAGAATCCAACAACACATCAAAAAAATAATTCACCATGATCAAGTGGGATTTATACCAGGTATGCAAGGCTGGTTTAATATCAGAAAAACCATTAATGTAATCCATCACATAAATAAAACAAAAGACAAAAACCACATGATCTTATCAATTGATGCAGAAAAGGCATTTGACAAAGTCCAACACCCATTCATGATAAAAACTCTTACCAAAATGGGAATTGAAGGAAAATTCCTGAACATAAAAAAAAAAAAAAAAAACTTTTTAGTTTTTTTTTATGCAAAGCCAACAGCCAATATCACTCTAAATGGAGAGAACCTGAAAGCATTTCCCTTGAGAATGGGAACCAGACAAGGATGCCCTTTATCACCGCTCTTATTCAACATCGTGTTGGAAGTCTTAGCCAGGGCAATTAGGCTAGACAAAGAAATAAAAGGTATCCGGATTGGCAAGGAAGAAGTAAAGTTATCACTATTTGCAGATAACATGATTATATACACAGAAAACCCTAAGGAATCCTCCAGAAAACTACTGAAACTAATAGAAGAGTTTGGCAGAGTCTCAGGTTATAAAATAAACATACAAAAATCACTTGGATTCCTCTACATCAACAAAAAGAACATCGAAGAGGAAATAACCAAATCAATGCCATTCACAGTAGCCCCCAAGAAGATAAGATACTTAGGAATAAATCTTACCAAGGATGTAAAAGACCTATACAAAGAAAACTACAAAGCTCTACTACAAGAAATTGAAAAGGACATACTTAAGTGGAAAAACATACCCTGCTCATGGATAGGAAGACTTAACATAGTAAAAATGTCTATTCTACCAAAAGCCATCTATACATTTAACACACTTCCGATCCAAATTCCAATGTCATATTTTAAGGGGATAGAGAAACAAATCACCAATTTCATATGGAAGGGAAAGAAGCCCCAGATAAGCAAAGCACTACTGAAAAAGAAGAAGAAAGTGGGAGGCCTCACCTTACCTGACTTCAGAACCTATTATACAGCCACAGTAGTCAAAACAGCCTGGTAGTGGTACAACAACAGACACTTAGACCAATGGAACAGAATTGAGAATCCAGACATAGATCCATCCACGTATGAGCAGCTGATATTTGACAAAGGACCAGTGTCAATTAACTGGGGAAAAGATAGCCTTTATAACAAATGGTGCTGGCATAACTGGATATCCATTTGCAAAAAAATGAAACAGGACCCATACCTCACACCATGCACAAAAACTAACTCCAAGTGGATCAAAGACCTAAACATAAAGACTAAAACGATAAAGATCATGGAAGAAAAATTAGGGACAACCCTAGGAGCCCTAATACAAGGCATAAACAGAATACAAAACATTACCAAAAGTGATGAAGAGAAACCCGATAACTGGGAGCTCCTAAAAATCAAACACCTATGCTCATCTAGAGACTTCTCCAAAAGAGTAAAAAGACCACCTACAGACTGGGAAAGAATTTTCAGCTATGACATCTCCGACCAGCGCCTGATCTCTAAAATCTACATGATTCTGTCAAAACTCAACCACAAAAAGACAAACAACCCAATCAAGAATTGGGCAAAGGATATGAACACACATTTCACTAAAGAAGATATTCAGGCAGCCAACAGATACATGAGAAAATGCTCTCGATCATTAGCCATTAGAGAAATGCAAATTAAAACTGCGATGAGATTCCATCTCACACCAGCAAGGCTGGCATTAATCCAAAAAACACAAAATAATAAATGTTGGAGAGGCTGCGGAGAGATTGGAACTCTCATACACTGCTGGTGGGAATGTCAAATGGTACAACCACTTTGGAAATCTATCTGGCGTTATCTTAAACAGTTAGAAATAGAACTACCATACAACCCAGAAATCCCACTCCTAGGAATATACCCTAGAGATACAAGAGCCTTCATACAAACAGATATATGCACACCCATGTTTATTGCAGCTCTGTTTACAATAGCAAAAAGCTGGAAGCAACCAAGGTGTCCATCAACGGATGAATGGGTAAATAAATTGTGGTATATTCACACAATGGAATACTACGCATCTATAAAGAACAGTGACGAATCTCTGAAACATTTCATAACATGGAGGAACCTGGAAGGCATTATACTGAGCGAAATGAGTCAGAGGCAAAAGGACAAATATTGTATAAGACCACTATTATAAGATCTTGAGAAATAGTAAACCTGAGAAGAACACATACTTTTGTGGTTATGAGGCGGGGAGGGAGGGAGGGTGGGAGAGGGTTTTTTATTGATTAATCAGTAGATAAGAACTGCTTTAGGTGAAGGGAAAGACAACACTCAATACATGGAAGGTCAGCTCAATTGGACTGGACCAAAAGCAAAGAAGTTTCCGGGATAAAATGAATGCTTCAAAGGTCAGGGGAGCAAGGGCGGGGGTCTGGGGAACATGGTTTGCGGGGACTTCTAAGTCAATTGGCAAAATAATTCTATTATGAAATCATTCTGCATCCGACTTTGAAATGTGGCGTCTGGGGTCTTAAATGCTAACAAGCGGCCATCTAAGATGCAGCAATTGGTCTCAACCCACCTGGAGCAAAGGAAAATGAAGAACACCAAGGCCACACGACAACTAAGAGCCCAAGAGACAGAAAGGGCCACATGAACCAGAGACCTACATCATCCTGAGACCAGAAGAACTAGTTGGTGCCCGGCCACAATCGATGACTGCCCTGACAGGGAGCACAGCAGAGGACCCCTGAGGGAGCAGGAGATCAGTGGGATAAAGACCCCAAATTCTCATAAAAAGACCAAACTTAATGGTCTGACTGAGACTGGAGGAATCCCGGCGGCCATGCTCCCCAGACCTTCAGTTGACACAGGACAGGAACCATCCCCGAAGACAACTCATCAGAAATGAAAGGGACTGGTCAGCGGGTGGGAGAGAGACGCTGATGAAGAGTGAGCTAATTATATCAGGTGGACACTTGAGATTGTGTTGGCAACTCTTGTATGGAGGGGGGATGGGAGGGTAGAGAGAGGGGGAAGCCGGCAAAATTGTCAAGAAAGGAGAGACTGAAAGGGCTGACTCAAGAGGGGGAGAGCAAGTGGGAGTAGGGAGTGAGATGTATGTAAACTTATATGTGACAGAATGATTGGATTTGTAAACGTTCACTTGAAGCTTAATAAAAGTTATTAAAAAAAAAAAAAGATTACCGACAGACTGGGAAAATTTTTGAGCTATGACCTTTCTGATCAGCGCCTGATCTCTAAAATTTACATGATACTGGAAAAACCCAACTAAAAAAAGACAAATAACCCAATTAAAAAATGGGGAAAAGATATGAATAGGCACTTCACTAAAGAAGACATTCAGGTAGCTGCCAGATACATGAGGAAATGGTCACAATCATTAGCCATTAGAGAAATGCAAATCTAAACTACAATGAGATTTCATCTTGCTCCAGGAAGGCTGGCATTAATCCAAAAAACACAAAATAATAAATGTTGGAGAGGCTGTGGAGAGTTTGGAACACTTCTACACTGCTGGTGGGAATGTCAAATGGTACAACCACTTTGGAAATTGATTTGGCGCTTCCTTAAAAAGCTAGAAATGGAACTCCATACGATCTAGCAATCCCACTCCTTGGAATATATCCTAGAGAAATAAGAGCCTTTACAGGAACAGATATATGCACACCCATGTTCATTGCTGCACTGTTTACAATAGCAAAAAGATGGAAGCAACCAAAGTGCTCATCAATGGATGAATAGATAAATAAATTATGGTATAATCACACAATGGAATACTACACATTGACAAAGAACAGTGATGAATCTGTGAAACATTTCAGAACATGGAGGAATCTGGAATGCAGTATGCTGAGTGAAATTAGTCAGTTGCAAAAGGACAAATATCACGTAAGACCACTATAGAAGAACTCGTGAAATATATTAAACAGAGCAGAAAATATTCTTTGATGGTTATGAGAAGGGAAGGGAAGGATAGTGGGAGAGGGCTTTTCACTAATCAGATAGTGAAGAAAAAAAATTAGAGAATAGATAAGAACTATTTTAGTTGAAGGGAAAGACAACACACAATACAGGGGAGGTCAGCACAGCTGGACTAAACCAAAAGCAAAGAAGTTTCCTGAATAAACTGAACGCTTCGAAGGCCAGCGTAGCAGGGGCAGGGGTTTGGGGACCATGGTTTCAGGGGACATCTAAGTCAATTGGCATAATAAAATCTATTAAGAAAACAATCAGCATCCCACCTTAGAGAGGGAGATCTGGGGTCTTAAACGCTAGCAAGCAGCCATCTAAGATGCATCACTTGGTCTCAACCCACCTGGAGTAAAGGAGAATGAACACCAAGGACACCAGGTAGTTATGAGATCAAGAGACAGAATGGGCTACATAAATCAGAGACTACATTAGCCTGACACAGAACTAGATGGTATCTGGCTACAACCGATCACTGCCCTGACAGGGAACATAACAGAGAACCCCTGAGGGAGAAGGAGAGCAGTGGGGTGCAGACCCCAATATCTTGTAAAAAGACCAGACTTAGTGGTCTGACTGAGACTAGAAGAACCCCGGTGGTTATGGTCCCCAGGCCTTCTGTTGGCCCTGGACA
This sequence comes from Elephas maximus indicus, assembly GCF_024166365.1. Classification (NCBI taxonomy): domain Eukaryota; kingdom Metazoa; phylum Chordata; class Mammalia; order Proboscidea; family Elephantidae; genus Elephas; species Elephas maximus. The sequence goes on from NC_064846.1 coordinate 84,295,947, forward strand.
GGAATCATTCCCAAAGCCAACTCTTCAGAGAGGGATTGGACTGCACAATGGGTTGGAGAGGGATGCTGGTGAGGGGTGAGCTTCTTGGATCAGTTGGACACTTGAGACTATGTTGGTATCTCCTCCCAGGAGGGGAGATGAGAGGGTACAGGGGGTTAGGAGCTGGAGAAATGGACATGAAAAGAGAGAGTGGAGGGAGGGAACGGGGTGTTTCATTAGGGGGAGAGCATTTGGGAATATGTAGCAAGCTGTATATAAGTTTTTGTGTGAGAGTTGACTTGATTTGTAAATTTTAACTGAAAAGCGCAATAAAAATTTTTTTAAAAATGAAATTCATATAAAAGACCAGCCTTATTGGTCTGACAGAGACTGGAGGAACCCTCAAGGCTATGGCCCTAAGACACTCTTCTAACCTGGAAGTGAAGCCATTCTCAAAGACCACCTTTCAGCCAAACAGTGGACAGACCCATAAAATAAAAAGGACAGACCCCTTTCCTGTTTCCCACCCATCTAGCCCCATGTGTCATCCCTGCCCCTTGTTGAAGGGCCATACCACACCACTTGCTTAGAGAACAGCTGTCACACAGCCTCCCAGGTCTGCAATGCCCTCACTCGTCAGCTCTCACAGTGTTAATTTTTTTTAGTTTGTTCTTTTTTTGTTTCTTCTTTCACTCTCTCTTCCTTTCTTGTCTCCTGCCCACCTAGCCCTGTGCACTGCCCCTGCCCTTTCTAGAAAACTGTGCTGCACAGCTCAGCCAGAGAGTCACTGGTACATGTCATCCCTGGGACTGGATCACCATCAGTGGCCTACTCCATCAGTGCCATTTTTGTTTGTTTGTTCCTATTTTTTTCTTTTTTTGTTTTTGTTTCATCTCTCTCCCTTTCTTCCCTTCCTTTCTCCCTCCCACCTAGCCCACTGTGTCACCCCCCTTCTTGACAGGACGTGCTGCACAACTCTGCTACAGAGCCACTGAAACATGGACTCCCTGGGTCTGTGTTGCCCCCAAAGGACAGCTCCTTCAGCACCATATTTTTTTCTCAGTATATCCCCCTCTACCTTTTCCTACTCCCTCCCACATAGGCCCCGCAATGCCTCCACCCCTTCCTGATGGGCTGGACCTTGCCACCTAGTGAGAGAGACACCAGCTTGCTTTCACACCAATTTCACCCCATCCCCAATGGCTGGCTCCCACAGTGCAATATTTATTTTATTTTTGTTGTTTTTATTTTATTTTTTCTTTCTCTTTCCCTTCTTTCCTTTTTTCTCCCACCCACCTAGCCCCGTGTTCCACTGATGCTTCTTCTTAACAGGCTGAGCCACACTGCTCAGCTAGAGATCCACCAGCACATGTCCTCCCTGGATCTTCCTAGCCCCACCTGCCAAATCCTACTGTGCTGTCATTTTATTTACTTTTTTCTTCATTTTTTTCTTTTTTGCTTCTATTTTCTCTTTATTTTTCTTCATTCTCTCACCCACTTAGCTCCACACATTACATCATCTTCCTTCCCTCCTGCCTATCTGCACTGCACAGTGAGTGTCTTGCCCCCGGGCAGCACTAGTGCAAACCCCTGGACACCCAGACCCTCAGATCCCACCCACACTGCCCCTTGGTTCTGCTCCATCCACCCAGTTCATGCCACAAATGACTATCCCCTTCCCTCCCCCCCAGACCTGCTCTGTTGCACCATCACTGAATGACCATCCCTGTACACCTGGACAAAGCATTGAGAAGTATCATGCCCACAGACAAGCAAGCAACAAACACTCCCAGCTGACCTGCCCAAACATAACCAAATAAAACAAAAAAGCAGGACTAAACAAACAAATCACAATCGCTAATGGAAGAAAATAATTCTTGAATGTTCCAGAGACAGTGAACAATTTCAAAACATGAAAAAGGACAGAATGGCTCCAGTAAGAGACCAAAATAAAACAAAATATCACCTTCCAGTAGAAGGAAAGGCACTGGAACCACCCAATGAGGAATTCAAAAGTCTAATATTCAGGGCTTTCCAAGAGATTCGGAAATACATGAAGAAAAAGGCAGGAAAAAATAGACAAAATCATGGAAAATACAGACAATATCAGGGAAAACACAGACAAACCAATGGAAGAATTCAGGAAAAATAATTGAGGAACAAAATGTCAAAATAAATAAATAACTAGACATAATACAAAAATAGCAATTAGAAATTGAAAAGGTAAACAACAAGATTTCAGAAATGGACAGTGCAATGGAAGGTTTTAGGAGCAAAGCTGAAACGAAGGAAGAGAGGATCAGTGAAATTGAAGACAGATGCTTGGATACCACTTTGAGAAAAAATCAGAGAAAAGAATGAAGAAAAAAGAAGAAAATCTGAGAACAATGTGGAATACAATCAAGAGCAAAAATTTGCATTTGATTGGAGTTCCAGAACAGGCAGAGAAGACAGAAAACAGAAAGGATCATTGAAGATTTGGTGACAGAAAACTTCCCTAATATCATGAAAGATGAAAAGCTGGCCATCCAAGAAGCTCAGTGAATCACATATAGGATAGAGCCCAGAAGAAAGTTCACCAAGACATATCATATTCAAACTCTACAAAACCAAAGCTGAAGAAAGAATCCTGAGAGACGCTCTAGAAAAATGGAAAGTCACATACAAAGGGGGAAACAATAAGACTAAGCTCTGATTACTCTGCAGAAACCATGCAGGTAAGGAGGCAATGGGATGACATATATAAAACCTTGAAAAAAAATACCACCAAATAATAACATATCTTGCAAAACTTCCTCAATTACGGTGGTGAAATTAGAATGTTTCCAGATAAATAGAAATTAAGGGAAAGGGAATATGTAAAAACCTTCCATTAGAGAGCTAGCAGCGTCAGACAACAACGTGAATCTAGGACACAGGACAGCATAAGCCAGATATCAACCTAGATAATGAACTCCGAAGGACAAAATAAAACTAAAAGATTTATAACAGGGAAACAGAGAGACATCAATCTGTAAATGGCAACATCAGAACAATAAAAGAGGGAATAAATGGTGTATGCATAAAACTTTCAAATGGAGAGGAAGTCAAGGCTATATCAAGTAATAAAAAAACTGGTTTAAACTCAGGACATTAAGGGTAAATTTCAAGGTAACCACAAAGAAAACTAACAAATGTACTCATTAAAATAAAGAAGAAAAACATAGTATCAATAAACACAAAATCAACAAAAACTAAAGAAACAAGCTAATGAACAACAAAAAAAAGGAATGCAGCACAGGAGAGTTAGAGGAGCAAGAATAATGTAAGCACCACAAATAAAAGCACTAAAAATGACAGCAATCAACTCATATCCATGAATAATCACACTGAATGTAAATGACTTAAATGAAACCATAAAGAGACAGTGACAGAACTAATAAAAAAAAAACCAGGACTCATTAATATGCTGTCTACAAGAGACACACCTTAGAGACAGAGACACAAATATATTAAAAAACAATGGATGGGGAAGTGGGGCTAAGATGGCAGAGTAGTCAGATGCTTCCTGTTTTCCCTCTTACAACAAAAACCCCCCAAAACAAGTGAATTGATTATATATGACAAGATTTTTTTTTAAGAGCCCTGAACATCAAAGGCAAAGTTGAGGAGTCAGACTGAACAGCAGGGGGAGGGAGAAATGGTTCAGAAGCAGTGAGGAGTTGCCAGACCTGACCTGCCGGGAATGGGCACCACACACGCTGATTCCATCACTGATGTGAGTGAGGTGAGGTAAGCAGAGGCATTGAAGATGAGTTTTCCATATCAGAGGAGGCCAGATGGCAAAAAGTCTGCTCAGTCCTCAAGAACAAGCAAGAAGAGGCCCACAATCGGCAAACAATAAGTACCAGCATTTAACCTACCGCAATCCAAAAATACCCCTTTCGGAAAAACCTCTTACCAACTTACCTGCTCCCTTTCCACTCTGCATTGGGTCCCAGCTGGCTGCATCCCCTGGGCCAGAAGAAGGACCCTGCACTCACCCTGAGCCATTCTCCCAGCCTTGGTGAGGTAGCAAATTAACAAACAGGGAAAAAATAATCTGCCAGCTCCCCTAAACTGGGAACTCAGGGCAGAAACAGCTCCTTTGCCTAGGCTCAGGCATAAGGGGTCTACAGACTTTGAATGCCTTTCACCCCTGCATTGACCTGTGTATGCCCATTTCAACAGTGTAGGTCCTCATTAAGACAGTACAACAGGGTACATACCTGAAGTCTAACTTCAACTGTTTCCACTATGTGGTGGAGAGGCAAGGTCATGACATTTGATACTGTTCTGCCTATTAAGCAGGGTACTCACTAACCCACATCAGGGACCTGAGGACTGGTGGCTCATCCCACAACACCTAGCCACTAGCCACAGGGGTCTAAGATTAAGTGGTGCCTCCCAGTTCCTACAGCCAACAGTAGTGGGCGCCCATAGTCCAGATGCAAAACACACCCACCTACATGCTCTAGGGAACAAGGACACGCTTTCCCCACAGACACTCAGGGATGGTTGTCAGCCCCCTGCCCTACTCAACATGTGACCCCCTACTGCACCCAGATACCTGTGCCTACACCAATCACCCCTGCTCATCTAGGACTGTAGGTGAGAGCCTGCACCACACACTTGGTGACCCACTACCTGGACACCTGAGCTGAATCCATGCAAGAAAAGTAAACGGACGCCTGGGTTCACATACATAGTAATAGCTCTAACCACCTGGTAACAGGATGTTAGAGCTTCAAAGGCACCAATAATCAAAGTAGCTCACTTAAGCAGTCTATTTGGGCATATCAAAACAAAATAAAAAGGAAGCTAGTGCACAGTAAGCACACATTAAATAAATAAATACAATAACTTATTGATGGCTCAAGGAGAACAGTCAATATCAAATCACATAAAGACCACGATGGCTTCAGCAAGCTCCCAAAACAAAGAATAAAGAAATCTTCCAGATGAAGAGAGCTTCTTGGAATTCCAGAGGTAGAATACAAAACATTAATATACAGAACTCTTCAAAAGATCAGGAAGGAGGTCAGGCAAAACGCAGAACAAGCCAAGGCACACACAGACAAAGAATTAGATGAACTTAAGCTTATCAGTCAAGAGCATAATGACAAGTTTAATATGCTGCAAAAATCCATGCAGAGACAGCAAACAGAAATTCAGAAGATTAACAATAAAATTTCAGAATTAGATAATACAATAGAAAGTCTTAAGAGCAGAATTGAGGCAATGGAAGTCACAATTAGGGAGATGGAAGATAAAGCACTTGGAACCAACATATTTGAGTAAAAAATCAGATAAAATAATTAAAAAAATGAAGAAACCCTAAGAATTATGTGGAACTCTATCAAGAGGAATAACCTAAGAGTGACTGGAGTACCAGAACAAGAGGGGATAACAGAAAACGCAGAGAATTTTTGAAGCTTTCTTTGCAAAACACTTCCTTGATATTGTGAAAGATGAGAAGATATCTATGCAAGATGCTCATCAAACCCCACACAAGGTAGATGCCAAAAGAAAGTCACCAAGATGTATTATAATCAGACTTGCCAAAACCAAAGCTAAAGAGAGAATTTTAAGAGTGGCTAGGGATAAATGAAAAGTCACCTACAAAGAAGAGTCAAAAAGACTGAGCTCAGACTGCTCAGCAGAAATCATGCAAGCAAGACAGCAATGCGATGGCATATATAAAGCCTTGAAGGAAAAAGAAATCGCCTGCCAAGAATTATATATCCAGAAAAACTGTCTCTGAAATATGGTGGTGAAATTAGGACATTTCCAGACAATCAGAAGTTTAGGGTATTTGCAAAAACCTAACCCAAATTACAAGAAATACTAAAGGAAGTCCTCCCGTTAGAAAGTTAATAACGTCAGATAATGACCCAAAACTGGAACACAGGCCAGAGCAACCATATATCAATACAGATAGGGAAATCACAAAAATAAATCAAAGCTAAAACACTCAGAACAGGGAAACAGAGACATCATTATGTAAAAAACAACAACATTAAAACAAAAAGGAAGGACTAAAAAATGTAGTCATAGATCTTTCATATGGAGAGGAAGTCAAGGCAATATAAGGAGATAAAAGATTGTTTTAAACTTAGAAAAATATGGGTAAATATTAAGGTAACCACAAAGGAAACTAACAATCCTACACATCAAAAAAAAAAAAAAAAAAGAAAAACATAAAGATTCAGCAAATACAAAATCAATGACAATGGAAAAGAGGAAAAGACAATATATAAAGAAAAACTACTCAGCATGGAAAATTAAGTGGAAAAAAGAAACTGTCAACAACACACACAAAAAGGCATCAAAATGACAGCACTAAACTCATACCTATCAATAATTATGTTAAATGTAAATGTACTAAATGCACCTAGAAAGAGACAGAGAGTGGCAGAATGGATTAAAAATAAAAAGACCCACCACAATTTTTTTTTATGTGCTGCCTACAAGAGACACATCTTAGACTTAAAGACACAAAGTAAAACTCAAAGGATAGAAAAAATATACATAACAAGCAACAACAATCAAAAAACAGCAGGAATGGCAATATTAATTTAAGACAAAAGAGACTTTAAAGAAAAATCTACCACAAAGGATAAGAAGGACACTATATAATGGTTAAAGGGTAAATACACCAGGAGGAAATAAGTATAATAAATATTTACACACCCAACGACAGGGCTTCAAAATACATAAAACAAACTCTAACAGTATTGAAAAGAGAGATAGACAGCTCCACACTAATAGTAGGAGATTTCAACACACCACTTTTTGTGAAGGACAGAACATCCAGAAAGAAGCTCAGTAAAGACATGGAAGATCTAAATGCCATAAACAACCGACTTGACCTCATAGACATACACAGAACATCCCACCCAACAGCAGCCGAGTATACTTCCTTTTCCAATGCACATGCAACATTCTCCAGGATAGACCACGTAGTAGGCCACAAAGCAAGCCTTAACAGAATCCAAAACGTTGAAATATTGCAAAGCATCTTTTCTGACCATAAAGCCATAAAAGTAGAAATCAATAACAGAAGAAACAAAGGGTGAGAAAAATATACAAAGTGAACAGGAACAAAAAAAGAGCATGGGTGGAAATACTAATCTCAGATAAAATAGACGTTAAAACAAAATCTATCATAAAAGACAAGGAAGGACGTTATGTGATTAAAAGGGCAATCCACCATGAAGACATAACCGTAATACCTATCCACCCAGTGACAGACCTTAAAATACATTAAAAAAAAAAAAAGACTCTAACAGGACTGAAAAGAGAAATTGAAGTTTCCACAATAATAGTAGGAGACTTCAACACACCACTCTTGATGAAGGACAGTACATCTAGAAAGAAACTCAGCAAAGATACAAAGGATCTAAAGGCCACAATCAACAAACAGATATATATAAAACACTCCACACAACAGCAGCAAAATATACATTCTTTTCCAATGCACATGGAATGTACTCCAGAACAGAGGACATCTTAAGCCACAAAGCAATCCTCAACAAAATCCAAAACACTGAGTTAATGCAAAACATTTTCTCTGATCACAATACCATAAAAGTAGAAATTAATAACGTGAAGAGCAAGGAAAAAAAAAAATCAAGTACTTGGAAGCTGAGTAACACCTTCCTTAAAAACCACTGGGTAACACAAAAAATCAAAGACGGAATTTAAAAAAAATCGTAGAATCGAATGAGAATTAAAATACAACATTGGTATAACCTATGGGACACAGCAAAGGCAGTGCTCAGAGGTCAATTTATACCAATAGAGGCACACTTCAAAAAAGAAGGAAAAAATCAAAACATTAGCTGTACAACTCTAACAAATAAAAATAGAACAGCAAAAGAAGCGCACAGCAACCAGAAGAAAGAGAATAATAAAATCAGAGCAGAAGTAAATGAAGTAGAGAACAGAGAAACAATAGAAAGAATCAACAAATCCAAAAGTTGGTTCTTTGAAAGGATCAACAAAATCGACAAACCATTGGCAAAATTAACAAAAGAAAAACAGGAGAGGAAGCAACTAACCCAATAAGAAATGAAATAGGGGACATTACAACGGACCAAGTGAAATTAAAAGGATCATAACAGGTTACTAGGAAAAACTATGTAGTTGTTGTTATGTGCCCTTGGGGACCCTAGACACAACAGAAAAAAACACTGCCTGGTCCTGTGCCATCCTCACAATCATTGTTATGTTTGAGTATATTGTTACAGCCACTGTGTCAATCCATCTCATGGAGGGTCTTCCTCTTTTTAGCTGACCCTCTACTTAACCAAGCATGATGTCTTTCTCCAGGAACTCTTCCCTCCTGATAACATGTCCAAAGTGACCTGAAGTCTCACAACCCTTGCTTCTAAGAAGCATGCTGGCTGTAACTATTCCGAGACAGATTTGTTTGTTCTTGCAGTCCATGGTATATTCAATATTCTTTGCCAAAACCGTACTTCAAAGGCACCAATTCTTCTGTCTTCCTTATTCATCGTCCAGGTTTCACATGCATATGAAGGGATTGAAAATACCATGGCTTGGGTCAGGTACACCTTAATCCTTAAAGTGACATCTTTGCTTTTGAATACTCTAAACACACCATTTGCAGCAGATTTGATTTCTTTTGATTTCTTGACTGGTGCTTCCATGGGCGTTGATTGCGGATTCAGGTGAAATGAAATCCTTGACAACTTCAAACTTTTCCCCGTTTATCATGATGTTGCTTATTGGTCCAGTTGTGAGGATTTCTGTTTTCTTTATGTTGAGGTGTAATCCATACTGCGTCAGTAAGTGCTTCAAGTCCTCTTCACTTTCATCAAGCAAGATCGTGTCATATGCATATTGCGGGTTGTTAATGAGTCTTCCTCCAATCCTGATGCCCCGTTCTTCATATAACCCAGCTTCTCAAATTAAGGTACAACTCTGACGCACAGCCTACTGACTTTAAAACATCCAGTATCCTCTTGTTCTGTTTGACCGACTGCCTCTTGGTCTAAATACAGGTTCCTCATGAGCACAATTAAGTGTTCTGGAATTTCCATTCTTTGAAATGTTACCCACAATTTGTTATGATCCACGTAGTCAAATGCTTTTGTATAATCAAATAAACATGGGTAAACATTTTCTGGTATTCTCTGCTTTCAGCCAGGATCTGTCTGACATCAGCAATGATATCCATGGTTCCAGGTCCTCTTCTAAATCAGGGTTATATTTCTGGCAGATCCTTGTCAATGTACTAGTGTAACTGCATTTGAATGATCTTCAGCAAAATTTTATTTGTGTGTGATATTAATGATATTAGTCAATAATTTCTGCATCTGTTGGATCTCCTTTCTTTGGAATGGGTACAAATATGGATCTCTTCCTGTCAGTTGGCCAGGTGGCAGTCTTCCAAATTTCTTGGCATAGATGAGTGAGCACTTCCAGTGCTGCATCTGTTTGTTGAAACATCTCAATTGGTATTCCATTAATGCATAGAGCCTTGTTTTTTGCCAATACGTTTAGTGCAGCTTGAACTTCTTCTTTTGGTACCATCAGTTCTTGATCATAGACTACCCTCTGAAATGGTTGGATGTTGACCAATTTTTTTGTTAACATTACTATGTGTATTCCTTCCATCTTCTTTTGACACCTCCTACATCATTTAATATTTTCCCTGTAGAATTCTTCAATATTGCAACTTGAGTCTTGAAGTTTTTCTTCAGCTATTTCAGCTTGGGAAATGCTGACTGTACTCGTCCCTTTTGGTTTTCTATCTCCAGGTCTATGCATATTTCATTATAAGAGTTTATCTTCTCGAGCAGCCCTTTGAAATCTTCTGTTCAGTTCTTTTACTTTACCATTTCTTCCTTTCCCTTTAGGTATGCTATGTTAAGTAGCAACTTTCATAGTCTCTTTTGACATCCACTTTGTTCTTTTCTTTCTTTCCTTGATGTCTTCCCACAATCATCTGGGGTTCATTCATTCATGTTCAATGTGTCAAATCTATTCTTGAGATGGTCTCTAATTGCAGGTGGGATATACTCAAGGTTGTTCTTTGGGTCTCACGGACTTGTTCTAACTTTCTTCAGTTGCAACTTGAACTTGCATATGAGCAATTGATGATCTGTTCCACAGTTGTCCCCTGGCCTTGCTCTGACTCTTCCAAAGGATGCAGTCATTTTGATTCTTGTGCATTCCATGTGCTGAGGTCCACATGTACAGTCACCGTTTATGTTATTGAAAAAAGGTATTTTCAATGAAGAAGTTCTTTGTCTTTAAAAATTCTACCAGGTGATCTCCAGTGTCGTTTCTATCACCAAGGCCATATTTTCTACCTACCAATCGTTCTTTGTTTCCAACGTTTGCATTCTCATCCTTAGTAATTCTCAACGAGTCTTGATTTCAAACCTCAAAAGTTGGTAAAAGAAAAAAAAAACTTCAATTTCTTCCTTGGCCTTAGAGGTTGGTGCATAAATTTGAATAATAGTTGTATTGACTTGTCTTCCTTGTAAGCAAATGGATACTACCATATTACTGACAACGTTGTACTTGAGGATAGATCTTGAAATGCTCATTTTGACGATTAATGCAACAAACTTGAAAACATAGAAGAAATGGGCAAATTTCTAGGAACACACTACCTATCAAAACTAACACAAACCGAGGTTAAAAATCTGATCCCATCGGTCACAAGAGAAGAGACTGAAGATGTAGTTAAAAAAAAAAAAGTCCTGGCCCAGATAACTTCACTGGTGAATTCTACCAAACATTCAGAGAAATTCTCACACTAGCAATACTCAAAGTATTTCAGAACATAGAAAAATAAGGGATACTTCCAAATTCATTTAATGAAGCCAGCTTTACCCTGATCTCAGAATTATATGTAAAAAAAACACTGATCAAAAGTGAGATTCATACCAGTTATAAGAAAGGTTCCACATTAGGAAATCAATCATCATAATCACCACAAAAATAAAGCAAAAGAAAATAATGACATAATCATCTCAACTGATGCAGAAAAAGCGTTTGATAAAATCCAACACCCATTCCTGATAAAAACTCTCAATACAACAAGAATGGAAGGGAAATGCCTCAACATAACAAAAGACATCTATACAAAACCAAGAGCCAACATCATCCTGAATGGAGAGAGACTGAAAACAGTCCCCCTGAGAACAGGCAAAAGGCAAAGATGCCCTTTATCACTACTCTTATTTAACTTTGTGCTGGAAATCCTAGCTAGAACAATAGGCAAGTAAAAGAAATAAAGAAGACTATCTGGAGTAGCAAGATACAAAATAAACATACAAATATCAGTTGGATTCCTATACACCAATAAAAAGAGCTACAAAAGGGAAATCAGGAAAGCAATACCATTCATAATAGCCCCTAAAAAAAATAAAATACTTAGGAATAAATCTAACCAGGGATGAAAGAGAACTATTCAAATAAAACTACAAAATATCTACTGGAAGAAATCAAAACAGACCTACATGGATGGAAAACACACCATGCTCATGGATACGTAGACTCAACATTGTGAAAATGTCAATTCTGCCTAAAGCAATCTACAAATACAATGCAATCCGGAACCAAATAGAAACAGCATTCTTTATAACAAGATGGAAAAACTAATCACTAACTTTATATGGAAAGGAAAGAGGCCCTGGATAAGTAAAGCACTATTGAAGAAGAAAGTAGGAGGCCTCACACTGCCAGACCTCAGAACCTACTCTATATCTACAGTAGTTGAAGCAGTCTGGTACTGATACAGTGACAGACACATTGACCAATGGAACAGAATCGAGAACCCAGATGTAAATCCATCCACCATTCATCGCCATTAAATGGGGAAAAGGCAGTCTTTTTAATAAATGGTGCTGGCAAAACTGGATCTCTGTTAAAAAAAGAAAACAGGACCCATACCTTAAACCATCCACAAAAACTAATCCAAAGCAGATTAAAGACCTAAATACAGAACTATAAACATCACAGATGAAAAAATAGGGTCAACACTAGAGGCCCTAATACATGGCATAAATAGGATACAAGCCATAATTAACAATACACAAACACCAGAAGATAAGCTACATAACTGGGATTTTCTAGAACTTAAATCCTTATGCTCATCAAAACACTTCACCAAAAGATTAAAAAGAGAACCTACAGACTAAGCACTTCACCAAAAGATTAAAAAGAGAACGTACAGACTAGGAAAAAAAAAATTGGTTATAACAAATCCAACAAAGGTCTAATCTCTAAAATCTATGGGAAAATCCAACACCTCTACAGCAAAAAGACAAATAATCCAATTAAAAAACGGGCAAAGGATATGAACAGACACTTCACCAAAGAAAACATTCAGGCAACTAACAGTCAAATGAGGAAATGCTTGCGATTACTAGCCATTAGAGAAATGCAAATCGAATCTATGATGATAAACCATCTCATCCCAACATTACTGGCCCGAATCAAAAAAAAAATCAGAAAATAACAAATGGAGATTGAAACTCTTATGCTCTGCTGGTAGGAGGGCAAAATGTTACAGCCTTTTTGTAAAATAATATGGTGCTTCCTTAAAAAGCTAGAAAGAAAACCGTAACATCCAGCAATCCCACTCCTAGATATATATCCTAGGGAAATAAGAGCCATCACACAAATAGACATATGCACACCCATCTTCACTGAAGCATTTTTCACACTACAAAAAAGATGGAAACAACCTAAGTGTCCATCAACAGATGAATGGATAAACAAACTATGGTACATACACACGGTGGAATTCTATGCAATGATAAAGAACAATGATGAATCTGTGGAACATATCACAACATGGATGAATCTTGAGGGCATTGTGCTGAGTGAAATAAGTCAATCACAAAGGGACAAATGCTGATGAAACCACTATTGTAAAAACTCCTGACAAGGTTCACACACAAAAAGAAACAATCTTTGATGGTTATGAGGGAGGAAGGGTTGGGGAAGGAAAAACACTATTTTTTTTTAGACAATAGGTAAGTGGTGACTTTACTGAAGGATAAGACAGTACACATTACTGGGGAAGCCAGTAGAACTTGTCCAAAGCAAGGTTATGGAAGCTTTATAGACACATTCAAACTCCCTGAGGGACCAAATTACTGGGCTGAGGGCTGGGGACCATGGTCTCGGGGGACATCCAGCAAAATTCGCATAACCTAGTTTATAAAGAAAATGTTCTACATCCTACTTTGGTGGGTAGTATCTGGGGTCTTAAAAGCTTGTGAGAGGCCATCTAACATACTCCATTGATCCCACTGTGTCTGGAGCAAGGGAGAATGAAGAAAACCAAAGACACAAGGGAAACATTACTCCAAAGGACTAATGGAACACAACTATCACAGCCTCTACCAGACTGAGACCAGCACAACTAGACGGTGTCCGGCTAGCACCACCAACTGCTCTGAAAGAGACCACAGTAGAGGGTCCTAGACAGAACTGGAAAAAAATGTAGAGCAAAATTCAAACTCACAAAAGAAGATCAGACTTACTGATCTCACAGAGACTGGAGAAACCCCAAGAGAATGGTCCCTGGACACCCTTTTAACACAGTGCTGAAGTCACTCCTGAGGTCAGATTTGACAGGCCATTAAAACAGAAAATATTACACTTAGCTCAACCATGCATATGAGACTAAATGGGCACACCAGCCCAGGGTCAACGACGAGCAGGCAGAAGGGGACAGGAAACCTGGACAAAAGGAAATGGGAAAACCAAGGTAGAGAAGGGGGGAGTGTTGACATGTTGTATGGTTGGCAAGAGATGTCACAAAACAACATGTGTATTAATTGCTTAATGAGAAACTAATTTGCTCTGTAAACCTTCATCCAAAGCACAATAAAAAATTAATAAAAGAAAATGTATAATGAAATACAGCAAATATATAAAAGAACAAAATTAGACTATTTTTATTACATATTTAGAGAAACTATACTGTAGATTTATTGTAAAAAAATACAGTACGTAAGAGTGTGATATTGGCAAAACAAGGGATTTATACATCAACAAAACAGGAATCCAGAAATAGAACTACTCATATGTATTCAGTTGATTATTTTATTTATTTTGAAATTATCATGGAGCAAAATTGACATGATCATTTATTTGGTGTGCAGTTATAGAAAATTTTACACATGTATAAATTTATGTAACTATCTTTTTTTTTTTTATCAGCACAGTCAGGATTTTTTATCAGCACAGTCAGGATACAGAATGGTTATATCACCCCCCCAAAAATCTGCCATGTTGTAGATTTCTAGTCACATCCTGACCCCAACACTAACCCTTGGGAACCACTGATTTTTATTTATTTATTTATTTTTTGGTCATAGTTATAGGTTTGTCTCTTTAAGGTTGCCATACAAATAAAACCATACAGTATTTAACTCTCTGACAGTGGCTTCTTTCATCACCATAATGGTTTGAGAGTCCTCTATGTTATTGTATGCATCATTACATTGTTCCTTTCTAAGTTCTATTCTATTGCATGCATATGTCACAGTTTATTTATGCATCCTTTGAAGGTGTTTGGTTATTTCCAGGATTGTGTGAGAATAAATATAGTGCTATGCACAACTATATTTTATTTTTTGAAAGTAAGTTTTAATTTTTCTGATGTAAACTTAAATACCCAGGAGTGGGGTTGCTGGGCCATGTAGTCAGTGTATACATAACTTCTTAAGAAACTGCTAAGCCATTTTCAAGTGCAGATGTATCATTTTGAACACCCACCAACAATATGTGAGAGTTTCAGTACCTCTACATTCTTTTCAGCATTTGATATTGTCTTTTTTTTTAATTTTAGCAATTCTCATATACATGTAGAAGGGCCTCATCATTACTTTATTTTGCATTTCTTACTATCTAATGAAATTGGACATATTTTTATATACCTATTTTTCTTCTGTATGTCTTACCCTATCCCCTTTGGTCAAGTGCTTGTTTGAGACTTTTGTTCATTTTTTAAAAACTTTTAACAAATAATTGTAATTTCACTGGAATTTGAGAAATAGTCTTAGTCATCTAGGGTTGCCATAACAGAAATACCACAAATGGATGGCTTTAACAAAGAGAAATTTATTTTCTCACAGTCTAGTAGGTAACAAGTCCAAATTCAGGGCGTTGGCTACAGGGGAAGACTTTCTCTCTCTGTCAGCTTTGGAGGAATGTCTTTGCCCTCAATCTTTTCCTGGTCAAGGAGCTTCTCATGCGCAGGGACCCCATGTCCAAAGAACGTGCTCTGCTCCTGATGCTGCTTTCTTGGTGGTATGAGGTCCCCAACTCTCTGCTTCCTTCCCTTTCCTTTTATCCCTTGAGCGATAAAAGGTGGTGCAGGCCACACACCAGGGAAACTCCCTTTACCTTGGATCGGGGAGGTGACCTGAGTGAGGTTGGTGTTACAATCCCATTCTAATCCTCTCAACATAAAATTACAATCACAAAATGAAGGACAACCATACAGTACTGGGAATCGTGGCCTAAGCAAGTTGATACATACATTCTTTGGGGGACGAAATTCAATCAATAACATTAGCGCATGGAAGTTCTGTGTACCTTTCTCTTATTTACCCCAATGGTTAAAATTTACATAACTATAGTACAATATCAAATCCAGGATATTGACATTCTTAAAATATATGTGTATGTTGTTGTTGATAGGTGCCCTTGAGTAGGCTCCGACTCATAGCCACCCTATGCACAACAGAAAGAAACACTGCCTGGTCCTGCGCCATCCTTACAATCGTTATTATGCTTGAGCTCATTGTTGCAGCCACTGTGTCAATCCGCCTCGTTGAGGGTCTTCCACTTTTCCGCTGACCCTGTACTCTGCCAAGCACGATGTCCTTCTCCAGGCACTGATCCCTCCTGACAACATGTCCAAAGTATGTCAGATGCAGTCTTGCCACCCTTGCCTCTAAGGAGCATTCTGGTTGTACTTCTTCTAAGACAGATTTGTTTGTTCTTTTGGCAGTCCGGGGTATATTCGATGTTCTTCACCAACACCACAATTAAAAGATGTCAATTCTTCTTTGGTCTTCCTTATCTATTGTCCAGCTTTCACATGCAGTGTGCGTATAGGCCTGTGCAATTTTATAACAGATGTAGATTCACACAGCTCTTGAGTGTCATTCAAGTTTTTTTTAATAATTTTTATTGTGCTTTAAGTGAAAGTTTACAAATCAAGTCAGTCTCTCACACAAAAACCCATATACACCTTGCTACACACTCCATTACTCTCCCCCTAATGAGACAGCCCGCTCTCTCCCTCCACTCCGTCTTTTCGTGTCCATTTCCCCAGCTTCTAACCCCCTCCATCCTCTCATCTCCCCTCCAGGCAGGAGATGCCAACATAGTCTCAAGTGTCCACCGGATCCAAAAAGGTCACTCCTCACCAGCATCCCTCTCCAACCCACTGTCCAGTCTAATCCATGTCTGAAGAGTTGGCTTCGGGAATGATTCCTGTCCTGGGCCAACAGAAGGTCTAGGGGCCATGACCACCAGGGTCTTTCTAGTCTCAGTCAGCCCATTAAGTCTGGTCTTATGAGAATTTGGGGTCTGCATCCCACTGCTCTCCTGCTCCCTCAGGTGTTCTCTGTTGTGTTCCCTGTCAGGGCAGTCATTGGTTGTAGCCATGCATCATCTAGTTCTGGTCTCAGAACGATGTAGTCTCTGGTTCAAGTGGCCCTTTCTGTCTCTTGGGCTCGTAATCGCCTTGTGTCCTTGGTGTTCTTCATTCTCCTTTGATCCAGGTGGGTTGAGACCAACTGATGCATCTTAGATGGCTGCTTGCTAGTGTTTAAGACCCCAGACGCCACTCTGCAAAGTGGGATGCAGAATGTTTTATTAACAGATTTTATTATGCCAATTGACTTAGATGTCCCCTGAAACCATGGTCCCCAGACCACTACCCCTGCTACACTGGCATTTGAAGCATTCAGTTTATTCAGGAAACTTCTTTGCTTTTGGTTTAGTCCAATTGTGCTGACCTCCCCTGTATTGTGTGCTGTCTTTCCCTTCACCTAAAATAGTTCTTATCTACTATCTAGTTAGTGAATGCCCCTCTCCCACCCTCCATCCCTCCCCCTTCTCATAACCGCAGAAGAATGTTTTCTTCTTAGTTTAAACTATTTCTCAAGTTCTTATAATAGTGGTCTTACACAGTATTTGTCCTTTTGCAGCTGACTAATTTCACTCAGCATAATGCCTTCCAGGTTCCTCCATGTTATGAAATGTTTCACAGATTCCTCACTGTTCTTTATCGATGCGTAGTATTCCTTTGTGCGAATATACCTTAATTTATTTATCCATTCATCAGTTGGTGGACACCTTGGTTGCTTCCATCTTTTTGCTATTGTAAACAGTGCTGCAATAAACATGGGTGTGCATATATCTGTTCATGTAAAGGCTCTTATTTCTCTAGGATATATTCCGAGAAGTGGGATTGCTGATCGTATGGTAGTTCTAGTTCTAACTTTTTAAGGAAGCACCAAATCGATTTCCAAAGTGGTTGTACCATTTGACATTCCCACCAGCAGTGTAGAAGTGTTCCAATCTCTCCACAGCCTCTCCAACATTTATTATTTTGTGTCTTTTGGATTAATGTCAACCTTGTTGGAGAGAGACGAAATCTCATTGTAGTTTTGATCTGCATTTCTCTAATGGCTAATGATCGTGAGCATTTCCTCATATGTCTGTTACCTACCAGAATGTCTTCTTTAGTGAAATGTCTATTCATATCTTTTACCCATTTTTTAATTGGGTTATTTGTCTTTTTGCAGTTGAGTTTTTGCAGTATCATGTAGATTTTAGAGATCAGGCACTGATCAGAAATGTCAGAGTTAAAACTTTTTCCCAGTCTGTAGGTAGTCTTTTTACTCTTTTGGTGAAGTCTTTGGATGAGCATAGGTGTTTGATTTTTAGGAGCTCCCAGTTATCTAGTTTTTCTTCTGCATTCTTTATAATGTTTTGTATACTGTTTATGCTGTGTATTAAGGCTCCTAACATTGTCCGTATTTTTTCCTCCATGACCTTTATTGTTTTAGAGTTTATATTTAGGTCTTTGATCCATTTTGAGTTAGTGTTTGTGCATGGAGTGAGATATGGGTCTTGTTTCATTTTTTTGCTGATGGATATCCAGTTATGCCAGCACCATTTGTTAAAAAGACTGTCTTTTCCCCATGTAACTGTTTTGGGGCCTTTGTCAAATATCAATTACTCATATGTGGATGGATTTATGTCTGGATTCTCAATTCTGTTCCATTGGTCCATGTATCTGTTGTTGTCCCAGTACCAGGCTGTTTTGACTACTGTAGTGGTATAATAGGCTCTAAAATCAGGTAAAGTAAGGCCTTCCACTTTGTTCTTCTTTTTCAGTAATGCCTCATTTATCCAGGGCCTCTTTCCCTTCCATGCGAAATTTGTGATTTGTTCCTCCATCTCATTAAAGAATGTCTTTGGGATTTGGATCAGAATTGCAATAAATGTATATATAGATCACTTTTGGTAGAATAGACATTTTTATAATTTTAAGTCTTCCTATCCACGAGCAAGACATGTTCTTCCACTTATGTAAGTCTCTCTTGGTTTCTTACGGAAGTGTACTGTAGTTTTCTTTGTATACGTCTTTTACATCTCTGGTAAGATTTATTCCTAAGTATTTTATCTTCTTGGGGGCTACTGTAAATGGCATTGATTTGGTGATTTCCTCTTTGATGTTCTTTTTGTTGGTGTAGAGGAATCCAACTGATTTTTGTATGTTTATCTTGTATCCCGATACTCTGCTGAACTCCTCTATTAGTTTTAGTAGTTTTCTGGAGGATTCCTTAGGGTTTTCTGTGTATAAGATCATGTCATCTGTAAATAGAGATAATTTTACTTTTTCCTTGCCAATCTGGATGCCCTTTATTTCTTTATGTAGCCTAATGGCTCTGGCTAGGACCTCCAGCACAATGTTGATTAACAGTGGTGATAAAGGGCACCCTTGTCTGGTTCCCGTTCTCAAGGGGAATGCTTTCAGGCTCTCTCCATTTAGGATGATGTTGGCTGTTGGCTTTGTGTAAATGTGCTTTATTATGCTGAGGAATTTTCCTTCTATTCCTATTTTGCTGAGAGTTTTTATCATGAATGATGTTGAACTTTGTCAAATGCCTTTTCTGCATCAATTGATAAAATCATGTGATTCTTGTCTTTTGTTTTATTTATGTGGTGGATTCATTAATTGTTTTTCTAATGTTGAACCACCCCTGCATACCTGGTATGAATCCCACTTGGTCATGGTGAAATTTTTTTTGATATTGCTGAATTCTATTGATAGAATTTTGTTGCTGAATTCTATTGATAGAATTTTGTTGAGGATTTTTGCATCTACATTCATGAGGGATGACCCAGACGAGGGATATAGGTCTATAATTTTCTTTTCTTGTGGTGTCTTTACCTGGTTTTGGTATCAGGGATATGGTGGCTTCCGAGAATCAGTTTATTAGTATTCCATCCTTTTCTATCCTCTGAAATACCTTTAGTAGTAGTGGTGTTAACTCTTCTTTGAAAGTTTGGTGGAACTCTGCAGTGAAGCCGTCTGGACCACGGCTTTTTTTTTTTGTTGGGAGTTTTTTGATTACCTTTTCAATCTCTTCTTTTTTTATGGGTCTAGTTAGTTGTTCTGCCCCTCTTTGTGTTAGTTTAGGTAGATAGTGTGTTCCTATGAATTCATCCATTTCTTCCAGGTTTTCAAATTTGAGTACAGTTTTTCATAGTAATCTGATATGATTCTTTTAATTTCAGTTGGGTCTGTTGTAGTATCGCCCATCTCATTTCTTATTCAGGTTATTTGCTTCCTCTCCTGTTTTTCTTTTGTCAGTTTGGCCAGTGGTTTATCAATTTTG
Source organism: Elephas maximus indicus (assembly GCF_024166365.1). NCBI lineage: Eukaryota > Metazoa > Chordata > Mammalia > Proboscidea > Elephantidae > Elephas > Elephas maximus. Next base: position 84,315,869 of record NC_064846.1, read on the forward strand.
TTGATTTTTTCAAAAAACCAGCTTTTGGTCTTGTTAGTTCTTTCAATTGTTTTTCTGTTGTCTATTTCACTTAGTTCAGCTCGAATTTTTATTATTTGTTTTCTTCTGGTGCCTGTGGGTTTTTGTTGTTGTTGTTCTCTTTCTATTTGTTCAAGTTGTAGGGATAATTCTTTGATTTTGGCCCTTTCTTCTTTTTGGATGTGTGCATTTATTGATATAAATTGGCCTCTGAGCACCACTTTTGCTGTGTCCCAAAGGTTCTGATAGGAAGTGTTTTCATTTTCATTGGATTCTCTGAATTTCGTTATTCCATCCTTAATGTCTTCTATAATCCAGTCTTTTTTGAGCAGAGCATTGTTCAGTTTCCAAGTGTTCGATTTCTTTTCCCTGCTTTTCCTGTTATTGATTTCCACTTTTATGGCCTTATGGTCGGAGAAGATACTTTGTAATATTTCAATGTTTTGGATTCTGCTAAGTCTTGCTTTATGACCTAATATGTGCTCTCTTCTAGAGAATGTTCCATGTGCACTAGAAAAGAAAGTGTACTTGGTTGTTGTTGGGTGGAGTGCTCTGTATATGCCTACGAGGTCAAGTTGTTTGTGGCATTTAGATCTTCCGTGTCTTTATTGAGCTTCTTTCTGGATGTCCTGTGCTTCAGCAAAAATGGTGTGTTGAAGTCTCCTATTATTGTGGAGCTGTCTATCTCACTTTTCAATGCTGATAGAGTTTGTTTTACGTATCTTGCCACCCTGTCATTGGGTATATAAATATTTAATATAGTTATATCTTCTTGGTATATTGTCCCTTTAATCATTATATAGTGTTCTTCCTTATCGTTTCTGATGGATTTAACTTTAAAGTCTATTTTGTCAGAAATTAATATTGCCACTCCTGCTCTTTTTATTGATTGTTGTTTGCTTGATATATTTTTTCCCATCCTTTGAGTTTTAGTTTGTCTGTGTCTCTAATTCTAAGGTGTGTCTCTCGTAGGCAGCATATAGAAGATGGATCTTGTTTTTCAATCCATTCTGCCAATCTCTGTCTCTTTATTGTTGCATTTAATCCATTTACATTCAGGGTAATTATGGATAGGTATGAATTTAATGCTATTATTTTGATGTATTTTTTGTGTGTTGACAGTTTCTTTTTTCCTCTTGATTTTATGTGCTGCGTAGATTTTCTTTATATATTGTCCTTTCCTCATATTTGTTGTTGTTGGTTTTGTTTCTGATGGGTCTGTATTTTTCCCTTGTATTTTATTTTGATGAGTAGGATAGTTTGTTTCCTTTGTGGTTACCTTATTATTTACCCCTATTTTTCTAAATTTAAAACTAGGTTTTATTTCATTGTATCGCCATATCTTCCTCTTCATATGGAAGGTGTATGATTACCTTTCTTAGTCCCTGTTTATTATTTTAATGGTCTCTTCTTTTATATAATAACATCGCTGTTACCTTGTGTTGGGATAGTTTTTTTTTTTTTAATCTCGCTTTGTTTTTTTGGATTTCCCTGTCTGGGTTGACTTCTGGTTGTTCTGCCCAGTATTCTAGTCTTGGGTTGATACCTGATATTATTGATTTTCTAACCAAAGAACTCCTTTTGTATTACTTGTAGTTTTGGCTTGGTTTTTATGAATTCCCTCAACTTGTGTTTATCTAGAAATTTCTTAATTTCACCTTCATATTTAAGAGACAGTTTTGAAGGATATAAGATTCTTGGCAGGCTCTTCTTTTTCCTCGATTTTTTGAATATGTCATCCCATTGCCTCCTTGCCTGCATGGTTTCTGAGGGGTAGTCTAAGCTTATTCTTATTGGCTTTCCTTTGTAGGTGACTTTTCTTTTCTCCCTCGCTGCTCTTATAACTGTCTCTTTATCTTTCGTTTTGGCAAGCTTGATTTTAATATGTCTTGGTGACTTTCTTTTAACATCTACCTTATGTGGAGTTCAATGAGCATCTTGGATAGATATCTTCTCATCTTTCACAATATCAGGGAAGTTTTCTGCCAACAAAGCTCAACAATTTTCTCTATATTTTCTGTTATCCCTCCCTGTTCTAGTACTCCAACCACTCGTAAGTTATTTCTCTTGATAGAGTCCCACATGATTCTTAAGGTTTCTTCATTTTTTTAATTTCTTTTATCTGATTTTTCTTCAAATATATTAGTGCCAAGTGATTTATCTTCGAGTTCAGAAATTCTAGCTTCTACTTGCTCGATTCTGCTCCTCTGACTTTCTATTGATTTATCTAATTCTGAACGTCCTGTTGTTCCCCCTGCCCCTCAGTTCATTGTCTAAGCTTACCTTTGATGCTCTGGGCTCCCAACTTGTTACAAATATGCTCTTTTCACTTGTTTTTTCTGGTCTTCATTGTAAAGAGGGCTCAACGGAAGCGCCTGTCTATTCCACCACCTTGTCTCCACCTCCTCTCAAGTTTTTTGAATGTACCAATATTCAAATCTTTTTTTTCCTGTGTGAGTGTTATTCCATGATATGGATGTACCACTGGTTGTTCAACCACTCATCTATTGAGGGACGTGTTGGTTGTTCCAAGTTTTGGGCTATTACAAATAAAGCTTCTATGGACATTAATATACAGATATTTGTGTTGATGCAAATTTTTATTTCTTTAGGATAAATACTCGTGAGAGTCATTGTTGGGTTGCATGGTAAATAAATATGTATATGTAAAATTTTTATGTGTGTGTATATATATATATAAATTTATTTTTTAAAGGAACTGCTAACTTTTTCATAGAGTGGCTCTACTATTTTACATTCCCACCCGGAATGTATGAAAGATCCTCTTTCTCCATATCCAAACATTTAATATTGTCATTACATTTTATTTATTTTTTTAGTTTTTTAATGGTGTGATCAACAGGTTTTTTTTTTAATAATTTTTATAGTGCTTTAAGGGAAAGGTTACAAATCAAGTCAGTCTCACATATAAACTTATATACACCTTATTACATAATCCCATTTACTCTCCCCCAATGAGACAGCCCTCTCCCTCCTTCCAGTTTCTCCTTTTGTGACCATTTTCCCAGTTTCTAACCCCCTCTACCATCCCATCTCCCCTCCAGAAAGGAGATGCCAACATAGTCTCAAGGGTCCATATGGTGCAAATAGCTCACTCCTCATCAGCGTCTCTCTCCAACCCATTGTCCAGTCCAATCCATGTCTGAAGAGTTGGCTTCGGGAATGGTTCCTGTCCTGGGCCAACAGAAGGTTTGGGGACCATGACTACGGGAGTCCTTCTAGTCTCAGACTTTTTATGAGAATTTGGAGTCTGCATCCCACTGTTTTCCTGCTCCCTCAGGGGTTCTCTGTTCTGTTCCCTGTCAGAACAGTCATCCGTTGTGGCCAGGCACCATCTAGTTCTTCTGGACTCAGGATGATGTAGTCTCTAGTTCATGTAGCCCTTTTCTGCCTCTTGGGCTCATAATTACCTTGTAAGCTTGGTGTTCTTCATTCCCCTTTGATCCAGGTGGGTTGAGACTCTTTGATGCATCTTAGATGGCCGCTTGCTAGCGTCTAAGATCCCAGACGCCGCTCTTCAAAGCGGGATGCAGAATGTTTTCTGAATAGATTTTATTTTGCCAATTGACTTAGATGTCCCCTGAAGCCATAGTCCCCAAACCTCTGCTCCTGCTTTGCTGACCTTCGAAGCATTCAGTTTATTCAGGAAACTTCTTTGATTTTCTTTAGTCCAGTTGTGTTGACCTCCCTGTATTGAGTGTTGTACTTCCCTTCAACTAAAATAGGTCTTATCTACTATCTAATCAGTAAATAACCCTCTCCCACCCTCCCTCCCTTCCCCCTCTCGTAACCACAATAGAATGTGTTCTTCTCATTTTCAACTATTTCTCAAGATCTTATAATTGTGGTCTTATACAATATTTCACCTTTTGCAACGGACTAAATTCACTCAGAATAATGTCTGCCAGGTTCCTCCATGTTATGAAATGTTTCACAGATTCCTCACTGTTCTTAATCGATGTGTAGTATTCCATTGTGTGAATATACCATAATTTAATTATCCATTCATCTGTTGATGGGCACCTTGGTTGCTTCCATTTTTTGCTGTTGTAAACAGTGCTGCAATAAGCATGGGTGTGCATATATCTGTTCGTGTAAAGGTTCTAATTTCTCTAGGATATATTCCAAGGAGTGGGATTGCTGGGTCGTATGGTACTTCTATTTCTAGCTTTTTAAGGAAGCGCCAAATCAATTTCCAAACTGGTTGTATCATTTTACATTCCCACCAGCAGTGTAGAAGTGTTCTAATCTCTCCACAGCCTCTCCAGCATTTACTGTTTTGTGTTTTTTGGATTAATGCCAGCCTTGTTGGAGTGAGATGAAATCTCATTGTAGTTTTGATCTGCATTTCTCTAATGGCTAATGATCATGAACATTTCCTCATATATCTCTTAGCTACCTGAATGTCTTCTTAAGTGAAGTGTCTATTCATATCTTTTGCACATTTTTTAATTGGGTTGTCTTTTTGCAGTTGAGTTTTTGCAGTATCATGTAGATTTTAGAGATCAGGCACTGGTTGGAGATGTTGTAGGTGAAAATTATTTCCCAGTCTGTAAGTGGTCTTTTACTCTTTTGGTGAAGTCTTTAGTTTTTTTTTTTTTTTTTTTGATAAGCATAACACCAAACAGGTGTTTGATTTTTAGAAGCTCCCAGTTATATGGTTTCTTTAATCATTTTTTGTAATGTTTTTTATTCTGTTTATGTCTTTTATTAGGGCTCCAAATGTTGTCCCTATTTTTTCTTCCATGGTCTTTATTGTTTTAGACTTTATGTTTAGATCTTTGATCCATTTGGAGTTAGTTTTTGTGCATGGAGTGAGGTACAGGTCTTGTTCCATTTTTTTGCAGGTGGATATCCAGCTATGCCAGCACTATTTGTTAAAAACACTATCTTTTCCCCAATTAACTGACACTGGGCCTTTGTCAAATATCAGCTGTTCATATGTGGATGGATTTATATCTGGGTTCTCAATTCTGTTCCATTGGTCTATGCGTCTGTTGTACCAGCACCAGGCTGTTTTGACTACTGTGGCTGTATAATATGTTCTAACATCAGGTAGAGTGAGGCCTCCCACTTTCTTCTTCTTTTTCAGTAAAGCTTTACTTATCTAGGGCTTCTTTCCCTTCCATATGAAGTTGGTGATTTGTTTCTCCATCACATTAAAAAATGTAGTTGGAATTTGTATCGGAAATGCATTGTATGTATAGATAGCTTTTGGTAGAATAGACATTTTTATAATTTTAAGTCTCCCTATCCATGAGCAAGGTATGTTTTTCCACTTAGTTTAGGTCCCTTTTAGTTTCTTGCAGTAGTACCTTGTAGTTTTCTTTGTATAAGTCTTTTACATCTTTGGTAAGATTTATTCCTAAGTATTTTATCTTCTTGGGGGCTACTGTGAATGGTATTGATTTGGTGATTTCCTCTTCAATGTTCTTTTTGTTGATGTAGTGGAATCCAACTGGCTTTTGTATGTTTATCTTGTAACCTGAAACTCTGCTGAACTCTTCTATTCTTTTCAGTAGTTTTTTTGAGGATTCCTTTGGGTTTTCTGTGTATAAGATCATGTTAGCTGCAAATAGAGATAATTTTACTTCTTCCTTACCGATCCGGATGCCCTTTATTTCTTCATCTACCCTAATTGCTCTGGCTAGGACTTCCAGCAAAATGTTGAATAAGAGTGGTGATAAAGGACTTCCTTGTCTGGTTCCCGTTCTCAGGGGAAATGCTTTCAGGCTTTCTCCATTTAAGATGATGTTGGCTTTGTGTAAAAATAGATGCCCTTTATTATGATGAGGAATTTTCTTTCTATTCCTATTTAGCTGAGAGTTTTTATCATGAATGGGTGTTGGACTTTGTCAAATGCCTTTTCCGCATCAATTGATAAGACCATGTGGTTTTTGTCTTTTGTTTTATTTATCTGGTGGATTACATTCATTGTTTTTCTAATATTGAACCAACCTTGTATACCTGGTAAAAATCCAACTTTGTCATGGTGGATTATTTTTTTGATATGTTGTTGAATTCTTTCGGCAAGAATTTTGCATCTATGTTCATGAGAGATACAGGTCTGTAATTTTCCTTTTTTTGTCTTTACCTGGTTTTGGTATTATGGATATGCTATGCTCATAGTATGAGTTTGGTAGTATTCTGTCCTTTTCAAAGTTTGGTAGAAGTCTGCAGTGAAGCCATCTGGGCCATGGCTTTTTTTTTTTTTTATGGGGGGGAGTTTTTTGATTACCTTTTCGATCTTTTTGTTGTTGTTGTTATGGTCTTATTTAGTTGTTCTACTTCGGATTGTGTTAGTTTAGGTAGGTAGCATGTTTCTAGGAATTCATCCATTTCTTCTAGGTTTTCAAATTTGTTAGAGTAGAATTTTTCATAGTAATCTGATATGATTCTTTTAATTTCAGTTGGGTCTTTTGTGATATGGCACATCTCATTTCTTATCCGGGTTATTTATTTCCTTTCCTGTATTTCTTTAGTCAGTCTGGACAATGGTTTATCAATTTTTTAAATTTTTTTTCAAAGAATCAGCTTTTGTCTTTGTTAGTTCTTTCAATCGTTTTTCTGTTCTCTAATTCATTTAATTCTGCTCTAATTTTTATTATTTGTTTTCTTCTGGTGCCTGACGGATACTTTTGTTGCTCACTTTCTATTTGTTCAAGTTGTAGGGACAGTTCTCTGATTTTGGCTCTTTCTTCTTTACGTATGTGTGCATTTATCAATATAAATTGACGTCTGAGCACTGCCTTCGCTGTGTCTCAGAGGTTTTCATAGGAAGTATTTTCGGTCTCGTTGCATTCTATGAATTTCTTTATTCCCTCCTTAATAAAAAAAAATTTTTTTCTCCTTAATGTTTTTTATAACCCAGTCTTTTTTCAGCAGGGTACTGTTCATTTTCCAAGTATTTGATTTCTTTTCCCTGATTTTTCTGTTATTGATTTCTACTTTTATGGCTTTACGGTCTGAGAAGATGCTTGGTAATGTTTCAATGTTTCGGATTCTGCAAAGATTTGTTTTATAACCTAATGTGTGATCTATTCTAGAGAATGTACCATGTGCACTAGAAAAAAGTATACTTTGCAGCTGTCAGTTGGAGTGTTCTGTGTAAGCCTATGAGGTCAAGTTGGTTGATCCTAGCAATTAGATCTTCTGTGCCTCTACTGAGCTTCTTACTGGAAGTCCTATCCTTTACCAAAAGTGGTGTGTTGAAGTCTCCTACTATAATTGTGGAGGTGTCTATCTCACTTTTCAATTCTGTTAAAGCTTATTTCATGTATCTTGCAGCTCTGTCATTGGGTGCATAAATATTTAATATGGTTATATCTTCCTGGTAAATTTTCCCTTTAATCATTATGTACTGTCCTTCTTTATCCTTTGTTGTGGATTTAACTCTAAAGCCCATTTTGTCAGAAATTAATATTGCACTCCTGCTCTTTTTTGATTGTTGTTTGCTTGATATATTTTTTTCCCATCCTTTGAGTCTTAGTTTATTTGAGTCTCTAAGTCTAAGGTGTGTCTCTTGTAGGCAGCATATAGAGGGATCATTTTTTTTTTATCCAGTCTGCAACTCTCTGTCCCTTTATTGGTGCATTTAGTCCATTTACATTCAGTGTAATTATACATAAGTCTGAGTTTAGTGCTGTCATTTTGATGCCTTTTTTGTGTGTTGTTGACAATTTCATTTTTCCACTTTTTTGTGCTGAGTTTTTCCTTGTAAATTGTGTGTTCCTCATTTTCTTAGTAGTTGAATTTATTTTTGCTGAATCATCATGTTTATCTTGGTTTTTATTTTGAAGTATGGAATTGTTAGACCTCTTTGTGATTACCTTAATATGTACCACTATTTTTCTAAGTAAAAATCTAACTTGTATTGTCCTATATCACCTTGTTTTCCTCTCCATATGGAAGATCTATGCCTCTTGTTTTTAGTCCCTCTTTTTTGACTATTGTAATCTTTTACACAATGTCTTCAATGATTCCCTGTTTTGAGCATTTTTTTTCTTTTTTAAATTAATCTTAATTTGTTTTTGTGATTTCCCTATTTGAGTTGATATCAGGATGTTCTGTTCTGTGACCTTGTGTTGTTTGGTATCTGATATTATTGATTTTCTAACCAAAGAATTTCCTTAGTAGCTTTGGTTTGGTTTTTGCAAATTCTCTAAGCTTGTGTTTATCTGCAAATATCTTAATTTCACCTTCATATTTGAGGAAGAGTTTTGCTGGATATATGATTCATGGCTGGCAGTTTTTCTCCTTCAGTGCTCTCTAAATTTCATCCCATTGCTTTCTTGACTGCATGGTTTCTGCCAAGTAGTCTGAGCTTACTCTTATCGATTCTCCTTTGTAGGTGACTTTTTGTTTATCCCTGGCTGCTTTTAAAATTTTCTCTTTATCTTTGGTTTTGACAAGTTTGATGATAATATGCCCTGGTGATTTTCTTTTTGGATCTATCTTGTATGGTGCTCAATGAGCATCTTGGATAGATACGCTTTCATCTTTCATGATACCAGGGAAATTTTCTGCCAACAGATCTTTGACTATTCTCTCTGTATTTTCTTTTATCCCTCCCTGTTCTGGAACTTCAATCACATGCAAGTTATTCTTCTTGATAGAATCCCACATCATTCTTAGGGTTTCTTCATTTTTTTAATTCTTTTATCTGATTTTTCTTCAACTATATTGGTGTCAATTGCCTTATCCTGTAACTCCCCCACTCTGCATTCCAGTTCCTCAATTCTGCTCCTCTGACTTCCTATTGAATTGTCTAATTCTGCAATTTTATTGTTAACCTTTTGGATTTCTGAATGCTGTCTCTCTATGGATTCTTGAAGCTTATTAATTTTTCTCCTATGTTCTTGAATAATCTTTTTGATTTCTTCAACTGCTTTATCTGTGTGTTCCTTGGCTTTTTCTGTAGATTGCCTTATTTCATTTCTGAGGTCATCCCTGATGTCTTGAAGCATTCTGTATTTTAGTTTTTTATATTCTGCATCTGTCAATTCCAGGATTGTGTCTTCATTTGGGAAAGATTGATTCTTTAATTTGGGGAGTTGTAGAAGTAATCATGGTGTGCTTCTTTATGTGATTTGATATCGATTGCTGTCTCTGAGCCATCTATAAGATATTGTAATGATTTATTTTATATTTGATCACTGAGTCTTATTTTCTTGTTTTGTTTTGCTTCAATATACACAGATGGGCTACTAGATTGCTGTAGCCTTTGAATCACTTATGTTCTATTACCAGCTGGTTTGAGGAGAAAGATGTGGCAGTCTGCTTTCATAGAGATTAACAGCTTTGCAAACCCTATGGTGCAGTTTTACCCTGTCCTATAGGGTCGCTATGAGTCGGGATAGACTCAACAGCAGTGGGTTTGTGAATGGCTACGGATGTTGAATAGCATTTTATGCTTCTATTTGTAATCCCTATATCCTCTTCCTTATATCTGGAAATTATCAAAAAATATCATTAAAAGAACACACCAGAAAAATTTTGCTGAAGATCATTCAAAAGTGTTTGCAGCAGTACATTGACAGGGAACCACTAGAAATTCAAGCTCGATTTAGAAGAGGGCTTGCAACCAGGTGTATTATTCTAATGTCAAATGGATCCTGGCTGAAAGCAGAGAATACCAGAAAGTTGCTTGCCTGTGTTTTATCGACGCTGCAAAGGCATTCAACTGTGTGGATCATAACAAATTGTGGATAACATTGCAAAGAATGGAAATACCAGAACACTTAATTGTGCTCATGAAGAACCTGTACATAGATCAAGAGGCAGTCGTTTGAACAGAACAAGGGGATACTGTGTGGTTTAAAATCAGGAAAGGTGTGCATCAGGGTTGTATCCTTTCACCGTACCTTTTCAATCTGTATGCTGAGCAAATAATCGGAGAAGCTGGACTCTATGAAGAAGAACTGGGCATCGGGATTGAAGGAAGACTCATTAACAACCTGTGTTATGCAGATGACACAACCTTGCTTGCTGAAAGTGAATAGGACTTGAAGCACTTACTGATGAAGATCAAATACTAGAGCCTTCAGTACCGATTATATCTCAACATAAAGAAAACAAAAATCCTCACAACTGGACCAATAAGCAACAACATCATGATAAATGGAGAAAACATTGAAGTTGTAGAGAATTTCATTTTACTTGGATTCACAATCAACATCCATGGAATCAGCAGTCAAGAAATCAAATGATGTGTTGCCTGGGGCAAATCTGCAGCAAAAGACCTCTTTAATTTGTTAAAAGGCAAAGATCTCACCTTGAAGAGACATGGTGTTTTCAATCACCTCACATGCATACAAAAGCTGGACAATGAATAAGAAAGATGGAAGAAGAATTGATGCCTTTGAATTATGGTGTTGGAGAAGAATATTGAATATTGCGTGGACTGCCCGAAGAACGAACAAATCAGTTTTAGAAGAAGTACAGCCAGGATGCTCCTTAGAAGCAAGGGTGGAGAGATTACATCTCACATACTTTGGACATGCTATCAGGGGGGATCAAACCCTGGAGAAGGACATCATGCTTGGTAAAGTAGAGGGTCAGCAGAAAAGAGGAAGACACTCAATGAGATGGATTGACACAGTGGTTGCAACAATGGGCTTAAGCACACAACCAGAATTGTGAGGATGGCACGGGACCAGGTAGTGTTTTGTTCTGTTATACATAGGGTCACTATGAGTTGGAACCAAGTTGAGGACACCTATCAACAACATATCCTCTTCAGTGAAATGTCTCTTCAACCCCCTTTGTCTAATTACTAATTGAATCGTTTGAGTTTTTGACTCTTGAATTTTGAGATTTCCTTATACATTCCAGATGAGTTCTATGTAAGATATATGGCTTACATATTCTTTCTCCAAGTCTTTAATAGAGTTAAAGATTTTAATTTTGACGAATTCTAATATACATATATATACATATATTTGTTTGTTTTATGGAATTTGCTTTTGGTATCATGCCTAAGAAATCTTTACCAAGTCCGAGATCCTGAAGATTTTTTTTTCCTGTGCTTCCTTGTATGAGGCTTGTGTTTTAAATTTAAATCCATAAGTTAATTTTTTGTATAAGAAGTGAGGTTTAAGCTTATGTTCATTTTATATTCGCCTATGGATTTTCCATTTTTTTCAGCATCATTTGTTTAACGATATATCCTTCCATTGAATTACATTTGTAACTTTGTCAAAAAAATTTGACTGTACTTGTGTGGGGCTACTTCTGGGTTGTTTATTCTGTTCCATTGGTTGATCTACGTGTCTGTGCCTCCACCAATACCACACATAGTCTTTACTACTGTAGCTATATAATAATATAAAAATTGAGTACAATGATTTCTCCTACTTTGTTCTGTACTGTATTACTCCAACATTATCCAATGATTCCCTCTTCATTACTATACTATATATACAACGTTCTTTCTCTTTCTTCAGTGATCTTACTTTATTTTATACTGTATAACTCTTCCATCATCCAATGATTCTTCCTACATTAATTATCTATATAGCAATATAATACAAAAATTGAGTACAGTTATTCCCACTTTATTATATTCAAATAATTTTAACTACTCTAGTTTCTTTGTGTTTCTATATAAATGTTTGGAATAATCTTCTCTAGATTCACAAGAATATCTTATTCCTGGGATATTTGTAGTAATTACTTTAAACTTGTATGTCAATTTGGAAAGCATTGACATGTTTATTATGTTTAGTCTTCCAATTCAGAAACACAGTATGTCTCTCCATTTATTTAGATCTGCTTTGCATTTTTCATCTTATTTTATAGTTTTCAGTATACAAATCCCCTATGTGTTTGTTTTATTGACTTTCTATATTGTTTTTCTGATTTCAGTTATTAGATTACTGCTCTTATGTTTCTTATTTCTTTTCTTATTCTTGCTCCAGTTTTATTGCACTCATCTTTTTTCTATTTCTTAATGTAGGAACTTAAATATCAATTTGAGACCTTTCCTCTTTTTGGATTTAACCATTTTGTGCTATCAATTTTCCTTTCAACACTGTTTTAGTTGTGCCCAGTAAATTTTCATGTTATATTTTTGTTTTCATTCATTTCAATGTATTTTTTAAAATTCTTTTTGAGACTTTCTCTTTGATTCATGCATTTTCTCAGGAGTTCGTTTCCAGGTGTTTGGACATATTGCTGTTATATTTCTCTTTTATTTCTATTTTGATTTCTTGGTAATCCCATAACAAATACTGTATGATTTTCATTCTTTACATTTGTCTTTATTGCTCAGAATGTGGTCTCAATTAGTGAATGTTGCATGCATGTTTATATATAATGTGTATTCTGCTATTTCAGGAGGGCATGTACTACAAATATCGTCATTTTCTGTTGATTGATGGTGTTCAGTTTTTCTATATCTTTGCTGAATATCATCTATTTGCTGTATTAATTACTGGGAAATGGGTATTGAGGTTTATATCTATCTTTTTAAATAACTTCATCACTCAGTTATATTAATTTTTCTTCTTTGCTTCACATGTTTTGCAACTCTATTTTTTGGTGCATACATAATTAGGATTGCTCTGTCTTCTTGGAGGAGTCATCCATTTATCATTATATGATGTTCATTTCTGTTCCTAGTAATTTTCTTTGCTCTAAAACCTTTAAAAAATGCTTTTGCTTTTTGATTTGCTAAAACCTAGTCTATCTGAGATTGATAAGCCAATCTTGTTCTGTTTTGATTAATGTTTCGATAGTACATATTTTTACATCCTTTTATGTTCCAAGTATCTATATCCTTATGGAGCTCTGGTAGCTCAGTGATTAAGCATTTGACTGCTAACCAAAGGATCAGCAGTTTGAATCCACCAGCTGCTCATTGGAAACCCTATGGGGCAGTTCTACTCTGTCCTATAGGGTCACTATGAGTAGGAATCAACTCGATGGTAACAAATTTTTTATGTCCTTATATTTGAAGTCAGTTTCTTATAGACAGCATATAGTTGAGTCATTTTGTAAATCCACTTTGCCAATCTTTGTTTATAATCGGTAGGTTTAGGCCATTTACATTTAATGTAATTGTCATGTTACTTAAGTCTAAAATTTTGTTTTTCGTTTGTTCCTCTCTTCTTTCACTCTCTTTTGTTTTATGTTTCCTGCCTTCTTTGGATTTCTCACACCATTTTCATAATTCCATTTTAAGTGCATCTCTCTACATAGATATTTTAGTGGTTACACTAGGTATTATATTTATATAACTAATTACAGTTTACTGGTGTTAAGTATATGAGTGAAGTGTAGAAACCTTATTTCATTTATATCCTTTTACCTTGCCCTGTTTATAACATATATTTCTTAAATATTTTCTCAACATACTTTGATAACCAAATCAGACAATGTTATATTTTTTCATCCATCAAAATTAATTTAGAAAACTAAAGATGAGAAGGAACATCTGTAATGTTCACCCACGTTTCACTCTTTCTTTTTTTCTTCCTTCCTAATACTCCAAATTTCCTTCTTTTGTTTGTTCCTTTGGGTTTTAATAACTTCCATTAGCCAATCTTTAGATTAGTTCCTTTGGCAAATAGTTCTCTTAGTTTTACTTAATCTTAAAAAAAAAAATTTTTTTTTAAGTCTTAATTTTCCCTTTATTCCTGAAGGGTGAAGATATAATTTTGGCTGAGAATTGAATTATGGGCAAGCAGGCCCTTCTTTCAGTACTTAAGATAGGTTGTGCCAATTAATTTTGGATGTCGTGGTTCTTAGGAGAAGTTTGTTCTCATTAAAATGTTTTTTTTATCTTATAGGTAAATTGTTGTTTATCTCTTGCTGCTGTCAAGATTTTTTGGTTTTTTTTTTTTTGTGTCTTTAGTCTTTAGTCATGCTGTGGTCATCTTTGTGTTTATCCTGTTTAGATTTTCTGAGGTTCAAAATTTTTTATTTTTAGGGATTCTAAAAAGATGATGACATGAGCAAGTCTAAGACACCAATCCCCCACTTGACAACCAAGAAAGGCAACTAGAAGACTGTAATAAGCCCTGCCAGAGCTTTTAAATGTTTGGCAAAAGACTGCAGCAAACATCTTCACACTGAATCAAAACAAGAATAAATATCGTATGGTGGAAAAAAGTGCTTCTTCTACAGTCCTTGCACCTCCCCCTCCTGGCATGTATGATAGACAGCTACATTGGAGCTGAAGACTCACTATGCCCCAAGCCAATGCATAGCTCTCTTGCACACTGGGAAGGGCACCCATCTCTGGCCCTAAAATAAATAGAACATATATCCCTGGTTAACTGTTCAGGGTATCCCAGTTCCTCTCCCTCTCAGTGCAATGCAGAGATGGCTGCAGCAGAGCCAAAGTCTCACCATATCCCAAACAAAATACATGGGTCTTCTGTACATTGAGAAGGGCTCTAATATCTGACTCCAAAGAAATGAGACAAATCTTGCTAGTGGACTGTTCAGGTTGTACATTCTGGTCAGTCTGGATACAACTGGAAAGAATGAAACTGCAATCTTGAAAAGAATCTCTCAGATAGGGAAATGAAGCAGCAATTAAGGACTGAAGGCTGTGTTCTCCTTAGAGATGATTAGATTAGTGTGTGTTTCCTGATATGTCTGAGAGTTGCTAAAGGGCTGACACCTGGGTCTGGCCTCAGCTGGAGATATCAAAAGGAGGGAGAGGGAGTGGTAATCAAATCTGAAGTCTTTGCACACTTAAAGGTTTCTTGCAGGAATTACAGTTGTTGAAAGCACTGTGTATTTGGGGGATGTAAGAAAGATAACTTGTTGCTGTTGAGTTGATTCTAACTCATAGTGACCTTATAGAGCAGAGTAGAACTGCCCCATAGGGTTTCCAAGGCTGTAATCTTTACAAAAGCAGACTGCCACATTTATCTTCTGAAGAGCAGCTGGTGGGTTCAAACTGCTAACTTTTTGATTAGTCACCAAGCATTAAACCACTGCAACACCAGTGCTCCTGTGAGAAAGATAACACCTTGTAAAATTCTAATGTCTCAGCTTCAAAATAAAATCACAAGGCACACAAAGAAACTAGAAATGATGATCATTCAAGTAAACAAAACAAAGAGCAGAAATTTTGTTTATGGAAGCTCAAATAAAGAATAACTTGGAAAAATATTATGCAACAATACAAACAAGCTAAAAGAACTAAAAGAAAACACAAAAAACTAAAGGGAATCAGGAAAATGATGAAAGAACAAAACAAGAATATGAATAAAAAAGTGTTGTTTTGTTGTGTGCCATCAAGTTTATTCCAACTCATAGCGACCTTATGTGACAGAGCAGAATTCCCCCATAGAATTTCCTAGGCTGCAATCATCACTAGGTCTTTTCTCCTGCAGAGCTGTTCATGAGTTCAAACCTCCAAACTTATGGTTAGCTGCTGAGCACTTAACCACTGCACCACCAGGGATCCTTAAATAAAGAAACAGACACCATAAAAAGAAACCGAACAGAAATACTAGAACTGAAAGATACAGTAACTGATGGAAAAAAAAATTTGGAAGGATTTAAAAATAGATTTGAGTTGAGAGAATAAAGAATCAAAAACCTAGGAGATAAAGTTATTGAAATTATGGGCCCTGAGGAGCAACAAGGCAGAAGGATCAAAACTGCTGGGCATAGCCTAATAGAATTGAGGGACGCCATCAGGTGAACAAATATATACATCATGAGAATGCCAGAAGGAGATGAGAGAGAAATGGACAGAAAAATTATTTAAAGAAATAGTGGCAGAAAAATTTCTAAATCTAATGAAGAACATGAACCAAGAAATGCACAAAGTTCAATGAACTCCAAGTAGGATAAATCCAAAGAGATTCAAACTAAAATACATTATAATAAAATTCTGAAATTTTTGAGAGAAGGGACTAGTCACATCCAAAGGATCCCCAATAAGATTAAGTTTCAGTTTTTCCTCAAATACCTTGGTGGCCAAAAGTCAGTGGAATGGCATTTTAAAGTGCTGAAAAGAAAGAACTGTCAATAAAGAATACTATGCACAGCAAAACTGTCCTTCAAGAATGTGGGCAAAGTTAAGCATTCTCAAATAAACAAAAGCTGAGAGAATTAATAACCACTAGACTTACCTTACAAGTAATGATAAAGGAAATCCTTCAGATGAGAAAGGACGCTAGAAAATAATGAGAATCCATACACAGAAAACAAGGTCTCAATTAAATGTAATTTCATGAGCAAGTAAAAGAGCATGTTTTAAGATATTTTTGCTTGATAATTCTAATTATTATGGCCTTATGCTTTATAATGACAAATGCATAAAATTAAATATAAGTTTATGTTACAGGGTACATGATATATAAAAACATGCTAGGTGATAACACCAATAGAAACAGTTAAGGGGGAAGAATGGTATAGTTACAAACTTTTTGTATGTTATTAAAGTTAATTTGGTATCAGTTTAAACCAGGTTGTTATAAATTTAACATGACAAATATAATCATCATGGTAACCACAAAGAAAACAAGTAAAAAAAAATGCACAAAAAGAGAAGAGAAGGGAATCAAAATGGTTCACAACAACAACAAAATGCATTTGAGGAAATGAGGGACAAAGAAGGCATAAAACACATAAAAAAAGTAAAATCACAGAAATAAGTCTTTCTTTATCAGTTATTGTCATGAACACACATGGACTAACGCCAATCAAAAGACAGATTGGCACAATAAATATAAGACCAGGATGCAATTACATGCTGTCTACAAGAGATACATCACAGACTTAAGGACCCAAATAAGTTTGAAAGTGAAAAAAATATTCCAAGTAAATAGTAACCAAAAAAGAACTGGAGTGGCAATTTCAATATGACATAAAATAGACTTCAAAGCGAAATCTTTTATAAGAGACAAAGGAAATAGTAAAAAACAGAGGGCCTGAATGGCACTATAAACTAAGTAGATCTCCCAAACATATTTAGAATACTCCACCTAACAACAGCACAATATACTTCCCCAGTGCCCATGGATCTTTCTCCAGGTTATACCACATGTTAGGTCACAAAGCAAGTCTTAATGAATTTTAAAAGATTAAAATCATTCTATCTATATCCTCTGACAACAATGGAGTGTAATTAGAAAGTAATAACAGAGGGAAAACTGAAAAATACACAAATTTATGAAAACTAAACAACACACTATTAAACAAGCAACGGGTCAAGACAGAAATTATAAAATACTCAGTCTAATGAAAACAAAAGCACAACATACCCATACTTGTGGAACACAACAAAGTCAGTGCTCACAGAGAGACTCATAGGGTTAAACACCTTCATTAAAAAAAAAAAAGAAAAAGAAGATCTAGAGGTGGGCCAAGAAGGCAGAATAGTCAGATGCTTCCTGCCATCCTTCTTAAAACAAGGACCTGAAAAAAACAAATGAATCTATTATATATGACAGTCTAGGAGTCCTGATCATCAAAAACAAAAGCTGAAGAGTCAGAGTGGCAGGGGGAAGGAGAGACAGTTCAGAAGCAGCAAAGTAGTGCCAGTCACGAGGTTGCCATCACCCTGCTGTCTGGGTTGGCCATCTCACACCGGCTGAGGTGAGCAGTAGCATTCAGGACTTGTTTCACCAAATTGGGAGAGGCCAGCTGGAGGAAATTCTGCACAAGCCTGTGGAACCAGTGGGAAGCAGGCCTGGAACTGCAAAGTTTATGTGCAAGAATCTAACCTACCATACAGGGTCAAAATAACCCCTCCCCTTCCAGGATTTTCACAGCTAAGAAGTGTCTCATTCCCCTCACCTACACCCCACTGTGCTCTGCTCTGACACCAGTCCAGCAGTATTCAACAGCTGCCATGCTACCTAAGCCAGAACTCAGGGCTAACCATGCCCAAACCAGTCTCACAGCTTTAAAAAAAAAAAAAAAGGCCAAGTGCCCTAAGCCTTGAACTTAGGACTATCTGTCCCCAAACCAGTCTCATGGCTTTAGAAAATTGCTATGCCCCCTAAACCAAGAACTCAGAGCAGGGACTGCCCCTTTGCCTAGGCACTGGCATAAAGAGCCCACAGACTTGTAGTCCCCTTCACCCTAGTCTAGACTTGTGTGGACCAATTCAACACCAAAGGCCCTCATTAGCATAAAATAACAGGGCATACACCTGAAGCCTATTTTTAACTGCACCAGCCAAGGGAGAGTTGCAGGTTTGTGACATTTGACAACACCCTGCCTATTAAGCAGGGACTTCAGCCACCCACTTCAGGGGCCTGAGGGCTGGTGGTATCAGCTACTCAATCTAGCCACCCACAACAGAAATCTGAGAATACGTGGTGACTCCTAGTCCCTACAGCTGACAGTATAGGGTGCTCAAGGGCTGGATGCAAAACCCACCCCACTATGCATACTAGGGGACAGAGATGCATCCTCCACCCAGGCACTCGGGGGCAGCCATCAGCCCTCTGCTTTGCTCAGCCCATAGCCCCCTGTTGCATCCAGATACCTGTGCCTGGTCCAAAAACCCCTATACAGCCCTGCCTGTCTAGGGCTGAAGGTGAGGGTCTGCACCACAAAACTGAAGACTGATGATCTGGACACCTGACCCACATCCACAGAAGACTGTTGGGCTCATACACTTAGTAGCCACTCTAACCACCTGGTGACTGAATGTGAGCACTTCAAAGATGCAAATAACCAAAGTGGCTCATACACCCAGCCTACTTGGGCATATAAAACAAAACAAAAAGCTAGGATATAGTAAACAAACATGAAATACAAAAATATAATAAATTATTGATGGCTTGGAGACAATAGTCAATATCAAATCACATAAAGAAGCAAGTCAAGATGGTGCCAGCAAGCAACCAAAATAAAGAATCCAAAGGAAGAGACGGCCTTAGAATTACTGGAGTTAGAATTCAAAATATTAACATACAGAGCTTTTCAATAGATCAGAATGGAGTTCAGTCACAACTCAGACCATGCAATAGAGGAATTCAGAAAAACAATTTGAGAACAGAACAACAAATTTAACAGGCTTCTAGAAACCATAGAGACAACAACTAGAAAAAAAATAAATAAAATTCCAGAATTAGAAAACTCAATTGAAAGTCATAGCAGCATAATTGAGGCAATTGGAGTCAGAATTAGCAAGATTGAAGAGAAATCCCTTGACACCAATTAATTTGAGAAAAAACCAGACAAAAGAATTATAAAATAAATGAGGAAAGCCTAAGAATTATGTGGGACACTATCAAGAAAAAAAACCTACAAGCGATTGGTGAACCAGAACGGGGGCATAACAAAACATGCAGCTAGAATTGTTGAAGATTCGCTGGCAGAAACATCATGGCAGATGGCATGAAAGTCGAGAAGATATCTATCTATCCAAAAAGCTCAACGAACCCCACACAAAACCCCATAAAAGAAACTCCCAAGACATATTATAATCAAACTTGGCAAAACCAAAGATAAAGATAGGATCTTGAAAGTGGCTGCGATAAATGAAAAGTCACCGACAATGGAGAATCAATAAGACTAAGTTCTGACTATGCAGCAGAAACCATGCAGGCAAGAAGGCAAGGGGATGCCATATATAAAGCCTTGAAGGAAAAAAATTGCCAGCCAAGAATTACATATCCAGAAAAAATGTCTCTGAAATATGATGGCAAAATGACAGCATTTCTAGATAAACAGAAGTTCAGGGAATTTGTAAAAACCAAACAAAAATTCCAAGAAATTTGAAAGGGAGTCCTCCAGTTAGAGAACAAATAATATCAAACAACAGTTCAAGACTAGAACACAGGACAAAAAAAAAACAGGTATAAATGCAAATAGGGAAGTAGTAAAAATAAGTCAATGCTAAAAGATCGAAAATAGGAAAACAGAGACTTCAATATGCAAATGATGAATGATGACAACATTAAAACAAAAAGAGGGAATAAACAGTGTCATAGAACTTCCATATGGAGAGGAAATTAAGGTGATATCAAGAAATAAGAGATCAGTTTAAACTTAGGAATATAAAGGTAAATTTTAAGATAACCATAAAGGAAGCTAATAAATCTACCTATCAAATAAAAAAAAAAAGACTCAGCAAACACAAAATCAACAACAATGAAAAAGATGAAAAGGAAATACATAAAAAATTCAAAACAGAAAATTAAGTGGAACAAAGAAGCTATGACAACACACACACACACACACACAAACACTTCAAAATGACAGCAGGAAACTCACACCTATCAATAATTATAATGAAAGTAAATGGATTAAAAGCTTGATTAAAGAGACAGAGAATGACAGAATGTCTACATGCGGCCTACAAGAGACACACCTTAGATTCAAATACACACCTACAAGAGACACACTTTAGATTCAAATACACACACTAAAACTCAAAGGATGGAAAAAATATAACAAGAACCAAAAAAGAGCACAAGTGGGTATATTAACCTTTGAAAAAATAGACTTTATAGCAAAATCCACCAGAAAGAATGAGGAAGGACGCTATATAATGATTAAAGCGTCAATGCACCGGAAGGACATAATCATAATAAATATATACAAACCCAATAACAGGGCTCCAAAATATACAAAACAAGCTCGAGCACCATTGAAAAGAGAAATAGCTCCACAATAACCGTAGGCGACTTCAACATACCACTTTTTGTGAAGCACAGAACATCTGGAAAGAAACACAATAAAAATACAAAAGATCTAAATGTCACGATCAGTCAACTTGACCTCATAGACATATATAGAACACGCCACCCAAAAGAAGTGAAGTATGCATTCTTTTCCAATGCACAAGGAACAGTCTTCACAATAGATCACATTATAGGCCACAAGGCAAGCCTCAACAGAATCCAAAACATCGAAATACTACAAAGCAACTTTTCTGACCAAAAAGCCATAAAACCAGAATCAATAACAGAAACATCAAGGAAAAAAACCAAATACATGGAAACTGAACAACTTCTTGCTCAAAAATTACTGTGTTATAGAAGAAATTAAGGATGGAATAAAAAAATTCATAGAATCAAATGAGATTGAAAACACATATTACCAGGACCTTTGGAAAACAGCAAAAGCAGTGCTTAGAGGTCAATTTATAGCAATAAATGCACACATTCAAAAAAAAAGAAAGGCCCAAAATCCAAACATTAATCCTACAACTAAAAAAAAAAAGAGAGCAGCAAAAGAAGACATCAGGCATCAGAAGAAAAGAAATAATAAAGATTAGAGCAGAAATGACTGAAATAGAGAATAGAAAAAATTTGCAAGAGTCAAAAAGACCAAAAGTTGGTTCTTTGAAAAGAGCAACAAAACTGATAAATCATTGGCCAAACTGGCAAAAGAAAAAAGGAGAGGAAGCAAATAACCAGAATGAGAAATGAGTTGGGCAATATCAAGACAGACACAACTGGAATAAAAAGAATCATAACTGAATACTATGAAAAAGGGTATTTCAACAAATGTGAAAAGCCAGAGAAAATGGACAAATTTCTAGACACACACTACCTACCTAAACTAACACAAACTGAGGTAGAAAAACTAAATAAACCAATAACAAAAGAAGAGATTGAAGAGGTAATAATAATAATAATAAACTCCCCCCCCCCAAAAAAAAAGGCCCTGGCCCGGGTGACTCCACTGCAGAGTTCTACCAAACTTTCAGAGGTGAGTTAACACCACTACTACTAAAGGTATTTCAGAGCATAGAAAAGGATGGAAAGCACCCAAACTCATTCTATGAAGCCAACATATCCCTGATACCAAAGCCAGATATAGACACCACAAAAAAGAAAATTACACACCTATATCCCTCATGAGCTTAGATGCAAAAATCCTCAACAAAATTCTATCCAATAGAATTCGACAGCATATCAAAAAAATATTTCATCATGACCAAGTGCAATTCATACCAGGTAAACAGGGATAGTTTAACATTAGAAAAGCAGTCAATGTATGCAATTCATCACATAAATAAAATAAAACAACCACATGATGCAGAAAAAACATTTGACAAAGTCCAACACCCATTCCTGATAAAAATTCTCAGCAAAATAGGAATAGAAGGGAAATTCCTTGACATAATTAGGTCATTTATACATAGCCAACAGCCAATATCATTCCAAATGGAGAGAGTCTGGAAGCATTCCCCTTGAGAACGGGAACGAGACAAGGATACCCTTCATCACCACTCTTATTCAACGTTGTAGCCCCAGCCCTGAGCCCTCAGGGGAGCCAGAAAACGGGTGCTGAAACTACCAGTTCCGGAGCTGGGCATGCCCCACCCCAGACCTGAGTCCTTGCGGATCGTGGCTTCCTGAGACAAGGCAAGCAATGGGATGCAGCCTTAACCCCCTAGGGCAATCTCTGCAGGGAACCAGCCAGGGCTGGAGGGGGAGAGAGAGAAAGAAAGAGAGAAAGAAAAGAAACAGAGAAACAAAGAAAGACGGCATTCGCATTGGTAAGGAAGAAGTAAAAGTATCCCTGTTTGCATACGATAAGATCTTATACACAGAAAAACCCAAAGAATTCACAGCATAATTACTGGAACTAATAGAAGATTTCAGCAATGCATCAGGATACAAGATAAACATGCAAAAATCAGTTGGCTTCCTCTACACCAAAAAAGAGAACTTTGAAGAGGAAATCACCAAGTCAATGTCATTTACAATAGCCCCCCAAAAGATAAAATACTTAGGAAGAAAACCAACCAGAGACATAAAAGATCTATACAAAGAAATCAAAAGAGACCCACATAAGTGGATAAACATACCTTCCTCATGGATAGAAAGACTGAACATTGTGAAAATGTGAATTCTACCCAAAGCAATCTACAGATACAATGCAATCCCCATCCAAATTGCAAGGACATTTTTTAATGGGACGGAGAAAAAAATCACCAACTTTATATGCAAAGAGAAGAGGCCTTGGATAAGTAAAGCACTACTGAAGAAGAACAAAGTGGGAGGCCTTACGCTATCTGATTTTAGAACCTATTATACTGCCAAAGTACTCAAAACAGCCTGGTACTGGTACAACAACAGATACATAGACCAATGGAACAGAATTGAGAATGTAGATGTAAATTCATCTACCTATGAGCAGCTGAGATTTGACAAAGGCCCAAAGTCAGTTAAATGGGGAAAAGACAGTCTCCTTAACAAATGCGGCTGGCATAACTGGATATCCATCTCCAAAAAATGAAACAAGACCCATACTTCACACCATGCACAAAAACTAACTCAAAATGGATCAAAGACCTAAATATGAAATCCAAAATGACAAAGATCATGGACAAGAAAATAGGGACAATGCTAGGAGCCGTAATGCATGATATAAACAGTATACAAAACATTACTAACAATGCACAAATGCTAGAAGACAAACTAGATAACTGGGAGCTCCTAAAAATCCAACACTGATGCTCATCAGAAGACTTCACCAAAAGAGTAAAAAGACAACCTACAGATTGGAAAATTATTTCTGGCTATGAGACATCGCATCAGGGTCTAATCTCTAAAATCTACAAGATACTGCAAAATTTCAACAACAAAAAGACAAAAGACCCAATTAAAAAACAGGCAAAAGATATGAACAGACACTACACCAAAGAAAACATTCAGGTGACTAATAGATACATGAGGAAAGGTTCACGATCATTAGCGATTAAAAAATGCAAATAAGAACTACAATGAGATACTATATCACCCCAACAAGGCTAGCATTATTCCAAAAACCATAAAATAATAAAAGGTGGAGAGGTTGTGGAGATACTGGAACACTTACCCACTGCTAGTGGAAATGTAAAATGGTACAATCATGTTGGAAATTGATTTGGTGCTTCCTTAAAAAGCTAGAAATAGAAGAGATGGCGGAATAGACAGACGCTTCCGGCGAGCCCTCTTTACAACAAAGACCCAAAAAAACAAGTGAAACGAGTATATTTGTGACAAGCTGGGAGTCCTGAGCATCAAAGGCAAGCTTAGATAATGAAACGAGGGACAGGAGGAGGAAGAGACCCTTCAGAAGCAGAGAGGAGTTACTGGACCTCTATCGCGGGGAGCCCTCAGGCACCATTCCCGGAGCTGTGGCAGCAGGGGCTGGTACTAGCGTTTGGCCGCAGTTTCCTCAGGGAGAAGAAGACAGCCGCACAGCCAATTCACATCTCCGGAACCTGAGAAGAATGGCACTCTCAGCAAAAGCTAAGTACTTGCATATATTTTACTGCACCGCCCCACCCCCAAGCCGGGTTCAGCAGCTGAATTCCCTGGGCCTGAGATAGGCCCTGTTGAGCACCTAGAGCCATGCTCCTGGCCTTGGAGAAGGAAAAAATTTGCAACTGGGGGAAAACATAATTTGCCAGCTCCACTAACCAGGGGAGCTCAGGACAGAAGCGGCTCCTGTCCAGGCATAAACGGTCCATGGACTTTGAGCACCTTTCCCTTTGCATGGACCTGTGTGGGCCTATTTTGGGAGAATAGGCCCTTGTTGGTAGACTCCAAACATTTCAGCTGCACGGTGGAGAGGTGGGTGTTTGATGTTTGACATAGCTTTGGCTACTAAACAGGGTCTCACCTACCCACATCAGGGGCCTAAGGACTGGTGGCTCCACTCAGGTCACCCAGCCACCCATGAAAGGGGTCCAAAGATAACTGGTACCTCCCAGTCCTTAAAACCAAATGCTTTGGGTCCCCATGGTCCATTTGCAGAACCCACCCACCTGCACACTCTAGGGAACAGGGAAGCACTTTCCTCAGAGACACTCTGGGGTTGGTTCTCAGCCTCCTACCTTGTTTAGAGCATGACCCCCTCCTGCAATCAGATACTGGTACATACACCTATCACCCCTACCCCTCTAAGACTATAGGACAGAGCCTGTACCACACTTGATGACCAGCTACCTGGACACCTGAGCTGAATCCATACAAGAAAAGTGAATGGATTCGTAGACTGATATACCTGATAACAGATCTAGCCAGCTGGGGACAGGACACCAGAGCTTCAAAGGCAAAAATAATCAAGCTACCTCACTCAAGCAACCCATTTGGGCATATCAAAACAAAACAAAGCAAGAAGCTACGACGCAGTAAGCAAGAAAAACTAATACAATAACTTATAGATGGCTCAGAGACAACAGTCAATATCGAGTCACATGAAGGCACAGGCCATGATCTCCTCAACAAGCTTTCAAAACAAAGAATCCAGGGATCTTCTAGATAAAAACGCATTCCTGGAATTACCAGGGCCAGAATACAAAACATTAACATACAGAACCCTTCAAGACATCAGTAAGGAAATGAGGAAATACGCAGAACAAGCCAGGGAACACACAGATAAAGCAACTGAAGAAATTAGAAAGATTATTCAGGAACATAATGAAAAATTTAATAGGCTGGAAAAATCCATAGATAGACAACAATAAAAAAATTCAGAAGATTAACAATAAAATTACAGAAGTAGAAAACTCAATAGAAAGTCAGAGGAGCAGAACTGAGCAAGTAGAAGCTAGAATTTCTAAACTCGTAGATAAATCACTTGGCACTAATATATTTGAAGAAACATCAGATAAAAGAATTTTTAAAACATGAAGAAACCTTAAGAACCATGTGGGACTCTATCAAGAGAAATAACCTACGAGTGATTGGAGTACCAGAACAGGGAGGGATAACAGAAAATGCAGAGACAATTGTTGAAGATTTTTGAAAGAAAACTTCCCTGATATTGTGAAAGATGAGAAGATATCTATCCAAGATGCTCATCAAGCTTCACATAAGGTAGATGTTAAAAGAAAGTCACCAAGACATATTATAATCAAACTTGCCAAAAAAAAGATAGAGAATTTTAAGAGCTGCCAGGGATAAACAAAAAGTCACCTGCAAAGGAGAGCCAATAAGAATAAGCTTGGACTACTCGGCAGAAACCACGCAGGCCAGAAGGCAATGGAATGACATATTTAAAAAATTGAAGGAAAAAAATTGCCAGCCAAGAATCATAAAAAAAAAATCATATATCCATCAAAACTGTCTCTCAACTATGAATGTGAAATTAGGACATTTCCAGATAAACAGAAGTTTAGGGAATTCATAAAAACCAAACCAAATCTACAAGAAATACTATAGGGAGTTCTTTGGTTAGAAACTCAATAATATCAGGTATTGACCCAAGAATAGAACACTGGACAGAGCAATCAGAAGTCAACCCAGACAGGGAAATCAAAAAAACAAAGCAAGATCATTTAAAAAAAGCTCACAAGAAGGTAACAACAATGATATTATAAAAAAGAAGACAATATTAAAATAAAAAAGGGAACAAAGAAATGTAATCATAGATATTCCATACAGAGAGGAAGATACGGCAATACAAAGAAATAAAAGTTAGGTTAAAATTTAGAAAAATAAGGGTAAATAATAAGGTAACCACAAAGGAGACAAACTATCCTGCTCATCAAAATAAAATGCAAGGAAAAATAGAGACTCAGCAGCAACAAAATCAACAACAACAAATATGAGGAAAGGACAATATATAAAGAATATCTACTCAGCACATAAAATTAAGTGGGAAAAAGAAACTGTCAACAACACACAAAAAAGACATCAAAATGATAGCACTAACTTCAAACCTATCCGTAATTAACACAGAATGTAAATGGACTAAATGCACCAATAAAAGAACAGAGAGTGGCAGAATGGATTAAAAAACAAGATCTGTCTATATGTTGCCTGTAAGAGACACACCTTAGACCTAGAGACACAAACAAACTAAAACTCAAAGGATGGGAAAAAAAATGTATCAAGCAAACAACGATCAACAAAGAGCAGGCGTAGCAATATTAATTTTTCACATAATAGACTATAAAGTTAAATCCATCTTAAAGGATAAGGAAGGACACTATATAATGATTAAAGGGACAATATACCAAGAAGATAGAACCATATTAAATATTTATGCACCCAATGACAGGGCAGCAAGATACATAAAACAAACTCTATCAGTCTTGAAAAGTGAGATAGACAGCTCCACAATAATAGTAGGAGACTTCAACACACCACTTTCAGTGAAGGACAGGACATTCGGAAAGAAGCTCAATAAACACACGGAAGATCTAAATGCCGCAATCAACCAACTTGACCTCATAGACATATACAGAACACTCCACCCAGCAGCAACCAAGTATATTTTCTTTTCTAGTGCAGATGGAACATTCTCTAGAATAGATGACATATTAGGTCATGAAGCAAGCCTTAGCAGAATCCAAAACATTGGAATATTATAAAGCAACTTCTCTCACAATAAGGCCATAAAACTGGAAATCTACAACAGAAAAAGCAGGGAAAAGAAATCAAACACTTGGAAACTGAACAATACCCTGCTCAAAAAAGACTGGATTGTAGAAGACATTAAGGACAGAATAAAGAAATTCATAGAGTCCAATGAGAATGAAAATACTTCCTATCAGAACCTTTGGGACAGAGCGAAAGCAGTGCTCAGAGATCAGTTCATACCAATAAGTGCACACATACAAAAAGAAGAAAGGGCCAAAATCAAAGAATTATTCCTACAACTTGAACAAATAGAAAGATAGCAACAAAAGAAACCCACAGGCACCAGAAGAAAACAAATAATAAAAATTGGAGAAGAGCTACATGAAAAAGAAAACAGAAAAAAAAATTGAAAGAATTAACAAGAACAAAAGCTGGTTCTTTGAAAAAATCAGCAAAATTGATAAACCATTAGCCAAACTGACAAAAGAAAAGCAGAAGAGGAAGCAAATAACCCAAATAAGAAATGAAATGGGCTATATTACAACACAACCAACAGAAATTAAAAGAATCCTACCAGATTACTATGAAAAATTGTACTCTAACAAATTTAACAATCTAGAAGAAACAGATGATTACCTAGAAACACTCTACCTACCTATAATAACACAAACTGAGGTAGAACAACTAAATAGACCCATAATAAAAGAAGAGATTAAAAAGACAAAAAAAAAAAAAAAACTCCCAACAAGAGAAAGCCCTGGCCCCGGTGACTCCACTGCAGAGTTCTACCAAACTTTCAGGGAAGAGTTAACACCACTAGTACTAAAGTATTTCAGAGCATAGGAAAGGACGGAATACTTCCAAACTCCTTCTGTGAAGCCACCGTATCCCTAATACTAAACCAGGTAAAAACACCACAAAAAAAGAAAATTACACATGTACATCCCTCATGAACTTAGATGCAAAAATCCTTAACAAAATTCTAGCCAAAAGAATTCACCAACATATCAAAAAAATAATTCACCATGACCAAGTGGGATTCATACCAGGTATGCAGGGATGCAGGGATGGTTCAACATTACAAAAACCATTAATGTAATTCATCACATAAATAAAACAAAGAAGAATCACATGATTTTATCAACTGATGCAGAAAAGGCATTTGAAAAAGTTCGACACCCATTCATAATAAAAAGTCTCAGCAAAATAAGAATAGAAGGAAAATTCCTCAACATAATAAAGGGCATTTATACAAAGCCAACAGCCAACTTCATTGTAAATGGAGAGAGCCTGAAAGCATTTTCCTTGAGAACGAGAACCAGGCGAGGATGCCCTTTGTCACCACTCTTATTCAGCATTGTGCTAGACGTCCTAGCCAGAGCAATTAGGCTAGAAAAGGAAATAAAGGGCATCCAGATTGACAAGGAAGAAGTATAATTACCTCTATTTGCAGACGACATGATCTTATACACAGAAAACCCTAAGGAATCCTCCAGAAAACTACTGAAACTAATAGAAGAGTTCAGCTGAGTATCTCGATACAAGATAAACATACAAAAATTAGTTGGATTCTTCTAAACAAAAAAAAAAAGAACTTTGAAGAGGAAATCACCAAATCAATACCATTTACAGTAGCCTCCAAGAAGATAAAATAGTTAGGAATAAATCTAACCAGAGATGTAAAAGAGTTATACAAAGAAAACTAAAATACACTTCTGCAAGAAACCAAAAGAGACCTACGTACGTGGAAAAACATACGTTGCTCATTGTTAGGAAGACTTAACATTACAAAAATGTCTATGCTACCAAAAGCGATCTATACATTTAATGCAATTCTGATCAAAATTCCAACGACATTTTTAATGAGATGGAGAATCAAATCACCAACTTCATATGGAAGGGAAAGAGGACCCGGATAAATAAGGCATTACTGAAAAAGGAGAACAAGGTGGGAAGCCTTAGTCTACGTGATTTGAGAACCTGTTATACTGCCACAGTACTCAAAACAGCCTGGTACTGGTACAACAACAGATACATAGACCAATGGAACAGAATAGAGAATCAATACATAAATCCATCCACACATGAGCACTTGATATTTGACAAAGGCCCCAAAACAGTAAAATGTGGAAAAGACAGTCTTTTTAACAAATGGTGCTGGCATAACTGGATATCCATCTGCAAAAAAATGAAACAAGACCCATACCTCACTCCATGCACATAAACGAGCTCATAATGGATCAAAGACCTTAATATAAAATCTAAAACGATAAAGATCATGGAAGAAAAATTAGGGACAATGTTAGGAGCCCTAATACATGGCATAAACAGTACACAAAACATTATAAAGAATGTAGAAGAAAAGCTAGATAACTGGGAGCTCCTAAAATTCAAACACCTATGCTCATCCAAAGACTTCACCAAGAGAGTAAAAACACTACCTACAGACTGGCAAAAAGTTTTTAGCTATGACATTTCCAATCAGCACCTGATCTCTAAAATCTACATGATACTGCAAAAATGAAACTATAAAAAGACAAATAACCCAAATAAAAAATGGCCAAAAGATATGAACAGACAATTCGCTAGAGAAGACATTCAGGTAGGTAATTGATAAATGAGGAAATGCTCACGATTATTAGCCGTTAGAGAAATGCAGATCAAAACTACAATGAGATTTCATCTCATTCCAACAAGGCTGGCTTTAATCCAAAAAACACCAAATAATAAATGTCGGAGAGGCTGTGGAGAGATTTGAACACTTTTACACTGCTGGTGGGAATGTAAAATGGTACAACCACTTTGGAAATCGATTTGGCACTTCCTTAAAAAGCTAGAAATAGAACTACCATACATCCAGCAATCCCACTCCTCAGAATATATCCTAGAGAAATTAGAGCCTTTACACGAACAGATATAAGCACACCCATGTTTATTGCAGCACTGTTTACAATAGCAAAAAGATGGAAGCAAACAAGGTGTCCATCAACAGATGAATGGATAAATAAATTATGGTATATTCACACAATGGAATACTACACATGGATAAAGAACAGTGATGAATCCATGAAACATTTCATAACATGGAGGAACCTGAAAGGCATTATGCTGAGTGAAATTAGTCAGTTGCAAAAGGACAAATATTGTATAAGACCATTATTATAAGAACTTGAGAAATAGTTTAAACTGAGAAGAAAACATTCTTTTGTGGTTACAAGAGGAGGGAGGGAGGGAGGGTGGGACAGGGATATTCACTAATTACATAGCAGATAAGAACCACTTTTGGTGAAGGGAAAGACAATGCACAATACAGGGAGGTCAGCACAACTGGACTAAACCAAAAGCAAAGAAGTTTCCTGAATAATCTGAATGCTTTGAAGGCCAGCATAGCAGGCGCATTGGTTTGGGGACCATAGTTTCATGGAACATCTAAGTCAATGGGCATAATAAAATCTGTTAAGACAACATTCTGCATCCCACTTTAAAGAGTGGCATCTGGGGTCTCAAATGCTAACAAACGGCCATCTAAGATGCATCAATGAGTATCAACCCACCTGGATCAAAGGAGAATGAAGAACACCAAGGACACAAGGTGATTACCAGCCCAAGACACAGAAAGGGCTGCATGAATCAGAGACTACATCATCCGGAGACCAGAAGAACTAGATGGTGCCTGGCTACAACTGATGACTGCCCTGACAGGGAACACAACAGAGAACCCCTGAGGGACCAGGAGAGCAGTGGGATGCAGACCCCAAATTCTCATAAATAAAACAGACTTAATGGTCTGACTGAGACTAGAAGGACCCTGGTGGTCCTGGTCCCCAGACCTTCTGTTGGCCCAGGACAGGAACCATTCCCAAAGCCGATACTTTAGACATGGATTGGGCTGGACAATGGGTTGGAGAGGGATGCTGGTGAGGAGTGAGCTTCTTGGATCAGGTGAACACTTGAGACTATGTTGGCATCTCCTGCCTAGAGAGGTGATGCGAAAGTAGAGGGGGTTAGAAGCTGGTGAAATGGACACTAAAAGAGAGAGTGGAGGGAGGGAGTGGGCTGTCTCATTAAGGGGAGAGTAATTCAGAGTATGTGGCAAGGTGTATATAAGTTTTTGTGTGAGAGACTTACTTGACTTGTAAACTTTCACTTAAAGCACAATAAAAATTATTTAAAAAATAAAAAAATCTAGAAATAGAAGTACAGTACAATCCAGCAATCTCACTCCTTGGAATATATCCTACAGAATTTAGAGCCATCACACGAATATATATATGTATACCCATGTTCATTGCAGCACTGTTCACAGTAGCAAAAAGATGGAAACAACCTAGGTGCCCATCAACAGAAGAATGAGTAAACAAATTATGGTATAGTCATACAATGTGATAGTATGCAATTATAAAGAACAATGATGGGTCCATGAAACATCTCACAACATGGATGAATCTGGAAAGTATGCTGAGTGAAAATAATTCGTCACAAAAGGCCAAATATTGTATAAGGTTTCAACACAGAAGAAACTGTTCTTTAGTGGTTATGAGGATGGGGAGGGAGGGAAAATGGGAATTCACTAACTAGATAGTAAAGGAGGATTATCTTAAGCGAAGGGAAGGAAAACACACAATATAGGAGAAGTCAGCACAACTGGACTAAAAAGAAGCTAAAAACTTTCCTGAACACAACCAAACACTTCAAGGGATCAAGTAGCAGAGGTGGGGGTCTGGGGACAATGGTTTGAGGGGACCTCTAGGTCAATTGGCATAACAAAGTTTATTAAGAAAATGTTCTGCATCCCACTTTGGTGAGTGACATTTGGGGTCTCGGAAGCTTGTGCGTGGCCATCTAAGATGCATCGATTGGTCTGAATCTACCTGTAGCAAAGGAGAATGAAGAATGCAAAAGACAAGAAAAATATTAGCCCAAGAGACAAAAGGGCCACATAAAGCAGAAACTCCATCAGCCTGAGTCCAGAAGAACTAGATGGAACACATCACAGAGAACACAACAGAGAATTCCTGATAGGGAACACAGCAGAGAATCCCTGATGGCAGAGGACAAAAGTGAGATGCAGTACTCAAATTCATGTAAAAAGACCAGACGTAATGGTCTCACTGAGACTGGAGGAACCCCAGAAGACATGGCCACTGGACTCTCTTAACCCAGAACTGAAGCCATTCCCGAAGCCAACTCTTCAGAGAAAGATTAGACTGGAGTATAAAATACCCAAGAAGAGTGTGCATTATTTTTCAAGTAGATATGCTAGACTTAAATGTGCAGCTTCTGTCTGGAGGTGGGATGGGAAGGTAGAAAGGAATAGAAGCTGGTTGAATGGAAACAGGAAATCCGGGGTGAAAAGGGGGAGTATGCTGTCACATCATAGAGATTGCAACTAGGGTCAGATAACAATATGTGCATAAATTTTTGTATGAGAAACTAACTTGAGCTGTAAACTTTCGCCTAAAGAACAATTAAAAAAAATAGATACAGAGAAGGCATTTGACAAAATTCAACAACCTTTAATAATAAAAATACTCTACCAAGAAAGAATAGAAGGGACATTCCCCGATCTGATACAGAACATTGACTAAAAACCCACAGTTCAGGGAACACTCAATGGAGAAAGACAGTTTTTCTCTTAAGGTCGTTATACTACTGCTATTTAATATTGTGCTGTAGTCCTAGGCAGTGCAATTAGGCAAAAATAAAAGATTTTCAATTTGGGCAGGAGGAAGTAAACTAATCCTTTTCACAGATGACATGATCCTATATATAGAAATTATCAAAGAATTCACAGGGTTGCTACTAGAGCTGAAGTGAATTCAGCAAAGTGATAGTATAAAATGTCAGCATACAAAAATTACTCGGATTTTTATACATCAACAATTCTGAAAAGGAAACTAAGGACATTATATAATTTACAATACCACTTAAAAGAATAAAATACCTAGGAACAAATATAACCAAGGAAGTAAAAGGCTTGTACTTTTAAAACTGTAAAACATTATTGAAAGAAATTAAAGAAGACCTAAATAAATAGAACACTTGGTGTTCATGGATTAAATATTAGAAGACTCAATATTGTTAAGATGTGAAGACTACCCAAAGCAGTCTATAGATTCAATGCAATCACAATAAAAATCCCAACATTCTTTTTTATTCTTAATTTGTATTGTGCTTTAAAGTGAAAGTTTACAAATCATATCAGTCTCTCATACAAAAATTTATACACACCTTGCTATATTCTCCTAATTGCTGTCTCCCTAATGAGACTGTACACTCCTTCCCTCCACTCTATCTTTTCCTGTCCATTCGGTCAGCTTCTGACCCCATCTGCCCTCCTATCTCCTATCTAGACAGGAGATGCCAGCATAGTCTTATGTGTGTACTTGATCCAAGAAGCTCACTCTTCACCAGTATCACTTTCTATCCCATTGCCCAGTCCAATCCCTGTCTGAAGAGTTGACTTTGGGAATGGTTCCTGTCTTGGGCTAACAGAAAGTCTGGGGACGATGACCTCCGGGGTGCTTCTAGTCTCAGCCAGACCGTTAAGTCTGATCTTTTTACGAGAATTTGGGTTCTGCATCCCACTCCTCTCCTGCTCCCTCAGGGGCTCTCTCTTGTGTTCCCTGTCAGAGCAGTCATCGGTTGTAACCATGCACCATCTATCTAGTTCTTCTGGTCTCAGGCTGATGTAGTTTCTGGTTTATGTGGCCCTTTCTGTCTCTTGGGTCTTTGGTGTCCTTCATTCTCCTTTGCTCCTGGTGGGTTGAGACCAATTGATGCCACTTGCTAGCACTGAAGACCCCAGACACCACTCTCCAGAGTGGAATGCAGAATGTTAACTTAATAGATTTTATTATGCCCATGGACTTAGATGTCCCCTGAAACCTTGTTCCCCAAAACCCAGCCCCTGCTACGCTGGCCTTTGAAGCATTCAGTTTATTCAGGAGACTTCTTTTTTTTTGGTTTAGTCCAGTTGTGCTGACCTCCCCTGTATTGTGTGTTGTCTTTCCAGTCACCTAAAATAGTTCTTATCTACTATCTAATTAGTGAAAACCTCTCTCCCTTCCTCCCTCCCTCCCCCATCTCGTAACCATCAAAGAGTATTTTCTTCTCTGTTTAATGTATTTCTCAATTCTTATAATAGTGGTCTTATACAATATTTGTCCCCTTGCAGCTGACTAATTTCACTCAGTATAATGCCTTCCAGATTCCTCCATGATATTAAATGTTTCACGGATTCATGACTGTGCTTCATCAATGAGTAGTACTCCATTGTGTGAACATACCATAATTTATTTATCCATTCATCTTGTTGATGGACACCTTGGTTGCTTCCATCTTTTTGCTATTGTAAACAGTGCTGCAATGAACATGGGTGTGCATATACCTGTTCGTGTAAAGGCTCTTAAGTCTCTAGGATATATTCCAAGGAGGGGGATTGCTGGATCGTATGGTAGTTCCATTTCTAGCTTTTTAAGGAAGTGCCAAATCGATTTCCAAAGTAGCTGTACCATTTTACATTCCCACTGGCAGTGTATAAGTGTTCCAGTCTCTCCACAACCTCTCCAACATTTACTATATTGTGTTTTTTGGATGAATGCCAGCCTTGTTGGAGAGGGATGGAATCTCATTGTAGTTTAGATTTGCATTTCTCTAATGGCTAATGATCGTGAGCATTTCCTCATGTATCTGTTTGCCACCTGAATGTCTTCTTTAGTGAAGTGTCTGTTCATATCCTTTGCGCATTTTTAATAGGGTTATTTGTCTTCTTGTAGGTGAGTTTTTGCAGTATCCTGTAGATTTTAGAGATCAGGTGCTAATCAGAAATGTCATAGATAAAAACTTTTTCCTACTCTGTAGGTAATCTTTTTACTCTTTTGGTGAAGTCTTTGGATGAGCATAGGTGTTTGATTTTTAGGAGCTCCCAGTTATCTCGTTTCTCTTCTGCATTGTTAGTAATGTTTTGTATACTGCTTTCACCATGTATGAGGGCCCTTAGCATTGTCAGTATTTTTTCTTCCATGATCTTCATTGTTTTAGATTTTATATTTAGGTCCTTGATCCATTTTGAGTTAGTTTTTGTGCATGGTGTGAGGTATGGGTCTTGTTTCATTTTTTTGCAGATGGATAGCCAGTTATGCCAGTAGCATTTGTTAAAGAGACTGTCTGTTCCCCACTTAACTGACTTTGGGCCTTTGTCAAATAGCTGCACATATGTGGATGGATTTATGTCTAGATTCTTAATTCTGTTCCATTTGGTCTATGTATCTATTGTTGTTACAGTATCAGGCTGTTTTGACTACTGTGGAGGTATAATAGATTCTAAAATCAGGTAGAGTGAGGCCTCCCACTTTGTTCTTCTTTTTCAGTAATGCTTTACTTATCAGGGACCTCTTTCCCTTCCATTTGAAGTTGGTGACTTGTTTCTCAGTCTCATTAAAAAATATCATTGGAATTATGATCGGAATTACATTGTATGTATGGATGGCTTTTGGTAGAATAGGAATTTTTGCAATGTTAAGTCTTCCTATCCGTGAGCAAGGTATGTTTTTCCACTTATGTAGGTGTCTTTTGGTTTCTTGCAGTAGCATCTTGTAGTTTTCTTTGTATAGGCCTTTTACATGTCTGGTAAGATTTATTCCTAAGTATTTTATTTCCTTGGGGGCTCTGTAAATGGTATTGATTTGGTGAGTTTGTCTTCAATATTCTTTTTATTGTTGTAGAGGAATCCCACTGAGTTTGTATGTTTATCTTGTATCCCGATACTCTGCTGAACTCTTCTGTTAGTTTCAGTAGTTTTCTTGAGGATTCTTTAGGGTTTTCTGTGTATAAGATCATGTCATCTGCAAACAGGGATACTTTTACTTCTTCCTTACCAACCTGGATGCTCTTTATTTCTTTATCTAGCCTAATTGCTCTGGCTAGGACCTCCAGCACAATGTTAAATAAGAGTGGTGATAAAGGGCATCCTTGTTGGTTTCACGTTCTCAAGGGGAATGCTTTTAGATTCTGTCCATTTAGTATGATGTTTGTTGTTGGCTTTGGATAAATGCCCTTTATTATGTTGAGAAATTTTCCTTCTATTCCTATTTTGCTGAGAGTTTTTATCATGAATGGGTATTGAACTTCATCAAATGCATTTTCTGCATCAGATGATAAAATCATGTGTTTCTTGTCCTTTGTTTTATTTATGGAGTACATTAATTGTTTATCTAATGTTGATCCATCCCTGCATAGCTGTTATGAATCCCACTTGGTTATGGTGAATTATTTTTTTGATATGTTGTTGAATTCTATTGGCTAGAATTTTGCTGAGTATTTTTGCATCTAAGTTCATGAGGGATACACATCTGTAATTTTCTTTTTTGTGGAGTCTTTACCTAGTTTTGGTATCAGGGATACGCTGGCTTCATAGAATGAGTTTGGGACTATTCCGTCCTTTTTCCATGCTTTGAAATACCTTTAGTAGTAGTGGTGTTAACTCTTCCCTGAAAGTTTGGTAGTACTCTCCAGTGAAGCTCTCAGGGCCAGGGCTTTTTTTTTTTTTTTTTTTTTGCTGGGAGTTTTTTGATTACCTGTTCAATCTTTTCTTTTTTATGGGTCTGTTTAGTTGTTCCACCTCTGTGTGTGTTAGTATAGGTAAAAAAAAAAAATAGGTAGGTAGTGTGTTTCTAGGAATTCATCCATTTCTTCTAGTTTTTCAAATTTGTTAGAGTACAATTTTTCATAGTATTCTGATACAATTCTTTTAATTTCAGTTGGGTCTGTTGTAATATAGCCCACCTCATTTCTTATTTGTTTATTTCCTTCCTATCTTGTTTATCTTTTGTCAGTTTGGCCAATGGTTTATCAATTTTGCTCAAAGAATCAGCTTTTGGTCTTGTTAATTCTTTTAATTGTTTTTGTGTTTCCTATTTCATTTAATTCTGCTCTAATTTTTATTATTTGCTTTCTTCTGGTGCCTGGGGGATTTTTTTTTTTTTTTGGCTCTCTTTCTATTTGTTCAAGTTGTACGGATAATTCTTTGACTTTGACCCTTTCTTTTCATATGTGTGCATTTATTGATATAAAGTGACCTCTGAGCACTGCTTTCACCGTGTCCCAAAGTTTCTGATAGAAAATGTTTTCATTCTCATTGGATTCTCTGAATTTCTTTATTCCTTCCTTAATGTCTTCTATAACCCAGTCTTTTTTGAGCAGGGTATTGTTCAGTTTCCACATGTCTGATTTCTTTTGCCTGCCTTTTTCTTGTTGTTTTTATTTCTACTTTTATGGCCTTATAGTCAGAGAAAATGCTTTGTAATATTTCAATGTTTTGGATTCTGCTAAGGCTTGCTTTATGACCTAATATGTGGTCTATTCTAGAGAATGGTCCATGTGCGCTAGAAAAGAAAGCATACTTGGTTGCTGTTGGGTGGAGTGTTCTGTACATGTCTATGAGGTCAAGTTGGTTTATTGTGGCATTTAGATCTTCAGTGTCTTTATTGAGCTTCTTTCTGGATGTCCTGTGCTGCACCGAAACTGGTGTGTTGAAGTCTACTGTAATTGTGGAGCTGCCTATCTTACTTCCCAATGCTGTTAGAGTTTGTTTTATGTATTTTGGTGCCCTGTCATTGGGTGCGTAAATATTTAATATGGTTATATCTTCTTGGTATATTGTCCCTTTAATCATTATATAGTGTCCTTCCTTATCCTTTCGTATGGATTTAACTTTGAAGTGTATTTTGTCAGAAATTAATATTGCCTCTCCTGCTGTTTTTTGATTGTTGTTTGCTTGACGTATTCTTTCCCATCCTTTGAGTTTCAGTTTGTTTGTGTATCTAAGTCCAAGGAGTGTCTCTTTTAGGCAGCATATAGATGGATCATGCTTTTTTTTAATCCATTCTGCCAATGTCTGTCTCTTTATTGATGCATTTAGTCTATTTACATTCACCTTAATTATGGATAGTTATGAGTTTAGTTCCGTCGTTTTGAACTCTTTTATGTGTGTGTTGTTGACTGTTTCTTTTTCCCACTTATGTTTTTGTGCTGATTAGTTTCTCTTTTTATATTGTCTTTTCCTCCTATTCTGTTTTGTTGATTTTGTTTCTGCCATATCTCTATTTTTTTCTTTTGTTTTATTTTCATGAGTAGGATACTTAGTCTCCTTTGTGGTTACCTTAATATTTACCCATATTTTTGTAAATTTAAACCTAACTTGTATTTCTTTATATCGCCTTGTCTTCCTCTCCACTTGATAGATGTATGACTACATTTCTTTGTCCCTCTTTATTGTTTTAATGTTTTCTTCTTTTACATAATAATATCACTGTTTCATCGTTGAGGGTTTTTTTACCTTGATTTATTTTTGTGATTTCCCTGTCTGGGTTGACATCTGATTGCTCTGTCCAGTGTTCTAGTCTTGGCTTGATACCTGATATTATTCATTTTCAAACCAAAGAATACCCTTTAGTATTTCTCGTAGTTTTGGTTTGGTTTTTATGAATTCTCCAAACTTCTGTTTATCTCTAAATGTCCTAATTTCACCTTCATATTTGAGAGACAGTTTTGATGGATATATGATTCTTGGCTGGCAATTTTTTTCCCTTCAATTTTTTATATAAGTCCTCCTATTGCCTTCTTGCCTGCATGGTTTCTGCCGAGTAGTCCGAGCTTATTCTTATTGACTCTCCTTTGTAGGTAACTTTTTGTTTATCTTTAGCTGCTCTTAAAATTCTCTCTTTATATTTGGTTTTGTAAGTTTGATTATAATATGTCATTGTGACTGTCTTTTGAGATCTACCTTATGTGGAGTTTGATAAGTATCTTGGATAGATATCATCTCATCTTTCAGTATATCATGGAAGTTTTCTGCCAAGAAATCTTCAACAATTCTCTCTGTATTTTCTGTTATCCCTCCTTGTTCTGGTACTCCAATCACTGTTTTTACTCTTAATAGAGTCCCACATGATTCTTAAGTTTTCTTCATTTTTTAAAAAATTCTTTTATCTGATTTTCTTGAAATATGTTGGTGTGAAGTGCTTTATGTTCAAGCTAACCAATTCTGCCTTCCATTTGCTCAATTCTACTCCTCTGACTGTCTATTGAGTTGCCTAATTCTGTAATTTTATTGTTAATCTTCTGAATTTCTGATTGCTCTCTTTCTATGGATTCTTGCAGCTTATTAAATTTTTCATTATGTTCTTGAATAACCTTTTTAATTTTTTCAACTGTTTTATCTGTGAGTTCCTTGGCTTGTTCTGCATATTGCCTTATCTCCTTCCTGATGCCTTGAAGGTTCTGTATATTAATCTTTTGTATTCTGCATCTGGTAATTCCTGGAATGCACTTTCATCTAGAAGTTCCCTTGATTTTTTTGTTTTGAGAGCTTGTTGAAGCGATCATGGCCTGTTTCTTTATGGGATTTGATATTGACTGGTGTCTCCTAGCCATCTATTATTGTATTAGTTTATGCTTGTTTACTGTATCCTAGCTCCTTGCTTTGTTTTGTTTTGATATACCCAAACCGGTTGCTTGAGTGAGGTAGCTTGATTATTTTTGCCTTTGAAGCTCTGACTTACAGTCATCACATGGTTAGACCTCTTATCAGGTATATCAGTCTAGGAGCCCATTCACTTTTCTTGTATGGATTCCACTCAGGTGCTCAGGTAGCTGATCATCAAGTGTGTGGTACAGGCTCTGTCCTACAGTCTTAGAGGCACAACGGAGATTTGTGTAGGTACCGGTATCTGATTGTGGCAGGGAGTCACACTCTCAACAAGGCAGGGGACTGAGTATCATCCCCCAAGTGACTCTGAGGAAAGCCTGTCCATCTTTCCTAGAGCATACAGTTAGGTAGGCTCTACAAATGGACCATGGGCACCCATTGCTTTTGGTTGTAAGGACTGGGAGGTGCCAGTTATCCTTGGACCCCTGTCATGGGTGGGTGGGTCACCTGACTGGAGCCACCAGTCATTTGGTCCCTGATGTGGGTAGGTGAGGACCCTATTTCAATATGCAAAGTGGTGTCAATCATCAAACACCCACTTTTCCATCGCACAGTTGAAACTGTTGCAGTCTGCCAACAAGTGACTATTCTTCTAAAATAGGCCCACACAGGTCCATGCAGGGGGGAAATGTATTCAAAGTCCACGGACCATTTATGCCTGGACAGGAGCTGCTTCTGTCTGGAGCTCCCCAGGTTAGCAGAGCTGGCAAATTTTCTTTTCCCCCAAATGGGAATTTATTCCTTCTCAAAGGCTGGGAGAATGCCTCAGAGCACTCAGCAGAGCGTATCTCAGTCTCACTGAAATCATCAGCCTTTGAAGCTGGCTTGAAGGTGGGAGCGTGGTAAAATATATGCAAATACTTAACTCTTGCTGAGAGCTCCATTCTTCTGTGTTTCCAGAGGTGTGAGTAGGCTGTGTGTCTGGCTGTTTATTCCTGAGGAAACTGGGGCCAACGCTGCCACCAGCCCCCACTGCAGCTGCTCCCAGGAGGGGTGCCTGAGGGCTCCCAGTGATTCAGGTTCAGCAACTCTTCTTCGCTCCTGAACTGACTCTCCCACCCTCTGCCGCTCTGTTTTCTAACTTTGCCTTTGATGTTCAGAGCTCCTAGCTTGTCATAAATATAATCATTTCCCTTGTTTTTTCAGGTCTTTGCTGTAAGAAGGATCGTAGTGCCATCTGGCTATTCCGCCATCTTGACCCACCTTGTCAAATCCCAACATTCTTGTTTGCAGAAATGGAAAAGACCATCCTAAAATTTATATGGAAGAGTAAGGGGCCCCAAATAGGTGACATAATCTTGAAAAGGAAGAACAAGGTAGGTGGACTCACACTTCCCAATCTCAAACATAATATAAAATTTCAGTAATCAAGTCTGATAGTAGTAAAATGATAGAAAGATAGATGAATTGAATAGAACTGAGAGTCCAGAATTAAACCCACATATATATGGTCAATAGATCTTTTGACAAAGGTGAAAAGTCTATTCAATGGGCTGACAGGAGAAGAAGTCACCGGGAGGGAGCAACCGGTTTTGGAGCCTGGAGTGTGGTGTTCCAGCCGGGGAACCTTGGTGCTGGGCTTTGGACTGGGAGCAGAGGAACTGACCACGGCTTCTGAGACAGCACAAGCACAGGACACGGGCCTGACCCTCGAGGGCAATCTCTACCCAGCCAGTGCACACAGTCAACAGGCCCCTTGGGAAATTCAAATAAAACAGTCATCCCAAGCAAGATAAGTAACTTTGTCTATATTCCGGGGTGCTACTCTCTCCTATTTATCTGAACCCTCCCCTTCCCAGGCGGCTTCATTAACATTGGAATTTCCTGAGCCAGAGAGTGAAGTGCACTGCGGTTTCTAAATGGACTAAAAACACAGAACCAGCTCCAGCCAAACATGTGTGATCCACAGTCTTGGGCTTTCATCCCTACAGGGAACAAAGGGGCTATTATAATGCAAAGGCAATTCTGATAGGGATCTGACTGTAATTGTTTTAGCGGATTACTGGAAAGACAAGTTTCCCAGGTCTGATATCTCTGCATATTCAACAGAGCTCCCACTGACCCACATCAGGGAACTGGGGGCTGAAGCACCCCCCAGACCACCTAGCCTCCTGCCTTAGGGGTCTAAGGAGGGTGACACCTACCAATCTGTAGAGGTACTTGCATTGGGGGCCTAAGGTACAGCTGCAGAGCCCACCCACCAAAGTGCTTTAGGAATAGAGACACACCGACCTCACTGACACTTGGGGGAAGCCTGTCAGCATCCTGCCACCCCTGGAGTGTGAAACCCTGCTGATACTAGAGTCTGGTGCACACAACTATCACCACTACTTCTCTAGGTGGATAGGTGACAGTCTGCACCACACACTTGATGACACAAAATCAGATTCTACTCAAGAATAGTGAATGGACTCTTAGGCTTATATATCTGGTAACAGCCCAAATGAGCTGGTAATGGGACATAAGTGATTCAAGGGCTACAATAATCAAGACAGCACAATCTTGTAGCCAATCTATGTATATTGAAAGAAAACAAAACAAGATAAGACTCAGTGAACAAATATAGAATAAATCACTACAATATCTTAGTGATGGCTCGGAGACAGCAGTCGATATCAAACCACATAAAGAAGCAAACCATGATTGCTTCTACAATTCCCCAAAATAATCAAAATCTTTCCCAAATGAAGATACTATCCTGGAATTGCCAGATGCAGAATATAAAAAACTAATATACAGAATGCTTCAAGACATCAGGGATGACATTAGAAATGAAATAAGGCAATCTAGAGAAAAAGCCAAGGAACACACTGATAAAGCAGTTGAAGAACCCAAAAAGATTATTCAAGAACATAGTGGAAAGATTAATAAGCTGCAAGAATCCATAGAGAGACAGCATTCAGAAATCCAAAAGTTGAACAGTAAAATTACAGAATTAGACAGCTCAGAAGGAAGTCAGAGGAGAAGACTCGAGCAATTGGAATGCAGGGTGGGGGATCTGGAGGACAAGGGAATTGACACCATGATAGCCGAAAAAAAAAATCAGATAAAAGGATTTTAAAAAATGAAGAAACCCTAAGAATCATGTGGGACTCTATCAAGAAGAATAACTTGTGTGTGATTGGAGTCCCAGAACAGGGAGGGTTAACAGAAAATACAGAGAGAATAGTTGAAGAACTGTTGGCA
This sequence comes from Elephas maximus indicus, assembly GCF_024166365.1. NCBI lineage: Eukaryota > Metazoa > Chordata > Mammalia > Proboscidea > Elephantidae > Elephas > Elephas maximus. The sequence continues at coordinate 84,358,820 of NC_064846.1, forward strand.
GAAAACTTTCCTGACATCATGAAAGACAAAAGGACATCTATTCAAGATGTTCATCAAACCCCATTTAAGAATGATCCGAAAAGAAAATCACCAAGACATATTATCATCAAACTTGCCAAAACCAAAGATAAAGAGAAAATTTTAAAAGTAGCCAGGGATAAAAGAAAGGACTCTGACAAAGGAGAATCAAGAAGAATAAATTCAGACTACTCAGCAGAAACCATGCAGGCAAGAAGGCAATGGGATGACATATATAGAGCACTGAAGGAGAAAAACTGCCAGCCAAGGATCATATATCCAGCAAAACTCTCTCTGAAATATGAAGGTGAAATTAAAACATTTACAGACAAACACAAGCTTAGAGAATTTGCAAAAACCAAACCAAAGCTACAAGAAATACTAAAGGAAATTGTTTGGTCAGAAAAACAATAATATCAGCTACCAGCACAACACAAGGTCACAGAACAGAACATCCGGATATCAGCTCAAATACGGAAATCACAAAAACAAATTAAGATTAATTTTTAAAAAATGTTCAAAACAGGGAATCATTGAAGTCAATATGTAAAAGATCACAATAATCAAAAAGAGGGACTAAATACAGGTGGCACAGAACTGCCAAATGGAGAGGGAAACAAGGCAATATAGGACAATATAAGTTAGGTTTTTACTTAGAAAAATAGGGGTAAATATTAAGATAGCCACAAAGAGGTATGACAACTCCAAAACTCAAAATAAAAACCAAGAAAAACATAACGACTCAGCAAACATAAAGTCAAATACTATGAAAATGAGGAACACACAATTTACAAAGAAAAACGTCTCAGCACAAAAAAGCAAGTGGAAAAATGAAATTGTCAACAACACACATAAAAAGGCATCAAAATGACACACTAAACACATACTTATCTATAATTACGCTGAATGTAAATGGACTAAACGCACCAATAAAGAGGCAGAGAGTCTCAGACTGGGTAAAGACACACGATCCGTCTATATGCTGCCTACAAGAGACACACCTTAGACTTAGAGACACAAATGAACTAAAACTCAAAGGATGGAAAAAAATATATCAAGCAAACAAGAAGCAAAAAAGAGCAGGAGTAGCAATATTAATTTCTGACTAAATAGACTTTAAACTTAAATCCGCCACAAAGGATAAAGAAGGACACTACATAATGATTAAAGGGTCAATTGACCAGGAAGATATAACCATATTAAATATTTATGCACCCAATGACAGGGCTCCAAGATACATAAAACAAACTTTAACAGAACTGAAAAATGAGATAGACACCTCCACAATTACATTGGAGACTTCAACACACCACTTTCGGAGAAGGACAGGACTTCCAGTAAGAAGCTCAATAGAGACACGGAAGACCTAATTGCTACAATCAACCAACTTGACCTCATAGACTTATACAGAACACTCCACCCAACTGCTGCAAAGTATACTTTTTTTCTAGTGCACATGGAACATTCTCTGGAATAGAACACATATTAGGTCATAAAACAAACCTTTGCAGAATCCAAAACATCGAAATATTACAAAGCATCTTCTCAGACCATAGGCCATAAAAGTGGAAATCAATAACAGAAAAATTAGAGAAAAGAAATCAAATACTTGGAAACTGAACAATACCCTCCTGAAAAAAGACTGGGTTATAGAAGACATTAAGGAGGGAATAAAGAAATTCCTAGAATGCAATGAGAATGAAAACACTTCCTATCAAAACCTCTGGGACACAGCAAAAGCAGTGCTCAGAGGTCAATTTATATAAAAAAAATGCACACATACAAAAAGAAGAAAGAGCCAAAATCGAAGAACTGTCCCTACAACTTGAACAAATAGAAAGTGAGCAACAAAAGAATCCATCAGGCACCAGAAGAAAACAAATAATAAAAATGAGAGCTGAACTAAATGAATTAGAAAACAGAAAAACAATCGAAAGAAGAAACACTGCCAAAAGCTGGCCCTTTGAAAAAATTAACAAAATTGATAAACCATTGGCCAGACTGACTAAAGAAATACAGGAAACAAATAACCCAAATAAGAAATGAGATGGGCCACATCACAACAGAACCAAATGAAATTAAAAGAATCATATCAGATTATTATGAAAAATTGTACTCTAACAAATTTGAAAACCTAGAAGAAATGGATGAATTCCTAGAAAAACACTACCTACCTAAACTAACACAATCAAAAGTAGAACAACTAAATAGACGCATAACAAAAAAAGAGATTGAAACGGTAATCAAAAAACTGCCAATAAAAAAAGAGCCCTGGCCCGGATGGCTGTACTGCAGAGTTCTGCCAAACTTTCAGAGAAGAGTTAACACCACTACTACTAAAGGTATTTCAAAGCATAGAAAAGGACGGAATACTACCTAACTCATTCTATGAAGCTACCATATCCCTGATACCAAAACCAGGTAAAGACATCACAAAAAAGAAAATTACAGACCTATATCCGTCATGAACATAGATGCAAAAATCCTCAACAAAATTCTAACCAAATGAATTCAACAACATATCAAAAAATACTCCACCAGGACCAAGTGGGATTTATACCAGGTATGCAAGGCTGGTTGAATATTAGAAAAATCATTAATGTAATCCACCATATAAAAAAAAAACAAAAGACAAAAACCACATGACCTTATCAATTGATGCAGAAAAGGCCTTTGACAAAGTCCAACACCATTCGTAATAAAAACTCTCAGCAAAATACGAATTGAAGGAAAATTCCTCAACATAATAAAGGGCATCTATACAAAGCCAACAACCAACATCGCTCTAAATGGAGAGAGCCTGAAAGCATTTCCCTTGAGAATGGGAACCAGACAAGGATGCCCTTTATCACCGCTCTTATTCAACATTGTGCTAGAAGTCCTAGCCAGAGCAATTAGGCTAGACAAAGAAATAAAGAGCATTCGAATTGGCAGGAGGAAATAAAATTGTCTCTATTTGCAGATGACATGATCTTATACACAGAAAACCCTAAGGAATCCTCCAGAAAACTACTGAAACTAATAGAAGAGTTTGGCAGAGTCTCAGGTTATGAGATAAACATACAAAAATCACCTGGATTCCTCTACATCAACAAAAAGAATATCGAAGATGAAATCAGCAAATCAATACGATTCACAGTAGCCCCCAAGAAGATAAAATACTTAGGAATAAATCTTACCAAAGATATAAAAGACCTATACAAAGAAAACTACAAAGTACTGGTGCAAGAAACTAAAAAGGACCTACATAAGTGGAAAAACATACCTTTCTCATGGATAGGAAGACTTCACATAGTAAAAATGTCTATCCTACCAAAAGCCATCTATACATGTAATGCACTTCCGATCCAAATTCCAATGTCATTTTTTAAGGTGATAGAGAAACAAATCACCAACTTCATATGGAAGGCAAAGAAGCCTCGGATAAGTAAAGCATTACTGAAAAAGAACAAAGTGGGAGGCCTCACTCTACCTGATTTCAGAAGCTATTATACAGCTGCAGTAGTCAAATCAGCCTGGTACTGGTACAACAATAGGCACACAGACCAATGGAACAGAATTGAGAACCCAGATATAAATCCATCCACATATGAGCAGCTGATATTTGACAAAGGCCCAGTGTCAGTTAATTGGGGAAAAGATAGTCTTTTTAACAAAAGGTGCTGGCATAACTGGATATCCATTTGAAAAAAATGAAACAGAATCCATACCTCACACCATGCACAAAAACTAACTCCAAGTGGATCAAAGACCTAAACATAAAAACTAAAACAATAAAGATCATGGAAGAAAAAATAGGGATAACGTTAGGAGCCCTAATACAAGGCATAAACAGAATACAAAATACTACTAAAATGACTAAGAGAAACCAGATAACTGGGAAGAAGAGAAAAATAACTGGGAGCTCCTAAAAATCAAACACCTATGCTCATCTAGAGACTTCTCCAAAAGAGTAAAAAGACCACCTACAGACTGGGAAAGAATTTTCAGCTATGACATCTCCGACCAGCGCCTGATCTCTAAAATCTATATGATTCTGTCAAAACTCAACCACAAAAAGACAAACAACCCAATCAAGAAGTGGGCAAAGGATATGAACATGCACTTCACTAAAGAAGATATTCAGGCAGCTAACAGATACATGAGAAAATGCTCTCGATCATTAGCCATTAGAGAAATGCAAATTAAAACTACCATGAGATTCCATCTCACCCCAACAAGGCTGGCATTCATCCAAAAAACACAAAATAATAAATGTTGGAGAGGCTGCGGAGAGATTGGAACTCTTATACACTGCTGGTGGGAATGTAAAATGGTACAACCACTTTGGAAATCTATCTCGCGTTTTCTTAAAAAGTTAGAAATAGAACTACCATACAACCTAGAAATCCCACGCCTCACAATATACCCTAGAGAAATAAGAGCCTTTACACAAACACATATATGCACACCCATGTTTATTGCAGCTCTGTTTACAATAGCAAAAAGCTGGAAGCAACCAAGGTGCCCATCAACAGATGAATGGTTTAATAAATTGTGGTATATTCACACAATGGAATACTACGCATCTATAAAGAACAGTGAGGAATCTGTGAAACATTTCATAACATGGAGGAACCTGGAAGGCATTATGCTGAGTGAAGTCAGAGGCAAAAGGACACATATTGTACAAGACCACTATTATAAGATCTTGAGAAACAGTATAAACTGAGAAGAACACATACTTTTCTGGTTATGGGGGGGGAGGGAGGGAGGATGGGAGAGGGTTATTTACTGATTAGTTAGTAGCTAAGAACTACTTTAGGTGAAGGGAAGGACAATACTCAATACAGGGAAGGTCAGCTCAACTGGACTGGACCAAAAGCAAAGAAGTTTCCGGGATAAAATGAATGCTTCAAAGGTCAGCGGAGCAAGGGCGGGGGTTTGGGGACTATGGCTTAAGGGGACTTCTAAGTCAATTGGCAAAATAATTCTATTATGAAAACATTCTGCATCCCACTTTGAAATATGGTGTCTGGGGTCTTAAATGGTAACAAGCGGCCATCTAAGATGCATCAATTGGTCTCAACCCACCTGGATCAAAGGAGAATGAAGAACACCAAGGTCACATGATAACTATGAGCCCAAGAGACAGAAAGGGCCACATGAACCAGAGACCTACATCATCCTGAGACCAGAAGAACTAGATGGTGCCCGGCCACAACCTATGACTGCCCTGACAGGGAGCACAACAGAGAACCCCTGAGGGAGCAGGAGATCAGTGGGATGCAGACCCCAAATTCTCATAAAAAGACCATACTTAATGGTCTGACTGAGACTAGAGGAATCCTGGCGGTCATGGTCCCCAGACCTTCTGTCGGCCCAGGACAGGAACCATCCCCGAAGACAACTCATCAGACATGAAAGGGACTGGTCAGCGGGTGGGAGAGAGATGCTGATGAAGAGTGAGCTACTTGTATCAGGGGACACTTGAGACTGTGTTGGCGTCTCCTGTCTGAAGGGGACATAGGAGGGTAGAGAGGGTTGGAAACTGACAAAACTGGCACGAAAGTAGAGATTGGAAGGAGGGAGCGGGCTGACTCATTAGGGGGAGAGTAAGTGGGAGTATGGAGTAAGGTGTATAGAAGCTTATATGTGACAGACTGACTTGATTTGTAAACTTTCACTTAAAGCTCAATAAAAATTATTTAAAAAATTAACTCAAAATGGATCAAGGACCTGAGTGTAAAAAACCGTAAGTGTCTTAGAAGAAATAAACTTTTAACAATGGAATATTGGATGTGATACTAAAAACATGAATATAAAAATAGAAAATCGATAAGCAGGAGTTCATCAACATCATAAGCTTTGTTCATTAGTGGACTTCATCAATGAAATTGGGAGATAACCTAAAAATTGTGAGAAAAATTTTGAGAGCCTTGTAACTGTTAAGGGTTTAATATCTGGAACACGTGGAGATCTCTTACACTTGAGAACAAAAAGAAAACAAAACAGTCAAAAGATGAGCAAGGAACGTAAATAAATATTTCACCATAAATGTAATTCAGATGACCATGAAAATATAGTCAATGGCGTTAGTCATTTTTCGTTCCGGTTGCCACGGAATCTCTTCTGACTCCCGGCAGCCCCACACGCGGCAGGCTGCAGCAGTGTTCCGCAGGGATTTCAATGGCTGGATTTTGGAAGTAGATCACCAGAGCTTTCTTCAGGGGGGCCTTTGAGTAGAGTCAAACCTTCTCACTTTTGTTTAACAGCCAATCACGGTAACCATTTGCACCATCCGTGGCTTTCCCATTAGTAAGTAGGGAAGTACAAACGAAAACCACAATGTTATATCACTTCAACCCACTAAGGTGCTCACTCATCTATGCCTAGAAATTTGGAAGACAGCTACTTGGTCAACGGACTGGAAGGGATCCATATTTGTGCCCATTCCAGAAAAGGTGATCAAACAATACAGAAATTATTGAACAAGATCATTAATATCACATGCAGTAAAAATTACTGAAGATAATTCAAAAACAGTTGCAGCAGTACACTGACAGGGAACTACCAGCAATTCAAGTCAGATTCAGAAGAGGACGTGGAATGAGGGATATCATTTCTGATGTCAAATGGATCTTGGATGAAAACAAAGAATACCAGAAAGATGATTACTTGTGTTTTACAGACATTGCAAAAGCATTTGACTGTCTGGATCTTAAATTATCGATAGCATTGCAAAGGATGGGAAATCCGGAACAGTTAAGTGTGCTAATATGGAACTTATACATAGATCAAGAGGCAGTTGTTTCGGATAGAACAAGGAGATATTGCATGGTTTAAAGTCAGGAAAGCTGTGCATCAGAGTTGTATCATTTCACCATACTTATACGATCTGTATGCTGAGCAAATAATACGAGAAGCTGGACTAGATTAAGAAGAACGTGGCATCAGGATTGGTGGAGAAGGACATCTTGCTTGGTGAGGTCATTGAAAAAGAGGAAAACTCTCAATGAGGTGATTGACACAGTGGCTGCAATAATTGGCTCAAATATAACAAGGATTGTAAGGATGCCACAGGACCAGGAAGTCTTTTGTTCTGTTGTACGTTGGGTTGCTATGAGTTGGAATTGACTTGAGGACACCAAGCAACAACAAAGAAATAGAAAACAAACAGAATAAATGTGTTTGCCAGGATGCGGAGAAATTGGAAAGCTTATCCATTGTTGGTGGGATGGTAAAGTGGTGTGTCTGCTGTGGAAAGCAGTTTAAAAGCTACCTAAAAATTAAACATAGACTATCCATGTGACCCAGGAGTTGCACTCCTAGGATATTCCCAAAATTATTGATTCAGGAACACAAACAGATACTTGTACAAGAGTGTCCATTGCAGCACTATTCACAATAGCCAAAAGATGGAAACAACCAAAATGCCCATCAAGGAATACATGGGTAAATAAAACATCAGATTACTCTGCTGTAAATTGGCTCTGATGTAAGACAAATGCTTCTTTTTTTTTGGTTTTAATTATTATTGTCTTTCATTATCAGTATCTTTATAAATCTGATCTTGGGGTTGGAAACATTGCATATAAACTTAGAAATATACATTAATACATAAACACACACATAAAAAACACACAGATCATAAAAATTTACTCCGGACAATACCAGCGTTTTGTCAGTTGCGGTAATAGCTCCCCTGTGGAAGGTTCTGGATCATCTGGAATATCTGGGAATGGGGATAACGTTTCTAGTCAGAATATAGTGAGAGCTGTTTGTATGGTCCTTTTCTTTTTTGCTTTCTATATTTCCTGGTAACATCTCGCTGCTTCCTGAATCTGCCTATCAGCTTTAGCAAAGAGATCAGCATTTGGGTCCATGTTTTCAAGCAACTCAAGCCCCTGACTTAGTTTAGAAAAAAATTTCAGCTAATCCTTTCAATGTAAAGTTTTTTCACAACTTCTCTCCTCCCCCTTGCTCATTATTTCTTTCTTCTTCACTATTTGTTTCCTCTTCAAAATCCAGTTAAGTCCAGATCTGTCAATTCTTCGTCATGATTTATGAGCTGTTTCACAGACAGTTGTAAGTATGGTTTATTGTAACTCGAATACCTCATAAGTTGGGGACTTCATGTACATATATAAAAAAAAATTTTAGAATAATACCCATTCATAAAGAAAAATGGAGTCTTGAAACGTACAATAATTGGGACAAGCTTTGAAAACATCATGCTGTGTGAACTTTCAATCACAAAAGGACAAATACTGTATGATTTCACTTATATGAAATAAGCAAATAACTGGAATAAACAAATGCATGGAAACCAAAGTTTACTAGTAGTTACCAGAGATAGAAGAAGGGCAAAAGAGGGAGTCATTGCTTAGGGGGAATTGAGCTTATGTAAAGGGCGATAAAAATTTGGAAATGGATCGTAGTGATGGTTGCCAAACAACAAATTTAATGTCATTGAAGTGTACATGTAAAAATGTTGAAATGGCAAATATTTTGTTATGTATATATAGTTACTACAATTTAAAAAAGAATTTATATTTTCATAACTTTTGCCAAATTTGGGACATTTTCATCTCTAATTTCTCTGAATATTATTTTAGTCCCAAAAGGTGTGTCCTTTCATTCTGGAACTGTGATGGTATGAACGTTAGAACTTTTTTTTAATAGTCCCACAGACTCCCCACTTGGTTTCTAGTGACACAACAGAAGGTGAGGTTTTTTATTGACAATCGGAGGTGAAATTTTTGTCTCTGTACTTAGCCTTGTCTGATATAATGATTACAGCTGGTTGTTGGTATTGTAGTTGTTATTAAGTGCTGTTGAGTCAGTTCCTACTCAGAGAGACCCTATCTACAACAGAACGAATAGTGTCTTGTCCTGTTGCATCCTCACATCCTTGCTATGCTTGAGTCCATTGTTGCAGCCACTGTGTAAATCCATCATGTTGTGGGTCTTCCTCTTTTTCACTGACCTTCTACATTTTTTTTCTACATTACCAAGCATGATGTTCTTCTCCAGAGACCAGTCCCTCCTAGTAATATGCCCAAAGTACGTTAGGTGAAGCCTCACCATCCTCACTTCTAAGGAGCATTGTGACTGTGCTTCTTCCAAGACATATTTGTTCATTCTTCTGGTAAAAAAAAAAAATGGTATGTTCAGTATTTTTTAACCAACATTATAATTCAAAGGCATCAGTTCTTCTTCCTTCTTCATTATTCACTGTCCAGCTTTCACATGCATGTGAGGCGATTGAAAATACCATGGCTTGGGTTAGGTGCACCTTAGTCCTTAAAAAGACATTTTTGCTTTTGGACAGTTTAAAGAGGTCTTTTGCTGCTTTCATGGGCATTGATTTTGGATCCCAGTAAAATGAAATCCTTGACAACTTCAATATTTTCTCCATTTATCTTGAGGTTGCTTTTGATGAAATTGTGAGGATTTCTGTTTTCTTTATGCTGAGGCTGTCGTCTCTGATCTTCATCAATAAATGCTTCAAGTCCTCTTAGCTTTCAGCATGATGAGTTGTGTCATCTACATATCAAAGTTGTTAATGAGTTCTCCTTCAATCATGATGCCTCATTCTTCTTCATATAGTCCAGCATCTTAGATTATTTGCTCAGCAAATAGATTAAGTATGGTGAAAGGATACAACTCTGACACATTTCCTGATTTTAAACCACACAGTATCCCTTTGTTCTGTTCGAATGTCTGCCTCTTGGTTTATGTACAGATTCCACATGATCACAATTAAGTGTTCTGGAATTCCATTGATATCCCAAGTTCTCTTCTGAATCCAGTTTGAATTTCTGGCAGTTCCATGTTGATGTACTGCTACAGTCGCTTTTGATGGATCTTCAGCAAAATTTTACTTGTGTGTGATATTAGTGATATTAATGATATTGTTCAATAATTTCCACATTCTGTTGCATCACCTTTCTTTGGAATGGGCACAAATATGGATCTCTTCCAGTTGTTTAGCTGGGTAGCTGTGTTCAAAATTTCTTGGCCTAGAAAATTGAGCATTTCTAGAGTTGCATCCATTTGTTGAAATATCTCAGTTGGTATTCTGTCAAATTCTGGAGCCTTGTTTTTTTGCCAATGTCTTCAATGCAGCTTGGACTACTTCCTACAGTACCACCCATTCTTGATCACATGCTACCTTCTAAAATGGTTGAACATAGAGTAATTCAGTTTGGTATAATGATTTTTTTATTCCTTCCATCTGCTTTTGATGCTTTGAGTTTGGCTCCACACTTTTCTCCTGCTCCTTCATGGGCTGCATGTTGTGTTCCCTGTCAGAGTGATCATTGGTGGTGGCCGGGCACCATCTAGTTCTGGTCTCAGATTGATGGAGTCTCTGGTTTATGTGGTCCTTTTGTCTCTTGGGATAATATTTTCCTTGTGTCTTTGGTGTTCTTCATTGTCCTTTTCTCCAAGTGGGTTGGGACCAATTGATGCATCTTAGGTGGCCACTCACAAGCTTTTAAGACCCCAGATGCCAGTCACCAAAGTGGGATGCAGAACATTTTCTTAATAAACTTTGCTATGCCAATTGACCTAGGTGTCTCCTGAAACTGGTCCCCAGACCCCAGCCCCAGCTACTCTGTCCCTCGAAGTGTTTAGTTGCTTTCAGGAAACTTCTTAGCTTTTGGTGTAGTGCAGTTGTGCTGAACTATTAGTTTCAGTAGTTTTCTTGAGAATTCTTTAGGGTTTTCTGTGTATAGGATCACATCATCTGCAAATAGAGATATTTTTACTTCTTCTTTGCCAATCCGGATGTCCTTATTTCTTTATCTAGTCTAATTGCTCTGGCTAGGACATCCAACACAATGTTGAATAAGAGTGGTGATAAAGGGCATCCTTGTCTGGTTCCTTTCTCAAGGGAAATGCTTTCAGAATCTCTCCATTTAGAATAATGTTGGCTGTTGGCTTTGTATAAATGCCCTTTATTATGTTGAGGAATTTCCCTTCTATTCCTATTTTGCTGAGGGTTTTATCATGAATGGGTGTGGGACTTTCTCAAATACCTTTTCTGCATCACTTGCTAAGATCATGTGGTTCTTGCCTTTTCTTTTATTTATGTGATGGATTACATCGATTGTTTTTCTAATGTTGAACCATCCCTGCATACCTGGTTTGAATCGCATTTAGTTGTGGTGAATTATTTTTTTTAACATGTTGTTAAATTCCATTGGCTAGAATTTTGTTGAGGATTTTTGCATCTATGTTCATGAGGGATATTGATTTGCAATTTAGTTTTTGTGGCGGCTTTACTTGGTTTTGGTATCAGGGCTATGCTGGCTTCATAGAATGAGTATGAGAGTATTCTATCCTTTTCTATGCTCTGAAATACTTTTAGTAGTAGTAGTGTTAACTCTTCTCTGAAAGTTTGGTAGAATTCTCCAGTGAAGCCATCAGGGCCAGAACTTTTGTTTGTTTGGTTGGTTTGGTTTTTGCTTTTATTTATTGATTTATTTTATTTATTGTGTTTTAATAGGAAGTTTACAAAGCAAGTCAGTCCCTCATACAAAAACTTATAACACCTTGTTACATACTCCTAGCTGATCTCCCCCTAATGAGACAGCACACTCCTCCTCTCCACCCTGTATTCCCCAAGTCCATTCAATCAGCTCCTGTCCCCCTTTGCCTTCTCATCTCACCTCCAGATAGGAGTTGCCTACATAGTCTTATGTGTTTACTTGAGCCAAGAAGCTCACTCCCTCACTAGTATCATTTTCTATCTTATAGTCCAGTCCAATCCCTGTATGAAGAGTTGGGTTAGGAAACGGTTCAAGTCTTGGGCTAAGAAAAGGTCCAGGGACCATGACTTCCAGGGTCCCTCTAGTCTCAGTCAGACCATTAAGTCTGGTCTTTTTACGAGAATTTGCGATCTACATCCCACTAATCTCCTGCTCCATCAGGGATTCTCTGTTGTGTTCCCTGTCAGGGCAGTCAGTCATTGGTGGTACCAGGCACCATCTAGTTCTTCTGGTCTCAGGCTAATGTACACTCTAGTTTATGTGGCCCTTTCTGTCTCTAGGGCTCATCTTTACCTTGTGTCTTTGGTGTTCTTCATTCTCCTTTGCTCCAGGTGGGTTGAGACCAATTAATACATCTTAGATGGCTGCTTGCTAATGTTAAAGACCCCAGAGGCTACTCACCAAAGTGAGATGCAGAACATTTCCTTAATAAATTTTGTTATGCCAATTGACCTAGATGTCCCCTGAAACCATGGTCCGCAAACCCCCATCCTTGCTATTCTGGCCTTAGAAGCATTTGGTTGTATTCAGGAAACTTCTTTTGGTTTAGTCCAGTTATGCTGACCTCTCCTGTATTGTGTGTTGTCTTTCCCTTCATCTAAAATAGCTCTTGTCTGCTAGTGAATACCCCTCTCCCTACCTCCCCACCCCTGTAACCATCAAGGAATATTTTCTTCCGTGTTTAAACTTTTTCTAGAGTTCTTTTATATATTTATTTTATTTTATTTATTGTGCTTTAGGTGAAAGTTTACAAATCAAGTCAGTCTCTCATACAAAAAGTTATACACACTTTGCTGTGTACTCCTAGCTGCTCTCTTCTTAATGAGACAGCACATTCCTCCTCTCCACCCTGTATTCCCCGTATCCATTCAACCAGCTCCTGTCCCCCCTTCCTTCTCATCTCGCCACCAGACTCTACTTGCCTGCATAGTCTCATGTATTTACTTCAGTCACGAAGTTCACTCATCACCAGCATCACTGTCTATCTTATAGTCAAGGCCAATCCCTGTCTGTAGAGTTGGTTTTGGGAGTGGTTTCAATCTTGGACTATCAAAGGGTCCAGGGACTATGACCGTCAGGATCCCTCCAGTCTCATTCAGACTATTAAGCCTGGTCTTTTTTTTATGAGAATTTGAGATCTACATCCCACTGTTCTGTTCCATCAGGGATTCTCTGATGTGTTCCCTGTCAGGGCAGTGATCAGTGGTAGCCAGGCACCATCTAGGTCTTCTGGTCTCAGGCAGATGGAGTCTCTGGTTTATGTGGCCCTTTCTGTCTCTTGGGCTCATATTTACCTTGTATCTTTAGTGTTCTTCATTCTCCTTTGTTCCTGGTAGTTTGAGACCAATTGATGCCTCTTAGATGGCTGCTTGCTAGAGTTTAAAACCCCAGACACCTCTCACCAAGGCAGGTTGCAGAACGTTTTCTTAATACATTTTGTTATGCCAGTTGACCTAGATGTTCCCTGAAACCATGGTCCCCAGACACCTGTCCCTGCTACTCTGGCCTTCAAAGTGTTTGGTTGTATTCAGGAAACTTCCTTGCTTTTGGTTTAGTCCCGTTGTACTGACTATTCCTGTGTTATGTGCTGCATTTCCCTTCCCCTAAAAAAATTTTTGTCTACAATCTAGTTAGTGAATATCCCTCTCCCTTCCTCCCCACTCTTGTAACCATCAAAGAATATTTTCTTCTCTGTTTAAACTTTATCTAGAGTTCTTATAATAATGGTCTTATGCAATATTTGTCCTTTTGCAATTGGCTAATTTCACTCTGCATAACGCTTTCCAGATCCCTCCGGGTTATGACATATTTCACAGATTCATCCTCGCTCTTAATCATTGCCTAGTATTCCACTGTGTGAATATACCATAAATTGTTTATCCATTCATCCGTTGATGGGCACCTTGGTTGCTTCCATCTTTTTGCTATTGTAAACAGTGCTGCAATGAACATGGATGTGCATATATCTGTTCAGGTGAAGGCTCATATTTCTTTAAGGTATATTCCAAGGAGTGGAATTGATTGATAGTGTGGTAGTTCCATTTCTAGCTTTTTAAGGAAGCGCCAAATTGATTTCCAAAGTGGTTGTACCATTTTACAATCCCATCAGCAGTGAATAAGTGTTCCATTCCCTCCCCAACCTCTCCAACATTTATTATTTTGTGTTTTTTGGATTAGTGCCAGCCTTAAAAATTTTTTTTGTTGTTGTTGGGGTAAAATGGAATCTTATTGTAGTTTTTATTTACATTTGTCTAATCGCTAATGATAGTGAACATTTCCTCATGTATCTGTTAGCAGCCTGAATGTCTTCTTTGGTAAAGTGCCTGTTCATATCCTTTGCCCATTTTTCAATTGGGTTGTGTTTTTGTAGTTGAGTTTTTGCACTAACACATAGATTTTATCTATCAGACGCTGGTTGCAATTGTTATAGTTAAAAACTTTTTCCCAATCTGTAGGTAATCTTTTCACTCTTTTGGTGAAGTCTTTGGATGAGCGCATGTGTTTTTTTGAGCTCCCAGTTACCTAATTTCTCTTCTGGTGTTTGTACATTGTTTGTAATGTTTGTATACTGTTTATGCCAAGTATTAGGGGTCCTAGCATTGTCCCTATATTTTCTTCCATAATCTTTATCATTTTAGGTTTTATATTTAGGTCTTTGATCCATTTTTAGTTCATTTTTGTGCATGATGTGAGATGTGGGTCTTGTTTCATTTTTTTTGCAGGTGGATATCCAGTTATGCCAGGACCATTTGTTAAAGAGACTGTCTTTTCCCCATTTAACAGACTTTGAGCCTTTGTCAATATCAACTGCTCATATGTGGATGGTTTTATGTCTGGATTCTCAATTCTGTTCCATTAGTCTATGTATCTGCTGTTGTACCAGTACCAGGCTGTTTTTACTACTGTGGCTGTATAATAGGTTCTAAAATCAGGTAGACTGAGGCCTCCCACTTTGATCTTCTTTTTCAGTAATGCTTTACTTATCGGGGACTTCTCTCCCCTCCATACGAACTTGGTGATATGTTTCTCTATCTCATTAAAAAATGTACTGGTATTTGGACCGGGATTGCATTGTAACTATAGATTGCTTTGGGTAGAATAGACATTTTTTACAGTGTTGGGTCTTCCTATCCATGAGCAAGGCATGTTTTCCCACTTATGTAGCTCTTTTTTGGTTTCTTGCAGTAGTGTCTTACAGTTTTCTTTGTATAAGTCTTTTACATCTCTGGTTAGGTTTATTCCTAAGAATTTTATCTTCTTAGAGGTTATTGTAAATGGTATCGATTTGGTGATTTCCTCTCTGACATTCTGTTTGTTGGTGTAGAGGAATCCAACTGATTTATATATGTTTTTCTTGTATCTGATACTCGGCTAAACACTTCTATTACTTTTGTTAGTTTTCTTGAGGATTCTTTAGGTTTTTCTGTGTATAAGATCATGTCATCTGCAAATAGAGATACCTTTACTTCTTCTTTGCAAGTCTGAATGCCCTTTATTTCTTTTTCAAGCCTAATAGCTCTGGCTAGGACCTCTGGCACAATGTTGAATAACAGTGGTGATAAGGGTCATCCTTGTCTGATTCCCGATTTCAACGGGAATGCTTTAAGTCTGTCTCCATTTAGGATGTTGTTGGCTGTTGACTTTGTATAAATGCCCTTTATTGTGTTGCGGAATTTTCCTTCCACTCCTATTTTGCTGAGAATTTTTATCATGAATGGGTGTTGGACTTTGTCAAATGCTTTTTCTGAATCAGTTGATAAGATCATGTGGTTCTTGTCTTTTGTGTTATTTATGTGGTGGGTTACATTGATTGTTTTTCTAATGTTGAGCCATCCCTGCATACCTGGTATGCATCCCACTTGATCATGGTGAATTTTTTAAAATTATTTGTTGGATTCTATTGGCTAGCATTTTGTTGAGGATTTTTGATTCTAAGTTCATGAGGAATATAGGTCTGTATCTTTTTATTTTTGTGGTGTCTTTACCTGATTTTGGTATCATGGAAATGCTGGCTTCAAAGAATGAGTTTGAGGGTGTCCATTCTTTTCTATGCTCTGAAATACCTTTAGTCACAGTAGTGTTAAATCTGTGAAAAGTAGGTAGAATTCTCCAGTGAAATGTCGGGGCCTGGGCTTTTTTTTTTTTTTCTCTTTTTTTAATTTGGAGTTTCTTAATTACCTTTTCAATCTCTTCTTTGTTATGGGTTTAGTTATTCTACCTCTGTGTTAGTTTAGGTAGATAGTGTGTTTCTAGAAATTTGCCCATTTCCTCTAAGTTTTCATATTTGTTAGAGTACAGTTTTTCATAGTAATCTGCTCTGATTCCTCTAATTTCATTTGGGTCTATTGTGAAATTGCCTGTCTCATTTCTTAGTCAGGTTATTTGCTTCTTCTCCTGTTTTTCTTTTGTCATTCTGACCAGTGGTTTATCAATTTTGTTAATCTTTTCAAAGAACCAGCTTTTGTTCTTGTTAGCTCTTTCAATTGTTTTTCAGTTTCTCTGTTTCATTTAATTCTGCTCTAGTTTTTATTATTTGCTTTCTTCTGGTGCCTGAGGGTTTCCTTTTTTGCTCCCTTTCTATTTGTTCAAGTTGTAGGGATAGTCCTTTGATTTTGGTCCTTTCTTCTTTTTGGATGTGTGCATTTATTGCTGTAAATTGGCCTCTAAGGACTGTTTTAGCTGTGTCCTAAAGATTCTGACAGGAAGTGTTTTCATTCTCATTTGATTCCATGAATTTCTTTATTTCTTACTTAATTTCTTCCATAACTCAGTCCTTTTGAGCAAGGTGCTCAGTTTTGATGTGTTTGATATCTATTCTCTGCTTTTTCTGTTATTGATTTTACTTTCATGGCTTTATATTCAGAGAAGATGCTTTGTAATATTTGGATTCTGTTAAGGCTTGCTTTATGACTTAATATGTGGTCTGTTCTAGAGAATTTCCATGTGTGTTGGAAAAAAAAGTAACTTGTCTCCTGTTGGGTGGAGTGTTCTGTTTATGTCTATGAGGTCAAGTTGGTTGATTGTGGCATTTAGCTCTTCTGTGTCTTTATTGAGCTTCTTTCTGGATGTTTTGTCCTTTACTGAGAGTGGTGTGTTGAAGTCTCCTAATATTATTACGGAGTTGTCTGTCTCGCTTTTCAATGCTGTTACAGTTTGTTTTATGTATTGTCTTAGTTATCTTGTGCTGCTGTAACAGAAATACAAGTGGATGGTTTTAACAAACAGAGATTTATTTCCTCACAGTAAAGCAGGCTAAAAGTCCAAATTCAGAGTGTCGGCTCCAGGGGATGGCTTTTTCTCTCTGTCAGCTATGGAGGAAGATCCTTATCCTCAATCTTCCCATGGTCAAGGAGCTTCATAGGTCCTTTGGACCCTGGATCCAAAGGATGTGCTCTGCTCCTGGTGTTGCTTTCTTGGTGGCATGATGTCCCCCCCCTCTCTTCTTGCTTCTATCCTGTCAGTTGATTCCTGCCTCAATAACACAACTGCTGCCCATCCTCCCTCATTAGCATCATAGAGTCAGGATTTACACCATATAGGAAAATCACACAATACCTGGAATCACTGCCCAATCCAATTGATAAACATATTTTGGGGGGACATAATTCGAGACATGTATCTCAAAGCCTTGTCATTGAGAGTGTAAATATTTAATACGATAATATCCTCCCTGTGTATTGTCCCTTTAACCATTATATAATGTCTTTCCTTATCCTTTGTGGGGGATTTAACTTTAAAGTCTGTTTTGTCAAAAATTAGCGTTGCCACTCCTGCTCTTTTCGGATTTTTGTTTTCTTGATGTATATATTTTTTCCACCTTTTGAGTTTTAGTTTGTGTTGTTAAGTCTAAGGTGTGTCTCTTGTAGGCAGCATATAGACTGGTCATTTTTTTTAAATCCATTTTGCCACTCTCTGTCTCTTTATTGGTACATTTAGTCCATTTACATACAATGTGATTATGGATAGGTATGAGTTTAGTGCTGTCATTTTGATGTATTTTGTTTTGTTTTGTTGTCAGTTTCTCTCTTCCACTTAATTTTCTGTGCTGAGTCATTTTTCTTCATGTATTTTGTTTTCATTGTTTTTGATTTTGTGTTTTCTCAGTCTTTATATTTTTCTTGTTTTTTATTTTGATTTGTAAGATTGTTAGTTTCCTTTGTGGTTACCTTAATATTTACCCCTATTTTTCTAAATTTAAACCAATCCTTTATTACTTTGTAACAACTTGAATTCAATTCCTCTACATATGAAAGATATATGACTACATTTTATAGTCCCTCTTTTTTGTTTTATGTTATCTTTTACATGTTGACACCTCTGTTTCCCTATTTTCAGTGTTTTAGCTTTGATTGACTTTTGTGACTTCTCTATCTGGGTTGATATCTAGTTGCTCTCTCCTGTATCATAGTCCCAGGTTTTTATCTGATTTTATTGATTTTCTAACTGGAGGACTCCCTTTAGTATTGCTTGTAATTTTGGTTTGGTTTTTGCAAATTCCCTAAGCTTCTGTTTATCTGGAAATGCCCTGATTTCTCCATCATGTTTGAGAGACTGTTTTTTGGATATATGATTATTGGCTGGCAATGTCTTTTTTTTTCTCCTTCAAGGAAGAATGTGTCATCCCATTGCCTTCTTGCTTGCTTCGTTTCTGCTGGGTAGTCTGAACTTAATCTTATTGACTTTCTTTTGTGGATCATTTTTCACTTATCCCTAGCTGCTCTTAAAATTTGCTCTTTATTTTCGGTTTTGGCAAGTTTGATTATAATATGTCTTCTTGACTTTCTTTTGGTATCTACCTTCTGTGGAGTTAAATGATCATCTTGGATAGATGCCTTCTCATCTTTCACAATATCAGGGAAGTTTTCTGCCAACAAATCCTCGACAATTCTCTCTGTATTTTCTGTTATCCCCCTTGTTCTGGTACTCCAGTCACTCATGGGTTATTCTTCTTGATAGAGTCTCACATATTTCTTAGGGTTTCTTCATTTTTTTTTAATTCTTTTATCTGATTTTTTCCTCAGATAAGTTGATGTCTAGTGCTTTATCTTCAGTCTCACTAATTCTGACTTCCATTGCCTCAGTTCTGCTCCTCTGGCTTTCTATTGAGTTGTCTAATTCTGAAATTTTATTGTTAATCGCCTGGATTTCTCTTTTTCTGTCTCTCTATGGGTTCTTGCTGCTTGTTAAATTTGTGATTATGGTCTTCTATAATCTTCTGAAGTTTCTGTATTGCTTTGTGTGTTCTTTGGCTTGTTATGCATTTTGCCTGGTATCCTTCCTGATCTCGTAAAGAGTCTGTATATTAATCTTTTGTATTCTACCTCCGGTTGTTCCAAGAAGTTCACTTCCAGAATATTTCTTCATTGTTTTTTTGGAGCTTGCTGAAGCCATCAAGGTCTGCCTGTTTATGTGATTTGGTATTGACTGTTATCTCTGTGCCATCAATAAGCTATTATGTTTATTTATTTTATGTTTGCTTACTGTGTCCTAGTTTCTTGTTTTGTTTCAATATGCCCAAAAAAGGTGCTCGTGTGACCTATTTTGATTATTGGCTCCTTTGAAGCTCTCACGTCCTGACTAGGTGGTTAAGTCTGTTACTAGGTATGTGACTCCAGGAGTCCATTTACTTTTCTTGAACAAATTCAGCTCAGGTGTTCAGCTAGTCAGTCACCAAGTGTGTGATGCAGGCTCTTACCTACAGTCCTAGAAGGGCAAGGGGATTGGAGTAGCATAGGTATCAGACTGCAATAGGGGGTTACGTGGTGAGCAAGGCAAGGGACTGACGGTTGCCCCTGAGTGTCTGGGAGGAAAGCATGTCCTTTTTCCCTAGAGTGCATAGGTGGGTGGGTTTTGCAGCCAGACTATGGCATCCCATGCTATTTGCTGTATGGACCTGGAGGTACCACTTATTCTTGGACCCCTGTTGCAGGTGGCTAGGTGGTGTGGATGGAGCCACCAATCATCAGGCCCCTGATGTGGGTAGGTGAGGGTCCTGTTTAATGGACAGAACGGTGTCAACATCACAAACCTTCTACTCCACAGTGTAGCTGATACTGTTGAAATTAGGCTTCAGGTACATACCCTGTTGTACTGTGCTAATGAGGGCCTATGCTGTTGAAATGGGCCCATACAGGTCTATGCAGGGGTGAAAGGCACTCAAAATCTGGGTACCTCTTATGCCTGTGCCTAGGCAATGAGCTGTGCCTGCCCTGAGTTCCCAGCTTAGGGGAGGTGGCAGATTATTTTTTCCTGTTTGTTAATTTGTTGCCTCTCCAAGGTTAGGAGAATGGCTCATGGCATGTGATGGGCCCTGCTTCTGGCCTGGGGCCTGGTGCTGAGTGGGGAGGGGGCAGGTAAATGGGAGAGAGATTCTTCCCAAATGGTGTATTTTTTTTGATCTATGCAGTAGGTTAGACACATGCACTTATATTTTGCCAATTGATCACTCCTTTTCACTGGCTCTGGAAGCTTGAGTAGACTCTTCGCCACTTGATCTCTCCCGATCTGGAAAATGCATCCTGAGCACCACTGTTTGCCTCACCTCACACAAAAGTGGATCTGGCCTGCAGGGTGCCGGCTCCCACTGGGTCAGGTGTGGCAATTCCTTGCTGCTTCTGTACCATCTCTCCCCCCCGCCACCACCCCTCAGTCCAATTCCTCAACTTTCCCTTCGATGTTCAGGGCTCCTAGATTGTCATATATAATCAATTCACTTGTTTGGGGGGGTCTTTGTTGTAAGAGGGGCCACATGAAGCATCTGGCTACTCCACCATCTTGCCTCTGATTCTGGAAAATTTTTTTTTATTCCATTTTTGATTTCTTCTATTATCCAGGTGTTATTCAGCAAGGTGTTATTCAGTTTCCATGTATTTGGCATTTTTCTTTCTTCGCTTTTCTTGTTATTAAATTCAACTTTTATGGTGTCACGATCAGAAATGATGCTTTGTATTATTTCAGTGTTTTGGATTTTGTTCAGGGTTGTTTTATGGCCTAAGACGTGGTCTGTTCTGGAGAGCATTCCATGCGCATTGGAAAAGAATGTGCACTTTTCAGATGTTGGGTGGAGTGTTCTGTATACATCCTTGAGGTCAAGTTGTATGACTGTGGCCTTTAGAGCTTCCGTATCTTTGCTGATTTTTGTCCTAGGTGTTCTTTCCTTTACTTTGAGTGGTGTGTTGAAATCTCCTACTATTACTGTGGAATTGTCAATTTCTCTTTTCAGTCCTGTTAGAGATTTCTTTTTCTTATGTATTTTGAAGCCCTGTCAGTGGGGGCAAAGATATTATGGTTATGTCCTCATGGTGGATTGTCCATTTAATCATTATACGATGTTCTTCCTTGTCTCTTATGGTGGACTTTGTTTTGTCTATTTTATTTGAGGTTAGTATTGCCACTTGTTTGTGGGCACAATACTTCTCACCACCTTGTCCAGGTGTGCCAGGCAAGGCACTAGCAACAGTGCATCAGGGCAGTTGCAGCAGGGGGAGGAAATGTTGGGGATGGGTCATTTGCAGTACAAACTGGGGCCGGTAGGTTGGGGCCAGGGTGTAGTGCAAGGCAGGGTCCAGGTGTTCACGCCAATACCACTCAGCCATGAGGCACTCTGCACGCAGTGCAGAAAGGCAGGAATGAAGGAAGAGAATATGATCATATGCTACCTCTTGAAATGGTTGAACATTGACTAGTTATCTTTGGTGTAATGACTCTGTGAATTCCTTCCACCTTCTTTTGATGCTTCCTGCATCGCTTAGTATTTTCCCCATAGAATCCTTCACTATTGCAACTCGAGGCTTGAATTTTTTTCTTTAGTCCTTTCTGCTTGAAAAACTCTGAGCATGTTCTTCCATTTTGGTTTTCTATCTCCAGCTCTTTGCACATGTCATTATAATACTTTACTTGGTCTTCTCAAGCTGCCCTTTGAAATCTTTTGTTCAGTTCTTTTACTTCATCAGTTCTTCCTTTTGCTTTAGCTGCTCGATGTTTGAGAGCAAGTTTCAGAGTCTTCTCTGACATCCATCTTGTTCTTTTCTTTCTTTCCTGTCTTTTCAATGACCTCTTGCTTTCATCATGTATGATGTCCTTGCTGTCATTCCACAACTCATCTGGTCTTCAGTCATTAATGTTCAACATGTCAAATCTATCCTTGAGATGGTCTCTAAATTCAAGTGGGATATACTCAAGGTCGTATTTTGGCTCTTATGGACTTGCTCTGATTTTCTTCAGTTTCAGCTTAAACTTGCATACGAGTAATTGATGGTCTGTTCCAGAGTTGGCCCCTGGCCTTGTTTTGACTGAAGATATTGAGCTTTTCCATCATCTCTTTCTAC
This sequence comes from Elephas maximus indicus, assembly GCF_024166365.1. NCBI lineage: Eukaryota > Metazoa > Chordata > Mammalia > Proboscidea > Elephantidae > Elephas > Elephas maximus. Next base: position 84,380,922 of record NC_064846.1, read on the forward strand.
AGATGTAGTTGATTTGATTCCTGTGTGTTCCATCTGGTAAGGTCCATGTGTATAAAAAAAAAACCCGTTTATGTTGGTGCAAAAAGTATATGCAATGAAGAAGTCGTTAGTCTTGCAAAATTCTATCATTTGACCTCGGGCATTGTTTCTATCACCAAGGTCATATATTCCAGCTACCCATCCTTCTTCTTTGTTTCCAACTTTCACATTCCAATCACCAGTAGTTATCAATGCATCCTGATTGCATATTCGAATCAATTTCAGACTGCAGCAGCTGATAAAAATCTTCAGTTTCTTCATCTCTGGCCTTAGTGGTTGGTTTGTAAATTTGAATAATGGTCGTATTATCTGGTCTTCCTTATAGGTGTATGGATATTATCCCATCACTGACAGTGCTGTACTTCAGGATAGATTTCGAAATGTTCTTTCAGACAATGAATGTAACACCATTCCTCTTCAAGTTGTCATTCCTGGCATAGTATACTATAAACTGTTGGATTCGAAATGGCCAATACCGGTCCATTTCATCTCACTAATGCCTAGGATACCAGCATTTATGCTTTCCATTTCATTTTTGATAATTTCCAATTTTCCTAGGTTCATTCTTTGTACATTCCACTTTCCAATTATTAATGGATGTTTATAGCTGTTTCTTCTCATTTTGAGTCTTGCCCCACCAGGAAATGAAGGTCCCAAAAGCTTTACTCCATCCACATTATTAAGGTCGACTCCACTTTCAGTAGACAGCTCTTCCCCAGTCGTCTTTTGAGTGCCTTCCAACCTGGGTGGCTCATCATCCAGCACTATATCAGATAATGTTATGCTGTTATTCATCGGATTTTTACTGGCTAATTCTTTTCAGAAGTAGACTGCTGTGCCCTTCTTCCTAGTCTGTCTTACTCCAGAAACTCAGCTGAAAACTGTCCTCCATGGGTGACTCTGCTGGTATCTGAATACTGGTGGCATAGCTTCCAGCATCCCAGAAACACACCATCCTCCACAACATGACAAACTGAGAGAAACGTGGGGGCATATGGTCATAGATCCTATTTATAAATACCTCTCTCCATATTCCCTTTTCCCTCAGCAAGCGCCTCATCTGGTTGTGGTTCTTTGCTAGTGGGGTGACCCAAATCTTCATTCCTGAAGAGCCAGAGCCATTGGTAGTCCTATCCGAATTGGATTGCTGTAGTTTTCAATTGACTTTAATCACCGGGCATGGTAATACTCAGAGACACCCTAAGAGATATCCTGTATTCCAGACATAGTATGCTTTACCTCCATTGGGTTATAGCTGTCCAATTTTCTCTTATTAATCAGGATTAATCACACCAGCCAATATAATATTTCTCTTCTTTCCCTGTTGACTAAGTGGCCAGGTGGTATCCTTAGCTTCCAAATCAGTGGAATAAGTGTTCTGTCCCTTGTTGAGAGCATTATGCTCTTTGTATCTAAGATCTCTAGACCACAAGTACTTAGGGTTTTTTGGATAGGAAGCAAAAATTTTGCAAGTGGATCTCTAGTGATAATAAAGGGTGGGTTCTTTCCCATTTCCACCTGTAGATTCCTGGTCCCCTGAATCCTGGCTATGGGTGAAATAGCACCATGTATTTTATGCTGATTTAGAGTCTATATAGCCTTCTGAAGGACATTGCCCAAGGCCTGCAAGGTATTGCCACCTAGCTAGCACTGCAATCGAGTCTTTGAACAGTCATTCTATATTTCTATCAATTCAGCTGTTTCAGGATGATGGGGAACATGGCAAGAGCAGTGGGCCTGGGCCCTGTCTTATATATCAAGTGCTACTATAACAGAGGTCCTTTGCAGCAGATTAACCCAATGCAATGCGTCTTTGATTTCCTGACTGCTGCTTCCATGGCTGTTGATTGTGGATCCAAGTAAAATGAAATCCTTGACAACTTCAATCTTTTCTCCATTTATCATGATGTAGCTCATTGGTCCAGTTGTGAGAATTTTTCTTTTCTTTATGTTGAAGTGCAACCCATACTGAAGGCTGTGGTCTCTGATGTTCATTAGTAAGTGTTTCAAGTCCTCTTCACTTTCAGCAAGCAAGGTTGTGTCATCTGCATAACGCAGGTTGTTAATGAGTCTTCCTCCAATCCTGATGCCCCGTTCTTCTTCATATAGTCCAGCTTCATGTATTATTTGCTCAGCATACAGATTGAATAGGTATGGTGAAAGAATACAACCCTGATGCACACCTTTCGTGACTTTAAACCAATCAGTATCCCCTTGTTCTGTCCTAAAAACTGACTCTTGATCTATGTACAGGTTCCTCATGAGCACAATTAAGTGTTCTGGAATTCCCATTCTTTGTAATGTTATCCATAATTTGTTATGATCCACACAGTCAAATGCCTTTGCATAGTCAATAAAACACAGGTAAACACCCTCCTGGTATTATCTGCTTTCAGCCAGGGTCCCTCTCACATCAGCAATGATATCCCTGGTGCCACGTCCTCTTCTGAAACCAGCCTGAATTTCTGGCAGTTCTCTGTCGATATACTGCTGCAGCCGCTTTTGAATGATCTTCAGCAAAATTTCGCTTGCCCATAGCCCATTTTGCGTGTGATATTAATGATATTGTTCTATAATTTCCACATTTGGTTGGATCACCTCTCTTGGGAATAGGCATAAATATGGATCTCTTCCAGTCAGTTGCATTGCATTGGGTAAATCGGCTGCAAAGGACCTCTTTAAAGTGTTGAAGAGCAAAGATGTCACCTTGAAGACTAAGGTGCGCCTGACCCAAGCCAAGGTATTTTCAATCACATCATGTGCATGTGAAAGCTGGACAATGAACAAGGAAGACGGAAGAAGGGTTGACACCTTTGAATTGTGGTGTTGGTGAAGAATATTGAGTATACAATGGATTGCCAAAAGAACGACCAAATCTGTCTTAGAAGAAGTACAGCCAGAATGTTCCTTAGAGGCAAGGATGGCGAGACTGCATCTTACATACTTTGAACATGTTGTCAGGAGAGATCAGTACCTGGAGAAGGACATCATGCTTAGGACAGTACAGTGTTAGCGTAAAGGAGGAAAACCCCCAACGAAGTGGATTGACGTGGTGGCTGCAACAATGAGCTCAAGCATAACAATGATTGTAAGGATGGCTCAGGGCTGGGCAGTGTTTCGTTCTGTTGTGCATAGGGTCGTTATGCGTCGGAACTGATTCGACGGCACCTAACGACAACATTATAACAGAAATACTACAGGTGGATGGCTTTAACAGAAATTTATTTTCTCACAGTTAGGAGGCTAGAAGTCCAAATTCAGGATGCCAGCTCCTGAGGAAGGCTTTTTTCTCTCAGTTCTGGAGGATAGTCCTTTTCTCTTTGGAGCTTCTGTTCCTCTGTGATCTTCATGTGGCTTGGCAAATTATCTTCCCCCATCTCTGCTTGCTTGTCTAATTTGCTCCTCTTATATCTCAGGAAACCCTGGTGGTGTACTGGTTAATCGCTATGGCTGCTAACTTAAAGGTCAGCAGTTTGAATCCACCAGGTGCTCCTTGGAAACTCTATGGGGCAGTTCTACTCCATCCCATAGTGTCACTATGATTCAGAATCTACCCGATGGCAACAGGTTTTTTTTTTAATATCTCAAAATAGATTGCCTCAAGACACTCCCTACATTAATACTGCCCATTAACATAACAAAGAAAATGCATTCCTAAATAGGATTATAACCATAGGTATAGGGTTTTTTTTTTTTTTTTTATGGGGGTTAGGATTTACAACACATATTTTTGGTGGATACAATTCAATCCCTAACAGGCCCATTGGTTCACTTCAGTTGCTGTGAAATGAGTTTCTTGGTGTGAGGCAATGTTTTGTGGAGTAATATGATGCTGGATAATGTATTTTGTAAGTCCACAGATGGTACTTTTGGTAGAAACATTGTGCGCAGGTAAGGCAAATCCATATCCAGAGTACATGTCTATCCCAGTAAGAACAAATTCTGTCCTTTCAAAGATGGAAGTGATACAATGTGATTAACCTGCCACTAAGTTGCCATATAGGGGACTCACTGTTAGTCTCTGCTGTTAGCAGACTAGGCACTCAGCAGCGGCTGTATCCAAATCATCCCAGGGAAGAGTAGTACCTGTTGTAGAGCTCATGCATAATGTCCATCCATACCACCATGGCCGTATTGTTTATGGGCCCACTGTGCAATGACAGGAGTGACTGGAAAAGAGGCTGACTAGTATCCACAGAATTCATCATCCTATCCACTTGATTATTAAAATTCTCCTCTGCACAGGTGACCCTTTAGAGAATATTAACATAAGGCACCAATATCTTCACATCTTTGGCCCAATTCAAATATGTCTATCCACATACCACTTCCCCATACCAGCTCCTTATCAATTTTCCAATCATTTTTCTTCCAAGTTACTGACATTCATCCAAACTAAGGAATACAGCCCATGATCCGTCCTCCCAAGAAAAATGAACAACCAGATGCACTGCTTAGAGTTCTTCCTACTCTACTGGGATAATTTGTCTTCACCATTGTCTTTTAGGGATTCCCAGAAAGGGTCTGCAGCACTTCAGCTGTCCACTTTACAGTGGTGCCTTCATATTGCTCAGAATCATCTGTAAATCAGGAAAAAGCTTTCTCTTCCTGAGTCAATTGACTGTAGGGAAGTCACCATGAGGTTATAGGGGTAGGCTGGGACACAGAAGGTAATGTAGCAAGAGTGGGAACAATGGGCATTTGGACCATTTCCACATGAAACTGACTTGTGCCTTCTGGATCTTCTAGAGCCTGATATCATATATACACTTCAGTTTGGTGATGGAATACTTCTGTGTTTGTCCAATGTTATGATTCTGTGGTTCAGACAAGACTCAGTTCATGATCGGTATCTCAGGTTTCCTGGTAACCTGGTGACCAATAGTTAAGAATTCAGGCTCTACCAAGACCAAGTAGCAAGCTAAAAGGTGCTTCTCAAAAGAAGAGTTGTTATCTGTAGATGATGGCAGGGCTTTGCTCCAAAATCTTAAGGGTCTGTGTTGTGAATAATCAATAGGGGCGTGTTTAAGCCCCAAACAGCATCTCCGTCTACCACTGAAACTCAAGCACCTTTGGATCTCCCAGATCTTTTGGTCCAAGTGGTAGAAAAGCTTGCACGGCAGCGAGAACCTGTTGCAGAGACTGTTCTTGTTCTGGGCAACACTCAAGCCTAGCAGTTTTTCTGGTTACTTGGTAAATAGGCTGGAGTAGCACACTGAAATTAAGAATATGTTGCTTCCGAAATCCAGAGAGGTCCACTAAGTATTGTTTCTCCTTTTTAGTCTTGCGGGGGGACAGATGCAGAAACTTAATCTTACAAAGAGTATCTTGACATGCCCCACATCCATGGACCCCTAGAAATTTCACTGAGGCATAAGGCCACTGAATTTTTGTCTGGTTTATTTCTCCCTACCTGGCAAGCAAATGTCTTACCAGTAAGTCTAGAGTCATTGGTAGTTATTGCTCACTAGGTCCAATCAGCATAATGTTGTCAATGTAATGGACCAGTGTGATGTCTTGTAGAAGGGAAAAGTGGTAAAGGTCCAAGTGAAATAAATTGTGACCTAGGGATAGAGAGTTGATATACCCCTGGGATATAACAGTGAAGTTGTGTTGGTGGTCTTGTCAGCTGAAAACAAACGGCACTGCTGATCTTTACTCACAGGAATTGAGACCAAGGCATTTGCTAGATCAAAGGTTGCATACCAGTGGCCAGGAAATGTACTGATTTGTTCAAGCAATAAAACCATATCTGGAACAGCACCTAAAGTTGGAGTAAACCTCCTGGTTAAGTTTACAGTAATTCACTGTCATTCTCCAAGATCCTTCTGTTTTCTACACATGCCAAGTAGGCAAGTGGAATGAAGATATGATGGGTCTCACTATTCCTGCCTCCTTCAAGTCCTTAATGGCTTCACTAATCTCTTCAATCCCTCTAGGAATGTAGTATTATTTTGGTTTACTATTCTCCCAGGCAGAGGCAGTTTTAGTGACTTCCACTTGGCCTTTCCTACTAAAATAACACTCATTCCACATGTCAGGGAACAAATATGGGGATTCTTCCAGGTGCTGAATATGTCAATTACTTGACATGTCCACTCACTAGACCTACAATTCTTCTGCTTATACAAGACCAAGTAAATATTTAGTGGATTTCTTATTCCTCACCTAGAGACACCATGACCAATTAACCAATGCCATAAATCTATGCAGCTCAGGTTATTCTGGTTACTGCTTTGACTGCTGTCCATTATGGCAACCAGTTTCACCTTGTCTTTGTCAATTAAGTGCTTTCCCTTGGACCCTACCAACCCAGGATTCTATCACTCCCATTGTAGTTAGGTTCCCCAATTCAGCGGTAGCAATTCTCACTGTAATATATGACCTGCAGAGAAAAACAATCACAGCACTCTTTGGGGAAGCTGAGGCTTTCTTACAAGTTTATTCCTCACTTAAAAAAAGAAAAAGAAAAAAACACCAAACCCATTGCCATTGAGCCAATTTTGACCCATAAAAAAACACCCACTGCAGCAACCCCATATTCCTCACAGTAGTGGTGAAAGATGTGTCCTCTGGACATTACCTGGGTGGATAGGTGTGTCTGACATAAATCCACTCTAATACTTCAATTTTCCTAATCTTTTGGATACTTTCTTCTACAGCATACCATGGCAGTTATGGCATTGCTGTTTCATTTAGTGCAGGTCACCTTTTTGTCCATGTTACAGCCATCCTACCAAAAAACTGTTAGATTCTTTTCTAACCCCTTGAGCTAAAATATTGAATGCAGAATCTCTGCTTAATGGGCCCATGTCAATACATTCCAACTGATCCAACTTTATGTTCCTTGCACTAATATCCATTTTTTTCTTTTACTCCATCTGCTTTTGGTGTCATTTCTAAGTAACCATTGATTATTTCAATGTCACAAAGATTTACTTCTGTTTTCTTCTTAGATTTTACAGTTTTGGCTCTAGCATTTAGGTCTTGGATCCATTATTAGGCAATTTATGTATAGGGTGTGAGATAGGGTCTCAACTTCATTCTTCTGCATGTAGATATTCAGATTTGCCAGCATGAGTTTTTGAAAAGACTATTGGATTATACTGTTAACCTTACCAAAAAAAAAAAAAAACTCAATTGGCCATATTTGTAATGATTTTGATTTTATTTCTGGACTTCCAGTTCTACTCCATTGATCTGTAGGGCTATGCTTATGCCAGTACCACCCACCTGTGATGTCTGTACCTTGTAATAAATTTAGAAATCAAGAAGTATGAATCTTCCAACTTTGTTCTTGATTTTCAAGATTTTTCAGCCATCCCAAGTCCCTTGAATTTCTATGGAAATTTTAGGGTCACTGTATCAGTTTCTGCAAAAAATCCATCTGAGATTTTGAGAGAGATTGCATAGAATCTCTAGCTAAATTTGGTAGAGTATTGCCATTCTATTATTATTTAATATGCATGTCCATGAACATGGAATGTCTTTCCATTTATTTCACATCATCTTTAATTTCTTTCATTAATGCTTTGAAGTTTTCAGTGTAAAAATATCTTCCCATCATTTGTTAAATTTATTCTAAATGTTTTATTTTTTATGTTACTATAAGTTGAATTGCTTCCTTAATTTTATATTTGGATTGTTAATTTGAAGTGTATAAAAATACAATTTTTTAAACTGATATTGTATCCTGCAAACTTTCTGAAGTAATTTAATAGTTACAATAGCTTTTTCTGAATTTCTTAGGATATTCTCTATACAAGGTCATGCCTGCTGTGAACAAAGATAATATTATTTCTTTATTTCCACTCTGGATGTCTTTTATTTATGTTTCTTGACTAATTACCTTGTCTTGTAACTACAGTAGAATATTGATGAGAAAAGGGGAGCTGATATATTTGTCTTATTCTTATAATCTGGGAGAAAGCATCCTTTTTTATCATTATGTATGATGATGTGGTTTTTTCATAGATGGTCTTCATCAATTTAAGGAAGTTTCCTCCTTGACCTAATTTGTTGAATATTTTACTAAGAAACTATGCTGGATTTTGTCAAATGAATTTTGTTCATCTATTGAGATGATCATGTGATTTTTGTACTTTGTTAATATTTTGTACTACATTGATTAATCTTTCCATATTAATCAATGTGACACAACCTTGCATTCCCAGTGCAAATCCCAGTTGGTCATGGGTTATATTTTCCTTTATTTGTTGCTGAATTCATTTTGCTAGTATTTTCTTCAGAATTTTTTTATCTATATTCATAAGGGATATTAGTCTGTAGTATTCTTTGATGTCTTTGTCTGCTTTTGGTATCATAGTAGTACTTGTCATGGATTGAGTTAAGTTTCTCAAAAAGATATGTTGAAGTCTGTGGTGGTTAATTTCATGTGCCAACTTGACTAGGCTATGGTTCCCAGTGATGTGGTCAAAAATTTAGTTCCTGCAACATGATGTAATGTAACATAGTGTTGTTAGGTGCTGTCAAGTCAGTTCCAACTCATAGCAACCCTATGTACAACAGAACGGAACACTGCCCGGTCCTGCACCATCCTCAAAATCATTGTTGTACTTGAGCCCATTGTTGCAGCCACTGTGTCAATCCATCTCGTTGAGGGTCTTCCTCTTTTTCACTAACCCTATACTTTACCAAGCATGATGTCCTTCTCAAGTGACTCATCCCTCCTGATAATATGTTCAAAGTATGTGAGATGTAGTCTCACCATCCTTGCTTCCAAGGAGCATTCTGGCTGTACTTCTTCCAAGACAGATTAGTTTGTTCTTTCGGCAGTCCATGGTATATTCAATATTCTTCACTAACACCATAATTCAAAGGCATCAATTCTTCTTCAGGCTTCCATATTCATTGTCCAGTTTTCACAGGCATACAAATCTATTGAAAACACCATGGCTTGGGTCAGGCGCACCTTAGTCTTCAAGGCGACATCTTTGCATTTGAAAACTTTAAAGAGGTCTTTTGCAGCAGATTTGCCCAGTGCAATGCTTCACTTGACTTCTTTACTGCTGGTTCCATGGGGATTGATTGTGGATCCAAGTAAAACGAAATCCTTAACAACTTCAATCTTTTCTCTGTTTATCATAATGTGGTTTACTGGTTCAGTTGTGAGGATTTTTGCATTCTTTATATTGAGGTGTAATCCATACGGAAGGCTGTGGTCTTTGGTCTTCATCAGTAAGTGCTCAAGTCCTCCTCACTTTCAGCAAGCAAGGTTTTGTCACCTGCATATCACAGGTTGTTAATGAGTCTTCCTTTAATCCTGATGCCACGTTCTCCTTCATACAGTCCAGCTTCTCGGATTATTTGATCAGCATATAGATTGAATAAGTATGGTGAAATGATACAACCCTGACACACACCTTTCCTGACTTTAAACCATGCAGTATCTCCTTGCTCTGTTCAAATAACTGCCTCTTGATCTATGTACAGGTTTCTCATGAGCACAATTAAGTGTTCTGGAATCCTCATTCTTTGAAATGGTATTCATAATTTGTTATGATCCACTCAGGTGAATGCCTTGGCATAGTCAAAAAAAAAAAAAAACAAGTAAACATCTTTCTGGTACTCTACTTTCAGCCAGGATCCATCTGACATCAGCAATGATATCCCTGGTTCCACACCCTCTTCTGAATCTGGCTTGAATTTCTCTCAGTTCCCTGTCAATATACTGCTGCAGCCACTTTTGAATGACCTTCAGTAAAATTTTACTTGAGTGTGATATTGATATTCCTAGATAATTTCTGTATCCCATTGGCTCACCTTTCTTGAGGATGGGCGTTAATATGGATCTCTTCTAGTTGGTTGGCTGGGTAGCTGTCTTTCAATTTCTTAGCATAGATGACTGAGCACTTTTGGCAACGCATCTGTTTGTTGATACATCTCAATTGTTATTCCATCAGTTCTGAGAGACTTATTTTTCACCAATGCCTTCAGTGCAGCTTAGGACTTGTTCCTTCAGTACCATGAGTTTCTGATCGTATGCTACCTCTTAAAACGATTGGACATCAACCTATTTTTTCTGGTATAGTGACTGTGTTTATTCCTTCCATCTTCTTTTGATTTTTCCTGTATCGTTTAATATTTTCCCTGTAGAATCCTTCATTATTAGAACTACATGTTGTCTACTACCACCAATGACTGCCCTGAAAGGGAACAAAAAAGAGGGTCCCTGATGGAGCAGGGGAAAAGTAGGGTGCAGAACTCAAATTCTAGTAAAAAGGCCAGACTTAATTGTCTGACTGAGACTGGAGGGACCCCAGAGCACATGGCCCCCGAACTCTCTGTTAGCCCAAAACTAAAACCATCCCCAAAGCCAATTCTCAGTCATAAAATGATACTGGTGAGAAGTGTACTTCTTATCTCAAGTAGACACATGAGACTAAGTGGGCAGCTGCTGTCTGGAGGTAAGAAGACAAGGCAGAGGGGGACAGGAGCGGGTTGAACGAACACGGGAAATATAGGGGGAGATGGAGTGTGCTGTCACATTATAGGGGGAGCAACTAAGGTCACATAACGTGTGTATAAGTTTTTGTATGAGAAACTGACTTGATTTGTAAACTTTCACTTACCAAAAAAAAACTTTCACTTAAAGCACAATAAAAAAGACAAAAAAAAAAAAGAAACGTTCATTTTTGCAACTCAAGGATTAAATTTTTTCTTCAGTTCTTTCAGCTTGAGAAATGCTGAGCATGTTCTTCCTTTATGTTTTTCTATCTCCAGGTCTTTGCACTTTTCATTATGCTTTACTTTGTTCTCGAGCTGCCCTTTGAAATCTTCTGTTCAGCTCTTTTACTTCATCATTTCTTCCTTTCACTTTAGCTATTTGGCTTTCAAGAACAAGTTTCAGAGCCACTTCTGAAATCCATTTTGGACTTTTCTTTCTTTCTTGTCTTTTTAATGTTAGGCTTTCTTTATGCACGATATCCTTGATGCCATTGCACAGCTTGCCTGGTCTTCAGTCATTAGTGTTCAACGTGTCAAGTCTATTCTTGGGATGGTCTCTAAACTCAGTTGGGATATACCCAAGTCATATTTTGGCTCTCGTGGGCTTGTTCTAATTTTCTTCAGTTTCAACTTGAAATTGCGTATGAGCAATTGATGGTCTGTTCTGTAGTAGGCTCCTGGCCTTTTTCTGACTGATGATATTGAGCTTTTCCATCATCTCTTTCCACAGGTGTAGTTGATTTGATTGCTGTGTATTTCATCTGGTAAGGTTTACATGTATAGTCAATGTTTATGTTGGTGAAAAAAAGGTATTTGCATTCTACATCCCACTTTGGAGAGTGGATAATGATCTCAAGCATTCCTCATGTGTCTGTTAGCTGCCTGAATGTCTTCTTTGGTGAAGTGTCTGTTCATACCCTTTGTCCATTTTTGAACTGAATTATTTCTCTTTTTATTGTTGAAGCATTGAAGTATTCTTTAGATTTTAGAGATTAGACCTTTGTTGGATGTCCTAGTAAATTGTTTTTTTCCCAGTCTATAGGGTCTTTTTATTACTCTCTAGGTGAAGTTTTTTTTTGATGAGCTTAATCATTTAATTTTTAGGATCTTTCTCTTTTCTAGTTTCTCTTCTGGTGTTTGTGCTTTGTTAGTTATGGTTTGTAGCCTATCTGTGCTATATATTAGGGCCAATATCATTGTCCCTATTTTTTTTTATTTTTTCTTCCATGATCTTTATTGTTTTAGGTTTTATATTTAGGTTTTTATCCATTTTGAGTTAGTTTTTGTGTATGATGTGAGGTATGGATCTTGTTTCTTTTCTTTTTTTTTTTTTTTTTACAGATGGACCTTCAGTTATGTCAGCACCATTTGTTCAAGAGCCTGTCTTTTCTCCATTTAAGGGACTTTGGCTGTCAAATATCAACTGCTCACAGATAGGTGGATGTACATCTGCGTTCTCAATTTTGTTCCATTGGTCTATGTATCTGTTTTTGTACCAGTACCAGGCTGTTTTGACTACCCTGGCAGTTCTAAAATCAGGTAGTGTGAGTCTTCCCACTTTGTTCTTCAGTAATGCTTTACTTATCCAGGGCCTCCACCCTTCGCATATAAAGTTGATGATTTGTTTCTTTAACTCTTTAAAGAATGTTGTCAGAATTTTGATAGGGATTGCATTGTGTTTGTAGATTGTTTTTGGTAGAATTGACATTTTCACAATGTTGAGTTTCCATATGAATGACCATGGTTTGTTTTTTCACTTATGTCGGTCTCTTTTGCTTTCTTGCAGTAGTGTTTTGTAGTTTTCTTTGCAGAGGTCTTTTACACTCCTGGTTAGATTTATTCCTAAGTATTTTATCTTCTTAGAGGCTATTGTAAATGGTATTGATTTGATGATTTCCTTTTCAAAGTTCTTTTTGTTGATGTAGAGGAATCTGATTTTTTTAATGTTAATCTTAAATCCTGCTACTTTGCTGAAATCTTCTGTTACCCATTGCCGTCGAGTTAATTCCAACTCATAGCGACTCTATAGAACAGAGTAGAACTGCCCCATAGAGTTTCCAAGGACCACCTGGTGATTTTGAACTGCCGACCTTTTGGTTAGCAGCCGTAGCACTTAACCACTATGCCACCAGTAATTTTCTTGTGAATTCTTTGGGCGTTTTCTGTGTATAAGATCATATCATCTGCAAATAGGGATAATTTTGCCTCTTCTTTACCAGTTTGGATGCCATTTAATCCTTTTTCCTGCCTTATTGCTCTAGGACATCCAGCACAACGTTGATTAAGAGTGGTGATGAAGGGCATCCTCTTTTGGTTCCTATCCTCAAGGGAAATGCTATCGGTCTCTCTCCATTTAGAATGATGTTGGATGTTGGTTTTGTATAAATGCCCTTTATTATGTCAAGGAGTTTCTCTTCTATTATGATTTTGCTGAGAATTTTTGTCAAGAATGGGTGTTGGACTTTGTCAAATTCCTTTTCTGAGTCGATTGATATGATCATGTGGTTCTTTTATTTGTATGGTGGATTACCGTGATTGATTTTCTAATAATGAACCATCTTTGCATATCTAGTAAGAATCCCACTTGTTCATGTTGTATTATTTTTTGATATGCTGTTGAATTCTATTGGCTAGATTTTTGCTGAGAACTTTTCGTCTATGTTCTTGAGGGATATTTGTGGGTAGTTCTTTTTTTTGTGTGGTGTCTTTCCGTGGCCTTGGTATCAAGGTTATGCTGGCTTCATAGAATGAGTATTCCTTCCTTTTCAATGACCTGAAATAAATAGCTTGTGTAGTATTGGCATTAGCTGTTCTCCGAAAGTTTGTTAGAATTCTCCAGTGAAGTCGTCCGGGCCAGTCCTTTTAATTGTTGGGGAGTTTTTTGTTTTTGTTTTTTACCTCTTCAATCTCTTCTTTTGTTATACATCTGTTCTGTTTTTCTACCTTAGTTTGTTTTAGTTTAGGCAGGTTGTGTGTTTCTAGAAATTTGTCCATTTCTTCTAGGTCTTCAAACTTGTTGGAGTACAATTTTTCATAATATTCTTTTATGAATTTTCTTTTAATTTCAGTTGGTTTTGTTTTAATGTCACCCATCTCATTTCTTATTTGTTTTTTTCTTTTATCTTTTTTATTTCTTTCCTGTTTTCTTTGGTCAGTTTGGCCAGTGGCTTGTGAATTTTGCTGATCTTTTCTCAGAGAACCAACTTTTCTTCTTGTTTATTCTTTCAATTGTTTTTCTGTTCTCTATTTCACTTATTTCTGCTCTAACTTTTTCCTTTCCTTTCTTTTGGTGCCTGAGAGTTTCTTTTGCTGCTCTCTATTTGTTCAAGTAGTAGCATTAATGTTTGATTTTGACCCTTTCTTCTTTTTTTATGTGTGCATTTATTGCTGTAAATTGACCTCTAAGCACTGCTTTTCCTGTGTCCAAAAGGTTTTGGTAAGCTGTGTTTTCATTCCCATTTTATTCCATGAGTTTTTTTATTCTATCCTTGATTTTTTTCTGTTCCCGAGTAGTTTTTAAGCAAGGTGTTGCTCAATTTCCATGTATTTGATTTTTTTTTCTTTGCTGTTTCTGTTATTGGTTTCTACTTTTATAACATTATGATCAGAGAAGATGCTTTGCATTATTTCAGTGTTTTGGATTTTGTTAAGGCTTGCTTTGTGGCCTAAAACATGTCCTATCATGGGAAATGTTCCATGTGTGTTGGAAAAGAATGGAAACTCTTCTGTTCTTGAATGGAGTGTTCTGTATATGTCTGTGAGGTTGGGTTGGTTGATTGTGGCATTTAGACCTTCTGTATCTTTATTTAATTTCTTTATTGATGTTCTGTCCTTTACCAAGAGTGATGTCTCCTACTATTGTTGTGGAAATGTCTGTTTCTCTTTTCATTGCTGTTAGTTTTATGTATTTTGGAGCCCTATCCTTGGATGCGTATGTATTTATTGCGGTTATGTCCTCCAGGTGTATTGACCCTTTAATCATTATAAAGAAAACCCAGGAAAAAAATTTTTTTTTTTTTTTGGTTTTTTTTTCTGGGTTTTCTTTATCCTTTATGGTGGTTTTGCTTTAAGGTTTATTTTATTGGAGATTAATATTTCCATTCCTGCTCTTCTCTGGTTATTGTTTGCTTGATATATTTTTCTTTCCTCTGAGTTTTAGTTTGTTTGTTCTTTTATGTCTAAGGCTTGTCTCTTGAGAGAACACATGGATGGATCCTGTTTTTTATCCATTCTGCCATTTTCTGTCTCTTTACAAGTGCATTTAGGTTATTTGCATTCAGTGTAATTGCTGACAGGTATGAGTTTACTGCTCTCATTTGGATTTTTTCTGGGTGTGGTGTTGATGATTTCTTTGTACCATTAATTTTCTCTGCTGAGTTCTTCTTATGTGTTTTGTTTTCATTGTCATTGAGTCTGTATATGCTGAATCTTTATGTGTTACTTCTTTTTTGTTTGATGGCTAGATTTGTTAACTTCCTTTTTGATTACCTTGAAACTTACCTTTATTTTTCTAAGTTTCAGGCAATCATTTATTCCTTGATACTGCCTTGACTTCCTCTCCATATAAGGGTTCTGTGCATGCACTATTTATCCCCCCCCTTTTTTTCTTTTTTACATTGTCTTAGTTTACAGATTAACATCTCTGGTTCCCTATTTTCAGTCTTTTTTTCATTTTTGTGAATTCCATATCTGGTTTGGTATCTGGTTTATCTGTCCTGTATCCTAGTCTTGGATTGTTGTCTGATATTGTTGGTTTTCTAACCAAAGGACTCCCTTTAATATTTCTTCTAATTTTGGTCTGGTCTTTACAAATTCCCTAAATTTCTTTTTACCTGGAAATGACCTAATTTCATCATTGTATATGAGAGGCAATTTTGCTGTATGTATAATTCTTGGCTGGCTTTTTTTTTTTTCCTTCAAACTTTGTATATGTCATTACATTGCCTTATTGCCTGCATGGTTTCTGCTGAGTAATCAGAGATAAGTCTTATTGGTTTCTTCTCTGTAAGTGACTTTTCATTTGTCCCTTGCCAGTCTCAAGATTCCTTCTTAGCCTTTGGTTTTTTGGTAAGTTTGATTATGATATGTCCTGGTGACTTTCTTTTGAGGGTCTATCCTGTATGGGGTTCTTTGAGCTTCTTGCATAGATATCTTCTTGTCTTTCATGATATCATGGAAGTTTCCTGCCAGCAAATCTTCAAAAATTCTCTGTATTTTCTGTTATCATCCCCTGTTCTGGTACTCTAAACATTTTCAGGTTTTTCCTCCTGATAGTATCCCACATATTTCTTAGGCTTTCTTAATTTTTCTTCATTCTTTTTCCTTATACAAATTTGTGTCAAGGGATTTATCCTCAATCTCACAAATTCTGACTTCCATTGTCTCAATTCTGCTCCTATGACCTTCTATTGAGTTCTTTAATTCTAAAATTTTATTGTTAATCTTTTGGATTTCTAGTTATTGTCTCTGTATGATTTCTTTCTGGCATTATTTTTTACTGTTTTGTTTTTGTATTGTTTTCCTGAATTCTTCTATTGCTTTGTCTGCATGATCCTTGGTTTGGTCTGTGTTTTGCCTGATCTTCTTGATTTCTTGAAGAGCTCTGTATATTAGTCTTTTGAATTCTTTATCAGGTAGTTCCATTGTCTTATCTTCCTTTGGAAAGTTTTCTGGTTCTTTATTTTGATTGCTTGCTGAGGCCATCATGTCCTACTTCTTTATGTGATTTGATATTGACTGTTGTCTCTGAGACTCCAGTAAGTTATTGTATTTATTTATTGTATTTTTGTTTACTGAAGTCTATATTTTTTGTTTGTTTATTTTGATATGTCCAAGGAGGCTGGGTGTGTGTAGTACTCTGGTTGTTGTCATCATTGAAGCTCTCACCTCCTTTCTCAAGGTGGACAGAGTAGCTATTATGTGTGAGAGTCTGGGAGTCTGTTCACTCTTCTTGAGGGGGGTGCTGAAGATGTAGGCAAATATTTTTGGTGAGATGATGAATCTGTCCTTCTCACTTGGCTGAGGGTGCAGGGGTTGTTCTCCCTGGTCATTGGGTTGAGTGTTTTGTGTGTTCTCTGTCATTTGCCACTTGGTTGACAAGTAGGTGCCCAAGGCATTGGCCACTGAGTGTGTGGTGTGGAGACTCTCACCTACAGTACTGAGTGGACAGTGCAGCATGGGGGTGTTCGGAGCAAGCACAGGTCTATGTTTGCAGTGAGGGGTGATGTGGGGGGACAAGGAAGGGGACTGTCAGATGCCCCTAGATGCCCAGATGGAGGGCATGCCCCTATTCCCCAGAGTGCTTAGTGAGGGAGCAGTATAACGAGTCCTTGGGTACCTGGTGTCATTGGCTAGAGGGGTTGAGAGACACCACTAATTCTTAGGTCCCTTTTGTGGGCAGCTAGATGTAGTGGCTGGTACCGCTGGCCCTCAGGCCTCTGGTGGGTGAGTGAGTCCCCTTCTTAGGGGATAGGACAGTCTTAAATGTCACAAATTTGCTACTCCCATTTGGCTGCTGTAGGTTAAAATGGGCTATAGGTGGATACCCTGCCCATTTTTTCCTAATGTGGTGTAGGTTCAGCCAGCAAGGCACTGGAGTAGGGGTGAAGGTCAGGAGTGAAGAACACTGCAAGTCTGTGAATGCCCTAAGCCAGTGGCTGTCAACAGAGTGGCTATGTATGGACCCAGCCCTGAGTTCCAGGCTTAGGGGTCATGGCATTGTTTAATGTTGTGGGACTGGTACTAGAGCGGGAAGGGGGATGGATGAGGAAAAGGGAGTGCTCCTCAGCCATGGATCTCCGGTCAGGTGAAGGGTTATGGTGGGTGTTTGTTGGTTTGGAAGCTTGCACTTAACTTTTGCAGATCTGGTGTTGCTCCTGTTTGGTTCTGGAGGTTTGTGCAGATTCACTGCTGCTTGGCTGCACCAGATTGGGATGTTGCTGCTTGCCTCAACCTGTGTTTTGTGAACCTGCACAAAACTGTGTAGATTCAGCTAGCAGGATGTCGGCGATCCTGTGACCCATATTTTCCCATTGCCGCTGTTTTTGATTTGCCTGTCCTTTAACCTCTTGCTCTGTCTAATTCTTCAGCTTTGTCCTTGATGATTAGGGTTCCTAGATTGTCATATATATCTGATTCACTTTTTTGAGGGGGTCTTTGTTGCAAGGAGGTCTACACAAGGCAACTGACCATTCCGCCCTCTTGGCCCCACCTGCTTAAAACAAATTTTAATTTCACTGCACTTATTTATGGCTAAAGTTTTTTTTTTTTGTTCTTTTTCTATATGGATTTACATGTTTCCTCAGTGACTTCCTGTGTTTTGTAAATTAATGATAGAAATTTTAAAAGATATTTCTAAAATATTATTTTTATGAGAAACTGAAATTCTGGGTTGATACCACATGATTTTAAAATTCCCTAAAAATAGTAGAATTTTGTCTTCCATACTGTATCTAATATTTCAAGGAAAAATATGTTTAAGGAGTGATTAATCATTAATGGATTAAATCTGTTTTTAGTGGACGTGAATCTGTAAGTCAAATAGTCTTCTTAATAACGTCTACGTGAGTGGTAGCTTCTTCTAAGATCTGACTATTCAGTCATTATGCTTACCTCTTAATATGGTTTACCAAAAACTCTTGTTATTAAAAGTGTCAGTCTTCCAATGTTCTCATTGTTCACATATGCTTACCATAATTGTAGTATTTCCAATTCATAGTTTCTTTGAAAGACTCTTTGAAATCCACTTGTACATTTTGGAAAGATTATCCTACTTAAAAGTAGCTAAAATAATCTGTAAATCCGTTGAGAATTAGGAATGTATAATCAGCATTGCATAACAATGTTCCAAAAAGAAACAAAAAGGAGTGCATGTGACTGATAACTCATGCATATTTGGCAACTACCATCCTTCTTTCAGAATACTTAGGTAAAATAGGTGACACATGGCTTTTTTTCTCTGACATAAGGACTTAATGCAGTTTAGTGTGTAAATTAGCATAGAATTACTTTCTTATTATTTTACGTAAAATTAATACAAACAGAAGCTCTTTTATTTTCTTTACATATCCACAAAAGATCATCTGGAACATCCCTGGGAATTGAGAAACCCACTTTAGAGACTACTGGTTTACATCACCAACTTATTAGAATAACTCAGAATGAGGCATCAAAGGAAAACTTGGCTGTCTTGAAAAATTGATTCTTTGGTTGTTCCTCTTCCTGGCTCAGTGGTTGTAGAGAGGAAGAGAAGCATGTGGAAATTTCTCTTTTGACAGAGAGACTACAATGGAGCTTGAATAAAGTGAGTCCTTAATTCAAAAGTGGATTCCACCAAAAAGTGTGTGATAAACTTAAATTGTCATGTCTTCTGTACTCCCAGTGTGCTGATTTGGTGATAAACCTGTTGCTGTCAATTCCAATCCATAGCAACCCTCGAGGACAGAGTAGACCTGCCTCATAGGGTTTCCAAGGAGCAGCTGGTGGATTGAACTGCCAACCTTTTGGTCAACTGACATATCACTTAACCACTGTGCCACCAGGGATTCAGTGATAGTACTTGATAAATAGAAATGTTTTAAATTAAGAAGCACATTAAAAGAAGTCTCGATACATGCTTTAAGATTCATGAACCTTGAAAACATTATGCTAAGTGAAATAAGTCACCCACAAAAGGACAAATATTGTACAATCTCATTTATAAGAAATATCTAGAATAGGCAGCTATATAATTTTTTTTTTTTTTTTTTTTGTATATAGAGACCAAAATTTGTTAGTGGTTACCAGGAAGGGAGGAAGAGAGAAGAACAGAATGCTTAGGGGACACTGAGCTTCTATTAAGGGTGATAGAAAAATCTGAGAACTGATAAAGATGATGATTGAACAACATGATGAACATAATTAATGTCACTGAACTGTACATGTGAAGATTGTTTGAAATAGCAAATATTTGTTACATATATACTTACCAAAAATTAAAAAATACCTTCTATAAAGGTTCTCAAACATTCCTCTATATGTGTGTGCAGAGAAAGTTAATACTCGTACTGTTGCAGGCCATAATGAAACATTTTCATATACAATCCTGTATAAATCCATTTTAAAAGTTTGATGAATGGAGGAATATATGGCAATAGGAATAACCTAGTAGTAGTAATTAAGGAACCATATTTGATATTGGGGCACTGGTGGCGCAGTGGTTAAAAGCTCAGGCTGCTAACCAAAAGGCCGGCAGTTTGAAATCCATCTGCCACTCCTTGGAAACCCTATGGGGCAGTTCTACTCTGCCCTATAGGGTAGTTATGAGTCAGAATTGACTTGTTAGCAATGGGTTATATTTGGTATCAAATTGAAAACTTTTCTAGAAGGGTTGCCAATTTAAGACACATGACATTCATCTAACAATTTTGTGGCAAATTTGGAAACTTCCCAACTTCTGTAAGAGTTGATTTGGGAGCTTAAAAATCTAAGATGAAACATTGTGAGATTTCAAATCTATAACATTTACTTCAATGTGAGGAATTATTTTTTAATAACATTTTATTGTGTTATTGGTGAAAATTTATACAGTAAATTAGGTTCCTATTTGACAATTTCTACACAAGTAGTTCAGTGACATTAGTTACATTTTTAACAGTGTGTCATTACTCTTATTAATTGCATTCTTGTTCCATTTCAGCACTCTAGTTCTCCTGCCCCCCTTGCCTTCTCATCTTCACATTAGAGTAATTGTTGACCTTTTAATCTCATCTAGATTTTTTTTTTCTTGAAACCCTATACTCATGAGTAAGATCCCTTATTTTGTGTGTTGATCTGTAATTTCACTAAAAGGTGACCTCAGGGGAAAGTTTCGGTTCAAGTTTTAAAGATTATCTCAGTGATAGTCTCAGGAAGTTCTCCAGTCTCAACTGGTCAGCTAAGTCAGGACTTTTTAAGAATTTGAGTTCTGTTCCAGGTTTTTCTCTAATTGTATCTGCTCCATTTTTTATGACCCTGATCAGAGCAGTTGGTAGTCTTAGCTGGGCGCCATCTAGTTCTTATGGTCTTAAGGTAGATGAGGCTGTGGCTTTTGTAGGCTATCTGTCGTGTAGACTAGTGCCTTCTTTGTGTCTTTGGTTTCCTTCTTTCTCTTTTGCTTCTAACAAGTAGCTGTATCTTGGATGGCCACTCTTAAGTTTTTAAGACACCCAAATGCTCTTCATCTCACTAGGATGCAGAATGTAAACACTAAAGTGCCAATTGATTGTGTTGCCCCATGAACTAAGGTCCTTAGCTTTCAAACACAGAAAACCGTTTTGTAAGGCTTTTGGGTATGTCTGAGAGGTGTCTATAACTGTGTCCTCTATGAATATATATGCATGCACACACATATCTGTGTGTACACGTACATATAGATACTCCTGTGTCCATATATGTAGTCAGTTGTATGGTTATATATTTTTTAAATAATTTTTATTCTGCTTTAAGTGAAAGTTTACAAATCAAGTAAGTGTCTCACACAAAAGCCCATATACACCTTGCTACACACTCCCAATTACTCTCCCCCGATGAGACAGCCTGCTCTCTCCCTCCACTCTCTCTTTTCATGTCCATTTTGCCAGGTTCTAACCCCCTCCACCCTCTCATCTCCCCTCCAGGCAGGACATGCCAACATAGTCTCAAGTGTCCACCTGAACCAAGATGTTACTCCTCACCAGCATCCTTTTCCAACCCACTGTCCAGTCCAATCCATGTCTGAAGAGTTGGCTTCGGGAGTGGTTCCTGTCCTTGGCCAACAGAAGGTCCGGGGGTCATGACCACCGGGTTCCTTCTAGTCTCAGTCAGACCATTAAGTCTGGTCTTAGGAGAATTTGGGGTCTGCATCCCACCACTCTCTTGCTCCCTCAGGGGTTCCCTGCTGTGTTCTCTATCAGGGCAGTCATCGGTTGTAGCCAGGCACCATCTAGTTTTTCTGGTCTCAGGATGATGTAGTCTCTGGTTCATGTGGCCCTTTCTGTCTCTTGGGCTTGTAATCGCCTTGTGTCCTTGGTGTTCTTCATTCTCCTTTGATCCAGGTGGGTTGAGACCAATTGATGCATCTTACATGGCTGCTTGCTAGCCTTTAAGACCCCAGACGCCACTCTTCAAAGTGGGAAGCAGAATGTTTTCTTAATAGATTTTATTATGCCAATTGACTTAGAAGTCCCCTGAAACCATGGTCCCCAGACCCCTGCCCCTGCTACACTGGCCTTTGAAGCATTCAGATTATTCAGGAAACTTCTTTGCTTTTGCTTTAGTCCAATTGTGCTGACCTCCCCTGTATTGTGTGCTGTCTTTCCCTTCACCTAAAGTAGTTCTTATCTACTATCTAATAAGCGAATGCCCCTCTCCCACTCTCTCTCCCTCCCTCCCTCCCCCCTCTTGTAACCACAAAAGAATGTTTTCTTCTCAGTTTAAACTATTTCTCAAGTTCTTATAATAGTGGTCTTATACAATATTTGTCCTTTTGCGTCTGACTAATTTCACTCAGTATAATGCCTTCCAGGTTCCTCCATGTTATGAAATGTTTCACAGATTCGTCACTGTTCTTTATTGATGCTTAGTATTCCATTGGAAACCCTGGTGGCGTAGTGGTTAAGTGCTGTGGCTGCTAACCAAGGGCTTGGCAGTTCGAATCCGCCAGGTGCTCCTTGGAAACTCTATGGGGCAGTTCTACTCTGTCCTCTAGGGTCGCTATGAGTCGGAATCGACTCGATGGCAGTGGGTTTGGTTTGTTTTTAGTATTCCATTGTGCAAATATTTCTTAATTGAATCCCACATTTCCATTTGGCTTGTTTCACTTTTCTTTGTTCTTTTATCTTGTTTCTCTTCAGACTTAACAAGTTCAATTACTCTGTCTTGTTTAGTTATTCTCTCATCTGTCTGCTCAAATCTGTTGTTTAAAGTTTCTCTTCATTTACTAATTCAATTATTTTAGCCTTCAGTTTCACTTTTCTCTTTTTTTTTTTTTAATGTTTTCAGTCTTCTTATTGAGTGTCTCATTTTGTATCCTGACCTCCATTACTTTCTTTGTGGTTTTTTTTTTTTTGCTTTCTTTAAACATATTTAACAGTATTGTCTAGAAGTATTCTATTTTTTCCATTATCCTGGTCTCCATAGGAGAAATTTCTGCTTCTTCATGTTTTTCTTTTGGTTATGCTTTCTTCTCTTGTGATCCTGTATGTCCTGTATGTTATATTATTTTTTTTTTGTTGACTGACATTTTTATATCTTATTGTAGTACTTTGGAATTCAGAGTTATTTGTATTTCAAGGAATTCTTTTTCTTTTTTTTTTTTTATACCTCCACTACCTTCTCCTAAGTTTTTCTATAGGGCACTCTGTCCATTTTGTTCTTTCAGTGCTGAGTCAGCAATTATGTCTTAGAACTTTTCTCTGTTACTACTGGGCTCTAGTTTATCTCCACAGGTTTTAGGCGTTTTAGAAGGTTTTAAGTATCTGGGTGCTTCTTCTTGCTGGTTTTCCCTAAGGTGGCTGACTTTAATGGTGTGAGGGCCCCACTATTTTGTAGATTTTGCTGAAGCTTTCACTAGATGGCTGCACTTCCTGGGCTGGATTTCTTTACTTCCCTTTGTAGAATTGGGTCATGGCTTTTCTTTTGTCACTAATTGTGCATGCACAGTACTTTTCTGTCAGCCATGGATAGAAGTGGTGGTACTCATCTCTGCTGAGGTGAGGGACAGGAGCATTTTATGTCCTTTCCTCATGGGTGACCCTAAACAGGCTTTCCTGAAATGCCTAACTGTGGGTAGGGGTCCAATTTTTTTCTACTGTTTTGTGTATTTTTCTCACCCTGGTTGATGGATGTATCATGTGGCTCTTCTGCTGCCCTGGTTCCTACAGACACTCAGCCTTGGTTTTGGTGAGATTCAATAGCACTCACGGACAGCATCTTGGCTTCCCTATGCCCCTTCCCAAGTGCATTGCATTTGAATTCCCTTAGCCAATCTGTGCTACCTTAATCAGACTACACTTTCCTCAGTTTAGCTCTCATACTGCATTATTTGTTCAGAGTTTTGCCACCCCATCTCAAAGTGACCCTAGTAAGACAATGCTTTGGATGCCAGGGTCCAGAAACTCCCAGCTTCTCTTCCAACTCTGCTTCTCCTCTCCTTTGTTTCAAGACTTACCTCAGCTCTCCAATGCTTGAACTGCCATCCAGAGCTCTAAGATCTCAGTCCGTGCCTGTTTTTATTAATTGTTCAGTGGGCTAGTTGCGCGGGGATAAATGGGAGAGACTTTACTCAGTCTTACCCCACCTTAAAGAAGGGTTTTTAATAAGAAGAAAAAGACAGACGAAAATATGACGTTTAAAACCTGCCTACATGAGTTATTCATATGGAGATGATTTCTCAGGTAGACTTCAGCTTAACCATTGTTGTCGTTTTCCCACGTATACTTATGATGTCTCATCCATTAGCTATCTATCAAATAACCTATTTATGAATATTTTCTAGTTGGGACATACTTTATTATCTGCCTAGGTAAGAATTACTTGTTTAGATTTAGACAATATCCTATATCACAGAATCTAATGTAATGAAGCTTAAAAAATACTTTTATCAGGTCAAGTTCTCAGAAATCTAAATTTTTCACCATATCTGTAAAATGTGTAGGAAACATCATTTAAGCAATAATTAACTGTACATAACTTTGGCCTCAAATGATGTTTGAGATATATTTGGATAAATCTGAACTTGGATAATAGCACCCAAGTTTATGTATGAATGTAAATTCACAAAAAGCTTCTATCACTTCTCAAAAACTTTGAAAGATATTTCACACCTCCTAATTTTCTTTTAAACTCAATTTTTTTATAATAGTAAAATACATATAACAGAATATTTGCTAATTCAATATTTTTCAGGCATATAATGTCGTGATACCAATTACTTTAATCATGTTGTGCAACCATGATGCATAATCATTGACAAATTTTCCATCCATTAACATAAACAGAAACTTACTGCTTCATAAACAATGACTCACCATTTCCCCCTCCCTTCTACCCTTGTTAATGACTAATAAACTTGGGTCTGTATATTTTTGCCTATTCTTGTTATTTTATATAAGTGAGATCATACAAAATTTGCCCTTTTGTAATTGGCTTATTTCACTGAACATAATGTTTTCAAGGTTCGTCCATGTTGTAACATGTATCAGGATTTCATTTCTCTTTATGGCTGAGTAGTATTTACTTGTATGTATGTACCACATTTTGTACATCCATTCATTCACTGATGGACATTTAGGCTGTTTTCACCTTTTGGATATTATGAATACCACTGCAGTGAACATTGATCTATTTGTATCTGTTTGCAGTGTTGCTTTCAAATTTCTCAGGTATATATTAGGACAGGAATTGCTGGGTCATATGACAGTAAGAGCTCAAAAAGGAATCTATTATCATTTAATCACATCGGATGAAAAAATGGTGGAAATCACACAATACTGGGAACCATGGCTTAGCCAAATTTATACACAAATTTGGGGGGACATGATTCAATCTATGACATTCCAGGCTTTAGCCCCCCAAAATCCATGTCATCACCACATGTAAAACACATGCACACCATCATATCACAGCAAAAGTTTTACATCAACTCCAAGCCCAAAATCCATAAATTCTTCCTCACCTGTGATATCTAGAATATAACTTACCTGCTTCCAAAGTACAATGGTGCAAGGTAGATATTTTCACTATAAATGGGAGAAAATGGAGTGAAAGAAGGCATAACAGACACCAAGCAAGTTAGCAGAACACATTACACTAGCTCTCAAGGCTGAAAATAAACCTCTGTTCTCTGAGACCATTTACACAACGGCCCTGCCCTCTAGACTCTAGGTATTGGCCACACTTTCCAGATTGAGTGGAAGCCCCTCAGCTCTGGGCTTCAGATTCTCCTTCTAGGCCAACTGGAATGAAAACTCTGTTCCCTCAGCTTTAGGTGCACCATTTTCCTAGCCATCTGATCGGTGACTTCACCCTTAGAGAGACCAGAGACCATGGTTCCACGCTTTGAAACACCAGAGGTCATGGCCATACCTTTTCAGACTGATGCAGCTCAGCTTCCTGTGTTCCTTGTCTCTTCAGCTTCAGCTTACTCCTTGGCCTTTTGGCCTTTCAGGCCTCACACCTGCATCTGCCTTGCTGAGGCAAGTGTTCTAAAGCCCTGTAGTTCCACTGATAAGTGCCTAGAGGCAACCTACTCGTCAGAAAGCCTCCTGCTCAAAGGCACTCAGCTCTCTCGCTCTGTGGGTTGCCTCCAGCGCTGTCTGGCGCTGGTCTCCTGGTTCTACTGCTGCTGGTTCTCTGCCGCAGCCAGTTCTCTGCTGCTGCATCAGTACATCAACAGGGAACTTCCAGAAATTCAAACAGGATTGAGAAGCGGACATGGAACTAGGGATATCATTGCTAATATCAGATGGGTTTTGGCTGAAAGCAGATACCAGAAGGATGTTTACCTGTGTTTTATTGACTATGCAAAGGCATCCGACTTGTGGATCATAACAAATTATGGATACTATAGTGAAGAATTGGGAATTTCCTAACACTTAATTGTGCTCATGCAGAGCTTATATGTAGACCAAGAGGCAGTCATTCAAACAGAACAAGGGGAAAATTCATGGTTTAAAATCAGAAAAGATGTATGCCAGGGTTGTATCATTTCAGAATACTTATTCAATCTCTCTGCTGAGCAAATAATCCAAGAAGCTGCACAATATGAGAAGGCAGCATCAGAATTGGGGGAAAACTCATTAACAACTTCCAATATGCAGATGACAAAACCTTGCTTGCTGAAAATGAAGAGAACTTTAAAGCATTTTCTGATGAACATCGGAAAACTACAGTCTTCAGTATGAATTAAATCTCAACATAATGAAAACAAAAATCCTCATAACTGGACCAATAAGTAACATCATGATAAATGGAGAAAAGATTGAAGTTGTCACGGATTTCATTTTACTTGGATTCATAATCAATGCCCATGGAAGCAGCAACCGAGAAATCAAAAGATGCATTGCATTGGGCAAATCTGCTGCAAAGGACCTCTTTAAAGCATTAAAACAAATATGTCACTTGGAAGACTAAGGTGCACCTGACCCAAGCCATGTGTCTTAGGCTGGATTCTCTAGAGAAGCAAAACCAGTGAAACATATAAATTTCTGTATAAAAACCAAACCAAACCTGTTGCCATTAAGTCAAATTCCAACTCATAGTGATCCCATAAAAACAGAGCAGAACTGCCTGATAGGGTTTCCAAAGAACAGGTGTTGGATTTGAACTCCCGACCTTGTAGTTAACAGCTGTGGCACTTAACCACTGCACCACCAGGGCTCCAATGTATATATAGAGAGATCTATATCAAGGAAATGGCTCAAGTGGTTGTAGAGGCTAGAAAGTCCCAAGTTTGTGGCTCAGGCTAGAGGCTTCTCCTGACTCACGTAGCTGCAGGGGCTTGCGAACGTAAGATCAGCAGGTCAGAGAGCAGGACTCTGTCTCACAGGCTGTGGAGGCTAACAAATTCCAAGATCAGGAAGTAAGACGGCAGGTAAGCTTCTAACTTCAAGTCTCAAAAAGTGGAGGTCACAAGAACAGGTGCCAACCGTAGGAACCGAAGTGAGCAAAAGCCTGCGAGCTTTGCCAGAAAGTCTACCTATATTGGATGAATCGACACCTCCAAGGAAACTCCATTCAATTGATTTGGTGCTCATAACAGATCTCCTCATGGAGGTGATTACATTATTTCAGATCTCATTATGGAGGTGATTACATCATTACATAGTTGCAAAACTACATTATAACTGCCAAACCACTGAGAATCATTGCCCAGTCAAGTTTACGCAAAACCTTAACTATCGTAGTCCACCCCTTGTCATTTTGGCATTGGTACACGTCTCTAAGTAAAGACAATTATTAAGTCATACTTGCACATAACACAACACAAATAACACACGTACAATCAAAAATGCACAAAAATATTTGATTCACACATACAAGGAAGAAATATTCATAAAAATTATAGTCCTCATTTCCACAACTGGTCACATGGTTGTAGCTGGTATTTAGAACTACCTTCTTCCACCACCCATTCCGTATTCCCTTTACCCTCAGCAAGCACCTCAGCTGGTCATGGTTCTTTGCCTGGTGATGTGAACAAAAACTTCATTCCTGAAGGGCGTGGGCCATTAATAGTCGTGTCATAATTGGGCTGCTGTAGTATTCTACTGACTTTAACCACAGAGCATGGTAATACTAAGAGACTTCCTAAGGGATCTCCTGTATTTCAGACATACTCTTCTTTACCTCCATTATGTAATATCAGTCTAATTTCCCCTTGGTAATCAAGATCAGTTACACCAGCCAATACAGTAATTCCCTTCTTTACCTATTGATCCAGAGGAATGAGTAGCCCAAAGTGGCAAGGTGGCATTCTTAACTTCCAGTTTAATGGAATCAGTAATTTGTCTCCAGGTGGGAGCATTACTTCTTTTGGAACTAAGACTTCTAGACCTGCAGAACATAGGGTTGCAGGCACAGGAACCAAAATTTTTGTAAGTGGGTCACTAGGGGTAATAGTGAGTGGTACCACCCCCAGTTCCACCTTTTGATTCCTGAACCCGTAAATCCTGGATATGAGAGAAACAGCACCGTATATTGGACACTAGTTTAGAGTGTATACAGCCTCCTGGAGAACACTGTCTGACCCTGCAAGGTATTGACACCTTGTTGGAGGCTTATTTATATCCTTAGCAAGCCATTCCATCCTTCTATCAAGCCAGATGCTTCAGGATGATGGGGAACATAGTAAGACTAGAGAATTCCATGAGCATATTCCTATCACCACACTTCATTTGCTGTGATGTGAGTCTCTTGATCTGAGGCTACACTGTGTGGGATATCATGACGGTGGATAAGGCATTCTGTAAGTCCATAGATGGTTGTTTTGGCAGATGCATTGCATGCAGAGATGGCAAATCCAAATCCAGAGTAAGTGTCTATTCCACTAAGAAAAAATTATGCATTTTCCATGATGGAAGTGGTGCAATGAAGTCAACCTGCCAACAGGTTGCTGGCTCATCACCTTGAGGAAAGGAGCTATATCGGGGATTCAGGGTAGGTCTCTGCTGCTGGCAGATTGGACACTCAGCAGTGGCTGTAACCTAGTCTGCCTTGGTGAGTGGAAGTCTGTGTTGCTGAGCCCATGTATAACCTCTATTTCTGCCATCATGAGCCTATTGGGCAATGATGGGAGTGGCTGGAGAAAGAAGATGACTGGTTTCCACAAAACAAATAATTCTATCCACTTGATTGTTACTATCCTGCTCTGCTGTGGTCACCCTTCGGTGAGCATTCACGTGAGACACAAATATCTTCACTTCGTTGGCTCATTCAGAGAGGTCTATCTACATGCCTCTTCCCCATACCTCCTTGTCTCCAATTTTCTAAATAAGTTCCTTCCAAGCCCCTGACCATCGAGCCAAATGATGTGCCACAGCCCAACAATCACTATAGAATCTTACATCTGACCATTTCTTCTTCTAAGCAAAGTGAATAACCAGGTACACAGCTTGAAGTTATGCCCATTTGGAGGGTTTCCCTTCACCGCTGTCCTTCAGGGAGATCCTGGAAAGGGGCTGTAGTGCTGCTGCTGTCCACTTTGGAGTGGTGCCTTCATATCATTCAGAACCATCTGTAAACCAGGCATGAGTGTTCTCTTCCTAAGTCATAAGGATCTCTTCCTGATCATAAGGAACTCCCCATGAGGCCATAGGTGTAAACTGGGAAATGGAAGGTAATGTGACAGGAGTTGAGAACAAGGGCATTTGGACCACTTCTTCATGCAAATTACTTGTACCTTAAGGTCCTGCTTGGGTCTGATCTTGCATATACAACTTCCATTTAATGATGGAGTGGTGCTGTGCACATCCAACTTTGTGGCTCCATGGTCAGACAGCACCCATTTCGTGATGGGTAGCTCAAGCCATTAACAGTATAAATTCTTTGCAGAGTAGTGTGGTCCTTCCTGAAGAGGACTAGCCCACCCCTTCCTTCAAGGGTTGTGGGCCTATAAACTGGCTCAAGCCTGGGATTTGATTGAGGGGTCATGATTCTCTATTCTGGCGGTTCTGGTTAGACTATCACTCGCTTCACATCGAATACTTCCACATGTAAAGATCAAGTAAATATTTCGTAGATTTCCAAAATATTTCACACTTAAGGACACCATGTCTAAGAAGCCAACACCATTAGTCCATAAGAGTCAAACTGTTCTGATTACTTCTTTGACCCTGCTGTCCATTAAAATAACCATGCCACCTTCTCTTTGTTGACTGAGCACTGGCACTTTGTCCCTACCACCATGGGGTCCAATCAGCCCTGTTGTAGTTAGGTGTCTTAATTCAGCTAGGGAAGTTCTCAATGTTAAATCTGACTTACATAAAATAGCAATCACAACAGTTCTTCAAGGATGCTGGGGGCAGTTCCCACTACAAATCTGTTCCTCACTGTTGTGATACAAGGCGTGTTCTCTGAGCACTTCATGTATGAGTCTGTGGGTCTAAACTAATACATGCACTCTAACATGCCAATTTTCCTAAGCCTTTGGATTTCTTCTTCTACAGGCAGGTCTGGCACTTCAACTTGTTTTCGCTTGGGCCACCTTGTAATCCATACTTCAGCAACCAAATAAAATATTAGATCCTTTCCTAACCTCTCAAGCTGAAACGTTGAATGAAGAATCTGTGCTTAGCGGGCAGATACCAATAAACTCAGAATGACCCATCTTTATGTTTCTTGCACAATTATCTCACACCCTTTACAGCCATTCCTCAGGTTTTGGTATGTACATATTAGAAAAGTCAAGCAGATTTTTTTTATATAATTTTGATTGAGCTTTAAGTGAACATTTACAAATCAAGTCAGTCTGTCACATATAAGTTTATATACACCTTACTCCATACTCCCACTTACGCTCCCCCTAATGAGTCAGCCCTTCCAGTCTCTCCTTTCGTGACAATTTTGCCAGTTCCTAACCCTCTCTACCCTCCTATCTCCCCTCCAGACAGGAGATGCCAACACAGTCTCAAGTGTCCCCTGACACAAGTAGCTCACTCTTCATCAGCATCTCTCTCCTACCCACTGTCCAGTCCCTTCCATGTCTGATGAGTTGTCTTCGGGAATGGTTCCTGTCCTGGGCCAATAGAAGGTTTGGGGACCATGACCGCCGGGATTCCTCTAGTCTCAGTCAGACCATTAAGTCTGCTCTTTTTATGAGAATTTGGGGACTGCATCCCACTGATCTCCTGCTCCCTCAGGGGTTCTCTGTTCTGCTCCCTGTCAGGGCAGTCATCGGTTGTGGCCGGGCACCATCTAGCTCTTCTGGTCTCAGGATGATGGAGGTCTCTGGTTCATGTGGCCCTTTCTGTCTCTTGGGGTCATAGTTATCGTGTGACCTTGGTGTTCTTCATTGTCCTTTGATCCAGGTGGGTTGAGAACAATTGATGCATCTTAGATGGCCGCTTGTTACCATTTAAGACCCCAGACACCACATTTCAAAGTGGGATGCAGAATGTTTTCATAATAGAATTACTTTGCCAATTGACTTAGAAGTCCCCTTAAGCCATAGTCTCCAAACCCCTGCCCTTGCTCCGCTGACCTTTGAAGCATTCAGTTTATCCTGGAAACTTCTTTGCTTTTGGCCCAGTCCAGGTGAGCTGACCTTCCATGTATTGAGTATTGTCTTTCCCTTCACCTAAAGCAGTTCTTATCTACTAACTAATCAGTAAATAACCCTCTCCACTCTCCCTCCCTCCCTCCTTCATAACCACAAAAGTATGTGTTCTCAGTTTATACTGTTTCTCAAGATCTTAAAATAGAGGTCTTATACAATATGTGTCCTTTTGCTTCTGACTAATTTCACTCAGCATAATGCCTTCCAGGTTCCTCCATGTTATGAAATGTTTCACAGATTCATCACTATTCTTTATCAATGTGTAGTATTCCATTGTGTGAATATACCACAATTTATTTAACCATTCATCTACTGATGGACACCTTGGTTGCTTCCAGCTTTTTGCTATTCTAAACAGAGCTGCAATAAACATGGGTGTGCATATATCTGTTCGTGTGAAGGCTCTTATTTCTCTAGGGTATATTCCGAGGAGTGGGATTTCTGGGTTGTATGGTAGCTCGATTTCTAGCTTTTAAGAAAACACCAGATAGATTTAGAAAGTGGTTGTACCATTTGACATTCCCACCAGCAGTGTATAAGAGTTCCAATCTCTCCACAGCCTCTCCAACATTTATTATTTTGTGTTTTTTGGATTAATGCCAGCCTTGTTGGAGTGAGATGGAATCTCATCGCAGTTTTAATTTTCATTTCTCTAATGACTAATGATTGAGAGCATTTTCTCATGTATCTGTTAGCTGCCTGAATATCTTCTTTAGTGAAGTGTGTGTTCATATCCTTTGCCCACTTCTTGATTGGGTTGTTTGTCTTTTTTGTGGTTGAGTTTTGACAGAGTCATATAGATTTTAGAGATCAGGCGCTGGTCAGAGATGTCATAGCTGAAAATTCTCTCCCAGTCCGTAGATGGTCTTTTCACTCTTTTGGTGAAGTCTTTAGATGAGCATAGGTGTTTGATTTTTAGGAGCTCCCAGTTATCTGGTTTCTCCTCATCATTTTTGGTAATGTTTTGTATTCTGTTTATGCCTTGTATTAGGGCTCCTAACATTGTCCCTATTTTTTCTTCCATGATCTTTATCGCCTTAGTTTTTATGTTTAGGTCTTTGATCCACTTGGAGTTAGTTTTTGTGCATGGTGTGAGGTATGGGTCCTGTTTCATTTTTTTTCAAATGGATATCCAGTTATGCCAGCACCATTTGTTAAAAAAGACTCTCTTTTCCCCAATTAACTGACACTGGGCCTTTGTCAAATATCAGCTGTTCATATGTGGATGGATTTATATCTGGGTTCTCAATTCTGTTCCATTGGTCTATGTGCCTGTTGTTGTACCAGTACCAGGCTGTTTTGACTACTGTGGCTGTATAATAGCTTCTGAAATCAGGTAGAGTGAGGCCTCCCACTTTCTTCTTCTTTTTCAGTAATGCTTTACTTATCTGAGGCTTCTTTCCCTTCCATATGAAGTTGGTGATTTGTTTCTCCATCACATTATTAATGTCATTGGAATTTGGATCGGAAGTGCGTTGTATGTATAGATGGCTTTTGGTAGAATAGACATTTTTACTATGTTAAGTCTTCCTATCCATGAGCAAGGTATGTTTTTCCACTTAAGTAGGTCCTTTTTAGTTTCTTGTAATAGTGCTTTGTAGTTTTCTTTATATAGGACTTTTTCATCTTTGGTAAGATTTATTCCTAAGTATTTTATCTTCTTGGGGGCTACTGTGAATGGTATTGATTTGGTGATTTCCTCTTCGATGTTCTTTTTGTTGATGTAGAGGAATCCAAGTGATTTTTGTATGTTTGTCATATAACCTGAGACTCTGCCAAACTCTTCTATTAGTTTCAGTAGTTTTCTGGAGGATTCCTTAGGGTTTTCTGTGTATAAGATCATGTCATCTGCAAATAGAGACAATTTTATTTCCTCCTGCCAATCCGGATGCCCTTTATTTCTTTGTCTAGACTAATTGCTCTGGCTAGGACCTCTAGCACAATGTTGAATAAAAGCGGTGATAAAGGGCATCCCTGTCTGGTTCCCGTTCTCAAGGGAAATGCTTTCAGGCTCTCTCCATTTAGAGTGATGTTGGCTGTTGGCTTTGTATAGATGCCCTTTATTATGTTAAGGAATTTTCCTTCAATTCCCATTTTGCTGAGAGTTTTTATCATAAATGGGTGTTGGACTTTGTCAAATGCATTTTCTGCATCAATTGATAAGATCATGTGGTTTTTGTCTTTTGGTTTTTATTTTATATGGTGGGTTACATTAATGGTTTTTCTAATATTAAACCAGCCTTGCATACCTGGTATAAATCCCACTTGGTCATGGTGGATTATTTTTTTGATATGTTGTTGAGTTCTATTGGCTAGAATTTTGTTGAGGATTTTTGCATCTATGTTCATGGGGGATATAGGTCTGTACTTTTCTTTTTTTGTGATGTCTTTACCTGGTTTTGGTATCAGGGATATGGTGGCTTCATAGAATGAGTTAGGTACTATCCCTTCCTTTTTTAAGTTCTGAAATACTTTGAGTTGTACTGGTATAGACTCTTCTCTAGATGTTTGGTAGAATTCTCCAGTGAAGCTATCTGGGCCAGGTTTTTTTTTTTTTTTTCTAATTGCTTTTCAATCTTCTCTCTTGTTATAGGTCTGTTCAGAGCTTCCACTTCAATTTGTGTTCATTTGGATAGGTAGTGTGTTTCTAGAAATTTGTCAATTTCCTCTAGGTTTCCATATTCATTGGAGTAGTTTTTCATAGTACTCTGGTATGATCCTTTTTATTTCATTTAAGTCTGTTGTAACGTCCTTCATTTCATTTCTTGTTTGGGTTACCTGCATCATCTCCTGTTTTTCTTATGTCAATTTGTCCAATGGTTTGAAGACTTTGTTTGTCCTTTCAAATAATCAACTTTTGGTTTTGTTGATTCTTTCTATTGTTTTTCTGTTCTCTATTTCATTTATTTCTGCAGTGATCTTTATTATTTCCTTTCTTCCAGTGGCTGTAGGCATTGTATGCTCTTCTGTATTCAAGTTGTGTAGCTAAAGTTTAATTTTGTCAATTTCTTTCTTTTTTTTTTTTGATGTGTGCATCTATTGCTATGGATTGACTTCTGAGCAGTGCCTTTGCATAAGTGTTTAATTTTTAGAAGATGCCAGTTATCTAGCTTATCTCCTGGAGTTTGTGTGTTGTTAGTTATGGTTTGTATCACTTTTTGTGTTTAACTCTGTGTGTGTGTGTGTGTTTGTATGATGAGTCTTTTTGATATTTCCTTTTTTTCTATGTGTTTTATTGTGGTTACCATTACTATTACATCACACAATTTGCAATTGCAACCAATTTTAACATACAGACAACAAGTAATATACAACACTAACATAGTACAGCTATTACAGTTTGCTCCTCTTGTTGAGTTCATTCCCTGAAAATATTCTTAGCCCTTATGTTTGCCCATACTGTTACTTTTTTTTTGCTATCTCTCTATTCATTTTTTAAATTTATTTTCCATTTGTAGATTCAAATATTTGTTTAATGTTCTTTCTTTTTATTTGGAGAAAACCCTGAAGTAATACTTGCAGAGCTGGTGTGGTAGTGGCAAATTCCCAGAGCTTTTGTTTCTTTGGGAATGTCTTTATTTCTCCCTCATTTTTTGAAGGACAACTTTGCTGGGTAAAGAATTCTTGGTTGGCAATTGTTTTCCTTCAATATTTTATATATGCTGTTCCATTGTCTTCTGGCTTCTAGGGTTTCTAGGGAGAAATCCACACTAATTCCTATGGTGGACCCTTGATATGTTATGTTATACTTTTTTCTTGCTTCTTTCAAAATTTTCTCTTTGTCTTCAGTTCTCAAGAATTTTCTTATGACATGTTTTGGCATGGACCTTGTTGTATTTCTTCTGTTGAGTGTTTGTGTAGCTTGCAGTATTTGCAGACTTGGCTCCTTATTTAGGTCTGGGAAATTCTTGATGATTATCTCTTGGAAAATTCTTCCATGCATTTATTATTAACATGAATCTCTGGAATTCCAAAAGTTCTAATGTTAGATTTCTTAATTGAACCCCACATTTCCATTTGGCTTTGTTGGCTTTTCTTTATTCTTTTTTCTCTTTAGACTTCATAAGCTCAGTTACTCTGTCTTCTAATTCACTTATTCTATCTTCTGTCTGTTCAAATCTATTGTTGAATGTTTCTCTTGCATTTTCTAATTCAAATATTTATGTCTTCCATTCCATCCTTCATTTTTTTAAATGTTTTCAATCTCCATATTAAGTTTCTCATTTTGTGTCTCATTTTGTTTCCTAATCTCCATCAGTTTGTTTTCTGTGTGTTCTTTGCTTTCTTTAAACATATGTAACACTATTGCCTGGACATGCTCTATTATTGCCATTATCCTAGTCTCCATAAGAGAAATTTCTACTTCTTCATGTATTTCTTTTGATTGGCCTTTGTTCTCTTGTGATCTTGCATGTTTTATTACTTTTTGTTGACCATGTTGCATTTTAATATCTTATTGTGGCAATTTGAAATTTTGAGTTATCTGTATTTCAAAGAATTATTTTTGTTAGGTTTACCCCCACTACCTTCTCCTAAGATCCACTAGATGGCCTGGTGGTCCTTTTGTTCTTTCAGCACTGAGTCAGCAGTTCTGTTTGAGGATTTATCTCTATTACTATTGGGCTCTAGTTTGTCCTCACAGGTTTTAGGTGTTTTGCAAAGTTTTAAGCCTCTTGGTGCTTACTCTGGTTGGCTTTTCCTAAGGTGGCTGACTTTACTTGTGTGAAGGTCCCCCTGTTTTCTGTATATTTGGCTTAAGACTTCACTAGATGATTGAACTCTGGGGACTGGATTCCTTCACTTCCCTTTGTAGGACTGGTGCAGGGCTTTCCATCTGTGACTAATTGTGCATATCTGGGACTTTTCCACTGGCCATGGCTAGAAGTAGCAGTTATCTTTCCTGAGGCTAGGGAGGGGAGTGTTTTATGTTCTTCCTGAACTCTGAGATCTCAGTCTGTGCCCGTTTATAGTCATTGTTCAGTGGATTAGTTGCAGGGTGATAAATAGGAGATACTGGTTACTCCAACATCTTGCCTCAGCTCTCAAATCTACTATTGAAATTTTCCAATTAAATTATTTTATTCTTCAATTTAAAGTATTTCTGTTTTTTGTTTGTTTGTTTTTAATGATTTCAATCTCTATATTGAGCTTCTTATTTGCACCATATTTTGTTTCCTGGTTTCAATTAGTTTGTTGTCTGTGTGTTCTTTGATTTATTTGAATGCATTTAGCATTGTTGTGGGGAGGTCTTCTACTTTTCCCATTATTCTTGTCTCCATTGGAGAAATTTCTGCTTCTTCACATTTTTCTTTAGCTTGGGCCATCTTCTCCAGTGATCTTGTATGTTTTATAGTTTTATGTTGAACAGGGAGCATTTTATTATCTTACTATAATAATCTGAATCTCATAACTTTTGGTATTTGCAGGAATATTTAGTTTTGTACTTTAATTTCACTTTCCTCCCCTAAGTTCCACTAGACAGCACTCTGGCCCTTTGGTTCTTCCAGAGCTGATTCAGTCTGAGGTATCTTTGTTGTTGTTAGTAAAGGATTGTACTCTGGCCCAAGAGGTTTTAGGCTTTACGTAAAATTCTCTGTTCCTAGGTCAGGGTGGGGCCAAGATTGTGGAATAGCCAAATGCTTCTGGCAATCCCTCTTACCACAAAAACCTGAAAAATCAAGTGAAACAATTCTATTTATGACAAGCTAGGAGCCCTGAGTATCAAAGGCAAAATTAGAAAATGGACTGAGAGGTAAGGGGAGAGAGAGGCAGTTCAGAAGTGGAGAAAAGTTGCCAGAACTGAATAGCTGAGATCCCTCAGGCACCATTCCCAGGAGTGGCTGCAGTGGGCTGGTGGTAGTGTTCGGCTCCAGTTTTCTCAGGGAGAAGCAGCCAGCTGCACAGACTGCTCACACCTCTGGAACCAGAGAATAATGGCACTCTAGGCAAAGCTAAGTACTTGTGTGTATTTTACCATGTACCCCACCCCCAAGGTGGCTTCAGTGGCTGTTGATTTCCCTGGGCCTGAGATAGGCCCTGTTCACGACCCTGAGCCATGCTCATGGACTTTGAGAAGGAATACATTAACAACAGGGGGGAATGATAATTTGCCACCTCCACTAACCTGGGGAGCTCAGGACAGAAGCAGCTCCTCCCCAGGCATAAACAGTCTATGGACTTTGAATATCTTCCCCCCCCCCCGCATGGACCGGTGTAGGCTTATTTCAGAATAGGCCCTTGCTGGCAGACTGCAACTCTTTAAGCTGTGCACTGGAGAGGTGGGTGTTTGATATTTGACACCACTTTGCATATTAAACATGGTCCTCACCTACCCACGTCAGGGACCTAAGGACTGGTGGCTGCACTCAGGTCACCCAGCCACCCACAACAGGGGTCCAAGGATAAACTGGACCTTACAACCAACAGCATTGGGTGCCCATGGTCTGTCTGCAGAACCCACCCACTGTACGCTCTAGGGCACAGGGATGCACTTTTCTCAGAGACACTCAAGGATGGTTCTCAGCCCCTTGCCTTGTTCATAGTATGACCTGCTGCTGCAACCAGATA
Organism: Elephas maximus indicus; assembly: GCF_024166365.1. Classification (NCBI taxonomy): domain Eukaryota; kingdom Metazoa; phylum Chordata; class Mammalia; order Proboscidea; family Elephantidae; genus Elephas; species Elephas maximus. The sequence continues at coordinate 84,418,765 of NC_064846.1, forward strand.
TGGGCACCTACACCAAACACTCCTTCCCCTCTAAGGCTGTACCACACACTTGATGACCAGCTACCTGGACACCTGAGGCTGAATCCATACAAGAAAGTGAATGGACTCATAAGCTCATATACCTGATGACAGCTCTAGCCATCTGGTGAGAGGACGTCAGAGCTCCAAAGGTGAAAATAATCAAGGTAGCTCACCCAAGCAACCCATCTGGGCATATAAAAAAAAAAACAAAGCAAGAAACTAGCATACAGTAAGCAAACATAAAAAAAAACTAATACTATAACTTATAGATGGCTTGAAGAAAAAAGTCAATATGAAACCACATAAAGAAACAGACCATGAGCACTTCAACAAGCTCTCAAAACAGAGAATCAAAGGGTCTTCTAGATGAAAGTGCCTTCCTAGAATTACCGGATGCAGAATTGGAAAGATTAGGATATAGAACTCTTCAAGATATCAGGAGGGAGATCAGGCAATATGCAGAAAAAGCCAAGGAACACACAGATAAAACAGTTGAAGAAATTAAACAGGTTATTCAAGAACATAATGAAAAATTTAATAAGCTGCAAGAATCCATAGGAAGACAGCAACCAGAAATTCAGAAGATTAACAATAAAATTACAGAATTAGCTCAACAGAAAGTAAGAGGAGTAGAATTGCGTAAGTGGAAAGCAGAATTGGTGACTTTGAATATAAAGCACTTGGCACCAATATATTTGAAGAAATATCAGATAAAATAATTAAAAAAAATGGAGAAACCTTAGGAATCATATGATACTCTATCAAGAGAAATAACCTATGAGTGATTGGAGAACAAGAACAGGGAGGAATAACAGAAAATACCGAGAGAATTGTTGAAGATTTGTTCGCAGAAAACTTCCCTAATATCATGAAAGATGAGAAGATTTCAATCCAAGATGCTCATCGAACTCCACATAAGGTAGATCTTAAAAAAAAGTCACCAAAACATATCATAATCAAACATGCCAAAATCAAAGGTAAAGAGAGAATTTTATGAGCAGCTAGGTATAAACGAAAATTCACCTATAAAGGACAGTCAAAAAGAATAAACTCGGACTACTCGGCAGAAACCATGCAGACAAGAAGGCAATGGGATGACTTATGTAAAGCTTTGAAGGAAAAAAATTGCCAGCCAAGAATCATACATCCAGCAAAACTGTCTCTCAAATATGAAGGTGAAATTAGGACATATCCAGATAAACAGAAGCTTAGAGCATTTGTAAAAACCAAACCAAAACTACAAGAAATACTAAAGGGTGTTCTTTGGTTAGAAAATCAATGATATCAGGTATCAACCCAAGACTAGAACACTGGAAAGAGCAACCAGAGGTCAATCCGGACAGGGAAATCACAAAAATAAATCAAGATAAAAAAAAACGCTCAAAACAGGGAAACAGTGATGTCATTATGTAAAAGCAGACAACATTAAAACAAGAAAGAGGGACTAAGAAATGTAGTTATAGATCTTTCAAATGGAGAGGAAGACAAAGTGACATAAAGAAATGAAAGATAGGTTTAAACTAAGAAAAATAGGGGTAAATATTAAAGTAACCACAAAGGAGACTAACTATCCTACTCATCAAAATAAAATGCCAAGAAAAAAAATAGAGACTCAGCAGAAACAAAATCAACAAAAACAAATAAGAGGAAAAGACAATATACAAACTACTCAGCACAAAAAATTAAGTGGGACAAAGAAACTGTCAACAACACACAAAAAAGACATCAAAATGAGAAAAATTAACTCATACCTAGCCATAATTATATTGAATGTAAATGGACAATGCGTCATTAAAGAGACAGAGTGACAGAACGGATAAAAAAAAAAACACTTGATCCATCTATATGCTGCCTACAAGAGACACACCTTAGACTTACAGACACAAACTAAAACTCAAAGGATGGAAAAAAAAATACCAAGCCAACAACAATCAAAAAAGAGCAGGAGTGGCAATGTTAATTTATGACTAGACTTTAAAGTTAAATCCAAAGCAGAGGATAAGGAAGGACACTATATAATGATTAAAGGGACAATACACCAGGAGGACATAAACATATTAAATATTTATGCACCCAATGACAGGGCTGCAAGATACATTAAACAAACTCTAACAGCACTGAAAAGTGAGATAGCTCCACAATTACAGAAGTAGACTTCAACACACCACTTTTGGTGAAGGACAGGACATCCAGAAAGAAGCTCAATAAAGACACGGAAGATCTAAATGCCCCAATAAACCAACTCGACCTTACAGACATATGCAGACACTTCATGCAATAGCCGCAAAATCTACTTTCTTTTCTAGTGCACATGGAACATGCTCTAATATAGACCACATATTAGGTCATAAGGCAAGCCTTAGCAAAATCCAAAACATCGAAATATTACAAACCATCTTCACTGACAATAATGCCATAAAAGTAGAAACAATAACAGAAAAAGCAGGGAAAAGAAATCAAACACTTGGAAACTGAACAATAACCTGGTCAAAAAAGACTGGGTTATAGAAGACTTTAGGGATGGAATAAAGAAATTCATAGAATCCAATGCAAATGAAAACAGTTCCTATCAGATTCTTTGGGACACAGCGAAAGCGGCGCTCAGAGGTCAATTTATATCAATAAATGCACACAGACAAAAAGAAGAAAGAGCCAAAATCAAAGAATTATCCCTACAACTTGAACAAATAGAGAGCAACAAAAGAAATCTTCAAGCACTAGAAGAAAGGAAATAATAAAAATTAGAGCAGAACTAAACAAAATAGAAAACAGAAAAACAATCAAAGTCACAAACAAGACCAAAAGCTGGTTCACTGAAAAAATGAACAAAATTGATGAACCATTACCCAAACTGACAAAAGAAAAACAGGAGAGGAAGCAAATACCCCAAATAAGAAATGAGATAGGTAATATCACAACAGACCCAACCAAAATTAAAAGAATCATATTAGATTACTACGAAAAATTGTACTCTAACAAATTTGAAAACCTAGAAGAAATGGATGAATTCCTAGAAACACACTACCTACCTAAACTAACACCGGCAGAGGTAGAACAAATAATAGCCCCATAACAAAAGAAGATGTTGAAAAGGTAATCAAAACCCCCCCCCCCAAAAAAAAATCCCTGGCCTGGAAGTCTTCACTGCAGAGTTCTACCAAACTTTCAGAGAAGAATTAACACCACTACTGCCAAAGGCATTTCAGATCATAGAAAAGGATGGAACACTTCCAAACTCAATCTATGAAGCCAGCACATCCCTGATACCAAAACCAGCTAAAGACACCACAAAAAAAAAAATTACAGACCTATATCCCTTATGAACTTAGACCCAAAAATCCTTAACAAAATTCTAGCCAATAGAATTCAACAACATATCAAAAAAATAATTCACCATAACCAAGTGGGATTCATAACAGCTATGCAGAGATGGCTCAACAGTAGAAAAACAATTAATGTAATCCATCATATAAATTAAACAAAAGACAAGAACCACATGATTTTATCAAACGATGCAGAAAAGGCATTTGACAAAGTTCAGCATCGATTCATGATAAAAACTCTCAGCAACATAGAAATAGAAGGAAAATTCCTCAACATAATAAAGGGCATTTATACAAAGCCAACAGCCAATATCATCCTAAATGGAGACAGTCTGAAAGCATTCCCCTTGAGAAAGGGAACCAGACAAGGATGCCCTTTATTACCACTCTTATTCAACATTGTACTGGAGGTCCTAGCTGCAGCAACTTGGCTAGATAAAGAAAGAAATGGCATCTAGATGGGCAAGGAAGAAGAAAAAGTACCTCTTTTTGCAGATGACATGCTCTTATGCAGAGAAAACCCTAAAGAATCCTCAAGAAAACTTCTGAAACTAATAGAAGAGTTCAGCAGAGTATCAGGATACAAGGTAAACATACAAAAATCAGTTGGATTCCTCTACACCAACAAAAAGAACATCAAAGAATAAATCGTCAAATCAATACCATTCACAGTAGCCCCCAAGAAGATAAAATACTTAGGAATAAATCTTACCATAAATGTAAAAGACCTATACATAGAAAACTACAAGACACTAGTGCAAGAAACCAAAAGAGGCCTACGTAAGTGGAAAAACATACCTTGATCATGGATAGAAAGACTTAACATTGTAAAAATGTCTATTCTACCAAGAGCAGTCTGTAGCTACAATGCAATTCCAATCCAAATTCCAATGACATTTTTAATTAGATGGAGAAACAAAACACAAACTTCATATGGAAGGGAAAGAGGCCCCAGAGAAGTAAAGCATTACTGAAAAAGAAGAACAAAGTGGGAGGCCTTACTTTACCTGATTTTAGAACCTATTATACCACCGCAGTAGTCAAACCAGCCTGGTACTGGTACAACAACAGATACGTAGACCAATGGAATGGAATTGAGAATCCAGGCATAAATCCATCCACATATGAGCAGCTGATATTTGACAAAGGCTCAAATTCAGTTAAATGGGGAAAAGATAGTCTTTTTAACAAATGGTGCTGGCATAACTGGATATCCATTTGCAAAAAAATGAAACAAGACCCATACCTCACTGCATGCACAAAAACTAATTTGAAATGGATCAAAGACCTAAATATGAAATCTAAAACGATAAAGTTCAGGGAAGAAAAAATAGGGACAATGTTAGGAGCCCTAATACAGGGCATAAACAGTATACAAGTCATTACTAACAATGCAGAAAAGAACCCAGATAACTGGGAGCTCCTAAAAATCAAACACCTATGCTCATCCAAAGACTTCACCAAAAGAGTAAAAAGACTACCTACAGACTGGGAAAAAGTTTTTAGCTATGACATTTCCTATCAGCATCTGATCATGATACTGCAAAAGCTCACCTACAAAAAGACAAATAACCCAGTTAACAAATGAGTGAAATATATGAACAGAACTTCACTAAAGAAGACATTCAGGTAGCTAACAGATACATGAGGAAATGCTCAGGATCATTAGCCACTAAAAAAACCAACCAAGCCCACTGCCGTCGAGTCGATTCCGACTCATAGTGACTAAAGAAATGCAAATCAAAACTACGATGAGATTCCATCTCACTCCAATCAGGCTGGCATTAATCTAAAAAACAAAATAATAAATGTTAGAGAGGTTGTGGAGACATTGGAACACTTACATGCTGCAGGTGGTAATGTAAAATGGTACAACCACTTTGGAAATAGATCTGGCGCTTCCTTAAAAGGCTAGAAATGAAAATGCCATAAGATCCAGCAATCTCACTCCTTGGAATATATCCTATAGAAATAAGAGCCTTTCCACAAACAGATACATGCACATCCATGTTCACTGCAGCACTGTTTACAATAGCAAAAAGATGGAAGCAACCAAGGTGCCCATCAGCAGATGCATGGTTAAATTATGGTATATTCACACAATGGAATAAAGAGCAATGATGCATTCGTGAAACATTTCATAACATGAAGGGATCTGGAAGGCATTATGCTGAGTGAAATTAGTCAGCTGCAAAAGGACAAATATTGTATAAGACCACTATTATAAGAAATTGAGAAATAGTTTAAACAGAGAAGAGAATATTCTTTGATGATTACCACAGGAGGGAGGGAGGGAGATGGGTTTTCACTGATGAGATAGTAGACAGGAACTGTTTTAGGTGAAGGGAAAGACAACACACAATACATGAGAGGTTAGCAGAACTGGGCTAAACCAAAAGCAAAGAAGTTTCCTGAATAAACTGAACACTTCCAAGGCCAGCGTACCAGGGACGGAGGTTTGGGGACCATGGTTTCAGGAGTCATCTAAGTCAATTGGCATAATAAAATCTATTAAGAAAACATTTTGCATCCCGCTTTGGAGAGTGGTGTCTGGGGTCTTAAATGCTAGGAAGCGGCCATCTAAGATGCATCAATTTGTCTCAATGCACCTGGAACAAAGGAGAATGAAGAACTCCAAAGACATGGGTAATTTTGAACCCAAGAGGCAGAAAGGTCCACATGAAGCAGAGACTACATTAGCCTGTGACCAGAAGAACTAGATGGTGCCCGGTTACAACCGATGGCTATCCTGACAGGGAACACAGCAGAGAGCCCCTGAGGGAGCAGGAGAGCAGTGGGATGCAGACCCCAAATTCTTATAAAAAGACCAGACTTAATGGTCTGACTGAGACTAGAAGGACCCTGGAGGTCATGCTCCCCAGACCTTCTGCTAGCCCAAAACAGGGACCATTCCCAAAGCCACCTCTTCAAACAGGGATTGGACTGGACTGTTGGGATTTTTGGACAATGATACTGGTCAAGAATGAGCTTCTTGGATCAAGTAGACTCGTGAGACTATGTTGGCATCTCCTGTCTGAAAGGGAGATGAGAGTGTAGAGGGGGTCAGAAGCTGGCTGAATGGACACGAGGAGAGTGGAGGGAAGCAGTGTGCTGTCTCATTAGGAGGAGAGCAGGTGTATATAAATTTTTGTATGAGCAAGGTGTATATAAATTTTTGTATGAGAGTCTGACTTGATTTGTAAGCATTCACTTAAAGCACAATAAAAAAAAATCAGTTTCTAGGTACTAACTCTTGGATAGTTCTTCCCAAAGTGGTGACGTTACTGGGGCTTGAAGTTTTCTCTCTATAGGTCAAGTGTGTCTTTTCCTAGATGACTGTGACACTGGGACAGGCTTCCCTCATGTTTTCCTGTGGGGATGAGGCATGGGTTTATCCTCTGTGGCTGACTGTGCAGGCACCAGAGTTTTCCACTCACTGTGGGTATAAGGAGTGGGGCTTGGCTTTTCTGAGGCAGGGTGAGCGTAATGCTTTGTGTCCTACTGCACCAGCAATCCTGAGGAGGCTCTCCAGTGGTGCCTAGTTGTTAGGTAGGGAGGCAGTTGATCCTGTTTGATGTGCTTTTCTCTTCCTGGCCTATGATGGGTCCCCCAGCTCTTTTTTACCTCTGGGTCCTAATGCTCACCTGTCTTTGGTCTCAGCAATCCTCAGTAGCAATCAAGGCCAGCATTTCAGCTTCCCTCTGCCTCTCCTCAAGTGTGTGCTTGGGCGTCCCTGCTCATGAAATCCCACAGCCAATGTGCACCACTTTAATAGCAATACGCTTTCTTTAGTTTCCCAGATTTGCAAACCATATTGCACCAATATACCCCTGTCTCTCAGTTCTATCCCAATTGAGAAAGCACACCCTCCCCTTTTCTTGGACCTTTCCAAGGCTATTTACCTAGTATCTCTGAGCTGAGGAAACCCTGGTGGCATTGTGGTTAAATGCTATGGCTGCTAACCAAAGGGTTGGCAGTTCCAATCCGCCAGACGCTCCTTGGAAACACTATGGGGCAGTTCTACTCTGTCCTATAGGGTCTCTATGAGTCAGAATCGACTCGAGGGCACTGGGTTTGGTTTTTTTTTTGTTTGTTTGTTTCTCTGAGCTGACGTGTGTTCTCAGTGTAGATGGCATCTTGAGTTGTTTGCTCAGATATGTTACCTGTCCAAGTCCAAAATGGCCTCAGTGAGCTAAGTTGGCAGATGGGGTGCAGGGAGTCAGCAAATTGCAGCCTTTCCACCATCCCCACTCTATCGCTATCCTGATTTGGGTAGCACCTCGGTTCTTCAATAATTCTCCTACTGTTCAGAGCTCCAAAATATCTATGTTAATTTTATTTGTTTTTCACTGGCTTAGTTGTAATGGGCATGTAGGAGAGCGACTGTTTACTCCACCGCCTTGCCCCTCCCTCCACCTGAGTCACTGTTTTCAAGTCTCCTGAGTGTATACCTAAAAGTGGAATTGCAGGATCATATGATAGTTCTATATTTAACCTTTTCAGGAACTGCCAAACTGTTGGCAACAGCAGCTCTACCATTTTGCACTCTCACCAGCAGTGGACTGGGCAGTGTTTCGCTCTGTTGACATAGGGTCACTATGAGTTGAAACCAACTCAAGGGCACCTGACAACAACAACCAGGAATGGATAAGGGTTTCAACTTTTCCACATTCTCAACATTCGTTGATTTTTTTTTCTTTTTTGAAAAGAAAAAAAAAGTAGTGAAGTGGTATCTCATTGTGGTTTTGATTTGCATTTCCCTACTAGCTACTGATGTTAAGCAATTTTTCATGTCCTTTTGGCCTTTTTGGAAACCCTGGTGGCATAGAGGTTAAGCGCTACGGCTGCTAACCAAAGGGTCAACAGCTGGAATCCACCAGGCGCTCCTTGGAAACTCTATGGGGCAGTTCTACTCTGTCCTATAGGGTCGCTATGAGTCAGAATCGACTTGACAGCACTGGGTTTGGTTTGGGCTTTTTATGTCTTCTTTGGTAATATGTCTATTCAAATCCTTTACCCATCTTTTGAGTGAGTTGTTTCTCTTTTTGCTGAGTTGTAGGAGTTCTTTACATATTCTGGATATTAAACTTTTGTATATAATTCTCCAACATTTCTTCCTAATCTGTAGATTGTTTCTTTACTTTGTGGTTAAAGACCTTCGTTGAACAAGAATTTTTTTATTTTTATGAAGTCCGATATATCTTTTGTCCATTGCTGCTAGTGCTTTTGTAGTAGTATCTGGAATTACTAGCCAGACAATAAGACAATAAGAGAAATGAAATGTATACAAATTGGAAAGAAAACTATCACTATTCACAGATGACATGATCCTATACATAGAAAATTCTAAAGAATCCATAAAGAAGCTTCTAGAGCTAATAGATTAATTCATCAAAGCTTCAGGGTAAAATGTAAACACTTAGAAATCTGTTGTGTTTGTATACACCAACAATGAGCAATGTAAAAAGAAAATCGACAAAACCATTCCATTTACAATAACACATAGAAGAATTAAATAAGAATTAAATACCTAGGCATAAATTTAACCAGTGGTTGGAAATACTTGTACAATGAAAATTATAAAACACTCCAGAAAGAGATGAAAGAATACCTAAACAAAAGGAAAGATAGCCCGTGTTCATGAATTGGAAGACTTAACATTGTTAAGATGTCAGTACTACCCAAGAGATATATACGGGGTCGGATTAAATCATGGAAGGGCCGTAAACACTGATAATCTTGGTGCCTTCTCCTCTGCTTACTCACACATTTGAACAGGGTATGTGATTTGTATATATACATGTTTCATTTTGTTGTACATAGGGTCACTATGAATTGGAACCGACTCGATGACATCTAACAACAACAACATAGGTGTGCGTATGTGGGTCTTAGCTATGCATGATGTAACTTCTTTTTAAATGCTACTATAATATTACCAATTGAACTTAAAAGTGGCATATGCCATTTTAACAGAATGAGATGAATTGGATTATAAATTTTTTAGTGGATACAGGGTACTAAAACCAAAACCCTGGTGGCGTAGTGGTTAAGCGCTACAGCTGCTAACCAAGAGGTTGGCAGTTCAAATCCTCCAGGCGCTCCTGGACACTCTATGGGGCAGTTCTACTCTGTCCTATAGGGTCGCTATGAGTCAGAACTGACTCGACGGCAGTGGGTTTTGGTTTGACAGGGTACTAAGATTTTTACTATATGATACAGTTTCTACAAAAAGCCCTGCCAGGTCCCTTCCTCTGTGGTGGTCACTTTTCCTTGTGTCCTGTTTGCTTAGCATCTATGGGTCTTTGCTTTGGACAACAGGTGCCTCTGTTTTGTTGATGCCCTAAGCACAGGCTAACCCATCCCTAGATATATAGATTCAGTGCAATCTCAATAAAATTTTTAATTGCTTTCTTGACAGAAATGGAAAAATCAGTCCTCAAATTTATATGGAATTGCAAAGGGACCCAAATAGCCAAATCAATCTTGAAGAAGAACAAAGGAGGAGAACTTACACTTCCCAATTTCAAAATATGCTAATGCTTCAGTAATCAAAACAGTCTGGTACTGGTATAATAATTTACACATAGACCAATGTAATATAATTGAGAATCCAGAAATAAATCCTTACTCCTGCAGTTAATTGATTTTTTTCAGTGGTGCTAAGTCCATGCAATGGAGAAAGAATATCCTTCTGAATAAATGTTGCTGGGACAACTGAATACCTACATGCAAAAGAATGAAGCTGGAGTCATACTTCACACCATGTGTGAAAATTAACATAGACCAAAAACCTAAATGTGAGAACTAAAAACAAAACTCCTAGAAGAAAACATAGGGGTATTGCTTTGGAACCACTTCTTTTAAATTCCATAAACTTCTAGGCAGATTTTTTTTTAATTTTATTTTTGGGAAATATACACAGGCACTCCTGAGGTTAAGAATGTCCAACTTACCTACAACCCGTAGTTATGAACTAACCCCTGTAAAGCCTATTTTATATTAAAAATTTGAGGTACATACAGTGGTTCATAATAAAAAACAGGTGCTACTTTGCAAAGCACATCTAAACATTATTATTATTACTGTATTATGATGTTAAAGATGTTTAGTGTGTCAGGAAGTGTTTCTTTAATGTTTTTATGCATAGAAAGATACACTACATACTAAGACAAACATTTGACTGACATTAGATATGAACTGCACCTAGCTGTTCAGAGTTACATACAAATTAGCTTAAGTACAGATTTAGGGATGGAACTTGTTCATTATCTGGGGACTGTCTGTGTAACAAATAATTTGCAAATTCAACCATCACATTGTATTTTGATTTTTTTAAAAAATATAAAGTTGGACATATTTTATATCTTTCTTGTTCCGTAATTTCTTTTTTAACATTTTGATCCTCTTAATTGAACTGTTAATATTTTTCTCTCTAATCTATTAAAAAAAATCTATTAGTCATTTTTTAACTTTTTATTTTGAGACTATTGAGATTCAATACAGTTGTAGAAAATAATACAGAGGAATTCCATGTGCCTTTCACCCAGTTTCCTCCAATGTTAACATCTTTCACAATTAAAGCACAGTATCACAGAGGGGACATTCAGATTCCACCAGTTTTATATGCACTCATTTGAACGTGTGTGTGTATTTTTTCCATGCAATTTTATTACATGTGTACATTCATGTAACAGTTCTGTCACCACATGGATCACTTGTGTTGCTTTTTTATAACTGCACCCAATTCCTTCTTTAATCTCCGACAGTCACTAATCTATTTTCCATTTCTATATTTTTGACAATTCAAGAAAATTACATAAATGTAATCATACAGTATATAACATATTGGGATTCATTTTTTTCACTCATCATGATTTTCTGGAGATTTGTAAAAGTTTTTTCATTTATAAATAGTTTGCAACTCTTTATTGTTGAGCAAGTATTATCCCACGGAATATATATATGTACCATAATTTGCTTAACCATTCACCCATTTTTGGACATTTGTGTTGTTTTAATTTTTTGTCTATATTGAACAAAGTGACTATGAATATGAGTGTACAGACTTTTATGTAAGCATAAGTTGTCACTAGTATAAATGCTAAGTTTCCAATTGCTGGATCAGATGGTAATTGCATGTTAATTTTTTGTCATTAAGAAACTGCCAAACTGTTTTCCAGTGTAGTTGCATTCCCACCAACTGTGTATAAGTGATCTAATTAATCTGCATCCTTGACAGTATTTGGTATTGTAACTATTTAAAAAAAATTCATTGTTGTTAATTATATATGTAACAAAACATTTGACATTTCAACAATCTTCACATGCACAGTTCAGTGACATTAATTACATTCATCATGATTTTTCAACCATCACCCTTATCCATCCCAAATTTCACCATCATCCTTGACAGATTCTGAGAGGTGTGTAGTGATATTTCATGGTGCTTATAATTTACATTTTCCTAATGGCTAATGGAGGTCCCTGGGTGGTGCAAATGATTTGCATTCCACAATTAACTAAAAGTTTGACAGCTTTAATTAACCCAGTGGCCACAGAAGAAAGGCCTGGCAATCTGCTTCTATAAGATTACAGCCATTGAAAATCCTATGGAGCACAGTTCTACAATGAAACACTTTGGGTCACCATTAAGTCAAAATCAACTTGATGGCAGTGGGTTTGGGCTTTTTTTAATGGCTCATAGAGTTGAACACCTTTTCTTGTGTTTAATTGCCATCAATCTATTCTGTACAATATAATGTGTGCTTATATCTTTTGCCTATTTCCAATTGGATTGTTTGTTGTTTTTACTGCTGAATTTTTAGAGTCCCTCATGCATCCTGAATTCTAGTCCTTTTTAGGATATATGGCTATCAAATATTTTCTCTGCCTAAACCTTGTCTTTTTATCCTCTTAAAACAATATTTTGCAGAGTGAACATTTTTAATTTTCATGAAGTCCAATGTGCCGATTTTTTCTTTTATAGATTGTGCTTCAGGTCATGTAGAATAATTATTTGCCTAGCCTTAGGTTCTAAAGTTTCTTTGCTATGTTCCCTCTTAAAGGGTTTCGTAGTTTTACGTTTAACGCTGTAATCTATTTTAAGCTAATTTTTGTATACAGTTTGAGGTTTGCATCCATGTTTTTTTTTATATAAGTGTCCAATTGTTTCAGTGCCCTTTATTGAAAAGCCTATCTTTTCTCCATTGAATTGCTTTCGCACATTGTAAAAAAAAAAATCAGTCGGGCGTATTTGTGTGGGTCTGTTTCTGAGTTCTCTATTTTGTTTCATTAACTATGTGTCTATCCCTCCAAAACTACCACACTGTCTTGAGTACTCTAGATACATAGCGGTATTGAGTAGAGTGAACTGTCTCACTTTACTACTTTCTATAACACTGCTTTGGCTACCCTAAGACTTACAGCTCTCCATATAAATTTTAGAATATGCTTGTTTATGTGTACAAATTTTTTTTGTTGGGATTTTGATAGGAATTTCATTAAACCTACTGACCAAATTGGGAAAATTTTACATCATTTCTATGCTGAGTCTTCCAATCCATGGTCATGGCATGTATCTCCATTTATTTAGGTCTTCTGTGATTTCTTTTTTCATCATCTTGTAATATTCAGTATAAAGATTCTATATATATTTTTTCAGGTTTATATCTAAATATTTCATTTTATTTTTTTTGGAGCAATTGTAAATGGTATTGTGCTTTTAATTCTTATTTCCACATAATCATTTTTACTATATAGAAGTGGTTTTTTTTTGTTTGTTTTTGCAATGACTTTGTATCCTATTACCTTGCTGAACTCGCTCACTTATTAATTCAGTTTTTTTTTTACTCTCTTCGGGAATAAAAACGTGAACAGATACAAAATTTTTTTTCTATCTTTTGCTTGCCTTATATCAGTAGCTAGACTATTCAGTACTATGTTAAATAGCAATGGTGAAAGTGGACCTTTTTACTTTGTACACAACTTAGGGGGAAGTATTTTGTCTTTCACCATTAAATATGATGCTAGCTGTAAATTTTTTTTTGTGCAGGACCTTCATCAACTTCAGTTCTTTGTTGAGTGTTTTTTATTATGAAGGGTGTTGAATTTTTGTCAAATGCTTTTTTCTGTATCAATTCCTGTGATCATGTGACTTTTCTTTAGCGTGTTCTTGTTTAGCTTGTTCTTTAGGTGAATTACACAAATTGATATTTGAATTTTTGGAATAAACCTCACTTTGCTATGGTGTATAATCACTTTTATGCATTGGTGGATACCATTTGCTGATATTTTGTTCTAGGATTTTTGCACTTAATATTTATGAGTAATAGTGGTCTGTAGTTTTCTTTTTTTGTAATGTCTCTGGTTTTGGCACCAGGGTAATACTGGCCTCAAAAATGAGTTGAAGTGGGAGGCAGGACCAAGATGACAGAATAGCCAGATGCTTCCAGTGATCCCTCTTACAGGTGCAGGGGTTTGGGGATAGTGATTCCAAGGGACATCTATTACGAAAATCTATTAAGATTGGCATAATAAAATCTATTAAGAAAACACTCTGCATCCCACTTTGGAGAGTGGTGTCCGGGGTCTTGAAAGCTAGGAAGCAGCCATCTAAGATGCATCCGTTGGTCTTAACCCACCTGGAGCAAAGGAGAATGAAGAACACCAAAGACACTAGGTAATTATGAGTCCAAGAGGCAGAAAGGGCCACATAAAGCAGAGACTACATTAGTCTGAAACAAGAAGAATTAGACGGTGGCCAGCTACAACTGATGACTGCTCTGACAGGGAACACAACAGAGAACCCTGAGGGAGCAGGAGAGCAGTGGGATGCAGACCTCAAATTCTTGTAAGAAGACCAGACTGAATGGTCTGACTGAGACTAGAAGGGCCCCAGAGGTCATGGTCCCCAGACCTTCTGTTAGCTCAAGACAGGAACCATTCCCAAAGCCAACTCTTCAGAGAGGGATTAGACTGGACTATGGGATAGAAAACGTAGAAAACGACACTGGGGAAGAATGAGCTTCTTAGATCAAGTAGACATATGAGATTAAGTTGGCATCTCCTGTCTGAAGGGGAAATGAGAGGGCAGAGGGGGTCAGAGGCTGGCCGAATGGACACAAAAAGAAAGAGGGGAGGGAAGGAGTGTGCTGTCTCATTAGGGGGAGAGCAATTAGGAGTATATAGCAAGGTGTTTACAATTTTTTGTATGAGAGTCCGACTTGATTTGTAAACTTTTACTTAAAGCACAATAAAAATTTCTAAAAAAGAAAAAAATGAGTTGGAAAGTATTCTGGTACAGATTGTGTAAAATTGGTGCTAATTCTTCTCTAAATATTTGAAAACATTCTCCAGTAAGTCATCTGTGCCTAGAGAAATCTTTGCAGAAGGGTTTTTAATCACAAATCTATTTTTTTTAAAAAGGATAGATAGGACGATTCAGGTAATTGATTTTATCTTGGTTGGGATTTGATAGTTTGTGGTTTTTGAGGAATTAGTCCATTTTTTCTAAGTTGTCAAATTTATGAGTGTAAAGTTGTTTGCAGTATTCTTTTATTACCCTTTTAATGTTTATTGTATCGATGGTGATAATCCTTGTTTCTTTAGTGGTATTAGTGATTTGTTTCTTCTTCCCCCCCCCCCTTATCTTGCTCGAAGTTTCTCAATTTTTTTAAAGAACCAGACTGGTTTCATTTATATTCTCTATTGTTTTCTTCTTATAATTTCATTGAGTTTAATTTTAATTTTTTAATTTTTATTTTTCATGTTGCTTGCTTTGGGTTTATTTTCTTCATTTTCTAATTTTTGTGGTAGCTATTGAATTATTGACAAGATACTTTTTTTCTGATATAAGCATTTAGTAATAAAAATTTTTCCTTCAGCCCTGTTTTAGCTGTGCTCCACAAATTTTGGTACATTTTTTTATTTTCCTTCAGTTCTATGTATTTTCTTATTGTCTTTGAGACTTTCTTTTTGACCCATAGATTGCTTAGAAGTCTTTCTGTTATTGATATCTACTTAAATTCCATTTTGGTTAGAGAAAAAACTGTATGATTTCAAACTTTTCAAATATTTTGAGGTTTGTTTTACTGCCTGGTATACGGTCTATCTTGATGAATATTCCACTAATGTGTATTCTAATGTGTATTTTGCAGTTTTTAAATGGAGTGTTGTATAAATGTCAGTTAGATCCCCTTGGCTAATTGTGTTGCTCATTTCTTTGATATTCTTGCTCATTTTTAGTATAGTAGCTCTATCAATTACCAATAGTGGGTTGTTGAAGTCCCCAAATATAAATGGAGCTTCATATATTTATTTTTTTTTTGATTTATCACATTTTCATGTATTTTAAAGGTCCATAGCTTATTGCACATACTTTTGGGATTGACATATATTTTTGGTGGATTAATCATAATATGTTTATGTAATGCCTGTCTTTGTCCCTAATAATTTTCTTTGCATCTCAGTCTACTTCATCTGACAGTAATATAACCAGTCTTACTATTTTCTATTAATGTTACCATTTCTCTACTCTTTAGTTTCAGATTCCCTATGCCATTGAGGTTCTCATCTAGTCTTTCAAGTTGCTGTTGTTATTTGATCCCATATTAAAAATATATATATATAGATAGTACTTAAAAGAGCATAAGGCCCAAGGCAGACATTTTATACTAGTTAAGCTAAACTATTGTTTGGTTTTAAGAAGACTTCAGGGGATATTTTTGGTTTAAGGTTTAAAGATAATCTCAGGGCAATAATTTCAGGGGTTCATCAAGCCTCCATGGCTCCAGAAAGTCTGGAGTCTGTGAGAACTTTAAATTTTGTTCTGCTTCCCCCCCCCTCCTTTGATTAGGATTCCTCTATAGAATCCTTGATAAAAATGTTCAGTAATGGTAGCCGGTCACCATCTAGTTCTGATGTCATGGCAAAGAAGGCAGTTGTTCATGGAGGCAATTAGCGACACATTCCGTATCCTCTTGCTATTCCTGACTCTCCTTTCTCTGTAGCTCCGGGTGAATATAAGCCAATTGTTTGCCTTGAATGGCCACTTGCAAGCTTTCAAGCCCCAAGACACTATGCAAAGAATGAGGAGGTAGACTAGATGCAGTAATCAAGTTATTAGGCCAATTAACTGGGATGTTCCATAAAACTGTGTCTCTAAACCTCCAAACAAAGGAATTAAATCCTGTCAGGTTTCTGGTTGTACATAAGCATCCTCAGCATCTACTTCGTTTTTTTTGGGGGGGGGGGCGGTGAATCTATCTCACAACTTTGGCCAATTCAACTTTATACAGGTGTACAACTTATTGACAGCACTTACAATTATCAACTGTGCAACTCTACCTTCAATCAATGCAATTTTCACTTTTAAAGTGATTGTTGATATGTTTGAGCTTAAACCTGTCCTCTTATCATTTTTGCCCTACTTGTTTCCTCTGTTTCTTATTCCTCCGTTTTTCTTTTCTTGTATGCCTGCATGTCACTTAAACATTTTTTAGAGTTTCATCTTGTTTTATTTATGCTACTTTTGAGAATACTCTTTGGTGTAGGTTTCTTAGTGGTTGCTGTATGTAGTACAATACAGGTACGTACTGATATTGACCTTTCACCACTTCAAGTGAAGTATTGAAACCTCTTACTTCCATTTATGTCCCTTTATCCTCTTCACATTCTAAATATAATTGTCTCAACTATTTCTTCTACATGCATTGAGCACCACCTGAGATTATAATTTTTTTGCTTCAACTATAAAAAAGTCATTGAGGAAACTCATAAAGAGAAATATAAACTAGTTGCCATCAAGTGAATTCAGACACATAGTGACACCAGGTGTGTCAGAATAGAACTGTGTTCCATAGGGTTTTCAATGGTAGTTTTTCAGCGGTAAGTCGCCAGGCCTTTCTTCTGAGGTGCTTCTGGGTCAGCTCAAACCTCCAACCTTTCAGTTAGCAGCCAACTGTATTAACAGTTTGTACCACCCAGAGACTCCAAGAAGTATAGTCTATCATATTTATCCCTATTCTTTAATCATTCTGTTGTTCCTTATTCTCTGATTTTCTAATCCTTCTGCGATCATTTCCATTCTGTTTGCAGAACTTTTTTTAGCCATTCTTTAAGAGTAGATTTGCCAGTGACAAATTTAGTCTGAGTATCTTCATCTGAGAGTATTTTCACTCCTCCTTTCTGAGGATATTTTTGCATGATATAGAATTTGGAGCTCTTTTATACTTAAAAAATGCTGTGTTGCTTCTTTCTGGTGCCATGACTTCTGTCATTCAAATTGGGGCCTCTCTACAAGTAATGCCAATTTTTTTTCTGGTTCCTTTTAAGATTTTTGATTTGTCTTTACTTTTAAAAAAGTTTAATTACGAAGTGTCCCGGCATGGATTTCTTTGAGTTTATCCTAGTTTTTATTTCTTCAGTCTTAAGTCTATAGGTTTATCTCTTTTGAAAAATTTGAAGTTTTCACCTATGGTTTCTTCAAATACTTTTTCAACCTTACCTTGTTTTCTTCTTCTAGGACTCCAATGACATGAACGTTAAATCTTGTATTACAATTATATAAGTCCCTGAGGCTCTATTCATTTTTTTAGTCTATTATTCATATTGCCAAGTTATATTGCTGTCTCCTCAATTTCACTGATTCTATATTCTGTCATCTCCAATCTACTATCGAGTCCTTCCAGGGAGGGTTTTGGTTTTTGGTTATTTGGCTACTGTATTTTTCAGTTCTGTAATTTCATTTTGGTTCCTTTTTATAACTCATCATTTATTTTTGCTGAGGTTTTCTAATTTTTCATTTGTTTCAATGGAATTTGTAATTATTGTTGAATGAATTTGATGAGGAGTGCATTAAAATATTTCTCAGAGAGTCCCAGTACATGATTCATCTTGGTATTGTCATCAGCTAATAGTCTCATTTATGTTGAGACTTTCTATTTCAGGATATAAGGAGGGAGTTTTTAATATTTCCTGGACATTTTGGATATTATGTCAGGAGTCTCTTGATTCGGTTTAAATATTTTATTTTAGCGGACTGTCTCCCGGTTTAACTTCAACCCACAGATTTCGATGGCTCTTCCTCGTTCCTTTGATATCATGCCGTTGATCCACTGCTACCAGCAACCGTGAGGTAGCAGATAGGTTGACTCATATAGCCTTGCTGGTGAAGACCACACCAATAATGTCAGCACATTTGAGGTGGAAAATGGGTTGGCCTCACAGGGCTGTGGTGGCAATGCTACTGTGGGCACATTGAGGTTCCTGTTAACACTGCCTATGGGTCTTTCCATTAAGCTTTTACTTGTCATGTCCTTTAGCAAGAGACCTTGGAGTTTATTCCTTTCCTTCTCTCTTTCTTTTTTGCTATGCCTGTTGGTGTTTCTGAATTGTGGACCTCTCTGGCACACAGCGAGAGATATATGGCTAATACAAAGAAAACCCGGAGAATTTGTTGTCATGTAGTTCTTCAAGTCCTGAGGTCCTTGGTCAGTTCAACTTCTTTCTATCTTTGAAACCCCTTTTATGATTGTCTGTTGAATTATTTTCAGAGTATTTAGCTGGAGTCAGAGAGGAGAAACAGGGAAATGTCAGTTTCCACCATCTTGTTCCTGAAATGAAATAACTCTTTGAGTCATTTTAAATGAAGTAAATAGAGTACAAATATTTATTTTCTGGGTGAAATTTTGCCTTTGGCCTTTAAATATGATCGTTGCCATAGAGGATGTTATTTTTTCATTTATTGAATACCTTGTTCTTATGCTTTATAATTTTCACATTTTGTATCTTACTTGGAAAGGCTTTTCCCATTCAAAAAATATTTCTTAAAAAAGCTTCCCATGGTTTATTGCAATATTTTTGCAGTTTCATTCTTTGATACACCTGGCATTTAAATTATCTTATTTTGATATGTATCTGGCAGCAAAAACTAGAAATATAACTTTATATTTTCCCAAATAGCTAGTCTAATGTTTCCAAGTACATATATTGAATAATCCACATTTACCCACTAATTTGAACTCCCACTTATGTTTAAAAAAATTACATTAAGTATTAGGTCTAAATTTGGTCTTTGTATTTTCTTTTACTACTCTATCTGTATGTCTATTTTTTCTCCAGTAACAAATATTTAAATATTTTTGTGTCTTAATATCTGACAGAGTGGAAGATCCTTATCACTACTACTAACTGAAGAGTAGGAACAACAGAATATCTTTCAATTGATGAATGAATAAATTAAATGTGGCACACCCATACAATGGAATATTATTTGGCAATAAAAAGGAATGAATACTGATACATGTTATGATATGCATAAAACTTGAAAGCATTATGCTAAGTGAAAGAAGCAAGTTACAAAAGACCACATATGATAAAATATGAAATGTCTAGGTTATGGAAACCTATAAAGATATAAAATAAACTAGTGGTTGTCTAGGGCTGGAGGTGAGGAGCTACAGAGAATTAAGAAGGAGTTAGCTGATAACAGGTAAAAAGTTAATTTTTTCATTGTTAGAACTGTTCTTAAATTTATTGTGGTGATGGATGTGTGACTGTGAATAAAGTTAATATCACTAAATTGTGCACTTTAAATGTGTACACTATATGGTATGTGAAATATGTTTTTAAAAAAAACTATTAAAAAGAGGGAAATAATACAGATTTTGGTACATGGAAGTGCGGTACTGTTGAAAATAACACCTAAAAATGTAGCATTGACTTTGGAATTGGGTAGTAGGCAGACAGTGGAAGAAATATGAAGAGAAGGATAGAAAAAAAGAAAAAAAACAGGTTGCCTTGTACAGATTGTGAGTAGAGATAAGGATGCTAATAGTTTCTCTTCTGGTATTTGTGCACTGTTAGTTATGGTTTGTACTCCATTTATGCCATCTATTAGGGCTCCTAGCATTGACCTTATGTTTTTTCCATAACCCTTATCATTTTAGATATTATATTTAGGTCTTTGATTCATTTTGAGTTAGTTTTTATACATGGTGTGAGGTATGGATCTTGCTTCATTTTTTTTACAGATGAATATCCAGTTATGCCATTTGTTAAAGAGACTCTCTTTTCCCCATTTTAATGGACTTTGGGACTTGGTCAAATATCAGGTGTTCATATGTGGATGCATTTATGTCTGGATTCTCAATTCTGTTCCATTGGTCCATGTATCTCTTGTTGTACCAGTACCAGGCTGTTTTGACTACTGTGGCTGTATAATAAGTTCTAAAATCAGGTAGCGTGAGGCCTCTCAATTTGTTCTTCTCCATTTCGTTAAAAAATGTGGTTTAAATTTGGATGGGATTGCATTGTATCTGTAGATTGCTTTGGGTAGGATTGACGTTTTCACTATGTTGAGTCTTCCTATCCATGAGCAAGGTAAATTTTCCCACTTATGTAGGTCTCTTTTGGTTTCTTGCAGTAGTGTCCTGTAGGTTTCTTTGTATAGGTCTTTTAAGTCTCTGATTAAATTTATTCCTAGGTATTTTATCTTCTTGGGGGCTACTGTGAATGGTATTGATTTGGTGATTTCCTCTTCGAAGTTCTCTTTGTTGGTGTAGAGAAATCTTACTGATTTTTGTATGTTTACTCTGTATCCTGATACTTTGCTGAAATCTTCTGTTAGTTCCAGTAGTTTTTTGTGGATTCTTTGGCACTTTCTGCATGTAAGATCATATCATCTCTAAATGAGGATTTTTTACTTCTTCCTTACCAATTTGTATGCCATTTATTTCTTTGTCTTGCCTTATTGCTCTGGCTAGGACTTTAAGCATAATGTTTAATAACAGTGGTGATAAACTGCATCTTCATCTGGCTCCCGTTCTCAAGAGGAGTGCTTTCAGACTCCATTTAGTATGATGCTGGCTGTTGGCTTTGTATAAATGCCCTTTATTATGTTGAGAAATTTCATTCTATTCCTATTTTGCTAAGGGTTTTTATACTGAATGGCTGTTGGACTTTGTCAAATGCCTTTTCTGTATCAATTGATAAGATCATGTGATTCTTTTCTTTTGTTTTATTTATGTGATGGATTACATTGCTTTTCTAATGCTGAACCATCCCTGCATACCTGATATGAATCCCAGTTGGTCATGGTGAATTACTTTTTTGATTTTTTGTTGAATTCAATTTGTTAGAATTTTGTTGAGGATTTTTGCGTCTTTGTTCACGAGGGATATTGTTCTGTAATTTTCTTTTTTGTGGTGTCTTTACCTGCTTTTGGTATCAAGGAAATGCTGGCTTCATAGAATGAGTTTGGAAGTATTCCATCATTTTCTGTGTTCTGAAATCCCTTTAGTAGTGCTGGTGATAACTTTTCTCTGAAAGTTTGGTAGAATTCTCCAGTGAAGCCCTCAGGGCCAGGGCTTTTTCTGTTTGTTTGTTGGTAGTTTTTTAATTACCTCTTCAATCTCTTCTTTTGTTATAGGTTTATTTAGTTCTTCTCCCTCTGTTTGTGTTAGTGTAGGTAGGTGGTGTGTTTCTAGACATTTGTCCATTTCCTCTAGGTTTTCAAGTTTGTTAGAGAACAATTTTTCATAGTATTCTGTTATGATTCTTTTAATTTCAGTTGGGTCTCTTGTAATATCACCCATCTCATTTTTTATCGGGGTTATCTGCTTCCTTTCCTGTTTTTCTTTTGTCAGTTTGGCCAATGGTTTATCAATTTTGTTCGTCTTTTTTAAGAACGAGCTCTTGGTGTTGTTAATTCAGTTTTTTTTTTTTTTCTATTCTCTATTTCATTTATTTCTGATTTAATTTCTATTATTTCCTTCTTCTGGTGCCCAAAGTAGTCTTTTGCTGTTCTCTTTCTATTTGTTTGAGTTGTAGGGTTAATGTTTTGATTTTGGCCTTTTCTTCTTTTTGGATGTGTGCATTTATTGTTATAGAGTGACCTCTAAAAAAAAAAGTTTTTTTTTTTTTTGCTGAGCGCTGCTTTATGCTAGGTCCCAGAGGTTCTGGTCGATTGTGTTTTCATTCTCATTTGATTCTATGAATTTCTTTATTCCATCCTTGATTTCTTCTATAACCTGGTAGTTTTTGAGCAAGGTGTTGTTTAGTTTCCTTGTATTCATTTTTTTTGCTTTGCTTTTTCTGTTACTGATTTTTATTTTTAGGGCTTTATGGTCAGAAAAGATGCTTTGTAATATTTCTATGTTTTGTATTCTGTTAAGGCTTGCTTTGTGGCCCAATACATGGCTTGTTCTAGAGAATGCTCCAGGTGCATTGGAAAAGAAAGTATACTTGGCTGCTGTTGGGTGAAGTGTTCTGTATATGTCTGTAGGATCAAGTTGGTTGACTGTGGCATTTAGACCTGTCGTGTCTTTGTTGAGCTTTTTTCTGGATGTTCTGTCCTTCACCAAAAGTGGTGTGTTGAAGCCTCCTACTGAGACAGATAGGGTTAATTATTCTGGCAGCTGAACAAAAGAGGTATTAAAAGATTACCATCTGGGAGTTGGGTAAACAGGAACCCACCCTGTCAACATGAGATAAGATTGAAACAACCCATGAATTACTATCTCCTTCTTAGTGTTTTTCTAGTCCCCTCCTCCTTTGCAGGCTCTGAATGTGCAGAGGAGCAGAGTGTGACTGCTGTTTGACCTCTCTTAGGCCTCCAAAGATGGTGATGTAGTGCCAAAGATCAAGTGCACTGGTGCTATAGCCCATAATAAGTGATGCCAAGGGCTGCCAAAAGGACTCCATCTTGAGTATCAGCGGGTTCCATCTTAGATTCCAGATGCGCGCACAACCTAATTAACATGCACTGCCATTCTGAGAAGTACTCGCCCCTTGAAAGAAGCCCACTAAATATTCATTACTCTATTGTTTCTACCGAACCCATATATATTTATTGTCTCCACCAAACCCATATAAGCCCTAACCTTGCTTCCCTTTTCGAGTCAGTCTTTTGGAGAGGCTTAGATCCCAGCTGACTCCTTTTGCTTGACTCAAGCAAAATAAAGCTTGCTGAAGATAAAGTTTGTCTTTCACATGTATTCTTACTCAGGAAAAGACAAGGGCCCTTTGTGTCAGATTGGCAATTGGTAACACTACTATTATTGTGGAGCTGTCTATTTCTTTTTTCAGTGCTGTTAGAGTTTGTTTTATGTATTTTGGGGACCTGTTGTTGGGTATGTAAATATTTATTATGGTTATTCCTCCTTGTATATTGACCCCTTAATCATTATATAGTGTCCTTCCTTATCCTTTGTGGTGGATTTTGCTTTAAAGTCTACTTTGTCTGAGATTAATGTTATCACTCCAGCTCTTTTTTGATTGTTGTTTGCTTGGTTTGTTTCTTTTCCATCCTTCGAGCTTTAGTTTGTTTTTGTCTTTGAGTCTAAGGTGTATCTCTTGTAGGCAGCATATAGACAGATCATGTTTATTATCCATTCTGTCACTCTCTGTCTCATTGGTGTATTAGATCATTTTCATTCAGTGTAATTACTGATAGGTATGAGTTTAGTGTTGGCATTTTGATTTTTTTTCCTGTATGATTTTGACATTTTCTTTGATCCACTTAATTTTCTGCGCTGAGTCGTTTTTCTTTTTGTATTCACTTTTCACCTTTTTCATTGCTGTAGGTTTTGTAATTCCTGAGTCTGTATGTTTTTCTTTTGATGTGTAGGATTGTTATTTCCTTTGTGGTTACCTTAAAATTTACCTCTATTTTTGTAAGTTCAAACCAAGCTTTTATTTCTTGTTATTGCCTTCCTTAACTTCCTCTCCATACGAAAGTTCTATGACTTCATTTTGTCCCTCTTTTTTATTTTCATGTTGCTGGTGACAAATTCTGTTAATTTTCTTCATCTGAGAATGTCTTGATTTTGCCTTCATTTCATAAGGATATTTTTCAATATTTTCACTGTATATTGAATTTTGATTTGATATTACTTTTATTTTAATAATGTTTTACCAATTTCTTCTGGCTGCCATGGTTTTCTGAAGAGGAATTCATATTCATTTGAATTGTTTTTCCTCAAAGGTAAGGTGTAATTTTTATCTTTCATTGATTGTAAGATTTTTCTTTGATTTCAGTTTTCAGCAGTTGGACTATCATATGTCTTTACAAAGATTTGTTTTGTTTTTTCCTGATTGGGGTTTTCTTAGTTTCTAGAATGTGTAGGTTTATGTCTTTTTCCAAAACTGGTTGATTCTCTTCAAAAAAATTTCAACCCAACTCTATCTCCTCTCCTCTGGAATTCTGATGGTTCTAATGTTAGACTTTTTTTTTTTTATAATAGTCCCACAGATCTTTGAAGCTCTGTTCATGCTTTTTATTCCATTTTTCTCTTTGCTGTTTAGATTGGGCAATATCTATTTCTATCATCAATTTCACAGATTCTTTCTTCTTTTACCATGTTTTGCTGTTGAGTATATCCATGGAGTTGTTATTATTTCATTTTTCTGTTCTAAAATTTTATTTGGTACTACTTATATCTTGTATTTCTTTATTGAGACTTTGTATTTTTTACTTTTTTTCAAATATGTTTATAATTGCTCATTGGTACATTTTTATGATGACTGTTTAAGATCCTTGCCAGAGAATTGCAACATCTGTGTCATTTCAGCATTGGTATATTCTGATTGTCTTTTCTCATTGAAGTTGAGATTTTCCTAATTCTTGGCATGATGAATGATTTTGTATTATAACCTGGACATTTTAGATATTATGTTATGAGGACCTGGGCATTATCTAAATCTCTTGTTTTAGCAGACCTCTTCTGACACTACTCAGTTACTGCCAAGTGGGAGTGGAAATACAGCTTCTCTACCCAGCCTCTGTTGACACTGGGCCTGGGGGGATGGAGAGGTGGAGGGGTAGGGGCAGCCTTTGTTATGACTGGAAAAAAGGAGTTAAGGCTCCCCAATGAGCTTCCATTGATAACATCCTGGCTTGGAGGGGAGGGGCACCTCATTACTGTTCCCCATATGACCTTCACTGACACTGGGGTGGGTAGGTGGCATCATTAGAGCTGGTGGTGGTGAAAGTCCTGACTCTCCACTGAGCCTCTTCTGGCACCATCAAGCAGGGAGGGGAGGACTGCCTCCTTACTGTTGTGTGTTGATGGTAGTCCAGGCTCCCATTCCCACTTTGACTTTGCTAGTAGAGCTGGGGACACACTGTGAGTGTTTGTGTGTATATGTGTGTTGTATTTGGCTGAAATAGGGTTGTTATTGTCTAAAGGTTTTCTGTCTTGCTCAGCTGCTGCTTTCATGGTCCTTTGACTAGAGAGAGCAGGTTTTTGTTGCTACATTTTTTGGTCTGCTCCTTCTGGTGTTTCTGGCTTGCCAGCTTCTCCAGCACTAAGTCTGAGGTATATGAGGCAAAAAGACAACCCAGAGAACTTATCAGTGTGTCATGTCTCAAGTGTCAAGTTTCCTAGCTTGCCTGCTTTCTTCTCTCCATCACCTTTTTCTTGTATATAATAATTTCCAGAATTTCAGCTATACTTTAGTAGGATTAATAGGAAAAACTGTTTGCTACATCTTTCCCAAAGCATAGATTCAAACAAAGTTTTAAACCTTGTTTAAATGCTTTTAATTCATTTTTGTTAACCTTGTTGAAATAGGTCCTCTACTGCTCAGCAATTTTTGTATTTGTTTTATTTATTATTCCTCTTGTAAAATTTTGTTTCATCAAATAACACATTTTTCTTGTACCTCTTACCTCTTTACAGATTTTTTGCTTTCAAACAACAAAGATTCTTAGCTCCCCTATAGCCTAAAAGGAAAATAAATGATGCCTGCCTTCAAACATGTCTCTCATATTGATATCCATTTCCTTTCTTACTGGAATGACACTTCTCTAAATAGTAGCCTATGCTCACTGACCCAAGATACTTCAGTTCAAGTACCAAGTTTGTCTTTAATTAGTTACCTCAGGGATGCCACTTAACCTCTTTTGTATTAGTCTTTTTGGTCTGCTAAACTGTTGAGTATTAAAATAAAAAAAAAGGTTTTAACATTTGTGTCTCTGAATCTGTGAAGCTTTTGATACTATTGACCATACTTTCCTCCTTGAAATATTTTTTAAAAAGCAGAAGAAAATGTTAATTAAGTTCAAAAGTATAGAGCTTTTTTTCCTCCTCAGTCTCTTTAGTAATCTGTCATGAATTTTTTAATCTTTTACTTAAGGTCCTGCTCTTTTGGGTATAATGATAGCACTGGTGCAAGTACAGATCCTCACACATGCCCAAAGGATCCACCCAGCTTCGAAGTCACCCCTCCTACCAGTTACTGGAATAATATGCAATGTTATAGCAGGAGTGAAAAAAGTAAAATCTTCCCTTTCCCATAGGTCTGCAGCTCCAATACACAATAGAAGGATAACTCAAAGTGTATTGAAAATTCTGTGCTGGGACATGCTAGGTACCTGGATTGAGTTTTGGGTGACAGGAATGCACCCACTGATTCACCCACCAAATACTGTTTGTTGCTTCGAAACTAAAGATTGTTAACTCCATGCTCTGCCCAGAGACACCACTGGGTGATTTCATCAGGCTTCAACAGTCTTTGTGCTTGTGTAAAAGTCCCCTCCAATGGTGGAGGACAAAAAGGGTTGCTGGTAAGGAGTGTGCAGGGAGAGGCCAGGTGAAGCTCAGAGTTCCAAGGGTCAGAGGAGTGGGTAGCCCAGAACCTGTCCTGAAAAGATAGGGAGGCTGAGCATAAGGTGAAGCTCCAAGTCACCAGACGGATCCCCCATTGTCCCAGTGGAAAAAATACAAATTTAAAGAAAAAAAATTGTTAAGAATTTAAAGATAGAAACCACAGAGCATTAAGCCCCAAGCATGGTGCACTTCTGGACATGACTGAACTCAGAAGTCACATGAGTGTGCATGACTGCACTGGTCACATGCCCTTGGCCAGTCATACTCCTCTTCTTATAGACCTTTACTTGTTCTCAGAAGGGATGAACAACCTCTGCATTTCTCAACTGAAGGAACTGAAGAAAAAATTCAAGCCTTGAGATTCAATATTGAAGGATTCTATGGACAAAATATTGAAGGACACAGGAAGTATCAAAAGAAGATGAAAGGAATACAGAGAGTCATTGTACCAAATGGAATTGCTCAATGTTCAACCATTTCAGGAGGAAGTATATGACCAAGAACTGAAGGTATTGATGGAAGTAGTACAAGCTGCACTGAAGGCATTGACACAAAACAAGTGTTCAGGAACTGACAGAATATCAATTGAGATATTTCAACAAATGTATGCAACTCTGGAAGCGCTCACTTTTCTATACCGAGAAATTTTGAAGACAGGTACCTGGCCAGCTGACTGGAGGAAATTCATATTTGTTCCCATTCCAAAGAAAGGTGATCCAACAGAAAGTGGAATTATCCAACATATCATTAATATAACCTAGAAGTAAGATTTTGCTGGCGATAATACAAAAATGGTTGCAACAGCATGTCGACAGGGAACTGCCAGACATTAAAGCTGGATTCAGAAGAGGGTGTGGAAAAAGGGATATCATTGCTGATATCAGATGGATCTTAACTGAAAGCAAAGAATACCAGACAGATGTTTTCCTGTATATTACTGATTATGCAAAGGCATTTGACTGTGTGGATCACAATAAATTGTGGATAACATTGTGAAGAATGGGCATTCCAGAACAAATGATTGTGCTCATGTGGAACCTGTACATAGATTAAGAGGCAGTCTTTCGAACAGAACAAGGGGATACTGCTTGGTTTAAAACCAGAAAAGGTATGTATTGTGGTTGTATCCTTTCACCACACTTATTCAATCAGTATGCTGAGCAAATAACCAGCAAAGACGGACTATATGAAGAACACAGTATCAGGATGATGATATAACCTCATTTGCTGAAAGTGAAAAGGACTTGAAGCACTTAGCGATGAAGATCAATGACTTCTAAATCACCATCTAGATCTCATACAAAAGATGTTAGAGGACGAACGAGTTCACACTTAGCATATGGCATGAATTAAAAGACCTATGTTCTAGTCCAAGTTCTTGTAGGAATTTGTTTTATGACCTTGGGTATCACACTCCCATTTTGAGTTTAAGTTCCCATAATTCTATAAATGAGGTCAAAATCAAACACTGATGGGAGGACTGATTCTCATAGTAAGTATCTTTATAGTAAGAATATCAATGCAAAGTAAATTATTAACTGCAAAAATAAGTGTAACAATTTTTACATATGTTGAGTGTTAAGCATATTTAATATTAACTAAGCAAACCAAAATTTCTTTAAAACATAAATTCAGGTTTTTTTTTTTTTTTGCTGTGGTGAAAATATACACACCAAACACACACCAAGTCAACAATTTTTACATGTATAATGCAGCGGCATTGATTAAATTGTTCAAGTTGTGCAATCATTCCCTTTATGCTTTTCCAAATTACTCTACCACCATTAACATAAACTCACTGCTCCCTAAGAAAAACTTCTTTTCCCTTCCATTCCAATCCTGGCAACTACTAACAATTTTGGTTTCTATATTATTGCTTATTTCATATAAGTGAGATTATTCAGCATTTTTCCTTTTGTGATTGACTAATTACATGCAGTATAATGTTTTCAAGGTTTACGCATGTTGTGGCCTATATCAGGACTTCATTTCTCTTAAGGCTGAATGATATTGCATTGTATGTATATACTACATTTTGTTTATCCATTCATCTGTTGGTGGACATTTCAGTTGTTTCCACCCTTTGAATATTATTGCAATGAACATTGGTCTACATGTATCTCTTTGCATTGCTGCTATCAACTCTCTCGGGTATACACCTAAGAGTGAAAAAGCTATGATCACTTTTTTGAGGAACCAACAAATTTTTTCTCACAGTAGGAGAACCATTTTACATTCCCATCAGCAGTAAACAAGGGTTTCAGTTTCTCCACAACCTCACACCTATTTTTTTTATCTTTGTTATCCCAATGAGGGTGAGATGGTATCACATTGTGGTTTCGATTTGCATCTCCTTAATGGAAAATGATGTTGAACACATTTTTTTTATAATTTTTATTGCTTTAAGTGAAAGTTTACAAATCAAGTCAGTCTCTCACACAAAAACCCATATACACCTTGCTACACACTCCCAATTACTCTCCCCCTAAAGAAACAGCCCGCTCTTTCCCTCCATACTTTCTTTTCATGTCCATTTCATCAGCTCCTAACCCCCTCCACCCTCTCATCTCCCCTCCAGGCAGGAGATGCCAACATAGTCTCAAGTGTCTACATGATCCAAGAAGCTCACTCCTCACCAGCATCCCTCTCCAACACATTGTCCAGTCCAATCCATGTCTGAAGAATTGGGTTTGGGAATGGTGCCTTTCCTGGGCCAACAGAAGGTCTGGGGGCCATGACCACTGGGCTCCTTCTAGTCTCGGTCAGACCATTAAGTCTGGTCTTATGAGAATTTGGGGTCTGCATCCCACTGCTCTCCTGCTCCCTCAGGAGTTCTCTGTTGTGGCCCCTGTCAGGGCAGTCATCAGTTGTAGCGGGCACCATCTAGTTCTCTCGGTCTCAGGATGATGTCGTCTCTGGTTCATGTGACTCTTTCTGTCTCTTGGGCTCGTAATTGCCTTGTATCCTTGGGAGTTCTTTATTCACCATTGGTCCAGGTGGGTTGAGACCAACTGATGAATCTTAGATGGCTGCTTGCTAGCATTTAAGACCCCAGACGCCACTCTTCAAAGTGGGATGCAGAATGTTTTCTTAATAGACTTTATTATGCCAATTGACTTAGATGTCCCCTGAAACCATGGTCCCCAGACCCCTGGCCCTGCTACGAGGCCTTCAAAGCATTCAGTTTATTCAGGAAACTTCTTTGCTTTTTGTTTAGTCCAATTGTGCTACCTCCCCTGTATTGTGTGCTGTCTTTCCCTTCACCTAAAGTAGTTCCTATCTACTATCTAATTAATGAATGTCCCCTCCTACCCTGCCTCCTTCCCCCCTCTTGTAACCACAAAAGAATGTTTTCTTCTCAGTTTAAACTATTTTTCAAGTTCTTATAATAGTGGTCTTATGCAATATTTGTCCTTTTTCAACTAATTTCACTCAGCATAATGCCTTCCATGTTCCTCCATGTTATGAAATGTTTCACAGATTCCTCACTGTTCTTTATCAATGCCTAGTATTCCATTGTGTGAATATACCATAATTTATTTACCCATTCATCCGTTGATGGGCACCTTGGTTGCTTCCATCTTTTTGCTATTGTAAACAGTGCTGCAATAAACATGGGTGTGCATATATCTGTTCGTGTAAAGGCTCTTATTTCTCTAGGATATATACCAAGGAGTGGGACTGCTGGATTGTATGGTAATTCTATTTCTAGCTTTATAACGAAGAACCGAATTTATTTCCAAAGTGGTTATACCATTTTACATTCCCATCAGCAGTGTAGAAGTGTTCCAATCTCTCCACAGCCTCTCCAACATTTATTATTTTGTGTCTTTTGGATTCATGCCAGCCTTGTTGGAGTGAGATGAAATCTCATCGTAGTTTTGATCTGCATTTCTCTGATGGCTAAAGATCGTGAATGTTTCCTCATATATCTGTTAGCTGCCTGAATGTCTTCTTTAGTAAAGTGTCTATTCATATCTTTTACCGATTTTTTAATTGGGTTATTTGTCTTTTTGCAGTTGTGCTTTTGCAGTATCATGTAGATTTTAGAGATCAGGCACTGATCAGAAATGTCATAGCTAAAAACTTTTTCCCAGTCTATAGGTAATCTTTTTACTCTTTTGGTGAATTCTTTGCATGAGCATAGGTACTTGATTTTTAGGAGCTCCCAGTTATCTAGTGTTTCTTCTACGTTCTTTATAATGTTTTCTATACTGTTTATGCCATGTATTAGGGCTCCTAATGTTGTCCCTTTTTTTTTTCTTCCATGATCTTTGTCGTGTTAGATTTTATATTCAGGCCTTTGATCCATTTTGAGTTAGTTTTTATGCATGGAGTGTGGTATGGGTCTTGTTTCATTTTTTTACAGATGGATATCTAGTTATGCCAGCACCATTTATTAAAAAGACTGTCTTTCCCCCATTTAACTGTTTTGGGGACTTTGTCAAGTATCAACTGCTCATGTGTGGATGGATTTATGTCTGGATTCACAATTTTGTTCCATTGGTCCATGTATCTGTTGTCCCAGTACCAGGCTGTTTTGACTACTGTGGCAGTATAATAGTTTCTAAAATCAGGTAAAGAAAGGCCTGCCACTTTCTTCTTCCTTTTCACTAATGCCTTATTATCCGGGGCCTCTTTCCCTTCCATATGAAGTTGAAGATTTGTTTCTCAAACTCATTAAAGAGTGTCATCGGGATTTGGATCAGAATTGGATTAAATGTATAGATAGCTTTTGGCAGAATAGACATTTTTATAATGTTAAGGCTTCCTATCCACAAGCAAGGTATGTTCTTCCACTTATGTAAATCTCTTTTGCTTTCTTGCAGAAGTGTGCTGTAGTTTTCTTTGTATAAGTCTTTTACATCTCTGGTAAGATTTATTCCTAAGTATTTTATTTTCTTGGGGGCTATGGTAAATAGCATTGATTTGGTGATTTCCTCTTCGATGTTCTTTTTGTTGATGTAGAGGAATCCAACTGATTTTTTAAAATAATTTTTATTGTGCTTTAAGTGAAACTTTACAAATCAATCCAGTCACATATAAGCTTATACACACCTTACTCCATACCCTCACTTACTCTCCTCCTAATGAGTCAGCCCGCTACCTCCTTCCAGTCTCTCCTTTCGTGATGATTTTGCCAGTTTCTAACCCTCTCTACCCTCCCATCTCCCCTCCAGACGGGAGATGCCAAAACAGTCTCAAGTGTCCATCCGATAAAAGTAGCTCACTCTTTGTCAGCATCTCTCTCCAACCCATTGTCCAGTCCCTTCCATGTCTGATGAATTGTCTTCGGGAATGGTTCCGGTCCTGGGCCAACAGAAGGTTTGGGGACCATGACCACCGGGATTCATCTAGTCTCAGTCAGACCATTAAGTCTGGTCTTTTTATGAGAATTTGGGGTCTGCATCCCACTGTTCTCCTGCTCCCTCAGGGGTTCTCTGTTCTGCTCCCTGTCAGGGCAGTCATCGATTGTGGCCGGGCACCATCTAGCTCTTCTGGTCTCAGGATGATGTAAGTCTCTGGTTCATGTGGCCCTTTCTGTCTCTTGGGGTCATAGTTATCGTGGGACCTTGGTGTTCTTCATTGTCCTTTGATACAGGTGGGTTGAGACCAATTGCTGCATCTTAGATGGCCGCTTGTTAGCATTTAAGACCCCAGACGCCACATTTCAAAGTGGGATGCAGAATGTTTTCATAATAGAATTATTTTGCCAATTGACTTAGAAGTCCCCTCAAGCCATAGTCCCCAAACCCCCGCCCTTGCTCTGCTGACCTTTGAAGCATTCAGTTTATCCCGGAAACTTCTTTGCTTTTGGTCCAGTCCAGTTGAGCTGACTTTCCGTATATTGAGTATTGTCCTTCCCTTCACCTAAAGTAGTTCTTATCTACTAACTAATCAGTAAATTACCCTCTCCCACCCTCCCTCCCTCCCCCACTCGAGACCACAAAAGCATGTGTTCTTCTCAGTTTATACTATTTCTCAAGATCTTATAATAGTGGCCTTATACAATATTTGTCCTTTTGCCTCTGACTAATTTCATTCAGCATAATGCCTTCTAGGTTCCTCCATGTTATGAAATGTTTCACAGAATCGTCACTGTTCTTTATGGATGCATAGTATTCCATTGTGTGAATATACCACGATTTATTTAACCATTCATCCGTTGATGGACACCTTGGTTGCTTCCATGTTTTTGCTATTGTAAACAGAGCTGCAATAAACATGGGTGTGCATATATGTGCTCATGTAAAGGCTCTTATATCTCTAGGATATATTCCGAGGAGTGGGATTTCTGGGTTGTATGGTAGTTCTATTTCTAACTGTTTAAGATAACGCCAGATAGATTTCCAAAGTGGTTGTACCATTTTACATTCCCACCAGCAGTGTATAAGAGTTCCAATCTCTCCGCAGCCTCTCCAACATTTATTATTTTGTGTTTTTTGGATTAATGCCAGCCTTGTTGGAGTGAGATGGAATCTCACTGTAGTTTTGATTTGCATTTCTCTAATGGCTAATGATCATGAGCATTTTCTCATGTATCTTTTAGCTGCCTGAATATCTTCCTTAGTGAAGTGCGTGTTCATATCCTTTGCCCACTTTTTGATTGGGTTGTTTGTTTGTGGTTGAGTTTTGACAGAATCATACAGATTTTAGAGATCAGGCGCTGGTCAGAGATGTCATAGCTGAAAATTCTTTCCCAGTCTGTAGGTGGTTTTTTACTCTTTTGGTGAAGTCTTTAGATGAGCATAGGTGTTTGATTTTTAGGAGCTCCCAGTTATTTGGTTTCTCTTCATCATTTTTGGTAATGTTTCGTATTCTGTTTATGGCTTGTATTAGGGCTCTTAGGGTTGTCCCTATTTTTTCTTCCATGATCTTTCTCGTTTTAGTCTTTATGTTTAGGTCCTTGATCCACTTGGAGTTAGTTTTTGTGCATGGTGTGAGGTATGGATCCTGTTTCATTTTTTTCAAATGGATATCCGGTTATGCCAGCACCATTTGTTAAAAAGACTCTCTTTTCCCCAATTAACTGACACTGGGCCTTTGTCAAATATCAGCTGCTCATATGTGAACGGATTTATATCTGGGTTCTCAATTCTGTTCCATTTTTCTATGTGCCTGTTGTACCAGTACCAGGCTGTTTTGACTACTGTGGCTGTATAATAGGTTCTGAAATCAGGTGGAGTGAGTCCTCCCACATTGTTCTTCTTTTTCAGTAATGCTTTACTTATCTGGGGCTTCTTTCCCTTCCATATGCAATTGGTGATTTGTTTCTCCATCACATTAAAAAATGACCTTGGAATTTGGATCAGAAGTGCATTGTATGTATAGATGGCTTTTGGTAGAATAGACATTGTTACTATGTAAAGTCTTCCTATCCATGATCAAGGTGTGTTTTTCCACTTATGTAGGTCCTTTTTAGTTTCTTGCACTAATTCTTTGTACTTTTCTTTGTATAGGTCTTTTTTTTTTTTATAATAACTTTTATTAAGCTTCAAGTGAACGTTTACAAATCCAATCAGTCTGTCACATATAAGTTTACATACATCTCACTCCCTACTCCCACTTACTCTCCCCGTCTTGAGTCAGCCCTTTCAGTCTCTCCTTTCTTGACAATTTTGCCGGCTTCCCTCTCTCTATCCTCCCATCCCCCCTCCAGACAAGAGTTGCCAACACAATCTCAAGTGTCCAACTGATATAATTAGCTCACTCTTCATCAGCGTCTCTCTCCCACCCGCTGACCAGTCCCTTTCATTTCTGATGAGTTGTCTTCGGGGATGGTTCCTGTCCTGTGTCAACTGAAGGTCTGGGGACCATGGCCGCTGGGATTCCTCCAGTCTCAGTCAGACCATTAAGTTTGGTCTTCTTATGAGAATTTGGGGTCTGCATCCCACTGATCTCCTGCTCCCTCAGGGGTCCTCTGCTGAGCTCCCTGTCAGGGCAGTCATCGATTGTGGCCGGGCACCAACTAGTTCTTCTGGTCTCAGGATGATGTAGGTCTCTGGTTCATGTGGCCCTGTCTCTTGGGCTCTTAGTTGTCATGTGGGCTTGGTGTTCTTCATTTTCCTTTGCTCCAGGTGGGTTGAGACCAATTGCTGCATCTGAGATGGCTGCTTGTTAGCATTTAAGACCCCACACGCCACATTTCAAAGTGGGATGCAGAATGATTTCATAATAGAATTATTTTGCCAATTGACTTAGAAGTCCCCGCAAACCATGTTCCCCAGACCCCCGCGCTTGCTCCGCTGACCTTTGAAGCATTCATTTTATCCCGGAAACTTCTTTGCTTTTGGTCCAGTCCAATTGAGCTGACCTTCCATGTATTGAGTGTTGTCTTTCCCTTCACCTAAAGCAGTTCTTATCTACTGATTAATCAATAAAAAAACCCTCTCCCACCCTCCCTCCCTCCCCCCCTCGTAACCACAAAAGTATGTGTTCTTCTCAGTTTACTATTTCTCAAGATCTTATAATAGTGGTCTTATACAATATTTGTCCTTTTGCCTCTGACTAATTTCGCTCAGCATAATGCCTTCCAGGTTCCTCCATGTTATGAAATGTTTCAGAGATTCGTCACTGTTCTTTATCGATGTGTAGTATTCCATTGTGTGAATATACCACAATTTATTTACCCATTCATCCGTTGATGGACACCTTGGTTGCTTCCAACTTTTTGCTATTGTAAACAGAGCTGCAATAAACATGGGTGTGCATATATCTGTTTGTATGAAGGCTCTTGTATCTCTAGGGTATATTCCTAGGAGTGGGATTTCTGGGTTGTATGGTAGTTCTATTTCTAACTGTTTAAGATAACGCCAGATAGATTTCCAAAGTGGTTGTACCATTTTACATTCCCACCAGCAGTGTATGAGAGTTCCAATCTCTCCGCAGCCTCTCCAACATTTATTATTTTGTGTTTTTTGGATTAATGCCAGCCTTGCTGGTGTGAGATGGAATCTCATCGTAGTTTTAATTTGTATTTCTCTAATGGCTAATGATCGAGAGCATTTTCTCATGTATCTGTTGGCTGCCTGAATATCTTCTTTAGAGAAATGTGTGTTCATATCCTTTGCCCACTTCTTGATTGGGTTGTTTGTCTTTTTGTGGTTGAGTTTTGACAGAATCATGTAGATTTTAGAGATCAGGCGCTGGTCGGAGATGTCATAGCTGAAAATTCTTTCCCAATCTGTAGGTGGTCTTTTTACTCTTTTGGTGAAGTCTTTAGATGAGCATAGGTGTTTGATTTTTAGGAGCTCCCAGTTATCGGGTTTCTCTTCATCATTTTTAGTAATGTTTTGTATTCTGTTGATACCTTGTATTAGGGCTCCTAGGGTTGTCCCAATTTTTTCTTCCATGATCTTTATCGTTTTAGTCTTTATGTTTAGGTCTTTGATCCACTTGGAGTTAGTTTTTGTGCATGGTGTGAGGTATGGGTCCTGTTTCATTTTTTTGCAAATGGATATCCAGTTATGCCAGCACCATTTGTTAAAAAGGCTATCTTTTCCCCAGTTAATTGACACTCGTCCTTTGTCAAATATCAGCTGCTCATACGTGGATGGATCTATGTCTGGGTTCTCAATTCTGTTCCATTGGTCTATGTGTCTGTTGTTGTACCAATACCAGGCTGTTTTGACTACTGTGGCTGTATAATAGGTTCTGAAGTCAGGTAAGGTGAGGCCTCCCACTTTCTTCTTCTTTTTCAGTAGTGCTTTGCTTATCCGGGGCTTCTTTCCCTTCCATATGAAATTGGTGATTTGTTTCTCTATCCCCTTAAAATATGACATTGGAATTTGGATCGGAAGTGCGTTAAATGTATAGATGGCTTTTGGTAGAATAGACATTTTTACTATGTTAAGTCTTCCTATCCATGAGCAAGGTATGTTTTTCCACTTAAGTATGTCCTTTTGAATTTCTTGTAGTAGAGCTTTGTAGTTTTCTTTGTATAGGTCTTTTACATCCTTGGTAAGATTTATTCCTAAGTATCTTATCTTCTTGGGGGCTACTGTGAATGGTATTGATTTGGTTATTTCCTCTTCGGTGTTCTTTTTGTTGATGTAGAGGAATCCAAGTGATTTTTGTATGTTTATTTTATAACCTGAGACTCTGCCAAACTCTTCTATTAGTTTCAGTAGTTTTCTGGAGGATTCCTTAGGGTTTTCTGTGTATATAATCATGTCATCTGCAAATAGTGATAACTTTACTTCTTCCTTGCCAATCCGGATACCTTTTATTTCTTTGTCTAGCCTGATTGCCCTGGCTAAGACTTCCAACACGATGTTGAATAAGAGCGGTGATAAAGGGCATCCTTGTCTGGTTCCCGTTCTCAAGGGAAATGCTTTCAGGTTCTCTCCATTTAGAGTGATATTGGCTGTTGGCTTTGCATAGATGCCCTTTATTATGTTGAGGAATTTTCCTTCAATTCCTATTTTGGTAAGAGTTTTTATCATGAATGGGTGTTGGACTTTGTCAAATGCCTTTTCTGCATCAATTGATAAGATCATGTGTTTTTTGTCTTTTGTTTTATTTATGTGATGGATTACATTAATGGTTTTTCTGATATTCAACCAGCCTTGCATACCTGGTATAAATCCCACTTGATCAGGGTGAATTATTTTTTTGATGTGTCGTTGGATTCTATTGGCTAGAATTTTGTTGAGGATTTTTGCATCAATGTTCATGAGGGATATAGGTCTATAATTTTCTTTTTTTGTAATGTCTTTACCTGGTTTTGGTATCAGGGAGATGGTGGCTTCATAGAATGAGTTGGGTAGTATTCCGTCATTTTCTATGCTTTGGAATACCTTTAGTAGTAGTGGTGTTAACTCTTCTCTGAAAATTTGGTAGAACTCTGCAGTGAAGCCGTCCGGGCCAGGACTTTTTTTTGTTGGGAGTTTTTTGATTACCGTTTCAATCTCTTTTTTTGTTATGGGTCTATTTAGTTGTTCTACTTCTGAATGTGTTAGTTTAGGTAGGTAGTGTTTTTCCAGGAATTCATCCATTTCTTCTAGGTTTTCAAATTTGTTAGAGTACAATTTTTCATAATAATCTGAAATGATTCTTTTAATTTCATTTGGTTCTGTTGTGATGTGGTCCTTCTCATTTCTTATTCGGGTTATTTGTTTCCTTTCCTGTATTTCTTTAGTCAGTCTAGCCAATGGTTTATCAATTTTGTTAATTTTTTCAAAGAACCAGCTTTTGGCTTTGTTAATTCTTTCGATTGTTTTTCTGTTCTCTAATTCATTTAGTTCAGCTCTAATTTTTATTATTTGTTTTCTTCTGGTGCCTGATGGATTCTTTTGTTGCTCATTTTCTATTTGTTCAAGTTGTAGGGACAGTTCTCTGATTTTGGCTCTTTCTTCTTTTTGTATGTGTGCATTTATTGATATAAATTGGCCTCTGAGCACTGCTTTTGCTGTGTCCCAGAGGTTTTGATAGGAAGTATTTTCATTCTCGTTGCTTTCTATGAATTTCCTTATTCCCTCCTTGATGTCTTCTATAACCCAGTCTTTTTTCAGGAGGGTATTGTTCATTTTCCAAGTATTTGATTTCTTTTCCCTCGTTTTTCTGTTATTGATCTCTAGTTTTATTGCCTTGTGGTCTGAGAAGATGCTTTGTAATATTTCGATGTTTTGGACTCTGCAAAGGTTTGTTTTATGACCTAATATGTGGTCTATTCTAGAGAATGTTCCATGTGCGCTAGAAAAAAAAGTATAGTTTGTAGCAGTTGGGTGGAGAGTTCTGTATAAGTCAATGAGGTCAAGTTGGTTGATTGTTGTAATTAGATCTTCCGTGTCTCTATTGAGCTTCTTACTGGATGTCCTGTCCTTCTCCGAAAGTGGTGTGTTGAAGTCTCCTACTATAATTGTGGAGGTATCTATCTCGCTTTTCAGTTCTGTTAAAATTTGATTTATGTATCTTGCAGCCCTGTCATTGGGTGTGTAAATATTTAATATGGTTATGTCTTCCTGATCAATTGTCCCTTTTATCATTATATAGTGTCCTTCTTTATCCTTTGTGGTGGATTTAAGTCTAAAGTCTATTTTGTCAGAAATTAATATTGCTACTCCTCTTCTTTTTTGCTTATTGTTTGCTTGATATACTTTTTTCCATCCTTTGAGTTTTAGTTTGTTTGTGTCTCTAAGTCTAAGGTGTGTCTCTTGTAGGCAGCATATAGATGGATCGTGTTTCTTTATCCAGTCTGTGACTCTCTGTCTCTTTATTGGTGCATTTAGTCCATTTACATTCAGGGTAATTATAGATAAATAAGTTTTTAGTGCTGTCATTTTGATGCCTTTTTATGTGTGTTGTTGACAATTTCATTTTTCCACATACTTTTTTGTGCTGAGGCGTTTTTCTTAGTAAATTGTGAGATCCTCATTTTCATAGTGTTTGACTTTATGTTAGTTGAGTCGTTACGTTTTTCTTGGTTTTTGTCTTGAGTTATAGAGTTGTTATACCTTTTTGTGGTTACCTCATTATATACCCCTATTTTTCTAAGTAAAAACCTAACTTGTATTGTTCTATATCGCCTTGTATCACTCTCCATATGGCAGTTCAATGCCTCCTGTATTTAGTCCCTCTTTTTGATTATTGTGATCTTTTACCTATTGACTTCCATGATTCCCTGTTATGTGTATTTTTTTTTTAATTAATCTTAATTTGTTTGTTTTTGTGATTTCCCTATTTGAGTTGATATGAGGACGTTCTGTTTTGTGACCTTGTGTTGTGCTGATATCTGATATTATTGGTTCTCTGACCAAACAATATCCTTTAGTATTTCTTGTAGCTTTGGTTTGGTTTTTGCAAATTCTCTAAACTTGTGTTTGTCTGTAAATATCTTAATTTCGCCTTCATATTTGAGAGAGAGTTTTGCTGGATATATGATCCTTGGTTGGCAGTTTTTCTCCTTCAGTGTTCTGTATATGTCGTCCCATTCCCTTCTTGCCTGCATGGTTTCTGCTGAGGAGTCAGAACATATTCTTATTGATTCTCCCTTGAAGGAAACCTTTCTTTTCTCCCTGGCTGCTTTTAAAATTTTCTGTTTATCTTTGGTTTTGGTGAGTTTGATGATAATATGTCTTGGTGTTTTTCTTTTTGTATCAATCTTAAATGGGGTTCGATGAGCATCTTGGATAGATATCCTTTCGTCTTTCATGATGTCAGGGAAGTTTTCTGTCAGGAGTTCTTCAACTATTTTCTCTGTGTTTTCTGTCCCCCCTCCCTGTTCTGGGACTCCAATCACCCGCAGGTTATCCTTCTTGATAGAATCCCACATAATTCTTAGGGTTTCTTCATTTTTTTTAATTCTTTTATCTGATTTTTTTTCAGCTATGTTGGTGTTGATTCCCTGGTCCTCCAGATGTCCCAGTCTGCATTCTAATTGCTCGAGTCTGCTCCTCTGACTTCCTAGTGTGTTGTCTAATTCTGTTATTTTATTGTTAATCTTTTGGATTTCTACATGTTGTCTCTCTACGGATTCTTGCAACTTATTAATTTTTCCAGTATGTTCTTGAATAATCTTTTTGAGTTCTTCAACAGTTTTATCAGTGTGTTCCTTGGCTTTTTCTGCAGATATCCTAATTTCATTTGTGATATCATTAAGCATTCTGTAAATTAGTTTTTTATATTCTGTATCTGATAATTCCAAAATTGTATCTTCATTTGGGAAAGATTTTGATTCTTTTGTTTGGGGGGTTGGAGAAGCTGTCACGGTCTGCTTCTTTAAGTGGTTTGATATGGATTGTTGTCTCCGAGCCATCACTGGGAAACTAGTTTTTCCAGAAAATCCTCTAAAAAAAAATGCAGTCAGATCCCTATCAGAGTTCTCCCTCTGGCTCAGGCTATTCAGATGTTAATGAAGCCGCCTGGGGAGGGTGGGGGAGGGAACAGAGAGATAGGAGAGTAGCACCTCAGAATATAGCCAGAGTTGCTTGTCTTGCTTGGAATGACTATTATATCTGAGATTCCCGCGGGCGCGTCGCCTATGTGTGCTGGCTGTGTGGAGATTGCCCCCAGGGGGTCTGGCCCGCTGGAGTCACGGTCCGTTCCTCCGCTTCCAGCCCCACACCCAGCGTCAAGGCTCCCCTACTGGGACGGTGCACTCTCGACTCCAAAATCAGTCGCTGCCTCCCGGGGACTTCTCGTCCCTCCAGCCGCGTGGCCGTGCCTCCCCCGTGAACCAGGTGGGCCCCCTCCCGGGGTTAGTTCAGATGGGTGGAGTAGCTCCCTGTGCTTGTGCCGCGACCGAGTGTCCCGGCTGGAACGCTGTTCTCCCCGCTCCAATACCAGTCGCTGCCTCCCGGGGACTTCTCCT
This sequence comes from Elephas maximus indicus, assembly GCF_024166365.1. Classification (NCBI taxonomy): domain Eukaryota; kingdom Metazoa; phylum Chordata; class Mammalia; order Proboscidea; family Elephantidae; genus Elephas; species Elephas maximus. Next base: position 84,460,032 of record NC_064846.1, read on the forward strand.
ACCCGCTGCGTCCCACGCCGCCCGCGCGACCTGGCTCGTCCCCTTCCCGGGGTTAGTTCAGGGGGTGGAGCAACTCTCCGTGTTTATGGCGTACCTGCGTGCAGTCGAAATCCCTGCGGGACGGTTCCCCGGCTCGGATGCTGCTCTTTCTGCTCCAAGATCAGTCACTGCCTCCCGGGGACTTCTCCTACCGGCTGCGTCCCACGCCGCCCATGGAACCGGCTGGTCCCCCTCCCGGGGTTAGTTCAGGGGGGTGGAGCAGGTCTCTGTGCTTGTGCCGTACCTGACTGGTATGCTGGCTCCAGGCTCTGGAAACTATCGCTGCTTCCCCGTATTAGTTCGTTCTCCGTCTCTAAATCTGTGTTTGTTGTTCAGGGTCGTAGATTATTATGTATGTGATCGATTCACTTGTTTTTCCGTGTCTTTGTTGTAAGAGGGATCCGAGGTAACGTCTGCCTATTCCGCCATCTTGGCTCCGCCCCTGTATAGGTCTTTTACGTCTTTGGAAAGATTTATTCCTAAGTATTTTATCTTCTTGGGGGCTGCTGTGAATGGCACTGATTTGGTGATTTCCTCTTCGATGTTCTTTTTGTTGATGTAGAGGAATCCAAGTGATTTTTGTATGTTTATCGTATAACCTGAGACTCTGCCAAACTCTTCTATTAGTTTCAGTAGATTTCTGGAGGATGCCTTAGGATTTTCTGTGTATAAGATCATGTCATCTGCAAATAGAGATAATTTTACTTCGTCCATGCCAATCCGGATGCCCTTTATTTCTTTGTCTAGCCTAATTGCTCTGGCTAGGACCTCTAGCACAATGTTGAATAAAAGCGGTGATAAAGGGCATCCTTGTCTGGTGCCTGTTCTCAAGGGAAATGCTTTCAGGCTCTCTCCATTTAGAGTGATGTTGGCTGTTGGCTTTGTATAAAAAAAAAAAAATTTATAGATGCCCTTTATTATGTTGAGGAATTTTCCTTCAATTCCTATTTTGCTGAGAGTATTTATCATAAATGGGTTTTGAACTTTGTCAAATGTTTTTCTGCATCAATTCATAAGGTCGTCTGGTTTTTGTCTTTTATTTATATGGCGGATTACATTAATGGCTTTTCTAATATTAAACCAGCCTTGCATACCTGGTATAAATCCCACTTGGTCGTGGTGGATTATTTTTTTGACATGTTGTTCAATTCTATTGGCTAGAATTTTGTTGAGGATTTTTGCATCTATGTTCATGAGGGATATAGGTCTGTAATTTTCTTTTTTTGTGATGTCTTCACCTGGTTTTGGTATCAGGGAGATGGTGGCTTCATAGAATGAGTTGGGTAGTATTCCGTCATTTTCTATGCTTTGAAATACCTTTAGTAATAGTGGGGTTAACTCTTCTCTGAAAGTTTGGTAGAACTCTGCAGTAAAGCCTTCCGGGCCAGGGATTTTTTTTTGTTGGGAGTTTTTTGATTACCGTTTCAATCTCTGTTTTTGTTATGGGTCTATTTAGTTGTTCTACTTCTGATTGTGTTAGTTTAGGTAGGTAGTTTTTTTCTAGGAATTCATCCATTTCTTCTCGGTTTGCAAATTTGTTAAAGTACAATTTTTCATAATAATCTGATATGATTCTTTTAATTTCAGTTGGGTCTGTTGTGATGTGGCCCATCTCGTTTCTTATTTGGGTTATTTGTTTCCTTTCCTGTATTTCTTTAGTCAGTCTAGCCAATGGTTTATCAATTTTGTTATTTTTTTCAGAGAACCAGCTTTTGGCTTTGTTAATTCTTTCCATTGTTTTTCTGTTCTCTAATTCATTTAGTTCAGCTCTCATTTTTATTATTTGTTTTCTTCTGGTGCCTGATGGATTCTTTTGTTGCTCACTTTCTATTTGTTCAAGTTGTAGGGACAGTTCTTTGATTTTGGCACTTTCTTCTTTTTGTATGTGTGCATTTATCGATATAAATTGACCTCTGAGCACTGCTTTTGCTGTGTCCCAGAGGTTTTGACAGGAAGTGTTTTCATTCTCATTGCATTCTAGGAATTTCTTTATTCCCTCCTTAATGTCTTCTATAACCCAGTCTTTTTTCAGGAGGGTATTGTTCAGTTTCCAAGTATTTGATTTCTTTTCCCTGGTTTTTCTGTTATTGATTTCTACTTTTATGGCCTTGTGGTCTGAGAAGATGCTTTGTAATATTTCGACGTTTTGGATTCTACAAAGGTTTGTTTTGTGACCTAATATGTGGTCTATTCTACAGAATGTTCCATGTGTGCTAGAAAAAAAAAGTATACTTTGCAGCAGTTGGGTGGAGTGTTCTGTATAAGTCTATGAGGTCAAGTTGGTTGACTGTAGCAATTAGGTCTTCCTTGTCTCTATTGAGCTTCTTACTGGAAGTCCTGTCCTTCTCCGAAAGTGGTGTGTTGAAGTCTCCAATATAATCGTGGAGGTGTCTATCTCACTTTTCAGTTCAGTTAAAGTTTGTTTTATGTATCTTGCAGCCCTGTCATTGGGTGCATAAATATTTAATATGGTTATACCTTCCTGGACCATTGTCCCTTTAATCATTGTGTAGTGTCCTTCTCCACCCTTTGGGATGGATTTAACTTTAAAGTCTATTTTGTCAGAAATTAATATTGCTACCCCTGCTCTTTTATGCTTGTTGTTTGCTTGATATATTTTTTTCCATCCTTTGAGTTTTAGTTTGTTTGTGTCTCTAAGTCTGAGGTGTGTCTCTTGTAGGCAGCATATAGACGGATCTTGTGTCTTTACCCAGTCTGAGACTCTCTGTCTCTTTATTGTGCGTTTAGTCCATTTACATTCAGTGTAATTATAGATAAGTATGTGTTTAGTGCTGTCATTTTGATGCCTTTTTATGTGTGTTGTTGACAATTTCATTTTTCCGCTTACTTTTTCATGCTGAGATGTTTTTCTTTGTAAATTGTGTGTTCCTCATTTTTGTCGTATTTGCCTTAATGTTTGCTAAGTCATGTTTTTCTTCGTTTTTATTTTGAGATGTGGAGTTGTTATACCTCTTTGTGGTTACCTTAATATTTGCCCCTAGTTTTCTAAGTAAAAACCTAACTTGTATTGTCCTGTATCGCCTTGTTTCCCTCTCCATATGGCAGTTCTATGCCACCTGTATTTAGTCCCTCTTTTGATTATTGTGATCTTTTACATATGGACTTCAATGATTCCCTGTTTTGAGCATTTTTTTCTTTTTAAAATTAATCTTAATTTGTTTTTCTGATTTCCCTATTTGAGTTGATGTCAGGATGTTCTGTTCTGTGGCCTTGTGTTGTGCTGGTATCTGATATTATTGGTTTTCTGACCAAACAATTTCCTTTAGTGTTTCTTGTAGCTTTGGTTTGTTTTTTTGTGTGTTTATCTGTAAATGTTTTAATTTCACCTGCATATTTGAGAGAGAGTTTTGCTGGATATATGATTCTTGGCTGGCAGTTTTTCTCCTTCAGTGCTCTATATATGTCATCCCATTGCCTTCTTGACTGCATGGTTTCTGCTGAGTAGTCTGAACTTATTGATTCTCCTTTGTAGGAGACCTTTCTTTTATCCCTGGCTGCTTTTAAAATTTTCTCTTTATCTTTGGTTTTGGCAAGTTTGATGATAATATGTCTTGGTGATTTTCTTTTTGGATCAATCTTAAATGGGTTTCAGTGAGCATCCTGGATAGATATCCTTTCATCTTTCATGATGTCAGGGAAGTTTTCTGCCAACAGATCTTCAACTATTCTCTCTGTATTTTCTGTTATCCCTCGCTGTTCTGGGACTCCAATCACACGCAAGTTATTCTTCTTGATAGAGTCCCACATGATTCTTAGGGTTTCTTCATTTTTTTAATCCTTTTATCTGTTTTTTTTCAGCTATATTGGTATGAATTCCCTTGTCATCCAGATCCCCCACCCTGCATTCCAATTGCTCGAGTCTGCTCCTCTTCCTATTGAGTTGTCTAATTCTGTAATTTTACTGTTAATCTTTTGGATTTCTGAATGCTGTCTCTCCATGGATTCTTGCAGCTTATTAATTTTTCCACTATGTTCTTGAATAATCTTTTTGATTTCTTCAACTGCTTTATCAGTGTGTTCTGTAAATTGTCTTGTTTCATTTCTGAGGTCATCCCTGATGTCTTGAAGCATTCTGTAAATTAGTTTTTTATATTCTTCATCTGGCAATTCCAGGATTGTATCTTCATTTGGGAAAGATTTTGGTTCTTTATTTTAAGGAGTTGTAGAAGCAATCATGGTCTGCTTCTTTATGTGGTTTGATATCGACTGCTGTCTCCGAGCCATCTCTAAGATATTGTAGTGATTTATTCTATATTTGCTCACTGAGTCTTATCTTGTTTTGTTTTCTTTCAATATGCGTAATGGGCTACTAGATTGCACTGTCTTGATTGTTGTAGCCCTTGAATCACTTATGTCCTGTTACCAGCTCGTTTGGGCTGTTACCAGATGTATAAGCCTAAGAGTCCATTCACTATTCTTGAGTAGAATTTGATTTTGGGTCATCAAGTGTGTGGTGCAGACTGTCACCTATCCACCTTGAGAAGTAGTGGTGAAAGTTGTGTGCACCAGATTCTAGTAGCAGCAAGGGGTATCATTTGGGGGGGGCAGGATGTTGACAGGCTTACCCCAAGTGGCAGTGAGGTAGGTGTGTCTCTATTCCTAAAGCACTTTGGTGGGTGGGCTCTGCAGCTGTACCTTAGGCCCCCAATGCAAGTACCTCTACAAATTGGTAAGTATCACCCTCCTTAGACCCCTAAGGCAGGAGACTAGGTGGTTTGGGGGAGCTTCAGCCCTCAGTTCCCTGTTGTGGGTCAGTGAGGGCTCTGTTGAATACGCAGAGATATCAGACCCGGAAAACTTGTCTTTCCAGTAATCCGCTAAAACAATTACAGTCAGATCACTGTAAGAATTGCCTTTGCATTATAATAGCCCCTTTGTTCCCTGTAGGGATGAAAGCCCAAGACTGCGGATCACATATGTTTGGCTCGAGCTGGTTCTGTGTTTTTAGTCCAATTTGGGAAGGATTTTTGTCCCTGGGTTTTTTGTAGCTGCTTCTCTCAGGCCAGGAGAATGGGTTAGGAAAAGACCAAAAAAGAAAAACCGCAGTGCAATTCACTCTCTGGCTCAGGAAATTCCAATGTTAATGAAGCCGCCTGGGCAGGAGAGGGGAGGGTTCAGATAAATAGGAGAGAGTAACACCCCGGAATATAGACAAAGTTATTTATCTTGCTTGGGATGACTGTTTTATCTGAGATTCCTGAGGGGCGAGTCGACTGTGTGCACTGGCTGGGTAGAGATTGCCCCTGAGGGTCAGGCTTGTGTCCTGTGCTTGTGCTGTCTCAGAAGCCGTGGTCAGTTCCTCCGCTCCCAGTCCAAAGCCCAGCACCTAGGTTCCCTGGCTGGAATGCCGCATTCCAGGCTCCAAAACCAGTCTCTGCCTCCCGGTGACTTCTCCTCCTGTCAACCCCGTCGCTGCGCTGCCTGTGTGCACTGTCTGGGTTTTCCCCGAGGTCACTTCTGGGGACTAGGACTGCATCCCGTTTTTGTGCTGTCTCAGGATGCCATGCTCAGCTCCCCTGCGCCCAGTCCAAAACCCGGTGCCAAGTTTTCCTGACTGGGACGCTGGATCCTGGCTCCGAAAACAGTCACTGCTTCCCCGTGGTTGTTCATTCTCAGTCTCTGTCACTCAGGTCAACTCTTTAGATCTGTGTTTGATGGTCAGGGTTCATGGATTGTCAAGTATGTGATCGATTCACTTGTTTTTCCGAGTCTTTGTTGCAAGAGGGATCCGAGGTAGCTTCTACCTAGTCAGCCATCTTGGCCCCACATCTCCCAACTGATTTTTGTATGTTTATCTTGTGTCCCGATACTCTGCTGAACTCTTCTATTAGTTTCAGTAGTTTTCTGGAAGATTCCTTAGGGTTTTCTGTGTCTAAGATCATGTCATTGGAAAATAGAGATACTTTTACTTCTTCCTTGCCAGTCTGGATGCCCTGTATTTCTTTATCTAGCCTAATTGCTCTGGCTAGGACTTTCAACACATGTTGAAAAAGAGTGGTGATAAAGGGCATCCTTTTTTGGTTCCTGATCTCAGTGGGAATGTTTTCAGGCCCTCTCTATTTAGGGTGATGTTGGCTGTTGGCTTTGTATAAAAAATAATAATAATAAATGCCCTTTATTATGTTGAGGAATTTTCCTTCTATTCCTATTTTGCTGAGAGTTTTTATCCTGAATGAGTGTTGCACTTTGTCAAATGCCTTTTCTGCATCAATTGATAAAATCATGTGATTCTTGTCTTTTGTTTTATTTATGTGGTGGATTACATTGTTTTTCTAATGTTGAACCATCCTTGCATACCTGGTATGAATCCCACTTGGTCATGGTGAGTTATTTTTTTGATATGTTGCTGAATTCTATTGGCTAGAATTTTGTTGAGGATTTTTGCATCTACATTCATGAGGGAAATAGGTCTATAATTTTCTCTTCTTTTGGCGTCTTTACCTGGTTTTGGTATCAGGGGTATGGTGGCTTCCAATAATGAGTTTGGTAGTATTCCATCCTTTTCTATGCTCTGAAATACCTTTAGTAGTAGCGGTGTTAACTCTTCTCTGAAAGTTTGGCAGAACTCTGTCATGAAGCCATCCAGACCAGGGCTTTTGTTGTTGTTGTTGTTGGGAGTTTTTTGATTACCTTTTCAATCTCCTCTTTTGTTATGGGTCTATTTAGTTGTTTTACCTCTGTTTGTATTAGTTTAGGTAGGTAGTGTGTCTCTAGGAATTCATCCATTTCTTCTAGGTTTTCAAATTTGTTTGATTATAGTTTTTCATAGTAATCTGATATGATTCTTTTAATTTCAGTTGGGTCTGTTGTAATATCGCCCCTCTCATTCATTATTTGAGTTATTTGCTTCCTTTCCTGTTTTTCTTTTGTAAGTTTGGCCAGTGGTTTATCAATTTTGTTGAGTTTTTCAAAAAAACCAGCTTTTGATCTTGATAATTCTTTCAATTGTTTTTCTGTTTTCTATTTCATTTAGTTCAGCTCTAATTTTTATTATTCGTTTTCTTCCTGTGCCTGTGAGTCTCTTTTGTTGTTCTCTTTATATTTGTTCAAGTTGTAGGGATAATTCTTTCATTTTGGCCCTTTCTTCTTTTTGGATGTGTGCATTTATTGACATAAATTGGCCTCTGAGCACCACTTTTGTTGTTCCCTAAAGGTTCTGATAGGAAGTGTTTTCATTCTCATTGGATTCTCTGAATTTCTTTATTCCATCTTTAATATCTTCTATAAACCAGTCTTTTTTGAGCAGGGCATTGTTCAGTTTCCAAGTGCTTGATCTCTTTTCCCTGCTTTTCCTGTTAATTATTTCCACTTTTATGGCCTTATGGTCAGAGAAGATGCTTTGTAATATTTCAATGTTTTGGATTCTGCTAAGGCTTGCTTTATGACCTAATATGTGGTCTATTCTAGAGAATGTTCCATGTGTACTAGAAAAGAAAGTATACTTGGTTGCTGTTTGGTGGAGTGTTCTGTATATGCCTATGAGGTCAAGTTGGTTGATTATGGCGTTTAGATCTTCCGTGTCTATGGAGCTTCTTTCTGGATGTCCTGTCCTTAACTGAAAGTGGTGTGTTTAACTCTCCTATTATTGTGGAGCTGTCTATCTCACTTCTCAATGCTGATAGAGTTTGTTTTATGTATCTTGCCGCCCTGTCATTGGGTATATAAATATTTAATATGGTTATATCTTCTTGGTGTATTGTACCTTTAATCACTATATAGTGTCCGTCCTTTTCCTTTATGATGGATTTAACTTTAAAGTCTATTTTGTCAGAAATTAATATTGCCATTCTTGCTCCTTTTGGATTGTTTTTTGCTTGATATATTTTTTCCACCCTTTGAGTTTTAGTTTGTTTGTGTCTCTAAGTCTAAGGTGTGTCTCCTGTAGGCAGCATATAGACGGATCTTGTTTTTTAATCCATTCTGCCACTCTGTCTCTTTATTAGTGCATTTAGCCAATTTACATTCAGGGTAATTATGGATAGGTATGAATTTAGTGCTATCATTTCGATGTCTTTTTTGTGTGTTGGCAGTTTCTTTTTCCTACTTGATTTTAAGTGCTGAGTATATTCTCATATATTGTCCTTTCCTCATATTTTTTGTTTTTAATTTTGTTTCCGCTGAGTATGTATTTTTTTTTTGATGAGTAGGATAATTTGTCTCCTTTGTGTTTACCTTATTATTTACCCCTATTTTTCTAAATTTAATACTAACTTTTATTTCTTTGTATCGCCATATCTTCCTCTCCATATGGAAGGTGTGCGATTATATTTCTTAATCCCTCTTTATTATTTTAATGTTGTCTTGTTTTATATAGTAACATTGCTGTTACCCTGTTTTGGGTTTTGTTGTTTTTTTTTTTTTTTCACTAATCTTGCTTTGTTTTCTTGGATTTTCCTGTCTTGGTTGACTTCTGGTTGCTCTGTCCAGTGTTCTATTCTTGGGTTGATAACTGATATTACTGATTTTCTAACCAAAGAATTCCCATTAGTATTTCTTGTAGTTTTGGTTTGGTTTTTACAAATTCCCTAAAATTGTGTTTAGCTAGAAATCTCTTAATTTCACCTTCATATTTAAGAGAGTTTTGCTGGATATATGATTCTTGGCAGGCAATTTTTTAAATATGTCATCCCATTGCCTTCTTGCCTGGATGGTTTCTGCTGAGTAGTCCAAGCTTATTCTTATTGGTGCTCCTTTGTAGGAGATATTTCGTTTATTCCTCGCTGCTCTTAAAATTCTCTCTTTATCTTTGGTTTGACAAGTTTGATTATAATATGTCTTGGTGACTTTCTTTTAACGTCTACTTTATGTGGTGTTTGATGAGCATCTTGGATAGATATCTTCTCATCTTTCACTGTATCAGGGCAGTTTTCTGCCAACAAAAGCTCATCAATTTCCTCTGTGTTTTCTGTTATCCCTCCCTTTTCTGGTACTCCAATCACTCGTAGGTTTTTTCTCTTGATAGAGTCCCACATGATTCTTAAGTTTTCTTGATTTTTTTAAATTCTTTTATCTTTTTTTTCCAAATATATTAGCGCCAAGTGATTTATCTTTGAGTTCAGAAATTCTAGCTTCTACTTGCTCGATTCTGCTCCTCTGACTTTCTGTTGAGTTGTCTAATTCTTTAATTTTATTGTTAATCTTCTGAATTTCTGATTGCTGTCTGTCTATGGATTTCTCCAGCTTATTAAACTTTCCATTACTTTCCTGAATAATCTTTGTACTTTCTTTAGTTGATTTTTCTGTGTGTTCCTTGGCTTGTTCTTTATATTGCCTCATTTCCTTCCTGATGTCCTGAAGGGTTCTGTATATTAAGCTTTCGTATTCTGCATCTGGTTATTCCAGGAATACACTTTCATGTAAAAGATCCCTGGATTCTTTGTTTTGAGAGCCTGTTGAGGTGATCATGGCCTGTTTCTTTATGTGACTTGATATTGACTGTTGTCTCTGAGCCATCTATAAGTTATTGTACTATTTTATGCTTGCTTACTGTATCATAGCTGCTTGCTTTGTTTTGTTTTGTATACCCCTATGGGTTCCTTGAGTGAGCTAGCTTGATTATTTTTGCCTTTGGGTCTCTGGTGTCCTGTCTCCAGCTGGCTAGACCTTTTATCAGATATATCAGTCTAGAAGTCCATTCAGTTTTTTTGTATAAATTCAGCTCAGGTTTCCAGGTAGCTGATCATCAAGTGTGTGATACAGTCTCTGTCTTACAGTCTTAGAGGGGCAGGGGTGATTGGCATATATACCAGCATCTGATTGCAGCAGGGGGTCATGGTCTGAACAAGGCAGGGGCCTGAGAACTGACCCTTAGTGTCTCTGAATAAAATGCGTCTCTGTTCCCTAAAGTGTGCTGGTGGGTGGGTTCTCCAGAGGGACCATGGGCACCCATGGCTTTTGGTTCTAAAGACTAGGAGGTACCAGTTATCTTTGGACCCCTGTCGCGGGTGGCCTGGTGACCTGAGTGGAGCTTCCAGTCCTTCGGTACCTGATGTGGGTAGGCGAGGACCTTGTTTAATAGGCAAAGCAATGTCAATTGTCAACACCCACCTCTCCACCACACAACTTAAATGGTTGGAATCTGCCAACGAGGGCCTATTCTCCCAAAATAGGCCCACACAGGTCTATGCAGAAGGGAAAGGTGCTCAAGGTTCATGGATGGTTTATGCCTGGACAGGAGCCACTTCTGTCCTGAGCCCCCCCAGTTAATGAAGCTAGCAAATTATCTTTTCCCCCCAGTTGCAAAATTTTTCCTTCCCCAAGGCCAGGAGGATGGCTCTAGATGTTCAGCAGGGTCTATCTCAGGCTCAGGGATTCAGCCGCTGAAGCAGGCTTGGGGGTGGGGGGGGACCTGGTAAAATATATGCAAGTACTTAGCCTTTGCCGAGAGCACTGTTCTCCTCAGGTACCGGAGGTGTGAGTGAGCTGTGCAGCTGGCTGCTTTTCCCTGAGGAAACTGTGGCCGAACACTAGGACCAGCCCTCCCACCGCTGCCGCGGCTCTGGGAATGGTGCCTGAGGGCTCCCTGCGATTCAGGTCCAGTAACTCCTCTCCACTTCTGAACAGCCTCTTCCTCCCCTGCCCTTCAGTTCATTGTCTAATCTTGCCTTTGATGCTCAGGGCTCCCAGCTTGTCACAGATATACTTGCTTCACTTGTTTTTTGAGGTCTTTGTTGTAAAGAGGGCTCTCCGGAATCATCTGTCTTTTCTGCTGTATTGGCTCTGCCTCCTGAATGCCCTTTTAATGAAGTTCATTATTTGAAGACAGTCTTCTTTCCCCATTAGGTGGACTTAGCACCGTTGTTGAAAATCAGTTGACCATAGATATATGTATTTATTTCTGGGATTCATATAATTTTTTAGACTTCTCTTCCTTCACTCCCTCCACAATATCTTTTGAGAGCCTCCCTTGTGCCAGGCTCTGTTTTTAGCATTGAGATGCAATGCTGAAAGACAGAACCTGGCACCCTCAGGGAACTTCAATTCTAGTGTGGAAAAGAGATAAAAAAAAATAAAATAGTAATCCAAAAACCAAATTCAAGTATTTTAATTTGTAATAAGTATACAGAGTGGAGATAGTGAATAAAGAGAAGAGGAATCTTCTTTGGATAGAATAGTTGGGAAACATTATCTGGGTAGTTGACATTTAAGATGAGACCTAAATAGTAATAATTCACTTTTGACAATGCCTCCATTATTATAGGAAAGCATAATGAATCTTATAAACCTTACAATGAAATTTGGAGTACTAGTCAAAATTGGAAACTAGTCAAAATTGCTTTTAGATAGCATATCTAACACTGTATTTGGAGAAGGATAAAGGAAGAAAATAACATGTCTTAAATTGAAACATACTCTTCAAATCAATGTTTTTTTCAGAATCCGCAACCTATATCAAGTATCCCAAATGTGCACAGCCTGATAGGAACTATCACAGTGCCTCAAGTTTTATACTTTTTGGATATAATTTGTTTTATGCTCCAGAATTGTGTGTGTGGGACATGTTGAGGCTGAAATGTAAAAATTCTTCATTCATTTTACAATATGTTTGCTAATATGCTTTTACACCTAAACTATTCAGATGTTGAGAGATATGGGGACATGAGCTTCATTAATTCCAGGTAATTAGTTTACAAATAATTACATCTATACATTCACTTACCTTTAAATGAAAGTAAGCATTTAAATAACACCTGCATGTTTTCAATATGCAATTTATATTCAATAATTAACCCACACATTTTTACTCTTTTTTTATGTTTTAGATTTGTAGATGATGTATAACGTTAGCCCATAAGAAGCTGGTTTTAGCTTCTAAGCCAAATGGCTATTTTGGATATATATGTGCAATGGAGCATTCAAGTTATGGCCCAAACTTCAAAAAAAAATTATTAATCAAAAACGGCTACAAATAAATTCCTTGGTGAAATTTTTGTATATTATTTCATTGAGCAAAATAATAATTTATTACCAATTTATTACAACATGAAAGATCTCACCATTCCTATTACGCTGTGAAAATAGTGACCTGGAGAAGGGAGGGGGCATCAGAAATTCCAGGAAATCCAGATAAGCTTTCTCTCTCTCTCTTTAACCTATGAATATTATAATAAATTACTGTGTGCATCATTCATCCATAACCATTCACAATTAGCAAAAGTTAATATTTAAATGCTTTCTCTATGCCAGGAGATAGACAAAGCAATCTACATGCATTATTCAATGTAACTTAATTTCACAATTCTATCACCACATTTTACATAATGAAACTGATACTCAGCAAATCTAAATAACTTTCCAAAGATCCTAAAGCAAATAAATGGTCCAGCTTGGAATTAATACGAGATCCATCTTACAGCACTTAAAGCTACTGTATCAGTGATCCAAAAACCTAGGTGATCATCATAAGCCTGGGGAGCTTTACAAAGTAATAAATTCCCAAGATCAACTCTAGAAATACTAAATTGGTTACAAAAGTGGGACCCCAGAATGAGTATTTATGAAAGCTTTTCATCCCTACAAATTGTCTAGTAATTGCAAAGGAAAAAACGGACATTTACAATGGAGAAATCTGTTGGAGAACAACTAACTTAACCAAGTGATCAAACTCAGCATCACTAACCACCAGGACAATCTGATACAATGCACCTTTTCACTTAACACAACAAGAAGTAAAATACAACAACTATGTGTTTTTTTAAGAAAAAGGTTTTTTTTTTTAATTAAATGTATATAACAATGTTTGACATTTTAACCATTTTTAACTGGACAATGTAGTGGTATTAATTATACTCACAGCTTTGTGCCACCATTTCTAAACTATTTTGCATTTTATGTCTGGTTTATTTCACTTAGAATAGTGTTTTCAAGGTTCATCCAGTTGTAGAAGTATTAGAACTTAATTCCTTCTTATGGCTGAATAATATTCCATTGTATGTATACTCCAAATTCTGTTTATCCATTCCTCTGTTACTGGACATTTGAGTTGCTTCCATGTTTTAGATATTGTGAATAATGCTAGAGTGAACTGAACATTGGCATACAAATATCTGTTTCAGGCCCTGTATTCAATTATTTGTGGTACATATTAAGAATGAAATATTGCTGGATCATATGCTAATTTTATGTTTAACATTTTAACTTTTAGTTAAAGGGCTCTTGCTCACAGGCTGTGAAGAATAACAATCCAAAGATGACAGACAAGAATGTATATTCTGCTGTTTTTGAGTGAAATTTTCTGTATATATCTGTTAGGGTATTGTTCCAGTCCTCTATTTCCTTATTGATCTTCTATTTAGATATTATATCTATTATTGAAATAATGTTCAACCATTTCAAGAGGTAGCATATGATCGGGAACTGATGGTACTAAAAGAAGAAGTCCAAGCTACTCTGAAGGCGTTGGTGAAAAATAAGGCTCCAGGAATTGATGAAATATCAATTAAAATGTTCCAACAAATGGATGCAGCGCAGTAGTTGCTCACTCGTCTATGACAAGAAATATGGAAGTCAGCTTCCTGGCCAACTGACTGGAAGAGATCCATATTTATGCCTATTCCCAAGAAAGGTGATCCAACCAAATACGGAAATTACAGAACAATATCATTAATATCACACACAAGCAAAATTTTCTGAAAATCATTAAAAATGACTGCAGCAGTATATTGACAGTAAACTGCCAGAAATTTAGGCCAGTCTCAGAAGAGGACGTGGAACCAGGTATATCATTGCTGATGTCAGATGGATCCTGGTTGAAAGCAGAGAATGCCAGAAGTATGTTTACCAGTGTTTTATTGACTATGCTAAGGCATTCAACTGTGTGGATCATAACAAATTATAGGTAACATTGCAAAGAATGAGAATTCCAGAATACTTAATTGTGCTCATGTGGAAACTTTACATTGAGCAAGAGGCAGTTGTTTGGACAAAACAAGGGGATAATGATTGGTTCTAAAGTCAGGAAAGGTGTGCGTCAGGGTTGTATTCTTTCACCATACCTATTCAATCTGTAGGCTGAGCAAATAATCTGAGGAGCTGGACTATATGAAGAAGAACAGGGCGTCAGGATTGGAGGTAGACTCATTAACAACCTGCATTATGCAGATGACACAACCTGGCTTGCTGAAAGTGAAGAGGACTTGAAGCACTTACTAATGAAGATCAAAAACCATAGCCTTCAGCATGGATTCCACCTCAACATAAAGAAAACAAAAATCCTCACAACTGGACCAATAACCAACATCATCATAAGCAGAGAAATGATTGCAATTGTTAAGGATTTCATTTTACTTGGATCCACAATCAACAGCCATGGAAGCAGCAGTCAAGAAATCAAACGATGCATTGCATTGGGTAAATCTGCTGCAAAGGACCTCTAAAGTATTGAAAAGCAAAGACGTTACCTTGAAGACTAAGGTGCGCCTGACCCAAGCCCTGGTATTTTCAATTGCATCATATGCTGTGAAAGCTGGACAATGAATAAGAAAGACTGAAGAATTGTGGTGTTGGCAAAGAATATTGAATATACCACGGACTGCCTAAAGAATGAACAAATCTGTCTTGGAGGAAGTGCAACCAGAATGCTCCTTAGAAGTAAGAATGGTGAGAGTGCGTCTTACACACTTTGGACATGTTGTCAGGGGGGACCAGTCCCTGGAGAAGAACATCATGCTTGGCAGAGTACAGGGTCAGTGGAAAAAAGGAACACTCTCAAAGAGGTTGCTTGACACGGTGGCTACAACAATGAGCTCCAGCATAACAGCGATTGTAAGGATGGCGCAGAACCGGGCAGTGTTTTGTTCTGTTGTGCATAGGGTTGCTATGAGTCGGAACCAGCTCGACGGCACCTAAGAACAACAACAATCTATTACTGAAATCTCAAAGTCTTATTGTTGCATTGTCAATTTGTCCCTTCGATTTGGTCAATATTTGCTCTATGTATTTTGGTGCTCTGTTGTTTGGTGTAGATGCAGTTATAATAGTTATATCTTCTTGATAAACTGATCCTTTTATCAATATATACTGTCCTTCTTTGCCTTTTCTGACAGATTTTGATTTAAAGTCTGTCTTAGGCTGTGTTCTCTAGAGAAGCAAAACCGACAAAGTGTATAAATACCCGTATAAAGATATTTAAATCAAGAAAATGGCTCACACAGTTGTAGAGGCTGGAATGTCCCAAATTCATAGGTCTGGCTGGAGGCTTCTCCTGATTCACGTAGCCTCAGGTGCTGGCAAACCCAAGATTGGGAGATCAGACAGCAGGGCTCTTGCTCACAGGCTATGAAGACTGAGGAATCCCAAGCTTGGCAGGCAAGACCACAGGTAAGCTGCTAGCTCAAGTCCCAAGAACCAGAGGTCAGACAAACAGGAGCCAGCTGCAGGATCCAGAGCAAGAAAAAGACCCCAAGCCTTGCCAGAGAGTCCACTTATATCCTATGCAGGCCACACCCCCAATGAAACTCCCTATCAACTGATTGGCTGCTCACAGCAGATCCCATCATAGAGGTGATCACATTATATCAAATCACGTCATGAAAGTGATCAAACCGTAATATGTCTACCACACTACATCGTAGCTGCCAAAGCTCTGAGAATCATGGCCCAGCCAAACTGACACAGAACCTTAACCATCACAAATCTATTTTGTCTAATATTAGTATAGCCCACCCAGCTCTCTTTTGGTTACTATTATGTGTAATAACTTTTCCATTCTTTCACTTTCAATCTAGGTATGTCTTTGGATCTGAGTCCCTTGTAGACAGCATATAGTTGGATTTTTTTTATCCATTCTACTTTTCAGTTGCAGAGTTTAATCTATTAATGCTTAGTTATTATTCATATGAGGAACTTAATCTGGATACTGCTATTTTAAAAATTTTTTTGCACATGTTATACATTTTTCTTCCATATTTTCTCAGTTACTGACTTTTGTTTAGTAGATTTTTTTGGGGGGGAAATATTTTGTTTCTTTTTTCATTTGCACTTTTGCATATTTTCTTCATGGTTACCATATGGATTGCAACCAACATCCTAAACTTAAAACAATTTAAATTGAATTGAAGCCAGCTTATTTTATGTAGCATACACAAATTTGCTCCTAAGTAGGCCTGTCCTACTCGCCTTTAGGTTGTTGTCAAATAGCATTTTTATCAATTTTGTGCCCAATAACATAAATTTATATTTATTTTTATGCATTTTTCTTTTAAATCATGTAGGAAAAAAAAGTGGAGTTACAAACAAAAAATATAATAATGGCTTTTATATTTGCCATGTAATTATCTTCACCAGGGATCTTTATTTCTTCATATGGCACTGAGTTAGTCTATGGTGTTCTTTTATCAACTTAAATGACTCCCTTTAGAATTTATTGTATTAAATGACTAATGGTAGTAAACTCCCTAGGATTTTGTTTATCTGGGAATGTGTTAATTTATTCCTCAGTTTTGGAGGAAACTTGCTAGATATAGAATTATTGGTTGACAGTTTCTTCTTTCAGCACTTTAAAAATATTTCCTCACTATCTTCTGGCCTCCATGGTTTCTGGTGAGAAGTAGCTGTTACTTATTAAGGTTCCTTTTTTGTGGTGATTCACTTCTGTCTTGTTGCTTTCAAGTTTCTTTCCTCGTCTTTGTCTTCTGATAGTTTTATTTTAAAGTGTCTTGGTGTAGGTTTTTTTGAATTTATCCTACTGTAGTTTGTTGAGCTTCTTGAATTGATAGATTCATGTTTTTCATCTAATTTTGGCCATTATTTCATCAAATATTCTTTCTTCCCTTTCTGTCTCACATAATGCATATGTTGATCAGCTTGACAGTGTCCCATAGGTTCCTTAGGCTCTGCTCATTTTTCTTCATGCTTTTTTCTTTCTATTTCTCACACTCAGTAAGTTCAGTTGTCCTATTGTCAACTTTGCTTTTTCTTTTGTCTGCTTCAATATGGTATGTGACCTCTCTAGTGATTTTATCTCATTTCAGTTACTTCACGTTCAGCTTCAGAATTTGCTTTAGGTTCCATTTTATGATTTCTATGTTTTTATTTGTATTTTTATTTTGTGCATACATCATTTTCTTAGTTTCCTTTAGTTCTTTATCCACCTTTTCCTTTAGCTCTTTAAACTTACTTAAGATGATCGTTTTATGATAAAGATCATGGAAGAAAAAAAGTGACTACATTAGGAGCCCTAATACATGGCATAAACAGTATACAAAACATTACTAACATTGTACAAACACCAGAAGAGAAACTAGATAACCGGGAGCTCCTAAAAGTCAAACACCTATGCTTATCCAAAGACTTCACCAAAAGAGTAAAAAGATTACCTACAGATTGGGAAAAAGCTTTTAGCTATGACATTTCCAATCAGCATCTGAACTCTAAAATCTACATGATATTGCAAAAACTCAGTAACAAAAAAGGCAAATAACCCAATTTAAAAATGGGCAAAGGATATGAACACGCACTTCACTAAAGAAGACATTCAGGCTACTAACAGATGCATGAGGAAATGCTCACAATCATTAACTATTAGAGAAATGTAAATCAAAACTACAATGAGATTCCATCTCACTCCAACAAGGCTGGCATTAACCCCCCCCCAAAAAAACACAAAATAATAAGTGTTGGAGAGGTTGTGGAGAGACTGGAACACTTATACACTGCTGGTGGGAATGTAAAATGGTACAGCCACTTTGGAAATCAATTTGGCGCTTCCTTAAAAACCCAAAACTGAAACTGCCATATGACCCAGGAATTCCACTACTTGGAAAATATCCTAAAGAAATAAAAGCCTTCACACGAACAGATATATGCACACCCATGTTCACTGCAGCACTGTTTTAAAAAAAAAAACTTACAATAGCAAAAATTTGGAAGCAACCAAGATGCCCATCGATGGATGAATGGATAAATAAATTATGGCATAGTCACACAATGGAATACTACACAACTAAGGATAACAATGAATCTGTGAAACATTTGATAACATGGAGGAATCTGGAAGGTATTATGCTGAGTGAAATTAGTGAATTGCAAAAGGATAAATATTGTATGAGACCACTATTATAAGAACTCTAGATAAAGTTTAAACACAGATGAAAATATTCTTTGATCGTTATGAGGGTAGGGAGGTAGGGAGAGGAATATTCACTAACCAGATAGTAGACAATTCTTTTTTTTAGGTGACGGGAAGGGCAACACATAACACAGGGATAGTCAATACAACTGGACTAAACCAAAAGCAAAGAAGTTTTCTGAATACAACCAAACACTTCAAAGGCCAGAGTAGCAGGAACGGGGGCCGGGGGACCATGGTTTCAGGGGACATCTAGGTCAATTGGCATACCAAAATGTATTAAAAAAACAGTCTGCATTCAACTTTGGTGAGAAGCATCCGGGGTCTTAGATGCTAGCAACTGGCCATCTAAGACGCATAAACTGGTCTCAACCCACCTGGAGCAAAGGAGAATGAAGAACACCAAAGACACAAGGTTAAGTATGAGTCCAAGAGACAAAAGGGGTTACATAAACCAGAGACTCCATCAGCCTGAGACCAGAAGAACTAGATGGAGCCCGGCTACCGCCAATGCCTGCCCTGACAAGGAGCACAACAGAGAATCCCAGATGGAACAGGAGAACAGTGGGATGTAGATCTTAAATTCCTGTAAAAAGACCAGGCTTAATGGTCTGACTGAGACAGGAGGGACCCTGACGGTCATGGTCCCCGGACCCTTCAGTAGCCCAAGATTGGAACCATTCCCCAAACCAAACCAACTCTACAGACAGGAATTGGCCTGGATTATAAGACAGACAATGATTCTGGTGAGGAGTGAATTGCATGGCTCAAGTAGACACATGAGACCATGTGGGTGACTCCTGTCTGGTGGCGAGATGAGAAGGAAGAAGGGGCAGGAGCTGGTTGAATGGACACAGGGAATACAGGGTGGAGAGGAGGAATGTCCTGTCTCATTAAGGGGAGAGCAGCTGGGAATGCATGGCAGGGTGTATATGGTCTCTTGTATGAGAGACTGACTTGATTTGTAAACTTTCACCTAAAGCACAATAAATGAATTTTTTTAAAAAAGATGATTGTTTTAAAGTTTTTTTCTAGTAAGTTTGATGTCTCAACTACCTCAAGGGTTGTTTCTGCCACTTCGTTTTTTTTTTTTTTTTTTACTTTGAATGGGCCATCATTTATGTTTATGATTGTTGTTGTTGAAAACTGGACATTTGAATATGATGAAGTGGTAGCTATGGAAGTCAGATTCTCCCCTTCCCCAACATTTGTTGTTGGTTTTTTTTTTTTTGAAGACTATAGTAGGCTATTTGTTTGGTGACTTTCCCTAACAATTTTGCACAAACTATTTATTCCTAGTAGTGTGTGGTCACCGAAGTCTCTCATCCTTAGCTTTAGTTCAGCTTGTGTTTTTACAAAAATATTTCTTTGAACAACAAGAACTAAGAAAAACAAAAGAAAGGAAAATGACAATGAAAAAAATTTTTCTTCTGGTCTTTGCAGATTTACTCTGTGCCAGGACATTTTGTCAACATTTAGCCAGGCTTGTACTGAGCCTAGAGATCAGGGAAAGGTAAAAATGCAGTGTATTTCAGGTATTTTCTTAGATGTGTCTTTCCCTGAGCGTGTATGTAACTTTCTAATTCCCAATTTACAAGGGTTTTTTTTTATTGTGGTAAAAATATATACACCAAAATATTTGCCAGCACAATTTCACATTTATAATTCAATGATATCGGTTATTTTTTTATGTTGTGCCACAATTATTGCTATGCCTTTCCAAAATATTCCACCACCATTAACATAAACTCTGTTTTCCCACCCAAAAAAAAAGTTCCCTCTCCCCCTCCCTCCCACACCTAGTAACCTTTAATAATCTTTGGTTTCTATGCATTTGCTTGTTTCATATAAGTGAGATCATACAGTATTTTGTCCTTTTGCAACTGACTTATTTTGCTCAACATAAAATTTTCAGGGTTCATCCATGCTGTGGCATGCATCAGAACTTCATTTCTCTTTATGGTTGCATAATATTCATAGGAATGTATACACCACATATTTTTTATCCATTATCTCTTGATGGAGGTTTTGGTTGTTTCCACCTTTTGGCTATTGTGAAAAGTAATGCAATGAGCATCAGTGTACAAGTTTCTGTTTGCTTTACTGCCTTCATTTCTTCTAGGTATATACCTAGTATTGGGGTTGTTGGTCATATGGTAGTTCTTTGATCAACTTTTTGAGAAATTGCCAAACTGTTTCCCACAATGGCTGTACCATTTTGCATTCCTATTAACAATTGATAAGTGTTCCAGTTTCTCCACGACCTTGTCAAGACTTGTTTTCTGTTTTTCTAGTGTTTTTGTTTGTTTGTTTTTTATCATTGCTATGCCAATGGAGGTGAGGTGATATCACTCTGTGGTTTTTATTTGCATCTCTCTAATGGATAATGACGTTGAGCATTTTTAATGGATAATGACGTTGAGCATTCTTGGCTTTTCGAATATCCTTTTTGTTTAACCATCTGTTCAAATGCTTTGCCCATTTTTTGATGGGATTGTTTGTCTTTTTGTTGTTAAGTAGTAGTTTTTTATTTTTTAAATGTGTTTTGGATTTTAGGCCCTTACCTAATATATGGTTCCTTAAAATTTTCTCCCAACCTGTAGGTTGTCTTTTCATTTTGTTGATAAAGTCTTTTAATGCACAAAAGTATTTAATTTTTTATACAGACTAGTCTATTTAGTTTGTCTTTTGCTTCTTGAGCTTTTGTCACCATATCTGATAATCTATCAGTAAACACTAGGTCCCACAACCTTGGCCCTACATTTTCTTCTAAGAATTTTATGGTTTTAGTTTTCACATTTAGGTCCTTGATCCATTTTGCAATGCTTTTTGTAAATGGTGTTAGGCATGAATCCTGATTCATTCTTCTCTGTGTTGAAATCCCATTTCCCCAGCACCAATTATTGAAGAGATTCTTCCTTCCCTTTTGAATGGACTTAGCACTCTTGTTGAAAATCAGTTTACCATAGATGTATGGATTTATTTCTGGACTTTCCATTCTATTCCATTGGTCCATGTATCAACTATTATACCGGTACCAGGCTATTTTAATTACTGTAGCTTTGTTGTGTGTTTTGAAATCAGGAAGTGTTAGTCCACCGACTTTATTCTTCTTCAAGATTGCTTTACCTATTCGAGTTCCCTTGTCATTCCATGTAAATTTGAGTGTTGGCTTTTCCCTTTCTGCAAAGAATGCTGTTGGGATTTTGATGAGGATTGCATTAAATCTATAGATTGCTTTTGGTAGTATTAAGATCTTAACTATATTAAGCCTCCAAACTATAAGCATAGACTGTCCTTCCATTTATTTAGATCTTTTTTTATTTCTTTTAGTAATGATTATAATTTTCTGTGTAGAGGTCCTTCACCATCCAGTTTAAATTTATTACAAGGGTGCTTTTGAATATCATAATTTCCCAAAGAAACTCTTTTCAGTTTTTTACTCCTGGGCCTGTGTGTTCTATTGTATGTTCAGGCTATAATCTTTTGTTTCCAGCATCAGTGAGTTGCTAATTTAGCTTTTGGTGTTTCTACAAATGTTCACTGATTTTCCAGCCTAAATTAAAAGTTAGGCAAAACAGAGAGAACTGCCTGCACCAGCCTTCAGGTATCCCCCAGACAAGTAAGAACATACACACACAGTACTTTCCTAATAAATTCTGCTGTGCTTTCTGCAGAGCCTAATACCATGGTCCCTCTCTGGGAATGTTGGCTGCTACAGCTTTATGACTGATGCATGTTTGGGAGGGAATGGAGTACAAGCAAGTAAAAAAGTCATAAATCTTCCCCACCATTTTGAAGTCACCTTTTTCAACATTTAGCATTCACTTGCTCGATGTAAACACTTGACTTATTTGAAGAGATCTGTCATGGTTGGTTCTGCTAGTTTCTATTTGTTTTTGCTATTTCTGTGGGAGTATAGGAGCTTCAAAGTATCTCCTATGCATCTAGCTCCACCCAGCTCAGTTACCTATTTGCTTTGTATTGTCAAATATATTTAACCTGAATCTAATCATGAAGAAACAATCAAGACCAGAATGCAAGATGTTCTAATGACAACTGTCATGGTCTCTTAAAAAATTAAGTATCATAAAAGAAAAATAAAAAATCTAACAAAAATATACAGGCAGAGGGATTGTTTTAGATAAAAGGAGACCAAAGAGATGCAACCAAATGTAATGTATCAACTGTGATTAAAATCTGAATAGTAAAAATGAAAAAAAAAAACTAAGAAAGACTTTCTTGGATTAATTGTGGAAATCTTAATACCAGTAACACATTAGATAATACTATTGAAATGGGTTTTTTTAGGTCTAATAATCATAGTATGATTATTCTTAAGAGCTAAATGATGAAGTATTTAGGGGTGATGTGTTCCAATTCTAAAATTTCCATTCATACAGTTTAGCCAATGCACACACACAAAAAAAATTAAACAAAAAACAGGCACGTATGATTGCATGTGGTTATGGAGAGGAGAGAAAGAGATAGGAGGTAAACATAGTAAAATGTTAAGAAATGATGAATCTAGTTAAAGAGTATATAATATTTATTGTACCATGATGCCTTAGGCTGGGTTATCTAGAGGATCAAGACCAGTGAAACATATATGTGTGTGTGTGTGTGTGTGTGTATACATATATACGGAAACACTGGTGACAGAGTGGTGAAGAGCTATGGCTGTTAACTAAAAGGTCGGTAGTTCGAATCCACCAGGCGCTCCTTAGAAACCCTATTGGGCAGTTCTACTAGTCACTGTGAGTCAGAATCGACTAGACAGCAATGGGTTTTTGTTTTGTTTTATACATATGTATATATAGAGAGAGGGAGAGAGAGATTTAATTCAAGGAAATGGCTCACACAATTGTGGAGGCTGGCAAGTCACAAATTCGTGGGTGAGGCTTCAGGCTGGAGGCTTCTCCCGACTCATGTGGTTGTAGGGACGACCTGAGGAACCTAAAATCAGCAGATTAGATGGCAGCCTCCTGGCTCACGGGGTTGCCGGAGCTGGTGAATCCCAAAATCTGCAGATCGGGTGAGTTGCTGGCTCATGTTCCATGATCCAGAGGTCAAATGATGACATGTGAGATGCAGGATCCAGACTGAGAGTGACTCCCACTTGCTTCCATATCCATTTATATACTGGAGGCAGGCCACACCTCCAAGTAAACACCCCTTTCAGCTGATTAGTTGCTCATAGCAGATTTCGTCATGGAGGTGATTACATTATATTACATGATGGAAGAGCAATCAGTCCAATGTCTGCCAAACCACTGAGAATCATAGTATAGCCAAGTTGACGAATAAATTAACCATCACAGTTCAGGCCTTGTCAACTTGGGACCTGTACACATCTCCTTAAACCATACATAATCTCTAAATAAAGACAGTTTATAAAGTCATACTTGCACCTAACATGATACAACTAACATGCATACAACTCAAAATTCACTAGCCCCATTTACATCTCATATTTTACAAGTATGGTATAAAAAACATGGTATAAGGGAGTGAAAAAGGAAGAAATACTAAAAACAATTACAGTCCTCATTTCTGCAACTAGTCATGTGGTCATAGCTGGTATTACAACTACATTCTTCCAGCACTCATTCCATATTCCCTTTCTCCTCGGCAAGCATCTCAGCTGATCATTGTTCTTTGTCTGATGGGGTGACCGAAACCTTCATTCCCAAAGGGTCTGGTATGTTAGGAATAATGTTAGAATTGGGTTGCTGTAGTTTTCCATTGACTTTAATCACAGGACATGATAGTACTAAGTGACGTCCTAAGGGATCTCCTGTATTCCAGACATACTCTTCTTTACCTTCATTATGTAAGATCAATCTCATTTCTCCTTGGTAATCAGGATCAAACAAGCCATCCAATAGGTAACTTCTTTTTCTGTTGATTGAGCAGCATGAGGAGACCAAAATGGCCAGGTGGCATTCTTAACTTCCAGTTCAATGGAATCAGTATTGTGTCTCCCGGTGAGGGCATTCCTATCTTAGGAACTAAGACCTTTAGTCACACAGAGCATAGAGTCATGGGGACAGAGAACAAAAATTCTGTGAGTATGTCCCTAGAGATCATAGCAAGTGGTGCCACTCTCATTTCCACCCATTGATTCTTGTACATATGAATCCTGGCTTTGGGAGAAAAAGCACTACATATTGGACTCTAGTTTACAGCATATTCAGCCTCCTGGAGAACATTGCCTCAACCCTGCAAGGTGCTGCCACCCAGCTGGTGCCATAATCATGTCTTTAGAAAATAATTCCATCATTTTATCAAGCCAGCTGATTCAGGATGATGGGGAACATGGTATAGCCAGTGAATTCCATGAGCCCGGGCCCATTGCCGTACGTACTTCATTTGCTATGAAGTGTGTTCCTTGATCCAAGGCAATATTGTGTGATATACCATGATGTTGAATAAGGTGTTCTGTAAGTCTATGGATGGTAGTCTTGACAGAAGCACTGAGTCCGGGGAAGGAAAATCAGTATCCAGAGTAAGTGTCTACCCCAGTAAGAACAAAATGCTGCCTTTTCAATGATGAAAGTGGTTCAACGTAACCAACCTGCCAGCAGCTTGCTAATCACCCCTAGGAATGGTCCCAATCCTTATTGTCTTTTAGATAAAGATTTACAGAGCAAATTAGTTTTTCATTAAACAATAAATACACATATTGTTTTTTGATATTGGTTGTCAACCCCACGACATGTCAGCACTCTCCCCAAACTTGGGTTCCCCATTACCAGCTTTCCTGTCCCCTCCTGCTTTCTTCTCCTTGCCCCTGGGCTGGTGTGACCACTTGGTCTCATTTTGTTTTATGCGCCTGTCTAATTTTTGGCTGAAGGATGAACATCAGGAGTGACTTCAGTAGAGTTAACAGGGTGTCCAAGGGCCATACTCCTGGAGTTTCTCCAGTCTCTGTCAGAGCAGTAAGACTTTTTTTTTGTGAGTTAGAATTTTGTTCTACATTTTTCTGCATCCCTGTCCAGGACCATATATTGTGATCCCTGTCAGAACAGTCAGTATTGATAGCCAGGAACCATCTAGTTGTGGTGGACTCAGACTTGTGGAGGTTGTTGTAGTTGTGGTCCATTAGTCCTTTGGACTAATCTTTCCCTTGTGTCTTTGGTTTTCTTCATTCTCCCTTGCTCCAGATGGGGTGAGACCAGATGAGTATCCTAGATGGATGCTCACAAGCTTTTATGACCCCAGATGCTACTCAGCAAAGTAGGATGTAGAACATTTTCTTTACAAATTACGTTATGCCAATTGAGCTACATGTTCCCCGAGACCATGGTTCCCAGCCCTCAGCCCAATAATTCTGTCCCTCATGGAATTTGGATATGTCTATGAAGCTCCCATGACCTTGCCTTGGTCGAGTTGTGCTGGCTTCCCTAGTATTGTGTACTGTCTTACTCTTCACCAAAGTTACCACTTATCTATCCTCTAATTAATACTTTTCCCTCTCCACCCCTCCCCACCCTGATAACCATCAAAGTTTATTTCTTTTTGTGTGTAAACCTTTTCACGAGTTTTTATAATAGTGATCCCATACAATATTTGTCCTTTTGTGATTGACTTATTTCACGCAGTGTAATGCCCTCCAGATTCATCCATGTTGTGAGATGTATCACAGATTTATCATTGTTCTTTATCATTGCATATTATTTCATTGTGTGTATGTACCATAGTTTATCTATTCATCTGTTGATGGGCACTTAGGTTGTTTCCATCTTTTTGCTATTGTGAATAATGCTGTACTGAACATGTCTGTGATTATGTCTCTTCATGCGTCAGCTCTTATTTCATATATCCCTTGAAGTGGAATTGCAGGATCATATGGTATTTCTCTTTCTAACTTTGTACGTAAGTGCCATATTGTGTTCCAAAATAGGTGTACCATTTTATGTACCAACTAGCAGAGCATAAGTGTTCAAATGGCCCTGCAACTTCTCCAACATTTGTTATTTTCCGTTTTTTTATTCCTGCCAGTAAAGTCAGGGTGCGATGATATCTCATTGTGGTTTTGATTTGCATTTCTATAATGACTAGTGATCAGGAGCATGGCCTCACGTGTCTGTTAGCCACCTGAATGTCTCCTTTGGTGAAATGTCCATTTATATATCTTTTGCCCATTTTTTAATTAGATTACTTACCTTTTTATTGTAGAGGTGTTGGGTTTTTCTATAGATTTTAGAGATTAGAATTTGTTGGATTTGTCATAGCTAAAAATATTTTCCCAGGCTGTAGGTTCTCTTTTCACTCTTGATGAAGACTTTTGACGAGCATAAGTCTTTAATTTTTAGAAGATCCCAGTTATTTAGCTTATCTTCTGATGTTTGTGCATTGTTAGTTATGGTTTGTATCTTATTTATGCTGAGAATGAGGGCCTCTAGTGTTGATCCTATTTTTTCTTCTATGGTATTTATAGTTGTTGGTTTTACATTTAGGTCTTTGATCCATTTTGAATTATTTTTTGTGTATAGTGTGAGGCAGGGGTCCTGTTTCATTTTTTTGCAGATGGACATCCAGTTTTGCCAGCACCATTTATTAAAAAGACTGTCTTTTCCCCATTTGGTGGACTTTAAGACTTTGTCGAAAATCAGGTGACCGTAGGTGGATGGATTTACATCTGGGTTCTCAGTTCTGTTTCATTGGTCAATGTGTCTGTCATTGAACCAGAACCAGGCCGTTTTGACTACTGCAGTTGTATGGTGGGTTCTGAGGTGAGGTAGTGTGAATCCTCCTACTTTATTCTTCTTTAATATTGCTTTAGTTATTTGTGGTCTCTTCCCCTTCCATATACAGTTAATGATTAGTTTTTCCATCTGTTTGAAGAATGCTGTGGGTATTTGGACAGGAATTCCATTGTATTTGTAGATTGGTTTGGATAGAACTGACATTTTCACAATGTTTCCATGAGCATGGTATGTTTTTCCATTTATGTCTTTTTTGGTTTCTTGTAACAGTGTTTTGTAGTTTTCTATGTATAGGTCTTTTACATCCTTGGTTAGATTTATTCCTATTTTTTTTAAATAATTTTTATTGTGCTTTAAGTGAAAGTTTACAAATCAAGTCAGTCCGTCACATATAACCTTACATACACCTTACTACATACTCCCATTTACTCTCCCCCTGATGAGTCAGCCCACTCCCTTCTTCCAGTCTCTCCTTTCGTGACCGTTCTGCCAGTTTCTAACCCTCTCTACCCTCCCATCTCCCCTCCAGAAAGGAGACGCCAACACAGTCTTAAGTGTCCACCTGATACAAGTAGCTCACTCTTCATCAGCATCTCTTTCCTACCCATTGTCTAGTACCTTCCATGTCTGATGAGTTGTCTTCGGGAATGGTCCCTGTCCTGGGCCAATAGAAGGTTTGGGGACCATGACCACCGGGATTCATCTAGTCTCAGTCAGACCATTAAGTCTGGTCTTTTTATGAGAATTTGGGGTCTGCATCCCACTGTTCTCCAGCTCCCTCAGGGGTTCTCTGTTGTGCTCCCTGTCAGGGCAGTCATCGGTTGTGGCCAGGCACCATCTAGTTCTTCTAGTCTCAGGATGATGTAAATCTCTGGTTTATGTGGCCCTTTCTGTCTCTTGGGCTCTTAGTTATCATGTGACCTTGGTGTTCTTCATTGTCCTTTGATTCAGATGGGTTGAGACCAATTGCTGCATCTTAGATGGCTGCTTGTTAGCATTTAAGACCCCAGACACCACACTTCAAAGTGGGATGCAGAATGATTTCATAATAGAGTTTATTATGCCAATTGACCTAGAAGTCCCCTCAAGCCATAGTCCCCAAACCCCCGCCCTTGCTCTGCTGACCTTTGAAGCATTCAGTTTATCCCAGAAACTTCTTTGCTTTTGGTCCAGTCCAGTTGAGCTGACCTTCCCTGTATTGAGTATTGTCCTTCCCTTCACCTAAAGTAGTTCTTATCTACTAACTGATCAGTAAATAAACCTCTCCCACTCCCCCTCCCCCTCCCTCCCCCCTCTCGTAACCACAAAAGAATGTGTTCTTCTCAGTTTATACAATTTCTCAAGAACTTATACTAGTGGTCTTATACAGTATTTGTCCTTTTGCCTGTGACTAATTTCACTCAGCATAATGCCTTCCAGGTTCCTCCATGTTATGAAATGTTTCACAGATTCCTCACTGTTCTTTATCGATGCGTAGTATTCCATTGTGTGAATGTACCATAATATATTTAACCATTCATCTATTGATGGACACCTTGGTTTCTTCCAGCTCTTTGCTATTGTAAACAGTGCTGCAATAAACATGGGTGTGCATATATCTGTTCGTGTAAAGGCTCTTATTTCTCTAGGGTATATTCCGAGGAGTGGGATTTCTGGGTTGTATGGTAGTTCTATTTCTAACCTTTTAAGATAACACCAGATAGATTTCCAAAGTGGTTGTACCATTTTACATTCCCACCAGCAGTGTATAAGAGTTCCAACCTCTCTGCAGTCCCTCCAACATTTATTATTTTGTGTTTTTTGGATTAATGCCAGCCTTGTTGGAGTGAGATGGAATCATACTGTAGTTTTGATTTGCATTTCTCTAATGGCTAATGATCGTGAGCGTTTTCTCATGTGTCTGTTAGCCATCTGAATATCTTCTTTAGTGAAGTGTATGTTCATATCCTTTGCCCACTTTTTGATTGGGTTGTTTGTCTGTTTGTGGTTGAGTTTTGACAGAATCATACAGATTTTAGAGATCAGGCGCTGGTCAGAGATGTCATAGCTGAAAATTCTTTCCCAGTCTGTAGGTGGTTTTTTACTCTTTTGGTGAAGTCTTTAGATGAGCATAGGTGTTTGATTTTTAGGAGCTCCCAGTTATTTGGTTTCTCTTCATCATTTTTGGTAATGTTTCGTATTCTGTTTATGGCTTGTATTAGGGCTCTTAGGGTTGTCCCTATTTTTTCTTCCATGATCTTTCTCGTTTTAGTCTTTATGTTTAGGTCTTTGATCCACTTGGAGTTAGTTTTTGTGCATGGTGTGAGGTATGGATCCTGTTTCATTTTTTTCAAATGGATATCCGGTTATGCCAGCACCATTTGTTAAAAAGACTCTCTTTTCCCCAATTAACTGACACTGGGCCTTTGTCAAATATCAGCTGCTCATATGTGGATGGATTTATATCTGGGTTCTCGATTTTGTTCCATTGGTCTATGTGCCTGTTGTTGTACCAGTACCAGGCTGTTTTGACTACTGTGGCTGTATAATAGGTTCTAAATTCAGGTAAAGTGAGGCCTCCCACTTTCTTCTTCTTTTTCAGTAATGCTTTACTTATCCGGGGCTTCTTTCTCTTCCATATGAAGTTGTTGATTTGTTTCTCCATCACTTTAAAAAATGTCATTGGAATTTGGATCGGAAGTGCGTTGTATGTATAGATGGCTTTTGGTAGAATAGACATTTTTACTATGTTAAGTCTTCCTATCCATGAGCAAGGTATGTTTTTCCACTTAAGTAGGTCCTTTTTAGTTTCTTGTAGTAGTACTTTGTAGTTTTCTTTATATAGGTCTTTTACATCTTTGGTAAGATTTATTCCTAAGTATTTTATCTTCTTGGGGGCTACTGTGAATGGCATTGATTTGGTTATTTCCTCTTCGGTGTTCTTTTTGTTGATGTAGAGGAATCCAAGTGATTTTTGTATTTTTATCTTGTAACCTGAGACTCTGCCAAACTCTTTTATTAGTTTCAGCAGTTTTCTGGAGGATTCCTTAGGGTTTTCTGTGTATAAGATCATGTCATCTGCAAATAGAGGTAATTTTACTTCCTCCTTGCCAATCCGGATGCCCTTTATTTCTTTGTCTAGCCTAATTGCTCTGGCTAGGACCTCCAGCACAATGTTGAATAAGAGCGGTGATAAAGGGCATCCTTGTCTGGTTCCCGTTCTCACGGGAAATACTTTCAGGCTCTCTCCATTTAGAACGATGTTGGCTGTTGGCTTTGTATAAAAAAAAAAAGTTGAGGAATTTTCCTTCAATTCCTATTTTGGTGAGAGTTTTTATCATGAATGTGGTTGGACTTTGTCAAATGCCTTTTCTGCATCAATTGATAAGATCACGTGGTTTTTGTCTTGTTTTATTTATATGGTGGATTACATTAATGGTTTTTCTGATATTAAATCAACCTTGCATACCTGGTATAAATCCCACTTGGTCGTGATGGATTATTTTTTTGATATGTTGTTGAATTCTATTGGCTATAATTTTGTTGAGGATTTTTGCATCTATGTTCATGAGGGATATAGGTCTGTAATTTTCTTTTTTTGTGGTGTCTTCACCTGGTTTTGGTATCAGGGAGATGGTGGCTTCATAGAATGAGTTAGGTAGTATTCTGTCATTTTCTATGCTTTGAAATACCTTTAGTAGTAGTGGTGTTAACTCTTCTCTGAAAGTTTGGTAGAACTCTGCAGTACAGCCATCCGGGCCAGGGCTTTTTTTTGTTGTTGGGAGGTTTTTGATTACTTTATCAATCTCTTTTTTTGTTATGGGTCAATTTAGTTGTTCTACTTCTGATTGTGTTAGTTTAGGTAGGTAGTGTTTTTCTAGGAATTCATCCATTTCTTCTAGGTTTGCAAATTTGTTAGAGTACAATTTTTCATATTAATCTGATATGATTCTTTTAATTTCAGTTGGGTCTGTTGTGATATGGCCCATCTCGTCTCTTATTTGCGTTATTTGTTTCCTTTCCTGTATTTCTTTAGTCAGTCTGGCCAATGGTTTATCAATTTTGTTAATTTTTTCAAAGAACCAGCTTTTGGCTTTGTTAATTCTTTCAATTGTTTTTCTGTTCTCTATTTCATTTAGTTTGGCTCTAATTTTTATTATTTGTTTTCTTCTGGTGCCTGATGGATTCTTTTGTTGCTCACTTTCTATTTGTTCAACTTATAGGGACAGTTCTTTGATTTTGGCTCTTTCTTCTTTTTGTATGTGTGCATTTATCTATATAAATTGACCTCTGAGCACTGCTTTTGCTGTGTCCCAGAGGTTTTGACAGGAAGTGTTTTCATTCTCGTTGCATTCTAGGAATTTCTTTATTCCCTCCTTAATGTCTTCTATAACCCAGTCTTTTTTGAGCAGGGTATTGTTCAGTTTCCAAGTGTTTGATTTCTTTTCCCTGATTTCTCTGTTACTGATTTCCACTTTTATGGCCTATGGTCTGAGAAGATGCTTTGTAATATTTCGATGTTTTGGTTCTGCAAAGGTTTGTTTTATGACCTAATATGTGATCTATTCTAGAGAATGTTCCATTACGCACTAGAAAAAATGTATTTTTTGCATCTGTGGGGTGGAGTGTTCTGTATAAGTCTATGAGGTCAAGTTGGTTGATTGTAGCAATTAGGTCTTCTGTGCTTCTATTGAGCTTCTTACTGGAAGTCCTGTCCTTCTCCAAAAGTGGCGTGTTGAATTCTCCTACTGTAATTGTGGAGGTGTCTATCCGTTTGTTTAATGTATCTTGCAGCCCTGTCATTGGGTGCATAAATATTTATTATGGTTCTATCTTCCTGGACAATTGTCTCTTTAGTCATTATGTAGTGTCCTTCTTTACCCTTTGTGGTGGATTTAACTTTAAAGTCTATTTTGCCAGAAATTAATATTGCTACTCCTGCTTTTTTTTGATTGTTGTTTGCTTGATATATATTTTTCCATCCTTTGAGTTTTAGTTTGTTTGTGTCTCTAAGTCTGAGGTGTGTCTCTTGTAGGCAGCATATAGATGGATCGTGTTTCTTTATCCAGTCTGAGACTCTCTGTCTCTTTATTGGTGCATTTAGTCCATTTACTTTCAGTGTAATTAAAAATAAGAATGTGTTTAGTGCTGTCATTTTGATGTCTTTTTGTGTGTGTTGTTGACAATTTCATTTTTCCACTTACTTTTTTGTGCTGAGTCGTTTTTCTTTGTAAATTGTGTGTTCCTCATTTTCATAGTAGTCAAATTTATGTTTGCTGTGTTGTTATATTTTTCTTGGTTTTTATTTTGAGTTATGGAATTGTTAGACCTCTTTGTGGTTACCTTAATATTTGCCCTTATTTTTCTAAGTAAAAACCTAACTTGTATTGTCCTATTTCGCCTTGTTTTCCTCTCCATATGGCAGTTCTAGGCCTCCTGCATTTAGTCCCTCTTTTTGATTATTGTGATCTTTCACATATGGATTTCAATGATTCCCTGTTTTGAGCATTTTTTTTCTTTTTAAAATTAATCTTAATTTTTTTGTGTGATTTCCCTATTTGAGTTGATATCAGGATGTTCTGTTCTGTGTCTTTGTGTTGTGTTGTTATCTGATGTTATTGATTTTCTGACCAATTTCCTTTAGTATTTCTTGTAGCTTAAAAAAAAAAAATTTTTTTTTTGGTTTGGTTTTGCAAATTTTCTAAGCTTGTGTTTATCTGTAAATGTTTTAATTTCGCCTTCATATTTGAGAGAGAGTTTTGATGGATATATGATCCTTGGCTGGCAGTTTTTCTCCTTCAGTGCTCTATATATGTCATCCCATTGCCTTCTTGACTGCATGGTTTCTGTTGTGTAGGCTGAGCTTATTCTTATTGATTCTCCTTTATAGGAGACCTTTTTTTTTATCCCTGGCTGCTTTTAAAATTTTCTCTTTATCTTTGGCTTTGGCAATTTTGATGAAAATATGTCTTGGTGATTTTATTTTTGGATCAATCTTATATGGGGTTTGATGAGCATCTTGTATAGATATCCTTTTATCTTTCATGATGTCAGGGAAGTTTTCTGCCAACAGATATTCAACTATTCTCTCTGTGTTTTCTGTTATCCCTCCTTGTTCTGGAACTCCAATCACACGCAAGTTATTCTTCTTGATAGAGTCCCACATGATTCGTAGGGTTTCTTCTTTTTTTTTAATTCTTTTATCTGATTTTTCTTCAGCTATATTGGTGTCAATTCCCTTGTCCTCCAGATCCCTCACCCTGCATTCCAGTTGCTAGAGTCTGCTCCTCTTACTTCCTATTGAGTTGTCTAATTCTATAATTTTACTGTTAATCTTTTGGATTTCTGAATGCTGTCTCTCCATTGATTCTTGTAGCTTATTAATTTTTCCACTATGTCCTTGAATAATCTTTTTGAGTTCTTCAACTGCTTTATCAGTGTGTTCCTTTGCTTTTTGTGTAGATTGCCTTATTTCATTTTTGAGGTCATCCCTGATGTCTTGAAGCATTATGTAATTTAGTTTTTTATATTGTGCATCTGGCAATTCCAGGATTGAGTCTTCATTTGGGAAAGAATTTGATTCTTTAGTTTGGGTAGTTGTAGAAGCAATCATGGTCTGCTTCTTTATGTGGTTTGATATCAACTGTTGTCTCTGAGCCATCTATCAGATATGCAATGATTTATTTTATATTTGCTCACTGAGTCTTATCTTGTTTTGTTTTCTTTCAATATACGTAGATTGGCTACTAGATTGGACTGTCTTGATTGTTGTCGGCTTTGAATCACTTATGTCCTCTTACCAGCAGGTTTGGGCCGGTACCAGAAATATAAGCCAAAGAGCTCATTCACTATTCTTGTGTAGAATCTGATTTTGGGTCATCAAGTGTGTGGGGTAAACTGTCACCTATTCGCTTAGAGGAGTAGTGGTGACAGTTGTGTGCACCAGATTCTAGTAGCAGCAGGGGGTAACATTTTGGGGGGGCAGGATGTTGACAGGCTTCCCCCAAGTGGCAGTGAGGTCGGTGTGTCTCTATTCCTAAAGCACTTTGGTGGGTGGGCTGTGCAGCTGTACCTTAGGCACCCAATGTATGTACCTCTACAGATTGGTAGATGTCACTATCCTCAGACCCTTATGGCAGGAGGTTAGGTGGCTTGGGTGGAGCTTCAGCCTTCAGTTGCCCATTGTGGGTCAGTGAGGGCTCTGTTGAATATGCAGAGATATCAAACCTGGGAAACTTGTCTTTCCAGTAATCAGCTAAAACAATTACAGTCAGGTCACTATCAGAATTGCCTTTGCATTATAATAGCCACCTTGTTCCCTGTAGGGATGAAAGCCCAAGACTGTGGATCACAAATACTTGGCTGGTTCTGGTTCTGTATTTTTAGTCCAATTTCGGGAAGTCAGGGAGAGATTTTTGGTCCCTGGGTTTTTTGTAGCTTCTTCTCTCAGGCCAGGAGAATGGGTTTCGGAAAAGACAAAACAAAGAAAGAAAGAAAGAAGAAAATGTCGAGCATTTCACTCTCTGGCCCAGGAAATTCCAATGTTAATGAAGCCACCTGGGAAGGGGAGGGGAGGGATCAGATAGATAGGAGAGAGTACACCCAGGAATATAGACAAAGCTACTTATCTTGCTTGGGATGACTGTTTTACCTGAGATTCCTGAGGGGCTTGTCGACTGTGTGCGCTGGCTGGGTAGAGATTGCCCCTGAGGGTCAGGCTCATGTCCTGAGCTTGTTCTGTCCCAGAAGCCGTGGTTAGTTCCTCTGCTCCCAGTCCAAAGCCCAGCGCCAAGGTTCCCTGTCTGGGATGCTGCACTCCAGGCTCCAAAACCAGTTGCTGCCTCCCAGTGACTTCTCGTCCTGTCAGCCGCATCACTGCGCTGCCTGCATGCACTGGCTGGGCTTCCCCCAGGGTCATTTCAGGGGACTAGGGCTGCACCCCGTGTTTGCGCCATCTTAGGATGCCGTGCTCAGCTCCCCTGCGCCCAGTCCAAAGCCCAGTGCCAAGGTTTTCTGACTGGGATGCTGGCTCCAGGCTCCGAAAACAGTCGCTGCTTCCCCATGGTTGTTCTTTCTCTCATTAGCCCTGTCAGTGTGCAGCCTGCTTGCACTGACTGAGTCTCTACGGAGGTTACCCCAGTGGGCTAGGGGTTAGGGCTGTGTCCCGTGCCTGCCCTGCCTCAGCAAGCTGCAATCAGCCCCGCCACTCGGTACCAGGGAACCGTGGGGGCTCAAGGCTGTGGGGTGGGTCGTGGGTTCCAGAAGCGGTCGCTGGTTCAGGGCGCAGCTTTTCGCTCACCCGTCACTCAGGTCAACTCTTTAGATCTGTGTTTGATGGTCAGGGTTCATAGATTGTCATGTATGTGATCAATTCACTTGTTTTTCCAAGTCTTTGTTGCAAGAGGGATCCGAGTTAGCATCTGCCTAGTCAGCCATCCTGGCCCTGCCTCCAGTATTTTATTTTTTTAGGGCTATTAAAAATGGTATTTTTTTCAATAGCTACGTACCAGGTACCAGGGTATGTATTAATTTGCTCAAGCAATGAAACCATATCTTGAACACCAGCAGCAGTTGAAGTCACCACCTGGTTAAGTTTTCAATAGCCCACTGTCTTTTTCCAAGATCCATCTTTTTTTTTGTACAGGCCAAATGGGTGAGTTGAATGGGCTTGTGGTGGGAATCAACCCCTTGCTTCCTTCAAGTCCTTGATGGTGGCAGTAATCTCTGCAATCCCTCCACAAATGCAGTATTGCTTTTGGTTTATTATTTTCCTAGATAGGGGAAGTTCTGACAGCTTACACTTGGCTTTTCCTACCATAATAGCCCTTACTAAACTTGTCAGGGATCCAACATGGGAGTTCTGACAGATGCTGAGTATACCCGCTCCAATTATGCATTCTGGAACTGGGGTAATCACTGCAGGATGTGTTCATGAGCCCACTGCACCTACTGTGAGGCAGACATGAGCTAAGAATCCATTAATAATCTGACCTTATATGGCCCTAATTGGAGTGGTGGGCCACAGTGACCTTTTGGGCTTCCTGGAATTAGTGTCAGTTCAGAGCCTGTGTTCAGTAATCCCCAAAGGGTCTGATTATTTCCTTTTCTCCAATGAACTGTCATTCTCGTAAAAGGCCAAGATCCCTTTAGGGAAGGCTGGGAGAAAGATTAACAGTATAAATTTTGGCAGTGTTAAAAAAAAAATCCTTACCATTATGTTGATTTCAACTCATAGTGGCTTAATAGGACAGAGTAGAACTGCCCCAAAGTGTTTCCAAGGAGCAGCTGGTGGATTTGGACCTCCAACCTTTGGATTTAGCATACTTATTGCTTAACCATTAAGCTGCCAGGGCCCCATTTGACAGTGTAGTGGGGTCTTTTCTCAAAGGGACCTGCCCTCCCCCTCATTCAGGAAGCTGTGGGGCTGTGAACCGGCTGAAGTCAGGGAATTGACTGAGGGTCCATGAGTCTCTATTCTGGCAATTCAAATTAGACTGCCATTCACTTGACCTAGAATTCTTCTGCTTGTACAAGTAAATATTTAGTAGGTTTCTGATTTATTTCACTTCTCGGGACACCATGACTAAGTAGCCAGTGCATAAGTCCACAGGAGTCAGACTATTCTGATTACTGCTTTTCTGCTGTCCATTATGGTAACCACACCCATCTTGTCTTTGTGGATTAAGTAAGTGCCTCCCACTTGGCCCCTACTACCAGGGGAACCAATCAGCCCCATTTTAATTCCATTAAAAAACCCATTGTCATCGACTCAATTTTGACTCATAGCAACCCTATAGGACAGAGTAGAACTGCCTCATAGACATTCCAAGGAGCCCCTGGTGGATTTGAACTGCTGACCTTTTTGTTAGCAGCCAAAGCTCTAACTATGCCACCAGGGTTTCTCCTTTGTAGTTCAGTGTCTGAATTTAGTTAGGGCATTTCCCATTGTCAAATCTGACTTACATAAAACAGCAATCACAGCAGTCTTCAGGTACACTGGGACTCCCTTCACAGATTTGTTCCTCAGTGTTGTGGTAAAATGTGTGTCCTCTGGGCACACTATGGGTGGGTCTTTTTGTCCAACCTGATAAATCCACTCTGACATGCCAATTTCCCTAAGCCTTTGGACACCTTCTTCTATAGTATACCAAGCCAGGTGTGGTAATTCAACTTGATTTAGTGTAGGCCACTGCTTAATCCATGCTTCAGTGAACCAAGCAATTAACTATCAGATCCTTGTCTAACCTCTTGATCTGAAACTTTGAATGAAGACTCTGTGTTTAGTGGGCACATATCAATAAATTGAGAATAATCCAACTTTATGTTCCTTGCACTCACACCCTTAATAGACATTGTCCCACACCTTTAATAGACATTCCCACGCATATTCCTCAGGTTTTGTTTCCATATATTAGAAAAGACAAGCAGTTCTTTTGAAGTGTAGGGTACCTCCTCCTGGGTCATATTTTGTAATTCACCTCTTGGAGCTGAATAGGACTTAAGTCTAGTTACATGCCTAGAAGACAAAATGGGTGGAAAGAGTAGGTCATAGGGACATTCAACAATGTCTTGTAAAGCATCTGCCTCAGGCAATGCCCCAGGCAACATCCCATTTCCTGCCCTAGGCAATATCTCAGAAAAACTTCAGGCACAGCTGTATTAGCCTCATCAGGTGGGCATGGAAGGGATAATGGTTTTATTGGGGAGGGTGGCTTAGGCTACAAAGATGGCATAATCTCTTCAGATGGGAGTAAGAGGACTAGTTCTGTTGGCAGGAATTACTCAATGGAATTTAGTGGCCCAATGTCCCCATTTTCCTGATTATCTTCCCATGTGGCCCCATCTCAAGTTTTAGGATACTATTTCTTTTCAGTCAATGCCTCCACTTTACCTTCAGACACCATTCATGGTTGGGAATTCACTGACTCTGTAATTCAACCACTCTTATGATTAGACTCTGGGTCTGGTTTTGGAAATATCAGCTCTGTTAGTTTAAGAAATAAGCCTTTCTTTCAGACAAGTGGCAACTTTCAGATCTTTTGTGTTGCTTGAGCTATGACTCTGAAGCCCTGAGCTCATGTCTTTCTTTTTCTCACCAATTTGTCTAGCAAAAGTAGGACCAACCAACCAGCTTCCTTATACTTCTCATTCTGACAAAATTGTAGAAAAGTATCAAATATGCAATCACTCAGAGCTTTGCCTATCACAAATATTTGACCCATTGGTGGTGATATTTTGTGTATTTCTATCGTCACCTCAAAACATGGATTAGCAGTACTCTCTTTACTTCTGGAGGCAGAGTCATCAATGCCTTTAAGACTAGCCAGACTTGAGAAAGAATTCAGAAAACTAATCCTTATGATTTTGTTCCTCTAGAACCACTGTTGGTTACACTGGTTTCTCTAGAGGAGCAAAGCCAGTGAAATGTGTATTTATAAGCATAGAGAAAGAGAGATATCATGCTTGGAAAAGTAGACAGTCAGTAAAAAAGAAGAAGACCCTCAACAAGATGGATTGACACAGTGGCTACAACAATGGGCTCTAGCATAACAACAATTGTGAGGATGGAGCAGGACCAGGCGGCATTTTGTTCTGTTGTACATAGTGTTGCTATGAGCTGGAACCCACTTGACAGCACCTAACAACAGCGACAGAGAGATTTAATACAAGGAATTGGCTCATGCAATTGTGGAGGCTGATAAGTCCCAAATTCAAGGATCACGTGTCAGGCTGGAGGCTTCTCCTGACTCACTTGTTCGCAGGGTCTGATGAACCCAAAAACAGCAGGTCAGAAGTAGGCTGCTGGCTCACGGGGTTGTTGGAGCTGGTGAATCCAAAAATATGCAGGTCAGGGGGCAAGATGCTGGCTCACTTCCCAAGAACCAGAGGTCAGATGATGATGAGTCGGATGCTTGATCCAGAGCAACTGTGAGTCTTGCCAGGACATCCATTTATATAGTGGAGGCAGGCCACTGTCCCAAGGAAACTCCCCTTTCAACTGATTGGCGGATCATAGCAGATCTTCTCATGGCAATGATTACATTATATTACGTTATGGAAGAGTAATCAGTCTAATCTGCCAAACTGCTGAGAATCATAGCCTAGCCACATCGACACATAACATTAACCATCATACATTCTACTTTCCTATTTTTTTTATTCAAAGTAGA
This sequence comes from Elephas maximus indicus, assembly GCF_024166365.1. Classification (NCBI taxonomy): domain Eukaryota; kingdom Metazoa; phylum Chordata; class Mammalia; order Proboscidea; family Elephantidae; genus Elephas; species Elephas maximus. The sequence continues at coordinate 84,499,019 of NC_064846.1, forward strand.
AGGTTGAATAGGGAGAAGCTCCCCATGTGAATCTGATGCACAACCTGGTTTAGGTTATATCATCTTGGAGCTATACCAACATTCAATACATACCTAACCTTTACTGCATACTTCTTAGAACTTAACTATATCAGAGATGTTCACACTTGAGTTAAAAAAGAAAAGGACATGTAGTTTGAAGGATAAATGAGGAAAGGGTAGGAAGATGCAGGAAAATTGACACTAATGAGGCGAGAATGGGTGGTAGAGTAGAAGAATTACTGTTGGTGGTTATAAAAAAGTACACATAACCAGGAAGTCACGTGTCAGTAGATTGAAACATATTAAGTAGACACATGATACAAAAAAATAAAGAAAGAGTTTACGAAGAAAATATTTTAAGACGCGCCAGCTTAGGCAGCAGCGGGACAAGCCAGACAGGGATGGTTTTAGCCTCAAAGATCTGGGATTAGAAAATGATGATATTAATTATAATTATTAATTATTTAAATATTGCAATTGAAAAAGCTATCACTTACTAAACACCTACTATGTACTAAGGGCCAGACAAAATACTACATAAGTATTTTTTCTTTTATTTCTCAAAACCCAGTGAAATAAGTATTATTATTATTCTTATTTTATAGGAGAAGAAAATGAGTCTCATAGATTTTATGTGGCTTGCCAGTATTAACACAACTCCAATATTGGGCAGCAAGATTTATGAACCTAAGCCTTTCTAGTTCCAAAGCTCTTAAACCTTCTAGCACTCAATCAATATAGAACCAAATTTACAGCGTATGACTTGATTTTAAGACAGCCAGCTCCTGACTTAAAGAATCTTAGATTCCCCACCCCATCTTCACTAGAGGAAGAAATGGAACAGGGATGTCTGGGCAAGGGTTAAGTGGCTCCAGATAGGAAGGTTAGAGGGCCCTGTGAACAGGAAGACAAAGAGGTCATTAAACAATCAAGCAATTTGCACATTCAAATTAAATTGAATTGTTATAATAGTAAAAGGCAGGGCATCTTTCCCTTGAATTAATCAGGAAGAAAATACTTACTGTAGTGCTATCATCTACAGTGCCTGTATAACCTACAACTAGGAGTAAAATAAGACTCCACATCCTGAAGCCTACAAAAATAAGTGAGAAACTTGCTCTGGTAGATAACTATTTCATTAAAAAAGTAGAATTTATTACTTTTATTTTATTATAAAAATAATTCATGCTTGACACAGATTATTTGGAAATATTCAGAAAAACAATAAGATGAAAATAAAAATCACCTTAATCCCATTATCTAGACATATAACCCTTGGTAACATTCTGATGCATGTCCTTCCAATCTTTTTTGTTCATTTAATGAGCATGAATGCATCCTCTTTCTATGAGACATCGCAGTTCTCTGAAAATACGTGGTTGTGAGGTCTGAGTACCATCATGAAGGCCCTAAAACCCTTGCCTGCCAGTCCCATTCACCCCCAAAACCAGTCTTTGTCTAATAGTGATAATAAAAATCACTTTCTACAAAGTGGTTGAGCTATCAAAGCCTGGCCCTACTTACAGATCTCATCAGCAGTGCCTATGAACTTTGAGAATTAGAATATCAAGGTAACTTTTATCACGATCCAATTTCAAAAATGTATTCTGATAGTTTGTGAAGCTATTGTTGAAATAGATATAAAGAATTCCTTCAGCCACCTCAGGACTATAAAAGAGGCTTTTCCTTTAGCTTACCAAATCCTAATGGAATTCTGTAAAGATTGTTTTCAATTAAAGCTCCTGAATGAAAATATATCTTTACAAAAAATCAGCAAATTCTATACAAAAGATGAAAGAGCCTCAAGGAAAATTACTTGTAGAATTTAGTCAAATTCCATTAGCTAGTTATGAATAGATATTATATTATTGACCAAGTTGGATCAACACAAGAAATGTGAACGAACAAGCTTACCACAGTATCACACCAATTTTGGAAAAATTAAAACTTCTAGCAGTGTTAAAGAACAAAGTCCATTATGATGTAACACCAAGACAAATTGGGAAATTCTGATGTCACATCTGCAGAAGATTCAGAGTGGTGGAAAAGCCTTAAGAAAGAAAACAAAAATATATATATATTTTAAAGTTTTTGTAGTATTTTAGTCTTTACAAACACTTTTATGCACATAATTTAGTCCTCAGTAGTTTTTATTTATTGTAATTTTAGGAACACTAAATCTTACAGAAATTAAATGGATCATTCAAAGGTAGTTAGAAGCTGAACTCAGGTCAATCTAACTACAAAGTCTTGGCTGTGAACCACTACACTGTCTTGCCCCCAGATTACTTTAAATTAGTGATATCTAAATTTTTTTTTAATATTTTAACCACTGATAATCCTTTTCATTGCTTCATTTTCCCCCATAGATCCTTATCCTGAAATATTTTGCTTATAAAAAAGTTGCATTCATTTTCTGATCTAAGGCATACCCACCAGGTTCAAAGAATTCTAGTAAAAAGTCAAACAAAAAGGTTAATTTAGCCTGTGTGATTTCATGAACGTTAAATATGATTCATCCATTGGGCTATTTGATAAATAGAAAAAAAATTAAACTTAAGGAACCCCATTGCTATTACATATAGAGACTATTGTTTGAGAGTGAATGATTACTCTGTGATTTTGAAGGCACTTTATGATTATAATATTTGATGATATTTATAGAATAGAGAGGTTTCACAATTTACACAAGGTCACATAGCTAGTGAAGCTAGAAAACAATTTACTTCTCTTTGACTGCAAACAATTTCTGCTATACTAAGATTATGCCATGTGATGGTCACAGATGAGACAGTGATCAAACTGAGAAACTCATAGTCCTCCTGGATTTTCAGTCTCTACTAAATTATTAGAAGGTCTTTGCAGAGAAAACCAGCATAACTCCAAGCTCAATATTTTGCAGAATTCACTCATTTAAACTGGAACCATTAACGGTATTGTCAGAGGGGCTTTTTACCATAGACGGGACTAAGAATATGTGGATATCAGAAAAGTAGAAGAAGCAGGCAGAGTATAAAGGAAAGGGAAAATTTAATCTTTTTAGTCTGATACTTGGTTTTATTATGTTTTTCATTATGACTGAAACCACCAGTTCATTTAATATTTTAATTTTTAAATGGATAGGTGCTAGACCTAATAACTTCTACTAAAAAGATGACTATGAATAAGAAAAAAAAAATAAGAGTATGCTGTAAATACAACTTCTGTGTCCAGGTGAATCCAGGAAATAGTCATCAACGCACAGGGTTCCCACCAAGTTTTATGTCTGAGTGGCCAAATAAGAGTCCAGGTAATTATACTGTTCTCCCATCTTATGTTAAATGTCTTAACTAGGGCAAATTCTTAATAATCCATTATTTTAATGTTATTTTTCTTTTTTCATCCCAATGGTAATGGGATTCATATATATGCATCAGTAAAAAATCTGTTGCCATCAAGTAAATTCCAACTCATAGCAGCCCTACAGGACAGAGTAGAACTACCCCATAGAGTTTCCAAAGAGCACCTGGTGGATTCGAACTGTCGACCTTTTGGTTAGCAGCCATAGTTCTTAACCACTACGCCACTAGTGTTTCCATATGTATGCACATAAACACCTAATGTATATAACACATTTACCAGGTGTTTTGGTTTCTTTTGGCATTGACTACCCTTACCATTACATTTAAAAAAAATAATTGTATTTATTGTGTTGTTGTTAAGAATATACACAGCAAAACATACAATTCAACAGTTTCTACATGTACAGTTCAGTGACATTGATTACATTCTTTGAGTTTTGCAACCACTCTCACCCTCATTTTCTGAGTTGTTCCTCCCTTATTAACACAAACTCACTGCCCTCTAAGATTCCTATCTGATTTTTCAAGTTGCTGTTGTCAATTTGATCCCATATGGATAGTTCTCAAAAGTATATAATGTTCGACGCAGACATTTTTTACTAGTTAAGTTAAACTATTGCTTGGTTTTAAGAAGACTTCAACCTAAAGGCCCTTCAACAGATGAATGGATAAACAAAATATGGTACATACATAAACAGTGGAATACTACTCGGCCCACAGGAGAAATGAAGTCTTTTTTTTTTAATAAAAGTTTTTATTTTTTTGTCATAATCCAATTCTAATCTCTGTTACTGTAAATTGGAAAATTTTATTTTCTACTGCATTAAATTTACAAAAAGTTCTCCCACATCACATCAAAGCATTCCTCATATTTTATTTCCAATGCTCAGACACTTAACGAATGAAATCATTTTAATGAGTCTCTTTTGATTAAAAAAAATTAGCTCTTTCAAATACATTGTCCAAAATTTCTGTGTGTCAAAAAAGATTTATCCTACAGTTACCTACACAGACGTGGTCAAAGTGTTCCCAGTTCAGTATGAATGGATGTTCTCTTGAATACAAACTGAATGTTAGGGAAACACTGGTCACCATTATCCAGCGACCCACCTGGAGAAGTTCTTCATTAAAATTCTTCCTCTGCCTGTTTGCTGTGGGACTGCTAGGGCTGCTGCAACCGCTCATTGGTATCAGAAACAGTATGCTCTCCATGGACCTTATTATCTCTTGTGCGGATGTTCACAATGCCACTGGCTTTCTGTTTTCTCACCAACAACTAGAATGAAGTTATATTGTGCCAACTGGGCATTTCTGATCTTAGTCAAGGTACAGCCTGGATCCGGATCAACATCCGCAGTGAATTTAGCATGATGGAGTTTTTGCCGTATCTTTTGGACCTAGCCATCACACGTAGGTCCCACAGGAACTACTATTGCATGGTGAGGAGACAGCCAGAAGGGCCGTTTGCCTCCATCGTTTTCAGTGAGAATAGCAATCATTCTTTCCACTGATTCCAAGATGGCTCCATGAACAATCAGTGGTCTTTTCTTATCACCACCATCATGGCTTACAAAAGTCAGGTTAAATCTGATGGGCATCTGAAAATCCAGCTGGATTGTTGCACACTGGTGGTATAGACCAATTGCACCTTTAATTTGTATGTCGATCTTTGAACCATAGAAAGCTCCATCTCCAGGGTTTAACGTCCACTTTTCACCAAATTAATTCCAGGTTATTTCGCAGTTGTTTCTCAGCTTAATTCTGTACTTCGATATCTCCAAGGAATTTTTCTGGGCAAGTAGAAAGGTTCAGTTTAAAAGAAAATCCAAATACACTACACACTGTACATAGAAAATCCATACAACCTTTTATTTCATCCTCAGTCTGCTCCATGGCACAGAATATGTGAGCATCACCCTGCTGAAATCTTTGCACAGGGATGAGTGCTGTGAGTGCTCCTGAAATCTCATTCCTATGATGTACCCCCAAATCAGCTACTCACAGAGGCAACTCTCTCCAGCATCTTGGCTGATGATCAAACATAATGCAGTGTTCTGGACAGTTCATGGGTTTCAGAGCATGTAGCTTCTTCTCCACCTCAAAGGAAAACATTTTCTCACTGTAGTGCTGCCAGTTTCCGAGGTCATCCCGAGTTGGCTGTTGTAGATGTTTGGGGTGACCACCTCCTTTAATCCTCATTTCCTATATTCACTCCTCATAAACTCGGTAAGTATATTATAAATGTAGGCTCCCTTTGGCAGGAAAAAGCAACTTCCAGGGCTGAGTTCATGGAAGAAATATAGCTCTTGGTCCCTCCCAATTTTCCTATGATCTCGGTTTTTAGCTTCCCTTTAGAACTTCTCCCACTCTTTCAACATTTTAGGATCTGGGAATGAAGTGCCATAAATTCTCTGGAACGTTTCCATATCTGCTTTGTTTCCCAATATGTGGAGGAATTTTGTGCATTTTTAAAGTTTTAATTTTACCAGTGCGTCTGACATGAAGACCCGGCAGGGATCTATCAAAAGGCCACACCTATAGACTGTGGTAATTGGAGTATTCACTTTTTCATTCAACGTCCAGCATTTGAATTTGTTATACTTAAACATTTCCAGTGAAGTTTCTTTCTTAACTTCCAATCTTTCAAAAGTTTGTTTTTCTTTAATGATTTTCTTACATAAAGCTTCCAAAGAAGAAAAATCATTGCTGGACACACCTCCTTTTTCAAGGTGTATCGACGGCACTGGCTTTGGCTTGGCTTATGTCATAATAGAATCCCTCTATGGGTGGACCATAACAAGAACATCCACCACAGACTCTTTCTATAGCTTCACCCATTATGTGAGCACTTGAGTGCTAATATATTGCTTGAGCTTCTTCATCCTCAAACTTGAAAAGCCCCAAGGTATATTCTTCTTCCAGAGGGTGGTCTAGGTCCCAAACAACTTTATTCATTTTAGTAGTAAGTGTTGTCAGTTTTCCAAGATTCCGTATCAACCTGTTTGCCATCAGGTAGAGTGACTTTAGTTGGCTTGCTGTCTTTTTCTGCCAGAATGGAATCACGCTCTGCTTTTAGTTTATTACGCATCTCAAGAAGTGTGTTAATATATTCAGGCTAAGGATTCAACTCTGCTCTACCTACATCCCCAGATCCTTCGTTATTCTTCTTCTTCCCTTCTTCTTTTCAGTTCTTCTCCTCAGCACCTACCGGCTTCTCTTCACCTCCCATCTTTCCGGCAGGATTTCTGGATTTCTCCTCAGATATCAGGGAGGCACAAATGGAACATGGAACCCAAAAGGGGTGGACATGGAATACTCAAGAAATATAGTCTCGATAAAAAAAAAAAAAAATTTTTTTTTTAGTCTTGATACATGCTACAATATAGATGGAGCTTGAAGACATGCTGAGTGACATAAGTCAATCACAAAAAGACAAATATTTTACGGCATCAGTTATATAGACAAGAAAAAAACATATACAGAGACCAAAGTTTTTTAGTGGTTACCAAGGGTGGGAGGGAGTGGGAAAGTGGGGTTATTGCTATGGAGCAATAACTGCATTGATTAACGGTAGGATTGCACAGCCAACTATCATATGTGCAGTCCATAAGTTGTATACCTGTAAAAATTGGCAAAAGTTGTGTGACAAAAATATTTACAACTCAAAAAAAAAAAAAAGAGTAGCTGCTGAGGCTGCTCATATACAACGAAACAAATTACAGGATTTTGTTCTTTGGTTTGGATGTTTAGGGTCATGGTTTCATGGGATATCACAGTTAATTGGCCTCATAATGTGTTTGAGTTTCTGTTCTACCTCCTAGTTTATTGTGTAGTTCGTGGGGTCTTATCATTACTTTTATAAGGATCGATATAGAATTAATTTCATAACCTGGGGAGGAAAGGTGAAGGGTTACATGAATACTAATTAGCAAGTGAGCAAAAATTCGTAATAATTATCTTAGTAGACAAAATAGCTGTTAACAAATAAGAAGATGAGGGATATAAGTGTCATAACTGAAAGAAAGAGACGGGAAAATGTGCTAATCGGTCATGTTCAAGTACCTCAGACTGCTCTTCACCATCAGGATTTCTTTTAGACATTTAATAATTTTAACTAGGTAGAAATTTGTCTATATATACTAAAGAAAATTTAGAAACGTAAATTCTGTACAATGGAGCAATGTTTTCCTCTTAGGTCATTCAAATTCCTCCTTCAGGGTTTTTTCAATATCTACATGCGATCATCATTATTATTTACTTAACATATAGTAAAAAGTTCTTAAACCATTCTATAAGTCTCATTTCTATTAATAAGATCTTCAAGTAAATCTCCACAGCAAATATTGAGCATTATACAACATACCCTTAGAAGTCAAGTAATTCACACATTCCTGAAGTGTGATACAATATGTTGTTGTTGCCATTAGTTATAGTAAAGTCGATTCTGATTCATGTGATACAGCATAGTGAATATTAATTTGGGGATTAGGAATGACCATGTGACTATGTGTTTTCAACAAATATTAGAGAACTGTCTCACTTTTGCAATTACCTCCAGCATTTAAAATACAACCTCTCAGGACTCTGTGGATCTGAAATGGCTATAATAAATCCTCCACTTTCTTATAGCCCTGGATCTTATTTAATGTACAATTTTAACAAGCTACATTTTGCCAAAGCTAAGTAGCAAATCAGAAGAGGAGATTAAGGGATTGTAGGCAGGCATGGTAAATGCAAGAGAAGCTCTTGATATTATAGGAAGTATAAAATTCTTGATATTATGAGAAGTATTTGGGAATACCCAAACCCAGTGCCGTTGAGTCGATTCCGACTCATAATGACCTTATATAAATTCAAGAATTTCAGGGTCCATCAAGGAAGATACTGGCAGGAGCACACAACAAGCTTTATTGGGCAGTGCTTGGATATTGTTGTATGAGAGGAAAGGTGTCCCCCAGGAAGCGAATTTCTGGAGACAGCAGTGCAAGGTCACCATCCAGAAGAGGAATAGGGCAAAGAACCTCCCAGAGAAGGAGAAATCAGAGAGTGGGTTTCTCTGTCCAGGCGATGTGGCACAGCAACAAGGTGAGGAGTCTATGGATCAGAGAGCTCCAAAGAGTAGCAGTGGTTTTGGGGTATTTTCTAGCTATAGGGTTTGTCTTATGCATGGTTAGCAGATGTTGGGTGTGATTTTGTGGTTTATTTAAAGTAAATAGGCCATGATTTCCAGCATTGCGTGGTTGTCCTCCATATTGTGATTGCAATTTTATGTTAGAGACGATTAGGTTGGGATAGTAACACCACCCTTAACCAGGTCACACCCCTGATCCAATATAAAGTGAGTTTCCCTGGGCTGTGGCCTGTATCACCCTTTATCTCTCAAAGGAAGCAAGCAGAGAGTGGGGGACCTCATACCACCAAGAAAGCAGCACTAGGAGCAGAGCACGTCCTTTGGACCGGGGTTCCTGTGCCTGAGAAGCTCCCTTGACCATGGGAAGATTGAGGACGAGGACCTTCTTCCAGAGAAGACAGAGAGAGGAAGCCTTACCCTGGAGCTGATGCCTTGAATTTGGACTTTTAGCCTACTTTACGGTGAGGAAATAATTTTTTCTTTTTTAAAACCATCCACTTGTGGTATTTCTGTTATGGCAGCACTAGATGACTAAGACAGACATCATGCTTGGTAAAGTAGAGGGTCAGTGAAAAACAGTTAGAGCCTCAACAAGATGGATTGATACAGTGGCTGCTACAATGGGCTCAAGCATGACAACGAATGTGAGGATGGAGCAGCACCAGGCAGTGTTTCGTTCTGCGATATATAGGGTCGCTATGAGTTGATGGCACTGGGTTTTTTTTTTTTTATGAGTGGGAACCTACTTGATGGCACCTAACAGCAACAACAACAATAAAATTGCACTAAGCCGCACAAACTTACCTTTTTAGGTACATAAGGAATACAGGCATCATAGGGAGCCTGGTGAGCCTGTAAGGAAATTAAATGACTTCCTCTACCACAATCATCCCATAGTCTTACCCCGGACAATATTTCCTGAACTTGGGTTTAACTCAGAATTTGAACAGATTTTTACTCAGCAGAAGAGCTCTCCAAGCACTTGCACCAAGAAAACACACTAGCCATAACTCCCCAACGCCACAAACAAGATCTTCCAGTGGATCCCTTGGTAGTATCTACCCTAGGATCACTAATTACTGGGACAGTAGGAACATTGTGTGTGCAGGACAACACTGAACAAAAGAAACACAGTCGAGTTTAAGGAGTTGTAGTTGTTAGGCACCATGGACTCGGTTTTGACTAATAGTGACCCTATGTGCAACAGAACTATACACTGCCCGGTCTTGCTCCATTCTCCCAATCGTTGCTATGTTTAAGACTATTATTGCAGCCACTGTGTCAATCCATCTTATTGAGGGTCTTTCTCTTTTTCCCTGACCCACTATTTTACCGAGCATGATGTCCTTCTCCAGTGACTGATCCCACCTGACAACATGCCCAAAGTATGTGAGACATAGTTTCGCCATCCTTGCTTCTAAGGAGCATTCTGGTTGTACTTCTTCCAAGGCAGATTTGTTCATTCTTTTGGCAGTCCATGTTATATTCAATATTCTTCTCCAACACCACAATTCAAAGGCCTCAATTCTCCTTCCATCTTCTTTGTTCATAGTCCAGCTTTCACATGCATTGGAGGCAATTGAAAACACCATGGCCAGGGTCAGGCACACCTTAGTCTTCAAGGTGACATCTTTGCTTTTCAACACTTTAAAGAGCTGCTTTGCAGCAGATTTGCCCAACACAATACGTCATTTGATTTTTGACTGCTGATTCCATGTGTGTTGATTGTGGATCCAAGTAAAATGAAATCCTTGACAACTTCAATCTTTTCTCCATTTATCATGATGTTGCTTATTGGTCCAGTTGTGAGGATTTTTGTTTTCTTTATGTTGAGGTGTAATCCATACTGAAGGCTGTGGTTTTTGATCTTCATCAGGAAAAGTTCTAGAATTCTCGTTCTTCACAATATTATCCATAATTTGTTATGATCCACACAGTCAAATGCCTTTGCACAGTCAATAAAACAAGGTAAACATCTTTGTGGTATACTCTGCTTTCGGCCAGACCCATCTGACATCAGAGATGATATCCCTGGTTCCACATCCTCTTCTGAATCCTGCTTGAATTTCTGGAAGTCCCCTGTCTATATACTGCTGTAGCCACTTTTGAATGATCTTCAGCAAAATTTTACTTGTGTGTGATATTAATGATATTGTTCGATAATTTCCACATTTGGTTAGATCACCTTTATTGTGAATAGGCATAAATATGGGTCTCTTCCAGTCAGTTGTTCAGGTAGCTGTCTTCCAAATTTCTTGGCATAGACAAGTGAGAGATTCCAGCCCTGCATCCGGTTGTTGAAACATCTCAATTGATATTCCGTTAATTCCTGGAGCCTTGTTTTTCATCTATGCCTTCAGTGCAGCTTGGATTTCTTTCTTCAGTACCACTGGTTCCTGATCACATGCTACCTCTTGGAATGGTTCAACGTCAACCAATTCTTTTTTGGTATAATAGCTCTGCGTATTCCTTCCATCTTCTTTTGATGCTTCCTACGTCAATTAATATTTTCCCCATAGAATCCTTCTCTATTGCAATTTGAGACTCGAATGTTTTCTTCAGTTCTTTCAGTTTGAGAAACGCCCAGCGTGTTCTTCGTTTTGTTTTTTCTATCTCCAACTCTTTGCACATGTAGTTATAATACTTTACTTTCTCTTCTCAAGCCACGCTATGGAATCTTCTGTTCATTTTCCTTTACTTCATCATTTCTTCCTTTTGCTTTTGCTACTTGACTTTCAAGAGCAAGTTTCAGAGTTTTCTGACATCCATTTTGGCCTTTTCTTTCTTTGTGTCTTTTTAATGACCTCTTACTTTCTTCATGTATGATGTCCTTGATGTCATTCCACAACTCATCTGGTTTTTGGTCATTAGTGTTCAAAGTCTCAAATCTATTCTAGAGCTGGTCTCTAAATTCAGGTGGAATATACTCAAGGTCTTACTTTGGCTCTCGTCGATTTGTTCTAATTTTCATCAGCTTCAACTTGAACTTGCATATGAGCAATTGATGATCTGCTCCCCAGTCGGCCCCTGGCCTTGTTCTGACTGATGATATTGAGCTTTTCCATCATCTCTTTCCACGGATGTAGTTGATTTGATTCCTGTGTATTCCATCTGATGAGGTTCACATGTATAGTTGCCATTTTTGTTGGTGAAAAAATGTATTTGCAATAAAGAAAATGTTTGTCTTGCAAAATTCTATTGTGTGATCTCTGGCATCATGTCTATCACCAAGGCCGTATTTTCCACCTACTGGTCCTTCTTGTTTCTAACTTTTACATTCCAATCACCAGTAATTATCAATGCATCCTGATCACATGTTTGATCAATTTCAAACTGCAGAGGCTGGTAAAAATCTTCAATTTCTTCATCTGCAGCCTTAGTGGTTGGTGCATAAATTTGAATAATAGTTGTATTAACTGGCCTTTCTTGTAAGTGTGTGGATATTATCCTATCACTGACAGTGTTGTACTTCATGACAGATCTTGAAATGTTCTTTTTGATGATGAAAGCAATGCCATTCCTCCTCAACCTGTCATTCCTGGCATAGTAGACCACATGATTATCTGATCCAAAATGGCCAATACCAGCCCATCTCAGCTCACTAATGCCTAGGATGTCAATGTTTATGCCTTCCATTTCATTTTTGAAAATTTCCAATTTTCCTAGATTCATACTTCGTACATTCCACGTTCTGATTATTAATGGATGTTGGCAGCTGTTTCTTCTCACGGGCATGCCCTATCAGCAAATGTAGGTCTCGAAAGCTTGACTCCCTTCTTGTCATTAAGGTCAACTCTACTTTGAGGATGCAGCTTTTCCCCAGTCATCTTTTGAATGTCTTCCAACCTAGGGGGCTCATCTTCCAGCACTATATCAGACAGTGTTCTGCTGCTATTCATAAGGTTTTCACTGGCTAATTCTTTTCAGAAGTAGACTGGCAAGTCCTTCTTTTTAGTCTGTCTTAGTGTAGAAGCTCAGCTGAAAGCTGTCCACCGTGAGTGACCCTGCTGGTATCTGAATACCTGCAGCATAGCTTCCAGTATCACAGCAAGAAGCAAGCCCCACGGTACAACAAACTGACACGTGGGGGAGTGCAATTCTAGGCGATGTTGATAAGAGCACATAATGTTATAGTCAATGAAGCTGGCATGTTATTCACTTTGTTTTCATCACCTGGGTAAACTAAATTCATTATGGCCTTATCCCACCATTGCCCACATATTAGCCTTTGCATATTGTTGTTGAATGTCAATAGTTAGGGAAATAGACTCATCTTTCTAAGTGAGGTTATGGAAAAGAATGACAGGGGATGCAGGAGGTTTTATGATTTGTGTATTAAAAATGAATTGACAGAGGCAAGCATGTCCAGCATGCCATCTTGTTTATTTTAGTGGGTAAGATTATATGCATGTCTGGTTTGGTGCTTAATTGTACACCTCTTTTCGTTTGGATTAGCGTGTACTGGTGATTGAGTTGATTGTTAGTAGTAAATAACATCGGTGAGATTCCATGTTGTTGTTGTTAGGTGCCACTGAGTCAATTCTAACTCATATCGACCCTATGTACAACAGAACGAAACACTTCCTGGTCCTGCACCATCCTTACAATTGTTGTTATGCTTAAGCCCATTGTTGCAGTCACTGGGTCAATCCATCTCGTTGAGGGTCTTCCTCTTTTTTGACAACCGTTTACTTTACCAAGCATGATGTCCTTCTCCAGGAACTGATTCCCCCTGACAACATGTCCAAGGTATGTGAGACATAGTCCTGCCATCCTTGCCTCCAAGGAGCATTTTGTTTGCACTTCTGAGGCAGATTTGTTCATTCTTTTGGCAGTCCATGGTATATTCAATATCTTCACCAACACCACAATTCAAAGGCAACAATTCTTCTTAGCTCTTTTTTATTCATCGTCCAGCTTTCACATGCATAGGAGACGATTGAAAACACCATGGCTTCGGGCATACATACCTTAGTCTTCAAGGTGACATCTTTGCTTTTCAATACTTTAAAGAGGTCTTTTGCAGCAGATTTGCCCAATACAATTTGTTTTTTGATTTTTTGACTGCTGCTTTCATCTGTGTTGATTGTGGATTCAAGTGAAATGAAATCCTTGACAACTTCAGTCTTTTCTCCGTTTATCATGATGTTGCTTATTGATCCAGTTGTGGGGATTTTTCTTTTGCTTATGTTGAGGCGTAATCCATTCTGAAGGCTGTGGTCTTTGATCTTCATCAGTAAGTGCTTCACATCCTCTTTACTTTCATCATGCAATGTTGTGTCATCTGCATAACGCAGGTTGTTAATGAGTCTTCCTGCAATCCTGATGCCATGTGTTTCTTCATACACTCCAGCTTCTCATATTGTTTGCTCAGCATAAAGATTGAATGGGTATGGCAAAAGTAAACAACGCTGATGCACACCTTTTCTGATTTTAAGTCACACAGTATCCCCTCGTTCTCTTCCAAAGACTGCCTCTTGATCTATGTAAAGGTTCCTCATGAGCACAATTAAGTGCTTTGGAATTTGTATTCTTCATAATATTATCCATAATTTGTTATGATCCACACAGTCAAATGCCTTTGCATAGTCAATAAAACACAGGTAAACATCTTTACGGTATACTCTACTTTCAACCTGGATCCATTCAATATCAGCAATGATATCTCTGGTTCCACGTCCTCCTCTGAATCTGGCTTAAATTTCTGGCAGTTCCCTGTCAGTACACTCCTGCTGCCACTTTCGAATGATCTTAAGCAAAATTTTACTTGTGTGTGATATTAATGACATTGTTCAATAATTTCCATATTCAGTTAGATCTGCTTTCTTGGGAGTATGCATAAATACGAATCTCTTCCAATCAGCTGGCCAGGTAGCTGTCTTCCAAGTTTCTTGGTGTGGAGGAGTGAACACTCCAGTCCTGCATCCATTTGTTGAAACATCTCAGTTGGTATTCTATCAGTTCCTGGAGCCTTCTTTTCACCAATGCCTGCAGTGCAGCTTGTACTTCTTCCTTCAGTACGTTCGTTCCTGATCATATGCTACCTCCTGAAATGGTTGAATGTGGACCAGTTCTTTTTGATATAGTGACTCTCTGTATGCCTTCCACTTCTTTTGATGCTTCCTGCTTTGTTTAATATTTTCCTGGTAGAATTCTTCAATATTACAACTTGAGACTTGAGTTTTTCCTTAGTTCTTTCAGCTTGAGAAATGTCAAGTGTATTCCTCCCTTTTGTTTTCCTACCTCTAGCTCTTTGCATATGTCATTATTATACTTTACTCTGTCTTCTCAAGCTGCTAGTTGAAATCTGTTCAGCTCTTTGACTTCATAGTTTCCTCTTTTCATGTTAGCTACTCAACATTCAAGAGCAAGTTTCAATGTCTCTTTTGACATCTATTTTCATTTTTTATTTCTTTCTTGTCTTTTTAAGGATCTCTTGCTTTTTCAAGGCCATATTTTCCAACTACCTATCCTTCTTCTTTGTTTACAACTTTTGCATTCCAATCACCAGTAATTATCAATGCATCCTGATTCCATGTTCAATCAATTTCAGACTGCAGAAGTTGGAATCTTCAATTTCCTCCCCTTCGTCCTTAGTAGTTGGTGTGTAAATTAGAATAATAGTCGTTGCCATAGATTGAATTATGTTCCCCCAAAAGTGTGTGCATCAGTTTGGCTGGTCGTGATTCCCAGGATTGTGTGATTTTCCTATAATTTGTAAATCCTGCCTCTATGATGTTAATGAGGGGGAATGGGTAGCAGTTGTGTTAGTGAGGCAGGACTAAATTTACAAGATTGGATTTAGGTTTGAAGCAATTGTTTTTGAGATATAAAAGAGAGAAGAGAGACGGGGGACCTCATACCAGCAAGAAAGCAGTGCCAGGAGTAGAGCGTATCCTTTGGACCCAGGGTACCTGAGTGGAGAAGCTCCTAGTCTGAGGGAAGATTGATGAGTAGACCGACAGAGAGAGAAAGCCTCCAGCTGGAGCTGATGCCCTAAATTTGGACTTTCAGCCTACTTTACTGTGAGGAAATAAACTTCTCTTTGTTAAAGCCATCTACTTGTGGTATTTCTGTTATAGCAGCTCTAGACTAAGACAGTCATATTACTGGTCTTCCTTGAAAGTGTATGAATACGATCCTATCATTGATAGCATTGTACTTCAGAACAGATCTTGAAATGTTCTTTTTGAGGATGAATGCAATGTCATTTTTCTTCAAGTTGTTATTCTCAGCGTAGGAGACCATATGATTGTCCAAATCAAAATGGCCAATATCAGTCCATTTCAGCTCACTAATGCCTAGGATATTGATGTTTATGTGTTCCATTTCATTTTTGACAATTTACAATTTTCCTAGATTCATACTTTGTACGTTTCATGTTCTGACTACTAAGGGATGTTTGCAGCTGTTTCTTCTCATTTTGAGTTGTGACACATCAGCAAATGAAAGTCCCAAAAGTTTAACTCCATCCAAGTTATTAAGGCCAACTCTACTTTGAGGACCCAGTTCTTCCCCTGCCGTCTTTTGAGTGCCTTCCAACTTGAGGGGTTCATCTCCTGGCGCTATATCAGACAATGTTCTGCTGCTATTCATAAAGGGAGGGGGTTGGGTACCATGGTTTCAGGGGACATCTAAGTCAATTGGCATAATAAAATCTATTAAGAAAACATTCTATACCCCACTTTGGAAAGCAGAATCTGGGGTCTTAAACGCTACCAAGAGGCCATCTAAGATGCATCAACTGGTCTCAACCCAACTGGATCAAAGGATAATGAAGAACACCGAAGTCACTTTGTAATTATGACCCCAAGAGACAGAAAGGGTCACAGAAACCAGAGACTACATCAGCCTGAGACCAGAAAAACTAGATGGTGCCCGGCTACAACTGATGACTGCCCTGACACGGAATACATCAGAGAACCCCTGAGAAAGCAGGAGAGCAGTGGGATGCAGATCTCAAATTCTCCTAAAAAGACCAGACTTCATGGTCTGACTGAGACCAGAGGGACCCGGGAGGTCATGGTCCCCAGACCTTCTGTTAGCCCAAGACTTGAACCATTCTTGAAGCCAACTCTTCAGACAGTGATTGCACTCGACTATGGGATAGAAAATGAAACTGGTGAGGAGTGAGCTTCTTGAATCAAGTAGTCATATGAGACTATGTGGGCAGCTTATCTCTGGAGGGGACATGAGAGGGCAGAGGGGGTCAGAAGCTGGCTGAATGGACACAAAAATACAGAGTGGAAGGAAAGAGTGTGCTGTCTCATTAGGGGGAGAGCTGCTAGGAGTATATAGCATATAGTGAGTGTAAATTTTTGTATTAAAGACTGGCTTGATTTGTAAACATTTGTGTAAAGCACAATAAAAAATAAAAAAATAGATACCAGTTGTATTAACCATATAGCTCATTTCTGTGATTGTTGATTGTGACATTGCTGTTTTTCAATGGAGGACCACTTGTTCCATGGTCTGTGTTATAGGGAGAGTGTTTCTACGGAATCTATTTGCATAGTTTTTCATAGCTTCATTGGTGGCCACTTGGGAGGTTATAGTTTGACTACACCAACAAATTTGCTCCCAGGTTAGTCTTATTCTAGATCTGAGGGCCTTTTCCTCTATTTCTGATAGTGTGCGATGAGACTGGTTTGTGGGGATTTGGTGGAAAAAAGTCCATAAAAAGTTAATAATGGGGAACAATAACACTGGCAGCACAGTTAAGTGCTCGACTGCTAACTGAAAGATTGACTGTTTAAATCCACCCAGCAGCAATGAGGCAGAAAGATCTGGTGATCTCCTTCTGAAAAGTTTATAGCCAAGAAAACCGTATAGGGCAGTTCTACTCTGTCAGTTTGTCGCACTGTGGGGGCTTTCATGTTGCTGTGATGCTGGAAGCTATTCCACCAGTATTCAGGTAACAGCAGGGTCACCCATGAAGGACAGGTTTCATCTGAGCTTCCAAACTAAGACAGACTAGGAAGAAGTACCCAGCAATCTACTTCTGAAAAGCATTAGCCAGTGAAAACCTTATGAATAGCAGTGGAACATTGATGATATAGTGCTGGAAGATGAGCCCCCCAGGATGGAAGGCACTTAAAAGATGACTGGGGAAGAGACACCTCCTCAAAGTACAGTTGACCTTAATGACGTGGATGGGGTAAAGCTTTCGGGACCTTCATTTGCTGATGTGGTACTACTCAAAATGAGAAGAAACAGCTCCAAACATCCATTAATAATCAGGACCTGGATTGTACGAAGTATGAATCCAGAAAAATTGGAAATCGTCAAAAATGAAATGGAACACATAAACATAGATATCCTAGGAATTAGTGAGCTAAAATGGAGTGGTATTGGCCATTTTTTTTTATTAACTTTTATTAAGCTTCAAGTGAATGTTTACAAATCCAATCGGTCTGTCACATATAAGTTTACATGCATCTTACTCCATACTCCCACCTGCTCTCCCCCATTGAGTCAACCCTTTCAGTCTCTCCTTTCGTGACAATTTTGCCAGCTTCCCTCTCTCTCTATCCTCCCATTCCCCCTCCAGACAAGAGTTGCCAACACAATTTCAAGTGTCCACCTGATATAATTAGCTCACTCTTCATCAGCATCTCTCTCCCACCCGCTGACCAGTCCCTTTCATGTCTGATGAATTGTCTTCGGGGATGGTATCTGTCCTGTGCGAACAGAAGGTCTGGGGACCATGGCTGCCGGGATGCCTCTAGTCTCAGTCAGACCATTAAATATGGTCTTTTTATGAGAATTTGGGGTCTGCATCCCACTGATCTCCTGTTCCCTCAGGAGTTCTCTGTTGTGCTCCCTGTCAGGGCAGTCATCGATTGTGGCCGGGCACCAAGTAGTTCTTCTGGTTTCAGGATGATGTAGGTCTCTGGTTCATGTGGCCCTTTCTGTCTCTTGGGCTCTTAGTTGTCGTGTGACCTTGGTGTTCTTCATTTTCCTTTCCTCCAGGTGGAATGAGACCAATTGATGCATCTTAGATGGCCGCTTGTTAGCATTTAAGACCCCAGATGCCACATTTCAAAGTGGGATGCCAAATGTTTTCATAATAGAATTATTTTGCCAATTGACTTAGACGTCCCCTCAAACCATGTTCCCCAGACCCCCGCCCTTGTTCCGCTGACCTTTGAAGCATTCATTTTATCCCGGAAACTTCATTGCTTTTGATCCAGTCCAATTGAGCTGACCTTCCATGTATTGAGTGTTGTCTTTCCCTTCACCTAAAGCAGTTCTTATCTACTGATTAATCAATAAAAAACCCTCTCCCTCCCTCCCTCCCTCCCCCCTTCGTAACCACAAAAGTATGTGTTCTTCTCAGTTTTTACTATTTCTCAAGATCTTATAATAGTGGTCTTATACAATATTTGTCCTTTTGCCTCTGACTCATTTCGCTCAGCATAATGCCTTCCAGGTTCCTCCATGTTATGAAATGTTTCACAGATTCGTCACTGTTCTTTATCGATGCGTAGTATTCCATTGTGTGAATATACCACAATTTATTTAACCATTCATCCGTAGATGGGCACCTTGGTTGCTTCCAGCTTTTTGCTATTGTAAACAGAGCTGCAATAAACGTGGGTGTGCATATATCTGTTTGTGTGAAGGCTCTTTGTTTCTCTAGGGTATATTCCGAGGAGTGGGATTTCTGGGTTGTATGGTAGTTCTATTTCTAACTGTTTAAGATAACGCCAGATAGATTTCCAAAGTGTTTGTACCATTCTACATTCCCACCAGCAGTGTATAAGAGTTCCAATCTCTCCGCAGCCTCTCCAGCATTTATTCTTTTGTGTTTTTTGGATTAATGCCAGCCTTGTTGGAGTGA
The DNA here is from genome assembly GCF_024166365.1 of Elephas maximus indicus. Classification (NCBI taxonomy): domain Eukaryota; kingdom Metazoa; phylum Chordata; class Mammalia; order Proboscidea; family Elephantidae; genus Elephas; species Elephas maximus. The sequence continues at coordinate 84,518,355 of NC_064846.1, forward strand.
GATGGAATCTCATCGTAGTTTTAATTGGTATTTCTCTAATGGCTAATGATCGAGAGCATTTTCTCATGTATCTGTTGGCTGCCTGAATATCTTCTTTAGTGAAATGTGTGTTCATATCCTTTGCCCACTTCTTGATTGGGTTTTTGTCTTTTTGTGGTTGAGTTTTGACAGAATCATGTAGATTTTAGAGATCAGGCGCTGGTCTGAGATGTCATAGCTGAAAATTCTTTCCCAGTCTGTAGGTGGTCTTTTACTCTTTTGGTGAAGTCTTTAGATGAGCATAGGTGTTTGATTTTTAGGAGCTCCCAGTTATCGGGTTTCTCTTCATCATTTTTGGTAATGTTTTGTATTCTGTTTATGCCTTGTATTAGGGCTCCTAGGGTTGCCCCAATTTTTTCTTCCATGATCTTTATCGTTTTACTCTTTATGTTTAGGTCTCTGATCCACTTGGAGTTAGTTTTTGTGCATGGTGTGAGGTATGGGTCCTGTTTCATTTTTTTCAAATGGATATCCAGTTATGCCAGCACCATTTGTTAAAAAGACTTTTCCCGACTTAACTGACACTGGGCCTTTGTCAAATATCAGCTGCTCATACGTGGATGGATTTATATCTGTGTTCTCAATTCTGTTCCATTGGTTTATGTGCCTGTTGTTGTACCAGTACCAGGCTGTTTTGACTACTGTGGCTGTATAATAGCTTCTGAAATCAGGTAGAGTGAGGTCTCCCACTTCTTTTTCAGTAATGCTTTGCTTATCCCGGGCTTCTTTCCCTTCCATATGAAGTTGGTGATTTGTTTCCCTATCACATTAAAAAATGACATTGGAATTTGGATCGGAAGTGCGTTATATGTATAGATGGCTTTTGGTAGAATAGACATTTTTACTATGTTAAGTCTTCCTATCCATGAGCAAGGTATGTTTTTCCACTTAAGTATGTCCTTTTGAATTTCTTGTAGTAGAGCTTTGCAGTTTTCTTTGTATAGGTATTTTACATCCTTGGTAAGATTTATTCCTAAGCATTTTATCTTCTTGGTGGCTACTGTGAATGCTATTGCTTTGGTTATTTCCTCTTCGGTGTTCTTTTTCTTGATGTAGAGGAATCCAAGTGATTTTTGTATGTTTATTTGATAACCTTAGACTCTGCCAAACTCTTCTATTAGTTTCAGTAGTTTTCTGGAGGATTCCTTAGGGTTTTCTGTGTATAAGATCATGTCATCTGCAAATAGTGATAACTTTACTTCCTCCTTGCCAAGCCGGATAGCTTTTATTTCTTTGTCTAGCCTAATTGCCCTGGCTAGGACTTCAAGCACGATGTTGAATAAGAGCGGTGATAAAGGGCATCCTTGTCTGGTTCCCGTTCTCAAGGGAAATGCTTTCAGGTTCTCTCCATTTAGAGTGATATTGGCTGTTGCATAGATGCCCTTTATTTTGTTGAGGAATTTTCCTTCAATTCCTATTTTGGTAAGAGTTTTTATCATAAATGGGTGTTGGACTTTGTCAAATGCCTTTTCTGCATCAATTGATAAGATTATGTGGTTTTTGTCTTTTGTTTTATTTATGTGATGGATTACATTAATGGTTTTTCTGATATTAAACCAGCCTTGCATACCTGGTATAAATCCCACTTGATCGTGGTGAATTATTTTTTTAATGTGTTGTTGGATTCTATTGGCTAGAACTTTGTTGAGGATTTTTGCATCTATGTTCATGAGGGATATAGGTCTATAATTTTCTTTTTTTGTAATGTCTTTACCTGGTTTTGGTATCAGGGAGATGGTGGCTTCATAGAATGAGTTGGGTAGTATTCCGTCATTTTCTATGCTTTGAAATACCTTTAGTAGTAGTGGTGTTAACTTTTCTCTGAAAGTTTGGTAGAACTCTGCAGTGAAGCCGTCCGGGCCAGGGCTTTTTTTTGTTGGAAGTTTTTTGATTACCGTTTCAATCTCTTTTTTTTGTTATGGGTCTATTTAGTTGTTCTACTTCTAATGTGTTAGTTTAGGTAGGTAATGTTTTTCCAGGAATTCATCCATTTCTTCTAGGTTTTCAAATTTGTTAGAGTACAATTTTTTGTAGTAATCGGAAATGATTCTTTTAATTTCATTTGGTTCTGTTGTGATGTGGTCCTTCTCGTTTCTTATTCGGGCTATTTGTTTCCTTTCCTGTATTTCTTTAGTCAGTCTAGCCAATGGTTTATCAATTTTGTTAATTTTTTCAAAGAACCAGCTTTTGGCTTTGTTAATTCTTTCAATTGTTTTTCTGTTCTCTAATTCATTTAGTTCAGCTCTAATTTTTATTGTTTTCTTCTGGTGCCTGATGGATTCTTTTGTTGCTCACTTTCTATTTGTTCAAGTTGTAGGGACAGTTCTCTGCTTTTGGCTCTTTCTTCTTTTTGTATTTGTACATTTATTGATATAAATTGGCCTCTGAGCACTGCTTTTGCTGTGTCCCAGAGGTTTTGATAGGAAGTATTTTCATTCTCGTTGCGTTCTATGAATTTCCTTATTCCCTCCTTGATGTCTTCTATAGCCCAGTCTTTTTTCAGGAGAGTATTGTTCAGTTTCTAAGAATTTGATTTCTTTTCCCTAGTTTTTCTGTTATTGATTTCTAGTTTTATTGCCTTGTGGTCTGAGAAGATGCTTTGTAATATTTTGATGTTTTGGATTCTGCAAAGGTTTGTTTTATGACCTAATATGTGGTCTCTTCTAGAGAATGTTCCATGTGCGCTAGAAAAAAAAGTATACTTTGCAGCAGTTGGGTGGAGTGTTCTGTATAAGTCAATGAGGTCAAGTTGGTTGATTGTTGTAAGTAGGTCTTCCGTGTCTCTATTGAGCTTCTTACTGGATGTCCTGTCCTTCTCCGAAAGTGGTGTGTTGAAGTCTCCTACTATAATTGTGGAGGTGTCTATCTCACTTTTCAGTTCTGTTAAAATTTGATTTATGTATCTTGCAGCCCTGTCATTGGGTGCATAAATATTTAATATGGTTATATCTTCCTGGTCAATTGTCCCTTTTATCATTGTGTAGTGTCCTTCTTTATCCTTTGTGGTGGATTTAAGTTTAAAGTCTATTTTGTCAGAAATTAATATTGCTACTCCTCTTCTTTTTTGCTTATTGTTTGCTTGATATATTTTTTCCATCCTCTGAGTTTTAGTTTGTTTGTGTCTCTAAGTCTAAGGTGTGTCTCTTGTAGGCAGCTTATAGAGGGATCGTGTTTCTTTATCCAGTCTGAGACTCTCTGTCTCTTTATTGGTTGCACCACCTTTTATCTTATAAGAGATAAAAGGAAAGGGAAGCAAGCAGAGAGTTGGGGACCTCATACCACCAAGAAATCAGCACTGGGAGCAGAGCACATCATTTAGACCTGAGGTTCCTGCGCTGAGATGCCCCCAGATCAAGGGATGACTGATACATCACAAGGACCTTCCTCCAGAGCTGAAAGAGAGAGAAAGCCTTCCTCTGGAGATAGCATCCTGAATTCAGACTTCTAGCGTATTGAACTGTGAGAGAATAAACTTCTTTGTTAAAGCCATTCACTTGTGTTATATCTGTTATAGCAGCACTAGATGACTAAGATAGTGTGGGTCAATAATTTAGGCCTGTAATCACATAAGCTCTGCTGGTATTGGCTTTGGTTTATGCTGCTTTTGGTTTGATTAGTCCAATCATGAGCAACCCAATTCCAATATTGGATGAATACTATTTGGGGGCAGTTTTTAAATGAAACTTGATTAGCAGCAGCCCATTGATCTGTTTGTTTTATGGCATTAATTAATATTAGTGCTTTTTGTCTAATATGAGGTAAAAGTTGACCCATAGCTGTTATAACATACTGATGAATCACAAACAGTATCATAGTCTGGTTTAGCTGGAAGAGGTGTTGCTAGCAGTGGTAGACAGAGGGTGAGAAGCACTAACCCTAGTGGTAATGTCGGTGAGAGTATTTACAGAGCTTACCAACTGGAATAACAAGAAGCAAGGTTCCCTTTGCCCCCAATCTGACTTTTGTGGTGTATCTCCCTGTGAGGTGCATGTGTTTCCAGACATAACTGGTTAGTAATAAGGTGTAGATTATCAGAGTCAGAATAATTCACTAATGTGTATGTGGTTGACACTGGCAATATAAATGAGCCAAAGATATTGACCCCTAGGTTATTTATTTTTTCATAACAGGTCAGGACCCACTAACTCAAAAGCCCACTGGTTCCAAACTCAAATTTTTCTGCATCTTATTGTTTTAAATATATCCCAAACAAGTATATTTTTAGGCATTTTATAGCATGCCTGTTTTGCATAACCGCAGTAACTGCATTTGACATCTGCTAGCCATAGATAAGATAAACCCTGGAGCTATAAAAGACCCCAAGCCTGCTGCTGCTCTTTGGAGTTTTCTGACCTAAAGACTTACTGCTGTGTTGCTAAGTGACATCACATAGACACAAAAGCCCTCTTTCTGATCTCCCTCTCCCATGGGAGTCACTTTGCCCTGTATCCCTTCATACTTCCTCTTCCCCACCACTTGCCTTTGGAAGGTCTCATGCTGTGATCTGTGATGAACTTCCTGTGCATGGAAACATGTCAGTGCCACAAGCTTATGGTGTATTATTGCCACCTCATGGCCAGATTTTTTTAAATCAACTCCAAAACCCCTCAAACTCATTACAGGTATGGCCTCTGCAGGTACAGGAAAGACACCTCAACAGTATAAAAAAAAATAGGGAGGGTGAAAGTTGGAAGTCATTAGCAACCAGTAGTAAAGGATCTGGGAATCACCCAGATTCCTGGTCTGGGGATGATAAATTCTATCTCTTTGGTGTTTAGAGCAGGGTCCACTTTGTTCCACAGTACCTTTAAAGGAGCAAAACATGTAAGCGAGAGTTTTTTTCTCTCCATATGGTGGTGGGCTATTTTCCTGGCTTACACTGGATGATAACAGGACCCAGGCTGAAGATGGTCCCAGAAACAATTGTGCATATGAGACCTTCAAAGTTGAGGGAAAAATTGTCAGGCTCTGGATTTTCTATAAGGGAGAAAAGAAACATGAAAGTACAAAGTGGTTGCTTCTTTGCTGTGAGAGGCAATATCAGGGTTCCCATGTCTGTGAAAACAGGTAATTTCATTATGTTGAACATTGGAGTACGCACCAGCAAGGGTCACAGAATCTCTATCGGTGATCTCCTAGCTTGTAATGCATTTAAATATAGTGTGGTTATACCATAGGGACATGAGTTTAGCATGATTAGGACTATTAGGAGCAATTTTGTCTACTTGGATGACCCCTGTTTTCTCAATAGTCCCTGCTTTAAAGCCTTATTGTGGCCTTCTATAATACTGGGGGCTGTAGGGTGTTACAGAAGGTGGAATGCCCAGGCGATATTATTTTGTAATGTCCATTGTTGTGTCTGCTTTGCAATGAAGTGAGAGCTCGATCTGTTTGTATAACTTGTTGAAACCTCAAGGGCTATAAGTGTTGTTGTTTAAGTACTCTATAAAATTAACGGAGGTTGGCACTTTGCATGGGTAGCCAGAAGGAAATCACTACAGGTATCTACCACTGTTAATACATATTTAGTGGTTCTTGCCACTGCAGGGAGAGGCTCAATGAATTACAGTGCAGCCCTTACCCTCTGTGAACTTATGCCCACGTACAATAGGACCAACAAGTGTATTTTTGGCATATAGGTACTGCCTACTGGCTTTGTGTAAATGTCTTTCTGTCAGACCAGCTCCTTTACTGACTATTTTTGTAGCCCCATGATGCTCAAATATCTCACCTTTTATGTACTCATCAGTAGAAGGGGTAGGGTGGTTTATGCATAGTCCTGGAGCCATTCCCCTTTCCTTAGCTGCTTTGATGGTTTGGTTATTTTGTCAGCTTTGCCATCATATCATGCTTCAACCATGTCTTGGTTAGTGTGCACTGAAGTGTGGAATACCAGTACGGGAAGAGTAAGATCAGTTCAGCAATTTCCCCCATCTTCCAAATATCTTGACCTTGTATTTTCCAGCATTTGCCGGAGTCCCAACCAAGTAGTTAGTCCATTAGCCACCGAGAAAGTTGTTAAAGATATGAACTATAGGAAAATATTTTTCAAAAGCATACTGTATTGCTAGGAGTATTGCACACAATTCAGCTCATGTGGACATTGGGGTATTTGAATAGGGGTGATAGGCTGTGGCTGTCCATTGTCTGGCTTCCTTATATTCTGTGCTCTCCCCATTGGTAAGTTTTTATTGTTTTGAAAGTGCCAACCATTCTCCCTCTGGTCCTCATTGTGCAATGAGTGGGAGGTGTTTCTGGGGGCTTTGGTACCTTAAACTCAGTTGTAAGATATATGGCTATAAGGAGTTGTGATATTCTAGTAGGGCCAGGTTTGACTCGGTTCTGCAAATACCATTTTCACTTTAATAAGGAGACCATTATTGCAGTCCCAATGTTATAGGGGGCTTTTTCCATTACCCAAGACATGACTGAATCTTGGTATATAGGGTAATTTTATGTGGCCCAGTAAAGGCTTTAGTTTTAATGAGTACTGAGTGAGTATGCCAGTAAGGATTGTTTCTCCAATAGCAAATATCCTTGAGCTTAATCTGGGAGCTGTTTACATCAGAAGCCCATAGACCATTTTTTACCTGTTCATTTGTTTCAGAGGCTCCAAGAGGCAAATATAGGGGTGGCCTAGCACCTAGTTTTAAATCTTGCCCTTGAAGCACTTGTGGCAGAACCAATGTGATTACCTCTTTAAATCTCTCCAGAGCCTGTTGTTGTTCAGGTCCCCATTGAAAATGGAGGATTTATAGGTGACTCGATAAGGACCAGTACGTACTGGAGGTAAGGAATGTATTGACACCCGAATTAAAATATTCCCACCACACGTTGGGCCTCTTTTACCAATATGGGTGCATGGAGTTACAGGAGCTTATCTTTAATTTCCATTAATTCATTCTCTGAGTTTCAAACATAACTCCAAAATTTCACAGACTGTGAGGGGCCTTGTAGCTTGGGTAGGGTGACATTCCATTCCATTTCAGGGAGGTGTTTACTCACGTTTGTGTTGGCTTTTAGAACAGTCTTGGTCAGGTCAGTTACAAGAATATCACCGATATAATGCCAAAGCTGCATTCTTGGTAGGAACGTCAGACAGGAATCTAAGTCTTTCCTGAAAAGCCCATGCACAATCACAGGGCTATTTACTCAGGCAACTGAGTAAAGACATAGTCTGGTCTTCAAAGATAAATGTGAATTGTCGTTGATTTTGTTTTGAAATTTTCACTGAATAGAACAGTTTAGCCAAATCAATAACCCCAAACCAATTACCCATGTTATTTTTAATATCATTCACCAGACGACAATATCTGGCAGTGGTTCTGTAATAAAAGGAAAAGGCTTGTTTAGTTTTCTGCAGCCTAAAATATTGTTGCTAGTTGCCATAAGTCAATTCCAACTCATGGTGACCCCATGTGTACAGAGTAGAACTGTTCCGTAGGGTTTTCAGGGCTGTGACCTTTCAGAAGCAGGTCAGCTAGAGTAGTGGAAATAGAACAATCAGAACAGAAATAATGAGAATGTTCACGCATTGTGAAAAATGTAACCAATGTCACTGAACAACTTGTGCAAAAAATGTTGAATGGGGACCTAATACGCCTTATAAACCTTCAAAAATACAATTAAAAAGTTTCTTTTAAAAGAAGATCTGTCTCCTAAGGCACCTCTGAGTGGGCTCAAACTGCCAACTTCTGGCTAGTAACCAAGTGCTTAACCATTTGTGCCACCCAGGGATACTCTATAGCCTATAAAAACCAAACCAAACCTGTTGGTGTTGCATTGATTCTGACTCATAGCAACTCTATAGGACAGAGTAGAACTGCCCCATAGGGTTTTCAAGGAGCAGCTGGTGGATTTGAACTGCCAACAGTTTGATTAGCAGCTGAATGCTTTACCACTGCGCCAGTAGAGCTCCCTATAGCCTGTACCAAAACCAAACCAAATCCATTGCTGTCGAGTCAATTCTGACTCATGGTGACCCTATAGGACAGAGAAGAACTGCCCCATACAGTTTCCAAGAACCAGCTGGTGGATTCGAACTGCCAACCTTTTGGTTAGTAGCCGTACTCCTTAACCACTACACCACCAGGGTTTCCCTATAGTCTATAACCTATAGTCTATAACCTATAGTCAGCTGCAATTCATTGATGGTTCACCTAGGGGCAGGCTACATTGGGGAGTTAAAACGTAAAATTGTGGGGAATAGGACTTCTTCTTTGACTAAGTTGTTTATGATAGGCCATAATCCTTCAGTTCCTTGCCTTAACCAGTACTGTGGCATATTTACCACTGACACCAGTTCCCAATGGGTGGTGCCCATCAATAACATAAAAGCTTTAGGCTTGTTCCATGAAATTACCTGCTGTTTGAGCAGGTCCATTCCAATAAAAGGATAAAAAGATAATCCCGAGGGGAAAAAACCAAAACAGAAGCTTTTTTTTTTTTTTTTTTAGCAAAAACTGGGCCAATTTTAATAGGTAGATGAATGAATTCCTTAATAAATCCGTCTCCCAAGCCTGTGACATCTTGGCTGGGAGGTCCTTTTAAGCAATAAGTGATACCTGGAATAAGGGAGATTTGTATATACATGTTCAACAGAGTCCGAGATTATTGTGCGTGTGTGTGTGTGTGTGTGTGTGTTTTGGAGCCCAAACCACAGTTAGTGTGGTGAAAGGGTAATTGTCTGCCAGCAGGGGGTCTGCTTTTGTGACCACCTGATCCTTATGTGGGAGAGGGTCCCTTGCCATTGGCAGATATCAGGGGCAGGCAGAAAAGGGAAGGCTGTCTCAGATGATGAAGTCTTCCGTGGATTTGGCACAATCGTTAAGCACTTGGCTGCTAACCAAAAAGTCAGTGGTTTGAACTGACCAGTGGTTCTGCAGGAGAAAAAACCTGGTGATCTGCTCCCATAAAGATTACAGCCTAGGAAACCCTAAGGGGGCAGTTCTATTCTGTCCTATAAGGTCACTGTAAGTCAGAATCAACTCGACAGCACACAGCAACAGCAACAAGAGTTAAGTATTGAAATTGCTCTACTGATTTACCAGAAATCATTCAATCTGTGACCCCCTTGTCCCTTAGGGTACAATATAACCTGTCTTGTTCATCTTAAGGTTCATGCTTAAGAAGTGGCCTGGCTATAGGTGGTTTGGTTGGATTAGAAGGGGAAGGCATAACTGTTGATTACAATTTTTGTTTAGGGTATTGCTTGTGGAATTAACAAGTAACAATTGACTGATTACTTTCATGGGTTTTTATTAATTTTAGGGCATTTATGGCTTCTTGAATTATTTTAGCATTAGTCATGGTACTCAACTCAACCTTCTCCAGATTTGCTAAGTTATCATATCATATCATCTGTTGCCGGATAATCCCACTCTAACATCCTTAGCTGACAGAGGAGATTGTTGGTTTCAGCTAATGTTTATTGTTGACAGTCTGCCTGGGCCTTTATGAGACACCCTTCCAAGGTCAGTTCCCACACCACTTGTGTGGGGTCTTTTAGCTGGGATGCCATCTTTCTGTCCCTAACTATGGTAATAAATTGATTAATTTTAGCTACTGTCAGGTGGAGCTCAATCCTGGTCAAACACATTCTATGTAGCCAGGCAGCCCCTTTTTTAATTTGGTTCCTTGGCAAGGTACTTAAGGAGACACTGAACCTCTGGGTGAGACAGGGAATGTGTTTTCTCCTCTAAAGGAGAACCTTCTCTAAAGAAGAACCTACCCTTCCTCCTTGTCCCTACCCTTTTGCCTTTTCAGTTTTTATTACTTTACAGGTGGTTACTGATAAGGCAGAAAGTAAATTATCTCAGTCATTATGGTGATACCATGCAACCTCGTCCTCTGGAGAGTCCCAATCTACTTCCTTAGATTACTTCCCACGGTCTCATTTCTCTCAGGAGTTTCAGCTCCTACCTCATCTCCAGGAGCAAAGCCATGAGCAAAGCCCAAAAAGCATCTTGTGGTTTGGAGCACTCCTTTGGCAGGCAGTGACCTCCTCTGGAGTCTTGGGAAGGGCAAGAATATAAACTTTCTTCCCTTTAGTAACTGTAAGTATTGCTTTTGCCAGCTTGACTCCATATCTTTCCAGGGAGGGTCTAGAATGACTATATTCACAGAGTGTCACAACATAAGAGACATGCTAGCTGTTTACAAAGACAACTCCCCCAACTCTGCTTACAACACCAACCTCAGCCCAACTTCTCTGTCTTATAGGCTCATTTACCTGAAATAGCAATCCTGAAGAATGAGGATGCCCACTTCTCTCAGAGTACCCCAAATCACTGGTTCAGCCATGGGAAACTACTCTCACTATAGCTTTTTATTGGGCCGGGGCTGCCCAACCTTTATACAGAGGCATGCACTCCTCCCTTCTTTCTATTTAGGCCACAAGTCTTAGTGGGGGAGCCAAGTTCATTCTTCTGTCCTCAAGAAGTTCAGTGCCTCTGACCTCAAAATTCAGTTCTAATGGCATGGGTTTAGCAAATACTGGCACTACTGTTTGCCCAGGCTATTGGGGAACAGAGGGAGATCACAAACAATATAGAGTGTAGTTTGGCAAAGAGCAATGCCATGCCAAACTGTCACAGAGGTTTTTCAAATTTTAAGACCCAACCACTTAAGGTCATCCAGGATTGATTTGCCAATTCATTGTCCTACTAACTGAGTAGACCCCATACCAATTTATCAATGATTACTGAAATCTCATCCTCATTGCCACTTGTGGTAAATTTGAGGACTTGGAGGTTGATCAAAGAGAGGAAAATGGTGGGCAGTAGTATACGGTAGTATATGACTACTTTTTTTTATTGGGCAGCACTTGGACAGGATTGCATGAGAATGGAAGTTACTCCAAGCAAGACAACTTCCAGAGACAACAACACAAGACTACGATCCAGAAGGGGCATAGTGCAAGGAACCTCCCAGAGGAGAAAGGGAAATCAAAGAATGGGCTTGCATGCCTAGATGATGTTGCTGAGCAGTAACATGGGGAGTCTCTGGTCAGAGATCTCCTAAGGACCTCAGTGGTTTGAAGTCTTCTAGAGATACAGGGTTTGTGTTATCTATGATTAGCAGACACTGGGTGTATTTTCACTTGATATATAATTTAGATAGGCTCTAAGGGGCTAAAAGAATACCTATTTGGAATATGATTAAAGTAAATGGAAATATGAGAATTTAAGTTTGACACTGGTAGGCTTTGGGCTAATGATGTAACCTGCTGTGAAGAAGTATATAACATGGAAATTTTAGGGCAATAAACAGGGGCCATCTCTGAAGTGATAGAAAAAAAAATCAAAGAACTCTCTTCCTAAAGTGTCCACTAAAGAAAATATGATGGTGGTATCAAATAATCAAGAAAAATATTCTATTGTATTTAGTGCCTTTTATTTGAAAAAGTAGAGAAGCGTGTAATTAAAAATCCATCAAAAGGTTAAAATAAAAATATCAGTTGCTTAGACAGAAATATTGCATCTACCTATAAGACTCAGTTATGCAGAATATTGCCATTTGTAATATGGCCAGTCAAGTGAATTGTTGTCGTACTTTTAAAAAGAGAAAGTAGGAAGTCTCTGAATTTCCTGTTTTATTTTGAAGTTTTCATAATTCACTCAGATGTAGTCATAGTAGTGATTTTTTTTTTAGAATCACATATTTAATCACTTAAGTTAAAAATAAAAGTCCAATCCCTGAGATCCTTCCATGCTATATAATTAAAAAAAAAAAAAAACTACATCATTATCAGACTGAATGAGTGGAGAATTGTGAGTTTTATAAGTATGGCACAGGCTATCCTCATAAGAAACAGAAAAATAGAAACCAAAAAGTCAACCAAATCACAAGTACGAATTACGATTTTATTGTGAAGCACTGCTTCCCTAATAGTAAGAGCTATTTCTACTAACCAGAGCAGAAGAACATAAACCAGTCATAAAACAGAAGAATGAGAAGAATAAAATTTCTTGTAAAAACACACTTCACTGATTTTACAAAGAGTTAATATAATAATAAAAAAAAAAACCTCTAGCAAGATAGACAAAGGAGAGAAAGAAGACAAATCACCAATATCTGGAATGAAACAGATGATATTAATTCCAATCTCCCAACCATCAAATGATAATAAGGAATACAAACAACCTTACACTAAAATATGTGACAACTTCTAAGAAATTGACAAATTCCTTGAAAGCCATGAACTGTCACAACTCAAATAAGATTAGGACTCTCCTCCCAATATGGCAGGATAGGCCATTAGCGCCTCCATCCCCTGACAACAACTAAAGAAAAAAGAAGTAAAATAATACAGTAAATAATACGGTGGAACAGACAGATTCTGAAATCTGGAAACCAGCTCAAGAGACAAAGCACCTGGATAAAAGGAGAATGAAGTACAAGCCAGCAGACAAGGTAGGGAAGCTTTTTTATCACAAGGGAATGTCTCCTGCCCAACCCCCATGGCAGTGAGGCCGAAGTTCCCAGACATAGACCATGAACCACAAAATGTAAACTGTGAGCTGCTCTCTCTTGGCTCAAGAAAATGGCAAAAGAACTTACCTTTTGCTGATGGTCTGCTTGGTGTCATATTTTTCATAGCTGTCTGGTGGCAGCAAAAAAAGCTGCAGAGAAATCATTTACCCCTCCCTTCCAGGAAAAACTGAGGAAAAAAAATTGCTTCTGCCTTCAGCCTCCATGAAACAAAAGAGACCTATTTAAATTCAATGATTATATGACAGTAGGTATCCTAGACCTCTGAAAAGAACCTGCCCCTGAGACCCTAAACTATTTAAAAAAATGGTGGATTAGAAAGCAGATGAAATCCATCTATAACTCATGAAATGCATATTTGGTCTATTAAGGGGCCAGGGAGGTGGAGGTGGAAATGATAACCTGTGTTCCCTGAACAGCCAGCTGTCACCAAACGTGCCTCTTCTCCACCAATGCATGGGGGTCCCGCAGTTCTTAAAAAAAAGTTGTGATCAGTGGTGCCATGAAAGGTCAAGTCAATTTGTGAGATAAGGCCACTTCATAGCTCTGAGTCAGTGCCTGTAAAACCAAAGAGTTAGGCCATCCTCTAGTGAAATTTATGGGGAGAAAGAAGTAAGAAGAGAGACAGAGAGAAAAACCTACACATAATCACAATCCATTGGGTAGGAGAAGAATCTGGGTTCCAGAAATACCCACGTAGTACATTCAGATGCCTCAGAGTCAACAAAAAATTATAAGACATTCAAAAAAGAAAACACTGCCTTCAAGTTGATTACCAACTCATAGCCACCCTACAGGACAGAGCAGAACTGCACCAATAGAGTTTCCAAGGAGAGTCTAGTGGATTCAAACTGCTGACCACCAGGGTTTCCAAGACATACAAGAAAACAGGAAATGATGACCTAATTGAAACAACAATACAGAGACACAAATAAGCCCAATAAAAATCCAGATACTGGGGATGTGGGGCCAAGATGGCAGAATAGCCAGAAGCTTCCTGTGATCCTTCTTACACCAAAGACTAAAAAAAACAAGTGAAACGATTATATTTATGATAAGCCAGGAGCCCTGAACATCAAAGGCAAAGTTAGAAAATGGACTGAGTGGCAGGGGGAGGGAGAGATGGTTCAGAAGCAGAGAGGAGTTACCAGACCGGAATTGCCAGGATCCCTCAGGCACCATTCACAGGAGAGGCTTCAGTGGGCTGGTAGTAACATTCAGCCACAGTTTCCTCAGAGAGAAACAGCCAGCTGCAAAGCCTACTCACACCTCCAGAACCAGGGAAGGACAGTGTTCTTGGCAAAAGCTACGTACTTGCATGTATTTTACCACACCCCCAGACCCCAAGCTGGCTTCAGTGACTATTGATTTTCCTGTGCCTGAGATAGGCCATGTTGAGCACCTAGAGCCATCCTCCTGGCCTTGGAGTAGGAATAAATTCACAACTGTGGAAAAGATAATTTGCCAGCTCCACTAACTGGGAAAGCTCAGGACAGAAGCAGCTCTGTGATTAGAGTACCAAACAGGGAGGGACAACAGAAAATACAGAGAGAATTGTTGAAGATTTATTGGCAGAAAATTTCCCTGATATCATGAAAGATGAGAAGATATCTATCCAAGATGCCTGTAGAACTCCACATAAGGTAGATTCTAAAAGAAAGTCACCAAGACATATTATACTCAAACTCGCCAAAACCAAAGATAAAGAGAGAATTTTAAGAGTAGCTAGGGATAAATGAAAAATCACCTACAAAGGTGAATCAATAAGAATAAGCTCAGACTACTCAGCAGAAACCATGCTGGCAAGAAGGCGATGGAATGACTTATATAAAGCATTGAAGGAAAAACATTGCCAGCCAAGAATCATATATCCAGCAAAACTGTCTCTCAGCTATGAAGGTGAAATTAGGACATTTCCAAATAAACAGAAGTTTAGAGAATTCATAAAAACCAAGCCAAACCTACAAGAAATACTACATGGAGTTCGTTGGTTAGAAGATCAATAATATCACCTACCAACCCAGACAGCAAAATCACAAAAATAAATCAAGATTAAAAAAAAAACAAAAACATTCACAACAGAGAAACAGCGATGTTATTGAGTAAAAGAAGACAACATTAAAACAATAAAGAGGGACTAAGAAATGTAGTCATAGATCTTTCATATGGAGAGGAAGACAAGGTGATAAAAAGAAATAAAAGATAGGATTAAACCTAGAAAAACAGGGGTAAATATTAAGGTAACCACAAAGAAGGCAAACTATCCTACACTTCAAAATAAAATAGAACAAAAAAAAAGACCCAGAAGAAATAAAATCAACAAACAACGAATAAGAGGAAATGACAAGATACAAAGATAAACTACTTAGCACAAAAAATTAAGTGGGAAAAAGAAACTATCAACAACACACACACAAAAAAAGACATCAAAATGACAGCACTAAACTCATACCTATCTATAACTATGCTGAATGGAAATGAACTAAATGCACCAATAAAGAGACAGAGAGTGGCAGAACGGATTAAAAAACACGATCCGCCTACATGCAGTCTACAAGAGACACACTTTAGACAAAGAGACACAAACAAACTAAAACTCAAAGGATGGAAAAAATATATCAAGCAAACAACAATTGAAAAAGAGCAGGAGTGATGGTATTAATTTCCAACAAAATAGAATTTAAAGTTAAATCCATCAGAAAGGATAAGGAATGACACTATGTAATGACTAAAGGGACAATATACCAGGACAATATAACCATATTAAATATTTATACACCCAAGGACAGGACTCCAAGACACATAAAACAAACTCTAACAGCATTGAAAAGTGAGATAGACAGCACCACAATTATAGCAGAAGACTTCAACACACCACTTTCCGTGAAGGACAGGACATCCAGAAAGAAGCTCAATAAAGACACGGAAGATCTCAATGCCACAAGCAACCAACTTGATCTTATACACATATACAGAACACTCCACCCAACAGCAGCCAAGTATACTTTCTTTTCTAGTACACATGGAACGTTCTCTAGAATAGACCACATATTAGGTCATAAAGAAAGCCTTTGCAGAATCCAAAACATTGAAATATTACAAGGCATCTTCTCTGACCATAAGTCTGTAGAAGTAGAAATCAAAAATGGGAAAAGAAATCAAACACTTAGAAACTGAACAATACCCTGTTCAAAAACGACTGGGTCATAGGAGATATTAAGGATGGCATAAAGAAATTCATACAAGCAAATGAGAATGAAAACACTTCCTGTCAGAACCTTTGGGACACAGCAAAAGCAGTGTTCGGAGGTCAATTTATATTAATAAATGCACACATACAAAAAGAAGAAAGGGCCAAAAATGAAAGAATTATCCCTACAACTTGAACAAATAGAAAGAGAGCAACAAAAGAAACCTGCAGGCACTAGAAGAAAGCAAATAATTAAAACTAGAGCAGAATTAAATGAAATAGAAAACAGAAAAACAATTGAAAGAGTTAACAAGACCAAAAGCTGATTCTTTGAAAAAAATGATAAACCATTGGCCAAACTGAGAAAAGAAAAACCGGAGAGGAAGCAAATAACCCAAATAAGAAATGAGATGGGGAATATTACAACAGACCCAACTGAAATTAAAAGAATCATATCCAATTACTATGAAAAATTATACTTTAACAAATTTGAAAACCTAGAAGAAATGGGTGAATTCCTAGAAGCACACTACCTACATAAACTAACACAGACATAGAGCAACTAAATAAACCCATACCAAAAGAAGAGATTGAAAAGGTAATAAAAAATAAAATCCCAACAACAACAAAAAGCCCTGGCCCAGACGGCTTCACTGCAGAGTTCTACCAAACTTTCAGAGAAGAGTTAACACCACTACTACTAAAGGTATTTTAGAGCATAGAAAAGGACTGACTACTTCCAAACTCATTCTATGATGGCAGCATATCCCTGATACGAAACCAGGTAAGGACTCCACGAAAAAAGAAAATTACAGACCTCTATTCCTCATGAACTTAGATGCAAAAATCCTCAAAATTCTAGCCAATAGAATTCAATAACATATCCAAAAAAATTTAAAATTCACCATGACCATGTGGAGTTCATACTAAGTATGCAGGGATGGTTCAACATTAGAGAAACAACTAATGTAATCCATCATATAAATAAAACAAAAGACAAAAACCACATGATTTTATCAATTGATGCAGAAAAGGCATTTGACAAAATTCAACACTCATTCATGATAAAAACTCTCAGCAAAATAGGAATAGAAGGAAAATTCCTCAATATAATAAAGGGTATTCATACAAAGTCAACAGCCAACATCATCCTAAACAGAGAAAGTTTGAAAGCATTCCCCTTGAGATCAGGAGCCAGACAAGGATGCCCTTTATCACTAGTCTTATTCAACATTGTGCTGGAGGTCCTCGCCAGATCAATTAGGCTAGATTAAGAAACACAGGGCATCCGGATTGGCAAGGAAGAAGTAAAAGTATCTCTATTTGCAGATGACATGATCTTATACACAGAAAACCCTAAAGAACCCTCAAGAAAACTACTGAAACTAGTAGAAGAGTTCAGCAGAGCATCAGGATACAAAATAAACATACAAAAATCGGTTGGATTCCTCTACACCAACAAAAATAATATCAAGGAGGAAATCACCAAATCAATACCATTTCAGTAGCCCACAAGAAGATAAAATACTTAGGAATAAATCTTACCAGAGACGTATAAGGCCTATATAAAGAAAACTGCCAGACACTACTGCAAGAAACCAAGAGACCTACATACCTCGCTCATGTATAGGAAGACATAATATTGTAAATATATGTATTCTACCAAAAACAATGTATAGATACAATGCAATTCCAATTCAGGTTCCGACATTTGTAATGAGATGGAGAAACAAATCACCAACTTCATATGGAAGGGAACGAGGCCCTGGAGAAGTATAGCATTACTGAAAACCAAAAAAAGTGGGAGACCTCACAGTACCTAATTTTAAAACATATTATACCTTCACAGTCGAATGCCTTTACATAGTCAATAAAACACAGGTAAATATCCTTCTGGTATTCTCTGCTTTCAGCCAGACTCCATCTGACATCAGCAATGCTATCCCTGGTTCCACATATTTCTAAAACCGGCCTGAATTTCTGGCAGTTCCTTTTCGATATACTGCTGAGGCGTTTTTGAATGATCTTCAGCAAAATTTTGCTTGAGTGTGATATTAATGATATTGTTCTATAATTTCCACGTTCAGTTGGATCACCTTTCTTGGGAATAGGCATAAATATGGATCTCTACCAGTCAGTTGGCCAGGAACCTGTCATCCGTATTTCTTGGGATAGACGGGTGAGCACCTCCAGTGCTGCATCTGTTTGTTGAAACATCTCAATTGATATTCCATCAATTCTTGGAGCCTTGTTTTTTGCCAGTGCCTTCAGAGCAGCTTGGAATTCTTTCAGTACCATTGGTTCCTGATCATATGCCATCTCTTGAAATGGTTGAACATCGACTAATTCTTTTTGGTATAATGACTCTGTGTATTCCTTCCACCTTCTTTTGATGTTTCCTGCGTCATTTAATATTTTCCCCATAGAATCCTTCATTATTGCAACTCGGGGCTTCAATTTTTTTTTAATTCTTTCAGCTTGAGAAACGTCGAGTGTGTTCTTCCCTTTTGGTTTTCCATCTCCAGCTCTTTGCATATGTCATTATAATACTTTGTCTTCTCAGGATGCCCTTTGAAATCTTCTGTTCAGTTCTTTTGCTTCATCAATTCTTCCTTTCACTCTAGGTGCTCGAAGTTCGAGAGCAAATTTCAGAATCTCCTCTGACATCCATCTTGGTCTTTCTTTCTTGTCTTTTCAATGACCTCCTGCTTTCTTCATGAATGATGTCCTTGATGTCATTCCACAACTCATCTTGTCTTCGGTCACTAGTGTTCAACTCATCAAATCTATTCTTGAGATAGTTTCTAAATTCAGGTGGGATATACTCAAGGTCATATTTTGGCTCTCGTGGACTTGTTCTGATTTTCTTCAGTTTCAGCTTGAACTTGCATACGAGCAATTGATGGTCTGTTCCACAGTCGGCCCCTGGCTTTGTTCTGACTGATGATATTGAGCTTTTCCGTTGTCTATTTCCACACATGTAGTCAATTTGATTTTTGTGTGTTCCATCTGGTGAGGTCCATGTATATAGTCACCGTTTATGTTGGTGAAAGAAGGTGTTTGCGATAAAGAAGTCGTTGGTCTTGCAAAATTCTATCATTCGATCTCCGGTATTGTTTCTATCACCAAGGCCATATTTTCCAACTACTGATCCTTCTTCTTTGTTTCCAACTTTCGTATTCCAATCGCCAGTAATTATCAATGCAACTTGACTGCTTGTTTGATCAATTTCAGACTGCAGCAGCTAATAAAAATCTTCTATTTCTTCATCTTTGGCCCTAGTGGTTGGTGCATAAATTTGAATAATAGTCGTATTAACTGGTCTTTCTTGTAGGCGTATGGATATTTTCCTGTCACTGACAGCGTTGTACTTCAGGATAGATCTTGAAACGTTCTTTTTGACGATGAGTGCAACACCATTCCTCTTCGAGTTGTCATTCCCAGCATAGTAGACTATATGATTGTCAGATTCAAAATGGCCAATACCAGTCCATTTCAGCTTACTAATGCCTAGGATATCGATGTTTATGTGTTCCATTACATTTTTGATGCTTTCCAATTTTCCTAGATTCATACTTCATACATTCCAGGTTCCGATTATTAATGGATGTTTGCAGCTGTTTCTTCTCATTTTGAGTAGTGCAATCAGCAAATGAAGGTCCCGAAAGCTTTACTCCATTCACGTCATTAAGGTCGACTCTACATGGACTGCCAAAAGAACAAACCAATCTGTCTTGGAAGAAGTACTCCGAGAATGCTCCTTGTAAGCAAGAATGGAGAGACTGCGTCTTACATGCTTTAGACATGTTGTCAGGAGAGATCAGTCCCTGGAGAAGGACATCATGCTCGGCAAAGTACAGGGTCAGCGGAAAAGAGGAAGACCCTCAATGAGGTGGATTGACACAGTGGCTGCAACAATGAGCTCAAGCATAAGAACCATTTTCAGGATGGTTATGTTGTGCATTAGGTTACTATGAGTCGGAACCAACTCGATGGCACTTAACAACAATAGTATACCTTCACAGTGGTCAAAAGAGCCTGGCACTAGCACAACAACAGATACATAGACTAATGGAACAGAATTGAGAATCTAGACACAAATCCATCCACACATGAGCAGCTGATATTTGACAAAGGCCCAAAGTCAATTAAATGGGGAAAAGACAAGGTTTTTAACAAATGGTACTGGCATAGCTTGATATCCATCTGCAAAAAAAGGAAACAAGACCCATACATCACACCATGCACAAAAACTAACTCAAAATGGATCAAAGACCTAAATATAAAATCTAAAATGATAAAGATCATGGAAGAAAAAAATATGACTATGCTAGGATCTCTAATACATGACATAAACAGTATACAAAACATTATTAAAAATGCAGAAGAGAAACTAGATACCTGGGAGCTCCTAAAAATCAAACGCCTATGCTCCACCAAGGACTTCACCAAAAGAGTAAAAAGATTACCTACAGACTGGGAAAAAGTTTTCAGCTATGACATTTCCGATCGGCATCTTATCTCTTAAATCTACATGATACTGCAAAAACTCAACAACTAAAAGACAAATAACCTAGTTAGCAAATGGGCAAAGGATATGAACAGGTACTTCGCTAAAGAAGACATTCAGGTGGCTAGCAGATACATGAGGAAATACTCGCGTACATTAGTCATTAGAAAAAAGAAAATCAAAACTACAATGAGATTCCATCTCACTCCAACATGGCTGTCATTAATCAAAAAAAAAAACAAATAATAAATGTTGGAGAGGTCGTGGAGAGACTGGAACACTTATACACTGCTGTTGGGAATGTAAAATGGTACAACCACTTTGGAAACTGTTTTGGTGCTTCCTTAAAAAACTAGAAATAGAACTACCATACATTTCAGCAATCCCACTCCTTGGAATGTATTCTAGAGAATTAACAGCCTTTACAAGAACAGATATATGCACACCCATGTTCATTGCAACACTGTTTACAACAGCAAAAATGTGGAAGCAAGCAAGGTGCCCGTCAACGGATGAATGGATAAATAAATTATGGTATATTCGCACAGTGGAATACTACACATCAATAAAGAACAATGATGAATCCACGAAACATTTCATAATATGGAGAAATCTGGAAGGCATTGTGCTAAGGGAAATTCGTCAGTTTCAAAAGGACAAATATTGTATAAGACCACTATTATAAGAACAAGAGAAATAGTTTAAACAGAAAAGAAAATATTCTTTGATGGTTACGAGGGGGGGAAGGAGGGAGCGAGGCGGGTTTTCACTAATTAGATAGTAGGTAAGAATTATTTTAGCTGAAGGGAAAGACAACACAATACAGGAGAGTTCAGCACATCTGGACTAAATCAGAAGCAAAGAAGTTTTCTGAATAAACTGAATGCTTCATGTAGCAGGGTAGAGAGATTGGGGACCATGGTTTCAGGGGACATCTAAGTCGATTGTCATAATAAAATCTATTAAGAAAACATTCTGCATCCCATTTTGGAGAGTGGCTTCTGGGGTCTTAAACACTAGCAAGTGGCCATTTAAGATGCATCAGTGGGTCTCAACCCACCTGGAGCAAAGGAGAATGAAGAACATCAAAGACACCAGGGAATTATGATCCCAAGAGACAGAAAAGACCACATAAACCACGGACTACATCAGCCTGAGACCAGAAGAACTAGATGGTGCCTGGCTACAACTGATGACTGTCCTGACAGGGAACACAACAAAGAACCCTTGAGGGGGCAGGAGAGCAGTGGGATGCAGACCCCAAATTCTCATAAAAAAACCATACTTAATGGTCTGACTGAGACTAGAAAGACCCCAGAGGTCATGGTCCCCAGACCTTCTGTCAGCCCAAGACAGGAACCATTCCCAAAGCCATCTCTTCAGACAGAGATTGGACTGGACTGTGGGATAGAAAATGATACTGGTGAAGACTGAGCTTCTTGGATCAAGTAGACACATGAGAATATGTTGGCATCTCCTGTCAGGAGAACATAGTGGGTCAGAAGCTGGTGGAATGGACAGGAAAATAGAGAGTGGATGGAAGGAGTGTGCTGTCTCTGGGGGAGAGCAATTAAGAGTACAAAGCAAGGTGTATATAGATTTTTGCATGACAGACTGACTTGATTTGTAAACTTATCACTTAAAGCACAATAAAAATTGAAAAAATAATCCAGATAATGTGCAAAATAGAGGACTGTCAATCAACAACATTAAATATAATCAAAGGATTTAAAGAACACACAAACAAGGAACTAAAAAAAAAGAAAAAATATGAAAATCTCTAGAATGAGATTGAAAACATAAAAAATAAACAATGGAAATATTCTGACTGAGAAAGATAAAGTGGAAAATGCAGAAGAGGGGTTTAATGATAGAATTGAGCAGACAGAAAAAAGAAAAAGTGAGGTAGAGGACAACATATTTGAAATTACAGAGAAAAGAATGAAGAAAAAATAGCAAAGCCAAATGGATTTGTGGGATAACATCAAACGAACCCAAACATGCATTATGGGAATCCTGGATGGAGGGAAAGAAATAAAAGAAATGAAGATATAATGACAAACAACTTTCCAAATTTGAGTTAGTACTTGAACCTGCATATCTAAGAAGCTAGGCAAACTCCAAGTAGAATGAATTCAAAGAAATCTATACCTAGACACATTGTAATCAAACTCCTGACAACCAAGGACAAGAAGAAAGCTCTGAAAGGAGCAAGAGAAAAGCCAAGTATAAAACACCCCCCCCCCAAAAAAAAACACTCAAGTCAATTGCAATTCATAATGACCCTGTAGGACAGAGTAGAACTGCCCATGAGGTTTCCAAGGCTGAAAGCAGAATGCCATACCCTTCTTCCACAGAGTTACTGGTGGATTTGAACCTCAAACTTTTCAGTTAGCAACCTAGAGCTTAACCACTGCACCACCTGGGCTACTATAACATAAAAGGGATCCTCAATAAGATGAAGATGTAATACTGGAAGCTCTCATCTATGCCAAGAAATTTGGAAGACAGCTAGCTGGCCAACCAACTGAAAGAGAGCCATATTTGAGCCCTCTCTTAGAATGGGTTCTCTATAGAAGCAAGACCAGTGATGCGTATAAATATGTATATATAGAGAGAGATAACAAGGAGATGGCTCACATGATTTTAGACGCTGGAAAGTCCCAAGTCCATGAGTCAGGCTGTAGGCTTCTCCTGACTCACATAGCAGCAGCAGCTGGTGAACCAAAGATTGGGAGGCAGACATCAGACCTCTGGCTCACAGGCTGTGGAGACTGGTGAATCCCAAGATCAACAGGTAAGATGGTAGCTCAAGTTCCCAAAATCAGAGATCAGAGGAACAGGAGCCAGCTGAAAGATCCAGAGCAAGCAAAAGCCAGTGAGCTTTGCCAGAAATCCCACCTATATTGGATGCAGGCCACAACACCAAGGAAACTCCCTTTCAACTGATTGGCTGCTCATAACAGATCTCATCATGGAGACAATTTCATTATATTAGATCTCATTATGGAGGTGATTGCATCATTACATAGCTGCCAAACCACATCATAACTGTCAAACCACTGAGAGTCATGGCCCAGTCAAGTTGACACACAATCTTAACCATCATAGTCCACCCCTTGTAAACTTGGCACCTTGCAAACTTGGCACCCATAAAAAAATATATATATACATGTCTAAATAAAGAAAATTATGAAGTCATAATTGCACTAACATGATACAACTAACATGCATACAACCGAAAATGCACTAGTCCTGTTTACATCTTATATTTTATAAATGAAGAAAACAAAAATATTTGATGCACACATACAAGGCACAAATAATCATAACAATTATAATCCTCATTTTTGCAGCTGGTCAAGTGGTGGTAGCTGGTATTTAGAATTACCTTCTTCCATCACCCATTCCGTATTCCCTTTGCCCTCAGCAAGCATCTCAGCTGGTCATGGTTCTTTGCCTGGTGGGATGGCCCAAACCTTCATTCCTGAAAAATCTGGGCCATTAGCAGTTATATTGGAATTGAGTTACTGGAGTTTCCCTTTGACTTTAATCACAGAGCATGGTAGTACTAAGACACCTCCTAAGGGATCTCCTGTATTCCAGACATACTCTTCTTTACCACCATTATGTAAGATCAATCCAATTTCCCCTTGGTAATCAGAATCAATCACACCAGCCAATCCCATTACTGTTGAGTCGATTCTGACCCATAACAGCTCTATAGCACAGAGTAGAGCTGCCCCATAGAGTTTACAAGGAGCGACTGGTGGATTTGAACTGCTGACCTTTTGGTTAGCAGCCGTAGCACTTAACCACTACATCACCAGCGTTTCCACCAGCCAATAGAGTAACTCTTTTCTTTGTCTTTTGATCTAGAGGTATGAAGTGCCCAAAGTGGCCGGGTGGCATTTTTAACTATCAGTTGAATGGAATCACCGTTTTCTCTCCCAGTGGGAGTATTCTCCTAGACACTACTTTTTGAACCAAGACCTCTAGACCTTCGTGGAGACAGGAAGTGACAATTTTTCGACTGGGTCTCTAGGGAAAATAGTGAGTGGTGACATTCCCATTTCTACCCCTTGATTCCTGGACCAATGAATCCTGGCTATGGGAAAAACAGGATGATATATTGGATGCTGGTTTAGAGCATATATAGCCTCCTGGAGCACATTGCCCCAACGCTGCAAGGTATTGCCACCTAGCTGGTGTTGTAATTGTGTCTTTAGAAGGCCATTCCATCATTTTGTTGAGCCAGCTGCTTCAGGATGATGGGGAACATGGTAAGATCAGTGACTTCCATGAGCATGGGTCCATTGCCACACTTCATTTGCTTCACGTGAGTCCCTTGTTTCAAGGCAATGCTATGTGGGATACCATAACGGTGAATAAGATAATCTGTAAGTCCATGGATGGCAGTTTTGGCAGAAGCATTTTGTGCAGGGTAGGCAAATCCATATCCAGAGTAAGTGTCTATTCCATTACGAACAAAACCCAGCCCTTTCCATGATGGAAGTGGTCCAATGCAATCAACCTGCCACCAGGTTGCTAACTGATCACCTCAAGGAATGGTGTGGCATATCGGGGACACAGTGTTAGTCTCTGCTACTGGCAGATTGGTCACTCAGTAGGTGCTGCAGCCAAGTCAGCCTTGGTGAGTGGAAGTCCATGTTGCCGAGCCCATGCATAACTTTCCTACCTGCCACCATAGACACTTCGTTCATGAGCTCATTGGTCTATGATGGGAGTGGCTGGGAATAGAGGATGACTGATTTTCACAGAAAGCCCCATCCGATCCACTTGATTGTTAAAATCCTCCTCTGCCAGTGTAACCATCTGATGAACATTTACATAAGACACAGATATCTTCACTTCTTTGGCTCATTCAGAGAGGTCTACCCACATACCCCTTCCCCATAAATCCTTGTCAACAATTTTCCAATCATGTTCCTTCCAAGTCCCTGACCATAGAGACAAACCATTGGCCACAGCCCATGAATCAGTATACCATTGCACGTTTGGCCATTTTTCCTTCCAAGCAAAGTGAACAACCAGGTGAACTGCTCGAAGTTATGTTCATTGAGAGAATTTTATTTCAGCAAGGTACTTTGGAGAGATCCCAGAAAGAAGCTGTAGTGCTCTCCGTTTTTGAGTGGTGCCTGCGTATCGTGCAGGACCATCTGTAAACCAGGCACAAGTTTTCTCTTCCTCAGCCAACTGACCATAAGAAACTGGGAGAGGGTAGATAATATGACAGGAGTGGAGACCGTGGGCTTTTGTGCTACACCCTCATACAACTTACTTGTGTCTTCAGGTCCTGCTCGGGCCAGATCTTGTACGTACCACTTCCATTTAATGATGGAGTGCCGCTGTGCATGCCTGACTTTATGACTCTGTGGGTCAGACAACAGCAAATCCATGATGTGCAGTTCAGGCCACATGGTGACTTGGTGGCCCATGGTTAAGCATTCAGTCTCTACTAAGGCCCAGAAACAAGCCAAAAGCTGTTTCTCAAAAGGAAAGTAGTCATCTTCAGAGGATGGCAGAGCATTGTTCCAAAATCCTAATGGTCTGCACTGTGATTCACCAATAGGGGCCTGTGAAAGACTCCAAACAACATCTGTATCTGCAACTGACACTTCAAGCAACACTGGATCAGGCAGGTCATATGACTCAAGCGGCAGAGCCACTTGCACAGCAGCCTGAACCTATTGCAGAGCCTTCTCTTTTATGGGGCTCCACGCTAAACTAGCAGCTTTTTGAGTAACTTGATAAACAGGCTGGAGTAACACACTTAATGAGGGATATATTGCCTCCAAAATCCAAAGAGGCCCACCAGGCATTGTGCTTCCTTTTTAGTCATGGGAGGGACAGATGTAATAACTTATCCTTCACTTTAGAAGGAATATCTCAACATGCTGCACACCACTGGATTGCTAGAAATTTCACTGAAGTGGAAAGCACCTGAATTTTTGTTGAATTAAATTCTCACTGTCTAGAATGCAAATATTTTACCCATAAGTCCAGAGTCATTGACACTTCTTCATACTAGGTCCAAGCAGCATTATGTCATCAATGTAATGAATCAGTGTGATGCCTTGTGGATGAAAAATGTGATCAAGTTAGCTGCAGACATAATTATGACTTAGGGCTGGAGAGTCGAGATGCCTCTAAGGTAGGACCATTATGGTGTATTGCTGCCCTTGCCACCTGAAAGCAAACTTTCTAGTGGTCCTTCAAAACAGGTATGGAGAAAAAAGCATCAGACAGATCAATAACTGCATACCAGGCACCAGTAGATGTATTAATTTGCTCAAGCAGTGAGACCACTTCTGGAACAACAACAGTAATACCACAAACCCATTGCCATCAAGTTGATCTGACTCATAGCAACCCTATAGGATAGAGTAGAACTACCCCATAGGGTTTCCAATAAGTGGCTGGTGGATTTCAACTACCAACCTTTTGGTTAGCAGGCAAGATCTTTACCATTGTGTCACATGTGTAACAGCAGCTGCTATTGGAGTCACCCTCTAGTTAAGTTTTTGATATTACAGTCATTCTCCAGAATCCCTTTTTTAAATTGTACTTTTAACAAAAGTTTACAGTTCAAGTTAGTTTCTAATACAAAAAATTATACACACATTGTTATGTGACCCTAGTTGCTCTCCCTATAATGTGACAGTACACTCTTCCTTTCCACCCTGGATTTCCAGTGTCTATTCAACCTTTTTTTTTTTTATTCAGCCAGCTTCTGTCCTTTTTCGCCTACTCATCTTGCCTTCAGACAGGAACTGTGCATTTAGTCTCATGTATCTTTTTGAGCTATTTGAGCTAAGAAGCACTCTCTTCATAAGTATCATTTTCTTATAGTCCAGTCTAATCTTTGTCTGAAGAGTTGGCTTCGGGAATGGTTTCAGTTCTGGGCTAACAGAGAGAACAGGGGCCATGTCTCCTGGAGTCCCTCCAGTCTCAGTCACACAACCAAGCCTGCTTGCTCTTTTTCTAGAGTTTGAGTTCTACACCTTGTTTTTCTCCTGCTCCGTCAGAGACTCTCTGTTGTGTTCCCAGTCAAGGTGGTCATTGGTGGTAGCCTGGCATCATATAGTTCTTACAGTCTCAGGTTGAGGGAGTCTGGTTCATGTGGTCCCTTTAGCCTCTTGGGCTAATTTTTTCCTTGTGTCTTCGGTTTTCTTCATTCTCCTTTGCTCCAGGTGGGTTGAGATTAATTTATGCAACTTAAGCAGCCTCTTGTTAGCTTTTAAGGCCCCGGATGCCATTCACCAAAGTGGGATGAAGAGCTACATTTTTTAGTCCCTGTTTTTTTTTTTTGTTGTGTTTTGTTTTAATGTTGTCATTTTTTACATAATAATGTGTCTATTTCCCTTTATTCAGCGTTTTAACTTTGATTTATTTTTGTGATTTCCCTCTCTGAGTTGACACCTGGTTGTTCTGTTCTGTGTTCTAGTCTTGGGTTGTTATCTGATGTTATTAATTTTCTAACCAGAGAACTCCCTTTAGTAGTTCTTGTAATTTTGGTCTGGTTTTTACAAATTCCTTAAACTTCCATTTATTTGGAAATGTCTTAATTTTGCCTTCATATTTGAGAGACAGTTTTGCTGGATATAAAGTTCTTCCTTGGCATTTTTTTTCTTTCAAGGCTTTATATATGTCATCCCATTGCCTTCTTTCCTGCATGGTTTCTGCTGAGTAGTCTGAGCTTAGTCATATTGACTCCCTTTTGTAGACAACTTTTTGTTTATCCCCAGCCTCTTTTAAAATTCTCTCTTTATCTTTGGTTTCAGCAAGTTTGATTATAATGTGTCTTGGTGACTTTCTTTTGAGATCTACCTTGTGTGGGGTTCAATGAGCATCTTGGATAGCTATCTTCTCATCTTTCACTGTATCAGGGAAGTTTTCTGCCAACAAAACTTCAACAATTCCCTCTGTATTTTCTGTTATCCTTCCCCCCCTCCATTTTGGTACTCTAATCACTAGAAGGTTATTCCTCTTGATACAGTCCCAAATAATTCTCAGAGTTTCTTCATTTTTTTAATTATTTTAACTGATTTTTTTCCTCAAATAAGTTGGTGTCAAGTGCTTTATCTTCAGTCTCACTAATTCTGACTTCCATTGCCTCAATTCTGCTCCTATGACATTATATTGAGTTGTCTAATTCTGAAATTCTGTTGTTAAATCTTCTGGATTTCTGTTTGCTGTCTCTCTGTGGATTCTTGCAGCCTGTTAAATTTGTCATTGTGCTCTTCTACAATGTTCTTAAGTTCTTCTATTGCTTTGTCTGTGTGTTTCTTGGCTTGGTCTGCATTTTGCCTGATCTCCTTCCTGATCTCTTGAAGAGTTCTGTACATTAATCTTTTGCATTCTACCTCCAGTAATTCCAGGAAATTATCTTCCTCAGGAAGATTCCTTGATTCTCTGTTTTGGAAGCTTGCTGCCTTTTTATGTGATTTGATATCGACTGTTGTCTCCGAGCCATCAATAAGTTATTATATTTATTTATTTTATGTTTGCTTACTGTGTCCCAGCATCTTGTTTTGATATGCCCAAATAGACTGTTCGTGTGACCTAGTGTGATTATTGGCTACTTTGAAGTTCTAACTTCCTGTAACCTGGTGGTTAGATTTGTTACTAGGTATGTGAGCCCAGGAATCCATTTACTTTTCTTGTATGGATTCAGCTCAAGGGTCCAGATAGTCGGTCACCAAGTGTGTGGTGCAGTCTCTTATCTACAGTCCAAGACGGGCAGGGGTAATTGGAGTAGGCACAGGTATCTGAATGCAATAGGGGGGTCACATGCTGAGCAAGGCAGGGGGCTGATGGTTGTCCCGAGTGTCTAGGAAGAAAGCAAGCCCCTGTTCCCTAGAGTGCATAGGTAGGTGGGTTTTGCAGCCAGACTATGGGCACCCAATGCTGTTGGCTTTAAGGACTGAGAGGCACCACTCATTCTTGGACCGCTATTGTAGGAGGCTAGGTGGTGTGGGTGGAGCCACCAGTCCTCAGGCCCCTGATGTGGGTAGGTGAGGACCCTGCTTAATAGGCACAGCAGTGTGAAATGTCATGAACCTGACACTCCACCATATAGTTGATACAGTGAACTTAGGCTTCAGGTGTACACCCTGTTGTACTGTACTAATGAGGGCTTATGCTGTTGAAATGAGCCTACACAGTTCTATGCAGGGGTGAAAGGTATGCAAATTCCTTGGACCCCTTATGCTTGTACCTTGACAAAGGAGTTTTACCTACCTTGATTTCCCAGCTTAGGGGAGCTGGCAGATTATTATTTCCCTGTTTGTTAATTTGTTCCCTCTCCCAGGCTGGGAGAATGGCTCAGGGCACATGACAGGCACTACTTCTGGGCCAGGGGAAGCAGCAATCAGCAATTGCAGAAGTTGGCCCAGGACCTGGTACAGAGCAGGGAGGGAGCACGGAGAGAGGTTCTTCCCAAACAAGTGGTAGGTTAGAAGAATGTACTTATCTTTTGCCAATTGAGGGTCACTTCTCGCTGGTTCTGGAGGGTTGAGCAGACTCTTCACCACTCAGTCTCTCCTGATACAGAAAACACATCCCGAATGCCACTGCTTGCATCATTGCAAACAGCCGATCTGGCCTGCTGGGTGCCAGTTCCCCTGGGTCAGTTCTGGCAACTCCTTGCTGCGTCTGAACCATCTCTCCCTCACCGTGCCATTCAGTTTGATTCCTTTGATATTCAGGGCTCCTAGGTTGTCATATATAATCAATTCACTTGTTTTTTTGGGTCTTTGTTGTAAGTTGGACCACCAGAAGCATCTGACTACTCTGCCACCTTGGCCCTATCTCCCCGTTTTTTTTTTTTTTTTTTTGAACAGCCAAAATAGGCTAATTGAATGGAAATGTGGTGGGAATTGCCACTCCTGCATCCTTCAAGTCCTTGATGGTGGCAGTAATCTCTGCAATCACTCCAGGAATGTGGTATTGCTTTTTGTTTACTAGTTTCCAAGGTATAGGCAAGTATAATGGCTTCCACTTGGCTTTTTCTATGATAATAGCCCTTATTCCACTTGTCAGAGATCCAACATGGGGGTTCTGTCAGTTGCTGAGTGTGTCTATTCTTATTGTGTATTCTGGAACTGGGGAAATCTCTATAGGTTGAATTTGGAGACCCACTGGACCCACTGTGAGATGGACATGAGCTGAGGCTTCATTAATAACCTGATCTCCATATGCCCCCCACTCTGACTGGTGGGCCACAGTGACATTTTTGGTCTCCTGGAATTAATGTCAGTTCATAGACAGAATCCAGTAATCCCTGAAAATCTATTTTTTTTTCCTTTTCCCCAGTGAACTGTAACTCTCATAAAAGGCCACAGATCCCTTTAGGGAAGGCAGGGAAAAAGATTAACTTATAAATTTTTGAGAGCCTAGTAGGGTCCCTCCTATAGTGGACCCAGTCTCTACTTTATTGAAGGGGTTGTAAATCTGTAAACTGGCTCGAGTCTGGGAATTTATTGACGGACCGTGACTCTCTTTTCTGGAGATTCAAGTTAGACTGCGATCCATTTGACCCAGAATTCTTCCACTTTTACACATCAAGTAATTATTTAGCAGATTTCCCATCTGTTTCACTCTTACAGACATCATGACTAAGTAGCCAATGCCATATGTACATAAGAGTCAGATTGTTCTGATTACTGTTTTGACTCCACTGTCCATTATGGTAACCAAGCCCACTTAGTCTTTGTTGATCGAGTGCTGTCACTTGGCCCGTACCATCATGGTGGCTAATCCGCCCCATTGTAGTTAAAAACCCTGTCGGGAAATGAATTGTGTCCCCCAAACATATGTGTCAACTTGGTTAGGCCATGATTCCCAGTATTGTGTGGTTGTCCTCCATTTTGTGATTTTCCTAAGTGTTATAAATCATAATCTCTGCTTCTGGTTAAAGACGATTAGGGTGGAAAACAACACCCTTGCTCAGGTCACATCTCTGATCCAATGTAAAGACAGGTTCCCTGGAATGTGGCCTGCACCACCTTTTATCTTACAAGAGATAAAAGGAAATGGAAGAAAGCAGACAGTTGGGAACCTCATACCACCAAGAAAGAAGCACTGGGAGCAGAGTGCATCTTCTGAATGTGAGATTCCTGAGCACAGAAGCTCCTACTCCATGGGAAGATTAACAAGAAGGACCTTCCTCCAGAGCCAACACAGAGAAAAATCTTTCCCCTGAAGCTGACACCCTGAATTTGGGCTTCTAGCCTACTAGACTGTGAAACAATAAATTTCTCTTTGTTAAAGCTGTCCACTTGTGGTATTTCTGTTATAACAAAATTAGATGACTAAGACAAACCCAAAAACCAATTCCAGCTCGTAAAGACTCTATAGGACAGAGTAGAACTGCCCCATAGGTTTTGCAAGGAACACCTTGTAGATTTTTGGTTATCAACCAAACTCTCAACCACTGTGCCGCCAGGGTTTCCCCATTGTAGTTAGGTGTCTTAATTTAGTTATGGCAATTCCCATTGTCAAATCTGACTTACATAAAACAGCAATAACATCAGTTCTTCAAGGATGTTGGGGCACCCTTCACAAATTTGTTCCTCACTGTTGTGGTAGAAACTCTGTCTTCTTTGCACTTCATATGTGGATGTGTGTGTCTAACCTGATAAATCCATTCCAACTTGCCAATTTTCCTAAACCTTTGGATTCTTTCTTCAGTATACCAAGGCAGGTCTGGCAATGCAATTTGATTTAATGTGGGCAACCTTATAATCCATGCTTCAGCGAACAAATCAAATAAACTATTAGACCCTTTTCTAACCTCTCAAGCTGAAGCACTGAATGACGGATTTGTGCTTAGGGGGTCCATATCAATAAATTCAGACTGATTCAGCCTCATGTTCCTTGCACCATTATCCCATAACCTTAAAAGCCATCCCCACACACATTTCCCAGATTTCTGCTTGTACATATTAAAAAAGACTAAAGCAGTTCTTTTGAAGTGTATGTACCCTACCTTTTCCTGGGTCATGTTTTTTACATCACCTTTTGAGGTTCAATGGGATTTAAGTCAAGATATAGGTATAGAACCAAAAATGAGTGGTGGGGATGTGTTCTGAGAACATTCAGGCTATGCCCCAGGCAATGACTCAGAAAACTTCACAGGGGATAAGTCCGACAAAACCTCTTCAGACACAGCTGGGTTAATCTCATCAGATGGGGGTGGGGAAGGAGCTAATGGTTTTACTGGGGAAGGGTGGCTTAACAGACAAAGATTGAGTGATCTCATCAAATGGGAATGAGATGGTTGTATGTTGGCAGGAGTGATTCAATGGAATTTAGGGGATAAGTAACCCCAGCTTCCTAATTATCTGCCTATCTGTCTCCATCCCAAGTTTCAGGATCCTATTTTTCCCCAATCAATGTCCTCATTTTAACATCAGACATCATTTGAAGTTGTGAATTCAATTGGCATTATAATTCCCACTCTTATGATAAGACTCTGGGTTTCGTTTTCAGCAATATCAGCTCTGTTACTACAAGAAATAAGGCTTTCATTCAAACTACAAGTGGAAATTTTGAGGTCATTTATGTGGCTACTCTGAACACATGAGCTTATCGCTTTCTTTCACCACTTTTTCTAGTGAAAGTAGGATGAACAAACCAGCTTCCATATACTTCTTATTCTGACAAAACTATAGTAACGTATCAAGCATGTGGTCACTGGGCCTAACCTCTCACCAATACCTGATCTATTGGTGGTGATATTTTGCATATTTCTATTTCCACCTAATGCCATGGAGAGGCAGTGCCCTTTTTACTACTGGAAGCAGACTCAATATTTTTAAGACTAACCAGATTTGAGAACCAATTTGGAAAACTCGTCCTTCTTTCAATTTTGTTTATTTAGAACTAAAACCAGTCTTAGTACCAAATACCTTAGGCTGGGTTCTCTACAGAAGCAAACCAGTGACACATATAAATATATGTAGAGAGAGGTTTATATCAAGGAAATGGCTCATGTGTTTGCAGAACCTGGAACGTCCCAAATGCGTGGGTCAGGCTGGAGGTTGCTCCTGACTCATAGGGGTTGGTAAACCCAAGATTTGCAGGTCAAACAGCAGGCCTCTGGCTCACAGGCTGCAAAGGATGATGAATTCCAAGATCGGCAGGTAAGCCTCTTGCTCATGTTCCAAGAACTGCCTCTCTCTAACTCCCTTCCTTTCCTCTCACTTGTACACCTAGGGCCATGCAACATCTCTGCTCCTTCTTGATGAGCTGTGCAGTGCTACTTGGCTAGGGAGCCCCTTCCCTGATCTGTGCCACCACACCAGTGGGATACCTTGGGACTTTTTTTTTCTTTTCTCAGTTACTTGTCTTTCTGTACCTGCTTCTTTACTCTTCTGAATATCTGATGTTGAGTGTTGTCTCTGTTGCTTCATGATAGGCTATGCCACACCACTTGGTTGGGGACCCTCTCCCCATGGGCTAACTTGGGGCATTTTTTTTCCCTTCAATTTCTTGTCTCTCTCTACCTTCTGTCTTTTCATTTCTCCCAACCACCTTGCATTTTTTTATTTTTTCAGTTTCTTGTCTCTCTCTACCTTCCTTCCATTCCTTTCTCCTGACCACATGGCAGTGTGTACCTTTCTCTCTCTCTTTTTTTAATCTAGGTTTTTTATCTCTCTCTACCTTTCTTCCTTTCCTTTCTCCCACCCATCTAGCTGTGTGTGCTGTATCTGTCACTTCACTGGTTGTTCCACACTGCCTGGCTGGAAAGCCACTGACACACAGATTCCCCACGTCTATGCAACTCCAATGGCAGGCTCCCTTAGCAATTTTTTTAAGCTCCTGTTTCCTTGTCCTCTTCCTCTTCTTTCCCACACTGACATAGCTCGACACACCACATAATCCCCCAAACATCCTGCTTATCTGCATTGTGCACTGAGAATTGCATACCTGAGCAGCCCAGGCATGGTCCACTGGAACCTGCCGTGCACAGCCCCCAGACGCCACCCTGTTGGCCCAAGTACGTGCTTCAAACAACCCATCCCAGCCCCTCCCCCTCTACTGGACATGCCCTGCTGAACCATTGCTGAGCAACTGGCCCTGACCATTGGACAAGGTGGTGAGAAATATCATGCCCACAGACTAGCAAACAACAAAGGGCACACAGCCGCCTGCTGAGACATAACAAAATAAATCTAAGAAGCAGGATGAAACAAATAAATCTACTGTCAATAAATGAAGAAAATAATTATGGAATGTCCTGAAGGATGCAGACAATATCAAAACATATAAAATGCAGGACAGGATGGTTCCAATATGCATCCAAAACAAAACACAGATAACCCTAGAGTAGAAGAAAAGCACTGGAACTACCTGATAGGGAATTCAAATCTCTAATATTCAGGGCTATCCAAGAGATGAAGGAAAAAGGAGCCAAAATTAAGGAAAAAATAGACAAAATCATGGAAAAGACAGATAAAACAATGAAAGAATTCAGGAAAATAATACAGGAACAAAATGTGAAAATAAACTCACAACTAGAAATCATACAAAAACAACAATTAGAAATCAAAAAAAATAAGCAACGTGATTTCAGAAATGGACAGTGTCATAGAAGGCTTTAGGAACAGGTTTCAAACAATGAAAGGCAGGGTCAGCAAAACCTAACCCAAATCCTTGGATACCACTGTGTTTGAGGAAAAATCAGAGAAAAGAATGAGGAAAAATAAAGAAACCCTGAGAATGATGTGGAATACAATCAAAAGCAAAAATTCACGAGTGATCAGAGTTCCAGAACAAGAGGAGAAAATGGAAAACACAGACAGGATCATTGAAGATTTGCTGACAGAAAGCTTCCGTAATATTATGAATGATGAAAAGCTGGCCATCCAAGAAGCTAAATGAACCAACAAGGCATATCACAATCACACTTGCTAAAACCAAAGACAAAGAAAGAATCCTGAAACTCCAGAAGAAATGAAAGTCACACACAGAGAGGAAACAATAAGACTAAGCTGTAATTACTCAGTAGAAACCATGCAAACAAGAAGGCAATGAGAAGACGTACATAAAACCTCGAAAGAAAAAAAATTGCAAACCAAGAATAATATATCCTGCAAAACTACCTTTCAAATATGATGGTGAAATTAAGATATTTCCAGATAAACAGAAATTAAGAGAATATATAAAAACCAAAACAGCTTACAAGAATAAACAGAGTCCTTCAGTTAGAGAACCAACAACATCAGATAACAGCCTGAATCTAGGATGCAAGTCCACATCAGCCATTCACCAACCTAGGGAATGAACTCTCAAGGATAAAACAAAACTAAAAGACTTACAACAGAAACCAAAGAGGTTAATCTGTAAATGACAACAAAGTCAGAACAATAAAAGAGGGAATAAACAGTGTAGGTACAGAACTTTCAAATGGATCGGAAGTCAAGGCAATGCCAAGTAATAAAAGACTGGTTCAAACTTAGGAAGATAAGGGTAAATTTCAAGGTAGCCACAAAAAAGTTAACAAACCTACACATAAAAATAAAGAAAAAAATATATAAAGTCTCTGTAAACACTAAATCTACAAAAATAAAACAAACAAACAAAAAACCCACAAACAAAAGGAATTCATTGCAAGAGGATAAGAGAAACAAAGAAAATGTCAGCACCACAATAAAGCACTACAAAATGACAGCAATAAACTCATACCTATCAATAATTAAACTGAATATAAATGGCCTAAATACACTCACAAAGAGACAGAGAGTGACAAAATGGATCAAAAAGGACCTGTCAATATGCTGTATACAAGAGACACACCTTAGAAACAAAGACATAAATTTGTTAAAAATCAAAGGGTGGAAAAAATATGAAGCATACAGCCGACAAAAAAGAGCAGGAGTAGAAATACTAATCTCAGATAACATAGATTTTAAAACAAAATCCATCATAAAAGACAAAGAAGGGCATTATATAATGATTAAAGGGAAAATCCACCAAGAGGACATAACCATGATAAATATCTATGCACCCAAAGACAGAACTCCAAAGTACATAAAACAAACTAACAGCACTGAAAAGAGAAATCGACTGTTCCACAATAATAGTAGGAGACTTCAACACATCAGTCTTGATAAAGAACAGACCATCCAGAAAGAAATCCAGCAAAGACACAAAAGATCTAAAGGGCACAATCAGCCAATTTTACCTCATAGACATATATGCAACACTACACCCAATAGCTGCAAATTACACATTCTTTTCCAATGCACATGGAATGTTCCCCAGAATAAACCACGTTAGGCCACAAAGCAGCCCTCAGCAAAATACAAAAAAATTGATATAATACAAAGTATCTTCTCTGATCACAATGCCAACAAAGTAGAAATTAACAACAAGAAGATCAAGGAAAAAATTCAAATACATGGAAACTGAATAACACCCAGCTTAAAAACTGCTGGGTAATAGAAAAAATCAAAGATGAAATGAAAAAATCCCTAGAATCAAGCAAGAATGAAAATACGTTATGCCAAAATCTTTGGGAGACAGCAAAGGCAATGCTCAGAGGTCAATTTATAGCAGTCACTGCACACATCAAAAAAGGAGTAAAATCAAAACATGAGCTATGCAACTTAAATAGAAAGAGAACAGCAAAAGAAGCCCACAGCCACCAGAAGGAAGGAGGTAAGTAATAAAGATCAGAGAAGAAATAAATGAAATAGAGCACAGAAAAATAATACAAAGAAGAAATAAAACTTAAAGTTGGTTCTTTAAAAGAATCAACAAAATTGACAAACATTTGCCCAAATTGACAAAAGAAAAATGGGAAAGGACAAAAATAACCCAAATAAGAAATGAAATGGAGGACATTTTACAGACCCAACTGAAACAAAAAGGATCATAACAGAGCACTATGAAAAACTATACTTCAACCAATTTGAAAACCTAGAGGAGATGAACAAATTTCTAGAAACACGCTACCTATAAAAACTAACACAAACTGCAGTTAAAAATCTGAACAGACCCATAACAAGAGAAGAGATTGAAAAAGTAATAATAATAAATAAAAACTCCAAACGAATAAAAATCTGGCCCACATGACTTCACTGGAGAATTCTGCCAAGCATTCAGACAAGAGCTTACACGAGTACTACTCAAACCATTTCAGAACATTCAAAAGGAAGGGATACTTCTGAACTCACTTTAAGAAGACAGCATAACCCTGATACCAAAACCAGGCAAAGACATCCCCCCAAAAGAAAATTAGAGACCAATATCTCTCATGGATATACATACAAAAATTCTCAACAAACTTCTAGCCAATAGAAGTCAGCATCATATCAAAAAAATAATACGGCATGACCAACTGGGATTAATACCAGGTATGCAAGAATTTTTTTTATGCAAGAATGGTTCAACATTAGAAAACCAATCAACATATCCACCACGATAATAAAAGAGTCATATGATCATCTCAATCGATTCAGAAAAAGCATTTGACAAAGTGCAACACACATTCCTGATAAAAACTCTCAAAATAGGCATAGGAGGAAAACTCCTCAACATACAAAAGGGCATCTATACCAAGCCAACAACCAACATCATTCTTATTAGAGAGGAGCTGAAAACATTCCCCTTGTGAACAGAAACAAGGATGCCTTTTATCACCAATCCTATTTAACATTGTGTTTGACGTCCCAGCTAGAGCAATTAAAAAAAAAAATAGGCAAGAAAAAGAAATAAAATAATCCAAATTGGTAAGGAAGAAGTAAAACCATCCCTGTTTCCAGAGGATATGATACTATACATAGAAAACCCAAAAAACTACATGAGAAAACTACTGGAACTAATAGAAAGATTCAGCAGAATGGCAGGATATAAGATAAACATGGAAAAATCAGTTGGATTCCTATACATCAATAAAGAGAACAATGAAAAGGAAATCAGCAAAACAATACCATTTACAGTAGCGTTCCCCAAAATAAAATACTTAGGAATAAATCTAAACAGAGATGTAAAAGACCCATAGAAAGAAAATTACAAATCACTACAGCAAGAAACCAAAAGAGAACTACATAAATGGAAAAACATACCATGCTCATGGATAAGTTGCCTCAACAGTGTGAAAATGTCAATTCTACCCAAAGCAATCTACAAACACAATGTGATCCTGATTCAAATAACAATAGTATTCTTTAAAGAGATGAAAAAAATTAGTCATTAAATTTTTATCTAAAGGAAAGAGGCCCCAGATACATAAAGCAGTAGGGAAAAAGAAGAATAAAGTAGGAGGACTGGCACTTTCTGCCCTCAGAACCTACTATATACAGCTACGGTAGTCAAAACAACCTGGTCTGGTAAACCAACAGACCTATCGGCCAATGGAAGGTATTTAAATCAAAACCACAGTGAGATACTATCTCACCCTGACACTACTGGCACAAATCAAAAAAGCAGAACATAACAAATGTTGGAGAGACTGCTGGGATATTGGAACTCTTATGCATTGCTGGTGACAATGCAAAATGCTACAACCATTTTGGAAAATAATATGGCACTTCCTTAAAAAGTTAGAAATAGAAATATGATATGATCCAGCAATCCCACTCTTAGGAATATATCCTAGAGAAATAAGGGTAATCACATGAATAGACATAAGCACACTCATGTTCACTGTAGCATTGTTCACAAGAGCAAAAAGATGGAAACAATCTACATGCCCATCAACAGAAGAATGGATAAAGAGACTACATACACACAATGGAATGCTACCCAATGATAAAGAACAATAACTAATCTGTGAAGCATCTCACAACATGGATGAACCTGGAGCGCATTATGCTGAGTAAAATAAGTCAGTCACAAAAAGACAAATATTGTATGAGACCACTACCATAAAAACTCATGAAAAGGTTTACACACAAAAAGAAACAATCTTTGATGGTTACGAGGGAGGGGAGGGATGGGTATGGAAAAACACTAAATAGATAATGGATAAGTGGTAATTTAGGTGAAGGGTAAAACAGTATGCAATACTGAGGAAGCCAGGACAACCCGTCCAAGGCAAGGTCATGGAAATTCCATAGATGCATCCAAACTCACTCAATGATCAGATTACTGGGCGAGGGCTGTGGGGATCATGGTCTCCGGGAACATCTAGCTTAATTGTCATAACACAGTTTATAAAGAAACTATTCTACATTCCACTTTGGTAAGTAGTGTCTGGAGACTTAAAAGCTTGTGAGAGGCCACCTAAGATACTCAAATGATCTCACCCCATCGGGAGCAAGGGAGAATAAAGAAAACCAAAGACACAAGGGAAAGATTAATCCAAATGATTAATGGACCACAAGTACTACAGCCTCCATCGTACTGAATCCAGCACAACTAGATGGTGCCCGGCTTCCAGCACCAACTGCTCTAACAGGGATTACAATAGAGGGTCCCAGACAGAAGTGCAGAAAAATGTAGAACGAAATTCTAACTCACACACACACACACAAAAACACCAAGCTCAATGGTCTGATAGAGACTGGAGAAACCCCAAGAGTGTGGCCCCCAGGTACCCTTTAACTCAGTAATGAAGTCACTCCTTTGGTTCGACCTTCGGCCAAAGATTAGATAGGCCCATAAAATAAAATAAGACCAAATATTCACGGCTGCACTACACGGCCTAGGAGCCACTCCCCCAATCTGCGCAGCCACTTAGGTGGGATCCCTGGGGCATTTTTTTTATTTTCTTCTCTTTTTTCCTTCTCTCTTTTTCCCTTTCTGCCGTTCTTCATTTCTCATTTCTCATCTGTCTATACTTACCTTCTTTTCCTGTTTCCTGAATACCTGGTGCTGTGTGACATCTACACAACATCTTAGTGATGTTGTTGTTGTTAGCTGCTGTCGAGTCGGTTCTGACTCATAGTGACCCTACACACAACAGAACGAAACACTGCCCAGTCCTGCACCATCCTTACAATAATTGTTATGCTTGAGCTCATTGTTGCAGCCACTGTGTCAGTCCACCTCATTGAGGGTCTTCCTCTTTTCCACTGGCACTGTACTTTGTCAAGCATGATGTCCTTCTTCAGGGACTAATCCCTCCTGACAATATGTCCAAAATATGAAAGACGCAGTCTTGCCATCCTTGCTTCTAAGAAGCACTCTGGTTCTACTTCCTCCAAGACAAATTTGTTCATCCTTTTTTTTTTGGCAGTCCATGGTATATTCAATATTCTTTGCCAACAACACAATTCAAAGGTATCAATTCTTCTTCAGTCTTCCTTACACATTGTCCAGCTTTCACATGCTTATGATGCGATTGAAAATACCACAGCTTAGGTCATGCACACCTTAGTCTTCAGGGTGACATCTTTGCTTTTCAACACTTTAAAGAGGTCCTTTGCAGTGGATTTACCCAATGCAATGCGTTGTTTGATTTCTTGACTGCTGCTTCCATGGCTGTTGATTGTGGATCGAAGTAAAATGAAAT
The DNA here is from genome assembly GCF_024166365.1 of Elephas maximus indicus. Classification (NCBI taxonomy): domain Eukaryota; kingdom Metazoa; phylum Chordata; class Mammalia; order Proboscidea; family Elephantidae; genus Elephas; species Elephas maximus. Next base: position 84,559,074 of record NC_064846.1, read on the forward strand.
CTTTCACAACTTCAATCTTTTCTCTGTTTATCATGATGTTGCTCATTGGTCCAGTTGTGAAGATTTTTGTTTTCTTTATGTTGAGGTGCAATCCATATTGAAGGCTGCGGTCTTTGATCTTCGTTAGTAAGTGCTTGAAGTCTTGAAGCCCTCTTCACTTTCAGCAAGCAAGGTTGTGTCATCTGCATTACACAGGTTGTTAATGAGTCTTCCTCCAATCCTGATGCCCTGTTCTTCTTCATATAGTCCAGCTTCTTGTATTATTTATTCTGCATACAGATTGAATAGGTATGGTGAAAGGATACAACCCTGAGGCACACCTTTCCTGACTTTAAACCAATCAGTGTCCCCTTGTTCTGTCCAAACAACTGACTCCTGATCTATGTAAAGGTTCCTCATGAGCACAATTAAGTGTTCTAGAATTCCCATTCTTTGCAATGTTATCCATAATTTGTTATGATCCACACAGTTAAATGCCTTTGCATAGTCAATAAAACACAGGTAAACATCCTTCTGGTATTCTCTGCTTTCATCCAGGATCCATCTGACATCAGCAATGATATCCCTGTTTCCACATCCTTTTCCGAAACCAGCCTGAGTTTCTGGCTGTTCCCTATTGATATACAGCTGCAGCTGTTTTTTAGTGATCTTCGGCAAAATTTTGCTTGTGTGTGATATTAATGATACTGTTCTATAATTTCTGCATTTGGTTGGATCACCTTTTTTGGGTTCAAGCTGAAACTATAGAAAATCAGAGCAAGTCCACAAGAGCCAAAATATGACCTTGAGTATATCCCACTTGAATTTAGAGACCATCTAAAGAATAGGTTTGATGCATTGAACACTAGTAACTGAAGACCAGAAGAGTTGTGGAATAACATCAAGGACATCACACATGAAGAAAACAAGAAGTCGTTGAACAGACAGAAAAGAAGGAACAGACCAAGATGGACGTTAGAGGAGACTCTGAAACTTGCTTTCAAAAGTCGAGCAGCTAAAGCAAAAGGAAGAATTGATGACGTAAAAGAACTGAAGAGAAGATATCAAAGGCTGGCTTAAGAAGACAAAGTATTATAAGAACACGTGCAAAGAGCTAGAGATAGAAAACCAAAAAGGAAGAACAAGCTTGGCGTTTATCAAGCTGAAAAAACTGAAGAGAAAATTCAAGCCTCGAGTTGAAATAGTGAAGGACTTTATTGGGAAAGTATTAAATGATGCAGGAAGCATCAAAAGAAGATGGATGATATACACAGAGTCATTATACCAAAAAGAATTAGTCGATGTACAACCTTTTCAAGAGGTAGCATATAATCAGGAACCGATGGTACTGAAGGAAGAAGTCCAAGCTGCTCTGAAGGCATTGGTGGAAAACAAGCCTCCAGGAATTGATGGGATATCAACTGAGATGTTTCGAAAAATGGATGCATTGCTGTAGGTGCTCATTTGTCTATGCCAAGAAATATGGATGAGAGCTTCCTGGCTGACTGACTGGAAGAGAGCCATATACCTCCTCTAGGCAGGCTATACACTGCGCAACCTGAGATACGTCCCTGGTCTTCGCAGCCTCACTGGTGGGACTCCTGGAGGCTTTTCTTTTCTTTTCCAAATTTTTATCTAGTTTTTTTTTTCTTTTTTCCTTTTTGCTTCTCCCCATTTTTCAGGTTCTCATCTCTGCACTCCAACGGCAATCACCCTTTGTTTTCTTTTGTTTTGGGCTCCTGTTTCTTTCTTCTCTTTCCCATACTGATACTAGCTCTGTGCATCACACTTTCCCCCCTTTTTACTGCCTACCTACACCATGTGCTAAAAATCATCTCTGAGCAACACTGGCATGGTCTACCAGAACTTGCCCTGCACTAATTCTTGACCTGCCCGGTGAGCCCTAGTATGTGTCACAAACAACTCTTCCCAGCCCTACCCCTTCAGCAGGACCTGCCCTGCTGCAGCATAACTGAGTGACTGGCCCCATCCATTGGACAAGGAGGTGAAAAGTATAGCGACTACAGACGAGCAAATAACAATAAACGAATAGCCAACCTGCTTAAACATAACCAAATAAAACTAAAAAGCAGGACGAAACAAACAAATCCTAATCAAGAAACAAAGAAAATAACTACTGAACATCCCGAAGACAGCAGACAATATCAAATCAAAACACAAAAAAAGGAGGGGATGGCTTCAGTAGGCATTCAAAATAAAACACCAGGTGAATTTCCAGTAGACAAAAAGGCAATAGAACTTCCTGACAAGGAATTCACATTTCTAATATCCAGAGCCATCCAAAAGCAGACAAAAATGAGTGAAAAATAGACAAATGTATGGAAAAGGCACACAAACTCATGAAAAATACACACAAATCAATGGAAGAATTCAAGAAAAAAATACAGAAACAAATTGCCAAAATAAATTCCCAACTGGAAATCATTAAAAAAAAAAACAACAATTAGAAATCCTAAAGATAAACAACAAGATTTCAGCAATGGACAGTGTCATAGAAGGGCCGAGGAGCAGGTTTGAAATGGTGAAAGAAAGGATCAATGAAACTGAAGACAAACACTTGGTAACAACATTGTTAGAAGAAAAATCAGAAAAAAGAACAAAGAAAAATGAGTAATCCCTGAGAATTACGTGGGATACAATGAAAAGCAAAAATTTGTGAGTGATTGAAGTTCCAGAACAGGGAGAGAAAATGGAAAATGCAGAGAGGATCATTGAAGAATTGTTGATGTCAAACTTTCTTAGTATCATGAAATGATGAAAAGTTGACCATCCAACAAGCTCAATGAACAACATACAGGATAGATCCCAAAAGAAAAACACAAAGATATATCATAATCACACTTGCGAAAACCAAAAAAACCAAAGACAAAGAGAAAAATCCTGTGAGCAGCTCGAGAAAAACAAGGGTCATATACAGAGGGGAAGCAATAAGACTAAACTCTGATTATTCAGCAGAAACTATGCAGGAAAGGAGGCAATGGGATGAAATACATAAAACATTGAAAACCAAGAATAAATATCCTGCAAAACTTTGGTTTAAATATGAGGGTGAAATTAGGACCTTTCCAGATAAACAGAAACTAAGGAAATACATAAAAACCAAACCTACAAGAATTATTAAAGGGAGTCCTTCAGTCTGAGAACAAACATCGGACCTCAGCCTGTATCTAGGATGCAAGGCTATACCAGTCAGATACCACCTTAGGAAATGAACTCTCAAAGACTATCCAAAACTAAAACAATTGCTAAAAGGAACTAGAGATGTTAATCCATAAATGACAATAATGTCAGGACAATAAAAGAGGGAATAAATGGTGTAGGTACAGAACTTTCTAATGAAGAGGAAGGCAAGGTGATGGGAAGATAAGGGTAAATTTCAAGGTAACCACAAAGAAAGTTAACAAACCTACTCATCAAAATAAAGGAGAAAACAAAGTCTCGATAAAAACAAAATCTACAAAAGCAAAAGAGGGGAGCCGGGGCCAAGATGGCAGAATAGACAGACACTTCTGGCGAGCCCTCTTACAACAAAGACAAGAAAAAACAAGTGAAACTAGTATACTTATGACAAGCTAGGAGCTCTGAACATCAAAGGCAAGGTAAGAAAGTGAACTGAGGGGTAGGGGGAGGATGAAACAGTTCAGAAGCGGAGGGGAGTTACCAGACCTGAATCTTTGGTAGGCCTCAGGCACCATTCCTGGAGGCAGCTGCGGCGGGCTAGTACTAGCATTTGGCTGCAGTTTTCTCAGGAAGAAGAAGCCAGCCACACAGCCTACTCACACACACCCTGAACCAGAGAAGGGCGGAGCTCTTGGCAAAAGCTAAGTACTTGCATATATTTTACCACATCCCCAGCACTCCCTTTGGCTTTAGCAGCTGTTGGTTTCCCTGGGCCTGAGATAGGCCCTGTTGAGTGCCTAGAGCCATCCTCCAGGCCCTGGAGAAGGAATAAATTTGCAATTGGAGGAAAAGATAATTTGGCAGCTTCACTAAACAGGGGAACTCAGGACAGGAGCAGCTCCTGTCCAGGCATAAATGGTCCATGGACTTTGAGTACCTTTCCCCTCCGCATGGACCTGTGTGGACCTATTTCAGGAGAATAGGCCCTGTTGACAGATTGCAACTGTTCAAGCTGTGTGGTGAAGAGGAGGGTGTTTGATATTTGAACCACGTTACCTAATAAACAGGGTCCTCACCCACCCACATCAGGGGCATAAGGACCGGTGGCTCGACTCAGGTCACCCAGCCACCTGTGACAAAGGTTGAAGGACAACTGGTACCTCCCGGTCATTACAACCAAAAACATTGGGTGCCCATGGCCAGTCTGCAGCACCCACCCACCTGTACACATAGGGAAGAGGGACATGCTTTCCTCAGAGACACTTGGAGGACGATTCTCAGCACCCTGCCTTATCCAGAGTGCAACCCCTGCTGCAACCAGAATCTGGTACCTACACCAGTCACCCTGCCCCTCTAAGACTATAGGACAGAGCCTGTACTGCACACTTGATGATCAGCTACCTGGACACCTGAGCTGAATTCATACAAGAAACATGAATGGACTCCTAGAATGATATACCTGATAACAGCTCTAGCCATCTGGGGACAGGATAGCAGAGCTCCAAAGGTGAAAATAATCAGGCTAGCTCACTCAAGCAACCCATTTGGGCAAAACAAAGAAAGAAGATATGACACAGTACACAAACATAAAATAAACTAATAAAATAACTTACAGATGGCTCAGAGACAACAGTCAATATCAAGTCACATAAAGAAACAGAGCATGATCACCTCAACAAGCTCTCAAAACAAAGAATCAAGAGACCTTCTAGATGAAAGTGCCTTCCTGGAATTACTGGAGGCAGAATACAAAAGATTAATATACAGAACCATTCAAGATATCAGGAAGGAAATCAGGCAATACACAGAACAAGCGAAGGAACACAGAGATAAAGCAGTTGAAAAAATTAAACAGGTTATTCAGGAACATAATGAAAAATTTAATAACTGTAAAAATCCATAGACATACAGCAATCAGAAATTCAGAAAATTAACATTAAAATTTCAGAATTAGGCAATTAATTCAATAGAAAGTCAGAGGAGCAGAATGTTGAGCAAGTGGAAGGCAGAATTTGTGAACTTGAAGATAAAGCGCTTGGCACCAGTATATTTGAAGAAAAATCAGACAAAATAATTAGAAAAAGTGAAGAAATCTTCAGAATCAATTGGGACTCTATCAAGAGAAATAACCCACGAGTGACTGAAGTATCAGAACAGGGACGGATAACAGAAAATACAGAGAGAATTGTTGAAGATTTGTTGGCAGAAAAATTCCCTGATATCATGAAAGATGAGAAGATATCTATCCAAGATTCTCACAGAACTCCACATAAGGTAAATGTTAAAGGAAAGTCACCAAGGCAAATCGTATTAAAACTTAAGAAAACCAAGGGTAAAGAGAGAATTTTAAGAGAAACTAAGGATAAACGAAAAGCCACCTACAAAGGAGAGTCAATAAGAGTAAGCTTGGACTAGTTGGCATAAACCATGTAGGCAAGAAGGCAATGGGTTGAATTATATAAAAATTGGAGGAAAAAAATTGCCAGCCAAGAATCATATATCCAGCAAAACTGTCTCTGAAATACGAAGGTGAAATAAGGATATTTCCAGATAAAGAGAAGTTTAGGGAATTTGTAAAAACTGAGCCAAAACTACAAGAAATACTAAAGGGAGTTCTTTGGTTAGAAAATCGATAATACCAGGTATCAACCCAAGAGTAGAACACTGGGCAGAACAATAAGATGTCATCACAGAGAGGGAAATCACAAAAATAAATCAACATAAAAAATGCTCAAAACAGGGAAACAGTGATGTCATTATGTAAAAGAAGACAACATTGAAACAATAAAGAGGGACTAAGAAATGCAGTCATAGATCTTTCATACGGAGAGGAATACAAGGGGATACAAAGAAATAAAAGGTAAGTTTAAATTTAAAAAAAAACAGGTAAATAATAAGGTAACCACAAAGGAGACAATCTATCCTACACATCAAAATAAAATACAAGAAAAATAGAGACTCAGCAGAAACAAAATCAACAACAATGAATTACAGGAAAAGACAATATATAATGATAATCTACTCAGCACAAAAAATTAAATATGAAAAAGAAACTGTCAACGACACACAATAACAGATATCAAAATGATGGCACTAAATTCATACCTATCCATAATTACGCTGAATATAAATGGACTAAATGCACCAACAAAGAGACAGGGAGTGGCAGAATGGTTTAAAAAACACTATCCATTTATATGCTGCCTACAAGAGACACATCTTATACTTAGACACACAAGCAAACTCAAACTCAAAGGATGGAAAAAATATATCAATCAAACAACAATCAAGAAAGAGCAGGAGTGGCAATATTAATTTCAAACCAAAAAAACCTTTAAATTAAATCCATCATAAAAGATAAGGAAGGACACTATATAATGATTAAAGGGACAATATACCAGGAGGAAATAACCATATTAAATATTTATGCATCCAATGACAGGGCTGCAAGATACATTAAAAAAAAACTCTAACAACTTGAACAAATAGAAAGAAAGCAACAAAATAAACCCTCAGGCACCAGAGGAAAGCAAATAATTTAAATTAGAGCAGAATTAAATCAAATAGAGAACAGAAAAACAATTGAAAGACTTAACAAGACCAAAAGCTGGTTCTTTGAAAAAAATCAACAAAATCGATAAACCATTGGACAAACTGACAAAAGAAAAACAGGAGAGGAAGCAAATAACCTAAACAAGAAATGAGATGGGCATTATTACAACAGACCCAACTGAAATTAAAAGAATCATATCAGATTATTGTGAAAAATTGTACTCTAAAGTACTTGAAAACCTAGAAGAAACGGATGAATTCCTAGAAACACATTACCTACCTAAACTAACACGGAGAGTGGTAGAACAACTAAATAGACCCAAAACAAAAGAAGAGATTGGAAAGGTAATAAAAAAACTCGCAACGATATAAAGCCCTGACAGGAAGGGTTCACTGCAGAGTTCTACCTAACTTTCATAGAAAAATTAACACCACTACTACTAAAGGTATTTCAGAGCATAGAAAAGGGCGGAATACTGCCAATCTCATTCTATGAAGCCAGAATGTACCTGATACCAAACCAGGTAAAGACACCAAAAAAAAAAAAAAAAAGAAAGAAAATTACACACCTATATCCCTCATGAACTTCGACGCAAAATCCTCAACACTATTCTAGCCAATAGAATTCAACAACATATCAAAAAAAAAAAATTCACCATGACCAAGTGGGATTCATACCACATATGCAGGGATGGTTCAACATTAGAAAAACAATTAATGTAATCCATCATATAAATAAAACAAAAGACAAGAATCACATGATTTTATCAATTGATGCAGAAAAAGCATTTGAAAAAGTTCAACACCAATTCATGATAAAAAACTCTTAGCAAAATAGGAACAGAAGAAAAATTCATCAGCATGATAAAGGGCAATTATACAAAGCCAACAGCCAAAATCTTCCTAAATGGAGAGAGTCTGAAAGCATTCCCCTTGAGATCAGGAAGCAGACAAGGATGCCTTTTATCCATCACTCCTATTCAACATTGTGCTGAATGTCCTAGCCAGAGCAATTAGGCTAGATAAAGAATTAAAGGGCATCCATGTTGGCAAGGAAGAAGTAAAAATGTCTCTAGTTGCAGAGGACATCATCTTATACATAGAAAACCCTAAAGAATCCTCAAGAAAACTACTGAAAATAATAGAAGAGTTCAGCAGAGTATCAGGGTACAAGATAAACATACAAAAAATCAGTTGGATTCCCCTACACTAACAAAAAGAACATGGAGTAGGAAATCATCTAATCAATACCATTTAAAGCGGCCTCCAAGAAGATAAAGTACTTCGGAATAAATCTTACAAGTGATGTAAAAGACTTCTATAAAGAAAACTACAAAACAATACTGCAAGAAATCAAAAGAGATGTACATAATTGGAAAAACATACCTTTCTCATGGATAGGAAGACTTAACATTGTAAAAATGTCTATTCTACCAAAAGCTATCTATAGATACAATGCAATTCCAATCCAAATTCCAATGACATTTTTTATTGAGCTGGAGAAACAAATCACCAACTTCGTATGGAAGGGAAAGAGGCCCCGGAAAAATAAAGCATTACTGAAAAAGAAGAACAAAGTAGGAGGCCTCACTCTACCTGATTTTAGAAGCTATTATATTGCCACAGTAGTCAAAACAGCCTGGTACCGGTACAACAACAGATACATAGACCAATGGAATGGAATTAAGAATCCAGACATAAATCTATTCACACATGAGAAGTTGATGTTTGAAGAAGGCTTGAAGTCAGTTAATTGGGGAAAGACAGTCTTTTTACCAAATGGCCCTGGTGTAACTGCATATCCATCTGCAAAAAAAAAATGAAACAAGACCCAAACCTCACACCCTGCACAAAAACTAACTCAAAATGGTTCAAAGACCTAAACATAAAATCTAAAACAATAAAGATCATGGAAGAAAAAATAGGGACTTTACCAGCCCTAATACATGGCATACACAGTATACAAAACATTACTAACAATCCAGAAGAGAAATTAGATAATTGGGAGCTCCTAATAATCAAACACCTATGATCATCTGAAGACTTCACCAACAGAGTAAAAAGATGACCTACAGATTGGGAAAAAGTTTTTAGCTATGACATTTCTGATCAGTGCCTGATCTCTAAAATCTTCATGATACTGCAAAAATTCAACTACAAAAACACCAAGAACCCAATTAAAAAAATGCAAAACATATGAACAGACAATTCACTAAAAAAGACATTCAGGTAGCTAACAGATACTTGAGGAAATGCTAAGGATCATTAGCCATTAGAGAAATGCAAACCAAAACTACAATGAGATTCCATCTCACTCCAACATGGCTGTCATTAATCCAAAAAACACAAAATAATAAATGTTGGAGAGGTTGTGGAGAGACTGAAATGCTTATACACTGCTGGTGGGAATGTAAAAATGATACAACCACTTTGGAAGTCAATTTGGCACTTCCTGAAAAAGCTAGAAATAGAACTACCATACTATCCAGCAATCCAACTCCTTGGAACATATTCTAGAGAAATAAGAGCCTTTACACAAACAGATATATGCACACCCATGTTCATTGCAGCAGTTTTACAAAAGCACAAAGATGGAAGCAACCAAGGTGCCCATCAATGGATAAATGGATAAATAAATTACGGTATATTCACACAACAGAGTACTACGCATCGATGAAGAACAGAGATGAATCTGTGAAATACTTCATAACATGGAGGAATCTGGGAGGCATTACACTGAGTGAAAGTAGTCAGTTGCAAAAGGAAAAATATTGTATAAGACAACTATTATAAGAACTCAAGAATTAGTTTAAACAGAGAAGAAAATATTCTTTGATGGTTACAAGAGGGGGGAGGGAGGTAGGGAGGAAGATGGATATTCACTAATTAGATAATAGATAAGAACTACTTTAGGTGAAGGGAAAGACAACACGCAATGCAGGTGAGGTCAGCACGACTGGACTAAATCAAAAGCAAAGAAGTTTCCTGAATAAACTGAATGCTTAAAAGGCCAGGGTAGCAGGGACAGAGGTTTGGGGACCATGATTTCTGGGGACATCTAAGTCAATTGGCATAATAAAATCTATCAAGAAAACATTGTGCATCCCACTTTGGAGAGTGATGTCTGGGGTCTTAACAGCTAGCAAGCGACCATCTAAGATGCATCAGTTGGTCTCAACCCACCTAGACCAAAGGAGAATGAAGAACACCAAGGATACGAGGTAATTACAAGACCAAGAGACAGAAAGGGCCACATATACCAGAGTCTACATCATCCTGAGACCAGAAAAACTAGATGGTGCCTGGCTACAACTGATGACTGCCCTGACAGGAAGCACAGCACAGAACCCCTGAGGGAGTAGGAGATCAGTGGGATGTAGACTCCAAATTCTCGTAAAAAAAAACCAGACTTAATGGTCTGACTGAGACTAGAAGGACCCCTGTGGTCATAGCCCCCAGACCTTCTGTTGGCCCAGGACAGGATCCCTTCCCAAAGCCAACTCTTCAGACAGGGATTGGGCTGGACAGTGGGATAGAAAAAGATGCTTATGAAGAATGAGCATCTTGGATCCAGTAGACACTGAAGACTATGTTGGCATCTCCCATCTAGAGGGAAGATGAGGGGGTAGTGGGGGTTAGAAGCTGGCGGAAAGGACACAAAAATAGAGAGTGGAGGGAAGGAGTGGGCAGTCTCTTTAGGGGAAGAGCATTTAGGAGTATATAACAAGGTGTATATAAATTTTTGTATGACAGACTGACTTGATTTGTCAATTTTCACTTGTTGTTGTTGTTGTTGGGGCCGTTGAGTTGGTTCTGACTCATAGCGACCCTGTGCACAACAGAACGAAACACTGCCCAGTCCTGCACCATCCTTACAACCGTTGTTATGCTTGAGCTCATTGTTGCAGCCACTGTGTCAATCCACCTCGTTGAGGGTCTTCTGCTTTTCTGCTGATCCTGTACTCTGCCAAGCATGATGTCCTTCTCCAGGGACTGATCCCTCCTGACAACATGTCTGAAGTATGTAAGAAGCCTCGCCAGCCTTGCCTCTAAGGAGCATTCTGGTTGCACTTCTTCTAAGACAGATTTGTTCGTTCTTTTGGCAGTCCATGGTATAGTCAATATTCTTTGCCAACACCACAATTCAAAGGCATAGATTCTTCTTCGGTCTTCCTTATTCATTGTCCAGCTTTCGCATGCATATGATGTGATGGAAAATACCACAGCTTGGGTCAGGCGCACCTTAGTCTTCAGGGTAACATCTTTGCTCTTCAACACTTTGAAGATGTCCTTTGCAGCAGATTTACCCAATGCAACGCGTCTTTTGATTTCTTGACTGCTGCTTCCATGGCTGTTGATCGTGGATCCAAGTAAAATGAAATCCTTGACAACTTCAACCTTTTCTCCATTTATCATGATGTTGCTCATTGGTCCAGTTGTGAGGATTTTTGTTTTCTTCATGTTGAGATGTAATCCATACTGAAGGCTGTGGTCTTTGATCTTCATTAGTAAGTGCTTCAAGTCCTCTTCACTTTCAGCAAGCAAGGTTGTGTTATCTGCATAACGCAGGTTGTTAATGAGTATTCCTCCAATCCTGATGCCCTGTTCTTCTACATATAGTCCAGCTTCTCGTATTATTTGTTCAGCATACAGATTAAATAGGTATGGTGAAAGAATACAACCCTGACACACACCTTTCCTGATTTTAAACCAATCAGTATCCCCTTGTTCTGTCCGAACAACTCCCTCTTGATCTATGTAATTGTTCCTCATGAGCACAATTAAGTGTTCTGGAATTCCCATTCTTCACAGTGTTATCCATAGTTTATTATGATTCACACAGTCAAATGCCTTTGCATAGTCAATAAAACACAGGTAAACATCCTTCTGGTATTCTCTGCTTTCAGCCAGGATCCATCTGACATCAGCAATGATATCCCTGGTTCCACGTCTTCTTCTGAAACCGGCCTGAATTTCTGGCCATTCCCTGTTGATATACTGCTGCAGCCGCTTTTGAATGATCTTCAGCAGAATTTTGCTTGCGTATGATATTAATGATATTGTTCTATAATTTCCACATTCGGTTGGATCACCTTTCTTGGGAATAGGCATAAATATGGATGTCTTCCAGTCAGTTGACCAGGAAGCTGTCTTCCATATATCTTGGCATAGACAAGTGAGCACCTCCAGCGCTGCATGTTTGTTGAAACATCTCAATTGATATTCCATCAATTCCTGGAGCCTTGTTTTTCCCCATTGCCTTCAGAGCAGCTTAGAATTCTTCCTTCAGTACCATCGGTTCCTGATCATATGCCACCTCTTGAAATGGTTGAATATGGACTAATTCTTTTTGGTATAATGACTCTGTGTATTCCTTCCATCTTCTTTTGATGCTTCCTGCATCATTTAATATTTTCCCCATGGAATCCTTCTCTATTGCAACTTGAGGCTTGAATTTTTTCTTCAGTTCTTTCAGCTTGTGAAATGCCGAGTGTGTTCTTCCCTTTTGGTCTTCCATCTCCAGCTCTTTGCACATGTCATTATAATACTTTATTTTGTCTTCTCAAGAGGCCTTTTGAAATCTTCTGTTCAGTTCTTTTACTTCATCAATTCTTCCTTTTGCTTTAGCTGCTCGATGCTCAAGAGCAAGTTTCAGAGTTTCCTCTGACATCCACCTTGGTCTTTTCTTTGTTTCCTGTCGTTTCAGGGACCTCTTCCTTTCTTCATGGATGATGGCCTTGATGTCATTCCACAACTTGTCTGGTCTGCGGTCACTAGTGTTCAGTGCATCAAATCTATTCTTCAGATGGTCTCTAAATTCAGGTGGGATATACTTAAGGTCATATCTTGGCTCTCGTGGACTTGCTCTGATTTTCTTCAGTTTCAGCTTGAACTTGCGTATGAGCAATTGATGGTCTGTTCCACAGTCGGCCCCTGGCCTTGTTCTGACTGATGATATTGAGCTTTTCCAATGTCTCTTTCCACACATGTAGTCAGTTTGATTTCTGTGTGCTCCATCTGGCGAGGTCCATTTGTATAGTCGCCGTTTATGTTAGTGAAAGCAGGTATTTGTAATGAAGAAGTCGTTGGTCTTTCAAAATTCTATCATTCGATCTCCGGCATTGTTTCTATCACCAAGGCCATATTTTCCAACTACTGATCCTTCTTCTTTGTTTTCAACGTTTGCATTCCAATCGCCAGTAATTATCAATGCAACTTAATTGCATGTTTGATCAATTTCAGACTGCAGCAGCTAATAAAAATCTTCTATTTCTTCTTCTTTGACCCTAGTGGTTGGTGCATAAATTTTAATAATAGTCATATTAACTGGTCTTTCTTGTATGCGTATGGATATTATCCTGTCACTGACAGCATTGTACTTCAGGATAGATCTTGAAACGTTCTTTTTGACGATGAGTGCAACACCATTCCTCTTCGAGTTGTCATTCCCAGCATAGTAGACTATATGACTGTCAGATTCAAAATGGCCAATACCAGTCCATTTCAGCTCACTAATGCCTAGGAATTCGATGTTTATGTGTTCCACTTCATTTTTGACAATTTCCAATTTTCCTAGATTCGTACTTCGTACATTCCAGGTTCCGATTATTAATGGATGTTTGCAGCTGTTTCTTCTCATTTTGATTCATGCCACATCAGCAAATGAAGGTCCCGAAAGCTTTACTCCATTCATGTCATTAAGGTCGACTCTACTTTGAGGAAGCAGCTCTTCCCCAGTCATCTTTTGAGTGCCTTCCAACCGGGGGGGCTCATCTTCCAGCACTATATCAGACAATGTTCCGCTGCTATTCATAAGGTTTTCACTGGTTAATGCTTTTCAGAAGTAGACTGCAATGTCCTTCTTCCTAGTCTGTCTTAGTATGGAAGCTCAGCTGAAACCTTTCCTCCATGGGTGACACTGCTGAATACCAGTGGCATAGCTTCCAGCATCGCAGCAACACTCAAGCCCCCACAGTATGGCAAACTGACAGACAGGTGGGGGAACTTTCACTTAAAGCACAATAAAAACTAAAAAAAATGAAAAAAGAAAAAAGCTTTCACTTAAAGTGCAACAAAAATTATAAAAAAGGAAAAGAAACCCATGAACCTAAGAACTTAGCACAGGAGAGTAAGAAGAACAAAGAAAAGGTTAGCAACAGAAAAAGAGTACTACAAACTACAGTAATAAATTCAAACCTATCAATAATTACAATGAATGTAAGTGGCCTATATGCACCCATAAAGAGACATAGAGTGATAGAATGGATTAAAAATAAGTCTCCATTAATTTGCTGTCTACAAGAGACACACCTTTGAAACAAAGACATAAATTTATTAAAAAATTAAAGGATTGAAAAAATATATCAAGCAAATAACTACCAAAGAGGAGCAGGAGTAGCAAAACTAATCTCAAATAAAACAAACTTTAAAACAATCCACCATAAAAGACAAAGAACGGCACTATATAATGATTAAAGGGACAATACATTACAAAGATTTAACCATAATAAACAACTTTGCACCAAATGATAGGGCTCCAAAATACAAAAAACAAACTCTAACAGCACTGAAAAGAGAAATTGACAGTTCCACAATAACAGTAGGAGACTCCAACACACCACTCTTTGTAAAGGACAGAGCACCTAGAAAGAAAATCAACAAAGATATAGAAGAGCTAAAGAGTAAAAATCAGCCAACTTGACCCCATAGACATATATAGAACACTCTACCCAACAGCTGCAAGGTACACACTCTTTTCCAATGCACATGGAACATTCCCCAGAATAGATCATATCTTAGGCCACAGAGCAACCCTCAGCAAAATCTGAAACACTGAGATTATACAAAGTATCTTCTCTGACCACAATGTCATCAAAATAGAAATTAACAACAGGAAGAGTAAGGGAAAAAAATCAGTTATGTGGAAACTGAATAACACCCTGCTTAACAACCACTGGGTAACAGAAGAAATCAGAGATGGAATAAAAAAATTCCTAGACTCAAACAAGAATGAAAACGCACCATAGTAATACCTTTGAGACATAGCAAAAGCTGTCCTCAGAGGTCAATTTATAGCAATTACGCACATGAAGAACAAAGAAAGGGGCAAAATAAAAACATTAACTACACAAGCTGAACAAATAGAACGAGAACAGCAAAAGAAGCCCACAGCCACCAGAATAAAGGAAATATTAAAGATCAGAACAGAAATAAATGAAATAGAGAATAGAAAAACAATAGAAAGAATCAACAAAACCAAAAGTTGGTTCTTTGAGAGGATGAAAAAAATCAAAAACCACTGGCCAAACTGACAAAAGAAAAACAGGAAAGGAAGCAAATAACACAAATAAGAAATGAAATGGGGGATTTTACAGCAGACTCAGCTGAAATAAAAAGGAGCATAACAGAACTATGAAAAACTATACTTCAAGAAATTTGAAAACCTAGAGGAAATGGACAAATTTCTAGAAACACACTACCTATGGAAACAACACAAAATAATGTTGAAATTCTGAACAGACCCATAACAAGAGAAGAGATTGAAAACATAATTAAAAAAAAAACACCCCCTCAAAAAAAAAAAAAAAAAAAGCCCTGGCCCAGGTGGCTTCACTGAAGAATTCTATCAAACGTTCAGAGAAGAGCTTACACCAGTACTACTCAAACCATTTCAGAACATACAAAAGGAAGGAATAATAACACTTCTGAATTCATTCTATGAAGCCAGCTTAACCCTGACAGCAAAACCAGGCAAACACACCGCAAAAAAAAAAAAAAAAAAAAAAAAAAAAGAAAATTACAGACCAATATCTCTCATGAATATAGATGCAAAAACTCTCAAAAAAATTCTGGCCAGTATAATTCAGCATCATATCATGACCATGACCATGACCAAGTAGGATTCATGCCAGGTATGCAAAAATGGTTCAACATTAAAAAATCAATCAGCATAATCCACCACATAAATAAAAGAAAATAAAAGAATCACATGATCATCTCAATGGATGCAGAAAAGGCATTCGATGAAGTCCAACACTCATTCCTGATTTAAAAAACTCTCAATAAAATAGGTATAGAAGGAAAATTTCTCAATACAATAAAGGGCATATATACAAAACTTACGGCCAACATCATTCTGAATGGAGAGAGGCTGAAAACATTCCCCTTGTGTACTGGAACAAGACAAGGCTGCCCTTTATCACCACTCATATTTAACATTGTGTTGGAAGTCCTAGATAGAGCAATAAGGCAAGAAACAGAAATAAAGGACATCCAAATTGGTAATGAAGAAGTTAAACGGTCCCTATTTGTGGATATGATACTATACATAGAAAACCCAAAAGACTCCAAGAGAAAACTACTGGAACTAATAGAAAGATTCAGCAGAGCAGCAGGATACAAGACAAACATACAAAAATCCGTTGGATTCCTATACACCAATAAAGAAAACAATGAAAAAGAAATCAGGAAAACAATACACTTTATAATGATCCCTAAAAAAATAAAATATTTGGGAATAAATTTAACCAGGAATGTAAAAGACCTATTCAAAGAAAACTACAAATCACTACTGCAAGAAACCAAGAGATCTACATAAATGGAAAAACATACCATGCTCATGGATATGTAGACTCAACATTGTGAAAATGACAATTCTACCCAAAGCGATTTACAAATACCAACAACATTCTTTAATGAGATGGAAAAATTTATTATTAACTTTATATGGAAAGAGAAGAAGTCCCAGATAAGTAAAAGACTATGGCAGAAGAAGAATAAAGTAGGAGGACTTGCACTACCTGACCTCAGAACCCTACTGTACAGCTACAGTAGTCAAAACAGCCAAATGGGGAAAAGACTGTCTTTTTAACAAATGGTAGGGGCAAAACAGGATGTTTTGCAAAAAATGAAACAGGACCCATACCTCACACTGTATACAAAAAAGTAGCTCAAAATGGATCAAAGACCTAAATATAAAACCATGAAGGTCATAGAAGAAAAAATAGGATCAACACTAGAGGTCCTAATACATGGCATTAACAGGATACAAACCACAACAAACAACACACAGGCTCCAGAGGATAAGCTAGATAACTGAGATCTTCTAAAAATTAAACACTTATGCTCATCAAAAGAATTCCCCAAAAGAGTAAAAAGAGAACCTACAGGTTGGGAAAAAAAATTTGGTCATTACAAATCAGACAAAGGTCTAATCTCTAAAATCTGCAAGAAAATCCAACACCTCTACAACAGAGACAATTAATCCAATTAAAAAATGGGCAACAAAATGAACAGACACTTCACCAAAGAAGACATTCAAGCAGCTATCAGATACATGAGGAAATGCTCACTATCTCTAGCCATTAAAGAAATGCAAATCAAAACCACAATGATATACCATCTCATCCCAGCATTACTGGCACAAATCAATAAAACAGGAAATAAAAAATGTTGGAGAGGCTGCGGGGAGATTGGAACTCTTAGGCACTGCCAGTGGGAATGCAAAACGATAAAACTATTTTGGAAAATGATACGGCACTTACTTAGAAAGCTAGAAATAGAAATACCATATGATCCAGTAATCCCACTCCTAGGAATATACCCTAGAGGAATAAAAGTCATCACAATAATAGATTCATGCATACCCATGTTCATTGCAGCATTGTTCACAATAGCAAAAGCATGGAAACAACCTAGATGCCCATCAACAAATGAATGGATAAACTATGGTGCATACACACAATGGAGAATTTTGCAACGATAAAGAACAGTGATGAATCTGTGAAGCATCTCATAACATGGATGAATCTGGAGGGCATTATGCTGAGTGAAATAAGTCAATCACAAAAGGACAAATATTGTATGAGACCACTACTGTAAATACTCATGAAAAGGCTTACATACAAAAAGGAACAATCTTTGATGGTTACGAGGGAGGGGAGAGATGGGGATGGAATAACACTAAATAGACAATAGATAAGTGGGAACTTTGGTGAAGGGTAAAATAGTACACAATACTGGGGAAGCAGTACTACCTGTACAAGGCAAGGTCATGGTAGCTCCATAGACTCATCCAAACTCCCTGAAAGACCAAATTGCTGGGCTGAGGGCTGTGAGGACCATGGTCTTGGGGAACACCTAGCTCAATTGGCATAACAGAGCTTATAAAGAAAATGTTCTAAGTTCTACTTTGGTGAGTAGCATCTGGGGTCTTAAAAACCTGTGAGTGGCTATCTAGGATACTTCACTGGTCTATTCCCTTAGGGAGCAAAGAAGAATGAAGAACACTAAAGATACAAGAGAAAGATCAGTCCAAAGGACTAATGGACCACATTTACCATGGCTTCCCCCGCACTGAGTCTGGTACAATGAGATGGTGCCCGGCTACCATCACTGACTGCTCTGACAGGGATCACAATAGAGGGTCCCACACAGAGCTGGAGGAAAATGTAGAACAAAATTCTAACTCAAAAAGAAAAACCAGACTTGCTGGCCTGGCAGAGACTGGGGAAACCCTGGGAGTATGACCCTGGACACCCTTTCAACTCAATAATGAGGTCACTCCTGAGATTCCCCCTTGAGCCAAAGATTGAACAGGCCCATGGAACAAAACAAGACTAAAGGTCACACCAGCCCTGGTGTAGGGACTGGAATGCAGGAGAGAACAGGAAAGCTGGTAATAGGGAACCCATGGTTGAGAAGGTAGAGTGTTGACATGTCATGGTGTTGTTAACCAATGTCATGGAACAATGTACGTACTAACTGTTTGATGAGAAACTAGTTTATTCTGTAAACCTTCATGTGAACTACAAAAAAAAAAAAAAAGATACTAAATGTTCACACCAGCCCAGGGTAAGGAAGAAAAAGCAGGAGGGGACAGGAAAGCTTGTAATAGGGAACCCAAGTTCGAGAAGTAGAGTTTTGACATGTTATGGGGTTGGCAACTAATGTCACAAAATATTATGTGTACTAATTGTTTAATAAGCAGCTAGTTTGTCTTGTAAACCTTCATCTACAGTACAGTTGAAAGAAAACACATGGTACAAGGATTGGAGGAAGACTCATGAACAACCCGTGATATACAGATGACACAACCTTGCTTGCTGAAAGCAAAGAGGATTTGAAGCACTTTTTGATAAAAATCAAAGACTACAACTTTCTGTATGGATTACATCTCAACATAAAGAAAACAAAAATGCTCAGAACTCTACCAATAAGCAAAATCATGATAAATGGAGAAAAGATTGTTGTCAGGGATTTCATTTTACTTGGATCCACAGTCAGCTCCTATGGAATCAGCGTTTAAGAAAACCAAACAACTTACTTCATTGGACAAATCTTCTGCAAAAGACCTCTTTAAAGGGCTAAAAACAAAGATGTGACTTTGAAGACTAAGGTGCACCTAACCCAAGTCATGGTATTTTCAATTATCTCATATGCATGAAAAAGGTGGACAGTGAATAAGGAAGACCAAAGAAGAATTGATACCTTTGAATTATGGTGTTGGTGAAGAATATTGAATATATCGTGCACCGCCAGAAGAACAAACAGTTCTGTCTGGAAGAAGAACAGCCTGAATGCTCCTTAGAAGTGAAGATGGCATGACTTCATCTCATGTAATTTGGGCATGTTTTCAGAAGGGATCAGTCCCTGAGGAAGGACTACATGTTTGGTAAAGCTGAGGGTCAGGGGACAAGAGGAAGGCCCTCTGTGAGTTAGACTGACACAGAGGCTGCAACAATGGGCTCAAACATAACATTTGTGAGGATGGTGCAGGATCAGACAGCATTTTATTCTGTTGCACGGAGGGTTGCTATGAGTCAAAACCAACTGGATGGCACCTAACAACAACAATTAGGTGATGTGCTGATTTCTCCTCAGAAATGTTGGAGTCCAGGAGGCAATGGAATGATATATATGTAAGTGCGAGGAAAAATGTGACTGTGAACCAAGAATTCTTTATCCAGCAAAAGTGCCCTTCAAAAATAAGGTTAAAATCAAGACATTCCTGGCTTTGGAAAAAAAAAAAAAACTGCGAATTCATTATCACTTGACTGGACTTTCAAATCACACTAAAGGAGGCTATTGAGATGGAAAAGAAAGGACACTAGAAAGCCATTCAAAGCTGTACATGAGGAAAAAATAAAATAAAATGAAAAACAAAAGAGGTATATCCAGAAAAGGTAAGGGAAAAGCAAATAAATGGGGTAATTTTAATGTATGGTAAGTTAGTTAAGTTAGTTGTTGTGTTCTTCTAGCTTTATAACAGTAAATGCATAAGAAACAGAACACATTAATTCTAACGGGAATAAGATATATAGTGTTGTAAAAGATGACAGCAACAAAGCTGGGAGGAAGGAGCAAATAAGAATAGAATTTATGTATGTTAATGTTGTATGTTATTTGTTGTTGGAATGTTACTTGTTGGTACTAAGTTATACTAAAAAAACAAAACAAAAAGTCCTTTGCCATTTAATCCATTGCTGTCAAGTCAGTTCTGACTCATAGCAACCCTATAGGACCGAGTAGAACTGCCCCATAGAGTTTCCAAGTAGTGCCTGGTGGATTTGAACTTTTGACCTTTTGGTTAGCAGCCATAGCACTTAACCACTACTCCACCAGGGCTTCTCTTTGCCGTCTAGTCGATTCTTACTCATAGTCAGAAGTTATACTAGGTTATTGTAGATTTAAGGTGATGTCTTAATTATCTAGTGCTGCTGTAACAGAAATACCACAAGTGGATGGCTTTAACAAAGAGAAATTTATTCTCTCACAGTCTAGCAGGCTAGAAGTCCAAATTCAGGGTGCCAGCTCCAGGGGAAGGCTTTCTCTCTCTGTACACTCTAGGGGAAGGTCTTTGTCATCAATTTCCTCGTGGTCTAGGAGCTTCTCCATGCAGGAACCCCAGGTCCAAAGGATGCACTCAGCTCCTGGCACTGCTTTCTTAATGGTATTAGGTCCCCCCTCACTCTGCTCACTTTTCTTTTTTATCTCTCAAAAGAGATTGGCTCAAGACAGTCTAATCTTGTAGATTGAGTCTTGTCTCATTAACATAACTGCCACTAATCCCATCTCCCTAACATCATGGTAATAGGATTTACTACACATAAGAAAATCACCTTAGATGACAAAATTGTGGATAATCACACAATACTGGGAATCACATGGCCTAGCCAAGTTGACAAATATTTTGGGGGGACACAATTCATTCCACGACAGGCGATAAATGTAATATTTTCATAATCACTTATATATATATATATATATATATATATATATATATATATATACACACACAGAAGGAAAGAAGTAAACAAAATGCTTCAACACAAAAAAGCAACTAAACACAGAATTCAAGGAATTGAAGGACAAAGAAAGTATAAGGTACACACAAGGAAATTAGCAAAATGGCAGAAGTAAGTCCCCCTTATTGATAATTACTTTAAATGTAAATGGATTAAACACTCCAAGCAAATGGTAGAGAGTTCCAGGGTGGATACAAAAACATTATCCATCCTTATGCTCCTTACAAGACTCTTCTTAGGAGCACGGACACAAACAGACTGAAAGTGAAAGGAAAGAAAAAAAATAGCAAGCAAAAGAGAGCAGGGTTGAACATATTGATATCAGATAAAATAGATTTTAAGTCAAAATAATTCTTAAGAGACAAAGGACATTATTTAATAATAAAAGGTTCAATTTGTCAAGAACTTATAACAATTATATATATATATGCCTAACATCCTTGCCTCAAAATTTGTGAAGTAAATATTACAGAACCAGAAGTAGTAATAGGCAACTCTACAGTAATAATCAGGGACTTCAACAGGCTACTTTCAATACTAGAAAAAACATCTAGGCAGAAGATTAGTAAGGAAATACAGTATTTGAAAAACTCCATGAATCAATTATACCTAACAGAATTACATAAACCACTCCATCCAACATCAGAAAAATACACATTTTTCTCCAGTGCACATTAGTCATTTTCCAGGATTGACCATATGCTAGGTCATAAAACATGTCTCGATAAGTTTAAAAACATCAGACACATACAAAATATCTTCGCTGACCTCAGAAGAATAATACTAGAAATTAATCACAGAAGGAAAACTGGAAAATAGACAAATAAATGGAAATTTAACAACAGTTTGTTAAACAACCAATGAATTGAGGAGGAAATCAAGTGAGAAAAAAACAAAAAATACTTGGAATTGAATGAAAAAGATAACACAACATACTAAAACTTACGGGAGAAAGTGAACGCAGCCCACAAGAGAAATTGATAGAAATAAACACCTACATTAAAAAAGAAACATTTCAGTTCAGTCGTCTACATCTACAACTCAAAAGGAACTGGGATGGGGGGAGGGGGAGATCAAACTAAGTATAAAGCTACCAGAAAGAAGGAAATAACAAATATAAGAGCAGAAATAAATAAAAAACAGAAATACATCAGAGATTCAACAAAACCAGAAGTTGGTTCTTTGAAAATATCAATAAAATTGACAAGCATTTAGTTAAAATGACAAAGAAAAAAAAAACACACAACCAAAATAAGAAATGAATGTGAAGACATTACAACTGATCCAACGGAAATAAAAAGAATCATAACAGAATATTATGAATAAATGTACATCGACAAACTTAAAATCTTAGAAGAAATGCACAAATTCTTAGACTTAGAGCGTCTACCTGAACTGATTCAAGAGGAAGCAGAAATCTTAACAGACCCACAAGTGAAGAGATTAAATCAGTAATCAAAAAATCTTCCAGCAACACCAACAATAACCCTGCACCAGATAACTTCACTGGGAAATTCTACCAAACGTTTAGAGAATTGACAACAATCCTACTGAAAGTCTTTCAAAAAAAGTAGAGGACAATGGAATAATACCTAAGTCTTTTATGAAGCCAGCATTACCCTGATACCAAAGCTAGACAAAAACACAAGAAAGAAACTGCAGATCAATATTCGTTTTGAATACAGACACAAAAATTCTCAACAAAGTACTAGCACTAGCAGATTAAAAAAGTTATACACTATGGCCAGTGGGATTTATTCCAGGAACACAATGGTGGTTCTTCATCAGAAAATTAATTAATGTAATACAACGCATTAATAGAACAAAGGATAAGAAACACATGATCGTCTCAATTGAGGCAAAATTTTAATTTGATAAAATTCAACACCCTTTTTTGGTAAAATCTCTCAATAAGACAGGAGTATAAGGGAAGTCCCTCAATAAGATTAAGGGCATTTATGAAAAACAAACAATCAACATTATACTTAGTGGAGAAATATTGAAAGCTTGCTCATTGAAATCGATAACAAGACAAGGGTGCCTGCTCTTAAGACTGCTATTCAATATTGTCTTGAAATTTCTAGCCAAAGCAATAAGCCAAGAAAAAATAAATAAAAGGCATGCAAACCAGAAAGAGTAATATTATCTCTACTCTCAAATGACTTAAAAAAAATCCCAAAGAATCCACAGGAAAGCTTCTAGAGATAACAGGGGAGTTTAGCAAGCTGCAGGATACAAGGTCAGCACACAAAAATCAGTTGGATTTCTGTACATCAGCAATGAGAAATATGAAAAAGAAATTAATAAATCAATTTCATTTACAATAGCATCTAAGAGAGTAAAATACCTAGGAATAAATTTAACCGGGGATGTGAAAGGCTCATACAATGTAAATTATAATACATAATTGAAAGAGATGAAAGAAGACCTAAATAAATGGACAGATACTCTGTGTTCATGGATTAGAAGACTTAATATTGTAAAGATGTCAGTAGTACCCAAAGGAATCTGTAGATTCAATGTAATTCTGATCAAAATTCCAAAAGCCTTCTTTAGAGAAATGGGGAAAACAATCCTCAGTTTAACAGGGAATGCCATAAACCCCAAATAGCTAAAATAATTTTGAAGAACAGTGTAGGAGGACTCACACTTCTACATTAATTTCAAAACAATACGCTACTACAGTAATCAAAACAGCTTGGTACTGGTACAATAACATACATATAGACTACTGTAACGGAAATGAAAGTCCAGAAATAAACCCACACACCTATGATCAACTGATTTTGACAAGATTGGTAAAACTATTCAATGGGAATGAAAGAGCCTTTTTAAAAAATAGTGCTGGGAAAATTGGATTTTCATATGCAGAAGAATGAATAAGAATCTGTGCCTCACGCCATACACAAAAACCAAATCAAAATGGATCAAGGATCTAAATGTGAAAACTAAAACCATAAAATTCTTAGAAGAAAAGGTAGTGTGGCTGATTCTTCTAGTTTTTAAGGATAGATTATGAGGTATGATAATAAAAACACAAAAAACAAAGAGCAAAACAGATAATTGGGACCTCATAAAATTATTTTTACTTGTCAACAGACTTTGTAAAGAAAATCAAAAGTTAACCTATAGATTGGGAGAACATTTTCAGGAGCCATATTTCCAATAAGGGTCTAATATCCAAAATATATATAAAACTTCTGCAACTTAACAACAAAACATGAATAACCCAATCAAAAACAGACATTTCATCAAAGAGGGTATTCAAATGGCCAAAAATGCATGAAAACATGCCCGATGTCTTTAGCCATCAGATAGATCCAAATCGAAACCACAGTGAGGTACCACTTAGATCCCACTAGGATGACTAAGATAAAAAACAAACTAACAAAACAGAAAGTAACAAATGTTGGTGAGGATGTGGGAAAATTGAAACACTTATCCGTTACTGGTAAGATTGCAAGCTGTTATAGCTGTTGTGAAAAACAGTGGTGGTTCCTCAAATAACTAAAAATAGAACTACTATATAAGCCAGCAATTCCACTCCTAGATATATACCCAAGGGACTTAAAAGCAGTGACACAAACAGATATATGTACACCAATGTTCATTGCAGCATTATTTACAATAGCCAAAAGGTAGAAAAAACCTAAATGTCTATCAATGGATGAATGGATAAACAAAATGTGGTACATACATACAGTGGAATACTACTCAGCCATGAAGAGAAATGATCCACGCTACAATGGATGAAGCTGGAAAATACACTGAGTGAAATAATTAACTCAGGATAAATATTGTATGATAAATAAGGATAAATATTGTATGATCTCACTTATATAAAATGACCATAGGCAAATGTGTAGAGACTAAAGTTTATCTGTGGTTAACAGGGACAGGAAGGAGGGGGAGAAAGGGAGCCATTGCTGGGAAGCGTTGAGTTTCTGTTTAACGTGATGGGAAATTTAGTATCCATTTGTTTGTCATCACTAAGTTGTAAAGCTGACAAAAACTGAATTGGCAAATGTGTTTTATGTATAGTTTACAACAGAAACAAAAATAGCAGCTGCTTATTCCCCTTATTTACAGCTGAATATCTCATGGGATTTGGTTTCTTGGTTTGTAGGTTTAATGTAGAGTCATGGTTTCATAGGCCATCCCAGCCAAATGGCCTAATATTATTTTTAGCATTTCTGTTCTACCTCCTACTTCATTGTGTAGTACCTGGGGTCTTAAAAGCTTGCAAGGCACAACAATTGGTCTCTATTTTGTCTGGAGCAGTAAAGGAAGAGAGTCAGAAATCAGAGGAAGAATTGGAATGTGTTCCTAACTGCCTCCATAAACACCTGCCTCCTTTGCCATGAGATCAAGAACTGGAGGGTGCCCAGCTATCATTATTAAACATTTTAATGAAAGCTTGTATAGACAAATCCTTATCAAAAGGGGGGAAATGCAGAAAATAATTTCTAATTCTCATGGAATCCAGCCACTGAGCTGGATGATCTCCCAAAATTACTGTCCTGAGACAATCTTTAAACCTTAAACTGAAACTATTTCCTGAAGTAATTATTAAACCAAACAATAATTTAGGTTAGTTAGAAATGAGTGTCTACTTTGACCATTGTGTTCTTTTGAAGAATTATCTATATGTGATCAAATTGATAACAGCAACTCGAAAGGTTAGATGATAAGCTTAGGTGGTAGTGAGCTTATAATATTAATTTGGAAAACGATAGCAAGAATAGTTGCACAACTTAAAGAATGCAATCAATGTCACTGAATTGTATACGTAGAAATTGTTGATTTGGTGTATGTTTTTGCCATGTATATTTTCACCAAAATAACAAAATAATTAAAATTTAAGGAAAACTTAATGATGATTAAATAATCTAAATAGCCTTAAAAACTCTAAAGACTTTTGGTTCCTAATAAATTCCCATAAAAGAATACACACAGATGGTTCAAAGGAGAATTTTATCAAATATTTAAAGAAGATTTAAAATCAATTTTACACAATCTCTTACAGAAAATAGAAAAAGAGGAATGTTTCCTAAGTCATGTTAGAGGCCAGCATTCTCCTGATATTGAAGCCGGATGAAAATATCACAAAAAAATAAAATAACAGATCAAATTTTCTTAGAAAGTTAGACACGAAAATCTTTAACAAAATATTGGCAAGTGGAATTTGACAATGTATATAAACAGTGATATGCCATGGACCAGTGAGATTTATTCCAGGTATGCAAGGCCAGCTCACCATTTAAAAATCATTCAACGTTATCCACTATAACAAGAGGCTAAAAAAAAAATCATATGATTGTTTAAATTGTTGTATAAAAATCACTTGGCAAAATGCAACACTCTGTCTTGATAAAAAATAAATAGATAAAATTCAACAAACTAGGAATAAAATGAAACTTACTCAACCTGATAAAAACCATCTATGAAAAATCTAGGACTAACATCACACTTAATGGTGAAAGATTGAATTATTAGTTGGGGGCCAAATCAACAGCAACAAACAATGACAAGATTGGGAATAATGCAAGGATGGGCATTCTCATCACTGCTATTCAACAGAGTACTGGAAAGTACTGATTACAGTAAGTCAAGAAAAGAAATAAGCGGTATACAGATTGGATTGGAAGAAATAAAACTGTACCTGTTTGCACAATTACAAAACTGCCTACATATTAAACTACAAGCAATTTACAAAAAAGTAACAAACAAAAATGCCAGAAATAATGAGTGAATTCAGCAAATTATCAGGAAACACCCTCACGCATCTGTCAGTTTGTTGTACTGTGGGGGCTCGCCTGTTGCTGTGATGCTGTAAGCTATGCCACCAGTATACAAATACCAGCAGGGTCACTCGTGGAAGACAGGATTCAGCTGAGCTTCCAGATTAAGACATACTAGGAAGAAACACTTGAAGGTCCACTTCTGAAAAAATTGGCCAGTGAAAAGCTTATGAATAGCAGCTGAACATTATCTGATATAAAAAAACCCATTGCCATCGAGTTGATTCCGACTCATAGCAACCCTATAGGACAAAGTAGAACTGCCCTACAGTGTTTCCAAGGCTCACCTGGTGGATTCGAACTACTGACCCCTTGGCCAGCAGCCATAGCTCTTAATCACTATGCCAGCAAGGTTGCCATTGTCTTATATACTGCTGGAAAATGAGCCCTTCAGGTCGGATGGCATTCAAAACATGTCTGGGGAAGAGCTGCCTCCTCAAAGTAGAATCTACCTTAACGACCTGGATGGAGTCAAGCTTTCAGGACTTTCATTTGCAGATGTGGCATGACTCAAAATGAGAAGAAAAAGCTACAAACCCATTAATAATCAGAATGTGGAATGTAAGAAATAGGAATCAAGGAAAATTAGAAATTGTCAGAAATGAAATGGAACACATAAACATTGATATCTTTTTAGTCATCTAGGACTGCTATAACAGAAATACCACAAGTGGATGGCTTTAACAAAGACAAATATATTCTCTCACAGTCTAGTAGGTTACAAGTCCAGATTCACGATTTCAGCTCCAGGAGAAAGCTTCCTCTCTTTGTTGGCTCTGGAGGAAGGTCCTTGTCCTCAATCTTCCCCTGGTTGAGGAGCTTCTCAGGCACAGGAACCCTGGGTCCAAAGGACTTGCTCTGCTCGTGGTGCTGCTTTCTTGGTGGTATGAGGTTCCCAGCTCTCAGCTTGCTTCCCTTTCCTTTTATCTCTTAAGAGACAAAAGGTGGTACAGGCCCCACCCCAGGGAAACTCCCTTTTACACTGGATCGGGGAGGTGATTTGAGTATGGATGGTGTTACAATCCCACCTAATCTTCTTAGCATAAAATTACAATCACAAAATGGAAGACAACCACACAATACTGGGAATCATGGCCTTACCAAGTTGACACACATTTTTGGGGGACAAAATTCAATCTATGACAATATCCTAGGCATTAGTGAACTGAAATGGACTAGTATTGGCCATTTTGAATCAGACAATCATATAGTCTACTATGCTGGGAATGACAACTTGAAGAGGAATGCTGTTGCATTCCTCGTCAAAAAAAAAAAAAAACATTTCAAGATCTATCCTGAAGTATAACTCTCTCAGTGATAGGATAATATCCATATGCCTACAAGGATGACCAGTTAGTCGGACTATTTTTTATACTTATGCACCAACCACTAAGGCCAAAGAAGAAGAAATTGAAGATATTTACCTAATTCTGCAGTCTGAAATTAATAGAACACGCAATCAGGATGCACTGATAATTACTGGTGATTGGAACGTGAAAGTTGAAAAAAAAGAAGAGGGATTGGGAATTGGAAAATACGACCTTGGTTGAGAGAAACAATGCTGGAGATTGCATGATAGAATTTTCCAAGACCAACAATTTCTTCATTGCAAATACCTTTTTGCAAAAACATAAACGGCAACTATACACATGGGCCTTGCCAGATGGAATACACAGGAATCAAATCGACTACATCTGTGGAAAGAGAAGACAGAAAAGCTCAATAAGATCAGTGGGAAAAAGGCCAGGGGTGGACTGTGGAACAGACCATCAATTGCTCATGTGCAAGTTGAAGCTGAAGAAAATTAGAACAAGTCCACGAGAGCCAAAGTAAGACCTTGAGTATATCCCCCATAAATTTAGAGACCATCTGAAGAATAGATTTGATGCATTGAACACTAATAGCTGAAGACCAGACGAGTGGTGAAATGGCATCAAGATATCATATATGAGGAAAGCAAGAGGTGATAAAAAGACAAGAAAGAAAAGACCAAAACGGATGTCAGAAAAGACTCTGAAACTTGCTCTTGACTATAGAGTAACTAAAGAGAAAGGAAGAAATGGTAAAGTAAAAGAGCTGAACAGAAGATTTCAAAGGGCAGCTTGAGAAAATAAAGTATAATAATGACATGTACAAAGACCTGGGGATAGAAAACCAAAAGGAAGAACATGTTCAGCATTTCTAAAGCTGAAAGAACTGAAGAAAAAATTTAAGCTTTGAGTTGCAATATTGAAGGATTCTACGGGGGAAATATTAAATGATACAGGAAGCATCAAAAGAAGGTGGAAGAAATACACAGAGCCACTATACCAAAAAGAATTGGTCAACATTCAAACATTTCAGGAGGTAGCATATGATCAGGAACCGATGGTAATGAAGGAAGAAGTCCAAGCTGCACTGAAGGTATTGGTGAAAAATAAGGCTCCAGGAATCGATGAAATACCAATTAACAAACAGACGCAGCCCTGGAAGTGCTCACACATCTATGCCAAGAAATTTGGAAGACAGCTACCTGGCCAACCGACTGGAAGAGATCTGTATTCATGCCTATTCCAAAGAAAGGTGATAGAACCTAAAGTGAAAATTATCAAATAATATAATGTATATCACACATAAGTAAAATTTTGCTGAAGATCATTCTTAAGCAGCTGCAGCAATATATCAATATGGAACTGCCAGGAACTCAAGCCAGATTCAGAAGAGAATGTGGAACCAGGGATATCATTGGTGGTATCAGATGGATCCTGGCTGAAAGCAGGGAATGCCAGAAAGATGTTTACCTGTGTTTCATTGACTATGAAAAGGCATTTAATTGTGTGGGCCATAACAAATTATGGATAACATTGAGAAGAATGGGATTCCAGAACACTTAATTGTGCTCATAAAGAACATGTACAGAGATCAACAGGCAGTTTTTCTAACAGCACAAGGGGATGCTGTGTGGTTTAAAATCAGGAAAGGTGTGCATCCGGGTTGTATCCTTTCACCAGAAGTATTCAATCTCTATGCTGAGCAAATAATCTGAGAAGCTGGACTAGAGGAAGAAGAACGTGGCATCAGGATTGGAAGAGGACTCATCATGCAAATGACACAACCTTGCTTGCTGAAATTGAAGAGGACTTGAAGCACTTACTGATGAAGATCATAGACCACGGACTTCAGTATGGATTTCACCTCAACATAAAGAAAACAAAATCCTCACAACTGGACCAATAGGCAACATCATGATTAATGGAGAAAATATTGATGATGTCAAGGATTTCATTTTACTTGAACCCACAATCAACACCCACGGAAGCAGCAGTCATAAAATCAAAGGATGCATTGCATTTGACAAATCTGCTGCAGAAGACCTTTTTAAAGTGTTGAAAAGCAAAGATGTCACCTTGAAGACTAAGGTGCACCTAACCGAAGCCATGGTGTTTTCAACCACTTAACATTCATGAGAAAGTTGAATACAGAAGACTGAAGAAGAATTGATGCCTTCGAGTTGTGGTGTTGATGAAGAATACTGGATATACCACGGACTGCCACAAGAACAAACAAATCTGTCTTGGAAGAAGTACAACAGTGTGCTCCTCAGAAGCAAGGATGGCGAGACTACTTCTCACATACTTTGGACGTGTTATCAGGAGGAAACAGTCCTTGGAGAAGAGCATTATGTTTGGTAAAGTGGAGGGTCAGCAAAAATGAGGTAGACCCTCAAGGAAATGGATTAGCATAGCGGCTGCAACAATGGGCTCAAGTATAACAACAATTGCGAGGATAGCGCAGGACTGGGCCATGTTTCATTCTGTCACACATAGGGTGGCTGTGAGTCAGAACCAACTCGATGCCACCTAACTACAGCAATGACAACATCAGGAAACAAGATCAGTATGCAAAAATTAATTGTATTTCTATGCACTAAAAATAATCAAGTGGAAACTAAAATTAAAAGAGAATGCCATTTACTATCACTCCGAAAAATGAAATAGTTATGTATAAACCAATGTATAGTATCTATATGAAGAAAATTAAGAAATCCTGATGAAAGACCTAAGTAAATAGGGAGACATATGGTTTTCATAAATTGAAAGATTCAACAAACTAAATATGCCAATTCGTCCCGAATTTTATGTACAGGTTTAATGAATTATTAAAAAAAAAAAACCAGCAAAGAGTTTTGTAGACATAAACAATCTTCTTCAAACTTTATAAGGAAAGACACAGGCCCTAGAATAGCTAAAACAAAGCTGAAAACGAGGAAAACAATGAGAAGAATCACTTTACCAAATCCTTCTATACAGCTACGATAATGGTATTGGTGGATGGATTGATATAGATCAGTGGAATAGAGTACAGAAACACAGAAATAGACCCAAATAAATGTGGTCAACTGATTTTCCACAATGCTACAAAAGCCATTCAATGGAGAAACAATAGCTTTTTAAACAAATGGAGCTAGAAAAATTGGATGACCATAAGCAAAAAAGACCTCGATCTGAATGTCACAACTTTTACAAAATTTAACTCAAAATGGACTATAGATTTAAATGTAAAGTGCAAGAGGCGAGGTGAAGTTGGTGGAATAGTCAGACACTCCCTGTCATCCCTCTCATAACAAAGACCCAAAAATACAAGTGAATCAGAATCTAGGAACCCAAAATGTGAAAGACAAAGCTCAAGAATTGGGCTGAGCGTCAGGTGGAAGGAGAGATGATTCAAATACAGTGGAAATGGGGAACTGTGGATCATAGGATCACCAGCATCTTACTAGCTGAATCTGCACAGTGCACACAGGTTGAGGCAATTAGCAATATCCCAAGTCAAAACCCACACGATCTGGTGCATCCAAGCCCCAGCAAATCTGCATATACCTCCAGAACTAAACAGGAGTGAACCAGACCTGTGAAAGTTAAATACGAGTTCCCATATCACCATGTGCACACCATAACCTCCCCCTACCAGAGCTCCATCCATCCCCCTCCCCAAGCCAACACCAGTCCCAGCAGCATTCAACATCACAATGCCCCCAAGCCAGGAACTCAAGGCCCTGTCTGGAGGCACCTGCTCCTTTACCAGCCACTGGTGTAGAGGGTACACGGACTTGCAGTGCTTTCACCCCTGAGAAGTACCTGCACCAGCAAATCTGGCTTGACATGCCCTCATTAGCACAAAATGGGCAAGGCATTCACTTGCAGCTTATTTTCATATGCAGCAGCCAAGTTGGAGCTGCAAATGTGTGGCATTCAACACTGTCCTGCCCCCTAAGAATGGGCCTTACCCACCCACACTGGGGGACTGAGGGCTGGTGGTGCCACCCACTCAATCTAGCCACTTATGATAGAGGCCAGAGAATTAGTAGTGATCCAAAATACCTCCAGTCAATGGCACTGGGTGTCCAAGGACCAGCTGTACTACCTCTCCCCACTAGTGCCCTAGTGAACAGGGGCACACCCTCCATCCAGGCACATGCAGCAGCCAACAGCTTGCTATCTTGCACCTCACACTGCACCACACTGCAACCAGAGACCTGTACCTGCTCCAAACACCCTCATGCAGCCCTGCCCATGCAGGACTGTAGGTGAGAGTCTCCACATCTCATACTTGGTGACCAACCACCAGGCACCTGTGCCCTGTCTAACTGGTAAGTGGAGAAGAACACACACAGAACCCAACCCAATGACCAGGGAGAACATCCCTTGTACCCATGCCCAGGTGACCAGCAGGACATTCATCACCTCACCAAAAAACATCACCTACATCAGCACCTCTACAAGAACAGTGAACAGACTTATAGGCTCACACACCTAGTAGCTGCTCCAACCATCTGGAGACAGGCAATGAGCTTCAACAAGGCAAGATTAAAGACCACAGTACCACACGTGCCAAGCCTACTTGGACATATCAAAAAAAAAATTCACAACACAGTGAACAAAATATAGCAAATAAATATATAAATATAATAACTTATTGATGCCTTAGAGACAGCAGTCAATATCAAATCACATAAATAAGCAGGACAAGATAGCTTCAGCAAGTAACCAAAACAAAGAACCAGAAAACCACCTGGAGGAAGAAAATGCAATGGAACTACCTGATAAAAAATTCAAAAGACTAATATATAGAGCTCTCCAAGAGATCGAGGAGATTGGGCAAAATACAGACCAAGCTAAGGAACACATAGACAAAAAAAAAAAAAAAAGGAGAATTTAGGGAAACAATACAAGAATAAAATGACAGAATAAACAGGCTGCTAGAAAAAATATAGAAACATAAACTAGAAATCCAAAAGATTAAGAATAAATTTTAGAATTAGACAACTCAATAGAAGGTCATAGAAGCAGAATTGATACAATGAAAGTCAGAATTAGTGAGATTAAAGATAAATCCGAAAGTGGGAGGCCTCACTCTACCTGATTTTAGAACCTATTATACAGCCACAGTAGTCTAAACAGCCTGGTACTGGTACAACAACAGGCACATAGACCAATGGAACAGAATTGAGAACCCAGATATAAATCCATCCACGTATGAGCAGCTGATATTTGACAAAGGACCAGTGTCAGTTAATTGGGGAAAAGGTAGTCTTTTTAACAAATGGTGCTGGCATAACTGGATATCCATTTGCAAAAGAATGAAACAGGACCCATACCTCACACCATGCACAAAACCTAACTCCAAGTGGATCAAAGACCTAAACATAAAGACTAAAACGATAAAGATCACGGAAGAAAAAATTGGGACAACCCTAGGAGCCCTAATACAAGGCATAAACAGAATACTAAACATTACCAAAAATGATGAGGAGAAACCCAATAACTGGGAGCTCCTAAAAATCAAACACCTATGCTCATCTAAAGACTTCACCAAAAGAGTAAAAAGACCACCTACAGACTGGGAAAGAATCTTCAGCTATGACATCTCAGACCAGCGCCTGATCTCCAAAATCTACATGATTCTGTCAAAACTCAGCCACAAAAAGACAAACAACCCAATCAAGAAGTGGGCAAAGGAAATGAACACACATTTCACTAAAGAAGATATTCAGGCAGCCAACAGATACATGAGAAAATGCTCTCCATCATTAGCCATTAGAGAAATACCAATTAAAACTACGATGAGATTCCATCTCACACCAACAAGGCTGGCATTAATCCAAAAAACACAAAATAATAAATGTTGGAGAGGCTGTGGAGAGATTGGAACTCTTATACACTGCTGGTGGGAATGTCAAATGGTACAACCACTTTGGAAATCTATCTGGCGTTATCTTAAACAGTTAGAAATAGAACTACCATACAACCCAGAAATCCCACTCCTCGGAATATACCCTAGAGATACAAGAGCCTTCACACAAACAGATATATGCATACCCATGTTTATTGCAGCTCTGTTTACAATAGCAAAAAGTTGGAAGCAACCAAGGTGCCCATCTACGGATGAATGGTTAAATAAATTGTGGTATATTCACACAATGGAATACTACGCATCGATAAAGAACAGTGACAAATCTGTGAAACATTTCATAACATGGAGGAACCTGGAAGGCATTATGCTGAGCGAAATGAGTCAGAGGCAAAAGGACAAATATTGTATAAGACCACTATTATAAGATCTTGAGAAATAGTAAAAACTGAGAAGAACACATACTTTTGTGTTTACAAAGGGGGGAGGGAGGGAGGGAGGGAGAGGGTTTTTTATTGATTAATCAGTAGATAAGAACTGCTTTAGGTGAAGGGAAAGACAACACTCAATATATGGAAGGTCAGCTCAATTGGACTGGACCAAAAGCAAAGAAGTTTCCAGGATAAAATGAATGCTTCAAAGGTCAGCGGAGCAGGGGCGGGGGTCTGGGGAACATGGTTTGAGGGGACTTCTAAGTCAATTGGCAAAATAATTCTATTATGAAAACATTCTGCTTCCCACTTTGAAATGTGGCGTCTGGTGTCTTAAATGCTAACAAGCGGCCATCTAAGATGCATCAATTGGTCTCAACCCACCTGGAGGAAAGGAAAATGAAGAACACCAAGGTCACACGACAACTATGAGCCCAAGAGACAGAAAGGGCCACATGAACCAGAGACCTACATCATCCTGAGACCAGAAGAACTAGTTGGTGCCCGGCCACAACCAATGACTGCCCTGACAGGGAGCACAACAGAGAACTCCTGAGGGAACAGGAGATCAGTGGGATGCAGGCCCCAAATTCTCATAAAAAGACCATACTTAATGGTCTGACTGAGACTAGAGGAATCCCGGCGGCCATGCTCCCCAGACCTTCTGTCGGCACAGGACAGGAACCATCCCTGAAGACAACTCATCAGACATGAAAGGGACTGGTCAGTGGGTGGGAGAGAGATGCTGATGAAGAGTGAGCTAATTATATCAGGTGGACACTTGACAGTGTGTTGGCAACTCTTGTCTGGAGGGGGAATGGGAGGATAGAGAGAGTTGGAAGCTGGCAAAATTGTCACGAAAGGAGAGACTGAAAGGGCTGTCTCAATAGGGGAAGAGCAGGTGGGAGTACGGAGTAAGATGTATGTAAACTTATATGTGACAGACTGGATTTGTAAACGTTCGCTTGAAGCTTAATAAAAGTTAATAAAAAAAAAAGATAAAACCCTTGATGCTAATTTGTTTGAGGAAAAATCAGAAAAATGAAGAAAGCCTAAGAATTATGTGGGATAATATCAAGAGGAAAAACCTACAACTGATAGGACTACCAGAAAAAGGGGGGACAATGGATAATAAAGAGAGAATTGTTGAAAATTTGCTGGCAGAAGACTTGACTAATATCGTGAAAGACAAGAAGATTTCTACCCAAAAAGCCCAACAAATCCCATACAGGAAAGACGTCAAAAGAAAGTCACCAACACATATCATAATCAAACTTGCCAAAGCCAAAGCCAAAGAAAGAATTTTGAGAGTGGCTAGGAATAAACAAAAAGTCACCTACAAAGGAGAGCTCATAAGACTAAACTCTGATTACTCAGCAGAAAACATGCAGGCAAGAAGGCAATAGGATGACATATGTAAAGCCTTGAAGGGAAAAAAAAAAACGCCAGCTAAGAATTATATATCCAGAAAATTGTCTTTCAGTAAGATGGGAAATTAGGTCATTTCCAGATAAAAAATTAAGGGAATGTGTAAAAACCAGAACAAAACTATAAGAAATATTAAAGGGATTCCTCCACTTAGAGAACCAACAACATAACATGACTATCCAAGTCTAGGACACATGGCAGATCAACAGATACAAAACCCAGATAGGGGATTCATGAAAATAAAACAAAGCTAAAGGATTAAAAATAGGGAACCAGAGACATCAGTATGTAAATGATCACAACCTCAAAACAAAAAAGAGGGAATAATGGTGCTCTGATAGAACTTTCATATGGAGAGGAAGTTTGGGCAATATCAAGAAATAAAAGACTGGTTTAAACGTAGAAAAACAAAGGTAAATTTCAAGGTAACCACAAAGGAAGCTAACAAGCTACCCATTAAAATAAAAAACAAGAAAAACATAAAGATTCAGTAAGCACAAAATCAACAAAATGAAAGAGATGAAAAGAAAATACATAAATAAAAAGAACTCAGCACAGAAAATTAAATGAAACAAAGAATCCATCAATACCACACACACACAAACAACAAAATGATAGTAGTAAACTCATGCCTATCAATAATTGCACTGAATGTAAATGGCTTCAATGCACCAATAAAGAGGCAGAGAGTGACAGAATGGATTTTAAAAAATCCATCCATATGCTGTTGACGAGAGACACACCTTAGACATAAAGACTTAAACAAACTAAAACTCAAGGATGGAAAAAAATATATCACCAAAACAATAATCCAAAAAGAACAGGAGTGGCAATATTAATCCTGATAAAATAGACTTTAAAGCAAAATCCACATAAAGGATGAGGAAGGACATTGTATATAATGATTAAAGGGTCAATAAGCCAGGAGGACATAACCATAATAAACACATATGCAGCCAATGACAGACTGCCAAAATACATAAAAAAAACTCTAACAGTACTGAAAAAAGAAATACTTCCTCAGTAATAGTAGACTTTAACACCAATTTTGGTTAAAGAAAAAACATCTAGAAAGGAAATCAATAAAAATACAGGACATTTAAATACCACAGTCAACCAACTCAACCTCATAGACTTATGCAGAACACTCCAATCAACAGCAGCAAAGTATACATTCTTTTCCAATATACAGGAAACATTCTCCAGAACAGATCATATTTTAGGCCACAAAGAAGGCCTCAATAAAATCCAAAACATTGAAATAATACAAGGCATCTTCTCTGATCATAATGTCATAAAAGTAGAAATCAATTATAGTAACAACAAGGAAAAAAAATCAAATATGTGGAAACTGAACATCTTGCTTAAAAACTCTGGGGAACAGAAGAAATCAAAGGCAGAATGAAAAAATTTATAGAATCAAATGAGAATGAAAACACATCTTACCAAAGCCTTTGGAAAACAGCAAAAGCAGTACTCCTGAGTAGAAAAGGACAAAATCAAAATATTAACCCTACTACTGGAAAGCACCAGAAGGAAGGAAACAATAAAGATTAGAGCAGATTTAAAAGAAATAGACTAGGAAATAATTGAAAGTATCAACAAGACAAAAAGATGACTCTCTGAAAAGAGCAGCAAAATTGAGAAACCATTGGCCAAACTTACAGAAGAAAAACAGGATAGGAGGCAAATAACCTGAATAAGAAATGTGATGGGGGGTGTCACAACAGATCCAACTGAAATAAAAAAAAAAAAAAGATTATAAAAGAATACCATATCTTACATGAAGGAAAGGACAACACACAATACAGGGGAAGTCAGCATAACTGGACTAAACCAAAAGCTAAGAAGTTTCCTGAACACAACCAAACACTTCAAGGGACAGAGTATCAGGGGTGGGGGTCTGGGGATCATGGTTTAGTGGACAACTAGATCAATTGGATAACAACGTTTATTAAGAAAATGTTCTGCATCCCACTTTGGTGAGTGGAGTATGGGGTCTTAAAAGCTTGCGAGTGGCCATCTAAGATGCATCAATTGGTTCCAACCCACTTGGAGCAAAGGAGAATGAAGAACGCCAAAGTCAAGGAAAATGTTAACCCAAGAGACAAAAGGGCCACATAAACCAGAGATTCCATCAACCTGAAACCAGAAGAACTAGATGGTGCCCAGCTACTACCAACAACTGCCCTGAAAGGGAACACAACAGAAGGTCTCTGATGGAGCAGAAGAGAAGTGGGGTGCAGAACTCAAATTCATGTAAAAAGACAAGACTTAATGGTCTGACTGAGACTAGAGGAACCCCCAAAGACATAGTCCCCAGACTCTATTAACTCAGAACTAAAACCATTCCTGAAGCCAACTCTTCAGGCAAAGATCAGACTGGACTAGAAAACATAAAATAATACTCTTGAAGAGTGTGCTTCTTAGTTCAAGTAGTTACACAAGACGAAATGGGCAGTGCATGTCCAGAATTGTGTAATAAAAAAAAAAAAAGATACCATGAAAAATTATACTCAAATTTGAAATCCTGGAGGAAATGGACAAATTTCTAGAAATACACTACCAACAAAAACTAACACAAACTGAAGTAGAAAAACTAAACAGACTCATAACAAAAGAACAGATTGAAATGTAAAAACGAAAAACTCCCAAAAGAAAAAAGCCATGACCAGGACACCTTCACTGAAGAATTCTACCAAACTTTTAGAGAATAGCTAACACCAATACTATCAAGCTATTTCTTAGCATAGAAAAGGAAGGAATACTCCCGAACTCATTCTATGAAGCTCGCACAACCCTGATACCAAAACCAGGCAAAAAAAAAAAAAAAAAAAAATTTTTTTTAAGACACCACAAAAAAAGAAAACTACAGAATAATATCCCTCATGAACATAGATGCAAAAATTCTCAAAATTCTAGCCAGTAGAATTCCACAGCACATTCTTCTTCCCTCTGTGTGGCCTCTGATGCTTGTCAACGGGGCAAGGTTGTTCTGTTGGAGAGGTAATAGCTCACTGCTACTGGGGTCCACCCCGCCCCCAGCAGCTTGCCCCTTCTGCACCATTTTTTGTTTGTATTGCTTTGTATTTTTCTTTCTTTTTTTTTTTTTTGGCTCTTTTTGTTGCTTCTGTTTCTCTCCCTTCCTTCGTTTCTTTTCTTCAGCCCAGCTACTTCCATGTGCCATTCCCTCCCCTTCTTCATTGGCTGTGACTTTTTGGTTTGTTTGCTTTGTTCTTTTTTTTGGTGTGTATGTGTCTGTGTGTGTTTATTTGTTTTCTTTTGGCTTTTTTTGTTGGTTTTCTCTCTCTCCCTTCCTTCGTTTTCTTTCTCCCTCTCAGCTAATCCCATGTGCCATCAGCACCCCTTCTTGACAGGTGTGATTTTTTGGTTTTTTTTTTTTTTATTATTTGGTCTTTGTCTTTTGATACTGTATTTTGAACTTTTTTGTTGCTTCTCTCCCTTCCTTCCTTTCCTTTCTCCCACCCACCCACCTAGCTTTGTGCACTACTCCCACCACTTCTGGAGGGGCCATGCTTTCCAGTTCAGTTGGAGAGTCACTGTGTGTGGCCTACTCAGGTTTGTGCTGCTTTCACTGACCACCTCCCTCAGAGCCATTTTGTTTACTTGTTCATTTATGTATTTATTTTTTCTTTTCTTTTTATTATTGTTTCTTCTCTCTCTCTCCATTTCTTCTGTTCCTTTCCCCCATCCATTCAGCCCCATGAGCCACCCCCAACTTCTTGGTAGGTTGTGCTGTGATGCTCAACTGGAGAGCCGCTGGCATATGGTCAACCCAGGTCTATGCTGCCCTCACAGGCCAGCTCCCTCAGCACCACATTTTTTATTTTGCTTTATCTTTCACCTTATCTTTTTCTTTCTACCTCCCACCTAGGCCCTGTGCTGCCTCTGTCCCTTCCTGAGAGGCCATAAAGTGCAACCCAGCAAGAGAGACATCAGCTCACCACCACCCCAATTCTATCCCCCCAAAGGCTGGCACCCCGCCATCATATTTTTGTTTTTATTATTTTTATTCGTTTGATTATTGGTTTCTTCTCTCTCTTTCCTCTCTCTCCTTTCCTTTTTCCTGGACACCTAGCTCCATATGCTACCCATGCTGCTTCTTGACAGGCCGAGCCACATGGCTTGGCTAGAGAACCACGAGCACAAGATCTCACTGACTCTGCCCTGACCCCCTAAGCTGAATCCCACTGTACCACTGTTTTATTTACTTTTTGCTTTTTATTTAATTTATTGCTTTTTTTAAAAAAACTGTTTCTCTCCTTTCACTCATCCACTTAGCTCTGCACATCACATCTTCTCCTTTCCTCTTGTGTATCTGCACAGTGCACTGAGTGCCACAGCCCAAGTGATAATGACACAGTCCACTGGAACATGCCCTGCACTGCCCCCAGCCATTCCCCGTCACCCCAGTTCATGCTACAAGCTACCTATCTCCACCCCAACATACCCCTGCTATACCCACCTTGCTGCACCATATCTGAGTGACCCTTCCTGCCCACCTGGAGAAGGTGGTGAGAAGCATCAGACTTACAGGTGAGCAAGCAACAAAATGCACCCAGCCCACCTGCCCAGACATAACCATATTAAAAAATGCAGGATGAAACAATTAAATCAACAATTAATAAATGAAAAAAAATAATAATTCCTGGATGTCCCAGAGACAGCAGGCAAAATGAATATGTATTTAAAAAAGAAGAGGATTCCTCCATAAAGGGACCAAAATGAAACACCAGATGACCTTCTTCTAGCAGAAAAGGCACTGGAGCTACCTGATATGGAATTCAGAACTCTTAATATTCAGGGTTCTGCAACAGATGAAGGAAAATGCAAAAAAAAAAAAAATAAGGGGAAAAGACAAAATATGGAAAAGATGAAACAATGCAAGAATTTGGGAAAGCAATACAAGAACAAAATGTCAAAATAAACACACAACTAAGAAATCATACAAAAACAGCAATTAGAAATCCAAACGATAAACAACAAGATTTCAGAAATGGACAGTGCAATAGAAAGCTTTAGGAGCAAATTTGAAACAATGGAAGAAAAACGAGTGAAATTGAAGAAAAATCCTTGGACACCATTTGGAGGAAAAAATCAGAGAAAAAAATGAAGAAAAATGAAGAAACACTAAGAACGATGTTGGAAAAAAATCAAAAGCAAAAATTTGCATATGACTGGAGTTCCAGAACAGGAGGAGAAAACAGAAAGTGCAGAGAAGCCCATTGAAAATTTACTGACAGAAAACTTCCCTAATATCATGAAAGACAAAAAACTGACCATCTAAGAAGGTCAACAGACATCATATACAGTAGACCCCAAAAGAAAAACATCAAGACATATCATAAGCACACTTACTAAAGTGAAAGACAGAAAAAACCCTAAGAGCAGATCAAGAAAAATGAAAGTCACATACAAAGGGAAACAATAAGACGAAGCACTGGTAAGAAACCATGCAGGCAAGAAGGCAATGGGATGACATACATAAAATATTGAAAGAAGAAACTGCCAACCAAAAAAAAATATACATCTTGAAAAATCTCTTGCTGAAATATGATGGTGAAATTAGGATACTTCCATAAATTGAAATTAAGGAACACTTAAAAACCAAACCAAACTTACGAGAATTATTAAAGGCATTTCATCTGTTAGAGAACCAACAACAGCAGGCAACAACCTAAATCTAGCACATAAGACAGCATCAACCAGATACCAACCTAGATAATAAACTCTCAAGGATGAAACAAAACTACAAAATTTACAACAGGAAACAAGAGAGGTCAATCTATAAATGACAACACCAGAACAGTAAAACAGGGAGTAAATGGTGTATCTGTAGAATTTTCAAAAGGAGAGGAATCTAGGGTAATATAAAGTAATAAAAGAATGTTTCAAACTTAGGAAGATGGGTAAATTTCAAGGTAATCACAAAGTTACTTTTGAGTACACCAAAATAAAGAAGAAAAACATAAAGTCTCGGTAAACACCAAATTTCCAAAACAAAACAAATAAATGAACAAACAAAAGGAATTCAGAGCAGAAGACTAAGAGGAACAAAGAAAATGTCAGCACCACAAAAGAAAAACACTACAAAATGTCAGCAATAAAGTCACATCTATCAATAATCACACTTAATGTAAATGGCTTAAATGCACCCATAAAGAAACAGAGAGTGACAGAATGGATTAAAAAGAAACAGGACCCATCAATATGCTGTCTACAGGAGACACACTTTAGAAACAAAGACATAAATTTATTAAAAATCAAAGAATGGGAAAATACGTATAAAGCAAACAGCTACAAAAAAAAACATTAGTGCAATAGTAATCTCAGATAAAATAGACTTTAAAACAAAATCCACTGTAAAAGACAAAGAAGGGCATTATGTAATGATTAAAGGAACAATCCAGCATAAAGACATAACCAATGATAGGGCTCAAAATACAGAAAACAAACTCTAACAGCCCTGAAAAGAGAAATTGACGGTTACACAATAATAGTAGGAAACCTCAACACACCACTCTTGTTAAAGGACAGAACATCTAGAAAGAAACTCAATGAAGATACAGAAAATCTAAAGGCCACAATCAACCAAATAGACCTCATAGATATACACAGAACATTCCACCCAACAGCTGCAAATTATACATTTTTTTTTCCAATGCACATGAAAAGTTCTCCAGAACAGACTACATCTTAAGCCACAAAGCAACCCTCAACAAAATACAAAACATTGAGATAATACAAAGTATATTCTCTGATCACACGACCACCAAAGTAGAAATTAGTAACAAGAACAACAAGGAAAAAAATGAAATGAATGGAAACTGAGTAATACCGTGCTTAAAAATCACTGGGAAACAGAAGAAATCAAAGATGGAGTAAAAAAAATTCCTAGAATCAAGCAAGAATGAAAACACATCATACCAAAACCTTCACAACACAGCAAAGGCAGTGCTCAGAGGCCAATTTACAGCAACACATACACACATCAAAAAAGAAGAAAGCCATAAAATTGAATACTAGCTACATAACTAAAAAAAATAGAGAACAGAGGTGGGGCCAAGATGGAGGAATAGACAGACACTTCCACCAAGAACTCTTACAACAAAGACCTGAAAAAACAAGTGAAATGAGTATATTTATGACAAACTAGGAGCCCTGAACATTGAAGGCAAAGTCAGAAAATGAACTGAGCGGCGGTGGAGGAAGAGATGGCTCAGAAGCAGAGAGGACTTACAGGACCTGAATTGCTGGGAGCCCTCAGGCACCATCCTCGGGAGCAGCTGCAGCAGGCTGATACTAGAGTTCGGCCACAGTTTCCTCAGGGAGAAGCAGCCAGCCACACAGTCTACTCACACCTACAGAACCAGAGAAAAAATGGTGCTCTCAGCAAAAGCTAAGTACTCACGTATATTTTACTGCGCCTCCCACCTCCAAGCTGGCTTCAGTAGCTATTCATTTCCCTGGGCCTGAGATAGGCCCTGTTGAGTGCATAGACTCATCCTCTCAGCCTTTGAGATGGAAAAAATTCGCAGTTGGGGGAAAAGATAATTTGCCAGTTCTCACTAACCTGAGGAGCTCAGGACAGAAGCGTCTCCTGTCCAGGTATAAATCGTCCATGGACTTTGAGTACCTTTCCCCCTGCATGGACCTGTGTGGGCCTATTTCAGGTGAAAAGGCCCCTGTTGGCAGGCTACAACTGTTTCAGCTGCACAGTGGAGAGGTGAGTGCTTGATGTTTGACACCACTTTGCCTATTAAACAGAGTCCTCTCGTACCCACATCAGGAGCCTAAGGACTCGTGGCTCCTCTCAGGTCACCCAGCCACCTACGAGAGGGGTCCAAGGATACTGGTACCTCCCAGTCTTACAACCAAAAACTTTGGATGCCCATGGACTGTCTACAGAGCCCACCCACCTGTACACTCTAGGGAAGAGGGACGTGCTTTCCTCAGAGACACTTGGGAGATGATACTCAGCCCCCTGCCTTGTTCAGAGCATGACCACCTGCTGCAACCAGATACTGGTACCTATACCAATCACCCCTGCCCCTCTAAGACTGTATGACAGAGCCTGTACCACACACTTGATGAGCAGATACCTGGACCTCTGAGCTGAATCCATACAAGAAAAATGAATGGACTGCTAGACTGATATACCTGAGAACAGCTCTAGCCATCTGGTGACAGGAAGTCAGAGCTTCAAAAGTGAAAATAATCAAGCTAGCTCACTCAGTCAACCCATCTGTGCATATCAAAACAAAACAAAGCAAGCAGCTAGGATACAGTAAACGAACAAAATAAATGAACACTATAATGTATAGATGGCTCAAAGATGACAGTCAATACCAAATCACATAAAGAAACAGACAATGATGGCTTCAACAAGCTCTCAAAACAAAGAATCAAGGAATCTTCCAAATGAAAGTGCCTTCCTGGAATTATTGGATGCAGAATACAAAAGATTTATATACACATCCCTTCAAGACATCAGGAAGGAAATCAGGCAATACACAGAACAAAGGAATTAAAAAGGTTGTTTAGGAACATAGTGAAAAATTTAATAAGCTGGAAAAATCCATAGACAGACAGCAATCAGAAATTCAGAAGATTAACAATAAAATTACAGGAGACAATTCAAGAGAAAGTCAGAGGAACAGAATTGAGAAAGTGGAAGGCAGAATTGGTGAACTTGAAGATAAAGCACTTGGCACCAACATATTTGATGAAAAATCAGATAAATAATTTAAAAAAATGAAGAAACCTTAAGAATCATGTGGGACTCTAACAAGAGGAATAACCTACGAGTGATTGGAATACCAGAAGAGGGAGGGATAACAGAAAATATAGAGAGAATTGTTGAAGATTTGTTGGCAGAAAACTTCCCTGATACAGTGAAAGACAAGAAGATATCTATCCAAGAGGTCCATTG
This sequence comes from Elephas maximus indicus, assembly GCF_024166365.1. NCBI lineage: Eukaryota > Metazoa > Chordata > Mammalia > Proboscidea > Elephantidae > Elephas > Elephas maximus. The sequence continues at coordinate 84,603,835 of NC_064846.1, forward strand.
AACTCCACATAAGGTAGATCCTAAAAGAAAGTCACCAAGACATATTATAACCAAACTTGCAAAAACCAAAGGTAAAGAGAGAATTATAAGAGCAGAGAGGGATAAACAAAAATTCACCTTAAAGGAGAGTCAATAAGAATAAGCTGGGACTATTTCAGCAGAAACCAGGCAGGCAAGAAGGCAATGGGATGACTTATATAAAGCATAGAAGGAAAAAAAATTGCAAGCCAAAAATCATAAACTGTCTCTCAAATGGGAAGGAGAAAATAGGACATTTCCAGATAAACAGAAGTTTAGGGAATTAGTAAAAAGGAAACTAAAACCTACAAGAAATACTATAGGGAGTTCTTCGGTTAGAAAATCAATAATACAGGTATCAACTCAAGACTAGAACAGTGGACAGAGCAATCAGATGTCAACTCAGACAGGGAACTCACAAAAATAAATCAAGATTAAAAAAAATGCTAAAACAGGGAAACAGTGATGTTATTATGTAAAAGAAGACAACATTAAAACAATAAAGAGGGACTAAGAAATGTAGTCATAGATCTCTCATAAGGAAATGAAAACAAGGTGATACAAAGAAATAAAAAATTAGGTTTAAATTTAGAAAAATAGGGGTAAATAATAAGGTAACCACAAAGGAGATGAACTATCCTACACATGAAAATAAAATACAAGAAAAAAATAGAGACTCAGCAGAAACAAAATCAACAACAATGAATTAGAGGAAAAGACAATATGTAAAGATAACCTACTCAGCACAAAAAATTAAGTGGGAAAAAAGAAACTGTCAACAACACACAATAACAGATATCAAAATGATAGCACTAAATTCATATCTACCCATAATTACACTGAATTTAAATGGACTAAATGCACCAGCAAAGAGACAGGGAGTGGCAGAATGGATTAAAAAATACGATCCATCTAAATGCTGCCTACAAGAGACACACCATAGACTTAGAGACACAAACAAACTAAAACTGAAAGCATGGAAAAATAAAATATATCAAGCAAACAACAATCAAAAAGGAGCAGAAGTGGCAATATTAATTTCTGACAAAATAGATTTTAGAATTAAATCAATCATAAAGGATAAGGAAGGACACAACATAATGGTTAAAGGGTCAATGTACCAGCAAGATATAAGCCTATCAAATATTTATGCACCCAGTGACAGGGCTGTAAGACACATAAAAAACTCTAACAACTTGAACAAATAGAAAGAGAGCAACAAAAGAAACCCTCAGGCACCAGAAGAAAGCAAATAATTAAAATTAGAGCAGAATTAAATGAAATAGAGAACAGAAAAACAATTGAAAGAGTGAAAAAGACCAAAAGTTTGTTCTTTGAAAAAATCAACAAAATTGATAAAGCATTGGACAAACTGACAAAAGAAAAACAGGAGAGGAAGCAAATAACCCAAATAAGAAATGAGATGGGCGCTATTACAACAGACTGAAATGAAATTAAAAGAATCATATCAGATTACTATGAAAAATTGTACTCAAACAAATTTGAAAACCTAGAAGAAATAGATGAATTCCTAGAAACACACTACCTACCTAAACTAACACATACAGTGGTAGAACAAAAAATAGACCCATAACAAAAGAAGAGGTTGAAAAGGTGATAAAAAACTCCCAACAACAACAACAAAAAGCCCTGGCCCGGATGGCTTCACTGCAGAGTTCTACCAAACTTTCAGAGAAGAGTTAACACCACTACTACTAAAGGTATTTCAGAGCATAGAAAAGGATGTAATACTCCCAAACTCATTCTATGAAGCCAGAATATCCCTGATACCCAAACCAGGTAAAGACACCACAAAAAAAGAAAATTACAGACCTATATCCCTCATGAAATTAGTTGCAAAAATCCTCAACAAAATTATAGCCAATAGAATTCAACAACATATCAAAAAAAGTAAATAATTCACCAAGACCAAGTGAGAGTCATACCAGGTATGCAAGGATGGCTCAACATTAGAGAAACAACTAATGTCATCCATCATATAAATAAAACAAAAGACAAGAATCACATGATTTTATCAATGGGAATGCAGAAAAGCCATTTGACAAAGTTCAACACCCATTCATGATAAAAACTCTCAGCAAAATAGGGATAGAAAGAAAATTCCTGGACATAACAAAGGGCATTCTTTTATACAAAGCCAACAGCCAGCCTCATCCTAAAAGAAGTGTCTGAAATCATTCCCCTTGAGACAGGGAACCAGACAAGGATGCCCTTTATCACCACTCTTATTCAACAGTCTGCTGGAGGTCCTAGCCAGAGGAATTAGACTAAGTAAAGAAATAAAGGGCATCCAGACTGGCAAGGAAGAAGTAAAAGTATCTCTATTTGCATATAGCATGATCTTATACACGGAAAACCCTAAATAATCCTCCAGAAAACTACTGAAACTAATTGAAGAGTTCAGGAGAGAATCAGCGTACAAGATAAACATAGAAAAAATCAGTTGGATTCCTCTACACCAACATAAAGAACATCGAATAGGAAATCACCAAATCTATACCATTTACAGTAGCCCCTAAGAAGATAAAATACTTAGGAATAAATCTTACCAAAGATGTAAAAGACTTATATAAAGAAAACTACAAGACACTATTGCAGAAACCAAGAGAGACCTACATAGGTAGAAAAGCATACCGTTCTCATGGATAGGAAGACTTCACATTGAAAAATGTCTATTCAACCAAATGGAAACTACAGATACAATTCAATTCCAATTCAAATTGCAATGACATTTTTAATGAGACGGAGAGACAAATTACCAACTCCGTAGGGAAGGGAAAGTGGCCCCGGAGAAGTAAAGCATTACTGAAAAAGAACAAAGTGGGAGTCTTCACTCTTCCTAGACCAATGGAACAGAATTGAGAATCCAGACATAAATCCATCCACATATGAGCAGTTGATATTTGAAAAAGGCCCACAGTCAGTTAAATGTGGAAAAGACAGTCTTTTTAACAAATGGTGCTGGCATAACGGGATATCCATGTGCAAAAAAACGAAACTAGACCCATACCTCGCACCATGCACAAAAACTAACTCAAAATGTATCGAAGACATAAATATGAAAACTAAAACAATAAAGATCATGGAAGAAAAAACTGGGACATTAGGGGCCCTAAAACATGGCATAAACAGTATATAAAACATTACTAACAATAAACAAACAAAAACAAACCCAGTGCTCTCGAGTCAATTCCGACTCATAGAGACATTATAGGACAGAGTAGAACTGCCCCCATAGAGTTTCCAAGGAGCTCCTGGCAGATTCGAACTGCCGACCCTTTGGTTGCCAGCCATAGCGCTTAACCACTATGGCACCAGGGCTTACATTACTAACAATGCTGAAGAGAAACTAGATAACTGGGAGCTCTGAAAAATCAAACACCTATGTTCATCCAAAGACCTCACCAAAAGAGTAAAAAGTTTACCTACACAGATTGGGAAAAAGTTTTTAGCTATGACATTTCCGATCAGTGCCTGATCTCTAAAATCTTCATGATACTGCAAAAACTGAACTACAAAAAGACAAATAACCCAATTAAAAATGGGTAAAAGATATGAAGAGACACTTCACTTAAGAAGACATTCAGGTAGCTAACAGATACTCGAAGAAACGCTCAGGATCACTGGCCATTAGAGAAATGCAAATCAAAACTACAATGAGGTTCCATCTCACTCCAGCATGACTGGCATTCATCCAAAACACACAAAATAATAAATGTTGGAGACTTTGTGGAGAGACTGGGACACTTATACACTGCTAGTGGGAAAGTAAAATGGTACTATCACTTTGGCAATCGATTTGGTGTTTCCTTAAAAGCTGGAAATAGAACTACCATACGATCCAGCAATCCCACTCCTTGGAACATATCCTACGGAAATAAGAGCCTTTACACGAAGAGTTATATGCACACCCATGTTCATTGTGGCACTGTTTATAATAGCAAAAAGACGGAAGCAACCAAGGTGTCCATCAACAGATGAATGGATAAATAATTCAGGGTATATTCACACAATGGAATACTATACATCAATAAAGAACAGTGACGAATCTGTGAAACATTTCATAACATGGAGGAATCTGGAAGACATTATGCTAAGTGAAAATAGTCCGTTGCAAAAGGACAAATATTGTATAAGACCACTATTATAAGAACATGAGAAATAGTTTAAACAGAGAAGAAAATATTCTTTGATGGTTACAAGAGGAGGGATGAAGGTAGGGAGGAAGAGGGATATTCACTAATTAGGTAGTAGATAAGAACTAGTTTAGGTGAACGGAAAGACAACACACAATACGGAGAGGTCATCACAACTGGTCTAAACCAGAAGCAAAGAAGTTTCCTGAATAAAATGAACGCTTCAAACGGCAGCATAGCAGCGGCAGGGGTTTGGGGACCATGGTTTCAGGGAACATCTAAGTCAATTGGCATAATAAAATCTAATAAGAAAACATTCTGCATCCCACTTTGGAGAGTGGTGTCTCGGGTCTTAAACACTATCAAGCGGCCGTCTAAGATGCATCAGTTTTTCTCAATCCACCTGGAGCAAAGGAGAATGAAGAACACCAAAGACAAGAGGTAATATGAGCCCAAGAGACAGAAAGTGCCACATAAACCAGAGACTGCATCAGCCTGGGACCAAAAGAACTAGATGGTTCCTGGCTACAATCGATGACTGCCCTGACAAGGAACACAATAAAGAATCCCTGAGGGAGCAGGGGGGCAGTGGGATGCAAACCCCAAATTCTCATAAAAAGACCAGACTTAATGTTATGACTGAGACTAGAAGCACTCTGGCGGTCATTGTCCCCAGAACTTTCTGTTAGCTCAAGACAGGAACCATTCCCAAAGCCAACTCTTCAGACAGGGATTGGACTGGACGATGGGGTAGATAATGATACTGGTGAAGAATGAGCTTCTTGGATCAAGTAGACAGATGAGACTATGCTGGCATCTCCTGTCTGGAGGGGAGATGAGAGGGCAGAGGGGGTCAGAAGCTGGCAGAATGGGCATGAAAAGAGAAAGTGGAGGGCAGGAGTGTGCAGTCTCATTAGTGGGAGAGCAATTAGGAGTACATACAAAAAACAAGGTGTATATAAATTTTGGTATGACAGACTGACTTGATTTGTAAACTTTCGCTTAAAGCACAATAAAATAAAAAATAGGGAACAGCTAAAGAAGCCACTGTCATGGAAGAAAGGAAATAATAAAGATTAGACCAGAGATAAATGAAATAGACAATAGTAAAATAATAGAAACTATCAGCAAAATCAATGTTGTTTCATTGAAAGGTCAACAAAATCGACAAACTATTGACCAAATTGACAAGACCAAAACAGGAGAGGACGAATATAACCCAAATAAAAAATGAAATGGGAGACATTACAGAAGACCCAACTGAAGTAAAAGGATCATAACAGAGTAGTATAAAAAACTATACTTTGACAAATTTCAAAACCTAGAGGAAATGGGCATTTTCTAGAAACACAGTACCCACCTAAACTAAAACAACCTGAAGTAAAAAAATCTGAACAGACCCATAACAGGAGAAGAGATTGAAAAGATAATAATAATAATAATAAACCTCCCAACAAAATATAAACCCTGGGCCAAATGACTTCACTGGAGAATTCTACCTAACATTCAGAGAAGAGCTTATACCAGTACTTCTCGAACTATTTCAGAACAGAAAAAGAAGGGATAACTCTGAATTCATTCTATGAAACCAGCATAACCCTGACATGAAAACCAGACAAAGACACCACAAAAAGAGAAAATTACAGACCAATATCTCTCATGGATATAGATGCAAAAACTCTCAACAAAATTCTAGCCAATAGAATTCTGCCTCACATAAATATATATATCTATATATATATATACACACAATATATATATACATACCACAACCAAGTGGGATTCATACCAGCTATGCAAGGATGTTTCAATAGGAAGATTCAGCCTAGTTGCAGGATACAAAATAAACAAAAAAATTAGCTGGATTCCTATACAACTGGATATCTACACAACTGGACCAAAAAGCAATGTCATGATAAATGGAGAAAAGATTGAAGTGGTCAAGGATTACATTTTACTTGAATCCACTATCAATACCCATGGAAGCAGCAGTCAAGAAATCAAAAGATGCATTGCACTGGACAAATCTGCTGCAAAAAGACCTCTTTAAAGTCTTGAAAAGCAAGGATATCACCTTGAAGACTAAGGTGCACCTGGCCCAAGTCATGGTATTTTCAATCGCATCATATGCATGTGAAAGCTGGATCATGAATAAGGAAGAACGAAGAAGAATTGATGCCTTTGAATTTTGGTGTTGAAGAATACTGAATATACCATGGACTGCCAAAAGAGCAAACAAATCTGTCTTGGAAGAAGTACCACCAGAGTGCTCCTTAGAAGAAAATATGGCAAGACTGTGCCTCACATACTTTGGACATGTTATCAGGTGGGATCGGTCCCTAGAGAAGGACATCATGCTTGGTAAAGTAGAAGGTCAGCTCACAAGAGGAAGACCTTCAACAAGATGGATTGACACAGTGGCTCCAACAATGGGCTTAAGCATAACAATTATTGTGAGGATGGTGCAGGACTGGGCAGTGTTTCATTCTGTCGTACATAGGGTCTCTGTCAGTTGGAACTGACTCAACAGCACCTAACAACAACAATAAAGAGAACTATGAAAAGAAAATCAGAAAACAATAGCATTTATAATAGTCCCTAAAAAATGAAATACTTAGGAATAAATTTAACCAAGGATGTAAAGAATCTATACACAGAAAACTACAAAACACTACTGAAAGTAACCAAATGAGACCACATAAATGGAAAAGCATTCCATGCTTATCTATAGGTAGACTGAGCACTGTGAAAATGTCAATTCTACATAAAGCAATCTACAAATACAATGCAATTCCTATCCAAATACCAACAGCATTCTTGAAAGAGATGGAAATACTAATCATTAACTTTATACAGAAAGAGAAGAGGCCCCTGGTGAGTAAAGCACTATTGAAGAAGAATAAAGTAGGATGACTCACACTACCTGACCTTGGAACCTACTATACAGCTACAGTAGTCAAAACAGCCTGGTACTGGTACAATGACAGGCACATTGACGAGGGAACAGAATTGAGAATCCAGATGTAAATCCATCCACCTACTGTCACCTGATCTTGGACAAAGTCCCAAAGTCCATCAAATGGGGAAATAAATCAATGAGAAAAGGACAAATATTGTATGACACCACTACTATAAAAACTCATGAAAAGGTTTATACACAAAAGGAAACAATCTCTGATGGTTAAGAGGGAGGGGACGGGTGGGAGGCAAAAACACTATTTAGACAACAGACAAGTGGTAGCTTTAGTGAAGGGTAGAACAGTACACTGTACTGGGGAAGCCAGCACAACTTGTGCAAGGCAAGGTCATGGAAGCTCCACAGACACATCCAAACTTCCTGATGGACCAAATTACTGGGCTCAGGGCTGTGGGGACCATGGTCTCCAGGAATATCTAGCTTAATTGGTGTAACATTGTTTATAAAGAAAATTTTCTACATTCTACTTTTATGAGTAGCATCTGGAGTTTTTAAAGCTTGTGGGTGGCTATCTAAGATACTCCACTGGTCTAACCCCGTCTGGTGCAAAGGAGAATGAATAAAATGAAAGATGCAAGGGAAATATTCGTCCACAGGACCAATGGACCACATCTCCCACAGCCTCCACCAGTCTGAGTCTAGACAACTTTGGTACCAGGTTAACACTGCTGACTGCTCTGACAGGGATCACAATACAGGGTTCAGGACAGAGCTGGAGGAAATTGTAGAACAAAATTCTAACTCACCATAGAAAAAGACCAGACTTACTGGTCTGACAGAGACTGGAGAAACTCCAGAAGTATGGCCCCTGAATACCCTTATAGCTCAGTAATGAAGTCATTCCTGAGGTTTACCCTTCAGCCAAAGACTAGAGAGGCCTATAAAACAAAATGAAGCCAACACTGTCCCGGGGACAAGAATGAGCAGGCAAGAGGGGACAGGAAAGTTGGTAATGAGGGACCCAAGGAGAGTGTTGACAAGGCATGGGGTTGGCAGCCAGTGTCAATGTCACAAAACAATATGTGTATTATTTTTTTTTAATGAAAAATTAGTTGGCTCTGTAAACCTTCATCTAAAGTACAAAAAAAAAAATTCATCATGACCAGGTGGGATTCATACTAAGTATGCAGGAATGGTTCAATATTAGAAAATCGATCTACATAATCCACCACATGAATAAAACAAAAGAATCACAGGATCATCTCAACTGATGCAGAAAAGGCATTCTAAAAAGTCCGACATCCATTAATGATAAAAACTCTCAATATATTAGGCATAGTAGGGAAATTCCTCAACATAATAAAGGGTACCTCTATAATATTAAAAAAAAAAATTTTTTATATAAAACCAACATCATTCTAAATGGAAAGAGACTGAAAGCATTCCCCCCAAAAAAGGGAACCACATGAGGATGCCCTTTATTGCCACTCTTATTCAACATTGGGCTGGAAGTCCTAGTGAGAGCAATAAGTCAAGAAATATTTTAAAAGCTCATGAAAATTGGTAAGAAAGAGGTAAAACTGTCCCTATTTGTGGATGATATGATCTTATACACAAAAAATTCCAAAGAATTCACAAGAAAGTTACTGAAACTAATAGAAGATTTCAGTAAAGTAGCAAGATACAAGATTAACATACAAAAATCAGTTGGATATCTCTACACCAACAAAGAGAACTCCGAAAGGGAAATCACCAAATCAACACCATTAACAAGAAGATAAAGTATTCAGGAATAAATCTAACCTGGGATGTAAAAGAACTTTACAAAGAAAAGTAGAAAACACTACTACAAGAAACCAAAAGAGATGTATATAAGTGGAAAAACATACCATGCTCGTGGATAGGGAGACTCAACATTGTGAAAATGTCAGTTCTACCCAAAGTGATCTACAGATACAATGCAATCCCAATCCAAATTCCAACAGCATTCTTTAACAAATGGAGAATATATCACCAACTTTTTATGGAAAGTGACAAGGCCCCAGATAAGTAAAACATAACTGATGAAGAAGCACAAAGTGGGAGGCCTCACACTACCTGATTTTAGAACATATTGTGCAGCATGGTAGTCAAAACAGCCTGGTACTGTTATAACAGACACGTTGACTAATGGAACAGAATTGAGAACCCAAACATAAGTCCATTCATCTATGAGCAACTGATATTTTACAAAGGGCCAAGTCCATTAAGTGAGGAAATGACAGTCTCTTTAACAAATGGTGCTGGCGTAAGTGGATGTCCATCTGTTAAAAAAAAAAAAAAGAAGATCCATATCTCACACCATACACAAATGCCAGCTTAAAATGGATTAAAGACCTAAATATAAAATAAAAAATGATAAAGACCATTGAAGAAAAAATAGGGACAATCCTAGGGGACTTAATGTCTGGCATAAATAGTATACAAACCATAACTAACAATGCCAAACCACCAGAAGAGGACGTAGATAACTGAGAGCTCCTAAAAATTACACACTTACGCTCATCAAAAGACTTCACTAAAAGAGTAAAAAGAGACCCTACAGACTAAGAAAAAAATTTTTGGCTATTACATATCCAACAAGGGTCTGATTTCTAAAATCTACAAAATACTTCAACACCTCAATAACAAAATGACAAATAATCTAGTTAAAAAATGGTGAAAAGATATGAACAGACAGTTCACTAAGGAAGATATTCAGGTGGTCAACAGACACATGAGGATATGTTTGTGATCATTAACTGTTACAAAAATGCAAATCAAAACTACAGTGAGATACAATCTCACTCTGACAACACTGGCACTAACCCAAAAATACACACAAAAAAAGTTGGAGAGGTTGCAGGGAGATTGGAGCTCTTATGCACTGCTGATGGGGATGTAAAATGTTACAATCACTTTGGAAAACGTTATGGTGCTTCCTTAAAAAGCTAGAAATAAAAATACCGTAAGATTCAGCAATCCCACTCCTATGAATATACCCTAGAGAAATAAGAGCAATCACATGAATAGCTATGCACACACATGTTCATTGCAGCATTGTTCATAATAGTAAAAAGATGGAAACAACTTAAATGCCCATCAACTGACGAATGGACAAATTATGGTACATACACACAATGGAATACTATGCAACGATAAAGAACGATGATGAATCTGTGAAATATCTCACAACATGAATCAGAGATTCCAGCCTGAGCCCAGAAGAAGTAGATGGTGCCCGGCTACCACCACCACAGACCACTCTGACAGGGATCACAGCAGAGACCTTGACAGAATGGAAGAAAAATGTAGAACAGAGGTCAAATTCACGAAAAAAGGCCAGACTTACTGCCCTGACAGGAACTAGAGGAACCACCAAGACTATGGCCCCAGACACCCCACTAACTTAGAACTGAAACCACTCCTGAAGCCCGCTTTTCAGACAAAGATTAGAAGGAGCCCTATGGTGCAGTAGTTAATGGGTTTGACTGGTGACCGAAAGATCAATGGTTCAAGCCCACCAGGGGCTCCAAGGGAGAAAGATGAGGCTGTCAGCTTCCATAAAGATTAGTTAAATCAAATGTACAAGACCAAATGGGCAACTCTTGTCCAAGAGCAAAATGAGAAGGCAGGAAGGGACGGGAACTGGACAAATGGGCACAGGGAACCCAAGGTGGAAAAGGGGATCATGCTGTCATATTATGGGGATTGCAACCAATGTCATAAAACATTGTTTGTATAAATTTTTGAATGAGAAATTAACTTGAGCTGTAAACTTTCACCTAAAGCACAATAAAACTAAAAATTAAATAAATGTAAACGTTAAAAAAAAACCTTTTAGAAAAAAAAATAGGAGAAAATCTTCAGGATCTAGGCCTATGCAAAAAGTTCTTAGACTTGACACACTGAAAGCATGATCCTTAAAAGGAAAAATGAACCTTATAAAATTAAAAATGTTTTCTCTTTAAAAGACTTCATGGAAAGAAACCATAATAAACTATGGACTGGGAGAAAATATTTGCACACCACACATCCAACAAAGGACAAGATCTAGAATATATAAAGAACTCTCAAAACTCAAGAGTACAACAAGTAATCCAATTAAAAAGATGAACAAAAGTCACAAACAGATATTTCACTGAAGAGGGTGTTATGAAGACAAAAAAAAAAAGTGTACAGCTTGGGGAAGGTGTGCCATATGCACCCAGTTTTTTTTGTTTTGTTTTTTACTGAGAAACACTATTTTCTAAGAACCTAAATATAGTGTCAAACATCAATTTTGGGTTACTTCTAAGGGATCCTAAAATAGTTGAACTGCAAATTTCTTTCACTTGAGGCAGGTCTTCTTTACATTGAGGAGGACTTGAGTACCTCCCTCAAAAGCCACTTTTACCCTAACAAAAACTTATGAATCTATAGAAAAATATCAGACCAGTAATAACAAGTTTCAAATATTGACAAAGTAAAGGAGTAAAACTCCTTAGGGTAGAATCAAAAATTATAAAACACAGAATATATCTAATGAAATTATAGTAATCCTCCATCATATCATGTAAAGGAATGAAAATAACCTTAGAAAAGTACACTAATTTTCCATTAGTACATATAAGATATTTAGCTCTTTATGCATGTATACTATTTTTCTTAAAAACATAGTCAAATGGTAATGACAAGTTGGTTTAAAAGCTTCAAATAAAACTATGGAAAGCTTAGCTGTTCAGAGCTTGAGACCATAGCTCAGACATCAATTTCCACCTGGTGGCAACACATATGGATCAAGAATAGAATCTAGGAAAAAAAAAAAAAAAGCCCACAGAAGTTAGCTTTACACACTCAAACCTAAAATGTGTTGGAAAAATACAGAATTTTCAATTAGGTACATTATACCTTCTGAATTGTGTTGAATAATAAAACATTTTACTTTGGCTATCATTCTCACAGTATAGTCCAACAAGTTCAAATGTGTGCTAGATGAAATATATCATTGCAAATGAGAAGATATTGTCAAGCCGATTTTGGAGAACATAGTCATAGAAATAAACTACCCATTCAGATGTGAGCCAGATGGAATCTCTAAGCTTTAATTCAAAAACCCCTATGGACTTGTGTTTGTGATAGTCTTTCCACATTGATCTCAGAGTCTCTCCCTACCCACCAACAAAAGAATTCTAAACCTTGAATGAGATGTTTGAAGTGAGCGCTTCCAATGGGTGAGAGCTCTTATATCCAAACTGCCTAAGCCCCTCGCTGGACAGCTGGACAGCACCTTTTGTAAGGAGAACTCTCTACTAATAATTAGCAGAAAGTACCACAATCAAGTCAGGAAGCCTCTCACAGATCCAGTGTCACTGAAAAGGGCACTTTGGCACTGTTTTCCCCAGTATACTAATGAAATGAGAATTTACAGGTTATGAGATCAGCACTAACTTAAGTGGCTACTGTATTGTTTGGTTTACAAAAGTAGTTTTATTAGCTATTTCTCTTTGCTATTTCTAGCCAATGTTGCATGATCAGATTAGGGTAGCAGGAAAGCACTGCATTTAAAGGACTTTTGTAGGTAGAGATACTTGTTAAATTCTTGGTTTTGAAATATAACCTTTTTGCCTAATAAAAGCTCTTTTGATGAAAATGTGTAGTTTCAAGAATTTCTGAAGCGGGTTTAGCAAGAGCAAAATTGTGAATAGAAAACTTTTGTTTTTGGTGGTTTCTATTATGCCTTTCAATACGTTGTTTTGCCGTATCCCTATTCCCATTGACCCACCTAACAAGAACTCAAAGCCTTCATACTGCCTTCCAGCTGTCCAGGCTTTCTCATGGCTCAGTCTCCTAGGCTTGTCCTTTTCACTAAAAAATTTGTATTCTGGACATTTTACTCCTCTAATCACCTCCCGCCCAATCAACTTTTATCTGTAATGTGTCATCTTTTTTCCTGATCCAAAATCTGCTCATTAATTTAATAAACTCATTTGACTCGTATATGGTACTCTGATCAGTAGCAGATATTCTATTTGTATTTGAAAAAGGGTATCCCAGAGTTTCAATATTTTAGCCACACACACATACAAATAATGAAAACATGCCAGTGAAGAAAGTAGTTGGCAGAAAAGCAAGCTCTTTAGTGTCCTTCAAAGCACACCTGTAAACAGCTGTCTACATACTAGATATCACCAACACTCATTTAACACTGTGATATTGCCAACTGCTTCAAGGTTTAAATGGCATGGCTTGTTTTAATTTGCAAAGTCTATAAATCAAAACAAGTTCTTAGAGAGGGAGAAAATAGCCAAGAGATTTACAAGAAAAGGACATTTTTAAAAAATACAAAGATCAGACAAAACTTTAGGATGTTACCTAAATTATTCTCTTGATCCCAGAATGGATCTTCATTTTTTATATTAGTGTTTTTTTTTCATTAAGAAAACTGAGATATTTACAGGAGTCAAGAGTCTTAAGATGAATGACCATATTTACTAAATTAATCTGCTTAAAGTGGTGACCATAAAGGACAATTCCAGGCAGCTCCCAAAGATATCACTCCTGTAGGGTTTACTAAGTATGTGTATAACTTTAATTCCATTTTATCATCACAACTCTATGATACACCCGAGAGGAGGATTATTGTGTCATTATACAGATTAGGAAACAAGGCTGAAAGAGTTTATTACCTTGTCCAAGATAGCATAGAGATTTAGCAGTACAAGTTTTCAAACCCATATTTCAATGCTTTTTTCCAGTATAAATATATACTTGCCTGCCTAAATTTTCCCGTACCAGGTTTTGATCTTCACTTGCCTTGGATAGTTTTCCACTGCCATCACTCCACGTATCAGTTATACAAATAAATAATCAGATTCACTTTTTTTTTTTATCAGTTTCTTTAACGAAGTCTTCTTATAGATACAGGACAATCAGTCTTTCCTACTAGGTAAAGAATTGCAAACTTTCAATATTTAACTTATCTCGTTACAAAGCCAAAGTATTATATGTATTCTGTACCACTGTAACTGACAGGGTTAAACTGTTCCCCCTCCTTCCATCACACCCTGGGTCTATGAGCTCCTGATAAGGCATCCTGCATCTCAGCCCAAGGCCACTGCTCCCCCTCCATTCAGACATGCGTAATAAGCCACAAAGCTGTCCTTAGATGAACTTCATGCAACATACCAAAAAAAAAATGCCCCTTAGCAGCCACCACTGCACCCCCACTCATGTTAATTAGTTCCTGGAATTGCCTGCCTATTCTCAGAAGCTTCATGAATTATGCATAACTTCTCTACTCTGAACCCTATAACTGCCCTAAAATCCCCAACTTCAAGCAGCTTGATTTGAGATTTAGTTTCCAAGCTCCTTGCTTGCCCGGCTTGCAATAAAGTCTGCTTTCTCTTCCTCAAAGACCTGGTGTCTCTCAACTGACCTGAGAGGTCTCACCAGGCAGGGCCCACCCTCATGTATTTACAAATTCTGGTGACCCAGATGGAGCCTTAATTCTGCTTCTAACTTCAGGGCTGGGCTCCTGGGAGCACCTCCAGCCACTAGGCACGACTGCCTCCCCTCAGTGAGCACCTGGCTAATTTCTCAGGGAGGGAATGGCCGAACAAATCTTCGTGGCCAGAGCTGCACCTGGACCCACTGGCAACCTGCTTTTTTTGAGATTGAGAAACAGACTCTGGGTAAGGATCCTGATCTGGTGAGTACTGTGCACCAGGCAGGACCCTTCCTCTTCACATTACACCACCTACCCTAGATGCCTCTATATTACATTTTCCTTAAGTTATGAAACACTTATCTTAGCAGCAATTCTGAATCAGAAATTTTGCTTAACACTCCAGATTAACGTTTGATTTGACCAGCACATCCTTTCTGAATTGTGAGAGTTCTTTGTTAATCAATATACTGGTCCTTTATTGGATATGTGTTTCAAAAATATTTTCTCTTAGGTTATAGCTTGTCTTTTCATTGATTTTTAATTTTGATCAAGTCGAAATTTGTTGTTTTGTTTTTCTTTCTTTTGGTTTCACACCTAAGAACTCTTCACCTAACCTCTGTCACAGAGTTTCTCCTGTACTTTCTTGCTAGTTTTATAGTTTTACATTTTATATGTAGATCCATGATATATTTTGAGCTAATTTTGTATAAGATGTGACATTTTGATCAGTATTCCTTCTTGGATATGGATGTCCCACTATCCCAAAATTATTTGTTGAAAAATCTGTTTTTTTAATTCAAATTGCACCTACATCAAATTCGTATGGACTATTTGTATGGATCTATTTCTGGACTATCTATAATCCTTCATTGATCAATTTGCTTTTCCTTTCTTGACAGCCATGATGCTTTGTCTTAGGCTGGCTTCTCTAGAAAACCAAAATCACAAAAGTGTGTGTGTGTGTGTGTATATATACAGAGAGAGAGAGAGAGATTTATATCAAGGAAACTACTCACCAGGCTATAGAGGCTAGAACATCCCAAGTCCATGGGTCAGGCTGGAAGCTTCTTCTGATTCCAGTAGCTGCAGGGGCTGAGGAACCCAAGATTAACAATTCAGACTGCAGGGCTCTTGCTCACAGGATATGAAGACCTAGGAATCCCAAGACTGGCAGGCAAGATGATACGTAAGATGCTAGCTCAAGTCCCAAGAAAAGGGATCAGATGAACAGGAACCAGCTGCTAGATTCACAGTGAGCAAAAGCCAGTGAGCCTTGCCAGAAATTCCACCTGTATTGGATGCAGGCCACACCCCCGAGGAAACTCCCATTCAACTGATTCCTACTCACGGCAGACCTCATCGTGGAGGCAATCACATATCAAATCTCATCATGGAAGTGATTACTTGACTGCCAAACTACATCATAACTGCCAAACCACTGAGAATCATGGCCCAGTCAAGTTGATGCACGACCTTAATGATCACACAGGCCAATTAAGATTATCCTGTCTACAGAGCAGAAAGAAAAAAAAAATTAAAAATGTAAAAGGAACAGAACTTCAGAAACCTGTGGGTACCATGGAGTGTACCAAAATATGCATAATGGATGTCCCATAAAGAGAGAAAGAAATGGAAAGAAAGAATATTAAAAAAAATAAAGGCCAAATAACCTTTAAACATGACAAAAAAACATTAATATGCACATGTAAGATAAGGTAGAATAAACTTAGAGATCCAGCCCTAAACACATCTCAGTGATAATTTTAAAGTCAAACAAAAAAGAAAATCTTGAACACAGCCTGAGATAACTTGCTAATCACATACAAAGGGTTTTCAATAAGATTAGCAAATTATTTCTCATTAAAAATCATGGAGGCCATAAGGTGGAATGGTATATTCAAGGTGAGAGGAAAAAAAGATAGTCAACCAAAAATTCTATATGTTGCAAAGTGATCTTTCAAAAATTGAAGGAGAAATTAAGATATTTGCAGATAAAAACTGAGCAAACTAATGACATATATGCACATAACATCAGAACACCAAAATACATGAAGCAAAATCCATTTTTATAAGAAACACTAAAGGGAGACTTTTGGGCTGAAATGAAGGGTCACCTGAATCCACGTGAAGACCTGAAAAACACAAGTATAGTTGGCCGCATAAGTTAGTATGAAGGCAGTATACATGTAATATGGAAACCCTGGTGGTGCAGTGGTTAAGTGCTGCAACTGCTAACCAAAAAGTTGGCATTTGAAATCCACCAGGCATTCCTTGGAAACTCTATGGGGCAATTCTACTCTGTCCTATAGGGTAGCTATGAATCAGAATCTACTCGATAGCAACGGGTTTGGTTGTTTTGTTTTTAACACATGTAATATTTTGTTCATAACACTTTTTTTCTTGTATCTCATTTGTAATATAAATTCATAAAAAAAATCTGTGTTGTTGGTCATATAATATTCAAACAATTTGTATGATAATAATAGCATAAAAGGGGGAATGAATAGAGCTATATTGGAGCAAAGATTTTGTGTGCAATTGAGATTAAGTTGTTATTAATACAAATTAGATTTTTATAAGGAAAGATATTAATTGTAACCACAGTGGCAAAAACTAAGAAAATAACTCAAAAATATAATACAAGAAATGACAAGGGAATTAAAATGACACACGAGAAATATTAACAGAGGAACAAAAAAAAAATCCTAAAACATATAGAAAAAAATAGCAAAATGGCAGACATAAATCCTAACTTGTCAGGAACTTCATTAAATGTAAAAGTATTAAACATTCCAATCAAAATGCAGAGGTTGGAAAAATTGATTTAAAAAAAACCTCCATAATCCACCTATTTGCTATATACAAGAGTTTCACTTCAGATTCAAAGACGTAAGTGGGTTTAAAGTAAAAGGATGGAAACTGGTATACCATACAAACAGTAACCAAAACAGAGTTGGAGTGGCTATAGTACTGTTAAAATAGACAATGAGACACTAATTGCTACTAGAACAAAAAAAGAACATTTTATAATTATAAACGGCCAATTCATCAAGAGAATATAGCAATTATAACCTAACATCAGAACACCAAAATATACGAAGCAAAATCTGTTGGAATTGATGGGAGAAATAGGCAATTCAACCATAGTAGTAAAGACTTCAATACGCTATTTTCAGTAATGGATAGAACAACTAGGAAGAAGATCAAGAAGGAAATAGGGAACTTGAAAAACACTATAAAACAAATATGCCTAACAGACAGCTATACAACACTCATCCCAACATCAGGATACAGATTCTTCTCAGGTCACACGGAATGTATTCCAGAACAGATCATACAGTGGACCAAAAAATACCTCAATTAATTTAAATGAATTCAAATAAAAAAGTATATTCTATAACCACAATGGAGTTAAATTTGAAAATTAATAACAGAAACAAATTTGGGAAAAATCACGAATATATTGAAATTAAACAACGCACTACTAAATAAATCAGGCCAAAGAAGAAATCATAAGGGAAATTAGAAAATACATTGAAATGGATGACGGTGAATATTAAAAAAAATTTTAAAAATACAAAAACATGGAATTCATTTGTTTTAAGCCTATAAGCTAAAGCAGTGCTTAGAGGAAATTTTTCAGTTACATTAAAAAAGTTATAGCCGGGCGGAGCCAAGATGGCGGACTAGGCAGACGCTACCTCGGATCCCTCTTACAACAAAGACACGGAAAAACAAGTGAATCGATCACATACATAACAATCTACGAACCCTGAACAACAAACACAGATTTAGAGACGGAGAACGAACTAATACGGGGAAGCAGCGATTGTTTCCAGAGCCTGGAGCCAGCATACCAGTCAGGTACGGCACAAGCACAGAGACCTGCTCCACCCCCCTGAACTAACCCCGGGAGGGGGACTAGCCGGTTCCACGGGCGGCGTGGGACGCAGCCGTTAGAAGAAGTCCCCGGGAGGCAGTGACTGATCTTGGAGCAGAAAGAGCAGCACCCGAGCCGGGGAACCGTCCCACAGGGATTTGGACTGCACGCAGGTACGCCATAAACACGGAGAGTTGCTCCACCCCCTGAACTAACCCCGGGAAGGTGACCATCCGGGTCGCGCGGGCAGCGTGGGACGCAGCCGGTAGGAGAAGTCCCCGGGAGGCAGCGACTGGTATTGGAGCGGGGAGAACAGCGTTCCAGCCGGGACACTCGGTCGCGGCACAAGCACCGGGAGCTACTCCACCCATCTGAACTAACCCCGGGAGGGGGCCCACCTGGTTCACGGGGGCGGCACGGCCACGCGGCTGGAGGGACGAGAAGTCCCCGGGAGGCAGCGACTGATTTTGGAGTCGAGAGTGCACCGTCCCAGTAGGGGAGCCTTGACGCTGGGCGTGGGGCTGGAAGCGGAGGATCTGACCGTGACTCCAGCGGGCCAGACCCCCCGGGGGCAATCTCCACACAGACAGCACACATAGGCGACGCGCCCGCGGGAATCTCAAATATAATAGTCTTTCCAAGCAAGACAAGCAACTCTGGCTATATTCTGAGGTGCTACTCTCCTATCTCTCTGTTCCCTCCCCCACCCTCCCCAGGCGGCTTCATTAACATCTGAATAGCCTGACCCAGAGGGAGAACTCTGATAGGGATCTGACTGCAGTTTTTTTTAGCGGATTTTCTGGAAAAACTAGTTTCCCAGTGATGGCTCGGAGACAACAATCCATATCAAACCACTTAAAGAAGCAGACCGTGACAGCTTCTCCAACTCCCCAAACAAAAGAATCAAAATCTTTCCCAAATGAAGATACAATTTTGGAATTATCAGATACAGAATATAAAAAACTAATTTACAGAATGCTTAATGATATCACAAATGAAATTAGGATATCTGCAGAAAAAGCCAAGGAACACACTGATAAAAATGTTGAAGAACTCAAAAAGATTATTCAAGAACATACTGGAAAAATTAATAAGTTGCAAGAATCCATAGAGAGACAACATGTAGAAATCCAAAAGATTAACAATAAAATAACAGAATTAGACAACACACTAGGAAGTCAGAGGAGCAGACTCGAGCAATTAGAATGCAGACTGGGACATCTGGAGGACCAGGGAATCAACACCAACATAGCTGAAAAAAAATCAGATAAAAGAATTAAAAAAAATGAAGAAACCCTAAGAATTATGTGGGACTCTATCAAGAAGGATAACCTGCGGGTGATTGGAGTCCCAGAACAGGGAGGGGGGACAGAAAACACAGAGAAAATAGTTGAAGAACTTCTGATAGAAAACTTCCCTGACATCATGAAAGACGAAAGGATATCTATCCAAGATGCTCATCGAACCCCATTTAAGATTGATCCAAAAAGAAAAACACCAAGACATATTATCATCAAACTCACCAAAACCAAAGATAAACAGAAAATTTTAAAAGCAGCCAGGGAGAAAAGAAAGGTTTCCTTCAAGGGAGAATCAATAAGAATATGTTCTGACTACTCAGCAGAAACCATGCAGGCAAGAAGGGAATGGGACGACATATACAGAACACTGAAGGAGAAGAACTGCCAACCAAGGATCATATATCCAGCAAAACTCTCTCTGAAATATGAAGGTGAAATTAAGATATTTACAGACAAACACAAGTTTGGAGAATTTGCAAAAACCAAACCAAAGCTACAAGAAATACTAAAGGATATTGTTTGGTCAGAGAACCAATAATATCAGATATCAGCACAACACAAGGTCACAAAACAGAACGTCCTGATATCAACTCAAATAGGGAAATCACAAAAACAAACAAATTAAGATTAATTAAAAAAAAATACACATAACAGGGAATCATGGAAGTCAATAGGTAAAAGATCACAATAATCAAAAAGAGGGACTAAATACAGGAGGCATTGAACTGCCATATGGAGAGTGATACAAGGCGATATACAACAATACAAGTTAGGTTTTTACTTAGAAAAATAGGGGTATATAATGAGGTAACCACAAAAAGGTATAACAACTCTATAACTCAAGACAAAAACCAAGAAAAACGTAACGACTCAACTAACATAAAGTCAAACACTATGAAAGTGAGGATCTCACAATTTACTAAGAAAAACGCCTCAGCACAAAAAAGTATGTGGAAAAATGAAATTGTCAACAACACACATAAAAAGGCATCAAAATGACAGCACTAAAAACTTATTTATCTATAATTACCCTGAATGTAAATGGACTAAATGCACCAATAAAGAGACAGAGAGTCACAGACTGGATAAAGAAACACGATCCATCTATATGCTGCCTACAAGAGACACACCTTAGACTTAGAGACACAAACAAACTAAAACTCAGAGGATGGAAAAAAGTATATCAAGCAAACAATAAGCAAAAAAGAAGAGGAGTAGCAATATTAATTTCTGACAAAATAGACTTTAGACTTAAATCCACCACAAAGGATAAAGAAGGACACTATATAATGATAAAAGGGACAATTGATCAGGAAGACATAACCATATTAAATATTTACGCACCCAATGACAGGGCTGCAAGATATATAAATCAAATTTTAACAGAACTGAAAAGCGAGATAGATACCTCCACAATTATAGTAGGAGACTTCAACACACCCCTTTCGGAGAAGGACAGGACATCCAGTAAGAAGCTCAACAGAGACACGGAAGATCTAATTACAACAATCAACCAACTTGACCTCATTGACTTATACAGAACTCTCCACCCAACTGCTGCAAAATATACTTTTTTTTCTAGCGCACATGGAACATTCTCTAGAATAGACCACATATTAGGTCATAAAACAAACCTTTGCAGAGTCCAAAACATCGAAATATTACAAAGCATCTTCTCAGACCACAAGGCAATAAAACTAGAGATCAATAACAGAAGAACGAGGGAAAAGAAATCAAATACTTGGAAAATGAACAATACCCTCCTGAAAAAAGACTGGGTTATAGAAGACATCAAGGAGGGAATAAGGAAATTCATAGACAGCAACGAGAATGAAAATACTTCCTATCAAAACCTCTGGGACACAGCAAAAGCAGTGCTCAGAGGTCAATTTATATCAATAAATGCACACATACAAAAAGAAGAAAGAGCCAAAATCAGAGAACTGTCCCTACAACTTGAACAAATAGAAAGTGAGCAACAAAAGAATCCATCAGGCACCAGAAGAAAACAAATAATAAAAATTAGAGCTGAACTAAATGAATTAGAGAATAGAAAAACAATTGAAAGAATTAACAAAGCCAAAAGCTGGTTCTTTGAAAAAATTAACAAAATTGATAAACCATTGGCTAGACTGACTAAAGAAATACAGGAAAGGAAACAAATAACCCGAATAAGAAATGAGAAGGACCACATCACAACAGAACCAAATGAAATTAAAAGAATCATTTCAGATTATTATGAAAAATTGTACTCTAACAAATTTGAAAACCTAGAAGAAATGGATGAATTCCTTGAAAAACACTACCTACCTAAACTAACACATTCAGAAGCAGAACAACTAAATAGACCCATAACAAAAAAAGAGATTGAAACGGTAATCAAAAAACTCCCAACAAAAAAAAGTCCTGGCCCGGACGGCTTCACTGCAGAGTTCTACCAAATTTTCAGAGAAGAGTTAACACCACTACTACTAAAGGTATTCCAAAGCATAGAAAATGACGGAATACTACCCAACTCATTCTATGAAGCCACCATCTCCCTGATACCAAAACCAGGTAAAGACATTACAAAAAAAGAAAATTATAGACCTATATCCCTCATGAACATTGATGCAAAAATCCTCAACAAAATTCTAGCCAATAGAATCCAACAACACATCAAAAAAATAATTCACCCTGATCAAGTGGGATTTATACCAGGTATGCAAGGCTGGTTTAATATCAGAAAAACCATTAATGTAATCCATCACATAAATAAAACAAAAGACAAAAACCACATGATCTTATCAATTGATGCAGAAAAGGCATTTGACAAAGTCCAACACCCATTTATGATAAAAACTCTTACCAAAATAGGAATTGAAGGAAAATTCCTCAACATAATAAAGGGCATCTATGCAAAGCCAACAGCCAATATCACTCTAAATGGAGAGAACCTGAAAGCATTTCCCTTGAGAACGGGAACCAGACAAGGATGCCCTTTATCACCGCTCTTATTCAACATCGTGTTGGAAGTCTTAGCCAGGGCAATCAGGCTAGACAAAGAAATAAAAGGTATCCGGATTGGCAAGGAAGAAGTAAAGTTATCACTATTTGCAGATGACATGATTATATACACAGAAAACCCTAAGGAATCCTCCAGAAAACTACTGAAACTAATAGAAGAGTTTGGCAGAGTCTCAGGTTATAAAATAAACATACAAAAATCACTTGGATTCCTCTACATCAACAAAAAGAACACCGAAGAGGAAATAACCAAATCAATACCATTCACGGTAGCCCCCAAGAAGATAAGATACTTAGGAATAAATCTTACCAAGGATGTAAAAGACCTATACAAAGAAAACTACAAAGCTCTACTACAAGAAATTCAAAAGGACATACTTAAGTGGAAAAACATACCTTGCTCATGGATAGGAAGACTTAACATAGTAAAAATGTCTATTCTACCAAAAGCCATCTATACATTTAACGCACTTCCGATCCAAATTCCAATGTCATATTTTAAGGGGATAGAGAAACAAATCACCAATTTCATATGGAAGGGAAAAAAGCCCCGGATAAGCAAAGCACTACTGAAAAAGAAGAAGAAAGTGGGAGGCCTCACCTTACCTGACTTCAGAACCTATTATACAGCCACAGTAGTCAAAACAGCCTGGTATTGGTACAACAACAGACACATAGACCAATGGAACAGAATTGAGAACCCAGACATAGATCCATCCACGTATGAGCAGCTGATATTTGACAAAGGACCAGTGTCAATTAACTGGGGAAAAGACAGCCTTTTTAACAAATGGTGCTGGCATAACTGGATATCCATTTGCAAAAAAATGAAACAGGACCCATACCTCACACCATGCACAAAAACTAACTCCAAGTGGATCAAAGACCTAAACATAAAGACTAAAACGATAAAGATCATGGAAGAAAAAATTGGGACAACCCTAGGAGCCCTAATACAAGGTATAAACAGAATACAAAACATTACCAAAAATGATGAAGAGAAACCCGATAACTGGGAGCTCCTAAAAATCAAACACCTATGCTCATCTAAAGACTTCACCAAAAGAGTAAAAAGACCACCTACAGATTGGGAAAGAATTTTCAGCTATGACATCTCCGACCAGCGCCTGATCTCTAAAATCTACATGATTCTGTCAAAATTCAACCACAAAAAGACAAACAACCCAATCAAGAAGTGGGCAAAGGATATGAACACACATTTCTCTAAAGAAGATATTCAGGCAGCCAACAGATACATGAGAAAATGCTCTCGATCATTAGCCATTAGAGAAATGCAAATTAAAACTACGATGAGATTCCATCTCACACCAGCAAGGCTGGCATTAATCCAAAAAACACAAAATAATAAATGTTGGAGAGGCTGCGGAGAGATTGGAACTCTCATACACTGCTGGTGGGAATGTAAAATGGTACAACCACTTTGGAAATCTATCTGGCGTTATCTTAAACAGTTAGAAATAGAACTACCATACAACCCAGAAATCCCACTCCTCGGAATATACCCTAGAGATACAAGAGCCTTCATACAAACAGAGATATGCACACCCATGTTTATTGCAGCTCTGTTTACAATAGCAAAAAGTTGGAAGCAACCAAGGTGTCCATCAACGGATGAATGGGTAAATAAATTGTGGTATATTCACACAATGGAATACTACGCATCGATAAAGAACAGTGACGAATCTCTGAAACATTTCATAACATGGAGGAACCTGGAAGGCATTATGCTGAGCGAAATGAGTCAGAGGCAAAAGGACAAATACTGTATAAGACCACTATTATAAGATCTTGAGAAATAGTAAACCTGAGAAGAACACATACTTTTGTGGTTACGAGGGGGGGAGGGAGGGAGGGTGGGAGAGGGTTTTTTTATTGATTAATCAGTAGATAAGAACTGCTTTAGGTGAAGGGAAAGACAACACTCAATACATGGAAGGTCAGCTCAATTGGACTGGACCAAAAGCAAAGAAGTTTCCGGGATAAAATGAATGCTTCAAAGCTCAGCGGAGCAAGCGCGGGGGTCTGGGGAACATGGTTTGCGGGGACTTCTAAGTCAATTGGCAAAATAATTCTATTATGAAATCATTCTGCATCCCACTTTGAAATGTGGCGTCTGGGGTCTTAAATGCTAACAAGCAGCCATCTAAGATGCAGCAATTGGTCTCAACCCACCTGGAGCAAAGGAAAATGAAGAACACCAAGCCCACATGACAACTAAGAGCCCAAGAGACAGAAAGGGCCACATGAACCAGAGACCTACATCATCCTGAGACCAGAAGAACTAGTTGGTGCCCGGCCACAATCGATGACTGCCCTGACAGGGAGCTCAGCAGAGGACCCCTGAGGGAGCAGGAGAGCAGTGGGATGCAGACCCCAAATTCTCATAAGAAGACCAAACTTAATGGTCTGACTGAGACTGGAGGAATCCCGGCGGTCATGCTCTCCAGACCTTCTGTTGACACAGGACAGGAACCATCCCTGAAGACAACTCATCAGACATGAAAGGGACTGGTCAGCGGGTGGGAGAGAGACGCTGATGAAGAGTGAGCTAATTATATCAGGTGTACACTTGAGATTGTGTTGGCAACTCTTGTCTGGAGGGGGGATGGGAGGATAGAGAGAGAGGGAAGCCGGCAAAATTGTCAAGAAAGGAGAGACTGAAAGGGCTGACTCAAGACGGGGAGAGTAAGTGGGAGTAGGGAGTGAGATGTATGTAAACTTATATGTGACAGACTGATTGGATTTGTAAACGTTCACTTGAAGCTTAATAAAAGTTATTATAAAAAAAAAAAAAAGTTATAGCCTATATTTAAAAAAAAAAATTGTAAATCAAGAACCTAACATATGACCCTAAAACAGTGGGAAAAGAAGAGAAAACTAAACTCTAAGCAAGAAGAAGGAAGGAAATAACGAAGTCTAGAGTGCCAACGAATGAAATAAAGAATAGAAAAACAGATAAAATGAACAAAACAAAAACTTGGTTCTCTAAAGATCAAAAACAAAATTGACAAATCTTTAGTTAGTCTGACCAAGTAATAAAAAAGAGGAGACTAGTTACTAAAATATGGAATGAAAGAGTAGGCATCACTACCAATCTCACAGATTAAAAAGGATTGTAATTGAATACTGTGAGTTAATGCTGTATGCCAGTAAAGTAGACATATCACAGAAAATGGGCGAATTCCTAGAAAGAAACAAAATAGCAAATCTAACTCCTGAAGAAATAGAAAATTGAATAGATCTAAAACAAGAAAAAATATTGAATCAGTAAATAAAAAAACTACACCCAAAGGAAAGCCTAGGCCCAGGCTACTTCCTTAGTGAATTCTAACAAATACTTAAATAGTAGTTAACACCTATCCTTCACAAAATTTCCCCCCCCACCAAAAAAACATAAATAAAGATGAGAAAACATTCTAACTCATTATATGAGACCAAAAACAGACAAAGACAGCACAAGAAAAACAACTACAAACCAAAATCTTTTATGACTATAGATGCTAAAACCCTCAGCAAAATAGTAGAAAACTGAATCCAGCAACATATAAAAAGGATTATATATCCTGAACTAGTAAGATTTATCTA
Organism: Elephas maximus indicus; assembly: GCF_024166365.1. Taxonomy (NCBI): domain Eukaryota; kingdom Metazoa; phylum Chordata; class Mammalia; order Proboscidea; family Elephantidae; genus Elephas; species Elephas maximus. The sequence goes on from NC_064846.1 coordinate 84,630,167, forward strand.
CCAAATTCAAGGTTTGTTTAACACCAAGAATCAATTATTGTGATAAACAGTATTAATAGAAAAAGGATAATACCTACCTTATCATGTCAGAGACACAAATCAGCATTTGACAATGTTCAACAACTTTTTTCATAATAAAACCATTTAAAAATAATAGAAGGGGGTTTCACCACCTGATAATGGCATTATAAAAATTGCACATGATGTCGAAAGACTGAGTGTTTTTTCCTAAAATCAGTAACTAGATGAGGATGCCTCAACTCATATGTATTTAACATTGTACTGGAGGTTCTAGCCAGGGAAATTGGGCAAAAAATGAAATAAAAGGTATCCATTATAGAAAGTAAAAATTAAAAATATCTCTATTTGCAGAGGACATGATCTTTTCTATAGAAAAACCTAAAGATTCCACTAAAAATAATATTATAACTAATCAACAAGTTTAACAAGGTTGCATAATAGAAGATCAATGTAAAAAACAGTTCTATACACTTTTTTATTTCATATGTACATGGTAACTTTAATAACAATTAACTTTTAACACTCAGAATGAGAGAAAAAGACAGAGAGGAGAGTGACTGGGAGATAAAATAAGATGGATGGATACCTGTCCTTGATTCTTATGATGGTCACACAGCCAGTGTATAAATCAAATATTGACTAATACTTAGAATTTTTAGTAATTTTTTTCTTAAATGAATATATGCAGCCATTTCTTTATTCTGTATCAATACCCTTGAATTATTTTTTATAATTTTTGTTGTGCTTTAAGGGAAAGTTTACAAATCAAGTCAGTCTCTCACACAAGAACTTATATACAGCTTGCTACATACTCCCAGTTACTCTCACCCTAATGAGACAGCCTGCTCTCTCCCTCCACTCTCTCTTTTTCTGTCCATTTCACCAGCTTCTAACCCCCTCTACCCTCTCATCTCCCCTCCAGGCAGGAGATGCCAACGTAGTCTCAAGTGTCCACCTGATCCAAGAAGCTCACTCGTCACCAGCATCCCTCTCCAACCCATTGTCCAGTCCAATCCATGTCTGAAGAGTTGGCTTCAGGAATGGTTCCTGTCCTGGGCCAATAGGAGGTCTGGAGGTCATGACCACTGGGGTCCTTCCAGTCTCGGTCAAACGATTAAGTCTGGGCTTTTCATGAGAATTTGGGGTATGCATCTCACCGCTCTCCTGCTCCCTCGGGGGTTCTCTGTTGTGTTCCCTGTCAGGGCAGTCATCGGTTGTAGCTGGGCACCATCTAGTTCTTCTGGTCTCAGGATGATGTAGTCTCTGGTTCATGTGGTTTTCTGTCTCTTGGGCTCGTAATTACCTTGTGTCCTTGGCGTTCTTCATTCTCCTTTGATGCAGGTGAGTTGAGACCAATTGATGCATCTTAGATGGCTGCTTGCTAGTGTTTAAGACCCCAGACGCCACTCTTCAAAGTGGGATGCAGAATGTTTTCTTAATAGATTTTATTATGCCAATTGACTTACAAGTCCCCTTAAATCATGGTCCCCAACCCCCTGCCCCTGCTACACTGACCTTCGAAGCATTCAGTTTATTCAGGAAATGTCTTTTGCTTTTGGTTTAGTCCAGTCGTGCTGACCTCCCCTGTACAGTTGCATATACTCTTAATGAAAAATCCAAAAATGAAAATATGTAAACAATTCCTTTTGCAATAGTATTAAAATATATAATACTTACATAAAAATTTAGGAATAAAAGTGCAGATTTTTACTTTGAAAACTGCAAAACATAGTTGAAATAAAGACCTTAATAAATTGAGATGCATCCCACATTCATGGAATGTAAGATTTAATATTGCTAAGATGGCAGTGCTCCCCAAATTGTTCTGAACATTAATCACAATTCTTATCAAAATCCCAATTAACTACTTTGCAGAAATTGATAAGTCGATCCTAAAATTTATGTGTAAACTCATGGGCCCCAGAATAGCCAAAATCGTCTTAAAGTAGAAGAATTCACCCTTCTTAATTTTGAAATTTCCTACAAAACTGCAGTAATCAAGACAGTGTGGTACTGGCATAATGATAGACATACAAATCAATGGAATAGATTGAAAATCCATAATAAATTCTTATACTTATGGTCAAGGCTGCCAATAGTATTCAACTGGGAAACAAATAATTTTTTCAACAAATGGCACTGTGACAAATGGATATTCACTCACATGCAAAATAGTGAATTTGGATACCTGTCTCAAACCTTACACAAAATTTATTTCAAAATAGATCAAAGATCTAAATGTAAATGTTAGAACTATAAAATTCAGAGTAAATCATAGACATAAATGTTTGGATTAGCCAATGGTTTCTTATATATGACACCAAAAGCACAAACAACAAATGAAAACACAGATAAATTGGATTTTATCAAAATTAAAAAAAAAAAAAATGTGCTTCAAAGGACATCATCAACAAAGTGAAAAGACAAACCACAGGATGGGAGAAAACATTTGCAAATAATATATCTGATAAGGAACTTGTATGTAGACAATATAAAAAATGCTGACAACTCAATAGTAAAGACAAATAACCCAATTAAAATGGGCAAAGAATCCGAATAGACATTTCTCCAAGGAAGATACGCAAATAGACAATGAGCGCGTAAAAAGATGTTCAATATCATTAGTCATTACAAACTCCCCTCAAAAAAAAAAAAAAAAAAAAACAAGAAACCAAGCCTGTTGCCCCTGCTACCCCATAGGCTTTCCAAGAAGTGGCTGGTGGATTTGAACCGCTGACCTTTTGGTTAGCGGCCAAGCTCTTAATCACTGTGCCATGAGGACTCCTTCTTAGCCGTTAAAAACAAAAAAACACCAGCCATCTAGTCCATTCCGCTCGTAACAACCACATAGTGTTTCTGAGGCTGTAAATCTCTGTGCAAGCAGACTGACACGTTTCTCCTGTGGATCTGTTGGTGGTTTCTAACAGAACTTTTGGTTAGCTTTAACCAATGTGCCACCAGGGCTTCATTAGTTATTAGCAAAATATAAATCAAAACCACAATTAGAAACCACTTCATTAGGATGGCTACCTAAAAAAAAAAAAAAAAAGGCAGACGATAGCAAGAGTTGGTTGAAGTCCAAGGGTGGTGCAAGCAATGTGCTTAGCTGCAAATGGAAAGTTTGTTGGTTCAAGTGTACCCAGAGATACCCCAAAAGAAAGGCTTCACAATCTATTTCCAAAAAATCAGCCATTGAAACCCTATGGAGCACAGTTACACTTCTACTCTGTCACAGACAAGGTTACCATGAGTTAGAATCAACTCAATAGAAACTGGGTATAACAAGTGTTGGTAAGGATGTGGTTAAATTGGAAGTTTCACACATTGTCAGAAGGAATGCTAAGCCTTGCAGCTGTTTGAAAAATATTTTGACAGTTCCTCAAAAAGTTAAACATAGATTTACCATGTTGTTGATGTTATATGCCATCGAATTGGTTCCTAGTCATAGGGACCCTAATTACAATAGAAGCAAACACTGCCTGGCCCTGCGCAATCCTCACATATTGGTATCCTTGAGCCCATTTTTGCAGTCACTGTGTCAGTGCATCTCCTTGAGGGACATCCTCTTTTTCAGTGATCCTCTACCAAGAATGATGTCCTTCTCCAGGAACTGGTCCCTCCTGATGTTGTTGTTGTTGTTGTTAGGTGCCGTCGAGTCGGTTCCGACTCATAGGGACCCTATGCACAACAGAACGAAACACTGTCCGGTCCTGCGCCATCCTTACAATCATTGTTATGCTTGAGCTAATTGTTCCAGGCACTGGGTCAACCCAGCTCGTTAAGGGTCTTCCTCTTTTCTACTGACCCTGTACTCTGCCAAGCATGATGTCCTTCTCCAGGGACTGATCCCTCCTGACAACATGTCCGAAGTATGTAAGACGCAGTCTGGCCATCCTTGCCTCTAAGGAGCATTCTGGCTGCACTTCTTCCAAGACAGATTTGTTCATTCTTTTGGCAGTCCATGGTCTATTCAATATTCTTCACCAACAGCACAATTCAAAGGTGTAGATTCTTCTTTGGTCTTCCTTATTCATTGTCCAGCTTTCACATGCATATGATGTGATTGAAAATACCATGCCTTGGGTCAGGCGCACCTTAGTCTTCAGAATAACATCTTTGCTCTTCAACACTTTGAAGAGGTCTTTTGCTGCAGATTTACCCACTGCAAGGCATCTTTTGATTTCTTGACTGCTGCTTCCATGGCTGTTGATTGTGGATCCAAGGAAAATGAAATCCTTGACAACTTCAATCTTTTCTCCATTTATCATGATGTTGCTCATTGGTCCAGCTGTGAGGGTTTTTGTTTTGTTTATGTTGAGGTGCAATCCATACTGAAGGCTGTGGTCTTTGATCTTCATTAGTAAGTGCTTCAGGTCCTCTTCACTTTCAGCAAGCAAGGTTGTGTCATCTGCATAACACAGGTTGTCACTGAGTCTTCCTCCGATCCTGATGCCCCATTCTTCATATAGTCCAGCTTCTCGTATTATTTGCTCAGCATACAGATTAAATATGTATGGTGAAAAAATACAACCCTGATGCACACCTTCCTGACTTGAAACCAATCAGTATCCCCTTGTTCTGTCCGAACAACTGCCTCTTGATCTATGTAAAGTTTCCTCATGAGCACAATTAAGTGTTCTGGAATTCCCATTCTTCGCAGTGTTATCCATAATTTGTTATGACCACACAGTCAAATGCCTTTGCATAGTCAATAAAACACAGGTAAACATCCTTCTGGTATTCTTTGCTTTCAGCCAGCATCCATCTGACATCAGCAATCATATCCCTGGTGCCACGTCCTCTTCTGAAACCAGCCTGAATTTCTGGCAGTTCCCTGTCTATATACTGCTGCAGCCACTTTTGAATGATCTTCAGCAAAATTTTGCTTGCGTGTGATATTAATGATATTGTTCTTTAATTTCCACATTCGGTTGGATCACCTTTCTTGGGAATGGGCATAAATATGTATCTCTTCCAGTCAGTTGGCCAGGAAGCTGTCTTCCATATTTCTTGGCATAGATGAGTGAGCACCTCCAGCAGTGCATCCGTTTGTGAAAACATCTCAATTGCTATTCCATCAATTCCTGGAGCCTTGTTTTTTGCCAATGCCTTCAGAGCAGCTTGGTCTTCTTCCTTCAGTACCATCGGTTCCTGATCATATGCCACCTCTTGAAATGGTTGAATAGTGACTAATTCTTTTTGGTATAATGACTCTGTGTATTCCTTCCATCTTCTTTTGATGCTTCCTGCGTCTTTTAATATTTTCTCCATGGAATCCTTCATTATTGCAACTTGAGGCTTGAAGTTTTTCTTCAGTTCTTTCAGCTTGAGAAACGCCGAGCGAGTTCTTCCATTTTGGTGCTCCATCTCCAGCTCTTTCCACATGTCATTATAATACTTTACTTAGTCTTCTCGAGAAGCCCTTTGAAATCTTCTGTTTAGTTCTTTTACTTCATCAATTCTTCCTTTTGCTTTAGCTGCTCGATGTTCGAGAGAACGTTTCAGAGTCTCCTCTGTCATCCATCTTGGTCTTTTCTTTCTTTCCTGCCTTTTAAATGACCTCTTGCTTTCTTCATGGATGATGTCCTTGATGTCATTACACAACTCGTCTGGTCTTTGCTTAGTAGTGTTCAACGCATCAAATCTATTCTTCAAATGGTCTCTAAATTCAGGTGAGATATACTCAAGGTCATATTTTGGCTCTCGTGGACTTGCTCTGATTTTCTTCAATTTCAGCTTGAACTTGCATATGAGCAATTGATAGTCTGCTCCACAGTTGGCCCCCGGGCTTGTTCTGCCTGATGATATTGAGCTTTTCCATCATCTCTTTCCACAGATGTAGCCAATTTGATTTCTGCGTGTTCCATCTGGTGAGGTCTATGTGTATGGTCGCTGTTTATGTTGGTGAAAGAAGGTATTTGCAATGAAGAAGTCATTGGTCTTGCAAAATTCTATCATTAGATCTCTGGCATTGTGTCTATCACCAAGGCCATGTTTTCCAACTACTGATCCTTCTTTGTTTCCAACTTTCACATTCCAGTCACCAGTAAATATCAATGTATCTTGATTGCATGTTCCATCAATTTCAGACTGCAGCAGCTGACAAAAATCTTCTATTTCTTCATCTTTGGCCTTAGTGGTTGATGCATAAATTTGAATAATAGTCACATCAACTGGTCTTCCTCGTAGGTGTATGGATATTATCCTATCACTGACAGCATTGTTCTTCAGGATAGATCTTGAAACGTCCTTTTTGACGATGACTGCAACACCATTCCTCTTCAAGTTGTCATTCCCAGCATAGTAGACTATATGATTGTCTGATTCAAAATGGCCAATACCAGTTCATTTCAGCTCACTAATGCCTGGGATATCAATGTTTATGCATTCCATTTCATTTTTGACGATTTCCAATTTTCCTAGAATCATACTTTCCAGTTTCCGACTATTAATGGATGTTTGCAACTATTTCTTCTAATTCTGAGTCATGCCACTTCAGCAAATGAAGGTCCCAAAAGCTTTACTCCATCCACGTCATTAAGGTCGACTCTACTTTGAGGAGGCAGCTCCTCCCCAGTCATCTTTTGAGTGCCTTCCAACCTGGGGGCTTATCGTCCAGCACTATATCAGACAATGTTCCACTGCTATTCATAGGGTTTTCACTGGCTAATGCTTTTCAGAAGTAGACTGCTGGGTCCTTCTTCCTAGTCTGTCTTAGTCTGGAAGCTCAGCTGAAACCTGAAGTCCATTGGTGACACTGCTGGTATCTGAATACCGGTGGCATAGCTTCCAGCATCACAGCAACACACAAGCCCCCACAGTACGACAAACTGACAGACACGTGGTGGGTAAAAGGCCTATACAAAGAAAACTACAAAACACTACTGCAAGAAACCAAAAGACACCTACATAAGTTGAAAAACATAACATGCTTATGGATAGGAGGACTCAAGGTTGTGAAATTACTACCCATAACAATCTACAGATACAATGCAATCCTTATCCAAATCCAACAGCATTCTTTAACAAGATGGAGAAAAAAAATCACCAACTCTATATGGGAAAGAAAGAGGCCCCCGAGAAGCAAAGCATTATTGAAGGAGAGTAACATGGGAGGCCTTACACTACCTGATCTTAGAACCTGTTGTACAGCCATGGTAGCCAAAACAGCATGGCACTGGTACAACAGATACATAGACCAATGGAACAGAATTGAGAACACAGATGTAAATCCATTCATCTATGAGTATCTGATATTTGACAAAGGGCCAAAGTCAATTAAATGGGGAAAATACAAGTCTCTTTAACAAATGGTGCTGGCATAACTGGATGTCCATCTGTAAAAAAATGAACTAAGATCCATACCCAAGCATACACAAAAACTAACTAAATGGATTAAAGACCTAAACATTGTTTCTATCACCAAGACCATGTTTTCCAACTACTGATCCTTCTTCCTTGTTTCCAGCTTTCGCATTCCAAATCGCCAGTAATTATCAATGCATATTGATTGCATGTTCAATCAATTTCAGACTGCAGCTGATAAAAATCTTCTGTTTCTTCATCTTTGGCCCTAATGTTTGGTGCATAAGTTTGAATAATAGTCGTATTAACTGGTCTTCACCGTTGTACTTCAGGATAGATCTTGAAACATTCTTTTTGATGATGAATGGAACACCATTCCTCTTCAAGTTGTCATTCCCAGCATAGTAGCCTATATGATTGTCCGATTCAAAATGGCCAATACCAGTCCGTTTCAGCTCACTAATTCCTAAGATACCGATGTTTATGAGTTCCATACCATGTCCAAATTATGTGAGACAAGTCCAGCTATCCTTGCTTCTAAGGAGCATTCTGGTTATGCTTCTTCCAAGACAGATGTGTTCCTTCTTCTAGCAGTCCATGGTATATTCAATATTATTCAACGACACCATAATTCAAAAAAAGAAAATTTTTTTTCGAATTCAAAGGCATCAGTTTTTCTGTGGTTTTCCTTATTCGTTGTCCAATATAAGAAGATTGAAAATACCATGGCTTGGGTCAGGGATCTTAGTCTTCAAAGTGACATCTTTCCTTTTTAACACTTTAAAAAGGTCTTTCACAGCAGATTTCCCAAATGTAATACACGCTTTTATTTCTTGACTGCTGCTTCCATGAGCGTTGATTGTGGATCCAAGTAAAATGAAATTCTTGACAACTTCAGTATTTTTCTCTGTTTATCATGATGTTGCTTATTGGTCTAGTTGTGAGGATTTTTGTTTTCTTTAAGTTGAGGTGTAAGCCATCAATAAGTGCTTCAAGTCTTTTTTACTTTCAACAAGCAAGGTTGTGTCATCTGCATATCGCAGGTTATTAATGAGTTTTCCTTCAATCCTGATGCTACATTCTTCTTCATATAGTCCAGCTTCTTGGATTATTTGCTCAGCATACAGGTTGAATAAATTTGATGAAAGAATACACCTCTGATACATACCATTCCTGATATTAAACAATGCAGTATCCCCTTGTTCTGCTTGAAGGGCTCTGCCTCTTGGTCTATGTACAGGTTCCAGAATTCCCATTCTTTGCAATGTTATCCATAATTTGTTATGATCCACACACATGAATGCCTTTCCATAGTCAATAAAACACAGGTAAACATCTTTCTGGTATTCTCTGCTTTCAGCCATGATCCATCTGATATCAGCCATGATATTGCTTATTCCATGTCCTCTTCTGAATCCAGCTTGAATTTCTGGAAATTCCCTGTCAATGCACTGCTGCCAACACATTTGAATGATCTCCAGCAAAATTTTACTAGTGTGTGATATTAATGATATTGTTCAATAATTTCTACATTCTGTTGGATCACCTGTCTTTGGAATGGGCACAAATATGCATCTCTTCCGGTCCTTTGGCCAGGTAGCTGTCTTCCAAATTTCATGGCATGGATGAGTGAGTGCTTCCAGTGTTGCAACTGTTTGTTGAAACATCTCAATTGGTATTCCATCAGTTCCTGGAGCCTTGTTTTTCGCCAGTGCTTTCAGTGTAGCTTGGACTTCTTCTTTCAGCACCTTTGGTTCTTGATAATATGGTTTCTCCTGAAATGGTTGGATGTTGCCCAATTCTTTTTGGTACAGTGACTCTTGTTTTCCTTCCATCCTCAGTTGATGCTTTCTGTGTAGTTCAATATTTTCCCTGTAGAATCCTTCAATATTACAACTCAAGTCTTGAATTTTTTCTTCAGTTCCTTCAGCGTGTGAAAAGCCGAGCATGTTCTTCCATTTTGGTTTTGTAACTTCAGGTCTTTGCATATGTCATTATAATACTTTACCTTGTCTTCTCGAACCGCCCTTCGAAATCTGTTCAGCTCTTTATGTCATCATTTCTTCCATTTGCTTTAGCTACTCTATGTTCAAGAGCATGTTTCAGAGTCTGTTCTCACATCATTTTGGTCTTGTATTTCTTTCCTTTCATTTTAATGACCTCTTGTTTTCTTTATGTATGATGTCCTTGTTGTCATTCCACAACTCGTCTGATCTTTGGTCATTAATGCTCAATATTTTAAATCTATTCTTCAAATGGTCTCTAAATTCAAGTGGAATATACTCAAGGACATATTTTGGCTCTCATGGACTTGCTCTAATTTTCTTCATCTTCAACGTGAACTTAGACATGAGCAACTGATGGTCTGTTCTGCAGTCAGCCCCTGGCCTTGTTCTAATTGATGATATTTTCTTCTCCACAGATATAGTCGATTTGATTTCTGTGTCTTTCATCTGGCAAGGTCCAGGTCCATATAACCCAGAAATTCCACTCCTAGGTATTAATGTAGGAGAAATGAAAATGCACTTCACCACAAAAACTTGTACATGAATGTTCATAGTTGCATTATTCACAATAGCAAAATGTGGCAACAACTTAAATGACCATCAACAGATGAAGGGATAAATAAAAATTGTTATATTCGTAGAAAGAAAAACAAAAAAAAAATCCTTTGCAATCTAGTCTATTCTCAGTGGCCCTATAAGATGGAGTAGAACTGCCCCTTAAGGTTTCCAGTCTGTATGTCTTTATGGAAGCCAACTTCCCCATCTTTCTTCCATGGAGTGGCCGGAGGGTTCGAACTGCTGACCTTTTGTTTAGCAGCTGAGTGCTTAACCACTGTACCACCAGGGCTCCTTATAGTCATACAATAGATGGTTATTCATCAATAAAAATAAATGAAATAATGATACATGCTGCAACAAGAAACTTGAAAACATTATGTTAAGTGAAAGAAGCAAATTGCAAATACTACCTATTGTATCATCCAATTTACACAAAGTGTCCAGAACAGACCAATTTATAGAGGCAGAAAATAGAGTAACAGTTGTTTATGATTGGGAGCCTTGAGTGGGATGGTGAGTGACAACCAATGTGCATCTTGTTTTGGGGGGTTATGTGTTGATAATATTCCAAAATTACATTGTGGTGATAGTTGCACAATCCTATGAATATAGTTAAAACTACTCATTTGTACTTTTAAAATAGGTGAATTACATGGTATGTGAATTATATCTCTATAAGTCTGTTTCACAAAATGAAGCAACAGTGATAAAAGAAATTGTTAAACATGTGGCTAAGTCTATATAAGCATTGGTTATAAAAATAACAGTGACTAATATAAGGAATTGGAGCCCTGGTGGTGCAGTGGTTAAGTGTTTGGCTGCTGACCAAAGGTTGGCAATTCGAATCCAACAGCCACTCCTTGGAAACACTATGAGGCAGTTCTACTCTGTTCTATAGGGTCGCTGTGAGTTGGAATTGACTTGAGGGCAATGGGTTTTTTGTTTTTAATATAAGAACTTTAAAAAAAGTGATATTACAATACCAGACAACTATAACATGGGAGGTCGCAGGTGGTGATGGTGGGGTTGTAAGAATTAAATATTCTAAATTAATATTCTAAATTCCTTGTATTGAAAATGAAAATAATAGATTTATGATTTAAATTTGGGATTTCTTTTTAAAAAATATTTTTGGTGAATTTATACATAACAAAGCATACACCTATTCAACATGTTTTCTACATGTACAGTTCAATGACATTGGTTACATTTTTGCATTGGATCACCATTCTTGTTCTCTCTACCCATATTGTTTCACCACCATTAACTCAGACTCTCTGTCCCCTAAAATTCCCTTATGTGTTTTACAGTTGTTGTCAATTTGATTGCATATAGATAATTCTTTGCAAGACCGCACTTCTCAAGGCCATCGTTCTTTACTAGTTGAGCTAAACAATTTTAGTTTAAAGATGAATTCATGGGATGGTTTTGGTTCAAGGCTTAAAGATTATCTCAGGGAAATATGTCTGGGGGTTCCCCCAATCTCAATGGATCCATTAAGTCTGACTTAAATAATAATCTGAAATCCTGTTCTACATGTTTCCTCTTTTTGATCAGGATCCATCTATTAGGGATCTCACTCTCTTGCTCTCATTCTTTTATATACACATGCACACACACACACACACACACACACACACACACCCGAATACACACAGCTATACATCATGTTAACTCCCTTGGAAATTGTTTTTAAATTGAAATTATACATACCAAATTACAGTTCAAACTGCAGCATAAAAAGAGCACCCCATATGATTTAAATGTATGTTTTTATAGTTTTATAGCTTCCATTCAATGTAGTAAACTCTATTTTTAAAATCCAGAAGGAAACTTCACTTGCATTTAGGAAAAATTACTGAAGAAATTTCAGTGTATTAATAAAATCATACTTAAATATAGAACAGATGCATGAAGCATACCTTCAGAAGCGAGGAACTTGGAGGCCACATTCATAATATAATTGTCCTAAACACATTTGCACTCCTGCATATGATGAAATCAGTAGCTTAGAGTCAACTTCTTTGGCAGTCAGAATATATAATCTGTGTCCACAATGACATTTGGCCCTTGGATAAAAAGTCTATATAACCAATATAGTTCCAAATGTTAGAACAAGTGTCCTATTATATTTACTGAGGCCACCAGTCTTCCTCTTCAGTGTTAGGAAAAATATTCTCAAAGTTTGGAAACCTAGGAAAAGATGGGGCAGGGAGGGAAGAAAAGAGTGAAAGTTTTAAATGTAGGTCAGGTGCTTGTCCTCTAGTCAAGGGAGAAGGTGTGCTGCCTAGTTTTATTCTGATACTCAGAGAACTTGATCTCGCCATTCCAGATTCATGTGGTCCTTGGGACACAGCTAGATTAAGACATTAAATTTAGCAAAGTATGTCTTTCTAGCTGGCTGAATTACAAATTACCTCCTATAGGTATGTTTACGACCCAGTCACTCCCGCAATATATTTTATTTGACCTCCCTCACTATGACCAGTTTATACAACCCTGACTTCATCTCCTTAATTCATAACTCAAGAACTAATAATAGCTCAGGCTATCTATGATCTTTTAGAGGGAAGCATTTACAGGTTAACAGGGATTATAGGCTGTGACTGCTGGGAAGAATTTGATCCATTTTACAGCTTTTACACAAGTGGCCCAGAAAGGGAAAGCGGAATTTAAGCTGTTTGTGTTAGGCAAGTGGAGGAAGTCTAATCAGACTGCAGTATTCCAGCGCCATCAAATCATATACATAGGAAACCCATATTCTACTTCTAAGTCTGATTTCAATGAAAAGGTAATTTGAATTACTAGTGACTTTTTTTTCACAAGAGGGCCTTACACATTCTTCTATTAACTGTTTAATACCTTCCCTCTGTCAGTAACTCATTAAATGTTGATGGGCAGATATTACCAATCATATCCTGCAAGAGGGTCCTAACAATCACATGCAGAATATCCTCAAGATGTTAGAGGAAGGCAGAATATTAGAAAACAGAATATAACTCAGTTCATAGTTTAAACATTCATTTAGCTTTGCAAAATAAAAGTTGAAGAATGAGAAAAAAAAGATGACATCTTGAAAATCTGAATAAATAACTTAAACATTCATCTCTACATTCTTTGAAAGGGTTTGTACACTTAATAATTTAGTAATAACTGTTCAAATTATTTCATTAATTAATTTCTTCCATACACATGTCTTTGACTAAAAGATTTTTTGTAGACATGTTTATGGCTAAAGAAAAAAGTAAACTATCTTTTGCTTTCTTTCATAGTTGCAATTGATAAAGGCATTTAATACATTTTGTAGGAAATTCAGGAAGTTCCATTTTCCTGAAGGTGAAAGGGAACTGCTCAGCTTCAAAGCATAGATTTTAAAATCAATTGAACACTGTAGTTACTCCCTCAGGATATCATAATATGAGAGACCTTGAAGCTCCATTTATAGTTCTGCATAAAGAAACATACAAGGCTGCCAATCAGTGTGTTAGTTACTTATTGCTGATGTAACACAAAATACCACAAGTGGGTGACTTTAAAGAGCAACCTTTTGTTTTTTCACAGTTCAGGAACCTAGAAGTATGAATTCAGGGAATAGCTGTAAGGGGAGATCCTTCTTTGTCGATAGCCCTGGTTGTTCCTTGGAATTCCTTTCTTTGTAGATAATCCTCGTGTGGTATCTGTCTTCCCCCGTGTATGTCTCTGTGTCTATTTTGCTCTTCATGTAAAACTCAGAAGTAATTAGGTTTAGGATCAATCCTACACTGATATGACCCACTAGCATAATGAAATGCATCTGTTAGTTTGTCATACTGTGGGGGCTTGCATGTTGCTGTGATGCTGGAAGCTATGCTACTGGTATTCAAATACCTGCAATGTCACCCATGGTGGATGGGTTTCAGCTGAGCTTCTAGACTAAGACAGACTAGAAAGAAGGACCTGGTGGTCTACTTCTGAAAAATATTAGCCAATGAAAACCTTATGAATAGCAGCAGAACATTGGTCTGATATAGTACCAGGACATGAGCCCCTCAGTTTGGAAGGTGCTCAAAATACTCCTGGGAGAGAGCTGCCTCCTCAAAGTAGAGTTGACATTAATGACATGGATGGAATCAAGTCTTCAGGACCTTCATTTGCTAATATAGCACAACTCAAAAAAAAAAAAAAACTGCAAACACTCATTAATAATTAGAATGTGGAATGCACGAAGTATGAATCTAGGAAAATTGGAAATCATAAAAAATGAAATGGAACACATAAACATCAATATCCTGGGTTTTAGTGAGCGGAAATGGACTGGAATTGGCCATTCTGAATTGGACAATCATAAGGTCTACTATGCCAGGTGTCTTAGTCATCTAGTGCTGCTATAATAGAAATACCACAAGTAGATGGCTTTAACAAAGAGAAATTTATTTTCTCACAGACTATAGGCTAGAAGTCCAAATTCTGGGTGTCAGCTCCAGGTCAAGGCTTTCTCCCTCTGTCGGCTCTGGAAGAGTTCCCTCTCATCAGTCTTCCCCTGGACTAGGAGCTTTTCTACTCAGGAACGCCACATTCAAAGGACACACTTGCTCCTGGTGGTTCTTTCTTGATGGTATGAGGTCCTCAACTCTCTGCTTGCTTCCCTATTCTTTTATCTCTTGTAAGATAAAATGTGGCGCAGGCCACAGGCCAGGGAAACTCCCTTAACATTGGATCAGGAATGTGACCTGAACAAGGGTTTTACATCCCACCTTAATTCTCTTAAACCACAGGCAGAGATTATGATTTATAACACATAGGAAAATCACAAAATGGAGGACAACCACACAGTACTGGAAATCATGGCCTAACCAAGTTGACACATATCTTGGGGGAACACAATTCAATCTATGACATGGGGAATGACAATTTGAAGAAGAATGGCATTGCATTCATCGTTAAAAAGAACATTTCAAGATCTATTCTGAAGTACAACACTGTCAGTGATAGGATAATATCCAGTTAATATGACTATTATTCAAATTTACCCACCAACCACGAAGGCCAATGAGGAAGAAATTGCAGATTTTTACCAGTTTCTGCAGTCTGAAATTGACCAAACACGCAATCAGGAATCATTGATAATTACTGGTGATTGGAATGCAAAAGCAGGAAATGAAGGATTGGTACTTGGAAAATATGGTCTAGATGTTAGAAAGGATGCCGGAGATGGCATGATAGAATTTTGCAAGACCAATGACTTCTTCATTACAAATAACTTTTTTCCACCAACATAAACAATGGTGACTACACAGGTGGATGTCACCAGATGGAATACACAGAAATCAAATCGACTACATCTGTGGAAAGAGATGATGGATAAGCTCAGTATCATCAGTCAGAACAAGGCCAGGGGCCAACTGTGGAACAGATCATTTATTGCTCATAAACACATTCAAGATGAAACTGAATAAAATTAAAACAAGTCCACGAGAACCAAAGTAGGACCTTGAGTATATCTGGCCTGAATTTAGAAATCATCTCCAAAATAGATTTGACACGTTGAACTGTAATGACTAAAGACCAGACGAGTTGTGCAATGACATCAAGGACATAATACATGAAGAAAGCATGAGGTCATTAAAAAGACAGGAAAGAATGAAAAGACCAAAACGGATGTCAGAAGAGACTATGAAACTTGCTCTTGAACATTGAGTAGCTAAAAGGAAAGGAAGAAAGGATGAAGTAAAAGAGCTGAACAGAAGATTTCAAAGAGCAACTTGAGAAGACAAAGTAAAGTATTATAATGACATGTGCAAAGACCTTGAGATAGAAAACCAAAAGGGAAGAACATGCTGGACATTTCTCAAGCTGAAAAAACTGAAGAAAAAATTCAAGCCTCAGATTGCAATAGTGAAGGATTCTATGGGGAAAATATTAAATGACACAGGAAGAATCAAAAGAAGATGGAAGGAATATACAGTCACTATACCAAAAAGAATTGGTTGATGTTCACCCATTTTAAGAGGTAGTATACGATCAGGAACCGATTGTACTGAAGGGAGAAGTCCAAGCTACACTGAAGATATTGGCAAAAAATAAGGCTCCAGGAATTGACGGAATACCAATTGAGATGTTTCAACAAACAGATTCAGGCCTGGAAGGGCTCACACATCTAAGCCAAGAAATTTGGAAGACAGCTACCTGGTCAACTGACTGGGAGAGATCCATATTTATGCCTATTCCAAAGAAAGGTGATAGAACCTAATGTGGAAATTATCACATAATATAATGAATATCACACACAAGTAAATTTTTGCTGAAGATTATTCAAAAGTGGCTGCAGCCAGAAATTCAAGCTAGATTCAGAAGAGTACCTGGAACCAGGGATGGAACTGCTGATGTCAGATGGATCCTGGCTGAAAGCAGAAAATACCAGAAAGATGTTTACCTGTGTTTTACTGACTATGCAAAGGCATTCAACAGTGTATGCCATAACAAATTATGGTTAACATTGCTAAGAATGGGAATACCAGAACAAATTGTGCTCATGAGAAACCTGTACATCAATCAAGAGGCAGTCTTTGGAACAGAACAAGGGGATACTGAGTGGTTTAAAGTCAGGAAAAGTGTGCATCAGGGTTGCATCCTTTCACCATACCTATTCAATGTGTATGCTGAGCAAATAATCAGAGAAGCTGGACTATATGAAGAAGAACAGGACATCAGGTTTGGAGGAATACTCATTAAAAACCTGTGTTATGCAGATGACACAACCTTGCTTGCTGAAAGTGAAGAAGACTTAAAGCACTTATTGGTGAAGATCGAAGACTACAGTCTTCAGTATGGATTACACTTCAACATAAAGAAAACAAAAATCCTCACCACTGGACCAATGAGCAGCATCATGATAAATGGAGAGAAGATTGAAGTTGTCAAGGATTTCATTTTATTTGGATCCACAATCAACACTCATGGAAGCAGCGGTCAGGAAATCAAAAGATGCTTTGATTGCATTTTGCCAATCTGCTGCAGAGACCTCTTTAAAGTGTTGAAAAGCAAAGATGTCACTCGAGGACTAAGGTGCACCTGACCCAAGCCATGGTGTTTTCAATCGCCTCATATGCATGTAAAACCTGGACTATGAATAAGGAAGACTGAAGAAGAACTGGTGCCTTTGAATCGTGGTATTGGTGAAGAATATTGGATATAGCATGGATTGCCAAAAGAATGAATAAATTTGTCTTGGAAGAAGTGTGACCAGAATGTTCCTTGGAAGCAAGGATGGTAAGACAATGTCTCATACTTTGGATATGTCATCAGGAGGAATCAATCCCTGGAGAAGTACATGATGCTTGGTAAAGTAGAGGGTCAACGAAGAAGAGGAAGACCCTCAACGAGATTGATTGACACAGTGGCTGCAAGAATGGGCTCAAGCATAACAGTGATTGTGAGGATGGCGCAGGACCAGGCATTATTTCATTCTTTTGTACATAGTGTCATTATGAGTCAGAATCGACTTGATTACACCTAACAACAACAATTAACAACCTAACAGAAGAAAACCCTATTTCTAAACAGGATTATCTCCACAGGTACAGGGGTTAGCATTCCAACACATTTGGGGGGAGGTGGGTACAAATCAGTCGGTAGCATTCCAAATTAGGCTCCCCAAAATTCATGTCCTTCCCGTGTGCAAAACATATTTTTCCTGTCGCATCGTCCCCAAAAGTCTTAATCCACTCCAGCATCAACTCTGAGTCCAAAATCTCATCTTCTAAATAATCTAAGTCAAGTATGGGTAAGACTCTGGGTATGTTCCATCCTGCCACAAATTTTTTTGCATCTGTGGACCTGTGAAACCTAGAATGAAAGTTATTTGCTTCTAAAGCATGATGGTAGGACAGGAACAGGGTAGACATTTCTATTCCAGAAAGGTGTGGTTGGAGAAAAAGAAGGGTTCTCAGGTACCAAGCAAGTCCAAAACCCAGCAGGGCAAATCTCATTACCTCCAAGGCTTGAACATCTGTTTTCCAGGCAAATCTGGGCAATGGCCTCATCCCCTGGACCCTACGCATTAACTCTGCCTTCTGGATTCTAGGCAGAGGCCTCTCAGCCCTGAGGTTTGGCCCCACCTTCCAAGCACTCTGGGAGAGTGGCCTCACACCCTCAGCCCTAGGCATCTCCATTCTCCTGGTAAACCAGCACAGCAGCCCCCCCCCAACATTGGACAGTGGACCCATTTTCCTGGTCCACTGGCATGGCAGATTCATCCCCTCAACTTTGTGTAGAAGCTCCATTCTCTCGGCCCACCAGAATGGCAGCCCCACTCTCTGGAACTATGCAGTAGCCCTGCCCTTTGAAACCTATGGGTGGGTGACTACACCTTTGAAACTGAGGAAGGAGCAGCCCTGCCCCCTTGTGCTCCTTCTGACAATTCTGCTAGTCTTTGAATTGCTCCCATGTGGTGGCTTTCTTTTCTGGAAAGACAGCAGATGTTTGAAAACAAGTAACTCCATTGGCCTATTTCCTGCCTGTAGAATTCCAGGAGGCAGAAAGCTTTCCTTCATTTTGTAATGTCTCTGTCCCTTTCATTCTAAGCTTGCAAGATTTATGCTGAGGTTATTGATTAGACTCATCAGCCACAAGCCTAATTTTTTTTTTTTAGCAAATGATTGTATAGCCATGTCCTTGATGTTCTTTCCAGGGCACACTGTCTTAGTTTCTACAGTAGAATTTTCCAGATCTTTACATTACATTTTGCACAGTTAATTTCTTTTTTTCTTTTTGTTATTGCACTTTAGATGAAGGTTTGCGGAACAAATTAATTTCTCATCAGTTAATACACACATTGTTATATGACATTGGTTAACAAGCATATGACATGTCAACACTCTCCCTTCTCAAACCTGGGTTCCCTATTACCAGCTTCCCTGTTCCCTCCTGCCTTCCAGTCCTTGCCCCAGGGCTGGTGTACCCCTTTAGTCTTGTTTTGTCCCATGGGCCTATTCAATCTTTGGCTGAAGTGTGAACCTCAGGAGTGACCTCATTAAAGAGCTGAAAAAGTGTCTGGGGCCCATACTTTCAGGGTTTGTCCAGTCTCTGTCAGGTCAACAAGTCTGGCTTTTTTTTTTTTTTTTTGAGTTAGAATTTTGTTCTACATTTTCTCCAGCTCTGTCCAGGACCCTCTATTGTGATCCCTGTCAGAGCAGTAGGTGGTGGTAGCCGGGCACCATCTAGTTGTACTGGACTCAGCCTGGTGCACAGTTAATTTCTATGTCTATCTGTTTCCTCCCACATTTTACTTTAAGCAACAAGGAGAAACTACACCTCATCTTCAAGATTTTGCTTAGTTCATCATTTACAATGCCTACTTTTAAAAAATATTTTAACATAATTGAGACTTGTTCTCTGCCACTTTATAACAAGTATTAACTTTCCTTCAGTGTCCAATAACATGTCCATAATTTCCTTTTAAAGCCTCACCAGAAGCAAATTTAATGTCTACACTTCTAGCAACATTCTGTTTATGAAGAAAGAAACGTTCCCCACAGCTCTCAATTCTTCGATCTCTCGTCAGAATTTCCCTTAATGTCCAAAATCCAACCAATAGTCTCTTCAAGGCAATTTAAGCTCTTACTATCAGGCACATCAAAATTCCTCCAGCCTCTATCCATTACCCAATTCAAAAGCCCTCACTACATTTTAGATATTCGTTAGAACAGTATCCCCATTCTCCGGTACCAAATTTTTCTTAGTCACCTAATGTTCCTGTAACACAAAATATCACAAGTTGGTTGATTTAAAGAACAGACATTTATTTTCTCACAGTTCAGGAAGCTAGAAGTCTGAATTCAGGGTGTAGCTCTAGAGGAAGGTCTTTATCCATTGCCTCTGGAGTTCCTGGGAGTTCCATGGAGTTCCTTGGCATTTCTTGGTTTGTATATGATCCTTGTGTGGTGTCTGTCTTAACTTTTTGTTTGTCTCTGTGTCTATCTCCTCTTTATATAACTGAGAAGTGATCAGGTTTAGGATCTACTGTACTCTGATAGGACTTCATTAACATAACAAAAACTCTTTTAAAAAATCATCACATCCATAGGTACAACTGTTAAAATTTCAAGATATATTTTGGTGATACACAATTCAATCCATAACAGTGTAGGTAATTAAAAAAACAAAACAAACAACAGCAACAACAACAACAAAAAAAAAACAGGTAATGGGACATTTATAAACCAAAACTCAAGGCAATGCTAAAATAACTATTGGGAAGTAAAATTTTCATCATGTCATTCTGCAGCATGCAAACTCTCAGTGGTTTCTCATTTTCAGTGGGAGATTGTCTCCTTTCCTTAGTGTTAAGGCCTTCCACAGTCTTCCCCTGTTCTTTCTAACCAAACTTCTTTTTCACCATTCTCTAAAATCCTCACTTCATTTTGGTCAAACTCATCTTCCTTCAAAATGTGAGGCTTATTTTAACCTCTGTATCACTATCCATGTTTTCTTTTCCATCTATTCAAATCTTATCCATCCTTCAGGACCTGTCCTAAGTCTAAAGAATTACCAGATATGTTCCACTCAAATTGATCTAACATTCCTCTGAACTCCTAAACAATTTCCTTCCTGATTCACCCGCAGCTTGGCCACTGATGATATAAATTTTTGTTTGTTTTGTTTTTAACAATCTGTGTGCTTGTCTCCTCTCACCAACAAAATTAAACTTTTAGAGGCAATGATCATGTCCTCCACATTTCTTTTTATTCCTCAAAGTGTTTTAAGTTGCAAGGAGAAACCACATTCCATCTTCAAGATTGTGCTTAACAGAATTCAGTTCATGCTAGGTACTCAATACATGCTTGAATTGAATTGAAGCAAATCTCTGCTGCCTTCATACTGCATATGTTGTTCCATTACCATCCACAACAATATTGCTTAATCCAACATTGCTTAATCCAACAGCTACATCTCTGATATCCTAATGTTCATAAATTAATGCAGTTCATTTATGTCAAATACAGATACGGCATTACCTCTTTTAATAAAACAAGATACTATTTATTACATAAAAAAATTTGAAAAGCACTGAGAAAAATAAACTTCACAGGACAATAAATGTCTTAACTGTACCAATAATGTCAATCTTATCCCAGAAAAATTGCTAAAAACTATTTACTGCTAAAACTGATAACAACATGGAAATGGAAAACACAATAGTTATTTGGAGCAGCTGGTTTTGATACCTATGATGGCTGACATGATTCTCTATATTTTGTACTTACTGATGTGATTCAATATATTTAGCATTTGGAAGATTATCTCATTTATTATATAGTTTACAGTTTTTAATCATGGCAAGGGCCCTTCTTTTAGATATGTAATGGGGAGAGGACATGTATGTCAGGTTTTGTGTAAGTGACTGTCTGGCAGGGGTCTGGGTAAAGAGATGAAGGAAACATAACCTCTACTGTCTTGCAAATAATTTTTTTCTTTGCATACATGTCTTGTTTTCTATTGTATACTCAGAACCACACACAGTATTGTGTACATATTAGGCACTCAATAAATATTTGAACAAATGAACAATTAGGACAACATAGTATATTGAAAATATTGTAACCTCAGTTCAAATATATCAAATGTTCATTGAGTCTGTCAAGTTTTTGTTAAAAAGAGTGATATAAATTTGCTCAAAATATGGTGGAATGTATGAACAAGTAACCAGGAGACAGTCAAAGAAACTTTGATGTTTCAGTCGAACCAGCTAACATAATTTTTCCTAGGAAACAGACAAATTCAACTGATTATTCTGGCAAAATTTAAAAGCTACGATGAACATAAAACATTAAAACAACAGATATATAGAGATGGAAAGCTGAAAAAAACAAAAAATTACAGGGAAAATAGTTTAATGGTGAAGTAAAAAGAGTACAGTGATACAAGTTATGCTATTAATCATTACTTCTTTTTCTCATGAAAGTTAAAAGATCTAAGTAATATGAAATGTGTTATGGATTTCTGTAAACATATGGGTAAATATACATATAAGCTTGTATGTCTGTGTACAAACCTGATATGGAAGATTGTCTAAAAATTCTAGCAACAAAATGAATGTGTACATAAAACCACAGAACTCTAAGAAAAAACCATAGGGGTAATGCTACAAGGCTTAGACTTAAACAATGGATTCTTAGATATGACACCAAAAGCATATGCAACAAAAGATGAAAGAGACAAATGGGATCTCGTCAAAATTTAAAACTTCTGGACATCAAAGTACTTTATCAACAAAGTGAAGAGATAATCTACAGGCTAAAAAATAATTTAGGGAATCATATAGCCAATAAGGGTTTAATATGCAGAGTATATAAAGATATATATACAACTAGTTGGGGGTTGAGACAACAAAACAAACAACTCAAATGAAAAATGGGCAAAGGATCTGAATAGACATTTCACTAAAGAAGATATACAAATAACCAACAAGTACGTGAGAAGATGCTCAACAATATTAGCCATATTGTTGAATGCTCTCCAGTAGATTCCAACTCATAGCAACCCTATATGACAGAATAGAACTGCTCCATTATCTATTACCCGATGCAAATCAAAACCGCAATGACATATTACTTCCAATAGGATGGTTAACATTAAAAAATGGAAAATAACAAATGTTGGTGAGGATGGGGAGAAACCAGGACCATCGTTCATTGCTGGTGGGAATACAAAATGGTACACCTGCTATGGAAAACGTAAAACTCAAAAAGTTAAACATAAAGCTACTATTTGATGCCGTTGGTTACTGTTGTGTCAACTCCGACTCATGACAACCTCATGTGTTACAAAGTGAAACTGCTCCATAGGGTTCTCTTGACTATAATCTTAATGCAAGAAGATCACCAGACCTATTTTCCACAATACCTCTGGATGGGTTCAAACAACCAACATGTAGGTTAGCAGTCGAGAGCAAACCATTTGTGTCACTGAGGGATCTGAGAGCTACCACTCTTAGTTATATACCCAAGATATTTGAAAGCAGCCACATGATCAGACACATGTATACCAATGTTCATTGTAGCACTATTCACATTAACCAAAAGGTAGAAACAACCAAAATGTCTATCAACAGATGAATGGATAAACAAAATGTGTTATATACATACTATGGAATATTACTCTGCCATAAATAGAAATGAAGTCCTAATACTTGCTACGACACGGATGAAACTTGAAATGATTATGCTGAGTGAAATAAGGTAATCACAAAAGGACAAATATTGAATGATCTCACTAATATGAATTACCAACAATAGGCAAATATTTGGCAAACTATATTGGTGATGGTTGTAAAACATGATTGATATAATTGATCTCACTGAATTGTATACGTGAAAAATGTTGAATTGGCAAATGTTGTATTATCTGCATTTTACAACAATAAAAATGTGTAAGGCATAAGGAGTATTAAACAGATTAATTTGTAAATGTAAAGTATTACTGGAGGTTGAGGTAAAATTCAAAGGAGGGTACCTAAAATGCTCAAGGGAATGAAGTCTATTGTATAAGAAAATACTTAGAAGTTTAGTGCTCTCTAGTTTATAAATGGAGGTGTAAGAGTCCATTGTTTACGAAAGAGGTGGCAAAGGAGAGAGATCATGGACTTGTTGACTGAGTTCTTCAAATAATAGCCAAATAATAGCTAACATTTATTGAAAGCTTCTTATGTTTCCATCACTATGCTAAACATTTAATATGCATTATCTCATTTAATAATTTACAGCAATCCTATAGTACAGGTACCGTTATTTACCCATTTTTGATACTAGGATATTGAAGCTCAGTGTATTAAATAACTTGCTCATGGTCTCAAAGTCATGTGGAAGAGTCTGGATTTAAATGCAGATCTTGTTGATTTCAGAGTCCATGCCCTTAATCACTGTGTTATTCACTACCAGGGCAGATGTGTGTGTGTGTGTGTTAGGGAGGGGATTTCTAAGTGTGTGAATGTGTGTATGTGTGTGATGTGGGGAATTTTACAAAAAAGTAATTTTGAAGTTTTACAGAATGATACTTAAAAATAATAATAAAGATTCATAGAAAGTTCATATTCCACTCAACCTTGCATTCCCAATCCCTTTAACCCTGCTCTACTTTTTCTTTTTCCACAGCACTTTTTCGTTCTAAGATACTATGTTCTTTAGTTTTTCTCCTCAACTCCCAAACCATGCAAGCACTATGACGGTGGATATCTCAGTTTTGTTTCTTGATCTGTCCCAAGACATACAAAAAGATCTGGCACTCAATAAATATTTGATTATTGAATGAGTTTTCAGAAAATGAAATATAAAAGACTCTTAAAATTCTGAAAGATGTTCAGCCTCACTCATAATAAGAGAAATAAAATTTAATATCACAAAAAAATACAAATTTCACCTGTTATGCCAACACTAAAATATTTGTTAACGTAATTTTTATCAGTGTGTGGAAAATACACACTCTCAGACATTGTTGGTGGGAGAGTAAATCGGTATAAGTTACATAAAGGACAATTTAGCAATAATTACAAAAATATTAAATAGACATAGGTTTTGCCCCAGGAATTCCACCTACCCCCAAAAATGATGACATATTTTTGTTAATTTTAATATTGTTTATAATAGCAAATGAATAGAAACAACCTAAATGTCCTTTAATAAGGACCTGGGTAAGTAAATGATGGTCTGTCTATATCAGTGGTGTCCAATAGAAATGTAATGCAATTTTAAATTTTCTATTACTCATGTTAAAAGAATAAAAAGAAACAAGTGAAATTAATTTTAATAGTATATTTTTAACCACATATATCTAAAATATCATTTCAACATGTAATAAACAAAATTATTGAGATATTTTACATCCTTTTTTAATAAAAATCTTTGGAATCTGGTGTATTTACACTTACAGCACAGTTCAATTCAGACTAGTCACATTCCAAGTGCTCAGTAGCCATATTTGGCTAGTGGCTACCATATTGGACAGTGCAACTCCATACAATGGGACGATATATAGGTAATAACTGGTCTTCCTTGTAGGCTTATGGGTATTATTCTATCACTGACTGTGTTGAACTTCAGGATACATCTTGAAATGCTCTTTTTGATGTTGAATGTGTCCCCTTCAATTTGTCATTCTAGCATAGTAGACCTTATGATTGTTTTGTCTGATTCAAAATGGCCAATGTCAGTCCACTTCAGCTCACTAATGCCTAGGATATCCATGTTTATGCATTCCAATTCATTTTTGATGACTTCCAATTTTCCTAAATTTATACTTTGTACATTCCATATTCTGATTAATGGATGTTTGCAGCTGTTTCTCCTCATTTTGAGTCATGCCGCATCAGCAAATGAAGGTCCTGAAAGCTTTACTCCATCCAAGCCATTAAGGTCAACTCTACTTTGAGGAGGCAGCTCTTCCCTTGTAATATTTCAAGTGCCTCCCAACATAAGGGGCTTAACTTCTAGCACTGTATTAGACAATGTTCCATTGCTATTCATAAGGTTTTCACTGACCGATTTTTTCAGAAGTAGACCACCAGGTTCTTCTTCCTAGTCTCCTTTACTCTGGAAGCCCCTCTAAAACCTGTCCTCCATGGGTGACCCTGCTGTTATTTGAAAGAGCAGTGGCATAGCTTCCAGTATCACAGCAACACAAAGCCACCACAGTATGGCAAACTGACAGAGCAGTGGTGGTATTCAAATTTACACAACAACCATTAATGCCAAGGTGATGAAACTGAAGATTTTTATCAACTTCTGCTGTTTGAAATTGATCAAATGTGCAATTGGGATGCGAAAGTTGAAACCAAAGAAGAAGGATCTATAGTGGGAAAATACGGCCTTTGTGATAGAAACTACGCTGGAGACTGCATGATAGAATTTTGCAAGACTGACTTCTTCATTGAAAATACCCTTTTTCAACAACATAAATGGTGACTATACACATGGACCTGGCAAAGTAGAATACACAGGAATCAAATCAACTACATCTGTGGAAAGAGACGATGGAGAAGCTCAATACCATCATTCAGAACAAGGCCAGGGGCTGAGTAGGGAACATTAATTACTCCTATGCAAGCTCAAGTTGAATCTGGAGAATATTGAAACAAGTCCACCAGAGGCGAATACAAACTTGAGTATATTCCACTTGAATTTAGATTCCATCTCAAGGATAGATTTGACACATTTTACGTTAATGACTTAAGACCAGATGAGCTGTGGGGTGACATCAAAGACATCATATGTGAAGAAAGCAAAAGTCATTAAAAACACAGGAAAGAAAGAAAAGTCCAAAATGGATGTCAGAAGAGACCCTGAAACTTGCTCTAGAATGTAAAGTACCTAAAGCAAATGCAAAAAATGATGAAGTAAAAGAGCTGAACTGATTTCAAATGGCAGCTCCAGAAGACAAAGTAAAGTCTTATAACGGAATGTGCAAAGACCTGGAGTTAGAAAAACAAAGGGAAAAACACACTTGGCATTTCTCAAGCTTAAAGAACTGAAGAAAAACTCAAGCCTAGAATTGCAATATTGAAGTATCTATGGGCAAAATATTGACCAAAGTAGGAAGCATCAAAAGAAGAAGGAAGGGATAAAAAGAGTCACTGTATCAAAAAGAATTGGTCAATGTTCAACCATTTCAGGTACTAGCGTATGATCAAGAACTGATGATATTGAAGGAAGAAGTCCAAGCTGCATTGAAGGCATTGATGAAAACAAGGCTCCAGGAATTGAGTGAATATCAGTTGAGATGTTTCAAAAAATGGATGCAGTACTAGAGGTGGTCACTCATCTATGCCAAGAAATTTGGAAGACAGCTACCTGGCCAACTGACTAGAAGAGATCCATATTTATGCCCACTGCAAAGAAAGGTGATTCAACCAAATGTGGAAATTATCAAACAATATCATTAATATCACACACATAAAATTTTGCTGAAGATCATTCAAAAGTGTTCCCAGCAGTACATTGACAGGAAACTGTCAGATACTCAAGCCGGATTCAGAAAAGGACATGGAATGAGGGATATCATTGCTGATCTCAATAAACCTTGGCTGAAAGCACAGAAGACCAGAAAGATGTTTACTTGTGTTTTATTGACTATACAAAGGCACTCCACTGTGTGAATCATAACAAATTGTGGGTAACATTGTGAAGAATTGGAATTCCAGAATACTTAATTGTTCTCATGCAGAGCCTGTACATAGACCAAGAGGCAGTCGTTCCAACAGAACAATGGGATACTGGGTGGTTTAGAATTAGAAAAGATGTGTGTCCAAGTTGTATCCTTTCAAAATACTTAATCTGTATGCTGAGCAAATAAGCTGAGAAACTGAGCTGTATGCAGAAGAACAGAGCATCAGGATTTTAGGAAGACTCATTAACAACCTGTGATATCCAGATGACACAACCTTGATTGCAGAAAGCGAAGAGGACTTGAAACAAGGGTGACAATCAAAGACTAGATCCTTCAGTATGGAATACACCTCGACATAAGGAAAACAAAATCCTCAAACGTGGTCCAATAAGCAACATTATGATGAACAGTCAAAATATTGAGATTGTCAAGGATTTCATTTTACTTGGCTCCACAGTCAATGCCCATGGAAGCCACAGTCAAGAAATCAAGGGATGTATTGCATTAGCCAAATCTGCTGAAAAAGGCCTCTTTAAAGTGTTAAAAAGGAAAGACATAACTTTGAGGACTACGGTGCACCTGACCCAAGCCATGGTATTTTCTTTTTTTATGATTTCTTTTCAAAATGTACTCTAGATGAAGATTTACAGAACAAACTAGCTTCTCTTAAACAGTTAGTACACATATTGTTTTATGACATTGGTTAACAACCCCATGACATGTTAACACTCTTCCTTCTCCAGCTTGGGTTCCTTATTACCAGCTTCCCTGTCCTCTCCTGCTTTCTAGTCTTTGCCCTGGGGCTGTTGTGCCCTTTTAGTCTTGTTTTGTTTTATGGGCCTTTCTAATATTTGGTTGAAGGACAAACCTTGGAAACTACTTCATTACTGAACTAAAAGGCTTTCTGGGGGCCATACTCTTGGGGTTTCTCCAGGCTCTGTCAGGCTAGTAAGTTTGGTCTTTTTTTGTGTGTTAGAATTTTGTTCTACATTTTTCTCCAGCTCTGCCCAGGAACCTCAATTGTGATCCCTGTCAGAGCAGTCAGTGGTGGTAGCCTGGCACCATATAGTACTGGACTCAGTCTGATGGAGGCCTTGGTAGATGAGGTCCATTAGCCCTTTGGACTAATCTTTTCCTTGTATCTTTAGTTTTCTTCATTCTTCCTCACTCCCGAAGGGCTGAGATCAGTGGAGTATCTTAGATGGCTGCTCACAGGCTTTTAAGACCCCAGATGCTACTCAACAAAGTAGAATGTACAACATTTTTTTTTATAAACCATGCTAGACATTCCCAGGGACCATGGTTCCCACAGCCCTCAACCCAGCGATTTGATCCATCAGGGAGTTTGGATGTGTCTATGGAGCTTCTATGACCTTCCCTTATACCCTTCACCAAAGTTACCACTTATCTATTGTCTAGTTACTGTTTTTCCCTCCCTAACCCTCACCTCCCTCATAACCATTAAAGGTTTTTTCTTTTTGTGTGTGAACCTTTTCATGAGTTTTACAATAGTGGTCTTATACAGTATTTGTCCTTTTGTGATTGACTTATCTCACTCAGCATAATGCCCTCCAGATTCATCCATGTTATGAGATGCTTCACAGATTCATCATTGTTCTTTATCTTTGCATAACACTCCATTGTGTGTATGTACCATAGTTTGCTCATCCGTTCATTTGTTGGTGGGCATCTAGGTTGTTTCCATCTTTTTGCTCTTGTGAACAATGCTGCAATGAACATGGGTGTGCATATGTCTATTCCTGTGATGACTCTTATTTCTCTAGGATATATTCCTAGGAGTGGGATTGCTAGATCATACGGTCTTTCTGTTTCTAGCTTTCTAAGGAAGTGCCTTATCATTTTCCAAAATGGTTGTATCATTTTGCATTCGCACCAGCAGTGCGTAAGAGTTCCAGTCTCCCCACAGCCTCTACAACATTTGTTATTTCCTGTTGTTTTGAATTGTGCCAGTAATGCTGGGGTAAGGTGGTATCTCATTGTTGTTTTGTTTTGCTTTTCTCTAATGACTAGTGATCATGAGCATTTCTCATGTGTCTGCTGGCCCATTGAATGTCTTCTTTGGTGAATTCTCTGTTCATTTCCTTTGCCCATTTTTTAACTAGGTTATTTGTCTTTTGGTTGTAGAGGTGTTAGATTTTCTTATAGTTTTAGACGTTAGACCTTTGACTGCTTTGTAATAGCCAATTTTTTTTCCCAGTCTGTAGTTTCTCTTTTTACTCTTTTGGTGAACATAAATGTTTAATTTTTAGAAGATTCCAGCTATTTAGCTTATCTTCTGGAGTGTGTGTGTTGCTGGTTGTAGTTTGTATCCTGTTAATGCTGTGTATTTTTTTCTTCTATAAATTTTATAGTTTTTGGCTTTATATTTAGGTCTTTGATCCATTTTGAATTAGTTTTTGTATATGGTGTGAGGTATAGGTTCTGTTTCATTTTTTTGCAGATGGACATCCAGTTTTGCCAGCACCATTTATTAAAAAGGCTGTCTTTTCCCCATTTGATGGACTTTGGGCCCTTGTTGAAGATTAGTTGACCTTAGATGGATGGATTTACATCTGGGTTTTCAATTCTGTTCCATTGGTCTATGTATCTGTCATTGTACCAGTACCAGCCTGTTTTGACTACAATAGCTGTACAGTAGGTTCTAAGGTCAGGCAGTGTGAGGTCTCCTACTTTATTCCTTTTCAATAGTGCTTTAGTTATCTATGGCTTCTTACCTTTCCATATAAAGTTAATGATTAGTTCTTCCATGTCTTTAAAGAATGGTATTGGTATTTGGTTGGGCTTTGCATTGTATTTGTATTTGTAAATTGCTTTGGATAGAATTGTCATTTTCACAATGTTGAGTCCACCTATCCATGAGCATGGTATGTTTTCCCATTTACGTAGATCTCTTTTGGTTTTTTGCAGTAGCATTTTGTAGTTTTGTTTGTATAGGTCTTTTAAATCCCTAGTTAGATTTATTCCCAAGTATTTTATTTTTTAGGGGCTATTGTATTGTTTTCAAGATTTCCTTTTCATCATTCTTTTTATTGGTGTTTAGGAATCCAACTGATTTTTGTATGTTTGTCTTGTATCCTGCTGCTCTGCTAAATCTTTCCATTAGTTCCAGTAGTTTTCTCATGGAGTCTCTTGGGTTTTCTATGTGTAGTACCATCTCATCCGCAAACAGGGACAGTTTAACATCTTCATTACCAATTTGGATTCCCTTTATTTCTTTTTCTTGCCTTATTGCTCTACCTAGGACTTCCCGCATGATGTTAAATAGGAGTGTTAATACAGGGCATCCTTGTCTTTTTCTTGTTCTCAAGGGGAATATTTTCAGCCTCTATCCATTAAGAATGATGTTGGCCATCCCTTTTGCATAGATTGCCTTTACTATGTTGAGAAATTTCCCTTCTATACCTATTTTATTGAGAGTTTTATCAGTAATGGGTGTTGGACTTTGTCAAATGCCTTTTCTGAGTTGATTCATATGGTCGTGTGGGTATTTTCTTTCCTTTAATTTATGTGTTGGATTATATTGATTAATTTTCTAATGCTGAACAACCCTTGCATACCTGGTATGAATCCTAGTTTGTTGTGGTGTATTATTTTTTTTTATGTGATGCTGATTTCTATCAGTTAGGATTTTGTTGAGAGATATTGGTCTGTAATTTTTTTTGTGGTGTCTTTGCCTGGTTTTGGTATCAGGGTTATGCTGGCTTCATAGAGTAAATTTGAAAATGTCACTTCCTTTTCTATGTTCTGAAATATTTTGAGTAGTACTGGCATAGGTCTTCTCTAAATTTTGGTAGAATTCTCCAGTGAAGCCATCTGTTCCAGGGCTTTTTTTGTTGGAAGTTAATTTTTTATTATCTTTTCAATCTCTTACCTTGTTATGGGCCTGTTCAGATTTTCAACCTCATTTTGTGTTAGTTTGGTTAGGTAGTGTGTCTCTAGAAAGTTGTTCATTTCCTCTAAAAAAAAAAATTTCCTCTAGGTTTTCAAATTTGTTGGAGTATAATATTTCATAATATTCTGTTATGACTCTTTTTATTTCAGTTGGGTCTATTGTAATGTCCGTCATTTCATTTCTTATTTGGGTTATTTGCATCCTCTCCTGTTTTTCTTTTGTGAATTCGGACAATCATTTGTCAATTTGATGATCCTTTCAAAGAATCCTTTCTATTGTTTTTCTATTCTCTATGCCATTTATTTCTGCTCTGATCTTTCTTATTTCCTCTTTTTCTGGTGACTGTGCCAAGCCATGGTATTTTCAATTGTCTCATATGCATTCAAACCCAGACAGTGAATGAGGAAGCCTGAAGAATTGATTCCTTCAAATTATGGTGTTGTAGAAGAATATTGAATATACCATGGCCTACTAGAAGAATGAACAAATCTGTCTTGAAAAAAGCACAGCCAGAATGTCCCTTAGAAGTGAAGATAGCAAGACATCATCTCATGCACTGTGGGCATATTATCAGGAAGGGCCAGCCCCTGGTGTAGGACATCATGCTTTGTATGGTAGAGAGGGAAAAAGAGAAAAACCCTCAATGAGATTGATTCACACAGTGG
Organism: Elephas maximus indicus; assembly: GCF_024166365.1. NCBI lineage: Eukaryota > Metazoa > Chordata > Mammalia > Proboscidea > Elephantidae > Elephas > Elephas maximus. Next base: position 84,661,771 of record NC_064846.1, read on the forward strand.
TTACTACATGGGGCTCAAACATAGCAATGATTGTGAGGATGGTTCACGATCAGGCAGTGTTTCCTTTTGTTGTACATAGGGTCACTATGAGTGAGAACTGACTCTAGGGGACCTAACAACAACAATACAGATATTAAAAAATGAGTAAGGAGAGTTTTTTAATATGTATATGGAATTGTCTCAATGATATGGTTACATGGAAAAGACAAGGGATAGAGTAGTGAGACTGCTTCCATTTGTATAAAAAAAGTGTATGTATGTATATTTGCTTGAACATGCATAGATTATCTCTGAAAAGATACATCTCTGAAACTGAAGACTGTGGCTGCCTTGGAGGTGGAAATCTAGGTGGCTAGGGCACAGGAGGTGAGAACGAGGAAGACTACTTTTCACTCTACACCCTTTTGCATCTTTTGAATGTGAACACACTACCAATAACTAAAACAAAGAAACACAAAAAGACAAATATGAGAACTAATTCTCTACCCAGTATGGGGGGGGGAGAGGTGAACAATTATAAATCAGGAAGCCAAGTGTCTGTATTGACTGAAAATATAACCAGCTTCATAAAAGTTTTAAGCACATCAATAGATGGCACAGCTATAATAGATTATCAAAGGAAACCTGAGTTGTTTGAAACATACTGGTGGCCTTGTTGCACCCTTACAACGCATTTGCTTTCACTTTCAGAGATAGAGGCTGTATAGAGGTAGGGTCTAACTCAATATGGGTTTCTTATGTTAATGTGGTTAATACAGTCCATTGTTTCAGGCAGCTCTGTTTTCATAAACAGGTCAATCCTGGAATAGAAAAAGTATGGAGAGGCTTTATGTTGCAAAGCAATTGAGATAATGTATGCAAAAGCACAGTGTACTATGCAAATGTAAGGCATTATTATTATAATCATCATCATCAAGTGGTGGAACCAAGACCTCTTGCTCTATCCATCAAGTTGTTCCTTCTGTGGTTATTCTTGTTCATTCCCCTAGGAATCAGTTTTTTTGTTATGTGTTTAAAAGGTTTCAGCAAATTTTCAAAGAGCATTTAGTAAAAAAATACCATCAATTTGGGCAAATGGAGATAATCCTAGTTGTCTAAATTTTAACTTGGGGCTAGTACAGAGTTATTAGGCCATTCTCATTATATATTCAAGGCTAACTGGGGCTTTGTTAGGGAACCTTAGAATAAAATGAGTGGGTATGAATCTGGATGATGTGTCAGAGTGCCTCGTGAGAGATAACTATCTCTTAGAAAATAGACACACTTACAGGTACTTCTTTTGCAATGAATATTTTTTTTTAATTTTCCATTGCACACAAAAAAAGGCAGAAACAACATTCCAGTTGGTTACATGATTTCAGTGTAAATCCTTTATATTTTGGGGGGAGGGGGCAATTTAAATAAGAAGGAAAAACAGTTTGGATTGCCTATTAGATATTTGGTAATTTGGGGGGAGGAAATGATTTAGTATCTTATGAATACTTCCTTCCTCATCCCAATTTTATGTTTCACAATTCAGCATAGTATTGTGGTGCTTGATGTTTCTAGCAGCATATTTTTATTGTATTCCATTGGGGAATCATTTTGCCACATTTTATCTTTCAGTTTTTCCTTTTTTTTTTTTTTAAAAAAAGCACTATTCCATTAGTTGGATAACAGTAGCACCTATTAGAATGTGAAAATAGGCATCATTCAATTAATGAGCTGGAAACAGGGAGGCATTCCATAGCAAATGAGGTTTGCATATGAAAATGTTGGATTTGTCATATAAGAGATTGCCTCCTTTCAACTCTGAAAGATCTACATTTTGCTTTTGTAAACTGTACATTTCCAGTAGAAAAGAACTGGGTAAACCATACAACAATAAAGGAATATAATAATTCTAATGAACAAAAATTATTTTATTACAAAAGCAAACCAGTACTAAACAGTAAACACCTCAAAATGCCAAGGAAAGGGAAATATGAAGAAATTAGAATTCTACTTCTGCAGTGGTGGTATAATTTTAATCAGTTTCTCATTATCTAACCAGGAAAAATATAGGTGATATGATACTAAAAAAATTTAAAAAAAAGTTCTGTTTTATTTTAAGCTATGTGCTTAACCTATAGTGCTTTAGTGAGTGTCATTTTGCAAAAGCAGAGTCTTAGTTATCTAGTGCTGCTACAACAGAAATACCACAAGTGGGTAGATTTAATGAACAGGAATTTATTTTCTTATAGTTTAGGAGGCTCAAAGTCCGAATTCAGGGCTCTGGCTCTTGGGGAAGTCTCTCTCTGTCCACTTTGAGGGCAGGTCCTTGTCTCTTTTCTGCTTCTATCCCTAGGTTCCTTGGTGATTATGTGGCATATATCTTCCCCTCTGTTTTTGCTTACTTGATTGCTTAATCTGCTCTTTTATATCTCAAAAGAGGTTGATTTCGGACATAACCCTACACTAATAGGAGCCCTGGTGGCTAGTGGTTAAGTGTTCAGCTACTAACCAAAAGTTCAGCAGCTCAAATCTACTAGCAGCTCCTTGGAAACCCTATAGGGCTGTTCCACTCTGTCATATAGGGTCACTGTGAGTTGGAATCTGCCTGGTAGCAACAGGTTTGTTTTTTTCATTTTGTTTTGTTTCTACACTAATGCAACCTTATTAATGTAACAAAGGAAAGCCATTCACGTGTTGGATTATAGCCACAGTTGTAGGGGTTATAATCTCCAACACATATTTTAGGGGGCCACAGTTCAATCCATAACAAGTAGTATCAACATTTCTTAGGCTAATAAAACTTTAGTAAAATCATCAGCTGTAAATTATCAACTTACGTTTAACACCAGGGAGATCTTCAGTAAGAGACAAGCAAATCATAGGCAGAAGCAATGGTTTGCTAGTCTTGAGGTGATTGTTAAGAAATTACTGAACAGATGTCTTACGTAAGCCTGTGGGAACTGGAAAGGCAACCTTCATGCTTGATTTCTTAGCCCATCTTAAAGACTTAAAGAGGCAGCAAAACACTAACAGATTTGTAGAGGTTATGATTTTAAAGATCAACTTATCAGACTCATGTTTTCCTTACCACTCTCATTTGTTTAAAATTTGCATTAATAGTACCTTGATTATTTTTTTTTACAACAAAACAAACAAAGCAAAAAAGAGGTAATATATAAACTAGTCTCTGGAACTCTAAATGTAGCATGGTTGGCTGTTGCAGATAATAGAACTGTTCTTTTAAACTGTTCTTTTAAAGCAAATTACTCATTTGCTTTAAAATGTCAGAATTTCACTCAGCCCTTAAGAGGAGTTTTTCAAGGCTTTCTTGAAAATGTGTTTTTTTTTTTTTTTTTTAGATGATTTGTCCTTGTGAGAAATTCCAGAGGTCAGTATTCCTAGTGGCCTGGTAATTTTTGAGTGTGGAATGAGAATTCCTGAGAGGAGCTGTTTCAAGAATCAACATTTTAGCAAGCTCCCTGGAAGTTGTACTCACTGAAGATTTAGAACCACTGTTCTAATGATTACAAGATATGCAATGCAAATAAGCAAGGCTTGACTAATCTACTCAGTTAGGAAAGACACCTGTTGTAAAAAGGATTCTTGCAGGTGCTTCTGCTTTGTGTTATGAGTCAACAGGCCATCATCAATTTATTTATTTTTTCTTAGGAAGAATACGAATGAACAGCTCTAAATCATGAAAAGTGAAAAAGAGGAAGACTCTCAACAAGATGGATTGACACAGTGGCTGCAACAATCAGCCCAAGCATAGCAACGATTGTGAAGATGGCGCATGACCAGGCAGTGTTTCGTTCTGTTGTGCACAGGATCGCTGAGTTGGAACAGACTCAATGGCACCTATCATAACAACATAACAAATCATGAAAGTCCCATAATCACCACACAGCCTCTGAGTTGATACAAATATATCATACTAGAAATTATGCTTTATCTGGATTTATGCTTGAATACAACCCAGAAAACATAAGTCACTGTTATCGGTTAGAAAAGAAATATAACTAAGGCAATACTTACATGACTAAAAAACATCTTTCTAATATTTTTATAATTTTCTCCTTGTTTGCTGACTGCCTCAACTTCCTCTTCCCTTGAAAGATCAGTAACAGTTCAGCGGTTGGTAAAAACTCTGTCTTGTTCATATGGATATTGTCATTAACAACAACTATCTAAAATTTGGAAACCCTGGTGACATAGTGGTTAAGTGCTATGGCTGCTAACCAAAAGGTCAGCAGTTCAAATCCACCAGCCGCTCCTTGGAAACTCTATGGGGGAGTTCTACTCTGTCTTATAGGGTCAGTATGAGTCAGAATCGACTTGACAGCAACAGGTTTTTATCTAAAATTTATGGAGCACTTTCTGATGTTTAGCTACATACTTTCTTATCTGGCTTACTATCTTACTGAAATCCCTCAATAGCTTAGAAAGGAACAAGAAAAGTAATGAAGAAAAATATTGAAGGTGATAGGAGGATGAATACAAAACATTAAACAAAGAGATAGCCATTATTGTGAGCATAGAAAGCAACAAAATACAAGGTAGTTTTAACAACCAAAAATTAATATAACACACCATATAAATGCAATAAATGAAAAAATATCATAATCCTCTCAATGGATGCAAAGAATCATTTGAAAAAATTCTATATCTTTTCATGACATGAAGAATAAAAAAATAAAGATAGGAAAGAGAACTAGTCCTGGTGATCTTCTTGTGAAAAATCAGCCATTGGAAACCCTGTGGAGTACAGCTCTACTTTGACACAAGTGGAGTAGCCATGAGGCAGAATAGCCTCAACAGCAACAGTTTTTCATTCCCACAACCTGATAAAGGGCATCTGTGAAAAACCCACAGCAAATATCATACTTAATGGTAAAGACTGAAAGCTTTTCCCTATGATCAGAACAAAGACAAAGATATGTTTTGCCACTTGTATTCAACATTGTATTGAAGTATCTGACCAGGGCAATTAGGCAAAAAAAATGAAATAAAAAGAAATAAATGATACAAGATCTATATACAGAAATCAACTGTGTATTGATAGATTTGCAAAGAACATTCTAAAAATAAAATTAGGATATTAACTCCACTTACAAAAACAGAAAAAAATGAGAATTTGTCAACAAAGTGAAGAGACCACATACAGACTGGGAGAAAAAACTTAAAAGCCATTGATCTAATAAGGATATAATATTCAAAATATAAAAATGCTCCTATGATTTAATGAGAAAAGACAGACAACTCAAACAAAAAATTGGCAAGGGACTTGAACACACATTTCACTAAAGAGGATATTCAAATATCCAACAAGCACACGTAAAAGATGCTCAACATCATTAGCCATTGTTGTCATTGTTAGGTGCTATGGGATCTGTTTCGACTTGTCGTGACCCTAAATAAAACAGAACAAAACACTGCTCTGTCCTGTGTCATCCTCACAGTCATTGGTATGTTTGAGCCCATTTTTGCAGCCACTGTGTCAGTCCATCTCATTGAGAGTCTTCCACTTTTTCTCTGAACCTCTAATTTACCAAGCATGATGTTCTTCTCCAGGGACTGGCCCCTCCTGATAACGTGTCTAAAGTACCTGAGATGAAGTCTCGACATTCTCGCTTCTAAGGAGCATTCTGTCTGTACTTCTTCCAAGGCAAATTTGCTCATTCTTCTGGCAGTCCATGGTATATTCAATACTCTTCACTGACACCATAATTCAAAAGCATAAATTCTTCTTCAGTTTTCCTTATTCATTGTCCCGCTTTCGCATGCGTATGAAGAGATTGAAAATATCGTGGCTTGGGTCAGGCACACCGTAGTCCTCAAAATGACATTTTTCCTTTATAACACGTTAAAGAGGCCTTTTTCAGCAGATTTACCCAATATAATATGTTATTTGGCTTCTTGGTTGCCACTTCCTTGGGTGTTCATTGAGGATACAAGTAAAATGAAACCCTTGATAACTTCAATATTTTCACCATTCATCATCATGGTGTTGCTTATTGGTCCATTCGGGTGGATTTTTGTTTTCTTTATGTTGTGGTGTAATCCATACTGATATCTGTAGTCTTTAATCTTCATCGGTAAGTGTTTCAAGTTCTCTTTGCTTTCTGGAATCAAGGCTGTGTCACCTGGATATCACAGTTTTTTAATGAGAATTCCTCCAATCCTGATGTAACATCCTTCATACCGTCCAGCTTCTTGGATTATTTGCTTCACACACAGATTGAATAAGTATGGTGAAAGGATACAACCCTGACACACACCTATCCTGATTTTAAACCAGGTAGTATCCTATTGTTCTGTTCCAATGACTGCCTCTTGGTCTATGTACAGGTTCTGCACGAACACAATTAAGTGTTCTGGAATTCCAATTCTTCACTATGCTACTTGTAATTTTTTATGATTAACACAGTGGAATGACTTTGCATAGTTAATAAAACACAGGTAAACATTTTTTCTGTTATTCTGTGCTTTCAGCCAAAATCTATTGTGATCAGCAATTATATCCGTTGTTCCATGTCCTGTCCTGAATCCGGCTTGAATTTCTGGCAGTTCCCTCTCGATGTATTGCTGCAACCCTTTTTTAATTAATTTCAGCAGAAATTTACTTGCATGTGGTATTAATGATGTTGTCCAATAATTTTCACATTCTTTTGAATCACCTTTCTTTGGAATGGTCACTAATATTGATCTCTTCCAGTCAGTTGGCAGGTAACTGTCTTCCACCTTTCTTGGCCTAGACAAATGAGCACTTTCAGTGTTGCAACCATTTGTTGAAACATATCAATTGGTATCAATTCCTGGAGCCTTATTTTTCACCAGTGGCTTCAGTGCATCTTTGACTCCTTCCTTTAGTATCATTGGTTCTTGATCATATGCTACCTCCTGAAGTGCTTGAATGTCGAACAATTCTTTTTGGTACACTGACTCTGTGTATTTCCTCCATCTTCTTTTGATGGAAGCCATTAGGAAGATGCAAATCAAAATCACAATGAGATACCACTTCATCTCCCATTAAAATGACAATGATAAAAAAAGGAAAACAAAAGATGTTGGACACAACGTGGAGAAATTAGAACCCTCAATCATTGCTGGTGGAAATGCAAAATGGTACAGGCACTAAGGAAAATAGTTTGGAGGTTCCTCAAAAAGCTGATCATGGAACTAATATATGACCCAGAAACCCCAAGCCTAGGTATATATCCCAAGGAAGTGAAGGCAGGAATGCAAACAGAAACCTGTATGACAAAAGGTGGAAACAACATAAATGTCTATCAACAGATGAATGGATTAAAAAAAAGTTGTATATACATACAATAGAATATTATTCAGTCATAAAGAGAAATGAATTCCTGACACATGTCACAACATGGTTGAACCTTGAAAATTTGTGGTGAGCAAAATAAGTCAATCACAAAAGAACAAATACTGTATGAACTTACTTATATAAAATAAGCAAATATATATATAGAAACCAAAGCTTATCAGTAGTTATCAGTGATGGGAGGAAGGTGGATAGAAGTTTTTGCTTGGGACACTGGGTTTATGTTAATAATGGTGGAATAATTAAGAAAAAGATAGGAATAAGGGTTGTGCAACATGAAGAGTGTAATCAATGTCATCGACTTGTGCATGTAGAAACTGTTGAATTGGTAAATGCTGTGTTGTGTATATTTGCACCACAGTAAAACAAAAGTGAAAAAGAGGGAATAAATCTAACAGAAAAATTGCAAAACATATACTCTGAAAAGCACAAAATATTGCTGAAAGTAAAGAATATCTAATAAACAGAAAGATATACCATATTCATGAATTAGAAGACTTAATATTGTTATAATAGAAACGCTCCCTAAACTGACCTAGAGATTCAACATGATAGCTGTCAAAATCACAGGTGGTTTTTCTCAGAAAGTGACAAGCTGATCCTAAAATTCATATTCAAGAGCCATAAAATAACCAAAACAATCTTGTAATTGAATAACAAAGTTGGAGGACTCTCACTTTCCAATTTCAAAACTTACTACAAGAGTTGTAATGAAGGCAGTGTAGTTATGGCATAAGGATACACAATCAGATCAATGGAATATAATTGAAAATCTGGAAATAAACACACATTTACAATTTTGATGAGGGTCACAAGAAAATTCAATGGGCAAAAACTGTCTTTTCAAGAAAAAGTACTAGGACAACAGGTAATCCACATGTCGAAAAGGAAGCTGAACCCATTCCTCACAAAATACATAAAAAATAAGCTCAAAATAGATCATAGACAAAAATGTAAGAGCTAAAACTACAAAATTCTTAGAAGAATTGATTGGAGTAAATCTTTGTGACTTTGAGGTTAGGCCAGACCTTCTTAGACATGACATCAATATCACAAGCAGAAAAAAAGATAAATCATACTTCATCAAAATTATAAGTTTTTGTGGTTCAAAAAATGCCATCCAGAAGGTAAAAAGACACCCAATAAAAAGAAGAAAGTTATTTGAAAATCACGTATCTGATAATGGCTTGTGTCCAGAATGTATATTTTTAAAAGCTCCTTACAACTCAATAATAAAAAGGCAAAAATCCAAATTATAAAATGATCAAAGGTTATGGATAGATATTTCTCCAAAATAGATATAGAAATTGCCAATAAACCCATGAAAAAGGTTCTCAACATTATGATTCATTGCGAAATGAAAATTCAAACCACAATGAGGTACTACTTTAACCACTACACCACCAGGGTTTTCTTATAACCAGGAGGTAACTGTAATTGAAAGGCGGATGATAACAGGTGTTTGAGAGGATGTGGAGAAATTGGATTTGTCATGTATTTGCTGGTGGGAATGTAAAATGATTTAGACACCTTGGAAGATAGTTCAGCAGTTCTTCAAAAAGGTAAACAGAGAGTTACTATTGACACAACAACTCCAATCTAATATATATACCCAAGAGAAATGAAAATATATGTCAAAACAAAAATTTGTACAATAATGTTCATAACAGAATTATTCATAATAGTCAAGAGTAGAAACAACTCAAATATCCATCAACATGACCAAATTAAAATATGGTAGATCCAAGCAGCAGAATATTATTTTCCAATAAAAGAAATGAAATCTTGAAGTAGAAAGAAGTACTACAGCATGAATGAATCTCGAAAACATGCTAAGTGAAAAAAAAAAAAAACAGTCGTAAATGACCACATATTGTATGAATTCGTTTATATGAAATGTCCAGAATAGGCAAATCTCTAGAGACAGGAAGTAGATTAGTAGTTCCCTAGGGTTGGAGGGGAGGTTACGCTGAAACGGAGAGTGTGTGCTAATGGGTATGGTGTTTTCTTTTGGGTACGATTAAACTATTCTAATATTGATTGTGGTCATGGTTTTACAACTTTATGAATGTACCAAAATCCATTGAAATGCGTGATTTAAATGCGCAAATTTCATGGTGTGGGTGCTATATTTCAATAAATATATTAAAAATATGGATACAGATTTGGTATATGGAAGTGAGGTACTGCTGTGGAAGTTATTTGGGAATTTAGGAGTGCACAGAGACTGGAAGAATATTCAAGAGCATGATGAAAAATACCTAGATATTTTGAGCAGACTGTTAGTTGAAATGTGGATGTCAACGACTCTGTTAGTGAGAGGTCAGCCCAAGATCTGGAGAAAAGAAGATTCTTGTTATATAATTACAGAAAACGCAGTGGAATTAAGTCCTGCAATCACATGGAAAACAGAACTTTTACATTATGAACTTGGATATTAAGATATTAGCCAAAGGTTGAAGGTGCAACTTGGGTTTTCTTGGTGCTTATAGTAAAAGGTGAGAAGAGAGAAATAAAGTGAAGGCACAACTGTTAAACAAAAGGGAACTATGACTTGATGATGTTGGAAAATCGCAACCCATTTAGATTGCAAAAGATTCTAAAATTAAGAGATTCTCTATAAGGAAGTCATGTTCTAAAAAAAGGCTGAGTCTGGGGCTGTGCAACTTTTTGAAAATACCTTAGAAAGATCAAAACTTCAGAGTGCTCAGCCACACAAAAGGCTATTTGAAAAGATCAAAAGTGTGACTCACAGATTCTCCAATCAAACCAGAAAGTTTCTGGAAATCTTAAATTTCTGTTCCCTCAGGCATCTCAGGAACAGACAAAAACAGTGATGAAATTATATGTGGACAAGTCTCCTATCTAATGGAGTGAATTCCTGTGATATACAGGTGAGAACAAACAAGTTACTTTTTTTTTAATCTTCCAACTTTTTTTAAATTGTAGTTTTTATGAAGGTTTACAAAGTAAATTAGTTTCTCATTAAACAATCAATACACATATTGCTTTGTGACATTGCCTGCCAACCCCAAATGTCAACCATCTCCACTTCTTGATATTGGGTTCCCTATTACCAGCTTTCTTGTCCCCTCCTGCCTTCTCATCCTTGCACCTGGGCTGATGTGCTTATTTACTCTCATTTTGTTTTATGAGCCTGTCTAATCTTGGGCTAAAGCGTGGACCTCAGAAGTGACTCCAGTACTGAGTTAAAAGGGAGTCCTGGGCCATGCTTTTGAGGTTTCTCCAGTCTCTTTCAGACCAGTGTGCGTAGTCTGGTCTTTTTTGGTGATTTAGAATTTTGTTTTACGTTTTTCTTCAGCTCTGTCCAGGACTCTCTATTATGATCCCTGTCAGAGTTGTAGGTGGCAGTAAAAGACGGAACAGAGAGGCCCCCAAATCTGCAAACAAAGTAACAGGAAATGGGCCAGGGCACAGAAACAAAGCCATTCCCCAGAACAATGGGGCAGAGTATCAGAAAACAGCTCACAAACTTCTTTAAAGTTGTCTTTCAGAAGCAGCTAGATAAAACCAGCCCCAGGGACATGTGCAGAACATCCACCTGTGGCCACTGTGTGACCTTCCACCAGGGGCAGTGAGGGGCTGCAGCCACAGCAGGGGAATTGAACTCAGGGAATGAGAGACTGCGCAGGCACAACAAAAAACACCTCATAATAAGTTCTGCTACTAAATCCCAGACGCCTCCAGGGCAGGAGCCATCTTAGAATGCTGCTGTGTGCACACTGTAGTTAACATATCCCAGCCTATGCCTATGAATAAACATGAATCTTTTCCCACTCAAAAACTTAAAAACCCAGGCAAATCTTTTGTTCTGTGAGACGAGGGTAAACATAGCTTAGGCCGTTTGCAAGCCTCTTCAATAAAGCATTGCTCTTTGTGTCTTACCTGCTCATTCTTGACCAGTGAGAGGTGAGGACCTTATTTGATACCAGCAACAACTTGGCAAGCCAGCCAGGAGACAGGGGATCCTTTGTGTCCCATTCTCAGGCCCGAGGCAATGTGGAGAGAATTACCTGGCTCCGGTGGACGAATGAAGCAGCTGCTGAAACTGATTTCTTCTTGCGTTTCTCCACCAGGTAAGGACTTCCCCTTAGTCCTCGTGGCCCAATCTTAGTTTCATTTTCCTCCTGAGCAAATTTTCCTTTCTATTCTGTCTGCTTTTCCTTGCAAATGTGGACCACAATAATGAGGACTCAACAGAATCAGAGTGGCTAATACGAGTCACTCGCCCAGGTCAGGCCACTCGGGAGTCCTCCACGGACAGGTGTCTCATACCATGGGGGCTGGAGTCACTAGTGAAGGGTGAAGGGTCCCCAGTGCCATGGTTTTTTCTGACCCAAAGGACCAAGTGATGCCTTCTTAAACCTCAGGGACTAGGGGACTCCACACCAGAATTACTACTGATAGGTCTATGGAGGGTCCCCAGTGCTACTGGTTTTCTAACCCTAGGGACCAAGGGATGCCTTCTTTTTGACCCCAGGAAGTAGGAAATTTCTGGTCAGCTGGTAGTGCACTCTTTGATGGGAACTGCAGCGCATCCCTTTCCCTCCTCTTTCCTTTCCTCTCAAGCTGGCCTTTTTGCCCAGACACTTGTTTTCAGCCATTGTTTTTGTGTGTCTGGATATTGTCTGTCTCTAGGAAAAAAAAAAAATTTTTTTTTTTTTTTTTAGATGGTGCACTCTGTTTCTGGGGGATGGATGTAGACGTCTCTATCTGTTTAGATTGAGAGATTGAAGCCCCTTCATCTGGTATTGTGGATAAGAGGTATCTGGAAGATCAAAATGGAGATTCAGATATTCCTAGTAATGTGTTAGAACTCACTAAGATCATCCTCGTTCCCCCTTTCTCTTTCTGACTTGTCTGGTCTGAGTGCTCTCCGCTTGTTTGTCTTATGTGTGACTGGAGCTGTCTGGGAGGTTGAGACTGCAAGATTATCTCAGTCACCTCTGTCTGTGTCTTATGTGTAATTTGTGTGTGTTGCATAAAAATTAATTGGTGAAAAAAAATTCAGGGTTAAATTAGAACATACTTATAGAGACTCCCGAAAATTTATTGACTGGGCTGTTTACGAGCAATTGGTCATCTTTTGCTCTAGATGGTTTAAAGAAAAAAGATAATTTTGTCTTAAAGGAAAAGTAGCAGTTCCAGAACAGCAAAAGAGAAAGAAATTGTTATCTTTTGCCTTTCAAAATGTCTACGGGCACTTGTTGTTGTTAGGTGCCGTCGAGTTGGTTCTGACTCATAGCAACCCTATGCACAACAGAACGAAACACTGCCCACTCCTGTGCCATCCTTACAATTATTGTTATGCCTCACCCCATTGTTGCAGCCACTGTGTCAATCCACCTCTTTGAGGGCCTTCCTCTTTTCTGCTGACCCTGTTCTTTGCCAATCATGCTGTCCTTCTCCAGAGACTGATCCCTCCTGATAACATGTCAAAAGTATGTAAGATACAGTCTCTCTGTCCTTGCTTCTAAGGAGCATTCTGGCTGTACTTCTTGCAAGACAGGTTTATTCATTCTTCAGGCAGTCCATGGTATTTCAATATTCTTCGCCAACAGCACAATTCAAAGGCGTAGATTCTTCTTTGGTCTTCCTTATTCATTGTCCAGCTTTCACATGCATATGATGCGATTGAAAATACTGTGGCTTGGGTCAGGTGCACCTTAGTCTTCAGGGTAACATCTTTGCTCTTCAACACTTTAAAGGGGCCCTTTGCAGCAGATTCACCCAATGCAAGGCATCTTTTGATTTCTTGACTGCTGCTTCCATGGCTGTTGATTGTGGATCCAAGGAAAATGAAATCCTTGACAACTTCATTCTTTTCTCCGTTTATCATGATGTTGCTCATTGGTCCAGTTCTGAGGATTTTTGTTTTCTTTATGCTGAGGTGCAATCCATACTGAAGGCTGTGGTCTTTGATCTTCATTAGAAAAAGCTTCAAGTCCTCTTCACTTTCAGCAAGCCAGGTTGTGTCATCTGCATAATGCAGGCTGTTAATGAGTCTTCCTCCAAACCTCATGCCCCATTCTTCTTCATATAGTCCAGCTTCTCATATTACTTGCTCAGCATACAGATTGAATAGGCATGGTGAAAGAATACAACCCTGACACACACCTTTCCTGACTTTAAAACAATCAGTATTTTCTTGTTCTGTCTGAACAACTGCCTCTTGATCTATGTAAAGGTTCCTCATGAGCACAATGAAGTGTTCTGGAGAGCACAACGAAGTGTTCTGGAATCCCCATTCTTGCAATGTTATCCATAATTTGTTATGATCCACACAGTCGAATGCCTTTGCATAGTCAAGAAAACACAGGTAATCATCCTTCTGGTAATCTCTGCTTTCAGCCAGGATCCATCTGACATCAGCAATCATATCCCTGGTGCCACGTCCTCTTCTGAAACCAGCCTGAATTTCTGGTAGTTCCCTGTCTATATACTGCTGCAGCCTTTTTTGAATGATCTTCAGCAAAATTTTGCTTGCGTGTGATATTAATGATATTGTTCTTTAATTTCCACATTCGGTTGGATCACCTTTCTTGGGAATGGGCATAAATATGTATCTCTTCCAGTCAGTTGGCCAGGAAGCTGTCTTCTATATTTCTTGGCATAGACAAGTGAGCACCTCCAGCACTGCATCGCTTTGTTGAAACATCTCAACTGATATTCCATCAATTCTTGGAGCCTTTTTTTTTTTTTAAGCCAATGCCTTCAGAGCAGCTTGGACTTCTTTCTTCAGTACCATCGGTTCTTGATCGTATGCTACCTCTTGAAATGGTTGAACATCGAGTTATTCTTTTTGGTATAATGACTCTGTGTATTCCTTCCATCTTCTTTTGATGCCTCCTGCATCATTTAATATTTTCCCCACAGAATCCTTCACTATTGCAACTCAAGGCTTGAATTTTTTCTTCAGTTCTTTCAGCTTGAGAAACACTGAGCGTGTTCTTCTCTTTTGGTTTTCCATTGCTACCTCTTTACACATGTCATTATAATACTTTTCTTTGTCTTCTCGAGCTGCCCTTTGAAATCTTCAGTTCTTTTACTTCATCAATTCTTCCTTTTGCTTTAGCTACTTGACGTTCGAGAGCAAGTTTCAGAGGCTCCTCCGACATCCATTTTGGTCTTTTCTTTCTTTTCTGTCTTTTCAGTGACCTCTTGCTTTCTTCATGGATGATGTCCTTGATGTCATTCCACAACTCCTCTGCTCTTCAGTTGTCAGTGTTCAATGCTTCAAATCTATACTTCACATGGTCTCTAAATTCAGGTGGGGTATACTCAAGGTTGTATTTTGGCTATCATGGACTTGCTCTGATTTTCTTCAGTTTCAACTTGAACTTGCATATGAGCAATTGATGGTCTGTTCCACAGTCGGCCCCTGGCCTTGTTCTGACTGATGATATTGAGCTTTTCCATCATCTCTTTCCACAGATGTAGTCAATTTGATTTCTGCATGTTCCATCTGGTGAGGTCCATGTGTATAGTAGCCGTTGATGTTGGTGAAAGAAGGTATTTTCAATGAAGAAGTCGTTGGTCTTGCAAAATTCTATCATTAGATCTCTGGCATTGTTTCTATTACCAAGGCCATATTTTCCAACTACTGATCCTTCTGCTTTGTTTCCAACTTGCACATTAAAATCGCCAGTAATTATCAATGCATCTTGATTGCATGTTCAATCAATTTCAGACTGCAGCAGCTGATAAAAATCTTCTAGGTGCTCTTAAATATATGTAAATGAATTGGGATGATTCCCTTCACCCCCAGTCTCCCTAGCTAAGAATTGATGGCTTCTTTCACAAAATTGCTAAAAAGCTTTGGTATTTACTGGGTAAATATCCTTTCAAAATGCCTCTGTCAATTTAAACATATGTAAGTGAATCAGAATGCGGTAATCTTGTCTTCTACCTTGAGTTAAAAGGTAGGTAGAGTGAGGCAAGATCAGGCCTTCTCAGCCCCTAACGCTAGTCTCCAGGGTTGTATAGCTCCAGGAAACCTTTGGAAAGAGTCTTTTCAACTAGGTGGAGACTCTTTTAAGACAAAAGATAAAGGAAATTGCTGTTTTACTATGTTGTTGTTGTTGGGTGCTGTCGAGTCGGTTCCTACTCATAGCGACCCTATGCACAATGGAACGAAACACTGCCTGGTCCTGTGCCATCCTTACAATCGTTGTTATGCTTGAGCTCATTGTTGCATAGTTATCAGAAATTGTGTGGATCCCAATCATAAAAAAACTGTGAACAAGTTTTCTCTATCATAAGAGAACTTTAAGAAGGAAAAAATATATATATGTGTGTATTTGGGTCTGCTAATTAGTAACTTTCATTTTTGCCAATTAAAAGGATGTACTATAAGAAAAAAAATAAGAGGTATGCAACAAAGACAATGTTTAAAACGTTTATTAAAAATAAATGTATTTGATATTGCCAGAAGTTTTATCTGTCTGACTGAAGTTTAATAGTTTAATTTATGAGATTGTTAAGAGTTTTGAAGTTGAATAGCATATAAAGCAAAGAATTAGCTTTCTAGCTGTTAAAATAACAAAATTTTCTTTGATTATTGAGTTATAAAGTTAATCTCTTCTTTGTATAATCTGCTTGAAAGAGAAAGTTTCAGTCTGTCATTAGAATAAGATTCCTGAGTCAAAAATCAAGCCACACGGCTTTAAGAAAAAAAGAAAAAGCTAAGATTTTTAGTTTAAGATCTTTGGTTAAGTATCTACAGTATTGTTTCTTGGCAACTTACAATAAACTTCTGGCAAGTTTGAAAGCCATGAAAATTTTTTTATAAAGAAAAAGTGCTAAAAAGGTTAATAGTTACATAGAACATGTTGTTAAAATCATTCGAAGTGCCTGATTATTTTTATTACTATTCAGGTATTTAGAGACTTGATAATCTTGGTATGTTCTTGGTCTATCCTGATTGTATGGTGTTGTGTCTTGGGATTATTATGTGTTACATCTAAAGTTCTTTAAAAATACGTTTAATGGTTATTATTGGAAACGTTTTTATCTAAAGCTTTTTTTTAACTGATTTTATTTGGCCTTTGTGTTGTGCTTGTAATTGATTTCTATCTGGTCTTTCACCATTAAGAATTAAGTTTATAAATTAATCATGACCATATTAAGTTTTATCATCTTGAGATAAGTTTTTACTTTGCTGATTTCCTGAAAATATTTGACCAGAATATCTCAACAAAAAAGGTGGACTATATTGAACTTATGAAGGGGACTGTGACTAGACTCAGTCAAAATTTCCAGAACTCTTATGCAGATGCTGGTGGGTTCACAGACTGCTGTTGATCCAGTATCACATGGAATGGAAGTTAACTACATAAGGCTGAGTAAATGAAATGATACTAGGGGCTTTATGTGGAAATAAGAAATGCTTTAAAGTCCTGCTTTCTGGAGACAAGAAACCATATTCCTGTTTTCTCCTAAATTTTCTAACTAGTGGGTTTAGATATTATAACTCTTGAATTAGAAGTTCCTGTTGACAAACTTAAAGTTATAAATATCATAACCAGAAAAGTGCCTGGAATTTGAGCTATGATTTTACAAATTAGAATAACGTTAGATTTCCTGTTCTCTCAAGGAATAGTTTGTGCCTTAATAGATGAATGTTGGCGAATGCAGTTGTTGCTGAGGCACATGAAAAACAGTTCCTGATGTTGCTTATGTGTAAACAAACACCTCACGAGATTTGTTTCCTTGGTTCAAAGGCCTTAAGGTCATGGTTTCATTGGTTATTTGAGACAATTGATCTAATGTTAGTGTTTCTATTCTATCTCCTGATCGCTGTATGGTGCCTGAGATCTTAAAAACAGATAGTGCCCAATTACCATTTTATTGAACATTTTTGATAAAAGATTCTATAAGAAGATTATGATCCAAAGGAGGGAACCATGAGAGAGTTGTATATAATTTTCCTGGAATCCAGATTTCTGGCTTTCATGGAAATTGGTGCAACCCACACAGGCCATCACCTCTGGGTGTCCTTTTGAAATTTGAGCGTTGAGAAAAAAAAAAAAGATTCCTGAAGCCACGTTGTGTTCTTTAATGAAAACTTGGTTGTCACATGTAAGTTTTTCTATATTTTCTGTTTTCTTTAGACAAACTTTGTGTGTTCCTTCTAGATATGTTTTTATGTGATATATCCACCTATACTAGTTTAGATGATCCCTTTCCAACTGAGAGTGCATTTACATGGACAATTTCTTGTTTAGGTTCTTGATAAATGCATGGACAGTACACTTTGAGAACTTTAGGATTATCTTTAGATATTCACAGTAAATATTAGAAAGGTAATGTTAAATTTTGTTACCCACTATAAAACGAGAGTCAAAAGAAAGCCCATTGGCCGAACACTCAGGGTGTGGTTGGTAACTTAAATTTCTGTTCATGGTATAGTTAGGTTAGAGAAATATTTAAGAAATTGATCAATCACTATGGGCCAGTGCAAAGAAAATTTAGGGAGCATGTCAGAAGACCCTGAGAGGTTTAAGGATGAGTTCATGAAACTCAGCTTGAATTTTAATTTGACCTGGGGAGATGTGATGGTCATTTTAACTCACTGTTGTAGTACGGATGAGAAGACTAGGATCCTGGCTAAGGCTAGAGAATAGCCTAACCGCCCACAGCCAACACATGTTACTTTCAGAGCGGGAGGGAAAGCAGTCCCCAGTGGGGAGCCGAATTGGGATTACAATGGAGATGGTAAAGGAAGAGCCAGGCATTTATTTTAGGCAAGATTCAGAAGTGTGTAGCCAAGCCTGTTAAGTATAATAGGGTAAAAAAAAAAATTACCCAGATAGCAGAGGAGAACCCAGCATCTTCCTCACCAGGCTGACTGAGGCTTTTAAGAAATATACTAACACTGACCCTGAGAGCCTGGAAGAAAAGACTTTGCTAGCAATACATTTTATTACCCAGTCTGCAGCAGATATTAGAAAAGGAAACTGCAAAATGTAGAGGCAGGATCCCAGACTCCACTCTCGTGACTGGCTGAGGAAGCCTTTAAGGTCTTTAACAAAAGGGACTTGGCAGTGGAGGATAAAATGAAGAAAAAGGCCCGATTGTTGGCAGTTAGCACTTCAGAACCTACCTTGAGGTAACCCTACAGGATCCTGAAGACCAAGACCTCCACAAGAAGTTCCTCATTGGCCAGTGAATATAGACCTGACCAGTGTGGGTACTGCAAAAAAGAGAGGCCATTGGAAGGTGGAGTGTAGTGAGCATCCTAAAACAGGGCACCTAGTTGACTTCCCCCGGAGGCCAGTCCAGCCAGGCCCACAGCACCTGATATCCCTCTCAGAGGGAGAGGAAGAGCAGCCCTATTGATGAGGCCCAGAGGTTCACTCAGCTCCCGGTGAGAAGACCATCGCTATTTCCACAGCAGATCCTTGGGTTACTCTTGATGTGGGAGGTAAGGAGACTAAAAAGCTGCCTTCTCAGTTTTAACCCAAAATCCAGGCCCACTCTCCAGTCATGACGGTACAGTCATTGGAGTTGATGGAAAGCCTAAAGTAAGGAACTTTACTTTTCCCCTTCCCTGTGGAGTGGGCCAGAGAATGTAAAGAAACAAAAAAGGAGGAGGCCAAGATATTTGCTGGACAGTGTGTGAAGCACTCCCCTCTATTACTTGGTTTCTACCCTTTTTGCGCCCTCCTCCTAGATACCCCAGAGTTAAAGGTGTGCCAAATTTTGAACCCTGCCACCCTTTTACCACCCCTCAGAGTATCTGAGCCTATTCATAACGGTATAGAAGTAGTTAATAAGGTTTACTCAAATCATATGGACCTCCAAGAAAAACCCCTAGAAAATCCAGAAATTGAGTTGTATACGGATGGGTGCAGCTTGGTCAAACAAGCCATCCATAAAGCAGGTTATGCAATTGCCAGCCACACTGGTGTTATTGAGACAAGAGCTTTACTACCAGGAACATCAGCCCAAAAAGCTGAGCTAATTGCCCTGGTGCGTGCCCTCCAATTAAGACTAGAACTGCTAGAAGCAATACATAAGCCTAAAGAGTTAGCAGTAATTCCATTGTGAGGGACACCAGAAAGACAACTCCTAAAAACAATGGGGAATCACAAGGCTGATTGGTCCCCTAAAGTTGCTGTAAGGATGGCGGAGACACCACAATTAATGGCCTTCATTCCTTACAGATTAAATAAGGGAAAAGAAGGGGTTTTTTCTTATGATGAGACGGGATGAATGAAGAATGATGTTTAATATTTAGAAGATACAAGTTATCTAGATTATCTTCTGTTGTTTGTGTACTGTTGTTGTGGTTAGGTGCCTTCCAGTCAGTTCCAACTCGTAGCTACCCTATGTACAACAGAAGGAAACACTTCCTGGTCCTGCACCATCCTCAAAATCTTTGTTATGCTTGAGCTTATTCATTGTCCACCTTTCACATGCGTATAAGACTATCGAAAACACCAGGGCTTGGGTCAGGTTCACCTTAGTCTTCAAGGTGACATCTTTGCTTTTCATCACTTTAAAGAGGTCTTTTGCTGCAGATTTGCCCAAGGTGATGCATCCTTTGAATTCTTGACTGCTGTTTCCCTGGATGTTGATTGTGGATCCAAGTAAAATTAAATAGTCGACAATTTCCATCTCTTCTACGTTTATCGTGATGTTGCTCATTGGTTCAGCAGTGAGGGTATTTGTTTTCTTTGTTTGGTGTAATCCATATTAAAGGCTGTGGTCTTTAATCATCGTCAGTAAGTGTTTGAAGTCCTCTTTCACTTTCAGCATGCAAGCTAGTGTCATCTGCATAGCACAGGTTGTTAATGAGTCTTCCTCCAATCCTGATGCTGAGTTCTTCATATAGTCCAGTTTCTCAGATTATTTGCTCAGTGTGCAGATTGAATAAGTATAGTGAAAGGATACAACCGTGAAGCACACTTTTCCTGACTTTAAATCGCCTATAGATAATTAAATCTCCTAGTATCCCCTTATTCTGTTCAAACGACTGCCTCTTGATCCATGAACAGGCTCCTCATGAGCACAATTAAGTGTTCTGGAATTCCCATTCTTTGCAATGTTATCCATAATTTGTTGTGATCCACATAGTCAAATGCCTTTGCATAGTCAAAAAAACACAACAAAACATCTTTCTGGTATTCTCTGCTTTCAGCCAGAATCCATCTGACATCAGCAACGATATCCCTGGTTCCACGCCCTCTTCTGAATCTGGCTTGAATTTCTGGCAGTTCCCTGTTGATATGCTGCTGCAAACCCTTTTGAATGATCTTCAGCAAAATTTTACTTGTGTGTGATATTAATGATATCATTTGATAATTTCCACACTTGGAACACCTCTCTTGGAAATAGGCATAAATATGAATCTCTTCCAGTCGGTTGGCCAGGTAGCTGTCTTCCATATTTCTTGGCATAGACCAGTGAGCACTTCCAGCGCTGCATCCGTTTGCTGAAACATCTCAATTGATATTCCATCAATTCCTGGAGACTTGTTTTTTGCCAGTTCCTCCAGTGCAGCTTGGACTTCTTCCTTCAACATCATCAATACCTGATCATATGCTGCCTCCTAAAATGGCTGAACATTGACCAATTCTTTTTGGTATAATGACTCTGTGTATTCCTTCCATCTTCTTTTGATGCTGCCTGCATCATTTAATATTTTCCCTGTATAATCCTTCAATATTGTAACTAGAAGCTTAATTTTTTCTTCTGTCCTTTCAGCTTGAGAAATGCCAAGCATTTTCCTTCCCTTTTGGTTTTCTTATCTGTATTGTTAGTTTTGGTTTGTATCCTATTAATACTATGTATTAGGGTTGACGCTATTTTTTCTTATATGATATTTATAGTTTTTGGTTTTATGTTTAAGTCTTTGATTGATTTGGAAATAGTTATATATGGTGTGAGGTATGGGTCCTGTTTCATTTTTTTTTACAGATGGGCATCCAGTTTTGCCAGCACCATGTGTTAAAAAGCCTGTCTTTTCCCCATTTAATGACAATGTGTCTGTCTTGTACCAGTACCACACTGTTTTTACTACCGTAGCTGTATAGGAGGTTCTGAGGTCAGGTAGTGTGAGTCTTACTATTTTATTCTTCTTGTTCAACAGTGCTTTACTTATCCAGGGCCTCTCTCCTTTCCATGTAAAGTTAACGATTAGTTTTGCAATCTCGTTAAAGAATGCTGTTGGTATTTGGATCAGGATTACATTGTATTTGTAGATTGGTTTGGGTAGAACTGACATTTTCACAATTTTGAGTCTACCTATCCATGAGCATGGTGTGTTTTTCCATTTACGTAGGTCTCTTTTTGTTTCTTGCAGTACTGTTTCATAGTTTTCTTTTACAGGTTGTTAACATCCCTGGTTAGTTTTATTCCTAAGTATTTTATCTTCTTAGTGACTATTATAAGTGGTATTGTTTTCCTGATTTCCTTTTCATAGTTGTCATTATCGGTGTATAGGAATCTAACTAATTTTTGTATGTTTATCTTGTATCCTTTTACTCTTCTGAATTTTTCTGTTAGTTCCAGCAGTTTTCTTGTGGAGTCCTTTGGGTTCTGTTTGTACAGTATCATCACCTGCAAATAAAGATAGTTTTACTTCTTCCTTACCAATTTGGATGTGTTTTATTTCTTTTTCTTGCCTTATTGCTCTAGCCAGGAATTCCAGCACTATGTTAAATTGGAGTGATGATAAAGGGTATCCTTGTGTAGTTCTTGTTCTCAGGGGGAATGTTTTCAGCCTCTCTCCGTTAAGAATGATGTTAGCTGTTGATTTTGTATAAAAAATGCACTTAATTATGTTGAGGAATTTCCCTTCTATACCTATTTTATTGAGAGTTTTTATCAGGAATGGGTGTTGGACTTTATTAATACCTTTTCTGTGTCAATTGAGATGATCATGTGATTCTTTACTTTATTTATATGGTGGATTAAGTTGATTGATTTTCTACTGTTGAACCATCTTTGCATACCTGGTATGCATCCCACTTGGTCCTGGTATATTATTATTATTTTTATTTTTTATATGATGCTGAATTCTATTGGCTAGAATTTTGTTGGTGATTTTTGCATCCACATTCATGAGACATATTGATCTGTAACTTTCTTTTTTGTGGTATCTTTGCCTAGTTTTGTTATGCTAGCTTCATAGAATGAATTCATAATTTCCCTTCCTTTTCTATGTTGTGAAATAGTTTGAGTAGTACTGGTGCAAGGTCTTTCTGAATGTTTGGTGGAATTCTCCAGTGAAGCCATCTGGGTCAGAACTTTTTTTTGTTGGGAGGTTTTTTTGTTTTCTTTTTTTTTTTAACCTTTCATTCCCTTGTTTTGAGTCTGTTCATATTTTCGATCTCCGTTTGTATAAGTTTAGCTAGGTAGTATGTTTCTAGAAATGTGTCCATGTCCTCTAGATTTTCAAATTTGTTGGAATATAATTTTTCATAGCACCGTTATGATCCTTTTTATTTCAGTTAGGTCTGTTGTACTGTCCCCCATTTCATTTCTTATTTGGGTTATTTGCATCCTCTCCTGTTTTTCTTTTGTCTGTTTGGCCAATGGTTTGTCAATTTTGATGATCCTTTCAAAGAACCAACTTTTGGGTTTGTTGATTCTTTCTGTTTTCTATTTCATTTATTTTTGCCCTGGTTTTTATTATTTCCTTTCTTCTGGTGGCTGTGGGCTTCATTTGCTCTTCTCTTTCTATTTGTTCTAGTTGTATAGCTGTTTTGATTTTGTCCCTTCTTTTTTGATGTGTGCATATATTGCTATAAATTGACCTCTGAGCACTGCCTTTTCTGCGATCCAAAGGTTTTAGTATGATCTGTTTTCATTCTCAGCTGATTCTAGGAATAGTTTTATTCCACTTTTGATTCATTCTATTAACCCATGGTTTTTAAGTAAGGCGTTTTTCAGTTTCCATGCATTTGTTTTGTTTTGTTTTGTTTTGTTTTTTTCTCTTCCTTGCTCTTCCTGTTATTAATTTCAACTTTTATGGTGTAGTGATCAGAGAAGATGATCTGTATTATCTCAGTGTTTTGAATTTTGTGGAGGATTGCTTTGTGGCCTAAAATGTGGTCTATTCTGCGGAAAATTTCATGTGCTTTGGAAAAGAATGTGTAGTTTGCTGCTGTTGGGTGGAGGGTTCTACACATGTCTATGAGGTCAGGTTGGTTGATTGTGGCCCTAGTACTTCTGTATCTTTGTTGAGTTTCTTTAGAGATGTTCTGCCCTTTACCAAGAGTTGTGTTTTGCAGTCTCCTACTGTTTTTGTGGAACTGTCCTTTTCTCTTTTCAGTGCCATTGCAGTTTGTTTTATGTATTTTGGAGTACTGTCTCTGGGTGTGTAGATGTTTCTTTTGGTTATGTCTTTTTGGTGGATTATCCCTTTAATCACTATATAATGCCCTTCTTTGTCTTTCATGGTGGATTTTTTTTTAAAGTCTGTTTTATCTGAGACTAGTATTGCCACTCCTGCACTTTTTTGATTGCTGTTTGCTTGATATATTACTTTTACATCCTTTGATTTTTAATAAATTTATGTCTTTTTTTCTAAGGTGTGTCTCTTTTAGACAGCACATTGATGGGTCATGTGTTTTTATTCATTCTGTCACTCACTGTCTCTTTATGGGTGCATTTAAGCCATTTTTGTTCAGCTTGATTTTTGATAGGTCTGAGTTTATTGCTATCATTTTGTAGTGCTTTTTTTTTATTTTTGGTGCTGCCATTTTCTTCCTCTTACTCTTCTGTCCGAATTCCTTTTCTTTGTGGATTTTTTTTTTCTTTCTTTTTCATAGATTTTGTGTTTACTGAGACTATTTTTCTTCTTTATTTTGATGAATGTGTTTGTTAACTTTTTTTGTTGTTACCTTGAAATTTACCCCTATCTTCCTAAGTTTAAACCAGTCTTTTATTACTTGATATTGCCCTGGCTTCCTCTTCATTTGTAGGTTCTACACCTACACTGTTTATTTCTCTTTTTATTGTTTGAGATTGTTGTCATTTACAGACTAACCTTTCTGGTTCCCTGTTGTAAATCTTTTAGTTTTGTTTTATCATTTAGATTTCACTACTTAGGTTGGTATCTGGTTGATGCTGTCTTGCATTCTAGATTCAGGTTGTTGTCTGATGTTGGTTCTGTAACCACAGGACTCCCTTTAATAATTCTTATAAATTTGGTTTTGTTTAACATACATCCTTAATTTCTGTTTGTCTGGAAATGTCCTAATTTCACCATCATCTTTCAGCGAGGGTTTTGCAGGATATATTATTCTTGTTTTGGCAGTTTTTTTTTTCTTTCAAGGTTTTATATAAGTCATTTCATTGCCTTCTTGCCTGCATGGTTTCTGCTGACCAATAAGAGCTTTGTCGTATTGTTTCCCGTTTGTATGTGAGTTTTTGTTTTTCTAGAGCTGCTCTCAAGATTCTTTGTCTTTGGTTTTAGAGAGTGTGATTATGATATGCTTTGGTGATTTTCTTTTGGGGTCTATCCTATATGGGTTTAGTTGAGCTTTTTGGATGGTTAGTTTTTCATGTTTTATGATATAGTGAAGTGTTTTGTCAACAAATCTTCAATGATCTTATTTGTGTTTTCATTTTCTCCCCCTGTTCTTGAACTTTGATCACATGCAAATTTTTGCTTTTGTTTGTATCCCACATTGTTCTCAGTGTTTCTTCATTTTTTTTCATTCTTTTCTTCTGATTTTTCCTCAAAGTGATATCCAAGCATTTGTCTTCAATTTCTCTGATCCTGTCTTCCATTGTTTCAAATTTGCTCCTAAAACATTCTATTGCATTGTCCATTTCTGAAATCTTGTTGCATATCTTTTGGATTTCTAATTGCTGTTTTTGTATGATTTCTAGTTGTTTGTTTATTTTGACAATTTGTTACTGTGTTATTTTCCTGAATTCTATTACTTTGTCTGTGTTGTTCCTGATTTAGTCTGTATTTTCCATGATTTTTTTCTGTTTTTGTCCTTATTTTTGTCTGCATTTTCCTTCATCTCTTGAAAAATCTTGAATATTAGAGTTTCAAATTCCCTATCAGGCTGTTTCAGTGCCTTTTATTCTCTCAGGTCATCTGGTGTTTTACTGTTGTCGCTTTGTGGAGCCATTCTGTCCTTTTTAAAAAAATATTTTTATATTGTCTGCTGTCTCTGGGACATTCAGCAAGCAATTTCTTTGTTTATTGATTGTAGATTTGTGTATTTTGTCCTGCTTTTATGTTTTATTTGGTTGTGTCTGGGCATGCCAGCTGGGTGTGTTTTGTTGCTTGCTCATCTTTGAGCATGATACTTCTCACCTCCTTCTCCTGGTGGTCAGGGCTAGTCACTAAGCTATGGTGCAGAAGGGCGGGTCTGGAGGGAAGGGCGGGCATGAGTAGTTGTGGTATATACTGGCACCGACTGGGTTGGGCTGTGGGGAAGTGCAAGGACGGGTCCAGGGGATTGTATTGGTGTCTTTTCAGGGCACAGTGCTCAGTGCACAATGCAGGTAGGCAGGAGGGAAGGGAGAGGAGGTGATGTGTGGAGTGGGTGCTCTGTCTTCTCTTGAGAGCTCTTTGAAGTCACCTTCCCATACTCCGGTCCTCAATCCTTGGTGGCTGAGGTCCAAGATTGCAAATCCAGTTGGCAGTGAGCTGGTGTCTCTCCAGCCGAGCAACTGTGTCCCCTTGGAAAGTGGTGGAGACCATTTACTGACAAGAAGAGTGAGGGTGAAAAAACATGAATCCCCGGTTACTGGGTGAGCTGTTTCCTGTTAGAAGCGCTGTGAAGTTACCTTGCCATTCCCCTTGTCTGTGTTCATTAGTAGCTGTAGTCCCAGATGGTGAATCTATGCTACGTTAGCTGGTAGGGGACCTCACTTTGTAGCTCTCCTCATTCTTTGTTCTCTGTCAGTTTCTTATTCCATTTGGTGCTTGACCAAGTCCTTTATTCCTTCATTTGATGCTTAGTGTTCCAGGATTGATGTTTGTATCTGTTTTACTTAGTTTTTCAGGTTTTTGCTGCAGAGGGACTGCATGGTGCTTCTGTCTATACTGCCATGTTGGCTCTGCCTCTCCCAACAAGGTTCTTGAGAATATTAAGTTCACACAAACACTTCCGGCTTGGACTGAAAGGCATAAAGAGAGTATGAAATGAAAGAAGGCTGTTGAGCCACCAAAACTCTACTGGCTGGAAAGAGACTAATAAAGCTGCTCACTTGCAACATGTGCAACATTTCTTGAAAAAGGAAGTGTGACTCAGAGGATAGAGCTGCCAACCCAGCACAGAAGATGATTCCCAGGCCTTGAAACCTAATGGAATTTGTTTGGTTGGATTTCAAATTTGCTTTGTGCCTGTGATTTTACTTTTTTTTTTCTTTTGGTTTTCTTCCCTTTGAATGAGAATATCTACAACTTTTTTCCTATGTTTTTTCCACAATTGTATTTTGGGTGAGGATTGTGTGTTTCTTTAGCTTCACAGTTCCACAGATGGAAAAAAAGTGTGCCCCAGTATCTCATCTATACTTAATTTAGATTGTTATTTTTTATTATTATTTAGGTTTGAGACTTTAAAATTTAAGTGAGATTTTGCACTTTCATTTTATGCTGTAATGGACTGAGACTTTTGGGAGCTTGTAATGTGAATGTGTTTTGCATTTGGGATGGATATGAATCTCTGGGGATGAAGGGGTGAACTGCTGTAGGCAGAAAAATGGCACCCAAATATGCCCATTTTATAATCCACGGAAATTGTGGACATGTTATTTTATTTGACACAAGGAACTTTGCAGATGTGATTAAGGCTAAATGCTTTGAGAAGAGACAATTATCCTGCATTATTTTGATTGTCCCAATCCAATCACACAAATTCTTAAAACTGTTTATCTTTTCCCTTCAGTGATCAGATAGAGAGATGTGACTACAAAGGAATGGCCAGAGAGATGCAATATTTCTGTATTTGAGGATGAAGGAATGGATCCAAGAGCCAAGGAATGAAGGTAAGCTTTAGAAGCTGGAAGAAAAGAAAATATATTTCCTGCCTTGGAGCCTCCCAAAGAAACACAGCTGTGCTGATACCTTGATTTTAGCCTGCAGATCCATTCAGATTTGTGGCCTACAAAATTTTTAGAAAATAAATTTGTGTTGTGTTAAGCTACTAAGTTTGTGGCAAATTGTTATCACAATAACAAAAAGTTAATACATAAACTATATAAAAAATTAATAATGTGTGGTCTAAACATAACCCTTAAAAGATAGATTTTTAGATTGGATACAAAAGAAAGACCAACTATAAGCTGTCATATGAAGTTCCAGAAATGTACTAAGTAAAGGAATGGAAAGCATTGCAAACACTAATCAAAAGAAATCTGGAGTAGATACATTAATTTCAGATAAAGCAGAATTTAAAACCAGAAAGAATATCAGGGATAAAGAGGAGCATAATATAATGATGAGATCAGTTTTCCAAGGAGGGTTAACAATTTTAAACATGTATGACCTTATTGAAAACCCTGGTGATATAGTGGTTAAGTGCTATGGCTGCTAACAAAAAGGTCAGCAGTTCGAATCCACCAGGTGCTCCTTGGAAGCTCTATAGGGCAGTTCTACTCTGTCCTATAGGGTCAATATGAGTTGGAATCAACTTTACGGCAACGGGTTTGGGGTTTTTTTGTTTGTTTGTTTACGACCTTATCACTGAGCTTCAAACATCAGGGGCAAAAAAAAAAAAAAAACTGAAAGGAAAAATAGGCAGATCCACAA
This sequence comes from Elephas maximus indicus, assembly GCF_024166365.1. Taxonomy (NCBI): domain Eukaryota; kingdom Metazoa; phylum Chordata; class Mammalia; order Proboscidea; family Elephantidae; genus Elephas; species Elephas maximus. The sequence goes on from NC_064846.1 coordinate 84,689,832, forward strand.
TTAGAATTGGAGACTTTATCATTCCCCTTTCAACAATTGATGAAACACAGAACCAGAAAATCTGTAAGTCTATAGATGAACTGAATAATAATATCAACTAAGGTGACATAATTTATAGAACTCTCCATCTAACAACAACAGAATGCGTATTCTCCTTAAGTGGATGTATGCCATTTGATATGGAACATTCACCAAGATGGATCATATTCTGGGACAGAACACAAACCTAAATTTTTTTTTTTTTGCAAAACAGAAATAATAGTGTGCATTCTCAAACCATAATAGAAGTGAACTAGAAACCATTAAAAGAATGTTATCTGAAAATATACTAATACTTAAAAATTATTTCTGCATAAGCCATGTGTTAAAAATTAAGCTTAAGAAAGTTATAACCATATTTTGACTAAATAAAAATGAAAACACAACATACCAAAAATGGGGAAAAATTATACCAGTAAATTCATATATTAGAAAATAATTAAACTCAGCAATCTAAATGTCAAGAATAAATTAAATCTAATAAAACCATTGTTGATAAGTACTTTTGATTCAGGTCTGACTCATAACAACCCTTTGTTTAACAGAACAAACACTGCCCATTCCTGCACCGTCTTCACAATCCTTGCCATTTTTGAGCCCATTGTTGCAGCCTCTTTGTCAATCAATCTCGTTGAGAACCTTCCTCTTTTTCACTGACTCTACTTTACCAAGCATAATGCCCTTCTCCAGGGATTGGTCCTTCCTGATAACATGTACAAAGCACTTAAGACAAAGTTTCGCCTTCCTCGATTCTAATGATCATTCTGGCTTTACTACTTCCGAGACAGATTTGTTCACTTTTCTGGCGGTCCATGGTATATTCAATATTCTGAACCAACACCATAATTCAAAGGCATCAATTCTTCTTCAGTCTTCCTTATACACTGTCCAGCTTTTCCAGGCACATGACATGATTGAAAATGCCATGGCTTGGGTCAGGCACACCTTGTCATTGTCAAAGTGGTATCTTTGTTTTTTTAACACTTTAAAAAGGTATTTTGCAACAGATTTGCCCAATGCAATATGTCATTTGATTTCTTGACTGTTGTTTTCATGAGAGTTGATGTGGATCCAAGTAAAATGAAATCCTTGATGACTTCAATCTTTTCCCTGTTTATCATGGTGTTGCTTATTGGTCCAGTTGTGAGAATTTTTCTCTTCTTTAGGTTGAGGTGTAATCCATACTGAAGGCCATATTCTTTTACTTTGTCACTAAGTGCTTCAAATCCTCTTCAGTTTCAGTAAGCAAGGTTGTATCATCTGCATATCGCAGGTTGTTAGCATGTCTTTTTCCAGTCCTGGTGCAGCATTGCTCTTCATGTATTCCAACTTCTTTGGATTATTTGCTCAGCATACTGACAGAATTATTATGGTCAACTGATACAACGCTGACAGAAAACCATTCCGATAAAACTAACTCAACCCAAACCTTTCTGTGGAGTCCATTTCAACTCATAGCACCCTATAGGACAGAGTGGAACTGACTCATAGGGTTTCCAAGGTAGTAAATCTTTACAGAAGTAGACAGTCTCATCTTCCTTAAGCAGAACAGATGGCGGGTGTGCTTTCACCACTGCACCACCCAATCTCTTCCGATTTTATTATTTTATTTTGTTATAAAAGTTAGAATATGTATCAATGAAATTGAAACCATGAAACTAATAGAGAGAATGAATTAAATCAAAGGCTAATTCTTCTAAAAGATCAATAAAATCAATAAACCCTCAGCCAGACTAAGAAAAAAAGGAAAAGACAGAAATTACCAAACTCAGGAATTAAAGAAAGAGCATTGCTACTGATCCCATGTGCATTAAATGTATAGTAAGGGAATAACATGAACTACTCTATTCCCACACATTTGCAAATGTAAATTCATTGAAATACTGATATTACCACATCTTTTTTATATAAAATAGATTATATGAGTAGCTGTACATGTATTAAATAATCAAACTTGTAGTTAAAAATTATTATTCCCCCCCCCAAAAAAGTGCACACACACACACTAGGCTCAGATGGCTTCATTGGTGAATTCTATGAAAAATTTAAAAAAGAAATAACACGAAATTTACAAAATCTTATCCAAAAACTAGGATAAGAAAGAACACCTCCCAGTTAATTTTATGAGAATCTTACTACACTAAATACTAAAACAAGATGAATATGTCACAAGAAAACTACAGACCAATATCTCTCATGAACATAGATGCAAAAATCTCTAGCAAAATAGTAATAGCATCCAACAATATATAAAATGGATGTTGTTGTTAGTTGCCATCTAGTCAATTCCAACTCATGGAGACCCAATGTATCCATAGTAGAACTGCTCCATAAGGTTTCCAAAGCTGTGACCTTTTGGAAACAGATCACTAGGCCTGTCTTCGGAAATGTGTCTGAGTGGGTTAGAACCTTGATCCTTTTTGCTAGTAGTCCAGCTTTTAACCATTGGTGACACCCAGGGACATCTCCTAAAATGGATAATGCATCACGACCATGTGAAACTTTTTTCCAGAATTCAAGCTATATTCAAAATTTTAACAAATCAGTTAATATAATTCATCATATTAACAGACTAAATAAGAGAAAGGTTATGCTCATATGAATAGATGCAGAAAAAAATTAATAGAATTCTACTTATTCATCACAAAACCTCTCAGCAAAATAGGAATACAAGGGAACTTCTTTAACCAATAAAGGTATCTACAAAAAAGGTACGGGTAACATTAGACAAAATGGTGAGAGACTGAACACTTTCTCCCAAAAATCTGGAATAAGGTAAAAGGGACACTTGGCCCACCCTTATTCAACATTTTATTAGAAGTCCTAAGTTGTACAATATAGCAAGAGAAATAAATAAAAAATACAAATTGGAAAGAAAGAAATAAGGTTATTTTTATTAGCAGAAGACATGATTGTCTATGTAGAAAATCTCAAAGAATCCTTAAAATAGTTATTGGAGCTAATAAGTGAGTTTAGCAAGGTCACAGGACATAAGATCAATACGCAAAAGCCAATTTTATTCTTGCACGTCACCAGTGAACAATTGGACTGTAAAATTAAAAAAAAATACAACAGCACCAAAAAATGAAGTACGTAGGTCAATCTAACAAAATGTGAAACTATAGAGATCAACAAAGCATGGCATTGGTGAAAGGATAGACATATAAACAATAGATCAGAACACTGAGCTCAGAAATGGGTCCACACACTTATAGTCACCTGAATTTTGACAGATTCTAAGGCAATTCAATGGAGAGAGAATAGTCTTTTTAACAAATGGTGCTGGAAATTGAATGGACACAAGAAACTCAGGGGAGAAAAGGCAAGTGTGCGGTCACATTATAGGGATTGCAGTTAATATCATGCAACAATATATTACAAATTTTTGTGTGAGAATTTAACTCAAGCCGTAAATTTACACCTAAAGTACAACAATAAAAAAGAAAATAAAAAAATAAATAGTGAGGGAAAAATTGGATGTTCATATCCAAAATAGATAAATCTCAACACACATTTTACATCTTATTTAAAAAAGTGTATCTATAATACATCATAGACCAAAATGTAAAATTTTAAACAGTGAAACGTCCATAAGAAAATATAAGAGAAAATGAATGTGATTTTGGGTTTGGGAATGACTTTTTACGTACAAAACTGAAAGTATGACCCATGAGAGTCAAAGTTGACAAATTAAATTTAACAAAATTAAAAAAAATATCTGTGTAAGACACTATTAAAGAATGAAAAGACAAGCCAAGGACTGGGAGAAAATATTTGCAAATCATATAGCTAATAAATAACTTGTATCCTGAATATATATATTTAAAAAAAAAATTAAAATGCAATTTAAAAAATGAAGAAAAAATTGGAACTAACACTTTATCAAAGAAGATATGTTGTTGTTGTTGGTAGTTGCTGTCGAGTCAAGATGGCAAATAAACATATCAAGAGATCCTCAATATCATTTGCATTAGAGAAATGCATGTTAAACACCACTATACACCTATTGGAAACCCTGGTGACACAGTGGTTAAAAGCTATGGCTGCTAACTAAAAAAAGGTTGACAGTTTAAATCTACCAGGTGCTACTTCAAAACACTGTGGGGCAGTTCTACTCTGTCCTACAGGGTAACAATGAGTCAGAATCTAATGAACGGCAATATTTTTTGTTTGTTTTGCACACTTACTACCCAAAAAACCAATCCTATTGCCACCGAGTCCATTCTGACTCATAGCTACCCTATAGGACAAAGTAGGACTGTCCCATTGGGTTTCCAAGGCTGTAGATCTTTAAAGAAGCATACTGCCACAACTTTCTCTCCCAGAGCAGCTGGTGGGTTTTAACTGCTTACCTTTCAGTTAGCAGCCAAGCACTTAACCACTATGCCACCAGGGCTCCTTAAAAATCTATTAAATTCATTGCTGTTGAGTCGATTCTGACTTTTAGCCACCCTATAGTTTTTTTTTTTTTTAATAGGACAGAGTAGAATTGCCCCATAGGGTTCCAGGGAGTGGCTGGTGGATTCAAACTGCTGACCTTTTGGTTAGCAGCCAAACTCTTGAACTACTGTGCCACCAAGCTTCCTGTTACTAACCTATGAAAATGGATAAAATCCCCCGAATTAACCATATCAATTGCTATAGAGGAACTCTCATTTTTTGCTAGTGGGAATGCAAAATAAAAGCAGTACAACCACTTTGGCAGACAGTTTGGCAGTTTCTTTTAAAGCTATACATAAACAACAACAAAAAACCCAAATCCATTGCCATAGAGTTGATTTCAACTCATAGCAAACCTATAGGGCAGTGTAGAACTGTCCCATAAGGTTTCCAAGGATCAGCTTATGGATTCAAACTGCCGACCTTTCGGTTAGCAGCTGGACACTTAACCACTGTACCACGTGGCCTCCAGAGTTGTACACAGACTTACCATAAACCTCCACCACTCATCTGTCAGTTTGTCATACTGTGGTGGTTTGCCCATTGCTGTGAAGTGGGAACTACGAAACCTGTATTTCAAATACAGCATCACTCATAGTGGACAGGGTCACCATGGTGGACAGGCTTCAGCAGAGCTTCAGACTAAGTGAGACTAAGAAGGACCTGATGAACTACTTCTAAAAAAAAATTACATATATATGCCAGTAAAAACCATATGAATAGCACTGAAAGCTTATATGATATAGTGCCAGAAGATGAGCCCCTCAGATTGAAAGTCACTCAAAATACAACTCAGAAAGAAATTTCTCCTCAATGCAGGTTCAACCTTAATGATGTGGATGAGGTAAAGCTTTCAGGACCTTCATTTGCTAACACAACACAACTGAAAATGAGAAGAAACAGCTGCAAACACCCATTAATAATCAAAACATTGAATGTACAAAGTATGAGCCTAGGCAAATTGGACCTTGTCAAAAATGAAATGGAATGCATAAAGATCCTTATCCTAGGCATTAGTGAGTTGAAATGGGCTGGTATTGGCCATTTTGAATTGGAAAATTATCTGGTCTACTATGCCAGGAATTACAAACTGAAGAGGAATTGCATCAGATTCATTGTCAAAAAGAAGTGCTGTTGATGAAAGGATAATATTCATAAGCCTATAAGTAAGACCATTTAATACCACTATTATTGAAGTTTACACACCAAGCATTAATGCCAAAGATGAAGAAATTGAAGATTTATACCAACTTCTGCAGTCTGAACCTGATCAAACATGCACTCAAGATGCATCAATGATTACTGTGAATTAGAATTTAAAAATTGGAAACAAAGATGAAGGAGCAGTAGGTGGAAAATATGGCTCGGTGATAGAAACAATGCTGGAGATCCATGATAAAACTTTGCAAGACCAACGACTTATTCATCGCAAATACCTTTATTTCAACAACACACATGGTGACTATACACTTGAACCTTTCAGGACAGAATACACAGGAATCAAATTGATTATATTTGTGGAAAGAGATGAAGGAATAGCTCAATATCATCTGTCAGAACAAGGTCAGGTGCTGACTGTGACACAGACTATCAATTGCTCATATACAAATTCATGTTAAAGCTGAAGAAAATTAAAACAAGTCCATTAGAACCAAAATTTGAGTACACTGCATCTGAATTTAGAGACAATCTCAAGAATAGATTTGATGCATTGAACACTAATGAATGAAGATTGGATGAGTTGTGGGATGACATCAAGGACATCATACACGAAGAAAGCAAAAGGTCATTTAAAAGATAGGAAAGAAAGAAAAGACCAAAATGTATGTCAGAAGAGATTCTGAAACTTCCTCTTGAATGTACAGTAGGTAAAGTGAATGGAAGAAAAGATGAAGTAAAATAGCTGAACAGAAGATTTCAAAGGGCAGCTCAAGAAGACTAAAGTATAAGGAATGTGCAAAGACCTGGAGTTAGAAAACCAAAAGATAAGAACATGCCCAGCATTTCTAAAGCTGAAAGAACTGAATTAAAAATTCTACAGGCAAAATACTGAACAATGCAGGAAGCATCAAAAGAAGATGAAAGGAATACACAGAGTCATTTTACCAAAAAGAATTGGTCAGTGGTCACCCACTTCAGGATGTAGCATATGATCAAGAACTGATGGCACAGAAGGTAGAATTCCAGGCTACATTGAAGGCATTGGCAAAAAAGAAGACTCCAGGAATTGATGGAATAACAATTGAGATGTTTCAACAAAAAGAATGCAATGCTGGAAGCACTTAATCGCCTATGCCAAGAAAGATACCTGGCCAACCAACTGAAGGAGATACATATTCTTGTCCATTTCAAAGAAAGGTGATCCAACACAAATGCGTAAATTACAGAACAATGTCCTTGATATTGCATGCAAATAAAATTTTGCTGAAGGTAATTCAAGAACAATTGCAGCAGTACGTTGACAGAGAACTGCCAGAATTTCAAGCTGGATTCAGAAAAGGACATGGAATGAGGGGTATCATTGCTGATGTCCAGTGGATCTTGGCTGGAAGCACAGACTACCAGGAAGATGTCTACCTGTGTTTTATTGATTATGCAAAAGCATTCAACTGTGTGGATAATAGCAAATTGTGGAAAACATTGGGAAGAATGGGAATTCAAGAACACTTAATTGTGCTCATGCAGAACGTGTACATAGACCAAGAAGCAGTCGTTGGAAGAGGTTACTGCATGGTTTAAAATTAGGAATGTAGTGTGTCAGGGTTGCATCCTTTCACCATACTTGTTCAATCTATATGGTGAGTATATAATTCAAGAAGCTGGACTATATTAAGAAGAATACAGCATCAAAATTGGAGGAAGACTCATTAACAGCCTTTGATATGCAGATGACACAACCTTGCTTGCTGAAAAGTGAAGAGGGCTTCAAATACTTACTGATGAAGATCGAAGACTACAGCCTTCAGTATAAAGCCTCAACATAAAGAAAACAAAAATCCTCACAACTGGACCAATGAGCAACATCACAAAAAATAGAGAAAATATTGAAGTTGTCAAGAATTCCATTTTACTTGGATCCACAATCAATGCCCATGGAAGCAGCAGTCAAGAAATCAAACAATGTATTGCATTGGGCAAATGTGCTAAAAAAAGACCCCTTTAAAGTGTTAAAAAGCAAAGATATCACTTTAAAAGGACTAAGGTGCATGTGACCCAAGCTATTGCATTTTCAATCACCTAGTATGCATGCAAATGCTAGGCAATTAATAAGGAAGATGGAAGAAGAATTGATGCCTTTGAATTATGGTGTTGGTGGAGACTGCCAGAAGAATTAACAAATCTGTCCTAGAAAAAGTATAGCCAGAATGCTCCTTAGAAGAGAGGGTGACTAGACTTCGTCTCACTTATTTTGGGCATGTTATCAGGGGGGACCAATTCCTGGAGAAGGACATCATGCTTGGTAAAGTGGGGGGTCAGAGAAACAGAGGAGGGCTCTCAATGAGATGGATTGAAACAGTGGCTGCAACAATGAGCTCAAACATAGCAAGGACTGTGAGGATGGCGCAGGACCAGTCAGTGTTTCATTCTGTTGTAGATGGGGCCGCTATGAGTGAGAATGGACTCGACAGCAGCAACAACTACAACCATAAGCCTAATGATTACCCTTCTAGGTATTTACCCCAGAGAAATTAAAACTTACATTCACACGAAAACCTGTATGCGAAAATTTATTGCAGCTTTATTCACAATCACCAAAAATGGGAAACTGACATGTTCTTCAACAGGTCAGTGGATGAACAAACTGTGGTACATACTTACAATGGAATACTTTCAGTGATAAAAAAGAATGAGCCATTGATTCATGAAACAATGCCGATGAGTCTTAAATGCATTTTACTAATTGAAAAATAATTATGATACAAAAAGCTACATGCTATATAATTCCAGTTTTATGACACTCTGGAAAAGATAAAATTTGGGGCATAAAAAAATGGATCAGAGATTGCCTATGGTAGGTGAATAAGGGAATTGTTAACTACTAAAGGGATGAATAGAAGCAATTTTAGGATTATAGAACTGTTCTGTATGTTACTTGAGTAGTGGGTAGATGACTGTATCTGTCAAAATGCATAGATCTACAATTTTAAAAAATGAACTTTAGTAAATATAAAATATTAAAAAAAAATTCAACCAGGATATTGAGGAATTTTAGGAACATATTTCAACTGTGACAAATTAATCTGCTTATGAATATTTGATATAAGTTCATATACAAGAATAAAACTGCTATAGACACACTAAAAAAAATTTTTTTTTTAGACACACTATTTTTTTTATTATAGACACACTAAAGTAGGTGGGGGAAAAGAGCTAAAATAAATAACTTGGAAAAAATGGTGCTTTTACCATAGACTGTAAGGGTTAAGTCAGAAGGTACTGTACATAAACACTGTACACTATTTGGTAATTTTTTTTCTCATGAAGGTACAGATTAACAATTCTGAGATTGCTTTACATGTACACTGGGGTAGAACAAATAAGTAAATGCATGGCAGATGGTGAGAGTAAGGTTTCTCGCTGTCAGAGATGGAAATTAGTGATAAAATAATTTTGATTAGAGTAAGGGACCTCAGTGTGAACTCATGTTTAGCTTAATAAATATACAAAGGCTAGATACAAAACAATTATGGATGTGTGTGTATATACATAAGTAGTATGTGTACATATATTAATCTCCTCTGCTGAGACAGCCTAGAACCAATGAAACCCTGGTAGCATCAAGCACTCTTACTGTCCAGACCTTGATTTCTACATGCTAATCTCCAACAAAAGTAATCAGCAATTCTTGGAAAAATGGTTAATTCTAGATCTAGATCACGAAAGACAAAAAGTAAGCCTGAAACATCTTATAGTGCTAGAAAGCATCGAAGTGCTCAAAAAAATGTTGGGACGTGGCCATGTTGAAAGAACACAGGACAATGGCCAAAGCTAGAACAATTCGAACAACAAATTAAATAATACACTATTTTTTTAGGATGCTAACCCAAATTATAAAGTAAATATACGTGAATCCATACTGATATAAATAGTTCAATAAACAAACAAAAAAACACTCTACAGGATATAGAATTTACTCCATTCCCGTTTGACTGTGGGCTAGACTTAGTGACCTGATTTCAATTACTTTCTTAGTTTTTACAAATACACCACAGTGATATAAGATGATAATATCTGGGGAAACTGAAATGAGGTAAGAGGTATAGGGAATTTTCTGTATTGTTTTTACTTCTTTACAACTTATCTGCAGATCTATAATTATTCCCAAATTAAAAAAAAATTAAAACTTCATTTAAAACAGCAATAGACCTATACAGTTCCTAAGGATAAATCTAATAAATAAATGCTAGAACTTTTAGGAAAGCAATGGGAAAGCTTATTGGAAGATATCAATGAAGACCTGAGTTAATGAATAGTGAAATAAAGCATATTATAGGAAAACTCTGAATCCTAAATATGTCAATTATCACCTATTTTATATACCAATTCTATGGGATCTAAATCAAACAGCCAACAAGTTTTTCATGAAATTTGTTGATTGTAAAATTGATATTGAGGAACAAAGGTCTGAAATCAGTCAAGACACTTGGAATAGAAGAACCAGATGGAGTAACATTTATTTTTACCATATAACAGAAATTATTAAAATGACATATGAGTTCTAGAGAACAGTGAATAAAGCTGGACTATGTAATTTTTGGTAATTTAAATAATTAAGTATCAATATGGAAAAAAAAATGTTGGGCCTCCCTTGCTCTATATGTAAAACACATATGAGTTAAAGATATAAGGATAAAGTTTTTAAAAATTATAAAATTTATAGATGACAATATAGGAGATAATTTTATAAACTTCAGATTAAAATCTTACAAGAAACACGAATATAAAAAGCTAACACTTTAATATTAAAATTTTCTCTTTATCCTAAGAAACTATAGAGTTAAGACTAACCCAAAAATTCAGAGAAGACATTTATAACATGTATAACAAGAACAAGGTTGCTATCCAGTACTGTCACTTAACACTAAGAAAAACTACAAATAAGTCAATAGATAAATGGGCAAAGTATCAGACATATCATAGAAGAAGAAACAGAAATATTCCATAACAGTGTTAAAAGGAATTCAACATAATTAATAATCAGAAAAATGCAAATAAAGAACAAAATGAAATAAAAATTTAAACCCTCCAATTTTGAAAAACAGACACACACATTTATTGATGTTGGAAGGGTAGCTGATGTTTACAACTTTGGAAATTGTTTAGAATTGCAAATTAAAGTTGAATATGTGTAGACTCTGTTGTTGTCGCTATTAGGTACCCTAGAGTCAGTTCCGACTCATAGCAAAACTATGTACTGCAGAACGAACACTGCCAGGTCCAGCACCATCCTTACAATCGTTGTTATGCTTGAGCCCAGTGTTGCAGCCACGGTGTCCCTCCATCTCGTTGAGGGTCTTCCTTTTTTCTGCTGACCCTGTACTTTACCAAGCATAACGCCCTTCTCCAGGGACTGATCCCTCCTGACAACATGTCCAAAGTATGTAAGACACAGTTTCGCCATCCTTACTTCTAAGGAGCATTCTGGTTGTACCTCTTCCAAGACAGATTTATTCATTCTTTTCACAGTCCATGGTATATTCAATATTCTTCACCAACACCATAATTTAAAGGTGTCAATTCTTCTTCAGTCTTCCTTATTCATTGTCCAGTTTTCACATGCATAGGATGTGATTGAAAATACTGTGGCTTGGGTCAGGTGCACCTTAGTCCAAGTGTAGACTCTATAATCCAAAAATTATCATCTTAAGTATATGCTGTACTGAAATCACTGTGCTTATTTTTACCCAGAGACTTATGAAACTACATTCCTTTTAGCATCATTCATAACAAAACCTGAAGATCTGAAAGTAGAAAGATGAAACTACTTCAAATTGACAAGATAATGGATAATGCCATGAGCCAAGATGAAAAATGAGCATGTGCAGGACTGTAGCCCTCAGTAAATAATTGACATTCCCAATAGGATTTCACAAGCTTTATTTACTTACATAGTGATTATGATGGGGAAAAATTAGGCAAGATTTATCATGGGGTTGATCTGCCTCAGACACTCATCCAAGGGGGAGTTGACACAGGTAACCTCATCTTCACATGTGTATCCCCATGATATGTTGTAGGTGAAAGGCAAAAGTACAGAGGGACTGTGGGCTTATATATCTCAAAACAAAAGGGTATACGTGATGGAATGCATGGGAAAAGGGAGAGGAGTAAGACGAAGGGGCTTTTGTTCAGCTGCAGCTAGCACAGCCAACCTGTTACCAAGCTTTGTTCAAATTTGAACTGCATAACCATCCTGTGACCTAAGTGCATGACCAGAAAGACCATTCCTTCCCCTCTAGCTACAAGCTTAATTTTGTAAGCCTGAATTTTCTGATTAATGATACAGTGGGTTAAAAGTCATCAGGAGAAACTGCCTCCCCTGAAGTGAATACTTAGTACAATTAAATACTCAAGGAAATGGAGGAAAGCAAAATTCACACTGGGAAAGCAGCCACTTTACTTCAGATAAATAATTGTATATTCATTCACTAGAATGCTATAAAATAGTAAACTAATTCCAGCTACATTCATCAATATGGATGAATCTAAATATACAATATTGACTAAAGAAAGTCACAAAAGAATACATACAGAATCATTCTTTTATAAAGTTCAGAACAAGTAAAACTAAACACAATCATGGGAATATGTAAATAGATGCTACAACTATATGAAAAACTATGGGATTGTGATTGGAAAGTCATACACAAGGTGTCTCTAAGTTAATAATAGAGTTCCATTTCTTAAGCAAAGTGGTGTGTATACAGTGTTTACAGCATTATAATTCTTTATATTGTTTATATATTTACCATTTAATATATTCTCTTTTAACAGCTTTATTCAGATGTAATTCGCACATTATAAAGTGCATTCGTTTAAACTGTAAAATTAAATGACTTTCTGTATTTTCACAGATTTGTGCAATCATTACTACAATCAATTTTAGAACATATCAGTTACCCTCCAAAAGTCCTTTACCCAGTATCGGTCATTACCCCTTCCCCCCCAATTCTCCTAAACGAGTCACAAATAATCTATTTATCGCTCTATAGATTTACATATTCTGTAATATTGTGTACACTTCATAAAAATGGAATCATTTAACTGTACAATTCTTGAATTTTTTTTTTTGTTGTTGTTAAATTTATTCCTAAGTATTTTATTCATTTTCTTGCTATTGCATATGGGATTGTTTTCTTAATTTCCATTTTGAATTTTATTGTTAGAGTAAACCCAAAACCAAACCCATTAGAGTTGAGTTGATTCTGACTCATAGTGACCCTGTAGGACAGAATAGAACTGCCCCATAAGGTTTCCAAGGAGCGGCTGGTGGATTCAAACTGCCGACCTTCTGGTCAGAGGCCAAGTAGGTAAATATAATTGATTTTTGTATATTGCTCTTATAACCTGCAACCTTACTGAACTTGCATATGTGTTATAATATTTTTTTTTAGTACATTCCTTAAAATGTGCTACATATAAGATCACGTCATTTGCAGAGTTTATTTCTTCCTTTCAGTCTTTGTGATTTTTATTTCTTTTGCTTGCTCAATTGCAAATTAGGTAACTGTCTTAGTTTCTTAGTGCTTTTGTAACAGAAATACCTCAAGTAGGTGGCCATGCTCTTGGTGAAAGTTTTTTTAGAACTGGTTTCCTTAGTTTGTACAACAGAATTTTCCAAGTCTTGAAGTTCTGGTTTCATTTTTTGCAGTTCATTTGTAAGTCCATCTCTTTCCTGCCCCATTCTACCATAAGTGGCAAGGAAAAACCTTGCTTCCCCTTTAAGATCTTGCTTAAAAATCTCCTCAACCAACTCTCCAAGTTCATCCGTTACAAGTTCCACCTTCCAACAAACATTTGAACGTAATTCAGACAAGTTCTTTGCCGTTGTATAAAATGGATTACCCTCCCTCCAGTGTCCAATCAATCACAAGTTTATGGTTTCCTTTTAAAGCCTCACCAGAAACACACACATGGAATATCCACATTTTTAGCAACATTCTCTTCATGACAATAGAAGCTTTCATCACGGCTCTCAATTCTTTCTGAGCCCTCAACGGAATCGCCCTTGATGTCCATATTTCTACCAACAGGCTCTTCAACCAACCAACCTTTAGGTTAATACCAAAAACCCACTGCTGTCGAGTCAATTCTGACTCATAGCAACCCTATTGGATGGAGTAGAAACTGCCCCAAAGAGTTTCCAAGGAGTGCCTGGCGGATTTGAACTGCCGACCTCTTGGTTAGCAGCCATAGCACTTAACCACTAGGCAACCAGGGTTTCCCTTTAGGTTAATAGTCAAGTGCAAAACGTTTGCGCTACACAGGGACCTTGCACATCCACTACTATGGTCTCTATTCAAAAAAGGCAGGCAATAACAAGTATTGTTAGAGTAGAACCCTACTCTGTGGTACCAAATTCTATCTTAATTTCTTAGTGTTGCTGTAACAGAAATAGAACAAGTGGGTGGATTTAATGAACAGAAATTTATTTTTCACAGTTCAGGAGGACAGAAGCCTGAATGTATGGCACTGGCTCTAGGAGAAGGCTTTCTTTCTCTTTTGGCTCTGAGGGAAGTCCTTGACTTCACTAAGAAACTGAGATAGTAACTTAGATGAAATGGACAGATTCCTAGAATGATACAAAGTATTGAGATTGAGTAAAAAAAAAAAGTTAGAAAATGTGAACAGACCTAAAACAAAGAGATGGAAATTTTAATTAAAAAAAAAATTTAACAAAGAAAATCTGCACATTTGTATTCAAATAATTTTTGACATGGTTTGTAAGACAATTCAATGGCAGAAGCAATAGCCTTTTCAACAAATGGTGCTGGGATAACTAGGTATTATAGGCAAAAGAATGAAGTTAGGCTCTACCTCACAAGATATGCAAAAATGAACTCAAAATGGATCAAAGACCTAAATGTAATAGCTAAAATTGTTAAACTCTTAAAAGAGAGTAAGCATAAATCTTTATGACATTAAGTTAAGCTATGGTTTCTTAGACGTGACATGAAAAGCACACACAATGAAAGAAAACGTAAATAAATTGGACAACATCAAAATTTAAAAAAATATACTTTGCAGAACATCAAGAAAGTGAAAATATTATTTACAGAATGGGAGCAAGTATTTGCAAATCTTATAAGTTACTTGTATCCAGAATATATATAAAAAAACTCTTAAAACTCAACAATAGAAAGACAGCTAACCCAATTCAAACTTGAGCAAAGAAGTCAAATAAACATTTCACTAAAGAAAACATAAAAGTGGCCAATGCCTAAGCCTGTTGCTGTTGAGTCAATTCCAACTCATAGTGACCCTACAGGAAAGAGTAGAACTACCCCATAGGGTTTCCGAGGAGCGTCTGGCGAATTTGAACTGCTAACCTTTTGGTTAGCAGCCTAAAGCTTAACCACTGCATCACCAGGGCTCCAAAGTGGCCAACAGGCACATGAAAAATGTTCAACATCATAAGCCACCAGGTAAAGGAAAGTCAAAATCAGAATGAGATACAAGGCACATTCACTATAAGCCTAATGCTGTGGAGTTGATTCTGATTCATAATGATCTCATGTTACAGAGCAGAACTGCTCCATAGTGTTTTCATGGTTATAATCTTTATAGAAACAGTTGGACAGACTGTTTTCCCGTGGTGCTGCAGGGTGGATTCGAACATCAATCTTTAGGTTAATAGTCAAGTGAAAACTGTTTACAGCACACCGGAACCTTGCACATCCACTACTATGATCTCCATTCACAAAAGACAGACAATAGCAATCTTTGGCAAAGATTTGAGGAATTGCTGGTGGGAATGTAAAATGGTACAGCTGCTTTGGAAAAAAGTTTGGCAGTTCCTCAAAATATTACAAAAAAGAGACACAACATGACCCAGCAATTGCAATCTTAGGTATATACCCCAAAGAATTTAAAATATGAGTCCTCAGTTAAAACTATGTGTGCGCATATGTTCCTAGCAGCGTTATTCATAACACACACAAAACAGATAGAAAAAATCCAAATGTTCATCAACTAATGAATGGATAAATAAAGCATGATATATACTTATGATGAATATTATTTGGTAATAAAAAAATTAAGTATTGTTACATGGTACTATATGAGTGAACTTTGAGAACATTATGCTAAGTAAAATAAGGGAGTCACAGAGGACCACATATTGTATGATTCCATTTTTATGAAATCTCCACAAAAGGAAACTCTATGCAGACAGAAAATAGATTGGTGGTTGTCTAGGTTTGAGTGTTTGGGGGAAATGGAGAGACTAGTATGGGTATGGACTTTTCTTTTGGAGGTGATGGAAATGTTCTAAAATTGTTTGTGGTGATAGTTGCATTACTGTGTTTCTATATTAAAAACCAAAGACTTGTACACTTTAAATTGGTGAATTTTTTATGTGAATTATATCTTAATAAAGTTGTTATTTTAAAAAATAAACATTTTTGCTCATCAACATATACTATGGACAGAGTAGAAGTACAAGGCAAGTATAGATATTTGAAATCCATCTATCTGTACATGTAGATATAGTATAAATATAATCTGACAAAATACTTGTTTCCAAAGTACATAATGAAAATATCATCCAATTTAATAAGAAAACTATAAACAACCCAATAGAAAATTGAGAGGTAGAATTTAACTGGCATTCCTCAAAACAAAATATTCAAATGTCCAATAACCATATTTATCATAGAAATGCAAATGAATACCAATACACTCTTGCTTGAATAGCTATATTAAGACTCAAAATACCAAGTGCTGCTGAGAATACGAAGAAAGTGGACTGTAATATGCTGCTTATTTAAGTATAAATTGGTACGATCACTTTGAAAAGCTTCTTGACAATGTCGATTAAAGCTAAACATTGCAATGCCTATGACCTTGCAATTTCAAATATATTTTTCATGCATAAAGTCAACAAAAACATTTACAAGAAAGTTCATAGTAATTCTCTTAGTATTAGCTCCACAACTGAACAATACAAAAGTCCATTGACAGTAGAATGGATAAATAAATTCTGGTTTCTACATTCAATGAAATACTGTAGAGTAGTAAGTGTGAAGAAGCCATTGCTGTATATAACAACATAGATGGATCCACAAATATAATGTTGAATGAAAGAAGCCAGACACAAAAGATTGCATGCTATATCATTTATATAAAGATCAAAAACAGACAAAACTTATTTATGGTGGTAGCAGGCAGGATAGTCACTCTACACACAATCATTGAGAGAGTGACTGAGGAGGTTTTGGGATTCTAAAAATCTATTTCCTTTTCTATTAATCAGTGTGTTCGTTATATGGGTATGATTACTAAAACTTATTCAGCTACCCATCTATGATTTGTTTATATTTCTAGGGATGCCACTATTTAAATTATTTTTAAAAAAGTTAAATTTAAAAAAATTAAAGGAAACCACTTAAAAAAAATTTTTTTTCAATCATCCATAGTCTGAAATCAATGCAGGGTCAACATAGTATCCAGGCACCCTCTTGATGGATCCTTGAAATAAATATACTGCATAAAACAAAAGATAACTAAAATCATAATAATTCTAATTATTAAACTCGGAAAGTTTTTTTTTTTAAAAAATTGACTGTGCTTTAAGTGAAAGTTTGCAAGTCAGTCTCTAACACAAAAACTTATACACACCCTGCTACATACTCCCAATTGCTCTCCCCCCAATAAGACAGCCAGATTCCTCCCTCCACTCTCTCTTTTCATGTCCATTTCACTAGCTTCTACCCACCTCTGCCCTCTCATCTCCCCTCCAGGCAGGAGATGCCAACATAGTCTCAAGTGTCCACCTGATCTAAGAAGCCCACTCCTCACCAGCATCCCTCTCCAAACCATTGTCCAGTCTAATCCATGTCTGAAGAGTTGGCTTCAGGAATGGTTCCTGTCCTGGGTCAACAGAAGATCTGGAGGCCATGACCACCGGAGTCCTTCTAGTCTCAGTCAGACCATTAAGTCCAGTGTTTTTATGAGAATTTGAGGTCTGCAGCCCACTGCTGTCCTGCTCCCTCAGGGGTTCTCTGTTGTGTTCCCTGTCAGGGCAGTCATCGGTTGTAGCCAGGCACCATCTAGTTCTTCTGGTCTCAGGCTGATGTAGTCTCTGGTTTATGTGGCATTTTCTGTCTCTTGGGCTCATAATTACCTTGTGTCCTTGGTGTTCTTCATTCTCCTCTGGTCCACGTCAGTTGAGACCAACTGATGCATCCTAGATGGCCGCTAGCTAGTGTTTAAGACCCCAGACACCACTCTTCAAAGTGGGATTCAGAATGTTTTCTTAGTAGATTTTATTATGCCTATTGACTTGGATGTTCTCTGAAACCATGGTCCCCAAACCCCCACCCCTGCTACGCTGGCTTTCGAAGCATTCAATTTATTCCGGAAACTTCTTTGCATTTGGTTTAGTCCAGTTGTGCTGACTTCCCCTATATTGTGTGTTGTCTCTCCCATCAGCTAAAGTAGTTCTTATGTACTATCTAATTAGTGAATACCCCCTCCCACTCTCCCTCCCTCCCCCCACTCGTAACCATCAGTAAATATTTTCTTCTCTGTTTAAACTATTTCTTGAGTTCTTATAATAGTGGTCTTATACAATATTTGTTTTTTGGCAACTTATTTCACTCAGCATGTCTTCAAGATTCCTCCATGTTATGAAATGTTTCACAGATTCATCAATGTTCTTTATTGACGCGTAGTATTCCATTGTGTGAATATACCATAATTTATTTATCCATTCCTCCATTGATGGGCACCTTGGTTGTTTCCATCTTTTTGCTATTGTAAACAGTGCCGCAATAAACATGGGTGTGCATATATCTGTTTGTGTAAAGGCTCTTATTTCTGCAGGTATTATTCCAAGGAGTGGGATTTCTGGATTGTATGGCAGTTCTATTTCTAGCTTTTTAAGGAAACGCTAAATCAATTTCCAAAGTGGTTGTAACATTTGACATTCCCACCAGCAGTGTAGAAGTGTTCCAATCTCTCCACAGCCTCTCCAACATTTATTGTTTTGTGTTTTTTGGATTAATGCCAACCTTGTTGGAGTGAGAGGAAATCTCAATGTAGTTTCAATTTGCATTTCTCTAATAGCTAATGATCGTGAGCATTTCCTCATATATCTGTTAGCTACCTGAAAGTCTTCTTTAATGAAGTGTCTGTTCATATTCTTTGCCCATTTTTTAATTGGGTTGTCTTTTTGCAGTATCACGTAGATTTTAGAGATCAGGTGCTGATCCGAAATGTCATAGCTAAAAACTTTTTCCCAGTCTGTAGGTGGTCTTTTTACTCTTTTAGCAAAGTCTTTGGATGAACATAGGCGTTTGATTTTTAGGAGCACCCGGTTATCTGGTTTTTCTTCTGCATTGTTAGTAATGTTTTGTATACTGTTTATGCCATGTATTAGGGCTCCTGACATTGTCCCTATTTTCCCTTCCATGATCTTTATCATTTTAGATTTTATATTTAGGTATTTGATCCATTTTTAGCTTGTTTTTGTGCATGGAGTGAGGTATGGGTCTTGTTTCATTTTTTTGCTGATGGATATCTAGTTATGGCAGCGCCTTTTCTTTAAAAGAATGTCTTTTCCCCATTTAACTGTTTTGGGGCCTTTGTCAAATATCAACTGCGCATATATGGGTGGATTTATGTCTGCATTCTCAACTCTGTTCCATTGTTATATGTATCTGTTGTTGTACCAGTAGCAGGCTGTTTGACGACTGTGGCGGTATACCAAAAAGCCAAAAACCCAGTGCCGTCAAACCGATTCTGACTCATGGCGACCTTATAGGACAGAGTAGAACTGCCCCATAGAGTTTCCAAGGAGCGCCTGGTGGATTCGAACTGTCGACCATTTGGTTAGCAGCCATAGCACTTAACCACTATGCCACCAGGATTTCTATGGTGGTATAATAGATTCTAAAATCAGGTAGAGTAAGGCCTCCCACTTTGTTCTTCTTTTTTAGTAATGCTTTACTTCTCTGGGGCCTCTTTCCCTTCCATATAAAGTTGGTGATTTTTTCTCCATCTCATTTAAAAATGTCATTAGAATTTGGATCGGAATTGCATCAAATCTGTAGATCGCTTTTGGTAGAATAGGTATTTTTATAATGTTAAGTCTTCCTAACCATGATCAAGGTATGTTTTTCCACTTATGTAGGTCTCTTTTAGTTTCTTGCAGAAGTGTTTTGTAGTTTTCTTTGTATAAGTCTTATTCACCTCTGGTAAGATCTTTCCTAAGTATTTTTATCTTTTGGGGGGTTACTGTAAATGGTATTGATTTGGTGGTTTCCTCTTCAATGTTCTTTTTGTTGATATAGAGGAATCCAACTGATTTTTGTATGTTTATTTTGTATCCTGATACTCTGCTGAAATCTTCTATTAGTTTCAGTAGTTCTCTGGAGGATTCCTTAGGGTTTTCTGTGTATAAGATCATGTCATCTGCAAATACAGATACTTTTACTTCTTCCTTGCCAATCTGGATGCCTTTTTTTTTCTTTATCTAGCCTAATTGCTCTGGCTAGGACTTCCAGCACACTGTTGAATAAGAGTGGTGATAAAGGGCATCCTTGTCTGGTTCCCGATCTCAATGGGAATGCTTTCAGACTCTCTCCATTTTAGGATGATGTTGGCTATTGGCTTTGTATAAATGCACTTCATTATGTTGAGGAATTTTCTTTCTATGCCTATTTTGCTGAGAGTTTTTATCATGTATGGGTGTTGAACTTTGTCATATGCCTTTTCTGCATCAATTGACAAAATCATGTGATTCTTGTCTTTTGTTTTATTTATATGATGGATTACATTAATTGTTTTCCTAATGTTGAGCCATCTCTGCATACCTGGTATGAATCCCACTTGGTCATGGTGTATTATTTTTTGATATGTTGTTGAATTCTGTTGTCCAGAATTTTGTTGAGGATTTTTGCATCTAAGTTCACGGGTGGTAAAGATCTGTAATTTTCTTTTTCTGTAGTGTCTTTACCTTGTTTTGGTATCAGGGATATGCTAAACTCAGAAAGTTTTAAGAAAATATTCATAATGAAAGAAAGAGGTGCTATGAAGAGACAATTTGAGAACAAATCAAGCTCTTGGGAGTGAAAAGTTATACATGAGTGTAAATTTAAAGAAAATCATAGGAAGGAGGATGATAAAGTAAAAAAAAAATTCCTGAAAGCAGAACAAGAGATCAGAATTAGAAAAACATGAGAGAAAGGATGAGAAAAGCAGAGAATCAAACCTGAAGGTCCTAAGGAATTACCTAAAGACGCACTGAATACATGTCTTAATTATCTAGTGCTGCTGTAATAGAAATACCACAGATGGATGGCTTTAACAAGGAGGAATGTATTTCCTCACAGTAGGCTAAAAGTCCAAATTCAGGGCATCGGTTCCAGGGGGAGGGTCTCTCTCTCTGTTGGCTCTGAAGGAAAGTCTTTCTCGTCTATCTTCCCCTGGACTAGGAGCTTCTCTGTGCAGGAATCCTGGGTCCAAAGGATTGTCTCTGCTCCAGGCACTGCTCTCTGGGTGGCACCAGGTCTCCCTGTCTCTCTGCTTGTTTCTTTCTTTTATTTCCCAAAATAAACTGGCTCAAAACACAATCAAATCAAATAGGTTGTGTCCTGCCTCATCAACACAACTGTCACCCATCCCCCCCATTAACATCATAGAGGCATGATTTACAATATTTTGGAAAGTCACTCCAGATGACAAAATGGTGGACAATGACACAATACCAGGAATCATGGCCCAGCCAAATTGATACACACATTTTTTGGAGACAATTGAATCTATGACTGGAAACAAATGAAAAGAAAAAAACTATCTTATAAATAGTACAAGTCAATTTTCTACCTCCAAAAGATATGTATTTCCAGAATTAAAAGCCTCAGCCTAAATTCAGCACAACATTTTAAAAAGTAAAAAAAAAGTAAAAAAAAAAATCCCTAAACACCATTATGATTTTTTTCGGAAGGTAATTTTTTTTTTTAAAGATAAAGAAAAGATCAGAAAATCTTAAAAAAAAAAAAAAAAACATGAACTGTATGTGTAGAAATCAATTAATGGATGCTTGTTATGTTCAGTATATTTTCTCCAAAAATAAAATAAATATTATTAGAACAAATGGAAAAGATCAACAACAAACATAAATTATTAAGAATGACATAGGACTTCCCATCATCAACACTGGACACTAGAATAAAATGAACAGATACCTTCAAACTTCTGAGGGAAAAATAATTCAAAATGTGGAATTTTCTCCCCAACCAAATTATCAATCAGGCATGAGGCAAAAACATCAACATTTCTACATGTCTACAAACAGGAAATTTATTCCCTTATATATATCATTATTTTTAGATATATACATACAGAAAGTTTATTCCTGTGTGTATTAAGAGCTACTTGAATGTGTGCTCCAGAAAAAAGAGAGAGCATAACATAGGCTATAAGAAACATTGATTTATGCATAAGAATAGTGAAGGGAAGACAAAAGACGGCAGCAGGCCTAGAGAGCACTCAGCCCCATTGGAGGAGGTCAAATGTATCAAGAAATGAAATTAGCTCAGTATTTGGAACTTGACAATAAAATTACAAAACTGAATGGATGAAAACCAATTATCAGCAAAGAAAATAAAAGAACAGAAATGCAATCAGAGTACACCTCCTTGGCTATGCAGTGAATAATTTTAACAAAGTTATAAAAATCTAAACACTATTGATTTTCAATTTTAAGTGTTGTCCTATAGACAAAAAAATGAAAAATTCAATTTTGTTAAGGAGATAATGTAAATATTGAAAACTTTGATGAAATTAATAGGAAAAATATATGAGAAATTCCAAATTAAGAAGGGGAAGGCAGAAAAAATGGTAAGGTGCTTATATTTCCATCTCACAAAATATAAGAAAAGCACTATTAACTATAATTTATGACAACAAGGTGTAAGTATATTTTTATAATTACAAAGTTAACCAATAGAAGAATGAGAAACAGTGATGATACAATATTGGAACGAAAAATGGAGGAGTGGTAAAATTTTCATCAGGTATTGCAGGAAGTCAAAAGAAGGTTATTAAAATGGATAAATAGTCAATCATATTATTTGATGGTATGAAGTGAATTAACTGAAAAATTGAAAAGAGAAACATTTAAACCAAAAAATTTTTTTAGATTGTGATTAATGATGCAGTCAGCTGAAGCAATAAAGTCATTGAATCATGTTTATACCAAACAGTTGGAAATAACTGGAAGCCAATGGAAAGTTTAGTTTTGTTTTAGTTTTTTGAGATACCATCATAAATGTCTCTAAGTGTGAAACACTTATGGTGGCATCACAAAAAAAGAAAAATTGTCGGGAACACCTAGATGGTGTCCGATTACCACCAACGACTGCTCTGACAGGGATCACAGCAGAGGGTCCCCAAGAGAGTGGGAGAAAAACGTATAAGGAGGAGGTGGAGCCAAGATGGCAGAATAGACAGACACTTCCAGCGAGCCCTCTTTACAACAAACACCTGAAAAAACAAGTGAAAAGAGTATATTGGTGACAAGCTGGGAGCCCTGAGCATCAAAGCGAAGCTTAGACAACAAACTGAGGGGAAAGGAGAGGAAGAGGCCATTCAGAAGTGGAGAGGAGTTACCAGACCTGAATGGTGGGGAGCCCTCAGGCACCATTCACTGGGCGGCGGTGCTGGCGGCAGCGGGCCAGTACTAGTGTTTGGCCACAGTTTCCTCAGGGAGAAGCAGCCAGCCACACAGCCCAGTCATGCCTCTGGAACCTGAGGAGAACAGCACTCTGGGCAAAAGCTAAGTACTTGCATATGTTTTACAGTGCTACACCCCCACGCCGAAGCTGGCTTCAGTGCCTGAATCCCTGGGCCTGAGGTAGACCCTGGTGAGCAACTAGAGCCATCCTCCAGGCCCTGGGGAAGGAAAAAATTAGCAATTGGGGAGAAAAGATAATTTGCTAGGTCCATTAACCGGGGGAGCTCAGGACAGAAGCAGCTCCTGTCCAAGCATAAACTGTCCGTGGACCTGGAGCACCTTTCCCTTCTGCATGGACCTGTGTGGGCCTATTTTGGAAGAATAGGCCCTTGTTGGAAAACTACAACCATTTCAGCTGTGCGGTGGAGAGGTGGCTGTTTCATGTTTGGCATTACTTTGCCTATTAAACAAGGTATTCACCTACCCACATCAGGGGCCTAAGGACTGGTAGCTCCACTCAACCCACCCAGCCATCTGCTACAGGGGTCCAAAGATAACTAGTACCTTCCAGTCCTTACAACCCAAAACTTTGGGTGCCCATGGTCCCTCTGCAGAACCCATCCACCAGCATGCTCTAGGGAACAGAGACGTGTTTTCCTCAGAGACACTTGGGGGTCAGTTCTCAGCCCCCTGCCTTGTTCAGAGCGTGAACCCCTGCTGCAATCAGATACTGGTATGTGCGCCAAACACCCCTGCCCCTCCAAGACTGTAGGACTGAGCCTGTACCACACACTCGATGATCAGCTACCTGGAAACCCGAGCTGAATTAATACAAGAAAACTGAATGGACTTCTACACTGATGTACCTAATAATAGCTCTAGCCAGCTGAGGACAGGACACCAGAGCTCCAAAGGCGAAAATAATCAAGCTAGCTCACTCAAGCAACCCAATGGGTATATCAAAACAAAACAAAACAAGAAGATACGACACAGTAAGCAAGTATAAACTAATATAATAACTTATAGATGGCTCGGAGAAAACAGTCAATATTGAGTCACATAAAGAAACAGACCACGATCATCTCAACAGGCTCTCAAAACAAAGAATCCAGGGATCTTCTAGATGAAAGTGCATTCCTGGAATTAGCAGATGCAGACTACAAAAGTTTAATATACAGAACCCTGCAAGACACCAGGAAGAAAATGAGGCAATATACAGAACAAGTGAAGGAACACACAGATAAAGCAACTGAAAAAATTAGAAAGATTATTCAGGAACATAATGAAAAGTTTAATAAGCTGGAAAAATCCATAGACAGACAGCAATCAGAAATTCAGAAGATTAACAATAAAATTACAGAATTAGATAACTCGATAGTAAGTCAGAGGAGCAGAATTGAGCAAGTAGAAGCTAGAATTTCTGAACTCGAAGATAAATCACTTGGCACTAATATATTTGAAGAAAAAATCAGATAAAAGAATTTTAAAAAATGAAGAAAGCTTAAGAATCATGTTGGACTCTATCAAGAGAAATAACCTACGAGTGATTGGAGTACCAGAACAGGGAGGGAGAACAGAAAATACACTGAAAATTGTTGAAGATTTATTGGCATAAAACTTCCCTGATATCGTGAAAGATGAGAAGATATCTACCCAAGATGCTCATCGAACTCCACATAAGGTTGATCTTAAAAGAAAGTCACCAAGACATATTATAATCAAACTTGCCAAAATCAAAGATAAAGAGAGAATTATAAGAGCAGTGAGGGATAAAAGAAAAGTCACCTACAAAGGAGAGCCAATAAGAATAAACTCGGACTACTCAGCAGAAACCATGCACGCAAGAAGGCAATGGGATGACGTAGTTAAAAAATTGAAGGAAAAAAATTGCCTGCCAAGAATCATATATCCATCAAAGCTGTCTCTTAAATATGAAGGCGAAATTAAGACATTTCCAGATAAACACAACTTTAGGGAATTCGTAAAAACTAAACCAAAACTACAAGAAATACTTAAGAGAGTTCTTTGGTTAGAAAATAAATAATATCAAGTATCAACCCAGACTAGATCACTGGGCAGAGCAACCAGAAGTCAACCCAGACAAGGAAATTCAAAAAAACAAAGCGAGAGTATTAAAAAAAAAGCCCAAAACAGGGTAACAACAATATTATTATATAAAAGAAGACAACAATAAAATAGTAAAGAGGGACTAAGAAATGTAATCATACACCTTCCATATGGATGGGAAGATACGCCGATACAAAGAAATAAAAGTTAGTTTTAAATTTAGAAAAATAGGGGTAAATAATAAGGTAACCACGAAGGAGAAAAACTCTACTACTCATCAAAGTAAAATACAAGGGAAAAATACAGACTCAGCAGGAACAAAATCAACAAATATGAGGAAAGGGCAATATATAAAGAAAGTCTACTCAGCACATAAAATCAAGTGGGAAAAAGAAACTGTCAACACGCAAAAAAGACATCAAAATGATAGTACTAAATTCATAAAAAAAAAAACCACCCACTGCCATCAAATACCTATCCATAGTTACCCTGAATGTCAATGGACTAAATTCACCAATAAAGAGACACAGAGTGGAAGAATGGATTAAAAAACAAGGTCCATTTATATGCTGCCTACAAGAGACACACCTTAGACTTAGAGACACAAACAAACTAAAACTCAAAGGATGGAAAAGAATATATCAAGCAAACAACAATCAAAAAAGAGCAGGAGTGGCAATAGTAATTTCTGACAAAATAGACTTTAAAGTTAAATCCATCAGAAAGGATAAGGAAGGACACTATATAATGATAAAAGGGCCAATTGATCAGGAAGATATAACCATATTAAATATTTATGCACCCAATGACAGGGCTGCAAGATACATAAAACAAACTCTATCAGCATTGAAAAGTGAGATAGACTGCTCCACAATAATAGGAGACTTCAACGCACCACTTTTGCTGAAGCACAGGACATCCAGAAAGAAGCTCAATAAAGACACGCAAGATCTAAATGCCACAATCAACCAACTTGACCTCGTAGACATATACAGAACACTCCAACAGCAACCCACTATACTTTCTTTTCTTGTACATATGGAACATTCTCTAGAATAGATCACATATTAGGTAATAAAGCAAGCTTTAGCAGAATCCAATACATTGAAATATTACAAAGCATCTTCTCTGACCATAAGGCCATAAAAGTGGAAATCAATAATAGGAAAATTAGGGAAAAAAAATCAAACACTTGGAAACTGAACAATACCCTGCTCAAAAAAGACTGGATTATAGAAGACATTAAGGATGGAATAAAGAAATTCAGAGAATAATGGGAATGAAAACACGTCCTATCAGAGCCTTTGGCACGCAGCAAAAGCAGTGCTCAGAGGCCAACTTGTATCAATAAATGCACACATCCAAAAAGAAGAAAGGGCCAAAATCATAGAATTATCCCTACAACTTGAACAAATAGAGAACAACAAATGAAACCATCAGGCACCAGAAGAAAACAATAAAAACTAGAGCTGAACTAAATGAAATAGAAAACAGAAAAACAATTGAAAGAATTAACAAGACCAAAAGCTGATTTTTTGAAAAAATCAACAAAAATTGATAAACCACTGGCCAAACTTACAAAAGAAAAACAGGAGAGGAAGCAAACAACCTGAATAAGAAGTGAGAGGGGTGATATTACAACAGACCCAACGGAAATTAAAAAAAAATTATATCAGATTACTATGGAAAACTATTCTCAAACAAATTTGAAAACATAGAAGAAATGGATGAATTCCTAGAGACACGCTACCTACCTAAACTAACACAAACAGAGGTAGAACAACTAAATAGACCCATAACAAAAGAAGAGATTGAAAAGGTAATCAAAAAACTCCCAATAAAAAAAAGCCCTGGTCCGGACGCCTTCACTGCAGAGTTCTACCGAACTTTCAGAGAAGAGTTAACACCACTACTACTAAAGGTATTTCAGAGCATAGAAAAGGATGGAATACTACCAAACTCATTCTATGAAGCCACCATATCCCTGATACCAAAACCAGGTAAAGACACCACAAGAAAAGAAAATTATAGACCTATATCCCTCATGAATGTAGGCACAAAAATCCTCAACAAAATTCTAGCCAATAGAATTCAACAACATATCAAAAAAATAATTCACCATGACCGAGTGAGATTCATACCAGGTATGCAAGGATGGTTCAACATTAGAAAAACAATTAATGTAATTCAGCACATAAATAAAACAAAAATCACATGATTTTATCAATTGATACAGAAAAGGCATTTAACAATGTTCAACCCCGATTCATGATAAAAACTCTCAGCAAAATAGGAATAGAAGGAAAATTCCTCAACATAATAAAGGGCATGTATATGGGGCAGCTCTACTCTGTCCTATAGGGTCGCTATGGGTCGCATTTGACTCGATGGCACTGGGGGTTTTTGGGTATACAAAGCCAACAGCCAACATCACCCTAAATGGAGAGAGCCTGAAAGCATTCCCATTGAGATCGGGAACCAGACAAGCATGCCTTTTATCACCGCTCTTATTCAACACTGTGTTGGAGGTCCTAGCCAGAGCAATTAGGCTAGATAAAGAAATAAAGGGCATCCAGATTGGCAAGGAAGAAGTCAAAGTATCTCTATTTGCAGGTGACATGATCTTATACACAGAAAACCCTAAGGAATCCTCCATAAAACTACTGAAACTAATGGAAGAGTTCAGCAGAGTACCGGGATACAAGATAAACATCCAAAAATCAGTTGGATTCGTCTACACCAACAAAAAGAACATTGAAGAGGAAAACAGCAAATCAATGCCATTTACAGTAGTCCCCAAGAAGATAAAATACTTAGGAATAAATCTTACCAGAGATGTAAAAGTTGTATACAAAGAAAACTACAGCACACTTCTGCAAGAAACCAAAAGAGACATACTTAAGTGGAAGAACATACCTTGCTCGTGAATAGGAAGACTTAACATAAAAATGTCTATTCTACCAAAAGCGATCTACACATTTAATGCAATTCTGGTCCAAATCCCAGCGACATTCTTTGATGAGATGGAGAAACAAATCACCAACTTCATATGGAAGGAAAAGAGGCCCCGGATAAATAAGGCATTACTTAAAAAGAACAAAGTGGTAGCCTCACTCTACCTGATTTTAGAACCTATTACACTGCCACAGTAGTCAAAACAGCCTGGTACTGGTACAACAACAGATACTTGGACCAATGGAGCAGAATTGACAATCTAGACATAAATCCATCCATATATGACCAGTTGATGTTTGACAAAGGCCCCAAAACAGTTAAATGGGGAAAAGACAGTCTTTTTAACAAATGGTGCTGGCATAACTGGATATCCATCTGCAAAAAAATGAAACAAGACCCAGACCTCTCTCCATGCACAAAAAAGAGCTCAATATGGATCAAAGACCTAAATATAAAATCTAAAATGATAAAGTTCGTGGAAGAAAAAATAGGGACAATGTTAGGAGCCCTAATACATGGCATAAACAGAATACAGAACATTACTAAAAATGCTGAAGAGAAACCAGATAACTGGGAGCTCCTAAAGACCAAAGACCTATGCTCATCCAAAGGCTTCACCAAAAGAGTAAAAAGACTATATACAGACTGGGAAAAAGTTTTTAGCTATGACATTTCCGATCAGTGCCTGATCTCTAAAATCTACATAATACTGCAAAAATTCAACTGCAAAAAGACAAATAACCCAATTAAAAAATGGGCAAAAGATATGAATAGACACTTCACTGAAGAAGACATTCATGAATCTAAGAGATATATGAGGAAATGTTCATGATCATTAGCCATCAGAGAAATGTAGATCAAAACTATAATGAGATTTCATCTCACTCCAACAAGGCTGGCATTAATCCAAGAAACACAAAACAGTAAATGTTGGAGAGGCTGTGGAGAGATTGGAACACTTCTATGCTGCTGGTGGGAATGTCAAATGGTACGACCACTTTGGAAATCGATTTGGCGCTTCCTTCAAAAGCTAGAAACAGAACTACCATACGATCCAGCAACCCCAATCCTGGGAATATATCCTAGAGAAATAAGAGCCTTTACACAAACAGATATATGCACACCCATGTTTATTGCAGCACTGTTTACAATAGCAAAAAGATGGAAACAACCAAGGTGCCCATCAATGGATGAATGGATAAATTATGGTATATTCACACAATGGAATACTACACATCGATAAAGAACAGTGAGGAATCTGTGAAACATTTCATAACATGGAGGAACCTGGAAGGCATTATGCTGAGTGAAATTAGTTAGTTGCAAAATGACAAATATTGTATAAGACCACTATTATAAGAACCTGAGAAATAGTTTAAACTGAGAAGAAAACATTCTTTCACAGTTACCAGAGGGGGGAGGGAGGGAGAGTGGGAGAGGGTCATTCACTAATTAGATAGTAGATAAGAACTACTTTAGGTGAGGGGAAAGACAGCACACAATACAGGGGAGGTCAGCACAGTTGGACTAAACCAAAAGCAAAGAAGTTTCCTGAGTAAACTGAATGCTTCGAAGGCCAAAGTAACAGGGGCAGGAGTCTGGGGACCATGGTTTCAGGAGACATCTAAGTCAATTGGCATAATAAAATCTATTAAGAAAACATTCTGCATCACACTTTGAAGAGTGGCTTCTGGGGTCTTAAATGCCAGCAAGCAGCCCTCTAAGATGCATCAATCGGTCTCAACCCACGTGGATCAAAGGGGAATGAAGAACACAAAGGACATAAGGCGATTACGAGCCCAAGAGACAGAAAGGGCCACATGAACCAGAGACTGCATCATCCTGAGACCAGAAGAACTAGAGGGTGCCCAGCTACAACCAATGACTGCCCTGACAGGGAACACAACAGAGAGCCCTGAGGGAGCAAGAGAGCAGTGGGATGCAGACCCCAAATTCTCATAAGACCAGACTTAATGGTCTGATTGAGACTAGAAGGATCCCGGTGGTCATGGCCCCTAGACCTTCTGTTGGCCCAGGACAGGAACCACTCCCGAAGCCAGCTCTTCAGACATGGATTGGACTGGACAGTGGGTTGGATAGGGATGCTGGTGAGGAGTGAGCTTCTTGGATCAGGTGGACACCTAAGACTATGTTGGCATCTCCTGCCTGGAGGGGAGATGAGAGGGCGGAGGGGATTAGAAGCCAGCGAAATGGACACAGAAAGAGAGAGTGGAGGCAGAGAGTGGGCTGTCTCATTAGGGGGAGAGTAACTAGGAGTGTGTAGCAAGGTGTGTATGGGCTTTTGTTTGAGAGACTGACCTGATTTGTAAACTTTCACTTAAAGCAGAATAAAAATTATTTTAAAAAAATGTATAAGGAAATTCAAACTCACAGTACAGGCCAGACTTCCTGGTCTGACAGAGACTGGAGAAATCCTAAGACTATGGTCCCCGGATATACTTTTAAGTCAGTATTGAAGTCACTCCTGATGTTCACCCTTAAGCCAAAGATTGGACATGCCTATAAAACAAACAATAACACGCGTGAGGAACGTGTTTCATTGTTCAACCATGTACACAAGACTAAATGGGTACACCAACCCAAAAGCAAAGACATGAGGGCAGGAAGGGATAGGAAAATTGGATAAATGGGAATGGGAAACCTGGGGTGGAGAAGGGCAGAGTGTTGACACATTGAGGGGTTGGCAACCAATGTCACAAAACAGTTTGTGTGTTAATTGTTTAATGAGAAACTAATTTTTTTTGTAAACTTTCATCTTAAGAACCATAAAAAAAAAAACAAAAATTTGTTGACACCCACTTGGTCTCTGACTTAGAAACTTTCCACTGTACTTTTGTGGTGCAGTGAATTACTTAATATGGCCCTTCTAGCCATAGTCTTTGTAACTCCTACCAAATGACTGTGTTGAACTCTGCAAAAAAGGTGCTTGTGATCCACCAGGGGGATTGGATAGCTTACTAATAATGTAAATAAGGCACATGACACAATTGTGGGAGTGGAGCATGCAAATAAAGTGCATGGAGCCCTAAGGAGGGATTGGTTAGTTTTGCCATCATGCTAGGCTTAAAATGAGGCATCCCAGAGGTGGAAAGGGAGGATCTCACCAGCACCAAGAAAGAAGAGCCATGAGTGGATCTTTTGGACTCAGGATTCCTGCATTGAGAAACTCCTGGAAGCAGGAGACTGAGATAGGGAGAGCTGTAACACGGAAGGCAAGAAGTGGTGGCAGAGAAATGGGGGAAGCAGAGGCAGGAGACCAGCAGGAGACAGCACAGTGGGCTTTCTGGTCCATGGAGTGAGAAAGCTGAGTGCCTTAGGGCAAGATCCTTGCTGGCAGAGTAGGGTGCCTCCACTTGGTGGAGCTAGGTTTGCCGACCCATGGAGCTAGAGCTGAGCACCTTCAGGCCTATGCTTACTGGCAGGGTGGGGTGCCTCAGGGCACTTATCGGCAGAGCTAAAAGAGCTTTGTAGCCCTTGGCAGAGCAGGGCAGAGGCTGAGGGGCTGAGACAGACATGCCTAAAGGCATGGCTGAGAAGAGGCTGTCCTGATCAAAGACTGTATCCTGAGTGTTCCTGAGCCTGAGTCGTAACCTGTTACTTCCCTAATAAACTCCATAATCTTAAGTATTTTCTTTGAGTTCTGTGTGGCCATTGCAACAGATTACCAAACTCAGCAGAGAGGTAGACAGTCCCATAGGAGGGATGATTGGTGGGTGGAGGTCTGTCTGACATCTGCCTCATAGGAATAAGCCTTGGGCTATCAATCCTGATCTTCCTTCCTCCTTGTGAAGTTAGAGGAGGTCAGATGCCCCTGCAATACCATTTTTACAACCTCTGTGTATATCCCTCATACCGCTGGCTCAGATAGGTATTTGTAAAAGCAGGCAACTCAGTTCATTCACTCTGTGCCATATAGAGCTGACAAAGTCACCCCAGAATACCCTGTTTGAGCTCTTTTATAACTGCAAGTCACTGCTATTTATTGCAAAACCCTGAAGTGGATATTATTATTCTCTGCTCCTTGCAACACCTGTTGAATATCTGATCAGTGGCCATTTGTCACATTTCTCCCAGTTCTGGTTGCCAAAGATTTTCCTGAAACTTAAAAAAAAATTATATATATATAGAAACCCTGGTGGCATAGTGGTTTAAAGCTACGACTGCTAACTAAGGTTGACAGCTTGAATCCACCAGGCGCTCCATGGAAACCCTATGGGGCAGTTCTACTCTGTCCTTTAGGGTTGCTATGAGTGGGAATAGACTCAACAGCAACGGGTTTATAATATATATAACCTGTTGCTGTTGAGTTGACTCCTACTCTGGTGATTCATGTGTTAGAATAGAACTGTGCTCCATAGGGCTTTTAATGGCTAATTTTCAGAAGTTGATCTCCAGGCCTTTCTTCTGAGGTGCCTCTGGGTGAGCTGAAACTTGATGCACCCTCCATGTCATCCCAGATCCAAAATTATTCTACCCATAACCCTTGACATAAAACAGACTCTTAAATAATTCCTCATAAAGCACTTAAGAATTTGCTTCCATTTTATACCACAGCATTGATTAGCTTCGTTCCCAGAAAAGTTTTCCTAGAGAATTGCAGTGAGAGTTAGCTGGCACATGGTCAAAGACACATTTCTACAAAAGATAAGCAGGGCAAACAGTAATGAGGAATCAAGTCATTCTTAGTTACGAAGGAAGGTAAAGAGTCTTGGTAATAGGACTATTCTGTATGTGTAAAAAATCTAGAACTATGAAGAGTCTAAAAGTATTTTTTGACCTTAGTAATCAAGGGCTGACATTAGTTGGATCTGACATTATTTGTTGAGATGTTTGTTCCATTAGAAAATGTGATTTATGATTCTTAGGAAATATTCTAAATCAAAAGTGGCTGCAGCAGTATATCAACAGGGAACTGCCAGAAATTCAAGCCAGATTCAGAACAAGATGCTGCAGAATCAGGGATATCATTGCTGATGTCAGATGGTTCTGGTTGAAAGCAGAGAATATCAGAAAGATGTTTACCTGTGTTTTATTGACTATACGAAGGCATTCAACTGTGTGGATCATAACATATTATGGATAACATTGCAAAGAATGGGAATTCCAGAACACTTAATTGTGCTCATGAGGAACCTGCACGTAGATCAAGAAGCAGTTGTTCAGACCGAACAAGGGGATACTGGGTGGTTTAAAGTCAGTAAAGGTGTGCCTCAGGGTTGTATTCTTTTGCCATACCTATTCTTATTCAAATCTGTATGCTGAGCAGACAATCCAGGATTCATTAACAACCTACGATATGCAAATGACACAACCTTGCTTGCTGAAAGTGAAGAGGACTTGAAGCACTTACTAAAGAAGATCACAGCCTTCAGTATGGATTATACCTCAACATGCAAAAAACAAAAACCCTCACAACTCGACCTATAAATAACACCATGATAAACAGAGAAAAGATTGATGTTGTCAAGGATTTCATTTTACTTGGATCCCAATCAACACCCAAGGAAGCAGCAGTCAAGAAATCAAAAGACACATTGCATTGAGCAAATCTGCTGCAAAAGGCCTCTTAAAAGTGTTGAAAAGCAAAGATGTCACCTTGAAGACTGAGGTGCATGTGACTCAAGCCATGGTGTTTTCAATTGCCTCCTATGCACTTGAAAGCTGCACTATGAATAAAGAAGATCAAAGAAGAATTGACAGCTTTGAATTGTGGTTTTGGAGAAGAATATTGAATATACTCTGGACTGCCAACAAACAAACCAAACTGTTTTGGAAGAAGTACGACCAGAATGCTCCTTAGAAGCAAAAATGGTGAGACTATGTCTCGCATACTTTGGACATGTCAGGAGGGATCAGTGCCTGGAGAAGGATATCATGTTTGGTAAAATAGAGAGTCAGGGAAAAAGAGGAAGATCCTCAATGAGATGGATTGACAAAGTAGCTGCAGCAATAGGCTTAAGCAAAACAATTGTGAAGATGCTGCAGGACCAGGCAGTGTTTCATCTTGTTGTACATAGGGTCGCTATGAGTCGGAATTGAGTCAATGGCACCTAACAACAACAATAATAACAGGAAATATTCTACAATAACTTAAATTGAATTATTCAATACAGGTTGATAAATTCATTAATTCTATTTAATACAAAACACAATTCAATATCACATGGAGCATAACATGTTCCCACCTTGAACAACATCCTTAATGGATTAAATGTAGCTTTGTGTTTCCTAAGGAAGATTATGACATTAAATTTATTTTTTCTCATTGGATGTATAAAATTAAGCCTTGCAAAAAATCTGTAGGAAGTGATATTACAATATGGAAAACAATTTAATTGTTTTTCTATGTAAACACTGCAGTCAAGTCAATTCTGACTCATAGTGACTTGATACGACAGAGTAGAACTGCTGCATAATGTTTCCAAGCCTGTAAATCTTTATGGAACCCAACCATCAAATCTTTCTCCTGCAGAGTACCTGGTGGGTAAAACCGATGACCTTTCAGTTAGAGGCCTAGTACTTAACCACTACACCATCAGGGCTCCTTACTTTGTTATGTTGTGGTTAGATGTCTTCAAGTCAGTTCTGAACCAGAGCGACCCTATGTAAGACGAAACGTAACACTTCCCAGTCCTGCGCCATCCTCACCATCATTGTTGTGTTTGAGCCCATTGTTGCAGCCATGGAGTCAATCCATCTCATTGAGGATCTTCCTCTTTTTCACTGATATTCTACTTTACCGAACATGAAGTACTTCTCCAGGGACTGGTCCCTCCTGATAACATGTACAAAGTACGTGAGACAAAGTCTAGCAATCCTCACTTCTAAGGAGCATTCTGGCTGTACTTCCAAGACAGATCTGTTTGTTCTTCTGGCAGTCCATGGTATGTTCAAGATTTTTCACCAACACCATAATTCAAAGGCATCAAGTCTTCTATGGTCTTCCTTATTCATAGTCCAGCCTTCACATTCCTATGTCGTGGTTTGGTTCAGGTGCACCTTAGCCCTTAAGGTGACATCTTTGCTTTTCAACATTTTAAAGAGGTCTTTTGCAGCAGATTTGCTAAATTCCACACATCTTTTGATTTCTTGACTGCTGCTTCCATGGGTGTTGATTGTGCATTCAAGTAAAATGAACTCCTTGACAACTTCAATATTTTCCCCATTTATCAGGATGTTTTTTATTGGTCCAGTTGGTGAGGATTTTTGTTTTTTATACATTGAGGTGTAATCCATACTGAAGGCTATGGTCTTTGATCTTCATCAGTAAGTGCTTCAAGTCCTTTTCACTTTCAGCAAGCAAGATTGTGCCATCTATGGCAGGTTGTTAATGAATCTTTCACGAAACCTGATGCCACATTCTTCTTCATGTAGTCTGACTTCTGGGAGTATTCCCTTGGCATATAGATTGAGGAGTCCTTGTGTCATAGTGGTTAAGAGCTCAGGCTGCTAACCAAAAGGTCTGCAGTTGGAATTCAACAGCCACTCTTGGAAACCCTATTGGGTGGTTCTACTCTGTCCTATATGGTCGCTATGAGTCACAATCAACTTGAGGTAATGGGTAAAAAAAAAAAAGAGGTAATGGATGTAGATTTAATAAATATGGTGAAAAGGTATAACCCTGACACACTTTTCCTGATTTTAAAACAGTCATTATTCCCTTGTTCTTTTCAAATGATCGCCTCTTGATCTATGTACAGGTGCCTCATGAGCACAATTAAGTGTTCTGGAGTTTCCACTCTTCGCAATGCTATCCTTAATTTGTTATGATCCACACAGTTTAATCCCTTTGTATAGTCAATAAGACACAAGTAAATGTCTTTCTGGTATTCTCTAATTTCTGTCAAGATCCATCTGACATCAGCCATGATATCCCTCGTTCCTTATCCTCTTCTGAATCCAGCTTGAATTTCTGGCAATTTCCTTGTCAATGTACTGCTGCGATCATTTTTGAATTATTTTCAGCAAAATTTTACTTGCAAGGGATATTATTGATGCTTTTCAATAATTTCAACATTCTGTTGGATCACTTTTCTTTGGAATGGGCACAAATATGGATCTCTTACAGTAGGTTGGAAGTCTTCCAATGCCTTCAGTACAGCTTGGACTTCTTCCTTTAGTACCATTGATTCTTGGTCATATTCTGCCTCCTGAAATGATTGAATGTCAACAAAATCTTTTTGGTAGGGTGACTCTGTGTATTCTTTCCATCTTCTTTTATGCTTCCAATGTCATTGGGTAATTTGCCCATAAAATCCTTCAGTATTGCAACTCGAGGCTTGAATTTTTTCTTCAGTTCTTTCATCTTTAGAAATGTCTAGCATGTTTTTCCCTTTTGGTTTTCTAACTCTTGGGCTTTGCACATTTTATTATAGTACTTTATTATTTACTATGTCTTCTCGAGCCGCCCTTTGAAATCTTATGTTCAGCTCTTTTACTTTATCATGACTTCTTTTCGCTTTTGCTTCTCTACATTCAAGAGCAAGTTTCAGAGTCTCTTCTGACATCCTTTTTGGTCCTTTCGTTCTTTCCTGTCTTTTTAATGACTTTTGCTTTCTTCAGGCATGATGTCCTTGATGTAATCCCACAACTCGTCTGGTCTTAGATCATTAGTGTTCATTGCATCAAACCTATTCTTGAGATGGTCTACAAATTCAGGTTATATATACTCAAGATCATGTTTTGGTTCTCGTGAACTTGTTTTAATTTTCTTCAACTTCAACTTAAACTTCCATAGGGCAATTGATGGTCTGTTCCACATTTGGCCCCTGGCCTTTTTCTGACTGATGATATTCAGCTTTTCCATCATCTCTTTCCACATATGTAGTCAGTCTGGTGAGGTCCATGTGTACAGTGGCTGTTTATTTTGTTGAAAAATGTAATTACAATGAAGAATTTGTTGGACTTGCAAAATTCTATCATGTGATCTCCAGCATTGTTTCTATCACCAAGGCCATGTTTTGCAACTACCAATCCTCCTTTTTTCCAGCTGTCACTTTCTAATCACTAGTAACTGTCAATGCATGTTTGATCAATTTCAGACTTCTGAAGTTGGTAAAAATCTTGAGTTTTCTCATCTTTGGCATTAGTTGTTGGTGTGAAAATTTGAATAATATTTTTATTATCTGGTCTCTTTTGCAGGGGTATGAATATTTATCCTATCACTGACAGCATTGTACTTCAGGATACATCTTGAAATGTACTTTTTGACAATGAATGTGACACTATTCCTCTAATCTGTTACTGCTGGCATAGTAGACCACATCATTATCCAATTCAAAATGGTCAGTATCAGTCCACTTAAGTTCACTAATGTCTAGGATACTGATCTTTATGCATTCCATTTCATTTTTGATGACTTCTAATTTTTCTGGATTCATACTTCATACGTTCCATATCACAGTTATTAATGGGTGCTTGCAGCTATTTCTTCCCATTTTGAGTCATGCCACATCAGGAAATGAAGGTCCCAAAAGCTATACTCCATCCATGTCATTAAAGTGGACTCTATTTGTGGAGGCAGCTCTTCCCCAGTAGTATTTTGAGTGCCTTTCAATCTGAGGGGCTAATCTTTTGGCAGTATATCAGACAATGTTCTGCTGCTATTCTTAAGATTTTCACTGGCCAATTTTTTTTAGAACTAAACTGCCAGGTCCTTCTTTCTAGTCTGTCTTAGTCTGGAAGCACTGCTGAAACCTGTCCACCATGGGTGACCCTGTTGGTATTTGAAATAATTGTGGCATAGCTTCCAGTATCACAGCAACATGCAAGCCACTATAGTAGGACAAACTGACAGATCTGTGGTGGTTTATTGGAATAGCAGGCTTTTATAGCAGACTTTTATTCCTTTCTAGCATTTATACTATGTTTTAGTGACCTAAACATTTTTGGTTATCAGCCTTTCTATGCATGACACTTTGCTCTGACACTTGGGATTCATATTTTAATTAGATTATCTTTGAAGCCTTTTTAAATATTATTTTTTACTTTTTGTTTCTTGTCTTCATTTACAAATTATTTCTCAAAGCAATGGTTACAGCCACTATGTAACATGAAAGAAGATTTCAAGTATGACTCTTCTCCTTGGACATCTTTATGTCTATGCCTGTAAAACTGGGTAAAGCATGAAAGTGATTATCTGAGTACCTCACATCTCACATCTCACATTCTTTTGTCTCAGTTATCTGAATTTTTCTAACCAATTTTGTTTGGTCTTAAATATTCTGGATAATTGCATCGATTCTCCACTTCACTTAGCATAAGCAGACATCTTTATTGCCATAGAATGCGATTCTGTTAGAAACATATTTTTATTCTATGAAAGATGTAGGCACACACATGTCCT
This sequence comes from Elephas maximus indicus, assembly GCF_024166365.1. NCBI lineage: Eukaryota > Metazoa > Chordata > Mammalia > Proboscidea > Elephantidae > Elephas > Elephas maximus. Next base: position 84,728,600 of record NC_064846.1, read on the forward strand.
TTAGCCTCCATTTACCCAACACATTTACAGCCATATGCATAGGTAAATACAGGCATTTATATATAAATAACCATGCTTATGCTCTTCTCATGTATATATTTTTTTCATCATAGGATTACAGCAGCTTCTGTTAATAATTGGACTGAGGATTCCTTTCAATCATTTCACATCATTTACTATTAATCTAACCAGCATGGTCTATATTGCTCCTTAACGCTGATTTTCAAAAATACTTAAAAGCAAGAGAACTTTAAAAAAATGGAAGTCATTCTGCAATTTACACATTTTTGTATCAACCCACTTACTAGTGACATATATGTGTTTCCTCTGAACAGATTTAATTTTTAATTTTCCTGAATCAGTGTTAACCAGGAAAAAGGTAATTGTTGTCAAGAGTATTCAAACTGTCAGAATATCCTTCAATCTAAAAGCTGTTAGAATCTGTGCAAAAGTAATTACTGAAACTCTATTCAACTGTAATAATAACCTGCCACTGATGACAGCAATTACTGGTAAAGTGTAATAGAAATCAAAGGCATATTTTTCTCTGACAAGTACATTTCTAACTGAGGTTTGCATTGACTGAATAGTGTTGACAATGATGATGTGCTGTATCATTCTTAATCACGGCAGGCATGTTACAGATCGAACTGCTCACTCTTAGGGATTAAATGCTTATTTCATTCTGCACTGTCCAGGCTCTCCGTACATCCCGGTACCCAGTGCCGTCGAGAGGAATATATATTTTAGGTGAATAAATGTTATGCTTCCTTGCCTGTTTTGCATCCTTTAAAAGTGCAGATTATAAGTACAATTTTACCTCAAATTAAAGAAACAAGTTTTAGTTAGTCTGAACTGTCAAGGAAAACTTGTAAGATTTTCAAAAGGTTTGATAATCCATAACTAGGTCAAATCATAGACCTTTCTTTCATTTTCACCTTTATCAGTAGTCATCTTCACTATTAGTGTTCTTGGACATGCTCTCTACTGTGACTTGAAGTGACATCACAAAGACTCTCTCTTAAAGGGAGATATCATGACTAGTATTTTAAAAAAAACAAACAAAAAAAGGAGGAGCTGAGGAATGGCCCATTTGTTTAATGTATCTTAAAACTTTCAAAGTGTTTCTCTTTTTTTTCTTTTTAAAAATTGAGGTAGATACTGAAAGAATAGAAAAATAAATAAAATTCAGCTTTCATGGAAGAAATATAAAAATGGGCTTTAATAAAAATTAATATTTAACCTTTCCTCCTTGTTGGCTCCAAAAGTTGGCTTCTAAGAGACTTGCACTGCAGTTTTTGCCTTTCATTTTTATTGGTGAAAAAAATCACTAAAAAAGTTTTAAGATAGAAACAACGGAAATGCCTAGGGAGAAATCATTTGTCTGTTTATCCCAGTCTAGGGCACAAAATAGTACCATGGATAAGGATATTTTTTCTCTGACTTTGAGACTTGGTTGATTTTTCTAGGGCAAATTTTAATACCAAACTAACTGAACACCTGCAAGTTACTATTTTTCTTTGTTCTAGACCTGACTCTGGAGTGTGCCCAGTGAATTAAGTCCACTTCTTGTTAATAATCAGTCCACTCAATTCAAGTGATTTAATAATTCTGATGTTAAAACTATAAACTTAGAATCTACCAAGAAAATAGAACAAATCATGAGGATTCAAACATTTGCTTTAATAGCATTAGCTTCCATACTTTCACTCACTATGAATTGGTTTGCTAATTAGAACAGGCATAATAAACCTTGGAAGAAAAAAAAGAAAATATTTCAGTTGATTTCATGATTCCAGATTTCCAAAGAGAAAAGTTTGATAAATGTAAAGCTGAACCATGATTTCTTTACATTTTAAGAAAGAATTACATGTGAGAAAGTGGATAATAATAGTTCCTTCTTTCTTTGGCATAACATAAATTATAGGCTTGGAGACAGTGAACAAAGCACCAGAAAACCTGGGTTATATTTGCAGCTATGCTAATTATTATTACATAAATTTGGGCAAATCATAACATTCATGACCTTGATAACTTAATCTTTGTAATAGAGTAACAATATCTACCCCAGTGGCTCAGTTGTTAAGCGATCAGCTGCTAATCAAAAAAAGGTCAGCAGTTCGAATCCTTGGAAACCCTATGGGGCAGTTCTATCTGTCATATAAGGTTACTGTAGGTCAGAATCAACTCAATGGCAACAGGTTGGGTTTCTTCTTTTTACTCTAGGACAATTGTAAGAATTGAGAGATAATGTATATTAAATTACTTTGTAAATTATAAATCACTTTAGCTTTATAGGTGGCTATGGGCCAGAATCGAGTCGACAGCATGGTTTATCATATTTTACCCTTGAAGAACCTGGGATTGTGCTCTGAGAGTAACAAAATTGTATCTGCACTTTTAGAAAATGCCAGTTATGTCTGGACACAGCTAGAATTCTTTAATCCTGAATTACAAGTGTAGTGCAAAAGCTACCCAAGTGAAAAAAAAAATATGGACAAGCAAAGACAAAACCATATTTTGAGACTGAGAAATGGTCATATGTATTAATTACATGCTAGACAACCCACTGCAAGTTCATGTCCATTGAACAGAAAACACTGGTCAGAGGAGGCTTTGAGCTTGGACAAGAAATCAAGACCTTCTTAGATCCCTCTGCCCTTTCCAGTATACTTCAATTTCTCTCAAGTATTTTCTAAGGGCAGATACCTTGTCTGAATAAACAATGCCTGGATAACCTAAATTATTTTTTCTGATAGGTTCATCTTTACTTAGAACAGTAATAAATGCTGTATCTTCAAATTTCAATTGTTCTAAGAGTACAATTTGCATGTGCTTCTTAGAAAGGAAATTTGGGATGAAATATGTAACACAGATCCTTCTTCCAATAATTCAGTGTTCGACTGCTAAGATTTTTCTGAGTTTCTAATACAAATCACACACAAAAACCAACACACTTGTCAGTGCCCTAGTGTATTTTTTTTAAAGGAATGAGTTCTAGGAGGGTTTTGAAACATGATCTAATTACTTGTTTACAGTCTCAGTGAGCCAATATCATTCAAATACTTTTCTGAATAGAGGCACATTAAGAAAAGAAAAGAAAATTTTAATTTAATCTGAGGCTTTTGGAAATAAGTTGTTCATTTAGGGGGCTTGATTTTTTTTCTTGTATTTTTCTACTCTGTATTGAAATATATCCTATTTAATCATGCCTGCTGCCTCCTGTTCCATGGATGTTGCACAGCATGTACTTCATTGTTGTGACATGTCAACAGTATGAATCATCCCCTAAAATCATCATGTGCTCAAAACACTTTGGTTCTTCTGCTCCTTAGATCTTGGCTGATTGTGCCAAAACCCAGCAGGAAGGAGATTTTTCACAGCCTGAGCCATTGGATTTAAGACTGGGATTGTTGGAGATATGGATATGTTGGGTAATTCAACAGATAGGCAATTTTTATAGAGCCCTGCATCATTATCTGTGTAGAAAACCTGAGAGCCTACGAATAGTAAGAACATATTCATAGACTTTAGAAGATCCTGAATGAATTTGTAAAAATATTTCTACTTTTGAATGTATTTAAAAAATTATCATACAAGAAAAAGGAAGGTGAAAGTTGTCCAAGTCACTTAGTGCTGCTGCAACAGAAATATCACAAGTGGATGGCTTTAAAGAACAGATTTTTTTTTCTCATGGTTCTGGAGGCTAAAAGGACAAATCAGGGTCTCAGCCATGTCATTCCCTTTTTTTGTAGGCAGCCTGGGGTATTCTTTGGTTCCTTGGTGATCTTCAGAGGGCACCTGTCTTTCCCAGTTTGTGTATGCCTCTGTGTCTAATCTGTTCTTTTTATAACTCAGAAGTAACTAGGTTTAGGACACAGTCTACCCTGATAAATGTGGTCTCATTAACACAATAAAGAACACCCTATCCCCAAACAGAATTTCATTCACAGGTATAGGGGTTAGGATTCCAACACATATTTCGGGGAACACAATTAAATCCAAAACAGAAGTAAAAGCTAATGAAGGTCAATACGTTCCATCTTTCTAGTGCAATATTTCTCAAAATGTCACTGCTAAACACCTGCATCAAAATCTTCTGGGGTACTTGTTCATAAAAGGGGGTTTCAGTGTTAGTGATTACAAGTTTCTTCTTTCATTTTGAAGATGCAATTAAGTTTGTTGAGTTCTGGAACCAAACTCAATAAGTAATTTGAAAAGAATCCTCCATTTAAACAAAATATTACCTGTGGTTTGCTCAATAGTCAATAAGTGCTTTTGAAAAGCCAATTAGTCAACACATCAATATACTTCTTAAGCAGACTTAAGACTTAAGTGTAAATACATCACTAAAACACAGTAATTAGTCCCAAATAATCATATCTGTTGAAAAAAATATTCACTATTTCAGTTTCAATGTGCCGTATTCATAAGCTTTTAGTGAAGACCATTTGGAACACAGCACAGGCCTAACACTGTTCTAATGGTATAGTCAACAGTCATTTGTTACCAACAGAATAAACAGGACAAGGATGAGTAGAACAGCCTTATTATAGCATATTAGCTGATAATATTAACAGTCAAGATTCCCCCAAGTTAGGCTCCCATCCCAGGGTAATGTTAGACCACATCCAAGCATCCCCCATTTTGTGTCTTGAGGGGAGAATGCCCAAGTCCCCTCTCTCAGAGTGAAATACTAATAGGGCAACCATGTCCATGTGTCAAATAGCAGGTACAGAGAACTAATAGGAGAATGGGGTAATAAAAGGTAATAAAAGACAAAAGTGGAAGGGATAATAAAAGTGGAAGCCTCCCTGCAGGGCAATGGGCATTACTCTTACTGCCCCTGTTCAGATAGGGGGGATGACTATCTCCTGATGGCTATTGTAGATTTACCTGGAGCCAGGAACATTCTTTCCCCCTTGACCCCCTAAGGAAAGCTTAGCAGAGATCTGGGTTTCTTCATAGGGCAATCATCTGTACCTAAGGCACATGCTTTACTCTGTGTCCTTTAGCAGCTATTATTATGTCCTTTAGCAGCTAGGGAGACAGTAAGGGGGGGAATTGTAATATAGCACACCTGTGCAGCCAGCATCAGTAGTTCTGAAACTTTATTTATAGATGAAAATACCTGGTCCCTATTCTAGCCTAACAAGTTAAAATCTCTAGGTGGAATCCAGGAATCTAAATGTTTAATACATAAAAAAAGTAATTCTGATATAATCCATGAACTACTCTTTGAGAAATACCACTGTTGCTATTACACATTTTAGAACCTTTATAATCTACTTGAAAAGAAAAGCAAACACTCCTGAAACTCTTGATTCTATACTTATTCTCAGAGATTGTATATGGGCCCAGATATGGATAATTCTTCTGGAGATTACTTTACTGTTACTTCTATGACTATTGGGGGATTAAGACTGATCCTATTAATGGATTAGCTAGGAAGCTACCTACTTGATGAAATATGAAACCGATCAAAATGTTTCCTCTTTCACATAGTCGTAGAAGACCACCATTATAGATGTAATCAGGGAGCTCCTGAAGACTTTTCAATTCATTCACTTAACAACTTTTTTACTGCTTGACTATTACAGTGTCAGAAATTGTTCTCAGAAAATCTCCTAGTGTCAATTATTAAAGTTCAAAGACATCCACGTGTACACATTTTTCATCTGTATCAGCTAGAAGTGTTAGATAAGAGTCAACATTTATTGAGCACTCATTATGTTTCACAAACTTTTTAAAGTACTTTACGTACATTACCTCTTCCACAAGACATGTTGTGGCTACTATTATTATTACCATTTTATAGCCAAGGAAACTAAAGCACAGAATGGCTAAGTAATTTGTCCATGATCACATAACCAGTAAATGGCAAAACTTGGATTTAAATTCACACAATCTGTCACCTAGCCTCATGCTCTTAATCACTCGTTATACTAAGATGGTCAAATATCCTTTTTCTTTAGAATATGGCCCTAAGGACATAGGATGAAGGATTTTATAATTGTGCTTAAGATGGAGGCAGAAAAAAAATACGGAGATCTAAAAGTAGGAAGTAGAAGAGGACAAGTTCCAAAGTTAGCCTTCTTCATCACATTTTTTTTCTTGTTTATGACTTAAATCTTTTTTTTACTTTATTTTTTATTGTACTGTAGACGAAGGTTTACAGAACACATTAGTTCCTCATTAAACAGTTAGTACATATACTATTTTACACATTGGTTAACAAACCCGCATGGCTACACTCTCCCTTCTGGTCCTTGGGTTCCCTATTTCCAGCTTTCCTGTCCCCTCCTGCCTTCTAGTCATTGTCTGGGCTCGTGTGCCCTCTTAGTTTCGCTTTGTTTTATGGGTATGTCTAATCTCTGACTGAAGGGTGTACCTCTGGAGTGACTTCATTACAGAGCTAAAAGGGCGTCCAAGGGCCCTGTCCTCAGATTCCTCCAGTCTCTGTCAGACCAGTAAGTCTCGTCTTTTTCTGTGAGTTAGAATTTTGGTCTACATTTTTCTCCAGCTCTGTCCAAGACCCTCTATTGTGACCCCTGTCAGAGCAGTCAGTGGTGGTAGCCAGGCACCATCTAGTTGTACTGGACTCAGTCTGGTGGAGGCCTTGGTAGATGTGGTCCGTTAGTCCTTTGGGCTAATCTTTCCCTTGTATCTTTAGTTTTCTTCATTATTCCTTGTTCCTGAAGGGATGAGACCAGTGGAGTATCATAGATGGCCACTCACAGACTTTTAAGACCCCGGACACTACTCACTAAAGTAGAATGTAGAACATTTTCTTTATAAACTATGTTATGCCAGTTGAGCCAGATGTTCCCTGAGACCATGGTCCCCACAGCCTTCAGCCCAGCAATTCAGTCCCTCAGGGAGTTTGGATGTGTCTATGGAGCCTCTGTGTACAAGTTGTGCTGTCTTCCCCAGCATTGTGTACTGTCTTACACTTCACCAAAGTTAGTACTTAACTATTGTCTAGTGCTTTTCCAACCCTACCCCTCCCCTCCCTCATAATCATCAAAGATTGTTTCTTTTTGTGTGTAAACCTTTGCATGAGTTTTTACAATAGTGGTCTCATACAAACTTGTCTTTTTGTGACAGGCTGTGTTGGCTTCCCCAGTATTGCGTCCTGTCTTACCCTTCACCATAGTTACCACTTATCTATTGTCTATTTAATTAATGTTTTTCCCTCCCCACAGCTCCCCTCCATCAGAGATTGTTTCTTTTTGTGTGTAAACCTTTCATGAGCTTTTACAATAGTGGTGTCATACAGTATTTGCCCTTTCGTGATTGATTTATTTCACTCAGCATAATGCCCTCCAGATTCATCCATGTTATGAGATGCTTTGCAGATTCATCATTGTTCTTTATTGTTACTAATACTTCTTTCTGTGTAAGTATTATAGTTTTTCTTTTCATCAGTTGATTGCATCTAGGCTGTTTCCATCTTTTTGCCACTGTGAACATTGCAGCAATGGACATGGGTGTGCATGTGTCTATTTGTGTGAATACCCTTATTTCTCTACGATAAATTCTGTCTTAGTCATCTAGTACTACTATAACAGAAATACCACAAGTGGCTGGCTTTAACAAAAAGGAATTTATTTCTTCACAGTACAGTAGGCTAAAAGTCCAAATTCAGGGCTTCAGTTCCAGGGGAAGGCTTTCTCTGCTGGCTCTGGAGGAAGGTCTTTCTCCTCAATCTTCCCCTGGACTAGGAGCTTCTCTGTGCAGGAACCCTGGATCCAAAGGATGCGCTTTGCTCCCAGTGCTTCTTTCTTGGTGGTATGAGGTCCCCCTTCTCTGTTATCTTCCCTTTTCTTTTGTTTCTAGAGAGATAAACGATTGTGCCGTCCACATCTCAGGGAAACTCCCTTTACATTTGGATCCAGGATGTGACCTCGTAAGGGTGTGGCCTGCACCACCTTCTAGCCCAGGGGAAGATTGAGGAGAAATACCTTCCTCTAGAACCAACAGAGAAAGACTTCCCCTGGAGCTGACGCCCTTAACTTGGGTTTTGGCCTGTGAAGAAATAAATATCTGTTTGTTAAAGCCAGCCACTTGTGGTATTTCTGTTATAGTAGTACTAGATGACTAAGACAGAACTTGGTACTGAGAAAGTGGGGTGCTGTTCTAAGAGATACCTAAAATGTAGGAGTGATTTTGAAACTGTGAATGGATAGAAGACTTAGAAGGAAGTCAGGAGAACTGTTAACACCATGAAAAGGCTCAGATAGTGAGAAACAGCAGCATAGGACCAGCAGCAGCAAACTGGCAGCAGCAGAACCAGGAGACCAGCACCAGACAGCTCTGGAGCTGACCCACGGGCCAAGAGAGCTGAGTGCCTGTGCGCAGTAGGCTTCCTGGCAGAGTGGGGTGCCTCCAGGCACTTATCAGTGGAGCTTTGGAACACTTGCCCCAGTACGGGCAGATGCCAGCGTGAAGCCCGGGGAGCTGAGAGGCCAAGAATCCAGGAAGCAGAAACTGAAGAGACAACACAAGAAGCCGAGCTGCCTCAGCCTCAAAAGGTATGGCCATGACCTCAAGGTGGATCCATGGCCTCTGGTGTTTATAAGGGTGGAGTCACGGCTCAGATGGACTAAGAGAAATGGTGAACCTAAAGCCAAGGGAGCAGAGTTGCTGTCCCAGTGGGTGTGGAAGGCAGAGCTGGAGCCCAAGGCTGAGGAGCCTCCACTCAGAATTCAGAGAGTGTGGTCAATACCTAGAGTTTGGAGGGCAGGGCCATTGTATAAATTGTCTAAGAGAACAGAGGATTATTTTCAAAGCCTTGAGGGCTAATGTAAAGTGTTCTGCTGACTTGCTTGGTGCCTGTTATCACTCCTTTTTCTCCAGGTTCTTCCATTTGTAATGAAATGTCTCCTTGTGCCTGTTCTGCCATTGTACCTTTGGAAGCAGATAAGTTGTATTCTAGATTTCACAGATGAAGAGAAATTTTTGGATTTGGGGCTTGGAGTTAAGACTTTTGCTATGACATGATGGGGTGAACATGTTTTGCATGTTGCAAGGATGTGATTTTTCGGGGGACAAAGGGTGGAACACTGTGGATTGAATTGTGTCCCCCCAAAATATGTGTTGATTTGGCTAGACCATGATTCCCAGTTTTGTGTGGTTGTCCTTCATTTTGTGATTGTAATCTTATGTTAAAGAGAATTAGGGTGGGATGGTAACACCATCCTTACCCAGGTCACATCCCTCATCCAATGTAAACGAGTTTCCCTGGGGTGTGGCCTGCACCACCTTTTATCTCTTAAGAGATAAAAAGGGAAAGGAAAGCGAACAGAGGGGGGGTCCTCATACCACTAAGAAAGCAGTGTCAGGAGCAGTGCAGGCCCTTTGGACCTGGGGTTCCTGCATAGAGAAGCTCCTAGTCCGAGGGAAGACAATGAGAAGGCTGACAGAGAGAGAAAGGTTTCTCCTGGAGCTGCCACCCTGAATGTGGACTTTCAGCATACTTTACTGTGACGAAATAAATTTCTCTTTGTTAAAGCCATCCACTTGTGGTATTTCTGTTAAGCAGCACTAGAAGATTAAGACATTCCTAGGAGTGGGATTGCTGGATCATATGGTATTTCTGGAAACCCTGGTGGCATAGTGGTTAAGTGCTATGACTGCTAACCAAGAGGTCGGCAGTTCAACTCCACCAGATGCTCCTTGGAAACTCTATGGGGCAGTTCTACTCTGTCCTATATGGTATTTCTATTTCTAGCTTTCTAAGGAAGTTCTATATCATTTTCCACATGAATGTATCATTTTGCATTAGCACCAGCAGTGCATAAGAGTTCCCATCTCTCCACAGACCCTCCAACGTTTGTAATTTCCTGTTTTTTTTTTATTCCTGCCAGTAATGCCAGGGTGAGATGGTATCTCATTGTGGTTTTAATTTGCATTTCTCTAATGGCTAGTGATCGCTAGCATTTTCTCATGTGCCTATTGGCCACTTGAAAGTCTTCTTTGGTGAAGTGTTTGTTCATTTCCTTTGCCCATTTTTTTAATTGGATTATTTGTCTTTCGGTTATAGAGATGTTGGGTTTTCTTATAGAATTTAGAGATTAGACCTTTGTCCGATTTGTAATGGCCAAAAATTCTTCCCAGTCTGTAGGTTCTCTTTGTACTCTTTTGGTGAAATCTTTTGATGAGCATAAGTGTTTAATTTTTAGAAGATCCCAGTTATCTAGCTTATCTTCTGGAGTTTGTGTGTTGTTGATTATAGTTTGTGCCCTGTTAATGCCATGTACTAGGGCCTCTAGCATCAATCCTATTTTTACTTTTATGAACTTTATAGATTTTGGCTTTATATTTAGGTCTTTGATCCATTTAGAATTAGTTTTTGTATATGGTGTGAGGTATGGGTCCTGTTTCATTTTTTTGCAGGTGGACACCCAGTTTTGCAAGCAACATTTATTAAAAAGATTGTCTTTTCCCCAGGTGATGGACTTTGGGCCCTTGTCGAAGATCAGGTGACTGTAGATGAATGGATTTACATCTGGGTTCTCAATTCTGTTCCATTAGTCAATGTATCTGTCATTGTACCAGTACCAGGCTGTTCTGACTACCATAGCTGTATACTAGGTTCTGAGGTCAGGTAGTGAGAGTCCTCCTACTTTATTCTTCTTCTTCAACAGTGCTTTACTTATCTGGGGCTTCTTCCCTTCACATATATAGTTAATGATTAGTTTTTCCATCTCTTTAAAAAATATTGGTATTTGGATCAGGATTGCATAGTATTTGTAAATCACTTTGAGTAGAATTGTCATTTTCACAATGTTGAGTCCTATTCATGAACATGGTATGTTTTCCCATTTATGTAGGTCCTTCTTGTTGCAGTAGGGTTTTGTAGTTTTCTTTGTATAGGTCTTTTATATCCCTAGTTAGATTTATTCCCAAGTATTTAATTTTTTTAGGGCCTATTATAAATGGTATTTTTTTCCTGATTTCCTTTTCATCATTCTCTTTATTGGTGTATAGGAATCCAATTGATTTTTGTATATTTGTATGTTTATCTTGTATCCTGCTGCTCTGCTGAATCTTTCTATTAGTTCCAGTAGTTGTCTTGGGGAGTCTTTTGGGTTTTCTATGTATAGTATCATATCATCCACAAATAGGGATAATTTAACTTCTTCATTACCAATTTGGATGTCCTTTATTTCTTTTTCTTGCTTTATTGATCTTACTAGGACTTTCAGCACAATGTTAAATAGGAGTGGTGATAAAGGGCATCCTTGCCTTGTTCCTGTTCCCCGGGGGATGTTTTCAGCCTCTTTCCATTAAGAATGATGTTCGCCATTGGTTTTGCATAGATGCCCATTACCATGTTGAGAAATTTTCCTTGTATACCTATTTTATTGAGAGTTTTTATCAGGAATGGGTGTTGCACTTTGTTGAATGCCCTTTCTGGGTTGATTGACATGATCATGTAATTCTTTCCTTTTATTTACGTGGTGGATTACATTGATTTTGTAATATTGAACCATCTTTGCATAAAAAAAAATCTTTGCATAAGTGGTATGAATCCTACTTGTTTGTGGTGTATTATTATTATTATTATTTTGATATGAAGCTGACTTCTATGGGCTAGATTTTTGTTGAGAAATTTTGCATCTATATTAGTGAAAGATATTGGTCTGTAATTTTCCTTTTTTAGTGGTGTCTTTATCTGGTTTTGTTATCAGGGTTATGCTGGCTTCATAGAGTTAATTCAGAAGTGTCATTTCCTTTTCTCTTTGAGTAGTACTGGTGTAAGCTCTTCTCTGAATGTTTGGTAGAATTCTCCAGTGAAGCCATCTGGGCCAGGGCTTTTTTCTTGGGGGGGAGTTTTTTTTATTACCTTGTCAATCTCTGCTCTTGTTATGGGTCTGTTCCGATTTTCAACATCATTTTGTGTTAGTTTGGGTAGGTAGTGTGTTTCCAGAAATCTGTCCTCTAGGTTTTCAAAGTTTTCTGGAGTATAGTTTTTCATAATATTCTGTTATGATCCTTTTTATTTCAGCTGGGTCTGTTGTAATGTCCCCCATTTCATTTCTTATTTGAGTTTTTTGCGTCCTCATCTGTTTTTCTTTTGTCAGTTTGGTCAGTGGTTTGTCGATTTTGTTGATCCTTTCAAAGAACCAACTTTTGGTTTTGTGGATTCTATTTTTCTAGTCTCTATTTCATTCATTTCTGCTCTGATCTTTATTATTTCCTTTCTTCTGGTGGCTTCTTTTGCTGTTCTCATTCTATTTGTTCAATTTGTGTAGCTAATGTTTTGTCTTTGTCTTTCTTCTTTTTTGATGTGTGCATCTATTGCTACAAATTGACCTCTGAGGACTGCCTTTGCTGTGCCCCAGATGTTTTGGTATAATGTGTTTTCATTCTCATTTGATTCTAGGAAATTTTTTATTCCATTCTGATTTCTCCTATTACCCAGTGGTTTTTAAAAAAAAAAAAATTTTTTTTTTAAAGCAGGGTGTTATTCAGTTTCCGTATAATTGATTTTTTTTCTTGCCCTTCCTGTTGTTAATTTCTACCTTGAGGGCGCGGTGGTCAGAAAAGATACTCTGTATTATCTCAGTGTTTTGGATTTTGTTGAGGGTTTCTCCATGACCTAAGATGTGGTCTGTCTGGAGAACATTCCATGTGCATTGGAAAAGAATGTATACTTTGCAGCTGTTGGGTGGCATGTTCTATATATGTCTACGAGGTCAATTTGGCTGATTGTGCCCTTTAGCTCTTCTATATCTTTGTTGAGTTTCTTTCTAAATGTTCTGTACTTTACCAAGAGTGGTGTGTTGAAGCCTACTATTATTGTGGAACTGTCAATTTCTCTTTTCAGTGCTGATAGGGTTTGTTTTATGTATTTTGGAGTCCTGTCATTGGCTGTGTAGATATTTATTGTGGTTATGTCTTCATAATGGATTATCTCTTTAATCATTATATAGTGCCCTTCTTTGTCTTTTATGGTGGATTTTGTTTTAAAGTCTATTTCAGCTGAGATTAGTATTGCCACTCCTGCTTTTTTTTTTTTTTTTTTTTTTTGGTAACTGTTTGCTTGATATATTTTCTTTCCGTCCTTTGATTTTTAATAAATTTACGCCTTTGTTTCTAAGGTATGTTTCTTGTGGACAGAATATTGATGAATTCTGTTTTTTTAAATCATTCTATCTTTCTCTCTTTTCAGGTATATTTAGGCAATTTACATTCAGTGTAATTATTGATAGTGTGAGTTCATTGCTGTCATTTTGTAGCTTTTTTTGTGTGTGTGGTCCTGGTGTTTACCTTGTTCCTCTTACTCTCTTTTGCTGTATTTCTTTTGTTTATGGATTTTTTTTCATTTCTTTTGTTTCTGTAGATTTTGTTTTTACTGTGACTTTATGTTTTTCTTCTTTATTTTGATGAGTAAGTTTGTTAACTTTCTCTGTGATTACCATGAAATTTACCCTTCTCTTTCTAGGTTTGAACCAGTCTATTATTACTTGATATCTCCTTGGCTTCTTCTCCATTAGAAAGTTCTATACCTACACCATTTATTCCTTCTTTTACTGTTCTGACTTTGTTGTCACTTACAGATTAACCTCTCTGGTTCCCTGTTGTAATTTTTTTTGGTTTAGGATAGTCTTTGAGACTTCATTTCCTAGGTAGTTATCTGGCTGTTACAATCTTCCATCCTAGATTCAGCTGTAGTCTGATGCTTTTGGTTCTCAGACCAAAGGACTCCTGTTAATAATTATTGTAATTTGGTTTGGTTTTTACATATTCCCTTAATTTCTGCTTATCTGGAAATGTCCTAATCACATCATATATATTTTTTTAGCATTTTAAAAAGTATTTTATTGCATTTTGGGTGAAAGTTTACACAGTAAATTTGGTTCTCATTTAACAATTTCTATACATATTGCTCAGTGACATTAGTTACATTTTTCACAATACATCAGCACTCCATTTCCATTCTGGTTGCTCTGTTTCCCTTAATGTAACTTCCCTGTCTTCTGTTACCTTCGCTTGTTTGGTCTAGGGAAAATGTTTACCATTTGGTTTCATCCCGATGGTTATTTAGAGAAGCACAGTTGCTGGGAGCCAGGCTGCAAGGGCGGCCCCTCTGCACCCACTGCCCCCAGCATAAACATTGAAGAATCCCTGAAAAGTCAGGAGGAGCCAGGCTGCAAGGGCAGCCTCTCTGCACCCACTGCCCCCAGCATAAACATTGAAGAATTCCTGAAAAGTCAGGAAGAGCCAGGCTGCAAGGGCGGCCCCTCTGCACCCACTGCCCCTAGCATAAACATCGAAGAATTCCTGAAAAGTCAGGAATATCTCTGTCATCTGTGTTATGTTTCTATTTCATTTTCAGCCTGTGTATAGCAGAATGTATAAGCATAAAATTCCATTATAGATTTAGGGACCTTTGGACGGGGGGCGTCCTACTCATAATCCCCTGGTGAAATCCCGGGTAGGGACAGCCCGTGTATTACTTGGGGGTCAACATGAAGTTGTCTTAGGGGAAAAACAAATAGCTCGACTATGGAAAACAAAAACAGGATGGTGGAATCCTGGTATTTACCGAGGCCCTTTTGTGATTAAACCACCACCCACACATGATCCCATAAAAGTGGAAAAACAAAAGGCAGTGAGTTCTCTCAGCCAATTTCTCAGCCAATTACAGGTCAACCTTCTCGTCTACCCCGCTCACTGCTGCGCTTGACTGGTCTTTGGGTATAGAGATTGGGCTAATTGTCCTTGGCATAATCGTGGACAATATGACGTAACCCAAAGTGGCTGGACTTCAAAAATTTGGCCACCCTGGACAAAATGGACAAAGCCTATGTGGCAACAGTTTTTGCAAAAAGATTAATTATTATAAAAACTGTGGAAGGAATTGCAAGATTAAGCATAAAGTGTAAAGCAGTATGAAGTCAATTGTTACTTTGTGTAAAAATCAACAAAATATTCTCTTCAATTAAACAAAAACTCATTGTACTTGTGTGCATATGTGGAACTGTACTATGTGTCACTTGGAAAATTATGTCTCTGGGAAATGATGTTTATGATTATATCTTGTACTGCCCCTTTACTGATCATGCGATGTTATGCTTTTGTAAGCTTATGATATAAAAGACCATGTAAAAAATAAAGAGCAGGCTTTCTTTTTCTGCAAAATGAAAATATAAGACACACTACCTCTCATTCTTTTTCACCGAACTCTACCCCTCCTCTGGTAACCCTGTTCATTGCTGAGGCTGGCCCCCGGCACACAGTACTCACAGGTGATATTATTTTATGGGCCTATCTGTCACGTGGTTGAAAGGTGATCTCTGGCAGTAGTTTAAATTCCAAGTTTAATGGATATCCCAGGGTGATAATCTCAGGAGTTCATCCAGTCTCTACTAGTCCAGGAAGTCTGTCTTTTTTCTTTTTTTTAGGAATTTGAATTTTGTTCTACATTTTTCACCCATTCTATTTAGGACCATTTACTGAGTCCCTGGTCACTGGTGTTTCATGATGTGTGTGCACTCACATCAGCTTTAATGTTGGCACCATTTTGAGTCCCAGTGGTTTCACATCAGTTGTATTTGTCCAGTGTATGGACAAGAGAAAATGGTGCTAACAAGACAGAGTGCAATTTAGCTCCAGTCCTTGCTTGGGCACTCACATCTTATGATCTAGAATTTCTGAGATCCATTTTAGTTGAACATACTTATTTCTTGTACTGATACATTTCTCAACATTTTAAAGCCCATAGTACTTTTTTTTTTCTTTTTGTTGTTGAGAATATACACAGAAGAGCATACACCAATTCAAAAGTTTCTACATGTACAATTTAGTGATATTGATTATATTCTTCAAGTTCTCCAACCATTCTCACCCTCCTTTTCTGAGTTGTTCCACCCTCATTAACATAAACTCACTGCCCACTAAGTTTCCTATCCTTTTGAGTTGCTTTTGTAAGTTTGATCCCTTATAGATGGTACTTTTTTAAAAATAATTTTTATTGTACTTTAAGTGAAGGTTTACAAATCAAGTCAGTCTCTCACATAAAAATCCGTATACTCCTTGCTACACACTCCCAATTACTCTCCCCCTAATGAGACATCCCACTCTCTCCCTCCACTCTCTTTTCGTGTCCATTTTGCCAGCTTCTAACCCCCTCCACCCTCTCATCTCCCCTCCAGGCAGGAGGTGCCAACATAGTCTCAAGTGTCCACCTGATCCAAGAAGCTCACTCTTCACCAGCATCCCTTTCCAACCCATTGTCCAGTCCAATCCATGTCCGAAGAGTTGGCTTCAGGAGTGGTTCGTGTCCTGGGCCAACAGAAGGTTTGGGGGCCATGACCACCGGGGTCCTTCTAGTCTCAGTCACACCATTAAGTCTCGTCTTATGAGAATTTGGAGTCTGCATCCCACTGTTCTCCCACTCCCTCAGGGGTTCTCTGTTGTGTTCCCTGTCAGGGCACTCATTGGTTGTAGCTGGGCACCATCTAGTTCTTCTGGTCTCAGGATGATGTGCCCTTTCTGTCTCTTGGGCTCATAATCATCTCGTGTCCTTGGTGTTCTTTATTCTCCTTTGATCCAGGTGGGTTGAGACCAACTGATGCATCTTACATGGCTGCTTGCTAGCATTTAAGACCCCAGACGCCACTCTTCAAAGTGGGATGTAGAATGTTTTCTTAATAGATTTTATTATGACAATTGACTTAGATGTTCCCTGAAACCATGGTCCCCAGACCCCTGCCCCCGCTACCCTGGCCTTCGAAGCATTCAGTTTATTCAGGAAACTTCTTTGCTTTTTGTTTAGTCCAATTGTGCTGACCTCCCCTGTATTGTGTGCTGTCTTTCCCTTCGCCTAAAGTAGTTCCTACCTACTGTTTAATTAGTGAATGCTCTTCTCCCACTCTCCCTCCCTCCCCCCTTTCGTAACCATAAAAGAATGTTTTCTTCTCACTTTAAACTATTTCTCAAGTTCTTATAATAGTGATCTTATACAATATTTGTCCTTTTGCAACTGACTAATTTCACTCAGCATAATGCCTTTCAGGTTCCTCCATGTTATGAAATGTTTCACAGGTTCCTCACTGTTCTTTATCGATGCATAGTATTCCATTGTGTGAATATACCATAATTTATTTATCCATTCATCCGTTGATGGGCACCTTGGTTGCTTCCATCTTTTTGCTATTGTAAACAGTGCTGCAATAAACATGGGTGTGCATATATCTGTTTGTGTAAAGGCTCTTATTTTTCTAGGATATATTCTGAGGAGTGGGATTGCTGGATCGTATTATAGTTCTATTTCTAGCTTTTTAAGGAAGTGCCAAATCGATTTCCAAAGTGGTTGTACCATTTGACATTCCCACCAGCAGGGTAGAAGTGTTCCAATCTCTCCAAAGCCTCTTCTACATTTATTATTTTGTGTTTTTTTGGATTAGTGCCAGTCTTGTTGGAGTGAGATGAAATGTCATTGTAGTTTTGATCTGCATTTCTCTAATGGCTAATTATCGTGAACATTTCCTCATATATCTGTTAGTTACCTGAATATCTTCTTTAGTGAAGTGTCTATTCATATCTTTTACCTATTTTTTAATTGGGTTATTTGTCTTTTTTCAGTTGAGTTTTTGCAGTATCATGTAGATTTTAGAGATCAGGCGCTGATCAGAAATGGCATAGCTAAAAAGTTTTCCCAGTCTGTAGGTAGTCTTTTCACGCTTTTGGTGGAGTCTTTGGATGAGCATAGGTGCTTGGTTTTTAGGAGCTCCCAGTTATCTAGTTTTTCTTCTGCATTCTTAATAATGTTTTGAAAATTGTTTATGCCATATATTAGGGCTCCTAACATTGTCCCTATTTTTTCTTCAATGATCTTTACCGTTTTAGGTTTTATATTCAGGTCTTTGATCCATTTTGAGTTAGTTTTTGTGCATGGAGTGAGATATGAGTCTTGTTTCATTTTTTTGCAGATGGATATCCAGTTATGCCAGCACCATTTGTTAAAGAGACCCTCTTTTCCCCATTTAACTGATTTGGAGCCTTTGTCAAATATCAACTGCTCATATGTGGATGGATTTATGTCTGGATTCTCAATTGTGTTCCATTGGTCCATGTGTCTGTTGTTGTACCAGTACTAGGCTGTTTTGACTACTGTGGCAGTATAATAGGTTTTAAAATCAGGTAAAGTAAGGCTTCCCACTTTGTTCTTCTTTTTTCAGTAATGCCTTATTTATCCGGGGCCTCTTTCCCTTCCATATGAAGTTGGTGATTTGTTTCTCCATCTCATCAAAGAATGTCGTTGGGATTTGGACCGGAATTGCACTAAATGTATAGATCGCTTTTGGTAGAATAGACATTTTCACAATATTAAGTCTTCCTATCCATGAGCAAGGTATGTTCTTCCACTTATGTAAGTCACTTTTGGTTTCTTGCGGAAGTGTACCGTACTTTTCTTTGTATAAGTTTTTTACATCTCTGGTAAGATTTATTCCTAAGTATTTTATCTTCTTGGGGGCTACTGTAAATGGCATTGATTTGGTGATTTCCTCTTCAATGTTCTTTTTGTTGGTGTAGAGGAATCCAACTGATATTTGTATGTTTATGTTATAGCCCAATACAATGCTGAACACTTCTATTAGTTTCAGTAGTTTTCTGGAGGATTCCTTAGGGTTTTCTGTGTATAAGATCATGTCATCTGCAAATAGAGATACTTTGAGTTCTTCCTTGCCAATCTGGATGCCCTTTATTTCTTTATCTAGCCTAATTTCTCTGGCTAGGACTTCCAGCACAATGTTGAATACGGGTGGTGATAAAGGGCATCCTTGTCTGGTTCCCGATATCAATGGGGATATTTTCAGCCTCTCTCCATTTAGGGTGATCAACATCATATTTGAACAAGAGTTTTTCAGGATATATTATCCTGGTTGGCAATTTTTTTTTCTCTCAAGGTTTTATATATATCATCCCATTGCCTTCTTGCCTGCATAGTTTCTGCTGAATAATCAGAGCTTAGTCTTATTGTTTCTCCTCTGTATGTTACTTTTCTTTTTTCTCCAGCTGCTCCCAGGATTCTTCCCCTTTTTTGGTTTTAGCCAGTGTGATTATGATATGCCTTGGTGATTTTCTTTTGGAGTCTGTCCTATACGGTTGAGGTTCTTGGATGGTCAGTTTTCATATTTTGTGAAATTAGGGAAGTTTTCTGTGAGCAACTCTTCAATGATCCTCTCTGTGTTTTCTGTTTTCTCTCCCTGTTCTGGAACTCTGATTACTCACAAATTTTTGCTTTTGATTGTATCCCACATCATTCTCAGGGTTTCTTCATTTTGCTTTGTTCTTTTTTCTGATTTTTCCTCATACACTGTTGTATCCAAGTGTTTGTCTTCAATTTCTCTGTTCCTGCCTTCCATCGTTTCAGATCTGCTCCTCAACCCTTCTATGACACTGTCTATTTCTGAAATCTTGTTGTTTATCTTCTGGAATTTCTAATTGTTGTTTGTATGATTTCTAGCTGTGAATATATTTTGGCATTATGTTCCTGTATTATTTTCCTGAATTCTTACATTTTTTTGTCTGTGTTTTCCATGAATTTGTCTATTTTTTCCTTGTTTTTGTCTGCTTTTTGCTTCAATTTTTGGATAGCTCTGAATACCAGAGATTTGAATTCCCTGTCAGGTAGTTCTTGTGCCTTTTATTCTACCGGAAAGTCATCTGGTATTTCATTTTAGGCACCTACTGGAACCATCTTGTTCTGTTTGTTTGTATGTTTTGATGTGGTCTGCTGTCTTTGGAAATTCAGTAGTTAATTTCTTTGTTTATTGATTGTAGATTTTTTGTTACATCCTGCTTTTTTTTTAATTTGGTTATGTCTGAGCAGGCAGGCTGAGTGTTCTTTGTTGTTTGCTCATCTGTGGGCATGATACTTTTCAAGTCCTTGTACTATTGGCAGGGCCAATCACTCACCTATGGTGCAGCAGGGCAGGTCCAACTGAAGGGGAAGGGCTGGGATGGTTTGTTTGTGGCATGTACTATGGCTGACTGACTGTGCATGCCGGGAATCAGTGCAGGGTAGTTTCCAGTAGGCCATGGCTGTGCTGCTTGGAAGTGTAATGTTCAGCACATGGTGCAGGTAGGCAGGAAGGAGGGGGAGGTTGTGATGTGTGGAGCTAAGATGGGTATGGGAAAAAGGACAGAGGAGAAATAAACAGGAGCCAAACACAAAAGAATTGCTAAACTTGCTTGCCATTGAAATGGAGAGATGAGAAACCAAAAAAATGGAGTAAAAAGAAAAGGGAAAAAAAAATAATAAATAAATAAATATTAGGAAAAAGAAAAGCCCCCAGGGATAACATCCATGACGCTGTGAAGACCAAGGAAGTTGCTCCAATGCTGCACAGTACAGCCTGTCTAGAAGGACTAGAGATGTCATACAGCACCAGGTATTCAGGAGACATGAAAAGAATGTAAGTACAAATAGACGAGAAACTGAGAAATGAAGAAAGACAAAAAGGAAAAAAGAGAAAAAAGAAATGTCCCCAGGGATCCCACCGGCACGGTTCCAGCAACCAGGGAAGTGGCTCCCAAGCCTTGAAAAGAAAAAGAAAAGAAGGAAACAAATAAAACAAAACAAAAACAAATGAAAAGCCCCAGGGATCCCACCAATATGGTGGCAAGGGCCAGGAAGCAGTTTCCAAGTCAAGCGTGACTTCACAGCCTTTCCAGAAGCAAAGATGGCACATGCAGCCAAGTTTTTGAGAGAAAGGAGGGGGAGGTGATGAGATGCACAGAAGAAAATAAAAGAAGCAGAAGAAAGAAACACCACCAACAAACAAATGGCACTCCAGGAGCCCACCAGTGTGGGAGGGGTGAATCCAAGTGACAAGGAGCTGAAGCCAGTGACTGCCAGCCAAGAGACTGAGGCCAGAAGGAAGCAGAGGAGGCAGGGCAGCAGGCGGGAGAAAGATGAGGGGTTGGAAAGCATATATTGGTGGTTACTGGGTGCTCTGCCTCCTGCTGGGACCTCAGCCAGCTATGAAGTGGGGGAGGTGGAGCGGGGGGAGAAGGATAGGAGGTGGGAAAGCATCTATTGCTGGTTACTGGGTGTTCCATTTCATGCTGGGAGCTCCGTGAAGCTGCTTTCCCATACTCCCTGTCCACTGATCTCTGACAGGAGTCCAAGATGGCAAATCCATGCTGAGTTAGTTGACAGGGGGGTCTCTGCAGGTTTCTCTCCTTGCTCTCTGTTTTCTGTCAGTTTCTTATTCCATTCGGTGCTTGGCTGATTTATTTATATCTTCATTTGGTGATTAGGATTCCAGGATTGACATTTATCTCTGTTTTACCCAGATTTTTTGGTCTTTGCTGTGGAAGAATGGCATGGTGCTTCTGTCTGTAGTGCCATGTTGACTGGAAGTCCCTTCTTCATCACTTTGCTGGCCATGTTTGTGAAATCAGAGCAAGCCATCCACAATGAGAATAATAATCCCTCAGATGTATGTAGCACTTAACAATTTATAAATCCCTTCCTTGCCTTTGATTTCATTTGAAAATCATAATTCTGTGACGTATGCAGGATTGGCATTACTATCTCTATTGTAGAGACACAAAAAGAATAAACAACACAGGTTGTTTCAGTCTAATTCTTGGGACTCCTAGTCTGACTTTGGTTAATCTTGTGGCATATTTAGTATAATTTTATAATTTTAGTCCCAGTCTTACAGAAAAAAAGTCAGATAAAAACTTAGTGAAAAAAAGGGAGCACTAAATATGTTGATTTTTCTCTTGCCCTTGCCAATAAATAAAAACTGGGAAGCAAGAGAGAAAGTTTAGATCTGACATGTGATGCCACTTGAAGGTGTTGCTGTTCTTAGAGGCTATACCAACATCTAGGTCTAAAACTTTCCTGGAAATTTATATCAAACATTCTCATATTTTCATTTCCATAACACTCTCACGCCTCCCTTATCATTTCTAGTTTTGATCTGCAGATAATGTTTAAAATTAAAAATGAAAGGATTCATGCTTCATCAGTCCTGGTGCCCTATCTTAGAGCATGCAAGTGTCAACATGAGAAAGCTAAGGGAACTTGCAGGCCTAAAAAAACAGCTGAAATAAGGCTTAGGATGGAAGAAGACTATTTCATGAAAGGAATCCCTGGGTGGCACAAATGGTTAAGTAAGTGCTCAACAACTTCAGTGTTTGAACCCACCCAGAAGTGCCTCAAAAAACAGGACTGGACATCTACTTCTAAAAGGTCACTGTGCTCTACTCTGCACATGTGGAGTCATCATGAGTCAGAATCAACTCGATGGCAGCTAACAACAACATTTGATGGGCAATTCACAGCCATAGCGGGGTATCTTACACCAGGAACCAAGGGCTGGGAACTGGAGTGGCACCACTCACTATTACCCCTGTTGACTAGTGACTCTTTGCAAGATTTTTGCTTCCTGTCCCCGCGACCCTATGCTCTGCACGTCTAGAGGTCTTAGTTCCAAAAGCAAGAATGCTCCTGCCTGGAGACACATCACTCATTCCATTGAACTGGAAGTTAAGAATGCCACCCAGCCATTTTGGTCTCCTAATGTCTTAGACTGGGTTTTCTAGAGAAGCAAAACCAGTAAATGATATATATATATATATATATATATATATATATATATATATATATATATATATATATATATGGAGAGAGAGAAAGAGAGGGCCCTGGTGGTGTGGTGGGTAAGAGCTCGGCTGCTAACCAAAAGGTCAGCAGTTTGAATCCAGCAGCCACTCCTTGCAAACCCTATGGGGCAGTTTTACTTTGTCCTATAGGGTGGCTATGAGTCAGAATCAAGTCAACAGCAAAGGGTTTGGTTTTACACACATATATATATAGATATAGATATATGTGTGTGTGTGTGTATATATACAGAGAGAGATTTATATCAAGGAAATGGGTCACATGGTTGTAGAGGCTGGCAAATCTGAATTCTGTGGGTCAGGCATTAGGCTGGAAGATTCTCCTGACTCATGTAGCTGCAGGGGATGACAAACCCAAGATTGGCAGGTCAGACAGCACGCTGCTGGCTCACTGGCTATGAAGGCTGTTGAATTCAAGATTGGCAGGTAAGATGGCAGGCTGCTGGCTCAAATCCCAGGGACGAGAGTTCAGATTATGAGGTGCCAAATGCAGGATCCAGAGCAGAGCAAAAGCCAGCAAGCTTTGCCAGAAAGTCCATATATATTGGATGCAGGCCATATCCCCAAGGAAACTACTTTTCAGCTGATAAACTGCTCATAGAAGATCTCATGATGAAGATTACATTATATCAGACCTCATCATGGAGGTGATTGCATCAGTATATAACTGCCAAGCTACTTCATAACTGCCAAACCACTGAGAATAATTGCCTAGCCAAGTTGATAAACAACCTTAACCATCACAAGGGAGAAAAGGGAGCTTGCTTAAATGTTCAAAGTAGTGACACATGTGAAATCATTCCAGAATGCCTCTTGGACACTGTGCTGTTTTAGAGCTTTGCCTGCTATGAAGAAAGGAATATGTAGGAAATGAATAGGACTTGTTGATTTCCAGGAGACAAGAGTTTCTGTCTCAGTAGGGAGCTATTCATATTGTTAACTAATACCACTAAACTAAATACTATAGTATTACCACAAACCCACCCCAGTGCCCACAGGCAGTATTAACTCTAGAGTTGCTCACACACTAAAGAAATTCACATTCCAAGAGCTCCTATTTATGCAGGAAAGCAACAATCTCAGGTCCACGTCTTGTTTTGAATATGTTCTGAATGTGGCTGCATTGTAATGGAAAGAAAGCCAGTATATATTTAGACATTTAGCAACTTAACTCCCCAAGGAAACAAAAAGAGATTTCAGAGGCCCCAAACCAGCATTTTTGTATATCTTACTATTTGAGTAACTGTGTTCAAACTATACCATCTCTGCCTCTCGAAGTAGAGAGAGAAGAGGTGGACATGACAAATTGCCCGGTGCACAAATAAACTGGCATGTGTTTATTAAGAATCTACTACAGTCCTACCCCTGTGTTAATTTTAGTTGCAATGTTGCAGCAGGAAGTATCACTCATATTTGTTTTCACACCTGAGGCCTTAGGAGAGAGGAGATTTAAAATTAAAAAATAAAAGCACTGTTGTCTCTAAAACATCTGGGCATAAAACACAACACCACAGATTATTAATTAAATGAATTGAAAGAACCAAAATTATTCTCTGCATATTTAAGTGTGACTATATCAGCAACATTTATGGCTCTCAGGGCAAAACTAACTTAAAAGAGGTAGTGCCAATATAAGTCATAACAGGCTAGGTCACTAACTGCAGGGGAAAGGCACCTAACACAGTTTTATAAGCAGTGCAATATTCAATCATTAGCAAAGGCCTTCAGAGAATGTCTGTTTGTGATCCCAACCGAGGATCTGGAAAGTATATACATTTGTATTGGCGGAGAGTACTCTGAAAAATCTAGAGGTCATGCAATAGAGGAAATGGTGAGACTGGGAAATATAATTTATTGTTAAGATGACCTCATTTTGATCCTTATTCGTAGTCTTTCTGATGACAAAAGATTCATTAATGGGAAATGGCTAGTCAGACACCAAGTCCTAATAATGCACTTTTGGTAGCATCTGCCACACTTGTTCATTCTTTTCCAATTCTACTGCTCCTATTCCAATATAGGACTTTCAACTTTCACTTGAAATTAGCAAGGAGTAAATTAGATTTTCTACTTTCTGTCTTCACTTGCTCTAATTATTTTTGCCGTCTTTCCAATCAGTTATCTTCAATTGCTTCTTAGGGGACAAAGTTGAAATAACTTAAAATAGCAGCATTCAGAGTCTAAAGACTTGGAGTTAGAAAACCAAAATGGAAGAAAACGCTAAGCATATCTCAAGCTGAAAGAATTGAAGAAAAAAAATATCAAACCTCGAGTTGCAATACTGAAGGATTCTATGGGCAAAATACCAAATGATGCAGGAAGCTTCAAAAAAAGATGGGAGGAATGCACAGAGTCACTGTACCAAAAATAGTTGGTCGATGTTCAATCATTTCAGGAGGTAGCATATGACCAAGAACCAATGATACTGAAGGAAGAAGTCCAAGCTGCACTGAAGGTATTAGTGAAAAACAAGGCTCCAGGAACTGATGGAACACCAACTGAGATGTTTCAACAAACAGATGCAGCACTGAAGGTGCTCAATGGTCTATGCCAAGAAATTTGGAAGACAGCTACCTGGCCAGCTGACTGGAAGAGATCCACATTTGTGCCCATTCCAAAGAAAGGTGATCAAACAGAATGTGGAAATTATTGTACAATATCACTAATATCAAATGTAAGAGAAATGTTGCTGAAGATAATTAAAAAAAGATCACACCAGTACATCAACAGTGAATTGCCAGAAATTCAAGCCAGAATCAGAAGAGGGCATGAAATGAGGGATATCATGGCTGATATCAGATGGATCTTGGCTAAAAGCAGAGAATACCAGAAACATGTTTACCTATATTTTATAGACTATGTAAAGGCATTCGAATGTGTGGATCATAACAAATTATGCCTAAGTTTGCAAAGAATGGGAATTCCAGAACACTTCGTTGTGCTCATGAGGAACCTGTACATAGACTAAGAGGCAGTTGTTTGAACAGAACAAGGGAATTCTCCGTGGTTTAAAATCAGGAAAGGTGTGTGACAGGGTTGTATCCTTTCACCATACTTACTCAGCTTGTATGCTGAGAAAATAATCCCAGAAGCTGGACTACACGAAGGACAAGGTGGCATCAGAATTGGTGAAAGATTCATTAACAACCTGCAATATGCAGATGACACAACTTTGCGTGCTGAAAGCAAAGGGGATGTGAAGCACTTACTGATGAAAACTGCAGCCTTCAGTATGGATTACACCTCAATGTAAAGAAAACAAAAGTCCTCACAACTAGACCAATAAGCAACATCATAATAAATGGAGAAAATATTGAAGTTGTCAAGGATTTCATTTTACTTGGATCTGCAGTTAATGCCCATGGAAGCAGCAGTCAAGAAATCAAATGATGTATTTCATTGGGCAAATCTGCTGCAAAAGATCTCTCTAAAGCGTTAAAAAGCAAAGATGTCATTTTAAAGACTAAAGAGCACCTGACCCAAGCCATGGCATTTTCATCATCTCGTATACATGCGAAAGCTGGACAATGAATAAGGAAACCAAAGAAGGATTGATGCCTTTGAATTATGGTGTTGGCAAAGAATATTGATTATACCATGGACTGCCGAAGAACGAACAAATCTGTCTTCTAAGAAGTACAGCTAGAATGCTCATTAGAAGCAAGGATGGTAAGACTTCATCTTACAAACTTTGGACATGTTATCAGAGGGATCAGTCCCTGGAGAAGGACATCATGCTTGGTAAAGTAGAGGGTCAGTGAAAAAGAGGAAGATCCTCAGTAAGATGGATTGACACAGTGGCTGCAACAATGGGCTCAAACACACAACTGATTGTGAGGATGGTGCAGGACCATTCTGTTGTACATAGGGGTTACTATGAGTCGGAACCGACTCGATGGCACCTAACTACAACAACATTCAAAGTCTAAACAACCGTTATCCTTACCTTTTCATCATTATATCCCACAATTTTCAGAAGTATACAATTCTGTTCAAATTTGTCTTCAATGGCCTCCATCTATTTGCAAAATCCAATCTTAGTGTTTTACTTCTTTGTCTCCTTACAACACCTGGAACTGGTCATCCCTCCTACTAGAAAATCTTTCCTCTATTGGACTTGCACTGTTCTGGGGGCACATCTGTCATTATCTGGTTTCTGCTGCTTCATCTCCATTGCTGGCTTTTCAGCCTCACCTCCTGAATGCTGGCACTCAGCAGATGGCCTTTTATGTGAATAGGATAAGTTGAAGTCATCAGACAAGGAACTTTTCTTTAGTTTCCTGCTATCAGTTGTTCTGAAAACCCTGGTGGGGTAGTGGTTAAGCGTTCAGCTGCAAATCCAAAGGTCGGCAGTTTGAATCCACCAAGTGCTCCTTGGAAACTTTATGGGGCAGTTCTGCTCTGTACTATAGAGTCACTATGAGTTGGAATCGACTGGATGGCAATAGGTTTGGCTTTTTTTTTCTTTTAATCGATTATTCTAACGTTCTTGCAACTCCATTCATCCTTTTCCTTCCTTCTGTTATATTAGAGAAGTCTAACATCACCTATCTAAGGTTAATCCCCCTATGTTCTGAATTCTTTTCCTTCCACATTTTCTGTATACTTACACTATAAAGATTGTACCTTTCTCTCTCTTGCATATTCACTTTCTCTCTCTTGACTGTCTCTTTCCCATAAACATTTACATATACTCAGGTCTCTCCTTATAAAAATAAACTAAAAAAATAAACCCTAGGCATTGTTCTGAATCCACCTTTCCACACCCCCTCTCCTGTGGTGTTAGCAGAGCCAAACATGAGCTGATCTTCCATCCTCAGCCCAGTGGAAGTAGGTGGTGATCCAATTCCCCTCCTGGGGTAGTGTCAGCAGAGCTGAGTGACAATCTGAGCCTCCACCCCCATGCAGCAGGAAGGGAATCGATAAAGATGTGTGAATCAGGACTAATCACTATTTGGCTTCACCCCCACCATGTTGCTCCCCCAACACATCAGCATGTTAGAGGTGGCTGAGGAAGAAGCTGAACACAGAAAACTGTAAATATATATATATATATATACATACATACATACTTAAAAAATAATACAATTAGAAAATATGCAAAAGACATGAACAGCCATTTCGCTGGAAAGGATATATAGATGGCAAATAAACACATGAAAGGATCCCTGGTTGTACGGTGGTTAAGCACTAGGCTGCTAACCCAAAGGTCATTGGGTCAAACCCACCAGTCTCCTCCCATAAAGATTTACAACCTTAGGAACCCTATGGGACAGTTCTACTCTGTCCTATAGGGACTCTATGAGTGGGAATCGACTGGACAGCAATGGATTTGGTTTTGGGTTTTAAACACATGAAAAGATGTCAAATATCATCAGTCATCAGGGACATGCAAATTAAAACCACAATAAGATACCACTACACATGTATCAGAATAACTAAACTAAAAAATTGTGTCAACATCAAATACTGGTGAGGATGTAGGGAAACTGGATTACTCATACATTGCTGGTAAGAATGTACAGTGATATTGCTAGTCTGAAAAACAATTTGGCATTTTCTTATAAAACTAAATGTGAAACTGTCACACAACCCAGCAATTGTACCTTTGGGCATTTATCCCAGGGAATGAAAATTCATATTCACACAAAAACCTGGGCATGAAGGTGCATAACAACATTATTTGTAATAGCAAAAAATGAAAACAGCCTAGATGTACTTCAATGGTTAAACATACTGTGGTAAATCCATTCCATGGATTCTACAAAACAATGCAAAAAAAAAACTCCTGATGCACACAATTTGTATGACTCTCCAGGGAATATGTTGAGTGAAAAAAGTCAATACTAAAGGATTAGATACTAAATGATTCCATTTATATAGCATTCTTAAAATGACAAAATTATAGGAATGGAGAAGAATTTAGCATTGCCAGAAATGAGGGAGGGAATGGGCGTGGCTATAAAAGGGTAGCAGGAGGGATTCTTGTGGTCATAGAATTATTCTCTATCTTGATTGTATCAATGTCAATATCCTGGTTGTGTTAGTGTACAATAGTTTTGCAAGATGTTACCATTGGGGGAAACTGCATAAAGAGTACATGAGATCACTTTGTATTATTTCTTACAACTGCATGTGAATGTACAGTTATCTCAAAATAAAAGGTTTAATTTAAATATTTGTGTGTGTATACCTTCCCCTCATACTGACATCCAACTACTGTCCTAAGCTTTTCTTTCCCTTCACAAAGTTTTGAAAGTATCATCTATACTTGCTGTCTCAATTTCGTCATATTCCACTCAGTCCTTAAGTAATTCTGTTCTGGCTTCTACCACTGTTATACTACTAAATGAGATCTCTCCATGTTGGTCAATCCAATAGTTACTTTTCAGTCCATGTATTACTTCACTTCTTAAAATCATTTTACATTGTTGACTCTTCTTTGAGGCACACTTTACATTAACATCTGTTATACCATCTTGTCCTATATTTCCTTGTAAGTTTTTAGCTATTCATTCTTGGTGTCCTTTACTAGCTCGTATTCCTCTACTAGGCCATTAAATGTTAATATTCTTCAAGGCTCAGCACAGGACCATCTTCTCTTCTTACAGTATACTTATATTCTAGGCAACCTTATTAACAGTTAATGCTTAAATTACCATCTACATTACCACTCTGAGATCTAGAAAGTAGAGCTCTTACTTAACAAGCTCTTGAATATCATAAATGCATACAATTATTAAAGAATCGTGTACACGTTTGTCATTCATGATCCAGCACATAACTCAACCTATAATATTAAGCATTCACTACCAAAATTAACACTATTAGGCTCCAGAAAAATGTTTTTACTAATTTCTTGTCCTGTGTCCTTGAAAGAGAATCTGAACGACATGAATATTTGTGGATGCTGCTGCCGGTGTAGAAGTCAGAGGCGGACACTGCTTCAGCATGCAGAGAGAATTTGAAAGGTGAGGCACTTAGGTGAGAGAAATTACAAATTAATTCACTTCAAATCCCCCTTCTTTTTTTTTTTGTATGTAAAATTCTTTTTCTTCTTTCTTTCTTTCTTTCTTTCCTTCCTTCCTTCCTTCCTTCCTTCCTTCCTTCCTTCCTTCCTTCCTTCCTTCCTTCCTTCCTTCCTTCCTTCCTTCCTTCCTTCCTTCCTTCCTTCCTTCCTTCCTTCCTTCCTTCCTTCCTTCCTTCCTTCCTTCCTTCCTTCCTTCCTTCCTTCCTTCCTTCCTTCCTCCCTTCCTCCCTTTCTTTCTTTTCTTTTTATTGTGCTTTTAGTGAAAGTTTCAATCATAGCGACCCTATAGGACAGAGTAGAACTGCCCCATAGAGTTTCCAAGGAGCACCTGGGGGATTCGAACTGCTGACCCTTTGGTTAGCAGCCATAGCACTTAACCACTATGTCACCAGGTTCGCTATGAGTCAGAAGCGACTCAATGGCACCGGGTTTGGTTTTTTTTTAAGTGAAAGTTCACAATTCAAGTCAGTTTCTCATACAAAAACTTATGCACACATTGTTATGCAACCCTAGCTGCTCTCCCTAAAATGTGACAGCACACTCCTTCTCTCTGCCCTGTATTTCCCACGTCCACTCAACCAGCTCCTGTCCTCCTTTGCTTTCTCATCTCACCTCCAGACAGGAGCTTCCCACTAGCCCCATGTGTCTACTTGAGCTAAGAACCACACTCCTCACCAAGATCTTTTTATGTCTTACACTCCACTCTTATCTATGCTGAAGAGTTGGCTTCGAGAACGGTTTTAGTTTTGGGCTAACAGAGAGTCTGGGGACCATGACCTCTGGGGCCCCTCCAGTCACAGTCAGACAAATTAAGTATGGTTTTTTACTAGAATTTGAGGTTTACATTCCACTTTTCTCCTGCTCCATCAGGGATTCTCTGTTATGTTCTCTTTCAGCGCAGTCATTGGTCATAGCTGGGGCCCATTTAGTTCTTCCGGTTCAGGCTAATGGAGTCTCTGGTCTATGTGGCCCTTTCTTTCTCTTGGGCTCATATTTTCCTTGTCTTTGGTGTTCTTCATTCTCCTTTGCTCCAGATGGATTGAGACCACTTGATACATCTTAGATGGCTGATTGCTTCAATGGTAACTTCAGTGGTTAAACATACTGTGGTAAACCCATTCCATGGATTCTGCAAAACAGTGCAGACACCACTCACCAAAGTGGGATGCAAAACATTTTCTTAATACACTTTGTTAAACCAATTGACCTAGATGTCCCCTGAAACCATGTTCCACGGACACCTGCCCCTGCTACTCTGTCCCTCTAAGTGTTTGGTTGTATTCAGAAAACTTCTTAGCTTTTGGCTCAGTCCAGTTGTGCTGATTTCCCCTGTATTGTGTGTTGTCCTCCCCTTCATCTAAAATAATTATTGCCTACTATCTGATTAGTGAATATCCCTCTCCCTCCCTCCCTACCCTCTTAACCATCAAAGAATGTTTTCTTCTGTGTTTAAATCTTTTCCTGAGTTCTCATAATAGTGGTCTCATACAATATTTGTCCTTTTGTGACTGACTAATTTCACTTAGCATAATGCCTTCCAGATTCACTCACGTTATGAGATGTTTCACCGATTCATCATTGTTCTTTATCATTGCATAGTATTCCATTCTGTGAATATACCTTAATTTGTCTATTTATCTGTTGATGAGTACCTTGGTTGTTTCCAAATTTTTGCTATTGTAAACAGTGCTGCAATGAACATGGGTATGCATAGATCTATTCGTGTGAAGGCTCTTATCTCTCTAGGATATATCCCAAGGAGTGGGATTGCCGGATTGAATGGTAGTTCTATTTCCAACTTTTTAAGGAAGTGCCAGGTAGATTTCCAAAGTGGTTGTACCATTTTACGTTACCACCAGCAGTGTGTAAGTGTTCCAGTCTCTCCACAACCTCTCCAATATTTATTATTTTGTGTTTTTTGAATTAATGCTAGCCCTTTTGGGGTGAGATGGTATCTCATTGTAGTTTTGGTTTGCATTTCTCCAATGGCTAATGATCATGGGCATTTCCTCATGTATCTGTTAGCCATCTGGATGTCTTCTTTGGTGAAATGCCTGTTCATATCCTTTGCCTATTTTAAAATTGGGTTATTTGTCTTTTTATTGTTGAGGTTTTACAGTATTTTGTAGATTTTAGAGATTAGAGGCTGATCCAATTTGTGGTAGCCAAAAATTTTTTTCCCAGCCTGTAGTTGTCTTTTTACTTTTTTGTTGAAGTCTTTGGATGAGCTTAACTGTTTGATTTTTACCAGCTCACGGTTATCTAGTTTCTCTTCTGGTGTGCGTGCATTGTTAGTAATGTTTTGTATACTCTTTATACCACATTTAAGGGTTCCTAGCACCATCCATATTTTTTTCTTCCATGATCTTTATTGTTTTAGAGTTTATATTCAGGTCTTCGATCCATTTTGAGTTAGTTTTTGTGCATAGTGTGAGGTATGGTCTTCTTTTTTTTTTTTTTTTTTTGCAGAAGGATATCCAATTATGCCACCACCATTTGTTAAAGGGACTGTCTTTTCTCCAATTAATGGACTTTGGGCCTTTGTCAAATATCAGTAGCTCAGAGGTGGGAGAATTTATGTCTGGATTCTCAATTCTGTTCCATTGGTTTATGTATCTGTTGTACCAGTATCAGCCTCTTTTGACCACTGTGGCGGTATAATACGTTCTAGAATCAGGTAGTCTGAAGCCTCCCACTTTGTACTTCTTTTTAAGTAATGCTTTACTTATTGGGGGCCTCTTCCCTCTCCATATGAAGTTGGTGATTTGTTTCTCCATCTCATTAAAAAATGCTGTTGGAGAGAATTCAACAACATATCAAAAAAATAATCCACCACGACAAGTGGGATTTATACCAGGTATGCAAGGCTAGTTTAATATTAGAAAAACCCTTAATGTAATCCACCATATAAATAAAACCAAAGACAAAAACCACATGATCTTATCAATTGTTGCAGAGAAGGCATTTGACAAAGTCCAACACCTATTCATGATAAAAACTCTCAGCAAAATAGGAATAGAAGGAAAATTCCTCAGCATAATAAAGGGCATCTACACAAAGCCAACAGCCAACATCACTCTAAATGGAGAGAGCCTGAAAGAATTTCCCTTGAGAACGGGAACCAGACAAGGATGCCCGTTATCACTGCTCTTATTCAACATTGTGCTAGAGGTCCTAGCCAGAGCAATTAGGCTAGACAAAGAAATAAAGAGCAATTAGGCTAGACAAAGAAACCCAGATTGGCAAGGAAGAAGAAAAATTATCTCTATTTGCAGATGACATGATCTTATACACAGAAAACCCTAAGGAATCCTCCAGAAAACTACTGAAACTAATAGAAGAGTTTGGCAGAGTCTCAGGTTATAAGATAAACATACAAAAACCACTTGGATTCCCCTACATCAACAAAAAGAACATCAGGAGGAAATAACCAAATTAATACCATTCACAGTAGCCCCCAAGAAGATAAAATACATAGTAATAAATCTTACCAAAGATGTAAAAGACCTATACAAAGAAAACTACAAAGTACTAGTGCAAGAAACTGAAAAGGACCTACGTAAGTGGAAAAGCATACCTTGCTCATGGATAGGAAGACTTAACATAGCAAAAATGTCTTTTCTACCAAAGGCCACCTATACATACAACGCACTTCCGATCCAAATTCCAATGACGTTATTTAATGTGATGGAGAAACAAATCACCAACTTCATACGGAAGGGAAAGAAACCCCAGATAAGTAAAGCATTACTGAAAAAGAAGAAGAAAGTGGGAGGCCTCACTCTACCTGATTTTAGAACCTATTATACAGCCACAGTAGTCAAAACAGCCTGGTACTGGTACAACAAAAGGCACATAAACCAATGGAACAGAATTGAGAAGCCAGACATAAATCCATCCACATATGAGCAGCTGATATATGACAAAGGCCAGTGTCAGTTAATTGGGGAAAAGATAGTCTTTTTAACAAATGGTGCTGGCATAACTGGATATCCATTTGCAAAAAAATGAAACAGGACCCATACCTCACACCATGCACAAAAACTAACTCCAAGTGGATCAAAGACCTAAATATAAAGACTAAAACGATAAAGATCATGGAAGAAAAAATAGGGACAACCTTAGGAGCCCTAATACGAGGCATAAACAGAATACAAAACATTACCAAAAATGAAGAAGAGAAACCAGATAACTGGGGGCTCCTAAAAATCAAACACCTATGCTCATCTAAAGACTTCACCAAAAGAGTAAAAAGACCACCTACAGATTGGTCTCCGACCAGCACCTGATCTCTAAAATCTATATGATTCTGTTAAAACTTAACCACAAAAAGACAAACAACTCAATCAAAAAATGGGCAAAGGATATGAACACGCACTTCACTAAAAAAGAATTTCAGGCAGCTTTTTAACAGACACATGAGAAAATGCTCTAGATCATTAGCCATTAGAGAAACTACAATGAGATTCCATCTCACTCCAACAAGGCTGGCATTAATCCAAGAAACAGAAAATAATAAATGCTGGAGAGGCTGCGGAGATATTGGAACTCTTATACACTGCTGGTGGGAATGTCAAATGGTACAACCACTTTGGAAATCTATCAGGCATTTTCTTAAAAAGTTAGAGATAGAACTACCACACAAGCCAGAAATCCCACTCCTCGGAATATACCCTAGAGAAATAAGAGACTTTACACGAACAGATATATGCACACCCATGTTTATTGCAGCACTGTTTACAATAGCAAAAAGATGGAAGCAACCAAGGTGTCCATCAACGGATGAATGGTTAAATAAATTGTGGTATATTCACACAGTGGAATACTACATATCGATAAAGAACAGTGACGAATCTGTGAAACATTTCATAACATGGAGGAACCTGGAAGGCATTATGCTGAGTGAAATTAAAATTAGTCAGATGCAAAAGGACAAATACTGTATAAGACCACTATTATAAGATCTTGAGAAATAGTGTAAACTGAGAAGAACACATACTTTTGTGGTTACGAGGGGGGAGGGAGGGAGGGTGAGAGAGGGTTATTTACTGATTAGTTAGTAGATAAGAACTACTTTAGGTGAAGGGAAGGACAATACTCTATACATGGAAGGTCAGTTCAACTGGACTGGAGCAAAAGCAAAGAAGTTTCAGGGATAAACTGAATGCTTTGAAGGTCAGCGGAGCAAGGGAGGGGGTTTGGGGATTATGGCTTAAGGGGACTTCTAAGTCAATTGGCAAAATAATACTATTATGAAAACATTCTGCACCTCACTTTGAAGTGTGGCGTCTGGGGTCTTAAATGCTAACAAGTGGCCCTCTAAGATGCATCAATTTGTCTCAACCCACCTGGATCAAAGAAGAATGAAGATCACCAAGGTCACATGATAACTATGATCCCAAGAGACAGAAAGGGCCACATGAACCAGAGACCTACATCATCCTGAGGCCAGAAGAACTAGATGGTGCCTAGCCACAACCGATGACTGCCCTGACAGGGAGCACAACAGAGAACCCCTGAGGGAGCAGGAGAACAGTGGGATGCAGAACCCAAATTCTCATAAAAAGACCAGACTTAATGGTCTGACTGAGACTAGAAGAATCCCGGCAGTTATGGTCCCCAAACCTTCTATTGGCCCAGGACAGGAACCATTCCCGAAGACAACTCATCAGACATGGAAGGGACTGGACAATGGGTTGGAGATGCTGATGAAGAGTGAGCTACTTGTATCAGGTGGACACTTGAGACTGTGTTGGCATCTCCTGTCTGGAGGGGAGATGGGAAGGTAAAAGAGGGTTAGAAACTGGCACGAAAGTAGAGATTGGAAGGAGGGAGCGGGCTGACTCATTAGGGGGAGAGTAAGTGGGAGTATGGAGTAAGGTGTATATAAGCTTATATGTGACAGACTGACTTGATTTGTAAACTTTCACTTAAAGCACAATAAAAATTATTTTTTAAAAATGCCATTGGAATTTGGATCAGGATTGCATTGTATCTGCCGATCATTTTTGATAGAATAGATATTTTCACAAGGTTGAGTCTTCCTTTCCATAAGCGAAGTATGTTTTTCCACTTATGTGGTTCTTTTTTGATTTCTTGCAGTAGTGTGTTGCAGTTTTCTTTGTATAGGTCTTTTAGATTTATTCTTAAGTATTTTATTTTCTTGGGGCTATTATAAATGGCATTGTTTTGGTGATTTCTTCTTCGGCATTCCCTTTGTTGGTGTAGAGGAATCCAACTGATTTTTGTGTGTTTATTGTGCCTTGATATTTTGCTGATCTCTTCTATTAGTTCCAGTAGATTTCTTGAGGTTTCTTTACAGTTTTCTGTGTATAAGATCATATCATCTGCAAACAGAGACACTTTTACTTCCTCCTTGCCAATCTGGATCCCCTTTATTTCTTTATCTAGCCTAATTGCTCTGGCTAGGACCTCCAGCACAATGTTGAATAAGAGCGGTGATAAAGGGCATCCTTGTCTGGTTCCCGTTCTCAAGGGGAATTCTTTCAGACTCTTTCCAGTTAGGATAATGTTGGCTGTTGGCTTTGTATAAATGCCCTTTATTTTGTTGAGGAATTTCCTTTCTATTCTTATTTTGCTGAGAGTTTTTATCATGAATGGGTGCTGGACTTTCTCAAATGCCTTTTCTGCATCAATTGATAAGATGATGTTGTCCTTGTCTTTTGTTTTATTTATATGATGGCAAATCCCCCTTCTTAAATAGCATATTTAAATGTAACAGACTGTTGCATATAAATTATCATTTCCTGGTAGTCCTGAACATTCATTTTCTTGCTTTTCTTCATGGACCAATTCATAACTATGAAGGTATTTTAAAAATTAGTACTTTATTCTTAATAGTTACACATAGAAGGTGAGGAATATTTTATAATATTAAACAATTTACCTTAATCTGAAATTTTAATATATTTTTAGGTCTAGGCCTAACATGCCTGAACAATAATTAAACGGATTCTTTACATTTTTAATGATATGGTAATTTTTAACAAGATTTAATTAAATTTAAAACCTTAACATATTCAGCGGTGTTTAAATAATTTTTACTTAATGTTTTAAATCTAATTAATTACAATTGACAGTTTGCTCCTTTAATTTTTTGTAAGTAATTTTTGATATTTAACTTTAAAATTTTTATGTGTAAATATTAAGGAAAATAATTTTAATTTGAGGAATTTTTGCTTTTACTTTAAGGTGCATTTTTATTAAAGTGCATTGAACTTTTTTACCTTTGAATACAATTCTATTTTATTTTAATCTTTCATTACTATCAGATAAACAGAATTTTGTGAAAATATTGATGATAAAATATTCGGTCACCTAAGTTAATGCAAAATAAATAATTTTGTTGAATAAATATAATTTATTAATAATTTATAGTGTTAAAACAAAAATCATACTAAGCCAATAGTAGAAATTGAATTTTTTTTAAATAATTTTTATTGTTTTAAGTGAAAGTTTACAAATCAAGTCTCTCACATAAAAACTTATGTACAACTTGCTACATATTCCCAATTACTCTTCCCCCCATGAGACAGCCCACTCCCTCCTTCCATTCTCTCTTTTCGTGACCATTTTCCCAGCTTCTAAGCCCCTCTACCCTCCCATCTCACCTCCAGGCAGGAGATGCCAATGTAGTATCAAGTGTCCACCTGAACCAAGTAGCCCAGGCCTCACCAGCATCCCTCTCCAACCCATTGTCCAGGCCAATCCAAGCCTGGCTAGTTGGCTTTGGGGATGGTTCCTGTCGTGGGCCAATAGAAGGTCTGGGGGCCGTGATCACCAGGGTCCTTTTAGTCTTAGTCAGACCATTAAGTCTGGTCTTATGAGAATTTGGGGTCTGCATCCCACTGTTCTCCTGCTCCCTCTGGGGTTCTCTGTTGTGTTCCCTGTGAGGGTAGTCATCAGTTGTTGCTGGACACAACCTAGTTCTTCTGGTCTCTGGATGATATAGTCTCTGGTTCATGTAGCGCTTTCTGTCTCTTGGGCTCATTATTATCTTGTGTTCTTGGTGTTCTTCATTCTCCTTTGATCCAGATGGGTTGAGACTCTTTGATGCATGTTAGATGGCTGCTTGCTGGCATTTGAGACCCCAGACACCACTCTTCAAAGTGGGATACAGAATGTTTTCTTAATAGATTTTATTTTACCAATTGACTTAGATGTCCCCTGAAACCATGGTCCCCAAACCCCTGCCACTGCTTTGCTGACCTTCGAAACATTCAGTTTATTCAGGAAACTGCTTTGCTTTGGTTTAGTCCAGTTGCACTGACCTGTGTGTTGAGTGTTCTTTCCCTTCACATAAAGTAGTTCTTATCTACTATCTAATTAATAAATACCCCTCTCCCACCCCCTCCCTCCCACCTCTTGTAACCAAAAGAGAGTGTGTTCTTCTCAGTTTAAACAATTTTTCAAGATCTTGTTTAATAGTGGTCTTATACAATATTTGTCCTTCTGCCTCTGACTAATTTCACTCAGCATAATGCCTTCCAGATTTCTCCATGTTATGAAATGTTTCACAAATTCATCACTGTTCTTCATCAATGCATAGTATTCCATTGTGTGAATATACCATGATTTATTTATCCATTCATCCATCGATGGGCACCTTGGTTGCTTCCATCTTTTTGCTATTGTAAACAGAGCTGCAATAAACATGGGTGTGCATATATCTGTTCGTGTAAAGGCTCTTATTTCTCTAAGATATATTCCGAGGAGTGGAATTGCTGGGTCGTATGGTAGTTCTATTTCTAGCTTTTTAAGGAAGTGCCAAATCAATTTCCAAAGTTGTTGTATCATTGTACATTCTCACCAGCAGTGTATAAGTATTTCAATCTCTCCACAGCCTCTCCAACATTTATTATTTCGTGTTTTTTGGATTAGTGCCAGCCTTGTTGGAGTGAGATGGAATCTCATTGTAGTTTTGATTTGCATTTCTCTAATGGGTGATGATTGTGAGCATTTCCTCATGTATCCGTTAGCTCCCTGAATGTCTTCTTTAGTGAAGTGCCCGTTCATATCCTTTGCTCATTTTTTAATTGGGCTGTTTGTCTTTTTTGTGGTTGCGTTTTTGCAGTATCATGTAGATTTTAGAGATCAGGCGCTGGTCGGAGATGTCATAGCTGAAAATATTCTTTTTGTTGATGTAGAGGAATCCAACTGATTTTTGTATGTTTGTCTTGTATCCCGATACTCTGCTGAAATCTTCTATTAGTTTCAGTAGTTTTCTTGAGGATTTCTTAGGGTTTTCTGTGCATAAGATCATGTCATCTGCAAATAGAGATAATTTTACTTCTTCCTTGCCAATCTGGATTCCCGTTATTTCTTTGTCTAGCCTGATTGCTCTGGCTAGGACCTCCAGCACAATGTTGAATAAGAGCAGTGATAAAGGGCATCCTTGTCTGGTTCCCATTCTCAAGGGGAATGTTTTCAGGCTCTCTCCATTTAGGATAATGTTGGCTTTGTATAAATGCCCTTTACTATGTTGAGAAATTTTCCTTCTAATCCTATTTTGCTGAGAGTTTTTTCATGAATTGCTGTTGGACTTTGTCAAATGCCTTTTCTGCATCAATTGATAAAATCATGTGGTTTTTGTCTTTTGTTTTATTTATGTGGTGAATTATATTAATTGTTTTTCTAATAGTGAACCATCCTTGCATACCTGGGATAAATCCCACTTGGTCATGGTGGATTATTTTTTTGATACGTTGTTGAATTCTATTGGCTAGAATTTTGTTGAGCATTTTTGCATCTATGTTCATGAGGGATATATATCTGTAATTTCTGTTTTTGTGCTGTCTTTAGCTGGTTTTGGTATCAGGGAGATGGTGGCTTCATAGAATGAGTTGGGTAGTATTCCGTCATTTTCTATGCTTTGAAATACCTTCAGTAGTAGTGATGTTAGCTCTTCTCTGAAAGTTTGGTAGAACTCTGCAGTGAAACTGTTAGAGCCAGGGCTTTTTTTTATTGGGAGTTTTTTGATAGCCTTTTCAACCTCTTCTTTTTTTATGGGTCTATTTAGTTGTTCTACTTCTGTTTGTGTTAGTTTAGGTAGTAGTGTGTTTCTAGGAATTCATCCATTTCTTCTCGGTTTTCAAATTTGTTAGAGTACAGTTTTTCACAGTAGCCTGATATGATTCTTTTAATTTCAGTTGGATCTATTGTGATATGGCCCATCTCATTTCTTATTTGGGTTATTTGCTTCCTTTCCTGTAATTCTTTAGTCAGTCTGGCCAATGGTTTATCAATTTTGTTAACTTTTTCAAAGAACCAGCTTTTCTCCTTGTTAACTTTTTCAGTTGTTTTCCTATTCTCTAATTCATTTACTTCTGCTCTAATTTTTATTATTAGTTTTCTTCTGAGCCTGACGGTTTCCTTTGTTGCTCTCTTTCTATATGTTCAAGTTTTCGGGACAGTTCTGCGATTTTGGCTCTTTCTTCTTTATGTATGTGTGCATTTATTGACATAAATTGACCTCTGAGCACTGCTTTTGCTGTGTCCCAGAGGTTTTGATAGGAAGTGTTTTCATTCTCGTTGCATTCTATGAATTTCTTTATTCCTTCCTTAATGTCTTCTAAACCAGTCTTTTTTCAGCAGGGTATTGCTCAGTTTCCAAGTATTTGATTTCTTTTTCCTGTTTTTTCTGTTATTGATTTCTACTTTTATGGCCTTATGGTCTGAGAAGATGCTTTGTAATATTTCAATGTTTTGGATTCTGCAAAGGCTTGTTTTATGACCTAATATGTGATCTATTCTAAAGAGTGTTCCATGTGCACGAGAGAAGAAAGCATACTTTGCAGCTGTTGGGTGAAGTGTTCTGTATAAATCCATGAGGTCAAGTTGGTTGATTGTAATGATTAGATCTTCCATGTCTCTATTGAGCTTCTTACTGTGTGTCCTATCTTTCACCGAAAGTGGTGTGTTGAAGTCTCCTGCTATAATTGTGGAGGTGTCTATTTTCACTTTTCAATTGTATTAAAGTTCGTTTTATGAATCTTGCAGCCCTATCATTGGGTGCATAAATATTTAACATGGTTATATCTTCCTGGTAAATTGTCCCTTTAATCATTATGTAGTGTCCTTCTTTATCCTTTGTGGTAGATTTAACTTCAAAGTCTATTTTGTCAGAAATTAATATTGCCACTCCTGCTCTTTTTTGATTGCTGTTTGCTTGATATATTTTTTCCATCCTTTGAGTTTTAGTTTATTTGCGTGTCTAAGTCTAAGGCGTGTCTCTTGTGG
Organism: Elephas maximus indicus; assembly: GCF_024166365.1. Taxonomy (NCBI): domain Eukaryota; kingdom Metazoa; phylum Chordata; class Mammalia; order Proboscidea; family Elephantidae; genus Elephas; species Elephas maximus. Next base: position 84,769,545 of record NC_064846.1, read on the forward strand.
GCAGTGTATAGACGAATCGTGTTTTATTATCCAGTCTGCCACTCTCTGTCTCTTTATTGGTGCATTTAGTCCATTTACATTCAGTGTAATTATAGATAAGTTTAGTGCTGTCATTTTGATGCCTTTTTTTGTGTGTTGTTGACAATTTCATTTTTCCACTTCCTTTTTTGTGCTGAGAAGTTTTTCTTTGTAGAATGTGTGTTCCATCTTTTCATAGGAGTTGAATTTATTTTTGCTGAGTTGTTATGTTTATCTTGGTTTTTATTTTGAAGTATGGAATTGTTAGACCTCTTTGTGGTTGCCTTAACATTTACTAATTAAAAACCTAACTTGTATCACCCTATATCCCCTTGTTTTCCTCCCCATATGTAAGATCTATGCCTCCTGTATTTAGTCCCTCTTTATTGATTATTGTCATCTTTTACATAACGACATCAATGATTCTGTTTTGAGCATTTTTTAAAATTAATCTTATTTTGTTTTTTTGATTTCCCTATTTGAGTTGATATCGGGATATTCTGTTCTGTGACCTTTTGTTGTGTTGGTATCTGATATTATTGATTTTCTGACCAAAGAATTTCCTTTAGTAATTCTTTTAGCTTTGGTTTGGTTTTTGCAAATTCTCTAAGCTTGTGTTTATCTGTAAATGTCTTAATTTCACCTTCATATTTGAGAGAGAGTTTTGCTTGATACATGATTCTTGGTTGGCAGTTTTTCTCTTTCAGTGCTCTATATATGTCATCCTATTGCCTTCTTGCCTGCATGGTTTCTGCCGAGTAGTCCGAACTTATTCTTATTGATTGTCCTTTGTAGGTGACTTTTCGTTTATCCTTGGCTGCTTTTAAAATTTTCTCTTTATCTATGGTTTTGGCAAGTTTGATGGTAATATGTCTTGGTGATTTTCTTTTGGGATCTATCTTTTATAGTGTTCAATGAGCATCATGGATAGATATCCTTTCATCTTTCATTTTGCCAGGGAAGTTTTCTGCCAACAGATCTTCAACTATTCTCTCTGTATTTTCTGTTATCCCTACCTGTTCTGGAACTCCAATCACATGCAAGTTATTCTTCTTGATAGAGTCCCACATGATTCTTAGGGTTTCTTTATTTTTTTAATTCTTTTATCTGATTTTTCTTCAAATATATTGGTATCATTTGCCTTATCCTCCATCTCCTCCACTCTGCTTTCCAATTCCTCAATTCTGCTCCTCTGACTTCCTATTGAGTTGTCTAATTCTGTAATTTTATTGTTAATGTTTTGAATTTCTGAATGCTGTCTCTCTATGGATTCTTGCAGCTTATTAAATTTTTCACTATTTTCTTGAATAATCTTTTTGATTTCTTCAACTTCTTTATGTGTTCCTTGGCTTTTTCTGTAGATTGCCTTATTTCATTTCTGAGGTCATCCCTGATGTCTTGAAGCATTCCGTATATTAGTTTTTTATAGTGTACATCTGGCAATTCCAGGAATGTATCTACTTCTGGGAATGATTTTGATTCTTTGATTTGGGTGTTTGTAGAAGCAATCATGGTCTGCCTCTTTATGTGATTTGATATCAACTGCTGTCTCTGAGCCATCTATAAGATATTTTAATGTTTTCTTTTATATTTGCTCACTGAGTCTTATATTCCTATTTTGTTTTGTTACAATACACCCAGATGGGCTACTAGATTGTGCTATCTTGATTGCTGTAGCTTTTGAATCACTTATGTCCCGTTACCAGCTGATCTGAGCTGTTACCAGGTATATAAGTCTATGAGTCCATTCTTGAATAGAATCAGCTCAGGTGTCCTGATAGTGGGGCACCTAGTGCGTGGTGTAGGCTCTCACTTATTAACTTAGAAGAGTAGTGGTGATGATTGTATGCTCCAGCTTCTTGTAGCAGCAGGGGGTCACACTCCGAGGAGGGCAGGATGCTGACAGACTTCCCCCAAGTGTCACTGAGGTAGGAGTGGCTCTATTCTCTAAAGCTTTCTGGTGGGTGGGCTCTGCTGCTGTACTTTAGGCACCCAATGCTTGCACCTTTATAGATTGGTAAGTGTCACTATCCTCAGACCCCTTTATCAGGTGGCTAGGTGGTGTGGGTGGAGCCTCAGCCCTCAGGTCCGTGGTGTGGATCATTGAGGGCTCTGTTTAATAGATAGAGAAGTATCTGACCTCCAAAACTTACCTTTCCACTGCTCAGCTAAAGCACTTACAGTCAGCTCTCTATCAGGATTGCCTTTGCATTATAATAGCCACCTTGTTCCCTGTAGGGATGAAAGCCAAAGCCCGTGGGTCTCTTATGCCTGGATGGAGCTGGTTCTATATTGTTATTCCAGTTTAGGGAAGTCGGGGAAGGATTTTTCCTTTGATTATTAAATGCTGCCTTTCTCAGGCCAGGAGAATGGGTTAGAAAAGAAAGAAGAAAAAAACCAGCAGTGCACTTCATTCTCTGTCCCAGGGAATTCCAATGTTAATGAAGCCAGCTAGGGACAGGGAGGGGAGGGATCAGATGGATAGTAGAGAGTAGTGCAGCAAGATAGACAAAGTTACTTATCTTGTTGTGTGAGGACTGTTTTTTCTGACATTCCAGAAGGGTGTGTAGCATGTGTGTACTGGCTGGATCCCCACTGAGACTGCCCCAGAGGGTTAGGGCTGCATCCCATGCTTGCGCTGTTTCAGGAAGCTGCAATTAGCTCCTCCACACTTAGTACAAAGCCCAGCACCAAGGTTTCCTGTCTGGGACACTGCGCTCCAGGCTCCAAAACCAGTCACTGCTTCCCCATGGTTTTTTGTTTGGCTGTCAGCCAAGTTGGTGTGCAGCCTGCGTGTGCTGGTTGGGTCCCCTCTGAGGTTGGTCCCAGGGATTAGGCCTGCATCCGTGCTTGCCCCATCTCAGTAAGCCACAATCAGCCCCTCCACTCTGGCACCAGGGAACCGTGAGGGCTCAAGACTGTGGCATCATGCCCTGGCTCCGGAAGCGGTCGCTGCTTCAGTGTGTGGCTTTTCACTCACCTGTCACTCAGGTCAACCCCTTAGTTCTGTGTTTGATGGTCAGGGTTCATAGATTGTCCTGTATGTAATCTATTCACTTGTTTTTTCAAGTCTTTTTTGCAAGAAGGATAAGCAGAAGCTTCTACCTAGTCATCCATCTTGGTTCCACCTCTGAATTTTTTTTAATATACAATTTGCAAATCAGGGTAACATTTCAGCTGAACAGTATAAAATATTCCAAAGATATAACAACTTCCAAAGATTCTTATACCTCACCTTAGTGCTAGTAATTATACAATGCCATGGTAAAGGGCTGGAATATAACTGAAGAAACAATTTGTGTTCAAGAAGAATCCATACAGCACTGTCTTGAAAAACAATTAAAATAATCACTGATTTACCCTAAAATTTAGCTTTAGTCTGAGTTTAGGTTTTCTGTTGTTGAAACTGCACATAGATAATTCTTTTAACCAAGCACAATGCCTAAGAGAAAACGTTCTTTACTAATTAATCTAGACCATTGTTTGACTTAAGGTGACTTTTAGAAAACTAATTTTCTCAAGGATCAAGGTTCAAAGATCATCTCAGCACAATAGTTTGTGTGGTTCATCTCAACCTCCATGTAACCCTGAAATCTGGATTCCATGAGAATTAAAACTCTGTTCCTCAATACCTATATTTTATTAATCAATCATCATAAGCCCATTAACAAACATCTAGACATACCACAATAATAAAATGCTGTTGTCTTTGATATTTGCTACCATCATAAAAACACCATTGCTTCTTACATATTTTTTAGTTTTGTTATGAAGGTATATTTGCCAAATTAGGAGGATAGACTACATTTTATTTAACATTTAGCATGATTTATAACCTTTAAATATGTAAACATATGTTACATGACCTTCCTTCGTACTTTTGACCTAGGTATTGGCCATTCATATGGAAATATCTCTGGCTCTTCCACATTGGCTGAGCTGTCGACCTATATATCCAACTGCTCTCTCAAAATCAGTACTTGGATGTCAAAAAGTCAGCGTACCCAAAACCTAACTTGTAATCTTTTTTCCCAGACCTGGGTCTTTTCTAGTGCTTCCTATTTCTTTGTACGTTATCCCTATCCATCCAGTTGTGTAATAAGAAATCTAAGCGTCATCTTTCACTGTTCCATTGTTTTTATTATTCTTGTTTCTAATATATTAACAAGTCCTTTAGGTATTTTTAAAATAGGTACTAAATGCGTTCATTTTTCTTCAACATCTGCATTGCCACCCTAGTCCAGGATTCCATCACTTTTGCCTTGTTGTTGTTGTTAGGTGACTTACAGTCAGTTCTGACACCTAGCACCCTATGTTAGACAGAACAAAAAGCTGCCCGGTCCTGCACCATCCTAACAATCCTCGTTATGCTAGAGCCCATTGTTGTAGCCACTGTATCAATCCATCTCATTGAGAACCTTCCTCTTTTTCACTGACCCTCTACTTTACCAAGCATGATGTCTTTTTCCAGGGACTGATCCTTCCTGATAACATGTCCAAAGTAAGTGAAACGATGTCTCACCATCCTTGCTTCTAAGGAGCATTCTGGCTGTACTTTTTCTGTTCATTCTTCTGACAGTCCATGTTACATTCAGTATTCTTTGCCAACACCATAATCCAAAGGCATCAATTCTTCTTTGGTTTTCCTTATTCATGGTCCAGTTTTCACACATATATGAGGCAATTGAAAATACCACGGCTTGAGTCAGGCGCACCTTAGTCCTCAAAGTGACATCTTTGCTTTTCAATACTTTAAAGACGTCTTTTGCAGTACATTTTCTAAATGTCATACATCATTTGATTTCTTGACTGTTGCTTGAATGGATGTTGATTGTGGATGCAAGTAAAATGAAGTTCTTGACATCTTCAATATTTTCTCCCTTTATCATGATTTTTCTTATTGGTCCGGTTGTGAGGAATTTTGTTTTCTTTATGTTGAGGTGTAACATCCATTCCGAAGGCTGTGGTCTTTGATCTTCATCAGTGAGTGCTTCAAGTCCTCTTCACTTTCTGAAAGCAAGGTTGTGTCATATGCATAATGAAGGTTGTTAATGAGTCTTTCTGCAGTCCTGATGCCAAGTTTTTCTTCATATAATCTAGCATGTCAGATTATTTGCTCAGCATACAGATTGAATAAGTATGGTGAAAGATACAAGGATGCACATCTTTCTTGATTTTAAACTTCTCAATATCCCCTTGTTCTATTCAAATGACCAGCTCTTGTTTTATGTACAGATTCCTCATGAGCACAATTAGATGTTCTGGAATTCCCATTCTTCACAATGCTATCCATAATTTCTCATGATCCACACTGTCTAATGCCTTTGCATAGTCAATAAAACACAGGTAAACATCTTTTTGGTATTCTCTGCTTTCAGCCAGGATCCATCTGACATCTACAATAATATCCCCGGTTCCACATCCTCTTCTGAATCCTGCTTGAACTTCTGCAGCCACTTTTCAGTGATCTTCAGCAAAATTTTACTTGTGTGATATTAATGCTATTGTTCAATAGTTTTTGCATTCTGTTGGATTACCTTTCTTTGGAATGGGCACAAATATAGAACTGTCCAGTGGATAGGCCAGGAAGCTGTCTTCCCAGTTTTTTGACACAGATGAGTGAGCACCTCCAGCGCTGCACCTGTTTGTTGAAACATCTCAATTGGTATTTTTTCAATTCCTGGAGCCCTGTTTTTTGCCATTCTCTTCAGCGCAGCTTGGACATCTTCTTTCAATACCATTGGTTCTTGATCATATGCTACCTCCTGAAATGTTTGAAAGTCAACCGATTCTTTTTTGGTACAGTTATTCTGTGTATGACTTCCATCTACTTTTGATGCTTCCTGTGTCATTTAGTATTTTCCCCATAAAATCCTTCAATATTGCAACTCGAGGACTGAATTTTATCTTCAGGTCTTTCAGCTTGAGAAATGCTGAGCATGTTCTTCCTTTTTGGATTTCTAACTCTTGGTCTTTGCACGTGTCATTATAATACTTTACTTTGTCTTCTCGAGCTGCCCTTTGAAATCTTCTGTTCAGTTCTTTTACTTCATGATTTCTTCCTTTTGCTTTACCTACTCTACTTTTAAGAACAAGTTTCAGAGTCTCTTCTGACATACATTTTGGTCTTTTTTTTTTCTTTCCTTTCTTTTTAAAGGCTTTTGGCATTCTTCATGTATGAAGTCCTTGATGCCATTCCACAAATTATCTGGTCTTCAGTCGTTAGTGTTGAATGCATCAAATCTATTCTTCAGAAGGTCTCTAAATTCAGGTGGGATACACTCAAGATTATATTTTGGCTCTAGTAGGCTTGTTCTAATTTTCTTCAGATTCAACATGAACTTGCCTATTAGCAATTGATGGTCTGTTCCACAGCTGTAACTGGCCTTGTTCTGACTAATGATATTGAGCTTTTCCATCGTCTCTTACCACAGATGTAGTCAACTTGATTCCTGGGTGTACTACCTGGTGAGGTCCATGTGTACAATCATTGTTTATCTTGTTGAAAAATGATATTTGCAATGAAGAAGTGGTTGGTCTTGCAAAATTCTATCATGCAGTCTCTGGCATCATTTCTATCACCAAGGCCATATTTTCCAGCTACTGATCCTTCTTTGTTTCCAACTTTCCAAACCAATCACCAGTAATTATCAACGCATCTTGATTGCATGATTGATCAATTTCAGACTGCGGAAGGTGGTAAAAATCTTCAATTTCCTCATCTTTGCATTAGTGGTTGGTGAATAAATTTGAATAATAGTCCTATTAACTAGTCTTCCTTGTAGGCATATGGATACTATCCTATCACCAACAGCATTTTCTTCAGGATAGATCTTAAAATGTTCTTTTAAATGATGAATGCAGTGCCATTCCTCTTCAGTTTGTCACACCTGGCATAGTAGACCATATGATTTCTGATTCAAAATGGCCAATGTGAGTCCATTTCAGCTTACTAATGCCTACGACATCCATCTTTTTTTAAAATAATTTTTATTGAGCTTTAAGTGAACATTTACAAATCAAGTCAGTCTGTCACATATAAGCTTATATACACCTTACTCCACACTCCCACCTACTCTCCCCCCAATGAGCCAGCCCTTCCAGTCTCTTCTTTCGTGACAATTCCGCCAGCTTCTAACCCTCTCCACCCTCCCATCTCCCCTCCAGACAAGAGATGCCAACACAGTCTCAAGCATCCACCCGATACAAGTACCCCACTCTTCATCAGCATCTCTCTCCAACCCATTGTCCTGTCCCTTCCATGTCTGATGAGTTGTCTTCGGGAATGGTTCCTGTCCTGGGCCAACAGAAGGTTTGAGGACCATGACCGCTGGGATTCCTCTAGTCTCAGTCCAAAGTCTGGTCTTTTTATGAGAATTTGGGTTCTGCATCCCACTGTTCTCCTGCTCCCTCAGGGGTTCTCTGTTGTGCTCCCTGTCAGGGCAGTCATCGGTTGTGGCCGGGCACCATCTAGTTCTTCTGGTCTCAGGATGATGTAAGTCTCTGGTTCATGTGGCCCTTTCTGTCTCTTGGCTTCACAGTGATCGTGTGACCTTGGTGTTCTTCATTCTCCTTTGATCCAGGTGGGTTAAGACCAATTGCTGCATCTTAGATAGCCGCTTGTTAGCATTTAAGACCCCAGACGCCACATTTCAAAGTGGGATGCAGAATGTTTTCATAATAGTATTATTTTGCCAATTGACTTAGAAGTCCCCTTAAGGCATAGTCCCCAAACCCCCGCCCTTGCTCCGCTGACCTTTGAAGCATTCATTTTATCCTGGAAACTTCTTTGCTTTTGGCCCAGTCCAGTTGAGCTGATCTTCCGTGTATTGAGTATTGTCCTTCCCTTCACCTAAAGCAGTTCTTATCTACTAACTAATCAGTAAATAACCCTCTCCCACCCTTCCTCCCTCCCCCCTCGTGACCACAAAATTATGTGTTCTTCTCAGTTTATACTATTTCTCAAGATCTTATAATAGTGGTCTTATACAATATTTGTCCTTTTGCCTCTGACTAATTTCGCTCAGCATAATGCCTTCCAGGTTCCTCCATGTTATGAAATGTTTCACGGATTCGTCACTGTTCTTTATCGATATGTAGTATTCCATTGTGTGAATATACCACAATTTATTTAACCATTCATCCGTTGATGGACACCTTGGTTACTTCCAGCTTTTTGCTATTCTAAACAGAGCTGCAATAAACATGGGAGTGCATATATCTGTTCGTGTAAAGTCTCTTATTTCTCTAGGGTATATTCCGAGGAGTGGGATTTCTGGGTTGTATGGTAGTTCTATTTCTAACTTTTTAAGAAAACGCCAGCTAGATTTCCAAAGTGGTTGTACCATTTGACATTCCCACCAGCAGTGTATAAGAGTTCCAATCTCTCCGCAGCCTCTCCAACATTTATTATTTTGTGTTTTTTGGATTAATGCCAGCCTTGTTGGAGTGAGATGGAATCTCATCGTAGTTTTAATCTGCATTTCTCTAGTGGCTAATGATCGAGAGCATTTTCTCATGTATCTGCTAGCTGCCTGAATATCTTCTTTAGTGAAGTGCGTGTTCATATCCTTTGCCCACTTTTTGATTGGGTTGTTTGTCTTTTTGTGGTTGAGTTTAAACAGAATCATATAGATTTTAGAGATCAGGCGCTGGTCAGAGATGTCATAGCTGAAAATTCTCTCTGAATCTGTAGGTGGTCTTTTTACTCTTTTGGTGAAGTCTTTAGTGTTTGATTTCTAGGAGCTCCCAGTTATCTGGTTTCTCTTCGTCATTTTTGATAATGTTTTCTTTTCTGTTTATGCCTTGTATTAGGGCTCCTAAGGTTGTCCCTATTTTTTCTTCCATGATCTGTATCGTTTTAGTCTTTATGTTTAGGTCTTTGATCCACTTGGAGTTAGTCTTTGTGCATGGTGTGAGGCATGGGTCCTGTTTCATTTTTTTGCAAATGGATATCCAGTTATGCCAGCACCATTTGTTAAAAAGACTATCTTTTCCCCAATTAACTGACACTGGGCCCTTGTCAAATATCAGCTGCTCATATGTGGATGGATTTATATCTGGGTTCTCAATTCTGTTCCATTGGTCTATGTGCCTGTTGTTGTACCAGTACCAGGCTGTTTTGACTACTGTGACTGTATAATAGGTTTTAAAATCAGGTAGAGTGAGGCCTCCCACTTTCTTCTTCTTTTTCAGTAATGCTTTACTTATCCGAGGCTTCTTTCCCTTCCGTATGAAGTTGGTGATTTGTTTCTCCGTCACATTAGAAAATGTCATTGGAATTTGGATCGGAAGTGCATTTTATGTATAGATGGCTTTTGGTAGAATAGACATTTTTACTATGTTAAGTCTTCCTATCCATGAGCAAGGTATGTTTTTTCACTTAAGTAGGTCCTTTTTAGTTTCTTGTAGTAGTACTTTGTAGTTTTCTTTATATAAGTCTTTGACATCTTTGGTAAGATTTATTCCTAAGTATTTTATCTTCTTGGGGGCCACTGTGAATGGTATTGATTTGGTGATTTCCTCTTCAATGTTCTTTTTGTTGATGTAGAGGAATCCAAGTGATTTTTGTATGTTTATTTTATAACCTGAGTCTCTGCCAAACTCTTCTATTAGTTTCAGTAGTTTTCTGGAGGATTCCTTAGGGTTTTCTGTGTATAAGATCATGTCATCTGCAAATAGAGATAATTTTACTTCCTCCTTGCCAATCCGGATGCCCTTTATTTCTTTGTCTAGCCTAATTGCCCTGGCTAGGACTTCTAGCACAATGTTGAATAAGAGCGTTGATAGAGGGCATCCTTGTCTGGTTCCGGTACTCAAAGGAAATGCTTTCAGGCTCTTTCCATTTAGAGTGATGCTGGCTGTTTTGTATAGATGTCCTTTATTATGTTGAGGAATTTTCCTTCAATTCCTATTTTGGTGAGAGTTTTTATCATAAATGGGTGTTCGACTTTGTCAAATGCCTTTTCTGCATCAATTGATAAGATCATGTGGTTTTTGTCTTTTGTTTTGTTTATATGGTGGATTACATTATTGGTTTTTCTAATATTAAACCAGCCTTGCATACCTGGTATAAATCCCACTTGTTCGTGGCGGATTATTTTTTTTGATATGTTGTTGAATTCTATTGGCTAGAATTTTGTTGAGGATTTTTGCATCTAAGTTCATGAGGGATATAGGTCTGTAATTTTCTTTTTTTGTGATGAAGACATCCATCTTTATGTGGTCCATTTCATTTTTAGCAATTTCCAATTTTCTGAGATTTATATGTCATACATTCCATGTTCCAAGTATTAATGGATTTTTACAGCTGTTTCTTCTCATTTTGAGTTATGCCACCTCAGCAAATGAAGGTCCTGAAAATTTTACTCCATCTACATCATTAAGGCGGACTCTCCTTTGAGGAGGCAGCTCTTCCCCAGTTGTCTTTTGAGTGTTTTCCAACCTGAGGGGTTCATCTTCAGGCATTGCATAGGGTAATGTTCCACTGATATTCATAGGGTTTTCATTGGACTTCTGGAATGGCATCACAACTGATCCTCCACATCTATTTTTGTTTGCTTGAAACCTGTTCTCCACGCGACAGATGGAGTGATCCTTCAAAATATAAATCTATCTATGTTACTCTCGATGGCCCTGGGTTTTTGGGTATGTTACTCTGCCTCCTCTACTTAGTGGCTTCAATGGATTCTCATTACCTTTGTAACAAAGATTAAAAAAAAAATTAATATGGCACCCAAACTCCTTCATACTTTGTCCCTCTCAGTCTGTTTGGCCTCATCTCAGCATATTGTTCTTCACTCCTCAGTATAACAAGTTTTTTGTCAGCTCAGAAATATTGTATAACATGCTACTCCTGCTGTTATTTCTTTCTAAACCAGCACTATACCAATTAACTTCTGTTCACCCTTGCTGCAATGAACATAGGTGTGCATGTGTCTGTTTGCATCACTTCTGTTAGACCCCTAGGGTATATACCTAGGAGTGGAATTGCTGGATCATATGCAGCTCAACCTCTAGTTTTTTGAGGAACTGCCACACTGTTTTCCACAATTGCTGTACTATTTTCATTCCCACCAGCAATGGATGCGGATTCAAATTTCTCCACATACCCCTCTGACACTTGTTGTTTTTTCTTTCTTTTTTTTAAAATCTTAGCCATCCTAGTGGGAATGAAATAATACCTCATTGTGGCTTTGATTTGCATATCTGATGTCTAAAGAAGTTGAGCATCTTTTCATGTGTCTGTTGGCCAGGTGAATATCCTCTTTAGTGAAGTGTCCTTTGCCCATTTTTTCATTGGGTTATTTGTCTTTTTGTTGTTAAGTTTTAGAACTTTTTATATATTTTAGCTATTAGTCCCTTATCAGTTATATCATCCTGGAGATTTTTCGCAGTCTGTAGGTTGTCTCTTTGTCTTTTTACTGTTTAGATAATGTCTTTTGACGAAGCTAAGTACTTAACTTTTATGAGGCCCCCATTAGCTATTTTATTTTCTGTTGCTTACGCATTTGCTCTTTTGTTTGATAATGTATCATTGAAAATAACTGGGTCCCAAGTTTTGCTCCTGTATTTTCTTCCAAGAACTTTATGGTTTCAGATTTAACATTTAGGTCCTTTATCCATTTTGAATTACCTTTTTTGCATGGCCTTATGTTTGTATCTTCTTTCATTTTTCTGCCTGTGGAAATACAGTTTTGCCATCATCATTTGTTGAAAAGACTGTTCCTCATTGACTGGATTTGGATCCCTGTTGGAAATCAACTCACCATAGATGTTTGGGTTTATTTCTGGGGTCTTAGTTCTATTGCATTGGTCTATGTGTCTACCATTAAACCAATACCAGGCTGTTTTGATTACTGTAAATGTGTAATATATTTTGAACTCAGGGAGTGTGTGGCTTCCTACTTTGTTCTTCAAATTTGCTTTGGCTATTCAGGGTCTCTTGTCTTTCCATATAAAGTTGAGGATTGGTTTTTTCTGTTTTTCTAAAGAATGCTATTGGAATTTTTTTTTTTTTTTGCGGTGCCCTGGTCTTGCTGCCATGTTTTCTCTCTCTTAATGCAGATAGTAACTTACAGATTTTTGAAAAATATTTAAAACAGTAGTGTCATTCATTAGTCATTACTACCAATTTAAGAACTTGTAGGCTTGAATTAGGGGCTCCAGTGAATTCCACTAAACTACTTAAGTGGGAATACATTGCAGCTGTTTCCCCATATTTTTTGTAAGTTGACTTTTAAGAGTGTGTTATGCATTGCCTGTATTGCAAGCAACTGGAGCCCTCCCACCTTGTAAGGCAATTAGACTTTTCCCAGGAACTTGTGGGGTGGCCTGCTAAAAGAAAACGGTAGGTTGTGCCTTGGAAAATCTACCAAGTCATCTGTTACCAGATGGTATATTTCATCTGGTTTATTTATTAAGTTTCTTTCTGCCTCTACTTTTGGTGTGTAATACAGAATATCTTTCCTCTGCTTTTTTTTTTAATTGTACTTTAGGTGAAAGTTTACAGCTCAAGTTAATTTCTCATTCCAAATTTTATACACATATTGTTTTGTGACTTTGGTTGCAATCCCCGCATTATGACATCACACTCCCCCATTCCACCCCGAGTTCACCGTGTCCATTCTTTCAGTGCTTGACCCTTCCTGCCTTCTCATCCTGCATTTGGACAGGAGCTGCTCATTTGGTCTTGTATATTTGATTGAACTAAGAAGCATGTTTCTCACATGTACTATTTTTTGTTTTATAGGCATGTCTAATCTTCTTCTGAAAAGTGAGCTTTAGGGATGGTTTCAGTTCTGGGTTAGCAGAGTATCCGGGTGCCATAGTTTCAGGGATTCTTCCAGGGCTGTTGGAATTTTGATTGGGATTGTCTTGTATCTATAGATGCTTTGGGTAGTATTGACATCATGACTATATTAAATCTTCCAGTCCATAAGCCTGAAATTTCTTTCCATTTATTTAGGTTTTCTACCCTGGTGGCACAGTGGTTGAGTTCTCTGCTAACCAAAATGTTGGCAGTTTGAATCCACCAGCTGCTCCTTGGAGATCCTAGGGGGCAGCTCTACTCTGTCCAGTAGGGTCGCTGAGTCAGAATTGACTCGACAGCAACAGGTTTGTTTTTTTGGTTTTGGCTTTAGTCTCTTTCAGCAGTGTTTTATACTTTTCCTTGAACAAGTATTTTACATCTTTGGTTAAATTCTTTCCTAGGTATTTTATTTCTTTTCCTGCTATTGTAAATGCAGTTGTTTTCTTAATCTTCTTTTGAGATTTCTCGTTGCTGTTGTATAGAAACTCAAGTGATTTTTGTGTGTCGATTTTGTATCCTGCAACTCTGTTAAACTTCTCTATTAGTTCCAGAAGCTTTTAAGTAGATTCTTTGGGGGTTTCTATATATGATCATATTATCTGCAAATAAAGATGGTTTTACCTCTTCCTTTCCAGCTTGGATATATTTTATTTCTTTTTCTAGCTTTGTTGTTCTGACTGGGACTTTCAGTACAATATTGAATAGGAGTGGTGAGAGTAGGCATCCTTGTCTTGTTCCCATTTTCAAGGGGAAAGTTCTCAATCTTTCTCTGTTGAGTATAATGTAGGCTGCTGGTTTTTCATAAATTCCTGCAATCATTTTAAGAGACTTTCTTCTTATTCCTACCTTGAGAGTTTTTGTCAAGAAAGTGTGCTGTATCTTATCAAATGAATTTTCTGTGTTGACTGAGATGATCATATGGTTCTTTTTCTTTGTTCTACTAATGTGGTGTATTACTTTGACAGATTTTCTAATGTTGAACCAACCTTGCATTCCTGGAATAAATCTTCTTTGACCATGATGTATACTTCTTTTAATACACTGTTGGATTCTGTTTGCTAGTTTTTGTTGAGAATTTTGGCATCTGGATTCATAAAGGATATTTGCCTGTAGTTTTCTTATGTCTTCATCTGGCTTTTATACCATGGTAATGTGGGCTTCATAGAAAGAATTAGGGAGTGCTTTCTCTTCCTCAACTTTTTGGAAGAATTTGAACAAGACTGGTGTCAGTTCATCTCTAAAAGTCCAATAGAATTCCACAGTGAAGCTGTCTGGCCTTGGGCTTTGCCTTGTTGGGAGACTTTTTATTACTGATTCAGTCTTTTCATTTGATATGGATATGTTGAGGTTTTCTACTTCTTTTTGTGTCAGTTTAGGTAGCTTATATGCTTCTAGGAATTCTTCTGTTTTACCAAAGTTATCAGTTTTGTTAGAGTACAGTTGTTCATAGCATTCTGTTATGATCCTTTTCCTTCAGATGGGTCAGTTTTCAATTCTTATTGTGGTAATTTGCATCTTCTTTTTTTTTTATCAGTCTTGCAAGTGATTTGTCTATTTTATTGATCTTTGAAAAGAACAGCTTTCTAGATTTGTTGATTCTCTTTACTTTCTTGTCACTATTTAATTCATTTCTGCTCTGATCTTTATTACTTTACTTCAAGTAGCTTTAGGTTTGGTTTTCTTTTCTTTTTGTAGTCCCTCAAGCTGTAGAATTAGACTATTTCTTTGAGACCTTTCTTTTTTTTTTTTAACAAGGCATTTATTGCTTTAAATTTTCCTCTGAGGGCTGCCTTTACTTCATCGCATGAGTTTTGGTATGATGTGTTTTCATTTCCATTTATCTCCAGGTATTGTTTTATTGTTTAGTAGTGTGTTTAGTACTGTGTTGCTTAATATTCATGAAGTTGTGTGTTTTCTAGTTCTGCTTTCCTTTTCATTCCTAATATTATTCCTTTATGGTCAGAGAAGACACTTTGTGAAATTTTCAAGCTTTTAAAATTTGTTAAGATTTGTTTTCTGGCCTAACATATGGCCTATTCTGGAAAATGATCCACGTGCACAGGAGAAAAAGTGTATTGTTCTGATGATAGGTGAAGAGTTCTATATATGTCCACTAGATCTAGTTGGCTTATGGTATTATTTAAGTCCTCTATGTCCTTACTGATCTTCTTTTAAGATGTTCAGTCCAAAATTAAAAGTATTGTATTGAAGTCCCCAACTACAGTTGTGGAATTGTCTATTGCTGCTTTCATATAAGTCAGCATTTGTTTTTCATATATTTTGCAGCACTGATGTTAGGTGTACATATATATATATATAATTTATTATGTTTTCTTGATGAATTAACTCTTTTATTATTATGTAATGTCCTTAAAATAGATTCTTTCAGTCTTTCTCCATTGAGTGTTATGTAGACCGCTGCTTTTTCATAAATGCCCTTAATCGTTCTGAGAGACTTCCTTTTCCTTCTTACCTTGAGTGTTTTTATCAAGAATGTGTGCTGTATTTTACCAAATGCCTTTTCTGCATTATCTCTTAAAATAGATTTTTATTTAAAGTCAGTTTTATGTGATATAAATATGGCCACGCCTGCTCTTTTTTGGTTAAAATTTGCTTGGGGTATTTTTCTCCATCCTTTTACTTTCAGTTTGTTTGTATCCTTTTGTGTAAGGTGTGTCTCTTGCAGGTAACTTAAGGATGGATTTTTTTTTAATCCATTCTGTCACTCTATGCCTTTTGAATTGGAAGTATAAACCAGTTACATTTAAGGTGATTACTAAAAACAGAGTATTTCTTCATTTTAATTTTTGTGTATGTCTTATATCTTCTTTGTTTCATTATTACAATATTTTTGTGTTTAACTGCTGTTTGTGTTGAGAGTTTTTTATTTCTTCCTTCTTCCCTTCTCTGTGCTTTTTTCTAATTATTTCTTAGGGGTTACCATAAATATTAACATTGAACAACTTAAAATTGCAGCAACTTTTTTCTTCTTGCTCTCAACAGTTAACATACAAACAACAAATAGCATACAACATTAACATACTAAAACTCTTTTCCTGTTTTGCTTCACCCCCCCTTTCTGTTGCTTAATATCCAGTTACATCATCATACATCCTATATCTGATAGGTTTAATTTGCACTTACATTTTATGCACTTGATGTTGTATTGCTTGTAGAATTTGGCTATTAAGTTTGCTCCCAGAAAATACTGTATACTGGATACTTATATTTGCCCATGCTGTTATCTTTATTGGCGATCTCTCTTTTTTTTTCTTTCACATTTGCACATTAGAGTATTCATCTGGAGTTCTTTCCTTTCTATCTGAAAAATTCCATAAGTAATACTTGCAGAGGAGGTCTGGCAGGAACAAACTCACACAGCTTCAGTTTATTTGTGAATATCTTGATTTCTCCATCATTTTTGAATGATAATTCTGCAGGATAAAGAATTCTTGGTTGACAATTTTTTTCCAACAATATTTTACATATGCCATTTCATTGTCTCCTGGTCTCCCAGGTTTCTGAGGAGAAATCCTCACTAATTCTTATGAAGGGACCCTGATATGTTATATTGTACTTTTCTTTTACTACTTTCAGAATACTCTCTTTGTCTTTGGTTTTCAAGAATTATATTACTTGAGAATCTATAGACTGGGAAAAAAATTGGCCATGATAAATATGACAAAGGCCTAACCTCTAAAATCTGTAGGAAAATCCAACACCTCTACAACAAAAAGACAGATAACCCAATTTAAAAAATGGGCAAAGGTTATGAACAGACACTTTACCAAAGAAGACATTCAAGTGGCTAACAGACACATGAGGAAATGCTCACTATCACTAGCCATTAGAGAAATCCAATCAAAACTGCAGTGAGATGCCATCTCATCCCAACATTACTGCATGAATTAAAAAAAATAGCAAACATAAAATAGCAAATGTTGGAGAGGCTGCGGGGAGATTGGAACTCTTATGCATTGCTGGTGGGAATGCAAAATGGTACAACCATTTTGGAAAACAATATGACACTTCCTTCAAAAGCTAGAAATAGAAATATCATACAAACCAGCAATCCCACTCCTAGGAATATATCCTAGAGAAATCAGAGCCATCACAGAAATAGTCATATACACACCCATGTTGATTGCAGAGTTATTCACAATAGCAAAAAGATGGAAAAAAAAAAACTAAGTGTCCATCAACAGGTGATTGGATGAACAAACTATGGTACATACACACAATGGAATACTGCACAATTATAAAGAGCAATGATGAATCTGGATGGCATTATTCTAAGTGAAATAAGTAAGTCACTCACAAAAGGACAAATATTGTATGAGGCCACTACTATAAAAACTTGTGAAAAGGCTTCCACACCAATAGCAACAATCTTTGATCGTCATGAGGGAGGGGAGGGTTGGGGAGGAAAAAACATTAACTAGACAATGAATGAGTGGTAACTTTGGTGAAGGGTAGGACAGTACACAGTACTGGGAAGCCAGCACAACTTGACCAAGGCAACGTCATGGAAGCTTCACAGACACATTTAAACTCCCTGATGGACCAAATTACTGGGCTGAGTGCTGGGGACCATGGTCTCGGGGGCCATCTTTCTCAATTGGCACAACAGAGTTTATAAAGAAAATGTTCTACATCCTACTTCGGTGAGTAGCATCTGGTGTCTTAAAAGCTTATGAGTGGTCATCTAAGACACTCCACTGGTCCTACCCCATCTGGAGCAAGGGAGAATGAAAAAAATCAAAGACACATGGGAAAGATTAGTCCGAAGGACTAATGGACCACAACTACCACAGCTTTCACCAGACTGAGTCCAGCACAACTAGATGGTGCCGAGCTACCACTACAGAATGCTCTGACAGGGACCACAATAGAGGGTCCCAGGCAGAGCTGAAGAAAAATGTAGAACAAAATTCTAACTCACAGAAAAATACCAGACTTACTGATCTGACAGAGACTGGAGAAACCTGAGATATGTCCCCAGAACACTCAGTTAACTCACTACTGAAGTCACTCCTGAGGTTCATCCTTCAAAGATTAGACAGATCCATAAAACAAAGAAAATTAAATGGGCACACCAGCACAGGGGCAAGGACGAGAATGTAGGAGGGGACAGGAAAGCTGGTAATGGGGAATCCAAGGTCAAGAAGGCGAAACTGTTGACATGTCGTGGGGTTTGCAACCAATGTCACAAAACAATATGTGTATCAATTGCTTAATGTGAAACTAGTTTGCTCCATAAACCTTCATCTAAAGCACAATAAAAAAGGAATGTTTGAACTAAAAAATAATAATAATTATATTACAATGTGTCCTGATGTAGTCCTCTTTGCATTCTTTCTGCTTGGAGTTTGTCTAAATTCCTGGATTTGCAAGCTTGATTCCTTATTCAGGTCTAAGAAACTCTCTGTGATTATCTCTTGGAAAATTCTGTCTTTTTTGCTATTCTGCTTTTCTGGACTTCCAATAATCCTAATGTTGTATTCCTTAATCGAATCCCACATTTCCATTTGGCTTTGTTGGCTTTTCTTTGTTCTTTTCTCTTATTTCTCTTGAGACATAAGTTCAGTTATCCTGTCTTCCAATTCCTGTATTCTATCTTCTGTCTGCTCGAATTTATTGCTGAATTGTTCTCTTGCATTTCTAATTCAATTATTTTATTCTTCAACTCCAGTATTTCTCTCTCTCTCTTTTAATGTTTTCAGTATCCTTACTGAGTTTCTCATTTTGTTCCCTGATCACTGTATTTGTTTTCTTTCTTTGCTTTCTTTGAACATATTCAACATCATCGCATGGAGGACTTGTTTTTCCCATTAACCTGTTCTCCACTGGAAAAATTTCTCCTTTGTGGTTCTCTTTTGATTGGGCCATCTTTTCCTGTGATCATGTATATTTTACTATTTTTCATTGAACATGGGGCATTTTGACATCTTACTGTAATAATCTGGGCCTCAGAATCAGAATTTTGTGTATTTTTAGGAATTATTTTTTATACTTTAATTCCACCTTCTTCCCCAAAGTTCCACTAGGGGGCTCTCTAGTCCTTTGGTTCTTTTAGCACTGAAAGCAATTAGGCCTGAGGTGTTTTCTTTGTTACTATGGGGTTTTACTCTGGCTCCCCAGATTTTAGGCTTTTTATAATATTTTAAGTTTCTTGGTGCTAACTCTGGGTGGTTTTTCCTGAGGTGACTGATGTTACTGGAGTGTGAGGTTCTCTCTGAGATCTGTGTAGTGCAATGTAGCCTTCCTGAGATGACTGAAACACTAGGTAGGATTCCCTCACATCTACCTGTGGAGGCGGGGCATGACTTTCACTCTGTGACTGATTGCTCAGGTGCAGGACTTTCCCCTGGCCTGGGTGGAATGGATGGGGTGTGGCTTTCCCAAGGCAGTGGGGGGTAGTACTTCACGTCCTTTCCATAAGGCAACCCTGAACAGGCTCTCCTGTGGTGCCTGGTTATTAGGGAGTGAGTCAGTTGTTTTCCCCTAACTTGCCTGTTTGTTGTACATTTCTCGCCCTGGCTGATGCATGGGTCCCATGGTTATTCTATGGATCCAGGACCTAGTGCTCTCTAGCCTGTGGTCTCAGCAAGACTGAATAGCACTCACCCACAGGGTTTAAGCTTCCTTGTGCCCCTCCCTAAGTGCACATTCAGGCTTCCCTGCTCCCTGCTCATTAATTTCCACAGCCAATCTGCATTCCTTTCCTGGAACTGCTTTCCTTATTTTCCTGGATTTCAAATCCATGTTGTGCCCATATGCCACTGTTTCTCAGTTCTACCCTGACCAAGAAAGTACCTCGCCCCTTACATGCAACCTTTCCAAGGTTATTTACCTAGTATCTCTGAACTGAACTTTGTCCTTAGTATAGATGTCATCCTGGGTTCTTTTTTCAGAGGTGTTGCCTGTCCACATCTCAAAAGGGCTAGAGTGAGCTCAGATGGCAGGTAGGGCACTGGCAGCCAGTGAATCTCTGCTTTTCCACCATCCTCACTCTCTCTCTTGATTTGGGACTCACCTCAGTTCTCTAGCACTTCAACTGCCATCTGGAGAACCTGAATCTCTGTCTGTGATTTTTATTTGCTCTTCACTGACTTATTTGTAGTGGGACACAGGGGAGCGACTGTTTACATTGTCATCTTGCCCTTCCTTGTTTTAAACTTTTATAGATTCATTTTCTTGTCCTCCAAAGCACTTATATCAGTTTTAATTGTAAATACATACGGGTTTACATACTATTATGTAATTAATGTCCATCTCTGCCACTAGAATGTAAGCTGAATTTTGGCAAGGACTGAGTCTGCACTTGTGCACAATTGCATCCCCAGTGTCCAACACTTTCTTTAGCACATTTTTTTCTTTAGCACATATTAATGGCTCCAGAAATATTGGTTGAATAGATAAATCAATTAATAATTAATAAATACAAAGAAAAGTCTCAGACTATGTTGTTGTGGGTTGTGTTCATGAATTGAATTTAGGCAGGGTGGCAGCCATAAACAAGGCTTAAGATGGGAGAAAAAGGTTGTTACAGATACCAAGTGGACTCTTACTACAGGTTTCATTGTGAATAAAAGACATGGGAAAGACAAGAAATTTAAAAGAAAAGGAGATAGGACCTCATGTAAGGAAGTTTTAGCCAAAGAGTCAGACAAGAAGCTCATCAAAGCTTGGTGCACTGGGAATGTAAACTGCATGATACATTTAATTTGGAATAAGAAAGCTATTCTTCTGAAGCAAAGTATGTTCTCTTTTATAGCACCTGTTACTATATATTCTCTTTCTAGGTCCTGAGGTGAGAGCCACTATTCTTGGGACTCCTTTTTTGAATTTGAATGTGCATGACAACATTCTACAGGTGATATAGAGTCTTTATGGTGGGTTCAGGTCTTCCCTTAGTTTAACAGTATACCCCTTCCCTAGGAACTTGGTGTGCTTTCATTAGAGCGTCTCTATTCTTCGGTCCCAAAAAACCTTGGTATTAATCCTGGATTCTTGAAGAAAACTCCTTGGACCAAACATTAACAACTCTAATTTCCTTGATGGCTCTCATGTCAACCCATGGCTCATGCTATCTATCCAAATTCAAGCTTCAACCATGCCCTTAAGTGAAGTGTTTCTAAATACAGGCAGTCTTCATTTAACATGGCTCTGACATGCACAAATTTTAGACCACAGTTTAGTTAAATTACTCCAACATGGTTCAAATTTCAGTCACCAAGACATATTAACTGTGAGTAATTGCATAAAGTACAAACTTCACTGCTAGTTCTTCATTCCATAAATCACTAGTTAAACCACAGATGTGGATGATGATCGGTGACCAATCACATTACTTCTTTCCACGTGATGGGTCACTGTACATCTGTTATTCAGTTCATGTACTGACAACAAAGCATGACATTTAGTTGTGCTGCTTCCTTGTCTCCCAGTCATAAATGTATGTGACACAATTGGTGGAGACGGGGCAAGATGGCACAGTAAACAGTCACTTTTGTTTATATCCCTGCGACTACCCCACTGAACAACGAATAGAAACAAGCACAGACTGAGATCTCAGACCTCCAAACGGTAGTTGAAGTGCTGCAGAGGCAAGGTAAGTCCAGAAACAAGTGAGAGGAGGGATGGAGTCGGCACAGAAGCTGAAAGACTCTGGCTGCTGGCATCTGGAGGACTCAGCTCATTGTGGCCATTTTGGAATGGAGATGTGCAACACCCCAAACAAAGACCACAGGACTGGAGATAAACTGAAGAAGGTGTAGTCTAATTAAGGCAATATGGATTGGTTGTGGGAGTTTCTGGGCCATGCCATTGGAAGATGGAGCAGGGAGGTTGAGGTAATATGAATGACTATTGTTGAAACTCATTGAGACCAGAAACCAGAGAGCACTAGGACCCAGATATACCAAAAAGGCAAGTGGCACATCCATCAACCAGGGCAAGAAAAATACCTCAAACAGGAAACACAGAGAGAAAAAACCGGCGTCCTGCACACAACTGGGCACTGTGGAAGAACCTGTACAGGGTAGCCCATGAGGGAAGGAGATAAAGCACTCCTTACCCTCACCTCAGGAAATTAGAGCACTACCACTTGCATCTATGAAACCAAACCAAACCCGTTACCTTCAAGTTGTTTCTGACTCATAGCAGCCCTGTAGGGCAGAGTAGAACCGCCCCATAAGGTTTCCAAGGAGTGCCCGGTGGATTCAAACTGCTGACCTTTTGGTTAACAGCCATAGCTCTTAACCACTATGCCACGACGGTCAGAGGCAAGCTCCTGCACATGTGCAATCAATCACAGAGTAGAAACTGTCCCTTAAACCAACAAAGGGAAGAAAATTAACCAGCTCCAAGAATGCAGTCTGGGCTAAAGCCAAACCCACAGAGGACAGAAGGACCCTCACACACCAGTAAAGTCAGCTACACTAAGAAGGGGAGAATGAGGTACAGTAAGCACGCAGAGACTTAAAACTTTTCAAAACACCTAAAAGCTGTGGCAATCGGTTAGAAGCCGAGAATAACAGATTAATCCTCAGGCAGAACAGTTGACTCAGTACTGGGAGACCTAAGGGAAAGAGTGCCCTCTAGTGGTAATTAGGAGAAGATAATGAAAAAAAAAATTTCCAAGAAAATTAAAAAAATTTTTTTCAAACTATCAAAAAGATAAAAAATGGCCCACTTTCAACAAAAAATAATAAAGCATGCATTATCGCAAGAGGAGATATACCAATCAAAAGAGTAACATGAAGAAGAGAAAATTACTCCTATGGAGACCAAGATAATAGAAGCATCCCAGACAATGGTATTAAACAAGTTTAAAGGAAGCAAAAAACACCCAGAAAAAAAAAAAAAAAAACAACTAATAGAGATCAAGAAACATAATGAGGAAAAAACGAAAAACTAAATAAAGAGTCTGAAAACATTAAACCAAAGAGAACTGAAGAATAAAATAAATGAATTAGAAAACGCAAGAGAAACATTCAACGATAGTATGATGGTTAAGGTTGTGTGTCAACTTAGCTGGGCCATGATTCTCAGTAGTTTGGAAGTTATGCAATCATGCGATCACCTCCATGATGAGATCTGATATAATGTAATCTCCAAAAGTAGAGCCAATCAGTTGAAAGTGAGTTTCTTTAGGGGTATGGCCTACATCCAACATATGTGGACTTTCTGGCAAAGCTCACTGTCATTTGCTGTCCTCTGGATCCTGTATTTGGCTAGTCATCATTTGAACTCTGGTTCCTGGGACATGAACCACCAAATTGCCATCCAATCTGCCAATTTGGGGTTTGTCAGCCTCTGCAGCCTATGAGTCAGTGGCCAGGTGTCTGGTCTGCCGATTTTGAGTCCATCAGCCCCTGCAGCTATGTGAGTCAGGAAAAGCCTCCAGCCTGATGCCTGACCCACAGAATTAGGACTCGCCATCCTCTACAACCATATGACCCATTTTCTTAATATAAACCTGTCTCTCTCTTTCTCTCTTTCTATATACAGTGAAACATGTATGTTTATATACACACACACACTTCACTGGTTTTGCTTCTCTAGAGAACCTACCCTAAGACATTTGGTACCAAGAGTGGTTCTAGAGAAACAAAATTGTAAGGATGAGTTTTCTAAATTGGTTCTCATGTCTGGTTAGTCTTAAAGATGTTGATGACTCTGCTTCCAGTAGTAAAGAGGACATTGTTAATCCATGGCATGAGGTGGCAATAGAAATTTGCAAAATATCACCACCTATAGATCGAGTATTGGTGAGAGGCAAGGCTCTGGGTGATCATATGTTTGATACTTTTCTACAAATTTGCCAGAATGAAAAGTATAAGGAAGCTGGTTGGTTGGTCCTACTTTCACTAGAAACAGTGATGAAAGAAAGACATGAGCTCAGGGCTTCAAGTCAAAGATCAAGCGCCACATACATAACCTAATAGTTTTCACTTATGCCTTGAAAGAAAGCCTTCTTTCTTGTAGTAACAGAGCTGATATTGCCGAAAACCAGACCCAGAGTCTTATCATAAGTGTGGCTGAATTACAATGCCAATTGGATTCCAAACCTCAAATGGTGTCTGAAGTTAAAGTGAGGGCATTGATTGGGAAGAAATGGGATCCTGAAACTTCGGATGGGAACGTATGGGCAGATAATCAAGAAGCTGGGGACACTGAGCCTCTAAATTCTGTTGAATCGCTCCTGCCAAGAAAACCATTAGCTCCTCCACCCTTATCTGATGAGATTAGCCCAGCTGTGTCTGAACAGCTTTTTTCTGAGCTATCACCTGGATCTGTATCTGAGTCATCACCTGGGACATCTTCTGAGGCAGATGCCTTACAAGACATTGATGAATGTTCTCAAAACACATCCCTACCACTCATTTTTGCTTCAAGATCTATAACTAGACTTAAGCCCTAGCGAGCCCCAAAAGGTGAAGTACTAATTGTGACCCAGGTGAAGGCATGCTACACTCCAAAAGAACTGCTTGACTTTTCTAATATGTACAAACAGAAACCTAGGGGAATATGTGTGGGAATGGCTATTAAGGGTGTAGGATATTGGTGCAAGGGTCATAAAGTTGGATCAAGCTGAGTTTATTGATATGGGCCCACTAAACACAGATTCTTCATTCAGTATTTCAGCTTGATAAGTTAGGAAAGGATTTAATAGCTGAAACATGGATTACACAGAAGCTTACACTAAATCAAGTTGAAGTATCAGAACTGCCTTGGTATACTGCGGAAGAAGGTATCCCTTTGGGAAATTGGCATGTTAGAGTTGATTTATCAGGTTAAACCCACAGACCCACACAAGGAGTGCCCAGAGACCACATCTTTTACCACAACAGTGAGGGACAAATTTGTGAAGGGAGTCCCAGCATCCTTGAAGATTGCTGTGATTGCTGTCTTATGTAAGTCATATTTGACAGTTAGAGATGCCCCAACTGAATTAAGACACCTAACTACAATGAGGCTGACTGGATTCCCTGGAGATAGGGGTCAAGGCACTCAATTGACAAACAAGAGGTGAGCGTAGTTACTGTAATAGACAGTAAAATCAAAGCAGTAATTAGAATTGTCTGACCCATATAGACTTATGGTGTTGGCTACTCAGTCGAGGTGTCCCTAGGTGTGAAATAGATGGGAAATCTACGAAATATTTACTTGATTTATACAACCAGAAGAATTATAGATTAAGTGATAGACAGTCTAACTTGAATCTCCAGAATAGAGTGTTATGACCCCTCGATCAATTCCCAGAGTTGATCCAATTACAGAGCCACAGTCCCTTAAATTAAGGGAAGGTTGGTCCCCTTAAGGAAGGAACCACTACATTGCCAAAGATTTATACTGTTAATCTTTCAGTCTTCCCCAAAGGAAAATATGGCCCTTTCCCAAAGTGACTGTTCACTGGGGAAAAGGAAATAGATGTTTTGTGGATTCCTGAACACTGGCTCTGAACTGGCACTAACTTCAGGAGATCCAAAAAGTCACTGAAGTCCACTAGTCAGAGGAGGGGTGAATGGAGATCTGGCTAAAAATAGAGTCTTAGGTCAAGTTTGTTTCACAGTAGGTCTTGTGGGTCTCCAAATCCACGCTGTAGTGATTTTCCCAGTTCTGGAATGCATAATTGGAATAAATATAAGCAGCACCTGGCAGAAACCCCACACTGGATCTCTGACAAATGGAGTAACAGCTATTATGCTAGAAAAAGTCAAGTGGAAGCCATTACAACTGCTCCTACCTAGGAAAATAGTAAACCAAAAGTAATAGTGCATTCCTGCAGGGTTTGCAGAGATCAGTGCCATCATCAAGGACTTGAAGGATTCAGGGCTGGTGATTCCTACCAAGCCCCCATTCAACCAGCCTATTTGGATCTTGGATAGATCTTGGAGAATTGCAGTGGATTATCAAAAACTTAACCAGGTGGTGACTCTAATTGCAGCTGCTGTTCCAGATGTGACTTCATTGCTTGAGCATGTTAATGTATCTCCTGGTACCTTGTATGTAGCTATTGATCTGACCAATGCCTTTTTCTTGATACCTGCCTTTGAAAGACCACCAGAAGCAATTTTCCTTCAGCTGGCAAGGCCATCAATACACCTTCACTGCCTTACATCAGGGGAATATCAACTCTCCAGACCTATGTCATAATTTATTCTGTAAGGACTTTGATTGCTTTTCCCTTCTACTAGACATCACACTGGTCCATTACAATGACAACGTAATGATGATTGGGCCTAGTAAGGAAGAAGTGTCAGTGACTCTGTAGGTATTGATGAAACGTTTGCATGTTAATCAAAACGAAAAAACAAACCCATTGCCATCCAGTTGATTCTGACTCATAGCGGCACAATAGGAAAGCGTAGAACTGCCCCATAGGGTTTCCAAGGAGTGGCTAGTGGATTCAAACTGCCAAACTTTTGGTTGGTAGCCAAGCTCTTAACCACAGCACTACCAGGTCTCCATTTGTGTGCTGGAGGGTGGGAAATTAATCAGATATAAATTCAGGAAACTTTTACCTCAGTAAAATTTCTTGGGGTTCAGTGGTGTGGGGCATGTTGAGATATTCCTTCTAAAGTGAAGGATAAGTTATTGAATCTTCCCCTTCCACAACTAAAAAGGAGGAACACTGCCTGATGGACTTCTTTGGAGACCTCATTTGAGTGTGCTACTCTGGCCTATTTATCAAGTCATGAGAAAAGCTGCTGGTTTTGAGTGGAGGCCAGAACAAGAGGAGGGTGTGAAACAGGTTCAGGCTGGCATGCAAGGTGTTTTGCCCCTTGGACCATATGATCCAGCTGATCCAATGGTTCTTGAAGTGTCAGTGGTAGATAGAGATGGTGTTTGGAGTCTTTGGAAAGCCCCCATTTTGTGAATCACAGCACAGACCCTTAGGATTTTTGAGCAAAACCCTGCCATCCTCCTCAGATAGCTACTCTCCTTTTGAGAAACAGCTTTTGGCTTGTTACTGGGCCTTAGTAGAGACAGAACGCTTAACCATGTGACACCAAGTTATCATGCAGCCTGAGCTGCCCATCATGAATTGCGTGTTGTCTGACCCACAAAGCCATAAAGTCAGATGTGCAAAGCAGCACTGCATCATTAAATGGAAATGGTGTACATGATGTTGGGCCTGAGCAGGATCTAAGACACACATATGTTGCATGAGGAAGTGGCCCAAATGCCCATGGTCATATTACCTTCCATCTCCCAGTCTGCACCTATGGTCTCATGGATAGTTCCTCATGATCAGTTGACTGAGGAAGAGAAAATTTGTGCCTGGTTTATAGATGGTTATGTGTGATATGCAGGCATTACTCAAAAGTGGACAGGACAGCACTACAGTCTCTTTCAGGGACCTTCCTCAAGGACAGTGGGGAAGGGCAATCCTCTCAATGGAAAGAACTTCGAGCTGTGCACCTGGTTGTTTACTTTGCTTGGAAGGAGAGATAGCCACATGTGTGATTGTATACTTACTCATGGGCTGTGGCCAATGGTCTGGCTGGATAGTCAGGGACTTGGAAGGAACATGATACTAGGTGGTATGGGGAAGAGATATGTGGATAGACCTCTCTGAATGGCCAAAGAAGTGAAAATATTTGTGTCTCATGTGAATGTACATTAAAGGTAGACCTCAGCAGAGGAAGATTTTAACAATTGAGTGACACGTTCTATGGAAACCAGCCATCCTCTTTCTAAGCCACTCCCATCATTGCCCAATGGGTTCATAAAAAAAGTGGCCATGGTAGCAGGGATGGAGGATATGCGTGGGCTTAGCAATATGGACTTCCACTCACCAAGGCAGACTTTGCTACTGCCATTGCTGAGTGTCCAATCTGCCAGGAGTGGAGACCAACACTGAGTTCCTGATACGGCACCATTCCTCAAGGTGATCAGCCAGCACCCTGCTGTCAGGTTGATTACATTGGACACTTCCGTCATTGAAAGGGCAGCATTATGTTTTTACTTGTATAGACACTTAACCTGTATGTGGATTTGTCTTCCCTGCACACAATGCTTCTGCCAAAACTACTGTCCATGGATGTACAGAATGCCTTATCCACTGTCATTGTATCCCACAAAGCATTGCCTTGGATCAAAGGATTCACTTCACAGCAAATGATGTGTGACAATGGGCCCAGGCTCATGAAATTCTCTGGTCTTACTGTGTTCCCCATCATCCTGAAGCACCTGGCTTGATAGAAGATGGAATGGTCTTCTAAAAAAACAATTACAGTGTAATCTAGGTGGTAGTACCTTGTAGGATTGGAGCAATGCTTTCCAGGAGGTTGTATATGCTCTAAACTAGTGTCTAATATATGGTGCTGTTTCTCACATAGCCAGGATTCACGTGCCAGGAATCAAGGGGTGGAAATGGGACTGATATCAGTCATTGTTGCCTCTACTGACCCACTCACAAAATTTTTTTTGTTTCCTGTACCTGTTGACTCATGTTTTTTGGTCTTGAGGTCTCAGCTTCAAAGGCAGAAATGCACCAACGTGGAGATACATTGTTGATTCCACTGAACTTAATATTAAGAATGATACCCAACTACCTTGGCTCCTTATGCCTCTGGCACAACAGGCAAAAAAGGAAGTTACCGTATTGGCTGGTGTAATTGACCCTGAATGCCAAGAAGAAACTGGATTGATATTACATAATGGAGGTAATGAAGACTATGTTTGGAATACAAGAGATCCCTTAGGGTGTCTGTTAGTACTACCGTGCCTGTGATTAAAGTAAATGGAAAATTACAACAAATCACTTCCAACATAACTACTAATGGCCTGACTCTTCAGAAAAGAAGGTTTAGGTCACCTCACCAAGCAAACAACCATGACCAACTGAGGTGCTTGCTGAGGATAAAGATAACACAGATTGGATCGTGGACAAAGGTAGTTCTACATACGACCTGTGACCATGCAACCAGTTGCAGAAGTGAGTACTGTAATTTTTATGAGTATTTATTTATTTATTTATTTATTTGCTTCTCCACGTGTCTGTCAGTCTGTGGTACTGTGGTGGCTTGCGTGTTGCAGGAAGCTATGTCACTGGCATTTCAAATGACAACAGGATCATTCAAGGTGGACAGGTTTCAGTGGAGCTTCCAGACTAAGACAGATAGGAATAAGGAACTGGAGGTCTAATTCTTTAAAAAAAAAAAAAAAAAAGGCCAACGAAAAACTTATGAATAGCAGTGGAACACTGTCTGCTATAGTGCTGGAAAATGAGCTCCTTAGGTTGGAAGGCACTCAAATACAACTGAGGAAGAGCTACCTCCTCAAAGTAGAGTCGACTTTAATGACAAGGATAGAGTAAAGCTTCCAGGCCCTTCATTTGCTGAGGTGGAAGGATTCAAAATGAGAAAAAGCAGCTGCAAACATCCATGAAGAATTGGAATGTACAAAGTACGAATCTCAGAAAATTGGAAGTTGTCAAAAATGAAATGGACTGAATAAAGATTGATATCTTAGGAGTTAGTGAGCTGCAATGGACTGGCCTTGGTCATTTTGAATCAAACGATCATATTGTCTAGTATGCCAGAATGACAAATTGAAGAGGAATGGCAACACA
Organism: Elephas maximus indicus; assembly: GCF_024166365.1. Classification (NCBI taxonomy): domain Eukaryota; kingdom Metazoa; phylum Chordata; class Mammalia; order Proboscidea; family Elephantidae; genus Elephas; species Elephas maximus. The sequence goes on from NC_064846.1 coordinate 84,798,962, forward strand.
TTCATCATCAGAAAGAACATTTCATAATCTATCAGGAAGTACAATGGTGTCAGTGATAGTACAATACCTGTACACCTAAAAGAAAGGCCAGATAATACAACTAAAGTCAAAGACGAGGAAATTGAAGATTTTTGCCAATGCCTGCAGTCTGAAATTGATCAACATGCAGTGAAGAAGCACTGATAATTACTGGTGATCAGAATGCTAAAGTTGGAAGAAAGAAGAAAGAATGCTAGTTGGAAAATATGGTATGGCCTTGGTGAGAGAAATGACACCAGAGATTGCATGACAGAATTTTGCAAGAACAACCACTTCTTCATTGCAAATACCTTTTTTCAACAACATAAACAGCGACTATACACGTATACCTTACCAGATGGGAAACACAGGAATCAAATCCACTACATCTGTGGCAAAAGAAAATGGAGCAGCTTTATATCAACAGTAAGAAAAAGATCAGGGATCAACCGTGGAACAGACCATCAAGTGCTCATATGTAAGTTCAAGTCTAAGCTGAAGAAATTTAGAGGAAGTCCATGAGAGTTAACAGATGACCTTGAATGTATCCCACCTGAATTTAGAGGCCATGTCAAGAATAGATTTGAAACATTGAACACCAATGAACAAGGACCAGACAAGTTGTGCAATGACATCAAGAGAATCATACATGAAGAAAGCAAAAGCTCACTAAAAAGACAGGAAAAAAATAAAATGAATGTCAGAAGAGACTCTGAAACCTCCTCTTGAAGGTAGGGTGACTAAAGCGAATGGAAGAAATGGTGAAGTAAAAGAGCTAAACAGTATTTCAAAGGGTGGTTTGAGAAGACAAAGTAAAGTATTATAATGAAATGTGCTGAGACCTGGAGTTATAAAACCAAAAGGGAAGAATATGCTTGGCATTTTTCAAGCTGAAGGAATTGAAGAAAAAAACCAAGCCTTGAGTTGCTATATTGAAGGATTCTATGGGGGAAAACATTGAATGACACAGTTAGCATCTAAAGAAAATGCAAGGAATACAGAGTCACTGCACCAAAAACAACTGGATGACATTCAATCATTTCAGGAGGTAGCACATGATCAAAAACTGATGGTACTAAAGGAAGAAGTCCAAACTGCACTGAAGGAAATGGCAAAAAACAAGGCTCCAGGAATTGATGGAATACCACTTGACATGTTTCAAGAAATGGATGTAGCGCTAAAGGTGCTAACTTGTCTCTGTTAAGAAATTTGGAAGACAGCTTCCTGGCCAACCGACAGGAAGAAATCCATATTTGTACCCATTACAAAGAAAGATGATCCAACAGAATGTGGAAATTATTGCACAGTATCATTAATAACACACACTAGTAAAATTTGCTGAAGATCATTCAAAAGTGTTTGCTACAGTACATCAACAGGGAACTGTCATAAATTCAAGCCAGATTTAGAAGGGGACACGGAATGACCAATATCATTGCTGATGTTAGATGGATCTTCACTGAAAGCAGAGTGTCACGGATTGAATTTTGTCCCCCCGAAATATGTGTCAACTTGTCTACGTCATGATTCCCTTGTATGATTGTACGATTGTCTACCATTTTATCTTCTGATGTGATTTCCCTATATGTTGTAAATCTTATCACTATGATGTAATAAGATGGATTGACTGCAATTATACTGATGAGGTCTACAAGATTAGGTAATGTCTTAAGCCAATCTCTTGAGATAAAAGGGAGAGGTGAGAAGAGAGATGTGGGATATTCATATCACCATTACGCAGTGCCGGGAGCAGAGTACATCTTTTGGACCTGAGGTTTCTGCGCTGAGAGGCTCCCAGGCCAAAGGAAGACTGCTGACAAGGTCCTTCCTCCAGAGCCAACGGAGATTGAAAGCCTTGCCCTGGAGCTGACACCCTGAGTTTGGACTTGTAGCCTACTCAACTGTGAGATATCTTTGTTAAAGCCATACACTTGTGGTATTTCTGTTATAGCAGCACCGGATGACTAAGGCACAGAGAATACCAGAAAGATGTTTACTTGTGTTTTGTTGACTATGCAAAGGCATTCCATTGTGTGGATCATGAGAAGTTATAGATAACAATTCGAGGAATGGAAAAGCCAGAACACTTAATTGTGCTCATGTGGAACCTGTATATAGATCAAGAGGCAGTCCTTCAAACTGAAGAAGGTGATACTATGCACAAATATGACTTATCTTTATTTAGAGATTACATATGGTTTAAGGAGATCTGTACAGGTCCCAAATTGACAAGGGGTGGACTGTGGTGGTTAAGGTTGTGTGTCAACTTGGCTGGGCCATGATTATCTGTATTTTGGCAGTTATGTAACGATGCAATCACTTCCATGACAAGATCTGCTATGAGCAGCCAGTCAGTTTCAAGGGCATTTTCTTGGGGGTATGTCCTGCATCCAACATATTTGGACTTTCTGGTAAAGGTCGCTGGTTTTTACTCTGCCGTGGGCTATGCCTTCAGCTTGCCATCATCTGAACTCTGGTTCTTGGGGACTTGAGCCAGTGGCCTGCAATTTTACCTGCCAATCTTGGATTCATCAGCCTCCACAGCCAGTGAGCCAGCATCCAGCTGTCTGACCTACTGATCTTGGTTTCATCAGCTACTGCAGCTACATGAATCAGGAGAAGCCCCAGCCTGACACGTGACCCATAGACTTGGGGCTTGCCATCCTCTACAACTGCACGAGTCATTTCCTTGGTATAAATCTCTCTCTCTCTTTCTCTCTATATGTGCATATATATATATACATGTATACACTTCACTTGTTTTGCTTCTCTAGAGGACTCAGCCTAGGACAAATAGATTAGAACAGACAGAGAAGATAGGATAAGTGAATTAGAAGACAAAGTAACTGAACTTATTAAGTCCTTGGGTAAACAAGAGAAAAGAACAAAGAAATGTGAACAAAACAAAATGGAAATGTGAAACTCAATTAAGAAATACCACATTAGAATTTTCGGAATTCTAAATCATCATGATAATAATAAAGGCATAGAATTTTCCAAGAGATAATATTAAAGAATTTCCCACACCTGAATAAGGAACCAAACCTGCAAATACAGGGTGCTACACAAAATCTAACTAGAAGAAATACAAAGACATCCACCCCGCATCACATCCTAATATAATTCCTGAAAACCAAAGACAAGGAGATAGTTCTGGATGCAACAAGATAAATGTGCAATGTAACATTTCGAGGGTCTTTCATAAGAGTTAGTGTGGATTTCTCCCCAGAAAGCCTGGAGGCCAGAAGACAGTTGAGTGACATATGTATATTGAAGGAAAACAATGGCCAGTCAAGTATTCTTTACCCAGAAAAGTTGTCATTAAAAAAACGAGGGGTAAATCAAGACATTCCCAAATGAACAGAAGCTCTTAAAATTTTCCATAAATAGACCAACTCTTCAGGCATTACTTAAAGGAGTTCTCCAAATGGAAAGGAAAGAACGTTAAATAATACTCAAGTCTACATGTGGGAAATTAAAAAAAAAAAAGGAGAGAGATCTCAAAAAAAATGCAGCGGCATGGGTGAATATAAGGACCAAGTATACAATATATTCAGGGAATAAATTCAGTAGTTAACTTCCTTAAGCAATACAGCATCAAATGTGCAAGAAAGAAGTACATAGTAAACCTATGAGATATAGGATGTACAATGAGGTCAATGAAGACTCACCAACCAAAAAGGGGGAGGGAGGGGCAAAGCAGGAATAGATTTAATACGTTAATGTTGTATGTTACATGTTGTTAGTTTGCAAAACTCTGCAATAGTAAGTTAAGTAATATAATATTTGTGGTAACCACTAAGAAGCCACCTAGAAAAAAAAAACAAAAGAAGGATGAAATAACAGAAAAATAGGAACAAAAAGACAAAGAATATACAAGATACTAAAAGAAAAAATAAAAGAAGTAGATACTTCATTTTCATAATAACCTTATAAGAAAGTGGTCTAAACTCCCCTGGTAAGAGACAGAGAGTAACAAATTGGAGGAAAAAAAAATCCAAGCTTTTGCTGCCTACAAGAAACACACCTTAGACATAAAGACACAAACAAACTGAAAATAAAGGGATGGAAAAAAATATTCCATGCAACCAGTAACCAAAACAAAGCAGGAGTGGCCATCCTGATATCAGACAAAATAGGCTTTAAACAGAAACCTATTACAAGGTATAAAGAAGGATATTTCATAAAGATAAAAGGGTCAATCCATCAAGAAGACATAACAATAATAAATACATATGCACCTAACATCAGTGCTCCAAAATACATGAAACAAATATTGACTAATACGAAACAAGAAATAGACAACTCCACAATAATAGTTGGGACTTCAGCACAACACTCTCAATTATAGATAGAACATCTAAAAAGAAGATCAGTAAGGGCTTTGAGGTCTTAAATAAAATCATAAGCCAATTTGACCTAATTAACATATATAGAACACTCCACACATCAGCAGAATAATACACATTTTTTGCCAGTGCACATGAATCATTTTCAAGAATAGACGCTAGATCACAAAAAAAGTCTCAAAAATTTTTTTAATTGAAATCATGCAAAGAACCTTTTCTGACCATAACAGTGTGAAGCTAAAAACCAATAGGAAGAACTATGAAAAAAAAATTACATAGAACCTAAATAACACAAAATTAAAAAGCCACTGAGTCATAAAAGAAATCAAAAGTGAAAATTAAAAAAAATGAAAAGTACAAAACACTACTACAAGAGACCAAAAGAGATCTACATAAATGGAAGGATATCCCATGCTCACAGAATGGAAGAATTAACATAGTGAAAATGTCAACTCTACCTAAAGTGAACTACAGACACAATGCAATCCAGATACAAATACCAGCATTCTTTACTGAAATGGAAAAAAGGAAAAAGACCCCAAAAATCCAAAGCAATATGGAAGAACAAAGCAGGATGCCTCATACTCCCTGATATCCCTGATATCAAAACAGTCATTGTAATCAAAACAGCCTTGTGAGGCAGCGCCAGCATGACACTATAGACAAAAGCACCATGCCTTCCCTCTGCAGCAAAGACCTGAAAAAACTAAGTAAAACAGATAAAAAAAAACCTCAATCCTGGAACCGTAAGCATCAAATGAAGGGATAAAGCACTGAATGGAAAAAGAAACTGATAGAGAACTAGGAGATTTATGGAGTGGAGGTCTCCTGCCAGTTAACATGACACAGCTTCACCATCTTGGAACACAGCCAGCAATGACCCCAGACAGGTAGTACTGGAAAGCAACTTCACAGGGCTCCCAACAGGAGACAGAGCACCCGGTAACCAGAAAAACATGCTTCCCCATCTACCACTCTTCTGTCCCGTTACCCTGCCTCCACTGCTTCTGAAAGGGCCATGGCTGCTGGGCCAGAGATACACTGGCTCACTGCCACTGCAGATCTGCCCCTCCCCCACCAGCCAGCTCCTGCTGAGCAATTTTTTTCTTTTATCTTTCCCTTCTTCCTTTTCTTTCTCCCTCCCACCTAGCCCCCTGCACTGCCTTTGCCCCTTACCTACAGGTCATGCCACACTGCTTGGTTGGAGAGGCACTGTCTCATCCCCACTGTGGGTTCACCCCACTCCCACCAGCCAGCTCCCTCGGAGCTATATTATTTATATATCTCCTTTTTTTCTCTTTCCCTTTCTTCCTTTACTTTCTCCCTCCCACCTAGCTCTGTGCACCTTCTCTGCCCCTTCCTGATTGGCTCATGCCATGCCACTTGGCAAAAGAGACATGGGCTCTTGACCACCTCTGGTCCACCCCCCCTCCACTGGCCAGCTCCCTCAGTGCCATTTTCTCTCTCTCTCTCTCCTTCCCTCTCCTTTTCTTTCTCCCTCTAACCTAGCCCTGTGTGCCGCATCCACCCCTTCCCAGCGAACTGCAACTCACAACCTGGCAAGACGGAAACCAGCTCCTTGCCACCCTGGTTACACCTTGCCCCTGCCAGCTGGCTCCCTCAATGCTATACATTTTTTTCTCTCTTTCTTTTCCTTCCTTTTCTTCCTCCCTTCCACCTAGCCTCATGAGCTCCTTCATGATGGGCTGTGCTGCACTGCCCAGCTAGACAGCCACTGGCACACAGCCTTCTTGGGTCTTCCCTGCCCCAAAGAATCCACAAGAAAACAACTGGAACTAATATAAGATTTCAGCAAAGCAGCAAGATACAAGATCAACATAAAAAATCATTAGGATTCCTCTACACAAAGAGAATTTTGAAAAGGATATTCCCAAATCAATACCATCTACTATAGCCTTCAAGAAGATAAAGTACTTAGTAATAAATCTAACCAGGAAAATAAAAGGCCTATACAAATAAATCTACAAACACTACTGCAAGAAACCAAAAGAGACCTACATAAGTGGAAAAAACATACCATGCTCATGGATAGAAATTCTAAACATTGTGAAAATACCAATTCTACTCAAAGCAATCTGCAGGTACCTTGCAATCCTGATCCAAATTCCAACAGCACTTTTCAACAAGATGGAGAAACAAATCATCAGTTTTATATGGAAAAGGAAGAGGCCCCAGGCAAGTAAAGCATTACTGAAGAAGCACAAAGTAGGAGGCTTCACACTACCTGACTTTAGAACCTATTATACCACCACAGTAGTTAAATCACCTGATACTGGTACAACAATAGACACACAGACCAATGGAATAGAATTGAGAACCCAGACATAAATCCATCCATCTATGAGCAGCTGATATTTGACAAAGGTGCAAAGTCCTCTAAATGGGGGGAAGACAGTGTCTTTAACAAATGGTGCTGGCATAACTGTATATCCACCTCTAAAAACATGAAACAGGACCCATACCTCACACCATACAGAAAAACTAACTCAAAATAAAGACCTAAATGAAATTTAAAATGATAAAGATCATGGAGGAAAAAAAAGGGACAACCCTAGGGGCTCTAACACATGGCAGAAATAGTATACAAACCATAACTAACAATGTACAAACACCAGAAGAGAAACTAGATAACTGGGAGCTTCTAAAAATTAAACACTTATGCTCATCCAAAGACTTTGCCAAAAGATTAAAAAGAGAACACGCGGCCTGGGGGGAAAAATTGGTTAAAACATATCCAACAAGGGTCTGACCTCTAAAATCTGTGATACTGCAACACCTCAACAAAAAAAAGACAATCCACTTAAAAAATGGGCAAAGGATATGAACAGACACTTCACCAAAGCAGACATTCAGGGTGCTAACAGACACATGAATAAATGCTCAAAATCATTAGTCATTAGACAAATACAAGTCAAAATTATTCCAACAATGCTGGCACTAATCTATAACAAACATTGGGGAGGTTGTGGGGAGACTGGAACTCTTATGCAGAGATTGGGAATGTAAAATAGTACAATCACTTTGGAAAACGATATGGTACTTTCTTAAAAAGCTAGAAATAGAAATACCATACAATCCAGCAATCCCACACCTAGGAATATACCCTAGAGAAATAAGAGTTGTCACACAAATAGGCATATGCACGCCCATGTTCATTGCAGTACTATTCACAATAGCAAAAATATGGAAACAACCTACATGTCCGTCAAAAGATGTATGGATAAACCAAGTACATCACATGAACACAATGGAATACTACGCAATGATAAAGTACAATGATGAATCTGTGAAATAGAACATGGATGAATCTGCAGGGCATTGTTGTTGTTAGGTGCCTTCGAGTTGGTTCTGACTCATAGCGACGCTATGTACAACAGAATGAAACACTGCCTGGTCCTGTGACATGCTCACAATTTTTGTTATGCTTGAGCCCATTTTGCAGCCACTGTCAATCCATCTCCTTGAGAGTCTTCCTCTTTTTCGCTGACCCACTACCTTACCAAGCATGATGTCCTTCTCCAGGGACTGATCCTTCCTGACAAAGTGTCCAAAGTACGTAAGACGCAGTCTCACCATCCCTGCTTCTAAGGAGCATTCTGGTTGTACTTCTTCCAAGACGGATTTGTTCATCCTTTTGGCAGTCCATCGTATATTCAATATTCTTTTTTTTTTTTTAATAATTTTTGTTGTGCTTTAAGTGAAAGTTTACAAATCAAGTCAGTCTCTCACACAAAAACCTGTATACACCTTGCTACACACTCCCAATTACTCTCCCCGTAATGAAACAGCCTGCTCTCTCCCTCCACTCTGTCTTTTCGTGTCCATTCCAACAGCTTCTAACCCCCTCCACCATCTCATCTTCCCTCCAGGCAGGAGATGCCAACATAGTCTCAAGTGTCCACCTGATCCAAGAAGCTCACTCCTCACCAGCATCCCTCTCCAACCCATTGTCCAGTCCAATCCATGTCTGAAGAGTTGGCTTTGGGAATGGTTCCTGTCCTGGCAACAGAAGGTCTAGGGGCCATGACCACCGGGGTCCTTCTAGTCTCAGTCAGACCATTAAGTCTGGTCTTATGAGAACTTGGGGTCTGCATCCCACTGCTCTCCTGCTCCCTCAGGGGTTCTCTGTTGTTTTCCCTGTCAGGGCAGTCATCGGTTGTAACCAGGCACCATCTACTTCTTCTAGTCTCAGGATGATGTAGTCGCTGGTTCATGTGGCCCTTTCTGTCTCTTGGACTCATAGTTATTGTGTGACCTTGGTGTTCTTCATTCTCCTTTGATCCAGGTGGGTTGAGACCAATTCATGCATCTTAGATGGCTGCTTGCTAGTGTTTAAGACCTAAGACACCGCTCTTTAAAGTGGGATGCAGAATGTTTTCTTAATAGATTTTATTATGCCAATTGACTTAGATGTCCCCTGAAATCATGGTCCCCAGACCCCTGCTCCTGCCACGCTGGCCTTCGAAGCATTCAGTTTATTCAGAAAACTTCTTTGCTTTTGGTTTAGTCCAATTGTGCTGACCTCCCCTGTATTGTGTGCTGTCTTTCCCTTCACCTAATTATCTACTACCTAATTAGTGAATGACCCTCTCCCACCCTCTCTCCCTTTCCCTCTCGTAACCACGGAAGAATGTTTTCTTCTCAGTTTAAACTATTTCTCAAGTTCTTATAATAGTGGTCTTATACAATATTTCTCCCTAGGCAACTGACTAATTTCACTCGGCATAATGCCTTCCAGGTTCCTCCATGTTATGAAATGTTTCACAGATTCCTTACTGTTCTTTGTCGATGTGTAGTACTCCATTGTGTGAATATACCATAATTTATTTATCCATTCATCCATTGATGGGCACCTTGGTTGCTTCCATCTTTTTGCTATTGTAAACAGTGCTGCAGTAAACATGGGTGTGCATGTATCTGTTCGTGTAAAGGCTCTTATTTCTCTAGGATATATTCCAAGGAGTAGGATTGCTGGTATGGTAGTTCTATTTCTAGCTTTTTAAGGAAGCGTCAAATTGATTTCCAAAGTGGTTGTACCATTTGACATTCCCACCAGCAGTGTAGAAGTGTTCCAATCTCTCCACAGCCTCTCCAACATTTATTATTTCGTGTTTTTCGGATTAATGCCAGCCGTGTGGGAGTGGGATGAAATCTCATTGTAGTTTTGATCTGCATTTCTCTAATGGCTAATGATGGTGAACATTTCCTCGTATATCTGTTAGCTACCTGAATGTCTTCTTTAGTGAGGTGTGTATTCATATCTACTGCACATTTTTTAATTGGGATATTTGTCTTTTTGCAGTTGAGTTTTTGCAGTATCATGTAGATTTTAGAGATCAGGCACTGATTGGAAATGTCATAGCTGAAAACTTTTTTCCAGTCTGTAGGTAGTCTTTTTACTCTTTTGGTGAAGTCTTTGGATGAGCATAGGTGTTTGATTTTTAGGAGCTCCCAGTTATCTAGTTTTTCTTCCACATTCTTTATAATGTTTTGTATACTGTTTATGCCATGTATTACGGCTCCTAACATTGTCCCTATTTTTTCTTCCATGATCTTTATCGTTTTAGATTTTATATGTAGGTCTTTGATCCATTTTGAGTTAGTTTTTGTGCATGGAGTGAGGTATGGTCCTTGTTTCATTTATTTTGCAGATGGATATCCAGTTATGCCAGCACCATTTGTTAAAAAGAAAGTCTTTTCCCCATTTAACTGTTTTGGGGACTTTGACAAATATCAACTGCTCATATGTGGATGGATTTATGTCTGTATTCTCAATTCTGTTCCATTGGTCCATGCATCTGTTGTTGTACCAGTACCAGGCTGTTTTGACTCCTGTGGCAGTATAATAGGTTCTAAAATCAGGTAAAGTAAGGTCTCCCACTTTGTTCTTCTTTTTCAGTAATGCCTTATTTATCCGGGGCCTCTTTCCCTTCCTTACGAAATTGGTGATTTATTTCTCCATCTCATTCAAGAATGTCCTTGGGATTTGGATTGGAACTGCATTAAATGCATAGATCATTTTTGGTAGAATAGACCTTTTTATAATGTTAAGTCTTCCCTATCCACGAGCAAGGTATGTTCTTCCACTTATGTAAGTCTCTTTGGTTTCTTGCATAACTGTACTGTAGTTTTCTTCATATAAGTCTTTTATGATTCTTGCCCTTTTATTTATGTGGTGGATTACATTAATTGTTTTTATAATGTTGAACCATCCCTGCATACCTGGTACGAATCCCACTTGGTTATGGTGAATTATTTTTTTTTTGATATGTTGTTGAATTCTATTGGCTAGAATTTTGTTGAGGATTTTTGCATCTACATTCATGAGGCATATAGGTCTATAATTTCTTTTCCTGTGGCATCTTTACCTGGTTTTGGTATCAGGGATATGGTGGCTTCATAGAATAAGGTTGGTAGTGTTCCATCCTTTTCTATGCTCTGAAATACCTTTAGTAGTAGTGGTGTTAACTCTTCTCTGAATGGTAGAACTCTGCAGTGAAGCCATCCAGACCAAGGCTTTTTTTGGTTGGGAGTGTTTAGATTACCTTTTCATTCTCTTCTTTTGTTATGGGTCTATTTAGTTGTTCTATGCCTGTTTGTGTTAGTTTAGGTGGTAGTGTGTTTCTAGGAATTCATCCATTTCTTCTAGGTTTTCAAATTTGTTTGAGTATAGTTTTTCATAGTAATCTGATGTGATTCTTTTAATTTCAGTTGGGTCTGTTGTAATATCGCCCATCTCATTTCTTATTAGGGTTTTTTTTTTTTTTTTGCTTCCTCTTCTGTTTTTCTTTTGTAAGTTTGGCAAGTGGTTTATCAATTTTGTTGAGTTTTTCAGAAAAACAGCTTTTAGTCTTGTTAATTCTTTCAGTTGTTTTTCTCTTTTCTATTGCATTTAGTTCAGCTCTAATTTTTATTATTTGTTTTCTTCTAGTTCCTGTGGCTTTCTTTTGTTGCTCTCTTTCTATTTGTTCAAGTGGTAAGGATAATTCCTTGATTTTGGCCCTTTCTTCTTTTTTAATGTGTGCATTTATTGATACAAATTGGCCTCTGAGCACCACTTTTGCTTTGCCCCAAAGGTTCTGAAAGGAAGTGTTTTCATTTTCATTGTATTCTATGAATTTCTTTATTCCATCCTTAATGTCTTCTATAATGCAGTCTTTTTTGAGCAGGGTATTGTTCAGTTTCCAAGTGTTTGATTTCTTTTCCCTGCTTTTCCTGTTATTGATTTGCACTTTTATGGCCTTATGGTCAGTGAAGATGCTTTGTAAAATTTCCATGTTTTGGATTCTGCTAAAGCTTGCTTTATGACCTAATATGTGGCCTATTCTAAAGAATGTTCCATGTGCATTAGAAAAGAAAGTATAGTTGGTTGCTGTGGGGTGGAGTGTTCTGTATATGTCTATGAGGTCAGTTTGGTTGATTGTAGCGTTTAGATCTTCCCTGTCTTTATTGAGCTTTTTTCTGGATGTCCTGTCCTTCACGGAAAGTGGTGTGTTGAACTCTCCTACTATTATTGTGGAGCTGTCTATCTCACTTTTCAATGCTGATAGTTTGTATTATGTTTCTTGCAACCCTGTCATTGGGTGCATAAATACTTAATATGGTAGTATCTTCTTGGTGTATTGTCCCTTTAATCATTATATACTGTCATTCCTTATCCTTTCTGATGGATTTAAGTTTAAAGTCTATTTTGTCAGAAATTACTATTGCCACTCCTGCTCTTTTTTGATTGTTGTTTGCTTGATATATTTTTTTCCATCCTTTGAGTTTTAGTGTGTTTGTGTCTCTAAGTCTACGGTGTGTCTCTTGTATGCAGCATATAGACGGATCTTGTTTTTTAATCCATTCTGCCACTCTCTGTCTCTTTATTGGTGCATTTAGTCCATTAACATTCAGGATAATTATGGATAGGTATGAATTTAGTGCTATCATTTTGATTTTTTTTGTGTGTTGACCGCTTCTTTTTCCCACTTGATTTTATGTGCTGAGTAGATTTTCTTTATATATTGTCCTTTCCTCATATTTGTTGTTGTTGATTTTGTTTACGCTGAGTCTGTATTTTTCCCTTGTATTTTATTTTGATGAGTAGGATAGTTTGTCTCCTTTGTGGTTACCTTATTATTTACCCCTATTTTTCTAAATTTAAAACTAACTTTTATTTCTTTGTATCACCGTATCTTCCTCTCCATATCGAAGGTGTATGATTACATTTCTTAGTCCCTCTTTATTATTTTAATGTTGTCTTCTTTTATATAATAACTATTGCCATTACCCTGTGTTGGGCTTTTATTTTTATACTCTTGCTTTATTTTTTTGGATTTCCCTGCCTGGTTGACTTCTGGTTACTCTGCCCAGTGTTCTAGTCTTGGGTTGATACCTGATATTATTGATTTTCTAACCAAAGAACTCCCTTAAGTATTTCTTGTTGTTTTGGTTTGGTTTTTACGAATTCCCTAAAGTTGTGTTTATCTGGAAATGTCTTAATTTCACTTTCATATTTAAGAGACAATTTTGATGGATATATGATTCCTAGCAGGCAATTTTTTTCCTTCAATTGTTTTAAGTATGTCATCCCATTGCTTTCTTGCCTGCATGGTTTCTGCCAAGTAGTCCGAGCTTATTCTTTTTGACTCTTCTTTGTAGGTGACTTTTCTTTTATCCCTTGCTGCTCTTATAATTGCCTCTTTATATTTGGTTTTGGCAAGCTTGATTATAATATGTCTTGGTGACTTTCTTTTAAGATCTTCCTTATGTGAAGTTCGATGAGCATCTTGGATAGATATCTTCTCATGTTTCACAATATCAGGCAAGTTTTCTGCCAACAAATCTTCAACAATTTTCTCTGCATTTTCCGTTATTCCTCCCTGTTCTGGTACTCCAATCACTTATAGGTTATTTCTCTTGATAGAGTCCCACATGATTTTTAAGGTTTCTTCATTTTTTTTAATTATTTTATCTGATTTTTCTTCAAATATATTAGTGCCAAGGGATTTATCTTCGGGTTCAGAAATTCTAGCTTCTATTCTCTCAATTCTGCTTCTCTGGCTTTCTCTTGAGTTATCTAATTCTGAAATTTTATTGTTAATCTTCTGAATTTCTGATTGCTGTCTGTCTATGGATTTCTCCAGCTTATTAAACTTTTCATTATGTTCCTGAATAATCTTTCTGATTTCTTCAGTTGCTTTATCTGTGTGTTCCTTGGCTTGTTCTGTTTATTGCCTCATTTCCTTCCTGATGTCTTGAAGGGTTCTGTATATTAAACTTTTGTATTCTGCATCTGGTAATTCCTGGAATGCACTTTCATCTAAAAGATTCCTGGATTGTTTGTTCTGAGAGCCTGTTGAAGTGATCGTGGCCTGTTTCTATGTGACTTGATATTGACTGCTGTCTCCAAGCCATCTATAAGTTATTGTATTAGTTTGTGCTTGCTTACTGTGTCATAGCTACTTGCTTTGTTTTGTTTTGGTATACCCCTATGGGTTGCTTGAGTGAGCTAGCTTGATTATTTTCACCTTTGGAGTTCTGGTGTCCTTTCCCCAGCTGGCTAGAGCTGTTATCAGGTACATGAGTCTAGGAGTCCATGCAGTTTTCTTGAATGAATTCAGCTTAGGTTTCCAGGTAACTGATATCAAGTATGTGGTACAGGCTCTGTCCTACAGTCTCAGAGGGGCAGGGGTGATTGGTATATATACTGGTATCTGATTGCAGCAGGGGGTCATGCTCTGAACAAGGAAGGGGGCTGAGAACTGACACCCAAGTGTTTCTGAGGAAAAAGATGTCTCTGTTCCCTAGAGCGTGCTGGTGGGTGGGTTCTGTAGAGAGCCCATGGGCACCCAAAGTTTTTTTGTAAGGACTGGCAGGTACCAGTTATCCTTGGACCCCTGTCGCGTGTGGCTGGGTGGCCTGAGTGGAGCTACCAGTCCTTAGGTCCCTGTTGTAGGTAGGTGAGGACCTTGTTTAATAGGCAAAGAAATGTCAAATGTTAAACACCCACCTTTCCACCACACAGCTGAAATGGTTGGATTTTGCCAACAAAGGCCTATTCTCCCAAAATAGGCCCACACAGGTCCATGCAGAAGGGAAAGGTGCTCCAGGTCCACGGACAGTTTATGCTTGGACAGGAGCTGCTTCTGTCCTGAGCTCCCCCGGTTAATTGCTCATAAAAAAATAAAATATTTAGGAACAAATCTGACCATGGATGTAAAAGGCTTGTACAAAGAAAACTACAAAACACTACTGCAAGAAACTAAAACTAGGAGGCGGAGCCAAGATGGCGGACTAGGCAGACGCTACCTCGGATCCCTCTTACAACAAAGACACGGAAAAACAAGTGAATCGATCACATACATAACAATCTACGAACCCTGAACAACAAACACAGATTTAGAGACGGAGAACGAACTAATACGGGGAAGCAGCGATTGTTTCCAGAGCCTGGAGCCAGCATACCAGTCAGGTACGGCACAAGCACAGAGACCTGCTCCACCCCCCTGAACTAACCCCGGGAGGGGGACTAGCCGGTTCCACGGGCGGCGTGGGACGCAGCCGTTAGGAGAAGTCCCCGGGAGGCAGTGACTGATCTTGGAGCAGAAAGAGTAGCATCCGAGCCGGGGAACCGTCCCACAGGGATTTGGACTGCACGCAGGTACGCCATAAACACGGAGAGTTGCTCCACCCCCTGAACTAACCCCGGGAAGGTGACCATCCGGGTCGCGCGGGCGGCGTGGGACGCAGCCGGTAGGAGAAGTCCCCGGGAGGCAGCGACTGGTATTGGAGCGGGGAGAACAGCGTTCCAGCCGGGACACTCGGTCGCGGCACAAGCACGGGGAGCTACTCCACCCATCTGAACTAACCCCGGGAGGGGGCCCACCTGGTTCACGGGGGCGGCACGGCCACGCGGCTGGAGGGACGAGAAGTCCCCGGGAGGCAGCGACTGATTTTGGAGTCGAGAGTGCACCGTCCCAGTAGGGGAGCCTTGACGCTGGGCGTGGGGCTGGAAGCGGAGGATCTGACCGTGACTCCAGCGGGCCAGACCCCCCGGGGGCAATCTCCACACAGACAGCACACATAGGCGACGCGCCCGCGGGAATCTCAGATATAAGAGTCATTCCAAGCAAGACAAGCAACTCTGGCTATATTCTGAGGTGCTACTCTCCTATCTCTCTGTTCCCTCCCCCACCCTCCCCAGGCGGCTTCATTAACATCTGAATAGCCTGAGCCAGAGGGAGAACTCTGATAGGGATCTGACTGCAGTTTTTTTTTAGCGGATTTTCTGGAAAAACTAGTTTCCCAGTGATGGCTCGGAGACAACAATCCATATCAAACCACTTAAAGAAGCAGACCGTGACAGCTTCTCCAACTCCCCAAACAAAAGAATCAAAATCTTTCCCAAATGAAGATACAATTTTGGAATTATCAGATACAGAATATAAAAAACTAATTTATAGAATGCTTAATGATATCACAAATGAAATTAGGATATCTGCAGAAAAAGCCAAGGAACACACTGATAAAACTGTTGAAGAACTCAAAAAGATTATTCAAGAACATACTGGAAAAATTAATAAGTTGCAAGAATCCATAGAGAGACAACATGTAGAAATCCAAAAGATTAACAATAAAATAACAGAATTAGACAACACACTAGGAAGTCAGAGGAGCAGACTCGAGCAATTAGAATGCAGACTGGGACATCTGGAGGACCAGGGAATCAACACCAACATAGCTGAAAAAAAATCAGATAAAAGAATTAAAAAAAATGAAGAAACCCTAAGAATTATGTGGGACTCTATCAAGAAGGATAACCTGCGGGTGATTGGAGTCCCAGAACAGGGAGGGGGGACAGAAAACACAGAGAAAATAGTTGAAGAACTTCTGACAGAAAACTTCCCTGACATCATGAAAGACGAAAGGATATCTATCCAAGATGCTCATCGAACCCCATTTAAGATTGATCCAAAAAGAAAAACACCAAGACATATTATCATCAAACTCACCAAAACCAAAGATAAACAGAAAATTTTAAAAGCAGCCAGGGAGAAAAGAAAGGTTTCCTTCAAGGGAGAATCAATAAGAATATGTTCTGACTACTCAGCAGAAACCATGCAGGCAAGAAGGGAATGGGACGACATATACAGAACACTGAAGGAGAAGAACTGCCAACCAAGGATCATATATCCAGCAAAACTCTCTCTGAAATATGAAGGCGAAATTAAGATATTTACAGACAAACACAAGTTTAGAGAATTTGCAAAAACCAAACCAAAGCTACAAGAAATACTAAAGGATATTGTTTGGTCAGAGAACCAATAATATCAGATATCAGCACAACACAAGGTCACAAAACAGAACGTCCTGATATCAACTCAAATAGGGAAATCACAAAAACAAACAAATTAAGATTAATTAAAAAAAAAATACACATAACAGGGAATCATGGAAGTCAATAGGTAAAAGATCACAATAATCAAAAAGAGGGACTAAATACAGGAGGCATTGAACTGCCATATGGAGAGTGATACAAGGCGATATAGAACAGTACAAGTTAGGTTTTTACTTAGAAAAATAGGGGTATATAATGAGGTAACCACAAAAAGGTATAACAACTCTATAACTCAAGACAAAAACCAAGAAAAACGTAACGACTCAACTAACATAAAGTCAAACACTATGAAAGTGAGGATCTCACAATTTACTAAGAAAAACGCCTCAGCACAAAAAAGTATGTGGAAAAATGAAATTGTCAACAACACACATAAAAAGGCATCAAAATGACAGCACTAAAAACTTATTTATCTATAATTACCCTGAATGTAAATGGACTAAATGCACCAATAAAGAGACAGAGAGTCACAGACTGGATAAAGAAACACGATCCATCTATATGCTGCCTACAAGAGACACACCTTAGACTTAGAGACACAAACAAACTAAAACTCAAAGGATGGAAAAAAGTATATCAAGCAAACAATAAGCAAAAAAGAAGAGGAGTAGCAATATTAATTTCTGACAAAATAGACTTTAGACTTAAATCCACCACAAAGGATAAAGAAGGACACTATATAATGATAAAAGGGACAATTGATCAGGAAGACATAACCATATTAAATATTTACGCACCCAATGACAGGGCTGCAAGATATATAAATCAAATTTTAACAGAACTGAAAAGCGAGATAGATACCTCCACAATTATAGTAGGAGACTTCAACACACCCCTTTCGGAGAAGGACAGGACATCCAGTAAGAAGCTCAACAGAGACACGGAAGATCTAATTACAACAATCAACCAACTTGACCTCATTGACTTATACAGAACTCTCCACCCAACTGCTGCAAAATATACTTTTTTTTCTAGCGCACATGGAACATTCTCTAGAATAGACCACATATTAGGTCATAAAACAAACCTTTGCAGAGTCCAAAACATCGAAATATTACAAAGCATCTTCTCAGACCACAAGGCAATAAAACTAGAGATCAATAACAGAAGAACGAGGGAAAAGAAATCAAATACTTGGAAAATGAACAATACCCTCCTGAAAAAAGACTGGGTTATAGAAGACATCAAGGAGGGAATAAGGAAATTCATAGAAAGCAACGAGAATGAAAATACTTCCTATCAAAACCTCTGGGACACAGCAAAAGCAGTGCTCAGAGGTCAATTTATATCAATAAATGCACACATACAAAAAGAAGAAAGAGCCAAAATCAGAGAACTGTCCCTACAACTTGAACAAATAGAAACTGAGCAACAAAAGAATCCATCAGGCACCAGAAGAAAACAAATAATAAAAATTAGAGCTGAACTAAATGAATTAGAGAACAGAAAAACAATTGAAAGAATTAACAAAGCCAAAAGCTGGTTCTTTGAAAAAATTAACAAAATTGATAAACCATTGGCTAGACTGACTAAAGAAATACAGGAAAGGAAACAAATAACCCGAATAAGAAATGAGAAGGACCACATCACAACAGAACCAAATGAAATTAAAAGAATCATTTCAGATTATTATGAAAAATTGTACTCTAACAAATTTGAAAACCTAGAAGAAATGGATGAATTCCTTGAAAAACACTACCTACCTAAACTAACACATTCAGAAGCAGAACAACTAAATAGACCCATAACAAAAAAAGAGATTGAAACGGTAATCAAAAAACTCCCAACAAAAAAAAGTCCTGGCCCGGACGGCTTCACTGCAGAGTTCTACCAAATTTTCAGAGAAGAGTTAACACCACTACTACTAAAGGTATTCCAAAGCATAGAAAATGACGGAATACTACCCAACTCATTCTATGAAGCCACCATCTCCCTGATACCAAAACCAGGTAAAGACATTACAAAAAAAGAAAATTATAGACCTATATCCCTCATGAACATTGATGCAAAAATCCTCAACAAAATTCTAGCCAATAGAATCCAACAACACATCAAAAAAATAATTCACCCTGATCAAGTGGGATTTATACCAGGTATGCAAGGCTGGTTTAATATCAGAAAAACCATTAATGTAATCCATCACATAAATAAAACAAAAGACAAAAACCACATGATCTTATCAATTGATGCAGAAAAGGCATTTGACAAAGTCCAACACCCATTTATGATAAAAACTCTTACCAAAATAGGAATTGAAGGAAAATTCCTCAACATAATAAAGGGCATCTATGCAAAGCCAACAGCCAATATCACTCTAAATGGAGAGAACCTGAAAGCATTTCCCTTGAGAACGGGAACCAGACAAGGATGCCCTTTATCACCGCTCTTATTCAACATCGTGTTGGAAGTCTTAGCCAGGGCAATCAGGCTAGACAAAGAAATAAAAGGTATCCGGATTGGCAAGGAAGAAGTAAAGTTATCACTATTTGCAGATGACATGATTATATACACAGAAAACCCTAAGGAATCCTCCAGAAAACTACTGAAACTAATAGAAGAGTTTGGCAGAGTCTCAGGTTATAAAATAAACATACAAAAATCACTTGGATTCCTCTACATCAACAAAAAGAACACCGAAGAGGAAATAACCAAATCAATACCATTCACGGTAGCCCCCAAGAAGATAAGATACTTAGGAATAAATCTTACCAAGGATGTAAAAGACCTATACAAAGAAAACTACAAAGCTCTACTACAAGAAATTCAAAAGGACATACTTAAGTGGAAAAACATACCTTGCTCATGGATAGGAAGACTTAACATAGTAAAAATGTCTATTCTACCAAAAGCCATCTATACATTTAACGCACTTCCGATCCAAATTCCAATGTCATATTTTAAGGGGATAGAGAAACAAATCACCAATTTCATATGGAAGGGAAAGAAGCCCCGGATAAGCAAAGCACTACTGAAAAAGAAGAAGAAAGTGGGAGGCCTCACCTTACCTGACTTCAGAACCTATTATACAGCCACAGTAGTCAAAACAGCCTGGTATTGGTACAACAACAGACACATAGACCAATGGAACAGAATTGAGAACCCAGACATAGATCCATCCACGTATGAGCAGCTGATATTTGACAAAGGACCAGTGTCAATTAACTGGGGAAAAGACAGCCTTTTTAACAAATGGTGCTGGCATAACTGGATATCCATTTGCAAAAAAATGAAACAGGACCCATACCTCACACCATGCACAAAAACTAACTCCAAGTGGATCAAAGACCTAAACATAAAGACTAAAACGATAAAGATCATGGAAGAAAAAATTGGGACAACCCTAGGAGCCCTAATACAAGGTATAAACAGAATACAAAACATTACCAAAAATGATGAAGAGAAACCCGATAACTGGGAGCTCCTAAAAATCAAACACCTATGCTCATCTAAAGACTTCACCAAAAGAGTAAAAAGACCACCTACAGATTGGGAAAGAATTTTCAGCTATGACATCTCCGACCAGCGCCTGATCTCTAAAATCTACATGATTCTGTCAAAACTCAACCACAAAAAGACAAACAACCCAATCAAGAAGTGGGCAAAGGATATGAACACACATTTCTCTAAAGAAGATATTCAGGCAGCCAACAGATACATGAGAAAATGCTCTCGATCATTAGCCATTAGAGAAATGCAAATTAAAACTACGATGAGATTCCATCTCACACCAGCAAGGCTGGCATTAATCCAAAAAACACAAAATAATAAATGTTGGAGAGGCTGCGGAGAGATTGGAACTCTCATACACTGCTGGTGGGAATGTAAAATGGTACAACCACTTTGGAAATCTATCTGGCGTTATCTTAAACAGTTAGAAATAGAACTACCATACAACCCAGAAATCCCACTCCTCGGAATATACCCTAGAGATACAAGAGCCTTCATACAAACAGATATATGCACACCCATGTTTATTGCAGCTCTGTTTACAATAGCAAAAAGTTGGAAGCAACCAAGGTGTCCATCAACGGATGAATGGGTAAATAAATTGTGGTATATTCACACAATGGAATACTACGCATCGATAAAGAACAGTGACGAATCTCTGAAACATTTCATAACATGGAGGAACCTGGAAGGCATTATGCTGAGCGAAATGAGTCAGAGGCAAAAGGACAAATACTGTATAAGACCACTATTATAAGATCTTGAGAAATAGTAAACCTGAGAAGAACACATACTTTTGTGGTTACGAGGGGGGGAGGGAGGGAGGGTGGGAGAGGGTTTTTTTATTGATTAATCAGTAGATAAGAACTGCTTTAGGTGAAGGGAAAGACAACACTCAATACATGGAAGGTCAGCTCAATTGGACTGGACCAAAAGCAAAGAAGTTTCCGGGATAAAATGAATGCTTCAAAGCTCAGCGGAGCAAGCGCGGGGGTCTGGGGAACATGGTTTGCGGGGACTTCTAAGTCAATTGGCAAAATAATTCTATTATGAAATCATTCTGCATCCCACTTTGAAATGTGGCGTCTGGGGTCTTAAATGCTAACAAGCAGCCATCTAAGATGCAGCAATTGGTCTCAACCCACCTGGAGCAAAGGAAAATGAAGAACACCAAGCCCACATGACAACTAAGAGCCCAAGAGACAGAAAGGGCCACATGAACAAGAGACCTACATCATCCTGAGACCAGAAGAACTAGTTGGTGCCCGGCCACAATCGATGACTGCCCTGACAGGGAGCTCAGCAGAGGACCCCTGAGGGAGCAGGAGAGCAGTGGGATGCAGACCCCAAATTCTCATAAGAAGACCAAACTTAATGGTCTGACTGAGACTGGAGGAATCCCGGCGGCCATGCTCTCCAGACCTTCTGTTGACACAGGACAGGAACCATCCCTGAAGACAACTCATCAGACACGAAAGGGACAGGTCAGCGGGTGGGAGAGAGACGCTGATGAAGAGTGAGCTAATTATATCAGGTGTACACTTGAGATTGTGTTGGCAACTCTTGTCTGGAGGGGGGATGGGAGGATAGAGAGAGAGGGAAGCCGGCAAAATTGTCAAGAAAGGAGAGACTGAAAGGGCTGACTCAAGACGGGGAGAGTAAGTGGGAGTAGGGAGTGAGATGTATGTAAACTTATATGTGACAGACTGATTGGATTTGTAAACGTTCACTTGAAGCTTAATAAAAGTTATTATAAAAAAAAAAAAAAGAAACTAAAACTAAAAAAAAAAAAAAACAGACCTACATAAATGGAAAAACACACCATGCTCATGGATAGGTAGGCTCAACATCATGAAAATGTCAATTCTACCCAAAGCAGTCTACAGATATGATGCAATTCTGATCCAAATACCAACAGCATTCTTTAACAAGATGGAAAAACTAATCACTAACTTTATATGGAAAGGAAAGAGGCCCTGGATAAGTAAAGCATTATGGAAAAAGAACAGAGTCGGAGGCTTCACACTACCTGGTCTCAGAACCTACTGTATAGCCATGATAGTCAAAACAGCTTGGTACTGGTACAATGATAGACACATATACCAATGGAACAGAATTGAGAACCCATGTAAATCCATCCATCTCTGTGCAGTTGATATTTGACAAAGGTCCAAAGTCCATTAAATGGGAGAAATGACATTTTTTTTTAACAAATTGTGCTGGCAAAACTGGATGTCCATCTGTTAAAAAATGAACCATGACCCATGCTAGGGCACCTAATATACAGTATAAGTAGGACACAAACCATAAATAGCAATGCATAAACACCAGAAAATAAACTAGATTACTGGGAGCTCCTAAGGATTAAATACTTATGCTCATCAAAAGCCTTCACCAAAAGAGTAAAAAAAGAACCTACTGACTGGGAAAAAATTTTGGCTATGACATATCCGACAAAGGCCTAATCTTTAAAATCTAAAAGAGACTGCAACACCTCAACAACACAAAGACAAATAATTCAATTAAAAAATGGGCAAAGGATATGAATAGACACTTTACAAAAGAAGACATTCAGGCGGCTAACAGACACATGAGAAAATGCTCACGATCATTAGACATTAGAGAAATGCAAACCAACCCTATACTGAGATACCGTCTCACCCCAACATTACTGGTGCTAATCAAAAAAAAAAAAAAACAGTAAATAACTAGTGTTGAAGAAGTTGAAGGGAGATTGGAAACCTTATGCATTGCTAGTGGGAATGTAAAATGGTACAACCACTATGGAAAATGAACTGGAACTTACTTAAAAAGCTAGAAATAGAAATATCATACAATCCAACAATTTCATTCCTAGGAATTTACCCTGGAGAAATAAGAGCCATCACAGGAATACGCATATGCACACTCATGTTCATTGCAGCGGTATTCAAAGTAGCAAAAAGATGGAAACAGCCAAGTGTCCATCGACAAATGAATGGATAAACAAATTATGGTGCGTTCACGCAATGGAGTATTACTCAACAATAAAGAACAATGACAAATCTGCGAAACATCTCACAACATGGTTGAATCTGGAAGTCATTATCCTGAGTGAAATAAGTCAATCACAAGAGGACAAATATAGTATGAGACCACTATTATGGAAACTCAAGGACAGGTTTACACACAAAAATACTCTTTAATGGTTACAAAGGAGGGGAGGGTTGAGGAGGGGAAATCTTTAACTATATAGTAGATAAGTGTTACCTTTGGTGAAGGAAAAGATAGTACACAGTATAGGGGAAGTCAACAAAACTTGACCAAGGCAAAGTTATACAAGCTTCATAGACACAACCAAACACCTTGAGGGACTGAGTTACTGGGTCTGAGTGTTGGAAACTGTGGTCGCAGGCTTATCTAGGTCATTTGGCACAACAGAGTTCACGCACACAAAAAACGTTCTACATCCAACCTTGGTGAGTAGTGTCTAGGGTCTTAAAAGCTTGAAAGTAGCCATCTAAGAAACATCTGCTGGTCCCATCCTGTCTGGAGCAAAGGAGAATTAAGAAAACCAAAGACACAGGGAAATATTAGTCCAAAACACTAATGGACCACAAGTACCACATCCTCCACCAGCCTGAGCCCCGAAGAACTAGATGGTGCCTGGCTACCACCAACAACTGCTCTGACAGGGATCATAATAGAGGGTCCTGGACAAAGTAGGAAAAAAATGTAGAGCAAAATTCAAATTCACAAAAAAAAAGACCAGACTTACTGGTCTGACAAATACTGGAAGAACCCCCAAGGTTATGACCTCCAGACACCGTTTTAACTCAGAACTGAAGCCACTCCAGAAGTTCACCCTTCAGTCAAAGATTAACCCATAAAAGATTAGGCAGGTCTATAAAACAAACAATAATGCACTTGAGGAACATGTTCCCTAATTTAGTTATGTATAGGAGACCAAAAGGGCAACACTTGCCCAAAAGCAGTAACAAAAAGGCAGGAAGGGGAAAGAAAAATGGATGGATGGAAGTGGGGAGTTGAGGTGTGGAAGGGGTGAGTGTTGATACATGGTGGGGATTGCAACCAGTGTCACAAAACAATTTGTGTATAAATTGTTGAATGAGAAACTAATTTACTCTGTAAAGCACAATTAAACAAAACGAACAGAAAAGTCTGGTGTTGTTCAATGATAGACACATAGGTCAATGGAATAGAATTGAGAATCCAGAAAAACTGATTTTTGACAAGTGGCTGAAGTCCATTCTATAAGGAAAAAATAGTATCTTTAATAAACGGTGCTGGCAAAACTATGTATATACATTTGCAGAAAAATGAAACAGGACTCATACCTCACACCATACACTAAAACTAACTCAAAATGGATCAAAGCCCTAAATGTTAAATCTGAAACCATAATGTTCCTGGAAGAAAACATAGGGAGAAAACTATGGGACCTAATCTTCTTTTAAAAACAGGCTAACAAACATAACACAAATGCACAAACGGCAGAAGGTAAAATCGATAATTGAGACCTCATAAAATTAAAAACTTAAACTCATCAAAAGGCTATCAAAAGAGTAAAAAGACAACCTACAGGTAGGGAAAAAATCCTCAGAAACAGCATATATGTTAAGGGTCTAATATTTAAAACTTATAGAAAACTTCAACAACTCAACAATAAAAACACAAACAACCTAATCATAAAATGGGCAAAGGACATGAACAGACACTTCACCAAAGAGGAGATTCAGTCAGCCAACAAACAGATGAAAAGATGTTCCGAATCATTAGCCATTAAAAAAAAAAAATCATTAGCCATTAGAGAGATGCAAATCAAAACTACAATGAGATACCATCTCACCCCAGCTAAAATGGCCCTGATTAAAAAAACAAATAAATATTGGTGAGGATGTGGTGAGACTGGAACCTTTATCCATTGCTAATGGGACTGTAAAATGGTATAATCACTATGGAAAATGGTATGGAGAATCCTCAAAAAACTAGAAATAGAAATACCTTATGATCCAGCAATCCCATACCTAGGTATATACCCTTGAGATCTAATAAAAGAGACACAGACAGATATTTCCACATCCATGTTCATTGCAGTATTATCCACAATAGCAAATAAATAAATAAAAGGAAACAAATTCCCAACAACAGATGAATGGATAAGCAAAATGTGGTACATACATACAATGGAATATTATTTAACCAAAGGAAAAAAAAATTTTTTTAAAGAACAATGATGAGTCCTCAAAACATATGGACCTGGAGGACATAATACTAAGTGAAATAAGTTGATCACTTAAGGACGAATACTGTGTGATTCCACTTTTATAAGAAGACAAGAACATGTATATATATATATATATATATATATATATATATATATATATATATATATATATGAGAGATAGAGACCAATGTTCGTTGGTGTCTACCAGGGAGGGATGGGGAGAGAGGTGCGATCATGCCTTAAATCATAAAAACAAAAACAAAAAATGATGCTTGCTATTTTTGAAGAGGGGAAAAGTAACACTGAAAGTGGCTATAGTGAGCACAGCTTGATCAAAGTAAACGATGTCACTAAGAAGCACTCAAGAGAAAAGGATGCTTGCACTAAAGAATTTGGCATATATGATTTGGCACCAAAAATTACCGAAAAAATGAGTGTATGGCCCCATATGTATGTGTATAGGTATCCAGGTATACAAGTAGGTACAGATGTATGCATATGTGTGCACAGATAAAAGTAACTATATACATGTAAGTAAAGATATGTGTCTGCAGGCATATATTTTCCTAGAAGACACAATTACAGATACTTTTCAGATATAACCAAATACCTAAAGAGATTGATTTTCTGGATTTGAAGGCTTAGGGCCTTAGCTTTATGGGACAATTCAGTGAACTGGCATCACATAATTCACAAAGTTCATGTTCTACATCCTAGTGAGGTGAGTAGTGTCTGGGGTCTTAAAAGCTTGTGAGCAGCCATCTGAGATAGAACTCTTGGTCTCTACTCATCAGGAGCAAAAGAGAAAGAAGGAAATCAAAGTCTCAGAGAAGAAACTCGTCTACAGGGCTAATGGCCTACATGAGCCATGGACTCATCTACTCTGTGACCAGAAGAACTTGATCATTCCCAGCTACCACAACTGACCATTCTGATTAGGGCAACAATAGATGAACCCTAATAGAATGGGAGAAAACCTTGGAACAGAACTCAAATTCTTAAAAAGTCCAGACTTGCTAGACCAATTGAGACCAGAGAACTCACTGAAACTACAGCCCTGAGATACTGTTTAAATCTTGCACCGAAACTATCCCCTGAGGCCTTTTAGCAAAATAACAGAGTGGCACACAAAATAAAGGATATTACCAGTGAGCATGATGCTCTATTAAAAAAAAATTGTATAAGACCAAAATGTCAACAATTATTCTAAAGCAAAGATGAGAAGATAAAGGGGGCAGGAAACTAGAGGACAAGAAGTGGAACAAACAGAACACAATGAAAGAGAATGTTGACTCATTCCGAAAAATGTCACTGAAAAAACTGTATAGAAGTTGTCAAATGGTAAACCTAATTTACTATGTAAACTCTCACCAAAAACACAATAAAATATTGTATATATAAAAAAGAAATTGACCAACAGAAATGAAAGTATAGCAGAGACATGAAAAAGTGATAACTCTGCTTGTGAAAACGTAAATGGAGTTATAGAAGAAATGGAGTCATAAAAGCTGGCCATGGAAATGTTGACACTGTCACTATTTGAGAGACTCTAGATATGTAATTAAAGGGACTTAGTGAAGGTTAAGCTATAGACATAAATTAAGAAAGTGTTTGTGATGAAAAGAATGAAGATGCCCCAGAGGAAATGACACCACAAAATTTTTCACATTAAAGGAACTCTCAGAGATATTTCTCAACATTGAAAGTGCCGAGTATAAAACGTTGGAAGCTGATTTAAACTTTGAAAGGAGTATAGTACAGCAGTTAACCAAGTTATAGAAAAGATGCTCACTTCATACTTTAACTTACAGAATGAGATGAAACAGTGAACAGTGCTCAAACTACTCTTGATACACATTTTACAAAGAAATACACTTTCTCAGTATTTTAAACGTAGTTTACAAAATTAATATTAGTTTTGCTACTTCTAAAATTTCTCTATACATTTATAACCAGCTTGCAGTCAGTTTTATGGTTCTATACTACCATGCAAAGTGAGGACTGCCTATATGTACTTTTAGTCCCAGTCTTTGTCTCAAACTCCAAACCTGTATTTCCTACAAATTACCAGATATAGTAATCTGCCTCTTTCTATGGCATTTTGCTTGACTTGTCCAAAAATAACTCACCGCTTTCCCACAAAGCCAACTGCTACCTCTTAGTCTCTATTGTGGTCAATTTCTATATTACACAGATTCAAAATTTCACAGTGATTTTTTAATTACATTGATTTTTTTTCCCTCAAATCACTTATCCGATTAGAATCCAAGTCCCACATACTCCTAAAAAATCATGGAATTTTAGAGATACAAAGAGAAAATTTTAAAGATCCTTATATTAACCCTCTTTATTTTTCAGATGAGTAAACCAAGCTCCAATGAATATCAAGATAACTTACCAAGTTTACCTAAATTACAACAAAGCTACGTTTAAACATAGGTTTCTTGACTCCAAATACAGTGCCCTTTCCTAAGATTAAGATTGTTTTCTCCATCCAATGTTTCTCAGATTTTTTCAAACTCTTATCCAATGCTTCTGTCCTAGATCATGCATGTTATCACAAACTTGTACCACTATACTGTTTTTGTTGTTGTGAGGTGCCATCGAGTCAGTTCCAACTCATAGTGACTCTATCAGACAGAGTAGAGCTGCCCTACAGGGTTTCTAAGGAGTGGCTGGTAGATTTGAACTGCTGACCTTTTGGTTAGCAGCCAAGTTCTTAACCACTATGCCACCAGGGTTCCAACCGTTATACTATCTCCCAGTATATCACTCTGTCTCTAGCTCTTCCATTCCCTTCCTTGCTACATTTCATTCTCTAGTCTACAGTATTCTTCCTAAAATAGCATTTTCATCCCAAAATTCAGCTGTTCAAGTACCTCTCATGTGTCCCAGTTGAATTTCCAGAAGTTGGAAATTCATATTTGTTGAATTAATGAATAATTCCCTTTCTGTTTTCTAAACCTCTCACTCAATTTCCTTCTCTGCTTTTTTCATATTATTTTCCTTGAGCTGACTCCTTTCTGCTTATACATAACCAACCTATCATTTAAGTCTTGCTCCAGTATCATCAGGTATTTGAAGACTGATCAGTTCATTTACCATTCGAAATTCTGTAGCACTTATTGACTGTATTCCTTTTCTGGCACTTAGAATCAACAGTGCATACTCTTTGCCTTGGGTCTTTAATTACCAGGTCAGTTTTTAAATGCAAAGACCATATTGCATACCGCTTGGAAATCCTCTTGTCCCTTGGCACAGTGCAATGTTCATAGTAGGCTCTTAATATTTTCTTAATTGTTAACTAGCATGCGAAACCACTAAACGAATGTTAAACAAGTCAATACATTAATTATTTGTATATCCCCTGAACATGCAATAGCATATGTTTACGAGATACTTAGCACAATGTGAAAAGAAGCTGAAACAATCTCCCCCATCTATTCCCCTGGCACAAAAAGAACCTTGTAATTAATTCCAGGTACTCCATCACTATTTTTTGCATCAAAAATTGGAGCTCATCCGCCTATTTCCTCAAATCCTTCTTATTCCTTTAGAGAGGAATTTCCAACAGTGCCATTTTTTTAAACCAAGCTCTTGGCAAAGACTTCTAGTTTGACCCAGTTCTTATTGCTGCTTCCCTTTGAAGCCTGTGGCTATTTTGTCTGCCCTGATTGCTCCCACATGCAGAGTTCTAAACTGTCCTGTGAGGGAGTGGTGCCCAATTTCCCAAGAGAGAATCCTTATCACCACTCCTCCTGCCATGTGCCTGAGCCATTTGGAACTCAGCCACAGAGTAGCACAGATTGTGATTTAGTCCTCTTGCCCTAGGGGGCTAAATTTATTCCTGGCAATTTAGAAAGAGAAAGGAAAGAGAGAATGAACTGAATTCTAAGCCAACTTTCCAGGAGCAGTAAATCGAGTCTCTACCACATGCCATAGTTCCCGGCTTTGCCCTGAGAATGCAGTTCTGGCAATGTTAACAATGAGCATTTTCCCCTGTCAAACCTTCTCTTAATTCACCTTTTGTTTAGACAGCTTTGGAGCTATAGTTTATGGTGCAGTGGTTAACAGCTAGCCAAAGGTCGGTGGTTAGAACCCACCAGCTGCTCCATGGGAGAAAGATGTGGCAGTCTGCTTCTATAAAGATTTACAGCCTTGGAAACCCTATAGGTCACTTCGACCCTGTCCTGCACAGGGTTGCTATGAATTGGAATTGACTTGATGGCAACAAGTTTTTTTTTTTTTTGAGTTTTTTGGTAATTCTACCACAGCTGTTGATTTCATTCACACTCAGTTCATATCAGCAAATTATAAAATCACTGATAATTAAAGAACTGCTGGACCTATCCCATGAATATTTCTTTACTAATTTCTGTCTGGACAGGCTAATTTCATAAGCCGTCATTTATGCACAGACAGCTAAACTGACTTTCATTTCCAGTGGGTGGTAGGAAGGCCAACATCTGCCTTACGTAGCAGTGTTTTCCTAAGCAACCATGCATCATTTTCTATTGTTTCAGTAGCTGCTCATGCATATGTAATAGAGTTCCAAAGAGTTCAGACCGCCTGTTTTTAATGATGTTTTAGGGAGTTATTTTCCTGCCACATCTTGAATTCCATGGTTTTCAGATGGTCAAAATAAGTAAAATATTTCTATGGATCATCCATGCCATTAAAACATATTAGTGTATTTTCATAATGTACATTGACATATAGGGACAAAAATGGTGGTCCTTCAGATGGTATTAAAATGAAAATGTATGACTCACCCTACTTATCTTAAAAGAGAGCATTGAATAAAAATCTGGAGTCTAACACATCAAGAGTGTGATAAGAATAATAATATAGAAAAATACTCAGACTACACCCAAATAATTTCACTCACCATCTTTCTGAAATATTTGAACGTTATAACATTAAAGTCATTTACCATATGTGCCAAAGTTTAAGAAAGATCAGTAATGTCCAAAGAGTTCCTAGAACATTGTACATTGCAGCATTGAATCTAGTATAAAACATGGCTCTCCTGAACTCTATGCTAAGCTTATTGCTGTATCAATTTTCCTAAAAATATACTCTCCTTATGTCACTCCTCTGTTTAAGAATCTTTAGTGGGTATCTATCACACTAAAAGTAAAATTCAAAAACTTTTGTTCATCTTCTAAGACCCACAGCCTTCTTATTCCATCATTTCCATATAACTTTATCTTCCACTTGCCTCTAAAACAAACTATACTACCAGCCAGATAAACTTCCTCATGCATTCCATGCTAATATAACTTCCACGACTTTACTCACACTGTGCTCCATGTCTTCCTGCAATTATTAAATATAAATGTATATTAATATTTCAAGGTCCAGCTGAGATTCCATTTCCTTTGCAAAATCTTCCCAGAATTACTTTAGCCCAAATTAAACTTCTTTCTTATATGAGCTCTTATGACAGATTCCATACCACAACACAAAATAAGTGACTAAAATCAAACTGGAGAGAGGAGGCAAGCTGGCAGCATAAGCAGTGAAGGCTCCCACCTTCACACAATAATTGCAAAAAATAAATAAATAAAGTAAATGCATGTACCGTATTTACAAGTTCTGACTGAAGACCTTTTGGAACAGAACATAGATTAGACAGTGTTCTAAAGGCATGGTCCACAGGCGTTCATTACTCACAAAATAAACAAGACAGGGATGAGTAGAACAGCAAACATCATCATCAGCCAAGAGTTCCTGAGGTTAGACTCCCATCCGAGGGTATGAGTTACAATGCATCCTTGGACACCCCACTTCATGTCATGGAAGAAGAACACCAAAGGCCTTCTGTCTCGGGTTTAATATACTAGCAAGCAGCCATGTCTGCATGCCAAACAGCATGTACAGACAGCAAGAGGTGCAAAGGGGTAATCCAAGGTAAAAGGGGTAATAAAATGTAAAAGTATAATAAAAGTGGAAGCCCCCCTGTGAGCAATGGACATTACTCCTTACCCCTGTTCAGTGTGGGTGACCATCTCCTGATCAGCTGCTCCTGACTTTCCGGCTTCAAAGAACAGCCCTTTCTCCTTTATTCCACTAAGATAAATTAACAAAGTTTTGTGTTTCTTCTGAGGGCAGTCATCCCCCCACTAAGGCACATACTTCACTTTGTGTCCATTAGTAGCTATTATCTCCGTTAATAGCTATGGATATGGGGGGGCACACCTGTGTACCCAGTAGTACCCCAATTGTCTTCTCAACTTCTCTCTATTACTCTTTGTCCATGCCAGTATCATAAACCTTGCAACCTTCATGAATGTGTAGGTGGAAGTCAGCATCCTCATGCTTCTTAATCACCTTGATTGCTGTCTTAGTCATCGAGTGCTGCTATAACAGAAATACTACAAGTGGGTGGCTTTAACAAAGAGAATTTTATTCTTTCACATCCTAGTAGGCTGTAAGTCTAAATTCAGGGCATCAGCTCCAGAGGAAGGCTTTCTCTGTTGGCTCTGGAGGAAGGTCCTTGTCATCGATCTTCCCCTGGTCAAGGAGCTTCTCAGATGCAGGGACCCTGGGTCCAAGGGACATGCTTTGCTTGTGGTGCTGCTTTCTTGGTAGTATGAGGTCCCCAACTCTCTGCTTGCTTCCCTTTCCTTTTATGTCTTGTAAGATAAAAGGTGGTGCAGGTCACACCCCAGGGGAACTCCCTTTACACTAGATTGGGGATGTGACCTGAGCAAGGGTGTTACATTCCATCCTAATCCTCTTTAACCACAGGCGGAGATTATGATTTATAACATATATGAAAGTCACAAAATGGAGGACAACCACACAATAGTGGGAATCATGGCCTGACCAAGTTGACACATATTTTGGGGGGACACAATTCAATTCATGACAATTGCCATGGTCTTAGTACAGCAGCATTCAATGAAAGTCATAACACATTTAATAAGTCCAATGGCTACAAACATTATCAACAGGATGATCAGGTCCATTTGCATAATGGATCACAGCCATGTCCATCATGCAGTTGGTAACCTGCAAAATGAGACCTGTTTAGCTGTTGAGAGATATAATTTAGTTTAGTTGTCAAGAGATAGAGGCAGCTTGAGCTCCTTGCTTGGCCAGGGCTTGGGCTTCAACTGTTTTCTGTGCATCTCTTGGTAACTGTCAAATCCAATCTTACTGCTTTCATCAGGTCCCTGACCTGCTGAATCGGCAAAGGCTATCATATCAGCAAAAGGATCAGTTACATGACGGAAGGTGGAGGTGTTTTTATATCAGTAACCCCCTACTTACTGGGTTATCAAAAAGGAATGCTGTCTCATGTCTTTCTGTTTAGTTTAGAGTAAAGCAAAAATGTCCTTCATTCAAAGTTGCCTCTTCATAGGACAGATCACTGAAAACTGTCAGTTGCAAAGCATTCCACATTGACCCTGGAGGTGTGACGAATACCTGTAGATGAAGAGTCACTTGCATCTCCAGCAAAGTCAAAGGCATTGCGATTTGGATTGAATTGTGTCTCCCAAAAACATGTGTTGTAAATCCTAAGCTCTATACCTGTGGTTATAATCCAATTTGGCACTGGGTTTTCTTTGTTATGTCAATTAGGCAGTATTCATGTAGAGTGTGTCTTAAATCAATCTCTTTTGAGATGTAAAAGAGATTAAACAAACAAGCCAGAAAGTAGAGATGGGGGAATAGAGATGCCAGGCCACATGAAGACCACCGAGGAACAGAAGCTCAAAAGAGACAAGGACCTTCCTCCAGAGCTGACAGAAAGAGAAAACCTTCCCCCTGGAGTCAGCACCCTGAATTGTGAGTTCTAGTCTCCTAAACTGTGAGAAAATAAATTTCTGTTTGGTAAAGCCACCCATTAATGGTATTTCTGTTATAGCAGCACTAAATAACTAAGTTGTTCCACAGTGGAATGCTGATCCAAGAGGTGTGAGGGGTGTAGGTGCAGACCCAACAGATGGTATGGTCCATGGC
Source organism: Elephas maximus indicus (assembly GCF_024166365.1). Classification (NCBI taxonomy): domain Eukaryota; kingdom Metazoa; phylum Chordata; class Mammalia; order Proboscidea; family Elephantidae; genus Elephas; species Elephas maximus. Next base: position 84,832,377 of record NC_064846.1, read on the forward strand.
ATCAGCAAGAGCGTGTGTCAGGCTGCAGGAATAAGTTAATGTTTTGGTGGACTGCATATCCAAGTTATGTGCTTTAGGGAGGGAAAGGGAGATAGGTTAGCATTTGTCACCCCTGCCCTATAAGCCTTGGCTATGCCTCACTTTCAGGGGCAGGCAATGTTCTTGCCCAATCTGGATTATATTCCCCTGTTCCCTCAATACCCACCCAGTCAGTCTGTCCCTTTCCAGAGGTGGCAACCTCTCCCTTATGCCATTGGTTCCCTAGTCTGGCCCAGATCCATTGTCCAGGCTCCACAGTAGGCATCTGGATGTGTTGAGCTGCTATCACCTTAAGGTACGGTAGGATTTCTCCTAGGGGAATGGAAGTTCCCACTAATGAAATTCTCCTTCCCTTTATTTCCTGAATTTCTTCCATGGTCTCCATTGGCCCAGCCCACTGAACAATGATCCCTTCAATGTTCAAAACCTCTAATGTAGTCTCGTCAATGCCATGTTGCTGCCAGATAGTACACACATCCCACCAAGTAGGGAACTGCTGAGAGAGGTAATTAGGAAACACACTACTCTTTCTCTGGAAATAAATGGATCATTTTTGCCCTCCTTCACCCATTTAATATGGACAGTGTCTCTGCTGGTGTCCCAGTCTTCATCTTGGTAGACATAGGAGTGCAGCCGTATGACTAGGGCATGAAACAGGGCCCTATCCTTCACTGTGCCCACAAAGCAAGATAGAGCCGTGTTTCCATTTCACGTCACTGCACTGTTAAGTTTCCAAAGAGCAATAGAGAGTCTAACAGTCCATCCTGTGAGAACATTGTCTCTGTGTGTTTGTCATGGACTGAATTATATCCCCCCAGAAACGTGTATCAATTTGGCTGGGCCATGATTCCCAGTATTGTGTGATTGTCCTCCGTTTTATGATTGTAATTTTATGTTAAAGAGGATTAGGGTGGGATTGTAACACCCTTACTAAGGTCACATCCCTGATCCAATATAAAGAGAGTTTCCCTGGGATGTGGCTTGCACCACCTTTTATCTTACAAGAGATAAAAGGAAAGGGAAGCAAGCAGGGAGTGGAGGACCTTATACCAACAAGAAAGCAGTGCTGGATGCAGAATGCGTCCTTTGGACCTGAGGTTCCTGCATGGAGAAGCTCCTGGTCCAGGGGGACATTGATGAGAAGGCCAACAGAGGGAACGCCTTCCCCTGGAGCTGATGCCCTGAATTTGGACTTTTAGCCTACTTTACTGTAGGGAAATAAACTTCTCTTTGTTAAAGCCATCCACTTGTGGTATTTCTGTTACAGCAGCACTAGATGACTAAGACAGTGTTCTTCCTCAGCCTTCCATTAACATTTTCTACTGTACCTGCTGGCTGTGGATGGTAAGGTACATGTAACACCCATCTTAGTCCATCAATTTGTGCCCCGTGTTGCATTGACTGAGCTGGGAAATGTGTCCTTTGTTCAGAGGAGATGGCATAGGGTAGCCAAATACCTGAGAAAGTCTCTTACCCAAAGTAGCCCAGATGTATACTTTGTCTACTTTTCAAGTTTAGAAGGCCATACCATATCCTGAGTAGGTGTCCACTGCTGTAAAGGTATAATGGTTCCCTTGGGAGGGTGGCTATGAGTTGAAATTGACTCAACGGCAATGGGCTTGGGAGGGTGGCAGAGGAGTCCTATGTAGTTCAGTTGCTAACTGTGCCAGGGACTCCTCCCTGGTGAATGGCACCAACGTGTCCCTTATTTGCCCTTCTTTGAAGCTGATGTGCTTCACATTGGTAGACAGCCATTTGGGTCTCCAAGCAGGTAAGAGGTACTCCATGCTCACAGGCCCATTTTACCATGGTCTCAGCGTTGCCATGGCAGGGCAATGGTGAATCCAGCTAGATGCTGATGATTGTTGAGAAACCTCTTTGACCTCATGGAGCTCTTGCTCCTCCATATCCTCTTTGATGATCTCTTAGGCCTGGTATTCCTCTCCAAGGAGATACTTCCAAAGCTCATAATCCATTTCTGTTGGATCTGCAAACAGCTTCAGTGAAGGCATTTTCTGCCTGTTGGTTCCAGGGGTATTCATCTTTGTGAGGGCGTTGGACATGGGCATAATCATGTGTGACAAAGACCTGTCCAGACCAGTCAGTAAAATGTTGTCATACTCATGGCCCCATATAGGAAAACTCTCAACTTTTCAGTCTGTGCTTTGCCAAGCACCTGACCACACTGCCAGTCCATTGATCACTGCGCATGAGTGAAGATGTACACTGGAGTGTTGGGTGAGGAGTGTTGTAGAGCCACGGTCACATAAAATAACACAGAACACTCCTACCTTGTCCAGTCCTCATGAAAACTTGCCCTGTGCGCAGGGAGACTGCCATTGCTGCCCAGTGTACTCCTGATTGTTTAAGCTTCCCTGAGTTGTCTATTAGCCATTTTTGCCCTTCTTTGAGGGGGCTTCATCCAGTTGAGATTCTCACTGAGCTAATGGGCACAGCATCAAGTCTGTAAAATTGGCTTTCCTCAGGACCTGCAACTAACTACCTGCTCAAGTAATCGAGACTCTCCCCTTGAGGGCTCTGGGGCCCAAGATCCTGAATACACCCTTTCTGCTTGATGATACTTTGCTGTTCGGCACCTAAAGGGTGAGTTTCTGGGCCTCTCATAACCCAGGATGTAATGGGAATTTCAGGGAGCATTAATACTTCTGAGCCCCAGGTGAGGTGCTCTATCTACATCAACACCTAATTGCAAGCCAATAACTGCCTCTCACGAGGAGTATAGCTGGTCGAGGCATCCGGCAGCCTATTTGTCCAGAAGCCTAGTGGTTGCTTAATTCCTGTCAATGCCTCCTTTTGCTAGAGAGACTAGTCATCATAAGTCCTTGTAGCAGATACTTGTAACTCAAAAGCAGATCCTGACTGCAAAGGCCCCAACAGGAGGGCCATGGAGACTGCTTCCTTTACCTCCTGGAGAGACTTTTTCTGTTCTGTTCCCCATTGGAACAGTCCTGCTTTCATAGTGACCTGGTATAAAGAGGCCAGTAGGATTCCTAAATTGGGTACGTGCTGCTGCTAATAGGCAAAAAATCCAAAATGTTGTTTTGCCTCCTTTTTGGTGGTAGGAAGTTCCAGGGCTAGCAGCTTTTCCCTGACTTGTTCGGGAATCTGTCACTGTTCTCCTACCCAGATGCTCCCTAGGAAAGTTATTTGCTGGGCCAGGCCCTGACTCTTATCTTTATTGATGGCCCACCCTGTATCATTTTGGAGAGCAACAATGTTCTGAAGTGCTGCCTGCACCCTTGCAACAGTCATTCTCACTATCATGATGTCATCCATATAGTGAAATTATGTACTTCTGACTAGGTTATAGCAGCCAAATCTTGTCCAGCTCACTGATGGCACACAGTAGAGGAATTTAGATACCTTTGTGGAGGCAGTGTAAAAGTATATTGAAGACCTCCCCATGTGACAACAAACAGATCTTGGTCCCTGCAGTGCAATGGATTGCTTTTCTGTGGCCTTTCTAACAATGGTCCAAGTGATTGGGTGGAACTGTGTAAATAAGATAATTGTGGCCCACCAAGGGAATTGGTCAGTTTTGCCAACTTACTGGGCTTAAAAGAGAGCCAGCTCCAGGACAGAAGAGAATCCCACCACCACCAGTAAGGCAGAACAGGAGTGGAGCCTGTCTTTTGGGCCCAGGATATCTGTGCTGAGAAGCTCCTGGAACCAGGAGACAGAGAGAGAGACTAAAGATGGTGAGAAATGGTGGCAGAGAAACGTCAACAGGAGTGACTGGCAGGAGATGGCGAAGTGGGCTTCCGAGCCCACACAGCAAGAAAGCTGAGTGACTGCCTTTGGGCAGGAGGCTTGCTGGAGGAGTAGGGTGCCTCCAGGCACTAGGTTTGCTGACCCACAGAGCTAGAGCTGAGCCCCTTAAGGCTGAGGCTTAGTGGCTGAGTGCAATGCCCCTGGGCACTTATAGGCAGAGCTAAAAAAAGCTTTATAACACTTGCCCAAGCTGGGCAGAGGCCGAGCGCCAGAGAGAGGCTAAGATGAGGGTGTCCTGATGGAAGAACTGTACCCTAAAAAAAAAAAAAAACTGTATCCTAAGCATTCTTGAAACTGAATTGTAACTCACTTTTATGTTGTTAGGTGCCATTAAGTTGATCCTATGTACAACAGAATGAAACACTGCCTGGTCCTGTGCCATCCTCACAATCATCGCTATGTTTGAGCTCATTCTTCCAGCCACCATGTCAATCCATCTCCCTGAAGGTCTTCTTATTTTTTGCTAATCCTTTATTTTACCAAGCATGATGTCTTTTTCCAGGGACCGGTCCCACCTGATAACATGTTCAAAGTATGTGAGACAAAGCCTCGCCATCCTCCCTTCTAAGGAGCACTCTGGCTGTACTTCTTCCAAGACAGATTTGTTCTTTCTTCTGGCAGTCCATGGTACATTCAATATTCTTCACCAACACTGTTCAAAGGCATCAATTCTTCTTAGGTCTTCTTTTTTCTTTGTCCAGCTTTCACATGCAGATGAAGCGACTGAAAACACCATTGCTTGGGTCAGGCACATCTCAGTCCTGAAAGTGACATCTTTGCTTTTCAAAACTTTAAAGAGGTCCTTTGCAGCAGATTGCCCAATGCGATGTGTCATTTGAGTTCTTCACTGCTACTTATGGTTGTTGATTGTAGATCCAAGTAAAATGAAATCTTTGACAACTTCAATCTTTTTCCTGTTTATCACGGTATTGCTTATTGATCCAAATGTGAGGATTTTGCTTTCTTTATGTTGAAGCGCAATCCATTTGAAGGCTGTGGTCTTTGAAATTCATCAGTAAGTGCTTCAAGTCCTCTTTACTTCCAGCAAGCAAGGTTGTGTCATCTGCATATCACAGATTGTTAATAAGCCTTCCTCCAATCCTGTTGCCCCATCTTCTTCATATCGTCCAGTGTCTTGGATTATTTGCTTAGCATACAGATTGGATAAGTATGGTGAAAGGATACAACCTTGACACACACATTTTCTGACTTTAAACCATGCAGTATCCCCTTCTTCAGCTCAAAAGACTGCCTCTTGGTCTAAATACAGGCTCCTCATGAGGACAATGAAGTATTCTGCAGTTCCCATTCTTTGCAATGTTATCCATAATTTGTTATGATCCACACATTTGAATGCCTTTGCATAGTCTATAAAACACAGGTAAACATCTTTCTGGTATTCTCTTCTTTCAGTCATGATCCATCTGACATCAGCAGTGATATCCCTCTTTCCACATCCTCTTCTGAATCCAGCTTGAATTTCTAGCAGTTCTCTGTTGTTGTACTTCTGTAACTTCCTTTGAATTATTTTCAGCAAAAATTAACTTGTGTGTGATATTAAGGATATTGTTCGATAATTTCTGCATTCAGTTGGATCACCTTTCTTTGGAATGGTGACAAATATGGGTCTCTTCCAGTTGGTTGGCCAGGTAGCTGTCTTCCAAATTTCTTGGCATAGATGAGTGAGTACTTCCAGCTCTGCATGTGTTTGTTGATACATCTCAATTGGTATGCCATCAATTCCTGGCACCTTGTTTTTCGCCAATGTCTTCAGTGCAGCTTGGACTTCTTCCTTCAGTACCTCTTGCTTTCTTCATGTATGATGTCCTAGATGTCATTCCACAGCTCTTCTGGTCTTCAGTCATTAGTGTTCAATGTGTCAAATCTATTCTTGAGATTGTATGTAAACTCAGGCAGAATATACTCAATATCATACTTTGACTCGTGTGGACTTCTAATTTTCTTCAACTTCAACTTGAATTTGCATGGGGGCAATTGATGGTTTGTTCCTCAGTTGACCCCAGCCCTTGTTCTGATTGATGATATTGAGCTTTTCCATCATCTCTTTCCATAGATGTAGTCAATTTGATTCCTGTGTATTCTATCTGGCAAGGTCCACGTGTATAGACACTGTTTATGTTGTTGCAATGAAGAAGTCATTGGTCTTGCAAAGTTCTGTGATGTGATCTCTGATGTCATTTGTATCATCCAGGACATATTTTCCAACTACTCATCTTTCTTCTTTGTTTCCAACTTTTGCATTCCAATCACCAGTAATTATCAATGCATCTTGATTGCATGTTTGATCAATTTCAGACTGCAGAGTTGGTAGAAATCTTCAATTTCTTCATCTTTGGCCTTAGCGGTTGATGTGTAAATTTGAATAATAGTCGTATTAACTGGTTTTCCTTGTTATGTGTGGATATTATCCTATCACTGACAGCATTGCACTTCAGGATACATCTTGAAACGTTCTTTTAGACAATGAATGTGATGCTGTTCCTCTTCAGTTTGTCATCCCCAGCATAGTAGACCATTTGATTGTCTGATTCAAAATGGCCAATTCCAGCCCATTTACCTCACTAATGTCTAGGACACCAATATTTATGCATTCCATTTCATTTTTGATAACATCCAATTTTTCTAGATTCATACTTCATACATTCCACATTCTGATTATTAATGCATGTTTGCAGCTCTCTCTTTTCTTCTCATTTTGAGTAGTGCCACATCAGCAAATGAAGGTCCCCAAAGCTTGACTCCATCCACATCATTAAGGTCAACTCTAATTTGAGAAAGCAACTCTTTCTCAGTCACATTTTGAGTGCCTTCAAGCCAGTGGGGCTCATCCTCCAACACTAGTAGACAAAGTTCTACTGCTATTCATAAGGTTTTCACTAGCTAAAGTTTTCAGAAGAAGACTGCCAGGTCCTTCTTCCTAGTCTGTCCTACTCTGGAAGCTCAGCCAGAACCTGTCCACCAAGTGTGACCCTGCTGGTATTTGAAATACCAGGGGCAAAACTTCCGGTATCATAGCAAAACACAAGCCACCACAGTACAACAAACTGACAGACACGTGGTGGATAACTTGTTACTTCCCTAATATACCCAGTAATCATTATTATTTTCTGTGAGTTCTATGCTGCCATTGTAATGAATTATCAAACCCAGCAGAGAAGTAATCAGTGCTGTGGGAGAGATGGTTGGTGTCAGAATTTTAAAGATGACAAGGCAAGGAGGCATATCTGACCTCTGCCTCATAGGAATCAGCCTTGAGCTGTTGGTCTTAATTCTCCTTCTCCCTTGTGAAGTTAGGGGATGTCGGATGCCACCTCCATACCATTTTTACAGTTGGTGTCAGAAGCAGGATCCATTGCAATTGTTCCAGACTTATAGAAGCATGGGACTTTAAGAGAAACAGTGAAGGGGCTTGGAAAATGAAACTTTTGATTTTTAGATGGTTACTCTGGTTGTTGTTGTCTGAAATGGCTGAAAGAAAAGTCATGCTGCGTCTGGAGTGGCTCAGGGCAAGGGCCAATCTGGTTAAATGGGATGATTGGTGGGGGGCCAGGGTCTACTGGTTCCACCCAGCCAGAGGCCCAAGGCCATATGCATATGAATGGAAAGATTGTTAGGGGGTGGAGAAGATGAAACTGGAATGCTTTTAAAAAGGGTTAAATGTTTATTTGAATGTATTATGGATATTGGGAGCCCTGGTGATGCAATGGTTAAGAGCTCAGCTACTAACCAGAACGTCAGCAGTTTGAATCTGCCAGCCACTCTTTGGAAACCTATGGGGCAAATCCACTCTGTCCTATATGGCTATTGACTGTTTCTCCTACCTAGTGTTGTGAGGCAAACCTGAATGTATGATAGAAATGAATATTGGGTGTTATAGATTATAGAAATCATGTAACTCCACCTTCAGCCAATACTTGATTGGACATGCTAAAAAAGAAACTGAGATTTCCCAGAAGGAAATACAGGTTGTTGGTTTGAATATGGTAGCCCTGTGTTGGAGGCAGAAAGCCTGGTGTCGTAGTGGTTAAGTGCTACGGCTGCTAACCAAAGGGTAGGCAGTTCGAATCCTCCAGGCACTGCTTGGAAACTCTATGGGGCAGTTCTACTCTGTCCTATAGGTTCTCTAGGAGTCAAAATCAACTCGATGGCACTGGCTTTGGTTTTGGTTTTGGGGTGTTGAAGGCTTAAGTCAGAAAACCTGAGCTACACCCTAACCCTTCAGGGTCAAAATTTTGCATTTGAAAAAACAGGCAGAACCACATAGAACTGATGAGAGAGCAGAAGATTTGCATTTGAAGAAGGACTTCCAGAAAAGAAAAAGTGACACTTTTTTAATTTCGAGCAAGTGGTTTGTCCCTGGATATATCGAGGCAGGAAAATTCAGCGCCCACCAGATGGAACCCCCTTCCAGGACTGGAAAATAAAGGGAGCCAGTGAGTAGATATCCTGGTATGTTCACTTGTGATGAACATCTAGATCCATTCATTAGTGGAAGTGAGGGAAATGCAGCAATGAAGAGATGGGCTGAGTTTGAACATGTTCCACTGGCACACATTTACCTAGCTCATGGGGCCTAAGGATGAGAGAGAGAAGAAGGACTGGTTATTCAGAAGCATAGGGAGTTGTGTGGACTCCCGAGTTTATGGGTGGAACACATTTACCTAATCCAAGAGGGTTAGGGATGAGAGAGTGTGAAGGGGCTGTCTGAAATGTCAGGAGGTGTGTGGCTGCTACCCATTGTGACCTAGCTTGGATGACTAGGGATGAGCTGCCCAGAACTGGACAGAATGAAGAGAAAGATTCTTGACACCATGAGCTGGTGTAGATTGCTACAATCTGATGGCTTGCTCTGGACTGGACTTTGTGTATGGCTGCATATGTTCAAAGTTCCAACTGGAACAGAAGATTATTCAAGACAAAGGAACATACTTGTCTCCTCAGTGTACTGGTTTGATAGGGATGGGCAATTTAAACATTGGCTGCCTAAAATGGGGAGAGATAAAGGCATGAAGTGACTGGCTTACACACTTTCATGAATGTGTTTCAATTAAATGAGAGGGACAAAGAAGGATCCTCACTGAATAGATTACTCTTTTCCTGATGGGTCTGGGGAAGAGGAGGTGGGAAGAATATGCTAATAGGATTATATGATTCAGCTGCGAGTGTTGATTGTTAACAGGGTTAATTGTGATCTTAAAAACTGTAATTGTAGAAGTTGTGAGTGTGAAAATGTGGACTCAGGGAAAGACTGCTGGACTGGAATACAGTGACTTAACCTATAGTCTCTTAAAGGTTTTTCTGTGCTGATACCTCGTGAGACCCAGAGCAAGGGAATAATCTTCTGTCAGTTAAATTGTGTCAGACACAAAGAAGGGTGAACCAGAGATGAACAATCGAAGAACCTGACCAGATCAGATGGACACCTGAGGTATACCTGAATAGCTGGTACCTGAGTAATCTCATCCCTAGGACTCTTTGCCCTACTGCAAGATGAATTCTTAGTGACTGATTTAGACTGGTAAAATGATTGGGAGGAAGAAGTTATCCTCCATGTATGAAAGAACCATGGCTAGAGATGCCAGGTTGGCTTGCAGTGCAATGGATTGCTTTCCTACGCCCTTTCTCGCCATGGTCTTGTAATTCCAAACCAACTGATTGGGTGGAACTATTCAGATAAGGTAATTGTGGCCCACCAAGGGGATTGGTCAGTTTTGCCATTCCTCTGGGCTTAAAAGAGAGTGAATTCCAGAGCAGAGGAGAATTCCACCACCACCAGAAAGGGAGAGCTAGGAGTGGAGTGTGTCCTTTGAACTGGGATCCCTGCACACAGAAGCTCCAGGAACCAGGAGATTGAGAGAGAGAGAGAGCTGTAATATTAGGGGCGGTGAGAAACAGTGGCAGAGAAACGTTGGCAGAAGAGACTGGCAGGAGACAGTGCAGTGGGCTTCCCAGCCCACAGAGCTAGAAAGCTGAGTGCCTTTGGGCAGGAGGCTTGATGGAGGGGTAGGGTGCCTTCGGGAACTTGGTGGAGTTAAGTTTGCTGACCCACAGAGCTAGAGCTGAGCACCCTTTGGTGGAGGCTTACTGGTGGAATGAGGGGCCTCTGGGAACTTATTGGGAGAGCTAAAAGAACTTTCTAACACTTGCCCTAGCAAGGTAGAGGCTGAGGGCTAGAGAGATGCATGCCCCATGGTCCCGGCTGAGTAGAGGCTGTCCTGATGGAGAACTGTATCCTGAGTATTCCTGAACCTGAATTGTAAGTTTTACTTCCCTAATAAACCCCATAATCTGAGTATTGCCTGTGAGTTGTGTGTGGCCATTGCAATGAATTATCAAACCCAGTAAGAAAGTATAGAGTGCTATAGGAAGGATGGTTGGTGTCAGAACTGGTAAAAATGGTGGTTCAAGGAAGCATGTTTCACCGCTGCCTCAGAAGAATCAGCCTCGTGCAGTTGGAGGAGGTCAGATGCACCCCCTCCCACACCATTTTTAAAGTAACCCTTTCAGATGAGTATGGAGAAAAATACATTAGCCTAGTTAACTACCTCATAGCAGTCCCCTTCAGAAGTCATTATGTTTTCAACCACAGTAACAATATCAGGAGATGCTGGGGTTAGTGAGGGTGCCTCCACATTCAAGTGGTGATAGTCCACCGTTAGCTGCCAGCCCCTGTTAGCTTTCTTCACTGGACTACTGAAAAGGGAAATTTTGGCAGTAATTAAGTCTTCCATCAGGAGAGAGATTTATCTCCTCTTGGTAAGTGTTATTGATTCTGTTGGACAGTTCTCTGAGGCTTGGGCAGCTCAGGAGCAGTCTACTCAGAACATGCCTAACCACAGTCTCCACAGTGTTTCTGGCATGGGGGAAGTAACCTTGCTGTTGCCAGTACTCCAAAGGTGCATTGGTAAAATAGGTTTATGCCCACAATACATTCAGCAGAAGAAATGTGACTATTGGTGCCTCAGTGGACTCAAACAGCTCTGCCCACAAGCAAGCAGTTGTCTTGCTCCACCCACATCTTCTCCTGGTCGTTACAACCACACATTGGAACCCTCTTCCCTTTCCCCTCTAAGTCACCTGTAATAATAGTAACTTGAGCTCCAGTCTCTAACAAAGCCAAAAAGTCTGTGCTCCCCCCCCATATTCCAGTCATAATGGTGCATTAGTTTTCTGGTCCCCAGGGGGTGGATGGGGAAGTTGGCCCCATCTTTATGCTTGTTTAAGCTTGGACAGGTCTGAATACACAGATGGGGAGAGATCAGCATCAGTGTCCCTAAGATCCCCTATAGGAGCTGAGAGAAGCACCAACAAGCAAGGCTCTTCCTCATCCTCCTCCAGGAATTTGCAAGTCAGGAGTTTTTTGTGCCTCCCACTTTCAGTCTCTAGGGCCCTCCTTCCAACTTATATTTCTTCTGCAGTTTTAAAGTTGGGAGCCCATCTATTGGGCTTGTATCCACTCCCTGATACAAGAGCCACAAAAACATAGTTGTCCACATGGGGGCATCAGCAGGGAGAGCTGGCGGCTGCGGAGTTTGGCCTCCATGATCAGCATCCCTTAGAAGTTTTCCCTTTATCATAGCCATCACTTTCCTGGTTTCCCTCCATGCAGAGGAGTTTACAGAGCTCCAGACTGGCATGGAATGTGTCATGGATTGAATTATGTCCCCCCAAATGATGGTGTATTAATTTGGCTAGGCCATGATTCCCAGTATTGTGTGATTGTCTACCATTTTGTCACTGGATGTGATTTTCCTATGTGTTATAAACCCTATTGCTATGATATTAATGAGATGGGATTAGTGGAAGTTATGATAATGAGGCAGGACCCAATAAAAAAGATTAGATTATGTCTTAAGCCAATCTTTTTTTTGAGATTAAAAGAGAAGCAAGCAGAAAGACATGGGGACCTCGTACCACCAAGAAACAAGAGTCAAGTGAATACCGTGTCCTTTGGACCTGGAGTCCCTGAGCTGAGAAGCTTCTCGACCAGAGGAAGGTGGTTGACAAGGGCCTTTCTCCAGAGCTGACAGAGAGAGAAAGCCTTCCCCTGGAGATGACACCCTGAATTTGGACTTGTAGCCAACTAGACTGTAAGAGAATAAATTTCTGTTTGTTAAAGCCATCCACGTCTGGTATTTCTGTTATAGCAGCACTAGATGACTAAAACAGTATGAAACACATGCTCGATGGCATCCCCAGTAACCATTCCAGGCACAAGCAGTAAAACCTGCTTATCCTTCCATTTTGGAGGGGAGGGGCTTATTGATAACATCATCAATGGTTCTTCTGTACAATGGGATTCAGACTAACTCAATTTCAGAAGAGCCACTCTTCCATCCCTTTTCCACCTGTCTGAGGGTCATAACTGCCTCCTCCGCCATTTTCCAGGGCTTAATAGGGATCCAGAGGAGGTCCCCCAAAGTGGGGTAGCAAATCTTAACTTCCTGAACTATCCACCTGGTGGTGGCAGAGGCAGCTGTGGTCTTTGTGTCACAGCTTGCCCTGGAATCTTGCTGCTGGGGTTGCAGAAGCCCCACCCAGGACTGCAAAAGCCTCAGCCATTCTTGCAGGTGGCAGCAGGGAATCTCTCAGCTCCAGAATGAAGACAGCTTGATGCAAGATCAGGTTAGCAGCCAACCTTCCCAGACTGCGTCATTCTGCCTGACTCAGCAGGACAGATTACCTTCATCATGCAATCAAGTCAACCATGTTAATAAGTTTTTTTCCCATTTCTCCAAAACCCTGGTGGCGTAGTGGTTAAGTGCTACATCTGCTAACCAAAGTTAGCAGTTTGAATCCTCCAGGGACTCCTTGGAAGCTCTATGGGGCAGTTCTACTCTGTTCTATAGGGTTGCTATGAGTCGGGATCTACTCGTCAGCACCGGATTTGGTTTTTTGTTTTCGTTCCCATTTATGGCCGTATCAGTTCTTAATTTCTTTCTCAATAAAAGTGTGCACCTTGGTGCATTGTGTAGGTCTGCCCGTGACATTCTCTATTGTTCCTGAATAACCACTGACCATAATTAGACTCTCTCTTTGTCATTCTCCCTAGCCTGAGTGGCCTGTGTGCAAGTATGTGTCAAACTGGCTTGAGAAGTGGCATACATACCCAATAACCATGGGATGGTACGTGTGTGCTTTCCTCTCACCCACCTACCATATCTCTGTGTTAACCCACTTTGCCTGCTCTGTGGGGTTAATGTAGGGTGGGTTCTGAGAACCCCACTTATTCCCTTCTTCCCCCTAAATATGGGCAAGGAAACAACTTAATTCCTGTGCATCTGGACTGGGCTCTCCATCAGATGCAGTATACAAGGGGCACCCCTTAAGCCTGAACCAAATACCATGCTTGTCACCATTATGGTCCATCACCCTACTAGCTGCACCAATTTCTGCAATGTACTCTATTTACAAATTCTTAGTGAAGATCATTTGGAGCAGAACACAGACCAGACACTGCTCTAATGGTGTGGTCAACAAGTGTTTATTACTCATAGAATAAACAGGAGAGGGATGAGTAGAACGGCAAGCATCAGCCAAAGTTCCCCGAGGTTAGGCTCCCATCCCAGGGTGTGTTACATTGCATCCATGCACACCTCACTTCACATCATTGCAGAAGAATGCTGAAGCCCCTCTCTCCTGAGGTTAATATACTAATAAACAGTCATGTCTATGTACCAAGTAACATGTACAGAGAACAAGTAGTGGAAAGAGGTAATAAAAGGAAAAAAGGGTAATAGAAGTGGAAGGCCTCCTACTGGCAGTGGACATTACTCATTGTCCCTGTTCAGGGCAGGTGACCATTCCTGATCAATTTTTCTAGACTTTATTGCTTAAGAGAATAACTTTTCCTTCTTTACCCCATGGAGATAGCATAGCAGAGTTCTGGGTTTCTTCAGAGTACAATCATCTCCCCCAAAGGCAAATACTTTACTTTGTGTCTATTAGAAGTTATTATGTCCATTAGTATCTATGAAGATGGTGGAGGGGGCAATTATAGTATAGCAGACCTGTGCACTTAGCAATAAACAATACAGTGGAACAAATGAACACAGAATTCTGGAACCAGTCAAAAAGATACAACATCTAACTGAAATCTGAACAAAGAGCAAGGCAACAAGGTAAGAAAGTATATCATATATGCACTTTCCCCTCCCAGCTCCATGGTAATGGGGGCTGCCAGCACACCTGGTTGTAAACTGTGAGCCATGAGCTGCATTCTATTTTTGGCCCAAAAGTGTGAGGAACGGACTTAGCTTTTCCTGGCAGATTGTTGTGCCTGATTTTTCATATCTGTCTGAGGAAAGACAGAAAAACTAAGGAGACTCCAGGTCCTCACAGAATAGTCAGCCCCCCCACCCCACTTCTTGATGAGTCTGGACAAAAGTAGTTTACATGGCCTATAGAAGCCCTGAATCAAACGAGAACAATTTTTCTTAATAGTTACAAACAATGTGATTCCAAAAGCTGAAATGTGAGAAAGGCATACTCCAGGAAAGCTTACTGTAAATGTTAGAATTTTAAGTGTAAAAAAACGAACTAAAAAGCTGTAAAGAATTACCTATCCACTAAATCATTTAGTGCTCAGGAAAGAGATCGTGGAACTGTTTTGGTGTTCTGGAAGCAGATCAGATATTTAAATTGCCAGGGAAAGTCTTAAAGAAAGGATAAGTTGCTGGTCTTTCCTTGGTGAACCGTACGTACCAACCAGCTAACATACCCTATTCTTCAGCCCCAGTAAGGTGGTGGAAACTGTGACCTGTTTGAGTGGGCAGTAGAGACCTTCTCCTCCAAGATTTTAGGGTTTCAAAGTTGGCAGAAAAGTCTTGGTTCAGTAGTGCCCTGAAAGGTCCAAATAAGTGTGGAGATTTTGGCCTTCTCCCAGCTCTTTGTCACTGTTGGCAGAATCAAAGGGCCATAGCACTCCCTACTGGAATAAGCCAGGCCACTGACTGACTGCAGGCAAAACAGATTTGGACATCACATCTTTCAAAATATAGCTTGGAAAAAGCAATAAACAAATCATCAACTACAGCCTGCAACAAGTAATAACAGCAATCAGTGAGAAGTGGGAGAATCAGATACTTCCTGTATTCTGCTGTTCATTTTTCTCCCTGAAGTACAAATATGTGTCCTTCAAAACACTGTGAGAACAATGGTTCTGGATCAGAGTCCATGACATCCACACAGTTTCAAGGGGGCAGTCTTTTCAACAAAAGTTAGAGGAGAATGCTGAGCAGATAGACTATTACAGTTTCCAACATCTAGGAAAAAAATAATAAAATAACAAAAACACACAGTTACAATCCCACAGGAAGGAGAGGATTCTGAGTTCCAGAGTTACCACAGAATAATATTCAAATGTCATAATTTCAACAGAAAATTACAAGGCATACAAAAAAGTAGAAAAGGATGACCCAATTGAAAGAACAATACGAAGAGACAGAAATACCCCCTATGGAAGCTCAGATTATGAGCAAAATAGAGGACTTTAAAACAACAACAGTAAATATATTCAAAGAATTTAAAGAATGTATGTACAACAAATCAGGAAACAAAATAAGAATTTCAGGAAGGAGATGGAAACTATAAAAAATAACCAAACAGAAATTTTGGGGCTGAAGATTTTAATTAAAATTAAAAAATTACATAAATAAATAAATAATAAGCAAAAAAGAAATTCAACAATAGATTAAATCAGGCAAAAGAAAGAATAAGCGAACTAGAGAACAAGGCTATCAAATTACTGAGTGTCAAGTGAAATAGGAGAAAAGTAAAAAAAAAAAAAATTAACCAGGTCAAATGGAATTGAGACACCATGAAGCAAATCAACAAAGGTTTCAGAGAATTCCAGAACAGAAGAGAGAAAGAAAGGAACAGAAAGAATATTTGTAGAAATAATGGCAGAAATGTTTCCAGACTTGAAGAAGTAGTTGAATCTACAAACCCAGGAAGCTCAACTAACTCCAAGTAAAATAAGTCCAAAAAGATCCAATCTGAGACATAAAATTATCAAACTTGAAAACCAAAGACAACAGAGAATCCTAAAAGCAGTCAGAGAGAAGAGAAATGTAGCATATAAGAGATTCTCAATAAGAGTAAGTGCTGAATTCTCCTTAGAACTTTTGGCGGCAAGAAAGCAATGTAATGACATATATATAAACTGCTAAAAGAAAGGAATTGTCAACCAATAATCTTTTATCCAGAAAAATTTTCCTTTAAAAATGAGAATAAAATTAAGACATTACCAGATAAACAAAAGCTGACAGAATTTACTACTATCAGACATTCCTTGCAAGAAATGCTAAAGGAAGTTCTTTAGACCAAAAAAAAAAAAAGAAAAGAGAGAGAGGGAGAAAGGAAACTAGACAACTACATGGGAAAAAAAGAGAAAGAAATCTCCAGTAACAGTAACATCATGAGCAAACAAAATGGCTAGTCTTATGGTATTTTCAGTTGGTAACTTTAGTTGTTATGTTCCCCAAGCTTTATAATGGCAAATGCACAAGAAAAAAAAAGTTTAAATTTAAGTTAACAGGTACACGATGTATGAAGATGTAATTAGTGACAACAACAACAGAGACAGTGGGGGAAGAGATATAAGAATAGAGTTATTGTAAGTTACTTAAATTGGCATCGAGTTAAACTAGGTTTTTGTAAGTTTAAGGATAATGTATTCTTAAATCTAACATGATTAAGGACATTTATGAAAAGCAAACAGCCAAGAATATACACAATGAGGAAAGACTTAATTTTTTTTCCCTTAAGATTGGTAACAAGACATGGATGCCTGCTTTCACCATGGCTATTCAATATTGTACTAGAAATCCTGGTCAGAGCAATATGGCAAGAAAATAAATAACAGGTAGCCAAATCAGAAGACGTAAAACTATCCCAATTTGCAGGTGACATGAATTTATGTATAAAAATAATTGTATATCTACTACACAGCTCATAGAGCTAATAAATGAGTTCAGCAAAGTCACAGGCTAAAAGTTCAACACACAAAAACCAATAGTGAATCTATAGATTAAAAATAAATAATCTGAAAAGAAAGATAAGAAAACAAATCTATTTACAGTGGCATCAAAAGGAACAAAATACTTTGGAATAAATTTAACTAGAGAAGTGAAAGACTTGTACACTGAAAACTATAAAATATTGCTGCAGGGAATGAAAGAATATTTAAATAAATGGAATGACACCCTCTATTCATGGATTGGAAAACCTAATGTTGAGATGTCAATATTACCCCAATCTATCTATGGATTCAATGCAATCTCCATCAAAATTCCAACAATTTGGTTATTTCCAGAAATGGAAATCAAATCATCAAATAAATTCATATGGAATTCCAAAACCAAAAGACCCGTTGTCATTGAGTCGATTACAACTCATAGCGAATTCCAAGGATCTCCAAATAACCAAAACAATCTTGAAAAAGAACAATGTTAGAGAATTTATATTTCCCAATTTTAAACATACTACAAAGATACAATAATTAAAACAGTCTGGTACTGGTATAATAACAGATACAGAATAGAATTGAGAATCCAGAAATAAACCCGGGCATCTACAGTCAACTGATTTTTGACAAAAGTGCTAAATCCATTCAGTGGGGAAAGAATAGCCTTTTTAATAAATGGTGCTGGAACAACTAACTACCCACATGCAAAAAAATGAAGCTGAACTCATACTTCACACCATACATGAAAATTAACTCAACATGGATCAAGAGCTAAAACCATAAAACTCTTAAAAGAAAATACAGGGGTACTGTTTCCGGGCCTAGTTTTTAACAATGGATTCTTAAATAAGACACCAAAAGCACTAACAACAACAACAATATGAAAACAAATAGATGAGTTAAACTTCATTAAAATAAAAAAAAAGCTTGTTCAACAAAGAACTTTAATAACAAAGTAAAGAGACAACCTACAGACTGGGAGAAATTTGGAAACCATATATGGGATAAGGGTTTAATATCTAGAATATAAAAAGAACTCTTATAATTTAACAACAAAAAGATAAATAATCCAATAAAAAAATGAGCAAAGGATTTGAATAGACATTTCACCAAAAAAAAAAAAAATACGAATTACTAACAAGCACATGAAAACATGCTCAACATCAGCATCATTAGCCATTAGGGAGATGCAAATCCAAATCACAATGAGATAACGCTTCACCAACATTAAGATAGCTAAGATATAAACAAACAAAAAACAGAAATGACAAATTTTGGTTGGGATGTGGAGAAATTAGAACGCTTATCCATTGCTGATGGGAATGCAAAAATGGTACAGCCACTACACCAAACAGTTTGGCAGGTCCTCAAAAGTTCAACATAGAAATACTGTGTTGATGTTAGGTGCCATCGAGGCATTTCCAACTCATAGTGACCCTATGCACAACAGAACTAAACATTGCCTGGTCCTGCGCCATCCTCACAATTGTTGTTATGCTTGAGACCATTGTTGTGGCCACTGTGTCAATCCACTGCATTGAGGATCTTCCTCTTTTTCATTGGCCCTCCAGTGTCAGTGAAAAAGAACCACTGTATGACCCAGCAATTCCACTCCTAGGTATACACCCAAGAGACTTGAAAAGAGTGACACAAACAGACAAATGTATACCAATTTTGTTGCAGTAGTATTCAAAATTGCCAAAAGTTGGAAACACCCTAAAATTTCATCAAGAATTGAATGAATAAAACACGCATTCAGCAACAAAGAGAAATGAAGACTTGATACATGCTACGGCGTGGATTAACCTTGAAAACATTGTGTTGAGTAAAGTAAATCAATCACAAAAGGACAAATATTGTATGATGTCACTCATATAACATAGCTAGTATAAGCAAATGTATAGAGACCAAAATTTATTAGTAGTTGTCACAGGTCAGAGAGAGGGAGAAAAGAGGAGTCACTGTTTAGGGATCAATGAGCTTCTGTTTATGGTGATGAAAATTTGTCCACAGATATTGGTGATGGTTCCACAATATGACTCATGTAATTTATGTCACTAAATTGTACACATGAAAAATGCTAAATTGGGAAATGCTGTGTTATATAACTTTTTATAACAATAAAACCAAAATCAAACCCATATTGCTCTATTTGCTCCATTTTTTTTTAATATATCTTGTCTTCCTAAGTAAATTACAAATTTCTTAGGGATAATGGCTACTTAAATTTTTCCATTTTATTCCTCTTAACACCTATGTTAGTTCTGGGCATGAGGTAAGTACTGAATAAAGTTTTGCTTAATTAATGCACAAATATAAAATCAAATTTCCTCACAAACCTAATTAGTGCAAATATCCAATGGAATTTTTTTTAAGTTGGAGCCATTCAGATACACCTTTGAGATGATGTAATTTCCCATTTTATAGTAACCACATTTAAGCACTACATAGCTGTTCTTTTGATGGTGAAGCAAGCTGTGTATTTGAAAACTCTAGACATGTAGATAATACAGAGTAGCCTTTTTATTGTGGTAAGTATATATATATGTATATATATATAAAAAATATATATATATAAAACAAAACATTTACCATTTCAACATATTTTACATGCACAATTCAGTGATATTAATTATATTCATCACTATCACTACTAAACATTTACAATTTTTTCCATTACCTTTAAAAGAACCTCAGTGCCCCCTAAGTAATTACTCTTTCTTCATTCCTCCCACCTCTGGATGCCACTAATAGATATTGGTCTCTATACATCTACTGGAAACCCTGGTGGTGTAGTGGTTAAGTACTACAGCTGCTAACCAAGGGGTCAGCAGTTCAAATCTCCACCAGGTGCCGCTTGGAAACTCTATGGGGCAATTCTACTCTGTCCTATAGGGACACTATGAGTTGGAATCGACTCAACGACAGTGGGCAGTGGGTTATACATCTCCTATTCTATACTATTGCATATAAGTGGGATCATACAATATTTTTCCTTTAGTGATTGACATCTCCCTCAGCATAATGTTTTCAAGGTTGTAGCATGTATCAGGACTTTATTTTTCTTTATGATAGAGTAATATGCCAGTGTAAGTATGTACCCGACCTGTTGCCGTCAAGTCAATTCTGACTCATAGCAACCCTATAGGACAGAGTAGAACTGACCCATAGGGTTTCCAAGGACTGCCTGGTGGATTTGAACTGCTGACCTTTTCGTTAGCAGCCATAGCTCTTAACCAGCATGCCACCAGGGTTTCCAAGTATGTACCACATTTTGTTTATCCATTCATCTATTCATGGACATTAAATTGTTTCTATCTATTCGCCACCATGAATAGTGCTGAAATGAACACAGGTATACATGTATCTGTGTTCCTGCTTTCATTTCTTCGAATCTATATATATGAGTGGAATTGTTGGATCACATGGTAATTCTATGTATAAGTTTTTGAGAAACTGTCAAACCATTTTCCACAGCGGCTATACCTTTTAAAAATCCCAAGAGCAATGGGTGAGACTTCCAGTTTCTTCACATCCTCACCAGCACCTCTTGATTTCCATTTTTTATCATAGTCATCTTACAGGAGTGAAGTGATATATCATTTTAGTTTTGATTTTCATATCCCTAATGACTAACAAGCCTTGATGGTGCAGAGTTTAAGAGCTACGGTTGCTAACCAAGAGGTTGGCAGTTCAAATCCACCAGCCACTCCTTGAAAACTCTATGTGGCAGTTCTACTCTGTCCTATAGGGTCGCTATGAGTTATAATCAACAACGCCAGCAAAGGGTAATGACTGTTGTTGTTGTTGTTAGGTGCCGTTGAGTTGGTTCCGACTCATAGCGACCCTATGCACAACAGAACGAAACACTGCCCAATCCTGCACCATCCTTAAAATGGTTGCTATGTTTGAACCCATTGTTGCAGCCACTGTGTCAATCCACCTCATTGAGGGTCTTCCTCTTTTCCACTCACCCTGTACTTTACCAAGCATGATGTCCTTCTCCAGGAACTGATCCCTTCTGACAACATGTCCAAAGTATGTAAAATGCAGTCTGGCCATCCTTGCTGCTAAGGAGCATTTGGTTACACTTCTTCCAAGACAGATTTGTTCATTCTTTTTGCAGTCCATGGTATATTCAATATTCTTCGCTAACACCACAATTCGAAGGCGTCAATTCTTCTTCGGTCTTCCTTATTCATTGTCCAGCTTTCACATACATATGAGGTGATTGAATATACCATAGCTTGGGTCAGGCGCACCTTAGTCTTCAAGGTAACATCTTTGCTTTTCGACACTTTAAAGAGGTCCTTTGCAGCAGATTTGCCCAATGCAACGCACCGTTGGATTTCTTAACTGCTGCTTCCATAGGTGTTGACGGTGGACCCAAGTAAAATGAAATCCTTGAGAATTTCAATCTTTTCACTGTTCGTCATGATGTTGTTTATTGGTCCAGTTGTGAGGATTTTTGTTTTCTTTATGTTGAGGAGTAATCCATAATGAAGGCTATGGTCTTTGATCTTCATTAGTAAGTGTTTCAAGTCCTCTTCATTTTCAGCAAGCAAGGTGGTGTCATCTGCATAGCACAGGTTGTTAATGAGTCTTCCTCCAATCCTCCTGATGTCCCGTTCTTCTTCATATAGTCCACCTTCTCAAATTATTTGCTCAGTGTACAGATTGAATAGGTATGGTGAAAGGATACAACCCTGACGCACACATTTCCTCACTTTAAACCACTCAGTGTCCCTTGTTCTCTATGAACAACTGCCTCTTGATCTATGTACAGGCTCCTCATGAGCACAGTTAAATGTTCTGGAATTCCCATTCTTCACCATATTATCCATAATTTGTTAAGATCCACACAGTCGAATGCCTTAGCATAGTCACTAAAACATGGTATTCTCTGCTTTCAGCCAGGGTCCATCTGACATTAGCAATGATATTCCTGGTTCCACATCTTCTTCTGAATCTGGCCTGAATTTCTGGTAGTTCTCTGTCAATATACTGCCGCTGCCACTTTTGAATGATGTTCAGCAAAATTTTGCTTGTGTGTGATATTAATGATACTGTTCGATAATTTCTGCATTTTGTTGGATCATCTTTCTTGGGTATTGGCAAAAATAAGGATCTCTTCCAGTCAGTTGGCCAGGAAGCTGTCTTCCATATTTCTTGGCATAGACGAGTGAGCACTTCCAGCGCTGCATCCCTTTGTTGAAACATCTCAATTGATATTCCATCAGTTCCTGGAGCCTTGTTTTTTTGCCAGTGCCTTCAGTGCAACTTAGACTTCTTTCTTCAGTACCTTCAGTTTCTGATCATATGCTATCTCTCGAAATGGCTGAACATTGACTAATTATTTTTGGTATGACTCTGTGTAGTGACTAATGAATATTAAATATATCCTGGACTACCAGAAGAACAAACAAATCTGTCTTGGAAGAAGCACAGTCAAAATGATCCTTAGAAGCAAGGATGGTAAGACTTTGTCTCACTTTCTTTGGACATGTTATCAGGATGTCCCTGGAGAAGGACATCATCATGCTTGGTAAAAGCAGAGGGTCAGGAAAAAAAGAGAAGACTCAGTAAGATGGATTCACACAGTGGCTGCAATAATGGACTCAAACATAACAACGATTGTGAGGATGGCACAGGACCGGGCAAAGTTTCATTTTGTTGTCTATAGGTTCCTATAACATGGAAACCAACTTGATGGCACCTAACATCAATAAGAATGACTAATGACATTGAACATCTTTTTATGTGCTTATGGCCATTTGTTTTTCTTCCCTGGTTAAATGTCTATTTAAGTTCTTTGCCTAGTTAAATGTCTATTTAAGTTGTTTGTCTATTTATTGCTTAGTTGTAGAAGTTCTCTCTATGTATACCAGATATTAAAGCCTTATTACATATATAGTTCCCACATTTTTCTCCAGTGTGTAGGTTATGTCATCATTTTGTTGATGAAATCCTTTGATGACCAAAATTTTTTTTTTTTTAGTTTTGATGATGTCCCATTTATCTATCTTTTCTTTTATTACTTGTGCTTTTGATGTCATATCTAAGGATCCATTCTTAAATACAAAGTTCTAAACATTAATCATATGGATTCTTCTAAGAGTTTTATGGTTTAATTCTTACATTTAGGCCCATAATCCATTTTGAGTTTTTTTTCTTACATGTTGTAAAGTATGGTCCATTTGGGGATAGTTTTCCATGCTAAAATACAGTAGTTCCACCAGCATTTATTAAAGATATTATTTTTCCCCATTGAATGGACTTAGCACTCTTGTCAAAAATCAATGACCATAGATATGAATGTTTATTTCTGGATTTTCAATTCTATTCCATTGGTCAGTATGTCTATTATTACACCAATACCAGACTGCTTTGATTACTGTAGCTTTATAATAACTTTTGAGATACAGAAATGTGAGTACTTCTACTTTGGTCTTCTTTTTCAAGATTGCTTTAACTATTTAGAGCCCATTGCAGTTACATATAAACTTGAGGATAGATTTTTCCATTCTGGAAAAAAAGACGTTGGAATTTTGCTGGATATTACGTTGAGTCTACACATTGCTTAGGATAATTAATACATGAGCACCAAATGTCCTTCCATTTATTTCGGTCTTCTTTAATTTCTTTCAGCAGTGATTTTCAATTTCTTTCAGCAACGATTTATAGTTTTCAGTGTGCAAGTCTTTTGCTTCTTTGGCAAAATTCATTCCTAGGTATTTTATTCTTTTAGATGCTACTGTAAATGGAATTGTTTCCTTAGTTTCCTTTTCAGAATGCTCATTGTTGATGTGTAGAAACTCAACTGATTTTTGTGTGTTGACATTGTATCCTGCCCCTTTGCTGAATTTGTTTATTAGCGCGGGTAGCTTTCTTATGGATTCTTTGAAGTTTTCTATATGTAAAGCCATGTCATCAGCAATTTTGAATAGAAGTTTCTTTCCCAATTTATTTCTTTTACTTGACTAATTTCTCTTGCAAAACATTCAGTACAATATTGAATTGCACTAGTGAGAGCTACACCCTTGTCTTGTTCCTGATACTAAGGGGAAAGCTCTCAGTCTTTCTCCATTGAGTATGATGCTAGCTGTGGGTTGTTAATCCATGCCCTTTATCATATTGAGAAATTTTCATTCTATTCTTAGTTTGTTGAGTGTTTTTATCGTGAATAAAATTAGGTTTTGTCAAATGCATTCTCTGTATTAATTGAGGTGATCATGTGGTTCTTTCCCTTTGTTCTACCAATGTGATGTATTACATTGTTTATTTTCCTGACATTGAACTGCTCTTGCATTCCTGGGATAAATTTCCATTGATCACAGTTTATAATCCTTTTAATACGCATTTGGATTTGGTTGGCTAGCATTTTGTTGAGGATATTTACATCTATATTCATAACAGGTGTTGATTTGTAGTTTTATTTTCTTGTGGTGTCTGGCTTTGGTATCAAAGTAATGCTAGCTCATACAATGATTTCGGAAGTGTTCTCTTCTATTTTTTGAAAATGTTTAAGAAGTATTGGGCTCACTTTTTCTATAAGTATTTGGTAGAATGCACTAGTGACACCATATGGTTCAGGTCTTTTATTTTTTAGTTTTATTATTATTGTTGTTTTAACTCTTTGTTGTTATGGATTTGTTGAGATCTTCTATTTCTTCTTGAGTCAATGTTGAAAGTTTATGTTTTTCTAGGAATTTATTCATTTTATCCAGGATATCAAATTTGTTGGCATACAATTTTTTGAACTATTTTCTTATGATCTTTTCAATTTCAGTGATTTCTATTGCAATGTCTCCACTTTTATTTCTGATTTGAAGTATTTGCATGTTCTCTCTTTTTGGTAAGTTTAGCTAGATATTTGTCAATGTTATTGCTCTTTAAAAAAAAAAGAAAGAAAACAACTTCTTATGTCTTAGTTATCTAGTGTTGCTATAACAGAAATTTATTTTTTTCACAGTTTAGGAGCTAGAAGTCCAAACTCAGGGTGCTGGCTCTAAGGGAAGAGTTTTTCTCTCTGTCAGCCCTTGGGGGATAGTCTTTTTTCCTGGACTTCTTGGGGATCTTCATGTGGCATGGCATCTGTCTTTCCCCATCTCTGCTTGCTTCTCTGTGTATAAACTTCTCTTTTTATATCCAAAAGATTGACTGAAGAGACACCATACACTGATACTGCCTCATTAACAACAAAGAAAATCCATTCAGAAATGGGATTATAACCACAGGTATAAGGGTTAGGATTTAGAACATGTATTTTTGAAGGACACAATTCAATCCATAACATCAGATTTTATTGATTTTTTCTATTTATTTTAGATTATTTCATTTATCTCTGCTATGACCTCTTTTTTTTTATGACCTCTGTTATTTTCTTCCTCATTGTACCTTATGCTTGCTTTACTCTTCTTTTTCTAGTTCTTCAAAATGTAGAGTTAGATTATTAGTTTTAGGCCTTCTTTTTAAATGTAGGAACTTACTGTTATGAATTTCCCTCCAAGCACTGCTTTTGCTTAATCCTATAAGATTTCGTATATGTTTTCATTTTTTTAATCAACTCTAGGTATTTTCTGATTTCTCTCTTGAATTTTTCCTTCAGTCATTGGTTGTTTAATGTTATGTTGTTTAATTTCCACACATTTGTGTTTTCCAGCTTTCTGTTATTGCTAATTTTATTCCATTAGTGTGGAAAATATATTATTTATAATTTAAATCTTTTTAAATTTATTGAGGATTGATTTGTGATCTAAAATACTGTCTATCTTAGAGAATGACCCATGTGCACTGGAGAATAATACATATTGTGCTATTGTTGGTGGAGTATTCTATACATGTCTGCTAACTCTAGTTAGTTTGTTGTTCAGGTCCTCTTTTTCCTTATTGATCTTTCTAGATGTTCTTTTTATTACTTCTTTTTAATAATAATATATATATTTTTTTTTAACCAGTGTTTGCTTTATATATTTAGGTACTCCTATTTTAGGTACATAAGCTATTTACAATTGTTATATCTTCTTGATGAATTGACCCTTTTATCATTATATAATGTACTTCTTTGTCTCTTATAACAGATTTTGGCATAAAGTGTGTTGTATCTGATATGACAATCTCCATGCCAGCTCTCTTTTGTTTACTATTTGCAAGAAATATGTATATTTATATATATATTCACTTTCAGCCCATTTATGTCCTTGGGCCTAGGATGTGTCTGCTGTGTATAGCATATAATTGAATCATATTTTTTTATCCATTATGACTCTCTCTGCCTTTTGACTGGAGCATTTAGTCCATTTATATTCACCGTAATTAGCAGTAAGGAAGGACTTAATTTTGCCATTTTGTTACTTGTTTTTTGGTGTATATTTACCCTTTCTTTGTCCTTAATTTCCTCCAATATTGCAAAATTTTGTGTGTTGTTGATTTTTTTTTAGTTAACCATTTCAATTTTATTCTTCTTTCCTTTTCTGTATATACATTTTAGATATTTTCTTTGCAGTTACAATGATGATTACATTTAACATCTTACATTTATAACGATCAGATTTAGATACTAATGTAATTTCAATTACATACAAAAACTCTGTTCTTAATACCATTTCTTTTCTGCTTCCCATTTATGTTATTCTTATCACCTATTACATATTTATATATCATAAAGTCATACTCATTTTTATGCATTTGTCATTATGAGCCATGATAGACACAATGATTAGAATTATCAAGCAAAAATACTTTAAAACTAGCTCTTATATTGTCTATAAAATCACTTTTAATGGAGAGCTTTCTTTCAATGTATGGCTGGAAGTTACTTCTAATGTCCTTTCTTTCCCATCTAGCATTCCCTTTAGCATTTCCTGTAGGGTTGATCTAGTGGATAAGAACTCATTCAGCTTTCGTTCATCTGGGATTGTGTTAATTTTGCCCTCAACCTTGATGGACAGTTTTGATGGATAAAGTATTCTTGGTTGTCAATTATTCTCTTTCAACACTTTAAATATGTCATTCCACTGCCTTCTGGCCTCTGAGGTTTCTGAATAGAAATTGGCACTTAACTTTGGGGATTCTTAGTATTTAACATTTTGCTTCTCTTTTTTTGCTTTCAGGATTCTCTCTTTAGCTCTGCTCAGCAGCCTCGCCTGACTAGTTCTGTAAAGAATGCCTTCAAACAAGCATGGACACTGAATATTTCTCTTTCCTGAGCCAATGCCCACCTAGTGCTTCAAGAGAGATTTTCTTGTATTCCAGGGAAGAAACAAGCAGCAAAAATCAGAAAATATCTGATTGTTCCACTTTTCAGTGTTTGCTGTTGTTACTTAATGAAGGCTGCAGTTGACTGTTTAATGACTTTTCAAGCTAACTTTTAGAAAGTGTGTGATTTAATTCTGTTACCTCTGAAGTCATTCAGTGGTTTGATATAGATATCATCAGTGAGCACTCTGTGCCTTTAAATCTGCTGTCAGGGTGCAGCCATTGCTGGGAGAAGGCTGTATTAGTTTTAGTGATCTGAACCCTTCCCTCAGGACCCTTCTTGTCCAAACCAACTGTACACAGTCTGTAACCCCAAATCCAAGGAGGAAAAGGTCCCCGATGCCCACCCTGGCACCAGCCAGCCACTCTATGAACACAGGTAGTTTACTCCACCACCACAGAGGGGCTGTGGAATGGAGGATGACAGCTAGTTGGTGCACATGCTTCCCCTAAGAGATATCTGCAGCTTGTCCCTTTGTCAGCCACTCTCCTGTTGAATTATGTGACCAGTCAAGCCCCAGAATTTCAAAACTGTTGATTCCAATTGCTCTTTCCAGTGCTATTGTGATTTAGGTGGAGGGACAAAACTCTAGAACTCTCTACTCCATCTTTGCACAATTTCACTTTTAAATTCTGTAGGACCCTCTCATATCAGCCCTTCTCTTTCAGTCATTAAAAGCTGAGTTTATACTTTGCTGTATTTCAATCACAATAATTAGTCCCATGTGATTTAAGTGTGAGCACTTCCTGCTGGGATTTGTCCAGTATCCCTCAAACAGTTGATGCTGTCTCATCAGAGGGAATAACCTCCTTTGTCTTTCAGACAGCCCACACACAGATATGAACAAAGAGACACAACAATTTGAGGGCAAAATAATGTCTGTTTCATGCACTCCCAATCCAGAGAGTGCACCCCTGTCTGGGAGCACAGCCCACAGTTTGCAGCTCTCCACCACAGCAGCAGACTCCATCACAGCACTCTCTGCAGTGGTGAGAGAGAAGGGAGGAGGCAGTATCCACAGTGTCAGAAAATAAAAAGAGAAAATTCGTACTGTTTGATCACAGGTATTTTCATAGTTTTGTGTTTGCTTCCAAAACCAAACCCAAACCCATTGCTGTTGAGTTGATTCTGACTCATAGTGACCCTATAGGACAGAGTAGAACTGCCCCCATAGGGTTTTCAAAGTTGTAATCTTTACAGAAGCAGACTGCCAAACCTTTCTCCCAAGGAGCAGTTGGTGAGTTCCAACCACTGACCTCTTGGTGAGCAACCGAGCTCTTAACCACTGCAGCACCAGGGTTTCTTAGTGTTTGCTTGGATGTTGTAATTCTCTGGAAGGTTTTCAGAGTTCTGAGGCCATAAAATCATCTATTTTAACTTGGTGTTTTCTACATTCATTGTAGGGACACGTGACCATGCAACTTCTTATGCAACCATCTTGCCTCTTCTCAAAACAACGTTTTTTTGAAAAATTAGATTAGAACAGCATTGCTCTGTGTTAGGGTTCTAGAAATGATTCTCCATGGAAGCACTAACTCAAATATCTGGGTAAAAATGTTGCATGGCATTTATGTGTATGACAGTAACATTAACTATGTTAAAGCAAGAAAAATATTTAGTGCATATGGATTCATCTCCATGTTGAAAATATTGCAGAAATTCATCTCATTTTCATGAACTATGAGTAGTTATGACTCCCAAAGGAAGAGACTTCAGACTTTAAAGGTGAAAGGTTAAGGTCTATATTCACACAGCCATAAATTCTGTATGTAAAGAGATTTCCCTCTGAGGTTTTTCTCAACTGTCAAATAATTCAACCATTAGCTTATCTGTTGGTAAAGGTAAGAGTTTGGATCAAAGAAAATAAAATGCCCAGCCAATTTTGAAGTACTATCATGCTGGAATTCTCCATTTTTAGTAAAATAAAACTGGACATCTTGACCACTACTAATTCATTAAACCTATGTTACTTTTTCAAATAGACACATTAGGGGATTAGCTATTGATGTGATTTCAGGATACTGACAGCAAAAACAATATCCATGGATTGAAAGCTTATTATATCCTGTGTACTCTTCTTATAATTTTATGAACATTATCTAATTTAATACTCACAGAAACCCTACAAAAAGCACATTGAACACACCTATTTATGGATAAAGAAACTGAAGCTTAAAGAAGTTGCATATCTTACCCAAGGTCATACAGTTATCAAACAACACTTCAATTTGAATCTAGGTTTATCAAATTTCAAAGCCTATATTAAAGGCACCCTACCTAAAATAGTTATCCAGTTATTCTTAAACTTGTTTTTACCAGTGGGGCCAGGAGCTTCTCAGGACATAACGAGAAAGAAGCTGAGAAAGAAGCCTTAACTTGTACATAAGTATATTACAATTTTATAATTGCAGTTAAACAGACACACTCATTTAACATGCGGAAGTGCACATTGATGAAGCATTTCTAGATAACAGCATGACATTTTAGATCAGAAGCTTAAATGTGCATAAATTTTAATCCAGCTATTATACTATTTTTTTTTATTATACTATCAGGAATTTATCATAAGAAAATGATTAGAAAAATGAGCAAAGATGTATGTTCAGGGATATAGAAAGATATATGTTCAAGAGAATTCATCAGTGTGCATATTCAATGATAAACACTGCTAAAAAGAAAGAAATATAGAAGAAAAATTGTATACTAAGCTCAACTAAAATGGCCTAAAAGTGGCATAATGAATCATTACAACTATCATACCATGTTCATCATTAAACAGCATTAATTATGTACTTAATTGATTGGTATGCCATTTCAGATGATGGCAAAATACAATTGCATTTGTCAGTTACTCCATTCTATCAGGAACTTGTCCCAATTTAAGACAGACAAAGCTTTCAACAGACACACATATATAGGAAATAAAAAGGAAGAATTCTGGGAAGATACTGGTGGGAGCAGGTCTAGAGTAACTGACCCTCCCTGTATATACTCTAAGAAATACAATGAAAGATCTGTGCTTGGTCTTGTGGAACTTTGAATCAAGGAACCACAGGCAGGCCCAAATCAACAATGAGTGTCATGCAGTAGGAAAAACTCTTTTTTCACAGTCTCCACTTGCCTTCCTGGCAAGATGGACTGTCAGCTACTATGGACTAAAGCAACATGAAGTACCAACTGATGGCTCCAGTGAAGCCTGTTCCTGCAGTCAACCCTTGGCTTGCCTGTACACAAGGAATGCCCCCAAGCTCTGAGTATGAAGCTAATTACACAGATCTGCTCGGTGGTGCATTTGGAGTGTGCCCACCACTCCCACTCCTGAAGAGATGGAAAGATGGCAGCTGTTGCCCCAGTAGACCATGAAATCACCCTTGAAGTACGAGATAAGTGGGCCATTGCAGAGCAGAAGTAGGAATAGCAAACAAGGACAAAGGCTGCATACAGCCCCACCAGCTGTTCATTCTGTGTGGGCTTTCTAACCAGTCTGGGAACCACTAAAGGACTGAAAACATGGTCAATCACAGCCCTCACAGAGCAGCAGAGAGTCGGAACCGTGGATAAAAACTGCACCCCCTGGAGGACAAATTAATTAATGCATGCTTTCTGTTCTGTTTGGGAGCCACTGAAAGACTGAAACCTCGGTCTGAGCTTTTCAAAATGGAGTTACTAAAAAGAGAAAGAGTAAGCAAAGTCTGAAGGCTCTGCTCGCCTAAGAGGTTCTTAGAGAAAGCAGTGCTATCAAAAACACCAAACACTTGGGAGGACTGAGAAAGCCAATACCTTGTAAAATTGTAATGTTGTCTTGGCTTCAATAAAAGAACACAAGGCACACACACACACAAAAAAAAAACTGGAAATAATATCTCATCCAAGTGAATAAGACAAATGGAGAGAAATCATAGCTGAAACCCAAATAATGAACAGAATGGAAGAATATAATACAACAATATTAAACAAGCTTAGAACAAAAAGAAAACACAAAGAACTAAAGTCACGGAAACAATGCATGTACAAGATAGAATTTAAATAAAGAGATTTTTTTTTTAAAGCAGATTCTGATTTATGGTGACCCCACATGTTTCAGAGGAGCGCTGCATTCCCTAGGGTTTTAAATGGCTGTGACCTTTTGGAAGTAGATGCCAAGGACTTTCTTCTGAGGCAATTCTGGGTGGATTTGAACTGCCAAACTTTTGATTAGTAGCCATACACGTAACACTTTGTGCCACCCAGGGACCCTAAAAAGGAGATAGACACTTTAAAAAGATATCACACAGAAAAACTGGAAATGAAAAAGACAATAACTAAAATGAGAAACCCACTGGAAGAATTGAACAACAGATTTGAACAGGCAGAAGAAAGATGCAGTGAACTAGAGATAAGAAAATCAAAATTATGGAGGCTAAAAAGTAACAAGGGAGAAGGCTCAAGATTACTGAGCACAGTTTAATAGAATTATGAGACACCATCAAGAGAACTAACACATGCACCATGGGAATACCTGAAGGACATAAAAGAGAAAAAACAATGGAAAGTTTATTTTAAGAAATAATGGCAGAAAAATTCCAAGTATGATGAAGGATATAAACCTACAAATTCGAAAGAAGCTCAACAAGCTCTAAGTAGGATAAACCCAATGATATCCACACCGAGATACATTATAATCAATCTCTCTAAAATGAATGAATCCTGAAAATAGCGCAAGGAAAGTGAGTAGTCACCTATAAAGGATACCCAATAAAATTAAGTACCAATCGCTCCTCAGAAATCTTGGATTTCAGAAGGCAGTGGAATGACAGATGCAAATTGCTTAAAGAAAAGAACCATCAATCAAAAAGTACTCTGTCAAAGTTGTTCTTCAAGAATGGGGGTGAAATCAAGACATTGTTAGATAAGTATATGCTCAGATATTTTATAACCCCTAGACACACCTTGCAAGAAATGTTAAAGGGAGTTACTTTGATGGGAAAGAAAGGATTTAGAGAATTAGTCAAAGGCCTACATTTAAAAAAAAAAAAGTCCGCTAAAGGTAATTGTAGGGGCAAGTATAAGAGCAACATTTAAGGTATTTTTGCTTGGTAATTAAAGTGATTATGCCCTTTATCCTTTACCATGTGAAATGCATAAAAATAAGTATACATGTACGTTACAGAGCACATGATATATAAGGATGCAATTGATGATAAACACAACACAATTGGGGGAAGTATTTGTACAGTTTTTGTATGTTACTGAAGTTAACTTGGAATCAGTTTAATTCAGGTTGTTATAAACGTAAGCTGTTGAATGAAATACTCATTGTAACCATAAAGAAAATATTTAAAAAACACATTAAAAAAAAAAAGAAGGGAACCAAAATGGTCCTCAAGAAAAGTAACGAAACACTAAAATTGGCAGTTTCAGAGGAAATATGAGACAAAGAAAATACAAGACATACAAAAACAAATTTAAAAGTAGCAGAAATAAGTCCTTCCTCATCAGTAATTAAAATGAATGTAAATGGACTTAATGCTCCAGGCAAAAGGTAAAGAGTAGCATGATGATTAAAAAAAATGATCCAACTATCCACTATACACAAAAGACACATGAGGGTACAAATAGGGTAAAAATGAACAGATGGAAAAAAAACAATACCATGCAAATAGTAGCTGAAAGAGAGCTGGTGTGTGATCTTAACATCAGACACATCAGACTTTAAATCAAAATAAGACACAAAGAAGAAAATTATGTAATGATAAAAGTGTCAACTTATCAAGAAGATATAACAATTATAAATATCTATTCACCTAACATTGGAGCTTCTACATGTACAAAGCAAACACTGAGAAATTAAAGGGAGAAATAGACATTTCTACATAAACAGTTGAAGACCTCAGTATACCACTTTCAATAATGGAAAGAGAACATCTAAAAAATAAATAGATAAGGAAATACAGGACAGAATGACACTATAAACCAACTATACCTAGCAGACATATATGGAACACTTGACAAAACCACAGCACATTCTTCTACAGTGCACACGGATCAATCTCCAGGATAGGCCAATACTAGGTCACCAACCTACCCCAATAAATTAGGAATATATATATATATATATATTGCAATTTGTCTTAATTATCTAGTGCTGCTATTACAGAAATACCACAAGTGAATGGCTTTAACAAAGAGAAATTTATTCATTCAAGTCTAGGAGGCTAGAAGTCTGAATTCAGGGTGCTACCTCCAAGGGAAGGCTTTTTCTCTATGTGGGCTCTGGGGGAAGGCCCTTTTCATCAGTCTTCCCTGTTTGAGGAGCTTCTCAGTGCAGGGATGACAGTCCAAAGGATGTGCTATTCTCCTGGCTGTTTCTTGGTGGTATGAGGTCCCCACGTTTCTCTTCTTGCTTCTCTCCTTTATATCTCAAAAGAGATTGACTTAAGACACAACCTAATCTTATAAATTGAGTCCTGCCACATTCACATAAATGCTGCTAATCCCACCTCATTAACATCATAGAGGTAGAATTTACAACGCACAGGAAAATCACATCAGACGAAAATCACACAATACTAGGAATCATGGCCTAGCAAAGTTGACACATATTTTTAGGGGACGCAATTCAATCCATAACACAATCATACAAAGTGTTTTCTCTGACAACAATCGAGTGAAATTAGAAATTAATAATACTAAGAAGACTGGGAAATACAAAACTATCAGAAAATTAAACAATAGTGTTAAACAACCAATGGCTAAAGGAAGAAATTCAGCAAGAAATTATAAAATACTTATAAAACCTGTTGCTCTCGAGATGATTCTGACTCATAGTGACCCTATAGAACAGAGTAGAACTGCCCCATAGAGTTTCCAAGGAGTGCCTGGTAGGTTCAAACTGCCAACCTTTTGGTTAGTAGCCATAGCTCTTAACCAGTATGCCACCAGGGTTTCCAAAATACTTATAGTTGAATGAAAATGAAAGAGCTACATAACAAAACTTATGAGACATGACAAAAGCATTTTTCAGAGGGGAGTTTATAGATGCCAATTCCTACATTAAAAAATAAGAAATATCACAAATCAATGACTTTACAACTTGAGGAAGTAGAAAAAGAAAAAGAAGAGCTAACCAAAATCAAAACACCCAGAACTAAGGAGATAACAAAGATCAAAGCAGAAATAAATGAGACAGAGAACAGAAAAATAATAATCAATGAAATCGGAAGTTCTTTGAAAAGATCAATAAAAATGGCATACCTGCAGCTTGACTAAAGAAAAAAAATTGAGAGAATGCATATATCTCAAATTGGAAATGAAAGTGGAGTCGTTACAACAGACTAGAGAAATAAAACGTATCTTTTTTTTAAGAGAATTACTACGAACATTGTACACCAGCAGATTAGATAAACTAGATGAAAAGGACAAAATTATAGAAACAAATAAGCTTCCTACATCGACTCTTTAAAAAGTTAAAAAGCAAAGATGTTACTTTAAGGACTAAGGTGCGCCTGACCCAAGCCATGGTGTTTTCGACTGCTTCATATGCATGCTGTAAACTCTAAAACACTATTGAAAAAAAAAAAAGGACCTAAATCAATGAAAGGACATTCTGGGCTTATAAACTGGGAGACTTAATATTGTTAAGATATCAATAATACCTAACGCAAGGTTGTTGTTATTGTTCGGAGTCATGAAGTCAGTTCTGACTCATAGTAACCCTATGTACAACAGAAGGAAAAGATGCTTGGTTCTGCACCATCCTCACAGTAGTTGTTATGCTTCAGCCCATTGTTGCAGTCACTGTGTCAAACATAGCTACGATTGTGGGGATGGTGCAAGACTGGGCAGTGTTTCATTCTGTTGTATATTAGGGTCCCTATGAGTTGGAACAGACTTGACGGCATCTAACAACTGCATGCTGTCATTTAATACCACAGTGTTTCTATTTGACTACAGAGTCTCAACTCTATCACTGCCTAACTGATGACCTTGTCAAGTATCTTCTCCTCTCCAGAGAAAAGATAGACAAAGAACATAACTCTAATAAAAAGAGTGGCAGTGCCTACATTAACATCAGATAAAGCAGATTTTGAATGCAAAATAATACAAGGTATGAAGAAGCTTATTTCATAATAATGAAAACAACAATACACAAGAGGGCATAAGAATCCTAGATGTATATGCACCTAATAAAAGAGCTTCAAACTCCATGAACTAAAAAATAAAATAGCAAGAAGATATATACAAATCCACAATTATAGACGTCTATTTCAACCCAGTCCACCACTTGTCTGTCAGTTTGTTATACTGTGGTGGCTTCTGTGCTGCCATGATGCTGGAAGCTATGCCACCAGAATTTCAAGAGCCAGCATGGTCATCCATGGTAGAGAGGTTTCGGCGGAGCTTCCACACTAAGACAGATTTGGAAGAAGGACCTGCCCATCTACTTACTTGGAAAAAAAAAGTGAAAGCCTCATAGATAGCAGTGGAACATTGTCTGATACAGTGTTGGAAGATGAGGCCCACAGGTTGGAAGGCACTCAAAATATGATTGGGGAGTAGCTGCCTCCTCAAAATAGAGTCGACCTTAATGATGTGGGTGGACTAAAGCTTTCACGATCTCCTTTTACCGATGTGGCATAACTCAAAATGAGAAGAAATTGCTCTCATATCCTAGGCATTAGTGAGCTGAAATTGATTGGTGTTGGCCACTTTGAGTCACACAATCAATACAGTCTATTATGCCAGGAATGACAAACTGAGGAGGAAAGGAATCACATTCATCATTAAAAAGAACAAGGGGGTGGGGCAAAGATAGCAGAGTAGTCAGACCCTTCTGGTGGTTCCTCTTACAACAAAGACCCCCCCCAAAAAAACAAGTGAATCGATTATATATGACAATCTAGGAGCCCTGAGAATCAAAGGCAAAGTTGAGGAATCCGATTGAGTGGCAGGCGGAGGAAGAGATGGTTCAGAATCAGCAAGGAGTTGCCAGACCGGCCCGGGTGGGAAGCGGCACCCCCCATGCCAGATCTGCTGGCACAAGCGAAGTGACAGAAGCAAAGGCATTTGGGACACATTTTCCACATCAGAAGAGACTGAGTGGCAGAGGGCTCACTCACACCACCAGAATCAGTGAAAAGTGCCTCTCTTGGACAAGATCAGTACTTGTGTTTAATCTACTAAGGGGAACAAAAAATACCCCTTTGGAAAAAATTCTCCCCCATTTAACTGACCCCTCTGCACTGGGTTCTGAGCTGGCTTCAGTGATAGCCACTTTCCTTGGACTGGAAGTAGGATGTGTCGCACACCCTGAGCCATCCTTCTGGCCTTGGAGAAGGAAAAAACTGAAAAACAAGGGGAAAAAAATACTCTGCCAGCTTCCCTAATCTGGAAACTCAGGGAAGAAACAGCTCCTTCGCCTAGGCACAAGCATAAGCAGTCCACAGACTCTGAATGTCTTTCACCCCTGCATAGACCTGTGTGGGCCCATTACAACAGCATAGGCCCTCATTAGCACAATACAACAGGGTATGTACCTGAAGTCTAACTTCAACTGTTTCAGTTATATGGTGAACAGGCAGATTTGTGACGTTTGAAACTGCTCTGCCTATTAAGCAGGGTCCTTTTTTACCTACCCACATCAGGGGCCTGGGGACATAAATGGTCCATGGACTCAGAATACCCTTCCCCCCTGCATGGACCCGTGTGGGCCTATTTCAGGAGAATAGGCCCTTGTTGGCAGACTCCAACCATTTCAGCTATGTGGTGGAGAGGTGGGTGTTTGATGTTTGACATTGCTTTGCCTATTAAACAGGGTCCTCACCCACCAACATCAGGGAACTAAAGACTGGTGTCTTCACCCATACCACCTAGCCACCCTCTACAGGGGTCGACAGATAAGTGGTGCCTCCCAGTCTTTCCAGCCAAGAGCATTGGGTGGCCATAGTTTAGCAGCAAAACTCACCCACCTAGGCACCCTAGAGAACATGGACACACTTTCATCACAGACACTCAGGGGTGGTTGTTAGTCCCCTGCCTTGCTCAGCGCATGACCCCCTACTGCAGCCAAATGCCTGTGCCTACACCAATTACCCCTGCTCATCTAAGACTGTAAGTGAGAGCTTGCACCACACACTTGGCAACCCACTACCTGGACCTAAGCTGAATCCATACAAGAAAACTTATGGACTCCTGGGCTCATATACCTAGTAACAGCTCTAACCACCTGATGACAGGATGTTAGAGCTTCAAAACACCAATAATCAAGTTAGCTCACTCGAGAAACCTATTTGGGCATATCAAATGAAACAAGACAAGAAGCTAGGACAGGGTAAGCAAACATAAAATAATTAAATACGATAACTTATTGATGATTCAGAGACAACAACAGTCAGTATCAAATCACACAAAGAGGCAGACCATGATGTGGTCAACAAGCTCCCAAAACAAAGAATCAAGAAATCTTCCAGATGAAGAGAACTTCCTGAAACTACCAGAGGTAGAAAACAAAAGATTAATATACAGAACTCTTTAAGAGATCAGGAAGAAGATCAGGCAAAAGCAGAACATGCCAAGAAACACAAAGACATAGCATGAGATGAACTTAAGAAGATTAAAGAAAAGCGTAATGACAAATTTAATAGGCTGCAAGAATCCATAGAGAGACAGCAAACAGAAATTCAGAAGATTAACAGTAAAATTTTGGAATTAGACAACTCAATAGAAAGTCAGCCACAGCAGAACTGAGGCAATGGGAGTCAGAATTAGTGAGAGTGAAGATAAAGCACTTGACACCAACATATTTGAGGAAAAATGAGATTTCTTGGCAGAAAACATCTCTGATATCATGAAATATGAGATCTCTATCCAAGATGCTCATTGAACCTCACACAAGGTAGATCCCAAAAGAAAGTCACCAAGACATATTATAATCAAACTTGCCAAAAATAAAAGGAGTATTTTAAGAGAAGCTAGGGATAAATGAAAAGTCATCTACAAAGGAGAGTCGATCAGACTAAGCTCGGACTACCCAACAGAAACCATGCAGGCAAGAAGGCAATGGGGTGACATATATAAAGCCTTGAAGGAGAAAAACTCCCAGACAAGAATCATATATCCAGCAAAACTGTCTCTCAAATGTGAAGGTGAAATAAGGGCATTTCCAGACAAACAGAAGATTAGGGAATTTGTAAAAATCAAACCAAAACTATAAGAAATACTAAAGGGAGACTTCTGGTTAGAAAATCAATAGCATCAAATAACAGCCCAAGACTAGGGCACAGGACAGAGCAACTAGATATCAACCCTGATAGGGAAATTGCAAAAATAAATCAAGATAAAAACACTCAAAATGAGGAACAGAGACACCATTATGTAAAAGACGACAAAATTAAATAAAAAAGAGGGTCTAAAAATGTAGTCATAGATCTTTCACATGGAGAGGAAGTCAAGCCAATATAAAGAAATAAAAGCTTGGTTTAAATTGTAAAGGTAGGGGTAAATATTAGGGTAACCACAAAGGAAACTCACAATCTTACACATCAAAATAAAAAAAAGAAAACCATAAAGACACAGCAAATACAAAATCAGTAACGAAGAAGAGGAAAAGACAATTTCTAAAGAAAAACTACTCAACACAAAAAAACTAAGTCTGGGGAACTTGGTTTGAGGGGACTTCTAAGTCAATGGGCAAAACAATTCTATTATGAAAACACTCTGCATCCCACTTTGAATTGTGGCATCTGGGGTCCTAAATGCCAACAAGCAGCCATCTAAAATACATTAATTGGTCTCAACCCACCGGGAGCAAAGGCAAAGGAAGAACACCAAGGTCACACGACAACTAAGAACCCAAGAGACAGAAAGGGGCACTTGAACCAGAGACCTACATTATCCTGAGACCAGAAGAACTAGTTGGTGCCCGGCCACAATCGATGTCTGCCCTGTCAGGGAACACAACAGACAACTCCTGAGGGAGCAGGAGACCAATGGGATGCAGACCCCAAATTCTCATTAAAAGACCACACCTAATGGTATGATTGCGACTAGAGGAATCCCAGAGACAATGCTCCCCAGAACTTCTGATGGCACAGGACAGGAACCATCCCCGAAGACAAATCATCAGGCATGAAAAGGACTGGTCAGTGGGGGGGAGAGAGATACTGATGAAGAGTGAGCTAATTAAATCAGGTGGACACGGGAGAGTGTGTTGGCAACTCTTGACTGGAGGGGGGATGGGAAGACAGAGAGAGAGGGAAGATGGTAAAATTGGCACGAAACGAGAGACTGTAAGGGCTGACTCAATAGGGGGAGAGCAAGTGGGAGAAGGGAGTAAGATGTATGTAAACCTACATGTGACAGACTGATTGGAATGGTAAATGTTCACTTGAAGCTTAATAAAAATTTAAAAAAAAAAAAAAACTAAGTGGAAAAAAGAAACTGCCAACAACACATACACACACAAAAAAGACATCAAAATGACGGCACTAAACTCATATCTATTCATAACTAAACTGAATGTAAGTGGGTTAAGTGCACCAATGAAGAGACAAAGAGTGGTAGAACGGATTAAAAAAACACACCATCTGTCTATATGCTGCCTATAAGAGATACACATTAGACTTAAAGACACAAACAAACTAAAACTCAAAGGGTGGGGAAAAATATTTCAAACAAACAACAATCAAAAAGAGAAAGTGTAGCAATAATAACTTCTGACAAAATAGGCTTTAAAGCAAAATCTACCACAAAGGATAAGGAAGGACACTATACAATGAATGATTAAAGGATCAATATACCAGGGGATATAACTACAATAAATATTTACATGCCCAATGACAGAGCTCCCAAATACACAAAACAAACACTGACAGCATTGAAAAGTGAGATTGATGGCTCCAGAATAGTAGGACTTCAACACACAAAGTTTGGTGAAAGACAGAGTAACCAGAAAGAAGCCAAACAAAGACATCGAAGATCTAAATGCCACAATCAACCAAATTGACCTCATAGACACATACAGAACACTCTACTCAATAGCAGCCAAATATACTTTCTTTCCAGTGTACATGGAACATTCTCCAGAATACACCATGTTAGGTCATAAAGCAAGCCTTAACAGAATCCAAATATTGCATAGCAGCTTCTCTGACCAAAAAGCCATAAAAGTAGGAATGAATAACAGAAAAAGCAGGGAAAAGAATTCAAGCACATGGAAACTGAACAACACCTTGCTCAAAAACAACTGAGTTATAGAAGAAATTAAGTATGGAACAAAGAAATTCATAGAATACAATGAGGGTGAAAACACTTCCTGTCAGAACCTTTGGGACACAGCTAAAGCAACGCTCAGAGGTCAATTTATATCAATAAATGCACATATCCAAAAAGAGGAAAGGGCCAAAATCAAAGAATTTTACAAATAACAACTTTTACAAATAGAAAAAGAGCATCAAAAGAAACCCTCAGGCACTAGAAGAAAGCAAATAATAAAAATTAGAGCAGAATTAAAAAATAATAAAGAACAGAAAAAAAAATTGAAAGAGTTAAAAAGACCAAAAGCTGATTCTTTGAAAAGATCAACAAAATTGATTAAGAGTTGGCCAACCTAACAAAAGAAAAACAGGAGAAGAAGCAAATAACCCGAATAAGAGATGAGATAGGTGATATCACAACAAACTCAACTGAAATTAAGAGTCATATAAGACTACTATGAAAAATTGTACTCTAACAAGTTTGAAAACCTAGAAGAAATGAATGAATTTCTAGAAACACACTACCTACCTGAACAACCAGAAAAAGAGGTAGTACAACTAAAAAAACACACAACAAAAGAAGTTATTGAAAAGGTAACTTAAAAACCTCACCCCCCCCAAAAAAAATCCGTGGCCCTGATGGCTTCACTGGAGAATTCTACCAAACATTCAGAGAAGAGTTAACACCACTGCTACTAAAGGTATTTCAGAGCACAGAAAAGGATGGAATACTCCCAAACTCATTCTATGAAGCCAGCATATCCCTGATACCAAAACCAGGTAAAGACACCACAAAAAAAGAAAAAGAACATTACAGGCCAATATCCCTCATGAATTTAGACGCAAAAATCCTCAACAAAATTCCAGCCGAAAGGATTCAACAACGTATCAAAAAAATAATCCACCATGACCAAGTGGGATTCATACCAGGTAAGCAGGAATGGTTTCACATAGAAAAACAATCAATGTAATCCATCACATAAATAAAACAAAAGACAAGAACAACACGATCTTATCAACTGGTGCAGAAAAGGCATTTGACAAAGTCCAACACCTATTCATGATAAAAAAAACTCTCAGCAAAATAGGAATAGAAGGAAAATTCCTCAACATAATAAAGGGCATTATACAAAGCCAACAGCCAACATCACTGTAAATGGAGAGAGTCTGAAAGCATTCCCCTTGAGAACGGGAACCAGAAAGGGTGCCCTTTATCATCACTCTTATTCAACATTGTGCTGGAGATCCTAGACAGAGCTATTAGGCTATATAAAGAAATAAGGTGAATCCAAATTGGTAAGGAAGAAGTAAAAGTATCTCTATTTGCAGATGACATGATCTTGTACACAGAAAACCCTAAACGATTCACAAGAAAACTACTGAAACTAATAGAAGAGTTCAGCAGAGTATCAGGATACAAGATAAACATACATAAGTCAGCTGGATTCCTCTACACCAACAAAGAGAGCAACGAAGAGGAAATCACCAAATCAATATCATTTACAATAGCCCCTAAGAAGGTAAAATACTTAGGAATAAATCTAACCTGAGACATAAAAGACCTATCAAAGAAAACTATAAGACACTACTGCAAGAAACCAAAAGAGACCTACATAAGTGGGAAAACATACCTTGCTCATGGATAGGAAGACTCAACATTGTAAAAATATCTATTCTGCCCAAAGTGATCTATAGATACAATGCAATCCTAAGCCAAATACCAGCGACATTTTTTAATGAGATGGAGAAACAAATCACCAACTTCACATGGAAAGGAAAGAGGCCCCAGATAAGTAAAGCATTACTGAAAAAGAAAAACAAAGTGGGAGGCCTCACGCTGCCTGATTTTTAAAACATATTATACTGCCACAGTAATCAAAATAGCCTGGTACTGGTGTAGCAACAGATACATAGACCAATGGAACAGAATTGAGAATCCAGACCTAAATCCATCCACATATGAGCAGATGATATTTGACAAAGGGCCAAAGTCTGTTAAATGGGGAAAAAGACAGTCTCTTTAACAAATGGTGCTGGATAACTGAATATTCATCTGCAAAAAAATGAAACAAGACCAATACCTCACACCATGCACAAAAACTAACTCAAAATGGATCAAAGACCTAAATATAAAATCTAAAACGATAAAGATGATGGGAGAAAAAATAGGGATATCACTGGGAGTCCTAATACATGGCATAAATAGTATACAAAACATTACTAACGACACACAAACATCAGAAGAGAAACTAGGTAACTGGGAGTTCCTAAAAACAAAACACTTATGCTCTTCCAAAGACTTCACCAAAAGAGTAAAAAGACTACTACAGACTGGAAAATGTTTTTGGCTAAAACAAATCTGATCAGCATCTGATC
Organism: Elephas maximus indicus; assembly: GCF_024166365.1. NCBI lineage: Eukaryota > Metazoa > Chordata > Mammalia > Proboscidea > Elephantidae > Elephas > Elephas maximus. The sequence goes on from NC_064846.1 coordinate 84,875,062, forward strand.
TCTAAAATCTACAGGATACTGCAAAAACTCAACAACAACAACAAAAATAACCCAGTTAAAAAATGGGCAAAGGATAAGAACAGGCACTTCACCAAAGAAGACATTCAGGAGGCTAACAGATACATAAGGAAGTGCTTGCGATCATTAGCCATTAGAGAAATGCAAGTCACAACTAAAATTAGGTACTATCTCACCCCAACAAGGCTGGTATTAATTCAAAAAACACAAAATAATAAATGTTGGAGAGTTGTGGGAGACTGGTACACTTATACACTGCTGGTGGGAATGTAAAATGGTACAACCACTTTGGAAATTGATTTGGTGCTTCCTTAAAATCTAGAAATAGAGGTACCATATGATCCAGCAATTCCACTAGTTGAAATATATCCTAGAGAAATTAGAGCCATCCCACAAATAGCTATATCCACACCCATGTTCATTGCAGTACTGTTCACAATAGCAAAAAGTTGGAAACAACCTAGGTGCCCATCAAAAGATGATGAATAGTTAAACAAACTATGGTATATAAACACAATAGAATTCTATGCAATGATAAAGAACAAGGATGAATGCACAAAATATCTCATAACATGGATGAATCTGGAAGGCATTATGCTGAGTGAAATTAACTTAAACTGTAAACTTTCACTGGAAGCACAATAAAAATAAATAAATAAAGATACATCCTGTCAATTTTAGGATAATATCTGTATGCATACAAGACCAGTTGATACTAATATTATTCAAATATATGCACCAACCACTAGTGACAAAGATGACGAAACTGAAGATTTTTACCAATTTCTGTAATCTAAAATTGATCAAACATGCAACCATGATGCATTGACAACTTCTGGTGTTTGGAATGTAAAGGTTGGAAACAAAGATGAATGATCAGTAGTTGAAAAATATGGCCTTGATGATAAAAACCATGTCAGAAATCACATGATAGAATTTTGCAGGACCAATGACTTATTCATTGCAATACTTTTTTTCAACTGTATAAATGACACTACATGTGGACTTCATCAGATGGAATACACAGAATTCAAAGAGGCTACATCTGTGGAAAGAGATGAAGGAGAAGCTCAATATCATCAGTCAGAAGAAGGCCATGGGTAGACTGCAGAACAGACCGCAATTCTTCATATGCAAGTCCAAGTTGAAGCTGAAGAAAATTAAAACAAGTCCCTGAGAGGCAAAACACAACCTTGAGTGTGTACAACCTGAGTTTGGAGACCATCTCAAAAATAGATTTGACTCGTTGAATGCTAATGACCGAAGACTAGAAGAGTTGTGTGATGACATCAAGAACATCATACATGAAGAAAGCAAAAGATCATTAAAAAGGTAGGAAAGAAAGAAAAGACCAAAATGGAAGTCAGAAGACACTCTGAAGCTTGATCCTGAATGCAGTGTAGCTAAAGCTATTGGAAGAAAAGTAAAAGAGCTGAAGAGAAGATTTCAAAGGACGACTCGAGAAAACTAAGTATCTTAGTTAACTAGTGCTGCTATAACAGAAATACCCCAAGTGGGTGGCTTTAACAATGAAAATTATTCTCTCACAGTCTAGGAAGCTAGGAGTCTGAATTCAGGGAGTTATATCCAGGGGAAGTCTTTCTCTGCCTGTCAGCTCTGGAAGATGCTCCTTATCATCAATCTTCCCTTGGACTAGGATCTTCACAGTGCAGGGACCCCAGGTCCAAGGGATGCATTCTTCTCCTGGCACTACTTTCTTGGCAGTATGAAGTCACCATGTCTCTCTGCTTGCTTCTCTCTTTTATATTTCAAAAAAGATTTGCTTAAGACACAACCTAACCTTGTAGATTGAGTCCTGCCTTATTAACATAACTGCCTCTAATCCTGCCTCATCAACATCAGAGAGGTAGGACTTTCAACACATAGGAAAATCATATCAGAGAACAAAATGGTAGACAATCACAAAATACTGGGAATCACGGCCTAGCCAAGTTGACATACATTTTGGGGGTACACAATTCAATCATAACATTAAGTAAAGTATTGTAATGAAATGTGCAAAGACCTGGAGTTAGAAAACCAAAAGGGAAGAACACCCTCAGTATTTCTCAAGCTAAAAGAAGTGATGAAAAATTCAAGCTTCGACTTGCAATTTTGAAGGATTGAACCACTAGGAAGCATCAAAAGAAGATGAAAAGGAATATACAGAGCCACTGTACCAAAAAAATTGCCCACTAGGAAGCATCAAAAGAAGATGAAAGGAATATACAGAGCCACTGTACCAAAAAAGTTGATCGACATTCAGCCATTTCAGGAGGTAGCTTATAATCAAGGAACATGGGGGATAAAGGAAGATGTCTAAACTATACTGAAGGTAGATTGACTAAATACAAGGCTCCAGGAATTGACGGGATAGCATTTGAGATGTTTCAACAAACAGTTGTAGCTCCGGAGTTGTTCACTCGTCTATGCCAAGAAATTTGGAAGACAGGTACCTGGACAACTGCCTGGAAGAAATCTATATTCGTGTCCATTCCATAGAAAGGTGATCTAACAGAATGCAGAAATTATCAAGTATCATTAATATCACAGGCAACTAAAATTTTGCTGAAGATGATTCAACAACCGTTGCAGCAGTACTTAGGCAACTGCCGGAAATTCAAGCCAGATTCAGAAGAGAATGTAGAATGAGGGCTATCATTGCTGATGTCAGTCAGATGGATGTTGGCTGAAAGCAGAAAATACCAGAAAGATGTTCACCTGTGTTTTATTGTCTGTACAAAGGCATTCAACTTTGTGGATCATAACAAATTATGGATAACATTGCAAAGAATGGGATTTACGGGGCACTTAATTGTGCTCATGTGGAACCTGTACATAGACCTGAACAAGGGAAAAAACTATATGGTTTAAAATCAGAAAAAAGTATGTGTCGGTGTTTTATCCTTTCACCATACTTATTCATTCTGTATGCTAAGCAAATAATCTGAGAATTGGAGTGTAAGAAGAAGAACTTGGAATGAGGATTAGAGGAAGTCTAATTAACAACCTGTATTTTTTTTAATATGCAGATGACGCAACATTGGTTGCTGAAAGTGAAGAGGACTTGAAGCACTTACTGATGAAGATCAAAAGCTACAGTTTTCGGTAAGAATTATACCTCAACATAAGGAAAACAAAAATCCTCACAACCGGACCAATATGGAACATCATGGTAAATGGAGAAAATATTGAAACTATCAACAATTTCATTTTACTTGGGTCCACAATCAATGGCCGTGGAAGCAGCAGTCAAGAAATCAAGCAATATGCATTGTGCATATCTGGTGCAAAAGACCTCTTCAAAGTGTTAAAAAGCAAAGATGTCACTTTGAGGAATAAGGTGCACCTGACCCAAGCCAAGGTATTTTCAATTGCCTCACATGCATTCAAAAGATGGGCAATGAATAAGGAAGACAAAGAAGAATCCATGCATTTGAATTATGGTATTGGCAAAGAATATTGAATATACCAGAAGAATATACTGCTAGAAGAAAGAACAAGTCTGTCTTGGAAGAAGTACAGCCAGAATGCTCCTTAGAAGTGTGGGTGGCAAGATTTCATCTCCCTTAATTTGGACATCTTATCAGGGAGGGACCTATCCCTGGAGAAGGACATCTTGCTTGGTAGTTAGTCAGCAAAGAAGAGTAAGACCCTGAACAAGATGAATTGACAGAATGGCTGCAAAAATGGGCTCAAACATAACAATGATTGTGAAAGTGAAGCAAAACCAGCCAGTGTTTTGTTCTGTTGTACATAGGGTTGCTATGAGTTGGAACTGATTCAATGGCACCTAACAACAACATCTTTGGTAAAGGATATATCTTGCATCCAAGATATGCAAAGACCTCTTAAATGTCAACGACAGAAAGAGAAAAACAAACAATTGAAAAACAGACAAAAGATCTGAACAGACATCTCACCAGAGAAGATATACAGATGTCACTAAGCATATGAAAAGATGCTCAGGGAATTGCAAATTAAAAAAAGCATGATACCACTAACACATCTTTTGAATGGTTAAAATTCAAAACACTGACAGCACCAAATATAGGTAAGAACGTGAAGTAATAGAAACTCTTCACTCATTGCTAGCGAGAACACAGAATGGTACAGCCACTATGGAAGACATTATGGCAGTTTCTTACAAAGTTAAACATAGGCTTACCACACAACCCAGCAATTATGTTCCTAAGTATTTACCCAAATCAAGTGAGCATTTATGTCCACAAAAAACTTGCACATGAATGTTTATAGCAGGTTTGTTTATAATTGCTAAAAGCTGGGAGCACCAAAGATGTTCTTAAATCAATGGACGGATAAACATACTGTGGTAAATACAAACACTGGAGTATTATTCATTGATAAAAAAAAAATGAGCTATCAAGCTGTAAAAAGACATGGAGGAACCTTAAACGCATACTGATAAGTGAAAGGAACCTGTCTGAAAAAGTTATATACTGCATGGAATCCAACTATACAACTTCCTGGAAAAGGCAAAACTATAGAGAAAATAAAAAGATCAGTGGTTACCAGGGGTTGTAGGGAGGGATAAATAGGTGAAGCACAGAGCATTTTAAGGGCACCAACACTATTCTGTATGATACTCTAATAGTGGATACATAACATTATGCATCTATCAAAATCCATAAACTGTGCAACAGTAAGACCTAAAGTAAGCTATGAACTTGAGTTAATAATAATGTAACGACTTAGTCAACTCTAACGAATGTACCACACTAATGCAAGATATTAATAATAGGAGAAAGTGTGTTCAGGGTGAGAGGAGATATATGGGAACTTTCTGTACATTTTTTTTTTACAATTTTTCTGAATACCTTAAACTGCCTTAAGAAATAAAGTATATTTAAAAAATCAGTGAAACCAAACTTGGTTCTTTGAAAAGATCAACCAAATTGACAAACTTTAGCTTTACTGACCAAGAAACGAAGAGACAAGGCACAGATTAACAAAATCAGGAATGAAAGAGTGGAAGTCACTACCAACCTTTTAGAAATTGAACAGATTATAAGAATATTATTAAAATTGTATGCCAATAAATTAGATAATTTTGATAAAATGTAGAAACTCCTAGAAGGACACAAGTTGTCAAAACTGAATGAAGAAGAAAGGGAAAATAGAATACACCTATAACAATTAAAGAAATTAAATTAAAAAAAAAGAAATATCCCTACCCCCACCCCCCAAAAAAATCCCTGGAACCAATGAATTCAATGGAAAATTCTACCAGAATTTTTTTTTAAACTATCAATCTTTCACAGAAAATAGAGAAGTTGAGAACAATTCTCAAATCGTTCTATGGAACCAATATTAACAGAAAAAGTCATTACAAGTAAAGTGAAAACTAATATCCCTCACTGATATACATGTAAAAGTATTCAACAGAATACTACCAAAATGAATCCAGCAACATATAAAAAGGATAATGCACTGTGACTAAATGAGATTTATCTCAGGAATTAAAAATTATTTCAAAATATAAACATCAATTTTATACACAATATTGATAGAATGAGGAGCCCTGGTGGGGCAATAGTTAAGAGCTTGGCGACTAACCAAAAGGTCAGCAGTTTGAATCCACCAGCCGCTCCTTGGAAACCCTATGGGGCAGTTCTACTCTCTGCTGTTGGGTCACTATGAATTGGAATGGACTCGCCGGCGAGTTTTTTTCTTTTAAATTGAAAAAATAAAGGACAAAAACCGCATGATCATCTCAATACATGTAGAAAAAGCATTTGACGAAACCCAACACCCTTTCGTCGTAAAAACTCATCAAACTAGGAAGAGAACTTCCTCAATTCACCAAAGGGCAACTGTGCAAATCCAAAGCTAACACCATACTTAATCGTGAAAAGCTGAGAGCCTTCCCCCTAAGTTATCCCTTCTCTCAATAAGGCAATAATTTCCACTCTCACTACTTCTGTTCAACATTGTACTGGAGATTCTGTCAAGGGAAATTAGGCAAGATCATGAAGTAAAGGGCTTCCAGATTGGAAAGAAAGATTAAAACTATCATTATTTGCAGATGACATGATCTTGTACACAGAAAAGCCCACGGAGTTCTCAAAAAAAAAAAAAAAAAGCTATTAGAACTAATAAGCAAGTTCAATGAGGATTCAGGATACAAGGTCAATATAAAAACTTATTTTTATTTCGATACAGTAGGACTGAACAATCTGGAAATTAAGAAAATCATTCTCTTTACAATAGTATCAAAAATAAATTATTAGGAATAAATTTAAGCAAGGAGGTATAAGACTTATTCACTTCATACTACAAAAATTACTTAAAATTGTTGGAATAAATTAAAGAAGATCTAAATAAATGGAAAGACATCAGTGTTCATGGATCGGAATATTTAATCGTTGGGATGTCAATACTCTCTAAAGTGATTTACAGATTCAAAGCAATCCTTAATGAAACTCACCAGCTTTTTCTGTAGAAATGAAAAGACAACCCTCAAATTCATATGGAATTGAAAGGAACCCCAAATAGCCAAAACAATCTTGCAATAGAAGAATCAGTTTGGAGAACTCATATGTCCTATTTTCAAAACTTATTACAAAACTACATTGATGAAAATCAGTGTGGTATGGACATAAGGCTAGATATATAGACCAATAGAATATAATTGAATGTTCAGAAATAAAACCATATTTCTATGATCAATTGATTTTTGACAAAGATGTCAAGACAATTTAATCAGGAAAGAATAGTCCTTTCAACAAATGGTGCTGAGACAACCGGGTTGTTGTTAGTTGTCAAGTTGATTCTAACTCATGGAGACCACATATATGCAGAGTAGAACTGCTCCATAGAGTTTTCAAGGCTGTGACATTTTGGAAACAGGTCACCAGGCCTGTGTTCTGAGGCTCCTCTGGGTGTGTTTGAACTGCCACCCTTTCAGTTGGTAGTCAAGTACCTAACCGTTTGCAGCACCCAGAGACTCCTATGGGACAACTGGACAGCTACATGCAAAAGAATGAATTTAGACCCCTATCTCACACCACATACAAAAATTAACTCAAAGTGAGTGAAAGATCTAAATGTAAGAGCTAAAACATCAAAACTCCTAAAAGAAAACAGTGATAAATCTTCATGATCTCAGATTTGGCACTAGATTCTTAGGCATGTCACCAAAAGCACAAGCAACAAAAGAAAGTATAGGTAAATTGTACTTCATCAAAACTAAAAAATTCTGTGCATCAAAAGGTCACTAGCAAGAAAGTGAAAAGAGAACATATAGAATGAGAGAAAACATTTGCAAATCATCTATCTGATAAGGATCTAGTATTTAGAACATACAAAGAACTCTTACAACTCAAAGACAAAAAAGTCAATTCAATTTTATAAATGGGCAAGGAACTCAAATAGATATTTCTCTAAAGAAGATACACAAATTGTCAACAAACAAAAAACGATGCTCAGCATCATTACCCATCAAGCTTATGCAAATCAAAACCACAATGGCATACACTTCGCACCCAATAGGATAGCTATAATAATATAAAAAAAAATTAAAATAACAAGTGTTGCTGAGAATGTGGAGAAATTGAAAACCTGATGTATTCCTTGTGGGAATAAAAAATAGTGCAACTACTGTAGAAAACAGTTTAGAATTTCTTTAAAATGTTAAACACTGAATCACTGTATGACTCAGCAATTCCCTTCCTAGATATGTACTCAAAATAATTGAAAACAAGTATTCAAGAAAATACATTATTTGAATGTTCACAGAAGCATTATCACAATAGCCAAAGGTGGAAACAACCCAAATATAAACAATAGTGGTATAACCCTACAGTTCAGTGTTTTCTAGCCATAAAAGATAATGAAGCACTGATATATGCCACATTGTGGCTGGACCTTGAAAACACGATGCTAAGTGAAAGAATCCAGCCATGAAAGGTCATGTATTGCATGATTTCATACATATTAAATGTCCACAATAGGTAAATCCATAGAGACAGAACATAGATTAGTGGTTGCCAGGTTCTTAGGGGAGGAGGAAATGTGGTTGTTGTTGGTAGGTGTTAGGAGTGACGGCTTAATGGGTACAGGGCCTTCTTAGGGGGTGATGAAAAGTTTATGAAATTAGAGATGCCTGTTGCACAGCATTTGAATGTACTAAAACCCCAGTGCCGTCGAGTCGATTCCGACTCATAGCGACCCTATACTAAACGCCACTTAATTGTATATTATAAAATGTTTAATTTTATGTCGTCAATTTTTGTAGTTGTTGTTAGGTGTCACTGAGTTGCTTCTGACTCATAGCAACCCTATGTACAATGAAAGGAAACACTGCCAGGTCCAGCGCCATCCTCACAATTGTTGCTATGTTTGAGGCCATTGTTGCAGCCACTGTGTCAATTCATCTCACTGAGAGTCTTCCTCTTTTTCACTGACCTTCTACCTTACGAAGCATGCCTCCAGGGACTGGTGCTTCCTGATAACATGTCCAAACTATGTGAAAAAGAGTCTCCTCATCCTCTCTTCCAAGGAGCACTCTGGCTGTATTTCTTCCAAGACAGACTTGTTCATTCTTCTGGCAGCCCACGGGATATTCAACGTTCTTCCCTAACACTATAATTCAAAGGCCTCAATTCTTCTTTGACCTTCATTATTCATTGTCCAGTTTTCACATACAAATGAGGCAATTGAAAATATTATGGCTTGGGTCAGTCGTACTTAAGTCCTCAAAGTGACATCTTTGCTTTTCAACACTTTAAAGAGTTCTTTTGCAGGAGATACTACAAATGCAATACCTTGTTTCAGTTCTTAACTGTTGCTTCCATGGGCATTGATTGTGGATCCAAGCAAAATGAAATCCTTAACAACTTCAATCTTTTCTCCACTTATCGTGATGTTGCTTATTGATCCAGATGTAAGGATTTTGGTTTTCATTCTGTTGAAGTGTAATCCACAATGAGGGCTGTAGTCTTTGATCTTCATCAGGAAGTGCTTCAAGTCCCCTGCACTTTCAGCAAGCAAGATTGTATCATCTGCATATTGCAGGCTGTTAATGAATCTTTCTCCAATCCTGATGCCCCATTTGTTTAAGTCGAGCTTCTCAGATCATTTGTTTAACATACAGTTCGAATTAGTATGGTGAAAGAATACAACCCTAAGGCATACCTTTCCTGATTTTAAACCAAACAATATCCTCTTTTTCTTCTTCTCAAACGACTGCCTGTTGGTCTATGTAGATGTTTCTTCTGAGCATAGTTAAGTGTTCTGGAATTCCCATTCTTCTCAATGTTATCCATAATTTGTTATGATTCACACATTCGAATGCCTTTGCATAGCCAATAAAACACAGGTATACTTCTTTCTGGTATTCTCTGTTTTCAGTGAAGATCCTTCTGACATCAATGATACCCCTCGTTCCACATTCTCTTTTGAATCTGGCTCGAATTTCTGGCAGTTCCCTGTTGATGTGCTGTTGCAACCATTTTTGAACTATCTTCAGCAAAATTTTACTTGTGTGGAATATTAATGATATTGTTCAATAATTTATGCATTCTGTTGGATTACCTTTCTTTGGAATGAGCAGGAATATGGATCTCTTCCAGTCGATTGGCCAGGTCTTCCAAATTTCATGCCATAGACGAGTGAGCACCTGCAGCACTGCATGCATTTGTTGAAACATCTCAATTGGTATCCCATCAGTTGCTGGAAAAAAAAAATTTTTTTTTATCAGTTGCTGAAGCCCTGTTTTTTTTACCAATGCCTTCAGTGCAACTTAGACTTCTTCCTTCAGTATCATCGGATCTTAATAATATGCTACCTCCTGAAATGGTTGAATGTCAGCCAATTCTTTTTGGTACAGTGACTTTGCTTGTTCCTTCCATCTTCTTTTGATGCTTCTAGTATTGTTCAATATTTTGCCCATGGAATCTTTCAAAACTGCAAGTCAAGGCTTGAATTCTTTCTTCAGCTCTTTCAGATTGAAAAATGCAGAGTGTGTTATTTCTTTTTGGTTATTTAACTCCAGGTCTTTGTACATTTCATTATAATACTTTACTTTTTATTTTCCATCCACCCTTAGAAATCAGCTCTTTTACTTCATCATTTCTTCCATTAGCTTTAGTTACTCTATGATCAAGAGAAAGTTTCAAAGTCTCTGTTGACATCCATTTTGGTATTTTCTTTCTTTCCTTTTTAATAATCTTTTGCTTTCTTCATGTATGATGTCCTTGATGTCGTCCCACAACTTCTCTAGTCTTCAGTCATTATTGTTCAATGAGTCAAATCTATTCCTGAGATGGTCTCCAAATTCAGGTTGTATATACTCAAAGTAGTGTTTTGGCTTTCACAGAATCCTTTTAATTTTCTTCAGCTTCAACTTGAACCTGTATCCGAACAATTGATAGTCTGTTCTATAGTCGACTCCTGGCCTTGTTCTGACCGATGATATTAGGATTTTTTCATTTTCCCTTTTCACAGATGTTAATTTTTCCTGTGTTTTTCATCTGTAAGTCCATGTGTACAGTTACTGTTTATGTTGTTGAAAAAAGTTTCACAATGAATAAGTCATTGGTCTTGCAAATTTCTATCAGGTGATCTCCACTGTCATTTATATCACCAAGGCCATATTTTCCAATTACAGGTCTTTCTTTGTTTCCAACTAATGGTCTTTCTTTGTTTCCAACTTTCCAATCACCAGTAACTATCAATATATCTTAACTACATGTTTGATCAATTTCAGACTGCAGAAGTGGGTAAAAATCTTTATTTTCCTCATCTTTGGCTTTAGCAGTTGGCGTGTAAATTTGAATAATAGTCATATTAACTGGTCTTCCTTGTAGGCATATGGATATTATTCTATCACTGACAGCATTTACTTTAGGATAGACCTTGAAATGTTCTTTTTTACAATGAATGTAACACCATTCCTCTCCCATTTGTCATTCCCAACATAGTAGACCATGTGATTTTCTGATTCAAAATGGCCAATACCCATCCATTTAAGATCACTAATGCATAGGATATCAAACTTTAGGTGTTCCATTTCATTTCTGATAAATTACAATTTTCCTAGATTCATACTTCTCACATTCAGTGTTCTGATTATTAATGGACATTTGCAGCTGTTTTTTTCTCATTTTGGGTAGTGCCACATCAGCATAGAAGGTTCTAAATGCTTTGCTCCATTCACAGCTTTAAGGTTGACTACACTTTGAAGAGGTGGTTCTTCAGTTTTGTCTTGCATGCCTTCCCACCTGAGGGGCTTCTCTTATGCTCTATATCGCACAATGCTCCTCTGCTGTTCATAAGGTTTTCATTGGACAGGTTTTTTGGTTTTTTTTCCAAAAGTAGACTGCCAGGTCCTTCTTCCTAGTCTGTCTTAGTCTAGAAGCTCCTCTGTAACCTGTCCACCAAGGGTGAGCCTGCTGGTATTTGAAATACCTGTGGTATAGCTTCCAGCATCACAGCAACATGCAAGCCACCACAGTATGACAAATTGACAGATGTGTGGTGGATGTGAATTTTACCTCAATAAATACACATGCATTAAAAATTGATAAATTAGACTTCTTCAAAATTTATAACTTATGCTCTTCAAAATGTTCATTCCCTGCAAAGTAATTGACGGCACAATCACAGACTTGGAGAAAATATTTGCAAATCATATATCTGTTAGAGGACTTTTATCCAAGGTGTATAAAGACCTCTAAAATCTCAACGAAAAGAAAACCCAGTTTAAAAATGGGCAAAAATTTGAACAGAAACTTTACCAAAGATACACTGAATGACTCTTTATTAAGGAAATGCAAATTTAAAAAGCAATGTAATACCACTACATACCTATTAGAAAAATTAAAATAAAGCGATGGAACGGGTAAATGGGTAAACAAATTGTAGTATACCCATACAATGGAATTGTCCTTAAAAATAAAAAGGGAATGAACTGTTGCTACATGCAACAATATGGGTGAGCCTTAAAATAAGTAAGCTAAGTGAAAGAAGCCAGACCATAGAGTGCATACTTATGATTTCATTGACAAAATTATACAAAATGCAAACTCATCTTCAGTTACAGAAAGAACATCAGTGATTGCCTGAGGACAAGGGGGTGGTGGGAAGTGGATGTATGGGTAGAGTTGGCAGGGAAGGATTACACAGCAGCCTGAGAAAACATAGGCAGGTGATTGTTATTTGCATTTTCTTGAGTGTGATGATTGTTTCACAAGTGTATACGTAAGCTAAAATAAACTAATTTTACACTTTGAATATGTGCTTTTTTGTTCGATTTAAACCATGATACAGTTGTTAAGAAATTTAGGAAGGAGGAAACATCTTTGAGCACATATGTACCATGCACTGAAGTAGGTGTCACATATGTTATGTCATATAGAATCTGGCTATTCCTGGGTTTACAAGAGATTACCTAACAAAAGCAGATTGGCTCAGATTACAGGTTTCAAATGCACATTATTTTCTATTGTAACTACCACATCTACCACGTGTCTGTCAGTTTGTCTTACTGTGGTGAATTGTGTGTTGCTGTGATGCAGGAAGTTATGCCACTGGTATTTCAAATACCAGCAAGGTCACTCATGGTACATAGGTTTCAGTGGAGCTTCTGGACTAAAAGAGACTAGGAAGAAGAATCTGGCAGTCTACTTCTGAAAAAATTGGTCAGTGAAAAACTTATGAATAGCAGCAGAACATTGATACAGTGCTGGAAGATGAGCCCCTCAGGTTGGAAGCCACTCAAACTACAACTGAAAAAGAGCTGGCTCCTCAAAGTAGAGTTGACATTAATGATGAGGATGGAGTTAGGTTTCAGGACCTTCTTTGCTGATGTGGCACAACTGACTCATTTTAATAAGAAACAGCTGCAAACATCCATTAATAATTGGAATGTGAAATGGATGAACTGTGACTCTGGGAAAACTGGAAATAGTCAAAAATGAGATGGAACACATAAAGATTGAGATCCTAGGCATTACTGAGCTGAAATGGACTGATATGGGGCATTTTGAACCAGAAAACCATATGGTCCTCTACACCAGTGATGACATATTGGAGATGAATGGCATCATATTCATGGTCAAAAAGAATATTTCAAGATCTATCCTAAAGTTCAACACTGTCAGTGTTAGGATAACATCCACACACCTACAAGGAAGACCAGTTAATATGACTATTATTTAAATTTATGCACCAACCCCTAATACCAAAGATGAGGGAATTGAAGATTTTTACCAACTTCTGCAGTCTGAAATTGATCAAAAATGCAATCAGAATGCACTAATAATTAGTGATAATTGAAAGGCAAAAGGTGGAAAAAAAAGAGGGATTGGTAACTGAAAAATATGGCCTTGGTGTTAGAAACTAGAACAAACAACTCACGATAGAATTTTACAAGATCAATAAGTTTTTCATTGCAAGTATCTTTTTTCAATGACATAAACAGATGCTATACATGTGGACCTCGCCATATGGAATACACAGGAATCAAATTGGCTATATCTTTGGAAAGAGATAATGTAAAAGTTCAATATCATCAATCAGAACAAGGTCAAAAGTTGACTTTGAAACAGACCGTCAATTCCTCATACGCAAGTTCAAGTTGAAGTTGAAGTAAATTAGAAGAGGCCCAAGAGAGAAAAAGTATGATCTTGAATATATCCCACCTGAATTTAGAGACCATCTCAAGAAAAGATTTGATTCATTGGACACTAACAACCAATAGCCAGGTGAATTGTGGAATGACAAAAAGGACATCCTACATGAAGAAAGCAAAACATCATTAAAATACAGGAAAGAAAGGAAAGACCAAAATAGATGTCAGAAGAGACTCTGAAACTTGATTTTGAAGGTAGAGCAGCTAAAGAAAATGGAAGAAATAATGAAGTAGAAGAGCTGAACAGAAGATTTCAAAGGGTGGATCCAGAAGAGAAAGTAAATATTATAATGAAATGTGCAAAGACCTGGAGTTAGAAAAGCAAAACTGAAGAACACACTCTGCATATCTCATTCTGAAAGAACTGAAGAGAAAATTCAATCCTCAAGTTGCAAAATTGAAGGATTCTATAGGCAAAATATTAAAAACTCAGGAAGCATCAAAAGATGGAAGGAAAAAACACATACTTACTCTACCAAAAATAATTGTCTAAGAACAATTTCAGAAGGTAGTATATGATCAAGATCTGATGGTATTGAAGGAAGAGGTCTAATCTGCACTGAAGGCATTGTTGACAAACAAGGGTCCAGGAGTTGATGGAATACCAACTGAGACGCTTCAACAAATAGATGCAGCACTGGAGGTGTTCACTCATCTATGCCAAGAAATTTGGAAGATGGCTATCTGGCCAGCAGACAAGAAGAAATCCATATTTGTGCCTATTCCAAATAAAAGTTATTCAACAGAATGTGGGAATTATTGAAAAATGTAATTAAAATCACGTGCAAGTAAAATTTGCTGAAGATCATTCAAAAGCAGTTGCAGCAGTACATTGACAGAAATTAAACTCAGATTCAGAAAAGCACATTGAATGAGGGATATCATTATTGGTAACAGATGAATCTTGGCTGAAATGGATAATACCAGAAAGATGCTTACCTGTGCTTTATTGACTATGCAAAGGCATTCTGCTGTGTGGATCGTAACAAATTATGGGTAACATTGCCAAGAATGGGAATTCCAGAACACTTCATTGTGCTCAGGAGGAACCTGTGCATAGACCAAGAGGCAGTCTTTTGAACAGAAGAAGGGGATATTGCATGGTTTAATATCAGGAAAGGTGTGTGGGTTGTATCTAACCTTTCATGACACTTATTCAATCTGTATGCTCAGCAAATAATCAAAAGAAGCAGGAGTATAAGAAAAAGAAAGGGGCATCAAGATTGGAGGAAAAGAAGGCGGGGCCAAGATGGCTAACTAGGCAGAAGCTTCCGCTGAACCCTCTTGCAACAAAGACCTGAAAAAACAAGTGAATTGATTACACATATGACAGTCTATGAACCCTGACCATCAAACACAGAACTAAGGAATTGACCTAAGTGACAGGGGAGTGAGAGACCGTGCAGAAGCAGTGATGAGTTGCTGAGCCCCCGCAGTACCTCAGTTCCAATATGGTGGGGCTTATGGTAGTTTCCTGAGATGTGGCAAGCCCGGGACACAGCCCTAACCCCTTGGGGCAACCTCAGTGGGGACCCAGCCGGCACACACAGGCTACACAAGCCTCTGGAATCTGAGATAAAACAGTGCTCTCAACACAAGATAAGTGCTTTTGTCTATTTTACCAAGCAGATATAATAACTACTTCTGAAAATACTCTCTCCTATCTATTGGATCCCTCCCCTCCCTGCCTAGCTAGCTTCATTAACATTTGAATTCCCTGGGACTGAGATAGAAGTGCCAAGCTTTTTCTGACCCATTCTCCTGGCCTGGGAGGAGCAAATTAACAAACAGGGGAAAAATAATTTCCCAACTCCCCTAAACTGAAAGGTCAGAGCAAAAGCAGCCCCAGGCCAGGCTTAAGTGATCCACGGATTTTGGCTTTCACCCCTACATGGAACCAGGTGGCTATTATAATGCAAAGGCAAATCTATTAGAGGTCTGACTGTAATTGTTTCAGCTGTGTGGTAGAGAGGCAGGTTTTGCAGGTCTGATACCGCTCTACCTATTAAACAGAGCCCTCACCTACCCACAGCAGGGACCTGAGGGCTGACACTCCATCCACGCCACCTAACCACCCACAAAATGTATCTGGGGATATTAGTGCCTACCAGTATTTACAGGTATAAGCACTGGGTACCTAAGGTACAGCTGCAGAACCCACTCACTAGAGTGCTGTAGAAAACAGAGAACCTTCATCCTCACTGACACTTGGTGGAAGGCTGTCAGCACCCTGCCCTCCTCAGAGTGTGACCCCCCTGCCGCTACCAGAAAGCAGTGCATACAACCATCGCCACTACTCCTTTAAGACAGTAGGTCAGAGCCTACACCACACACTAGGTGACCAACTATCAGAACACCTGAGCTGATTCTATTCAAGAATAGTGAATGCACTCATAGGCTTATATACCTGGTAAATGATTTTAACTATCTGGTAACAAGACATTAGTGCTTCAAAGGCTCCAATAATTTTTAGTAGCCTATGTGGGTATATTGAAACAAAACAAGAAGATAGGACACAGTGAGCAAACATAAAATAAATTATTATAATAACTTATAGATGGCTTGGAGACTGCAGTCAATATCAAATCACATAAGGAAGCAGACCACGATTGCTTCTACAAACTTCCAAAACAGAGAATCAAGGTGTCTCCTGGATGAAGATGTATTCCTGGAATTGCCAGATGTAGAATACAAAAGGTTAATATACCGAAAGCTTCACGACATCAGGAACAAAATCAGGCAATGTACAGAAAAAGCCAAGGAACACACAGATAAAGCAGTTGGAGAAATTAAAAAGATTATTCAACAACATAATGAAAAGTTTAATAAGCTGCAAGAATCCATAGACACCATTCAGAAATTCAAAAATTTAACAATAAAATTACAGAATTAGACAACTCAATAGGAAGCCAAAGCACAGAATTGAGGAATTGAAAGGCAGAATTGGGGAGGTGGAGGATAAGGCACTTGGCACCAATATATTTGAAGAAAAATCATATAAAAGAATTAAAAAAAAAATGAAGAAAGCCTAAGAATCATGTGGGACTCTATCAATAAGAATTACTTGCATGTGATTGGAATTACAAAGCATAGAGGGATAACAGAAAATACAGAAAGAATTCTTGAAGATTTGTTGACAGAAAACTTCCCTGACATCATGAAAGACGAAAGGACATCTATCCAAGATGCTCATAGAACCCTGTACAAGGTAGGTCCCAAAAGAAAGTCACCAAGACATATTATCATCAAACTTGCCAAAACCAAAGATAATGAGAAAATTTTAAGAGCAGCAAGGGATAAACAAAAAGTCACCTACAAAGGAGAATCAATAAGAATAAGTTCGAACTACTCGGCAGAAACCAAGCAGGCAAAAAGGCAATGCGATGACATATACAGAATATTAAAGGAGAAAAAATGCCAGCCAAGAATCATTTATCCAGCAAAACTGTCTCTCAAATATGAAAGTGAAATCAAGTCATTTACAGAAAAACACAAGCCAAGAGAATTTGCAAAAACCAAACAAAAACTACAAGAAATACTAAAGGGAATTCTCTGGTTAGAAAATCAAGAATATCAGATAACAACACAACACAAGGACACAGAACACAGCATCCTGATATCAAGTCAGATAGGGAAATCAAAAAAATAAAATAAGATTTTAAAAATGCCCAAAACAGGGAATCACTGATGTCATTATGTAAAAGGTGACAATAATCAATAAAGAGCGACTAAATAAAGTAGGCATAGATTTTCCATATGGAGAGGAAATCAAGGCGATATAGGGAGATACAAGTTAGGCTTATACTTAGAAAAATAGGGGTAAATATTAAGGTAACCACAAGAAAGACTAACAATCTCATGCTTCAAAATAAAAACCAAGATAAACATAAAGACTCAGCAAAAACAAATTCAACTACAATGAAAAACAGGAGCAAACAATTTACAAAGAAAAACTTCTTAGCACAAAAAAGGAAGTGGAAAAATGAAATTTTCAACAATACACAAAAAAGGCAACAAAATGACAGCACTAAACTCATACTTATCTATAATTAGGGTGAATATAAATGGACTAAATGCACCAATAAAGAGACAGAGAGTTTCAGATTGTATAAAAAAAACATAATCCAGCTATATGCTGCCTACAAGAGACACACTTTAGACTTGGAGACACAAACTAAAACTCAAAGGATGGAAAAAAATATATCAAGCAAACAAAAACGAGCAGGAGTGGCAATATTAATTTCTTACAAAATAGACTTTAAAGTTAAATCCACCACAAAGGATAAAGACACTATGTAATGATTTAAGGGACAATTTACCAGGAAGATTTAACCATATTAACTATTTATGCACCCAATGACAGCCCTGCAAGATACATAAAACAAGCTCTAACAGCATTGAAAAGTGAGATAGACAGCTCCACAATTATAGCAGGAGACTTCAACACACCACTTTCGGTGAAGGACAGGACAGCCAGAAAGAAGCTCAATAAAGACACGGAAGATCTAAATGCCACAATCAACCAACTTGACCTCAGAGACATATAAAGAACACTCCACTCAATAGCTGTCAAGTATATTTTGTTTTCTAGTGCGCATGGAACATTCTCTAGAATAGACCACTTATTAGGTCATAAAGCAAGCCTTTGCAGAATCCAAAACATTGAAATATTACAAAGCATCTTCTCAGGCCATCAGGCCATAAAAATAGAAATCAATAACAGAAAAACCAGGGAAAAGAAATAGAATACTTGGAAATTGAACAATATACCCTGCTCAAAAAAGACTGGGTTATAGAAGACATTGAGGAGGGAATAAAGAAATTCATAGAATCCAATGAGAATGAAAACACTTCCTATCAGAACCTTTGGGACAGCGAAAGCAGGGCTCAGAGGTCAATTTCTATGAAAAAAATGCACACATACAGAAAGAAGAAAGGGCCCAAATCAAAGAGCTGTCCTACAACTTGAACACATAGAAAAAGAGCAACAAAAGAAACCCACAGGCACCAGAAGAAAACGAATAATAAAAATTAGAGCAGAATTAAATGAATTAGAGAACAGCACTGGTTTGTTTTTTTTTTTTGTAGAGAACAAAAAAAAAATTGAAAGAGTAAACAAGACCAAAAGCAGGTTCTTTGAAAAAATTCAACAAAATTGATAAAGCATTGGCCAGACTGACAAAAGAAAAAAATGAAATGAAACAAATAACCCAAATAAGAAAGGATATGGGTAATATCACAACAGACCCAACTGAAATTAAAAGAATTCATATCAGACTACTAAGAAACATTGTACTCTAACAAATTTGAAAACCTAGAATGGATGAATTCCTAGAAACACACTACCTACCTAAACTAACAAAAACACAGAGGTAGAACAACAAAACAGACCCATGACAAAAGAAGAGATCAAAAAGGTAATCAAAAAACTCCCAACGAAAAAAAGCCCTGGTCCGGACAGCTTCACTGCAGAGTTCTACCAGACTTTCAGAGAAGAGGTAACACCACTATCACTAAAGGTATTTCAGAGCATAGAAAAGGATGGAATATTCCCAAACTCATTCTATAAAGCCAGCATATCCCTGATACCAAAAGTAGCTAAATATACCACAAAAAAAGAAAATTACCCACCTATATGCCTCATGAACCTAGATGTAAAAATTCTCAATAAAATTCTAGCGAGTAGAATTCAACAACATATCAAAAAAATAATTCACCATGACCAAGTGGGATTCATACCAGGTATGCAGGGATGATTCAACATTAGAAAAACAATTAATGTAATCCACTGTATAAATAAAAGACAAGAACCACATGATTTTATCAAGTGATGCAGAAAAGGCATTTGACAAATTCCAACACCCATACATGATAAAAACTGCCAGCAAAATAGGAATAGAAGGAAAACTCCTCAATATACGAAAGGGCATTAATAAAAAGCCAAAAGCCAACATCATCCTAAATGGATTCTGAAAGCATTCCCCTTAAGAACGAGAACCAGACAAGGATGCCCCTTACCACCACTCTTATTCAACATTGTGCTGGAGGTCCTAGCCAGAGCAATTAGGCTAGATAAAGAAAGAAAGGGCATCCAGATTGGTAAGAAAGAAGTAAAAGTATCTCTGTCTGCAAATGATATGATCTTATACACAGACAACCCTAAAGAATCCTCAGAAAAACTACTGAAACTAATAGAAGAGTTCAGCAGAGTATAAGGACACAAGATAAACAAACAAAAATCAGTTGGATTCCTCTACATCAACAAAAAGAACATCGAAGAGGAAATCACCAAATCAATACCATTTAAGCTAGCCCCCAAAGATAAAATACTTAGGAATAAATTTTACCAGAGATGTAAAAATCCTATACAAAGAAAAGCACAAGACAGTAATGCAAGAAACCAAAAGACTTACATAAGTGGAAAAACATACCTTGCTCATGGATAGGAAGGCTTAACATTTTAAAAATGTCTATTCTAGCAAAAGCCATCTATAGATACAATGCAATTCCGATCCAAATTCCAATGACATTTTTTAATGAGATGGAGAAACAAATCACCAACTTCATATGGAAGGGCAAGAGACCCCAGATAAGTAAAGCATTACTGAAAAAGAAGAACAAAGTGAGAGGCCTCACTGTACCTGATTTTAGAACCTGTTATACTGCCACACAGTAGTCAAAACAGCCTGGTACTGGTACAACAACAGATACATAGACCAGTGGAACATAATCGAGAATCCAGACATAAATCCATCCACAGATGAACAGCTGATATTTGACAAAGCCCCAAATTCAATTGATTGGGGAAAAGACAAATCTTTTTAGCAAATGATGCTGGCATAACTGGATATCTATCTGCAAGAAAATGAAAGATGACCCATACCTCACACCGCACACAAAAACTAACTCAAAATGGATCAAAGACCTAAACATAAAATCTAAAACCATAAAGATCATGGAAGAAAAAATAGGGACAACGTTAGGAGCCCTAATACATGACATAAACAGTATAGAAAACATCACTTAAAATGCAGAAGAGAAACCAGATAATGGGGAGCTCCTAAAAATCAAACACCTATGCTCATCCAAAGACTTCACCAAATGAGTAAAAAGACCACCTACAAAATGGGAAAAAGTTTTTAGCTATGACATATCTGATCAGGGCCTGATCTCTAAAATCTACATGATTCTGTGAATACACAATTACAAAAAGACAACCCAATTAAAAAATGGGCAAAGGATATGAACAGGCACTTCATTAAAGAAGACACTCAGGCTTCTAACAGATACATGAGGAAATGCTCACAATCATTAGCCATTAGAGAAATACAAATCAAAACTATAATGAGATTCCCTCTCACTCCAATAAGGCTGGCATTAACCCAAAAAATACATAATAATAAATATTGGAAAGGCTGTGGAGAGACTGGAACACTTACACACTGCTGGTGGGAATGTAAAATGGTACAAGCACTTTGGAAATCGATTTGGCACTTCCTTAAACAACTAGAACTAGAACTACCATACGATCCAGCAATCTCACTCCTTGGAATACATCCTAGAGAAATAAGAGCCTTTACATGAACAGATATTTGCACACCCATGTTTCTTGTGGCTCTGTTCACAATAGCAAAAAGTTGGAAGCAACCAAGGTGCCCATCAATGGAAGAATGGATAAATAAATTATGTTCTGTTCACACAATGGAATACTACACATTGATAAAAAAAATAATGATGAATCCATGAAACATTTCATAACATGGAGAAATCTGGAAGACATTATGCTGAGTGAAATTTGTTGCAAAAGGACAAATATTGTATGAGACCACTATTATAACAACTCAAGAAATAGTTTAAACAGAGAAGAAAAAATTATTTGATGGTTATGAGCAGGGGGAGGGAGGGAGGGAGGGAGAGGGGCTCTCACTAATTAGATAGTAGATAAGTTTTATGTTAGTAGAAGGGAAAGACAACTCATAATACAGGAGAAGTCAACACAACTGGACTAAACCCAAAGCAAAGGTGTTTCCTGAATACACTGAATGCTTTGAAGGCCAGGGTAGCAGAAAAAAAAAATTAATTACCATAGTTTGAGGGGTCAACTAAGTCAGTTGGCATAATAAAATCTATTAAGAAAACATTCTGCATCCCACTTCGGAGAGTGGCGTCTGGGGACTTAAATGCTAGCGAGGGACCATCTAAGATGCATTAATTGGTCTCAACTCACCTGGAGCAATGAAGAATGAAGAACACCAAAGACACAAGGTAATTATGTGCCTAAGAGACAGAAAAGACCACATAATCCAGAGACTACATCAGCCTGAGACCAGAAGAACTAGATGGTGCCTGGCCAGAACTGATGACTGCCCTAACAGGGAACACAACGGAGAACTCCTGAGGGAACAGGAGACAGTGGGATGAAGACCCCAAATTCTCGTAAAAAGACCAGACTTAATTGTCAGACTGGGACTAGAAGGACCCTGGAGGCCATGGTCCCCAGACCTTCTGTTATCCCAAGACAGGAATCATTACAAAAACCAACTCTTCAGATGGGGATTGGCCTGGAATATGGGATGGAAAATGATACTGGTGAAGAACGAGCTTCTTGGATCAAGTAGACACATGAGACTAGGTTGGCATCCCCCGTCTGGAGGGGAGATGAGAGGGCGGAGGGGGCCAGAAGCTGCCCGAATGGACACAAGGAGAGAGAATGGAGGGAAGGACTATGCTATCTCATTAGGGGGAAAGGAATTAGGAGTGTATAGCAAGGTGTATATAAATTTTTGTATGAGAGACTGACTTGATTTGTAACATTTCACTTAAAGCACAATGAAAATTAATTTAAAAAAAGAAAAAATTGGAGGACAACTCATTAACAACCTGCAATATGCAGATAGCACAACCTTGCTTGCTGAAAGTGAACAGGACCTGAAACACTTGATTAAGATCAAAGACCACAGCCTTCGGTATGGATTGCACCTCAACATAAAACCAAAGTCCTCACAACTGGGCCAATAAACAACATCGTGATAGAGAGAAAATATTGAAGTTGTTAAGGATTTTCTTTTACTTGGATCCACAATCAAAATCCATGGAAGCAGCCGTCAAGAAATCAAAAGATGGGTCACAACTGGCAAATCTACTGCAAAAGATCTTTAAAGTTTTGAAACACAAAGACGTTAGTTTGAGGACTATGGTGCACCTGACCCAAGCCATGGTATTTTCAATCACCTCATATGCACGGCAAAGTCGGGCAATGCATAAGGAAGACTGAAGAAGAATTAATTCCTTTGAATTATGGTGTTGGGGAAGAATATTGAATATTCATGGACAAATGACTGTCTTAAAGGAAGTACAGCCACAGTGCTCCTTGAAAGTGAGGCTGGCAAGACTTAGTCTCATGTAATTTGTACATGTTTTCAACAGGGACCAGTCCCTGGAGAAGGACATCATTCTTAGTAAGGTAGAGGATCAGCGAAAATGAGGAAGACCCTCTACAAGATGAATAGGCACAGTGGCTGCCACAATGGTCTCAAACATAGCAATGAGTGTGAGGGTGGCACAGGACCAGGCAGTGTTTTGTGTTCTGTTTTACATACAGCCACTCTGAGTTTGAACCCATTTGGTGGCACCTAATAACAACAACTATCAATTCTCTCATTGATAAAAAGGGGACACCATATCACAGTGCAAAACTTCTTGAATTGTGAAAATATAAAGCTTGCCCCCTTTGATATTCTCTTTTTTTTTCCCAAAAGAGTAATCCAACAATTACTAAAGAAATCAAATTGGAGGCAAAGGCAATGTGGTGCTATCAACAGAAGCACCATGCCATCCCTCTGCAGCAAAGTAAGAAAAATTAAGTAAAACTGATACAAGCATCAATCCTGGAACCCCCAAATCAAGCACCAAATGGAATAAGAAACTGACAGCAAACAGAGAATGATGAGGGCTACACAGTGGAGGCCCCCTACCAGCTAATGCTGCATGGATTTGCCACCTTGGGCTTCAGCCACCAAGGACTCGGTACAGGGAGCACGGGAAGGCAAATTCATGGAAATCTCAAAAGGAGACAGAGCACCTGGTAAACAGGGATACATTCTCCTCTCTCCCCCCACCCCCACACACACACAACACAAGGACTTCTTTTCTCTGCGTGGCCTCTGCTGCTTTCCAACAGACTATTTTTGCTCAGTCACAGAGACACCAGCTCACTGTCACCCGGATCCACTGCACCCCCAGAAGCCTGCCCCTTCGGCACCATTTTTTTTTGCCTTTTTTGTTGCTTCTCTCTCTTCCTTCCTTCCTTTCCTTTCTCCAGCCCAGCTAGCCCAATGTGCTGTTCCTTCCCCTTCTTAATGAGCTGTGGTGTGTTGGTTTGTTTGCTTTGTTCTTTTTTTCTGTTTCTTTTCTCACTCTACTTTCCTACCTTTACTTTCTCCCACCCAGCCAGCCCTGTGCGCTGCCCTGCCCCTTCTTGAGGGGCGTGTTGTACCACTCCTTTGGAGAGTCACAGCATGTAGCTTCCCTGGGTCTGCACTGCCATCACCAACCATCTCCTTCAGTACCATTTTATTTATTTTTGCTTCTTTGTTTGTTTTTGTTTCTTGATTTTTTTGCTGTTGTTTCTTATCTCTCTTTCCCTTCCTTCCTTTCCTTTCTCCCACCCACCTAGCCCAGTGAGCCTCCCCCCCCCACTTGGTGGGCTCTGCTGTACTGTCCAACTGGACAGCCTCTGGCACATGGCCTCCCCAGCTCTGTGCTGCCCCCACAGGCTTGCTCCCTCAGCACCATATTTTTTTTATTTTTCTTTCTTTCCCTTTCTCCCTCCAAACTAGGCCCTGCTCTGTCCCCACCCCTTTCTGATGGGCCATGCTGTGCCACTGGCAAGGAAGATATCAGCTCTCTTTCACCCCAACTCCCCCACACCCCAAAAAGCTGACTGCCCATCATCATATTTTTTGCTGTTATTCTTATTTTATTTATTTATTTTACATTATTTTATTTTTTGTTTGTTGGCTGGTTTCTTCTCTGTTTCTGCTCTTTCCTTTCCTTTCTCCTACCCACTTAGCCCTTTGAGCCACCCATGACCCTTCTTGACAGGGTCCAAACCAAACCACTCAGTTAGCTAGCCACCAGAACAAGGTCTTGCCAGGTATTCCCCAACCTATTCACTGAATCCTAATGTTCTGCCATTTTATTTACCTTTTTTTCCCTTCTGTCATTTGTTTTACTTTTTTATGGTTTTGTTTCTCTCCCTTCTTTCTCTTCTTTCACTCATCCACTTAGCTCCACACATCACATCCTCTCCATTCCTTCCTGCCTATCTGCACCATGTGCTGAGCACTGTGCCCTCTAGTGGCACCAACACAGTACCGTGGACCCCACTATGCACTGCCCTCCAGCCCCATTACGTTGGTCCCATTTCATGCTGCAAACCACTCATCCCCCCTTCCACCCCTCTGGAACAAGATTGTTGCACCATAGATTAGTGTCTGCCCTACTCACCTGGACAATGTGGCAAGAAATATTGTGCTTACAGGTGAGCATGCAACAAAATACATCCAGCCCACCTGTACAGACATAACCAAAAACTAAAAAGCAGGATGAATGGAACAAACAAAGCTAAAATCAATAAAAGAAGAAAATAATTCCTGAATGTCCCAGAGACAGTACAGTAGGCAATATAAAAACATTAAAAAAAAGAATAGTATAGCTCCAGAAAGCAACTAAAATAAAGCACCTGATGACATTCCAGTAGAAAAGGCAGACAAAAATAAGGAAAAAAAAAAGACAAATCATGGAAAATAAACAAAATATCATGGAAAACAGACAAAGCAAATGGAAGAATTCAGAAAAACAATACAGGGACAGAATGTCAAAATAAATAAACAACCAGAAATCATGCAAAAGGAACATTTGGAAATTCAAAAGATAAACAAAATTTCAGAAACGGATAGTGCAATAGAAGGTTTTAGGAGCAAATTTGAAACAGTGAAAGAAAGGATCATCAAAATTGAAGCCAAATCCGTGGATATCACCTTGTTTGAGGAAAAATTAGAGAAAAGAAAGAAAAAATCCTGAGAATACTGTGGGCTAAAAGCAAAACTTTACATGTGTTAAGAGTTCTGTAACAGGGAAAAAAAACGAAAAACACACAGAGGATCAATGAAAGTGTACTGACAGAAATCTTCCCTAATATCTTGAAAGATGAAAAGCTGGACATCTAAAAAGCTGGAGGAGAAAAAAATGAAATAGAGAATAGAAAAACAATAGAAAGAATCAAAAAAACTAAAAGCTGGTTATTTGAAAGGATCAACAAAATTGACAAACCCCTGGCCAAGTTGATAAAAGAAAAACAGGATGGGACACAAACAACTGAAATGATAATGAAATGGGAGACATTATAACAGGCCCAACTGAAATAAAAAGAATCATAACAGAGTACTATGAATAACTGTACTCCAACAAATTTGGAAACCTAGAGGAAATGGACAAATTTCTAGAAAAACACTACCTACCCAAACTAACACAAAATGATGTTGAAAATCTGAACAGAACCATAACAAGAGACTGAAAAAGTAAAAAAAAAAAAACTCCCTGCAAATAAAAGATCTGGCCCACATAGCCTCACTGGAGAATTCTACCAAACATTCAGAGAAGAGCTTACACTAGTACTACTCAAACTATTTCAGAACATAGAAAAGGAAAAGATACTTCCAAATTCATTTTATGAAGCCAGCATAACCCTGTTACCAAAACCAGACAAGGACACCACAAGAAAAGAAAATTACAAAACAATATCTCTCATGAATATAGATGCAAAAATTCTCAATAAAATTCTAGCCAAGAGAATTCGGCATCATATCAAGAAAACAATATGCCATAACCCAGTGGAATTCATACCAGGTAGGAAAGGATGATTCAACATTAGAAAATCAATCAATGTAATCCACCACATAAAAAGAAAAGAAAAGAATCATATGATCATCTCAATCTAAGCAGAAAAGGTATTCAATAAAGTCCAATACCCATTCCTGATTAAAAAAAAAAACTCTCAATAAAATAGATATAGAAGGAAATTCCTCAATATAATAAAGGGCATATGTTCAAAACCAACAGCCAACATCATTCTTAAGGGAGAGAGGCTGAAAACATTCCCCCTGAGAATAGGAGCAAGGCAAGGATGCCCTTTATCACCACTCCTATGTAACATTGTGCTTGAAGTCCTAGCTAGAGCAATAAGGCAAGAAAAGGAATAAAGGGAATCCAAATTGGTAAGGAAGAAGCAAAACTATCCCTACTTGTGGGTGATATGATACTATACATACAGAACCCAAAGAACTAAGCAAGAAAACCATTGGAACTAATAAAAAGATTCAGCAGGGTTGCAGGATATAAGATAAACATACAAAAATGAGTTGTATTCCTATACACCGATAAAGAGAACTACGTAAAGGAAATCGAGAAAGCAATACCAAGTATAACAGTTCCTAAAAAATAAAATACTTAGGAAAAAATCTAACCAGGGACATAAAAGACCTATACAAAGGAAACTACAAAACATTACTGCAAGAAACCAAAAGAGACCTACATAAATGGAAAAGCATACCATGCTCACGGATAGGTACACTCAACATTGTGAAAATGACAATTCTACCCAAAGCAATCTACAAATACATTGCAGTCCCAATCCAAATGCCAACAGCATTATTTAATGAGATGAAAAATATAATCACTAACTTTATATGGAAAGGAAAGAGGCACAGATAAGTAAAGTACTACTGAAGAAGTAGAATAAAGTAGGAGGACTCACTTTACCTGACCTCAGAAACTACTATACAGCTAAAGTAGTCAAAATAGCCTGGTACTGGTACAATAACAATCATACCGACCAATGGAATAGAATCGAGAACCCATATGTAAATCCATCCGCCTACTGTAATCTGGTCTTTGACAAAGACCTAAACTTCATTAAAGGTGGAAAAGACAGTTTTTTAATGAATGGTGCTGGCAAAACTGGATGTGCATCTGTAAAAAAATGAAACAGGACCCATATATCATGCTATATACAAAAACTAATTCAAAACGGATCAAAGACAATATAAAATAAAAAAAAACTATAAATATCATAGAAGAAAAAATACAGTCAACAGTAGAGGTCCTAATACAGGGCATAAATAGGATACAAATCATAACTAACAATACACAGACACCAGAAGATGAGCTAGATACATGCGATCTTCTAAAAATGAAACATTTATGCTCATCAAAAACTTCACTAAGAGAGGAAAAAGAGAACCTGCAGACTGGGAAAAAAAAATTGATAATGACAAAGGTCTAGTCTCTAAAATCTATAGGAAAATCCAACACCTCTACAACAAAAAGACAAATGATCCAATTAAAAAATGGGCCAAGGATATGAACAGACACTTCACCAAAGAAGACATTCAGACGGCTAACAGACACATGAGGAAATGCTCAAAATCACTAGCCATTAGAGAAATGTGAATCAAAACCACATGGAGATGCCATCTCACTGTGACATTACTGGCAGGAATCCACAAAGCACAAAAGAGGCTTTCGGAGAGCTGGGAACTCTTATGCACTTATGGAATCAAAAGATACCTAGAATCAAACAAGAATGAAAACACATCATATCAAAACCTTTGGGACACAACAAAGACAGTGCTCAGAGATCAATTTGGGAATGTAAAATGGTCCAACCTTTTTGGAAAATGATATGGAGCCTCCTTAAAAAGCTAGAAATTGAAATACCATATAATCCAGCAATCTCACTCCTAGGAATCTATCCTTGATAAGTAAGAGCTGTCACAGGTGTAGACATATGCACACTCATGTTCATTTCAGCATTATTCACAATAACAAAAAGAAACAACCTAAGTGCCTATCAAGAAATGAATGGAGGTGACAAGAAAGCTGGTAGAGGAAAACCTAAGGTCAAGTAGAGCGTGTTGACATACGGAGGGTTTGGCAACCTATGTCACAAAACAATATGCGCATTAATTGTTTAATGAGAAACTAATTTGCTCTGTAAATCTTCATCTAAAGTACAATAAAAAAGAAAAAAAATCAAATTAGTCAATTGTTAAGAGCCTGTGTCTGTGATTTAGGTGTTCGGCTTCTAACCAAAAGGTTGGCAGTTGGAATCCATCAGCTGCTCCTTGGAAAGCCTATGAGGCAGTTTTACTTTGTCCCGTAGGGTAGTTGAGTTGGAATCGACTCAATGCCAATGGGTTGTGTGTGTGGTACAATTTTCCTCTACAAATTGACTCAATATCCCATCTTACCAAGCATTTTGATCAAACGACAGCTTATTGTAATGAAAGCTTATGAAACCAAAATTGGTATATACCGATTTGTTAATAATTTAAACTTGTTTTCAGTGTGTTTCATTTTCTTTTACTCCAAATATGATTTAGCTTATGAACTGATATCTAATGTTCATTCTTAAACTCTTGCTCTGTTTTAAATAATGAATCCTATAGAAAAGAACCTTAATTTTTTCTGTAAAAAGTTAAGATACATTTTATTATCTCAGCCAAACAAAGTTTGAAAATTTAGATTTCATTCTAAATTTATTTACTATTACTATCTGGAGTCTTTTTATACTCATTATATTTCCTGATATTAAAAGAAGAAAATTATGTGTATGTATATATTTTTTTTTGTATATATAGAGAGAGAGACAGAATACAAAATCATAAAATGGAAAGTTGTCAGATAAAGAGGGGAGAAGTTCCACTGAAAATGCTCAGTAACTGTAATAAAAGAAAAATGTCCTTGATATTTCACTGTAAATGTCCTACATGGACAGAGACAAGAATCACAATGAGTTGGTTTACTTCCCCAAACAAACAAACAAAACAAAACCCAAACCCATTGCCGTCCAGTCAATTCCGACCCATACCAGGGTACTGCTAAAAAAGAAAAAATGGAACACAATGTACTTCCTTAAAGGTTTTTCAATAAAAAGAAACTGAATTATCTGTGAAACAACTAAATGACCCAAAGTGTTTAAGTCCCCTAATCTACATAAACTGATTAACTGTCTTCCATATTTATGGCTCTTTCACCCACTTGGATCCATTTCAATATCATCATCCTTGTGATTTGACAGTAAGAATGGGTGGGAGGGGGGCAGAGGATGGTAAATGATGAGGGGATGTGATTAGCTTATTATATCCTCAAATGTTAAGTACCTTCAATTCAGCTTGTTTTGTTAAGGGAACAAATGGATGAAACATGTTGGAATGACCAATGAGTTCAAACAATCAGATCAAACTATGCAAAACTAGAAGTCACCAAGCGGCCAACATGTGCAATTCTAAGGGCAGGGACATGAGAAACAATTGATTTGACATTATTATTAATGATGTAAGCCTCATATCAGGAAAAGTGTTTTCTGAAAGTACAAATGGACTTGAATTAGAAGACTTTGGCAGTAATTTCAGCATTGTATGATATTTAACAAAATTATTAGATTTGCAGATTAATTTAGTGGAAAAATTTGCCAGTTGTCATGTTTCTATGCTTGTGAAATGTGGGCTGGTAATGAAAGGAAGAAGCTTTTGCTATATGTGGAATTAAAATTTAATTTTGAAAACTATTATTCCATTAATATTTTGTTATAATATTAATCATTTCACGGACATGTTAGAAGATCTTTTTTTTTTTTTTCCTCCAGGATTTCATTTTACATGAATGGGACTGGAGGAATGGGCTGGCAGATTCTGCCAAGTGACTGAAATTATTCCTCCCCTTCACCCCACCCCTTTTCACTTTTAGATGTTTCTCTGTAAACACTGCTTAGGCTTCAGCAGAGTTCTTTCTGGGATGTGCTTCAGAATTAGCAATAGATGTCTCAAGAATATGGTGCCCTCATTTACAACAAACTCCTGAATGTTCTCAGAGAAATGTTTCTTATACATGTTTCTATTATGCCCTTTCTCTTTTCCAGAAAATATTGTAGCCTATTCAAAATCTCTTGCCTTATTTTTCAGGGGCCCCTCAATTTTAACTCCCTTGCATCATCAGACCCCACCTTACTTCATCAACCTTTCTGAATATTCTCTGAATAACGATCCAATAATTAGTATATATTTAGTATTTTAGAACTATCAGCAGTATCCCTTTAGGTAAAATTCCTGATCTAAACAGCCTAGTGACACTAAGAGCCGTATATCAGCAGCAAAGACATACATCCAGAGGTCCACCATAATATTGAAAGGTATTCACTGAATACTGTTTTTCCTTGACAATGTAGTATGGCCCTGTCGTTTGGCCCTGTCATTCTTACATCAAAAATCATTGTTGACTCTATTTACACTGTATAACTCAACCCAAACCGTATGCAATATGATGTCTTCATAGGTGGGTAACCAAAGACAGGAAGGAAATCATGAATTCCAACAGCATATTTGCACATACTTTAACTCTTCTTTGCCCATCTGGGTAACCAATCCAAATGGCAGTCAGTCTAGCAGGCAGATGTGCTTTCAGAGGGTCTCTGAAAATATTAGGAAAAACAGAAAATTTTTCACAGGGTGGAGAGGAAAACGAGTGTACAAAATTCATTAGCTATGGACAACAAAATTTGTAGTACTTTTTAAAAAGTAATTTTAGTCTACACAACTCAGATTTTATGATCTGTAAATTAGGCTTAGTACTGGGTGGGTTGGGTAGTAAAAGTGTGGCAAAATATAGCTATCAAAATCATTGCATATTTGAAAATCACAGCTAGCACAATTTAGAAGGTAATTGCCTCATTATCTTTTCCGTTTCTTTTTCATTAGAGAAAAAAAGAAACATTGCAGTGCTTATTAGCAATAAATATCCTTTTGTACAGTTTCAGTTTGGAAAGCAACTTACCTTTTAAGCATCTTAGTGTTATGTGTATTACTCTAAGGTTTTCAAAGTAATGAAGAAAGTTTTGGGAAGGATGGAATGAGCTCATTCATGTATAGCCACAACCCTGTCAGTGTGCAAGAATACTGAATTATGGGTAAGCAGTGACCAACTAAAAAATCGTGGACACCTGGAAGTGATTTGTTTAGTTCTTTAGTTTGTTAAGAATGTCGCATTCTTTCAACCAAGGTTTTTTTGTTTGTTTCTTTTTTTTTTATTATTCAATCATACCAAGGTAGTAGAGTCGGTTATATCATTTCATATACCAACTTTTGCTACTGGTTGATTTTAATATGAAAAAGTTAATCCCGTAAAGGAAAATACATATCTTGGTCACTGCACAATTGGTGAGAAGATAAAAGACATTGATTGTGAACTTCAGAATTTCAAAAGAACAGAAGACTTCCTGGGCATCAACTGTATACAACGCATTGTGCTAGATACTGTGGACAATACCGTGAGCTATAAAAGGCTGCCTGGGGATCACAGCATACTGGGGATGATAAAAATATGTCTAAACAATTCCACCCCCACTTGTCTGTAGGTCTGTTGTACTGTGGGGGCTTGCATGTTGCTGTGATGCTGGAAGCTGTGCCACTAGTATTCAAATACCAGCAGGGTCACCTATGGTGGACAGGTTTCAGTTGAGCTTCAAGATTAAGACAGACTAGGAAAAAGGACCCAGCAGCCTACTGCTGAAAAGAATTAGCCAGTGAAAACCTTATGAATAGCAACACAATGTTGTCTGATATAGTGCCAGAAGATGAGCCCCTCAGGTTGGAAGACACTCAAAAAATGACTGGGGAAAAGCTGCCTCCTCAAAGTGAAGTCGACCTTAATAACATGGTTGGAGTCAAGCTTTCTAGGCCTTCGTTTGCTGATGTGACATGACCTAAATGCGAAGAAACAGCTGCAAACATCTGTTAATAATTGAAATGTGGAAAGTATGAATCTAGAAAAATTGGAAATAGAAATGAAATGGAACACGTAAACGTTGATATCCTAGGCATTAGTGAGCTGAAATGGACTGGTATTGGCCATTTTGAATCAGAATCAGACAATCTTATGGTCTACTATGCCTGGAATGACAGCTTGAAAAGGAATGGCATTCTTTCATCTTCAAAAGAACATTTCAAGATTCATCCTGAAATACAATGCTGTCAGTGATAGGATAATATCCACACACCTACAAGGAAGACCAGTTAATGTGACTATTATTCAAATTTACCCACCAACCACGAAAGCCAAAAAGGAAGAAATTGCAGATTTTACCAGCTCCTGCAGTCTGAAATTGATCAAACATGCAATCAGGATGCATTGATAATTACTGATGATTGGAATGCAAAAGTTGGAAACAAAGAAAAAGGATCGGTAGTTGGGAAATGCAGCCTTGCTGATAGACACGATATCAGAGATCATGTAATAGAATTTTGTAAGACCGACTTCTTCATTGCAAATACCTTTTTTCAACAACATAAACAGTGACTACACACATGGACCTCACCAGATGGAATACACAAGAATCAAATCAACTACATCTATGGAAAGAGACCATGGAAAAGCTCAGTATCATCAGTCAGAAGAACAAGGCCAGGGGCCAACTGCATACCAGACGATCAATGGCTCATACGCAAGTTCCAGTTGAAACTAAAGAAAATTAGAACACGTCCACAAGAGCCAAAGTATGACCTTGAGTATTTCCCACCTGAATTTAGAGACCATCTCAAGAACAGATTTGATGCCTTAAACACTAATGACAAAAGACCAGATGAGTTGTGGAATGACACCGAGAATGTCATACGTGAAGAAAGCAAGAGGTCATTAAAAAGACAAAAAGGAGAGAAAAGACCAAATGGATGTGAGAAGAGACTCTGAAACTTGCTTTTGAACATCAAGGAGTTAAAGCAAAAGGAAGATATGATGAAGTAAAAAAATTGAACAGAAGATTTCAAAGGGCGGCTCAAGAAGATAAAGTATTGTAATGACATGTGCAAAGACCTGGAGATAGAAAACAAAAAAGGAAGAACATGCTCAGCATTTCTCAAGCTGAAAGAACTGAAGAAAAAATTCAAGCTTCCAGTTGCAATAGTGAAGGATTCTATGGGGAAAATAGTAAATGACACAGGAAGCATCAAAAGAAGATGGAAGGAATACACAGAGTCATTATACCAAAAAAATTGGTCAACATTCAACCATTTCAAGAGGTAGCACATGATCAGGAACTGATGGTACTGAAGGAAGAAGTCCAAGCTGCACTGAAGGCATTGGCAAAAAAAAAAAAAAAGGCTCCAGGAATTGATGCAATATCAATTGAGATGTTTCAACAAACGGATGCAGCACTGGAAGTGCTCATTTATCTATGCCTAGAAATTTGGAAGACAGCCACCTGGCCAACCAGCTGGAAGAGATCCATATTTATGCCTATTCCACAGAGAGGTGATTCAAACAAATGCAGAAATTATCAAACACTACCGTTAATATCACACGCGGGCAAGATTTTGCTGAACAGAATTCAACAGCAGCTGACACGGAATTGCGAGAAATTCAGGCCAGATTCAGAAGAGGACGTGGAACCAGGGATATCATTTTTGATGTCAGATGGATCCTGGCTGAAAGCAGAGAATACCAAAAGGATGGTTGCCTGTATTTTATTGACTATGGAAAGGCACTGGACTGTGTGGATCATAACAAATTATGGATAACATTGAGAATAATGGGAATTACAGAGCACTTAATTGTGCTCATGAGGAACCTGTACATAGATCAAGAGGCAGTTGTTCAGAGAGAACAAGGGTATGCTGAGTGGTTTAAAGTCAGGAAAGGTGTATGTCAGGGTTGTATCCTGTCACCATACCTATTCAATCTGTATGCTTAGCAAATAATCTGAGAAGCTGGACTATATGAAGAAGAACAGGGCATCAGGATTGGAGGAAGACTCATTAACAACCTGTGTTATGCAGATGACACAACCTTGCTTGCTGAAAGTGAAGAGGACTTGAAGGACTTGCTCATGAAGATCAAAGACCACAGCCTTCAGCATGGATTACACTCAACATAAAGAAAACAAAAATCCTCACAACTGGACCAATAAGCAACATCATTATAAACAGAGAAAAGGTCGAACTTGTAAAGGATTTCATTTTACTTGGATCCACAATCAACAGCCATGGAAACAGCAGTCAAGAAATCAAAAGATGCATCGTATTCCGCAAATCTGCTGCAAAGGACCTCTTTAAAGTGTCACAGCATATTGGGGATGATAAAAATATGTCTAAACAATTCCACCTCGAAGACTAAGGTGTGCCTGACCCAAGCCACGATATTTTCAATCCGATCATATGCATGCGAAAGCTGGACAATGAATAAAGAAGACAGAAGAAGAATTGATGCCTTTGAATTATGTTGTTGGCAGAGAGTATTGAATACACCATGGTCTGCCAAAAGAACAAGCAAATATGTCTTAGAAGAAGTACAACCAGAATGCTCCTTAGAAACAAGGATGGTGAGACTGCATCTTACATACTTTGGACATGTTGTCTGGAGGAATCAGTCCATGTAGAAGGATATCATGCTTGGTAAAGCACGGGGTCAGCAGAAAAGAGGCAGACCTTCAAGGAGATGGATTGACATGGTAGCTGCAACAATGGACTCAAGCATAACAATGATTGTGAGCATGGCGCAGGACCAAGCAGTGTTTTGTTCTGTGGTACACAGAGTCACTGAGTTGAAACCGACTCGATGGCACCTAACAACAACTAACAATTCTAAGCATCCTGTACCATAATAAGTGATGGAACAGAGGTTCGAAGAATGTCCTGTGAAATATGGGGGAACAGAGAAATTAATTTCTGACTGATAGGAAAAGCTTCTGGGAAGGCTTATGCAATATAGGATTTGAACTATTTATGCATGGTAGGACTTCAGCTGGTAAAGATAAGATGGGAGTTGTAGATATATTCTTATTTTTCCCTATTATCCTGCAGTTAAAGGAGCCTTCCTGGTGCAATGATTAAGCACATAGCTGCTAAATGAAAAGGTGGACAGTTCAAACCTACCAGAGAAAATACCTGGCGATCTGCTACTATAAAGATATCAGCTTAGTAAATCCTATGAGGCAGTTTTACTCAGCCCTGTAGGGTTGCCATGAGTCAAAAACAACTAGACAGAACACAACAGCAGCAACATTCTTTAGTTATTTTTTATATTCTGCAATATCATTTTCCTGACTTCCTCCAATTATGCAGACAACAATAACATATCTCTCAAAACAATTAGGGAAAAGCAGGGATGGGTGTGAAATATTGGATGGAGGAGAGAAGGTGCCTGGTTCCTGGGATCACATTCTCTTTTCCCCACACAAATAGTCAGAATGAGAGAGGCAGAGAGATTTCAAAAAAGATGCAGTGTTTCATATTTCTTTGTTAAATGCTGCTTCTGCCTGTCTACATTTCCTTGAATCCTGTTTCCCATTAAAAGTTCCCCTGGCTCCAGATTTCTATTGGTGGCAGAAGGGAGCATGAGACACACACACACAAAAAAAAAACTAGGTAAGGAACTCCCTTATTTTCTATTTGAGTCCTATATGTGGTAAGTGCTTAAGGGGGAAAATATTCCAAAGTGGAATCACACTCAGAATTTTAGGGCAAGTTAAAAAAATGTAGCACATTAAAGGTAACAGAATCAACACAAAAGAAGAACTCCTTTCTCTCCCTCTCCCAGAAAAGATGACTGTAAATGTAGTATTATGGAGACTACAGCTTGTTTACAAGGAGAGCTGAGTATTTCTTACTGTAATCAAGAGACCATAATGTCTCTCAATCAGTTCAGAGTGTATCTTCAGGACTGGGTTGTAATTAACTGGAATGTAAAGAATGCTGTCATCTAATCAATTGCATTATAATCTAACTGCCTGAGTTAATGGCTTGTCAACAGAAGGATAATCTACATGTAGTTTTGAAAAGGGAGAAAACCAAAAGGGCGCATTTCTATAGGGTATATCCATTGCTAAATACCAAGAAAGAAATATTCCCAGAGTAAATAGTATTCCAGGCACCCTTATTTAATAAAGTCTATGTCAACATTTTTATTTTCTTTCCACATTCATCAACAACCTTATGATCTAATTTGCTCTCTCAAATGAATTTATCCACAGAAAAGAGTGCAACTGTAACGAATATGAGTTATATTGCTGATTGTGTCTTCCAGAGTAAATAAATCAACACTCTGGTTTTCCAGTCAATGCTGTGTCAGTCTGATTAAGACAAGTCACCTTTACATTAAAAGAGAAAAACGAAAATGTAACCCAAGACTCTTAGGAGGTAATATAGTCAGATAGTTAGAAAACTAAACAATGTTTCATGAGAGCAAGAGTCCTTGTCTGTCTTACTATTGAATCCAAAGTACCTGGCACAATGTACATGCTCAATAAATATGCATTTGATGTGTTAATCATTTAATAAATGATAGCTTTGGGTGTGGATACCCCTTTATCATATAATCTTTTGATACTTGGGTAAAGTTACCTACTAACCTACTATGCTAAACCTTCATTTCCTTAATTGAAAATTGTTGCCTCACAGGATTAAATGTGATACTACATGTAACTTCTGGGATAGTAGAAGTCATATAGTAATTAAATTAAAAATGGCAGTTAATGTTATTGCTGATAATAGTAGCAGTTATTATGGTAACATTAGTAGTGGTATTAGAGGTGGTAACTCATCAAGCTGCTGCCAAGCTCAAGGGCCCAAATTTAGAAACTCGAGCCAGTGTTGATATGTTTCTTTCAGTACAACACTGATGGATTGGAAGGAAGTGGCTTCACATCCAAAACATCACTATTCAATCTGCTAAGAGGCTGAGACTAAAGTCACAGGGAAAGATACCATCCCAGGAAAGCAAAAACCACAATCACTCTTATCATCAAAACCAAGTGTGCTGAGTCCTCTGGCCATTTTCCTAGTGCACAATGCAGACCCTTCTCAAAGGTAACAACAACATTGCCATTGAGCCGATTCCAGCTCATACAGACCCTAGAGGACAGAGTAGAACTGCTCTATAGGGTTTCCAAGGAGCAGCTGGTGGATTTGAACTGCTGACCTTTTGGTTAGCAGACAAGCTCTTAACCACTGCACCACCAGGGCTCCTTCTCAAAGGTACTATAGACTAAATCTATCATCTTTCCCTTCTTTGATTTCTTTAGTCAATGTCCAAAGTAGAATCATTATCCTTTGTGGTTCTTGTGAAGAATACATAAAATAATACATGGAAGGTGATTGGCAAAATACCTGCCATATGATAAGTGATTCATAACTGCTAACTAGTAAGCAACCATATACAGCAGTACTGTTATTACCCTCCACTTTACAAACTGAGAAAAAGATATCCAGAAATCCAGTAATTTGCCCAAGGCCATACAGTCAATAAGTGGCATAATCACAATTCAAACATATGTGTGTGTGACATATTTTCACATTTTCTTCCTCTATAAAGGACTTCTTTTTACAAAAGACATTGATGTGATGATCTGTTTACATTGAGATGTTAATAGCTCAATGTATTTTTTCCAGCCAGGATATTTTCATTTTGATCCCATAACATCTCCACTGAACACATATTTTCTACCTCCAACTTGATTCTCCTTCTAGAGTAACTTTTTCCCAAGCTCCTCTGTCAAGCAACGACTGCTCATTCTTCTCCAGGTCATGATTTTTGGAGTTAGGAGATTGGCTTACCCTCTTGTTTCTCACTACTACTTTTAGATCATTACTGCTAAACTCCCTAGAGACAGAATTCCATATGATCTCACCATCTTCCACTCATCCTCACTGTTATAGCCCAATGATTCCTAGTTATTTCCCTCATTCACTGAAGATTTTAGCTCCTGGATCGCTTTTTGTTTTGTTTTGTTTATTTTTCACAAGTCTTTCTATCATCCTGGGTGATCCTCGGTAATATCAAAATCCAAACGGATGATACATTCATCACCCTGGCTCTCAATTCCTAGATCTTCTGTTTTTCAATGATTTTTCTCTGCAATCCACCTCTGGAACCCTTTTCCATCATCATACTCAATTTAAAGCATTTTCTCCTCAGAAACCACAAATTCAAATATCCTATTGTCCAACCTCATAGTCTCTCCTCCAAGCATGCTTGGTCATCCTGAACATTATTTAAATACAGCAGAGACATCCATCAATTGTTCTATCTACTTCCTTCCAATCCATCAGATCTTTACCCCTCATTTTTCTCCTTCTACAGCTTTGATTTTATGATCATTCATATTGAAAAAATTCTTGTCAATATCCTCTTTTTCCTTTGGCTTTTATTCACCATACTGTCTTAATATTCCTTTTTATCTTTGGAACCATTTCTTCTTTGCCTCCATTGGAAGCTCATTTTCCTCTACCAGCCCATCAATATTAACATTCATAAAGGCCCATACCCTCCCCCTAAAACACGAACCAGTTGCCATTGAGTTGATACAACTCATGGTAACACCATGTGTGTCAGAGTAGAACTGTGTTCCATAAAGTTTTTTATATATTTATTATACAATTTTATTTATTTTGTTGTTGTTGTTGAGAGTATACACAGAAAAATATACACCAATTAAATAGTTTCTACATGCACCATTTAGTGACATTGATTACATCCTTCAAGTTATGTAACCTTTCTCACCCTCCTTTTCTGAGTAGTTTCTCCCCCACTAACATAAATTCACTGTCCCCTAGGGTTCCTGTCTTATCTTTTAAGTTTCTGTTGTCAGTTTGACTCCATAAAGACAGTTTTTAAAAGAGTATAATGCTCAAGACAGATATTTTTTAGTAGTTAAGCTAAACTATTGTTTGGTCTTAAGATGACTTTGGGGAATATTTTTTATTTAAGGTTTAAAGATTATCTCAAGGCAACAGTTTCAGGGGTTTATCCAGCCTTCATTGCTCCAGAAAGTCTGGAGTCCATGAGAATTTTAAATTCTAGTCTGTATTTTACCCTTTTGATCAAAGATTCGTCTATAAAATCTTTGATCAAAAATTTCAGTAATGGTAGCTGGGCATCATCCAGTTC
The DNA here is from genome assembly GCF_024166365.1 of Elephas maximus indicus. Taxonomy (NCBI): domain Eukaryota; kingdom Metazoa; phylum Chordata; class Mammalia; order Proboscidea; family Elephantidae; genus Elephas; species Elephas maximus. The sequence goes on from NC_064846.1 coordinate 84,914,729, forward strand.
TTCTGGTCTCATGGCAAAGGAGGCAGTTTGTTCATGGAGGCAATTAGCTACACATTCCATTTCCTACTCCTATTCCTGACTCTCTTTCTTCTTCTGTTTCTCCAGCAGAATAGAGACCAGTTGTTGTGCCTTGGATGGCTACTTGCACACTTTTAAAACCCCAGGCACTATGCAACAAAGTAGGAGGTAGAACAGAAGCATTAAACGTGCCATGAATTGAACTGTGTCCCACAAAAATGTCTGTGAACCTGGCTAGGTCATGATTCCCAGTATTGTATGAATGGCTACCATTTTGTAATCTGATGCAATTTTCCTATCACTATGATGTAATGAGATGGATTAGTGGCAGTTATATTGACAAGTTCTATGGGATTGGATACTGTCTAGGGCCAGTCTTTCTTGAGATATGGAAGAGAGAAGCAACCAGAGAGATGGCAGACCTTATACCACCAAGGGGGCAGTGCTGGCAGCAGAGTGTGTCCTTTGGACTTGAGGTTCCTGAGCTGGGATACTCCCAGACCAAGAGAGGACTGATGCATCACAGGGACCTTCCTCCAGAAGGACAGGAGAGGAAGGTTTCCCCTGGATCCAGTGCCCTAAATTCAGACTTCTAGCCTACTGGACTGTGAGAGGCGTGGACTTCTCTTTTTTGAAGCCATCCCCTTGTGATATTTCTGTTACAGCAGCACTAGATGACCAAGACACTATGATATTCCATGAAATTCTGACCCTAGACCTCCGAACCAAGGAACCAAATCCCATGTGGTTTTTGGTTGTACACAAGCAGCCTCGGTAGCTACTCCTTTGTTGTCGTTGTTGTTGTAAATACATCTATCACACAACTTTTGCCAATTTAACTTATTACAATTGTACAACTTATTGACAGCACTTAAAATAATCGGCTGTTTAAACCCACCCTTAATCAATGTGATTTTCCCATCACCCTGAACCAAAACTCAGTACTCCATAAGCAATACCCCCCTTTTCCCCTCCTTTCCACCCCGGTAATCACTGATAAACTTTGGTCTCTATACATTTGCCTTTTCTTGTCTTTTTATATAAGTTAGATCAGTGTTTGTCTTTTGTGATTGACTTATTTCACTCACCATAATATCTTCAAGCTCCATCCATATTTTAGCACATAAGAAGACTTCATTTCTCCTTCTGGGTGAGTAGTATTCCATTGTATATATGTACCACATTTTGTTTATCCATTCATCTGTTCACTGGCATTCATGTGGTTTCCATATTTGGCTATTGTGAATAGTGTCTCAGTGAACATTGGTATACAAGTCTCTGCTTGAGTTTCTGCTTTCCGGTCTTTTGGATATATATCTAAGCGTGGAATTTCTGGGTCATATGGTTCTCCCCCACGTGTCTATCAGTTTGTTGTACTTGCATGTTGCTGTGATGCTGGAAGCTATGCCACCAGTATTCAGATACGAACAGGGTCACCCATGGCAGACAGATTCAGCTGAGCTTCCAGACGAAGGCAGACTAGAAAGAAGGCAGTCTATTCCTGAAAAGAATTAATCAGTGAAAACTTATGAATAGCAGCAGAACATTGTGGGATATAGTGCTAGAAGATGAGCCCCTCAGGTCAGAAGGCACTCAAAAGACAACAGAGGAAGAGGTGCTTCCTCAAAGTAGAGTCGATTTTAATGATGTGAATGGAGTCCAGCTTTGGAGACTTCCGTTTGCTGATGTGGCAAGACTCAAAATGAGAAGAAACAGATGGAAGCATCCATTAATAATTTAGCATGAATCTAGGAAAGTTGGAAATCATCAAAAAGACATGGAATGCATAAATGTCGATATCCTAGGCATTAGTGAGCTGAAATGGACTGGTATTGTCTATTTTGAATCATGCAATCAAATGGTCCACTATGCCGGGAATGACAACTTGAAGAGGAATTCATCATCAAAAAGAACATCTCAAGATCTATCCTGACGTACACTGCTCTCATTGATAGAATAATATCCATATGCCTACAAGGAAGACAAATTAATACGACTATTATTCAAATTTACACACCAATCGCTAAGGCCAAAGAGGAAGAAATTGAAGATTTTTACCAACCTCAGCAGTCTGAAATTGATTGAACATGCAATCAGGATGAATTGGTAATTACTAGCGATTGGAACGGGAAAGTTCCAAACAAAGAAAAAGGATCAGTAGTTGGAAAATATGGCCTTGGTGATAGAAACGATGCTTGAGACTACATGATAGGATTTTGCAAGACCAATGACTTCTTCACTGAAAATACCTTTTTCAACAACATAAATGGCAACTATATACTTGGAGTTCACCAGATGGAATACACAGGAATCAAATCTAATACATCTGTGGAAAGAGATGATGGAAAAGCACAGTATCATCAGTCAGAACAAGGCCGGTGGCTTACTGTGGAACAGACCATCAAGTGCTCATATGCAAGTTCAAGTTGAAACTGAAGAAAATTAGAATAAGTCCAGGAGCAACAAAATATGACCTTGAGTATATCCCACGTGAATTAGAGACCACCTCAAGAATACTAATGACCAATGACCAGACAAGTTGTGGAATGACATCAAAGTCATCATACATGAAGAAAGAAAAAGTCATTAAAAAGACAGGAAAGAAAGAGAAGACCAAATGGATGTCAGAAGAGACTCTGAAACTTGCTCTTGAAGGTTGAGTAGGTAAAGAGAAAGGGAGAAATGATGAAGTAAAAGAGTTGAACAGATTTCAAAGGGTGGCTCGAGAAGACAAAGTGAAGTATTATAATGACATGTGCAAAGACCTGGAGGTAGAAAACCAACATTTCTCAAGCTGAAAGAACTGAAGAGAAAATTCATGCCTCGAGTTGCAATGTTAAAGGATTCTACAGGGAAAATATTAAATGAAGTAGGAAGCATCAAAAATAGTTGGAAGGAATACACAGAATCACTGTACCAAAAGGAATTGGTCAACATTCAACCGTTTCAGGAGGTAGCGTATGATCAGGAATGGATGGTACTAAAGGAAGAAGTTCCAGCTGCCCTGAAGGCATTGGTGAAAAACAAGACTCTGGGAATTAAGCGAATACCAGCTGAGATATTTCAACAAACAAATGCAGCTCTGGAAGTACTCACTCATCTATGCCAAGAAATTTTGAAGGCAGCTACCTGGCCAACTGACTGGAAGAGATCCATATTTGTGCGTATTCCCAAGAAAGGTGATCCAACTGAATGCAGAAATTATCAAACAATATCACTAATATCGCACACAAGCAAAATTTTTCTGAAGATCATTCAAAAGATGCTGCAGCAGTATATTGACAGGGAACTGCCAGAAATTCAACATGGATTCAGCAGAAGATGTGGAACGACAGATATCATTGCTGATGTCAGGTGGATCCTGGATGAAAGCAGATAATATCAGAAAGTTATTTACCTATATTTCATTGACTATGCAAAGACATTCTACTGTGAGGATCATAACAAATTATGGATAACATTGAGAAGAATGGGAATTCCAGAACAATTAATCGTGCTCATGAGGGACCTGTACATGGATCAAGAGGTAGTTGTTTGAACATAACCAGGGGATACTGCATGCTTTAAAGTCACGAAAAGTGTTCTTCAGGGTTGTATCCTTTCACCATACTTATTCAACCTGTGTGCTGAGCAAATACTCTAAGGAGCTGGACTATATGAAGAAGAGCATGGCATCAGGACTGGAGGAACACTCATTAACAACCTGCAATATGCAGATGGCACAATCTTGCTTGCTGAAAGTGAAGAGGACTTGAAGCTCTTATTGATGAAGTTCAAAGACCACAGCTTTCGGTATGGATTACACCTCAACATAAAGAAAATAAAAATCCTCAGAACTGGACCAATGCACAACATCATGATAAACGGAGAAATACACCAGGCGCTCCATTGAAACTCTGTGGGGTAGTTTTACTCTGTCCTATAGGGTCACCATGAGTCAGAATTGACTCAACGGCAATGGTTTTTTTTAACGGTTATCGATCTTTTTTATGTTTTTTGGCCACTTCATTGTCCTTCTTGGTGAAGCATCTGTTCGTGTCTTGTTATGGTCTGAATTATGTTCCCCAAAAATATGTATTGTAAATCCTTACTGCATACCTATGGTTATAATTCCATTTGGGAATTGGTTGTCTTTGTTATGTTAATGAGGCAGAATTATTGTAGGGTGTATCTTGAGTCAATCTCTTTTGAGATATAAAAGAGATACAAAAAAAAAAGATATAAAAGAGCAGATAGATCCCAAGACACATGGAGAAGTCCAAGGAACCAGGAAACAAAAGCTGAAGAGACAGGGACCTTTCCCCAGAGCTGACAGAGAGTGAAAGGCTTCCCTTAGAGCCTACACCCTGAATTCAGATTTCTAGACTCCTGAACTGTGAGAAAATGAATTTCTGTTTTTTAAAGCCATCCACTTGTGGCATTTCTGTTACAGCAGCACTAGATAACCAAGATCATGTCTTTGCCTATTTTAAATTGGGTTGTTTGTGTTCTTGCTGAGTTTTTGAAGTTTTCTATATATTTTAAAGACTAGACACTTATCAGATATGTTATTCCTGAAGATTTTTCTGAGTCTGTAGGTTGTTTTTTTTTTACTCTTTTGATAAAGTGTTTTGATGAGCATAAGTATTTAATTTTATAAGGTCCCAGTTTATCTAATTTCTCTTCTGCCATTTGTGCATTTATAGTTTGTTTGATAATCATTTTTTTTTGTTATAAATTAGGTACCGTAGTTTTGTCCCTATGTTTTCTTCCAAGAACTTTATACTTCTAGATTTAACATTTAGGCCTTTGATTCATTTTAAGTTAGTTTTTGTGTATGGTGTAAGGTATGGTCCTGCTTTCATTCTTCTGGAGTAGATTCTCAATTTTGCCAGTATCATTTGTTAAAATGACTGTTTCTTCCCAAATGAATGGACTTTGGCTTCTTGACAAAAATCAGTTGTCCATAGATTGATGGATTTATTTCTGGGTTTTCAATTCCATCCTACTGGTCTATTTGTCTATCACTGAACCTGCACCAGGCTATTTTGATTACTGTAGCTGTATAGTATGTTTTGAGATCTGGTAGTGTGAGGCTTCCTACTTTGTTCTTCTTCCTCAGTGTTTCTTTGGCTACAGAAGGCCTCTTTCTTTTCCATATAAAGATGGTGTTATGGATTGAATCGTGTCCCTCAAAAATGTGTGGGTAAGACAGTAAAGAGTAATCATGATGCCAGAACAAGTTGTACAAGGCAAAGTCATGTAAGCTCCATAGACACATCCAAAATCTCTGAGGGACTGAATTGCTGGGCTGAGAGCTATGGGGACCGTGGTCTCAGGGAACATCTAGCTCCATTGGCATATCATAATTTATAAAGAAACTATTCTACTTTGGTGAGTAATGTCTGGGGTCTTAAAACCTTGTGAGTGGCCATCTAAGATATTCCACTGGTCTCACCCCATCAGGAACAAGTGAAAATGAAGAAAACTAAAGAAAGGTTAGTCCAAATGACTAATGGACCACAACTACCATAGCCTCCACCAGACTGCGTCCAGTACAACTAGATGGTGCCCAGCTACCACCACCAATTGCTCTGACGGGGTCACAATAGAGGGTCCCAGACACAGCTAGAAAAAAATTCTAACTCACAAAAAAATACCAGACTTACTGGTCTGACAGAGACTGGAGAAACCCCAAGAATATTGCCCTTGGACACCCTTTTAGCTCAGTACTAAAGTCACTCCTGAGGCTCACATTTCAGCCAAAGATTAGACAGGCCCATAAACCAAAACAAGACTAAAGGGGCACACCAGTCCAGGGCCAAGGACTAGAAGGCAGGAAGGGACAGGAAAGCTGGTAATGGGGAACCCAAGATGGAGAAGGGGAGAGAGTTGTGTTCATGGGGTTGGTAACCGATGTCACAAAACAATATGTGTACTAACTGTCTAATGAGAAGCTGGTTTGTTCTGTAAACCTTCATGTAAAGTGCAATAAAAAAAAGTGTGTCACTTGACTAGGCCATGATTTCCAGTATTGTGTGGTTGTCTGCCATTTTGTGATCTGATGTGTTTATCCTACGTGTTGTTAATCCTAACCTCTATGTTGTTAATGAGGCAGGATAAGAGGCAGTTACATTAATGAGGCAAGACTCAATCTACAGGATTAGAATGTATCTCAGTCAATCTCTATTGAGATATAAAAGAGGTAATTGGGCAGAGAGAAGAGGGACCTCATTTCACCAAGAAAGAAGTGCCAGGAGCTGTGTGTCCTTTGGGCCTTGGGTCCCTGCCCTGAGAAGCTCCTAGACCAGGGGAATATTGGTGACTAGGACCTTCCCCCAGAGCCAACAAGAAAGAGAAAGCCTGTCCCTGGAGCTAGCACCCAGAATTGGGACTTTTAATCTCCTAAACTGTGAGAAATAAATTTCTTTTTGATAAAGCCATCCACTTGTGGTATTTCTGTTGCAGCAGCACTAGATAACTAAGACAGATGGTGATTAGATTTTCTATTTCAATAAATAATATTGTTAGGATTGGGATTGCATTGTATTTGTAGATCGATTTGGATAGTATTGACATTTTCACCATATTAAGTCTTACAATCCACAATCCATGAGCATGGAATGTCCTTCCATTTACATATGCCTCTTTTAGTTCCTTGTAAGTGTTTTATACTTCTCATTGTATACGACTTATATGTCCCTGGTTGGGTTTACTCACAGATATTTTCTCATTTTGGGGGCTGTTTTAAATGGTATAGTTTTCTTCATTTCCTTTTAAGAATTCTCCTAGTGTAAAGAAACCCAACTGATTTTTGTGTTGATCATGTACCCTGAAATAGTGCTGTATTTTTCTATTAGATCCAGTAGCCTTCTTGTGGAATTTTTGGGTTCTTCTATGTATAGGATTATGCCATTTGAGAATAGAGATAGTTTTACTTTTTCCTTTAAAAAACCTGCTGCCATCGAATCAATTCTGACTCATAGTGACCCTATAGGACAGACTAGAACTGCTCTGTAAGGTTTCCAAAGAACGACTGGTGGATTTGAACTGCCCACCTTATGGTTAGTAGCCATAGCTCTTAACCACTGTGCCACCAGTGCTCCCTCTTCCTTTGGATACACTGTATTTGTTTTTCTTGTCTTATCGATCTGGCTAGGACGTTCAGTACAATATTGAATAACAGTTACGATAATGGACATCCTTGTCTCATTCCTGTTCTCAAGAAGGATGCTCTCAGTCTTTCTCTATTGAGAATAATATTGACTGTTGGTTTTGCATATATGCTCTTAATTATGTTGAGAAATTTCCCTTCTATTCCTATTTTGCTGAGAGTTTTTATCACAGAAGGTGTTGGATTTTATCAACTTTCTTTTTTGCATCAGTCATGATGATCATTTGGTTCTTTTCCTTTGTTTTATGTGGTGAATTACATTGATTGATTTTCTAATGTTGAACCACCCTTGCGTTCCTTGTACTCATACCACCTGAACACGATGTATAGTTTTCTTAAATTTTGTTGAATTCTGTTCACTAGAATTTTGAGAGTCTTTGCAAGTATTCTCTGACTTATGATATATTCGAGTCATGAGAAACACATGAATATCTGGTTTTTGTTTTTGTTTTTTACATCTTATCATTTTTTTTTTTAATCATTAGTATATCTTCCTGGGAGGAAGTTATAGGACATATCATGCAGGAGATATGGAAAAAATTGCTGAGTTATGTCAATACTCTCCAAACTTTTGATAGGGAGAATATCAAAGAAAAGTTCAGTGGAAAAGATTTCCTTATGGCAAGAAGGCTGAATTTAGAACATGATATCACCAATATGGAACAGCTCATAGATCATGAAAAGGGGGAATTCACAGATTAGGACTAAATGGATTTTGAAGAGGAAGGAAATGCTGAAAAAGGAAGAAATAATGAGGAAGAGAAAGAAAGAAGTCAAAAAATTTTACAGTGAAAGGATTAGCTGAAGTTTTTTTCTAAACTAAATCAGGGGATTGATTTTTTTCTTTTTTTATTGTACTTTAGATGAAGGTTTACAGAATAAACTAGTTTGTCATCCAACAGTTAGTATGCACATTGTTCTATGACATTGGTTAACAACCCCACGACATGTCAACACTCTCCCTTCTCAACCCTTGGTTCCCTATTACCAGCTTTCCTGTTTCCTCCTGCCTTCCAGTCCCTGCTCCAGGTTTGGTGTGCCCCTTTAGTCTTGTTTTGTTCCATGGGCCTGTTCAATCTTTGGCTGAAGGGTGAACCTCAGGATTGACCTCATTACTGAGCTGAAAAGGTGTCCAGGGGCCATACTGTCAAGGTTTCTCCAGTTTCTGATAGGCCAGCAAGTCTGGTCTTTCTTTTTGAGTTAGAGTTTTGTTCTACGTATTTCTCCAGGTCTGTCTGGGACCTTCTACTGTGGTCCCTGTCAGAGCAGTCAGTGGTGGTAGTTGGACATTATCTAGTTGTACTGGACTCAGTCTGGTGGAGGCCATGGTAGATGTGGTCCCTTAGTCATTTGGACTAATCTTTCCCTTGTATATTTCTTCATTCTTCCTTGCTCCCGAAGGAGTGAGACCAGTGGAACATCCTAGATGGCTGCTCACAGGCTTTTAAGATCCCAGACGCTACTCACCGAAGTAGAATTTAGAACAGTTTCTTTACAAACTATGTTATGCCAATTGAGCTACATGTTCCCCAAGACCATGGTCCCCATAGCCCTCAGCCCAGCAATTCAGTCCCTCAGGGAGTTTGGATGTGTCTATGGAGCTACCACGACCTTGCCTTATACAGGTTGTGCTGGCTTCCCCAGTATTGTGTACTGTCTTACCCTTCAAGTTACCAGTTATCTGTAGTCCCAAGTGTTTTTCCATCCTCACCCCTCTCCTCCCTCGTAACCATCAAAGATTGTTTCTTTTTATATGTACCTTTTCATGAGTTTTTACAGTAGTGGTCTCATACAATATTTGCCTTTTTGTGACTGACTTATTATACTCAACATAATGCCCTCCAGATTCCTCCAAGTTATGAGATGCTTCATAGTTTCATCTTTGTTCATTATTGTTGCATAGTAGTGTGTATGAACCACAGTTTGTTCATCCATTCATCTGTTGATGGGCATCTAGGTTGTTTCCATCTTTTTGCTACGGTGAACAATGCTATAGTGAATATGGGTGTGCATATGTCTATTCATGTGATGACTCTTATTTCTCTAAGATATACTCCTAGGAGTGGGATTGCTGGATCATATCGTATTTCTATTTCTAGCTCTCTAAGGAAGCACCATATTGGTTTCCAAAATGGTTGTATCATTTTGCATTCTCATCAGCAGTGCAGAAGAATTCCAATCTCCCCTCAGCCTCTCCAACATTTGCTCTTTCCTGTTTTTTTTGATTTGTGCCAGTAATGCCAGGGTGAGATGGTATCTCATTGTGGTTTTGATTTGCATTTCTCTAATGGGTAGAGATTGTGATCATTTCCTCATGTGTCTGTTGGCCTCTTGAATGTCTTCTTTGGTGAAGTGTCTGTTCATTTTCTTTTCCCAATTTTTAATTCGATTGTCTTTTTGTTGTAGAGGTGTTGGATTTTCTTGTAGATTTTAGAGATTAGGTCTTTGTTTTATAGTAGACAATTTTTTTCCCTAAATCTTGATTCTCTTTTTACTCTTTTGGTGAAGTGATTTGAGGAGCGTGTTTACTTTTTAGAAGATCCCAGTGGGTTTTGGGGAGGTTGGGTCAGTAATATAGCTTATCCTCTGGAGCTTGTGTGTTGTTGGTAGTGGTTTGTAACCTGTTAATGCCATGTATTAGGGCTTCTAGCATTGATCCTATTTTTTTCTTCGATGAACTTCATAGTTTTTGGCTTTATGTTTAGGTCTTTGATCCAATTTGATTTAGTTCTTGCATATAGTGTGAAGTATGGGTTCTGTTTTTTTTTGCAGATGGACATCCAGTTTTGTCAGCACCATTTGTTAAAAAGACTGCCTTTTACCCATCTGATGGACTTTGGAACCTTGTCAAAGATCAGGTGACCATAGATGGATAGATTTACATCTGGGTTCTCAATTCTGTTCCATTGGTCAATGTATCTGTCATTGTACCAGTACCAGGCATGTTTTGACTACTGTAGCTGTATACTAGGTTCTGAGGTCAGGTAGTGCAAGTCCTCCTACTTTCTTCTTCTTCTTCAACAGTGCTTTACTTATCCGGGGCTCCTTCCCTTTCCATATAAAGTTAATGATAAGTTTTCCATCTGTTTAAAGAATGTTGTTGGTATTTGGATTGGTATTGCATTGTATTTGTAAATTGCTTTGGGTAGAATTATCATTTTCACAATGTTGAGTCTGCCTATCCATGAGCATGTTACGTTTTTCCATTTATCTAGCTCTCTTTTGGTTTCTTGCAGTAGTGTTTTGTAGTTTTCTTTGTATGTATCTTTTACATCTCTGGTCAGGTTTATTCCCAAGTATTTTATTTTTTTAGGGGCTATTATAAATGGTATTGTTTTCTTGATTTCCTTTTAATCATTCTCTTTATTGGTGTATAGGAATCCAGCTGATTTTTATATGTTTATCTTGTATCCTGCTGCTCTTCTGAATCTTTCTATCAGTTCCAGTAGTTGCCTCACGGAGTCTTTTGGGTTTTCTATGTATTGTATCATATCATCTGGAAACAGGGTCATTTTAACTTCTTCATTACCAATTTGGATGCCCTTTATTTCTGTTTCTTGCCTTGTTGCTCTGCCTAGGACTTTGAAAACAATGTTAAATTGGAGTGGAGATAAAGGGCATCCTTTTCTTGTTCCTGTTCTCAAGGGGAATGTTTTCACCCTCTCCATTGAGAATGATGTTGCCCACTGGTTTTGCATAAATCCTCTTTATTATATTATGAAATTTCCCTTCTACATCTATTTTATTGAGGTTTTTTTTCAGAAATGGGTGTTCGACTTTGTCGAATGCCTTTTCTGCGTCGATTGAGATGATCGTGTGATTATTTATATGGTGGATTACGTTGATTGATTTTCTAATGCTGAACCATCTTTGCATATCTGGTATAAATCCTAGTTTGTTGTGGCATATTATTTTTTTGATATGATGCTGAATTCTATTGGCTAGAATTTTGTTGAGAATTTTTGCATCTATATTCATGAGAGGCATGGTCTGTAATTTTCTTTTTTTGTGGTGTGTTTGCCTGGTTTGGGTATCAGGGTTATGCTTGCTTCATAGAATGAATTTGGAAGTATTGCTTGCTTTTCTATGTTCTGAAATATTTTGAGTAGTACTGGTGTAAGCTTTACTCTGAATGTTTGGTAGAATTCTCCAGTGAAGCCGTCTGGACCAGGGCTTTTTTTTTTTTTTGTGGTTAGTAGGTTTTTTTTTTTTTCTTTTTTCTAATTACCTTTTCAATCTCTTCTCTTGTTATGGGTCTGTTCAGATTTTCAACATCATTTTATGTTAGTTTGGGTAGGTAGAGTGTTTCTAGAAATTTGTTCATTTTCTCTAGGTTTTCAAATTTGTTTGAATATAGTTTCTCATAACACTCTGTAAAGATCCTTTTTATTTCAGTTGGGTCTGTTGTAATGTCCCCCATTTGATTTCTTATTTGGGTTATTTGCATCGTCCCCTGTTCTTCTTTTGTTATTTTGGACAGTGGTTTGTCGATTTTGTTGATCCTTTCAAAGAACCAACTTTTGGTTTTGCTGATTCTTTCTATTGTTTTCTATTCTCTATTTCATTTATTTCTGCTCTGATCTTTATTATTTCCTTTCTTCTGGTGGCTGTAGGATTCTTTGCTGTTCTCTTTCTATTTGTTCAAGTTGTGTAGCAAAGTTTTGATTTTGTCCCTTTCTTCTTTTTTGATGTGTGCATCTATTGATATAAATTGATCTCTGAGCACTGGCTTTGCTGTTTCCCAAAGGTTTTGGTATGTGTTTTCATTCTCATTTGGTTCTAGGAATGTTTTGATTCCATCTCTGATTTCTTCTATTACTCAGTGGTTTTTAAGCAGGGTGTTATTCAGTTTCCATGTAATTAATTTTTTTCCTTACTCTTCCTGTTGTTAATTTCTACTTTTATGACATTGTGACCAGAGAAAATACTTTGTATTGTCTCAGCCCGTTGGATTTTGTTGAGGGTTGCTCTGTGGCCTAAGATGTGCATTGGAAAAAAGTGTGTACTTTGCAACTGTTGGGTGGAGTGTTCTATATATGCCTATGAGATCAAGTTGGCTGATTGTACTCTTTAGCACTTTGGTATCTTGGTTGAGTTTCTTTCTAGATGTTCTGTCCTTTACTGAGAGTGGTGTGTTGAAATCTCCTGCCATTATTGAGGAACTGTCATTTTCTCTTTTCAGTGCTGTTAGAGTTTGTTTTATGTATTTTGGAGCCCTGTCATTGGGTGCGTAGATGTTTATTATGGTTAAGCCTTTATGATGGATCATCTCTTTAATCATTATATAGTGCCCTTCTTTGTCTTTTATGGTGGATTTTGTTTTAAAGTCTATTTCATCTGAGATTAGTATTGCCACTCCTGCTTTTTTTTAGTAGTTTCTTGCTTGATATATTTTTTCATCCTCTGATTTTTAATAAGTTTACATCTTTGTTTCTAAGGTGTGTCTCTTGTAGATAGCATATTGATAGATCCAGTTTTTTTTATTCATTTTTGTCACTGTGTCTCTTTATGGGTGCACTTAGGCCATTTACATTCAGTGTAATTATTGATAGGTGTGAGTTTATTGCTGTCATTTTGTAGTGCTTTTTTTTTTTTGCGGTGCTAACATTTTCTTTGTTCCTTACTCTCCTGTGCTGAGTTCATTCTTTTTGTGGTTTCTTTTTCATTTCTTTTGTTTTTGTAGATTTTGTTTTTATTGAGACTATGTTTTTCTTCTTTTTTTGATGAGTAGGTTTGTTAACTCTCTTTTTGGTTACCTTGAAATTTACTCTTATCTTCCTATGTTTGAACCAGTCTATTATTACTTAATATCACCTTGCCATCCTCTCCATTAGAAAGTTCTGTATCTGCACCATTTATTCCCTCTTTTATTGTTCTGATGTTGTTTTCATTTAGTTTAACCTCTCTGGTTCCCTGTTACAATTCTTTTGTTTTGGATACTCATTGAGAGTCCATTTCCTATGTTGGTACCTTGTTGGTAAAATATTGCATCCTAGATTCAGGGTGTGGTCTCGTGTTGTTTGTTCTCAGACCAAAGGAATCCCTTTAATAATTCTTGTGAGTTTGGTTTGGTTTTTAAATATTCTCTTAATTTCTGTTTATCTGGGAATGTCCTAATTTCACCGTCATATTTGAATGAAAGTTTTGCAGGCTATATTATTCTTGTTTGGCAATTTTTTTCTTTCAAGGTTTTATATATGTCACCCCATTGCCTTCTGGCCTGCATAGTTTCTGCCAAATAATCAGAGCTTAGTCTCGTCGTTTCTCCCTTGTATGTGACTTCTCATTTTTCTTGATCTGCTCCTGGGATTTTTTCTTTGTCTTTGGTTTTAGCTAGTGTGGTTATAATATGCCTTGGTGTTTTTCTTTTAGGGTCTATCCTATGAGGTGTTCGTTGAGCTTCTTGGATGGTCAGCTTTTCATCTTTCATGATATTAGGGAATTTTTCTGTCAGCAATTCTTCAATGATCCTCTCTGTGTTTTCTGTTTTCTCTCCCTGTTCTGGAGCTCCAATCACTCGCAAATTTTTGCTTTTGATTTTATCCCACATAATTGTCAGGTTCTCTTCACTCTTTTTTTCTGATTTTTCCTTAAACAGTTGTATCCAAATGTTTGTCTTCAATTTCAATGAGTCTGTCTTCCATCATTTCAAACCTGCTTCTCATCCCTTCTATGACACTGTCCATTTCTGAGATCTTATTGTTTATCTTTTACATGTTTAGTTGTTTTTTTAGAGTTCTAGTGGTGAATTTGTTTTGGCATTTTGTTCCCGTATTATTTTCATGAATTCTTCCATTTTTGTGTGTGTGTATTTTCCATGAATGTCTGCATTTTCCATAAATCTGTCTATTTTTCCTCACTTTTGTCTGTTTTTTGCCTTAACTCTTGGATAGCTCTGAATATTAGAGATTTGAATTCCACGTCAAGTAGTTCTAGTGCCTTTTCTTCTACTTGAAAGTCTTCTGGTGTTTTAATTTGAATGCCTACTGGAATCATCCTGCCCTTTTTTATAATGTATTTTGATATTGTCTGCTGTCTTCAGGACATTCAGTAATTATTTTCTTTATTTCTTGATTGTAGATTTTTTTTTTTGTTTTATTTTGTTATGTCTGAGCAGGCGGCTGTGCATTCTATGTTATTTGCTTGTCTGTAGTCACAATGCTTTTCACCTTCTTGTCCAATGGGCAGGGCCAGTCACTCAGCTATGGTGCAGCAGGGCAGGTTCAGCTGAAGGGGAGGGTCTGGGATGGATTGTTTGTGGCACGTACTGGGACCCACAGGGTGGGCCAGGAATCAGTGCTGGGCAGGTCCTGGTAGGCCATGCCTGCACTGCTGAGGAATGTGATGTTCAGTGCATGGTGAAAGTAGGCAGAAAAGAGGAGGGGGTTGTGATATGTGAAGCTAATATGAGTATGGAAAACAGGAGAGAGAGGAGACAAAAACAGAAGCAAAAAAAGAAAAAAAACAAACAAAGGAAAAAAAAGAGTGCTAAGGGAGCATGCCATTGGAGTGGAAACGTGAGAAACCAAGAAACGGATAAACGCTAAAAGGAAAAAGGAACAGGGAAAAAGAAAGGAAAAAAACTGGACACAAATTTGGAAAAGAAGAAGAAAAAAGAAAGAAATGCTGTCAGGGTATGGCCGTGAAGACCGGGGAAGTGGATCCCTGGCTGCACAGTATAGCCTGGCTCGTGGGGGTATAGATGTCACACAGCACTAGGTATTCAGGAGACAGGAAAAGAAAGTAAGTATAGTGTTTTGGTTTTTTTTTATAGAGAGACGAGAACTGAGAAATGAAGACAGAAAAGGAAAAAGAGAGAAAAAAATGAAATGCCCCTATGAATCCCACTTATGTGGCTGCAGAGATTGGGGGAGCAGCTCATAAGCAGTGCAGTACAGCCAGGCTAGAAGGGGATCCCAAGCCATGAAAAGAAAAAGAAAACAAACTAACAAAACAGAACAAAGCAAAATAAAATGCGCAAAAATAAAGCCCCAGGGATCCCACCAGTGTGGTGTTGCAGGCCGGAGGTGGTTTCCCAGTCAAGCAGGGCTTCACAGCCTTTCAAGAAGAAGCAAAGATGGCACATGGAGCCAGGTATTCAAGAGAAAGGAGAAGGAGACAGTGGAAGGCATGGAAGAGACCAAAAGAAACAAAAAGAAACAACACCAGCTCAGGATCCAGCCGGGGGGGTGGGGGCGGCAAATCCAATTGGCCCAGGGCCAAAGCAGTTTCCTCTTGGCCAAGAGGCTGAGACTAGTGGGAAGCAGAGGAGGCTGGGGTTGGGGAAGGGTGAGGGTTAGGAAAGCTTACATTGCTCGTTCCTGGATGCTGTGTCTCCTGCTGGGAACTTAATGAAGCTGCTTTCCAGAGCTCCCTGTCCACCGATATCCAATGTGGGTTTGGAGAATCCAAGTGGCATGGTTGCTGCACTTCTCAGCTGGCTGAGCCACTGCAGCCAGCCAGGGAGCTTGGAGGTAGAGCAGTGAGGAGAGGATATGGGGTGGGAAAGCATGTATTGCTGGTTACTACATGCTCTGTCTCCTGCTGGGAGCTTGGTGAAGCTGCTTTCTGGTGCTACCTGTCCACGAATCCCTGACAGGAGTCCAAGATGGTGGATATCTGCTTGCTTAGCTGATAGGGAATCTCTGCATATATCTCTCCTCACTCTCTGTCCTCTGTCAGCTTCTTATTCCATTCAGTGTTTGGCTGAATTCTTTATCTCTTCATTTGACACTTCGGGTTCCAGGAATGACATTTGTCTCTGTTTTACTTAATTTTGGGGGGTCTTTGCTGTGGAGGGGTAGTGTTTTGCTTCTGTCTATGGCACCATGTTGGACAGTGGGGCTTCAGTTTCTTGACAACATGAATCTAAAAGTGGATCAAAACCAAAAAAATCCTATCACAGTGCCGTCGAGTCGATTCCGACTCATAGCGACCCTATAGGACAGAGTAGAACTACCCCATAGAGTTTCCAAGAAGTGCCTGGTGGATTCGAACTGCCAACCCTTTGGTTAGCAGCCATAGCACTTAACCACTATGCCACCAGCTTTTCCCTAAAAGTGGATAGCTTTGCAAAAGTCAATAGGTAGATTCAAGAAACAGTAAGATATTACCACAAAATATGGGAAGAAAAAAAAGAAAAGGATCATACAAGAAAGTCTTACTAATTTTCTGACTAGAAACACCATCCCCATTCCCAAGGATAATCCAGGTGATCCAGAAACTTCCACAAGTGGACTTATTAATGCAACTGTAGGAGTAAATTTTTATCATTTGGGTATTTTTTATGTATGCATGTATTAAAATATATCTGTAAGTTTATATGTAATGTTTCCAACCCCCAAAGACAAAGATTGAATTTACAAAGGTATTGGTGATAAAAGGCAATAATAATGAAAATTAAAAAAAAAAAGAGGTATTTGACTTAAAACAAACTTAGGATGGAGTCATCAGAATGGAACCCCATCCTAAATTGGGGAGTAGCTATACTTATAGGGATATTTGTCTGTAATTTTCTCTCTCTCTTTTTTTTTTTGTGATGTCTCTACCTGGCTTTGGTATCAGGGTGATGCTGTCTTCAAAGAATGAGTTAGTGAGTATTCCTTCCTCTTCTATGTTTTGGAAGTTTTAGTAGAATTGGTGCCAACTCTTCTCTGAATGTTTGGTAAAATTCCCCAGTGAAGACGTCTGGTCCTGGGCTTTTTGTTGTTGTTGTTGTTGTTACTGTTGTTGAGATTTTTTTTTTATGGCGTCTTCGATCGCTTCTTTTGTTATGTATGTGTTTAGATTTTCTACGTCAATATGTGTTAGTTTAGGTAGGTAGTATGTTTTTAGAAATTTGTTCATTTCTTCTAGGTTTTCACATTTATTAGA
Organism: Elephas maximus indicus; assembly: GCF_024166365.1. Lineage (NCBI taxonomy): Eukaryota > Metazoa > Chordata > Mammalia > Proboscidea > Elephantidae > Elephas > Elephas maximus. The sequence continues at coordinate 84,931,773 of NC_064846.1, forward strand.
GTACAATTTTTCTTAGTAATCTGTTATGATTGTTATAAGAGCACTAAAAAGTAGAAGCTTTTAATTTTTATAAATTCAAATATCCAAATTTTAATACAGTTTCATGCTTTGTGGTCAAGGGCCTACTAACCAGTAAGCAAGGTATGCATGGGCTTACTTGTGCTTACTTAGTAATCCGTAGTGCACGGTTTTGCCTGTGTTTCACCGCTTGAAAGATATGGAAGCTATATGCAAAGATGTGGTGAAACACAGGTGAAATTGTCCACTATAGATCAGTAAGCACAAGTAAGCCTGTTTGTACCCAGGTACCCAGCTTATTGGGCAAGCTATCCCTGTTTGTGGTTATACCTAAGAAATTGTTGCTCAACTATGGTTGCAAATATTTTTTATGTTTTCTTCTAGAAATTTTATTCTTTAAACTCTTAAATTTAGGTCTATGATCAATTTTGAATTAGTTTTTGAGGATTTGTTGGAGTTAAGGATCTAGCTTCTTTGTTTTTCAGTATGGCTATCCAATTATTCCAAAGCCATTTAAGGAAAGGACCAGCTTTTACTCAATGAATTATGTTTGCCAGAAATTACTTGTCTATATGTGAGGATATATTTCTGGACACTATCTTATGCTCAAATAAACAATGGTTTTATTCTTATCATTATCAATTACTTTGAGAAGAGTTTTGAAGTCTGAAACTGTCATTGTGGATTTGCCTCTTACAGTTTTCAATTCCATTAATTTTTGTTTTATTTATTTGCTTGTTTATTTATTTTCTACTTTCATATTGAGAATTATTGTGTCTTCTTGATAAATTGACCACTCTTGTTCCCTGATAATATTTCTCCTGAAGTTTACTATTTATGATAATATTATAGCTTTTCCAATTTGCTTTTAACTAGGGTTTTTATGATACATCATCTCCCATTTGTATTAGTTTTAACTATTAACATCTTTACATTTAAAGTGAGTTTCTTGTACACAGCAAATATCAGGGTCATGTTCCTTACAGAATTTGACACTCAGTGCATTTAATTGACATACTTCATTCAGTTAATGTACATTTATTATAATTATTAATATGGTTGGATTTAATTTTGGGGGTACTTCCTGTAGTCTGATGTGTACTCACAATCCCTTTTGCCTTTTCTCCTGCCTCCTCTTGGACTTTTGGCAAAGGCTTTATTGAGATTTAATTCACATGCAATACAATCGAGTGATTTAAAGTGTACAATTTAATGTTTTTTAGTATATTAACAGAGTTGTAAAAGCAGCAACACAAATTTTAGAACATTTTCTCTACTGCAAAAAGTTACCCTTACACCCTTTATTCATCACTCTTCAAATCTCCCATCCCCTCACTCCCAAACCATATACAACCGCAATCTACTTTTTGTCACTATAGATTTGCCATTTCACTTTTGTGACTGACTTCTTTTGCTTAGTATGATGTTTTCGAAGTTAGTCACGTGGTAGCATGTATCAGTACTTCATTCTTTTTGTGGCTCAATAATATTAAACCATGTGGGTACACTGTATTTTGTTTATTCATTCACCACTTGACAGACATTTGGGTTATTTCCATTTTTAGCTATCATGAATAATGTTGCTACAACCATTCATGTACAAATGTTTGTGTGGGCATGTTTTTATTTCTCTTGGGTATATACTTAGGAATGGAGTTGTATCAAATTATTAACTTTGATATCTGTGTGAACTGTTTCACTTTTCAAAATTAAATATTTTAGTGAAAATATTCACAACAAAACATGTGCACATTAAACAATTTCTACATATACAGATCAATGCCTTTGGTTACATTCTTCACATTGTGTCACATTCTATCTCTGCCTATATTCTTTCACCACCATTAACCTTTACTCTCTGTGCCCCTTAAAGCTCTCATCTGAGCTTTAAAGTTACTGTTGTCAGTTTGATCTCATATAGGCAATTCTTTGAAACAGTGTAATGTTCAAGGCCACATTCATTACTAATTCAGCTAAACATTTGTTTTGTTTAAAGATGACTTCATGGTAAAGTTTTAGCTCAGGGTTTAAAGATTATTTTAGGAAAATAGATTTGGGTATTCCCCCAGTCTTAATAGACCCAGTAATTTTGGTTTCCATAAGAATGTGACATTCTGTTCCATATTTTTCCTGCTTCTCATCAGGATCTATCTATTGGGTTCTTCATCAAATGTTTTGTAATGGTACCCGAGCATCAAACATTTCTTCTGGTCTCATGGCAAAGGAGGTATTAGTTAATGAAGGCAAATAGACATGAAATCCCTTTCCTTCACCAATCCTTGGGTCTCTTTCTTCTTCTACTACTTCAGGTGAATATAGACCAATTGTTATATCTTGGATGGCTGCTCACAAGCTTTTAAGACACCGGGCACTACTCCTCCAAATAGGAGGTATAACAGAAATTTTAAAACAATGTTAGACCAATTGACTGGGTAGACCCATGAAGTCATGACACTAAACCTCAAAACCAGGAAATCTAATCCCATGAGGTGTTTACTCGTACTATGCCATTTTGCCCTTTTTTTCTGGTGTACTGCTTTGTTATATAACGTACATTAGTTAAGTTGTGTAATAATTAGCTTTAGTAGATACCAATTTTCCAATCACGGTAGACAAACATTCACTACTTCCCAGAGAATGATTCCCCTTCTCCTTCTTCACTCCTGCCTCTGGTAACCACTGGTAACCACTAGTCTCTAGGTATTTATCTATTCTTGCCATTTTGCATAAATGAGACCATGCAATATTTGGCTTTTTTTAAAATGACTTATCTCACTCAACATAAAATATTCGAGGTTGTAGCATATTTCAGAACTTCATTTTTCTAACTATGTTTAACTTTTTCATGAATGTCCAGTTTTCCAAAGTGCCTGCACCATTTTACATTCATATCAACAGTGAATGAGAGTTCCAATTTCCCTACAGGTTCTAGTGTTTGTGAAGTGGTATTTTATTGTAGTTTTGATTTGCGTTTTTCTGGTGACTAATAATGTTGATCATTTTTTCATGTGTTTATTGGCCATTGGTATATCTTCTCTAGAGAAATGACTGTTCATATCTGTTGTTCATTTTTATTTGGGCTTTTTTTCCTTTTAGTATTGTGTTGCAAAACTTCATTATATATTCCAGAAATGTCATTTATCAGATCTATCATTTGCAAATATTTTCTGCCATTCTGTAGGTTGAGTTTTCACTTGCTTGATAATGTCTTTGATTTGCAAAATTTTTAATTTTGATGAAATCCAATTTAGCTATTTTTTTTTATTTTGTTCCATGTGTTTTTGGTGTCATATCTAAGAATTCAATGCAAAACCTGAGATCATGAAGATTTACGACTATATTTTCTTTTAAGAGTTTTATAAGCTTGGCTCTTACATTTATGTCTTTGATCATTTTTTTTGTTCATTTTTGTATTTGACATGAGATACGTGTTCAAATTCATACATTTACATGTATATTCATTTGCATGTGGATATGTACATATGTATATATGTATAGAAATATATTGAGAGAGAGATGTATTTCAAGGAAATGGCTTACACAGTTGTGGAGGCCAGCAAGTCCCAAATCTGTGGGTCAGGCTTTAGGCTGGAGGTTTCCCCTGACTCACATGATTCCTGGGCTGATAAACTCAAAATCGACAGGTCAGTGGCAAGGTGCTGGCTCATGTCGCAAGAAGTAGAGATCAAAGGATGTCAAGTTGGATGCAGGATCCAGAGAAGGTAAGTTTTGCTAAGAAAATCTATATATATAGGATGCAGGCCACATCCTCAAGGAAACTCACCTTTCAACCGATTGGCTGCTCACATCAGATCACAAAATGGAGGATGATTACATAACATCTTCCAAAGCACTGAGAATCATGACCTAGCCAAGTTGACACATAACCTTAAACATCACACTAGTGTATGGAAATACACTGGATTTTTATGCATTGTTCTTGTATTCTGACCTTGTGTATTGTCTTAGTTACCAAATGCTGCCATAACAGAAATACCACAAGCGGATGGCTTTAACAAAGAGAAATTTATTTTCTCACAGTCTAGTGGGTTACAAGTCCAAAGTCAGGGCATCGGCTCCAGGGGAAGGCTTCATCTCTCTGTCAGCTATGAAGGAAAGTCCTTATCCTCAAACTTCCCCTGGTAAAGGAGCTTCTCAGGTACAGGGACCCGTGTCCAAAGGATGCGCTCTGCTCCTGGTGCTGCTTTCTTGGTGGTATGAAGTCCCCAACTCTCTGCTTGCTTCCCTTTCCTTTTATGTCTTGAGAGAGAAAAGGTGGTGCAGGCGACACCCCACAGAAACTCCCTTTACCTTGGATCAGGGAGGTGACCTGAGTAAGGGTGGCATTACAATCCCACTCTAATCCTCTCTAACATAAAATTGCAATCACAAATGGAGGACAGCCACATACGGCCTAACCAAGTTGATACACACATTTTTTGAGGGGGGGAACATAATTCAACCTATGACATGTATCTGTGGTAAATTGACTTTCAATTAGGGAGTCAAGATTATTTAATGAGAAAACAGTAACCTTTTTAACAAATGATGCTGAGACCACTGTTTATCTGTATGCATTTTTTATCTGATCTGGTAAGTTGCTGTACTCATTTACTTTTTCTAATTTTTTATTCTGTTTCTTAAGAGTTTCCATAAATGAGATCAAGTCATTTCTAATAGAGATGGTTTTAGTTCTTTCTTTCCAATCTGTATGACTTTTATTTCTGTTTCTTGCCTAACTGCTCTGACTAGGACCTCCAACATGATTTTGAATAGAAGTAGTGAGTGCAGACTATTTTCATGATCCAGATCTTAGAGAATATCCAGTCTTTTTCTTTAAATAATTTTTATTGTGCTTTAAGTGAAAGTTTACAAATCAAGTCAGTCTTTCACACAAAAACCCATATACACTTTGCTACACACTCCCAATTAAAAAAAAAATTATTACTCTCCCCCTAATGAGACAGCCCACTCTCTCCTTCCACTCTGTCTTTTCGTGTCCATTCCAACAGCTTCTAACCCCCTCCACCCTCTCATCTCCCCTCCAGGCAGGAGATGCCAACATAGTCTCAAGTGTCCACCTGATCCAAGAAGCTCACTCCTCACCAGCATCCCTCTCCAACCCATTGTCCAGTCCAATCCCTGTCTGAAGATTTGGCTTCAGGAATGGTTCCTGTCCTGGGCCAACAGAAGGTCTGGGGGCCATGACCACTGGGGTCCTTCTAGTCTCAGTCACACCGTTAAGTTTGGTCTTATGAGAATTTGGGGTCTGCATCCCACTGCTCTCCTGCTCCCTCAGGGGTTCTCTGTTGTGTTCCCTGTCAGGGCAGTCATCGGTTGTAGCCAGGCACCATCTAGTCATTCTGGTCTCAGGATGATGTAGTCTCCAGTTCATGTGGCCCTTTCTGTCTCTTGGGCTAGTAATCACCTTCTATCCTTGGTGTTCTTCATTCTCCTTTGATCCAGGTGGGTTGAAACCAGTTGATGCATCTTAGATGGCTGCTTTATCCTTGCCTCTAAGGAGTATCCTTAGAGGCAAGGATGGTGAGACTGCATCTTACATACTTTGGACATGTTGTCAGGAGGGATCAGTCCCTGGAGAAGGGCATCATGCTTGGCAGAGGACAGGGTCAGCGGAAAAGAGGAAGACCCTCAACGAGGTGGATTGACACAGTGACTGCACCAATGAGCTCAAGCATAACAACGATTGTAAGAATGGCGCAGGACCTGGCAGTATTTCGTTCTGTTGTGCATAGGGTCACTATGAGTCAGAACCAACTCGACGGCACCTAACAACAACAACAAGATGGCTGCTTATTAGCGTTTAAGACCCCAGACGCCAGTCTTCAAAGTGGGATGCAGAATGTTTTCTTAATAGATTTTATTATGCCAATTGACTTAGATGTCCCCTGAAACCATGGTCCCCAGACCTCTGCACCTGCTATGCTGGCCATCGAAGGATCCAGTTTATTCAGGAAACTTCTTTGCTTTTGGTTTAGTCCAATTGTGCTGACCTCCCCTGTATTGTGTACTTTCTTTCCCTTCACCTAAAGTAGTTCTTATCTACTATCTAGTTAGTGAACGCCCCTCTCCCACCCTCCGTCCCTCCCCCCTCTAGTAACCACAAAAGAATGTTTTCTTCTCCGTTCAAACAATTTCTTGAATTCTTATATTAGTGGTCTTATACAATATTTGTCCTTTTGCAATTGACTAATTTCACTCAGCATAATGCCTTCCAGGTTCCACCACATTATGAAATGTTTCACAGATTCCTCACTGTTCTTTATCAATGGGTAGTATTCCATTGTGTGAATATACCATAATTTATCCATTCATCCGTTAATGGGCACCTTGGTTGCTTCCACCTTTTTGCTATTGTAAACAGTGCTGCAAAAAACATGGGTGTATATATATATATATCCTTTCGTGTAAAGGCTCTTATTTCTCTAGGTTATATTCCAAGGAGTGGAATTGCTGGATCCTATGGTATTTCCAGCTTTTTAAGGAAGCACCAAATAAATTTCCAAAGTGGTTGTACCATTTTACATTCCCACCAGCAGTGTATAAGTGTTCCAATCTTTCCACAGCCTCTCCAAAATTTATTATTTTGTATTTTTTGGATTAATGTCAGCCTTGTTGGAGTGAGAAGAAATCCCATTGTAGTTTTGATATGTATTTTTCTAATGGCTAATGATCGTGAACATTTCCTCATATATCTGTTAGCTACCTGAATGTCTTCTTTAGTAAAGTGTCTATTCATATCTACTGCCCATTTTTTAATTGGGTTATTTGTCTTTTTGCAGTTGAGTTTTTGCAGTATGATGCAGATTTTAGAGATCAGGCGCTGATCAGAAATGTCATAGCTGAAAACCTTTTCCCAGTCTGTAGGTAGCCTTTTTACTCTTTTTGGTGAAGTCTTTGGATTTTTTTTTTTTGGATGAGCATAGCTGTTGATTTTTAGGAGCTCCCAGTTATCTAGTTTTTACTCTGCATTCTTTATAATGCTTTGTATACTGTTTATGCCATGTATTAGGCCTCCTAACGTTGTCCCTATTTTTTATTCCATGATCTTTATCGTTTTAGATTTTATATTTAGGTCTTTGATCCATTTTGTTAGTTTTTGTGCATGGAGTGAGGTATGGGTCTTGTTTCATTTTTTTGCAGATGGATATCCAGTTATGCCAGCACCATTTTTTAAAAAGACTGTCTTTTCCCCCATTTAACTGTTTTGGGGCCTTTGTCAAATATCAACTGTGTCATATGTGGGTGGATTTATGTCTGGATTCTCAGTTCTCTTCCATTGGTCCATGTATCTGTTCTTGTACCAGTACCAGGTTGTTTTGACTACTGTGGAGGTATAATAGGTTCTAAAATCAGGTAAAGTAAGGCCTCCCACATTGTTCTTCTTTTTCAGTAATACTTTGCTTATCCGGGGCCTCTTTCCTTTCCATATGAAGTTGGTGATTTGTTTCTCCATCTCATTAAAGACTGTCGTTGAGATTTGGATCAGAATTGCAATAAATGTATAGATCGCTTTTGGTAGAATAGACATTTTCACAATGTTAAGTCTTTCTATCCACGAGCAACGTCTGTTCTTCCACTTATGGAAGTCTCTTTTGGTTTCTTGCAGAACTGTACTGTAGTTTTCTTTGTACAAGTCTTTTACATCTCTGGTAAGATTTATTCCTAAGTATTTTATCTTCTTGGAGGCTACTATAAATGGCATTGATTTGGTGATCTCCTCTTGTGTGTTCTTTTTGTTGGTGTAGAGGAATCCAACTGATTTTTGTATGTTTATCTTGTATACCAATACTCTGCTGAACTCTTCTATTAGTTTCCGTAGTTTTCTGGAGGATTCCTTAGGGTTTTCTGTGTATAAGATCATGTCATCTGCAAATAGAGACACTTTTACTTCTTCCTTGGCAATCTGGATTCCCTTTATTTCTAGCCTAATTGCTCTGGCTAGGACTTCCAGCACAATGTTGAATAAGATTGGTGATAAAGGATATGCTTGTCTGGTTCCTGATCTCAAGAGGAATGTTTTCAGGCTCTCTCCATTTAGGGTGATGTTGGCTGCTGGCTTTGTATAAATGTCCTTTATTATGTTGAGGAATTTTCCTTCTATTCCTATTTTGCTGAGAGTTTTTATCAGGAATCGGGGTTGAACATTGTCAAATGCCTTTTCTGCATCAATTGATAAAATCATGTGATTCTTGTCTTTTGTTTTATTTATGTGCTGGATTACATTAATTGTTTTTTTAATGTTGAATCATCCCTGCATACCTGGTATGAATCCCACTTGGTCATGGTGAATTATTCTTTTGATATGTTGTTGAATTCTATTGGCTAGAATTTTGTTGAGGATTTTTGCATCTACATTCATGAGGGATATAGGTCTATAATTTTCTTTTCTTGTGACGTCTTTACCTGGTTTTGGTATCAGGGATATCGTGGCTTCATAGAATGAGTTTGGTAGTGTTCCATCCTTTTCTATCCTCTGAACTACCTTTAGTAGTAGTGATGTTAACTCTTCTCTGAAAGTTTGGTAGAACTCTGCAGTGAAGCCGTCAGGACCAGGGCTTTTCTTTGTTGGGAGTTTTTTAATTACATTTTCAATCCTTTCTTTTGTTATGGATCTATTTAGTTGTTTTACCTCTGTTTGTGTTAGTTTAGGTAGGTAGTGTGTTTCTAGGAATTCATCCATTTCTTCTAGGTTTTCAAATTTGTTTGAGCACAGTTTTTCATAGTAATCTGATATGATTCTTTTAATTTCAGTTGGGTCTGTTGTAATATCACCCATCTCGTTTCTTATTCGGGTTATTTGCTTCCTCTCCTTTTTTTGTTTTGTCAGTTTGGGGCCAGTGGTTTATCAATTTTGTTGATTTTTTCAAAAAAACTGTTTTGGTCTTGTTAATTCTTTCAATTATTCTTATGTTTTCTATTTCATTTAGTTCAGCTCTAATTTTTAATATTTACTTTCTTCTGGTGCCTGTGGGTTTCTTTTGTTGCTCTTTTTCTATTTGTTCAAGTGGTAGGGATAATTCTTTGGTTTTGGCCCTTTCTTCTTTTTGGACATGTGCATTTATTGATATAAATTGGCCTCTGAGCCCTGCTTTTTGCTGTGTCCCAAAGGTTCTGATAGGATGTGTTTTCATTCTCATTGGATTCTCTGAATTTTTTATTCCGTCCTTAATTTCTTTTATAATCCAGTCTTTTTGAGAAGGGTATTGTTCAGTTTCCAAGTGTTTGATTTCTTTTCCCTGCTTTTCCTGTTATTGATTTGCACTTTTATGGCCTTATGGTCAGAGAAGATGCTTTGTAGTATTTCAAAGTTTTGGATTCTGCTAAGGCTTGCTTTATGACCTAATATGTGGTCTATTCTAGACAATGTTCTATGTGCACTAGAAAGGAAGTATGTTTGTTTGCTGTTGGACGGAGTGTTTTGTATATGTGTACAAGGTCAAGTTGGTTAATTGCGGCATTTAGATCTTCTGTGTCTTTATTGAGCTTCTTTCTGGACGTCCTGTCCTTCACCGAAAGTGGTATGTGGAAGTCTCCTACTGTTATTGTGGAGCTGTCTATCTTACTTTTCAATGCTGATAGAGTTAGTTTTATGTATCTTGCAGCCCTGTCATTGGGTGCATAAATATTTAATATGGTTATATCTTCTTGGTGTATTGTCTCTTTAATCATTATATCGTGTCCTTCTTTATCCTTTATGACGGATTTAACTTTAAAGTCTAATTTGTCAGAAATTAATATTGCCACTCCTGCTTTTTTTTGATTGTTGTTTGCTTGATATATTTTTTCCATCCTTTAAGTTTTAGTTTGTTCGTGTCTCTAAGCCTAAGGTGTGTCTCTCGTAGGCAGCACATAGACGGATCTTGTTTTTTAATCCGTTCTGCCCCTCTCTGTCTCTTTATTGGTGCATTTAGTCCATTGACATTCAGGGTAATTATGGAAAGGTATGAATTTAGTGCTGTCATTTTGATGTCTTTTTGTGTGTGTGTTGTCGACAGCTTCTTTTTCCCACTTGATTTTATGTGCTGAGTAGATTTTCTTTATATATTGTCCTTTCCTCATATTTGTTATTGTTGATTTTGTTTCTGCTGAGTCTATATTTTTCCCTGGTATTTTATTTTGATGAATAGGATAATTTGTCTCCTTTGTGGTTACCTTATTATTTATCCCTATTTTTCTAAATTTAAAACTAACTTTTATTTCTTTGTATCGCCATATCTTCCTCTCCATATGGAAGGTGTATGATTACATTTCATAGTCCCTCTTTATTATTTTTTGTTCTCTTCTTTTATATAATAACATCGCTGTTAACCTGTGTTGGGCTTTTTTTTTTTTTTAATCTTTGTTTTTTTGGATTTCCCTGTTTGGGTTGACTTCTGGTTGCTCCACCAAGTGTTCTAGTCTTGGGTTGATACCTGATATTATTGATTTTCTAACCAAAGAACTCCCTTTAGTATTTCTTGTAGTTTTGGTTTGGTTTTTACGAATTCCCTCAACTTGTGTTTATCTGGAAATGTCTTAATTTCACTTTCATATTTATGAGACTGTTTTGCTGGATATATGTTTCTTGGCAGGCAATTTTTTTTCCTTCAATTTTTTAAATATGTCATCTTATTGCCTTCTTGCCTGTGTGGTTTCTGCCGAGTAGTCCAAGCTTATTCTTATTGGCTCTCCTTTGTAGGTGACTTTTCGTTTATCCCTCGCTGCTCTTATAATTCTCTCTTTATCTTTGGTTTTGGCAAGTTTGATTATAATATGTCTTGGTGACTTTCTTTTAAGATCTTCCTTATGTGGAGTTCAAAGAGCATCTTGGATAGATCTCTTCTCATCTTTCACAATATCAGGCAAGTTTTCTGCCAACAAACCTTAAACAATTGTCTCTGCATTTTCTGTTATCACTCCCTGTTCTGGTACTCCAATCACTCGTAGGTTATTTCTCTTGATAGAGTCCCACGTGATTCTTAAGGTTTCTTCATTTTTTTTAATTCTTTTATCTGATTTTTCTTCAAATATATTAGTGCCAGGTGATTTATCTTTGAGTTCAGAAATTCTACCTTCTACTTGCTCAATTCTGCTCTTCTGATTTTCTATTCAGTTGCCTAATTCTGTAATTTTATTGTTAATCTTCTGAATTTCTGATTGCTGTCTGTCTATGGATTTTTCCAACTTATTAAACTTTTCATTATGTTCCTGAATAATCTTTCTAATTTCTTCAGTTGCTTTATCTGTGTGTTCCTTAGCTTCTTCTGCATATTGCCTCATTTCCTTCCTAATGTCTTGAAAGGTTCTGTATATTAAACTTTCGTATTCTGGCTCTGGTAATTCCAGGAATGCAGTTGCATCTAGAGAATCCCTGGATTCTTTGTTTTGAGAGTCTGTTGAGGTGATCATGATCTGTTTCTTTATGTGACTTGATATTGATTGTTGTCTCCGAGCCATCTATAAGTCATTGCATTAGTTTATGCTTGCTAGGGTCGCTATGAGTCGGAATCGACTCGACCCCACAGCTTGCGTACTGTGTCGTAGCTTGTTGCTTTGTTTTGTTATACCCCTATTGGTTGCTTGAGTGAGCTAGCTCGATTATTTTCGTCATCGGAGCTCTGGTGTCCTGTCTCCAGCTGGCTAGAGCTGTTATCAGGTATATCATTCTAGGAGTCCATTCAGATTTCTTGTATGAATTCAGCTCAGGTTTCCAGGTAGCTGATCAAGTGTGTGGTACAGGCTCTGTCCTACAGTTTTAGAGGAACAGGGGTGATTGACATACATACCAGTATCTGATTGCAGTAGGGGGTCACGCTCTGAACAAGGCAGAGGGCTGAGTACCGATCCCCAAGTGTCTCTGAGGGAAATGTGTCTCTGTTCCCTAGAGCATGCTGGTGGGTGGGTTCTGCAGAGGAACCGTGGGCACCCAAAGTTTTTGTTGTAAGGAGTGGGAGGTACTAGTTATCTTTGGACCCCTGTCGCGGGTGGCTGGGTGACTTGAGTGGACCTACCAGTCCTTAGGTCCCTGATGTGGATAGGTGAGGACCTTGTTTAATAGGCAAAGCAATGTCAAACGTCAAACACTCACCTCTCTACCACATAGCTGAAATGGTTGGAGGTTGCTAACAAAGGCCTATTCTCCTGAAATAGGCCCACACAGGCTCATGCAGAAGGGAAAGGTGCTCAAGGTCCACGGATGCTTTATGCCTGGACAGCAGCCACTTCTGTCCTGAGCTCCCCTGGTTAAGGGAGCTAGAAAATTATCTTTTCTCCTGAATACAAATTTTTTCCTTCCTCAAGGCTGGGAGGATAGCTCTAGGTGCTCAGCAGGGTCTATCTCAGGCCCAGGGATTCAGCTGCTGAAGCTGGCTTGGGTGTGGGGGGGCACCGTAAAATATACGTAAGTACTTAGATTTTGCTGAAAGCGCCATTCTCCTCAGGTTCTGGAGGTGTGAGTAGGCTGTGTGGCTGGCTGCTCCTCCTTGAGGAAACTGCTGCCGAACGCTAGTAAGAGCCCCCTGCTGCCTCCGCTGCCGCCTCTGCTCCAGGAATGGTGCCTAAGTACTCCCCGTGATTCAGGTCTGATAACTCCTCTCCACTTCTGAGTGGTCTCTTCCTCCCTCTGCCCCTCAGATTGTTGTCTAAGCTTGCCTTTGATGCCCAGGGCTCCCATCTTGTCACAAATATACTCGCTTCACTTGTTTTTCAGGTCTATGTTGTAAAGAGAGCTCGCCGGAAGCATCTGTCTATTCCACCATCTTATCTCCTTCTCTGTAGTCATTTTTATATGTTGCTAGATTCTGATTGCTAGCATTTTGCTGGTGATTTTTGTGGTTAAATTGATAGGAAATATTGGTCCCTAGTTTCTTGTGATGTCCTTGTCTCACAGTATCACAGTAATATTGTCTACATGGAATAAGTTTCCTACTCTTCTGCTTTTTAGAACTGTTTCTGAAGAATTGGTATGAGTTCCGACTTATTTATTTATTTTGCAACTCACCTGTGAAGCCAGCTAACCTGGCTTTTCTTCACAGAGATTTTCTTTGATTATTTACCTAATCTATTTACTTGTTATAGATCTATTCATATTTCCTGTTTATTCTTGAATCAAATTCAGTACTTTGTGTCATTTTAGTAATCGGTCCATTTCACCTAAGTTATATTGCATAAAAAAATTGTAATGCAATTTATTGGCATAAAATTGTTCACAGCATTTGTTATGGATTGAATCGTGTTTCCCCAAAATGTGTATCAATTTGGCTAGGCCATTATTCCCAGTATTGTGTTGCTGTCCACTATTTTGTGATCTGATGTGATTTTTCTATGTGTTGTAAATCCTACCTCTATGATGTTAATGAGGCAGGATTGGGGAAGTTATGTTAATGAGGCCGGACTCAATCAACAGGATTAGGTTGTATCTTTAGTCAATCTCCTTTGAGATATAAAAGAAAGAATTCAGTAGAGAGGGGAGGGGACCTCCTACCACCAAGAATGAAGAACTAGGGGAGGAGCATGTCCTTTAGACCTGGAGTCCTTGCAAGGAGAAGCTCCTAGACCAGGGAAGATTGATGACAAAAACATTCCACCAGAGTCAACAGAGAAAGAAAGAATTCCCCCGGGAGCTGGCACCTGAATTCAGACTTCTAGCCTCCTAGACTGTAATGGAATAGATTTCTCTTTGTTAAAGCCATTCACTTGTGGTATTTTTATTATAGCAGCACTAGTTAATGAAGACAGAATTTGGTACCAAGAGTGGGGTGCCACTCTAACCAAAAAAAACCCACTGTTGTCGAGTCAATTCCGACTCATAGCAACCCTACAGGAGAGAGAACTGCCCCGTAGAGTTTCCAAGGAGTGCTTGGCAGATTCGAACTGCTGACCTCTTGGGTAGCAGCTGTAGCACTTAACCACTACACCACCAGGGTTTCTGCTGCTCTAACAGATACCTAAAACGTGGATGTGTTTTGAAACTGTGAATGGGTAGAGGCTGGAAGAGTTTTAAGGCACCTAATAGTAAAACCCTAGATTGTCTTGAAGAGACTGTTGGTGGAAATATGGACATAAAAGACAATTCTCATGAGGACTCAGAAGGAAGTTAGGAGAGCTGTAACACCAGAGAAAGCACAAACCAAGTAGCAGCAGAAAAACAGTGGCAGCAGAATCAGGAGACCAGCATAAGGCACTGCTGAACTCAGGCAGTGAGAGAGCAGAGTACTTTTGCACAGGGGTCTTCCTGGCAGAGTGGAGTGCATCCAGAAACTTATCAGTGGAGCTAGGCTTGCCAACCCATGGACCAAGAGAGCTCAGTGCCTTTTGACCAAGGTTTACTGGCAGAGTAGGGTGTCTCCAGGCATTTATCAGTACAGCTAAAGAGCTTTGGAACACTTGCACAAGCACAGAGAGTGGCTCCACCCCCCTGAACTAACCCCGGGAGGGGGACCAGCCGGTTCCACGGGCGGCGGGGGACGCAGCCGGTAGGAGAAGTCCCCGGGAGGCAGTGACTGGTCTTGGAGCAGAAAGAGCAGCGTCCGAGCCGGGGAACCATCCCGCAGGGATTTGGACTGGACGCAGGTACGCCATAAACACGGAGAGTTGCTCCACCCCCCTGAACTAACCCTGGGAAGGGGACCAGCCGGGTAGCGCGGGTGGCGTGGGACGCAGCCAGTAGGAGAAGTCCCCGGGAGGCAGCGACTGGTATTGGAGCGGGGAGAACAGTGTCCCAGCCGGGACACTCGGTCACGGCACAAGCACGGGGAGCTCCTCCACCCATCTGAACTAACCCTGGGAGGAGGCCCAACTGGCTCTCGGGTATGGCACGGCCACGCGGCTGGAGGGACGAGAAGTCCCCGGGAGGCAGCGACTGATTTTGGAGTCGAGAGTGCACCGTCCCAGTAGGGGAGCCTTGACGCTGGGCGTGGGGCTGGAAGCGGAGGATCTGACCGTGACTCCAGCGGGCCAGACCCCCCGGGGGCAATCTCCACACAGCCAGCACACATAGGCGACGCGCCCGCGGGAATCTCAGATATAATAGTCATTCCAAGCAAGACAAGCAACTCTGGCTATATTCTGAGGTGCTACTCTCCTATCTCTCTGTTCCCTCCCCCACCCTCCCCAGGCGGCTTCATTAACATCTGAATAGCCTGAGCCAGAGGGAGAACTCGGATAGGGATCTGACTGCATTTTTTTTAGCGGATTTTCTGGAAAAACTAGTTTCCCAGTGATGGCTCGGAGACAACAATCCATATCAAACCACTTAAAGAAGCAGACCATGACAGCTTCTCCAACCCCCCAAACAAAAGAATCAAAATCTTTCCCAAATGAAGATACAATCTTGGAATTATCAGATACAGAATATAAAAAACTAATTTACAGAATGCTTAATGATATCACAAATGAAATTCAGATAACTGCAGAAAAAACCAAGGAACACACTGATAAAACTGTTGAAGAACTCAAAAAGATTATTCAAGAACATAATGGAAAAGTTAATAAGTGTCAAGAATCCATGGAGAGACAACATGTAGAAATCCAAAAGATTAACAATAAAATTACAGAAGTAGACAACGCACTAGGAAGTCAGAGGAGCAGACTCGAGCAATTAGAATGCAGACTGGGACATCTGGAGGACCAGGGAATCAACACCAACATAGCTGAAAAAAAATCAGATAAAAGAATTAAAAAAAATGAAGAAACCCTAAGAATTATGTGGGACTCTATCAAGAAGGATAACCTGCGGGTGATTGGAGTCCCAGAACAGGGAGGGGGGACAAAAAACACAGAGAAAATAGTTGAAGAACTCCTGACAGAAAACTTCCCTGACATCATGAAAGACGAAAGGATATCTATCCAAGATGCTCATCGAACCCCATTTAAGATTGATACAAAAAGAAAAACACCAAGACACATTATCATCAAACTCACCAAAACCAAAGATAAACAGAAAATTTTAAAAGCAGCCAGGGAGAAAAGAAAGGTTTCCTTCAAGGGAGAATCAATAAGAATATGTTCTGACTACTCAGCAGAAACCATGCAGGCAAGAAGGGAATGGGACGACATATACAGAACACTGAAGGAGAAAAACTGCCAGCCAAGGATCATATATCCAGCAAAACTCTCTCTGAAATATGAAGGCGAAATTAAGATATTTACAGACAAACACAAGTTTAGAGAATTTGCAAAAACCAAACCAAAGCTACAAGAAATACTAAAGGATATTGTTTGGTCAGAGAACCAATAATATCAGATATCAGCACAACACAAGGTCACAAAACAGAACGTCCTGATATCAACTCAAATAGGGAAATCACAAAAACAAACAAATTAAGATTAATTTAAAAAAAAATACACATAACAGGGAATCATGGAAGTCAATAGGTAAAAGATCACAATAATCAAAAAGACGGACTAAATACAGGAGGCAATGAACTGCCATATGGAGAGTGATACAAGGCGATATAGAACAATACAAGTTAGGTTTTTACTTAGAAAAATAGGGGTAAATAATAAGGTAACCACAAAAAGGTATAACAACTCTATAACTCAAGATAAAAACCAAGAAAAACGTAACGACTCAACTAACATAAAGTCAAGCACTATGAAAATGAGGATCTCACAATTTACTAAGAAAAACGCCTCAGCACAAAAAAGTATGTGGAAAAATGAAATTGTCAACAACACACATAAAAAGGCATCAAAATGACAGCACTGAAAACTTATTTATCTATAATTACCCTGAATGTAAATGGACTAAATGCACCAATAAAGAGACAGAGAGTCACAGACTGGATAAAGAAACACGATCCATCTATATGCTGCCTACAAGAGACACACCTTAGACTTAGAGACACAAACAAACTAAAACTCAAAGGATGGAAAAAGTATATCAAGCAAACAATAAGCAAAAAAGAAGAGGAGTAGCAATATTAATTTCTGACAAAATAGACTTTAGACTTAAATCCACCACAAAGGATAAAGAAGGACACTATATAATGATAAAAGGGACAATTGATCAGGAAGACATAACCATATTAAATATTTATGCACCCAATGACAGGGCTGCAAGATACATAAATCAAATTTTAACAGAATTGAAAAGTGAGATAGATACCTCCACAATTATAGTAGGAGACTTCAACACACCACTTTCGGAGAAGGACAGGACATCCAGTAAGAAGCTCAACAGAGACACGGAAGATCTAATTGCAACAATCAACCAACTTGACCTCATTGACTTATACAGAACTCTCCACCCAACTGCTCCGAAGTATACTTTTTTTTCTAGCGCACATGGAACATTCTCTAGAATAGACCACATATTAGGTCATAAAACAAACCTTTGCAGAATCCAAAACATCGAAATATAACAAAGCATCTTCTCAGACCACAAGGCTATAAAACTAGAGATCAGTAAGAGAAAAACTAGGGAAAAGAAATCAAATACTTGGAAAATGAACAATACCCTCCTGAAAAAAGACTGGGTTATAGAAGACATCAAGGAGGGAATAAGGAAATTCATAGAAAGCAACGAGAATGAAAATACTTCCTATCAAAACCTCTGGGACACAGCAAAAGCAGTGCTCAGAGGCCAATTTATATCAATAAATGCACATATACAAAAAGAAGAAAGAGCCAAAATCAGAGAACTGTCCCTACAACTTGAACAAATAGAAAGTGAGCAACAAAAGAATCCATCAGGCACCAGAAGAAAACAAATAATAAAAATTAGAGCTGAACTAAATGAATTAGAGAACAGAAAAACAATTGAAAGAATTAACAAAGCCAAAAGCTGGTTCTTTGAAAAAATTAACAAAATTGATAAACCATTGGCTAGACTGACTAAAGAAATACAGGAAAGGAAACAAATAACCCGAATAAGAAATGAGAAGGACCACATCACAACAGAACCAACTGAAATTAAAAGAATCATTTCAGATTATTATGAAAAATTGTACTCTAACAAATTTGAAAACCTAGAAGAAATGGATGAATTCCTGGAAAAACACTACCTACCTAAACTAACACATTCAGAATTAGAACAACTAAATAGACCCATAACAAAAAAAGAGATTGAAACGGTAATCAAAAAACTCCCAACAAAAAAAAGCCCTGGCCCGGACGGCTTCACTGCAGAGTTCTACCAAACTTTCAGAGAAGAGTTAACACCACTACTACTAAAGGTATTCCAAAGCACAGAAAATGACGGAATACTACCCAACTCATTCTATGAAGCCACCATCTCCCTGATACCAAAACCAGGTAAAGACATTACAAAAAAAGAAAATTATAGACCTATATCCCTCATGAACATTGATGCAAAAATCCTCAACAAAATTCTAGCCAATAGAATCCAACAACACATCAAAAAAATAATTCACCCTGATCAAGTGGGATTTATACCAGGTATGCAAGGCTGGTTTAATATCAGAAAAACCATTAATGTAATCTACCACATAAATAAAACAAAAGACAAAAACCACATGATCTTATCAATTGATGCAGAAAAGGCATTTGACAAAGTCCAACACCCATTCATGATAAAAACTCTTACCAAAATAGGAATTGAAGGAAAATTCCTCAACATAATAAAGGGCATCTATGCAAAGCCAACAGCCAATATCACTCTAAATGGAGAGAATCTGAAAGCATTTCCCTTGAGAACGGGAACCAGACAAGGATGCCCTTTATCACCGCTCTTATTCAACATCGTGTTGGAAGTCTTAGCCAGGGCAATTAGGCTAGACAAAGAAATAAAAGGTATCTGGATTGGCAAGGAAGAAGTAAAGTTATCACTATTTGCAGATGACATGATTATATACACAGAAAACCCTAAGGAATCCTCCAGAAAACTACTGAAACTAATAGAAGAGTTGGGCAGAGTCTCAGGTTATAAAATAAACATACAAAAATCACTGGGATTCCTCTACATCAACAAAAAGAAAACCGAAGAGGAAATAACCAAATCAATACCATTCACAGTAGCCCCCAAGAAGATAAGATACTTAGGAATAAATCTTACCAAGGATGTAAAAGACCTATACAAAGAAAACTACACAGCTCTACTACAAGAAATTCAAAAGGACATACTTAAGTGGAAAAACATACCCTGCTCATGGATAGGAAGACTTAACATAGTAAAAATGTCTATTTTACCAAAAGCCATCTATACATTTAACGCACTTCCGATCCAAATTCCAATGTCATATTTTAAGGGGATAGAGAAACAAATCACCAATTTCATATGGAAGGGAAAGAAGCCCCGGATAAGCAAAGCACTACTGAAAAAGAAGAAGAAAGTGGGAGGCCTCACCTTACCTGACTTCAGAACGTATTATACAGCCACAGTAGTCAAAACAGCCTGGTATTGGTACAACAACAGACACATAGACCAATGGAACAGAATTGAGAACCCAGACATAGATCCATCCACGTATGAGCAGCTGATATTTGACAAAGGACCAGTGTCAATTAACTGGGGAAAAGATAGCCTTTTTAACAAATGGTGCTGGCATAACTGGATATCCATTTGCAAAAAAATGAAACAGGACCCATACCTCACACCATGCACAAAAACTAACTCCAAGTGGATCAAAGACCTAAACATAAAGACTAAAACGATAAAGAGCATGGAAGAAAAAATTGGGACAACCCTAGGAGCCCTAATACAAGGTATAAACAGAATACAAAACATTACCAAAAATGATGAAGAGAAACCCGATAAGTGGGAGCTCCTAAAAATCAAACACCTATGCTCATCTAGAGATTTCTCCAAAAGAGTAAAAAGACCACCTACAGACTGGGAAAGAATTTTCAGCTATGACATCTCCGACCAGCGCCTGATCTCTAAAATCTACATGATTCTGTCAAAACTCAACCACAAAAAGACAAACAACCCAATCAAGAAGTGGGCAAAGGATATGAACACACATTTCACTAAAGAAGATATTCAGGCAGCCAACAGATACATGAGAAAATGCTCTCGATCATTAGCCATTAGAGAAATGCAAATTAAAACTACGATGAGATTCCATCTCACACCAGCAAGGCTGGCATTAATCCAAAAAACACAAAATAATAAATGTTGGAGAGGCTGCGGAGAGATTGGAACTCTCATACACTGCTGGTGGGAATGTCAAATGGTACAACCACTTTGGAAATCTATCTGGCGTTATCTTAAACAGTTAGAAATAGAACTACCATACAACCCAGAAATCCCACTCCTAGGAATATACCCTAGAGATACAAGAGCCTTCATACAAACAGATATATGCACACCCATGTTTATTGCAGCTCTGTTTACAATAGCAAAAAGATGGAAGCAACCAAGGTGTCCATCAACGGATGAATGGGTAAATAAATTGTGGTATATTCACACAATGGAATACTACGCATCTATAAAGAACAGTGACGAATCTCTGAAACATTTCATAACATGGAGGAACCTGGAAGGCATTATGCTGAGCGAAATTAGTCAGAGGCAAAAGGACAAATATTGTATAAGACCACTATTATAAGATCTTGAGAAATAGTAAACCTGAGAAGAACACATACTTTTGTGGTTATGAGGGGGGGGAGGGAGGGAGGGAGGGAGAGGGTTTTTTATTGATTAATCAGTAGATAAGAACTGCTTTAGGTGAAGGGAAAGACAACACTCAATACATGGAAGGTCAGCTCAATTGGACTGGACCAAAAGCAAAGAAGTTTCCGGGATAAAATGAATGCTTCAAAGGTCAGGGGAGCAAGTGCAGGTGTTTGGGGAACATGGTTTGAGGGGACTTCTAAGTCAATTGGCAAAATAATTCTATTATGAAATCATTCTGCATCCCACTTTGAAATGTGGCATCTGGGGTCTTAAATGCTAACAAGCGGCCATCTAAGATGCAGCAATTGGTCTCAACCCACCTGGAGCAAAGGAAAATGAAGAACACCAAGGCCACACGACAACTAAGAGCCCAAGAGACAGAAAGGGCCACATGAACCAGAGACCTACATCATCCTGAGACCAGAAGAACTAGTTGGTGCCCGGCCACAATCGATGACTGCCGTGACAGGGAGCACAACAGAGGACCCCTGAGGGAGCAGGAGATCAGTGGGATACAGACCCCAAATTGTCATAAAAAGACCAAACTTAATGGTCTGACTGAGACTGGAGGAATCCCGGCGGCCATGGTCCCCAGACCTTCAGTTGACACAGGACAGGAACCATCCCCGAAGACAACTCATCAGAAATGAAAGGGACTGGTCAGCGGGTGGGAGAGAGACGCTGATGAAGAGTGAGCTAATTATAATAGGTGGACACTTGAGATTGTGTTGGCAACTCTTGTCTGGAGGGGGGATGGGAGGATAGAGAGAGAGGGAAGCAGGCAAAATTGTCAAGAAAGGAGAGATTGAAAGAGCTGACTCAAGAGGGGGAGAGCAAGTGGGAGTAGGGAGTGAGATGTATGTAAACTTATATGTGACAAACTGATTGGATTTGTAAACGTTCACTTGAAGCTTAATAAAAGTTATTAAAAAAAAAAAGACGAAGAACAATATATAATGATTAAAGGGACAATCGACCATGAGGACATAGCCATAGTGAATATATACACACACAATGTCAGGGCTCCAAAATACATAAAACAAACTCTAACAGTACTGAAAAGAGAAATTGACAGTTCCACAATAATAGTTGGAGACTTCAGCACACCACTCTCAGTAAAGGACAGAATATCTAGAAAGAAACTCATCAAAGATACAGAAAATTTAAAGGCCACAATCAACCAACTTGACATCATAGACGTATACAGAACTCTCCACCCAATAGCAGCAAAATACACGTTCTTTTTCAACACACATGGAACATTGTCCAGAATAGACCACATCTTAGACCACAAACAAGCCTCAACAAAATCAAAAACACTGAGATAGTGGAAAACATCTTCTCTGAATACAATGCCATCAAAGTAGAAATTAACAACAGGAAGAGCAATGGAAAAAAACTAAATACGTGGACACTGAATAACACCCTGCTCAAAAATCATTGGGTAACAGAATAAATCAAAATGTACTCAAAAAATTCCTAGAATCAAATGATATTGAAAGCACACCATATCAAAACATTTGATACACAGCAAAGGCAGTGCTTAGAGGTCAATTCAAAGCAATAGATGTACACATCAAAAAAGAAGAAAGGGATAAAATCAAAACGTTGGCTGTACAACTCAAACAAATAGAAAAAGAACAGCAAAAGAAGCCCACCGCCACCAGAAGAAAGGAAATAATAAATATCAGGGCAGAAATAAATGAAATAGAGAATAGAAAAACAATAGAAAGAATCAACAAAACCAAAATTTGGATCTTTGAAAGGATCAATAAAATTGACAGATGATTGACCAAACTGAAAAAAAAGAAAAACAGGAGAGGATACAAATAACCCAAATAAGGAATGAAATGAGGGACAATACAACAGGCTCAACTGAAATAAAAAGGATCATACTCCAAAAAATTTGAAACCCTAGAGGAAATGGACAAATTTCAAGAAACACACTATCTACCTAAACTACCAAAAATTGAAGTAGAAAATCTGAACAGATCCATAACAAGAGAAGGGATTGAAAAGGTAATTAAAAAAAAAATTCACATCAGAAAATTCCTGGCCCAGATGACTTCACTGGAGAATTCTACCAAACATTCAAAGAGCTCACATCAGTACTACTCAAACTATTTCAGAACATAGAAAAGGAAGAGATGATCCTGAATCCATTCTTTAAAGCCAGCATAACCCTGACACCAAAACCATCCAAAGACATCACACACACACACACACACACACACACACACACAAATCCAGATCAATATCTCCCATGAATATAGATGGAAAAATTATCAACAAAATTCTAGCCAATATAATTCAATATCTTATAAAAATAATAATGCATCCCAACCCAGTGGGACTCATATCAGGTGCTATGAATTGAATTGTGTCCCCCCAAAATGTGTATTAACTTGGTTAGGCCATGATTCCCAGCTTTATGTGATTGTCCATCATTGTCTCTCTCATCTGATGTGATTTTCCTATGAATTGTCAATCCTACCTCTATGATATTAATGAGGCAGGACTCAATCTGCAAGATTAGGTTTTGTGTTAAATCAATCTCTTTGGAGATATAAAAGAAAGAAGTGAGTAGAAAGACAGGGGGACTTCATTCCACTAAGAAACAAGAGACAAGAGTGAGTGCATCCTTTGGACCCAGGGACTCTGCACTGAGAAGCTCCTAGATCAGGGGAAGTCTGATGACTAGGACCTTCCCCCACCCCACCCCCCACCCCCACCTCCGGAGCTGACAGAGAGAGAAAGACTTCCCTTGGAGCTGGCACCCTGAATTCAGACTTCTAGCCTCCAAGACTGTGAGACCATAAATCTGTTTCTTAAAGCCAACCACTTGTGGTATTTCTTTTATTGAAGAATTGAATAACTAAGAATTTGGTACCAAGACAGTGGGGTGCTGCTTTAACAGACACCTAAAATGTGGAAGCTGTTTTGAAACTGTGAATGGGCAGAGGCTAGAAGAGTTTTAAAGTGCCTAGTAGTAAAAGTAGTAAAAGCCGAGATTGGCTTCTGGCCGAAGTTTACTCGTGCAGTGAGGTGCCTCCAGGCACTGATCTGTGAAGCTAAAGAGCTTTGGAACAATTTCCCCAGCCGTGCAGTCGTGAGTGGTGAGGTCTCAGGAGCCAAGAAACCAGGAAGCAGAAGCTGAAGTGACAAGGACAAAGGAAGCTGAGCTGCCTCAGTCTCAAAGGGTAGGGCCACGACCTCTGAAGTATCAAAGGATGGAATCACCACTCAGATCTACTAGGACAATAAAAAAAAAAAATAGGGCCACCCAAATTAGAGGGAGCAGAGATGTCATTCCAGTGGGCCTGAAAGGCAGAGCTGAAGCCCAGGGCTGTGGGGCCTCCACTCAGAATCCAGAGAGTGAGGCCACTGTCTGGAGTCTGGAGGCCAGGGCCATTGCCTATATGTTCTCAGAGAACAGAGGGTTATTTACAAGCCTCGAGAGCTAATGTATGTGTTTTGCTGACTTGCTTGGTGCCCATTATCCCTTCTTTTCCTCCAATTTCTTCCATTTATAGTGGAAATGTCTACCTTGTGCCTGCTTCACAATTATACTTTGGAAACAGATAACTTGTGTTCTAGATTTCACAGATGAAGATGAATTTTTGGAATCTGGACTTGGAGTCTATTTAAAAATTTTGCTATGATATGATGAGGTGAATGTATTTTACGTGTGGTATGGACATGAATTTTGGGGGCCAAAAGATGGAATGTTGTGAATTGTGTCTCCCCAAAATGTGTGTCAACTTGGCTAGGTCAAGATTCTCAGTATTGTGGTATTGTCCACTATTCTGACATCTGATATGATTTTCCTATACTTTGTAAATCCTACCTCTATGGTGCTAATGAGGCAGGATTAGAAGCAGTTATGTTAATAAGGCAGGAATCAATTTACAAGATTAGGTTGTATCTCTAGTCACTCTCTTTTGAGGTATATAAGAAAGAAGCGAGCAGAGAGACAAGGTTACCTCATGCCACCAAGAAACAAGTCAGGATAATAGCGTGTCCTTAGGACCCAAGGTCCCTGTGCTGAGAAGCTTCTAGGCTAGGGGAAGATTGATGACAAGACCTTCCTCCAGAGCCAACAGAGAGAGAAAGCCTTCCCCTGGAGTTGGTGCTCTGGATCTGGACGTCTAGCCTCCTAGACTGTGAAAGAATAAATTTCTGTTTGTCAAAGCCATCAACTTGTGGTATTTCAGTTATAGGAGCACTAGATGATTAAGACAGGATTTGGTACCGGGAGTGGGGTGCTGCTGTAACAGATACCTGAAAAATGTGGATGCAGTTTTGAAACTGTGAATGGGTAGAGGCTGGAAGAGTTTTAAAGTGCTTAATAGTAAAAGCTTAGACTGCCTTGAAGGGACTGTTGCTGGAATTATGGACATCAAAGACAATTCTGTTGAGGACTCTGAAGGAAATGAAGATAACGGTTACACTGGCAATGGTGCAGACTGCAAGAAGCATCAGCAGAGAAATGGCAGCAGCAGAACCAGAAGGCCAGTGTATGACAGCACAGGAGCTGACTCATAGAGTGAGAGACCTCAGTGCCTGTGGCAGGAGAGTTTCTGGCAGAATGGAGTGTCTCCAAGCACTTATCAGTGGAGCTAGGCTTACTGACCCATGGAGCAAGAGAGCTGAGTGCCTTCCAGCCAAAATTTACTGGCAGAGTGGGGTGCCTCCAGGCACTTATGGTGGAACTAAAGAGCTTTGGAACACTTGCCCCAGTGTTGCGGATGCAGGCGGTGAGCCCCAAGGGGCCAACAGGCCAGGAAACACAGAAGCAGAAGCTAAAAAGACAAGGAACACAAGAAGCAGAGCTGCCACAGTTTCAAAGGATAGGGCTACGATCTCTGGGGTCTGAAAGGGTGGAGTCGCTACTCAGATGTACTAGGAGAATGGGGCTCCCTAAAGCCAAGGGAGCAGAATGCCATTCCAGTGGGCTTGGAAGGTGGAGCTGAAGCCCAGGGCCAAGGGGTCTCCACTCAGAATCTGGAGAGTGTGGCCAATAGCTAGAGTCTGGAGGGCAGGGCCATTGTCTAAACAGTCTCAGAGGACAGAGGGTTATTTTCAAGCCTTGATGGTTAATGCAATGTGTTCTGCTGAATTGGTTGGTGCCTGTTATCCCTTCTTTTCCTCCAATTTCTTCCATTTGTAATGGGAATGTCTAGTTTGTGCCTGTTCTACCATTGTACTTTAGAAGCAGATAAGTTGTATTCTAGGTTTCACAGATGAAGGGGAATTTTTGGATTTCGCACTTGATTTAAGACTTTTGCTATGATATGATGGGGTGAATGTGTTTTACATGTGACAAGGACATGAATTTTGGGGAAGCTCTAGACAACCAGAGTGCATTATGAATTGTCTCCGCCAAAATGTGTGTCAACTTGGCTAGGCCATGATTCCCAGTATTATGCGATTGTCCACCATTTTGTCATCTGATGTGATTTTCCTATACATTGTAAATCCTATCTCTAAGATGTTAATAAGGCAGGATCAGAGACAGTTATGTCAGTGAGACAGGACTCAAACTACAAGATTAAGTTTTTTCTTAAGTAAGTCTCTTTGGAGATATAAAAGAGAGAAGCAAACAAAGAGACAGGGGGATCTCATACCACCAAGAAACAAGAGCCTGGGGTGAATGCATTCTTTGGACCCAGGGTCCCTACACTGAGAAACTCCTAGATCAGGGGAATATTGATGGCAAGGACCTTCCCCCAGAGCTATCAGAGAGAGAAAGACATCCCCTGGAGCTGGCACCCTGAATTAGGACTTCTAGCTTCCTAGACTGTGAGAAAATAAATCTGTTTCTTAAAGCCATCCACTTCTGGTATTTCTGTTATAGCAGCATTAGATAACTAAGACACCAGGTGTGCAAGAATGGTTCAACACTAGAAAATCAATCAATGTAATCCACCACATAAATAATAAAAAAAGAAAAGAACCACAATCAATGCAGAAAAGGCATTTGGTAAAGTCCAACACCCATTTCTGATAAAAACTCTCAATAAACTAGGTATAGAAGGGAAATTCCTCAACACAATAAAGGGAATTTATGTAAAACCAACAGCCACCATCATTCTCAATGGAGAAAGGCTGAAAACATTCCTCTGAGAACAAGAACAAGACTAGGATGGCCTTTACCACCACTCTTATTTAACATTGTGCTGGAAGCCCTAGCTAGAGCAATAAAGCAAGAAGAGGAAATAAAGGGCATCCAAATTGGTAAGGAAAGAAATAAAGCTATCCCTATTTGTGAGTGATATGATACTGTACATACAGAACCCAAAGGACTCCATGAGAAAACTACCGGAACTAATAGACTCAGCAAAGTATCAGGATACAAGATAAGCATACAAAAATCAGTTGGATACCTATACACCAATAAAGAGAACTAAACCAAAACCAAACTCACTGCTGTTGAGCCTATTCCAACTCATAGCAACCCTATAGGACAGAGTAGAACTGCCCAATAGAGTTTCCAAGAAGCACCTGGCAGATTCAAACTGACAACCTCTTGGTTAGTAGCTGTAGCACTTAACAACTACGCCACCAGGGTTTCCATAAAGAGAACTATGAAAAAGAAATCAGGAAAGCAACACCATTTATAATGTCCTCGGGAAAAAAAAAAAAAAAAAACCTTAGGAAGAAATCTAAATAGGGACGTAAAAGATGTATACAAAGAAAAGTACAAAACACTACTGCAAGAAACCAAAAGAGACCTACATAAATGGAAAAACATACCATGCTCATGGATAGGTAGACTCAACACTGTGAAAATGGCAATTCTACCAAAAGCAATCTACAAATACAATGCAATCCCGATCCAAATACCAACAGCATTCTATAATGAGATGGAAAAAACTAATTAATATTATATGGAGATGAAAGAGGGCCCGGATAAGTAAGGCACTATTGAAGAAGAATAAGGCTGTCTTCCAAATTTCTTGGTATAGATGAGTGAGCACCTCCAGGGCTGCATCCATTTGTTAAAACATCCCAATTGATATTCCATCAATTCCTGGGGCCTTGTTTTTTCCCAATGTCATTGGTGCAGCTTGGACTTCTTCCTCCGGTACCATCAGTTTTTGATTATATGATACCTACTGAAATGGTTTAATGTAGACCAGTTCTTTTTGATACAGTGACTCTGTGTATTCTTTCCATCTTCTTTTGATGTTTCCTGTGACGTTTAATATTTTCCCTGTAGAATCCTTCAATATTACAACGTGAGGCTTGAATTTTTTCTTCAGTTCTTTCAGCTTGAGAAATGCTGAGCATTTCTCACCTTCTCGTTTTCTAACTCCAGGTCTTTGAATATTTTATGATAATACTTTGTCTTCTCTAAGTGTCCTTCGAAATCTGTTCAGCTCTTTTATTTCGTCATTTCTTCCATTTACTTTAGCTACTCTACATTCAGAAGCAAATTTCAGGGTCTCTTCTGACACCCATTTTTGTCTTTTCTTTCTTTTTAATGACGTTTTACTTTCTTCATGTATGATGTCCTTGCTGTCATCCCACAACTTGTCTATCTCTTCATTGAGATATACATCAAAAACCACACACTGTCTTCTACCCTTTCTGTAGATGCTGTTGTTGTGGTTGTCATTAGGTGTCATCAACTCCAACTCGTAGCATCCCAGTGTGACAGAGTGGAACTGCCACCATGGGATTCTTAGACTTAATCTTTATGGAAGCAGGTCACCAGTTCTTTTCTCCTGTGGAGCCACTTGGTAGTTTCTAACTACCAACCTTTTTCAGTTAACAGCTGAGCACTTAACCATTGTGCCACCAGAGCTCCTTCCCGTAGACACTAAGTAGACAATAAGGGAAAATGCCCTTATCCCTTTAGGGTGGTTTCAATTGGGAAAGAGAAAAATGGTTTATCTTCCACCCTCAAATCATACCTACACTATGGGAATTCTTCATTCAGTAATATTACTACAAAATACCCCAACTAAGGACATATTTTTGTTGCTGTTTTATAGTATCCTCCTCTAAACTAAAATAGCCCCAGTAGGGTAAAACTGGGGACTTTTGAGTGGAGAAGCAATTTGGTAGCCTGAGAGGTTTTGAGGCAGACACTTAGATTTAGCTACCTGCCTGGGGAAGCTCTAGACAACCAGAGTGCATTATGAGGGCACTGACAGTACAGGTGGCAAAGAAGAGGGAGAGGAAGAAGGTGGTAAAAGCATAAAAAGAAAAGTTGAAAGGCACATAGATACAGCTTGACAGTTTTGCTGAAGCCGAATTAATCATCTTTAAGTATTGAGCTTGCAGACACAGAATTCCTGTTTCAATAACAGGCTTCATTTCTTATTTTATTACTATAACCCAACCTGCCTCCTTTCCCTAGGCTTAGAAGTTAGTAAGATAAATAGTTGATATTATTCTCACTCATAACCCATTGATTATCACTTGAACTTCACTGAAACTCTGCATTGCTAAACCAGGAAATTACACATAAGGGGGTGTATTCTTTTGTTGATATTTATACTGAAACTTCCAACATCAATTGAAAACCATAATCATATTTTCAGAGAGACCATTAAATCATAGCCTTGGCAAGTAGCTTTTATTAGGATCCTAACCAAACTGAGGTTCTTTATGTAATTACGTGATTCTAATATGAAGAGATTTAAAAAATGCAGAAAATGAAGTGGTAGGAAAGGTATTGGTCTCTCTGGTAAAGTGCTTCAGTCACTGATGAGTGACTCACTGTGCAAAAACATGCTTAATATTATCACATATGTAATACTCCAACATTTCCATTCATTATACCTTGAAATGTGTCATGGATTGAATTGCGTCCCCCAAAAAATGCATGTATCAATTTGGCTGGGCCATGATTCCTAATATTGTATGATTGTCCATGATTTTGTCATCTGATGTGATTTTCCTATGTGTTTTAAATCCTGCCTCTATTTTTATGATGTAAATGAGGGTGCATGGGCAGCAGTTGTGTTGATGAGGCAGGACTCAGTCTATGGGATTGGATTGTATGAGCCCGTTTCTTTTAACATATAAAAGAGAGAAGCACACAGAGAGAGAGGGGGACCTCACACCACCAAGAAAGCAGTATCGGGAGAAGAGCACATCTTTCAGACCCAGGGTCCCTGCTCAGAGAAGTTCCTAGTCCAGGGGAAGATTGATGGGACAGACCTTCCTCCAGAGCCAACAGGGAGAGAAAGCCTTCCCCTGGAGCTGACACCCTGAATTTTGACTATTAGCCTACTTTACTGTGAGGAAATAAATTTATCTTTGTTAAAACCATCCACGTGAGGTATTTCTGTTATAGCAGCACTATATAACTAAGACAGAAAGTGGCATATTAGTCTCCGTTGGTATGAAGAATATTATAATTTGTGTCTTTATATATTAATTATTTGGAACAGCTAAGCCTACTAAAATGGTAGTAATTTATAACAATCTGAAACACAGGCACTTTGGGATGAGTGCATATTATTGACCTTAGATAATTATTCCCTTGAATGATGGCTGAATTCCCCAATTTCCATAATAAAAGTACCATTTACTATGTAGAATATACAGGTTGTTACTTCCTAATTCAACTTACTGTCAACTTTTGAATTTATCATTAGTGATTCTTTATGCGTTGTTCACAAAGTCTGATTTAATGTGATCGATAATTCTGGTGTTAATAGTCTGAGAATACTGCCTTTTGACTAGATGCCACTTCTTAATGATGTCATTCTGAAAATAACATCCATCATTGCAAATTTGTGAATCAGGGCCAAAAAGATATCTCAATGAAATCAAAATTCTTGAACCTGAATGAAAGTGGCCAAAATCCAAGATTTGGTTCTCTGGCTATGGTGGGTGCTTTCCCAGACTTTCTTCTGATTATGCTTCTGTGATACTACAAAGAATTTCTGCATAATGGACCTAAATCTCTCTATGTGAGTCACCTGAGAAGCAAGAAAAATGGTCTCTGTAGAGGACCTACACATGGAAATTTATTAAACAGCAGCTCTCAGTAGAGGATAGGACACAATTTTAAATATAGATTTGGGGAAATGTGAATAGAATTACCATTTTACACCATTCTGGGCCATCTTACTTTGTTTTTATAAAAACAAAGCCCATGTTAGAATTTTCTAGGTTTGGAAGGTTTAGAGGTAGATACTAGTATATTTCCCATAATTTTTTAAACTGACCTTGCAGAAGAAAATGTAGAATTGTTTTTCTCTGCAGGCAGTTGGTACTGAGGTAGTTATTCTTCTGGGAATTCACAGTACCACTGTAACTTCCAATTAGCAAAACATACATTAAAAGCTGCTGTAAACCACTCTAGGAGGCCAGCTGATGGCTGTGATTAATGGCTGTGCATCTACAGCTATTGCACATAGGTCTTAACAGAGCTATTTGTAAATTGTCAACACAAACTCATGCAATCTTGGGTTATTAATCAGGGAGGTATGTATCGAAGTTGGTTAATTACAGCCCCTCTTCTATGGCATTAGGATGTGGTTAATATTTCTCAATGACTGAAAACTGCCAAAGACTAGTGAGGAAACTAATTTGAAATCAAAGTCTTACAATGCAAATTATACTTGTTTCTTTCTACTTGTTAAATCTCAGAAAGAGAAACATAAGTCTTACTTAAGTGTATAAAGCTCATTCCCTTCCAATTTCCATTGTCCTTCCTTTGTTATGCATGTCTTCATAAATTATTTTGTTGCTAGTGCAATACTTTTCTATGTCTTAGAACCAAATCTAGCAAGAATGGTGTTCACAGAACTCACACTCATCCCAGGCTATATTTTTACTCTGGCCTCAATGATGTTTATCATGCAAGTGTGGATCCAAATATAAATATTTGTGCATCTTTTTCTCTCTTAATATTGGCTATCTTTTGTAATGCTTGGCTCACGGACAGGCCATTCCATGCCTCAACAGAAACAACAGTCCTTTTATATGGTACAGCGCTTTTTATTTGCCTTTGCATTCATAGCCACTCTTTGATGTAACCTCACAACATCCCAGTGAGGTAGGCAGGGCAAGCATTGTAGTTAACAACAAATGGTAATAGTGTAATTAATACTACAGGGAGATACATGGATTATTATGGTCACTTACTGTCTACATAATATTGCTTGTTTTGTATTTATTTACATTTCAGAAATATTTAAAATCCCTGTTAAAATAAAAATGGACCATGATTTTAATTAGGGCTGATTAACTCATTTCCATGAAATCTACAGTTTAGAGTGATGTAGGAGACATATACAAAAAGTGTCTTAAAATTAATGAGTCAATAAACTTTCTTAATAATTCTTAATATGCTCAAATTATTTTTCCTAAATGGCTCAGCATAACTTTAAATAGCAAATGCAATCATTTCAGTTTGACTTAAGTATCTTTAACCCTATCTAAGCACCTTTTGGAAACCCTGGTGGCACAGTGGTTAAATGCTACTGCTGCTAACCAAAGGGTTGGCAGTTCGAATCCACCAGTCGCTCCTTGGAAACTCTATGGGGCAGTTCTACTCTGTCCTATAGGGTCGCTATGAGTTGGGATTGACTCGATGGCACTGGGTTTGGTTTTGGTTTGGTAAGCACCTTTTAGGAAACCCCGGTGGTGTAGTGGTTCAGAACTATAACTGTTAACCATAAGGTCAGCACTTCAAACCCACCAGCTGCTCCCTGGAAACCTTATGGGGCAGTTCTACTCTGTCTTTTAGGTCACTGAGTAGGGATCTTTTTAGGGATTTACCTAATCAAATGGAAACCCTGGTGGTGTAGTGGTTAAATGCTATGGCTGCTAACCAAGAGGTCAGCAGTTCAAATCTGCCAGGTGCTCCTTGGAAACTCTATGGGGCAGTTCTACTCTGCCCTATAGGGTCCCTATGAGTTGGAACTGACTCGACAGCAGTTTTGTTTTTTAAGATCTAATCAAATACTTCGTAAGCAGTATGCCAAACCAAAACCAAACGTGTTGCCATTGAGTTGGTTCCGATTCATAGTGACCCTGTAGGACTGAGTAGAACTGCCCCATATGGTTTCCAAGGAGCAGCTAGTGGATTTGAACTCCCGACCTTTTGGTTAGCAGCCAAAAGCTTAACCACTGCATCACCAGGGCTCCTGAACAGTATAGGGTAAAGAAATACATTTTAAAAAGTTAGAATAAGCAGAATAATATAGCCAAAACAATCTAAGCTGCTTTCATAATATTAATAATACAAAAATGGGTTTAGTATGTTTTGTCTTTCATATTACAAATTAGCTACAATGGAAAATTTTATTGATATGATCTTTGAGACAAATGCCACTTGGGCAAACAACTTTTAAAATGTGGGTACGACTGTCAAAACTAACTCCAACTGCAAATTTATATCACAGTGAAAATAGAGTAAATGTTGGCAGATGAAAAATGGCTTTGTATTGTACTCAAGTGGTGGTGCTGTGCAGGGGTTGTTGCTGGAGAAGAGGACTAGGCAACTATGAATTAAACAACATTTATCTTGGACTCTCCTTCAGTCAGTGCCTCATATCACTCTATTACTAGACACTAAATGTGTTCCTGCTACATCAAGCTTTCTTGAGCCCACTCAGCTTTCTACACCTTACGAATCTCTGCAGTGTTCTGTGCTCCCCCACAATAGAAATAAACATGTATTATACTCACTCCTTCTGGAGCTTACCAAGTCCTGTGTTTAGCTAAGTTGTTAATGTATCTCTCCTGGGTCAATTTTTTTGCATTTTCACAGTTATATCTTGTAGACAGAGTGCCCTAAAGGAGTGATTCTAATGATAGGAGATATTTAGATTTGAGAGTTTTTTTGTACCCCACAAATTCCATCATCCGGCCATTTGCCTACTACATCTAAACCCTGTGCTGACC
Source organism: Elephas maximus indicus (assembly GCF_024166365.1). Taxonomy (NCBI): domain Eukaryota; kingdom Metazoa; phylum Chordata; class Mammalia; order Proboscidea; family Elephantidae; genus Elephas; species Elephas maximus. The sequence goes on from NC_064846.1 coordinate 84,965,248, forward strand.
CTAATAATTCTGCATTGGTTGAGATAGAGAATCTTCCCCCCTGGTTAACTGCAGCAATCAAAGTACACTATGATTTGGGCACCCATCTAGGAACGTGGTGCTGAACAATAAATAAATAGAACATCTGAAACACAGAAGAGTTGCTTTTAAAAACAAAATCCCGGCTCTCTCTCACCCAGTAAAGTTCCCTGCAGAGACTAATAAGTGGTTATCTGAACCCAGACCAATAACTCCAAATGACCACGGATTTAAAAAAAAAAATCACTGTAGTTAAATACTCAGAACCTGCATAATACTTACAGCACTTATCATTTATTTTCTTTTGAAAGTACTCTGATGCTTCTTGCCATTTAGTCCAGCTGAGGCAAGGTTTCCCAGCTGCTTTTCTCAATCCCTCCAAAACAAGGCATAACCTCAGGGAGCCTCTGAGATCTAACTCGATTTTACTCTAGTAAATGCGTAGATGGCTGAGCTCTTAATGAGTCAGGCAAAAGGTCTTCCTTATAATTGACACACAGAAGTATTTGTTAATGGATTCTTAGCTCCTGCCAAGTTCTCCTGTTAATCTATTCATATGTGTAATAAACGTACGTTTGACAAAAAAGCGGTGAGAGTGCTGGGAATGAAAAGAGACCTCGCTAAATTCCCCCAGCTCTCTATCCAGTAGCTAATGACTCAAGTACCACTACTGCCCTCTCATGGTCAGATGAAAGATAAACTTCATCCTATCTAGCTATAGGGGAGTAGTTAACAGAGATTAATCAAGAATTTTTATAACACCCCTTAAAAAGCCTTCATCCATTATAAGGACAAATGTTAGGAAACGGAACTTTCATGAATTGTACTGCTTTTATGTGAAAAGAAATACTACTGTCTACAAGCTACACTTTTTTTTTTAAACTGCCTAAGTATATTCCAACACTGCAAAAATCTCCAAATACAAGATATTGAAAAGTTACATTCGACGGCATTGGGTTTGATTGGGTTGGGATATACATGAAAGTTTTCACATCATTTTCTATGTGCATGTGTAGAGAAAAGTTGGTAAGAAAGGATAATTTAAAATGTGAAAACCTCTTAAAAGAAGTTTTCTCTTAACAGGGTCCTTTATGCACAGTACAGCATCTCCTTTTGCATGTAGATGCAATGCTGCTGTGCAAGGGAGAACTCGATAGGGAAGGTTGTAACTGCATAATAAATGTAAATGAGTTTGAAACACACATACGCCAAAAAACAAAAACCAAACCCAGCGCCGTCAAGTCGATTCCGACTCATAGCGACCCTATAGGACAGAGTAGAATTGCCCCATAGAGTTTCCAAGGGGCACCTGGCGGATTTGAACTGCCAACCGTTTGGTTTGCAGCCGTAGCACTTAACCACTACACCACCAGGGTTTCCACACGCACATACATGCAGGCAAAAAGTCAAGTGAGTGCTGATCTCTTCAAAATAGTCATTTTGGGAGACTTGGATCTTTTCAATACTACTCCTTGGGAATTACAGAGGCAAAATTACATTATCATTATTTTCTGTTAATGTCTTATTTTTGACCCGTGGCTGTATTGATCAGCTTGAGTTTCCATAGGATTTAACACTCTAAACTATAAATTCCATTTGGCCATTTCCAAAAATTGATACCCATTTTCCTAGGAGAAAGATTTATCAACACAAGGGATGTTGAAAAGGATATACCATCCATTCAGAAGATAATTTGTTAAAGAGGGCAAACTTCAAGGATAGCTGAAGGGTTGCCTACAACATGGGGTTGAGTGGAGAGCCCCCGGATTTACTACTTTGAAGGGAATGGGATCTAGATATCTAAATTTTGTTGCACTTTTAAAAAATTGCGTATCTCTTTTCTGTCACATTTCAAGAACTGTACTGTGTAACCTTAAAGTTTGCCTGGGGGTTTAACCACAGAAAGCATGAGTGGCTAGCCATGTATTTAGAGGGCTTTGGGGGAATATTAGGTATGTTCCCTCACACACCTGGCTGGGATTTTGGGATGCCTCACCTCATTACAGCCTTGAGAGGGTATAATGTAGGCTCTCCATGTGACCTTTGATGGCATGGTTGGGGTGTTGCCACAGTTTTTTCTGTAATGTTTGGCTGCAATACGGCAGACATGGTCTAATTCGTTTTGGTCTTGTCTAGCTGACCCTTTCCTAACCCTTTGGTTAGAGAGAGCAGGCTTTTTTTTTTTTTTTTTTTTGGTCTGCTTCGTTGGCATTTCTTGGTTGCCAGATTCTTCAGCTCCAAGTCTGGGTACGAGGAAAAAAAGAAAACTCAGGGAACTTATCATCATCATGTTTTTCCCTCAGATCCCAAGGTCCCTAGCTGTTCTGCCTTCTGCTCTCTACCTTTCAGAGTCTTCTCATGATATATATATATATATATATATACACACACACACACATAATGGGTTGAATTATGTCCCCCCAAAATATGTGTCAACTTGATTAGGCCATGTGTGGTTGTCCTCCATGTTGTGATTTTCCTATGTGTTATAAACCATAATCTCTGCCTGTGGTTAAAAGGATTAGGGTGGGTTTGTAACAGCACCCTTATTCAGGTCTCCTCCCTGATCCAATGTAAAGGGAGTTTCCCTGGGGTGTGGCCTGCACCACCTTTTATCAAGAGATAAAAGGAAAGGGAAGCAAGCTGAGAGTTGAGGATCTCATACCACCATGAAAGAAGCACTGGGAGTGGAGCGCTTCCTTTTTGGATCTGGGGTCCCTGCGTGAAGAAGCTCCTAGTCTGGGGTAGCATTGATGAGAAGGCCAACAGAGAGAGAATGTCTTCCCCTGGAGCTGATGTCCTGAATTTGGACTTTTAGTCCACTTTACTGTGAGAAAATAAATTTCTCTTTTTTAAAGCCATCCATTTGTGGGTATTTCTGCTATAGCTGCACTAGATGACTAAAACAACATTATATATATATATATATATATATATATATATATATATATATATATAAAAATCCAGGGATCTTAGCTGTACTTAGTGGAATGAATAGGAAAAAAGTATGTGCACTCCATATTTCTGGAAATGGCAGAGCATATTAATTTTGAGATTCCTAAGGGACCCAGTTGGAGATGCTCCCTAAGTAGCTAGATATATAAACCAAAAGTTCAGGAAAAAGGTCTGGGCAGGATATATAAATCTGGGAGTCATCAAAACTGATGGCAATTAACACCATGATCCTGGATGAGATCACATAGGGAGTGACCCTAAACAGAAAACGGAAGATACCCAAGGACCAAGCCCTGGAACACTCTATATTTAAAAGTTGGCGAGATGAAGAGGATCCAGCAAGGGAGTCTGAGAAGGAGCAATCAGAAAGGTAAAAAGAAAGGAAAGAATGGTGTTATGGATTAAATTGTGTCCCCTAAAATATGTGTTGTAAATCCTAACCCCACACCTGTGATTATAATCCCACCCATTTGCAAATAGGTTTTCTTTGTTATGTTAGTGAGGTAGCATTAGTGTAGGGTGTGTCTTGAGTCAATTTATTTTGAGATATAAAAGGAACAGATTAAACAAGGAAGCAAAGAAAAAACATAGGGGGAAGAAAAGTGCCAAGCCACATGAAGAACTCCCAGAAGCAGAAGCTCAAAAGAGACAAGGGCCTTCCTCCAGCACCTACAAAGAAAGCTTTCCCCTAGTGCCAACTCCCTCAGTTAAGACGTCTAGCCTTCTAACTGTGAGAAAACAAATTTCTGTTTGTTAAAACCACCCACTTGTGGTATTTCTGTTATAACAACATGAGATAATTAAAACAAGTTGTTTCCGAGAAGTCAAGTGATGATAGTATTTCAGGAAGTAGATAGTGATCAACTATGTCCATTGCTGCTAAATCAAATAACAAGAGGACTGAGAATGGACTATAGGATACAGAAATATGGATGCCATTCAGTGGTTATTATATGACTGCCTCAGTGAATCCCTTATTTTATTATTTTCATCAGGTATACATCCTAAGGATCACATTATCTCAGAGTTGAAAGGATATAAAAAGCCATCCATTGTCTAGCCTTTGTTTAAGCAATTCCAGTGGAAGGTATTTCACAACTTTGTAAAGCAGTCATTTCAATTTTGAAGATAGCATTAATTTTTCCTTGTGTTGAATATGTATGTACTTTTCATTCCTACTTGTTGTTCACAGTTCTGCTCTTCCTATCACACAATAAAAAGATTTTCTGTCAGGTATTCTGAAGGCACTTTTAATATTTTGAAAAAAAATATCTAATTTCTCTAATGGCCACCACATCTTAGCCTCCTCAAGGGTGGCAGCTTCAAGGGTGGCTACACTCCCACAGATAGCCACACCCAGGTTCATGAGGATTCTGCTTTGGTATTATCACACCACTCATCCTCAATGAAGTCCCTTTCGAGTGCACATGATTGGTGGGCATTTTTCCCACTCCCGCCTCCAAATAAGATTCCTCTCCTTGAGGCTACAGTTTTGTCATTGGTTGTCTGTCACTCATCCTCCCTATTCCCTCTCCAAGCAGTTGGAAGTCCCTGCTCTGAACCTGTCAGAGGCTTGATGTTGATAACTTTGTGATTTATTTACCTGTTTTGAAGCTCTTAATTCATGTGCATAGTTGTAACAATTCAGCTACTTCCCAGGTATGCCTAACAGTGGCCCCTGAATTTGATACCACCCCAAATCCAATTCCATATCCCGACACCAACCCACCCTAACATGGAGCTAGTGCCTGAGGTCATAAATAGTGGCCAACACACAATTAAAATAATGTTGCTACAACTGCACATTATCAGTTTCATAGAGGTGTCGTAACTAAGTTCCACAAAATGAGTGGCTTAAAACAACATAAATTTATTTCCACATAGTTATGGAGGCCAGAGGTCTGAATTCAGGGTGTCAGCAGGGCGATGATCTCTCTGAAGGCTCTAGGGGAAGAAATATCCTCTCTTGTCTCTCAGCTTCTGGTAGTCCCAGGTATTCCTTGGCTTGTGGCACCATAATTCCAGTTTCTGCCTCCTTTTTCCCATGGCCGTCTTCCCTCATTGTCTATCTCTGTGTCTCTTCTTTTTTTAAGTACTACATCAGTCATATTGGTAACATCATCTTGACTAATCACATCTGCAAAGACATTATTTCCAAATAAGATCACAATCACAGGTACTCAGGGTTACGACTTCAATACATCGAGTTCTCACTTATCAACTATCTCGTTATTCTCAGTGGTTTGGCAGTTATGTAATGATGTAATTTGACATTTATATAATGATGTAGTCATCCTCCATTTTGTTGTCTGATGTGGTCATCCTCCCTTTTCACATAATGCCAGTTTTCGCATAAAGACCCCGTCTTTGGGACCTAGTCATGTCGATAAGTGAGGATTGAGTGCATACCTTTTACAGGGAAGCAATCAACCCATAACATTCACTGGATTGGGTATGAGGATGATTTCATCCCAGTTACTAAGTCTACCTGCCACCCATGAGTGAGATATTACAGAAAACAGTTTTTAAAAAGCATGTACACAGGAAGGATCAAGACAACTTGAGTGGATGAAAGTTACTGCCTGTCATACTTCCCACACATTCAGAGAAACTTCTTCAGGTGAATAATTAGGATCACCTCCATGCCAGTCTGGGTGAGAACCAAATCACTTTGACTCTGGTGAACAGCATGCCACAGTTCCTTTTATTATGTCTATTCCAGCATGATTAGAATGCTACAGGCCATTTTAGTTGTTTAATTAACTGGTCCCAAGGTAGGGGAACAATTAATGCAATCTGAAGCCATTCCATGCAGAGAAATAATGCCGTTATAGAATCAACTATTTATTCTTTACCTATTTCCCTTCTCCCTTCATTAGCTACTAAATTAACTTCTTTCAACAACACATTCAGTTAGATATACATGTCATTTTCTGCTTTCATGGACTGGGAAATTATTTTCAGTGTATGTTATTACTTTCCCAGTTCCATCCCTTACAACCAGTAGACTCATGTACTGCACCAGTCAGCTTCATGCTGCACCCTCTCAAAAGGCCTCATCCCTAGAACTAACAGGCATACATTCTTTCCAGCCTCATCTGCTTTAGGTAGTTGAAATTTTCCGTTCTGAACTAATCAGGGGCTTAAGGTTGGCAAAGAATAGCCTCTTTAAGAAATAGTACTGGAATAACTGAATTTTCACAAGCAAGATGCTATACACATATATGAAAATTAACTCAAAATAAATCACAGACACAGATGTAAGATCTAAAAGCATAAAACTCCTTGAAGAAAACATAAAGGTAATGCTTTGAGACCTAGTTTTTAACAATAGATTCTTAGATATGACATGGAATGATTAAGCAAAAAAAAAAAAAAAGGCAAAATAGGTAAGTGGGAATTCATCAAAATTTAAAACTTTTGTTAACCAAAGGACTTTATCAACAACATGAAGAGAAAACATACAGACTGGGAGAAAGTTTGGAAAAATAATCAGAATACATAAAGATTTCTTACAACTTAACAACAAAAAGCCAAAAAATCTAATCAAGAAATAGGCAAAGGACTTGAATAGACATTTCTCCAAAGAAGAAATACAAATGGCCAACAAGCACATCAAAAGGTGCTCAATGTCATTAGTCATTAAAAAAAAAAAAAAAAGTTGCTCTGGAGTCAGTTCCTACTCATGGCAACTTCATGTGTGTCAAAGGAGAACTTTGCTCCATAGGATTTTCAGTAGCTGATTTTTTTGAAAGTAGATCACCAGGCCTTTATTCCATGGTGCCTATAAGTGGGCTCAAATCTTCAATCTTCTAGTTAGCATTAATCATTAGGGAAACGCAAACTGAAACCATAATGAGGTATCACTTCACAACCACTAAGATGACTGTGATAATTTTTTTTAAAAAAGGAAAACAACAGGTGTTGATGAGTATGTGGAAAAGTTGGAAACCTCATTCATTTCTGGTGGAATTTTAAAATGGTACAGCCACTGTGAAAAAGAGTTTGATAGTTCCTCAAAAAGTTAAATGTAGAATTACTATGTGATCCTGCAATTTCACTCTTAGGTATATGCCCAAAAGAATTAAAAGTGTGAACACAGAGTCTTGTACACCAATGGTCATTACAGCACTGCTCACAATAACCAAAAGGTGGGAAAAACCTAAATGTCCACCAACAGATGAATGGATAAACAAAATGTGGTACATACATATGGTGAAATATTACTCAGCCATAAATAGAAGTGATGTCCTGATACATGCTACTATATTGACGAACCTTGGGAAAATTATCATGAGTGAAGCAAATCAGTCACGAAAGGACAAATATTCTTTTATGCCACTTATATGGAATATCTAAAATAGGTCAATGAATAGAAATCAAAGTTTATTAGAGGTTACAGGGTGCAGGAAGGAGAGGGAAAGAGAGTGTCATTGCTTAGGTGGCACTGAGCTCCTGTTAAGGATGATTGAAAAATTTAACTAGATAGTGGTGATGGTTGCACAACATGATGAATGCAATTAATGTCATTGTAATGTACATGTAAAATACACTGAAATGGCAAATGTTTTGCTATACAGGCATACCTTGAAGATCTTGTCAGTTCGGTTCCAGATCACCATAATAAAGTGAGTCCCACGATTTTTTTGGTTTCTCAGTACATATAAAAGATATGCTTACACTATTCTATTAGGAGCCCTGGTGGCACAGTGATTAAGAGCTTGGCTGCTAACCAAAAGGTTGGCAGTTCAAATCCACAGCTGCTCCATGAAAACCTTATAAGGCAGTTCTACTCTCTCTTATAGGGTCGCTATGAGTTGGAATTGACTCAACGGCAATTTTTTATGGCTAGGCTATTAAGTGTGCAACAGGATTATGTCTAAAAATCAATGTGCATACATTAATTAAAAAATACTTTATTGCTAAAAACTGCTGACCATCATCTGTGCCTTCAGGAAGTCATAATCTTTTTTGCTGGTGGAGAATCTTGCCTCGATGTTCATGGCTGCTGACTGATCAGGGTGGTGGTTCCTGAAGGTTGGGGTGACTGTGGCAATTTCTTAAATTAAGACAACGACGAGGTCTGCCACATCAATTGACTCCTCCTTTCATGAAAGATTTCTCTGTAGCATGCGATGCAATTTGATAGCATTTTACCCACAGTAGACCTTCCTTCAAAATTGGAGTCAATCCCCTCAAACCCTGCTGCTGCTTTATCAACTAAGTTTATGTAATGTTCTAAATCTTTTGTTGTCATTTCAACAGTGTTCACAGCATCTTCACTAGGAGTAGATTCTATCTCAAGAAAACATTTTCTTTGCTCATCCATAAGAAGCAACTTCTCATCCATTAAAGTTTTATCACGAGATTGCAGCAATTCAGTCATATCTTCAGGCTCCACTTCTAATTCTAGTTCTCTTGCTACTTCCACCACATTCTGTAGTTACTTCCTCCACAAAAGTCTTGAAACCTTCAAAGTCATCCATGAGGATTGGAATCAGCTTTTTCCAGATTCCTGTTAATGTTGATATTTTGGCCTCTTCCCATGAATCACAAATGTTCTTAATGGCATCTGGAACGGTGAATCCTTTCCAGAAGGTTTTCAATTTACTTTGCCTGGATCAATCAAAGGAATCACTGTCTATGGCAGCTATAGCCTTTAAAAATGTATTTCTTAAATAATAAGACTTGAAAGTTGAAATTACTGCTTGATCCATGGGCTGCAGAATGGATGTTGTGTTAGCAGGCATGAAAATTACATTAATCTCCTTGTACATCTCCACCAGACCAGGTGCATTGTCAACGAGCAGTAATGTTTTGAAGGGAATCTTTTTTTTTTTTTTTTCTGAATAGGCCTTAACAGTGGGCTTAAAGTATTCAGTAAACGATGTTGTAAAGAGATGTGCTGCCATCCAGGTTTTGTTGTTCCATTTATAGAGCACAGGCAGAGTCTTTTTTAGGCAGAGTAGATTTAGCATAATTCTTAAGTGGCTTTGGATTCTCAGAATGGTAAATGAGCACTGAATTCAACCTAAAGTCACCAGCTGCATTAGCCTCTAGCAAAAGAGTCAGCCTGTCCTTTAAAGCTTTGAAGCCAGGCATTGACTTCTTGCTGGCTGCGAAAGTCCTAGATGGCATCTTCTTCAAACATAAAGCTGTTTCATCTTCATGAAAAATGTGTTGTTTAGCGTAGTCGCCTTCATCAATTATCTTGGCTGGATCTTCTGGACAACTTGCGGCAGCTTCTACATCAGCACTTGCCGCTTCACCTTGTACTTTTATGTTATGGAGACGGCTTCCTTCCTTAAACCCCATGAACTAATCTCTGCTAGTCTCAAATTTTTCTTCCGCAGCTTCCTCACCTCTTTTAGCCTTCATAGGATTAAAGAGAGTTAGAGACTTGCTCTGGATTAGGCTTTGGCTTAAGGGAAAATTGTGGCAGTTTTGATCTTCTGTTCAGACTGCTAAAACTTTCTCCATATCAGCAGTAAGGCTGTTTCACTTTCCTATCATTCATGTGTTCACCGAAGTAGCACTCTTACTTTCCTCCACGAACTTTTCCTTTGCTTTCACAACTTCACTGTTTGGTGCAAAAGGACTAGATTTCAGCCTACCTCAACTTTCAATGTGCCTTCTTCACTGAGCTAATTATTTCTAGCTTTTGACTTAAAGAGAGAGATGTGCGAATCTTCCTTTCACTTTAACACTTAGACGGCATTGTAGGATTATTATTTGACCTAATTGCAATATTGACATGTCTCAGAGAACAGGGAGGCCCAAGGAGAGAAATAGAAAAGGGAGAACGGCCAGTAGGTGGAACAGTCAGAGCACACACAACATTTATTAAGGTCGCTGTCTTATATATCCCCAAAACAATTATAATAGTAACATCGAAGATCTCTGATCACAGATCACTGTACGAGATACAATGATAATGAAAAAGTTTGAAATATTGTTAGAATTACAAAAATGAAAGACACAGACACCAAGTGAGCACATGCTGTTGGAAAAATGGCACTGATACACTTACTTGACGCAGGGCTGCCGCTAACCTTAAATTTGTAAAAAATGCAGTGTCTGCAAAGCACAATGAAGTGATAAAACAAGGTATGCCTGTATATAAACTTACCACAAAAAAAGAACAAGAATAGAAAAAATCTTGTTTTGTTGATTCTGTTGTTTTTCTATTCTCTGTTTCATTTATTTCTTCTTTCCTGTTTGTTATTTCCTTCTTTCTGGTAGCTTTAGACTGTTCTCTCTCTTTTTTTTTTTTTTCTTGTTCCTCATGTTGTAGAGTTAGGTTACTGATTTTAGATCTTTCTTCTCTTTTAATGTAGGTGTTTAATGCTATAAAATTCCCTCTGAGCATTGCCTTTGCTGGGTCCCATAAATTTTGGTATGCTGTGCTCTCATTTTCATTCAGTTCCAAGTATTATCTGTTTTTTTTCTCTTTATTTCTTCCTTGACTCATTGGTTGCTTAATTTTCACACATTCATGCATTTTCCAGCTTTCCTCTTATTAATTTTCAATTTCATTTCATTGTAGTGGGAGAAGATACTTTGTACAATTTCAATATTTATTAAATTTACAGAGATTTCTTTGCAACCTAACATATGATTTATCCTGGGAAATTATCCATGTGCACTGGAGAAATTGTATATTGTACTTTTGTTGGGTGGAGTGCTCTATATATGACTGTTAGGTCTAGTTGTTTTATAGCACTGTTCAAATCTTTAATTTCTTTATTGATCTTTCCAGATGTTCTGTCCATTATTGAAAGCAGTGTACTAAAGTTTGCAATTCTTATTGTAGAAGTGTATGTTTCTCCTTTCAATTCGTCAGTGTTTGCTCCATATACTTACAGGGCTCTGAAGATAGGTGCATGTATATATATAATTGTTATATCATTGATGGATTAACACTTTTATCATTACCCAGTACCCAAACCTGTTTTTATTTTGCCTTTTATACCAGATTTTGACTTAGTTTCTATTTTATCTGATGTTAAATAGCCATCCTAGCTCTCATTTGTCAACTATTTGCGTGAAACAGTCTTCTCATTCTCTCACATTCAACATGTTTCTGCCTTTGAATGTAAAGTGAGTCTGTTGTAGACGATGTACATTTGCATCATGCTTTCTGTTTCCCATTATGCCAATCTTTATCTTTTGATTAGATAGTTTACTTAGAAAGTAATTACCAATAAGGAAGGATTTACTTCTGCCACTTTATTGTTCATTTTCTATGTGTCTTACATGGTTTTTTATCTATCTTTTCCTCCAATACTGCCAACAATTCTGTTCAGTTGATTTTTTTGTAGTGAACTTTTTTTGTCTTCTTTCCTTTTGTGTATATGTTTGAAGGTATCATTTTGTGGTTACCATGAGGATTGCATTTAGCATCTTATATTTTTAACAAACTGGTGTAAATTGATGCGAACTTCACTTCAATAACATACAAAAACTCTGTTCATATACATCTGCTCTCTTCTTTATGTTGTTGTTGTCACAAATAACATCTTTGTTCATTATGTAAGAAATATAAACTTATAATTTTTCATTTGCCTTTTAAATCATGTAAATTCTAACAAGTAGAATTACAATAAAATACAGTAAATGTGGTTTTTATATTTGCCTATGAAATTACCTTTACCAAAGATTTTTATTTTTCCATAAAGCTGCTAGTTATTGTCTAGTGACCTGTCATTTCAACCTGAACAACTCCCTTTAGTGTTTCTTGTAGGACAGGTCTAGTGGTAATGAACTAGCTCAGCATTTCTTGATCTAGGGTTTTCTTAAGTGCATCCTAATTTTTTAAGAAAGGTCATGCCAGATATAGAATTTCTGTATAATGCTACTTTTCTTCCAACATTTTTTATGTGTCATTCTACTGCCCCCTGGCCACCTTTCTTTTGAGGAGAAATTGGCACTTAATTTTATTGGGGAAATATTTTATGTGACAGTTCACTTTCCTATTGCTTCTTTCAGGAGTCTCTATCTTTAGCTCTTGAGAGCTTGATTGTAATGTGCTGTGGATCTTTTTGAGATTTTCTTAGTTGGAGTTTGTTGAGTTTCTTGGATGTGTAGATTCATGTCTTTCATTATATTTGGAAAGTTTTCTGCCATTATTTATTGAAATACTCTTTCTGTCCCTTTTTCTCTCTTCTTCTTCTTCTGTGATTCCCATGATGCACGTTAGTTCACTTGATGATGTCCCACAGTTCTATTAAGCTATGCTCAGCAGTCTTGATCCTTCTCTTTTGTGGCTCTTTATACTCAATAGTTTTGATTACTTTACTGTCTAATTCACTCATCTTTTCTTCTGCCAGCTCAAATATGCTGTTGAGCCCCTGAAATTAGTTTTTTAAATTTCAGTTATTCTATGTTTCAGGTCCAGTATTTCTATGTGGTTTCTTTTTAAAGTGTCTATTTCTTCACTATTTTCTTATTTTGTTCGTACATCATTTTCCTGATTTCCTTCAGTTCTTTGTCAATGTTCTCCTTTAGTTTTTTTTAGCATACATAATATTGTTGTTTTAAATTATCCTAATCAGCCCATTATTCAAACTTTCATAGAGGTGATTTCTTTCCCTTTGTCTTACTCTTTTGAATGTGCCATTATGTCTAGTTTCTTTGCCTTGTGATTTTCTTGCTGAAAAGTGGACATTAGAATATCAAAATGTGAGGCGGAGCAAACGTGACACTATAGACAGAAGCACTATGCCATTGCTCTGCATCAAAGATCCAAAACACTAAGTAAAGCAGACACAAAACTTCAGTCCTGGAACCCTAAGCATCAAAGGAAGGGATAAAGAACTCGATCAAGCACTGAATGGAATAAGAAACTGACAGAGAAAGAGGAGAGATGTGGAGTGAAGATCTCCTACCAGCAAACATAGCTCAGATTCACCATCTTTTACTACAGCCACCAATGACCATGAACAGTTAGTATGGGAAGGCAACTTCATGGGGCTTCCAACAGGAGACAGAGCACTCAGTAACCAGAGATACATGCTGTCCCACTCTCCACCTTTCTTCCCTGTATGCACCCTCCACCACTTTCCAAAGGGTCATGGTTGCTCAGCTGAAGCGCTCAAGCTCACTACCACCCAGGTCTACTCCTCAACCAATGGCCAGGTCCCCCAGCACCATATTTTTAAAATTTCTTTTTGTTTTGGTTTTGTTTTTTTTTTGTTTCTTCTCTCTCTCTCATTTCCTCCCTTTCCTTTCTTCTCCCCAGCTAGCCCAGTGCACTGTCCTCACCTCTTCTTGATGGGCTGTGCCACACTGATTGGCTAGAGAGGCACCAGCAACAGCATCCCAGTTCCATGGCATCCCCAGCAGCTGGATCCCTCAGCACCATATTTTTGCTTGTTTGTTTCTTCTCTCTATATCCCATCCTTCCTTTCCTTTTGCCCACCCACTTAGCCATGTGAGCTATCCCCACCAATTCTCAGTGGGCCATCCTGCACTGCTTTGTGAGAGAGTCACTGATACATGGCCTTCTTGGGTCTGCGCAGTCCCCACAGGCCAGCTCCCTCAATGCCATATATTTTTCTTCACCTTTCCCATTTTCCCTTTTCCTTGTCTCTCCCACCTAGGCTCTGTTGTACCTCCACCCCTTCCTGAGGGGACATGGTGTGCTTCCCAACAAGAAAGACATCAGCTCATCACCACCCCAATTCTGCACTGCCCGCAAAGGCTGGCTTGCTCAGCACAATATTTATTTTGTTTTTGTTTGTTTGTTTTACTTTCACTTTCCCTTCTTTCCTTTTCCTTTCTCCTGCCCAACAAGCCCCATGCACCAACCATGACCCTTCTGGAAAGGCTGAGCCACATTGCTCAGTAAAAGAGCCACAACCACATGTCCTCCCTGAGTCTGCCCTGTCCCCACCCTCTGAATCCCACTGTGCCACCATTTTATTTACTTTTTTTGCTTCTGTTTCTCTTTCTTCTTTCCTTTCTTTCTCTCACCCCCTTAGCTTCACAAATCACATACTCTACCTTCCCTCCTGTATATCTGCACTGTGTTCTGAATGTCACTCCCCAGAGGACACCTGGATCATTGAACCTGAACCACACTGTCCCTAGCCCAGTCCCACTGGCCCCATTTCATGCTACAAATGAACTAAACCCATCCCTCCCTGGCTGAACCTACCCTCCTGTACCACAGCTGAGTGACCAGCCCTGCCCACCTGGACAAGGTGATGACAAGTATAGTACCCACAGACAAGTAAGCAACAAAACACACCCAGCCTGCCTACACAGACATAATCAAATAGAACAAAAAAGCAGGATGAAAAAACAAATCCACAGTCAATGAACATAGAAAATAATTCTTGAATGTCCTGAAGGCTGCAGACAATTTCAAAACATTAAAAAAAAAAATTATGGCTCCAGTAAGTGACCAAAATAAAACACTAGATGAACTTCTGATAGAAGAAAAGGGGCACTGGAACTACCTTATGGGGAATTCAAAAGTCTGATGTTCAGTGCTCTCCGAGAGATTAGGAAAGAGGTAAAGGAAAACACTGACAAAAATAAGGAAAATACAGAAAAAATCATGGAAAATAACAGACAAAATCAGGGAAAACACAAACAAAGCAATATGAGAATTCAGGAAAATAATAAAGGAACAAAAAGTCAAAATAAACACTTAGAAATCATACAAAAACAGCAATTAAAAATCCAAAATATAAACACAAAATTTTGGAAATGGACAGGGCAGTAGAAGGTTTTAGGAGCAAATTTGAAACAATGGAAGATAGGATCAGCAAAATTGAAGACATATCCTTAGATACCACTTTGTTTCAGGAACAATCAGAAAAGAGAATGAAGACAAATGAAGAAAACCTGAGAGCAATGTGGGGTACAATCGAGAGCAAAAATCTGTGCATCATTGGAGTTTCGGATCAGAGGAAGAAAAAGGAAAACACAGACAGGATCATTGGAGATTTGCTGACAGAAAACTTCCCTAATATCATGAAAGATGAAAAGCTGACCATCCAAGAAACCCAATGAATCCATATAGGATAGGCCCAAAAAAAAAAATGTTGCCAAGCCATATCATAATTATACTTGCCAAAACCAAAGACAAGGTTAGAATCCTGAGAGTAGCTCAAAAAGAAAGAAAGAAAAGTCATATACAAAAGGGAAAATATAAGACTAAGCTCTGATTACATGTCAGAAACCATGCAGACAAGAAGGCAATGGGATGACAAATATAAAACTTTGAGAGAAAATTAACAACCAAGAATAATATACCTTGCAAAACTCTCACTCAAATCTGATGGTGAAATTAGGACATTTCCAGATAAACAGAAATTAAGGGAATATGTAAAAACCAAACTCAGCTTATGTTTTTAGATAGTCCTTGAGAATTCATTTCCTAGGTTGGTATCTGGCTGGTACGATCTCGTGCCCTAGATTCAGGCTATGATCTGATGTTGTTTATTCTCAAACCTTCAGATCATAGCCTGAATCTAGGGCACGAGATCATACCAGCCAGATACCAACCTAGGAAATGAATTCTCAAGGACTATCTAAAAACAAAAGTAATGCAACAGAGAACCAGATACGTTAATCTGTAAATGACAAAGTCAGGACAATAAAAGAGGGAATAAATGGTGTAGGAACAGAACTTTCTAATGGAGTAGGTGAGGCAATACCAAGTAATTATAAAAAAAATTGGTTTAAACCTGGGAAGTTAAGGGTAAATTTCAAGGTAACCACAAAGGAAGTTAACAAACCTACTACTCATCAAAATAAAGAAGAAAAATAAAGTCTTAGTAAACACAAAATCTGCAAAAACAAAAGAAATGAAAACAAAAGGAACTCAGTATAGGAGAGTAAGAAGAAAAAAGAAAACATCAGCACTACAAAAAAATAATAAAAGCACTATATAAGATGACAGGAATAAAGTCATGCTTACTGATAATTACACTGAATGTAAAGGGCTTAAATGCACCCAAAAAGAGACAGAGAGTAACAGAATGGATAAAAAAACAGGACCCGTCCATTTGCTTTCTACAAGGGACACACCTTAGAAACAAAGATGCAAATGTATTAAAAATCAAAGGGTGGAAAATATATATATCAAGCAAACAGCTAAGAAGCATGTTCTTACCTGTGTTATTTGATTTTTAGGCCTGTCTAATCTTTTTTTTTTTTTAATCTTTGGCTAGGAAGGATCAGTCCCATTGTGCTTGGTAAAGTACAGGGTCAACGAAAAAGAGGAAGACCCTTAATGAGATGGATTGAGCCAGTGGGTACAATAATGGGTTCAAGTCTATCGATTGTAAGGATGGTGCTAGACCGGGCAGTGTTTCGTTCTTTTGTACATAAGGTCACTATGAGTTGGAACCAACTTGATGGCACCTAACAACAAGAACATTAAAAAAAAACCAAAACCAAAAACCAAACCTGTTGCCATTGAGTCGATTCTGACTCATAGCGACCCTATAGGATGGAGTAGAACTGCCTCATAGAGTTCATTAGCGCATAGGAGAGGTGTATTTGGGCTTGGGACGGGGCTGAGGCTGTCCTGCGGTCATCTGGCTGCTGTGCCAGGAGGAGGAGGAGTGAAGAAAGTGGAAAAACTATCATTTAAAATTTACTCTTCCTTCAATTTATGTCTAATTTCTGCCATTCTTTGCCTACTTTTTCATAGTTCTTACAGGATTGAGTACACATTTCCAGTTTCTTTTCTTAGTGCACATGTGAGAGGGCAAGGATCTTAGATCTACTCACAGCACCATCTTCCCAAAAGTCCTATTCTATGTGCATCTTTATGACGGATGGACAAAATCAAGAAATGCATCATTGGCAACTATTAACAACCATCTTTCATGTGTCCACAGTGTCTTTGATGCTTGAATTGTAGAAAAGTTATCTATCTTGGCTTGGATGTACATGGAAGGCTTTAAAAAATAAGTAAATTAAATAATGATAAGTAGAATATGTACCAACATATATATGAAAAGCAAATCATCCACCACACTGGGGCACTATCTGAATGCAGTCATCATGTTACTAATAGAGTAGCTGTACTGTTACCAGGACTGCTAAGAGACAAGGTCCTTCTACAAGGCCTCAAAGAAAGAAGAAGCCTTCTCATAGAGCCAGTACCCTGAATTCAGACCTCCGGCTTCCTAAACTGTAGGACAATAAATTTCTCTTCAATAGAGCCACTCATCTGTGGCATTTCTGTTATAGCAGAGCTAAGAAACTGAGATAGAATTTGGTACCAGAAATGGGGGGCTGCTCTATCAGATATGTAAAGTGTGGAAGTGGTTTTGGAATTGGGTGATGGGGAGAATCTGGAGGAATTTTTATATGCTTGGTTGTAAGGCCCCAGTTTGCCTTGAAGAGACTGTTGGTGGAATTATGGACATTAAGGATGATTATGATGAGAGCTCAGAAAAAATTGAGAGCTGTGATGGAAGCTTCTATTGACATGAACAGAATGGTGCTAGAAATGCAGACATTAAAATGTGCTTCTGTCTAGACTTTAAAAGAGAATGATGAACATGCGATTGGACGATGGAAGAAAGGTTATCCATTTTATGCAGTGGCAAATAATTTGTCTGAATTATGTTAGAGTGTTTGTGGAAGGTAGAACTTGTAAGTGATGAACTTGGGTATTTGGCAAAGGAAATTTTTAAGCAATCACAAGGGAGGGAAAGATAGATGCTAGGTGGAGATCTCCAAGTAATGCCAGCAAGAACACTTGAGAAGCGGAGACAAGAATTTTCCCCAAAGTAGACAGAGAGAGCCTGCCCATATAGACAGTGCCCTGAAATTGAACTTCTAGCCTCCTAAACTATGAGAAAATAAATTTCTGTTCATTAAAGCCACCCACTTGTAGTATTTCTGGTACAGCAGCTTTAGATAATTAAGACATTCACAGATTATGATGATATGGAATGAGACTGTTTTTACTACAGCAACTCACAAAATATAGTTTTTATTATCCACTTAGAAGTATATGAATGAAATATAATAACAAATGTAGATATTTAAAACCAGGAGGAAATAAGGGAAGGTAAGAAAAATAAATATTATCTATGAGCACCAGTAATAATCATTAAGCAAAGACCATGAAAATGAGAATTCATGTAAAATATAAACACAAGATTGTTATTGTTGTTGTTGTTAGGTGCCGTCGAGTCGATTCTGACTCATAGCAACCCTATGCACAACAGAACGAAACACTGCCTGGTCCTGCGCCATCCTTACAATCGTTATAATGCTTGAGCTCATTGTTGCAGCCACTGTGTCAATCCACCTCGTTGAGGGTCTTCCGCTGACCCTGTACTCCACCAAGCCATGGAAGCAGCAGTCAAGAAATCAAAAGACACATTGCATTGGGCAAATCTGCTGCAAAGGAGCTCTTCAAAGTGTTGAAGAGCAAAGATATCACCCTGAACACTAAGGTGCGCCTGACCCAAGCCATGGTATTTTCAATCACATCATATGCATGTGAAAGCTGGACAATGAATAAGGAAGACCGAAGAAGAGTTGATGTCTTTGAATTGTGGTGTTGGCGAAGAATATTGAATATACCATGGACTGCCAAAAGGACGAACAAATCTGTCTTGGAAGAAGTGCGGCCAGAATGCTCCTTAGAGGCAAGGATGGAGAGACTGCATCTTACATACTTTGGACATGTTGTCAGGAGGGATCAGTCCCTGGAGAAGGAATATAAGTTTAAAATCCTTGAAATATGCATCTATTTTTCAGACCTCCATGTAGTAAATAGCACAATGTTTCTTGAAAAATGCATATGCACAAGACTGAAAGATTTGTAGCAAGTGATTTAACCATATCAGAGTAAGCCCAATACCTTAGCTTGTTGATTTCTCTCAAAATCATTCTTTGCCTGTCCATAATTAAAACTCTCAATATTATTTTAAAGAAATTTTAATAAAATGCTGGTAATGCTTTTTTTTTTTACTCCTAATATAAATGAATAATATTAATGACAAATTCCACACAGATGAAATGTGGGGAATTTGCTACACCTGATCTTGAATGGGAAACCCTGGTGGTATAGTGGTTAAGTGCTACAGCTGCTAATCAAAAGGTCAGCAGTTCAAATCCAGCCGGCGCTCCTTGGAAACTCTATGGGGCATTTCTACTCTGCCCTATAGGGTCACTATGAGTCGGAATTGACTCAACGGCAGCGGGTTTTGGTTTGATCTTAAATGGCATTATAAATGGTTACAGTAATCAGTACAAGGTGACCTTGGCTTACAAAGTGAAAGAGTGTTTCCTAGACCAAAACTGGTAACTTACATGGCATACTAATTTTTTGTATAAATTGAAAAAAATCTATTTAAATTCTCACTTAAAGAAGAGAACTGAAATGCATCCACCATGAATTAAAAAGATTAAATTTAAGATATTAAACCAAAGCACCATTTTCCTGAGATGGGTGTCCATGGAACACGATTAAGTGAATATACCAGATTATTGAATGCACAAAGGGTAATACAATTTTTAGAGAAACACACCCACACACACACACACGTACACACACACAAGCTGACATATGAATACAAAATCCTTCAGCTGATATCACTATGGTTTGATATATGTATCTTTGAAAATCAAAGACATTTAACTATTAAAGAATCATAAAGCTAATGCTGGCTAAGGAAGACCTATGGAATATATAGTGTTTTTTCTTACATTTGCCTAGGTTGTGTGGGAGGACAATAGAGTCATTTTTAAAAACTTGATAATTAAAATTCATTCTTTTCTAAAACTACAAATAAATTCTCACTGTCGGGCTATGAAAAATCAATCTCTAAAAATCGCCAATGTTTTCCTTTTCTGAATATATTACCACCTGGACAACTATAACTTGACCTCTACATTTGATATTAAGCCAAGCAAAACCCCACTACATTAACATCAAAAAGGTCATAATGACTGGCAGTGGCTAGAGAGCAAGCCTCAAATCACATGATCAATCTATAATAAAGTTATTAAAACAGAGGGATAAAGACTAAAATAGTGATTCAATGTTCTATCAAACAGAAAAAAACCCATAAAATACAATGATGCAAATTTGAATCTGAATTTTAAAAATCTAGACATGTTCTAAATTCTAACCTGAAAGAAGCTTCGTTCAATGAATTCATATCCTGTATATGCACAAGTTGAAACATAAAAATGTATATTTGGAAACCCTGATGCCTTAGTGGTTAATAGCTATGGCTGCTAACCAAAACATTGGCAGTTCGACTCCACCAGGCACACCTTTGAAACTCTATGAGGCAGTTCTACTCTGTCCTATAGAATCACTGTGAGTCGGAATCGACTCAATGGCAGTGGATTTTTTTTTAATATGTGTATTTATCTTGGCATGTATATCCATGGAATACATTCTGGAGAATAAAGATGTTGCATAACAGCAGGCATTTCATGTTTCTTTTTAAAAGGAAAAGTAATTCAATCCACCTATTGAGATATAAAATTGAATATGGGCCTATATACATTTGCTTGCACATGATAACTAAAGTTGAAAGATAATCTGATGCTTAAACAATTAACATATGGAGTGAAAATTATATAAACCAAAAAAACCAACTGCCAGCCTTTTAGTTAGCAGCCATAGCTCTTAACCACTATGCCACCAGGGTTTCCTGAAAAGTATATAGGTAAGATTATTAAATATTTCCTTACTGATCAATAGCTATGCTGAGAATACTACATTAAATATAGAAATTAAATAGAACACTATGTATATATTCAAATAACTTGCCATACAATGTTATACCCAATCATTTATGACAAGATTTCCCACATGTTAATAGCTGATCAAAGAATCTACTGCTAGTATGAGTAATTCAGATAATATAAAGAACAATGCTGATCTAATAGTCATAGTAGTAATGGAATGACTCTGATAAAAAAAATTAAAAAGATAAACATATGTTAAATGTTTCCTTACCTTGCATGCAGTGTGCTTAGGAGTTTTTTGCAGATCAGCTCACTTGACCATCAAAACAATCATGTGGTATGGAAACTATTATTCACAGATCGCACAGGTTTGTGTCATGAAAATCAAGTAAGGTGATGTGTTAAAATACTTTTGGAATCTGAAAAGGAACAAAGCAACAAGAACTATTACATTATCACCACAGAGGATTCCATATATAGCAAAGTAAATATAGTTATGACATGCTGATTTTCTATTTAGAACCTACCTACCTAAAAGGAAGTAAGCCCTCTGAGTAATTATTGTTAGCTAAAATTAACTTCTATTCTAAAATTACCTTTTATTAAACGCACACATATTCTCTCTGTCACACACATACGTACTCACATATCTACACAAAATATTTTAGCCTTTGTTATTAAGGATATATTTTTTTTAACATAGAGAGGGTTTCAAATATTAAGATAAAAGGCAGAGTTTTTGTTACTGTAAAACTCCAGAAGGCAGGATGGTTTCCATATATCTATATAGGACAAGTAGTAACAGAAAAACATTAGAATGTTCATTAAAAATTGATTTGAAAAAGACATATTCCAAATTTTTAAATAAATTTATACAACACTCTCTCTGGGTGTTAAAAATCAGTAATTTCTTCAATAGTCAAAGTTTAATTTCTCTAAGAAGATTATTATAATTCTTTCATATTAAAATGATAATACTAATGGTAATTATTAACATTCATTTAATGTTTAATAAACTAGCAGAATGAGGTACTTTATAATTGTGGACTATTTCATTTAATCCTCATAAATACACATGAGTGTAACTTCTTTCTTGGAGCCCCAGAGACTTAGCGGTCTACACGAACCTCCTATAGAAAAGCAAATACCCCTGGAAGAATTCCTGGAAGTATCTGAAATCAAAATCATCAGAAATTAGACATATCCTAGTAAAAGTTTCAGCATGAATCAGAGAAGAAAAATGAGTGGTTACCAAAGTCACATTTAATTTCCATTTTGTCCAGGACTAGCTCCACTTGAGAGCATGCCAGAGCCAAGAAATAATCATTTCTTACAGGAAGAAGACTTGTTAAAACCAGAGAATTTTTAAATGTGATAGAGCTTAAAAACATTAAGAGCTTAATAAATTCATTGGTACTAAGCCTGATATTAATTCATCTTTAGATTCCAACTCATTCAAATAATGACACTTGTTCTCAAGTGAAACATGCCGCAGAAGCTATCTATATCATTCTAATTCTCTTTCAAAATAAAGGTGTCTTTTGTGGAAACCGATAAATATTTCATGTCATCATATCCCTTTGATAGACACCTATCTCAGTTTGGTCATTGAGTCAGGCTGGGTTCTCTAGAGGAGCAAAACCAGTGAAGAGTGTATATAAATATATGTATATTAAAAAAGAGAGATTAATTTCAAAGGAAATGGTTCATGCAGTTGTGGAGGTAGGCAAGTCCCAGATCCATGGGTCAAACGTCAGGCTGGAGGCTTCTCTTGACTCATGTGGTTGCAGGGACTGGCAAACTCAAAATCAGCAGGTCAAGTAGAAGGCTGCTGGCTCACGTCCCAAGGAGCAGAGAATGGAGTCAGAGGATGGAGTTAGATGCAGAATAGAGAGGGAGTGAGCTTTGTCAGAACCTCCATATATACTGGATGCAGGCCATATCCCCAAGGAAAACCCCCTCTCAACTGATTGGCTGCTCACATCAGATGACAAAATGGAGGATGATTACATAGTATCTGCCAAACCACTGACAACCATGGCCTAGCCAAGTTGACACATAACCTTAACCATCACAGTCACTCACAAATGTACTGTTCTCTTACAGCCAAGTACAATCCAATTATGTAAAAATAGCATTGTCCATATGTATTTTTCCTTTTGTAAGAAACGCAGAGCCTCTCCTTGCGTTTATATTAAGTATGTCAATAGATGTGTACAATAACATCTTTTGCAACAAGCCAATAGGGGAGTCAAATATTTGACATTAGAATCTGTGGACTCTACCTCATATTGATGTGAGAATAAAATGAGAGGACCTAAACACGCGTAAAACCAACTAAATGCAGGACAATGTTGTTTTCTCAACTTATCATCTGTTAATTGCCTGGCACTTAATATTTAATCAACCACTTATTTTTACATAATCTTAGAACATTACTGCAAGGTAGGCAGGATGATGCATCATCACCATATTACGGATAAGAAGAGAGCAGTCCAAAGTCAAATCAAACAGCTAGAAAGTGGTGAAGCCAAGACATGAAGTGGAGTTCTGACTTTAAGACTAGTTTCTATTAATTACATGTGCTCTTAATTCTTAAGTAGTATATAATCTCTTAAAGAGTAAGGGCCATGGTTTTTTATTGTCTCCTTCTTTTCCTACTCCCTACTCCACCCTAGCACATAATGATTATATATAGGTGTCATCTTAGTTATCTAGTGTTGCTATAACAGAAATACCACAAATAGATGACTTCAACAAAGAGAAATTTATTCTCTCACACTCTAGGAGGCTAGGAAGTCTGAATTCAGGGCACCAGCTCCAGGGGAAGTTTTTCGCTCTCTGTTGGCTCTGGAGGAAGTTCCTTGTCATCAGTCTTCCCTGGCCAAGGAGGTTTTCAGGGCAGGGATCCTGGGTCCAAAGGACTCGCTGTTCTCCTGGCTCTTGCTTCTTGGATGTATGAGGTCCATATGTCTCTCTACTCACTTCTCTCTTTTATATCTCAAAAGATATTGACTTAAAGCACAACCTAATATTGTAGATTGAGTTCTGCCTCATTAACATAACTGCCACTAATCTCACCTCATTAACGTCATAGATGTAGGATTTACAACATATAAGAAAATCACATCAGATGACAAAATGGTGTATAATCACGCAATACTGGGAATCATGGACTAACCAAGTTGACACACATTTTTTGGAGGGGACACAATTCAATCCCTAAAAGGTGTTATACAAATGTGTGTGGACCGGCTACAAAACTACTATAGAATTCCATGTCATCATGCAGTGGCACTTCTAAATTTCAAGGTGGCTCCTCTTGAAAAACTTATTTGGGAAGAGAAGGTCAATAAAGTGAGAGTTTTGGTTTTAGGCCTCTCCATTTCACACTCTTCTTCCACTAAAATTTGTAACAATGGGCAGTACTTAGGAAGACACACCCACATATAAATAAAATTTGGCCTTGATCCATTTGGGATTTGGGAAAAAAAATTATTGAAAGGAAAACGAAAGGACTGAATTTGAGATGGTGGGTACGTAAGTGACAACAAATATGTCTCCTCAAGAATTTCTATATCTGGAATTGAAGAATAATGATTTATTTTTCCTTTTTAAAAAACCTACTCTTTATTTGGAAACCCTGGTGGAAGAGTGGTTAAGTGCTACGGCTGCCAACCAAAAGGTCAACAGTTCAAATCTACCAGGTGCTCCTTGGAAATCCTATGGGGCAATTCTACTCTGTCTTATAGGGTCGCTATGAGTCAGAATTGACTCGAAGGCAATGGGCAATGGGTACTATTTATTGGTATCCCTGGGTGGTGCAAGTAGTTAAGTGCTCAACTACTAGCTGAAAGGTTGGTGGTTCAAACTTACCCAGAGGTGCCTCAGAAGTCAGGCCTAGTGATCTGCTTCTAGGAGATCACAGTCTTGAAAGCCCTATGGAGCAGCAATACTCTACACACATGGAATCTCCATGAGTTGGAATCGACTCAACAGCAACTACCAACAACTATTTATTACGAGTTATGATGGTTGATAAAAAAATGATCCATTTATTTCAAACAAGAGATAAGGCAAATTTCGGAAAGCACTGAATTGCTTATAAAGTAAACATTAAGTCAGTGCATACATACTGTAAAACTACTATGTGCTACACACACTAAGTTAAAAAAAGAGGAAACATGAGCACAATTTTACTGGACTTTGGTACCTGGCCTAGTTGGAATAGGAAGGGATCCAGCAGATGTAAAGTATCTCATCTTGTATGTCACTTTCAAAGAAAGACAATCACATCAGTAATACTACTACATAAGACTCCTAACTTACATATATATATATATACATATACTTTTTTTTCTGATTGAATCTTCTGGTAATGAAAACACATTGTCATATGATCTGGTCTTGGAGTAATTTATAGCCTAGATGTTAACAGGTATCACACTGTAAGAATAGACATGCATAGTGTTGTTAGCTGTCATCGATTACTCCCCAAATCACAACAACCGCATACACAACAGAATGAAATGCTGATCAGTCCTGTGCCATTCCCACGAAAGGTTGTGGATCCAACCATTGTGATCCATAGGACTTTTATTCCTAGTCTGTCTTAGTCTGGTAAATCTTCCGCTGACCCGCCACTGCCTCCAACCAAGAAAAACATGGTTCACTACAGCTCTGGGAAAGCTTAGACTTTGTCAAACTCATAGACATCATGTATGTACTTACCACCACCACCAGCGCCCCCCCCAACACACACACATGTAGAGAAAATTGTCTCCAACTCCTGAAATGGTATGACCATAGAAAACTCTCACGGGCCAAGTAGTACATAGATGATGATGTTTTATCACTCAGGGCTACCCTTCTTTCCTGTCTTTGATAGAGTTGGAATGAGTCCCAGTCGAAGCTGTTACACCCTTTTCAAACTCCCAATCATGAGATTAATCAAATATACATCTTATGGTAGGATATGAAAATGAAAAACCCACAATTGTGCTCCAAATAATATTATCTGATTGTACACAGTATCTTAATACCACTCCATTAACTCATCACAATTCCTTTTGATTGGATAACAAATGCTAATGCTTACAATTACTTCCATATCACATGATACATTTTTGCTTGCTAAAATATACTAACTGCAGCAATACCTGCATTCTTAGCTTCCAGTTCAATGGAATCATAGATGTGTTTCCAGGTGGGAACATTCCTCTCTTGGGAACTAAGACCTCTAGGCCTGTAGAGCATAGGATCACAGGGACAGGAAGCAAAAATTTTGTGAGTGGGTCACTAGGGGTAATAGTGTACCTCCTCCATTTCCACCCCTTGATTCCTGGACCCATGAATCCTGGCTATGGGAGAAACATTGTCATATATTAGGTTCTGGTTTAGAGTATATACAGCCTCCCATTGTCCCAACCTTACAAGGCATTGCCACCTAGCCGGTGCTGTAATTGTGTCTTTAGGAGACCATTCAACCCTATAGAACAGAGTAAAACTGCTACGTAGGGTTTCCAAGGAGCACCTGATGGATTCAAACTGCTGACCTTTTGGTTAGCAGCCAAATGCTTAAACCACTGTACCACCAGGGCTCCATATTAAGTATTAAAAAGTGTTATGTGTATTTTATATAAGCAGAAAATATCAATACAGATTAGCCAAAAATCCTTATGCTTAATAGCTACATAAGTTGAGCGGTGCTGTGAAGGACAGCAAGTGTCTTAGTATGAGTTCTCTAGAGGAGCAAAACCAGTGAGATATATATATATATATATATATATATATTTGTTGTTGCTGTTGTTAGGTGCCGTCAAGTCAGTTCTGACTCATAGCTACCCTATGCACAACAGAACGAAACAGTGCCCAGTCCCGCGCCATCCTTACAATCGTTGTTATGCTTGAGCTCATTGTTGCAGCCACTGTGTCAATCCACCTTGTTGAGAGTCTTCCTCTTTTCCGCTGAACCTGTACTCTGCCAAGCATGATGTCCTTCTCCAGGAACTGATCCCTTCTGACAACATGTCCAAAGTATGTAAGACGCAGTCTCGCCACCCTTGCCTCTAAGGAGCATTCTGGTTGTACTTTTTCTAAGACAGATTTGTTCATTCTTTTGGCAGTCCATGGTATATTCAATATTCTTTGCCAACACCACAGTTCAAAGGCGTCAACTCTTCTTCGGTCTTCCTTATTCATTGTCCTCGTTTCACATGCGTATGATGCGATTGAAAATACCATGGCTTGGGTCAGATGCACCTTAGTCCTCAGGGTGACATCTTTGCTCTTCAACACTTTGAAGAGGTCCTTTGCAGCAGATTTGCCCAATGCAATGCATCTTTTGATTCTTTACTGCTGCTTCCATGGCTGTTGATTGTGTATCCAAGTAAAACGAAATCCTTGATAACTTCAACCTTTTCTCCATTTATCATGATGTTGCTCATTGGTCCAGATGTGAGGGTTTTTGTTTTCTTTATGTTGAGGTGTAATCCATACTGAAGGCTGTGGTCTTTGATCTTCATTAGTAAGTGCTTCAAGTCCTCTTCACTTTCAGCAAGCAAGGTTGTGTTATCTGCATAACGCAGGTTGTTGATGAGTCTTCCTCCAATCTTGATATATATGCAAATATAGAGAGATTTACTTCAAGAAAATTTTTCAAGCAACTATGGGGCTTGGATGTTCCAAATCCATAAGTCAAGCAGCAGACTGGAAACATCTGGTGGCTTATGGGATCGCAGGGACCTGTGAATCCAAAATCTGTAGGTCGGGCAGCAGACTTATGTATCAGGAACTGGAGATCAGGCAACCAGAAGAGTGCAGGGTTGAAAGAGATAGTGAGATTTGCCAGAATATCCATTTATATTCTGGAGGCAGACAAGCTTCCAAGAAAACTCCTTTCAAATGATTGGCTGAACACATCAAATCACATCATAGAAGGTGATTACATTACATTATATTATGAAACAGCACCCCGTCCAATAACTGCCAAACCACTGAGAGTCAAGTCTTGCCATGTTGACACATAACATGACTATCACAGTCTACCCTTCATCAACTTGGCATCTATGCATATCGCCTTAAACCATACATAATCTTCCAATACAGTTATAAAGTCATAATTGCACCCAACATGATACATACAACCAAAAACACACTAGCCCCTTTACATCTTATGTTTTATAATAAATAATTTAGATAAAGGAGGAAGAAAACAAATGTATTTGCTATACATTTATATATATATGTGTACACACACACAAACATAAAAAAAAACAGGAAGAAATACTCATAACAATTTTAGTCCTTGTTTCTACAACTGGTCATAATTGGTACTTAAAACTACCTCTTCCACTACCTATTCTATATTCCCTTTGTCCTCAGCAAGCAACTCAGCTGGTTATTTTTCTTGTTGGGGTGGACTAACCCTTCATTCATTCCTGATGGATCTGGACCTTTGGTAGTCCATACTGAATTGGGTTGTTGTAGTTTTCCATTGACTTTAATCACAGGGAATGGTAGCACTAAGAGACATCATGAGTGAACATCTGTATTCCAGACTAACTCTTCTTTACCTCCATTGTGTAATACAATCCAATTTCCCTCTTTGTAATCATTATCAATCACCCCAGCCAATATCGTAACGCTCTCTTTGCCTGTTGATTCAGAGGCATGAGGAGCCCAAAGCGGTCAGCAGATATTCTTAACTTCCACTTCAGTGGAATCTGTTGTGTCTCCCTGTGGGAGCATTCCTTCATTTGGCTAAGACCTCAAGACAAGCAGAGCATAAGGTCATGGTGACAGGAAATGAAAATTTTTTGAAAAAGTCACTAGGGGTAATAGTGAGTGGTACCACTTCCATTTCCACACCTTGAATTATGGACCAGTGAATCCAGACTATGGGAGAAACAGCACTGTTATGGATTGACCCGTGTTCCCCCAAAATATGTGTCAACTTGGTTAGGCCATTATTCCCAGTATTGTGTGGTTGTCCTCCATTTCATGATTGATACAATTTCCCTAAGTGCTGTAAACTGTAATCTCTGCCTGTGGTTAATGAGGCAAGATTGAATTATATTAAAGAGGGTTAGGGTGGAATGTAACATCCTTACTCAGGTCACATCACTGACCCAAAACAAAGGGATTTTCCCTGGGGTGTGGCCTGCATCACCTTTTATCTTACAAGAGGTAAAAGGAAAGAGAAGTGAGCAGAGAGTAGGGGACCTCATACCACCAAGAAAGCAGCGTCTGGAGCAGAGTGCATCATTTGGACCCGAGTTTCCTACACAGAGAAGCTCTCAGACCACGGAAAGATTGATGACAAGGATCTTCCTCCAGAGCTGCCAGAGAGAGAAAACCTTCCCCGAGAGCTGAGGCCCTGAATTTGGGCTTCTATTCTACTAGACTGTGAAAAAATTAATTTATCTTTGTTGAAGCAATCCACTTGTGGTGTTTCTGATATAGCAGAACTACAAGACTAAAACAAGCACCATATATTGGACACTGATTTAGGGTAGATACACGCTCCGAGAAACCAGTGCCCCAGCCCTGCAAGGTATTGTCACCTAGCTGGCCTTGTAATTGAATCTTCAAGACGCCATCCCATTGCTTTATCAAGACTTCTACTTCAGGATGTTGGGGAACATGGTAAGACCACATATATCCAGAAGCATGGGCCCAGTGCCACATTTCATTTGCTGTGAAATGAGTTCTTTGATCTGAGACAATGCTGTATGAGGTAAAATGACCATGGATAAGGCATTCGGTAAGTCCATGGACGGTAGTATTGGCAGAAGCATTGCATGCAGGAAAGGAAAGCCTGTATCCAGAGTGTTATCCCAGTAAGAAAAAAACTCTACCTTCTTCATGATTGAAGCTGTCCAATGTAATCAGCCTGCCACCAGGTTACTGGCTGATTACCCGGAGGAATGGTGCCATACAGGGGACTCAGTGTTAGTCTCTGATGCAGGCAGATTGGGCACTCAGCAGTGGCCATAGCCAAATCGGCCTGGCCAAGTAGGAGTCCATGTTGGTGAGCCCGTGCACAACCTCCAGCTCTGCCAACATGACCACTTTGTTCATCGGCCCATAATAACAGGAGTGACTGGGGAAAGAGGCTGACTAGTATCCATAGAATGCATCACTGTATTCACTTGATTGGTAAAATCCTACTATGCTGAGGTCACCCTTTGGTGAGAATTCAGAGTATATACAATTGCATATCTGGCCATTTCTCCTTCCAAGCAAAATGAACAACCAGGTGCACTGCTTGAAGTTCTGCCCATTGAGGGGATTTCTCTTTCACTGTCCTTCAGGGAAGTCCCAGAAAGAGCTGTAGTGCTGCTGCTGTCCACTTTTGACTGGTGCCTGCATATATGGCAGAGCCATCTGTAAACCAAGCATGAGTTTTCTCTTCCTCAGTCAACTGATCCTAATGAATTCCCCATGAGGCCATAGGTGCAGGCTGGGAGGGAGAAAATAATGTAACAGGAATGGGGACCATGGGCATTTGGGCCACTTCCTCATGTAAATTACTTATGCCTTCAGGGCTTGCTCAGGCCCAATTTCATACACACCACGTCCATTTGATGATGGAGTGATGCTGTGCACATCCAACTTCATGATTTTGTGGGTCAGATAACACCTAGTTCATGAAGTGCAGCTCAAACTGCATGGTAACATGGTGGCCCATGGTTAAGCATTGAATCCTACTAAGGCAAGTAACAAGCCAACAGCTGTTTTCCAAAAGGAGTTTAATTATCTGCAGAGGATGACAGGGCTTTGCTCTAATACCCTAAGGGTCTATGCTGTGATTCACCAATAGAGTCCTGCCAAAGACTCCAAACAACATGGCAGCCTGGACTTGTTGCAGAGCCTTCTGTATTTCTGGGTCCCACTCAAAACTAGCACCTCTTCAAGTCACTTGGTAAATAGGACAGTGTAGCACACTCAAATGAGGAATATGTTGCCTTCAAAATTCAAAGAGGTCCACCAGGTGCAGTGCCTTCTTTTTAGTTGTAGAAGGGTCTGGTTTCAACAACTTATCCTTCACTTTAAAATAAATATCTTGACATCCCCCATACTACTGGATCCCTAGAAATTTCACTGATGTGGAAGTTGACTGAATTATTATTGGGTTAATTTTCTACCCTCTCGGACACAAATATCTTACCAATAACTCCAGAGTTGTTGATACTTCTTCCTTACTAGGTCTGATAAGCATAATTTCATCAAAGTAATGTATCTGTATGATGTCTTGTGGAAGTGAAAGGTGATCAAGGTCCCTGTGGGCTAAATCATGACACAAGGCTGAAGAGTTGATATATCCCTGAGATATGACTCCTTCTGATGGTCTTCAGAAACACCTAGTTAAGTTTACAATAATCCACTGTGGTTCACCATGATCCATCTGTTTTCTGCACAACCCCAATAGGCAAGTTGAGTAGGGATGTGGTGGGAATCACCACCCCTACTTCCTTCAAGTCCTTGATAGTGGTACTAATCTCTGCAATCACTCCAGAAATTCAATATTGCTTTTGGTTTACTATTACCCAACATAGAGGTTTCTAATGGCTTCCACTAGGCTTTTCCTATCATAATAGCCCCCACTCCACATGTCAGAGATCCAATGTGGGGATTCTGACAGTTGCTGAGTGTATCTATTTCAATTATGCATTCTGGAACTGGAGAAATCACTACAGGATGGTTCAGAAACCCACTGTGAGACCCCATTAACAGTCTGACCTCCATACGCACCTACCCTGACTGGTGGACCGCAGTGATATTTTGGATCTCCTGGAGGTAGTGTCAGTTCAGAGCCAGTGTCCAGTAATCCCCCAAACATCTGATTATTTATTTTGCCCCAATGAACAACCACTCTGGAAAAAGGCCATAGACCCCTTTGGGGAATGCTGGGAGAAAGATTAATAGTATAAATTTTTGGCAATGTAGTGGTTCCTTCCTCAAGGGGAAAAAGCCTCCCCTTTATTTAAGGGATTATGGGCCTGTAAATTGGTTCAGCTGTGGGAACTGATTGAGAGGTCATGACTCTCTATTTTTGAGATTCACGTTAGACTGCCATTCACTTGACCTAGAACCATTCCACTTGTATTTAGTAAGTTTCTATCTATTTCGCTCCTAGGGATGACATGACTAATTAATAAGTCCATGCAAGTCAGAATATTCTAATTACTGCTTTGACTGTGTTGTTCATTACTGTAACCATGCCCACCTTGACTTTGATGCTTAAGTGCCACCACTTGGCACATGCCACCCCTGGTTCCAATCACCCCATTGTAGTTAGGTTCCCCAATTCAGTAAAGGCAGTTCATACTGTAATATGTGACCAATGTAGAAGTGCAATCACAAGAGTCTTGAAGGATGCTGAGGTTCCCCTAACAAATCTATTCCTCATAGTATTTGTGAAAGGTATGTCCTCTAGGCACTCCCTGGGTGGGTAGATGGGTCTGACATGATCAATCCACTCTAACATTCCAATTTCCCTTAGCCTTTGTATATCTTTTTCTACAATATATCAATGCAATTCTGGCATTTCAACTTCATTTAGCGTAGGCCACCTTTTGGTCCATGTTTCAGTCAACCAAGCAAAGAAACTATTAGATCCTTTTCTAACCCCTCGAGGTGACACATTGAATGAAGAATGTTTGCTCAGTGGGCCCATATCAATAAATTCAGATATACCCAACTTTATGTTCCTTGAACTATTACCCCGTACACTTAATATCTATTCCCACACATATTCCCCAGATTTTTGTTTGTATACATTAGAAAATTCAAGGAGTTCTTTTGAAGTGTATCACACTTCCTCATGAGTCACATGTTGTACCCCACCTTTTGGAGTGTGTTAGGACTTGAGTCTAGTTATAGGTTTAGAAGCAGAGATGGGTGGTGGGAGTAGGTCCTGAAGACATTAAAGCAATGTCTTGCAGGGCATCTGAATCAGATGATCCCCCAGGCAATGTTGTATTAATCTCATCATTTGGGGGTGGAAACCTAAAAAAAAAACCTGTTGCTGTCAAGTTGGTTCCAACTCATAGTGATCCTAAAGCAAGGGTGAAAGGGATGATTTTTCTGCCAAAGTTGACTCAGTAGAAAAAGCTGGATTAATTTCCTCAGATAGAGGTGAAAGGACTGGCTCTACTGGCAAGGGTGATTCAACAGAATTTAGAGGCTCAGTGTCCCCAGCTTCATCAATATCTGTCCATTTGTTCCCATTCCAGTTTTCTAGATCCCATTTCTTCCCAATCAATGCCCTCATTGAACCTCAGACACCATTCCAGGTTGGTGGTGTATTTCCGCCACTCTTAAAATAAGACTCTGGGTCTGGTTTTCAGCAATCTCAGCTCTGTTATGACAAGAAACAAAACATTCTTTGTGGGCACAAATAACTTTCAAGTCCTTTATGTGGCACTCAGGGTGGGATTTTGAAGCCCTGATCTTGTCTTTTTCCTTCTCCATTTTGTGCAGCAAAAATAGGAACAATCAGTCAGTGCCACTGTACTTGTCATTTTGACCAAAATGTTTGAAGATATCCAATACACAACCACCTAGATGCTTGTCTCTCACAAATACTTGATTAAGGGTATCGGTGGTATTTTGTGTATCTCTATTAGCACATCATGTCATGAACTAACAGTGCCGTCTTTACTCCTGGATAGTCATTAATCCTTTTAAATCTAGTAAAACTTGGGACCCAATTCAGGAAATTCGTCCTTAAGATTTTGTTCCTCTAGACCCACTCTTGGTACTAAAATGTCTTAGTCTGGGTTCTCTAGAGGAGAAAAACCAGTGACACATATAGATAGAGAAAGAGAGAGAGAGGGAGGGAGGGAGTGAGGGAGGGAGAGGAAAGGAGGTAGGGAAAGAGAAAGAGAGATTCACTTCAAGGAAGTGGCTCACTCAATTCTGAGGGCTGGCAAGTACAAATCTGTAGGTCAAGCAGCTGGCTGGAGACCTCTGCTGGCTCACAGGTTTTCAGGGACTGAAAAATCCAAAATTTGCAAGTCAGGTGGAAGACTGGAGACTTTGGCAAGCTTATGTTCCAGGAACTGGAGGTCAGGCAAGGAAAAGAGTGCAGAGTTGAGAGACAGGAGAAAGCAAGCTTTGCCAGAGTATCCATTTGTATACTGAAGGCAGGCCACACTCCCAAGGAAACTTGCCCTTTCAACTGATTGGTCGATCACCTCAGATCACATCATGGAATGTGATTACATTGTATCACTTTGTGGGAGAGCAACCAGTCCAGTATCTGCCAAACCACTGAGAATCACATCCTAGCTAGCATGACACATAACATTAACCATGACAACATGGGTCTAGAATGCAACCACTGGAGTGAGTGACTGACATAAACCCTATTGTCAACCACTCGATTCTTACTCATAGTGACACTACAGGACACAGTAGAACTACCCCATAGGATTTCCAAGACTGTAATCTTTATGTTAGCAGACTGCCACAACTTTCTCCTGCAGAGCAGCTGGTGGGTTCAAACTACTGCACTTCCAGTTAGCAGCCTAGCACTTAAACACTGTGCCACCAGGGCTCCATAGTGATTGAGGTAGGGTGGAGGAAAAAAAAAACATTGAGAGAAGTAGAAGTAAAAGGCCCAAGGGGGCCAGTGAGTTGGATAATTTACATAGATATTAAAATCACTAATGATTATGACAGAAGCATTTTTATAAACACTGTCTGAAAGCCAGGAGTTAAAATCTCCAAGGAATAAGAGGGAATGAGCTGAGAATTGGTGAATCAGGTAAAAAATGACCTGAAAAAAGGATGGTCCTTAACGGTACAATTTCATGATATGAGAATCAAAGAAGGTTTTTTTTTTTTTTTTTTAACGAAGACATAGAGAGGATGATCTGGAATGGCAATAGGGAACAAGATTGTCACCTACTTTACTTCTAGGCATTGTGAGATGAGGGTTATGGAAGAAAAATATGTCATTTATTGAGCACACTGTAGGTAAATCAGTGTCTTAAGAAGGAATCAAGGTTTTAGAGAATGAAGGTTAGAGAATCATCAGGTAAGATGTTCAAAGTATAGGGTTTTTTGAAATTTCTGACCATGATTACAGGAATGCATGGCGAAAGGGTTTCAGAATACAGAGAAGAGTGACGTATTAGATCTAAAAGTGAAAATGCTCAGGCCAAGGAGATTAAAGTCTGGGAGATGAGGAATGACTGACGAGACTTGGATTTTTGGAGTGACTGGCATAGTCAAAGATAAAAGCCATGATGAGATTCCTTGATCGTTCCTCATTAAAATATGATTGATGAAGAGGGAAGCCCCTTACATGAATATAGTTAGAATAATCCCTTCATGACCAAGCATTCCCTAGACGATAATCAAATTACCACAGACTATAAAGCTCTCCACTTCCACAGAAATAGGCCAATAGACTAATCAATTCAACGTGCCAACACAACCTTTTTTTGAGTAAACTATTTTGATCTTATCTTTGTGGTCAACAACTACAGTTCTAATTTCATTGAGAACCATCAAAAGTTAGGAAAGGTGTTTTCTTTTACAAATTTTATTGCCTACCACATGAGCCGGAAACCCTGGTGGCATAGTGGTTAAGAGTTACAGCAGCTAACCAAAAGGCTTACAGTTTGAATTCACCAGGAGCTCTGTCCTATAGGGTCACTATGAGTTGGAATCGACTCAATGGCAAATTTTTTTATTTACCACATCAGCCAGTTTTGATTGAAGAAGGCAGACTGAGCAACAAATTAATCTTAAAGTCTATCTTTAAACCTTTTAATTGTTGTTGATAGGTGTCGTCGAGTCAGTTCTGACTCATAGCTACCCTGTGTACAACAGAACGAAACACTGCCCAGTCCTACACCATTCTCACCATTGTTATTATACTTGAGCCCATTGTTGCAGCCACTCTGTCAATTCATCTGGTTGAGGGTCTTCCTCTTTTTTGCTGGCCCTCTACTTTACCAAGCATGATGTTCTTCTCCGGGAATTGATCTCTCCTGATAACATGTCCAGAGTATGTGAGATGTAGTCTTCCCATCCTTGCTTCCAAGGAGCATTCTGGATGCACTTATTCCAAGACAGATTTGTTCATTCTTTTGGCAGTCCGTGGTATATTCAATATTCTTCACCAACACCACAATTCAAAGGTGTCAATTCTTCTTCAATCTTCTTTATTCATGGTCCAGCTTTCGCATGCATATGAGGCAAATGAAAACACCATGGCTTGGGTCAGGTGCACCTTAGTCTTGAAGGTAACATCTTAGCTTTTCAACACTTCAAAGAGATCTTTTGCAGCAGATTTGCTCAATGAAATGCATCTTTTGATTTCCTGACTGATGCTTCCATGTGTGTTGATTGTGGATCCAGGTAAAATGAAATTCTTGACAATTTCAATCTTTTCTCCATTTATCACGATGTTGCTTATTGGTCCAGTTGTGAAGTTGTTTTTTTCTTCTTTATGTTGAGGTGTAATCCATACTGAAGGCTATAGTCTTTCATCTTCCTCAGTAAGTGCTTCAAGGTCTCTTTACTTTCAGCGAGCAAGGTTGTGTCATCTACATAATGCAGGTTGATAATGAGTCTTCTTCCAATCCTGATGCCCCATTCTTCTTCATATAGTCCAGCTTCTGGGATTATTTGTTCAGCATACAGATTGAATAGGTATGGTGAAAGGATACAACCGTAACTCACACCTTTCCTGATTTTAAACCACACAGTATCCCCTTGTTCTGTTCAAATGACTGGCTGTTGGTTTTTGTACAGGTTCCTCATGAACACAATGAAGTGTTCTGGAATTTCCATTCTTTGCAATGTTATCCATTATTTGTTGTGATCCACACAGTCGAATGCCTTTGTATAGTCAATAAAACACAGGTAAACATCTTCCTGGTATTCTGTGCTTTCAGCCGGATCCATCTGACATCAGCAATGATATCCCTGGTTCCACATCCTCTTCTGAATCTGGCTTGAATTTGTGGCCAGTTCACTGTCAATATACCATTGCAGCTGCTTTTGAATGATCTCCAGCAAAATCTTACTTGTGTGGGATATTAATGGTATTGTTGGATAATTTCCACATTCGGTTGGATCACCTTTCTTGGGAATAGGCATAAATATGGATCTCTTTTAATAACATATTAGTTTACTCAAAATTTGTCAACTGTTTCCAGTGTTATAATGGTGTAAAAATAAATATAAATGCAAACTGTTGAGAACCGAGTGTGAAACAGAGACCTCCATTGTTAAGTTAGTTCTTTACAGAACTGGGAACTGGATTATATTCAAGACTATGACCAAAATTTGGAAAATGAGGATGAAAGGTATTTATTCCAAGTATTGGTTATAGAACTGCATTTCACCAGACAAAAAAATATACTGTTAATGATAAATTCCTTGGCTGTTTATAACAAAATAAAAATAGATTGGATTTTCCAAGATTTCCAATATTTTCTCTAAGAATTTTAACTCTCCCCAAACACTGAAATATTATAATGTAATAAAGCTCACGTAGGCTGTTTTTTTTAAAAAAAAAATTTTTTTTAGGCTGTTACCATGCAAATATATCTTACTTAGAATAGAGGAAGAAATAAATACTGAAACATTATTCAACATTTCCTCAAATACCTAGAGGCTTCATATTTACTGTATGAGTCCAAAATATCACAAATGAATTTCCTCAAGAGCTTATTTTTCATCCATAGATACAAAAGCATTTGAAGAATGTGATTAATACCTGGAAATGGCCAATGCTTGTTACTTAGAAAGGTTCTTTTCTTCTGCTCACCCTTCACTGAACTCCCATTATCATCTTTAAAAAAGTTTAGGAACACCCTATTGTGTTACCACTAACCTGATATTTTGTTTGTCTATTAATTTTACTAAATGCATTATTTACGTAGGACAAAGATACAGTCATTTACAATCCAAAAAAGCTTTGATATAGAATGACCATAGGTTTCATCTTTCCAAACTATTGTCAATGTAAGTTACTAACATATGTTTTTAGGTTCCAGGATGTCTGCTTCACTGAATTTGGTGACACTCAAGCAAAGTACCCATTTTCAGATGGAGGAAGAGAGGCATGGATAGGACAGACAGGACCATTATGAACAATTACCGTCAACGATTACAGCCATTGCACACATTAGCATTAATTTGAATTCCTTCTAATTTATTTATGAATCTCCCCCTAGTCTGACTTATGTACCCTTTCAACTATTCCCATTAAATGAGAGCTTCTAGCTCCTTTACAAATGTCTTCCTGACTGACAGAAGCAAGTGTTGTAACTTCTGCTAGACTGTTTTATATCTTGATGTATTTTTAGCTCTTGCATAACCCCCTTGATAAAAACCAGAATTGGTCACAAAACTTCCCTTTTGGAAATGTGCAGCTGACAACATGATAGGCAGGTGAGAGTTTGCAGAATGGCACAAACTGTGACTGAAACATAGGAGAACTCTGATAGAGCTTGCATAAACTGTGTGATTTATTGTTACACTAACTCAAAAGTCTCAAGAAATAGTTGAAGCCTCTGGAAAAAAGAAGCCAAGTGGCTAGTCCTAGTTTTCAATAAAATTGTGAAAGAAGTAAATCCTCTATTTCTCGATGCTAGCAAATTCAAATTTTTGGTTCTCTTGCCCCCATTTCCACTTTGAACTCCTACTGTTACAAATAGGTGCCCAGGGCTCACTTGCTACTCTGTTACAGAGGAGTATTATCTCATAAATTGATTCACACAAAAGTGTTTGGAAACAATGTCTTCACTTTCTTAAGCTCTTTCACATTTTTAAAAGATTGTTATTGTTGTTGTTAGTTGCAGTCCAGTTGATTCAGACTCATAGTGACCCCTTGTGTACAGAGTAGAACTGCTGCACAAGTTTTCCAAGGCTCTGACCTCCCTGAAGCAGATCGCCAGAACTATCTTTCAAAGCACCTCTGGGTGAGTACAAACTGCCAATCTTTTGGCTAGTAGTTGAACTCTTGGCCATTTGTACCACCCAGGGACTTCCTTTTAAAGAATGAAGCCAACGTATTTCTCTATTGAACAAATCGTTAATGGTAAGACATCAGTTTTCTTAAAAGGACATATCCAAATGCATCAGTTCAACGTTGGTGCAATGGAGGTGGTTTACCTATTTCCTATAGAAACAAACACTACAAATACACTGTTCACAAGAATGGGCTTGACCTAATATTGTCCATCCTAGTTATTCTTTTTCTTGTCACATTAGTAAATTAAAAAATAAAAATTACCATATTTGGACTCTGTGAAATACATAGAGAAAATAGAACTTCAGCAAGTATCCACCAATAATTAGCGAGAGTGCCTTTTTATTATTTTTTTGTTGCTTTGCTTTGTTTTGATTTGTTTGTACTTCTTGTTGTTTTTTTTTGTTTAGAGGTTTTATTTTGACCCTTATTGCTTTGTTTTACTTTTGTTTTTTCTTGAGAAGCACTAAAATATTTCTGCTGCCTTCTTCATGTCTTCCACTATTGAAGGGAGTAATGGAGCTTAGTGCTATGAATAACTGTTACAGTAATTTCATATAGTAGATTAATAACTGACTTTATCTAAATGGTCCCCTATGTCATGGAGACAGCACTTAGCAGTCATTGGCCAGGTTTTCATGACCAAAGCTAAATGAAGAGCTGAGGCAATTATCCCGGTCCTGCAGTCTCCAAACTCAATTACTGCTATCTGAATTATCCATGTAAAGGCCTCAATTCTCTTTAGGGCTTTAGGTTATCATTGTGGGACCTAGATATCATTGGTAGAGCAAATCCATTACTTTATTAAATGCTTGTTAGCCTGACTGTGAAGGTAATCATTTTTTTTTTAACCTGACTGTGAAGGTAATCATTACTCTTTACCCACTCATCTTGCAGTTGGCTTGTAATGGGATAACAGAATAGCTAATGGCATAGCCAGTGTTTTGAGTAGGTATATCTTGAAGTGAGATGTACTTCCTTTGATCCCATAAAATTGGCCTCACTCAAAATATGCTTTGACTTGTTGTGCAATTAATTTCTCAAATATATAAATAAAGTAATTGAACTTTAATATGCTTCAATCAAAAACAGACCTGTAGTTTTTCAAATGAAAAATAATTCTAAGTCCTGAAGGGACCAAAGAAAGTCTACTCGAAAGACCCAATGGCTAACTGGTTTGTGGTCTCCCACAGGGATTGCGGAAGATCTATCTGAAGAGGAGACCTGGCCAAGCCAGTGAACACGTTTAGTTGAGTAAGGGAGCAGACAGTACCAGTCAATGGGGGAAGAGTTATTGGAGTAGATCAGAATTCTGCATTTCTGAGTTCTCGCTAAGAAGATGAATCTCTTTAATGTCTACTCTGAGGTTAATAAGAGCCCCAGGGCTAACACTGGTGTTAGAAAAGTAGTGTGGAGGTTATTGAGTGGTGGTGAGGGATGTGTGCAACCACAAATTACCCCAGGAAGTCATGGGGCACAATACAGACTATCATCCTATTCATCCAGAATCTCCTTTCTTTCACTACATTGTCAATAGAATTTTCTAATTACATTAATTGAAGAGGACATTTTGATCTGCCTCCTCAGGTAAAAGAGGCTACAAAGAGAATTATGAGTTCAACTTCCACTGGTTAGCTGTCTATTCCCATAGCTCAGTCTTATCAATTTCGTTCATGTGATTCCCTGAAAATTCCCCCACTTTCAGGTCACTGTCATCTTACAGCATGCTGGCTCCCTAGCCTCAACTGAAATCCTTCTCTCCTCATGATTCTTTTTTTTTAGAAGAAATACCCCTTCACCTTTAGAGGAAAGAAAATAATTAAGGCAACATAGTGTAGGGGTGGAAACCCTGGTGGCATACTGGTTAAGAGCTACATCTCCTAACCAAAAGGTCAGCAGTTCGAATCCACCATGTGCTCCTTCGAAACCCTATGGGGCAGTTTTACTCTGTCTTATACGGTCACTATAAGTCAGAACTGACTCAACCGCTACAGGTTTAGTGTAGGGATATGAAGTGTGGGCCTCTGAAAGATTCCTGGCTTTGAATTTTTGCTTCACTACTGTGGAAACGTGAGTAAATTATTTCACATCCCTGTGCCTCAGTTTCCTTATCTGAAAAATGAGGATAATAATAAAATCTACTTCATAGTATTTTGTGAATATTAAACACTTTACTATGTAAAGCATTTAGAATAGCAACTATTCTATAGTGTTTTGTAAATGTTTGCTATTAAGAAGAAAAAGTCTTCAGAAGTTCCCTTCTCAGCAACACCTATTCAAGTAAAACATTTCCTCTTCTAACTAAATGTATTGAGTTAGAGGGCTGTGGATTTCCATCATTATTAAAATTGAGATGTGTTACAATTGAGGGGTTCCTTTTGTGTTGTGGGGGAATCAAGAACTTTGAGTGGGAGAAGGATAATTTTCCTTCTTTACTTCTTTGGATCACCAGGAGCCATTATAGGCTTGGACAGGTATGCCTAGGTTACAGTCCCATCAATAAACAGGTAAAAAGACCAGAAAGGGCAGCTCAGGAACAGATATAGATCTTCCAGGAGTTTATCTAAGCTACCTATCAATAGAAATGCTTACCACAGTGTGAGATATTATACTTAACACACAGTTGTACAGGTAAGCAAGTGGGTGGTAATATATGAGGGGCACTGAAAGCATACTTCCTTCACTACCACTATAAATTCCTTAACTGGTCTGTCAAAAGTTCCTATTAATCACCTCTTTGGTTTTATGCATTGAAGGCCTTAGTAAAATGTAGATGTAAATATTTTTACTGTTCATGTTGTTCAAATATGAAAATCAAGCTTCAGTGAGGTTAAGTGACTTGGCCAAGACCATATACAGCTATAAATGGCAGAGGTAGAACTACAACCTAGGTGTTTTGAATTCCAACCCACCACTACTCTTCTCTGCACAACAGAATTGGTTCTTTGTCACTCCCTGTTCTCTGTCTTCAGCTTTGAATATCCTTTTCCAGCATCTTTGCCTATTCAGGTACAATTGAAATGCTCTCTTTAAGTGCACATCTGCAAACTCAACAGCCCTAAGTAAGTTTTCCTTCTCTATCCTCCTGCAATAGTTACACCTCTTAAGTATTTTCTATTTGCCTTGATTGCACACACACATACGCACAGATGCTAATATACATCTCTGGAGAACCTTGGTTCTTTTCTCACTCCAGCTTTGAAGCAAGACTCATCATTTTTCATTTGGCATGAGATAATCCTCTCCACAAGACCTTAGAAAGAAACGATATTTCCTTTATTTAAGGCAGCAGAGCATGGTAGTTAAAAATGTGTATCCTGGAAGTTCCTTAGAAGGGCGGATGACAAGACTTCCTCTAACATACTTGGGACATGTTATCAGGAGTGACCAGTCCCTGGAGAAGAACATCATGCTTGGTAAAGTAGAGGGTCAGTGAAAAAGAGGAAAGCGCTCAACCAGATGGATTGCCATAGTGGCTGCAACAATGGGCTCAAACAGCAATGATTGTGAGGATGGCGCAGGACCGGGCAGTGTTTCATGCTGTTGTACATAGGGTTGCCATGAGTTGGAACTGACTCCACTGTACCTACACCAAAACATTGGAAGTAGACTACTTAGGTTAGAATTCCAGCTTCTTTACTTATTTAGTTGTGTGGCCTTTGGAATATTACTTAACTTCTTTGTGTCTCAGTATCCTCTCTAAAATGAGAGCAATAATAGTACCCACTCTCTAGAGTTGTGAGGATTACATGAACTAATATTTGTTAAGTACTTATAGCATTGCCTACAACATATTTATTAAATAAATAGAAGAAAATAAAATAAATAATC
The DNA here is from genome assembly GCF_024166365.1 of Elephas maximus indicus. Classification (NCBI taxonomy): domain Eukaryota; kingdom Metazoa; phylum Chordata; class Mammalia; order Proboscidea; family Elephantidae; genus Elephas; species Elephas maximus. Next base: position 85,007,741 of record NC_064846.1, read on the forward strand.
TAAGGAATACTTTGGTCTCTGTTATGAGAAGCTGGGAAAGGTCCAGTAGGGGGAATAAAGAAGCAGACCAATTTTAGGTGGCATCCCTGGAAGCTGGCATTGATGAAATTGGTTAGTTGCACAGTGTTTGAACAACATAAGCAGTAAAAATATTTACATCTACGTTTTACTAAGGCCTTCAATGCGTAAAACCGAAAAGGTTATTAATAGGGACATTTGTCAGACCAGTCAAGGAATTTATAGTTGTAGTGAAGGATGTACGCTTTCAGTGCCCCTCATATACTACCACCTACTTGCTTACCTGTACAACTAACTGTGTGTTAAGTATAATATCTCACACTGTACTAAGCATTTCTATTGACAGGTAGCTTAGACAAACTTCTGGAAGGTCTATATCTATTCCTAAGCTGTCCTTTCTGATCTCTTTACTGTAAAAACAATCTCAGGTGAAGGTAAAAGGGGTCAGGGAAGAGAGGATTGAGCACAAGCTAAGTTCCAAAACTGAGGAAATCAATCTGGACAAAGGGATTAGTGTGAGTTTGGAATGGGTCACAAACCCAAGAAATTAGGAGCCTGGTATAAACAAATAAAGAATGCCCACAACATAAACATAGTGTTAGGGGAGTGATCAGGAAATAAACTTCTTTGCCATTTCAGAAATTGTCCTCCCTACATCTTAAGTGACTCCTACTTCCCCACCAAGTCCCAAAGTATTCCTCTGTCTTGCCTATATATATATATATATATATATATATATATATATATATAATTTTGAACATGAATAAATTACATGCATGATAAAATGTGAAATCAGCCAGGAAAATTCAAAAACATAAATTATGACTTAATTTTTTTAAGAGGGTAAAATTAAAAAAAAAAACAAATTCTCATTAAACAAAGAAAAAGTGAGTCCCATTTTATGCAGATACATATCACTACTTTTTTTCCTGTCCTTGCCACCACTATTTTAATCTTGCTATGATAGTAAAAAAAAAAAAAAGATAGTACAGGGCTGGAATAGACAAAACTCTTGAGGGAGTAGGTTCGTTTGGTCTAAAGACTCAGAGTTGAAACAGATATCCTTTATCATGTCCAATTAATTTAAAAATTGGAGGTCCCTGGAAGGTATATATTGTACCTCTTCGTTATCCAGAATATTTAATTAATTCCAGAATCATAATCCTCCATCATTCTGAATAAAAGCCTTTTCCTTATGATTGATAATAAAGGAATAGGTTCTTCCCCTATTCCTTCTTCCCTTTTCCAAAGTAAGAATTCTGTAGTAAAGAGTTGAAATTTTTTGCATTATTTTAACAGTTATTACACATATCATAAGAAAAAACTGTCTTTCTGATGAAATATTTGAACTCTAGCAGCAGGAGTCATTTTAACTCAAGGAGAGTTCTGACTACCCATCAAAGAAACCATTTCTTGCCCAAGAATTATTTCACTAACATTTACAGGGAGACGACAGTTCAGATATAGTATAGAGCATTAGAATAGATTATTTTACCCTAAGAAAAATATACAGTACATTCGAATACTCCTGAAATTACATTTCCTTTCTCTCCTCTGACTCCCCATGTATTTGGTAGTTTAGTAAATCAAGGTACTCCCATAGTAAATCAGGTAAACCCTGTTACTGAGTGTTAGTCATGAACCGTGCATAGGATATAAACCAGTATATTTTAAGATCCTCCACACCAATTTGAGAACTATTCTTCCTTGAAAAAGTAAGCATGCATATTACTAGGCTATTTACTCATCATAAAACAAGTGAGCAATATAGCTGTATCAAAATTCTATGCAGGATTAGCTTTATAAGTACTCACAGATGAATTGTCCTTTTCCAAAATAGTTTCAGGTGCCTGAGAGTTGATTCTTATAATATTCCTGCTAAGTAGCTAGGGAAGATATTGCTTACCCTATCTACAAACTAAGGTCATTCAAGTTAAAGAATGTTGGATGAGTAGCCTACGGTAATTTAGTATGCAACTGAGCTAAGACTAGATTCTGAGTCCTGGGCTAATTCTCTCCAACACACTCTGCCTCCGTCACAAGATTCCAATAATTTGCCTTGTCTAGGAGTGTCAAGAGCTTATATCTCTGAGGAAAACTTTCCAGGTTAAGGCCATCATCCACCAAAAGCCCCAGCCCTCCTTAACACTGTGCACAGATTAATTCATATAAACTTACTTATAAATTAATTATTTTCCTAATATATTTGATTTGGGGGGATCTGATGGTTAAGATTGTGTGTCAACGTGGCTGGTCCATGATTCTCAGTGTTTTGGCAGTCCTGTAATGTTGTAATCATGTCCCTGTTGAGACTTGATACGTGATCAGCTCCACGATGGGATCTGCTCTGAGTGGTACCGGCTACTTTCCTTTTTTGGGAGTTTTTTGATTTGCTGATTTAATTTCTTTGTCCATTGTTGATTGGGTAGTTTTCCTTTTTGTTGATGAATTTTAGGAATTATTTAACTATTCAAGATATTAAACCCTTATTAACTATATTTTCCCACTCTTGTAGAGGGTCTCTTCGTTTTCTTGAAAATGTCCTCAGATGCACAAATATTTTTAATTTTTTTAATTTAAACATAGTACTTATATTTTATTGTGTGTTTTTAAAAATAAATTTATATTGGAGGTGGGGCCGAGATGGCAGAGTAGTCAGATGCTTCCTGTGGCTCCTCCCACAACAAAAACCTGAAAAAAACAAGTGAATCAATTATATATAACAATCTAGGAGCCCTGAACATCAAGACAGAGTCAAGGAATCAGACTGAGGAGCAGGAGAAGGTTCAGAAGCAGCAAGAAGTTCCCAGGCCTGACCTGGCCGGTACCAGCACCCTGCAGGTTGGATCAACTGGCAAGCGTGGTGAGGCAAGCAGTGGCACTTGGGATCCGTTTTCCACAGCAGGAGAGACTGAAAGTGGAGAATATGCTCAAGCTTCCAGAACCAGCAAGAAACGGCCCTCAGTTCGCAAAAGATAAGTACAAGCATCTAACCCACCTTGCAGATCAAACTCCACCTCCCCCTTTTGGGAAGTACCTTTCTCCCATTTACCTGTCCCCTTTCTGCTCTGCTCCAGATTCCAGTCCTTCTTCAGGGATTGTTAACAATAGTTAACGCGACCAAAATCTGGTTCTTTGAAAAGATCAACATTCTACAGGAGTACAATTTAGTAACATTGTGCATTAGTCTTTTCCTAAACTTTCCATCGTAATTTACAGAATCTCAGTGTCTCCTAAGCAATTATTCCCTGTTTTTCCTTCCCTCCACCTTCCCCCTGGTAATCACTAATAACTTTAGGTCTGTATACTCTTGCCTGTTCTATATATTCCATATAAATGAAATCATACAATATTTGTCCTTTTGTGACTGAGTTATTCCACTCAGCATGATGTTTTCAAGATTCATACACTTTGCAGCATACATCAGAATTTCATTCCTCTTTATGGCTGAGTAATATTCCATTGTATTTATTATATTGTGTTCATTGATTCATACGTTGATGGACATTGTTATGAATTGAATTGTGTCCCCCAAAAGATATGTGTTGTAAATCCTAAACTCTATGCCTGTAGTTATATTCCTATTTGTGAATGGATTGGCCTTGTTATGTTAGTGAGGCAAGTTTAGTGTAGAGTGTGTCTTGAATCAATCTCTTTTGAGATATAAAAGAGATTAAACAAGCAACGGAGCAAGCAGAGATGGGGGAAGACAGATACCAAGCTACACGGAGATCTCCAAGGAACCAGGAAACAGAGGGTGAATGCACTAGGACCTTCCATCAGAGCCAAGAGAAAGAAAAAGCTTTCCCCTAGAGCTGGTACACTGAATTGAGAATTCTAATCTCCTAAACTTGAGAAAATAAATTTCTGTTTGTTAAAATCATCCACTCGTGGTATTTCTGTTATAGTATCACTGGATAACTAGGACAGAATTTGGTATCAAGAATGGGGTGCTGCTCTAACAAATACCTACAATGTGGAAGGTTTTTGTGATTGGCTAATGGGTGGAGGCTGGAAGAGTTTTAAGGTGCCTAATAGTAAAAGCTTAGATTGCCTTGAAAAGACAGTTCATAGAATTATGGATGTCAAAGGAAATTCCGGTAAAGGCTCAGAAGTAAGTGAGGAGAGATATAGAGAAGTCTCTGTAGTCTTACAGAATACATATGGTATCAGCAACAGAACGTTGCTAGAAATATGGGCATTAAATGTGCTTCTGCTGAAGCTTTCAAAGAAAATGATAAACATGTGATTGGACAATGGAAGGAGAGTGATGCTTTTTATGCAGTGGCAAAGAACTTGTCTGAATTATGTTCCAAATTTGGTTGGAAGGTAGAACTTGTAAGTGATGAACTTGGATATTTAGCTGAGGATATTTCTAAGCAATATCTTAAAGGGACTATGTGGTTTCTCCTTGCCACTTATAGTAATACGTGAGAGGAAAGATATGGACTTAAAAATCAAATGTGTAAAATGAAAACAAAACTTAGCAATTTGGAAAATTATATTGTGCAAAGGACATGTTTCCTAGAATGTTTACCAACGATGTGGCTACACAATCTTTTGTTGAAGAGAATAAGCTTGTGACTGATGAATCCAACCAAATACCACAGCAGAAAACCCATCAGCTTAGAATGAAAGGGACAGAGAAAGAACAAAAGGAAAGAAAGTTGTCTGCCACTTGGAATTCTTCAGGCCAGAAACAGGCCAAAGGAGCTATATCTATTGTCCTCCAAGAAAAGAAGCATCCCTGGAGTAGCTTGGAAATCAGCAGAACTGTTGGAAGGAATACGGAAAGCATGGCTATTGATTTCAAAGGGGGCCATGACATCTGGGGTCCCTCCACTCTCAGTCAGACATAAGTCTGGTCTTTTTACTAGAATTTGAGTTCTGCATTCGACTTTTCTCCTGCTCCATCAGGCATTCTCTGTTGTGTTCCCTGTCAGGGCAGTCATTGGTGGTAGCCAGGCACCATCTAGTTCTTCCAGTCTCGGGGTGATGGAGTTTCTGGTCTATGTGACCCTTTCTTTCCCTTGGGCTCATATTTTCCTTGTGTCTTTGGTGTTCTTCATTCTCCTCTGCTCCAGGTGAAAAAAAGTGGAGCTGAGACCAATTGATACATCTTAGATGGCCACTTGCTAGCTTTTAAGACCCCAGATGCCACTCACTAAAGTGGGATGAAGAACATTTTCTTAACACATTTTGTTATGCCAACTGACAGAGATGTTCCCTGAAACCATGGTCCCCAGGCCTCCGCCACTACTACTCTGTCCCTAGAAGTGATTGGTTGTACTCAGGAAACTTCTTTGCTTTTGGATTAGTCCAGTTGTGCTTACTTCCCCTGTACTGTGTGTTGTCCTTCCCTTCACTTAAAATAATTCTTGACTACTATCTAATTAGTGAATACCCCTCCCCCCCGTAATCATCAAAGAATGTTTTCTTCTGTGTTTAAACCTTTTCTTCAGTGCTTATAATAGTGGTCTCATACAATATTTGTCCTTTTACAACTGACTAATTTCACTCAGCATAATGACTTCCAGATTCCTCCATTTTGTGAAATGTTTCACAGATTCGTCATTGTTCTTAATTGTTGTATAGTATTCCATTGTATGAATATGCCATAATTTGTTTATTCATTCATCTGTTGATGCGCACCTTGATTGCTTCCATCTTTTTGCTATTGTAAACAGTGTTGCAGTGAACGTGGGTGTACATATATCTATTCGTATGAAGACTCTTATTTCTCTAGGCTATATTCCAAGGAGTGAGATTGGTGGATCATATGGTACTTCTATTTCTAGCTTTCTAAGGAAGCGCCAAATGGATTTCCAAAGTGCTTTACCATTTTAGATTCCCACCATCAGTGTATAAGTGCTCCAGTCTCTGCACAACCTCTCCAACATTTATTATTTTGTGTTTTTTGGACTAATGCCAGCTTCGTTGGGGTGAGATTGTAGTTTGATTTGCATTTCTCTAATCACTAATAATCATGAGCATTTCCTGGTGTATCTGTTAGCTATCTGAATGTCTTCTTTGGTGAAGTGCCTGTTCATATCATTTGCCCATTTTCAGTTGGGTTATTTGTCTTTTTGTAGTTGAGTTTTTGCAGTATCCTGTAGATTTTAGAGATTAGATGCGGATCAGATTTGTCATAGCCAAAATTTTTTTTCCCAATCTGTAGGTTGTCTTTTTACTCTTTTGGCAAAGTTTTTGGATGAGCATCAGTGTTTGATTTTTAGGAGCTCCCAGTTATCTACTTTCTCCTCTGGTGTTTGTGCATTTTTAATAATGTTATGTACACTGTTTATACCATGTACTAGGGCTCCTAGCCTTGTTCCTATTTTTTCACCTGTGATCTTTATCGTTTTACATTTTATATTTAGGTCTTTGATCCATTTTGCTTTAGTTTTTGTGCATGGTGTGAGGTATGGGTCTTGCTTCATTTTTTTGCAGGTGGATATGCAATTATGGAAACCTTAGTGGCATAGTGGTTAAGAGCTATGGCTGCTAACCAAAAGGTTGGCAGTTTGAATCCACTAGGCACTCCTTGGGAACTCTACGGGGCAGTTCTACTCTGTCCTATAGGGTCGCTATGAGTCAGAATCAACTCAACAGCAACAGGTTTGGTTTTTTATCCTGTTATACTGACACAATTTGTTAAAGAGACTGTCTTTTCACCATTTAACAGACTTGGGCCTTTGTCAAATATCAGCTGCTCTTAGGTGGATGAATTTATGGCTGGATTCTCAATTCTGTCCATTGGTCTATGTATCTATTGTGTAGCAGTACTAGGCTGTTTTGACTACTGTGGTGGCATAATAGGTTCTAAAATCAGGTAGTGTGAAGCCTCCCACTTTGTTATTCTTTTTCATTAATGTTTTACTTATCCAGGGCCTCTTCCTTTTCCATATGAAATTGGTGATTTGTTTCTCCATCTCATTAAAAAATGCCATTGGAATTTGGATCGGGATTACATAGTATCCGTAGATCACTTTGGGTAGAATAGAGATTTTCACAATGTTGAGTCTTCCTATCCATGAGCAAGGTATGTTTTCCCACTTAAGTAGGTCTCTTTTGATTTCTTGCAGTAGTGTCTTGTAGTTTTCTTTGTATAAGTCTTTTACGTCTCTGATTAGATTTATTTCTAAGTATTTTATCTTCTTGGGGGCTATTGTAAATGGTATTGATTTGGTGATTTCTTCTTTGATGTTCTCTTTGTTGGTGTAGAGAAATCCAACCAATCTTTGTATGTTTACCTTGTATCCTGATACTTCCCTGAAATCTTCTGTTAGTTCCAGTAGTTTTCTTGAGGATTCTTTAGGTTTTTCTCCTCTCAGATCATATCACCTGCAAATAGAGATACTTTCAATTCTTCCTTACTAATTCGAATGTGCTTTATTTATTTTTCTAGCCTAATTTCTCTGACTTGGGCTTCCAACACAATGCTGAATAAGAGTGGCGATAAAGGGCATCCTTGTCTGTTCCCGTTCTTGAAGGGAATGCTTTCAGACTCTGTCCATTTAGGATGATGTTGGCTGTTGGCTTTGTGTAAATACCTTAGTTATGTTGGGGAATTTCCAGTCTATTCCGATTTTACTGCGAGATTTTTATCATAAACCGTTGTTGGGCTTTCTCAAATGCCTTTTCTGCATCAATCGATAGGATCATGTGGTTCTTGTCTTCTGTTTTATTTATGTGGTGGATTACATTGATTGTTTTTCTAAGGCTGAGCTATATCCCTGCATACCTGGTACTAATCCCACTTGGTCATGGTGGATAATTTTTTTGATATATTGTTTAATTCTATTGGCTGGAATTTTATTGAGGATTTTTGTGTTTAAGTTCATGAGAGACATTGGTTTGTAATTTTCTTCTTTGGGGGGTGTCTCTACGTAGTTATGATATCAGGGTTATGTTGGCTTCATAGAACGAGTTTGGGAGTATTCTATCCTTTTCTATGCTCTGAAATACCTTTAGTAGTAGTGGTGTTAACTCTCCTCTGAAAGTTTGGTAGAATTCTCCAGTGAAGCCATCAGCGCCAGGGCTTTTTTTTGTTAGGAGTTTTTTGATTACCTTTTCAAACTCTTCTTTTGTTATGGGTCTATTTAGTTGTTCTACCTCTGTCTGTATTAGTTTAGGTAGTGTGTTTCTAGAAATTTATCCATTTCCTCCAGGTTTTCAAATCTGTTAGAGCACAATTTTTCATAGCATTTTGTTATGATTCTTTTAGTTTCAGTTGGGTCATTGTGATATTGCCCATCTCATTTCTTATTCAGGTTAAATGCTTCCTCTCCTGTTTTTCTTTTGTCAGTTTGGCCAGTGGTTGGTCGATTTTACTGATCTTTTCAAAGAACTAGCTTTTGGTCTTGTTAGCTCTTTTGATTGTTTTTCTATCCTCTATTTCACTTAATTCTACTTTAATTTTTATTACCTGCTTTCTTCTGGGGCCCTAGGGTTACTTTTGCTGTTCTTTTTTTTTTTTTTTTCTGAGTTCTTGGGTTAATTCCTTGATTTGGGCCCTTTATTCTTTTGGGATATGTGCATTTATTGCTATAAAATGACCTCTGAGTGCTGCTTTTGCTGTGTCCCAACAGTTCTGGTAGGATGTGTATTCGCTCTCATTTGATTCTATGAATTTCTTCAATAACCCTATAGTTTTTGACCAAGGTGTTGTTCAGTTTCCACATGTTTGGTTTCTTTTCCTTTCTTTTTCTCTTATTGATTTCTACTTTTATTGATTCATCATCAGAAAAGGTGTTTTGTAATATTTTGATGTTTTGGATTGTGCTAAGGCTTGCTTTATGGCCTAATACGTGGTATATTATGGAGAACATTCCATGTGAGTTGGAAAAGAAAGCATACTTGGCTGCTGTTGGGTGAAGTGTTCTGAGTATGTCTATGAGGTCAAGTTGGTTGATTGTGGCATTTAGATCCTTTGTGTCTTTATTAAGCTTCTTTCTGGATATTCTATCCTTCACTGAAAGTGGTGTGTTGAAGTCTCCTACTATCATTTTGGAGCTGTCTATCTCTCTTCTCAATGCTCTTAGAGTTTATTTTCTCTCTTTTGGAGCCCTCTCGTTGGGTGTCTAAATATTTATTATTCTTGCATCCTCCTGATGTATTGGCACTTTAGTCATTATATAATGTCTTTTCTTAACCTTTGTGGTGGATTTTACTTTAAAGTATTTAGTCAGAGACTAATATTGCCACTCCTGCTCTTTTTTGATTGTTGTTTGCTTGATATATTTTTTCCATCCTTTGAGTTTTAGTTTGTTTGTGTCTTTAAGTCTAAGTTGTGTCTCTTGTAGGCAGCATATAAACAGATCGTGTTTATTTATCCATTCTGCCACTTTCTTTCTATTGGTGCATTTAGTCCATTTACATTCAGCATAATTATTAATAGGTATAAGGTTAGTGCTGTCATTTTGATGTCTTTACTGTGTGTTTTTGACAGGTTCTGTGTTCCACTTAATTTTCTGTGCTCAGTTGTTTTTCTTTATATATTTTCTTTTCTTCTTTTTCATTGTTGTTGATTTTGTATTTCTTGAGTCTTTATATTTTTCTGTTTTTTTAATATGTAGAATTGTTAGTTTCCTTGGTAGTTACCTTAATATTTACCCCTATTTTTCTAAGTTTAAACCAATTTTTTATTTCTTAATATCGCCTTGACTTCTTCTCCATATGAAAGATCAAAGACATTTTTTAGTCCCTCTTTTTGTTTTAGTGTTGTGATCTTTTACATTTTGATGTCTCTGTTTCCATGTTTTGAGCCTTTTAGCTTTGATTTATTTTTGTGATTTCCTTATCTGGGTTGCTACCTGGCTGCCCTGTCCCGAATTGCAGTTTTGGGTTGTTATCTGATGTTATTGACTTTCTGACCAGAGGTCTCCCTTTAGTATTTCTTGTAATTTTTGTTTGGTTTTTGTGAATTCCCTAAACTTCTGTTTGTCTAGAAATGTACTAATTTTGCCATCATATTTGAGAGACAGTTTTGCTGGATATATGATTCTTGGCTGGCAATTTTTTTTTTCCTTCAAGGCTTTATGTATGTCATCCCATTGCCTTCTTGCCTGCATGGTTTCTGCTGACTATTCCCAGCTTAATCTTATTGACTCTCCTTTGTAGGTGACTTTTTGTTTAACCATAGCCACTCTTAAACTTCTCCCTTTATCTTTGGTTTCAGCAAGTTTGATTATAATATGTCTTGGTGACTTTCTTTTGGGATCTACCTTGTGCGGAGTTCGATGAGCATCTTGGATAGATATCTTCTCATCTTTCACGATATCACAGTTTTCTGCCAACAGATCTTCAACAATTGTCTCTGTATTTTCTGTTATCCCCTTGTGTTCTGGTACTCCAATCACTCATAGATTATTCCTCTTGAGAGAGTCCCACATAATTCTTAGGGTTTCTTCATATTTTTAATTTGTTTATCTGATTTTTCCTCAAATATGTTGGTGCCAAGTGCTTTATCTTCAGTCTCACTAATTCTGACTTCCATTGCCTCAGTTCAGCTCTTATGACTTTCTATTGAATTTCTAATTCTGACATTTTATTGTTAATCTTCTGAGTTTCTGTTTGCTGTCTCTGTATGGATTCTTGCAGACTATTAAATTTGTCATTATGCTCTTGTCTAATCTGCTTAAGTTCCTCTAATGCTTTGTTTGTGTGCTCCTTGGCTTCTTCTGCATTTTGCCTGATCTCTTGAAGAGTTCTTTGTATCAATCTTTTGTATTCTACCTCCGGTAATTTCAGAAAGTTCTCCTCATCCAGAAGATTTCTTGATTCTTTGTTTTGGGTGCATGTTGAAGTTATCGTGGTCTGCCTCTTTGCATGATTTGATATTGACTTATGTCTCCAAGCCAGCTATAAATTATTGCATTAATTTGTTTTATGTTTGCTTACTGTGTCCTAGCATTTTGCTTTGTTTTGTTTTGACATGCCCAGATAGGCTGCTCAAGTGAATTAGTTTGGTTACTGGCACCTTTGAAACTCTAACGTCCTGTCACCAGGTAGTTAGAGCTGTTACTAGGTATGTGAGTCCAGAAGTCCATTTACTTTTCTTGTATGGATTCAGCTCAGATACTTAATAAGCAGGGAGGTGTCAAATGACACAAACTTGCCTCTCCACCATGTACCTGAAACAGTTGAAGTTAGACTTCAGGTGTATATCCTGTTGTGCTCTGCTACTGAGGGCCTATGCTATTGAAATGGGCCCACACAGCTCTTTGCAGGGGTGAAAGGCAAAGTCCATGGACCCCTTATGCATGTGCTTAGGCAAAGTAGTTGTTTCTGCCCTGAGTTCCTGGCTTAGGGGAGCCAGCAAATTATTTTTTCCCTGTTTTTAATTTACTCTCACTCCAAGGCTCAAAGTGAGTGCAGAGTCCTTCTTACAGCCCAGGGAATGCAGCCACTGGGACCCAGTGCAGAGCAGGAAGGGAGCAGATCAGTCGGTGAGAAGTTTTTCCCAAAGGGATATTTTTGTATCATGGTAAATGTAGGTACTTATCGTTTGCCTATTGTGGGCCACTTATTCCTTGTTCTGGAGGTTAAACAGACTCTCTGCCTTTCGTCCTCCCTTGATGTGGAAAATGCATCCCATACACCTTGGCTTGCCTCATTGTGCTCACAGCAGCAGCAGAATCGGCCTGTAGGGTGCCAGTTCCCGCTGGGTCAGGTCTGGCAACTCCTTGCTGCTTCTGAACTATTTCTCCCTCTCTCTGGCACTCAGTCTGATTCCTCAACTTTACCTTTGATGTTCAGGGCTCCTAGCTTGTCATATATAATAGATTCCCTTGTTTTTTTCTGGTCTTTGTTGTAAGACAGACCACAAGAAGCACCTGACTACTCCGTTATCTTGGCCCCGCCACCCCTCTCCATTTTTTGATGCATAGTTTTTCTTTTTGTTATTAAGTTGTAGTTTCTATTTACATATTTTGGATGTTAAATCCTTATCAGATAATTTTCTCAAATATTTTGTCTCTATCTGTAGGCCCCCTGTTTGCCTTGTTGCTAATGTTCTTTGATAAACTTTTTTTTTTAATTTTGATGAAGTCAAATTTTTCTATTTTGTCTTTTTATTCTTGCTTTTGGTGTTGTATCTAAGCATCCATTGTCAAATGCAGGTTCCTGACGATTTACCTCTGTGTTTTATCCTAAAAGTTTTTTTGTTTTCTTCTGTTTTAGCTCTTAAATTTTAATCATTGATCCCTTTTGGATTAATTTTCATATATGGTTTCATATACATTTCATTAATGAGGTACCTCCTCATTTTTCTGCAAGTAGGAACAGCGTTCTTTGTGGAAGAGACAATTTTTCACATTGAATGAACTTGGGACTCTTGTTGAAAATCAATTAGCCATAGATGTATGGATTTATTTCTAGACTCTGAATTATACTCCATTGATGTGTCTATCCATATACCTGTACCACACTGTTTTGTTATCTGTGTCTTTTTAATACGTTTTGAAATCTGGAAGCAAGAGTTCTCCAGCTCTGTTTCTCTTTTAAAAAATTATTTTGGCTATTTGGGAATTCTTATATTTCCATATTAATTTGAGGATCAGTTTTTTGCTTTCTGCAAAAACTGCTATTGGAATTTGGATAGAGTAGATTAGTGTTCTTTCAACTTTGTTTTTCCAAGTGTATTGGATATATCGGTGTTGATTCTTCTTTAAATCTATTAGAATTCCCCAGTAAAGCTCTCTGGTCCAGACTGCTCATTATAGGGAAGTTTTTGATTACTGATATAATCTCTTCACTTGTTAGAGATCTGCTGTGATTTTCTATTTGTTTTTTAGTTAACTTAGGTAATTTGTGCATTTCTAAAATTTTTTTTTATTTTATGTTGATTATCTGATTTGCTGGTATACGGATGTTCATAGGATTTTCTTTTAAACCATTTTATTTTTGTCTGACCACTAGTAATGTCCATACATTAACTTCTAATTTTAATTATCTATTTCTTCTCTTTTTTCTTTATCAATCTAAGTTTCTTAATTTTATTATTAAAAGAAACTTTTAGTTTCATTGATTCTCTTTTGTTTTTCTACTCTCCATTTCATTCCATATCCTCTCTTGCTTTTATTATTTTCTTCCTTATGGTAGCTTTGGGCTTATTTTTCTCTTATTTCCTCAAGGTTGAAATTTAGGTTATTGATTTGAGATCTTTCTTCTTTTAACATATGACTTTGCAATGATAAATTTATTTCTGAGAACTGTCTTCAGTGAACCCCATAACTTTTGATATGTTCTGCTCCAGTTTTCATTCACTTCTACTTTTTTTTTCTCCTCCCCTGTTGATCCCTTCTTTGACTAATTGGTTGTCTAATAGTCTATTGTTTAATTTCCCTGTATTTGTGAAGTTCCCAGTTTTCCTTCTGTTATTGGTTTGTAGTCTCATTCTATTGATTTCTAGCTTCATTCTACAGATATTTTGTTACAATTTAAATATTTTCAAAAATATAGACTTTTTGTGACCTATCTATTTGGTCTAGAGTGTGATCCACTTGCACTAGAAAAGAATGTGTATTCTGCTGTTGTTGGCTACATTGTTCTATACATGTCTGTCAGGTCTATTTGGTTCATAACATTGTTCAAATACTCTATGTCCTTATTGCTTTTATGTCTCGATGTTGAAAGTGGTGTATTGAAGTCTCCAACTTCTATTGTAGATCTGCCTATTTATCCCTTCAATTGTCTCTATGCTTGTTTCATATACTTTGGAGCATTATTGTTAGGTGCATATGTATTTATTGTTGTTAAGTCTTCTTGATAAGTTGACCTTTTATCATTATATGAGGCCCTTTTCTGTCTCTTGTAACAGTTTTTGTATTATAGCCTATTTTTTTCTTATATTACTGTAGCCACCTCATTCTCTTTTGGTTGCTATTGGCATGGAATGTTTTTTCCATCCTTTCACTTTCAACCTATTTATGTCTTCAGAATTAAATTGAGTCTCTTGTAGACAGTGTATAGATAGGTCATTTTTAAAAATCAATTCAGCCATTCTTAGACTTTTCATTGGAGAGTTGAATCAATTAATTTTAAAGTGATTACTGATAATAAAGGACTCACTTCTGATATTTTCTACTTAATTTCTGTGTGTCTTATAGTTTTCCCCCAATTTCATCTAGTACTTACTTTGTGTGTGTGTTCAGTTGAATCTTGTTGTGAACAGTTTCAAATCTCTTTTCATTTTCTTTTATGTCTATTTTGTAGATATTTTCTCTGTGATTCCTAAGGATTACACTTAACATCCTTAATGTATAACAATCTACTTTGGTTGATACTAACTTAACTTCAATAGCATACCAAAGAAGTGGGGTAAGGTGGTGACATAAGCAATCTCTCCCCTACAACTTCCTACACATAAGCCAGTGAACAACATATAAAAGTTAAAGCAGACAGAGATTTTCTAGCTCTGGACAACAATTGAAGAGTTGGAGAATTGAGGTGAAACCCTGAACAAGAGAGAGATATAGCGAGGATGGTGGAAAGGCTGAGGTTTGCTTACTGCTGGTACCCTACCTGCTGGCTGAGCTCATTGCAGCCATTTTGGGAAGTGGACAAGCAACACTTCTGAACAAAGAACATACCAGCTCAAAGACACTAGATAAATAGCCTTGGAGAGTTTGGACAAAAGGGTGGAGGTGCCTTTACAGTCAGGGTAGAACTGAGAGACGATGGCATATCAGCACAATGTGGATTTGAAGTCCAGGAAACAAAGAAAAGTGTAGCCTGATTAAAGTGGTGCAGATTTGCTGTGGGAATTCATGAGCAGGGAGCAGGGAAGCCCAAGTACACACTTGGAAAGGGTCAGAGGGAAGCTGATGGTGAGTGCTATAGAGTCTTCTGGAGGCCAAAAGTGGGCAGGAATTAAGATCCAGAGCCACAGAAAAATGGTGGGACACATCCTTAGGCCAGAAAGAGAGAAGTGCTAGAAAATAACTGACTCCAAGCTTATACCAGGCACCACAGGAAAGCCTCCTCAGGATTGCCCACACAATAAGGACACAAACACTACCCTCACCCTGCCTCAGGAAAGCCACACCTCACCCCTTCCACTTAAAGCCAGCAGAAAAGTCCTGTACCTGAGCAAACAGCCAGAGAAAGAAAGCCATACCCCCATTCCCACAGATAAACCCAGTGGTGCAGCCATCTAGGAAAAGACACACTCAACTTACAGATCTCAGAGAAAACATCATAATCCAATAACTTCAGCCACCTTGGAGAAAACCACACATAGTAGTCACCCAGAAACTTAAAACTTTACCTGCAGAGCCAGAGAAGAACCCTATATCAACAACAATAGCAACAACAAAAATACCTCAGACTAAGGATGCTGAAAGAACTGAAAAGCCTGAGCCCTAGTGGAACTTAGAAAAAGGTAGAATTAAAGTATATAAAAAACAATAATACCTGAAAACACAGAAAATTCTGAGTTCCAGACTATATCATACTAAGATATTAAAATGTACCCACGTTCAACAAAAAGTTATAAAACATACAAGATTACAGGAGAAGATGGCCCAATAAAAAGAAAACCATGAAGAAGCAGAAATTTCTCCAATAGAGCCCAGGTTAATGGAACAAATAGAAGCCATCCAGACAACAATGTTAAACAATTTCAGAGAAAACAAGGAACATACAAAAAACAAATTAATGGTGGTGAGGAAACAAAATGAAGAACAAAATGAGAAACTCAGTAAGGAGATTGAAAACATTAAAGAAAACCAAAGAAAAATACTGTAATTGAAGAAAAAAATAATTGAATTAGAAAACTCAAGAGAAACATTCAACAATAGATTTGAGCAGACAGAAGACAGAACAAGCAAACTGGAAGACTAGGTAATGGAAATTATCAAGTTTCAAAAGAATTAAGAGAAAAGTGAACAAAGCCAAATGAAATTATGGGATTTAATTAAGAAATCCATTAGGATTTTTGGAATTCCAGAATAACAGGAAAGTAAAAAAAAAAAAAATAGAACTTTCCAAGAGATAATCACAGAGAATTTCCAAGACTTGAATAAGGAATCAAACCTACAAATCCAGGAAGCAAGACAAGCCTCAAGCAGAAGGAATATAAAGAGGACTACACTGAAATAAAATTCTTGAAAACCAAAGACAAGAAGGTAATTCAGATGGAAAGAAAAGAATACTAGACTAATACTCAAATCTGCACATGGGAAAGAGCAAAGAGAGAACTCACCAATAAAGTTAACAACATGGGTGAATAAAAGAACCAAGTATACAGTATTTTCAGGAAATAAATTCAATAGTTTAGTTCCACAAGCAATACAACATCAAGTGCACAAGAAATAAAAACAAATCAAACCTATTGGATATAGGTTCTACAATGATGAAACTGGAGACTCAAAAAAAGAGTAGGGGAGGGAGGAGCAAAACAGGAATAGAGTTTTAGTAGGTTAATATCGTATTCTACTTTTTTGTATATTAAATGTTGGCAACAAGGTGAAATAAGTTGCTGTAATTGTAAGTTGTTCAATGTAATATTTGTGGTAAATACTAAGAAAATACTTAGAGAAAATACACAGAAGGGAAGAAGGAAGAAATCAAAAGACTCAACATACACACACACACAAATAGTGACACAGAAAATATAACAGAAATATGGAAAGAATGGGACAAAGAAGATATTAGACACACAAAAAAAATCAGCAAAATGAATGAAGTAGGTGCTCCATTTTCAGTAATTACCTTAAATGTAAATGGTTGAAAATCCCCATTCAAAAGGTATGGAATGCCAGAATAGATTTTTAAAAAATGATCTATCCTTAAGCTGGAGCCCTGGAGGCACAGTGGTTAAGAGCTCGGCTGCTAACCAAAAGGTCAGCAGTTTGAACCCATCAGCCACTCCTTGCAAATCCCATGGGGCAGTTCTACTCTGTCCCATAGGGTCACTATGAATCAGAATTGACTTAACAGCAATGGTTTGTTTTATTTTGTTTTTTAATCCTTGTGCTTACTACAAGAGACACACATCAGGCACAAAGCTGCAAACAGACTGAAAGTAAAAGGATGGAAAATGATATTTGATTCTACTAGTAACCAAAAAAGAGCAGGGGTAGCCATACTGACTGTCATGGATTGAATTGTGTCCCGCCAAAAATATGTGTCAAGTTGGTTAGGCCATGCTTCCCAGTATTGTGTGGTTGCCTTCCATTTTGTGATTGTAATTTTATGTTAAGAGGATTAGGGTGGGATTGTAACACCACCCTTGCTCAGGTCACTCCCCTGTTCCAATGTAAAGGGAGTTTCCCTGTGTGGCCTGTACCACCTTTTATCTCTCAGGAGATAAAAGGAAAGGGAAGCAGCAGAGAGTTGGGGGTCTCATATCACCACAAAAGCAGCACCAGGGGCTGAGCGTGTCCTTTGGACCCAGGGTCCCTGTGCCTGAGAAGCTCCTCGACCATAGGAAGATCTAGAACAAGGACCTTCTTCCAGAGCTGACAGAGAAAGAAAGGCTTCCCCTGGAGCTGATGCCTTGAATTTGGACTTTTAGCCTACTTTACTATGAGGAAATAAATTTCTCTTTCTTAAAGCCATCCACTTGTGGTATTTCTGTTACAGAAGCACTAGATGACTAAGACACCGACATCAGATGAACTAGACTTTAAATCAGAATTTTTTAATAAGAGATTAAGAAGGACATCACATAATAAAAAAGAGTCAATTCACCAAGAAGACATAACAATTATAAATATATATTCATCTAACATCAGTGCTCCAAAATATATGAAATGAAAACTAACTGATATGAAAGGAGTAATACACAACTCTACAAAAATAGTTAGTGTCTTAGTTATCTAGTGCTACTATAACAGAAATACCACAAGTGGATGGCTTCAACAAACAGGAGTTTATTCTGTCACAGTCTAGGAGGCTAGAAGTCTGAATTCAGGATGCCAGCTCCAAAGGAAGGCTTTCTTTCTTTCTCCGTTGGCTCTGGAGGAAGTTTCTTATCATCAGTCTTCCCCTGAGCCAGGAGTTTCTCAGCACAGGGATTCCAGGTCCAACAGATGCGCTCTTCTCCTGGCACTACTTTCTTGATGGTATGAGGTCCCTATGTCTCTCTGCTCACTTCTCTCTCTAGTCAATCTCAAAAGAGACTGACTTCAGACATAACCTAAGCATGTAGATTGAGTCCTGCTTCGATAACATAACTGCCACTAATCCCACCTCATTAACATCATAGAGGCAGGATTTACAACACAAAGGAAATCACATCTGATGACAAAATGGTGGACAATCACAAACTGGAAATCATGGACTAGCCAAGTAGACACACATTTTTGAGGGACACAATTCAATCCATAACAGTTGGGAACTTCAATACATCACTTTCTATTTTGAACAGAACATCTAAAAGGAAGATCGTAAGGATGTAAAGACCTTAAATAATACCATAAGCCAACTAGATCTAATGAACACTCCACCCATCATCAGAACAATACATCTTTTCCTTCTGTGTACATGGAACATTTTATAGAATACACTATAAGCTAGGTCACAAAAAAGTCTCAACACATTTTAAAATATTGAAATTATGCAAAGTATCTTCTATCACCACAAGGAAATAATATTAGAAATTAACAGCAGAAAAAAAAGTATAAAACACATGAATTCACGGAAATTAAACAATGCACTATTAAATAATATTGAATCAAGGAAGAAATCTCAAGAGTAAAAAAAAAAAAAAACCTGGAAATAAATGAAAATAAAAACACATCATACCAAAACTTATCAGTTGCAGCAAAGGAAGGCCTCAGAAGAACAATTATAGCAATAAATGCCTACATTAAGGAGACGAAATACCTCAAATAAATAGTCTAACTGTACAGCTTGAGGAATTACAAAAGGAAGAGCAAAGTAAACCTACAGCTACTAGAAGAAAATAAATAACAAAGATCAGAGCAAAAATACAAGGGGATAGAGCACAGGAAAACAGTAGAGAGAATTAACAAACCAAGAAGCTGTTTCTTTGAAAAGATCAATAATATTGACAAAGCTCTTACTAGGATGACAAAAATATGAAGAGAGAAGACACAAATAACCAAAATAAGAAATGAAAGTGGAGACATTACAAGTGACCAAATAGAAGTAAGAAGGATCATAATATAATATTATGAACAACTGTATTCTAACAAAATCAATAACTTTGATGAAATGGACAAATTCCTAGAGACACGTAACCTATCTAAAGTTACTCAAAAGAAGTAGAAAATCTCAAAGGTCCCATAACAAGTGAAGAGATTGAATCAGTAATAAAAAGTCATCCAGCAAAGAAAAGTCTAGTACCAGATGGGTTCACTGGGGAATTTTATCAAACATTTAGAGAAGAACTGACACCAATCCTGTTCAAACTCTTCCAAAAAACAGAGGAAGAAGGAATATTCCCTCTTTCTATGAAGCCACCATTATCCTGGTACCAAGATACCACAAGAAAATAAAATTACAGACCAATATCCCTTATGAATATAGATACCAAAACGTTAAAAAAAAAAAAGTAAACA
This sequence comes from Elephas maximus indicus, assembly GCF_024166365.1. Taxonomy (NCBI): domain Eukaryota; kingdom Metazoa; phylum Chordata; class Mammalia; order Proboscidea; family Elephantidae; genus Elephas; species Elephas maximus. Next base: position 85,027,291 of record NC_064846.1, read on the forward strand.
GAATCCAACAGCATATTAAAGGGATTTTGCATAATGATTAAGTGAGAATGTAAGGTTAGTTCAACATTAGAAAATCAGTCAATGTAATAAACTACATTGATAGAACAAGGGACAAGAATCACACAATCACTTCAATTGATGCAGAAAAGACTTTTAATAAAATCAATCGCCCTTTCGTGATAAAAACACTTAACAAGATAGGGATAAAAGGAAAATTCCTAAACATGATTAAGAGCATTTATGAACAAACAACAGCCAAAATTATACTCAATGGAGAAGGATTGAGAACTTTCCCTTTAAAAAAGGGAACAAGACATAGATGCCCACTCTCACCTGTCAAAAAATAGGAACTTGTACCCTTAAAAGACAAACAAAGAGATTTATTGAAGGTTCAAAACAGGTTCAAACCAGGAACACGTTAGGTCTCAAAAACTGAAAAGAAACACTCCCAGGAAGGGGAGGCGAAAAGGGTGCATTTATATGGTTAAATCAGGAATTAATAGTATAAAATCCATGATTGGTGCTCCATTATTCTGGGGGGTTAAGAGGTGGGGTATCTTGAAATAGAGGCTTGAAGGGAATTGGTACAATAGATATACGTGGATAATTTGGGTTGATTACACAAAATAATTGAAGAAATACATGACTATACCAGTAGTCTAGGGTGGTCACAAGATGATTACGAAGCATTCTTTCTCAAGAACGTTAAGTTTAAAATAGCTAGGAGAACAATGTAGTTTCTTAGGGAAGTGGGCTTTGGAGATGTCTAACAAGCTAATGGCATCAGGATCCTTACAGGAATATTCTTTCCCCACACTTGTCTTAATCACAAAGAAAAACATTTCCTTAGTTACAAACTTTTAAATATATAACAGAGGTTGCTAATTGTTAAAGAAATTAGAAAGCTTTAGGATGGAGTCTGAACTTATACCCAGACCAGTCATTTTACTAAGGTCAAACACCTCAATTTTTTAAAATTTGTATTGTGCTTTAAGTGAAAGTTTACAAATGAAGTCAGTCTCTCACATAAAAACTTATATACACCTTGCTACATACTCCCCATTACTCTCCCCCTTATGAGACAGCCTGCTCTCTTCCTCTACTCTCTCTTTTCGTGTCCATTTCACCAGCTTCTAACCCCCTCTACCCTCTCATCTCCCCTCCAGGCAGGAGATGCCAACATGGTCTCAAGTGTCCACCTGATCCAAGAAGCTCACTCCTCACCAGCATCCCTCTCCAACCCATTGTTCAGTCCAACCCATGTCTGAAGAGTTGGCTTCGGGAATGGTTCCTGTCCTGGGCCAGCAGAAGGTCTGGGGGCCATGAACACCAGGATCCTTCCAGTCTCAGTCAAACCATTAACTCTGGTCTTTTTATGAGAATTTGGGGCCTGCATCCCACTCTCCTGCTCCCTCAGGGGTTCTCTGTTGTGTTTCCTGTCAGGGCAGTCATCAGTTGTAGCCAGGCACCATCTAGTTCTTCTGGTCTCAGGATGATGTAGTCTCCGGTTCATGTGTTCCTTTCTGTCTCTTGCAAACACCTCAATTTTGAAGTCTCTGCACATTGCCTCCTTTTGATCAAGGATTTCCATGAACACCCTCTGATCACTAATGGTAAAAACACTTTCTCCTACATAGACTAAGTGATTATCTTATCTCTTAGGTGGATACTTAATTTGGTAAGTTTTTAAGACCCCGGATGTCATGGATTGAATTAAGTCCCCCCAAATATGTGTCAACTTGGTTGGTCATGATTCCCAGTATTGTGTTGTTGTCCTCTATTTTGTGATTGCAATTTTTTGTTAAAGAGGATTAGGGTCGGATTGCAACATGCTTACTAAGGTCACATCCTTGATCCAGTGTAAAGGGAGTTTCCCTGGAGTATAGCCTGCACCACATTTTACCTTACAAGAGGTAAAAGAAAAAGGAAGCAAGCAGAGAGTGGGGACCTCATACCACCAAGAAAGCAGTGCTGGGAGCAAAGCACGTCCTTTGGACCCAGGATTCCTGCGCAGAGAAGCTCCTAGTTCAGGGGAAGATTGATGAGAAGGACCTTCCTCCAGAGCCGACAGAGAGAGAAAGCCTTTCCCCGGAGCTGATGTCCTGAATTTGGACTTCTATTCTACTAGACTGTGAGAAAATTAATTTCTCTGTTTTGTGAGAAAATAGTGGAGATGGGTTCCATGTGAACAGCAGTTGAACATGGTTCAGTCAGCCCTGAGCAATGGGTGAGTGCCATTCTGAAGGGCCTTAAAGCCTAGGACACAGGCCAGGGTGGAGGTGCCGCAGGTGCAGATCTTGGTGGTAGTAGCAAATATTCAAACAAGAACTTCAAAGGCCAAAAATTTCTCTTTGCTAAAGCCATCCATTTATGGTGGTCCTGTTATAGCAGCACTAGATGACTAAGACACCAGATGATACCATTCAAGTATCGGGTGCCACCTGGTCTTTTCACCATGCCGTGGCTTAGCATTCAGCTTCTGTTATCTTTAATTGGGAAAATGCATGGGACAGGGTCACATTAGAGGAACGTCTTGGCCTTTTCAAAGGATTACTCTCAGGTGTGAGGTTCCTCTAGTTTGTTACTAAAATGAATTTCATCTATACACATAATTCTGCTCATTGGCATTAAATCAGTGTTCTGAGTAACAGCATTAGTCATACATTTGATACAGCATTTGATTAGTGCAATAATAATTATGGCGAGAAGTATGAGTAAATCAGTAAGCAGTATGGATCAGATCCATGATCCCATACCTTGAGGAAACCAGCTAAATATGTCTAGAAAAAGGCAGTCCAATCTAGGGGGTGTTTGGAACCAAGTACCATTTTGGCAAATTTGTTTAATATCTTGCTCTACTTCTCCAGTGGTGTTTATCCAGGTACTGCAGGAGGTGTTAGCAATAGCACAGGCTCCTCTCTGTTGTGGTAGAATAAAATCAAGGGATACCCTATTATCTAATACCACCTTTACAAGACTCTAAAGATTTTTGTTGGGCTGCCATCCCATCAGCAATATCATTGGCTAATTGTTCCATAGTGGCAGATATGTTGCTGACTGAATGTTCTAAATCCAAATTGCTGTAGGTATGAATTAGAGCTTGAAGAAAGGTGTATCCCCATCCTGGCTTTTCAGTTAATGTATTCCTGCTCTCTCATTTTTATCTTCCTTTTTCTAATAATTTAAAATTATTAGTCCAGTGGAGGGTCTCATTATAACAGTGAATTTCTAAGGGGACTCCTATATGACATAAAGTACATCAGTTAGTCATGTCCCATTCAACCAAACAGGGTAAAGCCCAAACATGTGATTCATCTTTTGGGTTGGGCATATCTATATAAGAATATTTAGACCTTCCACATAAAAATGTGTATCCATAAGGAGGGCGGATCATATATTTCTGTTTATATTTAGTGGAGGTGAAATGGTCTCATTAATCTGCTTGAGCCAATTTTGTCAAAAAATTATTGCAAATGGGTAATCATCCTAGTTCCAACATCACTGGCTTCCTAATTCTAGCCCAGGGCTCTTTTTCCTTACTGGACTCAAGCAGCTTGTACTTGATATATAAGTTGTAAAGAAGTTCATTCAAAATCTAGTGAAACTTGTATAGAAAACCAAAAACTTGGTTTTTGATTTTTGAGAGGGTTCCAAGCAGATCAGAGCAATTCCTAGCTATGATTTGGGTTAGACTGAAACCTGGAACCTGGGGTTGGGCTAATAACCCAGCAGGATGCCACCGCCTAACAAGTATGGTTCATTTAAAAGTGATATTAAAGTTAATGGTGGCAGGAGGCACAGAGCTATAAATTCGTATAGGAGTAGCTAAAAGGTAAGAGTTTTAACAGACTGTCTGTGGCGAGGGATGGCAAATCCAGCAATCAGTCAAGTTAGGTGAACTAGCCATGGGTTGGGCTAACTTGATAAAGGCATTTTCACTTCAAGTGTCAATGAGAATTGTGAAATATAATAGAAGAAACTTAAGAGCTTCATAATGGAAGAAAGCAAAACAAAATAGTAGAGTAGAGTGAAAGTTATAAAGATAATGGCTATAATAATACAACCCCCTTCAACTGTTGGCATGCAAGGATAAGACGTCAAAACAGGAAATAACACTACAGGTGAATAGTAACTGAGGAGCAGGAATATCCCTATGTGTAGGAAACAAAATCCAAGAAAACTAATAATATGCATGAGCAGTTAAACCATGGGACAATATAAACATGACATAAATAATAGGGTAATTAACAAAAGTATAGCTGCAAAGGTAAGACAGGTGGCAGAAATGTCAATAGTTTGTATGGGAGTCTTACCAGTTGATGAGTCCAAATTGGTAAAACAGGGCTATTCCAAAAATAATAATTATTAAGAAAAGTCCAACAATTATCAAGCAAAGACCAATAATCTTAAGGGCTTGTATTAGGTATATTCCATATGAGGTCTTATCCCTTGTTCTTGGGAGAGCCATCTGCTCCTAAAGTTGTTTGCTTCTGGCCTCTGGGGCATTTGAACTTAAATTTTAGTCCTTCCATGGGTTCAACAGTCCAGGTAAAGTCAATGGTGGCTTTCTTTAACTGAGACAGATTAATCCAAGGCTTGATTTCCTGTAATTTAGCAGCCCAGGTTAATGAAAAGGAACAAACAGAGTTCCTTCCAGTGAGGTTTGAGATAGTCCTTTAATTGGTGTCTTTTCCAATAAACATAATTGCCAGGTGAAATGGAAGGCGATTTAGATATACAGTCAGGCAGTGCATAATGTCCGTTTGGGCAAAGTCTAATTGCATATATGTCCATGGTCCCATAAGGCTATAATAGAGTTCAGAAATCCTGATCAGTGATAAGTTAGAATTTCCTATCCATTGAGGGTGGTTCCTGCCCGGTGCAACCCCTTGAATCAATTGAGAGACAACAGGCCTTTGAGAAGGAGAAAGTAGACTTCATTGCAAGCCAGTCAAGCAAGGAACTCAGAGACTAAGTCTCAAATCTAGTTCTGCCATTTGCTGACTGAGTGACTTTGGAAAAGCCAATTAATCTCCTGAGTTTTGGTTTCCATATCTGTGAAATGGAGATCAGAAGGCCATAGAGGGGTTAAAAGCAGCAAGGCTTTTGAAAGTGCTTGTAAACTGTGAAATGCCATGAAGCATCCAGTGGACTCCAAATATGCTCGCCCACACCCCAAGTCTCCACCTCCCCATGTCTCTGGCCTTGGGCTTTGAGTGGCCAAGCTCCCAGCCCAGAGGCAATGCCCTTCCACCCTGTCCATGCCTTGTAAACTGTGAAATGCTATATGGTATTCACACAACCTTCAAATCACATAATGTCCTATTTTCACAGAACGTATCATGGACATTAAGAGACATATGACAGTATCTAATTTCTGATTATCAATTGCTTCCTTTATCAGTGAAGCATTTTCCTTGGAATATGGAATTAAAGCTTGGTGATATTTTAACAAACTGGCTTAAATCAAATTAGAGTCAGTCCAAGCTGACCAATAAGGGCGGACCATAGGCTGTCCAGTGATAATCTCATGTGGAGTCAGTTTATGAGGCGCAAATGATGTAGATCTTATGTTTAAAAGGACAAGAAGGAACACTTGGACCCAGGGCAAGTGTAAAAAAAGTGGAAAGCTTGGCCATCTGGGTCTTTATAATGCCAATAGTCCTTTCCACAAGGCCCAATGATTGAAGGTGATAAGAGCAATGAAGCCTCTGAAAAACTGGAAAAATCCTACATATTTCTCTTATTTCTTGTCTGATAAAGCGAGCACCCCTATCAATACAAAGAGTATTAGGAGCTCCCCAGGTGAATATAATATTCTTAAGGAGTTTCTTCATTACAAAGGTTACCTTGTCTTGATGGCTAGGAAAAGCTTTCACTGAATGGGAAAATCTACTAATCATTACTAACACAAATTTATAACCATTGCAGGGTGGTTATCTCAATAAACTCAACTTCTTATTCAAGCATGGGTCATGAAGGTAGAGGGTATCTTCCTGGTGGGACCTTGTAAGGTTTGCCCAAGTTAAATTTGGAGCAAACAGAGCAATGTTTGGTAATATGATCAGCAGCTTCCCAAAAATGCCACCACCAGTATTTGCTCAGTATCTCTAACATCTTATTTCTCCCTAACTGGAAATTCACGTTTTGCTTTCATCATGGGAATTTGGAGGGAGTTTGGAAGAACTGGCAAGTCATTAGGCCCCATCAATATTCCCAAAGCAGGTTCCTACAAACAATGGCATTTTTTCCACATCTCAATTTCTTCTGCTGGGGTCAATAATTGATTCACATAAAGATATTCAAAAGAAACCTTATCAGGAGGGCAACATTCTATTAGGATTTTGAATAGATAGGAAAAGAGACTCTTGTCTTCATAAGCATGGCTTAAAATGCCCCAGATTTTGGGGCCAAAACAATATGAGGCAAGCAAGTAGAAAAATAGGGAAATACGTGATCTATTTTTTTTTATAGCTGTAGAAAAATCTCCCCACCAACATTTCTCTAAGGCTTGTACTATTTCATCTCCTTCTAACTCCAAATGCTCACACAAATAATTTTGGAAAACAAGGATATGTAAACATCCTGGTAAAACAATTTTTTTATTGGGTCCTGTCCATAATTTGGTGGTCAAATCTTGGTAACAGCCAGCATTCTCAATCCATAATTTCATCTTTTGAAGCTAATTATTGGTACTGAAAAATCAGCTCTGAGGCTGCACGAGGATTAAATTTTGAAAACGTCTCTAACACATTTTCCTACTTAGGGGCTACAAACAATTTAATCATTTCATTATTTCCCTCCTTTTCATCACGACTATGAATGAGAGGTTTATTATCGCTGTCAAGATCATGAATGAGGACTTTCACCATTAATGGGAGGTGGGTGGGATGTGGCCTGCTTAGCTGATCTATCAGCTAGGCCATTTCCTTTTATTTCTTCAGTTTGGGGAACCCCTTTGGGTTGGTGAGCCTGAATTTTAATTACGGCAATCTCATAGAGGAGCAAAAGTCTTCTAAGATTTCTGATATAACCCGTTACCATCAACTCAATTCTGACTCATGGTAACCCTGTAAGAGGTTTCCAAGGAGCAGCTGGTGCATTCCAACTGCCAATTATTTGGTTAGCAGCTGATCTCTTAACCAATGTACCAACAGGGCTCCTCTGCTACTACAGGGCAATTTTAATCTGGGTTCCAGAGGAAGTTAGGAACCTCCCTTGTTTCTATAACATCCCCAAATCATGAGCACTTCCAAGTCCATACCTCAAACCCATGTGAATACTTACTGATTGTCCAGAAGCAAGTTTGCAAGCCTTCATGAGAGTGACGAGTTCAGCTTGTTGAGGAGAAGTGACCTCAGGAAGTACCCTGCTTTCAAGAACTTCATTGGAAGTAGTGACAGCATATCCCCTGGTAATTGGGGCTGGCAGGGTCAGGTTTTAAATATGACCCATCTATAAAAACAAAACAAAAAACACCTAAATTTGGGCTAGTAAGAGGAGTTTCTTGTAAATCACTCTGGGGAGTTAAAAGTTGATCAGTAAAATCTAAACAATTATGAGAGGAATGGTCTTCAGCATTTGGAAGGGGTAGAAGAGTAGCAGGATTTAAAGAGACCACAGTATGTAGCCAGATGTTACAGGCAGCTAGGAGGAGGACCTCATAAGTCAGTGTGTTGGTTGAAAAGTGCTGGATTAGGTTAAAGATATCAGACACTTCATGGGGTATATAAATATCAGTAAGATTTCCCAACAGCATATCTGCTGGGCCTCAAGTAGTTTTGAAGTGGAAGCAAATGCCCTCAAACAAGGAGGGCAGCCTCTAGCAACTGAATCCAACTGGACATTCTAGTATCTGACTGGTGCCTGTTGCTCTCCATGTTTTTGGGTGACAACGCCTAAGGTATTTCCAAATATTTCATGAACAGAAAGTGGAAAATCCAAGTTATAATTCAGAAAACCTAATTCTGGAGTATTTATTAATGCTTCTTTTAACTTTGATATGGCTTCTTAACCTTCTTTCAAAAGGTGAAAAGTGTCTGTCTCTGAGATTTACAAATATTGATATAAAGGTTGGGCTAATAAAGAAAAATTTGCTTTCCAGGCCCACAATAGCCACCTACTGAACCCAAACCAAACCCATTGCCTTCGAGTCGATTCCAACTCATAGCAACCCCATAGGGTGGAGTAGAACTGCCCCATAGAGTTTCCAAGGAGCACCTGGTGGATTTAAACTGCTGACCTTTTGGTTAGCAGCTGTAGCACTTAGCCACTACACCACTAGGGTTTCCACAATAGCCACAGAGTTCTAAAAATCCTCTCAATTGTTTCTTTGTAGTAGTGATAGGAAATGCTAAAATGTTTTCCTTCCTTTTGGGATCATAGTGATCCTTTTACCTGACATTATATGCCATAAATATCTTACTGAGGGCAAGGATAGTTGCAACTTTTCCTTGGAAGTCTTATGTCCTCCACTTGCCAAATATGTTAATAGAGAAGACTGTCTTTGAGATAGGCGTTCGGAGAATTTGAGAAAATGATCAAGTCATCCACATATTGTAATAAAGTGAATCCATGGGTAAATTGTAAAGGCTGGGAATCAACATGTAAGATCTGGGAAAAATAATTGGGAGACTTGGTGAAGCCTTGAGGCATTACAATCCAGGTGTATTGCTGTTCTCCCCATGTGATGACAAACAAATATTGACTGTATGTACAGTAATGCTAAAGAAAGCACTACAAAGATCAAGTACTGTAAAGTGAGTAGCCTCTGAAGGGACATTAGAAAGGAACAAATGGGAATGGGAAACTAAAGGGAATCTGGGAATAACAATACGGTTGATTGCCTGCAGATCTTGTACAAACCTCCATCCTTGATTATTTGGCTTCTTAACTGGGAAAACAGTATTGCAGGGACTAGACAGGGAATAATGAAGCCTTTAGCAAGGATGCCTTGAATTATAGGAACAAGTCCACCCTTTTTATCTTTCTTTAAGGGATACTGTGAGATCTTAGTCAAAGGTTTGGAGTAATCAACTTGAATTTTGATCTGGTCTGCCAACAGACACAAACTTCAGTGGTTGTGGTGGTTCATAGGTTTTCTGGTACAAACAAGAAATTATCTAAAGGAACAGGGGAAGTGTAAGAATGGTTCTCTTGCAAGGGTAGGCCTAATGCCTGCAAATAGCAAATGGTTTCTTCTGATATGGTTCTCTCAGTTTCATGTTGACCGTCTGGGAGTTCTAATAACATGTCTTCTTGTTCATTAAATTGTACATGACAATGCCATTTAGATAATAAATCTCTTTCTATCAGATTAACTGGGTGTATCTTTACTAAGTAGGAAGCATGTAAATCTATTATAGGGTCAAAGAATATTGGGGCAATTCCCACAACTTTAGAAGTTTTGGTACTCTGGGTCACGGGCTTTTGTAAACACGTGGGGTTAATAGCTGATATAGCAAAACCTGTATCAATTTAAAATTTACAAGGTTCTCTATTAACATGAATTATAGTTTTTCCCCATGAGTCTAAGTCCACCATTGGAAAAGCTCTACTTTTGTCCCTGGAGGCCCTTCATTATGCTTTTACCTGGGTGGTATCTGATGATAAGTTGCCCAATTTATTCTTTAATTTTATACAACCCTTTTAAAAAATGTACGGGTTTCATGTAATAGTGACAAACTGTAGGTTTAGTACCTCCTGGCTCAGTACCTACATAAGCTTTAAATTTATTGTAAACAGGGGACTGCAGCTGTTTTAATTGTAAAGCTATTAACTTTTTTGTTGCAGCAGTTTGTTTAGGTTCCATAGTCTGAGCCATTTCATCATGGGCTAAACCAGTTTGCTCATCAATAGGAGCTATTTCCCAATCAAGCCAATGCTTTTTTATGAAGGCTGAAAGTTCAAGATTCAGGTCAGATAAAATGTGGCATTAAAAGTACCTGAAGCTCCTGAGGTCATTGGATATAACCCAGCATGTGCAACAAATTTTTGAAAAATCTATTTTGAAAGTCATAAACACTTTCATCTTTATTTTCGGTACGAGAATGAATCTGTGTCCATTTAACTAATGGAAGAAAAGCTTTATCAAGGGCATCAAGCCCTTGAACCTCCTAGATCATATCCTCATCTGTCTTACCAGTATCTAAAGCAAGACTGGCCTGAATGTTCCTCCATTCAGGGTGTTCTAACTATAATTGAACATCCCCAGGACTTGTTAACATATGGACTAGTTGATATAGATCAGTAAGCCTGGTTGGTAAGCTTCAATGATGATTTTAAATTCCTTAGCAAATTTATGAGTCTTTTGCAGCTCCGGAAAGTCCTTAACAGTACTATGTACCATATTTTTATGAAAATAATGCACACCTTCTGTGTTTGTCTGCTGGCTGTGCCCTCCTGAGGTATTTTCATAAGTGTGCTATGTTTTTTTTTACAGCAACGTGTGGAAGAGGATTAGCATGATGGTGCTTGTTAGGGTACCACCCAGGGGAAGGGCACGGCTGGAAAACAAGCACAGAAGGTGTGTGTTATTTGCATAAAAATATGGTAATTCAATGTAGCCCGACATACAAAGGACACATTAGGTTCTTTAGAGCATTTCCTAGTGCCTACAACTGGGGGTGTAAGGTGAATTTTAAAGGATATTTCAGAAATAGTTTTCTCTTTTACAGTAGGTTCTCTGGGGATGAAAGGGGATTCTGAAAGAGTGGTAGTAACAGAATAGAAAAGTAGGGATGAATACAAAGGGAACACAGTAAGTGATGGAGTAGAAGGAGAAGGGGAAGGCACCTGACATTCCAATTCCATTTTTCTTTTAGTCAATTTAGAAATAGTATCTTGCATGGAAGCCATTCTGTTTTCTGGTTACCTTTTGTAAACTTCTATACACCAATCAAAATAAATGTCCCATTGTGGTTTGCTTAATGTGGGATTCTTTTTCTTCTAATTTACTGCACAGAAAAATCAATTTATCTAAATCAAAAGAGTCCCAAATCATCCATTGATTCTCTAATCTGTCTTTAGTAAAGTCATGTCATTGTTACAAAAAAACAGACTAATGTGAGGGCAAAAGTGTCATTTAAGTGGCTGGGGTGCCCAAGGGCAGCCCTGTTGCTCTTAGAAGTGTCATTTCCCATATTATTAAAATAGCAATGTGCACGTGCTAGTGAATCCCAAAGGTGCACCATCCTTAATGCACACGAGAATTCTGAATGTGCAATATTAAAAGAAAAGAAAGTATGAGTTTAATTCGAAGACCTTGGTTCTCCTTAATTCTGCTAGAATCTTATTCAGGAATTGGCTGCAAGGTAGAACTGGTGTATTGTTTATTCTAATGTGTACCTTTTTGTTGTGGGAGTGTTTTCTTGCAGTCAGCAGGATAGCCAAATACTTCTGGTCCAGACTGCATGCAGCTTATTCTAACACAGAAGATTTTAACTGCCTGTGGGGGCCAGCAACCACTCTATCAGCTTTTAAGAGTCAATCTGTTCCTAGATTTATTCTTTGTGGCTTATTAGGCCTGGGATAATTGAAGTGACAGCCTCTCCATACTGATTTAGGCAATGAACTCATCAAAGTGTTCAGAATGAGAACAGAAATGAAAGTAAAACAGACAACCAACAATAAATCTCAAAGAGTGTCATTCAAGAATGCAGAGCTCAGTCAGAGAGATCTTTACCAGGGGTGACTTCTGGGATCCTGTGGAGACAGAAAGGGCTCGAGGGGCCTACACCAGTACCAAAGCTTCTGGCCTTCGATGTCATGGGGCCACTGAGGATAATGTGCCTTCAGACCCCATGTATCTAGCAACAAGAAGTGTCAAAGAGTAGGAATGTGTACTCTATTAAAATAGAAACAAGAGATTTATTGAAGTTTCAAAAAAGGTTCAAACCAGAGACAAGTTAGGTCTCAGAAACTGAAACAAAACACTCCCAGGAAGAGGGGCAAAAAAAGGGTACATTTATATGGTTAAATCATGAACTAACAGCGTAAAATCTATGACTGGTGCTCAGTGTTTCAAGCAGGTAAGAGGCAGGATATCTTGAAGTGGGGTCGTGAAGGAGATTGGTACAATAGGTATAGGTGGATGATTGGGATTGGTTACGCAAAATAATTGCAGAAATGCATCACTATAGGGAGTGTCTAAGGCGGTCGCAAGATGATTACAAAGCATCCTTTCTCAAGAACATTATGTTGAAAATAGCTAGGGTAACAATATAGTTCCTTAGGGCAGATGGCTTTGGAGATGTCTGATAAGCTAATGGCATCAGGACCCTTACAGAAGAATTCTTTCCCCACCTTTGTCTTAATCACAAAGAAAAACATTTTCTTAGTTACAAACTTTAAATCCATACAGAAGTTACAGAGTGTTAAAGAATTTAGCAAGCATTAAGGATGGAATCTGAACTCAGACCCAGACCAGCCATTTTACCAGATGTCATTATGGATTGAATTTTGTCCCACCCAAAATATGTGTCAACTTGGTTAGCTAGGCCATAATTCCTCAGTTTTGAAGATCCTGCACAAACCACTCCTATTCAATATTGTACTGGAAATTCTAGCCAGAGGAATAGGGCAAGAAAAATGAATAAAATGTATCCAAACTATAAAGGAAGATATAAAACTATTCCTATTCACAGATGACATTATCCTATACACAGAAAATTCCAAAGAATCTACTAAAAAGCTTCTAGAACTAATAGAGGAATTTATCAAAGTTACAACAGATGAGGCCAACACACCAAAATCAGTTGAGTTTCTATATAACAGCAACATGGAATCTGAAAAGAAAATTAAGAAACAATTCCATTTATTATAGCATGTAAGAGAATAAAATATTTACAAATAAATTTACCCAGGGATGTGAAAGACATGCAATGAAAATCATAAAACACTGCTGAGATTAAAGAAGACCTAAGTAGATGGAAAGACATTCCATGCTCATGGATTGGAAGATTTAATATAGTCATGGTGTCAATACTACACAAAGTAATCTATAGATACAACCCAATCCTAATCAAAACTCCAACAGCATTCTTTATAGACATGGAACAACTAATCCTCTATACTATATGGAAAGGCAACAGACCTCAAATAGCCCAAGCAATTTTGAAGGAGAAGAAAAAAGTAGGAGGCTTCACACTTACTGACTTCAAAACATATTACACAGCTACAGTAATCAAAATAGCCTGGTACTGGTTCAATGATAGACACATAGACCAATGGAATAGAATTGAAAATCCAGAAGTATATCCACAACATGTATGGTTAACTGATTTTCAGCAAGGGAGTCAAATCCATTCAATGGGGGAAAGAACAGTCTCTTCAACAAGTGGTGCTGGCAGAACTGGATTTCCACATGCAGAAAAATGAAGCAAGACCTATACCTCACACTATACACAAAAAATAATTCAATGTGGATCAAGGACTTAAATGTTAAATCAAAAACCATAAAGTTCTTGGGAGAAAACATATAAGCAAAGCTTCAGGACCTAATTTTTGTTCAATGATATATTATCAAACACAACAACGAATGCACATGCAACAGAAAGCAAAATAGCTAACTGGGACCTCATAAAGGTTAAATACTTATGTTCATCAAAAGATTATCAAAATAGTAAGGAGACAACCAACAAGCTGGGAAAAGTCTTTGGGAATGATATAACTTATAAGGGTCTAATATCTACAATGCGGAAAACATCCACAATTTAACAACAAAAAGACAACCCACAGGACTTCACCAAAAAGGATATTTAAGGGGTCAACAGACAAAGGAAAAGATGCTCAACATCATTAGCCATCAGAGAAATGCAAATCAAAATCACAGTGAGATATCGTTCTCTCCCACTACTGGAACCCTGGTGGCACAGTGGTTAAGAGCTTGGCTGCTAACCAAAGGTCAGCAGTTTGAATCCACCAGCCACTCCTTGGAAACCCTATAAGGCAGTTCTACTCTGTCCTATTTGGTCACTGTGAGTTGGAATCACCTGGATGGCAACAGGTTTAGGATGGGTAAGATAAAAACAAAACAAAACAAAAAAATAACAAGTGTTGAAGGGTACGTGGAGAAATATAAACCTTTGTCCGTTGCTGGTGGAAATGCAAAATGGTACAGATTTTGTGGAAAAAAAATCTGACTGCTCCTCAAAAAACTAGACGTAGAATTTCCACATGACCCAGCAATTCCACTTGTAGGTATATAGCCCACAGACCTAATAGAAATGACATGAATAGACCTATGTATACCTATGTTTCATTGCAGCATTATCCACAATAGCAAAAAAAAGTCATTATGGATTGAATTTTGTCCAACCCAAAATATGTGTCAACTTGGTTAGCTAGGCCATAATTCCCATAATGTGTGATTGTTCAACATTTTGTGATCTGAATTAATTATGCTCCATTTATTTTATTTTTATTGTGTGAAAATTTACAAATTAAGTCAGTCTCTAATACAAAAATTTATATACACCCTGCTAACCCATTGCCACACCCTGCTATATACTCCTAATTGCTCTCCCCCTAATGAGACAGCACACTCCTTCCCTCCACTCTCTCTTTTTGTGTCCATTCGGCCAGCGTCTGACCCCCTCTGCCCTCTCATCTCCCCTCCAGACAGGAGAGGCCAACATAGTCTCACGTGTCTGCTTGATCCAAGAAGCTAATTGTTCACCAGTATCATTTTCTATCTCATCATCCAGTCTAATCCCTGTCTAACAGTTGGCTTTGGGAATGGTTCCTGTCTTGAGCTAACAGAGGGTCTGGGGACGATAACCACTGGGGTGCTTCTAGTCTCAGTCAGAACATTAAGTCTGGTCTCTTAACCAGAATTTGGGGTCTGCATCCCACTACTCTCCTACTCCCTCAGGGGTTCTCTGTTACGTTCCCTGTCTGCATTCATCGGTTGTAGCCAGGCACCATCTAGTTCTTCTGATCTCAAGCTGATGCAGTCTGTGGTTTATGTGGCCCTTTCTGCCTCTTGGGCTCATAATTACCATGTGTCTTTAGTGTTCTTCATTCCCCTTTGCTCCAGGTGGGTTGAGACCAATTGATGCACCTTAGATGGCCGCTTGCTTGCATTGAAAACCTCAGACTCCACTCTCCAAAGAGGGATGGAGAATGTTTTCTTAATAAATTTTATTATGCAAGTTCAGTTAGATGTCCCCCGAAACCATGGTCCCCAAACCCCTGCCCCTGCTACTCTGGCCTTTGAAGCATTCAGTTTCTTCAGGAAACTTCTTTGCTTCTGGTTAAGTCCAGTTGTCCTGACCTCCCCTATACTGTGTATTGTCTTTCCTTTCACCTAAAATAGTTCCTATTTACTATCTACTTAGTTAGTACCCCTCTCCCTCCATCCCTCCCTCCCCGCTCTCATAACCATCAAAAATTTTTTCTTCTCAGTTTAAACTATTTCTTGAGTTCTTATAATACTGGTCTTACACAATATTTGTCCTTTTACAACTGACTAATTTCACTCAGCATAATGCCTTCCAGATTCCTCCATGTTATGAAATGTTTCACGGATTCATCACTATTCTTTATCGACGCATAGTATTCCATTGTGTGAATATACCATAATTTATCCATTCATCGGTTGATGGGCATCTTGGTTGCTTCCATCTTTTCGCTATTGTAAACAGAGCTGCAACGAACATGGGTGTGTATATATCTGTTCGTATAAAGGCTCTTATTTCTCTAGAATATATTGCAAGGAGTGGGATTGCTGGATTGTATGGTAGTTCTATTTCTAGCTTTTTAAGGAAGTGCCAAATTGATTTCCAAAGTAGTTGTACCATTTATATTCCCACCAGCAGCGTATAAGTATTTCAGTCTCTCCACAACCTCTGCAACATTTATTATTTTGTGTTTTTTTGGATTAATGCCAGCCTTGTTGGAGTGAGATGGAATCTCATTGTAGTTTTGATTTGCATTTCTCTAATTTTTAATAGCTAATGATCATGAACCTTTCCTCATGTATCTGTTAGCTACCTGAATGTCTTCTTTAGTGAAGTGTCTATTCATATCTTTGCCCATTTTTAATTGGGTTATTTGTTTTTTGTACTTGAGTTTTTGCTGTATCATGTAGATTTCAGAGATCAGGTGCTATCAGAAATGTCGTAGCTAAAATCTTTTTCCCAATCTGTGGGTAATATTTTTACTCTTTTGATGAACTCTTTGGATGAGCATAGGTGTTTGATTTTTAGGAGCTCCCAGTTTTCTAGTTTCTCTTCTGCATTGTTAGTAATGTTTTGTATACTGTTTATGCCATGTATTAGGGCTCCTAAGATGTCCCTATTTTTTCTTCCATGATCTTTATTGTTTTAGATTTTATATTTAGGTCTTTGATCCATTTTGATTTAGTTTTTGTGCATGGTGTGAGGTATGGGTCTTGTTTCATTTTGTTGCAGATGGATATCCAGTTATGCCAGGACCATTTGTTAAAAAGACTGTCTTTTCTACACTTAACCAACTTTGGGCCTTTGTCAAATATCAACTGCTCATATGAGGATGGATTTATGTCTGGATTCTCAATTCTCTTCCATTGGTCTATTTATCTGCTGTTGTACCAGTACCAGGCTGTTTTGACTACTGTGGTGGTATAATAGCTTCTAAAGTCAGGTGGAGTGAGGCCTCCCACTTTGTTCTTCTTTTTCAGTAGTGCTTTAGTTATCCACAGCCTCTTTGCCTTCCATACGAAGTTGGTGATTTGTTTCTCCATCTCATTAAAGAATGTCATTGGAATTTGGATGGTAATTGCATTGTATCTATAGATCTCTTTTGGTAGAAAAGACATTTTTACAATGTAAGTCTTTCTGTCCATGAGCAAGGTATATTTTTCCACTTATGTAGGTCTCTTTTGGTTTCTTGCAGTAGTGTTTTGTAGTTTTCTTTGTATGTCTTCTACATCTCCGGTAAGATTTATCCCTAAGTATTTTATCTTCTTGGGAGCTACTGTAGACGGTATTGATTTGGTGATTTCCTCTTGGATGATCTTTTTGTTGGTGTAGAGGAATCCAACTGATTTTTGTATGTTTATCCTGTATCCTGATTCTCTTCTGAGCTCTTCTATTAGTTTCAGTATTTTTCTTGAGGATTCTTTAGGGTTTTCTGGTATAAGATCATGTCATCTGCAAACAGAGATACTTTTACCTCTTCCTTGCCAATCTGGATGCCCTTTATTTCTTATCTAGCCTAATTACTCTGGCCAGGACCTCCAGCACAATGTTGAATAAGAATGGTGATAAAGGGCATCCTTGTCTGGTTCTCGATCTCAAGGGGAATGCTTTCAGACTCTCCGTTTAGGATGATGTTGGCTATTGGCTTTATAAATGCCCTTTATTATGTTGAGGAATTTTCCTTCTATTCCTATTTTTCTGAGAGTTTTTATCATGAATGGGTGTTGAACTTTGTCAAATGCCTTTTCTGCATCAATTGATAACATCACGTGATTCTTGTCTTTTGTTTTATTTATATGATGGATTGCATTGTTTTTCTAATGTTGAGCCATCCCTGCATACCTGGTATGAATCCCACTTGGTCATGGTGAATTATTCTTTTGATATGCTGTTCATTTCTTTTGGCTAGAAGTTTGTTAAGGATTTTTGCATCTAAGTTCATGAGAGATATAGATCTGTAATTTTCTTTTTCCGTGGTGTTTTTACCTGGTTTTGGTATCAGGGATATGCTGGCTTCATAGAATGAGTTTGGGAGTATTCCATCCTTTTCTATGCTCTGAAATACCTTTAGTAGTAGTGGTGTTAACTCTTCTCTAAAAGTTTGGTAGAACTCTGCAGTGAAGCTGTCTGGGCCAGGGCTTTTTTTGTTGTTGTTGGGAGTTTTTTGATTACCTTTTCAATCTCTTCTATTTAGTTGCTCTCCCTCTGTTTAATGGGTTAATGGGTTTACCTCTGTTTGTATTAGTTTAGGTAGAAAGTGTGTTTCTAGGAATTCATCCATTTCTTCTAGGTTTTCAAATTTGTTATAGTACAAATTCTCATAGTAATCTGATATGATTCTTTTAATTTCAGTTGGGTATCTTGTAATATCACCCATCTCATTTCTTATTCACCTTATTTGCTTCCTGTCTTGTTTTTCTTTTGTCAGTTTGGCCAGTGGTTTATCGATTTTGTTAACTTTTTCAAAGAACCAGCTTTGGTCCTGTTAATTCTCTCAATTGTTTTTCTGTTTTCTATTTCATTTAGTTCTGCTCTAATTTTTATTATTTGCTTTCTTCTGGTGCCTGAGGGTTTCTTTTGTTTGTCTCTTTCGATTTGTTCAAGTTGTAGGGATAATTCTTTGATTTTGGCCCTTTCTTCTTTTTGTATGTGTGCATTTATTGATATAAACTGACCTCTGAGTACTGCTTTCACTGTGTTCCATAGGTTCTGATAGGAAGTGTTTTCATTCTCATTGGATTGTATGAAATTCTTTATTCCATCTTTAATGTCTTCTATAACCCAGCCTTTTTTAAGCAGAGTATTGTTCTGTTTGAAGTGTTTGATTTTTTTCCCTGATTTTTCTGTTATTGATTTCTACATTTATGGCCTTATAGTCAGAGAAGATGCTTTGTAATATTTTGATGTTTTGGATTCTGCTAAGGCTTGCTTTATGACCTAATATGTGGTCTATTCTGGAGAATGTTCCATGTGCACTAGAAAAGAAAGTATACTTGGAAGCTGTTGGGTGGAGTGTTCCTTATATGTCTATAAGGTCAAGTTGGTTGATTGTGGCTTTTAGATCTTCCGTGTCTTATTGAGCTTCTTTCTGGATGTCCTGTCCTTCACCGAAAGTGGTGTGTTGAAGTCTCCTACTATAATTGTTGAGCTGCCTCTCTCACTTTTCAATGCTGTTAGAGTTTGTTTTACATGTCATTGGGTGCATAAATATTTAATATGGTGATATCCTCCTGATATATTGTCTCTTTAATCATTTTATAGTGTCCTTCCTTATCCTTTGTGATGGATTTACCATTAAAGTCTATTTTGTCAGAAATTATATTGCCACTCCTGCTCTTTTTTAAAATAATTTTTATTGTGCTTTAAGTGAAAGTTTACAAATCAAGTCAGTCTCTCACACAAAAACCCATATACACCTTGCTACACACTCCCAATTACTTTCCTCTAATAAGACAGCCTGCTCTCTCCCTCCACTCTCTCTTTTAGTGTCCATTTCACCAGCTTCTAACCCCCTCCACCCTCTCATCTCCCCTCCAGGCAGGAGATGCCAACATAGTCTCAAGTGTCCACCTGATCCAAGAAGCTCACTCCTCACCAGCATCCCTCTGCAACACATTGTCCAGTCCAATCCATGTCTGAAGAGTTGGCTTCGGGAATGGTTCCTGTCCTGGGCGAACAGAAGATCTGGGGGCCATGACTACCGGGGTCCCTCTAGTCTCAGACCATTAAGTCTGGTCTTATGAGAATTTGGGGTCTGCATCCCACTACTCTCCGGCTCCCTCAGGGGTTCTCTGTTGTGTTCCCTGTCAGGGCAGTCATCGGTTGTAGGTGGGCACCATCTAGCTCTTCAGGTCTCAGGATGATGTAGTTGCTGGTTCATGTGGCCATTTCTGTCTCTTGGGCTCGTAATCGCCTTGTGCCCTTGATGTTCCTCATTCTCCTGTGATCCAGTCCTGTTCCTTTTTGAATGTGTTTTTCTTGATACATTTTTTTCCATCCTTTGAGTTTTAGTTTTTTTTGTGTCTCTAAGTCTAATGTGTGTCTCTTGTAGGCAGCATATAGACGGATCATGTTTTTTTTAATCCATTCTGCCACTCTCCATCTCTTTATTGGTGCATGTAGTCCAATTACAGTGAATGTAATTATGGATAGGTATGAATTTTGCTGTTATTTTAATGACTTCTTTTTGTGTATTGTAGGCAGTTTCTTTTTCCCACTTAACTTTTTGTTCTGAGTAGTTTATCTTTATATATAGTCTTTTCCTCTTATTCATTGTTGTTAATTTGTTTCTGCTGAGTATTTTTTCTTGTATTTTAATTTGATGAGTAGTATAGTCTTCGTGGTTACTTTAATGTTTACATCTATTTTTCTAAGTTTAAACCTAACTTTTATTTCTTTATGTCTCCTTGTCTTCCTCTCCATGTGAAAGATCTATGACTACATTTCTTAGTCCCTCTTTATTGTTTTAGTGTTGTCTTCTTTTACATAATAACATCACTGCTTCCCTGTTGTGAGCGTTTTTTTATGTCGATTTATTTTTGTGATTTCCCTGTCTGGGTTGACATCTGATTGCTCTGTCCAGTGTTCTAGTCTTTGGTTGATACTTGATATAATTGATTTTCTGATCAAAGAACTCCCTTCAGTATTTTTTGTAGATTTGGTTTGGTTTTTACGAATTCCCTAAACTTCTTTTTGTCTGGAAATGTCCTTATTTCAGCTTCATATTTGAGAGACAGTTTTGTTGGATATATCATTCTTGGCTGGCAATTTTTTTCCTTCAGTTCTTTATGTAAGTCATTCCATTGCCTTCTTGCCTGCATGGTTTCTGCCAAGTAGTCCGAGCTTATTCTTATTGACTCTCCTTTGTAGGTGATTTTTTTTGTTTATCCCTAGCTGCTCTTAAAGGTCTCTCTATCTTTGGTTTTGGCAAGTTTGATTATAACATGTCTTGGTGACTTTCTTTTAAGATCTACCTTATGTGGAGTTCGACGAGCATCTTGGATAGATATCTTCTCATCTTTCAAGATATCAAGGAAGTTTTCTGCCAACAAATCTTCAACAATTCTCTCTGTATTTTCTGTTATCCCTGCCTGTTCTGGTACTCCAATCACTCGTAGGTTATTTCTCTTGATAGAGTCCCACATGATTCTTAAGCTCTCTTCATTTTTTTAAATTCTTTTATTTGATTTTTCTTCAAATATATTGGTGCCAAGTGCTTTATCTTCAAGTTCACTAATTCTGCCTTCCACATGCTCAATTCTGGTACTCTGACTTTCTATTGAGTTCTCTAATTCTGTAATTTTATTGTTAATCTTCTGAATTTCTGATTGCTATCTGTCTATGGATTTTTCCAGCTTATTAAATTTTTCATTATGTTCCTGAATAACCTTTTTGATTTCTTCAACTGCTTTATCTGTATGTTCCTTGGCTTGTTCTGCATATTGCCTCATTTCCTTCCTGATGTCTTGAAGGGTTCTGTATATTAATCTTTTGTATTCTGCATCCAGTAGTTCCAGGAAGGCACTTTCATCTAGAAGATCCCTTTATTCTTTGCTTTGAGAGCTTGTTGAAGTGATCATGGTCTGTTTCTTTATGTGATTTGGTATTGACTGTTGTCTCTGAGCCATCTAAAAGTTATCAAATAATTTTATTTTATGTTTGCTTACTGTATCCTAGCTTCTTGCTTTGTTTTGTTTTGATATGTCCAAATGGGTTGCTTGAGTGAGCTAGCTGGATTGTCTTCACCTTTTGAAGTTCTGACTTCCAGTCACCAGATGGCTAGAGCTGTTATCAGGTATATCAGTCTATCAGTCCATTCACTTTTCTTGTATGGATTCAGCTCAAGTGTCCAGGTAGCTGGTCATCAACTGTGTGGTACAGGCTGTATCATACAGTCTTAGAGGGGCAGAGGTGATTGGTGTAGGTACCAGTATCTGGTTGCAGCAGGGGGTCATGCTCTGAACAAGGCAGAAGACTGAGAATCATCCCCCAAGTGACTCTTAGGAAAGTGCATCCGTCTTCCCTAGAGTGTACCAGTGGTTGGGCTCTGCAGACGGACCATGGGCACCCAAAATTTTTGGTTGTGGAGACTGGGAGGTACCAGTTTTCCTTGGTCCCCTGTCGTGGGTGGCTGTGTGAACTGAGTGGAGCCACCAGTCCTTAGGCTCCTTGTGTGGGTAGGTGTGGACCGTTTAATAGGCAAAGTGGTGTCAAACACCCACCTCTCCACCACACAGCTGAAACAGTTGTAGTCTGCCAACAAGGGCCTATTCTTCTGAAATAGGCCCACAGAAGTCCACGCAGGAGGGAAAGGTACTCAAGGTCCACAGACCATTTATGCCTGGATAGGAGCGGCTTCTGTCCTGAGCTCCCTAGGTTTGCAGAGCTGGCAAATTATCTTTTCCCCAAACTGCAAATTTTTTTCTTCTGCAAGGCTGAGAGGATGGCTCTAGGCACTCAACAGGGAGTATCTCAGGCCTAGGGAAATCAACAGCCACTGAAGCTGGCTTGGGATTGGGGAGGCATGGTAAAATATATGCAACCACTTAGCTTTTGCTGAAAGCCCCGATCTTCTCTGGTTCTGGAGGTGTGAGTAGACTGTGTGGCTGGTTGCTTCTCCCTGAGGAAACTGTGGCCAAATGCTAGTACCAGCCTGCCACAGTCACTGCTAGGAATGGTGCCTGAGGGCTCCTGGGGATTCAGGTCCAGTAACTCCTCTCCACTTCTGAACTGTCTCTTCCTTTCCCTGCCACTCAGTTTGTTTTCTAACTTTGCCTTTGATATTCTGGGCTCCTAATTTGCCATAAATATACTCATTTCACTTGTTTTTTCAGGTCTTTGTTGTAAGAGGGCTCACTGGAAGCATGTGTCTATTCTGCCATCTTGGCCCCGCCTCTATCCTCCATTTTTTGATGTGTTGTAAACCCTAGCCTCTATGCCTGTGGTTATGATCCCACTGGTAGTGAGTTGTCCATTATGTTAATAGGCAGAATTAGGGTGGGATGTATCTTGATCCATCACCTTACTAGAGGATGTGACTCAAGTCCTCACCCTTACCCCAGTCACCACTCTTACCACCCTCATTCAAGTCATGCCCTTACTTGAGTCATGCCTTTTATCTTACAAGAGATAAAAGAAGAGAGAAGCAAGCAGAGATAGGGACCTCAATATCACCAAGAAGAGACAGGAGCAGAACACATCTTTTGGACCTGAGGTCCCCAGCTAAGAACTTCCTAGAACCAGGAGACTGAGAGAGAGAGCTGTAACCCTGGAGAAAGTGAGAATCAGCGGCAGAGAATCTTAGGCAGCAGAAGCAGGAGATGACACTGGAGCTGGCCCATGGAGTGAGAGAGAGCTGAATGCCTTTGAGCAGGAGGCTTCTTGGCAGAGTGGGGTGCATCTGGGCACTTACTGGTGGAACTAAAGAGCTTTGTAACACTTGCCTGAATAAGGCAGAGACCAAGCTAAGGGACCAAGGGGCTAAGAGACCAAGGGGTTAAGGGGCTGAGGGGCTAACGGACTGAAGGCAGGACAGAGGCCTGCCTGTGGACACAGATGAGAAAAGGCTCTCCTGATTGCTGCAGACCTTCCTCCAGAGCCAATAAAAACAAAGCCTTCTCCGTGAGCCAGAGCTCTGACTTCAGACTACTAGCCTCTTAAACTGTGAAAAAATAAATTTTGGGTTGTCAAAGCCACCCACTTGTGGTATTTCTGTTATAAAAGTGCTAGATAACTAAGGCAGATGGAAACAACATAAGTGTCCATTAATGGATGAATGCTTAAAATGTGGTACATTCATACACTGGAATACTGGTCAGTGATAAAGAGAAATGAGTTCCTGAAACATCTTGGAACATGGATAAACCTGGAGGCTATTATGTTCAATGAAATAAGTCAATCACAATTAAAGAAAACTGTATGTTCTCACTTTTATGAAATGGCACGAACAGATAAAATATAGAAACTAATATTCATTATCGGGGATGTTGGAAAGAGAGGGATTCGCTCTTTAGATAGACTCTTGTAATTTTTCGTGATGGGAAAGGCAGCACTGAATAAGAATGATGTGTATACAACTTGATTAAGGTAAACAATGATACTAAAATGTACAAGAAAAAGTTCATGCTGGTAATTGCTATGGCATATATAATTTTGAAACTACAGCAAAAACAACCAAAATATATATGTGTGGGTATATATGTATGTATGTAGGCATATATACTGAGCCCTGGTGGTGCAGTGGTTAAGAGCTCGGCTGCTAACCAAAAGATCAGCGGTTCAAATCCCCCAGCTATTCCTTAGAAACCCTGTGAGGCAGTTCTACTCTGTCCTCTAAGGTCACTATGAGTAGGAATCCACTCAACAGCAATAGGTTTGGTTATTTTGTAGGCATACATGAGTATAGGTATGTATATGTGAGTATATATGCACACATACATAGGTGTATGCATATGTATATGCATCTATGTGACAGTATGCACATGTATTCATATATATGTAAAAAGGCACATAGGGTGAACAGTTACAGATACTTCTTAGATATAACCAAGCACATTGTACAATTAGTTTTCTGGCTTTGAAGGATTAGGACCATAGTCTCATGGAACATCTTGGCCAATTGGCATAATATAGTTCATAAAGTTATGTTCTACACCCTTGTTTGGTGAGTAGCAGCTGGGGTTGTAAAAACTTGTGAGTGGCCATCTAAGATACAATCATTGGTCTCTGCTCATCCAGACCAAAAGAGAATGAAGGAAACCAAAGATGCAAAGAAAAAATTAGTCTATAGGAACCATGGCCTCATCTACTTTGAGACCAGAAGAACTAGAATATGCTTATCTACCACTACCAACCTTTCTAATCAAGGCCACAATAGACAACTCCTGACAGAATGGGAGAAAATGTGGAAGAGAACCTCAAATTTCAAAAAAAAAAAAAAAATAGACTTACTGGACTGGTTGAGACTGGAGAACTCCCTGAGACTATGGCAATGACATACTGTTCAAACCCTGAGCTGAAACTAACCCCCGAGGTCACCTTGTAGCTAAATAAATAATAGATTGGTTCATAAACTAATGAATATCACCCATAAGCTCCTTTAAAAAATCACCTATATGAGACCAAATGTCACCAATTACCCTACTCCTCACTTATCAACTATCTTACTATTCACTATTTTGTATGTACAACAATAGGAAAAATCTACTATTTAACTATTTTGCACATGAACAATGTACATCTGGCAGTAACAGATGCTAAGGTGTGAGGCAAGAGTAATGTTGGTTGTGATGGTTAAGGTTATGTGTCAACTTGACTGGGTCATGATTCTCAGTTATGTAATGATATATTTTGGCAGTTATGTAATGATGTAGTTATCCTTCTTTTGTATAATGCCGATTTTCTCATAATGCCCTGATGTTTAGAACCTAACCACATAGATAAGTGAGGACTGGGTGTAAAAGTGTGAATTCTCCCCCGTTAACCTAGACACTCACTCAGAAAGGAAATTATAATATAAAATAATAGCTGTTTCTGTTTTCTTGGATGACATATAAAGTGCTATATCATTTATGTAAATAAACTACAAAACAATACCATATGTTTTTCACTAATACAAGCCTATGTATAAATGCATAGAAAAACATGGAATAATACACGGCAAACTGAAAACAGTGGGTAATATATCTAAATATCTTTGTTTTGTTTTTTTCTTTCCATTCCTACAGCCATGTCTCAAAACCATAATTACCTTAGATATGGGTTATGCCAAAAGCCTCTTGGTCTCCCTAACCCTAGTCCTTGCTAACCTATAATCCAGTATTCTTCCCACTAAAAAGTGCCTTTAAAAAGTATAAAAATCAAACCATGCCATTCCCTGCTTAAAATCCTGCAATGGTTTCTTATAGCAAATAGAACCGTACTTAAGTTCATCCATAAGGCTTAAAATTTTCCATGATCTAGCCCCTGGCTGTTCTTCTAGTCTTAAAACTCTCTCCTCAACATTTTTGTTAAGGACATTTTTAACCTTTTCATATTTCCTCAGGCATGCTTTCTCTTTCTAAATTCCAGGCATTCAAACAAGCTGTTTCCTCTACTTGGGAACTCCTATGCACCTTTTTTACCTAGCTAATGTCTTTTTTTTTTTTTTTAATGTCTATTCATTCTTCAGGTTTTGGCTAAATGGGAACTTCATCAATCAGGGCTTTACTTACACCTAGTTAGCCCCTACCTGCAACACTCCCATAGCACCCTGCAATACTCCTTTTATAATACTTATTATACTTTGTTTAAATAATAGGTTTAACACCTGCCATCCCTGCTCTTCTGTAATCTCCGTGAGAGTATGCATTTTGTCAATCTTTTTGAACTCTTATTATGGTATCTTCTATTTAATTGGCACTTAAGAAGTAGTTATTGCATTAAAATCTTTTAGAATGGACACCAATATTTTTTAAATGGAAAATGCATTCAAAATTTCAGCTTCAGATATCACAAGTAAACTCCTACTTCATCCCTAGAAGTGGGAATAGCACCCTTCCCTGCTGGCCTCCTCAATCTCTCCAACTAAGCAGAGGAAGGAGAGATTCTTCCAGTGCCAGGTCACTGCTGTGGTTTTCATGACCTGACACAAGGGCTCCAGCAGGGTAGGAACTGAGGTGAATGGTGAGATCTGTGACTTAGGAAAATGTAAGAAGGACTAGGCTTGGAACCTGAGGATGGTGATTCTCTAAGATGGGGGCTGAGGATTCTGGCAGGAGGCTGAAGGTGAGCATTAGAGATGAGGGTTGAAGGAGGAGGGCAAAGGTGTGATGAAGACATTTACCTCCTTTCATCATGCTACTATTAACAATAGTAATTGCTATTATTATTTACTCTTTCATTTCTGTAATGCTTTAGAATTTTACAAAGTGATCTCACAAACGTGTTCTCACTTGCTTTTCACAGACAGCTCTAAAAGGGAAGCACCCATTGCAGTTGAGTTGATTCTGACTCATAGCAACCCTGCAGGACAGGGTAGAATCCCCTCCCATAGGGTTTCCAAGACTATAATCCTTATGGAAGCAGATTGCCACATCTTTCTCCCTCAGAGCAGTTGGTGGGTTCAAACCTCTGACCTTTCGATTAGCAGTCAAATGCTTAACCATTGTATCACCAAAGGGAAGCAAGGTAGGGATTATTATCCTCATTTCACACATGCGGATATTAACAATTTTGTTCACCTTCACAATTGATTAAGAATAGAGATACTACAAGAGAGTAAAACTTAATTATATGCTAAATACTTAAGAGAAAATAACAACAGCAGTTGCAAACCTAGGTCTATTTAAAATTAACACCAAAACGAAAACAAAACTGCTGTGGTCAGTTGATTCTGACTCATGGTGACCCTGTAGGACACAGTAGAAGTGCCCTATAGGGTTTCCAAGGCTGTAACCTTTACTGAAGCAGACTGTCACATCTTTCTCCCTCCAAGTCACTGGGTGGGTTTGAACTGCTGAGCTTTGGTTAGCAGCCTAGAGCTTTAACCACTGTACAACCAGGGCTGTTAATTCTATAACACAAGTCATTTTCACACTTTCTCCCTGTTATATTCTTAAAGTCTGTGAATCTGTTGCAATAGCCATTTTTTTTTGTCTTGTTCTTTATGGCTCTTTGTATTAGAATAGCTGCTAGGAATTTGACAACAGTTATCAAATCTTCCCTGCAGCACACTGCCTGTCAAAAATCTGATGGTCAAATGCTTCACATATTGCAATCAAACTGAGTGTGTAGGGTTTGAAAAATTCCAAAAGAAATCTGTCAGAAAAGAAATAAAAGCCCAAAGCTTTTGGAACATGTTGATCCAATTATAATGAGATGCTAACAACTTTCAGCCTTTTATGTATTTATTTATTTTTTCTTTAAGTCAATTTTACTTTAACTCCAAGGCTTTTGGAGGGTAAAGGGGAATAAAATCTGTAAGAGTGTTACAGATGTTTTGTTTCAGGAAATTTCACTCCCTCTCTCAGTGCATGCCAAAATATTGCGTTTTACATTTCTTAAGTATCTTTAAGTCTGCATCAGCTCGTATCTCCCATGATACTGATAAAATATATAGCTGACAAAGTTTCTTTGAAAAATAATCTTGTATGCTAGAAAAATTCAGCCAATGAACCTGGTCAGCTTCTGGACCTCCTGTTGGACTACAGGGTATAGAAGAACCTCTGAAAGACGTGCTTGATCCCAGCAGCCTACCCAGAGAATCCACGTACACTTCCAGCTCTTCTTGGTTAGAGCTGAGAAGACATTTGCTCCATGCAAATAGCAGTGGAGAAAAGCTCAATTTAATGTAATAGATACTAATCAAGCATGAAAAGCCTCCAATATAGGCTATGTTCTAAGATAGTGTTTCCGATATTTAATGTGCATACAAATTACCTTGGGATATTTTTAACTTGCAAATTCTTATTTTGGAGGCCTGCAGTGGGACCTGAGGGTCTGCATTTCTAAAAATCTCCCAGTTGTTGCTAAAGCTACCTGTCAGGGGCCTACCCTTTGAGTATCAAGGTTTTAGGCAACACAGACGTGAATTAGAAACAATGAAAAATAGCTCAAAGTCTAATGGGGAACTAAGACAGCAGTGTTCTTCGTGTATTATTTCTGTTACTTTGTCCCAACTTTTATGATCCACACAATCAAATGCCTTTGCATAGTCAATAAAACACAGGTAAACATCTTTCTGGTATTCTCTATTTTCAACCAGGATCCATCTGACATCAGCAATGATATCCTTCATTCCACATCCTCTTCCGAATCTGGCTTGAATGTCTGACAATTCCCCGTTGATGTACTGCTGCAATCGCTTTTAAATGATCTTCAGGAGAATTTTACTTGTTTGTGGTATTAATGATAAAAAAAATATATTGTTCAATAATTTCCACATTCTGTCAGATCACCTTTCTTTGGAACGGGCACAAATATGAATCCCTTCCAGTCAATTGGCCAGGTATCTGTCTACCAAATTTCTTGGCTTAAACGGGTGAGAACCTTCAGCACCGCATCCATGTATTGAAATATCTCAATCGGTATTCCGTCAGTTCTTGTAGCCTTGTTTTTCATCAATGCCTCCAGTGCAGCTTGGACTTCTTCCTTCAATATCATTGGTTCTTGATCATATGCTACCTCCTGAAGTGGTTGAACGTCAACAAATTCTTTCTGGTACAGTGATTCTGTGTATTCTTTCCAACAGCTTTTGATGTTTCCTATGTCATTTAATATTTTCCCCCCAGAATCCTTCAAAATTGCCACTCAAGTCTTGAATTTTTTCTTTAGTTCTTTCAGCTTGAGAAATGCTGAGTTTATTCTACTCTTTTGGCTTTCTAACTCCAGGTCTTTCCACATTACATTATAATAGTTTACTTTGTCTTCTCAAGCTGCCCCTTTGAAATCTTTTGTTCAGTTATTTTACTTCATTATTTCTTCCATTAGCTTTAGCTACTCGACGTTCAAGAGCAAGTTTCAGAGTCTCTTCTGACATCCATTTTGGTCTTTTCTTTCTTTCCGGTCTTTTTAACGATCTTTTACTTTCTTCATGTTTGATGTCCTTGAAGTATTTCCATAACTCTTTTGGTCTTCGGTCGTTAGTGTTCAATTCATTAAATCTATTCTTGAGGTGGTCTCCAAATTCAGGTGGGATGTACTCAAGGTCGTATTTTGGCTCTCGTGTACTTGTTTTAATTTTCTTCAGCTTCAACTTGAACTTGCATATGAACAATTGGTGGTCTGTTCCACAGTCGGCTCCAGGCCTTGTTCTGATAGATGATATTGAGTTTTCCAACATCTCTTTCCACAAGTGTAGTCAATTTAATTCATGTGTTTTCCATCTGGTGAGGCCCATGTGTATAATCGCCATATATTTTGTTGTAAAAAGATATTAGCAATGAATAAGTCATTGGTCTTGCAAAATTCAATCATGATCTCAGGTGTCATTTCTATCACCAAGGCTATATTTTCCAAATGTGGATCCTTCTTTGTTTCTAACTTTTGCATTCCAATCACTAGTAATTATCAATGCATCTTGCCTGCATGTTTGGTCAATTTCAGACTGCAGAAGTTGGTAAAAATCTTTAACTTCCTCATCTTTAACGTTAGAGGTTGGTGCTTAAATTTGAATAATAGTCATATTAACTGGTCTTCCTTATAAGCTTATGGATATTATCCTATCACTGACAGCCTTGTACTTCACGATAGATCTTGAAATATTCTTTTTGACAATGAATGTGATGCCATTCCTCTTCAATTTGTCATTCCTGGCAGAGTAGATCATATGATTGATTCAAAATGGCCAATACCAGTCCATTTCAGCCACTAATGCCTAGTATACCAATCTTTATGCATCCCATTTGTTTTTGATGACTTCCAAATTTCCTAGATTCATACTTTGTAAATTCCATGTTATGATTATTAATGGATGTTTGGAGCTGTTTCTTCTCATTTTGGGTCGTGCCTCATCAGCAAATCGTGGTCCCAATAGCTTGACTCCAACCATGTCATTAAGCTTGACTCTTCTTGCAGCTCTTACCCAGGCATATTTTGAGTACCTTCTGACCTGATAGGTTCATTTTCCAGTACTATTTCAGACAATGTTTAGCTGCTATTCAAAGGTTTTCACTGGCCAATTTTTCAGAAGTAGACTGCCAAGTCCTTCTTCCTAGTCTGTCTTAGTCTAGAAGCTCCACTGAAACCTGCACACTAAGGGTTACCTTGCTGGTATTTGAAATACCGATGGCAAAGCTTTCAATATCAAGGTAACACACAAGCCACCACAGTAGGACACATTGACTGATGCATGGTGGGGCTTAGACTTACTGGCCCATAAGATACTCATCTGTGCTTTAGAGTTACTGTTGTCGGTTTGATCTGATATATATAATTCTTTAAATAAGCACAATGCTCAAGGAGAACATTCTTTACAAATTCAGCTAAACTGTTGTTTACTTTTTAGATGACTTCAGGGAATAGTTTCAGTCCAAGGTTCAAAAATTTTCTCAGGGAAAAGATTTGGCGGATTCCACCAGCCTCAAAGGGTCCAGTAAGTCTGAAGTCTATAAAAAAAAATTTGAACTTATGTTTCACATTCCCCCCCTTTTAATCAGGATCCGTCTGCTGAGTTCTCCTATGTTTAGTGTCAAATTTAAAAACTCTTTCCCAGGGTCCAGAAATTTTATTGCATTTTTCTGTAAAAGTTTTATAGTTTTATGTTTAGGTCCATGATTCATTTGAGTTAATTATTTATAGGTGTGAGGATTAAGTTGATATTCGTTGTTTGCCTGTGGGTGCCCAATTGCCTCAGCATCATTTGTTGAGAAGGCTCTCTTTCCTCCACTGAATTGTCTTTGCTCCCTTGCCAAACTTCAGTTGGGCATATCTACCTGGGTCTATTTCTGAGTTTTTTACTTTGTTCCACTGATCTGTGTGTCTCTCATTCTGTCAGTACTACACTTTCTTGATTACCATAGCTGTCTATCAAGCCCAAATATTGGGCAAGTGATTCCTCCCAATTTATTCTTCTGTTTTCAAAATTGTTTTAGCTATTCTATATTCTATGACTTTCTGTATAAATTTTAGAATATGCTTGTCTATATCTAAAAAAAATACCTTGGCAGCAGTTTTATAGAAATTGCACTAAACCTATAGTAGCCTCCTACTTATGATGGGGTTCTGTTACATTGACTCCATTCTAAGTTGGCTCTGACATAAGTATTCAACTTATGTTGAACTTCGACTTACTTCTCTCTTTTCTTTTTTTTTTTTTTTAGTTTTCATTATTATTGCTTTTTATTATCAGTATCTTTTTAAATCCCATCTTTATTTGTCTTTTGGGGGTTTGGAAACATTACAGATAAACTTACAGACATATTTTAGCACATATATACATAAAAAATACACAAATCATAAAAATTCACTGACGATGAAGAAGAATTAGGTGACGCTGGCATTTTGTCAGTTGCAGTAATAACTCCACGTGTGGAAGGTTCTGAGTCATCTGCATTATCCTTTGAAATGGGGATGGTGTTTCTAGTCAGAAAATTAATGAGAGTTGTCTTTACGATTCTTTTCTTTTTTTCTTCATATATTTTAGAGTAACATCTTTGCCTATTGACGTTAGCAAAGTGATCAGCATTTGGGTCCATGTTTTTAAGCAACCAAAGCCCCTGATTTTGTTTAGGAAACTGAATCCACACAGCAGTGTTTTGAACAGTAAATCATAAAATTGACCATCTGTGAGTGAACATTTGAGAATGATAACATCAGCAAATTATGGGCTGCAACATTGTATGTGGTACTTATTACTAAGAATAAAATGTACAAAAAAATGGACAATCATAAGTGTAATTCATTGTAATTAGAATACGTTGTAAACTGGGGACTACCTGTAAATTGATTTGGGGAGAATTGACATCTTTCCTCTTCATGACCAGTGGGATATATGATTGTCCGTTAACATTTTCTGCCTCTTGCTTTTCTCAGGAAACTGGTTTCCCAGTTTTAGTGCATTCTGCCGCAAGGTAGGGGCTTGTTTGAAATGGATGAAATTGAAAATATGGGAGTTGGCACCTCATTACTGT
The DNA here is from genome assembly GCF_024166365.1 of Elephas maximus indicus. Classification (NCBI taxonomy): domain Eukaryota; kingdom Metazoa; phylum Chordata; class Mammalia; order Proboscidea; family Elephantidae; genus Elephas; species Elephas maximus. Next base: position 85,059,578 of record NC_064846.1, read on the forward strand.
GTTGATAGGGTATTTTATTAGGTGCTGCATCCTGGAGGTGTGATTTTACAAAACTTTTGTCTCTTTTGCCTTTTAACTGGGAGATAAGCCTCGTAAATACATTTCTTGGTTTCTATGTGCTCACAAGAATGTACTTCTCAGGAGAATAAGCTATTCTTAGGCACCATTCATTCCCAGATGTCATTAATTGTATCCAGGTGTTATGGCATCCCTGTTCAGCTGTGAGTTGCTGTCTTGCAATCTTCCAGGACTGCTCTTCGTGTTTTTGAGCTGTAAATACTAATTTTGCAATAAGGAAGAATGCATTGCAGTGGTAATTTTCAAGAGACACGAATTCTTGTAAGTTATTCTTAGGTGCCCTTCATTCTTGGAAACCCTGGTGGCAAAGCGGTTAAGAGCTACAGCTGCTAACAAAAAGGTTGACAGTTCAAATCCACCAGGTGCTCTCGGAAATTCTATGGGGCAGTTCTACTCTGTCCTATAGGATCACTATGAGTCAGAATTGACTTGGTGGCAACAGGTTGGTTGCTGTCTTCATTCTTGGGCACTATTCATAGTTTACACGTGTAGCAGCAACCATGCTTACCTGTGAGTTGCCCTGTAATTTTCCAGGGCTGCTTTTCTTGTTTCTTATGTGTAAATACTAATTTGGCGATAAGGAAGAATGCATTGTAGTGGTAATTTCTCTGGGATACACATGCTTTTGATTTTATTTTTTTTGAGCAGAAGGCTTGAATTAGGCAATTTGCCCCCTGTGTGTATTTTCATGTTTGTTTCGAGGTATGCTCTAGGTATTACCTTAGTTTTCAGAACCAACAATTTTTTTCTTTCTGGAACATCCCTTTCTTTTAGAAATGGTGAAGAGAATTAGAAACCCCCAGGAAATTCTAGATTATTTACTTTCTCTACCTGACAATGAGGAGGATTTGGATGAGGAGGGTTACAAAGATGTCTCGGAAGAGCTTACTGGTCTTGTGGAATCTGCAGCACATTCTGAAGGTAGGAAAAACAACATTGACATGTAAGTAGAAAAGGGGGGAAGAATTGGATGTTACAGGGGAAGGAAATGAAGCAGGTGATAATGACCATGATGGAGGGGAATGGTGTGAGAATGCCTCCTCCTCTGTAAATCTATCTGCCGTGCTTCATCAACATTTCCAAGTTTTCCCTGACTTCACCCATACAAGCAGAGAAGTAGATTACTTTTTGTCTGTATTTATAGAAGAGATTTTGGAAACTATAAAGAACCAAATGAATCTTTATGTGACCCAGGAGTGTTCCACATAATCTAGAGGGCAGGGGCTTAGAAGGATATCTGAAAACTGGCAGCCTACAACCAGAGAAGAAATAAAGGCATACATTGCTGTGCACATAGTAATGGGTGTACACGTCTTGCTGGAGCTCAAGCATTATTAGTCCAGTGATCCCAGCCTGGATGTTGCTTCAGTTCCAGACCTTATAACTAAAACCAGATTGAAGAGACTGACTGAAAACATACACTGTAAGTACAATTCAAAAGCCGTGCCCAAAAGAGAATCTGGTTATAACCGGTTTCACAAATTGCACCAAATTATCAGTGCTTTCAATAGTCATCAAGTGTCATGACAGTTGATGAAAGCATGGTGCCATTCAAGGGCCATCAACCAATAAAATAATACATGCAGATAAAGCCCATCAAGCATGGGTACAAAGTTTGATGCTTGGCTGGCTCAGAAACTGGCTTTGTGAGTCAGTTTGATATCTACTGTGGAAAAAAAGGCATAGGCAATAACTCATCTCTTTCCCTCGGTAAGAGTGTTGTGCTTGGACCATGTCATTCATGGTATCACTCTCATAGGCTCATTTCCTTCAGTTTTATGTCGTATTTCTTGATGAAAAGCATGAACAGAAGGGGACTGTATGCTGTGGGCACAGTGTGAGCAACTAGAAAGGGACTACCAGACATGCTGAAGAGGAAAGATAATTTACTGCATGGAGAATTTAGGTTTCGTACTAAAGGATATGTGTCATCAGTAAAGGGGCAGGAAAATATACCTGTGACAGTTTTTTCAATGCTCCACAATCCAAAGGATATCATTATTGTCAAAAGAAAAAACAAAGACAGTTCCTCCTCAGAAAGCCCTCATCCAAGAGCAATTGCAGCTTACAATGCCTTTATGGCAGGAGTGGACCGCTTTGAAAGGTACACAATGTGAAGACACTCTCTCAAGTGGTAGCATCGATTGCAGTATTTTCTTATCGACTTTACCATTGTAAACAGTTTTACAATGTGCAACTGTAAACACAGGTAAAGATGTGACCAACTATCATTCAGGTTTGCAATCAGCAGGCAGCTTTCTGTGTTCTGGAAAAGGAAGAGAAGAGGAAGACCCTCGTTTCTAGTAATGTTCAAGCTAGGAGTAAGCAGGGTGTCAGATGAGGTACAGCTTCAAAAGGATTGAAAGCATTTTCCTGTCAATGGATCTAGAAGGTGATGCAGACAATGGAACATTAAGAAGAAGGAGACTAGAACAAAATTTATGTTCAGGCATTGCTTAGTGCCTTTATGTATTACTCTATGTTTTAAAAACTTTCACAAAATAAATAAGCTAAGAAGAAGACTAGAACAAAATTCATGTACAGGCATTGCCAGTGCCTTTATATATTATGCCATTTTTTGAAAAGTTTCACAAAATAAAAAAGCTTCCCTCATAATGTCAATATTTCCTACCTCTGGTGTCTGTTGGAGCATATGTGTCCCAAAAATATGTACCAAAATCCATGTCTCATAACAAAAATTCAGAAAGATACTTGAATAAGCAGGACTTCTATTAGTGAAAACACGTAGTATAAACAAAAAATTAAAAGGAAAAAATAATTCAGTCTTGAAAGGGCTATGCTGAGTCTTCCAATCCATAAAGACAGTGTGTCTCTGCATTTCCTGATGTCGCCTTTGATTTATTTCTATTGCTGTTGTTGTTGTTCCAACTCATAGCGACTCTATCTACAACAGAACAGAACACTGCCAGGTCCTGCATCATCCTCAAATAGTTGTTAAATTTGAGCCCATTGTTGCAGCCACTGTGTCAATCCATCTCACAGAGAGTCTTCCTCTTTTTCTCTGACCCTCTACTTGATCAAGCATAATGTCCTTCTCCAGGGCCTGGTCCTTCCTGATAACAAGTCCAAAGTATGTGAGATGAAGTCTCACCATCCTTGCTTCCAAGGAGCACCCCGGCTGCGTTTCTTCCAAGACAGACTTGTTTGTTCTTCTGATAGTCCATGGTATATTCTTCACCAACACCATAATTAAAAGGCATCAATTCTTCTTTGGTGTTCCTTATTCATTATCCAGCTTTTGCACGCATATGAGGTGACTGAAAATACCATGGCTTGGATCAGGCACAGCTTAGTCCTCAAAATGACTGTTATGGATTGAACCGTGTCCCCAAAAATTATTTGTGAACTTGGTTAGGCCACAATTCCCAGTATTGTGTAGTTGTCCTCCATTTTGTAATTGATGTAATTTTTCTATGTGTTGTAAATCCTAATCTCCGCCTGTGGTTAATGAGACAAGATAAGATTATGTTAAACAGGATTAGGGTGGGATGTAACACCCTTACACAGGTCACACCCCTGATTCAATACAAAGGGAGTTTCCCTGGGGCATGGCCTGCATCACCTTTTATCTTACAAGAGATAAAAGGAAAGGGAAGTGAGCAGAGAGTTGGAACTTCATATCACTAAGAAAGCAGCACCAGAGCAGAGTGCATTCTTTGGATCCAGGGTTCCTGCATGAAGAAACTTCTAGTACAGGGGACAATTGATGACAGGGACCTTCCTCCAGAGCCAACAGAGAAAGCCTTCCCCTGGAGATGACACCCTGAATTTGAACTTCTAGCCTCCTAGACTGTGAGAGAAAAAATTTCACTTTGTTACAGCCACCCACTTGCTTAGTATTTCTGTAATAGTGGCACTAGATGACTAAGACAGTGACATCTTTGCTTTTTAACACTTTAAAGAGGTCTTTTGCAGCATATTTGTCCAATGCAATACGTCATTTGATTTCCTGACTGCTGCTTCTGTGGGTGTTGATTGTGGGATCCAAGTAAAATGAACTCCTTGACTATGCCAATCTTTTCTCCATTTTTTTCAATTAGCATTTTTAATATTCAGGTTATAGGCACTTAAGTGCTTTATTATATTTTTACCTAAGTATTTTATTTTCTTTGGATCATTTTATATGAAATTGTATAGTTTATTTGGTTTCCACTTCTTCATTGTCAGCATAAACAAATGTGTTTTTTTTGTGCTTTGATCTTGTATCATGCAACTCTGTCAAAATCTTATTAGTTCTAGATTTTTGTTGTCATTATTGTTGATTCCTTGGGATTCTCTAGATAGACAATTTTGTCATATGTGAATAGGGACTGTTTTATTTCTTCTCTTCCAATCTTCATATATTTTATTTTTTTGCCTTATTGCTCTGGCTAGAACTTACAGTATGTTGAATAAGAGAAGTGAGAGTGGACATTCCTGGCTTTTTCCCAATCTTAGGGGGAGAGCATTTAGATTTTAAACATTAAATATTTTGTTAGCTGTAAGATTTTTGTGGATTTTTTAATCAGGTTGGTGAAGTCTCCCTCTATGCCTAATTTGTTGATAAGTTTTATCATGAATAGTTGTTGGATTTTATCAAAATCTTTTTATGCTTCAATTGATATGTTTGTATGACTTTTCTTCTATTGATATAGTGTATTACATTGCTTTATTTTCTAATGTTATGTTCACCTTGCATATCTACAATAAATCACACCACTTTTTGCTGTTTACCTCTTTTTAATACACTGCTGGAGTCAGTTTGCCAATAGCTTAAGGGTTTTTTCACTTAAGTTCATGAGGGATGTTGGTCTGTAGTTTTCTTTTTTGTACTGTTACTGTCTAGTTTGGGCATAATGGTAATACTAGCTCACAGAATGGGTTGGAAAGACCCTCTCCCTTCTATTCTATTTTCTCAAAAATAGTGTGTAAGATTGCTGTTAATTCTTTACGTATTAGGTAGAATTATCCAGTAAAAGCACCTGAGACTGCAGATTTTTTTTTTTTTTAATTTGGGGGCTTTTAAATTACTAATTCAATTCCCTTAATGTTTATGGTACTGTTCAGAATATGTATCTCTTTTTTCTGTTTTTGAGTTTCGGTAGTTTGCGGGGGTTTTTTGCTTTTTTTTTTTTTTTGAAAGAATTAGTCCATTTTCTCATAAGTTGTTGAATTTATAAGCGTAATTATTCTTTTGATGGCAATAGAATTTGCAGTGATATCCTCTATTTCATTCTTGATATTAGTGATTTGTGTCTTTTCTCTCTCTCTTTTTTATCTTAGTCAGCTAGAGGTGTATCTATGATATTGATTTTCCAAAAAAGCGGTTTTTTTGTTTCATTGCTTTTCTATACCGTTTTCCCTTTTTAATTCCTTTGATTTCTGCTCCTGTATTTCTCATTTCCTTCCTTCTACTTTCTTTGGGTTTATTTTGCTCTTTTATTTCTAGTTTCTTGAGGTAGAGACTTAGATTATTGATTTGAGATCTTTCTTCTTTTCTAATGCGAGCATTTAGTGCTATAAATTGCCCTCTCAGTGCTGCTCCTTTAGCTGTGTCCGATATATTTCGTTACATTGCATTTTTATTTTTGTTCAGTTCTCTATATTTTTAAATTTATCTTGAAACTTCCTCTTTGACTCATGGATTATTTAGAAGTGTGTTGTTTAGATTCCAAGTGATTGATTTTTATGTGTCTTTCTGTTATTGGTTTCTAGTTTGATTCCATTATTGTCAGATAACACTCTGTATGATTGAGTTCTTTTAAATGTGTTGAAGTTTGTTTTATGGCTCAGGATATGGTCTATTTTGAAGAATGTTCCATGTGTGCTTGAGCAAAAAATGTGTATTCTATTTTGTTAGATGGAATGTTCCATATATGTCAATTTAAGGCTGTTGGTTGATTGTGTTGTTCAGTGCTTCTATATTCTTGCTGATTTTCTGATTAAAAAAAATTGCCATTGAGTCAGTTGCAACTCTTAGCTACCCTATATGACTGAGTAGAACTACCCCATAGGGTTACCAAGGAGTGACTGGTGGATTCAAACTGCCAACCTTTTGGTTAGCAGCTGAGCTCTTAACCACTGTGCTACCAGAGCTCCTTCTATCTGATAGTTCTGTAATTGCTGTGAGTGTGGTATAAAAGTCCCCAACTATAATTCTATATTTGTCTATTTCTATTTTCAGCTCTATCAGGTTTTGCTTCATGTATTTGAAGCTCTGTTGTATGCTGTGTAAGGAGCCCTGGTGGTGCAGTGGTTATAATGTGCTTGGCTGCTACCCATATGATCAGTGGTTCAAACCCCCCAGTTGCTCTGTGGCAGAAAAATGTGGCAGTCTGCTTCTGTAAAGATTACAGCCTTGGAAATCTTATAGGGTTGCTATGAGTTGGAATCGATTTGACACTAGTGAGGTTTTGGTTTGTATGGTGTGTACACATATAGAATCATTATGTCTTTCTGATGAATTTGTCACTTTATCATTATTTAATGTCCTTTGCCTCTAGTAATTTTCTTTACTCTGAAGTCTACTTCACTTGATATTAATACATTCATTTCTGAATCTTCCAATTAATGTTTCCATGGCAAATATTATTACAACCTTTGACTTTCAACCTATCATGTCACTGAATTTAAAATGAGCTTCTCATAGAAAGCATATTGTTCGATATGTTTTTAAACCCACGATGCCAATCTCTGCCTTTTACTTGGTGTATTTCATTGTTATTGTGTTAGAACTTAAGTCTATTCTTTGATTATTTATATTCTTTTTTGTTTCCTTAGTTCCTCATTTTTCTTTTTCTTTCCTTACTTGCTGTGAGTCACTTGAATGTTTTCTTTTTAGGATTTCATCTTGATTTATTTACACTATTTTTAAGTACAGTGCTTTGTATAGTTTTCTTAGTAGTTGTTCTAGATTTTACAATTACATAACTTATAGTCTACCAGTGTAGATAATTTACTACTTCAAGTGAAATGTAGAAACTTTACTTCCATTTAGATCCCTATCCTCTACCTACTTTTGAAATACAATTCTCTTAATATTTTTCTACATTCACTGAGCAGCACATCACAATGTCATAACTTTTGTGTCAAATATCAAATTTGATTTAAGATACCCTTGAGAAGGATTTTATTACCCCCATTTTTACTTGGAACCCTGGTAGAGTAGTGGTTAAGAGCTCAGTTCCTAACCAAAAGGTCGGCAGTTTGAATCCACCAGCTGCTCCTTGGAAACCCCAGGGGGTAGTTCTACTCTTTCCTATAGGGTCACCGTGAGTTGGAATCGGCTCGATGGATTTGGGTTTGGGTTTTTATCTTTACTTATTCCATTTTTTTTTCTAAAGGTCTAAGCTTTCTTCTGTTATCATGTCCTTTCTGTTTGGAGAACTTAGTTTAGCTGTTCCTTAAGTGCATATTTTCAAGCAACAAATTCTCTTCATTTTCCTTTGTCTAAGAATGGCCTGATTTCCTCTTTATTACTGAAGGGTATTTTTTCCCAATATAAAATTTGAGGGTAACAGCAATTTTCTTTCAGTTCTTGAAAAACTATGTGCCACTTCCTTCTGACCTCATTGGTTTAGATGGGAAAACCACTGTCACTCACACTGGTACTCCTTTTTAAATAACATGTCCTTTTCTCTGCTGCTTTCAATTTTTTTCTTTGTCTTTAGTTTCTGGAAGTTTAATTATGATGGGTCTTGGAATATATTTCTGTGGGTTTATCATATCTGGGGTTTTCTCAGACTCTTGAATCTATAGCCACATATCTTTCACCAAATTTAAGATTTTAGGATTATTTTTCAAATACTTTTTAATTCTACTCTCTTGCTTCTCTCTTTCTGGGTCTCTAATGATATGAATTTTCACTCCTTTGTTTTTGTCCCAAAGGTTGCTGAAACTGCCTGTCTTAGGCTGGGTTCTCTAGAGAAGCAAAACCAATAAAGCATATAAGTATATACAGAGAGAGATTTATATCAAGGAAACAGCTCATGCAATTGTAGTGGTTGAAATGTCCCAAGTCCACGGATCAGGATAGAGGCCTTTTCCTATTCACAGAGCTTCAGAAGCTGGTGAACCCAAGATTGGCAGGTAGGAGAGCAGCGCTTCCACTCACAGGCTGTGAAAGTCGAGGAATTCCAGTTTGGCAGGTAAGACCACAAGGTTTCTCCAGATTCTGGTAGCTGCAGAGGTTGGCAAACCCAAGATCAGCAGGTCGGGGAGCAGAACTCTTGCTCACAGGCTGTGAAGATCAACAAATCCCAAGATCAACAGGTAAGCTGCTAGCTCAAGTCCCAAGAACCAGAGGTCAGACAAGAGGCAGATGCTGGATCCAGAACAAGCCAAAAACCTTGACAAAGTGAGCAGGAAGGAAATAGACGGCAGAGGGGGTGGGTGAGCTGTCACAGGCCCTGCTCCCACTGGTACCACTCAGCAGATTCCATCATATCAAATTTCAACAGGGAAGTGATCACATTATACAACTGCCAAAACACTGAGAATCATGGCTCAGCCAAGTTGACACACAGTCTTATCCATCACACTGTCCTTTTTTTAAAACGTTTTTTCTCTCAGTTTTTCAGACTGGGTTTTTTTTTTTTTTTAATTAGGTTATTATAATTTTGGTTTTACAATCTTTATTTGGTTATTTATATTTATTTCTTTGCTGAGATTTTTTTTTCATTTGTTCAGGAGAATTTGTGGTTGCCTGCTGAAATTTTTTTTATAGTGCCTGCTTTACAATCTTTGTCAGATAATTGCAACATCTGAATCAGCTTGATGTTGATGTCTGTTGATATTCCTTTCTTATTCAATTCGTGATTTTACTGGTTCTTGACATAATGAGAGACTTTTTAATTGTATGAGGGTATGTTGTATATTATGAAGTTTTGTATCCTATTTAACCTTTTTTTAGTAGCTGCAGCAAGAAGACATGTGGGTGTGTATGTTCACCTTCCCATTGGGCCCCATTGACAAAATCCTAGCAGAAATGGAGTACTTACTCATACTCCCTCATTGTAGATTGGTATAGTGAAAATTTTGTGCTATCATTGGCCTCATTGACACTTTCCTGGCTAAAGTGGGGTGCTGACTTGCATCACTTCCTTGCCTTCTAGTGAGGATGTTAGCTCAACTTTCCACCGCACCCTATTGATACCAGGGAAGGTGTTTTGTATTGAATTGTGTCCTTCAAAACTGTGTGTCAACTTGGCTAAGACATGATTCCCAGTACTGTGTGATTGTCCACCATTTTGTCATCTGATGTAATTTCCTGTGTGTTGTAAAACCTACTTTTATGGTTAGTGAGGCAGGATTAGGGGCAGTTATGTTAATGAGGCAAGACTCAGTCTACAAGATTAGGTTGTATCTTGAGTCAATCTCTTTTGAGATACAAAAGAGAAAAGCAAGCAGAGAAACAGAGGGACATTATCACCAAGAAAGAAGAGCCAGGAGTGTGCATCCTTTGGACCTGGGGTTCCTGTGCTGAGAAGCTCCTTGATCAAGGGTATATTGATGACAAGGATTTTCCCAAGAGCTGACAGAGACAGAAAACCTTCCCCTGGAGCTAGCACCCTGAATTCGGACTTCTAACCTCCTAGACTATGAGACACTAAGTTTCTCTTTGTTAAAGCCATCCACTTGTATTTCTGTTATAGCAGCACTAGATAACTAAGACAGAAGGGAAAGCGGTAAAGCTGTTTGCCACCCAGCCTTGCTTCTCACCACCACATTTCACCTTGTTGATACCACGCGGGGGTGTAGGTTCAGCTCCCCACTGAGCCCTGCTGACCATGCGGGTTGGAGGAAAAGGATCTGGAGTACTGACTAGTTCTGCCTTACACCACTTTATTAAATCTCTTTTCCATTGGCTGCAAGTAGTGGCTCAGCTAACCACTCATCCCTGCCAAGACTACTGTAGCAAAAGAAGTTGAGCACTTTCACTTTTGCAAGGTCCCTTCCTGCCAAAAAAACAAACGCATTGCCATCAAGTTGATTCCAGCTTATAGTGACCCTATAAGACAGAATAGGACTTTCCCATAGAGTTTCCAAGGAGCTGCTGGTGGATTCGAACTATTGACCTCTTGGTTAATAGCCTGAACTCTTAATCACTATGCCAGTCAGCTGCCTGCTGAGCTCAGTTGACACTACACTGGCAGGGGAATTGAATAGCCCTGCATCTACAAAGCAGGAAATAGAAAACCAGCTCCTTACTTGGCCCACCGACGCCACAAGGCAGGGAATCAGAGCTCTGCCACCTACTTCACAAGAGTCGAGGGGGGACAAGAGTGATGGATCTATTTCCCACTTGTCCATCAGAAACTGATGGGTAGAGGTATTATTTTTCCATTGGTTTTTGGCTGGAGTATGGTTTTCAACAAGGTTTTCTGTTGTTAGACCACTCTGTCTCTGATCCTTTGGCTAGGGAAAACAGGCTTTACTTGGAGCATTTTTGTTATGTGCCTATTTGTTGGCAGCTCTGGGTTGGAGCCTTCTGCAGCACAATGTTTAGGATATATGGGAGGCAATAGGGGAACTCAGGTGACTCATTGTCATGTCATTTTATCCCACATATATTGAAATTGGGTGCTCAAACAGATACTTGTACACCAACGTTCTTTGCAGCATTATTCACAATAGCTATAAAGTCGAAACAACCTCAATGCCCATCGAGAAATCAATCAATAAATAAAATGTGGTATATGCATATGATGGAATATTATTTAGCCATAAAATAATGAAGTTTTAACACAAGCTATGATTTGGATAAACGTTGAAAACTTTATGCTAAGTGAAATAAGTCAGGCTCAAAAGGTATATTGTATCATCCCACTTATATGAAATACCTAGGATAGGCAAATTCATAGAGACAAAAGTAGATTAGCGGTTACCATGGGCTGGGAAAAGGAAGGAATTAGGAGTAAATACTTAACGGGTACAGAATTTCTGTTGAGGGTGATGAAAATGTTTTGGAAATAAATAGTGATGATCATTCCATAACTTTGTGAATATAATTAGTGCCACTGAATTGTACAATTAAAAATGGTTAAAATGGAAGAACTGGTTATGTACACATGTATGTATATATATATAACCAAAAAAAAAAAAAAAAAAAACCTGGAAGAAATTTAAGGAATAATCACGTTAACTAAATCATGCATTTTTTTAAATAAAAACTTGCTATATTTACAGAACAAAAATATAGTGAGAAGGTTGATATTGTGTTACGTATTTGCAAAACTATTGTGTGCTTTAATAGAAGGAAGTCAGTTACTATGTCTACTTCTGCAATCAATCTGTGGCTGTATACTATTTTAATTTATGTACATGAAGAAAATCCAAGCTCACATGGATAAGTAGTTGAAAAAGGAAGAATATTTTAACATCCTTTTCAGATATTTGTGGATAATCTTTGAAACTTTATCAAAGCTAAACAAGTGGGGAGGTGGGGCCAAGATGGCAGAACAATCAGACACTTTGCGTCATTCCTCTTACAACAAAGACTTGAAAAAACAAGTGAATCGAATATATATGGTAATCTAGGAACCTTGGGAAACCTTGGTGGTATAGGGGTTAAATGTTATGACTGCTAACCAAAAGCTCAGCGGTTTGAATCTACCAGGCACTCCTTGGAAATTCTATGGGGCAATTCTACTCTGTCCTAAAGGGTCACTATGAGTTGGAATTGACTCAACAGCAACGGGCTTGTTTTTTTTTGTTGTTGTTTGTTTTAGGAAGCTTAATCATCAAAGACAAAGTTGAAGAATCAGTCTGAGTAGCAGGATGAAACCCAAACCCACTGCCATCAAGTCGATTCTGACTCATAGCGACCCTATAGGACAGAGTAGAACTACCCTGTAGAGTTTCCAAGGAGCGCCTGGGGATTCGAACTGCCGACCTCTTGGTTAACAGCTGTAGCACTTAACCACTACACCCACTGTTTCCAGCAGGATGAAAGAGAGACATAATTCAAAAACAGCAGAAATACAGATCACAGGATTGCCAGTGTCTCATTAGCTGAATCCGTACAGTACACACCGAAACCAAACCCAAACCCAGTGCCGCCCAGTCGATTCCGACTCACAGGGACCCTATAGGACAGAGTAGAGCTGCCCCATAGTGTTGCCAAGGAGCACCTGGTGGATTCCAACTGCCAACCCTTTGATTAGCAGCTGCAGTACTTAACCCCTACACCACCAGAGTTTCCACAGTACACACAGACCGAGGCAATCAGCAACATCTCAAGCCGAAACACACCCCATTTGGTGCAGTCAAGCAGCAACGAATCTGCATGTACTTTCAGAACCAAACAGCAGCAGCACCAGACCTGTGAAAGCTCCCAGCCCACCACGCACACTGACACCATAATGCCCTTCCCCATCAGAGCTCCACAGCCAAGGAGCACTCCTTTCCCCTCACCTCTCCCCCTCCCTGCTCCAACAGTAGCCTGTGGCATTCAATAAAGCCGTGTCCCCTAAGCCTGGAACTTATGGCAGGTCCAGAGGACCCTCCCCCTTCACCCAGCCACTGGTGTAGGGGGTCCACAGACTTGCAGCTCCCTTTACTCCCACGCTTCACCCCTGCCCCATTACCTCGCAGGCTGATTTGACACTGCATGCCCTCATTAGCACAAAACGGGCGGAGTGTCCACCAGAAGTTCATTTTCCCCTGCAGCAGCCAAGCAGGAGCTGCAGCTTTGTGATATTTGACATCTCCTCATCCCCTAAGAAGAGAGCCTCACCCACCCACACTGGGGGCCTGAGGGCTAGTGGTAATATCCACTCCAACTAGCCACCCATGACAGGGGCTTGAGAATTAGTGGTGCCTCCCAATCCCTCCAGCCAATGGCACCAGGCACCCAAGAACTGGCTGCACTGCCCCCCCATGTGCTCTACAGGACAGGACACACTCTCCCTTCAGGCACCCAGGGACAGCTGAGAGCCCCCTGACTTGCCCCACACCTCACCCCCCAGTGCAAACAGAGATCTATGCCTGCTCCAAACACCCCCATGCAGCTCTGCCCACCTAGGACTGTAGGTGACAGTCTCCACATCACAAACTCAGTGACCGACAACCCAAACACCAGTGCCCTGACCAGCCACACCCAACAAGAGCAGTGAACAGACTCTCAAGGTCACACACCTACTAGCTACTCTGATTACCTGGAGATAGGAGGTGAGAGCTTCAATGATGGAAATAACCAGAGCACCACCCAGCCTACTAGGACACATTAAAACAAAACAGAAATACAGGATACAGTAATCAAAATACAATAAATAAATATAATAACTTATTGATGCCTCGAAGACAACAGCCAATATCAAATCACATAAAGAAGCAGACAAGGAGGCTCCAGCAGGTGACCAAAATAAAAACCAGAAAACCTTCCAGAGGGAAATAAGGCAGTGGAACTACCTGATAAAAAATTCAAAAGACTAATATACATAGCTCTCCAAAGATCAGGAAGGAGATCAGGCAAAACTTAGAGCAAACCAAGGAATACAAAGACAAAGCAATATAAGAATTCAAGAAAATCATACATGAGCAAAGCAACAGAATAAACAGGCTGCTAAAAATCATACAAAAACAGCAACTAGAAGTCCAAAAGATTAACAATAAAATTTCAGAATTAGGCATCTCAATATAAGCTCATAGCGGCAGAATTGAGACAGTGGAAGTCAGAATTAATGAGATTGAAGATAAGTCCTGTGACACCAATTTTTTGGGGGGGAAAAATCAGAAAGAAGAATTAAAAAAAAAAACAAAACAAAGAAAGCTTAAGAATTATGTGGGATACTATCAAAAGGATACCAACCCAGGTAGTGAATTCACAACAATGAAGCAAAGCTAAAAGACTGAAAATAGGGAACCAGAGACATCAATATGTAAATGATGACAACGTCAAAACAAAAAAATGGGAATAAAGGGTGTAGTCATAGAACTTCCATATGGAGAGGAATTTAAGGCAATATCAAGAAAAAAAAAGTGGTTTAAACGTAGAAAAATTAAGAAAAAATTTAATGTTAACCACAAAGGAAGCTAGGAAAACTACCCATCAAAATTTTAAAAAAAAGAAAAACATAGAGACTCAGCAAACATAAACAACACCAAAAAAATGAAAAGAAAATACATAAAGAAAAAGAACTCAGCACATAAAATTAAGTGGAATAAAGAAACTGTCAACATTACACACACACACATGCACACACACACAAATACATCAAAATGACAATAAACTCATATCTATCACTGAATGTAAATGGCCTAAATGCACCAGTAAAGAGAAAGAGTGGCTGAATGGATAAAAAGGCATGATCCATCTATATTCTGTCTACAAAAGGAAAACTTTAGACACAAAGACATAAACAAACTAAGACTTAAAGGATGGAGAAAAGTGTGAAACAATTAACTAAAAATAGCAGGAATGACGATATGAATCTCCCATAAAATAAGCTTCAAAGTAAAATCCACCATAAAGGATAAGTAAGGACACTGTATAATGATAAAGGGTCAATACATCAGGAGGACATGACCATAATAAATATATATGAGCCCAATGACAAGGTTTGAAAATAGTTAAAACAAACTCTAACAGCATTGAAGAGAGAAATAGATGGTTCCACAATAATAGCAGGAGACTTCAACATACCACTTTTGGTGAAAGACAGAGCATCAAGAAAGAAACTCAATAAAGATACAGATCAAATGTCACAATCAACCAAATCTACCTCATAGACATACACAGATCACTCCACTCAACAGCACCAAAGTATATTCTTTTCCAACACACATGGAACAGTCTCCAGAATAGACCACATTTTAGGCCACAAAGTGAGCATTAACAGATACCAAAACATCAAAATAATACAAAGCATCTTCTCTGATTATAATGTCATAAAAGTAGAAATCGATAATAGAAACAGCAAGGAAAAAATCAAACACATGAAAACTGAACAACGCATTGCTTAAATACTACTGGGTTATAGAAGAAATCAAGATGGAATTAAAAAAATTCATAGAATTAACTGAGAATGAAGACATATCTTACCAAAACCTTTGGGACATGGCAAAATCAGTGCTGAGAGTTCAAGTTATAGCAATAAACACACATATCAAAAAACAAGAAAAGGCCAAAATCAAAACATTAACCCTACAACTTGAACAAATAGAAAGAGAGGAGCAAAAGGAGCCCACAGCCACCAGAAGAAATGAAAAAATAAAAATTACAGCAGAAATAAATGAAACAGAGAATAGAAAAAGAACTGAAAGAATCAACAAGATCGAAAGTTGGTTCTTTGAAAAGATCAACAAATCACTGGCCAAACTGGCAAAAGAAAAACAGGAGAGGAAGCAAATAACCCAAATAAGAAATGAGATGGATACTACCACAATAGACTCAACTGAAATAAAAAGGATAATAACAGAACAGTAAGAAAAATTATATACCAGCAAATTTGAAAACCTAAAGGAAATGGACAAATTTCTAGAAACACACTACCTACCTATATTAATGCAAACTGAGGTAGAAAAACTAAACAGACCCATAACAAAAGAGCTTGAAAAGGCAAAAAAAAAAAAGCCCTGACCTGGACAGCTTCACTGGAGAATTCTACCAAACTTTCAGAGAAGGGCTAACACCAATACTACTCAAGCTATTTCAGAGCATAGAAAATGAAGGAATACTCCTGAACTCATTCCATGAAGCCAGCATAACTCTAATGCTAAAGCCAGGCAAAGACATAACAGCAACAAAAAAGTACAGATCAACATCCCTTATACACATAGACACAAAAATTCTCAACAAATTCTAGTCAGTAGAATTCAACAGCATATCAAAAAAATAACACATCATGACAAAGTGGGATTCATACCAGGTATTCAGGGATGATTTAACATTAAAAAATCAATCAACATAATACACCACATAAATAAAACAAAAGAACTACATAATGTTATCAACTGACAACACAGAAAAGACATTTTACAAAGTCCAACACCAATTCCTCATAAAAACTCTCAGCAAAATAGGAATATAAGGGAAATCCCTCGACGAAATAAAAGACATTTAGACAAAGCCAATAGCCAATATCATTCTAAATGGAGAGAGACTGAAAGCATTCCCCTTGAGAACAGGAAAGAGACAAGGATGTCTTTTATCACCACTCTCATTCAACACTGTGTTGGGGATCCTAGCCAGACCAATAAGACAAGAAAAAGAAATAAAGGACATCCAAATTGGAAAGGAAGCAGGAAAACTATCTCTGTTTGCAGATGATATGTTCTTATACACAAAAAACTCCAAAGAATCCACAAGAAAGTTACTGGAAATAATAGAAGATTTCAGCAAATTAGATTAAAATACAAAAATCAGTTGGATTCCTCTACAATACCAAAGAGAAGTTGGAAGAGGAAATCACCAAATCAATACCACTTACAATAGCCCTCAAGAAGATAAAATATTTAGGAATAAATCTAACCAGGGCCATAAAAGAACTATATAAAGAATACTACAAAACGCTACTGCAAGAAACCAAAAAAGACCTAAATAAGTCAAAAAACATACCACGCGCATGGATAGGAAGACTCAACATTGTGAAAATGTCAATTCCACCCAAAGTGGTCTACAGGCACAATGCAATCCTGATCCAAATTCCAACAGTGGTCTTTAACAAGATAAGAGACCCCAGATAAGTAAAGTATTACTGAAGAAGAACAAAGTATAACTGAAGAAGAATTCTACCTAATTTCAGAACCTATTATACAACCACAGTAGACAAAACAGCCTGGTACTGGTACAAAAACAGTCACATAGACTAACGGAACAGAATTGAGAACCTGGATGTAAATTAATCCATCTATGAGCAGCTGATATTTGACAAAGGGCCAAAGTCTGTTAAATGGAGAAAATACAGTCTAACAAATGCTACTGGCATAACTAGATGTCCATCTGTAAAAAAATGAAACAGGACCCAAACCTCACACCATACACAAAAACTAACTCAAAATGCATCAAAGACCTAAATATAAGATCTAAAATGATAAAGATCATGGAAGAAAAATAGGGGCAACGCTAAAAGAAAAAAAAAAAAACATTTTTAATTGGATTATTTGTTGTTGTTGAAGTGCTGAAGATCTTGTAGATTTTAGAGATTAGAGCATTATTGGATATGTCATAGCTGAAAAATGTTTTCCCTGTATGTAGGTTCTCTCGCGATGGCACTGGGTTTCTGGGTAGGTTCTCTCTACTCTTTTGGTGAAGTCTCTGATGAGCATAAGTGTTTAATTCTTAGGAGCTCAAGTTATCTAGTTTCTCTTCTGGTGTTTGTGCCTTGCTGGTTATGGTTTGTATCCTATTTATGTCATATATTAGGGCTCCTGGTGGTGCAGTGGTTAATAACTCTGCT
Source organism: Elephas maximus indicus (assembly GCF_024166365.1). Classification (NCBI taxonomy): domain Eukaryota; kingdom Metazoa; phylum Chordata; class Mammalia; order Proboscidea; family Elephantidae; genus Elephas; species Elephas maximus. Next base: position 85,077,055 of record NC_064846.1, read on the forward strand.
GCTAACTAAAAGGTCAGAAGTTCAAATCCACCAGCCACTCCTTGGAAACCCTATGGGGCAGCTCTACTCTGTCTTATAGGGTCACTATGAGTTGGAATCGACTTGACAGAAATGGGTTAGGTTTTTTTATTTTATTTGGTGGGCTCACTAAAGTGGTTATTAACTCTGCTGCTAACTAAAAGTTCAGAAGTTCAAATCCACCAGCCACTCCTTGGAAACCCTATGGGGCAGCTCTACTCTGTCTTATGGGGTCACTATGAGTTGGAATCGACTTGACAGAAATGGGTTAGGTTTTTTTATTTTATTTGGTGGGCTCACTGGAGACTTAATATGGTTGACTCAGACCCTCTCTTCTCTTAGCAGCCCACGTCCATCACTATTCTACTATTAAAATACTTTCTTAGACTGGGGAACTCCTACAAGGCTCCATATCCAGGAATTCCAGACAAGAAGGAAGGCAGAAGCCCTTTCTACTCTCAAGTTTTCAAAATACATTTGTGAGGCGATAGTGTCCCCTTCACAGGTCTCAGTCTAACTCATTTTCCTCTTTGACTTCCCTTTCTTTCCTTAGCAATATTTACTAAGTCTAGGGCATAAAAGGTGCTTTACATCTCTATGTACTCTTTCCAAACCTTTTGTTTATGGCATAACTTTGGCTCTCAATACTCAAAATCCAGGCATTTAAGATTCAGACACTTTTTCTCAATATATGTCTTTACTTGGGTTTTTCAAACAATTAAAATTGCTTCTTTTATTTTCTGTTGTTCTCCTGTAGTATTATTTCTTTGAGTCATCAACTGAGGTTACCCTAGCTATATCCTAAAATTGAATAAAGATTCCTGACAAGAAAAGATAATGATCATGAAAAAAATTATAACAATTATCATAAAAATATTTTACCACATAGTGTTAACACATAGTGTTAAAAGATAATTAAAAACTTGACCATTTCTTGTACCCAACTGTTGGGAAATTTATTTATACTGATTCCACAGGTTATTAGGAGTTTTTATTCTACATCCTGGCATATTGCTGAAATTGTGTCCATGTAGCAGTTCTGGCTACAGCAATCCTAGCATTAACCTATCTCTTTTGAAATGTTCCTAGGCAACTTCATGAAATAAATGATGATTTTTTAGGCAAATGTCAAAGAAAACAATGCAGTAGAAACATGTGTTCATAATATAGTAAAGGATAACTGATATTTTAAAATATTCCTTATGTGTAAGCTGACCCAATGCTGTGAATTACACAAAATATTAGGCTACAATTAACATATACAACGAATAAGAGTATATTTTAATATGCTGTGCTGTTGGAGACACTGTCAGTCTGCTGAGGGGTTCAACTCAACCTGACAGTAGCAGATGAGAGTGCAAGTGTAAAAACAAATTGGCCAATGCTAAGTGCTTTGGCAACAGTATTTATTTGTAAATCAAGGAGACTTACATCTGATGGGCAAACAAGTATTTGGAAACAGGTTTGCTTATAATTCATTTTGTCTTCAAAATATTCAGGGAACTCATCAAGGAAAAAGATACCTGTAGCATAAAATCTACTTGGAGCTTAAATTCAAAGTGCACTGCATCATAGTAAAAGTGGATTTAATTTGGTCACTATTTAAAAAAAAATGATGACTACAGAGCAAAAGTTCCTCTAGGTCCTATTTTAAAAAACCCAGCACCGTCAAGGTACCATTTATCTAACATATGTCAGGAATTATGCTAATCACTGTTGTGTACACTGTCTCAGTTCATTTTCACAAAAATCCTATTAGATAGGGACTATTATTAGGGTTTTATTATTATTATTATTATTTTAATTATCAGTGGTTAAGCTAACCAAAATGTTGATAATTTGAAGCCACCAACCACTCTGTGGGAGAAAGATGTGGCAATCTGTTTCTGTAAAGATAACAGTCTTGAAAACCCTAAGAGGCAGTTCTACTCTGTCTTACATGGTCACTATGAGTCAGAATCAAATCCATGGTAACAGATATGATTTTGGTTTTATTATTGTCTTGATTTTACAGATTAAGAAAGCAAGATTCTGAAGAATAAAATCACTTGCCCAGGATTTCACAGTTGGAAAGTGGTAAAGCAGGGCTTCAAATAGATGTCTATTTCACTCCAAAAACCATGTCTGTAAGTTCTCTGTCATGGTGCCTGTGTTTGGAATTCCCTTCCACCTTTCCTCAACACTCACATTTTTCTGATGACTCCTACTCATCTTTAAAAGTCTAATTCATATGTTGTTTCCTTCATAAAGCCTTTTATGATTCTTCCAAACTAATATGTTATTCCCTCCTTTGTGATCCCATAACACCTAAAACCTTACAACTACAGGTAGTCCCCAACTTACAGTGGGGTTCTTTTCAGATGACTCTGTCGTAAGTCAGTTCTAATGTAAGTCAAATACCTAATTATTTTAAACATTTCATTATTATTGCCTTTTACTATCAGTATCTTTGTAAATTAGATCTTTATTTGCCTTTGGGGTTGGAAACATTATATATAAATTTACAGATATGATATATCAGCAAATTACCTGTCGCAGCATTGTATGTAGTACATATAACTGGTGATAAAACGTACAAGAAAAAAAGGAGGTCAAAACTCAAATAGACCATAAGTTAGGGACTACCTGTATAGTATTCAGGTTTCTACTATGCATCTGGAACTGCTCTAAGTATTGAGGCTTTATCAGTCAATAAAAAAATCATAGTTCCGTGCTAATATAGCTCAAATCTCAGTGGAGGACAGAGAAAAAAAATAAAAAAATAAAAACACGTATAATTTGATTTAGTAACAAGTACTATCAAAAAAAGATATACCAGGATAAAAGAAAAAGACTGGAATAGGAATACTTTTGGTAGAGTAAACATGTGATGTTCCTTTGAAGAAGTGACATTTGAAGAACCAGTCAAATGAAGTGCAAGAAAAAGAACATACCAGGCATAAGGGAGTACACATTCAAAAGTTTTGAAATTGGAATAAATCTGGTATGTTCAAGGAACTTAAAGGGGAGCAGTGAGGCTGTACCTTAGTGAACAAAAGGGAGCAGAGTCATAGAAGAAATGAGAACTATAAAGACTCTAGGTCATTCAGGGCCTTGTAGGCATGATAAAGAGTGGTTCGCATTGCTAGCTTGCTTGTTAGTCTACTTAAGTCAGTAGCCCATACGTCTGCCTTCTCTACTAGATTGTGAGCTCAAGGGCAAGGACAATGTTTAATTCATCTTCATACCATTAACACTTAGCTCTGGAATTTGGTAGGCACACAATAAATGTAGATTGAATTAACAAATCATGCAAGTACCTTGAAAAAGAACCTTGTCAGTAAGCATCATATTTTGGTAATGAATTCAGTCAAAAGATTGCTGTGTCTCACTTAACTATCATAATATGCCTAGGCAGCAGGGGAGGGGTCCTGAAAAACTCTAAACTGTATTGGGCATATACACTATGCAACTGCATTCCACACTTTCTCCCTGCTCCTTCATTGTTATTGCATTTGTAGGAATGCAGAACACTGAATCATATAGATAAATGGGGAATATACTTGATTCCTGATACACATTTTAAACAGTAGCAGCTGGGCTAGCTCTCAAAGAAATTGCAAGGTGTGCAAGTTGATCCTATAGCATTCAACTTACCCTTTCAGTATCCATCCTACTCTTCATGACATCCGCATTTCTGAAGGTATTCTTCAATACCATGCTCTCATCAAGCTCTTAACTAACCCTGACTTACATGTTAGCATATTATACTAAATTATTTCCCTGCTGAATGATCATAATGGGCTTTAAAAAATGGAACTTCAATGGTGGAATTTCAGGCACTGTATCATTCCTTAACAACCTTTGATACGCATATGACACAAAAACTCATAGGGTCACTATGAGTAGGAAATGGCTTGACAGCACCTAACAACATAAAAAACACACTTTATTTGAATTTCCTTAGTTTTTACTTGATGTACTTTTTCCTGTTTTGTGATCCCATCCAGGAAACCACATTATACTTTGTCTTCATGTCTCCTTAGGTTCCTCTAGTCTGTGATAGTTTCTCAGATTTTCCTTGCTTGTTTTCAATGACCTTGACAATTTTGAAGAGTATTGGCCAGGTATTTTGTATTATGCTCCATTGTTCAAGTTTGTGTGATGTTTTTACCATGATAGACTGGAGTTATAGGTTATTGGGAGGAAAACTACAGAAGTAAAATGCAATTTTCATCATATCATATCAAGGGTATATTTTAGCAAACTGATTAAAGACTGCTGATGTTGACCTTGATCACCTGGCTGAGTAAGTTCTTGTCAAGTTTTCTCCACCTGAAGTCACTTTTTATTTACTTGTATTCCCTACTATACTCTTTGGGAAGAAGTGACTATGTGCAGGTCATCCTTAAGGAGTGGGGATTTATGTACCAGCCCACAATTAAGGAGTAGGAATTTATGTACCTCTTGAGGACAGTTACATACATAAATTATTTTAAATTATTCTGCATGGGTTTTCTTTTTCTTTCTCTCTTCTTGATTTCTTGTCTCCCTCTACCTTCCTTCCTCATCCTTCTCCTAAACATCTGGTGATGTGTGCCATCTCCACTCCTTCTTGACGGGCTGTGGAGAGCCACTCAGTTGGGGACCTGCTCTTGGTGGGCTTCCTTGGGGTATTTTTTTCTTTCCTTCTTTTCTTAATTTTCTTTCTTCTTTTTTTTCTCAGTTTCTTGTCTCTCTCTATCTTCCTTCCTTACTCTTCTCCTGAACACCTGGAGCCATGTGTTAGCTCTGCTCCTTCTTCACAGGCTGTACAGCATCGCTTCCTGTGGGATCCCTTGGGACATTTCCCTTTTCTGTCTTTCTTCTTTTTTTTTTTTTCTCGATTTCTTGTCTTTCTATGCCTTCCTTCCTTACCATTCTCCTGAATATCTCTCACTGTGTGCCACCTACGACCTTTCTGGATGGGCTGTGCAGTGCCACTCGGCTGGGGACCCACTTCTGGTGGGCTTACTTGCTATATTTTTTTTTCCTTCTTTTTTTTCTGGATTTCTTGTCTTTCTCTATATCCCTTCCTTTCCTTCTTCCCAACTATCTGACATCTTTTTTCTCCATTTCTTGTCTCTTTCTACATTCCTCCCATCTCTTTGTCCTGACTACATAGCTAGGTGTGCTTTTCTGTCTCCTTTTTTAAAATCAGTTTCTTGCCTCTCACTCCCTTCTTTCCTTTCTCCTGCCCATCTAGCCGCATGTGCCATATCTGTACCTGCTTCATGGGCCGTGCTTCACCACCTGGCTAGAAAGCCACCAGCACATGGCTTCCCTCGGTCTGTGCCACTCCAACGTCAGGCTCCCTCAGCACTTTTTTTTGGCTCCTGCCACAGCTGCTAACCAAAGGGTTGGCAGTTCTAATCTGCCAGGTGCTCCTTGGAAACTCCATGGGGCAGCTCTACTATGTCCTACTGAGTTACTCTCTCCTCTTTCTCTTCTTTCCCACACACACTTAGCTCCATACATCACAGCCTCCCCCTTCCCTCCTACCTAACTGCACTGTGCACTGAACACCACACCCTTAAGCAACACAGACATGGTCTACTGGAACATTTCCTGCACTGAACCCCCAGCCCCACCCTGTTGGCCCCAGTACATGTCACAAACAACCCATCCCAGCCCTTCCTCTTCTGCTGGATCTGCCCTGCTGAACCATAGCTGAGGCACTGGACCTGTCCATTGGACAAGGTGGTGAGAAGTATGGTGTCCACAGACGAGCCAACAGCAAAGAACGCCTAGCCTGCCTGCTCATACATAACCAAATAAAACAAAAAAGCAGGACAAAACAAACAAACAGTAAATGAAAATAATTACTGAATGTCCCAAAGGCAGCAGACAATATCAAAATATATAAAAATCAGGACAGGTGGAATCCAGTAGGCATCCAAAATAAAACACCAGATGACCTTCCAGCAGAAGAAAAGGCATTGGAACTACCTGACAGGATATTCAGATTTTTAATATTCAGAGCTATCCAAGAGTTGAAGGAAAAAAAGCAGACAAAAATGAGGAAAAAATAGGCAAGATCATGGAAAAGGCAGAAAAATCATGGAAAAGACAGACAACACAATGGAAGAATTCAGAAAAATAATACAGGGACAAAACACCAAAATAAATTCACAACCAGAAATCATACAAAAACAGCAATTAGAAATCCAAAAGATAAACAAGACTTCAGAAATAGACAATGTCACAGAAGGTCTGAGGAGCAGGTAGGAAATAATGGAAGACAGGATCAGTGAATTGAAGACAAATACATGAATACCACTTTGTATGAGGGAAAATCAGAGAAAACAATGAAGAAACCCTGAGAATAATGTGGAATAAAATCAAAAGCAAAAATCTGCCAGTGATCAGACCTCTAGAACGGGGGAGAAAACAGAAAACACAGAGAGGACCACTGAAGACTCGCTGACAGAAAACTTCCTTAATATCATGAAAGTTGAAAATCTGATCATCCAAGCAACTCAACGAACCCAGTATAGGACAGACCCCAAAAGAAAATCACAAAGGCATATCATAATCACACTCACTAAAACCAAAAACGAAGAAAGAATCCTGACAGCAGATAGAGAAAAATGAAAAGTCACATACAGAGGGTAAACAATAAGACTAAGCTCTGATTACTTGACAGACACCATGCAGGCAAGAAAGCAATGGGATAACATATAAAACCTTGAAAGAAAACAAAATTACCAACCAAGAATAATATACCCTGCAAAACTCTGGCTTAAATATGCTGGTGAAATTAAGACTTTTCCAAATAAACAGAAATTAAGGGAATATGTAAAAACCAAATCAAACTTACAAGAATTATCAAAAGACGTCCTTTGGTTTGAGAACAAACAACATCAGACAACAGATTGAATCTAGAATGCAAGAGCACATCAGCCAGATACCAACCTAGGTAATGAACTCCCAAGGATTAATCAAAACTATGAGTTACAACAGGGAACCAGAGAGGTTAATCTGTAAATAACAATGTCAAAACAATAAAAGAGAGTAAACTGTGTAGGTATAGAACTTTCTAAAGGAGAGGTAAAGGCAAGGTGAAACCAACTAATAGAGCACTGATTCAACTTTAGGAAGATAAGTGTAAATTTCAGGGTAATCACAAAGAAAGTAACAAACCTACTCATCAAAATAAGGAAGAAAAACATAAAATCTCAGTAAACACAAAATTTACCAAAACAAAAGAAATGGAAAAAATGCACAAACAAAAGGAATTCAGCACAAGAGAGTAAGAGAAACAAAGAAAACATCAACAAAAAAAAACCAAGCCCATTGCCATTGAGTCAATTCTGATCCATATCAGCACCACAAAAAAGCACTACAAAATGACAGCAATAAACTCACACCTATCAATAATTACACTAAACATAAATGGCCTAAATACACCCATAAAGAGACAGTGACAGAATGGATTAAAAACTGAATCCATCAATATGCTGTCTACAAGAGACACACCTTAGAAACAAAGACATAAATTTATTAAAAATCAAATGGTGGAAAAAATACATCAAGCAAACAATGAACAAAAAAGAGCAGGAATGGCAATACTAATCTCAGATAAAATAGACTTTAAAACAAAATCCACTATAAAAGACAAAGAAGGGCATTATACAATGATTAAAGGGACAATTCATCATGAAGACATAACCATAATAAATATCTATGCACCCAATGACAGAGCTCCAAAATACATAAAACAAACTTTAACAGTACAGAAAAGAGAAATTGACAGTTCCACAATAAGAGTAGGAGACTTCAACACACCACTTTCGGAAAAGGACAGAACACCAAGAAAGAAGCTGAACAAAGACAAAGAAGATCTAAAGGCCACAATCAGCAACTTGACTTCATAGACATATACAGAACACTCCACCCAACAGCTGTAGTGTACACACTGCCTACCCAAACTAACACAAAAAAGATGTTGAAAATCTGAACAGACCCATAACAAGAGAAGAGATTGAAAAAGTAGTAACAACAACAAAAAATCCCAGCAACAAAAAAAAAGATCTGGCCCAGATGGCTTCACTGGAGAATTCTACCAAACATTCGGAGAAGAGCTTACACCAGTACTACTCAAACTATTTCAGAACATAGAAAAGGAAGGAATACTTCCGAATTCATTCTATGAAGCCAGAGTAACCCTGATACGAAACCAGGCAAAGGCACCACCAAAAAGGAAAATTACAGACCAATATTTCAAATGAATAAAGATGCAAAAAGTCTCAAGAAAATTCTAGGCAATAGAATTCAGCCTCATATCAAAAAAAAAAAAAATACACCACAACCAAGTGGGATTCATACCAGGTATGCACGGATGGTTCAACATTAGAAAATCAACCAACGTGATCCACCACATATATAAAACAAAAGAATCACATCATCATCTCAATCGACACAGAAAAGGAATTAATGAAGTCCAACATCCATTCCTGATAAAAACTCTCAATAAAATGGGCATAGAAGGGAAATTCCTCAATATAATAAAGGGCATCTATACAAAACTAACAGCCAACATCATTCTTAATGGAGAGAGGCTAAAATCATTCCCCTTGAGAGCAGGAAAACGACAAGGATGTCCTTTATCACCACTCCTATTTAACATTGTGCTGTAAGTCCAAGCAAGAGCAATAAGGCAAGAAAAAGGAATAAAGGGCATACAAATTGGTAATGAAGAAGTAAAACTGTTCCTATTTGTGGATGATATTAGGCTATATGTACAAAATTCAAAAGACTCCACTAGAAAACTACTGGAACTAATAAAAGTTTCAGCAGAGTAGCAAGATACAAAATAAACATACAAAAGTCATTTGGATTCCTATTCACCAATAGAGAGAATGACGAAAAGGGTATCAGGAAAAAAACACCATTTGTAATAGCCTCTAAAAAAATAACATGTTTAGGAATAAATCTAACCAGGGATGTAAAAGACCTATGTAAAGAAAACTACAAAACACTACTGCAAGAAACCAAAAGAGATTTACAGAAATGGAAAACATACCATACTCACGGATAAGTAGCCACAACATTGTGAAAATGTCAATTCTTTCCAAAGCAATCTACAGGTATGAAGCAATCCCGATCCAAATACCAACAGCATTCTTCAAAAAGATGGTAAAGCTAATCATTAACTTTATATGGAAAGAGAAGAGGCTCTGGATAGTTAAACATTATTGAAGAAGAAGAATAAAGTAGGAAAACTCCCACTACCTGAGCTCAGAACCTACTATACAGCTAAGGCAATCTATACAGCCTGGTATTGGTACAACAAGATACATTGACTAATGGAACAGAATTGAGAACCTGGATGTAAATCCATCCACCTACTGTCACCTGATCTTCGACAAGGGCCCAAAGTCCATTAAATGGGGAAAAGACAGTCTTTAATAAATGGTGCTGACAAAACAGAATGTCCATCTGCAAAAAAATGAAACAGGGCCCATACATCATACCATACCCAAAAACTAATTCAAAATGTATCAAAGACTTAAATATAAAACCAAAAACTATAAAGATCTAGAAGAAAAAGTAGGATCAATGCTAGAGGCCCTAATACACAAACTCATAAACTATGACACAAATCATAACTAACAACACACAAACTCCAGAAGATAAGCCAGATACCTGGGATCTTCTAAAAATTAAACACTTATGCTCATCAAAAGAGTAAAAAGAGAACCTACAGATTGGGGGGAAAAATTTGGCTATGAAAAATCCAACAAAGGTCTAATCTCTAAAATCTACAGGAAAATCCAACACCTCCACAACAAAAGGACAAATAATCCAATTAGAAAATGGGCAAAGGAAATGAATAGAAACTTAACCAAAGAAGACATTCAAGTGGCTAACAGACACGTGAGGTAATGCTCGTGATTAATAGCCACTAAAGAAATGCAAGCCAAAACCACAATGAGATACCATTTCACCCTGGCATTACTGGCACTAATCAAAAAAACAGAAAATAACAAATTTTGTAGAGGCTGCAAGGAGATTGGAACTCTTATGCACTGCTGGTGGGAATGCAAAGTGATAAAAACCATTCTGAAAATGATATGGCACTTCGTTAACAAAAACAAACCAAACCCAGTGCCGTCGAGTCAATTCTGACTCATAGCGACCCTATGGGACAGAGTAGAACTGCCCCATAGAGTTCCAAGGAACACCTGGCGGATTTGAACTGCTGACCCTTTGGTTAGCAGCTGTAGCACTTAACCACTATGCCACCAGGGTTTCTGGCACTTCGTTAGAAAGCTAGAAATAGAAATACAATGTGATTCAGCCATCCCACTCCTAGGAATATACCCTAGAGAAGTAATAGCTGTCACATGAATGCACACCCAAGTTCATCGCAACATTGTTCACAATAGCAAAAAGATGGAAACAACCTAGGTGTCCATCAACAGATGAATGGATAAACAAACTATAGTACGTGCATACAGTGGAGTACTATGCAACGATAAAGAACAATGATGAATTTATGAAGCAGCTCACAAAATAGTTGAATTTGGAGGGCATTATGCTGAGTAAAATAAGTCAATCACGAAAGGACAAATATTGTATGGCGCCATTACTGTAAAAACTCATGAAAAGGTCTACATACAAAAAGAAAAAATCTTTGGTGGTTACGAGATAGGGGTGGGGTGGGGATTGAAAAACACTAAATAGACGAGTGGTAACTTTGGTGAAGGGTAAGACAGTACACAATACTGGGGAACCCAGCACAACTTGTCCAAGGCAAGGTCATGGAAGTTCTATAGACACATCCAAACTCCCTGAGGAACTGAGTTACTGAACTGAGGGCTGTGGGAAACATGGTCTCAGGGAAACATCTAGCTCAATTGGCATAACAGTTTATAAAGAAACTTCTACATTCTACTTTGGTGAGTAGCTTCTGGGGTCTTCCAAGCTTGTGAGTGGACATCAGAGATACTCCACTGGTGTCACCCCATCTAGAGCAAGAGAGAATGAAAAAAAAACAAAGACACAAAGGAGTGATTAGTTCAAAGTACTAATGGACCACGACTACCACAGCCTCCACCAGACTGAGTCCAGCACAACTAGATGATGCCCAGCTACCACCACTGACTGCTCTGGCAGGGATCACAATAGAGGGCCCTAGACAGAGTTGAGGGAAAATGTAGAACAAAATTCTAACTCACAAAAAAAGACCAGACTTACTGGTCTGACAGATACTGGAGAAGCCCTGAGAGTATGGCTCCCAGACACCACTTTAGCTCAGTAATGAAGTCACTCCTGAGATTCACCCTTCAGCCAAAAGCTTATACAGTCCCATAAAACAGAAAGAGAATAAAGGGGTACAGCAGCCCAGGGTCAAAGACTAGAATGCAGAAGGGGACAGGAAAGCTGTTGATTTGGAACCCAAGTTTGAGAAAGGAGAGTGCTGACATGTTGTGGGGTTGGTAAACAATGTGAGACAAAATATTTGTATGAATTTTTTAATAAGAAACTAGTGTGTTCTGTAAACCTTCATCTGAAGTACAATAATAATTTTTTTTAAATTATTCTATATGGGAAATTTGGCTCTTCTTCCACAATTATTTATTTATTCAATCACTTATTTATGTTGGTATGGAGTCATGCATATTTATTTTCTACTTTGGGTTATAATTGAATTCTACTTTTTTATTCAAATCGTTCTAGCTTTAAATACTAAGAGCTTTTTCTGATGTCCCTGTGTCTCTTTGACATAACTCCATTGTTGTGCTTGTAATTATGTTTCTTGTTTCTTTGTTTTTAATTTTGAGCACTTCCTAACTTTCTGGCACTACAGGAATAGTAGCACTACAAGGCTTGCTTATATATTTCCTGCCTCAGTCCTAGAATCAGCCAAAGAAAAAAAAACATTGCTGTTGAGCCGATTCCAACTCATAGCGACCTTACAGGACAGGGTCAAACTGCTCCATAGGGTTTCCAGGCAGTGGCTGGTAGATCTGCACTGCCGGCCTTTTGGTTAGCAGCTATAGCACTTAACCGCTGCACCACTAGGGATCCCGCCATTCCTCCAAATATCCCTGGTTCCTTTTATTGAGAATTATATTAGAAACTATAATCTGGGTGCTAGGTATGTTCATTGCTACTAGGCCCTCTCAACGGACAGAACAAGGAAATAAATGTGTGTATACAAAAAAAAATTTTTTTATACTATACTAGCCCATGTATACAAACATGCCAATAATTATTCATAGGTATAACCATCTGTCTTAGTTATTTAGTGTTGCTATAACAGAAATCCCACAAATGGATGGCTTTAACAAACAAAAATCACATATTTTAGGGGGCCACAATTCAAGCCACGACACCATCTGGATATTAAGCTAAGCACGAGTTCATACTGATTTTTCCAACACTAATCCATTGTTGTTGTTAGGTGCCATTGAGCTGGTTCCCACTCATAGGGATCCAATGCACAACAGAACAAAACACTGCCCAATCCTGTGCCATCCTTACAATTGTTGATATGCTTGAGCTCATTGTTGCAGTTACTGTGTCAATCCACCTCGTTGTGGATCTTCCACTTTTCCGCTGACCCTGTACTTTGCCAAGCATGATGTATTTCTCCAAGGACTGATCCCTCCTAACAATATGTCCAAAGTATGTAAGACGCAGTCTCTCCATCCTTGCTTCTAAGGAGCATTCTGGTTGTACTTCTTCCAAGACAGATTTGTTCATTCTTCTGGCAATCCATGGTATATTCAATATTCTTTGCCAACACCACAATTCAAAGACGTCAATTCTCCTTCCGTCTTCCTTATTCATTGTCCAGCTTTCACATGCAGATGATGCAATTGAAAATACCATGACTTGGGTCAGGTGCACCTTAGTCTTCAAAGTGATATCTTTGTTTTTCAATACTTTAAAGAGGTCCTTTGAAGCACACTTACCCAATGCAATGAGTCTTTTATTTCTTGACTGCTGTTTCCATGGGTGTTGATTGTGGATCCAAGTAAAATGAAATCTTTGACAACTTCAATCTTTTCTCCATTTTTCATAATGTTGCTCATTGGTCCAGTTGTGAGGATTTTTGTTTTCTTTATGTTGAGGTGCAATCCATCCTGAAGGCTGTGGTCTTTGATCTTCATTAGTAAGTGCTTCAAGTTCTTTTCATTTTCAGCAAAGTCAAGGTTCTGTCATCTGCATAACACAGGTTGTTAATGAGTCTTCCTCCAATCCTGTTGCCCCGTTCTTCATATAGTCCAGCTTCTCAGATTATTTGCTCAGCATACAGATTGAATAGGTATGGTGAAAGAATACAACCCTGACGCACACCTTTCCTGACTTTAAACCAATCAGTATCCCCTTGTTCTGTCTGAGCAACTGCATTTTGATCTATGTACAGGTTCCTCATGAGCACAATTAAGCGCTCTGGAATTCCCATTATTGGCAATGTTATTCATAATTTGTTATGATCCACACAGTCGAATGCTTCTGCATAGTCAATAAAACACAGGTAAACATCCTTCTGGTATTCTCTGCTTTCAGCCAAGATCCATCTGACATCAGCAATGATATCCCTGGTGCCACGTCCTCTTCTAAAACCAGCCGGAATTTCTGGTAGTTCTCTGTCAATATACTGCTGCTGCCGTTTTTGAATGGTCTTCAGCAAAATTTTGCTTGCGTGTGATATTAATGATATTGTTCTATAATTTCTGCATTCAGTTGGATCACCTTTCTTGGGAAGAACCATAAATATGGATCTCTTCCTGCCAGTTGGCCAGGAAGCTGTCTTCCATATTTCTTGGCATAGATGAGTGAGCACCTCCAGCGCTGCATCTGTTTGTTGAAACATCTCAACTGATATTCCATCAATTCCTGGAGCCTTGTTTCTCGCCAATGTCTTCAGAGCAGCTTGCAATTCTTCCTTCACACTTTAGTTTCCTGATCATATGCTACCTCTTGAAATGGTTGAACACCGACTAATTCTTTTTGGTATAATGACTCTGTGTATTTTTTTCCATCTTCTTTTGATGCTTCCTGCATTGTTTATTATTTTCCCCCATAGAATCCTTCACTCTTGCAACTTAAGGCTTGAATTTTTTCTTCAGTTCTTTCAGCTTGAGAAACACCGAGCATGTTCTTCCCTTTTGGTTTTCTATGTGCAGGCCTTTGCACATGTCATTATAATACTTTACTTTGTCTTCTTGAACTGCCCTTTGAAATCTTCTGTTCAGTTCTTTTACTTCATCATTTCTTCCTTTTGCTTTAGATGCTTGACTTTTGTGATCAAGTTTCAGAGTCTCCGCTGACATCCATCTTAGTCTTTTCTTTCTTTCCTGCCTTTTCAATGACCTCTTGCTTTCTTCATGTGTGATGTCCTTGATGTCATTCCACAACTCGTCTGGTCTTCGGTCACTGGTGTTCAACACATCAAATCTATTCTTGAGATGGCCTCTAAATTCAGGTGGTATATATTCAAGGTCATATTTTGGCTCTTGTGGACTTGCTCAGATTTTCTTCAGTTTCAGCTTGAACTTGCGTATGAGCAATTGGTGGTCTGTTCCACAGTCAGCCCCTGGCCTTGTTCTGACTGATGATATTGAGCTTTTCCATTGTCTCTTTCCACAGATGTAGTCAGTTTGATTCCTGTGTCTACTTCTGAAAAGCATTAGACAGTAAAACCTCATGAATAGCAGCTGAACATTGTCTGATATAGTGCTGGAAGGTAAGCCCCCCCAGTTTGGAAGTCACTCAAAAGATGACTGGGAAAGAGCTGCCTCTTCAAATTAGAGTCAACCTTAATGCTGTGGGTGGAGTAAAGCTTTCGGGACCTTCATTTGATGATGTGGTACAACTCAAAATGAGAAGAAAGAGCTGCCAACATCCATCTAATCCATTACTACATGTATTTTAGCCTCATCCTCTTGGTAATCTTTCACTGCCCAGTCCAACACTGAGAAACCGGTCTCTCACGATCTACCACCCATTGCTAACCAATACCACTGTGACAAATTTTTTTTTCCTAGAGTGCAGTACTTATGTGAAGTTCCTTCTGCCTTTAGTCTTATAGACTCTATATATTTACAATGTTGCTTACCTCTTTTCCCCCACTCCTTTCAATTAGCGTATGGCATACATTTGCAATACATGTAGATACTTTCGTCACAATCTGCAATCCATCCTGTGATCCTTTAGCCTCCGATTTCGTGCTATAAAGTTCCATGCATATCATCATGTATCCACCACTATTGCACCGTTAACATTAGTTCTCCTAATCTGAAAAAAAAAAAAAAACTGTACTTCTCCTAATCATATACTTCCCACTCCTCTAAAAAAAAAAAAACTTCCCACTCCTCTGGCAACTAAATAATGTTTTCTCTCCGTATTGCTTTGCCTTTTCCAGAAGGTCATATAAGTGGGATCATACTGCATGTAGAACTTCCAGACTGGCTTCTTTGACTTAGTAATATGCACTTAAGGTTTATTGATGTTGTTGTGTACAGTGAAGGTTCGTCCTGTTTATCACCGAATAGTGTTTCATTGTATATATCTACCACAGTTTATCCGTTCACCTATTGAAAGATATCCTGATGGCTTCCAGTTTTGGGCAAGAATGAATAAAGATTCTATAAACATTCATACCACATTTTTGTGTGGACATAAATGTTCAATTCACTTAGATAAATACATAAGAGCACATTTGGTGGTCATGTGGCAAGACTGTGGTTACCTCTGCAAGAAACTGTCAGACTGTCTTCCACAGTGTCTGTACCATTTTGAATTCCCACCAGCAGTGAATGAGCATTTCTGTTGCTCCACTTCCTTGCCAGCATTTGATGTTATTGGTGTTTTTGTTTGTTTGTTTGTTATAGCCATTTTAATATGCATATAGTGGTATCTCTCTCTCTCTCTCTCTCTTTTTGCAGTTTATTTTTAACTTTCTAACTTCTGCACTATAGGAAGAAGGCACACTAAAAGAAGGTTGAAATAGATGTGGAGTGTCAATCCACTATTCCTACAACAGACCTCTTGAGTTGATTGAGGCAGCAAAGATAGCAAGTGGGACAGCAATTGACCTCAGTGGATTTTTCTATAAGGCTGATACTGATACTAATGAATGCATATAAAGGAAGAAAATGCTCAAATGAAAATCTAAGTTTAAACACCACACTTAAAAAATACAGGAGGAGAAAACCAACACCGTTTGATCCAAGTCAAAAAGTGTTTATTCAGCATCTGCCATCTACAAAAATAGTGTGCAGAAAATTCAAGGATGGCTATGAAACAATTATGGCCTCTTTACAAGTCTATACATTTTTTTTAATTCCAGGTAAACTTCCTTGAGAAAGTTCTTTTCTTCCCTATCTTGGGTTAGATACTCCTCTTTTGTGTGCCCAGAGCATATTAAGCTATAATTTGACAAGTATGGAATAGTAGAAAAAACATGAGCAGTCCTAATTTTAAATCCAGATGTCATGGCTTAGAAGCTTTGTTACCTTGCATAAGGTTTTTTTAACCTCTATGGGTCTCTGTTTTCTCATTTTTGAAATATCAGTAATATCAAACATCCATGTGCCAAAACCCTGGTGGTATAGTGGCTAAGAGCTACAGCTGCTAACCAAAAGGTCCACAGTTCAAATCCACCAGGAGCTCCTTGGAAACTCTATGGGGCAGTTCTACTCTGTCCTATAGGGTTGCTATGAGTTGGAATCGACTTGACAGCCATGGGTTTAATAGGTATAAGGGCCCCTGGTCGCACAGTGATTAAGAACTTGGCTGTTAATCAAAAGGTTGGCAGTTCAAATCCACCAGCTGCTCCTCGGAAACCCTATGAGGCAGTTCTACCCTGTCCTATAGGTTTGCTATGAGTTGGGATAGACTTGATGGCAACGAGTATGTTTTTTTTTCTTTTTAATGTGTATAAAGTGAATAGTATACAGTAGGAGTTCAATAAAGGTACCCGTTGCTGTATCGTTGATTCCTACCCATCGCAAACAGAGGACAGAGTAGAACTGCCCCATAGGGTTTCCGAGGAGGAACTGGTGGATTTGAACTGCCAACTTTTTAACCAGGTTGTTAGAAACAATCTAGAGAAGAAATCTGGAGTCCAGCAGTAATTACTACCCCAGTCCTTACCTGTGGAAGTCTTGGTTCAGCTACGCATATTAGGCTTTTTATTTAGTTCATTCCCTTCCCTTACAACTTACTTTGACCAAATTCTCTCTTTCTCTCCAAACTCCACCCACGTGAGTGTCAACTGTTAAAATCTAAGCCAAAATCTGCAGCTGGAAAATGTATGCTTCTTTTGGATTTACCTCTAAACAGCCCCGCTACAATAAAAAAGCATCAGTTCATTTACTGTGCGTACAATTTCAATAGCCAAAAGGCAGTTCCCAAATTATAGAGAGGCTAGGGACACATTTGCAAGAGGTTTGTGATTGGCTACTAACCTAAAACTTGGTGGCTCAAACTCACCCAGTGGCACCGTGGAAGAAAGCCTGGCAATCTTCTTCCCTAAGACTACAGTCAAGAAAACAAAACCCCACAGAGCAGTTCTACTCTATAACACATGGGGTAGCCATGAGTAAGACTTGATTGATAGCAATGGATGTGTGTCTGTGTGTCTGAGGGGCACATTTGCTAGGCAGTGTGGTATTTAAAAGAGGTGCTCTGATTGTTTTTGTGTACCAAGGGTTAGAAACTATTTTCTCTTTAAAACTTAAAAAACATTAAATTATCCTTCCAAAAAAAAGTCATCCTATGCCAAAGTAAATCTCAACAGATCATAAAACATACAACAGTTGGCCTACTGTGAAGTATCATTAGGTACAAGATATCTGAATTATTAAATGCATGCCCCTCATTTCATTCCCAGGATTTTACAGTAATAGCTGCACTAGGCTAGGTGTTTTTTCTATTTTTTCAGATAATAGCTTAAGAACTGGGTCTTTGCTTTTAGATCAGCCAAAATTAATAGCAGACAGATGGATAGACAGACAGACAGACTGACATAAATAGACTGATGGATGAATAAACACAGAAAATTAATAACGGAAATATATGTGCTCACTTTCCTCATCTACTTTTCTAGTTTTCTCTATTTTAAATAGCAGTCATTTATTTCTTTTAAAATTAAAGAGTATAAAATAAAATATATTTATTTAAGTGCATAGACACACAAAAATCCATTGGGTCAGGGAAAAAAATTGTGAGGGCTGACAATTACCTTTTCACATGCACTTAAATGCCAAACTTCTGCTTCCTAATAGACTTTGTCCCCATGCAGTTCTACAATTTTCTTACTGAAAAAATTAAGAAGAGACAGTAATAAAAAATTAATTTAAGAACAAAATTTAGAGGCTTATTTTAGGCCCCCTGCCAGAATATCACCCTTCCAGGAATAGATCATGAGCTTAAATCACAGAACTTATTTGAATATTTATTGTAGCTTTCTAAATTGCATTTTCAAGAGTTACAAAGTCATGGTACCAGTTATTAGCCTCCAGTCACAGTGACTTCTATATGGAAAAGATAACATAAAAATTTCCAAAATCAAGAAACCACTGTGAATTTCAGAGGTTATGTAGCGGTCCATGCATAGGAGATTTGGACAGCCACTTCTCATGTCAAAGGTATTTGGCTATGGATGCAGACCCCAAATTCTCACAAAAAGACCATACTTAATGGTCTGACTGAGACTAGAGGAATCCCAGCGGTCATGGTCCCCAAACCTTCTGTTGGCCCAGGACAGGAACCATTCCCGAAGACAACTCATCAGACATGGAAGGGACTGGACAGTGGGTAGGAGAGAGATGCTGATGAAGAGTGAGCTACTTGTATCAGGCGGACACTTGAGACTATGTTGGCATCTCCTGTCTGGAGGGGATGGGAGGGTAGAGAGAGTTGGAAGCTGGCAAAAATGTCATGAAAGGAGAGACTGGAAGGGCTGACTCATTAGGGGGAGAGCAAGTGGGAGTATGGAGTAAGGTGTATATAAACATATGTGACAGACTGACTTGATTTGTAAACATTCACTTGAAGCTCAATAAAAATTAAAAAAAAAGTTGTTGCAATAGAAAAAAAATGTATTTGGCTATGACTGATTCTGCAAGGGAGCCCTGGTGGCACAGTGGTTAAGAGCTCTGTTGCTAACGAAAAGTTCAGCAGTTTAAACCCACCGCCATTCCTTGGAAACTCTATGGGGCAGTTCTACTCTGTCCTGTGGGGTCAGAATGGACTTGACAACAACAGATTTTTTTTTTTGGTGGGGGTCTCTGCAAGAAAAAGACCTGGTGATCTGCTTCCGTAAAGATTGTAGTTGATGTTGTTAGGTGCCCTCGAGTCAGTTCCAACTCATAGTGACCCTATATATAACAGAACTAAATGTTGCTGGTTCCTGTACCATCCTGACAATCATTGCTAAGTTTGAGCACATTATTGCAGCCACTGTGTCAATCCATTTTGCTGAGGGGCTTCTTTTTTACTGACCCTCTACTTTACTAAGCATAATGCTCTTCTCTAGAGAATGGTGCCTCCTGATAACCTGTCTCACGTAAGTGAGACAAAGTCTCTCCATTCTTAATTCTATGGAGCATTCTGTTGGTACTTATTCCTAGACAGATTTGTTTGTTCTTCTGGAGGTCCATGGTATATTCAGTAATTTCTGCCAACACCATAATTCACATGCATCAATTCTTCTTTGGTCTTCCTTGTTTATTGCCTGGGTTTTACATGCATATGAGGCAATTGTAAGTACCATTCGCTTGGTGTCTTAGTTATCTAGTGCTGCTATAACAGAAATACCACAAATGAATGCCTTTAATAAATAGAACTTTATTGTCTCACAGTCTGGGAGGATAGAAGTTCGAATTCCGGGTGCCAGCTCCAGGGGAAAGCTTTCTCTGTCGATGGGCTCTGGGGGGAAGGTCCTTGTCATCAATCTTCTCCTCATCTAGGAGCTTCTCCCAGCAGGAACCCCAGGTCCAAAGGACACACTATGCTCTCGGTGCTTCTTTCTTGGTGGTATGAGATTCCCCAACTCTCTACTCACTTTCCTTCCTTTTTATCTCTTGTAAGATAAAAGGTGGCGTATGCCACACCCCAGGGAAACTCCCTTGACGTTGGATCTGGAATGTGACCTGAGTAAGTGTGTTACATCCCATCCTAATCCTCTTTAACATAATCTAATCTTGCCTTACTAACCACAGGCAGAGATTAGGATTTACAACACATAGGAAAATTACATCAAACACAAAATGAAGCACAATCACACAATACTGGGAATCATGACCTAACCAAGTTGACACATTTTTTTTATTAACTTTTATTGAGCTTCAAGTGAACATTTACAAATCAAGTCAAACTGTCACATATAAGTTTATATACACCTTACTCCATACTCCCACTTGCTCTCCCCCTAATGAAGCAGCCCTTCCAGTCTCTCCTTTCATGACATTTTTGCCAGCTTCCAACTCTCTCTATCCTCCCATCCCCCCTCCAGACAGGAGATGCCAACACAGTCTCAAGTGTCCACCTGATACAAGTAGCTCACTCTTCATCAGCATCTCTCTCCTACCCACTGTCCAGTCCCTTTCATGTCTGATGAGTTGTCTTCGGGAATGGTTCCTGTCCTGGGCCAACAGAAGGTTTGGGGACCATGACCGCTGGGATTCCTCTAGTCTCAGTCAGACCATTAAGTGTGGTCTTTTTATGAGAATTTGGGGTCTGCATCCCACTGATCTCCTGCTCCCTCAGGGGTTCTCTGTTGTGCTCCCTGTCAGGGCAGTTATCGGTTGTGGCCGGGCACCAACTAGTTCTTCTGGTCTCAGGATGATGTAGGTCTCTGGTTCATGTGGCCCTTTCTGTCTCTTGGGCTCTTAGTTATCCTGTGACCTTGGTGTTCTTCATTCTCCTTTGATCCAGGTGGGTTAAGACCAATTGCTGCATCTTAGATAGCCGCTTGTTAGCATTTAAGACCCCAGACGCCACATTTCAAAGTGGGATGCAGAATGTTTTCATAATAGAATTATTTTGCCAATTGACTTAGAAGTCCCCTTAAACCATGGTCCCCAAACCCCCGCCCTTGCTCCGCTGACCTTTGAAGCATTCAGTTTATCCCAGAAACTTCTTTGCTTTTGGTCCAGTCCAGTTGAGCTGACCTTCCATGCATTGAGTATTGTCCTTCCCTTCACCTAAAGTAGTTCTTATCTACTAACTAATCAGTAAATAACCCTCTCCCACCCTCCCTCCCTCCCCCCCCATAACCACAAAAGTATGTGTTCTCAGTTTATACTCTTTCTCAAGATCTTATAATAGTGGTCTTATACAATATTTATCCTTTTGCCTCTGACTAATTTCGCTCAGCATAATGCCTTCCAGGTTCCTCCATGTTATGAAATGTTTCACAGATTCATCACTGTTCTTTATCGATGCGTAGTATTCCATTGTGTGAATATACCACAATTTATTTAGCCATTCATCCATTGATGGACACCTTGGTTGCTTCCAGCTTTTTGCTATTGTAAACAGAGCTGCAATAAACATGGGTGTGCATATATCTGTTTGTGTGAAGGCTCTTATTTCTCTAGGGTATATTCCGAGGAGTGGGATTTCTGGGTTGTATGGTAGTTCTATTTCTAACTGTTTAAGGTAACACCAGATAGATTTCTGAAGTGGTTGTATCATTTTACATTCCCACCAGCAGTATATAAGAGTTCCAATCTCTCCGCAGCCTCTCCAACTTTTACTATTTTGTGTTTTTTGGATTAATGCCAGCCTTGTTGGAGTGAGATTGAATCTCATCGTAGTTTTAATTTGCATTTCTCTAATGGCTAATGATCGAGAGCATTTTCTCATGTAGCTGTTAGCTGCCTGAATATCTTCTTTAGTGAAGTGCATGTTCATATCCTTTGCCCACTTCTTGATTGGGTTGTTTGTCTTTTTGTGGTTGAGTTTTGACAGAATCATATAGATTTTAGAGATCAGGCGCTGGTCGGAGATGTCATAGCTGAAAATTCTTTCCCAGTCTGTAGGTGGTCTTTTTACTCTTTTGGTGAAGTCTTTAGATGAGCATAGGTGTTTGATTTTTAGGAGCTCCCAGTTATCGGGTTTCTCTTCTTCATTTTTGGTAATGTTTTGTATTCTGTTTATGCCTTGTATTAGGGCTTTTAACGTTGTCCCTATTTTTTTTCCCATGATCTTTATCGTTTTAGTCCTTATGTTTAGGTCTCTGATCCACTTGGAGTTAGTTTTTGTGCATGGTGTGAGGTATGGGTCCTGTTTCATTTTTTTGCAAATGGATATCCAGTTATGCCAGCACCATCTGTTAAAAAGACTATCTTTTCCCCAATTAACTGACACTGGGCCTTTGTCAAATATCAGCTGCTCAAATGTGGATGGATTTATATCTGGGTTCTTAATTCTGTTCCATTGGTCTATGTGCCTGTTGTTGACACATATTTTGGGGGGACACAATTCAACACGTGACACTTGGGTCACACACACATTAGTCCTCAAAGTGACATCTTTGCTTTTTAACACTTTAAAGAGGTCTTTTGCGGCAGTTTTGCCCAATGAAATATACTGTTTGATTTCTTGACTGCTACTTTCATGGGCACTGATTGTGGATCCAAGTAAGATTAAATCCCTGAGAACTTCAATATTTTCTCCATTTATCATGATGTTGTTTATTGGTCCAGTTGTATTTTTGTTTTCTTTATGCTACGGTATAATCCATACTGAAAGCTGTAGTCTTTGATCTTCATCGGTAAGTACTTTAAGCTCTAGAAAACCCTATGGAGCAGTTTTACTCTCTCACATGGGGTCACTATGAGTCAAAAATTGACTTGGAAGCACACAATAAAAACAAAACTGTAACACTGGAACTAGCGTCACACCTCAGGAAATAACCCTTCCATTAGTGCTGTTTTTTTTTTTTTTTTTTTGTCTTCTCCCAAACAGGTCAATAAATTTAATAGCCAGTTATCAAATGTCACTGAATTCTTCATCTGATACTCTTAGAAATTCTTCCTGACATGATAAAGCACTTCCCCTTTCCTGTTCCCACCTGCCTATGGTGATAAGTAGGCATTACGTGGTGAGTTGATAGTTGGGGTGGAATGTCTACCTGCTTTAAAGATTTTTTTTTCCTTAACCGTATAAAATAGTCTAGTTCTCGCAATGGTTAAACATTCAGTTGCTAACTAACACATCAGTGGTTCAAACCCACCAGCTACTTTTTGGAAGGAAGATGTGGTAGTCTGCTTCCATAAAGATTACAGCCTTGGAAACCCTGTGGGACAGTTCCACTCTGTCCCATAGGATTGCTACAAGTCCGAATCGACTTGATGACAATGGGTTTGGTTTTTTGGTTTTAGTTTGTAGAAATAAGCTTGTATGCATTTTGAATGAGAAAGGAACATTGAATTATTGAAAGGTTAACAATCACCAATTCTGTGATTTGCAACTGAATGGATAGTCTAGGTTTTCCACCCTATCTTTCCACTGCTAATCATATAGGATTTGTCTTTCATGGATTCTGCCAGAATAGAATTCATGTTGTAAATTTTTTTGAGATTTAAGACCTCAGGCAAAACAGAACAAAACAAAAAACAATGAAACAAAATTTATGACAGACAATTCCATTAGCAAGAGGCCAGGTTTAATAAAATTGTACTAAAAACTCCTTAGAAGGGAGGATGGTGAGACATTGTCTCACATACTTTTGATAGGTTATCAGGAAGGACCAGTCCCTGGAGAAGGACATCGTACTTGGTAAAGTTGAGGGTCAGCAAAAAAGAGGAAAACCCTCAATAAGATGGATTGACACGTTGGCTGCAACAATGGGCTCAAACATATTAATGATTGTGAGGATAGTGCAGGACTGTACAGTTTTTCATTCTGTTATACATAGGATTGCTATGAGTTGGAACCAAGTCCATGGCACCTAAAAACAACAAATAAGAGTGATTTATTTAATCATGCTTCTTTTTGTGTGTGTGGAAGCACCTCCAATGTGCATTATTACACAGTTAGGCAGTAAGAGAGAAGGGACGGTGATGCCTTAATGCCTTGAGGATAGATAGACTCTTGCCTTCAAAGATCCTTGACTTGGATTCACTGCTTAGGGGACACTGAGCTTCTATTAAAGATGATGGAAAAATTTGGAAACGGATAGTGATGATGGTTGCATAACATGATGAATGCAATTATTGTCACCGAATTGTTCATGTAAAAAATATTGAAGTGGCAAATATTATGTATATTGTTAGCACAATTAAAAAACAAAAGAAACTTAAGTCATACTACTTATTAATATTTAAAAGAAAATACCTAGCTTCTCACTGGATTTTGTTAAAACAGATACAGTGAAATAAAGGGAAAAATATTTCTTGAGTAGCTGCCAGGAACCCTTAGGAAATCTCAAACATTAATCTCATTTCATCCTCTCATCAATGTAACATTTGTATGACAATCACTATTTTATGGATGAGATAACTGACACTCAAAATGAAGGCAAAAGCTTGCATAAAATCACACAGATAAAGAGTTAGATTGACATGACTCCAAATTGTGTGTGGGTGTGTTTCAGTGTCACCTAAATAGTTGCTTGCTGAAAGTGCAGAGGACTTGAAGTACTTACTGATGAAGATCAAAGAGTACAGCCTTCAATATAGATTACACCTTAGCATAAAGAAAACAAAAGTCCTCACAACTGGACCAATAAGCAACATCATGATAAACAGGAAGATAAAAGTTGTAAAGGATTTCATTTTACTTGGATCCGCAATCAACACCCATGAGAGCAGCAGTCGAGAAACCAAAGGAAGCATTGCATTGGGCAAATCTTCTGCAAAAGACCTCTTTAAAGTGTTAAACAGCAAAGAGGTCACTTTAAGGATTAAGGTGTGCCTGACTCAAGCCATGGTGTTTTCAATCGTCTCATATGCATGTGAAAGCTAGACAATGAATAAGGAAGATCGAAGAAGAATTGATGCCTTTAAGTTATGGTGTTGGTAAAGAATGTTCAGTATAGCATGGGCTGCCAAAGGAATGAAAAAATTGGGTGAGGCCAAGATGGCAGAGCAGTCAGATGCTTCCTGTGGTCCCTCTTACAACAAAGACCCTAAAAACAAGTGAATCAATTATATAGGACAATCTAGGAGCCCTGAACATCAAGGACAAAGTTGAAGAGTCAGACTGAGCAGCCAAGTGAGGTAGAGACAGTTTAGAAGCAGCAAGCATTTGCCAGACCTGACCTGGCTGGCACCCTGCAGGCTGGATCAGCTGGCGAGCACAGGTTGAGAGAAGCAGGACGAACTTGAGATGCATTTTCCATATCTGGAGAAACCGAGTGACAAAGAGAATGCTTGGGTCTCCAATACCAGGGAGAAGCAACACTCAATTGGTGAAAGATAAGTACAAGAGTCTAACCTACCTTGTGGTTCAAAAAAACCTTCCTCCTTTTGGGAAGTACCTATGTCCCATTTACCTGCCTCCGCCCCCCCCCCCCGCTCCAGGTCCTGGTCCAATTTTAGCAATTGCTGCTTACCCTGGGCCAGAAGTAGGACCCATCGCATGTCCTGAGGCATTCTCCTGGCTTTGGAGAGGGAACAAATTAACAAACAGGAAACAAAAATTGCCAGCTCCTCTAAGCTGGGAACTCAGGGCAGGCACAGCCCCATTGCCTAGGCACAGACATAAGGGGTCCATGGACTTTGATTGCCTTTCACCTCTGCCTAGATATGTGTAAGCCCATTTCAATAACTTAGGTCCTTGTTAGCACAGTATAACAGGGTACATACCTGAAGCTTATTTTCAACAAGGGCAGCTAACGGGAAGTGGCAGATTTGAGATATTAGGACATCACCTTGCCCATTAAGCAGGGTCTTCACCTAACCATCTGAGGGGTCTGAGGATTGTTGGCTGCATAGATTCTACCTAGCCACCCGAGACAGGGCTCTGAGAATAAGTGGTCCCTCCCAGTCCTCACAGCCAACAGCATTGGGTGCCTAAAGTCCACCTGCAAAACCCACCCACCAACACACTCTAGGGAACACAAGCATGCCTTACACCCAGGCACTCAGGGGCAGCCATCAGCCCTCTGCCTTGCCCAACACATGACCCACTACCTATGTCTACTCCAACCACCCCTGCCCATCTAGGACTATAGGTAAAAGCCTCCACCACACACTCAGTGATCAAGGACCTGTACACCTGAGCTGAATCCACACAAGGAAACTAAATGGACTCAGGGGCTCACATACCTGGTAATAGCTCTAACCACCTGCTGACAGGATGTGACAGTTTCAAAGACGGCAATAATCAAAGTAGCTCAACCAACCTATTTGGCCATAACAAAACAAGAAACTAGGACACAGTAAACAGACATAAAATAAATAAATACAAAAATTATCGAAGGCTCAAAGACAACAGTCAATATCAAATCACATAAAGAGGCAGACCGTAATGGCTTCATCAAGCAACCAAAACAATGAACTAAGACACCTCCCAGAGGAAGAGAACCTCTTGAAACTACCAGAGGTAGAATACCAAAAAACCAAACCCAGTGCCATCGAGTTGATTCCGACTCATAGCAACCCTATAGGTCAGAGTAGAACTGCCCCATAGAGTTTCCAAGGAGCAACTGGCAGATTTAAACTGCTGACCCTTTGGTTAGCAGCTGTAGCACTTAACCACTAAGCCACCAGGGTTTCCCAGAGGTAGAATACAAAAGATTAATATACAGAGCTCTTCAAGAGATCAAGAAGGAGATCAGGCAAAACACAGACCATGCCAAGGAACACACAGACAAAGCAATGAAGAAAATTAAGAAGGTTATACAAGTGTATAATGACAGATTTAACAGGCTGCAAGAATCCATAGAGACAGCAAACAAATCCAAAAGATTGACAATAAAATTCAGAGTTAGACAACTCAATATAAAGTCATAGGAGCAGAATTGAGGCAATGGAAGTCAGAATTAGTTAGACTGAAGATAAATCACTTGACACCAACTTACTTGAGGAAAAATAAGATAAAATAATTTTAACAAATGAAGAAACCTGAAGAATATGTAGGACTCTAGAGGAATAACCTATGAGTGATTGGAATACCAGAACAGGGGGGATAACAGAAAAATACAGAGAGAATTGTCAAAGATTTGTCAGCAGAAACCTTCCTTGATAGTGTGAAAGATGAGAAGACACCTATCCAAGAAGCTCATCGAAACCCACACAGGGTAGATCCCAAAAGAAAGTCACTGAGACATATTATAATCAAACTTTCCAAAATTAAACAGAAGACAGAATTTTAGAGAATCTAGGGATAAATGAAAAGTCATCTACAAAGGAGAGTCAATAAGACTTAGCTCGGACTACGCAGCAGAAACCATGCAGGCAAGAAGGCAGTGGGATGACATACATAAAGACTTGAAGGAAAAAAACTGCCAACCAAGAATTACATATCCAGCAAAATTGTCTCTGAAATATGATGGTGAAATTAGGGCATTTCCAGATAAACTAAAGTTTAGGGAATTTGTGAAAACCAAACCAAAATTAAAAGAAATACTAAAGGGAGTCCTCCAGTCAGAAAATCAATAACATCGGATACCAACCCAACAATAGAACACAGGACAGAGCAATCAGAAATCAATAGAGATAGGAAAATCACAAAACTGAAGCAAACCTAAAACACTGAAAATAAAGAAACAGCTGTAAATATGTAAAAGACGACAACATTAAAAGAAAAAAGAGGCACTAAATAATGTAGACAAAGAACTTTCATATGGAGCGGAAGTCAAGGTGATAAAAGAAATAAAGACAGGTTTACAATTTAAAAAAATAGAGGTAAATATTAAGATAACCACAAAACAAACAATCCTACACATCAGAATAAAAAACAAGGAAAACATAAAGACTCAGCAAATTCAAAATCAACAACAATGAAAAAGATGAAAAGAAAATACACAAAGAAAAATGACTCAGCACAGAAAATTAAGTTGAACAAAGAAACTGTCAACAACACACACACAAACAAAAACTTCAAAATGACAGCACTAAACAAATGTATTGTTGTTATCAGGTGCCGCCGAGTCAGTTCCGACTCATAGTGACCCTATGCACAACAAAACGAAAGAAACACTGCCCAGTCCTGAGCCATCCTAACAATCGTTGTTATGCTTGAGCTCATTGTTGCAGCCACTGTGTCGATCCACCTCATTGAGGGTCTTCCTCTTTTCCACTGACCCTTTATTCTGCCAAGCATAATGTCCTTCTCCAGGGACTGATCCCTCCTGACAACATGTCCAAAGTATGTAAGACACAGTTTTGCCATCCTTGCCTCTAAGGAGCATTCTGGCCACACTTCTTCCAAGGCAGATTTGTTCGTTCTTCTGGCAATCCATGGTATATTCAATATTCTTTGCCAACACCACAATTCAACTCTTCTTCGGTCTTCCTTATTCATTGTCCAGCTTTCACATGCATATGATGTGACTGAGAATACCATGGCTTGGGTCAGGCACACTTTAGTCGTCAGGGTGACGTCTTTACTCTTCAACACTTTGAAGAGGTCCTTTGCAGCAGATTTGCCCAATGCAATGCGTCTTTTGATTTCTTTACTGCTGCTTCCATGGCTGTTGATTGTGGATCCAAGTAAAATGAAATCCTTGACAACTTCAATCTTTTCTCCATTTATCATGATGTTGCTCATTGGTCCAGTTGTGAGGATTTTCATTTTCTTTACGTTGAGGTGCAATCCATACTGAAGGCTGTGGTCTTTGGTCTTCATAAGTGCTTCAAGTCTTCTTCACTTTCAGCAAGCAAGGTTGTATCATCTGCATAACGGAGGTTGCTAATGAGTCTTCCTCCAATCCTGATACCCTGTTCTTCTTCATATAGTCCAGCTTCTCGGATTCTTTGTTCAGCATACAAATTAAATAGGTATGGTGAAAGAATACAACCTTGATGCACACCTTTCCTGACTTGAAACCAATCAGTATCCCCTTGTTCTGTCTGAACAACTGCCTCTTGATCTATGTAAAGTTTCCTCACGGGCACAATTAAGTGTTCTGGAATTCTCTTTCTTCGCAATATTATCCATAGTTTCCCATGATCCCCATAGTCGAATGATTCTGCATAGTCAATAAAACACAGGTAAACATCCTTCTGGTATTCTCTGCTTTCAGCCAGAATCCATCTGACATCAGCAATGATATCCCTGGTGCCACGTCCTCTTCTGAAACCAGCCGGAATTTCTGGCAGTTCCCTGTCAATATACTGCTGCTGCCGCTTTTGAATGATCTTCAGAAAAATTTTGCTTGTGTGTGATATTAATGATATTGTTCTATAATTTCTGCATTCGGTAGGATCACCTTTCTTGGGAAGAGCCATAAATATGGATCTCTTCCAGTCAGTTGGCCAGGAAGCTGTCTTCCATATTTCTTGGCATAGACGAGTGAGCACCTCCAGTGCTGCATCTGTTTGTTGAAACATCTCAACTGATATTCCATCAATTCCTGGAGTCTTGTTTTTCACCAATGCCTTCAGAGCAGCTTGGACTTCTTCCTTCAGTACCATCGGTTCCTGATCATATGCCACCTCTGGAAATAGTTGAATATCAACTAATTCTTTTTGGTATAATGACTCTGTGTATTCCTTCCATCTTCTTTTGATGCTTCCTGCGTTGTTTAATATTTTCCCCATGGAATCCTTCACTATTGCAACTCGAGGCTTGAATTTTTTCTTCAGTTCTTTCAGCTTGAGAAACGCCGAGCGTGTTCTTCCCTTTCGTTTTCCATCTCCAGCTCTTTCCTCATGTCATTATAATACTTTACTTTGTCTTCTCGAGAGGTCCTTTGAAATCTTTTGTTCAGTTCTTTTACTTCATCAATTCTTCCTTTTGCTTTAGCTGCTCGACGTTTGAGAGCAAGTTTCAGAGTCTCCTCTGACATCCATCTTGGTCTTTGCTTTCTTTCCTGTCTTTTCAATGACCTCTTGCTTTCTTCATGGATGATGTCCTTGATGTCATTCCACCACTCATCTGGTCTTTGGTCACTAGTGTTCAATGCGTCAAATCTGTTCTTGAAATGGTCTCTAAATTCAGGTGGGATACACTAAAGGTCATATTTTGGCTCTCATGGACTTTATCTGATTGTCTTCAGTTTCAGCTTGAACTTGAAATATGAGCAATTGATGGTCTGTTCCACAGTTGGCCCCTGGCTTTGTTCTCACTGATGATATTGAGCTTTTCCATTGTCTCTTTCCACAGATGTAGTCAACTTGATTTCTGTGTGTTCCATCTGGCGAGGTCCATGTGTACAGTCGCCGTTTATGTTGGTGAAAGAAGGCATTCGCAGTGAAGAAGTCATTGGTCTTGCAAAATTCTATCATTCGATCTCCAGCATTGTTTCTATCACCAAGGCCATATTTTCCAACTACTGATCCTTCTTTTTTGTTTCCGACTTTTGCGTTCCAATCACCAGTAATTACCAATGTGTATTGATTGCTTGTTCGATCAATTTCAGGCTGCAGCAGCTGATAAAAATCTTCTATTTCTTCATCTATGACCCTAGTGGTTGGTGTGTAAATTTGAATAATAGTCGTATTAACTGGTCTTCTTTGTAGACGTTTGGATATTATCCTATCACTGACAGAGTTGTACTTCAGGATAGATCTTGAAAAGTTCTTTTTGATGATGAATGCAACAGCATTCCTCTCTGAGTTGTCATTCCCAAAATAGTAGACTATATGATTGTCCGATTCAAAATGGCCAATACCAGTCCATTTCAGTTCACTAATGCCTAGGATATTGATGTTTATGCATTCCATTTCATTTTTGATAATTTCCAATTTTCCTAGATTCATACTTTGTACATTCCAGGTTCCAATTATTAATGGATGTTTGCAGTTGTTTCTTCTCATTTTGAGTCATGCCACATCAGCAAACGAAGGTCCCAAAAGCTTTACTCCATCCATGTCATTAAGGTCAACTCTACTTTGAGGAGGCAGCTCTTCCCCAGTCATCTTTTGAGTGCCTTCCAACCTGTGGGGCTCATCTTCCAGCACTATGTCAGGCAGTGTTCCACTGCTATTCCTAAGATTTTCACTAGCTAATTATTTTCAGAGGTAGACTGCCAGGTCCTTCTTCCTAGTCTGTCTTAGTCTGGAAGCTCAACTGAAACCTGTCCTCCACGGGTGACCCTGCTGGTATCTGAATACTGGTGGCATAGCTTCCAGCATCACAGCAACACACAAGCTCCCACAGTATGACAAACTGACAGACACGTGGTACCTATCAATAATTACACTGAACGTAAGTGGACTAACTGAACCAATAAAGAGACATAGAGTGGCAAAATGGATTAAAAAAACTGCAGGATCCGTCTATATGTCTATATGCTGCCTACAAGAGACATGCCTTAGACTCAAATACACAAACAAACTAAAACTCAAAGGATGGAAAAAATATATACCAAGCAAGCAACAATTATAAGAGCAGGAGTTGCAATGTTAACCTCTGACAAAACAGGCTGTAAAGCAAATTCCACCACAAAGGATAAGGAAGGACTCTATATAACAATTAAAATGTTAATACACCAGGAAAGCATAACCATAATAAATATCTACACACCTAATGACAGGGCTTCAAAATACATAAAACAACTCAAACAGCAATGAAAGGAGAAATAGACAGCTCCACAATAATAGTAGGACATTTCAACACACCACTTTCGGTGAAGGACAGAACATCCAGAAAGAAGCTGAATAAACACACAGATGATCTAAATGCCACAATAAGCAAACAAGACCTTATAGACATAAACAGAGTACTCCCCCCAACAGCAATCAAGTATACTTTTCTTCCAATGCACGTGGAATATTCTCCAGAATATACCACATATTAAGCCACAAAGCAAGCCTTAACACAACCCAAAACATCAAAATATTACAAAGCAAGTTTTTTCTGACCTTAAAGCTATCAAAACAAAAATCAGTAACAGACAAAGCAAGTAAAAAAAAATCAAACACATGGAAGCTGAACTACTGGGTTATAGAAGAAATCAAGGATAGAATAAAAAAAATCAAGTGAGAATTAAAACACATCCTACCAGAACCTTTGGGACACAGCAAAAGCAGGGTTCAGAGGTCAATTTACAGCAATAAATGTAGACATCCATAAAGAACAAAGGGTCAAAATCAAAACATTGACCCCATTACTCGAACAAATAGAAAGAGAGCAGCAAAAGAAGCCCAAGGGCACCAGAAGAAAAGAAATAATTAAAATTAGAGCAGATATAAATGAAATAGAGACTAGAAAAACAATTGAAAGAGTTAACAAGATCAAAAGCTGGTTCTCTGAAAAGATTAACAAAATCAATAAACCACTGGCCAAACTGACAAAAGAAAAACAGGAGAGGAAGCACATAACCTGAATAAGAAATGAGATGGGCAATATCACAACAGACCCAACTGAAATTAAAAGAACCATAACAGAGTACTATGAGAAATTCCAACAAATTTGAAAACCTAAAGGAAATGGACAAATTTCTAGAAACACACTACCTACTTAAACTAACAAAAACAGAGGTAGAATAACTAAATAAACCCATAACAAGAGAAGAGATTGAAGAGGTAATTAAAAAACTCCCAACAGCAACAACAAAAAAGCCCTGGCCCTGATGGCTTCACCAAACAATTCTACCAAACTTTCAGAGAAGAGTTAACACCAATGCTACTAAAGGTATTTCAGAACGTAGAAAATGGTGGAATACTCCTGAGCACATTCTATAAAGGCAGCATAACCCTGATACCAAATCTAGGCAAAGACACAGCAAAAAAATAAAATAACAGAATAATATCCCTCATGACACTGGGGTTTTTTTTATCCCTCACGAACATAGACGCAAAATTCCTCAACAAAATTCTAGCCAATAGAATTCAACAACATATCACACACACAAAAAAAAAAACCCACCATGACCAAGTGAGAGTGGTACTAGGTATGCAGGGATGCTTCAAAATTAGAAAAACAATCAATGTAATCCATCACATAAATAACACAGAAGATAAGAACCACATGATCATATCAATTGATGCAGAAAAGACATTGGATGAAGTCAACACATATTAATGACAAGAACTCTCAGCAAAATAGGAATAGAAGGAAATTCCTCAACAGAATAAAGGGCATTTATACAAAGCCAACAGCCAACAACACCCTAGATGGAAAGAGTCTGAAATATTTCCCCCTGAGAACAGGAATCAAACAAGGATGCCCTTTATCACCATTCTTATTCAATATTGTGCTGGAGTTCCTAGCCAGAGCAATTAGGTTAGAAAAAGAAATAAAGGGCATACAAATTGGTAAAGAGGAAGTAAAAGTATTCCTATTTGCAAATAATATGATCTTAGATACAGAAAACCCCAAAGAATCCACAAGAAAACTACAGGAACTAATAGATTTCAGCAAAGTATCAGGATACAAGATAAACATACAAAAATCAGTTGAATTCCTCTATACCAACAAAGAAAACTTCCGAGAGGAAATCACCAAATCAATACCATTTACAATATACCCCAATAAAATGAAATACTTAGGAATAAATCTAACCAGACATGTAAAAGACCTATACAAAGAAAAATACAAGACACTACCGCAAGAAACCAAAAGAGACCTGCATAAGTGGGAAAACATACCTTGTTCATGGGTAGGAAGAGTCAACATTGTGAAAATGTCAATTCTACCCTAAATCATCTACAGATACAATGCAATCCCGATCCAAATTCCAACGACATTTTTAAATGAGATGGAGAAAAAAATCACCAACTTCATATGGAAGGGGAAGAGACCTCAAAAAAGTAAGCATTACTGACGAAGAAGAATAAAGTGGGAGGACTCATACTACCTGATTTTAGAACCTATTATACCTCCGTGGTAGTCAAAACAGCCTGGTACTAGTACAACAGATATATATACCAATGGAACAGATTTGAGAATCCAGATGCAAATTTATCCACCTATGAGCAGCTGATATTTGACAAAGGCCCAAAGTCTGTTAAATGGGGAAAAGACAGTCTAACAAATGGTGCTGGCATAACTGGATATCCACCTGCAAAAAAGTGAAACAAGATCCATGCCACACACCATGCACAAAAACTAACTCAAAATGGGTCAAAGACCTAAATATAAAAACTAAAATGATAAAGATCATAGAAGAAAAAAATAGGGACAACACTAGGAGCCCTAATACTTGGCATAACAGAATACAAAGCGTTACTAACAATGCACAGACACCAGAAGAGAAACTAGTTAAGTGGGAGCTCCTAAAAATCAAACACTTATGCTTATCAAAAGTCTTCATCAAAAGAATAAAAAGACAACCTATATACTGGGAAAAAAATTTGGCTATGACAGATCCAATCAGGGTCTAACCTCTAAAATCTACAAGATACTGCAAAACTTCAACCACAAAAAGGCAAATAACCCAATTAAAACATGAGCAAAGAATATGAACAGTTTACCAAAGAAGACATTCAGGTGGCTAACAGATACATGAGCAAATTCTCACCATCATTAGCCATTAAAAAAATTTAGCCATTAGAGAACTGCAAATAAAAGCTACAATGAGATACCATCTCACCCCAACAAGGCTAGCATTAATCCAAAAAACACAAAATAATAAATTTTGAAGAGGTTGTGGAGAGACTGGAACACTTAGACACTGCTGGTGGGATTGTAAAATGGTACAACTACTTTGGAAATCGATTTGGCACTTCCATAAAAAGCTAAAAATAGAAGTACCATACAATCCAGCAATCGCACTTCTTAGAATATATGCTAGGGAAATAAGAGCCATCAGACCAATAGATATACGCAAACCCATGTTCATTGCAGCCCTGTTCACAATAGCAAAAAGATGGAAACAACCTAGGTGCCTATCAATGGATGAATGGATAAATAAATTATGGTATAGTCACACAATGGAATACTACACAAAGATAAAGAACAATGATGAATCAATGAAACATCTTACAACATGGATAAATCTGGAAGTCTGAGTGAAATTAGTTAGTCACCAAATGACAAATATTGTACAAGACCACAATTATAAGACCTCAAGAAAAGGTTAAAACACAAATCACTCTTTGATGGTTATAAGGGTGGGGGGGGGGGAGGGAGGGAGAGTAGAATTAACTAACTAGATAGTAGACAAAAATAATCTTAAGTGAAGGGCAGGTAAACACATAATAAAGGGGAAGTCATCACAACTGGACTAAACCAAAAGCTAAGAAGCTTCCTGAACACAAACACTTCAAGAGACAGAGTATCAGGAATGCAGTTCTGGGGATCATGGTTTTGAAGGACATCTCGATCCATTGGCATAACACAGTTTATTAAGAAAATGTTGTACATCTCACTTTGGTGAGTGGCATCTGGGGTCTTAAAAGCTTGCGAGTGGCCATCTAAGATGCATCAATTTGTCCAAACCCACCTGAAGCAAAGGAGAATGAAGAACACCAAAGATATGAGGAAAATATTAGCCCAAGAGACAAAAAGGGCCACATAAACCAGAGACTCCATCAGCCTGAGACCAGAACTAGATAATGCCTGGCTACCACCAATGCCAGCCCTGACAGAGAACACAACAGGGAGTCCCTGTCAGAGCAGGAGAAAAGTGGGGGGCATAACTCAAATTTATGTAAAAAGACCAGACTTAACAGTCTGACTGAGACTAGAGGAACCCCAGAAGATGTGGTCCCCAGACTCTCTGTTAACCCAGAACTGAAGTTATTCCTGAAGCCAACTCTTCAAAGATTAGACTGGACTATAAAATATAAAGTGATACTTATGAAGAGTGTGCTTCTTAGTTCAGGTAGACATACAAGACTAAATGGGCAGCTCCTGTCCGGAGGCTAGATGAGAAGGCAGAAAGGGATAGGAACTGGTTGAACAGACAAAGAAAATCGGGGTAAAAGTAGAAGTGTGCTGTCACATTATAGGGATGACAACTAGGGTCCCATAACAATGTGTATAAATTTTTGTATGAGAAACTAACTTGATCTGTAAACTTTCACCTAAAGCAAAAAAAGAATAACAAATCTGTCCTGGAGGAAGTACAGCCAAAATGTTCCTTAGAAGCAAGGATGACAAGACTTTGTCTCACATACTTTGTATGTGTTGTCAGGAGGGAACCAGTCCCTGGAGAAGGACATCATGCTTGGTAAGGTAGAGGGTCAGCAAAAAAGAGGAAGACCCTCAATGAAATGGATTGACACAATGGCTGCAACAGTGGGCTCAAGCATAACAATGATCACGAAGATGGTGCAGGGCCAGGCGATGTTTCGTTCTGCTACACACAGGGTCACTAGACTCAGTGGCACCTAACAACAAAGCAGCAATTAACTAGTTGACTAGGGAACTAAGTAGGGCTCAGGTCTAAAACCCACATTTAATTTTTTTCCTAGCTACTTGCATTCAAAATAGCAATTTCAGTTTTAGGAATGTCACACTTGGACTGTGCTTCTGTCAGTTTTCTGTGGCTTTTGGTTTCCCTTGAGTTGTTGGAATATAAATGATGAGACATTAAAAGAGAAAGTTGCAAATTTTCAAACTCTGTGAGATTTAATGCCCACCACCTCATAAATCCCATATTTCAAACCAATCTGTCAGTCACTCTTGCAAAATATTTAGACAGTAGATTATGAAACATGTTAGCAACTGTTAAAGCATGAAATAAGGCAGTATGCAAAAGAACTCAGTGAGACATTTTAATACATTGATGTTTGAATGCATCTGTTGAATACCTCCTAAAGCTTGTTGATATATGAGTAGCCAATACCCAACACTCCTTTCTTCTTAATCTGTGTTCAGAACAAATTGAGAAATAAAAATAACGGTGAGACAGATGCATACACAACCTTTATTATTGACAAAATGCTATTGTAGGTTATATTTTTAAACTGGCCAGATGGTATTTTAACCTTACCTTGACTACTCCTCAGCAGCTTTCATAGGCTGAACTTCCTGAATTACAATCCTTTAAGTGTAATTGTCCCTCAAAAGGACACAGAAGTCAACTTGAAACAGCATCCAATGGCCAAAGAGGAACAATTTAAGCTACAAAATAAATAGCAATAGTATTGATTTATAAACCAAAGAATAAAATAAAAATCTATGGGTCCATAAAATAAATAAGTGACCAAACAAATAAATGAGGAGAAGGGGCAAATCTTCCTTACAGAGACATCACAAACAATAAATGTAGAATAAATGATGGAAATAGAAAAATGTAATTAAAACCTTGCAATAATAATTGTTGTAGGCAAGATCCGCTGATCAATGCTAAAATTAATGGGTAAAACCTTGACAAGGAAGGTATTTGCTTTGCCTCAAAGTATTTCCCCCTAATTATTTAAATTACTATGGGTATTTTAGCCTATGTCCACAAATTCTTTGATATGCCTCCCTCCAGACGGAGCTTAATTCCCATCCCCTTGAGTGCTTTTTTTTTTTTTTTGAGTGCAGGAAATAATATAATAAAGTATGGAAAGGGAAAAACAGTAACTTTATAGTGGAGAAACCTGTAAGACTTCGTCTTAACCATGTGATCAATGTTAGCATTTGCAGCAATGTCATGTTAATATCATGTAACTGCTGGTATGATGGGATGAGAAGGCCCTTCACCTCTGTGATATTCTTCCTAAAAATCCATAATCAATAAAATCATGAGAAACCATCAGACAAACCCAAACTGAGGACAATTTTATAAAATACTCTTCAAAATTGTCATGGTCCTGATAAACAAGGAAAGAATGGAAAAAAAGTCACAGAACAGAGGAGACTAAAGAGATATGAAAATAAAACCAAGGTGGTATCTTGGACTGTATCCTGGAGCATAAAAGGGGCAATATTGGAAAAACTAGTAAAATCCAAATAGAGCCTGTAGTTTAGTTATTAGTATGGTTATTTGTTGTCATTGTTAAAAATAAAAATAAAAACCAAACCCGTTGCCTTCGATTCCGACTCATAGTTGTTCTTGTTAGGTGCCATCACATCTGTTCTGACTCATGAGGACCCTATGTACAACAGAAGGAAATACTGCCCAGTCCTGTGCCATCTTCGTGGTTGTTGCTATGTTTGAGATCACTGTTGCAGCCACTGTGTAAATCCATTTCATTGAGTATCTTCCTCTTTTTCTCTCACCCTCTACTTTTCCAAGCATCATATCCGTCTCCAGGGACTGGTCTCTCCTGATAACATGTCCAAAGTACATGGGACAAAATCCTGCCATCCTCGCCTCTAAGGATCATTCCGGCTATACTTCTCCCAAAACAGATTTGTTTGTTCTTCTGGCAGTCCATTATCTATTCAATATTCTTCACCAGCACCACAGTTCAGAGGCATCAATTCTTCTTCAAACTTCCTTATTCATTGTCCAGCTTTCACATGCATATGAGTTGATTGAAAACACCATGGCTTGGGTCAAGCACACTTTAGTCCTCAAAGTGACATCTTTGCTTTTCAACACTTTAAAGAGGTCTTTTGCTGCAGATTTACCCAATGCAATACGCCATTTGATTTTTTGACTGCTGTTTCCATGAGCATTGACTGTAGATCCAAGTGAAATGAAATTGTTGACAACTTCAATCTTTTCTCCATTTATCATGATGTTGCTTATTGGTCCAGTTGTGAGGATTTGTGTTTTCATTATGTTGAGATGTAATCCATACAGAAGACTGTGGTGTTTGATTTTCATCAGTAAGTGCTTCAAGTCCTCTTCCCTTTCCGCAACAAGGCTATGTCATCTGCATATTACAGGTTGTTAATGAGTCTTCTCCAATCCTAATGCCGCATTCTTCTTCATATAGTATGGTATAGTATGGTACTTCTTCATTCATAGGGTACCAATGTTAATTTCTTAATTTTGATAAAAGCACCATGGCTAGGTAAGATGTAAAACCAAAAACATTATCATTTTTCAAAAAAATTTTTTTGAAATTTTTCATCTACTTACAGCTCTTATCATTCTACACCTTCCCCTTGGTCAATCTCATTCAAAATGATTTCGAATACCATTTATGTGCAAATTAATCTCAAATCTCTATCTTCAGGCCGGAACTTTAGCGTAGGCTTCAAATTTACTACTATTTATTGAGTAAATAAACAAATAAATGCATACAGTTTTAAAAGTCTCAACTGAGATATTTTTATGGAAAGTAAGAAGGGCAGCACTTTATAGTAAAAAGAAGTCAGGATTTGGAGCAATAAGCTGTAGTTTTACATCCTACTGCTTCCATCTGTGTTTGTTAAGCAAATCTTTTACTGAAGCAAATACCTCATCTTTTTCTCCTTTTGAGCAGCTGGTGGGTTTGAACCACCAATCTTTTGTTTAGCAGTCAAATGCTTATCTACTGCACCACTAGGGCTTCCTTAAAGTGTGTAAAACCTTTTCGTAAACTGATAAATTCTATGTAAATGTTGCCTATTATTATGTCAACTTGCATTCCTACAATTTAGTCCTAAGAAAGTCCATTTCACTTTAAAATTTCATCCCAGGGCAATTTTTTAAAAAAGCATGTGACTGTAATTATTGGTGTAGGGGAATAATTGCACCTACAAATGGTTAATAGCTTCTGCTAGGACTTTCAAGAGCAAAATTGTCCACTTGTACCTTATTTTGAAGGTGCAATTAAATAATCTACAAAACTAATTGAGGGTATTAAAAGAGAAAAATTGGGCTCAGTTAGGGACTCAAATCCTTTGTTCTAACTTCCTTTGCATTGAAGAATGGAGCCTTCAAATGAGCCCTCTTTATGATTTTTCACACTTCTTAGAAAGAACATGATTGACTCACCAGCTGCTGTTTCTCAAAAATAACAAATGCCTTTAAAGGAACTTCAAGTAACTTCAGTGTACAGAAGCTCTAGTCACAAGATAAATTAGAAATACCTAGTGTCTAAAGTGCCTGGCCCCGGAATGCCTTTCTTCGGTCCCTCAAAAATCACATGAAAATTAGTAAAAATAGAATATGAACAAAAGTAAACTCGAAGTCTAGAAATCAGGTTTCAAGTCCCAGTTCTACTATTTCTTAACTGTGTATCCTTGGGTAAGTTTCTTCACCTTATTGAAACATTGTAAAATTATCAACCTGGCTAGATTGTAAAAATGAGAAACCTTTTTAAATATATGAAATACATTCAAATATATCAAAACCCTTTTAAAATAAATATCATGGTATGAGAGGAGGCAAAATCATTTTGAGTCTCCTGTAATCCAGATTTCTGGATTCATGGAGCTGTGGTGACTCACCCAGGCCATCTGCCTTTTGTTGTTCTTTTTAACCTTGAGCTTTTAAGAACTATTTTCCTAAAGGCAATTTCAAGTAGAACAATAGCCTAATAAGCACCTTATGGGAGATCATTTTGCCTTAGGCATCAGGTTCTTTGAGAGAATTATCTAGGTGCAGCCAGTTTCAAGGAGCAGGAACCCCAGGGTTTCATTGGAAATGTATGGCATGTCCTTCAAACCAAAAAAAAAAAAAAAAAAAAAAAAACCAAACTCATTGCTGTCCAGTCGATTCTGTCTCACAGCAACCATATCTATAGGACTGAGTACGACTGCCCCAAAGGGTTTCCAAGGAGTGCCTGATAGATTAGAACTGCCGACCTTCTGGTTACAACCAAGCTCTTAACAATTGCACCACCAGAGCATGTCCTTAGTGACTCTCTTTCTCCTACTACCAGGAATCCTACAAGTCTTCTGATGCTATCTCCTGAGAAATTAACATCCCGATATGCTCAGGTTGATACTGCCTTCTTCGGAAACCAAAAAAGAAAAAAAAAAAAAACATTGCCGTCCAGTTGATTCCGCCTCATAGGGACCCTATAGGACAGAGTAGAACTGCCCCCTAGGGTTTCCAAGGAGTGCCTGGTGGACCGAAACTGCTGACCTTTTGGTTAGAAGCTGTAGCTCTCAACCACTATGCCACCAGTGTTTCCACCTTATTCGAATCATACTTAAAAACAAAACAAACTGGTTGTCATTGAGTCAATTCTGATTCACAGTGAACCTACTCACGATAAATATATACTATTACACTTTTTTTATTACACTAATTTTTGGTGTTTTCCTGCTCATTTAGATTTTTGACAGAGTGCTATTGTTATTCTCTACACAGGGCCTTTCCTATCCAGAGGCTTTTGATTTCAGACAACCTCCCAAAACTGGCTGTTTTCTTCTTGTCACTGGGAGTAACTCATTTCATTCCCAGAATTTCTGTTACATAACAACTAACTCTGAGCCAAAAAGAAATAGATAGTGTCAGACTCAAAGCACCAATCACCTCACAGCATTGAAAATCTTACCCATGCCCTGGAATACCATGCACATGCTTCTGGGTCTGTTGTACCATAAATTCAGTAGAAAATAGATAGGGAGAAGCACCATATATGTACTTTACAGGAGTTCACTGATGGAAGACACCTTAGGTGGCATGTTGTTCACCACTTATTTCCAGAGAGAAAAAATGAGGCCTACAGGGGTTGAATGGTTTTCTTAAGATCAAATTATGTCTTAGAACTGGGACCAAAATATAAATTCTTGACTTCCTGTCAAACGCTCCTTCAATACAACAATATCTGCTCAGAGTGCTTAAATTGTTTTACTCTAGGATGTTTACCTTGTTAAAGAGAAAAATTAATAACAGACACCTTATTTTGATTTTAAGGTTTGTCTTATCCACAAAACCCAGTATTAACCTAAAAAGCTTGACCAAAACTGAAAAAGCAGTTTCTGCCAGAAACTGCTCTGCAGCAAAGTAAATTTCATCTTTTCCTGCTAGAACAGGACAGTCACAACAAAACCATTATGCCCTAATTTAGTGAAAAAATACTCTAGGCTAATCTAATATAAATCTCAAAAAGTCTTATGGCTGGGAGGCGGGGCCGAGATGGCAGAATAGCCAGACACTTCCTGTGATCCCTCTTACAACAAAGACCCCAAAAAACA
This sequence comes from Elephas maximus indicus, assembly GCF_024166365.1. Classification (NCBI taxonomy): domain Eukaryota; kingdom Metazoa; phylum Chordata; class Mammalia; order Proboscidea; family Elephantidae; genus Elephas; species Elephas maximus. The sequence continues at coordinate 85,119,076 of NC_064846.1, forward strand.
AGTGAAATGATTATGTTTATGACAAGCTAGGAGCCCTGAACAGCAAACACAAATTTACAAAAAGGACTGAGAGGCAGGGGAAGGGAGAGAAGGTTCAGAAGCTGAGAGGAGTTGCCAGACCCGAATTCCTGGGGAACCCTCAGGCACCATTCCAAGGAGTGGTGCTGCGGGCTGGTAGTAGCATTCGGCTGCAGTTTCCTCAGGGAGGAGCAGCCAGCTGCACAGCCTACTCACCACCAGAACCAGAGAAGAATGGCGCTCTTGGGTAAAGCTAAGTACTTGCGTATACTTTAACACATCCCCAGCCCCCAAGGCAGCTTCAGGGGCTGTTGATTTCCCTGGACCTGAAATAGGCCTTATTAAATGCCCTGAGCCATCCTCCGGTCTTGGAGTAGGAATAAATTCACAACTGGGGAAAAGCTAATTTGCCAGCTCCACTAAACAGGGGAGCTCAGGGCAGAAGTAGCTCCTGTCCAGAAATAAATAGTCCGTAGATTTTGAATAACTTTCCCACCTACATGTTCCTGTTTGGGCTTATTTCAGGAGAATAGGCCCTTGTTGGCAGACTGCAACCATTTCAGCTGTGTGGTGAAGAGGTGGGTATTTTATATTTGACACCACTTTGCCTATTCGACAGGGTCCTCACCTACCCATATCAGGAGCATAAGAACTGATGGCTTCACTCAGGGCTCCCAGCCACCTGCAACAGGGGCCCATGGATAACTGGCACCTCCCAGACCTTACGACCAAAAGCACTGGGTGCACAAGGTCCATCTGCAGAACCCACCCACCTGTACACTTTAGGGAATAGGGACATGCTTTCCTCACAGACACTCAGGGGACAGCTCTCAGCCCCCTGCCTTGTTCAGAGCATGACCCCCTGCTGCAACCAGAAACTGGTACCTTCACCAATCACCCATGCCCCCTAAGACTGTAGGAGAAAGCCCGTACCACACACTTGATGATCAGCTACCGAGACACCTGAGCTGAACTCATACAAGAAAAGTGAATGGACTCCTAGACTGATATACCTGATAACATCTCTAGCCATCTGATGACAAGACGTCAGGGCTTCAAAGGTAAAAATAATCAAGCTAGTGCACTCAAGCCACCCATATGGGCATATTAAAACAAAACAAAGCAATAAGTTAGGATACAGTAAGCAAACGAAATAAGCTAATACAATAACTTATAGACTTCTCGTAGACAACAGTCAATATCAAGTCACATAAAGAAACAGATCATGATTGCCTCAACAAGCTCTCAAAACAGAATCAACGGATCTTCTGGATGAAGGTGCCTTCCTGGAATTACTGAGTGCAGAATTCAAAAGATTAATATACAGAACTCTTCAAGACATCAGGAATGAGATTAAGGAGCAGATCAGGCAATATGCAGAACAGGCCAAGTAACACACAGATAAAGTAGCTGAAGAAATTAAAAAGGTTATTCAAGAACATAATGAAAAATTTAATAAGATGCAAGAATCCATAGACAGTAATCAGAAATTCAGAAGATTAACAATAAAATTACAGAATTCGACAACTCAATAGAAAGTCAGAGGACCTGAATTAAGCAAGTGGAAGGCAGAATTGGGGAGCTTGAGGACAAAGCACTTGGCACTAATATATCTGAAGAAAACTCAGACAAAAGAATTTTTAAAAATGAAGAAATATTAAGAATTATGTGGGACTCTATCAAGAGAAATAACCTATGGGTGATTGGAGTACCAAAACAGGGAAGGATAACAGAAAACGCAGAGAGAATTGCTGGAGATTTGTTGGCAGAAAACTTCCCTGATATCATGAAAGATGAAAAATATTTACCCAAGATGATCATCGAACTCCACGTAAGGTAGATTTTAAAAGAAAGTCACGAAGACATATTATAATCAAACTTACCAAAACCAAAGATAAAGATAGAATTTTAAGAGCAGCTAGGGATAAACAATTTTTTTTTAGGGATAAACAAAAAGTCACCTACAAAGGAGAGTCAATAAGAATAAGCTCAGACTACTTGGCAGAAACCATGCAGACAAGAAGGCAATGGGATGACTTATATAAAGCATTGAAGGAAAAAAAAAATTGCCAGCCAAGAATCATATATCCAGCAAAACTATCTCTCAAATATGAAGGTGAAATTGAGATATTTCCAGATAAAAAGAAGTTTAGAGAATTCATAAAAACAAAACCAAAACTACAAGAAATACTAAAGGGAGTTCTTTGGTTAGAAGATCAATAATATCAGGTATCAACACATGACTAGAACACTGGACAGAGCAATCAGAGGTAAACCCAGACAGGGAAATCACAAAAATAAATCAACATAAAAAAATGCTCAAAACAGGGAAACAGCAATGATTTTATGTAAAAGAAGACAGCATTAAAACAATAAAGAGGGAGTAAGAAACGTACTCATAGATCTCTCATATGGAAAGGAAGACAAGGCGATAGAAAGGAATAAAACCTAGGTTTAAAATTAGAAAAGTTGGGGTAAATATTAAGGTAATAACAAAGGAGAATAACTATCCTAGTCATCAAAATAAAATACAATAAAAAAATAGAGACTCAGCAGAAAAAAAAAAACAACACAGAATAAGAGGAAAAGACAATATACAACGATAAAGTACTCAGCACAAAAAATTAAGTGGGAAAAAGAAACTGCCAACAACACAAAAAAAGACATCAAAATAACAGCACTAAACTCATACCTATCTACAATTATGCTGAATGTAAATGGACTAAATGCACCAATAAAGAGACAGAGAGTAGCAGACTGGATTAAAAAAAAAACAATCCTTCTATATGCTGCCTACAAGAGACACACCTTAGACTTAGAGACACAAACAAACTAAAACTCAAAGGATGGAAAAATATACATCAAGCAAGCACCAATCAAAAAAGAACAGAAGTGGCAGTATTAATTTCCTACAAAACAGACTTTAAAGTTAAATCCACCACGAAGGACAAAGAAGGACACTGTATAATGATTAAAGGGACAATATACCAGGAAGACATAACCATATTAAATATTTATGCAAACAATGACACAGCTGCAAGATACATAAAACAAACTTAACAGCATTGAAAAGTGAGATAGACAGAGCCAAAATTATAGTAGGAGACTTCAACACACCACTTTCAGTGAAGGACAAGACATCAAGAAAGAAGCTCAATAAAGACACGGAAGATCTAAACGCCATGATCAACCAACTTGACCTCAGAGACATATACAGAACATTCCATCCAACAGCAACCAAGCATACTTTCTTTTCTAGTGCACATGGAACATTCTCTAGAATAGACCACATATTAGGTCATAAACCAAGCCTTAGCAGAATCCAAAACATTGAAATATTACAAAGCATCTTCTATGATCATAAGGCCATAAAAATAGAAATCAATAACAGAAAAATCAAGGAAAAAAAATTGAACACTTGGAAACTGAACAGTACCCTGCTAAAAAATGACTGGGTTATAGAAGACATCAAGGATGGAATAAAGAAATTCATAGACTCCAATGAGAATGAAAACACTTCCTATCGAAACCACCAGACACAGCAAAAGCAGCGCTCAGAGGTCAATTTATATCAATAAATGCACACATCCAAAAAGAAGAAAGGGCCAAAATCAAAGAATTATCCCTACAACTTGAACAAATAGAAAGAAACCAACAGGGACCAGCGGGGAGGAAATAATAAAAATTAGAGCACAGTTAAACGAAATAAAAAACAGAAAAAAAATTGAAACAGTTAACAAGGCTGAAATCTGGTTCATTGAAAAAATTAGCAAAATTGATAAAGCATTGGCCAAACTGACAGAAGAAAAACAGGACAGGAAGCAAACAACCCAAATAGGAAGTGAGATGGGCTATATCACAACAGACCCAACGGAAGTTAAAAGAATCATATCAGATTACTACAAAAAATTGTAGTATAACAAATTTGAAAACCTAGAAGAAATGGATGAATTCCTAGAAACGTAATACCTACCTAAACTAATAGAAACAGAGGTAGAACAATTAAATAGACCCATAGCAGAAGAAGAGATTGAAAAGGTAATCAAAAACTCCCAACAAAAAATAGCCCTGGCCTGGACAGCTTCACTGCAGAGTTCTACCAAACTTTCAGAGAAGAGTTAACACCAATACTACTAAAGCTATATCAGAGCATAGAACAGGATGGAATACTCCCAAACTCATTCTATGAAGACAGCATATCCCTGATACCAAACCCACATAAAGACCCCACAAAAACAGAAAATTGCAGACCTATATCCCCCATGAACTTAGATGCAAAAAACCTCAACAAAATTCTAGCCAATAGAATTCAACAACATATCAAAAAAATAATTCACCATGACCATGTGGGAATAATACCAGGTATACAGGGATGGTACAATGGTAGAAAAACAATTAATGTAATCCATCATACATGTAAAAGAGAAGAAATACATGATTTTATCAATTGATCCAGAAAAGGCATTTGAAAAAGTTCAACACCCATTCATGATAAAAAACTCTCAGCAAAATAGGAATAGAAGGAAAACTCCTCAACATACTAAAGGGCATTTATACAAAGCCAATAGCCAACATCATCCTAAATGGAGAGAGTCTGAAAGCATTCGCCTTGAGATCAGGAACCAGACAGGGATACCCTTTATCACCATTATTATTCAACATTGTGCTGGAGATCCTAACCAGAGTAATTAGGGTACATACAGAAATAAAGCGTATCCAGATTGGTAAGGAAGAAGTAAAATATCTCTATTTGCAGATGACATGATCTTATACACAGAAAACCCTAAGGAATCCTCAGGAAAACTACTGAAACTAGTAGAATTCAGCAGAGTATCAGGATACAAGACAAACATACAAAAACCAGTTGGATTCCTCTACACCAACAAAAAGAACTTCAAGGAGGAAATCACCAATCAATACTATTTATAGTAGCCCCCAAGAAGATAAAATACTCAGGAATAAATCTTACCAGAAATATAAAAGACCTATACAAAGAAAACTACAAGACACTACTGCAAGAAACCAAAAGAGACCTACATAAGTGGAAAAATATACCTTGCTCATGGACAGAAAGACTTAACATTATAAAAATGTCTATTCTACCAAAAGCGATATATAGTTACAATACAATTCTGATTCAAATTCCAATGACATTTTTTAATGAGATAGAGAAACAAATCACCAACTTCATATGGAAGGGAAAGAAGCCTCGGATAAGTAAAGCATTCCTGAAGAAGAAGAAGAAAGTGGGAGGCCTCACTCTACCTGATTTTAGAACCTATTATACCGCCACAGTAGTCAAAACAGCCTAGTACCGGTACAACAACAGATACATACACCAATGGAACAGAATTGAGAATCCACCCATATATGAATAGCTGATATTTGACAAAGGCCCAAAGTCAGCTAAATGGGGAAAAGACAGTCTCTTTAACAAATGGTGCTGGCATAACTGGTTGTCCATGTGCAAAAACTATGAAACAAGACCATACCTCACACCGTGCACAAAAATGAACTCAAAATGGATCAAAGACCTAAATAAAAAACCTAAAACGATAAATATCATGGAAGAAAAAATAGGAACTATGCTAGGAGCCCTAATATGTGGCATAAACAGTGTATATAACATCACTATCAATGCAGAAGAGAAACTAGATAACTGGGAGCTCCTAAAAATCAAACACCTATGCTCATCCGAAGACTTCACCAAAAGGGTAAAAAGATTACCTACAGACTGGAAAAAGTTTTTAGCTATGACATTTCTGACCAGTGTCTAATCTCTAAAATCTACATGATACTACTAAAACCCAACTACAAAAAGACAAATAACCCAATTAAAAAATGGGCAAAGGATATGAACAGACACTTCATTAAAGAAGACATTCAGGTAACCAACAGATACATGAGGAAATGCTCATGATCATTAGCCATTAGAGAAATGCAAATCAAAAACTACAATGAGATTCCATCTCACTCCAACAAGGCTGGCATTAATCCAAAAAACACAAAATAATAAATGTTGGAGAGGTTGCATAGAGAGTGGAACACTTATACACTGCTGGTGGGAATGTAAAATGTTACAGCCACTTTGGAAATCGATTTGACACTTCCTTAAAAAACTAGAAATAGGATTATCATATGACCTAGCAATCCCACTCCTTGGAATATATCCTAGAAAACTAAGTGCCTTTACACGAACAGATATGTGCACACCCATGTTCATTGCAGCACTGTTTACAATAGCAAAAAGATGGAAGCAACCAAGGTGCCCATCAGCAGATGCATGGATAAATAAATTACAGTATATTCACACAATGGAATACTACGCATCGATAAAGAAAAATGATGAATCCATGAAACATTTCATAACATGGAGGAATCTGGAAGGCAGCATGCTGAGTGAAATTAGTCAGTTGCAAAAGGACAAATATTGTATAAGACCACTATTGCAATAAATGGAGAAATAATTTAAACAGAGAAGAAAATATTCTTTGATGGTTACGACAGGGGAGAGGGAAGGAAGTAGACAGTAGATAATTATTTTAGGTGAAGGGAAAGACAACACACAATACAGGCAAGGTTAGCACAACTGGACTAAACTAAAAGCAAAGGAGTTTCCTGAATAAACTGAATGCTTCAAAGGCCAGCGTAGTAGGTGCCAGGGTTTGGGGACCATGATTTCAGGCGACATCTAAGTCAATTGGTATAGTAAAATCTATTAAGAAAACATTCTTCATCCCACTTTGGAGAGTGGCTTCTGGGGTCTTAAACGCTAGCAAGTGGCCATCTAAGGTGCATCAACGGGTCTCAACCCACCTGGAGCAGAGGAGAATGAAGAACACCAAAGACACAGGTAATTATGAGCCCAGGAGACAGAAAGGACCACTTAAACCAAAGACTGCATCGGCCTGAGACCAGAAGAGCTAGATGGTGCCTGGCTACAAGCGATGACTGCCCTAACAGGGAGTGTAATTGAGAGCCCCTTAGGGAGCATGATAGCAGTGGGATGCAGACCCAAATTCTCGTTAAGACACCAGACTTAATGGTCTGACTGAGACCAGATGCACCCCAGAGGTCATGGACCTGAGACCTTCTGTTAGCCCAAGACAGGAGCCATTCCCAAAGCCAACTCTTCAGACAGGGATTAGGCTGGACTATGGGATAGAAAATGATACTGATGAAGAATGAGCTTCTTGAATCAAGTGGACACGAGACTACGTTGGCATCTCCTGTCTGGAGGGGAGAGGAGAGAGCGGATGGGGTCAGAAGCTGGCTGAGTGCACACAAAAATAGACTGTGGAGGAAAGGAGTGTGCTGTCTCATTAGGGGGAAAACAATTAGTAGTATATAAAACCCTAAAACCTAGTGCCATCAAGTCAATTCCGACTCATAGTGACCCAATACTAGTATATAGCAAGGTGTATATAAATTTTTGTATGAAAGACTGACTTGTTTTGTAAACTTTCACTTAAAGCACACACACACACAAAAAAAATCTTATGGCTGTAGGTGGGTATAGGGCCAAATTTTTTAGCAGCCAGGCCAGGGAACACCTAGTAACCTGATAAACTGAGCTCAGTAAAAGAAGGAAGACAGGTTTCAATCTATCATGTTAAGATTAGTCAATGTTTATCTTCTATTCTTCTCCCTGTTCTTCTCTTTATAAGTCTCATTGTAAACTATCTTGCTGAGAAAAAGCCCCCACAGTGTTGCGTTAAAAATCCTGTTTTCTTTGTTTGGCTTTTCCCCCCACAGTGTTGTATTAAAAATCCTGTGTCCTTTGCTGGGCTTCATCCCCCCAGCTTTGCATTTGAATCCTGCTTTTTTTTTTTTTTTTTGCTTAGAGGTTATATGTAAACCCCGTTGCACCTGTATAGTATGATTAAGAATGTTGCTGACATAGCTTGTATGAACTCCGTACTTGTAAACCCCTTAAAAGTAACTCCTCTGCTCATCTCTGAGGAGCACTCTTGGCAGCAGCAGCTCTGACTGACTCCTTTTCCTTGTACAACGAAATAAATGTTCCTTTCCTGTTCTCTCACCTTGGTGTCTCGTTTATTCACCAACACGAGTCATGACGAGCAAGAATCTGGCGTTTCCACCCCGTAACGTTAGTTCTAGTCATTTTCTTTCTTTTTTGGAATCAGAATGGTCTCCTGATATGCATATACAATAACTGCTTGGAATAAACCTCATGATTCAATTTCTTTGAGTTTTGGTAAATTTTTAATGATCTCTAGAAATGGAAAAAAAAAGGAGTTTGTTGTTTTGGTTTAGCTCTAGCCTAGAAAAAAATATTCTGCTAATTATTTTAACTACCTTTCCAGAAAATTGTGTTTTTGGATGATGTGACCCTAGTACTCCCCAGCATGTTTTCTCCTTTTTCAAAATGGGCGACTGAGAGCTTGACATAACTAATGCCATGATGAACCTATGAATTTTTCTCCTTCCTCTGCCTGCCTCCTCCTTCACATACCTCTGTTAAAGGCTTTGTCTTGACCTAATGTTAATGACTTTGTTCTTTCTTTTAATCTGATGCAAATAAGTTTGTTTTGTTCTGTCAGACCACCTGTAATTTACAATCCCTCAGGAAAATTAGAGCCCCAGTATCTGATATGTATATCTCTAGCCTAATAAGGAGATGTCTGGCAGGTATCTTTTGTTACTATCCTGTAATGAATAACTCCTCTTGACAATACCTCCTGCCAGGCCATCTGCAGACTACAAAGACACTTCTGACCCTTGTAACATTCTATATAATCTCTAATGTGAAATTGCTCTTTGCGACTCCATAGGGACAGCCTGTGTTGCTGCCGGTCCCAGTGATGTATGCACCGCCTGAATAAACTTTCTCACTCTTTCTGGAGTACGTTTTATTGCCTCAACTGCTCCAGGACAAGGACCCTAATTGAGTAACTATGACTTGGTCTTGATATCATCTAAGACAAGAAAATGCATATGAAAGTATTTTGTCAATTGTAAAATCCTATGCATAATAAGAATATACCAATTATTGAGCACTTTTATGTCCCAGACACTGCAAACATTTTAAAGGAATGACCTTATTTAATCCTCACAAAGTCCCAATGAGGCAGATATTATTTTTATTGCAACTAAGTAAAGAAGGAAACTGGGACTCATAGATATTAAATAACATACACAAAGTCCTACAAAGAAGTAGAGAGGATTCAAACTCTCTTATTACAGACTTTGTAATTGTAACCACTTGGGTGGATGGATGGATAGATGTATGAATATATGTATGTATGTAAGGATGGATGGTTGAACAGAAAATGTGCCTGTAGTTGGTTTATATAATAAACATCCATAAAGTTTCATTTGTTGACTGTGAGATAGACTTTAGTTATTTATGGACTCAGGATGGAATGAAGTGGGCTTTCCTCTTGTTGCTTTATAAATTGCAATCAACTGACTATATACTTGTCTGCACAGGACCTAACACATGCACAGGTTGAAGCGATAGTTACATGTAGCGTATAATTTGGGGCTCAATAAAGTTAACTGATAATAAATTTGTCTTTCCTTCTGTCTCAATCCCTGATGTCTATCGACAGAAGTGATATTCAAAATATTTAAGAACAGGTAAATTGCAGATGATTACTAATCCAAAAGGGTTTGACTTGGAGTACAGATCTGGGACTGAATCTTGGAATACCCCTGGTCTGCCAAGCATTTAACCTTTTGTTGTTGGATCTTCATTTGTCCCAGTGGCTCAGGAGATGAGCCTGGTTGACCTGTGCAACAGTGGGGGAGATTAGAACATTGGGTAGTTACCACAGTGTTTCAAATCACTTTAGTAATTGGTATTGTTGTACTGGTGTATACTAGCTGAATTTCAGTCCTGTCTATTTTAAGAATCAGGGCCTTCCATTCCATGAGAATCCAGGTTTAGAATATAAAGAAGAGTGACTTAGACACTGATGGGGAAAATTGACTCAAAGATTCCCCTGTGAGCAGCTTTGGACAGGTATGGAATACTAGGAAAAAGGAGAATTTTAGATATGGTAAAAGGGTCCCGGAAATGGGAGATGTGCGAAGCAAAGAAAAATATTTCATCTCAGATAATTTTGCCAGAATCATGTCTTGCTCATCTTTTTCTCTCTCTTCAGAAGTGCAGGACCACTTAGGAAGTGAGAAGGGGTAGGGGATGAGATGGTGGTATAACAAAACACTTTCTGAAATATTCTCAGTTTCACTCTCCAGCAGTTCTCCTCAGACAAATCACAGTTCTTCAAGGAAGGCAAGGAAGAAAACTCCTCTTCCTCTATTTTGATTAATGAGTAACATGCAGAATCATGTTGTTGTTAGGTGCCGTTGAGTCAGTTCCGACTCATAGCGACCCTATGCACAACAGAATGAAACACTGCCTGGTCCTGAGCCATCCTTAAAATCGTTGTTATGCTTCAGCTCATTGTTGCAGCCACTGTGTCAATCCACCTCATTGAAGGTCTTCCTCTTTTCCACTGACCCTGTACTCCGCCAAGCATGATGTCCTTCTCCAGGGACTGATCCCTCCTGACAACAAGTCCAAAGTATATAAGACGCAGTCTCGCCATCCTTGCCTCTAAGGAGCATTCTGGCTGTACTTCTAAGACAAATTTGTTTGTTCTTTTGGCAGTCCATGGTATATTCAATATTATTTGCCAACGCCACAATTCAAAGGCGTCAATTCTTCTTCGGTCTTCCTTATTCATTGTCCAGCTTTCACATGTATATGATGAGATTGAAAATAGCATGGCTTGGGCCAGGCACACCTTAGTCTTCAAGGTGACATCTTTGCTCTTCAACACTTTCAAGAGGTCCTTTGCAGCAGGTTTACCAAATGCAATACGTCTTTTGATTTCTTGACTGCTGCTTCCATGGCTGTTGATTGTGGATCCAAGTAAAATGAAATCCTTGACAACCTCAGTCTTTTCTCCATTTATCATGATGCTGCTCATTGGTCGAGTTGTGAGGATTTTTGTTTTCTTTATGTTGAGGTGCAGTCCATACTGAAGGCTGTGGTCTTTGATCTTCATTAGTAAGTGCTTCAAGTTCTCTTCACTTTCAGCAAGCAAGGTTGTGTCATCTGCATAACGCAGGTTGTTAATGAGTCTTCCTCCAATCCTGACACCCCATTCTTCTTCATATAGTCCAGCTTCTCGTATTATTTGCTCAGCATACAGATTGAATAAAGAATACGTATGGTGAAAGAATACAACCCTGACGCACACCTTTCCTGACTTTAAACCAATCATGTGTCTGTTAGTTTGTCATACTGTGGGGGCTTGCGTGTTGCTGTGATGCTGAAAGCTATGCCACCGGTGTTCAGACACCAGCAGGGTCATCCATGGAGGACAGGTTTCAGCTGAGCTTCCAGACTAACACAGACTAGGAAGAAGGACCCGACCTGGCAGTGTACTTCTGAAAAGCATTAGCCAGTGAAAACCTTATGAATAGAAGCGGAACATTGTCTGATATAGTGCTGGAAGATGAGCCCCCCAGGTTGGAAGGCACTCAAAAGATGACTGGGGAGGAGCTGCCTCCTCAAAGTAGAGTTGACCTTAATGACATGGATGGAGTAAAGCTTTTGGGACCTTTGTTTGCTGATGTGGCATGACTCAAAATGAGAAGAAACAGCTGCAAACATCCATTAATAATTGGAACCTGGAATGTACAAAGTATGAATCTAGGAAAATTGGAAATTGTCAGAAATGAAATGGAACGCATAAACATCGATATCCTAGGCATTAGTGAACTGAAATGGACTGGTATTGGCCATTTTGAATCAGACTATTAGTCTACTATTCCTTCACGTAGTGAACTCTAAAGTAGAAAGCCATTAAAAAATAAAGGGTTGGCCAATGAGAAACAAGTACTACAATTAATAGTGTTTCTGTTAACACTACTGTAACCACCAAAATTTATGCCATGGGGGATACATGTTGCTTTTATGTGTTATGGAAACTCTGATGAGCTACGACTGCTAAACAAAAGGTCAGCAGTTTGAATCTACCAGGCGCTCCTTGGAAATCATATGGGGCGGTTCTACTCTGCCCTGTAGGGTCGCTATGAGCCAGAATTGACTTGACAGCAATGGGTTTGGTTTGGTTATGTGTCATCTGTCAGAATTTTACCAATCTCAGAAAGATTTAAAATTTCTATGATTATAGTCAGTATTATAGTCAGCATGCTCTGTATCTTTCATTGCTCTATTCATTATCTAATGATTAAACTGAAGTTAAAATCATGTTCACGATTTTCCACTTTATACCTGTAACCGAATGCCTCTTGGGTTCCTGTCCCGTCCTATTGGCCGATAGAAATAAGAAGGACACCAGTTGCAAGAAACAACAGAATGTGGCAATTTCATCGTCTGCTCAGGGAAGGAGCAACACAATGCCGGGGTAGTGACTGAAACACTGCGTACTCCCTGTCTGAGGGGATTAAAAAAAAGGGAGCTTTTATTTCCGTGAGTCCTGGAGGACAGGGATGGCACCCAGAACCTTCCATCCTGAGCCCTCCCATGCCCAAGTTTGGAGATTGGAATGCTGGTTAATCCTCTATAGGATGTCTGTGTTGTAGGATTCCTGACTTCTTAAAGAGGCTCAGAGGGAACTCTGGGCTAGAGAATATCGTCCCTTCCAGTGATGATTGGGTCCAGGGTCAGTCTGCCCAAGCGTTAGGATCTGGCTTGAACTGGTTCAGTGGGCACAGTTACCGAAAGCTGGGACTTCATGGAAAATATTGCTAAAAATGAGCTGTAGTTATCAAAGATAGTGAAGAGGGAAAGGAAAGGGAAAAAGTGGGGGGGTCTGTTACTGGGGTTTCATACCCACATCCCAAAGCAGAGTTAAATTGTTCATGCTCAAATTAACCACTTCTTTTTGAGTATTTTATCTAAGTATAATAATAGCAAGCCTATGCATATTTATAACGCATTAAAGTATGAATACTGGGTTACACATTATCCCCAACAGTAGGCATAAAGGTTTGTATTTTTTAATGTGCTTTAACTGAAAGTTTACAAATCAAGTCAGTCTCTCACACAAAAACTTATATACACCTAGCTACAAACTCCAAATTGCTCTCCCCCTAATGAGACAGCCCGCTCCCTCCCTCCACTTTCTATTTTTGTGTCCATTTTGGCAGCTTCTAACCCCCTCTACCCTCTCATTTCCCCTCCAGACAGGAGATGCCAACATAGTCTCAAGTGCCCACCCGATCCAAGAAGCTCACTCCTCACCAGCATCCCTCTCCAACCCATTGTCCAGTCCAATCCCTCTCTGAAGAGTTGGCTTTGGGAATGGTTTCTGTCCTGGGCCAACAGAAGATCTGGGGGCCATGACTACCGGGGTCCCTCTAGTCTCAGTCAGACCATTAAGTCTGGTCTTTTTATATGAATTTGGGGTCTGCATCCCACTGCTCTCCTGCTCCCTCAGGGGTTCTCTGTTGTGTTCCCTGTCAGGGCAGTCATCAGTTGTAGCCAGGCACAATCTAGCTGTTCATATAGTCTCTGGTTTATATGGCCCTTTCTGTCTCTTGGGCTTGTAATTACCTTGTGTCCTTGGTGTTCTTCATTCTCCTTTAATCCAGGTGGGTTGAAACCAATTGATGCATCTTAGATGGCCGCTTGCTAGCGTTTAAGACCCCAGAAGCCACTCTCCAAAGTGGGATGCAGAATGTTTTCTTAATAGAGTATATTATGCCAATAGACTTAGATGTCCCCTGAAACCATGGTCCCCAAACCCCCGCCCCTGCTATGCTAGGCTTTGAAGCATTCCGTTTATTCAGGAAACTGCTTTTGGTTTAGTCCAGTTGTGCTGACCTCGCTTGTATGGTGTGTTGTCTTTACTCACCTAAAGTAGTTCTTATCCACTATCTAATTAGTGAATATCCTCTCCCACCCACCCTTCCTCCCCACTCTTGTAACCATCAAAGAATATTTTCTTCTCTGTTTAAACTATTTCTCCAGTTCTTATAACAGTGGTCTTAAACAATATTTGTCGTTTTGCAACTGACTAATTTCACTCAGCATAATGCCTTCCAGATTCCTCCATGTTACAAAAAGTTTCACAGATTCATCACCATTCTTTATCAATGTGTAGTATTCCGTTCTGTGAATGTACCAAAATTCATTTATCCATTCATCTGTTGATGGACACCTTGGTTGCTTCCATCTTTTTGCTATTGTAAACAGCGCTGCAGTGAACATGGGTATGCATATATCTGTTCGTGTAAAGGCTCTTACTTCTCTAGGATATATTCCAAGGAGTGGGATTGCCAGATCGAATGGTAGTTCTATTTCTAACTTTTTAAGGAAGCTCCACATTGATTTCCAAAGTGGCTGTACCATTTTACATTCCCACCAGCAGTGTATAAGTGTTCCAATCTCTCCACAGCCTCTCCAACATTTATTGTTTTGTGTTTTATGGATTAAAGCCAGCCTTGTTGGAGTGAGATGAAATCTCATTGTAGTTTTGATTTGCATTTCTCTAATGGTTAACGATCCTGAGCATTTCCTCATGTATCTGCTAGCTACCTGAACGTCTTCTTTAGTGAAGTGTCTGTTCATATCTTTTGCCCATTTTTTAACTGGGTTATTTGTCTTCTTGTAGTTGAGATTTTGCAGTATCATGCAGATTTTAGAGATCAGGTGCTGATTGGAAATCTCATAGCTAAAAACTTTTTCCCAGCCTGTAGGTAATCTTTTTACTCTTTTGGTGAAGTCTTTGGATGAGCATAGGTGTTTGATTTTTAGGAGCTCCCAGTTATCAAGTTTTTCCTCTGCATTGTTAGTAATGTTTTGTATACTGTTTATGCCATGTATTAGGGCTCCTAACGTCCCTATTTTTTCTTCCACTATCTTTTTTGTTTTAGATTTTATACTTAGATCTTTGATCCATTTTGAGCTCTTTTTTGTGCATGGAGTAAGGTATGGGTCTTGTTTCATTTTTTTGCAGATGCATATCTAGTTATGCCAGCACCATTTGTTAAAAAGAAAGTCTTTTCCCCATTTAACTGTTTTGGGGCCTTTGTCAAATATCAACTGCTCATATGTGATTGGATTTATGTCTGAATTCTCAATTGTCTTCCATTGGTCTCTGTATCTGTTGTACCAGTAGTAGGCTGTTTTGACCACTGTGGTGGTATAATAGATTCTAAAATCAGGTAGAGTGAGACCTCCCACTTTGTTGTTCTTCTTCAGGAATGCTTTACTTATCTGGGGCCTTTTTCCCTTGAATGAAGTTGGTGATTCATTTCGCCATCTAATTAAAGAATGTCGTTGGAATTTGGATCAGAATTCCATTAAATCTATAGATCACTTTTGGTAGAATAAACATTTTTATTATGTTAAGTCTTCCTATCCATGAGCAAGGTATGGATTTCCACTTTTTAGGTCTCTTTTGGTTTCTTGCAGAAGTGATTTGTAGTTTTCTTTGTATAAGTCTTTTATATCTCTGGTAAGATTTATTCCTAAGAATTTTATCTTCTTGGGGGCTACTGTAAATGGTATTGATTTGGTGATCTCCTCTTCAATATTCTTTTTGTTGGTGTAGAGGAATCCAACTGATTTTTGTGTGTTTATCTCGTATCCCGATACTCTGCTGAACTCTTCTATTAGTTTCAGTAGTTTTCTTGAGGATTCCTTAGGGTTTTCTGTGTGTAAGATCATCTCATCTGCAAATAGAGATAATTTTACTTCTTCCTTACCAGCCTGGATGTTCTATATTTATCTAGCCTAATTGCTCTGCCTAGGACCTGCAGCACAAGGTTGAATAACAGCGGTAATAGAGGGTATCATTGTCTGGTTCCTGATCTCAAGGGGAATGTTTTCAGGCTCTCTCCATTTAGGATGATGTTGTCTATTGGCTTTGTATAAATGCCCTTTATTATGTTGAGGAATTTTCCATCTATTCCTGTTTTGCTGTGAGTTTTTATCATGAATGGGTGTTGAACTTTTTCAAATGCCTTTTTTGCATCAATTGATAAAATCATGTGATTCTGGTTTTTTATTTGTATGATGGATTACATCAATTGTTTTTCTAATGTTGAACTGTCCCTGCATACCTGGTATGAATCCCACTTGGTCATGATGAATTATTTTTTTGCTATGTTGTTGAATTCTATTGGCTAGAATTTTGTTGAGGATTTTTACATCTCAGTTCATGAGGGATATAGATCTGTGATTTTCTTTTTTTTTTTTTGGTGTCTTTACCAAGAATGAGTTTGGGAGTATTCCATCCTTTTCTATGCTTTGAAATACCTTTAGTAGTAGTGGTGTTAACTCTTCCCTGAAAGTTTGGTAGATCTCTGTAGCGAAGCCGTCCAGGTTAGGGCTTTTTGTTGTTGTTGTTGCGAGTTTTTTGGTTACCTTTTCAATCTCTTGTTTTGTTATGGATCTATTTAGTTGTTTTACCACTGTTTGTGCTAGTTTAGGTAGGTAGTGTGTTTCTAGGAATTCATCCATTTCTACTAGGTTTTCAAATTCGTTAGAGTACAATTTCTCATACTAATCTGATATGATTCTTTTAATTTCAGTTGGGTCTGTTGTAATATCGCCCATCTCATTTCTTATTCAGGTTATTTGCTTCCTCTCCTGTTTTTCTTTTGTCAGTTTGGCCAGTCAGTGGTTTATCAATTTTGGTGATTTTTTCAGAGAACCAGCTTTGGGTCTTGTTAATTCTTTCAATTGTTTTTCTGTTTTCAATTTCATTCAGTTCTGCTCTAATCTTTATTATTAGTTTTCTTCTGGAGCCTGAGGGTTTCTTTTGTAGCTCTCTTTCTGTTTGTTCAAGTTGTAGGGATAATTCTTTGATTTGGGCCCTTTCTTCTTTTTGGATGTGTGCATTTATTGATATAAATTGACCTCTGAGCACTGCTTTTGCTGTGTCCCAAAGGTTCTGATAAGAAATGTTTTCATTCTCATTGGATTCTATGAATTTATTCCATCCTTAATGTGTTCTATAATCCAGTCTTTTTTGAGAAGGATATTGTTCAGTTTCCAAGTGTTTGATTTCTTTTCCCTGCTTTTTCTGTTATTGATTTCTACTTTTATGGCCTTATGGTCAGAAAAGATGCTTTGTAGTATTTCAAAGTTTTGGATTCTGCTAAGGTTTGCTTTATGACCTAATATGTGGTCTATTTTAGAGAATGTTCCATGTGCACTAGAAAAGAAAGTATGTTTGTTTGCTGTTGGGTGGAGTGTTTTGTATGTCTACGAGGTCAAGTTGGTTAATTGTGGCATTTTGATCTTCCGTGTCTTTATTGAGCTTCTTTCTGGATGTCCTGTCCTTCACCGAACGTGGTGTGTTGAAGTCTTCTACTATTATTGCGGAGCTGTGTATCTCACCTATCAATGCTGGTAGAGTTTATGTATCTTGCAGCCCTGTCATTGGGTGCATAAATATTTAATGTGGTTGTATCTTCTTAGTATATTGTCCCTTTAATCATTGTATAGTGCCCTTCCTTATCCTTTATCCTGGATTTAACTTTAAAGTCTATTTTGGAAATTAGTATTGCCACTCCTGCTCATTTTTGATTGTTGTTTGCTTGATGTATTTTTTTCCATCCTTTGAGTTTTAGTCTGTTTGTGTCTCTAAGTCTAAGGTGTGTCTATTATAGGCAGCATATAGACGGATCATGTTTTTTTATCTATTCTGCCACTCTCTGTCTCTTTATTGGTGCATTTAGTCCATTTACAGTCAGGGTAATTATGGATAGGTATGAATTTAGGGCTACGATTTTGATGTCTTTTTTTGTGTGTTTTTGACAGTTTCTTTTTCCCACTAAATTTTATGTGCTGAGTAGATTATTTTCATATATTGTCCTTTCCTCATATTCGTTGTTGTTGATTTTGTTTCTGCAGAGTCTCTGTTTTTCCCTTGTATTTTATTTTGATGTGTAGGATAGTTTGTTTCCTTTGTGCTTACCTTATTATTTACCCTCATTTTTCTAAATTTAAACCTAACTTTTATTTCTTTGTATCACCTTATCTTCCCCTCCATATATAAGATCTATGACTACCTTTTTAGTTCCTCTTTATTGTTTCAATGTTGTCTTCTTTTACATAATAACATTGCTGTAACCTTGTTTTGAGCATTTTTTATCCCTCTTTTTTTTTTTTTTTAATTCTCTGTCTGGGTTCACTTCTGATTGCCCTGCCCAATGTCCTAGTCTTGGGTTGATACCTGATATTATTGATTTTCTAACCAAAGAACTCCCTTTAGGACTTCTTGTAGTTTTGGTTCAATTTTTATGAATTCCCTAAACTTTTGTTTATCTGGAAATGTCCTTATTTCACCTTCATATTTAAGAGACAGTTTTGATGGGTATGTGATTCTTGGCAGGCAATTTTTTCCTTCAATTTTTTGAATATGTCATCCCATTCCCCTCTTGCCTGCATGTTTTCTGCCGAGTAGTCTGAGCTTATTCTTACTGACTCTCCTTTGTAGGTGACTTTTCATTTATCTTAAAATTCTCTTTATCTTCGGTTTTGGTAAGTGTGATTATAATATGTCTTGGTGACATTCTTTTAACATCTACCTTATGTGGAGTTCGATGAGCATCTTGGATAGATATCTTCTCATCTTTAACGATACCAGGGAAGTTTTCTGCCAACAAATCTTCAACAATTCTCTCTGTATTTTCTGTTATCCCTCCTTGTTCTAGTACTCCGATCGCTCATAGGTTATTTCTCTTGATAGAGTCCCACGTGATTCTTAAGGTTTCTTCATTTTTTTAAGTTCTTTTATTTGATTTTTCTTCAAATATATTAGTGCCAATTGATTTATCTTCAAGTTCAGAAATTCTGCCTTCCACTTGCGCAATTCTGCTCCTCTACTTCTGTAATTTCATTGTAAATCTTCTGAATTTCTGATTGCTGTCTGTCTACAGATTTTTCCAGCTTTTTAAATTTTTTATTATATTCCTGAATAATCTTTTTAATTTCCTCAACTGCTTTGTCTGTCTACAGATTTTTCCAGCTTTTTAAATTTTTTATTATATTCCTGAATAATCTTTTTAATTTCCTCAACTGCTTTATCTGTGTGTTCCTTGGCTTGTTCTACAAATTGCCGCTTTCCTTCCTGTTGTCTTAAAGGGTTCTGTATATTAATCTTTTGTAGTCTGCCTCTGGTAATTCCAGGAATGCTCTTCCATCTAGAAGATCCCTTGATTCTTTGTTTTGAGAGCTTGTTCAGGAGATCATGGTCTGTTTCTTTATGTGGCTTGATATTGACTCTTGTCTCCAAGCCATCTATGTTATTGTATTAGTTTATTTTATGTTTGCTTACTGTGTCACAGCTTCTTACTTTGTTTTGTTTTGATATACCCAAATGGGATGCTTGAGTGAGCTAGCTTGATTATTTTCACCTTTGGAGCTCTGATGTCCTGTCACCAGATGGCTAGAGCTGTTATCAGGTATATCAGTCTAGGAGTCCATTCACTTTTCTTGTATGAATTCAGCTCAGGTGACTAGGTAGCTGATCATCAAGTGTGTGGTACAGGCTCTGTCCTGCAGTCTTATAGGGGCAAGGGTTTTGGTGTAGGTACCAGTAACTGGTTGTAGCAGGGGGTCACACTCTGAACAAGACAGGGTGCTGAGAATCATCCCCTGTGTGTCTCTGAGGAAAGCGTGTCCCTGATCCCTAGTGTGTACAGGCGAGTGGGTCCTGCAGATGGACCATGGGTACCCAATGTTTTTGTCATAAGGACGGGAAGGTACCAGTTATACTTGGAGCCCTGTCAAGGGTGGCTAGGTGACCTGAGTGGAGCTACCAGTCCTTAGATCCCTGATGTGAGTGGGTGAGGGCCCTGTTTAATAGGCAAAGCAATGTCAAACATCAAACACCCACCTTTCCACCGCACAGCTGAAATGGTTGGAGTCTGCCAACAAGGACCTATTCTCCTGAAATAGGCCCACACAGGTCCATGCAGAGGGGAAAGTTACTCAAAGCCCACCAATCTTTTATGCCTGGACAGGAGCTGCTTCTGTCCTAAGCTCCCCCAGTTAGTGCAGCTGGCAAATTTTCTTTTCCCCCAATTGCAATTTTTTTCCTCCTCCAAGGCCGGGAGGATGGCTCTAGGTGCTCAACAGGGCCTATCTCTGGCCCAGGGAATTCAGCCCCTGAAGCCAGCTTGAGAGTGGGAGGGGCTGGTAAAATAT
The DNA here is from genome assembly GCF_024166365.1 of Elephas maximus indicus. Taxonomy (NCBI): domain Eukaryota; kingdom Metazoa; phylum Chordata; class Mammalia; order Proboscidea; family Elephantidae; genus Elephas; species Elephas maximus. Next base: position 85,139,261 of record NC_064846.1, read on the forward strand.
GCTCAAGTACTTAGCTTTTGCTAAGAGCACCATTCTTTTCTGGTTCCGAAGGTGTGAGTAGGCTATGTGGCTGGCTGCTTCTCCCTGAGGAAACTGCGGCCGCGTCTAGTACCAGCCTGCCGCCGCTGCTCCAGGAATGGTGCCTGAGGGCTCCCTGCAACTCAGGTCTGGTAACTCGTCTCCGTTTCTGAACTGTCTCTTCCTCCCCCTCCCCTCAGTTCATTTTCTAAGCTTGCCTGTGATGCTCAGGGCTCCTAGCTTGCCATAAATATACTCATTTCACTTGTTTTTTTGGGTCTTTGTTGTAAAGAGGGCTCACCAGAAGTGTCTGTCTATTCCACCATCTTGGCTCTGCCTCAAGTTTTGTATTTTTATAAGAGTTTATTGAGATATATTTCACATATCTTAAAAGTCACATACCTTACAATTATAAAGTGTACAGTTGAATGGTCTTTAGTAGATTCACATAGATGTACAACCATCACAATCTTCTAATTCCAGAAATTTTCATTGCTTTCAACAAGAACAGGAAACTTTGTACCCAGTAGCAGTCACTCCCCATTCTCCCCTTCCCTCAGAGCCTGGAAATCACTAATTTACTTTCTTTCTCTTTTTTGCTTATTCTGGGCATTTCATATAAATAGATTGATACAATAAATGGCCTTTTGTGCCTGGCTTCTTTCACTTAAGGTAAAGTTTTCAAAGTTCATCCATGTTTCAGCACATATCAGGGCTCAATTTCATGGATATACCACATTTTGTTTATTCATTCATCAGCTGATGGGCATTAGGGTTGGTTCTACTTTTAGACTATTACAAATATCGCTGCTAAGAACATTCATGTACAAGATCTTGGAAGGACATATAATTGCATTTCTCTAGGGTATATACAAGGAGGAGAACTTCTTTGTCGTATGATAACTTTGCATTTTAAGGAGCTGCCAAACTGTTTTTCAAAGCAGCTACATTTTACATCCCCACCACCAATGCAATGAATCATAATCATTCCAATTTCTTCACATCCTTGCCAAAACTAGTTACTAGCTGTCCTTATGAGCAAAGGCATTCTCATGAGTTAAAGTTGTATCTCATTGTGGTTTTGATTTGCATTTCCCTAATGAATAATGACGTCAGTCTTTTTTTCTTTATCTGCTTCTTGGCCATTTGTATATTTTCGTTGGAGAAATGTCTGTTCAGATCCTTTGCCAGTTTTATGTGTGTGTGATTTAGGTGAAAGTTTACAGGGCAAATTAGTTTCTCATTAAGCAGTTAATGCACAAATTGTTGTGTGATATTAGTTGTCAAACTCACGATGTGTCAACACTCTCCCCTTCCCTACCCCAGGTCCTTGTTTCTACTCATCCAATTTTCCTGTTTCTTCCTGCCTTCTCATCATTGCTTTTGAGCTCATGTGCCCATTAGCCTCATATGCATGTTCGAACTATGAACCACGTCCTTTATTTGTGTTATTGTTAGCCCTGTAAACCTGTCCAATCTTTAGCTGAAGGGTGAACCTCAGGTGTGACTTCAATAGTGAGTTAAAAGGGTGTTCAGGGGCCATACTCTCAGGATTCCTTTAGTATCTGTAACACCAACAAGCTTGGTGATTTTTTTGTGTGTGTGAATAAGAATTTTGTCCTAAATTTTTCTCCACCTCTGTTCTGAATCCTCCATTAGGATTCCTGCCAGAGCAGTTGGTGATGGTAACCGAGAACCATTTAGTTGTTCTGGGCTCAGTCTGGTGGAGGTTGTGTTAGTTGTGGTCCATTAGTCCTTTGGACTAATCTTTCCCTTGTGTCTTTATTCTTCTTCATTCTCATTTGCTCCAGTCGGGATGGGACCAGTAGATGTAACTTAGATGGCCACTCACAGGCTTTTAAGACCCTACTCACCAAGGTAGGCTGTAGAGCACTTTCTTTATGAACTATATTATACCAATTGACCTAAATGTCGCTTGAGACTATGGTCCCCAGCCCTCTGCCTAGCAGCTCAATCTCTCAGGGGATTTAGATATATCTGTGAAGCTTCTATGACTTTGCCTGGGAGGGTGTATTTACTTCCCCAATATTGTGTACTGTCTCACCCTTCACCAAAGTTACCACTTATGTACTATCTAGAGTTTTTACCTCTCCCTCCCTCCCTTCCATCCTAACCATCAAAGATTGTTTCTATGTGTAAACCTTTACATGAATTTTTATAATAGTGATCTCATACAGTGTTTGTCCTTTTGTGACTGACTTATTTCACTCAGCATAATGGCCTCTAGATTTATCCATGTTGTGAGATGTTTCGCAGAATTACCATTGTTCTTTATCATTGCATAGTATTCCCTTGTGTGTATGTACCCTAGTTTGTTTATCCATTCATTTATTGATGTGCACTTAAGTTGTTTCCATTCTTTTGCTATTGTTAATAATGCTGCAATGAACATTGGTATGCATATGTTTATTCGTGTGATGGCTCTTATTTCCCTAGGATATATTTCTAGGAATGGAATTGCTGGATAGTATGGTATTTGTATTTCTAGCTTTTTAAGGAAGTCTTATATTGTTTCCCAAAATGTTGTACCATTTTGAATTCCTGCCAGCAATGTATAAGAGTTCCAATCTCCCTGCAACCTCTCCAACATTTGTTATTTTCTTTTTTTTTTATTCATGCTGGTAATGCCTGGGTGAAATGGTATCTCAGTGTAGCTTTGATTTGTATTTCTCTTTATTATGTTGAGGAATTTCCCTTCAGGAATGGCTGTTGGGCTTTATAGAATGCCTTTTCTGTGATGATTCAGATGATCATATGATTCTTTTTTTTATTCATGTGGTGGATGACATTGATGGATTTTCTAATGTTGAACTATCCTTGTATACCTGTATGAATCACTCTTGGTCATGGTGTATTATTATTATTATTGATATGATGCTGAATTTTAATGGCTAGAATTTTGTTAAGAATTTTGGAAACCCTGGGGGTGAAGCAGTTAAGTGCTAAGGCTGCTAACCAAAAAGGTCAGTAGTTCAAATCTACCCGGTGCCCCTGGAAACTCTATGGGGCAGTTCTACTCTGTCCTATAGGGTTGCTTATGAGTTTTACTTGACTCGACGGCAATGGGTTTGGTTTTTGGTTTTATATTCATGAGAGATATTGATCTGTAATTTTCTGTTTTTGTGGTGTCTTTGCCACATTTTCATATCACGGTTATGATGGCTTCATAGAATGAATTTGGAAGTGTTCCTTCCTTTTCTATGTTCTGAAATAGTTTGAGTAGTACTGGTGCAAGCTCTTCTTTGAATATTTGGCAGAATTCTTCAGTGAAGCCACATGGGGCAGGATTTTTTTTCTTTTTTAAAAATTATTATTATCTTTTCAATCTCTTCTCCTGTGTGGGTCTGTTCAGATTTTCTACCTCAGTTTGTGTTAGTTTAGGTAGGTAGTGTGTTTTAAAAATTTGTCCATTTTCTATAGAGTTTCAAATTTTTTGAGTACATTTTTTCATAGTACTCTATTATGATCCTTTCTATTTCAGTTTGGTCTGTTGTAATGTCCTCCATTTCATTTCTTATTTGGGTTATTTACTTCCTCTTCTGTTTTTGTTTTGTCAATTTGGCCAAAGGCTTGCTGATTTTGTCGATCCTTTCAGAGAACCAACTTTTGATTTTGTTGATTCTATGGTTTTTCTATTCTCTATTTCATTTATTTCTGCTCTGGTCTTTATTATTTCTTTTTGTCTGGTGGTCGTGTGCTTCTTTTGCCATTCTCTGGTTGAGTTGTAAGACTAACATTTTTACTTTGTCCCTTTAATTCTTTTTTGATGTGTGCACCTATTGCTATAAATTGACCTCTGAACACTACCTTAGCTGTGTCCCATAGGTTTTTTGAGTTTTTTTTAATTGTGCTTTAGGTGAAAGTTTACAACTCAAGTTAATTTCTCATACAAAAATTTATACACATTTTGTTATGTGACACTAGTTGCAATCCCCATAATGTGACAGCACACTCCCTCTTTCCACCCCAGGTTTCCGATGTCCATCCAACCAGCTCCTGTCCCTTCCTGCCTTCTTATCCCACCTCCAGACCAGAGCCACCCTTTTGGTCTCATGTATCTGCTTGAACTAATAAGCACATTATTCATGAGTATTATTTTATATTTTACAGTCCAATCCAATCTTTGTCCGAACAGTGGGCTTCAGGAATGGTTTTAGTTCTGGGTTAAGAGAGTGTCCGGGGCCATGGCTTTGGGTTTTCCTCCAGTCTCAGTCAGACCATTATGTCTGATCTTTTTACTTGAATTTGAGTTGTGCTCCACACTTTCCTCTCGCTCCATCAGGGACTCTCTGTTGTGTTCCCTGTCAGGACGGTCATTGGTGGAGTGGGCACCATCCAGTTCTTCTGGTCTCAGGCTGATGGAGTCTCTGGATTATGAGGCCCTTTCTGTCTCTTGGGCTCATAATTACCTTTTGTCTTTGATGTTCTTCATCCTCCTTTGCGCCAAGAGGGTTGAGACGCATTGATGCATCTTAGATGGCTGCTTGCTAGCATTTAAGACCCCAGAAGCCACTCTCCAAAGTGGGATGCAGAATGTTTTCTTAATAGATTTTATTATGCCAATTGACTTAGATGTTCCCTGAAACCATGGTCTCCAAACTCCTGCCCCTGCTACGCTGGCCTTTGAAGTGTTCAGTTTATTCAGGAAACTTCCTTGCTTTTGGTTTAGTCCAGTTGTGCTGACCTCTTCTGTATTGTGTGTTGTCTTTCCCTTCATCTAAAAGAGTTCTTATTTGCTATCTAATCAGTGAAAACTCTCTCCTTCCCTTCCTCCCCCTCTCGTAACCATCAAAGAATATTTTCTTCTCTGTTTAAACTATTTCTCCAGTTCTTATAATAGTGGTCTTTTACAATATTTGTCCTTTTGCAACTAATTTCACTCAGCATAATGCCTTCCATGTTCCTCCATGTTATGAAATGTTTCACAGGTTCATCACTGTTCTTTATCGATGCATAGTATTCCATTGTGTGAATAGACCATAATTTATTTATTTATTTCTCAATATAATAAAGGGCATCTATGCAAAACCAATGGCCAACATCATTCTTTTTTTTTAATTTTTATTGTGCTTGAAGTGAAAGTTTACAGATCAAGCCAGTCTCTCATACAGAAGTTTATATACACCTTGCTACTTACTCCTAATTGCTCTCCCCCTAATGAGACAGCAACCTTCTTCCCTCTACTCTCTCTTTTCATGTCCATTTGGCAAGCTTCGGACCCCTTTGTCCTCTCATCTCCCCTCTAGACAGGAGATGCCAACATAGTCTCATGTGTCTACTTGATCCAAGAAGCTCACTCTTCACCAGTATCATTTTCTATCCTACATACCAGTCCAATCCCTGTCTGAAGAGTTGGCTTTGGGAATGGTTCCTGTCTTGGGCTAACAGAAGATCTGGGGACCACGACCTCTGGAATCCTTCTAGTCTCAGTCAGACCGTTAAGTCTGGTCTTTTTACGAGAATTTGAGTTCTGCATCCCACTGCTCTCCTGCTCCCTCAGGGGTTCCCTGCTGTGTTCCCTGTCAGGGAAGTCATCAGTTGTAGCCAGGCACCATCTAGTTCTGGTCTCGGGCTGATGTAGTTTCTGGTTTATGTGGCCCCTTTTGTCTCTTGAGCTAATATTTTCCTTGTGTCTTTGGAGTTCTTCATTCTCCTTTGCTCCAGGTGGGTTGGGACCAATTGATGCATCTTAGATGGCTGCTCTCAAGCTTTTCAGACCCGAGATGCCACTCACCAAAGAGGGATGCAGAATATTTTCTTAATAAACTTTGTTATGCCAATTGACCTAGATGTCCCCCAAACCATGGTTTCTAGACCTCAGCCCCAGCTACTGTGTCCACTGAAGTGTTTGGTTATGTTCAGGAAACTGCTTAGCTTTTGGTTTAGTCCAGTTGTGCTGACGTCCTCTGTATTATGTGTCGTCCTTCCCTTCACCTAAGATGAGTCCCATAGGTTTTGGTATGATGTGTTTTCATTTTTATTCGATTGTAGAAATTTTTTGATTCCATCTTTGATTTCTTCTATAGCTCATCAGTTTAAGCAAGTTGTTATTTAGTTTCCATGTATTTGATTTTTCCCTCACTCTTTCTGTTATTAATTTCTGCTTTTATGGTGTTGTGATCAGGGGAGATGCTTTGTATTACCTCAGTGTTTTGGATTTTGTCAAGCATTGCTTTATGGTCTAAGATGTGATTTATTCTGGAGAATGTTCCAGGTGTTTTATATACTTTGCTGCCTTTTGGTGGAGTGTTTTATATATCTATGAGGTCAAGATGGTTGGATTGTAGCCTTAAGATCTTCTGTATCTTTGTTGAGTTTCTTTCTAGATGGTCTGTCCTTTACCGAGAGTGGTGGGTTGAAGTCTCCTACTATTATTGTGGAAGCATCAGTTTCTCTTTTCAGCACTTTAGAGTTTCTTTTATGTATTTTGGAGCTCTGTCTTAGGGTGTATAGACATTTATTATGGTCATGTCATCATGGTGGATTGTTCCTTTAATCAATATATAATGTTCTTCCTTTTCTTTTGTGCTGGATTTAGCCTTAAAATCTATTTTATCTGAGATTAGTATTGCTCCTGCTCTTTTTTGTTTGCTGTTTGCTTGGTATATTTTTTCCATCCTTTTATTTTTAATATATTTATGTCTTTGTGGCTAAGGTGTGTCTCTTTATGGGTGTATTTAAGCCATGCACTTTCAGTGTGATTACTGATAGGTGTGAGTTTATTGCTGTCATGCTCTTGTGTGTGTGTGTGTGTGTGGTGCTGACATTTTCCTTATTCCTTTTACTGTCCTGTGCTGAGTTCCTTTTTTTGTGTGAAACTTCTTTTTGTTTTTTTATTATTGTAGGTTTTGTGTTTACTGTGACTTTGTTTTTCTTCTTTATTTTAATGTGTAGTTTTTTTTTTAACTTTCTTTGTTGTTACCTTGAAAGATACCCTTATTTTCCTAGCTTTGAACCAGTGTTTTATTACTTGATATCACCTTAACTTCCTCTGCATTTCAAAATTCTACATCTACACCATGTATTCTCCCTTTTATTGTTCCAACATTGTCATCATTTACAGATTGACGTCTCTAGTTCCCTGTTTTGAAACTTTTAGTTTTGTTTTATCCTTGAGAGTTCATTATCTAAGCATTTAAGATTTAGGTTTCTAGGACTGACATCTGTATCTGTTTTACTCGGGTTTTCCAGTCTTTGTTGCAGTGGGAGGGCTTAGTGTGTCTATTTTGCCATCTTGGCTCCATCTCCCCTTTGCCAGTTTTTATTTGGGTTATTTGCTTCTTTTTTACTGAGCACAAGATTACTTTATATGTTCTCAATAAAGTCCCTTATCAGATATATGATTTGGAAATATTTCTCCCAAAAAGACTTTTTAATAAATAAAAAAAAGTCTTTTGACTTTTTGAATGTGTGCCTTGAAGCAGAAAATTTTTAACTTTGACAAAGTCCAATTCATCTATTTTTTATTTTATTGCTTGTGTTTGTAGAGTCAAATCTAATATTGCCTACTGAGGTCACAAAGTTTAAAATCTATGTTTTGAAATATTTTATGGTTTTACCTCCTATATTTTGTTAATTTTGAGTTAAATTTTATGTGGTATGAGGAAGATGAACAACCTTATTCTTATGCATGTTGATATCCTGTTGTCGCAGCACTATTCCTTGAAAAGAATATTGTTTCCCCCATTGAATTGTCATGGCACCGTTGTTGAGAATCAGTTGAGCAGAAATGTGAAGGTCAGTTTCTGGAATCTCAATCCATTGGTCTATATATCTATACTTATACGTCTGCCCTTACACTGATAGCACATTATCTTAATGCCTGTTTTTATTAAATTTTGAAATAAGACAGGTGAGTCCTCCAACTTTCTTCTTCTTTTTCGAAACTGCTTTGGATATTTTCATTTCCATATGAATTTTGGGATTAACTTCTCAATTTCTACAAAGAAAACAGCAGGGGTTTTGATAGGGATTGCACTGAATCTGTAGATCAAATTGTGGAATTTTGCTATCTTAGTGATATGAAGCCTTCCAGTCCAATAACATGGGCTATCTTTTCATTTATTTAGTCCTTTAATTTCTTTGATCAATGATTTGTAGTTTGCAGAGTATAAGTTTTGCACTTCTTTTATTAAATTCATGCTTTGTTTATGCTTTTGCAAATAAAATTGTTTTCTTAATTTTAAATTTAGACTGTTCCCTCCTATTGTATAGAAATACTATGAATTTTTGTATATTGATGTTGTGCCCTGTAAGTTTGATGAACTCATTGATTAGTTCTAGTTTTTTTAATGAATTCCTAAGAATTTTCTCTATATAAGATCATGTTATCTACAAATAGTTTTATTTCTCATCATTATCTGATGCTTTTTATTTATTTTCCTTGTCTACTGCTGTTCACTAGAAATTACAGTATAATGTTGAAAGAGGTGGCAAAAATGACACCCTGCTCTTGCTACTAATCACAGAGGGGAAACATTTCAGTCTTTCACATTAGCTGTGGATTTATTGTAGATGCCTTTATAAGATCAAGTAAGTTCTTACCTAGTCCTCATTTGTTGAGTGTTGAGTGTTGTTGAGTGTATTCTCTTATAATTCTATTTATTTCTGTAAAGTTGGTAGTAATGTCCCCTTTTTCATTCGAGATTGTAGAAATTTTAATCTCCTCACATTTTTTCTTGTTCAGTCTAGGTAAAATTTGTTAATTTCGTTAAAAATTTCACATAATCCACTTTTGAGTTCATTTATTTTCTCAATTATTTTTTATTCTCTATTTCTGTTCTAATCTTTATTATTTCCTTCATTCTGCTTATTGGAGTTTAATTTGCTCCTCTTTTTCTAGTTTCCTAAGGTTGAAGTTTAGGTAATTAATTTGAGATCTTTATTTAATTTTAATATAGGCATTTACAGCTTCAAATTTCCCATTCAAGCACTACTTCATTGCATCCCCTAAGTTTTGGCATGTTGTGTTATCATTTCATTCATTTCAAAATATTTCCTAATTTCCCTTGTGATTTATTCCTTGATCCAATGACTATTTAGATGTGTGCTATTTAATTACAGCAATTTGTGAATCTCCAAAATTTCCTTTTGTTATTAATTTCTAATATAATTCTATTGTGGTTAGAGCATGTACTTTGTATAATTTCAAGTGGTTGAAATTTTTAGAAGATCCTTTTTTATGGCCTAACATGTGATCTGTCCTGGAGAAGGATCAATAAGCACTTGAGAAGACTACCTATTCTGCTTCTGATGGATGGAGAGTTCTATAGGTGTTTGTTAGGTCTGGTTGGTTTTCAGTGTTGTTCAAGTCTCTCATTTCCTTATTGATCTGATGCCTACTTCTATTATCCATTAACTGAAAATGAGATATTGATATCTCCAGCTATTATCATTGCATTGTCTACTTTTCTCTTCTTTTCTGTCAGTTTTTGCTCCATGTATTTTGGGCTCTTTGGTTAGGTGCATATTTATAATCCTTTTATCTTCCTATTGAAATAACCCTTTTATCATTATAAAATGTCATGCTTTATCTTTAGTAATGAATTTTAATTCTATATTGTCTAATATATATATAGCTACTAAAATTTTTTCTCGTATTCCGTCCAGGTTGTCTCTTTCCTTTCTAGATAAAGTCCTTTAATGCACAGTTCTTTTTTTTTGTTTTCATTTAGATGAAGTTCTATTTATCAATTTTTTTCTTTTGTTGTTTGTGCTTTTGGTGTCATATCAAGAATTTTTTTTGTCAAAACAACGTCCTGAAGTTTTACCCCTATGTTTTCTTCTAAGAGTTTCACTGTGTTAGTTATTACATTTGTGATATTGATCCATTTTGAGTTAATTTTCATATATGTTATGAGGCGTGGGTCCTACTTCCTTCTCTTGCATGTGGAGATCCAGTTGCTTCAGCACTATTTATTAAAGAGACTATTCTTTCCCCATTTAGTGGATTTGACAACCTTGCTGAAAATCAATTGGCCATAGATAAACATGCTTATTTCTGCGCTCTCAATTCTATTCCATTCGTCCCTATGTCTGTCTGTCCTTATAGCAGTATCACATTGTTTGATTACTGCAGTTTTATAGTAAGTTTCAAAATCAGTAAGTGTAATACTTCCTACTTTGTTCTTCTTTTAGAGGATCATTTTGTCATTTGGGGCCTCTTGCATTTTCATATGAATTTAAAGATAGGATTTTTCATTTCTGCAGTAAAGGCTATTGGAACTTTTTTAGGGACTGCATTGAATCTGTAGATCACTTTGGATGTTATAGATTTTTTTACTGTACTTTAGATGAAGGGTTTACAGAACAAACTACTTTCTCATCAAACAGTTAGTACACGCATTGTTCTATGACATTGGTTAACAACCCCACGACATGTCAACACTTTCCCTTCTCAACCCTGGGTTTCCTATTACCAGCTTTCCTGTTCCCTACTGCCTTCCAGCTCCTGCCCCAGGGCTGGTGCACACCTTTAGTCTTGTTTGTTGGGTGTGCCTGTTCAATCTTTGGCTGAAGTGTGAACCTCAGAAGTGACCTCATTACTGAGCTGAAAGCGTGTCCAGGGGCCGTAGTCTCAGGGTTTCTCCAGTCTCTGTCAGGCTAACAAGCCTGGTCTTTCTTTCTGAGTTAGAATTTTGTTCTACATTTTTCTCCAGCTCTGTCCAGGACCCTCTATTGTAATCCCTGTCAGAGCAGTCAGTGGTAGTAGGCAGGCACCATCTCATTGTTCTGGATTCAGTCTGGTGGAGGACATGGTAGATATGGTCCATTAGCCCTTTGGACTAATCTTTCCCTTATGTCATTAGTTTTCTTCATTCTTCCTTGCTCCCGAAAGGGTCAGACCAGTCCAGTATCCTAGATCTAGATGGCTGCTGACAGGCTTTTAAGACCCCAGAAGCATATAGTTAAAATATTTTAATAATATTAAGTCTTTCAATCCATGAGCATGGGATGTGTTTGAATTTATTAGGTCTTCTTTAATTTCTTTTAGGAATGTTTTATAATTTTAAGTGTATGAGACTTTCACGTGCTCGTAAAAGTTGGGAGGTTTTTCATCATTATTTCTTAAAATATTAATTCTGCCCCTTTCTGTCTGCGACTCTGATAATATATATATTGGTCCTCTTGATAGTGTCCCACAAGACCCTTAGGCCCCATTTGCTTTTAATTCCTTCTTCTTTTTGATCCAGAGACATGGTTTATCTTAATTGCCCTATCTTTAAGTTCACTGATTCTTTCTTCTGACATCTTAAATCTTCTGTTGAGCCTATTTTTTTTTTTTTCATTTCTGTTATTGTACTTTTCAGCTCCAGTATTTCTGGTCCATTCTCTTTCTCTCTTTTTAAAATTTCTATCTCTTTATGGAATTTCTTATTTTGTTCACCTATTGTTTACCTGATTTCCTTTAGTTCTTCATCCATGTTTTCATTTATCTCTTCGAGCATATTTAATACTATTATTTCAAAGTATTGGTGTGATAAGTCCATTATTTGTCGTTTCCTAGGTATGCTTGCTGTCAATTTATTTGGTCCTTTTGCATGAGCCATCTTTTCCTGTATCTTTGTATGCTTTGTGATTTTTTTTTTTGAAACTGGGATATTTGACTATTATAATGTGGTAACTCTGGAAATCATATTCTTCCCCATTCCCAGGGTTGCTTTCTCCTCATCCTCCTCCTCATCATCATCCTTCTTTTCTTCCTCTTCTTCTTTTTCTTCTCCTCTTCCTCTTTCTTTTTCTTTTTGTGGTTGAATTCTGCAGTGATATGCTTTAAAATGCCAGTTTCCTCCTCTGGGTGTGCTGAATGTCACTGCTGTAACACCAGGCTTCCTCTAGCCGTGCCAGTTCTCACTCCTTTAGCACTGACCAGTCTCCCTGTCTTAAAGCACCAGTTGTTGCCACCCAAATGCTGGGTTCCCATTATGGGAGCACCTACTGTCACCATTTCAACGCCAGACTCCCTACTTGGAAGCTCTGGCTGTCTCCACTTGAAGGCAAGGCACACTATCTGGGAACACCTCCTGTCACCACTCCAACACTAAGGTTCCCCATTTGGGATCACCATCTGTGGCTGTTTCAACACCAAGCACCTCACCTGGGAGCACTGACTGCTGGCATAGAAACACCAGGCTCTCTGCTTTTGTTGCCACTTCAACATCAGTCCCCCTCCCTGAGAATGCTGGTTGTGGCCACTTCAAGACCAGATGCCCTGTCTGAGAGTACCACCCACTGGAGCCATCCCAAGATGGCTGCACAAAGCCAGGAATGGGGTAGAGCATGGACTGGTGGAGAATCAATGCTTTCCCCTATCATTTGTATGCTGCCTTTTTCTTGATTCAGCAATCTCTTAGATGCTAAACTCTTTCACTGGTTTCCTGAGTCCTGAGACCATTGATTCCACCAATTTCTGGGTTTTTTTTGGTTGTTTCTTTGTTTTTTCCAGTTTCCTTACTCTGCCTCCAGAAATGGTATTTTAAGGTTTATAAACAATTTAATTTTACAAACTATGAATGTGATATAAGAAAATTAGTTACATAAGTGTAATAAATTCTTGATTTGAAAGAATAGTTTAATCGTAGCAAAATAAAACTTGTCCGTCTCGACACAGGCTTGTTGGAATATGTTCTCATCAACAATGCCATTATTTCAGACAAAATATAGTCTGAGGAGACTCCAAGGGGTGAGAGCTTATATCTATTTGGGCATATCACTGAATGTTTCCAAAAAATTCATCAATGGATGCATTTTGTACCAATTTCATTATTTTATAATTTTGGGGAACAGTACTTACAAAAAGAATTTGCAACATTTCAGGGGAAGTGGATTTGTAGTTAAAGTCATTTTAAGGATTCTCAGTTTTTTTATTTTTAAATAACATGTGAGAAAGTTAAGCAAATTTATTCCTCAGACCAATTCAATCTCTTATAATTTCCAGGACAATTTAAAGATGTGGACTTTATACTTACTTTACTGTTTTGTTTTCTGAGAGGTTCTTCTGTAAAGATTATGTGTGATACCTCAAGATTTCCCCCTTATATGCCAAAAACTAGGTTTATAATATTACATGTTCATACACACATGTATGTGTGTGTTTATAGATAAACATACATACATATGTATGTTAAGCATACACATATATACACACACATGTGTGTTCCTGTGTATATACACAAAGCATGCATAGCTCATATTGTATTGGTTAAGAACATGAACTGCCTGTTTTGTTTTTTTTTTCCCGGTTCTGCCACTTACTAACTGCGTGACTTTAGACCATTTACCTACCCCTGTATGGCTTTTTTCCTTGTATTTATAGAGTTTAGATAATAATAATTCCTACCTTCTAGGATTCTTAAAAGATTTCAGAGTGGATACATGCAAAACACTTAGAATAATACCTGGCACATGATAGTCATTCAAAAGAATGTTAACTATTACTACTATTATTATTGTTGTTTCATGGCTAAAATTTAAACTTTTCTTCAATAAGAGAATTATGATAACATATAACTTTGTAATTACAAGTCTATGAAATAAGGACAACTAAGATAATCAGAGTAAATTAGCACATTTTAAGTGTCCAGTCAGCAAATGAGTGCGAACAATGACTTTCAAGAAAACATAAATGTCATTAACTTTAAGAAGTGACAAGTCAAAGGATTTCCCTGTGATTTGCAGGAGGATTTTTTTTTCTGCTAAATGTTAAGTCACAGACAATGTTCTAATAATAATCTCTATATGCCCTATAATAAACTATCTCCCACACAATAAATAGCCAAACAATGCTTCCTGAAAAAGTAAATGCAATTATAGCAAATGTTTTATTTAGAAATATTATTGATTTGTTAAAGCTTGTGAGAAATTGCGCTTATTTTTTGAATACGAAAAATTTAATATAAAGAATTTTATTTTATTTTTATTGTGCTTTAAGTGAAATTTTACAAATCAAGTCAGTCTCTCATACAAAAATTTATGTACACCTTCTATGTACTCCTAGTTTCTCTCCCCCTAATGAGACAGCACACTCCTTCTCTCCACTCTGTATTCCCATGTCTATTCAGTCAGCTTCTGTCCCCCTCTGCCTTCTCATCTCCCCTCCAGACAGGAGCTGCCCACAAAGTCTCATGTGTCTACCTGAGCTAAAAAGCTTACTCCTGACCAGTCCCTTTCTGAAGAGTTGGCATTGGAAATGGTTCCAGTCTTGGGCTAACAGAAGGTGTGGGGACCATGACCTCCAGGGTCCTTCTAGTCTCAGTCAGACCATTAAGTCTGGTCTTTTTACAAGAATTTGAAGCCTGCATCCCACTTTTCTCCTGCTCCATTAGGAATTCTCTGTTGTGCTCCCTGTCAGGGCAGTCATTAGCTGTAGCTGAGCACCATCTATTTCTTCTGGTCTCAGGTTGATGTAGTCTCTGATTTATGTGGCCCTTTCTGTCTCTTGAGCTCATCTTTACCATATGTCTTTGGGGTTCTTCATTCTCCTTTGCTCCAGGTGGGTTGAGACCAACTGATGCATCTTAGATGGCCGTTAGCTAGCGTTGAAGTCCCCAGATGCCTCTCACCAAAGTGGGATGGATAATGTTTTCTTAATAGGTTTTATTATGCCAATTGACCTAGATGTCTCCTGAAACCATGGTCCCCAAAACCCAACCCCTGCTACCCTGGCCTTTGAAGCATACAGTTTATTCAGGAAACTTCTTTGCTTTTGGTTTAGTCCAGTTGTGCTGACCTTGCCTGTATTGTGTGTTGTCTTTCCCTTCACCTAAAATAATTATCTACTATCAAATTAGTGAATACCCTTCTCCCTCCCTCCCTCCCCACTCTCGTAACCATCAAAGAATATTTTCATCTCTGTTTAAACTATTTGTTGAGTTCTTATAATAGTGGTCTTATACAATATTTGTCCTTTTGCAACTGACTAATTTCACTCAGCATAATGCCTTCCAGGTTCCTCCATGTTATGAAATGTTTCACAGGTTCATCACTGTTCTTTATTGATGCATAGTGTTGCACTGTGTGAATATACCATAACTTATTTATCCATTCATCCATTGATGGGCACCTTGGTTGCTTCCATCTTTTTGCTATTGTAAACAGTGCTGCAATGAACATGGGTGTGCATGTATCTGTTCCTGTAAAGGCTCTTATTTCTCTAGGATATATTCCAAGGAGTGGGATTGCTCGATCTTATGGTAGTTCTCTTTCTAGCTTCTTAAAGAAGTGCCAAATCAATTTCCAAAGTGTTTGTACCATTTTACATTCCCACCAGCAGTGCAGAAGTGTTCCAGTCTCTCCATAACTTCTCCAACATTTAATATTTTGTCCTTTTTGTATTAAGGCCAGCCTTGTTGGGGTGAGACGGTGTCTCATTGAAGTTTTGATTTATTTGCATTTCTCTAATAGTTAATAATCGTGAGCATTTCCTCATGTATCTGTTAGTTACCGGAATGTCTTCTTTAGTGAAGTGCCTGTTCATAACCTTTGCCCATTTTTCCATTGGGTTATTTGTCTTTTTGTTGTTGAATTTTTGCAGTATTGTGTAGATTTTAGAAATCAGACGCTGAGCTGAAATGTCATAGCTAAGAACTTTTTCCCAGTCTGTAGGTAATCTTTTTCATATTTTGGTGAAGTCTGGATGAGAATACGTGTTTGATTTTTAGGAGCTCCCAGTTATCCAGTTTCTCTGCTGGTGTTTGTGCATTGTTAGTAATGTTTAATATACTGTTTGTCCCATGTATTAGGGCTCCTAGCATTGTCCCTATTTTTTCTTTGATGATCTTTATCATTTTAATTTTATATTTAGGTCTATGATCCATTTTGAGTTGCTTTTTGTGCATGGTGTGAGGTATGGGTCTTGTTTCATTTTTTTGTAGATGGATACCCAGTTATGCCAGCACCATTTATTAAAGAGACTGTCTTTTCCCTATTTAATTGACTTTGAGCCTTTGTCAAATATCAGCTGCTCATATGTGGATGGGTTTATGTCTGGATTCTCAATTCCGTTACATTGGTGTATGTATTTGTTGTACCAGTACCAGGATGTTTTGACTACTATGGCAGTATTATGTGTTCTAAAATCAGGTAGTGTGAGGCCTCCCTATTTGCTCTTCTTTTTGAGTAATGCTTTACTTACCCGGGGCCTCTCTCCCTTGCATATGAAGTTGGTGATTTGTTACTCCATCACATTAAAAGATGTCATTAGAATTTGGATCAGAATTGCACTGTATCTATAGATCACTTTTGGTAGAATAGACCTTTTTATAATGTTGAGTATTCCTATCCATGAGCAAGGTATGTTTTTCCACTTACATAGATCTCTCTTTTTTTTTTTTTTTGGCAGCCATGTCTTGTAGTTTTCTTTGTATAGGTCTTTTACATCTCTGATAAAATTTATTCCTAAGTATTTTATCTTCTTGGGGGTTACTGTAAATAGTATTGATTTGGTGATTTCCTCTTCAATGTTCTTTTTGTTGGTGTAGAGGAATCCAACTGACTTTTGTATATTTATCTTGAATCCTGACACTCTGCTGAACTCTTCTATTAGTTTCAGTAGTTTTCTTGAGGATTCTTTAGGGTTTTCTGTGTATAGGATCATCTCATCTGCAAATAGAGATACTTTTACTTCTTCCTTACCAGTCTGGATGCCCTTTATTTCTTTATCTAGCCTAATTGCTCTGGCTAGTAACTCCAGCACAATGTTGAATAAGAGTGATGATAAAGGGCATCCTTGTCTGATTCCCGATCTCAAGGGAAATGCTTTCAGACTCTCTCCATTTAGAATGATGCTGGATGTTGGCTTTGTATAAATGCCCTTTATTATGCTGAGGAATTTTCCTTCTATTCCTATTTTGCTGACAGCTTTTATCATGAATGGGTGTTGGACTTTGTCAAATGCCTTTTCTGCATCAATTGATAAGATCACATGGTTCTTGTCTTTTGTTTCATTTACATGATGGATTACATTAATTGCTTTTCTAGTGTTAAACTGCACGGCTAAAGCAGTTGCAGTCTGCCAACAAGGGCCTATTCTCCTGAAATGAGCCCACACGTCCACGCAGAGGTGAAAGGTATTCAAAGTCCACAAGTTGTTTGTGCCTCGACAGGAGCCAATTCTGTCCTGAGCTCTTCAGCTTAGTGGAGCTGGCAGATTATCTTTTCCCCCAATTTTTAATTTATTCCTTCTCCAAGCCCAGGAGAATGGTTCAGAATGAGCAACAGGGCCTATCTCAGCACCAGAGAAATGGGTTTGGGAGCGCAGTAAAATAAACGCAAGTACTTAGCTTTTACCAAGACAGCTGTTATTCTCTGGTCCCAGAGGTGTGAGTAGGCTGTGCAGCTCGCTGTCCCCCCAAGGAAACTATGTCGGGACCACTACTGCTAGCCCCATGTTGTTCGCTCCAATCGATCTTGCCTGATGGCTCCCTGCTGAGTCAGGTCCAGAAACTCCTTGCTGCTTCTGAACTCTCTCTCCCTCCCCTTGCTACCCAGTCTAACTTTGCTTTTGATGTTGAGGGCTCCCAGCTTGTCATATATATAATTATTTCTCTTGTTTTTTCAGGTCTTTGCTGTAAGAGGGATCACTGGAAGCATCTGGCTATACTGCCATCTTGGCCTCTGCCTCCCTGCACTTATTTTTATAATTGGTGCCCTCACAATTAATTTACATAGAACTACAACCCTCATTAAACCCATTCATCAGTAGGGAAGCAAGCATAAAGAGACCAACATTGTACACTCACTCCAATTGGGGTAATACAGAATTGTAAAAACAGAGAAATAACATACAACAGTAATATTTAATAACAAGAAACAAATAATTTTGTAGTCCATAGATGCAGGAGGCATGGCTTTTATAAACAGGTTCAAATTTTTCAGATATAGTCTCCTCAGTACACAATCTGATACTGCTCTAACTTACAGCACACAGATAATTATTATAAGGCTTTTAGCTAGTCAGAGAGAATTTCATGGTAAAAGAGACCCTTGAATTTTGTGTCTAAAGAACGAAGGAATAGATGAGTATAGTAAGGAGGGTGTTTCAGCAAATGCAACACAGTTTGTTCAACAGGATATAATTCTGGTGATCATGATGCTGCAAAGGAGCAAAGTTCGCATATCCAGTTATTCACCTAAGAGAATCAGACATACAAAATAATACCATTAGTTTTATCTTCACAGTTCATATTAAATTTTAAAAGAATCCAAGATCAGAGTTCAAAATTATATACTTTTGCTCATCTGTGTAATGTTATAAATCCAACTAACTGTAAACTCAATTCCCAATACCAAAGGAAAAATGGGTGAATTTAGTTAACCATAGTAATACATTTGCCTATGAAAGTTGGCATTCATGTAGTTAACTTTTTCACTTCTCAAGAAGGAAAAAAATGACTATTGACAAAATGTATCTAGTAAATCTTTTGGGAAATGAAGATTACCCCTGCCATCTGTACACAGAAGAAGAATCAAAGTTGCATCTTGAGTTTTGGGTACTTGGAACAATTCCCGTAGCCAAGAGCTGTAATCAGTCATTTTCTTCAGTCAATTTGGTCCAAACTGCAGATACTTCTGTAACTGCATCATCACCAAAATGAGCTGTGATAGAGAACAGCTAAAAAAAGCAAAGGGAGACAAAAAAAAAAAAACAGGTTGCTGTCGAGTCAATTCTGACTCATAGCAACCCTATAGAACAGAGTAGAACTGCCCATAGGGTTTCCAGGGAGCACCTGGTGGATTTGAACTGCCAACCTTTTGTTTAGCAACCTTAGCTCTTAACCACTATGCCACCAGAGTTTCCAGACAAGGACATTTAATAGAGTTTGGATGTTATCAAATAATCTGTTAGAAAGTAGCTGTGTTTTAGCTATCCTTTCCACTGGAAAATCCATTGACTATGTTATGGACTCATGTGAATGAAGCCACTGTTGGTCACCACTAAACAATTTGAGAATCAATGATACTGAAACTCAAAATTAGATTCTCTCAGAGAATAGAATTCAGCATTAAACTGCATTATATTTCAACCCTATGAGAAATGCATAAGTACTCTTATCAGAATTTGTAATCAGAAAATAATTCCTGATGACTGTTTCTGTAGCTATTGCTCCTTCTCACAGATTTATACTCATTTACATTTGGGTAGTAGTGACATGAACAAACTTGGTACCCGGGTCAAGCAAACATGCAGGAAATAGGCACAAGCAGTAGGCAATATGAGACACATATTGAGGCTTCGGCCCACAGCTAGGAATTGACAGGGGAAAAAAAGAGACTGACCTAAATTGAGTGTGTAAGCACTCTGATGGAAGGAGGGAAGGTAGGATACAATAAAGAGAGTCAACACTGAACACATGAACTGATGTTAGATTATGAAGGATCTTAAGGGACATTTAGAAGAATTTATCCTGTGGGTAAAAAGAAAATTGCTAAGTTTTTAAGGAGCAAATCAATAACATGTTCACATTGATTTTTATGATTATTAATCTTTGCACATTTTCCAGTATGGTGTTTGTCAAGGGGGAGACTCTGGTGGTGAGATAATAATTTGGAAACTATTGGTAATAATCAAGATATGAGGTAAAAGCAAATAATACATGTATTTTAATTTTCTCTCAATTTCATTAGAATGTTTATCAGTACATTACCTAAGAGATCATTTTGTTCACGACTTTCTTTCACTTGGTTGTGAGATCTTTGAAGAGAGGTATGCCTTTTCCATCCCCCACAATTAATATTTCCTGAATTAATGAATGCAGTGTCACTGTTGTGTTTTTTATTTAAGCTTAGTTTGAGTGAAAAGAATTACCAAAAGACATAGATAGGTTTCTTCATGGAAAGGAAGGAACAACACAGAGTATCCTCAAGGGCTATTTCTCCAGTTAAGACACATATAAATTCATTTGATCAGCATCTAAACACCCCAGTTCTCAAATTCTTCATAGGGTCATAGGAGTAATTATTTCTAATAAATATCAAAGGAAATATGCATAAAATCAAATGTCATTTCTCAATTTATTTCTTCAATCCAAAAACCCTAAACAAATGATATTCATTTATTTTACTTGCTCAGTAAGTTAAAAAAAATTTTCCTTTTAATGTGAAAATAGCTGACTTATACCACAGAATTTTAAATGCTTCTAATATTTGCATACCCATTAAGGGTCTTATTATGCTTTCCATCCATTCAGTTTATCACTCTGGTATTCTGAATTGGAAATTCAGGAAGAAAATTGATTTTTAAAAATAATAAGAAAACAAAGAGAAGGTGAGGCCGAAGAATAATATATCATGTTCGTGACAGAAGTGAAAAATCAGTAGAATTCTGTCAATGAAAGGACCATATGGTAATCCATTGCCTAGCACTGCCTTGAATCTTGAAATATCTTTCTGTTCTAGTCTCTTAAAAAAGTCTCTTAGAGTCCTGGATATAATACTGTTCATTTTTTTTAAGGATGTTCTTGCTTTACTGTGCAATTTCCTGTCTCTTACTTTCTTTTGACCCAGAATACTTTTGTGCAAATCTTCCCTGTGGCCTAAGACACTTCTTTTCAAAGCTTCTTTGTTATAAGAGAGCCCATCCAGAAGCTTCCTTTGTCATAAACCATCCCTGACATATATCCTCCCTTATCTCTAGAATTCACTGACCACAGAAAACAAACACACAAACAAAAACAAAAATAAACCAATTGTTAGAAAAAGAAATCTCAATTCAACTGCAGAGAAAATTTGTTATTGTTAGGTTCTGTCGAGTCAGTTCCGACTCACAGTGACCTTACGTACAACAGAATGAAACCTGTCTGGTCTTGTGCAGAGAGTTTTTGTAAAAAGACTCCGGCCACTTTTTTTTTTATTATCAACTTTTATTGAGCTTCAAGTGAACGTTTACAAATCAAGTCAGTCTGTCACATATAAGTTTATATACACCTCACTCCGTACTCCCACTTGCTCTCCCCCTAATGAAGCAGCCCTTCCAGTCTCTCCTTTAGTGACAATTTTGCCAGCTTCCAACTCTCTCTATCCTCCCATCCCCCCTCCAGACAGGAGATGCCAACACAGTCTCAAGTGTCCACCTGATATAATTAGCTCACTCTTCATCAGCATCTCTCTCCTACCCACTGTCCAGTCCCTTTCATGTCTGATGAGTTGTCTTCGGGAATGGTTCCTGTCCTGGGCCAACAGAAGGTTTGGGGACCATGACCGCTGGGATTCCTCTAGTCTTAGTCAGACCATTAAGTGTGGTCTTTTTATGAGAATTTGGGGTCTGCATCCCACTGATCTCCTGCTCCCTCAGGGGTTCTCTGTTGTGCTCCCTATCAGGGCAGTTATCGGTTGTGGCCGGGCACCAACTAGTTCTTCTGGTCTCAGGATGATGTAGGTCTCTGGTTCATGTGGCCCTTTCTGTCTCTTGGGCTCTTAGTTATCCTGTGACCTTGGTGTTCTTCATTCTCCTTTGATCCAGGTGGGTTGAGACCAATTGATGCATCTTAGATGGCCGCTTGTTAACATTTAAGACCCCAGATGCCACATTTCAAAGTGGGATGCAGAATGTTTTCATAATAGAATTATTTTGCCAATTGACTTAGAAGTCCCCTTAAACCATGGTCCCCAAACCCCCGCCCTTGCTCCGCTGCCCTTTGAAGCATTCAGTTTATCCCGGAAACTTCTTTGCTTTTGGTCCAGTCCAGTTGAGCTGACCTTCCATGTATTGAGTGTTGTCCTTCCCTTCACCTAAAGCAGTTCTTATCTACTAATTAATCGATAAAAACCCTCTTCCACTCTCCCTCCCTCCCCCCCTCGTAACCACAAAAGTATGTGTTCTTCTCAGTTTATACTATTTCTCAAGATCTTATACTAGTGGTCTTATACAATATTTGTCCTTTTGCCTCTGACTAATTTCGCTCAGCATAATGCCTTCCAGGTTCCTCCATGTTATGAAATGTTTCACGGATTCGTCACTGTTCTTTATCGATGTGTAGTATTCCATTGTGTGAATATACCACAATTTATTTACCCATTCATCCGTTGATGGACACCTTGGTTGCTTCCAGGTTTTTGCTATTGTAAATAGAGCTGCAATAAACATGGGTGTGCATATATCTGTTTGTGTGAAGGCTCTTATTTCTCTAGGGTATATTCCGAGGAGTGGGATTTCTGGGTTGTATGGTAGTTCTATTTCTAACTGTTTAAGATAACGCCAGATAGATTTCCAAAGTGGTTGTACCATTTTACATTCCCACCAGCAGTGTATAAGAGTTCCAATCTCTCCGCAGCCTCTCCAACATTTATTATTTTGTGTTTTTTGGATTAATCCCAGCCTTGTTGGAGTGAGATGAAATCTCATCGTACTTTTAATTTGCATTTCTCTAATGGCTAATGATCGAGAGCATTTTCTCATATATCTTCTTTAGTGAAGTGTGTGTTCATATCATTTGCCCACTTCTTGATTGGGTTGTTTGTCTTTTTGTGGTTGAGTTTTGACAGAATCATATAGATTTTAGAGATCAGGCGCTGGTCGGAGATGTCATAGCTGAAAATTCTTTCCCAGTCTGTAGGTGGTCTTTTTACTCTTTTGGTGAAGTCTTTAGATGAGCATAGGTGTTTGATTTTTAGGAGCTCCCACTTATCGGGTTTCTCTTCGTCATTTTTGGTAATGTTTTGTATTCTGTTTATGCCTTGGATTAGGGCTCCTAGGGTTGTCCCTATTTTTTCTTCCATGATCTTTATCGTTTTAGTCTTTATGTTTAGGTCTTTGATCCACTTGGAGTTAGTTTTTGCGCATGGTGTGAGGTATGGGTCCTGTTTCATTTTTTTCAAATAGATATCCAGTTATGCCAGCACCATTTGTTAAAAAGACTATCTTTTCCCCAGTTAACTGACACTGGGCCTTTGTCAAATATCAGCTGCTCATATGTGGATGGATTTATATCTGGGTTCTCAATTCTGTTCCATTGGTCTGTGTGCCTGTTGTTGTACCAGTACCAGGTTGTTTTGACTACTGTGGCTGTATAATAGCTTCTGAAATCAGGTAGAGTGAGGCCTCCCACTTTCTTCTTCTTTTTCAGTAATGCTTTGCTTATCCGAGGCTTCTTTCCCTTCCATATGAAGTTGGTGAT
This sequence comes from Elephas maximus indicus, assembly GCF_024166365.1. NCBI lineage: Eukaryota > Metazoa > Chordata > Mammalia > Proboscidea > Elephantidae > Elephas > Elephas maximus. Next base: position 85,162,411 of record NC_064846.1, read on the forward strand.
TTGTTTCTCTATCACCTTAAAAATTAATGTTGGAATTTGGATCGGAAGTGCATTGTATGTATTGATGGCTTTTGGTAGAATAGACATTTTTACTATGTTAAGTCTTCCTATCCATGAGCAAGGTATGTTTTTCCACTTAAGTATGTCCTTTTGAATTTCTTGTAGTAGAGCTTTGTAGTTTTTTTTGTATAGGTCTTTTACATCCTTGGTAAGATTTATTCCTAAGTATTTTATCTTCTTGGGGGCTACTGTGAATGGTATTGATTTGGTTATTTCCTGTTTGATGTTCTTTTTGTTGATGTAGAAGAATCCAAGTGATTTTTGTATGTTTATCTTACAACCTGAGACTCTGCCAAACTCTTCTATTAGTATCAGTAATTTTCTGGAGGATTCCTTGGGGTTTTCTGTGTATAAGATCATGTCATCTGCAAATAGAGATAATTTTACTTCCTCTTTGCCAATCCGGATGCCCTTTATTTCTTTGTCTAGCCTAATTCCTCTGGCTAGGACTTCTAGCACAATGTTGAATAAGCGCGGTGATAAAGGGCATCCTTGTCTGGTTCCCATTCTCAAGGGAAATGCTTTCAGGCTCTCTCCATTTAGAGTGATGTTGGCTGTTGGCTTTGCGTAGATGCCCTTTATTATGTTGAGGAATTTTCCTTCAATTCCTATTTTGATGAGAGTTTTTATCATAAATAGGTGTTGGACTTTGTCAAATGCCTTTTCTGCAACAATTGATAAGATCATGTGGTTTTTGTCTTTTGTTTTATTTATATGGTGGATTACATTAATGGTTTTTCTAATATTAAACCAGCCTTGCATACCTGGTATAAATCCCACTTGGTCATGGTGAATTATTTTTTTGATATGTTGTTGAATTCTATTGGCTAGAATTTTGTTGAGGATTTTTGCATCTATGTTCATGAGGGTTATAGGTCTGTAATTTTCTTTTTGGTGATGTTTTTACCTGTATTTGGTATCAGGGAGATGGTGGCTTCATAGAATGAGTTGGGTAGTATTCCGTCATTTTCTATGCTTTGAAATACCTTAGTAGTAGTGGTGTTATCTCTTCTCTGAAAGTTTGGTAGAACTCTGCAGTATAGCCATCCATGCCAGGGTTTTTTTTTGTTGTGAGTTTTTTGATTACCATTTCAATCTCTTTTTTTGTTATGGGTCTATTTAGTTGTTCTACTTCTGGCCACTTTTTGAACTTATGAAACTCGTTCTAGGTAAGAGCATACAAAAGAACCTTTGTAACATCCAGTAGAAATCCAAAAAAGATTAACAATAAACTTTCAGAATTAGACAACTCTATAAAAGGTTCTAGGAGCAGAATTGACATAAGAGAAGTTAGAGTTAGTGAGAATGAAGATGAATCCCTTGACACCAATTTGTTTGAGAAAAAATCAGGAAAAAAAGAAAGAAAAAAATGAAGAAAACCTAAGAATTATGTTGGATACTATCAAGAGGAAAACATACAAGTGATCGGAGTAGCAGAATGGGGGGATAACAGAAAACACAGAAAGAAAATTGTTGAAGGTTTGTTGCAAAAACTTCCCTAATATCATGAAAGTTGAGAAGATGTCTATCGAAGAAGCTCAACAAACCACATACAGGGTAGACCCCAAAAGAAAATCACTGAGACATATCATAGTCATACTTGCCAAAAATAAAGACAGAGTATTGAGAGCAGCTAGGGATAAATGAAACATAACCTATAAAGGTGAACTAATAAGATTAAGCTCTGAATCTTCAGCAGAAACCGTGCAGGCAAGAAGGCAATGAAATGGCATATACAAAGCCTTGAAGGAAAAAAAAAAATTGCCAGCCAAAAATTATATTTCCAACAAAATTGTCTCTCAAATACAATGGCAAAAAAAGGTCATTTCCAGATTAACAGAAGTTAAGGGAATTTGTAAAAAAAATACCAGAATTACAAGAAATATTAATTAGAGTCCTCCAGTTAGAGAACCAACAACATCAGACAACAATCCAAGACTAGGACACAGGACAAGTCAACTAGTTATCAACCCAGATACAGAATTCAAAAAAATGAAACAAAACTAAAAGACTGAAAATAAGAACCAGAGATATCAATATGTAAATGAAAAAAATGACAAAACAAAAAAGAGGGAATAAATTGTGTAGTCATAGAATTTCCATATGGAAAGGAAGTGAAGGTGTTATCAGGAAATCAAACACTGGCTTAAACTTAGAAAATATATATAAATTTCAAGAAAACCACAAAGGAAGCTAACAAATGTACCAATCAAAATAAAAAAGAAGGAAAACATAAAGGCTCAGCAAACACAAAAATAATGAACAGATGAAAAGAAAGTACATAAACAAAAGTAGCTCAGCACAGAAAATGTAGTGGAAGAAAGAAACTGTGAACAACACACAAAAAAATACATAAAAATTACAGCAGGAAACTCAAACCTACCAATAATTACACTGAATATAAATGGTCTAAATGCACCAATAAAGAGACAGAGAGTGGCAGAATGGACAAAGAAAACACAATCCATCTATATGCTGTCTACAAGAGTCTCACTTAGTCACAAAGACATAAACAAAGTAAAACTCAAAGGATTGAAAGAAATATATCAAGCAAACAACAAACAAAAAAGAGCAGGAGTGGCAATATTAATCTCCAATAAAATAGACTTTAAAGCAAAATCCACCAACAAGGGTAAAGAAGGACACTATATAATGATAAAGCATCAATGCATAAGGAGGACATAACCACAATAAATATATACACACTCAATTACAGGGCTCCAAAATACTTAAAACAAACTCTAACAGCATTGAAAAGAGAAATAGTTCCACAATAATAGTAGGAGACTTCAGCACACCACTTTTGGTGAAGGACGGAACATCAACAAAGAAACTTAATAAAGACATGGAAGATCTAAATGCCACAATCAACTTGATCTCATAGACATATACAGAGTACTCCACCCAACAGCAGCAGTGTATACATTCTTTCCCAATGCACATGGAATGTTCTCCAGAATAGGCCAAATTTAATTCACAAAGCAAGTCTTAACAGATTCCAAAACATTGAAATAATACAAAGCATCTTCTTTGATGACAATGCCATAAAAGTAGAAATCGATAACGGAATCAGCAAGGAAAAAAAAATCAAATACATGGAAACTGAATGACACCTTGCATAAAAACTACTGGGTTATAGAAGAAACCAAGGATGAAATAAAAAAATTCAAATAATCAAATGAAAATGAAAACACATGTTACCAAAACCTTTCAGGCACAGCAAAATCAATGCTTAGAGGTCAATTTGTACCCATAAATGCACACATCAAAAAAGAAGAAAGGGCCAAAATCAAAACACTAACTGTACAACTTGAACAAAAAGAAAGCAGCAAAAGAAGCCTTCGAGTACCAGAAGAAAAGAAACATTAAAGATTAGAGCAGAAACAAATGAAATACAGAATAAAAAAAAACAATTGAAAGAATCAACAAGACCAAAGCTTGGTTCTGTGAAAACGATCAACAAAATCAACAAACCATTGGCTAAACTGACAAAAGAAAGGAGAGGAAGCAAATAACCTGAAATAAGAAATGAGATGGGTGATATCACAACAGCTCCAACTGAAATAAAAAGGATCAAAACAGAATACTATGAAAAATTGTACTCCAACAAATTTGAAAACCTAGAGGAAATGGACAAATTTCTAGAAACACACAACCTATCTAAACTAACACAAACTGAAGTAGAAAAACTAAACAAACTCATAACAGTAGAAGAGATTGAAGAGGTAATTAAAAAAAAAAAACTTCCAACAAAAAAAGCCCTGACCAAGATGGCTTTATTGAGAATTCTATCAAACTTTCAGAGAAGAGCTAGCACCAATATTACTCAAACTATTTCAGAGCATAGAAAAGGAAGAAAACCTCCCAACTTATTTTATGAAGCCAGCATAACCGTGATAACAAAGCCAGGAAAAGACACCGCAAAGAAAGAAAACTACAGACAAATATCCCTCATGAACATAGATGCAAAAATCCTCAACAAAATTCGAGCCAGTAAAATTCAACAACAAATCAAAAAAATAATTCACCATGACCAAATGGGATTCATGTCAGGTATGCAGGGGTGGTTCAACATCAGAAAATCTATCAATGTAATCCACTACATAAATAAACAAAAGAAAAGAACCACATGATCTTATCAATCAATACAGAAAAGGCATTAGGCAAATTCCAACACCCTTTCCTGATAAAAAAAACTCTCAGAAAAATAGGAATAAAGGGAAATTTCTCAACATAATAAAGGGCATTTACACAAAGCTGACAGCCAATGTCATTCTAAATGGAGAGAGACTGAAAGCATTTCCCTTCAGAACGGGGACAAGACAAGGATTCCCCTTATCACCACCCTCATTGAACATTGTACTGGAGGCCCTAGCTAGAGCAATAAGGCAAGAAAAAGAAAAAAAGGACATACAAATTGATAAGGAAGAGGTAAAACTATCCCATTTCACAAATGATATGATCTTATACACAGAAAACCCCAAAAAGCCCACAAGAAAGCTTCTGGAACTAATAGAAGATTTCAGCAACGTAAGAGGATATGAGATTAACATTCAAAATTCAATAGGATTCCTCTACACCAACAAAAAGAACTTTGAAAAGGAAATCACCAAATCAATGCCATTTACAATAACCCCCAAGAAGATAAAGTACTTAGGAATAAATCTAACCAGGGATGTAAAAGACTTATACAAAGAAAACTACAAATGACTACTTCAAGAAAACAAGAGACCTAAATAAGTGAAAAATATGTCATGCTCATGGATAAGGAGACTCAACATTGTGAAAATGTCAATTCTACTTGTCCTAGTTATCTAGTGCTGCTATAACAGAAATACCACAACTGGATGGCTTTAACTGAGACAAATTTATTCTCTCACAGTTTAGAAGGTGGAAGATTCAATTCAAGGCACCAGCTCTAGTGAAAGGCTTTTTCTGTCAGTTTTGGGGAAAGTCCTTGTCATCAGTCTAGAAACTTCTCAATGCAGGAACCCTGGATTCAAAGGTGAGCTCTGCTCCTGGCACTGCTTTCGTGGTGGTATGAGTTCCCCCTGTCTTTCTGCTCTCTTCTCTCTTTTATTTCTCAAGAGATTGACTCAAGATGCAACTTAATCTTGTAGATTGAGTCCTTCCTCATCAACATAACTACCTCTAATCCTGCCTCATTAACATAAAAAGGCAGGATTTATAAATATAGGAAAATCACATTAGATGACAAAGTTGTGGACAATCGCACAATATTGGAATCATGGCCTAGCCAAGTTGACACATATTTTTGGGAGACGCAATGCAATCCATAACACAACCCAAAGTGATCTACAGATCCAATGCAATTCCAATCCAAATTCCAAAATTTTATAATGAGATGAAGAAACAAATCATGAATTTTACATGGAAAGAGAAGGGGCTCCGGATAAGTAAAGCATTACCGAAGAAGAAGAACAAAGTAGGAGGCCAACATTGCCTGATTTTAGAACCTATTACCGGTTAATAACCTAATAGCCTGTATTTTGACTACAGCCACGGTAGTCAGAACAGCCTGGTACTGCTACAACAACAGACACATAGACCAATGGAACAGAACTGAGAACCCAGATGTAAATCTATCAATCTATGGGCAGCTGATATTTGACAAATGCCTAAAGTCTGTTAAACAGAGGGAAAACAAAACAAAACAAAAACAGTCTCTTTAATAAATGGTGTTGGCATAACTCTATATCCCTCTGTAAAAAAATGAAACAGGACCTATACCTCACATCAAACACAAAACTAAATCAAAATGACTCAAAGACCTAAATATAAAGTCTAAAATGATAAAAATCATGGAAGAAAAAATAGGGACAATGCTAGGGGCCTTAATACATGGCATAAATAGTATACAATTATGCACAAATACCAAAAGAGAAACTAGATATCTGGGAGCTCCTAAAAGTCAAACGTTTATGCTCATCAAAAGACTTCACCAAAAGAGTAAAAAGAGAATCTACAGACTGGGAAAAAAAAATTGACTATGATATATCCGGTAAGGGTCTAATCTCTCAAATGCACAAGATACTGCAACATCTCAACAACAAAAGGACAAATAATCCAGTTAAAAAAATGGACAAAGGATATGAACAGATACATCACCAAAGAAGACATTCAGAAGGCTTACAGACACATGAGGAAATGCTCAAAATCATTGGCCACTAGAGAAATGCCAATCAAAACTACATTGAGACAAAATTTTACCCCCCAAATATTGAAACTAATCCAAAAAACACAAAATAAAAAAAGTTGGGGAGTTTGTGGGGAGACTACAATTCTTATGCACTGCTGGGAATGTAAAATGGTACAATCACTTTGGAAAATGATATGGTGCTTCCTTAAAAAGCTAGAAATAGAAATACCATATAATCCAGCAGTCCCACTCCTAGGAATATATTCTAGGGAAATAAGAGTCATCAAATAAATATACATATGCACACCTGTCTTAGGCTGAGTTCTCCAGAGAAGCAAAACACGTAAAGCGTATAAATAAATAAATAAATAAATTTATTTATATATATATGATTATAGAGGCTGGAACACCCCAAGTCCATGCATCAGGATAGAGGCTTCTCTTGATTCACTTAGCCTCAGGGGCTGGCGAACCCAAGATCGGCAGGTCGGAGAGCAGGGCTTCTGCTCATAAACTGTGAAGATAGATAAATCCAAAGACTGGCAGATAAGCTGATAGCTCAAGTCCCAAGAACTGGAGGTCAGACAAACAGGAGACAGCCACAGGATCCAGAGTGAGCAAAAAAGCAAGAAAGTCTGCTTATATTCCAATGCAGCCCACACCCTCAAGGAAACCCCCTTTCAACTGATTTGTCACTCACAGCAGATTCGACCATGGGAGTGATCACACATAAACACTGAGAATCATGGCCCAGCCAAGCTGACACACAGTCTTAACCACCACAACACCCACGTTCTTTGCAGCACTATTTGCAATAGCAAAAAGGTGGAAACAAACTAAATGTCCATTAACAGATGAATGGATAAACAAATTACAGTACATACACACATTTTACTTGGATCTACAATCAACACCCATGGAAGCAACAGTCAGGAAATTAAAAGACACATTGCGTTGGGAAAATTGGCTGCAAAAGACCTCTTTAAAGTGTTGAAAAGCAAGGATCTCACCTTGAGGACTAAAGTGAGCCTGACCCAAGCCATGGTGTTGTCAGTCACCTCATACGCATGCGAAAGCTGGACAATGAGTTTAGGAAGACCAAAGAAGAATTGACACCTTTGAATTGTGGTGCTGGAGAAGAATATTGAATATACCATGGATGGCCAAAAGAACGAATAAATTTGTCTTGGAAGAAGTGCAACCAGAATGCTCCTTAGAAGCAAGGATGGGGAGTCTACATCTCACATATTTTGGACACGTTATCAGGAGAGGTCAATCCTTGGAGAAGAACATCATGCTTGGTAAAGTTGAGGGTCATCAAAAAAGCATAAAACCCTCAACAAGATGGATTGACGCAGTAGCTACAACAATGGGTTCAAGCATAGCAACAATTTTGAGGATGACTGAGCAGTGTTTTGTTCTGTTTTGCATAGGGTCCTATGAGTTGGAATCAACTCGACAGCACCTACCAACAACAACACACACAATGGAATACTATGCAATGATAAAGAACAATGATGAATCTGTGAAACGTCTCACAGTGTGGATGAATCTGGAGGGCATTATGCTGACTGAAAGTAGTCAGTCACAAAAGGACAAATATTGCATGATACCACTATTATAAGAATGCAGGAAAAGGTTTATACACACAAAAAGGCATTCATTGATGCTTACAAGAATGGGGAGGTAGAGGGAGGGGAAATGTCAACTTCTGTGAAGGCAAGGACAACACACAGTATAGGGGAAGTCAGCACAACTGGACCAAGGCAAAAGCATAGGCATTTTCTAGACACATCCAAACTCTTTGAGGGACTGAGTATCTGGGGCTGGGGCCTCGGCACCATAGTCTAAGGGGGCATCTATGTGATCAACATAACACAGTTTATAAAGAAAATGTGCTACATCCCACTTGGGTGAATAGGGTTTGGGGTCTTAAAAGCCTATACATGGCCATCTAAGATACATCTATTGGTCACATCCCACCCAAAGCAAAGGAGAATGAAGAAAACCAGAGACACAATAAAAATACTGGCCCAAAGGACTAGAGGACTACATGGACCAGAGACTCCATTAGCCTGAGATCAGAAGAGCTAGATGGTGCCTAGCTACCACCAATGACCACTCTGACAGGGATCACGATAGAGTCTGGACAAAGCAGGAGAAAAATGTAGAGCAGAATTCAAATTCACAGAAAAAAACAAAATTACTGATCTGACAGAGACTGGAAGAAGCCCCTAAACTATGGTCCCTAGACACTCTGCTAACCCAGAACTGGAACCATTCTGGAAACCCATTTTTTCAGACAAAGAGTAGATAGCTATATAAAACAAAAAATAATACACGTGAGGAACAGGCTTCTTAGTTCAATGAAATATAAGAGACCAAATGGGCAGCTTCTGTCCAAAAGCAGGATGAGACAGCAGGAAGAAACAAAAACTGGATGAATGGACACAGGGAACCTGGGGTTGAAAGGGGGAGTTTGCTGTCACATTGTGGGGATTGTAACCAATGTCACAAAACAATATGTGTCTAAATTTTTGAATAAGAAATTAACTTGAGCTGTAAATTTTCACCTAAAGTACAATTTAAAAAAAGAGAATTCATACACATAAACTTTCACCTAAAACACAGTAAAAAAAAAATGATTGAATCCATTCAAACTGGCTTCAAGTCTTTCCTCCTTCAATCAATCTTCCACATGATAGGCAAAGTGTGCTCTCTAAAACACAATTTTCTTGTGACATTATCTTATTGGTTACAGGGTAAGTTTCCACCATTTTATTGGGTCCTATGGTCATTTGTAGGCTAGTTAATACAGCTATTATTCAAATTCGCCACCAACCACTAAGGGCAAAGATGAAGAAATAGATTTTTACCAATTTCTCAAGCCTAAAATTGATCAAATATGCAATCAAGATGCATTCATAATTACTGGCAATTGGTATGCAATAGTTGGAAACAAAGAAGGATTGGTAGAGGGAAAATATGGCCTTGGTGACAGAAAAGATGACACCAGAGACCAAATAATAGAATTTTGCAAGACTGAAGACTTCTTCATTCCAAATACCTTTTTTCACCAACATAAATGGTGACTATACACGTGGACCTCACAAGAAGGAATACACAGGAATCAAATCAACTACATCTGTGGAAAGAGGCTATGGAAAAGCTCAATATCATCAGTCAGAACAAGGCTGGGGGCTGACTACGGAACACATGATAAATTGCTCATATGCATGTTTAAGCTAAAGCTGAAGAAAATTAGAACAAGTACATGAGAGCCAAAGTATGACCTTAAGTTTATCCCACCTGAATTTAAAGTCCATATCAAGAATACATTTAACACATTGAACATTAATGACCAAAGACCAGACAAGTTATGGAACAGCATCAAGGATACCATACATGAAGAAACCAAGAGGTCATTAGAAAGAAAGGAAAGAAAGACCAAAATGGATGTCAGAAGAGACTCTGAAACTTGCTCTTGAGCATTGAGTAGCTAAAGCTAAAGGAAAAAACAATGAAGTCAAGGAGTTGAATGGAAGATTTCAAAAAGGGCAGTTCCAGAAGACAAAGTATTAAAATGACATATGCAAAGAGCTGGAGATAGCAAAGCAAAAGGGAAGAACATGTTTGACATTTCTCAAGCTGAAAGACCTGACTGAAAAATTCAAGCCTCGAGTTGCAATATTGAAGAATTCTACAGGGAAAATATTAAATAACACAGGAAGCATCAAAAGAAGATGGAAGGAATACACAGAAAAAGAATTGGTGGATGTTCAGCCATTTCAGGAGATAGCATATAGTCAGGAACTGATGGTACTGAAGGAAGAAGTCCAAGCCGCTCTGAAGGTATTGGTGAAAAACAAGGCTCCAGGAATTGACGGAATGCCAATTGAGATGTTTCAATAACCATATGCAGTGCTGGAAGTGCTCATTCATCTATGCCAATAAATTCGGAAGACAGCTACCTTGCCAACCAACTGGAAGAGATCCATATTTATGCCTATTTCCAAGAAAGATGATCCAACCAAATGTGGAAATTATCGAACAATATCATTAATATCACACACATGTAAAATTTTGCTGAAGACCATCCAAAAGCGGCTGCAGCAGTATAACGACAGGGAACTGCCAGAAATTCAACCCAGGTTCACAAGAGGACATAGCACTAGTGATATAATTGCTCATGTGAGATAGATCCTGGCTGAAAGCACAGAATACCAGAATGATATTTCCCTCTGTTTTATTGACTCTGCAAAAGCATTCGATTGTGTGGATAATAACAAATTATGGATAACGTTGCAAAGAATGGGAATTACAGAACACTTAAACATGCTGATGAGGAATCTGTACATGGATTGAGAGGCAGTCATTCGAACTTAACAACGGAATACTGATTGGTTTAAAGTCAGGAAAGGTGTACATCAGGGCTGTAGACTTTCACCATACTTATTCAATAGGTATGCTGAGCAAATAATTCTAGAAGCTGGTCTATAGGAAGAAAGTAGCCTCAGAATTTGAGGAAGAATCATTAACAACCTGCGTTATGCAAATGACACAATCTTGCTTGCTGAAAGTGAAAGGGACTTGAAGCACTTACTGATGGAAGATCAAAGACTACATCCTTCAGTATGTATTACACCTCAACATAAAAAAAAACCCAAAATGTTCGTGATCAATGGAGAAAAGATTGAAGTTGTCAAAGATTTCATTCTACTTGGATCCACAATCAATACCCATTTAAGCAGCAGTCAAAAATGAAAAGACACATTGCTTTGGGCAAATCTGCTGCGAAATACCTCTTTAACGTGTTGAAAAGCAAAGATGTCACTTTGAAGACTAAGATGCGCCTGACCAAAGCCGTGGTGTTTTCAATCGCCTTATATTCATGCAAAACCTGGACGATGAATAAGGAAGACCAAAGAAGAATTGATGCCTCTGGATTGTGATGTTGGCAAAGAATTTTGAATACACCATGGACTGCCAAAAGAACGAACAAATCTGTCTTGGAAGAAGTGTGACCAGATTGCTCCTTGGAAGCAAGGATGGTGAGACCATGTCTCACATACTTTGGACATGTTATTAGGAGGACATTATGCTTGGTAAAGTAGAGGGTCAGCAAAAAAGAGAAAAACCCTCAACGAAATGGATTGACACCGTGGCTGCAACAAAGGGCTTAAGCATAACAACAGTTATGAGGATGGCACAGGACCAGGCAGTGGTTCATTCCGTTGTACGTAGGGTGGCTAGGAGTGAGAATCAACTCAACCACACCTAACAACAACAACAACATATGCATTATTCGGTGGTATTGATTACAATTTTCACAATGTGCCAGTATTCACCCTATTTCCATTCTAGTTGTCCTGTTTCCATTAACCTAGCTTCTCTGCCCCCACTTACCTTCTCATCTTTGTTTTATGGCAAATATTGACATTTTTTTCTCATATAGATGATTATTCAAGGGAGCATAGTACTCAAGGGTGATAGTGTTTAGGAGCTAATCTATTATTTGGCAGAAAGGTGACCTCTGGAAGTGGGTTCAGTACCAAGTTTAAAGTGTATCTCAGGATGATAGTCTCGGGGGATCCTCTAGTCTTTACTGTCCAGTAAATTTGGCTTTTTTTTTTTTTTAAGAACTTTAGGTTTGTTCTACATTTTTCTTCCATTCTCTTGAGGACTATCTATTGTGTTCCTGGTCAGAACAGTTGTTGATGTTAGCCAGGCACCATCTAGTTCTTCTGGTCTCAAGATATTAGACCTATAGACTAGTTTCTTCTTTGACACTTTTTTTTTTTTGCCAAAGTGAGTTTTTTTTTTTTTAATGTGGTTCCTGTCTTTTGTTTTTTTTTTTTTTATGTGACTGATTATGTTGATTGTTTTTCTAATTTTACATCATCCCTGCACACCTGGTATGAATCCCACTTGGTCATGGTGAATTTTTTTTGATATGTTATTGAATTCTATTGGCTAGAATCTTTAAAAAGAAAAACACTTTTTTTATTGTGCTTCAAGTGAAAGTTTACAATTCAATTTCTCATACAAAATCTTATATACACATTGTTACATAACTCTAGTTGCTTTCCCTACAATGTGACAGCACTGCTTCTCTCCACCCTGTATTTCCCGTAAACAGCTCCTGTCCCCTCTGCCTTCTCATCTCGCCTTCACACAGGAGCTGCCCACGTAGTCTCATGTCTCTACTTGAGCTTAGAAGCACACTCCTCACCAGTATCATTTTATGTTTTATAGTCCAGTCTAGGAAGCCCTGGTTCCATAATGGTTAAGAGCTACACCTGCTAACCAAAATGTCATAGTTTGAATCCACCAGGTGCTCCTTGGAAACTCTATGGGGCAGTTCTACTCTGTCCTATAGGGTTACTATGAGTAGAATTTGACTTGACAGCAATGGGTTTGGTTTTTGGTTTGAGTCCAGTCTAATCTTTGTCTGAGATGTTGGCTTCGGGAATGGTTTTAGTTTTGGGCTAATGGACATGCCGAGGACCATGGCCTCTGGGGTACCTCCAGTTTCAGTCAGATCATTAAGTCTGGTCGTTTTACTAGAATTTGAGGTCTGCATCCCACGTTTCTCCTACTCCATCAGGTATTATCTGTTGTGTTCCCTGTCAGGGCAGTCATTGGTTATAGCTGGGCACCATCTAGTTATCCCTGTCTCTGGATGATGGTGTCTCTGGCTTGTGTGGCCCTTTCAGTCTCTTGAGCTAATATTTTCCTTGTGTCTTTGGTGTTCTTCATTATCCTTTGCTCCAGGTGGTTGAGACCCATTGATGCATCTTAGATGGCCGCTTGCTAGCTTTTAAGACCCCCAGAATGCCACTCACCAAAGTGGGATGCAGAACTTTTTCTTAGTACACTTTGTTACGCCAATTGACCTAGATGTCCCCTGAAACCATGGTCACCAGACTCCCAAACCTGCTACTCTGTCCCTGGAAGTATTTGGTTGTATTCAGGAAACTTCTTAGCTTTTGGTTTAGTTCAGTTGTGCTGACTTCCCCTGTATTGTGTATTGTCCTTCCCTTCACCTAAAATAATTCTTGTGTACTATATAATTAGTGAAAACCTCTGTCCCTTCCTCCTTCCCTCCCCTTTCTCATAACCATCAAAGAATGTTTTCTTCTGTGTTTAAAACTTTTCTTGAGTTCTTATAATAGTGGTCTCATACAATATTTGTCCTTTTGCCTCTAATTTCACTCAGAATATGTCTTCTACATTCTTACATGTTATCAAATGTTTCATGGATTCATTATTGTTTTTATCATTGCATAGTATTCCATTGTGTGAATATACCATAATTTGTTTATCCATTCATCTTGTCGAAGGGCTCCTAGGTTGTTCCCATCTTTTTGCTATTGTGATCAGTGCTGCAATGAACATGGGTGTGCATATATCCATTTTTATGAGGGATCTTATTTCTCTAGGATATATTCCAAGGAGTAGGATTGGTGGATCTTATTGTAGTTCTATTTCTAGCTTTTTAAGGAAATGCCAAATCGATTTTCAAAGTGGTTCTACCATTTTACATTCCCACCAGCAGTGTATAAGTGTTCCATTCTCTCCACAACCTCTCCAAAATTTATTATTATTATTATTATTTTTTTTTTTTTGGTTTAATGCCAACCTTGTTGGGGTGAGATGGTAACTCATTGTAGTTTTGATTTGCATTTCTCTAATGGCTAATGATCGTGAGCATTTCCTCACGCATTTGTTAGCTGCCTGAATGTCTTCTTTGGTGAAGTGCCTGTTCACATCCTTTGCCAGTTTTTTAATTGGGCTATTTGTCTTTTTTGTTGACATTTTTGGGGTATTTTGTAGACTTTAGAGGTTAGACACTGATTAGATTTGTCGTAGCCAAAATTTTTTTCCCTGTATATAGGTTGTTTTTTTACTCTTTTGGTGAAGTCTTTGGATGAGCATAAAGTTTTATTTTAAGGAGCTCCCAGTTATCTAGATTCTCTTCTGGTGTGTGTATATTGTTAGTAATGTTTTGTACACTGTTCATGCCATGTATTAGGACTCCTAGTGTTGTCCTTATTTTTTCTTCCATGATCTTTATCATTTTAGATTTTATGTTTAGGTCTTTGATCCATTTTGAGTTAGTTTTTGTGCGTGGTGTGAGGTATGGGTCTTGTTTCATTTTTTTGCAGATGGATATCCAGTTATACTAGTATCATTTGTTAAAGAGAGTATCTTCTCCCCATTCAACTGACTTCGGGCCCATATGTGGATGGATTTATGTCTGGATTCTCAGTTCTGCTCCATGGGTCTATGTATCTGTTGTTGTACAAGTATCAAGCTCTTTTGACTACTGTGGAGGTATAATAGGTTCTAAAATCAGGTAGTGCTTTTTTCACTTTTTTCTGCTTTTTCAGTAATGCTTCACTTATCCAGGGTGTCATCCCCTTCCATATGGAATTGGTGATTTTTTTCTCCATCTCATTAAAAGTGTTATTGGAATTTGGATCAGGATTGCATTGTATTTATAGATTGCTTTCGGTAGAATACCCATTTTCACAATTTTGAGTTGCCTATCCATGAGCAAGGTATGTTTTTTCACTTATGTAGGTCTCTTTTGATTTCTTGCAGTAGTGTCCTGTAGTTTTCTCTGTATAGGTCTTTTAAGTCTCTGGTTAGATTTATTCCTAAGTATTTTATCTTCTTGGGGGCTACTGTGATTGGTATTGATTTGGTGTGTTCCTCTTCAATGCTCTCTTTGTTGGTGTAGAGGAATTCAATTGATTTTTGCATGTTTATCTTGTATCTTGATACTTTGCTGAACTCTTCTATTAGTTCCAGTAGTTTTCTTGTGGATTCTTTGGGGTTATCTGTGTATAAGATCATATCACCTGCAAACAGAGATACTTTTACTTCTTCCTTACAAATTTGTATGCCCTTTATTTCTTTTTCTAGTCTAATTGCTATGGCTAGGACCTCCAGCACAATGTTGAATACAAGTGGTGATAAAGGGTGTCCTTGTCTGGTTCCCCTTCTCAAAGGGAATACTTTCAGACTCTTGCCATTTAGCGTGATGTTGGCTGTTGACTTTGTATAAGTGCACTTTATTGTGTTAAGGAATTTCCCTTATATTCCTATTTTGCTGAAAGTTTTTATCATGAATGAGTGTTGCACTTTCTCAGATACTTTTCTGTATTAATTTATAAGATTATGTGGCTCTTGTCTTTGTTTTATTTATGTGATGGATTATGTTGATTACTTTTCTAATGTTAAACCATCCTTGCATACCTGCGATGAATCCCACTTGGACATGGTGAATTATTTTTTTGATATGGTGTTGAATTCTATTGGCTAGTATTTTGTTCAGAATTCTTGCATCTAAATTCATGAGGGATATTGGTCTGTAATTTTCTTTTTTTGTGGTGTCTTTAACCTGTTTTTGTTATCAGGGTTATGCTGGTTTCATAGAATGAGTTTGGGGGTATTCCATCTTTCCTATGCTCTGAAATACCTTCAGTAGTAGTGGTGTTAACTTTTCTCTGAAAGTTTAGTAGAATTGTCCAGTGAAGCTGTCAGGGCCAGGGCTTTTGTCGTTGTTATTGGGAGTTTTTAAATTATCTTTTCAATCTCTATCTTCTTTTGTTATAGGTTTATTTACTTCTTCTATGTTTGTGTTTCTTTAGGTAGGTAGTGTATTTCTAGAAATTTGTTTCCTCTAGGTTTTCATATTTGTTAGAGTACAATTTTTCATAGTATCCTGTTATGATTCTTTTAATTTCAGTTGGGTCTGTTGTGATATCGCCCATCTCATTTCTTATTCATGTTATTTGCTTCCTCTCCTGTTTTTCTTTTGTCAGTTTGGCCAAAGGTTTATCCATCTTATTGATCTTTTCAGAGAACCAGGTTTCGGTCTTGTTAACTCTTTCAATTGTTTTTCTGTTCTCTATTTCATTTGATTTTGCTCTAATTTTAATTATTTCCTTTGTTCTGGTGCCCTACGGCTTGGTTTGCTGCTCTCTCCTTTTGTTCAAATTGTAGGGGTAATTCTTTGATTTTGGCCCTTTCTCCTTTTTGTATTTGTGCATTTATTGATATAAATTGACCTCTGAGCACTGCTTTTGCTGTGTCCCAAAAGTTCTGATAGGAAGTGTTTTCATTCTCATTGGATTCTATGAATTTCTTTATTCATCACTTAATTTCTTCTATAATCCAGTAGTTTCTGCGCAAGGTGTTCAGTTTCCATGTGTTTCTTTCTTTTTTTTTTTTTTTGCCTTGCTTTTTCTGTTATTGATTTCTACTTTTATGGCTTTATGGCCAGAAAAGATGCTTTGTAGTATCTCAATGTTCTGGATTCTGTTCAGGCTTGCTTTATGACCTAATACGTGGTCTACTCGAGAATGTTCCATGTGTGTTGGAAAAGAAAGCATACTTGGCTGCTGTTGGGTGCAGTGTTCTCTATATGTCTATGAGGTCAAGTTGGCTGATAGTGGCATTTATATCTTCTGTGTCTTTATTGAGCTTCTTTCTTGATGTTCTGTCCTTCACCAAAAGTGGTGTGTTGTGAAACTACCTTTTTCAATGCTGTTAGAGTTTGTTTTATGTATATTGGAGCCCTGTTGTTAGGTGCATAAATATTTATTATGGTTATATCTTCCTGGTATAAAAAAACTTTTTTTTCCTGGTATATTGACCCTTTAATCATTATATTGTCCTTCCTTATCCTTTGTGGTGGATTGTACTTTAAAGTCTATCTTGTCAGAAATTAATATTGCCATTCCTGCTCTTTTTTGATTGTTGTTTGCTTGATATATATATATTTTTTTTCCTCCTTTGAGTTTTAGTTTGTGTCTTTAAGTCTAAGTTGTTTCCCTTGTAGGCATCATATAAACAGATCATGTTTTTTAATCCATTCTGCCACCCTCTGTCTCTTTATTGGTGCATTTAGTCCATTTACATTCAATGTAATTATAGATAGGTATGAGTTTAGAGCTGTCATATTGATGTCTTCTTTTGTGTGTGTTGTCGACAGGTTTCTCTTTTCCACTTAATTTTCTGTGCTGAGTAATTTTTCTTTATATACTGTCTTTTCCTCTTTTGGTTATTGTTGCTTTTGTATTTTGCTGAGCCTTAATGTTTTTCTTGTTTTTTATTTTGATGTGTAGGATTGTTAGTTTCCTTTGTGGTTACCTTAATATTTACCCCTACTTTTCTAAGTATAAACTAAACTTTTATTTCTTTATATCGCCTTGACTTCCTCTCCATATGAAAGATCTATGACTATATTTTATAGTCCTTCTTTTTTTTAGTTAATGTTGTCATCTTTTACATAGTGATGCCTTTGTTTCCCTATTTTGAGTTTTTTACCTTTGATTTTTTTTTATTTCTTTATCTGGGTTGGAAACCCTGGTGACGTAGTGGTTAGGTGCTAGGGCTGCCAACCAAAGCTTAGGCAGTTCGAATCCACCAGGTGCTCCTTGGAAACTCTATGGGGCAGTTCTACTCTGTCCCATAGGGTCACTATGAGTCGGGATAGACTCGACGGCACTGGGTTTGGTTTTTGGTTTTGGTTATCTGGGTTGATATCTGGTTGCTTTGTCATGTGTTCTAGTTGGGTTGTTATCTCATGTTATTGATTTTCTAACCAGAGGACTCCCTTTAGTATTTCTTGTAATTTTGGTTTGGATTTGGCAAATTCCCTATACATCTGTTTATCTGTAAATGTCTTAATTTTGCCTTCATATTTGAGAGAATTTTGCTGTATATATGGTACTTGGCTGGCTTTTTTTCTCTTTCAAGGCATTACATATGTCATCCCACTGCCTTCTTGCCTGCATGGTTTCTGCCGAGTAGTCTGAGCTTATTCTTATTGGCTCTGCTTTGTAGGTGACTTTTCGTTTATCCCTAGCCACTCTTAAAATTCTCTCTTTATCTTTGGTTTTGGCAAGTTTGATGATAATATGTCTTGTTGACTTTCTTTTGGAATCAACCTTGTGTGGGGTTCGATGAGCATCTTGGATAGATGTTTTCTCCTCTTTCACGATATCAGGGAAGTTTTATGCCAAGAAATCTTCAACAATTCTCTGTGTATTTTCTGTTATCCCTTTCTGTTCTGGTACTCCAATCACTCGTAGGTTATTCCTCTTGATAGAGTCCCACATAATTTTTAGGGTTTTTTGTTTATTTTAATTAATTTATCTGATTTCTCCTCAAATGTGTTGGTGTCAAGGGCTTTATCTTCAGCCTCACTAATTCTGACTTTCATTGCCTCAATTCTCCTTCTATGACTTTCTATTGAGTTGTCTAATTCTGAAATTTTATTGTAAATCATTTGAATTTCTGTTTCTTGTCTCTCTATGGATTCCTGCAGCCTATTAAATTTGTCATTATTCTCTTCTCCAATCTTCTTAAGTTCCTCCAGTGCTATATCTGTGAGTTCCTTGGCTGGTTCTGCGTTTTGCTTGATCTCCGTCCTGATATAACATACAGAACTCTTGAAGAGTTCTGTATATTAATCTTTTGTATTCTACCTCTGGTAGTTCCAGGAAGTTATATTCATCAGAAGATTTCTTGTTTCTTTGTTTTGGGAGCTTGCTGAAGGCATCATGGTCTGCCTCTTTAAGTGATTTGATAATGACTGTTGTCTCCGAGCCATCAATAAGTTATTATGTTTGTTTATTTTATGTTTGCTGACTGTGTCCTAGCTTCTTGTTTTGTTTTGTTTTGATATGCCCAAATAGTCTGCTCAAGTGAGCTAGTTTCTTGCCACCTTTGAAGCTCTAACATCCTGTTACTAGGTATATGAGTCCAGGAGTCTATTCACTTTTCTTGTATGGATTCAGCTCAGGTGTCCAAGTTGTCAATAACCAAGTGTGTGGTGCAGGCTCTCACCTACAGTCTTAGATGAGCATGGGTGATTGGTGTAGGCACAAGTATCTGGCTTCAGTAGGGAGTCCAAGGCAGAGGACCGACAACTGCCCCTGAGTGTCTGTGAGGAAAGTGTGTCCCTGTTCCCTAGGGTACCTAAGTGGGTGAGTTCTGCAGCTGGGCCATGGGCATCCAATTCTTTTGGCTGAAGGGACTGGGCGGCACCGCTTATGCTTGGACCCCTGTCGAGGGTGGCTAGGTGGTATAGGTAAAGCCACCAGTCCTCAGGCCCCTGTTGTGGGTAGCTCAGGATCCTGCTTAGTAGGCAGAATGGTGTCAAACGTCATGAACCTATGCATCATATAGATGAAACAGTTAAATTAGACTTCAGGTATATACCCTGTTGTACTGTGCTAATGAGGGCCTACACTGTTAAAATGGGCCCACACAGGTCTATGCAGAAGTTAAAGGAATTCAAAGTCTGTGGACCGCTTATGCC
Source organism: Elephas maximus indicus (assembly GCF_024166365.1). Taxonomy (NCBI): domain Eukaryota; kingdom Metazoa; phylum Chordata; class Mammalia; order Proboscidea; family Elephantidae; genus Elephas; species Elephas maximus. The sequence goes on from NC_064846.1 coordinate 85,181,970, forward strand.
TGTGCCTAGGCAAAGGAACTGTTTCTGCCCTGAGTTCCCAGCTTAGGGGAGCAGGCAGATTATTTTCCCCCTGTTTGTTAATTTATTCTTTTTCCAAGCCCAGGAGGATGATTCTCAGAGCGTGACAGGTCCTACTTCCAGCCCAGGAAAAGCTGCTATCAATGAAGCCAGCGTGGGAACCAGTGCAGAGCTGGGAGGGGTCAGTTAAATGGGAGAGAGTTTTTCCAAAGGGATGTTTTGGTCCATGCAGTAGATTAGATGCAAGTACTTATCTTTTGCCGAGAGTGCTGCTTTTCGCTGATTCTCTAGGCGTGATTGAACACTCCACCGCTGGGTCTCTCCTGATGTGGAAAACGCATCCTGAACGTGACTGCTTGCCTCGCCATGCCTGCACCAGAGGATCCAGCCTGTGGGGTGCTGGTTCCCACCAGGTCAAGTCTGGCAACCCCTCGCTGCTTCTGAACTGCCTGTCTCTCCCCCTGCTGCTCAGTTTGATTTCTCAACTTTGCATTTGATGTTCAGGGCTCCTAAATTGTCATATATAATTGATTCACTTGTTTTTTTCAGGTCTTTGTTATAAGAGCGACCACAGGAAGCTTCTGACTACTCTGCCCTCTCAGCCCCTCCTGAGGATGGATGCCTTTTAACAATACAGAATATAGTATATAGAGTTTTCCTATACTATATGACTCCGCAAGGAAACTGGGTCCTTCTTTTTCTGGTCAGGGAAGTAAAAGCATTGTTTTCATCAGGTAGTTCTGGTTTGGACTAATTCCAATTTTCTTCAGTTTCAACTTGAACTTGCATAGGAGCAATTGATGGTCTGTTCTGCAGTCAGCCCGTGGCTTTGTTCTGACTGATGATACTAAGCTTTTCTATCGTCTCTTTTCACAGATGTAGTCAATTGGATTCTTGTGTATTCCATCTGGCAAGGTCCACATGTATAGTCGCCATTTATGATGGTGAAAAAAAATATTTGCAATGAAGAAGTTGTTGGGTTTGCAAAAGTCTATTATGGGATCTTCGGCATCATTTCTCTCACCAAGGCCATATTTCCCGATTACTGATCCTTTTTTGTTTCCAACTTTTGCATTCAAATCACCAGTAATTATCAATGCATCCTGATCACATATTCCATCAATTACATACTGCATAAGTTGGTAAAAATCTTCAATTTCTTCCTCTTTGGCCTTAGTGGTTGGTGCATCAATTTGAATAATATTCTTATTAACTGATCTTCGTTGTAGGCATACGGATATCATCCTATCACTGACAGTGTTGTACTTCAGGACAGATCTTGAAATGTTCTTTTTGAGAATGAACACAATGCCATTTCTCTTCAAGGTGTCATTCCCGGCATAGTAGACCATCTATCTGATTGTACAATTCAAAATGGCCAATAAATACCAGTACATTTCAGTTCACTAATGCCTAGGATATCAATGTTTATGCATTGGATTTCATTTTTGGTTATTTCCAATTTTCCTAGATTCATACTTCATACATTTCACGTTCTGATTATTAATGGATGTTTGCACCTGTTCCTTCTCATTTTGATTCATGCCATATCAGCAAATGAAGGTCCCGAAAGCTTGACTCCATCTACTTCATTAAGGTCAACTCTGCTTTGAGGAGGCAGCTCTTCCTCAGTCATTTTTTGAGTGCCTTCCAAACTGTTGGGCTCATTTTCCAGCACTATATCAGACAATGTTCTGCTGCTATTCATAAGGTTTTCACTGGTTAATTCTTTTCAGAAGAATGTGTATAGAAATTGTTAAATGGGAACCTAATTTGCTATGTAAATGTTCACCAAAAATACAATTAAATAATGTCCACTTAAATACAGGGTATTTATGAAACTATATATAAGAAAATACTAACAAAGTCTTTTTCCCCCCATGAGGAAAGAGACTAGTAACCCGAAATGCTAGAGCACTTCACTTTTTATATTACCTCTCGTAGAGTTCAAATGTTTCACTGTGTGAAAGCACTTTTAGGATAAATAAAACTCAGCTATGCTATTTACTGTGTAACTTTAGGCAAGTTCCTTCATCCCTCTTGGGCTTCAATTTCCTAATCTATAAATTGAGGAAAATTATTATACTGAGTAGCAGCAATACTTACTTTTCTTCTAAGAAAAAGTATCATATCCATTGCATTTTGCATTGGGATATGGCCCTATATTGTTCCTTTTTCAAGGGGCAAAAGTGTCCTGTACACATAAGTCTCCTAACCACAGCAAAACAGATCAAGGATGGGCAAATGCCACATGAGTAAAAAGTCCCTTTCTTCACCAGTAATTTATGTCTATGAAATGAATACATATAGTGTAAGATGTTGTGACATTGTTTTCACCTTCCTTTGCTTTTTTTTAAAAAATGGTTTCCTTACTATTTTCCTACCATTAAGACTAAGTCATTGTGCCTATAAAATAATCCTATTAAAATGCAAATATATTATTTGGTAATAGAAAACACATATTAGTTTATTTTTCAAGTTATCTTGATACCAATAATCTTTCATCAGTGTCTTCTTCCAGCTGTGACCATAAATGTATGTTTGATATGTTAACTCAATGTCCAAAAGATCCAAATATATAGAACTGATAAAGTAAATTTCTGAATCAGTTATAACTCTTTTGGGACAAGTAAAGAAGACCCAAATCTAAATTGGCTTGAGCAAAAAGGAGAACAAATTGACTCATACAGCGAAAAGAAACCTGGGAGTGAGTGTTGATTTCAGGTACAGCTTATTAGAGGAGATCAAATGTCACAGAATCCAATTTCTCTCTATATGTATCTCCTTGCTGCACTTTCTCTCGTCTAGTTCTGGGCTTAGACAGGTTCTTTCCTCGTAGTAGTAATATGGTTATGCTAACTCTAGACTAATTCCAATGATAAGAGCCTCTCTGATTCACTGATTGTGCCAACAAAAATCCAGGAAATGAGTCTACTTTCTCTAACTGATCTGACACAGGTGATGTGCACAATCTTGAACCAAGCACCATGTATGGGGGTGGTATGTACTGATTGCTGTTTAAGTCTATGTCACAAGTTACATCCTTAGAACTGGACACGGAATCATTTTCATTGGAAGTTTGTGGTATGAGAGTAAAATTAGGATACCTCAAGAAAGCAAAGTAGTTGCTAGGCCTTTCGAATATCATATCCCTTTCCTCACTAAGAATCATAAATTTAATCTATACAGAGATATTCCAAAGGAATACAGCTCTTCTGTTACAATAAATACCAAAAGAGAAGTAGATATTTATTTGCAACACACTTTCCTTAAATGACTGTATTCTCTAACTATACCATTTAATTTTGAAGCCTGTTTTAGAACTCATTTGTGGTTTTTTCAACAATGAAAATAGTGTTTTTGCTTAATTCATTCTGCAAAATTCAAGCAACACATAAAAATATCAAGAATAAAATAAGGGTGTCCAGAAATCCCACTACCTGGAGAAAACTACTATATATACATCCATAAATAATACTTATACATTAGGTATATACATAAAATCCATATATGCTTATACATGTAATATTTATACATAAATATGACTATATAATGATGTTTTTATTATAGATCCCATATTTTCCATCTCTCTCATCAGCATCCCACTTCCATCAGAAACCCATATGCACGACCTGTTTGTGTCCTTCGGTATTTTTTTCCAAATTCATTTAGCCCCTAAACATACCAATTTGTTAATAAATACACAGGGTATGGTTTAATGTCTTCATTTGTTTTGCAACTTTTGTTGCATCTTTCTTACATCACTCAGAAATACCTCATTTTGTGTTTTACTTCATTTAAAACATCGTCACTGAATATCAGTAAGTTAGAACTGGAATCAGATTAGCCCTTCCCTCCATTTTTCAAACAGGGTAAGTAAACATCCTGATATGCTCTTTCCACCACAATTAGTTTCATTTATTTGTAGTTTAAAATTAAAAGTAAAAGCTCTCCTACCTTTTTATATTTAGAAATGTAAGTTTCAAAGTAAAGAAAGAAACATTTATTTTGTAATGCAAAGAATGTACATCATTAGGAGGAAATTTTAAAATAAAGTCCATTGTAATAAAAAGAATTATTCTTGGCATTATGATTAACCTTGGATTTCAATTTGTTTTTAAGAAAACAACTTACAATTATCTTTAAGTGGTAATGGTAAGATCACAAGTTATTTTCTTGTTCACAATTTTTAATTTTCCACAATGAGCATGCATTAGTTTTATTCACAGGAAAAATAAATAAATATGTAGCATAGTATAAGGTAACAATTTGGACTTCAAGAGTGCTCTTTCACTGGCAATGGAGTGCAGAAATTCACATGGCCACATGGGTTTTCTGTCTTTTGGCAATGATTAGTTTATACTAATGATAAGCAAGGCCACCTAACCACGACCACACTACAATCTCTGAAAAGCCAATGCTTTTGTCTATTCCTACTCTCTTATTTATACTATCACCGCATGAATCAGAGGGGGTGGGCTTGAAGATTAAGTAAAACGTTAGACCCTATTCCACTCTCAACAACCTTCTCATGAGCTGCTGCCAGCAGTAGGAAATGGTGAAGTAATTATAAATGCTTTAATTCAACTCTAGGTCATATGTATACCCTTTAACAACTGATTTGTTTTTATAAAGCATAAGCTATACTTTTTTTTTTATATATATACTTACAGGTGAAATGGAGTAAGTTTTGACCATTCATTTGGGAACTACACTACCATCGTCTATTACTTTAAACATCTTGTTGAGAAAAGTCTTCAACTACATAATCAGGAAATATCTGATTATACTAGCTAGTCTACTGATGTGAGGTGTGACTATGAAGCAATGCTGAAATCAGTCTTATTGCTTCAAACTCATCATCAGTTTTAATACACAAGAGCCTTATCGATATTTTGCAATCTGTTACTTAAAAATGAAGGGGTAATAATATCATTGGGTTATTATGGGCAGAAATGGAGTAGTCATTATGGGCAGAAATGGAGTACTCATATTTCCATAGGCTCTCACATCTATCTGATTGAATTTGTCAGTGTTAATAAAAAGACCATAGACCAAATATGTTTTCTAACAAGGTATTCACATATATACGGCTTGAGTGTCAACAAGACCACCTACCAATGGGAAAATCTTGGCAATGCCACATGAAAGTCACAAGAAGTATGGATGTAATTATTATTTTCCCACTTTTTGGGAAAAAACATCAAAGATTATAATAACAAAACCCTCGTCTTAGAGGTTCATCTCATCTAATTAAAACTTTTCACTCTTTAATTCTTACCACACATGCTCTTTACTTCAGTAAAACTTTCATTTCTCTGAGTCTATTGTTTCCTTTCTTACTCCATTTCCCCCCTAATCCTACTTCCATGGAGCTCCACTTCAACCAAACCCATGGTAGTGCCTTCAAGAATTGTGTCCCTTTGTCTCTGTCCCATCCACCCTTTAGACTCCCAGAATTGCTTCATTCAATCTGTCCATATTCTCTAGTCAGTACAATACCACAGCAGTGTCTCTAGTACTGCTGGAAAAAAAATCACACAGCAATGTTGATGGTGGCATTTTACATTCTTGATATCTAACCTTAGCTGAATCTTCGGTGATATTAAGAAATCCTTTTTCCAATCCTTTGCTACCAAATTCTTTCACTCTCCAAAGGGGGTATTTTAAATTTTAATCTCTTCTCAAGCTCATTATTTCACTGTTTTATTCTCTCAGCAGTGATTTTGTCCCCTACTTCACATAAAAAAGTGAGGCCATTGAGCTTCATTTCTCTCAAATCCTTTACCCTTGCCTACAAACATATCTATATTTGTGTAGTAGGAATCTAAGTTCAATCATAACATAACATAGGAGGCAGAATAATTCTGTATGCCTGGGAAACTAATGGAGTGGATCCAGCCAAACTTACCTGGTTGGAGAACTGAATTCATTATCACAAAACAACCATGACGAGCTTGAACCAGTAAGCAAACAAAACCTTGGTTGTTGAAAGAAAACTGAATTTCTATAATATTCACACTGTCTGTTATGTGAGTTAGTCTCTAGACACAGATCTTATTGGACTCCTGTTAGTCTCATAAGAGAGCAAGAAAGTAGGATTCTAAACGAAATTTACCTCACTAAAATGTTATAAATGTGGCGAGTACCTCTCTGACAGATTATATCACAATAATGGTAACAAGGCATTCTTCCAAAATTTATAAAAGAACATCAACCAGAGGCGGATCCAAGATGGCGGACTAGGCAGACGCTGCCTCGGATCCCTCTTACAACAAAGACATGGAAAAACAAGTGAATCGATCACATACATAACAATCTACGAACCCTGAACAACAAACACAAATTTAGAGATGGAGAACGAACTAATACGGGGAAGCAGCGATTGTTTCCAGAGCCTGGAGCCAGCGTACCAGTCAGGTACGGCACAAGCACAGAGAGCTGTTCCACCCCCCTGTACTAACCCCGGGAGGGGGACCAGCCGGTTCCACGGGCGGCGTGGAACGCAGATGGTAGGAGAAGTCCCTGGGAGGCAGTGACTGGTCTTGGAGCAGAAAGAGCAGCGTCAGAGCCGGGGAACTGTCCCACAGGGATTTGGACTGGACGCAGGTACGGCATAAACATGGAGAGTTGCTCCACCCCCCTGAACTAACCCCGGGAAGGGGACCAGCCGGGTCGCACGGGCGGCGTGGGACTCAGCCGGTAGGAGAAGTCCCCGGGAGGCAGCGACTGGTATTGGAGCGGGGAGAACAGCGTCCCAGCCAGGACACTCGGTCACGGCACAAGCACGGGGAGCTCCTCAACCCATCTGAACTAACCCCGGGAGGAGGCCCAACTGGTTCTCGGGGGCGGCACGGCCACGCGGCTGGAGGGACGAGAAGTCCCCGGGAGGCACCGAATCATTTTGGAGTCGAGAGTGCCCCGTCACAATAGGGGAGCCTTGACGCTGGGCGTGGGGCTGGAAGCGGAGGATCTGACCTTGACTCCAGCGGGCCAGACCCCCCGGGGGCAATCTCCACACAGCCAGCACACATAGGCGATGCACCCGCGGGAATCTCAGATATAATAGTCATTCCAAGCAAGACAAGCAACTCTGGCTATATTCTGAGGTGCTACTCCCTATCTCTCTGTTCCCTCCCCCACCATCCCCAGGCGGCTTCATTAACATCCGAATAGCCTGAGCCAGAGGGAGAACTCTGATAGGGGTCTGACTGCTGTTTTTTTTAGCGGATTTTCTGGAAAAACTAGTTTCCCAGTGATGGCTCGGAGACAACAATCCATATCAAACCACTTAAAGAAGCAGACCGAGACAGCTTCTCCAACCCCCAAAACAAAAGAATCAAAACCTTTCCCGAATGAAGATACAATCTTGGAATTATCACATACAGAATATAAAAAACTAATTTACAGAATGCTTAATGAAATCACAAATGAAATTAGGATAACTGCAGAAAAAGCCAAGGAACACACTGATAAAACTGTTGAAGAACTCAAAAAGATTATTCAAGAACATAGTGGAAAAATTAATAAGTTGCAAGAATCCATAGAGAGACAACATGTAGAAATCCAAAAGATTAACAATAAAATAACAGAATTAGACAATGCACTAGGAAGTCAGAGGAGCAGACTCGAGCAATTAGAATGCAGACTGGGACATCTGGAGGACCAGGGAATCAACACCATCATAGCTGAAAAAAAATCAGATAAAAGAATTAAAAAAAATGAAGAAACCCTAAGAATTATGTGGGACTCTATCAAGAAGGATAACCTGCGGGTGATTGGAGTCCCAGAACAGGGAGGGGGGACAGAAAACACAGAGAAAATAGTTGAAGAACTCCTGACAGAAAACTTCCCTGACATCATGAAAGACGAAAGGATATCTATCCAAGATGCTCATCGAACCCCATTTAAGATTGATCCAAAAAGAAAAACACCAAGACATATTATCATCAAACTCATCAAAACCAAAGATAAACAGAAAATTTTAAAAGCAGCCAGGGAGAAAAGAAAGGTTTTCTTCAAGGGAGAATCAATAAGAATATGTTCTGACTACTCAGCAGAAACCATGCAGGCAAGAAGGGAATGGGACGACATATACAGAACACTGAAGGAGAAAAACTGCCAGCCAAGGATCATATATCCAGCAAAACTCTCTCTGAAATATGAAGGCGAAATTAAGATATTTACAGACAAACACAAGTTTAGAGAATTTGCAAAAACCAAACCAAAGCTACAAGAAATACTAAAGGATATTGTTTGGTCAGAGAACCAATAATATCAGATGTCAGCACAACACAAGGTCACAAAACAGAACGTCCTGATATCAACTCAAATAGGGAAATCACAAAAACAAACAAATTAAGATTAATTAAAAAAAAATACACATAACAGGGAATCATGGAAGTCAATAGGTAAAAGATCACAATAATAAAAAAGAGGGACTAAATACTTTTTTTTTTTTTTTAAATACAGGAGGCATTGAACTGCCATATGGAGAGTGATACAAGGCGATATAGAACGATACAAGTTAGGTTTTTACTTAGAAAAATAGGGGTAAATAATAAGGTAACCACAAAAAGGTATAACAACTCTATAACTCAAGATAAAAGCCAAGAAAAACGTAACGACTCAACTAACATAAAGTCAAACACTATGAAAATGAGGATCTCACAATTTACTAAGAAAAACGCCTCAGCACAAAAAAGTATGTGGAAAAATGAAATTGTCAACAACACACATAAAAAGGCATCAAAATGACAGCACTAAAAACTTATTTATCTATAATTACCCTGAATGTAAATGGACTAAATGCACCAATAAAGAGACAGAGAGTCACAGACTGGATAAAGAAACACGATCCATCTATATGCTGCCTACAAGAGACACACCTTAGACTTAGAGACACAAACAAACTAAAACTCAAAGGATGGAAAAAAGTATATCAAGCAAACAACAAGCAAAAAAGAAGAGGAGTAGCAATATTAATTTCTGACAAAATAGACTTTAGACTTAAATCCACCACAAAGGATAAAGAAGGACACTATATAATGATAAAAGGGACAATTGATCAGGAAGACATAACCATATTAAATATTTATGCACCCAATGACAGGGCTGCAAGATACATAAATCAAATTTCAACACAATTGAAAAGCGAGATAGATACCTCCACAATTATAGTAGGAGACTTCAACACACCACTTTCGGAGAAGGACAGGACATCCAGTAAGAAGCTCAACAGAGACACGGAAGATCTAATTACAACAATCAACCAACTTGACCTCATTGACTTATACAGAACTCTCCACCCAACTGCTACAAACTATACTTTTTTTTCTAGCGCACATGGAACATTCTCTAGAATAGACCACATATTAGGTCATAAAACAAACCTTTGCAGAGTTCAAAACATCGAAATATTACAAAGCATCTTCTCAGACCACAAGGCAATAAAACTAGAGATCAATAACAGAAAAACTAGGGAAAAGAAATCAAATACTTGGAAAATGAACAATACCCTCCTGAAAAAAGACTGGGTTATAGAAGACATCAAGGAGGGAATAAGGAAATTCATAGAAAGCAACGAGAATGAAAATACTTCCTATCAAAACCTCTGGGACACAGCAAAAGCAGTGCTCAGAGGCCAATTTATATCAATAAATGCACATATACAAAAAGAAGAAAGAGCCAAAATCAGAGAACTGTCCCTACAACTTGAACAAATAGAAAGTGAGCAACAAAAGAATCCATCAGTCACCAGAAGAAAACAAATAATAAAAATTAGAGCTGAACTAAATGAATTAGAGAACAGAAAAACAATTGAAAGAATTAACAAAGCCAAAAGCTGATTCTTTGAAAAAATTAACAAAATTGATAAACCATTGGCTAGACTGACTAAAGAAATACAGGAAAGGAAACAAATAACCTGAATAGGAAATGAGAAGGACCACATCACAACAGAACCAAATGAAATTAAAAGAATCATTTCAGATTATTATGAAAAATTGTACTCTAACAAATTTGAAAACCTAGAAGAAATGGATGAATTCCTGGAAAAACACTACCTACCTAAACTAACACATTCAGAAGTAGAACAACTAAATAGACCCATAACAAAAAAAGAGATTGAAACGGTAATCAAAAAACTCCCAACAAAAAAAAGCCCTGGCCCGGACGGCTTCACTGCAGAGTTCTACCAAACTTTCAGAGAAGAGTTAACACCACTACTACTAAAGGTATTCCAAAGCATAGAAAATGACGGAATACTACCCAACTCATTCTATGAAGCCACCATCTCCCTGATACCAAAACCAGGTAAAGACATTACAAAAAAAGAAAATTATAGACCTATATCCCTCATGAACATAGATGCAAAAATCCTCAACAAAATTCTAGCCAATAGAATCCAACAACACATCAAAAAAATAATTCACCCTGATCAAGTGGGATTCATACCAGGTATGCAAGGCTGGTTTAATATCAGAAAAACCATTAATGTAATCCATCACATAAATAAAACAAAAGACAAAAACCACATGATCTTATCAATTGATACAGAAAAGGCATTTGACAAAGTCCAACACCCATTCATGATAAAAACTCTTACCAAAATAGGAATTGAAGGAAAATTCCTCAACATAATAAAGGGCATCTATGCAAAGCCAACAGCCAATATCACTCTAAATGGAGAGAACCTGAAAGCATTTCCCTTGAGAACAGGAACCAGACAAGGATGCCCTTTATCACCGCTCTTATTCAACATCGTGTTGGAAGTCTTAGCCAGGGCAATTAGGCTAGACAAAGAAACAAAAGGTATCCGGATTGGCAAGGAAGAAGTAAAGTTATCACTATTTGCAGATGACATGATTATATACACAGAAAACCCTAAGGAATCCTCCAGAAAACTACTGAAACTGATAGAAGAGTTTGGCAGAGTCTCAGGTTATAAAATAAACATACAAAAATCACTTGGATGCCTCTACATCAACAAAAAGAACATCGAAGAGGAAATAACCAAATCAATACCATTCACAGTAGCCCCCAAGAAGATAAGATACTTAGGAATAAATCTTACCAAGGATGTAAAAGACCTATACAAAGAAAACTACAAAGCTCTACTACAAGAAATTCAAAAGGACATGCTTAAGTGGAAAAACATACCTTGCTCATGGATAGGAAGACTTAACATAGTAAAAATGTCTATTCTTCCAAAAGCCATCTATACATTTAACGCACTTCCGATCCAAATTCCAATGTCATATTTTAAGGGGATAGAGAAACAAATCACCAATTTCATATGGAAGGGAAAGAAGCCCCGGATAAGCAAAGCACTACTGAAAAAGAAGAAGAAAGTGGGAGGCCTCACCTTACCTGACTTCAGAACCTATTATACAGCCACAGTAGTCAAAACAGCCTGGTATTGGTACAACAACAGACACATAGACCAATGGAACAGAATTGAGAACCCAGACATAGATCCATCCACGTATGAGCAGCTGATATTTGACAAAGGACGAGTGTCAATTAACTGGGGAAAAGATAGCCTTTTTAACAAATGGTGCTGGCATAACTGGATATCCATTTGCAAAAAAATGAAACAGGACCCATACCTCACACCATGCTCAAAAACTAACTCCAAGTGGATCAAAAACCTAAACATAAAGAGTAAAATGATACAGATCATGGAAGAAAAAATTGGGACAACCCTAGGAGCCCTAATACAAGGTATAAACAGAATACAAAACATTACCAAAAATGATGAAGAGAAACCCGATAACTGGGAGCTCCTAAAAATCAAACACCTATGCTCATCTAAAGACTTCTCCAAAAGAGTAAAAAGACCACCTACAGACTGGGAAAGAATTTTCAGCTATGACATCTCCGACCAGCAACTGATCTCTAAAATCTACATGATTCTGTCAAAACTCAACCACAAAAAGACAAACAACCCAATCAAGAAGTGGGCAAAGGATATGAACACACATTTCACTAAAGAAGACATTCAGGCAGCCAACAGATGCATGAGAAAATGCTCTCGATCATTAGCCATTAGAGAAATGCAAATTAAAACTACCATGAGATTCCATCTCACACCAGCAAGGCCGGCATTAATCCAAAAAACACAAAATAATAAATGTTGGAGGGGCTGCGGAGAGATTGGAACTCTCATACACTGCTGGTGGGAATGTAAAATGGTACAACCACTTTGGAAATCTATCTGGCGTTATCTTAAACAGAAATAGAACTACCATACAACCCAGAAATCCCACTCCTGGGAATATACCCTAGAAATACAAGAGCCTTCATACAAACAGATACATGCACACCCATGTTTATTGCAGCTCTGTTTACAATAGCAAAAAGTTGGAAGCAACCAAGGTGTCCATCAACGGATGAATGGGTAAATAAATTGTGGTATATTCACACAATGGAATACTACGCATCGATAAAGAACAGTGACAAAACTCTGAAACATTTCATAACATGGAGGAACCTGGAAGGCATTATGCTGAGAGAAATTAGTCAGAGGCAAAAGGACAAATATTGTATAAGACCACTATTATAAGATCTTGAGAAATAGTAAAAACTGAGAAGAACACATACTTTTGTGGTTATGAAGGGGGGAGAGAGGGAGGGAGGGAGAGGGATTTTTATTGATTAATCAGTAGATAAGAACTGCTTTGGGTGAAGGGAAAGACAACACTCAATACATGGAAGGTCAGCTCAATTGGACTGGACCAAAAGCAAAGAAGTTTCCGGGATAAAATGAATCTTCAAAGGTCAGCGGAGCAAGCGCGGGGGTCTGGGGAACATGGTTTGCGGGGACTTCTAAGTCAATTGGCAAAGTAATTCTATTATGAAATCATTCTGCATCCCACTTTGAAATGTGGTGTCTGGGGTCTTAAATGCTACCAAGCGGCCATCTAAGATGCAGCAATTGTTCTCAACCCACCTGGATCAAAGGAGAGGGAACACTAAGGACACAAGGCAATTACGAGCCCAAGAGACAGAAAGGGCCACATGAACCAGAGACCGACATCATCCTGAGACCAGAAGAACTAGTTGGTGCCCGGCCACAATCGATGACTGCCCTGACAGGGAGCACAGCAGAGGACCCCTGAGGGAACAGGAGATCAGTGGGATACAGACCCCAAATTCTCATAAAAAGACCACACTTAATGGTCTGACTGAGACTGGAGGAATCCCGGCGGCCATGCTCCCCAGACCTTCTGTTGACACAGGACAGGAACCATCCCCGAAGACAACTCATCAGAAATGAAAGGGACTGGTCAGCGGGTGGGAGAGAGACGCTGATGTAGAGTGAGCTAATTATATCAGGTGGACACTTGAGATTGTGTTGGCAACTCTTGTCTGGAGGGGGGATGGGAGGATAGAGAGAGAGGGAAGCCGGCAAAATTGTCAAGAAAGGAGAGACTGAAAGGGCTGACTCAAGAGGGGGAGAGCAAGTGGGAGTAGGGAGTGAGATGTATGTAAACTTATATGTGACAGACTGATTGGATTTGTAAACGTTCACTTGAAGCTTAATAAAAGTTATTAAAAAAAAAAAAGAACATCAACCAACTTGACATCTTAAGGGCTTCCAGTGCCTGTGCTGTAGTGGAAGGATATGATTCCAGGGAAAGATATTGAAGAAACTCAGTGCACAACCAACAGAACACAGAGGTACATTGAAAACACATAGCCATTGAATTTACTCCTGAAGACATATAAAATATTCTTTGGGAACCCAAAAACAATGCAAAGGTGTTTTGCATTGATGGAGGTCCAATGTGAGTTGATAGGGAAAAAACCCTGTAGAATCTGAGTTATTGTTAGCATAACTCACAGGCTGGTGAGTTTAAGGAAGACTCAATTATTACCAAATCCTTTCCTTTAGTCTCAGAGGAAGATATGATATTTTTCCCCACTAGAGTCATATTTTTTGACAATGATCTTGATCTGATTTCCTCCTCTCTTCTCCTGAACCTTATTCCAATAATTCATTCGTGTATATCCAACCTCTCCGTCGCTATTGGCTCTTTCTCCTTTTATTCTTAGCAAATAAGTCCATTAAAGTATGCTTTAATCTCTTCCATTAAGAAAAGAAAGAAAACAAAAATACCTCTCATGACCCTACATAACTTTTCAGCTACTGCCCTATTTGCTCAGCTTCAACCACTGATCTATGAATTTGGTTTACTTGGCTACCATGCCACTGAAAAAATTTTTGCAAATATGAATGTACTTCAGATTGACACATTCAATTATTTATTTTCCATTGTAGTATCCTTGACTTCCTTCTGGTGTTTGATGTGCTGTTCATCTGAAATGCTTTTCTTCGTTAACTCCACTGAGAAAGATCACTATCTATCTCCCCATTCCTTATTTACTTATTCATCTTCTTTTGTTCACATATTAAAAGCTGAGATTTCCTAAAGTTCTGTGTTTGATCCTATTCTCTCCTCATTCCATGTGGTTATATTGAGGATCTCATTAACTTTTATGACTTCAAAATGCTTTACATTTTGATAACTTCTAAATATCTCTACCTTAAACCTGTTTCATGAGCTCCAGACCTATAACCAACTTCTTACTGAATATTTCTACCTGATCTCCTATGAGAATTTCAAAAGCAACATATTAAATTCTATCTAACTTTGCCATCAAACTCACTCCTCCTATGCCCCATGTCTTCCTTAAAGTACATAATACTATCAATAAACAGTCCTCAAGCCAGAAAACTGTACCTAACTCATCCTTATCCACATCCAGTGGATATCACTATATCCATTAGGATTCTACCTGTAATTTCATGAATCCATATTTTTCAGTACATTATCATTGCTAACAATAGTGCATAGAAGGGCTGTTAGGAACACTTTGTTTCAATGCTATTGCTAAAATAATCTGAAGTCTTGCCGTCAACATCTGTCAATTGAAATTACTACAGTAGTTTATTAACTGGTCTCCTTATCCTTAATTTAGCGCCTTTGCCATTGATCGTTCATATTATTTCAAGAATTTACTTACTGAAAAATTAATTCTAATTATACTGTTCTTCAGCTTCACACTCTTTAATGGCTCAGTAATAGCAAAATGAAAAAGCCCAAACTCTTTAACTTGATATATTAAAGTCTTTCATTTTTTGAATTGTACTTAGTTTGGCAGACTCATCTGTCATCAGCTTTGCATACATTTTATCCAGTCATACTATGTAAAAATTTCCAGTTTCCAGAATGTACCCTGAAGGATATCTAGAATATGATAGTTACTAAATAAATATTTGCTGACTGATTAAATATTATCACATTGTGAACACATAATGTTAGCTGCAATGATAACGAGCTTAAATCAATGTTAAGCCTTAATTAAAAGAGGGTAATGTAATTTTTTCCCTTTAGGACCTCAGGTGCACAGATGCAAATTATTAATAATTCTTGCAATGTAACACACTCTAATTATTGGCCTATATGTGGACTCTTTATTTGTTTATTTTTTTTAATATGGAATGAATACCTGAGAATTTACCACCCCACGTAGAAACTAGAGAAATGACAATAACTAACACTACAATTATTTTTCCACTTTATCTCAACATGCATTTTATCAATGTTTTCAGCAGGTCTTTTATCAAAATTAACTTCATTTTTAAGTGTGTAATTTTCTGTCATAAAAGCTACCCACTTTAATCTGTAATTAGAATATCGTTCCATCAGGTTATTGAGAAGAGATAATTATCATAATATGAATGAGAAAAAAGTTACTTGTCTTTCACTTTACAGTAGAAGTGTATAATTTTATAGCTAACAGCAAGGGATGGTCATTAGCTTATATCCTAGAGTCTATGATGCCACTCCTAATATGTATTCCCCTTTTTAATAATGAAGAAATAAATACTGCAGAGAGGTATTTTTCAAGATGTTTAAGTTGTGTGGTGAAAATGATATCTACATTCATTACATTTAAAAATAAGTACCGGTTTATCCAACAAGCTTAGGGAATTAGAGAGTATGGCTGATAAAATATTTATATTATAGACAATCTCCACTTACATCACTCATTTTGTTGTTGTTAGGTGCCGTCGAGTCAGTTCCGACTCATAGCAACCCCATGAACAACAGAAAGAAACACTACCTGGTCCTGAGCCATCCTTACAATAGTTATGCTTGAGCCTATTGTTGCAGCCACTGTGTCAATCCACCTCATTGAGGGTCTTCCTTTTTTCCACTGATGCTGTACTTTACCAAGCATGATGTCCTTCTCCAGGTATATCACTCACAGAGTGTAAATTATTTAAAAAAGAAATAGAATTCAGTAAAATGTATATCTCTAATTGCACTCAATAACACTGTGATTACAGAGCACTTAGTGAGCCACCATCTCATTTATATTAAAATAACCCTTCACTATATTGCCCCACTTTAGAGGTGAGAAATCTCAGGCTCAGAAATAATAAATGATTTCTCCAAAATGAATCATATAGCATTGGTGTCCGGGTGGGACTCGAAGTTCATAACATCTATGAACATAGTCTACTTCTTTGATGATTAAGAAGACACTTCAGGACCTTTCAGAGTTTCTTTTATTCATTCATTCATTCATTAAATACACACTGACTAAGTAAGCGCTTTATATTCATCAGCCCCTGTGATAAGCTCTGGATATATACCGGTGAAGAAAACAGACATGATGCCATGGCAAGTATGGAAGTATAGAAAACAAATAGCAGGTGAAGCTGAACAGCACTTGAATAATAGCTTGAATAAGCTAAAACCTGAATGATGAAAAAGAGTTTACTATGTGAAGGGAGGTGGGAAAGACATCTACCTGGCCAGCCCACTGGAAGACATCCACATTGGTATTCATTTCAAAGAAAGGTGATGCAATGGAACCTGAAATTATCGAACAATATCATCACTATCTCATACAAGTAAAATTTTGCCGAAAATAATCCAAAAACAGTATCAGCCATAGATTTACAGGGAACTGCTAGAAATTTAAAGCTGGATTCAGAGAACGACATAACACAAAGGACATCATTGCTGATGTCAGATGGATCTGGGCTGAAAGCAGAGAATGCCAGAAAGATGTTTACCTGTGTTTTAGTGACAACGCAGATCATTACAAATTATGAATAATATTGTGAAGAATGGGAATTCCAGACCACTTAATTGTGCTCATGCATTTGAATTATGTTGTTGGTGAAGAATATTGAGTATACCATGGACTTCCAGAAGAATGAACAAATCTCTCTCAGAAGAAGTACAGCCAGAATGCTCCTTAGAAGTGAGATATTCGTCTTCCTTACTTTGGACATGTTATCAGGGAGGACCAATTCTTGGTAAAATACAGGGTCAGAGAAAAAAGAAGACATTCAATGAGATGGATTGACACAGTGGTTGCACCTTGGGCATAAATATAGCAAGGATTGTGAGGGTGGTGGAGGACCAGGCAATGTTTCATTCTGTTGTGTGTGGAGTCGCTGTAAGTTGGAACTGACTCGGTGGCACTTAACAACTACAGCTTCTTTTGAAACAGCAGACATGCAACAGCCTTTGCCTCTACCCACCCCCATGCTCCCAGGCTACAAATGGCTATAGTCCAATCTTTCATTTGTATGTTGGTTGCACTATGACTTATAATGCTTGTTATTATACACACTATAAAGGCAGTTAGGTCCTTAAGTCAGGCCACAAAAGCATCTTTAATCCACATGCAGCTGAGTTAAGGTATTTGAAAATCTCACCACCACTTTTCCTTTGGTTCAATCTCCTAGTATTTGTTTGTGCCAGTTGTATGGTTGGAGCCCTGGTAGCAGAGTGGTTAAGAGCTATGGCTGCTAACCAAAAGGTCAGCAGTTCAAATCCACCAGCTGCTCTTTGGAAATCCTATGGGATAGTTTTACTTTGTCCTACAGGGCTGCTATGAGTTGGAATTGACTCGACAGTAATGGGTAGTTGTATGGTATTTAACAATGTCTTGCCTTGTTTATAGTTACGATTAAGTCTGAGGAAATAAAACATGTTTTATTCACCTCTCTCTCCTTAATTGAACCTGGCACAGTGCCCTTAAAGGTGGGAATAATGTATGGTAAATACGATAATTTAGTAAAAATAGCACAGTGCCTAGTACACTGTATATTAATGAATATTATTGATAGTTATTAATAAATATTATTATTTCATTCCTCCTTCCTGAAAAACTACATACATATGCACATGAGGAGTCTTTGCAGCACAATGGTTAAGCACTTGGCTGCTAACCAAAAGGCTGGCAGTTTCAACCTACCAGTGGCTCTGCAGGAGAAAAGACCTCACAATCTGCTCTCAGAAAGATTACAGCCTAGAAAAACTTATGGGCAGTTCTACTCTGTTCTATAGGGTCACTATGAATCAGAATTGATTTGACGGCACACAACTACAACAGTCTGTATGTATGTATATAAAGTATATATTTGTTGAATTTAATCAAATGCATCAAATATTTTACGCAAAACTCTCCACAAAGTTCTCCACAAACAGGCAGTCAGCTGTCTGTTCCTATTGCATAACACCTTTTTTATTCCTAGGGTGTGTGGTTATGGAATAAAAGACTTCTTTAGCCACCACCATCTTTCTTTTTTTTTTTTTAACATATAACCTATAACAAAATAATAGAATAATATTGTTGTTGTTGTTGTTAGGTGCTGTTGAGCCAACTTCTACTCATAGAAACCGCATGTGTTACAAAGTAGAACGGCCCATAAGGTTTTTTAGACTGTAATCTTTACTGGAGCAGATTTCCAGGTCTTTCTTCCATGGAGGTGCTGGGTGGATTTGAACCACTAACCTTTCAGTTAGCAGTTGAGCTGTTAACCATTGCACCACCAGGGCTCCTTAGAATAATAATAATTAATATTCATTGAGTGACTACCATGTGTTGGCACAATGCCAGGCACTATGCATACATAATCTCATTTAATGCACACAGCAATTCTGAAAAGAGGAATGCTATGAATTCCATTTTAAAGAAAAGGGAGTTGAAGATCAAAGACATTTAGAAAATTCCTCATTTTTCAGTTTGTAGATGGAGAATCTCTGTTCAGCTTGTTTCTTAGGTTGTAAAGCTCATGCTAATTCTACTACATCCAGTGACCAATTGTGTTCATGGGCATTAATCATGAATCTTTGTGTGCCTAAAGAAATAAAGCAATATTGATTCACATTTCAGAAAAATAATCCATACTCATAAGTACTCATTTTTGAAATTTTTTTTTTCCAGAAAGAAGCTAAGAGTTTAAAGGATGAGCATAAAAATATCCTAAGCGTGGAATGATGGTACATGAGTGAGACAGGTGCTTCAGTTGGTATAAAACAAACTGTTGGTAATGTTATAAGGGAGACAGTCTTGGGTTTCCCTCTCCTATTTTAATCCCCAGGATCTGCCATGGCAGAATAAGGCCAGTTTTTAGGGATGGAGCATATGGATGCAGGTTCAGACCACAAGGAAAAGAGGGAAAGAAGACTGGAGGCTACTTCCAAATTGTGGAAGCAAAAGAAAAATGAGAGCTTCTATAAAGTGATATAATATTTAATTACAAGTGTTTTGTAGTCAGACAACCTGTGTTTCAATCCTTGCTTTGCCACTTTTTAGTTGAATGGATTTGAAGAAATTGCTTTATTTATCCGAACCCAGTTTTCTCAACTATAAAATATGAAAACCAGTGGTACCTACTACATAGGATTATTGTGAGGAATTAAATGAGATAGTGAATGCAAATAATTTAGACAGAAGCTGGCACAGAATAAGCACTCAATAAATGGTAGCCATTATAATGATGATCATTACCATTATTATCACAATACAGTTTATTACAATGGCAGTCTAGGATATTTGGAAGTCATTTATATGTAAGGGACACAAGTCTGGTGTATGCAATATAAACCATAGGGATTGCTTAAATGAGGCTTTTATATCATATTTTCTGTGTTTACATTCTCTGAGTATACAGAATGCTGGGAAGAATGGAAAGACAAGAAGGTGGAAAGCTAGAATGGGGCCCTAAATTTGTCCGTGGATGTTCCATAAAGTGAATAATTAATTGACAGTGAATTTAGATGCTCTTTTCAGCATTAACAATAAATTTTCTAAAGATCTAAAAAAGAAGGCTCTAATTTTTTGTAAAACGCTAAAAAGAACAAATATTTCACATAATAAAAAATGTGGTAATAGAAGAGGTACAGTTATTTGAATGAAAGAAAAGCTCACAGGAGGTGATACCAGGAGATGAATTTCAACACTGCTACTGTGTGATATATTATTTACCTCTCACCTCAGTTATAAACATATTCTGACATACTGCTCATAATAACAGAACTTGGAATACAATCTTGTAATAACTTCCATGAATTATACTGTAGCAATGTATTCATTAATATGAGAAGTGTCATTTTAAGTTGCTTAATGTCTAACAAATGACAAAAATGTCAGGGCAAAGAAGTCACTTAGAAAGAGGGAGGAGCCAAGATGGTGACTAAGTCAGACATGCCATACTGTCCCTTCACAGAAAAGACCAGGGAAACCAAGTGAAACAGGTGCACATACCAATCCTGGAAACCTGACCCTCAAAAAGGAAGAATTGAATTGAACACCAATTGGAAATAAAAATTGAACAAACACAGTGGAAAAGGAATAACAAGGAGGGAATGAGCTCTGTTAGCTAACCCAGCACAATGTGGCCATCTTAAGACAAAGCCAACGGTGACCCTGGGTTAGGAGCACAGGAAGGCAACTTCATGGCATTCCCATAACAAACAGAGAAACTGTATAAACACACCCAGAGAGAAGCAAGGTGAGCAGATCATGATCCGGATCTAAGGAAGGAAAAGGAGGCAAAAATTCCAGAGATCCTGCCATCCACAGAGCAGATCTTGCCTACCCACACAAATAGTGGTAATAAGCACTCACCCCCCTGAGCTAGCAAGTGGTGGTGACCTCGTGACCTCACATATGCCCATCTACCACCCACTTATACCTCCCTGAACCAACAAGCATTGGTGAATGTGTGTGTGCATGCCTGCCACTCACTCCTTGTCCCAGACGCAATGAGCAGCAACAATCATGTGACTATGCAAGCACATGCTCAACACCCACTCTTCCCTTCCAACTAGCAAGTGAAGGAAACCGTGCACCTGCACACACACCTGTATGCCACCCACCCCTTGTCCCATACCTAGCAAGCTATGACAACTGCATGACTGTGCAACAGCAAATGCACACCTGCAAACCACCCACCCCTCCTCTCAACATGGCAAGAGGCGATGACCACACCATCCACCCACCCACCACACCCAGCACACCTAACACCCCATCCACTTGGAGAGTAACACCACCCACTCCTGCACCACTGAACCAATGACAGATGGCAGCCAATGTCTGCCCCCTTGCACAGCCAGAGAATAGAGACCTGCTGCTCACACTGCAGCCACTGACCCACCCACCTGGAAACAGGTGGTGAGCGCTTCAGTGTTGTCAGACTAGTGACCAGAGTAGCACACCAATCCTACCTGCCTGGATATATCAAAATAAAACAAAAGTACAAATCAAACAAACAATCAATAAAATATAACACTTTAATATCTCAGAGACAACAGACAATATCAAGTCACCTGAAGAAATGGGACAAAATAGCTCAAGCAAGTGACCAAAATAAAGGTCCAGACAAACTTCCTGACTAAGAAATGGTAATAGAACTGATAAGGAATTCAAACGGCTTATATATGGGACCCTCCAAGGGATCAAGAAAGAGATCATGAAAAACCAAGACAAAAACAAGAAAAAACACAGATGAAACTCAAGAAGCATTCAGGAAAAGAATACAAAAGCAAAATGATAAAATAGACAATTAGAAATCTTTACAAAAACAGCAACTAGAAATGCAGAAGATTGACAATAAAATTTCAGAAATAGATAACTCAATGGAAGAATATACGAGTAGAATTGAATCAATGGAAGACAGAATCAGTGAAATAGAGGGCAAATTTCTTGGTACTAATTTGTTTGAGGAACATTCAGAGGAAAAAAGTGAAGAAAGACTAAGAATTATGTGGGGCACTATCAAGAGGAGTAATTTACACATGATAGGGATTCCAGAACAGGAGGAGAAAAAAAAGCACACAGAAAATTTTTGAAGTTTTGCCAGCAGAAAACATCCCTAATATCATGAAAGATGAAAAGATGTCCATCCAAGAAGCTCAACTGACCCTACACAGGACAGACCCAAAAAGAAAGTCACCAAAACATATCATAATCAAACTTTCCAAAACCAAAGACAAAGACAGAATCCTGAGAGCAGCTCCAGAAAAATAAACTGTCACCTACAAAAGGGACCCAATAAGACTAAACTCTGATTTCTAGGCAGAAACCCTGCTGGCAAGAAGGAAATGGGATGACATATATAAAACCCTGAAAGAAAAAAAAAATTGCTGACCAGGAATTATCCAGCAAAACTGTCTCCCAAATATGATGGTGAAACTAAGACATTTCCAGATAAATAGAAATTAAAGGAATTTATAAAAACCAGACCAACCCTACAAGAAATATTAAAGGGAGTCCTTCAGACAGAGTGCCAATAATATCAGACAATAACCTGAGATTAAGACACATGACAACATCACCCAGATACCAATCAAGACAAATAATTCTCAAAAATAAAATAAAGCAACCAGACTGAAAACAGAACCAGACATGCCAATCTGTAAAAATGGCAACAACTTCAAAATAAAAAGGGGGAAGATGTGTTGTAGCTATAGAACTTCCATATGGAGAGAAAGCCAAAGCAATATCAATATACAGCAGAATGCTTTAAACTTATGAAGATGAAGGTAAATTTCAGGGTAGCCACAGAGAAAATTAATGAACCTGGTCACCGAAATAAAAAGAAGAAAATAGTAAGACTCAGAAAACACAAAATCAACAATAATGAAGGAAATGAAAATAAAATCCATAAACAAAAAGAAATCAGTGCAGAAAAGCAAGTGGAACAAAAAAACTGCCAACACCACAAAAAAGTACAACAAAATGACAGCAGTAAATTCATATTTATCAATAATCACCAAAAATGTAAATGGCTTAAATGCACCAGTGAAGAGACAGGTAGTAACAGAATGGGTATAAAAACATGACTCATTATTATGTTGCCTACAAGGGACACACCTTAGACACAAAGATAAAAATAAGCTAAAAATTAAAGGTTGGAAAGAAATATATCAAGCAAACAATAACCAAAAAAGAGCAGAAGAGGCAATATGAATCTCTGATAAAATAGACTTTGAGGCAAAATGCAGCGTAAGAGAGAAAGAAGAGCACTATATAATGATTAAAGGGTCAATCCACCAAGAGAACATAACTATAATAAATATTTACACACCCAATTACAGAGCTCAAAATACATAAAACAAACTCTAACAGCACTGAAAAGAAAAATAAACAATTCCACAATAATAGTAAGAGACTTTAACACACCACTTTTGATGAAGGACAGAACAGCTAGAAAGAAGCTCAACAAAGATACAAAAGATCTAAACATCACAGTCAAGCAATTTGACCTCATAGACATATACAGCACACTCCACCCAACAGCAGCACAGTACACATTCTTCTCCAAAGCACATGGATCATTCTACAGAAAAGGTCATATTTTAGGCCACAAAAGCAAGCCTCAATAAATTTAAAAATATTGAAATAATACAAAGCATGTTCTCAGATCACAATGCTATAAAATTAAAAATCAATAACAGGAAGAACAATGAAAAAAATCAAATACATGGAAACTAACACCTTGCTTAAAAACCACTGGGTATTAGAAGAAATTAAAAGTGAAATAAAAAAAATTCCTAGAATCAAATGAGAATGAAAACACAACATACCAAAATCTTTGAGAAATAGCAGCAGTGCTAAGACATCAATTTATAGCAATAAACACATGTCTCTAAAAAGAAGAAAGGGACAAAATCAATACTGTCATGGATTGAACTGTGTCCCCCCAAAATTCTGCCAACTTGGCTAGGTCGTGATTCCCTTGTATGATTGTCAACCATTTTATCTTCTGATGTGATTTCCTTATGTGTTGTAAATTCTATCACTATGATGTAATGAGATGGATTAGTGGCAGTTATACTGATGAGATCTACAAGATTAGATAGTGTTTTAAGCCAATCTCTTTTGAGATATAAAAGAGGGAAGTGAGCAGAGAGACATGGGGACCTCATACCATCAAAGAAACGGTGCCAGGAGCAGAGCGCATCCTTTGGACCTGAGGTTCCTGCACTGAGATGCTCCCAGACCAAGGGGAGACTGATGACAAGGGCCTTTTCCCAGATCCGACAGAGAGAGAAAGACTTCCCCTGGAGCTGATGTCCTGAATTTGGACTTGTAGCTTAATAGATAGTGAGAGAATAAATTTCTCTTTGTTAAAGCCATCTACTTGTGGTATTTCTATTACAGCAGCACTAGATGACTAAGACAAATACCTTAGCCCTACAACTCAAACAAATCTAAAAAGAACAACAAAAGAAGACCACAGGTGCCAAAAGAAAGGAAATAATAAAGATTAAAGCAGAAAAAAATAAGTCAGAAAACATAAAAACAATAGAAAGAATCAAAAAGACTAGAGGTTGGTTCTTTAAAAAGATCAATAAAATGGACAAATCTCTGGCCAAATTGATAAAAGAAAAAAAGGAGAAGATGCAAATAATCCAAAAAAGAAATGAGATGTGTGACATTACAACAGTACTAAATGAAATAAAAAGAATTGTAAAAGAATATTGTGAAAAATTGTACTCCAACAAATTTGAAAACCTAAAAGAAATGGACAAATTTCTAGAAACACATTACCTACCCAAACTAACACAAACTGAGATAGAAGTTCTGAACAGATCCATAACAAAAAAAAAAAAAATTGAAGAGATCGTTAAAAGAAAAAACTTCCAACAACAATAAAAAAAAAAAAAAAAAAACACCTGGTCCAGACGACTTCACTGGGCAATTCTACCAACATTCAGAGAAGAGTTGACACCAATGGTATTCAAACTATTCCAGAACATAGAAAAGGAAGGAATACTCCCAAATTTATTCTATGAAACCAGCATAACCCTGATACCAAAACCAGGCAAAGACACTAAACAAAAATAAAAACCAACCTGTTCCCATTCAGACTCATAGTAAACATATAGAACTAAGTAGAAATGCCCCATAAGGTTTCCAAGGAGTGGCTGATGGATTCAAACTGCCAACCTTTTTGTTAGCAGGCCTACCTCTTAACCATTGAGCCACCAGAGCACCCTCATGAATATAGATGCAAAAATTCTTAACAAAATTCTAGCCAACAGAATTTAACAGCATATCAAAAAATAATACATCATGACTAAGTGGGATTCATACCTGGCACGCAAGGATGGTTCAACCTTAAAAAAATGAATCAATGTAATTCATCACATAAATAAAAATAGAACAAGAATCCCATGATCGTCTCAATCAATGCAGAAAATGCATTTGATAAAGTCCAACACTCATTCTTGATAAAACCTCTCATGGAAATAAGAATAGAAAGGAAACTCCTCAGCATAATGAAGGGCATATATACAAAACCAAAAGCCAACATTATTATAAATGGAGAGAGACTGAAAGCATTCCCCTTGAGAACAGGAACCAGATGAGGATGCCTTTTATCATCACTCTTACTCAACATTTTACTGGAAGTCTTACCTAGAGCAAAAAAAAGGGCATACAAATTGGGAAGGAAGAAGTAAAACTATCCCTATTTGAAGATGATATGATCATATATATAGAAAATCCCAGAGACTCCACAAGATAGCTACTTGAACTAATAGAAGAACTCAGCAAAGTGGCAGGGTATGGGATCAACATACAAAAATCAGTTGGATTCCTCTACACCAACAAAGAGAACTCCAAAAAAGAAATCAGGAAAACAATACCATTTATAATAGCCCTCAAAAACACAAAATACTTAGGAATAAGTCTAACTGGTGACATAAAAGACTTATGCAAAGAAAATTACAAGTAACCAAAGAGAGGTACATAAATGGAATAACATACCATGGTCACAGATGGGATGATTTAACATTATGAAAATGTCATTACCCAAAATGATCCAGAAACATAATACAATCCCAATTAAAATTCCAACAGTCTTTAATAAGATAGAAAAACTAATCACCAACTTTATATGGAAAGGAAGGAGGTCCCAGATAAGCAAATTATTACTGAAGAAGTATAAAGCAGGAAGCCTCACACTTCCCGATCTTATAAATCTACTACACAGCCACAACAGTCAAAACAGCCTGGTACTGGTATAATGTCAGATACATAGACTAAGGGAACCTGATTGAGAACCCAGAAGTAAATCCATCTACCTATGGAAAGCATATCTACGAAAAAGTGTTGAAGTTCATTAAATGGAGAAGAGAAATTCTCTTTAACGTATGGTGCTGGCAAAACTGGACATCCATTTGCAGAAAAATGAAAGAAGATCCATGCCTCACACCATACACAAAAACAACTCAAAATGGAACAAAGATCTAATTGTAAAACCTAAAACTATAAATATAATGGAAGAAAAAATAAAGACAACGCTGTTGTTTTTAGGTGCTTTCGAGTTGGTTCCAACTCGTAGCGACCCTATGCACAACAGAATGAAACACTGCCCAGTTCTGAGCCATCCTCACAATCTTATGCTTGAGCCCATTGTTGCAGCCGCTGTGTCAATCCACCTCTTTGGGGATCTTCCTCTTTTCCACTGACCCTGTACTTTATCAAGCATGATGTCCTTCTCCAGAGACTGATCCCTCCTGAGAACATGTCCAAAGTATTAAGACGCAGTCTCTCCATCCTTGCTTCTAAGGAGCATTCTGGTTGTACTTCTAAGACAGATTTGTTTGTTCTTTTGGCAGTCCTTGGTATATTTAATATTCTTTTTCAACACCACAATTCAGAGGCGTCAATTCTTCTTCAGTCTTCCTTATTCAAAAGGACAATGCTAGGGACCCTAACATACGGCATAAATAGCATAATGAAAGTAACTAAAAATGCACAAACAGAAGATAAACTAGACAATTGGAATCTCCTAAAAATTAAACATTTATGCTCATCAAAAGAGTAAAAAGGGAATCTACAGACAGGGAAAAAAATATTTGGCTAAGACATATCTGACAAAGGCCTAATCTCTAAAATTTACAGGAAACTCGAACACCTCAACAACAAAAAGACAAACAACTCAATTAAAAAACGGGCAAAGGACATAAACAGATACTTCACCAAAGAAGATATTCAGGCAGTGAAAAAACATATGAAGAGATACTCACAAATCATTAGCTATTAAAGAGGTGCAAATCAAAACTACAATGAGATACTATCAGTGACAATAACGACACCAATTAAAAAAAATAAAAGCAACAAATGCTGACGAGGTTATGGGGACATTGGAACTTTTATACACTGCTGGTGGGAATGTAAAATGGTACAACTACTTTTGGTGGTTATAGGGGGGTTGTGGATGTAAAAACACCAAATAGACAATAGAAAAGTGGTAACTTTGGTGAAGGGTAAGACAGTACACAATACTGGTGAAGCCAGCACAACTTGTACAAGGCAAGGTCATGAAAGCTCCATAGATACACCCAAACTCCCTGAGGGACCAAATTACTGGCTGAGGCCTGTAGGGACCATGGTGATGGGGAACTTCGAACTCAATTGGCATAACACAGTTTATAAAGAAAATGTTCTACATTCTACTTTGGTGAGTAGCATCTGAGATCTTAAAAGCCTGTGAGCGGCCATCTAGGATACTCCACTGGTCTCACCCCTTTGTGAGCAAGGAAGAATGAAGAAAACTAAAGACACAAAGGAAAGATTAGTTCAAAGGGCTAAAGGACCACAACTACCACAGCCTCCACCAGTCCGTGTCCAGTACAACTAGATGGTGCCCAGCTACCGCGACTGACAGCTCTGACAGGGATCACAGTAGAGGGTCCCGTACAGAGCTGGAGAAAAATGTAGAACAAAATTCAAACTTACAAAAAAGACCAGACTTACTGGCCTGACAGAGACTGGAGAAACCCTGAGAATATGTCCCCCAGACACTCTTTTAGCTGAGTAATGAAGTCACTCCTGAAGTTCACCCTCCAGCCAAAGATTAGACAGGCCCGTAAAACAAAATGAGACTAAAGGGGCACACTAGTCCAGGGGAAAGGACCACAAGGCAGGAGGGTTCAGGAAAGCTGGTAATAGGAAACCCAAGGTCAAGAAGGGACAGTGTTGACATGTGGGGTGTTAACCAATGTCATAAAACAATATGTGTACTAACTGCTTAATGAGAAACTAGTTTGTTCTGTAAACCTTCACCTAAAGTACAATTTAAAAAAAAGCTAGAAATAGAAATACCATATGATAGAGCAATCCCACTCCTGGGTATATATCCTAGAAAAATAAGAGCCATGACAAGAATAGACATATGAACACCCATGTTCATTTCAGTATTATCTACAACAGCAAAAAGATGGAAGCAACCTAAGTGCCCATCAACAGATGATTGGAAATACAAACGGTGGTTTATACACACAATGGAATACTATGCAACAATTGAGAATAACGGTGAACATGCCAAACATCTCACAACATGGATGGATCAGGAGAATATTATGCTAAATGAAATAAGTCAATCACAAACAGACAAATATTGTATGAAGCCACTATTGTAAATAGTGAAGAAAATATTTAAACACAGAAAAAAACTTTTTTGTTGGTTACCAGGAATGAGAGAGGGAGGGAGGGAAAATCACTAATTAGAGAGTAGACGCGTGTTAACTTTGGTGAAGGGAAAGGCAGTACACAATATAGAGGAAGTCAGCACAACATGATCAAGGCAGAAGAAGACACTTAGAAGTAGGCAAGAACAAGAAGCAATGACAGTAAATGCTGTAACAGATACAATCCTGCAACAATAGCAATTACACTGATAATTTATGAGTGGATACATAGGTAGATGTGTATGCTGAATGGGTGTGGGAGGGCGTATGGGAGTACACCCACATGCATACATAGTTTAGACTGTGAATATTTCTACATACATATTTGTATGTGCTGCATGTATATACGTATATATAATAGACTACATGGTGGCACAGTAATGGAAACATACTAGACACAACCAAACACCTAGTGGGGCTAAGTCACTGGGCTTGAAGGCTAAGGATCTTTGTCTTGGGGGACAACAAGGTCAATTGGCATAACAGAGTTCATAAAGACAACTTTCTCCATCCTACTTTGGTGAGCAGCAACTGGGGTCTTAAAAGCTTGCAAGTGGCCACCTAAGATAGAGCTATTAGTCTCTGTCTGTCCAGAGCAAAGGAGAGTGATGAAAACCAAAGACTCAAGGAAACAATTAGTCCAAAGGACTAATGAACCACAGGAACCTAGCCTGAGACCAGAAAAGCTGGATGGTACTCCCAGCTACCACTATCTACTGCTCTGACCAGGATCACAAAAGAAGGTCCCAGTTAGAATGGGAAAAAATGTAGAACAAAATTCAAATTCATAAAAAAAAAAAATTTCTGGTTTGAGAGATACTGGAGGAATCCCCACGACTATGGCCTTTAGACACCCTTCTAACTTGGAACTGAAATCATTCCTGGAGATCACCTTTCAGCCAAATTAGAAGCAGCCCTATAAAATAAACAATAATACCCGTGAGGAAGTGCTCCTCAGAACAATCATCTATATGAGACCAAAATGGCAGCATCTGTCCAAAAGCAAAAATGAGAAGAAGGCAGGAAGTGGCAAGAAAACTGGACAAATG
Organism: Elephas maximus indicus; assembly: GCF_024166365.1. Classification (NCBI taxonomy): domain Eukaryota; kingdom Metazoa; phylum Chordata; class Mammalia; order Proboscidea; family Elephantidae; genus Elephas; species Elephas maximus. Next base: position 85,211,839 of record NC_064846.1, read on the forward strand.
GAAATGGGGAACTCCGGAGGTAATGTTTGCACATTGCAGGGATTGCAACTAATGTTATGGAACAATTTGTGTACAAACTATTGAGTGGGTAAACAATTTTTAAAAATAATAATAAAAAAAAGAAATCTTTTGAGAGCCTACAAATTCAAGCTGCCCACTACCTCCTAACTTTAATGAAATGGTCAGTCAGCTTCTTTCTAGAGGAGAACTTTTTTACAACTGGGGAAGGAAATAGGGAGAAGGTTGTAATGAAAGGACTAATACTTTCCACACATCGCTGCAAAATTATAGTTATTGTTTATCCCCGCTACAAACACTTCACACAGCTTTATACAGTCCATGCCATAAAACATACCAAGAAAACATCTGACACATTAGTTAAGAGGGCTTCCATTTTACTTTGACAGTTCATAATAATGGAATTTAATTGTGGAAAAAGCAGAATAATTTTAGCTGAATGTCATTTGGTTCATTCAAACTGGGAATCAGGGGCATTTTTTAACAAAGGTTTTGAAACTTCTTTTGAAATCCGGAAGCTGCTATGCACAGATAAGAGGAGAGGTTTGAGGATTCTCTATCAGAAAATTTCAAGGTTTTTTCCATCTGCTTTTTCACATTAACTGGTAATTATCCAGAAAGGCACATAATAGTGCAGAAATGACAGAAGCCAACAAAGGTTTTCCTAAGATATGTAAATTGTCAATGATCGTGCAACAGAAAGGTTTTCTACAACACAATTATTTATGCCAGTTCAGTTTGCTTTTAGGTAGCAGTGATGGCCTGCTACAGAGCAGCTCCTTATCACAGGCCCTGCACATTAGCTTCCACTAGTCACTAAAAAACTGTGGAAAAAAAGGTTGCTTAAAAGGCTGGTGTTTGCCCCTTATTTACAGACAGTTTTCTGAAAAATAGTATTTTGATGATCAGGCTGTCATATTAAACATTAAAATTTCCCTTATTTTTAGAACATGCCACAACTATTGAACACTTTACAGTATATATATTATCACACTATGAATATAGATCTTATATATATTTTATATATAATCAAACCACCTATTCCGTGGATAATCCATGGAACACTTCTTTAGTGTTCAGTACAGTTTGAATTTTTTCAGAGCTTCTTTTAGCACACAAAGATTTCCTAGGGTGCACAAGAAGGAATATCTCAATAAATCTAACTTATCCAGAACCCTGGCTTCATTCACGTCATACTTTCTATGGTCTGTTTTTTTTTAATTGTGATGAGTATATATAATAAAAAACTGACATTTCAACATTTTTATATGTGCAATTCAGTGACATTAATTATGTTCATCATGTTTTGCAACCATCACCATTGTCCAAAGATTTAACAAAGTGCCTGACACACAGAAAGAGCCTGATAAGCAATAGTAATAATATTTTTTAAAAAATAACAACAATACTATTTACTTACTGAGCGCTTACTAAATGTCAAGACATTAACTCACTCCATCCTTACAACCATATGAGATGTATAGTATTCTCCCAATTTACAGAGGAGGAAAGAGATTCACAAAAATTCAGTAAGTTGCCTGAAAACACAATTTGTAGATTCCAAATTAGAGTTAGATCCTAAATCTTATTTGTCACTGAAATCTGTTCTCTTAATCACTAGACGATAACATTTCTACCATGAGTATTTGTTGAATGAATGGATAAATGGCAGTCCTTATAACTTACCTCTCTCCAGAAGTTCCTTGTTTCTACCTCTATCTTCTTCACTTGAGTACTCCATTAATTTTCTCTCCACTCCCAGACTTAACACTTCCTTGTGGTTCTGTATCTCTCCTCAGCTTAATGATTTCATGGCCAACCTTCGAGTTAAAATCTTAGGCTTGACCTGACATTCAAAATCTCTCCCTTTGAATTCTATCCTCATGTGTTGTCAAACATTCAATCTTCCCCAGTTTTGTATGTAGGGTCTAAATATGTATACAAAATATATCTGATTCCCAAGAGAGGTTTAAAGTACTTCTTTGGATTTCTATTTTCCATTAATAGAATATTCATAATAGACTAAATTCTTCTCCACTAACCCTCAGAAGAGGTGAGCACTAGTATACAAAATCTATCCTCCGTTTAAGAAAGACTGTGTAATGGCTCCACGATATGCTTTGCCAAGACAGATTATATTCACAAAAATTGATTTAATTTCATTTATTTCCCTTGTTTCCTAAGATAGCACCAGCTCTAAAGATATTCCAAATGTTTCTAAGAGGAGCAGTCAAAGAAATAAGCTTTAGGCTAAGATTTAATAACAAGTTCGGCTACATGCATAGATATTTGTCTAATGCACTAGTATTTGAAGGTTTCCCTCCTTACAGTGTCATTCACATTGCCTAAAGTTGTACTTTGGTCCTTCTAGAACATTTGAGTAGGAGGGGATAGGAATTATCAATTTCAAGTCATTTAAATTTTTATGGCTGAGGTAAGTGAAGTTAATAAAGGCAAAGGAGCACAGCTCATCAGTGGCTGAAGAGACAGGATGTACAACATATGTCAAATATAGTACTTGACATACACAAAATTTCAATCTACCTTAATTTGCCCTATGCAAATTCCCTGCACAAGAAGTCATGATGAGTGGGTGTTTGTGTGTGTGTGTGTGTGTGTCTGTGTGTGTGTGAAATTTGGTTATACAAAGACAAACATAGAACCAGGATTGGTCACACGACCCAAGGGAACATGATCCATGATGTAATTAACTAAGCCAATTACATTAAACATTAGATGTGTTTAATACCTGAATTTAGACTGGAGAATATAAAAGTAATTGGTGAGTTGGAAGCACAAGATCAGGCACACAGAGAAAAGTTAAAACTCTATGACAGAAATAGCCAAGCCATGAAAGAAGGAGACCACAGAGAGAGATGGAACAAGTACTCATCCATAGACTTGCTATGGTACTAGTTTTAGTCATCTACTGTGGCTGTAACAGAAATACCACAAGTGGGTGGCTTCAACAAACAGAAGTTTATTCTTTCACAGTCTAGTAGGCTAGAAGTCCAAATTCAGGATGCCAGCTCCAGGAGAAGACTTTCTCTCTCTGTCGGTTCTGGAGGAAGGTCCTTGTCATCAATCTTCCCATGGTTGAAGAGCTTCTCAGCACAGGGACCCCAGGTCCAAAGGATGTGCTCTGTTCTGGTGCTGCTTTCTTGGTGTTATGAGGTCTCCTTGTCTCTCTGCTCACTTTTCTTTTTTATATCTCAAAAGAGATTTGTTCAAGACAAAATCCAACCTTGTAAATTGAGTCCTGCCTCATTAACATAACTGCCGCTAATACCATCTTGTCAATATCATAGAGATAGGATTTACAACCCATAGGAAAATCACATCAGATTAAAAAAATAGTGGACAATCACACAATACTGGGAATCATGGCCTAGCCAAATCAATACACATATTTTGGGGGGACACAATTTAATCCATGACAGTACCTGAAGATTTTCCACTTCTAATTCCATTTCGTATGGATTCTGATAATGAATTCACTTATTCTTAACTTTGTCTCAGTGACTTTCGAGGAACTCTAGAGAGTTTAAAAACATACATAGGCCAAGGTCACTTGATTTTGTGGATATAAAAAGATGACACACGTTTTACCCTAGAACCAATAGATATTGACTTTTGCTTTGTCGTATTATCGCCTTTCTTTTGCTAGTCACTAGTTACCATCAGGATGCATAGTGGCGCAATGTTTAAGAATTCAGCTGCAAACCAAAAAATTGGCAGTTTGAATCCACCAGCTGCTCCTTGGAAACTCTATGGGGCAGTTCTACTCTGTCCTATAGGGTCGCTATGAGTGGGAATCCACTCGAAAGCAATGGGTTTTGTTTTTTGCCGTTAAGTCAATTCTGACTCCTGGCAACCTCATGTGTGTCAGAGTAGAACTATGCTCCACAGGGTTTTTAGTGGCTGATTTTTTTGAAATTAGATTCAAGGTGTCTCTGTTAAATCATTTGTTCCACCCAGATTGTCCCTCCTTAATTCAAGTATTCCTTGAATGGCAGAATATCTAAGCAAAACCTTGTCTCATATCTCTGAAACAATTGCTATGATATAGAGAAAACAAGATAAAATCATTTATAAAATGGCTTTATCCAACAGTTGGCAGTTCTTTTCTGTGTGGTAGCAGAAGTTAGAAATGATGACTTTTTTGCTGATGCCTAGAATATAGGGTCTCAAAGCATCATGGTTATGTAGAATATGAACTTTTTAAAGCGACTAGAGGAAAAGACGTTACAGAAGAAAAACTAGTCCTGAGTTTCTCAACTACTATTAAAACAATGCCAATTAAGCCAAGTTAGTGCCATCTATATCCTTTGCCATCAAGTCGAGTCCGACTCACAGTGACTGTAAAGGACAGAATAGAACTTCCCCATAGGGTTCCAAGAAGTGGCTGGTAGATTTGAACTCCCAACATTTTGGTTAGCAGCCAAATTCTTAACCACTGCACCACGAGGGCTCTGTCATCTATATAGATTCTTTAAATTTTTTCTAGGAAAATGACTTCTTATATTTCTGTAGGTCTTTTAATTCAAAACACCTTCACCTGCATGTCTCTTTGGATACAAAACCAAACCAAATAAACTCATATTGTCTGTATTTTAGGATTTAAGTAATGATGCAGCTTAGCATGGTTCATCTTTAAATCTTTTGCAACTCAGTTAACTAGAACCTTTAATGAACCAGAATTGTGGAAGTCAATTGTTTTCCCAAAGGAATATCAGATTATGGGTAAAAATTGTAAATTAGTCAAAACTTCATTTTTCTACTTTTCAGGATGTCCTTAGGTCAGTAAATATTCAGCTCAACTTCTTATAAATCTTAACACAAATATATATACATAAAATAACATGACCTTTTATTTGTCCTAGTAGGAGGTACAGATTTTCAAATAATGCAACACGTCTATCATCAATTATAATTTATTCCAAAAAACGGCGTTTTCATTTGTTCGTCTAATATGCACCTGAATATATTATAACTCACCCAAGACTTTTGGGTCTATTAAAAAAACAAAACCTGTTGCCGTCAAGTTGATTCTGACTCATAGCAAACCTACAGGACACAGTAGAACTGCCCCATAGTGTTTCCAAGGAGTGGTTGGTGGATTCAAACTGCTGACCTTTTGGTTAGCAGCCAAACACTTAACCACTGCACTACCAGGGCCCCTTTGGATCTATTAGTTGTGATATATGGTCTCAAGTCATAAATTTGATTTTTTGTGTAGACATTAGCTTACTATGGCTATGAATTTGGATAAGTTTACACTAGCATTGTGCTCTACACAGAGCAGGCACCTAACAGATGCTCGACTGAATGAAGTCATTACTTTCTCTGTTCCTTAAGGACTACGTCTATTCTTCTATCCTGCCAGCTCAGTGACTCGTGTAGAGAATGAGTCCTCCAAATACAGTTCCCCAGGTTGAATTCCATGGAGAGTTTGGCTCATTAAAAGATTAAGGACAGTGACAGAAGAAGTTTAGCCCAAATTATCAAACTTTATAGGAAGCATTCACTCAAGTTATGAGGTGACAATAACAAGAATATGGGAATAGGGCATATGGTTGAAAGGTTGGTGGCTTGAATCAACTCACAGGAGCCTCAGAAGACAGACCTGGATATCTGCTTCCAAAACAGGTTTGGTTTGGGGTTTGCTTCTTCTTTTAGCACTGAAAATCCCATTTCCCATGAAAACTGGGTTGGTTGATTACCCTAGAGTTGTGGGAGACATTAAAAGCACAAAAGCAGAAGAATTTGGAGTAGACACTAAAAAAAAAAAAAAAAAGACACTAGGTTAAAAAAAAAAAAACAGTGCCATAGCGACCCTATAGGACAGAGTAGAACTGCCCCGTAGAGTTTCCAAGGAGCGCCTGGTGGATTCGAATGGCCGACCCCTTGGTTAGCAGCCCTAGCACTTAACCACTACGCCACCAGGGTTTCCTCTAGGAAAAAAGGTTAAAAGCAGAAGAAAAAGAAAATTTCTTATAAGCAGCATTGCAAGCCTACAATATTCCTTTTGGTCACAGCCATCCTACAATCATGTGCACATTTTTTCACCCTTTTACGTATTTTTTAAATTCTCAAACATATTCAAAGGGAGAGAGAACAATGAACTTCTTGTACCCATCACCCAGCTTCAACAACAAAATAGATTTCTCCCTTACTTTTCTCCCACTTCCCTTGCTACTCTTCAAACTTATCAACCTTTCTGTTTCTTTAGCATATTCTTTAATATATCTCTTCTTAGAGGAAACCCTGGTAGCCTAGTGGCTAGGCCCTATGGCTGCAAACCAAAAGGTTGGCAGTTTAAATCCACCTGGTGCTCCTTGGAAACCCTATGGGGCAGTTCTACTTTGTCCTACAGGGTCGCTATGAGTAGGAATTGACTCGATGGAGGAGGGTTTGTTTTTGTTTCTGCTTAGAGGCTTCAGGTAGCTAATTGTCATTCAAATCTTAGTTTAAACTTCACCTGGTCAGTCTTCACTGACCACCATTTCAAAGTCTCTATAACGTTAAAAACTCACTGCCATCGAGTGGATTTTGACTCATAGTGACACTACAGGACAGGATAGAACTGTTGCATAGGGTTTCCAAGACTGTAATCTTTATGGAAGTGGATTACCAGGTATTTTCTCCCTCAGAGCAGCTGGTGGGCTAGAACCACCAACCTTTTGGTCAGCACGCATGCGCTTAAACCACTATGACACCAGTATCCACCTATCACATTACTCTGCATTATTTTTTATCCTAGCACTTATCAGTACCTAATCATTTCCTTAATTTTTTTATTTTTTAATAATTTCCTTATTTATTCAACAGTGCCTGACACTTAAAAATATCTTATATGTCTGACTAACAGGCAATTTCCTCATTTTCCCATAAGAAATCGCCCCAATAAATTGTTTTTGGCCATCTTGCGTGTATTAAAATTTAATATCATAGATGACATAGACAAATGTGTTTTTATAATATTTAATGTATTGTGTAGCTATCTACACATTTAAAACATTAAGTGATAAGGTTGCAAAATATGATGAACATAATTAATGTTACTCAATTATATATGTAAAAAATGTTGAAAGGGAGAATATTTTATTATACATAAGCATACTATGATAAAAAGGAATATATTAATTTACAAACACTGTTTCATTCCATTTCACGAAACAGTTTTATTCAGGCTCCTTCCCTGCACCCTTGACACATGCGTCTCCTTCATGACTAAAAAAAAAAAAAGTCTCCTTCATGACTAGAGCTGCTTTACGAATCACCTAACACAGTTTCCAAAGCACATCATCTTTCCAATCACCTAAGTTGTTTAAGACACAGTGCATGACATTCTTCATGAAAATTTATTCCAAGCCACAGGAACCATTCTTTTAACATCAGGATATTTGTTTCCATCATTTAATCTAGAAATAAATATTCATGATCTCTACAACATCACCACTTAATGTGTTGTTTTAAAGTGATACTTTATTTGTGAGTCCATATCCTCAGGGAGACTCCCCTTTTGTCTGATTCTGCCAAGTGACCTCCACAAACTTCTCAAATTATTATTGATTAAGGTCGTTTTAGTCAAGTAGTTGTTCAAAATAAAATAATTGGGAGAGAAAGGTATAAATTGAGAGATTTTCTTAAGGACTCAGTCATAACTGATTACGTTTTTTCTGACTAATAATTTCTGGGGAGAAAAAAAGACTTGTTCTATATTCAGATATATATATATAATATTAATTAAACAAATAATGTAAATGCATAGAAAAGATGTAAAAAAAACAGGTAATAGTTGTTACCTTTTGTAAGAAGAATAGGATGGCTTGGATGGATGGTTAGGGTGGAGGTGATGAGGAGAGATTTTGTTGATGGTTTTTTTTAGGCATATGTATGACTTGTATAATCTAGAAGGAGAAAGAAACTATATGTGAGATCCAGCTTTGCTTCTGACTTACTGTGTGATCTTGAACTTCTTTTCCTTCTCTTGGCTTCAGTGACTATCCGCACATTTTAAAAGCCTCTCTCAGGACAATAAGCCCCAAGAAAGACAATACAAGGGGGAAATGATGAGGAAGTCTAAACAAATTCTAAGCAGAGGTGATAAAAATTAATGGAGAAGAATCTATTCTAGAGACTCAAAAATATTCTTTCAGTAATCCATCTGTGTTTATTTGACTTCTTACAGCTCACTGAAATATTTAAATACCTCTGTATCTTAGCATGGTGCGGAGAAATTAACACATTATTCAGCAATAACTCTTCTAAAAATAGCAAGGAAAAGGACACATGACATGATTTTACAAATTTTCCTCAGTGAAGTTGGAAGGTCAGAGTTCCTCTCAAAATTTGTTTGGCCTCTAAGGGTTTTGCTACAAGTCCCTCTACAATTAATTGTAACTTGATTTTATCCTCTATAGTACAAACATTAAGGGGCCCTAAGTGGTGGAATGGTTTCGAGCTTGACTGCTAACCTAAACATTGGTGGTTCGAACCCACGAGTGGCTCAGTGGAAGAAACACCTGGTGATCTAAAGATAGATAAAGATTAACAACAACAACAACAAAAACCTGTTGCCCTTGAGTCGATTCTGACTCATAGCGACCCAATAGGACAGCGTAGAACTGCCCATCCAGATCAAAAGGAGGAAAAGCATAGAACTGAATTTCAGACTCATATAGATACCAGACTTACTGGACCCACTGAGATTGGGGGAACCCCCAAATCTAATGCCTGGACATAATCTTTAAACTTTCAGCCAAAACTACCTCATGAACCCAAACCAAAAACCAAACCCTTTGCCCTGGAGTTGATTCTGACCTATAGTGACCCTATAGGACAGAGTAGAACCACCCCATAGAGTTTCCAAGGAGGACCTGGTGGATTCAAACTCCTGACCTTTTGGTTAGCAGCTGTAGCACTTAACCGCTACGCCATCAGGGTTTCCAGATAAAGGTTTCCAGTGCTCTCGACTACCCAAACCAAAAAACCAAACCTACTGCCATTGAGTGGATTCTGACTCATAGCGACCCAGAGAAAGACTAAAAAAAAAAAAAACTAGAGCCTAGGAAACCCTATGGGATAGTTATACTCTGTCCTATAGGGTCGCTATGAGTCAGGATTGACTTGATGGCACACAACAACCACAAAATGTACAAACATCAAGGAACCAGAAAGTTAAGAGACAAACTTTTTTGTTAAGACACTTTAAAGCCAGGCATGAGGAATGTACAAGAGAAGCTAGCTACAGAGCAGCAATTTGATTATACATAGTGAATTCCAAAGCCATAAAACTAATGGATTCAGTTTTACTCTACTTGAATAGAAGAAATCCTCAATTTTCGTTTTGTTTTGTTTTCCTTTTGAAAGTATGTATAATAGTTAGGGATATAACTAAAAGGTCAGCCCTTCTGATCTACCAGCCACTCCCAGGGAGAAAGATGTGGCAGTCTGCTTCCGTAAAGATTACAGCCTTGGAAACCCTATGGGGCAGTTGTACTCTGTCCTGTAAGGTTACTGTGAGTCAGAATTGATCTCACAGCAATGGGTTTTAAGAATATAAACCACAATATATTCTGTGGGTAAGAATTTTTGGTTTCTGACTAGATGGAAGTTGTAGACCCTTATATATTTATTCTTATTTTATTGTGCTTTAAGTGAAAGTTTACAATTCAAGTCAGTTTCTCATACAAATACTTATACACACATTGTTATATGACCCTGGTTACTCTGCCTACAATGAGACAGCAAAGTGCTTCGCTTGACCTTGTATTTTCTGTCTGCATTCAACCAGCTCCTGTCCCCGTCTGCCTTCTCATCTTGACTCCAGACAGGAGCTGCCCACATAGTCTTTATACCCATATATTTTGTGAGACAGTTTTTTCTCTCTACTTTTCCCATCACTCACTATACTCCAGCCACACTGGTCTTTTCAGTTTCTCATACATAACAAAGCTCTTCCCTACCTCAGGGGTTTGTTACATACTGTTTTTATAGTCTGAATGTCACCTTTCTCCTTCCTTTAATACAGTGCTTGTCACATGGTAGTCCCTCTTTACACATGTACTGAATACATGAAGAAATGAGTTAGTGAATAAGTGAATAAATTCTCTGCAAGAGAGAAAAAAGATGATTGAGATCACTATAGAATCAATTAAAAGAATGAAGTGGGTAGGGAGGAATGTATTGAGTATCAGAAATAAAGCACTTATCACTGAGATGAAGTACTATGTAGTCTTATCTCTTATAACAAAAATCTTTAGGATTTCAAAGGCAATGTTTTGCATGCTTTTTTAATTATTAATTTTATGAAAGTACAAAAAAGGTTATTTAAAAAAATAAACATACAACACTTAAGTAATCCTAGATTATTTACCTAACAAAAAGAATACCAATAAACTACAACTAGAGTGGGCTTCTGTTGTAGACTGTCATACTTTTCACACTAGGATCTTGGTAAAATCCTTAGGTAGATTTAACTAGACAATGGGTTTTTGTTTTAGTGTCTCTGTGGAAACCCTGGTGGCAAAGTGGCTAAGAGCTATGACTGCTAACTAAAAGGTAGGCAGTTCAAATCCACCAGGTGCTCCTTGAGTCCTACTCTGTCCTATAGGGTCACTATGAGTTGGAATAAACTTGATAGTAATGGGTTTGGTTTGGTTTTGGTTTACTGCCTCTTTAGAGACTGGATTCTCTCTTCTTTCTCTTTTTGTTCTCCTCCTTCTTCTGTACTTCCCACCATCCTCTCTCTCTCAGGTTCATTTCTGTGTCCTACATTGATTTAGGTTTCATGTTGTTTCACATTAAATTAATTAGTTCCGTATGTCAGAGCTGAGGTATTAATTATAGAGATTTCTCTTTTTTTTCTGCATCCACTCAAAAAAATCTTTTAAAAGAGAAGAATTCTGTGAACTGCCCAATAGAGGCAACCTCAACTGTATTTCTATGGCTCTAATCATTTCTGTTCCAATTTACTTTTGCAAATTTTTTTTTTTTAATTAAAGAGATTATTTAAAAAAAAAAAAGGAAAAACTTTGAGGCTGGGTGATACCTGAAACATATTCCACCATCATAAAAAATGCTCTCTTCCTTGTTGTTTTTTAATCATTTCTGTTCCAATTTACTTTTGCAAATTTTTTTTTTTAAATTAAAGAGATTATTTAAAAAAAAAAAAGGAAAAACTTTGAGGCTGGGTGATACCTGAAACATATTCCACCATCATAAAAAATGCTCTCTTCCTTGTTGTTCTCTCTGCCTACCAATATCAAACAACTCTCATATGTAGAACCTAATATTTTATTATTTAAAAGTTTCAAACACAAGTGGATTACATTAGTCAAACTAATTAAAAAGAAAGGCATTTTTATTTATGTTTATGCATTTTAAGTTTTCCAAGTTCAACAAATCTTATGAAAAACTAGGACATTGTGTCATAGTTCTGTTGAAAATGTAATCAGTGGATGAAGAGTACTGTAAAACATAAAAATAAGCCACATAAATCATATATGGAATATAACGAAAATAGAGATAAAATTATACAAGTAGCAAACATGATGAATGAGGAATTCTACTAAAAACAATGTTAAAAAACAAATACCATCATGTTAAGAATAGTGAACAAGTAAAATTTGTAAGAATCAGTAGATGTTCACAGGGCATATTGCTGAAATGGTACAACAAATTCTAAAACTGAAATGATCGCTACTTATTTCTAAAATTCTCATATAAATTGCCTATGACTGGGAAAAAAAGTTTTTGTTTTCTGTGATAATCATCTTAACCCATAGGGAGTATCTTAAAATTTACTCTGAGATATTTTAGAAATAATTATATCTAAATATTGACCTTGAAAGCTCCAATTTCAAAGGACAAATGTCAGAGATGGAAGGGAGCTCAGAGATCATATCACATCTCATTATAAAGAAAAGTTACTTGAAATTCAATGAAAGAGCAAACTTGTCCAAAGTCACACAGCCACACAGCATTAAATTAAAAAAAAATTTTTTTTTTTTAAATAGAGAGATGCAAATCTAGAACATACACTTTCTTGGTTTTTACTTTCTTACAACTCTCTGAGATAAGTGGCTAATGACTAACCTGGTCTTAATTGCTACTTCTCAGTTTTGAAGTGAATGCTGTTTTTCTTAGATGCTATTGAGGTATCTGACCCATAGAGACCTCAAGTACAAGAGAACACAATGTTTTCCCGTTCTGCACCATCCTCACAATCCTTGCTATGATTGAGCCCATTGTTGTAGCCACTTTGTCAATCCATCTCATTGAGTGTCTTCCTCTTTTTCAGTGATCTTCTACTTTACCAAGCATGATGTCCTCCTCCAGGGATTAGTCTTTCTTGATAACATGTCCAAAGTAAGCAAGAAAAAGTCTCACCATTCTCACTGCTAAGGAGCATTCTGCCTGTGCTTCCTCCAAGACAGATTTGTCTGTTCTTCTGGCAGTCCATGGCATATTCAGTATTCTTTGCCAACACCACAATTTAAATGCACCAATTCTTCAGTCTTCCTTTTTCCTCATCCAGGTTTTGCATGCATATGAGGTAATTGAAAACACTGTGGCTTGAGTCAGGTACACCTTAGTCATCAAAGTGACATTTTTGCTTTTTAACACTTTAAAGAGGTCTTTTGCAGCAGATTTGCCCAATGCAAGACATCATTTGATTTCTTCATTGCTGCTTACATGGGCATTGATTATTGATCCAAGTGAAGTAAATTCTTTGACAACTTCAGTATTTTCTCTGTTTATCATAATGTTGCTTATTGGTCCAGTTGTGAGGACGTTTCTTTATGTTGAGATGTAGTCCATACTGAAGGCTGTTGTCTTTGATCTTCATCAGTAAGTACTTCACCATGGAATAAAAGACAACAAACAGACACTTCATCTTGCTATCTGCTGCTATTTCTGTGTAAGAGCATCAACTCAATTCAAGCAGAACAATATGCTTCTTTCTGAAGCCTCTTGCTATTTCAAAGAAATATCAGGGAAACAAGAATAGAAGTTTTTACAAACATGCAGGATATGTATGTTTAAACCTAGAGCATCCATAAAGTCTTTACCATGTTATAAGGATTGAATGTCAAACGCGTTAGCTTTTTCAGGGAAGTAAAATATAAACACTTCTTAAAAAATATTATAAAATATGAAGTCTCAGAAGGTCTAATATTATTCTTATGTTTCATCTACCATAAACCACGGACCTCTACTGAATGTACACTACGCATAAAGCAGATTACATAAAAATGAATTTCCTTTGCAGGTAATCATATCTAATTAGCCTTGAATTTTCTTCTTACTACGCCTTGGGAGATGAGATAAAAAGCAAAGAGTAGTGTACAATTACATGACCTCTTTTAAATGAAGATATGTAAAAATGGTGCAAGTATTGTCTTGAGTATTAAATAAGGGTAGCCTTTCTATAACTAGATATGAGGCTACTGACCCTCTACCCAGAAAGATTGACTAGTTCATTACTCTCTAAAGAATGAAGTCCAAAATCCTTACCCAAGTATTGAAAGGGAGGTCTCTATGGCTGGATCCCAAACCGCTTTTCTAGATACAACCTCCAACTCAACACCGTTTTATTCAACTTACTTTTCAACCATAACATTTCTTTCCATTTTTGAAATACTCCATACACTTACTTGAATCTGATCTTTTACTGATACTATTCACTCTTTATATAATGTCTTCCTTTTTCATAATTGCCAGATGAAACATTATGAATCCTTCATTTTTCAGTTTAAAAATCATATCTTCAATATGCCTTTTCTGTTCCTTGTTTAGTTCTTTCATAGTGCTTTATTTACCCTTCTCATATGAAACTAGTATATTGAGACTTTTAATAGTTACACATCCCACTAAGTTGTCAAGCTTCTTAGCATTTGTGAGTTAATTATCAATATATTTATATATCCCCAGAATCTAACACAGCATTTAACCCTGGTGTCCAAGAAGACAGTGCACATACACAAAGCTGCACCCTCTCAGGAAATGTCAGATTGAGAGCCTCCAAGCTACTACTCCATGGCTGAATGTGGGGAAAAATCATAAACTCCTGAACTGTGATTAAAAAAAAAAAACCTCTAGCTCTTGAGTCAATTCCGACTCATAGTGACCTTACAGGACAGAGTAGAACTGTGCCATACAGTTTCCAAGGAGCCCCTGGTGGATTCAAACTGCTCACCTTTTGGTTAGCAGCCATAGCGCTTAACCACTATGCCACCAGGGTTTCCCCTGAATTGTGATAGCAGTATCTAATCCAGTCACACATGCAATGGTAAAAGGTAAAATTATAACTGGCCAAGGGAATTTCAAACAAAATTTTACCAGGTGGCTTATGCTGAACCATGGGCAAAACCAAGTGAGCCAAGTATGAAGATCAAAGAAAGGAAAAAGAGAGAGAGAACAAGGACATAAGAGGCTGCAAAGGTTTAGTTCAGCCTCATCATTAATCAAATAAATCAATGGTGAAGCAAATGACAATAAGCCCTGTGAGGGAGATGTCAGGATCCAAAGTTGCTACAATATATTGTCTAAAATATGCAGATTTCAAAAATTATGACACATGTAAAGAAATAGAAAAGTGTGACACAAACTTTAAAAAAGCAGAAAATAGAAACCATCTTTGAGAGAGGTCACATTTTGAATTTAGAAGACATAGTGTTTAAAGTAGCTATTATAATAATGTTAAAGAAACCAAAGGAAACTGTCAAAGGAAATTAAAGGAGGACATTATGGCAATGTCTCATAAAATAGAAATTATCAATACAGAAAAATTATAAAAAATAAAATGGAATTTCTGGAGTTTAAATGTATAATAAATGAAAATGTAACTAGAAGGATCAACGGTAGATTTGAGATGGCAGAAAAAATAATCAGCAGACTTGATGATATATCAATAGGAACTAAGCAATCTGAAAAAGAGGGAAAGAGGAATGCAAGAAATTGAAGAGTGTCAGAGACATATCAGACACCATTAAACACACCAACATATGCATATAATGGGAGGACCAGAACAACAGAGCACCCAAGAAGGAGAGGAGAGAGAAAGAGAAAGGAACAGAAAAAATAATTGAAAAAATAACGGCTGACATGATAATAAAGCAAAATAAAACTGGCTGAAACTTCTCAAATTTGAAGAAAAACATTACACATCCAAGAACCCAACAAATTCCACGTGGATAAACTCAAAAGAATTCCACATCCAGACACATTATACTTAAAATGTTAAAACTCAAAAGCAAAGAGAAAATCCTGAAATCAGCAAGAGAAGAATGACTCATCATGTATAAAGGTCCACCAATGCAATTTCAGCGGACTTTTCATAATAAGCAAAAGAGGTCAGAAGGTATACAGAAAGTGCCAAAGGAGAAAAAAACAAAAGGGTCAAAGAAGTCTATGTCCATGAAGATGACCATTATTACTTCTTAAACTGAAACTCAAAGAGAAAAATAAAGGAAAAATAAAAACAAAGACAGGATTGACCAACAGAACACCCGAGAACTGTGGAACAATATCACAGAGTATAATATATGCAAGGAGCCCTGGTGGCTCACTGGTTAAGAGCTTGACTGTTAACCAAAAAGTTGGCAGTTTTAATCAACTAGCTGTTACTTGGAAACCCTATGTGGCAGTCCTACTCTGTCCTATAGGGTGGCTATGAGTTGGAATCAACTCGATGGCAATGGATTTTTTTAACATATGCAGCATTGGAGGAAAAAAAGAGAATTAAGCAGAAGAAACGTTTCAAGCAATAATGTCTGTGAGAACTTTTCAAAAATTAATGACAGACGTGAAACCACAGATGCAGAAAGATCAGAAAACCCTGAGAAGAATAACTACCCAAAACACCACAGCTAAGCATATCAGGTTCAAATTGTAGAATACTAAAGAGATAACCTTTAAAAAGAAAAATGAAAACACCTTACCTGTAGAGAAACAAGAATAAAAATTACAGCAGACACCTCATTAGTAATCATACAAACAATAAGAGTGTAGAGTGAAATAATTAAAGTGCTGAAAGAAAAAAAAATTAAACCAACAAAAACAAGTTACAATTATAAATCCAGCAAAATTGTCCTTGGAAAGTGAAGAAAAAGGACTTCCTGGAAAATGGCAGTGCGAGCAGGTCTTGGTCTCCAAATCTCCCCCCAAAATCACCAAGAACTCCAACAAAAATCTGTGCCTGGCCCAGAGGATCTCTGAATCAGTGGGCAGAGGACAGCAGCAAGAACTTGCAGAAGGACTCAAGTCAACATGAACCCCATAAAGTAAGTGAAGTGCTTCATCCACTGTACCCACTCCTCCTTTCCCTGATGCTGAAGACTCAGTAATGGCTGCAGGCAGGTGTGTAGACTGATGGCTCCAGCAGAACCCACTCCCCTAGTGAGCACACAACTTGACTATGCACATACAAAGGCCACAAACTCCAGCCAAAATTAAAAGGACACATTCCCTGAAAGCCTGTTTGAGGTGTGCCTGCCCTTACCCCTCCCAGCCCAGTGGACAGATGGCTATGACCACCCCAGTTGATCCATGGCTGCCTGAGTAGAGGAAAGGGACTCAGTTTTAGCTACAAGTAGGCCATCACAGAGAGGGGGAGGGAGTTCCAAGCAAGGACCTAGGGATTTACTGAGCCCCACTGGCAATTCATTTGGTCTGGGCTCCCTGGTCAGTCTCAGATGTTGGAAAAGGACATAAATGTAGGAGAGCAGGGGAGAGAGCAACAACCAAAGAATGAAGACTGTCCCCTCTGGTGGACAGATTGATTAGTGCATGTTCTCTGTTCTGTTTGGGAGCCATTGAAAGATGAAAACCTTGGCCTGAATTATTCAAAAAAGAGTTATCACAGAGAGGCAAAGCGAACAATAAGCAAATTCTGAAGGCTACCCACCTAAGGGTTTCTTTCAGAAAATGGTACTGTTGAAAACACCAAATTCTGGGGAAAATTGAGAAAGTTGACATCTTGTGAAATGACAATGCCCCAGCTTCAACAATAAATTACAAGATCCACTAAAAAAAAAAAAAAAGAAAGAAAACAATGGCTCATCCGAATGAACAAGACAAAGGTAGAGACATCATATCTATGGAAGCCCGAATAATGAATAAATTGGAAGAATGCAACAACAACATTAAACAAGTGCAAAGAATTAAAGGAAAACATGGACAAAGAGCTAAAGATAATCTGGAAAACAATGAATGAACAAAAGAAGAAATTAAATAAAGAAATACCCAATGCCATCAAGTCATTTCCGACTCATTACAACCCTTTAGGACAGAGTAGAATTGTTCCATAGGGTTTCCAAAGCTGTAATCTTTATGGAAGCAGACTGCCATATCTTCCTCCTACAGAGTGGCTGGTGGGTTCAAACCACCAACCTTTCATTTAGCAGCCTAGTGCTTAACCATTTTGCTGCCAGAGCTCCTTAAATAAAGAAATAGACACTATACAAATAAAACAAACAGAAATACTGGAACTGAAAAAAGACAATAATTGAAAAGAGATTCTCCACGGAAGGACTGAACAACAGATTTGGTCAGGCAGAAAAAAAAATCATTGAACTAGAAAATAAAATGATAGAAAATATGGGGGCTGAAGAGTAAACAGGGAGAAGACTCAAAAATGCTGAACACAGTTAATGAAACTATGGGACAATGTTAACCGAATCAACATATGCTTCATGAGAATCACAGTAGAAGATGTGAGGGAGAAAAAAAAACAGAAAGAATATTTAAAGAAATAATGGTAGAAAACTTTCCAAATCTGATGAAGGGCATAAACCTACGAATCTAAGATCAATGACCTCCAAGTAGGATAAACCCAAAGATATCTACATTAAGCAACTTTATAATCAATCAAAAATGGAAGATAAAGGAAGAATCCTGGAAGCAGCCAGATAAAAGTGAGTAGTCAATAAAAAGGATCAGCATAAGATTAAGTGGTGAGTAAAATAAGTCACAAAATGATAAATATTGTATGACTCCACTTATATGAACAATCTAGAAAGGCATACATATATAAACATAAAGTTATTAGAGGTTACTGGGAGTGGATGGAAGGGATGGGGAAAAGGGCACACTCACTGCTTAGGAGACACTGAGCTCCTAAAGTAATGGAAAACTTTGGAACCGAATAATGGTGATAGTTTGCTCAACATGATGAATTTAATTAATGTCACTAAATTGTACTTGTGAAGAGTGTTAAAGTGGCAAATATTTTGTTACATACCTATTTACCACAACAACAACAACAAAAAAAAGAAGACAGTAAAAGCAAAAACAGGATTAAGTGCAAAATTCCCCTAAGAAACTTTGGAGGCCAGAAGGCAATGAAATGACAATATTGTCCTTTATTGAAAATATTTCTTTCCATATACGACTTTGAGTTACTTTTCTAGTGTCCTTTCTTTCCCATCTGAAGGACTCCCTCTAGCATTTCTTGTAAGGCCAGTTCAGTGGAGATGAACTTTCTCAGCTTTTGTTTATCTGGGAATATCTTAATTTCCCCCTCATTCATGAAGGACTGTTTCATCAGATATAGAATTCTTCACTGATGGTTATTCTCATTTTTTTAAATAATATTTTGTTGGGATTTTGGTGGAAGTTTACTCAGCACCTTAGGTTCTCATTTGATAATTTCCACACAAATTGTTCTGTGACTTTAGTTACATTTATCACAATGTGTCAACTTTTCTTTACTTGTGTTCTCTTTGTTCCATTTCCAGTACTCCAGTTTCCCTGTCCCCTTGTCTTCTTATTTTTGCTTTTGAGTAATTGTTGACTTTTTTGTCTTATAGAGATGGTTTGTAAGTAGGGCACCAATCCTATGAGTAATATACTTTATTTTGTGTGCCACTCTGCTATTTCTCTAAATGGTGATCTCAGGATAGGCTCCATTCAAGGTTTAAAGGATGTCTCAGGGAGACAGAGACTCCTCTCTTCTCTATTGTTCCGGTTTCTCTGGCTTTTTTTTTTTTTAAGAATTTGAGTCCTGCTCCACATTTTTCTCCCATTCTATCTGAGTCCATCTACTGTGGCCCCAGTCAGAATGATCAGTGGTGGTAACTGGGAACCATCTAGTTCTTCCTGTCTCATGGTAAACGAGGTTGTGGCTCGTGTAGACTTATTTCTTCTCTGAGCTTTTGATTACTTTCTTACTGTTTTGTTCCTGGTGAGTAGGTACCAGCAGTTATGTCTTAGATTGCTGCACACAAGCTTTTAAGATCCCAGATGCTACTTACTTCACTAGGATGCAGATCTTGATTTTTGTGAATTATGTTATGCCAATTGACTGAGTTGTCCCACGAGACTGTGGTCCTAAATTTTCAAACCCAGATAATGATACGCCTATACCTATCCATATGTGCTCAAACACTCATTTTTACCTTCATTGTACTGTACCAACTACATCCACATTCAGTGCCACTTTTCCCATTACCAATCTAAAGCATACTTCGCCCTCTCCCCACCTCTCCCTGGAAACCACCAATGAACATTGGTCTATCTATGTATATCTATTCTTGTCATCTTATAAAAGAGGCATCACAATATTTGTCCTTATATGCTTGACTTATTTAACTTAGATTTATGCCCTCAGGCCCATCCATGTTATAATATGTTTCATGGATTCATGATTGCTCTTTTTGGTTATATGGTATTCCATCATATGTATGTATCACAATTTGCTTACCCATTCGTCTGTTGATGGGTACTTTAGTTTTTTCCATTTACTATTGTGAATAAAGCAGCAATGAACATAGGTGTGTATATGTCTGCTCTTGTCATTATTTTTAGATCTCTAGGGTATATGCCTAGGACTGGGATTGCTGCATCATAAGATAGTTCTATTTCCAGTTTTTGAGAAAGTACTATACCATTTTCCATAGTGGTTGCACCATTTTATCCTTCCACCAGCAATGGATAAGAGTTTCTATCTTCCCACACGCTCAACAACATTTGTTATCTGTTTTTAATCAGTGCCATTTTAGCTGGGGTAAGATAGTATCTCATAGTAGCTTGATTTGCATGTATCTAATGGCTAATGGGGAAAAGATAAAACCCAGATTCACACCTTGCCTGATTTTAAACAATGCAGATTCTTCTTATTATTTTGGAACAACTGTCTCTCAGCCTATGTACACTTTCCACATAAGCGCAATTAACTGTTCTGGAATTTCAATTCTTTGAAATGTTATTCATAATTTGTTGTGATCCACATGGTCAAATGACTTTGCATAGTCAAGAAAACACAGGTAAATATTTTTCTGATGTTCTCTGTTTTCAGCCAAGATCCATCTAACATCAGCAATGATATCCCTTGTTCCATTTCCTCTTCTGAATCCGACTTGATTTTCCAGCAGTTCCCTGTCGATGTACTACTGCAATTGTTTTTGAATGATCTTCAGCAAATTTTTCTCATGTGTATTATTAACAATATTGTTTAATAATTTCCGCATTCTGATGAAACAGTTTTCTTTAGAATGGGAAGGAACATGTATCTCTTCCAGTCATTGGCCAGATACCTCTTTCAAATTTCTTTGCACAGACGAGTAACTGCTTCCAGTGGTGCATCAGTGTGTTGAAACATTTCAGTTGGTACTCAGTTGATTCCTGGAAACTTGTTTTTTGCCAGTGCCTTCAGTGCAGCTTGGACTTCCTTCTTCAGTATCATCAGTTCTTGATTATATGCTACTTCTTGAAATGGATTAATGTCTACCAATTCTTTTTGTTAAAGTGACTCTGTCTTCCTTCTGCCTTCTTTCTATGCTTCTTGTGTCATTCAATATTTTGCCCAGAGAATCCTTCAATATTGCAAATCAAGGCTTGGATTTTTTCTTCAGTTCTTTCAGCTTGAGAAATTATGAGCTTGTTCTTCCTTTTTTGTTTTCTAACTCCAGGTCTTTGAACATTTCATTTTAATACTTAGTCCTCTCAAGCTGTTCTTTGAAATGTTCTGTTCAGTTATTCTAATTCATCATTTCTACGTTGTTGTTGTTAGGTGCCTTTGAGTTGGTTCCCACTCATAGTGACCCTATGTACAACATAATGGTACACTGCCCGGTCCTGTGCCATCCTCACAATCATTGCTATGTTCAAGCCCATTGTGGCAAGCCACTGTTTCAATCCATCGTATGGAGGGTTTTCCTCTCTATTGCTGACCCTCTAATTTACCAAGCATGATGTCCTTCTCCAGGGACAGGTTCCCCCCGATAACATGCCCAAAGCATATGAGACGAAGTCAAACAATCCTCACTTCCAAGGAGCACTCTGGGAGTACTTCCTCCAAGACAAACTTGTTCGTTCTTTCGGCAGTGGTATATTCAATATTCTTCACCAACACCATAACCATAATTCAACGGCATCAATTCTTCTTTGGTCTTCTTCTTTCATTGTCCCACTTTCAAATGTATTTGAGGAGATTGAAAATATCATGACTTGGGTCAGGCTCACATAAATCCTCAAAGTAACATCTTTGCTTTTAAACACTTAAAGGAATTCTTTTCCAGCAGACTTTCCCAATACAATACGTCATTTGATTTCTTTACTGCTGCTTCCATGGGCATTAATTGTGGATCCAAGTAAAATGAATCCCAGACAACTTCGATCTTTTCTCCATTTATCGTGATGTTGTTTATTGCTCCAGTGTGAGGATTTTTGTTTTCTTTATGTTGAGATGTAATCCGAACTGAAGGCTGTGGTCTTTGATCTTCATCAGTAAGTGCTTCAAGTCCTCTTCGCTTCAGCAAGCAAGGTTGTGTCATCTGCATATTGCAGGATGTTAATGAGTTTTCTCCAATTCTTATGCCATGTTCTTCTTCATATAATCCAGCTTCTCAAATAATATTTGCACAGCATACAGATTGAATAAGTATGGTGAAAAGATACAACCCTGAAACACACTTTCCTGACTTTAAACCACACAGTATCTCCCTGTTCTATTCGAAAGACTGCCTTTGGTCTATGTACAGGTTCCACATGAGCACAATGAAGTGTTCTGGAATTCCCATTCTTCACAACGTTACCCATAATTTGTTATGATCCACACAGTCGAATGCCTTTGCATAATCAATTAAACAGAGATAAACATCTTTCAGGTATTCTCTGCTTTCAGCCAAGGTCTATCTGACATCAGCAATGATTGTCTTCATTCCACTTCTTCTTCTGAACCCAGCTTCAATTTCTGGAAGTTTCCTGTCAATGTACTGCTGCAGGCATTTTTTGTATTTTTTTATTTTTCATTTTCCTTTAGACTAAGGTTTACAGAGCAATTTAGCTTCTCATTAAACAATACATATATTTTTTTGTGACATTGATGGCCAATCCCACAGCATGTCACCACTCTCCCCTTCTTGACCTTGGGCTCCCCATTACCAGCTTTCCTGTCCCCCCCTTCCTTCTCATTCTTGCCCCTGGGCTGGTGTGCCCATTTTGCCTCATTTTGCTTTGCATGCCTGTCTAATCTTTGGCTCAAGGGTAAACCTCAGGTGTAAATTCAGTACTGAGCTAAAAGGGTGTCCGGGAGCCATACTCTGGGGTTTTTTTCAGTGTCTGTCAGATCAGTATGTGTTTTTTTCTTTTTGGGAGTTGACCTCAGTTCTGCATTTTTCTCCAGCTCTGTACAGGACCTTCTACTGTGATCTCTATCAGAGCAGTCAGTGGTAGCCAGGCACCATTTTGTTGTGCTGGACTTAGTCTGGTGGAGGCTGTGGTAGTTGTGGTACATTATTCCTTTGGACTGATATTTCCCTGTGTCCTAGGTTTTCTTCATTCTCCCTTGTTCTAGACAGGTTGGGACCAGTGGAGTATCTTAGATTGCCACTCTTAAGCTTTTAAGACCCCAGATGCTACTCACTAAAGTGGGATGTAGAACATTTTCTCTATAAACTATGTTAGGTCAATTGAGCAAGATATCTGGTCCATGGGCCCCAGGCCTCAGCCCACTAATTCAGTCCCTCAGGGAGTTTGGATGTGTCTCTGAAGCTTCCATGACCTTGCCTTGTCAAGTTGTGCTGACTTCACCAGTATTGTGTACTGTCTTATCCTTCATCAAAGTTACCACTTATCTATTGTCTAGTTAATGCTTTTCCCTTCCCACCCCTCCTCTCCCTAGTAATCATCAAAGATTATTTCTTTCTGTTCGTAAACCTTTTCATGAATTTTTATAATAGTGATCTCATACATTATTCGTCATTTTGTGATTGACTTATTTCACTCAGCATAATGCCCTCCAGATTCATCCATGTTGTGAGATGTTTCTCAGACTCATCATTGTTCTTTATTTTTGCGTAGTATTCCATTGTGTGTATGTACCATAGTTTGTTTATTCATTCATCTGTTGATGGGCACTTAGGTTGTTTCCATCATTTTGCTATTTGTGAATACTACCTCAGTGAACATGGGTGTGCATATGTCTATTTGAGTGATGGCTCTTAGTTCCCTAGGACATATTCCTAGGAGTGTGATTGCTGGATAGTATGGTATTTCTATTTCTAGCTTTTTAAGGAAGCTTCTATTTCTAGCTTTTCATGGATTTCCAAAATGGTTGTATGCTGCAATAGTTTTTGAATTATGTTCAGCAAATTTTACTTGTGTGTGATATTAGTGATATTGGTCAATAATTTCTGAATTCTGTTCAATCATTTTTCTTTGGAATGAGCACAAATATGGATCTCTTCTACTTGGTTGATCAGCCAGCTGTCTTCCAAATTTCTGCATCCACTTGTTAAAGATCTCAATTGGTATTTTGTCAATTCCTGGAGCCTTGTTTTTGCCTGTGTCTTCAGTCATCTTGGATTTCTTCCTTCAGTATTATTGGTTCTTGATCATATGATACCTCCTGAAATGGTTGACCATTTACCAATTTCTTTTGGTACAGTGATTCTGTGTATTCTTTTCATCTTCTTTTGATGCTTCCTGCATTGTTCAATATTTTGCCTGCAGAATCCTTCAAAATTGTAACTCGAGGCTTGGATTTTTTCTTCAGTTCTTTCAGTTTGAGAAATGCTGAGCCTGTTCTTCCTTTTTCATTTTCTAACTCCAGGCTATTGCACATTTCATTATGATACTTTTCTTTGTCTTCTCGAGCTGCCCTTTGAAATCTTTTCAGCTCTTTTACTTCATCATCTCTTCCATTCACTTTAGCTACAATACACTCAAGAGCAAGTTTCAGAGTCTTTTCTAACATCCATTCTAGTCTTTTCTTTCTTTCCTGTCTTTTTAGTGACCCTTTGCTTTCTTCATGCATAATGTCCTTCATGTCATCCCACAACTCCACTGGTCTTTAGTCGTTATTGTTCAATGCATCAAATGTATTCTTGAGATGGTCTCCAAATTCCAGTGGGGTATGCTCAAGGTCTTATTTTAGTTATCATGGACTTGTTTTAATTTTATTCAGCTTCAACTTAAACTTGCATATGAGCAGTTGTGGTCTGTTTAACAGATGGCCCCTAGCCTTGCTCTGACTGATGATATTGAACTTTTCCATTGTCTCTTTCCATAGGTGTAGTTGATTTGCTTCCTGTGTATTCCATCCTGCGAAGTCCATGTGTATAATTGCCATTGATGTTGTTGGAAAAAGGTATTTGTAATGAAGAAGTCATTAGTCTTGCAAAATTCTATCATGAGATCGCTGGCATTGTTTCTGTCACCAAGTCCATATTTTCCAACTACTGATCCTTCTTCTTTGTTTCCATCTCTCACATTCCAATCACCAGTAATTATCATTGCATCTTGGATCCATGTCTGATCAATTTCAGACTACGGAATTTGGTAAAAATCTTCAATTTCCTTGTTTTTGGCATTAGTCATTGCTGCGTAAATGTGAATAATGGTCGTATTAAGTGGTCTCCCTATCACTGACAGGATAACATAAGAGTTGATCTTGAAATGTTCTTTTTGATGATAAGTGCAACACCATTTCTTTTCAATTTGTCATTCCCAGCATAGTAGACCATAGATTGTCTGATTCAAAATGGTCAATATCAGTCCATTTCAGCTCACTAATGCCTAAGAATAAGGAATCCCAAAGAAGAATTGATGCCTTTGAGTTATGGTGCTGGCATATTGAATATACCATTGACTGCCAGAAGAACGGACAAATGTATCTTGGAAGAAATACATCCAGAATTCTCAAGCAAGGATAGTGAGACTTCATCTCACATAATTAGGACATGTTGTCAGGAGGTACCTATTCCTGGAGAAGGACATCATGCCTGGTAACGTAAAGGGTCAGCGAATAAGAGGAAGAGCCTCAACAAGTAGATTGACACAGTGGCTGCAACGGTGGGCCCAACATAGCAATTATGAGGATGGTACAATACCAGGCAGTGTTTTGTTATGTTGTACATAGGGTTGCTATGAGTCAGAACTAACTGAAAGACAACTAACAACAACATATTATGTTTCAATATAGGGAAGTGTGAGGCCTCTTTTTTAGTTCTTTTTCTTCAATATTGCTTTGGTTATTCAGGGTTCCTTTTCTTTCCACTTAAATTTGGTCATTAGTTTTTCCATTTTACTAAAAAATGTTGTTGGGGTTTGTAACGGGATTGCATTGTATTTGTAGAACACTTTAGATAGAATTGACATTTTCACTGTATTAAGTTTTCCAATGCATGAGCTTAGGGTGTCTGTTCATTTTTGTAGGTCTCTTTTGGCTTCTTGCAATAGCACTTTGTAGTTTTCTTTGTGTAGGTCTTTTACATCCCTGGTTAGATTTATTCCTAAGTATTTTATCTTTTTAGAGGCTATTATAAATGTCATTATTTTCTTGATTTCTTTTTTGGAGTAGTCTTTGTTGTGTTGAGATATCCAACCGATTTTTGTGTGTTGATCTTGTACCCTCAATGTTGCTAAATACTCCTATTAGTTCCAGTAGTTTTCTTTGAAATCTTTAGGGTTTTCTAATGTATAGGATCATATCATCTGCCAGTATAGATAGTTTTACTTCTTCCTTTCTGATCTGGGTACATTTTATTTTTTTATTTTGTCTTATTACTTTAGCTAGGACTTCCAGTACAATGTTGAATAAGAGTGGCGATAATAGGCATTATTGTCTCACTTCCATTCTCAAAGACAAGGCTCTCAGCCTTTCTCCATTGAGTAATTTGTTGAGTAATTTGTTGTTAAATATGTTGAGAAATTTCCCATATGTTCCTACTTTGCTGAGAGTTTTTATCAGTGAAGGTGTTGGATTTTATCAAATGCCTTTTCTGCATCAATTGACATGCTCTTATGTTTTCTTTTTCCTTTGTTTAATTTTTGTGGTAGATTACATTGATTGATTTTCTAGTGTTCAACCAACCTTGTAATCCTGGTATTAATCCCACTTGATTATACTATATGGATTTTTGATATCTTGCTGAAGGCTGTTCGCTAAAATTTTATTGAAAATTTTTGCATCTATGTTCACAAGCCCCCATGTGTCTGTCAGTTTGTCGTACTGTGGAGGCTCGTGTGTTGCTGTGATGCTGGAAGCTATGCCATATTCAGATACCAGCAGGGTCACCCATGGGGGACAGGTTTCAGCTGAGCTTCCAGACTAAGACAGACTAGGAAGAAGGACCCAGCAGTCTACTTCTGAAAAGCATTAACCACTGAAAACCTTATGAATAGCAGCAGAACATTGTCTGCTATAGTACTGGAAGATGAGCCCCCCAGGTTGGAAAGCACTCAAAAGATGACTGGGGAAGAGCTGCCTCCTCAAAGTAGAGTCAATCTTAATGACGTGGATGGAGTCAAGCTTTCGGGACCTTCATTTGCTGATGTGGCACAGCTCAAAATGAGAAGAAACAGCTGCAAATATCCATTAAAAATCAGAACCTGGAATGTACGGAGTATGAATCTAGGAAAATTGGAAATAGTCAACAATGAAATGGAATGCATAAGCATCAGTATCCTAGGCATTAGTGAGCTGAAATGGACTGGTATTGGCCATTTTGAAATGGACAATCATATAGACTACTATGCTGGGAATGACAATTCAAAGAGGAATGGTGTTGTGTTCATGGTCAAAAAGAATGTTTCAAGATGTATCCTGAAGTACAATGCTGTCAGTGATAGGATAATATCCATACGCCTACAAGGAAGACCAGTTAATACGACTATTATTCAAATTTATGCACCAACCACTAGGGCCAAAGATGAAGAAATAGAAGATTTTTATCAGCTGCTGCAGTCTGAAATTGATTGAACATGCAATCAAGATGCATTGATAATTACTGGTGATTGGAATGCAAAAGTTGGAAACAAAGAAGGACCAGTAGTTGGAAAATATGGCCTTAGTAATAGAAACAATGCCAGAGATTGAATGATAGAATTTTGCAAGACCAACGACTTCTTCATTGAAAATACCTTCTTTCACCAACATAAATGGCGACTATACACATGGACCTCACCAGATGGAACACACAGAAATGAAATTGACTACATCCGTGGACAGAGACGATGGAAAAGCGCAATATCATCAGTGAGAACAAGGCCAGGGTCCGACTGTGGAACAGACCATCAATTGCTCACATGCAAGTTCAAGCTGAAACTGAAGAAAATCAGAGCAAGTCCACGAGAGCCAAATTATGACTTTGAGTATATCCCACCTGAATTTAGAGACCATCTCAAGAATAGATTTGATGCATTGAACACTAGTGACCGAAGACCAGACGAGTTGTGGAATGACATCAAGGACATCATCCATGAAGAAAGCAAGAGGTCACTGAAAAGACAGGAAAGAAAGAAAAGACCAAGATGGATGTCAGAGGAGACTCTGAAACTTACTCTTCAGTGTCGAGCAGCTAAACTGAAAGGAAGAATTGATGAAGTAAAAGAACTGAACAGAAGATTTCAAAGGGCCTCTCCAGAAGACAAAGTAAAGTATTATAATGACATGTGCAAAGAGCTGGAGATGGAAAACCAAAAGGGAAGAACACACTCTGCATTTCTCAAGCTGAAAGAACTGAAGAAAAAATTCAAGCCTCGAGTTACAATATTGAAGGATTCCATGGGGAAAATATTAAACGATGCAGGAAGCATCAAAAGAAGATGGAAGGAATACAGAGTCATTATACCAAAAATAATTAGTCAATATTCAACCATTTCAAGAGGTAGCATATGATCAGGAATCGATGGTACTGAAGGAAGAAGTCCAAGCTTCTCTGAAGGTATTGGCAAAAAACAAGGCTCCAGGAATTGATGGAATATCATTTGAGATGTTTCAACAAACAGATGCAGTTCTGGAGGTGCTCACTCGTCTATGCCAAGAAATATGGAAGGCAGTTTCCCGGCCAATTGATTGGAAGAGATCCATATTTATGCCTATTCCCAAGAAAGGTGATCCAACCGAATGTGGAAATTATAGAACAATATCATTAATATCATATGCAAGCAAAATTTTGCTGAAGATCATTCAAAAGTGGCAGCAGCAGTATATTGACAGGGAACTGCCAGAAATTCAGGCTGGTTTCAGAAGAGGACGTGGAACCAGGGATAATATGGCTGATGTCAGATGGATCCTGGCTGAAAGCAGAGAACACCAGAAGGATGTTTACCTGTGTTTTATTGACTATGCAAAGGCATTTGACTATGTGGATTTTAACAAACTATGGATAACACTGCGAAGAATGGGAATTCCAGAACCCTTAATTGTGCTCATGAGAAACCTTTACATAGATCAAGAGGCAGTTGTTCAGACAGAACAAGGGGATACTGATTGGTTTCAAGTCAGGAAAGGTGTGCGTCAGGGTTGTGCTCTTTCACCATACCTATTTAATGTGTATGCTGAACAAATAACATGAGAAGCTGGACTATATGAAGAAGAACAGGGCATCAAGATTGGAGAAAGACTCATTAACGACCTGCATTATGCAGATAACACAGCCTTGCTTGCTGAAAGTGAAGAGGACTTGGAGCACTTACTAATGAAGATTAAAGACCACAGCCTTCAGTATGGATTACACCTCAACATAAAGATAACAAAAATCCTCACAACTGGACCAATGAGCAACAACATGGTTAATGGAGAAAAGATTGAAGTTGTCAAGGATTTCATTTTACTTGGATCCACAATCAACAGCCATGGAAGCAGCAGTCAAGAAATCAAAAGACACACTGCACTTGGCAAATCTGCTGCAAAGGATCTCTTCAAAGTGTTGAAGAACAAAGATGTCACCCTGAAGACTAAGGTGCGCCTCACCCAAGCCATGGTATTTTCAGTCACATCATATGCATGTGAAAGCTGGACAATGAATAAGGAAGACCGAAGAAGAGTTGACGCCTTTGAATTGTGGTGTTGGCGAAGAATATTGAATATACCATGGATTGCCAGAAGGACGAACAAATCTGTCTTGGAAGAAGTGCAGCCAGAATGCTCCTTAGAGGCAAGGATGGCGAGACTGCAGCTGACATACTTTGGACATGTTGTCAGAAGGGATCAGTCCCTGGAGAAGGACATGATGCTTGGCAGAGTATAGGGTCAACGGAAAAGAGGAATACCCTCAACAAGGTGGATTGACACAGTGGCTGCAACAATGGGCTCAAGCATAACGATTGTAAGGAGGGCGCAGCACCGGGCAGTGTTTCATTCTGTTGTGCATGGGGTCGCTATGAGTCGGAACCGACTCGACAGAACCTAACAACAACAACATGGTCACAAGAGAAATTGGTCTGTAATTGCCTTTTTTGTCTGTGTGTGATGTCTTTGTCTGGTTTAGGTATCAGGGTTATGTTGGCTTCATAGACAGAGTTTGTTGCTGTTCTCTCCTCTTCTGTGTTTTTGAAGAGATTGAGTAGGATTGGTGTTAACTTTTTCCTGAACGTTTGTTTGGTAGATAGAATTCTCCAGTGTAGCAATCTGGTCCTGGGCCTTCTTTTGTTTGTTGTGTTCACAGATTTTTGATGATCTCTTCAATCTCTTCTTTTGTGACGGGTCTGTTTAAATTTTCTACCTCTGTTTGTGTTAACTTGGGTAGGTAGTGTGTTTCTAGTAACTTGTCCCTTTGATTTAGGATTTCAAATTTTTTGGAGTACAATTTTTCATAGTAAACATTTATGATCTTCTTTATAGCTGTAGGATTGGATGTACTGTCACCAATTTCATTTCTTAATTTGCTGATTTGCCTTTTCTGGTTTTTTCTTTTGTCAATCTTGCCAGTGGTTTTTCTATGTTATTGATCCTTTTCAAAGAACCGACTTCTGGTTTTGTTGAAGCTTTCTATAGTTTGTCTATTTCATTTATTTCTGCCCTCATCTTTATTATTTCCTTTTTTCTGGTGACGTTTGGCTTCTTTTGGTTTTACTTTTCTATTTGTTCAAGTTGTTGGTTTAAGTTAATGATTTTGGATCCTTCTTTTGTAATGTAGGCATCACTTTTTGCTATGAATTTCTCTCTAATCACTGTTTTTGGTGTGACCCAAAGGTTTTGATATGTTGTATTTTCATTTGAATCTTAGAATTTTTTTAATGTCACTTTTGATTTCCTCTGTGACCCAATAGTTTCTTAGTAGTGTATTGTTTAGTTACATGTATGTATTTACTTTTCTGGTTTTTGATTTCTAGCTTCATATTGTTATGGTCAGAGAAAATGCTTTGTATTGTTTCAATCTTTTTAAATTTATTGAGACTTGTTTGGTGTCCTAGCATATGGTCTATTCTGTAAAATGACCTATGTGCTTTTAAGAAGAATGTGTATTATTCTGATGCTGAGTGGATAGTCTCAGTTATCTAGTGCTGCTATAACAGAAAGACCACAAATGGATGGCTTCAACAAACAGAAGTTTATTCTCTCACAGTCTAGTAGGCTAAAAGTCCGAATTCAGCGCATCAGCTCCAGGGGAAGGCTTTCTGTCTGTGTCAGCTCTGGCAGTGGGTCATTTTCATCAATCTTCCCCTGGACTAGGAGCATCTCATCACAGTGACCCCAAGTCCAAAGGACATATTATTCTCCTGGCTCTTGTTTCTTGGCAGTATGAGATCCCCATGTCTCTCTGCTCACTTCTCTCTTTCATATCTCAGAAGAGACAACCTAATCGTGTAGATTGAGTCCAGCCTCATTAACATAACTGCCTCTAATCCTGCCTCATTAACATCATAGAGGTAGGATTTACAGCACAGGAAAATCACATCAGATGACAAAGTGGTGGACAATCACACAATACTGGTAATCATGGACTAGCCAAGTTGACACATAATTTTGGGGGGACCCAATTCAATCCATTACAGTGGAGTGTTCTCTATATATCTGTTAGGTCTACTTGGCTTATGGTTTTATTTATGTTCTCAATGTCCTTAATCTTCTTTTTAGAAGTTCTGTTTATAATCAAAAGCAGTGTGTTGAAGTCCCTTACTATTATTGTGAAGTTGTCTATTTCTCCTTTCACATTAGTCAGTATTAGTAGTTTCATGTATTTTGGAGCATTGCTGTTAGTTGCATATATATTTATAACTATCTCTTCTTGCTGGATTGGCCCTTTTATTCTTATGTAACATCCTTCTTTATCTCTTGTAGTAGATTTTGATTTAAAGACTATCTAATATCAGTATGGCCACCCCTACTCTTTTTTGTTTATCAGTTGTATGAAATATTTTTCTCCATCCTTTTATTTTCAGTTTGTTTGTGTCCTTATGTCTTGTAGACAGCAAAAGGATGGATCATATTTTTCTATCCATTCTGCCACTCTCTTCCTTTTGAATGAGGGCAT
This sequence comes from Elephas maximus indicus, assembly GCF_024166365.1. Classification (NCBI taxonomy): domain Eukaryota; kingdom Metazoa; phylum Chordata; class Mammalia; order Proboscidea; family Elephantidae; genus Elephas; species Elephas maximus. Next base: position 85,243,566 of record NC_064846.1, read on the forward strand.
TTAAACCATTTACATTTAAGGTTATTATTGAAAACAAAATGTCTGCCCTACTCACTTTGCTATTCATTTTTTGAGTGTTTCATATCTTCTTTTTTTTTTTAATTCTTATTTTTCTGTTTTTGTTTGTATTTGGCTGTTTTCTTGTGATGAGCCTTTTTGCTTTCTTCCTTCTTTTCTTCTGATTATTTTTTTCTCAGTAATTTCTTAGTGGTTACCACATATATTACATTACACAACTTAAAATTGCAACAACATTTAACATATGAATAACAGTGAACATACAACCTTAACATAATAAATCTATTCCTGATATGCTCCTTCCTCTCCCACTTCTGTTGGTGTGTCTCCATTAACATCAATATACAACCTATATTCAATAAGTTTACTTTGTACTTATTTCTTGCAAAATTGGTATCGCGTTGTTTGAGGGATTTAATTACTGATTTTATTCCCTGAAAATATGATATACTTGGTCCTTACGATTGTCCATATTAGTGTGTTTTTTTGGAGATCTCTGTCTTAATTTTTTAATTATTTATTTTTTCCCATGTATAGATATGGGTATTTACTTAACGTTCTTACCTTTCCATTTGGAGTACTCCCCTTAGAAATACTTGAAAAGCTGGTCTGGCAGTGGCAAATTCCCAGATGTTCTGTTTGTTCAGGAATGTCATTTTGAATAGCAACATTGTTGGTTAAAGAATACTTAGTTGGCTATTGTTTTTATTCAGTATTTAATAATGCTGCTCCATTGTCTTCTGGCCTCCAGAGGTTCTGGGGAGAAATCTGCACTGACCCTTATGAAAGACCCTTGGTATGTTATATTGTGTTTTTCTCTTGCTGCTTTCCGAATTCTCTCCTTACCTTTGGTATTCAAGAATTTTATTAGGATATGGTGGCAGGTGATCTTTTTTTGTTTCTTCTAATTGAGGTTTTTGTAGCTTCCTGTATTGGCAGTCTTGGTTCTCCATTCAAATCTGAGAAATTCTCTTTGATTATCTCTTGGAAAATTGTTCTATGCCTTTATTATTGTCATGATGCTCTGGAATTTCGCTAATTATAATGCTAAACTTCTTAATTGAACCCCATATTTCCATGTTGGTTTGTCCACTTTTCTTTGTTCTTTACTCTTATTTCTTTTCAGAATTGATAAATTCAATTATTTTGTTTTCTAGTACATTTATTCATTCTTCCTCTTGTTCCATTCGATCATTGAGTGTTTCTCTTGCTTTTTCTAATTCAGTTGCTTTATTCTTCAGTTCTAGTAATTCTCTTCATTTTTGTTTTGTTTTGTTTTTGATGTTTTCAATTTCCTTGTTGAGTCTCTCATTTTGTTCCTTTATTTTTTTCCTGACCTCTGCTAGTTTGTTTTCTGTGTGCTTTTTTTTTCTTTAAACATATTTAGCAGCATACTCTGAAAATTATCAATTCTTTCCATTAGTCTGGCATCCATAGGAGAAATTTCCTCTTCTGCATGTTTTGCTTTTGATTGGTCCTTCTTTTGTTGTGATTTTGTGTGTTATACTATTTTTTTTGTTGAACTTGGGGCATTTTGTTCTTTTTTTTTTACTTCAAATTGTTTTCTGGTTTTTGTGGGAAGATTTTCTGTTTGGGTGCCCTGATCGTACAGTGACCAAGTGCCCAGCCACCAATCTAGAGGCTGGGGACCACACCCACCAGTAGCTCTGTGGGGGAAACATGTGGCAGCCTGTCTCTGCAAAGACTTATACTCCTGGAAACCCCATGGGGTAGCTCTACTCCACCCCATAGGGTTGCTATGAGTCAGAATCAACCCAGTGGCAGTGTGCTGGGTATCTTATACTTAGGATCACTAGATAGCACTCTTATTCTTAGATTTTTTTCAGTGCTGATTCAGGAGTGCTGGATCCTTGCTCTTGGGAATTCAATACGCATGCATGGGGGTGGTTAACTGGTCCCACATGCTGTCATAAGCAGTGGGGCTCGACTTTCCTGTAGAAAAGGTGGAGGGCATTCTATGTCTTTCCCTCATAGGTGCACTGGCACAGGCTCTCCCACAGTGTGTTGCTGTGGGCAGGGAGCCATTGATTTCCCTCTGTGGTGCCCGTCTGTCCAAAGTGTTCCCCTTTCCCTGTCTTTCTTGAAGTTTCTCCTGGTCCTGGTTCCTGTCCATCTCAGGCCTCAGTGAGATTCAACAACACTCTCTCACAGAGCTGTGGTCTCCCTTTGTCCCTCCCAATTCTGCAGCCTATGGACTTCCGTGGCCAATCTATGCTGCTTTAAAAATTGCATTACAGCTTCCTCAAATTAGCTCCCTTCCTGTGTTGCCTATTTGTGGTATTGATCAGTCCTGTTCCAAAATGGCTGCAATGAACAAGTGCCCCAGATGTAAATGGGTAGGTTCTCCCAGCTTCTGTGTCATCCTTGTTCCTCCTCTTCCTCATTTCTGGACTCACCCCAACTCTCCAACACCTCAACTGCCATCCAAAGTTCTGAGATTTTAATCTGTGCTTGTTTATATCCATTGTTCAGTGGGTTAGTTGTTATGGAAGTAAATGGGAGCATACACTCACTTCACCTTCTTGCTCCACGCTTTCTGATAGTTACTGTCTGCCTTTATTGGGAGTGGTGTATTGAAGTCTCCAACTACTATTGTAGTGCTATTTCTACCTTCAATTCTTTCAATCTTTGCTTTATTCATTTAGGTGGTTCAGTGTTAGGTGTATGTTTATTTACAACTGTGATAGCTTCTTGTTGAGTTGGCTCTATAATCTTTGCATAATGTCCTTCTTTGTCTCTTATAACAGATTTTGACTTAAAGTCTATTTCATCTAATATTAAGTTCACCACATTCACTCTTTTTCATACTATACCTAATAGACATATACAGAACATTCCACCCAATGATAGCACAATGTACATTCTTTTCCAGTACACATAGATCATGACCGCATCTTAGGCCACAAAGCATATCTCAATAAATTTAAAAAGTCTGAAATCTTATATAGCATTTTCTCAGATTACAATGGTATAAAATTAGAAATCAATAGCAAAATGAAAGCTGGAAAATGTACAAATATATGGAAATTGAACAACATATTATTAATCAACAAATGGGTCAAGTAAGAAATCAAAAAGGAAATCAGAAAATACTTGGAGTTGAAAGAAAATGAAAGTACCCAACATATAAAAATTTATGCAACACAACCAAAATAGGTCTCAGAGGCAAATTTATAGTCGTTGTTTTTAGTTGGAATTAAGTTGACTTTGACTCATACTGATCTTATGAATAACAGAACAAAATGTTGCTTGGCCCTGTGCATCTTCATGATTGTTGGTACGTTTGAGTCACTGTTGTGGCCACTGTATCAATCCATCTCATTTACAATTTCTCTCATTTTTGCTGACCCTCCACCTTACCAACCATGATGTCTTTTTCTAGCAATTGATATTTCCTGATGATGTGTCCAAAGTAAGTGAGTTGAAGTCTTGACAGTCTAGCTTCTATGGAGCAAAAAACCACCTATATTTAATAAAAGAATGATGACAAATTTACAGCCTAAACAACTTGAGCAATTAGAAAAAGAAGAGCAAAACAAACACAGAGCAACTACAGGGAAGGTGACAACAGAGATCAGAGCAGAAAGAAACAAAATAGAGAATGAAAAAACAATAGAATCAATGAAACCAAGATTTCTCTTTCTTAAAAGAGCAATAAAATTGACAAGCTTTCTGCTAGACTGACAAAGAAAAGCAGAGAAGATGCAAATATCTAAAATCACAAACAAAAAGGGTAGCATTACAACTGACCTTAGAGAAATAAAAAGAATAGTAACAGAATACTATGAACAATTTTTTACCACCATGTGCCTGTCAGTTTGTTGTACTGTGGTGGCTTGCATGTTGCTGTGATACTGGAAGCTTTGCCACCAGTATTTCAAATACCAGCAGGGTCACCCTGGGTAGATAGGTTTCAGTGGCACTTCCAGATTAAGACAGACTAGGAAGAAGGACCTGGCAGTCTGCTTCTGAAAAAATTGGCCAATAAAAACCTTATGAATAGCAGCAGAACATTGCCTGATGTAGTGCCAGAAGATGAGCCATTTAGGCTGGAACACACTTAAAGTATGACTGGGGAAGAGCTGCCTCCTTAAAACAGAGTCAGCCTTAATAACATGAATGGAGTCAAGCTTTCGGGACCTTCATTTGATTTGCTGATGTAGCATGGCTCAAAATGAGAAGAAACAGCTGCAAACATTCATTAATAATTAGAACCTGGAATGTACGAAGCGTGAACCTAGGAAAATCAGAAGTTGTCAAAAATGAAATGGAACATAATCCTAGGCATTAGTGAGCTTAAATAGTCTGGTATTGGCCATTTTGAATGAGACAATCATATGGTCTACTATGCTAAGAATGACAAATTGAAGAGGAAATCACATGATAGAATTTTGCAAGACCAATGACTTCTTCATTACAAACACCTTTATTCAACAACATAACTGGCTGCTATACATGTGAACCTTGCCGAATGGAATAAAATCAACTACATCTGAGGAAAGAGATGATGGAGAAGCTCAATATAATCAATATCAAGGCCAGGGGCCTACTGTGGAACAGACCATAAAATGCTCATATACAATTTCAAATTGAAGTTGTGCATTAAAACAAATTATGGATAACATTGCTAAGAATGGGAATTCCAGAACACTAAATTTTGCTGATGAGGAATTGTACATAGACCAAGAGGCAGTTGTTCGGACAGAACAAGGAGATACTGTGTGGTTTAAAGTCAGAAGGTGCGTGTCAGGGTTGTATCCTTTCACCATACTTATTCAGTCTGTATGCTGAGCAAATAATTAGAGAAGCCAGTCTATATGAAGAAGAATGGGGTGTCAGAATTGGAGGAAGACTCATTAACAACCTGCATTATGCAGATGGCACAACCTTGCTTTCTGAAAATGAACAGAACTTGAAGCACTTACTGATGAATATCAAAGACCAGAGCCTTCAGTATGGATTACACCTCAACATAAAGAAAACAAAAATTCTCACAACTGGACCAATAAGCAACATCATGATATACCGAGAAAATATTGAAGTCAAGGATTTCATTTTACTTGGATCCACAATTAATGCCCATGGAAGCAGCAGTCAAGAGATGCATTGCATTGGGAAAGTCTGTTGCAAGGGACCTTTTTAAAGTGTTAAAAAGCAAAGATGTCATTTTAAGAGCTAAGGTGCACCCAACCCAAGTCATACTGTTTTCAATCACCTCATATGCATGTGGAAGCTGGACAATGAATAAGAAAGGCCAATGAAGAATTGATCCCTTTGAAATATGGTTTTGGCAAAGAATATTGAATATACCATGTACTCTCAAAAGAACGAACAAATCTGTCTTTCAAGAAATACAACCAGAATGTAACTTAGAATCAAGGATGGTGAGACTTCATATCATGTATTTTGAACATATTATCAGGAGGGACATCATGCTTGGTAAAGTAGAGGGTCAGTAAAAAAGAGGAAGACCCTCAATAAGATGGAATGACACAGCAGCTGCAACGATAGGCACAAGCATGACGATTGTGATGATGGTGCAGGACCAGTGTTTCATTGTGTTGTACATAGGCTCGCTATGAGTTGGAACCGACTCAACAGCACCTAACAGCAACAAAATAGGTAACTTAGAGAAAACTGAAAAATTCAAAAAAAACATAAACTTCCTCCATTGACTCAAGAAGAAATAGAAGATCTTTATATACCCATAACAAGTGAAGAGATTGAATCGTTAATCAAAAACCTCCCAACAAAGAAGGTCCAGAGCCAGATGGGTTCACCGATGAATTCAACCAAACATTTAAAAAAGAATTAACATGAATCCCTTAACTTTGTGCAGCGACCCCATTCTCCTGGCCCATTGACACAGGAACTCCATTCCCTAAACTTTGGGTGGCAGCCCCATCCTCTTGGCTCTGAGTGGTAGCCCCACCCGCTGGAACCAAGGTGGTGGTGGCATCTTTACTCTTTGAAAGCTCGAAGGCAGAAGCTTGACCCTTTGAATCCAAGGACATGGCAGCCCTGACCTCATACTCCTTCTGACAGTTCTGCTGATCTAATAACTGCTCCTGAGATGGTGCCTTCCTTTACCTGAAGGGGAACAGATATTTATAACTAAGTAGCTGAATTGGCCCATTTTCTGCCTGTAGAATTCCATGAGGTTATTGCTGGTTCAGTAGTAGAAATTTTGCTCCATGGGGGAGACCTTCATTTGATTCCCAGCCAATACACCATATGTTCAGCCATCACCCATATGTCAGTGGTAGCTTGTGTGTTGCTATGATGCTGGATAGGTTTCAGTGGAGCTTCCAAACAAGGATGGACTAGGAAAAAAGGCCTGGCTACTTCTAAAAATCAGCCAGTGAAAATCCTATGAACCATGATGTTCCAATCCATATCATAGGGATGATGCTGGACTCGTTAGCATTTCATTCCACTGTGCGTGGGGTCACCATGAGTCTGAGGCCAACTCGATGTCAGCTAACAACAACAGAATTCCGAGAGGCAGATGGCTTTCCTTTGCTTCGTCCTGTCTCTGTCCCTTTTAGTCTAAGCTGATAGGATTTCTCCTGAGGTTGTCAATTAAATCTATCAGTCACAGGTCTGATCTTTAGCAAAATGTTGTATAGCCACACACTTGGTATCCTTTCCAGATCACACTCCATTAGTATTTACAAAATAATTTTCCAAATCCTTAAGTTCTGTTTTTTTTTACACAGTTTATTTCTAAGTCTGTCTCTTCTTCTCCAACATTTTACTATAACCAGCAAGGATAAACTCTACTGCCCCTTTAAGCTCTTCCTTAGACATCTCCTCAGCCAAATATTCAAGTTCATCACTTACAAGTTCCACTTTCCACCAAACATTCAAACATAATTAAAATAAGTTCTTTGACATTGCAAAAAAGGTGTCACCTTTCCTCCAGTGTCCAATAACATGTTCATCATTTCCTTTTAAAACCTTACCAGAGCCATATGTAACATCCATATTTCGAGCAACCTGTTCATGGTGATAGAAGCTTTCTCCACAGGTCTCAATTCTTTCTGAGCCCTCATCAAAATCTCCTTTAATGGCCATAATTCAACAACCAGTCCCTTCAAGGCAACCTATGGACTTGCTATCAAGCACATAGAAATTTCTTCAGTCTTTATCTATTACCCAATTTAAAAACCATCTTCACAATTTAGGTATTTGTTAGAACAGCATTCCACAAAGATAAAATTCTATCTTAGTTACTGTTATGAATTGAATTGTGTCCCCCCAAAATATGTGTTGTAAATCCTAACCTCTATGTCTGTGGTTATAATCCCATTTGGGAATTAGTTTTCTTTGTTATGTTAATAAGACAGGATTAGTGTAGGGTGTACTCGAGCCAATCTCTTTTGAGATATAAAAGAGATAAAATAAGCAAGCAGAGATGGGGGAAGAAAGATGCCAAGGCACATGAAGATTTCCCAGGAGCAGAAGAGACAAGGACCTTCCCCCAGAGCCAACAGAGAGAGAGAGAAAACCTTCCTCTAGACCTGGTGCCCTGAATTCAGACTTCTAGCCCTCTAAATCTTGAGAAAATAAATTTCTGTTTGTTAAAGCCATCCACTTGTGGTATTTCTGTTATACCAGCACTGGATAACTAAGACAGTTACCTAGTACTCCTGTACCATAAATACCACAAGTGGGTTTCTTTAAAGAACATACAGGAATTTTCTCACATTTCTGGATTCCAGAAGTCTAAATCAGGGTCTTGGCTGTATCAGTTTCTTCCTTGTAGGTAGTTGCAGGAGTTCCTGGATTCCTTGGCTTGTAGACAAACCTCACATGGCATCTGTTTTCCCCAAGTGTGCTTGTCTATTTGCCTAATCTGTTTATAATTCAGAAGCTATTATATTTAGAACCCACCCTACTTGGGTATGATCTAACTAACATAAAACAAAAACTATTTCCAAACGTGATTACTTCCACAGTTATAAGGGTTAGGATTCTAACATATATTTTTGGAGGACAAAATTCAATTCATAACACTAGGTAAATGGGCTGCAGTAGCACACCAAATGCAGAATATGTTGCTTCCAAAATCCAAAGAGTTCTACTAGGCACTGTGCTTTTTTTTTTTTTTTTTTTGGTGGCAGTAGAGGCCAGATTCAGTAACTTATCTTTCACCTTATAAAGTATACCTCAATCAGCTCCACCCCACTGGACCTACAGAAATTCCATTGAAGTGGAAGGCCCCTGAATTTTTGGCATATTTATTTCTCACACACAAATGTCTTAACAATATTTTTTGAGTAGTTGCTACTTCTTGTTCACTATATCCAATCAGCTTGATATCATCAATGGAATGGACCACTGTGATGGCCTGTGGAAAGAAAAAGTGACCATGTTCATAAAGGGCTAGAAAATTGACATACCTCTGAGGTAAGACAGTGAAGGTGTATTTCTGGCCTTGTCAGCTAAAAGCAAACTGCTTCTGGTGGTCTTTACTAATAAAAACTCGTTGCCATTCTGACTCATACTGACCCTATAGGACAGAGCAGAACTGCCCCCATAGGGTTTCCCAGGAGCACCTGATGAATTTGAACTGTCCACCTTTGGGTTGGCAGCTGAACTCTTAACCACTGTGCCACCAGGGCTCCAGTTTTACTAATACTGCTGTCCAGTTGATTCTGACTCATAGGAAGCCTATAGGACAGAGTAGAACTGCCCCATAGGGTTTCCAAGGAGTGCCTGGTGGATTTGAACTGCTGACCTTTTGGTTTCCATTACTAATAGGTACCAAAAATAAATAAAGCATTTGCCAGATCAATAGCTGTATACCAGATACCAGAAGATGTGTTAATTTACTCAAGCAATCAAACCATACCTGCAACAGCAGCTGCAATTGAAGTCACCACTTGGTTAAGTTCATGATAATCTACTGTCAGTCTTCAAGAGGCAAGTTGAATGAAGATGTGGGGATCATCAGCCCTGTATCTTTCAAACTCTTGATGGTGGTACTAATCTCTTCAGTGTCTCTAGGAATGAAGTATTGCTTTTAGTTTACTACTTTTCTGGGTAGAGGCCTTTCTACTGTCTTCTACTTGGCTTTTTATACCATAATAGCCACCACTCCACAGGTCAGGAAACCAAAGTGGGGATTCTGACAGTTGCTGAGTAATCCATTCCAACTGTGCATTCTGCAACTGAGTAAATCAATATAAGATGAGTTCAGGGACTAGTAGATCCAAGACTGACTTCAGCTAAAAGTTTACTGAATACCTGACCTCCATAAGCCCCTACTCTATAACCGTTTGGACCACAGTAACATTTTGGTTCTCCTGGAATTAGTGTCAGTTCAGAGCCAGTGTCCAGTAAACCACCAAAATTCTGATCATTCCCTTTTCCTCAGTGCACACCCATCTTGGTAAATGGCTCTAGGTCTCTTTGGGGAATGTTGGGAGAATAATTAACAGTATATATTTTTGAATGTGTAGTCAGACCCTTACTTAAGGGAACCCAGCCTTACTTTTATTCATGGGGTTGTGGATCTGTAAATTGCTTCAATTCTAGGAATTGATTGAGGGGCTGTGGCTCTATGTTTTGGCGGCTCAAGTTATATTTCTGTTCACTTGACCTAAAATTCTTCTTATACAGACCAAGTAAGAATTTAGTACACTTCCCATCTTTTTCACTTTTAGGGGCACCATAATCAACTAACCAATACCATAGGGTTCTGTGAGTCAGACTATTCTGATTACTGCATTCACTCTGCTGTCCATTATGGTAACCACACACACTTTGTGTTTGGCAATTAAGTGCTACCACATAACTCCTGCCACCAAGGGCTCCAATTATCTCCATTACATTTAGTTTTCCCAATTCAGTGGGAGACCTTCTGTATTTAACAGTCATTAAAGCTTACAACATAAATATCTTACAACTTAGAGGCAAAAAATAGTTTATTTCATGGGATATAAGGATGACTTTTATCACGTAATTTTTTGTTTTTTCTGATCCACAACATCAAGCGCTTCAATTACATCAAAGTATCTACTTATTCAGAGTCATGGTTTAGAGGTTACATGCAAAGATAAGCTATTGTTCTTTTCCTAGGCTTCTGCTGCAATTCCTAGACAAACCAGATAAACGAAATTGTTTCTTTTTGTTCTAAACCTACCAGCACCAACATCATAACATGCTTCAAAAAGACCAATTATTTGGTGATAACATGTGGAGCCAATACCTAATCTGTTAAATCACAAATGGTCGTATGAAAAGTGTTACCTGTGCCATTTGTGGGTTGCAAGAATTTTACGATTTCTCCCAATGAATAAGATCCTTATAATCTACACCAATAAAAAGCACAGAAATATAAGACATTGATGAACTCTGTACCTCAAAATTACAGACCTGACTTCTATATAACATTACTGACAGAGTAGATAATGCACCAAAGCATCCATAGAAAACTACAGAAAGGCTGAAGAAATAATTTTCCAAATTCTCTTAAACAGTTATTCCAGTTTCCTCCACATCCCATCTCTGTTTCTGATAAACAGTGCTCAAAATGCAAAATAAAAACACTACCTAGAGCCTACAAAATATAAGTAAAAGCAGTTGGATTTGGAGGGGAATAAAAACTTGGAGAAGTGACCCTCACAGAAGTGAAAATTTGGGAGAAAAAAAGAGAGAGAGAGAATCAATGAAACAAAAAAAATTTAAATATAAGCGTCCAGCAAAAGTAACAAAAATGAAAAGATACAAGGCAAAAATTACCAAGATCAGGAATAAAAAAAAAAGACCTGCAGCCATCAAAAGGACAAAGGAGCACTATAATGTTCAACCATTTCATGAGGTAACGTATGATAAAGAACTGATGGTACTGAAGGAAGATGTACAAGCTACACTGAAGGCCTTGATGAAAAACAAGGCTCCAGGAATTGGTGGAATCCCAGTTGAGATGTTTTAACAAGTGGAGGCAATGCTGGAAGCACTCACTCATTTATGCCAAGAAATTTGGAAGTCAGCTACCTGACCAACTGACTGGAAGAGATCCATACTTGTGCCTATTCCAAAGAAAAATGATCCAACAGAATGTGGAAATTTAATATCACACACAAGTAAAATTTTGTTGAAGCTAATTAAAAATGGTTGCAGCAGTATACCAACAGAGGATGAGGAAGGAAGGAGGTCACTGCTGATGTCAGACAGATCTTGGCTGAAAGCAGAGAATACCTGAAAGATGTTAACCTGTGTTTTGCTGACTATGCAAAGGCATTTGACTGTGTGGATCATAACAAATTATGGACAATATTACAAAGAATGGGAACTCCAGAACACTTAATTTTGCTCATGAGAAACCTGTACATAGACAAAGACGCAGTCGTTCGAACAAAACAAGGGAATACTATGTGGTTTAAAGTCAGAAAATGTGTGCTTCAGGGTTGTATTGTTTCACCATACGTATTCAATCTGTATGCTAAGCAAATAATCAGAAAAGCTGGATGATATGAAGAAGAACACACCATGAGGATTGGAGAAGACTCATTAACAGCCTGCAATATGCAGATGACACAACCTTACTTGCTTAAAAAGAAGAGAACTTGAAGCACTTACTGATGAAGATCAAAGACTTCAGCCTTCAGTATGGATTGCACATCAACATAAGGAAACAAAAATCGTCACAATTGGACCAATAAGCAACATTATGATAAATGGAGAAAATATTGAAGTTGTCAAGGATTTCAGTCTTACTTGGATCCACAATTAATGTCCACAGAAGCAGCAATCAAGAAATCAAGATGGTGGAATAGACAGACGCTTCCATGAGCCCTCTTTACAACAAAGACCTGAAAAAACAAGTGAAACGAATATATTTGTGACAAGCTGGGAGCCCTGAGCATCAAAGGCAAACTTAGACAACGAACTGAGGGGCAGGGTAATGAAGAGACCGTTCAGAAGCAGAAAGGAGTTACCAGACCTGAATTGCGGGGAGCCCTCAGGCACCATTCCTGGGGTGGCGGCGGAGGCAGCGGCGGTGGGCTGGTCCTAGGTTCAGCCACAGTTTCCGCAGGGAGAAGCAAACAGCCACACAGCCAACTCACAACTCTGGAACCTGAGGAGAAGGGCGCTATCGGCAAAAGCTAAGTACTTCCATATATTTTACTGCGCCCCCCACCGACCCACCCCCAAGCCAGCTTCAGCAGCTGAATCCCTAGACCTGAGATAGACCTTGGTGAGAACCTGGAGCCATACTCCTGGCCTTGGGGAAGGAAAAAAATTGCAACTGAGAGGAAAAGATAATTTGCTAGCTCCACTAATTGGGGGAGCTCAGGCCAGAAGCGGCTCCTGTCCAGGCATAAACCGTCCATGGATCTTGAGCACCTTTCCCTTCTGCACGGACCTGTGTGGGCCTACTTTGGAAGAATAGGCCCTTGTTGGCAAACTCCAACCATTTCAGCTATGCAGTGGAGAGGTGGATGTTTGACATTTGACATTGCTTTGCCTATTAAACAGGTCCTCACCTACCCACAACAGGGACCTAAGGACTGGTGGCTCCACTTGGGTAGCCCAGCCACGCATGACACGGGTCCAGAGATAACTGGTACCTCCCAGTCCTTACAACAAAAATTTTGGGTGCCCATGGTCCCTCTGCAGAACCCACCCACCAGCACACTCTAGGGAACAGAGAAGCATTTTCCTCAGAGACACTTGGGGGTAGGTTCATAGCCCCCTGCCTTGTTCAGAGCATGACCCCGTGCTGCAATCAGATACGGGTATATACGCCAGTCACCCCTGTCCCTCTAAGACTGCAGGACAGAGCCTGTACCACACACTTGATATCAGCTACCTGGAAACCTGAGCTAAATTCATACAAGAAAACTGAATGGACTCCTAGACTGATATACCTGATAACAGCTCTAGCCAGCTGGGGACAGGACACCAGAGCACCAAAGGTGAAAATAATCAAGCTAGCTCACTCAAGCAACCCATAGAGGTATACCAAAACAAAACAAAGCAAGCAGCTACAACACAGTAAGCAAGCATAAATTAATACAATAACTTATAAATGGCTCAGAGACAACAGTCATATCAAGTTACATAAAGAAACGGGCCATGATCACCTCAACAGGCTCTCAAAACAAAGAGTCCAGGGATCTTTTAGATGAAAGCACATTCCTGGAATTACCAGATGAAAAATACAAAAGTTTAATCTACAGAACCCTTCAAGACATCAAGAATGATATGAGGCAATATGCAGAACAAGCCCAGGAACACACAGATAAAGCAACTGAAGTAATCAGAAAGATTATTCAGGAATGTAATGAAAAGTTTAACAAGCTGGAAAAATCCATAGACAGACAGCAATCAGAAATTCAGAAGATTAACAATAAAATTACAGAATTAGATAAGTCAATAGAAAATCAGAGGAGCAGAATTGAGCAAGTAGAAGCTAGAAATTCTGAACTCAAAGATAAATCACTTGGCAGTAGCATATTTGAAGAAGAATCGGATAAAAGAATTTTTAAAAATGAAGAAACCTTAAGTATCATGTGGGATTCTATCAAGAGAAATAACCTACAAGTGATTGGAGCCAGAACAGGGAGGAATAACAGAAAATACAGAGAAAATTGTTGAGGATTTGTTGGCAGAAAACTTCCCTGATACTGTGAAAGATGAGAAGATATCTATCCAAGATGCTTATCGAACTCCACATAAGGTAGATGTTAAAAGAAAGTCACCAAGACATATTATAATCAAGCTTGCCAAAACCAAAGATAAAGAGACAATTATAAGAGCACCAAGGGATAAAAAAAAAAAAAAAGTCATCTACAAGGGAGAGCCAATAAGAATAAGCTCGGACTACTCGGCAGAAACCATGCAGGCAAGAAGGCAATGGGATGACATATTTAAAAAAATTGAAGGAAAAAAATTGCCTGCCAAGAATCATACATCCAGCAAAAGTCTCTTAAATATGAAGGTGAAATTAAGACATTTCCAGATAAACACAAGTTGAGGGAATTTGTAAAAACCAAGCCAAAACTACAAGAAATACTAAAGGGAGTTCTTTGGTTAGAAACTCAATAATATCAGGTATCGACCCAAGACTAGAACACTGGGCAGAGCAATCATAAGTCAACCCAAACAGGGAAATAAAAAAAAAAGGCAAGATTAAAAAAAAAAGCCCAATACAGGGTAACAGCAATGTTATTATATAAAAGAAGAAAATACTAAAATAATAAAGAAGGACTAAGAAATGTAATCATACACCTTCCGAACGGAGAGGAAGAGATAGCGATATAGAGAAATAAACGTTAGTAATAAATTTAGAAAAATAGGGGTAAATAATAAGGTAACCACAACGGAGAAAAACTATCCTACACATCAAAATAAAATACAGGGGAAAAATACAGACTCAGCATAAACAAAATCAACAACAACAAATATGAGTAAAGGACAATATATAAAGAAAATCTACTCAGCACGTAAAATCAAGTGGGAAAAGGAAGCTGTCGACAAAAAAAAGGCATCAAAATGATAGCACTAAATTCATAAAAAAAAAAACCTATCCATAATTACCCTGAATGTAAATGGACTCAATGCACCAATAAAGAGACAGAGTGGCAGAATGGATTAAAAAACAAGATCCATCTATATACTGCCTACAAGAGACACACCTTAGACTTAGAGACACAAACTAAAACTCAAAGGATGGAAAAAGATATATTAAGCAAACAACAATCAAAAAAGAGCAGGAGTGGCAATATTAATTTCTGACAAAATAGACTTTAAAGTTAACTCCATCAGAAAGGATACAGAAGGACACTATATAATGATTAAAGGGACAATATACCAAGAGGATACAACCACATTAAATATTTATGCACCCAATGACAGGGCTGCAAGATACATAAAACTAACTCTATCAGCATTGAAAAGTGAGATAGACAGCTCCACAATAACAGTAGGAGACTTCAACACACCACTTTCGGTGAAGGACAGGACATACAGAAAGAAGCTCAATAAAGACACGGAAGATCTAAATGCCACAATCAACCAACTTGACCTCGTAGACATATACAGGACACTCCACCCAACAGCAACCAACTATACTTTCTTTTCTAGTGCACATGGAACATTCTCTAGAATAGACCACATATTAGGTCATAAAGCAAGCCTTAGCAAATCCAAAACACTGAAATATTACAAAACATCTTCTCTGACCATAAGGCCATAAAAGTGGAAATCAATAACAGGAAAAGCAGGGAAAAGAAATCAAACACTTGGAAACTGAACAACACCCTGCTCAAAAAAGACTGGATTATACAAGTCATTAAGGATGGAATAAAGAAATTCAGAGAATCCAATGAGAATGAAAACACTTCCTATCAGAGCCTTTGGGACACAGATCACCTATTTCATACGGAAGGGAAAGAGTCGCCAGATAAATAAGGCATTACTGAAAAGAAGAACAAAGTGGGAGGCCTTAATTTACCTGATTTTCGAACCTATTATACTACCACAATAGTCAAAACAGCCTGGTACTGGTACAACAATAGATACTTGGACCAATGGAACAGAATTGAGAATCCAGACATAAATCTATCCACATATGAGCAGTTGATATTTGACAAAGGCCCCAAAACAGTTAAATGGGGAAAAGACAGTCTTTTTAACAAACGGTGCCAGCATAACTGGATATCCATCTGCAAAAAAATGAAACAAGACCCATACCTCACTCCATGCACAAAAACTAACTCAAAAGGATCAAAGACCTAAATATAATATCTAAAACAATAAAGATCATGGGAGAAAAAATAGGGACAACGTTAGGAGCCCTAATACATGGCATAAACAGTATAGAAAACATTATAAAGAATGTAGAAGAAAACCTAGATAACTGGGAGCTCCTAAAAATCAAACACTTACGCTCATCCAAAGACTTCACCAAAAGAGTAAAAAGATTACCTACAGACTGGGAAAACGTTTTTAGCTATGACATTTCTGATCAGTGCCTGATCTCTAAAATCTACATGATACTGCAAAAAGACAAATAACCCTATTAAAAAATGGGCAAAAGATATGAACAGACACTTCACTAGAGAAGACATTCAGGTAGCTAAGAGATATATGAGGAAATGTTCACGATCATTAGCCTTTAGAGAAATACATATCAAAACTGCAATGAGATTTCATCTCACTCCCACAAGGCTGGCATTCATCCAAAAAAACACAAAATAATAACTGTTGGAGAGGCTGTGGAGAGATTGGAACACTTCTACACTGTTGATGGGAATGTCAAATGGTACAACTACTTTGGAAATCGATTTGGCGCTTCCTTAAAAAGCTAGAAATAGAACTACCATACGATCAAGCAATCCCACTCTTTGGTATATATGCTAGAGAAATAAGAGCCTTCACAAGAACAGATATATGCACACCCATGTTTATTGCAGCACTGTTTACAATAGCAAAAACAAGGTGCCCATCAATGGATAAATGGATAAATAAATTATGGTATATTCACACAATGGAATACTACACATGGATAAAGAACAGTGAGGAATCTGTGAAACATTTCATAACATGGAGGATCCTGGAAGGCATTATGCTGAGTGAAATGAGTCAGTTGCAGAAGGACAAATATTGTATAAGACCACTGTTATAAGAACTTGAGAAATAGTTTAAACTGAGAAGAAAACATTCTTTTGTGGTTACTAGAGGGGGGAGGGAGGTAGGGTGGGAGAGGGGTATTCACTAATTAGATAGTAGATAAGAACTTCTTTAGGTGAAGGGAAAGACAATACACAATACAGGGGAGGTCAGCACAATTGGACTAAACCAAAAGCAAAGAAGTTTCCTGAATTCCTGAATAAACTGAATGCTTCGAATGCCAGTGTAGCAGGGGCAGGGGTCTGGGGAGCATGGTTTCAGTGGACATCTAAGTCAATTGGCATAATAAAATCTATTAAGAAAACATTCTGCATCCCACTTTGAAGAGTGGCACCTGGGGTCTTAAATGCTAGCAAGAAGCCATCTGTGGTGCATCAATTGGTCTCAACCCACCTGGATCACAGGAGAATGAAGAACACCAAGGACACAAGGTGATTATGAGCCCAAGAGACAGAAAGGGCCACATGAATCAACGACTACATCATCCTGAGACCAGAAGAACTAGATGGTGCCCGGCTACAACCGATGACTGCCCTGACAGGGAACACAACAGAGCACCCGTGAGGGAGCAGGAGAGCAGTGGGATGCAGACCCCAAATTCTCATAAGACCAGGCTTAATGGTCTGACTGAGACTGAAAGACCCCGGTGGTCATGACCCCCAGACCTTCTGTTGGCCCAGGACAGGAACCATTCCCAAAGCCAACTCTTCAGACATGGATTTGACTGGACAATGTGTTGGAGAGGGATGCTGGTGAGGAGTGAGCTTCTTGGATCAGGTGGACACTTGAGACTATGTTGGCATCTCCTGCCTGGAGGGGAGATGAGAGGGTGGAGGGGGTTAGAAGCTGATGAAAAGGATACAAAAAGAGAGTGGAAGGAGAGAACAGACTGTCTCATTAGGGGGAAGAGTATTTGGGAGTGTGTAACAAGGTGTATATGGGTTTTTGTGTGAAAGACAGACTTGATTTGTAAACTTTCACTTAAAGCACAATAAAAATTATTTAAAAAAAAAGAGAGAGAGAGTGGCAGAATGGATTAAAAAACATGATCCATCTATATGCTGCCTACAAGAGACACACCTTAGACTTAGAGACACAAATTAAAACTCAAAGGATGGAAAAACATATCAAGCAAACAACAATCGAAAAAGAGCAGGAGGAGCAATATTAATTTCTGACAAAATACACTGTGAGGTTAAATCTACCAAAAAGGATAAGGAAGGACACTATACAATGATTAAAGGGACAATATACCAGGAGGATATATCCATATTAAATATTTATGCACCCAGTGACAGGGCTGCAAGATACATAAAACAAACTCTAAGAGCTTTGAAAAGTGAGATAGACAGCTCCACAATTACAGTCGGAGACTTCAACACATGGCTTTCACTGAAAGAGAGAACATCCAGAAAGAAGCTCAATAAGACACAGAAGACGTAAATGCAACAATCAACCAACCTGACCTCATAGGCATATATAGAACACTCCACCCAACAGCAGCCAAGTATGCTTTCTTTTCTACTGCTCAGGGAACATTCTCTAGAATAGACCACATATTAGGTCATAAAGCAAGTCTTAGCGGAATCCAAAACATTGAAATATTACAAAGCATCTTCTGACCATAAGACCATTAAAGTAGAAATAAATAACAGAAAAAGCAGGGAAAAAAATCAAACACTTGGAAACTGAATAGTACCCTGCTCAAAAACGACGAGGGTATAGAAGACATTAAGGATGGAATAAAGAAATTCATAGAATCCAATGAGAATAAAGACACTGCCTATCAGAACATTTGAGAAACAGCAAAAGCAGTGCTCAGAGGTCAATTTATATCAATAAATCACACATACAAAAAGAAGAAAGGATAAAAATGAAAGAATTATCCCTACAACTTGAACAAATAGAAAGAGAGCAACAAAATAAATGCTCAGGCACCAGAAGAAAGCAAATAATAAAAATAAAAGCAGAACTAAATGAAATAGAGAATGGAAAAACAGCTTAAAGAGTTAATATGACCAAGCCCTGGTTCTTTGAAAATATTTAAAAAATTGGTAAACCATTGGCCAAATGACGAAAGAAGAACAGTAGAGGAAGCAAATAACCAGAATAAGAAATGAGATGAGCAATATTACAACAGACCCAACTGAAATTAAAAGTCATATCAGATTGCTATGAAAAATTGTTTTCTAACAAACTTGAAAACCTAGAAGAAATGGATGAATTTCTACCTACCTAAACGAACACAAACAGAGGCAGAACTACTAAATAAACCAGTAACAAAAGAAGAAATTGAAAAGGTAATTAAACTACTCCCAACAACAACAACAAAAAACTCTGGTCTGGATGGCTTCACTGCAGAGTTCTGCCAAATTTTCAGAGAAGAGTTAACACCACTACTACTAAAGGTATTTCAGAGCATAGAGAAGGACAGAATACTCCCAAACTCATTCTATGAAGCCAGCATATCCCTGATACCGAAACCCCTTAAAGACACCACAAAAAAGATAATTACAGACCTATATCCCTCATGAACTTAAAAAAAAAACCATATGCAAAAATCCTCAACAAAATTCTAGCCAATAGAATTCAACAACATATCAAAAAAATAATTCAACCTGCCAATTTGGATTCATACGCGGTATGCAGGGATGGCTCAACATTAGAAAAACGATTAATGTAACCCATTATATAAATAAAAGACAAGAATCACATGATCTTATCAATTGATGCAGAAAAGGCATTTGACAAAGTCCAACATCCATTCATGATAAAAACTCTCAGCAAAATAGGATTAGAAGAAAAATTCCTCAACAGAGTAAAGGGCATTTACACAAAGCCAAAGCCAACATCATTCTAAATGAGAGAGTCTGAAAGTATTCCCTTTGAGACTGGGAACCAAACAAGGATGCCCTTTATCACTACTCTTATTCAACACTGTGCTGGAGCTCCTAGATAGAGCAATTAAGCTAGATAAAGAAATGAAGGCATCCAGATTGGTAAGGAGGAAGTAAAAGTATATCCGTTTGTAGAAGACATGATATTATACACAGAAAACCCTATAGAATCCTCAAGAAAACTACTGAAGTGTTCAGCAGAGTATCAGGATACAAGATAAACATACAAAAATCAGTTGGATTCCTCTACACCAACAAAAATAATGTAGAAGAGGAAATCACCAAATTAAAACCATTTATAGTAGCCCCCAAGAAGATAAAATACTTAGGAATAAATCTTACCAGAGACGTAAAAGATCTATACAAAGAGAACTAAAACACTACTGCAAGAAACCAAAAGAGACCTCCGTAAGTGGAAAAAATACCTTGCTCTTGGATAGGAAGATTTAATATTGTAAAAATGTCTATTCTACCAAAAGCGATCTATAGATATGATGCAATTCTGATCTAAATTCCAATGACTTTTTTTAATGAGATGGAGAAACAAATCACCAACTTCATAGGGAAGGGAAAGAGGCCCCGGATAAGTAAAGCATTACTGAAAAGGAACAAAGTGGGAGTCCTCACACTACCTGATTTTAGAACCTATTATGCCACCACAGTAGCCAAAGCAGCCTGGTACTGGTACAACAAAAGATACATAGACCTATGGAACAGAATTGAGAATCCAGGCATAAATCCATCCACATATGAGCAGCTGATATTTGACAAAGGCCCAAAGTCAGTTAAATGGGGAAAAGACAGTCTCTTTAACAAATGGTGCTGGGATAACTGGATATTCATCTGCAAAAAAATGAAACAAGACTCATACCTCACATCATGCGCAAGCACAAACTTAAAATGAATCAAAGACCTAAATATAAAATCTGAAATTATAAAGATCGTGAAAGAAAAAAATAGGGAAAATGCTAGGAGGTCTAATACATGGCAAAAACAGTATACAAAACATTACTAACAATGCACAAGTACCAGAAGAGAAACTAGATAATAGGGAGCATCTAAAAGTCAAACACCTATACTGATCCAAAGACTTCGCCAAAAGAGTAAAAAGATTACCTATAGACTGGGAAAAAGTTTTTAGCTATGACATTTCCAATCAGCGTCTGATCTCTAAGATCTACATGATACTGCAAAAACTCAACAACAAAAAGACAAATAATCAAATTTAAAAATGGGCAAAGAATATGAACAGGCACTTCACTAAAGAAGACATTCAGGGAGCTAACAGATATATGAGGAAATGCTCACAATCATTAGCCATTAGAGAAATGCAAATCAAAACTACAATGAGATTCCATCTCACTCTGACAGGGCTGGCATTAACCCAAAAAACACAAATAATAAATGTTGGAGAGGTTGTGGAGAGACTGGAGTACTTCTACACTGCTGGTGGGAATGTCAAATGGTACAACCACTTTGGAAATCAACTTGGTGCTTCCTGAAAAAGCTCGAAATAGAACTACCATACATCTAGCAATCCCACTCCTTGGAATATATCCTAGAGAAATAAGAGCCTTTACATGGACAGATATATGCACACCCATGTTCATTGCAGCACTGTTTACAATAGCAAAAAGATTGAAGCAACCAAGGTGCCCATCAACAGATGAATGGATAAATAAGTTATGGTATATTCACACAATGAAATACTACCCATCAATAAAGAACAGTGATGAAACCCTGAATCATTTCATAACATGGAGAAATCTGGAAGGCATTATGCTGAGTGAAATTAGTTGCAAAAGGACAAATATTGGATAAGACCATTATTGTAAGATCTCTAGAAATAGTTTAAACAGAAGAAAATATTCTTTGATGGTTAAGATAGGTGTGAGGGAGGGAGGGAGGAAGGGAGAGGGATTTTCACTAATTAGATAGTAGGTAAGAACTATTTTACGCGAAGGGAAAGGCAATACGCAGTACAGGAGAGTTCAGCACAACTGCACTAAACCAAAAGAAAAGAAGTTTCCTGAATAAACTGAACACTTTGAAGGCCAGCATAGCAGGGGCGGGGGTTTGGGGACCCTGGTTTCAGGGGACATCTACGTCAGTTGGCATAATATAATCTCATAAGAAAACATTCTGTATCCTGCTTTGGAGAGTGGTGTCTGGGGTCTTAAATGGTAGCAAATCGTCATCTAAGATGCATCAATTCTTCTCAACCTACCTGGAACAAAGGAGAATGAAGAACACCAAAGACACAAGGTAATTGTGAGCCCAAGAGACAGAAAGGGCCACATAAACCAGAGACTACATCAGCCTGAGACCAGAAGAACTAGATGACTGCCGTGACAGGAAACACAACAGAGAATCCCTGAGGGAGCATGAGAGCATTGGGACGCAGACTTCAATTCTCTTGAAAAGACCAGACTTAATGGTCTGACTGAGATTGGAAGGACCCCAGAAGTCATGGTCCCCAGACCTTCTGTTAGCCCAAGACAGGAACCATTCCCAAAGCCAACTCTTCAGAGAGAAATTGGACTGGACTATAGGATAGAAAATGATACTGGTAAAGAGTAAGCTTCTTGGACCAAGTGGACACCTGAGACTATGTGGGCAGCTCCTGCCTGGAGGGGAGATGAGAGGGCAGAGGGGGTCAGAAGCTGGCCAAAGGGACATGAAAATAGAAAGTGGACAGAAGGTGTTGCTGTTTCATGAGCAAGTTGTATATAAATTTTTGTATGACAGACTGACTTGATTTGTAAACTTTCACTTAAACCACAATAAAAATTAAAAAAAAAAGAATCTGAATTCTGTTCCACATTTTTCTCCCATTCTATCAAGATCCATCTATTGTATCCCTGATTAGAACAGTTGGTAGTGGTAGCAAGGAACCATCTAGTTCTGCTCTCAAGGTAGATGAGGTTGTGTTTCATGTAGACTATTAGTCCTTTAAATTAGTTTCCTCTGAGTCTTTGGTTTTATTTTTTTTCTGCTTCAGACGAGTAGTGACCAATAGTTGTATCTTAGATGGATGCTCGCAAGCTGATAAGACTCCAGAGATTACTCACCAGTCTTTCTCCATTGAGAATAATATCATCACTTGGCTTTCCATACATGCCCTTTTATTTTGAAGAATTTCACTTCTGTTCCTTTTTTGTTGAGAATTGTTAACAGGAAACGTTGTTAGATTTTACCAAATGCCATTTATGCATCAATTATATGACCACGAGGTTCTTTTTCTTTTTTAATTTATGTGGTGAGTTACATTGATTGATTTTCTCAAGTTGAACCACACTTGCATTCCTGGTATGAATCCCGTTGATCATGATGTATGATTTTCTTAATATATTATTGAATTCTGTTTGCTAGAATTTTGATAAGAATTTTTGCGTCTACATTCATGAAGGATACTAGTCTGTAATTTTCTTTTTTTGTGATGCCTTTACCTGACTGTGGTATATAGGTGATGCTGACTTTATAGAATGCGTTAGTGAGTATTCCTTCTTCTTCTATATTTTGGAAGAATTTATGTAGAATTGGTGTCAACGCATTTCTGAATGTTTAGTAACATTCCCTGGTGAATTCATCATCTCCTGGGTTTTTTGTTTTTGTTGTTGGGAATTTTCTGATGATATCTACAGTCTTTTATTTTGTTATGAGTCTGTTTATATTTTCCACCTCTATTTGTGTTAGTTTAGGTAGGTTGTTAGTTTAGGTAGGTAGTGTGTTTCAATGAATTTGTCCATTTCTTCAGGTTTTTCAAATTTGTTGCAGTAGGTTTTTTCATAGTATTCTGTTATGATTCTCCTTATCTCAGCTGGCTCTTATAATGTCTTCAGTTACATTTCTTATTTTGGTTACTTTCACCTTTTAATTTTTTTTTCCTTTGTCAGTCTAGTCAGTGGTTTGTCTATTTTATTGATCCTTTCAAAGAACCAACTTTTGGTCTTGTTGATTCTTTCTTTTTCTTTTTTCCATTTCATTTATTTCTGCTCTGACTTATATTATTTCCTTTCTTCTAGTTTCTTTGGTCTTCTTTAGATCCTCCTTTTCTTTTTGTTTAAATTGTCTGGTTAAGTCACTGATTTTGGATCTTTCTCCTTTTGTAATATAGGCATTTATTGCTATGAATTTCCCTCTGAACACTGCTTTTGCCATATCTCATATGTTTTGGGATGTTGTGTTTATATTTTTGTTTGATTCTAGGTATTTTTAAATTTTTTTATTTCTTCTATGGTCCAATAGCCTTTTAGTAGTGTATTATTTAGTTTCCATGTATTCCTTTGTTGTTTTCTGCTTTTTCCTTATTCCTTATTCTTCCTGTTATTGATTTCTAGCTTCACTTTGTTATTATCAGAGATCATGCTTTGTATGGTTTCAATTTTTTGACATAAGATATGATCTATTCTAAAGAATGTCCCATGTGTATTGAAGAAGAATGTGCATTGTGCTGCCGTTGGGTGGTATGTTCTACATATGTCTGTTAAGTCCAATTGGTTAACAGTGTTATTCAGATCTTGTATATCTTTACTGATTTCTTTCTAGTTGTTCTGTCATCAAAAGTGGAGTATTAAAATCTCCTACTATTATTTTAGAATTTGTCTTTAATTCTGTTAGTTTGCTTCATAAATTTAGGGGCTCTGTTGTTGAGTCATAAATATTTATAATTGTTATGACTTCTTGGTGAATTGATCCTTTTATCATAACATTATGTAGCATCCTTCTTTGTCTCATAACAGATTTTGACTTAAAGTCTATTTTATGAGATATTAATATTGTCACGCCTGCTCTCTTTTGGTTACTGTTTGCTTGGTATCTTTTTTTTTTTCCCATTCTTTGATTTTTAACCTGTTTTTGTCTTTTTGCCTGAGGTGTGCTTCTTATAGGCAACACATTGATGGAACATATTCTTTTTTATCCATTCTGCCATTCTGTTTCTCTTGACTGGTCCATTTAATCCATTTGCACTCAGTTCAGTTATTGATAGGGATAAATTTATTGCAGCCATTTTTTGTTTTTGTGTTCTTTACCTTCTTTGTTGAGTTCTTTTTGTATGTGGATTTTCTTCTCCTTTCATTTATTATTGTTCTTTTTGTGCTTACTGAGTCTTTGTTTTTCTTCTATGTTTTGGTAAGTAGATTTATTAATTTTCTTTGCAGTTACTATGAGGTTTACATTTAACATCTTACATTTAAAACAGTCTGTTATATCTTGAAATTGTCTTAACTTCCTCATCGTATAGAAGTTCTATAACTGCACCAATCATTCTTCCTTTTGTTTTGATGTGGTCATCAATTACAACTTTGTGTCTTGGAGTCCCTGTAACCTTTTTTTTTTACTTTATTTTACTCTTGTGATGTCAACTTTTTCTTGTTAAGTTGTGTGCTTTCTTCATGTATTCTGGATATTAAACCCTTATCTGATATATGGTTTCCAAAATTTTTCTCCCAGTATCTTCACTTTGTTAATAAAGTTGTTTGATGTAAAGAAGTCTTTAATTTCAATGAGGTCCCGTTTATCTATTTTGTCTTTTGTTGCTTGTGCTTTCAGTGTCATATCTAAGAATTCATTGTTAAAAACTAAGACCCCAAACTTTAGCCCTATGTTTGCTTTTAAGAATTTTATGGTTTTGGGTCATATGTTAAGGCCTTTGATGCATTTTGAATTAGCCTTTTTATGTAGTGTGAGTTATGGCTCTAACTTCATTATTTTGCATGTAGATATTCAATTGTCCCAGCACCATTAATTAAACTATTCTTTTCCCATTTGATGGATTTAGCACCTTTGTGAAATATTAATTGACCATAGATATGTGTGCTTATCTTTGGACCCTCAATTCTATCCCATTGATTTGAATATACCTCAGAAACAGACTGTTTCGATTACTATACCTTTATAATATGGTTTAAAATTAGGAAGTTTGAGGCCTCCTACTCTGTTCTTTTCTCTTTTTTTACCCAATATTGTTTGACTATTTGGGGCACTTTGCATTTCCATATAAATTTGAGAGTTGGCTTTTCTACTTCTGCAAAGAAAGCTGTTCAAATGTTGATGAGTATTGTCTCCAATCTATAGATTGCTTTAGGTAGAAAAATATAGATTTATTATAGTACTTTCAACATGTAATGAAACTCCCATTACCTGATTTCAGCAACTAAATAATACATCAGTGCCTGTAATTATTCTTCATGACCATTAAGATATCCAAACACTTTAATGTTTGTGATTGGGGAAAAATATTTACATTTATGTTGAATTAACCTAAAGTCTTTCATTCACATGATTTTCTTAAATTTATCTCTCTCATTCTAGGTAACTAAGATTAAGTACCCTGGGGAATTCTCAAGCATTTGTTAGGAAGCCAAGAGCCAATAGGAAGTCTACAGAACCCTAAAGAAAACATTTCTAAACAGAGATGACATATTTGGACACAAAAATCTCCAGAATATATTAGATTCCCAATATATAATTAAAAAACTTACAGAGATACGCAGTTCATATTACAGTTGAATAGCCCCATAAAGGTCCCTACTATTTTCATTAAGTATAGCAAATCTCAGTAAACTTCACTGTTCTTAAATATTCAGCTTCACATACTGGTCCCTACAACATGCTATGATTACTCAAATTCACAAAGAGAAATGCCTACAGATTAGAGATACTACAGACACAGACACTGAATATAATTGGTCACTGATGATTTTATTGGTCCTAAAAAAATTCCATAAAAATTATCAGGTGTAATAATTTATATAAAAAAAAAAACATAATTTATAGAACCTTGAAAAATACATAGAAGTTTTTTACAACATGGCAATTGTGAAGATCAGACTTATAGTATGGAGATTTGTAGACCTGCTCCCAAGCAAAACAACCTTAACTGTTAAAAAAAAATTTTTAAAAGAGTCATTTAAAGTCTCCAGAAATTTTTCTAGGCACATCCAATAAATGAAGACATATTTATTGTATAAAATCTGCTGCATCTCAATAAGAATAGTGAGTCTTAGGAGCACTTGACCTGTAACCTGCTTACTCTCTGTGCTCTCCAGCTCAGCCTGACAGAAGTTCCATTTCACACAGTTGTGGACAAGAATATGGGGATCCCTCTCCCCATAGCTCCAACTCAAGGACTATATCATCTGGATAGGAGGGGGAGGCATTTCTAATCCAACCCAGCTCCATGCTGCAGTGACTAAATTCCAGGTGAGTGCAGACAAGTGGTTTGAGATGCCTTTGTCAACCAAGCATCCATACTTAACATGGAGCATCCCAAGCATGGCAGGCCAAGAATACTGGGACCTCAATCACCCTCACCCCACTCACTAGTATGGAGGCTCAATGTCGTATTGTGGATGTCTATCTCAGACATGGCAAGCCAGTAATACTGCGGCTGTCATGGCTCTGACTCCAGTTCACATGTAGGGTGGAGGTTGCATGCAGACAGAGGCAGTCCAGGAAGACCAGGGGTTACAGTCCAACCTGTTGTCCTGCATGAATGCCACTCTAAGAAAATCAAGTCGTTAAACCCATCCCTTTCCTCAAGAGCATTAGTTCACAGATTTTTCCCTGGGAGAGAAGCAAGCCTGTTCGCCACAAAGGCAATTACTTTATTTAGAATTGGGTGTGAGAATGTTAAAACTTAAGTATGCCCTTGAAAACAATTGAGATTTAGGTGATAAGCAATCAGAAGAGGTTGGTAACTCCATGAAAATAAAGAGCTAAACCATAGGCCAGTTAGTTTACTGAAGAGAAACAGGGAAAGGGACAACTAAGAAGACTCCTTATTTTGGTCAGAACAAGCCTCAAAGCCTTGCCTCAAAAGCTACTTCTGCCTGAAATTAATTGGACCCTACTGTGCAGAAATTCGTGTACAAGAATATTACCAAAAACAATAGATCAGTCAATCAGCAATTCATAGAGCCTTAATCTGTGTGGTATCAACAGAAGCAGACAATTTAACAGAGCAATCAGGGAGAAAGAAAGTGAATGAAAGCTGTGTTAAAAGCACTGTCATCCCAGGGTGACTATGCCAATAAGCATGACTGCAGCCTCTGAGGAATGACATCAAAGACTTCATACTGTTGGGGGAATAGCCTTCCTTAATATAATCCACCCAAGTCACTGCATTAATAAACAAAAATAATAAACAATCTTGTGAGTGTATCAGTATACAGAGTTGCAGCACTATATTGTCTAAAATGTCCAATTTTCAATAAAACCTTATAAGATGCAAAAAATCAGAAGAGTGTGACCCATACATAGGATAAACAGCAGGCAAGAGAAACTGCATGCTAGATGGTCCAGATATTGAATTTAACCTACTAAGACTTCCAAATAGCCATTATAAATATGTTCAAAAACTAAGTAAACCATATTGACAGAATTAAAGGAAAGTAATATGACAAATCTGTCTTGGAAGAAGTACAGCCATAATGCTCCTTAAAAGCAAGTATGGAGAAACCTTGTCTCACATATTTTGGAGATGTTGTCAGGAGGGACCAGTCCCTGGACAAGGATATCATGCTTGGTAAAGTAGAGGGTGATCAAAAAAGAGGAAGTACCTCAAGAAGAAGCACTGACACAGTAGCTGCAACAATGGACTAAAATATAGCAATTTTTGTGAGAATGGCACAGGACTGGACAGTGTTTTGTTCTATTGTACACAGGGTAGCGGTGAGTCAGAACTGACTTGACAGCACCTAACAACAACAAAAGCAACATTATGACAATATCTCATCAAATAGAGAGAGAAATTTTTTTTAAAGATAGGAATTCAAGAGTAAAAAACAAAATAATCAAAGTAAAAATTTACTATGGGGCAAGTATATTTAAACAGGCATGAGAAACAACAAATCCAGGGATACAATGCCTAAATGAAAAACACTTTCATTTAATATTCTATGCAAAACTTACCCATTGCCCTTGAGTCAAATCCACTGCATTTGAATAATTTTGTAACAAAATATGAGCACACCACTATTTATATCTCTCTGCATTAAGTTGAAAATATCAGAAAGCATATATACTAAAATGCTAGTAGGAAGTGTTTTGTATTGATGGAGTAAGGATCAAGACAGGCCCTCTCCCCAATAAAACAACAATTTAACTTGTGAGAATTAAAAACATACACAATTGCTAAAAACATACACAATTGCTAAAAACATCAGGGAACTGTCATAAGGGCATATAGCAAATAGAGACATATTCGAGTATATCTACCTAATCACAGTAAGAACTGCATGAGTCTGTGACATTTAAGCCATGATCTACTCCTGCTCATTAAACTCTACCCTGGATGTATGCAGCTAATAATACAGAAGTCCCTTCCCCCTCCCCAATTCCCAGTCTGAGGCTAATGGTTTCATTCAAAGAAAGGCAGATTTCTGCCATTTCTCATCCCTTCTAGCCACAAGGTACAGAACCTCTATTCTGGGTGTGCAGTACAGAGAAGATTGTGTTTGCCTTCCTACACGAAGTCTGACTCATAGAATGGAAGCTCTACCACTAGTGTAGCAGGGCTGAGAATACTGGTTACAAATTGCCCTTGCCCCAGTTTATTCAGAAGGGGGATGGACATTCTGGAAGGGCCATCCAAGAAGACTAGGGGATGACTACTCCTCACAATGCCTACTCATAGACTTGAGGTGGCATTCTTAGAAAAGTATGTTTCTGCCACCAGCTCCAGTACAATGGTGCAAGGGTTCTGCCAAAGGAAAAAAAAAAAGCAATAGATGAAGGGCATAAGAACAAAGAGCTGCACTGCTCTGCTTGAAGCACTGATTTTGTTTGGAGTAGGGAGTGAAGGACTCCATGTCTAAGAACACTTTAAAAACAATGGTGATCTTGGTGGAGAGCAGTTAGTACAATGAATGTAATTCCATGGTATAAGCAGAACAGCAGACAAGGAGTTTAAAAAAGGTAACCAGGGAAAGAAACACCAAGAATACCTTCCTGGGAGCACGGTAGATTCCAGAGGTTGAGAAGAATGGACATATATGCTAGACCACACCCATTCAGAAGAATCAGAATATAATGTGGAGCATACTTGAAAGTTTTACCGAAGTTGCCCAAAAACCTGTAAACACAATAGTGAAGATTCACTGGCAAAGGGGCATAAACACAACTTGTAACCAAACACTGACTGAATATTAAGCTACTTTGACTCAGTAGTTACTCCTAGAAAACCAGACTTTTTTTTTATGATCGGTTGGTATTCATACAATGGATGCAATGCTCTTTCTTGATAAAAACTCTCGCCAAAATAGGAAAGAAGGAAAATTCCTCAACATAACTATGGACATATATGCAAAACCAACCTTAGTCTCAGTGGAGAAAGATTGAGAGCATTTCCCTTGAGAACAGGAATGAAACAAGGATGCCCTTTATCACCACTCTTATTGAATATTGTACTGGAAGTTCTAGCTAGAGCAAAAAGGCAAGAAAGGGAAATAAAGGGAATCCAAATTGAAAAGGAAAAAGTAAAACTATTCTTACACGTTGATGACATGATCCTATAAAAGAAAATCCAAGAGAGATTCTATAAGAAAGTTACTAGAGCTAACAGAAGGATTCAGCAAGGTGACAAGGTAGAAGATCAACATACAAAAACCCGTTGAGTTTCTCTACACTTACAAGGAGGGCTCTGAAAAGGAAATCAAGAAATTTGCAATAGCCTCCAAAAGGATAAAATACTTAGGATAAAACATAACCAAGGACATAAAAGAATTATACAAGAAAAACTGTAAAACACTACTGCAAGTAACTAAAAGAGATCTACATAAGTGGAAAAACATTCCATCCTCATGGAATGGAAGACTTAACATTGTGAAAATGTCAATACTACCCAAAGTGGTCTATACATATAATGAAATCCAAATCCCAACATTCTTTAATGAAATAGAAAAAACTAATCTCCAATTATTTATGGACAGGAAAGAGGTCCTTAACAGCTAAAGAAATATTGAAGAGGAAAAATAAAGTAGGCCTCACATTTCTTCATCTCAAATCTTACTACTCAGCCACAGTAATCAAAACAGCCTGCTACTGGCTCAATGACAGACACATAGACCAATGAAATGGAGTTGAGAACCCAGAAGTAAATCCATATCTCCATGGGCAGTTGAACTTTGACAAAGGGTCAAAGTTCATTCAATGGGGAGGTGATTAACAAATAGTGCTGGCAAAACTGGATATTCATATGCAGAAAAAATGAAGCAAGATCCATACTTCACACAATGTACAAAAGACTTAAACGTTAAAGCTAAAACTATAAAGTTCCTGGAAGATAACATATGGTCAAAACTAGGAGACCCAATTTTCAGCATCAATAGTCTATCAGACAAAACTAAAAATGCATGAACAATGAAAGATAAATTAGATACCTGGGGCCTCCTAAAAATTAAATAGTTATGCTCATCAAAAGACTACCAACAGAGTAAAAAGACAACCTAGAGTCTGGGAAAAAAATCTTTGGTGATGACATATCTGATAAGGGTCTAATCTCTGAAATATGCAGAAAACTTCACCAACTCAACAACAAAAAGACAAACAATCTGATCAAAAAAAATGGCAAAGAACATGAAGACACTTTACCAAAGAGGACATTCAGGCAGCCAACAAATACATGAAGAGATGCTCATGGTCATTAGCCATTAGAGAGATGCCAATCAAAACTAACATGAGATGCCATCTCACCCCTGCAAAAATGACACTGATCAAAAAAAACAGAAAACGACAAATGCTGGAGATGCTGCGGGGGTATTGGAGCTCTTACACATTGCTAGTGGGATTTTAAAATAACACAACCTGTATAGAAAACAGTATGGCCCTTCCTCAAATAGCTAGAAATAGAAATACCTTATGATCCAGCAATCCTACTCCTAGATGTATATCCTAGAGATATAAGAGCAGTGACACAAATAGACATATACACACCTATGTACATTGCAGCATTATCCACATTAGCAAAAAGATGGAAACAACCTAAGTGCCCATCAACAGATGAATGGATAAACAAATTGTAATACATACAATAGAATAGTACGCAACTATAAAGAATAATGAGTAGTTCATGAAACATAACACGGATGAATCTGGAGGACATTACGCTGAGTGAAGTAAGCCAGTCACAAAAGGACAAATATTGTATGGTCTCACTTTTATAAAAAAGTCAAGAATAGGTGTACATACATAGAGAAAGCAACATTCTTTAGTGGTTACCAGGAATGGGAGGTGGGAGATAGGGGAAATCATCTTGTAGGTAGTAGAAAATTTTTATTTTTGGTGATGGGAAAGGTAATGTCCAATATAAGTGAAGCCTGCACAACTTGTCCAAGGTAAATGAAGACAGTAAGAAGTATGCAAGAATAAGAGAAAATGTTGGTAAATGCTATAACATACAATTTTGCAACAGTGTAACCCGATGATGGTGGGTCCTGTCTGGCATGACCCCTCGAGTCAATTAAGAGACAGTAGGCCTTTGAGAAAGAGACTTTATTGCAAGCCAGTCAAGCAACGAGCTTGGAGACTAAGTCTCAAATCAAGTTGCCGGAGGTTGGGGACCCTACGGCAGTTATAGTGTTCCAGATAGGGAACTTATCCTTAATTCATGAAGTTTATAGGAATAGGTGGGCAATTCTAGTAACTAATTAACATGTATGGGGGTGTAGTGGGGGGTGCAATATGACGGCTAGAGGGCATGTGTTTTTTGGGGGGATATGACCTATAGAGTTTATCTAAGGACAATTTTTTGGCTTATTGGTCATGTCCGAATGGAGGGGAAGTGGAGATGGATAGTGAAGTGGTCTTGAGCAGAGGAGCAGCAATACACCTTGGGCTATTACACAGAATGCCTTATCAGGCACTCACAAAGCAAGAGTGTGATGAAAACCCACCACGGGAGGAGGGGAAA
Organism: Elephas maximus indicus; assembly: GCF_024166365.1. NCBI lineage: Eukaryota > Metazoa > Chordata > Mammalia > Proboscidea > Elephantidae > Elephas > Elephas maximus. The sequence goes on from NC_064846.1 coordinate 85,276,062, forward strand.
TAGTTTAACCCTGTAAGTTACAACAACAATAATAACAACCAAAAATGTACATGGTTAAGTAGGTAGATATGTATACATATATGTGCAGAGGCAGCTGGTGGCTCAGTGCTTAAGAGCTTGGCTGCAAAAGGCTGGCAGTTTGAATCCATCAGCCACTCCTTGGAAACCCTGGGAACAGTTCTACTCTGTCCTATAGTTTTGCTATGAGCAAGAGTTGACTCAACAGCAACAGATTTTTTTTTACGTATATAGAAAGGCACATGTGAGTATACAAGTGTGCATGTATAGGTGTATCTATAGGCATATGTATATACATGTTTATGTGTGCTGCGTATATATTCATATATATAATAAACCATATAGAGGTCACAGTTACAGAAGTATTGAGGAATTGGTTTATTGGGTAAGAAGGTTTGGGACCATTGTCTTATGGAACAACTTGGTCAATTCGCATAACATAGTTCATAATCATGATGCTCTACATCCTAGTTCAGTGAGTAGCATCTGGGGTCTAAAAACCTTGCAAGTGGCCATCTAAGATACAACTGTTGGTCTCTACTCATCTGGAACAAAAGAGAATGAAGGAAACCAAAGATTCAAAGAAGAAAATCGTTCACAGGACTAATAGCCCACATGAACCACAGTCTCATCTAACCTGAGACTTGAAGAACTAGATGGTGCCCCGCTGCTGCTACCACTACTGACCATTCTGATGAGGGACACAATAGAAGGTTGTGCATAGGAAAGGAGAAAAATATAGAACAAAACTCAAATTCCTTAAAAAGGCTACACTTGCTGGACATATAGAGACTAGAGGAACTCCCGAGGTTATCCTTCCCTAAGATACCCTTTGAACTTGGAACTGAAGCCACTCCCAATGGTCACCTTTCAGCCAAATAATAGATGGGCTTATAAAATAAACAATATCACCTGTGAATACTGTGCTCCCTTAAATCAACTATATGAGATCAAATGGTCAACATTTACCCTAAAACTAAGATGAGAAGCTCAGGAGAGGCAGGGAAGCTAGATCAATGGAAATACAAAAAACATAATGGAAATAATGAGAATGTTGACACATTGTGAAAAATGTAACAAATGTCATGGAACAATTTGTATAAAAATTGTTAAATGAGAACCTAATTTGCTATGTAAACTTTCATGTAAAACACAATATAATATTTTTTAAAAACAATTATACACAGTGATCAAGTGAGATTTATCCCAGGAATGTGAAGACATTTAAACATTTGAAAATCAATCAATTTAATATACCGCATTAATAGAACAAAGAAAAAGAGCCACTAAATCATCTCAATCAATGCAGGAAAGGCATTTGACAAAATTCAACAACTATCATGATAAAAAGCATGCTAGAATAGAAGGAAAATTCATAATACAATAAAGGGCATTTATGGAAAACCCACAGCTAGCATCATACTCAATGGAGAAAGATTGAGAGCTTTCCCCTTAAGACCAGAAACAAGGCAAGGATGCCTGTTCTCACCACTGCTATTCAGTGTAACACTGGAAGTCCTGGCCAGAGCAATTAGCAAAAAAATAAATAAATAAATAACAATAATAACATAAAAGGTATTCAAATTGGGAAGGGAGAAGGAAAACTACCCCTTTTCACTGATGACATGATCCTACACATAGAAAACCTCAAAGAATCCACAAGAAAGCTACTATAGCTAATAAAGAAATTCAGGAGAATGGCACGATACAGTCAACACACAATAATCAGTTGGATTTCTATACATCAGCAATGAGCATTCTGGCAAGAAAATTAAGGGAACAACTCAACTTACAGTAGCATCTATAAGAATAAAATACTAGAAATAAATTTAACCAAGGAAGTGAAATATTTATGCACAGAAAACTATAAATCTTTACTGAATAAAATTAAAGAAAATCAAAATAAATGATAGGACTTACTATAAAGCTATAGATATCAAGACAGTGTGGTATTGGTGAAAGAATAGACAAATAGATCAATGTAACAGAACACAGAGCTCAGAAATAGAACCACAGGAATATAGTCAACTGATATTTGACAAAGGAGCAAAAGCAATTCAAAGGAGAATGGTTAGTCTTTTCAACAAATAGTATTGAAACAATTGGACACCTGCTTGTAGCTTATTTGCAGATAAGAAAATCTGGACACTAACCTTACACCTTTCACAAAAATTAATTCAAAATAGATCATAGATACATATGTAAAACACAAAACTATAAAACTCCTAGAAGATAACATAGGAGAAAATCTAGGTGACTTGAGTTTAGTGATGAGTTTTTATATGTAATACCAAAAACACAATCTATGAAAAAAATTAATAAATTGGATTACATGAAAATTAAGAACTTCTACTCTGTGAATGACACTGTTAACAGAATAAAAAAACCACACCACAGAGTGTGGAAAACATTATTTGTAAACACATATTTGATAAAGGACTTGTACCCAAATTATACAAAGAACACCTAAAACTCAACAATAAGAAAGCAAACAACCCAGTTTAAAATGAGAAAAAATCTGAACAAACACCTCACGGAAGAAGATATACAGAACAAAAATAAGCATATGAAAAGATAACATCATAAAATAACATCATAATAACAGAAATATCATTAGGGAATTGCAAATTAATACGAGATACTGTTATGGATTGAATTGTGTTCCCCAAAAATGTGTGTGAACTCGGCTAGGGCATGATTCCCAGTATTGTGTGACTGTCCACCATTTTGTCATCTGATGTGATTTTCCTATGCTTTGTAAATCCTACCTCTATGATGTTAATGAGGCAGGATTAGAGGCAGTTATGTTAATGAGCAGGACTCAATCTACAAGATTAAGTTATGTTTTGAGTCAATCTCTTTTGAGATATAAAAGAGAGAGGCAAGCAGAGAGACAGGGGGACATCATGCCACCAAGAATGGAGAACCAGGAGGAAAGTGTGTCCTTTGGACTCGAGGTCCCTGTGCTAGAAGCTCCTAGAAGAGGGGAAGATTGAAGACAAGGAATTTTCCCATAGCTGCAAGAAAGAGGAAGACTTCCTCTAGAGCTGGCACCTTGAATTTGGACTTCTAGCCTCCTCAACTTGAGAGAATAAAATTCCGTTTGTTAAATCTATCCTCTTGTGGTTATTTCTGATATAGCAGCCCTAGACGACTAAGGCAGATAGCAAAACATACCTATTAGAATGGACAAAAATTAAAAAAAAAAATAATACCAAATGCAGGTGAGGATGAGGAGTAATAGGAAATCTCATTTATTCCAGGTAGGAATGCAAAATGATACTTTGCAAGGCAGTTTGGAAGTTTCTTGCAAAGCTAAACATAGCTTTCCATATAATCCAACAATCACACTCTTAGGTATTTAACCCAATGACCTGAAAATTTATGTTAATACAAAAACCTGCACACAAATGTTTAAAGCAGACTTATTCATAATTGCCAAAAAGTGAAAGCAACCAAGACAGCCTCAACACACGAATGGATAAACAAATTGTGACACAACTATACTATAGAACATTATTCAGAGATTTAAAAAAATGATCCATCGAGCCATGAAAAGACATGGAGAAACCATAAATGCCTATTGCTAAGTGAAAGAAGCTCATCTGAAAAGGCTATATACTATATGATCTCAAATATGTGATATTGTGCAAAGGGCAATACTACAGAGACAGTAAAAACACCAGCATTTCTCAGACATGGAGGGAGTGAGGGAGAGGACGAACAGGTGAAGCACAGGGTATTTTCAGGAGCTGAAACAATTCTGTATTATATTGTAATGGTAGATACATGATTTTACACATTTGTTAAAATTCATAAAATTACACAATAAGAAGACAGTCCTAATGTAAACAATGGACTGTAGTTTAAGATAATGTATGAATATTGCTTCATCAATTGTAATGAACATACCACAATAATACAATATGTTGATAACAAGGCATTGTGTGCAATGGAGACGGCATATATGGGAATTGTCAGTACTATCTGCTCCATTTTTTCTGTAAAATTAAAATTTTTCTGAAAATTCAGTCTACTAATAAGAAAAATCAAGTTTACAAAATGAGGTGAAATATGGGTAAAACATATATCTGAAACAGACTCGTATCTACTCTTAAAACTCATTAACAAGAAGACAACCCCATAAACAAACTGGCAAATGTTTTGAAGAGGCACTTCACAAAAGGAGATGTAGAACTGCCAAGTAAGCACATGCAAAGATATTAGCAATCATTAATCACTATGTAAATTCAAATTAAAATACCCTGAGATAACAGTATACATACATTAGAACAGTTGAAATTAAAAATAACAAATTAAAAAGATTGACCATTCCAAGTGGTGGCAAGGATGTGAAGCAAATGGAAGTTGCATACACAGCTGATTGGTACCCTTGAGCACTTTGGAAAAAAACTGGGAAGCTTCTCATAAAGGTAAACATATACCTACCCTACAACCAACCAGACCATTTTGTTTCTTCATAATTACTCAAAAGAAATGAAAGCATACATCTACACAAAGACTTGCCTGGAAATGTTTATAGCAGCTATAAAAACCCTGGAAACTACCCTAACCTCTCTCAACAAGAGAATGGATAAATAACTTATGACATATCCATATAATACAATATAGTCTGGTATAAAAATAATTAAACTATTCATACATAAAACAACAATGTTGAATCTCAAAATATTCTATTTGAAAGAGCGCTGATAAAAAAGTGCATATCCTATTATTAAATTTATATAACATCCTAGAAAATGCAAACTAATATATAATGACCAAAAGTAGATCAGTTAATGATAGTGATAATAGGAGGTAGATTACAAAAGAACACCATAAAACTTTAGGGGGTGATTGATATGTGCATTATCTTTTTGTGCTGATTATTTCATAATTATTTCATACTTGTATACAAATGTCATAACCATTAAATTTTACACCTTACGTATGTGTAATTTATTTTATACCAATTGTACCTCAAAAAAAACTAAAATAAATCAACTGTATATTTTCTACTAGCTACAAATAATAGGAAAAGGAAATAAAGATTCCATTCCATTTATGATTGTGCCAAAAACTTAAAATACTTAAGAATAAATTTAACCCCAGATGCAAAATCCTTCTTCAGTAAAAATTTCAGAATGTCAATGAGAAAAGTTAAAGAAGACATAAATAAGGAGGTATATGTTTATGGATTGGAAGAGTCAATGATGTTCTGTAAAATTAAAATTTCTCTGAAAATTCAGTCTACTAACAAGAAAAATCAAGCTACAATTCTCCTCAAGTTGACCTATAGATTCACCAAAATCCAAATAAAATCTCTTTGAAGAAACTGGTATGCTCATTTTAAAATTTTATACACAAATGAAAATGACCTAGTGTAGCCAAAACAATTTTGAAAAAGAATAAGTTTTCCATTACCTGATTAGGAATGAATCTCTAAGAATCAAGACAGTGTGGTATTGATAAAAATATGGACATATAGATCAATGGAACAGAATAACTCCGCAAAAATGTTGACCACGTACGGTCAGTTGGTTTTTGACAAAAGTGCCAAGACAATTCGATGGTGAAAGGAAAGCCATTTCAAACAGTGGTAATGGTTCCTCTGGGTATCAGTGTGGGGGGGGGGGAGGGAAGATCTTTACGTAACACCATATGCAAAATGTAACACAAAATGGACGATAGACCTAAATGAGTAAGCTACAACTATCCAATTTCTACAGGAAAACCTAGGAGAAAAACTTTGACTCCAAGATAGGCAAAGATTTCTTTTACAGGGCATGCAAATCATACACTGTAAAATATGTGTTAAAACCGAAGTTTATCAACATTTTTTGGGGGGAGCTTTTTGAAAGACACACTTATGAAAACTAATATAAAAGCCACATAATGCAAATATATATGCATATAACACAGGACTGCATCCAGAGTACATAAATAACATTTGCAAATTATTAAGAAGGCAAACAATTTAGTTAAAAATAGGAAAATGACGTGAACAGACACATGACCAAAAGAGCTAAGAATGGAAAATGAGCACATGAAAATATTTTTTTTATTTATTGTATTGTTGCTTTTGAGAATATGCAAAGCCAAACATACACCAAATCAACCATTTCTACATGTACAATTGACTGACATTGCATGAAAATATTTTTAAGATCATTAGTTATCAGGGAAGTGCATATTAAAACCACAAGGTGAAACCACTACACAACACTTCAGAATGGCTAAAATTAAGATAATGTAAAAAGAAAATATCAAGTATTGGAGAGGTTTTGAAGCAACTGAAACTCTCATATATTGCTGGCTGGATTGAAAAATCATAAATTACTTTCGCAAAACTCTTTGGCAAGTTATTAAAACATTGAAACATAGGACTATCCTATGGCCCAGCCATTTCACACCTAGGTATTTACCCCAAAGAAATGAAAACATTTCTTCACACAAAGGCTTTTGCACAACTGTTTCTAGCAACTATATTCATGTGATCCAAGAGCCGGAAAGAACCTAAACAAATGGCCACTAACAGGTGGGCAATGGGTTTTTTTTTTTTTAAACAGGTGAATGAATAAACACACTGTGGCATATCCATACTACGGAATACTACTCAGCAGTAAGAAGAAACGAACTACCAATACATGCAGCAACATGGATATCTGCAAAAACGTAATGATTTTAAAAAGCGTTATGTTTATTGAAAGAAGCTAGACATAAAAATATTCCTACTGTATGATTCTACTTAAATAAAACTTTAGAATATGCCTAGATAGCATTTTCTGTAGCAACAGAATCCATGGTGACAGAAAGCAAATCAGTGATTGCCTGAAGGAAAAAGAAAAGATGGGTTGAAAGGCAGGAAGAAATTTGGGGATGATGAAAATTTTCTGTTACTTCATTTCTGTGAAAGTTTTATGGGTATATACATATGACAAAACTAATCAATTGGTATACTTCAAATGGACACAGTTTATCATATGTAAATTATATCTTTATAAAGTTAATTAAACAAGAAACAGGTGGAAACAATCATGATAAAATATAGGCAAAATAAAATACAATAGTAGAGATGAATAGGAACATTCATAAAGATAAAGGACATATTAATGATTTGGAAGATCAGGTCTAGTAATTCGCCCAGAAAAATAAAGGGAAATATAAGGAGACAGAAGATATAAAAGAAGATAGGAGTAGGTAGTAGCAATATATTTAATGGCGAGTTCTGGAGATAAAATAATTATAATTGAAAATATCAAAGACAAAGTATTTGAAGAAATAATGGAAATAAATTTATCAGAATTAAAGAAAGATTAATAATGTCAGAGTAAACAAGACATAATATTGTGAAACTGAAAATTCATGAAAAATACAATCCTGGACATTTTGTAGTAAAATTTAAGAATTGATCATATACTAGGCTGTAAAACACATCTTAACAAATTTTGCTAATTTGGAATTATACCCACAATGTTCTCCGATCACAACCCAGTTATAAGTGAATAATAAAAATAAAAATGTTTTAATGCTAACATATTTGTAAATATTTAAAAATCTACCCATCAAAATAATCTAAATAATCACATAATCCATATATGGATATAAATACTTTCCACATATAGCACTATCCTTCACATTACAGAAAACCTACCCCTTAAATATGTTGTTGTTAGGTACCATCGAGTCAGTTCTGACTCACAGCAACCCTGTGTAAAATGGAATGAAACACTACCTGGTCCTGCGAGATCCTCATGACCATTGTTATGTTGAGCCCATTATTGCCCCACTATGTGAATCCGTCTAGTTGAGGATCTTCCTCTTTTTCATTGACCCTCTACTTTACCAAGCGTGATGTCCTTCTCCAGGGACTGATCAGTCTTAATAATGTGTCCAAAGTATGTGAGATGAAGTCTCACTGTTCATGTTCCTAAAGGAGCATTCTGGCTGTACTTCTTCCTAGGTAGATTTGTTTCTTCTTTTAGCAGTCCATGAACTATTCAATATTCTTGGAAAACACCATAATTCAAAGGCATCAATTCTTCCTCAGTCTTCCTTATTCACTGCCCAGCTTTCACATGCATATGAGGAGACTGAAAACATCATGTCTTGGGTCAGGCGCACCTTAGTCCTTAAAGTGACATCTTTGCTTTTGAACACTTTAAACAGGTCTTTTGCAGCAGATATGCCGAATGCAATCTGTCCTTTGATTTCTGGACTGCCGCGCCCGTGGGTGTTGATTGCAGATCCAAGTAAAATAAAATCTTTGACAAATTCAATCTTTTCTCTGTTTATCATGATTTTGCTTATTGGTTCACTTGTGAGGATTTTTGTTTTCTTTATGTTGAGGTGTAATCCATACTGAAGGATGTAGTCTTTGATCTTCATCAGTAAGTGCTTCAAGTCCTCTTCACTTTCAGCAAGCATACTGCAGGTTGCTAATGAGTCCTCCTCGAATCCTGATGCCATGTTCTTCTTCATACAGTCCAGCTTCTTGGATTATTTGCTCAGTATGCAGATTGAATAGGTATGATGAAAGGATACAATCCTGAAACACACCTTTCTTGACTTTAAAACATACAGTATCTCCTTGTTCTGTCCGAACAACTGCCTCTTGATCTATGAACAGCTTCCTCATGAGCACAGTTAGGTGTTCTGGAATTCCCATTCTTCACAATGTGATCCATAATTTATTATGATCCACACAGCTGAATGCCTTTGCATAATCAATAAAACACAGGTAAACATCCTTCTGGTATTCTCTGGTTTCAGACAGGATCCATCTGACATCAGCTATGATATCCCTTGTTCCACTTCCTCTTCCTAATCCAGCTTGAATTTCTGGCAGTTCCCTGTTGATATATTGCTGTAAACCCTTTTGAATGATATTCAGCAAAATTTTACTTGCAAGTGATATTGATGATATTGTTAGAAAATGTCTGCATTCTGTTGGATTACCTTTCTTGGGAATAGGTATAAGTCTCTTCCAGCTGGTTGGCCAGGTATTAAATTTCTTGGCATAGACAAGTGAGCACTTCCAGCACTGCATCCTTTTGTTGAAACATCTCAATTAGTATTCTACTAATTCCTGGAACCTTATTTTTCACAATGTTTTCAGTGCAGCTTGGATTTATTTCTTCAGTATCATTGGTTCTTGATCATATGCTGCCTCCTGAAATGTCTGAATGTCAACCAATTCTTTTTGGTACAGTGACTCTGTGTATTCATTCCATCTTTTTTTTGTTGCTTTCTGTGTCATTCAGTATTTTGACCACAGAATCCTTCACTATTGCAACTTGAAGCTTGAATTTTTTCTTCTGTTCTGTCAGCTTGGAAAATGCTGAACGTGTTCTTCCCTTTTGGTTTTCTAACACCAGGTCTTTGCATATGTCATTATAATACTTTACCTTGTCTTCTCAAGCTGCCCTTTGAAATCATCCGTTCAGCTCTTTTACTTCATTATTTCTTCATTTTGCTACTCGACATTCAAAAGCAAGTTTCAGAGTCTCTTCTGACATCCATTTTGGTGTTTTCTATCTTTCCTGTCTTTTTAATGGCCTCTTGGTTTCTTCATGTATGACGTCCTTGATGTCATTTGACAACTTGCCTGATCTTAAATCATTAGTGTTCAATGTGTCAAATCTATTCTTGAGATGGTCTCTAAATGCAGTTGGGTTGTACTCAAGGTCATACTTTGGCTCTCGTAGACTTGCTCTAATTTTTTTCAGCTTCAACTTGAACTTACGTGTGAGTAATTGATGGTCTGTTCCGCAGTCAGCCCCTGGCCTTGTTTTGGCTGAGAATATTGAACTTATCCATCGTCTCTTTCCACACATGTAGTAGATTTGATTCCTGTGTATTCTATTTGGTGAGGCCCATGTGTATAGTCACTTTTTATGTTGTTGAAAAAAGGTATTTGCAATGAAGAAGTTGTTGGTCTTGCAAAATTCTACAATTCGATGTCCTGCATCATTTCTATCACCAAGACCATGTTTTCCAACTACCAATCCTTCTTCTTTGTTTACAACTTTCATATTCCAGTCACCAGTAATTATCAATGCATTCTTACTGCATGTTCGATCAAGTTCGGACTGCAGAAGTTGGTGAAAATCTTCAATTTTGTCATCTTTCACCTTAGTGGTTGGCGCATCAATTGGAATGATAGTCATATTAACTGGTCTTCCTTGTAGGCATATGGGTATTGTCCTATCACTGACAACGTTGTACTTCAGGATAGATCTTGAAGTGTTCTTTTTGACAATGAATGCAATACCATTTCTCTTCAATTTGTCTTTCCTGGCATAGTAGACCACATTATTGTCTGATCCAAAATGTCCAATACCAGTCCATTTCAACTCACCAATGCCTAGGATATTGATGTTCATGCATTTCATTTCATTTTTTTTTCCTAGATTCATTCTTCGTACATCCCACATTTGGAAAAAAAAAACCCAAAAATTTACAACCCTTTCCCTGAGACAAATAAAGTAGTCTTTTATGAAGTGAACTTTTATATGAGCCATGATAATCACAAAAGTCATCTTAAACATCAAAGTTAACCAACTCAACAAAGGATGCCTTGCAGGGTTTTTAATTTATTTTTTGGAAAATTATTACTATGAAGTAATCTCTGCCCCTTAAATTCACGTTATCCACTTTATTGTGACTTTGGCAGATTTTGTAGTATCTTAAAGAATTGTCCAACAATTTATAGAAATTAAAGCTCTACAAACAGGTCTCCAACACTTTAAAGAATCCTACACCTTAACAGAGTCTCTCAGTGAGAACAGATACAAAGAGATACAAAATAAGTGTGATAACTACTTTAAACCCTAAGTTTTCCTAAAAAGATTCCATTACCCCCAGCATTCAAATAGTCTCACAGTGGAACTCCTTCTATTTGTAGACATAGAAAATTCAAAACTGTATTTTCTGCTTTCATACAAATTAAAGCTAGATAATTGTCCTCCAACATACCACAGAAAAACAACTCACAATAGGGAGTTTCTACAGCTCAAAAGGTAGTTCAGAGCTCTGTTACATTTCTCTTAACATTTTAAATACACTCGGCCATTGTTAAATTCTCTGTTCCTATGAGAGATATCAGATTGTTGACTGCTTCTATAGTAACTTAAGAATTCAGGTGAAAGCTATAGATGACCTCTATTTCAAATAGATTCTGTTTCCTTTCCATACAGTCAGACATTACTTTTCAGGCACAATGGTCCCCTTATACCATTTGTCTTCACCCCAAATGCCAAGAAGGATTAAGTAGTTCATTACACTTTGTTGGCATACTGGCATTTGTGTACCTCTTGACTACAACATGCTGGTCATTATCCCCAATGTAGGTTCATACAATTTGATAGACTTACAGGGAGTTCATCTAATAAATGGGATTCCTATAAGTAATGCAACGGGCTGCATAGACTTGCATATATATCTGCTCTAAAAGATAAGTTGTACTACAAAATAGGTTAGTGAATTTATATTGATTATTTCACCAAACAAAATGTGCATTCCCTTCTGTCTTAATTATCTATGCGGCTGCAATGAAAATACCACAAGTGGATGGCTTTAACAAAAAGAAATCTACTCTTTCACAGCCTAGGAGGCTAGAATTCCAAATTCAGGGTGCCAGCTCCAGAGGAAGAATTTCTCTAAGACGAATGGGATTCCTGGGTAGCAGAAATGGTTAACCTCTCAACTAGTAGCCTAAAGGTTGGCAATTTGAATCCACCCAGAGGTGCCTCAGAAGACAGGCCTGGCAATCTGCTTCTGAAAGGTCACAGCCATGAAAACCCTATAGAGCACTTCTACTCTGCGCACATGGGGTTGTCATGAGTCCGAACGCACTGGACGGCAACTAACAACAACAAAGACGAATATACTTCCCATCTTGTGACTCATGTTATCCTTGATTGGATTCTAATTATGTTATTTTTTAAATAGCCCATGAAGGGATGTTGTATACTACAAAGACAGAGTGGGTACACCAAAAATCATAATTGGCTAAACAGAATATTACAGAAGTATTGGCTAAAAATACTGACTTCTTGTTATTCTAGGTTCAGAATGTATTTCCCATGGCATCTCGAATATAACATAACATTTAAAAATGCATAGATATTTTCAAAGACCATAATCTTGACTGGGCCTACTCTCCTTTATTGGTTCACACAATAAACACAGAAATATCATACAGCACGCAGATTCTTCTTTTTTTCTTGAAGATCCCCATGCCATTTCTGGATTAAGTAGATTTAAAGAGTTTCTGTATACTTCATGTTTCACGGTTTATTAGAATTTTGGGGCACGGCATTCCTCTGATATATCCTTGTGATTTGATTATGGTAATCATTACCTAGGGTGGGGGTACTCAGGAACCTTATATAAATTGCTTCCAAACAGAGCACCAAGGTACTCTCCTTGCCAAAAATACTCCTTTGAAGTAACTATTTTTTGTCATCCACCCAACAAGAGCCTTAAGAATTTCCTAAGGAATTCTTCAATAATTAAAAAAAAATCATGACTCATTATCTCATAAATGGCAACTGTACATGTGGACCTCACCAGACAGAATACATGAGAATCAAATTGACTACATCTGTGGAAAGAGGCTATGGAAAAGCTTAACATCAGCATTCAGAACAAGGTCAGGGACCGAATGTGGAACACACTGTCAATTGCTTATATGCAGGTTCAAAATAAAACTGAATAAAATTAGAACACGTCCATGAGAGCCAAAGTATGACCTTGCATATATCCCGCCTGAATTGAGACCATCTCAAGAATAGATTTGACGAGTTGAACACTAATGACTGAAGACCAGACTAGTTGTGGAATGATATTAAGGACATCATATATGAAGAAAGCAAGAGGTCGTTAAAAAGACAGTAAAGAAAGAAAAGAGCAAAATGAATATCAGAAAAGACTGTGAAACTTGCTTTTGAACGTCAAGTAGCTAAAGTGAAAGGAAGAAATGATGAAGTAAAAGAGCTGAACAGAAGATCTCAAAGGGCAGCTTTAGAAGATAAAGTATCATAATGATATGTGCAAAGACCTGGTGTTAGGAAACCAAAAGGGAAGAACACATTCGGCATTTCTCAAGCTGAAAGACCTGAAGAAAAAATTCAAGCCTCGAGTTGCAATAGTGAAGAATTCTACAGGGAAAATATTAAAAGACCCAGTAAGCATCAAAAGAAGTTGGAAGGAATACCCAGAGTCACTAGACCAAAAAGAACTGGTTGACGTTCAACCATTTCAGGACGTAGCATATGATCAGGAACTGATGGTACTGAAAGAAGTCCAAGTTGCACTGAAGGCATTGGCAGAAAACAAGGCTTCAGGAACTGACAGAATACCAGTTGAGATGTTTTCAACAAACGAGTGCAGCACTAGAAGCTAGAAGTGTTCACTCATCTATGCCGAGAAAACTGAAAGACAGCTACTTGGCCAACCGACTGAAAGAGATCCATATGTATGCCTATTCCCAAGAAAGGCGCACCAACAGAATGTGGAAATTATCTAACAATATCATTAATATCACACACAAGTAAAATTTTGCTGACAATCATTCAAAAGTGACTGCAGCAGTATATCAACAGGGAACTGCCAGTATTCAAGCCAGATTCAGAAGAGGATGTGGAACAAGGGATATCATTGCTGATGTCAGATGGATCCTGGCAGAAACTAGAGAATACCAGAAAGATGTTTACCTGTGTTTTATTGACTATGAAAAGGCATTTGACTGTGTGGATCATAACAAATTAAGGATAACATTGTGAATAATGGGAATTCCAGAACATTTCATTGTACTCATGAGGAACCTGTACATAGATCAAGAGGCAGTCGTTTGAACAGAAAAGGGGATACTACATGGTTTAATGTCAGTGTGTCAGGGTTGTATCCTTTCACCATACCTACTGAATCTGTATGCTGAACAAATAATCCTAGAAACTAGACTATATGAAGAATGGAGCATCAAGATTGGAGGAAGACTCAATAACAGTTGCCTGTGTTATTCAGATGACACAACCTTGCTGGCTGAAAGTGAAGAGGACTTGTGAGGAAGATCAAGGACTACAGCCTTCAGTATGGATTACACCTCAACATAAAGAAAACAAAAATCCTCACAACTGGGCCAATGAGCAACATCATGATAAATGGAGAAAAGATTGAAGTTGTCAAGGATTTCATTTTACTTGGATCCACAATCAACAGCCATGGAAGCAGCAGTCAAGAAATCAAAAGACACATTGCATTGGGCAAATATGCTGCAAAGGACCTCTTTAAAGTGTTTAAAAGCAAAGATGTCACCTTGAAGTCTAAGGTGTGCCTTACCCAAGCCATGGTGTTTTCCATCGCCTCATAAGCATGTGAAAGCTGGACAATGAAGAAGGAAGACTGAAGAAGAATTGATGCCTTTGAATTGTGGTGTTGGAGAAGAATATTGAATATACCATGGACTGCCAAAAGAAAGAACAAATCTGTCTCGGAAGAAGTACGAACCGAATGCTCCTTAGAAGCAAGGATGGCGAGGCTGTGTCTCACATACGTTGGACACATTATCAGGAGGGATCATTCCTAGAAAAGGACGCCCTGCTTTGTAGACAACAAGGTCAGCAAAAAAGAGGAAGGCCCTTGCTGAGATGGATTGACACAGTGGCTGCAACAATAGGCTTAAGCTAGCAACAATTGTGAGGATGAAGCAGAACCAGGCAGTGTTTTGTTCTGTTATACATAGGGTTGCTATGAGTAGGAATCGGCTCAGTGACACCTAACAACGAAAACAACATTGTCTCACCTAAGCCAAGCCTTTAAAGAGCCTTGAAACTAAAACAAATACAAATTGCAAGAGATTGGAATTAGTTTCAGGAGCAGAGTGTTTCCTTTGTACCCGAGGTTTCTGGGCTGAGAAGCTCCCAGACCGGGGGAAGATTGATGACAAGGACAGACAGAGAGAGAAAGCCTTCCCCTAGAACCGGCACCATGAATTGGACCTCTAGCCTCCTAGATTGTGAGAGAATAAATTTCTCTTTGTTGAAGCCATCCAGTTATGGGATTTCTGTTATAGCAGCACTAGATAAGACAGGCCTCAAACATATTATAGCAATACAAACTAAAAGTATAAAATTTTCTTTAATTTAGAGCAGTAGTTCTCAACTAGGGGTGATTTTACTCCTCAGGGCACATTTGACAATGTCTAGAGATATTTTTGGTTGTCATAACTAGAAAAGGTGCTACCAGCATCTAGTGATTAGAGACCAGACATGCTCCTAAACATTCTACTATTCACAGGACAGCCCCCCACAACAAAGAATGACACATCCCAAAATGTTAATAACAGGTTGAGAAACCTGCCTTAGAGGCATGTAACTCTCATCATAGATATCACACCATGAAGGATGATATTATCCCTATTTAAAAAACATAATATTGATTGGGTAAACTCTAACAACAGTTTCACTACAATTATAAGTAAATCCTCTATTTCAAACATATAAATAATTAAAAACAAAAGTGATGCTGTACAACCTCATACCTATATGTATTTAACTTGAATTTCAGGTCTACCTTCTCCAATAAATTCAATATCTATTATTTGCACCATTAAAGTGGCTAGTCTCATTTTCCCATTTTTCTGCCCCAAGATAATCCATCCCCAGTGCCTTTCAGTCAACCTCTAAAATGTGTTGATTACTTTAAATCAACCATTTCAACAAACAAAATCTGTACAACCCTCAACAGTCACAGCGTCTTCATTTTTGTTTTGTATTAATCATTCCTATTAAGTTTTTTCCTAAAAGTTACAGCTGCTAATCTGGACACTTATTAGTGCCTTAGACAATGCTTCAACATTTTAAAGATATTCAAAACTTCTCATCACATCCTATATCTTCCAAAAAACAAAAAAACACTATCCCACAGAATATGTCTGGATTTTGTTCAACTTATAGTCAAATACTTCATAAAGGCGTATGTGTACTTTAGATAAACAGCAAATTGCCAATGAACTCTTCCAGGTTATATTCAACCTCAAGTGGCATAAAGAAGTATAATATCACAGTGTAATATTCATATTTGTTTCAGAGTGTTCAAATCCACGTATTTTCTCTGACAAATAGATATTTTCAAACACCGCTTATTTCATTGCTCTCATCAAAAATCACTTTCTCTTAACTTGGCCTAGTTTAATTTAACTGAAATATACACCATTTAAACCCTCTACATAATAGTGTTTAAACATTTTTCCTAAAACCTCCTCTTGAATTTCTAGATGCAATGTCCACTTCAGTATGTTTCTCACCCCTTCAAACATGGTGTTAGGTGGTGTTGAGTCAGTTCTGATTCATTATGACTTATGTGCAACAGAATGAAACACTGCCTCGTCCTGCACCATCCTCACAATCGTTGTTATGTTTGAGTCCATTGTTGCAGTCACTGTGACAATCTATCTTGTTAAGGGTCTTCCTCTTTTTCAATGGCCCTCTGACTTACCAAGCATGACATCCTTCTTAAGGGACTAGTCCCTCCTGATAACGTGTCCAAAGCACGTGAGACGAAGTCTCACCATGCTTGCTTCCAAGGGGCACTCTGGCTGTACTTCTTCCAAGACAGACTTGTTTGGTCTTCTGGCAGTCTAATATATATTCGATATTCTTCCACAACGCCATAACCATAATTCAAAGGAGTCAATTCTTCTTCGGTCTTTCTTATTCATTGTCCAGCTTTCGCATGCATATGAGGCGATTGAAAATATCATGACTTGGGTCAGAACGCACCTTAGTCCTCAAAGAGACATCTTTGCTTTTCAATACTTTAAAGAGGTCTTTTGAAGCAGATTTGCCCAATGCAATACATCGTTTGATTTCTTGGCTGCTGCTTCATTGGGTGTTGATTGTGGATCCAAGCAAAATGAAATCCTTGACAACTTCAATATATCTCCCTTTGTTATGATTTTGCTTATTGGTCCTGTTGTGAGGATTTTTGCTTTCTTTATGTTGAGGTGTAATCCATACTGAAGACTGTAGTCTTTTGTCTTCATCAGTAAGTTCTTCAAGTCCTCTTCACTTTTGGCAAGCAAGGTTGTGTTATCTGCATATAACATTTTGTTAGTAAGTCTTCCTCCAATCCTGATGACACATTCTTTTTCATATAGTCTAGTGTCTTAGAGTATTTGTTCAACATACAAATTGAATAAACCACCAAAACCAAACCCATCGCTGTCGAGTCAATTCTGACTCACAGCAACCCTAGAGGGTAAAGTAGAACTGTCCCAAAGGGCTTCCAAGAGGTGCCTGGTGGAATTGTACCGCATACCTTTTAGTTAGCAGCTGAACTCTTAACCACTACAGAGAAGTAAGGTGAAAGAATACAGCCTTTTCACTCACATTTTCCTATTTTTCACCATGCAGTATCCCCTTGTTCTATTTGAATGACTGACTCTTGATCCATGTCCATGTTTCTCATGAGCACAATTAGGTTTTCTGAAATTCTCATTATTTATAGTGTTATTCATAATTTGTTATGATCCACACAGCCCAATGCCTTTTTCATAGTCAATAAAACACAAGTAGCATCTTTCTCATATTCTCTGCTATTGGCCAAGACCCATCTGACATTCTGACATCAGTAATGATACTCCTCATTCCTAAAATCACATAACCATTTGGGTATTTCATCTATATTTGTCTACTCAAATTATGTAGATTTCTCACTATTTTCTCTTCATAGAACTTATCACTATTGTGTGTGTACATATATCTTAAACAGTGTGATTATTTATAAAATATATACCTCCCTGTATCCAATTTAGTCTCCAAGTTTCTGAAAGGCAAGAAGTGTCTGTCTTGATCATTATGTTGTTTTCAGTGCCTGATAAATATTTAAATTAATTAACTAGCTAATTAATTCAAGGGCTCAAGTTTGTATCCTCCAACTTTTCAAGCCATTCGTGAACAGGCACTTCTTTGCTGCCCATGTGGAAAAGTGTACCAATTAATAAAAAGGGTAGAGGCAAATTACAACCCCTCCTCTCCACCACTTTTTAATGAAACATGGTAGAGCTATGGCTCACTAAGGACTCTAAAGAATACAATATTACTTTCAGTCTTTAGAATCTCCAGCAATGACAATACCCAGCAGAAGAATCAGTATGGTCTAATGGGAGCAGCAGTGCCAGGCAAGATGCACTAATAATTATTGGAGAAGGGCTGGAATAGGACAGCAGTTTTTAAAATAAAAACAGATTATTATAATATGTGAACACATGTGGTAATATCCTCCAAAAAGTTTGATGAGTGGATAAATTTTCAGGGGACTAGTAAAATATGAATGTAAGAACCTGTGAAAAATTCTCACAACAACTCTGCAAAATAGGTATGTATAACCCATTTTACACTTGGGAAAACTGAGTCATTTGCCA
Organism: Elephas maximus indicus; assembly: GCF_024166365.1. Classification (NCBI taxonomy): domain Eukaryota; kingdom Metazoa; phylum Chordata; class Mammalia; order Proboscidea; family Elephantidae; genus Elephas; species Elephas maximus. The sequence goes on from NC_064846.1 coordinate 85,294,507, forward strand.
GGGGTAACACAACTAGTAAGTTTCATAGTTCATATTTTAGCCCAAATAGTCCAAATTCTTTATGTTTAATCACTATGCCCTGCTGCCTACTTGCACAGAACCAGCCCCTCTTCATGTAAGTGTGTTGTGAAACAGGGAGCAATCTATACTATTTCCTTTCTCTGGGATTGAAGAAAGATGAGGGCAAACAGAACTTTAGAAATATTGCCTAGAGAGACAGTATCCTGGGAATTTTCCCAACCTATTGTACAGAGCTTTGCCTTACCTTGAAATGGTTAAAATGATGGTAGGTAAGTGGCAAGAGGACAGCAGAAAAATAAAACTACTTAGCCTCAACTCATAGTCTGGCATATCTTAATCATTAGTAGAATAAATATTTTAATGGACCTATTGGGTTCTTATTATGTATTTAATACTCTTTAAGGACAAACCACTACTATGCAATAACATATATAAGTTTTGCTTTGAGGATCTAAGAAAATTCTACTAGACTGTCAATTTGTGCCTGAAATTCAATCATCGGTACTCATTTTATCACAAGACTTGATTGTTATTAAAATGATGATGTCCCTGTATGATATGATGCTGTGGAAGAGACATCTTAATACTCTTTACTAATAGCTGCTTCCCCTCTGTTTCCAGGAATGAGGAAAGATTGTACTTCCCCTACACTTAGAAGTTAAATATAGTAATCTGACTTGGTTTGGCCAAATGTGAGTGAAAGTGATATGTATCACTTCCACGTAGAAGTCTTTGAGTGAACCCCCATATGTTTTCTCCTGCTTCTGCAATTGTGAAAGCACATGTTGATATAGAGCTGGAAAACTGACCCATCGTATAGAGGACAGCTGCTTCGGGGAGGTTCCTAGGCCCACAATGGACTTTATGTTGTTGTTGTTGTTAGGTGCCATCGAGTCCATTCCGACTCATAGCAACCCTATGCACAAAGGAACGGAACAATGCCCGGTCCTGCGCCATCCTTACAATCGTTGTTATGCCTGAGCTCATGGTTGCAGCCACTGTGTCAATCCACCTCGTTGAGGGTCTTCCTATTTTCCGCTGACCCTGTACTCTGCCAAGCAAGATGTCCTTCTCCAGGGACTGATCACTCCTGACAATATGTCCTAAGTATGTAAGAGGCAGTCTCACCATCCTTGCTTCTAAGGAGCATTCTGGTTGTACTTCTTCTAAGACAGGTTTGTTCGTTCTTTTGGCAGTCCATGGTATATTCAATATTCTTCTCCAACACCACAGTTCAAAGGCGTCAACTCTTCTTCAGTCTTCCTTCTTCATTGTCCAGCTTTCACATGCATATGATGTGATTGAAAATACCATGGCTTGGATCAGGCGCACCTTAGTCTTCAGGGTGACATCTTTGCTCTTCAACACTTTGAAGAGGTCTTTTGCAGCAGATTTGCCCAGTGCAATATGTCTTTTGATTTCTTGACTGCTGCTTCCATGGCTGTTGATTGTGGATCCAAGTAAAATGAAATCTTTGACTTCGATCTTTTCTCCATTTATTACGGTGTTGCTCATTGGCCCAGTTGTGAGGATTTTTGTTTTCTTTATGTTGAGGTGTAATCCATACTGAAGGCTGTAGTCCTTGATCTTCCTCACAAGTCCTCTTCATTTTCAGCCAGCAAGGTTGTGTCATCTGAATAACACAGGCAACTGTTATTGAGTCTTCCTCCAATCTTGATGCCCCGTTCTTCTTCATATAGTCCAGCTTCTCGTATTATTTGTTCAACATACAGATTGCATAGGTATGGTGAAAGAATACAACCCTGACGCACACCTTTCCTGACTTGAAACCAATCAGTATCCCCTTGTTCTGTCCGAACAACTGCCTCTTGATCTATGTAAAGGTTCCTCATGAGCACAATTAAGCGCTCTGGAATTCCCATTCTTCGCAATGTTATCCATAAGTTGTTATGATCCACACAGTCAAATGCCTTTGCATAATCAATAAAACACAGGTAAACATCCTTCTGGTGTTCTCTGCTTTCAGCCAGGATCCATCTGACATCAGCGATGATATCCCTGGTTCCACGTCCTCTTCTGAAACCAGCCTGAACTTCTGGCAGTTCCCTGTCGATGTAATGCTGCAGCTGTTTTTGAATGATCTTCAGCATAATTTTGCTTGTGTGTGATATTAATGATATTGTTCTATAATTTCCACATTTGGTTGGCTCACCTTTCTTAGGAATAGGCATAAATATGGATCTCTTCCAGTGAGTTGGCCAGGAAGCTGTCTTCCATATTTCTTGGCATAGACGAGTGAGCACCTCCAGCGCTGCATCTGTTTGTTCAAACATCTCAATTGATATTCCATCAATTCCTGGAGCCTTGTTTTTTGCCAGTGCCTTCAGGGCCGCTTGGACTTCTTCCTTTAGTACCATCAGTTTCTGATCATATGCCACCTTTTGAAATGGTTGAATATCGACTAATTCTTTTTGGTATAATGACTCTGTGTATTCCTTCCATCTTCTTTTGATGCTTCCTGCATCGTTTAGTATTTTCCCCATGGAATCCTTCACTATTGCAACTCAAGGCTTGAATTTTTTCTTCAGATCTTTCAGCTTGAGAAACGCCGAGTGTGTTCTTCCCTTTTGGTTTTCCATCTCCAGCTCTTTGCACATGTCATTATAATACTTTATTTTGTCTTCTTGAGAGGCCTTTTGAAATCTTCTATTCAGTTCTTTTACTTCATCAATTCTTCCTTTTGCTTTAGCTGCTCGACGCTCAAGAACAAGTTTCAGAGTCTCCTCTGACATCCATCTTGGTCTTTTCTTTCTTTCCTGTCTTTTCAATGACCTCTTGCTTTCTTCATGGGCGATGTCCTTGATGTCATTCCACAACTCGTCTGGTCTTCAGTCACTAGTGTTCAATGCATCAAATCTATTCTTCAGATGGTCTCTAAATTCAGGTGGGATATACTCAAGGTCGTATTTTGGCTCTCGTGGACTTGCTCTGATTTTCTTCAGTTTCAGCTTGAAATTGCGTATGAGCAATTGATGGCCTGTTCCACAGTCGGCCCCTGGCCTTGTTCTGACTGATGCTATTGAGCTTTTCTGTCGTCTTTTTCCACACATGTAGTTAATTTGATCTCTGTGTGTTCCTTCTGGTGAGATCCATGTGTATAGTCGCCGTTTATGTTGGTGAAAGAAGGTATTTTCAATGAAGAAGTCGTTGGTCTTGCAAAATTCTATCATTCGATCTCCGGCATTGTTTCTATCACCAAGGCCAGATTTTCCAACTACAGATCCTTCTACTTTGTTTCCAGCTTTCGCATTCCAATCACCAGTAATTATCAATGCATCTTGATTGCATGTTCAATCAATTTCAGACTGCAGCAGCTGATAAAAACCTTCTATTTCTTCATCTTTGGCTCTAGTGGTTGGTGCATAAATTTGAATAATAGTCGTATTAACTGGTCTTCCTTGAAGGCGTGTGGATATTTTCCTATCACTGACAGCATTGTACTTCAGGATAGATATTGAAACGTTCTTTTTGACGATGAATGCAACACCATTCCTCTTCGAGTTTTTGTTCCCAGCATAGTAGACTATTTGATTGTCCGATTCAAAATGGCCAATACCAGTCCATTTCAGCTCACTAATGCCTAGGATCCCGATATTTATGCATTCCTTACCATTTTTGACAATTTCCAATTTTCCTAGATTCATACCTTAGATATTTTAAGACATTTTATGATATTTTAAGACCTTGAGATTTTGGTGCTTTGGAATTTTTGTGCTGTTTTGTTTTGTCCTTCCTAAACCTGGTGAACTAACTAGCAATTCACCACCTCTGAATTGCTTTCCCAAGTAGAATTAATAACCCCCTCTATTTTTATATCCTCTATTAATAACCCTTTTTATGTTATAGCATTTGCCACATTTTATAATTGTATATATAACTTTGTGTCCCATCAGACTAAAAGCGCCTTAAAAGCAGAGATTGTGTCATATTCACTCCACCTCATTTAGTCCAGTACCTAGTACATCATAAACTCTAAGTAAATGTTTACTGATTTAAAAATACTAGAATTCTAAAAGGGATACAGGGATTCCTACTTGAACTGAGGAAAGGGGAGAAAACAAGATTCTGGGACTCCAACTGTAAAGTTTGATGACTTCTCAGCTTTACCACAGGTTACTGTTTCTTTTTGATGGCAACCACGAATGGGTCTGCAACGCTACTAGTTCTCAAAGACTTTTCCTGGCCCATGAAAATAGCCTGAATCTGTGAGAGCTTCTACCTGAGGTTAAAACCACACTTTTAAACATTTTTCTCCTTTTCTCAGTCCTGGCGTCACTTTGAATCTTTTCATTCACTCTTTCATTATCAAATTATTGGTTGACTCCACCCCTATATTTCCAAGCTTCAATGTGTGAGTATGAAAAAAATCAGATTGGTCTAAAAAAACCGTATTGTCCCCTTTTGAGCAAGGTTTTTAGAAACACGTCACCTATGGATTAGTGTCCCGTGGACAAGATGCATACACTAGCCAAGCCAGCTGTAGCTGGGAGCTAAATGGAAAGACAAAATCATCCACAACCTCCTCTTGTGGTTTGTGGGCTGCACAGTAAAGAATGGAAGAAGTCTGAGCTCAATGTCTCCATGTACTATCAAGGTACTAAATCAAAAGTACTTAATAGTGCAAAAGGCAGTTTGTAAAACTATAGAACAAACATGCAATAGCTCCATGATACATCAGTTTTTCTTGGCATATCAGGACAATAAGTTTATTCAATTTATTTTTTTACTATGAATACACAGATCCACTATGGAGTATAATTCAAAATTATCATTTTTTAAAACATGAGGGTAAACCCTTCAAAGAAATCTGACACTTGGTGAGGACCACCATCCACCCCTTACCCAAGGAGTATACATTCACTCACTTCTGACATTTGTGGCCCTTCAGTGGAAAAATTTAAGAAGCACAGGACTCAAAATAATAGCTATCATTTATTGAGGGCTTACTATACTTTAGATACATTATTCCATTTATTCCTGATGACAAGCTTTTGAGTGTTCTTATTCCTGTTTTTGTTTGTTGGTTGTTTTTTTTTTTTATTCCTGTTTTACAGGTGAGGACACTGAACCTCAATGATATGAACTACTTTGCACAAAGTTACACAACTAGTAAGGGGTGAAAACAGTACCTAAACCTAATTCAGTATGACTCTGGAATTCATGCTATTAATCACTACCCTGTACAACTTTGGCCTATCTTACTTTGACAGTATTCAGGTGTTATTCACTGACATCTCATAGCAACACTTGTCCTCAAAACAAGGCAAAAGGGTAATAACTATATGAAATAGTGATTCATGATGGAATTTTGGCCTATTAAAATCACTTGGAGACCTTAAAAGAAATGGTGGTCAGGGCTTTTGTATCTTAAAAATATATTTTATATAAATATTGGTCAACAACCAATATTGATATTTTTAAAATATTAATGTTCTAGATCTTTGTACTTAAAGTGTGGTCTGTGAACCATCAGCATCAGCATCACCTGGAATTTTGTTGGACTACAGAATCCCATCCCTGACCTCTTGTATGAGAATCTGCATTTTAAGAAGATTCCTGGATAATTTATATACATATTAACATTAGAGAAGCACTAATACCAACCAGTGATTACCAAACCTGCTTTCATGACAATCACCTGGATAATTTATGAAAGTATGGATTCCTGGAACACTTTCAGGTCCTACTAAATCAGAATATTCAGATCATTGCACCAAGCTGGTTGTCATTCCAAAAGGAATTTGCAGAGACACCCCACCACCACCACTGCCACCACTGCCATGGGCCTGTCAGCTGGTTGACAGTTTCACCATTAAAGATCATTTATTTACTTAAAAGTTAAGTCATTTTATCCAACCAGGAGAAAAAATAATAAAATGCTAAGAAGAGTAATACATAATTCATTAATGCCACCCTCAAAATTATTTCTGCCGCCACATTTCTAATGAAGAAAGAAGAAAGAGAGAGAAATAGAAGAAATGTGCATGCCCTGAGAATGGATCTTGCCTCATGACTCACCAGTCAAAACAAGAGAGTAAAGTATCCAAGGAAAGGAGCAGCTGAAAGGAAAGATGAGAGAAATACTAAAGACTACTTGTCTTGCATCACTATTTTCCCAAGAACTGGTGCTGTCTTTAACACAAAGTTGATACAAGATCCTGAACTTTGGAAAATGGCCCTTGAAATGCTGCTGTCCAATGTACCAACAGGCATTCATTTTAATTGCTGAAACTATACAAAGTTAAGTTTACAACAAATTTTTTTAAATCAAGCCCTAGAATAGGAAGGCTGGGCTGAGTAAAAGATTCATTATTGATAAGACTGAATTGACAATTCCTCTTTGCTTCACTAAATGGTGGTCTTTGCTCTGAGAGAGGTGCATTTAATATGAGCAGCATCCCTAACTTAATAAGACATTATCTTCCAGTGAGACATGGCTCCATGAGCAATGCTGCTAATTTGCTGACTTTTTTATCAGATTGGATAGGTTTTTTGCATTTTCCACACATAAAAGTTCCAACCTTCAAGCAATGGCTCTATTTCCATGTGAGTCAAAGCATACTCACTTGTGTGTAGCGGTTAGTGACTTGTGGAATAAAAAAATAAGCACGTTTTCTCAGTGATACATGGTATAGAAAGGAGTGTATTTGTATCAGTATTTAATAGTTATCCAGTACTCATATTAACTTATCTGAATCTTATTCCAAATCATACCTGAAGAAAAACATGAAAGGTTACATGAAAAAGTAGTCAGAGTAAAGCAAACAGGTTTTGGGGGATTTTGGAAGTGTCAGTGACTGATCACTGAGCAAAGTTCATCAGAAATCTCTAAGAGTTTGTATACTCATAACAAAAGCATAAGAAATTAGATATAGCATTTTACTGTCCTGTTAGCATTATAATACAAAAGAATCAATTAATCTCATGTAAATTTGAAATGCATACTGAATTTTTTTTTATTTCAACTTACCCTCCCAATAAGATGCTTGAATTCATATTACACAACATCTTCAAGTAGTGGCCGAACCTATACTCAAGCTCATTCTGTCCTGAGACAGCTCAATATTTTGTTATCCATGCCTCTTTCTTACTTAACACGCAGCCACAAATCTGCCTCATTTATCTTCAACACACTAATCCTGATTTTACTCCTTGGAGAAACCTAATCCTTTCTCCCCTTTAAATTTTGATATAGTTATCCTATCCATTATTTGATTTCTCCTTTCCAGTTCAAGTATCCCTAGTTTTTCCAAATAATTTTTCATATCATAAGTTTTAAAATTCTAATTTCATCTTGACCATTTTTTTCTGAATATACTCTCATTTGTTCCTCTTGTTTTTGTTGTTGTTAGCTGCCATCGAGTCAGTTCCGACTCATAGCGACCCTATGTACAACAGAAGAAAACACTGCCCAGTCCTGAGCCATCCTCACAATCGTTGTTATGCTTGAGCCCATTGTTGCAGCCACTGTGTCAATCTATCTCATTGTGGGTCTTCCTTCTTTTCTTTGACCCTCTACCAAGCATGATGTCCTTCTCCAGGGACTGATCCCTCCTGATAACATGTCCAAAGTATGTGACACGTAATCTCACCTTCCTTGCTTCTAAGGAGCACTCTGGTTGTACTTCTCCCAGGTAAGATTTGTTCATTCTTTTGGCAGTCCATGATATACTCAATATTCTTCGCCAACACCACAATTCAAAGGCGTCAATTCTTCTTCAGTCTTCCTTATTCATTGTCCAGCTTTCTTATGTTCCTCTTAAGTCTAAAAATTTGAAGATAGCATGCAAGTTCAAAGTAGCCCTGGTGGCACAGAGGTTAAATTCTTGGCTTCTAAATAAAAGTTTGGTGATTCAAACTCACCAGCCACTCCACAGGAGAAAGACGTGGCAGTCTACGTCTGTAAAGATTACAGCCTTGGAAACCCTACAGGGCAGTTCTACTCTGTTGTGTAGGGTCATTAAGATCGGAAATGACTCTATGGCAACTGATTTTATTCCAGTTAATATCTCACATCTCACCTATGTCATGACAATCCTAAAGCAGAAAAGGTAACTTTTTGGGAAAATACATGGATTGATATCGCCACTTTATATTGCCTAGTAGCGGGCATCACAGTGATACACAAAACTTACTAATTTTAAGTGACAACTAATTATTTTTAATACATTATGGCAAACTGACCCTAGCTGCTGTTAAATGACTACTACCCTTGAAACAAACTTCTTCTTTGTGGTTAACCATAGAAGAGTTACAAAGGAAAAAAGAAACTCATCCTCAAAGGAAACAGAATTTTATTTGAAGACTGTATTGTATAGTGCTTTCATACATTCAGGTGTTTATTGATCTCTTTAGTGCTCAGCATTGTACAAGAGACCATGTGCAATATATTTAAGTATATCCATTGTCCTATTTCTCAAGGTGACCGTGCTGTGTGTGGAAGAGAACTATATGTCCATGTTTTCCCAAGACAGTACTTCTTTATGCATATTATCTCAGGATAATTTATAGTAGCTCCTTTCAAAAAAATATTCTATTCTGGGAGTAAACTATATGGTTACCTTTCTTATATGAAAGGCAATACAGAGGAAATGCAGAGATTTCTGGGTAAGAAGGTGTGATGCTTAGCATTACAAGATTGCCACAGGGAGAAGCAGAGACTGACTATTTACCAGTTGTTTGTCTTTTGAACCTGATAACACAGCTAGATTACATTATCCAACTTTCCCTGAAGTCAAGTGCAATCATGTGACTGAGTTCTTGCCAATAAAATGTGGATGGAAGTAAAATATGTCATTTCCAGGCATGACTTATAATGCTCTTTCTTTTCTCGTCTGCCACATTAATGGAGAATACTGTTGGGATCTAGACGAGAGTAGAGTCATAAGTTGGAAGGACCACGAGTCCTTGAATTATTGTGTGGGGCAGAGTTCCCCTGCTCAATCCGCTGATTCACATGGACATAACCCAAACATATAACATTAAAATTGAACATTTGTTGTGTTAACTGAGATTGGAGGTTGTTATAGCAGTTTTTTTTTTTTTTTATAGCAGTTAGCAATCCTATATGTTTCCAAGAAGAACTGTGCTCCATAGCGTTTTCAAGGTTGTGCTCTTTTGGAAACAGATTGCCAGGCCTTTCTTCCAAGATGCCTCCGGGTGGGTTGAAATTGCAAACCTTTCAATTAGTATTTGACTCTTTGCACCACTCAGAGACTCCTATGGTAAAGACAGGTAGCATGAAAGTTAGGTCTTGATTGAAATTGCTCTATTGTTGAATATCTTCCTACTATAACACTTTAGTCAGAATCGACTCAACAGCTCTGGGTTTTGGTTTGGTTTATAACACTTTCAAGTTGCATAAAGGAAAATGAATATAAATTAGGAAATGAATATGTTCCCTTAGCAATACTTCAATTCATGAAGTTTAGGAGGGAGATTAAAGCCAAGCATTAGAGACTTATGAACTCCTTATAGAACCAAGTATGACTGTGGTAACACTACAAGCAAATTCCTGTTCCACCAGCTACAGAGAATACACAAGGTCCACAGAGAGAAGACCAAATTCATGCTCTTAAATCACTGTCTCTTCCTTCTCAGAGAATTTACAGGTTTCTCCATCTTTGTTTTTCCTTCAACTTGTTGTTCTTAATTTTCATTTTGTGGAATTTTATATGTTACCCAATACCTCTTTGGAAGAAGTAGGAAAGGAAAGACAGAAGACAAGATGAGTCACCTCATTGGCCCCTTTACTTTAGGCTCATAACCAAATCCTGGCACTAGAGTTCTTACCAATCAAATAGTCAAAAGACACATACAACACCAACTCAAGGAAAAGACCATCAAGAGAAAGAGAAAGTGCCTCTTCTTAAAATCAAGATCAGAATTTGCCTAAACGCCTATTCTTAAAACTTCCAAGAATTGGTGAATGAGAGGGAGATGTGGATGGCATGGCCCTCAGGAAGCTCAGAGCATCTCACTACAAATACTAATTTTGAAATAGTGAGTCAGTACACTTTTGGATTGAAGACATTTCCCCCCTCCCTTCCTGGAGTCTGGCACTACCAAAGGTAATGGGGCATAATAAGATATAAATAATAATATATAAAATAAGCTAGCATGGCATTAATCCTTACAGTGATAAATGTCTGAGTTGTTTAGGTATTCTTTCCAAATGATAGACCACTAGGATAATCTTTTTTTTCTTATTACTCACTCAAGGTTTTTCCTTTCCTCAATCTGCAACAATTGGGTGGAAAAAGTAACTGTCAATTCACACCAAAACTTTGACGTAAAAGGAGGTAAGAATTCATAACAGAAACAGTAGGAATTAAAAGTACCAAAGGATGGTGGAAGAGGGAAACAGAATGTTGGGAATGAGGGAATAATTCCTGAGGCTGAGGAAACGGTCACATCATACACTCTAAACTTTGGGAATGAAGCTGTGCACTCATGTATGGTATCACTCTCCATTTACTATGGACATTGTAACGGTTGGACTATGTTATTTGAATCTGAAGAAACCATGTAACACAATATTTTTTTCTGAAGTGTGTGTGTGTGTGCATGTGTGTGTGTTCTCTTTTATTTCTCATCCGATCATCAGCAGGCACTGGGATTCCTCTAGGATGAAAGATAAAGAGGGAAAGAAATACTTGCGTAGGGTAGAAATAACATGACCGGTTTTAAAACTTTCTTATTTTTCTACTGCACACCCTCAAACCAAGAGGCATGATGCCAGGGTTATACAGTCACAAGGTAAAAGGAGAAGAACATATTTAAGTGAGGGTGTGCCATCCATCCTTACTCTCAAACAGTACTCCTTCTTCCTACCACCTTCCATAGTACAAACACACAGCACCCTCTACTTCTTCTGAGTCTTGATAAGGTTCCAAATCTATGGGAAGATCAGGTGAGAGAAACTATTTGATATGCCTTTTCAATATTTCTTAAACGTGCTTTGAAATTATGGGGTAGGGAGGAAAATTATGGATAATTAAGGGCCATTCTCAAATTTGTCTGCCTTAAAAATTTGGTAAACTGAGAAACAGTCACCCCCCCCATCTGAGTCCCTCTAAAATGCAGCTATACTACTCATGAGAAGTGGCTTAGCTCATCATGAGCATTCCTGTTATGTCTCCACACAACCAATACATTTTAACAAAAAAGGTGATCAGTTGAAAAGATAGGCCACCTCAACCCTTCAAACATTTTCAAATCAAACTGTGAAATTCCAACCTGCTTTTCTATCACCATTTAGTTGCCTCCGGCTCCATTCTCATTGGAATTAAGTGACCTTCTAAACTTCAGCATAAAGCAGAATTAGAAATTCCAATTCGGATAGCCATGTATCTCTTGGCAAGCCACTTCATGTTTTGGGGCCTTGGTTTTCTCACATATGATACTGAGGGGTCATGGCTAGATGATCTCCAAGAATGCTTCACATCAAACACACTATGCTTTTGCATCCCCTTTCAGAATTTCTAGCTTACATTTGAAAACATCATATATGTGCAACGAAGATTTCAACTAATACAACAAACAAGTGTCTGAAATTTAACATGTATTTATTAGTAAGATTTTAAAGTCTGCAAATCCAATGAAACAAACAAAAAGTACCATTTGGTAAAGATCATTGGACAATTCTAAAGGTGAGTTCATAATATTTACTGTCACATTCAACAATAGTCATATGAATTTAATATAATGACTAAATGTGGCTAATAGCCACTACATGAAAGGGCAATTAGCAGTTTACTGGAGCTTCTGTTCTGTGAGCATAAGCATTATTAGTATTTGAAAATATTGAGTGAGTCAGGGTTACTACGAACATGCAAAAGCCTTATAAAATTTAGACATACCTGTAATATATTTTCATTTATTAATGGGCACTATTCTAGTGGTTACCCTATGGAATTCATAGGCTGACCACAGCCCATAAGAATACTCAGAAAGGACCTATAGGCCAATTCTTATTAATGATTGCGATATGGCAACCTATATTTTTACTTGAGATTCTGATACAAATTAATAATTAATCTAGAAGGCTCTCCCCTCCCCCCCCCCCGCCATGATATACCATTCAATTATCCCCGGACTTTTCATTAATTCTGGTGAGTTTCTCTCTCTCTCTCTTTTTGTAAGCATAAATGGGTAAAGAGAAGGTGGATATGGTTTAAATAATGAAATACTTGGAGTTCATAATGCAGGTTAAAACATGATTCAGTTAATGAATGTGTTAATTATTCTTTCTCTTTACTAATATTTAACATGGTTGACTCTTTAGCCAAGATGCACAAGACTATTCACAGAAATAGAGGCATATCTCCCCACCCTCCAGGCCAGAACTAGCCTTCTCTGGACTCATCATGTCCCCTTGCTAATACACACCTTTTTTCAATTCTGAAAATATGACTTTTAGTTGCATTTATTCAAGTAGATCTTGTATGTGTTTAATATTTTTATAAATCTATTGCTCAAGTATAGGTCTCTTTGTGCTGGAAAGACACATAATCTGGAGATGAAAATGCAAAATACTTTCACTTTCAGATGTAACAAGTTTCTACTCAGCCCATTAAAATGTGCATTATTAAATCTGTGCTTCTGTCTAAATTCTAAATTCTGCATGCTAAGGAAAACGAGGCATTATTATACTATATACTATGTATAATATATATCATATACATATTTCTTAGTAAAACAACAACCAAAAAACAAATACCTTTCTGTAAATCATGTCAGCTTTGGAAAGATTGAAAAAAAATCATGGCATCAGAGTTTGAGGTTAAACCCTTGGTAACTATTTATAAATACATTAAGGAAACCAGAGCCATTCTTTTTGTCTCTGCAACCTGAGACCAAATGAACACTCATTCTAGTTCCCTTCAAAATGATGTGTCCTAACTTTTCTTTTACCATTGTAATGCCACTCTCCACATTCATTCATTTTGCAATGGCGTATAATCAATATTTCCTGGAGGCAAGTAATGCTCTGAGCAGTTGGCAAAGACCAAAGCCTGAAATTTGCTTTACCTTTTTACTAGCTTCCATCAGGAACATACCCAGAGGATTTCACCGTGGCCTTTTGGCATCTTACTGTATCACTTCTGAAATGCCTCAAGTTCCCGGCCAATGCAATGAAATATAATTCCTGATGTGAATACAAAGGGAGTCCCAAAAGCAGCAAACATGAATGACCATCCATACTGCACATCAATGAGGACGTTCTCTGGGACACAGCTGTTGCTCCTTTCTATAGATATGTATTGTGGGAAATCAACAGCATATTCCTTCCATAGCACAAACAGGCTGAGGATCAGGCTAAACAGTGCTCCTGCGGAAGAAAGGCAAAAAAGTATTTATTCCCCATACAAAGGTAGAACCTAACAATAAACATTTCCACAAACAAAAAATAACTTTGAGGGAACATTAATCTGCCAATTGATTTGGCTTCATTTCTGAGAACAGTATCCCAAAACCACTGCCGTTGAGTCGATTGGGAAACTGAAATCAGTAGGCTTTCATAAATACAGAAAATTTCTCTTGTAAACATCTCTAAATTCTGTAAACAATGTCAAATCTTCTCCTTGTGGACATGGTCAACTATCACTTTGAAAAAGAAAAGGTGGACTAGGGAGCTATTCTTGTCCCTCTACACCAGCATTTTAATGACCATTACCACCAAAAATGGGAAAAAAAAAAAAAAAGACTTAGCCCCTAACAAAGCTGGTTCTGTCCAAATTGGCCATAATACATTCAACCAATCATGTTTATATTTATAAAATGCTCACCATCATATATGCATATATATTTTAATATAATGAAAATAACCCATTACTAAATTACTTAACATTTTCCCAAATCTTAAAAAAAAAAAAATTGATTCCCCAGAAAGATATGCCATTGTAATTATAGCTGTCACACATTCTCGTTCACTGCTACATACTGCTGAGGTAACTCAACCTGAATATGATAAACAAAGACTTACAATACAGCCTAACAGTACAGGTGCATAAAAATATTTAATGATTTAAAATGTATTTTTATTCATCTTAATTGATCTATTAATTCAGGAGTTGATTGTCTTTGTAAACATCACAATCATTGAAGTAAAGCCCCAAATCCCCTTTGATTAATACCTCCAATTCTTGTACTGTACCATTGTTATCAGTTTGATTGTACCTCTTCTGACCTAATTGAAGTTAAAAGAAGATCGTGTAAAGGCTATGCTTACCACGCCAAAGCCTGCACGTTAACAACAGAATTTCAGACATTTACAAAGTACTCTTTTATATGAAATCATACCAGATGGAAATTCCTCTCAAGTCATATTGAGAGAGTATTTCTAGACCACAGTGTTCTGGATGTTTATTGATGAGCCACATCCACTAAGGTATCTACAAGTTCTGTAATTGCAGACAAACAATATTAATCTGATCAGGCAGAGCAGTATCAGTTCAGGTCTGGCAGTTTCAGAGCTCCATTTTTACTCATCACTCTCCTATATGCAGTTATCTTTTTTTTTTTTAAACTTTTATTGAGCTTCAAGTGAACGTTTACAAATCAAGTCAGTCTGTCACATATAAGTTTACATACATCTTACTCCGTACTCCCCCTTACTCTCCCCCTAATGAGTCAGCCCTTCCAGTCTCTCCTTTCGTGACAATTTTGCCAGCTTCCCACTCTCTCTATCCTCCCATCCCCCCTCCAGACAGGAGATGCCAACACAATCTCAAGTGTCCACCTGATATAATTAGCTCACTCTTCATCAGCATCTCTCTCCCACCCATTGTCCAGTTCCTTTCATGTCTGATGACTTGTCTTCGGGGATGGTTCCTGTCCTGGGCCAACAGAAGGTCTCGGGACTCTGGCCACCAGGATTTCTCTAGTCTCAGTCAGACCATTAAGTCTGGTCTTTTTATGAGAATTTGGGGTCTGCATCCCACCGATCTCCTGCTCCCTCAGGGGTTCTCTGTTGTGCTCCCTGTCAGGGCAGTCATCGATTGTGGCCGGGCACCAACTAGTTCTTTTGGTCTCAGGATGATGTAGGTCTCTAGTTCATGTGGCCCTTTCTGTCTCTTGGCTCTTAGTTGTCGTGTGACCTTGGTGTTCTTCATTCTCCTTTGCTCCAGGTGGGTTGAGACCAATTGATGCATCTTAGATGGTCGCTTGTTAGCATTTAAGACACCAGATGCCACATTTCAAAGTGGGATGCAGAATGTTTTCATAATAGAATTATTTTGCCAATTGACTTAGAAGTCCCCGCAAACCATGGTCCCCAAACCCCCGCCCTTGGTCCGCTGACCTTTGAAGCATTCATTTTATCCTGGAAACTTCTTTGCTTTTGGTCCAGTCCAATTGAGCTGACCTTCCATGTATTGAGTGTTGTCCTTCCCTTCACCTAAAGCAGTTCTTATCTACTAATTAATCGATAAAAAACCCTCTCCCTCCCTCCCCCCCTCGTAACCACAAAAGTATGTGTTCTTCTCAGTTTTTACTATTTCTCAAGATCTTATAATAGTGGTCTTATACAATATTTGTCCTTTTGCCTCTGACTAATTTCCCTCAGCATAATGCCTTCCAGGTTCCTCCATGTTATGAAATGTTTCAGAGATTCGTCACTGTTCTTTATCGATGCGTAGTATTCCATTGTGTGAATATACCACAATTTACCCATTCATCCGTTGATGGACACCTTGGTTGCTTCCAGCTTTTTGCTATTGTAAACAGAGCTGCAATAAACATGGGTGTGCATATATCTGTTTGTGTGAAGGCTCTTAGTTCTCCAGGGTATATTCCGAGGAGTGGGATTTCTGGGTTGTATGGTAGTTCTATTTCTAACTGTTTAAGATAACGCCAGATAGATTTCCAAAGTGGTTGTACCATTTTACATTCCCACCAGCGGTGTATGAGAGTTCCAATCTCTCCGCAGCCTCTCCAACATTTATTCTTTTGTGTTTTTTGGATTAATGCCAGCCTTGTAGGAGTGAGATGGAATCTCATCGTAGTTTTAATTTGCATTTCTCTAATGGCTAATGATCGAGAGCATTTTCTCATGTATCTGTTAGCTGCCTGAATATCTTCTTTAGTGAAGTGTGTGTTCATATCCTTTGCCCACTTCTTGATTGGGTTGTTTGTCTTTTTGTGGTTGAGTTTTGACAGAATCATGTAGATTTTAGAGATCAGGCGCTGGTCGGAGATGTCATAGCTGAAAATTCGTTCCCAGTCTGTAGGTGGTCTTTTTACTCTTTTGGTGAAGTCTTTAGATGAGCATAGGTGTTTGATTTTTAGGAGCTCCCAGTTATCGGGTTTCTCTTCGTCATTTTTTGTAATGTTTTGTATTCTGTTTATGCCTTGGATTAGGGCTCCTAGAGTTGTCTCTATTTTTTCTTCCATGATCTTTATCATTTTAGTCTTTATGTTTAGGTCTCTGATCCACTTGGAGTTAGTTTTTGTGCATGGTGTGAGGTATGGGTCCTGTTTCATTTTTTTGCAAATGGATATCCAGTTATGCCAGCACCATTTGTTAAAAAAACTATCTTTTCCCCAATTAACTGACACTGGGACTTTGTCAAATATCAGCTGCTCATACGTGGATGGATTTATATCTGGGTTCTCAATTCTGTTCCATTGGTCTATGTGTCTGTTGTTATACCAGTACCAGGGTGTTTTGACTACTGTGGCTGTATAATAGCTTCTGAAATCAGGTAGAGTGAGGCCTCCCACTTTCTTCTTCTTTTTCAGTAATGCTTTGCTTATCCGAGGCTTCTTTCCCTTCCATATGAAATTGGTGATTTGTTTCTCTATCCCCTTAAAAAATGACATTGGAATTTGGATCGGAAGTGCATTGTATGTATTGATGGCTTTTGGTAGAATAGACATTTTTACTATGTTAAGTCTTCCTATCCATGAGCAAGGTATGTTTTTCCACTTAAGTATGTCCTTTTGAATTTCTTGTAGTAGGGCTTTGTAGTTTTCTTTGTATAGGTCTTTTACATCCTTGGTAAGATTTATTCCTAAGTATTTTATCTTCTTGGGGGCTACTGTGAATGGTATTGATTTGGTTATTTCCTCTTCGGTGTTCTTTTTGTTGATGTAGAGGAATCCAAGTGATTTTTGTATGTATATTTTATAACCTGAGACTCTGCCAAACTCTTCTATTAGTTTCAGTAGTTTTCTGGAGGATTCCTTAGGGTTTTCTGTGTATAAGATCATGTCATCTGCAAATAGAGATAATTTTACTTCCTCCTTGCCAATCCTGATGCCCTTTCTTTCTTTGTCTAGCCTAATTGCCCTGGCTAGGACTTCTAGCACAATGTTGAATAAGAGTGGTGATAAAGGGCATCCTTGTCTGGTTCCCGTTCTCAAGGGAAATGCTTTCAGGTTCTCTCCATTTAGAGTGATATTGGCTGTTGGCTTTGCATAAAAAAACTAGTGCCATAGATGCCCTTTATTATGTTGAGGAATTTTCCTTCAATTCCTATTTTGGTGAGAGTTTTTATCATAAATGGGTGTTGGACTTTGTCAAATGCCTTTTCTGCATTAATTGATAAGATCATGTGGTTTTTGTCTTTTGTTTTATTTATGTGATGGATTACATTAATGGTTTTTCTGATATTAAACCAGCCTTGCATACCTGGTATAAATCC
Organism: Elephas maximus indicus; assembly: GCF_024166365.1. Classification (NCBI taxonomy): domain Eukaryota; kingdom Metazoa; phylum Chordata; class Mammalia; order Proboscidea; family Elephantidae; genus Elephas; species Elephas maximus. The sequence goes on from NC_064846.1 coordinate 85,312,197, forward strand.
CACTTGATCGTGGTGAATTATTTTTTTCATATGTTGTTGAATTCTATTGGCTAGAATTTTGTTGAGGATTTTTACATCTATGTTCATGAGGGATATAGGTCTATAATTTTCTTTTTTTGTAATGTCTTTACCTGGTTTTGGTATCAGGGAGATGGTGGCTTCATAGAATGAGTTGGGTAGTATTCCGTCATTTTCTATGCTTTGAAATACCTTCAGTAGTAGTGGGGTTAACTCTTCTCTGAAAGTTTGGTAGAACTCTGCAGTGAAGCCGTCCGGGCCAGGGCTTTTTTTTGTTGGGAGTTTTTTGATTACCGTTTCAATCTCTTTTTTTGTTATGGGTCTATTTAGTTGTTCTACTTCTGAATGTGTTAGTTTAGGTAGGTAATGTTTTTCCAGGAATTCATCCATTTCTTCTAGGTTTGCAAATTTGTTAGAGTACAATTTTTCGTAATAATCTGATATGATTCTTTTAATTTCAGTTGGTTCTGTTGTGATGTGGTCCTTTTCGTTTCTTATTCGGGTTATTTGCTTCCTTTCCTGTATTTCTTTAGTCAGTCTAGCCAATGGTTTATCAATTTTGTTAATTTTTTCAAAGAACCAGCTTTTGGCTTTGTTAAGTCTTTCAATTGTTTTTCTGTTCTCTAATTCATTTAGTTCAGCTCTAATTTTTATTATTTGTTTTCTTCTGGTGCCTGATGGATTCTTTTGTTGCTCACTTTCTATTTGTTCCAGTTGTAGGGACAGTTCTCTGATTTTGGCTCTTTCTTCTTTTTGTATGTGTGCATTTATCGATATAAATTGGCCTCTGAGCACTGCTTTTGCTGTGTCCCAGAGGTTTTGATAGGAAGTGTTTTCATTCTCGTTGCATTCTATGAATTTCCTTATTCCCTCCTTGATGTCTTCTATAACCCAGTCTTTTTTCAGGAGGGTATTGTTCAGTTTCCAAGTATTTGATTTCTTTTCCCTCGTTTTTCTGTTATTGATCTCTAGTTTTATTGCCTTGTGGTCTGAGAAGATGCTTTGTAATATTTCGATGTTTTGGATTCTGCAAAGGTTTGTTTTATGACCTAATATGTGGTCTAATCTAGAGAATGTTCCATGTGCGCTAGAAAAAAAAGTATACTTTGCAGCAGTTGGGTGGAGAGTTCTATATAAGTCAGTGAGGTCAAGTTGGTTGATTGTTGTAAGTAGGCCTTCTGTGTCTCTATTGAGCTTCTTACTGGATGTCCTGTCCTTCTCCGAAAGTGGTGTGTTGAAGTCTCTTACTATAATTGTGGAGGTGTCTATCTCACTTTTCAGTTCTGTTAAAATTTGATTTATGTATCTTGCAGCCCTGTCATTGGGTGCATAAATATTTAATATGGTTATGTCTTCCTGATCAATTGTCCCTTTTATCATTATGTAGTGTCCTTCTTTATCCTTTGTGGTGGACTTAAGTCTAAAGTCTATTTTGTCAGAAATTAATATTGCTACTCCTCTTCTTTTTTGCTTATTGTTTGCTTGATATATTTTTTTCCATCCTTTGAGTTTTAGTTTGTTTCTGTCTCTAAGTCTAAGGTGTGTCTCTTTTAGGCAGCATATAGACAGATCGTGTTTCTTTATCCAGTCCGAGACCCTCTGTCTCTTAATTGGTGCATTTAGTCCATTTACATTCAGCGTAATTATAGATAAATAAGTGTTTAGTGTTGTCATTTTGATGCCTTTTTATGTGTGTTGTTGACAATTTCATTTTTCCACCTGCTTTTTTGTGCTGAGACGTTTTTCTTATTAAATTGTGAGATCCTCGTTTTCGTAGTGTTTAACTTTATGTTTGTTGAGTCATTACGTTTTTCTTGGCTTTTACCTTGAGTTATGGAGTTGTTATACCTCTTTGTGGTTACCGTATTATTTACCCTTATTTTTCTAAGTAAAAACCTAACTTGTATTGTTCTATAGCGCCTTGTATCACTCTCCATATGGCGGTTCTATGCATCCTGTATTTAGTCCCTCTTTTTGATTATTGTGATCTTTTGCATATTGACTTCTGTGATTCCCTGTTATGAGTATTTTTTTAATTAATCTTAATTTGTTTTTGTGATTTCCCTATTTGAGTTGATATCAGGATGTTCTGTTTTGTGACCTTGTATTGTGCTGGTATCTGATATTATTGGTTTTTTGACCAAACAATATCCTTTAGTATTTCTCGTAGCTTTGGTTTGGTTCTTGCAAATTCTCTAAACTTGTGTTTATCTGTAAATATCGTAATTTCGCCTTCATATTTCAGAGAGAGTTTTGCTGGATATATGATCCTTGGCTGGCCGTTTTTCTCCTTCAGTGTTCTGTATATGTCGTCCCATTCCCTTCTTGCCTGCATGGTTTCTGCTGAGTAGTCTGAACTTATTCTTATTGATTCTCCCTTGAAGGAAACCTTTCTTTTCTCCCTGGCTGCTTTTAAAATTTTCTCTTTATCTTTGGTTTTGGCGAGTTTGATGATAATATGTCTTGGTGTTTTTCTTTTTGGATCAATCTTAAATGGGGTTCGATGAGCATCTTGGATAGATATCCTTTCGTCTTTCATGATGTCAGGGAATTTTTCTGTCAGGAGTTCTTCAACTATTTTCTCTGTGTTTTCTGTCCTCCCTCCCTGTTCTGGGACTCCAATCACCTGCAAGTTATCCTTCTTGATAGAGTCCCACATGATTCTTAGGGTTTCTTCTTTTTTTTAAATTCTTTTATCTGATTTTTTTTCAGCTATGTTGGTGTTAATTCCCTGGTCCTCCAGATGTCCCAGTCTGCATTCTAATTGCTCGAGTCTGCTCCTCTGACTTCCTATTGCGTTGTCTAATTCTGTAATTTTATTGTTAATCTTTTGGATTTCTACATGTTGTCTCTCTATGGATTCTTGCAACTTATTAATTTTTCCACTATGTTCTTGAATAATCTTTTTGAGTTCTTCAACAGTTTTATCAGTGTGTTCCTTGGCTTTTTCTGCAGTTATCCTAATTTCATTTGTGATGTCTTAAAGCATTCTGTAAATTAGTTTTTTATATTCTGTATCTGATAATTCCAGGATTGTATCTTCATTTGGGAAAGATTTTGATTCTTTTGTTTGGGGGGTTGTAGAAGCTGTCATGGTCTGCTTCTTTATGTGGTTTGATATGGACTGCTTCTCTGAGCCATCACTGGGAAACTAGTTTTTCCAGAAAATCTCCTAAAAAAAATGCAGTCAGATCCCTATCAAAATTGCCTTTGGGTTATAACTGCCACCTTGTTCCCTGTAAGGATGAAAGTCTGAGATTTGGATTATATATGCTTGGCTGTAGCTGGTTCTGTGTTTTTAGTCCAATTAGGTGTGGATTTTTGGTCCCTGGGTTTTTTTTTGTTGTTGTTCCTTCTCTCAGGCCGAAAGAGTGGGTTAGGAAAAGACCAAAAGAAAAAAAAAAGGGGGGAAAGCAAAGCCGCCGCGGAACCGGAGCCAGAGAGGCAATTCCAATGTTAATGAAGCCTCCTGGGAAGGGTGGGGGAGGGATCAGAGAGATAGGAGAGTAGCACCTCAGAATATAGCCAGAGTTGCTTGTCTTGCTTGGAATGACTATTATATCTGAGATTCCCTCGGGGCGTGTCGCCTATGTGTGCTGGCTGTGTGGAGATTGCCCCCCAGGATCTGGCCCACTGAAGCCTCAGTCAGATCCTCCGCTGCCAGTTCCACGCCCAGCATAAAGGTTTCCCTGCTGGGACGGTGCACTCCCGACTCCAAAATCAGTCTCTGCCTCCCGGGGACTTCTCGTCCCGCCAGCCGTTGCTGCGCCGCCCCCGCGGACCAGCTGGGCCCCCTCCCGGGGTTGGTTCAGGGGAGTGGAGCAGCTCTCCGTGCTTGTGCTGTGCCATCGCCCAGTCAAAATCCCGGCGGGACGGTTCCCTGGCTGGGACACTACTCTACCAGCTCCAAGACCAGTCACTGCCTCCCGGGGACTTCTCCCCCCAGCTACGTCGCCACGCCGCCCATGCAAACCGGCTGGGCCCCCTCCCTGGGTGAGTTCAGGGCGGCAGGGCTGGGCCCCTTGTTTGCGCCATCAGCTCCCCTGGGCTCTGCCCTAAATCGGGCGCCAAAGGTTACCTGACTGGGATGCTGGCTCCAGGCTCCAAAAACAATCGCTGCTTCCCCATGTTTGTTCTTTTTCTGTCTCTAAATCTGTGTTTGTTGTTCAGGGTTCATAGATTGTTATGTACTTGATCAATTCACTTGTTTTTCCGAGTCTTTGTTGCAAGAGGGATCTGGGATAGCGTCTCCCTAGTCCGCCATCTTCACCAGAGAGTCTGCAGTTATCTTTTAAGTAGCACATCATTCAAAAGCCATTTTTTCTTTTGATTTTTTTTTTCCTTTTACATTTTTTAAATCCCTATCCTATATAACCAAAGGGTCGGCAGTTCGAATCTGCCAGGCTCTCCTTGGAAACTCTATGGGTCAATTCTACTCTGTCCTATAGGGTCGCTGTGAGTCGGAATCGACTCGACAGCACTGTGCTTTTGGTTTGGTATCCTATATATGTCATAATTTAGTATTAATATCAAGACAGTCTCTGGGTGGTGCAAACAATTAACATGTTACACTGTTAACCAAGAAGTCGGAACTTTGAGTCTACCCAGAGTTGCCTTGAAAGAAGGGCTTGGTGATCTACTTCTGAAAAATAGGCCACTGAAAACCCTAGGGAGCACAGTTCTACTTGACACACATGGGATCACCATTAGTTGGTATCAACTCGATGGCAACTAGTTAATACCAAGTCTGATATTTTCAAGACTTTGAAAACTATTATGTATTATACAAGATTATAAGATTTGTGTTATTATTAGTAATAGAATCTAAAAGATTATTATTCAAGATCATAAGATTTTAGAGAGGTGTATAAAATTAGATAAAATGTAATGAGATATTGAATATACTTAAACTGCTTGAAAGTTCTATACTATATATATATATACTAGCTAGTAGTTATTCAATAAATTGTATCTATCATTACCAAAAAGTGGGAAACCCTCAGTGAAGTGGATTGACGCAGTAGCCACAACAATGGACTCAAACATACCAACGATCATGAACATGGCACAGGACCAGGCAACATTTTGTTCTACTACACATAAGATCACCATGAGTTGGAGCCAACTCCATGGCAACTAACAACAACATCACCACCATCATAATTAAATTTGCATATTGCATCACAAGATGTAAATAGACATTTAATACATTAAGGTAAAATGTGAAATTAATTGATGTCCTTTGGAAGTATTCTCAGAGACACAACAGAAGCACTTAGAGAATTTTCTACACATCCCCACAATTTCACCAAGTCCCTTGTCTTCCCAAAATCTTTGTACTTTATAGTTTCAGGTTATTTGTTTAAATGATTATTTTCACTACACCACAAGTTCCTGGTAATATTGCTTTGAAGATGGAGAAAAAGCTATGAGAGGAGAGGATAAAGAGGAGTTTCCTTAAATATGAACTCATCTGCTTGCAATTAGGTAAGAGGTTGACATTTTCCCATTTATCCTTAATCTAAAAACAACCTCAATCACATTTAAACATGAAAAGTAATACAAAATAAAAACACTAAAATGTTGCCATTGGATTTATTTTTCCTTTTCACAGAAATTACTCTCCTTACTTTGGCACACTTTCTGATTTCCAGCTTCTGTCAAAAGCATATCTTCTTTTTTTTTATTTTTCCCACCCTAAAACGTATCTTTATTTAGGATCCAGCGAACTGCTGGACAAACGCTTAATAAATGCTTCCTTTCATAATAATGATTCAATTTGTCAACAGCACAGATGGATCGCTTTTTATATTTATTTTCTCTTTTTACCTGTTTCATTCTGAAAGATACTGAAAGCAATATCAGATGTTTTTGATTCATATCACCAGGGTTTTACACATGAATATGCTGAAACCTGATTTGCACTCTACCCTTGAGTATTCTAGTGAAACTGCCTTGCAAAAAGTTTGGTTTATAACTAATAACACAACCCCAGAATCCACTCCAAATATGTCTTAGAGGAAATTCTGCTTGTCAGTAAATAATATTATAATGAATAGTTTATGAGATGAAACATATTCCCCACAAAAATCAACCAGCTCACATTGTATATGCCTTTCTGCAGTACCATATGGAGATGATTAACTTATTTTTTCAAAATATTTCACATACCCCATGTCAGACAAGTAACACTGGATTATATAATACCTCTGTACCCATGCAATTTATGTTTCTTTGTTACTCTTTCTCATAAGAGCTGTTAGAAAAGGGCCAGTTGCCAGGAAAAGGACTTCTAATTTGGAGAAAGAGTCTAGTATTGCTTCCTTAGGGAAGAACTCTATCAAAGGTGTTTTCTAGTTCTGTGGTTGTAATTTCACACTAGCTATTGTTTTCTTTGTCAGCTGCCAGCAAATTTGTCCTGGACTCGTGGTGGCCTCATGGACAACGGGATCAGACCATTGTGATCCAGAGAGTTTTTGCTGACTGATTTTCAGGAGTTGACCACCAGGCCTTTCTTTCTAGTCTACCTTAGCCTGGAAGCTCCACTGAGACCTGTTCAGGATCATGGCAAATGCAAGCCTCCACTGACAGTTGGGTGGTGGCTGTTCCTGAGGTGCATTGGCCAGGAATTGAACCTGGTCACCTGCATGGAAGGCAAGAATTCTACCACTAACCACTACTGCCCCCATTCATACTTTCTAGGATCTTAATGAAATATGTTTGACCAAACTCAAAGACCAGCTATATGCAAGCAATTCCTTAGAATAGCAGTGTTTCTCATATTTGTCTGTCCATAAAATTCACCAAAGAATCACCAAGGCTGATATATATTCGTAGTACTTTACCCAGAAGGCTCTGATTCAGAAGGTCTCATTTGGACCTTTGAATCCATATTTCTAGCTAGTGCCCCAGGTGATTCGTATGATGAGACAAAGTTAAGAACACTTTCCTACAGAAAGATCACAGCAAAATGAAACCAAATTTGTGCAAAAGGTTTTTTTTTAATGACTAAAATAGAATGATCAAGTGGGGGAAATGATTTAATCTGATCAGTTCTCTTAGATCAATTTAAGTCAAAATAATCCTGGGCGAAGTATATTTGTAACACTTCTAGTGTGATGGAGATGAATTAGCAAATTTCATTTGGATTGATGTAGAGACCAAACTTAAGAACTTACCCTGGAATAAAATAATAAAGTGAGGAGGAGGAAAAGGACAGCAATAATAGCTTTTTTTTTTTCACTCTTGACCATGTCAGGCACTAAGTGCTTTCAGTATAGTCTTATATTTAATTCTTAAAAGAGCACTGTCATGGATTGAATTATGTTCCCCCAAAAATGTGTATATTAACTTGGTTAGGCCATGATTCCCAGTATTCTGTGGTTGCCCTCCATTTTGTGATTTTAATTTTATATTGAGAGGATTAGGGTGGGATTTTAACGCCATCCTTACGCAGGTCACCTCCTTGATCCAATGGAAAGGGAGTTTCCCTGGGGTGTTGCCTGCTCCGCTTTTATCTCTTGAGATAAAAGGAAAGGGAAGCAAGCAGAGAGTTGGGGACCTCATACCACCAAGAAAGCAGCATCAGGAGCAGAGCGGGTCCTTTGGACATGGGGCCCGTGCGCCTTAGAAGCTCCTTGACCAGAGGAAGATTGAGGATAAGGACCTTCCTCCAGAGCCGACAGAGAGAGAAAGCCTTCCTCTGGAGCCAACGTCCTGTATTTGGACTTGTAACCTACTAGACTGTGAGAAAATAAATTTCTGCTTGTAAAAGCCATCCATTTGTGGTATTTCTGTTATGGCAGCAGTAGATAACTAAGACAAGCACTAAGAGGCAGGTATAGTTTTTGGCCCTGTTGAAAGATGAGGAAACTGAGGCAAGAGGTTATATGGTTAATTAATTACATTTTTTTAAAAAAAACTTGTCATAAAAAGTAAATATAAGAACTGCCACTTTGCCAGCAAGCAAAAAATTGAGCAGGATAGGTGCAAAAAAAAAAAAAATGCTTCATAAATTTCAATTTGTAGGCAAGATTTTATACAGACAAGCCCCAATTTGGATAAACATTCATTAACACTATTTGCTTGTTCATACTATCTGATATGAGACAATTTTGCATAACCATACAAAATTACGTTTTAATAGCCATATGCTGTCACACTTTATCTGCCAACATTGACCAAGTTTTATAAAGGACACAGTGGGCTTGAAGTAAAACTTCCTGAATTCTAATTCCAGCTCCATCATTTAATGATTGTTTGAAAGGGTACCTCTTAATAGTCTGTAACTTTTGCCAAGAAACAAGCCAATTAACTAGAAAGTTACTTAAAATAAATCCAATCACCAATAAGTAATTTACCAAAATTATTAAAAAATTTAACAAAAAATTCTTTTTTTAACTAATTATTATGTTACAAAAATTTATACTATATGAGACGGTTTTAATAGCTTTTAAATAATTCTTCAAAGTTTTAGTTGCCCGAAGACAACAAAGACGAAGAAGCAAAGAGAAAGTCTGAAAGCTTCAAAATTCTGGAATGTTGGTGCTGACAGATCTCTTACCAATCCAACCATTATGAATACTGTGCATGTCTTAAATAATATTTAAATTTTTATATAAATTGGTAAATTTGTTAAATTTGCTCAATTGATCCCTGGGAAAATTGTTTCTTCAGTGACTGTTTGTCAACAAATTTATCTAGAACCTTACGATTACCCTCTTTCCATGCCTCCCATTTTACTCTCATCATCTATTGAGAGATAAAATCTGGTATTAAGTCAAATTAAAATTGATATTTATGACATTGTTAAATAGGAAAAAATTCAAAAAGTAAACTTGAAAAAGAATTTTTTTGAAGGAAAGTAGAAAGCACCATGCATCATTTTTTTGCTGATGTTGGAAAGGAACACTACACACACAAACACATTCACACTAATGTGTACATATATATGTATGTATATATGTGTGTTTATATATTTTCCCCATTTCCACACCCTGCATTCTGAACAAATGTGCCATGTAAGAGGAAAAAAAAATTGACTTACGATCTAGTTAGAGACAAGGTAGATATCAATGAAAGAATTTCTGTCAGAAAAATAAAAGGTTTGATCAAGTACTAACTACCAGATTTGGTGGAGATATAAAATGAAGAGAAGAGAGAGCTGAAGTCGGGCCAATTATTTGGGAAAGCCAATAATTGAGGGACCTATAGGATTTGGATTGACTTTGGAAGAGAGGAAAGGGTGATCTAGGATCAGAGGAACGGCATATTATCCAAAGTTTCTTTGTAGAGTGCATCACTTTCAGTTAAGTAAGACAGCAACAACAGACAATAAAAAAGCCATTGGAGGAGAGAACAATTCTTTTATTGCATCCTTGCAATAAAATTGTATAACGTTAACTCTGAAGGAGGTCAGGGCAATGCTGATGTACCAAAGGAAGATTATAATCAGTTCATATTTGAAAGGAAGCTTGTTAAAATTGTGGAATAATGGTCCATATTACTGTGCTGAAGAAGATTTTTGGAACTTCTCTGACACAATTTTTATAAAAAGGAATTTAGTTACCAAGTTTGCATGTATTTATCAAACACTTATTCTTCATCTAATAAAACAGAGTAACTATAATCAGGGCATTGCTACAGTTACTGTCTTACGAGAAAATTCCCAATCACACTCTCTCTGCAGATGAATTGGGGCTCACAGGATTAGTATTTTGTATCCATGAAGAATGAAAAATTAAGTTTGATAAATATTGTGCATAAGACCTTTTGTTAAAAGTCATGAGATTTAATTCTCACAACACACTGGTAAGATGCTTTTGATTGTTATCCCATTTTAAAGATTGGGAAACTAAAACACAAAGAAATTAAATAATATACCCAAGATAATGTATAAGTAATAATTCCTAGATTGAAACAAGGCCTTTCTAATTTAAAAATCTATTGGCCTTCTACTACACATTAAATACTGAAAATTACTAAAACTCAGCCTTAATTTTCTATTCCCATTAGCATTCCAAGGTATGTGTATCACTCAACGGTTAACACGTGCCCCCTAACAAAATGGAGACTGACTCTTGATCACACTAGCCCACATGGACTGTATCCTTCTCTCAATTTCTATAGCTTTTAGCCTTCGCATTATTCATTTACAATCTGTTGTAAATGATATTGCATGGTTCTTTAGATGATTTATCTGATTGCTCCTATTAGATTGAGAGTTCATCGAAACCATGAAATCTACAGCACATCTTTTGTCTTTTCACCTCCCATGGAACCTGGCATACGTATGGAAATTTCCTAAGTTCATAGTATATACATCATGGGTGATCTCTCTAATGCTTTTCTGTAAAAATAAACTTAAAAGTATGCCTTCTAAGATTCAATAAAAACTAAATGAGAACTTCTGCTTCTGCACAATATATAGTAAGTACCATTTTTTTTTTACCATGTTTACTTCCTGCCAGAACAATGTAATAAATAAATAGGACAGAATATATGAAGCAATGGTTCTAATGACACAGGACATCAGGCAACAAAGGACAGTGATCTCTGACAGACATAGAACAAATGAAGTGCACCTTACAATAGTTCAAGCTTACAGCCTTGGGAGAATTTACAGGGCACTGTACAAGAAGATGGAAACCCTGGTGGCATAGTGGTTAAGTGCTATGGCTGCTAAACAACAGGTCGGCAGTTCGAATCTTCCAGGTGCTCCTTGGAAACTCTATGGGGCAGTTCTACTCTGTCCTATAGGGTCACTATGAGTCGGAATCAACTCGACAGCAGTGGGTTTGGTTTTATTTTTTGTACAAGAAGAGGGAACTGAGGAGGACCCTGGTGGACTCACTGAGTAAAGAATATGGAGCTGAGGGTTGGGCAGGATCAAAGTGAGGATAGTTCACTATACAGAGTACCTGTGATGAGAGAATTACACAGAGAAAGAAACTTGGGGATCTGCAGAAGCTGCAGTTTCAGTATTTAGCAGTATATTGATCAATGCGTGAGTGTGAGGAAACTATTTCAGGTTGGAGAAAGAACCATCTGAAAGCATTAGAGGTAACAATGTCCACCACTCAAATAGGCCAGAAATAATGCCCATACCCACCATCCAGACTGGAAAACCTCATTATTCTTGAGGCACGGGGCAGAGTACTCAGAAGGGTCATGTCTCCATAGTGGAAAATAATCAGCACTAGAGTAAATGTAGCTCTGGTCCAACTTAACAAAACTTATAAAAGCAAGACTCAAAAAAATCAAATGATTTCCAAAAAATCTCACTGTATTCCTGAACAAAACTCAATAATACATTGTTGTTGTTGTTGTTAGGTGCTGGTGAATTGGTTCTAACTCATGGAGACTCTATGTACAACAGAACGAAACACTGTCCAGTGCTGTGCCATCCTCACAATCATATGCTTGAGCCCATTGTTGCAGCCACTGTGTGAATCCATCTCGTTGAGGATCTTCCCCTTTTTTGCTGACCTTCTACTTTACCAATCATGATGTCCTTCTCCAGAGACTGGTACCCCTAATAAGATGTCCAAAGTATGTAAGAGAAGTATCATCATTCTTGTTTCTAAGGAGCATTCTGCTTGTACTCATTCCAAGACAGATTTGTTCGTTCTTTTAGTAGTCCATGGTATATTCAACGTTCTTCGCCAACACCATAACTCAAATGTGTCAATTCTTTTTTGGTCTTCCTTATTCATTGTTCAGCTTTCACATGCATATGAGGCACTTGAAAACACCATGGCTTGGATCAGGCACACCTTAGTCCTTAAAGTGTCATTTTTGCTTTTTAACTCTTTGAAAAGGTCTTAAAACACATAAAATGCAAAAATATTTAGCTACCAAGAAAATAAACATCCTAATATCTAGCAACAAATCAAAAAGTACCAGGGAGACTTCTGGGAAGATGGTGGCATGAGCAGGAGAAAGTTTCCAGTCTCCTCTACAAAAACACCAAGAAATACAACAGACCCAGCAGAAACCTATAATGGTCAGAGGATCCTTGCAAAGACCTGTGAAGGTACCTAGTCAAAGAAGGGATATAACAATTAGGAAAAATGCTTCCTACATGTTTTCTGCACCTCCCCCTCCCAGGGCCATGTACCTGAATACTGCATCAGCACCTCATCAACCTAGAGCCATGTGTTGGTGGCGAGAACCAAAGGGGCTTTCAGACGAGCTCTGGTGAACCCTGCACCTCAGCGATCACAGGATTTGTCTACGTATAAAGTCCCCTCAGCTCCAACCAAACTTAGCAGAGATGGATCTCCCTGCTGACTGCTCGGAATGTGCCCTCCCCACTCCCCCTTACTAGTACCTCCCACAGGGAGTGACTGTAACTTCAGTCATCTCATGTCTTGTCATGGGAGAGGAAAGCAACCTGATCAATGGTGGGAGACAAGTGCATCCCCACGCAGCATGAAGGGAGATATTGCACAGGGATGGCAAAACTCTTTCAAGCACTGCACTCCACTGATAATTCAGTTGGTCTGGGCGCCTCATTCCATTACTGGAGCATCTGCAAAAGGTTGTAAAGTGCACCAAAGTGAGGAAGAGAGAGATAAGAAAAGAACAAAAGTTGCACCCTCTGGTGGGCAGATCAGTTAGTGCAAGTGCTCAGGTCTGAGAGTCACTGAAATAGAAATACCTGGTCTGTAGTAGACAGGGCTTGGAACCAGTTCATTCCAGTTCAAACCCCTGCTGAGAATTTGCATTTCTAACATGTTCCCAGAAAGTAATACATAAGAGCCATCTGGAGATCTTGTTAAAATGTCAATTCTGATTCAGTATAGCTGAAGTGGAAATGCAAATTCTCAGCAGGGAACTTTTTAGAAATGTAAATTCTCAGCTGGGATTCACATAGGAATGAACCAGTTTGAAGCCCTGGTGGTAGAGAAGGAAGGAGCCCTGGTGGTACAATGGTTAAGCGCTTGGCTGCTAACCAAAAAGTCAGTGGTTTGAACCCAACCAGCTGCTCTGTGGCAAAAACACCTGGAAATTTGCTCCTCTAAAGATTACAGCCTAGGAAACCTCATGAAGCAGTTCTACTCTGTCCTATAGGTTCATTTTGAGTCAGGATCAACTTGACAGCACACAACAATGACAACAGTAGAGAGGGAGGGAAAGTAACAAGCAAGGTTTGAAGATTCTTCCCAAGTAAGGGTTTCTTCCAGAAAACAGTGCTGTTGATAACACGGAATACTGGAGAGAATGGAGAACACTAACATCAATCAAAAACCTAATGTTTCAACATTAACAAAAGAGTATGAGAAATACTAGAAGAATGGAAATGATGGCTCACCCAAAAGAACAAGATTAAGGGAGAAACATCATATGTACGGAAGTTCAGATAACAAACAGAGTGGAACAGTATTACTTGTTTAATATTAATATTAATAATTGTTTAATACAACAATATTAAACAATTCATACAATTAAAGGAAAAACAGATGAGAAACTAATGGAAACTAGAAAAATGATGAATTAATGAAACAAGGATATAAACAAAGAGATAGGTGGTATAAAAAGAAAAAAACAGAAATACTGGAATGAAAAATAATAACTAAAATGAGAAACTCAATGAAAGTTTGAATAGAGCTGAGCAGGCAGAAGAAGGAATAAAGGAACTAGAAGATAAGGTAATCAAAATGCTAGAGACTGAAGAATAACAAGGGAGAAGACTCAAGAATACCAAACAGTTTAATAAACTATGGGACAACATCAACCAACATACACATCACGGCAATTGCAGAATGAAATGAGAGAGAAAGGGACAGAAAGAATATCTGAAGACACAAATGACCAAAAAATACTTCCCAAGTCTGATAAAGGACATAAGCCTACAAATCCAAGAAGATCAATGACCTCCAGTTAGGATAAACCCAAAGAGATTCAAATAGAGACATATTATAATCAGGCTCTCAAAAGTTAAAGATAGAGGATTCTGAAAGCAGTGAGAGGAAAGCAAAATTTAAGATACAAAGGAACCCCAATAAGATTAAATACTGATTCATCCTCAGAAACCCTGGAGGCCAGAAGGCAATGGAATAATATATTCAAGTGCTAAAAGAAAGGAACTGTCGGCCAAGAATATTATATCTGACAAAGCTGTCCTTCATGAACAATGGTGAAATTAAGACATTCACAGGTAAACAAAAGCTGCAAGAATGCATTTTCACAAGGCCATCCCTACAAAAATACTAAAATGAGTCCTTCATATGGGAAATAAAGGAAGATAAAGAAACTTGAAGCTGCCTATAGATCTCCAGTAAATGAAATTGCATGGCCTGAGACAAGGGCAAGTTTAATGTATTTTTACTATGTCCTTCCTACTTTATAGTGACAAAAACATAAGTATAAATTTATGTTACAGGACACATGGTGTATGAAGATGTAATTGAGATTACAACATAAATAGGGGGAGCAACTGTAGGAGTAGAGAGGTTTCATACGCTACTGAAGTTAAGCTGTTATCAATTTAACCTGTTGGCTTGTTGTTAGTTGCCATCAAGTCGGTTCCAACTCATAGCGACACTATGTACAACAGAACGAAACGCTGTCCGATCCTGCACCATCTTCACAATCATTTTTATGTTTGAGCCATTGTTGCAGCCACTGTGTCAATCCATCTCATTGGGGGTCTTTCTCTTTTTCGCTGACCCTCTACTCTACCAAGCGTAATGTCTTTCTCCAGGGACTGGTCCCTACTGATAACATGTCCAAAGTGTGTGAGACGAAGTCTCACCATCCTCGCTTCTAAGGAGCATACTGACTGTACTTCTAAGACAGGTTTGTCCACTAGGTCACTATAAAAGCAAGATATTAAATATAATATTCATGCTAAGCAGAAATAAAATACCTTAAAAAAAGAACACACAGAAGAATGGAGAAACGAATCAAAATGGCTCACTACAGAAAGAACAGCAAAATACAAAAGTCAGTAGCATCAGTGGTAATGAAGGTCAAAGAAAGTATAAGTCACACACCCAAACAAATAGCAGAAACAGAAGTAAATCTTTCTTTATCAATAATTACAGTGAATACAAATGGCCTAAAAACTTCAGTCAAATACTAGAGAGTGGCAGAATGAATTAAAGAAATACAACCCAACTCTATGCTGCCTACGAGAGACACAGCTTAGGTCAAAGGACACAAATAGATTGAAAGTGAAAGAATGAAACAAAATGTTTCATGCAATCTATTATACAAAATAAACTACAAGCCAGAATCTGTCATAAGAGACAAATAAGGGCATTACATAATTATAAAATGATCAATTCATCAAGAAGGTATAACAATTATAATATAAATATATATGCACCTAATATCAGAGCACCCAAAATACATAAAGCAACACTGAAAGAATTTAAAGGAACAATAAACAGTTCTATAATAATAGTGAGACTTCAATACACCAACTCTCAATAATGGACAGAATATTTAGAGAGAAGATAAATAAAAAAATAGTGAAATAAATGACACCATAAACCCACTAGATCTAACAGACATGTATAGAACACATCACCTAACAACAGCACAGTACTCATTCTTATCCAGTGCACATGGATCATTCTTCAGGACAGACAAAATGTTAGACCAAACCTCAATACATTTTTAAAAAATTGAAATCATTCAAAGTATTTTCTTTGATCACAATGCTATGAAACTATAAATTAACAACAGAAAGAAACTGGAAAATGCATAAACAGATGGAAAATAAACAGCATACTATTAACCAACCAGTGAGTCAAGGAAGAAATAAAAGTGAAATCAGAAAATATTTAGAAATGAATGAAGATAGATCTGAAACATATCAAAATCTATAGGCACAGTGAAAAAACAGTGATCAGAGGGAAATTTATACCTGGAAATGCACATATTAAAAAAGAAGAAAGATCATAGATCAAAACCTAAGCAAAAAACTTGAGAAAAAGTAAAAGGAGAACAAACCAAACCCAAACTAAACAGAAAGAGAAAACAAAGATGGGGAAAGACATAAGTGAAACAGAAGAGAAAAACAACAGAAAAAAATTCAACAAAAGCAGAAGTTGGTTTTTGGAAAGAATCAATGAAATTGACAAGTCTTTGGCTTGACTTGGAAACCCTGGCAGCGTAGTGATTAAGTGCTACAGCTGCAAACCAAAGGGTTGGCAGTTCAAATCCACCAGGCACCCCTTGGAAGCTCTATGGGGCAGTTCTATTCTGTCCTATAGGGTCGCTATGAGTCGGAATCGACTCAACGGCACTGGGTTTGGTTTTTCTTTTTTTGGTTGGCCTGACTGACAAAGAATAAAAGGGACAAGACATAGGTATCTGATATCAGAAATCAAAGTGGGAAATAAAAATGATCACAAGGGAATACTATGAACAATTGTATGCCAATAAATTAGATAACTTAGATGAAATGGACAAATTCCTAGAAACACACAAACGTCCTACATTAATTTAAGAAGAAATAAAAGACCTCAACAGACCCATAATAAGTGAAGAGATCAAAACAGTTATCAAAATCCTTCCAACAAAGACATGTTCAAGACCTGATGTCTTCATGGGAGAATTCCACCATTTATACATTTACAGAAGAAGTGATGCTGATTCTTCTTAAACTTTAAAAAAAAAAAATAGAAGGGAATACTCCCTAACCCATTCAACGGCACCTAACAAGAACAACAACATTCTGTGAAGCTAGTGTTATACTGATATCAAAACCAAAGACACCACGAGAAAACTACAGACTAATATTCATGATGAATATAGATGCAAAAGTTCTCCACAAAATATTACCAAACCAAATACAAAAGCATATTAAAAGGATTATATACCATGATCAAGTGAGATTTATCCCAAAAATGCAATGCTGGTTCAACATTAAAAAAAAAACATTAGAAGATCAGTGTAATATACTACATTCATAGAGCAAACGAACAGAAGCACACAATCATCTCAATAGACACAGAGAAGGCTTTTGAAAAAATCCAAATGCTTTCATGATAAAAGCACTCAACAAGATAAGACTAGAAGGGAAATTCCTCAATCTGGTAAAGGGCTTTTATGAAAAACCCACAGCTTTCATCATATTTTATGTAGAAAGACTGGGAGCTTTCCCTTTAAGGTCAGGAACAGGACAGGGATGCCCACTCTCACCACTGCTATTCAATATTATACTGAAAGTGCTAGCCAGAGCAATTAGCCAAGAAAAGAAATGAAAGGCATCCAAATTAGGAAAGAAGTAAAACCATCCCTTTTTCTAGATGACATAATCCTGTGTATAGATGACACCAAAGAATTCACAAGAAAACTATTAGAGTTAATAAATGAATTCAGCAAAGTGGCAGGATACAAGGTCAACACACAAAAATCAGTAGGATTTTTATACATAATCAATGAGCAATTAGAAAAAGGAATTACAGAAATAATTCAATTTACAATAAAAAAAATAGCATCAAAAAAATACCAGGCGTCTCCACAAGATGGTAGTGTAGGCAGTAGAGTGCCTCTATCCCTCAACTAAAAAGAAAAACCAACCAAAATACAACAAATAACATGGTGGAATGGACAGATTCTGAATTCAGGAAACAAGCTCAAGAGACGAAGCACCCAGGAGAAATGAGAAGGAAGTACGAGCCAGCCAACAAGGAAGGAAGGTTTATCTTTCTATTGCAAGGGAATCCCTGCTGCGTAACCTTCATGTCAGTGAGGCTGAAGTTCCAGAAGATAGGCTGTGAACCTTGAACTGTAAACTGTGAAATGCTGTCTTTTGGCCCAAGAGAGTGGCAAAAGAACTTACTGCTTGCTGAAGGCCAAGTGCGATCAGGGGCCTAACTATGAAAAATAGTGCCTAGAGCAACGGTCAGGACTCCCCGCTCGTCGCAGACATACTCGTTCGCTTGTGTTTCCGGGTCTTTGTCGTCAAGAGGGCTAGGCGGAAGCGTTAGCCTATTCCACCACCTTGGCCCCATCTCCCAAAGTTCCGATCCAAGGGGGTCCACCCAGCCAGGCCATTTCGCCCCTCAGCCAGGAAGGTCCCGTCTACCCCGCTGGAGCCCTGGAGCACCATGCCGGCCAGCCGGCGTGCCCGTGCCCGGATAGGGATCCCCTCTTGTTGGGAGGCAGGCAGCAGGCGGGCAGGTGGGTTGTTAAATTGCTGAATGATCTCTCACAGCTGGTGATGGAAACTGTGATGGCCAGTACCAAACCCGTTTCCATCAAGTTGATTCGGACTCATAGCAACCCTATAGGACAGAGTAGAACTGCCCCATAGGGTTTCCAAGGAGCATCTGGCGGGTTCAAACTGCCAGCCTTTTGATTAGCAGCTGTAGCACTTAACCACTATGCCTGCTAATTGGCACCCACCTCAAGTGGCACCCAAGGCACAAACATGATGCCCAGGGCACGGTGCCCTACTGCATCCCCCCTAGATAGTCCTCTGACTGTGATGTCAGATTTTTCATATGTGTCTGGAGGTAGCAGGAAAACTTGCAGAGAAACCAGTCATCCTCCACCTCCCCTATCAGGCAGGACTGAGGAAAAATAAACCACTTCTGCCTCCAGCCTCCATCAAACAAAGAATATCCATTTAAAAGTAATGGCTGCATAACAATAGGTATCCTAGGGCACTGAGCAGAGCCTACCCCTGAGACCTAAAACTATTAAAACGAAAAGGTGATTTAGAAAGTGCTTGAGATCTTCCTTTTTTTTTTTTTTTGAGATCTTCCTATAGCCCATGAAAGGTCTGTTTGGTTTATCAATGAGCCTAGGAAGCAGTTGTTGTGGTTGTTAGGTACCATCAAGTTGGTTGCGACTCATAGAGACCCTGCGTACGACAGAATGAAATAGTGCCCAGTCCTGTGCCATCCTCACAATCATTGTTACGCTTGAGCCCATTGTTGCAGCCACTCATTGCGGGTCTTCCTCTTTTTGGCTGACCCTCTACTTTACCAAGCATGATGTCCTTCTTCAGGGACTGGTCCCTCCTGATAGCACGTCCAAAGTATGTGAGACAGTGTCTCTCCATCCTCACTTCTAAGAAGAATTCTGGCTGTACTTCTTCCAAGACAGATTTGTTTGGTCTTTTGGCAGTCCGTGGTATATTAAACATTCTTTGCCAACACCATAATTCAAAGGCGTCAATTCTTCTTCAGTCTTCTTTGCTCATTGTCCAGTTTTCTTTCACACGGAAATGAGGCAACTAAAAACACCATGGCTTTGGTCAGGCACACCTTAGTTCTTAGACTGACATATTTGCTTTTTAACACTTTTAAGAGGTCCCTTGCAGCAGATTTTCCCAATATAATGCATCCTTTGATTTCTTGATGGCTACTTCCATGAGAGTTGCTTGTAGATTCAGGTAAAATGAAATCCTTGACAACTTCGATCTTTTATCCATTTATCATGATGTCACTTATTGGTCCAGATGGGAGGTTTTTTTTATGTTGAGGTGTAATCCATACTGAAGGCTGTAGTCTTTGATCTTCATCAATAAATGCTTCGTGTCCTCTTCACTTTCAGCAAATAAGGTTGTATCATCTGTATAATACAGGTTGTTAATGAGTCTTCCTCCAATCCTGATGCCTCGTTCTTCTTCATATAGTCCAGTTTCTCAGATTATTTGCATAGCGTACAGACTGAATAATTATGGTGAAAGGATACAACCCTGATGCACACTTTTCCTGACTTTAAACCACGCAGTATCCCCTTGTTCTGTTTGAACGACTGCTTCTTGGTCTATGTACAGATTCCACATGAGCACAATTAAGTGTTCTGGAATTCCTATTCTTTGTAATGTTATCCATAATTTGTTATGATACACGCAGTCGAATGTCTTTGCATAGTCAATAAAACACAGATAAATATCTTCCTGGTATTCTCTGCTTTCAGTCAAGATCCATCTGACATCAGTCCTCTTCTGAATCCAGCTTGAATTACTGGCAGTTCCCTGTCAATGTACTGCTACAGCCGCTTTTGAATGATCTTCAGCAAAATTTTACTTGTGTGTGATATTAATGTCCTGGTTGCACAGTGGTTAAGGGCTCAGCTGCTAACCAAAAGGCTGGTGGTTCAAATCCACCAGCCGCTCCTTGGAAACCCTGTGGGGCAGTTCTACTCTGTCCTATAGGATCACTATGAGTCTGAATCAGCTTGATGGCAATGGGTCCAAGTAACAGAGTGAACAATTAAAACAACGAGGAAACTACTAGAAGAAGAAAAATGGTTGCTTGTCTTGCCTAAGTGAGCTAGTACACCAATCAACCAGCACCCAGCCTTCCTGATCTCCACCACAAAGGTGGGAATGGAAGCCTGTGTTCCCAGAACAGCCAGCTGGCACCAGGATAGGCAGTGGGGACCTTATTCCCCAACACTTTGGTGTCTTACAATTTGTAAAAAAAAAAAAAAAAAGGTGTGGTCTAGTAAAAAAAAAAAAAGACCTTTGCCGCTGAGTCCATTCCTACTCATAGTGACCCTATAGGTCAGAGTAGAACTGCTCCATAGGATTTCCAAGGAGCCGCTAGTGGACGTGAACTGCAGACCTTTTGGTTAGCAGCAAAGCTCTTAACCACTGAGCCACTAAGTCCAATAAAACAAACAAACAAAAATACCCTGTTGCCCTCCAGTGAAGTCCAATAGTGCCCTGAAATATCAAGTCAGTTTGCGAGACAAAGCCTCTTTATAGCTGAATCTGTACCGCAGACTCAAAGGGTCAGAGCTCCCTCTAGTGGAAGTTAGGGGGAAAAGACAAGAAAGGAAAAACACAAAATGACAATCACTTTGTTAACGGTAGATTCTGAGTTCCAGAGATACCACAGTATATCAAGAAATATAAATTAGAACAACAATGAGATAGCACATCATGCAAGCTACAATGGTAAAAAAATAAATAAAAAGGAAAGAAGGAAGGAAGAAAGAAAAGAAAAGAAGCTTTGGCAAGGATATGGAGAAACGTGCACCATATATATTGCTGGTAGGAATTTAATGACAGAAGGAAGACAAACTTGTCTGTGTTCACCATTTCCATTCAGCATCATATTGGAGGTCCAAGTCAGAGCAATTAGGCAAGAAACAGAAATAAAAGGCATGCAGATTGGAAAGAAAAAAGTAAAACTATTTCTATTAAGAGATGACTTAATTTTGTATATAGAAAATCCTAAGAAATACAATAAAAATCTGTTAAAATAAATAAGTGAGAAGAGCAAGGTACAATATCAGACATAAAATGCATATAGATATCCCGTGCTCCCAGCACCTTTTGTTGAAGACTGTTGTTTTCTCATTGAATATCCTCAGCATCCTAATCTAAAATCAACTTACCATACATATACAAGGTCAGCATACAAGATCAGCACATAAAAATCTTTTGTATTTCCATACACTAACAATGACCAATCTCAAAAAAAAATAGAAAAAACAATTCAATTTACAATAGCATCAAAAAAACGGAATAAATTTAACAGAATTACAAAATTTATACTCTGAAAACTACAAAACATTGTTGAAAATAAAGAAGATGTAAATGAATGGAAACACATTTATTGTCAAGACAATATTGTTAAAATAACAATACAAGTAGTCCCTGACTTCCAATGAGGTTCCATTATGGTGACTCCGTCATAAATCAGTTCTGACATATGTTGAATACCTCATTATTTTTTTAGGTTTCATTATTATTGCCTTTTATTATCAATATCTTTATCAATTCGATCTTTATTTGTCTTTGGCTGTTGGAAACATTGCGTATAAACTTACAGATATATTTTAGTACATACATAACAGAAGTCATAAAAATTTACTCCAACAATGAAGAAGAGTTGCACAATGTTGACATTTTGTCAGGTGCAGAAAACTCCACTTGTGGAAGGTTCTGGATCATCTAGATTATCCCTGGGAATGGGGGTGGCATCTATGTTCAAAAAATTAGTGAGAGTTGTCTGTATGGTCCTTTTCTTTTTTACTTCATATACTTTGCAGTAACATCTCACTGCTTCTTGAATCTGCCTGTAGACGTTAGCAAAGTAATCAGCATTTGGGCCCATGTTTTCAAGCAACTCAAGCCCCTGATTTAGTTTAGAAAACTAAATCTATACAGCAGTGTTTTGAACAGTAAATCATGAAAGAGAACATCTGTGAGTGAACATCTGAGAATGATAAATAACATCAGCAAATTATACATTGCAACACTGTATGTAGTGCATATTACTAACAATAAGATGTACAACACTGGCCCTAGTTTCTAAATTTGGGCCTCTGAGATTGGCAGCAGCTTAATAGATTACTACCTCTAATACCACCACTAATGTTACCATAACTGCTGCTGCTGTTATCAGCAAAAACATTAACAGCCATTTTTAATTTAATTGCTATATGCCTTCCACCATTCCAGAAGTTACATGTAGTATCTCACTTAGTCCTTCAATTAAGGAAAATTAAGGTTTAGCATGGTAGGTAACTTGACCAAGGCATCACAAAATTATGTGGCTATGGGGTGCCTATACCCATGCCTATCATTTATTAAGTGATTAACACATCAAATACATATTTATTGAGCATGTACAATGTGCCAGGTACTTGGGATCCAATAGTGAGTAAGACACACAGGACTCTTGCTATCATGAAACATTGCTTAGTTCTTTTCACTCTCTGACTACGTGGCCTCCCAAGAGCCTTGGGTTTCATTTTCACTCTTCTCTTTTTACCTGGAGGTTACTTGTCTTAATCAAACTCACACAGCATTGCTGGAAAACCAGAGTGCTGATTTATTTACTCTGGAGGAAGCAATTGGAAATATAACTCATATTGGTTGCATTTTGCAGTCTCTTCTGTGGATAAATTCACTTGGGAGAGCAAACTAGATCAGAAGATGGTTGATGAACATGGAATGAAAATAAAAGGATTGACTTAAATTTTATTAAATAAGGGAGTCTGGAATACTACCTACTCTGGGGATATTTCTTTCTTGGTATCTGGTAATGGATGTGACCTATAGAAACCTGTTCCTTTGGTTCTCTCCCTTTTCTAAACTACATGTTGATTATCCTTCTGCTGACAAGTCATTATCTTAGACAGTCAGGTTGTAATGCAATTTATTAGATTACAGCATTCTTTACATTCCAGTTTAATTACAATCTAGTCCTTGGTAGAGAAAGATTGAGAGATTTCCCCTTGAAAGCAGGGACAAGTCAAGGATGCTATCACCTTTTCTATTCAATATTGTATTGGAATTCCTAGCCAAAGCAATAAGGCAATAAAAAAATGAAAAGTATCCAAATTGGAAAGGAAGAAGCAAAATTATCTCTATTTGCTGATGGTCTGACCCTATGTATAGAAAATACCAAAGAATCCACAAGAAAACTTCTACAGCTAATAGAGGAATTTATCAAAGTTGAAGGGTACAAGGTATACACACATACACACACACAAATCAGTTGGGTTTCTATACACCAGCAAGAAAATCTGAAAATTCAATTAAGAAAATGATTCCATTTACAACAGCATCTAAGAGAATAAAATACCTAGGGATAAATTTATCCAGGGATGTGATAGGCTTATGTAATGAAAATTATAAAACATTGCTGAACGAGATTAATGAAGTCCTAAGGAAATAGAAAGACATTCTGTGTTCATGGATTGGAAGACTTACTTTTGTTAAGATGCCAATACTACCTGAAGCAATCTATAGCTTCAACACAATCCTGATCAAAATTTCAACAGCTTTCTTTACAGAAATGAAAAAAAAGCAATCCTCAATTTTATATGGAATGGCATAAGGCTACAAATAGCTAAAGGAATATTGAAGAAGAACAAAGTAGGAGGGCTCACATTTTCTAATTTCAAAACAAATTTTACAGCTAGAACAATCAAAACAGCTTGGTGTTGGTATAAAAAAAAAGACACATAGACAAATGGAATACAATTGTGAGTCCAGAAATAAACCCACACATTTATGGTCAACTGATTTTTGACAAGGGTGGTAAGACCATTCAATGGAGAAGAGCTTCTTCAATAAATGGTGTTGGGAAAATTGGATTTCCACACTCAGAAAAATGAATCAGTATCCATGCCTCAGACCATACACAGAAACTTCTTCAAAATGGATTAATGACCTAAATGTAAAACTAAAACTATAATATTGTTAGAAAAAAAGATAAGGGCATGGTTGTTGGGCCTAGTTTTTAACAATGGATTATCTGATATAACAAAAGTACAAACAGCAAAAGACAAAATAGATAAACGGGACCTCATAAAACTTTAGTACTCTTGTTTATTAAAGACATCAAAAAAGTAAAAAGACAACCTACAGATTGGGAGAAAATTTTCAGAAGCCATATATTCATTAAAGGTCTAATAGCCAAAATATATACAAAACTTCTAAAACTTAACAACATAAAGACAGATAACCCAATCAAAAATGGACATAGGACTTGAATAGACATTTCACCAAAGAGGATATTAAAATGGGCAACAAACACATGAAAAGGTGCTCAACGTCTTTAGCCACCCAAAACCAAAAAACAAATCTGTTTCTGTCGAGTCGATTCCGACTCAGAGAGAGCCAACTGAGAGATTCAAATCAAAACCACAATGAGGTACCATTTCACTCCCACTAGGATGGCTAAGATAAAAACAAACAAAAAAACAGGAAAAACAAATATTTAGGAGGATGTTTGGCAATTGGAACCCTTTTCCATTACTAGTGGGGATGCAAAATGTTACAGCCGTGGTGGGAAACAACGTGGGGTGGTTCCTCAAAGACTAAAAATAGAACTATCCAAGGGACTTAAAAGCAGTGACACGAATAGACCTATGTACCCCAATATACATTGCAGCATTATTTACAATAGCCAAAAGATAGAGACAACCTAAATGTCAATCAATGGATGAATGGATAAACAAAATATGGTACATACAATGAAATACTATTCAGCCATAAAGAGAAACAAAGTCCTGATCCATGCTACAACATGGACGAAGCTTGAAAACATGTTGAGTGAGCTGAGTATTACAAAGGATAAATATATAGTATCTCACTTATATGAAATGACAAGAATAGGCAAATGTATAGATACTAAAGTTTGTTAGTTGTTACCAGGGGCAGGATGGAGGGAGAGAGGGGGAGACATTGTTGGGAAGCATTGAGTTTCTGTTTATGGTAATGGAAATTTGGCATTGATTAAGGGCAATGGTTGCACAATATGATTGATATCACTAAGTTGTATACCTGAGAAAGGTTGGACTGGAAATATTGTGTTATATATGTTTTTACAGCAACAACAGCAACAAATAGCAACAACAACAACAAATAGCAGCTACTTATGCTCCTTATGTTCTCCAAAACACATTATGGAATTTGTTTTCTTGGTTTGGAGATTTAGGATCATGGCTTCATGGATCTTCCAAGTCAATTGGCCTAATAATGTTTTTAGTATTTCTGTTCTACCTCCTAGCTTGCTGCATAGTGCCTGGAGTTTCAAAAGTTTTCAAACAGCCATCCGAGTTACAATAAAAAGTCTCTATTCACCTGGAGCAACAGAGAAAGGAGAGTCAGGAATTGGATGAGGAACTTGACAGAAAGTTTAATTTCCTCGATGGATTACTGCCTCCTTTGCCCTGAGGCCAAAAGAACTAGATGATCCTCAGGTACCATTACTGAATGTTTTGATCTAAGAGTCTATAGAAGAACCTTGATCAAAAGTGGGGAAAATACATGACAGAATTTCAAATTCTCATGGAATCCAGATGTTCTGGAGCCATTGAGACTGGATGATCCCCCAAAACTATTACCCTCAGATAATCTTTAAGCCTTAAACTAGAACTATCCCCTGAAGTTATCTTTAAACCATAGTTTCATTTAATTAGTAAAGAATGTCTGATATGAGCATTGTACTCTCTTTAGGAATTGCCTATATGTGATCAAATCAAAAACAGCAACTTGAAAGGTCAGATAAGAAGCTTAGGGGGCAGTGAATTTATGTTAATGGTGGTAGAATAATTTGGAAAAGGATAGCAACAATGGTTTCACAACGTGAAGAATGTAATCAATGTCACTGAATTGTGCATTTAGAGATTGTTGTATGTTTTGCTTTGTATATTTTCACCAAAAAAAGAAATAATAAAAACATGTATGATACTGCTTTATATTTAATGACCTGGAAAAACGTCTAAGATGAATTATTAATTAAAAAAATCACAAGCTACAGACCATTCTATTTAGTATGATTCCTAAGAAAATATAAACACATTCTCATATTTTTCTTGAATGAAATACGCAAAAATGCTAATATACAAAATTTTATTTTCTGCTTATCTATATT
This sequence comes from Elephas maximus indicus, assembly GCF_024166365.1. Taxonomy (NCBI): domain Eukaryota; kingdom Metazoa; phylum Chordata; class Mammalia; order Proboscidea; family Elephantidae; genus Elephas; species Elephas maximus. The sequence continues at coordinate 85,338,530 of NC_064846.1, forward strand.
TTCTAATTTTGTTACAACGAATATTATCTTACTTATACAAATGAACATGTGAATAAAATAATTGAAAAATTCTAAAAAGAATAAAATATCTAGAAATTAATTTAACCAGAGAGGTGAAAAACATACACAGGAAAACGAAAAACATTACTAAAATAAATCGAAGATGATCTAAATAAGTGGAAGGACATTCTGTGCTTATGGATCAGAAGACTTAATATTTGAAAAGGTATGAATACTACTTAAAGCAATCTATAAATTCAATGCGATACCCCTCAAAATGCAAACAGTCATTTTTGCAGAAATGGAAAAGCCAATTCTCAAATGGTCCCAAATAGCCAAAGAAATCTTGAAAAAGGTGAATAGAGTAGGACTCTCACTCTCTGATCTCAAACCATATTATAAAGCTACAGTAATCAAAACAGTCTGGTACTGATATAAGGATAGACATACATACTAATGGAATAGAATAGAGAGTCTAGGGATAATGGCATACATCTATGGTCAATTAATCTTCAGCAATAGTGCTAAATCCATCAAATAGGGAAAGAATAGTCTCTTTAATAAATGGTTCTAGGACAATTGGATTTCCACATGCAAAAGAATGAAGTTATGCACGTATACCACATCATATATGAAATCTAACTGAAATGGATAGTAAACCTAAATTAATGATGCAAAATCATAAAACACTTAGAAGAAAACATAGGCACAATGCTTCAAGACTTAGTCATCAACAATGAATTCTTATGTATGACACGAAAATCACAAACAACGAAAGACAACTAGATAAATGGGGTCTTAACAAAACTTAAAACTTCTGTACATTAAAGATCTTTGTCAAAAAAGTGAAAAGCAAACTTACAGACTGGGAGCAAAATTTTGGGAACCATATATTGGTAAACCCTGGTGGCACAGTGGTTAAGAGCTACTGCTGCTAACCAAAAGGTCGGCAGTTCAAATCCACCAGGCGCTCCTTGGAAACCCTATGGGGCAGTTCTACTCTGTCCTATAAGGTCGCTATGAGTCGGAATCTACTCAATAGCAGCAGATTTGTTTTTTTTTTTGTTTTATATTGGATAAGAGTTTAATATCCGGAATACATAAAGAACTCCTACAACTTAACAGCAAAAAGACAAACAATCCAATCAAAAAATGGGCAAAGGATCTGAATAGACATTTCACCAAAGATGGCCAAAAAGCACATTAAAAGATGTTTGATGTCATTATCATAAAAAAAAAAAAGTTGTTGAGTCAATTCTGACTCATGCGACCCTATAGGACAGAGTAGAACTGCCCCATAGTTTCCAAGGAGTGCCTGGTGGATTTGAACTGCCAACCCTTTGGTTAGCAGCAGTAGCTCTTAACCACTGTGCCACCAGGGTTTCCGTCAGAAAATGCAAATTAAAACCACAATGAGATACCACTTTATGCATACTAAGAGAGCTAAGATAAATAATAATAATAATTTTTAAAAAACAGAAAATAAAAAATGTTGGTGAGGATATGGAAAAATCGAAACCCTCACCCATTGCTGTGGAAACACAAAAGATTACATCCACTGTTAAAAACAGTTTGGTGGTTCATCAAAAAGTTAAACATAGAGAGCTAACATATGACCCAGCAGCTCTATTCTTAGGTATATACCCAAGAGACTTGAAAGCAGCAACACAAATAGACACATGTACACCAATGTTCATTGAACACTACACACAATTGGCAAAAGGTGGAAGCAATCCAAATGTCCATCAACAGATGAATGCATAAACAAAATGTGGTACATACATACAAAAGAATACTGTTTTTTCATAAAGAGAAATGAAGTCCTAATACAAGTTACAACATGGATGAAACTTGAAAACATTTTGAGTGAAATAAGTCAATCATACAAGGACAAATATTGTATTATCTCATACTATGAAACACCTAGAATAGATGAATGTATAGAGGTCAGAGTGTAATAGCAGTTACCTGGGGTGGGAGGGAGGAGAGAAGGGGCAATTATTGTATAGGAAGCTGTTATGGGTTGAATTGTATCCCCAACAATGTGTGTCAACTTGGTTAGTCCACGATTCCCAGTATTGTGTGGTTATCCTCCATTTAGTGATCTGATGTAATTATCCAATATGTTGTAAACCCTAACATCTATAATGTTAATGAGGAAGGATTAGAGGCAGTTATGTTAATGAGGCAGGACACAATCCACAGGATTAGGTTGTATCTTGAGTCAATCTCTTTTGAGATATAAAAGAGAGAAGTAAGCAGAGAGAAGAGGAACCTCATTACCACCAAGAAAGAAGATTAAGAAGCGAAGCTTGTCTTTTGGATCTGGGGTGCCTGCACTGAGAAGCTCCTAGACCAGGGGAAGATTGATGATAAGAACCTTCTCCCAGAGCTAACTGAGAGAAAAAGCCTTCCCCTGGAGCTGGTGCCCTGAATTTGGACTTGTAGCCTCCTCAACTGTGAGAGAATATATTTCTGTTTGTTAAAGCCATACGCTTGTTGTATTTCTGTTATAGCAGTAGTAGATAACTAAGACAGAATTATTGAGTTTCCATTTGTGATGATGGAAAACTTGACAGCAGATATTGGTGATGGTTGCTCAATATGATTGAAGTACTTAGTGTCATTGAATAGTACATGTGAAAAATGTTGATTTGACAAATGTGTTATGCATAAGTTTATGACAATAAAAAAGTACCAGGCATGAAAAAAATCAAGATAATATGACCCATAATGAGAAAAATCAATCTATCAATAAAGGCTCTGAACTGACTCAGGTGTTAAAAATAACAGGAAAGGACATTAAAGCACTTATAATTGTATTATACATGTACAAAAACTTAAAGAAGACATGTAAGATATAAAAAAAGAACTAAATGAAACTTCTAGAGATGAAGACTACCAATGTCTGAGATAAAAAGTACTCTGGATGGGATTAACAGCAGATTAGACACTGTTAGTGACCTTGATGAAATACCAATAAAAACTACCTAATATATATTTTATATTTTTAATATAAAATATAGGAGAAAAAATAATTTAAAGACAGAGAATACAGTATAAGTTCATTCTGTAACAGAGTATCTTTATCATTACCATTCTGGGAAATAGCTTGGCAATTTCTCTTAAAACTATACATGCACTTACCACATGGCTGAAAAATTACACTCCTGGACAATTTATCCAAGAGAAATGAAAATGCATGTTCATGAAGAAAACTATACACATACCTTATATCAACTTTATTCATGATAGCCACAAAACTAGAAACAACCTAAATGTCCCTCAATTTTCCCAATAGTTAAACACATCATGGTACATCCACACTATGGAATACTATTCTGAATTAAAAATAAAGATACTATTGATAAATGAAAAAACTTAGGTGGATCTCAAGGGCATTATGCTAAATGAAAAACCCAATTTCAAAAGGTTACATACTGTACTATTCCATTTGTATAAAGTTCTAAAAATAATAAAATCATAGAGATTGAGAAAAAATTAGTGGTCACCAGGCATTAGGGGTAGAGAAGGGTAAAGGGTATGTGGGGATACAAAATATTAACATTAGGGTGACCTTTGTGGTGATGGAATAGGTATGCATTTTGATTACAGTGGAAGTTACATGAATCTACACAATCTATGTATATGATAAAATGACATAAAATTATACACACATTGTATAATGTGAATATACTTGCTTTGATATTGCACTATAATTATTTAAGATGATTCATGGACCACAAGGAAAAGTACTCAGAGTTCCTGTGCCTAAGAAGGGGAGATAATTATTCCCAGACAAAATGGTGCTCTGGTCTACCTAAAAAAAAATCTTAAAAGCAAAACTTAAAAAGATGAAGTGTTTCCACATAAATTAACTATGCCCCAGAACAAATTTTATGAATATTTATAGAAATATAAAAAGCTAACACCCCATATGTTAAAATATACAATGCCTGGCATCCAATCGAAAATCACCAGGCAGGCAAAGTAGTAAGAAAATATGATCCATGGTGAGAATTAAAATCAGTTAATTCAAACTGTCTCAGAATTACACAGATGACAGACTTAGCAGACAAGAACATTAAAACAGATGTTATAACTTAATCCCATATGTTCAAAAAATTTAAGTAGAGTCATGGAAGATATCTAAAATGACCTGTATTGAAAACTATAATGTCAGAAATGAAAAACAGACATGATGAGATGAATGACAGATCAGATATTGTAGGAAAGATTAGTAAACTTGAAGTCATGGCAACAGAAATTCTCCAAAATAAGACATAAAAAGGAAATAGAATTTTAAAAAATGAGAGTATTAATGATCTGTTGCCAATTCAAAGTGCTTGAAGGAGAGGAGAAAGAAGGAGGAAGTGAAAAAATATTTGAAGAAATAATGGTATAAAAGTTTCCAAATTTATTGAAAATATAAACCATGATGTAAGAAGCTGAATGAACTTCAACTACAAGAAATATGTAGAAAATTATATGAAGTCACATCATAATCAATTTGCTGAAAACCCAGAATACCTTTTAAGAAAAAAGATCGAAAAAAATGACACAGTGCGCACAGAGAAACAAAGATAAAAATAAGAGCAGATTTCTTGTCAGAAACAATGCAAGTAAAACACAGTGAAGCAACAATTTAAGGTACTGAAAAACTACTATCAACAAAATCTATAACCCGTTGAATATACCCATTGCCATTGAGTCGATTATGACTCATTGCAACCCTAGGGGACAGAGTGGAACAGCCCCGTAGGGTTTCCAAGGTTGTAAATCTTTTTGGAAGCAGCCTGCCACATCTTTCTCCAGAGGAGTGACTGGTTCAAACTACTGACCTTTCAGTTATTAGCAACTGAGTGCTTAACCACTGTGCCAGCAGGGCCCCTTAGTTGAATATAAAAGATATAATTTTATATAAAATTTGCATTTTATATAAATGCCTATGTTAGAAAAGAAGAAGGTCTCGGACTTATGACTGCAGCTTCCAGCTTAAGAAACTAGCAAAAGAAGAGCCAATTAAACTGAAAAGAAGAAAGGAAATGAGAAAGATAAGAGCAGAAATCAGAGAAAATTAATGATACCAAAGCTGATTCTTTGAAAAAAATGAATGCAATTGGCAAACCTCTAGCCAGACTGATCAGGAAACAAAGAGAAAAGACACACAAATTACTGTTATCAGGAATGAGAAAGGTGACATCAGAATATACAGATATTACAAGAATAATGAGGGAATTCTGTTTAAAAAGAGACCACTTTAAATTTTTAAGAAGCAAAGATGACTAAGGTGCATCTGACACAAGCCATGGTGTTTTCAATAGCTTCATATGCAGGTGAAAGGTGAACAATGGAAAAAGACAAAGAGTTGATGCATTTGAACTGTGGTGTTGGTGAAGAATATTGAATATACAGTGGACTGCCAGAAGAATGAACAAATCTGTCTTGGAGGAAGTAAAGCCAGTGTGCTTCTTAGAAGGAAGGATGGCAAGGCTTCTTCTCATTTATTTTGGACACATCATCAGGAAAGATCAATCTCTAGAAAAGGATGTCATGCTTGATAAAGCAGAGGGTCATCAAAAATGAGGGAAACCCTCAACTGAGATCTATTGACATTATAATCAAAGCAATGGATTCAAACATGGCAGCAATAATGAAGATGGCAGAGAACCAGGCAACATTTCGTTCTGCCATAGCTAAAGTTGCTTAGTCAGAACTAATTCGACAGCACCTAACAAGAAAAACATGAAAAAATTATGCCAACAAATTTTGCAAGTCAATGAAATTAAAAAATTTCTTGCAAGGTACATACTACTAATACTCACTCAAGAAAAAATAGCCTGAAAAGCTTACGTTTATTAAAGAAACTGAATTTCTACATAAAAATCTTCCCATAAAGAAAACTCTTGGCCCAGGTAGCTTCACTGGTTAGTTTTATGAAACATTTAAAGAATAAATAATGCTAGTTTTACACAAACTCTTCCAGAAAATTAAAGAACAGGAAGTGCTTACCAACTCATTCTATAAGACTTGGCATTCCGCTGATACCAAAACCAGACAAAGAATACAAGAAAAAAATACAAAGAGTACAAGAACAAAAAGCTACAGAAAAGTATTCCTCATAAACATAAAAGAAATAATTCTAAACAATATTTTAGCAAATCAAACACAACAATATATAAAAAGGGTAAAACATAAAACCAAGCAGGATCCATCTTAAGAATGCAAAGTTGTTTAATATTCAAAAATCAAATGATGTAATTCATATTAACAAACTAAAAAAGAAAAGCTATATGATCATTCCAATAGATATAGAAAAAGCATTCGAAAAACTGCAAAACTGACTCAAGATAAAAATTCTCAGGATGTAGGAAAGGGAAATTCTTCAACGTGATAAAGAGCATCTACCAAAAATCTAAAGTTAACATCATACTGAAAAACTGAACATTTTCCCCCTAAGATCAGAAACTAGACAAGAACATCTGCTCTCCTCACTTTTACTCAACACTAGAAGTTCTAATCAGTGCACTGAGGGAAAAAAGAAATAAAAGACATCAAAATTGGAGAATAAGAATTTGATCTGTCTTCATTTATATGTGGCATGATTGTATATGGAGAAAATGCTATGGAATCAACAAAAAAGCTACAGGAACTAATTAGAGAGTTTTGCAAGATTGCAGGACATTAGATCAATATACAAAATCATGCATAGCCATAAACAAATGAAAGATGAAACTATAAAAAAAAAAAAGCCCTTCATTATAGTAACAAAAACATAATATGTTGTTGTTAGATGTCGTTGAATCAGTTCCAACTCATGGCAACCCTATGTACAACAACACGAAACACTGTCCAGTCCTGAGCTATCCTCACAATCATTGTTATGCTGAAGCCCATTGTTGCAGCCACTGTGCCAATCCATCACTGAGGGCCTTCCTCTTTTTCTCTGACCCTCTACTTTACCAAGCATGATGTCCTTCTCCAGGGACTGGTCCCTCCTGATACCACGTCCAAAGTACGTGAGACAAAGTCTTGCCATGCTTACTTCTATCGAATATTCTGGCTGTACTTCTTCAGGGCAGATTTGTTTGTTCTTCTGGAAATCCATGGTATATTCAATATTCTTCACCAACACCATAATTCAAAGCCTTCAATTCTTCCGTCCTCCCTATTCGTTGTTCAACTTTTGCATGCATACCAGGTGACTGAAAACACCATGGCTTGGGTCAGGCACACCTTAGCCCTTAAAATGAAATATTTGCTTTTTAATACTTTAAAGACATCTTTTGTAGCAGATTTGTCCAATGCAATGTGTTTGCTTTCTTGACTGCTGCTTCCATGGGCATTGAATGTGGATTCAAGTAAAACGAAACCCTTGACAACTTCAATCTTTTCTCTGTTTATCATTATGTTGCTTATTGGTCCAGTTGTGAGGATTTTTGTTTTCTTTATGTTGAGGTGTAATCCATACTGAAGGCTGTACTCTTTGATCTTCATCAGTAAGTGCTTTAAGTCCTCTTCAATTTCAGCAAGCAAGGTTGTGTCATCTGCATAACACAGGTTGATAATGAGTCTTCCTCCAATCCTGATGCCCCGTTCTTCATAGAGTCCAGCTTCTCAGATTATCTGTTCAGCATACAGAATGAATAAATACAGTGAGAGGATATAACTCTGAGGCACACCTTTCCTGACTTTAAACCACACAGTATATCCTCATTTTGTTCAAATGACTGCCTCTTGGTCTATGTGTAGGTTCCTCATATGCACAATTAAGTGTTCTGGAATTCCTATTCTTTGCAATGTTATCCATAATTTGTTATGATCCACACAGTCCAATGCCTTTGCATAGTGAATAAAACACAGGTGAACATCCTTCTGGCATTCTCTGCTTTCAGCCAAGATCCATCTGCCATCAGCAATGATATCCCTGGTTCCACATCCTCTTCTGAATCCAGCTTGGATTTCTAGCAGTTTCCTGTTGATGTACTGTTGCAACTGCTTTTGAATGATCTTCAGCAAAATTTTACTTGTGTATGATACTAATGATATTGTTGGATAATTTCTGCACTCCTCTGTCAATTTGTCGTACTGTAGAGGCTTGCGTATTGCTGTGATGGTGGAAGCTATGTCGCTAGTATTTCAAATACCAGCAAGGTCACCCACGGTGGACAGTCTAGGAAGAAGGATCTGACAGTATACTGTTGAAAAAATTAGCCAGTGAAAATCTTATGAATAGCAGTGGAACAAAAACATAATATATTGGGGTAAATTTGACAGAATATGTGCAAGACATGTGCACAGAAAACAATGGAACATTGCTGAGGGAAATTAAAGATATGAATAAATGAAGATATATGTCTTATTCATTATTCATAAGGCTCAGTATGATAAAGATGTCAATTCTGACTAAATTAATGTGTAGATTCAATCCAATGCCAAACAAAATCCCAGCAGACTTTTTTGAGTGGACGTTGACATGACCATTCTAAACTTCACAGGGAAATGCAAAGGACCTAGAACTTCCAAAATGACTTTGAAAAAGAACAAAGTTTAAGTTTTATCGCTACCTGATTTCAAGACTTATTGTAAAGGTACAGTTAAAAAGACAATGTGATATTGGTATCAAGACAGCCAAATAGATCAATCGGACAGAATAGAGAGTACAGAAATAGACCCACATATGTGGTGAATTTGTTTTTGACAAAAGTTTAAGGCAATTCAATGGAGAAAGAATAATATTTTTTTAAAAGTTGTGCTGGAATAATTGATTATCCTTATGCAATTATAATAATAATAAATGACAACCTTTATCCATACCTTGCACCAAATACAAAAATGAACTAAAAATGGGTCATAAACCTAAATATGCAATCAAAAACCACAAAACTTCTATTTTAAAAAAATGAGTATTTTTATGAGCTTGTGTTAAGCAAAAATTTATTTGATTCAACACCAAAAGCATGATCTGTTTTAAAAATATAATAAATTAAACATCAGCAAAATTAAAAACATTTTCTTCTAAGGACAATATTAAGAGAATGAAAACACAAGACACAGACTGAGAGAAAATATTTACAAAGCATATATCTGATAAAGGTCTTGTATATGGAATATATAAAGCACTCTAAAAACTAAATGATAAGGAAAAGCATATAAATAAGAATGACTTATGGGTTTGCACAGACACTTTGCCAAAGAAGGTATAATTAAATATAAAAGATTGACCATACCTGGACCTCTCATTCATGGATGGTGCAATTGTAAAATGGTAGAATCATTTTTAAGAGACACTTTAGCAGTTTCCTAAACAGTTAAATGTACATCTGCCATTTGATCCAGTCATTCTACTCCTAGATATTTACCAATAGAATTGAAACTATAAAGACTTGTACACAAGTGTTCATTGCAGTTTTATGTGTAATAGCCCCAAATTAGAAACAACCCAAATGTTCATCAATATGTGAATGGATGAATAAATTGCCAAATATTTGTACAGTGGAATATCATGTACCCATCAATAAAAAGAATAAACTACTGTTACAACATGCCTGAATCTTAAAATAATTATGCTGAGTGAAAGAAACAAGACAACAAAGAGTGCATAAATTACAATTCCATTTATTTAAAATGGGGAGAGGGGCAGGGAGAGGCAGGAAGAAGCGATTACAAAGGGGGATTAAAAACCTTCTGCTTGGTGATATTTTCACAGGCGCATACACATGTCAAAACTTACCAAATTGTACATATTTAGTAAGTGCAGTTTATTGTATGTCAAACATACCTCAATAAAGCTTTTTTTAATTGTAAAAAAAAAATTGTATTTGTTACTGAGTTGGCTCCTAATTATTTGTTCCAATGTAAAGAAATGTGTTTAATATGATAAGCTTTCAGATGTCTCATTTTTTTTACTGCAGACTTACCAGTGAACAGAAAACTAACAACAGTGTAAATTATGCATGAAAGGAAAGAGCCTAAAAGGAAATATTCAAATTCTAATTGTAGAAGTAGTATGATGATTAAGAAAAAAAACAATACTAATTGTTTTTTCTTTATCGATACTTTCTTAATTTTCTCCAATGTGATTGTATCAGTTTTATTAATTTATAAAATTGGATACTTTCCAATTAATCTGTAATTTCTTAGTACCCAATAATATATACCAGAATCTAGGAGGAAGGAGAACAAGAAGGATTAGTTTGGGATTATGAACAGCTCCAAAAGTAAATAATTCACGTACTTCTAACCAATTTTTGACTACAATTCTTCTGTTGTTACAAATAGTCCCCAGAGTATAAATGAGTTCCGTTCCTAAATCTGTCTTTAGGTCGAGTTTGTACATAACATCAGTTTGTCAAATGTCTGTCTTGGTATATAGTATATAGTGTACATTTCTATGCATAAAAAAGTTAAAGAAACATTTCAGATACACTAAAACATATTTAACATAATAATACAGTAATAATAATGTTTTGATGCACATTGCAAAGTAGCACCCATTTGTTATTATGAACGATTTTATGTATCTCAAATTTTTAATATAACAGTTTTTACTGGGGTTAGTTCATAACTACAGGTTGTACGTAAGTCAGATATTTGTAACATGGGGACTGTCTGTATTTTAAAAACTGACAAGATTTCCTTTACAAATTATGTATAGATTAACTTCACATATCTTTTTTTTTTAAGATCTGAATGAAGATCTGACACCTTATACAAAATTTTAGAAGTTTACATAATCCATGTTTTTTAAGTGTCTACTGTGGTCCAGATGATTCATATATTCTCTTATAGTTTAAAAATGTTGGCTATAATCTTGGTAGTCTTCAGTCTACAGAACTAACACTAGGTTGAAAATAATGAAACCTGGTTTACAGTTTCTGCTTTTATGTTCTACCTGTATTCACTTAACAAATATTGATTAAATGCCAACCTTATGCCAGGCACTATGTTAGGTGCTTGGGGTACACCTTTGAACAAAACAATGATCTCTGCCCTCACAGAGCTTACAATCTGCTGGGAGGAAGACAAACAAGAAATGATAAACATCGCATTTCAGAATTTCTTGTGCATCACTTCTAAATCCCCTCAACCCGGGCTTTTATTCCAGCCACTACAGCAACAAACAGTTCCATGCAGACTTTGACCTGCTTCCTGCAGCTCATGAAGGCTTTGCCTCAGGCTTGGGCTTTATACCTCCTGATTCCTGCTCTGAGGCGTCTCTTAGGAATCTACCTATATCATGCGTGTATAACACACAAGGGCAAGGAAGTAAATAACTGGAGTCACCTTTACTAATATGCAACAGGAGCCAATGAACAAATGTTCCCTGTGTTTATTTCATAATCTCATATAGAAAAGTTGAGCACAAGTTTTCTGTAATGGCAGCCTATAATAAAGGATCTGATTCCATTTTTTGATGTTTGACTTGCAGACATTTTTAAATCTTCACCCCTCCCTTACCCTCTTTTGCTCTACATCTGGACAAGCTGATAAGAAAGCCCACGTCCTCCCTCCTTTGGCTCCAGCAGGAATTTCAAACCATGGCGCTTCTGAGGGAACCCTCACCCAAGCCTCACCCTCAAATCATAAAAACCTCAAAACTTTCACTGCTCTTTTAGCCATTTTGGACATGCTTGGGGCACTGCCTGATTTCTACAGAAAGCCTCATTGTGATTAATAAACCCTTTTGTACTTTCATGAGGCATGTGTGGCATCATCTGTCTCAATATCCAAACCACATTTTCTGTGTGTGTGTGTGGGAGGGGGCTCCATTCTGTCTCTGTAGAGTGACTGCAACATAGCCAATCTGATAAAACATCCTTTTATTGGCTTTCCCTCTTTTCCCACTTCAGTCCCTTTATCTTGTACTCCTGATCCCTGAAATCACATTCCCATAAAACACAGGTAAACAACTAGAGAAAAGACACTAGGGGAGGAGCATGTCTAGCATGTTCATGAACAGTAGGGTGGACAGTGCAGCTGTTGTAAAATGAGCAAGAGTGCTAGCAGTACGACAGGAGGACAGAGAGGTGAGAGAATGGAGGTGGACCATATAGAACATAAGCTTTTCTTCTAGATGAAATTATGAGACTTTGTAAGCTTCTGAGCAGAGGAATACCCTCATCTTCCTATGTGAGGGTATGGCAAGTGTAGAGGAAAGAAGACAGCTAGAAAGCTATTACAGTAATTCATCCTAGAGAAGAGAGGGTAATTTGGACCAGGGAGGTCTTACTTTGCTTCTCAAAAACTAAGTTTTCTCATCTATAAAGTGTCCAGTTCAAATTTTTTCATACAGATTTTTGTGGAATAGAAAAATGAAATAGGACTTGTAAAACTATGACAAGATAGAAAAGTAAAAATAACTAACTTACTGGGTGCTTGCTACGTACCGAATAACTTCTACGTGCTTTGATCATATTTACTGTAGTTACTACTGTGGTCCCAATATTATAAATAAGGAAACTGGGGCAATTTGCCCAATTACATAACCAGTGTCTTAGTTACCTAGTGCAGCTATAACACAAATACCACAAGTGGGTAGCTTTAAAGAACAGAAATTTATTTTCTTATACTTTTGAAGGTTAAAAGACCAAATCAGAGACTCAGTCATGTCAATTTTTTCCCTGTAGGTAGCCCCAATTGTTCCTTGATTCCTTGGCAATCCTCACATGGCATCTGTCTTCCCCAGGTTGTGCTTACCTCTGTGTCCAATCTACTCTTTTTGTAACTCAGAAGTGATCAGGTTTTGGAAACACCTACATTTATATGGCCTTATTAACATAACCAAGAAAACCCAATTTCTAAGCAGGATTACATCCACAGGTATAGAGATTAGGATTCCAGCCATTATTTTGAGGGCAACCAATTCAATCCATAACAGCTAGTGAGAAAGAGAGCTGGAATTTGAACTTGATTGTCAGGCACCAAAGCCCATATTTTTCAACACCGTACTGAACTGCTTAGAATGTAAATGAAAATTATGCCTCCTAGTCACAAAGATAGATCATGTGATCATGGTGTTCCACGGATTTATAGGTTCATTCCTCACCTTTGTCAGCTACCATTCTTTCAGAACCTATAAACTGAACTTTATCTGGCTTATAATAAATCTGTTTTTATTGATAGATAAATCTTGTTTAAATGCATAGCTCATTATAATAATACAATATCAAGATAGATATCAATGACAAGTATTTCTGCTTCTGAATTGTTTAAGCCCATCAAAATTTGAGATACAGAATATAATGACAGTCCTTTATATTTGTAGAATAAAGTTTACACTTGCTGTTGTTGGGTGCCATCATGTTGGTTCCGACTCCTAGCTACCCTATGTACAATAGAATTAAACACTGCCCAGTCCTGCGCCATCCTCACAATCGTTATGCTTGAGCCCATAATGGAAGCTTGCGTTGGAAACATGGAAACAAAATTGAAGTTTACACTGTACATGTGTAATTTTATCCTTATGAAAAATAACCCTTGGGGATAGAGATGTGATCCTCGCTTTTATTATCAATGAAACTACTATCAGAATAATTTATTTAAATGCATTAAATGCCAATTTTTTTTTATTATAGACCAGTCCAGTTTTCTCCAATTTCAAAATGCATTCCTATCATAAGATTCTTGCTTTCCCCTAGAACTCTCTAAAAAGAAATGTTGCCATTCTATTCTGTTTGTTTCCTTTTCTAGAAGAAGCCATATGCAACTAAGGGTTAAATGCCAGTAGCTAAGGGGTTAAATGTTATCTTCCCCAAAACACATATGTCTATTATAACATGGGCTGTTACTTTAAATTAAAGGTCACAAGTAATTTATTTTTAGTATACAGTTGTATGCTTAAAATATCAATGAATATAAAAAAGTTGTATTTATAAATTAACAGCCTCCCATTCTTCAGAAAATACAATATATTGATAAGAATGTAATTAAGCCTTTAATCATGTAATTTAAAATTAAATTAATTGGATGGCTAGTGAACCTCATTAAGCACTCATCATACAATCAATTTATATTTCATTATCACACAATACCTACCTTAATACCCTGCTGGGAGCCAGGCTGCAAGGGCGGCCCCTCTGCACCCACTGCCCCCAGCATAAACATCAAAGAATCCCTGAAAAGTCAGGAGGAGCCAGGCTGCAAGGGCAGCCTCTCTGCACCCACTGCCCCCAGCATAAACATTGAAGAATTCCTGAAAAGTCAGGAATATCTCTGTCATCTGTGTTATGTTTCTGTTTCACTTTCAGCCTGTGTATAGCAGAATGTATAAGCATAAAATTCCATTATAGATTTAGGGACCTTTGGACGGGGGGCGTCCTACTCATAATCCCCTGGTAAAATCCCGGGTAGGGACAGCCCGTGTATTACCTGGGGATCAACATGAAGTTGTCTTAGGGGGAAAAACGAATAGCTCAACTATGGAAAACAAAAACAGGATGGTGGAATCCTGGTATTTACCAAGGCCCTTTTTGTGATTAAACCACCACCCACACATGATCCCATAAAAGTGGAAAAACAAAAGGCAGTGAGTTCTCTCAGCCAATTTCTCAGCCAGTTACAGGTCAACCTTCTCGTCTACCCTGCTCACTGCTGCGCTTGACTGGTCTTTGGGTGTAGAGATTGGGCTAATTGTCCTTGGCATAATCGCGGACAATATGACGTAACCTAAAGTGGCTGGACTACAAGAATTTGGCCACCCTGGACAAAATGGACAAAGCCTATGTGGCAATGGTTTTGCAAAAAGATTAATTATTATAAAAACTGTGGAAGGTATTGCAAGATTAAGCATAAGTGTAAAGCAGTATGAAGTCAATTGTTACTTTGTGTAAAAATCAACAAAATATTCTCTTCAATTAAACAAAAACTCATTGTACTTGTGTGCATATGCGGAACTGTACTATGTGTCACTTGGAAAATTATGTCTCTGGGAAATGATGTTTATGATTATATCTTGTACTGCCCCTTTATTGATCATGCGATGTTATGCTTTTGTAAGCTTATGATATAAAAGACCATGTAAAAAATAAAAAGAGGGCTTCTTTTTCTGCAAAATGAAAATATAAGACACACTACCTCTCATTCTTTTTCGCCGAACTCTACCCCTCCTCTGGTAACCCTGTTCATTGCTGAGGCTGGCCCCCGGCAATACCCCTAAATGAAACGTTAGTCCTTTGGGGCATAGCACAAAGATATAATTTTAAAATATTTTTGGGACTCTGGAAGCAGCGAGACATTTGTTCAATGTTTAGGCTCAATTTTCAGGAGAAATTTCCTTCTTTTCATTATTCACTGGTTAAAAGAAAGTGGCACTGGGAAATCCCTGACTGAGTTCCAATGGGTCAGGAAAGAAATTAAATCCAGCCCTAACAAGGAGATAAGTAAATAACAAAAAGGGAGGGATGGTCACTGATTCATTAACAGACAGGAGAGTCCCCTGTTCAACAATCATTTTTTGTTGAGAAGCTATTTTGATTTATTCAAAGTGTTCGGATTGCCTATGGGAGTGGCTATGCGATGCTGTGAACACCTAGTTCTCAAAAAGAGTAGGTATTAAGGAAGGAGAGTGCTGTTGCAAAGGGGTAATGGTGTTCACTAACCCTTTCAAGGAAATCCTGGTGATATAGTGGTTAAGAGCTACAGCTGCTAACCAGAAGGTTGGCAGTTTGAATCCACCAGCCACTGCAGTTCTACTCTGTCCTATAGGGTTGCAATGAGTCAGGATTGACGGCAATGTTGTTTGTTTTCTTTTTAACCCTTTCAAACCTCTGAAAAGTGGCCATTTCCCATGTGCAATAGAATACTAAGATAGCCTCAAGATTTCCATCCCCTCATGGACATACCTTATACAATCCCACCCCCTTGTGTGTGGTCAGATCGTGTAAATAAAATGGAATATCACCCCATGATTAAGTTATCTCGTATAACAAAGGTAAAAGGATTTTGCAGGTGCAATTAAGATTTCTATTCAGTTGACTTTGAGTTAACCAAAAGAGTCATCTGGGTGAACTTAATCTAATTATATGTGTCCTTAAAAGTGACTTGAACCATAAAGTTCTTGAAAGAAAATATAGGAGAAAAGCTATGGGACCTAATTTTCTCCAATGATAGATTATCAAGCACAACAAACGCATGAGTAGCAGAAAACAAAGAATGAACTGACTCCTCATAAAAATTAAATACTTATGTTCATCAAAAGAATTGATCAAAGGAGTAAAAAGGCAACCTAAAGACTTGGAAAAATCTTCAGGAACAATGTAACCAATAACGATCTAATATCTAAAATATGTATCAAACTTTTACAACTTAACAAAAAATAGACAAATAACACAACCAGAAATGGGCAAAGGACATGATCAGAGACTTCACTAAAGAGAATAATCAAATGGCCAACAAACACATGAAAAGATGCCCAACAACATTAGCCATTGGAGAAATGCAAGTAAAAACCACAATGAGGTACGATTTTACTCCCAGCACAAAGGCTAAGATTTAAAAAAAGAAAAAAAAGAAAAACTGGAGAATGACAAATATAGGCAATGATGTGGGGAAACTGGAACACTTATCCGTTGCTGGTGGGAATGGAAAATGGAAGAGCCATTGTGGAAAACAGTGTGGCAATGCCTTAAAAAACTAAAAATATAACTACCATGTTATTGCCATTGTTAGGTGACATCAAGTTATCAAGTCAGTTCCAACTCATAGCAACCTTATGTACAACAGAACGAAATGCTGCCCGTTCCTGCGCCATCCTCACAATCATTGCTATGTTTGAGCCCATTGTGGCAGCTACCATATCAATCCATCTCTTGAGGGCCTTCCTCTTTTTAGCAGACCCTCTACTTTACCAAGCATGATGTCCTTCTCTGGAGACTGGTCTCTCCTGATAAACATGTCCAAAGTACATGGAATGAAGTCCCACCATCCTCACATCTAAGGTGCATTCCAGTTGTACTTCTTCCAAGACAAATATGTTTGTTCTTTTGGAAGTCCATGGTATATTCAATATTATTTGACAAAGTCATAATTCAAGTACATCAGTTCTTCTTCAGTCTTTCTTATTCATGGTCCAGCTTACACAAGCATATGATACAATGGAAGATACCATGGCTTGGGTCAGGCCCTCAAAGTGATCTTTGCTTTTTAACAGTTTAAAGAGATCATTTGCAGCAGATTTGAACAATGCAATAGGGCGTTTGATTGCTTGACTACGGCTTCCATGGGTGTTGATTGTGGATACAAGTAAAATAAAATCCTTAACAACTTCAAAATTTTCTCTGTTTGTCATAATGTTGCTTATTGGTCCAGTCGTGACGATTTCTGTTTTGTTTATGTTGAGATGTAATCCATACTGAAGACTATGGTCTTTGATCTTCATCACTAAGTGCTTCAAGTTCACTTTACTCTTAGCAAGCTAGGTTGAGTCATCTGCATGTCACACATTGTTAATGAGTCTTCCTCCAATCCTGTTGCTCCGTTCTTCTTCATATAGTGCAGCTTCTCAGATTATTTGCTCAGTATACAGATTTAATAAATATGGTGAAAGGATAAAACCCTGTCACACACCTTTTCTCATTTTAAACTACACAGTATCCACTTGTTCTGTTCAAACAACTGCCCCTTGGTCTATGTACAGGTTCTGCATGAGCACAATTAATTGTTCTGGAATTCCCATTCTTTGCAATGGTATCCATAATTTGTTAGGATCCATACAGTTGAACGCTGAGTTGAAAACTCAGCTAAACACCTTTCTGTTATTCTCTGCTTTCAACCAAGATTCATCTGACATCAACCGACATCCTCTTCTGAATACAGCTTAAATTTCTGCATGTGATATTAATGATATTGTTGGATAATTTTCACATTCTTTTGGATCACTTTTTGTATGGATTGGGCACATATATGTATATCTCTTCTAGTCAGTTGTCCAGGTAGCTGTCTTCCAAATTTCTTGGCATAGATGAATAAACACTTCCAGCATTGCATCCATTTGTTGAAGCACCTCAATGGTATATTGTCAATTCCTGAAGCCTTGTTTTTCATCAACGCCTTCAGGGCAGTTTGGAATTTTTCCTTCATACCATTGGTTCATGATCACATGCTACCTCCTGAAATGGTTGAGCGTCAACCAATTCTTTTTGGTACAGTGACTCTGTGTATTTCTTCCATCTTCTTTTGATGTTTCCTGCGTCATTCAATATTATGCCCTTAGAATCCTTCAATATTGCAACTTGAGGCTTGAATTTTTTCTTCAGTTCTCTCAGCTGGAGATATGCCAAGTGTGTTCTTCTCTTTTGATTTTCTAACTCCAGGTCTTTGCACATTTCGTAATAATAATTTACTTTGTCTTATTGGGCCTCCCTTTGAAATCTTCTGTTCAGCTCTTTTACTTCATCATTTCTTCCATTCACTTTTGCTCTTATTATTTCAAAAGAAAGTTTCAGAGTCTTTTCTGACATCCACTTTGGTCTTTCCTTTCTTTCCTGTCTTTTTAATGACCTTTTGCTTTTCATGTATGATGTCCTTGATGTCCTCCTGCAACTCACCTGCTCTTTGGTCATTAGTGTTCAATGCATCAAATCTATTCTTGAGATGGTCTCTGTATTCAGATAGGATATACTCAAGGTTGTTCTTTGGCTCTTGTTGACTTGTTTTAATTTTCTTCTGCTTCATCTCGAAGTTGCATACAAGCAACTGATGGTCTGTTCAATAGTTTGCCCTTGGCCTTGTTCTGACTGATTAATATTGAGTTTCTCCATAGTCTCTTTCTACAGATGTAGTCAATTTGATTCCTGTGTATTCCATCTGGCTAGGTCCACATGTATAGTTGCAGTTTGTGTTGCTTAGAAAAGGTACTTCCAATGAATATGTCATTTTTCTTTTAAAATTCTATCATGCAATCCCTGGCATCGTTTCTATCACCAAGGCCATATTTTCCGGCTACTGATCCTTCTTCCTTGTTTCTAACATTTGCATTCCAACCACCAGTAATTATCAATGCATCTTGATCACATGTTTGATCAATTTTCAGAGTCCAGAAATTGGTCGAATTCTTCAATTTCTTCATCTTTGGCATTAGTGTTTGGTGCATAAATTTGAATAATAGTCATATTAACTGGTCTTCCTTCTAGGTGTATGGATCTTATCCTATTACTGAAAGTGTTGTACTTCAGGATAGATCTTAAATTTTCTTTTTGAAAATGAATGCGACGCTGTTCCTCTTCAGTTTATCATTCCCAGCATAGTAGATCATATGTTTGTTTGATTCAAAACGGCCAATATCACCCCATTTTGGCTCACTGATGACCAGGATATCTAACTTCAAGCATTCTGTTTAATTTTTGACAACTTCTGTTTTCATACTTTGTACATTCCATGTTCCAATTATTAGTGTCTGCAGCCGTTTCTTCTCATTTTGTTTCATGTCACATCATCAAATGAAGATTCTGAAAGCTTGACTCTATTCACATTAGTAAGGTCAACTCTATTTTGAGGAAACAGCTCTTCTCCAGTCTTATTTTGAGTGCCTTTCAACCTGAGGGCTCATCTTCCAGCACTATATCAGACAACATTCCACTACTATTCCTAAAGTTTTCACTGGTTAATAACTTTTAGGAGTAGATTGCCATTGCCAGGACCTTCTTCCTAGTCTGTCTTAGTCTGGAGGCTCCACTGAAACCTTTCCACCATGGGTGACTGTGCCGGTATTTGAAATACCAGTGGTATAGCTTCCAGCATCACAGTAACATGTAAGCGACCACAGTATGACAAACTGACAGACAAGTGGTGGGCCTATATTTTTACAACAATAATAAAAAAGTTCATTGCAAGCCATTGTGATAACAGCTGGGTATATTTGGTGCTCTTCAAGTTGACAACAGGAGCTAGTTCAGAATAATCTGATAGGAAAAAGGAATTAATAGAACAGTGGAAGAAAATACTAGGTTAAATAGCTTGAGAAGATGAGAACCAGAAAGCAGTAAAATGTGCAAAAGAGATGGCTGCTGCAGTCAGGATGAGATGACTGAAGCAAGAAAAAATAGCAGCTTCAGTGATATGTAGAGAAAAGCAGGGAGCTTACTTACAGTGGAGATGGAAAAAATAAGCCTAAAATGTCTCTACATATACATTTCTGCCTTACTAGGGAAATAAATGAGATTTTATTGAGCCACTGATAAGTACTGTGCTAGGAACCATGAAATTTTTGGTATGGTCCTTGTCCACAGTTAAGTTTGTTTTGAAAGGCAGGACATGCTGATGAAACAGTTAGTGAATGAGATATCACACAACTTTAATTTAGGAAGGTGGGGAGCTAACTTTGTACCAAAGTCAGTTTAATCTCAATTAGATAGAGTCATGGGGTTGAAATGATGATACTGAGAAGTAACCAACCAAACACCTACCACAACAGTATGTCAGAAAACTGAAGCATAGGGAAAGTGTTTTACTTAATGGATTTATAGAGAGAAAAAAAAATTTAGCTTGGTGTTTTGAATATTGTAGTCTAAAGATGATAACAATCAGAAATCAACATGATGACTATGACCCTTTGATACACCATTACATCAAAAACTAACCAGACTTTCAAACATGATTTTTAAAAACCTCTAATAATTTAAAGTTCCTGGATAGCACAAATAGTTAAGTGCTCGAGTACTGGCTTAAAGGTTGTCAGTTTGAACCCACCCAGAGGTGCCTTGGAAGACAGGCCTGATAATCTGCTTCTAAAACAGCACAGCCTTAAAAGCCCTATGGAGCAGTAGTACTCTACACATATGGGGTTGCTATGAGTTGGAACTGACTCCAAGGCAACTAACAGAAACAACAATAATTTAAAAGATTAGTGACAATTTTGCAGCCAAGTTCTTACCCACATTCAAAATTTAATACTCAAATCTCTAAAACTGAGCTATTGCTAATATTTTCTGCCATTATCGTGGCTTGTCTTTTCATTTTCTTAACAGTGTCTGTTGCAGAGCATACATTTCTCATTTTAAAAAAGTCCAACTTATCAAGTATTTCTTTTATGGATTGTGCTTTTGGTGTTGTATCTAAAAAGTCATCACCAAACACACAGTCATCTAGATTTTCTCCTATGTTATCTTCTAATGGTTGTATAGATTTACTTCTTACATTTAGGTGTATGATTCATTTTGGTTTAACTTTTTTTAGAGAAGTAAACTCTGTAACTAGATTTTTTTTGCTTGTGTATGTATGTTCAGTTGTTCCAGAATCATTTGTTCAAAATACTTCCATTTCTCCATTTAATTGCCTTTGCTCCTTTGTCAAAGATCAGTTGACTATATTTGTGTATGACTATATTTTTAAGATAGAACCTGTAAGGTTTCCTGACAGATTGGACATGAGTTGTGAGAGAATGAAGGGCGGTAAGGATGAGCTCACGGTTACATCTAAGCAACTGAAAAGATGTAATTGACATCAATGGAGATGGGGAAGGGTGTGGGTGAAGCATGTTTGGGGACAGCATAAGTGCTCAGTTTTGGACATGTTGATTTTGAGAAGTCTCTTAGATATCCAAGTAGGCAATTGTATATATGAATCCAGAGATCAAGGAAGTGGTCCTAGCTAGACAGATAATTTTAGGAAACATCAGAACATAGATGATATTTAAATCCATGAGACATGATCAGATCACGAAGGGAGTGAGAGTACCTGGAGAAAATGCCCAAGGATGGACTATGGAGCACGTCAACATTAAGAGGTGTTGGAGAAGAGGAAAAACCATTTAATAGCAAGGGACTTTTCTATAGTTTATCCATTACATTCTTAAATCAAATGTATAGGGTCAACAGATAATGACAAAATAAGGGTCAACAGATAATAACAAAATATGGACTCATTCTCTTGCTCCAAAGAATTTGTGAAGCTGATAGTGGCCTCATTTTTTCCTATCCTTATCAAAATTCTCCAGGTTTTGGGGACAATAAAAAAAAAATACACACACATATATCATATATACATGATAATTACATTGACGATAATTTGAAAAATGACTTTTCCTTGTGGGTTGGCATTATGACATCATATGTGAAAGGAGTGAAACTCCTTTACATAGGTATGATGGGTTGAACTGTGTCCCCCAAAAAAGATATGCTGAAGTCCTAACCACTGTTGCCCTTGAATGTAACCTTGTTTGGAAATAGGGTCTTTAATGATGTTATCAGTTAACACGAGGTCATACAGAGTAGGTGGTCCTAATCCCATCTGAGTGCTGTTTTTATGAAAGAAAACAGACAGAGGTACAGACAAAGGAAGGGTACTATTGATGCTGCAGCTGCAGACCAGTAGATGCCTGGCGTTATCAGAAGCTAGGAGAGAGTCACGGAGAAGATTCTTCCTAAAAATTTCAGAAGGAATCAACAAGGTAATCTCGGACTCTCAGTCTCCAAAACCATGAGGTAAAAAAATTCTATTGTTTAAAGACACCAACTTTGTGGTATTTTGTTATGAGAGCCCTAGGAAACTGATACAGTGCGTCTGACGAGGGGAAGTATACTTTCGATTCAAGAGGATTCCTTAATAAATGATTAACTATTCCCCATATGTATAAGGCCCAGTCTAGATAATTTCATCATATATGCAAATAGAATAACCACTACACTAATTTAGAATTTATGATAAAACAAAGAGTTAGAGCAATGAAACTTGTGGGGAGGCTTCATCTGGGTTATAGCCCCAGGAACTACAACAAGCCACAAGGAAGACACGTTGAACCAAGACTGTGAGTACAAAACAAAATGGGCTTAATGTCAGGGATGTATTTGAAGACAGCCTCAGAAAGCAAGGTACTATCAGAAATATCAAGTCCAAAAGGGTAGTTGGAGAGCAAGAACTGAATCCAAAATAAAGAATCAACAACATTGATCAATCAATAGAAAATCGATGTAAGATTGCTTTTTTTCTATGCTTTCTGCATAAAAATAGGATTTATTAAGCAAATCTCACAGTATATGAAGGTATATCTAACCTCCTTAAGAGAACAAAGTTATTTAAGCTCACATTTTTTTGGGAAATAACTATCATGCCAATTACACGTTTATCTATCCATTAAAGCATCTTTTCTGAATGGAAATGTTATATTGTCCCACTAATGTAATAAGTGTAAAACTGTCTTTCTTCTGAAAACATTTTGCCATCTAGGTCTGCATTAATCTCAAATTAAATTAATGAGGTTTATCTATCAATTCAACTTAGTCTTGCTCAAATAATATCACCCAAATCTTCTGAAGTGAGAAAACAGCATAGTTGTAGAGGAACTCAATTGAATTTCTCCCGTTCAGTTCCCTCAACACACCACGTTCAGTGCTACTCTCTTTCTATTTGTTCGAGTTGTAGGGTTAGGAACTGAATTCATTTCACATAATTTGCTATTGATACACACTCAGATGACTGGCTATTAGGTACCCATTCTTTCTTGAAATTTGTTTCCTGTTAATAGACATTAAGAGTAAGGTTATATATGGTTTCTATAGACATTTTATTATTAAAGGAAAGAAAATCATTCCATAGATACTATAATTATCAAGTGACTTTTCATGTTGGACAGAAAACAAAAGGTCTGTAATTGTGATTCCTTTTGTTAGATACATGGTGTATTTTACTCTTATTTTATCATATGCTTTTAAAATTTTTTTCTCAGGGACAAAATGGCAGAATAGACAGACACTTCCAGCAAGCCCTCTTACAAAAAAGACACGAAAAAAAAAAAGTGAAATGAGTACGTTTAGGACAAGCTAGGAGCCCTGAACATCAAAGGCAAAGTTAGAAAATGAAAAGAGTGGCAAAGGGAGGAAGAGATGGTTCACAAGTGCAGAGGACGTACCAGACCTGAATCATCAGGAGCACTCAGGCACCATTCCCGGGACAGGCTGCAGTGGGCTGGTACTAGCTTTCAGCCGCAGTTTCCTCAGATAGAAGCAACCAGCCACACAGCCTACTTACACCTCCAGAACCAAAGAAGAATGGTGTTCTCAGCAAAAGCTAAGTAGTTGTATCCCACCTTCGGCCCCCAAGCTGGGTTTAGCGGCTGTTGATTTCCCTGGGCCTGAGATAGGCCCTGCTGAGTGCCTACAGACATCCTCCCAGCCTTGAAGAAGGAATAAATTCACAGTTGGGGAAAAAGATAATCTTCCAGCTCCACTAACATGTGAGGCTCAGGACAGAAGCACCTCCTGTCCAGACATAAAGGGTCCACAGACTTTGAGTACCTTTCCCCCCTGCATGGACTTGTGTGGGCCTATATCAGGAGAATAGGCCCCTGTTGTCAGACTACAACTGTTTCAGCTGTGCAGTGGAGAGGTGGGTGTTTGATGTTTGACACTGCTTTGCCTATTAAACAGGGTCCTCAACTACCTACATCAGGGGCCTAAAGACTTGTGGCTCCACTCAGTTCACCCAGTCACCAGAGACAGAGTTCCAAGGATAACTGGTACCTCCCAATCCTTACAACCAAAAACTTCGGGTGCCCATGGTCCATCTGCAGAATCCACCCACATGTACACTTTAGGGAATAGGGATGCACTTTCCTCAGAGAGACCTGGGGGACAATTCTCACCCCCCTGCCTTGTTAAGAGCCTGACCCCCTACTGCAACCAGATACCAATACCTACACCAATCACCCCTGCATCTCTAAGACTGTAGGACAGAGCCTGTACCACACACTTGATGACCAGCTACCTGGACACCTAAGCTGATCCATACAAGAAAAGTAAAAGGACTCCTAACTGATATACCTGATAAGAGCTCTAACCATCCAGTGACAGGACATCATATCTTCAAAGGTGAAAATAATCAACCTACCTCACTCAAGCAACCCATTTGGGCATATAAAAACAAAGCAAAAACCTACAAAACACTAAGCAAACATAAAATAAACTAATACAATAACTTATAGATGGTTTGGAGACAACAGTCAGTATGAAATCACACAAAGAAACAGACCACGATTGCTTCAAAAATCTCTCAAAACAAAGAACCGAGGGATCTTCTAGACGACAGTGCCTTCCTGGAATTACTGGAAGCGGAACGCAAAAGATTAATATACAGAACCCTTCAAGACATCAGGAAGAAAATCAGGCAGTACGCAGAACAAGTCAAGGAAAACACAGATAAAGCAGTTGAAGAAATTAAAAAGATTATTCAAGAACATAATGAAAAATTTAATAAGCTGGAAAAATCCATAGACAGACAACAATCAGAAATTCAGAAGATTAACAATAAAATTACAGAATTAGAAAACTCAATAGAAAGTCAGAGGAGCAGAATTGTGCAAGTGGAAGGCAGGATTGGGGACTTGAAGATAAAGCACTTGGCACCAATATATGTGAAGAAAAATCAGATAAAAGTATTTTGAAAAAATGAAGCAAACTTAAGAATCCTGTGGGATTCTATCAAGAGAAATAATCTATGAGTGATTGGAGTACCAGAACAGGGAGGGATAACAGAAAATACAGAGAGAATTCTTGAAAATCTGTTGGCAGAAAACTTCCCTGAAAGATAAGAAGATATCTATCCAAGATGCTCATCGACCTCCACATAAGGTAGATTTTAAAAGAAAGTCACCAAGACATATTATAATCAAGCTTGCCAAAACCAAAGATAAGAGCAGCTAGGGATAAATGAAAAGTCACGTACAAAGGAGAGAAAATAAGAATAAGCTCAGACTACTCAGCAGAAACCATGCAGGCAAGTAGGCAATGGGATGACTTATATCAAGCATTGAGGGAAAAGGATTGCCAGCCAAGAATCATATATCCAGCAAAATTGTCTCTCAAGTATGAAGGTGAAATTAGGACATTTCCAGATAAACAGAAGTTTAGGAAATTTGTAAAAACCAAACCAAAACTACAAGAAATACTAAAGGAAATTCTTTGGTTAGAAAATCAATAATATTACTTAACAACCAAAGACCAGAACACTGGACAGAACAATCAGGTGTCAACCCAGACAGGGAAATCACAAAAATAAATCAAGATAAAAAAAAACAAAAACACTCAAAATGTATGTCAAAGAAGACAACATTAAAACAATAAAGAGGGATTAAGAAATGTAGTCATAGATCTTTCATATGAAGAGGAAGACAAGGCGATATAAAGAAATAAAAGTTAAGTTTAAATTTAGAAAAATAGGGGTAAATATTAAGGCAACCACAAAGGAGACAAACTATCCTACACATCAAAATAAAATACGAGATAAAAATAGAGACTCAGCAGAAACAAAATCAACAACAACAAATAAGAGGAAAAGACTATAAAGACAAACTATCCAGAACAAAAAATTAACTGGGAAAAAGAAACTGTCAACAACACACACAAAAAAGACATCAAAATGATGGCACTAAATTCACACCTATCCATAATTACACTGAGTGTAAGTGGACTAAATGCACCATTAAAGAGACGCAGAGTGGCAGAATGGAAAAAAAAAAAAAAAACATGATCCACCTATATGCTCCCTACAAGAGACACACCTTAAACTTAGAGACACAAACAAACTAAAACTCAAAGGATGGAAAAAACTGTATCAAGCAAACAACAACCAAAAAAGAGCACGAGTGGGCAATATTAATTTCTGACAAAACAGACTTTAGAGTTAAATCCATCATAAAAGATAAGGAAGGACACTATATAATGATTAAAGGTAAAATACACCAGGAGGATATAACCATATTATTTATGCACCCAATGACAGGGCTGCAAGATACATGAAACAAACTCTAACAGCATTGAAAAGTGAGATGGACAGCTCCACAATTACAGTAGGAGACTTCGACACACCACTTTTGGTGAAGGACAGGCCACCCAGAGAGTGCTCAATAAAGGCACGGAAGATCAAAATGCCACAATCAACCAACCTGACTTTATAGACATATACGGAACACTCCACCCAAAAACAGTAAAATATACTTTCTTTTGTAGTGCATATGGAGCATTCTCTAAATAGACCACATATTAGGTCATACAGCAAGCCTTAGCAGAGTCCAAAATTTCAAAATATTACAAAGCATCTTCTCTGTCCATAAGGCCATAAAAGTAGAACTCAAAAACACAAAAAGCAGGGAAAAGAAATCAAACTCTTGGAAACTGAACAATGCCCTGCCCAAAAAGGACTGGGTTATAGAATACATTAAGGATGGAATAAATAATTCATGGAATCCAATGAGAATGAAAACACATCCTATCAGAACCTTTGGGACACAGCAAAAGCAGTGCTCAGAGGTCAATTTATAACAATAAATGCACACGAAGAAAAAGAAGAAAGGGCTAAAATCAAAGAATTATCCCTAAAACTTGAACAAATAGAAACAGAGTAACAAAAGAAACCCTCAGGCACCAGGAGAAAGCAAATAATAAAAAATTAGAGCCGAATTAAATGAAATAGAAAACAGAAAAACGATTGAAAGAATTAACAAGACCAAAAGCTGGTTCTTTGAAAAAATTCACAAAATTGAAAAACCATTGGCCAAACTGACAAAAGAAAAACAGGAGAGGAAGCAAATAATGCAAATATGAAAAGAGATGGGCAATATTACAACAGACCCAACTGAAATTAAAAGAATCATAACAGATTATTATGAAAAATTGAACTCTAACAAATTTGAAAATCTAGAAGAAACGGATGAATTCCTAGACACACACTACCTACCTAAACTAACACAAACAGAGGTAGAACAACTAAATAGACCCGTAACAAAAGAAAAGATTGAAAAGGTAATCAAACCCCTCCCTCCAAAAAAAAGAAGCCCTGGCTCAGACTGCTTTCCTGGAGAGTTTACCAAACTTTCAGAGAAGAGTTAACACTACTACACTAAAGGTATTTCAGAGCATAGAAAAGGTTGGAATACCCCCAAGCTCATTCTACAAAGCCAGCATATCCCTGATATCAAAACCAGGTAAAGACACCACAAAAAAGAAACACCGTATGATCCAGCAATCCCATTCCTATGTATATATCCCAGAGAAATAAGAGCTGTCACACAAGTACACATATGCACACCCATGTTCATTGCAGCATTATTCACAATAGCAAAAAGATGGAAACAATTTAAGTGCCCGTTAATAGATGAATTAAACAAACTATGGTACATACACACAATGGAATACTATGAAACAATAAAGAACAGTGATGAACCTTTGAAACATCTCACAAGGTGGATGAATCTGCAGGGCATTACGCTGAGTGAAATAAGTCAATCACAAAAGGACAAATATTCTTTGAGACCACTATTAAAAAACTCATGTAAAGTTCACACACAAAAAGAAACCATCTTTGATGGTTATGAGGGAGAGGCGTGGTAGGGAGGGAAAAACACTAAGTAGACAATAGATATGTGGTAACTTTGGTGATGGGTAAGACAGAACACAATACTGAGGAAGCTAGCACAACTTGACGAAGACAAGGTCATGGAAGATCCACAGAGACATCCAAATTCTCTGAGGGACCAAATTACTGGGCCGAGTGCTGGGGACCATAGTCTTGGGGAACATCTAGCTCAATTGGCATAACACAGTTTATAAAGAAAATGTTCTACATCCTACTTTGGGTATTAGCATCTGGGGTCTTAAAAGTTTGTGAGGGGCCATCTAAGATACTCTACTGGTCTCACCCTGTCTGGACCAAGAGAGAATGAAGAAAACCAAAGACACAAGGGAAAGATTAGACCAAAGGACTAAATGGATCACAACTACCGCAGCCTCCACCAGACTGAGTCCAGCACAACTATACGGTGCCTGGCTACCACCACTGACTGCTCTGACAGGGATCGCAATAGAGGGCCCAGGACAGAGCTGGAGAAAAATGTAGAACAAAATTCTAACTCACACACACACAAAAAAAAGACCAGACTTACTGCTCTGACAGAGACTGGAGAAACCCGGGAGTATTGCCCCTGGACACACTTACAGCTCGGTAATGAAGTCACTCCTGATGACTCTTCAGTCAAAGATTAGACAGGCCCATAAAAAACAAGACTAAATGGGCACACCAGCCCTGGGGCAAGGACGAGAATGCAGGCGGGGACAGGAAAGCTAGTAATAGAGAACCCAAGGTCGAGAAGGGAAAAGTGTTGACATGTCATGGGGTGGCAACCAATGTCACAAAACAATATGTGTATTAATTGTTTAATGAGAAACTAATTTTCTCTGTAAACCCTCATCTAAAATACAATTTAAAAAATCCAACTCTCACATGCAGAGAAGGCCTGCCAATTAAAAAAAAAAAAAAGGGAGGCTATAAATGTTTATATCTGTGACCTAACCATTAAGAGATAAAGATAAATGACCAACACTACCAAGATTTTGGAAATAAATGTATACGTCGTTATATATGATCTTTCTAACACCCATCTGAGGGAAAAGTTCACATAAAAAACCATATAAAAAAGCAGGAGTTTATACAAATATGGATAAACAGCATATGCCCAATTCCCCAGTACTTTCCTTTATATTTTTTATTGTTGTAAATATAAAGGAAACAAAACATTTGTCATTTCAACATTCTTCACGTGTACAATTCAGTAACACTAATTATGTTTGCCTTCTTTTCAGTACAGTTTCTCGCATATAAATGTTGTATAAACACACGCATACACTCAGCTCTCTATTTACTAGTTTTTCCCCACATGATGATATGACAACTTACCCGATATCATCAGGAAGCCACCTCCAACTTTATAACTTCTGGCACTGGCAAAGGGTACACCACACACCAGCAGAAATGCCCCAGCTAGACCAGAACCAACACCTAATATAATAAAGATCGTCCAGAAGCCTCTGTATACTAAAGAGTGAGAAGAAAAATACATATATTGCAAAGTACAGTCAGTAAAATGCACTGAACTGCTGAAAGAAATCTAGCATTAGCAGTGGGCACTAAGTTTATTTGGGTTTCCAGCTTTACAGTTATTTAAATAATTGTCTAAAACACCCTTCTTCATTTCTTCACTTGGCTCTCTCCTACACATCTTATAAAATACAACTTATATGACCTCTCTTACTGGAAACCTTCCCTTACTACTATAGTCTCTCATAGCTAGCCTTATAAAGGAAATCTATTTATCATACTAGACTATAATCCCCTGTTTTCTTTCCTGCATTTTCAATAGGTAGAGTGCTCCTTGAGGGCGAAAGTCATTTTGAGTTTCTAACCAGTGCTGAACATGTATTAGACCTCAAGAGATATTTGTTACATTGAATCATATGCATTCACTCAGCCTCAGCCCTGGGGAGATAAAGGTAGGATTATTCTCAGTTGTAGCAGGCTTCCTAGCTCTAAATTCTCTGTGAACATTCATGACTTTGACTGACGGTGTGTGCAAAAAACTGTAAAGGAGAATTCCAAATAGAGTGATTAAAAAAACAACATTCCCGATTCTTAATCCTTGGACCATGCCTTGCCTCTCACTCCTTCCCACACAAAATTTACCAGCATCTGCCAGAATGTTTGTTTAACTTAAACCTGTACTGTTCCTCCTCCTGACATACAATTGTTCTTTTCCTTCCTCTAGCCTTTCTAAGTGGTTGAGTTCCTATATAGCAGGAGTGTGTGAGCAGACTAAATTTTCCTCACAAGTACTCTGTATAAGTATGTGAACTATAAAAATACAAATGAGCTCGCGCTTGCTTCCCTGAAAACCAAAAGCAAAGGATAATGGAGCTCAGTGTTGCATTTATCTAGCTCTTGTTACAGGGGTCCCATCTGAGAGAAAAATACTACATGGATATTCCTAATATATACAAAGTGAAGAGGAGCATTGAAAGAAATTATCTAGACTGTGAAGCACATCAAATAACAATTTCCATTTAAGGGTCTGGACTTTCATACAAAAGTAGAATATGGAGCCTAAGTTCTCCAGAAAATCTTTCAGTGCATTGTGTAAATTTTAGCTCTAATTTTTAAAATGCATTCTTCTGTCTCATTTTTTAGTGTTTTACCCTAGATCTGAAATAGCTTAAAGATGCTCCTTTATCCTTACAAAGCCTAGTAACTGGAAAGGGTATTTTAAATTAAGAGCTTCTAGCCTGGGAGAGCTATTTTGGGGCAGAGCAAGGAGTTGGATTGGCATGTGAAAATGACACTAATCACTCTACCTTGCACCTGTTCAGAACCTTAATCTCTTTCAAAGAATTTGCACAGTCCAATATCAACTATTTTGAAAATAAATGTTTTGAAGTGCCTGATATTATGGAACCCAGGTCCATATTAAAGGCTGTACTCAACTATTTACTTGACTGTCAGTGATAGCAGCCTCTCCACATTAGAGTATACCCTTCTCCCTGAGGTAGAAATATCATCAGCAACAGAAAGGGACGGGAGAGGAGGGGACAATAGCAAATGTACTCCAAATGTTGTGATTAAGAAATGGATATTTCTTTTATCAATTTCCCATGAAAAGGTAACGTTAAATCCCAAGGACAAGGTCAGTATGTTTTTTCATTTCCCTCACTAAGCCTCCCAGAGTAAAATACAAGTTAAATTCACCAGTTGCTATGAAACAAACATCCAATCCATTCAAATATCAGTCAGTCCCAAAAACGGAACACTGAGCGAGAACGAACACTCTGTACATTGCTAGTATATGGGTATATAATCCCCCAACAATATTATTTACATGTGTTTCTTTTATTGGCAGTCATGATGCCTTTTGTGAATTTTCTGATCATCATCTGAAACTGCAATTTTCTCTAAAGCTGAGAGACCTGTGATAACTTATTTAACTTTTCTGAGTCTCAGTGTTTCCAGAAATAAAATAGAGACAATAATAACTCATAGAGTAATTGCGACAATGGAATAATAATGAACATGTAAAAACACATGGTGTTTAATAAATGTTGGCTAATTATCATTATTATTATCTTTATTATTGTAATCATAATACCATTTGATGGTGTTCTCTTTGAGGTTTAAAGTATAAGAATTCTGCAAAAACACAATTAAGCCAAAATGTTCCTTTAATTTTTCTTTAACTGAGGCTGCTAAAGAAATGAGCAATGGGAAGAGCACTGTGCTAGCCACCAGTAGGCCTGCATGCTTGTGCTGGCTCTGACCTATACTTGCCTTGTGGCCTTGAGCAAACCCCTGCATACCTCTAAGCCTCCATTTCCAACCCTGTAAATTGTGTATAATAAGTTTTTCTTATCCCTTATCTCACAGGGAAATACAGGACAGTTTGTTGCAGGTGGTTTTATGGTAATTTCCTTAGCATGCAAATTAAATGCATTTATACATGTATCATTTAACTCAATGTCTGTCTCACAGTAAGTGTTCAATAAGTATTAACTACTGTCATCTTGGAAACCCTGGTGGCATAGTGGTTAAGAGCTATGGCTGCTAACCAAAAGGTCAGCAGTTCAAATCCACCAGGCACTCCTTGGAAACTCTATGGGGCAGTTCTACTCTGTCTTATAGGGTCACTATGAGTTGGAATCAACTCGACAACATTAGGTTTTTTGGGTTACCATTATCATCTTTGACTGAGTTGTGCATTACTTGGACTGTGGCCGTTTTTGATGCTACCATAAAATGACCATATCAAAACGTAAAACTTCGATTTTATTACCAAACTATACGTGGAATAACTCCTTCATAACCTCACTTCACCATGGCCTCCCACCCTTTGTTGCAGAACTATATAATTAGGGCATAAGACTCAGGAATGGGGTGAGATTCAAGGAGTAAAAATGCGTGTTTTGAATATTACTCAGAAAAATGCTAGATGACTTGTATTTTTTGTATTTTAGTCTAGGTAAAAATGGTCTATGTTGAAACAACACATAAAAAGTTACCTCAAAATGGCCACACTAAAACGGCCACATCAAAATCTCGTATACCCACAGAGCTCCATTGATGTCTATTGTGAGAATCAAATTAGGTAATGGATTTGAGAGATTGTTACTAATGGTAGAACAGACATCTTATGTGCTTCTTGACTGCTCTTTAGTTTGTTTACAATCTGAAGTGTTTGTGGGTAAAATAATGTAATGCCTAGAATATGATTTACAATATCCCCTCCACCACCACAATGAAGGAGAGGAATACATGAAACAAGAATGGCAAAATGTTGATTTTTTTTTAAGTAGGGTGCTGTTTACATGTGGATTTGGGATGCTATTTATTATCCTACTCTTTTTGTGCATGTTCAAATGTTGTCAAACTAATGGTTTTAAAAAATCAAATGTAGTATATTTCAGATAGGAAGATGATGTCACCTACTCTTCAATGCTAGGGAATGGAAGTAGAATAAGATTCTGAATTTTTAGGAATGAGTTTGCATGGAAACATTTGAATTATCTTGCTGAGTTCTCTCTTGGGTCAGTGTAGTGTAATGAATAAAATATAGGCTTTGGAATAAAAGGTACTTTTTTTTTATTTCTTAATTTAACTTAGTTCTCAGTTCTTCTAATCTCTCTGAGCATCAGCTTCCTCACATGTAAAATGGGGCCAATAATAGCTAACTCACAGGTTCATTGTAAGGAAGAAAGAAGATAATTTGCACAAGGCTTAGCACCTAGCAGGTGTTCAAATATATGTTCCCTTTCCATTTTCCCTTCGTTTTCATCTAGTGTCACCCATTGACAGGGTGGCTGCATGAAATCTCCTTTCTGGCTGGAGAACATAAGCAGAGCTGACCAACTTAGACCAAAATCTAGCACAAAGCCTTGGTTTTATTAGTACCAAGTAAGTCTTTCTTAAGCATATATTGACATGTACAGTGTGAGGTTATATACATCAAGAATCCTGGGGCTATATTCCAAACTTACCTGTGGTTGCATCACAAGAAGGATGTGGGAAAGGTCCAACAGCAATTGGCATAGGAAAGAGATAGCCAGGAATACAGCGTTTGGGATGAGGCTGATTCACTGGAAAAGAACAAGGATAACTTCTTTTGAATTCCAAGACTTTGGACATTTAAACTTTGATCCTTTATGCAACTTATAAATCAACAAAATATTATAATCAAGGACTGAATAAATAACAAGTTGAAAATACTTCATCTTATAGATGAGAATGGTGGGCCACAGAGAGGGGAAATGAATTTGTGCAAGGTCACACATAGAAAAGTGGGGACTAGTGTCTAAGTGGCCTGACTGATATTCCGTGTCTTTTTCAATAGCCCTTTCTTCTTTGATATTTTGTGCAATTCAATACAACAAAATTTATTCAGCATCCTTTGTTGTGTGCCATGGAGTTGATTCCAACTATAGGGACCCTATATGACAAAGTAGCACTGTCTTATAGGGTTTCCTAGGCTATAATCTTTATGGGAACAGATCGCCAGGTCTTTTCTCCCGTGGAGTTGCTAGTGCGGCAGTAGGAGCCAAGCACTTAACCATTGCGCCATCATGGCTCCTGACTCAGCATCTACTGTGTACTAAAAAGAACTGAGGTTGATGCTATGGGGAATATTAAGTCTCCAGCTTCAAAGAGCTTCACAGTCTAGTGGTGAAAATAGGTACACATGTCCAAGGAACAATAATCCATTGTAGAGTGTTTAAAGGGACATTAAGTGTACTAATAATACTACTCTAAGGGTCTAAGGGAAGAGGGAAATTAACTGAGGGCTTCAAAGGAGACATTCTAAAAACTATGGATTTTGACTTTGTCTTAAATTATGAGCAGGAGTTTAATAAGTGAAAGTGGGAAGAAAGATATTCCAAGTAGATAATAGAGCCCAAACAGAGACAGTGATAGAGAATGTTTGGGGCAAGAATCTAGATTTCAGCAATGGAAGAGAAATGAAGAGATTTCCACTTTACACAAAGTTTGTCTAGAATTACAGGGACAAAACACATCTACATGTCTGGCAATACGACATACTGGTACCATTCTCATTTTATTTTCTAGCTAAGAAACAAGCAAAATCAACAGGAGTGTGAGATACCACCCTTCAATTATAATACATAACAGCATGACATGGGCCAAACCATCTGTAAGTAATTTAATTGCTTGGATGCCAGATGCCTGTAGTCAGGGTAGCTAATATGCTAAATGACACAATCAGGATGCAAAAAGATCTCAACAGTAGGTTGAACTTAGCATGATGAAATTTAACACGGATAAATGTAAAGTTTTTACCTAACCTCAAAAAGTAATTTGTGTCACACAGGATGAGAAACATGTTGATAAACAAAAAATAATGTAAAGCTAAAATAGGCCAATGGGATTGACTATAAACTAAATACAACCTCATTGTGCATTAGGCTTACCAAAACAGTAATGCCATTTTAGGCTGCATAAATAGAGGTAGAGTGTACAAAAACAAAAGAGAAAGAGAAGCAATAAGCCACATGTGGGTACTATGTTTAGTGGTGGGTTCCACACTTTAGAAGGCCACAAGCAAATTAGAGTACACAGAAATAAAAATGAGTAAACTAGAGACAGAATAGAAAATAATATCTGGCTAGAAACCATAGAAGGAACTTAGGATACGCCAGCATAGAAATACATGACGGGAGTGAGAATGAGGAGGGACAATTGATAACGCTCCTTAGTAACCTGAAGAGCTGTCATAGAGAGAGGTGTCTGGCTTATTCTGTGTGGTTTCAGAGGAAAGAATCAGAGCCCATGGTCAGAAGGTCCAAAAAAACTGATTTTTATTCAATAAAAAGAATAAATGTGTAACGATTACAGCTGTCAGATATTACAATAGGGTGCCTGATGAGAGAGTCAAAGCCCCTTTCAGTGGAAGTATTTAAGAATAGAATTGTCAAGATGTTAGAGAGGAGATTCATACATCAATCAGGTAGGAAGTTGGAATAGATAACCTCTAAGGTCTTCTCCACCAGTAATGTTCTCTTATTATGAGTCTATGAAAAAGCATGTCATTAAAATGGAAGAGCCATTATATCAAAATTAATACCAAGGTGTCTTGTCATGATTAATGATACTACCGAGAAAGTTAAATGCACTAAATGGAAAGACCACTTATTTTAAAGTGTTTTCTAGGTAGCAGTAACAATTTATAATAAGTGCACATTTGTCTCCACTTAAATTACTAAAGAATTCCCGTTGAATTATTACTGCTGTATGAATATCAAATTAATTTTCTATAATAAAAGCTTTTATGATTAGCATCAAAGGAAAAAATTAAGATTTGTCTATGCTCTAAAATTGTGAGTTATTAATGACAAACTGGTGTTTAAAACTTCTCGCATTTACTCCATTTGACATGCTTTATCCCCACCAAGCTTACTTCATAGGTCTGACATGTCGAGTATGTTAATCTAATTATATGTATCAAAAGCTATGAAGATGTTCACAAACATTGGTGAGGTGCAATGTACTGTGGGGAATATACAGTAAAACCTAGGAAAGCTGGAACCTATGTAAGACGGAAACCTGTCAGTGAAGGAAAACTCAAATATTTTCTACCAAAATGAGCCAGAAAACTAGCAAGACACGGAAAAAAATGTCAGTCCCATCAAGTTCCAGCTCTCACAAGTTTCACTGTATCTCCAAAGGAAAAAAAATCAATAGGAAAGAAATACTTTGTATACAAGCATGTTTATAAGCATTAGTATGCATGTGACGGGAGAACAGAAACCATCCAAATGGCTAGCAACAGATGAAAATCAAAGATATATAAATACGAAGGAATTTTGGGTTATTTTTAAAATGACTAGTTTATGAATGATACCAATTTGAGACTTGGATATGAAATAATGATAAGCAGAGAAATTGCACCCCAAAATGGCAGAGGCTATCTACTACTATATGAAAACTATACATGTGTATGCCAATATGAATAGAAATTATTTTGATTACACATATATCCAATAATTAATGTAAACTATTAGAAAAAACAGATAATTTTTAAAAACCCATTAATGTAAATTCTAAAATCCCGAAAATCACTGCTAGCATTTTTCATTGTTTTACTGAGATATAATTCATTTCTCATACAATTCACCCATTTAAAGTTAATCCAGTAGTTTTTAGTATATTTTTAGAGTTGTGTAACCATCACCATAATTTAATTTTTAAACGTATTCATCACATCAAAAACAAACCCTGTAGCCATTTGCAGTCATTCCCCACCCCACCCCCAATGCTAAGCAACTCAAATCTATTTTTTTTATAATATTTTTGGACATTTTATATAAATGGAAAAATACGATATGTGGTCTTTTGTGGGTAACTTCTCTCGCTTAGCATAATGTTTTCCTTGTTGATATTTGTTGTAACAGGTATCAGCATTTTATTCCTTTGTTGCTGAATAATATCCCATTATGTGGATATGACATATTTAATTTATCCATGAATCAGAGTATAAATAATCAGATTATTTCCACTTATGGCTAGTATGAATAATGCTGCTATGAACGTTCATGTACATTCATGTGCAAATATTTGTGTGGGTACATTTTTTCATTTCTCTTCTGTATATCCCTAGGAGTGGAATTACCAAGTCCTATGGTCTTGGTAGTCCTGGTCCGCTATGAGTCGGAATCGACTTGACGGCAGTGGGTTATGGTAAACCTGGTGGCCTAGTGGTTAAGAGCTCACCACTAACTAAAAATGTCAGCAGTTCAAATCCACCAGCCACTCCCTGGAAACCCTATGGGGCGGTTCTACTATGTCCTATAGGGTCACCGTGAGATGGAACCAATTCAACGGCAGGTAACAACACCAACAATGGTAATCCTATGTTTAACTTTTTGATGAACTCCCAGACTCTTTTCCAAAGTGACTTCACCGTTTTACATTCTCACCAGCAGTGTATAAGGGTTTCAGTTTCTCCACATTCTCCCCAACAGTTGTGATTATATGTCTTCATGATTATAGCTATGCTAGTAGGTAAGAATTGGTATGACACTGTGATTTCAATTTTCCTTTCCCTGATGGCTAGTGATACTGAACATCGTTTCATGCCCTTATTGCCCAATGTATGTATTTTTTGGAAAAATCT
This sequence comes from Elephas maximus indicus, assembly GCF_024166365.1. Classification (NCBI taxonomy): domain Eukaryota; kingdom Metazoa; phylum Chordata; class Mammalia; order Proboscidea; family Elephantidae; genus Elephas; species Elephas maximus. Next base: position 85,376,454 of record NC_064846.1, read on the forward strand.
CTCTTTAAATCTCTTACACATTTTTAATTGGATTATTTGTCTTACTGAATTTTAAGATTTCTTTTTATATTCTGGACACAAGTTTCTTACTAGATCTATGGTTAGCAAATATTTTCTTCCATTTTATTGTTTGTTTTTTTCACTTTCTCGATATTACTTGCATCATCAAATTTTTGTTTTGCCTTGTTTTTTCATTAAGTTCGATTTATCTATTTTTTTTCTTTTGCCACTTGTGCTTTCAGTGTCCTACCTAAGAAACTATTGCCTAACACAAAGTCATGAATTTTTTTTATTGTAAAAGTATTATAGTTTTAATTCTTACACTGTGATGCATCTTCAGTTTATTTTTGTGTATGGTGTGAAATAAAGGTCCGAATGCACTATTTTGCATGTGTATATCCCAGTGTCCCAGTACCATTTGTTGAAAGACTATTCTTTTCCCATTGAATTGTGTTTGCACCCTTGGGAAGATCAAATGACCATAAATGTAAGGGATGTTTCTGGACTCTCAGTTCTATTCCATCAATCTATATGTCTATCCTTGTGACAGTATCACACTTACTTGATTAACATAGCTCCAATAGCATGTTGTAAAATGCATGAGTTATCTAACTTTGTTCTTTTTCACAATGGTTTGGCTATTCTGGGACATTGCATTTCTGTAAAAATTTTATGATCAGCATGTCAATTTCTGGAAAAAGCCAGTTGCAGTTTTAATAAGGATTGTATTGAATCTATCAATCAATTTGGGGAATATTGTCATCCAAATATTATTAAATCTTCCAATCTAGAAACGCAGGTGTCTTTACATTTATTTAATTCTCTTTAATTTTTTTCAACAACATCTTGTAGATTGAATGTACAAGTCTTGCACTTCTTTTGCCAAATTCATGCCTACTTATTTTGTTTTTCATGTTACCGTAAATGGAATTGTTTTATTAATTTCATTTTGTAATGTTTAGTGCTCGCATATTAAAAATACAATTGATTATTGTATATTGTTGTATCCCGAAACTTTGCAGAATTCATTTCTTAATTATAATATGTTTTGTGTGAACCTCTTAGGATTTTTTTCCCCTCCCTTGGTCACCACTAATAAACTTTGGTCTCTATACATTTGTCTTTTCTAGATATTTAATATAAGTGGGATCATACAATATTTGTCTTTTTGTGACTGACTTATTTTACTCAGCATGTTTTCAAGGTTCATCCATGTTGTAGAATGCATCAAAGCTTCATTTCTTTTTATGACAAAGTGGTATTTCATTACACATTTGTACCACATTTTGTTTATCCATTCATCTATTGACGAACATTCAGGTTGTTTCCAGCTTTTGGCTATTATAATAGTGCTTCAAAAAAAATTTCTTTTCAATAAACATTAGTGTACATGTATCTGTCTGCATTACTGCTTTTAATTCTTTTGAGTATATACCTAGAGGTGGAACTGCTGGGTCTTATAGTAATATAGGGTCGCTAAGAGTCGGAATTGACTCAACGGCAGTGGGTTTGTTTTTTTTTGTTTTATACTAATTTTATGTTTAACTTTTTAAGGAGCCTTCAAACTGTTTTCCACAGTGGCTATACCATTTTATAGTCCCACCAGCGATGGACGAGGGTTTCATTTCTCCACATCCTTGACAAAACCTGTTGTTTTCTGGGTTTTTGTTTGTTTGTTTGTTGTCATAGCCATCTTAGTGGAGGTGAAGTGATATCTCATTGTGGTTTTTATTTTCATTTACATAATAACTAGTGACATTAAACATGTTTACATGTACTTCTTAGCCATTTCCATTTCTTCTTAAAATGTCTATTCAGGTCTCTGGTCCATTTTTTTATTGGGTTGTTTGTCTTTTTGTAATTAAATTGTAGCAGTTCTTTAATATTCTGGGTATTAAATCTTTATAAGATACATGGTTCCCCAAAATTTTGAAAACCTTAGAATTTTTTATATACAGGATAATGTCTTCTAAAATAGAGATAATTTTACTTCTTTCACAATTTTTTCTTTGTGGGAAATTTTTTTTATTAATAATTCAATCTCTTTAGTTGTTATAGGCCTATTCAGATTCTCTATTTTTTTTTAGTCAGTTCCCCCACTTTCTTTCCTGAATTTAGTATTTTGAGTCTTCTCTTTTTTTTTTTTCCAGTCAGTCTTTCTAAAGATTTGTCAATTTTGTTGGTCTTAAAAAAACCAACTTTGGTTTAATTGATTTTTCTCTATTGTTTTTCTATTCTCTAGTACTTATTTCCTTCTTTTGCTTGTTTTGGATTTAGTTTACCCTTTTTCTAGATTTTAGGGTGGAAGATTAGTTTATTTTTTTAAGATCTTTTTTATATAAACAAGTGCTTACAGCTATATATCTACTTCTTAGCACTGCTTTAGCTACATACCATAGGTTTTATATGTTGTGTCTTTTTGTTCATCCCAAGTAGTGTCTAATTCCCTCGTGATTTCTTCTTTGTCCTATTGGTCATTAAGGAGTGTGTTGCTTAATTCATATTTGTGGATTTCTCAAATTTCCTTCTGTTTTTAATTTCTAATTCCATTCCATTTAACTTTTTTTTTTCTTTCTTTTAATTTCTAATTCCATTCCATTTTGGTAAGAAAACATACTATCTATGAATATAGTCCTTTTTAAATTATTAGGGCTTGTGTTATGGCCTAGCACATACTCTATACTGGAGATTCTTCCGTGAGCAATTAAGGATACATATTCTGATGTTGGAAACCCTGGTGGCGTAGTGGTTAAGTGCTACAGCTGCTAATCAAAAGGTCGGCAGTTCAAATCCACCAGATGCTCCTTGGAAACTTTATGGGGCAGTTCTACTCTGTCCGATAGGGTCGCTATGAGTCAGAATAGACTCAACGGCACTGGGTTATTCTGATGTTGTTGGGTGGAGTGTTCTGTACATGTCTGTTGGGTCCAGTTTGCTTATAGTGTTGTTCAAGTCTTCTATTTCCTTGTTGATATTCTGCCTCATTATTCTATCCATTATTGAAAGTGGGGTATAGAGTATACAACTATTATTGTTGCATTATCTCTTTCTCCCTTCTGTTATATCAATGTTTGCCTCATGTATTTTAGGGCTCTGTTATTAGATACATAAATGGTTATAATTCTTATACATTTCTGATGGATTGGCCCTTTTCTCATTATGAAATGTTTCTCTTTATCTCTAGTAACGTATTTTTGTTCTGTTTTAGAGCATCAGATGTCTGATATTAGTGTGGCCACTCCAGCTCTCTTAGAGTTGTTGTTTGAATTGTATATCATTTTTTATCTTTTCGCCTTCAACCTATTTGTATTTTAATCTAAAGTGTACTTCCTGTAGATAGTATATAGTTGAGTGTTCTTTTTTAATCCAACCTGACAATCTTCGGGTTTTTTTTTCTTGAGTGCATTCCATTTGTATTTGAAAGGATAACTCGGAGAGTGAGAATCAGAACAAAGCTGTTTCCTCTGAGGTGGAGATCAAATATATCCCCATTCTCCAACTTCACCATTTGTGACAGCATCCGTCACCCACCCCAATGGCACTCGAGTTTGATAATTCATTGGAACTGTCACAGAGAACTCATGGAAACAACTTAACTACAATAACAACTTTAATAACAGAGAAGGATATAAACAGAGTCAAAGATATACAAAAGAAAAGATTAGGGAGGGGTCCCAGCACAAGGCCTCAGCGTCTAAACGGAGACCCTCTTATGTCTCAGAGGGGACCCATTTACCCTTGTTGAAGCAAATGTTCTTTCTCACCCATTAGGAAACTTTCTAACAGGAAACTCAATGAAGTCACCTGGCAGACTTTGGCATTTGATTGCTCCTCTATAGGGTCACTATGAGCCGGAATCGACTCGATGGCACTGGGTTTGGTTTGGTTTTTCTCAGCTCTAGGTGGAAGTTTGGTCTTACACTCTGATGGCACAGTCTGGGTCTCCTCATTGTCTCCACTCCTTCTGGTACCATCGTAGTTGCTGCCTCCATCGCCATCACAGGTTTACACAGTCTGAGAGGATAGTAGTTTAGGGACCTGTGTCCAAAGCATGCACTTCTCTCCAGGATCTCATCAATCAGGAGGCATAATCTGAGCCTCTGTGTTCTAGGGTTTTTATCAGTCTGCAGGTGGGGCCCTCCAGACAATCCATGTAAAGGCCAAGTACAGGGTGGGGCCCTCCCAGCCAACCTCAGTAAAGATCAGACCAGGCGGGGCCCACCAGCCAATCCTGGTAAAGGTCAATTGGGTAGGGGTGCCCACCTACCTCCAGCCAATCCAAGTAAAGGTCAGTTCCTGGTTGGGGCTCCCCAGGCAATCTGGGTAAAGGTCAGACTATTCAGGTTTCCCGAGCCAATCCCGCTAAAGGTCAGGCCAGGTGGGGTTTTGGAACTAGCATCAAAAGGCCAAGTAGCTCTTTTTAGTAAGGTGATTCCACACCTTGCAATATGTAATGCTATTATAAGTATTAGACTTACATCTGCCATTTTGCTTTTTTTTCTATATGTCTCATATATTTTGTAGTTCTGTATTCTCTTTTATATTAAGTAGACATTTTCTTGTGTAACATTTTTATCCTTTAATAGTTTTTAAACTTTAGTTATTTTCTTAGATGTTACTCTAAAAATTATAGCACAAGTTTTTACTTATCAGAATCAACTTCAGATTTAAACTGACTTAGTTCCAGTGGTTAAGAGCTTGTCTGCTAACCAAAAGATCAGCAATTGGAATCCACCAGCTGCTCCCTGGAAATGCTTAGGGGCTCTACTCTGTCCTGTAGGGTTGCTGTGAGTTGGAATCAACTCGACAGCAATGGATTTTTTTTACAAGTTTAATGCTATATATCTTCATTCTCTCCCCATCTTTTTCTTTGGGGGGGGGGCTGTTACTCTTACATATGTATTATGTCCAAACATGTTAAGAACCCCAAAATTCATTGTTGTAGTTATTACTTCAAGTTTTTTAAGAAGTTGATAGAAGAAGCACTAGTATATATTTATATTGTTGTTAGGTGCCATCAGTCGATTCTGACTCATAGCAACCCTATAGGACAGAGAACTGCCCCAAAGGGTTTCCTAGGCTGCAATCTCTGTGGGAGCAGATCACCAGGTCTTTTCTCCCACAGAGCTGCTGGGTGGATTAGAATCGTTGACCTTTTGATTAGCAGCCAAGCGCTTAACCACTGTGCCACCAGGGCTCCTTCATTTGTATTTACAGAGTTTGTTATACTAACTTTCATTTTATGATTTCTGATTCTCTTCATTTCTTCCTTGAATTTGAGTTACCATCTGGTAAAATTTCCTTACTCAAATACAACTATGCTTCCATCCACCTCCTTTGTGCTGTTATTGTCAAGTGTATCACATTTCTGTATTTTATAGGTTCAAAAATACAATTATATTATCTTCTGTACTTACCTACATATACCTTTAACTAGTACTCTGTTTTTTCATGTGGATTCAAATTACTATCTGTGTCACTTGTTTTCAGCCTGAAGAACTTCCTTTAGAATTTCTTGTAAGGCAGGCCTACTAATGACAAATTCTTTTGTTTTTATTTATCTAAGAATGTCTTTACCTTGCCTTCATTTTTTGAAAGATAGTTTTGATAGATGTTAGATTTTGGTTGACAGTGTTTTTTTTTGTTGTTTGCTTTTTTAACTTTCAACACTTTGAATATGTCATTCCATTATTTTCTGGCCTCAATTGTTTCTGAAGAGAAGTTAGCTCTTAATATTTTGGATGTTCCCTTGTATACAGGAAGGACACCTGGTGGCTGCTAACTGAAAGGTCAGTGGTTCAAACCTACTGGCTGCTCCATGGGAGAAAGATATGGCAGTCTGCTCCCATAAAGATTACAGCCTTGGAAACCCTATGGGACGGTTCAATTATGTCCTATAGGGTAGCTCTGAGTCAGAATCAACTCAAAGGCAATGGGTTATTTGGTTTCTTGTACAGTTATTTTTCTCTTGCTCCTTTCAACATTTTCTCTGTCTTTAGCTTTCAACATTTTGACCAGGATGTGTCTGAGTGTGAATCTCTGTGTTTTTTCTACTTGGAGTTTGTTGAGCTTCTTGATGTGTAGATTAATGTTTTTCTCTAAATTTTGGAATGTTTATGTCATTATTTCTTCTAATATTTTTCTACCCTTTTCTCTGTCTCTTCTCCTTCTGGTACTCTATAATATTTATGTTGCTGAGGTTCATGGTTCCAAGTCTTCTCCACACCCTGCTCTGATTGTTCCCAAGTAGGTGCAACCTAGCACATATATACAGCCTTCACTTACCCTAGAATTGACCGTGCTCCCAGGAGGGATCTTATTGGCTGCTTTTCTCCTGGCTCTATTAAACTTCTGGCTGCTTTTTTGCTTGTGCCATGAAGTTACCCATAAAAAACTGTTGTCATTGAGTCAATTCTGACTCATATTGACCCTATAAGACAGAGTAGAATTGTCCTATAGGGTTTCCAATGAGTGGCTGGTGTATTCGAACTGTTGACCTTTTTGGTTATCAGCTGAGCTCTTTACCACTGTGCCACCAGAACTCCACAGAGCTACCAGACTCCTCTTAATTGCTCTCTGACAAGACTTCTGTTGTTTTTTTTTACAACACTCATAGGCATGGAGTTCTCCACTTTTTGTTTCAAATAAAATCCGTTCTTCAGGCAGAGGTTTGGAGCTCTTTGTTCCTATGGCCTGTGGCTCCTGCTGCCTTTCATCCTGGGAGGAAACCCTGCACTATTACACCAGGCCTGGGAATGGAGCTACTTTTTCCAGAATGACACCCCAACTCTATGAGATGGGGCTGGGAGGGTAGGTGGTAGCCTCTTATTTTCTTGGCTTGCCCCACCCAGCTTTGAACCTCTTCCATTATGAGCAAACTGGGACAGGGACAATCATGGCACACTATTCTCACCCTGCTGCACCTGAGGTAGAGCTTTCACCCTATGAGTGGGGCTTAGTCTGGGAAGGGAGACCCAGTCCTGTCTGCTGCATTCCCAGAATACAGCTTCTGCAACTCGTGGACAGGAGGTGGAGAAGAAACACCAGCAGCTTACTTCTCCTGGAATGAAAGGGATGAAATGATAGCCTCAGATTGCAAATTGGGGGGGGGGGAAGAAACTCCTGTATTTTTGGCTACAGACAAATGATGTGGAGCTTCTGTAACACAGAGCTGGGCAGGGATGTAACGGAGTATTGTTTTTGTTGTATGCCATTGAGTTGAATCTGACTCATAGCTACCCTACGGGACAAAGTAGACTGCCCCATACCTGTTAAAAACCAAACCCATTGCCATTGACTTGATTCCGACTCATGGCAGCCCTGTAGGACAGAGTAGAAGTGCCCTGTAGAGTTTCCAAGGAGCGCCTGGTGGATTCAAACTGCCAACCTTTTGTTTAGCAGCCGTAGTTCTTAACCACTATGCAACCAGGGTTTCTGAAGCATGGGTCAAGTGCAACAGAGTAATATTGTTATTACCATGATTAGTGTATATTTGTGAATAAATATTTATCTATTGGCTGTATGCCCATACAACAAATTCCAGAGAGTTTGAATATTTTTTAATAATTTTTGTCAGTTAAATTTTTTGCTTGGGAAAGTGTCTGCCGAGCTCCTTACTCCATTCAGTCCAGAAGTTCCACCTAACTAAATAGCACTTTAGTATATATGATTTCTGATCTTTCCAACTGATTGTAAAAGAATATAAAATATGTTCATTTTTTTGTCATAAAATTATTCAAAACACCTGATTTTAAAAAAGCTTTTAGTAGAGCTTACACAGCGTATTAAATGAAGATATTTTTAATAAAGGCATTGTACTCCCAGATTTGTTTTTTCCAACTGCTGGTCATTCATGGTTCTTCACTGTCTGACCTGAATCTATGATTCAAACCTGATCTCCAACTACATCCCTACATGAACCTTCCATGGCAATCAGAGTAATCTTCAGATACACAGGAAAATGTAATCACCACAATTCTTATTTATCCCTCTCTTTTCTATGAAATTGCAAACATTCAATGCCTTTATAACTCATAGTATATAGTCTATACCACCTTGTGACATCACCTTCATCCTGTCTTGTGTTATCATATTTGTTAAACATGTTTATGCCTTGACCCCAATTATAAGTTATAAACTCTTAGAGGTCATGAATTGTATCCAAAGACTTGTTTGTATCTATCTTAGCCTTAAAACAGTGCAGTACTACAAATACATGCTGCACTTGCTAAGTATTTCCTTGAGTAAATCTGCTCCCTGATGAATCCTTAAATATTTTAGGACTCTATTTGTATCGAGGTAGCTTTGGTGGAGCAGTGGTTAAAGTGCTTGGCAGCTATTCAAAAGCTTGGTGGTCCAAACCCACCAGCCACTCCATGGGAGAAAGGTGTGGCAGTCTGCTTTGATAAAGATTTACATCCTTGGAAACCCTGTGGAGCAGTTCTATTCTGTCCTATAGGGTCTCTATGAGCAGCAGTTTTTGTTGCTTTGTATTGACATTATAAATACATTACTTATTGTAGGAAGCAATAGCCTCTTAGACACATCAGCAAATAAGATGCCTAGATTATTGGATCATTAAGAACAAATAGTACTAACACCTTCATGTATATGTTCTAGTGTTACAGCAGTGACCAAGAGTGTCTAAAGGAGTAGTATATTAGATTAAGATTCTACATGCTAATTTTATAAAATATTTTAAGAGCTCTTATGTGTCCAAAACAGTTAGTTAGATATGGTCTGTGACCATGTCTCAATTCTAATTTCCCTCAGAACCTAAACTCATAAATTGCTATTAATTTGATTTGCAGCTCAATGGAAGGAGAGAATATGTAGAAAAAGAGAAAAAGGCAGGGCTTATTTTTTTAAGAACCTCCTTGGTTGTGTTATTAAGTTAACATTAATAACAGGTTGGCAATCATCATGATAATGAAGAAATAAGCAACAATTGGTTAAGCAAATTACCCAAAGTAACAAAGTAGCAAAGCTAGGACTGGAAGCCCTGTCTCCAGTGTATAAAATCATTTCAGCAAGTAAGTAAAATCTTGGTCAGTTCTTAAAAATATTATGATTCTTGTAATAATTTAGGATAAACTAAAGAAGGACCTTAAATTTAAAACTATGTTGCAATTCTATTGACTTTAATTCCACCTAGCAAGTTATAATCATAGAGAAAGACGTTAATAGCTTTCTAAGACAACTGTTATCTTGGAAGAAACATGGATGATTTTATGTCTCACTCTAAGCCAAATATGATCTGATGGCTTCAAAATAACCATTTGCCTTCTAAACCAAACACCAAATAAAAATAATAACCCCATTTTGGGCTTTTCAAATTTAGTATACGTCCCTGGTAAGTGTTCCCTCCAATTTTTATATGAGATTATTTTTGAAATTGAAACCATGACTTTAAAATACCACACAATAGCTTCTTATTTCTAATACTCACTAAACCAATATCTCCAGACTGAAGTCTGTGAACCATCTCCAAAGAACCAACACCTCCAGAAGAAGCCTTCATGATGGTATGTTATGGACATTTCCTCATAGTCTCTCACATCTTCATCATACTATGAAAAAAGAAATACTTAAACTTTTGAAATTCTGGTTCCACAAATGAAGTCTCGTTTTGCACAGAATTCCACAACAGGTGAGATACTATGTGTCTGCAGGGTAGGAAGAGCATTTATAGGAAATGATCCCCAAATTTTAATGTGCATACAAATCAACTAGGGATCTTGTTAAAATGCACATTCTGGTTTATTACATCTAGGGAGAGGCCCAAACTTTGGCATTTCTAACAAGCTTCCAGGCAATGCCATTGCTGCTTGTCTGTGGACTGTATTTTGGTTAACAACACTTTATATTACTTGAAAAAATAGAATGGAAAAACGGTGATATCTTTGAAGTTTGGTGGTGGGTAGATGGGTGATCATTACACTACTCAATTATTATTTTTGAAATTCTGCCTTAATAAAAAGTTTTAAATATAGAATTTTTTTAAATAAAGAATAAGCACATGTGGATACACAGTGTTAGGCTTAGAACAGGCTCTATACATATCTTTGCTTCACTAGTTGCCCAATCAATAGCAATTTAAATGGAGATCGTAAGTTTCACCTACCCCTGAATTGTAGAAGAATCCAAGAACGAGCCCATTCATTTTGTGCAATGTGACCAATGGATTAGCACTCCAATCCTACACTAAGGTACACATGATACAGTTTAAAATTTTATTTTCCTTAAAGGTTATATATTTCTTCTATATGCCTAGCCATATAATGTCTTAGAGTACCATTGCAACGTAAATTTTGGCTAATCAATCAGAGCACAGACGGTTTCCATGCTCACTGCCAAGGGGTTGTGACCCATAAGTGTCATTGTTTGTTTATGTTGCTCATTTCAATTAGTCTAACTGAACAAAAGGTCTCTGAGGGACAGAGGTGCATTGAAAAATATGGCAACCAGGACATCGCCACTGTTAGTATTTTTCAAAAAGATGTGACCAGGAAGATAGGATTTGAGCAGTCAAGCCTCACTTATTCCAAAAAGTACAGGGTAAGGTCAGAATGTCTAGTATAATGACTAAATTAAAAGATTTATTTTATTACATTTGATTGTGTTGCATAGTTATTTAAATTAGATTTTTAAAAGGCATTGCCTTCCAGAAGTTCTCAGGGAGCTCAATTTAATTAATAGGATAGTTTTTGTTTTTGTTTTCTGATGTAAATGCATATTTCTAAAATGTTTGACGGAAGTTCAACAGTTTCTTCTTTTAAGTTTTGTAAATATGCTTGATGCTTATACTGTCTCTTAATTTGCAATTTTTATACAGGAAATTATATTTTTTTAAAAAAGGAAATTGCAGCCCAGCTTCTACTGATCTATATTAAAACCAAAAACCAAACCCTTTGCCGTAAAGTCGATTCCGACTCATAGCAACCCTATAGGACAGAGAGGAACTGCCCCATAGGGTTTCCAAGGAGAGGCCGGTGAATTCAAACTGCCGACCTTTTTGGTTAGCAGCCATAGCTTTTAATCACTACACCACGAGGGTTTCCAATTAGTAGAGACCAAATGAATGTGACTGTTTTATATGCTAAATGTATTTGGCCAATGTAGAGATAACTTTCAACAGTTCCCCAAATCACTTCACGATATAATGGCTATGTTCTACCACCTTCAATTTTCATATATACATTTTTGCTGTATGTAATATAGAGCAGTATTTAGGATCAGAATGTTAACAACGTGAATGCTAGACTCGGACTTATTGACTCAAACTCTGTGGGCAGTAAAGGCCAGGAAACTACATTTTTAACAAATTCCCTCAGGGAATTCTACAGCATGTGGTAGTTTGAATACTCTTGAGCTCTACAGTGGCCAACCAACAAAGAAATTGAGGATGAAATTTGCCAATTTTTCCGTTTGCTAACAGCTGTGTAATATGAGAGTAGAATGTAAGTGTGGGAATTGTTAACCAACATGAGATAGAGGATTAGCTGTGGACCAGCATTTCTCTCTCCTTTCTTCAATTATCCTCACTCAACAAGAGTACATTATATGATGAGTAGCAAAAGTTAATACATAAAACATCATGTCTTTATTCTGTTCTCTGCTTTCTCCACATACATGTAACTCTACCTTCTCATCCCATGTAATTCCATATTAGGAAACAAAACTAAATGCATTAAATAAAATCTAAGTATTCAAAATTTTGATTCATTATTTTTATTAATTGCTTATTTCCAGCAAGTTCTATTTATTCCAAAAGCTCAATATATATGCAGTCCAGAATAATAATTACCAACATTATCAATAGGTTCTTTTTACCCTTCTGTTATTAAAACAGTTGCTAGCTTAAAAAATATTTTTATGCCTTGCTTACAAATGTAATGGAAAAATATTCTATGCATCTAAATGCTAGGAAGTGCATGTCTATGAAATCCACAAACACAAACCCATTTTTTCTCTTATTGGAAAGCACTTCTGCTTTTAATGAATTAGAGATGCCTTTATTCAAGCAAATAAGTTATTACAGGGACAAGCCCTTGCCTCAGTTATCCTCACTCAACAAGAGTATACTGTACGCTGGTGACAAGCAAAACTAATATGTACATCATGTCCAGGCCTATCTTCTGAAGCACCGTTGAGTCCGTTTGAACCATCAAACTTTTGGCTGTAGATGTGATCTTTGCTTCTTACAAACATGCAGTGAATGTAAAATGTAGCCTGAAGTAAAAAAATCATCAAGAAACAGTGGACAGAACATTGCATTGAGATGCAGGAAAATGTTAGGTTCTCATGTTTTTCAGCCACTAGTTCTGTGAGCTTGGGTAAATCACTTTCTCTTTTTGGACATCAATTTCCTCATCTGCAAAATTCATTCAGTAAATGTTAACTGAGAGCCAGCTATGTACAAGCCAATGTATTCGCTGCTGTATATACATGTTTTGTAAGCTATGCCATCAGCTTGCTGTTGTTGTTGTTAGCTGCCGTTGAGTCGATTCTGCCTCATGGAGACCCTAAGTGTGCAGAACTGCTTCATAGGGTTTTCAAGGCTGTGACCTTTCAAAAGCAGATCATTAGGCATGTCTTCTGAGGCACCTCTGGGAGTCTTTGAATCGCCAACTTTTTGGCTGGTATTTGAGCACTTTAACTGTTTGCACCACCCAGGAACTGCCATTAGCTTAGGCTTACGAAAACAGCACAAGGTGGAGAGTGAAACGACTACCCTTATAACAACTTGGACTAGATGATTTCTAAGATTTTCAGCTCTAACATTCTAGGATTATATTTGTTGTCTGCAAGTGCCGTTCATAGATATCTAGCACTGTTCTCTAGGGAGAACCGGCAGTTTCTATCTAGGGCTTGCAATTAATGATAAATGCAGATGGAGTAGGTGGCAGCCTAAGTACTATGATATTACACTTGCCAGGGAAGTATTCCCTTTAAAAATATCTCTCTGGCCAAGATTACTGCAGCCTGAATCTACCATTAGAGATTTATTTCTTCAATCTCTTTAAAAGGCAAATACCCTTGGGAGTAGTAGCACTTTAAGCCTAATCCATCACCTAGGGATGGATAAGTATATCACCATTTTAGCTGGCAGCAGGTTTTTAATAACACTGAGTGGAGTAGTGAAGAGCATGGAATAGTTGAGAAATGCAGAAATGGAATCCTCTCAGAAAGGAAAAATGGCAAACCAAACAACAAACAACGGCATGAAAGAAAACTTTAATCAGCCTCTGAGTTTTCTCAGCACCAAGACTTCAGCATTTCTACACTTCTCATACAGGACAATCTGGAGCAGTTTGATTTGGGGAGCTCTGAGGTATTGACTGTTTCTTCAGAGGAGCAACAGCTTTCCTTCTTTACTGGAGAACCCCCTCAAATGGCTAAATATATATATAAATACATTTTTTTCCATATGAAGACATTCTAAGACAATAAGGATGGTTTAATAAAAGATGATGAATATTGTTTTGTAACATGATTATATTTGAATTTACTAACATTGAAGCTTGAGAAAAAAAATTTAGTTCATATGTAAATTTATCATAAAATACCCTTTTCTACTGGATTAAAGGTATAACCAAACAAGGCAACTATCAGCTGTCCTGAAAGAGAAATGTTTTCCTCATGAGAGCCCAAGTCTAAACAAACATGTTTCAAATTTACTTAATAATTGGATAGAAATATTTGTTTTTATTTTCCTCCTCAAATCTCTACATTAGCTTTGTTTTTCCTATGCATTTATATATATATATATATGTATATACTTTTTTATGTATATACTCAATGGCACTGGGTCTGGGTGATACATATATATGCATATATACATACATAAAAATAGGCCTGTATATATATATGTATATATAACCAACAACTAAGTTTTAAATAACAAAATAATTAAAACAAGATCACAACAATAAGAGCATTATGCAAACTAATATACAGATTATTAGGCTTTAGTGTAAGAATAACATTTCCGAAACATAAAGCTTCAATAATTTGCATCCAAAGTGCTTGCCTCACTTCCCACCTCATATACCTGTCTTTTCTATGAGGTTCATTCTGTATTTCATATCTCACCTTCAACTTCATATACAAGTCTTTTCTATGAGTTTCATTCTGTATTTCATATTTCAAATCCACAAATAAGCCCTGGAAAATATTTTCTATGTTTAAAAAATTTTTTCTAAAATGAAAACCCAAAGGTTCATCTTACACTGCTAGTATGTCAATTTGTTAAAACATAGGTTTCCTTTACGGGCAATTATTTTAAACATCATACCATTTTAAAAGTACGTTAGCTATATTTTTACCTCTTCTTCAATGTCCAAAGTTCCATTGTTAGAGTCAAAACTTTCACATATCTCTGTGGCAAGTAACCAATATTCTGTTCCAAAGGCTGCAAGAAACAAGATAATGCCAATAGTACCGACAATTCCTGCTATGAGAGCAGCAATTCCAACCTTCATGATAAAACTGGTAGATTTGTTGCCCAAAATTATGTGCAAAAGAAGCACTGAAATGCCAGTTGCTAAAGCACAGTCTGTGGGTCTTGACAGAATGCACTATTTTAAGACTAGGATTAACATCTCTTTGTGACTGGCCTAGGTTTCACTGGGCTGTGAGAGAAGAGCTATTAGAAGCAGATGATCTGGTTCATTGGGCTACCCACAAAAACGGTCCAAAGTGTCCTACAGAAAAATAAGCCCCCATTCCTCTGTCCCCACCACACACACACACACACACACACACACACACACACACACACTATACTCATCAATTTCACAAAGTAACTATAGAAAGTGGAGTGAGGAAAAAATATGAGAGTAGCTTCTATCTTCCATGTAAGTTGAGTTAGCAACATCTATAATGGAAGTATGTGGCTACCCAAAGTGAAGATCACCAATAATTGTAATTATTATTCAATCACTTGCAATAATCATATTATTAAGAAGAGTGTGGAAAACCCTACACAGAACATAATATTAAGGACAGCATTTAGAAACTAGACTTGAAGACTCAGGAGAGAGGCTATGAGCACTCCTTCTGGAAACTGATATAAAAATTAAAAAATTCACAATTAAAAAAGACATGTTGCCATTTTTTCTTTCATTGATACCATGTTTTACCTACAGATTGGTGCAAGAATTGGGCTGGACAGGTATCAAGGAATATATGTAAAGCATAATTATGATTTATTTAATCAGATTTAAGTGCATTTAGAGAACAGAGCATCTTTATATAAAGTTCGTGGGATCAGAAGTGCCTGTTTGTTCATGATGGTGGGGAAGTGAGTGGCAGTATATTGTGTTGAATGAATAATGTTTACACTTAGCCTGGGTTTGAATCTCAGTTATTCTATTTTATGACTTTGAGAAAGTGTCTAAACTTCAATTTCTTCACTATTATAAGGATGGTAATAATGGTAACTAATTTATAAGTTTCTCTTTAAGATAGAATGCACATAAAGCATACAATTTCGGACATATTGTAAGTCAAAAAGTACATTTTTTGAGCACCTACTTTGTAAGCAGTCCTATGTGAGGCTTCTCAATATAAAAGAAAGCATAGACTGTAATACCTACCCTTACGTAACCTATTATTGATGAGAAAAGTAAAATGTTCACATGTAAGTCAAATGAAAATAATACAGCATATACACTCAAGTGTTAACAATCATTAATTGAGAGAAGAGATAGATATTTGAATACTCTCTATGTGCTAAGTACTATGTAATGTTTTATGCAGCACAGAATATTGTATAAGACCTGGTCCTTAATATTAGGGAAACCAGTCTTAGCAGGACTTATTTCTCTCCCTCTCTCAAACTCTCTCTCTCTCACACAGACACGCACACACTTTAAAATGTGATACAGAGCTTTAGGTGAAGGGAAGGACAACACTCAATACATGGAAGGTCAGCTCAATTGGACTGGACCAAAAGCAAAGAAGTTTCTGGGATAAAATGAATGCTTCAAAGGTCAGCGGACCAAGGGCGGGGGTTTGGGGACCATGGTTTAAGGGGACTTCTAAGTCAATTGGCAAAATAATTCTATTATGAAAACATTCTGCATCTCACTTTGAAATATGGCGTCTGGGGTCTTAAATGCTAACAAGCGGCCATCTAAGATGCATCAATTGGTCTCAACCCACCTGGATCAAAGGAGAATGAAGAACACCAAGGTCACACGATAACTCAGAGCCCAAGAGACAGAAAGGGCCACATGAACCAGAGACCTACATCATCCTGAGACCAGAAGAACTAGTTGGTGCCCGGCCACAATCGATGACTGCCCTGACAGGGAGCACAACAGAGAACCCCTGAGGGAGCAGGAGATCGGTGGGATGCAGACCCCAAATTCTCATAAAAAGACCAGACTTAATGGTCTGACTGAGACTAGAGGAATCCCGGCGGCCATGGTCCCCAAACCTTCTGTTGGCACAGAACAAGAACCATCCCTGAAGACAATTCATCAGACATGAAAGGGACTGGACAGTGGGTGGGAGAGAGATGCTGATGAAGAATGAGCTAATAATATCAGGTGGACACTTGAGACTGTGTTGGCATCTCCTGTCTGGAGGGGGGATGGGAGGATAGAGAGAGTGGGAAGCTGGCAAAATTGTCACGAAAGGAGAGACTGGAAGGGCTGACTCATTAGGGGGAGAGCAAGTGGGAGTACGGAGTAAGATGTATGTAAACTTATATGTGACAGACTGACTTGAATTGTAAACGTTCACTTGAAGCTCAATAAAAGTTAATTAAAAAAATGTGATGCAGAGTTCACAGAGTGTTATAAGGGCTCAGAGAAGCAAAGGTCATAAAGAATTTGGACAGGTGGCAGGGCTGAGAAGTGGCAGATGGAGGGACTTGAGAGGCTGTCTCAGGAAGATAGACTTTGTCCAATTGTTCTGGACGGCTTTCGAGCCAGCTTGTAACCAGCATATTGTATAAAGAAAAGAACGTAAACCCTTCCCAAAACCTTCAGGCCAGCCAGCTAAAGGCATAGCTCTTTAACTGAGTGAAAGACAGCTGGGAAAGCCATATAAAAAGAAAGTCCAAATATCCTCCACTTGGCAAAGTTCCCAAGGCCAAGAGAAAAAATTGGGGTGAATTGAAACTTTTCTGCTTATTTTTCAGGGAAGTTACCATTCTCAGCATTAAAGGAGAGACTCCTATGAATATTTTCCTTGAATGAAGAGTATAATCATCTTTATTCCCAAGGCTTTCAACAAGGTTTAAGTTTAAGTGCTCTCTGGGTAAAACTGATGTACTTAGAAAATTCAGGAGTTCATAAATCAACTGTGGACTAGAATCTTGTGTAGGTGAGCTTGTGCTGCCACATTAACGTTGCCCATTAGCTTTTATAAAAAGAAGCTGTATCAATGACAAACAACTGGTAACTAAAATAAGAAAATGAAGAGTAAGTAACTGACAGTATGTGAAGAATTATACAGTGAGATCTGATATCTCTCTAGTTTTAGAAGCCAAGGACAGTGCTTAAAGCAATAACAGTTATTGTGATCACTAAATATTTAGAGAGATGAGCACCCAGCTGAACTATGGATTTCACATTTTGAATCCTAATTAAATTATTGCAAGGGGGATATTTTCTTCTTATTAAAATTAATTTTAAAACACAGCAGCTCTCTCAATTTCTATGTTTTCAAAATTGGTAATATAACATGAGGATCCCTCATGTGGAAGAAGATAGTATCATTATTTAAAGAAATATGGGGCAAGATCTTGTCTAATTAGATACCAACATGTTGCAAGTGAATGATTTCAAGATTAAATGCAATTTTGTTATGCATCAGCTACATATAAAATGTGTGGTTACGAAGCAACCATATTATAAACCAACATTTTAATGATTTCACCTCAAACAGTATCTCTGACATATTCTTTTTTTTCTATTAACAATTCACAAACAACTTTAAAGATAAAATCTGTTGTTAGAATCATTATTGAGCAAAACAACAACAAAAAAAACCAAACCCATTGCTGTCGAGTCTATACCTACTCTAAGCAACCCTCTAGGACAGAGTAGAACTGCCCCACAGGGTTTCCAAGGCTGTAAATCTTTTTTTTTCTAATTTTATTGTGCTTAAAGTGAAAGTTTACAAATCAAGTCGGTTTCTCACACAAAAACTTATATACACCTTGCTACTTACTCCCAATTGCTCTCCCCCTAATGAGGCAGCCCGCTCCCTCCTTCCACTCTGTCTTTTCCGGTCCATTTTGTCAGCTTCTAAACCCTCTGCCCTCTAATCTCCCCTCCAGGGAGGAGATGCCAACATAGTCTCAAGTGTCCACCTGATCCAAGAAGCTCATTCCTTACCAGCATCCCTCTCCAACCCATTGTCCAGTCCAAACCCTGTCTGAAGACTTGGCTTTGGGAATGGTTCCTGCCCAGGGAAAACAGAAGGTCTGGGAGCCATGACCACCATGGTCCTTCTACTCTCAGTCAGACCATTAAGTGTGGTCTTTTTATAAGCACTTGGGGTCTGCATCCCATTGTTCTCCTGCTCCCTCAGGGGTTCTCTGTTGTGTTCCCTGTCAGGGCAGTCATCCGTTGCAGCCGGGCACCATAGAGCTCTTCTGGGCTGAGGCTGATGTAGTCTCTGGTTTACGTGGCCCTTTCTGTCTCTTTGGCTCATAATTACCTTGTGACCTTGTTCTTCTTCGTTCTCCTGTGATCCAGGTGGGTTGAGACCAATTGATGCATCTCAGATAGCCACTTGCTAGCATTTAAGACCCCAGACGCCTCTTTCCAAGGTGGGATGCAGAATGTTTTCTTAATAGATTTTATTACGCCAATTGACTTAGATGTCCCCTGAAACCATGGTCCCCAAACCCTCGCCCCTACTACGCTGGCCTTCGAAACATTCACTTTATTCCAGAAACGTCTTTGCTTTTGGTTTAGTCCAAGTTGTACTGATGCCACCTGTATTGTGTGTTATCTTTCCCATCATTTAAAGTAGTTCTTATCTAAGATCTAATTAGTAGATACCCCTCTCCCACCCTCCCTCCCTCCCTCCCACCCTCTCGCCCAATCAAAGAATATTTTCTTCTCTGTTTAAACTATTTCTTCAGTTCCTATAATAGTGGTCTTATACAATATTTGTCCTTTTGCAACTGACTAATTTCACTCAGCACAATGCCTTCCAGATTCCTCCATGTCATGAAATGTTTCACATACCCATCACTGTTCTTTATCAATGCATAGTATTCCATTGTGTGAATATACCATAATTTATTTATCCATTCATCCATTGATGGGCACCTTGGTAGCTTCCATGTTTTTGCTATTGTAAACAGGGCTGCAATGAACATGGGTGTGCATATTATCTGTTTGTGTAAAGGCTCTTATTTCTCTAGGATATATTCCAAGGAGTGGGATTGCTGGATCATATGGTAGTTCTAGTTCCAACTTTTTAAGGAAGCGCCAAATCGATTTCCAAAGTGGTTGTACCATTTTACATTCCCACCAGCAGTGTATAAGCGTTCCATTCTCTCCACAGCCTCTCCAACATTCATCGTTTTGTGTTTTTTGGACTGATGCAAGCCTTCTTGGAGTGAGATGAAATCTCATTGTACTTTTGATTTGCATTTGTATAATGGCTACTTATCGTGAGTGTTTCCTCGTATATCTGTTAGCTACCTGAATATCTTCTTTAGTGAAGTGTCTATTCATATCTTTTGCCCATTATTTAATTGGGTTATTTGTCTTTTTGTAGTTGAGTTTTTGCAGTATCATGTAGATTTTAGAGATCAGGTGCTGATCGGAAAAGTCATACCTAAAAACTTTTTTCCAGTCTGTACGTAGTCTTTTTACACTTTTGGTGAAGCCTTTGGATGAGCATAGGTGTTTGATTTTTAGGAGCTCCCGGTTATCTAGTTTTCCTTCTGCATTGTTAGTAATGTTTTGTATACTCTTTGTGCCATGTATTAGGGCTCCTAACATTGTCCCTATTTTTTCTTCCATGATCGTTATCGTTTTAGATTTTATATTTAGGTCTTTGATCCATTTTGAGTTAGTTTTTGTGCAAGGAGTGACGTATGGACCTTGTTTCATTTTTTTTGCAGATGGATATCCAGTTATGCCAGCACCTTTTGTTATAAAGACTGTCTTTTCCCCCATTTAACTGTTTTTGGGGGCTTTGTCAAATATCAACTGCTCATATGTGGATGCATTTATGTCTGGATTCTCAACTGTGTTCCACTGGTCTATGTGTCTGTTATTGTACCAGTACCAGGCTGTTTTGACTACTGTGGCAGTATAATAGGTTCTAAAATCAGGTAAAGTAAGGCCTCCCACTTTGTTCTTCATTTTCAGTAATGCTTGGCTTATCCGGGGCCTCTTTCCCTTCCATATGAAGTTGGTGATTCGTTTCTCCATCTCATTAAAGAATGTCATTGTAATTTGGATTGGAACTGCATTAAATGTATAGCTCGCTTTTGGCAGAATAGACATGTTTATAATGTTAAGTCTTCCTATCCATGAGCAAGGTATGTTTTTGCACTTATGTAGGTCTCTCTCGGTTTCTTGCAGAAGTGTTTTGTGGTTTTTTTTGTATAAGTCTTTTACATCTCTGGTAAGATTTATTCCTATGTATTTTATCCTCTTGGGGGCTACTGTAAATGGTATTGATTTGGTGATTTCCTCTTTGATGTTCTTTTTGTTGGTGTAGAGGAATCCAATTGATTTTTTGTATGTTTATCTTGTATCCCGATACTCTGTTGAATTCTTCTATTAGTTTCAGTAGTTTTCTTGAGGATTCCTTAGGGTTTTCTGTGTATAAGATCATGTCGTCTGCAAATAGAGATAATTTTACTTCTTCCTTTCCAATCTAGGAAACCTTGGTGGTATAGTGGTTAAGTGCTACGGCTGGTAACCAAAGGGTCAGCAGTTTGAATCCTCCAGGCGCTCCTTGGAAACTCTATGGGGCAGCTCTACTCTGTCCTATAGGGTCGCTATGAGTCGGAATCGACTTGACAGCACTGGTCTGGGGGCCTTTCCAATCTGGATGCCCTTTTTATTCTTTATCTAGCCTAATTGCTCTGGCTAGGACCTCCAGCACACTGTTGAATAAGAGTGGTGATAAAGGGCGTCCTTGTCTGGTTCCCGATCTCAATGGGAATGCTTTCAGACTCTCTCCATTTTAGGATGATGTTGGCTATTGGCTTTGTATAAATGGCCTTTATTATGTTGCGGAATTTTCCTTCTACGCCTATTTTGCTGAGAGTTTTTATCATGTATGGGTGTTGAACTTTGTCATATGCTTTTTCTGCATCAAATGATAAAATCATGTGGTTCTTATCTTTTGTTTTATTTATATGATGGATTACATTAATTGTTTTTCTAATGTTGGACCATCCCTGCATACCTGGTATTAATCCCACTTGGTCATGGTGAATTATTGTTTTGATATGTTGTCGAATTCTTTGGCTAGAATTTTGTTAAGGATTTTTGCATCTATGTTCATGAGAGATATAGGTCTGTAATTTTCTTTTCTTGTGGTATCTTTACCTGGTTTTGGTATCAGGGATATGCTGGCTTCATAGAATGAGTTTGGTAGTATTCCATCCTTTTCTGTGCTCTGAAATACCGTTAGTAGTAGTGATGTTAACTCTTCTCTGAAAGTTTGGTAGAACTCAGCAGTGAAGCCATCAGGGCCAGGGCTTTTTTTTACTGGGAGTTTTTTGATTACCTTTTCAATCTCTTCTTTTGTTATGGGTCTATTTAGTTGTTCTACCTCTGTGTTAGTTTAGGTAGGTAGTGTGTTTCTAGGAATTCATCCATTTCTTCTAGGTTTTCAAATTTGTTACAGTTTTTCTTAGTAATTTGATATGATTATTTTAATTTCATTTGGCCTGTTGTAATATCAACCATCTTATTTCTTATTTGGGTTATTTGCTTCCTCTCCTGTTTTTCTTTTGTCAGTTAGGCCAAAGGTTTATCAATTTTGTTGATTTTTCTCAAAGAACAAGCTTTTGGTCTCAGTAATTCCTTAAATTGTTTTCCTGTTTCATTTAGTTCTCCTCTAATTTTTATTCTTTTTTTTTTTCTTCTGGTGCCTGAGGGTTTCTTTTGTTGCTCTCTTTCTGTTTGTTCATGTTGTAGGGATAATTCTTTGATTTTGGCCCTTTCTTCTTTTTGGATGTGTGCATTTATTGTTATAAGTTGACCTCTGAGTACTCCTTTCGCTGTGTCCCAAAGGCTCTGATAGTAAGTGTTTTCATTCTCTTTGGATTCCATCCTTAATGTTGTCTATAATCCAGTCTTTTTTGAGCAGGGTGTTGTTCAGTTTCCAAGTGTTTGATTTCTTTTCCCCCCTTTTTCTGTTATTGATTTCCACTTTTATAGCCTTATGGTGAGAGAAGATGCTTTGTAATATTTCAATGTTTTGGATTCTGCTAATGCTTGCTTTATGATCTGTTACGTGGTCTACTCTAGAGAATGTTCATTGTGCACTAGAAAAGAAAGTATACTTGGTTGATATTGGGTGGAGTGTTCTGTATATGTCTATGAGGTCAAGTTGGTTGATTGTGGCATTTAGATCTTCCATGTCTTTATTGAGCTTCTTTCTGGGTGTCCTGTCCTTCACCGAAAGTGGTGTGTTGAAGTCTCCTACTATTATTGTGGAGCTGCCTATCTCACTTTACAATGCTGATAGAGTTTGTTTTATGTATCTTGCAGCCCTGTCATTGGCTGTATAAACATTTAGTATGGTTATATCTTCTTGGTGTTTTGTCCCTTTAATCATTATATAGTGTCCTTCCTTATCCTTTATGATGGATTTAACTTTAAAGTCTCTTTTGTCAGAAAATAATATTGCCACTCCTGCTCTTTTTTGATTGTTGTTTGCTTGATATATTTTTTTTCCATTCTTTGAGTTTTAGTTTGAGCCTCTAAGTCTAAGGTGTGTCTCCTGTAGCTAGCATATAGACGGATCATGTTTTTTTAATGCATTCTGCCACTTCCTGTCTCTTTATTGGTGCATTTAGTCCGTTTGCATTCAGCGTAATTTTGGATAGGTATGAATTTAGTGCTGTCATTTTCATGTCTTTTTTTGGGTGTTCTTGACAGTTTCTTTTTCCCACTAATTTTTTGTGCTTAGTAGATAATATATTGTCCTTTCCTCATTTTCATTGTTGTTGATTTTGTTTCTGCTGAGTCTCTAATTTTTTCTTGTATTTTATTTTGATGAGTAGGATAGTTTGTCTACTTTATGGTTACCTTATTATTTACCCCTATTTTTCTAATTTTAAACCTAACTTTTATTTCTTTGTATCGCCGTATCTTCCTCTTCATATGGAAGATCTATGATTACATTTCTTAGTCCCTCTTTGTTGTTTTAATGTTGTCTTCTTTTATATAATAACATTGCTGTTACCATGTTTTGAGCTTTTTTTAATTCTTGCTTTGTTTTTTTCGATTTCCCTGTCTTGGTTGAGTTCCGATTACTCCGCCCAGTGTTCTAGTCTTGGGTTGATACCTGATATTATTGATATTCTAACCAAAGAACTCCCTTTAGTATTTCTTGTAGTTTTGGTTTGGTTTTTATGAACTCTCTAAACTTCTGTTTATCTGGAAATATCATAATTTCACCTTCATATTTAAGAGACAGGTTTGCTGGATATATGATTCTTGGCTGGCAATTTTTTTCCTTCATTTTTTTGAATAAGTCATTCCATCGCCTTCTTCCCTGCATAGATTCTGCCGAGTAGTCCGAGTTTGTTCTTAATGGCTCTCCTTTGTAGGTGACTTTTTGTTTACCCCTAGCTGGTCTTAAAATTCTCTCCGTACTTTGGTTTTGGCAAGTTTGATTGTAATGCATCTTGGTGACTTTCTTTTAACAACTACCTTATGTGAAGTTTGATGCGTATCTTGGTTAGGTAGCTTCTCATCTTTCGAGATATCAGGCAAATTTTCTGCCAGCAAATATTCAACATTTCTCCCTGTATTTCCTGTTATTCCTCCCTGTTCTGGTACTCTACTTACTTGCAGGTTATTTCTCTTGATAGAATCCCACATGATTCTTAAGGTTTCTTCAGTTTTTTAAATACTTTTTTCTGATATTTCTTCAAATATATTAGTGCCAAGTGATTTATCTTCGAGTTCAGAAATTCTGGCTTCTACTTGCTCAATTCTGCTCCTCTGACTTTCTATTGAGTTGTCTAATTCTGTAATTTTATTGTTAATCTTCTGAATTTCTGATTGCTGTTTGTCTATGGATTTTTCCAGCTTATTAAACTTTTCATTATGTTCCTGAATAATCTTTCTAATTTCTTCAATTGCTTTATCTGTGTGTTCCTTGGCTTGTTCTGCATATTGCCTCATTTCCTTCCTGATGTCTTGAAGAGTTCTGTATATTAAAGTTTTATGTTTTGCCTCTGGTAATTCCAAGAATACACTTTCATCTAGAAGATCCCTGGATTCTTTGTTTTGAGAGCTTGTTGAGGTGATCATGGCCTCTTTCTTTATGTAACTTGATATTGAGTGTTGTCTCTGAGCCATCTCTAAGTTATTGTATTAGTTTATGCTTGCTTAGTGTGTCGTAGCTTCTTGCTTTGTTTTATTTTGTTATGCCCAAATGGGTTGCTTGAGTGAACTAGCTTCATTATTTTTGCCTTTGGACCTCTGACATCCTGTCACCAGATGGCTAGAGCTGTTATCAGATATATCAGTCTAGGAGTCCATTCAGTTTTCTTATATGAATTCTGCTCAGGTTTCCAGGTAGCCGATCATCAAGTGTGTGGTACAGGCTCCATCCTGTAGCCTTAGAGGGGCCAGGGTGATTGGTCTATATACCAGTATCTGATTGCAGCAAGAAATCATGCTCTGAACAAGGCAGGGGGCTGAGAACCAACTCCCGAGTGTCTCTGAGGAAAGCACATCCCTGTTCCCTAGAGTGTGCAGATGGGTGGGTTCTGAAGATGGACCATAGGCACCCAATTTTTTTGGTTGTAAGGACTGGGAAGTACCAGTTATCCTTAGACCCATGTCGTTGGCAGCTAGGTGACCTGAGTGGACCTTTCAGTCCTTAGGGCCCTGACATGGGTAGGTGACAACCCTGTTTAACAGGCAAAGTAATGTCAAACGTCAAACACCCACCTCTCCACCCCACAGCTGAAATGGTTGGAGTCTGCCAACAAGGCCTATTCTCCTGAAATAGGCCCACACAGGTCCATGCAGAGGGGAAAGGTGCTCAAAGTCCATGGGCCAATTATTCCTGGACAGGAGCTGCTTCTGTCCTGAGCTCCCCCAGTTAGTGGAGCTGGCAAATTATCTTTTCCTCCAATTGCAAATTTTTTCCTTTTCCAAGGCCTAGAGGATGGCTGTAGGCACTCAACAGTGCCTGTCTCAGGTCCAGGGAATTCAGCTGCTGAAGCTAGCTTGTGGGTGGGGGGGTGCACGTTAAAATATACGCAACTACTTAGCTTTTGCCGAGAGCACCATTCCCTGGTTCCGGAAGTGTGAGTAGGCTATGTGGCTGGTTGCTTCTTCATGAGGAAACTTCGGCAGAATGCTAGTACCAGCCCGCTGCCACTGCTCCTGGGAATGGTGCCTGAGGGCTTCCCGTGATTCAGGTCTGGTAACTTCTCTGCTTCTGAACTGTCTCTTCCTCCCCCGTCCCTCTGTTTGTTTTATAAGCTCCCCTTTGATGATCAGGGCCCCTGGCTTGTCATAAATATACTCATTTCACTTGTTTTTTGGGGGTCTTTGTTGTAAAGAGGGCTCCCCAGAAGCATCTGTCTATTCCGCCGTCTTGGCTCCACCTCTCTGATGTATTCTTGATAAATATTTCTAAGTTTGTTGGCATTTTGAGCTCATTGGAAGGCATATATATAAATTAAAATATTATTGTTTTTTATTGAAATTATTCCATAAGAAAGAAATAATAAGGCTCCCAAAGTATAATGCTGGCTTCATGTGAATTATACATAGTTACCAAAATTCAATTGACCTTTTTCCTTTAGTACAACATTCATGTCAATTTGAAAATTGTTTGGCATGTGTTCATTTTTGGAAAAATTATCACATTTCTTTTTTCAAATATTGAAATTAAATTTCTATGTTTAGTGCAGCCATGGTAAAATCAGTGCTGCTTAAATCAATCCATAATTGATTTTTTTTTGTTAAATCCTAAATATTGACTTTAAAACAACATTTTTCTCAATTGTCAAAGGACGAAAGTTTGATATGCTCTATTTTCTATATGCAAAATGTATAATTTCCATCAGTATTTGGCACTATTTTTTAATCTTTGCAATGTGTCATATAAGTTTATTTTTAAACAGTTGCAGTTCCCCCCCTTCAGATTCACAGTCTTACAGGCAACACAATGGTATGTGTGGAGATAAAATACTGGAGATTCAACCACCCAGTGTTTTCCTGGACTCTTCTTTATAGATTGGCAGAAACAGTCTTCCAGTTTGTAGAATGAGAAACGGAATTTTTACTGTCAAACTTTTCAATTTATTATCTTATCATTCTTGACAGTGCCCTATGTTAAGACATTAATAACTAAGATTCAACATTTTCCTGAGTGGTACCAAATAATTTATTGTATCTTTTTTTTTTTTTTATAAACACTCAAATATCACTTCTTGTTAAAACCTTTCTTTTTTATGTACGGCAGAGGAGTATTTTAGTGATTCATCTCCTTGGGAGCTGTTACTTTTCCTGTTTCCCTACTAAAATATACAGGCAAATTTTATCTCATTTTCAATTATATTGGTGCACAACAAATAAATATGTCATTTCATAGTGTAGTTAGAAAGAAAAAGGACACTTTAAAAAATGAAATCCCTACTTCCAGAATGAGTTTTTCTCTTCCCAGGGAGCTTATCAGTGGGATTTCAAGGAAAATGGTGGTAGAGCAGGTCTAAGATCCTGATCTGCTCAGATAACCACCAAATAAAGGCAACAAGAAATCTGTAAATCTCAAAGCCGT
The DNA here is from genome assembly GCF_024166365.1 of Elephas maximus indicus. Lineage (NCBI taxonomy): Eukaryota > Metazoa > Chordata > Mammalia > Proboscidea > Elephantidae > Elephas > Elephas maximus. The sequence goes on from NC_064846.1 coordinate 85,403,430, forward strand.
AGGAACTCTGAAAAGTATGTGGAGGATTGCAGCAACAAGCCACATGCTATAAAAAAAATTGCTACCTTTAAATAGTTGGAATTCTTTTCTACTGTTTCCACCTCTCTCCCAGTGTGGTGGCCACAGGCTCTGTTGCAGTGCAGGAGGAGCATGGTTTGCATTCTTAAAGGGGGCTGGTCTCTGGCTCTGGAATGAACAGTCCAGACTTTTCTGAGGGACAGTTCAATGTGCCTGTTCTGATCTGTCTGGGAGTTTCTTGAAGGACTGAAGCCTCCGTCTGGCCTGAATAAGAGCTGTCACAAGGTTGGGTGAGCAAAGACTGGATACTATGACTAACAGTGTTTCTTGAAAAACTTAGTGCTTTCAAAAGGCCACGTATATGCTGGATTTGAAAAAGCCACACACATGTCCATAGCCAATACTTTTTAATATTCTAATGTCTCAGATTCAACAAAAAATAAGGCATACAAACAAACTGGAAGTAATGGCCAATTTAAAGAACAAGTCAGGGGCGGAGTCAAGATGGCAGACTAGTCAAACACACTAAGCCATCCTGCTGCAACAAACACCCCCCCAAAACAAGTAAAACAGATGGAGACATCGATCCTGGAACTCAGAACCTTAAATGAAGTGATAAATTATTACATCAGAAACCTCTGAGAAGAAACTGATAGAAAATAGCAAGAGTAGAAATATGGAGTGGGGGTTCCTGGCCAAAGAGCATGACTCAGCATGGACATCTTGGGATAAAGCTAACAACTCAGCACACAGAAAGGCGCCTCCAAAGAATTCCCAATAGAAGACAGAGGTACAGTGTGGAACACCCAGGGCTAGGTAAGATCACGTTTGCTGGCTGCAACTCAAGAAGGATCCTAGACTGTCTCACCCAGTGATCACAGGAGAATGTTCCTACAACCCCCACCCCTTCAGTGAATAGTGGCAACAACCATCTTATGCTGGCAGCCTGAGCTTTTGGGAACCACAGGATTAACTCACACTAACGCACTACTCCATCTAGCCCTTTCTGCCCCTGTGTTTGCCCTCACAAATGCCTCTCTCAGCCCCACCAGCCAAGCCCTCAGATCCCTCAGAGCCTACTCAGCCCCCACGTTGCTGCCCTCTGCTGCCTCAAGAGGGAATTGGCCCAGACACCCAGATCCCTCCTGGCTGGCTCAGTGCCCACCTTGTTGTACTCTGTGGCCCTGAGGAGTTCCAACCCAGATCTACATACCCCTCCCTGCTGCCTGTGTTGACAAGTCCCGTGGCCCCAAGGTGACCCGACCCAGACCTCCAGACCCCTCCTGGCCAGCTCAGACCCTGTGTTGGCACACTTTGCAGCCCTGAGAGGAACTGGCCCAGACCCCCAGACCTCTCCCTTCCAGCTTGGCCCCTGCATCACTGCACACCACAGCCCCAAGTGGAACCAGCCCAGACATCCAGGCCCCTCCCAGCTGGCTTGGGCCCTGCCTCATCATGCTTTGCAGCCCTGAGAGGAACAGTCCTTGCTCACCACAGGCCCTATTCCAGCCCCCATTCCCAGCCTGGTTCATTTCACAGACAAAAAACCCATCTCCACCCCTTCCTCCCTGCTGGACCTACCCTGCTGCAGCATAGCTGAGTGACCAGCCCTGCACACCTAGACAAGATGATGAGAACTACTGTGCCCACAAACAAGCAAGCAACAAAGTATGCCCACCTCATCTGCCCAGACATATCCAAACAAAACAAAAAAGCAAGATGAAACAAACATGGCTACGATAAATAAATAAATACCTGAATGTCTCAGAGACAGCAGACAATAACAAAAAATATATTTTTTAAAAAAGGGCAAGATGGCTGCAGTAAGTGACCAAAATAAATCACCAGATGACCTTCTGCCAGAAGAAGAGATGCCTATCTGATAGGGAATTCAAAAGTCTAATATTCAGGGCTCTCCAAGAGATTAGGAAAGAGATCAAAGAAAACACAGACAAAATCATGCAGAAAACAGACAAAACCAGCTAAAACAAAGGAAAACACAGACAAAGCAACAGAAGAATTCAGGAAAATAGCAACAAAATGTCAAAATAAATAATTAGAAATAATACAAAAACAGCAATTAGAGATCCAAAAGATAAACAACAAAATTTCAGAAATGGACAACACAATAGAAGGTTTTAGGAGCAAATTTGAAACAATGGAAGACAATCCATGAAATTGAAGACAAATCCATGGATGACACTTTGAGGAAAAGTCAGAGAAAAGAATGAAGAAAAACAAAGAAAACCTAAGAACTATGTGGGTACAATCAAGAGCAAAAATTTGTGGGTGATCCGAGTTCCAGAACAGGGGGAGAAAATGGAAAACACCAGAAAGATCAAGATTTGCTGACAGAAAACTTCCCTAATATCATGGAATATGAAAAACTGAACATCCAAGAAGCTCAATGAACCCCATATAAGATAAACTCCAAAAGAAAAACACCAAAGCATATTGTAATCACACTCGCCAAAACCAAAGACAAAGAAAGGTTCCTGAGAGCAGCTTGAAAAAAAACGAAAAGTCACATACAAAGCAGAAACAATAAGACTAAGCTTTCATTACTCAGCAGAAACAATGCAGGCAAGAAGGCAATGGGATAATACATATAAAATCTTTAAAGAAAAAAAAATTGCCAACCAAGAATAATATTTCTTGTAAAACTCTCACTAAAATATAAAGGCAAAATTAGGACATTTCTAGACAAACAGAAATCAAAGGAATATGTAAAAACCAAACCAAACTTACAAGAATTATTAAAGGGAGTCCTTCAGTTAGAGAGCAAACAACATCAGGCAACAACCTGAATCTAGGACACAGGCCAGTATCAGCCAGATACCAACCTAGGTAATGAACTCTCAAGGGTAAAGTAAAACTAAAAGACAGAAGACAGGGAACTAGAGTTGTCAATCTCTAAATGACAGCAATGTCAGAACAAATAAAAGGGGGAATAAATGGTGTAGGTATAGAATATCCAAATGGAGAGGAAGTCAAGGCAATATCAAGTAATAAAAGTCTGGTTCAAACTTAGTAAGGTACAGGAAAATTTGAAGGTGACCACAAAGAAAGGTACCAAACCTGCTCATCAAAATAAAGAAGAAAAACATAAACTCTCAGTATACACAAAATCTACAAAAATGAAAGAAAGGAAAAGAAAATCTACAAACAAAAGGAACTCAGTACAGGACATGAACACTTCGGCACCACACACACACACAAAAGCACTACAAAATGACAGCAATAAACTCACATCTAGCGAGAATTACTCTGAATGTATATGGCTTAAATGCACCCATAAAGGGACAGAAAGTGACAGACTGGATAAAAACATGACCCCTCAATATGCTGTCTATAAGAAACACACCTTAGACAAAAATAGATTAAAAATCAAAGGGCGGCAAGAAAATATCATGCAAACAGCTCCCAAAAAAGAATCAGGACTGGCAAGACTAATCTCAGATAAAATAGATTTTAAGTCAAAATCCACCATAAAGGACAAGGAAGGACATGATATAATGATTAAAGGGACAATCCACCATGATGGCATAACCACAATAAACATCTATGCACTGAATGACAGAGCTCCAAAATACATAAAACAAATTCTAACAGCACTGAGAAGAGAAATTGACGGTTCCACAATAATAGCAGAAGACTTCAAAAAATCACTGTTGGTGAACATCTGGAAAGAAACTCAGCAAAGATGCAGAAAATCTAAAGGTCACAATAAACTGTCTTGACCTCATAGACATATATCAAGCACTCCAACCAACAGCAGCAAAGTATACATTCTTTTCCAATGCACATGGAACATTCTCCAGGATAGACCACATCTTAGGCCACAAAGTAACCCTCAACAAAATCAAAAACAAAATCAAAAACCTTGAGATAATATAAACTCCTCCTCTGAACACAATGCCATAAAAATTGAAATTGAAAGGAAGAGCAAGAAAAAAATAAAAAGCTTAGATACTGAATAACTCCTTCATTAAAAAACATTGGGTAACAGAAAAAATCAAAGATGGAATAAAAAATTTCTGGAATCAAATGAGAATGAAAACACATCTTACCAAAACCTTTGTGACTCATCAAAGGCAGTGCTCAGAGGCCAATTTATAGCAACAGTCACACACATCAAAAAAGAAGGGGCAAAATCAAAATGTTCACCCTACAACTCTAACAAATAGAGAGAGAGAATAGCAAAAGAAGCCCACAGCCAGCAGAAGAAAGGGAATAATAAAGATCAGAGCAGAAATAAATGAAATAGAATAACGATTGAAAGCATCAAATAAATCAAAAGTTGGTTCTTTGAAAGAATCAACAAAATCGACAAACAGTTGGCCACATTGACAAAAGAAAAACAGGAGAGGAAGCAAACAACAAAACACGAAATGAAATGGGGGACATTACATGGACCCAACTGAAATAAAATGGATCATAACAGAGTACTATGAAAAACTGTGCTCCAACAAATTTGAAACCTAGAGGAAACAGACAAATTTCTAGAAACACATTACCTACCTAAACTAACACAAACTGAGGTAGAAAATCTGAACAGACCCATAACAAGAGAAGAGATTGAAAAGGTAAAAGAAAATAAACTCCCAACAACAACAAAAAGAAGTCCTGGACCAGATGACTTTGCTGAAGAATTCTGCCAAACATTCAGAAAAGAACTCACACCAGTACTACTCAATATATTTCAGAACATGGAAAAGAAAGGGATACTTCCGAATTCATTCTATGAAGCCAATATAACCCTGATAACAAAAGGTGGCAAAAAAACCACAAGAAAAAAAAATTATAGACCAATATCTCTTGTGAATGTAGATGTAAAAATTCTCAACGAAATTCTAGCCAGTAGATTTCAGCAACATATAGAAAATAATACACCACAACCAAGTGGGATTCCTACCAGGTAAGCAAGGATAGTTCAACATTAAAAAATCAATCAGCATAATCCACAACATAAATAAATAAAGAAGAGAATCAAAACCATTCACAACTACCACAACCTCAGCCAGACTGAGCCTAGAAGAACTACAAGTCAAAGGGAGAAAAATCAACTCTATGGAAGCCCAGATACAGGATAGAAGATTTTAAAACAATAGTATTAAACATGCTTAAAGAACTAAAGGAAAACACAGAAATAGAATTAAATGAAATAAGGAAAACAACATATGAAAAGTGAGAATATCAATAAGGATATAAAAAAGGATATATACACTATAAAAAGAAATAACTCAACATTTCTGGAACTGAGAAATAAAATAACTGAATGAACAATTCATTGGAGGTATTCAACAGCAGATTTGAGCTGATAGAAGACAGAATCAGCAAACTAGAGGATAAGACAATCAAAATTTTTGAGTCTGAAGAGTAAAAAGAAAACAGGATCAAGAAAACTGAGCAATGTCTAATGGGGTTATGGGAAACCACCAAGCAAACCAACATATGCATCATGGAAATTCCAGAAATAGAAGAGGGAGAGAAAGGCTCAAAAATAATATTTGAAGAAATAAAAGCAGAAAACATTGCAAATTTGACAAAGGACATGAAATCTACAAATTCAAAATCTCAACAAAATCTAATTATCCTTAGAAACCTTGGCAGCAAGAAGGCTGAAAGGAAAGAACAGTCAACCAAGAATTCTATATCTGGCAAAACAATCTTTCAAGAATGAGGGCAAAATTAAGCTGAGAGAGTTTGTGGTGCACAGACCTGCTTTACAAGAATTGCTAAAAGGAGTTCTTCAGATAGATCTGAAAGAACACTAGACAAGAACTCAAAGTCATAGGTAGAAAAAAAAAAGTTCTATAATTAAAGAAAATTCATGGTCAAGTATAAGGTTGGTTTTATGATATTTTTGGTTTTTAATTTTTATAATTATGTCCTACATGATAGCAAAAGACAAATACATAAAATATAATTATAAATTTATGTTATTGGGCACATAATGTACAGAGATGTAATTTTGGATAAAAACTACATAAAGACAAGGAAGAAGCAGTATAGGAATAGAATATTTGTATGCTACTAGTGTTGGGGCCCTGGTGGTGCTGTGGTTAAGAGATGCAACTGCTAATCAAAAGGTTGGCAGTTGGAGAGGCGGGGCCAAGATGGCGGACTAGGTGGACGCTACCGCGGACCCCTCTTGCAACAAAGACTCGGAAAAACAAGTGAATCGATCACATACATAACAATCTACGAACTCTGAACAACAAGCACAGACTTAGAGACAGAAAACGAACAAATACGGGCAGACAGCGATCGTTTTCAGAACCAGGAGCCACCGCACCAGGCAGGTGACCTTCAGAGCCCGATCTGGGGCAGAGCCCAGGGGGGCAGACGACACAGACAAGGGGCCCAGCCCTACCCCCCCGAACCCATCCCGGGAGAGAGTCTAGCTGGTTGGCGCGGGCGGCGTAGTGGCGCAGCGGCGCAGCCGGAGGGAGAAGCACCCGGGAGGCAGTGACTGATCTTGGAGCGGGGAGAGCAGCATCCCAGCCGGGGAGCCGTCCCGCCGGGAGTTTGGCGGGAAGCGGGCGGGGCGCCAGCGGGGGGGATCAGCTATATTTCCCTAAAAAGACCCTGGGGCGGGACCCACACGTTCGTGCGCGGGGAAGCCCACCAAGTTCGCGCGTGTGGCACGGCGCACCGGAGGGAGAAGTCCCCGGGAGGAAGTGACAGGTCTCGGAGTGGGGAAAGCAGCGTCCCAGCCGGGGAGCCATCCCGCTGGGATTTTGGCAAAAGCGGGTGGGGCGTGAGCACGACGTCCAATTATATTCTCCTGAATAGACCCTGGGGGCGGGCCCACCCGTTCGTGCGGGAGACGCCCACCCATTTCGCGCAAGCGGTGCCGCGCACCGGAGGGAGAAGTCCCCGGAGGAAGTGACTGGTCTCGGAGTGGGGAGAGTAGCGTCCCAACCGGGGAGCCGTCCCGCCCGGATTTTGGCAGATGGGGGCAGAGCGTGAATGCGGGGATCAGCTCTATATTCTGTGGTGCTACACTCCTAGCTCTCTGATCCCTCCCCCACCCTCCCCGGGCGGCTCCATTAACATCCGAATACCTGGAGCCAGAGGGAGAATTCAGATAGGGATCTGACTGCATTTTTTTAACTGATTACCTGGAAAATCTAGTTTCCCAGTGATGGCTTGGAGACAGCAGTCCATATCAAACCACATAAAGAAACAGACCATGACAGCTTCTCCAACCCCCCAAACAAAAGAATCAAAATCTTTCCCAAATGAAGATACAATCCTGGAATTATCAGATACAGAATATAAAAAAACTAATTTACAGAATGCTTAAAGATATCACAAATGAAATTAAGATAAATGCAGAAAAAGCCAAGGAACACACTGATAAAACTGTTGAAGAACTCAAAAAGATTATTCAAGAAAATAGTGGAAAAATTAATAAGTTGCAAGAATCCATAGAGAGACAGCATGTAGAAATCCAAAAGATTAACAATAAAATTACAGAATTTGACAATGCAATAGAAAGTCGGAGGAGCAGACCTGAGCAATTAGAATGTAGACTGGGACTTCTGGAAGACCAGGGAATCAACACCAACATAGCTGAAAAAAAATCAGATAAAAGAATTAAAAAAAAAATGAAGAAACCCTAAGAATCATGTGGGACTCTATCAAGAAGGATAACTTGCGAGTGATTGGAGTCCCAGAACAGGGAGGGGGGACAGAAAACACAGAGAAAATAGTTGAAGAACTCCTGACACAAAACTTCCCTGACATCATGAAAGACGAAAGGATATCTATCCAAGACGCTCATCGAACCCCATTTAAGATTGATCCAAAAAGAAAAACACCAAGACATATTATCATCAAACTTGCCAAAACCAAAGACAAACAGAAAATTTTAAAAGCAGCCAGCGAGAAAAGAAAGGTTTCCTTCAAGGGAGAATCAATAAGAATAAGTTCAGACTACTCAGCAGAAACCATGCAGGCAAGAAGGGAATGGGACGACATATACAGAGCACTGAACGAGAAAAACTGCCAACCAAGGATCATATATCCAGCAAAACTCTCTCTGAAAGATGAAGGAGAAATTAAGATATTTACAGATAAACACAAGTTTAGAGAATTTGCAAAAACTAAACCAAGACTGCAAGAAATGCTAAACGAGATTGTTTGGCCTGATGACCAATAATATCAGGTACCAGCACAATACAAGGTCACAAAACAGAACGTCCTGATATCAACGCAACTCAAATAGGGAAAGCACAAAAACAAACAAATTAAGACTAATTCTAAAACATAAATAAATAAACAAAATAATACACATAACAGGAAATCATGGAAATCAATAGATAAACGATCACAATAATCAAAAAAAGGGACTAAATAAAGGAGGCATTGAACTGCCAGATGGAGAGTGATACAAGGCGATATAAAAGGATACAAGTTAGGTTTTTACTTAGAAAAATAGGGGTAAATAATAAGGTAACCACAAAAAGGAATATCAATTCCATAACTCAAGAAAAAAGCCAAGAAAAACGTAACGATTCAACAAACACAAAGTTAAACATGATGAAAATGAGGATCTCACAAGCTACTAAGAAAAACGTCTCAGCACAAAAAAGCATGTGGAAAAATGAAATGGCCAACAATACACATGAAAAGGCATCAAAATGACAGTACTAAAAACTTACTTATCTACAATTACGCTGAATGTAAATGGACTAAATGCACCAATAAAGAGACAGAGAGTCACAGACTGGATAAAGAAACACGATCCATCTATATGCTGCCTACAAGAGACACACCTTAGACTTAGAGACACAAACAAACTAAAACTCAAAGGATGGAAAAAAATATATCAAGCAAACAATAAGCAAAAAAGAAGAGGAGTAGCAATATTAATTTCTGACAAAATAGACTTTAGACTTAAATCCACCACAAAGGATAAAGAAGGACACTATATAATGATAAAAGGGACAATTGATCAGGAAGACATAACCATATTAAATATTTATGCACCCAATGACAGGGCTGCAAGATACATAAATCAAATTTTAACAGAATTTAAAAGTGAGATAGACACCTCCACATTTATAGTAGGAGACTTCAACACACCACTTTCGGAGAAGGACAGGACATTCAGTAAGAAGCTCTAATAGAGACACGGAAGACCTACTTACAACAATCAACCAACTTGACCTCATTGACTTATACAGAACTCTCCACCCAACTGCTGCAAAATATACTTTTTTTCTAGTGCACATGGAACATTCTCTAGAATAGACCACATATTAGGTCATAAAACAAATCTTTCCAGAATCCAAAACATCGAAATATTACAAAGCATCTTCTCAGACCACAAGGCAATGAAGCTAGAAATCAATAACAGAAAAACTAGGGAAAAGAAATCAAATACTTGGAAACTGAACAATACCCTCCTGAAAAAAGACTGGATTATACAAGACATCAAGGAGGGAATAAGGAAATTCATAGAATGCAACGAGAATGAAAATACTTCCTATCAAAACCTCCGGGACACAGCAAAAGCAGTGCTCAGAGGCCAATTTATATCGATAAATGCACACATACAAAAAGAAGAAAGAGCCCAAATCAGAGAACTGTCCCGACAACTTGAACAAATAGAAAGTGAGCAACAAAAGAATCCATCAGGCACCAGAAGAAAACAAATAATAAAAATTAGAGCTGAACTAAATGAATTAGAGAACAGAAAAACAATTGAAAGAATTAACAAAGCCAAAAGCTGGTTCTTTGAAAAAATTAACAAAATTGATAAACCATTGGCTAGACTGACTAAAGAAAAACAGGAAAGGAAACAAATAACCCGAATAAGAAACGAGAAGGACCACATCACAACAGAACCAAATGAAATTAAAAGAATCATTTCAGATTACTACGTAAAATTGTACTCTAACAAATTTGAAAACCTAGAAGAAATGGATAAATTCTTGGAACAATACTACCTACCTAAACTAACACATTCAGAAGTAGAACAACTAAATAGACCCATAACAAAAAAAGAGATTGAAACGGTAATCAAAAAACTTCCAACAAAAAAAAGTCCTGGCCCAGACGGCTTCACTGCAGAGTTCGACCAAACCTTCAGAGAAGACTTAACACCATTACTGTTGAAGGTATTTCAAAGCATAGAAAAAGACGGAATACTCCCCAACTCATTCTATGAAGCTACCATCTCCCTGATACCAAAACCAGGTAAAGACATTACAAAAAAAGAAAATTTTAGACTTATATCCCTCATGAACATTGATGCAAAAATCCTCAACAAAATTCTAGCCAATAGAATCCAACAACACATCAAAAAAATAATTCACCGTGATCGAGTGGGATTTATACCAGGTATGCAAGGCTGGTTTAATATCAGAAAAACCATTAATATAATCCATCACATAAATAAAACAAAAGATAAAAACCACATGATCTTATCAATTGATGCAGAAAAGGCATTTGACAAAATTCAACACCCATTTATGATAAAAACTCTTACCAAAATGGGAATTGAAGGAAAATTCCTCAACATAATAAAGGGCATCTATGCAAAGCCAACAGCCAATATCACTCTAAATGGAGAGAACCTGAAAGCATTTCCCTTGAGAACGGGAACCAGACAAGGATGCCCTTTATCACCGCTCTTATTCTACATCGTACTTGAAGTCCTAGCCAGGGCAATTAGGCTAGACAAAGAAATAAAGGGTATCCAGATTGGTAAGGAGGAAGTAAACCTATCACTATTTGCAGATGACATGATCGTATACGTGGAAAACCCTAAGGAATCCTCCAGAAAACTACTGAAACTAATAGAAGAGTTTGGCAGAGTCTCAGGTTATAAAATAAACATACAAAAATCACTTGGATTCCTCTACATCAACAAAAAGAACACCGAAGAGGAAATAACCAAATCAATACCATTCACAGTAGCCCCCAAGAAGATAAAATACTTAGGAATAAATCTTACCAAGGATGTAAAAGACCTATACAAAGAAAACTATAAAACTCTGCTACAAGAAATTCAAAAGGACATACTTAAGTGGAAAAACATACCCTGCTCATGGATAGGAAGACTTAACATAGTAAAAATGTCTATTCTACCAAAAGCCATCTATACATATAACGCACTTCCAATCCAAATACCAATGTCATATTTTAAGGGGATAGAGAAACAAATCACTAATTTCATATGGAAGGGAAAGAAGCCCCGGATAAGCAAAGCATTACTGAAAAAGAAGAAGAAAGTGGGAGGCCTCACTCTCCCTGATTTCAGAACCTATTATACAGCCACAGTAGTCAAAACAGCCTCGTACTGGTACAACAACAGGCACATAGACCAATGGAACAGAATTGAGAACCCAGATATAAATCCATCCACGTATGAGCAGCTGATATTTGACAAAGGCCCAGTGTCAGTCAATTGGGGAAATGATAGTCTTTTTAACAAATGGTGCTGGCATAACTGGATATCCATTTGCAAAAGAATGAAACAGGACCCAAACCTCACACCATGCACAAAAACTAACTCCAAGTGGATCAAAGACCTAAACATAAAGACTAAAACGATAAAAATCATGCAAGAAAAAATAGGATCTACCCTAGGAGCCCTAATACAGGGCATAAAGAGAATACAAAACATTACCAAAAATGATGAAGAGAAACCAGATAACTGGGAGCTCCTAAAAATCAAACACCTATGCTCATCTAAAGACTTCACCAAAAGAGTAAAAAGACCACCTACAGACTGGGAAAGAATATTCAGCTATGACATCTCAGACCAGCACCTGATCTCTAAAATCTACATGATTCTGTCAAACAAAACTCAACCACAAAAAGACAAACAACCCAATCAAGAAGTGGGCAAAGGATATGAACACACATTTCACTAAAGAAGATATTCAGGCAGCCAACAGATACATGAGAAAATGCTCCCGATCATTAGCCATTAGAGAAATGAAAATTAAAAGTACGATGAGATTCCATCTCACACCAACTAGACTGGCATTAATCCAAAAAACACAAAATAATAAATGTTGGAGAGGCTGTGGAGAGATTGGAACTCTTATACACTGCTGGTGGGATTGTAAAATGGTACAACCACTTTGGAAATCTATCTGGCGTTATCTTAAACAGTTAGAAATAGAACTACCATACAACCCAGAAATCCCATTCCTCGGAATATACCCTAGAGATACAAGAGCCTTCACACAAACAGATATATGCACACCCATGTTTATTGCAGCTCTGTTTACAATAGCAAAAACCTGGAAGCAACCAAGATGTCCATCAACGGATGAATGGGTAAATAAATTGTGGTGTATTCACACAGTGGAATACTACGCATCAATAAAGAACAGTGACGAATCTCTGAAACATTTCATAACATGGAGGAATCCGGAAGGCATTATGCTGAGCGAAGTGAGTCAGTTGCAAAAGGACAAATATTGTATAAGACCACTATTATAAGATCTTGAGAAATAGAAAAAATGGAGAAGAACACATACTTTTGTGGTTACAAAGGGGGGAGGGAGGGAGGGAGGGAGAGGGTTTTTTACTGATCAATCTGTAGATAAGAACTGCTTTGGGTGAAGGGAAAGACAACACTCAATACAAGGAAGGTCAGTCTAATTGGACTGGACTAAAAGCAAAGAGGTTTCCGGGATAAAATGAAAGCTTCAAAGGTCAGCGGAGCAGGGGCTGGGGTCTGGGGAACTTGGTTTGAGGGGACTTCTAAGTCAATGGGCAAAATAATTCTATTATGAAAACATTCTGCATCCCACTTTGAATTGTGGCGCCTTGGGTCCTAAATGCCAACAAGTGGCCATCTAAGATACATCAATTGGTCTCAACCCACCTGGAGCAAAGGCAAAGGAAGAACACCAAGGTCACACGACAACTAAGAACCCAAGAGACAGAAAGGGCCACATGAACCAGAGACCTACATTATCCTGAGACCAGAAGAACTAGTTGATGCCCGGCCACAATCGATGTCTGCCCTGTCGGGGAGCACAACAGACAACTCTTGAGGGAGCAGGAAACCAATGGGATACAGACCCCAAATTCTCATGAAAAGACCATACCTAATGGTATGACTGCGACTAGAGGAATCCCAGAGACAATGCTCCCCAGAACTTCTGTTGGCACAGGACAGGAACCATCCCCGAAGACAAATCATCAGGCATGAAAAGGACTGGTCAGTAGGGGGGAGAGAGATGCTGATGAAGAGTGAGCTAATTAAATCAGGTGGACACTGGAGAGTGTGTTGGCAACTCTTGACTGGAGGGGGGATGGGAAGATAGAGAGAGAGGGAAGATGGCAAAATTGTCACGAAAGGAGAGACTGAAAGGGCTGACTCAATGGGGGAGAGCAAGTGGGAGAAGGGAGTAAGATGTATGTAAACCTACATGTGACAGACTGATTGGAATGGTAAATGTTCACTTGAAGCTTAATAAAAATTAATTAAAAAAAAATCACCCATTGAAAAAAAAAAAAAGGTTGGCAGTTCAAATCCACCAGCCACTCCTTGGAAACCCTGTGGAGCAGTTCTACTCTGTCCTATAGGGTTGCTATGATTTGTAATCCACTCGACAGCAATGGATATGTGTAATGTTGGTATCAATTTAAGCAAAGTTGTTGTAAATTTAAGATGTTAAATGTAATTTTCATAGTAGACACACACAAAAAAATATCTGAACATTATACACAAAGGGATTCTGGGAAGATGACGTCATGAGCATGTCTTGGTTTATGACCCTCTCCACTTTTACACCAAGAAATATCACAAGGGATTTGGGCTCAGACCTGTGAGACACTAAATCAGTATGCAGAGGAAAGCAAGGATCTTCGGATAGACCCAAAGCAATGACTAACTTTATATAATAGGAAAAGAGTTTTGTCCATGATCCGCAGCCCTTCCACTCCTGACACAGCAGACTGTTGGCTGCTGTGGACATGCAGAACAATGGCTGCAGCAGAGCTCATTCTCTCAGCTAACGCATGACTTGTTAGTGCACAGGGAAGAGCCATGAACTCCAGCTCTGAAACTAAAAAGACAAATCTCTCTGGTGGTCCATTTGGAGTGTGCCCCCTCCACCCCTCCTGGTGTAGTTGAAAGATGGCAGCCAATATCGCAGCCAACCCACAGTTCACCTGAGCATGGAAAGGGTCTCAATCTCTAGCCTGAGATAAGTGGGCCTCGAAAAGCAGGGGAGGGAGCAGCAAATGAGGAAGGAGAACTACAAACAGCCTTACTGGTAGTTCACTTATGTGGGCTTTCTGACCAGTTCAGGAGCTGCTAAAGGACTGAAAACATGGTCAGACACAGCCATCATAGAGCAGGTGAGAAAGCAACAACGACATAATGAAAGTTTTGCGCCCTGGAGAATAGATTGATTACTGTGTGTTTTCATTTCTGCTTAAAAAAAAAATCACCGTTGGGTCAATTCTGACTCATAGCAACCCCATGGGACAGAGTAGAACTGTCCCATAGAGTTTCCAAGGAGCATCTGGTGGATTAAAAAACTCGAAACTCCAAACTCGTTGCCTTCCAGTGGATTCCGACTCATAGCAACTCTATACGAGAGAGTAGAACTGCCCCATAGAGTTTCCAAGGAGCGCCTGGGGGATTCAAACTGCTAACCTTTTGGTTAGCAGCCATAGCATTTAACCAGTACCCCACCAGGGTTTCCAAGAAGCTGCTAAGAGATAAAAATTTTGGTATGGACTTATTGAAAGAGAATCATCACAGATAGGGAGAGGGAGCAGTAAGCAAAATCTCAAGGTCTGCCCACCTCAGAGTTTCTTGCAGAAAGCAGTGCTGTCAAAAACAGAAAGCTTGGGAAGATTGAGAAAGCCAATACCTTGTAAATTTCTAATGTACTTCGCCTTCTAAGGCAGCCGCTGATGTAAAGCATCATATCTAGACCAAAAAACAAAAACACTGCTGAGTCCATTTCAACTCATAGCGCCCCTCTAGAACAGAAAAGAAGTGCCCCATAGGGTTTCCAAGGCTGTAAATCTTTGTGTGTGTTTGCTTTACGTGAAACCTTACAGAGCAAACTAGTTTCTCATTAAACAATTTATATACAAATTGCTTTGTGATATTCGTTGCGATCCCTGCGATGTGTCAGTGCACTCCCCTTCCCATCCCAGGTCCATTTTTCCTGTCCCTTCCTTACTTCTCACCATTTCTTTTGACCAGGTGTTGCCCATTTGCCTCCTATACATGATTGCACATTCTTCACATGTGTTATTGTTTGTTTTATAGACCTGTCTAAACTTTAGGTGAGGGGTGAACTTCAGAAGTGGCTTCAGTTCTCAGTTAAAAGGGTCTCCGGGGGCCATAGTCTTGGGGGTTCCTCTAGTCTCTGTCAGACAAGTAAGTCTGGTCTTTTTTGTGTGTGAATTTGAATTTTGTTCTACATTTCTCTCCTGCTCTGTCCAGGATCCTCTATTGTGATCTCTGTCAGAGTAGTCGGTGGTAGCTGGGCACCATCTGGGCTCAGGCTTGTGGAGGCTGTGGTATTTGTGGTCCATTAGTCCTTTGGACTAATATTTCCCTGTGTCTTTGGTTGTCTTCATTCTCCTTTGCTTCGGGTGGGATGGGACCAGTAGATGTATCTTAGATGGCTTCTTGCAAGCTTCTAAGACCTCAGATGCTACTCACCAAAATTGGATGTAGAACATTTTCTTTATGAACTGTGTATCAGTTGACCTAGACTACCCCCATGACTATGATCCCCAGCCCTCACTCCGATAACTCAGTCCTTGAGGCTTCAAGGCTGTAAATATTATCTGAAGCAGGTTTTTTGCCACATCAGAGTGGCTGGTGAGTTTGAAGCGCCAAACTTTCAGTTCACAGCTGAGTGTTTTAACCACTGTGCCACTGGAGCTCCTTAGCAGAGAAAGGAAATAATATAAAGATCAGAGCAGAAATAAATGAAATAAAGAGTAGAAAAACAATAGAATAAATGAAATCAGAAGTTGGTTCTTTGAAAAGATCAATAAAATAGACAAACCACTGGCTAGATTGAAAAAGGAAAAAAGTGAGAGGATGTAAATAACTAAAATAACAAATGAAATTGGAGACATCACACAGATCCAACTCAAAAAAAGGATCATAAAAGATTATGCATAATTATTCTCCAACAAACTAGAAAATTTAGATGAAATTGAGAAATTTTTAGAAACCCATAAGCTACCAAACTAACACAAAAAGAGGTAGAAAATCTCAACAGATCTACAACAAGAGAAGAGATTGAATTAGTCGTCAAAACCTCCCAATAACAACAACAACAACAACAACAAAAAAGCCAAGGACCAGACAGCTTCAAGGGAGAATTCTACCAAACATTCAAAGAATTGACACCATCCCTACTCAAACTTCTCCAAAATATTGAAAAGGAAGAAATACTTTCTGTTATGAATTGAATTGTGTCCACCCAAAATATCTCTCAACTTGTCTAGGCCTTGATTCCCGGAACTATGTGAATTGCCCATCATTTTTTCATCAGATGTGATTTTCCTATGTGTTGTAAATCCTATCTCTGTAACGTTGATGAGATGGGATTAGTGGCAGTTGTGTTAATGAGGTAGGACCCAATATAAAAGACTGGATTGTGTTTTGAGCCAATCTCTTTTGAGATATAAAAGAAAGAAGTGAGCAGATAGACATGGGGACCTCATACCACCAAGAAAACAGTACCAAGAGCAGAGTGTGTCCCTTGGACTTGAGGTTCCGGCACAGAGAAGCTTCTAGAAAAAGGGAAGATTGATGACAAAGGCCTTCCTCTAGAACCAACAGAGAAAGAAAGCCTTCCCCTGGAGTTGGCACCGTGAATTCAGACATTCATCCACCTACACTATGAGAGAATAGATTTCTCTTTGTTAAAGCCATCCACTTGTGGTATTTCTGTTATAGTAGCACTAGATAACTAAGACACTCCCTAACTCATTCTATGAAGCCAGCATTACCCTGATACCAAAATCAGACGAAGACATTGCTAGGAAAGGAAACAACAGACCAGTATCCATCCTGAATATAGAAGCAAAAATTCTAGCAAATTGAATCCAACAACATATTAAGAAAATCATATATCATGACCACGTGGGATTTATAACAGGAATGCAAAGGTGGTTCAGCATTAAAAAATCAAACACACCACATTAATAAAACAAAGGAAAAGAACCACATAATCATCTCAATAGATGCAGCAAAGGATTTTGATAAAATCTAATACCCTTTACTGATAAAAACTCTCAACAAGTTAGGAATAGAAGGAAATTCCTTAACACGATTAAAGCTACCTGTGAAAAACCAACAGCCAACATTATACTCAATGTAGAAAGACTGACAGCCTCCCCCTTGAGAACAGGAATGAGACAAGGATGCCCACTGTGATGGTTAATGTTATGTGTCAACTTGGCTAGCCTATGATTCTCAGAGGTTTGGTAGATACTGGACCGGGTGCTCTTTCATAATGGGATTTAATGTAATCACTTTCCATGATGTGATCTGATGTAATCAAGTCAATCATTTGAAAGGGAAATACTCTTGGGTGTGTGGCTGGCCTCCAGGATGTTCTGGCAAAGCTTATGCTCTCTCTAGATCCTGTACTCTTCTTGTCACTGACCTCCAGTTCTTGGGACATAAGCCTGCAGAAGTCTCTGGTTTGCTGCCTGACCTACAGATTTTGGATTTACCAACCCCTTCAATCTCATGAGCCAGTAAGAGGCCTCTAGCCTACTGCCTGACCTGCAGACTTGGGATTTGCCAGCTCTTGCAATACTGTGAGCCAGCAGAGACCTCCAGTGAGATGTCTGACCCACAAATTTGAAACTTGCCAGCCCCCACATTTACATCATCCATTTCCTTGAAGTAAATCACTCTTTATATAATCATATATACATTTCACTGATTTTGATTTTCTAGATAACCCAGACTAGGACACCTGTTATCACCACTTCTATTCAATGTTTGTCTGGAAGTCCTAGCCAGAGCAATAAGGCAAGAAAAAGAAATAAAAGGTATACAAATTGGAAAGATAGAAGTAAAACTACCTCTATTTGAAGATGACATGATCCTATACAAGGAAAATCCCAAAGAATCGCTAGAAAGTTGCTAGAGCCAATAGAATAAATCAGTGAGGTTGCCGGTTACAAGATCAACTTACAACATCAGTTGGGTTCCTACTCAACAACAACCAGAAATCTGGAAAGGAAATCAAGAAAACAATACCATTTACAAAAAAAAAAAAAAAACCTTAGGAATAAAACTAACCTGGGTTGGAAAGTACTTATACAATAAAGACTATAAAACACTGATGCAAGAGACTAAAATAAACATAAATAAATGGAAAGACATTTGTTATGGATTGAATTGTGTCCCACTAAAATGTGTGTCAGTCTATAGGGCCAACAAGAACACATGTGGAGGACGTGTTTTACAGTTCAAGCATGGATATGAGACTAATGGGCATACTAGCCCAAAAGCAAAGGTGAGAAAGCAGAAAGGGACAGCAAAACTGGACAAGCGGAAACAGGGAAGCTGGGGTGGTGAAGGGAAGACTACTGACACATCAAGGGGCTAGCAACCAATGTCACAAAACTGCTAAATTAATTGTAACAAAAGTAACAGTAACAAAACTGTCACATTAACTGTTTAAGGAGAAACTAATTTGCTCTGTAAACTTTTACCTAAATCACAATAAAAAAAAAAATTACACTGGGGAAAAAAAAGTGCGTCAACTTGTCTAGGCCATGATTTCCAGTATCATGTGACTGTCCACCATTTTGTACTCTGATGTGATTTTCCTATGTGTTGTAAATCCTATATCTATGATGTTAATTAGTCAGAATTAAAGGCAGTTATGTTAATGAGGCAGGACTCAATCTACCGGATTAGGTTGTAACTTGAGTTAATGTCTTTTTAGAAATAAAAGAGAGAATTGAGCAGAGACGATAGGGACCTCATGCCACCAAGAATGAAGAAGCAAGAGGGATTAATATTCCACTCCTGTTCTTTTTTGGTTATTGTCTGCTTGATACTTTTTTTTTCCACCCTTTGACTTTTACTTTGTTTATGTCTTTGTGTCTAAGGTGTGTCTCTTTTAGACAGCATATGGATGAATTATTTGTTTGTTTGGTTTGTTTTGTTTGCTATGCATTCTGCCACTCTCTGTCTTTTTACTGGTGCTGTTAGGCCATTTACATACAGTGTATTTATTGATAGGCATGAGTTTACTGCTGTCATTTTGTTTTATTTTTTTCTCATGTTGATGTTTTCCTTGTTCCACTTAATTTTCTGTGCTAAGTTCTTTTTGTTTATGTATTTTCTTTTCATCTCTTTCATTATCGTTGACTTTGTGTTTGCTGAGTCTTTGTGTTTTTCTTCCTTTTTTCTTTTGATGGGTAGGTTCGTTAACTTCCATAGTGGTTACCTTGAAATTTACATTTATTTTTCTAAGTTTAAACCAGTGTTTTATTTCTTGATATTGCCTTGACTTCCTCTTCACACGGAAGTTCTGTGACCATGCTGTTTATTCCCTATTTTTTGTTTTGACATTGTTAGGGTTTACATATTGATGTCTCTAGTTTCCTATTTTCAGTCTTTTAGCTTTGTTTTGTTTTTGTGAATTCCCTATCTGTGTTGGTGTCTTAGCCTGGGATGTCTGAAGAAGCAAAACCAGTAAAGTATATAAATATAGAGAGACTTATATCAAGGCAATGATTCACACGGTCGTAGAGGCTGGAAATTCCCAAGTCCCTAGGTCAGGCTGGAAGCTTCTGCCAACTCACATAGCTGCAGGGGCTGGTAAACCCAAGGATGGAATGTCAGACAGCAGGGCTCTGGCTTACAGGTTGCAGAGACCAACAAATCCCAACATCAGCAGGCAAAGTGGCAGGTAGGCTGCTAGGTCAAGTCACAAGAACTGGAGGTCAGATGAAAAGGAGTTAGCTGCAGGATCCAGAGCAAGCAAAAACCCATAAGCCTTGCCAAAAAGTCCACTTATATTGCATACAGGCCACAACCCCAAGGAAATTTGCTTTCAACTGATTGGCTACTCACAGCAGATCCCATCATAGAGGTGATCACATTATATCAGCTCTAGTGATGGAGGTGATCACATCATCATACAACTGCCAAACCACTGAGAATCATGGCCCAGCCAAGCTGACATATGTTAAGGGTTTTTCTCATATCCTGATTCTTGCTACTTGACTATCTCAAATGGCACATATTGGTTATGTAGGAGCATTCCTCCCTTTGGAACTAAAACCTCTTAACCTGCAAAGCATAGGGTCACAGGAAGAGGAAGCAAAAATACTGCAAGTGGGTCACTAGAGGTAATAGTATTTGGTGCCACACCCCCTTGATTCCTGGACTCATGAATACTGGCTATGGGAGAAACAGCACCATATACTGAGTGCTGGTTTAGAGCATATACAGCCTCCTGGAGAACATTGTCCCAGCCCTACAAGGTATTGCCACCTAGCTGACACTGTAATTGTGTCTTAAGAAAGCCATTCCATCATTCTATCAAGCCAGCTGCTTCAGGATGATGGGGAACATAGTGAGACCCGTAAATTCCATGAGCTTGGGTCCAATATCACGCTTCATATGTTATGGAGTGAGTCCCTTGATCTGAGGTGATGTTGCACGGGATACCATGTTGGTGGATAATGCATTCTGAGAGTCCATGGATGGTAGTTTTGGCAGAAGCATTGTGTGCAGGGAAGGCAAATCCATAACCAAAATGTCTATTCCAGTAAGAAGAAAACACTGCCCTTTCCATAATGGAATCATTCCAGTGTAATCAACTTGCCACCAGGTTGCTGGATGATCACCTCAAAGAATGGTGTCATATTGGGGACTCAGTGTTGGTCTCTGCTGCTGTCAGATTGGGCACTCAGCAGTTGCTGTAGCCAAGTGGGCCTTTGTGAGTAGAAGTCCATGTTGCTGAGCCCATGCATAACTTCCATCCCTGCCACCATAGCCAAGTTTTTCATGAGCCTATAGGGCAATGATGGGAGTGGCTGGGCGAAGAATATGACTGGTTTCCACAGAACACATCATCCTGTCTACTTGATTGTTAAAATCATCCTCTGCCGAGGTCACCCTTTGGTGAGCATTCACATGAGACATGAATATCTTCCCATCTTTGGCCACTCAGAGAGGTCTATCCACTATACCTCTTCCCCATACCTCCTTGTCACCAATTTTCCAATAATGTTTCTCCCAAGTCCCTGACCATCCAGCCAAACCATTGGCCACAGTCCATGAATCAGTATACTATCACACATCTGGCAATTTCTCCTCCTAAGGAAAGTAGATAACTAAGTGCACTGCTCAAAGTTCTGCCCATTGGGAGGATTTTCCTTCACCACTGTCCCTCAGGGAAGTCCCAGAAAGGAGCTGCAGTGCTGCTGCTGTCTATTTTCAAGTGATGCCTGCATATCGCACAGAACCATCTGTAAACCAGGCACGAGTTTTCTCTTCCTCTGCCAGTTGATCATAAGGAACTCCCCATGAAGCCATAGGTGCAGACTGAGAGCTGGATGGTAATGTGACAGGAGTGGAGACCAGGGGCATTTGGCCACTTCCTCATGCAACTTACTTGTGCCTTCAAATCCTGCTTGAGCTCTGTCTCGTATATACCACTTCCATTTAATGATGGAGTACTGCTGTGCACATCCAACTTTATGTCTCTGTCAGTCAGACAACACCCAGTTCATGATGGTCAACTCAGGCTGCATGGTGACTTGGTGGCCCATATTTAAGCATTCAGTCTCTTCTAAGGGCCAATAACAAGTCAAAAGCTGTTTCTGAAAAGGAAAGTAGCTGCCTGCAGAAGATTGCAGGGTTTTACTCCAAAATCCTAGGGCCTGCCCTACGATTTACCAATAGAGGCCTGCCAAAAACTCCAAACAATCTCTATCTACCACTGACACTTCAAGCACCATTGGATCACACAGATCACATGGCCCAAGTGGCAGAGCCGCTTGCATGGTGGACTAATTCTGTTACAGAGCCTACTCTTGTTCTGGGTCACAGTCGAAACCAGCAGATTTTTCAGTCACTTGATAAATAGGCCACAGTAGCACACCCAATGAGAGCTATGTTGCCTCCAAAATCCAAAGAGGCCCACTAGACATTGTGCCTCTTTTCAGTTTTTAGAGGGGCCAAATTCAATAGCTTACTCACTTTAGAAGGAATATCTCGACACACCCCACACCACTGGACCCCTAGAAATTTCACTGAAGTGGAAGACACCTGAATTTTTGTTGGATTAATTTCCCACCCTCTAGCACGCAAAAATTTTACTAAGAGTCATTGACACTTCTTAATTACTAGGTACAATCGTCATAATGTCAACAATCTAATGAGCAGTGTGATGTCTTATGGAAGGGAAAGGTGAACAAGGTCCCTGTGGACTAAATTATGACAGAGGGCTGGAGACTTGATATAGTTCTGAGGTAGGCAACTGAAGGTGTATTGCTGAGCTTGCCAGCTGAAGGCAAACTCCTTCTGGTGGTCTTTTGAAACAGGTATAGAGAAAAATGCATTAGCCAGATCAAAAGCTTCATACCATGTGCCAGGAGATGTATTAATTTGTTCAAGCAATGAAACCACATCTGCAACAGCAGCTGCAATTGGAGTCACCAACTGGTTAAGATTTTGATAATCCACTGTCATTCTCCAAGATTCATCTGATTTTTGCCCAAGCCCACAGGCCAAATAAGTGAGTTGAATGGGGATGTGGTGGGAATCACCAGCCCCACATCATTCAACTCCTTGATAGTGGCAGTAATCTCTGCAGCCCCTCCAGGAATGTAGTATTACTTCTGGTTTACTATTTTCTTAGGTAGTGGCAGGGCTAATGTCTTCCACTTGGCTTTCCTAACATAGTAGCCCTTAGTCCGCTTGTCAGAAATCCAATGTGAGGGTTTCACCAGTTGTTGAGTATATCTATTCCAATTATGCATTCTGGAACTGGGGAAATTGCTACAGGATGGATTCAGGGACCCACTGGACCTAGGGTGAGTCGGACATGAGTTAAGACTGCTTTAATAACCTGACCCTCATATACCCCCACACTGACTGGTGGGCCACAGTGCTGACTTGAGTCTCCTGGAATTAGTTCAGATCCAGTATCCAGTAATCTCCAAAAAGCCTGATAATTTCCCTTTCCCTAATGAACAGTCACTCTCATAAAAGGCTGTAGATCCCTTTGGGGAAGGCTGGAAGAATGATAAACAGTATGACTTTTTGGCAGTGTAGAGGAGTCTTTCCTCAAGGTGACACAGCCTCCCCTTCATTCAAAGGGTTGTTGATCTGTAAAATCGCTCAAATAGGGGCATTGATTAAGGGGCCATGACTCACTATTGTGGTGATTGGAGTTAGACTGCTGTTCACTTGACCTAGAATTCTTCCACTTTTACAGATCGAAGAAATATTTAGTAGATTTCCTATCTATTTCACTCCTGCAGAAACCATGGCTAAGTATTCAACACCATAAGCCCATATGAGTTAGACTATTGTGATTATTGCTTTGACTCGACTGTCCATTACGGTAAGCACACCCACCTTGTCTTTGTCAATTGAGTGCTGCCACTTGGCCCCATTGTATTTCGGTACCTTAGTTCAGTGAGGGCAGTTACCACTGTCAAATATGACCTACACAAAATAGCAATCACAGCAGTCTTCAAGGATTCTGGGGCTTCCTTCACAAATTTGTTCCTCACTGTTGTGGTAAAAGGTATGTCTTCTGGGCACTTCATTTGTGGGTCTGTGGGTCTAATGCGATACATCCACTATAACATGCCAATTTACCTAAGCGATTGGATACCTTCTTCTCGAGTATACTTAGGCAAGTCTAGTACTTCAACTTGATTTAGTGTAGGCTACTGCATAATCTACTCTTCAGCGACTTAACCAAATAAACTATTAGATCCTTTTCTAACCTATTGGGCTAAAACATTGAATTAAGGATCTCTGTTTAGTGGGCCCATACCATTAAATTCAGACTGATCCAACTTTATGTTCCTTGCACCAGTATCCCACACCTTTACGACTGCCATTCTCACACATATTTCCCGGGTTTCTGTTTATACATATTAGAAAAGTCGAGCAGTTATTTTGTAGTGTGCCCCCACCTGGGTGACTTTGTACTTCATTTTGGGGGGATCTTGGGACTTAAGTCTAGTTATATGTCTAGAAGCAAAAATGGATGCTGGGTATGTGTTTTGAGAACATTCAGTATTGTCTTGCAAGGCCTAAAGCGATGTCCCAGGCAATGACCCCGACAAAAGCTCTTCAGACACAGCTGGGTAAATCTCAACAAATTGCAGTGGAGGGGCTAATGTTTTCACTGGTGTGGGTGGCTTAGCAAACAAAGATGGAGTAATGTCTTCAGATGGGAGTGAAAGGGCTTATTATATTGGCAGGAGTGATTCAAGAGAATTGAGGGATTCAGTGTTCCCAGCTTCCTATCTTTCCATACGTCTCCATCCCAAGTTTCAGGATCTCATTTCTTCTCAACCAATGTCCTCACTTTAACTTCAGACACCACTCAAGGTTGGGAATTGAGTTGGTGTTGTAATTCAGCCACTCTTACGACAAGACTCTGATTTTAGTTTTCAGTAATTATCAGCCCTGTTACTACAAGAAATAAGGCTTTCTTTCATAAGTGGAAACTTTGAGGTAATTTATGTGGCACTTGAGCTTTGACTCTGAAACCCCGAGCTCACTTCTTTCTTTCACCACTTTGTCAAGCAAAAGTATGACCAACCAATCAGCTTCCTTATGCTTCTTGTTATGATAAAATTGTAGAAAGGTAACAAACATGCGAAAACCCAGAGCCTCACCTCCCACTAATACCTGATCTATTGGTGGTGATATTTTGCATATTTCTATTGCTACCTCACACCATGGCTTAGCGGTGCCCTCTTTACTACTGAAAGCAGAGTCATCAACATCTTAAAGAGTAACCAGACTGAAAACCAATTTAGAAAACTCATCCTTACAATTTTGTTTCTCTAGAAACACTCCCTATATCACATGTTTTCTGCTAGCAAGTCAGGTTATAAATATATATTGAGAGAGGTTTATATCAAAGATATGGCTCATGCAGTTGTAGAAGTCCCTAGGTCAGGCTGGAGGCTTCTCCCAACCTACATAGCTGCAGGGGCTGTCGAACGCCAGATCGGTAGGTTAGACAGCAGGGCTCTGGTTCACAGGCTGCAGAGACTAATGAATCCCAAGATAAGCAGGCAAGATGGCAGGTAAGCTGCTAGTTCAAATCCCAAGAACCAGAAATCAGATGAGCAGGAGCCAGCTACAGGATCCAGAGTGAGCAAAAGCTCATGAGCCTTGCTACAAAGTCCACCTATATTAGATGCAGTCCACACCCCCAAAGTAACTCCTTTCAAATGATTGGCTACTCACAGCAGATCCCATTGTGGAGCTAATAACACTATATCAAATCTCAACATGGAGGGGATGACATCATTATACAACTGCCAAACTACATCATAAACTGCCAAACCACTGACAATCATGGCCCAATCAAGTTGACACACAACATTTATGATCAGAGTTGGTATCTGGTTGATCTGTTCTGTGTCCTAGTCTTGGATTGTTGTTTGTTGCTTTTGGTTCTCTAACCAGAGGGCCTCCTTTAATATATTTCTTATAATTTTGGTCTGGTTTTTATAAATTCCCCTAATTTCTGTATATCTAAAAATATATATATATATATCTAGAATGACCTAATTTCACCATCATATTTGAGAGACAATTTGGCTGTACGTATAATTCTTGACTGGCAATTTTTTTCCTTCAAGGGTTTATACATGTCATTCCATTCCTTTCTTGTCTGCATGGTTTCTGCTGACTAATCAGAGCTTAGTCTTATTGGTTCTCCTTTGTACATGACCTTTTGTTTATCCCTAGCTGCTCTCAAGATTCTTTCTTTGTCTTTGGTTTTGGCAAGTTTGATTATGATATGTGTTGGTGACTTTCTTTGAGAGTCTATCCTGCAAGGGGTTTGCTGAGCTTCAAGGACAGGTATCTTCTCATCTTTCATGATATTCAAAAGGCTTTCTGCCAGCAAATCTTTGGCAATTCTGTCTGTGTTTTCCATTATTCATTAGCCCCCCCTTCCATTCTGGTACTCCAACCACTCATAGGTTTTTCCCCTTGATACCCCACATAATTCTCAGGCTTTCTCCATTTGCGTTCATTCTTTTCTCTGACATTTCCTCAAACAAATTGGTGTCAAGCAATTCTCCCATTTGTAACAGAAATGTCTCCCTTGTGCCTGTTCTACCATTATAACTTGGAAGCAGATAACTTGTATTCTAGATTTCACAGGTTCACAAGTGAAGAGCAATTTTGCCCCAGGGTGGAATATGCCCAAAGTCCACCACATATTTGATTTAGATGATACAGAAAGTGAGATTTCCAACTTGGAGTTAAGACTTTTGGGATGATGTGATCGGGTGAATGTGTTTTGCATATGGCAAGGACATGAACACTGGGGGCCAACAGGTAGAATGTTATAGATTGAATTGTGTCCCCCAAAAATATGTGTTGTAAATCCTAACCTCTATGCCTGGGGTTAAGTGCTACAGCTGCTAACCAAAGGGTTGGCAGTTTGAATCTGCCAGGCACTCCTTGGAAACTCTGTGGGGCAGTTCTACTCTGTCCTATAGGGTCACTATGAGTCGGAATCAACTCGACAGCACTGGGTTTGGTTTTGGTTTTGGATGCCTGGTGTTATGATACCATTTGAGATTGGGTTTTCTTTGTTATGTTAATGAGACAGGATTAGTGTAGGCTGTATCTTGAGTCAATTTCTTTTGAGATATAAAAGAGCTTAAACAAGCAAGTGAATAAGCAGAGATGGGGTAAGAGAGATGCCAATCCAGGTGAAGATTACTCAGGAGCAGAAGCACAAAAGAGACAAGCACACTCCTCCAGAGCCAACAGAGAGAGAAAGCCTTGCCCAAGGGCCGACACCCTGAATTCAGGCTTTTAACCCACTAAACTGTGAGAAAATAAATTTCTGTATGTTAAAGCCACCCACTTGTGGTATTTCTGTTATAGTAGCACTAGATAACTAAGACAGTAGAAGGAAGCTTAAATGTGGAACGGAAAAAAGAGAAGTCAAGAGAGCAAAAGAGAAAGAAATAAGAGAAAGAAAAAATAAAGAGACAAAGGAGGAAAAGAAGCAATACGTAAAAGAAAAGGGAAAATCTCTTAAAGGTAATCTTTTTGAACTATTTACAGAAGAAAATTATTAAAATATGTTTGCATAAAACCATGCAATGCACAATGACAGCATGAAACCATATTTTAAATTTTTTAAAGGACTAAAACTGCAAAGAGTGTTATCCACGCTAAAGCCCAAGTATTTAACAGTTTTCCACACAGCCATGTAGTTTCAAGATGACCAACAATGGGTTCTAACAAAAGCAAGTAAGGAAATAGAGTTAAAATTATTTGGAATTGTATTAGAGCCACAAAGCAACTAGAAAATACTCCATGAAGTTGTTGACTTTGCTGCAGTACTTTGCAGAAAAAGTATTTGTTTTACTATCAACCATAACCTTCAGAATGTTAAGTTTAGGGCAAAATGAACCACTGGAAAACTATGCCCAGTAAAAATCTATTTTGCAGATTCAGGCAACACCAGTATCTTTAAGATATTCTGGGGACACACCCAGCAAATGTGTGTGTGAGTGTGTAATAGTTTTATGAAAAGCAAGGCAATATTTTGAATTAGATGTAGGTAGAAAAATTTGATAGATTCATTAATATATTCAAAAGTTTAAAAATTGGCAAAATATTAGCAAAGTACAATGTAAGCAATGATTATAATCCTTAGTTAATGACCCACTAATTTATGTTATATCAATAAAATTCTTGGAAAATCAACTAATTTGAGCATATCCTTGGAGTTAATTTTACTGAGATTTGACTCAGAATTTAAATGCTAGAAAGGTTTTTATAAGTTCTATAATATAACTTATTTTATATTTTGAGTATGTATATTTTGTTTTAGATTTTACAAAGCATTTTCATTTATTATCTCATGTTACCTTCAAATTCACTCAAGTCAATTTACCTACTATATCTCAATATTCATATTATAATACTGAATGCAAGTAGGCAAAAAGTATCTTCATTTTGCTTGGTCCCATGTCATAAGTAACCATTTTTGAAGTCTCTATAGTGGGAATTGTATCAGAATCTTGCCACAAGTTTTTAGACATTTACAATTCATAACTGACACCCTTCCTCACCCAGGAAGATTGGCTTTGTTTTTGGTAGAAGGAAGCTTAAATGTGAAAAAGAAAAAGAGAGAAATCAGGAAGGTAAAAGGGAAAGAAATAAGAGAAAGATGAAGAAAAAAGAGACAAAGGGGGAAAAGAAACAATAAGTGGAAGGAAAACCTCTTAAACTACTTACAGAATAAAACTATTAAAATATATTTCCATGAAACCACGCAATGTGCAATGACAGCATGAAACCATGTTTTAAACATTTTTAAAAGATGAAAACCTCTGCAAAGAATACATTATCCATGCTAAAGCTCAAGTATTTAATAGTTTTCCATTCAGTCATGTAGTTTCAAGACCACCAACAATGGGTTCTAACAAAATCAAGTAAATTTGCATGACTGCAGGTGCTCTTTTCACTTGGCTGTTTATCAATATCTTTCCACTCAATAAGCCAGATTTTCCTTTTCTTCAACACGTTCCTTCAGAAATGGGACTATTTCAAAATGGAACTATTAGTATATGAGATGAAAAACAATTTATTCCAATAAAGTAGAAAAGAGTCCCTTATATTCCAAAAAACAAAGTCCCTTGATAGGAGTATTCAGCAGGTACAGCATATTTTAATTTTCAATGACCGATATTATATAACCAGGCACATGGAAAAAAAAAATACTTGCTATAAAGTTAATCATGCTCATTGTATTCAAATTCTTAACATTTGCACAGCCTCCTTACTTTTGAATTATTTCTACTACGTTGAACTTCTGTGAGAATTTACTAAAATTCCATTGCTCGATC
Organism: Elephas maximus indicus; assembly: GCF_024166365.1. NCBI lineage: Eukaryota > Metazoa > Chordata > Mammalia > Proboscidea > Elephantidae > Elephas > Elephas maximus. The sequence goes on from NC_064846.1 coordinate 85,432,536, forward strand.
ATACCTTTCAGCCTTTGGTATAATAAAGGTAAATTTTTCCATTCCTAAACTAAAGATTTAGTCATCAACTAAAGAAGTGGAAAAAAAAATCATACAGCTTTGAGCATCAGTATAAGTATTTATACTGGAGAATTACAGTAGCATTCTATGCAATCAAACCCATACCAATATATACTGTGCAAACTCTTCATGTAAAGCAGCAATATGTAGTACCTTAAAAGGAAATTGAGTATAGTAGATTATGTTATAGAATTTAGGTTTATGTAAAGAAAAGCAGCTCAGATAATACCTTATTAAAGCAATAGAGTTATGTTGTCATTTCTCTTTTCCAATAAAGCATTACATTAAAATAAAATAAAGGTGTGATCTGTTTAAGTGACTAAGGCATCATTCATTAAAAAGAAAAAAATGCACTCAGTATAAAATGAAATGTGTGGGTTTTTTATGGATTAGAAGAAGGTACATATCAAGCACTGGGGAAGAATGGCAGAGATGGAATGGAGTGGATAAAGGAATCAAGTATTTAAGACGCTTTGACACATTATTTTATATAGGAATATTACCGGACCCAGTGGGTTTGCTGCTTGTATTCTCATTAAGGATAACTAGGAGTCAAGTGGATTTAAAGCAGGCATAGTTAAATACTTGCAGCTAGTACAAGACAGGGAGATCAGTCTCAAAGCACTGTCTCCCGGAACAAAGGGCTGGGAGAAGTTTTATACTATGCGGCAAAAAGGAAGCTATACATATTAGTTAAACTTCTGGGAAATAGAATGCATATTTAAAAGAAGGGCTGGACTGAGGCTTAGCATGGAAGTTGGTGTCGGATCTCTCACTTCCGAATTGGGTCTGGCTTTTGTCCAGCATTTTTAGTTCCCTGATACGAGTTTTTTGGTTCCTAAGCAGGACTCATTATGGGATGGGGACATCCAGTGGTCAACCAAATCGTTTCTGCACCTGCGAGGGATTCTGGTTTTAGTTGGGTTGCCTGAAAAACAATCCTAGGAGGAAACATTAAGGGAAATCTGGTTGCTTATCGTTTAAAATTTAGCCTCAGGTTGCGATACTGGTTTCCTCTTTTCTGGCCTGTGCCATATCTTCCTTGTTTGGGAATTTTTACAGCCTCTGTTCACAAGAGGGTTAATTTTACCTTAGGACACCAGACCTACTTCAGGAGGTCTAGATAATTTTACAATTTTCATAACTAACCATTTTTAAATATATTTTCTCTACCCATACTTTCAAGATGGACATAGAACCATAGCTTTACAAATGCTGGGTTTGGAATACACACCTTGGTCATACTCTTATAGAGGCGTTGTTGTTAGGTGCCATCCAGTTGGTTCTGACTCATAGTGACCCTATCTACAACAGAACAAAATGCTGGCTGGTCCTGTACTATCTTCACGATCATTGCTATGTTTGAGAATATTCTTGCAGCCACTGTGTCAATCCATTTCCTTGAGGGTCTTCCTCTTTTTCGCTGACCCTCCAGTTTACCAAGCATGATGTCCTTCTCCAAGGACTGATTCTTCCTGATAACATGTCCAAAGTATGTGAGATGAAGTCTCACCCTCCTTCCTTCTAAGGAGCATACTGGTTATATTTCTTCCAAGACAGATTTGTTGATTCTTTTGTCAGTCCACGGTATATTCAATATCCTTTGCCAACACCATAATTCAAAGGCATCAATTCTTCTTTGGTCTTCCTTATTCATTGCCCAGCTTTCACAAGTATATGAGGCAATTGAAAACACCATGGCTTGGGTCAGGCACACCTTAGTCCTTAAAGTGACATCTCTGTTTTTTAACACTTTAAAGAGGTCTTTTACGGCCAATTTTCCCATTGCAATGCGTCCTTTGATTTTTTGACTGCTCCTTCCATGGGTGTTGATTGTGGATCCAAGCAAAATGAAATTCTCGACAACTTCAATCTTTTCTCCATTTATCATGATGTTGCTTGTTGGTCCAGTAGTGAGGATTTTTGTTTTCTTTATGTTGCGGTGTAATTCATACTGAAGGCTGTGGTCTTTGATCTTTATTAGTAAGCGCTTTAAGTCCTTTCCACTTTCACAAAAGCAAGTTATGTCATCTGCATATCTCAGAATGTTAATAAGTCTTCCTCTAACCCTGATGCCTGCAAAGATAGTGATAGTAATCTGTGAAGGCAAAATGAAGTTGGGCAAAATATCAAGTGTTCCATGAAAAAAGAATGAAGACATGGAGTAAAGGAGGTAAAATTTCTGATCACTCAATTTTGTTTTTGTTTTTCATGGTGATGATATTGATGTTGAACCTATTTGGTTGCATTTAAACAATGATGCTTAAAATGAATAGTATAACACCAAAGAATAAAATGATCAAACCTCAGGGAGAAAATTTGCTGTGAAGAATTCCAAAATCATGCTTACATTTCTAGAACAAACTTCATCTGAAAACACTTCAGTTGACTATCTCCAGTTATGTATAATTCTCTCAACAATAGTTTTCAATGCTCTGACAGTTTTTAGAGTTTAATGTTCTTCTTTACTTTAGTAATATTCAGCAATTTTTCCTTTGCTTTCTTGAACTGATGAGAATTATTGGACTATATCCTATAGTAATATTCTTCTCACAAACACAATCATCTTTCCTACAGAGTATGCTCAATTTTGTTGATATTCTCACTTGGGCTTCATTTTACAAACATTTTGTCATGTTGGTTCTCTCATCTGAGTTGCCACTATTTGATCTTATATGTTTTAACTATGAAGATTAAAAATAGATTTACGTGTCCAATAAAGTCTCAATGAATGATGAATAGAATAAAAATTCTTATCTTGGTTACTAGACAAGATGTCCATATGTTCATTTTACGTGAAATTCTTATAGGAAACAAATTTTAAAATAATATGTAACTCATATGTAAATTAAATGTACTGATTATTATATTTAGCTTATTTTAAAGAACAAGTTTGCTGATTATTGTAACTGCATTATTATTACGTATCTAGTGGCTAGCAGAGTGCCCAGTACATAATAGATTGGGGAAATTTTTATTGAATGAATAACTAATTAATCCACTAGTCATAATAGTTCCATAAGATACCAACAAACAAAATCAACAAATAACTAACTAGGTTTGACTTTCACAACCTTTGATCTCGGTCTGTTTCATCTTAATTTACACATTCCATGCTGCTGTACTTCAGAGAACATACCATTCTGACTTGAATTGACCGTATTTCACACCAAAAAGATCTGTGGAATCATCTGCTGGAAAGTGAGAAAAAATGAAGATGGTCAAAATTATCAGAATTACTTATACTAAGATGATAACAAAAAGAAAAGAAAAAAATTTAGGTATATTAGGTTATCAGAAAGCCTAGAGTCCTCCTATTTTCTCCAAATACACATAATTGACATCAGGGAGAAAAAGAATGGAGAAAGAAAGCCAGATAAAAATTCAAATTAAGAATTCAAAAAAATCCCATATCAATTCTGGATGTCAGTGAAAGAAAAAAATGTCCCTCAATTCAGAGATGTTAAATTTCATCTACTCCCGTTTCCCTCCTGTAGAATGGTACTAGTTGACATAATGAGGACTTTCTTTTTTCAGTAATTTGAACTCCAAAGAAACCAATCACATTTGACAAAAAAATGAAATTTCAAATAGTTTTCAAGTAAGTTATTTAAATAACCAGGCAATAACAACACCCCCTCCGCTCACCCCCAAAAAGAACAGTTTGGTGTAGATGAGCTTTTTAACATCAAGCGCTTTTTGTAAAAATTGAATATATTATTCTTCAGGAATTTCTGTGTTGCTGATACTCCCTGGCAACCAACAAAGACAATATGTTAGAAAATCATCAACTATCACGCTGTGGACACTCATTTATTCTTTCTGTGATGACATAATGTGATGTGGATAATGAGCTATTGTAGAGAGGAAGTCATGACTGCCTTAATGAGATCCCCCCTTTAATAAGGATATAAAATAAACAAAGAATATTTCCTTAATTTGCCACCCATTAAATCTCCATTTACTCGTCCAGGGACTATAAATTGTTTACAGCCCAGAAATTCAAGTAGAAATCTTGTCATTCTATACAAAAAACTTCCAAAAATAATCTCTCAAATGTTGAAGATGGAGGAGCTCCTGCAAAGCACTACTCCCTTACAACACGTTTTTGTCACTGTGGGAGTCCTCTCCAACTTTGAGATAAGCACCAGGAGAAAATCTCCTACAGATAATATGCTAAGAAGCAGAAAGGAAATAATAAACTGACAAGGAGGTAAAGCTTTGCAGGTCTCCTAACATAGAGGATATGAAGGACAAGGTGATACGTCAACATTGGCTTTTTGTTCCCTCTTAGTTATTGAATGGTTTGAAAAGAAAAAGAATAATGAATATCATAAGCTATTTATTTTCAAATGCACTCATGTCTGTGAGTTTTCCAATATCAGAGGAACAGACCTGCAGCCGTTTAAATGATCACATAGCAATAACGAATGCTTTAAATAGAAAAGTAATCCAAAGAAACAACTACTTGACTGACGGAGTTAAAATAACCATTGACCTATGCACTTTGTCATGTTTCTTCCCCCTTGGGGTAAACAATATAGACATAAGCACGATGAAGTGGAAACAAGGCCTTCTGGAATTTTACACAAACCATAAGAATATCTGAAAATACAGATCCATCCTTTGTCACAGACTTTTCTTAAACAAAAAGAAACGACAACTTCTCTGCAATTGTGAATAAGTTACCATTCTCACAGGGAGCAAAGACCAATTTCAAACTTATTCCCAAATCCTGCGTGATAAAAAAAAAAATAGCCAGGTTTATATAGTATCTAAGTTGCTTATGTGTTATATGAGAAATCATTTTTTGTAAAATATGTTGACCATTCACTGAAAAGTAAACAAATCTAAAGTAAAGATTATCAGTGAAAAACATAACCCTTAAGCTAGTCCCCCTCCCCCCAAAAAAGGTATTTCTTGTCAGCACATTTACTCTTGGGATACAAATACTACCATGAAGTAGTATGGTTTCTTTCACCCACGTTCAAAAGCATAGATGCCGTGTTCTCTTTTATGCACAAAGTCACCCTAATAAAGTATCCTCAGTAGTGTTGATTTGCACTTATTTGTTCACAGTTTCTTACCCAATTGTCTCTGTGACCATTGGCTTCCAACAATATTCAAAGTCATAAGATTGGACATTTACCAATTAAATACAGGCACATTTTGCCTTTATTTTGAAATCACTTTATAGGGTTAGACCATCCTGACCATGATTCAGGATGTAGTTTTCAGTGAAACTACCAGTTCCACATGGGACCAAGCCTATGATCTTGGACTTAGCTAACTAATTGTGCTAACCCAGTAAAAGGACTTAAATCAGTTAAATAAATGTATATTTCTCAGCAAAACTAGGATGGGATAATAAAAATAAATCAAGCATAAAATTAACCAGACTAAAACCACTAAATGGCAGGCACTCTGTTCATTTATCATCATTAAGACTATAGAAAACTAGAAAATTTAATTGTTTTAGTCAAATCATTTCTTGGGAAGCAACTTGCAGTTAACCACATTTATTATACAAACATGATAGAGTCCATCTAAGTATTGGTAGAATTTCTGAAACAAACCAAAACACAAACAGACAAACAAACAAAACAATCAACTTTACAGCAATATTAATAAGTGCATATATAAATGTACACAAGTGGCCAAAGAGCTTGTTAAAATTAACTTCTAATTTTTACATAAAACACCTTGAAACCTTAAATTTTAAGACAAAACCAGATAAGTAAGTCTTTCACCAACTAATTTGACAGAGTACTTGTAAAGAGTGCAGCCACCACATTGTCAGTTTGTAGTACTATCGTGACTTGTGTGTTACTGTGATACTGGAAGATTTACCGCAGTATTTCAAATACCAGCAGGGTCACCCTTGGTGGACAGGTTTCACTGGAGCTTCCAGACTAAGAAAGACTAGGAAGAAAGACCTGTAGGTCTACTTCTGAAAAAAGTGGCCAGTGAAAACCTTATGCATAGCAGCGGAACATGGTCTGATACAGTGCCAGAAGATGAGCCCCTCAGGTCGGAAGGCACTCAAAATTCGACTGGGGAGGAGGTGCCTCCTCAAAATAGAGTCGACTTTAATGACGCGGATGGAGTCAAGCTTTTGGCAGCATCATTTACTGCCGTGGTAAGATGCAAAATGAGAAGAAACTGCTGCAAACATTCGTTAATCATTGAAATGTGGGATGTACAAAGTATGAATCTAGGAAAACTAGAAGTCGTCAAAAACATCGATATACTAGGCATTAGTGAGCTGAAATGGACTGGTATTCACCATTTTGAATCAGACGATCATATGGTCTACTATGCTGGGAATGACAGATTGAACAAGAATGGCATTACGTTCATTGTCGAAAAGAACATTGTTAAGAATTTTCATTTTCTTATGTTGAGGTGTAATTCACACTGAAAGCTATGGTCTTTGTTCTTCATCAGTAAGTGCTTCAGGTTGTCTTCACTTTTGGCAAGGAAGGTCGTGTCGTCTGCATATTGAAATTTGTTAATGAGTCTTTCTCCAATCCTGATGCTGCATTCTTCGCATAGTCTAGCTTCTTGGATTACTTGTTCAGCATACAGTTTGGATATGGTGAAATGATACAACCCTGATGCACACCTTTTCTAATTTTAAACTATGCAGTATTTCCTTGTTCTGTTTGAATGACTGCTTTTTGATCCATGTACAAGGATAGACAATGTTCTATTTTTATTCATGAGATTTTCGTTGCCTAATTTTTTTTTCATTAGATTGCCAGGTCCTTCTTCCTAGTCTGCCTTAGTATGGAAGCTCCCCTGAAACTTGTCCACTATGGGTGACCCTGCTGGTATTTGAAATGCCAGTGATATAGCTTTCAACATCACAGCACAAGAAAGTCACCACAGTACAAAAAACTGACACACGGGTGGTGGAGTCTCACAGTGGGCACTCAATAATTATTTGTTGTTTGATAGTTTAAACTTGAATTTGTACGAAACAACTGCCGTATGAAACCAATAATTGCCTATGAGATCTTCTATATATCTGTTGACATTCAGAAATAATTTCCTCGCCCCACTGCAGGTTAACTCAAACTTAGCCTTGACACAAGGTAAACAAGAACATCTTAAATACAATTTTAAAAAATATATATAGTGGCAAAGAATAAATTGCACACACCATTAACAAGCCCAGAAAAAAAAAAAAAAGTAGCATTTGCCTGGCAAGTATTTCTTTAAGCATGAAAAGAAGGAGGGAGGGAGGAAGGAAAAGGAAAGAGAAAGGAATGGAGAGAAGGAAGGAAAGAAGGAAGAAAAAAGAAATCTGTACGTATTATTCTGCAAAATCTGCAAAAGAATGTGTTATGTAAAACTAGATTAGAAAGCTCTGTTTCCTGTACAATGTATTATCCCAAATAATTATATCTGATCTACCAGGAGCCAAGTGTGTACGCCTTATGATAACCTTGACTAGTTACTTTAGAACAGTCGTTAATTTAGAACTTCAGGACAAAAAATAATTAATATTAACCCTTTCACTACCAGGCCAGCTACATGGTGAGTTATTTCTATTAGTTCTTTTCTCTGTAACCAACAAAACCACCAGACATGAATACTTAGACCAGTAGCTAGACAAAAGAAGATAGTAAAATTACTGTTTTGTTTCTAAAACTTTCCAGAGGTTGAAGGCACAGTTCACTACAAATGCTGCAATGGTCATCAGTACAAATTTGTTCTTACAATATAAACAGTCCTTATTGCATTTGATTATGAAGAGGAGAGGTGTAGATGTAGAGATTGTGAGGAGGAACAAAATAATTGATAATGGATTCATACTGGGTATGCAAGAACACACTGTGATCAGTCTCTCCACCAGGGGGCACTGCCACTCAGGCGAGATATCATGTACTAATTAATCTGTCCACCAGGGGGTACAGGCCCCTCTCTGTGATTATTACTGCCTTCCCATCTCTATTTCTGCAACAGAGTGTTTAGTCAGAATACCCACACCCAGTGAGTCCAATTTTGGGTTGCCCTGTAGCTTTGCCCAAGATTGCCTTTCCTGCTCTGTGGGAGCTGCTTAGGTCTGAGCTGCCATTCAGGGGAAGCACAGGCAAAATTTCCTTCATTTCAGGAGTAGGAGGGGCTGACACTCCCCAGAATGACCTCTGAGAGAACTGTCTTTTTGTTTTCAGAGACCCAGTGACCTTGTGGTTGTTGGTGGAGCATCCTCCACTTAGGTGACCCTCCTCCTGACTCCACCATAGGGAACCTTCTGTAGGAGTTCGTATCAGTCCAGCAGCCAACAGTTACCTGTTGAGGGAGGGGTAGTCACACTCCAAAAGACCCCCAGAGAGGTCTGCCTTGTTCCTATCAAAGCCTGCCCCATAGTATATTGGCTGTAGGTATAGCCTCCACTTAAGATGCCTGCTTCCTAGCACACAACAGCCTTAGTCAGCAGTCCTCAGTGCCAACCAGAATGGGAAGCAGACAGACCCAAGCTGATCCCAGGAAGGTCTGTTCTGTTGGTTTCAGAGGCTTGAGTTATGGGATGCTCAGGCTGAGTGCTGACAGTGGGAGTAAATTCCACTCCAGTGGCCTTCTGTAGCAGTTTGAAGCCCCCTTGCGGCCAACGGTTACCAGGTGGGGAAGGGGGTGTTGCACTCGGGTCAGATCCCCATGGAGATCTGCCTTGTTGCTATCAGTACCTCCCCTCAGGTAGACTGTTGGCTATGAATTCAGACTCCACTTAAGGTGCCTGCTTCCTAGCACACAGCAGCCTCAGACAGCAGTCCTCAGTGCCAACTGGAAGTGGGGTCAGGCTAACCCACACTGACCCCCGGGGAGGCTTATCCTCTTGATTTCAGAGGCCTGAGTTCTGGGGTACCCAGAAAGGCAGGTACAGTGCTGACTGTGGGAGTATGCAAGGATGGTTCAACATTAGAAAATCAATCAATGTAACTGATCACATAAACAAAACAAAGGAAAAGAATAACATGATCATCTTAATCGATGCAGAGAAGCCATTTGATAAAATTAAAAACCTATTCCTGATTAAAAAAAAAAAAACTCTCAGCAAAATAGGAATAGAAGGGAAATTCTTCAGCATAATGAAGGGCATATATACAAAACCAATAGCCAACATTATTCTAAATGGACAGAGACTGAAAGCACTCCACTTGAGAACAGCAACCAGACAAGGACGACATTTATCACCCCTCTTATTCAATATTATACTGGAAGTCCTAGCCAGAGCAATAAAGCAAGAAGGGGAAATAAAGGCATTCAAAATGGTAAGGAAGAAGTGAAACTATTCCTATTCATAGATGATCCTATACATAGAAAATCCCAGAAATTCTACAAGAAAGCTACTGGAACCAATAGAAGGATATAACAAAGTGACAGGGTACAAGATCAACGTATGAAAATCAGTTGGATTCCTCTACACTAACAAGAAAAACTCTGAAAAGGAAATCAGGAAAACAATAGCATTTAAAATAGACCCCCAAAAGATAAAACACTTAGGAATAAATCTAACTAGAGATGTGAAAGTCTTATACAAAGAAAACTACAGAGCACTATTGCAAGAAACCAAAAAAGACCTACTTAAAAGCAAAAACATACCTTGCATATGGATGGGAAGACTTAACATTTTGAAAATGTCAATACTACCCAAAGCAATCTATAGATATAATACAATCCCGATCCAAATTCCAACAATATTCTTTAATAATATGGAAAAACCAATCTCCAACTTTACGTGGAAAGGGAAGCAGCCCCAGAGAAGTAAAGCACTATTGAAGAAGAACAACGTATGAGGCCTCACACTCTCCGATTCCAGAACCTACAGCCATGATAGTCGAAAGAGCCTGGTACTGGTACAACATAAAGGCCTAAGGAACAGAATTGAGAACCCAGAAGTAAATAAGTCCACCAAAGGAAAGCTGATCTTTGACAAGGGATCAAAATCCATTAAATGGGAAAGGGATAGTCTCTTTCACAAATGGTGCTGGCAAAACTAGATATCCATTTGTAGAAAAATGAAACAAGATCCATACCTCACACCATACAGAAAAACTAACTCAAATGGAACAAAGATAGAAAAGTTAAAGGTAAAACAATAAAGGTCATGAAGGGAAACATAGAGACAAATCTGTAGTTGTTGTTAGGTGCCGTCGAGTCACTTCCAACTCATAGCAATCCTATGCACAACAGAATAAAACACTGCCCGGTCCTGCGCCATCCTCACAATGGTTGTTATGCTTGAGCCCATTGTTGCAGCCACTGTGTCAATCCATTTCGTTGAGGATCTTCCTCTTTTTCACTAACCCTCTACTCTGCCAAGCATGATGTCCTTCTCTGGGAATGGATCCCTCCTGATAACATGTCTAAATGTGAGATGAAATCTCACCATCCTTGCTTCTAATGAGTAATGGCTGTACTTCTCCCAAGACAGATTTGTTCATTCTTCTGGCAGTCCATGGTATAGTTAATCTAGGGGCCTTTATATTTTGGGCATGAATAGGCTATGAAACATAACTAAAAATGCATAAACAGCAGAAAATAAACTAGATAGCTGGGAGCTCATAAAATTGAATAGCTATGCTCATCAAAAGGTTTTACCAAAAGAGTAAAAAGAAAACCTAGGGACTGGGAAAAATTTTGGCAATGACATATCTGATAAGGGTCTAATCTCTAACATATATGTATAAAACTTCAACCCCTCAACAACAAAAAGACAAACAATCCAATTTAAAAATGGACAAAGTACGTGAACAGACTCTTCAAAAAAGAAGACATTCAGGTGGCTAACAAGCACATGAAGAGATGCTCGCGATCACTAGCCATCAGAGACATGCAAATCAAAACTACAATGAGACACCCTCTCACCCAAGCAAGAATGGCACTGATAAAAGAAAAAACAGAAAAAAAATGCTGGTTAGGATGTGGGAAGATTGGAACTGTTACACACTGCTGGTGGGAATGTAAAACAGCACAACCACTATGGAAAACAATATGGTGCTACCTTAAAATGCCAGAAATAAAAATACAGTATGATCCTGAGATCCCACTCCTAGGTGTATATGGTAGAGAAATAAGAGCTGTGACACAAATAGACATATGCACACCCACGTTCGTTGCAGCTTTATTCACAATAGCAAAAAGATGGAAACAAACTAAGTGCCCATCAACACGATGAATGAATAAACAAACTGTGATATATACATACAATGTAATACTGCCCCATGATAAAGAACAATGATGAATCCACGAAACATCTCACAAAGTAGATGAACCTTGAGGACATAATGTTGAATAAAATAAGTCAACTTAAAAGGACATATATTATATGAGACCACTATTATAAAAAGGCAAGAATAAGTTTATACACAGAAAGAAACATTTTTTTTATGGTACCAGGGATTGGGAAGGAGAGAGGGGGAATCACTTTTTGGATAGTAGACATGTGTTAATCCTGGTGAAGGGAAAGGTAGTACACAATATGGGGGAAGTCAATACAACATGACCAAGGAAAAGGAAGACACTAAGAGGTACACAAGAATATAGGGCACCTGCAGTAAATACTATAACATATACAATTCTGTAACAAGAGTAATAACAAACAATCTGTAAGTGAATACAGAGGTAGATAGGTATGCTAAATAGGTGAGGGAGAACATACTGCAGTACCCCGTGTGCATATATAGGTAGTATTGTGGATATTCCTACATACATATCTGTGAAGGCTGCATTTACATTCATTACACAATAGAGCACATAAGGGGCATAGTGATTGAAACTTCTTAGACAAAACCAAACACTTCGTGGGACTGAACTACTGGCATGAAGGCTAAGGGCCATAGTCTCCAGGGACATCTAGGTCAATTGGCATAACAGTTCATTAAATTTGTTACTGTATTTTTCTCCTTATTTTCATTTTTTTATGGCATGTATTTTCAGTATTGAAATGCATGCTCACTAACAGAGTGTGTTTAAATGTTTGGTTGGTTATATGGATTTTAGAAATATGATCTGGTAATACATGCCACCAATGAGACAAGTGAAACTGTGATGCAACGAATCTGTGGTACGACAATATACCCATAAAAAAATTATTGAGGGCACCTTTTCTTTAGGTTACATGGGGAACCTCAGTTTTCTAAATATAACACAGAAAAACAAAAACAAATCCATCAGGGCTCCTTAATCATCACATAGAAAAGCCATAATTATGCTTGCAAGTCTTATCTCACAGAAATGAGGGAACAAAAGGCAAAAGTTTACATATCTAACAAATCCAGGAAGCATCACCTAATAGAATGCTCAACCTACACAACAATGAAGCTCCAGCTCCAGTCTGCTGAGCTTCACGTATTTCAAAAGGTATCCACCTTGATGCTAAATGCATTAGAACCGGAATAACAACTTACCTCTGAGGTCCAGGGGCATAAAAAGGGGCTGATATACAATTAACCCAATGATAATGAAAGAGTTAAGATAATATTCTACATCTTAGTTTGATGAGCAGTATCTGGGGTCTTAAAAGCTTGCAACCGGTCATCTAAGATACAACTATTGGTCTCTTCCCATCTGAAACAAAGGAGAATGAAGAAAACTGAAAACTCAAGGTACCAATTAGTCCAAAGGACTAGTGGCCAACATGAACCACAGCCTCCTCTAACCTGACCAGAAGAACTAGATGGTGCAGGGCTACCACAAAAGACCATTCTGACCAGGATACAATAAACGGTTCCAGTTAGAATGGGTGAAAAATATAGAACAAAATTCAAATTCATGAAAAAGACCAGGCTTACTGGTCTAATAGAGACTGGAGGAACCCCCAAGATTATTGCCCCAACACAACCTACTAACAAGGGACTGAAGCCACTCCCAGGGGTCACCTTTCAACCGAATAATAGATTGGTCTAAAAAATAAGCAAATACACCTGTGAAGAATGTCTTCCTTAGAATAACAAACTATATGAGACCAAAAGGGCAGCATTTGCCCTAAAGCAAAGATAAGAAGGCAGGGAAAGGCAGGGAAAACCCACAAATGGAAACACAGAACACAGAGTAGAAATGGGGAAAGTGCTGACACTTTGAAGGGATTGCAACCAATGTCACAGAACAATTTGTGTATGAAAGGAAAATTAGTGTCCTGTGTAAACATTCACCTAAAGCACAATAAAATGTTTAAAAACAGAAGCAAGAAAGAAAAAAAGAAAATAATAGATAAGAAGAGCGAAGAAAAAATGAAATAGAAACATCTAGTATGTTTTGATTCAATATCTGGCTTAGAAAATTAAAGTAGCAAATTATAGAAAGCAGTGGTGATGATAGAGCAAAGGGATAAAAAATTAAAGTAGCGAATTATAGAAAGCAGAGGTGATGATAGAGCAAAGAGATAGATTAGTGTAATTAGATAAGCAGTTATGAGGCCTTCTGGTATGTGGTTCTAGTGGATGCAAGGGTTGAAATCTAGGGCTGACCTTAATTTTAGATAACTAAGTAGTCTAAGGAAACCCTGGTGGCGTAGCAGTTAAGTGCTACGGCTGCTAGCCAAAGGGTCGGCAGTTCAAATCCACCAGGCGCTCCTTGGAAACTCTATGGGGCAGTTCTACTCTGTCCTATAGGGTCACTGTGAGTTGGAATTGACTCGACGGCACTGGGGTTGGTTTTGTTTGGTTAAGTAGTCTAAAAAGATGTAGGAATCTAAAATAATACAATGCTCAAAGAGATGTCACTGTCAAAAAAACCAAATAAATGAAGCTAAATAATAAAATTGTGTTCATAATAGTATCTAAAACTGGTTTTAAAAAATCTTAAAAACAACAGATAAGTACTCCTAAACAAGTTTTTCAAATAACCAAGAAAGAGAAAGCTAATTGTGAGAGAATTAGTATTAATATGGTCACTTGCCTGAACATGCAGTACCTCTGCCTCCTTCTGATAAATAGACCAGACAGCTACTCTTCCTCTCCCACATCCAGCTGATGCTGGCTTTTAAAGGTCAATATAGAGAATATACAGGCCTTTGACAAGATGGTAGCAGGAACAGCTACACGCGCCCATTCCCCACCCCATAGAATACAAAAAAAAAAAAAAAAGGCAGCAGGACTAACTTTGTAAAAAAAAAAAAATTTAACTTTGTAGAACTCAGAAAACCAGTCACATAGAAGTGACCACAGGGTTACAACAACTAAGTGAACACTGAATCTTATAAATGATAGGAAACCTTTGGTTTTCTGCATGCTCTGTCCCACCCATTGCATGGCTCAGCATGGCCATCTTAAAGTGGTAGTGACTTACATGCCCAGACAAGATGTTTCTGGCTCTAGAGGGAGTGGAGCAGACTATATTCACAAATTGTTGTGCGTATGTATTCTAACCTGTCTGTTGGCTGTCTGAGGACTGCAGCAAGGCATTCTTCTCAATAGGTTTGCCTGTCTTAGAGCTCACACAGGGCTCAAAGTGACTGAGAGTAATAACCACTGGTAGCTGCCTAGGGCTAAAGAGTGCCATTAAGGCATACTGAGAAATCTTATGCTTTTTCCTTGGAATAATACTAGATTCAGTGCAAGCCTGCAAAGTGTTGAAGAAAAGCCCTGGCAGAGAGTCAATTTACAAAGACAGGGACAGGTTTTGTTTTTTTTCCCCTTGGTGTTCAAGGAAACCTCCATCAAAGCATTAGCTGAACACAAGCTACACAACAGAGACCTCAGGGTCCACACACATTCAAGAAGGCAGTCTTTACAAAAAATGGTTATTACACAAATAGGAAATCACTAAATGAATGAATGACTACATCCTTCAAAAATACAATAAACAAAGAAACAAACAGAAAACAACAAAAAAGCAGAAAAACTTGAAGAATCTGAATTCCAGAATTACATTATAATATTCAAATTTCAACAACAAAAACTAAAAAAAAAAAAATCACGAAGCACACAAAGATACATAAAAAGAGGGTCCAGTCAAAAGACCAAAATAAAATGACAGAAACCATCTCCATGGAACCCCAGTTAATAGACTTAGTAGACAAAAACTTTAGAAACAACAGTATTAAATATATTCGAAATACAAAAGGAAAACACAAAGAACTAAAGGAAATTAGGAAAATGATACGGGAACAAAATGAGAATATCAGTAAAGAGATAAAAAATATAAAAAGGAGGCAAACGGATATACTCCTCACCATTGAGTTGATTCCGATTCATAGCGACAGGAATTACGGAGCTGAAAGTACAATAACTGAAATTAAAAATTCATTGGAGAGGTTCAATAGCAGATTTGAGCTGTCAGAAGAAAGAATCAGTAAACTTGAAGATACTAGTAACCAGTTGTTGCAGAGTTGTGTGGCAGAGTAGACCTGTGCTCCATAGGGTTTCCAGTGGCTAATTTTTTCAGATGTAGATTGCCAGGCCTTTTTTCTGAGGTGCTTCTGAATGGACTCAAACATCCAACCTTTTGGTTAGCAGCTGAGGACATTAACCATTTTTACCACTAGGGACTCCAAATTTGAAGATAAGACAACTGAAATTTTTCGAGCGAGGATCAAAAATAAAAAAAAGAATGAAGAAAGCAAACAGAGCCTAAGGGAGTCATGGGACAGTATCAAATCAGCCAACATATGCATTATGAGAGACCCAGAAACTATGATAGAGAGAAAGGGACAGAAAAAATATATGAAGAAATAATGGTCAGAATTTCCTAAATTTGATGAAAGACATGAATCTACACAAAAAGAGCAAGAAGGGAATCAAAATGGGGCACTACAAAAAATCAGCTAATCACTAAATTAGGCAGTATTGAAGGAAATGGGGGACAAAAAGTGTAATACACAGAGAAAACAAGCAGCAAAATGGAAGAAGTATGTCCATCCTTATTGGCAATTACTTTAAAGGTACATGGATTAAGCTATATAATCAAAAGGTAGAGACTGATAGAACAGATAAGAAAACATGGTCCAACTATATGCTGCCTGCAAAAGACTCATTTGAGATCCAAAGACACAAATAGATTGAAAGTGAAAGGGTAGGAAAAAAATCTATGCAAATACTAACCAAAAGAGCTGTGGCTGCTATATTATCAAACAAAACAGATTTAAGTCAATGTCTGTAATAAGAAACAAAGAATATTACATAAAGATAAAAGGGTCAAATAATCAAGAAAGATAAAAATTATCAATATATATGCACCTAACAAGGGAAGGGACCCACAAATATATGAAACAAACATTGTCTGAATTGAAAGGAGAAATAAACAGTTCTAAAACAGTAGTTGGAAACTTCAATACCCACTTCCAATAATGCGTAGAATATCCAGACAGAAGATCAAGGAGGAAATATTGAAATGATAAAAACTATCTTCTCTAAAAATAATGGAATACAACTAGAAATCTATAACAAAAGGAAGATTCGAAATTTCACAAATATGTGGAAGTTAAACAATACACTATTAGTTAACCAATGGGTCAAAGAAGACATTACAAGGAAAATTAGAAAATACTTAAAAACAAATGAAAATGAAAGCACAACATACAAAAGCTTATGGTATGCAGTGAGGGCAGTGCTCAAAGAAAAATTGATAAACACGTACATCAAAAAAGAAACAAACTCTCAAATTAATAATCTAACTTTACAAATTGAGGAACGAGAAAAAGAAGAGAAAACTAAACCCAAATCAATGAGCAGGAAGAGAAAAAGATTAGAACAAAGATAAATGAAATAGAGAATAGAAGACAATACAGAGAATCAACAAATTAAAAAGGTGTGTCTTTGCCTAAATATAAAATCTAAAACCATAAAGATCATGGAAGAAAAAATAGAGACAACTCTGGGTGCCCTAGTACATGGCATAAACAGAATACAAACCATAACTAACAATGCACAAACAACAGAAGAGAAGCTAGATAACTGGGAGCTCCTAAAAATCAAACACTTATGCTTATCCAAAGACTTCACCAAAGGAGTAAAAACAGAACCTACACTCTGGGAAAAACTTTTTGGCTCTGACAGGTCTGATAAGGGTCTAATCTCTAAAATCTACAAGATACTGCAACACCTTAAAAACAAAAAGACAACACAATTATGGGCAAAGGATATGAGCAGATACTTCACCAAAGAAGACATTCAAAAGGCTAACAGATACATGAGGAAATGCTCACCATCATTAGCGATTCCCTGCTGCTGTCGATTCTGAGTCAACTACAATGAGATACTATCTCACCCCAACATGGCTGGCACTAATCCAAAAAACACAAAAAAATATTTGTTGGAGAGGTTGTGGAGAGACTGGAACACTTATACACTGCTGGTGGGAATGTAAAATGGTACAACCACTTTGAAATTGATTTGGCGCCTCCTCTAAAAGCTAGAAATAGAAGTACCATATAATCCAGCAATCCAACTCCTTGGAATATATTCTAGAGAAATAAGAGCTATCACACGAACAGACATATGCATACCCATTTTTATTGCAGCACTGTTCACAATAGCAAAAAGATGGAAACAACCTAGGTGCCCATCAACAGATGAATGGATAAATTATGGTACATACACACAACGGAATATTATGCAATGATGAAGAACAATGATGGACCCGAGAAACATGGATGATTCTGGAAGGCATTATGCTGAGTGAAATTAGTCAGTCGCAAAAGGACAAATATTGTATGACGCCACTAATATAAGAACTCAAGAAAACGTTTAAATACACAAGAAAACATCCTTTGATGGTTATGAGGATCGGGAGGGAGGGAGAGGGGAATTTACTAACTGGATAGTAGACAAGAATCATCTTAAGTAAAAGGAAGGACAACACACAATACAGGAGAATTCAGTACAACCGGACTAAACCAAAAGGTAAGACATTTCCTGAACACAACCAAACACTGAAAGGACAGAGTAGCTGGGTCTGGGTCCTGGGGACCATGGTTTTGGGGGACGTCTAGGTCAATTGGCATAACAAAGTTATTAAGAAAATGTTTTGCATCCCACTTTGGTGAGTGGCGTCTGAGGTCTTAAAAGCTTGTGAGCAGCCATCTAAGATGCATCACTTGGTCCCAACCCACTTGGAGCAAAGGAGAATAAAGAACACCAAAGATACAAGAAAATATTAGCCCAAGAGACAAAAGGGCCACATAAACCAGAGACTCCATCAGCCTGAGACAAGGAGAACTAGATGATGCCCGGCTACCACCAATAACTTCCCAGACAGGAAAAACAACAGAAAGTCCCTGATGGAGCAGGATAAAAGTGTGGAGCAGAACTCAAATTCATGTAAAAAAGACCAAACTTAATGCTCAAGACTGGAGGAATCCCTGAAGCCATGGCCTCCATATGCTCTGTTAACCCAGAACTAAAACCATTCCCAAGGCCCACTTTTCAGACAAAGATTAGACTGGACTATAAAACGTAAAATAATATTCATGAAGAGTGTGCTTCTTAGTTCAATCAGATACAGGAGACCAGATGAGTGGCTCCTGTCTGGAGGCAGGATGAGAAAGCAGGAAGGGACAGGAACTAGTTGAACGAACACAGGAAACCCAGGGCGGAAAGGGGGAGTGTGCTGTCACATTATAGGGATTGCAACTAATGTCATAGCAATATGTGTATAAATTTTTGTATGAGATATTAACTTGAGCTGAAAACTTTCACCTAAAGCACAATTAAACAAAAAAAAGTCTTTGAAAAAAGTCAACGATATTGACAGTCCATTAGCTAAGCTGATAAGGATAAAAAGGAAACACAAATATCTATAATCAAAAATGAAAATGAGGACATTACTACTGACCCTACAGAAATGAAAAGCCTTAAGAGAATACTGTGAAAGCTTTTATGACAACAAATTAAAAATATTAATTGAAAGCGACAAATTTCTAGAAGCATACAAACTAAATTAACTTAGGAAGAAAAGAAAATTGCAACATTTTCATAACAAGCGAAGAGATGAATCAGTAATCAAAAACTTCCCAAAAAAGTAAAGTCTAGGAACAGATGGCTTCACTGATGAGCTCTACCAAGTGCCAATTCTTCTAAAACTCTTCCAAAAAAATAAAAGAGGAGGGAAGGAACACTTCATAATTCATTCTACAAGGCCAGCATTACCCTGATACCTAAACCAGATAAAGACATCACAAGAAAAGAAAACTATAGTCCAATGCCCCCTATGAAAATAGATGTAAAAACCCTCTACAAAATATTAGGAAATTAAATCCAACAGCATGCTAAGAGGATTATACTCCATGACGAAGTGGAACTTTTGCCAGGAGTGCAGTGATGCTGCAACATGAGAAAACCAGTCAATGTAATATATCACATTGTTGGAACAAAGTAATCACATTATCATCTCAGGTGATGAAGAAAAGACATTTGACAAAATCCAACACGCTTTCATGATGAAAACACTTAGCAAACTAAAAATATAAGGAATAATCCTCAACATTATAAATGGCATTTATTTTTAAAAATCTACAACTAACATCGTACTCATTGGGGATGGAATGAAATGTTTCCGCTAAGATCAGGAAGAAGACAAAAATGCCTGCCCTCACCACAGCTATTCCACATTATACTCTAAGTTATAGCCAGAGCAATTAGGCAGAAAAGTATTAAAGGACACCCAAGTCAGAAAGGACGAAGTATAACTATCTCTATTTGCAGATGACATAAGCCTATATATAGAAAATTCAAGAGTCCACAAGAAAGCTATTTGTTGTTGTTATTGTTAGGTGCCATGGAGTCAGTTCTGACTCATAGTGACAACAGAATGAATCACTACCCAGTCCTGCGACATCCTCACAATTGTTGCTATGCCTGAGCCCATCCTTTCAGTCACTGTGTCTGTCCACCTCATTGAGCATCTTCCTCTCTTTCATTGACCCTTTACTTTACCAAGCATGATATCCTCCTGTAAGTACTGGACCCTCCTGATAACATGTCCAAAGCATATGAGGCAAAGTTTTGCCATCCTTGCTTCTAAGGAGCATTCTGGCTGTACTTCTAATAAAAATAACTTTTAGGGAAAGCTATTACAGCTAATAAATTAATTCCAAAAAGTTTCAGGGTATAAGATTGATGAACAAAAATCAATGATGTTTCTAGACACCAGCAATGAACAAGATGAAAGGAACTTAAGAAAACAATTCCATTTATGATAACATTTAAAGAATAAAATAGCTAGGAATAAATTTAACCAGTGATATAAACTGAAAACAATATTACTTTGGTGAAAGAAATTAAAGAATTTCTAAATAAGTGAAAATACATCCCATGTTCGTGGATTGGAAGAAATTAAAATTGTCAAGATGTCAATATTAACTACAGTGGTCTACAGATTTAACTCAATTCCTATCAAAATTCCAATATTTGTTATAAAATGGAAAGGCTGATTCTCAAATTCATACAGAATCACAAGGTATCCTGAATAGCCAAAAAATCTTGAAAAAAAAAAGTAGGAAAATTCACACTTACCAATTTCAAACTATACTACAAAACTCAGTAATAAAGCAGTGTGGTACCATCATATGGACAGACATATAGACTAATGGAATACAATTGAGAATTCAGAAATAAACACATAAACCTATGGTCAATTGATTTCCAACAAAGTTGCCAAGTCCACTCAATAGGAAAAGAATAATCTCTTCAATAAATGGTGCTGGAACAACCAGACCTCCACATGCAAAAGAATGAAGGTGTACTCATACCTCACACCATATACAAAAATTGACTCAGAATGGATCAACAGCCTAAACATATGGACTCAAACCATAAAACCCTTAGAAGAAAATAAAGGGGTAAAGCTTCACGACTTTGTTTTTGACAATGGATTCTTAGATATGACACCAAAAGCTTGAGTAACAAAAGAAAAAAAATAGATAAATTAGACATCTTCAAAATTAAAAACTTTTGTGCATCAAAGGACTTTGTCATGAAAGTAAAGAGACAGCCTACAGAATGGGAGAAATATTTGACATATATCTGGCAAGTGTTTAATATCCAAAGTGTATAAAGAACGTCTACAACTCAGCAACAGAAAGACAAACAATTCTAATAAAAAATGGCCAAAGGACTTGAATAGACATTTCTCCAAAGAAGGTACACAAATGTCCGGTAAGCATGTGAAGATACTCAACATCATGTCATTAATCATTAGGTAAATGCAAATCACAGCTACAATTAGATATTACTTCATCACCAGTAGGATGGCTATTATCAGAAAAATGGAAAATAACAAGTATTGGGGAGAATGTAGAGAAACCGGAACCATCGTGCATTGCTGGTGGAGATATAAAAAGATAATCACTCCGGGAAAGAGACTGGCTTTTCTGCAAAAAGTTGAACATACAACTACTATAGAGAAAAAAACTTTTTTTTTTTTTTGGGATGCATCAATTTCATTTCCAGGTATATACCCAAAATAACTGAAAGCAGGAACTCAAACAGACACTTGTATGCCAGTGTTCATTGTAGCACTGTTAGCAAGAGCCAGAAGGTGGAAACAACCCAAGTGTCCATCAACAGATGAATGGATAACAAATTGCAGTATATCTATAAAATGGGATATTATTCAGCCATAAAGACAAAAGAAGTTTCTATACATGCTATGACATGTGACTAAACCTTGAAAACATTACAATGAGTGAAATAAATCAGATGCTAAAGGACAAATATTATATGATCTCACTTATATTAAAAAAAATTGATAAAAGGCATAGAGAAAAAAGTTAATTAGTGCTTACCAGGAGCTGGATGGAGGAGAGAAGGTGGAGTTACTGTTTAACAGGTACTGAATTTCTGTTTGGGGTGATCGAAAACTTTTTTTGAAACAGATAGTGATGAGGGTTGTACAACATGGTGAACATAGTTAATGTCACTGAAATATTCACTTAAAATGGCTTAAATGGCAAGATTTTGTCACATCTATTTTACCATAATAAAATTTTCAAAAAAACAGCTAAACTAGAGTTTTCTATCATTTAAGAATCAAAATGTATATTGTCATTTAGCAGATGACATCATTGGGCCACAAGAATTAAGAGACCAAGTTTGGTAAGAACGGATGTATCACATTGTATGCAAATCATACATCAACAGAATGTAACACTGAAAAAAAATTATTTTGTGCCCCAAAATCCTATGTAAACAGAGAAATATTTGATAATCACCTGTGACCTATGAGAAACAACTATATGCCAATACGTAAAAATAATAGTAATAATTTAAATGAGAAAAAAGACAACATACAAAGTATTTATTTAGTATCTATTTGGTAGTATCTATTTATTTTTTATTAGGTAGATGGAAACCCTTGTGGCGTAGTGCTGTGTCTGCTAACCAAAAGGTCAGCAGTTCGAATCTACCAGGTGCTCCTTGGAAACTGTGGGGGAGTTCTACTCTGTCCTATAGGGTTGCTATGAGTCTGAACCGACTCGATGGCAATGGGTTTGTGTTTTTTTTTTTATTAGGTAGATAATCCTCACAACTGGACCAATAGGCAACATCATGATAAATGGAGTAAAGATTGAAGTTGTCAAGGATTTCATTTTACTTGGATCTACCATCAATACCCATGGAAGCAGCAGTCAAGAAATCAAAGGACACATTGCATTGGGCAAATCTGCTGCAAAGATGTCACCTTGAAGACTAATATGCACCTGATCCAAGCCATGGTATTTTCAATTGCATCATATGCATGCAAAAGCTGAACAACAAATAAGGAAGACAGAAGAACTGACACCTTTGAATTGTGGTGTTGGCGAAGAATATTGAATATACCATGGACTGCCAAAAGAACGAACAAATCTGTCTTGGAAGAAGTACAACCAGAATGCCCCTTAGAAGCAAGGAGGGTGAGACTGCGTTTCATATACTTTGGAAATGTTGTCGTGAGGGTTCAGTCCCTGGAGAGGGATGTCATGCTTGGTAAAGTACAGGGTCAACAAAAAAGAGGTAGACCCTCAATGTGATGGATTGACACAGTGGCTGCAACAACGGGCTCAAGCATAACAAGGATTGTGGGCATGGTGCAGGACCGGGCAGTGTTTTGTTCTGTTGTATATATGGTTGCTATGAGTCCGAACCAACTGGACAGCCCCTAACAACAACAACAAGGCAGTGGTTAAGAGCTCGGCTGCTAACCCAAAGGTCAGCAGTTCAAATCTACCAGACGCTTCTTGGAAACCCTATGGGGCACTTCTAATCTGTCCTGTAGGGTTGCTATGAGTCAGAATAGACTCGAGAGCAATGGGTTTGGTTTTGCGGTTATATGGAAAGGAGCCCCAGCGGCACAATGGTTAAGTGCTCAGCTGCTAATCAAAATGTTGGCAGTTCTAACCCAACCAGCAACCATGCAAGAGAAAGACCTGGCTATCTGATTCCTTAAAGATTACAGGCAAAAAAAAAAAAAACCTGTGGAGCATTTCTACCCTGTCATGTGGGGTCACTATGAGGCAAAAATCAACTTGACGGCACTCAACAATAACAACAAATAATATATGGAACAAAGGAAGAAAGAAATGCCATGATGAAAACTGTGCTGGCTATGAATAGAAACATAGTAATGACCTTTATAAGCAATATGGAAATGGAAAGTCAATGTAAAAGGGACTGGAGTTTGTCTTTTGTTTTTCTTTAATTTTTATTATTGTACTTTAGGTAAAGGTTTACAGAACAAGCTACCTTCTCATTAAATATTTAGTACACATATTGTTTTGTGACATTGGTTAACAACCCCACTACGTGTCAACACTCTCCCCTTCTCAACCTCGGGTCCCCTATTACCAGCTTTCCTGTCCCCTCCTGCCTTCTCTTCCTTCCCTCTGGGCTGGGGTACCCATTTAGCCTTGTTTTGCTTTGTGGGCCTGTCTAATCTTTGGCTGAAGGGTGAACATCGGGAGTGACTTCATTATTGAGCTAAAAGAGTGTCCAGGGGCCATACTCTCAGGGTTTCCCCACTCTCTGTCAGGCCAGTAAGTCTGGTCTTCTCTTGTGAGTTAGAACTTTGTTCCACATTTTTCTCCAGCTCTGTCTGGGACCCTCTATTGTGATCCCTGTCAGAGCAGTTGGTGGTAGTATCCAGGAACCATCTAGTTGCACTGGATCCAGTCTGGTGGAGGCTGCGGTAACTGTGGTCCATTAGTCCTTTGGACTAATTTTTCCCTTATTTCTTTGGTTTTCTTCATTCTCCCTTGCTCCAGATGGAGTAAGACCAGTGGAGTATCTTAGATGGCCGCTCACAAGCTTTTAAGATCCCAGACACTACTCACCAAAGTAAAATGTAGAACATTTTCTTTATGAACTATATTATACCAGTTGAGCTCTATGATCCCTGAAACCATGATCCCCACATCCCTTGGCCCAGTAATTTGGTCCCTCAGAGTGTCTTTTTATTCTCCCTTTGATGAATGAAAATTTTAATCATGAGGAGGTCCCATTTATCTATTTTATCTTTTGCTGCTTGTGCTTTCAGTATTATATTGAAGAATCCATCAATAAAAACTAGATCCCTAAGTATTACCAATGTGTTTTCTTTGAAGAGTTTTATGGTTTCTTTTATCATATTTAGGTCTTCGATCCATTTTGAGTTAGTTTTTGTACCTAGTGTGAGATATGGGTCCAGGTTCATTCTTTTGCTTGTGGAAATCCAGTAGTGTCAGCATCATTTATTAAAAAGATTAGTCTTTCCCCCATTGGATGGATTTAGCAGCCGTGCCAAAAATCAGTTGGCCATAGATGGGTGGGCTTATTTCTGGACTCTCAATTCTATTCCATTGACCTATATGTCTATCATTTTACCAGTACAACGCTGTTTTGGTTACTTGATATTTTATATAAATAGGCAAGCATATAGCTTATTATTGGTTACCAAGGGCAGACAAGAGGGAGGGGGAAAAGAAAGACTCAATGTTTGGTTATAATATTTCGAAATTAGGAAGTGTGAGTCTTCTTATTTTGTTCTTTTTCAAGATTGTTTTGGCTATTAAAGGGCCTGTGCCGTTCCATATGAATTTGAGGGTTGGCTTTTCCATTTATGCAAAGAAGGTTGTTGGTATATTGACAGATATTGCATTAAATCTGTAGATTGCTTTAGGTAGTGTTGACATCTTAAGTCGTCTGATCCATGAGCACAGCATAGCCTTCCATTTATTTAGGTTTCCTTTAGTTTTTTTTTTAGTTATTTTGGAAACCCTGGTGGTGTAGTGGTTAAGAGATACAGCTGCTAACCAAAGGGTTGGCAGTTTGAATCCACCAGGCGCTCCTTGGAAACCCTATGGGGCAGTTCTACTCTGTCCTATAGGGTAGCTATGAATCAGAATCAACTCAACGGCAATGGGTATTTATATAAAATATCAAGAATAGGCAAGCATATAGCTTATTATTGGTTACCAAGGGCAGACAAGAGGGAGGGGGAAAAGAAAGACTCAATGTTTAGTGGACATTGAGCTTGTTAAACATGATGGTATAATTTGGGAACAAGTAAGGGTGATTTTTTTTAACAATAATGATGAACGTAATCAATGTCACTGAACTGTATATGTGAAGATTGTTGAAATGTCTAATTTTTTAACATATATTTAACAGAATGAAAAAGGAGGAGGAGAATTGAGAAATCATTGGGCTTTATATGTGTATGTTGGTGTGGAAAGGACTCCTCTTTTCATGGGATTCTTCAGCCAAGATGATTTACCTGCAAATCACACACCTCTTAGCTCCTCAAAGCAAGGCTAAAAATCCACAGCTAGTAGTATCAGCAATCATGTAACCTACAAACCAAACCCACTGCAGGCTCCCATATTCCAGGTTTATTCCCAAATCACATGTGATATAGTATTTGACTTGGGACTGGTATCGGTGTACTTGTTGTTGTTATTGCCCTTGAATTGGTTCTCACTCATAGCAACCCATTGCGCAACAGAACTAAACACTGCCCAGTCCTTTGCTATCCTCACAATCATTGCTGTTTGAGCCCGTTGTAGCAGCCACTCTGTCAATCCATCTCATTGAGAGTCTTCCTCTTTTTTGAAGACCCTCTACTTTGCCAAGCATGATGTCCTTCTCCAGGGACTGGTCGCTCCTGATAACATGTCCAAAGTATGTAAGACGAAATCTTGCCGTCCTCACTTCCAAGAAGCAAGTCAGCTGTACTTCTTCGAAGACAGATTTGTTCATTCTTCTGGTTGTTGTTGCTAGGTGCTGTCCAGTCAGTTCCAACTCATGGCAACCCTATGTACAACAGAACGAAACACCACCCAGTCCTGCACCATCCTCACAATCATTGTTATGCTTGAGTCCATTGTTGCAGCCACTGTGTCAACCCATCTCATTTAGGGTCTTCCTCTTTTTCACTGGCCCTCTACTTTACCAAGCATGATGTCCTTCTCCATGGACTGATCCCTCCTGATAACATGTCCAAAGTATGTAAGACGTAGTCTCACCATCCTTGCTTCTAAGGAGCATTCTGGTTGTATTTCTTCCAATATAGATTTGTTCGTTCTTTTGGCCGTCCATGGTATATTCAATATTGCTCACCAAAACTAGAATTCTTAGGCATCAATTCTTCTTCCATTTCCTTATTCATAGTCCAGCTTTCACATGCATATGAGGCAATTGAAAACACCATGGCTTGGGTAAGGCGTACGTGTGTCTTCAAGGTGACATGTTTGCTTTTCAACACTTTAAAGAGGTTTTTTGCAGCAGATTTCCCCAATGCAATGTGTCTTTTGATTTCTTGACTGCTGCTTTCATAGGTGTTGATTGTGGATACAAGTAAAATGAAATCCTTGACAACTTCAAATTTTTTCTCCATTTATCGTGATGTTGCTTCTTGGTCCAGTTGTAAAGATTTTTGTTTTCTTTATGTTAAGGTGTAATCCATACTGAAGGCTGTAGTCTTTGATCTTCATCATTAAGGGCTTCAAGTCCTCTTCACTTTCAGCAAGCAAGGTTGTGTCATCTGCATAACGCAGGTTATTAATGAGCCTTCCTCCAATCCTGATGCCCTTTCTTCTTCATAAAGCCCACTTTCTCGGATTATTTGTTCAGTATACAGATTGAACAAGTATGGTGAAAGGGACAACCCGGGCGCACACCTTTCCTGATTTTAAAGCATGCAGTATACCCTTGTTCTGTTTGAATGACTGCTTCCTGATCTATGTACAGGTCCTCATAAGCACAACCAAGTGTTCTGAAATTCCCATTCTTTGCAATGTTATCTATAATTTGTTAGGATACACACTAGTTGAATGCCTTTGCACAGTCAATAAAGTACAGGTAAACATCCTCCTGGTATTCTCTGCTTTCAGCCAGGATCCATCTGACATCGGCAATGATATCCCTGGTTCCACCTCCTGTTCTGAATCTGGCTTGAATTTCTGGCAGTTCCCTGTCGATATACTGCTGCAGCCGCTTTTGAATGATCTTCAGCAAAATTTTACGTGTAAGTGATATTAATGGTATTGTTCGATAATTTCCACATTCAGTTGGATACCTTTCTTGGGAATAGGCATAAATACTGCTATCTTCCAGTTGGATGGCCAGGTAGCTGTCTTTCAAATTTCTGGGTATAGACAATTGAGCACTTCCAGTGCTGCATCTGTTTGTTAAAACATCTCAATTTGTATTCCGTTAGCTCCTGGAGCCTTGTTTTATGCCAATGTCTTCAGTGCAGCTTGGACTTCTTCCTTCAGTACCATCGGTATTGCCTACTTGTGCTCCCTCTCCCATTATTCTTCACAGCACAGATTGAGTTAAACAGTTAAAAAAAAGAGAGAGAATACTAATTAATATAATATCTTACTGTACTATTCAATTTAATAGCTTCTTAGTACTACTACTACTAATTAAAGTCTTAATAGGGGTTTTCATTTCCCAGTCATTTGGATGATACATCTTTCTAGCTTTTCTGGATTCTCCTGAGCTAGCAAAATTGGTGATAATTCATAGAGTCCTATTTTCTGAGCAAGTTTTAAGGCTTTTTCCTTTTATAAGTCAGGATCTGGCAATGAGTGCATTTCTCTTTTTGTAACAGCTAATATTTACTTTAACCACTTTATATAGTTTATATAAAATCATATCAATCACTTCTAACTATATAGTCTCTGAAAAAAAATTACAGTCTCATTTTAGGACTGGGAGCAGAGGGCTAGAACATGGAGCATTTGAATCCTTGCTTCTGTTCCAAACAGTAGTAAATTCTTATTCATTATTTGTTTAATTGAGTTGAATTGAAAACTTTACCACATCTTTAACTTCAAGGTTTTGTTTTTGTCCTCTTTTATGATTCGAATTCTCATGGTTCCATCTTGTGGTGAAAAAGAGAATAGGTTCCGTATAGGGCTATTAGGTTTTTTTGTTTTGGTTTTCATTCGTAAAAAGCTTGAAATAACACCCAATAAAAAATAAACAAAAATGTATAACTTTAGTTATCTCAGAAATGTTTTAATATGTTTTACTTGCCTTCAAGGATTTCATAGTTCAGCAGAAAAGAAAGGGATGTAGGCAGGTATTTCCATATAGCGTGACTGATAATAAAATAGAGATTTGCACAAGGGACTCTAGTGACACAAAAAGCATGCTTGAACACTTTCACCTCTTTGGAAAATCAGTGAGAAATAGTCCAGTTTGTTTGATCCTTCAGGGCTTGGGTTAAAATGCTGAGCTTCATTGAAATGAAAATAGAAGACAAATGCCTGAATTCTTTTGAAGGAAAAAGAATAAGGCCTCCAAAACTTGGATCAGATACAGGGAACTGAGGTAAATATCAAGAGTCAAAGTGGAGAGATAAATAGGGATTAGGTATCCAGGAATAATGCTTCATAGAGGAATAAGGAGGTATGGGCAAAAAGGAAGTGGAGTAGAAAAATACTACAGATAATAAGGAGCTGGAGGGATGGGAATGGGAAGGAAGAGGACTTAGGCTTTCAAATAAGATGGCCTTTTAAATTGACTTTTTGAGGTATCACTCTGCACCAAAAACATAATAATGTTAAAAAAAAACAAACCAAACCCTTTGCCATTGAGTAGATTCCGACTCATAGCGACCCTAGAGGACAGAGTAGAACTGCCCCATAGGGTTTCCAAGGTGCACCTGGTGGATTCAAACTGTTGACCTTTTGGTTAGCAGCTGTAGCTATTAACCACCATGCCCCCAGGGTTTCCATAATAATATTAGATAAAATATAGAGAAAAGACAAGATCCAATCAGACCAAAAAAAAAAAAAATCTCTGTGAATCATAAATAAAAAAGAAAGGCACAGCAATTAGCAAGACTAAAGCCAAGACCTTCTGTTCTCGGAGCTCAAAATCAGGCAGTGGAACCAGGAATTAAGTCTCCCACATGTTCCTGGGAATTGACGCATTCTGTGTAAGTTTGGAGACTAGGACCAAGCTTAATGATCATAGAAAAAGGTTGAAAAGCTGTGACAATCTCTGACTGAGGCAACATATGTGATAAAACAGACCTTGGGAGGCAAGCAAACACAGACCACAGAATCGTGAGCAGAATCTGTCAAGCCCCTCAAAGGCTGAGTGACTGATTCTAAAATTTGTACGACATGACTGCAAGAAAGTAATACTGAATCATCAATATAAACCCTCTATAGTAGATACTGTCAGTGCCCCACACTGACCTGACTTCCACAAAAAGTGTATTTCTTTGCAGGTTTTCTCTGCTACCTAAAGTTTTATTTGTCACCCATGCAACAAGCTAGAATTGCCAAGAAATTAATCTCCTCCCCCAAAATTGAACAAAACTTCAGTTACCCACAGTGACAATTTGCCTGATAACAAACCTTTTTTGGCTACCTTCCCTTCCCTGCCTCATTTCCTCATTCCCTTAACAGTGTTTCCTTAGATCACTTACAGATAACCTATTTAAACAGGAATCTTTGTTTTGGAATCTGATTCAAGGGTAGCCCAAAATAAGATATTCTGGTTTTGTACTGAAGATACCTAGGGGCCAGCTAGAGGTAAAAGAAAAACTGCCAGAAAAGGGGAGGTAAAGAGAGAAAGAGGGAGGAAGAGTGTCTCCAACACAAAAAGAGATTACAAAGCAAAATAATGAAACAATCTTAGAAGAGTGTAAAATAACTGTGTTTAGGATACTCATAAAGATAAATTAGAGAATGGATAAATTTTACATAAGAATACAAAAGAAAAAATAAGCAGAAACAAAATAGGATGCAGTGGATATGAATGTGGATCTAATAGAACCCTTATCAAACCAAAAAACCAAACCCAAGGTTGTTGAGTCGATTCCGACTCATAACAACCCTATAGGACAGAGCAGAACTGCACCAGTTTCCAAGGAGTACCTGGTGGATTTGAACTTCCAACCTCTTGATTAGCAGCCACAGCACTTAACCACTACACCACCAGGGTTTCCAATAGAACCCTTAGAAGGGAAAATTCTAGTAATAGAAATAAAATATTAATAGAATAAAGTTTTGACTGGACCTTGAATAGAGAATGAGGAAATTTGAAGATAGCACTGAGGAATTGACCATTCATAGAAACAAAGTCATAAGATACTTCATTTTATAAAGATCCATCAAGCTACTGCTGTCTCTCAATGTCCAACTTGCTGGTAGCAAAACCAATGCTGAGCCCCCAATAATATCTATTCTTCAAAAAGACCAATCAGCCACTTGGTTGTGAGTTGACTATATTGTGTGCCCTTCTGTCTTGAAAGGGTCAGTGGTTCATCCTCGTGGGGAGAGATATCCATTCTAAGTATGGGCTTACCTTTTCTTCCCACAGAACCTCAGGCAGTACCACTATTTAGGGGCTTACAGAATACCTGATCCACAGGCGCTGAATTCCACACAACATAGTATATGACCAGGGAACCCACTTCACAGCAAAGGAAGTTCAGAAGTGGATCCATGACCATGAGAATCACTTGTCATATCACATACCACACAATCTAGAATCAGCCAGCCCCACACAATTCTGCAATGACCAACTAAAGGCACAGTGGAAGTGACATTTTGCAGGCAATACTCTGCAAGAATGGGATTCCTTCCTTCAGGATGCAGTATATGCATTAAATCAGAGAACTTTGTATGATGCGGTGTCTCCAGTAGAAAGAAACTTAGGTCTGGGATCCAAAGAATGAAAGCAAGAGTGGTCCCACTTACTGTAATCCAAATGATCCACTGGGGTATCTCTGGACTCTGCAGGATTAGATGCCCTGGTCCCCAATGGGAACCTTGTCAGTGATCATATAATTGGTCCCACTGAACTAAAAACTATAGCTGCCGCCTGGGTTCTTTGAGCTCTTTTTGTCTAGGCACCACCAGTTGAGAAGAGGAGTTAATACTGTTGCAAAGGTTATTGACCCTGATCAGCAGGAAGAGTCTGGGTTCATTTTACACTCTGGTGGCAGAAAGGAAAATGTGTGGAACCTATGTAATCCACTTGATCATTTTTGGTACATACACGCCTACTTGGACAACTGCAGGGACCCCAGCCTGAGAAAGGAATGATTATCAATGGTGCAAACACTTTGGAATGAAATTTTAGGAATCACTTGACCGGAGAAACCATCAGCACCTGCAGTGGTTATAGTGATGGTAGGAGATGAGCACCTGTTGTGGCCTAAGATAAAATGCAGTGATGAGAGCAGTAGTATATCCCATTAATTTCTCTCTTCTAAGTTTCTCCCTGGGAATTAAGGCAAACAGGAACCATGGAGGGGTTCCTCCATGAACATATGTTGGAAATGTAGAAATGGCAGCACAAGAGGTAGAATATAGAAGTATAGAGATGTGATAGTCAAATATCTTTGAAAATAATCTGAAGCAGGGAGCGTAGCTTCCACTGCTGCTCCCATGAATGCTGAGAACACACTTACCCTGAACTGCCATCAATCAATGGAAGAAACACAGTGGAGATACTAGTGCTATCCCATTTCTACCCTTGTGAACTTCCTACAGGCCTGTCAAATCTTTGTCAGAACTACGCTGTGGTCTGAGAATCTTTTCACTCAATCCTTCCTTCCCTTCCTCCTTTCTCAAGTGTCAGACTTGAATCACAATCTGAAAGCTCACCCTGCCTACTTATGCTCCCTCCCCCATTATTCTTCACAGCACAGATGTTTCACCAATAAAGTTCTTGAATATCCAGTCCCATCTTGACATCTGTTCTTCAGAAGACAAAAACTGACACACAGGCTATGTTTTTTGTCTTCTGGTTATGAAAAGTAAATTTTAATCAGACTAACCCTTCTGTAAAGAAATAGAAAAAAGTGATTTTTATGGTAATTGAAGAAAGCAGAGAACTACCATATTACTCTGGATTTAAAGGACCATGATCCCGGATATGGGGAAACACTGAGAGATAAACCTCACATTCACACTGCTTTACCTTTCAGGGTTTTTTTTTTCCAATTCATAAGTAGTGGGACAGAGGATGAAAGGCTGAACAGAGCCTCTAGATATATTAAGGAACTAGGGAAGCAAAAGTTATAGTTTGGAAGCCACCAAAGTGGAGGGTAATACCGCAGATTTAAGTTGGATTCCCTAGGTGAATACAAACTAGACTAACAACAGGCCAGAAATAAACATCCCCTCAAACAAAATTAAAAGCCAGCCTTCATTCAGAAAAAATCGCTGATTGGATTAAGATGGAAACCCTGGTGGCATAGTGGTTAAGTGCTACGGCTGCTAACCAAAGAGTCGACAGTTCGAATCTGCCAGGCGCTCCTTGGAAACTCTACGGGGCAGTTCTACCCTGTCCTATAGCGTCGCTATGAGTCGGAATTGACTTGACAGCACTGGGTTTCGTTTTGTTTTGATTTTGGTTTAAGACAATCTTCTATCATAACTGCCTGCCAGAAGCAAAAGTTAATCCTTCCTAGAAGAATATATCATAATCAAGAACATCAAGTTATCTCTACAAATTTTTATACATAATGTCCAGGGTTTGATTTAAAAAAAAATTATAAGGTACGATGGATAAAAAAAGTGACCAAAAGCAAGTGAAAATAAATAAATATTAATAATAATCAAAAGAAATAAACCTACATGAGTTCCAGATACTGGAGTTATCAGAAAGAGATGCTAAAATAATAATGAAAAATATGTTCAAGGAAATAATGGAAAAAATAATAAAATTTCATCCAATTACTGAAATAACATTTTAAAAAGCAAATTCTAGAACTGAAAAACTAATACTAAGAACCCAGTGGATGTGTTTAACAGCAAAGAACTAGAAATACAGTTAGTGAAATGTAAGATAAATCACAGAAAATATCAACTGAAGCATGGGGAGGAACAAAAAATGAAAAATACAAGAAAGAGAAAGAGACAGATTGAGAACAAATGGCAATAAAAGACATACAGGGTATGGTGGAAAGATGTAATATACATGAAATTGGAGGCACGAAAGGAAGAGTGAGGCAGACTTAATATTTTAAGAGATAATATAATGGTCAAGAATTTTCCCAAAAAAAGAAATGAGATCATGCCATAGATTGAATAATTTCTACAAATCTTAAGCAGGATACATATAAATAAAACAACATCTAGTTACATCATACCAAAAATGCTGAAAATAAAATTCAAAGAGAAAATTTAAGAACAGCTAGAGCGAAAAAAAGACACATTACTTTCAAAGGGAATCAAGGAAAGCGAGAAGACAATGGAAAGATATTTTGAAAATACGGAAAGGAAACAACATCAAATTAAAAATTCAACAGCCAGTATATTTATACTTCTAAAAGACACAAAATAAAAAACATTTTAAGACGAAGTTGACAGAATTCATCATCGGCCAACAGAAAATCCTTTTTAATGGACATAATAAATGAAGTTCTTCAGGAGGAAAGAAAATGACCACGGAAGAGGAAAAAAAATTGCAGGAGGGAAGGAAGAGTAACAGGGAAAATGTGAGTAAATTTAAATGAACATTGACTATATGTTGTTGTTCTTAGCTGCCGTCGAGTTGGTTCCGACTCATAGCGACCCTATGCAAAACAGAACGAAACACTGTTCATTGCTTGGCCCTGAGCCATCCTTACAATCATTGTTATGCTTGAGCTCATTGTTGCAGCCACTGTGTCAATCCACCTTGTTGAGGGTCTTTCTCTTTTCCGCTGACCCTGTACTCTGCCAAGCATGATGTCCTTCTCCAGGAACTCATCCTTCCTGACAACATGCCCAAAGTATGTCAGCTGCAGTCTCGCCATCCTTGCCTCTAAGGAGCATTCTGGCCGCACTTCCTCCAAGACAGATTTGTTCATTCCTTTCACAGTCCATGGTATATTCAATATTCCTCGCCAACACCACAATTCAAAGGCGTCAATTCTTCTTCAGTATTCCTTATTCATTGTCCAGCTTTCACATGCAAATGATGTGATTGAAAATACCATGGCTTGGGTCAGGCACACCTTAGTCTTCAGGGTGACATCTTTGCTCTTCAACACTTTGAAGAGGTCCTTTGCAGCAGATTTGCCGAATGCAATGAGTCTTTCAATTTCTTGACTGATGCTTCCATGGGTGTTGATTGTGGATCCAAGTAAAATGAAATCCTTGACAACTTCAATCTTTTCTCCATTTATCATGATGTTGCTCATTGGCCCAGTTGTGAGGATTTTTGTTTTCTTTATGTTGAGGTGTAATCCATCCTGAAGGCTGTGGTCTTTGATCTTCCTTAGTAAGTGCTTCAAGTCCTCTTCACTTTCAGCAAGCAAGGTTGTGTCATCTGCATAACACAGGTTGTTAATGAGACTTCCTCCAATCCTGATGTCCCATTCTTCTTCATATAGTTCAGCTTCTCTTCTTATTTGTTCAGCATACAGATTGAATAGGTATGGTGAAAGAATACAACCCTGACGCCCACCTTTCCTGACTTTAAACCAATCAGTATCCCCTTGTTCTGTCTGAACAACTGCCTCTTGATCTATGTAAAGGTTCCTCAGGAGCACAATTAAGTGTTCTGGAATCCCATTCTTCGCAGCGTTATGCATAGTTTGTTGTGATCCTTTGCATAGTCAATAAAACACAGGTAAAAATCCTTCTGGTATTCTCTGCTTTCAGCCAGGATCCATCTGACATCAGCAATGATATCTCTGGTTCCACATCCTCTTCTGAAACCAGCCTGAATTTCTAGCAGTTCCCTGTCTATATACTGCTGCAGCCATTTCTGAATGATCTTCAGCAAAATTTTGCTTGCGTGTGATATTAATATTGTTCTATAATTTCTACATTCAGTTGAATCACATTTCTTGGGAATAGGCATAAATATGGATCTCTTCCAGTCAGTTGGCCAGGAAGCTGTCTTCCATATTTCTTGGCATAGATGAGTGAGCACCTCCAGTGCTGCATCCGTTTGTTGAAACCACTCCATTGATATCCCATCAATTCCTGGAGGCTTGTTTTTCACCAGTGCCTTTAGAGCAGGTTGTACTTCTTCCTTCAGTACCATCGGTTCCTGATCATATGTCACCTCTTGAAATGATTGAACATCGACTAATTCTTTTTGGTGCAATGACTCTGTGTGTTCCTTCCATCTTCTTTTGATGCTTCCTGCATCGTTGAATATTTTCCCCATGGAATCCTTCACTATTTCAACCTGAGGCTTGAATTTTTTCTTCAGTTCTTTCAGCTTGAGAAATGCTGAGCGTGTTCTTCCCTTTTGGTTTTCCATCTCCAGCTCTTTGCACATGTCATTATAATACTTTACTTTGTCTTCTCGAGAGGCCCTTTGAAATCTTTTGTTCAGTTCTTTTACTTCATCAATTCTTCCTTTTGCTTTAGCTCCTCGATGCTCAAGAACAAGTTTCAGAGTCTCCTCTGACATCCATCTTGGCCTTTTCTTTCTTTCCTGTCTTTTCAGTGACCTCCTGCTTACTTCATGGATGATGGCCTTGATGTCATTCCACAACTCGTCAGGTCTGCGGTTACTAGTGTTCAATGCATCAAATCTATTCTTGAGATGGTCTCTAAATTCAGGTGGGATATACTCAAGGTCGTATTTTGACTCTCGTGGACTCCTTCTGATTTTCTTCAGCTTGAACTTGCATATGAGCAATTGATGGTCTGTTCCAAAGTCGGCCCCTGGCCTTGTTCTGGCTGATGATATTGAGCTTTTCCATCATCTCTTTCCACGGATGTAGTCAATTTGATTTCTGTGTGTTCCATCTGGTGAGGTCCATGTGTATAGTCGCCGTTTATGTTGGTGAAAGAAGGTATTTGCAAAGAAGAAGTCATTGGTCTTGCAAAATTCTATCACTCGATCTCCGGCATTGTTTCTATCACCAAGGCCATATTTTCCAACTACTCATCCTTCTTCTTTGTTTCCAGCTTTCGCATTCCAATCACCAGTAATTATCAATGCATCTTGATTGCATGTTCGATCAATTTCAGACTGCAGCAGCTGATAAAAATCTTCTATTTCTTCATCTTTGGCCCTAGTGGTTGGTGCGTAAATTTGAATAATAGTCATATTAACTGGTCTTCCTTGTAGGTGTATGGATATTATCCTATCACTGACAGAGTTGTACTTCAGGCTAGATCTTGAAATGTTCTTTTTGACGATGAATGCAACACCATTCCTCTTTGAGTTGTCATTCCCAGCATAGTAGACTATATGATTGCCCAATTCAAAATGGCCAATACCAGTCCATTTCAGCTCACTAATGCCTAGGCTATCAATGTTTATGCGTTCCATTTCATTTTTGACGATTTCCAATTTTCCTAGATTCATACTTCGTACATTCCAGTTTCCAATTATTAATGGATGTTTGCAGCTGTTTCTTCTCATTTTGAGTCATGCCACATCAGCAAATGAAGGTCCCGAAAGCTTGACTCCATCCACATCATTAAGGGCAACTCTACTTTGAGGAGGCAGCTCTTCCCCAATCATCTTTCGAGTGCCTTCCAACCTGGGGGGCTCATCTTCCAGGACTATATCCGACCATGTTCTGCTGCTATTCATAAGGTTTTCACTGGCTAATGCTTTTCAGAAGTAGGCTGCTGGGTCCTTCTTCCTAGTCTGTCTTAGTCTGGAAGCTCACCTGAAACCTGTCCTCCATGGGTGACCCTGGTGGTATCTGAATACTGGTGGCATAGCTTCCAGCACCACAGCAACACACAAGTCCCACAGTATGACAAACTGACAGACACGTGGGGGATTGACTATATAAATAATAATAATAATGCCTTTTGAGGTTTAAAATATTTGAATAATTAAAGAACAGAATGGAATGTAACAAAAGGCTGGAGAAAGTAAATGAAAATTGTGTTCCTAGGATCTTGTATTATCTTGTATATACTGAATTATATAACACTTTAGTATTTTGAGAGTGAACATTGTCATCTCTAGGATAAATAAATCAAAACAGAAAAAGAATTGTAGCTAGCAATCTACTAGAAGATGGAACGGAAAAATAAAATAAGCTCAATCCATCCAGTGGAATGTAAGACAGAAGATGAAAATTAAACAATAGCATGTCAAGCCCAAAACTTACAGAAAAATGACTATTTTAAAAACATATTATTTTTTAGAAGAAAATAGACTAGATTTTCCAATTAAAGACAAAGAGTGTCAGATTTGAAAAAAAATACACGTGATTTACAAGATATACACTTAAAACATAGGCATACTGGATAATGTCAGCAAGATGGCAGAGTAAGAAACTCCATGCTCCTAACCCTCACAGAAACATCCAAAAAAAAGGAAAGAAAGAAAGGAAAAGCAGAAACTGTCAGGACCAACTTTGTCAAAACTCTGTTAAACACTCAAAGGTTCACACCAACCAAGCAAATGCTGACTTAAGATAAAAGTGACTTCAAAATGTAGGGAAAATTTGTGGCTTTTTTTTTTCCTTGCTTGTGCCCTAGCCCTCCTTTTCTAGGCAACTGGCTTGAATCAGCAACCTACATTTCAAACTTAGGACCATGGTTCCTGGTTTCAGAGAGAGCAGGGCAGAACAAAGTCTTGTGTTTGCCTGTTCTAACCTCTCAGTTGGGTACCTGAAGGACTGAAGCAAAGCAGTCATCTCTCTTTCAGCCATTTTGGGATTCATACAGGGCAGAAGAAAGGCAGGCATTGCCCCAAACACTGTAAGATGAACAACCAACATGGGGCAAAAGAGTACTGTTAAGATATACAATAGAATGCCTAAACCAAAGGAGGAAAGTGAGGAATGAGTCTTTGGGAAATTAGGGCATTCAAAAGTGTCCATCAGTATGGGGGAAACTAGAAAGCAACGTGCATGACGAAGCCAAAATATATGCTAAGAAAATACCTAAGAAATTC
Source organism: Elephas maximus indicus (assembly GCF_024166365.1). NCBI lineage: Eukaryota > Metazoa > Chordata > Mammalia > Proboscidea > Elephantidae > Elephas > Elephas maximus. Next base: position 85,470,845 of record NC_064846.1, read on the forward strand.
CTAAGCTTTTACCTCCAGCTGATATCCTAGACTCAGTGTAAGCCTGGCTATAAGTTGAAAGAATGGCCCAGCACAGAGCTAATCTACAAGCCTGGAAAAGGTGTTTTTGTTTCTATTGTTTGTTTGTTTTGTTTTTTGTTTGTTTGTTTTTTGGGGGGGTTTCTTTCTCTTGTTTTAACTCCTGCCATTCAGGAAATCTGACAGAACACTACTGAATAGAAGCAAACAGAGATTACAATCAAACTCTCAAAAATCTGAGTTCACAAATTCTTTACTCATTCCATTTCATTTTTGACAACTTCCAATTTTCCTAGATTCATACTTCATGCATTCCATGTTGCAATTACTAATGGATGTTTGCAGCTGTTTCTTCTCATTTTAAGTCATGCCACACCAATAATGAAGAACCAAAAGCTTGACTCCATCCATATCATTAAGGTTGACTCTACTTGAGGAGGCACCTCTTCCCCAATTGTCTTTTGAGTGCCTTCCAACCTGAAGGGCTCATCTTCCAGGACTATATCAGACAATGTTCTACAGTTATTCATAAGGTTTTTGCTGACCACTTTTTCAGAAGTAGACCACCAGGTCCTTCTTCCTATTCTTTCTTAGTCTGGAAGCTCTGCTGAAACCTGTCCACTATGGTTGACCCTCTTGGCATTTGAAATACCAGTGACAAAGCATTCAGCATCACAGTAACACACAAGCCACCACAGTGCAACAAACTGACAAAGAATTAAACTTAACAGATATTGTCATAGATTCAACAATGTACCCCCAAAAATGTGTGTATGAACTTGGTTAGGACATGATTCTCAGTATTGTGTGGTTGTTCTCCATTTTGTGATTGTAGTTTTATGTTAAGAAGATTAGGGTGGGATTGTAACACCACTCTTACCCAGTTCACATCCCTTATCCAATGTAAAGGGAGTTTCCCTGGGGTGTGGCCAGCACCAACTTTTATCTCTCAAGAGATAAAAAGGAAAGGAAAATCTCTCAAGAGACTAAAAAAAACAGAGGAGGCAGAGCCTAGATGGTGGAATAGACAGAAGCTTCCAGTGAGCCCTCTTTACAAAAAAGACCCAAAAAAACACAAGTGAAACAAGTATATTTGTGACAAGCTGGGAGCCCTGAGCTTCACAGGGAAGCTTAGAAAACGAACTGAGGGGCAGGGGGAGGAAGAGACGGTTCAGAAACAGAGAGGAGTTACAGGACCTGAATTGCTGGGAGACCTCAGGCACCATTCATGGAACCTCAGTGGCGGGCTGGTACTAGCGATCGGCAGCAGTATTCTCAGGGAGAAGCAGCCAGCCACACAGCCTACTGACACCTCTGGAACAGAGAAGAATGGAGCTTTCGGCAAAAGATAAGTACTTGCGTATATTTTACCGTGCCCCCCCACACCCAAGCCGGCTTCAGTGGCTGAATTCCCTGTGCCTATGATAGGCCCTGGTGAGCACCTAGAGCCATCCTCTCGGCCTTGGAGAAGAAAAAAATTTGCAACTGGGGGAAACCATAATTGGCCAGCTCCACTAACTGGGGGAGCCCAGGACGGAAGCAGCTTCTGTCCAGGCATAAACAGTCCATGGACTTTGAGCAGTTTTCCTTCTGCATGGACCTGTGTGGGCCTATTTCAGGAGAATAGGCCCTTGTTGGCAGACTCTAACCATTTCAGCTGTGCGGTAGAGAGGTGGGTGTTTGATGTTTGACATTGCTTTACCTATTAAAAAAGGTCCTCACCTGCCCACATCAGGGACCTAAAGCCTGGTAGCTCCACTAAGGTCACACAGCCACCCTTGACAGGCATCCAAAGATAACTGGTACCTCCCAGTCCTTACAACAAAAAACTTTGGTTGCCCATGGTCTGTCTGCAGAACCCACCTACCTGTAAGCTCTGGGAAACAGGGACACTCATTCCTTAGAGACACTCAGGGGTCAATTCTCAGTCCCCTGCCATCTCAGAGCATGACTCCCTGCTGCAATAAGATACCGGTAGATACACCAATCTCCCCTGTCCCTCTAAGACTGTAGGACAGAGCCTGCACCACACACTTGATGTTCAGCTACCTGGACACCTGAGCTGAATTCATACAAGAAAAGTGAATGGACTCCTAGACTGATTTACCTGATAACACCTCTAGCCAACTGGGGACAGGACACCAGAGCTCGAAAGCCAAAAATAATCAAGCTAGCTAGCTCAAGCAACCCATCTGGGTATATCAAAACAAAACAAAGCAAGAAGCTACGGCACAGTCAGCAAACATAAACTAATACAACAACTTATAGATGGCTTGGAGACAACAGTCAATATCAGGTCACATTAAGAAAAGACCATGATCACCTCAACAGGCTCTCAAAACAAAGAATCCAGGGATCTTCTAGATGAAAGTGCATTCCTGGAATTACCAGAGCCAGAATACAAAAGATGAATATACACAACCCTTCAAGACATCAGGAAGGAAATGAGGCATTATGCAGAATAAGCCAAGGAACACACAGATAAAGCAATTGAAGAGATTAGAAAGACTATTCAGGAACATAATGAAAAATTAAATAAGCTGGAAAAATCCATAGACAGACAGCAATGAGAAATTCAGAAGATTAACAATAAAACTACAGAAGTGACAACTCAATAGAAAGTCAGAGGAGCAGAACTGAGCAACTATAAGACAGAATTTCTGAACTCAAAGATAAATCACATGGCACTAATATATTTGAAGGAAAACCAGATAAAAGAATTTTAAAAAAAGAAGAGAGCTTAAGAATCATGTGGAACTCCATCAAGAGAAATAACATACGAGTGATTCCAGTACCAGAACAGGGAAGGATAACAGAAAATACAGAGAGAATTGTTGAAGACTTGTTGGCAGAAAATTTCCCTGATATCGTGAAAGATGCGAAGATATCTATCCAAGATGCTCATCGAACTCCACACAAGGTAGTTGTTAAAAGAAAGTCACCAAGACATATCAGAATCAAACTTAGCAAAAAAAAAAAAAAAAAAGAGAGAATTTTAAGAGCAGCTACGGATAAACGAAAAGTCACCTACAAAAGAAAGAAAATAAGAATAAGCTCAGACTACTCAGCAGAAACCATGCAGGCAAGAAGGCAACAGGATGACATATTTAAAAAATTGAAGAAAAAAAATTGCCGGTCAAGAATCATATATCCAACAAAACTGTCTCTTAAATTTGAAGGTGAGGGGGGGCGGAGCCAAGATGGCGGAATAGGCAGACGCTACCTCGGATCCCTCTTACAACAAAGACACGGAAAAACCAGTGAATCGATCACATACATAACAATCTATGAACCCTGAACAACAAACACAGATTTAGAGATGGAGAACGAACTAATAGGGGGAAGCAGCGATTGTTTCCAGAGCCTGGAGCCAGCGTACCAGTCACGTACGGCACAAGCACAGAGAGCTGCTCCACCCCCCTGAACTAACCCCGGGAGGGGGACCAGCCGGTTCCACGGGCGGCGTGGGACGCAGCTGGTAGGAGAAGTCCCTGGGAGGCAGTGACTGGTCTTGGAGCAGAAAGAGCAGCGTCCAAGCCCGGGAACCGTCCCGCAGGGATTTGGACTGGACGCAGGTACGGCATAAACACGGAGAGTTGCTCCACCCCCCTGAACTAACCCCAGGAAGGGGACCAGCCGGGTCGCGCGGGTGGCGTGGGACGCAGCCGGTAGGAGAAGTCCCTGGGAGGCAGCGACTGGTATTGGAGCGGGGAGAACAGTGTCCCAGCTGGGATACTCGATCACGGCACAAGCACGGGGACCTGCTCCACCCATCTGAACTAACCCCGGGAGGAGGCCCAACTGGTTCTCGGGGGCGGCACGGCCATGCGGCTGGAGGGACGAGAAGTCCCCGGGAGGCAGCGACTGATTTTGGAGTTGAGAGTGCACCGTCCCAGTAGGGGAGCCTTGACGCTGGGCGTGGGGCTGGAAGCGGAGAGTCTGACCGCGACTCCAGCGCGCCAGACCCCCCGGGGGCAATCTCCACAAAGCCAGCACACATAGGCGACGCGCCCCGCGGGAATCTCAGATATAATAGTCATTCCAAGCAAGACAAGCAACTCTGGCTATATTCTGAGGTGCTACTCTCCTATCTCTCTGTTCCCTCCCCCACCCTCCCCAGGCGGCTTCATTAACATCTGAATAGCCTGAGCCAGAGGGAGAACTCTGATAGGGATCTGACCGCATTTTTCTTTTAGCAGATTTTCTGGAAAAACTAGTTTCCCAGTGATGGCTCGGAGACAACAATCCATATCAAACCACTTAAAGAAGCAGACCATGACAGCTTCTCCAACCCCCCAAACAAAAGAATCAAAATCTTTCCCAAATGAAGATACAATCTTGGAATTATCAGATACAGAATATAAAAAAACTAATTTACAGAATGCTTAATGATATCACAAATGAAATTAGGATAACTGCAGAAAAAGCCAAGGAACACACTGATAAAACTGTTGAAGAACTCAAAAAGATTATTCAAGAACATACTGGAAAAATTAATAAGTTGCAAGAATCCATAGAGAGACAACATGTAGAAATCCAAAAGATTAACAATAAAATAACAGAATTAGACAACACACTAGGAAGTCAGAGGAGCAGACTCGAGCAATTAGAATGCAGACTGGGACATCTGGAGGACCAGGGAATCGACACCAACATAGCTGAAAAAAAATCAGATAAAAGAATTAAAAAAAATGAAGAAACCCTAAGAATTATGAGGAACTCTATCAAGAAGGATAACCTGCGGGTGATTGGAGTCCCAGAACAGGGAGGGGGGACAGAAAACACAGAGAAAATAGTTGAAGAACTCCTGACAGAAAACTTCCCTGACATCATGAAAGACGAAAGGATATCTATCCAAGATGCTCATCGAACCCCATTTAAGATTGATCCAAAAAGAAAAACACCAAGACATATTATCATCAAACTCACCAAAACCAAAGATAAACAGAAAATTTTAAAAGCAGCCAGGGAGAAAAGAAAGGTTTCCTTCAAGGGAGAATCAATAAGAATATGTTCTGACTACTCAGCAGAAACCATGCAGGCAAGAAGGGAATGGGACGACATATACAGAACACTGAAGGAGAAAAACGGCCAGCCAAGGATCATATATCCAGCAAAACTCTCTCTGAAATATGAAGGCAAAATTAAGATATTTACAGACAAACACAAGTTTAGAGAATTTGCAAAAACCAAACCAAAGCTACAAGAAATACTAAAGGGTATTGTTTGGTCAGAGAACCAATAATATCAGATATCAGCACAACACAAGGTCACAAAACAGAACGTCCTGATATCAACTCAAATAGGGAAATCACAAAAACAAACAAATTAAGATTAATTAAAAAAAATACACATAACAGGGAATCATGGAAGTCAATAGGTAAAAGATCACAATAATCAAAAAGAGGGACTAAATACAGGAGGCATTGAACTGCCATATGGAGAGTGATACAAGGCGATATAGAACAATACAAGTTAGGTTTTTACTTAGAAAAATAGGGGTAAATAATAAGGTAACCACAAAAAGGTATAACAACTGTATAACTCAAGATAAAAACCAAGAAAAACGTAACGACTCAACTAACATAAAGTCAAGCACTATGAAAATGAGGATCTCACAATTTACTAAGAAAAACGCCTCAGCACAAAAAAGTATGTGGAAAAATGAAATTGTCAACAACACACATAAAAAGGCATCAAAATGACAGCACTAAAAACTTATTTATCTATAATTACCCTGAATGTAAATGGACTAAATGCACCAATAAAGAGACAGAGAGTCACAGACTGGATAAAGAAACACGATCCATCTATATGCTGCCTACAAGAGACACACCTTAGACTTAGAGACACAAACAAACTAAAACTGAAAGGATGGAAAAAAGTATATCAAGCAAACAACAAGCAAAAAAGAAGAGGAGTAGCAATATTAATTTCTGACAAAATAGACTTTAGACTTAAATCCACCACAAAGGATAAAGAAGGACACTATATAATGATAAAAGGGACAATTGATCAGGAAGACATAACCATATTAAATATTTATGCACCCAATGACAGGGCTGCAAGATACATAAATCAAATTTCAACACAATTGAAAAGCGAGATAGATACCTCCACAATTATAGTAGGAGACTTCAACACACCACTTTCGGAGAAGGACAGGACATCCAGTAAGAAGCTCAACAGAGACATGGAAGATCTAATTACAACAATCAACCAACTTGACCTCATTGACTTATACAGAACTCTCCACCCAACTGCGGCAAAATATACTTTCTTTTCTAGGGCACATGGAACATTCTCTAGATTAGACCACATATTAGGTCATAAAACAAACCTTTGCAGAATCCAAAACATCGAAATATTACAAAGCATCTTCTCAGACCACAAGGCAATAAAACTAGAGATCAATAACAGAAAAACTAGGGAAAAGAAATCAAATACTTGGAAAATGAACAATACCCTCCTGAAAAAAGACTGGGTTATAGAAGACATCAAGGAGGGAATAAGGAAATTCTTAGAAAGCAACGAGAATGAAAATACTTCCTATCAAAACCTCTGGGGCACAGCAAAAGCAGTGCTCAGAGGCCAATTTATATCAATAAATGCACACATACAAAAGGAAGAAAGAGCCAAAATCAGAGAACTGTCCCTACAACTTGAACAAATAGAAACTGAGCAACAAAAGAATCCATCAGGCACCAGAAGAAAACAAATAATAAAAATTAGAGCTGAACTAAATGAATTAGAGAACAGAAAAACAATTGAAAGAATTAACAAGAGCAAAAGCTGATTCTTTGAAAAAATTAACAAAATTGATAAACCATTGGCTAGACTGACTAAAGAAATACAGGAAAGGAAACAAATAACCCGAATAAGAAATGAGAAGGACCACATCACAACAGAACCAAATGAAATTAAAAGAATCATTTCAGATTATTATGAAAAATTGTACTCTAACAAATTTGAAAACCTAGAAGAAATGGATGAATTCCTGGAAAAACACTACCTACCTAAACTAACACATTCAGAAGTAGAACAACTAAATAGACCCATAACAAAAAAAGAGATTGAAACGGTAATCAAAAAACTTCCAACAAAAAAAAACCCTGGCCCGGACAGCTTCACTGCAGAGTTCTACCAAACATTCAGAGAAGAGTTAACACCACTACTACTAAAGGTATTCCAAAGCATAGAAAATGACGGAATACTACCCAACTCATTCTATGAAGCCACCATCTCCCTGATACCAAAACCAGGTAAAGACATTACAAAAAAAGAAAATTATAGACCTATATCCCTCATGAACATTGATGCAAAAATCCTCAACAAAATTCTAGCCAATAGAATCCAACAACACATCAAAAAAATAATTCACCCTGATCAAGTGGGATTTACACCAGGTATGCAAGGCTGGTTTAAAATCAGAAAAACCATTAATGTAATCCATCACATAAATAAAACAAAAGACAAAAACCACATGATCTTATCAATTGATGCAGAAAAGGCATTTGACAAAGTCCAACACCCATTCATGATAAAAACTCTTACCAAAATACGAATTGAAGGAAAATTTCTCAACATAATAAAGGGCATCTATGCAAAGCCAACAGCCAATATCACTCTAAATGGAGAGAACCTGAAAGCATTTCCCTTGAGAACGGGAACCAGACAAGGATGCCCTTTATCACCACTCTTATTCAACATCGTGTTGGAAGTCTTAGCCAGGGCCATTAGGCTAGACAAAGAAATAAAGGGCATCCGGATTGGCAAGGAAGAAGTAAAGTTATCACTATTTGCAGATGACATGATTATATACACAGAAAACCCTAAGGAATCCTCCAGAAAACTACTGAAACTAATAGAAGAGTTTGGCAGAGTCTCAGGTTATAAAATAAACATACAAAAATCACTTGGATTCCTCTACATCAACAAAAAGAACACCGAAGAGGAAATAACCAAATCAATACCATTCACAGTAGCCCCCAAGAAGATAAGATACTTAGGAATAAATCTTACCAAGGATGTAAAAGACCTATACAAAGAAAACTACAAAGCTCTACTACAAGAAATTCAAAAGGACATACTTAAGTGGAAAAACATACCCTGCTCATGGATAGGAAGACTTAACATAGTAAAAATGTCTATTCTACCAAAAGCCATCTATACATTTAACGCACTTCCGATCCAAATTCCAATGTCATATTTTAAGGGGATAGAGAAACAAATCACCAATTTCATATGGAAGGGAAAGAAGCCCCAGATAAGCAAAGCACTACTGAAAAAGAAGAAGAAAGTGGGAGGCCTTACCTTACCTGACTTCAGAACGTATTACACAGCCACAGTATTCAAAACAGCCTGATATTGGTACAACAACAGACACATAGACCAATGGAACAGAATTGAGAACACAGACATAGATCCATCCACGTATGAGCAGCTGATATTTGACAAAGGACCAGTGTCAATTAACTGGGGAAAAGATAGCCTTTTTAACAAATGGTGCTGGCATAACTGGATATCCATTTGCAAAAAAATGAAACAGGACCCATACCTCACACCATGCACAAAAACTAACTCCAAGTGGATCAAAGACCTAAACATAAAGACTAAAACGATAAAGATCATGGAAGAAAAAATTGGGACAACCCTAGGAGCCCTAATACAAGGTATAAACAGAATACAAAACATTACCAAAAATGATGAAGAGAAACCCGATAACTGGGAGCTCCTAAAAATCAAACACCTATGCTCATCTAAAGACTTCTCCAAAAGAGTAAAAAGACCACCTACAGACTGGGAAAGAATTTTCACCTATGACATCTCCGACCAGCGCCTGATCTCTAAAATCTACATGATTCTGTCAAAACTCAACCACAAAAAGACAAACAACCCAATCAAGAAGTGGGCAAAGGATATGAACACACATTTCACTAAAGAAGATATTCAGGCAGCCAACAGATACATGAGAAAATGCTCTCGATCCCTAGCCATTAGAGAAATGCAAATTAAAACTACGATGAGATTCCATCTCACACCAACAAGGCTGGCATTAATCCAAAAAACACAAAATAATAAATGTTGGAGAGGCTGCGGAGAGATTGGAACTCTCATACACTGCTGGTGGGAATGTAAAATGGTACAACCACTTTGGAAATCTATCTGGCATTTTCTTAAACAGTTAGAAATAGAACTACCATACAACCCAGAAATCCCACTCCTAGGAATATACCCTAGAGATACAAGAGCCTTCATACAAACAGATACATGCACACCCATGTTTATTGCAGCTCTGTTTACAATAGCAAAAAGTTGGAAGCAACCAAGGTGTCCATCAACGGATGAATGGGTAAATAAATTGTGGTATATTCACACAATGGAATACTACGCATCGATAAAGAACAGTGACAAATCTCTGAAACATTTCATAACATGGAGGAACCTGGAAGGCATTATGCTGAGCGAAATGAGTCAGAGGCAAAAGGACAAATATTGTATAAGACCACTATTATAAGATCTTGAGAAATAGTAAACCTGAGAAGAACACATACTTTTGTGGTTACGAGGGGGGGAGGGAGGGAGGGTGGGAGAGGGTTTTTTATTGATTAATCAGTAGATAAGAACTGCTTTAGGTGAAGGGAAAGACAACACTCAATACATTGAAGGTCAGCTCAATTGGACTGGACCAAAAGCAAAGAAGTTTCCGGGATAAAATGAATGCTTCAAAGGTCAGCGGAGCAAGTGCGGGGGTCTGGGGAACATGGTTTGCGGGGACTTCTAAGTCAATTGGCAAAATAATTCTATTATGAAATCATTCTGCATCCCACTTTGAAATGTGGCATCTGGGGTCTTAAATGCTAACAAGCGGCCATCTAAGATGCAGCAATTGTTCTCAACCCACCTGGAGCAAAGGAAAATGAAGAACACCAAGGCCACACGACAACTAAGAGACCAAGAGACAGAAAGGGCCACATGAACCAGAGACCTACATCATCCTGAGACCAGAAGAACTAGTTGGTGCCCGGCCACAATCGATGACTGCCCTGACAGGGAGCACAGCAGAGGACCCCTGAGGGAACAGGAGATCAGTGGGATACAGACCCCAAATTCTCATAAAAAGACCAAACTTAATGGTCTGACTGAGACTGGAGGAATCCCAGCGGCCATGCTCCCCAGACCTTCAGTTGACACAGGACAGGAAACATCCCCGAAGACAACTCATCAGAAATGAAATGGACTGGTCAGCGGGTGGGAGAGAGATGCTGATGAAGAGTGAGCTAATTATATCAGGTGGACACTTGAGATTGTGTTGGCAACTCTTGTCTGGAGGGGGGATGGGAGGATAGAGAGAGAGGGAAGCCGGCAAAATTGTCAAGAAAGGAGAGACTGAAAGGGCTGACTCAAGAGGGGGAGAGCAAGTGGGAGTAGGGAGTGAGATGTATGTAAACTTATATGTGACAGACTGATTGGATTTGTAAACGTTCACTTGAAGCTTAATAAAAGTTATTAAAAAAAATTTGAAGGTGAAATTCGGACATTTCCAGATAAACAGAATTTTAGGGAGTTCGTAAAACCAAACCAAAACTAAAAGAAATACTAAAGAGAGCTCTTTGGTTAGAAAATCAATAATATCAGTTATCAACCCAAGACTAGAACACTGGGCAGAGTAATCAGAAGTCAACGCAGACTGGAAATCAAAAAAGCAAAGAAAGATTATTAAAAAAATTCTCAAAACAGGGTAACAGTAATGTTACTATAAAAACGAAGACAACATTAAAACAATAAAGAGGGACCAAGAAATATAATCACAGATCTTCCATATAGAGAGGAAGATACGGCAATACAAAGAAATAAAAGTTAGGTTTAAATTTGGAAAAATAGGGGTAAAAAATGAGGTAACCACAAAGGAGACAAACAATCCTACTCATCAAAATAAAATACAAGAAAAAAATAAAGACTCAGCAGAAACAAAATCAACAACGAATCCAAGGAAAGGACAATATATTAAGGTAATCTACTCAGCACATAAAATTAAGTGGGAAAAAGAAACTGTCAACAACACCCCAAAAAGACATCAAAATGATAGCACTAAATTCACACATATCCATAACTACGCTGAATGTAAATGGGCTAAATGCACCAATAAAGAGACACAGAGTGGCAGAACGGATTAAAAACATGATCCGTCTATGTACCGCCCAGACTTAAAGACACAAACTAAAACTCAAAGGATGGAAAAAAATATATCACAGCAATCAAAAAAGAGCAGGAGTGACAATATTAATTTCTGACAAAATAGACTATAAAGTTAAATCCATCATAAAGGATGAGGAAGGACACTATATAATAATTAAAATGTCAATATACCGAGAAGATGTAACCATATTAAATATTTATGCACCCAATAACAGAGCTGCAAGATACATAAAAAAATATCAGCATTGAAAAGTGAGATAGCTCCACAGTAATAGTAGGAGACTTCAACACTCCACTTTCGGTGAAGGAAAGGACATCCAGAAAAAAGCTCAAAAAAGACATGGAAGATCTAAATGCCACAATCAACCCACTTGACCTCATAGACATATACAGAACCCTCCACCTAACAGCAACCAAGTATACTTTCTTTTCTAATGCACATGAAACATCCTCTAGAATAGACCACAGATTAGGCCATAAAGCAAGCCTTAGCATGATCCAAAACATTGAAATAGTACAATGTTTCTTCTCTAACCATAAGGCCATAAAAGTAGAAGTCAATAACAGAAAAAGCAGGGTAAAGAAATCAAACACTTGGAAACTGAACAATACCCTGCTCAAAAAAGACTGGATTATAGAAGATATTAAGGAGGGAATAAAGAAATTCATAGAATCCAATGAGAATGAAAACGCTCCCTATCAGAACCTTTGGGACACAGTGAAAGCAGTGCTCAGAGGTCAATTTATATCAATAAATGCACACATCCAAAAAGAAGAAAGGGCCAAAATCAAAGAATTATCCCTACAACTTGAAAAAAATAGAAAGAGCAACAAAAGGAACCCTCAGGCACCAGAAGAAAACAAAAAAAATTAGAGCAGAACTAAATGAAATAGTTAACATAAAAACAATTGAAAGAATGAACAAGAGCAAAAGCTGGTTCTTTGAAAAAATCAAGAAAATTGATAAACCATTGGCCAAACTGACAAAAGAAAAGCAGGAGAGGAACCAAATGACCTGAATAAGAAATGAGATGGGTGATATTACAACACACCCAAATGAAATTAAAAGAATCATATCAGATTACTATGAAAAATTGTACTCTAACAAATTTGAAAACCTGAAACAAATGGATGATTTCCTAGAAACACACCACCGATCAAAACTAACACAAACAGAGGTATAACAACTAAATAGACCCATAACAAAAGAAGAGATTGAAAAGGTAATAAAAAAAAAAAAACTCCCAAGAAAAAAAAGCCCTGGCCCGAACGGCTTCACTGCAGAATTCTACCAAACTTTCAGAGAAGAGTTAACACCTCTACTACTAAAGGTATTTCAGAGCACAGAAAACGGTGGAATACTCCCAATTTCATTCTGTGAAGCCACCATATCCCTGATACCAAAACCAGGTAAAGACATCACAAAAAAAGAAAATTACAGACCTATATCCCTCATAAAATCAACTCGACGGCAAAGGTTTTTGATATCCCTCATGAACTTAGATGCAAAAATGCTCAACAAAATTCTAGTCAATAGAATTCAACAACATATCAAAACAATAATTCACCATGATCAAGTGGGATTCATACCAGATATGCAGGGATGGCTCAACATTAGAAAAACAATTAATGTAATCCATCACATATATAAAACAAGAAACAAGAATCACATGATTTTATCAATTGATGCAGAAAAGGCATTTGACAAAGTTCAACACCCATTCATGATAAAAAAAAAAAAAAACTCTCAGCAAGATAGGATTAGAAGGAAAATTCCTCAAGATAATAATGGGCATTTATACAAAACCAACAGCCAACATCATCCTAAATGGAGAGAGCCTGAAAGCATTCCCCTTGAGATCGGGAACCAGACAAGGATGCCCTTTATGACCACTCTTATTCAACATTGTGCTGGAGGTCCTAGCCAGAGCAATTAGTCTGGACAAAGAAATAAAAGGCATCCAGATTGGCAAGGAAGAAGTAAAAGCATCTCTATTTGCAGACGACATGATCTTATACAAAGAAAAACCTAAGGAAACCTCAAGTAAACTACTGAAACGAATAGAAGAGTTTAGTAGAGTATCGGGATACAAGATAAACTTACAAAAATCAGTTGGATTCCTCTACACCAACGAAAAGAACATTGAAGAGGAAATCATCAAATCAATACCATTTACACTAACCCCAAGAAGAAAAAATACTTAGGAATAAATCTTACCAGAGATGTAAAAGACTTATACAAAGAAAACTACAATACACTTCTGCAAGAAACCAAAAGAGACCTACATAAGTGGAAAAACTTACCTTACTCATAGATAGGAAGACTTAACATTATAAAAATGTCTACTCTACTAAAAGGGATCTATACATTTAGCGCAATTCCAATCCAAAACCCAATGATATTCTTTAATGAGATGGAGAAACAAATCGCCAACTTCATATGGAAGGGAAAGAGCCCCGGAAAATAAGGCATTACTGAAAAAGAACAAAGTGGGAGGCCTTACTCTACCTGATTTTAGAGCCTGTTACGCTGCTACAGTAGTCAAAAGAGCCTAGTACTGATACAACAACAGATACATAGACCAATGGAACAGAATTGAGAATCCAGACATAAATCCATCCACATATGAGCAGTTGATATTTGACAAAGGCCCCAAAACAGTTAAACGGGGAAAAGACAGTCTTTTTAACAAATGGTGCTGGCATAACTGGATGTCCATCTGCAAAAAAATGAAACAAGACCCATACCTCACACCACGCACAAAAATGAACTCAAAATGGATTAAAGGCCTAAATATAAAATCTAAAAAGGATAAAGATCATGGAAGAAAAAAATAGGGACAACATTAGGAGCCCTAATACATGACATAAACCATATACACAATATTACTAACAATGCAGAAGAGAAACCAGATAACTGGAAGCTCCTAAAAATCAAACACCTATGCTCATCCAAAGACTTCACCAAAAGAGTAAAAAGATTACCTGCAGACTGGGAGATTAGCCATGACATTTTCGATCAGCGTTTGATCTCTAAAATCTACATGATACTGCAAAAACGCAAATGCAGAAATCAAATAACCCAATTAAAAAATAGGCAAAGGATATGAACCAACACTTCACTAAAGAAGCCATTCAGGTGGCTAACAGATACGTGAGGAAATGCTCACAATCATTAGCTATTAGAGAAATGCAAATCAAAACTACAATGAGATTTGATCGCACTCCAACAAGGCTGGCATTCACCCAAAAATCACAAAAGAATAAATATTGGAGAAGTTATGGAGAGATTGGAACACTTATACACTGCTGGTGCGAATGTAAAATGGTAGAAGCACTTTGGAAATCGATTTGGGGCTTCCTTAAAAAGCTTGAAATAGAACTACAATATGATCCACTAATCCCACTCCTTGGAATATATCCTAGAGAAATAAGAGCCTTTACACAAGCAGATATATGCACACACATGTTCATTGCAGCACTGTTTACAATAGCAAAAAGATGGAAGCAACCAAGGTGCCCATCAACGGATGAATGGATAAATAAATTATGGTATATTCACACAATGGAATACTATGCATCGATAAAGAACAGTGAAGAATCTGTGAAACATTTCATAACATGGAGAAACCTGGAAGGCATTATGGTGAGTGAAATTAGTCAGTTGCAAAGGACAAATATTGTATGAGACCACTATTATAAGAACTCGAAAAATAGTTTAAACAGAGAAGAAAATATTCTTTCATGGATATGAGAGTAGGGAGGAAGGGAGGGGGTTTTTTACTAATTAGATAGTAGATAAGAACTATTTTAGATGAAGGCAAGACAACACGCAATACAGGAGAGGTCAGCATAACTAGACTAAACCAAAAGCAAAGAAGTTTCCTGAATAAACTGGACGTTTCAAAGGCCAGCATAGCAGGGGCAGGGTTTGGGGACTGTGGTTTCAGGGGACATCTAAGTCAATTGGCATAATAAAATCTACTAAGAAAACATTCTGCATCCCACTTTTGAGAGTGGCATCTGTGGTCTTAAACGCTAGCAAGCGGCCATCTAAGATGCATCAACTGGTCTCAACCCACCTGGCACAAAGGAGAAGGAAGAACACCAAAGACACAAGGTAATTATAAGCCCAAAAGACAGAAAGGATCACATAAACCAGAGACTACATTAGCCTGAGACCAGAAGAACTAGATGGTGCTCGGCTGCAACTGATGACTGCCCGGACAGGGAACCAACAGGGAACCCCTGAGGGAGCTGGAGAGCAGTGGGATGCAGACCCCAAATTCTTGTAAAAAGACCAGGCTTAATGGTCTGACTGAGACTAGAGGGACCTGGGAGGTCATGATCCCCAGACCTTGTGTTAACCCAAGGCAGGAACCATTCCCAAAGCCAATTCTTCAGACAGGGATTGGACTGGGCTATGGGAGAGAAAATGATGCTGGTGAAGAGTTAGCTTCTTGGCTCAAGTAGACACATGAGACTATATGGGCAGCTCCTGTCTGGAGGAGAGATGAGAGGGCAGAGGGGGTCAGAAGCTGGCCAATTGGATATGAAAATAGAGAGCGGAGGGAAGGAATGTGCTGTCTCATTGGGGGGAGAGCAACTAGGAGGATATAGCAGGTATATATAAATTTTGTATGAGAGACTGACTTGATTTGTAAACTTTCACTTAAAGCACAATAAAAATATATATATATATCCAGGATGGGGGGGAACACACAGTTTTCTAGTAAAATGTATATGATAATATTTTTAAATAAGGACAAAAATTATATTAAGAAAAAGCGAGTTGGGTAATATTCAAAGCACAAGAAACAGCATGAATAAAAACATGAAGGCACAACTCTTTCCTGTCAAAGTCAGCAACATTGAAAATAGAAGCCCCAGAAGAGAAGGAATATTCCCTCATGGAATAGCTCACAAAACTTACTAAAACAAAAAAATGTATATTTTTTCTTATTAAAATACATATATTAAAGCCTTCATTACTAATAAAAAAATCATTAATAAAGCATGGCTAATTTCTGTTTCAGGAGCCCTGGTGGTACAGTGGTTAAGCCCTTGGCTGCTAACCAAAAGGTTATTGGTTTGAACCAACCAGCTGTTCCACAGGAGAAAGATGCCACAGTTGGCTTCTGTGAAGATTTATAGCCTTGGAAATCCTATGGGGCAGTTCTACTTTGTCCTGTCCTATATAGTCGCTATGAGTCAGAATAGACTCAATGATAACGGGTTAATTTGAATTTCATTCCTACTAACACAATTCTGGAAACCCTGGTTGCGTAGTGATTAAGTGCTACAGCTGCTAAACAAAAGGTCAGCTGTACAAATCCACCAGGTGCTCCTTGGAGACTCTGTGGAGCAGTTCTACTCTGTCCTATAGGGCTGCTATGAGCCGGAATTGACGCAACAGCAACAGGTAGGTAATACAATTCTGATGTAACATACAATATTTTTACACAAATAATGTGCACCCTCTGTGCTTGTTTGCCGACCAGCCCTTACCCTGCAGAGCAGCCCCACAAACACCACCATGCCAATCCTCTTTCACATGTTGCTGTAAAAAAAAAAATAGCACAGTGAACTTACAAAAATACCTTGCAGGGGGAAGGCTCGGCCAGCAAACAAATGCAAGTGTGCATTATTTGAGGAAAATACTGTAACAGTTCTATTTTGAACACTTTAGCTTGCCTTACTTCATTTCTAAGAAATGATACTAGTGTTGTCCCCAAAATTACCACTCACAACTTAGATGAGCTGAGAAATTAATGGAAATGCCCTTTCAAGTCCAGCTACATTGCTTTTTTACTGTTTTGAGATACAATTACAAAATATTGACATAGAAAATTCTAGCTCCTACCCCCCCACCAATCTTTAATGGCAGCAAGAGTCAGTAAAGACTCTCTTCATTTGTGAAACAAGATACATTTATTGCATTCTTGTAAGTCTACTGAAAACTGTTAATTTCACATTTTAATTCTGAGTGAGTATGTACTATAGGAATAGTAACTGAAATGTTAATATTAGTAGAAGTATCTTCTAAAGATATGATAAGACATTATTAAAAAAATTAGCACTACATAAAACTGCAATATTCACTTTCAGATTTCTTAAGGGTGATGTTTTTATTTTGGTGAAAATATATGCAACAAAACATATGCCAATTCAACAATTTCTACATATATATAATTCAGGTACTTACATTCCTGGAGTTGCACAACCATTCTTGATATCCTTTACCAAATGATATTATTTTACCAAAATAATATCACTATTAATATAAACTCAATGCTCCCTAAGCAAAATATCCCCCTTTCTTCCCACCCCTGGTAATCACTAATAATTTTTTGTTTCTATGTATTTGCTTATTTCATACAAGTGAGATCATACAGTATTTGTTCTTTTGTGCCTGGCTTATTCCACTCAGCATAGTATTTTCAAGGTTCATCCATGAAGAGGCATGCAACAGGAATTCATTTCTGTTTTTTATTTTTATTTTATTTTGTAGTTATTGAGAATATACATAGCAAAACATACACTAATTTAACCATTTCTACATGTACAATTCAGTGACACTGATTATATTCTTTGAGTTGTACAACCCTTCTCACGCCCCTATTTTGTGCTGTTCATCTCCCATTAGCATAAACTCACTGAACCCTAAGGTTCCTACCTAATCTTTCGAGTTGCTGGCGTCAACTTGATCCCATATAGTTTTTAAAAGAGCATAATGCTCAAGGCAGACTTTTTTTTTACTAGGTAAGGTAAACTATTGTTTGGTTTAAAGATGACGTTAGGGGATATTTTTGTTTTAATGTTTAAAAATTATCTCAGGGCAATAGTTTCAGGAGTTTTCTAGCCTCTATGGCTTTAAAAAGTCTGGCGTCCATGAGAATTTGAAATTATGTTCTGCATTTTGCACCTTTTGATCATGATTCCTCTATAGAGTCTTTGATCAAAATGTTCAGTAATGGTAGTGGGCACCATCCAGTTCTTCTAGTCTCATAGCAAAGGAGGCAGTTGCTCATGGAAACAATTAGCCACACATTCCATATCCTCCTCCTATTCCTCACTCTCCTTCTTCCTCTGTTGCTCCAGGTGAATAAAGACCAATCGTCATGCCTTGGAAGGACTTTATTTCTCTTTATAGGTGAATAATATGCCATTGTATGTACCTACCACATTTTGTTTATCCATTCCTCTATTGATGGACATTTTGGTTGCTCCCACATTTTGGCAATTGTTAAAAGTGCTACAATGAACACTGGTGTTCAGGTTTCTGTTTGCATTCCTGATTTCACTTCCTTTGGGTATATACCTAGGATTGGGATTGCTGGGTCATATGCTAAATCTATATTCAACTTTTTGAGGAACCACCAACCTATTTTCCACTGTGGCTGTAACATTTTACATTCCCACCAGCAATGGATGAAGGTTCCAGTCTGCATGATCTTTTATTTCCTGTTTTTGTTTGTTTATATCATTGCCATTCTAATGCAGGTGAGGTGGTATCTCACTGGGATTTTGATTTGCATCTCCCTAATTTTTTAATGGCTATGAGTCAAAATCGACTCAACGGCAATGGGTTTTTGTTGTTTTTTTTTTAATGGCTAATGGCATCTGTCAGTTTGTCGTACTTCGGGGGCTTGTGTGTTGCTCTGATGCTGGAAGTTATGCCAATCATAACAAATACAGGCTGGGTCACCCATGGTGGACAGGTTTCAGCTGAGCTTCCAGACTAAGACAGACTAGAAAGATGGACGCTGCAGTTTACTTCTGAAAAGAATTAGCCAGTGAAAACCTTATGAATAGCAGTGGAACATTGTCTGATACAGTGTCAGAAGACGAGTCCCTCGGGTTGGAAGACACTCAAAATATGACTGAGGAAGAGCTGCCTCCTCAAAGTAGAGTCGACCTTAATGATATGGATGGAGTCAAGTTTTCAGGACCTTCATTTGCTGATGTGGCACTACTCAAAATAAGAAGAAACAGCTGAAAACATCCATTAATAATTGGGACCTGGAATGTATGAAGTATGAATCTAGGAAAATTGAAAATCATCAAAAATGAAATGGAACACATAAAAATCAATATCCTAGGCATTAGTGATCTGGAATGGACTGGTATTGGTCATTTTGAATTGGACAATCATATGGTCTACTATGCCAGGAATGACAGCTTGAAGAGGAATGGCGTTGCATTCATGGTCAAAAAGAACATTTCAAGATCTATCCTGAAGTACAATGCTGTCAGTGATAGGATAATATCCATACGCCTACAAGGAAGACCAGTTAATATGACTATTATTCAAATTTACGTATCAAACGCTAAGGCCAAAGATGAAGAAATTGAAGATTTTTACCAACTTCTGCAGTCTGAAATTGATCAAACATGCAATCAGGATGCACTGATAATTACTGGTGATTCGAATTCGAAAGTTGGAAACACAGAAGAATTGGTAGCTGGAAAATATGGTCTTGGTGGTAGAAATGATGCCAGGGATCTTATGACTGAATCTTGCAAGACCAAAGACTTCTTCATTGCAAGTATCTTTTTCCACCAACATAAATGGTAACTATTTTTTTTATACACATGGACCTCGCCAGATGGAATACACAGGAAACTAATCGACTACATCTGTGGAAAGAGATGATGGAAACGCTCAATATCTGACTGCAGAACAGATCATCAATCATTCATATGCAAGTTCAAGTTGAAAATGAAGGAAATTAAAAACAAGTCCACCAGCGTCAAAGTACGACGTTGAGTATATCCCACCTCAATCTAGAGACCATCTCAAGAATAGATTTGAGGTGTTGAACACTAATGACCGAAGGCCAGACTAGCTGTGAAATGGCATCAAGGACATCATACATGAAGAAAGCAAGAGGTCATTAAAAAGACAGGAGAGAAAGAAAAGACCTGAATGAATGTCAGAAGAGACTCTGAAACTTGCTCTTGAACATCGAGCAGCTAAGACAAAATGAGAAAATAAAAGAGCTGAACAGAATATTTCAAAGGGTGACTCAGGAAGACAAAGTAAGGTATTATGATCACAAGTGCAAAGACCTGTAGATAGAAAACCAAAAGGGAGCAACATGCTCAGCATTTCTCAAGCTGAAAGAGCTGAAGAAAAAACTCAAGCCTCAAGTTGCAATACTGAAAGAATCTAGGGGGAAAATATTAAATGACACAGGAAGCATCAAAAGAAGATGGAAGGAATACAGAGTCACTATACCAAAAAGAATTGGTCGACATTCAAACATTTCAGGAGGTAACATATGATTAGGAATGGATGGTGCTGAAGGAAGAAGTCCAAGCTGCACTGAAGACATTGGCAAAACACATGGCTCCAGGAAGTGATGGAATACCAATTGAAATGTTTCAACAAATGGATGCAGCTCTGGAAGTACTCATTCAACTATGCAAAAAAATTTGGAAGACAACTACCTGGCCAACCGACGAAAAAGATTCATATTTATGCATATTCTTAAGAAAGGTGATCCAACTGAATGCAGAAATTATCAAACAATATCATTAATAACACATGCAAGCAAAATTTTGCTGAAGATCATTCAAAAGTGGCTGCAGCAGTATATCAACAGGGAACTGCCAGAAACTCAAGCTAGATTCAGAAGAGGACGTGGAACCAGGGGTATCATTGCTGATTTCAGATGGATCCTGGCTAAAAGCAGAGAATACCAGAGAGATGTTTACCTGTGTTTTATTGACTATGTTAAGGCATTCAATAGTGTGGATTATAACAAATTATGAACAATATTGCAAAGAATGGGAATTCCAGAACTCTTAATTGTTCTCATGAGGAAAGTGTACATAGATCAAGAGACAGAACAGAACAAGGGAACACTGCATGGTTTAAAGTCAGGAAAGATGTGTGTCAGGGTTGTATTCAATCTGTATGCTGGCCAAATAATCCGAGAAGCTGGACTATATGAAGAAGAACGGGACATCAGGATTGGAGAAGGACTCATTAATGCCCTGCATTATGCAGATGAACAACCTTGCTTGCTGAAAGTGAAGAGGACTTGAAGCACTTACTGATGAAGATCAAAGACTACAGCCTTTAGTATAGATTACACCTCAACATAAAGAAAACAAAAATCCTCGCAACTGGCCAATAGGCAACATCATGATAAACAGAGAAAAGATTGAAGTTGTCAAGGATTTCATTTTACTTGGATCCACAATCAACAGCCATGGAAGCAGCAGTCAAGAAATCAAAAGACTTGTTGCATTGGGCAAATCTGTTGTAAAAGACCTCTTTAAAGTGTTCAAAAGCAAAGATGTCACTTTGAGGACTAAGGTGTGCCTGACCCAAGCCATGGTATTTTCAATCGCCTCTCATGCGTGTGAAAGCTGGATGATGAATAAGGAAGATCGAAGGAGAATTGACTCATTTGAATTATACTGTTGGCAAAGAATGTTGGGTATACCATGAACTGCTAAAAGAACAAACAAATCTATCTTGGAAGAAGCACAGCCAAAATGCTCCTTAGAAGGGAGGATGGCGAGACTTCATCATAGTTTGGACATGTTATCAGGAGGGACCAGTCCCTGGAGAAGTACATCATGCTTAGTAAAGTAGAAAGTCAGTGAAAAAGAGGAAAATCCTTAATGAGATGGATTGACACAGTGGCTGCAACAATGGGCTCAAGCATAACAAAGATTGTGGAGATGGCACAGTACTGGGCGATGTTTCATTATGTTGTACATATGTTCATGATGAGTAGGAACCAGCTCGATGGCACCTAACAACAACTAAAAAGTGAGCACAACACCTGGTGGGCTCTTTGGATTTTCAAGGCAACACTTCCCTCATTTGGCTGTGCTACTGTTGCCTATTTACCAAGTAAATAGAAAAGGTGTTAATTTTGAGTGCAGCCAGAACAAGTGAAAATGGAATCATATTAAATGCTCTTTAAAACCGGATAAGGCAGAAAAAGAGATGAGAGTACAAAACAGACACAAAAGAGAACTAAGAACTAGGGCAATACATAGGAAAACAGTTACAAATATGGTAGATATCAATTCAACTATATCAATAATCACTTTAAATGTGAATGGTCTAAATGTACTAATTAAAAGACAGAGATTGTCATAGTGGATAAATGGACAAAACCCAACTATATGTTGTATACAAGATCCATACCTACTTTAAATATAAAGACATAAGACATAGATAGGTTAAAAAGTAAAGGGCTAGTGATGGGTCAAAAGAAAGTAGCAGCAACAATATTATCTTCAGACAAAGCAGAATTCAGCTCAAGGAACATTATCAGGGATAAAGAGGAGTATTATGGAATGAGAAAAGAATCAATTCTCCAAGAAGACGTAACAATTCTAAATGTACGTGTGCCTAATAACAAAGCATCAAAATACATAAGGTAAAAATTGATACAACTGCAAGGAGAAGTAGAAAAATCCACTATAATAATGGATAGAGTTTTTAGCACTCTTCTGTCTGTAATTGGCAGATCCAGCAGGCAGAAAACCAGTAAGGATATTTTCTTAGATATCTAGTGCTTCTATAACAGAAATACCACAAGTAGTTTACCCCCTCACAGCCTCCAAAAAACCCAGTGCCATCAAGTCGATTCCGACTCATAGCGACCCTATAGGACAAAGTAGAACTGCCCCGTAGAGTTTCCAAGCAACACCTGGTGGATTTGAACTGCTGACTCTTTGTTTGGTTCGCAGCTGTAGCACTTAACCACTACGCCACCAGGGTTTCCCTCTCACAGCCTAACCCAAAAAAACCAAACCCAGTGCCGTCGAGTCGATTGCGACTATGAGTCTCACAGCCTAGGAGGTCAGAATTCCAAATTCAGGGCGCCAGCTTCCAAGGAATGTTTTCTCTGTCGGTTCTGGGCAAGGGTCTCTGTCATCAAACTTCCCCTGGCCTAGGACCTTCTCAGGGCAGGGACCCTGGGTCCATAGGACATACTCAATCCCGGTTCTTCTTTCTTTCTTTCTCTCTCACTTCTCTGTTTTATATCTCAAAACAGATTGACTCAAGATACAACCTAATCTTGTAGATTGAGCTCTGGCTCATTAACATTAACTGTCTCTAATCCTGCCTCATTAACATCATGGAGGCGGGATTTACAACACATAGGAAAATCATATCCGATAACAAAATGATGGACAATCACACAGTACTGGGAATCATGGCCTCACCAAGTTGACACACATTTTGTGAGGACACAGTTCAATTGATAACAAATATAGTTGAACTGAACAGCACCATCAATGAACTGGATCTAATTGACATTTACAGAATACTTCATCCAACAAGAGCAAAACACACATTCTTCTCAAGCTCACATCAAACATTTGCCAAGACGGGCCACCTTCAGGGCCATAAAACACACCTTAACAAAATTAAAAAAGTGGATATCATACAACGTATGCTGTCAGACCACGAAGGAATTAAACTAGAAATCAATAACGAAAGATAACAGGAAAAATCCCAAAATATTTGGAGATCAAACAACGCACTTCTAAATAACACATGGGTCAAAGATATCTCAAGAAAAGATAAAAAAAATATATTTAACTAAATGAAAATACAGCTTATCAAAATCTGTGAGATGCAGCAAAAGCAATACTTAGAAGGAAATTTATAGCACTTAATGCATATTTTAGAAAAGAAAAAGATCTAAAATCAATAATCTAAGCATGAAAGATGAGCAAATTAAATCCAAAGTAGACAGAAAACAAAAGCTGGTTCTCTAAAAAATCAAAAAGATATTTGACATCTTTAGTCATTAGGGAAATGTAAATTAAACCTACAGTGCAATACCACTTGCCACATATTAGAAAGGCTGAAATAAAAGAGACTGATCAGAACCAAATGCTGGCAATGATGTGGATGTTCTGAATTCTCATAAACTGCTGGTGGAAATGTAAAATCTTACAACCACATTGGGAAACAACTTGACAGTTTCTTAAAAAATTAAAGCTAAACCCTACCATGATTCCACTCCTAGATATTCATCCAAGAGAAATGAAAGCATATGCCTTGTTTGAACCCTTATTCAAACCAATCAAATGCAAATATAGCTTTTTAGACAAGCAGAGAAAACTGAACATGTACTGGTAGTTGGATGATATTAAAAGATTTTTGTTAATTTAGGGGCTATGATAGTGATATTATGGTTATCTTTTTTATATGTTAGCATAGTAAAGTATTCATGGGAGAAATGATAATATGCCTGGGACTTGCTTTGAAATTATTCCCTCTCCCCCAAAAAAGTGAGGGGGCATGTGGGATAAATGAAGCTAAAATTGCAATGTGTTGATAATTTTTGAACCTAGGTGACAGGTATTAAAAGGTTAATTCTGATATTTTCTCCACTTTTGTATATGTTTGATACTCGTAATAATAATTTTAATACGTTTTTAGGGTCTTATGGTCATGTAGGCTAGAAGGCCACCTTGCTAGTACCTATGAGAGATATTTGAACTCTAGAAATACAGCTTACTTGAGAATTATTTTGAGAGTCAGAATAGTATAATGGCTCAGCTCCTATTCTGAATTTAGATCGCTATGAGTCAGAAATGACTCCACGGCAGTGGGTAGTTATAAATTCTGGCTCTCCTGCTTACTAACTGCACAGCCTTGTTGTTGTTGTTGTTAGGTGCCATCAAGTCAGTTCCGACTCATAGTGACCCTGTGTACAACAGAATGAAACACCGGCTGGTCCTGCGCCATCCTCACAGTCGTTGTTATGCTTAAGCCCATTGTTGTAGCCACTGTGTCAATCCACCTCATTGAGGGTCTTCCTCTTTTTCACTGACCCTCTACTTTACCAAGCATGATGTCCTTCTCCAGGGACTGATCCCGCAAGACAATATGTCCAAAGTATGTGAGATGTAGCCTCACCATCCTTGCTTCTGAGGAGCATTCTGGTTGTGCTTCTTCAAAGATAGATTTATCTGTTCTTTCAGCAGTCCATAGTATATCCAATATTCTTCTGCAACACCACAATCCAAAGGGTCAATTGTTCTTTGGTCTTCCTTATTCATCGTCCAGCTTTCACATTGCATAGGAGGTGATTGAAAATACCGTGGCTTGGGTAAGGGGCACCTTAGTCTTCAAGGTGACATCTTTGCTTTTCAACACTAAAGAGGTTTTTTGAAGCAGATTTGCCCAGTGCAAGGCGTCTTTTGATTTCTTGACTGCTGCTTCCATGGCTGTTGATTATTGATCCAAGTAAAATGAAATCCTTGACAATTTCAATATTTTCCCCGTTTATCATGATGTTGCTTATTGGTCCACTTGTGAGGATTTTTGTTCTCTTTAAAATTTTTTTTTTTTTTTTTATGTTGAGGTGCAATCCATACTGAAGGCTGCGGTCTTTGATCTTCATCGGCAAGTGCTTCAAGTCCTCTTCACTTTCAGCAAGCAAGATTGTGTCATCTACATAAAGAAGGTTGTTAATGAAAATTCCTCCAATCCTGGTGCCCTGTTCTTCTTTATATACCTCAGCTTCTTGTATTATTTCCTCAGCATACAGACTGAATGAGTATCGTGAAAGGATACAACCCTGAAGCACACGTATCCTGACTTTAAATCATGCAGTATCCTCTTGCTCTGTTTCAACGACTGCGTCTTGATCTATGTGCAGGTTCCTCAGGAGCACAATTAAGTATTCTGGAATTTCCATTCTTAGCAATGTTATCCGTAATTTGTTATGATCCACACAGTCCAATGCCTTTGCATAGTCAATAAAACATGGGTAAACAGCTTTCTGGTATTCTCTGCTTTCAGCCAGGATCCATCTGATATCAGCAATGCTGTCCCTGATTCTGAATCCAGCTTGAATTTCTGGCAGTTCCCTGTCAACATACTGCTGCAGCAGCTTTTGAATGATCTTCAGCAAAAGTTTACTTGCGTGTGATATTAATGATATTGATCGATTATTTGTGCATTCGGGGCATCACCTTACTTGGGAACAGGCATAAATATAGAACTCTTTCAGTCGGTTGGCCAGGTAGTTGTCTTCCAAATTTCTTGGCATAGATGTGTGAGTACTTCCAGCGCTGCACGCCAATTGTTGAAACATCTCAATTGGTATTCCATCAGTTCCCACAGCCTTATTTTTTGCCAATGCCTTCAGTGCAACTTGGACTTCTTCCTTTGGTACCATTGGTTCCCACTCATATGGTACCTCCTTTTTTGTATAGTGACTCTGTGTATTCCTTCCATCTTCTTTTGATGCTTCCTAAGGCTTTTAATATTTTGCCTATAGAATTCTTCAACATTGCAACTTGGGGCTTGAATTTTTTCTTCAGTTCTTTCAACTTGAAAAATTCAGAGCCTATTCTTCCCTTTTGGTTTTCCATCTCCAGATCTTTGCCCATGTCATTATGATACTTTTCTTTGTCTTCTTGAGCTGCCCATTGAAATCTTCTGTTCAACTCTCTTACTTCGTCATTTCTTCCTTTCACTTTAGCTACTCAGCATTCAAGAACAAGTTTCAGGGTCTCTTGTAACATCTATTTTGATCTTTTCTTTCTTTCCTGTCTTTTTAATGACCTCTTGCTTTCTTCATGTATGATGTCCTTGATGTCATTCCACAACTCATCTGGTCTTCAGTCATTATTTCAATGCATCAAATCTATTCTTGAGATGGTCTCTAAATTCAGGTGGGATATACTCAAAGTTGTACTTTGGCTCTTGTAGACTTGTTCTAATTTTCTTCAGTTTCAACTGGAAATTGCATATGAGCAATTGATGGTCTGTTCCTCAGTCGGCCCCTGGTCTTGTTCTGACTGATGATATTGAGCTTTTCCATTGCCTCTTCCCACAGACGTATTTGATTTGATTCCTTTGTATTCCATCTGGCAAGGTCCACGTGTATAGTCATTGTTTATGTTGTTGAGAAAAGGTATTTGAAATGAAGAAATAATTGGTCTTCCAAAATTCTATCATGTGGTCTCTAGCATCATTTCTATCACCAAGGCCATATTTTCCAACTACCAACCCTTCTTTGTTTCTAGCTTTCACATCCCAATCTCCAGTAATTATTGCATCTTGATTGCATGTTCAATCAATTTCATACTGCAGGAGCTGGCAAAAGTCTTCAATTTCTTCATCTTTGGCCTTAGTGATTGGTGCATAAATTTGGATAATGGTCGTATTAACTGGGCTTCCTTGTAGATATATGGATATTATCCTATCACTGACAGCACTGTACTTCAGGATAGATCTTAAATATTCTTTTTGACATTTAATGCAATGCCATTCCTCTTCAAGTTGCCATTCCTAGCCTAGTAGACCAATATGCTTGTCTAATTCAAAATGGCCAGTAGCTGTCCATTTCAGCTCACTAATGCCTAGAATATCAATGTTTATGCATTCCATTTCTTTTTAGATGATTTTCAATTTTCCTAGATTCATACTTCGTACATTCCAGGTTCCGATTATTAATGGATATTTGCAGCTCTTTCTTCTCATTTCGAGTTGTGTCACGTCAGCAAACGAAGATCCCGAAAGGTTGACTCTACCCATGTCATTAAGTTCAACTCTACTTTGAGGAGGCAGCTCTTCCCCAGTCGTTCTTTGAGTGCCTTCTAGCCTGAGGGGCTCATCTTCTAACACTATACCAAACAATGTTCTGCTGCTATTCATAAGGTTTTCACTCGCTAAATCTTTACAGAAGTAGACTTCCAGGCCTTTCTTCCTAGTCTATCTTAGTCTGGAAGCTCAGCTGAAACCTGCCCTCCATGGGTGACCCTGCTGGTACTTGAATACCGTGGCATAGCTTCCAGCATCACAGTAACAGGAATCCCCCATAGTACGACAAACTGACAGACAAGTGGGGGAACTGCACAACCCCAGGAAATTTAAATTAACTTTCTAAACCTCAGTTTTCTTATTATTTTAACGGAAATAATGACTGTATTAACTTTATAGAATTATTGTGAACTCTAAACTAAACCTCATAAGAAGTGATAACATAGTGCCTGACACATAATAAATATGCAATAAAGGTTAACTTATTTACTAATCTATAGCCTCAGGATCCATTTTGAAAGAGAAGAAATATAAATTCTTTAAATTTTGTAAATTTATAAGTTTTATAAAATTCAAAATTTTATGGAATTCTAAAGCTGAAAATGATCTGCAGAAATCATGGTATCTTCAAGTAACTTGAAGTCTAAGTCACCAGAAAGAATTGTCCAGTCATCTGGAACAGAGACTATAAAGATGCCATACGACCTATTTTCTCTTACTTGTATTATCTGTTTGTTTTTCTCCCTGGATCCTACATTTTTTCCCCACAATATACTGTTTTAGAAGCTAGCACTGTATACAATTTTTTTTAAAAAGGAATATGATGTACTGCAGAATGTAGACAAATTACTTCATTGTAATTATTTCATGCCTTAATGTAATAAACAGCATTTATAAATGAGAGACTTGAGGAATAAAGGTGTTACATTATCACACCGATTTGAGAAAATAATTTGGATTATGTGTGAATGGACATTAAAGGAATAATATTGGATTCATTATTACTATATATTTGTAACTAATTACATTCCAGCTTTCCTCTCAGAAGCTCAAAGTAGTTTTTTTGTTTGTTTTTGGTTTTTTTTTTTATATCTACTGAGCTCAAGTCTTTAAGTCTCTCCATTGTATAGAAATTCTGTTACCCAGCACACTACCAAACTGAATGCTTTCAACATTTGTGTTAACTGCCACTTCTGTTACATTTATTTGTACCTAAACCCGTTGTCATCGTGCCGATCCAACTCATATCGACCCCATAGGACAGAGTAGAACTGCCCTACAGGGTTTCCAAGGCTGTAGCCTTTACAGAAACCTACTGCCATACCTTTCTCTGCTGAGTGGCTGTTGGATTCGAACCCCTGACCTTTGGTAAGCAGCTAAGCACTTAACCACTACACCACCAGGCCTCACCTTATTTGTACCTAGGTTTGCAAAATGCACAGAGGCAAAAATTATCTTAACAGTAATGACCTTAAAATACATAAGTTTAAATCAAGCTGTTTCTGATATAAAGGCAAACTTTTAAATTTCAAAATGAGATTGCATTTAACCTTACTTGCAAACAAGATTTTAGTTTGTTTTTTCAGTGAAGAAGGCAGAAAGATAGTATTTTTTATAACAAATTTCTGAAATCTTTGCCTAATTTAAATTTCTAATGGGTTGCTACCCCCCTAAAAAAAGTATGTTAATTGAATTCCAAAGCTACTTTGTTGCTTTTTCTATAATAAACATTCCAAAACTGTTGTGCTTAAGAATATCCAGAATTCTGGATTATCAAAGATCCATATTAGATAATGCTCAATCCTACTTATATGGTGTGTTTTATTATAGTATAAATTTTCAGAAATTTGGGGTTTTGCAGCTCTCTAGTGACCAAAAATACTTTAACAACTAAAATGCCTAATTTTTTAATATGCTAAATATAATAAAGTTTGCTGCAGAAAATTATATACTTAAGAAAATGGTGTCATCTTTCAGGACCCTGGGGCATTATGAAATACACTGTACTGGCAGTTAAATAGAAATTGTTAAAGCACTTTCCTCTGAGAATGTGACTTAAACACTAACTTGTCATTTCATTTACCCTGACAATATCCCTATGATATACTTGGGGGCCAAGGCTCATTTGGAAGTATAAAAAGAAAACTAGATTTATTCCTTTTGTGTGACTAATAAAGTGATACGTACTAGAAAAATCTTACCACTGTCCTGATTTTATAAAGGTTTGTGGTCACTATTTCTTGAATATTATTTATAAGTCCTTGATTTAGAGGCTCTGGGGATAGAAATAACATGGTTGTTTCACGGCTATGGCTGCAAATTTGGGTTCCTTACAGCCATTAAATGCATAAATATGCAATACCATAAACACATACACAAAATTTAAAGTATCAATAAATAAATACATTCCAAAGGTGCTTTGAAGGCTAATTGGGGGTGGGATGGAAGGTGGCTCATGTAGAAAGGCAAATCGAAAAGCAGAAATTCCTGTTTTAAGGGTAGCAAATACAGGCATTCAGAGAGTTCCTACTTTAAAAACCAGTTTTCTCAATATGTAAGAATATACTTATATCTCCAGACAAATAGCTAAGTAAAAATATTTCAGAGGATAGTTCTACTTATGAGTTCTAAGAACTTTATATTTCATACCAGTGCATGTTTTGTACAATCAAATAAGTGTGTACACAGGGCTGATAATACTTTATAAATATCCCCTAAAAAAAGCTTTAATAAGCTCTTTGGAAGCAAGGATGGCGAGACTTCATCTCACGTACCTTAGGCAAGTTCCCAGGAGGGACCAGTCCCTGGAAAAGGACATCATGCTTGGTAAAGTAGAGGGTCAGTGAAAAAGACAAAGACCCTCAATGAGGTGGATTGACACAGTGGCTGCAACAATGGGCTCAAGCATAACAATGATTGCAAGGATGGTGCAGGACCAGCCAGTGTTTCGTTCTGATGTGCATAGGGTCGCTGTGAGTTGGAACTGACTCCTTGGCTCCTAACAACAGCCGTGTCTGTTTAAATTTAACTTATATTTCTTACTCAGTTTTTTTTTTTTTTATGTAAGGAAAAGGACAAGTCAAGTTAACTGTGAAGACTGAGATCTGGCATCAAAATTATGCAATTTCATACAGGTATTTCGAATAGCCTCTGTGTTTTTTTTTTTTTAGTATGTTGCTATGTAAGATAATCAAATTGATTTTCCTACATATATTACCTTACAACAATACTTTTTAATGAAAATCATACCATTAATGCTTTATTCTCCATTCAAACACTGAAAGATATTATGATTAATAAAGAAATATCAAATCCTAAATATTTAGCATACTTTTATCCTAATATTAACACCAGCTTTGTATTATTAAGTGACACAGAAATTTAAATAATTATAGGGTCATTTCAGACAATGAAGACAGCCAATTTGTTTAACTTAAATAAAATGGAATTTCCATTTCCTTCTCCATAGCTAGCCCACCCTTAGTGCAGAATATCCACATTGATACTATTTACAGCAGGAAAGACTTCAGTAGGTCATCTGGTACAGTCCACTGTAAAAAGACAAGTCAAAAATTCAACAGCACAAAATGGTTATATTCTAGCCTAACTAAAAATCTGTTAAAAATATTTTGTAATATATTTTGATATCCTGTTCCAACACTTAATTGCTAATTTAATCTTGAAAAGGAGTCCCTTAACTTCAGTCAATTTTTTGGAACTCCCAAATAATTCCTGATCTTGGACGTGGGTCATTTGGGATTTTATTAATTTTTACCTTAAGTCCTGTTTTGCTATTCTGACAATTTCCATTCCTAAAATGCCTTTATCATCTTTTTCTGATTATAAAATTAATATACAAATACCAACTAAAACACAGAAAAATATAAAGTGTCCTGTCCAATTACTGTTAAACAAGTGGTAAATTTTAAGCCTTGACTTTTGGATGAGAAGGATGGGTCCAATGACAAATTAATTAATCCTTTTGCCCTGGACTAAATATACTTCTACAGTTACGTCATAGCAGTTAAAATAAATCACGCTAGAAGGAAAAAAAAATCTGTGAAAATGTAATCAAAAGAAACCTTACTACCAAAAAACTCATGATGCAGAAAAACACCAAATTCCTATTCAAACAACATACATAAATGGGAAAACATAATATGCTTATGGATAGGTAGACTCAACATTGTGAAAATGTCAATTCTATCCAGAGCAATGTACAAAAAAAAAAAAAAAAAAAGCAATCCCGATCCATATACCAACTGCATTCTTTAATGAGATGGAAAAACTAATCATTAACTTTATATGGAAAGGGAAAGCGGCCCAGATAAGAAAAGAATTGTTGAAGCAAATCATTATTGAAGAAGAACAAAGTAGGAGGCCTCAAACTACCTGACCCCAGAACCTACTATACAGCTACAGTAGTCAAAACAGCCTGATACTAGTACAACAACAGACACATTGACCAATGGAACAGAATTGAGAACTCAGATGTAAATTCATCCACCTGTGGCCACCCAATCTTTGACAAAGGCCCAAAGTCCGTTAAATGGGGAAAAGACAGTCTTTTAAACAAAGGATGCTGGAAAAACTGGATGCCCGTCTGTAAAAAAATGCAACAGGACCTATACCTTCCACCATACACAAAAACTAATTCAAAATGGATCAAAGACCTAAATATAAAACCAAAAACCGTAAAGATCATGGAAATAAAAAGAGTCAACACTAGAGGCCCTACTACCAGCATGAACAGGATACAAACCATAACTAACAATACACAAACACTAGAAGATAAGCTAGATAACTGGGATCATCTAAAAATTAAACACTTATGCTCATCAAAAGACTTCACCAAAAGAGTAAGAAGAGAACCTACAGATTGGGAAAAAAATTTTGGCCATAGCATATCCGACAAAGGTCTAATCTCTAAAATCTGCAAGAAAATCTAACACCTCTACAACAAAAAAGACAAATAATCAAATTTAAAAAAAGGATATGAACAGACACTTCACCAAAGAAGACATTTAGATGGATAACAGACACATGAGGAAATGCTCGCCATCACTAGCCATTAGAAAAATGCAAATCAAAACTACAATGAAATACCATCTCACCCTGACATTACTGGCACAAATCAAAAAAACAGAAAATAACAAATGTTAGAGAGGCTGCAGGGAGATTGGAACTCTTATGCACTACTGGTGGGAATGCAAAATGGTACAACCATTTTGTTAAACGATGTGGCACTTCCTTAAAAAGCTAGAAATAGAAATACCACATGATTCAGCAGTCCCACTCCTAGGAATATATCCCAGGGAAATAAGACATATGCACACGCATGTTCATTGCAGCATTATTCACAACAGCAAAAAGACAGAAACAACCCAAGTGTCCATCAACAGATGAATGGATAAACAAACTATGGTACATACACACAGTGGAATACTAGGCAACAATAAAGAACAATGATGAATCTGCAAAATATCTCACAATGTGGATGAATCTGGAAGGCATTAATCTGAGTGAAATAAGTCAATCACAAAAATATTGTATGAGACCACTATTATAAAAATTCATGAAAAAATTTACACACGGAAAGAAACAATTTTTGATGGTTATGAGGGAGGTGAGGGGTAAGGAGGGAAAAAACTAACTAAAAAAAAAAGATAGCCAAAATGCTCCTTAGAAACTAGTATGGTGAGACTTCATCCCGGTACTTTGGACATGTTATCAGGAGGGATCAGTCCCTGGAGAAGCACATCATGCTTGGTAAAGCAGAGGGTCAACAAAAAAGAGGAAGACTCTCATTGAGATGGATCGACACAATGGCTGCAGCAATGGGCTTAAGCATAACAACCATTGTGAGGATGGCTCAGGACCAGGCAGTGTTTCGTTCTGTTGTACCTAGGGTCCCTATGAGTCAGAACCAACTTGACAGCACTTAACAACAACAGACAATAGATAATTGGTAACTCTGGTGAAGGGTAAGACAGTACACAATACTGGGGAGGTCAGCACAACTTGACCAAAGCAAAGTCATGGAAGCTTCATAGATACATCCAAACTCTCTCAGGGACCAAATTACTGGGCTGAGTGCTGGGGACTATGGTCTCAGGAAACATCTAGCTCTATTGGCATAACATAGTTTGTAAAGAAAATGTTCTACATCCTACTTTGCTGAATAGTGTGTGGGGTCTTAAAAGCTTGTGAGCAGCCATCTAAGATGTATCTACTGGTCCCACCCAGTTTGGAGCAAGGGAGAATGAAGAAATCCATAGACACAAGGGAAAGATTACTCCAAAGGTCTAATGGATCACACTCACAGCCTCCACCAGACTGAGTCTAGCACAACCAGATGGTTACTGGCTACCACCACCAACTGCTCTGACAAAAATCACAATACAGGGTCTAAGATAGAGCTGGAGAAAAATGTAGAACCAAATTCAAACTCACACACACACCAAAAAAAGATCAGAATTACTGATCTGACAGAGACTGAAGAAACCCCAAGAGTATGGCCCCCGGGCACCCTATCAGCTCAGTACTCAAGTCACTCCTGAGGTTCACCCTTCCGCCAAAGATTAGACAGGCCCATAAAACAAAATGAAATTAATGGGCACACCAGCCCAGGGGCAAGGACAAGAAGGCAGAAGGGGACAGGAAAGCTTGAAATGGAGAACCCAAGGTCTAAAAGAGGAGAGTGTTGACATGTATTGGGGTTGGTAACCAATGTCACAAAAAAATACGTGTATTAATTATTTAATGAGAAATTAACTTTCTCTGTAAACTTTCACCTAAAGCCCCAAAAAACATACATAGTAAATAATTATTTATAATGATATTCTTTTCTTCATTACTTTTTCTTGTTTATGCTTCCATTTTATAGATCTCTGTCCTAACAATTACCTGCAGTCTTAAAGCAAGGTAACTAACCCCCAAATTATAGCTGTTTCTCTATAATTACCTTTCAATACTCAACTCAGTCCTAAATCAACAAAAGCCAATGATAAGTCATTTTACTTAATGTGAGTCTTTAAATGAAATAAAAATACAAACATGTACTATTTTTTTTAGAGATAGATAATCATTTTAAAACTTTTAGAAACTGAAAGATTCATAGATGGAATTTATTTCATTAAGGCCTGTTCACAACTTTATGCTAAACAATGCAACCTGTGGTATCAAACAAACTTTCTCAATTTTATCTTAGTTTTTATGTTTTTCTAAGAGGCAAGGCAAAGGAACTTCGCTTTAAGGGAAGGCACCTTGAAGAATTATGTAATTTTTCTGTGATATATCATTTAACAGAATAAAACACACACGTATACTTACAGTAAAGATGCTAGATGGTGTGTGAATTCACTGGCCTTACAGCTTTTGCAGGCTTTCTGCAAGTTTTCTCTCAAGCTGTTCATAAAGAACAACAATGCTTGATGTGAGCTGGTCATAGTCTCTGAGCAAAATCTTCTGTAGATGCCTGCTGTTGAAATACTTCAATCTGTACAAAAAGCAAATAAAAAAGAAATGCCAGGAATTTACTACCATTTTTTGGGGGGCCTTTACATTCTAATCAACAGGACCCAGATATTGTTCACTCACTGCTTCTTCCAAATTTACTTTGTTTAAATGAAAAATTTAATTCTATGGCACAAAAGAAAGTTTAATTTAATTTCAAATGTGTACTTATGAAGAAATTAAACCTTTAGGTATATCCCACTAGAGCCAACCAGGCCAAACACTTGCAAGAAAGACAGAAATACTGGCCAAGAAGAGTCTACACTTCATGGGAGGTCATGAAAGAAAAGAAAACATGTACCGTTTATTTTCAATGGATGGAGAAAATCGTGGGACACATTTGTTAAATGTTTGCTTAGGGAATCTAACTGTATACTTATACAATAAACTCACAAAATGAAACAAGAATCATGTTAATCCACAACTTCACAACACGTGTGAAAGTGTTTAAATAAAATATATGGTCTGTAAGTCCACATGTTTAAAAAACCTGCACCATAATCTGAAAGACTTTATTGAAATCTATTTGTTTTGAAAATTGTTACATATTAAAAGGCCTATACTGACGCTCCACAGGACCGAGGTCTCCTTAACTCTCAGTTTCAAGCTTTCAACCTGAAATGTGCTTAGGAAGATAATAGGTGGTAGTTTGGGGCCCAAAAGAAACAAAAAACGGTGTAAAATGTTATAATAGCCACTTTCATCTACGGAAAAATTGAACCCAGAAATTTATCGGGCTTGGTAGAGATGTTATGTTAGAGGAGGGAGATGTTTACGTAGAAAGGATGAAAGTATGGGCAAAGAAAAGGAAATTACCTAAATTTTTGCAACTGTAAAGTTCTCTAAGGCTACGTAGCTCTTTCACAGACAAAAACATCACTGTATAAAACCACATGGAACATAGACAGAAAGCTGCGTAACTATCTCAAACTGTTTATTATAAATATATTTCGTTGTTTGGTTGTTTGACTTTTCAGGAAAGGCAAAGCAATGAGTATAATTCACCATTTATGGTTTATATCCTTTCCTTGTGATCGAAAGCAAACATCCAAATCAAACATGTGGAATATATCTAATTTTGTTAGAACTTTTGCATTTATAAGAAGGCTGAAGGAATCTAGTCTTTATTTATCAGAGTTTAAAATAAACTTGCTTTTAGAGAGGCTACTGTCTAATTTCTGTTGGTTCCCTGACCTTACCTTCATTTTAGAAGACACCTCTCCTATAAAGTGACATAAAGTGATGCCTATAAAGCATCAAGCACAGCACTTGTCCCAGGTGTTTGCTGCTAAAACTAAACCTGGTATTTTATACAGTTCTTGCCAGGAATCTAAGCTAAAGCAGCAAATTTTAATATGCATTGCTACCAGGGCACTTAGGAGTAGCTCATAATTAAAAATAATTCAAAAATTTTGAATTTTATAATTCATTCATTTATTCATTCAAAAATATTTATTAAGTTCCTATTATGTGGAAGATACTCTAATATGTGCAGGGATTATGGAATTTAACAAGACAAGGCAGACAAGGCCTTTGTCCTCATGCAGCTTATGTTTTAGTGGGAGAGAGATACACAATAAGCATATTATTTAATAAACAAGATAAAAGACTGATGCTTCATTCAGAGAATTACAGTACAGTGATAGAGAATAACTGAGTAGTGAAGGAAGAACTCTCTGAGGGGAAGACATTTAAGCTAATACTTGAATTACAAGAAGGTACTAGGCATGCAAAAATCAGGTACAAAACCATTCCAGGCAGAGGGAACATCATGGAAAGACTCTAAGGTGGAAATGTGCTTAACTTAATGTGTTGAAGAAATAGAAAGAAAGACAGGATGACTTCATTGTAGTAAAAGTCAGAGACAATCTAGTATGAGATGAAGAAAGCTAAGCAGTAAGCAGATGATATGGGGCTTTGTAAACCAAGGTAAAGACTTTGGATTTTTTTTAAATGTTAAGATATTACAAAGTTCTAATTAGGATAGTGACATGATATGATGTAAAGTCTCTTTCTCTCGAACTGTGTATAATATTCCTGAAAGAAAACAATAGCCTGAGAATTTTATGGCACACTGTTGAATTTTGTAGTCCGAATTTCATGTCGGTCATGTCTCTCATGGCAAGGAAAAGAAAAAGAAAGATCTCTGTCTTTGTTTTTAGCTGTTATGTTTCTTATGACATGTGGATTAATAAAGTTCAACTATTCCCAAGGGAAACATACAGAAAGAAAACAGACTCATTTTCTTTTTCTTTTTTCTACACATGTACACAGGCATACTTCTGGCAAATCCTCACTTGTCTTTCCAGTAATATTGTTCTCAGCGTCATGATATATCTTCTATGCCGGCCAGAAAATGATCAAAGAACTGAAAAAGAGAAAAATATGTCTAAATATATTTTTGAACATATATTTACTATGTATCATATTCTCTATTAGGCTCTGGAGTTACAACAGGGAGCTAAAGTAGAAAGGGTCCGTAGCTTTATGGAGTTGGCAATACAGTGTAATGTCTGGAGCAGAGACTCATTAATCAAATTATTACATTAATGAACAAACAACTACAAATTGTGATAAGTGTTCTGAAGGAAAAGAAGCAAGTTTTATGAGAAAATGAAACATTTTAAATCAAAAGGTAAGAAAATTTTCTCTAAGAAAGTGACACCTGAGCTAAGATCTGAAGTATGAGCAAAAATTAGTTAAATAAAGAGGAAAGAACCATTCCAGGCTAAAGGATTATGTTGGTAAGGCCCCCATGATAGAAGAAGGCAGGGCACATTAGAGAAACTGAAAACCCTGGGTAGTTGGGTTGTAGAGTGCAGGTGGGGGTCATATTATTAAGACTAGAGAGAGAATTTGGGTTTAGACCATGCAAAGTTTTTCAGTCCATGCTGACTATTTTTTACTTTCTTCTAAATCTAATGAGAGGCCATTGAAATGACTTGACCAGATTTATTCTTCAAAACAACCATCTGGCTGCGCTGTTATAAAAGGATTGAAAATGAGCCATAATGGATATGAGAAAAATATTTAGGAGACAATTTTAGTAGTCCAAGTAGAAGACTAGCTTAGACTAGAGTGATGGCAGAGATGAAGAGAAATGGACTTAATAACCAAATAGACATGGAGGTAGAGTATTATGATGGAGAGGGAGGTATAAAGGATAACTCCAAGAGTTCAGGTTTGAACAAAATGTTAGTCAGTGGTGATACTAACCTGGATGAGATAGACCAAGGGTTCAGCAGAGAAAATAAAAAGCTCTATTTTAGCCATAAAATTATTGACATGCCTATGAGATAGCCAAGTGAGGATGTCAGGGAGGCAGTTGATCATATGTTCTAGAATGCAGAAAGATCTGCATTCCAGATAAAAGATAAAAATTTTAACTCATATGTGTAGTTGCTAAATAAAGTCATGTGTGGATATGGATGACGTCATCAGGGAAAAATTTAAGAATGAGAAGAGGAAAGAGTTTAGAACCAATTCATGAGGGACTCCAGCATTTAATGATGTAGCAGTAAGAACAAACCTGTGAAGGAAACAAAGAGGGATCAGAAAGGCAAGAGGAAAATCAAGAAGTGGGTTATCACAGAACACCAGAAAAGAGAATATTTCAAAGAAGGTGAGAGTTTGAACCATTTGGAACGCTGTGCAAGTAAAGAAGGATGCAGAAAGCCCATTAGTGACCTTAGTGAGAGAAAGGATGCATCAAAGGCAATGAGGTTTATTTTATTTTAGTTAATTTGGGTTTCTGTGTGTGCGTGCCCGTGTGTGTGTGTGTGTGTTTTAAATAGAGATTTCAGCCTGTATACAGCTGATGGGAAGAATCCAGTGCATGCGAGGAGTGTGATAATACATGGAAGAAAAGAAATAATTGATGATGCAAGACAAGAAAGGAATGGGTTACAGAGCACAAGTGCAAGAAATAGATTGAGATAGGAAAGCCCATCTCTATTGTGGGGGGGGGGAAGAAGGAGCAGATGCAGGAAGATTGGGAAGCTAAGGGAGATTTCGTGGCTAGTTATTCTAAGCCAAATTGCTCCTTAAAGATTTCCCTTTCCTTAGATTATAAGAATTTTAAGGCTGAATGAAATCCAAAATGATAAGATGGTTCTCATCTCTTCTGATCCCTTAAACAATATTTTGATATATTGTGGGAGGGCATTTTTTGGTTATTACGATAACTGGGGTTTACTACTAGCATTTAGTGGGCAGGGGTCAGGGATGCTAAACAACAAACAAGTATCCTGCCCCAAAAGACCAATAGTGACCTCATTAAGAAACTCCTCATTTTAAAGATAAGAAAATTGAAAACAAATTAAGAGATATCTTAATACAGTAACTTTTACAAAGCTATGATTCAAGCTTAGATCGGCTAATTCCAAATCCATGCTTTTCTATTATATCATAATCAAGAATGAGAAATCACATTTGAAGTTCAAAGAATGTCCTTAAAGTAATCAGTGGTCAAAACAATTAAAATAAAACATTAATTTTGGCAGAGCCATTAAGTTGTCAAGTGTTCTCTGGGAGTGGAAGAAATGAGCACTTTGAATTTTCTTCTCAGAATCTTGTGCTGAGAGGCACCTCTAATATGTTTTTGAATGTGATTATTTTGATCTTCTTTAAAATGAACACATTGCCAGTTTTGCTAATAATAGTAAGAGGAGATAAAGTCAAAAGTGTGAGAAGTTTTGCATTTTACATTTAAAAATAATTATACTAATAAGTTCATAAGCTTAGAGAATCCAAAATCAGTGTTTTCTATGTCTGCTGCTATATCCCAAGCATTCTGCCTGCTATCTGGCATATAGTAGTTGCTCAATAAGTATCTGAATACATCAACAATATTAATGTAGGTAATATGAACGAGAAAGTGAGATAATAGATGTGAAATCACTTTGAAAAGTGTCATGCAATTGTGTCATCTACTTAAAACTGAAAAATTGGCTATGGAAAGCACTGATTGGCCACCATTTCTTCTCAAGATTGAGTATTAATCCTCTAACCTGGCCTTTAGATCAGAGTTCTACAAGTCTCATCTGAATTACACTCATCCTAGGAAGAGGGAAAAGGCTGCAAGAACAGATCCTACCTACCAAATGACTGCTATTTCTACCGTACCATGTCCACACGCTCTGACTCTTTCCTTGGGCTAAACCAATACCAAACCCGTTGCCATTGAGTTGATTCTGACTCATAGTGGTCCAATAGGACAAAGTAGAACTGTCCCATAGGGTTTACGAGGCTTAAATCTTTACGGAAGCAGACTGCCACATCTTTCTCCTGCAGATCGGATGGTGGGTTCAAACCACTGACCTTTCAGGTAGCAGCTGGGCGCTTAATCACTGCTCCACCAGGGTTCTTTTCCTTGAGTTAGAGCCTCTTAATTCAAAGCAAGAAGAGTCATGGAAGTAATGAATTCTACATATTGCATAACTATTAGAGAAATTTGACTGCCTTTGTGTGTCATTCTCAGAGTCCTAATGTAAAAAAAAATTATATTGTTTCCTAAATCCTTAATTAAACAGGGAAACCTTGGTGGCATAGTGGTTAAGTGCTACAGCTGCTAACCAAAGGGTCAGCAGTTCAAATCTGCTAGGCGCTCCTTGGAAACTCTATGGGACAGTTCTACTCTGTCCTATAGGGTCACTATGAGTTGGAATCAACTCGACGGCACTGGATTTTTTTGGTTTTAATTAAAGAGATTAACTGACTACATAGCCTAAATTCACTTTATACATGATTTTACCTGTTTTTTTTAGGCCAGTACCCCAAGGTGGGAATATAGTAAGGGAACACCCATATTATAAACTTTGAATGCATATTTAACAATACCATTAAATAAACTAACTGCAAGTCTAAGTGAAGTATGTTTCTTCACCTCCATCAAAAGAGAGGACAGAGCAAGAATAAGAGAAAAAAGTACAAGAAATAGAGAAATAAATTGAAGAATTAGAATGTGTCCAAAATATTAAGTTTTGTTTTGTTTTTTTTAAATCAAAATATGGCTGAATTAAGAGAAGGAATTGAGATTTGCTTTAGTGGTCTTTAAAGAAGAAAGCTATCAACCAAGGTCAAAAACCTGATGTGGACATATGGAAAATGGCTGAAAACAGACAGCAAAACTTATTGCTTTCAAATGAGCTTCCACACTACTAAGTCATTTTCAAAGCACTTTGAAAATGCATCCCCATAAAGTTATTTTCTACTTAATTCAGAAATGTGGAGAGAAGCAGGTAATAATTTCCATTAATATAAAGGTTAAAACTTACAAGAAACTCAGGGACGTCCTAGCTCCTCATCAGCTCTTCAGCTCCTTTAAATGACAGAAATGCCTTACTGTGACATGGGTTTCTTTAACACACTAAAAGAGCACGCTGCCTCAAGAGCTTCCTTTCTGATTTGGGACTATGCAATTTTTTGTAAATGCATCTGAATTGCCCACAGTCAGTAGATCTTCCTTTTCAAACTGTTTCCGTAAGTAATTTCATGTAATTCTCGCTTTTTTAGGTGACATTTGAGTTGTGAAATTCCACTAAATTCATTCTGACATTTCAAAAATTATCATACAACGCTTTCATGGAATAGAACCACATCCTTTTAACAGTGCTTATCACAGGCAAAAAGCTTCCCAGTGTGAGCAGGTCTGACTAATGACCTGGTCTTTTAAAAGGCTGAGTCTATATTTGCATGTTTAAACCCATCCACTCTACTCTCCATCTTCACTTACATTAATTCATTCCATTCAGTCTACCAGGGATAGATCAAAATTAAGGCTTCTAAACACAGAGATGTCAAACCAACCCTACTCAGCGACATCTCCTCATACAACCCATTTTATATATTTGGTACTATTATATTCTGTCCATTGAAGATGTAAAATGCAGCTAAGAGCCAAAATTTATTCTGTATGGTAGAATCCAGCTAGTCACTAGTATATCTGGTTAAATGTAGTATTTGTGAAATCAAAGTCATAGAAAGACAAATATTTCATAGTTGTGCTAATGTACATATTCATAATTTATATCCCTACTCCAAATTAACTACTTTTTCCATTTTTTCTTTATTTCACAGATATTTATTGCACTTTTCATTGAAGTCAGGCACTGTGCTAGACACTGAGTTCATAGTGGTGAATCTTGTTAGGTGCCTGCCGTCTAGTTGGTTCTGACTCATAGCAACCCTATGTACAACAGAACAGAACACTGTCCCGTCCTGTGACATCTTCAGAATTATTGCTATGTTTGAGCCCATTGTTGCAGCCACTGTGTCAGTCCATTCCATTCAGGGTGTTCCTGTTTTTCGCTGACTCTCTACCAAGTACGATGTCTTGGTAAAGTGGTGAATAAATCATACATATAGCCTGC
Organism: Elephas maximus indicus; assembly: GCF_024166365.1. Lineage (NCBI taxonomy): Eukaryota > Metazoa > Chordata > Mammalia > Proboscidea > Elephantidae > Elephas > Elephas maximus. Next base: position 85,513,493 of record NC_064846.1, read on the forward strand.
ATTCGTGGAACTTACAGTTTAGTAGAGGACACAGACATCACACAAATGCTGAAAAAAATAAACAAATATAATTAGTGATAAGTGCTATGAAGGGGGAAAAAAACAACAGGGTAACGTGATGCATAACAAAAAGTGACCTGGGATAGGAGGAGTTGATATATTAGCTGAGACTTAAAAGACAAGCATAAATAAGACATGCAAGGACAAAGGCAAGATGTTCTAGGTAGAAAGAATGACATGTTTGAAACCCCCAAGATAGGAAAAGGTTTGTCATGTCTGAGGAAGTGAAAGGAGGTTGTCTGTATATAGTGAACAAGAGAGGTAGAGTGGTCCAAAAAGATGTGATCTCAAAGGAAGACATGAGCTATATTGGTCCTAATTTATAGCCATGCTAAGAATTTTGAATTTTATTAAAGGTTAAAAAAAAAAAGCAGTAGAATTATTTTAGAAAAGTAAGTAATGTGTTTTTAAAAGAATTGATTTTTGCTCCTGTGGGGACAATAGACTGAAAGAGGAAAGAAAAGCAGGGGAAAACTTCAAGGCACTTATTGTAATAGTTCAGAAAAGAGATGACAGTATCTTAGACTAAGATGATGACATTAGGAATGGAGGATAGCACAAGGATTCCCTCAGGAGAAACGTAAAAGTATGTTCATATCAACGCCCTTTGTAAAAGAAAAAAAAAATCTAAGAAAGAAAAATATAACAATTGAATTTAAGTGGATATATAAATTGGTGTATAATAATACAAGAGAACCCTGGTGGCACAGTGGTTAAGTGCTATGGTTGCTAACCAAGAGGTCGGCAGTTAGAATCCACCAGCTGCTCCTCGGAAACCCTATGGCACAGCCTACCCTGTCCTATAGGCTCGGTAAGAGTCAAATTGTCTCAACAGCAACGGGGTTAATAATACAGTGCAATATTAGAGTATTGAAAGCAAATGAACTAAATTATTCATAAGAATATGGGTGAATATTAATAATATAATGTTGGCACCAAAAAAGTCCAGAAGACTATATGAAACACACACACATACATACATACGTACATACATATTTTTATAAATTTCAAAACAATTAAACCAATCAATGTACTGTGTAGGTGTATGTGCCTTTGTGTGTATAGTGTACTTTCAAAAACCAATTTTAAAAACGGCAAAACAATGATAAATGATACATTCAGGATATTAGTTACTGGGAAGAGTGGGAGGCAGGGGAATAGGATCTGGGAGCATTATACAGATTACTGTCAACTTTCTATTTCTCGGGTTGAGTGGTGGGCTCACAGATGTTAAGCATATTCAAACTAACAAACAAATAAATATGGGCCAATCATAGATCAATGATTCTAGTGTGGATTATTAATAAAATTCTTTATTCACGGAACCGTTTTTTTAAAAACCAAGAACACAGGTTGGAGATGTATTTTGGAGATAGAAACCATGAGACTTGATGTGAGGGTTAAAAAACAGAAAGGAATCAAAGATGCATCATACATTTCTGTTTTAGTAAGTGGGCATCAGATATTCATGCCATTTAATGAGATGAGGGAAGAATGGATGAGGATCAGATTTTGTCCTTTGTGCACATGTTATGATGTCCCTGTGAGACACTCAAGTGGAGGTGTGAAGTGGTAGTTGAATATACACATATGGACCTCACAGTAGATGTCTGGACTAGAGATAGGCTGGTTGAAGCAATCAATAAATCAATATATATTTCATTTGGAAACATGAGGATGGATATGATCACCAAATGAAAAAGTGTAAAGAGAATAGAATGTTCAGGACCTACTTGTGGAGAACTCCCACCTTTAAAAGCCCAGTAGAGGAGGCTCACCATGCAAAGGAGACTGAGAAGTGCCTAGAGAAGCAGAAAAACCAAGAGGGTGTGATGTCAAGAAAAAAATAAAACATATATATATATTTCAAGAAAAAGGAAGTAGTCCACTGCGTGAAACTCTGCTGATAATTTGCATAATATTAGGACAAAAGAAAATATCCTAATTTGGCAACATGGAGGTCAGTGGAAACTTTGGCAAGAACAATTTTGTTGGAATGTTGATGGCAGTATCCAGATTGTAGTTAAATGGAAGTGAAGAAATGGAGACAGTATGTGAAGATAAGTTTCTTCAATGTCAATAATGCCTTATAAATGTAAATTGCTTTAGAAATTACATTTTTATTCCATCTTTATAGCAAAATAACCCTGAGAGATATCTTCTGTATCCTCTGCAACATGCCCAAGATAAGAAGGCTAGTTAGTAGTGACTTTATGGTTAGGTCTTCCCTTCCAACTCCGACTCCAGTCCTTTTCCCCCTTCAAGACCACTCAAGGGAAAAAAAATGGCCGAATGAGTACTAAACTTTCTTAACTATGTCTCAAAAAATTTTTCAAAAGACATGGTCTACTGATGGTGGACCAGACATTCATCTCACCAAAAAACATCACGACGATGATAAGTAAAATATAATACTGGATTTTTTTTTGGGGGGGGGGCAATGGGTCTTAATTTTTAAACAAAACGAAAGTGTCTGCAAATATTTTAGCCACTAGATGGTGTTGGAATGACATGAGAGGTGCTTTATTGTACAATTTGTCTTCAATTGCAATCATCCAACAACATCCCCAAATATCTAAGTCCCATCCAAAACTCCCTGACCAATGTCTTAACCTGGATAACATTATTTGAAACAATGGGGAAAATAAATGTAAATGCAAAACGATTAAGTATCTGTGAGTAAGATGCACTTCAATACTTGGAGGAAATGTAAAATAAAAGCAGAATATGAGTGTTATTGAAAACAGGAGAGCAGATTGCTCCCCTCAGCCATCTGTAGGCTATTGCGACGTTAATAATTCTAAAAGACGTAGGAATTAGAAGTTAGTTCTTTAAAATGACTTTGCATTTTGATCATTTTACTACCTAACACGTATATTAAAGTGAAGGTCAGTTACTGTCTAGATAAGGAAGTAATTTTATTTTAAGCTGGCTTAATACAATTCATTTTAAAATGAGAAGAAAATAAATATTGAATATTAATCAGAGCAATTTACCCCAAAACAAACAAAATCAATGCCTAAGAAATTACCTCACCCTTTCTAGAGAAATATTTTATTAGAGGAAAGTCTGTCAAATGCCCATCTCCTAACATTCTTACCCCTGACCACATCATACACACACGCACGCACACAAACATTCACTCTCATATCTAACCGGAAATTTTAGCCAAAATTTCAAATACTATCTCATTTGGTTACTGAATAGGTTTTTAAGTATTTTTTCTAAGATTCTTTAAATACCTTTACATAACTGAAGTGTGGGAAATTGGCAATTAACAAAAATGGTGAGATGCACAGGCCAAAGAGGTAATTTAAGAGAAACGGTGTCTTAGAATTTAAATCCTAAAGCATTTTATTTACCCCTCTGCCCTCAACCCCAATCTTAACTTTAAATGCAGCATGCGTTTTAAAGCTGTTAGTGTTAACCTGAATGAATGACACATCCTCGCATTCTTCTACTGATTGAAAAATAAATCCTGTCTCAGCTTTTGTAAATATCCAGTTAGAATTATGGTAGAGGCTATTTCACATGCTATAATTGTCTCTCCGAAATCTCAACCGCTTCAAGTGCAAGATCCTTACGCTCAAGTATGTCAGCCCATTCATTTCCACATAAGTGGAGATATCAAATTATACTACTTTAATAATTTGATTATCTGTACAAAAACAGAAGAAAGGATAACTGTGGTTGCTTCAATGAAGAAAGAGCTTCTTTCTGTAAAACTCTGGGAGCAGGAAAAGAAAGGGAGATGCAGATTGCTCCCCTCAGTCAACTGGCCCTTTCTGGTGGCTGCATTTGCTTAGCGTTTGCTCACAAAGAATGTCAGCAAAAGGACACCTGAATTTTCCAATAAGAATAGCTAAGTAATTAATCAACAGGAAGAAAAAAAATTACAAATGTGTTGTAATAAATCCGTGTTAAAGTAGATTGGGATTCTAAGGATTTGTGAGGAATAATGTAAAAGCCTAAACTAAACCATTAAAAGGTTTATTTCATAAAATCATTTTCAGGGAGTTTTCTTTAAATAGTTATGTTTTATTCTGGTTGTGTTTTAGTTTTTGTTTTTACCGTTCTCAATTTTTTAGGATGAAAGCCATGCAATTTCCTTCCTTAGGCCCATGTTGGTTCCTTGGGACATTCGGCAAAAAAAGAAAAAGTATTTATAAATTTTCTCTTCTGTCTTATAAATACCACTGATCTGATCCAAGCTAGTGAACTAAAAGCTAAGTATTTTGACCCGTGTTAGTTGATGAGCCAGGCTTCCAGATAATTCAAGGCTTTGAAGAAAAGTGGTTTTTCTCCTGCTTCTCGGAGTCTAGGTGTTCTGAGAGCCAAGTCTCAGCTAAAGCTTTTTTCATTACACACTCCTGTCTATAGTCTCAAATGCTAGTCTTAACTATGAGAGAAGTACTTGGTCATGTACTGGTCTTTGTACTGGTACAATCTGAAGGACACAAGAGAAATCTTTGTCCCAGAGATCTCATCCCTAGTGATAAGTCCTTCCTTCCTCTTAGTCGTATGCTACTTTTCTCTCCCCTTTCAATATGCATTAAGTCTTCGACATCTAATTGTGAATGAATTAGGTAATTTACTTCAGGACCAGAAAGTGAACTCAAGGTTCTTTGAGAGGTCAGCTGAAAATAGAAATCCTTACACAAAATTTGAGCTGAAAGTAAGCTGCCCAATAGACGATTTAGCCAAAACTTGTTTGGTGGAAAAAAAATCTCACACCCTCTTCCTTTTAGTATATGGTGATTTGGGGTATCATAGGGGTTAGTCTCGCAGTCCTTTATATACGATTAAGCATTTTTATCCATTTTTCTATATTTAAAAACTTTTTAATTCAATTTAAATATTTTACATGGTGCCAGAAAATTAAAATACCACAAAACTATTAAAGTAGGCATGGCAAACTTAAAATAAATAAAAGCCAATTCTACGCAGGAGCCCCTGGGTTAATTGCCTTTTGGTTGGGAATGCAAACCCTCTCTTACACCTCGGAAGTAAGGCCTGGCGATCTACTTCTGAAAAGTCACAGCGCTGAAAACCATGTGGAATGCAGTTTTACTCTGTATACATGAGATCGTCATGAGTCAGAATAGACCCGAGGGCAACTCACAACAACAAATCTACCCAAAATTCCAAATCTTTTAATTTTCTTTTCCAAAAAAATTTTAACCAGCTGTAATTGAGTTGATTCCAACTTATAACAACTGCATGTGTGACGGAGTAAAACTATGTTTCATAGGGTTTTCAGTGGCCGAATTTTCAGAATTAGATTGCTAGGCCTTTTTTCCAAGGCACCTCTGGGTGGACTCAAACCTCCAACCTTTCAGTTAGCAGCTGAGCATGTCAACTGTTTGCATCACCCAAGTATTCCAAAAATTGTTTAGATCTCTTTAGTGCTTTTAATTCTATTTTATATACTATAAAAGCAGAGGAAGATCTTAGAGAAAAATATGAATAATCAAAGGAAAAACATAAATAACATCCATATTCCCACTTATTCAGGGAAAACCGTTGTTAACACTTTGGAATACAACCTTCCAAAGCCACATATTAAAATATCACTATCACCATCACCAGTTGCCATCAAGTCCATTCTAACTCGTGGCAACACCATGTGTGTCACAGTATAAAAGTGCACCATGAGGTTTTAGATGGCTAATTTGTCAGAAGTAGATTGCCAGGCCTTCCTTCCAAAGCACCTCTGGGTGGACTTGAACCTCCATCCTTTTCGTTCGCAGCCCATGCACTTTGTTTGCAGTATAAATATATATGTTATTATTTTTATGAAAATTTTTAACTATTAAACATTTAAGTGGCTACCACAATGACTCCAAAAAAAAAAAAAACCTGTTGCTATCTAGTGAATTCTGACTGATAGTGACCCTATAGGACAGAGTAGAACTGCCCCATAGGTTTTCCAAGGAGCAGCTGGTGGATTCAAACTGCCAACCCTTTGATTAGCAGCCGAGCTCTTAACCACTGAGCCACCAGGGCTCCACCAGAATTAGTAAACATATATAAATAATAAAAAAAAAAGTTCGCAATAATCTTTATGCTGCATTAAAATTTCCCGAACTTAAAGCTAGTGACAGTATACTCATTTTTTGAGTCAAATTATCATTTTGGCTAAACTTGAAAGTCAGAATTTTTCAGGCCAAGTTTATTTGGCTAAGTTAGGTAAATTGCTTCAGGTAATCACTTACTGACAAGATGATGATGTTACAGATCTGCTTATTACTGATCCTGTGTGAGACTAAGGAATGAGAATATCCTTATTTATCAGCTACTGTTACTGCTCTGGTTTTTTGGTGCCATAGAGTCGGTCCCAACTCATAGTGACCCTGTGTACCACAGAATGAAACACTGCCTGGTCCTGCACCACGCTCAAAATCCTTGTTATGTGTGAGCCCATTGTTGCAGCCACTGTGTCAATCTATTTCATTGAGGGTCTTCTTTTCCGCTGACCCTGTACTTTACCAAGCATGATGTCCTTCTCCAGGGACTGATCCCTCCTGACAACATCTCCAAAGTATATAAGACACAGTCTCGCCATCCTTGCTTCTAAGAATCATTCTGGTTGTACTTCTTCTAAGACAGATACGTTCATTCTTTTGGCAGTCCACGGTACATCAATATTTTTCGCCAACAACACAATTCAAGGGCATCAATTATTCTCACAATTCAAAGACGTCAATTCTTCTTCAGTCTTCCTTATTCATTGTCCAGCTTTCACATGCATGTGATGCAATTGAAAATGCCATGGCTTGGGTCAGGCGCACATATGTCTTCAAGGTGACATCTTTGCTTTTCAACACTTTAAAGAGGTCTTTTGCAGCAGATTTGTCCAATGCGATGCGTCTTTTGATTTCTTGACTGCTGCTTCCATGGCTGTTGATTGTGGATCCAAGTAAAATGAAATCCTTGACAGCTTCAATCTTTTCTCCGTTTATCATGATGTTGCTTATTGGTCCAGTTGTGAAGATTTTTATTTTCTTTATGTTGAGGTGTAATCCATACTGAAGGCTGTGGTCTTTGATCTTCATTAGTAAGTGCTTCAAGTACTCTTCACTTTCAGCAAGCAAGATTGTGTAATCTGAATAACGCAGGTTGTTAGCGAGTCTTCCTTCAATCCTGATACCCTGTTCTTCTTTATATAGTCCGGCTTCTCGGCTTATTTTCTCAGCATACAGACTGAATATTTATGGTGATGGAACACAACCCTGACACACACCTTTCCTGAATTTAAACCACGCAGTATCCCCTTCTTCCATCCGAACAACAGCCTCTTGATCTATGTAAAGTTTCCTCATAAGCAGAATCAGGTGTTCTGAAATCCCCATTCTTTGCAATGTTATCCATAATTTGTTATGATCCACACAGTGCATAGTTAATAAAACACAGGTAACATTCTTTTGGTATCCTTTTGGTATTCTCTGCTTTCAGCAAGGATCCATCTGACACCAGCAATGATATTTCTAGTTCCACATCCTCTTCTGAATCCAGCCTGAATTTTTGGCAGTTCCCTGTCAATATACTGCTACAGCCGCTTTTGAAAGATCTTCAGCAAAATTTTGCTTGCATGTGATATTAACGATATTGTTTGATAATTTCCACATTCTGTTGGATCACCTTTTTTGAGAATAGGTATAAATATGGGTCTCTCCCAGTTGGTTGGCCGGGTAGCTGTCTTCCAAATTTCTTGGCATAGACGAGTGAGCACTTCCAGCTCTGCATCCATTTTTGAAACATCTCAATAGGTATTCTGTCAATTCCTGGAGCCTTGTTTTTCTCCAATGCCTTCAGTGCAGCTTGGAGTTCTTTATTCAGTACCATCGGTTCCAGATCATATGCTACCTCTTGAAATGTTTGAACGTCGACCAATTCTTTTTGATATAATGACTGTGTATTCCTTCCATCTTCTTCTGATGCTTCCTGCTTCATTTAATATTTTTTCCTTAGAATCCTTCCCTATTCCAACTTAAGGCTTGAAATTCGTCTTCAGTTCTTTCAGCTTGAGGAATGCCAAGAATGATCTTCCCTTTTGGTTTTCTATCTCCAGCCCTTTGCACATGAGATTATAACACTTTACTTTGTCTTCTTGAGTTGCCCTTTGAAATCTTCTGTTCAGTTCTTTTACTTCATCATTTCTTCCTTTTGTTTTAGCTGCTCATTGTTTAACATTGGAGTCTCTTCCAGCATCCATTTTGGTCTTTTCTTTTTCTCCTGTCTTTTTAGTGACCTCTTGCATTCTTCACGTATGATGTCCTTGATGTCATTTCACAACTTGTCTGGTCTTCGGTTGTTAGTGTTGAACGCATCAAAAGTATTATTGAGATGGTCTCTAAATTCAGGTGGGATACGCTCAAGGTCATACTTTGGCTCTCATCCACTTGTTCTAATTTTCTTCAGTTTCAACTTGAACTTGCATAGGAGCAATTGATTGTCTGTTCCACAGTTGGACCCTGGCCTTGTTCAGACTGATGATATTGAGCTTTTCCATTGTCTCTTCCCACAGATGTAGTCGATTTAATTCCTGTGTATTCCATCTGGTGAAGTCAGTGTGTATAGTCACTGTTTATGTTGGTGGAAAAAAAGGTATATGCAATGAAGAAGTTGTTGGTCTTGCAAAATTCTATCATGCGATCTCTAGTGTCGTTTCTATCACCAAGGCCATATTTTCCAACTACCGATCCTTCTGAAACTACTGAAACCTTTTAATTTAATAGCATTGCAAAAATCATTTACTATGACTGAATTCTAAAGACCAATAAATAGCACCGTCATAAATAGAGAAAATATTAAAGCTGTCAAGGACTTCATTTTACTTTGATCCACAATCAACACCCGTGGAAGCCACAGCCAAGAAATCAAAAGATGCATTGCATTAGGCAAAACTGCTGCAAAAACCTCTTTAAAGTGTTAAACAGCAAAGATGTCACTTTGAGGACTATGGTGTGCCTGAGCCAAGCTATGGTATTTTCCATCACCTCATATGCATATGAAAGCTGTACAATGAATAAGGAAAACCGAAGACTTGATGCCTTTAAATTATGTCATTGACAAAGAATATTGAAAATACAATGAATTGCCAGAAGAAGGAACAAGCATGTCTTGGAAGAAGCACAGCCAGAATGCTCATTATAAGCAAAGGTAGCAAGACTTCATCTCATGTACTTTGGACAAGTTATCAGAAGGGACCATTCCCTGGAGAAGGATATCATGCTTGGTAAAGTAGTTGTTGTTATTAGGTGCCGTTGAGTCGATTCCGATTTATAGAGAGGGTCGATGAAAAAGAGCAAGACCCTTAAACACTAGCAAGCAGCTATCTAAGATGCATCAATTGGTCTCAACCCACCTGGAGCAAGGAAGAATGAAGAACACCAAAGACACAAGGTAATAATGAGCCCAAGAGACAGAAAGGACCACGTAAACCAGAGGCTACATCACCTTAGACCAGAAGATCTAGATGGTGCCTGGCCACAACCCATGGCTGCTCTGACAGGGAACACAACAGAGAACCCCTGAGGGAGCAAGACAGCAGTGGGATGCAGACCCCAAATTCTTGTAAAAAGGTCAGACTTAACGGTCAGACTGGGACTAGAAGGACCCAGGAGGCCATGGTCCCCAGATCTTCTGTTACCCCAAGACAGGAACCATTCCAAAAGCCAACTCTTCAGACGGGGATTGGACTGGAATATGGGATGGAAAATGATACTCATGAAGAATGACCTTCTTGGATTAAGTAGACACATGAGACTATGTTGGCATCTCCTGTCTGGAGGGGAGATGAGAGGGCAGAAGGAGCCAGAAGCTACCCAAATGGACACGAGAATAGAGAGTGGAGGGAAGAACTGTGTTATCTCATTAGAGGGAAAGCAATTAGGAGTGTATAGCAAGGTGTATGTAAATTTTTATATGAGAGACTGACCTGATTTGTGAACTTTCACTTAAAGCACAATAAAAAATAATAAAAAAAAAGAGCAAGACCCTTAACAAGGTGGATTAACACAGTGGCTGCAACGATAAGCTCAAGCATAACAAAGATTATGAAGATGGCACAGGACCAGGCAGTGTTTTCTTCTGTTGTGCACAGGGTCCCTATGAGTCAGAAACTGACTCGACAGCACCTAACAACAACAAAGTCTAAAGGGAAAAAATATCTTGGCCTCCTATGGCTTTTATTCAGTTCACCTTTTCCCTGCTTATCCAAGCACAGTATTAAGCCAATTTTGATGCCAGACTTATGGAGCTGCAGACACCTCGTTGACTATATTACAATAGGATTTCTTCCTCTTCTTCCCCCATACCAGAGGCAGTGATTATCTACGCATTATAGTTTAGAAATAAAATGGTATTGGAAAAAGGGTCTATTATGTCTCCTGAGTTGTCACACAAAACTATAATATACAAAACCTATAGGAATTTTTGCTTGCTCTTGCTAGGTCTTAACATTTTATAGAAAAAAAAATTATTATCTCTGGCATTTTTTTTTCTTATCTCTCAACTATTTTTCATAGCATATGTGCCCAAAGTAGATCTTTTGTTCCAAATTTATTTTAAAAAGATGTTTAGATGAAAAAGGAATATTTCACAACCCTAGCGAGATTCCAGTGGGCTTAGAATATGCTGAAAATGGCCTTCTATGAACTTGAATTACATTAAGCTCGTGGTTTCACTGCTACTGGCCAACCGAAACACATTTTAATGGATAGTAAAACATATCCTGATGCCGTGTTATTCAGCCTTAAAAACCTAAGCAATTTGCCTAATGTACCTTTCAGTATTGCTGGAGTAAATTTGATAGTCTCCAAAGACAAGTCTACAATAATTCTGTTCATTTGTGGAGGAGGGAATTAGAGATATAAATGTCAAGAAATGATGATAAACTATAAACTGAATTCTTATGCAGACTATAAAATGTAAGAATAAAGACACAGTTCAGTTTTTTTTTTTTTTTTCAGTTTAACTAGCAATGAAGCCGTGATGTTTTCAGGATGAAAAATATGTTACATATGTTTATTTCACTTCAGTAAGAATGTAATCTTTAAAAGAAGGTAAGGGTTTGACAGAGAAGAAAGTTTAGCTGCAGCCAACAATAAAGTCATATAGCCAGTACGGTGTGGGGGTGCCCGATGTCACTCAGCCTTCAGTCAGGATTTGAGGAAAAGATACAGATGGTATATATTTTCCTGCTTGAGTCAGCATTCTCGAAAACACATTCAGTAGCACTGACACAGACATTAGCAAGGTGCATACATGTGTATATTAGGATGGGGAGTAGGAGAGATAGTACAGAAGGCAGTGGTGACTTTTACTTCTCCTTTATGAGCTGGAGTGAGGCAAGCAGGGGTAAACATTCAGAAAGTGAAAAATGATGGAAACCTCTCAGCTTACATCCTAAAACCTCTCAGCTTACATCCTAAAAAACATCCTAGTAGGCATTAATTCTTATAGTAGTATTAGGTACGATAGCATATTTGTCATGCTATAGTTTAGTAGCACGGGTATCAACAGTAGGACTAGGAGTAAGAACAGCAGCAACAGCAAAAGCTAACACTTCCTGTGGACTTATGATGTGCCAGGCTCTGTGCTAAGTTCTTAGACTGCATTATCTCATGTAATTCTCACAATCCATTGCTGTAGAGTTGATTCCGATTCATACTGACCCTATAGGGCAAAGTAGAACTGTCCCATAGGGTTTCCAAGGCGTGGCTGATGGATTCCAACCCCCTATCTTTTTGGTTAGCAGCCTATCTCTCAACCACTGAGCCACCAGGGTTCCAATTCTCACAATAGCGAGTAGGAACTCTGTTGTGTTGTTGTTGTTGTTATGTGCCATCAATTCAATTCTAATAGAGACCATATAGGACAGAGTAGAAGTGTCCCATAGGGTTTCCCAGGCTGTAATCTGTAGGGGAGCAGATCGTCAAGTCTTTTCTCCTTTGGAGCCACTGTGTGGGTTCCAACCACTGACCTTTTGGTTAGCAGTCAAGTGCTTAACTATTGTGCCTCCAGGGCGCCTTACTTTGTTATATAGGGTCATTATGAGTTGGAATCGACTTCAAGGCACACAACAACAACACATCAATGGAGATATAAAACAATCTACCTATGAGAAGTAAAGCAAATATAGCATATTGAAATTTTAAAGCTCTTTCTCCTAATGTAACCCCAAATTCAGTTGTTATATTTTTACATGAACAACAATATTCACCATACATACCACTCTCTAAGCAAGACAAAAATGGCAGTGAAACAAATATATGGCCAATTCCATTCATGGTTATTCCCAATAGTAGAAACACCAAGGAAAATGAAAACGAGAATGCCGATAACACTGCTCCACATCTTCATGAAGTACTTGCCAGTGATATGGGACTTCAGAGAAATGTTAGCTTTCACATATAATTTCATGCTCATAACACAGGCAATAATTCTATAAGAGGAAAAAAAATGTGTAAGAGTAATACTTGCATTTAATTTTAAAGAAAACTGATCACACAAACATTCTCAAAAAGTAAATCAGAATTTCTGTTACTCAACGTGCCTTACTAGAATATGAAAGCATACCATTTTCTCAGAACTGATACAATAACATTTTCAAGATTATCAAATGCTGAATTTTCAAAATAAATTAGTTTCAATGTCATTTTGTGTGCTGAGAACTAAGTGCCTGCTTTATCATCTTTAACATTGTCCAATCTGTCTTTGGAGTCCTGGTGGCGTAGTTGGTGGCATAGTGGTTAAGAGCTACAGCTGCTAAACAAAAGATCAGCAGTTCAAATCTAAGGGCGGCTCTTTGGACATCCTATGGGGCAGTTCTATCCTGTCCTATAAGGTTGCTTTGAGTTGGAATCTACTCAATGGCAATTGGTTTGATTTTGGTTTTCATGAAATAGAGTTGCACAGATTCTAACCATTAGTTGGCAGCAATTTACTAAGAGGTATTAAGAATGAGAAATATTATTTATATTATTGAGAATGAGAAATACATCCTTGCATCCTCTAAGGCGGGGAGCCCTGGTGGTATAGTGGTTACATGCTATGGCTGTTAGCCAAAATGCTGGCAGTTCAAATCCACCTAGTGCTCCTTGGAAATCCTATGGGGCATTTCTACTCTGTCCTTATAGGGTTGTTATTCTGAGTCAGAACTGTACTAGACAGCAACAGGTTCCTCCTCTAAAGCACCAGAGTGGCATTAGTAAAAGAAGTTTTTGATTCTCAGGGAGGTTTTTACTGTTTTATTTTATTTGCTCTGCTTTCAAGATTATGTTTTCATCCTCCTGTTTAATAATCCTTTCCAGGTCTTCCTCGAGAGCATTTCAACACACTCTTCAACGCACCAAAATGGTTTCTAGCATGCAAGATTTTCTTTCTACTCTTACTCATTTAGGAGTCAGATATTTTCCTAATGACATGGGGTGGGACAGCAAGAGATGGGGGGTGGGGAGAACATGTACATGGGATGAGCAGCAACCTATCAACGCCCCCATGCTAAATTATCTATAAATCATTCTCTACTGAAGATGTGAGGAGAGGTGATAGCCACCCACATATCTGCACTGACTTCAAAAGCTACAGTGAAGACAGTTGTTCTTCGACCTCTGATATAGCCCATTTAAAAACTAAAAATCCCAGGAAATGACTCACATTAAAAGCCATAAATGTAAACATGCCAAACTTGGAATCTGGGGGTGCAGACTGAGGATGAAGGTGGGCTTTGTCTAGTCCTCAAATTTGCCAGGGCCAACCCAGGTTAAACAGACAACCCTAAAGTGTATTGTGACACTCAGAGCTTAAAAGCCCTTGGTTCCTAACTCTTAGCTTGAACTAATTTACCCAGGAAATCTTCCCTGAAAATGACCAGGTGATTAACATTTGTAAAACTCAAAGTACTTGGGAAAGCTGTGATCTGTAAGGAACTAGGTTTAATTTTCAGCCCTGTTTAAACCCAAAGTCACAAAGGGGCCCTCGAAAAGACCAATTAACCTTCAGATACTTTACATAATAATTTAGAGACAATTTTCTTTATTGATACTTCAGGTCCTCTGGGATTGCTCAATCCAATTAAACCCATGGAATTCAGTTAGAGGCACACTGATTTAAGACAGGTAATGGCTTGAAATGGCCATTTGACAAGCTTAACCCTTGTTTGTTTGTTTGTTTGTTTTAATATAAATGAGTTTAGAGTATACACATATGTTTACATATAATTGTAGCTAACTTTCCAGGAGTGTTTATTTTGTAATGAGTTGTTTGTTTTTATATCTTCTAAGTGCTTTATCTCTTTTATCTCAACTCTCAAAAGCACCTTTGTGAGATAGATACGCTTACTACTGCCATGTTATGGGTGAGGAAACTGAGGCCTGAACAGATTAATTTACTCGAGGTCACATGGCTAGGAAGTAGCAGCACTCAGGTTTGAATTCAATCAGTTTGTCTACAGGTCCCAGGCTCTTAACCATCTTAATATATATTTTAAATATATGTGAAAGATGGTTAATGCTTTTCAAGTGTGACAAGTACAAACAGCATGCTATTTTTCTTTTCCACATCTTGGAGACTATAGTTAGAGTTACATTTTCTAACTGACTAGTTTTTCTGTGTTTTCCTTCATTAGCTGAGTACTGAAATTCAGCATCAGCCTAAGATTATGTCCTTTTTTTAAGAAACATTGGTGGTTATTCCATTCTGGAAGTAAGAGAAAAATACGAAAAGCTTCTTTGGCTTTTACTTTCTTTTTCGCTCACAACTGTTTATAAGAAGACTTTTTTTCTGGTGATTATTTCAATTTTTGAAGGTACAGTTTCAAAGTATTTGTCACTTAGAATCACGCATCGTTACCAATGTACATTATTTTCTCTCTTGAATTGCACTTTCTTTCTAGTCTCTTTAGTTCTAAAGAGTTCCCACTCTTGCCATTGTTATGTAGTGTTGCTTCTTTGTTCTCTAAATAGGATGGGATTTCCTTCCGAAACTAGAATGTTCCATCATGATTTTCAGTGCTCCAGGACAAAATCTTTTAAATGATTTTTAATCTCTCTATTTTCATTTTTGCCTCAGCTATTTCAAGTAGGTAGATGCTAAACTAATGAACAACAAAGTCTTTCAAAAATGTGATAGCCAACCATCTGCTCTCAATCTGCTACAGATTTTTTGCTTTCATTTGTAGTTTTATGTGAAAATTTTAAAGGAAAAAACTGAATTCCTGTTATGAGTGTGGGTGTCTTGTGAATAGCCAGTTTTCTTTAAAAAAAAAAAAAAAGTTTTCTTTGGCTAGTGAAAATTATCTGTTTATTTTAAATTGGTTTCTGGCTGACATTACAAATATCTAAAAATGATCTTGGTATTATAAACCTTAAGTGAATCATCAAGTGTTAATTAGTCTCAAGAGAATTGATTTTCTTATTATTTTCGCTATATTAAATAATCTCTTCTAATAAATAGCATTCGGTGACTTGATAATTATCAATTTCTTGCTTTACCACCTGTTACCATGCAGGTTTTATTGTCATTTTCTATTCTGTAAAAAATGTTTTAAAGCAGTTCACAAATGTCTGTTCTCTTGGATCAGTTTGTGATTATTTAAAATAAGTGAAATAATGAAATCCCCAGAGAGTAAGCTTCTCATTGAGCATCTGCTGAAATTCTTGAAATACTCCATGATGTCTGGTGTCTTGCAACACAGCATAGTCCTTTGCAGCTTTAAATATCTTAGAGGACATAACTAATTAAAATATTATTCAGAGTATATTATTGCCACCATAAATGCACTATGATACCACAATCACATCTATTCTGAGGTAATTCCCAATTGTTGCTGTTTAATATTTACCAAGCTGTATGGTGCACTGTGTGATTTCCTCACATGCCATGGTTTATCTTCTCAATCGCTTTACAATCCAAGGTGACATGACATCACACTGACAGTATGCTTATTAAGCTAGGAATACAAATCACATGTACACTATTTTCAAAGATGAATTGCAATTTGTCTTTCTATTCTGTTTTCTAGTTATAAAAATTAAAAAGATACACAAATATTCACAAACATCTCATAACAAAAACCAGTGACTGGATAAAAGATGGATGAAGTAGCTGTGATTTTAAGGTCTCCCTCCTTAGGCCATTTTTAATTCTTTTGTAGAAATGTCCACAAAAGGATTAAGAAAGGTGAGCAGGAAAGATCAATTAGGTGAAATGAGAAATGTGGTTTGGTTCTTTCTTTTAGCCAGGAAAAGAGCAGCTGTCAAAAAGGAAAGAGCAGCAAAGGAAAAGTTATTCAAGTCAAATTTAGTGATAAAGCAGGATTAAAATGTATTTTGATTTATTAGCTGTTAAATATAGCACATTCCTAATAAATAGCTTGGAACTGCTAATATTTGAATATCTACTATATTCCAGTCACTTTTCATACATGATTCCATATAATCCTCACAACAATACATGAAGTACAAATAAGTAACTGGCCCAGGATTAAACAACTAGCAAGTTGCAGAGCAGAGATTTTAACACAGTTCTCAGTGACTCCAGGGCTCATGACCTGTCCATTATGGGATGCTACTTCATGTTGAAAGAGATAAGAATTACCCTCATAGATATGCTTATTTTTCACATTTCAAAAAGTTCTTAATATCCTTCTAACAGAAAAATGTTCCTGTAAACATCCAAAGATGTTTAAGGAAGGAAGAAAGTAAACAATCTAAAAGGAAGAAAAGTAAACAATCTAAAACACAGCAAAAACTATGGAGGAATATCAGATGCAAACCTTTTGAAGTATGTTTTATTTCATATACTCTGAATATCTTATGATTTCCCTTTACATGACAAGCTGTATAAGGTATAATGAATAGTAAATTGCCATGAAATTGTCATAATTATTTACCTTCCTTGGCTAGAAATAGAATCTACAATTTAGAAGGCTTATAAAAAAAATCATGTCAAATCTGCACTGGCAATAATCAGGTATGGTTCCTGTAACTCTCCATGCAAAGCACATTTGTTTCTTATACGTCAGCATTCCACATACACTAATTTGGCAATAATTCTCAACTACTTTATAAGGTTTCCTGTCACTACCTTTTCATTCCTTTCCCCAACACTATCAGATGCCACTCAACACTTGTCATGTATAACAGGGCTTTCATCAGACTCTGACCTTTGGTTGCCCTCTTTCTTCTCACTTTGAAATTTCAAAGTTTTACTTTGGCATAATTTTTAAAAAATAGACTAATGGGTTTTTTTAAAGCAAAGAAACTTAAGAGTCAAATCTAACTATAGCAATTTTTATTAAAGACAACATAACAAAGATTTGAAATGAGAACAGCTTAACTTATTTAGACCATTTATTCACTTTCACCATTACTATAAAAAGTGTTGAAGGATCCACAAGCTGTCATAATCAAAGAGTGGCTGTATGTGTGCATTTTTGTGTGTGTGTGTGTAGCACCTAAAATTGTAACTTGTGCTACTAGACATTTAATAAACCTTACCAAATAATAATATTTTTAGCAGCCCTAAAAAAATATTTTACCAGTCTAGCCTTTCTCCAGGAAGCTCACATAAGACAAAAAATATAAACAAGTAAATAGATAAATAAACCATACCCTCAATAAATATTTATTAAGTATGTATAATATGCCAGTTAATGAGTAAAAAAGGAAAATACAGAAGACTCTGCTGATGCCTCACAGGAGTTCAAAATCCTATGGGCATGAGAATGATTAAGACATGTTCACATATGTATAAGATAAAAATATAATTAAATGTCTTATGGTCACTTTCTGAAACGCTGGTGGTGTAGTGGTTAAGTGCTACGGCTGCTAACCAAGAGGTTTTCAGTTCGAATCTGCCAGGTGCTCTTTGGAAACTGTATCAGGCAGTTCTACTCTGCCCTATAGGGTCACTATGAGTCGGAATCAACTCGACAGCAGTGGGTTTGGGTTTTTGGTATGGCCACTTTCTAGAAGAATGAATGAGTGGCAAGCTACAAACTGTCCTAACCACCTAAAGTAGTTAACATGAATCAGAAGTTATGGTGTATCTAAAGGCATTGAAGATTAAAAGAGGTTACCGGAAAAAGAGTAGCTGCTGAGGCTGGTTATGTTCAACCAAACACCTTGTAGGATTTGGTTCCTTATTTTGTAAGTTTAGGGTCATGGTTTCATAAGACATCCCAGTTAATTGTCCTAACACCACGTTTAGTGTTTCTATTTTACCTTGTAGTTCTTGCGTAGTGCCTGGGGTCTTAAAAGCTTGCAGGTGGCCACTCATGAAACAACTGGTCTCTACTTGCCTGGAGCAACAAAGGAAGAAGGAGAGTCAAGACTGGTATGAGAAAATGGAACATGTGCTAACTGCCTCCGTGAACAATTTCTTCCTTTTCCATGAGACCAGAAGGACTGGATGGTGCCTGTCTACCAATACTGAAAATTTTGATTAAAGATTCTATAGAAGAATTCTGATCAAAAGGAAAATGCAGAACAGAATTTCAAAATCTCATAGCATCCAGATTTTTTTGGAGCCATGGAGGCTGGATGAACCTCTGAAACTACTCTCCTAAAATAATCTTTATACTTTAAACCAAAAATAGTGAAGAATGTCTGCCTTGACAATTATGCTCTTTTAAGATCTATCTTTATGAGATCAAATTGACAACAGCAACTCGCAAGATTAGGGGGCAGCAAGTTTATGTTAATGAGGGAGGAACAACTCAGAAACGGAGGGTGGGAATGGTTGTATGACTTGAAGATTGTAATCAGTGTCACCAAAGGGTCCATGTAGAAACTTGAAGTGGTGTATATTTTTGCTGTGTATATTCTCAACAACAACAAAAATACAATATTTTAAAAAGAGGTTGTCGGGAAAGATAAAACAAGGAAGTAGGTAGAAAATGCTGCAGCCTTTTAGCCTCTGGGTCTTCAGTGTTGATGGAGCCTTGAAACCATCCTCCTCTTCTGTCTTATTCATCTACCCCTTCCTGCTTTTCCTTTAGTTTTCAGTCTTCCCTTCTCTATTCTGGCCCAGGCCCAAGCATGACGATTGATGAGCACACTTTTAAGCACTTCAGATACTCCTTTGTTGTCAACCTACTATTTCATGTATATGTTTTGCTTCACTAAATACATTATAAGACCTCTGAAAGCAAGGTCCTTGTTTAAAATTTTCTTGTATCTCCTATAAAAAATGAGGACAGCACTAGGCATATATTAGGAGCTCCTAAAAACTTTATTAGTGTATTTCTGGAATTATTGAAAAAAGATTGACTTGACTCCATCTTAGCTCCAGAGGTCCCACCCAATGAGGGGTGGCCTTTATGGGTATGTGCATGGAAAAGCCACTCTACACTGGAAAAAGACCACTGTTATGTGATCTGGCCCCATACCACTAAAAGGAACAGAACCCTGATAGGCTCCTAATGGCAGAAGTCAGAAATGTAGCTACGTGAGAAAATCAGAGTCTGTCTTTATGAGTTTGTGGGATACTAATTAAATCAGCTATACTCAAAGGCAGTGGGTTTAGTTTGGTTTTGGATAACTAAAGGCCTCTCAGCATATTAACAACTAAACAAAACCAAGTAGTCTTTGTTTCCTTAAAACCCATCGCTGTGGAGTTGATTCCGACTCATGACAACCCTATAGGACAGAGTAGAACTGCTCCATATGGTTTTCCAGGAGTACCTGGTGGATTTGAACTGCCAGCCTTTTGGTTAGCGCCTGTAGCTCTTAACCACTATGCCACCAGGGTTTTCTTTGTTTCCTTACGCTTCTACAATAAAAAGATGTGGTGAAATGGTTTCATAATAATATTAAAATTTATAGAAGACATAGAAATTAATTCTTCTTTTGCAAAGAATAAATACAAAATTATGATTTTATCATAAAACAAATTATTAATTCATATGACCTATGCAAAGAATATTTCTCTTTAGCTCCATTCCAGTATATCAAAAATAAAAGAGATAATGGCCTTCTTCGATTATCCAACTACAATTCCTATCATCTCTCTTTTGCCATTTAAGTATAATCGCATATTGGTATTTGATGGGATTCAATATTCGGGTAACACTTACAAACTTACCAGCCTTCCTCCATTAACTACTGCTTCACTTCTTAGAGCTGTCACTCTGATAGTGCGTAAAAGATAACTGAGTCTTTTAGTAGAATGATATGGTTTTTATTTCAAAAAGGTGATTACATGACGCTTCTGGCTAGCACTCATTACAAAAAAGACCCAAAAAAACAAGTGAAACAAGTATGTTTATGACAAGCTAGGAAAAAAAATTTTTTTTTTAGGAGCACTGAGCATCAAAGGCAAGCTTAGAAAATGAACAGAGGGGCAAGGGAAGGAAAACACAGTTCAGAAACAGAAAGGAGTTACCAGGCCTGAATCGCTGGGAGCCCTCAGGCACCATTCTCAGAGTGGCGGCGGTGGGCTGCTACTAGTGTTCGGCTGCAGTCTCCTTGGGGAGAAGCAGCCAGCCACACAGCCTACTCACACGTCTGGAATCAGAGAAGAACTGTGCTCTCAGCAAAAGTTTAAGTACTTGAGTATATTTTACTGTGCCCCGCACCCCCAAGCAGACTTCAGGAGCTGAATTCCCTGAGCCTGAGATAGGCCTTGTTGAGTGCCTAGAGCCATCCTCCCGGCCTTGGAGGAGGAAAAAATTTGCATTTGGGAGAAAAGATAATTTGCCAGCTCCACTAACCGGGGGAGCTCAGGACAGAAGTGGCTCCTGTCCAGGCATAAACAGTCCGTGGACTTAGAGTACCTTTCCCTTCTGCAAGGACATGTGTGTGCCTAAGTCAGGAGAATAGGCTCTTGCTGGCAGACTCCAACCATTTCAGCTATGTGGTGGAGAGGCGGGTGTTTGAAGTTGGACAATGCTTTGCCTATTAAACAGGATCCTCACCTACCCACATCATGGGCTTAAGGACTGGTAGCTCCATTCAGGTTACCCAAACACCTGTGACAGGGATTCAAGGATAACTGGGACCTCCCAGTCCTTACAACCAAAAACATTTCATGCCCATAGTCCATCTGCAGAACCCACCCACCTGTACACTCTAGGGAACAGGGACACGCTTTCCTCAGAGACACTCAGGGGTTGGATCTCAACCCCCTGCCATGTTCAGAGCATGACGCCCTGCTGCAATCAGATAGCGGTACATACACCAATTACCCCTGCCCCTCTAAGACTGTAGGACAGAGACTGTACCACAACTTGATGATCAGCTACCTGGACATCTGAGCTGAATTCATACAAGAAAACTGAATGGACTCCTAGACTGATATGCTTGATACCAGCTCTAGCCACCTGGCGACAGGACGCCAGAGTTCCGAAGGTGAAAATAATCAAGATAGCTCACTCAAGCAACCCATACAAACATATCAAAACAAAACAAAGCAAGAAGCTAGGATACAGTAAGCAAGCATAAACTAATACATGGCTCGGAGACAACAGTCAATATCAAGTCACATAAAGAAACAGAGTATGATCACCTCAACAAGTTCTCAAAACAAAGAATCCAGGGATCTTCTAGACAAAAGTGTATTCCTGCAATTACCAGAGGCAGAAAACAAAAGGATAATATACAGAACCCTTCAAGACATCAGGAAGGAAATGAAGCAATACATAGAACAAGCCAAGGAACACACAGATAAAGAAATTGAAGAAATTAGAAATATTGTTCAGGAACATAACGAAAAGTTTAATAAGCTGGAAAAATCCATAGACAGACAGTAATCAGAAATTTGGAAGACTAACAATAAAACTAAAGAAGTAGACAACTCAATAGAAAGTCAGAGGAGCAGAATTGAGCAAGTAGAAGCCAGAATTTCTGAACTTGAAGATAAATCACACGGCACTAATATATTTGAAGAAAACTCAGATAAAAGAGTTTTAAAAAAATGAAGAAAACTTAAGAATCATGTGGGACTCTATCAAAAGAAATAACCTACAAGTAATTGCAGTACCAGAACAGGGAGGGATAACAGAAAATACAGAGAAAGTTGTTGGAGATTTGTTGGCAGAAAACTTCCCTGATATCGGGAAAGATGAGAAGCTATCTATCCAAGATGCTCACCAAACTCCACATGAGGTAGATGGTAAAAGAAAGTCACCAGGACATATTAGAATCAAACTTGCCAAAACCAAAGTTAAAGAGATAATTTTAAGAGCAGCTAGGGATAAATGAAAAGTCACCTACAAAGGAAAGCCAATAAGAATAAATTCGGACTGCACGGCAGAAACCATTCAGGCAAGAAGGCAATGGGATGACTTATTTAAAAAATTGAAGGAAAAAAATTGCCAGCCAAGAATCATATATCCAGCAAAACTGTCTCTTAAATATGAAGGTGAAATTAGGACACTCCCCAATAAACAGAAGTTTAGGGAATTTGTAAAAGAACAAGCCAAAACTACAAGAAAAACCAAAGGGAGTTCTGGGGTTAGAAAATCAATAATATCAGTTATCAACACAAAACTAGAACAATGGGCAGAGCAATATGAAGTCAACGCAGGCGGCCCACCCACTGCCGTTGAGTCGATTCCGACTCATACTGAACCTATAAGGACAGAGTAGAACTGCCCCATAGAGTTTCCAAGGAGCCTCTGGCGGATTTGAACTGCCGACCCTCTGGTTAGCAGCCATAGCACTTAACCACTATGCCACCAGGGAAATCAAAAACACAAAGCAAGAGTAAAAACAAAAAAAAAAAACTCAAAAAGGGTAACAGCGATGTTATTACATAAAAGTAGACAACATTAAAACAATAAAGAGGGACTAAGAAATGTAATCATAGATCTTCCATATGGAGAGGATGATACGGCGATACAAAGAAATAAAAGTTAGGTTTAAATTTAGAAAAAAGGGGTAAATAATAAGGTAACCACAAAAGAGACAAACTATCCTACTCATCAAAATAAACTACGAGACAAAATAGAGACTCAGCAGAAACAAACAAATGAACAAAAAAAAACCAATATAAGGAAAGGACAACATACAAAGAAAATCTACTCAGAACATAAAATTAAGAGGAAAAAAGAAACTGTCAACAACACACAAAAAAGACATAAAAATGATAACACTAAATTCATACCTATCCATAATTACACTGAATGTAAATGGATTAATGTACCAATAAAGAGACAGAGAGTGGCAGAATGGATTAAAAACATGATCCGTCCATATGCTGCCTATAAGGGACACACCTTAGACTTAGAGACACAAACAAACTAAAACTCAAAGGATGGAAAAAAATATATCAAGCAAACAACAATCAAAAAAGAGCAGGAGTGGCAATATTAATTTGTGACAAAATAGACTTTAAAGTTAAATCCATCATAAAGGATAAGGAAGGACACTATATAATGATAAAAGGGACAATATACCAAGAAGATATATACCAAGAAGATATAACCATATTAAATATTCATGCACCCAATGACAGGGCTGCAAGATACATAAAACAAACTCTATCAGCATTGAAAAGTGAGATAGACAGCTCCACAATAATAGTAGGAGACTTCAACACTCCACTTTCGGTGAAGGACCGGACATCCAGAAAGAAGCTCAATAAAGACACGGAAGATCTAAATGCCACAATCAACCAACTTGACCTGATAGATATATACAGAATACTCTGCCCAACAGCAACCAAGTATACTTTCTTTTCTAGTGCACATGGAACATTCTCTAGAATAGACCACATATTAGGTCATAAAGCAAGCCTTAGCAGGATCCAAAACATTGAAATATTACAAAGCATCTTCTCTGACCATAAGGCCATAAAAGTGGAAATCAATAACAGAATAAGCAGGGAAAGGAAATTAAACACTTGGAAACTGAACAACACCCTGCTCAAAAAAAGACCAGATTATAGAAGACATTAAGGATAGAATAAAGAAATTCATAGAATCCAATGACAATGAGAACACTTCCTATCAGAACCTTCGGGACACAGTGAAAGCAGTGCTCACAGGTCAATTTATATCAATAAATGCACACATCGAAAAAGAAGAAAGGGCCAAAATCAAAGAATTATCCCTACAACTTGAACACATTGAAAGAAAGCAAAAAAAGAAAAAACCCCTCAGGCACCAGAAGAAAACAAATAATAAAAATTAGAGCAGAACTAAATGAAATAGAAAACAGAAAAACAACTAAAACAATTAACAAGACCAAAGCTGGTTCTCTGAAAAACTCAACAAAATTGATAAACCATTGGCCAAACTGATAAAAGAAAACAGGAGAGGAAGAAAAATAACTTGATTAAGAAATGAGACGGGCAATATTACAACAAACCCAACTAAAATTAAAAGAATCATATCAGATTACTATGAAAAATTGCACTCTAACAAATTTGAAAACCTAGAAGAAAGAGATGATTTCCTAGAAACACACTACCTACCTAAACTAACACAAACAGAGGAAGAACAACTAAACAGACCCATAACAAAAGACAAGATTGATAAGGTAATCAAAAAACTCCCAACAAAAACAAAGTCCTCGTCTGGACAGCTTCACCGCAGAGTTCTACCAAACTTTCAAAGAAGAGTTAACACCACTACTACTAAAGGTATTTCAGAGCATAGAAACAGACGGAATACTCTCAAATTCATTCTATGAAGCCACCATATCCCTGATACCAAAACCCGGTAAAGACATCATAAAAAAAGAAAATTACAGACCTATATCCCTCATGAACATAGACGCAAAAATCCTCAGCAAAATTCTAGCCAATAGAATTCAACAACATATCAAAAAATAATTCACCATGACCAAGTGGGATTCATACCAGGTACGCAGCAATGGTTCAACATTAGAAAAACAATTAATGTAATCCACCACATAAATAAAACAAGAATCATGTGATTTTATCAATTGATGCAGGAAAGGCGTTTGGCAAAGTTCAATACCCATTCGTGATAAAAACTCTCAGCAAAATAGGAATTGAAGGAAAATTCCTCAGCATAATAAACAGCATTCATACAAAACCAACAGCCAACATCATCCTAAATGGAGAGAGTCTGAAAGCATTCCCCTTGAGATCGGGAACCAGACAAGGATGCCCTTTATGACCACTTTTATTCAGCATTGTGCTGGAGGTCCTAGCCAGAGTAATTAGGCTAGGAAAAGAAATAAAGGGCATCTGCACTGGCAAGGAAGAAGTAAAATTACCTCTATTTGCAGGCGACATGATCTTATACACAGAAAACCCTAAGGAATCCTCAAGAAAACTACTGAAACTAATAGAAGAGTTCAGCGGAGTATCGGGATACAAGAAAAACATACAAAAAATCAGTTGGATTCCTCTACACCAACAAAAAGAACATCGAAGAGGAAATCACCGAATCAATACCACTTACAGTAGCCCCCAAGAAGATAAAATACTTAGGAAAAAATCTTACCAAAGATGTAAAAGACTTATACAAAAAAACTACATTTCTGCAAGAAACCAAAAGTGACCTACATAAGTGGAAAAACATACCTTGTTCATGGATAGGAAGACTTAACATTATAAAAATATCTCTTCTACCAAAAGTAATCGATAGACTTAATGCAATCCCGATTCAAATTCCAACAGCATTCTTTAATGAGATGGAGAAACAAATCACCTATTTCATACGGAAGGGAAAGAGTCCCCAGATAAATAAGGCATTACTGAAAAAGAAGAACAAAGTGGGAGGCCTTACTTTACCTGATTTTAGAACCTATTATACCACCACAGTTGTCAAAACAGGTGTGTACTGCTACAACAACAGATACATCGACCAAAGGAATAGAACTGAGAATCCAGACATGAATCCAGCCACATATGAGCAGCTGATATTTGACAAAGGCCCCAAAGTCAATTAAATGGGGAAAAGGCAGTCTCTTTAACAAATGGTGCTGACATAACTGGATATCCATCTGCAAAAAATGAAAGAAGACCCATACCTCACACCGTGCACAAAAAAGAACTGAAAATTGATCAAAGATCAAAATATAAAATCTAAAACAATAAAGATCATGGAAGAAAAAATAGTGACAATGCTAGGAGCCCTAATACATGGCATAAACAGTATACAAAACATTACTAGCAATGAAAAAGAGAAACTAGACAACTCGGAGCTCCTAAAAATCAAACATCTATACTCATCCAAAGACTTCACCAAAAGAATCAAAATGTTACCTACAGAGTGGGAAAAAGTTTTTAGCTATGACCTTTCCAATCAGTGTCTGATCTATAAAATCTATGTGGTACTGCAAAAACTCAACTACAAAAAGACAACCCAATTAAAAAATGGGCAAAAGATATGAACAGGCACTTCACTAAAGACATTCAGGTAGCTAACAGATACATGAGGAAATGCTCATGATCATTTGCCATTAGAGAATGCAAATCAAAACTGCAATAAGATTCCATCTCACTCCAACAAGGGTGGCATTAATCCAAAAAACACAAAAGAATAAATGTTGGAGAGGTTGTGGAGAGACTGAAGCACTTATACACAGCTGGTGGGAATGTAAAATGGTAAAACCACTGTGGAAATCGACTCGGCACTTCCTGTAAAAACTAGAAATAGAACTACCATACTATCTAGCAATTCCACTCCTTGGAATATATCCTAGAGAAATAAGAGCCTTTACACGAACAGAAATGTGCACACCCATGTTCACTGCAGCACTGTTTACAATAGCAAAAAGATGGTAGCAACCAAAGTGCCCATCGCCAGATGAATGGATAAATAAATTATGGTATATTCATACAGTGGTATACTACATATCAGTAAAGAACAATGATGAATCCGTGAAGCACTTCATAACACGGAGGAATCTGGAAGTCATCATGCTAAGTGAAATTTGTCAGTTGCAAAAGAACAAACATTGTATTAGACCACTGTTATAAGAACTTGAAAAATAATTTAAACAGAGAAGAAAATATTCTTTGCTGATTATGGGGGGGAGGGAGGAAGGGAGAGGGCTTTACTAATTAAATAGCAGATAAGAGCTATTTTAATTGAAGGGAAAGACAACACACAATACAGGAGAGTTCAGCACAACTGGACTAAACCAAAAGCAAAGAAGTTCCCTGAATAAACTGAATGCTTCGAAGGCCAGCGTAGCAGGGCAGGGTCTGGGAACCATGGTTTCAGGGGACATCTAAGTCTATTGGCACAATAAAACCTGTTAGGAAAACATTATGCATCCCACTTTGGACAGTGGCGTCTGGGGTCTTAAACGCTAGTAAGCGGCCACATAAGATGCATCAACTGGTCTAAACCCACCTGGCGTAAAGGAGAATGAAGAACACCAAAGACACAAGATAATTACGAGCCCAAGAGACAGAAAGGGCCAAATACACCAGAGACTACATTAGCCTGAGACCAGAAAATCTAGGTGAGGCCCGGCTACACCCGATGACTGCCCTGGCAGGGAACACAACAGAGAACCCCTGAGGGAGCAGGAGAGCAGCGGGATGCAGACCCCAAATTCTTATAAAAAGACCAGACTTAATGGTCTGACTGAGACTAGGGGACCCTGGAGGTCACGGTCCCCAGACCTTCTGTTAGCCCAAGACAAGAACCATTCCCAAAGCCAACTCTTCAGACAGAGACTGGACTGGACTATGGGATAGAAAATGATACTGGTGAAGGGTGAACTTCTTGGCTCCAATAGACGCATGAGACTATAAGGGCAGCTCCTGTCTGGAGGAGAGGCGAGATGAGAGTGCAGAGGGGGTCAGAAGCTCGCCGAATGGACATGGAGATAGTGTGGAGAGAAGCAGTGTGCTGTCTCATTAGGGGGTATATAGCAAGGTGTATATAAATTTTTGTATGAGAGACTGACTTGATTTGTAAACTGTCACTTAAAGCACGATGAAAAAAAAGAGTAAAAAGAGAACCTAAGGATTGGGAAAGATTTTGGCTATGACATATCTGACAAGCATCTAATCTCTAAAATCTACGAAGTACTTCAGACCTCAATAACAAAAAGAAATATAATCCAATTAAGAAGGGAGCAAGGGATATGAACACACACTTCACCAAAGAAGACATTCAGGCAGCTAACAGACGCATGAGGAACTGCTAAAGATCATTAGCCATGAGAGAAATTCAAATCAAAACTACAATGAGATACATCTCATCCCAATGATACTGGCACTAATCCAAAAAACTCAAAATAACAAATGTTAGAGAGGTTGCATGGAGACTGGAACTCTTATGCTCAGCTGGTAGGAATGCCAAATGGTACAACTACTTCGGAAAACGATATGGTGCTTCCTTAAAAAGCTAGAAATAAAAATACCGTAATATTTGGCAATCCCACTCCTAGGACTATATCCTAGAGAAATAAGAGCCGTCAAAGGAACAGACATATGCACATCCATGTTCATTGCAGCAGTATTCACAATAGCAAAAAGATAAAAACAATCAAAGTGCCCATCAACAGGTGAATGGATAAATTATGGTACATAAACACAATGGAATACTACACAACAATAAAGAGCAATGATGAATCTGTGAA
This sequence comes from Elephas maximus indicus, assembly GCF_024166365.1. Lineage (NCBI taxonomy): Eukaryota > Metazoa > Chordata > Mammalia > Proboscidea > Elephantidae > Elephas > Elephas maximus. Next base: position 85,542,076 of record NC_064846.1, read on the forward strand.
ACATCTCATGACACGAACAAATCTGGCAGGAATTATGCTGTTTGAAATAAGGCAGGCACAAAAGGACAAATATTGTCTGAGACCACTATTATAAGAACTCAAGAAAAGGTTTACACACAGAAAAAAAACATTCTTTGATGGTTACAAGGGTGTGGAGCTGGGGGAGAGGAAATCACTGACTAGATAATAGACAAATGTCAACTTCAGTGAAAGGAAGGACAGCCCACAATATAGAGAAAGTCAGGGCAATCAGACAAAAGCAAAAGCATAGACATTTCCTAGACGCATCGAAACACTTTGAAGAACCAGGTAACTGGGGCTGGGGCCTGGGGAGCATAGTCTTTGGGGGACATCTAGGACAACTGGCATAACATAGTTCATAAAGAAAATGTTCTACATGCCACTTTGGATGGTAGTGTCTAGGGTTTTAAAAGCTTGCAGTCATCTAGATACATCTATTGGTCCCATTCTATCCAGATCAGAGGAGAATGAAGAAAGTCACAAGGAAAATATTAGCCCAGAAGACTAAAGTATCACATGAACCAGAGACTCCACCATCCTGAGACTGGAAGAGTTAGATGGTGACCGGCTACCACCAATGACTGCTCTGACAGGGATCACAACAGAGAATTCTGGACAGAACAAGAGAAAAATGTAGAACAGAATTCTAATTCACAAAAAAACTATAAGACTCACTGGTCTGACAGGGACTGGAGGATCCCCCAAGACTATGGCCTCGGACACCCTGCTAACTCAGAAAGGAAACCATTCCCAAAGCCCACTTTTTAGACAAAGATTAGGCAGGCCCTGGTGGCACGGTGGTTAAGTGATATGGCTGCTAACCAAAAGCTCAGCAGTTCAAACCCACCAGCCACTCCTTGGAAACCCTATGGGGCAGCTCTACTCTGTCCTCTACGGTCTCTATGGATCAGAATCAACTCTACAGCAGCAGGTTTGGGTTTGGTTTGGTTTATAAAACAAAAAGTAACACACATGAGGAATGTGCTTCTTACTTCAATCAAATATATGAATCCATATGGCCAACCCCTGTCCAAAAACAAGATGAGGAGGAAGGGACAGAAGCAGGAAGAATGGACACAGGAAACCAAGATGGAAAGAAGTAGCGTGCTGTCACATTGTGGAGATTGCAACCAATTTCACAAAACAATATGTGTATAAATTTTTGAATGAGAAATTAACTTGAACTGTTAAATTTCACCTAAGGCGCAATAATTTTTTTTTAAAAGACATAAAAAAAATCAAATACATGGACTCACCTTCCTTAAAAACAACTGGGTAATGGAAGAACTTAAAGAGGGATTTTAAAAATTCCTAGAATTAAATGAGAATGAAAAAAATCATACCAAAATCTTTGGTACACAGCAAAGGCAGTCCTCAGAGTTAATTTATAGCAATAAACACACACATCCAAAAAAAGGCCAAAATCAAAACCTTAGCCTTATAACTCGAACAAATAGAGAGAACAGCAAAGAAGCCCACAGCCATCAGAAGAAAGGAAATAATAAAGATTAGAGCAGAAATAAATGAAACAGAGAACAGGAAAACAATAGAAAGAATCAAGACAAAAAGTTGGTTCTTTCGAAAATCAACAAACCATTGGACAAACTGACATAAGAAAAACAGGAGAGGAAGCAAATAACCCTAATAAGAGATGAGGTGGAGTACATTACAAGATACCCAACTGAAATAAAAAGGATCATAATAAGATACTGTGAAAAATTGTACTCCAAAAATTTGAAAACCTAGAGGAAATGGACACATTTCTAGAAACACACTACCTACGTAAACTAACACAAATTGAGATACAAAATCTGAACAGACTCTTAACAAGAGAAGAGATTGAAGAGGTAATAAAAAAAAATTCCCAACAACAACAAAAAAAAAACCCTGGCCCAGACGGCTTCGCTGAAGAATTGTACCAAACATTTAGGGAAGAGCTTGCACCAGTACTACTCAAACTATCTCAGAGCATAGAAAAGGAATACTCCTGAGCTCATTCTGTGAAGCCAGCATAACCCTGATACCAAAGCCAGGCAAAGACAACACAAAAGAAGAAAATTACAGACCTATATCTTTCACAAATATACATGCAAAAATTTTCAACAAAATTCTAGCCAATAGAATCAGCATCATATCAAAAAATAATACACCACAACCAACTAGGATTCATACCAAGTACGCAAGAATGGTTCAACATTAGAAAATCAATCAACGCAATGCACCACATAAATAAAATTAAAAAAATAATGTACCACATAAATAGAGCAAAAGAAAAGAATTGCGTGATTATCTCTATCTACACAGAAAAGGCATTTGATAAAGTCCAACACCTACCTATTCTGGATAAAAAACAACTCTCAATAAAATAGGTATAGAAGGGCAATTCCTCAACATAATAAAGGCGTCTATATAAAACCAACAGTCAATATCATTCTCAAAGGACAGAGGCTGAAAAGAGTTCCCCCTGTAAATGGGAGCAAGACAAGGATGCCCTTTATCACCACTTCTTTTGAACATTGTGCTTGAAATCCTAGCTAAAGCAAGAAAAAGAAATAAAGTGTATTCAAATTGGTAAGGAAGAAGTAAAACTATCCCTATTTGCAGATGATATGATACTATACATAGAGAACCCCAAAGATCCCACAAGAAAACCACAGAAACTAATAGAAAGATTCAGCAGACTAGCAGGATACAAGATCAACATACAAAAACCAGTTAGATCCCTGTACACCAACAAGAGAACTATGAAAAAAGTGAATCAGGAAAGTGATACCATTTACAATAGTCCCTAAAAAGTTAAAATACTTAGGAATAAATCTAACCAGGGACTTAAAAGACTTATACAAAGAAAACTACAAAACACTATTGCAAGAAACCAAAAGAGACCTATATAAATGAAAAAACATACCATACTCATGGATAGGAACACTCAACATTGTGAAAATGTTAATCCTACCCAAAGCAATCTATGGATATAATGCAATCCCAACCCAAATACCAATAGCATTCTTTAACACAACAGAAAAACTTATCATTTTTAAATGGAAAGGAAAGAGGCCCTGGATAAGCAAAGCATTATTGAAGAAAAAGAACAAAGTATGAGGGCCCACACTACCTGATCTCAGAGCCTACTACACAGCCATTATAGTCAAAACAGCATGGTACTGCTACAGTGACAGACACAGATCAATAGAACAGAATTAGGAACCCAGATGCAAATTTATCTACCTATGGTCATCTAATCTTTGACAAAAGACCAAAGTCCATTAAATGGGGAAAAAACAATCATTTTAACAAATGATGCTGACAAAACTGGATGTCCATCTGTAAAAAAAAAATTAAGCAGGATCCATACCTCACACTGTACACAAAAATTAACTCAAAATGGATCAAATACATAAATATAAAACCTAAAATGATAAAGATCATGGAATAGAAAAATGGGGTCAATGCTAGGGACCCTAATACATGGCATAAATACAATACAAACCATAACTAACAATGCACAAACACCAGAGGATAAACTAGATGACTGGGAGCTCTTAAAAATTAAACACTTATGCTCATCAAAAGAGTAAAGAAAGAACTACCGGATTGGGAAAACATTTTTGGCTACAAAATTTTCGACAAGGGTAGTCTCTAAAATCTATAGAATACGTCAGCATCTTAACAAAAAAAGACAAACAACCCAATTAAAAAATGGCAAAGGATATGACCAGACGCTTCACCAAAGAAGAAATTCAGGCAGCTAAGAGACACATGAGGAAATGATCCTGACTGTTAACCTTAGAGAAATGTAAATCAAAACTACAATCAGATACCATCTCACCCTGCCATTACTGGCACTAATAAAAAATTAAAAAAAAAAAAACAGAAAATAACAAATGTTGGGGACGTTACAGGGATACTGGAACTCTTATGCACTGCTCGTGGGAATGTAAAATGGTACAACTACTTTGGAAAATGATATGGTGCTTCCTTAAAAAACTAGAAATAGAAATATTTTATGATCCAGAATTCCCACTCCTATGAATATATCCTAGAGAAATAAGAGTTGTCACATGAATAGACATATGCGCACCCATGTTCATTGCAGCATTGTTCACAATACCAAAAAGATGGAAACAATCTAAGTACCTATCAACAGATGAATGCATAAACTATGGTACATACACACAATGTAACATTATACAACAATACAGAACAATGATGAATCTGATAAAGAACTCACAGCATGGATGAATCTGGAGGGCATTAAAACCAAACCCAGTGCCATCGAGTCGATTCCGACTCATAGCGACCCTACAGGACAGAGTAGAACTGCCCCATAGAGTTTCCAAGGAGCACCTGGCTTATTTGAACTGCCTACCCGTTGGTTTTCTCTTCGGTTAGCAGCCATAGCACGGCATTATGCTGAGTGAAATAAGTCAATTGCCAAAAAACAAATATTATATGAGACTATGATTATAAAAATCCAAGAAAAGGTTTACCCACAGAAAAAAAATTTTTTTGATAGTTATAAGGGAGGGGAGGGGAAAGCAGAAATCACTAACTAAATAGTTGAAAAGTCAACTTTGGAGATGGAAAAGACAGCACACGATATAGGAGAAGGCAGCACAACTTGAGCAAGCCAAATTCATAGAAGCTTCCTAGGCACATCCAAACACCTTGAAGGACCAAGTTACTGGGGCTGAGGGTTGGGTATCATGGTCTCCAGGAACACCTAGGTCAATTGGCATAACAGTTCATAAAGAAATTGTTCTACATGCTACTTTGGTAAGTAGTGCCTGGGGTCTTAAAAGCTTTCGAGTGGCCATCTAAGATGCATATATTGGTCCCGTCACATTCACAGCAAAAGAGAATGAAGAAAACCAAAGACACAAGGAAAATATTATTCCAAAGGACTAATGGACCACATGAACAACAGCATACTCCAGCCTGACCCAGAAGACCTAGATGGTGCCCAGCTACCACCACAGACAGCTCCGACAGGGATCAAAATAAAGGGTTCTGGACAGAGTGGGAGAAAAGTTTGGAAAAAAATTCAAATTCACAAAAAAAGGCCAGACGTACTGATCTGACAGAGAATGGAGGAATCCCCAAGACAAGAAAACTGGACAAGGAGAACCCAGGGTGTAAAGGGGAAGGGGGAGAGAGCTGATATATTGCAGGAGTTGCAGCCAATGTCACAAAACAATTTGTATAGACTTTTGAATGAAAAACTAATTTGCAATGTAAACTTTCACCTAAAACACAATAAATTTTTTAATGAATTTCTAGAAAAACTAAATAAGAAGGGTCTACAAAATTTAAGTATGATTTATTATTATTATTAATGTTAGATTTCAGAGATTGTCAAATTGCTACAAAAATGTATTCAGAAGTGAGGCAAAGATGGTAAAGTAGTCAGACACTTCTGGCAGTCCCTCTGTCATGGATTGAATTGTGTCCCCCCAAAAATGTTTCAACTTGGTTAGGTCGTGATTACCACTATTGTGTGGTTGTCCTCCATTTTGTGATTGTAATTTTATGTTACGAGGATTAGGATGGGATCATAACACCACCCTTACTTGGGTCACCTCCCCATTCCAGTGTAAAGGGAGTTTCCCTGGAGTGTGGCCTGCACCACCTTTTATCTCTCAAGAGATAAAAGGAAAGGGAAGCAAACAGAGAGTTGAGTACCTCATACCACCAAGAAAGCAGCACCAGGAGCAGAGCGTGCCCTTTGGACATGGGGTCCCTGCACCTAAGAAGCTCCTTATCCAGGGGAAGATTGAGGACAAGGACCTTCCTCCAGAGCCGACAGAGAAAGCCTTCCCCTGGAGCCAATGCCCTGAATTTGGACTTGTAACGTACTAGACTGTGAGAAAATAAATTTCTGCTTGTAAAAGCCATCCACTTGTGGCATTTCTGTTATGGCAGCACTAGACAGACAACTAAGACACCCTTTTATAACAAAAACTCCCAAAAAACAAATGAATCAATTATATGTGACACCTAGGAGCCCCAAACATTAAAGGCAAAGTTGAGGAATTGGACTGAGTGGCAGGGGGAGGGAGAGATGGTTCTGAAGCAGCAAGGAGTTGCCAGACCTGATGTGGAGGAATCTGCACCCTGCAGGCCAGATTGGGTGCTGTGTACAGTGAGGCAAGAAGTGGCATTCAGGACGTGTTTTCCACATCAGAAGAGACCAAGTGGCAGAGAGTCTACTCAGGTCTCCAGAACCAGTGGAAAGCGGTGCTCAGTGGGCAAAATATAAGTATGTGCATCTAACCTGCTGCACGGATTTAAAAAAAAAAAACCCATTTGGAAACAACCTCCCTTCTATTTACCTGCTCCCTCCCTGCTCTACACTCAGTCCACCCTGGCTTCAGCAAATGCTTCTTCCCCTGGTCTGGAAGTAGGACCTGTCACACACCCTGAGCCACTCTCCTGGCCTTGGAGAGTAAACAAATTAACAGAAAAAATTAATCTGCCAGCTCCCATAAGCCAGGAACTCAGGGCAGGCACAGCTCCTCTGCCTATGCACAGGCATAAGGGGTCCACAGACTTTGACTGCCTTTCACCCCTGCATAGACATGTGTGGGCCCATTTTAACAGTGCACACCTCATTAGCACAGTACAACAGGGTATATACCTGAAGCCTAACTTCACTGTATCAGCGATATGGTGGAGTGACAGTTTTGTGAAATTAGACACTGCTCTGCCCATTAACCAGGGTCCTTACCTACCCATAGAAACCCTGGTGGCAAAGTGGATAAAAGCTATGGCTGCTAACCAAAATGTCAGCAGTTTGAATCCACCAGGCGCTCCTTGGCAACCCTATGGGGCAATTCTACTCTGTCCTATATGGTCACTATGAGTCAGAATCGACTCAATGGCAATGGGTTTCAGCTTAGGGCACCTACCCACATCAGGGCCTTAGGACTGGTGGCTCCACCAAGCCAACTAGCCACCTGTGAGAGGGGTTCAAAAGTAAGTGGTGCCCCTCAGTCCTTAAAGCCAACAGCATTGGGTGCCCATAGGCCTGCTGGAAAACCCACCCACCTAGGGAACAGGGAAATGCTTTCTCCCAAACACTCTGTGGCAGCCATCAGACTCCTGCCTTATTCAGTGCATGACCTCCAACTGCAGCCTGATACCAGTGCCTACTCTAATCACTCCTGCCTATCTAGGACTATAGGTAAGAGCCTGCATGACAAACTTGGTGATCAACTATCTGGACACCTGAGCTGAACCCATACAAGAAAAGTAAATGGACTCCTGGGCTCACATACCTAGTAACCAGTCTCACCATCTGGTGACAGGACGTTAGAGCTTCAAAGGCACCAATAATCAAACTAGCTCAAACGAACAGCCTATTTGGGCATATCAAAACAAAACAAGATGCTAGGACACAGTAAGCAAACATAAAATAAATAAATATAATAACTTATTGATGGCTCAGAGACAACAGTCAATATCAAATCACATAAAGAGGTAGACTATGATGGCTTCAGCAAGCTCCCAAAGCAAAGATTCAAGAACTCTTACAGAGGAAGATAATTTCTTGGAATTAATGGGGGCAGAATACAAAAGATTAATATACAGAACTACACTGGAGATCAAGAAAGATATCAGGCAAAATGCAGACCAAGCCAAGGAACATATAGATAAAGCAAAAGAGGAACTTAAGATTATAAAAGTGGACAATGACAAATTTAATAGGCTGCAAGAATCTAGAGAGAGACTACAAACAGAAATCCAGAAGATTAACAATAAAATTTCAGTATTAGACAACTCAATAGAAAGTCAGAGAGCAGAATTAAGGAACTGGAAGTGAGAATTAGTGAGACTGAAGATAAAGCACTTGACACCAACTCATTTGAGCAAAAATCAGATAAAAGAATTTTAAAAAATGGAGAAACCCAAAGCATTATGTGGGGATCTATCAAAAGGAATAACCTACGAGTGATTAGGGTACCAGAACAGAGGGATAACAGAAAATACAGAGAGAGTTGTTGAATATTTCTTGGCAGAAAACTTCCCTGATATCATGAAAGATGAGAAGGTATCTATCCAAGATGCTCATCGAACTCCACACAAAGTAGATCCCAAAAGAAAGTCACCAAGACATATTATAATCAAGCTTTCCAAAACCAAAGATAAAGAGAGAATTTTAACAGCAGTTAAGGAAACTCTATGGGGTAGTTCTACTCTGTCCTATAGGGTCGCTATGAGTCAGAATCAACTCGACGGCAACGGGATTTTTTGGGGGGGGGCAGGATAAATGAAAAGTCATCTACGAAGGAGAATCAATAAGATTACGCTTGGACTACTCAGCAGAAACCAAGCAGGCAAGAAGGCAATGGGATGATACATATAAAGCCTTGAAGAAAAAAAATTGCCAGCCAAGAATTGTATATTCAGCAAAACTGTCTCTCACATATAATGGTGAAATTAAGACATTTCCAGATAAACTGAAGTTTCAGGAATTTGCAAAAACCAAATCAATATTACAAGAAATATGAAAGGGAGTCCTCCAGTTAGAAAATCAGTAACATCAAATAAAAACGCAAGACTAGAACACGGGCAAAGCAACCTGATATCAACCCAGGTAGGGAAGTCACAAAAAATAACTCAAAGCTAAAATGCTGAAAGTAGGGAAACCAAAATGTCACTATATAAAAGATGACAACATTAAAACAAAAAAGAGGGCTAAAAAATGTAGACATAGATCTTTCATATGGAGAGGATGTCAAGGCGATATAAAGGAACAAAAGATTGATTTAAACTTACAAAAATACAGGTAAATATTAAAGTAACCATAAAGGAAACTAATAATCCTACACATCAAAATAAACAACAAGAAAAATATGAACACTCAGCAAATACAAAATCAACAACAATGAAAAAGATAAAAAGAAAATACATAAAGAGAAGTGACTCAACAGAGAAAACTAAGTGAAACAAAGAAACTGTCAACAACACAAAAAAAGACATCAAAATGACAGCACTAAACTCATAAAAAAAAACTCATACCTATTAATAATTACACTGAATGTAAATGGACTAAATGCACCAGTAAAGGAACAGAGAGTGGTAGAATGGATTAAAAAAAAATGATCCTTCTATATGCTGCCTACAAGAGACACACCTTAGACTCAAAGACACAAACTAAAACTGAAAGGATGGAAAAAAAAGTATATCAAGCAAACAACAATCAAAAAAGAGCAGGAGTGGCAATATTAATCTCTGATAAAATACACATTAAAGTAAAATTCACCACAAATGATAAGGAAGGTAAGTATATAATGATTAAAGGGTTAATACACCAGGAGAACGTAACCATAATAAATATTTACACACCTAATAACACAGCTCCAAATTACATAAAACAAATCCTAACAGCAATGGAAAGAGACACAGCTGCACAATAATAGTAGGAGATTTTAACACACCACTTTCTGTGAAGGACAGAGCATCCAGAAAGACACTCAATAAAGACATGGAAGATCTAAATGCCACAATCAACCAACTTGACCTCACAGACATACATGGAACACTCCACCCAATAAAGTGGCCAATAATACTTTCTTTTCCAATGCACATAGACTATTCTCCATAATAGACCATTTATTAGGCCATAAAGCAAGCCTAACAGAATCCAAGCCATCAAAATATTGCAAAACATCTTTTTTGACCTTAAAGCCATAACAGTAGAAATCAATAACAGAAAAAAGCAAGGAAAAAAATCAAACACATGGAAACTGAACAACACCTTGCTCAAAAACTAGTGGGTTACAGAAAAAATTAAGGAAGAAATAAAGAAATTCACAGAATCAAATGAAAATGAAAACACATCCTATGAGAACCTTTGGGACACTGCAAAAGCAGTCCTCAGAGATCAATTTGTAGCAATAAATGCACACATACGAAGAGAAGAAAGGGCCAAAATCAAAACATTAACACTACAATTCAAACAAATACAAAAAGAGCAACAAAAGAAGCCCTCGGGCACCAGAAGAAAACAAATAATACAAATTAGAGCAGAATTAAATGAAATATCAATTAGAAAAACAATTGAAAGAGTTAACAAGACCAAAAGCCAGTTCTCCGAAAAGATCAACAAAATTGATAAAGCATTGGCCAAACTGACCAAAGAAAAACAGGAGAGAAAGCAAATAACCTGAATGAAAAATGAGATGGGCCATATCACAACAGACCCAACCGAAATTAAAAGAATCATATCAGAATACTAAGAAAAATTGTACTCTAACAAATTTGAAAACCTAGAGGAAATGGACAAACTTCTAGAAACACACAACCTACCTAAACTAACACGAACAGAGGTAGAACAACTAAATAAACCTATAACAAAAGAAGAGATTAAAGAGGTAATTTAAAAACTCCCAACAACAACAAAAAAAAGCCCTGGCCTTGAGAAATTCACTGGAGAATCCTACCAAACTTTCAGAGAAGAGTTGACATTACTACCACTAAAGGTATTTCAGAGCACAGAAAAGAATGGAATCCTCCCTAACTCATTTTATGAAGCCAGCATAACCCTGATGCCAAAACCAGGTAAAGACACCACACAAAAAAAGAAAATTATAGACCAACATCCCTCATGAACATGGATGCAAAAATCCTCAACAAAATTCTAGCCAATAGAATTCAACAACATATCAAAAAAATAATTCACCATGACCAAGTGGGATTCATACCAGGTATGCAGAGATGGTTCAACATTAGAAAAACAATCAATGCAATCCATCACATAAATAAAACAAAAGGCAAGAACCACATGATCTTATCAATTGATGCAGAAAAAGCAATTGACAAATTCTAACACCCATTCATAACGAAAATAGGAATAGAAGGGAAATTCCTCAACATAATAAAGATTATTTATACAAAGCCAACAGCCAACATCATCCTAAATGGAGAGAGTCTAAAAGCATTCCCCTTGAGAACGGGAACCAGACAAGGATGCCCTTTATCACCACTCTTATTCAACATTGTGCTGGAGGTCATAGCCGGAGCAATTAGGCTAGATAAAGAAATAAAGGGAATACAGATCGGCAGGGAAGGAGTAAAAGTATCTCTATTTGAAGATGACATGATCTTATACACAGAAAACCCTAAGGAATCCTCAAGAAAACTACTGAAACTAATAGAAGAGTTCAGCAGGGAATCAGGATACAAGATAAACATAAAAAAATCAGTTGGATTCCTCTACACCAACAAAGAGAACTTCAAAGAGGAAATCACCAAATCATTACCATTTACAGTAGCCCCCAAGAAGATGAAATACTTAGGAATAATTCTAACTGGAGGTGTAAAAGATCTATACAACAAAAGCTACAAGACAATACCACAAGAAACCAAAAGAGACCTACATAAGTGGAAAAACATGCCTTGCTCATGGATAGGAAGACTCAACAGTGTGAAAATATTCTGCCCAAAGTGATCTATAGATACACTGCAATCCCGATCCAAATTCCAATGACATTCTTCAATGAGGTGGAGAAACAAATCACCAACTTTATATAGAAAGAGAAGTTGCCCCAGATAATTAAAGTATTACTGAAGAAGAAGAACAAAGTGGGAGGCCTCACACTACCTGATTTTAGAACCTATTATACTGCCATGGTAGTCAAAAGGGCCTGGTTTTGCTCCAACAACAGATACATAGACCAGTGGAACAGAATTGAGAATTCAGAGTTAAATTTATCCACCTGTGAATAGCTGATATTTGATAAAGGTCCAAAGTTCGTTAACTGGGGAAAAGACAGTCTCTTTAACAAATGGTGCTGGAATAACCGGATATCCATCTGCAAAAAAAAAAAAAAAAAAAATGAAAAGACTGATACCTCACACCATGCACAAAAATGAACTCAAAATGGACCAAAGGCCTAAATATAAAATCTATAACGATAAAGATCGTGAAATAAAAAATAGGGACAAGGCTAGGTGCCCTGATACATGGCATAAACAGAATAAAAGACTTTATTAACAATGCACAAACACCAGAAGAGAAACTAGATAACTAGGAGCTCCAAAAAATCAACCACTTAAGTTCATCAAAAGACTTTGCCAAATGAGTAAAAAGACAACCTACAGACTAGGAAAAAAATTTTGGCTATGACAATTCTGATCAGTATCTAATCTCTAAAATCTACAAGATACTGCAAAACCTCAGCAACAAAAAGACAAATAACCAGGAGGCAGGGCCATGTTGGCAGAGTGGTCAGGCCCTTCCTGTGGTCCCTCTTACAACAAAGACCCAAAAAACAAGTGAGTCAATTATATATGACAATCAAGGGCAAAGTTGAGAAGCCGGAACGAGCGGTAGGAGGAGGGAGAGGCAGTTCGGAAGCAGTGAGGAGTTGCCAGAACTCACCTGGTGGGAACTGGCGTCCTGCAGGCTGAATCCACTGGCCCAAGCACAGTGAGGCAAGCAGTGGCATTTGGGACCAGTTTTCAACATCATGAGAGACCACGCAGAAGAGAGTCCACTCACACCTTCAGAGTCAGTGAAAGGCAGTGGTCAATCAGCAAAAGAAATGTACATGCCAGTAATCTACTGCATGGAGCAAAAAAAAACACCCCTTTGGGATAAAACTGTCTCCCATTTACCTGATCACTCTCTGCTCTGCACCAAGTCCAAGCTGGCTTCAGTGATAGCTGCTTTCCCTGGGCTGGAAGTAGGACCTGTCGCACTCCCTGAGCCATTCTTACAGCCTTGGAGAAGGAACGAATTAACAGGGAAAAAATAATCTGCAAGCTCCCCTAACCTGGGAATTCAGGGCAGAAACAACTACTTTGCCTAGGCACAAGCATAAGCGGCCCACAGACTTTGAATGTCTTTCACCCCTGCATAGACCTGTGTGGGCCCATTTCAAAAGCATAGGCCCTCATTAGCACAGTACAACAGGGTATATACCTGAAGTTAAACTTCAACTGTTTCAGCTATATAGTGGAGACGCAGGTTCATGACATTTGACACCACTCTGCCTATTAAGCAGGGCACTCACCTACCTACATCAAGGGCCTGAGGAGTGGTGGCTTCACCCACACAACCTAGCCACTCATGACAGGGGTCCAGGGATAAATGGTGCCTCCCAGTCCTTACAGCCAACAGTACTGGGAGCCCATAGTCTGGATGCAAAACCCACCCAACTACACACTCTAGGGAACAGGGACATGCTTTCCTCACAGACACTTAGGGGCAGTTGCCAGCTCCCAGCCTTGCTCAGCAAGTGACCCCCTATTGTAGCCAGATACCTGTGCCTATACCAATCACTCCTGCTCTTCTAAGACTGTAGGTGAGACTATGCACCACGCACTTGGTGACTGACTACATGGACACCTGAGCTGAAATCATACACGAAAAGTAAACAGGCCCCTGGGCCCATATACCTAGTAACAGCTCTAACCACCTGTAACAGAACATTGGAGCTTCAAAGCTTCCAGTAATAAAGTAGCTGGCTCGAGCCATCTATTTGGGCATATCAAAACAAGAATCTAGGACACAGTAAGCAAGCATAAAATAAATAAATAAATACAATAACTTATTGATGGCTCAGAGACAACAGTCAATATCAAATCACATAAAGAGGCAGACCCTGATGGCTTCAGCAAGCTCTGAAAACAAAGAATCAAGAAATCTTCCAGAGGAAAATAACTTCCTGGAATTACCAGAGGTAGAATACAAAAGGTTAATATGCAGAACTCTCCAAGAGATCAAGGAGATCAGGCAAAATGCAGAACGAGCCAAGGAACCCACGTACAAAGCACTAGAGGAACTTAAACAGATTAAACAAAAGAATAATGACAAATTTAATAGGCCAAGAATCCATAGAGAAAGCAATAAGAAATTCAGAAGATTAACGATAAAATTTCAGAATTAGACAAATCAGTAGAAAGTCGGAAGAGCAGAATTGAGAAAATGGAAGTCGGAATTAACGAGACTGACGATAAAGAGCTTGACACCAACTCATCTGAGGAAAAATCAGATAAAAGAATTTCAAAAAATGAAGAAATCCTAAGAATCATGTGGGACTCTATCAAGAGAAATTACCTATGAGTGATTGGAGTACCAGAACAGGGGGGATAACAGAAAATACAGAGAGAATTGTTGAAGATTTCTTGGCAGAAAACTTCCCTGATATCATGAAAGATGAGAAGATATCTATCCAAGATGCTCATCAAACCCCACACAAGGTAGATCCCAAAAGAAAGTCACCAAGACATATTATACTCAAACTTGCCAGACCAAAGATAGAGAATTTTAAGAGCAGCTAGAGATAAACAAAAAGGCACCTACGAAGAAGAGTCAATAAGACTAAGCTCCGACTACTCAACAGAAACCATGCAGGCAAAAAGGCAATGGGATGACATATATAAAGCCTTGAAGAAAAAAAATTGCCAGCCAAGAATTGTATATCCAGCAAAACTGTGTCTCAAATACGAAGGCAATATCAGTACATTTCTAGATATTCAGAAGTTTACAAAATTTGTAAAAACCAACCCAAAATTGCAAAAAATACTAAAGGGAGTTCTTCAGTCAGAAAATCAATAACATTAGATAACAACTCAAGACTAGAACACGGGATAGAGTAACCGGATACCAACCCAGATAGGGAAATCACAAAAATAAATCAAAACTAAAATGCTCAAAACAGGGACACAGAAATGTCATTATGTAAAAGATGACAACATTAAAACAAAAAAAGAGAGACTAAAAAAGGGAGAGGGGAGATTCGCTAACTAAGATAGTAGACAAGAATTATTTTGGGTGAAGGGAAGGACAACACACTATACACGGGAAGTCAGCACAACTGGACTAAACCAAAGCCTAAGAAGCTTCCTGAATTGAACCAAACACTTTGAGGGACTGAGTAGTAAGGGCAGGGGTCTGGTGACCATGGTTTCAGGGTACTTCCAGGTCAATTGGCATAACAAAGTGTATTAAGAAAAAGTTCTGCACCCCACTTTGGTGAGTGGTATCTGGCGTCTTTTTTAAGAGGCCATCTAAGATCCATCCATTGGTCTTAACTCATCTGGAGCAAAGGAGAATGAAGAACCACAAAGACACGAGGAAAATATGAGCCCAAGAGACAGAAATGGCCACATAAACCAGAGACTCCATCCACCTGAGACTGGAAGAACTAGATGGTGCCCGGCTACCACCAGTAACCGCCCCGACAGGAAACAAAACAGAGAATCCCTGATGGAGCAGGAGAAAAGTGGGATGCCGAACTCAAATTCTAGTAAAAAGACCAGACTTAGTAATCTGACTGAGACTGGAGAGACCCCAGAAGACATAAACCCAGGACTCTCTGTTGGCCCAGAACTGAAACCATTCTGAAGGCCAACTCTTCAAACAAAGATTAGACTGGTCTATAAGACATAAAATGATACTCGTGAAGACAATTCTTAGCTCAAGTAGATACATGAGACTAAATGGGCAGCTGCTGTCCGGAGGTGAGATGAGAAGGCAAAAAGGGACAGGAGCGGTTTGAATGGACATGGAGAAATACGGGGTCGAAAGGAGGCACGTGCTGTCACATTATAGGGAGAGCAACTAGGGTCACATAACAGTGTGTGTATAAATCTTTGTATGAGAAACTAACTTGAACTGTAAACTTTCACTTAAAGCACAATTTAAAAAAAAAAGCATTTTCAGTTTTAATACTTAACAACCAAAACTTAAGAACCAAAACCTGTCCAGGATCCACACTTTGAATAGCAGGGGTCTAGATCACTATGAGGCATTTCACTCCACCAAAACATATTCTGTTGGACTATTATATGCCGTTTGTGCAGAAGTTACATCAGTGCATCATCTCTTGAGGTCATGCATGGGAGATAACTTAACATCCAAAAACCATAAAAATAAAAACAATAGCTTATTTTTAAGTCCTTTCTCTGTTAACAGAATTAACCTTTATTTTTATGTGCCACCTTAATTTGTTTCATGTTTGTCTTTTGATGAAGTCAATAAGATTTATTGGTCTTTGAGACTGAATTCAGCATTTTAATTAAAGTTTCAAGGATTGATCTCTATGTGAGTAAAAGTGTTAGTAACTGAAGTCTAGAGTAAAAGGTCATACCTGTCATTGACTCTTTAGGTAATTTACTTTCTTTAAGTGTAGGATACTTTTAAGAATTTCTTCTACTTACTTCCTGGATCCATTTCTCTATTGATTTCATGACTGGTGGAAAATACTGTTTCCCACCAAATTTTCTGCCTCTCGGGTTCACTGGAAAGCTGCTTTCATACTGATAGTGCATGCTGCCTTGAGGCAGAGGCCTTTATGACTGTTTGAAAATGACAGAAAATGGCATATGCTGAAAATTACTGTTTCTACAGAATGTTGTATGAGGGTGCATGCATTTTTGGTAGGAAAAATAGAAATTTTGAAAAAAAATTTGGGACACATATGTCTCAGTAGACTCAGTGGCGGGGGACTGTGGGGTTAGAATTAGTGGGACAATGTATGCCCCTCTGGACTCCAATCATAGGCTTGTGGGGGGGGACAAGAAAAAATGCATAGTACCTACCAAAAATTCAACAACACTCAAGGATTCAGCATGCTTAAATCAATGAAAACACATGGTATCAACAAAAAATTCAAAGCAGAATGTAATTGGGTCTTGAAAGAGCTATAGGGCAGAATGTGTGTGACTCATAGAAGCATGATTACTGCAATACTTTCCCTTAAAAAGCTGTCTCACAATGTCCTATTATCAGCAGTCATCTAAAATCTCCCCAGTCATTCATGCACTCATTCATACATTCATTCAAAATGTAGCAATTGAGTCCCTGCTCCACGCAATTCTTGCTACAAATCTTGCTTCTCGCGTCATTCTCAGTGAAAAAACACTTTGTTCTCTCCTGAGAATGTCGCTGGCCTAGCAATTCCATACCAAGTGAGCTGGGTGGGCCAGGGAAGCTTTGCTAAAGATACATCCGGCAGCACCTATTTTTATACAGTCTTGGAAATTTTGAAATAAAACAGAGGAGTGGTGGTCAGGGGCAGACTTGTGATTTCCTGTTTAATTACTTGCTCTAACAACAGTAATTAAATATACAAGTCTCTCCTCAGCTAACCAAATTGCCATAAGATGTGTAAGCTTAATTTCAAAAGAAACACAAATAAAAGGACATTTTAAAGAAACTACATTTTTTTTATATTACTGTTTGGCATTATTAGGGAATATTATTAAACTAATAGTGTCTACTATGAAAATGAAATAAGATCCATATTTATAATTTCTGATTTTATTTATGTACATATTTTGAGCAAGGACTTCACTTCAATTTTATATTTAATAAATAAAAGGCACTTGTCTGGAAGCTACAGATAAGAAACCACAGTTGCCAGCGAAAGCCAACTAGGCGTCAGTGGGATAGAAGACAGACTTCTTTCAAAAATGAAAGGGTCCTATGCTACACAGGCACATAGAGTTCCCCCATCTGAGCTAACAAAGGAAAACCTCTACTAGATTGCAACAGTTTTGAAAGCTAAGCAAAGTGATAATACAGTACAGAAACTTGATGACATAGGGCATTTTTGTGCTAAATGACATCACTTTCTCGGATGCATTTTAATATGGTAAAAAAATGAATTATGCAATTTACCACATGGTACAATTCAAACATCATAGAACTGGAGAACTAAGCTAGAGTGTTCTTAAATTCTAATGCTTGGCTTTGTAGTTCATTTCAAAATTTACAAAAATAACTTTATAATATGTTTCTGATATCACAAAAATACTATTTGTCACTATATAAAAATATCTTTTTGAAGACTTATGTTCTATAATAACTTCTTTCCTCCAAAGTTTACTAAGTTTTTTTTGGAGGGAAGAAAATCTTGGAAAAAAAGAACAGCTTGTGAGCATTTTAACTATAGTTAGAAATTCGTTTTTCATTAGAAAGTAAAAGAAAATTTTTCCAAACTTCTGGTTAAGAAGCACAATCAATAAGCTTACTGCAATTTTTTTTTTTTTTTGTAGAAAGCATAATCTTTTAACTAAAGATGTTGATAATATGAGTGTGGAAGATGAGAAATGAATTGGCCTATTGTTTTCTACACAGCAACTTTGATATATCTGCAGGGCCAAAAAATGGTGCACTTCATTAACTGTATATAGAAATGGTACAAGACAAGAATCGTTAGTTGTCCCTCTATCTCTTCTGCCAAGACGTGGTGTCAACTGACATTTTGTAACAATGCTTATTAGTTTCTGAGACTCTAGAAAACAATATTAGGCATTCCAGCAGTCTGTTGTTGTTGTTAGGTGCCATCAAATTGGCTCGGACTCACAGGGACCCTATGTACAACAGAAAGAAACACTGCTTGGTCCTGTGCCCCCCTCACAATCATTGCTATGTTTGAAACCATTGTGGCAGCCACTGTGTCAATCCTAGTTGAGGCTCTTCCTTTTTTTCTCTGATCCTCCACTTTACCAAGCATGATGTCCTTCTTCAGAGGCTGGTCTCCCCTGATAACATGTCTGAAGTACGCGAGATGATGCCTTGCCATTCTCACTTCTAAGCAGCATTATGGCTGTACTTCTTCCAAGACAGATTTGTTCATTCTTCTGGAAGTCCATGGTATCATCAGTATACTTTGCCAACACCAAAATTCAAAGGCTTCAATTCTCCTTCAGCCTTCCTTATTCATTGTCCAGCCCTCGCATCCATATGAGGCAATTGAAAAAATTATGGCTTGGGTCAGGTGCACCTTAGTCCTCAATGTGACATCTTTGTTTTTTAACACCTTGAAGAGACTTTTGTGGTGGATTTTCCCAATGCAATACGTGGCTTGATTTATTGGCTGCTGCTTCCATGGCCATTGATTGTGGATCAAAGTAAAATGAAATCCTTGACAACTTCAATCTTTTCTCCGTTTATCATGACCTTGTTTATAGGTCCAGTTGTGACAATTTTTGTTTTCTTTATGTTGAGTTCCAATCCACACTGAAGGATATAATGTCTGATCTTCATCAGTGTTTCAAGTCCTCTTCACCTTCAGCAAGTAAGGCTGTGTTATTAATAAGTCTTCCTCCAATCCTGATGTCAAGTTTTTCCTCATATAGTCCAGCGTCTTGGATTATTTGCTCAGCATACAGATTGAATAAGTGTGGTGAAAGGATACAACCCTGATGTACAACTGTCCTGATTTTAAACCATGCAGTATCTTCTTGTTCTGTTCAAACTGCCTCTTGGTTTACGTACAGGTTCCACAAAAGCACAATTAAGGGCTCTGGAATTCCTATTCTTCGCAATGTTATCCATAATTTGTTATGAGGCACACAGTGGAATACCTTTGCATAGTCAATAAAACAGCAGTCTGACCCAATTACAAGTAATTAACAAACATTGTTCTCTTACCTACGCTAAACCCATTGCCGACGAGTCAATTCCAACTCATATCTACCCTAGAGGACAGAGCAGAACTGCCCCATAGGGTTTCCAAGAACAGCTGGTGAATTCGAACTGCCTACACTAGTAGGCAACAATAGCAAAACAGTTTTCTGAATGCAATGAAGAAAAATTTGAAACTCAGAGAAATTAATTCATATTTGTCAAGCTCAAAAAAAAAGTAACCAAAATATAAAGGTGATTTAAAAAAAAACAAACATTTTGAAATTTCTAAATAGAGACCAAATCTCAGATACTAATCTCAAAGAAGGATTAGCTGCTTTAAATTATAATATAAAATTATATATATGCCTTATAATTTAATTTTTCATTATAATACTAACTGATTTAATATCATATACCTATCTTCTATAACATTTGGTGCTGATGACAGGTTGTTATTTCCTTTTACCAAAAATGTCTAAAGTAGGAGGCAACTTAATATAATAAAATCTGTCCTTATTTTTTTTTTAATATCATTAAATGTGTACTTCCTGACTTCACAAGCAATGCATTATTGAAAAGAATGAAAATGAGTTCTGTAATGGATGCAACACACCACCGTTAGAAGCACCATCAAGACTGCATGCTTTACAATTTTACAAACACTGTTCGATCTCACAGTTTTCCTAATAGAATTTTAATTACTTTTAACATAGTGAAATTGCTTCCCCATTCCACCCCCAAAATCAATAAGGATATTGACCATTATGAGACTCAGAATCCTCCAGGTGAAACCTGACTCATGCACAGCTAATTTCTGAAAAAGTGATCAATGTTTGACTGAATGCAGGTGTTTCATGCTACATTTTTCAAAGTATTGAATGATGGAATAGAAATGGAAGAAAGGAAATTTTTCCTATAGCAACTTTGTGGCTACAATTATACTTTTGCTTTATGCTTAATGTAATAATTTGATCAACAAATAACTATATAAAGACTAAGAATTACTTTTCATATTTACATGGCATTCACTTAATGCATGATTTCATATTACTGTTCACTATTGTAAAGAGAGCTGATAGCACAATGGTTAAGTGCTCGGCTGCTAACCAAAATGTTGGTGGTTCACACCCGCCCTGCAGTGTAGCAGGAGAAATACCTGGCAATCTGTGTCCATAAAGATTACAGCCAAGAAAACTCTATGGGGCAGTTCTACCCTGTCACGTGTGATCTATAGGAGTTGGAATTGACTCAATGGCACCCAACAACAACTTATTATTATAATTTAAAGTAAGTACTATCCACATTCAGCAGATGAAGAAAGTAAGGCTCAGAGAGTCTTGGAAGAAGTTTTCTATTTCTATCATGAAAAATTAAAATTTTATTTTTTCAAATTTATTTGATATTTAAGATCTATAAATTGACTTTCAGTTGAACTTTTTAAAAATCCATCTTAATTACGTGTTCAAATGTTTTCAGTATCTACCTGCTTTGGTCATTTAGGTGACCCAATGTTTTCAGCCTATTTTTCCCATTAATACAATGTTTTAGGAGGAAAAAAAAAACACCAAAAACCCACTGCTGTCGAGTCAATTCTGACTCATAGCGACCCTATAAGACAGAGTAGAACTGCCCCATAGGGTTTCCAAGGAGTGCCTGGTAGATTTGACCCGCTGACCTTTTGGTTAGCAGCCGTAGCTCTTAACCACTATGGCAACAGGGTTTCCTGTTCCAGAAAATGATCCTCTTAAATATTTTAAATAATATTTTCTTATTTTTCAATTAGACTTTTAAAAAATGGACTTTATTTAATCTGAAGATTTTTACACATGAGCACAAAATTTATACATGTGGACGTAAAAAAGGACATTAAGAGAAATAACTTTTGCATAATAAAAATTCACCTAAAGCCCTAGCCTAAGATGGTCTGAATAAAAACTAAATCATTTAATGATTTCATGAACCTATTTCCATAGAAAATAAGAACTGTGTCAATCAAAATAAACAAGATTATCAGATTACAGCCACAAAGAATATGTGTAATCCAAACCCAAAATAAAAGATCTCAGACTTACAAGAATAAGCACCAGAATATTTTCAGAGGAAGCGAGTAGGTTTGACAATATTACTTCCCCTGGGCCTCATTCTTTCATAACTCAACACAGACCAGGCAACAATTTCCACATTGTCAGACTTTTGCAAGTCCAGGGTGTTCAAAAAAGGGAAGCCACTTAAAGAAAGCTGTTTTAAAAGATTTGGAGAAGGTCCTGAATTAGAAGAATTAAATTTTAATTGCTTTATCCAATCCAATAGATTCCTTGACTTCCTTTACCTGTCTTTCATAATAGATAACACTGAAAATGAAAACCAAAGGCAATTTAAATCACACACTATATCTTTTGACAAATCATTATACAATGACCCAAGCCCCAGATATAACCCTTGCTCTCAACCTAAAACATTTTAATTTAAAACAAACTAATCCAAATGCTGTACCATGACATTTATTATTTATAGTAAATCCTTTTAGCATGTAGACTAACTTAAAGTCAAATATCATTAGTTTCGTGAAACTTAAATTAACCTTTCCTTTTTAAGTGTCTGGAAAATGTGCAACATTTGAAACAATATATGTCATTATTTCTGTAAAGTACACAGAATGGGGTGACCTGTCTAAACTCTAATACAAAATACTTTAGATGATAATACCGTTTAGCTTAACTTGTGGGTATTTAGCCTTACAAGATTACTATTAGACACAGGGTATTACCCCCCAAAATTATTACTAGTTAAATGCCAACAATGGATAAAAGAAAAACATAACATATGCTGTATGGTTTACTAAAGAAGTAATAAAATTATTTAATTGTTATGGCAGAAATGTTAACGTCAAGCTTATTTATAAGGTGTATCATCTAATAATTTACCTCAGGCACACTCATCTATTAGGATATTGATTCTCCCCTGCAAAGATAGAGAATTGGCCTCAGTAATCCCGTGCCAAATTCTCAACCTTTTGGTTATACAATGAGTGAGTCATATTGTCCCCATCCCGTATATAAGCAAGGTAGCTGAGATGTAACTATTTAACCTCTAAAGGTAACTATGAAGCTTCAACATGGTAACACTTGCAATGCTGTGGCTAAGTGACTGTATTAGAGGTTAAAAGGAAATCCTAAAAAAAAAAAAAAAGGAAATCCTAGAGGAGCATAAAAGGAGGGACCCTCTCCCATATCTAGATACAATTTCAAGTGGAAAATCAGGCTCAACCCCTAAAAGGAATTCTCTAGATTAAAGACTTGTTCAGATACTTAATGCTACAGTCTCTGAAAGATGGAACATTTCAGCAGTCAGTGAGAACAGATAACCATATAAGTAGACAAAGAGGGGTTTGATGACACGGATAGTCTTGTAAAGCAGGTGGTAAAGGCAGCAACCGTGCCAAACAGAAACCCAATGAAAACTCCTCCTATTCCTACCAAAAAAAAAAACTTTTCTATCCCAGCCAAAATATCCACAGGTGTGACAGATGGCATTTCACAGGAAGATTTAAATAGCTTATATAGAACCTGCATAAGAAAGAATTAGAGCAAATGTAGCAATCACAAAAAGGCCCAACTCATGTCTTATGTATACTTCTAATTCAAAGTTTCTCAACTTCGGAGTTCTCCAAGTTCCCATTTCCTCCTCAGCATAAGTTCATAGAAAGCTTCCCTGTATCAAGAGAGATTTCTACAGACCACTGTCAAACTTTGAATGATTCTGTTTGAAAATTGTCTGATGGGGTGTGAAGATAGCCTTCATGGCTAAGATACCCTTATCCAGGAATACAGGGAATACTTTGGCCTCCAGAAGTTTTATTCCAGCTTTCATTTAATAAATTCATAGAATATTAATATAGTATCAAGGAATCATTGTCATTTTCAAAATATATTAGTGACTATTAAATCATATTTTCTAAATTAATAAACTTACTATTAGGTCAAAATACCTCATTTAATGGTTTAAGCCAAAATTCATTTCTTATTTAAATTTCAGGGGTGAACATGAGGGAACCTGATTCACTATCTGGAAAGCTTATGCTTGGGATACATACAACAGTAACAGCATCATTAAGGAAGGAGTCTACAATCACCAAAAAAAATGAAGCTTTTCATTCACATGAATTTCTTCAAATACAGATAGCACAGCCACAGGATCTCCTGAGGCAATCAAACTGCCAAAACAAAGGTTATGGAGCAATGACACATCTCGAAAGTTGAAATTCTTCACCTGACATATACCATGGAGGGAAAGGCTTATTCCAAATACATTCCACATGATTCCAATTACAGCATACAACAAAATAGTCACTATGTTCTCAAAAAAGGGCCACTAAGCATAAAATATCCTGCGTCAAGGACTGTTAGTGGATGGAAGTACAGGAAAAATGAGTCATTGTCCATGACAGGCCACCATGGGCGTGTCAGTTTGTCCTACTGTGGGGGCTTGTGTGTTGCTTTGATGCTAGAAGCTTTGCCACTAGAATTTGAAACACCAGCAGGGTCACCCTTGGTGGACAAGTTTCAGCGGAGCTTCCAGACTAAAGCAGACTAGGAAGAAGGGCCTGGAGGTCTACTTCTGGAAAAATTGGTCAGTGAAAACCTAATGAATATCAGTGGAATACTGTCTGATATAGTGCTGGAAAATGAGCCCCTCAGGTGGGAAGCCATTGAAAATACCACTGGGGAAGAGACGCCTCCTCAAAGTAGTCTGTTAGGTGCCCTAGAGTCGATTCTGACTCATAGCAACCGTATGCAAAACAGAACGAAACACTGTTCATTGCTTGGCCCTGAGCCATCCTTACAATCATTGTTATGCTTGAGCTCATTGTTGCAGCCACTGTGTCAATCCACCTCGTTGAGGGTCTTCCTCTTTTCTGCTGACCCTGTACTCTGCCAAGCATTATGTCCTTCTCTGCCAAGCATTATGTCCTTCTCTGCTGACTGATCCCTCCTGACAACGTGTCCTAAGTATGTAAGACACAGTCTCGCCATCCTTGCCTCTAAGGAGCATTCTGGTTGTATTTCCTCCAAGACAGATTTGTTCATTCTTTTGGCAGCCCATGGGGTATTCAACATTCTTCACCAACACCACAATTCAAAGGCGTCAATTCTTCTTCGGTCTTCCTTAATCATCGTCCAACTTTCACATGCATATGATGCGATTGAAAATACCATGGCTTGGGTCAGGCACACCTTAGTCTACAAAGTGACATCTTTGCTCTTCAACACTTTCAAAAGGTCCTTTGCAGCAGATTTATCCAAGGCAATGCGTCTTTTGATTTCTTGACTGCTGCTTCCATGGCTGTGGATTGTGGATCCAAGTAAAATGAAATCCTCGACAACTTCAATCTTTTCTCCACTTGTCATGATATTGCTCATTGGTCCAACTGTGAGGATTTTTGTTTTCTTGATGTTGAGGTGCAATCCATACTGAAGGCTGTGGTCTTTGATCTTCATTAGTAAGTGCTTCAAGTCCTCTTCACTTTCAGCAAGCCAGCTTGTCACCTGCATGATGCAGGTTGTTAACAAGTCTTGCTCCCATCCTTATACCCCATTCTTCTTCATAGAGTCCAGCTTCTCATATTATTTGCTCAGCATACAGATTGAATAGGTATGGTGAAAGAATACAACCCTGACGCACACCTTTCCTGACTTGAAACCAATCAGTATCCCCTTGTTCTGTCCTAAAAACTGACTCTTGATCTACGTAAAGGTTCCTCAGGAGCACAATTAAGTATTCTGGAATTCCCATTCTTCGCAATGTTATCCATAATTTGTTATAATCCACACAGTCGAATCCCTTTGCATAGTCAATAAAACACAGGTAACCGTCCTTCTGGAATTCTCTGCTTTCAGCCAGAATCCATCTGACATCAGCAATGATATCCCTGGTTCCCCGTCCTCTTCTGAAACTGGTCTGAATTTCCGGCAGTTCCCTGTCGATATACTGCTACAGCCGTTTTTGAATGATCTTCAGCAAAATTTTGCTTGCGTGTGACATTAATGATATTGTTCTATAATTTCCACATTCGGTTGGATCACCTTTCTTGGGAATAGGCATAAATATGGATCTCTTCCACTCAGTTGGCCAGGAAGCTATCTTCCATATTTCTTGGCATAGATGAGTGAGCACCTTCAGCACTGCAGCTATTTGTTTAAACATCTCAATTAATATTCCATCATTTCCTGAAGCCTTGTTTTTCACCAATGCTTTCAGAGCAGCTTGGACGTCTTCCTTCAGTACCACCTGTTCCTGATCATATGCCACCTTTTGACATGGTTGAACATCGACTAATTCTTTTTGGTATAATGATTCTGTGTATTCCTTCTATCTTCTTTTGATGCTTCCTGCATCGTTGAATATTTTCCCCATGGAATCCTTCACTATTGCAACTTGAGGCTTGAATTTTTTCTTCAGTTCTTTCAGCTTGAGAAATGCTGAGCGTGTTCTTCCCTTTTGGTTTTCCATCTCCAGCTCTTTGCACATGTCATTATAATACTTTACTTTGTCTTCTCGAGATGCCCTTTGAAATCTTCTGTTCAGTTCTTTTGCTTCATCAATTCTTCCTTTTGCGTTAGCTGCTAGACGTTCAAGAGCAAGTTTTCGAGTCTTCTCTGACATCCATCTTGGTCTTTTCTTTCTTACCTGTCTTTTCATGTATGATGTCCTTGATGTCATTCCACAACTCGTCTGGTCTGCGATCACTAGTGTTTAATGCATCAAATATATTCTTGAGTTGGTCTCTAAATTCAGGTGGGATATACTCAAGGTCGTATTTTGGCTCCCGTGGACTTGCTCTGATTTTCTTCAGTTTCAGCTTGAACTTGCATATGAGCAATTGATGTTCTGTTCCACAGTCGGCCCCTGCCCTTCTTCTGAGTGATGATATTGAGCTTTTTCATCATCCCTTTCCACAGATGTAGTCAATCTGATTTCTCTGTGTTCCACCTAGCGAGGCCCATGTGTATAGTCACCGTTTATGTTGGTGAAAGAAGGTATTTGCAATGAAGAAGTTGTTGGTCTTACAAAATTCTATCATTCGATCTCTGGCATTGCTTCTATCACCAAGGCCATATTTTCCAACTACTCATCCTTCTTCTTTGTTTCCAACTTTTGCATTCCAATCACCAGTAATTATCAATGCATCTTGATCGCATGTTCGACCAACTTCAGACTGCAGCAGCTAACAAAAATCTTCTATTTCTTCATCTTTGGCCCTAGTGGTTGGTGCGTAAATTTGAATAATAATCATATTAGCTGGTCTTCCTTGTAGGTGTATGGATATTATCCTATCACTGACAGCGTTGTACTTCAGGATAGATCTTGAATGAATGCAACACCATTCTTCTTCAGGTTGTCATTCCCAGCATAGTAGACTACATGATTGTCCATTTCAAAATGGCCCATACCAGTCCATTTCAGCTCACTAATGCCTAGGATATTGATGTTTATGCATTCCATTTCATTTTTGACGATTTCCAATTTTCCTAGATTCATACATCATACATTCCAGGTTCTGATAATTAATGGATGTTTGCAGCTGTTTCTTCTCATTTTGAGTCATACCACATCAGTGAATGAAGGTCCCAAAAGCTTTACTCCATCCATGTTCTTAAGGTCAACTCTACTTTGAGGAGGCAGGTCTTCTCCAGTAACCTTTTGAGTGCCTTCCAACCTGGGGGCTCATTGTCCAGCACTATTTCAGACAATGCTCCGCTGCTTTCGTAAGGTTTTCACTGGCTAATGATTTTCAGAAGTAGACTGCCGGGTCCTTCTTCCTCGTCTGTCTTAGTCTGGAAGCTCAGCTGAAACCTGTCCTCCACGGGTGACCCTGCTGGTATCTGAATACCAGTAGCATAGCTTCCAGCATCACAGCAACACACAAGCCCCCACAGTACGACAAACTAAGAGACACATGGGGGCCTCAAAGTAGAGTCAACCTTAATGCCTTGTCTATTCAAGAAATATGGAAGACAGGTACCTAGCCAACTGGCTGGAAGAGATCCATATATTTGCCCATTCAAAAAAAAAAAAAAGTGATCCAACAGAATGCAGAAATTATCAAACAATATCATTAATATCACATGCAAGTAAAATTTTGCTGAAGATCATTCAAAAACAGTTACAGCAATACATCAACAGGGAACTACCAGAAATTCAAACTGGATTCAGAAGATGTGGAACAAGTGATAGCATTGCTTTTGTCAGATGGGTCTTGGCCGAAAGCAGAGAATACCAGAAAGATGTTTACCTGTGTTTTATTGACTATACAAGGCACTGGACTATGTGGATCATAACAAATTATAGATAACATTACAAAGATTGTGAGTTGCAGAACACTTAACTGCTCACGCAGAACCTGTACATAAACCAAGAGGCAGTTGTTTGAACACAGAAAGGTATACTAAAAAAAAAAATGCCAACTCTTAGCGACCCTATAGGACAGTGTAGACCCACCCACAGAGTTTCCAAGGAGCACCTGGTCGATTCGAACAGGTGATCTCTTGGTTAGTAGCTGTAGCTCGTAACCACTACACCACCAGAGTTTCCAGGGGGATAATGCATGATTTAAAATCAAGAAAGTTGTGCAGGAGGGTTGCATCCTTTCATCACACTTATTCAGTCTATATGCTGAGCAAATAATACGAGAAGCTGAACTATATGAAGAAGAATGTAGCATCAGGATTGGTGGAATGCTCATTAACAACCTGCATTATGCAGATGATACAACCTTGCTTGCTGAAAGTGAAGAAGGCTCGATGCGCTTACTGATGAAGATCAAAGACCACAGGCTTCCGTATGGATTACACCTCGATACAAAGAAAACAAAAATCCTCACAATGAGATCAATAAGCAACATCATGATAAATGGAAAAAAGATTGAAGTTGTCAAGGATTTCATTTTACTTGGATCCACAATCAATGGTCATGGATGCAGCAGTCACGAAATCAAAAGACATACTGCATTGGGCAAATCTGCTCCAAAAGATATCTTTAAAGTGTTAAAATGCAAAGATGTCACTTTGAGGACTACAGTGTACCTGACCCAAGCCATGATATTTTCAATCACCTCATATGCATGCAAAAGCTGGACAATGAATAAGGAAGACCGAAGAAATGACACCTTTGAATTGTGGTGCTGGTAAAGAATATTGATTATACCACGGACTGCCAGAAGAACTAACAAGTCCATCTTGGTATAAATACAGCCAGAGGGCTCCTCAGAAGCAAGGATGGTGAGACTTTGTTTCAAGTACTCTGGACATGCTATCAGGAGGAGCAAGTCCCTGGAGAAGGACATGATGCTTGATAAAGTACAGGGTCAGTGAAAAAGAGGGAGACCCTCAATGAGATGGATTGACAGTGGCTGCAGCAATAGGCCCAAACATAGCAATGATTGTGAGGACTGTACAGGATCGGGCAGTGTTTCTTTCTGTTGTACATAGGGTCTCTATCAGTCGTAACTGACACGACAGCACCTAACCACAAGTTCATGACAGGTGGGGATTTGTTATTTAAACGTAAATTAGTCCTCCTGTGACGAAACCTACAAACATCAAGAAGCAGCTTTCAGGTACAACTGTGAGCATCATATTATAGAGGTGAAATCCTAGAAAAGAGAAAAAAGGTTATTATAACATTTCCATTATCGGTCACCTATATGTCATCCTTCTTATCAAGTTTCATGATTTTCAGGAAAATTACTTCTTTGTCAGTTCACATTTACCATTTTAATAATGATTTAATAAAGATGCAGGAGCAAGGAGAGAGGCGTTTTTCTCCATAATGGAAAAAAAATGTTTATTAATGTAATTAAGGAATTCACACTTAACAACAGCAAGATTATTCATGTGTCCACCGAATCATTTTCAAATTTGGGCACATATTTTAAAATGGAAACAATTCATTTATCAGCTGGAAATAGTCTATTGGCAAAATATTGAACGACACAGGAAACATCAAAAGAAGATGGAAGGAATATGCAGAGGCACTGTACCAAAAAGAATTCGTCTCCCTTAAACAGTTTCAGGAGGTAGCATACAATCAAGAACCAATGGTATTGAAGGAAGAAGTCCAAATTGCAATGAAGGCATTGGCAAAAAACAAGGCTCCAGGAATTGATGTAATACCAATCGAGATGTTTCAACAAACAGATGCAGCACTGGAGGTGCTCACTTGTCTATACAAAGAAATTTTGAAGACAGCTACTGGGACAATGGACAAGGAAGACTGAAGAATAGACACCTTTGAATTATGGTATCGATGAAGGATATTCAATATACCATGAGCTTCCAGAAGAATGAGCGAGTTTTTGTTGGAAGAAGTGCAGCCAGAGTGCTCCTAGAAGTGAGGATGGCGAGACTTTGCCTTATGTAATTTGGACATGTTATCAAGAGAGACCAGTCCCTGAAGAAGGACATCATGCTTGGTAAAGTAGAGGGTCATAGAAAGAGGGGAAGACCCTCAAAGTATTGGATTGACGCAGTGGTTGCAACGATGGGCTCAAACATAACAACAATTGTGAGGATGGCACAGGACCCGGCAGTATTTTATTCTTTTGTACTTCGGGTTGCTATGAGTTGGAACTGACCTAACAGCACCTAACAACAGCAACAATATTCTTCTGCTCTCCTCATGATCACAGTGATAGATAACAATGTTCTGAAAAAGTATGGCATTGAGAACCCTAATTCAAATTTCTGCTTTGAATAACAAGAGCTGAAAATCCCTTTAGTAATCATAACTAATTCTTCATTGATAAGGAATCATAGCTAATTCTTATGTATACAGAAATCGAGGACCAGAAAAGGAAGGTGACTTTCCATGGTTAAACAGAAAGTATGTGACAGAGCTGGGATGACAACTCAGTCAGGTCTCCTGGCACCTAGCCCGGTGCTCCTCTGATTATCCCAAATGCCACTTGGCCTGATTGGCAGACCTGGGCTTACCTTAATTTCCATACCACTGGATTATCAAAGTACGATTAATCATAATGTTTGTTTTCTCTCTTAGAAGAAGGAGGGAAATGCAGCCACCCACATGGCAGCAGTTCTGTGTTTTTTCCTGTTTTCTTTTATCTTTGCCCTGAATTATATACCACATCATCATGCTCTAAATGACATATAGTCTATAGATAATAACTCCAATTATCATCAGCTCTTTCTGCTGTAAAAAAAAAAAAAGACCTTAAGGGTCACCTGAGCTAAGCTGCTTCCTTCCTCACTACCCAAAATCCTACCAATGCATTGCTTAAATTCTTTTCTATCTTCCCTGCTGATTTATTTGAATGCAATTTTTTCAAGGATAGAGGCTACTTTTTCTATTTTTATCTCCTAGCACAGTGATGGCATATAGAAATTGCTCGATAGATACTTATCAAATAATAATTTTTTATGAAAGAAAGCCAGCTGGCACTTAAATTACACATTATTTCTCAAAAATTACAAAAGTATTTATACGTATATTCTATTTGGTTTGTTCATCACAACACTGCAAGGTAAATACTGTTATCCTCCTTTTGCAGATTATAAAAATGAGACACAGAGAAGCAATTCATTCATTAAAGCAATCATATTGATTGCCTACTATATGTCAGGCACTGGCTCCTAAATTTGCACATATATTAAATAGCTCTTTCCACTACAACATGATGCTTCCTTCTTTATCTTCTATTGAATCATTTCTTTCCTCTAGGCTTTTGTGAGATAATTTGAAAGTTCTCATAGGAAGAATAGGATATTTTTCATCACGTAACTCATGGGCTTAGTATAATGCTCCACACATAAAATGTGTTCAGAAAATATTTGCTGCATGAGTGAAAGCTAACAAGGAAGATTTTTTTAAATTGTGTTCTCTTACTAAGATCATGGCAAACAATTATCTGTCAGTTATAGCTCAGTAAGATGCTGCTTAAACAAATGGGGATGGGTGAACTTTTGGGAAGTCCCTTTTGCCTATGATCCTGACATTAATATTTTATTAGTCAATTTATTGCAATCAACATATCTAGTGCTGCAACATATATATATATATATATATATATATATATATATATATATATATATATATATATATATATATATATATATATATATATAAAAGAATCTTAACTATCCACCAGACCCGGTAAACCTATTGCCATCGAGTCGATTCTGACTCATAGCAACCCTTAGGACAGAGTAGAACTGCTCCATAGCGTTTACAAGTAGAGCCTAGTGAATTCGAACTGCCGACCTTTTGATTAGCAACCATAGCTCTTAATCACTATGCCACCAGCATTTCCAATCCACAAGTGCTAATTATTTAATTATTGTCACCCAAGACCAGCCTTTTATTCCTGATTTATCAATTTAGCAAAGAATCTTCTTTTTCTGGCACTTAGATTTCCTATCTGTAAAGTACGGGGGTTGGATGAGAATGATCTCTAAGGGTCTTTCCAGCTCTGACAATCTATCATGCTGTAAGTCTATGGATCTTGTGTGTGTCGTTATTAATTTAATACATGCAGTTAATGTTAAAGTATGATATCTATAAAACCCGTTGCCGTCGAGTCGATTCCGACTCATAGCAACCCTACAGAACAGAGTAGAATTGCCCTATAGAGTTTCCAAGGAGCACCTGGTGGATTTGAACTGCCCACCTTTTGGTTAGCAGCTGTAGGACTTAACCACTATGCCACCAGGGCTTCCTATGATATCTATAAGGTCTCCTAAATAAAACTTTGCAATGCTGAACATGATTTATTTCAGAACTAAGACATTTAATTAAAAATGAAAGAAATTCTACTTATTTTACCATGTTTTCTTGGCATTGTTACTGGTTCAGAGTCTACAGAGAAATGGTCACTCAACCACAAAAAATTCAAACTGTTAAAGGGCTCTCATAGTTTTAATGGCACCAGAACAAATGCCAGATAAATTATTAAAGAACACAAAGGAAGAGCTGAGACTAAATCACCTTAGGAGACCAATAACACTAGTGATTCAGAGGTTTGTAAAGGCTAACAGTTAAAACATTACACTTCTTTCACTTGCTGGATCAATTCTTACTTAGTATTTCCCCTCTAATTCAGAGTGGTTACAAAAAGGCATTTCTTCTAAAAGATGAGAAATGGACTTGTCCCACTTTCCCATCACCTGACAAATACAACAACTTCTCTGGAGGGTGGAAGGGAAGGCTGTCTAACCTTATCATTACTACATTTTTTCTCCTTTATATATATATATATATATTTGGATGGTATGTGTTTCAGTATTGGAATGCATGCTTACTAATTGACTGTGTTTAGATTTTTGGTTGGTAAGTGGATTTTGAGAAATATGATCAGTAATACAAACCACCAATGAGGCTAGTGGCAAATGTAATCAACAAGGTTAAACTATTCCCCGTCCTGGAATGTAACCGACAGGGTTAAACTGTTCGCCTTTCGCCTTCCTCCCATTACACCCAGATCTGTGGGCTTCTTATAAGATATTCTGTGTAGCAGCTCAAGGCCGTCTTACTGCTTCTCAGCTCAAGGCCACTTCACTACCCACCAACTACCCACCCCCCACACACACATTCAGATATGAGCAGTAAGCTGCAAAGCTGTCCTTAGATAATCTTCATGTGCCATACCCCCCAAAAACCACACACCCCCAGCCACCATATTAGACCCTCCACTGCACGCCCATACGTGTTAATTCGTTCCTAAAGTTGCCTGCCAATTCCCCAAAACTTTATGAATTATATATAAGTTCCTTATCCCAAGCCTTATAACTGCTCCAGAATCCCCAACCTGAGGGAGCTTGATTTGAGATTCAGCTCCTTGATTCACCGGCTTGCAATAAAGTCTACTTTCTCTTTCTCAAAGGCCTGGTGTCTCTCAATTGACTCGAGAGTTGCACCAGGCAGGACCCACCCTCATCAGGTTACACAATCTGGTGTCACTGATCTGTGGTATGACGGTATACCAATGAGAGTTAGACAAGGAATTTACTGTGTGTGCCTTTCCATTAGGTTATGTGGGGAACCTCTCTTTTTCCAGATTTGACACAGAAAAAGAAACAGAAAATAACCAGGGCTCTCTAACTATCAATGAAGAAAGCCATAATTATGGTTGCAAGCCTTATCTCACAGAAATAAAAGGAAAAAAAGGCAAAAGTTTACAAAACTAACACATCCAGGAAGCATCACCTAATAGAAGGCTCAACCTTCAGAACAATGAGGCTCCAACTCCAGTCTGCTGAGTTTCACACGTTTCAAAAGTGACCCACCTTGAGGCTAAATACATTAGAACAGGAATAACACCTTACCTCTGAAGTCCCAGAGGCATAAAAAGTGGCTAGCAAACCATTTATGCCAATGGTAACAAAAGAACTAAAGACTCATTTCAGGTTAGTGTCTAGAAGATTTTCCTGTCTTCTCTTCTAAAGTCATGCCTGCTACTCTCACCTCTTGAACAACTGGGACACTTTGCAGACTCAGTTCCTATGCTGGGCCTATTCCCATCTTCTTCTGCTGAGAGATCAACAGCATTTAAGCATAATCACTATTAAGTGTGTTTGAGCTGAGAAGAAAAAGTAGTTTTGAAAATAGCAGGAGCAAATGCTTCAATTTTTCTGGTCTCTTAAGCAAAGGGTACCTTTCTTAACCTCTGTAAAAGCCCTCTAAAGTCTCTGCTCTTAGACAGCCCTCTGAGAGAGTCTTGGGAAATTCCTCACTTACCTATCTTTGCCAGAGAGTCTAACATAATCCACAGCATGATCTTGAAAGGGACCTCCTCATGCCGGTAGTCCAGGGAGAATAAGAATGGGTGAGCAGGCGACATCTCGCCATTATCCTGTGTTCCTTTGGGTCCTCAGCTGCCATTGTCTGCCCACAGTCCCCAGAGGTTCCCAGGAGTTGGGAGCAGAGCTGCCCCAGCAGCAGGGGAAATAGCAACCCTAGCCCCAGTCCATGGGCAACCAGCTCTGCCGGAAGTGGTTCCTAACGTAGTTAATTCTTCCTACCCCACTCTAGCTGCAGCAACTTACAAATGTGGTTTGCTGTGACTGACCCTTAGACCAGCTAGCTGGCACTTACTGTATCTGAGGGTATCCAGCATCTCTCTGAAGTCCTTGCAGAGAAGTGATAGGCTGTTATGCCCTGGAATGTGATTACAGCCAAGAGCCAGCACAGAGAGGGAGCTGGGATAAATTCACTGATTGGCATGGAAAAGGATTTTATCTCCAGTCTTAATTCTCAAAGGAGGAAAACCACTGGAAGCTGGGTTCTAGCCATTTAGCAGTCTATTTTCTTGCTGCAAGACCACTCCAATTCCCCGTGAATATGGGGGAAAAAAGAGTTAAAGAATTCCTAAATCCCTCAGAGACAATCAAGGTCTCTATGTAAAAGAACCCTTGGGGAGAAAAGGCTAGAAGCAGAGCTTCTCCTGGCTTTTATAGAGAGAAGGAAAGGGGTTGAAAATTTTAAATCAGCAGCCTCTGAAAACTCCAAGAGAAAAATTTTCTTTACTCTGAATAAGTGGTCTAGTAGCTTAGAGCAGAGCACCAGTACTATTTTTAACATAATTTCCATCTTCCATGTGACATCTTTAGATACAGTTTCTACTAAAGGGCAAATCCCTTCTACCCCCATTTCCATTTTTCCCATGGCCAACATGTATGGGTTTGAAGAATACAAATCAGTAGAAAACTCAGTGAGATTTCACCAGGGAGGCTGTCATCCAGAATAATTACAGATTCTTTTGTATCATCCTGCTCTTTCCACTTTTATTACTCTCAATTTATGCATGAATTTAAGGCTGGTGTCTTCTTTTGTGTTGTTTTTCTTTTTCAAAATATTAGAGTACATTCTGATACTCAGATTGCAATATGAATATCACAAAAGACTGAACACACATATATTTATTTTGACTGTGGCAATCAAGGAATATATGCAATTAAAAGTAAGATTATTGTGTTGTGTTTTCAGAGAAATAATATTGCCAATCATCTAAAAAGTTAAAAAGGCTTTCTGTACTTCTGTGTGATATCTTTCCCTTAGCTTTCCGTGAAGAATAGGTATTAAGTACCCACATTTGATGGACCATATACATAATACACTTATATGCAGCCCTGGTGGTGTCGTGGTTAAGAGATACAGCTGCTAACCAAATAGTTGGCAGTTCAAATCCACCAGCCACTCCATGGAA
The DNA here is from genome assembly GCF_024166365.1 of Elephas maximus indicus. Lineage (NCBI taxonomy): Eukaryota > Metazoa > Chordata > Mammalia > Proboscidea > Elephantidae > Elephas > Elephas maximus. Next base: position 85,577,679 of record NC_064846.1, read on the forward strand.
ATCCTATGGGGCTGATCTACTCCGTCCTATAGGTTGCTATGAGTGAGAATTGACTCGACGGCAACTGGTTTTTTTCTTTTAATACACATATGAATCCCATGGCATGGTGACAAAGATGGTGGATTTTTCTACTATTGCATTTTAAAGTACATCTTCGTATTTGTCCTGCATTATTATAAAGTACAATATCTCTTCCCTATAAATACTTCATAATTCCAGATGCTAAAATTAAACAGACCAGAATAGGCCAGCATTTTCTCAGGATAAAGACATTAAATATAACAATACTCAGTGAAAAAAAAATGTGGATGATGATGATGAGTGTACTTTGAAAGCGATGATGAACATACTTTGAAATTGATATATACTTTGAGCCTTATGGTAAATGTAAATATTTGTGATGCCAAGGAAAGTTATTCTTTCTTGTTTTCTGCGTGCTCAAAATACAGCTAAATTATACAGTTACAGTGAGAAAATGTTTTCCTGATAATTTCTTGATTTCCATAGTAATCATTCTTCCTGACTGAAGAAGAAAGATGATGAGATGATGGATAGATAGTTAGACAGTTAGATAGATAGACAGACAGACAGATGGAAGGAAGGAAGGATGGCCCAAATAAGCATTTCACAGAACAGGATGCCTGGGGTGTTAATAACATGGTTGACTATTTACAGACAACATATATAATTTAAATATGGGAGTCCTAGGCTATTAGAAAAATTTATGACCCATTTTTTTAGCTGCCTAAACACCATCCAACATAAACAGCTAATGATAAATTAATGACCCATTTTTCAGCAAAGAGGGAATAATTTGGAGACACAGAATTGCCAACGCATATGCTTTTGATTTGTCTTGAAAAACTGTTTAATAAAATATTGAAGCACAACTTAAAAACCCGAGAACTTAGAAATTTAATTTCCTTGTAAACTTATCTATTTGAATTTCATTTACCATCATTTTGTACTCAGCTTTTAGCTCTTCACTTTTCTTTTAGTTCAGAGACTGCTAATTTGACTCTAACCTCTATTCTCAGTACAGGTAGTCCTGGACTTACAACATATTCAAATTACAACAAGCCACACTAAAGACCGTCCTTTTTTATTCCTTTCTTTCTTTCTGTACATCTTCTCATTATACATCTTCCTGGAAGGAAGTTGCAGGAAAATGTATGCAGGGAATATGGAAAAAATTGCTAATTTATGTAAACCTGCTCTAAGCATTTGATCAGGATAATATGATGGAAGAGATTGGTGGAAAAATTGCCCATACGGCAAGGAAGATGAATTTAGAACTTGATATTTCTGATGTGGAACACCTAATAGATCATGAAGAACTGGGGTTAACAGATCAGGACTTAATGGATTTTGAAGAGGAAAGAAATGCTGAAGAAGAAAGATACAACAAGGAAAAGGAAGGAGAGAAGTTGTCAAAAAATTTTTACAGTAAAAGGATTACCTGGAGTATTTTCTAAACTAAATCAGTGTCTTCAGTTGCTTGAAAACATAGACCCAAATGCTGATCACTTTGCTAAAGTCAATATGCAGTTTTGAGAAGCAGTGAGATGTTACCTCGAAATACATGAAGAAAAAAAGAAAAGGACCATACAGACAACTCTCACTGTTTTTTGTTTTTTTGGTTTTTTTTTTTACTAGAAACACCATTCCCATTTCCAGGGATAATCCAGGTGATCCAGAACCTTCCACAAGCAGAGTTATTACAGCAACTGACAAAACGCCAACATTAACCAACTCTTCTTCATCGTCAGAGAAAATTTTTATAATTTGTGTATTTTTTACGTATGTTAAAAACAAAAGACCCATGCTGTCCAGTCACTTCTGACTCATAGCAAACCTAAAGAGTTTCCAGGGAGCAGCTGGTGGATTCAAACTGCCGGCCTTTTGGTTAGCAGCCATAGCTCTTAACCACTGCACCACCAGGGCTCCTTAATATATACATACATACATACATACATACATACATACATACATACATACATACATACATACATACATACATACATACATACATACTTAAAAGGAGCCCTGGTGGCACAGAGTTTAAGAGCTGAGTTGCTAACTAAAAGGTCAGCAGTTCAAATTCACCAGCCACTCCTTGGAAACCCTATGGGGCAGTTCTACTCTGTTCTATAGGGTCGCTATGAGTCAGAATCGACTTGATGGTAACAGGTTTTTTGATATGTATTACAGTATATCTATAAGCTTATATGTAATGTTCCCAAACCCCAAAGACAAATAAAGATTAAAATTACAAAGATACTGATAATAAAAGGCAATAATAGTGAAAACTAAAACCAAAAAAAAAAAAAAAAAAAGAGGTCTTCAACTTACATCAGAACTGACTTAACAACAAAGTCATTGGAATGGAACTCTGGCTTAAATCGAAGACTACCTTAATTTTTTTCCAAGTTTCCATTAGAACAAATTCTGGAATAATCACATCAGGCTTGGAATATCTAAGATTTTTGTACCTCGTTATCTAGGCCTAGCTCTTTATGTCGGAGGCTGCATATGTTGTCATTTTAGGATCTATGGAAGGTCACCTTATGACCAGAAAAATACCACTCTATCCTTTTCTGTTTTTTATTGAGGTTGAATTTACATTTAATAAAATACACTGTTCTTGAGAATTCAGTCTGATGAATTTTGACAATCCACATATGCTTTTATAACCACCACCCAAAAGAAGATACACAACATTTCTGTCATGTTCCTTTTTAGCCAATCCCCACCCTCAGCCTCAGGCAACTACTAACGCAATTTTTCCCAGCATTCATTTGTTTTTGCCTCTGTTCTTAAACTTCATATAAAAGGACTCATGCAGTATATACTCTTGAGTCTGGTTTCTTTTGATCAGTATAATATCTATAGGAATCATCTGTGTGGTTGTGTGCAACAGTTGTTTATTCCTCTTTATTGCCAAGTAAGTATTCCATTGTATGAATATATCAAGATCTGTTTATCTGTTCTCATGTTGATGGACATTGGATTATTACTAGTTTGGGCTATACTAAGAAGGCTGTTATGAACATTTTTGAGCAGGTTGTTGTGTGGAAGTATGCTTTCATTTCTCTTAGGTAATTACCCAAGACTGTAATTGCTAGGTTCTCCTTAAAAAAAAAAAAAGCAAAATTTTTAATTCTACAGCCCACTGTTAAGGCTTATATAATGTAAATCTGTAAAGAAGATTTATTTGTTTCCTAGGGCTGTCACAACAAATTACCACAAAGTGGGTAGCTTATAAGAACAAAAGTTTATTTTCTTACAGTTCTGGAGGCAAAAGAGTCCAGAATCAGAGTATCAACCATGTTGATTCTTTCTGAGAGCTCTGAGGGAGAACTGTCCCATGCCTCTCTCCTAGTTTCTGGTGATGGTCATTTATCCTTGGCATTCTTTAGTTTATAGATGCATCACTCCAAATCTCTGCCTCCATCTTTATATGGCCATCTTCCCTCTATGTGCTTTCTTCTCTGTGTCTCTTCTTCTCTTTTTATAAGGACACCAGTCATATTAGATAAGGACCCATCCTACTCCAGCATGACCTCATGTTAAATTAACGGATAATATCCTCAATGACCTTATTTCCAAACAAGTTCACACTCACAGGTCCCAGGGGTTAAGACTTCAACATATCATTTGAAGGGACACAAGTCAAAATGAGGTTCTATTCAAAATTATTGGTGTGTCTGCTATGAAGCAGGTACAGAACTTGATGCTGTAGACACAAGGAGTAACGCTGCTTCCCTGCAACCAAGGAACTTGTACTGTAGTGGGAGAAACAAGCATGCAGGCAAATAAGGTCAGTAGAAAATAATAAATGAAGTTTATTCAACCACAAACATATATTCAACAGTTATTCGTTGTCTACCTTGTATTCCCTGGTAGGCACTGAGCATTTAATGAGAAACACTTTCAATAGAGTTTTGGTCTTAGCATGTTGACAAAGAGGTTTTGCTATTATTTCAGTTTTAAACTTGTGGCACAGATTATTGAGAAGGTAGAAACAAACAGGGAATTCTAATGTAGTGTTATTAGAATCAGAGAGGAGTACACGCCATGTGGGGACACAGAATCAAGGCATTTTTTAGGGGAAGAAAGAAGACAGAACCCCCCCCCAAATATATATAAATAATAACTGAGCTGATACCTGAAAGTGAAAGAATTGGAGTTAGTTTGGCAAAAGAGATGTGTTTCATTGTCAAAGAAAAATAGAGACTTAAAAAGCCAGAGAAAGAGCATAGCAAATTACAGGAATACTTACCAAAAAAAAAAAATGAAGTGCAATTGTCTCTTAAGGGAGTGGCATGAATGAAGACAAGAAGACCGATATCAGTGAGAATAGAAAGTTGACAGATCAGAAAGATTAGCCACAATAAGAAGCTGCTACTACCACTTTTTTTTTTTTTGTACTACCACTAGGTTAGAGAAGCAAAGAGAGAAAATGGTAATGTCCCAGTGGCCAGTTACCTGGAAGAAGCTGGAACTTTAGCAAATTTTAGAATGCATGTTAAATGGAAGCTAGAGTCATGAATAGCCGCTGCTTGATATCCCACTGAGAAAGTTAAAGACTAGGATAAATACCCTGACTTCTTACTTCTTCCCATTCCCCAATCTCCCACCAGTTTCTACAATTAGGTGAGTCTACCAGGAAGCTAGATGACACAGGAGCCTGAGAAACATGGCCTTCTGGAGTCACCCCTCTGTGATCAGAGGAAAGTTGTCAAGGAATGAATCTGAGAGCAAACAGGCCCAAGACTGGCACAAAATCCTGTATTACATAGGACAGTGTTACTGTGTGAACTACATGTGAGGGAAGAAAAAGGAGAGAAAGGAAGAGAAGATATCTAACAAAGGGAGAACAAATATGTATAAATAGAACTTTCGGTCTCTTCATTTCTCAGAGATAGAAGTGCACTCACACAAACACGGAAAAGTGGTTCTTAATCTATTTTTCTTTCTGCATTCAAGTAGTTGAGAATATGGCACATCCCTTCAAAATCTGTGGCTCGCCCAAGCAGCGATTTGCAAACCAAGGAGGAGGAGCACAGACACATACACAGGTGTTCCAGAGGGTATGTGTAGTTTGAAGTGCCTCCATACTGTATGCGTGCACTTGTACGTGCACGCGTGAGTGCACACATGCACACACACACACACACACTCGGAATCAGTACCCTAGAGTTCAGTGTATGGGGCCAACATCCCACTTTTTTTTATTGATGCAATCCCCCATATTTGAAAGAGGTCAGTATCAGAAAAGTCCTGCCTGTATTTTTGCTATAACAATAGACATTTCTGCCAAGGAGAGTTGACCCTCCCCTAAGAAAATAAAGAGAGTGTAATCACCAGAAACAGAAAATGAGGGGAAAGTGATAAGTAGCAGACCCAGGGGTATAGTGTGGACAAGGAAATGGGCAGTGGGATATCCTTAAGGGGAATGGGATCTCCCAAGGATTCACGAAGGCAATATCAATGAAAGAGTGTGAATTTGGGCATGTGCTACATTCTGAGGGTATTAGGTGCCATATTACAATGGACCAGTTCTATAAGATACATTTTCTTTCCCCCTAAACTCTTCTCCAAACTCCCACCACCCTACATGAGCTAGAGGCAGCAAAATAAGTGGGGGAGGAAGGCAAGGAAAGGAAGGTGGAAAAATTGCGAAGAAGCTGTTCCTCTTCAATTTGTTGTTCCCAGCATTGTAGGCTATATGAATGTTGGATTCAAAATGGCCAATGCCAATCCATTTCAGCTCACTAATGCCTAGTATATCTATCTTCAACCATTCCATTTCATTTTTGATGACTTCCAATTTTCCTAGATTCATACTTGCTACATTCCACATTTCAATTATTAATGGGTGTTTGCAGTTGTATCTTCTAATTTTGAGTCGTGCCACATCAGCAAATGAAGGATTGTGAAAGCTTTACTCCATCCATCTCACTAAGGTCGACTCTACTTGGAAGAAGCAGCCCTTCCTCAGTTGTATTTTGAGTGCCTTCCAATCTCATCTTCCAGCACTATATTGGACAATGTTCTGTTGTTATCTGTAAGGTTTTCATTGGCTGATTTTTGCAAGTAGATCACGAGGCCTTTCTTCCTAGCCTGTTTTAGTCTGAAAACTCTGTTGAAACTTGTTCACCAGCAGATGACCCTGCTGGTATTTGAAATACCGCTGGTGTAGCTTTGGTCATCATAGCAACACACAAGCCACCACAGAACAGCAAACTGAGAGATGGGTGGTGGATGAAGTAAAAAAGCTGAACAGAAGACTTCAAAGGATAGTTCTAGGAGATAAGGTAAAGTATTATAATGAAATGTGAAAAGATCCAAAGTTAGAAAACCAAAAGGGAAGAACACAATCAGTATTTCTCAAGCTGAAAGAAATGAAGAGAAAACCCAAGCCATGAGTTGCATTACTGAAGGATTCTATGGGCAAAAAAAAATTGAATGACACAGGAACCATCAAAATAAGATGGAAGAAATACAGAGTCACTGTACCCAAAAGAATTGATTGGCATTCAACTATATCAGGAGATTGCATATGATCAATAGCCACTGGTACAGAAGAAATAAGTTCAAGCTGCACTGAAGGCACTGGAGAAAAACAAAACTCCAGGAATTGATGATATACCATTGGAGATAATTTAACAAAGGAATGCAATGCTAGATAAGCTTACTCACCTATGTAAGAAATTTGGAAGACAGTTACCTGGCCAACTGACTGGAAGAGATCCATATTTGTGACCATTCTAAAGAAGGGATATCAATGTGGAAATTATCAAACAATATCTTTAATATCACATGCTAGCAAAGTTTTGCTGAAGATAATTCAAAAATGATTGCAGCCATGCATTGACAGGAAACTGCCAGAAGTTCAAGCCGGATTCAGAAGAGGACATGGAACAGGGGATATCATTGTTGATGTCAGATGGATCTTAGCCAAATGCAGAGAACACCAGAAAGAGGTTTACCTGTGTTTTAACAACTATAAAAAGGCATTTAACTCTATGGATAAGAACAAATTATGAATAACATAAGGAAGAATGGAAATTCCAGAACACTTAATTGAGTTCATGCAGAAACTGTGTATGGATCAAGAGGCAGTCATTTGAACAGAAAAAGGGGATACTGCGTGGTTTAAAATCAGGAAAATTGTGAGGCAGGGTTGTATCCTTTCACTTTAATCAATTGGTATGTTGTTGTTTATAGGTGCTGTCAAGTCAGGTCCAACTCATAGCAGCCTTTGATATAATAGAACAAAATGTTGCCTAGTCCTGCACCATCCTCACAATCGTTGCTATGTTTGAGCCTATTGTTGCAGCCACTGTGTCAATCCATATTGTTGGGAGTCTTCTTCTTTTTCACTGACCCTCTACTTTACCAAACATGATGTCCTTCTCTTGGGATTAGTCTCTTCTGATAACATGAACAAAGTAAGTGAGATGAAGTTTCACCATCCTTGCTTCTAAGGAGAATTCTGGTTGTACTTCCTCCAAGACAGATTAGTTTGTTTTTCTAGAGGTCCATGGTATATTCAATATTCTTGACAGATGGCATAACTTTGCTTGCAGGAAGTGAAGGTGACTTTGAAGAACTCAATGTTGAAGATCAAAGACTATAGCTTTCAGTATGGATTACACCCAATTGGTATGCTAAACAAATAATCTCAGAAGCTAGACTCAATGAAGAAGAACACGGCATGAGGATTGGAAGAAGATTCATTAACAACCTGCAATATGCAGTTGACACAATCTTGCTTGCCGAGAGTGAAGACAACTTAAAGCATTTACAGATGAGATCAAAGATTACAGCTTTCAATATGGATTACACCTGAACATAAAGCAAAAATCCTCACAACTGGACTGATTAACAACATCATGATAAATGGAGAAAAATTGATGTTGTCAATGATTTCACACTACTTGGATCACCAATCAATGTCACTGGAAGCAGGTTATCAACAGATGAATGCATTAAAAAATGTGCCATAAACATACAATGGAATATTACTCAGCCATAAGGAGATATTAAGTACTGATACAGGCTATGGAACCTTGAAAACATTATGTTGAAAGAATTAACTCGTTAACAACAAAAGGACAAATAGTGTATGATCTCACTCACATGAAGTCACTAGAATAGGCAAAGATATAGAGATCAATGTTTATTAGTGGTTACCAGGGGCGGAAAGTAGGGGGAAGGGGAGGTCATTGTTTAGGAAGCATCAAATTTCTGTTTATGGTGATGGCAATTTGACAGTGGATTTTGGTGATGGCTGAACGACATGAAAACGTAATTGATGACGCTAAATTGTACATGGAAAAAACATTAAATTGGCAAATGTTGTGATATATATATATTTACAACAATAAAAAAGAATGAATATGGCTCAAGGAAAAAGAAAAGAAAGAAACCAAATGAAATACTGCATTTTCAAATATGCCGCAAAAGACCTCTCTAATTTTTTAAAAAGCAAAAATGTCACTTTGATGACTAAGGTAAGTTTGACACAAGCCATGTTTTGTTTTGTTTTTTTGTCTTTATGAAAAAGGAAGACAGAAGAAGAATTTGTGCATTTGTTTTGTGGTGTTGGTGAAGAATTTTGAATATACCATGGACTGCCAGAAGAACAAACAAATCAGTCTTAGAAGAAATACAACCAGAATGCTCCTTAAAAGTGAGGATTGGCAAAACTTGGACTTGTTTACTTTGGGCATGTCATCAGGCAAGAACAATCGCTAGAAAAGGACATCATGTTTGGTAGAGGATCAAAAAAAAAAAAAAAAAAAACAAGGGGAACCCTCAATAAGATGGATTGATACAATAGCCACACAAAAAACTCAAACATACTAACCATCGTGAAGATGGCACAGCACCAGGCAACTTTTCTTTCTCTTATACATAAGATCGCCATGAGTCGGAGCCTACTCACGGCAACTAACAACACCAATAAGAAAGCAATACAGCACTTAACGGGACTCTTTGGATTTCAGAGCTATAATATGTCACACTTGAAAATACTGCTTTGACCCATTTGTCAAGATACTGAAGAACTAACAGTTTTGATTGGGACTCTGAACAGTAAGAGAGGGCTCTGCAGAAAACTCCTAGTATCACTCATGACCTTCTACCTTAGCTTTACCACCATCTCTTACCAACACCCTCAACTCCCACCTACTCTTTTCCTTTAATCACACTTGTACTACAAACTTTATATCATTGCTAAAATCCTTTTTATCCACCATTAATATTTGATCATCTAAATACTGCTTCAAAAATTCTGTACCTTTGAAGATTGGTGATGCTATACATTCATGGTTTGTAAACACAACTGGGTTCTACATACATTCATCAATCACTATTTTACTTTCATCAAGTCTATCTCTTAACCTCTCGGAAAATATTTTAAGAAGCAACATTACCTTCCACCTCACTGATAAATTTAAGTATATCAGGCACGGACTTCCTCAATATCAGTTCCTCATTCTTCACATCCAAACTTATTCATATCCAGAACATCTTTCCCTCCTTATGGCTATCTCAGAGGACGATTTTTCTTTCTTGATATTTCAGAGTAATTTCTATACCAATCCAAGAAGAAACATTTTTTTTAATCATTTGCCATAACTTACCTTCCCCCTTCTATGTTTTCAATCTATTCCTATATACTGGATCTTTTCTTTTAGTTTATAAACATATTTCCCATTTATAAATCCCCCTCTAATCTTAATTCTGGAAACCTTGGTGGTGTCGTGGTTGAGTGCCATGGCTGCTAACAAAAGGGTCGGCAGTTTGAATCCGCCAGATGCTCCTTGGAAACTCTATGAGGCAGTTCTACTCCATCCTATGGGGTCGCTATGAGTCAGAATCGACTTGACGGCACTGGGTTTTGAATCTTAATTCTATTGCATCTCCTTCCCCCAGCTATCACCCTTTCTCTCTTCTTCCCTTTACAGCCAAGTTTCTCCAAAGAATAGTCTTTTCAGTTACTTTTCAGTTCTATGTGGTTCCTATCACCACCTCTTCTCTGAAACTGCACTTCCTAAGAGTACACATGATACCTTAATTGCCTAATCCAATAAACACTGACCAGTCCTTTTTACCTTTACTTGTTAGCAGCAGTTTACACTGCTGATCATTTCTGCCTTCACGAAGAGACAATTTTTCACTCTTCTTAGTTTCTGTGACACCGTTATATTTTGATCCTCTTTCTATCTCTCTAATCATCTTTTCTTAGTGTCTTTTCTGAATAACCTTCTTTTATCAATTTCTTGAATGACATTGTTCCCCAGGTTTCTGTTATCATTTCTATTACTCAACAGGATTTCCCCAGGAATATTATAGAATCCCATGATCTTAAATACCTCTAATATGCTCTTAACTTCAAGTCCTGAACTCCTTCAAATTCCAGACTCACATATCCAGCTCCCTATTTTATTGAAGAGTTCCAATCAGATATACCACAGTCAACTCAAACATGCAAACTATAACCTCTCCAAGAGTATGTATACCATGCAAAACCATTATTATAATCTTCAGTCCTTACCACAGGTCTTGGCATACACTATGCACTCAATACACTTGCAATGAAATTATATAACATTTATCCCATGATGTCATGGATTGAATTGTGTCCCCCTAAAATATGTGTCAACTTGTCTAAGCCATGACCCCCAGTATTGTGTGATTGTCCACCATTTTGTCATCTAAAGTGATTTTCCTATGTGTTGTAATTCCTACCTCTATAATGTTAATGAGTCAGGATTACAGTCAGTTGTGTTAATGAGGTAGGACTCAATATACAAGATTAGGTTGTGTCTTAAACCAATCTCTTTTGATATATAAAAGAGAGAAGCCAGCAGAGTGACAGGGGGACCTCATACCACCAAGAAACAAGAGCCAGGAGAACAGAGAGTCCTTTGGACCCACGGGTCCTGCGCCGAGAAGCTCCGAAACTGGAAAAGATTTATGACAAGGACCTTCCCCCAGAGCCAACAGAGAGAGAAAGCCTTCCCTTGGAACTGGCACCCTGAATTTGGACTTCTAGTCTACTAGATTGTGAGAGTGTAAACCTGTATTTGTTAAAACCATCCACTTGTGGTATTTCTATTATAGCAGCAGTAGATAACCAAGACACGTGAAATTACATGCCTAGACTATCACCTCCTCAATATTAGAGTCTCACTCATTTATCTCTGAATCCCCAGTGTTTAATTTTTCAAAATACAGAAGACATACAGTAAATTTGTATTGAATTATGAATAAATGCTGTTCTAGCTATCGATTGCCAAAATTTAGTGACTTAAAGCAGGAGTCGGCAAAGCTTGTCCATAAAGAGCCAAATAATATATTTTGTAGACTTTGAATGTCATATGACCTCTATCACAGCTGCTCAACTCTGCCACTGTAGTGCAAAAGCAGCCATAGGAAATAATTAAATGAATGATTGTTGTGATGGTTAAGGTTGTGTGCCAGTTTGGCTGGGCCATGATTCTTAGTGATGATGTGATCACTTCTGTGATGAGATTTGATATAAATGTGATCACCTCCATGATGGAACCTGCTGTGAGTAGCCAATCAATTGAAAGGGAGTTTCCTTGGGCATGTGGCCTGCATCGAAGATAAGCAGACATCCTGGCAAGGCCCATGGGCTTTTGATTGCTTTGAATCCTGCAGCTTGCTCCTGTTCATCTGACCTCCAGCTTTTGGGACTTGAGCTAGAAGCTTATCTGTGGTCTTGCCTGCTGATCCTGGCATTCATCGATTTTCACAGCCTGTGAGCAAAGGCTCTGCTCTCCGATCTGCCAATCTTGAGTTCGCCAGCCCCTGTGGGTATGTAAATCACAGACTTGGGACTTGCTAGCCTCTACAACCACCTGAGCCATTTCCTTGATAGAAATCTCCTGATGGCGTAGTGGTTGAGTGCTATGGCTGCTAACCAAAGGGTCGGCAGTTTGAATCCGCCAGGCGCCCCTTGGAAACTCTATGGGGCAGTTCTACTCTGTCCTATAGGGTTGCTATGAGTCGGAAGCAACTCTACGGCACTGGGTTTGGTTTTTGGTTTTGATATATATATATATATTTATATGCCTTACTGGTTTTGCTTCTCTAGAGAACTCAGCCTAAGACATGTGTGTTCCAATAGAACTTTATTTACAAAAACAGGTTGTGGGCCAAATTTGACCCTTGAGTTACAGTTTGCTGACCACTAAAACAACAATAATATTTTGTCATGGCTGTGTGGGTTAAGAAATAGGGAGAGGTTCAGCTGGGGAGTTTGTCTTGATATATGAAGTATCATTTGGGGTGGGCAGGACTGAAAAATCTACTTTCAAGATTGCATCTTCATCCAAACACCTGGTGCCACAGTATTCCTTAGCAGCTCTCTCATAACACTTAATACCCCAAGGCCTTTCCATGTGGTTGAGCTTATCACAGCATCCTGGTCTCCAGGTAGGTGGAATTCTTACATTGCCGTTAGCTTCCCCAGAGCAAGTGTTCAAAAAGTAAATGCTTCAATGTGCCCAGGCAAAAGCTGCAAGGTTTATGACCTAACCCCAAAATCCCAGAATATTAAGTCTGCCTCATTCTGTTGGTCAAGCAAATCACTAAGGCCAATCCAAATTCAAGAAGAGAAGCACAACAGACTCTGTCATCTGTTCAGAGAGAGAAGGAATTAAATGATTATCATCTTGGAGATAAGTTATCAAAAATGACTACTAATCTGCCCATTAAATTGTGTCGCTTAAGTTTTATACACATACCATTATAGCCTTCATTTTGAAATTTTCATAACTTCAAAATTTAACTTTTAAATGTACAAACACAATAAATCTTAATGATTTATTAATATGGAGACCATTTTGAGAGTTAAGATAACCCAATTTTTAATTTGAGAATTTTCTTAGAAATAGTATTCCGTGTCGATGTATGTATATACAAATTATATTAAAATGAGTATGCGATGTACTTGAGAATATGTGCAACTTTTTCTATCTTCCAAAGCTACATTTTAGTTGACCAAGTTTGGTTCCAGAAGTCCTCTTCAATTTCTACAGTAACGTCTGCTGGGAAAGTAGGTAAATATGATTAACTTAAATAGCTTCAGTAATTACTTTTTACCTTCCAGTATGATTGGTACTTGGTAGAGTGTTCAGAAATCGTTATAAAGGTGGATTCTTCGCTTGCCAGTCTGGATTTCTTCAAGTCTCCCTGTACCTCTCAGTCACTTGGGCTATAGTGCTTAAATCATTTTTGATTCTTTCATCACCTTTACTACCCACGTCCAATCAGTTATCAAATTTTGCTGAACAAACCTCCAAAATATGTTTCTGTTGCTTTCTTTAACTCCCTACAATTATCATCTTATTTCAGGCTCTCATCAACACTTTCTGGACTCTTGCAACAGATGTTTTTGGCATGCAATCCTGCAGTCTCAGTTTCCTAGTGCTGCTATAATATAAATTCCACAAGTGGGTGGCTTTAACGAAAATAACAAAATTTATTTTCTCACGATTAAGGAAGCTATAGGTCCAAGTTCAGGGCGTCAGCTCAAGAAGAAGGCTTTCTCTGTTCACTCTGAGGGAAAATCTTTGTCTCAGCTTCTCAACCTTGGGTCCTTGATAATTTCCATGTGGCATCAATATTTCTCCATTTGTGCTTCCTTGTTTCTGTGCCGAATCTGCTCCTTTTATATCTCAAAAGTGATGGGTTTAAGAAACACCCTACACTGATATGGTCTCATTAACATAACAAAGAAAACCTTCTTCCCAAATGGAATTACATCCACAAGTATGGAGGTTAGTATTTACAACACATATTTGGGGAGGAAAAAATTCAATCCATAATGCCTGCCCTCTCCAATCCACATTCCACCCAACAGTAGAGTGTATTTTTTCTCATATACAAATATGATTTATCCATTCCCTATGCTGCAAAATCTCCAATGGCTCCCTAGTGTCCACAGGATGATATACAAATACCTTACCATGTAATTCAAAATTTTCTGGCCCCAAATTACCTCTCCCTGTTCATATTCTGCAACTCTCTTTTTCTAAAACGTATGAACCTAACAGTCCAGCCACATCAAAGTATTCACCATTATCCAAAGTTACCATCTGTTTCATGTCTCTATGTATTTACTTGGAAACCCTGGTGGCATAGTGGTTAAGAGCTACAGCTGCTAACCAAAGGATCAGCAGTTTGAATGCACCAGGCGCTCCTTGGAAACTCTACGGGGCAGTTCTACTCTGTCCTACAGGGTCGCTATGAGTCGGAATCAACTCAATGGCACTGGGTTTTGATATATTTACTTATCTTTGCCCCTGTGACAAGTATGCTTTTCCTTTCTCTTTGTCAAAACTTGAGGCCCAAACCAAATATTACCTCCTCTGTGGAGCCTCTTCCTAAATACTATAGGTGGAAGAAATAGGTCTTCTTTTTAGAAATGTCGAAGCACTTTTATTACATCAATCATAATTAATTGCTATAATTTCTGGCATGTTAATCATTACTATGTAAATGTTTGATAATTTTGTTGTTGTTGAGTTAATTTCTGTTCTTACTCATGGAAACCCTATTCTGGGCAACAGCAAATCTCCAGTTGCCACTGAGCATGGTTAAGAATCACCTGTTCCCACAGTAGTGTAAGGAACACTAGACAGGAGTTTTCATCCTTATAACAATAAGTGGAGGAGGTAGGGTGTGTGGGACTGTGAGTATCACTAGCTTTAGCTTTTCTCCCAAGGCTGGTATAGCCCTAGGAATTAATCATTTTTTGTTCTGTACAGGTAAAGAGGAATACTTCAGGAATCATTGGAATATTAATTCTACCATTTACTGGCTGTGAGATTTTGGCGATATTAGCTAACCTCTGAAAGCTTCAGTAATCTTATCTATAAAAGAATAATAGCAATACCCACCCACCTCATGGTATTGTTCTGAATAGCAAAAAATGAAGTTCATGTAAACTACGGAATCAAAGAAGTATTAAAAACCAAAAAAACCAAACCCAGTGCCGTTGAGTCAATTACGACTCATAGCAACCCTATTGGACAGAGTAGAACTGCCCCATTGAGTTTCCAAGGAGCGCCTGGCGGATTTGAACTGCCAACCCTTTGGTTAGCAGCCGTAGCACTTAACCACTATGCCACCAGGGTTTCCCAAAGAAGTATTAGGCACCCTATAATGGATAACTTAATTCATAGATTGCTATCATTACTATGACATGAAGTCAGGTATATTTTCAGCATTGAATAAAGTCATCGCCCAGTAGAAACCCTAATATTAGAAAAACATTGTACCACTAGGAAGTGTACTATTATGAAAAATTCCAGTTTTCTTTATGATAAACATAGGGAATACAATCTTTACCATTTCCATTCTTGAAACACCAATCTCAGCATAGGATCATTTTAAATATCTATTTTTCCTACACAGTTTAGGAAAAGTTCCTGTTGAATTCTCTTCTATAAAAATGAGGAAATATTTTAGAGTAACAAAATGAGTCAATATAACTAAAGACCAATCATTTTTGAAAATCATACCTACTTCTGTTAAACATAAGCTGAGGCCCTGGTTGGTCAGTGGTTAAGCATTTGCTGTTAACCAGGAGGTCGGCAGTTCAAACCCACCAGCCACTCCTTGGAAATCCTACTGGGCAGTTCTACTCTGTCCTAGAGGGTCACTATGATTCAGAATTGACTCGATGGCAACCGGCTTTTGTTTTCTTTATTTTTGGGGGGGAGGGGGAGGAGTTCTGTTAAACATAATAGTCTCCTACCCTGTTTTATTATTACTCAAAATTTCAAAATGAATTTGCTGTTAGTTGCCTTTGAATTGATTCCAATTTATGGCGAGCTCACTGTGTCAGAGAAAACTGTGCTCCATAAGGTTTTCAAGGCTTTGACTTTTTGGAAGCAGATTGCTAGGCTTGTCTTCCGAGGCACCTCTGAATGGGTTCAAACCACCAAACTCTGGGCTAGTAGTGGAATGCTTAACCATTTGTGCCACCCAGGAAGTCTCGAAATAAATTAACTGTGACAAAGAAAATCAAATTAAATAAGTGGGTGGTGTGCCAAGGATGCTTAATCTGACGGAAGAACTGTGGCTACTTTGTAGCCATTTTCCTTGTGATAATGCTTTGTTTATCTATGAATATATGGATTTGGAACGCTGACACTAGGGAGGCAAGGCAAAGTAAGTCTTATGCATTTCTATTGTCATGAGACAATTTATATAACAAGGGATTGGAATAGAGCTTGAGGTGCTCTTTGTCTTTACATTTTACATTATGAGAATTCTTGCATGCTTATCAAATATCTGTTATAAAAATAGAGAAAGCCCACCTCTCCATTCCTGAATCAAAAAAGGAAATGTAGTCATTGGATGTTATCATTTAATAATCTTGGGTATAATAAATGAAAGAGAATCACCTCAAAAGAGAAGAGCAGTGGACAGACCACGGTGGACAAACTTCTTTTTGTCTGCCAATCCTAAGGCAGGATGGTCTCTCAAACCAATTCAATAGTCAAGAAGAAAGATCTCAGCATTAGAAGTCAGAGAAACTAGCATAATATTTGATTACTATTTCATGTTATCTTGAGCAAGAAATAAAGAATTTTGCTAAAAATTTTTATGACGCTGTCAGTTTCATAGCGTTCTGAATGTTTTACTTGCTATCTTACGAAAAGAGTACATTAATTAACTAGGAGTCTGGCAAGGAGATTGAAAGTCTCTATCTTTGCCCACAAATTTCCATGATAAAATGATAATTTTGAATGTGATTTTTCAATATACATCTCCACCCTCATAAAGATTGATATTTTTATATTGTTTCCTATATTCCCTGCCCAACCTCTCCCCACATCCAGAGGAATAAGCATATCCCTGTGCTTAAAAGCATGTGCTTTGGAGCCAAGAAGATTGAGTTTCAAATGTCTGATCTGCAACTTTTCACCTTAGAGAACTAGGAAATTCATTTAGCGTCTATGAGCCTCAGTTTCATGTATACAATGGAGACTGTAATAGTATTACCTCACAAGATTAAATGATATGATGTATCATAAATACTCGTAAATGGCAAGCTCTTTTGCACAAAGTGCATAGCTCTTCTCTACTTATAGATGCAAAGAGGAAATTTCATTACAAAAAGTAGAAAACAATAAATTGCATGAAGCGTGGTTTCAACATGATGGTTCATGGAAACAAGAAATGGTAAAAATTAGTCATTTTTTTTGAGTGTGTGTGTGTATTACTGTATGTGTGTAATGGGCTTCGGTAAGATAGGCCTGGATATAGACCCTTGACCTCTCAGAGCCTTGGTTTCCTTATCTAGAAAATAAGACCATCGATTCCCACGTTAGAAGATTGTTATAAGAGTGGAATGAGAACGCACATATCAAGTGAGTGGCTAGAATGGTGCCTGGCATTCATATGCCCAAAGAGAAACATGGGTCAGTGTCAAATATGAAGGTACTTGCTGCCAATTCCTAACTTAGGACAATGTTTGCAATTTTACTAGACAGGACAACTGCTTATTAGCTCATATAAAACCCTGTGTCTCCTTGAGAATTAGTTTCTCAGAGCATTTTTACTGAGAGTTGGGCATAGCTAGAGCTGGCAAGATTTGTACAATGTGTACATACTTATGAAATTCAAGCACATTATCTCTTATTGATAGTCTGAAAATGGGTCATATTTTAACTTTTAGGAATTTTTAAGTATGTTCTTTTTACATTTAAAATGTAGAAATGTGTTCTATGTATTCACTATACATAACTTGAAAGAAGATAAAAAGATTACTCACTAGGTTCTGAACGTTTTTACTTGAGTATAATCCTACAGTTTTCACTTTTGTCCAGATGATACTGGAGGGTAAAATAGAATGATAATTGTGTCAATGTTTTCAAAACTACCGTATATATTCAGATTATTTTCTAAGATTGGAGTGAATATCAGAAGCAGATGAACATAGAGAGAAACAACTCATGTATATCTTTAAGGTAGAATCAAATGAGTGAATGCAAAATTTGAAGCAGCAAAACAGAAAATGTCTGTTTAAGATAGATCAAGAGAGGGCTTCTGGTTAAGATAGTGGCTTATATAGATGTGTCATAACATTCCCCTACAACAAAGACTCGAGAAACAAAGTAAAACAGACTCAAATCACGACCTAATATCTTTGAACATCAAATGGAGGGCTAAAGAAATGGACCAAACACCAACTGGGAGGAGACATAGAATGAGACGAGCGGGAAAGTGGGGATTCACCGATTGTCTGCTGACCTGGCACAGCATGGCCATTTCTGGATGGCAGCAAGCAGCATCCCAGGGTGAGGCGCCCAGGAAAACAACTTCATGGAAAACACAGCTGGAGGCAGAGATACTGTATAAACAAACCTGGAAAGAAACTACAAGGTGGGCAGGATGCTTGCCAGGATCGGGCATTCCTGATAGGATGATGCACTGGAGCAGCATAGCTTTGAAACTAGGAAACCATAAGGAGGTGCTACTGGAGTAAGATGAGGCAGACTGAATCATCGGAAACTCAGGAAAGGGGACAGAAAGGACAGTAGTCCACATTTGAAGAGGGGCAAAGGGAAAGTACAGGAGGATGGGTGTGAGCTACAATGTCCCTGGCAAGTATAGAGAAGGGAGGGAGGATTAGTGCTTAGACTGTTTGTAAGTGGCCAAGCCCAGCCGTTTGAATGGGAGAAGCTCAGTGAATAGTCAACCCACAGAGCAATAATTAAAAGCCCCCCTCCAAACCAGTCGCATGCCATCCCCGCCTCCAGTTAGCAAAGGCCCAGCACTGGCCCTCCTTTCTCAGCTATGCAGGCCATCCACACATGCGCACAGGCACTGCTTCACCCTTCCTCCCATCCTGGAAATACTGGCCTTACATGCTAGGGTGCACAAGCCCCACCCCGCCTTTCTTCCTGGCCCCACAGGCCCTTCCCTGCCTCATCTACCCTCCTGAACTTGCTGGACTTCCTTACTAGCATACTCAGCCCTACCTCACCCCTCCTCCCTTCTTGGCCAGGGGGGCAGTCCATGCTAACTTGCTCAAGCCATGTCCTACCCCTCCTCCCTCTGGGCTGTACAGGCTGTCTGTGCTAGCCCACACAGGCCCCACAACACCTGCTCCCTCACCTTACACCTTCCCTTCCCTCTTCACTGTGACCCTAGTACCTGCCTGCTCAGAAGGCTTGCTTTGCCTACCTGGGTAGCCCTGCCTCCTATGATTATGTGGATGGCTTATCCCACTCTCTAGGGGTCACACTACCTGTTGAGGTTAATGCAGGTGGACCACACAACACCTTGTGCCCCACAATTGGGATGGGCCTTGCTCTCTAACCTTCACACAGTCATCCATGGGAAGACTTACACACCTAAATGACATAGGACCTCTGTGTTTGTGTGACCCGCCAAGCACACAAATGAGAGAAAACCACACTCAGTCAACTGGTAGCACCAAAGTCATATATAGACCAATAACACAAAACAACAATAGTTAGGAGGTGGAGCCAAGATGGCAGAATAGACAGACACTTCCAACAAGCCCTCTTTACAACAAAGACCTGAAAAAACAAGTGAAACGAGTATATTTGTGACAACCTGGGAGCCCTGAGCTTGAAAAGCAAGCTTAGAAAATGAACTGAGGGGCAGGGGGAGGAAGAGACCATTCACAAGCAGAGAAGAGTTACCAGACCTGAGTCACAGGGAGCCCTCAGGCACCATTCCTGGAGCCGTGGTGGTAGCAGGCTGATACAAGCGTTCGGCCGCAGTTTCCTCAGGGAGAAGCAGCCAGCCACACAGCCTACTCACACCTCCAGAACCTGAGAAGAAAGGCGCTCTCGGCAAAAGCTAAGTACTTGTGTATATTTTACCGTGCCCCCCACCCCTAAGCCAGCTTCAGTTGCTGAATTCCCGGGGCCTGAAATAGGCCCTGTTGAGCACCTAGAGTCATCCTCCCAGCCTTGGGGAAGGAAAAAATTTGCAATTGGGGGAAAACATAATTTGCTATCTCCACTAATTTTTTTTTTACTAACCAGGGGAGCTCAGGACAGAAGCGGCTCCTGTCCAGACATAAACCGCCCGTAGACTTTGAGCACCTTTCCCTTCTGCATGGATCTGTTTGGGCCTATTTCAGGAGAATAGGCCCTTGTTGGCAAACTCCAACTATTTAAGCTGTGTGGTAGAGAGGTGGATGTTTGACTTTTGACATTGCTTTGTCTATTAAACAAGTACCTCACCTACCCACATCAGGGACCTAAGGACTGGTAGCTCCACTCAGGTCACCCAGCCACCCACGACAATGGTTCAGAGATAACTGGTACCTCCCAGTACATACAACCAAAAACTTTGGGTGCCCATGGTCCACCTCCAGAACCCACCCACCTACACACTCTGGGGAACAGGGATGCACTTTCCTCAGAGACAGTTGGGGGATGATTCTCAACCCTCTGCCTTGTTCAGAGCATGACCCCCTGCTGCAATCAGATACCAGAATATATGCCAATCACACCTGCCCTCCAAGACTGTACCACACACTTGATGATCAGCTACCTGGAAACCTGAGCTGAATTCATACAAGAAAAATGAATGGACTCCTAGACTGCTATACTTGAAAACAGCTCTAGCCATCTGGGGACAGGACGTCAGAGCTCCAAAGGTGAAAACAATCAAGCTAGCTCACTCAAGCAACCCATAGGGGCACACCAAAACAAAACAAGGCAAGAAGCTACGACGCAATAAGCAAGCATAAACTAATACAATAACTTATAGATGGCTGAGAGACAACAGTCAATATCAAGTCACATAAAGAAACAGACCATGATCACCTCAACAGGCTCTCAAAACAAAGAATCCATGGATCTTGAAAATACAACTAGAAATTCTGAAGCTTAACAATAAAATAACAAAAATAAACCTCCATGGGAGGGCACAGAAGTAGAATTGAAAATATGGACGGGATAATCAGTGAAATAGAGGACAAGAACTTTGATATTACTCTGTGTGAGAAAAAAAGAAAAAAAGACTAAAGAAAAACAACAACAAAAAAAGTCTGTGTGTTATGTGTGAAGCCATCAAGAGGAATAATATACGTATATTAGAAATTCAAGAAGAATTACAAGAAAAGTGTAGAAAGAATTTTTGAAGAAATAATGGCAGAAAACTTTCCAAACATCATGAAAGATGAGAAGATTTTCATCGAAGAAGCTCAACAAACTCCATACAGGACAAACCCTAAGAGAAACACACCAAGACATTTCATAATCAAATTTTCCAGAAGCAAAGACAAAGAAATAATTTTGAGACCAGTGTGAGAAAAGCAAAATAACACCTCCACAAAAGATCCTCAGTAAGATTAAGGTCTGATTTCTCGTCAGAAACTATGCAAGCAAGAAGACAGTGGGATGACAGATATAAAGTCCTGAAAGAAAAGAACTGTCAGCCAGCAAAATTGCCATTCAAAAATAAGTGTGAAATCAGGACATTCCCAGATAAACAGAAATAAAAGGAATTTGTATTCACAAGACAAGCCCTACAAAAAATATTAAAGAGAGTCCTTTAGAAAGAAAACTAATGAAATCAGACAACAATCCAAGGTAAAGTCACTTAGCAGCCACCCAAATATGTGTAACAGTAAAATAAATGTTAAAACAAGATTACAGAAAATATGAGATACAAAGATAAAATCAACAAAAAAATCAAAATAAAAAGGAGAATGAATGGTGTAGATAAAGAATTTCCATATGTTCAGAAAGTTAAGGCAGTTTCAAGATATCACAGACTGTTTTAAATGTAAACCTCATGGCAGCCTCAAAGAAAATTAATAATTCTTTTGCCACAGATTGCCCAATGCAATACTTCATTTGATTTCTTGACTGCTGCGTCTATGGCCATTGACTGTGAATCTAAGTAAAATGAAATCCTTGACAAATTAAATATTTTCTCCATTTATCATGATGTTGCTTACTGACCCAGTTGCGAGGATTTTTATTTTCTTTATGTTGAAGTGTAATCCCCACTGAAGGCTGTGTGTAGTCTTTGATCTTCAGCAGTAAGTGTTTCAAGTCCTCCTCTTTTTCAGCAAGCAAGGCTGTGTCATCGGCATATGTCAGGTTGTTAATAAGTCTTCCTCCAATCCTGATGCTGCATTCTTCTTCCAACTTCTCAGGTTATTTGTTCAGCATACAGATTGAATGACTATGTTGAAAGGGTATAACCCTGAAACACCCATTTTCTGATTTTGAACTACACTGTATTCCCTTGTTATGTTCAAATGACTGCCTCTTGGTCTATACACAGGTTTCACATGAGCATTATTAAGTGTTTGGGAATTCCCATTCTTCACAAAATTATCCATAATTTATTATCCACATAGTTGAATGCCTTTGCATAGTCAATAGCTGAAGTGAATCCTCCCCTATTGATATCCACACTGAATGTAAATGGATTAAATGCTTCAGTGAAGCGACAGAGAGTGGCAGAGTGTATTTAAAAAAAAAGATCCATCCGTATATTGTCTACAAGAGGCACACCTTAGGCACAAAGACATAAATAGGTTAAAAGTATAAGAATGGGAAAAAAATACGAAGCAAATAGTAACCAAAAGAGGGGAGGAGTAGCAATATAAATATCTGACAAAATATATTTTAAATGAAAAATCCATTATAAGAGACAAAGATCATTATATAATGATAAAAGGGTCAATTCACCAAAAAGACATAACAATTATAAATTCTATGCACCCAATGTCAGAGCCCCGAAATTTATAAAGCAAACTCTAACAGAATTAAAGAGAGTAATAGAACTAGAAAAATAGCAGGACATTTTAATATACCACTCTTGACGATGGATAAAACAACTAGAAGGAAAATCAATAAACAAATAGAAAACCCGAATAACACCATTAACCAACTGGACCTTCTAGACATATATAATACACACACCCAACAGCAGCACAGTACATATTCTTCTCCTATGCACATGGATCATTCTCCAGAAAAGACCACTTTTTAGCCCACAGAGCAAGCCTCAACAAATTCAAAAACATTAAAATAATACAAAGCATCTTCTCTGACCATAATAGAAAGATGTCAGAAATCAATAACAGGAAGAATAAGGGAATAAATAAATAAATACATGGAAACTAAATAACATATTACTAAAAAACTAGTGGGTCATAGAGTGAATCAAAAGTGAAATTTAAATATACTTAGAAGCAAGTGAAAACACAGCACACCAATATCTTTGGGATGCAGCAAAAGCAGTGCTCAGAAGGAAATTCATAGCAATAAGTTCATACATTAAAAAAGGAGAACGGTCCCAAATCAATTACTCAACCTCAAAACTTGAACAAATAGAAAAAGAATAGCAAAAGAAGCCCAAAACTACCAAAAGAAATGAAATAATAAAGATCAGGGCAAAAATAAATGAAATAGAGAATAGAAAAACAATGGAAAGAATGAACAAGACCAGACGTTGGTTTTTGGAAAGGATCAAATAAAATAGACAAACCGCTGGTTAGAATGACAAAGGAAAAAGAAAAAAAGAGAGAAAGAGAAGATGAAATAACTAAAATAAGAAGTGAAATTGGAGGCATTATAAGCAGATACAACTGAGATAAAGAAAATCATAACAGAATACTATGAAAAATCATACTTCGACAAATTTGAAAATCTACATGAAATACAGAAATTCATAGAAACATACAACCTACCTTAACACAAATAGAGTTTGAAAATCTAAACAGATCCAGAACAAAAAACAGATTGAAGATGTCATCAAGAACCTCCCAACAAAAAAAGCCCTGGCCCAGATGGCTTCCCTGGGGAATTTTACCAAACATTCAGAGAAGAGTTGACACCAATTCTACTCAAACTCTTCCAAAATATAGAAGAGGAATGAATAATCCCTAACTCATTCTATCAAGCCAGCATCACCCTGATACCAAAGCCAGATAAAGACAAAACAAGAAAAGAAAATTACAGACAATATTCTTCTTATAGGTGTAAAGGAAACCCTGGTGGTGCAGTGGTTAAGTGCTACATCTGCTAACCAGAAGGTTGGCAGTTTGAATCCACCAGCTGCTCCTTGGAAACTCTACGGGGCAGTTCTACTCTGTCCTATAGGGTCACTTATGAGTCAAAATCGACTCGACGGCAGTGGGTTTGGTTTTTTGGCTTATAGATGTAAAAATTCTCAACAAAATTCTAGGGAATGTAATTCAACAATATATTACAAAAATTATACCCCTGACCAATTGGGATTTATACCGGGAATGCAAGGGTGGTTCCTCATTAGAACATCCATCAATGTAATGCACCACATAAATAAAACAAAGGAAAAGAACCACGTGGTCATCTCAATTGATGCAGAAAAGGAATTTGATAAAATCCAACATTCTTTCCTGATGAAAACTGTCGATTGAATAGAAGTAGAAGGGAAATTCCTCAACATAATTAAGGACATATATGCAAAACCAACAGCCAACAGTATACTAAATGGAGAAAGACTGAGAGAACTTCCCATTGAGAACAGGAATGAGACAAGGATGCCCACTGTTACCACTCCTATTCAATATTGTACTGGAAGTCCTAGCCAGAGCAATAAGGAAAGACAAAGAAATAAAGGGTATCCAAATTGGAAAGAAAGAAGTAAAACTATCTCTATTAGCAGATGACATGATCCTATACATAGAAAATCCCTAAGATTCCACAAGAAAGCTTCTGGATCTAATAGAAGAATTCAGCAAAGTTGCAGAGTACAAGAACAACATATTAGAAAATCAGTTGGGTTCCTTTACGCCAACAAGGAGAGATTAAAAAAGGAAATCAAGAAAACAATACCATTTACTATAGCCCCTAAAAAGATCAAATACCTAGGAATAAACCTAAGCAGGGATGTAAAAGGCTTATTCAAGGAAAACTATAAAACATTACCACAAGAGACTAAAAGAGACCTACATGAATGGAAGGATATTCCCTGCCCATAGACTGGAAGACTTAATATTGTGAAAATGTCAATACTACCCAAATCAATCTATAGACACAATGCAATGCAATATTGATCAGAATTCCAATAGCATTCTTTACTGAAATGGAAAAGCTAATCACCAACTTTGTATGGAAAGAAAAAAGGCCCCAAATAGGCAAAGCAATATTGAAGAACAAAGAAGGAGGCCTCACACTACTCAGTCTCAAAACATAGTATACAGCTATCATAATGAAAACAGGCTGGTACTGGTTCATTGATAGACACATAGACCAGTAGATTAGAATTGAGAACCCAGAAATAAATCCATCCATCTATGGACAACAGATTTTTGACTATGGGTCAAAGTTCACTCAATGGGGATGAAACAGCCTCTTCAACAAATGGTACTGGGAATATGGGATATTCAGCTACAGAAAAATGAAACAGGGCCCATACCTCACACCATACATAAAAACTAACTCAAAAAGGATGAAAGACCTAAATATTAAAGCTAAAACTATAAAGTTCTCAGACGAAAACATAGGGACATAATCATAGGAGCTAAATTTTTGTAAAGCTAGATTATCAAACGTAACTACAAACACCTGAATAGCAGAAGACAAATTAGATAAATGTGACCTCATACAAATTAAACATTTATGCTCATCAAAAGAATATAAAGACAACCCACAGACTGGGAAAAAAATCAACATATCCAATAAGGATATTTTCTGTTGAAAATAATATAAACATAGAAAGATGTGAGATATGCTAAGTGGAAAAGATAGATTGTTAAGTCATATGCTCATTTCGGCTACAGCTGCATTCAAATGTAGGGATGCGGTCAGAGACTAAAAGGACAATTCTTGAAATTTGAAATCATTTTAATATAGAGATTTAATATCCTTTATTGTCATTTTTATATTGCTTGGTCAATAAAATCATTAAAAATCAAGATAAAGGATATTAACCAAAGTCCACAATCAATAAGTTCAAGGGTTTAAACATATATACTAAAATGTACTGCAATGTATAGTAGGTAATAAAGCTCCATCACATGACTTTCTCCATTGACTATAAGATGTTGAGGGAAGTGGAGCCACAGGGCCAAGGGAAAAGGAAGAGAAGAAAACTTGAACAAATCCAGAATTTTTTTTTGTTTGCTGAAAAACAGTGAATTTATTATATAAATAATTAGATTATATAGTGAATTATTAAAGGATTAACATTAAACTGATAGCCTGATACCAACCAGAAGACATATTAGCAGTATTTCATTTTTGCATTACTTTCAAAATCTCAGCACCATTTCTTTGTTTGAAGAATTATACAAGTCAACCTTTCCTTTCATGTCCATCCATATGTCCTTTAAATTTGGTTGTCTTCCACATTTTCTTTAATGAGAACTTGATGCTAGTAAATCTAACAAGGTAGGGTGAATGTCCACATAGGTTTGTTTGCATTTGGGGCTAGAATCCTCCCAAGTTCTATACAACCAGTCATCTTGCCACATGCATCTTAGTTGTTAAACAGGACACTCAGCAAGAGAGTGGAAGATAATAAATAAACATCTATACCTCTGTAATCTTAAAAAGAGACTCAAATCATGTGACCTTTTAATGATGATTCAGTAACAGCATAGACTATTATGCAAAGAATGTTACTAATATCAGCAAACCCAGGGTTGAAATTTACAAGGCCAACTTACAGCTGTAAGATCTTAAATAAGTGACCCAAACACTCTGATCCTCAATTTCCTTGTTTTAAAAATGGGCACATTTATCTCTAAAGGATGCTGTGTACATTAGTTCATATTACATATGAAAAGCACCACTTTCTATAGTTGTATATCTAATCTTAATTCCCACAAGCCCCAGGAATCTCTCTTCTAGTCTATTTTTCATCCCACTGAAGTTCTCCTCAAAATAAAATAAAGCCACTTTGACTGGAAAAAGCATTACCCTAATTTCAGACATCTCACTAGCAAGTAGTTAGTTAGAAGATAAAGATCATTTCCTCTTAATGAAGGTAGTAAGGAAGAGTGGAAAGAATATTGGGCTAGATATCCTGAAGATCATAAACCTGGCTGGCCTTGACTACAACACTTCATTAACTTATCTATTTCATCAAATAATTGTCTGCATCCAGTAGTGGTTAAAAGTTGTTCTGGGTCCTAGGCATATAATGAGGAGCAGGAAAAAAATATTTCTGGCTTTCTCCAAGCTCAGAACCTAATAAGAGTAACAGACTAAGAAGCAATTACAATTAAGTATGATTATTAAAAAGGAGGGGCTATAGTGGAAATTCAGAGCAGGGATTCTCAAGAAGGTCTAGGGACTGGGGTGCAAGGAAGATTTCCCAAGGAACTGACATCTAGTATTTCCTTCCATTCTCTTTCTAACACACTATGTTCTGCTCCGCTAGGCCTTTCTATGCTTTAATAATTTACGGCGTTTTCCTTTCTTGAAAGGTTCTTATCCCCATTCCCACTCATCACTCAAATCTCAGTGAAAGCTCACTCAAAACAGCAAACTCTGAATTTTTATATATGCAGTCATTAACACATCACCTTATTTTATTCTCATCATTACATGTAAATTATCTTCACTTAGGATTGGTTTAACTATATATTGTCTATATCATGGCAGTAGAATAGGAGCTTCAGGAGGGCAGAGCCTGTTTAATCTAATCATTGTTGAATGATGTGAATCTAAAACACTGTGGTGGGTAATCAGTAATTATTTGTTAAATAAATGAATCTGCTTTGACTATCCCACAGAATATTTAGAGAATCAAATAAACAATTAGCAACAACAGCAGCAAACACCCCTGACATTTATATACTATATTTTCAAACTAGGAAATCAGTTTATATCTATTCTCTCATTTCAGTCTCCTGTCTATCTTATGAAGGAAGGCTGGCATGGATTGAAGAAGCAAAAGTTTAGGTAGATCAAGTGACTTCAAGGTTCCAAAATAGTACATAAATAATAGCAAAGCTGAAATGAAAGTTCAGATCTTTAAAGCACAACATGACTCTTTTACTATACTAAATAGAAATATGAACTTTTAAAAAAATCACCTAGATGTTGGCTGAACTGAATAGAGCATGCCTTGGTGTAGTGCTGACCAAGATGCAGGATCTTAAAGCCAACCAGGAGGAGTGGAGGACAGAGGCAGTCAATATCCAGTGTACCAGGGGTTAGTCAGGCAGGAAGTACTTGCTGCAGAAAAGATGCAACACTTCTTAGGAGTTCACATAAGGTCTTTGTGCACAGTCAGCAAGGTCAACATTATATGTTGGTGATACTGGAGACTTGTGGGAGTCTCCAGAAAGAGGTGGGTCTGCCGGCAGAGGGCACTAGGTCACCCCGTGTGAGCACTGGTGGTGCCCACATGGACTGGTGTCTATACTGTGAGGTTCATTTCTGGGGGGGAATTGTGCTGTCTTACAACTTGCTGACACTGTACAGATCATTGTAGTGACCACCATTCTATGGCTCGTGGTGCGACAACAAGGGAGAAATTGGAGCAGCTTCCCCCAAAACATCCCATGTGTCCACTCGGCAGGATGAAGTTCTTGGCCCATTGACTGTGCAATGGCACCTGTGTGCATCCATGTTGTTGTAGATATGCTGGTGATGGGGTAGGACTAGTCCTCTAGAAGGTAGGAAACAGATTCACATTCATCGTAGCAGAAAGCCCATGATTATTACAGGGTTTTGGTCCAGGCCAAAGGAAGTTGCTTGAAACTGTACAGCTATACACAAATTTTACTTAATCTTAGCATTTATTACCATGATATTAGACATCCATAGACTTATCCTATATGTTATATACTCTTGAAGGAAATCATCATGAGAAAACGTTGTCGCATTGTCCTTGACATGATGAGGAGTTGTATTGATGTGGTATTCTGGGGGTGTGTCAGCCTTATGTGAGTAGTTAGTAGTTAGCATCCCACAAATGAGTCACTAGGAGTCACAGAAGAAGCAGTAGGCATGTGACAAGGATGCTCATGATAGTATTTGGAGGTAGATTTGATCCAAATGGAGTGACTGGTGTCGTAAGCACAGGAGTGTCTTGTGACATCGGCAAGGTCAGGAACATGACAGCAGACAATAACTTATCCAAATTGTCATTCAAAAATTTTAAGTTATGAGTTGTGATAAGTTCTACAAGGATGGCAAGGGCGTCTTTAATAACATCTCTAATATTTCTAATTTGTTGAAGTTTTTCCAAGGGATCAGAATCCTTGGGTCTTAGCTCCTCACTCTTCCTATTTACACCCTTCTTCCTGCGCACGGGTTCTTCAGTGGTGAATCCTCAACCTCAGCAGATGCTTTAGCACTTCAAGGTTGTGCCTTGGGCACGGTTCTGTTGATCCTGATAGTTGTAAAACTTTTAAGGACCTTCTTGGGTGCTCCGAAATGTGAACATTCTTAATGTATGTTTGTTAATAGTAGACCTTCATAGAGCTCCAGATTTCTTGAAATAGTTTCTTTGCTTAGCCCGTGGTATATTCTCTCTTGTCTCTTTTACTGCCTCAATGGTAGAAAAAGACATCTGAACTGGATTCTTCCAGTTTTTCACACCTCCTTAATTTTGTAGTGCCATGAAGCGCAGCACATGTTCTTATTTCTTCTCTGTCAACTTTCACTTGCACAAATCCAGAAATTTTACCTTACTGTAAACCCAAAAAACCCATTGCCATCGAGTCAATTCTGACTCATAGTGACCCTATAGGACAGAGTAGAACTGCATCCTAGGGTTTCCAAGGAGCACCTGGTGGATTTGAACTGCCAACCTTTTGGTTAGCAGCTGTAGCACTTAACCACTACACTACCGGGGTTTCCTTACCTTACTGTAAAAAATATAAAAGTATACCCACAGACAAAACGTTTATGTTGCACATGTAGCCATTGAATCAGTGTATTTTTGGTCTAATTGAAAGTTTGGTGGTTAGTTTCAATACTTTCCTTTCCCTGACATTTCAAGCATCTGCCTTCTTGCTCACCTTACAGCTACAGGTCTGCTTCAAGATGTCATCTTCCTTTGCCTGAACCATTGTACAATCTCCTAACTCACATTTCTCTAGTCTTGTCTCCCTCTAATATAGCCTTCATACTCTGCAATAATGATCTTTGGGGAAAAAAATGCAATCATGTCAATTCCCTGCTTAAAAGTCCTTCCAGAGTTTTTACTTTTATAACCAAAAAACCAAACTCACTGCTGTCGAGTCAATGCCTACTCATACCAACTCTATAGGACAGAGTAGAACTGCCTCATTTGGTTTCCAAAGCTGTAAATCTTCATGAAAGCAGGCTGCCATCACTTTCTCTTGTGAAGCAGCTGGTGGATTTGAATCACTGACCTTTTGTTTGGTTAGCAGCTGAGTACTTTAACCACTGTGCCACCAAGGCTCCATTTTATTCTTATAATGTGGGTTTATGTCTATCCTTTCCACTAATTTATGAGCCCATAAATGACACAGGTCGTGTTAAATTGATCTTTGTATCCCATCACAGTGCCTGGTATATGGTGCCTAGTACAGTATAGATACTTCATAAATATTAATTGAAACTTGGCTCTTTTTATCAATTGGCTTCTGAAAAGTTGATCAAATTCAATATGCTACAATCCAGTTTGTTAGCTCAGGAAGCCCAAAATACCAGACCACCTGATTTTCATTAAATAGCCATGATCAAAATGTTGACTAATAATTTTGGTTTGAGAAAGATACCTCATTAACTACCAGTTCTATAAAGCTACTTTTTTTTTCGTATAAATAAGTTCAGAAGTTCAGAAATTTGTCTAATTTCTCCTACACTGGGTTTAGCCCTGGTTGTCCAATTTACCAGCTCTGTGACATTGAAGAAATCATTTAAGTCTGTGAGCTTCAGATTCCTAATCTGTAAAATTGAAACAATAACACATCCCATTCTTTCATCTCACAGAGTTTTGTGAGAAACAAAGAAGATTAAGACTTTGAACTTACTAGACAAAGACTATAAATTAGCATTATGAATATGTTCAAAGGACTAAAGGAAACCATGCCTAAACAACTATAGGGAAGTATGAGAAAAATATCTCACTAAATAAAGAATGTCAATAAAGAGACAGAAGTTATTTTAAAAAAAAACTTAATGGAAATTGTGGAGTTGAAAAGTACAATAACTGAAAAAAATTTTAAGAGATGGGCTAAACAGAAGACTTGAACAGGCAAAAGAAAGAATTAGTGAACTTGCAGATAGGTCAATAATAAAATAAAAGAATAAAAGAAAAATGTCCAGAGCCTAAGAATGCTGTGACACACCAGTAAGTATACCAACTTATACAT
Source organism: Elephas maximus indicus (assembly GCF_024166365.1). Taxonomy (NCBI): domain Eukaryota; kingdom Metazoa; phylum Chordata; class Mammalia; order Proboscidea; family Elephantidae; genus Elephas; species Elephas maximus. Next base: position 85,609,027 of record NC_064846.1, read on the forward strand.
AATGGGAGTCCCAGAAAGAGTGAAAGAGAAAAAGGGGTAGAAAGAATATTTGAAGAAGTAATGACTGAAAACTGCTTAAATTTGATTAAAAACATTAATCTACACATCCAAGATCCTCGACGAACTCCAAGTAAGATAAACTTGGAGATCTATACTGAGACACATTATAGTCAAACTGTTAAAAGTCAAAAACAGAGGCGGGGCCAAAATGGCAGAGTAGCCAGATGTTTCCTGTTGTCCCTCTTACAACAAAGACCTGAAAAAACAAGTGAATCAATTATACACAACAATCTAGGAGCCCTGAACATCAAACACAAAGAAGAGGAGTCGGACTGAGTGGCGGGGCGGGGGGGGGGGGGGAACAGATCAGAAACAGTGAGGATTTCCCAGACCTGACCTGGCTAGGACCCCACAGCTGGATCAGCTCACATTCACAGGCTGAGGCAAGCTGTAGCACTTGGGATGCATTTTCCACATCAGGAGAAACCGAGCAGTGGAGAGTATGCTCAAGCCTCCAGAATCAGGGAGAAGTGATACTGATTCAGCAAAGGTTAAGTACAAGTCTAACCTACTATGTGGGATCAAAAAAGTCCTTCCGCGCTCTGGGAAGTACCTCTCTCCCATTTACCTGCCTGCTCCCTGATCTGCTCCAGGTCCCGGTCCAGCTTCAACTATTGCTGCATCCCCTGGGCTGGAAGTAGGACCCATCACACTCACTGAGCCATTCTGCCTGCTTTGGAGAGGGAACAAATTAACAAACAGGAAAAAAAATAATCTGCCAGCTCCCCTATGCCTGGAACTCAGGGCATGCACAGCACCTTTGCCTAAGCACAAGCATAAAGGGTCTAAGACTTTGAATGCCTTTCACTATTGCCTAGACCTGTGGGGGCCCATTTCAACAGCGTAAGCCCCCATTAGCACAGTACAACAGGGTATATACCTGAAGCTTATTTTCAACTGCAACAGTAAAGGGGGAGTGGTAGATTTGTGACATTTGACACCGTCTTGCCCATTAAGCAGGGTCCTCACCTACCCACATCATGGACCTGAGGATTGGTGGCTCCACCCACACCACGGTGCCACCAGCGACAGGGGTCAGAGAATAAGAGGTGCCTCCCAATCCTTACAGCCAACAGCATTGGATACCCAAAGTCTGCCTGCAAAACTCACCCACCTACACACTTTAGGGAACAGGGACACACCTTACACCCAGGCACTCAGGGCAGCCATCAGCCCCTGCCTTGCTAAACACATGAACCCGTACTACAGCCAGATACCTGTGCCTGCTCCAATCACCCTACCTGTCTAGGACTGTAGGTGAGAGCCTGTGCCACACACTTGGTGACTGACAACCTGGTCATCTGAGCTGAAGCCACACAAGAGAAGTAAACGGACTCCTGGGCTTACCTGATGATAGGATGTGAGAGCTTCAAAGATACCAATAATCAATATAGCTCATACAAACAGCTTATTTGGTCATATCAAAACAAAGCAAGAAGCTAAGACACAGAAAGCAAACATAAAAATAAATATAATAACTTATTGATGGCTCAGAGACAAGAGTCAATAACAAATCACATAAAGAGGTGGGCCATGATGGCTTCAGCAAGCGACCAAAGCAATGAACCAAGAAACCGCCCAGAGGAAGATAATTTCTTGGAATTACTGGAGGTAAAATTCAAAAGATTAATATACAGAGCTGTTTAAGAGATCAGGAAGGAGAGTAGACAAAACACAGACTAAGCCAAAGAACACACAGACAAAGCAACAGAGGAACTTAAGAAGGTTATACAAGAGCATAATGACAAATTTAACAGACTATAAGAATTCATAGAGAGCCAGCAAACAGAAATCCAAAATATAAACAATAAAATTTCAGAATTAGACAGCACAATAGAAAGTCATAGGAACAGAATTGAGGCAATGGAAGTCAGAATTAGTGAGATTGAAGATAAAGCACTTGACACCAATTTATTTGAGGAAAAACCAGAAAAAAAGAATTAAAAAAAATGAAGAAACCTTAAGAATTATGTGGAATTCTACCAACAGCAATAACCTAAGAGTGATTGGAGTACCAGAACAGGGGGTATAACAGAAAATGCAAAGAGAATCACTGAAGGTTTGTTGGCAGAAAATGTCCCTGATATTGTGAAAGATGAAAAGATACCTATCCAAGGAGCTCATCCAACCCCACACAGGGTAGGTCCCAAAAGAAAGTCACCATGACATATTAAAATCAAACTTGCCAAAACCAAAGATAATCGGAGAATATTAAGAGTGGCTAGGGATAAACAAAAATTCATCTGCAAAGGAGAGTCAATAAGACTAAGCTCTGACTACTCAGCAGAAACCATTCAGGTAAGAAGGAAATGGGATGACACACATAAAGCCTTGGAGAGGAAAAAATTGCCAGCCAAGAATTATTTATCATGCAAAACTGCACTCAAATATATGCCAAAATTAGGGCATTTACAGATAAACAGAAGTTTAGGGAATCTGTAAAAAACCAAACCAAAATTACAAGAAATAATAAAGGGGGTCCTCTGGTTAGAAAATCAATAACATCAGATAGCAACATTTGACTGGAGCACAGGACAGAAAAACCAGATATTAACCCAGATAGGAAAATCACAAAAATACTTCAAAGCTAAAGCAGTGAAAATAGGGAAACAGAGACATCAATACGTAAAAGATGACAATATTAAAACAAAAAGGAATGACTAAGTAATGTAGTCATAGAACTTTCATATGGCAAGGACGTCAAGGCAATATCAAGAGACAAAAGATTGGTTTAAACTTGGAAATATAGAAGTAAATATTAAGGCAACCACAAAGAAAACTAAAAATCCTACACATCAAAATTAAAAACATAAAAACTCAGCAAATACAAAATCAACAACAATGAAAATACACACAGATAAATGACACAGCACAGAAAGTTAAGTGGAACAAAGAAACTATCAACAACACACACACACACTCACACACAAAATACATCAAAACGACAGCACTAAACTCATAAAACTCATACCTATCAAAAATTACACTGAATGTAAATGGACTAAAAGCACTAATAAAGAGACAGAGAGTAGTAAAATGGATTAAAAAAACACAATCCCTCTATATGCTACCTACAAGAGACACACCTTAGACTCAAAGACACAAACAAACTAAAACTCAAAGGATGGACAAAAACATATAAAGCTAACAACAATCCAAAAAGAGCAAGAGTGGCAATATTAATCTCTGACAAAATACACGTTAAAGCAAAACCCACCACAAAGGATAAGGAAAGACACTATATAATGATTAAAGCGTCAATACACCAGGAGAACATAACCATAATAAATATTTATGCTCCCAATGACAGGGCTACAAAATACATAAAACAAGCTCTAACAGCATTGAAAAGAGAGAAAGACAGCTCCACAATAATAGAAGGAGCCTTCAACACATCACTTTCAGTGAAGGACAGAACATCCAGAAAAAAGCTCAATAAAGACAGGAAGATCTAAATGCCACAATCAACCACCTTAATCTTATAGACACATTCAGAACACACCACCCAACAGCAGCCAAGTATATTTCCTTTTCGAACACAAATGGAATATTCATCAGAATAGACCACATATTAGGCCACAAAGCAAGTCTTAAGAGAACCCCAAACATCCAAATATTACAAAGCATCTTTTCTGAACATAAAGCCATAAAAGTAGAAATCAATAACACAAAGAGCAAGGAAAAAAATCAAATATATGGAAACTGAACAGTACCTTGCTAAAAAACTACTGGGTCATAGAAGAAATTAAGGACAGAATAAAGAAATTCACAAAATCAAATAAGAATGAAAACACATCTTACCAAAACCTTTGGGACACAGCAAAATCAGTGTTCAGAGGTCAATTTATATCAATAAATATACACATGCACAAAGAAGAAAGCACCAAAATCAAAACATTAACCCTACAACTCGAACAAATAGAGAGCAGCAAAAGAAGCCCAGGGGCACCAGAAAAAAAGGAAATAATAAAAATTAGAGCAGAAATAAATGAAATAGTGAATAGAAAAACAATTGAAAGAGTTAACAAGATCAAAAGCTAGTTCTTTGATAAGATCAACAAAATCGAAAAACAATTGGCCAAACTGACAAAAAAAAAAAAAAAAAACCATGAGAGGGACCCAAATAACTCAAATCAGAAATGAGATAGGTGATACCAGAACAGACCCACCTGAAATTAAAAGAATCTCAAGAGAATACTAGGACAGCCTGATGGCATAGTGGTTAAGTGCTACAGCTGCTAACTAAAAGGCCAGCACTTTAAATCTACCAGGTGCTCCGTGGAAACTCTATGGGGCAGTTCTACTCTGTCCTATAGGGTCACTATTTGTCGTTGTTGTTGTTTTTCTAAGAGAATACTATGAAAAATTGTACTCCAGCAAATTTTAAAAACCTAGGGGAATTGGACAAATTTCAAAAAACACACTATCTACCTAAATTAACATAAACCGAGGTAGAACAAATAAACAAAACTATAACAAAAGAAGAGATTGAAAAGGTAACTTAAAACCCACCCCCCCCAAAAAAAACCCTGGCCCTGACAGCTTCTCTGGAGAATTCTACCAAACGTTCAGAGAAGAGTTAACACCACTACTACTAAAGGTATTTCAGAGGATAGAAGAGGATGGAATACTCCCAAACTCATTTTATGAAGCCAGCATAACCCTGATACCAAAACCAGGTAAAGACACCACAAAAAATGAAAATTACAGACCAATATCCCCCATGAACATAGATGCAAAAAACCTCAACAAAACTCTAGCCAATAGAATTCAACAACATATCACAAAAATAATTCACCATGATCAACTGTGACTCATACCAGACATGCAGAGATGGTTCAACATTAGAAAAACAATCAATGTAATCCATTACATAAATAAAACAAAAGATAAGAACCACACGATCTAATCAATTGATGCAGAAAAGGCATTTGACAAAGTCCAACATCCATTCATGATAAAAACTCTCAGCAAAATAGGAATAGAAGGAAAATTCCTCACCATAATAAAGGGCATTTATCCAATGCCAACAGCCAAAGTCACCCTAGATGGAGAGAGTCTGAAAGCATTCCTCTTGAGAACAGGAACCAGACAAAGATGCCCTTTATCACCACTCTTATTCAACATTGTGCTGGAGGTCCTAGCCAGATCAATTAGGCAAGAAAAGGAAATAAAAGGCATCCAGATTGGTAAGGAAGAAGTAAAAGTATACCTATCTGCAGATGATATGATCTTATACACAGAAAACCCTGAAGAATCCACAAGGAAACTACTGGAACTAATAGAAGTTTTCAGCAAAGTATCAGGATACAAGATAAACATACAAAAAATCAGTTGGATTTCTCTACACCAACAAAGAGAACCTCAAAGAGGAAGTTGTCAAATCAATATCATTTACAATGGCTGTCAAGAAGATAAAATACTTAGCATTAAATCCAACCAGAGATGTAAAATATCTATACAAAGAAAACTACAAGACACTACTGCAAGAAAATAAAAGAGACCTACATAAGTGAAAAAACATAACTTGCTCATGGATAGGAAGGTTCGACACTGTGAAAATGTCAATTCTATCCAAATGGATCTACCCATAGAATGAAATTCTAATCCAAATTACAACAACATTTTTTAATGAGACAGAAAAACAAATCATCAACTTATTATGGACTGGGAAGAGGCCTCACATAAGTAAAGCATAACTGAGGGAGGAGAATTATACCTGATTTCAGAATTATACCACCAGGGTAGTGGAAACTGCCTGGTACTGAGACATCAGATACATAGACCAGTGGAACAGAATTGAGAATCCAGATGTATATTCAATCCACCTGTGAGCAGCTAATATTTGACAAAGGCCCAAAGTCCATTAAATGGGGAAAGGACAGTCTCTCTAACAAAGGGTGCTGACATAACTGTATACCCATCTGCAAAAAAATGAAACAAGACCCATACCTCACACCATGCACTGAAATTAACTCAAAATGGATCAAAGACCTAAATATAAAATCTAAAATGGTAAAGATCATTGAAGAAAAAATAGAGGCAACATTAGGAGCCATAAAACATGGCATAAACAGAATATAAAACATAACTAACAATGCACAAACACCAGAAGAGAAAGTAGATAACCAGAAGCTCCTAAAAATCAAACACTTATTCTCATCAAAAGACTTCACCAAAAGAATAAAAAGACAACCTACAGACTGAGAAAAAAATGTTTGGCTATGACATATCCGATCAGGGCCTAAACTCTAAAATGTACAAGATCCTGCAAAATCTCAACAACAAAAAGGCAAATAACCCAATTAAAAAATGGGCAAAGGAGATGAACAGACACTTCATCAAGGAAGACATTCAGGCAGCTAACAGATACATGAGGAAATGCTCATGATCATTAACCATTAGAAGAATGCAAATCAAAACCACAATGAGATATCATCTCCCCCCAACAAGGCAAGCATTAATCCAAAATACACAAAATAATAAATGTTGGAGAGGTTGTGGAGAGACGGGAACATTTATACACTGCTGGTGGAAATGTAAAATTGTACAACCATTTTGGAAATCAATTTGGCACTTCCTTAAAAAACTAGAAATAGAAGTACCACACCATCCAGTAATCCCACTCCTTGGAATATATCCTAGAGAAATAAGAGTCATCACACAAATATATACATGCACACCCATGTTCACCGCAACACTGTTCACAATAGTGAAAAGATGGAAACAACTTAGGTGTCCATTAACAGATGAATGGTTAAACAAATTATGGTATATTCACACAATGGAATACTACGCAATGATAAAGAACAATGATGAATTCGAGAAACTTCTTACAACATGGATGAATCTGGAAGGTATTATGCTGAGTGAAATCAGTCAGCTTCAAAAGGACAAATATTGTATTAGACCCCTATTATAAGAACTCAAGAAAAGGTTTAAAAACAGAAGAAAACATTCTTTGATGGTTACGAGGTGGGGAGGGAGAAAGGGGAATTCACTAACTAGAGAGTAGACAAGAATTATCTTAAGTGAAAGGAAGGACAACACACAATATAAGGGAAGTCAGCACAACTGGCCCAAAGCAAAACCCAGGAAGTTTCCTGAACACAACCAAACACTTCCAGGGACAGAGTAACAGGGGTGGGGTTCTTGGAACCATAGTTTTGGGGCACATCTAGGTCAATTGGCATAACAAGTGTATTAAGAAAATGTTCTGCATCCCACTTTGGATAGTGACATCTGGGGTCTTAAAAGCTTGCTAGTGGCTATCTAAGATACATCAAATTGTTCCATCCCACTTGGAGGGGAGGAGAACGAAGAATACCAAAGACACAAGGAAAATATTAGCCCAAAGGACTAAACAACCAAAGGAACCAGAGACTCCACCAGCCTGAGACTGGCAGAACTAGATGGTGCCCGGCTACCACCAATGACTGCCCTGACAGGGAACACAACAGAAAGTCTGGGACAGAGCAGGAAAAAAATGTAGAACAGAAATCAAATTCACAATAAAAAGACCAGAGTTCATGGTCTCACAGAGACTGGAGGAACCCGCAAAACTATGGTCCCTGGACTCTGTTAACCCAAACCTAAAACCAATCTCGAAGCCAACTCTTCAGACAAAGATTAGACAGGACTACGATTTTTATGAAACATAAATAATACTCGTGAAGAGTCTATGTCTTAGTTCAAGTAGATACATGAGACTAAATGGGCAGCTCCTTTTCGTAGGCAAGATGAGAAGGCAGAAAGGGATAGGAGCTGGCTGAATGGACACAGGAAACTTGGGGTGGAAAGGGAGAGTGTGCTGTCACATTATAGGGATTGCAACTAGGGTCACATAACAACGTGTGAACAAATTTTTGTATAAGAAATTAACTTCAGCTGTAAACTTTCACCTAAAGCACAATAAAAAAAAAATCAAAAACAGAATTTTGAGAGCAGCAAACGAGATAGGAGTCGTCACATACAAGCAATCCACAAAAAGATTAACATCTATTTTTTATGAGAAATTATGGATGGCAGAAGAGGATGTGGAACGAAGAATATCATTGCTGATGTCAGATGTATCTTGGCTGAAAGCAGAGAATACCAGAAAGATATTTGCCTGTGTTTTATTGACTATGCAAAGGCATTTGACTGTGAGGAGCAAACCAAATTACGGATAACATTGAATAATGGAAATTCCAGAACACTTCATTGTGCTATGAGTCAGAATTGACTAGATGGCAACGGGTTTTTGGTTTTTTATAGATTATTTATTTTTATTGTGCTTTAGGTGAAAGTTTACAGCTCAAATTAATTTCTGATTGAAAAATTTATACACATACAGTTTTGTGACATTAGTTGCAATCCCCACAATGTGACAGCACACTCCCCGTTTCCATCCCAGATTCCCTGTGTCCATTCAACCAGTTCCTGTCCCTTCCTGCCTTCTTATACTGTTTTTGAACAGAAGCTGCCCATTTAGTCTCATATATCTGATTGAACTAAGAAGCACATTCTTCACATGTATTATTTTTTGTTTTATAGTCTGGTTTAATCCTTCTGAGAAGAGAGGGCTTCGGGAATGGTTTTAGTTCTGAGTTAACAGAGCATCAGGCCATAGTTACATGGGTTCCTCCAGCCTCTGTCAGACCACTAACTCTGGTCTCTTTTTTGTGAATTTGATTTCTATTCTACATTTTTCTCCTGCTCTGTCCAGGACTCCCTGTTGTGTTCCCTGTTAGGGCAGTCACTGGTGGTAGCCAGGCACCATCTAGTTCTTCCAGCCTCAGGCTGGTGGAATCTCTGGTTCCTTTGGGTGGTTAGTCCTTTGGGCTAATATTTTCCTCTTGTCTTTGGTTTTCTTCATTCTCCTTTACTCCAAGTGGGATGGGACCAATTGATGTATCTTAGATGGCCGCTAGCAAGCTTTTAATACCCCAGACACCAGTCACCAAAGTGGGATGCAGAACATTTTCTTAATAAACTTTGTTATGCCATCTGACGAAGATGTCACCTGAGACTATGTTCCCCAGGCCCCAGCCCCAGCTACTCTGTCCCTGAAAGTGTTTGGATGTGTCCAGGAAACTTCTTTGCTTTTGCTTTGGTCCATTTGTGCTGACTTTCCCTGTATTATGTGTTGTTCTTCCCTTCACCTGAAGTTGATACTTGTCTACTATCTAGTTAGTGATTTCCCCTCTCGCCTTCCTCCCCAATCTTGTAACCATCAAAGAATGCTTTTTTCTGTGTTTAAACCTTTTCTTGAGTCCTTGTAATAGTGGTTTCATACAATATTTTTCCTTTTGTGACTGACTTATTTCATTTAGCTTAATGCCCTCCAGATTCATCCATATTGTGAGATGTTTTGAAAATTCATCATTGTTCTTTATCATTGCATAGTATTCCATTGTGTGTATGTACCATGATTTTTTTTATCCATTCATTTGTTGATAGACATTTAGGTTCTTTCTATCTTTCTGCTATTGAGAACAGTGCTGCAATGAACATGGGTGTGCGTATATCTATTTCTGTGATGGCTCTTATTTCTCTCAGGTATATTCCTAGGAGTGGGATTGCTGGATCGTATGGTATTTCTATTTCTAGCTTTTTAAGGAAGCACCAAATTGTTTTCCAAAGTGGTTGTGCCATTTTACATTCCCACCAGCAGTGCATAAGGTTCAGATCTCTCCATAATCTCTCCAACATTTGTTATTTTGTGTTTTGGATTATTACCAACCTTGTTGAGGGTGAGATAGTATCTTACTGTAGTTTTGATTTGCATTTCTCTGATGGCTAATGATCGTGAGCATTTCCTCATGTGTTTATCAGCCACCTGAATGTCTTCTTTGGTTAAGTGTCTGTTCATATCCTTTGCGCATTTTTTAATTGGATTATTTGTCTTTTTGTTGTTGAGGTATTGCAGAAATTGTAGATTTTAGAGATTAGATACTTATCAGATATGTCATAGCCAAAATTTTTTTTCCAGTCTGCATGTAGGTTCTCTACTAAGATATTAATTTTAATCCCCAGGATAACCACTAATAAAATAACTCCAATTTTTTTTTCAAAAATCGATACAAAGTTACAGCAATCAAGACCATGTTGCACTGACAGATTTCTACCACACGCCTGATGTTCATACACTAGGGAAGAGCATCAGAGAAAAGCAGAGTCTGATTCTAGGTATGTTTTCTGAGAAGGAAATCTGAAGGCAGAATCTGTGAGAAATTGGAAAACTTGTGTCATTTTTCACAGTTAGAATCCTGGGAGACAGTAGCTTCCCGTAGTCCCCTGTAACAACAATATATTACCAGGGGTGGAGGGAAATTCTTATGGCCCAGAGTGACACAGGGGCAGTTCCATTTTCTCATACCACCAAGAAAGATGTTGAAGGACAGAAAGAGAGAAAGAATCCTCAAGGGCTGTGATTTTGATTTTGAGAAGCAGAAAGGGAATGGAGGTTGGGAATAAGTGTGGACAGTGCAAATAAGCCAAGCCCAATGCTGTCGAGTCGATTCCGACTCACAGCAACCCTATAGGACAGAGTAGAACTGCCCCTATAGAGTTTCCAAGGAGTGCCTGGTGGATTCGAACTGCCGACCCTTTGGTTAGCAGCCGTAGCACTTAACCACTACACCACCAGGGTTTCCAGTGCAAATAAAAGGTATAAATAACTGAAGCCATCTCAACAGGTGCTAACATAAAGGGGAAACATTAGCCAAGAACAGAGATTTGCACAATTAATGACTGTTGATATGGACAGGCACTAATGACCAAGTGCCTCCCCTAGATGCCATGATACTGTATCATATTAAATCATAGCAGCTAGAACCGTAAACGCAACCCAGGGGGAAGAGGACATGGTGATAAAGTCTTGAATAGAATGAATCGAATCTCAAAATAACTGAGAAAATCTAAAAGTGTCTTGAGCTCACTTAGAATTGACTAACAGAAAGCTTCTTCCACTAGGTGGAAACAAAACTCAAGGTTGAAATGAAATTTGCTTATAGAAAAATAGTGACTTTTTGGAAAACTCAAATAATGGCTTCTGAAAGCCATACTTGCTGCATAAAGTGTGTTAATATGATATGATAAAGCAAATGGGAAAGCTTTATTAAACTTACATGTATAATCAAACACTAATAATATATTTCCCTTCCGTGAATAATCTTTCTGCTCCTGCATGAAAATTTTATTTCCGGATAACAGAATTCAGAGTTTGATAGGACTTCAGAAAACAGCTGGTACCATGCACTCTCCTTAATTGTAAATAGCCCCTCCTTGAACATCTCCAGTGACAGAGAAATTCATACTCCACAGTAAACCTTATTAAATTTTGGACCATTCTAATTATAGGTATGAATTTTTTAGTGATCCAAAATCTATCTCTAATGCCTACAAACTGGTCTTAATTCTGGTTTCATTCATTTATTTATTCATTCAGTAAATACATGAGATGCCATGCTAGAGATTGAAGTTGAATCAGGGAACAAGACAGGCATAAATAGTGGGTAGGAGAGACGTTAAATATGGATCAAGCACTCTGACCTTTACCTGGCTTCTATGAAGCCAGTGGTTTATAAGTTACCTATTGCCATCGAGTCAATTCTGACTCCTAGCGGTCCTACAGCACAGAGTAGAACTGCCTCATAGTGTTTCCAAGGAGTGGCTGGTGGATTTGAACTGCCAACCATTTGGCTAGCAGCCAAGCTTTTAACCAAGTTAGGAGGAAGTAAATGTTACAAATCACTTTCCACAAGGAGTACCTATTTGGCAAGATAGTTATTGAAATAATGGTTCATGGAATCTAAGATGGAGGGGAAGGAATGTGAAAATAGGAGCTATTTATTAGATAGGAGAAAGTCAGAAGTATCAACAGACTAGTAGAAGTTAAAGAACAGTTATAGTGGGAGTGGCTGAACAAGCCATCTCGCAAGGTAGGAGACTGTGGTCCAAAAGTTGGATGCTTGGCAGGGACAAGGGATTAGAGCATTTTGTGATAATGACAAGGACCAAACGTGTCCATGAGAACGGATGGCTGAGGTAGAATAGCTATTGGACAAAAATTAGCCAAGGAACTAAAAAGCCAGGATATTGAATTAACCGTGCATGTGGCTATGAAAGTCACTCTGGATGATGGCAACGCTTTTGGTGGGAAGAAAGACTTTGGATTTTGTGTCATAGTCTTCTGTGACAGAAAAGAAGTAGCCAGGAGTCAGGAGAGAGTGGTATAGAAGAATAGCATGTGCTCAAAGGAGCAGGGGATTTTTGTAAGATAATGGGGACTACTGGGCTGGAACAAGAATTGAGGAACAAGTGAGGAATCAAAACTACCACAGGACCTGAAGAAGCAATGTTCTCAAGGGAGAGCCCAGACTCAGTTAAGACAAGGAAGTGACTGGACATTTCCAGAAGAAGCTTAATATATGGGTCAACTTGCAAATTATGGATAGGAATTCCTGAGGGTAGAGTGGAAAAACATTGCATGAAAAGAAGCACTGAGATCAAAAGCAAGGAAATACAGAACAATATGAGTTTGATGATACCTTAGAAATCTGAATATCAAAGTAGGATCTGCACAACAGGGAAGGGAGGGGAGCACATTTACACAACACAATCCATTAAGGCCTGGGGAAAATATTAGTGCTCCTATTTATATTATTGATATTTGTTCTAATTTTAAAATGAGTTTGAAAACTTACCGCCATAGGGAATATCTGACTAGGCCTTATACTTTAAGTTCTGAATGATAAAAATAGAGCTCAGAGGCATAGAAAGTTACTCTGGACAGTCTCAGCAAGGAGTGTGGGCATTGAGCTTAATGTCAAAAATTCTGGCTTCCAAGTTTGGGATGATTGTAAGTTCAGCAATGGCAAAATGGTAGCTGCATAATCCATGGCTTGAGCCATGTACATCTACTGTCCTCCTATGCAATAGAATCCAGTAAGAAAAGAAAGCATTTTATTCATTTTAAGAAATCTGGTATAGAAAATGGTGATTTATAATACATGTTCCAGACTTCTGGCTTCTTCTCAAACATATGAAGAGTTTGGAATTCATCACTTTCATTCTCACCAGAAAAAAAAAGCTGAACAAACTGAAAATGAACAATTCTTCTTAGATCTGTCGGAGAATTGAGGACACAGGGCAAACTAAGACCCTGAAAACTGGGAAGACAAGTGAATAAAGACAACCAGAGCTTATTGTGAGAAGAAGCCACTGGAACAAGGAACTGGGAGAAAAACACATAGTAATTGACAAAGTTCTAGAGGCTGAGTGTGAATTAACTTGAAAGTTAAAATCTCTTGGGGGAAAGGTAACACCAAATGAAGGAGAAGTGTTCACAACTTGAAGAAGATAAGTAACGTCACTTAAAAGTACACAAGAAAAAAGAACCTGTTGGTGATTGCTATGGCATATATAATTTTTTTTAATTAATTTTTATTAAGCTTCAAGTGAACATTTACCATTCCAATCAGTCTGTCACATGTAGGTTAACATACATCTTACTCCCTTCTCCCACTTGCTCTCCACCTATTGAGTCAGCCCTTTCAGTCTCTCCTTTCGTGACAATTTTGCCATCTTCCCTCTCTCTCTATCTTCCCATCCCCCCTCCAGTCAAGAGTTGCCAACACACTCTCCAGTGTCCACCTGATTTAATTAGCTCACTCTTCATCAGCATCTCTCTCCCCCCCACTGACCAGTCCTTTTCATGCCTGATGATTTGTCTTCGGGGATGGTTCCTGTCCTGTGCCATCAGAAGTTCTGGGGAGCATTGTCTCTGGGATTCCTCTAGTCGCAGTCATACCATTAGGTATGGTCTTTTCGTGAGAATTTGGGGTCTGTATCCCATTGGCCTCCTGCTCCCTCAGGAGTTGTCTGTTGTGCTCCCTAGCAGGGCAGACATCGATTGTGGCCGGGCACCAACTAGTTCTTCTGGTCTCAGGATAATGTAGGTCTCTGGTTCATGTGGCCCTTTCTGTCTCTTGGGATCTTAGTTGTCGTGTGACCTTGGTGTTCTTCCTTTGCCTTTGCTCCGGGTGGGTTGAGACCAATTGATGTATCTTAGATGGCCGCTTGTTGGCATTTAGGACCCCAGGCGCCACATTTCAAAGTGGGATGCAGAATGTTTTCATAATAGAATTATTTTGCCCATTGACTTAGAAGTCCCCTCAAACCAAGTTCCCCAGACCCCAGCCCCTGCTCCGCTGACCTTTGAAGCTTTCATTTTATCCCGGAAACCTCTTTGCTTTTAGTCCAGTCCAGTTAGGCTGACCTTCCTTGTATTGAGTGTTGTCTTTCCCTTCACCCAAAGCAGTTCTTATCTACAGATTGATCAATAAAAAGCCCTCTCCCTCCCTCCCTCCCTCCCCCCTTTGTAACCACAAAAGTATGTGTTCTTCTCCGTTTTTTCTATTTCTCAAGATCTTATAATAGTGGTCTTATACAATATTTGTCCTTTTGCAACTGACTCATTTCGCTCAGCATAATGCCTTCCAGATTCCTCCATGTTATGAAATGTTTCAGAGATTCATCACTGTTCTTTATCGATGCATAGTATTCCATTGTGTGAATATACCACAATTTATTTACCCATTCATCCGTTGACGGACACCTTGGTTGCTTCCAGCTTTTTGCTATTGTAAACAGAGCTGCAATAAACATGGGTATGCATATATCTGTTTGTGTGAAGGCTCTTGTATCTCTAGGGTATATTCCGAGGAGTGGGATTTCTGGGTTGTATGGTAGTTCTATTTCTAACTGTTTAAGATAACGCCAGATGGATTTCCAAAGTGGTTGTACCATTTTACAATCCCACCAGCAGTGTATGAGAGTTCCAAACTCTCCGCAGCCTCTCCAACATTTATTATTTTGTGTTTTTTGGATTAATGCCAGTCTAGTTGGTGTGCGATGGAATCTCATCGTAGTTTTAATTTGCATTTCTCTAATGGCTAATGATCGGGAGCATTTTCTCATGTATCCGTTGGCTGCCTGAATATCTTCTTTAGTGAAATGTGTGTTCATCTCCTTTGCCCACTTCTTGATTGGGTTGTTTGTCTTTGTGTGGTTGAGTTTTGACAGAATCATGTAGATTTTAGAGATCAGGTGCTGGTCTGAGATGCCATAGCTGAATATTCTTTCCCAGTCTGTAGGTGGTCTTTTTACTCTTTTGGTGAAGTCTTTAGATGAGCATATGTGTTTGATTTTTAGGAGCTCCCAGTTATCTGGTTTCTCTTCATCATTTTTGGTAATGTTTTGTATTCTGTTTATGCCCTGTATTAGGGCTCCTAGGGTTGATCCTATTTTTTCTTCCATGATCTTTATTGTTTTAGTCTTTATGTTTAGGTCTTTGATCCACTTGGAGTTAGTTTTTGTGCATGGTGTGAGGTATGGGTCCTGTTTCATTCTTTTGCAAATGGATATCCAGTTATGCCAGCACCATTTGTTAAAAAGACTATCATTTCCCCAATTGACTGACACTGGGCCTTTGTCGAATATCAGCTGCTCGTACGTGGATGGATTTATATCTGGGTTCTCAATTCTGTTCCATTGGTCTATGTGCCTGTTGTTGTACCAGTACGAGGCTGTTTTGACTACTGTGGCTGTATAATAGGTTCTAAAAATCAGGGAGAGTGAGGCCTCCCACTTTCTTCTTCTTTTTCAGTAATGCTTTGCTTATCCGGGGCTTCTTTCCCTTCCATATGAAAGTAGTGATTTGTTTCTCTATCCCCTTAAAATGTGACATTGGTATTTGGATTGGAAGTGCGTTATATGTATAGATGGCTTTTGGTAGAATAGACATTTTTACTATGTTAAATCTTCCTATCCATGAGCAGGGTATGTTTTTCCACTTAAGTATGTCCTTTTGAATTTCTTGTAGCAGAGTTTTATAGTTTTCTTTGTATAGGTCTTTTACATCCTTGGTAAGATTTATTCCTAAGTATTTTATCTTCTTGGGGGCTACTGTGAATGGTATTGATTTGGTTATTTCCTCTTCGGTGTTCTTTTTGTTGATGTAGAGGAATCCAAGTGATTTTTGTATGTTTATTTTATAACCTGAGACTCTGCCAAACTCTTCTATTAGTTTCAGTAGTTTTCTGGAGGATTCCTTAGGGTTTTCCACGTATACGATCATGTCATCTGCAAATAGTGATAGGTTTACTTCCTCCTTACCAATCTGGATACCCTTTATTTCTTTGTCTAGCCTAATTGCCCTGGCTAGGACTTCAAGTACGATGTAGAATAAGAGCGGTGATAAAGGGCATCCTTGTCTGGTTCCCGTTCTCAAGGGAAATGCTTTCAGGTTCTCTCCATTTAGAGTGATATTGGCTGTTGGCTTTGCATAAAAAAAAAAAAATTGTTGGCTTTGCATAGATGCCCTTTATTATGTTGAGGAATTTTCCTTCAATTCCTATTTTGGTAAGAGTTTTTATCATAAATAGGTGTTGAACTTTGTCAAATGCCTTTTCTACATCTATTGATAAGATTATGTGGTTTTTATCTTTTGTTTTATTTATGTGATGGATTACATTAATGGTTTTTCTGATATTAAACCAGCCTTGCATACCTGGTATAAATCCCACTTGATCAGGGTGAATTATTTTTTTGATGTGTTGCTGGATTCTATTGGCTAGAATTTTGTTGAGGATTTTTGCATCTATGTTCATGAGGGATATAGGTCTAAAATTTTCTTTTTTTGTAATGTCTTTACCTGGTTTTGGTATCAGGGAGATGGTAGTTTCATAGAATGAGTTGGGTAGTATTCCGTCTTTTTCTATGCTTTGAAATAGCTTCAACAGTAATGGTGTTAAGTCTTCTCTGAAGGTTTGGTAGAACTCTGCAGTGAAGCCGTCTGGGCCAGGACTTTTCTTTGTTGGAAGTTTTTTGATTACCGTTTCAATCTCTTTTTTTGTTATGGGTCTATTTAGTTGTTCTACTTCTGAATGTGTTAGTTTAGGTAGGTAGTAATTGTCCAAGAATTCATCCATTTCTTCTAGGTTTTCAAATTTGTTAGAGTACAATTTTACGTAGTAATCTGAAATGATTCTTTTAATTTCATTTGGCTCTGTTGTGATGTGGTCCTTCTTGTTTCTTATTCGGGTTATTTGTTTCCTTTCCTGTTTTTCTTTAGTCAGTCTAGCCAATGGTTTATCAATTTTGTTAATTTTTTCAAAGAACCAGCTTTTGGCTTTGTTAATTCTTTCAATTGTTTTTCTGTTCTCTAATTCATTTAGTTCAGCTCTAATTTTTATTATTTGTTTTCTTCTGGTGCCTGATGGGTTCTTTTGTTGCTCACTTTCTATTTGTTCAAGTTGTCGGGACAGTTCTCTGATTTGGGCTCTTTCTTCTTTTTGTATGTGTGCATTTATCGATATAAATTGGCCTCTGAGCACTGCTTTTGCTGTGTCCCAGAGGTTTTGATAGGAAGTATTTTCATTCTCGTTGCTTTCTAAGAATTTCCTTTTTCCCTCCTTGATGTCTTGTATAACCCAGTCTTTTTTCAGGAGGGTATTGTTCATTTTCCAAGTATTTGATTTCTTTTCCCTAGTTTTTCTGTTATTGATTTCTAGCTTCATTGCCTTGTGGTCTGAGAAGATGCTTTGTAATATTTCGATGTTTTGGATTCTGCAAAGATTTGTTTTATGACCTAATATGTGGTCTATTCTAGAGAATGTTCCATGTGCGCTAGAAAAAAAAGTATATTTTGCAGCAGTTGGGTGAAGAGTTCTGTATAAGTCAATGAGGTCAAGTTGGTTGATTGTTGTAAGGAGGTCTTCCGTGTCTCTGTTCAGCTTCTTACTGGATGTCCTGTCCTTCTCCGAAAGTGGTGTGTTGAAGTCTCCTACTATAAATGTGGAGGTGTCTATCTCACTTTTCAATTCTGTTAAAATTTGATTTATGTATCTTGCAGCCCTGTCATTGGGTGCGTAAATATTTAATATGGTTATGTCTTCCTGATCAATTGTCCCTTTTATCATTATATAGTGTCCTTCTTTATCCTTTGTGGTGGATTTAAGTCTAAAGTCTATTTTGTCAGAAATTAATATTGCTACTCCTCTTCTTTTTTGCTTATTGTTTGCTTGATATATTTTTTTCCATCCTTTGAGTTTTAGTTTGTTTGTGTCTCTAAGTCTAAGGTGTGTCTCTTGTAGGCAGCATATAGATGGATCGTGTTTCTTTATCCAGTCTGTGACTCTCTGTCTCTTTATTGGTGCATTTAGTCCATTTACATTCAGCGTAATTATAGATAAAAGTTTTTAGTGCTGTCATTTTGATGCCTTTTCATGTGTGTTGTTGGCCATTTCATTTTTCCACATGGTTTTTTGTGCTGAGACGTTTTTCTTAGTAGATTGTGAGATCCTCATTTTCATAATGTTTAACTTGGTTTTTGTTGAGTCGTTACATTTTTCTTGGCTTTTTTCTTGAGTTATGGAATTGATATTCCTTTTTGTGGTTACCTTATTATTTACCCCTATTTTTCTAAGTAAAAACCTAACTTGTATCGTTCTATATCGCCTTGTATCACTCTCCATCTGGCAGTTCAATGCCTCCTATATTTAGTCCCTCTTTTTGATTATTGTGATCATTTATCTATTGATTTCCATGATTTCCTGTTATGTGTATTATTTTGTTTATTTATTTATGTTTTAGAATTAGTCTTAATTTGTTTGTTTTTGTGCTTTCCCTATTTGAGTTGCGTTGATATCAGGACGTTCTGTTTTGTGACATTGTATTGTGCTGGTACCTGATATTATTGGTCATCAGGCCAAACAATCTCCTTTAGCATTTCTTGCAGTCTTGGTTTAGTTTTTGCAAATTCTCTAAACTCGTGTTTATCTGTATATATCTTAATTTCTCCTTCATATTTCAGAGAGAGTTTTGCTGGATATATGATCCTTGGTTGGCAGTTTTTCTCGTTCAGTGCTCTGTATACGTCGTCCCATTCCCTTCTTGCCTGCATGGTTTCTGCTGAGTAGTCTGAACTTATTCTTGTTGATTCTCCCTTGAAGGAAACTTTTCTTTTCTCGCTGGCTGCTTTTAAAATTTTCTGTTTGTCTTTGGTTTTGGCAAGTTTGATGATAATATGCCTTGGTGTTTTTCTTTTTGGATCAATCTTAAATGGGGTTCGATGAGCATCTTGGATAGATATCCTTTCGTCTTTCATGATGTCAGGGAAGTTTTGTGTCAGGAGTTCTTCAACTATTTTCTCTGTGTTTTCTGTCCCCCCTCCCTGTTCTGGGACTCCAATCACTCTCAAGTTATCCTTCTTGATAGAGTCCCACATGATTCTTAGGGTTTCTTCATTTTTTTAAATTCTTTTATCTGATTTTTTTTCAGCTATGTTGGTGTTGATTCCCTGGTCCTCCAGAAGTCCCAGTCTACATTCTAATTGCTCGAGTCTGCTCCTCTGACTTTCTATTGCATTGTCAAATTCTGTAATTTTATTGTTAATCTTTTGGATTTCTACATGCTGTCTCTCTATGGATTCTTGCAACTTATTAATTTTTCCACTATGTTCTTGAATAATCTTTTTGAGTTCTTCAACAGTTTTTTCAGTGTGTTCCTTGGCTTTTTCTGCGTTTATCCTAATTTCATTTGTGATATCTTTAAGCATTCTGTAAATTAGTTTTTTATATTCTGTATCTGATAATTCCAGGATTGTATCTTCATTTGGGAAAGAATTTGATTCTTTTGTTTGGGGGGTTGTAGAAGCTGTCATGGTCTGTTTCTTTATGTGGTTTGATATGGACTGCTGTCTCCGAGCCATCACTGGGAAACTAGATTTTCCAGGTAATCAGCTAAAAAAATTGCAGTCAGATCCCTATCTGAATTCTCCCTCTGGCTCCGGGTATTCGGATGTTAATAGAGCCGCCTGGGGAGGGTGGGGGAGGGATCAGAGAGCTAGGAGTGTAGCACCACAGAATATAGAGCTGATCACCACGTTCACGCTCCGCCCCCGTCCGCCAAAATCCGGGCGGGATGGCTCCCCGGTTGGGACGCTACTCTCCCCGCTCCGAGACCAGTCACTTCCTCCCGGGGACTTCTCCCTCCGGTACGCGGCACCGCTCTCGCGAACTGGGTGGGCATCTCCTGCACGAATGGGTGGGCCCGCCCCCAGGGTCTATTCAGGAGAATATAATTGGACCCCACGCTCACGCCCCCCCGCTTTCACCAAAATCCCAGCAGGACGCCTCCCCGGCTGGGATGCTGCTCTCCCCGCTCTAAGACCTGTCACTTCCTCCCGGGGACTTCTCCCTCCGATGCATCGCGCCACACGCGCGAACTGGGTGGGCATCCCCCCGCACGAACGTGTTGGCCCCGGGGTCGCTTTAGGGAAATATAGCTGACGCCCCCCCGCTCGCACCCTGCCCACTTCCCGCCAAACTCCCAGTGGGACGGCTCCCCGGCTGGGACGCTGCTCTCCCCGCTCCAAGATCAGTCACTGCCTCCCGGGTGCTTCTCCCTCCGGCTGCGCCGCTACGCCACCCACGCCAACCAGCTAGACTCTCTCCTGGGATGGGTTTGGGGGGGTAGGGCTGGGCCCCTTCTCTGTGCCGTCTGCCCCCCTGGGCTCTGCCCCAGATCGGGCTCCGAAGGTCACCTGCCCTGTACGCTGGCTCCTAGTTCTGAAAACGGTTGCTGTCTGCCCGTATTTGTTCGTTTTCTGTCTCTAAGTCTGTGCTTGTTGTTCAGAGTTCGTAGATTGTTATGTATGTGATCGATTCACTTGTTTTTCCGAGTCTTTTTTGCAAGAGGGGTCCGCGGTAGCGTCCACCTAGTCCGCCATCTTGGCCCCGCCTCCGTCATATATAATTTTGAAACAACAGCAAAAGCAACCAAAAATACATATGCAGGTATATATGTATGTAGTCATATATGCATATAGGTATGTATTATGTGTTTATGCATTGTGTATGCATATGTATATGCATCTATGTGACTGTATACTCATATATTCATATATATCATAAAGCACTTAGGGAGTACAGTTACTTCTTAGACACAATCAAACACCTCGTGGGATTGGATTTCTGGACGTAAAGGATCATGGTCATAGTCTCATGGGACATCTCAGTCAATTAGCATAATGTATTTCATAAAGTTATGTTCTACATTCTAGTATCATGAGCAGTGCCTGGGGTCTTAAAAGCTTGCAAGCAACCATCAAAGATACAACTATTGGTTTCTACTCCTCCTGAAAAAAAAAAGAGAAAGAAGATAACCAAAGACTCAAGAAACTAGTCTACAGGACAAATAGTTTACATCAACCATTCCCTCCCTTATCCTGAGACAAGAAGAACTAGATGGCTCCCTTCTCCCACTACCATCCATTCTAATCAGGGCCAAAATAGATGGACCTTGATAGAATGAAAGGAAAATTGTGGAATAGAACCTCAAATTCCTAAAAAAAAAAAAAAAAAAAAAAAGATCTACTGTACTACTTCAGACTAGAGAATTACCTGAGGTTATTGCCCTGAGATATTTTTCAAGTCTTGAACTGAAGCTAACCCCTGAAGTCACTTTGTAGCTAAATAACAAATTGGCTCAAAAAACAAAGAATATTACTGTGCTCCTTTAAAACAAAGAAGAAAATGCAAGGTGACAGGGAAACTAGATTAATGGAAGCAACACAACCAAAACGGAAATAATTACAATGTCCATGCATTTTTCAAAGTGTAATCAACGTCACTGAACAACTTGTAGAAATTGATGAATGGGAACCTAAACTTCTGTGTAAATCTTCACCAAAAACAGTAAAATATTATTAGAAAAAAAATTCCTGGGGTACAGACTTAGGGGGCAAATTATTTTTGTGAGTTTTACCACCAGGAGTCCCACCGGGTTTTCAAAAATCCCCTTATGCTTTCAGAAGGAGAAGGGAAAAAGTAACCATTTTGAAATACATCCAAGTAAAAAGAAACCATTTTGAAATATGCCCAGAGCATTCTGTTTCTGTATGTTCTCAAGAGAAACTACCTTACCAGAGCATAACTGACATGGGGAAAAGGAAATACTCAACTCCACCACTCTCTAATATTCCTTTCTCACCTAAAGGGGGGGAAAAAAAGCAGAAAAATAGGTCAAAGCCCAGGGACATAGGCTCACTATAACACTAGACCTAATCACAGGATTATAGAATACTTCCTTTACTCCCAAACCTTACCACCACATCAATATGGCTTCTGTATTATAACAGAGGATTACAGCTGAAAGAACTGCAAGCCTTAGACTCTATTTAAGAATTTTCTAGGGAAACCCGAAGACAATATGGGAGACAAAAACAAGGACACTAGATAAAACTGAAGCTTCAGACACCTACAGCTATAGCAAACAATAAGCACAGTGTAATTCTTAGATAAATTTTCACACTACAGGACTATTTCCCTCAGTTCCTATTACCCAATACATTATGGCTGGTTTTTAACAAAACATTGCAAGGCATGCTAAAAGGCAATACAACACACAGTCTGAAGAGACAAAGCAAGCAACAGTACAAGACTCAGCTATGGCAATGATTTTGGAATTATCACACTGGTAATTTAAAATAATTATGATAAATATGCTAAGGAATCTAATGGAAAAATTGAGCAACATGTAAGACAGGTAATGTCAACAGAGAGATGGAAGTTCTAAGAAAGAATCAAAAGGAAATACTACAAATTGAAAACATTGTAGCAGAAATGAAGAATGGTTTCAGTGGGCTCATTCATAGACTGAACATGACTAAGGAATCAGTGATCTCGAAGATATGACAATAGAAACTTTCCAAACTAAAATACAAAGTGAAAAAGAGAATGAAATAAAGGAATATAATATCCAAGAAATGTGGGACAATAAGAAAAAGGTGTAACGTATATGTAGTGGGAATACCAGAAAGAGAAGAGAGAAAGAAGGGGCGGAAAGAATATCTGAAGAAATAATGGATGAAAACATCCCAAATTTGATGAAAAGGACAAATTTACATTTCTAAGAAGCTCAACAAATTCCAAGTGGGATAAACTGAGATACACACTAAGAAACATTATAATCAAACTGTTGAAATCCAAAGACAAACAGAAAATCTTGAAATCAGCAAGAGAGAAGCAAATTGTCACAGACAAGTAATCCTCAATAAGATTAAATGCTGATTTCTCCTCAGAAACCACGGAGGCCAGAAAGCAGTATAATCACATATTTAAAGTGCTAAAGGAAAAAAAATCAACCAAGAATTCTATATATGACAAAACTGTCCTTCAGAAATGAGAGAGAGACTCCAACATTCCCACATAACAAGAACTGAAGGAGTTCATTATCACTAGACTTCCCTTACAAATATACTAAAGGGAGTCCTTCTGGTTGAAAGGAAAGAACACTAGACAGTGATTTGAAGTTGTATGAAAAAATAAAGTAAAGGTAATTTCATAGGAAAATATAAAAGCAAGTACTGTATTTTGACTTGTAACTCTACTTTTTATGAGCTATATAATTTAAAAGGAGGCCTAGCGGCACAGTGGTTAAGAATTTGACTGCTAACCAAAAGGTCAGCAGTTCGAATCTACCAGCCACTACTAGAAAACCCTATGGGGCGGTTGTACTCTGTCCTATGGGATCACTGTAAGTAGGAATCGACTTGATGGAAATGGGTATATAATTTAAAAAACAAATGTATAAGGGTAACTACAAATTTAAGTTATTGGGCACACAATGTGTAAATATTTAACCTGTTACAAGAACAACATAAAGGGGGCGGAACTTTATAGGAAAAGGTTTGCATGCTATTGAAGTGAAGTTGATATCAATTCAAACTAGATTGTTATAATAAATTTAGAATCTTAAATGTAATCCCCATGGTAACCATAAAGAAAATACATTTTTAAATATATGCAAAAGGAAATGAGAAAGGAATAAAAAAAATGATTCGCTACAAAAAATCAACTAAACACAAAAGAAGGCAATAACGGAGGGAATGAGGGACTAAAAAGGTACAAAACATACAGAAAACAATTGACAAAATGGCAGAAGTAAGCCTTTCCTTATCAGCAATTACGATAAATTTAAATGTTTTAAACTCTCAAATCAAAAGGCAGAGACTGGCACAGTGGATTGAGCGCACACACACACACACACAAATAATAACATGCTGCAACCATACACTGTCTAAAAAGGACTTAATTTATATACAAACATACAAATAGATTGAAAATGAAAGGATGGGCAAGCATTTCATGCACATAGTAACCAAAACAGATCTATGGTAACTATATTAATGTCATTTGAAATAGACTTTAAGTCAAAACTGTTACAAAAGATAAAGAAGTTCATTATAGAATGATAAAAGAGTCGATTTGTCAAAAAATATAGCAATTATAAATATATAGACACCAAACAGCAGAGATCTAAAATATATGAAGCAAACATTAACAGAATTGAAAGGATAAATATACAGTTCTACTATAATAGTTGGAGCCTGCAAAACACCAATTTCAGTAGCTGATAGAACATCTAAACAGAAGATCAATAAGGAAATAGAGGACTTAAGCAATACTATAAACCAACTAGACTTAACAGACATGTATAGAACACCCCAACCAACAGGAGCAGAATACACACTCTTCTCCAGTGCACATAAATCATTCTCCAGGATAGAATGCATGTTGGGTCACAAAACAAGTCTCAATAACTTTTAAAAGATTGAAATTATATCTTCTCCAACCACAATAGAATGAAACTAGAAATCAATAACAGAAGGACACTGGAAATTTCACAACTATAGGAAATTACCAACGCGTTATTAAGGAACAAATGGGTGGGTCAAAGAAGAAATCAAAAGGAACATTAGAAAATACTTAGACAAGTGAAAATGAAAGCATAACATACCAAAAGTTATGGGATGCAGTGAAAGCAGCGCTCACAGAAAAAAATTGTAGCTATAGATGCCTACATTAAATAAGAAGAAAGACCTCAAATCAATAACCTAACTTTATATGTTGAGAAATTAGAAAAAGAGGAGAAAACTTAATTCAAAGCTAGCAGATGGAAGGAAATAATAAAAATTAGAATGGAGATAAAATAGAGAATAGAAAAACTACAGAGAGCATCAATAAAACCAAAAGTTGGTTCTCTGAAAGGAAATAAAATCAACAAACATTTAACTAGTCTGTTGTTATTGTTGTTAGTTGCCTTTGAGTCTAATTCCAACTCATGGCAACCCCATGTGCACAGAGTAAAACTGCTCCATAGGATTTTCAAGGGCGTAACTTTTTAGAAGCAGATCACCAGGGCTATCTTCCAAGGCTCCTCTGAGTGGGTTTGAACCACCAACCTTTGCACTGGTAGTTGAGTGAACACTTAATGGTTTGTACCACCCAGAGACTCCGATTAGTCATTTAAAAAAAAAAAAAACAACCTGTTTCCATCCAGTCGATTCCGACTCATAGCGACCCTATAGAACAGAGTAGAACTGCCCCATAGAGTTTCCAAGGAGCGCCTAGTGGATTCCAACTGCTGACCTTTTGGTTAACAGCCATAGCACTTAACCTCTACGCCACCGGGGTTTCCATTAGTCATTCCCGTTACCCGTTGCAGTTGAGTTGATTCCAACTCATAGCAACCCTACAGTTAGGGTAATGCGCATCAAAACCACAGTGAGATACCACTTCACCTCCACTAGGATGGCTATGAGGAAAAAAAACTGATAATAACAAGTTTTGGTGACTATGTGGAGAAATTACAATCCTTGTGTATCGCTGGTGGGAATCTAAAGTGGTGCAGTCACTGGGGAAAACAGTTCGGCGGTTCCTCAAAAACTTAAACATAGAATTACCGTATAACCTAGCAATTCCACTCCTCAATAACTATTCAAAAAATTGAAGGAGGGACTCAGATGGATGTTGTTGTTGTTGTTAGGTGCCATTCAGTGAGTTCCAACTCATTGTGACTCTATGTACAACAGAACGAAGCACTGCCAGGTCCTGCACCATCCTCACAATCCTTGCTATGTTTGAGCCCGTTGTTGCAAGAAAAAAGAATTGTTGCAGCCACTGTGTTAATCCATCTCACTGAGGATCTTCCTCTTTTTTGCTGACCCTTTACCTTACCAATTTTATTTCCTATTCAAAAAAGTGAAGCAGGGACTCAAATGGATACATGTACACAAATTTTCATTACAACATTATTCACATTAGACAAAATGTAGAAAAAACCCAAATGTCCATCAACAGATGAATGGATAAACAAAATATGGTATGTACATACAATGGAATATTATTCAGCCATAAGGGAAAATGAAGTTCTGATACATGATACAGCATGGATGAACCTTGAAAACATTATACTAAGTGCAATAAGTCAGACTCCAAAGGACAAATGTTGTATGATCCCGCTTATATGAAATATCTAAAAAGTAAATATATAGAGGCAAAAGCAGATTTAGTGATTACTAGAGGTTGCTATAAGTCAGAATCAACTTGATGGCAACAGGTTTGGTTTGATTTTACAGGCTCAGAGGAAGGAGGATGGGGAGTTATTATTTAAGGGGTATTGAGTTTCTGTTTGGGGTGATGAAAAAGTTTGGAAATAGACAGTGGTGATAGCTGCACAATGTTGTGAATGCAATTAATGTCACTGAATTCTACATTTTAAAATGATTAAAGTGGCAACATTTGTTACGCATATTTTATTACAATAAAGTTTTTTTTTTTTAAGTGAAGGAGAAATATAGACTTTCTCAGACTAACAAAAACTGAGGGCATTTGTACCCAGTAGATTTGCCTTGCAAGAAATATTTTTAAAAAAGTTTCTTCCAAGAGAAGGAAAATGATAACAGGTCAGAAACACAGGCCTACATAAAGAAAGGAAGAGCGTTAGAGAAGAAGTAAATGAACATAAAATTAAACATTTTACTCTTCTTTTTCTTAATTAATGTAATAGATAACTTCGTTCAAAATTATAATAACAATATGTTAAAGGGTGATTACTGTTTATGGGTAAATGAAATGAACAACAGTGATATTTTAAGGCACAGGAGAGAGGATTGGTAATACTGTTATTAGTTACCTATACTATCTGTGAAGCAGCATAGTTTTATATGAAAGTGTGTTTATGTTAGTTGTAAATGTATATTGCAAACTCTAGGGAAATCATTAAAATATAATATCCATCAACAGATGAATGGATAAATAAAATGTGGCACAGATATGCAATAGATTATTACTCAGCCGGAAAGGGAAATGAAATCCTGAATACATGCTACAACATGGACGGAGCTTGAAACATTACGCTGAATGAAATAAGTTAATCACAAAAGGAAAAATATTGTGTGACCTTAACCTGGTGCTGTCACGTCAATTACAACTAATTGTGACCCTCTGGGACACAGAAAAACAGGCAAATTTATAGAGACCAAAGTTTATTAGTGGTTACCGGGGACAGGTAGGAAAGGGAAAGGGGGAAGATCTTGCTTATGGAGCACAGAGCTTCTGTTTATGATGATGGAAAATTTGCGTTGATTAAAAGTAATGGTTGCACAGGTGATTGGTATAATGGATGTCACTAAGCTGTACACCTGTAAAAAGTTGAATTGGCAAATGTGTGATATATATTTTTACAACAATAATAAAAAAAAGAAGAGTAGCTGCTGAGGCTGATTATGTAAAGCCAAACACCTCATGGGATTTGGTTTCTTGGTTTGGAGGCATAGGGTCATCGTTTCATGGGACATCCCAGTTAATTGGCCTAATATAGTTTTCAGTGCCTCTCTTCTACTTCCTAGTTTGTTGAGTAGTTCCTGGGGTCCTAAAAGCTTGCAAGCAACCATCCAAGGTACAACAACTGGTCTCTATTTATCTGGAACAACAAAAGAAGGAGAGTCAGGAATAAGAGGAAGGAATGGAATGTACGGCTAATTGCCTCCATGAACAGCTACCTCTTTTCCATGAGACCAGAGCTGGATGGTGTCCAGCTACTATTATTAAATATTTTGATCAAAGATTCTATAAAAGAACCTGATCAAAACGGGGAAATGTGGAAAAAAATTTCAAATTCTCATGGAATCCAGACTTTCTAGAGCTATTGAGGCTGGATGATCTCCAAAACCATTGCCCTAAGATAATCTTTAAACTTTACTCTTAAGACAAAATTATCCCTTGAAGTCTTTTTTAAACCAAACGACAGTTAAGCTTAATTAGTAAAGTCTGCCTCCTCCTTCGCATACCTCTGTTAAAGACTTGTTTTGACCTAATGTTAATGACTTTGTTCTTTGTTTGATCTGGTGCAAATAACTTTGTTTTATTCTGTCCAACCATGTGTGACTTACAACCCCCCACAGGAAAATCAGGGACCAGGTATCTGATATGTAAATCTTTAGTCTGATAAAGAGTCTGTTGTCACTATCCTGTAATGAATAATCCCTCTGGCCATGCCATCTGCTGACTACAAAGACACTTCTAACCTTGCCGTTAATACCAGAGAAGGAAGAAAAAGAAGGGGAGATAAAATAATAATAATAAATCCAATGCATAGAAAACAATTACAAATATGGTAGATATTAATCCAACTCTATTGGTAATTACTTGAAATGCGAATAGTCTAAATACACCAATTGAAAGACAAAGAGTGACAGAGTTGCAACTAAATGTTGCCTATAAGAAATCCATGTTCCAGAGTAAAAATAAGTAAATAATATTTATAGTAATGATCTGCTATATATTTTTCAACAAGAATGTATTTACTAATTACTAACAGAAAATTACCATTCTTTTGAAATCTACTGACAATTTTTCAGTTAACTCATCTCTGGGATTAGTCAGCACAGCAACTTGATCTAATATCTCCATTTCCAACTTAGTATCTGTCTTCTGGTCTACAGCAAAAAAAAAAAAAAAAAGTACCTTCAAACATGTTTTTCCCACTTTTTGAACAGTCATGAGTATTAAGTGAATTATTTCAGGTAAAACATGAATGTTGCCTGGAACACGATAAGAACTCAATAGATGTTACCTTTTATTATTATCATTACTTCAGTTATGGGAAAGGAGACTCACAAATTTAAGAGCCTTAGGAATTTGGAGGAGGGAAGGATCACTAGGGATACACTAGGGAAACTGCTAGAGCTGTTACTATGATCGACAATTGTTTGTTCTTTCCACCTATCAACGCTTTCTTTCTCTTTTTCTCCAGACATTTCCTGCAAAAAGAAAACCCTGCCTTGTTCTCAGAAAAACAGCACATATCACCTTCAGTCTTCCATTATCAAAGCCATTAAAATTGGGTAGGTTATTTGTCTCATGTGTTCTAAGTATAGTCAGTGTGCAATGCTCCTTGAGTCATTGAGTCTGAAATTTTATATTCTTTTACATTATATCTAATTAATGCTAAAGATGTAACTAGAAAATGACTTGCTTATTGTGGTCAAGCCTATAAAAGCCTTTTCAGAGGCGTTCTGCATATTTATCCTCAGCGTAGAGAATTATAAACGCTCTATAAGGAAGAATTTCTTCATTATTTGATTGATAAATCACTCAAGAACTTTGGTGAACTTTAAAAATAATAATACAACGAAATAATTATTGTCTCAGATGGATAATTTGGACATTCACAGGCTTGAAAACAAGACACTGGAAAATCTTAGCTCCTAATATATTTTTAGTATAATTACTCTATGATGTAGCCCAAACATCAATAAGTAGCATGAATGCTCTCTATATAATATGCTTCATTGATATCTGTGCTCTCTAGACTCAGATGCTAGTACAAATGAATATTCATAATTGAAAAATTAAAGATTAAAGAAACAGCAGCAACCCAAATGACTAAAATGGAGCTCCCAGTGTAAGGTAGTCTGAAAATTGTGGTCATTCTCATTGTAATAAACTGAAATAGACTATATTCAAAGGATGAAAAGTATTAAATAAGCTTACCAATGCCACCTGAATTTCAGCATCACACTGTACTCAACAGATTCTGGTATTTCCCATGAAATATTGTGAGTGTGACCCCAATACCCCCTAACATGTTTTCTCCTTTTTCAAAATGGACAGCTGAGAGCTTAACATAACTAAGGCTGTGATAAACCTATAAGTTGCTCTTCCTCTGCCTGCCTCCTTCACATACCTAAGGACCGAGCCCCTGGGATGGACCCGGGAGGAGAGAAGGTGCACCTCTCCCTGAACTGTGTAGGTCGCTCAACCTGTGGTGCTCCAGAGGTCTGGCAATGGGGTGGAACTCCACGGCAGCGAGCTCCAGACAGAGGGAGAAAGTTTCTGTTGGCCGAGGTAGGTAATGAGTGGTAAATCCTCTGGGAAAGCCACAGGGGTGTCGGTCCTCATAGACTCCCTCCAAAAACGGGTGACTAGGTCCCGTGAGGTTGGACGAGAGACGGGTGAGGTTCCCTGTTGTTAGCGGGTACCCAGGAGGTAAGCTTCTGGCAGAGAGTCCACTAAGAACTGGACTTTTTAGGATGGGATTCCCTAACTAAGAGACGTCTTAATATTTTGCATAATCAAGCGTGGTCTGTAAATGGTTCTGGAGATTTTAGCACTATTATGAAGCTTGACCTGTTCTATACCTGAACTGACAAGTGAGAGGAAAAGCTGTATGTAAAATGTTTTATGACTTTACGGAATGGAAAAAGGGTAAAGCCTCTGTTTTAGCCCCTATTGTGCAGGCAAATGATGCTGACGAGATTAAGAGATGAAGAACTGGAGGATGTTCTCGTTCCCCCACCTCAAAAAATCCCATTCATGACCCCTCCCAAGTGGTAACAAAAGATGAGAATGGGAAGGTGCTGAAAGGGGGGGCGCTGGAGGAGGTGGGACAGATATGGTCTCCCCACTCCGTACTAGCAGTGGGGTACAATTCAGCTCAGTTCCCCCAGGTGAACTTTGCCCACTCCAGGAAGTGCCAGTCCCCCGCTGCAGAAGGGCCACCTCAGATAATGTCAATCCATAATCTGTTCCTGGCGCCTGAACACATTTAAGGTCTTTACCAACAGAGATCAGGTAAAAGAGGCTGAGAAAAAGAAAGGAAAAGACCAGGACATAAAGAAACAGGCCAATCTACTGGCCGCTGCTCTAAGATCTTCTGGAAGAGGATGAGGAGACCAAGGTAAGGAGGGGCCCTGACTAAAAGAAAAACCGAAGTGCATTTTGCAAAGACGAGGGACACTGAAAAAAAAATGAGCGCCCCGAAAAGAAGAATGGAAAAGGGCCAGGCAAGATTGAAAGGGTGGAGAGGCTTTTTCAAGGAATTATGAAAGAGCAGGAGGAGGATAGCCAGTAGACTTTTTGGTTGATACTGGAGCAGCCTTCTCATTACTCACCCAGAAGCCTAAAGGAACTGCCTCCACCAGCAGTACTCAAGTTGTGGGGTGACTGGAAAAGAAGTGACTAGATCTTTTTGCAGCCAATAGACTGAAAATAAGAGAAATTAAACTATCCTGTCAGTTTCTATACAGGCCCAAACGCTAGGTCCCCGTTTTTGAGACGGGATTTCCTAAGTAAAGCGCATGCTGAAATCTCTTTCAATGAAAAAGGCCTGTCCCTCTCTGACAGTACCGCCAGCAAACACCTGGAAAGTGCAAACAGCTCTCTTAGCATTCACCCAACCGGTACTATCCCCAGCGACCGTCTCACCTGCAGTTCAAAGAGTGGTTGATGTCATGGCCCCGTGGGTTTGGGCCAGTGGCTGGCTAACACGAGCTTAGACTGTCTTCCCTGTGACTGTGAAGCTGTTACTCAATGTCATGCCTCCTCGGATTAAATAAATTGAGGCTCACCTGGGGCTGCTGGGACTGATCACTGGATACCTAGGGTGAGGACTTTGCAGGAGTGCCGATCCCCATTCAACACTCCCATCCTCCCGGTGAAGAATACATCCACCGGTGAGTACCGTTTTGTTCAAGATTTGCGGGCTGTTAACAAAATTGTGAAGACCTTAGACCCAGTGGTCCTAAATCTACATGCCCTACTATCTGCCCTTCCACCTAACAGTACTCATTTTACTGTTTTGGACTTAAAAGACTCTTTTGTATCCTTTTTTTTTTTTTTTTTTGGTATTCCATGGAAACCCTGGTGGCATAGTGGTTAAGTGCTACGGCTGCTAACCAAGAGGTCGGCAGTTCGAATCTGCCAGGCGCTCCTTGGAAACTCTATGGGGGCAGTTCTACTGTCCTATAGGGTGGCTATGAGTTGGAATGGACTCCACGGCAGTGGGTTTGGGTTTTTGGGGTTTTTTTTGTATCCCACCAACTGCGGAGAGCCAGGCAATCTTTGCTTTCGAATGGGAAGGGGAAAAAAGAAAGAAAAAGCTGTTAGACTGTGCTACCTCAAGGGTTTAAGAACTCCCCACTAATTTTGGAACAGCACTGGCCTGAGATCTAGAGCGATTACCTCCCTTCAACTGAAGAATATTCCTGCAATATATGGACCTTCTGGTAGGGAACAAGCTTGAGGAAGACTCTTAGAAATACTGTGACTGTCTTAAACTTTTTAGACCCAGTGTCTTTAAGTTACAAGCTAACCTCTATCAGGCTACCCAGGGGGCAGAGAGAGATCCTTTCAAATGGACTCCTGAGTGTCAACGAGCCTTTTGTGATTTAAAGTCCCGGTAAAGGAAAGCCCCAGCCCTGGGGCTTCCAGGTTATCAAAAATCCTTTGATCATATAGATGAAAGAAGAGGAGTAACTGTTGGTGTATTAACCCAGGTGTCGGGACCTTGAAGATGCCCTGTCACCTATTTCTCCAAAAAGATCAAAAAGCTGGCTGATCTGCCCCCGAGTAGTTGCCGCAGCTAACATTATCATTAAAGAGGCTAAAAAATTTACTTTGTGACATGATACTATGGCGTTTGTCCCTCACTCAGTGACTGTATATTGGGACAAAAAATGACATTTGTGGCTCACCTCCAGTTGACTAACACTATGTCAAACCCAGCTTTTAAGAGAAATGAAATTTAACTTTTCTGAAGTGTTCAAAACTAAACACTGGATATTACTTGTGTGTATAGATTCTTTTTCAGGATGGGTAGAGACTGTTCTCTGCCAGACTGAGACGGTTAGAGAGAGGTACAACAGGTTTCAACTGCTTTAAGAATAAAGTGAAAACTCCACACAACACGGAGACCTCCATCTATCAGAAAAGCATGAAAGAATGAATCAGACCGTAAAACGTCATCTTAGTAAACTGTGCCCTAGACAAATAGATAGAAGCTCTGCCACTGGTCCTCCTCTGAATCCGTATTGCACCCCGGGGAAAACTTAAAATCAGTCCTTCTGAGATACTTTGTGGGAAATCATATTGTTTCAACCAACTCTCCCCGCAATCCTCCACCCAGCCCCTAATGTAACGATGTCTAAATATTTGCTTTCTCTAATCAAAATTCTTTCCCAGTGACATCGGGCAGTGCAGCCTGGTAACCAGGTGCTTCTCCAAAAGTAAAAGGACCTCTCATTACAGCCTAAGTGGACTGGACCCTTCACCGCACCACTCAGCACCGACACAGTCGTAAAGCTTGCAGAAGTCAAACCCTGGATCCATCATTCCCTCCTCAAGCCCTGCCCGGTCTACAGTGACAAACAGGTATAGAAAGCTCAACCCATCGATGGCCTGAAGTTAAGACTCTCTAGGGTTAAAAAGCAAAAATATTTTTGCTAACTTAGATGGGACTACTATTAGGGGCCAGAGAGACATTTGCCCAGGAATCTTTGTCCCTGAGATAAACATCCCCCAACCCCTTGTTAGAAGATAAAAATTTTAAGATCTATATCACTAGAGAAGTGTTAAACATTACTGATTTCTGTCTGCCCTGTCTGGACAGAGGGTTGCATGCCTAACTCAGCCCTCAAGACCTGTCTCATCAAGGTTTGTACTCTTGTACACAGAGTTAATATTCTGATATTTATAGCTGGGACCTGTTACAAGATTCATGAAAGATTTGATTTTTCTTGACTGACCTCTTGACTGCCAGATTTTACCTGGCTAAAAACCTAATTTATTAGTGAAATTAGATTGGTAATTATAGGTCTCTTAATCTGCTACTGTCTCCAATTTATGCTTATATGTGGGATGACATTCTCTGTCCTGAGTCGAACTATCCAACAGATGGCTCAAACCTGTCACAGGCAGAAGGCCCAATCCTGTTGCCTAAAATACTCTGATCTATAAAGAATAGGTTGAAACTTGGGCTAGGTGTATATGGTCACTCAAGTTTCAAAGGGGGGAATATGTGAACCCAATACCCCCAGGATGTTTTCTCCTTTTTCAAAATGGGCAACTGAGAGCTTAACATAACTAAGGCCATGCTAAACCTATAAGTTATTCTTCCTCTGCCTGCCTCCTTCACATACTTCTGTTAATGATTTTGTGTTGACCAAATGTTAATAACTTTGTTCTTTGTTTTAAACTTATGCAAATAACCTTTTGTTCTGTCCAGACTAGCTGTGGCTTACAACCCCTACAGGAAAATCGGAACCCAGGTATCTGATATGTATAATTTAGCCTAATAAAGAGATGTCTGGCAGTTATTTTTTGTTGCTAAACCAAAAAACCAAACCCAGTGCCATCGATTCCATTCCGACTCATAGCCACCCTATAGGACGGGTAGAACTGCCCCATAGTGGTTCCAAGTAGTGCCTGGGGAATTCAAACTGCGGACCCTTTGGTTAGCAGCCATAGCTCTTAACCACTACACCACCAGTGTTTCCTCTTTAGTCACTAAATATTAGTCACTATCCTGTAATAAATAACTCCTCTCTACCATACCTCCGGCCAAGTAACTACGAAGACACTTCTAACCCTTATAAGATTCCGTATAAGCTCTAATGTTAAATTGCTCTTTGGGATTCCATAGAGACAGCCTGTGTTGCTGCTGGGTCCCCGGGGATGTATACATCTCCTTAACAAACTTTCTCACTTTTTCTGACTTGGAGTATGTTTCATTGGCTCGACTGCTCCAGGGCATGGACCCTAATCAGGTAACATGAGTATGACATATTCTGCAAAGCACAGATGGATGACACAGTGTGTGTCTATATCCTTCAATATTGGGACTCCCAATATCTCACCTAGGCCCTCAACCGAATGAAAAAAAAACTAAGCCATCTTGAATTGTTTTCTACTCGTTCAATGTGCTTTAATCTTGTTTTCCTACTGAGATTATAACCATCTCTGGGATAAGGGTACCCTTCTGTATCACATGCTTCCTTTTTCCCCCAGCATAACTCAGTACAGCCACGGCATGCATTTTATCTTTGTTTTTCAGGCGCTATCATCTTTTATCTGGACTACTGAAAAAGTCTCCTGTGTTATGCCTCTGTCCCTTCCCACTCCTGTCCTTGTCAACATAGAAGCTAGAGTGGTCTCCAAAAACAAAACAAACTGAGGGACTTCTGGTTTGTGTAGTGAATTAAATATCTGCATTTGTTTATGCTCCTTCCAGAACCCTACTGAATTAATAGTAAAAGGCTTTTTAAAGCTTAAATCCACAAGAAAAAAAGAAAAGAAGATAAAAGTAACAGTATTTTTGAAGCAGAAAATCAAAAGGACAATGAATTAGCAAATTGGAGACAATTAAATACTGAGCCAACAAAAGAGAAAGGTGAAAAGCAAACTGATTTGCACTGTGGAGCCCCTAAACACTCAGGATTGATAGCACTAAGTGTATCTAAAAGTGCGGGTGAAGGTGATGCTGAAAATAACAGAATTAGTTGCAAATCTGTTTAAGTAGCAATTAGGACCCTCCCCACCCCCACCAAATACCGTCCTTCTACCATGCAGACAGGTGACAGTCCTTCCTTCCCATCTTGGCAGAATACTAGGTGAATTTATTCTTTGGAGATAGCAAGAAGTTTTCCAGACAAGAGAATGCTAGAGGATGGCAGGCAAAGTTGAAGAAGGACATGCTAGACTGAAAACAGAGGAATCAAGTGAAAGTTTCTCTACCAAATTAATATAGAGAGCCTCACACTTCTTCCTGCACTTAGATTTCAGAACATTGATAACCAAGCTATACCCTCTAGGCAAAAGATAGGAAGATTCCACCTTGGAGTTCAAACCTGCTCAAAAAGAAAGACCTAAAGATACTGACTGAGGGAGCTCTCCAGTGCAACAGTTCAGATAGATCATCCTGAAATGAAACCCACACTCTTTAAACCAGCCTCTTTTTGTGTCCCATTCTTAACTGTGAAAAGATAACAAAAGATCAATAAATACATAAGGAAAGCCTCTAACATAAAAATCAGAGAACAAGCACACAGGAAAAAAAAAAAAACAAAAAACCTTTGGAGGAAACAGAGACTATGCAGGATAATGAAAAAAATTTAACCTATCGTTAATGTCCTCAAAAAGATAATAGAAGGTATTACATTCATGAAAAAAAGTTCATGGTGCTTTAAATAAGATTTCAAGAATAAAAAAAAGATCTTAGAAATTAAAACACGATGGAAGAAACGGAAAAAAAAAATCTGACAGAGCTCACAATAGAGGGTCCCAGACAGAGTGGGACAAAAATGTAGAACAAAATTCAAATTCACACACACACACAAAAAGACCAGGCTTGGTGTTCTGACAGAGACTGGAGAAACCCTAAAAGTGTGCCCCCTGGACACCCTTTTAATTCAGTACTGAGGTTTGCCCTGCAACCAAAGATTACCCACCCAATGAAACCCAATGCCATCGAGTCGATTCTGACTCATAGCAAAGATTAGACAGGTCTATAGGGCCAACAACAACATGTGGGAGGGATCTGCTTCCTAGTCCAATCATGTATACGAGACTAATGAGCACACCAGCCCAAAAGCAAAGACGAGAAGGCAGGAAAACTGGACAAATGGAAACAGGGAACCTGGAGTGGAAAAGGGGAGAGTGTTGACACCTGGTGGAGTTGGCAACCAATGTCACAAAACAATTTGTATATTAACTGTTTAATGAGAAACTCATTTGCTCTGAAAACTTTCACCTAAATCACAATAAAAAAACATTTCTGTGGAAGAGTTGGAATACAAGCTTAAGAAAATCTCATAAAAATAAAAGGAGAAAACAAAGAAATGAAAAACAGGAACAATCAGTGCAAAAAACCCAACATCTGAGTAATAGGAGTTCCAGAAATAAAGAATGGCGAAAATGGATTAATTGAATAATCAAATAAATAATACAAAATACCAAAACTGAAGACTATTATGAGTTTCTAGATCAAGACTTTCGATAGCAATGCTGAAAGTTAGAAGATAATGAAACAGTGTCTTTAAAATTATTAGAGGAAAATTATTTTCAAACTAAAATTCTATTCCTGGCCCCATTACCAGTTAAGAGTGAAGGTAAAGATATCTTCACATATGCAAGTTCTCAAAAAATTTGCCTTGATGCACCCTTTATCAGAAAGATGTTAGAGGAAACAAGTCACCAAATAAGAGAGTAAACCAAGAATGGGGAAGATGCAGGATAGAGACTATTATTCAAATAATAAAATAAATATCCAGGAGTCCATACTGCTACAAATAAATGGTTGAATAAATAAATGGGGAAGAAGCAGCAAATCTTCCTTACAGAAAAGTTCCAATTAAATGTAGAAGGAATGAGGGAAATAGAAAATCATCATTAGAAAAACAGTAATAACTACTCCAGGCAAGATCCAGTAACGAATCCTAAAATTAGTGGGCAAAACTTTAAGGAGAAACAGGATATTTACATAGCTTCAAACTATCTAACCACCTGCAAAAAAAGTTATTACTGTGGTAGTTTGAACACATATCCACAAACTCTTTAATATTCCTCCTCCTGGGAGGTGGAGGTTAATTCCACTCCCCTTGAATATGGGCTGGACTTAGTGACCCACTTCTAATAAATAGTATATGACACAGGAACTTTAAAGTGAATATATCTGTCAAACACCACCTTAATCCGGAGATTAGTGTTAAAACATCAGTAATACGTCATGTTGATGTCATATATCCCCTAATATAATATTTTGAGAAGAGCACATCTCTGTGGTATTTTTCAAAAAAAAATCCATAAATTCAGTCTAATGGAAAACATCAAACAAACTAAAATTGAGGGAAATATACAAAATATCTGACCGCTACTCTTCGGAAGTGTCAAGGTCATAAAAGACATGGAAAGATCAAGAAACTATCACATATTGGAGAAGACCAAGGAAACATGGCAACTAAATGCAATATGGATCCTGAATTAGATCCTGGAACAGTAAAAAGGGCAACAGTGGAAAAAAAGAGAGAAGTCTGCATAAAATCTGCAGTTTATTTAATTGATTTAATAGTATTATAACAACGCTAATTTCTTAGCTTTGATAAATGCATCATGGTTATGTAAATGTTAGCATTAAGGGAAGCTGGATGTTCTATCTTTGCAATTTTTCTGTAAAACAAAAATTATTTGACAATTCAAAGTTTAGGGAAAAAACAGAATTGTTCATGGATATAGGTGAAAAGAAAATAAAGTGTGGTCTTGGGCAAGACACCATTTCTGACCATGTTTTCCTATCTATGCACATGCCAGGTTCAAAAATGGGCTGTAAGAAGCGTACTGTTCTACAAACATATAATTTCTCTGTAGACCTCATGAAAATCTTTTCCAGCCCTTTTTGGGATCTTCTTTCACCTAGGGTTCTTCATACTTGCTAGTTCAACAATTGCTCTACATCAGCCAGCTATCAGTTCTTACTATCTGGTCCCTCCAGATCCTTAAATATAAGAAGTAGTGAAATGTATCTTGTCCTCTTTTGTCTGGACAATATTAGCACTACTAAAGAGAGTGTCCCATATATACTTATATATAAACAGCAGTTTTAATTATCTTAAGTGGAAGAAATAATAAAGCAAATACATTTAGCTGCCTATTCAAATAATGGTGGTTAGATTAATTTTTAATAGATTTGCTTTCTACGTTCTGCACTTGCTGCATTTTTATATCCTTTCTACTTTATGGCCTTTCCTTTACTCACTTGATTATTTCCTCACCACTGCTCAGTCCGTAAAACTAAACCAGTGGGAAAATCATCGCTGAATTTTCCATTAGTCATCTAACGCTGTTACTTCCCTTTGAGAAGTTACAAAAGTAAGTAAGTCTATAAAATATATGGTGTATCAACCCATATTCTTAATGAATCTGAGGGTCGGTGTGAGAAATGATAAATTACTCCCGGTGATTGTCTGAGAGCTGACCTCTCTGAGTGGAGTACAACAGAAGCAGCTACGCCAAGAAACGGAAGGAGGATTAAGAAGCAACGATAAGACTTCACCCACTATATGAGAGCATACATGCCACTTCTGACATTAGTATCACAGTTTAGAAGTTCCTACAGACACTGGTGATGATAAGATTTTGGTACATACAGTAATAGAGAAGAAACGTGGGCCTGAGAAATCATCCTATTGCTAGCATTAAAAAGTCTGGTACTTTGACAGATTTAAGATGAAAGCAAACTGGAATGGCTGGGAATCAGAAGACCTAGATACCAGTGCCACTTGGTCATTCACTAGCTGCTTGGACAAGTTCTTTTACTCTCTTTGGTCATCAGTTTTTTTTTGTTTTTTGTTTTTCCAACTGTACAGTAATAGTGATGAATTAGATCAATAATTTTCAAACCATTATCAGGAGTTTCACCAAGGGCTGCCTAAATGTAGGGAGGGGGGTAGAATTTTCATTCTCCCTCTTTCGATCAGAACGATGCCCTGATTTTCTGTTTTGCATATTGAGCTACTGCATAAACTTGCGTGTGCGTGTGTGTGCGTGTGAATGAGAGAGAGACTTAATTCCCTGGATTTTTTTTAAGGGTGAAAATCTCCAGTCTAGATGATCTCTACGAGATTTTTCATCTATGATGTCCTGGAACTCTACAATACCTAAGGTTAGAAAGCAGAGATCTCCTAAGAGTTCATGAAAAGTACCTCCTTTCTTTTTCCTCTATCAGACCTTCTACCATTGTCATATACTTCTGGAAGCTATCTACCCCCAAACCTCCCTAAGCCTCAAATATTGAGACCGTATCTAAGGAAAAAGCATTAGCTCCTATTTTGTAAAATTGTTATGGCCTCATTGTCTCCACTGACTGACTTTATACCTAAGCAGATTCAGGGATGCCTAGGGCCCAAAATTTCCATTATATGGAGTGGCTGAAGCCCGAACTCCTTTTCCCAGAGAATACAATGTGTTGTTCCACCCTGGGAATTTAGGCTTATAATGCAGACCCTTTTGGAAAAAAAAACCTGTTGCCGTCAAGTCAATTCTGACTCATAGCAACCCTATAGGACAGAGTAGAACTGCCCCACAGGGTTTCCAAGGAGTTCCTGGTTGATGTGAACTGCCGACCTTTTGGTTAGCAGCTGAACTATTTAACCAACCACTGCACCACCAGGGTTTCCTCCTGACAGAAGGAACACTAACATATTCATATTCAATTAGAAATGACTCTTATCTTAGAGTGGTTTTTTATTGGAGACGAAAAGAACTAAGTACCTGAAGTCACAGGACGGAAGAAATCTGTTTGCTCATGTTTAAAGTGAGAATAATGAGATCCAAATAAAAATAACAACAATGACACCGGTCATTCATTGAGTATTTAATATGAACCAAGCATTGTACCAGATACTTGATATACACTATCATACTTCATCCTTACGACAACCTTATAAAGCAGGTAAAATATCTATTACCACAGTAGGGCCTCTATTATTTATAACTGATATTATTAAAAGGTCTGGAGTGGGAAGACTAGAGATGCTAGAGATGCTAGGAACAAATTTCACCAATTGCACAGTCCTCATGTCATACTTTTTTGACAGAATAGAGTCACCTCTCTCAAGTGGTGTCTTAATCTCTGCCAATATTACATTCACTTAGAAAAACAAACTACTACAGCTACAGAATTTGCTGCTGAAATATACCACCCCTTCAGTGACTCTTGGAAACCCTGGTGGTGTAGTGAATAAGAGCTACGGCTGCTAACCAAAAGGCCAGTAGTTCAAATCCACCAGGGGCTCCTTTGAAATCCTATGGGGCAATTCTACTCTGTCCTATAGGGTCGCTATGAGTTGGAATCCACTCGACAGCAACGGGTTTGGTTTTTTTAATCTTTTTTCAGTGACTCTCAGCACAGAGGTTCTCATTGGCCTCACTACACTTCAATGAAATAGGAGCTATTGTGCATTAATCTTAAAAAGTTTTTGTTTCTCTCATCTAGTGTTTACAATTTTATTTCCCTTCAAGAAATAAATTTCCCTCTCTATAAAAAATATAACTTTAAATCAGAATGTTATAGAGTTTCTCAAGCATTTGGGAAAAATCGGGCAAATCTATTTATTTATATAACATTATCTTAGTGGAACATAAAAGTGGCTTCTCCCAGTAGTAAACACTAGCAGCATGTGCAGACACCCAGCTGTTATTTTACATTCAGGTGTTCCTGTGATCAGAAAGGGCTTATTACAAGTATTAATTAAGTTGGAAAAAAAAGGAAATATTTCCCCTACCCCAATCTTGAACATGGTGATTCATTTATTTGTTATAATTTTTAAGGCCTTATATTTGCATAATCCTTTACAGTTTACTAAGTCTTTCCACTTCCCTTTTAATCCTCATAACAGTACTGTGACATAATTGTAGCAAATGTTGCTACCCTTTTTTTCTAGATAAGAACATTGAGACTTGGGGAAGCAAAGTGCCTTGTCAGGCAGTTAGTGAGTGGCTGAGTTGGAAATTCACTAAAACCCAAATCTTCTCATTCCAAATCCTTTGTTCTTTCTTGCTATCTCCTCCTACTTGTTTCTCTGAATGCTTTACTCATGCAACAGGATTGAAACAGGGGTGTCACTACACACCTAACAGAAGAAAAGCTCTGCTAGGATATAGAGTTCCTAGGAGAAGAACCTTTCTCCCCAGCTCTCCTTCAGGGTAACTAACCACTGGGTAAGGACACTACAAAATAATATCTTTGATCTTCGGCTCTGTATTTCTTATTCTTTTGTCCTGTTGTTGTGTCCCTCAATTCTCTGCTTCCATATTCTGCCCCACTTTTCCTTCTCCACATTTGATGTTCTCTCTGCTTTGTGAATCACTCTGGAAAAAAGTATAAGGTAGGGTTAAAAAACAAACAAACAAACATTGCTGTCAAGTTAAATTTGAATTTCAGGTAAACAACAAATATTTTTTAAGTATGTCCCAATATATATCCTAAATATTGCATGGGGACATACTTATACTAAAAAAAAAAAAAAAAAGGTTGTTTACCTGAAATTCAAATTTAACTGGTGTCCTGTCTTTTTATTTGCTAAATCTTGTAGCCCTAGGTTAATGGCACAGATTCTGACCTCAGACTGAGTTCATATGAATGTCAACTCTGACTAGCTGTATGACCTTGGGCAAGATTTTTTAACTTCTCTATACTTTTATTTCCTTGTATATTTGCTAATGATATTACCAATAAGGTTGTTGGAAGAATTAAATAGGATAATGTAAGTAAAGCTCTTAGTAGAATGCCTATCATATAATAGATACTAAAAACAGTACAATTACTATTACTGAGTGGCAATGACTAATAATAGGATGCTCCCTATTAGGTACTCAGTCATTTTAACAAGTAACAAAGTCTTAAGTTACATGGCTAAAGCTCTATCACAGAAATTTAGGAAACTTCACATAGACAGGTGGTCTTCTCAGGGCCTGGACCCTTTCTACATTTAAACTTTAAAGTGTGTAACTCCTCAGTGTCTGAAACAGAACTGACTGTTTTGTTATGAAGCACAACGCACTATCAGTAATTTTGGGATCTGATATGATATATAAAGCAGGAATAATATAAAGTAAAATGTTCAGGGTAATCAATGTCCAACACTTCTCTTTAGAGTCTCAGATCACTAATTTGATGGCAACCAATAATTGAGAAGTCAGCCTGCATCTGGATCGTATCGCCGGAAGCAAGTGCCCTTAAGGAACACAAAGAAATAAATATACTGAACAAGGCAAGAGAAAATTAAGGAAAGTGACTAACAGGGCATAAGGTCCAGTTAAAGGTCTGAGCTTCAAGAACAGGTTTTCATGACACA
The DNA here is from genome assembly GCF_024166365.1 of Elephas maximus indicus. NCBI lineage: Eukaryota > Metazoa > Chordata > Mammalia > Proboscidea > Elephantidae > Elephas > Elephas maximus. The sequence goes on from NC_064846.1 coordinate 85,652,105, forward strand.
GAAGGAGTGGCAAGATAAAGCAGATTTTTGGAACAGAAATCTTAATACAGAAGTGGATACAAGCAGAAGTGAGAGTCAAAACATTGAACGACTCATATGGACAGCACAGGTAGTATTGGAGTTGGGTTCTAGAGGCCCTTTGTATGTCTGGGGTCATGAAGAAATGTAAGGGTCTAGAGGAAGGGACCAATGTGTTCAGGGTGGTCATAGTGGGAGAGCTTGGACAGGAAAATATTTCAACATGTTTAACTACCAGTACAGCCACAGTGGTGAGTATCAGCTAAATATCAGTCCTAGATACAAGATTCAGGCTAGATTATAAACAGCCCAAGCAGGCAGAACTACCAGCATAGTTTATCTCCCGTGCATGCATGTGCCTTTTACGGCCCTAAAGTTGGATTGCGATGATTTATTAACTGCTCTCTGATCCTACATCAGCCAGACTGGAAGCTCAGTAAAACACAGGAACTGCATCAGTTTTGCTAACCATGTATCCCTGTCACCTAGTACAGTGTGCGGTAAATATTTGTTTAGTGAATTAACAAAGACTCCAACAGTTTTTCCTAGACCTGAAGGTGTCCTGAGGAAATTTCTAACCAGAGGAAAAAGTGCTCCATGCACTGATTCTGGTCATGATCTGGCTTTGGAGGTCTGCTCCAGGCTCTAGTTGGTCCCCTATCATTAGAATGCTTAGATATCAATTCCTGAGTTTCTCCTAAGGAGAAGCATACTAGAATGTTCTACAATTATATGGCTTGTCCAAAGCATAGGTGAATACTTAAAGGACAGGGACAGAACCATAAAAATCCCTGTGTTCCTGAGTTTTCCTTAAACTTTTATAATTCTACTCAAAGTACACTTAGAAATGGGTCCTGCTTTCAGTCGTAGAGAGGAACAAATTTCAGGAAATTGCCTACCTATTTCAGTCACTCTCATACAAGACCAAGATCTTATGACAAGTTATGTTTCTCATGATAAAATGTCTCTATTCATTTGGGGAAGTAAAAAACAGAACTATATTGCAATTTTGCAAGCTACAAATTTCTCAGCTTTAGTTAAAATAGCAGAACTTTCAAAAAGTAACTGCCTGTAGCAATGATTCAGTATTTTTTTTAATTGAAGTTAATACACCTTAATTTGGTTCTCATAATTTTTATAGAAACGTTCTCAAATATAGTCATCTAAAGGCTATTTCTTGAAACAGCAAAAAGTGATGCTGTGCATTCATACTCTAATAAAAACTAAACCAACAAAGGGCCTTATAATAAGGCCAATTTTAAACATTTCTACTAGGCTTTGAGGAAAAGAAAACATCATTAGGGATGAAAAGTCCTAAATTGCCTCAAGGCATTTTTCACCAAAAGAACAGTTATATATGCCTATTATATTATATTATATTATATTATATTATATTATATTATATTATATTATATTATATTATATTATATTATATTATATTATATTATATTATATTATATTATATTATATTATATTATATTATATTATATTATATTATATTATATTATATTATATTATATTATATTATATTATATTATATTATATTATATTATATTAGGCATTTTAACATCATGAAAACATTTTTTGCCATCTTTTTTTTCCTTGCCCTTAAATATTATTTTTATGGATTTTCACACATATCATATATAGCTAATTTGCTAATTTTCTGCACACATGACCAGTCACGAAAACATTAAGTCATTTTTAATTTGACTTAATGGTTATTTGTTGATTTAATTCATTGATTTCGTTCCTTCTAGTACTAACTGAAAACAAATGTCCACTTAACTGTGCAATTATTTCACCTACTAATCCTCATCAAGCCACTCCTCCACACCTCATCCAAGCAAATATTATGTATTAAGGCTATATTAGCCACATTTACTACCTAAAAAGGAAAATAAACTCATTGCATTTGAAGATAAATATATACATATAAAAATCAACTCCCTGCTCCCAAAGCAGCCCCACAGAGGGAAATCACATGTGAAAAAAGACCCCTAGAAAGCTATTAACTTTGTTTCTCCACTTCCTAAAACCAGTTTTATAAGACCCAAATATTAAGGTAATATGGAAAAAGCCAGAACATCTGTTACCATCTTTAATGGACTGGCTCAGTGTTATCTCCAGTCGCAAGAGCCTCAGGGAGACTGGCTTCTTTTGGGGACGAATCCATGAGTCAAATTAAGCCTAAAAAATCCTAGGAGTGTAATATAGACTCTTATCTCTTGAATTGCTTTCCATTTGTCAAGGACACTCCTGACAGAAAGTTACCAGAGACAGGATCGAACCCACCCTGGTCCCTCCAATAGGGACCTGAAACCTGAAGATGTGATATACATTGGACTGACCCATGCAGATGGGGGAGCAGCACTGTGCTGGACATCGTTCTTAACCAGCTCAACTTCTTCCTCCCTGCCAAGCAATGCGATGATCATCCCCAACTGCTGAATCGCTAATACTCTCCATTTTCATAGAAGCACAAAACTATTACTTGCAACTCCTGAAAAAGTGGGACATAATGAAATTTGTTATTCCTTTTACATTTCAAATAACATTTTAAAAGAGTATTATTAGTCACATAAGTGATACACATGATGAAAAATGGAATGAAGATTAACTACTTCAGGACAAAATATACTAAATCACAATCTCATATTCCTGTCTTATTCAAAGCGTTGAAGTCAGCAGGTATGAGGTCAAGTTTTAAAAAGAAATCGAAATTCATCACCTTTCCTTATATAAACATTGGATTAAATTATAAAGCCATTTTAACCTTAAGTGAATATCTTTAGATAATAAGGGCTTTGATGACATGAACAAGAAGAACAAATGAAATCTGAGAGTACCATCAAATGTATTTCTAAATTTGATACTAGCTAAATACTTCAGCGTTTTATATAATGCTATGCAGTCATCACATTATTTATGAATATTTCTGCTTCATAAATAATTGATACATATTTATGAAGCAGAAATAGTATACCCAAGAAAACTATTCACAGCAGTAAAGTTGCCCAATGACATTTAATTCACTTTAGAAAAGATAGTTTAGCATCTATATTTTATCATTTTAGTAACTATTGTATTGAAAATGTACAAATTTAACAATCTAAAAGACAACATACAAACAACTGTTTGTCAGTATCCACAAGACACTAAGCCAGTTTTTCCAAAACCCTTACCCATTGTTCAGCATTAAAATTCTGAATGACGGAAGTGAATTGGGAGTGTTATAGGAGAGGATGGTGGGGAAAGAAGTGATGAAGAAAACAGGAAATAAATCTGGAATACTTACTATTAAAAAAAAAAATATATTAGATCATAGAAATTTGAGGAGGGTAAAATTAAACTAAGAATTGTTATGATCAACAAGAATAAGCTGTGAGAACATGGAGATGCCTTGTTTATAAAATTTAGTCAAGACCAAACAGATCATTGGAGGGAAATACGTGACTACTAATGCACAAATCTTATCAATATATAACACAATCATAACAGAAATTCATACCATTTTATTTTACATGTAAAAGTACATGTCAGTCATTTTATGATTTCCAGGAAAAGTGTGAGCTGCTAACTGTAGGGTCTTATGTCCAAATCTGCAATAAACCATACCATTCTTTTAGCAATGTTTTGTTGATGCATTTCATTTATATTCCAAAATTTCCATAGTATCCTGCTGACTTTTATCCTAAACCAGAATCATGATTAAGGATAATCTGAGAAGTATTCCAAGTTGCCAAGAGAGTCTCTTCATTTCTACATGATGGTTCTATATGCACTTTGTTCACTTTATCTGTATATTTTTCTTCCTCCCATCCCTGAAATAACCCCAGAATAACAACAACAAAAAAAAAAGTGATGTAAAAAAGCTGATACGTGTCCCAGGAGAGTTCAAAAACATCAAATTTCAATGCAAATGGCACTGGCTAAGTCTCCACTTTTCCTTTAGCCCCTCTCCACATTTTTTTAAAACACTTATATCCAGCTTTTGTTTAAGGTATTCCCTTGGATATGCTCTCACACCCATTCTTGAAACATATATAATGAGTTCCCATAGGCTATCCTGATTGTCAGCGTAGAAGATCCTGTATGTTGTAAATAAAAAGAAACTACTTAAGCAAAAGGAGGTCTGATGTAACACAATAAGCCAGAGAAGGTCAGCCCTAACCAAAAATTGGTTCCTACTGTAGATATGACACAAGTTTTCTACTTGTCTGGTTTGAGATTTGTAAATTAGGAGTGCTGAATTCAGAACTGTTTTCATGGGAAATGTTACGTAGATTACATACAGCTAAAGAATGCAGAAGAGTTTCCCGAACTTTCAATGGGTCTATATTCTGCTCTTGAGAGATTTGAAGGCTAATTTGATTTACATTATTCATTAACAAACTGCAAGCCATAAGACTGGTTATAGAGTGGCACCGCGTGAGATTTTCTTCCAAAAATTGTTTGTAGAGTTCATCCACCTTTTTTTCCATATAACTATTAAGCATAGAATTAGAGAGGGGTAACTTATGAGACACCATGCTTTTTTCTCGGATTTCATCCCCATCCGTGAGCTTTGAGGCAGGTTGTTTGTCTAGAGATTCAGTGATAGGAGAACGACCCAATGGTATATCCACCGAAAGTAAAAAAGGACCATTAAAAGCATGGTCATGTGTGTGTTCCACAAAGCAGCCTGAATCATACATGTTTCCCACGTGGTCACCTCCAATTTGTAGGTCAGGATAATTCTGGCAAATACTTGTACACGACCAGGACCGATACAGATCCAATTGTCTTTCATCATTTCCTTCTCTCTTTGGAATAGGCAATGCAACTGACCCATTTCCTGAAAGAAGTACACATTTACATTTCTCTACAGTTTTCTCATCCGCAGATTTTATTGTATTTGTATCATTATGTTTCTCTGTTAAACTTTCTTGCATAACATTTTCTTGATATTCCATTTTAGCAGGGGAAAGTGAATAGTCTTTTTTATCTAAAAGCTGCTTTTTCCATGTTTCCTTTTTATCATTTGAGGTCTTCTTACATGTAAGTGGTTTGCAGAATTTTGTATATTTCTGTTCTTTGTATGAGAGTTCAATTAGGAAGGCTTCTGCTAGCATTTTATTAGACAAAGTTGCTAAACAGAAGAATGCAGTATATTCCTGTAAAATAAAAGAAGTCATGAAGGCAAAGTACATTAAAATGCCAAATAAGGATTTATCTCGTACATGAAACAAAATTTATTTAGAGAAGCAATGTTGATCAAAGGATAAAAGTAGGACCAGAAGTAAGAAGACTCGGTTTCTGGTTCAATGCCACTGTTTTACATCAGGGAATTTATTTAATCATCTCTGGGTCTCAATTTTTCATCAATTAAATGGTAATAACAATGCATCCCTATCTTCTTCACAGAGCTATTGTCCAACCTCGTTACCCTGTTGCTGTTTAGTTGATTCCAATTCATAGCGACCATATAGGACAGAATAGAACTGCCCCAGAGGGTTTCCAAGGAGTAGCTGGTGGATTCGAATTGCTGACCTTTTGGTTAGCAGCTGTAGCTCTTAACCACTGTGCCGCCGGGCTCTGAGCTATTGTCAGGATAAAATTATATGGTATGCATGCAAGTGTTTTAAAAAGCACAAACTTATACAGATGTATAAGGATTTACTTTAAAATTGTTAGTGAAAGTGCCTAACATTTTCTTTATCTTCAAAGGGCCTGCTTAAAATCAAGCCTTTCAAGGAGATGGTTTTAAACAGAAACAATTTTAATTATGCTTCTAATTAATATGTCATTTGAGTCACTCACTGAAAAAATACTATTATCTTAGAATGTATATAAAATATGAACATTTATATACAGTTTGGACTCATACAAACTTTCTGATTTAAACCATAAATGTACCTACTTTTCTCAATAATGAAAATAGAAATAGATTGTCAAATTTACTATCGTCCTTTCTTCTTTTTCTTTTGTTCCTCCCTTCCCTTCTTCCTTCCTTTCTTTGTTTCTTTTGACTTAAATCTTACTTCCCAAAGCACTTATTTTATTTTTTTGCATGGTTCTTTAGAGCAATTTTAAGAATTCCAATTTTATGTATAAACTCAGTGAAGGTGTGAAAGGAAAAACCGCAGACTTGACTCAGACGTAAAATTTTCCTCTTACAGGCCTATAAAAAGATGGCTATATATGTTTACAGAGTATTTCTTAAGTTCATATTTTAAATTTTCCTGGAAGAAAATAAAACAATATAAACTAAATATGTAAGAATTTAAACTTACCTTTTTGAAATGTCAAGATGCCCTAAAGGTTCTGTCTCCTGAGATTCCAAGAGTCCCAAAATGAGACAAATCACTTTTGACTCCTTTGTTTCTCAGCTTTTGCTTATGCCTCAGAAATACAGGTTTAACCACACAAAATAGTTCTGCTTTCCATTCATACCCTAAGAATGAATCAAACTAATAGGAAAATGATGTGGGTTGATCACATGTATGGTAGTAATCACATACCAAAAGAGGATCTTGAAAGTGGTTATTCGAGTTTCAAATGACAATGAGCGTGAGAAAATATTAACAGCTAGAGCTTTCTTCGTGCAAGTGAAGGTAGAGACAGGGCTTTAAAAAATTTTAAGTAGAAAAAATTAGTATGGTAACCAGCATTTTTATAACAAAAAGTAATTAGAAATAACCCAATTCACCATCAACAGGAGAGTGGTTAAATGAATTACGGTACATCTATAACACGAAATATTGAACATTTTTAATGATACAATGATAAAAAGCATATATTGAATAACTACTACACTACAGTCATTCTAAACGTTCTACATATATTATTTAACTTAATGCCTCTAACAATACTAGGAAGCAGGGGCTATTATCCCCATTTTATAAGGGAGGAAATAAAGACAGAGAAAAACTGTATACTAACCTTTCCCAAAGTTAGAAAATGGTAGAACTAAGAATTTGCATCAGGCAGTTGGATTTAGAACCCAACTGGATTCAGAATAACACTATATTGCTGTGACCCTAATACTCACCAGCATGTTTTTTCCTTCTCAAAATGGGCAACTGAGAGCTTGACATAACTAAGGCCATGAGGAACCTGTCAGTTCTCCTTCCTCTGCCTGCCTCCTCCTTCCCATGCCTTTGCTAATGACTTTGTTTTGACCTGATGCTAATGACTTTGTTCTTTGATCTGATGCACTGAGAACTCAGAACCCAGATGTCCAACACGTATATATCTTTAGCCTGATAAGGAGATGTCAGGCACGTATCTCTTTACTCTGATAAAGAGTCTCTTGTCACTATCTTGGAATGAATAACTCGTCAGGCCAGTGCCATCTGCAGACTACAAAGACACTTCTAACCCTTGTAAAAATTCAATATAAACTCTAATGTAAAATTGCTTTTGGGGACTCCATAGAGACAGTCGGCCCCCGGTGGTATATACATATCCTAAATGAACTTTCTCACTCTTTCTGACTTGGAGTAGGTTTCATTGGCTCGACTGCTCCAGGGCATGGACCCTAATCGGGCAACATTTCCTCTATGTGTTCTGACAATATATACAGTTTGATTCATCATTTATTGAGTGCTTACCATGTGCCAGATACTGTTCTAAATATTTTAAAAATACGCATTTCATCCTCATATCATCTCTATGAAACAGATGTTATTAGCCCCATTTTACTGATGAGGAAAATGAGGGTCGGAGAAGTTAGATAACGTGCCCAACGTCACGCAGCTGTAAGTGGTAGAGTCTAGGTTTGAACCAAGGTAACCTGGCTTAATAGCCTGTGAGCTTAACTTCCCTGCTATAGTGACTTTTTCCCCCCTTTTAGTTGGCTTTACGGACAGGATACAAATCAAACTGTTAATGGTTTCCTCTGCAGGGAAGAATATCAGGAAGTAGGTGAATTTTGACTCCCTCTTGGATTATTTTACAGTGAGCATGTATACATGTATTATTTGCATGATTGAAAAAATTAATTCATGCACATAAAAGGACAAGAAAAAAAACACTACCTTCTTCAGAATTCCTTTTCCCAATCTCACAATAATCTTGCTCAGTCTTTAGAATGATTCTAAACCCAAATACAAACTACCTAAGTAGACTGTGAAGCATAAACAAACAAACAAAAAATTCCTACATAATTGACACTTTTGGTCACAATTACCAATGCAGCTTTTTTCTTTACAGCATTTTACCATTTAAAATAATTATCACAACCATCCTATAGAGTGAGCCAAACCTAACTTTGTATTCCACATCAACCAATTACCCTTAGGTTGTCAGAGGTATCCTTTTGTAAAAAATAGTGTATTAATCTAGCTTGGAGCCAAGGGAATTGCACACAGTGAAATGAGGAACTATGTCGCAGTCTCACATCAGAAAGATAATGAAAACAACGGTAAAAATAATTTTCTACCACTGCTACAACAAAAGAAAATAGAGATCTCAAATTTCTCTCAACCTAGAATCCTTCACTGACTAAATCTCATTTTCTTAGACATTTTTACCATCTCCTCTCCTAAATAGCTGTGACTTTCACTACTGTCATGGCCTTTTGTCTTGGATTGCTGCAGCTGCTTGCAATCTTGTCCCTTCCAATCCGCAGGCTCTGCTAGACTGATCTGCCTTTCACACAAACCTGCTAAATCCTTCAATGGCTTTTGATCATCCATGGGATTAATAGTAAGAATTGTTACAACTTATTGAGTGCCTCATAAATGAGAGATAACTCTTAGGCAACTTCTGCACTTAATTAATCATCACAGCAAATATGCAAGGTTAATTATCCACATTTTTACAAAGCAGCCTCAAAAAGACTAAGAACCAAAATCTAACGTGAAATCTGAGGGCCTCTGTGACTTGCTCTGTTTACTTCCTCAGCCTCATCTATTTCTCCACTTGCTCACAAAGATCCAATTACCATGCTGTTTCATGACTGTACTTTCTTCCTAAAATTTCTTTACTTTCGTAATTTCCTGGAAACTGCACTTCCTTCAGGTTTCAGTTTAGCTCTCACTTCTTCAAGGATGCCTTCCTTGACCCCACTTAGCCTGATTGAGGTTTCTCTAAACGTCATCTTATTAGTAATCACTATGAGTTCCTTGACAGTAAATTCTTTGTCATATTCATCAATGTGTTCTCAAGCATCCTGCAAAGAGTCCAGCACTTATTGTCATCAATAATATTGCTATCATTTACTGAACTACCTAAAAACTACCTACAATATGTAAAAGTATATGTGCCAAATATTTTTACATACTTAGTTCATTTAATCCTCACAATAATGCCATTAATTAAGCATCATCATAATTCTTATAATAATAGATAAACTGACAGGTAGAAAGAAATAATTTGCCCAAGATCCAAAGTTATTAAGTGGTACAGTCATAGAATCCATATTTGTGTAACTCAAAAGCCCGTGCTGTGGTTCCTTTGGCCCTTCACTCTCAATTTCTATTCTCCACATTTAGCAAACATGAAAAATCCTGTAAATATTTATTATTGCTATCTTCAACAACTGGAAAATGTTAAAACACAAAAATAAAGGTTACAATAACAAGGGATGCTGGGGAATTTATTGTAGAAGCAGCAGGCTTTTAAGAGAGAGATCATCTTTCTACACATAGGAAAGAGAGAGGAAGTGTTAGAGGCAGGGACTGGGGCACTAGCTATTCCATATACCAGAAGGCCAACTCCCAGCAGGGGGCTGCCCACAAGGAGTGTCTTCAGAACATGAGGGGGGTGGGGAGGGAGGCCACCCTGCGAAAGAAATGCCTCCTGAGCTAGGAGAAGACATAGCAATAAAGGTTGTTACATGGTGGTCATGTCCCATCCCAGGTAAGTACCAGCACCTTTTGCTCTGTCCCTACAAATGCAGGCAACACAAGTTTTATTTGTTTCTTTTCTATACTCATCAGGTTATTGTGTTTTGGTCATTATTTCCTGCAGGTGTCTCCACCCCTCATAAATGGGCCACTGTTGCCAGCAATGAATCTAGTATTTATCTCCATGTCCAAGTAGGGAGGGGGAGAAGGGGAACCAGGACCTCAGAGACCACTTGCTATTCCCGCAACCCTCTCTTTTCCTCTCCTCCCCGACCTGTCCTGATCCTAGAAGACAGAGAGAAAAGGTCATAGCTGGAATTTAGCACCTAGGAGTCCAGTTCCTCCTCTCAGGCCCTTGGGGGCTCCAGGGTTCAAGTCGCCAGGCCTAAGTTCTCCCTGGAATGGGCGCTTGCCTGTGCCACAGGGGCACCTGTTTCCCAGCCAATCCTGAGTGCACCATCTGCTAGCCCCTTAGCAAAGGCCATGGGAAAGGGCAGGGCCAGGTGTGGGAGTTTGTGAGCCCCAGCTGAGCCTGAACCCCCCCTGAAGTGGTTGACTCTGAGTTACCTCTGCAAAGCAGTCTGGGAGTCGAAACAATAAGCTCCATTAAAGTCTATTATACTAGTGTGTCAGGATCTAGGGAGGTAAGTGAGAAAAAAGAGGCCTCGGTGGGCAAAAAAGGACCAGAATAAAGAGATTCTTCTGGGGGACTTTAGGACTATTCTAAGACATGGTCATCCTCTTTCTGTCTTTCATTCTTCAACTCAACTCGCTACTCTCCTGGTTGACAGAGGTGGGGGGTACAGGGGAGACTAGAGAAGGTAGTTACTGCCTTCACCCATGTTGTGCTCTAAGAACTGACTGATCTGGAAGGTTCACCTTAACCATCTGAAGGACCTTTGCAGATGTCTCAAATGGAAGAGATAAAAGAAAATGGAGAAGCAATATGCCGGTGAGTGAATAGTCAAAATCTTCAGATAAGACTGGGGCAAACTACTGATTTTTAAGAAGCAGGTGTATTTGCATAGATCAGACATTTGTTGGAAGAATTAAAGCTGGTCCATAAGTAGTTTGATCAAGATATAGGAAGTATTATAGAACACTGCTTTCCAATAGGAATATAATATGAGCCACGTATATAATGTTAAATTTTCTAGTATCTACTTTTTTTAAACCCACGTATTTTTAAAAGAAACAAGTGAGATTAATTTTAATATACTTCATTTGCCAAAATACATCCAAAATGTTATCATTTCAAAATATAGTCAACATATAACATAGAGATATTATACATTGTTTTTATATACTAAGCCTTTAAATCCAGTATGCATTTTTGTGCTTATGCACATTTCATTTTGAACTAGCCACATTTCAAGTGCACAATTGTCACATGTGGTTAGTGGTTATCATATTAGATGGTGAGGTTATAGAAGGACGATTATGTCACTAAGAACTTCTTTCTGCAAAGTTTTTGGAGAAGCACAACAAAAGAAGGATTTGGAATTGATCATAAATGATTGACAAACATTCATCATGCTCCTGCTGTGTGTCAGACACTGTGATAGATGCAGGGAGGAAGGAGATCTGACCTTAACCTAGAAAGAGTTCACTGCTTTTGCATAATATCCAGTCAGGTAGATTAGTGACTTCACCTGGATACTAAGAAACAAACAATAATGATAAGTAGTTTAAAAATAAAAAACTATGGGCCACTAGACTAGTTTTTTTTTTTTAGGCGTGATTTATGTTTTTGGATATGGTACAAAAAGAGCCTGTAGAAAGGAATGCTTTGGAATACATAAAGACTGCAATGGATGCAGCAGACTATTCATGCAACTTTCAGTCCATGATTCTCAAACTATAGCATGAAAGTCACCTGGAGGTCAAGAGATATCTAGCCCAACTAGTATAATATAGTTTATGAAGAAAATGTTTTACATCCTACTTTGGTGAGCAGCCTCTGGGGTCTTAAAAGCTTTTGAGCGGCCATCTAAGATACTCCACTTGTCCTGCCTCATCTGGAGCATGGGAGAATGAAGAAAACCATGTACACAAAGGAAAGATCAGCCCAAAGAACTAATGGACCACAACTACCACAGCCTCCACCAGACTGAGTCCAGTACAACCAGATGGTGCCCGGCTACCAACACTGACTGCTCTGACAGGGATCACAATAGAGGGGCCCAGACAGAGCTGGAGAAAAATGTAGAACAAAATTCTAACTCACAAAAAAAGACCAGGCTTACTGGTCTGACAGAGACCGGAGAAACCCCAAAGAGTATGGCCCCTGAACATCCTTTTAACTCACTTCTGAAGTCATTCCTGAGGTTCACCCTTCAGCCAAAGATTAGACAGGCCCATAAAACAAACAATAATACAGGTCACTCAGCCACTTATAGGAGACTAAATGGGCACACCAGCCCAGGGGCAAGGACAAAAAGGCAGGAGGGGACAGGAAAGCTGGATGAATGTAAATGGGGAACCCAAGATCGAGAAGGGGAGAGTATTGACACTTTGTGGGGTTGGCAACCAATGTCACAAAACAATATGTGTAATAATTGTTTAATGAGAAACTAATTTGTTCTGTAAACCTTCATTTAAAGCACAATCAGAAAAAAAAAAAAAGTCACCCGGCGGGCTTGTTAAAACAGATTCCTGCCCCCACCTCCAGAAACTCTGATTCCATGGGATTTAGGTAAAGCTCGAGAATAAAAACTCTTAGGTAATGATGATGCTACTACGTAGTCTGTGAACCACGCTCAGTGTAGTACTGGTCTAGGCAACTCTTATTTCTCTGAAGAGCTTTCGAAAAACCACTACAAAGATATGACCTAAGTCACATGCACCACATTTTTGCAATTTTAAAAACTAACAAGACTTAAAAAGTAGAAATACTGCATTTTGTAATTTCAGAATTTCTCACCTGCCCATTGGAAATAGGCAGTACTTTCTAAGTATGAATGGATTACATTTTGAAGTATTCAAACAAAAAAACTTGGTACTAAGACAGTAGTCAATAGACAAGCACTTTCACAGAAATCCCACTTTAATAAACTGGGGTTTGCACTTGTCCAGTTGCTTTCACATGTATTTCTCATTCTAACATCAGAGGTTTTATAAAAGTTACAGAAATGCCCAGAGATGGTTACATGAAAAAGTAGAAACCTCAAACTTTACCTAAGATTTACGTTATGAAATAAAATAAAAGTTGCAGGTGTAAAATATATTTAAAAGATACACAACTACTACAGTTTTACTTTAGCAGTAGTGTGTGTTTCAGGGGAGAAAATAATGGGGAAAAATACAATCTATTAACAAATGATACAAATCTAACAGGTTCATATGAAAGGACATAGCAAGAACTGGTCATCTGTATTTGTAAATCGTAATCCCAGGTGTAGTTTTGTTTTAAATTCCAAAGACTTTACCTCTGTACTTACACACAGGCCCTGATTTTGATTTGGAACTTGTGGTATGTTTCCTTCAAATTTAAAAATCTAGACTCATGCCTATTTCCTACAGAGAGCTACCATAGACATCAGCATAAATTAGTACAGTAATGAGTTCAAAAGCTTGCCTCAACTATTGGCAGAATGTTCTCACCAATTCATGTGCAGTATGAAATCAGTTTGGTAAATGTTATATAACCCATTAAGGATTTTCATCCTCCTTTCATTGCCAGTTTACCTTTATTCTTTATGTTTATATAATACATATGTTTATTATGCATACTTATATATTACATATTATATATGCACACATATATTCCACAAGAAAAATACCAAGCTTTCTCTCCTCAGAGACTTCACACCATTGAAAGCTATTCCTCTTCCATAAAATAATGGACAGGGAAAATGGAAAAAAAAAAACATAAAAATGTTGTGACCAGTTGATTAACATCTTTCTTTTCTATATCTCTATCTATCGAAGTGAAACAGGGAAAGTACCAGAATTTTAGACACTTATAAAATAAAGTATGAAATAATAGACAGTTCTGTCAGTGTGAAAGCACTTCAAGAAATAAGGATGAAGGTTTTCACCCTTAAGGCTCAAGCTTCTCAGATATTCAGTGGCCGAGAATACTGTGGCCATTTTAATTTTAATTTTATTTTTTACCTTAAGGTCATATACGTGGGGAAATAATATATTTATGAAGTGTGATGGTCAGATTTCCCCATCTATAAAAAAAAATAAAATGATATAATTATGCTCCCGAAGACAAGGCATACTCGTACTTTATTATGAAAAGGTTATTATAAAAGGAAAATATATCATTCTGTTTGTTTGAAGATACTTATGCAGTATTTAGGTGATCCCCGGTGGTGCAGAAGCCCTGGTGGTGCAGTGGTTAAGAGCTACAGCTGCTAACCAAAAGTTCAGCAGTTCTAATCTACCAGGCGCTCCTTGAAAAATCTATGGGCCAGTTCTACTCTGTCCAATAGGGTCGCTATGAGTTGGAATCGACTGACGGCAGTGGGTTTGGTTTTTTTTTTTTTGGTTCTAGTGGTGCAGTGGTTAAATGCTCAGCTGCTAACCAAAAGATCGGTGGTTCAAACCCATTAGCTGCTCTTCAAGAGAAAGATGTGGCAGTCTGCTTCCATAAAGATTTACAGCCTTGGAAACCCTATGGGGCAGTTCTACACTGTCCTATAGGGTCACTAAGGGGTGGAATCGACTCAACAGCAGTGGATTTTAGAGTATGCAGTATTTTTCATCATACTTCATAGTATAAAATGTCAGGTACTTTGTGGAAAATTCTCATCTAACTTAACTGGCAGAAGTTTGCAAAGGCCCAGGCAAGATAACTAGCAAACACACCTGGACACTCCAGTTTAATAGCTTCTTAATTAGGAATTATCAGCATTAATATTAATTTTACCTGCTTTTAGGATTTTGAAATGTTTCACAAGGCAAAGGAGAACAAAGAGATTCTGAAATTCCTGAAAACGGAATGAATGAGCACTTACGATACAAGCAATGTTTACTGAGATGGCTCCACATACACTTTCAGATACATTGGTTACTTTTAATTATAACAATAGAACTGTTTCATTAAAGTTAATTGCTACCTAGATTGAGTTGTAATCACTTTAAACAGTCATGCATAAAAATCATTTATTATACTGTGAACGTTTTATAAAGCTGTGTACAAAAACAAAACAAAACATTGTTAAATGTCCATCAACTTCAAACTTTTCTTCGAAGAGTCACCACTGTCTGTTTATTGGAGTAGAATAGATTTTTCATGCAATTTAAATTTGCTTTTAGTTTTCTTTTTTTAAAATGTTTCTCAATACATTTAACAAAGGCTTAAATATTATACCGAGGCTGTTTGTTTTAAAAAATAAAAGAGAAAAGCATAACACTGGGCCCCATTCCAAGTCCTTCTAAATGATAAAGGGGAGGGATAGGATTTTATATTCTTTATAAGCTCCCCGGGTGATTTTTTTGCACACTAAAGTCTGGAAACCAATGCTCCCCCACTCTGCTAACCAAACTTGTTTCTCCTCCTGTGGTTCCTATCTCATTGAATGGTAGCTGCATCTACTCAAAGCCCAACTCAGAAATGAAGGAGTCATTCTTAATATTGCCCACTTCCTCACCTCTATATGCAATTGTTACCAGAGAATGGCCTCGGTCCTTGTCTTCGGTGTAGGAAAGAATTCAAGCACTGAGACAAACAGTGCCAAGCAAGCAGAGGTTTATTAGCAAGCAGAGGGTTAGTAGTAAATGTACACTTGATTAGGAAGCGTCAAGCGGGCTACTCAGGTAGAGAAAGAATCAGAGTGCCCCTTAGTCATTTTCTTAGGGTTTTATACCCTTTGTCTCTTTTTCTGTCTCTATTAACATGTAAAGGCCAGGACAAGACCCCCCTACGAAGACTCTTTCCTTGGCTTAAGGTTTAATTACCAAGTTAGAGATCTTATCAAGGTAGGGACTTTATCAAGTTAAGGACTTTATCAAATCAAAGACCCCTGTAAAGATCATTTCCTTGGCTTAAAGTTTAACTATGTAGGGACCATCTTATTGAGGAATGTCACCACCCCCTTGCCTCTTCCTCTTCCCAAGTGGAAGCTCTCCCTCTCCCCCTTACACAATCTCCAAGCCCTAGATGACCTAGCCTTAATATCTCATCTACCCTCACTTCCCCAGCTCTCCAGCTACTGTGTTTGTTCTTGCCCTCATCACTATCGTCTCTACTACAATACTGCCTATATTACAACATCTTAATTAACTTCCTACTTCCAGTTTTACCACTCTAATATCTGTCCTCTACACTGCTTCTAGACCAGTACTTGTCAACCTTGGCTGAACATTGTAATCACCCGGGGAACTTTAAAAAAAAACATAATGTTTGGCCGCACCCTCATTGATTCCACTGTGCAGCTAAGGTTGAGAATGATAGTCTTAAAGGAATCTTTCCAAAAACATAAATTTAATCAAATCTCCAGAGCCTGCAGCAAAAAGTTGCTCACAGTGTGGTGTAGGTAGACGACATTTCTCAGACTCATCTGGAATGCTTATTAAATACACAGATTGCTGAACTCTCCCTCAAACCTCTAGGGCAGGGCACAGATATTTCAATTTTAAATAAGTAGCTCTAGGTGATTCTCAAATACACTAATTGTGGAGACACGTTGATCTATAGGTTAAAATCTAAACTCCACACCAGGTCCTCTAAATCAGGCTTCTGTAGCCCATTCTTTCCCCACCTCTCTCCCCTTTTAGCCCTACTTACCTGTTTGTACCTTCCTAAATGCATCAGTTTTGCATTCCCTTGCCTTTTTGCACACACTTGTAGGCCTGCATCCTCCTACCATCTGTTTGACAAGTAATTACTGATCTTTCAAGTACAATTCCTCTATGATGCTTTCTGGGACCCCTTCCTCCCTAAGAGAATGAAACTCCCTTTTTGTTCGTTTTGAAGCAAGTAGTACCCACAACCTACATTTATCACAGCATTAATATCATTTTAGAAATATTGCCTCACTTGAAAGTAACAATAGCCAACACTTCTTAAGCACTTACTACGTGCCAGGCATAATTCTAAAATGATTTGTATGACTTAACTTCATTTAATCCTTACAACTCTGTAAGGTAAAAAAAAAAAAAAATTTTTTTTTCTGTAAGGTAGATACCATTTATTATCATGTCGACTCTGTGGATGAGAACACTGAGTCACTTAGTAGCAAAGTAATTTGCGCAAGATTACACAGCTAATAAGCAACTAAGCCAGGACTCGAATTCATTATATAGAGGAGAAGCAAAAGCTCATTTCTAGTTTGGGGAGAGGATGATCTGAAATGAGAGAAGGCAGCAACAAAGCGAGCCTCTGTAAAAGAAGTCCCACATCCTGATCCTTCTTATGGTCAAAACCCCTGGGAGACTGGGGACTAGAATTGTTAAAAATCCCAGCTAGGTTTAAGGAAACCAGAGACTATAAAGGATTAATGCCTCTTATTTCCATTGTCTAGCCAGAGAAGTCTGGAAACCACAATTACAGAGTTGCAACAGCTAAGTGAGAGTCTAGGATGATGGGCCCTAGTGCAGCCTTGCAGAGGTGTACTTCATTACAATGAGCGAGACAGCATTCCAAATTTTCTTATGCCTCCATTCCAAGAGAGGCTCAAAAGTGGTTGAGTGTGGACCAGCAGATATAGAGCCTTCAAATTCAGGAAATGAATGATGAGCAGCCTTGTAAACTTGCTGACCAGTGAGTAAAGGGATATAGGCACATTAGCCACAGTTTATAATCAGTTTCTCCTTTAGAACAGAGACAATACCTACCATGTGCAAATGGATTTTTTTTCCTTTTAACACCTTATTCCTTCAGGGATCAGGCACAGACAAAGAGAACTGAAGTAGACTGCCACACTGTATAATAATACTCACTTGAAGCTGACAATAGGACTGTTAATCTGGATAGCATGAAGGTCTAATTATTTTGCAGATACAACACCCTGAGAGCTATCCACTAAGAAGGCCTTTGTCTTATCTCCCCTCCTCAACCCCCTACACTAATTGAATGGAGGCTGCCAAAAAGATATGTCCACATCTTAATCCCCAGAACCTGTGAATTTTACTTTATTTTGAAAACAGTTTTCTCAGATGTAATTAAATTAGGAATTTTGAGATGAGATCATCCTGTGTTATCCAAGTGTGCCCTAAATCCAATGACAAATGTCCTCATAATAGTGAAGCAAAGGGAAATTAGTGGGTTATAAAATTTTTTTTATAATTCATTTCCCCAGACCTTTTAACCCATTTCCCCTGACCATTTTTCATTAATTCCTGACACTTTACGAGCCACCACATCTACTGATGTGGGATGAGTTTTTTCAGTATAATATGTTAAAGTTCAGGAAGATACTCTAAGCCTTTAGTGAGGCTCCCTCAATACACCCTTAAAGTAGAAGATAGAGAGGCATTTATCTCCTATTATTTAGGACTTCCTTTCTAAGGTTTAATTGTTCCCTGCACCAGCTCTTGTAACACATCTGTGTTGCTTGTTAAGAAATCTGATAACAGAGGCTGGAGGTTTGTACAGGATTTAAGGGCTATTAACTCCATTATTATACCTAGATTTCCAGTAGCCCCAAATCCTCACTTATTGCATTCTAATGTTCCACTGGATGCTACACACTTTACTGTAATTATTCTTTGTAGTTATTTTTTTTCTG
Source organism: Elephas maximus indicus (assembly GCF_024166365.1). NCBI lineage: Eukaryota > Metazoa > Chordata > Mammalia > Proboscidea > Elephantidae > Elephas > Elephas maximus. The sequence goes on from NC_064846.1 coordinate 85,670,637, forward strand.
TATTATTGTCCATCCTGAGAGCCAATATTTGTTTGCCTTCACCTGGGAAAATCTACAATTTACCTGGATGGTGGCATAGTGGTTAAGAGTTAGGCTGCTAATCAAAAGGTCAGCAGTTTGAATCTACCAGGAACTCCTTGGAAACCCTATGGGACAGTACTACTCTCTCCTATAGGGTCACTATGAGTTGGAGTCAACTTGACCGCAACAGGTTCAGGTAAAGCCTCAGGGTTTTACTGAATCTGCCAGCTATTTCTTTCAAATTCTCCATGCTGATGCATAACCCTTGCAATTTAAAAAATGAATCTAAATTACTGCAATATGTTGATGATCTACTCATATACTCAGCAAGCCTGCATTGATGACAGCATAAACATACTAAAATATTTACCTACTGCAGGGCATAAAGTTTCTAGAAAAAAACTACAATTGGCCCAGCATTCCGTTAAGTATTTAGGTCATTGAATTTCTGCAGAAGGCATTTCTATTGATCCTAAGTAGAAAGAAGCTGTTTTTGCTTTTCTTATCCCCCAAACTAAGAAATAATTATACGAGTTTCTGGGGATTACGACTACTGTAGAACTTGGATTCCTAATTTTTCCTTGTTAGCCCAACCCTTATATAAATATTTGAAAGCTTCCAAACCAGATCCTTTCCAAATTGCACTGAAAGATCAGGAAGCCATAATTAAAAGAAGCTCTAGCAAACACACCTGCACTAGGCTTTCCTAACGATCACCTAGAATTTTCTCTGTTTGTAAACGAAGCCTCTGGAAATGCTTTAGGCATTTTAACCCAGAAGCACGTAGAACATCAGAGGCCAGTAGGCTACTATGCCTGCAGCTTGACCCTGTAGCTAAGGGCTTCCCTCCCTGCCTCAGAGCTGTTGATACCACGGCAAAACAAATCAAAAGCACTCAGATATAGTGCTGGGAAATTTTTTAAATGTTTGTGTTCTCCACGCACTATCTGCAATTATTGACTCACCTTTGATTCAACATCATTCCACCAGTTGACTCATTTCCTTTGAAGTTTCCCCACTGGCAGCACCTAATATTAGACTATATTCTGTGGATTGTTTAAATCCCACCACTCTTCTTCCAGAAATTGACTGTAAGGATTACCCAACTCATGACTGCTTAAATTTAACTGAACAGCCTTTAAATCCCCCAAAAGATTTAAGAGAAACACCTTTGGCTAATCATGATTTAATTTTATTTGTTGATGGCTCCTGTCTTAGTTATCTAGTGCTATTGAAACAGAAATACCACAAGTGGATGGCTCTAACAAAAAGAGATTTATTCTCTCACAGCCTAGGAGGCTAGAAGACTGAATTCATGGTGTCAGCTCCGGGGGAAGGTTTTCTGTCTTTGTTAACTCTGGGGGAAGGTCTTTGTCATCAATCTTTCCCTGGTCTAGGAGCTTTTCATGGCAGGGATCTCTGGTCCAAAGGACGCTCTGTGCTCCTGGCCCTGTTGTCTTGGTGGTAGGAGGTCACCCCACCTCTCTACTCACTTCTCTCTTTTATATCTCAAAGGAGATTGACTCAGCATACACCCAATCTTGTAGATTGAGTCCTGCCTCATTAACATAACTGCCTCTAATCTTGCCTCAGTAACATCATAAAGGCAGGATTTACAGCACATAAGGAAATCACATCAAATGACAAAATGGTGGACAATCACGCAATACTGGGAATCATGGCCCAGCCACGTTGACATACATTTTGTGGGGAGGTACAATTCAATTCCCAACTGTTCCTACTTGAAACCCTGCTCTTAGTAGCTCTCACTATCAGGCCTGGATCCCATCATAATCTCTACTGAGGTTCCTGAAAGTCAAGCCCTTCCCGAAGCTACTTCAGTCCAACAAGATGAATTAATTGCTCTTAATAAAAAATAATAAAAACTAACCTGTTGTGGTCAAGTTAATTCTGACTCATAGCAACCCTATGGGACAGAGTACAACCCATAGGGTTTCCAAAGAGCAGCTGGTGGGTTTGAACTGCCTACGTTTTGGTTAGCAACCAAGCACTTAACCACTGTGCAATCAGGGCTCTGTTGCTCTTACCAAAAATAAAACCAAAACCTGGTGCCCTTGAGTTGATTCTGACTCATAGCGACCCTATAGGACAGACTAGAACGGCTCCATAGAGTTTCCAAGGAGTGCCTGGTAGATTCGAACTGCCTTTAGCAGCCATAGCTCTTAACCATTATGCAACCAGGGTTTCCAATTGCTCTTATTAGAGCCTGCAAATTTGCTAAAGGAAAATACATTTACATGGATTCTAAACATGCCATCAGAATGACTCATGATTTTAGCATGTTATGGAGACAGAGAGGATTTCTAACCTCTTCTGGAATTGCCTTAAAAAAATGAAACTTTAGTAGCAGAACTTTTAAACACTTTACTACTCCCCTCTGAGATTGCTGTAATAAAAACACAGGCTCATCAACCTAAAGGAGTCCCTCGTACTGCAGAGATCAGAAGGAATAACCTTGCTGATAAAGCAGCCAAACAAGCCGCCTCTCAAGTTACTTTATCCCTAAAGGAAACAAAGATTACCCTAATTATCTCATAAATTATTACAATTTTAATGAATTAACTTTAGAAAAATTAACAAAAAACAAAAATAAAAAAAAACAATTAGCTAAAATTGAAAAACAGAGGAGAACAGAGTGTTCTCAGGATCCCATAACCAAATTATGATTGGGGCCTAATCAGAAAGCTTGTCTTTTCTAAATCATTTCATGTTCCTAAGTTGAAAGCTATCCATTAAGGATCCCATTTAGGATGAGATAAAATGATTGAAAATTTAAAGAAATACTGGTGGTGACAATTTTTTGAGGCGGCCACACATATTGCCTCTCATTGCTCCATTTGTTCTTGCTATAACCCAGGCAAACCTTTAAAGTTTCACCTGGAAGATACCCATTACCTTCAGGACCAGTGCTTGAATGGTAATTAAATTTTATCTAGCTCCCACCTTCACATGGTTACAAATATGTATTTATTAATGGTTTGCAGATTTTCACATTGGGTAGAGGCCTTTCCTAGCTACTGTGCCACTGCAACCTTTGTGGCTGAGGAACTTCTAGAAAACATAAGTCCCACTTGGGAAGCACCAACAATTCTTTGCAGTGACAGGAGAACCTGTTTTACTGGATAAGTAATTAACTTGTAATTAACTAACTCTTGTGCCACTAATTTACAGGGAATTAAAACCTGGATCCACCTATCCCAGATGAAGGAGCTAAAACACCTTCCTGGACTGTTCAACCTACTGAAGGACTTAAGCTAAAATTCAGACACCCCACTGCCAGAAGCAGACAACATCTGAGGCAGACATCTGAGACCCTGGACCAGGCCTGGAAATGCACCTCTTTATTTTTATTTATTTTACCTTTGCTATAGTTTTACTGTATTGGGCAGATATTTATGCTCACCATTTTAAAAGGTTTAATTGTTGGATATGTGGTGCCCTCCCAACTTCAAGTCAGTATGGCCTTCCCTGGCGGATCTCTCCACTACAGGAATCTGATTGGGTTGCTCTTGATCTATGGATACAAGAACCACAACCACGGAGAAATAGTTAATTATTATAGGAAATCACTATCACTAGATTTTACATTGATAAATGGTCTCTTTTCAGATCTGAACGAAACTCAGGCCATAACTCAACATTTATTTTACTGAATAAAGCCACTCAAAAAGAGTTAATTAAAGAATCTTCCAAACCCACAATCAGTACTCTTTGTATTGTAGGTCCATATCAACAACTGTTGGATGGATTCATCTGGCTAACCCCCCAAGCAGGGAGACTAAGTCAGACTGCTCCTCTTTGCTGGGAGCAATCTAACCACACCCACATGAATAACCCAGCCCTCCTCGGACTTATATTATGGCTTCCAATGTCTGAATGTGCGTCAAATATAACTTTACAAGCTATTGGCTCCTTTTGGTCATACAGAACCAAACTTTGGCCTTAGCTACCACCAGGCTGCATTGGAAGATGCACTCGGGGCCTCAGCTGGACTCAAAGATGTATTTTAACTGAACTCTCTTTACCAGCTAATGCACCCACATTGAGGGCTGGGTGGTCTTGATCAGTATTTCATCGGTTATAGTGGCAGTATTTGCATCTCAAGTAGGACTTGAATGTTATGGCACGTGTAGAAGTATTAACTAAATATGTACAAACTGCCCTAAATTGCAGTGCCCATGGACTTCAAGAGATCAGTACCAAAATAGCTATAATGAGAAAAGTAGTACTGCAAAATAGAATGGCCCCGACATCCTAATTGTGGCCCAAGGAGGTAACCATGCCATAGTAAAGTCTGATTGCTGTTTCTATATTCCTGACAATAATGCTAATATTACAATCTATGTGAATCATATGCAACATGTAGTATCTCATCTTAATGATCCTGTTCCCTCCTTAAATGAAATTAGGAGTAATTGGTTTTCCTCTTGGGTTGGATGGTGGGAAAAATTGCTACAGTATTTTGCAATCTTTATATTCCTCATCGTTTTTATTATTATAATTGCAAAACACTGTTTTGGTTTAATTCAATGCATTTTATATAAGAAATGCTGTGTTTCAGATCAATTTAATCTTTCTAATAAAATTATGGTAGTTTGTTCTCAGGAAGAATGTGTCCATAACTAACTGAACTGGCTAGGGCCTCTCACTTAGGCTCTGATTCATTCCTTCCTGATGGAATAGCCCACCTTTACATTTCAAAGAACTTTAATCTGAAGCTAATCTGATCTACAATCAATCATTAATGCCCATATACAATTCCCCTTTTTCTTGATATTTTTAGTTGGCTACTGTGATGGTTAATCTTCTGTGTCAACTTGGGAGAGCCAAGATTCTAGTGGTTTGGCAGTTATGATGCAGTTTGGCAGTTATGTAATGATGTAATCACCTCCATGATGGGATCTGCTATGAGCAGCCAATCAGTTGAAAGGGAGTTTCCTTGGGGGTATGGCCTGCATCCAATATATATGGACTTTCTAGAAAAGCTCACTGCCTTTTGCTCTGCTCTGGATCCTGTATTCATCTCGTCATCATCTGAACTCTGGCTCTTGGGAGTTGAGCCAGCACCTTGCCATCTTACCTTCTGATCTTGGGTTCATCAACCTCCACAGCCCAAAAGCTAGCAGCCTGTCATCTGACCTGCCAATCTGGGAGTCATCAGTCCCTGCAGCTATGTGAATCAGGAAAAATCTCCAGCCTGATGCTTGGCCCAGGGACTTGGGACTTTCCAACCTCTACAACCGAATGAGCCATTTCCTTGAAATAAATCTCTCTTTCTCTGTATATATATGTGTGTGTGTGTATATATACATACATGGAAGACTAAAGAAATGATGCCTTTGAATTATGGTATTGGTGAAGAATATTGAATATAACATGTACTGCCAGAAAAATGAACAAATCTGTCTTGGAAGAAGAAGTACAGCCAGAATGCTCATTAGAAGTGAGAATAGAGAGACTACGTCTCACATACTTCGGACATGTTGTCAGGAGGGACCAGTCCCTGGAGAAGGACATCATGCCTGGTAGAGGGCCAGTGAAAAAGAGGAAGATCCTCAACGAGATGGAATCCTCATGAAGTTATGCCCAATCTAGATCTCTTTGTGCCTTCAATAAACTCTTTGCTTTAATTTTAAGAGATGCTCCAGTTTGCTCTTTGACAACATAATTCCCAATAGGAGACAGAGAAACTGTGTAGAAATACCCTGAATGAAACAAGGTGAGCAGAACATGAACTGGATCTAAGGAGGGAAAGTATAAGGAGGAGGGTGAGGGCTCCAGGGATATTCCAATCCACAGGGCATGAAGGGAGCCAGGATCCAGAGACAGAACTATTCACCAGTAGTGGTCCCAGATCATTAGGGTGGGTGGTCCACACAGAGTAATAGATCCATAGAGTGTTCAGGAGGTTCCCCACCAGACCAGACTTTGGTAAGCTCTCGCCACTCCTCGCACTTGGTCAGGACCAGGTCCCAATTTCTGGCTGCAGCCAACAGGGAGCACCCAGGCACCCATACCCAGTGACCCTCCTCCCACCCTCCTGGTGATTGGCATCATGGACCCCCACACTTCTGATTCCCTGCCCACTCAGGGACCCTGGTATGAGCCCCCTCTGTCCCCCCAGCAAGCCCCACCCCACCAGCCAATCCCCCATCCACCCAGCAAGTGACAGTGATCACACCACCAGTTGCGCTATATACTCCCCTGCCCGCTGCTCCTCCCACCTGGTGGATGAGAGAGAGTCTCCACGTCCCCAGTCATCCACCACACTCCCCAACCCCCACTCAACCCACCTGGTGAGCAGCAATGAGCACAACCATGTTGTAGGTAACCTACCACACCTGCCTGCCTATCAGACCCAAAACCTGCTGCTCCACTCACTGAGTAGAAGAAAGTGATATCATGCCCCTGGTCACCCTCCACACTCAGCTGCCCTATGCACAAGGTGAGCTATAGAGATCATGCCTGAGTTGTCAGTCCCCCATCACACTCTTCTGCCCATCACACCCACTTGCCTGCCACCCAGCACATCCAGTGAGCAGCAAATAGTGCTCCCACACTCCTGGTCACCCACCACACTCCCCCACCCACCACCCACCAACCCAGCAAGTGGCAGTGAGCACACCTGCCCTGATGATCACCCATCACAACTCTCTGCCCACTACACCCCCACGCCCACTTCCCAGTCCACCCAGCAAGCAGCAGAGAGCCCTCCCACACCCTGGTTGCCCTCCAAACCCCATCACCCTGCCCAACGGTGAGCAGCAGTGAGCATGCTTACTCCACTGGTCACTGACCACACCCCCTGCCACTCATCCTCAACCTGCTGCCTTTTTCACCAAATAGCAGCAATGAGAGCACCTGCCACACTGGTCACTTGCCAGCTGCCCCACACATCCAGTGAGCATTGCTGGTCTATAACAGAACTACTTGAGAAGGATTTCAGAATACTTATATTTAGGATCCTCAAAGAGCTCAAGGAAAACAGAAAAAAAAAACTTAGAAGAATTCAGGAAAACAATCCAAGAACAAAATGACAGACTCAATGGACAATTAGAAACCATGTTGTTGTTGTTAGGTGCCATCGAGTTGGTTCTGACTCATAGCGACCCTATGCACAACAGAACGAAACACTGCCTGATCCTGAGCCATCCTTACAATCATTGTTATGCTTGAGCTGATTGTTCCAACCACTGTGTCAATACACCTCATTGAGGGTCTTCCTCTTTTCCACTGAGCCTGTACTCTGCCAACCATGATTTCCTTCTCCAGGGACTGATCCCTCCTGACAACATGTCCAAAGTATGTAAGATGCAGTCTTGCCATCCTTGCTTCTAAGGAGCATTCTGGTTGTACTTCTTCTATTAGGAACCATACAAAACAACAACTAGACATACAGAAGATTAACAATAAAATATCAGAAATAGATAACTCTATGGAAGAACACAGAAGTAAAATTGAATCAATAGAGGAAAGAATCAGTGAAATAGAGGAAAAACCCCTTGATACTAATTTGTTTGAGGCACAAACAGAAAAAAGAAAAGAATGAAAGAAATTAAGAAAGCCTAAGAGTTCTGTGGGCTGTCATCAAGAGCAATAATTTATGTGTAATAGGAATTCCAGAAGAGGAGCGGAAAAAAGTACAGAGAGAATTTCTGAAGCTATATAGGCTGAAAACTTCCCAAATATCATGAAAGATGAGAAGGTTACCATCCAAGAAGCTCACTTAACCCCATAGACCTCCAAAAATTCACCAAGACGTATCATAATAAAACTTTCCAAAAACAAAGAAAAAGAAAGAATTCCTAAAGCAGCTCATGAAAAGCTAAATATCACTTAAAATGGGGCTTCAATAAGACTAAGTGCTAATTTCTCATCAGAAACCATGCAGGCAAGAAAGCAATGGGATGACGTATATAAAATCCTGAAGGAAAAGAACTGCCAACCAAGAATCATGTATTCAGAAAAATTGTTTTTCAAAAATGATGGCAAAACTAAAACATTCTCAGATAAGCAGAAACTAAGGCAATATGAAAAAACCAGACGAGATTTGGATAGAGAATCAACAGCATCAGACAACAACCTGAGAAAAAGACACACAACAACATCATTCAGATACCAACCCAGATAAAGGCTTCACAAAAGCAAAATAAAGCTAAAAAACTAACTACAGGAAACCAGAGGAATTAACCTAAAATGACAACAACCTCAAAACGAAAATGGGGAATAAAAGATGTAATTATAGAACTTTTATATGGGGAGGAGGAAACCCTGGTGGCATAGTGGTTAAGTGCTACAGCTGCTAACCAAAGGGTTGGCAGTTTGAATCCTCCAGGCACTCCTTGGAAACTCTGTGGGTCAGTTCTACTCTGTCCTACAGGGTCGCTATGAGTCAGAATTGACTCGACAGCACTGGGTTTGGTTTGGTTTTTATATGGAGAGGAAGTCAAGGCGATTTCAAGATATAACAGACTATTTTAATTTTAAAAGGCTTAAGGTAAGCTTCAGGGAAAACACAAAGAAAAGTAATAAATCTCACCAAAATAAAGAAGAAAACAAAAAAGACTCAGTAAGCATAAAAACAATGATTGATAGGAAAAGAAAATCCCATTCTGATGAGAGTTTTTATCAGGACTGGATGTTAGACTTTATCAAATGCCTTTTCTGCATCAATTGAAATGATCATTTGATTCTTTTCCTTTGTTTTATTTATGTGGTGAATTTCATTAATTGATTTTCTAATGTTGAGCCACAGTTGCATCACTGGCATGAATCCCACCTGATCATGATGTATTATTTTTTTATATGCTGTTTTATTCTGTAGAAACCCTGGTGGTGTAGTGGTTCAGTGCTACGGCTGCTAACCAAGAGGACAGCATTTCAAATCCTCCAGACGCTCCTTGGAAGCTCTATGGGGCAGTTCTACTCTGTTCTATAGGGTCGCTATGAGTCAGAATTGACTCGATGGCAGTGGGTTTGGTTTGGTGGTTTGATTTTATTCTGTTAGCTAGAATTTTGTTGAGAATTTTTATATCTATATTCATGAGAGATATTGGCCTGTAATTTTCTTTTTATTCTGGTGTCATGTAGATTTTAGAGATTAGACTCTGATCGGATTTGTTGTAGCCAAAAATTTTTTCCCAGTCTGTAGGTTTTCTTTTTACTCTTTTGGTAAAGTCTTTTGATGAGCAGAAGTGTTTGCTTTTTAGGAGCTCCCAGTTATCTAGTTTCTCCTCTGGTGTTTGTGCATTGTTAGTAATGTTTTCTATACTGTTTATGCCATGTATTAGGGCTCCTAGCATTGTCTCTATTTTTTCTTTCATGATCTTTATCGTTTTAGATTTTATATGTAGGTCTTTGATCCATTTTGAGTTAGATTTTGTGCATGGTGTGAGATATGGGTCTTGTTTCATTTTTTTGCAGATGGATATCCAGTTATGCCAGGACAACTTATTAAAGAGACTGTCTTCTCCCCAATTAATGGACTTTGGGCCTTTTTCAAATATCAGCTGCTCATATGTGGATGAATTTATGTCTGGATTCTCAATTCTGTTCCACTGGTCTATGTGTCTGTTGTACCAGTACCAGGCTGTTTTGACTACCGTGGCAGTATAACAGGTTCTAAAATCAGGTAGTGTGAGGCCTCCCACTTTGTTCTTCTTCAGTAGTGCTTTACTTATCCGGGACCTCTTCCCTTTCCATATGAAGTAGGTGATTGGTTTCTCCATCTCATTAAAAAATGCCATTGGAGTCTGGATCAGGATTGCATTGTATCTGTAGATTGCTTTGGGTAGAATCGACATTTTCACAATGTTGAGTTTCCTATCCATGAGCAAGGTATATTTTTCCACTTACGTAGGTCTCTTTTGTTTTCTTGCAATAGTGTCTTGTAGTTTTATTTGTATAGGTCTTTGACGTCTCTGGTTAGATTTATTCCAAAGTATTTTAATCTTCTTGGTGGCTATTGTAAATGGCATTGATTTGGTGATTCCTCCTCGAAGTTCTCTTTGTTGGTGTCGAGGAATCCAATTGATTTTTTGTATGTTTATCTTGTATCCTGATACTTTGCTGAAATCTTCTATTAGTTCCAGTAGTTTTCTTGTGGATTCTTTGGGGTTTTCAGCATATAAGATCATATCATCTGCAAATAGAGATACTTTTACTTCTTTCTTACCAATTTGGATGACCTTTATTTATTTTTCTAGCCTCCAGCACAACATTGAATAAGAGTGGTGATAAAGGGCATCCTTCTCTGATTCCCGTTCTTCAGGGGAATGCTTTCAGACTCTCTCCATTTAGGATGATGTTGGCCATTGGCTTTGTATAAATGCCCTTTATTATGTTGAGAAATTTCCCTTCTATTCCTATTTTGCTGAGAGTTTTTATCATGAATGAGTGTTGGACTTTCTCTAATGCCCTTTCTGCATCAAATGATAAGATCATGTGGTTCTTGCTTTTTGTTTTATTTATGTGATGGATTACATTGATTGTTTTTCTAATGTTGAACCATCCCTGCATACCCGGTATGAATCCCACTTGGTCAAGGTGAATTTTTTTTTTTGATACGTGTTGAATTTTATTGGCTAGAATTTTATTGATGTTTGGGTCTATGTTCATGAGGCGTATTGGTCTGTAATTTTCTTTTTTGTGGTGTCTTTACCTGGTTTCGGTATCAAGGTTATGCTGGCTTCATAGAATGAGTTTTGGAATATTCCATCCTTTTCTATGCTCTGAAATACCTTTAGTAGTAGTGGTGTTAACTCTCCTCTAAAGTTTCGTAGAATTTTCCAGCGAAACCATCAGGTTCAGGGCTTTTTTTTTTTTAGGAGTTTTTTAATTACCTTTTCAATGCCTTCTTTTCTTATAGGTTTATTTAGTTGTTCTATCTCTATGTTAAGTTTTTGTAGGTAGAGTGTTTCTAAAAATTTGTCCATTTCCTCTGGGTTTTCAATGTATTTATTATGGTTATGTCCTCCTGGTGTAGTGACCTTTTAATCATTTTATAGTGCCCTTCCTTATCCTTTTTGGTGGATTCTACCATAAAGTCTATTTTGTCAGAGATTAATATTGCCACTCCTGCTCTTTTTTGATTGCTGCTTGCTTGATATATTTTTTTCTATCCTTTGAGTTTGTTTGTGTCTTTGAGCCTAAGGTGCGTCTCTTGTAGGCAGCATATAGATGGATCGTGTTTTTTTATCCATTCTTCCACTCTCTGTCTCTTAATTGGTGCATTTAGTCCATTTACATTCAATGTAATTATTGACATCTATGAGTTTAGTGCTGTCATTTTAATGTCTTTTTGTGTGTGTTGTTGACGGTTTCTTTGTTTCACTTAATTTTCTGTGCCAAGTGATTTTTCTTTATGTATTTTCTTTTCATCTTTTTCATTGTTGTTGATTTTGTATTTGCTAAGTCTTTATGTTTTTCTTGTTTTTTTTTATTTTGATGTGTAGGATTGTTAGTTTCCTTTGTGGTTACCTTAATATTTACCCCTATTTTTCTAAGTTTAAACCAATCTTTTATTTCTTTAGATTGCCTTGACTTCCTCTCCATGTGCAAGATCTCTGAGTCCATTTTTAGTCTTTCTTTTTTGTTTTAATGTTTCATCTTGTACATATTGACTTCTGTTTCCCTATTGTCAGTGTTTTAGCTTTGATTTATTTTTGTGTCTTCCCTTTCTGGGTTGATATCTGATTGCTCTGTCCTGTGTTCTAGTCTTGGGTTGTTAGCTGATGTTATTGATTTTCTAACTGGAGGTATTCTGTTAGTATTTCTTGTACTTTTGGTTTGGTTTTTTACAAATTTCCTAAACTTCTGTTTATCTGGAAATGCCCTAACTTCGCCAAGATATTTGAGAGACAGTTTTAACGTGGTATTAGATGCATGTAGTAGTCTTTTGCCAATTGAGCACCACTTTTCAGTGGTTCTGGAGGCCTGAGTAGACTCTCAACTGCTCAGTCTCTCCCAATGTGGATAACAAGTCCCGAATGCCACTGCTTGCCTCACCACCCATGCCAGCCAATCTGGCCTGCAAGGTGTTGGTTCCCACAGGGTCAGGTCAGGCAACTCCTCTCAACTTCTGAACAGTCTCTCCCTCCCCCTGTCACTCAGTCTGATTCTTCAGCTTTGTCTTTGATGTTCAGGGCTCCTAGATTGTCATATATAATTGATTCACTTGTTTTTTCAAGCCTTTGTTGTAAGAGGGACCACAGTAAGTGTCCCACTACTCTGCCATCTTGGCCCCACCTCCAGATTGGAACTCTTGTATGCTGCTGATGTGATCGTAAAATGGTACAACCACAATGGAAAGCGGTATGGTGTTTCCTCAAAAGGCTAGAAATAGAAATACCATAGGATCCAGCACTCCCACTCTTAGGTATATATCCTAGAGAATAAGAGCAGGGGCACAAATAGACATATGCACACCCATGTTTATTGTAGCACTATTCACTATAGCAAAAAGATGGAAACAACCTAAGTGTCCATCAATGGATGAATGGATAAAAAAATGTGGTGTATACATAAAGTGGAATATTACACATCGATAAAGAATAATGACAAGTCCATGAAACATTTTATAACACAGATAAATCTGGAGGACATTATGCTGAGTGAAATGAGTCAATAATATAAGGACAAATATTATATGTTACCACTTTTATAAAAAGTCAAGAATAGGCTTACTTACAGAAAGCAATGTTCTTTGATGTTTATCAAGGATGGGAGGGGAAGGGAGGGAGAAACACTTTCTAGACAGTAAACACGTGTTAATTCTGGTGCAGAGAAAATCAATACACAATATGGGGGAAGTCAGCACAGCATGACCAAGGTAAATGATGACTCTGAGAGGTATGGAAGAATAAAGGACAACTACAGTGAATGCTTTAACATATACAGTTTTGCAACAACAGTCATAGCAACCAAAAATTTGTGAGTGCTTTCATAGATAGATATGTATGTCTAATAGGCGTAGGAAGGCATATGGGAATACATGTGTGTGCATATATAGGTATAGTTGTGGGCATTTTTATATACCGTATTTGACGCAAATAATGGACACTTTCTACATTTGTTTGCCAACTGCTCCCTCCCCCCATAATGTATTTTCATAAGCGCCACTCTGCCAAATTTTTTACACATTGCTGTAAAAAAGTTAGCATAGTACACTTACAAAAATACCTTGCAGGGGGAGGGAGTAGTTGACAAACAAACGTAGAAGGCATGTGTTATTTATGTTAAAATGTGGTATGTATTTGTATGTGCTGTATATGCATTCACATGTATAATGTAGCACATAGGGGTCACAGTTAGGAAAATTTCCTAGACATATCCAAACACTTCGTGGGACTAAGTTACTGGGTTTGAAGGCTCAGGACTATAGTATCAGGGGACATCTAGGTCAATTGGCATAACATAGTTCATAGACATAATGTTCTGCATCCTAGTTTGGTGAATAGTGTCTGGGGTCTTAAAAGCTTGCTAGCAAGCATATAAAAAAAATATATAAGGTACAACTATTGTTCTCCTCCTGTCTGGAGCAAAGGAGAGTGAGGGAAAGCAAACATCCAAGGAAGTAATCAGTCTACAGGACTAATGGCTCACACAAACCACAGCCTCCTCTAGCTTGAGACAAGACGAACTAGATGATGCCCAGCTACCACTACCGACTGGTCTCACCAGAAATGTAGTAGAAGGTACTGGTTAGAATGGGATAAAAATGTAGGACAAAACTCAAATTCATAAAAAAAAAGACCAGACTTACTGGACAGATAGAGACTAAAGGAGCTCCTTAGACTATCGTTCTGACACCCTTTTAATCTGGAACAGTTCTGCAAAAGGACAAATCACTCACGGATGTCACCTTTCAGCCAAATAATAGATTGGCCTGTAAAATAAACAATAACATCCATGAGGAACGTACTCCTTAGAACAATCAACTACATGAGACCAAATGGGCAACATTTGCCCAAAAGCAAAGATGAGAAGGCAAGGAAGGACAGGGAAACGAGAGGGATGGAAACAGAAAAGGTAGGGTGGAAATAGGAAGAGTGCTGACACATTGCAGAGATAGCAGCTAATGTCATGGTACAATTTGTGTGTGAACTGTTGAATGGAAAACTAATTTGCTGTGTAAACTTTCACCTAAAACACAATAAAAATGTTCTCTAAAAAATGAAATTAATATAATAGCATGCTACCAGCATTTTTGAAAAATGAAACAGTAGAAAATACTACAATATCTGGCACATATTATAAGTACTGCTTTATAAAATTTCCATTTATAAATACATAGAGATAGTAGATATGCATGATTAAGATAGATAAAGGGAAGGTGCACAAAGACAGCACATATACATAAGCTAAAATGGGGTAAAGCAAAGAAGCAATTACCATTAATTTACACGGGAAAAATCTTTTAGCGTTCCTGTTCCCAGATCCAAAAAATAACCTACCGAGTCATACCAAATAACACATAAAACCTGAAAGAACACTAACATATACTAAAAGCAGGAATGATATGATAAATACACAGCCTATATAAAGTGGAAATAATATACGTACAGTGTAGTTTCACTTACCATAATCGGGAACACAGTGAGCATACAGGAAGGCTGAGACGTGTTGGTGGTGATGATGGCAGCCCCAGTAGTTTAGCTATGGTGGCTTGATGCTGAGATGCTGGGTGCAGCTCCCAAGAAAGGAGCTTGGCCACATCACTCTCCCTGTTGTTGTGCTCTGCCTCTTCAACTGCTCGCTGCAAAAAAAAAAAAAAAAAAAAGACCACTATTTCCACTTTTCGCCTTTTTTCATAAAAGCAAAATTCCTCTTTGAATTTTGTTTGGCTAGCTAAAACAGGTACTAACATAAGTCTTTCATAAAAGCCAAATGGAGTAAAGCAGACTTTCCAAAAGCGGGGGATACCTATATTTATTTTACTTGGTCATAATTTAAAATGCATTTCTTATGGTGGATCATAACTGAAAAAATTTGAAAGCCACTATTCTATTGGGCTAAAATACATGACTCAAACCTAAAGTTAAGGGTCCTTTTGCATTGTTACAGATTGTGTGTGTGCGTGTGCTTGTGTGTGTGTGTGTGTGTGAGTAGCTAAAGAACATGTAAGCATTTGGTGTTCTGCCTCCCTCCCTTCCATGACAGGTATGTATTACTGAGGTTACACTGTATTGCAGGGTAGTTTTGAAAAGTAGAAGCACTGTGTGTAACATGCCCAACATAGAGTAAGTTTCTATAATGGAGACAGTTCAGCAAATAAGTAGCCAGGTATATTTCAGTAGTCTTATCCTACTTCTACAGAGGTCACCTACAGTAGCATTTGCCTGATTGCCAGTATGAAGTCAGCTTATTAAATCAAGTACATTATAAAAATGCTTAGTCCATTGACATACTTTGGAGGGATAGATGATATATCAGTCTATGAGCCTTTGTGTTTAACAAGGAGATATGGTATCTGAGATGGGAAAATATTTTTTAAATATGGGTTATGTAATCAATAGTTCTTCAGACTCCTACTCCCCCAAATACAAACATATGCACACACACACACACCTACTTGAATCAGAGAAGCTCCACTTTCATCTTTCACACTGGGCTTCTAAATCAGATTTAGTTTGAAGAGTTCCACTGACTGAGTTTAACCATTACTTAGAGCTCGCTTCATAACCAGGAGTGAGTACTGCAAACAGAAATGCATGTTTTTGTTCTTGGTTTTGAATGTGAATTATGTACTTTAGAATGACTTTCTTGTCACTTCACAAAATTTATCTTTCAAGATGGCCTTAAAAGAGGTATACTGGAAATATTATTGGATTAGGTAAGAAGCCCCAGACTCACATTCTCCCTTGCAAGTTACCAGCTTTGTTTCCTGGGATAAGCCATTTGACTTCTCTGGATCTCAGTTTCCTTGTTGATAAAACGAGGTTGGTTTAGGCCAGATTGAGGTACCATGTAGGTTTTAACTCTTGTGCCAAGTCTGATGAGTTGGCAGGGTTTTCCTAAAACACTGTGTTTAGAAGGATTCTGAGGCTCAATGGAAAAGAGCACTGTGAACCTTTAATAATATCTACCACGGGCAAGGAAGGGGGTAGTGGAAGCATTTGGGCAACTTATTTGTTATGTCTGGATAAATAATGGTAAATACAAAGGATAATATACATACAAAAATACTAGGTTTGTGCTCTCCTCTCCTCCTCTCCTCTCATAGCTTCTTAAAAAGGCATACAACTATATAAAACAATAATTGCAACAGTGTACTAATGCATTTATAACATTTTTAGACCTAATATGTACAAAAATAATAACAGAGAAAGGAGGAAGATGGAGTATAAAGTTTCTGTATCTCACTGGAATTAAGTTAGTATGAATCCTTGAAAAAGAAATTTAAAGAATCAAAATTCTTTCCAGTTCTAAACAATCTAATGCACTGTTTTTAACAATTAAGGACTATATCAAATAAAATGTAAAGCATATGAATAAATGATAAAGTCCAATAAACTTCTGAGCTAAGAGACTGACAAAATGACTTGGACCACTCACCACAATAGCAGACAACCAAATAATAGCAAAGAAAAATTAATCAAAAGAAAAAATATATTAAAGACTTACCTGCTTCTCCAGCTTCATGTCTGATCTCAGTCACTACCACATTAGTAGTATATGTGTGCTGTCCACACACACTCTATACCCTACCGTACCCATACCCATTGCCATTGAGTTGATTCTGACTCATAGCGACCCTATAGGACAGAGTAGAACTGCTCCAAAGGGTTTCTAAGGAGTGGCTGATGGATTTGAACTGCCAACCATTTGGTTAGCTGCCATAGCTCTTAGCTACTGCACCACCAAGGCTGCATTCTATACCCTAAAAAAAACCCAAATTACCCTAGCCAGAGTGAATTATTTGTAGTTCTTTTTTAATGTTCCATGATGTTTCTTGCTTCTAGGCCTGGGCACATGCTGCTCCTGTCTCCTTGATTCTTCCCCTAGGAAACTTTCCTTGACCACCTTCTGCCTCCACTAACATCTAGTGTGATACTTCTCCTAAGTCTTCCTACAGCACTCATTTACTTACCTTAATGTATTAGAACTAGTGATTTGTCCATCATCACCCACTAAACTATAAGCTTCTTGAATGCAGGGATAATGTCTTGTTCATAGTAGTATTCTCATCCCCTAACACAGTGGCTACTACATAGTATAGAATAAAAAATATTGGTTGAATGAATAAATGATTAAAGTAATTATAATTACTGTTATCAGTAGCACTCTAAAAATTTAGACATTATAAAATGTAGAGAATACCATTTTTAAGACTGAGTTCCTTGATGACTGAGAATGTCATTTTCCTGTTTATATATTCCCAGAGCATAGCATGGTGACATATACATTATAGGGAACAAAAAAATGTACAATGTAGTTGAAAGGGCTATTCACCTTTAGAACTATCATTTACTAAGGTGTCTGTCACTATAACCAAAAAGACCAAACCAGTTGCCATCGAGTTGATTCCAACTCACTATACCAGGTGCTTGATTTGTGTTTTTCCCCACTTCAAGTTAGTTCTTGTAAATTTAATATCTATACTCTTGCCCAAAGGTTCCACTTAATATAATTAGAAATAGTTAAAATCATATGTGATGTGTATATAGTGGTTTTATACAGTCCAGGAAAGGGAAAGGACATGCAATTTTCCATTTCTCCCAAAATCTTTATATGCACAAACCCTTTTGATTGTTTTGTCTGACTTGACCAGTTCAAGCCAGTCCAGAAAAAGCTATAAATTCAAAAGCTCATTTCACATTTTTTCCTTGATTGAATTCATAAATTTAGCACAAGAATTAAAATGTTTTGTGAGTGAGAAGACTGATTGAACACAGACATGCTAAATAATTGAGGTAAAATCTATACTGCCTCTTGTTCCTCTCTCCTACCACCATAGTAAGGTTTTTGTTTTTTTTTTTAATTGTTGGCACATAATTGTCTCAAAATTCATTTTCACAGTGCAGACTTTCTGCTGCCATAGCAACAGCAACATTCAGTAGGACCAATGTATAATTTTTTAATTTAAATAAATAAAACAATAGTATTTGAGTCTCAGAATTTGGCTTTATAGTCAATTTTTCAGAAATGTCTCTACATAATATATGGTCACCTAATGAGGGTCTCGGTCCTTGGATGGCACAAATGGTTTGCTCTCAGCTGCTAACTGAGTTTGGTGGTTTGAATCCAACCAGTGACATTGTGGAAGAAAGTTCTGGCTATCTGCTTCCATAGAGATTACAGCCAAGAAAACCCTGTGGAGCTCAGTTCTACTCTGCAACACATGGGGTCACCATGAGTCAGAATCAACTGTACTGCACAAGTTTTTTGTTGCTGTTGTTAAAGAGGGTCTAGGAGTGCAGAAGGGGCAGAAAATGATAGTTCCTTTCAGCCTAACTTTTACAGTTATGTAGTGAGTAAAAAAAGAAACACAGACTTCGGAATTACTCATACTTAGGTAACTGCCATTTCCCAGCTGTGTGACCCTGGGCAAGTTCCATAACTTCAGTTTCTGCACCACAAATATGGGGATAGCAATAACTACTTCTCAGAGCTGTTGTGAAGATCAAATAAAATAATGTAGGTAGAGCCCCTAACAGAGTGCCCAGAGTGAGTTCCCAGCATTTACCATACCTAGCCACAATTAACAACTGAGATTTGGGTGAAGAAAAAAATGTAGAAGTAAAAGATGATCTAAATGCCCTGAAGTCCTTTATGCTTTACTCAAAAGTGCAGGAGTGAAAATAAAGTTGCTTAAAACAAGTGCCCATTGCTTTCCTTTGGCCTCCTCCCCTGCATTATTCTGTTACCCACTGCCATCGAGTCGATTCCGACTCATAGCAACCCTGTAGGACATCTGTTAGTAATACAAATTAATAGCTCAAGTTTTTAAAGAATCCCAGTCAAATGGTTTGGCTGACCAATTTCTGAAATAGAGATCTTTTCTTTTCATTTTGGGATTCAGGTTAACCTTCTCAGTGTATGGTCATTTTAATATGAAATTTAGGAAAATCACCTACTTCTAAGGCTGGACCCACATGTTCATTTGTTGGCACTTTGGGAAATCTATTTTTCCCTATAAATCCCAAGGTATGATATGAAAAAAAATTTTTTTATATGATATGGTGGAGGGATTGACTGCATACTATAATTCCATGTACATTCCATGCATGTTAGGGCCAAAGTAAATAATATGTTAGAACTTTTAAATTTGTGGAGAAAATCTGATATGCTTTATTATAAAAGGTAATCATGTTGCACTTTTGGAATGGTGAAGTGACAAGCACTGCAGTCCTTATTCACCACCCCCCAAAACAACTATTTAAGTGGTGAAAATTATTTTAAAAATCATGTAAAATTTCTGAAAACCATCCTATGGGCACACAGGCTGGTAGTGGTAACTCAAATTCACAAGAAGAAATGAAGGTAACCAAAATAGAAAATAAGGTGGCTTATATACACAATGAAACTCTGTATTTGTGCTGTCCTCCCTTCTCAGAGTTTCTTTAAAAGACACAAGATTATATAAACTAATAATTATAGCAATGATGTACTGTTGGGTTTGTAACATATATAGACATAATATGTTTAACGATGATAACACAAAAATAAGGAAGAAAAAATAGAGCTATATAGGAGTAAAGTGTCTGTATCTCACTGGAATAAACTTAGAATGAATATCAAGGTGATTTTGATAAGTTAAGATGCGTATTTTAAACCCTAGGAAACCACTGAGAAAATAACTCAAAAATATAATTAAAATATTATTAAAGGAACTAAAATATTACACTAGAAAATATCCCCCAGAAAGGAGCAAAGGGGGAACACAGGAACAAAAAAGACATGAAACGTAGAAAACAAAAAGCAAAATAAAGGTATGTATATTACCATTAAATGTGAATAGATTAAACAATCCAATCCAAAAACAGATTATATCAGGATGGATTAAAACACACACACACACACACACACACACACACACAAGCTCCAACTTTATTTTGTCTACAGCAGACACACTTTAAATTCAAAGATAAAAATTGGTTGAAACTGAAAGGATAGAAAGATGTGGTATGCAAATAACAGCCATAAAAGAGCTAGAGTGACTATAAAAAAATAAAAAATAATTTTTTTTTTTAGCAGATGAAAATAGGCTTTAAAACAAAAAATGTGGTTAAAGAAAAAGTGAGACGTTTTATAATGATTAAATGGTCAGTCCATGAGGAATATATAACAATGATAAGTATATATGCACCTAAAAAAAAAACCCCAAAATCCAAACCCATTGATGTCGAGTCAATTCTGACTCACAGTGACCCTACAGGACAGAGTAAAACTACCCCACAGGATTTCTAAGGAGTGGCTGGTGGATTTGAACTGCTGACATTTTGACTAGTAGCCAAGCTTTTTACCATTGTGCCACCAGGGGAGCCCCAAAATAAATGATGTAAAAACTGACAGAATTAAAGAAAGAAGTAGACAACTTAACAATAATAGTGGAAGACTTCAATAGCCTAGTGTCAATAATGGATAGAACAACTAGACAGAAGAAAACAAGAAAGAGAAGACAGAACAACACTTATAAAGTAACTACTCATAAGAGTCATCTATTTTTTTTTATAGAAGATGGAGCCCTACACAAAATAGCACAAGAATACACATTATTCTCAAGTGTGCATGAAATTCATATAGAGATTCAAGCGATTCAGAATAGCCAAAACAACCTTGAAAAAAACAAAGTTGGAGGACTCACACTTTGCAATTTCAAAACTGCTGTTGTTGGTGTTGTTGTTAGGTGCTGGTGAGTTTATTCTGACTCATTGCAACCCTATAGAAAAGAGTAGAACTGCCCCATAGGGTTTCCTATGCTGAAATCTTTATGGGAGCAGGTCACCAGATCTTTTCTCCTACAGAGTCACTGGATGGTTTAAACTATCAACTTTTTGGTTAGCAACCAAACACTTAACCATTGCACCATTAAAACCCATTATTAGGGCTCTTTTAAAACATGTTACAAAGCTACTATGACCAAGACAGTGTGATACTGGCATAAGGATAGCTGTAGAGATCAGTGGAATAGTATTGAGAGTCAAAAAATAAATCCTTATATTTATGGTCAACTGAATTTCCACAAGGATGCCAAGACAATTCAATGGGGAAAAGAAGGAACTTTTCAGCAAATGGTGCTGACACAAGATATCCACATGCAAACAAATGAAATTAGACCCTTAACTCAGACCACATACACAAGCTAATTCAAAATGTGTCACATATTTAAATGTAAGAGCTAAAACTATATAAAACTCTTAGAAGAAAACATAGATATAAATATTTTTTGCCTTGGATTTCTTCAATATGACACCAAAAGCACAAGAAATCAATAGAAAAATGAAACTTCACCAAATTTAAAACATTTTGTTCTTCAAAGGACACCCTCAAGAAAGTGAAAAGACAACTCATGGAATGGGGTAGCATATTTGCAAATCACAAAACAGGGGACATGCATTCAGAACATATAAAGAACCCTTACAGATCAACAATAAAAAGTCAAACAATCCAATTTAAAAAATGGGCGAAGTTGAGGTAATATCATCAAGATGGTAGAGTAAGAAGCTCTATGCTCTGTCCTACAAAGAAACATCAAAAACAAGTAGGGGAGAATTCTGAGAAGGTAGTGATACAAACAGATCATCATTCCAACCCTCCTCCACAAAGACACCAAGAAACGCAAAAAGAAAAGAGTACCCAGCCTTCAGGAACTCTGAATCAAGGAGCAGAGGACAACAGCAGAGAAATGCAAGGGGGCAAGAATCAACGAGTTACATATGGTAGGAAAATTGCTTCTCCCACTGTCCCAGCCCTTTCCCCCTGCTACTGAGAACTGGGGAAGTGTCCCTAGCAAAAGAGCCTGATTCCCTAACTACCACAATCCCTGTCTGTGCACAGAGACAGGACCCCAAGATTCTGCTTTAAATTAACAAGGCAAACCTCCCTGGGGGTCCGTTCAGAGCATGCCAGCACCTCCTCCACCCTGTCTGCTGCCAGGCTGCTCCAAATTGCTACAGAAGACCATCTGCAATAGAAAGTGTACTCACAGCCAGCACTCTGCCTGCCTGCCTATGTATTCCATATCTCAGACTCAGAAATCAAGAGAAGAGATCTCCCTGGTGGTCAGTGCTGAAGATTGCTGACTAAGGCTGCTGTGTGCTAGGAAGATGTTACCTTGAGTGAAGCCTGCATCCGCTAGCAGCATACCAGTGGAGTTTTGGTAGTATAAGCCGGACCTCCCTGAGGATCCATACAGAGCATGCCAGCCCCTTTCCTACCCAGTAACTGTCAGCTGCTGGGCTGATATGAACTCCTAAAGAAAGTTCCCTGCATCAGGATTGGAGGAAGACTCATTGACAACCTGCGTTACGCTGATGACACAACCTTGCTTGCTGAAAATGAAGAGGACTTGAAGCATTTACTGACAAAGATCAAAGACTACAGCCTCCAGTATAGATTACACCTCAACATAAAGATAACAAAAATCCTCACAACTGGACCAACAAACAACATCATGATAAACAGAGGAAAGATTGAAGTTGTCGAGGATTTCGTTTTACTTGGATCCGCAATCAACACCCATGGAAGCAGCAGTCAAAAAATCAAAAGCTGCCTTGCGTTGGCAAATCTGCTGCAAAAGATCTCTTTAAAGTGTTGAAAAGCAAAAATGTCACCTTGAAGACTAAGGTGTGCCTAACCCAAGCCATGGTGTTTTCAATTGCCTCATATGCATCTGAAAGCTGGACAATGAATGAGAAAGACTGAAGAAGAACTGATGCCTTTGAATTGTGGTGGTGGCGAAGAGTATTGACTATACCATGGATTGCCAAAAGAACAAACCAATCTGTCTTGAAAGAAGTACAACCATAATGCTCCTTAGAAGCAAGGATGGTGAGACTTCGTCTCTCATACTTTCGACTTGTTATCAGGAGGGATGAGTCTCCAGAGAAGGCCATCATGCTTGGTAAAGTAGAGGGTCAACGAAAAAGAGGAAGACCATCAATATGATGGATTGACACAGTGGCTGCAACAATGGACTCAAGCATAACAACTATTATGAGGATGGCGCAGGACTGAGCAGTGTTTCATTCTGTTGTACATGGAGTTGCTATGAGCTGGAACTAACTTGACAGCACCTAATGACAAAAACAGAGTAGGAAAAGAAGCCTCAGGCAAAACCTGAGGGCAACACCCAGCTCCACAGGGGACTCACTGGCTGTGGGCTTTCCAACTGAATAGATGCTGCAGAAGGAGGGCAGGAGAGGGAGTGATAGAGACAGAGGACTATGCTTCAGAGGGCTGAAGGTTCTATCTGTCTAAGAGTTTCATGCAGAAATTAGTGCAGGCAAAAACACTAAATACTGGGGAGAACTGAGAATGTTAACACTCTCAAAAATTCCAACACCCAACAAATAATAACAAGACACACAAAGATAAGAGAAGTGATAGATAATCCGAATGAACAAGATGAAAGGAGTGAATTTGGGTCTATAGAAGCCTGAATAATGAACAGCATGGAAGAATGTAATACAACACTTTTAAACATCATCAGAGAACTAGGGGAAAATGCAAAGATCTAAAGGAAATAAGGAAAGCAACTCATCAACAAAAAGAGGATTTAAAAAACACAGAAACCAAACAGAAGCATTAAAACTGAAAGAGATGATATTGAAACGAGAAAAACAATGGAAAGATTTAACAACAGATTTAATCAGGCAGAAGAAAGAATCAATGAATTGGAGGATAAGATAGTCGAAATTATGAAGGCTGAAGAGTAAGAAGAACAGAGGCTAAAGATTGCTAAGCACAGTTTCATGGAATTATGGGATAACATCAAGAGACCTAATATTTGCATCATGGGAATTCCAGGAGACAAGAGAAAGGAAGGTCAGAAATAATATTTGAAGAAATACTAATGGAATATTTCTTGGATTTGGTAAAGGACATGAATCTACAAATCCAAGAAGCTCAAATAACTCCAAGCAGGATAAACCCAGGAAGATCTACACCAAAATGTATCACACTTAGGCTCTCAAAAAGTAAAGATAAAGAGAGAATCCTGAATGCCGTGAGAGAAAAATAAACAGTCACATATAAAGGATCCGCAATAAGATTAAGTGCTTATTTCTAGTCAGAAACATTGAAGGCCAGAATGCAATGGAATGATACATTCGAAGTGATGAAAGAAAAAAACAAAAACTGTCAACCAAGAATACTACAAGCAGCAAAATTGTCCTTCAAGAATGAGAGTAAAATTAAAACATTCCCAAAGAGAAGCTGAAAGAGTTCATACCTACCAGATTGACCCAATAAAAAAAAAAAAACACTAATGGGAGTCCTGCAGATGGGAAAGAAGACACTAGAAATTAATTCAAAGCCATACATGAAAAGAAAGACCTCTAGTAAAGGTAATTGCATGGACAAGAATAAGGACTAGTAATAAAGTATTCATGCTTGATAACTCTAATTGTTTTGTCCTTCATGCTTTTTAATGACAAATGTATAAAAAGCAAGGTTAAAATTATGTCATAGGATGCATGAAATATGAAGATGTTATCAGTGATAACAACAGCAAAAAGGGAGGAGGTAATGGTATAGATATAGAATTTCTTGTATGTTACTGAAGTTAAGTTGGTATCAACTTACCCTAGGCTGTTATAAAATGCAACGTGTCAAATGTAATATTCATTGAAACCACTAAGATAATATATTTGAAAACATGCACAAAAGGAAAAGAGAAGGGAACAAAAAAACGGCTCTCTACAATAAACCAACAAAACACAAAAGCAGACAGCATTAAAGGGAAAAGACAATGAAGGCTGAAGATACACAAAAAACAGATAACAATAAGTCCTTTCTTATCATAACTACAGTGGATGTGAATGAACTAAATTCTCCCATTGAAAGGTAGAATGACAGAATTGATAAAATCACACAATCCAACTGTATGCTGTTTACAAGAGACACACCTTAGACTCAAGGACACAAATAGGTTGAGAGTGAAAGGATAGAAAAAAATATTCCATGCAAGCAATAATCAAAAGTGTTTAGGTGGCATTCTTAATATCAGACAAAGTAGACTTTAAGACACCATCTGTTAGAAGAGATGAAGATGGAATTTATAGAGTGAAAAAGGGTCAATTCATCAAGATGATTTAACAATCATAAATATATATGCACCCAACATTGGATCACTTAAGTATAAAAAGCAAATATGGATAGAATTGAAGGAAGAAATAGCAGTACCATAACAGTTTGAAACTTCAACACACCACTCTCAGTATTGGACAGAACATCTAGAAAGAAGATCAAAAAGGAAACAGGACCTGAATGACACTGTAAAACAGCTAGACTTAACAGACATAAATTGAACATTTCACCAAACAGCAGCACAATACGCATGCTACTCCAGTGCCCATGGATCATTCTCTAAGACAGACCGTATGTTAGGTCAAAAAACAAGCCTTGATAAATTTTAAAAGATGAAATCATACAAAGTATTTTCTCTGACCACAATGGAGTGAAGGTTGTTGCTGTTAGTTGCCATCTAGTCTATTCCAGCTCATAGCAACCCTATGTACAACAGAACAAAACACTGCCAGCTCCTGCATCATCCTCACAATCGTTATTATGCTTGAGTCGATTGTTGTAGCCACGGTGTCAATCCATCTTGTTGAGGGTCCTCCTTTTTTTCGCTGACCCTCTGCTTTACCAAGCATGGTTTTCTTCTCCAGGGATTGGTCCTTCCCGATAACATGTCCAAAGTATGGAAGATGTAGTCTTGATATCCTTGTTTCTAAGAAGCATTTTGGCTGTTTTTCTTCCAAGACAGATTTGTTTGTTCCTTTGGCAGTTCATTCAATGTTCTTCACCAACACCATAATTCAAAGGAACCAATTCTTCTTCGGTCTTCCCTATTCATTGTCCAGCTTTTTAAGAGGAGATTGAAAACACCATGGCTTGAGTCAGACACATCAAAGTCTTCAAGGTGACATCTTTGCTTTTTAACAGTTTAAAGAGGTCTTTTGCAACAGATTTGCCCAAAGCAATGAGTCTTTTGATTTCTTGACTGCTGCTTCCATGGGTGTTGAATGTGGATCCAAGTAAAATGAAATCCCTGACAACTTCAATCTTTTCTCTGTTTATCATGATGTTGCTTATTGGTCCAGTTGTGAGGATTTTTGTTTTCTTTAGGTTGAGGTGTAATCCATACTGAAAGCTGTAGTCTTTGATCTTCATCAGTAAGTGCTTCAAATCCTCTCCACTTTTAGCAAGAAGTCTGTGTCATCTGCATATTGTAAGTTGTTAATGAGTCTTCTTCCAATCCTTATGCCCCGCTCTTCATATAATCCAGTTTCTCGGATTATTTGCTCAGCATACAGATGGAACAAATATAGTGGAAGGATACAACTCTGATGCACTCATTTCCTGACATTAAACCACACAGTATCCCCTTGTTCTATTCCAACGAATGCCTCTTAATCTATGTACAGGTTCCTCACGAGCACAATTAAGTGTTCTGGGATTCCTATTCTTCACAATGTTATACATAATTTGTTATGATCCACACAGTCGAATGCCTTTGCTTAGTCAATAAAACACAGGTAAACATCTTTCTGGTATTCTCTGCTTTCAGCCAAAATCCATCTGACATCAGCAATGATATACATTGTTCCATGTCCTCTTCTGAATCTGGCTTGAATTTCTGGCAGTTCCCTGTTGATGTACTGCTATTGCCGCTTTTGAATGATCTTCAGCAAAATTTTGTTTGTGGTGATATTAATGGTATTGTTTGATAATTTCCACATTGTGTTGGTTCACATTTCTTTGGAATAGGAAAAAATATGAATCTCTTCCTGTTGGTTGGCATGAAGCTGTCTTCCAAATTTCTTGGCGTAGATGAGTAAGCACTTCCAGCGCTGCATCCATTTATTGAAACATCTCAATTGGTATTCTGTTAATTCCTGGACCCTTGTTTTTCACTAATGCCTTCAGTGCAGCTTGGACTTCTTCCTTCAGTACCATTGGTTCCTGATCATATACTAACTCCTGAAATTGCTGAACGTCGACCAATTCTTTTCGGTACTGTGACTCTGTGTATTCCTTCCATCTTCTGATGCTTACTGTGTCGTTTAATATTTTCCACGTAGAATCCTTCACTATTGCAACTCAAGGCTTGAATTTTTTCTTCAGGTCTTTCAGCTTGAGAAACACCAAGCGTGTTCTTCCCTTTTGATTTTCTAACTTCAGGTCTTGCACATGTCATTATAATACTTTGTCTCTGGCGCCGCCCTTTGAAATCTTCTGTTCAGCTTTTTTTACTTTACCATTTCTTCTGTTTGCTTTAGCTACTTGATGTTCAAGGGCAAGTTTCAGAATCTCTTCTGACATTCATTTTAGTCTTTTCTTTCTTTCCTTTCTTTTTAACGACCTCTTGCTTTCTTCATGCATGATGTCCTGGATGTCATTTCACAGCTCATCTGGTCTTTGGTCATCAGTGTTCAACACATCAAATCTATACATGAAATGATCTCCAAATTGAGGTGGGATATTCTCAAGTTTGCACCTTGGCTCTCGTGAACTTGTTCAAATTTTCTTCATCTTTGACTTGAACTCGCATAGGAGCAATTGCATAGTCTGTTCTACAGTTGGTCCCTGGCCTTTTTTTGACTGATGATATTGAGCTTTCCCATTGTTTCTTTCCACAGATGTAGTCGATTTGATTCCTGTGTATGCCTTCTGGCAAGGTCTATGTGTATAGTCACTGTTTGTATTGTTTAAAAAAAGTATTTGGAATGAAGAAGTCATTGGTCTTGCAATATTCTATCATGCAATCTCCGGCATCATATCCATCACCAAGGCCATATTTTCCTACAACTGAGCCTTCTTTTTTTCCAACTTTCATATTGCAATCACCAGTAATTATCAATGCATCCTGGTTGCATGTTTGATCAATTTCAGACTGCAGGAGCTGATAAAAATCTTCAACTTCTTCATCTTTGGCCTTAGTGGTTGGTGCATAAATTTGAATAATAATCATATTAACTAGTCTTTCTTGTAGGTGTATGGATATTATCTGTCACTGACAGAGTTGTACTTCAGGATAGATCTTGAAATGTTCTTTTTAGTGATGAATGCAACATCATTCCTCTTCAAGTTGTCATTCCTGGCATAGTAGACCATATGATTGTCCAATTCGAAATGGTCAATACCAGTCCATTTCACTAATGCCTAGGATATTGATGTTTATGCATTCCATTTCATTTTTGATGATTTCCAATTTTCCTAGATTCATACTTCATACACTCCATGTTCTGATTATTAATGGCTATATGCAGCTCTTTCTTCTCATTTTGAGTAGTGCCATATCAGCAAATGAAGGTCCCGAAAGCTTGACTCCATCCACATCATTAACGTTGACTCTACTTTGAGGAGGCAGCTCTTCCCCAGTTGTCTTTTGAGTGTCTTCCAACCTGAGGGGTTCATCTTCCATCACTATATCAGACAATGTTCTTCTGCTATTCATAAGGTTTTCATTGGCTAATTCTTTTCAGAAGTAGACTGCCAGGTCCTTCTTTCTAGTCTGTCTTAGTCTGGAAGCTCAGCTGAAACCTGAGTCCCCATGGGTCTGTCAGTTTGTCATACTGTGGGGTCTTGTGTGTTGCTGGGAGCTATGCCATCAGTATTCAAATACCAGCAGGGTCACCTGTAGAGTGAAGGTAGAAACCAACAACAACAACAGCAACAAAATCCTGGAAAATACACAAACATATGGAAATTAAACAACACACTCTGAAACTTCCAATGGGTCAAAGAAAAAATAAAAAGAGAAATAAAAAATTACTTAGAATCAAAAGGATATGAAAGCACAACATACCAAAACATATGGGATGCAGCACAGACAGTACTCAGAGGGAAACTTATAGCAATAAATTCCTACATTAAAAAAGAAGATCTCAAATCAATAGCCTAACTCTACAGCTTGAGGAACCAGAAAGAGAAGATCAAACTAGACTTAAAGCTACCAGAAGAAAGGAAATAACAAAGATCAGAGCAGAAATAAATGAAATCAAGAACAGAAAAACACTAGAGAATCAACAAAACCAGAAGTTGGTTCTTTAAAAAGATCAATAAAAATCGATAAACCTTCAGCTTGACTAACAAAAAAAAAAAAGATACAAATAAAAAAATGAGAAATGAAAGTAGAGACACTACAACTGACGTTACAGAGATAAAAGGAATTGTGACAAAATACTATGAACAACTGTATGCCAACAAGCTGGATAACCTAGATGAAATGGACAAATTCTTAGAAGCACACAACCCACCTAAACTGATGCAAGAGGAATTAGAAAATCTCAACAGACTCATGACAAATGAAGAGATCAAATCAGTAATCCAAAAAAAAAAAAAAAAAGCTGTAGACCAGATAGCTTCACTGAGAAATTCTACCAAACATTTAGAAAAAATTCGACATCAATCCTGTTTAAGCAAACAGAACCCTGATACCAAAGCAAGACAAAGACATCACAAGAAAACTATGGGCCAATATCTCTTATGAATATAGATGAAAAAATTCTCAGCAAAACACTAGTGGACCAAATCCAACAGCATATTGATAGTCATACATTACACCTACTCTTCACTTATCAACTGTCTCGTTATCTGACATTTGGCACTTACGACAATAGTAAAAAATCTACTATCCAACTCTTTCGCCCATTAAAGACATGTGTCTGACAGTAATGAAAGCAGAGGATGTGATGATCAAGATTATGTTTCAGTGTGGCTGGGCCGTGATTCTCAGTGGTTTGGCAGTTATGTAATGATGTAATTTGGCAGTTAAGTAATGATGTAGTAATCTTCCATTATGTGATCGGATGTGGTCATCCTCCATTTTTGCTTATTGGCAATTCTTGTATAATGACCTGGTCTTTGGGACCTAACCATGTCAATAAGTGAGGCCTGGGTGTATGACCAGTTGGTATTTATTACAGGAATGAAAAGAAAATTCAATACTGGAAAATCAAATAATGTAATATGCTACATCAATAGAACAACGAAAAAAAAAGAAATAGGTGATCATGTCTATGGATGAAGAAAAGGCATATGATAAAATCTAACACCAATTCTTGATGAAAACCCTCAACAAGATTGGAATAGAAGGGAATTTCTTCAATGTGATTAAGGGCATATATGAAAAACCAACGCCAACATTATACTTACTTGAAGAAAGATTGAAAACTTTTCAATTGAAATCAGGAACAAGAGTGCCCACCGTCATCACTCCTATTCAGTATTTTATAAGTCCTAGACAGAGCAGTAAGACAAGAAAAAGGAATAAAAATTATTCAAATTGGAAAAGAAGTAAAACTATTTCTATTTGCAGATGATATGATCCTACACATAGACAATACAAAAGAATCCACAAGAAAGTTTCTAGAGCTAATAGAGGAGTTCAGCAAAGTTGCATGGTACGAGGTCAACAAACAAAAATCAGTTGGGTTTCTATGCTCCAGCAATGAGAAATCTGAAAGGGAAATTAGGGAAATGATTCCATTAACAGCATCTAAGAGAATAAAATACCTAGGAATAAATTTACCCAGGGATGTGAAAGACTTAAACAATGAAAATTATAAAACCCTGCTGAAAGAGATTAAAGAATACTTAAATAAATGGAAAGATGTTTTGTGTTCATGGATTGGAAGACTTAATATTATTAAGATGTCAATAGTACCCAACACAATCTATAGATTCAATGCAATCCTGATCAAAATTCCAACAGCCTTCTTTACAAAAATGTAAAACCCAATCCCCAACTTTATATGGAATGGCAAGAGGCCCCAAAGAGTTAAAGCAATGTTGAAAGAGAAAACAAAGTAGGAGGACTCACACTTCTTGATTTTAAAACATATTATACAGCTATAGTAATCAAAACAGCCTAGTATAAAAATAGACATGTAGACCAACGGGTTTCTGGGTAGGCCAATGGAATAGAACTGAGAGTCCAGAAATAAAACCACACATCTATGGTCAATTCATTTTTGACAAAGGTGCTAAGTCCATTCTATAGGGAAAGAAGAGTGTCTTCAATAAATGGTGTTTTGAAAATTGGATTTCCACATGCAGAAAAATAAGACATGATCCATGCCTCATACCATACAAAAAGACAAATTCAAAATGAATTAACAATCTTAATGTGAAAACTACAACAATACAATTCTTAGAAAAAATACAAGGACAAGCTGTTGGCCCTACCTTTTAACAATGAATTATTTGATATAATAACAAAAACACAAACAGCAAAAGACAAAATAAATAAATGGGACCTCATAAAAATAAAAACTTTGGTTCTTCAAAAGACTTTACCAAAAAAATGAAGACAAGCTATTGATTGGGAGAATAGCTTCAGAAACCATATATCTGATGAGAATCTAATAACCAATACACATATAAAAGTTCAACAACTTAACAAAAAGACAATAATTCAACAAAAAATGGACAAAATATTTAAATAGACATTTCATTAAAGAGGAAATTCAAACACATGAAAAGATACTCAACGTCATTAGCCTTCAGAGAGATGCAAATCAAAACCACAATGTGGTACCATTTCACTACCACTAGAATGGCTAAGATTAAAAAAAGAAAAAAATATTAAACATTGGCGAGGATATGTGGACATATGAACACTTATCCATTGCTGGTGGGAATTCAAAATGGTACAAAAATTGTGGAATATAGTGTGGTGGTTCCTTGAAAAACTAAAAATGGAACTACCATAGTTCCCAGCAATTCTACTGCTAGAAATATACCCAAGGTACTTGAAATCAGTGATGCGAACAGACATATGTACACCAATGTTTCTTGCAGCACTATTTACAATAGCCAAAAGGTGGAAACAACCTAAATGCCCAACAACAGAAGAATGGATAAACAAAATGTGGTACATACATACAATGGAATACTACTGAGTCAGAAAGAGAAATGAAGTCTTGATACATGTGATACATGCTAAAACATGGATGGAGCTTAAAGACATTATGCTGAGTGAAATAAGTCAATAACAATAGGATAGATATTGTCTACCCTCACATGTAAAAAGACAAAAATCTAGTGCCATAGAGTCTATTCTGACTCATAGCGACCCTGTAGGGCAGAGTAGAGCTGCCCCATAGGGTTTCTAAGGGGCAATTGGTGGATTTGAACTGCTGACCTTTTGGTTAGCAACCAAGCTCTTAACCACTGTGCCACCAGGGCCCCCCAAAAAGACAAGAACAGGCAAATGTATAGGGATAAAACTTTATTAGTGGGTTTTACCAGGGGCAGGAGGGAAGAGGAAAGCGGGGATTTATTGCTTATGGAGCACTGAGTTTCTGTTACTAAAAAAAAAAATTATTATTATTTTTTTATACAGTGATGGAAAATTCACATTGCTTAAGGGGAAGTGTTGCATAGCCAATTTATGTACTTGATGTTAATAAGTTTTTACCCCTGTATAAAATTGAAATGTTAAATGTTATGCGATACATATTTTTTCAATAACAAAAGGGAGGGGAGAAGAAACTACTTATTTACAACCAAACACCCCATGGGATTTGGTGTCTTGGTTTGGATTTTTAGGGTCATATTTTCATGAGACATACATCCCATGGCCTAATTATTTTTAATTAGTTAATTTAACCTGCCTAATATCATTTTTAGTGTTTCTGTTCTACCTCCTAATTAATTGAGTATTGTCTGGGGTCTTAAAATCTTGCAAGTGGTTATAAAAACAACAACTGGTCTTTATTCACCAGGAAAAACAGAGGACAAAAGAGAGACAGGAATATGAGGAGGAAATAGAATGCATGCCTAATTGCCTCCATGAACTGCCTCTTTCCCACAAGACTAGAACTGGATGTTGCCCAGCTACCATTACTGAATGTTTTGATTAGATTCTATAGAATATCTTGATCAAAAGGGAGAAAATTTGGAAAAGAATTTCAAATTGTCATACAATCTAGACATTCTGGAGGCATTAAGGGTAGATGAACCCACAAAATTATTGCACTGAGATAATCTTTAAACCTTAAACCAAAAATATCCTCTGAAGTCTTTAAACCTAATAGTAAAAAATAGTAGTTTAGCTAAATCAGTAAAGAAACTCTACCCTGAGCATTGTGCTCAGTTAAAGAACTCTCTATATGGGATCCAATTGAAAACAACTTTAAAGGTTAGATAGGAAGCTCAGGGGACAGTGAGTTTGTGTCTGGGAGAGGAACAATTCAGAAAAGGAGGGTGAGAATGGTTGCACAATGTGAAGAATGTAATCAATAGTCACAGAATTGTGCATGTCGAAATAGCTGAATTGGTGTATGTTCTGTTGTGCATATTCTCAACAAAAACAACAAAAAATAAAATAATTATTTAAAAAATATCAAACATGCAAAAATAATTAGAAATAACCTTGTCAGTCACAGCAACTAAGGTAGCACTGAATCAAGAAACATGTAATGTCAAGAAAATGGTAGGAAAGTTTTGTGGCTTTTTGTTACTAGATTGTGTCCCTTCCTGTCCCAGTTCTGTAGCCAGTTTGAAGCGGGATCTTGGGCTTCCAGCTTAGGATTCTGGTCCTGGGTTCTGAAAGAAGACCATACCTTAAGCACAAATTACTGAATTTGTCTGTTTGAACCTGTTATATGCCTACCTAAATAGGTAAAACAAAGTGAACACCTCTGTTTTGTTCATCTTGTAGATAGTTAAGGACAGAGGAGCTGCAAGCATATTGAAAGACCTGTATCTACCTGGGGCATGAGAGGACAATTGAGACATGCAATAGAAATCTTACGGCTAAGTCCTAGAAGCCAAGAAGAGATTTTCTTTAGAAATTTGGGGTATTCAGAAGCACCCATGTATGCTAGATAATTTAGAAAGGCACATGTATGGCCAGGGCAAGACGCATGCCCATAAATACCTAAGAAAATCCTAAGCTTTCACCTCAGGTTGATCTCTACACTAATGTAAGCTGACTAAGTGTTGAAGGAGTGCTCCAGCAAAGAGCCATTCTGTGAATACTACAAAAGGTGCTTTTTTTCATTTCTCTGCTTGTTTTTATTTTTTCTTTCTTTCTTTTTTCGAACTCCCAGAATTAGAGGAAATCTTTGTCAGAACAATTTCTGAATACGAGAGAAAACAACAGAGATTTCAGTGAACACACACATCAGGTAGTTCAGTCAGCAAAAATAGTTTGGAAAAATCACTAAACCTTCATGAAGGAAGGAAGGAAGGGAGGGGGGGAGGGAGGGAGGGAGGGAGGGAGGGAGGGAGGGAGGGAGGGAGGGAGGGAGGGAGGGAGGAAGGAAGGAAGGAAGGAAGGAAGGAAGGAAGGAAGGAAGGAAGGAAGGAAGGAAGGAAGGAAGGAAGGAAGGAAGGAAGGAAGGAAGGAAGGAAGGAAGGAAGGAAGGAAGGAAGGAAGGAAGGAAGGAAGGAAGATCCAGCAAAAACCAAGGAAGGGGGAGAATCTGATTTCCAGAGTCACCACGTTCTAATTAGTCAAATGTTCTATTTTCAACAAAAAATGACAAGGTATACAGACAAACAGAGAAGGATGGCCCATTCAAAGAAACAAAATAAAATGACAGAACCATTCCTGAGAAAGCTAAAATAAAAATATAGAAATTATAAAAAGGAACAAAAGGTAAATTCCAGATCTGAAAAGCACAGTAACTGAAATTAAAAAAAAAATTACCAGAGCAGCTTAAAAACAGATTTGAGTTGGCAGAAGAATCAGTGAACTTGAAGATAGGACAATTGAAATGATCTAGTCTGAGAAACAGAAATAAATAAAAATAAACAAAGCCTAAGGAATATGGGGAACACTATCAAGCAGAGCAACATACACTTTGTGAGTCTCAGAAGGAGAAAAGAGAAAGTGTCAGAATATTTGAAGAAATAATAGCTGAAAACTCAAACCTGATGAAAGAAATGAATGCACACATCTAAGAAGCTCCATGAACTACAATGGAATTAACCTAAAATTCATTTATACCAAGAAACATTATAATCAAGCTGTTGAAAACAAAGACAAAAAGAGAATCCTGAAAGCAGCAAGAGAACAGTGAATCATCACATACAAGAGATCCTCCATAAGATTGAATGCTTGTTTCTCCTCAGGACCTATTATGGCAGAAGGGAGTGGGATGACATAATTCGAGTGCTGAAAGAAAAGAACTACCAACCAAGAAACCAGCAAAATTGTCCTTCAAAAATGACAGCTAAATAAAGATATCCCCACCCCATAAATGGAGCCCTGGTGGCATAATAGTTAAGAGCTATGGCGGCTCATCAAAAAATCAGCAGTTCGAATCTACAAGCCACTCCTTGGAAACCCTATAGAGCAGTTCTACTCTGTCCTATAGGGTCGCTGTGAGTTGGAATCGACTCATGGCACCGAATTTGGTTTTGTTTGGTTTATTCCATAGAAAGTTGAGGGATTCTGTTACAATGAGACCGGCTTTACAAAAAATGCTAAAGAAAGTCCTGTAGGTTGAAAAGACACTAGACAGTAACTCAAAGTTATATGAAGATATAAATATCTCCAGTAAATGTAATTTCATGGGTAACTATAAAGGCCAGTTTTACTATACTTTTGGCTTGTAACTCTACTTGTTCTATCTTACATGATTTAGAAGACAAATAATAAAAAATTATAAATTTACGTTATTGGGCACACAATGTATAACGATGTAATTTGTGACAATAACAGAAATGGGTGGGTGGGGCCATATAAGAACATAATTTTTAATGCTATTGAAGTTAAGTTGGCATCAGTTCAAACTAGATTTCTATAAATTTAGGATGTTAAGTGTAATCCCCAGGGTAACCATAATGAAAATATCTTTAAAATTTACACAAAAAGATATGAGAAGTTAAAAATGGTTCACTACAGAAAAACAACACAAAAGAAGGAAGTATGGACAAAAATGAGGGGCAAAAAAGGTATAAGACACACAGAAAACAAATAGCAAAATGGCAGAAGTCTCTCCTTATGAGCATTACTACACAAGCAAGAGAATATTATTCACTCGTAAAGAGAAATGAAGTTCTGATACATGCTACAACGTGAATGAACCTTAAAAACATTATGCTAAGTTAAATAAGTTAGACACAAAAGAACAAATATTACATATCACTTATTTGAAGATTTTAGAATAGGTAAATGCATAGAGATAAAAGTAGATCAGTTGTTACCAGGCCTGAGGGGAGGAAGGAATGGGGAATTATTGCTTAACAGATACTGAGTTTATGTTTTAGGTGATCAAGAAACTTTTGGAGGTAGATGAGGGTGGTGGTTGTGGAACAGGCTGCTCAACCATATCTTGAACAGTACCTGCACCATTTTTTCCCTTCCCTAGCCTGCCTCTGTCTCCAAGTATGATTTTGCTGTTAGACCCTCTAAAAGTTAAAAGTTAACCAATGTTTCCCCTAAGAGCTTGGAAAAACAAGTGATATTGGTCTAAGCCAGTCAAACAGGACGATGCTCACCAGAATGGCACCAGTCACCACCTGGGCTGATGGGACAACGGCAGGAAAAGATCAACATATTTGAGACGTGACCACCGAAACCACACAGAAAGAGAATGGACATTCCGCAAGTTCCTAAAACCCATGTCCCCTTTTTCTTAAAAACCCCAGCTGGCCTCCAGACAGTCAAGTTTAGGAGATCATTCCAGTCTGTCTCCTATGTATCGATATATATAATAAAGCTCTTGCCACCCACCTCACCCCGTCTCATGAATTGGCTGTTTGCAGCAGGTGGCTCTAACTCGAGAATTTGCTGTTAACAAATTTGGTGGCCTGTATGGGGATCTCTAGCCATTTGAGACACGGTGGCCCCGGGGAGGGCCATGGCCCTGACCTACAGTTCTCCTATCAAGTGGCCACTGGGGACTGTTTGTCCCCAGAGGCTGTTGGCTGGACCTGGGCCTGCTGCAGTGCCACCAGTCCCCAACCACGCCAAAGAGGTGGGTAAAGGCAAGACTTAACCAGGATCCTGAGGTGAGTCGGTGACCCTCTCCCTGTTGTGCTCAGGGCCAGGGGAGATAGGGCAGGCCAGTGTGGTTTCCAGAACTGGACCTGGACCCTTGGTTTCTGAGGTGAGTGGCACCTTAAATGACTGTTCCTGTGAGTAGGATGGAAGCCCTGATGGCGTAGTGGTTAAGTGCTACGGCTGCTAACCAAAGGATTGGCAGTTCGAATCTGCCAGGTGCTCCTCGGAAACTCTATGGGGCAGTTCTACTCTGTCCTATAGTATTGCTATGAGTCAGAATCGACTTGACGGCACTGGTTTTTTGTTTTTTTTTTTTAGTGAGTAGGATATCAAGGAGGGACTCTTGGTGACTCTAGAGTTTGGGTAGGTGGATGAGTGTACAGTGGCTGTTGTTTTTGTGTCTGGTTGTTGTCCGTCTCTGGTTGGTGCACCCTGGTTCTGGGGAATGGATGTAGGCATCTCTATCTGTTTAGATTGGGAGATTGAAGCCCCTCCGTCTGGTATTGGGGATAGGAGGTATCTGGAGGATTGACGTGGAGATTCAGACATTCCTAGAAATATGTTAGACCTCACTAAGATCATCCTCATTTCCCTTTCTGGCTTGTCTCATCTGAGTGCTCTCTGTTTGTCTGTTCATATTCTGTGTGACCAGGGCTGTCTGGGAAGTTGAAGTGGCCAAGATCACCTCCATTACCTGGCTGGCTGCCTGGGAGGTTGAAACTGCAAGATTATCTCCATCGCCTCTGTCTGCTCATCTTATGTGTAATTTATGTGTGATGCATAGAAATTGGAAACCCTGGTGGTGTAGGGTCGGCAGTTCGAATCCACCAGGCTCTCCTTGGAAACTTTATAGGGCAGCTCTACTCTGTCCTATACGGTCACTATGAGTCAAAATTGACTTGATGGCACTGTGTTTGGTTTTTTTTTTTTGGCATAGAAATTAATTGGTGAAAAGAAATTCAGGTCAGATTAGAACATACTTATAGAAACTTCTGAAAATTTATTGATTGGGCTGAAGAAAAGAGATGCACCGTTAGAACAGATTTTCAGTCTAGCCTGGGATTTGAATCGCACAACAGAGAACACTCCAGGCAGAGTGTTAAGATTTTAAAAAGAGGTTCTCTCTCAGAGCTGAGAAAACTCTTGGCTACAGCACGAGAGACAAATAATTCCTATCGGACTAAAAGAAAAAGCTGGTGTTATCAACTACCCATAAAAACAAAAAGCTAGGTTCTTGGGAACAGTTAATTGGGCAAAATGGGAAATCAAGAGAACATACCAAGAGATTCATTCCCAGAGTGCATTATTAAACATTGGCAATTCTTTTCTTATGATCAGTTAAAGAAAAAGAAAACTTCAGAAAAAGAAGGACGTATAGGGTTAAAAATCTCTCGAGGAGTAGAACTGGCCTGCCAAGTTTACTCTAACTGAGATAAGGAAAAAAAAAGTTACAGGCCAAAAATGTCAGGCAGCCTTCCTAACTGCCGCCTTGCAGGCTAAAGGCCACCCCCAAGAAAACAAAGAAAAGGAGACCAAGGCCACAGGTGCCAAGAAGGCCCCACATCCCTTTAGAAAGAGACCAGTGTAGCTGGTGTAAAGAAAAAGGACATTAAAGGTGAGAGTGTAAAAAATACCAAAAAACAACAACAAAAGAATAATTTTGTCTTAAAGTAAAAGTAACAGTTCCAGAACACTAAAAGGGAAAGAAAACAGTCATCTTTTGCCTTTCAAAAACATCTAAGTCAACCTAAACATATGGAAATGAATGGAAATGACCTAACCTTGTCTTCTACCATAAGTTAAAAGGTAGGTAGGGTGGGGCAAGTTCAGACCTTCTCAGCCCCCAGTCCCTACTCTCTGGGGTCCTACAGCTCCAGGGAAGCTTTTGAAAGACTCTTTCCAACTAGGTGGAGACCCTTTTAAGACAAAAGAAAAAGAAAAATTTCTATTTTACTGTAGTTATCAGAAATTGGGTGGATCTCAATCATAAAAAAAAAAAAACTGTAAAAAACTTCTCTCTGTTGTAGGAGAACTTTAAGAAGCCAAAGAGAAAAAATGTATATATATATATATGTATTTGGGTCTGCTAATGAGTGCGTTCATTTTTGCCATTTAAAGGAATGTATACTATAAGAGATATGCAACAAAGAATGTTTAAGAAATTTATTAAAAAAAAATTATTTGATAATGGTCACAAGTTCATCTGACTGAAGTTTAATGGTTTAATTTACGAGATTTTTAAGAGCTTTAATGTTAAATAACATAAAAAATTGGGTTTCTCGCTGTTAAAATTTTCTTTGATTACTGAGTTGAAGAGTTATTCTGTTTTTTGTGTAATCTGCCTCGAAGACAAAGATTTGGCCTCTCATTAAAATAAGATTCCTGAGTCAGAAACCAGGCCACATGGCTTTAGGAAAAAAAAAAAAAAAAGCTAAGGTTTTTACTTTAAGATCTTTGATTAAATAACTTAGTGTTATTTCACGGTAACTTATTATAAACTCCTGACAACCTTGAAACTTCATGGAAAGCCATAAAAAAATTTTATAAAGGAAAAGTGGTAAAAAGGTTTTTTTTAAAACATGTTATAAATTATATGGAAAGTGTCAAAATCAAGAAAAATGCCTGATTCTCATTGGGTTAAGATTTATATGTTAGCATTTTCTCTTGTGTTTTTGCCTACTATTAGACAGCAAATGCATAATATTATGCCACAATTTTATTATTTCTTAATTGCTAACTTGGTCACAACTTTTTTTTTTGAATCTAGCATCATCAAAGCAAATGGTCTGATTAGAGAATTCACATCATTTACCTATGAAATTTTTTTTAAATTACTATTCAGATATTTAGAGACTTGATAATCTTGGTATATTCTTAGTATATCTTGACTATATGGTATTATTTCTCAAGATTATTATGTCTCAAGATTACTTTGTGTTATATCTGAAGCTCTTTAAAAAACATGGTAAATGGTTAT
The DNA here is from genome assembly GCF_024166365.1 of Elephas maximus indicus. Taxonomy (NCBI): domain Eukaryota; kingdom Metazoa; phylum Chordata; class Mammalia; order Proboscidea; family Elephantidae; genus Elephas; species Elephas maximus. The sequence goes on from NC_064846.1 coordinate 85,710,788, forward strand.
ATTTAGAAATATTTTTATCCTTTAACTGATTTTATTTGACCTTTATGTTATGCTTGTAATTAATTTCTATCAGGTCTTTCACTATTAAGAGTTATGTTTATAAATTAATCATGGCTATTTTGTATATTAAGTTTTGTCATCTGAAGATAAGTTTTTACTTTGCTGATTTTCTGAAACCATATGAACAGAATATCTCAACCAAAAAAGATAGACTATATTGGACTTGCGAAAAGGACTGACTAAACTCAATCAAGATTTCCAGAACTGCTATGCAGAAGTTGATGACTTCCCAGACTGCAGTCAAGCCAGAATCACTTGGAACAGAAGTAAACAAAACAATACTATGGGTTTTATGTGAGATATTGTTGATGTTTTAAAGTCTTTCTTTCTGGAAATAAGAAATGCTTTAAGGTCCTACTTTCCGGATGTAAGAAACCATTTTCCTCTTTTCTCCTAAATTATCTAACTAGTGGGTTTAGATATTTTAACTCTTGAATTAGAAGTTCCGGTTGGTAAACTTAGCAAAGTTGTAAATATTATAATCAGAAAAGTGACTAAAATTTGAGCTATAATTTTACAAATTAAAATAGCATTAGTTTTCCTATTAGTTCTCTCAGAATAGTTTCGTGCCTCAGTAGATAACTGTTGCTGTATTTATATTAATGCACACACTGAGGTTTTACAGAATATAGCTGCTGCTGAGGTGAATAAAAAGCAGTTACTGATGCTGCCTATGCATAAACAAACACCTCGTGAGATTTGTTTCCTTGGTTTGAAGACCTTAGTCATGGTTTCATTGGTTATTTCAGACAATTGGCCTAATATTATTGTGTTTCTATTCTACCTCCTGATTTGTGGCATGGTGCCTGGGAATTTAAAAACCAGATAGTGCCCAATTACCATTTATTGAACATTTTTGATCAAAGATTCTATAACAATATCACGATCCAAAGGAGGGAACCATAAAAAGAGTTGTAATTCTCCTGGAATCCAGATTTCTGGCTTGCATGGAGGTTGGGGCAACCCACACAGGCCATCGCCTTTGGGTGTCCCTATGAACCTCAAGCTCTGAGAAAAAACTGATTCCAGAAGCCACTTTGAGTCAAAAAATTGTCCAGATAAACTAGCAAGACCATTTTCCTCTGGACATTGTGCTTTTTTAAAAAGAATTCAGTCTGTTTTGAAAAACTGACTCCAAAGACCAGTAAATAGAGTTATGTTTAGGGTCAATCAGTAATCAATTTAATCAGTGTTCAAGACAATGTTGTATGAAATACCCGTCTAACGCTTGTAATCAAACTCTCACCTTCCTGCTATACAAAAAATTATGTATCTTAAAGAAATCAGGTTCTCAGAAGAGATCTACCTCATGGCTCAGACTCCATTTTGTCTTAGATTTCACTTCTGCTTCTGAAAAAGTGACCCATGACTGTTAATAGGTAAACCAAAGAGGGGCAGCTTGCCCTTGGGAAGAACACTTAATATGTTTTAGACAGATTAACTGGAGACCTCCAACAGGAGAAGTCCACCCTGTATTATCTTGCTAATCATATATTAATAAAAACTTGTCACATGTAAATTTTTCTATACCACCTGTTTTCTGTAGACAAACTTTGTGTGCTTTATATATGTTTTTTGTGTGGTAGATTCAACTAATTTAGATGATCCCTTTCCAACTGACAGGAACACTGGTGGCATAGTGGTTAAGTGCTAAAGCTGCTAACCAAAAGGTTGGCAGTTCAAATCCACCAGCCGTTCGTTGGAAACTCTATAGGACAGTTCCACTCTGTCCTATAGGGTCACTATGAGTCAGAATGAACTAGATTGCAATGGGTTTGGTTTGATTTTGGTTTTCCGACAGTGAATTTATGTGAGTAATTTCTTGTTTAGAGGCCTGATGAACACATGGGACAATGCACTTTGAGAACCTCAGGATTACCTCTAGATAGTCATGGTAATGATGCTAGTAAATATTAGAAACTGAATGTTAAATTGTTACCCACTGTAAAACAAGAGTTAGAAAAAAGCCCATTGGTCCAGCACACAGGGTGTGGTTGGTAGATATAATTCCTACTTATGGTATAGTTGAATTGGAGAAATCTTTAAGAAATTTATCAATCACTATGAGACAAATAACAGATGAAATTGCTACTGGGATAGAAACACAACAGCCATCTCTGACCCCATTAAGCTGAGGTGACATGAGATAATGAAATAGACTTGAGGTCTTTTTTTTTTTTTTAATAATTTCATTGTGCTTTAAGTGAAAGCTTACAAATTAAGTCAGTCTCTCACACAAAACTTATATACACCTTGCTAAAAACACCTTGCTACCTACTCCCAATTACTCTCCCCCTAATGAGACAGCCCGCTCCCCTCCCTCCACTCTCTCTTTTTGTATCCATTTCACCAGCTTCTAACTCCCTCGGCCCTCTCATCTCCCCTCCAGGCAGGAAATACCAACATAGTCAGACTTGAGATTTTTTTATTAGCCCAAGAAAGTATAGTCCGTGGATTTACTTGGTTGGTTACCGTCAGGAATAAGTACATAAACTAGAATAGTACTTCAAGTTATAGTCCTGATAGTATTAGGCATATTAAAATTTATCATCTATTGTCTTACACATGTAAAACGCAAAAGGAAAAAAAAAGCCTTGGGCTAAAATGTTGATGTACATTGAGTCTGCAGTTGATGAGAACTTTGCTCTTACTTAAGACCCTGGTGAAGAACCAGATAGTATCCAGTGGAAGACCAGCACCATGAGTTTAAAGAGCCTACAGCGGCCGCGATTTCATTGAATAAGGTTTTGACTGGCTAATTCTTTTTAGAAGTAGACTGCCGGGTCCTTCTTCCTAGTCTGTCTTAGTCTGGAAACTCAGCTGAAACCTGTCCTCCATGTGTGACCCTCCTGGTATCTGAATACCGGTGGCATAGCTTCCAGCATCACAGCAACACAGAAGCCCCCACAGTACGATAAACTGACAGATACCTTATGAACAACAGTGGAGCACTGTCAGATATAGTGCCAAAAGATGAGCCCCCCAGGTTAGAAAGCACTCAAAAGACAACTGGGGAAGAGCTGCCTCCTCAAAGTAGAGTTGACCTTAATGACATGGAAGGAGTAAAGCTTTCAGGACCTTCATTTGCTTATGTAGCACAACTCAAAATAAGAAGAAACAGCTACAAACATCCACTAATAATCGGAACCTGGAATGTACACAGTATGAATCTAAGAAAATTGGAAATTATCAAAAATGAAATGGAATGCATAAACATCGATATCTGAGGCATTAGTGCGCTGAAATGGACTGGTATTGGCATTTTGAATCAATCATATAGTCTACTATGCTGGGAATGACAACTTGAAGAGGAATGGTGTTGCATTCATCATCAACAAGAACATTTCAAGATCTATCCTGAAGTACAACTGTCAGTGATATATCCATATGCCTACAAGGGAGACCAGCTAATACAACTATTATTCAAATTTACGCACCAACCACTAAGGCGAAGGATGAAGAAATTGAAGGTTTTTATCAGCTTCTGCAGTCTGAAATTGATCAAACGTGCAACCAGGATGCGTTGATAATTACTGGTGATTGGAATGCGAAAGTTGGAAACAAAGGATTGATAGTTAGAAAATACGGCCTTGGTGATAGAAACAATGCAGGAGATTGAATGATAGACTTTTGCAAGACCAATGACTTCTTAATTGCAAATACCTTTTTTCACCAACAGAAATGGTAACTATAAACCCTGGTGGCATAGTGGTTAAGTGCTACTGCTGCTAGCCAAAAGGTCAGCAGTTCGAATCTGACAGGTGCTCCTTGGAAACTCTATGGGGCAGTTTTACTCTGCTCTATAGGGTCGCTATGAGTCAGAATCGAGTCAACAGCAGCAGGTTTGGTTTTTGGTTTTATACACATGTACCTCAGCAGATGGACCACACAGGAATCAACCTGACTATATCTGTGGACAGAGACAATGGAAAAGCTCAATATCATTAGTCAGAACAAGGCCAGGGGCCGACTGTGGAACAGACCATCAATTGCTCATATGCAAGTCCAAGCTGAAACTGTCAGAGCAAGTCCATGAGAGCCAAAATATGACCTTGATTATATCCCACTTGAATTTAGAGACCCTCTCAAGAAAAGATTTGAAGCGTTGAACACTAATGACAGAAGACCAGATGAGTTGTGGAAGGACATCATACATGAAGAAAGCAAGAGGTCATTGAAAATACAGGAAAGAAAGAAAAGACCAAGATGGATGTCAGAGGAGACTCTGAAACTTGCACTCAAAAGTCAAGCAGCTTAAGCAAAAGAAAAGAATGACGAAGTAAAAGAACTGAAGATTTCAAAGAGCAGCTTGAGAAGACAAAGTATTATAATGACATGCGCAGAGAGCTGGAGATAGAAAACCAAAAGGGGCGAACACGCACGATGTTTCTTAAACCAAAAAAGCTGAAGAGAAAAATTCAAGCCACAAGTTTCAATAGTGAAGGATTCTATGTGGAAAATATTAAACGATGCAGGAAACATCAAAAGAAGATAGAAGGAATATACAGAGTGATTATACAAAAGAATTAGTAGATGTTCAACCATTTCAAGAGGTAGCATATGATCAGGAACCGATGGTACTGAAGGAAGAAGTCCAAGCTGCACTGAAGGCATTGGTGAAAAACAAGGCTCCAGGAATTGACGGAATATCAATTGATATGTTTCAACAAATGGATGTAGTGCTGGAAGTGCTCACTTGTCTATGCCAAGAAATATGGAAGACAGCTTCCTGGCCAACTGACTGGAAGAGATCCATATTTATGCCTATACCCAAGAAAGATGATCCAACTGAATGCAGAAAACATTGAATATCATTAACATCACACCAAGCAAAATTTTGCTGAAGATCATTCAAAAGCAGCTGCAGCAGTATATCGACAGGGAACTGCCAGAAATTCAGGCTGGATTCAGAAGAGGACGTGGAACCAGGGATATCATTGCTGATGTCAGATGCATCCTGGCTGAAAGCAGAGAATACCAGAAGGGTGTTTTATTGATTATGCAAAGGCATTCGGCTGTGTGGGTAGTAACAAATTATGGATAACACTGTGAAGAAGGGGCATCCCAGAACACTTAATTGTGCTCATGAGGAAACTGTACATAGATCAAGAGGCAATTGTTTGGACAGAACAAGGAGATACTGAGTGATTTAAATTCAGGGAAGTTGTGCGTCAGGGTTGTATTCTTTCACCATACCTATTCAATTTGTATGCTGAACAAATAATACCAGAAGCTGGACTATATGATGAAGAACGGGGCATCAGGATTGGAGGAAGACTCATTAACAACCTATGATATGCTGATGACGCCACCTTGCTTGCTGAAAGTGAAGAGGACTTGAAGTACCTACTGATGAAGATCAAAGATTACAGCTTTCGGTATGGATTACACCTCAACCTAAAGAAAACAAAAATCCTCACAACTGGACCAATAAACATTATGATAAGTGGAGACAAGATTGAAGTTGTCAAGGATTTCATTTTACTTGGATCCACAATTGACACCCACGTAAGCAGCAGTCAAGAAATCAAACGACGCACTGCATTGGGCAAATCTGCTGCAAAGGACCTCTTTAAAGTGTTGAAAAGCAAAGATGTCACCCTGAAGACTAAAGTACACCTGACCCAAGTCATGGTATTTTCAGTTGCATCATATGCATGGGAAAGCTGGACAATGAATACGGAAGCCTAAAGAATTGACGCCTTTGAATTGTGGTGTTGGTGAAGAATACTGAATATACCAAAGACTGCCAAAAGAATGAACAAATCTTCCTTGGAAGAAGTACAACTGGAATGCTCCTTAGAAGCAAGGATGGTGAGACTGCGTCTTAGATACTTTGGACGTGTTGTCAGGAGTGATCAGTCCCTGGGGAAGGACATCATGCTTGGTAAAATACAGCGTCATTGGGAAAGAGGAAGACTCTCAACGAGGTGGACTGACACAGTGGCTGCAACAATGGGCTCAAGCATAAAAACGATTTTAAGGATGGCGCAGGACTGGGCAGTGTTTCGTTTTGTTGTGCATAGGGTCGCTATGAGTCAGAATCGCCTTGATGGCTCCTAACAACAACAACACAATGGCTGCCATCTAGGAGCTCAACTAAGTCCAGGTATTGATCATTGATGTGTTATAGCCAATCTCCGATCAAAAGGAGAAAATGATGTAAAAAATAGTATTAGAGTCATTGTTCCCTGTCCTTGAGCATCGAGGATGTGACCCAGTTGGGGCTGGGCTTACAAGGGCTCACAGTGGCTCACAAGGACAAATCGACTGAGCCCTGAGAGAAAGAAAATAGATGGGACAATCTTAGAAATTATCTTCTAGGGAAGAAAAATATCTTTTAGGGAACTTTTCACCTAAAGCCAGTCAGAACACAAAGGACTTTCTACTCTTATCCATTAACATTTAGTGAATAGGAAATTTTGTTAGACCGGTGAAGACCCTCCTGACTGTTGGTTACTGAAACCTGTACCACTGATTGTTAATAAAGACAATTCAAAATGTAAGACCACAGTTTCTAGCGAATCTGTGAAAACATAAAGCTTTCAATGGTTTTGCTCATTTTGTATCCAATTTTTTTAATATTCTTAGGACTTGGACAGAAATGGCTCTAGCTGCATGCTTGTCTGCTTCCCACTTTTGTCTTTTTAAATACATGAACCAGCTGAAAGACTTAGGTGGCTATTCAAGAAACAAAAAAAAGACTGGTAAATCAGTATCATAAGTGCTGTAGAAGTATTAAGAATTTTTTTTGCCCTAGCCCTACTATTAATTTTATTTTAACCTTCACTTGCGTTGTTTCTCTTTCTAGACTAGCTTTTGTGTCTTAGTGTATGACTTAATGAGTTGGTGCCTTCTTCCCGAAGGGTAGGGTCATTTCAAGTGATTCAAAAGTTCCAGCTCCAAATGATGGTTGCTCAGGGATTTCAACTCATCCCCCATCAAAAACAAAGACAACAGCCCAATAAATGACCGATACAGACACAGAGAGATATAACAGTTTAACTCAGACATCACAAGAGTTCCACTCCTCTAACCTTTAGGTCTCCATGCCCCCATCCAGCAGGAAGCAGCTAGAGAGACAGGACGCCCCGTTTCCCAAGGTTGAGAAACCTACAACAAAAAGGCGGGATTGGAACGGGCTACTCAGCCACATCTTGAACAGTACCTGCACCATTTTTTCCCCTTCCCTAGCCTGCCTATGTCTTCAAGTATGATGTTGCTGTTAGACACTCTAAAAGTTAAAAAGTTAACCAGTGTTTCCCCTATGACCGTGGAAAAACGAGTGATATCGATATAAGGCTGTCAAATAGGATGATGCTCACCAGGATGGCGCCAGTCACCCCCTGGGCTGATGCGACGACACAAAAAGATCAACATGTTTGAGACATGACCACCGAAACCACACAGAAAGAGAATGGACATTCCACAAGTTCCTAAAACCCTTGCCTACTTTTCCCTATAAAACCCTAGCTGGCCTCCAGTTCCTGGAGACAGGTTTAGGAGGGGATCATTCCCCTCTGTCTCCTATGTATTGATACATATAATAAAGCTCTTGCCACTCACCTCACCCGTCTCAAGAATTGGCTGTTTGCGGAAGGTGGCTCTAATTCGAGAATTTGCAGGAACAGTTGCACAACACTGAATATAATTAATGTCACTGACTTGTACACTTAAACATCATTAGAGTAGAAAGTTTCATTTTATAGATATTTTACAACAATAAATTTAAAAAAATAGACAAAGGGTTTGAAGAGACTTTACTCCAAAGATACACAAATGACCAATAAGTACTTGAAAAGATGCTCAATGTCTTTAGCCATCTCAGAAATGGAAATCATAACCACAATGAGATACCACTTTATACCCACTAGATGGCTATAGTCAAAAAGATATATAATAACAAATGTTGGCAAGAATGTGGAGAAATTTGAACCCTCATACACTGTTGATGTTTATGAAAAATGGTGCAGCCATTTCGTAAAACAGTTTGGTTGTTCCTCATATTATTAAATGTGGAACTACCACATGACTGAGCGCTTCCACTCCTAGGTTATCTACCCAAGAGAAATGAAAAAAATATGTCCACACAAAAAACCTGTACATAAATGTTCATAACAGTATTATTCCTAATAGCCTAAAAGTGGAAACAACCCAACAACTAATGAATGGATAAACAAAATGTAGTTATATCCATACAACAGAATATTATATGGCAATAAGAAGGAATGAAGTACTGATGCATAAAAAGGAATGAAGTACATGGATGAACCTCAAAAACATTACGCCAAGTGAAAGAATCTAGTCACAAAAGACCACATATTATATGATTCCATTTATATAACATGTTCAGGAAAGGCAAATCCACAGCTATAGAAAATAGATTAGTGGTTGCCTAGGGCTAAGGGATGGAGGGATGGAGAATGACTGCTAACGGGTATGGGGTATATATTTGTTGGGTGGTGAAAATGTTCTAAACTTAGGTGCTGGTAATAGTCACAAAACCCTGACTATAATAAAAATCATGTAATTATGCACATTAATAGGTGAATTTATGGTGTATGAATTTTATTTCAATGAAGATATTTTAAAAAGGCAATCATGCTAAGAATCTAAAATAATATATTACGGTTATACCCTTTAGGTAGGAATTATAAATTTTATTTGCAACACAAAAGAAAGGAATATCTAATAATATTCAGAGGTGGAAGCAGCAGAAGGTTTAAATTAATAAAATGTGAATGTATCTTAATCAGTTTTATTGAATTCTTCAAAAGTAATATCTTTATTTTACATACTAAAGATGAGATAATGGTAATCCCTCTATATTTTTGACATCTACAATTGGGTAGTAAAACCCATGTGAACCATCCTTTTTCTTTTTGCTGAATGAATGGAATAAACTGCAGTGAAACCTGACTACAAAAATTCTCTTTTGACTCTTCCATACAAGTAATTAACAGTCCCGCTTTTAAAATTCTGGTTCCTCTATACTCAGATTCACAAAGAACTATTAACATTTAGCAATACAATCAACAATCACTTTGTATTGTTTGCTGAAAATAGAAATCTTCCTCAAGGCCAAATATTCTTGTTAAGGAAATTATCATCTCTAACAAATAACAATTTAGCAAGTCTGATTTACAAATTGAAACATGCCAAAAGAAATGTAACAATTAGCACGCAAATAATCTGAAAGCTCTTTATAAAGCTCACCTTAATATTTAGAATTTCATTTGCTTTTCCTGTATCTACCAGGTACATAGTTCTCAGCTCATAAAATGGAAGACATCAGTTTAGGAAGAAATCAATCCAACCTTTTGTTTAAAAGTCTATAGGTTAATTGTATGGTATTGTCTAACAGATATAAACAGATATAAAGGCCCCCCAAAAGTTATCTATTTTTGAAGAATGCTTGCTTTTAACAGCACTTATTTTATACTACAGTAAAGCAAAAATGCCCACCTAGAATATTGCAATTATCATCCTCAGCAGTTAAAGAAGCTCAGGGGAAATTATTGGCCCAAAATTTTTTATAGCATTTTCCAGAATCTATTACAAAAAACCCCATTTCTGCCAGATTTCTCCACAGCATTTTTTTTGATGTACAAATAAATGGAAGTTCTTCATTTGATTCCAGTGTGTACTGCAAAATTCAGAGCTCTAAAAAGAAAACTTAGAAATTCCATGCGAACTGTTTTCTTTGGTTTTTTTTTTATTTCTCTGCCCTCAGAAAGATATTACTCATCTAAAACTACTATTAAACACAAAAAACCACATAAATTATGTTTTTAAAAGTACCGAGTTTATTTTAAAGCATTGCATCAGGTTTGAATCTCAGTAAACAAAGTCATGTATTCATTATATGTTGATTTTGGCAGAGCATAGAGCTGTGTACATCAAATGGTATGATAAAGTAATTTAAAGCAAAAGGTGTTTGCTTTTAGTAATAAAGTAACACGGAACTAAAATATATATATATGCATCTGGGTAAGTGATTTAGGCCATAATGATGTTTCTTGTCTTTTTAGGAGTCTTGAGAATTATTGTTTTACAAGTTTCCCCTTTGTTTCCTGATACTTGCACTGACTATTTGCTGGGATAGTCATAGAAAAAATTCTCTCTGTTTAACGTACTCACACAAAATTTGCCTAACCTTAAAAAAAAGTCAGATACATGAGAGATAGTAGCAATCGTGGTCACAAGTTGCTTTAAATGGGGGGAAACAGGAAGATTTCTTTTAGCAAACAGGGTACAATTCATCCTTGGAACTCCCTAAGGAATATCAATTTTGAGTAATGAGTGCCAGTCTATTTTATTATAGTTAAATAAAAGTCTGAACGGTTTGCCAGAGGATATCATTTTAAACTTACTTGCCATCTCACCTCCATGACATAGCATATGCATATTTCACTGAGACCACCAACTTACCAACACGATTCCATCATAGTAAGTAGTTAAGCAAAGGACTTGTCAACTGAATGCATCTATTGCTTTCTTGTGAGAGGACATTTATTTTGATTGCTGAACTATGCAATGAAAGGCTACATATAAAAGCCTGAAAAACTTGTGGTTCAGTACACAGACGTTTCATCTATAAAAGAATGGGAATGTTAAAATTACCATAGAAAAGTACAACTGACACATCATAAACATCACCTGTAACTATTTTTTAATCACAATTACATCACATCAAAAAGGTACATATTCTTGCTCACTAAAATTAATAAGGCAATTTGAGAAGTAGAGATTCTTTCTCTCCTATAATTCCTCATTGTCTAACAAATTGAGCTACAGATACAGTTAATCTTCAATAATAATACCAAACAAGGGGACGGGTGTTTGCTTTTTAAAATCACTGAAGTACGGCAGACAATACTATTCCATGACATCTACTTAAAATTTTATGTTGATCTCCCATTTTCCTCACATAACATTCACATTTTAATCGTGTATTCATTTTGATTATTTGTATTCAAAACATCAACTAATCTATTATTTTAATATTAAGCCCATTTTTTTGAAGCCAAGATAATTTTCCCATTTTATAAAAGCAATGGAGACTCCTTTTTCAGGAAGTTTAAGTCAGAATGCTCAAGGTTCGTCTTGCTCCTTTTGCTTTGCCTGGGCTTCTGCTTCCTGAAAGGAAAAACAAACAAATCAGGTAAATTTAAATTTCACAAAGCAGCCACCCATGTGTATTTTGGTTAGACCAAATTTGTTTAGCTCTAATTCTAAGAATATTCAAAAACAGAATCTTGGTCATCAGAAAACAACTGCTTAAAAAAATTTAATAAAATATTATACAATAGAAATTTCTTCCTAGAAACTGATAAAGGACAGCCTAAGTTATTACTAATGGTTTGAAAACTTTTATAAAAGCAAGTAATTTAAAGTTAGATTTGATATCTTATTTAAAAGCATATTATGCACTACAAGTTTTAAACCAAGGTAGATGGATTTGTTTTTGGTATTAGCTGCCGTAGAGCCTATTCTGATTCATGGTGACCCCATGTGTTACAAAGTAGAACTGCTCCATAAGGCTTTCTTGGCTGTAATCTAGGCTGTAATGGAAGAAGACTTCCAGGCTTCTTCTGTGGTACTGCTGGGTGGGTTTCAGCAGTTGAGCACAAACCATTTGTGCCACCTAGGAACCTTCGCTAGGTGGATATATACTCTTAATTCTGCATAACTTAATTCTGCATACCTTTAAAAAATTACAATATCATTCCCCACGAAAGAATAAAATAGACTAGCTCTTAACACTCATTTACAACAGTTTAAGACTATTTTAAAGTTATTTTCTGATTTTGTTTCCAGTCCTCAGAGGTCTCAGGATTATTATATCTAACAACTTAGGAGTTATCAATCCTTGATCACTTTCTCTCTCACCATTGTTCCATAGCACCCTTCTCCTACTTAAATCATCAGCAAGTACTGTCAATTCTTCCTCTAAAATACCCAGAATCTGTTATTTTTTCTCTACCTCCACTGCTACCATCCTAGACCAAGCCACCATCACCTCACACCTGGACTTTTCCCCACTTCCATTCTTACCCCATTTCAACACATTCTCCATGAAACAACCTGAAAAATTATTTTAATAATTTTAAAATAGGTAATACATGCACCTGGTAAACACAGTGTTCAGAAATTAGCTTGAAAAAATCACTAGTCAACTGCAGCCTTCACTAAGTATCAACGGCAAACCCTGAGGAGTAGGAAAATAATTTTTTTTCATCCACACTACAAGGAAATCTCCTTTGAAGCACTAGTTAAGCATGGGCTATGCAACACAGTACTCAGTGTCCATGCATGATTTGAAGGGCAGTATTTGTGAAAACATTTAAGGAGGTCACCGAGCAGATAAACTATTACAGACTTCAATGATTTAAAAAAATGCAATCCCTGGGGGAAGGCAAAGAATCTGAGTTCTACAACTAAAAAAAAAAAAAAAAAAAAAACTACTACATTATAATTCTCAAATGTCCTAGCTAAGGCAGAAAACCATATGGCATACAAAGAAACATGAAAAGATGGCCCCAGTCAAAAGATCCAAAGGAAGAGACAAAAATAATCCCTAAGAAGGCAGGATAATGAGTTTAGAAGACTTTAAAAGACAATAGTAAATATGCTCAAAGAACTAAAGGAAAATGTGGATACTGAACTAATGGAAAACAGGGAAAAGATACAAGAACAAAACAAGAAATTAAATACAAAGACAGAAACTATAAAAAAAGAACCAAAAGACATACTGGAGCTGAAAAATATAATAACTAAAATAAAAAAAATTCACTAGAGGGACTTGACAGCAGATTTGAGCTGCCCAAAGAATCAGGAAATAATTGAAATTATTGAATTTGAAGGGCAACAAGAGAAAAGGATAAAGAAAACAAGTAAGCATAATGTAATTGTGGGATACCATCAAGCAAACTAATATATGCATCACAGAAATCCCAGAAGGATAAGAGAGAGGACAGAATAAATATTTGAAGAAATAATGGCAGAAAACTTTCCAGATTTGATGAAGGACATCAATCAAAAATCCAAGAAGCTCAATTAATTCCATGTAGGACAAACCCAAAGAGATTCACACCAAGACACATTATAATAAAAATTTCAAAAAAAGAGAGAAAATATAGAAAGCAGCAAGAGAGAGGCAAATGGTGACATGCAAGAGATCCTCATTAAGATTAAGTGCTGATACCTCCTCAGAAACTTTGGGGGCCAGAGAGAAATGGAAAGTCATATTAATAGTGCTGAAAGAAAACTGTCAACAAAGAATTCAATTGTCAGAAAAATTGTCAAAGCAAGGGTGAATTAAGAGACAGACTAAAGCTGAGGGAGTTCTTTATGACCAGACCTACACTACAAGAACTGATAAAAGGGGTTCTTCAGACTGAAAGAAAGAACACTAAACAGCAGCTTTAAGGCACAGAGTAACAGAATGGGTAAAAAAAAACAAAACAAAACAGGATCCATCAATATGGTGTCTACAAGAGACACACCTCAGAAACAAAGAAAGAAATTTATTGAAAACCAAAGGATGGAAAAAATATATATCAAGGAAACAGCTATCAAAAAAGAGCAGGAGTGGCAATACTAATCTCAGGTAAAACAGACTGTAAAACAAAATCCACCATGAAAGACAATGAGGGGCACTAAACCCACACTACATAATGATTAAAGGGATGATCCATCATGAAGACATAATCATAATAAATATCTACACACCCAATGACAGGGCTCCAAAACACATAAAATAAACTCTAACAGCACTGAAAAGAGAAATTGACATTTCCACAATAATAGTAAGAGACTTCAACACACCACTCTCGGTAAAGGACAGAACATCTAGAAAGAAACTCAACAAAGACACAGAAGATCTAAAGACCACAATGAGCCAACTTGACATATATAGAACACTCTACCCAACAGCTGCAAAGTACACACTCTTTTCCAGTGCACGTGGAACATTCTCCAGAACAGATCACATCTTAGGCCACAAAGCAATCCTAAACAAAATCCAAAACAATGAAATAATACAAAGTATCTTCTCTGACCATAGCACCATCAAAGTAGAAATTAACAATAGGAAAAGCAAGGAAAACAAAATCAGTTACATGGAAACTGAATAACATCCTGCTTAAAAATCACTAGGTAATAGAAGAAATCAGAAATAGAATCAAAATTTCGAGAATCAAACGAGAATGAAAACACATCATAGCAAAACCTTTGGGACACAGCAAAGGCAGTCCTCAGAGGTCAATTTATAAAAATAGATGCACACATCAAAAAAGAAGGAACAAAATCAAAATATTAGCTACACAACTTGAACAAACAGAAAGAGAACAGCAAAAGCAGCCCACAGCCACCAGAAGAAAGAAAATAATAAAGATCAGTGCATTAATAAATGAAATAGAGAGTAGAAAAACAATAGAAAGAACCAATGAAACCAAAAGTTGGTTCTCTGAAAGGATCAACAAAATTGATAAACCACTGGCCACACTGACAAAAAAAAAAAAAAAAAGACACGACGCAAATAACCCAATTAAGAAATGAAATGGGGGACATTACAACAGATTCAACTGAAATAAAAAGGATCATAACAGAGTACCATGAAACACCATACTCCAGCAAAAATGAACACCTAGAGGAAATGGACAAATATTTAAAAACACACTACCTACCCAAACAAACATAAAATGATGTTGAAAATCTGAACAGACCCATAACGAGAAGAGATTGAAAAGGTAATAAAAATAATTCCCAACAAAAAAAACCCTGGCCCCGATGGCTTCACTGGACAATTCTACCAAACATTCAGAGAAGACCTTACACCAATACTACTCAAACTATTTCAGAACATAGAAAAGGAAGCGATATTTCCGAATTCATTCTATGAAGCCAGCATAACCCTGATACCAAGACAGGAAAAGACACCACAAAAAAAGAATATTACAGACTAATATCTCTCATGAAAACAGATGCAAAAATTCTCAACAAAATTCTAGCCAATAGAATTTAGCATCCTATCAGAAAAATAATACACCACAACCAAGTAGGATTCATACCAGGTATGCAAGGATGGTTTAACATTAGAAATTCTATCAACATAATCCACCACATAAATAAAGGGAATGAATTACATGATCATCTCAATTGACACAGAAAAGGCGCTCAACAAAGTCTGACACTCATTCCTGATAAAAACTCTCAATAAAATAGGTATAGAGGGAAATTTCTCAACATAATAAAGGGCTAAACCAACAGCCAACATCAATCTTAATGGAGAGAGGCCAAAAACATTCCCCTTGAGAACAGGAACAAGACAAAGATGCCCTTTATCACCACTCCTATTTAACATTATGCTGGAATCCTAGCTAGACCAATAAGGCAAGAAAAAGAAATAAAAGGCATCCAAATTGGTAATGAAGAAGTAAAACTATCCCTATTTGTGGATGATATGATACTATGCATAGAAAACCCAAAAGACTCCATGAGAAAACTATTGGAATAGAAAGATTCAGCAGAGTAGCAGGATACAAGACAGACATACAAAAATCAGTTGGATTCCTATACAACAATAAAGAGAACAATGAAAAAGAAATCAGGAAAACAATACCATATTTAACAGCCCCTAAAAAAATAAAATACTTAGGAATAAATCTAACCAGGGATATAAAAGACCTATACAAAGAAGACTACAAAGCACTACTGCAAGAAACCGTAAGAGAACTACATAAATGGAAAAACATACCATGCTCATAGATAGGTAGTCTCAACATTGTGAAAACAACAATTTTACCCAAAGCAATTTACAAATACAGTGCAATGATCAAAATACCAACAACATTCTTTAATGAGATGGAAAAAGTAATCATTAACTTTATATGAAAAGTGAAGGAGCCCCGGATAAGTAAAGCACTACTGAAGAAGAAGAATAAAATAGGAGGACTTGCACTACCTGATGTCAGAACCTACTATACAGCTATGGTAGTCAAAACACCCTGTACTGGTACAAGGACAAATACATTGACCAAAGGAGCAGAATTGAAAAACCAGATGTAGATCCATCCACCTACAGTCACCCGATCTTTGACAAAAGTCCCAAAGTCCATCAAATGGGGAAAAGACAGCCTTTTTTTTTTTTTTTAACAAACAGTGCTAGCAAAACTGGATGTCCATCTGCAAAAAAGTGAAAGAGGGCCCATACCTCACACCGTACACAAAGAATTAATTCAAAGACCTTAATATAAAGCCAAAAGCTATAAAGATCATAGAGGAAAAAATAGGATCAACGCTAGAGGCCCTAATACATGGGACCAACAGGATACAAGCCATAACTAACAACACACAAACTCCAAAAAATAAGCTAGATAACTGGGATCTTCTAAAATTTAAACACTTATGTTCATCAAAAGACTTCACCAAAAGAGTGAAAAGAGAACCTGCAGTCTGGGGAAAAAAAAAATTGGCTATTACAAATCCGACAAAGTTCTAATCTCTAAAATCTACAGGAAGATCCAACACCTCTACAACAAAACAACAGATAAACCAAATTAAAAATGGGCAAAGGGGGGGGCGGAGCCAAGATGGCGGACTAGGCAGACGCTACCTCGGATCCCTCTTACAACAAAGACACGGAAAAACAAGTGAATCGATCACATACATAACAATCTATGAACCCTGAACAACAAACACAGATTTAGAGACGGAGAACGAACTAACACGGGGAAGCAGCGATTGTTTCCAGAGCCTGGAGCCAGCGTACCAGTCAGGTACGGCACGAGCACAGAGAGCGGCTCCACCCCCCTGAACTAACCCCGGGAGGGGGACCAGCCGGTTCCACGGGCGGCGTGGGACGCAGCCGGTAGGAGAAGTCCCTGGGAGGCAGTGACTGGTCTTGGAGCAGAAAGAGCAGCGTCCGAGCCAGGGAACCGTCCCGCAGGGATTTGGACTGGACGCAGGTACGGCATAAACACGGAGAGTTGCTCCACCCCCCTGAACTAACCCCGGGAAGGGGACCTGCCGGGTCACGCGGGCGGCGTGGGACGCAGCCGGTAGGAGAAGTCCCTGGGAGGCAGCGGCTGGTATTGGAGCGGGGAGAACAGCGTCCCAGACGGGACACTCGGTCACGGCACAAGCACGGGCACCTGCTCCACCCATCTGAACTAACCACGGGAGGAGGCCCAACTGGTTCTCGGGGGCGGCAGGGCCACGTGGCTGGAGGGACGAGAAGTCCCCGGGAGGCAGTGACTGATTTTGGAGTCGAGAGTGCACCGTCCCAGTAGGGGAGCCTCGACGCTGGGCATGGGGCTGGAAGCAGAGGATCCGACCGTGACTCCAGCGGGCCAGACCCCCCGGGGGCAATCTCCACACAGCCAGCACACATAGGCGACGCGCCCCGCGGGAATCTCAGATATAATAGTCATTCCAAGCAAGACAAGCAACTCTGGCTATATTCTGAGGTGCTACTCTCCTATCTCTCTGTTCCCTCCCCGACCCTCCCCAGGCGGCTTCATTAACATCTGAATAGCCTGAGCCAGAGGGAGAACTCTGATAGGGATCTGACTGCATTTTTTTTTAGCGGATTTTCTGGAAAAACTAGTTTCCCAGTGATGGCTCAGAGACAACAATCCATATCAAACCACTTAAAGAAGCAGACCCTGACAGCTTCTCCAACCCCCCAAACAAAAGAATCAAAATCTTTCCCAAATGAAGATACAATCTTGGAATTATCAGATACAGAATATAAAAAACTAATTTACAGAATGCTTAATGATATCACAAATGAAATTAGGATAACTGCAGAAAAAGCCAAGGAACACACTGATAAAACTGTTGAAGAACTCAAAAAGATTATTCAAGAACATACTGGAAAAATTAATAAGTTGCAAGAATCCATAGAGAGACAACATGTAGAAATCCAAAAGATTAACAATAAAATAACAGAATTAGACAACGCACTAGGAAGTCAGAGGAGCAGACTCGAGCAATTAGAATGCAGACTGGGACATCTGGAGGACCAGGGAATCGACACCAACATAGCTGAAAAAAAATCAGATAAAAGAATTAAAAAAAATGAAGAAACCCTAAGAATTATGTGGGACTCTATCAAGAAGGATAACCTGCGGGTGATTGGAGTCCCAGAACACGGAGGGGGGACAGAAAACACAGAGAAAATAGTTGAAGAACTCCTGACACAAAACTTCCCTGACATCATGAAAGACGAAAGGATATCTATCCAAGATGCTCATCGAACCCCATTTAAGATTGATACAAAAAGAAAAACACCAAGACATATTATCATCAAACTCACCAAAACCAAAGATAAAGAGAAAATTTTAAAAGCAGCCAGGGAGAAAAGAAAGGTTTCCTTCAAGGGAGAATCAGTAAGAATATGTTCTGACTACTCAGCAGAAACGATGCAGGCAAGAAGGGAATGGGACGACATATACAGAACACTGAAGGAGAAAAACTGCCAGCCAAGGATCATATATCCAGCAAAACTCTCTCTGAAATATGAAGGCGAAATTAAGATATTTACAGACAAACACAAGTTTAGAGAATTTGCAAAAACCAAACCAAAGCTACAAGAAATACTAAAGGATATTGTTTGGTCAGAGAACCAATAATATCAGATATCAGCACAACACAAGGTCACAAAACAGAACGTCCTGATATCAACTCAAATAGGGAAATCACAAAAACAAATTAAGATTAATTAAAAAAAAATACACATAACAGGGAATCATGGAAGTCAATAGGTAAAAGATCACAATAATCAAAAAGAGGGACTAAATACAGGAGGCATTGAACTGCCATATGGAGAGTGATACAAGGCGATATAGAACAATACAAGTTAGGTTTTTACTTAGAAAAATAGGGGTAAACAATAAGGTAACCACAAAAAGGTATAACAACTGTATAACTCAAGATAAAAACCAAGAAAAACGTAACGACTCAACTAACATAAAGTCAAGCACTATGAAAATGAGGATCTCACAATTTACTAAGAAAAAAGCCTCAGCACAAAAAAGTATGTGGAAAAATGAAATTGTCAACAACACACATAAAAAGGCATCAAAATGACAGCACTAAAAACTTATTTATCTATAATTACCCTGAATGTAAATGGACTAAATGCACCAATAAAGAGACAGAGAGTCACAGACTGGATAAAGAAACACGATCCATCTATATGCTGCCTACAAGAGACACACCTTAGACTTAGAGACACAAACAAACTAAAACTCAAAGGATGGAAAAAAGTATATCAAGCAAACAATAAGCAAAAAAGAAGAGGAGTAGCAATATTAATTTCTGACAAAATAGACTTTAGACTTAAATCCACCACAAAGGATAAAGAAGGACACTATATAATGATAAAAGGGACAATTGATCAGGAAGACATAACCATATTAAATATTTATGCACCCAATGACAGGGCTGCAAGATACATAAATCAAATTTTAACAGAATTGAAAAGCGAGATAGATACCTCCACAATTATAGTAGGAGACTTCAACACACCACTTTCGGAGAAGGACAGGACATCCAGTAAGAAGCTCAACAGAGACACGGAAGATCTAATTACAACAATCAACCAACTTGACCTCATTGACTTATACAGAACTCTCCACCCAACTGCTGCAAAATATACTTTCTTTTCTAGCGCACATGGAACATTCTCTAGAATAGACCACATATTAGGTCATAAAACAAACCTTTGCAGAGTCCAAAACATCGAAATATTACAAAGCATCTTCTCAGACCACAAGGCAATAAAACTAGAGATCAATAACAGAAAAACTAGGGAAAAGAAATCAAATACTTGGAAAATGAACAACACCCTCCTGAAAAAAGACTGTGTTATAGAAGACATCAAGGAGGGAATAAGGAAATTCATAGAAAGCAATGAGAATGAAAATACTTCCTATCAAAACCTCTGGGACACAGCAAAAGCAGTGCTCAGAGGCCAATTTATATCAATAAATGCACACATACAAAAAGAAGAAAGAGCCAAAATCAGAGAACTGTCCCTACAACTTGAACAAATAGAAACTGAGCAAGAAAAGAATCCATCAGGCACCAGAAGAAAACAAATAATAAAAATAACTAAATGAATTAGAGAACAGAAAAACAATTGAAAGAATTTACAAAGCCAAAAGCTGGTTCTTTGAAAAAATTAACAAAATTGATAAACCATTGGCTAGACTGACTAAAGAAATACAGGAAAGGAAACAAATAACCCGAATAAGAAATGAGAAGGACCACATCACAACAGAACCAAATGAAATTAAAAGAATCATTTCAGATTATTATGAAAAATTGTACTCTAACAAATTTGAAAACCTAGAAGAAATGGATGAATTCCTGGAAAAACACTACCTACCTAAACTAACACATTCAGAAGTAGAACAACTAAATAGACCCATAACAAAAAAAGAGATTGAAACGGTAATCAAAAAACTCCCAACAAAAAAAAGCCCTGGCCCGGACGGCTTCACTGCAGAGTTCTACCAAACTTTCAGAGAAGAGTTAACACCACTACTACTAAAGGTATTCCAAAGCATAGAAAATGACGGAATACTACCCAACTCATACTATGAAGCCACCATCTCCCTGATACCAAAACCAGGTAAAGACATTACAAAAAAAGAAAATTATAGACCTATATCCCTCATGAACATTGATGCAAAAATCCTCAACAAAATTCTAGCCAATAGAATCCAACAACACATCAAAAAAATAATTCACCCTGATCAAGTGGGATTTATACCAGGTATGCAAGGCTGGTTTAATATCAGAAAAACCATTAATGTAATCCATCACATAAATAAAACAAAAGACAAAAACCACATGATCTTATCAATTGATGCAGAAAAGGCATTTGACAAAGTCCAACACCCATTTATGATAAAAACTCTTACCAAAATAGGAATTGAAAGAAAATTCCTCAACATAATAAAGGGCATCTATGCAAAGCCAACAGCCAATATCACTCTAAATGGAGAGAACCTGAAAGCATTTCCCTTGAGAACGGGAACCAGACAAGGATGCCCTTTATCACCGCTCTTATTCAACATCGTGTTGGAAGTCTTAGCCAGGGCAATTAGGCTAGACAAAGAAATAAAGGGCATCCGGATTGGCAAGGAAGAAGTAAAGTTATCACTATTTGCAGATGACATGATTATATACACAGAAAACCCTAAGGAATCCTCCAGAAAACTGCTGAAACTAATAGAAGAGTTTGGCAGAGTCTCAGGTTATAAAATAAACATACAAAAATCACTTGGATTCCTCTACATCAACAAAAAGAACACCGAAGAGGAAATAACCAAATCAATACCATTCACAGTAGCCCCCAAGAAGATAAGATACTTAGGAATAAATCTTACCAAGGATGTAAAAGACCTATACAAAGAAAACTACACAGCTCTACTACAAGAAATTCAAAAGGACATACTTCAGCGGAAAAACATACCCTGCTCATGGATAGGAAGACTTAACATAGTAAAAATGTCTATTCTACCAAAAGCCATCTATACATTTAACGCACTTCCGATCCAAATTCCAATGTCATATTTTAAGGGGATAGAGAAACAAATCACCGATTTCATATGGAAGGGAAAGAAGCCCCGGATAAGCAAAGCACTACTGAAAAAGAAGAAGAAAGTGGGAGGCCTCACCTTACCCGACTTCAGAACCTATTATACAGCCACAGTAGTCAAAACAGCCTGGTACTGGTACAACAACAGACACATAGACCAATGGAACAGAATTGAGAACCCAGATATAGATCCATCCACGTATGAGCAGCTGATATTTGACAAAGGACCAGTGTCAATTAACTGGGGAAAAGATAGCCTTTTTAACAAATGGTGCTGGCATAACTGGATATCCATTTGCAAAAAAATGAAACAGGACCCATACCTCACACCATGCACAAAAACTAACTCCAAGTGGATCAAAGACCTAAACATAAAGACTAAAACGATAAAGATCATGGAAGAAAAAATTGGGACAACCCTAGGAGCCCTAATACAAGGTATAAACAGAATACAAAACATTACCAAAAATGATGAAGAGAAACCCGATAACTGGGAGCTCCTAAAAATCAAACACCTATGCTCATCTAAAGACTTCTCCAAAAGAGTAAAAAGACCACCTACAGACTGGGAAAGAATTTTCAGCTATGACATCTCCGACAAGCGCCTGATCTCTAAAATCTACATGATTCTGTCAAAACTCAACCACAAAAAGACAAACAACCCAATCAAGAAGTGGGCAAAGGATATGAACACACATTTCACTAAAGAAGAGATTCAGGCAGCCAACAGATACATGAGAAAATGCTCTCGATCATTAGCCATTAGAGAAATGCAAATTAAAACTACGATGAGATTCCATCTCACACCAACAAGGCTGGCATTAATCCAAAAAACACAAAATAATAAATGTTGGAGAGGCTGCGGAGAGATTGGAACTCTCATACACTGCTGGTGGGAATGTAAAATGGTACAACCACTTTGGAAATCTATCTGGCGTTTTCTTAAACAGTTAGAAATAGATCTACCATACAACCCAGAAATCCCACTCCTCGGAATATACCCTAGAGATACAAGAGCCTTCATACAAACAGATATATGCACACCCATGTTTATTGCAGCTCTGTTTACAATAGCAAAAAGTTGGAAGCAACCAAGGTGTCCATCAACGGATGAATGGGTAAATATTGTGGTATATTCACACAATGGAATACTACGCATTGATAAAGAACAGTGACGAATCTGTGAAACATTTCATAACATGGAGGAATCTGGAAGGCATTATGCTGAGCCAAATTAGTCAGAGGCAAAAGGACAAATATTGTATAAGACCACTATTATAAGATCTTGAGTAATAGTAAACCTGAGAAGAACACATACTTTTGTGGTTACGAGGCGGGGAGGGAGGGAGGGTGGGAGAGGGTTTTTTATTGATTAATCAGTAGATAAGAACTGCTTTAGGTGAAGGGAAAGACAACACTCAATACATGGAAGGTCAGCTCAATTGGACTGGACCAAAAGCAAAGAAGTTTCCGGGATAAAATGAATGCTTCAAATGTCAGCAGAGCAAGGGCGGGGGTCTGGGGAACATGGTTTGCGGGGACTTCTAAGTCAATTGGCAAAATAATTCTATTATGAAATCATTCTGCATCCCACTTTGAAATGTGGCATCTGGGGTCTTAAATGCTAACAAGCGGCCATCTAAGATGCAGCAATTGGTCTCAACCCACCTGGATCAAAGGAGAATGAAGAACACCAAGGCCACACGACAACTAAGAGCCCAAGAGTCAGAAAGGGCCACATGAACCAGAGACCTACATCATCCTGAGACCAGAAGAACTAGTTGGTGCCCGGCCACAATCGATGACTGCCCTGACAGGGAGCACAGCAGAGGACCCCTGAGGGAGCAGGAGATCAGTGGGATACAGACCCCAAATTCTCATAAAAAGACCAAACTTAATGGTCTGACTGAGACTGGAGGAATCCCGGCGGCCATGCTCCCCAGACCTTCTGTTGACACAGGACAGGAACCATCCCCGAAGACAACTCATCAGAAATGAAAGGGACTGGTCAGTGGGTGGGAGAGAGACGCTGATGAAGAGTGAGCTAATTATATCAGGTGGACACTTGAGATTGTGTTGGCAACTCTTGTCTGGAGGGGGGATGGGAGGATAGAGAGAGAGGGAAGCAGGCAAAATTGTCACGAAAGGAGAGACTGAAAGGGCTGACTCAAGAGGGGGAGAGCAAGTGGGAGTAGGGAGTGAGATGTATGTAAACTTATATGAGACAGACTGATTGGATTTGTAAACGTTCACTTGAAGCTTAATAAAAGTTATTAAAAAAAATGGTCAAAGGAATGAAAAGACACTTCACCAAAGAAGACATTCAAGCAGCCAACTGATACATGTGGAAAAACTCAGGATCACTAGCCATAAAAAAAAAAAAGCCATTAGAGAAATGCAAATCAAAACCACAATGAGATACTATCTCACTTCAGCATTATTGGCATGAATCAATAAAACAGATAATAACAAATGAAGAAACTCTGAGAATGGTGTAGGATACAATCAAAAGCAAAAATTTGCAAGTGATAGGAGTTCCAGAACAGGGAGAGAAAACAGAAAACACAGAGAAGATCACTGAAGGTTGAAAAAGGAGTGTTAACATGTCATGGGGTTGTTAACCAATGTCATAAAACAATATGTGTACTGACTGTTAAATGAGAAACTAGTTTGTTCTGTAAACCTTCATCTAAAGTACAATAAAATAGATACACATTAGACCCAAAGACACAAATAGGCTGAAACTGAAAAGATGGAAAAAAAAATTCCATGCAAATGTTAATCAAAAGAGAGCTGAGTGTAAAGCACTGGAAACAGAATGACCAGAATGCAACTAAAAAGAATATTGACACATCATGAATAATGTAACTAATGTCACTGAACACTCTGTATAGAAATTGTCAAATGGGAACCTAACTTGCTGTGTAAACTTTCACCGAAAACACAGTAAAATATTAAAAAAAAAAAAGAGAGAGAGAGAGGGAAAGAGAGCTGGAGAGGTTATAGTCATATTAGACAAAATAGACTTTAAGTCAAAATCTGTTTCAAGAGACAAAGAAGGGCATTATATAATGATAAAAGGATCAATTCATCAGGAAGATATAACAATTATAAACAGATATGGACCCAATAAGACAGCCCAAAATATATGGGACACTGAACAGAACTGAAGGGAGAAATAGGCAGTTCTATTAGTTGGAGACTTTACTACACCCCTTTCACTAGCAGAGAAAACCTCTAGAAAAAATATCAGTAAAGAAATACAGGATTTGAACAACAGACATAACAGATATAAAATCACTCTACCCTACATCAGAACAATACATGTACTTCTTCAGGAACATGGATCATTCTCCAGAATAGACCACATGATAGTTAACAAAACACATTTCATTAATTTTTTAAAAAATTGAAATCATACAAACTGTCTTCTCCAACCAAACTGGAATAAAACTAAAAATTAATTACAGAAAGAAAGCTGTAAAATACTCGAATATGTAGAAATTAAACAACACACTACTAAACAACCAATGGGTCAAAGACGAAATCATAAGGGAAATTAGAAAATTCTTAGAGGAGAAAGAAAATGAAAGGGTAACACATCAAAATTTATCGGATGAATGGAGACTGCTCAAAAGGAAATTTATTCCTGTAAGTGCCTACGTTAAAAAGGAAGAAAGATCTCAAATCAATAAGCTAACTTTACAACTTGAGGAACTAAAAAGAGAAAAGCAAACTAAGCCCAAAGCTAACAGAAGGAAGGAATATAACAAAGATCAGAGTAGAAATAAATGAAATAGAGAATAGAAAAATAATAGAATCAATGAAGCCAGAAGTTGGTTCTCTGAAATGATCAATGAAATAAAAACCTTTGGCTATAAACCACCAAAAAAAAAAACAAAACAAAACAAAACTTTTTTTTTTTTACTAACAAAAAAAAAGCAAGAGAGAAGATGCAAATAACTAAAATCAGAAATAAAAAAATAAAAGTTTGGACATTACAACCAACTCTACAGAAATAAAAATTATTATAAAAGAATACTATGAATACGCCAACAAATTAGATAACTTAGATGAAATGGAAAAATTCCTAGAAACACTTAAACTACCTAAATTGATTTAAGAAAAAATAGAAAATATCAACAGATCCATAACAACTGAGGAGATTGAATCAAAAATCAAAAATCTCCCAACAAAAAATGTTCTGGACCAGATGGCTTCAAAAGAGAATTCTAGCAAACATTTAAAGAAGAATTGGCATGAATTCTTCTTAAACTCCTCCAAAAAATAAAAGAGGAGGGCACACTTCCTAATTCACTATATGAGGCCAGCATAACCCTGATACCAAATCCAGACAAAGACACTACAATAAAATTACAGACCAATATTCGTTATGAATATAGATACAAAAAATCCTTAAAAAAAATCCTAGCATAACAAATTCAATACCATATTAAAAGTATTATACACCATGACCAAATGGTATTTATCCCAGGAATGCAAGGGTGGTTCAACATTAGAAAATCAATGTAATAAAACACATTAATAGAACAAAGGATAAGAACCACATGATCATCTCAATCAATGCAGAAAAGGCATTCAACAAAATCAGTCTTTCATGATTGAAAAAAAAAAGTTTAGCAAGCTAGGAATAGACATGCATTTGTTTAAAAGGGGATTTATGAAGAACTTAAAGCTAACACCACACTCTATGGAGAAAGACTTAGAGTTTTCTTGTGAGATCTTGCTCTCATCACTGCTATTTGATACTGTGCTGGATGTTTTAGTCAGAGCAATTAGGCAATAAAAAGAAAAAAAAAGAAGCATCCTAATAAAAATCAAGAAGTAAAACTATATTTCTAGAGTACATGATCCTATATATAAAATTTTTAAAAAATCCACAAGAAAGTTACTAGAGCTAATAAATAAATTCAACAAAGTTGCAGGGTACAAGGTCAACACACACACAAAAAGTTAGATTTCTATATACTGGCAATGAGCAATCTGAAAAGGAAATAAGAAATGAATTTCATTTACAATAGCATCTAAAAGAATAAGATACTTAGGAATAAATTAACCAGGGATTAAAAGTCTTATAAACTAAAAACTATAAAACATTGCTGAAATAAATTAAATAAGTCCTAAATAACTGGAAACTCATTGCGTGTTCATGGATTGGAAGACTTAATATTGTTAAGATGTAAATATTATACAAAGTGACCTACAGATTCAACACATTCCTATCAAAATTCCAGCAGCCTTATTTGCAGAAATGGAAAAGTCTTCTTGCAGAAATCTATATGTAATTGTAAGCAAGGGGCCTCTAAAAGCCAAAGCAATCTTGAAAAAAGAACAAAGTAGGAGGATTCACACTTCCTGATAACAAAATCTACTATAAAGCTACAGTAATAAATACAGACTTGTATGGGTATAATAAAGACACAGAGAAAAATGGAATAGAATTGGGAGTCCAACAAATAAACCCATATATCTATGGCCAACTGATTTTTGATAGGGGCGCTAAGATCATCCAATAGTGAAAGAATATTCTTTTCAACAAGTTATGCCGGAACAACTGGATCTCCATTTGTACAAGAATGAAGTTGGATCCATACCTCACACCGCAAATGGTCCCTTGGTATCTGCAGGGTATTGGTTCCAAGACCCACATATGAAAATCTGGGGATGTACAAATCCCTTATATAAAATGGTGTGGTATTATTATTATTTCTTGACGTAGTGCAGGAATGAACAGTGTTTCACTTTAAAGTGGAATAGCGATGGACGGGCCAGGATAGGGCGGACGCATGAGGCGTTGGGTCAAAGTAGGCACTTTTAAGGACAGCAGCATCCAGGCCCTCATGCCACAGCTTGCCCTCCGAGCCAGGGGTCCTTCAGATAGGAGGTCCTGGGTGAATTTGGACATTGGAACACACACCATGCAGACACTGGTAGGCCCTGGGCCTACCCAACTTTGTTCTCTCTTGCCGGACTCGAGACCTCTGCTGCAAACATGCTCTGCTAGGTCCTCGGTCAGGCCAAGAAACACCCGAGTGTACGCTCACAACCCCACTCCTAGTGTCCTCACTTGTCCAAACTGTGTCTCGGGGTGTGGCTGTCTCCGTCCACCTGGGAGCTTTTTCCTTCACAGCCACATACCTTTCCTCCAGTGAGAACCCTGTCTTGCTTGTGTTGCACTCCGTGTTGCCCCCAGGCCCTTGAGCTCTTTTTTCCCCTCCTGAATATTTTCTACCTGCGCTTGGCTGAATCCCCGATGCAGAACCCGTGGAGACGGAGGAGGACTCCATACGAAAATTATCTCAAAATGGATCAAACACCTAAACATAAGAACTAAAACCATTAAACTCTTAGTTTTTCACAATGGATTCTTAGATTTCACACCAAAAGCACAAGTGACAAAAGACAAAATTGATGAACTGGAGTTCGTTAAAATTAAAAACTTTTGTTCATCAAAGGACTTTATCAACAAAGTGATGAGGCAACTTACACAATGGAAACCCTACCCTATAAGCATTTAATACCCAGGATATAAAAAGAACTCCTCCAATTCAACAACAAAAAGACAACCCAATCTAAAAATGGACAAAGAACTTGGATAGATATTTCACCAAAAAAGATATACATATGTCCAATAAGCACATGTAAAGATGCTCAATGTCATTCATTAGTCATTAGGAAAATGCAAATCAAAACCACAATGAGATACCACTTCATATCCACTAGGGTGGCTATTATCAGAAAAACGGAAACTAACAAGTGCTGACAGGTATGTGGAGAAATTGGAACCCTCACACATTTGTAGTGGGAATGTAAAATGGTGCAGCCACTGTGGAAAACAATTTTGCCGTTCCTGAACAAGTTAAACACAGAATTACCATATGAGCTAGTAATTCCACTCCTAGGTATAACCCAAAAGAACTGAAAACAGGGATTCAAACAGATACTTGTTCAACAATGTTCACTGCAGCATTATTCACAATAGCCAAAAGGTGGAAACAACCCAAGTATCCATCAACAGATGAACAGATAAACAAAATGTGAATTAAACATACAGTGGAATATTATTCAACATAAAGAGAAATGTGTTCTGATACATGCTATGGAATGAATGAACCTTGAAACATGCTGAGTTAAGTCAGTCAGATGCAAAAGGACAAATATTGTATGATTCCAATTATAAGAAATATGTAGAATATGCAAATGCATAGAGACTGCAGTTTATTAGTGGTTAATAAAGGTGGGTGGGAAGGGCAAATGGGGCGATATTGCTTAAGGGGTACCGAATTTGTGTTAAGGGCAATGAAAAAATTTGGAAACAGATAATGGTGATGTTTGCACAACATGGTGAATGTAACTAATGTGACTGAATTTTACAAATAAAAATGGCTGAAATGGCAAATGTGTGCTATATATATTTCACCACTATATATATTTTTTTTAATTTGCAAAGAATAATATTTTTAAAAGTATCTTGTGTTGAGGAGGGCATGGGGACAAATAAGCACATCCTTGCATTGTTAATACTTATGTAGTATGATGCCATCTTTGTGAACGACAATTGCCAACACTTATCTAAATCTTAAGTAAAATACACCTTTAGAGCTATTAGTTTCACTTTTAGGAATTTATTCTACAGGTGTACAAGTGTGAAAACACACATGTAAAAGGAAAGTCATTATAACATTTTTTATAATAGCAAACAGTAATAATAACCAGAAAACAACCTACATATTATAACTCATAGGGGAAGTGTTAAAGCAGTGTATATCCAAAAACGGAATACTAAATTGCCCTTAGAAAGAATGGAGAAATATATGTTGTTGTTGTTGCTGTAATCTGCCACTGAGTCATCCCCCAATTCATGCACAATGAATGTTGTGATCCATAGGATTTTCACTGGTTAATTTTCAGAAGTAGATCACCAGGCCTTTCTTCCTAGTCTTCCTTAATCTGGAAGCTCCACCGAAACCTGTTCAGTATCATAGCAATGCACAAGCATCCACTGACAGACAGGCAGTAGTGACTCATAAGGCGCATCAGCTGATAATCAAACCAACGTCTCTGGCACAGAAGGCAAAAATTCTACCATGGAACCACCGTTGCCCTCAGGAATTTATAAATACTGTTAAGATATACCAAGCAAAAAAAAAAAAAGTCACAACACTTAACAGTATGCATAGTATTATTCTATTTGTGTTAAAAACTTTAATTAAAAATAGAAAAATATATTCACATATATCCTTGTTTTCTTAGGTATGCAATTTCAGTAAACTGTATAAGAAATTGCAAAGCCTTTACATTACTGTCCCTTTTTTTTTTTACTGTGATAGCATCTATTTTTTTAATTAGTAAAAATAAAATTTTTAACAAGCTAGTGAAGTACAAAAAAAAGGATTATTCTGTAAACTGCACCTCATTATTAGATCCAGTAAGAAAAGAGAAGGCTAAACTTAAAATAACTCAACAGCACTCAACTTTTTTTTTTAAATGTCAGCACAAAAGTTCACTCAGTGGATTCGGTATTTTTGTTAGCTCTAGTGCTGGGCATTCAACTTGTCTCCAATGTTTCAGAATTATACATAACATTTTGATTCAGATTTTTATCAATATAGTTCATTTACTGGATGAATTAGTTTGGTTGACACTATTGTTAGACATTTAACTTGTTTCCAAAGTTTTAGGATTATAAATAACATTTTGATTCATATTTTTATCCACGAAGCTTTTTCTATATATAAGATTATGTATTTAGGCTATAATACCCATAGTGAAATTAATGGGTCAAGGAGTATAAACATTTTTGAAGTTATTGATACATATTTGCCATTCTGGTTTTCAAAATGGAATACCAGAGTCCAGAGTACTTAGAAGAAAACATAGGCCAATGCTTCAGGACCTAGTTTTTAATGATAGATTCTTATATGTGACACCAAAAGCATGAGCAACAAAAGACAAAATAGATAAATGAGACTTCATCAAAATTAAAAACTTTTGTTCATCAAAGGACTGTATCATAAAAGTGATGACACAACCTACTGGCTGAGAAAAAAATCTGAGGCAACGATATGTCTGATAAGGATTTAATATCCAAAATACTATATATTTACTGCACCCTTCCCCCACAAGGTACCCTCTGAAGAGCCACCATGCTGATCCTCTTCCACAGGTTGCTGCAAAAAAAAAAAAAACTAGCATAGCACCCTTACAGAAATACCTTGCAAGAGGGAGGGTGCAGCCAGCAAACAAACATAGGTGTGCATCTTTGTGTAAAAATATGGTATACATACTAAAAAAAAAAAACCTGTAACTCGGTAAAAAACAACCCAATTAAAAAATGGGCCAAGGACTTGAATAGACATTTCACCAAAGAAAAACAAATGGCCAACAACCACATGAAAAGATGCTCAATGTCATTAATCATAAAGTAAATGCAAATCAAAACTACAGTGAGATATAATTCACCCCCACTAAAAACTTAACAAGGCTATGATTTAAAAAAATGGAAAAAAAAACATGTTGGTAAGGATGTGGAGAAATTGGAACCCTCATTCATTGCTAGAGAGACTGTAAAGTGGTACAGCTACTGTGGAAAAGTTTGGCAGTTCCTAAAAAAGTTAAACATAGAATTCCCATACAATCCAGCAATTCCATTCCTAGGTGTATATCCAAAGAATTAAAGGCAGGAACACAGATACATCTATACCAGTGTTCACTGCAGCACTATTCACAACAGCTAAAAGGTGGAAACAACTGAAATGTCCATCATCAGATGAATGGAAAAACAAAATGTAGTATATACATATAATGGAGTATTACACTGCCATAAAGAGAAATGAAGTCCTGATACATGCTACAACATGGATGAACCTTGAAAATACTAAGCTGAGCAAAATAAGTCAGTCATAAAAGGAGAAATACTGTATAATCTCACATGAAATAAGCAAATATACAGAAATCGAGGATTATTAGTGGTTACCAGGGGTGGCAGGGAGGGCTAAAAAGGGAGTCATTGTTTAGGGGACAGTGAGCTTCTGTTAAGGGTGATGGAAAAATTTGGAAATGGGTAGTGATGACGGTTGCACAGCATGATGAATGTAATTAATACCACTGAATTGTAGATGTAAAAACATTGAAATAGCCAATGTTTTGTTATATACATACTTAATACAATAAAAAAAAGGGAGTTTACATTACCACCAGTAATATCTGAGTGCACCTGTCTCAGTGCACACTCCTCAGCACTGAGTATCCAAATTTTGTTGTTTCTTTTCTAATTTCAAAGATGAAAACCACATATTTTAATTACATTTTTATCAGTGCATTTTTCCAATATGGGTTAACTGGTTGTATTTCTTATTTTGTATACTACCTCTTCAGTGCTTTCTTGAAGGCTCATTGTCCTCTTCCATTAAAGGGAAAAAAGATCCCTGATAACTGAGCTGACAAAGAGAAAATGTACCATTCTCACAATAAAAATGATTACTTTTAGTCTTGGAGAAACCTATTAAATATTAGGATTCCAAATACGCCTCTCACCAATATACTCTTCATCGCCACTGTCACTTCCAGACCTCTTTTTGTCATCCCAATCTACCAGATCCCTCTTGTCCATTCCTTGATAACATCTACTATTCTTTTACTCTATTCTTACTCCCAAGATTAAACAATTATGGAGAACACTCTATAAGCAAACTCACAGGCTCCACTACGGGCTCATAAAATCTAAATTCACTCAGGCCCTCTATCTTTCACGACCAGTCTTCCATTCATTATCCCTGACTCTTTAGCCTATTTTCAACAAGGGAATCCTTTCAACTCTCCTCAAGGTTCTAATGTCCCAACTTTGCCCACACTCCTCACACTGAAGATAAGTCACTCTTCCATGTCAGCTTCCCGAACCTTCCCACATATTGTCTCTATTTTTGTGCATTTTCTCCTCAGTCCCTCCTGTCTCAGAAGACTGAGTGCCTCCTTTGCTTTCCAAGACTGAACCTTCCTTGGATCACTTGGGTTTTTTTTGTTTTTCCTGCCAACATGTTTCCTCCATAAAATTTGCTTCATTTCCTAGTCACCCAGGTTATAGGCCCCAGAGATAGCTTTAATCCCTCTCAATTTTTTTACATACACAAGCATCTCATTAGTTGCTAAATCTATCACACGTGATTCTTCTGTGTCACCTAAATCTATCTTTTCCTTTTCAAAGCTGCTATCCCACTTTAGGCCCTCTCGATCTCTTGTCTGAACTATCTCTTCTAGCCTATCTCTAGGTCCTCCTATCTCTAATATCTCATTTCTCCAATGTTTCACCACCCATACAACTGCCAAATTTATTTTCTTAAGACAGATCGAATCACATCCTAAAAGACAGAGATAATCACGTCACTGTCCCTTCCATGGCTTTTGGTTCCTGGAGGATAAAGCTGAAACTACTTAGAGCAGACAGCATTCATTATCTAACTCCAGGCTACCTAGCCAATCTTATCTCCCAATGCACCCCCCGCTTAACATACCCTATTCTGTAGCCATGCTGCACTACATTCCACTCTCTGAACATATCATTGTGAGCAACTACACCCCAATGCAGTGGTTCCTGTGGTTGCCTCTGCAAAAGATTCCTCGGTTTCACATCCATATTTCGGAATTCCCAACAGCTCAAATAACAGTCCCTCTGTGGAACCTCAATCTCCTTAGTAGGAATTTATGATTCTTTTCTTTGGACTTCCCCAGCACTTTATTCATACCATTCTTACAGAATTTACCATATGAAGTCTTGAGTTATAATTATCTGTACACATATTTGTTGTATAATTATATGTAGACATGTCCCTTGCTAGGTTATAAACACTTTGAACATAGGGATCATGCTTTATTCTCTGTATTCGCCCTACCATCAATGTCACGTCAATGCTTGACACTTAATAAATACTTTATGAATGAATAAATGACACCTAATTTTAAATGAAAGGAGAGTCATCAGCCATAAAAAAAAAAAGACTATCCTTTCTTTCATACTTTCTCTAATCTGCACTGAACTGGCTAACTTCACTTGGGTCTTGCTAACTTATTTAAACAAAAATGCCTTACCTAACTTTTCTTAAAACTTAAATTATACAAAGCCTAAAATAAGACATTTTATCCACAGGAAAATAAGTTTGGCAAGGAAACAGAATTTCATAGTGATGCAGACAGAATGCTAGTAATGGTCTCTAGTGAAAGAATGGACAACAACCCAGACTGAAAATTGGAGAAGAAGCTGGAGTATAAAGAATCTATTTAACATAACATCAGTTGCTAAGAAAGAAACATAAAATGTTAGAGCAGGAGACATACATTCTGATTAAGCCAACCTGTACCGAGAAGACCTACTGTGAAAGGCAAAGATATATTTAAAGTCCGTAGCTTTGAGACATTTTATTAGATAAGGAATTTCATTTTTACTCTCTTTTGTTATTTGTTCTCCCCTGGGAACACTGCAGCTTGAAAAATTAATTTGTAGGTAGCAGAGAAAAAAAAGCCCCAAATTTAGCTAGCAATTTAGTGACCAGTTTTGCAACTCAAATGCTCTTAGTTAACTTGAACAGATGACTCTGCATTTGCTCTCACACAAAGACAATAAATGCTGCCAAGGAGATTACCATAAATTGAGATCCTTGCTGTGGACGTAGGACCATTCATGACAGCTGGAATAATGGATTCTTTGAAATTGTTAACCACTTATTTGTGAATGGGCCAATGAGAAATTTGCTGTCTCGGACAGTTTTATGAGGAAAGTCACTCTACCCTACGTCCTGCTCACATACTTTATGCATTTGATTATACACATCTGTCTGCCCAAGTGGAAACCCTGGTGGAGTACTGGTTACATGTTTGGCTGCTAACCAAAAGGTCAGCAGTTCGAATCCACCAGGTACTTGTTGGAAACCCTATGGGGCAGTTCTACTCTGTCCCATGGGGTCCCTATGAGTCAGAATCGACTCGATGGCAGTGGGTTACAGGTCTGCCCAATTAGGGGTGTAGGGCATGCAGAGTAGGGGCTTTAACTTTTAGCTATGTTCTACTGTATCTGGCTTAATATGACTAATAAATAAAGGTAGAGATAATACTAACTTAAAAACTCTGCAGCAATAAAATAATAACCTATAGACCAGAAAACAAAAATGAAACATACCTTCGAACCAGGTGGTGCTGTCAATCCTAAGAAGGCATACACTGCATTATTTTCTCTTGCTTCAAAAAAGGCATCATAGTCCTTAGTGAAAAGAAGGCAAGAAGAATTAGCAATATGCAACCAACAAAAGAAAAAAGAGAGGGGATTTATTCAAAATGACCTGACTGGTCGATAAGATCAGCTACCCCCTTGGGTCAGACAGGATATCTTCCATTTATGCTTAAATTCTGGAAAGAGCAAAAAAGAGGCAAGGCTTCTGGGATCTCATTTAACAGGGGTTAGAAAGGATGCTGTTCTGTGGAGCAGAAAATGCAGAATGGCTTATTCCATATCACAAACAATTTAAATCTGCCAAGGGCAAGCAGCTTACCCCAACAGTCCAAAGCAGCCAGCTATTTTCCAGTAAGAGACTGCGCATTTCTGGTATGAGGTTGCTGCTCCAGTTCTCCATTATTTCTCTTCCATTATTCATTAAGGTAGAGATTTCCCTAGATCCTAAGTTAGACCAGATATTACCTAGATCTTCCCAAGGCCAGGAGAATAGTGAATGTGAACTTGTGCTGTGTTTGGAGGAAGGGAATGAGATGTTTATAAAATATGATCACAGCAACCAAACCACTAAGAGGTTTTAACTCAAGGATCCAAGATAAGCCTCACACAACTGAATTTGGTTCAGTTTCCCACTGTCATCCTCTGAGCCACTAAACAGTCTCAAAAATAAAAAATAGACTTGCCCAAATTTGACTATGACATATAATCAACAGGATCGCTATGAGTCGGAATCGACTCGAACGGCACTGGGTTCTGGGTATATAATCAATACCAAACATACTTACAAAGCACAGCCATTGTCTACACCTATCCTGAATTTGCTTTATTTTAAACATACACAGATAATCTTGGCATTTTGGCTGATTTAAATTTTTTTTTTTATTAGAGGTGGAAAGCACTCACAATTTGATGGCTTCTCTAGAGATGGTCTAACCAACAGATCATCAGTTACAGATTTCTTTTCTAACACCTGTAATTCCCAGCACTTGGAGGATTAGGAGGTATAAAGTATTAATTACCATTTCATGGAAATGTGCTTTAGGTTTTCAAACATACAGCATAAGCTCTTTCAAAGCAAAGACTATATATATATGTATCTTGGACAGCAGAGCCTCAACTACGTAGGTAGGGTTTTTGTTTCAATCACTTTCTGGAAATGAGAACCTAAACCAAAGTTCAGTGGGGTTAATTCGGCCCTCCCTTTTTTTTTTTTTCCTCTTCGGGGGACTTTTTGCCAATATCTAGAAACATTTTTGGTTGTCACAAGTAGGGGGTGCTACTGCCATCTAGTGGCAGAAGCCAGTGATGCTGCTAACCTCAACAATGCACAACAAAGAAATGTCAGGACAAAGATGTCAGTAACGCCCAGGTTAAGAAACCCTTAATTCTGAGGAACTAGTTTGGTCTGTAAACCTTCATCTAAAGTACAATAAAGAAAAAACTTGAAAAAAAGAAACCCTGAGTTCAATAAAGGAAACAACCTAGAGTACTCATCACAAAGGTTTGAGAAGAGCTGAAAGGAGATTGTGAGGCAACCCAGAGATTAGCAATAGCAGGAAGCTGTTACCACAGCTAGGGCTAAAGGGAAAAGTGGAGAAGGTGGTGTTACACATCCCAGGAGCTGGGGCACCTCGTAGAGCTGGTACCACAAAAAAGATGCAGCCTCTGTCATGGCCAACTCCAGACATAGGGAGATGGCGAATAACTTGGCTTTTCCTGCCCTCCAGTCTTCCAACTAGTGCCTCCCATTGGCCAAACCTCCAGCTGGCAATGGAGACTGGGAAATGTAGTTTGCAGAAGCCAGCCCCTTGCAATACAGAATGGAGCAAAGAAAGGATGAAGAATGGATCTTTGAGTAAACAGAATAATGAACAACACAGTAGTTTCAAAAGTGAAACTAACTAGGAGTTTAGCAGATCTAGGTGGTTTTTTTTAGGTTCAAATCCCGGCCCTATCACTTACTAGTTATCAGTTAATCTCTTCTTGGTCTCAATTTCTTCATCGATAAAATGGAAATGACAGGATCTACCTCATGGAATTAGTGTGATGACTAATTAATGGAATACACAGAAAGTGCGTTATTACAATGGCTGGCATATAAATTTTCAGTGAATGGCTGCTATATACTTTTCTCCCTAAGAGTCTGTACAAGGAAAAATCTTAATTCTTATTGTTATTAAAGCACCCAGCTCAGTGCCTGACAAAGCAAGCACACAATAGAAGTTAATTTCCTTTTCCATTAACATTTGATTTGTTGAGTCTCACCTCCTTGCCCCTTTATTTACATCTTCCCATTTCTTAGTGACCGTTAACTTATTTTTGAAACATACTCTAGTTGCCTGCAATATGACTTCCAAGAGAGAAATAAAGCAGGTAAACGTACTCATAAATGTACCCTTATAACCCAAAATGCATTTGTTTTCAAAGGTCAAACAACTGAAATTGGAAAAAGCAGAGGTTAAAACAACACGTGCTGGTTTAGATTACACCAGATGACCTCTGAGGCCTCTTCTAGCCCCCTAAGATTCAATAATTTGCAGAAATTTCAAACATACTGGCACTGAGGTTTCATTATCTAAAAGGATAGCCTAAGTCCCCTTTTCTTATCTGCAGAGTACATCTTTGCAAAATGGCCCTGTTTGCAGCAAGAGATTAAATCTGCAGACCCCTCCTCATAACTGACAAATTCGCTAGCAGAGAAGATATTTTGGGCCAATAAACTTTCTCGTTTCTGTCATACACCTCCCCCAGATGCACTCAACTGGCACATGAAAGGATCTCCACCAAGAAGTGGCTTTTTTACTCCCATATAAACATATAGCTAGAAGATCTGGATTTGTGGCTCTAAAACCACTGTTCCTTAGTCATGCTAAACTTGAGGACTTTGCAATGCAAACAATTCTTTACTCAGAATTCCTGTAGCTCTTACCCATGCTTTCTGTACCATTTCATCACATGGTTGTGTCTTCATAACTGCTATGTAATTGCTTCAGGTTTGTATGGCTCCTCCCACATCCCACTCCTGACCAGCTCCTCAAGAGAAGAGACTGTATTCTTTACTTGTACCCCCATAGTGCCTAGAATGGCCATAAGCTACAGAAGTTACTTGAATATATAGCAAATGAAGAATGAAGGAAACTTTCCCATGGTGTAAATGATGATTAATCAAGATTATATATTTGAATATTGAATAATAATTAAAAAGAAAAAAAATCAGTTGCCGTGGAGTTGATTCCCACTCATGGTGACCTCATGTGTGTCGGAGTAGAACTGTATTTCTTAGGGTTTTCAATGGCTGTGACCTTTCAGAAGTAGATCACTAGGACTTTCTTCTGAGGCACCTTTATGTAGGTTTGAACTTACAACCTTTCGGTTAGTAGCTGAGCCCTTAACCATTTGCATCACTCGGGGACTCCTTGAATATCGAATAAACCAAACCAAACCAAACCTGTTGCTATCCAGTCAATTCTGACTCATGGAAACTCCATGTGTTACAGAGTAGAACTGCTTCATAGGATTTTCTTGGCTGTAATCTTTACAAAGGCGCCCTGGTGGCACAGTGGTTAACGTGCTCCGCTGCTAACCGAAAGCTCACGGTTCAAACCCACCAGCCACTCTGCACGAGAAGGACGTGGCAGTCTGCAGGACAAAGATGTGGCAATCTGCTCTCGTAAAGATTTACGGCCTTGGAAACCCTGTGGGGTGGTTCTACCCTGTCCTATAGGGTTGCTATGAGGTGGAACTGACTCAACAGCAATGGGTTTTGGTAATTTTCACAAAAGCAATTTGCCAGGCTTTTCTTCCACAGAGTGACTAGGTGAGTTTGAACCTCCAACTTTAGGTTAGCAGCTGATCTCAAACCACTTGGACCACCCAGGCTCCCTGAATAGCCAACTCAAAAATTTACAAAAAAACATTAATACCAAAATAAAATTATTACTACCTTCAAGCAGAAAATAATATACTCCTCTTTTTGTTTTTAAGTGATTTTAATCTAAATAACTAAAGCAGCTGACTTATTTTCAGTGGCTTCTTCATGGACATACCAGAAACGAAACAATCATTCTTGTTGGAATTCAGATGAAATGTAAGGAAAACTACATGTTCAACGTCTGTATTTATAAATTTAAACGTAAATATTTTTGTGACTGACGGATTCGTCCTTCTGCCTCCTAGTAGAAAGCAAAATACTCTAGCTGCCTACAATAGACACTGAGGATAAACAAGAGAAATGACTGTATAGAGATTTTGTAGAGGACCTGTGAAGGAGATAGGACAGACTTGAGGCAATCCATTTCAATAAACAAGAATTTATATTGTTAAATTGTTTTCTTACCCCACGGTACTGGCTTTCATTAAAAATCTGAGGCGGCAAGGGGTACCCTGTAGCTGGTCGCCTGTTCTCAGGTACATTTTCTCTCATCCACTTTCGATTCTCTTCATTGACTGCAATGTCTTTTTCTTCAAATCCTATTTTGTTGGCTTCCAAGAAACCAAGCACATCTTGCTGTTTCTTCTTAATCTAGGACCCAAATGACAAGAGACTATCTTGTTGACCAAATAGCTTTGGTAGTTTATAGTTTTCAAATTCAACAAACATCAGTATTTCTTAATTAGCAGAAATGAATTCAGACATAGACAAAAATCTGTGGTTTCACAGAAGATACATGGTTTCCCCCTCTTTATTGTCTTGTTAATGATGTTTTATAAGTCGGTTGAAGAGTTTTCAGCCCACAGATTCTTTTGTTAACTTGACTTTTCCTTTTTTCCATTGAAAATCCCTACATTTAATCATGGGAGTGAGGCTAGCTGATGCATATCAATAGCCTAAAAAAGTGCAGTTAATTCAAAAGTGTGTGCACTGAGCAGCTGTAGTTTCTGATTAACTACAAGCTTCTTTTAGTCTCAGCCTTTGTTGAAAGTCTCCCTAAACAAACAAATTACTTTCTGTCTTAGCAACCATTGTATAGTGAATAGAAGTGAATCTTTCCTTGAAAATCTTACAAGGCCTTAGAGTCATTCTAAGCCTCAATTCTTACTGCTTCAAAGACAAGCTGAAGAAGATACAGGAGCTAAGCCTTCCAGAATACTAAGTTTGGAATACACTTATACCACTCATTAGCCCTTAACATGTGCTGTTAAGAAAGTCTTTTCCATGCATGTCTGTGCTGCTTCTTCAACTAGATTGACAGATAGGGATGGTACACTTATTTTCTCTTCTTATCATACAAAAGAGAGAGCTCTGAAAATAGTAAATTTAATGCTTCTTATTTATGTTTCCCCTCTGATATGCATTTCTTTTAGAACCCAAATTCACACATCTGTGCTAATTTATCCAGACTTAAAACCATTTCTTAACATTTCTGAGCACAAACAAAAAGCACATTTCTTCATGGAGTCACACTAAAAAGACACACGGGGAGAGCAACAACGACAAAAACAAATAAATAAAAAGAAGCAGTCCTGTCAATGCAAATGAAATGCAAAATGAAAAGCTCACATACGGTTAAATACCATCTGGATTTACATATACAAACACATACACACACACATACATACATACATGCACAGAGGTTTTTTTTTTTAATTGTGGTAAATATATATATATAACAAAATGTCTGCTGTTTTAACCAAGTTTTAGTATATAATTCAGTGACATTAATTACATTTACCATGTTGTGCTACCATAACCACTATCCACTTCCAAAAGTTTTCCATCACCCCAAACAAAAACTCAGTACCCCTTCAGCAATAACTACCATACCCTCTTCCTCTCAGGCCCTGGTAACCACTAATAAACATTTGTCTCTATGCATTGTCTAATCTAGATATTTCATATAAGTGGTATCAAACAATATTTGTCCTTTTGTGTCTTCATTTTTCTCTCTGACTGAATAATACTCCACTGTATATGTACACCACATTTTGTTTGCTCATTCATCTGTTGATGGACATTTGGGTTGTTTTCACCTTTCAGCTATTGTGAGTAATGTTGCAACGAAATTCGTGTACAGGTATCTGTTTGAGTTCCACAGAGGTTGTACTTTTTATCTTTTAATTTGCTTGTGATTGTGGGTAAATAATCTTCTCTCATCACTTAACCCCAGGGGAAAAAAATTCTAAATTATCCCAATGGAAAATACAATTTCTACGGATGATTTAGATCAGAGTACAGAATCTCCTTCTTTAAAGATCACTTACAATCCTGTAAAATTTGCTATAAGGTAATTATTTTAAGGAAAATCTTATTTCCTCATTAACTTATAAAATCAGAATTTCATACCTAAATAAAACATATACCCACTTTTGAATTTTGAGGAAAATCAATGTTAAAGTCAATAAATAGTCAACAGCAGTATCTAGGAGACTCATAAACTAGGTGGAAGTTTTGATTAAATCATAGCTCTCAATCCCCATGATAGAGTAGAGGGATCCAGTTAGTGTGAAGTGTGCCAAGTAACTTGTCGATCATTTGCAAATTTAATAAAAATTTAAGTAGATATGAAGATACACCATTAAAAATGTTACTTTCAGGCACTTGGCAATTTTTGAATGGGAGTGAAGAGATGAAGCCAACATGCTTAAAATTACACATAGCCCTGGGTGAATGTCATTTGTCATGTTTGTATGACCAAACCAAAGGTGGAGGACCTTTAAGATAGATGGCTTTTTGAGGCCTTTCCCACCCTGAAAACATACTGAATGTTTACTATGCTGAGGACACTGTTCACTGTGTTGAGTTAAAATGGATGCCAGTGCTTTCACTGATATCTTTATTCTCCCTCTATCAGCTCTGGATTACAACTATTTCTCCTGCTCAGAGACTGCCTGAAGAAAAACAAACATGCCTCCTCGAGTATTCTGTATCTCTATAAGGCTGAACAGAATGGTCCATAATCACACTTTATTTCTAGGTCCTGGCATGTCAAATATGAACATTTGTTAGGCTTTGAAGTTGCAAGGAATGTACAAAGTAATCATTTCCCTACTTGACCATATCTATACTTCCAAAGTTTCACACATTGAGTTTATTTCCAGCAAGGGATATTTTATATTTAAAGAACTAATACCTTTCTTTTACGCACATAGCCGTGTGTTCACTACAACACATACTGAGAAGAGGGTATCCAATGCTGCTAATTTCCTATTTCCTTAATAGGACTTAGAAACACACAGGCATGCTGACCAGATGTGACTGAAACCCATACACTGACAGAACAATTAGAAAAGTATCACAAGGCTTCGCTAAGGAATAAAATTTAAATTTCCTACAGGAAAAAATGAGTTTGAAGTTAAGAGGTTATTGACATCCTATTCAGCACACAAATGTATTTGCAAGTGAACAATGGCAGTGCCCAGGAATATAAATCAACCTTTTACAAAGAGTAAACCATACCCTCACCCCCCACAACCCCCACCCAGAGAATACCAAGTCTGGGATTTGAGATTCAAGGTATCCTTCCCTTCAAAGGCACTCAGCAAGGCTATGGAACAATTGTTGCCTAGAGGAAACAGATGCTTTCCTGCAAGCTTCTGCAAGCCTCTTGTTTACCAAGCCAAGGGTCAAGTTTCTTTTAAAGGGAGGAACCTCACATGGGCTCAGAGATGACTGACAAAGTTTTTGCTTTAGAAGGTGTCAGTGTGAATGTTCCTAATACCAAAGGAAGAACAAAGCTTCACTAATGATACTTCAAATAAAAAAACAAGGAGATCTTTTTCATGAAAGAAAGTGCCAACCTACCATAAAACATTTAATCAAGATGGGGTTTTTGCCTTGTTTTATAATCAACCTCTGGTACATTTCCTGAACTGACAACACTGACAGAGGTTCCAACTCTGATGGGCTAAAACCTAAAATGATTGTTAGAAATTGTACTTAATAGTTATTCAATAATGTTTGCTGGATGCCTCTTAAGTGCATAAGAACTTTAATAGATTCTCTAAAACTTTTAAAGAAAATAGCAGAGACTCCCTCCCAAGATTACAATTTAGTGGGAGGGATAAAACATACATAAATAAAAAAATTAAATTACAACATGGTCTTTAAAAAAGATAAGACAACAGTAAGAGGTGGTTAGGTGAGAGGGGCCAAGTCAATAAAAAAGTCAATGAGTATGAGAGCAACTGAGAAGAGCAAGAACTTATTACTGGTATCAATGCCATTTAGACTAAGCTTAGTAATGATAGCACAAATACTAGATTCTACATCCATCTATACTGCATGCAAACTATAGTTTCAATGAAAAGAAAATGTACTTAGTGAAATTCAACATAAAACTGGCTAGCTGTGAACAGAGCTCACAAAGGTTATAGCATACTTCACTAGAACAATGACGGTAGAATATTACAAAATAAACTTGGAAACATTATAAACAGATCATCACAATCTCTACTACTAAATCTTATACATATGCAATTCTATAAATGAATAACAATTGTGTGGATGTACATTTTGTCTTTTTTAGACAGGTTATAAATAGTGACATAGCCAAATTCCTCAAGGAGAAATTCAGATATATAGTCTACCCCTAATTGGTTCTATTTCTTTTCAAATACTGCCCTAGGAAGGGCGAACCTCTGCAGTTTAGGAGAATAATTGGCCTGTCTCTGCTGGGCCTGTGCCTTAAGATTTAACAGTAAGGAGAGGAGTGAACAAACAGCATTTAAAGCTGCCTTTTCAGTCTTTTGCTAATCCACTAACAAGATACACCTAAAAAGAAAATCAAATCTGAAATCCCAGTCAGTTTGTTTGGCACCGAACCAGTGCATTGTTGCCACTGTGTAGTCCTTAAGTAACCAGAGGGATTCCTATGCATTCTTAAATGAATACTGCCATGGGGCTTTAAGCCTCAGGCTTCCTTTTGCTCAATCTTTTTTTTTTTTTTAAATGGGCAAAGAGACACTTGTTTTCTAAAAAGAGACACTTGTTTTCAGCTTGCCTGTTTTGCAATATTTAAAAAAAAAATGTTTTGGTCACAATGAGTCACGTAAAACTTGTAATTTATACCTCTTTATCAACAAGCAACAACTCTGGGTTAAGATGACTTAAGAATTTTCTCGTCCCCCTCCCACCTCTACTCCTAGCTCCCTGGAGTTCTTCTGACAGATGTTCTAAGATGTCGAAGCATGAGAGCATAATTTGGAGTTTGCTATTTTAATACTGAAAAAAAAAACTGCTGTTTTTGTTTTCTATTTTAGTTGCACTTCTACCACAGTCATGTCTGCAGAACAATTTCTAAAGAGATGTTAAGGCCAAAGTGGTTTAGAAAATAGGTTCCAGTGGAAAAAGAGAAGAAAATAGGTATTTAAAGGTTGTTGTTGCTGTTGTTAGGTGCTGTCAAGTCGATTCCGACTCGTAGTGACCCTAAGTACAACAGAACAAAACTG
This sequence comes from Elephas maximus indicus, assembly GCF_024166365.1. NCBI lineage: Eukaryota > Metazoa > Chordata > Mammalia > Proboscidea > Elephantidae > Elephas > Elephas maximus. Next base: position 85,755,091 of record NC_064846.1, read on the forward strand.
TACCCAATCCTGCACCATCCTCGCAATTGTTGCTATGCTTGAGCCCGTTGTTGCAGCCACGCTGTCAATCCATATCCTTGAGGGTCTTCCTCTTTTTCATTGACCCTCTTTTTCACCAAGCTGATGTCCTTCTCCAGGGACTGATCCCTCCTGATAGCATGTACAAAGTATGTGAGATAGAGTCACCATCCTCGCTTCTAAGGAGCATTCTGGCTGTACTTCTTCCGAGACAGATTTGTTCATCCTTCTGGCAGTCCATGGTATATTCAATATTCTTCACCAATACCATAATTCGAAGGCGTCATTTCTTCGCTCTTCCTTATTCATTGTCCAGCTTTCACACGTATATGAAATGATTGAAAACACCATGGCTTGGGTCAGGCACACCTTAGTCTACAAAGTGACATCTTTGCTTTTTAACACTTTAAAGAGGTCTTTTGCAGCAGATTTGCCCAATGCAATGAGTCCTTTGATTTCTTGACTGCTGCTTCCATGGGCATTAATTGCGGATCCAAGTAAAGTGAAATCCTTGACAATTCCAGCCTTTTCTCTGTTTATCATGATGTTGCTTATTGGTCCAGTTGTGAGGATTTTTGTTTTCTTTATGTTGAAGTGTAATACATACTGAAGGCTGTGGTCTTTGATCTTCATCAGTAAGTGCCTCAAGCCCTCTTCACTTTCAGCAAGCAAGGTTGTGTCATCTGCATATCGTAGGTTGTTAAGGAGTCTTCTTCCATTCCTGATGCCACATTCTTCTTGTATCGTCCAGCTTCTTGTAAGGCAGAATTACTTCAAATGTGTTTTACAGATTTGAATACTGAGACTCAGAGTGCAAAGTTAATGTAAAGTCACAAAGCTACAGGCGATAAACCTAGATCTCCCTAACTCCAAAGCTGAAGTTTTTTCCACTACATTTTCCTGCTCAGCTTCATGATATTTCGGATGGATTTTTTTCTTAAAGAAACTTTGAAAGTTACTCTTGAACACAGAGATGCTAAAGCGAAAGAAGAAATGATGAAGTAAAAGAGCTGAACAGAAGATTTCAAAGGGTGGCTTGAGAAGACGAAGTATTATAATGAAATGTGCGAAGACCTGGAGATAGAAAACCAAAAGGGAAGAACTCGCTCAGCATTTCTCAAGCTGAACGAACTGAAGAAAAAAAATTCAAGCCTCTAGCTGCAGTATTGAAGGATTCCACGGGGAAAATATTAAATAACACAGGAAGCATCAAAAGAAGATGGCAGGAATACACAGTCACTGTACCAAAAAAATTGGTCGCCATTCAACCATTTCAGGAGGCAGCAAATGGTCAAGAACCGATGGTACTGGAGGAAGAGGTCCAAGCTGCACTGAAAGCACAGATGAAAAACCAGGCTCCAGAAATTGATGGAATACCAATTGAGATGTTTCAACAAACGGATGCAGAGCTCACTCATCTATGCCAGGAAATTTGGAAGACAGTTACCTGGCTGACTGACTGCAAGAGATTCATATTTACACATATTCCAAAGAAAGGTGATCAAACAGAATGCGGAAATCTTGCTTCCTCTATCATTCAAATAAGTGTGTAGACAATTTACTCAAACTCCACATCATTATGAACAAAAAGTGACAGAAATATTCAATTCCATTAGTAGGATCCTATGCTGCAAAGGAAGGACAAGTGTTGGACCTCTGCCTAGGTAATGTTTAATCAGTTGTTGTAGAGTTGATACTGACTCATGGTGACCCCATGTGTGTCACAGTAGAACTGTGCTCCATAGGATTCTCAAAGGCTGATTTTTTGGAAGTAGATTGCCAGGACTTTCTTCCAAGGCACCTCTGGGTGGATCTGAATCTGCAACCTTTCAGTTAGCAGCTGAGCACCTTAACTGTTTATATCATCTGGGGACTTCGTACTGCAATAATTGTTCTGTCTTTCTAAGGTTTCTCGTAGAGAAATTTACAGTCTCTGAGCAGTCCTTCAGCCACTTGCTGGGGGTGCTAAAATGCCCATATCTTGTTACTCAAACTCTGTCTTAGTTTCCTATAGCTGCCATAACAAAATAACACAAATTACTACCTACTACCCATTGCCGTCGAGTCGATTCGGACTCATAGCAACCCTATAGGACACAGTAGAACTGTCTCATAGGGTTTCCAAGGAGCAGCTGGTAGATTCAAACTGTTGACCTTTTGGTTACCAGCATGAACTCCTAATCACTGTGTCACCAGGGCTCAAACACAAATTAAAAAAAAAAATTTTTTTTTAGGTGGCTTTAAAGAACAAAAATCTGTTGTCTTAAGGCCAGGAGTCTAAATCATGGTGTCAGCTCTAGGAGAAGGTCCTTCTTTGTTCCTTTCAGCTTCTAGTAGCTTCCTGGAATCCTTGGTGCTCCTGGTTTGTAGATGCTTCTACTTTCATTGTCATATCGAATTTCCCCAGCATGTGTGTATGTCTGTGTCTGTGTCTGCCTATTCTGCTCTTTTTATAAGACAGCACTCTAAAGAGATTAGTTTTAGGACCCAACCAACACTGGTATGACTTCATAAACATAACAGAAACAAAACCTCTTATCGCCAAACAGGATCATATTCAAGGATTAGGATTTGAATATAATTTTTGGGGGAGGAAACAATGCAATCCGTAACAGAGCTTGTGATCTGAGAAGTCACAAGGCTTTATGAATGTGCAGGCATCAGCACAGCATTTTACAACCTACTTACTTTGTAGTGACTATCTTCATTACTACATTGCTTTATGTTGTTGTTGTGTGCCATCGAGTCAATTCTGACTCATAGAGACCCTATATGACAAAGTACAACTGCCCCATAGAGTTTCCTAGGTTGTAATCTTTACGGGAGCCGATTGCCAGGTCTTTTCTCCCTCAGAGCGGCTGGTGGATTCCAACGGCTGAACTTTTGGTTAGCAGCCAAGCTTTTCACCATTGTGCAACCAGCCTTACAGTAACTGATTTATAGTGACTACCTAGTACTGCACTGCTTGCTTTTAAACATCTCTTTATCATCCTCATGTGTAGTTTCTATTGATCTTGATAGCAGCTTAAGAAAGTTTATATTGATGTGTGCAGATATAATTTTCTGTTTGATTCTAGAATATGGTTCTTCATCTACATACACTTACTATCATATTGCCCTAAGAAAAGCTGTCCTGTATTGTGGCTGATGCACAACCACATGTAATTGAGTGTTTTTAATACCTCGAGAGCAGGTGTTTTTTTTTTTCCCCACAATTCTATATATATATATATATATTTAAAATAGTAAAAAAAAAATTTTTAAGCTACCATTAATTGAGAGCTTACTTTCCTTTATTCATTAATTCATTACATATTTATAGAACACTTCCTATATGTAAGACATGCTTCATATCTGGGCAACATGGTAAGCAAGATAGACAAGGTTCCAGCCACAAGAGAGTTTATAGTCTAGACTAAGACATTTATCATCTCTCAGTGTGGCAGGGAGTGTGATAGGCATATTGCTTCTCTTATATATAATTTTTTGTGGAACAATTCTGGAAGGTAAGTATTATCACTCTCAATTTATAGATGAGGAATTTGAAACTCACAGAGGTTCAAAAACTTATTCACAGTCACACAGACAAAAAGTGGAGGATCTGATACTCAAACCCAAGTCAGTCAGGCGCTGTATTAGTTTTTTATGCAACATAACAAATTATTACAAACCTACTGGCTTAAAAGAACACACATTTCTTATATCACAGTTTCTAGAGATCAGGAGTCTTGGCACAGCTTAGCTGGGTTCAGTCTCTTACAAGACTGAAATCAAGGTGTTGACCAGGGTTGGGTTCTTATATAGAGGATCCACTAAAGGATCCACTTTGAAGCTCATGTAGTGTTGGCAGAATTCATTTCCTTGAGACTGTACTATTCATGGCAGTTTATTTCTTCATTGCCAGAAATGACTCTAGCGTAAGTCGGCCAGCAAGACGGAGTCTTATATAACATAATGTAATCACTAGAGGGACATTCTATCACCTTTGCCTTACTCTATTGGTTAGAAGTCACAGGACCTACCCACACTTAAGGGGAGGAAGACTACACAAGGGAGTGAATATAAGGAGGTCAGGATCGTGGTGGTGGTGGGGCACAGCAGAGTGTGTCTGCCAAAGGTTCCATAGTCTGTAGTCTCTCTACTGTACCATGCTGTCTCTAGCAGGAGCTCAATATATATATGAATTGATTTTTTCAAATATGTTTTAAAATTATGTAAAGCAATATCACATCACTGGTAAATTTTTTGGGAGGAAATTCCCATAATCTCCGGATTCCAGTACAGTTTGATTGGTCCCTTGGGTAAGGTGCTAAGCACTCATTCCTGCTATTTTTAAACACTGATAATAACTGTATTTGAATTCTTGTTTAGAATTTTAAAAATATACTCATTTCTCCTTTTCACAGATGGAATCATAGTGAATATGTAATTCTCCAGACTTCCTTTATCACCCTTTATATCATAAACATTATCATTGTGGTTAAGAGCTAGGCTGCTAACCGAAAGGTCAGCGGTTCCAATCCACCAGTTGCTCCCTGGAAACCCTATAGGGCAGTTCTACTCTGTCCTTTAGGGTCACTATGAGTTGGAATCGACTCAATGGCAATGGGTTTGGTGTTTTTTTGTTTCTGTTTTTTATATAATCCTATGGTGGTCAGTTTCATTGTGGTCACAGCATTCTTTCAATTGAATATACCACCGTACTTAGCCAAGTCCAAATGATGAATATTCAGGCAGCTTCTAACTCTCCACTGTTTTAAAAGAAAAAAATCCACCAAAATGTTGCATAACTTCTTCAGGACCATAACTTCTACCCTCTTTTGGTTTACTCTACTTAAACTGGGAATCCAGAAATGAAATTACTGGATCAAGGAGTGTGAACATATTCATGGCTCTTGATACACACTATCAAAATGCTTCTGATTTTATTTGACTTTGAATTAACAGCGTTCATAATTGCAATTGCTAAAATTTTTTTTTTTTATGATAGTGGTAATAAGCACTCTATGATCATTGGAAAGACAAACAATATCTTGAACTGCTCTTAAACCAGGGGCTTTGGTAGACAGAAGTAGGGGAAACTGTCTTTTCTTCATGGTCATGGGCCAACTCTCTGTGTCTTGTTCTACCCTAGAATTCAAGTGGAGGACACAGATCCCAATCCCCTCAGTAATTCTCCTTAAGTATCGTATGATGCCATTTTTCTGGTCACAGTGTAGGACAGTGCCTGTCCTACTAACGGGAAGAAGCTATTCTCTTCTGTACTGGGGCAGATTAGAATAATTTGTTTTCAAATGCAATATCCTGTTGTTGAATGTGTTCACTCTAGCAACACATTTCACAGTAGCCTTTTCTGCAGTGGAAAAAGAAAAGGAAAAAAAGGCAGAGCTTAATGTAACGCACAGTAGGCTGGCTCATATTTGTTATCCAGTTAACACTAATAAGAACAGATTGCTTATAACTTTTTTGTGTGTGATTTAAGTACTGATACTAGTTTGGAGTTGGTGGTTACAGCTTTTTTTTTCTCCCCCAAGTGTCTGTTGTGAGCTGGAGAATTTAGCTACCATATTTGGTTCTCATATGCCTGCCCTGTGACCTCACATCAGTCTGTTTCAGATTTGTGTGTTTTTGCTTACCCTTATATGGAAAGGCTGCCTGGAGAATCTGTCTGACCGGAATTAGAAGCCCTGTAGCATTCACAGGAACTGTGGCTTTTGGAGATGTGGTTTGTCCAATTAGATTTCCTTACTGTCAGAATTTGTTGCATAGAGAATATGGTAAACTGGAGAATATCTTTGCTGACTATAAAATCACCATCATTTTTATAGCCCTTTATGATCCTTATAAGTAATGAAATTCCCTTGATTCTATTATGATAAAGCTCTCCTAGAGAGGATTGAAATAAGAACAGGAACTCACTATATTGAGATGATAATCTGCCATGGTGATAAGTGATTTGCTGGAGGCTGGAATGAATTTGTTTATTTTTAAATTCTTAGAGCAACCTTAGTCTAAAGATTTTGAAACAGAAGACCCATATACGTTAGACTAGCACTTGTCACAAGTATTTAGTGTTGGTACTTGATTATATATAATCATTAGTGTGATTTGTTTCAAGGAACACTTTTACTTTACGGGCACCTCCAAAGCTTCCAGAACAGCCTAAAACACTTGTTATTTTATTTCCCTCTTAGAACTCATTTTCAGTAGTCACCGATAGTCACAAGTCACTGACACTGTTGTGGCCGCACTTTGGAATATTTATAACTTCACACTTTATTTGTCCAAATATATTAAAACAGTTTCAAATGGCAATATAGCTTTTTTTTTCCTGTAAAGTCAATGAAATTGATATGAATCATTCATTGCTTCCTCACAGTAACCTTTTCTTAAAGTTCGAAGAGGCTTTTGTTGCTTCTGGCATGGTTCATTGTTTCATTATCACAGGCCCTCAAAGTGGGAAAGGATGGAAGGTATCACCTAGGAAAACCTTCTACCCTGTGTATAAAACTCAGATAATCAACAGTTTTCTTGCTCTTATATTAGGTCAAATGTTGGCGCTAAGAATTATACAAAAGAATTATGAGCCATATCTGCCCTCAAGGGACCTTCCTTAAGTTGATAGTCTAGTCAGCATGAGACGACAAGCATGAGTGTGTCCTATTTTGCTAGTCATTACGCTTAGTGTTTAAACAATGCTTTTTGATCTGACAAATCTTGGGCAAGTGTATGATTTGGAGGAAGTTCCTTAGTCCATCTGAGTATTAATTTCCTCATCTGTGAATCTGGAATGAAAATAATAGCAGCTGTCTCATAAGATAAGCACATAAAGGGTTTAGCACAGTGCCTGGCGTATAGGACGCACTTAATGAATAATTACTGTATTATACTTTAGAGTGAGATTACATTTGGTGAAATGCAGAGAGGGGCCTGGTACATAAAGAATTCTGTGGCCCATTGTGAACACATCTTAAAATGGGGTCTGTGTCCAATTGTTTCCCTTATTAGTACAGCCCAAATCCATCCACTTCCCTGCAACAGAAAGAGGCCAGACTATATTATTGGATTTATAATTCCATAATTATAATTTATAAGTTCCTTGAGAACATAAACAATAACTTGATTTTGCTTTATTATTTTTACTTGTATCAGGGTAAGGACAACAGCTTTGAGACCCATTGTATATTCAGGAACTACATTCTTGACTGAATGGTACCCTCTAACATCCCTGGCTGCTGCAATGGTTAAGCATTCAGCTGCTAACCAAAAAGTTGCTGGTTCAAGTCCACCCAGAGGTGCCTTAGAAGAAGGGCCTGGCAATCTACTTCTGAAAAATTAGCCATTAAGAACCCTATGGAGCACAGTTCTACTCTGCACACATGGGATGGCCATGAATCAGAACTGACTCAACAGCAACTAGTTTGGTTTTATTATTGCAGTACTGTAAAACTCCAAAAGTAGTGTGCTCAGAAAAAGTGTTGACCAAAGCAAGATATTATAGCTTGACAATGTCCCATATAAAGGTGCCTTCTAATATAACAGTGTCTAATAGAAAGTTGACTGACAGTTAAATATTGCCAAGCAATACATTTCTTTAGTCCTAGAGTCAATTTCCATTAAACAACTCTGCCATATTGTAAAAGTGCCCATTGATTAAACTGCTCTAAGTCTAAAAGAATTACCACTTCCAACTAATAGATAAGCCTGAAATTATAGAAAAAGTTTCAAAGTTAAGTCAATCTGAATCTATACTCACAACCCATTCAAGCACTTAGCTAGTGTTCACTGTAAAAATCAGCCGATATTTGCTTCTGAGAAAGAGGAAGGGCTGAAAATATTGTGAAACAATGAGGAGTAGGGAAATCATTGACAAACCTCTGAAAGTCTCTCAAGTCATTCTAAGTAGAAGACCAATAAAACCCACACACGATACATGCACATTCTCAGAAATGTAATTCCTAATGATTGTATGTTGAAAGAAAATTATTTCCCCACTTTCCTTTACTTTTTCAAAAGGAAAGGAAGCTGTTTTTTCATATGTCCTGCTGTATTTTCAACCCCAGAATTTGCTAGGGTTCAATACAATAAAAATATTTTAATGCATTGGCCTTTTTAAATTCTAAAGTGGTATAATGGTGGCAATAGTAGGAAAGGAAACATAATAGAGAGAAAGATTCAGGAAGTTCTGACCTACTGCAAATGTATCACTCAAGGAGAGAGTGACCCTTTTAACCAAACATCCACCCTAACACCTACCTTAAGCAACACGTTAAGTGCAGGAAAGAATCACAATTCTTTCACGTGCTGATCAAATTCATGGAAATGGCACAAAATGTCCCAATTCAACTTAATTCAATTTAACTTATTTACCCTTAGTAATTATTATTCTATTAAATTCCTGATAGCAACAAATATCAAATCTTCATATACATTATGTAATGGGCAATTTTCACAGAAAATTCTGTCAAATTTTTAGATCACAGGGTCAGTTTTCCAAACAATGAAAGCCTTGTCTAACTAAATATTCTTTCTTAACTTCATATGAGACAAATAGTCATGGCTTTTATTTTTTTGCACACTGAACAATTAAACATAGCCATCTAACTGAAAACTAACCCTCAGTTTCACTGTTCATTCAAGGTAAAGGATTTTATGAATGGCTTTACACAAACATATGATGACTACAATTTTTTATTTCTTTCTGGAATTTATAAGAATATTCATAATGAAATTTATATTCTTAAATGCTGCTTAACCACCTAAACTTTGTTTGTATCAATGTTTCTTCACAATTTTCCAGGCTCATTTGGTAGGCAATTCTTGGTCTGGGTACTTTCACACACAGAAAAACTACATGCCTCTGGTTACCCTCTTTAGATTCTTCTGGGGAAATAACTGCTAAGCACATCCAAACGATGGTGGTTCCATATCATAATCTTCACACCTAAAGAGCTTTCCATGACTGCAGAAACACACATACACACACACAACTACTGCCTTTTCAGACTACCTGAGCTGTAGTGATGGGCTATGAGTCAGAATCAGCTAGACGGCAACAAATTTGGGTTTTGTTTGTTTGTTTGTTTTATCGTTGGTAATGAAACCCTTGGTGGCACAGTGGTTAAGAGTTTGTCTGCTAACCAGAAGGTCGGCAGTTCGAATCCACCAGTCGCTCCTTGGAAACCCTATTGGGGCAGTTCTACCCTGTCCTGTAGGGTCACTATGAGTCAGAACTGACTCAACGGCAATGGGTTTGGTTTTTTACAGTTGGTAAGGTGATAACATTTCATTACAAAGGAAATTAAACACTTTCCTTTCAAGGAAGCATGACAACTCAGAGAATTCTGTACTCTGGCCAAAACAAATTCATTTGCCATAAGAAAAAGAACCAGTCTGAAGCCCTAGCTGAGCAGTGTGCCCAGATGAACATTCCAGAGAACACTATGAATGGTATGAATGTACTCTCAGACTGAAGCCAACAAAGGATGTTCCAAAATGTCCAGCTGAGAACAACTGCCATATATTGCTTAATTAGCTAAATAAGAACAGGATCAAATGGTCCAAGAAGTTAACCAACTAGTAAACAAAGGACACTAAAATAAAAGGGGCTTGGGTTATTTGGTTTTGTGAGTCCATCAGTGAGTTTCTGTGCAATCTGATTGCTACCATAGTTATTTGGGTCATGACTATCAAGAACAACAGCATGTCTAGATTTTATCCTATTTGAAAGTTAAGTTTCAAGGATGCTGGCAGAAAATACAAGACTCCCGGGTCACAGAAATAGCAGCAGCCACAGTATCAGCATTTTCTTACATTTGTTCCCTGATCTTCAGTTCTCACAAGGCAACACAGAGGGCCAGATGACAACTGCACACACAGTGAATTGCATTATAAGATATGAACCCTGAGCTTAGGGAACCAGAATCTTTTATAACAGGCAGTAAGCAAACCTGACATTTGCTCTCGAGGGAGACACTATCTCTGTCTTTCAAGGCTGTGTGCTATACAAATATCTTTGAAAGGATAGTTCAGAACAAAGGCAGTCAGTTTTTCTGCTTACAAAATGCACACAGATGCAAGAGAACTATAGAGAACTGTCTCCAACATCTTCTATCTACAACCTATTTTGGATATTATAGAGCTCCCAGCTCTTGTCCTACAGGTTTCTGAAGGGGGAGCTAATCTGAACATCAAATGTAGTGTTGGGTGATGAAAGCCTGTAATTTCCCCTCCTGGTTGAACAGAAAATTGTGGGAGTTAAGTTGTATAGCAATTCAATTAAAAATAGAATTCATGGATTCTTCAAGAACCCATCAAGCCAGACTGAACTCTTCTACCTCCAGGGATAATAACACATTCTTTCAGCAATTCCTCAAAAGTGGATTGTTCATATGTGAAATCAATCATTGTGACGAATGTTGCATCTTTAACTGCTCTCACTCTAAAATCAAATCTCCACGTATGTGCTAAAAGACAAAAAGTATCATGATCTCATTGTAAAGCCTAGACAAGCTACATGCTTTTTCCTTAAGCATTTTGATCCTAATTTCACGGGATGATTTGCTGAAATCTAATTAGCTATTCAAGTTTAAAATACTGATTATTTAAAAAAGAAAAATGGGCAGTTATCACTACAGAATCCTTAATATGAAAGCAATGTATGTGAAAGAAGGACTCTAATGTCTGGTGTTACCGCTAAAACATAATGTGAGCAGAATTGCTTTTAACTGTTTTATTAAGAGTAAGTATAAGTTATGTGGAATAAAATTACAGAAATTAAAATACTCATTTTACCTAATGACTTTGAAAAGTGTTCAATATCTTGCTGCAAATGTGGCCAAAACCTGTTCGGGATCGAAGGAGCATTCATAAAGTGAGGCTCAATTAGAGGCCAGTTACCATGGTGAGCCAGTAAGATTACATGTTCCCTTGTGATGATGTGCCCCCATACACAGGGAGAATGAATTATTGAAACTAAGGCATGACTTAGAGATGAGCGATTCCACAACAGATAGCCAAAACCCGAACTCATCGCCATCAAGTAGATTTCAACTCATAGTGACCCTCTAGGACAGAGCAGAACTGCACGACAGTTTCCAGGCTGTAATCTTTATTAAAGCAGACTGCCACATCTTTCTTCCACGGAACAGCTAGTGGATTCTAACCAACGACATTTTGGTTAGCAGTCAAATGCTTAACCACTGAGCCACCAAGGATCCTGCTATACTGTACTTAATTAAAATAGAAATTTTAAAAAGGATTAGGAATTTTTATTTTCTTCAGTCCATGCTTATATGAAATATCCTAGCAATGAAATTCAGCCCCCCTCGAAATCCTGTAGGTTACAACTTTGTTCCATGCCCAGCTTTTAAGTGAACAGAGAAGAGAAAATGCTATTTCTGTTTTAAAGGTTTAACATTTAATAGGACACTAAATTCAGTTTGCCACACTTTCGTAAAATACTTGTGGTAGTTATACATGTTTTTAAATGCTTATATCATATGCTAGACATTACACTAAAAAGCAAACCAAACCAAACTCGTTGCCGTCGAGTCGATTCCGACTCATAGCAACCCTGTAGGCAGAGTAGAACTGCCCCATAGAGTTTCCAAGGAGCACCTGATGGATTTGAACTGCCAACCTTTTGATTAGCAGCTATAGCACTTAACCACTACACCACCACACTAGGTGCTCTATATACATTATCTCATTTTAATGGATGAGAAGAGTCCTTGGAGCAGTTAACTCTCTTGTGAAGGAAGACACAGCTAGAAAATGGTGGAACAGAGATTCAAACCCAAGCAGTTTGACTCCAAGTCAAAAACCAAACCCCTTGCTATGGACTCCAGAACCCATAATTTTTACCACTGCTCTATGCAAATGAAGGTTAAGTAGCTAAGTATAGCTGCAGCTAAGGAAATAATGTCAGTAATTTAAAAAACGATTAGGAAACTGTTCATCCTAAGGAATGAAAAGGAAGAGGGAGGCTAACCTTTAGTCAAGCCCATGAAAAGACCTGTAGCTTTAAAACTTATAAAAGGAAAGCTATAGGATGAAAACATAAAATTGCTTTCTTTTAAGATAAGGAAAACTATATTAAAAAAAGATAAGGAAAACTTACTTTGAACAGTTATTCTCATTTTAATACATATTTTTGTCTAATGCATTTTTCTAGCATTCCTTCCTTTTCAAGTCTCAAACTAAAATTAGAAGGGGATTTAAAGTGCTATTGCATAAAATCCACTAAAAAGCAAGTAATAATCATATAGTTTCTCAGATTTTCCAACTTAATTTATGATAATTAAGAGAGCATGATGTTCCTTGCTTCAGAGAAGTCAGGAAATTTTTTTAAATTACGCAGTATTCATTTAAAATCAGTAAGCATTTTTTTTCAAATATCAGAAATGGAGTAGAAGCTGTTAAGTTAAAACAGTATTTTTTATTTTCTATTTTCCTAATAGTATGCCATTAATATATTTTCCTTGAGGCTGTACATTCATTTCCTAAATAAACACATAGCTGCTGAACAGTTCCGATAATGATTCTAAACACAATTTTTCATCATTATGATCTGTAGAGTACATCTACATGAAGGTGTGATTAGCAAAGGTCTGGAAATTCTGGTCTTTCTCACCACACCACTACGTGTTTAGTTTGAACAAAAGTTAAGGTTGGGATATTTCTTATAATTACTACATGTGCAGACACAGATGGAATTTATTTGCAACACTGAAGTTCTCTATTCAAAAACAGCTTTAACTATTTTGCCGTTTTCTATCAAGACGTCTGCTATGTTGAAATAATTTTCCAGTCTAGCCTAGCAGAGACTAAGGGCCTCACCAACACCTCCCTTGGGGTTGATAATTCATTTCCTTGGAATGGACTGGTCTTGGAAGGAGATGTCCATGGTCTGTTTATCCATAAAAGCATCAGACGACAGAATGAAGCTTTCTGTCAAGCAGAGGAAACTGAGACGCGCCAGGTTAAACATATTTGAATATGTTTGATGTAAGCCTAATCTCAATAAGTCTATAGTACAATTTGAAAAACAACTCATACCTGTTTGTGAACAGTTTTTACTGAGAAAAAGAAAAGCTTAAACTAAAGTATAAATCCTGCAATTTTAATGCACATAAGGCTGCACTTATGAAGAACCAGGATTTGGCTCTGAAAACTTGTATTAGGAAGGAGAAAAAGGAGCAAAACCAACATGATGTCCTAGGCAGACGCACGGCACCATCCCTCTGCAGCAAAGACACAAAAAACTAAATAAACCAAATACAGGTGTCAATCCTGGAACCCTGAGCATCAGATGAAGGGATAAAGAACTGGATCAAACACTGAATGGAAGAAGAAAGTGACGGCAAACGGAGAACGAGGAGAGATATGGAGTGAAGGTACCCTGCCAACTAACATGGCACTGCATGGCCACCTTGAAATGCAGCCAGCAAAGACCCCAAAAGGGAGTACAGGAAGAAAACCCAACAGGAGACAGAGTACCTAGTAACCTGAGAAACATGCTTTTTTTTTTAACCCCGGTATGCTACCTCCCCCTCTTCCAGCCAGCCCCCATCATGTCACAATGGCTAGAGAGCCACCGGACCACTATCAAGCAGGTCACCACCCCAGGTACACCCTGCCCCAAACCACTGGATCTCACCATGCCACCATTTTTTTCTTTCTCCCTCTCATCTAGCTCTGTAAGCCACCTCCTCTACCTTCCCAATAGCCCCCAGGTCAGCTCCATCCCCACACACCAGGCCCCACAGCATCGCCATTGTTTTTCTTTCTCCCTCCCACCTAGCACCATATGCCACCTCCCCCACATACTCACAGGCCCCCAGGTGTGCCGCGCCCCGCCCCACCCGCCAGCTCACTGCCAGCTCCCAGTGCATTGCACTTTTCTCTTTCTCTCACTTTTCTAACAACCACCAATCCCTGTATGCCACCTCGTCCACTTCCCACTGGCCCCCAAGATGACACCATGGCTAGAGTGTCCCTGATGCTCCAGCCCACTGCAGCACTGACCTGCATTGTCCCTCCCTCCCCAACCACTCAAACAGCTGCTGAAATACTCCCCATCCAACACTCTCACCCATCTAGTGAGGGACTATGAATGTTCACACACTGTTGGACAAACATCAGGAGGCAAATGGCACCTGCCCAGTCTGCCTTCAGCCACCTCATCAAAACAGTGCACAGCAAAGTGGGCTCACACTGCCTGCTGCTGTCCTTCCCACCCAAATAAGGTGGTGAGAGCTGTGCCCACAGATGGGCAAGCATCAAAGCATGCCTAGCCCACCTGACGTGACATATCAAATAAAAACAAAACAAAAAATCAGAGCAAAACAAATGACCATTAAATCAATAAATAAAGAAAATAATACCTTAAAGTCTCAGAGACAGCAGACAAAATCAAAACACATAAAAAAGCAGGACAAGATGGCTCCAGCAAGTGACCAAAATAAAGAATCAGATAATCTTCCAGTATAAGAAAGCACAACGGAACTACTTGATGTGGAATTCAAAAACTAATAGTTAGGGCTCTTCAAGAGATTAGAAGAGAGATCACGGAAAACACAGACAAAACCAATGAAATCATAGCCAAAATCAAAGAAAACACAGACAAAACAATAGAAGATTAAGGAACAACAAGAACAAAATGTCAAAATAAATACGCGAAGGCATTCGACTGTGTGGATCATAACAAATTATGGATAACACTGCGAAGAATGGAAATTTCTGAACACTTAATTATGCTCATGCAGAACCTACACAAAGACCAAGAGGCACTCATTCGAACAGCACAAGGGGATACTGCTTAGTTTCAAATCAGGAAAGGTATGAATCAGGGTTGTATCCTTTCACCATACTTATTCAATCTGTATGCTGAGCAAATAATCCGAGAAGCTGGACTATACGAAGAAGAAAGCAACATCAGGAATGGAGGAAGACTCATAAACAACCTGTGATATGCAGATGACACAATTTTGCTTACTGAAAGTAAAGAATACTTGAAGCACTTACTGATGAAGGTCAAAGACCACAGCCTGCAGTATGGATTATACGTCAACATAAAGAAAACGAAATCCTCACAACTAGACCAATAAGCAACATCACAATAAATGGAGAAAAGACTGAAGTTGTCAAGGATTTCATTTTACTTTGGTCCACAATCAACGCCCACAGAAGCAGCAGTCAAGAAATCAAACCACGTATTGCGCCGGGCAAATCTGCTACAAAAGACCTCTTTAAAGTGTTGAAAAGTAAAGATGTCACTTTGAGGACTAAGGTGCACCTGACCCAGGCCACATTATTTTCAATCGTTTCATATGCATGCGAAAGCTTGACAACGTAAAAGGAAGACCGAAGAAGAATTGATATCTTCGAATTATGGTGTTGGCAAAGATTATTGAACATACCATCGACTGTCAAAGAAGATAACAAGTCTGTCTTGGAAGTACAGCCAGAGTGCTCCTTGGAAGTGAGGATGGCAAGACTTTGTCTTACAAACTTTGGACATGTTACCAAGGGGGAGGAGTTCCTGGAGAAGGCCATAGTTCTCACTAAAGTAGAAGGTCAGCAAAAAAGAGGAAGACCCTCAATGAGATGGAGTGACACAGCGGCTACAACAATGGGTTCGAACATAGCAATGACTGGGAGAATGGAGCAAGATGTTGTGGTGTTTCATACTGTTGTACACAGGGACACTATGAGTCGGAAACAACCTGATATCACCTAACAACAACAAACAGTAGTTATAGAACTTTCAAATGGAAAAGAAGGCAATATCAAGTAAGAAAAAATTTCTTCAAACATAGGAAGATAAGGGTAAATCTTAAGGTAACCACAAGGAAAGTTAACAAACCTACTTATAAAAAGAAAACATGAAGACTCAGTAAACACAAAATCTATAATAATGAAAGAAAAGAAAATACACAAACAAATGGAACTTCACACAGGAAAGCAGGAAGAACAAAGAAAACATCAGTATCACAAAAAAAGCACAATATGACAGCCATAAACTCATACCTATTGTTAATCACGGAAATCCTACTGGCATAGCGGATAAGTGCTACAGCTGCTAACCAAAAGGTCTGCAGTTTGAATCCACCAGGTGTTCCTTGGAAACTCTACAGAGGGCAGTTCTACTCTGTCCTATAGGGTCTCTATGAGTTGGAATCAACTCAACGGCAATGGGTTTGGTTTTTTTTTTTTGGTATATCATTAATCACACTGAATGTAAATGGCTAAAATGTGCCCATAAAGAGAAAGAGAGTGGCAAAATGGATTTAAAAAATGACCCATCAATATGCTGTCTACAAAAGACACACCTCAGACACAAAGACATAAATATATTAAAAATCAAAGGATGGAAAAAATATATCGAGCAAACAGTAACCAAAAATGAGCAGGAGTGACAATACCAATCTCAGGTAAAATAGACTTTAAGGCAATATCTACCACAAAAGACAAGAAATGTCATTATATTATGATTAAAGGGACAATCCACCAAGAAGATATAACCTTAATAAACATCTGGACACCCAAGGACAGGGTTCCAAAATATATAAAACAATCTCTACCAGCACTGAAAAGAAAAATAGATAGTACGACAATAATAGTAGGAGACTTCAACACAGCATTCTTAGTAAAGACAGAATATCTAGAAAGAAACTCAACAAAGATACTGTCTTAGTCATCTAATGCTGCTATAACAGAAATAACCACAAATGAATGGCTTTAACAAAGAGAAATTTATTCTCATAGTCTACGAGGCTAGGTGTCTAAATTCAGGGTGCCAGCTCCAGGGACAGGGTATCTCTCTGTTGACTCTGGAAGAATGTCCTTGTCATCAATCTTCTCTTGGTCTAGGAGCGTCTCCACGCAGGAATATCAGGTCCAAAGGACATGCTCTGCTCCCAGCACTGCTTTCTTGGTGGTATGATGTCCCTATGTCTCTCTGCTCACTTGCTTCTCTCTTTTATATCTCAAAAGAGATTGACTTAAAACACAATCTAATCTTGTAGATTAAGTCCTGACTCATTAACATAACTGTCACTAATCCCATCTCACCAACATCATAAAGATAGGATTTAAAATACATAGGAAAATCACATCAGATGACAAAATGGTGGACAACCACACAATACTCAGAATCACGCCCCAGCCAAACCAACACACATACTTTTGGGGGACACGATTGAATCCATGACAGATACAGAAGGTCTAAAGCCCACATCAATCAACTTGACCTCACAGACATATATAGAACACTCCACTCAACAACAGCAAAGTGTACATTCTTTTTCAACACACTTGGAACATTCTCCAGAATAGAGCACATTTTAAGCCGCAAAGAAACCCTCAATAAAGGACAAAACATCCAAATAATACAATGCATTTTCTCTGATCACAAAGACATAAAAGTAGAAATAAATAACAGGAAGAGGAAGGAAAAAAAAGTTAAATATTGGAAGCTGAATAATATCTTCCTTGTAAACAACTGGGTAATAGAAGAAAAAAAAATCATAGAATCAAATGAGAATGGAAACACATCATACCAAAACCATTGATTGGGACACAGCAAAGACAGCGCTTAGACGTCGATTTGTAGCAATAAATGCACACATCAAAAAAGAAGAGTGGGCCAGAATCAGGTCCCTACAACACAAACACATAGAAAGGGAACAGCAAAACAAGCCCACAGGCACCAGAAGAAAAGAAATAATAAAGATTAGAGCAGAAATAAATGAAATAAAGTACAGAAAGAATCAACAAGAAAAAAGTTGTTTCTTTGAAAAAATCAACAAAATTGACAAATTATTGGCTGGACCGAAAAAAGTAAAAGAGGAGAGGAAGCAAATAAATCAAACGAGAGATGAGATGGGGGACGTTACAACATACCCAACTGAAATCAAAAGGAATATAACAGAATACTATGAAAAATTGTACACAATAAATTTGAGAACCTAGAAGAAATGGACAAATTTCTAGAAACATACTACCTACCTAAACCAATGCAAGCTGAGATAGAAAATCTGAACATACCCATAACAGGAGAACAGATCAAAAAGGTAATTAAAAAGAAAAAACAAAAACTCCCACCACAAAAAGCCCTGGTCCAGACGGCTTCACTGAAAAATTCTACCAAACATTCAGAGAAGAGCTCACATCAGTACTACTCAAGCTACTTCAGATTGTAGAAAAGGAATACTCCCAAATTCATTCTATGAAGTAAACTCAGCCCTGATAACAGAGCCAGGCAAAGACACCACAAAAGGAGAAAATTACAGACCAATATTTCTCATGAATATAGATGCAAAAATTATCAACAAAATTCTAGCCAATAGAATCCAGCATCACATCAAAAAAATAGTACACCACGACCAAGTGGGATTCACAGGTATGCAAGGATGGTCCAACTTTAGAAAATCAATCAACGTAATCCACCACATAACTAGAACAAAAGAAAAGAATTACATGATCATCTGAGTCAAAGCAGAAAAGGCAACTGATAAAGTCTAACACCTACTCCTGATAAAAACTCTCAATAAAATAGAAATAGAAGGAAAATTCCTCAACATAATAAGAAAGAAGTAAAATTATCCCTATTCGCAGATAATATGATCCTATACATAAGAACCCCAAAGATTTCACAAGAAAACTACTGGAACGTATAGAAAGATTCAGCAGAGTAGCATGACACAAGATTAAAAAAAAAATCAGTTGGATTCCTATACAACAAAAAAGAGAACACTGGAAAGATAATCAGGAAAACAATACCATTTATAACAGCCCCTAAAAAGATAAAACATTTAGGAATAAATTTAACCAGGGACTTAAAAGACTTATACAAACAAAACTACAAAACACTGTTGCAAGAAACCAAAAGAGACCTACAAAAATGGAAAAACATACCATGCTCATGAATAGGAAGATTCAGCATTGTGAAAATGTCAATTTTACCCAAACCAATCTATAGATGTTTCAGAAACCAACAGCATTCTTTAACGAGATGAAAAAACTAATTATCAACTATATATGGAAAGAGGCCCCAGAGAAGTAAAGCATTATCGAAGGAAAAGAACAAAGTAGTAGGCATCACACTACCTGATCTCAGTACCTATTATACAGCCAAGGTAGTAAACACAGCCTGTTACTGGTACAAGGAAAGACACATGGAGCAATGGAACAGAATTGACAACCCAGACATAAACCCATCCACCTATGGTCAGACCTGGTGGCCTAGTGGTTAAGTGCTATGGCTGCTAACCAAAAGACCGGCAGTTCAAATTCACCAGCCGCTCCTTGGAAACCCTGTGGGGCAGTTCTATCCTGTCCTATAGGGTCGCCATGAGTAGGAGTTGACTCGACAGCAATGGGTTTGTTTTTATTTTTGTTTTTTATGGTCAGCTGATCTTTGACAACGGACCAAAGTCCATTAAATGGAGAAAAGACAGTCTTTTTAACAAATGGTCCTGGCAAAACTGGATGTTCTCTGTAAAAAAATGAAACAGGACCAATACATCACAACATACACTAAAACTAACACAAAATGGATCAAAGACCAAAATATAAAACCTGAAGACATAAAGATCATGGAAAAAAAAAATAGGGACAATGTTAGGGGCCATAATACATGGGATACAAACCATAACTAACAATGTACAAACACCAGAAGAGAAACTAGATAATTGGGAGCTCCTAAAAATTAAACTATGCTCATCAAAAGACTTCACCAAAAGAGTAAAAAGAGAACCTACAGACTGGGAAAAAATTTTTTGGCTACCACATATTCGACAAGGGTCTAATCTCTAAAATGTATGAAATACATCAACACCTCAACAACAAAAAGGCAAATAATCCAATTAAAAAATGGGCAAAGGATAGGAACAGACACTTCACCAAAGAAGACATTCAGGTGGCTAACACACACATGAGGAAATTCTTGCGATCATTAGCCATTAGAGAAATGCAAATCAAAACTACAATGAGATATCATCACACCAACATTACTGGCATGAATTAAAAAAAAAAAACAGAAAATAACAAATGTTGGAGAGGTTACGGGAAGACTGGAATGCTTATACGCTGCTGGTGGTAATATAAAATGGTAGAACCACTATAGAAAACAATGTAGTACCTGCTTAAAAAGCTAGAAATAGAAATACCTATAATTCAGCAATCCCACTCCTAGGAATATATCCTAGAGAAATAAGAGTCATCACACAAATAGACATATGCACATCCATGTTCACTGCAGCATTATTCACAACAGCAAAAGATGGAAACAACCTAAGTGCCCATCAACAGATGAATGGATAAACAAATTATGGTACATACACACAACAGAATAATATGCAACAATAAAGAACAATGACAAATCTGCGAAACATCTCAGAACATGGATGAATCTGGAGGGAATTATGGCTCAGTGAAATACGTCAACCACAAAAGGACAAATAATGTATGAGACCACTATTATAAAAATTCAAGTAAAGGTTTACACACAGAAAAAAACAATCTTTGATGGTTAGGAAGGAGGGTAGGAGTGGGAAGGGGAAATCACTAACTAGATAGTAGATAAGTGTTAACTTGTGTGAAGGGAAAAACAACACACAATAGGTAACACACAATATAGGGGAATTCAGCACAACCTGACCAAAGCAAAGTCATAGAAGCTTCCTAGACACATCCAAATACCTTGAGGGACCGAGTTACTGGGGCTGAGGGACAATGGTCTCAGGAGGCATCTAGGTCAATTGGCATAACATAGTTCATAAAGAAAATGTTCTACATCCTACTTTGGTGAGTAGCCTCTGTGGTCTTAAAAGCTTGTGAGCAGCCATCTAAAATGCATTTATTGGTCCCATCCTGTCCGTATCAAAAGAGAATGAAGAAAACCAAAGACACGAGGAAAATCTAAGTCCAAAGGACTAACGGAGCACATGAACCAGTGATTCCAGCAGCCTGAGCCCAGAAGAACTAGAGGGTGCTCTGACAGGGATCACAGTAGAGGATCCCCAACAGAGTGGGAGAAAAATGTAGAACAAAATTCAAATTCACAAAAAAGGACCAGACTTAGTGGTCTGACAGAGACTGAAGGAACCTCCTTGGACACCATGCTAACTCAGAAGTGAAGTCACTCAGAAGTGAAGCCACTCACAAAGTCCACCTTTCAGTCAAAGATCAGACAGACCTATAAAACAAACAATAACACACGTGAGGTACGTGCTTCTTAGTTCCATCAAGTATACAAGACCAATGGGCAACACCTACCCAAAAGCAAAAGCGAGAAGGCAGGATGGAACAGGAAATCTGGGTGAATAGAAAGGGGGAGAGCACTGACACCTTGTGGGGATTCCATCTAAATTTGCGTATAAATTTTTTTAATGAGAAACTAATTTGTGCTGTAAACTTTCACCTAAAGCACAAATTTTTTTTTAAATTAGAGAAAAAAATAGTTGATATTGGTAGAATTTATGTTTATTAGGTTACTACATAACAATGAATGCATACTTCAACCAACTATTGTGGATAATTTATTTTAAACAAGAAGATATAGTGGTAAAGGAGGAGGAAAAAGATGAAGAGGATGGAGTACACCACCACCAAAGTTCAGTTATATTAAGGTATTAGGAAGAGAAGTACTCATCTATCATTATGGTTGATACTTTTTCAAGGAAAAAAACAAGTTCCTAACGCTAAGAAAATGGAAACCAGAATGCTGCTTAGTAGATTGAATAAAAAGAAACACAAAAATTAAAATCTTCATTAATTTAAATTTTTTTAATTTGTGATTTAATTTACATACAGTAAAATTTACTCTTTTGGTGTACTTTTCTGTGAGTCTTGACAAATGCATGGCCCTTTCAAGACCCAATTATTTTCTCCTTTGAATTATTTGTTGATAGTATGTGTTTTCACTATAGAAGGCATGCCAATTAAAGGACCAATTCACAACTTTTGTTATGAGTTATGGATTTTGTTACCCATTATCTGGGATCACATGTGTTCCAGCAGCCTCTGGACAACATAAATCCTGTTGATATGAGTCAATGATAAATTTTTTTGTGTTTTTTTAAATTTTATTTCTTGAAAATTTGCAAAACATGAAGTAAAACATGAAGGCACCTGGCAATGACTGCACGTAAGCTTTATTCTAGTTTCCTTCTTCTTAGCCTTTTTACTATTTTCCATGAAACTTTCCAAAACATGGTCCAACGCATTCTTCTTTACTACAAAAGCTGTACTTATGGCCCGAATAAAAAAAACAAAGCCAATAAATAAACAAATCCAAGGGATTTTTTTTTATCTCAGGAAAGTTATCACTACAACACATTCTTCATTACTGCAAAAGCAATACTTAGAGGCAAAATAAATAAAGCTAAAGCAATCTGAATTTCAAGAAAATTACCACTATTATATATTCTTCATTATAACAAAAGCAGTTCTAACAGCTAGCAAGCAGAAACAGCTGCCCTGACATACTGCAGAATTGCTCACAGTGATGCATTCCACCTGCTCCACGTGGAGGCAATGATTGGGCCCCAAGATTGAATGCAGGGTAAAAATAACTTATAGAAGTTCCAATCTCTTGAAAAGTATCACTTCAATGCATTATTCCTTATTGGAAAGGCATTATTTACTGTTCAGAGGCTAGAAAAGAAGGGAGCCAGTAACACCTGGAAACAATGAATGGCATGAAGGAGAAAATGGCCACTGAATGAAGACTGGCAATAGTTTATTCTTGTGATAAGTATGTTCTCATGAGAACACAGTAAAAGGGAAACATAGTGAAGACATTTATCTCACAGAAATAAAGACAAATGTATCAAAACCTGCCAAAATTTTAAGAAAATTCACACATCCAGAGGCATCACCTAAGACAATGCTCAATCTACAAAAAAATGAGGCTCCCATTCAGGGTTTTTGAGCTTCACGCATTTCAAAAGGCTCCCACCTTGAGACTAAATGTGTTAAAATCAGATTACCCCCTTTTCAAAGAACTCCAGAGGCATAAGAAGTGGGTGAGATATAGTATGTCCCATGGGTCTTGAAAGGGATAGAACTGTGCAACCACCTGCACAATCAAGATACAAAACAGTTTTTTCACTATTCCAAAAAAATTTCCTCATACTACAGCTTTGCATAATTAGCTTTTATGAGAAAAATTTCAGTTTGCAAATGTTCTTCTTAACTACTGTTGCATAGTTACTAGCTGATTTTCTTCAACCCCTTTGTTGAACAAGAGCTTAGCTTTTTCCTAAAAAAAGCATCTGTGTGTTAGGTCAGCAAGTGTTTATTAAGCACTTGCTCTGGGCCCAGCATTGAACTAAATGCTCTGGGGAATACAAGAGAATATAATAAAAATGTTATTGATGAAGCGAGGCCAGAGGCATGTGAAACTTCACAGCAATACAACACATATAATGGAATGCTTGACTGTGAGATTCACATTATGAAAAGGGGTCTTAATTTAGAGCCTAGGAACCCCCCAAATATGTATGTGTATGTCTTTGGAAAGAGGGTTCAGAGCTTTCAGCAGATTCTCAGGCTGACTATAGCGGAAGATCTGTAGTATTTGCAGGAAGGAAATAAAAATGGAGATAGGGTGGAAATAATTGCTGGTGAATCCTATAACCCAACAGGCAACAGAAATACTTAATCTTTGTTGTTGTTGTTAGTTGCTGTCAAGTCAATTCCAACTCATGGCGAACCCATGTGTGCTGAGTAGAACTGCTCCGAAGGGTTTTCAAGGCTATGACCTTTCAGAAGCTGATCGCCAGGCCTGTATTCTGTGGGTTTGAGGGTTCAAGGGGTAGGTTCAAACCATCTATCTTTCTGCTAGTAGTCGAGGGCATAATCATGTACACCGCCCAGGGACTCCTACTTAACCTTTACACAGCACCTTATGCTTTCACATCCATTGCCTTCATTTGAACCAACAAACAATTGAAGAAGATTCTTAAGTAATAAAACAAGACAACAGAAACAGTGTTTGAGGAAAATTAGTAAGGCAGTAGTATGCAGGGTGAGTTGAAAACAGACTATAGGCAAGAAATTATTGTTTAATCTTAGTCTAAGGGGGGCAAATATCAAGTGGAAGGTGTGAGCTGTAAAAGTACAGAGGAAGTAGAGAATCTAAATGCATTATGAAAGAAAAATTGATAGGACTTGCCGATACATTGGTTGGGAAAGATTAGGAATTATGATTTATTCAACAATCACTCATTTAAAACAAGTACTTACTGAGCTGAGTCTATTAGATGCCAGGCAGCTGTTCTAGGCATCGGAGATAGAGCAATAAACAAAATAGACACGGAAGGCCCCTGCCCTCCGTCATCTTATCCTCTAATGAGGAGAAGCAGACGGTAAACAGTAAAACAAATCAATAGGCAAAATAATTTCAGAGATTGATTAACTGATAAGAATTACCTTGGTGGTGGTATTTGGTGCTTTAGGAGAGGTCAAAAATGGCTTCCAGGGGAAAAGTGCAATGACACTAAATACAGTATGTGCTAATTAATGGACCAGGCATTTAAAGCATCTCATTAATTGAAAGATGATACTGACAATAACATGAAACTCTTGGCAAAAACAGGACTTTAGGAAGGTGAACCTTCTGTATATACATGTGTAGGGGTGCTGGTGTGTGGGTTTATCTAGGAAGGGAAGAATGGTGAATGAAAGGACAGGGGGTAAAGATGAGTTAAGTTTTAAATAAATTGAGTGAGAAGTACTCCGTTTTGAAAGAAATCAACCCATGAATCTGATAGCAGACTACTATCTGAGCAACAACAACAAAAAACTACTTGGACACAACAGAACAAGTAAATTCTATCTTTACAAGTAAAAAAGTTTTAGTCTCTAATAAATATACAATAATTATTCACGGTGAGGGATGAACAATAAACTAATACATTGTGCTTCTCTTGTGCTTTCCACTCTCATGGTTAACTGCTGATATGAGTGTTTTGTCTCTATAGAGCTCTTATCACACAAAAGCAGGCTTTCTAAACCTAGCTCTTATGAGGAAAAGAAGAACTCCATGAAAAATATATACACACATTCACATACAAGTCTTGTTATCCCTACTAGATGCAGTCTTCTCAAGTGCAGGTGCCACATATGATTTAAGTTAGCATCCCTCTGAATACCAGACAGAATGACTTCTATGTTGTAGATACTCAATAAACATTTTAAAGAAAAGCCCATTCAAGGCAGAAGACCTTATTTAAACTACAATGCATCATTTTGATGGCTCTCCTCTCATGAGAATACTAACCAGATCTATTCTATTAGCACTGCAACCACTGTAAAATGAGTTACTAGCAGTATTTTCATCTTTCAGTTAGAAATTCTAGTTTGGTCCAATTCTAAATAAGAAGAAAATGAATGCAAGAAAAGAAGAATATGTGGACATTCAGACACAAGAACTAAAGTAAAAGGCGGCAGGCGTAGGGGTGACATAGGGAAAAATGCTTTCCTAGTAGTATCCAGGAAACCCTGATGGCATAGTGGTAAAGTGCTATGGCTCTTAACCAAGGGGTCGGCAGTTCGAATCCACCAGGCGCTCCTTGGAAACTCTACGGGGCAGTTCTACTCTGTCTTATAAGGTCGCTATGAGTCGGAATCGACTCAACGGCAGTGGGTTTGGTTTGGTTAGGTTAGTAGTATCCAAGTCATGGTGTTTTCAATCACCTCATATGCATGAGAAAGCTGGACAATGAATAAAGAAGACCAAAGAAGAATTGATACCTTTGAATAATGGTGTTGCCAAAGAACATTGAATATACCACGGACTGCCAGAAGAATGAACAAACCTGTCTTGGAAGTATAGCCAGTTCGGTGCAGTAAATACTTAATACATGGTCTTGTGACTCCCACAAAATGACTGGATGGGACGATGCAAATAAGGTGCCTGTGGCTGACCAGCAGGATTGGACAGCCTGCAAATAATGCAAATAAGGTGTATGGAACCCTTGCAGGGGTGGGACTACGTATATAAAGTGTATGGAACCCTTGTAGAGGACTGATCAGTTCTGCCATCCTACTAGGCTTAAAATGAGCCAATCCCAAAGATGTGGACAGGGGACCTCACTGCCATCAAGAAGAAGAGCCTGGAGTGGAGCTTGTCTTTTTGACCCAGGGTCCCTGTGCTGAGAACCTCCTAGACCCAGGAGACAGAGAAAGCTGTAACACTGAAGACAGCAAGAGACGGCATGACAGCAGCGAGAAATGG
The DNA here is from genome assembly GCF_024166365.1 of Elephas maximus indicus. NCBI lineage: Eukaryota > Metazoa > Chordata > Mammalia > Proboscidea > Elephantidae > Elephas > Elephas maximus. Next base: position 85,781,357 of record NC_064846.1, read on the forward strand.
TGGCAAGCACAACAGAGTTCAGTGGCAAAGAGAGAGCGGCACGAGAACCAGGAGACCAATACAAGACAGCTGCAGTGGCCTTCCTGGCCCACAGAGCAAAGCAGCTACAGTGGGCATGCTGCCCATGGAGTGAGAGAGCTGAGCGCCTTTGGGCAGGAGGCTTGCTGGTGGAGTGGGGTTGCCTCTGGGCACTTATCAGCTGAGCTAAAGAAAGAGCTGTAACACTTGTGCCAGCAGGACAGAGGCCAGGCCAAGGGCTGGGGCCAAGGGCTGAGGGCTGAGAGAGGGGCCTGCCCGCGGGCACAGCTGAGAAAAAGCTGTCCTAATCAAGGAACTGTATCCTGCATTGTTCTGCATCCTCAATTGTAACCTGTTACTTCCCTAGTAAACCCCATAATCATGAGTATAGTCTGTTGAGTTCTGCATGGCCTCTGCAACAAATTATCAAACCCAGCAGAGAAGCAGAGTGCCGTGGGAGGGACAGCTGGTGACAGAATTGGTCAAAAGGTTGGAGGGTGGAGGTATGTTTGACCTCCACCTCATAGGAGTCGGTTTTGGGCTGATGTTGATCTTGATTCTCCTCCCCCCCTTGTGAAGTAAGAGATCTCTAATGTCACGCCATTTTTACAGTCAGAATGCTCCTTAGAAGGGATATTATCGGGAGGAAACAATCCCTAGAGAAGGACATCATTCTTGGCAAAGTAGAGGGTCAGTGAAAAAGAGGAAGACCCTCAACAAGATGGACTGACATAGTGGTTGCAACAATGGGCTCAAACATAGTAACAATTGTGATGATGGCACAGGACTGGGCAACGTTTCATCCTGTTGTACTTGGGAGTCGCTATGAGTCGGAGTCAACTCGACAACAACAATGTAAACAAGAATATAAGTTAGGATGTCTAGACCCAGGGATCTGCATTTTAAAAAACACCTCTCTAGGCAGTCTATAAATTAAACGTTGAGGAACAGCTTCTCGATGTTCACCTGAGGCACTACTTCTCAATGCATTCTAATTTTGTCAACTCCGGGAAGTTTCCACATCAGCCTTTCAGAGATACTGAACTACCAAGCAAGTCCAGACTTTAAAAAGAGAATTTTTTTTTTTACCTCTTTCCTTTTTGCCGAACTCTTCCAAGTTCTGGGTTCTGGTTCTTATAACTAAAGACTCCCTTAAAACTTACCAAAAGACAAGGGCAACTAACTATTCAAGACAGCTTGGTAATTATCTCTGCAAGGAGTATTAAAGCCCAAACCCTCAAGCTTATAAACATACATTTTCTTAGCTAAAGTCAAACATAATAATGTTAGCCTTACATTTGACTGCCTACTATGTGCTAGGCACAGTGTAAAGCATATTATTTTTCAATCTTTGAAACACACTTGTAAGGTTGGTATTGTCTTTATTTGACAAATAAGGAAACAGGGTCCCTAGGATGGAAATGTTAACCTACTCAAAATAATCACCAGTAAACCACTCAGTAATCAAGATCAATAATATTTTAATGAAATATTTTTTTCAAAAATCAAAATTAATGCAAAAAATCTATAACGAACAAAGATCAAAATTTAAATACAGACAGAATCTGACAGGACTAGGATTAGGGTGAAGCAAGTGAAGTGAGTTTTTCCAGGGTAGGGTCAGATCGTGGTTCACAAACACATTGAGAATTTGACCATGCGTGTGTAAAAGGAAGGAAAGACTGGTCACTATTTCACAAAGCTGAAGAGTGTTCATTAAAATGTACAGTTATGGAGGATAGAGCAAGTTGGCTGTGTAAACAGCTGCATGCTCTCGCCCTACCCCACCCGATCCTACCCCCAAACAAGCAGAAACTGTGAGAATCAATGATTTCAGAACTCTGGAAATCTGGAATCTGAACCCACACTGTTTGAATCCAAAGCATGAGCTCCTAACTGCCCAACTGTACAACCTGTGGAGACGTACATTTCTTATGACTACTTCCCAGCTCATAAATATACACAGTAACTACTGTCGTAAGCCAAAGACACCACCATAAAAATTTAAAAGGCAGGGAAAAGGGACATAGTCCAAGGCCCAGAATTATAATCCTTCATGATATTAAAACATGCCAGGAAAGTCAGAATTGACTCGATGGCAATGAGTTTATTTTGTTTGTTTTACTAGGCATATAAAGTCATGGTAAAGTATTCATGTGCCACAAGACACAGAGAGCTTTAATACTTTTAGAGGGAAAGAGAATTAAAAGGAAAGAATACGAATAATTCCAGTTAAACATTATCTTAGAACTTTGAAAATTCCATAGGTATCTTGCTATGTTAGATATCATATATCCTCTCACAATAAAAGAAAGTATCACGACTTTTCCCATGTTATAAGAAAACCCTCAACACAGAACATTTTGCTATAACATAAATCATAAAACTACGTAATTATCAACCACATCTAGTGACTGTATTTGGGTGCAAAATAATAACATGGAAAGAAAAGAATCATTAAAATCTTAAAAGGAAAGGTTGCGCTCAAGTGTTCGTAAAGTTCATTTTGTAAAATTCATCATAGAAAACTAAAGAGAAAATGCAGAAAACCATTTCCTCATTGGTATTTTATTTACACATAATGAATAACTGATTTCTTAATGTTTGCCTTATTATTTTGAGCATATATGCCAAGTTTAGGTATTTCTGTTTTGGGCCAACCTATTCGTAATGGGAACCTACTTCTTCAAGTGCAGTTTGAAGAATTTAGAAAGAGTCAACCAATGGATCACCTATATTTCTGTGACCTGCTTGAGATGGTCTATAAAAAAATAAATTATTCTGCAGCATGTGAAGAGTTAAATGTAGTAGAATTAAATGTTAATGGTAAAGTCAATAAAAAATGATACATTCTGTTGAATAATGTTCTAGAAACAACACAAGCTTTCTCAACAGGATATGCAAAAACACTGAGGAAATTAACATTTGCCAGTCAAATAAGGAAGTAGGAAAGCAAAAAACTGCTATAATTTCCATGGACTCCATGCTACTAGTTCAAATTCACACTTAATTTACCAGCATTAACAGTAGCAGAACTCTGCCCTTCTTATTAGAATAATGACAAAGTAAAATCAGGGGTATGGATTCTAGATCTGCTCATTTAAATGCTGAGACTCACTTTTCTTATATGTTAAATGTACATAATACATTTACTTCACAAAGTTGTAGGGACTAAATGTGAGGAGAAATACAAACTGCCTGGCTTTGAACCTGGCACCCAAAGGCATTCAAACCAAATCCAAAAACCCATTGCTACCGAGTTGATTCAGACTCATAGTGACCCTATAGGACAGAGTAGGAATGCCCCATAGAGTTTCTAAGAAGCGCCTGGTGCATTTGAACTGCCAACCTTTTGGTTAGCAGCCACAGCACTTAACCACTACGCCACCAGGGATTCCCAAAGGCATTCACTACATTGAAACTCTTTCCATATACATTTCCTCCTTTTCTCCTACTCATTTTTCAAACTCAAGCCAAAGTCCAACCTTCCCTAGAACATTTATTTACCCTATTTCAGGAACACTGATTTTCCTTATAGTATGGTTTCTAATCTGTGGGCCAGAGATCACTGGTGGGGAGGGAGAAGAGAGCAATAGAGTTGTTGGAAAGGGCCTGCAAAGCTGTACGTGTCCAAAGCATTCAATATATGCTGAATACATGAGTCTTGCACTTAGACATACAACTATGTTTCCAATTTGTAGATGCTATTGTGAAAATTGAAATGCAAATTCATTTCAAAGTGCTTCCAAATTCATAGTAGCTTTCTATGATTATTTTCCCAATCAATGCATAGTAAATATTTAACTACTATGAAATTGTGCCAGGGTAGGGGTCAGATCCTAATTCATAAAAACATTGAGAATTTTTTTTTTACTTAAAATTTCTAAATTGAGTGAAAAAATAAATTCACAGACCCATAAATCTCCATAAATTCTAAGCTGTTTACATACAAAGAAGTCATAATACGGTACATTGTAGCAAAGTATCTGAAAATCAAGGATAAAGAGAAAATCTTAAAAGCAGCCAGAGGGAAAACAAACGACATATTTCTTATAGGGAACAATGGTAGAATTACTATTGCCTTCTCATCAGAAAAAGCTCAAGCTGGAAAAACAGTGGAATGGCTTTTTTTTTTTTTTAATTCTATTGTGGTATAAGTGAAAGTTTACAGTACAAATTAGTTTTTCTTTCACAAAAATATATACACAAATTGTTTTGTGACGTTGGTTGCAATGCTTCCAATGTCTCAGCACTCTCCCCCTTTTCACCCTGGGTTCTCAGTGTTCATTCATCCAGTTTTCCTGCCTTTGCATCTTTGCTTTGTTGCCCATTTGGTCTTGCATACTTTACTGAACTAAGAAGCACCTTCCTCAGGTGTGTTACTGTTTGTTTTAAAGGCCTGGCTAATCTTTGGCTGAAAGGTGGGCTTCGTGAGTGGCTTCAGTTCTGAGTTAGTAGGGTGTCTGGGGCCACAGTCTCAGGGGTTCCTCCCGTCTCTGTCAGACCATTAAGTCTGGTCTTTTGTGTGTGTGTGGTGTGAATTTGAACTTTATTCTACATTTTTCTCCTGCTCTCTCAGGACCCTCTATTGTGCTCCCTGTCAGAGTTGTCAGTAGCGTCTCTGGTTCACGTGGTCTTCCAGTCCTTTGGGCTAATATTTTCCTTGTGTCATTGATTTTCTTCATTCTCCTTTGCTCCGGATGGGATGGGACCAAAAGATGTATCTTAGATGGTCATTCACAAGGTTTTAAGAACCCAGATGCTACTGGCCAAAGGAGGATGTAGAACATTTTTTTCTGAGCTATGTTATGCCAGTTTATCTAGATGTCCCCCGGGTACCCAGCCCTCAGCCCCAGTAAGTCGGTCCTTCGAGGTGTTTAGATGTGTCTAGGAAGCTCCTGGAAACCCTGGTGGCACAGTGGTTAAGTGCTACGGCTGCTAACCAAAGGGTCGGCAGATGGAATCCGCCAGGCGCTCCTTGGAAACTCTATGAGGCAGTTCTACTCTGTCCTATACGGTCACTATGAGTCGGAATTGACTCCACGGCACTGGGTTTGATTTTGGTTTCGGTTTTGGAGGGAGCTCCTATGACTTTGCCTTGGTCAAATTGTGCTGCCTTCCCCTATATTGTGTGTTGTCTTTCCCTTCGCCAAAGTTAACTTGTCTATTGTCTACTTAGTGATTTCCCCTCCCTTCCCTTGTAACCATCAAAGATTGTTTTTTTTTTCCTATGTGTAAGCCTTTTCTTGGGTTTTTATAATAGTGGTCTTATACGGTATTTGTCCTTTTGTGATTGACTTATTTTACTTAGCATAATGCCCTCCAGATTCATCCATGTTGTGAGACGTATGGCAGATTCATCATTGTTTTTTATCTTTGCATAGTATTCCATTGTGTGTATTTACCAAAATTTGGCCATTCATCTGCTGATGGGCACTTACATTATTTCCATCTTTTACTATTGTGAATAATGCTGCAGTGAACATGGGTGTACATATATCTATTCTTGTGACGGATCTTATTTATCTAGGATATATTACTAGTAATGGGATCTCTGGATTATATGGTATTTCTACTTCTAGCTTTTTAAGGAGGTGCCATATCATCTTCCAAAATGGCTATACCATTTTACATTCCCAACAGCAGTGCATAAGAGTTCCAATCTCCTCATAACCTCTCCAAATGTGTTATTTTCTGGTTGTTTTTTTTTTTTTGATTCATGTCAGTAATGTTGCGGTGAGATGGTATCTCATTGTAGTTTTGATTTGCATTTCTCTAATGGTTAATGATCCCGAGCATTTCCTCATATGTCTGTTAGCCACCTGAATGTCTTCTGTGGTGAAGTGTCTGTTTCCATCCTTTGCCCATTTTTAATTGGATTATTTGTCTTTTTGTTGTTGAGGTGTTGAAGTATTTCATATATTTTAGAGATTAGACCTTTATCAGATATATGGTAGTCAAAATTTTTTTTTCCCAGTCTGTATGTTCTCTTTTTACTCTTTTGGTGAGCATAAGTGTTTAATTTTTAGGAGCTCCCAGTTATCTAGCTAACCTTTCTGGTGTTTGTGCATTGTTATGTATGGTTAGTATTGCATTTACAGGTTTTATTATGGCCCCTAGTGTTGTCCCTATTTTTTCTTCTATGATCTTTATCATTTCAGGTTTTACGTTTAGGTCTTCAATCTATCTTGAGTTAGCTTTTGTGTATGATGTGAGGTATAGGTCCTATTTCATTTTTTACAGATGGACATGCCAGGTGCCATTTGTTAAAAAGACCATCTTTTCCACATTTAATGAACTTTGTGCCTTTGTCAAAGATTAGCTGACCATAGATGGATGGTTTTACTACTGGGTTTTTTATTTTCTTCCACTGGTCTACGTGTCTGTCGTTGTACCAGTAACAGGCTGTTCAGACTACTGTGGCTGCATAGACGGTTCGGAGATCAGATAGTGTGATGCTTCCTACTTTGTTGAGAATTTTTGAATCTATATTCATGAGAGATATTTATGGTAATTTTCTTTTTTTGTGATGTCTTTGTCTGGCTTTGGTATCAGGGTTATGCTGGCTTCATAGAATTAATTTGGGAGTATTCCTTTTCTATGCTCTGAAATAGTTTGAGTAGTACTGGTGTGAACTCCTCTCTGAGTATTTGGTAGAATTCTCCAGTGAAGCCGTCTGGGGCAGTGCTTTTTTTTTGGGGGGGGCAGGCTTTTTAAAAATATCTCTTCAATCTCTTCTCTTATTTTGGTTCTGTTCAGATTTTCTATTTCAGCTTATGTTAGTTTAGGTAGGTGTTATGTTCCTAGAAATTCATCCATTTCTTCTAGGTTCTCAAATTTGTTGCAGTACAATTTTTCTTAGTATTCTGTTATAATCCTTTTGATTTCAGTTGAGTATCTTGTAATGTCCCCCATCTCATTTCTTATTTGGGTTATCTACATCCTCTCCTGTTTTTCTTTTGTCAGTTTGGCCAATGGTTTGTCAATTTTGCTGATCTCTTCAAAGAACCAACTCTTCTCTTGTTGATTCTTTCTATTGTTCTTCTGTTCTCTATTCCATTTATTTCTGCTCTAATCCTTAATATATCATTTCTTCCGGTGCCTGTGGGCTTGTTTTGCTGTTCTCTTTCTATTTGTTCAAGTTGTAGGGCTAAAGTTTTGACTTTGGTCCATTCTTCTTTTTTGATGTGTCCATTTATTGCTATAAATTGACTCTGAGCACTACCTTGCAGTATCCCAGAGGTTTGGGTATGATGTGTTTCCATTCTCACTTAAATCTAGGAATCTTTTTATTCCCTCTTTCTTCAATTATCCAGTTGTTTTTAAGGAAGGTGTTATTCAGTTTCCATGTATTTGATTTTTTTTTCCTTGTTCTTCCTGTTACTGATTTCTACTTTTATGGCATTGTGATCAGAGAGAATGTTTTCTATTATTTCAATGTTTTGGATTTTATTGAGGGTTGCTTTGTCACCTAAAATGTGGTCTATTCTGAAGAATGTTTCATGTGCACTGGAAAAGAATGTATACTTTGCTGCTGTTGGGTGGGGTGTTATATGTACCTATATGAGGTCAAGTTGGTTGATTTTGGCCTTTAGATCTTCCGTATCTTTGTTGAGTTTCTTTCTCAATGTTTTATCCTCTTCTGAGAGTGGTATGTTGAGGTATCCTAATATTATTGTGGAACTATTTCTCTCTTCAGTGCTGTTAGAGTTTGTTTTATGTATCTTGGAGCCCTCACATTGGGTGCTTAAGTATTTATTAAGGTTACGCTTTCTTGGTGAACTGTCCCTTTAATCATCATATAATGTCCCTCCTTGTTGTTTTATGGTTGATCTTGCCTTTAAGTCCATTTTATCTGACATTAGTATTGCCACTCCTATTCTTTTTCAATTACGGGTTACTCTTTGCTTGATATATCTTTTCCATCCTTTGATTTTTAATGTATTTATGTCTTTGTGTCTAAGATGTGTCCCTTTTAGACAGCGTATTGATGAGTCATGCTTTTTTATCCATTCTGCCACCCTCCCTTTAAAGGTACATTGAAGGCATTTACATTCAGTATGATTATCTATTCTAAAAAAAACCCAAACCCGTTGCTGTCCAGTCGATTCCGACTCACAGTGACCCTATAGGACAAAGCAGGACTGCCCCATAGCGTTTCCAAGGAGCCCCTGGTGGATCTGAACTGCCAGCCTTTTGGTTAGCAGCCGTAGCACTTAACCGCTACGCCACCAGGGTTTCTGTGATTACCTGTAGGTATGAGTTATTGCTGTCATATTGTGCTTTTTTTGTGGGCTTACATTTTCTTTGTTCCTCTTACTTTCTTGTGCTGAGTTCGTTTTGCTTGTGGATTTTCTTTCATTATCATAAATTTTGTATTTATTGAGACTTTATATTTTTCTTCTTTTTTATTCTGATGAGTAGGTTTGTTAACTTTTTTGTGGTTAGCTTGAAATTTGCCCTTATCTTCCTATGTTTGAACCTGTGTTTTCTTACTTGGTATCATCTTGACTTCTCCATTTGAAAGTTTTATACCTACACCATTTATTCCCCCTTTTATTGTTTTGATGTTGTCGTCATTTACAGATTGATGTCTCTAGTACACTGTTTTAAGATTTTTAGCTTTGTTTTATTACTGAGAGTTCTTTACCTAGGTTGGTATCTGGTTCTGTCCTAGACTCTGGCTGCTGTCTGATGATGCTCTCTAACCAAAGGACTCCCTTTAATATTTCTTGTAAGTTTGGGGTTTGGTTTTTATGAATTCCCTTAATTTCTGTTTATCTGGAAATGGCCTAATTTCACCATGATATTTGAGGGAGAGTTTTACAGGATGTATTATTCTTGGTTGACAGCTTTTTTTTTTTAAGGTTTTATATATGTCATCCCATTGATTTCTTGCCTGCATAGTTTCTGTACAGTACTGGAAACCCTGGTGGCGTAGTGGTTAAGTGCTATGGCTGCTAACCAAAATGTTGGCAGTTCAAATCCACCAGGTTCTCCTTGGAAACCCTATGGCCAGTTCTACTCTGTCCTATAGGGTCGCTATGAGTCAGAATTGACTCGACAGCAGCAAGTTTGATGTTGGTTTAATTAGAATTTAGTCTTGTTTCCCTCGTATAAGTGAATTTTTGTTTTTCTCAAGCTGTTCTCAAGATTCTTTCTTTGGTTTTGGCAAGTGTGATTATGAAGGGTCTTGGTGACTTTTTTGGGGGGGGGTCTATCCTGTATGGGGTTCTTTGAGCTTTTGGATGGTCAGCGTTTGATCTTTCGTGATATTTGGGAAGTTTTCTGCCAGCAAATGTTCAAAATCATCTCTGTGTTTTCCATTTTCTAACCCCGTTCTGGATCTTTGATCACATGCAAATTTTTGCTCTTGATTCTATCACACATAATTCTTAGGTTTTCTTTATTTTTCTTCATTCTTTTCTCTGACTTTCCCTCAAAGTGGTGTGTATGGGTTTGTATTCAGTTTTGCTGATTCTGTCTTCCATTGTCTCAAATTTGCTCCTAAAACCTTCTATTGAGTTGTCCATTTCTGAAATTTTGTTGTTTGTCCTTTGGATTCCTAGTTTCTCTTTTTATATGATTTCAAATTGTTTATTTATTTTGAAGTTTTGTTCTTGTAGTATTTTCCTGAACTCTCCTATTGCTTTGTCTGTCTTTTCCTTGATGTTGCTACGTTTTCATTGGTTCTGTCCGTGTTTTCCATGGTTTTGTCTATTTTTTCCTTGGTTTTGCCTGTGTTTTCCTCGATTTCTTTCCTAACGTCTTGGAGAGCCCTAAATATTAGTGTTTTGAATTCCAATCAGATAATTCCACTGCCTTTTCTTCTTCTAGAAGGTCATCTGATTTTTTTATTTTTGTCACTTTCTAGAGTTATCTAGTCCTGCTTTTTAATGTTTTGATATCGTCTGCTGTCTCTGAGACATCAAGGTGTTATTTTCTTTATTTATTGATTGAATATTTGTTTCATCCTGCTTCTTTGTTTTGTTTTGATATGTCAGGTTGGGTAGGCCAGACATGCTTTGCTGCTTGCTCTTCTGTCAGCACGATAGCTCTCACCACCTTTTCCAAGTGGGTGTGGCAGCAACAGGCAGGGTGAGCCTGCTTCGCTGTACAGTGGTTTGGCAAGGTTTCTGAGGGCAGACCGGGCTGGTGCTATCTGGTTCCTGATGTTGGTCGAATGGTGTGGGAGCATTCACAGCTTCTTGCTAGATAGGTGGGGATGTCTGTTGGGGAGTGGTACAGGTTCAGTTCTCCCAGTTCAGCAGCTGGTTGAGTGGCAGAAGGCAAGGGGCACTGCAGGCCCAGTGCAGTGGCGAGCCTGATCTGAGGATGCTCTAACCATGGTTGAATGGTGAGTGTCGGTGGGAAGGGAGGGGTGGCATACAGGGCTATGTGGGGGCAAGAAGGAAAAGGGAAAAAATGGGTAGCTGGCAGGTGGGGCAGAGTGAACCTGAGTGCCAGCAGGAAGGGAGGAATGTGGCAGTACAGGGCTAGGTGAATAGCAGCGGGCCAGTGGCTCTGTAGCTGGGGTGGTGTGGCGTGTCCCAGCAGGAAGGGGGAAAGGTGGCACAAAGGGCTAGGTGGGAAAGAGAAAGGAAAGGAGGAAAAGGAAAAACAATTGTGCGGTGGGTGTGTGGGGGTGGGGCAGACCCAGGCAGGCAGCTGGCTGATGGTTCTCTACCCATGGTGGCACAGCATGGTTAGGTGGAAAGGGATAGAAGTGATGTACAGGGCTAGGTGGGGGAGGGGGTGGTAAGAAAAGGAAGAAGAAAAAAATGGCATGGTGGGGGTTGGTTGGTGGCAGTGGGGGGATCCACGCTGGCAGCAGGTTCTATGGCTGTCTAGACAAGGTGGTGTAGCACGGCCCAGTGGGAAGGGTTAGAGGTGGGAGGGATAAAGAAAAAGAAGAAAGGGAAAAGAAATGGAACAGTGAGAGCCAGCAGATGGGGCAAGGGGACCTGGGGTGGTGGCAGGCCGGTAGCTCTCTGCCAGTGGTGATACGGTGTGGCCTGGTAGGAAGGGGTGGGGTGAACAAAACTGAATAAAAGACAAGTGAACAAAACCTAAAGGATTTGAGGAACACATCAAGTAGACCAACATGTGCATTATGGGAATCCCTGAAGGAGAAGAGAGGGGAAAAAAGAGCAGAGAGAATATTTGAATAAATAATAGTCAAAAACTTTGCAAATTTGAAAAAAAAACATTGATACACATCTAGAATCTCAACAAACTCCAAGTAAGATAAGCCCAAAGAGATCCACACCAAGACGCATTATAATCCAACTCTTAAAACCCAAAGATAGAGACTACTGTAAGCAACAAGAGAGAAACAAATCATCACATACAGTGATCCTCAATAATATTAAATGCTGACTTCTATACAGAAACAACTGAGGCCATAAAGCAGTAGGAGTGTATATTTAATGCACAGAAAGAAAACAAAAGAACTGTCAAAGAAGAATTCTATACCTGGAAAAAATGTCCTTCAAAACTGAGGGTGAGAATTAAGACATTTTTAGACAAACAAAAGATGTAGGAATGTGTCATCACAAGACCTTCCCTGTAAGAAACACTAAAGTGAGTTCTTCCTGCAAAATGAAGTGACACTACACAGTATTTTAAAGCCGTATGAAGAAAAAAAAATCTCCAGTAATTTCATATGTAAATATGACAAATATGATATACATAATTAATGTCACTGTATTTTACATGTGAAGAATACTGAAATGGCAAATCTTTTATTACATATATATTTATAACAATAAAAGGTCAGTTTTATGTATTTTTTGTTGTAACTCTACTTGTTATGTTCTACATGATTTAAAAGACAAATGCACTAAATATTTAAAAAATTGTTATTGGGCACACATTGTATAAATACATTATTTGTTGCAACAACATAAAGGGAGAGAAATGTCATAGGAATAGAGTTTTGTATGTTATTGGAGTTAAGCTGGTATCAATTTAAACTAGGTGGTTATAAATTTAGGATGTTAAATGCAATCCCCATGGTAATGACAAAGAAATATCTTTTAAAATATACAAAAAAGGAAATGAGAAGGGAATCAAAATGGTACACTACAAAAACTCAAGTAAACACAAAAGCACTGGAAGAAATTACAGATAAAAAAGCTATAAAACACACAGAAACCAAACAGCAGAAGTATTTATTCTTATTGTTAATAACTAAACGAAAATGTATTAAACTCTCCAATCAAAAGGAAGAGATTAGCAGAATGGATAATAAAACATCTAGCCTATATGCTGTCTACGAAAGACCCACTTTAGAACCAAAGACACTTGTAAGTTGAAGGTAAAAGGATGGAAAAAAATACTCCAAGCAAATAGTGGCCAAAACAGATGAGGGATGTATTAAAATCAGACAAAGTAGACTTTAAGTCAGTATCTGTTACAAGAGACCAAGTAGGACACTTCGTAATGACAAAATGGTCTATTGTATCAATAAGATATAACAATCATAAATATATAAGCACCTAACAATGAAGTCCCACAGTATATGAAGCAAACATTAACAGAACTGAAGTGAAAAAAGAGATGGTTCTACAATAACAGTTGGAGACTTTAATATACCACTTTTAACAATGAATAGAATGCCAAACAGAGAATGAATAAGAAAATAGAGAACTTGAACAGCATTATAAAATAATTAGACCTCAAAGACATGTACAGAAAACTCCACCCCAAAAGAGAATACACATTCTTCTCATGGATCACTCTCCAGTGTACACAATATGTTATGTCACAAAAAATGTCTCAATAAATTTAAAAAGATTGGAATCCGACCACAATGGAATGAAACTAAAAACTAATCACAGAAAGCAAAGTGGGAAATAGCCAAATACGTGGAAATTAAACAACACACTACTAAAGAGCCAATGGGTCGAAGAAGAAATCAGAAGGGAAATAAGAAAATTCTTAGAGATGAAAGTGCAACATATCAAAACTTACAGGATGAGAGAAGCAGTGCTCAGAGGGAAATTTATACCTGTAAATGCCTACCAAAACCATGAGTCGGAATAGACTCAATGGCACTGGGTTTTGTTTTTTGGTTTTTTAAATGCCTACAGTAAAAAAGAAGGATCTCAAATCAATAAGCTAACTTTATAACTTGAGGAACTAGAAAAAGAACACGCTAATCCCAAACATGCCATAAGGATGGACATAATAAAGATCAGAGGAGAAATAAATGAAATAGAAAACCAATATCCATTGCTATAGCATCGATCAATGAAACCAGAAGTTAGTTCTTTGAAATGATTAATGAAATAACAAACTTTTAGTTAGACCAACAAAAAGAGAAATGCAAATAACTAAAATCAGAAATGAAAGTGAGAACTTACAACCAACCCTACAGAAATAAAATAGGATCTTAAGATAATACTATGAACAGTCACACACCAACAAATTAAATAACTGTTGAAGTGGACAAATTCCTAGAAACACTTGAACTACCTAAATTTACTCGAGAATAAATAGAACATCTCAACAGACCCATAACAAGTGATGAAACTGAATTAGTAATTTTAAAAAATGCCCTCCCCAAAAAAGAGTCCTAGACTAGATGGCTTCACTGGGGGAATTCTACTAAACATTTAAAGAGCTGACAGCAATCCTTCTTAAACTCTTCCAAAAAATAAAGAAGGAGGAAACACTGTGTAACTCATGCTATGAGGTCAGTATTAACCTAATACCAAAAACGCCACAAAGAAATATGAATATAAATGGAAACAGCCTCACCAAAATACTAGCAAAACAAATTCAAAAGCATACTAAAAAGATTATACACCATGATCACATGGGATTTATTGCAGGAAGGCAGGGGTGATTCAATATTAGAAAATCAACAATGTAATATACCACATTAATAAGACAAAGGAAAAGAACCATATGATCATCTCAGTTAATGCAGAAAAGGTATGTAACAACAGCCAATTCCCTTTCATGACAAAACACTCAATAAATTAGAAAAAGAAGGTAACTTCTTTAACATGATAAAATTTATTTATGAAAAACCCACAGAGAGCAAACATTAAAACTGAGAGTTTCCCCCTAAGGTCAGAAACAAGACAAGGCTTTTTGCTTTCACCACTGCTATTCAATACTAGAAGTTCTGGCCAAAGCAATTAGGCAATAAAAAGAAATAAAGAGTATTCAAATTGGAAAGGAAGAAGCAAATCTATCCCAATTTGCAGAAGACATGAGCCTATATTTAGAAAATCCCCAAAAAATAACAAGAAAGATACCAGAGCAAATAACAAATTAACAAAGTAACAGGGTACAAAATCAACACACAAAAATCAGTTTTGCTTTTATGGGCCAGCAATGAACAGTATGAAAAGGAAGTTAAGAAAACAATTCCATTTACAACAGCATATAAAACAATAAAAATATGTAGGGATAAGTTCAATCAGACACGAGCGCTGAAAATTACAAAACAATGGTGAAAAAATTAAAGATCTAAATAAACGAAAAGATATAAACTGGAAAACTTAATATTGTTAAAATGTTAATGCTACTTTTTTTATGATATCTACAGATTCAATTCAATCCCTATCAAAATTCCAGCAGCCTTTATTGCAGAAATGGAAAAGCCAGTCCTCGAATTCATATGAAATTGCAAGGGGCTTTGAATAGCCAAAATAATCTTGAGAAAAAGAAAACAAAGTAGGAGGACTCACATTTTGTGGTTTCAAAACATACCGTAAAGCTACAGTAATCAAAACAGTGCGGTACAAGTACAAGGATAGACCAATAAATGGAATTGAGAGCCCAGAAATAAACTGCATACATCTACAGACAACTGATTTTCAAGACTGGTGGAAAGTCTCTTTGATGATGAAAGAATAATCTCTTCAACAAATGGTGCTGGAACAACAGGGTCTCTACATGCAAAAGAATGAAGTTGGACTCATACCTCACAACATATAGGAAAACTAGCTCAAAATGGATCGATGACCTAAACATAAGAGCCAAGACCATAAAGTTTAGAAGAAAGCACAAGAATAAAGCTTCAACACCTTGTTTTTGACAACAGATTCTTAGATACGACACCTAACGCACAAGCAACAAAGGAAAAAAAATAGATAAACTGGATTACACCAAAATTAAAGCTTTTGTGGATTAAAAGACTTAAGAAAGTGATAAAGAAATATTAAATGACACAGGAAGTATCAAAAGAAGATGGAATGAATATACACAGTCACTGTACCAAAAAGAACTGGCTGACATTCAACCATTTCAGGAGGCAGCATATGATCAAGAACTGATGGTACTGAAGGAACAGGTCCAAGCAGCAATGAAGGCATTGGTGGAAAAACAACGCTCCAGGAATTGACAGCATACCAAAAGAAATGTTTCAACAAATGGATGCGGCGCTGGAGGCACTCTCTTGTCTATGCCAAGAAATTTGGGAGACTGCTACCTGGCCAATCGACTGGAAGAGATCTATATTTGTACCCATTCCAAAGAAAAGTGATCCAACAGAATGCAGATATTACCGTACAATATCATTAGTATCACACACAGGTAAAATTTTGCTAAAGATCATTCAGAAGCGGTTGCAGCATTATATCGACAGGGAACTGCCAGAGATTCAAGCTGGATTCAGAAGAGGACTTGAACAAAGATATCATTGCTGATGTCAGATGGATCTGGGCTGAAAGCAGAGAATACCAGAAAGATGTTTACCTGTGTTTTATTGACTACGCGAAGGCACTAGACTGTGCAGATCATAACAAATTATGTACAACATTGTGAAGAATGGGAATTCCAGAACACTTAATTGAATGTTCACAAGGAACCTGTACATAGACCAAGAGGCAGCAGTTTGAAGAACAAAGGGATACTGCGTGGTTTAAAGTCAAAAAAGGTGTGTGTCAGGGTTGTATTCTTTCACCTTATGTATTCAATCTGTATGTTGAACAAATAATCCAAGAAGCTGGACTATACGAAGAAGAATGTGGCATCAGGAATGGAGGAAGACTCATTAACAACCCACGATATGACACAGCCTTGCTTGCTGAAAGTGAAGAGGACTTGAAGCACTTACTGATGAAGATCAAAGACCACAGCCTTCAGTATGGATTACACCTCAACATAAAGGAAACAAAAATCCTCAAAACAGGGCCAATAAGCAACATCATGATAAACAGAGAAAAGACTGAAGTTGTAACGGATTTCATTTTATTTGGATCTACAATCAACACCCATGGAACAGCAGTCAAGAAATCAAACGACACATTGCATTGGGCAAATTTACTGCAAAAGACCTCTTCAAAGTGTTAAAAAGTAAAGATGTCACTTTAAGGACAAAAGTGCGCCTGACCCAAGTCATGGTATTTTCAATTGCCTCATATGCATGTGAAAGCTGGGCAATGAATAAATAAGGAAGACCAAAGAAGAACTGATGCCTTTGAATTATGGCGTTGGTGAAGAATACTGAATATACCACGGACTGCGGAAGGAATGAACAAATCTATCTTGGAAGAGGTATAGCCAGAACGCTCATTAGAAACAAGGATGGCAAGACTTCATCTCACATACTTTGGACATGTTACCAGGAGGTACCCAAAAAACCCATTGCCGTCGAGTCGATTCCGACTCATTGCGACCCTACAGGACAGAGCAGAACTGCCCCATAGAGTTTCCAAGGAGCACCTGGCGTATTCAAACTGCCAACTTTTTGGTTAGTAGCCATACCACTTAACCACTACGTGAACAGGGTTTCCTCAGGAGGGACCAGTCCCTGGTAAAAGGACATCATGCTTGGTGTCATGGATTGAATTACATCCCTCCAAAAATGTATCAACTTGGTTAGGCCGTGATTTCCAGTATTGTGTGGTTGTCCTCCATTTTGTGACTGTAATTTTATGTTAAAAGGATTAGAGTGAGATTGTAAACCACCGTTACCCAGGTCACCACCCTGATCTAATGTAAAGGGAGTTTCCCTGGGGTGTGGCCTGCACCACCTTTTATCTCTTACGAGATAAAAAGAAAGAGAAGCAAGCAGAGAATTGGGGACCTCATACCACCAAGAAAGCAGCACCAGGACCAGAGCATGTCCTTTGGACCTGGGGTCCCTGTGCCTGAGAAGCTCCTCGACCATGGGAAGACTGAGGACAAGGACCTTCCTCCAGAGCCGACAGAGAGAAAAAGCCTTCCCTTGGAACTGATGCCTTGAATTTGGACTTTTAGCCTACTTTACTGTGAGGAAATAAATTTCTCTTAAAGCCATCCACTTGTGGTATTTCTGTTATAGCAGCACTAGATAACTAAGACACTTGGGAGAGGGTCAGCAAAAGAGAGGAAGACCCTCAATGAGATGGACTGACACTGTGGCTGCAACAATGGGCTCAAACATAACAACAATTCTGAGGATAGTGCAGGACCAGGCACTGTTTCATTCTGTTGTACACAGGGTTGCTATGAGTTGGAACCTACTGGACAACACCTAACAACAACAACAAGAAAGTGAAGAGAAAGCCTACAGAATGAGAGAAAGTATTTGGAAGCCATATCTCTGATAAAAAACCCGTTGCCATCGAGTCAGGGCTTAATATCAAGCATATATAACCGACTCCTCCAACTCAAAAACGAAAACACAACCCAATTAAAAAATGGGAAAAGGACATGAATAGACATTCCTCCAAAGAAGATATACAAATGACCAATAAGCACATGAAAAGATGCTCAATGTCATTAGTCATTCCAAACAACCAAACCTACTGCTGTCCTGTCGATTCAGACTGGTAGCAACCCCATAAGGTTTCCAAGGCTGTAAATCTTTACAGAAGTAGACTGCCATATCTTTCTCCCACGGAGCTGTTGGTGGTTTCAAACCGCCAACCCTTTGGTTAGCAGTTGAGCACTTAACCACTGTGCCACCAGGACTACTTCATTAGTCATTAAAAAAAAGCCCACTGGCGGAGCCAAGATGGCGGACTAGGCAGACGCTACCTCGGATCCCTCTTACAACAAAGACACGGAAAAACAAGTGAATCGATCACATACATAACAATCTACGAACCCTGAACAACAAACACAGATTTAGAGACGGAGAACGAACTAATACGGGGAAGCAGCGATTGTTTCCAGAGCCTGGAGCCAGCATACCAGTCAGGTACGGCACAAGCACAGAGACCTGCTCCACCCCCCTGAACTAACCCCGGGAGGGGGACTAGCCGGTTCCACGGGCGGCGTGGGATGCAGCCGTTAGGAGAAGTCCCCGGGAGGCAGTGACTGATCTTGGAGCAGAAAGAGTAGCATCCGAGCCGGGGAACCGTCCCACAGGGATTTGGACTGCACGCAGGTACGCCATAAACACGGAGAGTTGCTCCACCCCCTGAACTAACCCCGGGAAGGTGACCATCCGGGTCGCGCGGGCGGCGTGGGACGCAGCCGGTAGGAGAAGTCCCCGGGAGGCAGCGACTGGTATTGGAGCGGGGAGAACAGCGTTCCAGCCGGGACACTCGGTCGCGGCACAAGCACGGGGAGCTACTCCACCCATCTGAACTAACCCCGGGAGGGGGCCCACCTGGTTCACGGGGGCGGCACGGCCACGCGGCTGGAGGGACGAGAAGTCCCCGGGAGGCAGCGACTGATTTTGGAGTCGAGAGTGCACCGTCCCAGTAGGGGAGCCTTGACGCTGGGCGTGGGGCTGGAAGCGGAGGATCTGACCGTGACTCCAGCGGGCCAGACCCCCCGGGGGCAATCTCCACACAGACAGCACACATAGGCGACGCGCCCGCGGGAATCTCAGATATAAGAGTCATTCCAAGCAAGACAAGCAACTCTGGCTATATTCTGAGGTGCTACTCTCCTATCTCTCTGTTCCCTCCCCCACCCTCCCCAGGCGGCTTCATTAACATCTGAATAGCCTGAGCCAGAGGGAGAACTCTGATAGGGATCTGACTGCAGCTTTTTTTTAGCGGATTTTCTGGAAAAACTAGTTTCCCAGTGATGGCTCGGAGACAACAATCCATATCAGACCACTTAAAGAAGCAGACCGTGACAGCTTCTCCAACTCCCCAAACAAAAGAATCAAAATCTTTCCCAAATGAAGATACAATTTTGGAATTATCAGATACAGAATATAAAAAACTAATTTACAGAATGCTTAATGATATCACAAATGAAATTAGGATATCTGCAGAAAAAGCCAAGGAACACACTGATAAAACTGTTGAAGAACTCAAAAAGATTATTCAAGAACATAGTGGAAAAATTAATAAGTTGCAAGAATCCATAGAGAGACAACATGTAGAAATCCAAAAGATTAACAATAAAATAACAGAATTAGACAACACACTAGGAAGTCAGAGGAGCAGACTCGAGCAATTAGAATGCAGACTGGGACATCTGGAGGACCAGGGAATCAACACCAACATAGCTGAAAAAAAATCAGATAAAAGAATTAAAAAAAATGAAGAAACCCTAAGAATTATGTGGGACTCTATCAAGAAGGATAACCTGCGGGTGATTGGAGTCCCAGAACAGGGAGGGGGGACAGAAAACACAGAGAAAATAGTTGAAGAACTTCTGACAGAAAACTTCCCTGACATCATGAAAGACGAAAGGATATCTATCCAAGATGCTCATCGAACCCCATTTAAGATTGATCCAAAAAGAAAAACACCAAGACATATTATCACCAAACTCACCAAAACCAAAGATAAACAGAAAATTTTAAAAGCAGCCAGGGAGAAAAGAAAGGTTTCCTTCAAGGGAGAATCAATAAGAATATGTTCTGACTACTCAGCAGAAACCATGCAGGCAAGAAGGGAATGGGACGACATATACAGAACACTGAAGGAGAAGAACTGCCAACCAAGGATCATATATCCAGCAAAACTCTCTCTGAAATATGAAGGCGAAATTAAGATATTTACAGACAAACACAAGTTTAGAGAATTTGCAAAAACCAAACCAAAGCTACAAGAAATACTAAAGGATATTGTTTGGTCAGAGAACCAATAATATCAGATATCAGCACAACACAAGGTCACAAAACAGAACGTCCTGATATCAACTCAAATAGGGAAATCACAAAAACAAACAAATTAAGATTAATTAAAAAAAAAATACACATAACAGGGAATCATGGAAGTCAATAGGTAAAAGATCACAATAATCAAAAAGAGGGACTAAATACAGGAGGCATTGAACTGCCATATGGAGAGTGATACAAGGCGATATAGAACAATACAAGTTAGGTTTTTACTTAGAAAAATAGGGGTATATAATGAGGTAACCACAAAAAGGTATAACAACTCTATAACTCAAGACAAAAACCAAGAAAAACGTAACGACTCAACTAACATAAAGTCAAACACTATGAAAGTGAGGATCTCACAATTAACTAAGAAAAACGCCTCAGCACAAAAAAGTATGTGGAAAAATGAAATTGTCAACAACACACATAAAAAGGCACCAAAATGACAGCACTAAAAACTTATTTATCTATAATTACCCTGAATGTAAATGGACTAAATGCACCAATAAAGAGACAGAGAGTCACAGACTGGATAAAGAAACACGATCCATCTATATGCTGCCTACAAGAGACACACCTTAGACTTAGAGACACAAACAAACTAAAACTCAAAGGATGGAAAAAAGTATATCAAGCAAACAATAAGCAAAAAAGAAGAGGAGTAGCAATATTAATTTCTGACAAAATAGACTTTAGACTTAAATCCACCACAAAGGATAAAGAAGGACACTATATAATGATAAAAGGGACAATTGATCAGGAAGACATAACCATATTAAATATTTACGCACCCAATGACAGGGCTGCAAGATATATAAATCAAATTTTAACAGAACTGAAAAGCGAGATAGATACCTCCACAATTATAGTAGGAGACTTCAACACACCCCTTTCGGAGAAGGACAGGACATCCAGTAAGAAGCTCAACAGAGACACGGAAGATCTAATTACAACAATCAACCAACTTGACCTCATTGACTTATACAGAACTCTCCACCCAACTGCTGCAAAATATACTTTTTTTTCTAGCGCACATGGAACATTCTCTAGAATAGACCACATATTAGGTCATAAAACAAACCTTTGCAGAGTCCAAAACATCGAAATATTACAAAGCATCTTCTCAGACCACAAGGCAATAAAACTAGAGATCAATAACAGAAGAACGAGGGAAAAGAAATCAAATACTTGGAAAATGAACAATACCCTCCTGAAAAAAGACTGGGTTATAGAAGACATCAAGGAGGGAATAAGGAAATTCATAGAATGCAACGAGAATGAAAATACTTCCTATCAAAACCTCTGGGACACAGCAAAAGCAGTGCTCAGAGGCCAATTTATATCAATAAATGCACACATACAAAAAGAAGAAAGAGCCAAAATCAGAGAACTGTCCCTACAACTTGAACAAATAGAAAGTGAGCAACAAAAGAATCCATCAGGCACCAGAAGAAAACAAATAATAAAAATTAGAGCTGAACTAAATGAATTAGAGAACAGAAAAACAATTGAAAGAATTAACAAAGCCAAAAGCTGGTTCTTTGAAAAAATTAACAAAATTGATAAACCATTGGCTAGACTGACTAAAGAAATACAGGAAAGGAAACAAATAACCCGAATAAGAAATGAGAAGGACCACATCACAACAGAACCAAATGAAATTAAAAGAACCATTTCAGATTATTATGAAAAATTGTACTCTAACAAATTTGAAAACCTAGAAGAAATGGATGAATTCCTTGAAAAACACTACCTACCTAAACTAACACATTCAGAAGCAGAACAACTAAATAGACCCATAACAAAAAAAGAGATTGAAACGGTAATCAAAAAACTCCCAACAAAAAAAAGTCCTGGCCCGGACGGCTTCACTGCAGAGTTCTACCAAATTTTCAGAGAAGAGTTAACACCACTACTACTAAAGGTATTCCAAAGCATAGAAAATGACGGAATACTACCCAACTCATTCTATGAAGCCACCATCTCCCTGATACCAAAACCAGGTAAAGACATTACAAAAAAAGAAAATTATAGACCTATATCCCTCATGAACATTGATGCAAAAATCCTCAACAAAATTCTAGCCAATAGAATCCAACAACACATCAAAAAAATAATTCACCCTGATCAAGTGGGATTTATACCAGGTATGCAAGGCTGGTTTAATATCAGAAAAACCATTAATGTAATCCATCACATAAATAAAACAAAAGACAAAAACCACATGATCTTATCAATTGATGCAGAAAAGGCATTTGACAAAGTCCAACACCCATTTATGATAAAAACTCTTACCAAAATAGGAATTGAAGGAAAATTCCTCAACATAATAAAGGGCATCTATGCAAAGCCAACAGCCAATATCACTCTAAATGGAGAGAACCTGAAAGCATTTCCCTTGAGAACGGGAACCAGACAAGGATGCCCTTTATCACCGCTCTTATTCAACATCGTGTTGGAAGTCTTAGCCAGGGCAATCAGGCTAGACAAAGAAATAAAAGGTATCCGGATTGGCAAGGAAGAAGTAAAGTTATCACTATTTGCAGATGACATGATTATATACACAGAAAACCCTAAGGAATCCTCCAGAAAACTACTGAAACTAATAGAAGAGTTTGGCAGAGTCTCAGGTTATAAAATAAACATACAAAAATCACTTGGATTCCTCTACATCAACAAAAAGAACACCGAAGAGGAAATAACCAAATCAATACCATTCACGGTAGCCCCCAAGAAGATAAGATACTTAGGAATAAATCTTACCAAGGATGTAAAAGACCTATACAAAGAAAACTACAAAGCTCTACTACAAGAAATTCAAAAGGACATACTTAAGTGGAAAAACATACCTTGCTCATGGATAGGAAGACTTAACATAGTAAAAATGTCTATTCTACCAAAAGCCATCTATACATTTAACGCACTTCCGATCCAAATTCCAATGTCATATTTTAAGGGGATAGAGAAACAAATCACCAATTTCATATGGAAGGGAAAGAAGCCCCGGATAAGCAAAGCACTACTGAAAAAGAAGAAGAAAGTGGGAGGCCTCACCTTACCTGACTTCAGAACCTATTATACAGCCACAGTAGTCAAAACAGCCTGGTATTGGTACAACAACAGACACATAGACCAATGGAACAGAATTGAGAACCCAGACATAGATCCATCCACGTATGAGCAGCTGATATTTGACAAAGGACCAGTGTCAATTAACTGGGGAAAAGACAGCCTTTTTAACAAATGGTGCTGGCATAACTGGATATCCATTTGCAAAAAAATGAAACAGGACCCATACCTCACACCATGCACAAAAACTAACTCCAAGTGGATCAAAGACCTAAACATAAAGACTAAAACGATAAAGATCATGGAAGAAAAAATTGGGACAACCCTAGGAGCCCTAATACAAGGTATAAACAGAATACAAAACATTACCAAAAATGATGAAGAGAAACCCGATAACTGGGAGCTCCTAAAAATCAAACACCTATGCTCATCTAAAGACTTCACCAAAAGAGTAAAAAGACCACCTACAGATTGGGAAAGAATTTTCAGCTATGACATCTCCGACCAGCGCCTGATCTCTAAAATCTACATGATTCTGTCAAAACTCAACCACAAAAAGACAAACAACCCAATCAAGAAGTGGGCAAAGGATATGAACACACATTTCTCTAAAGAAGATATTCAGGCAGCCAACAGATACATGAGAAAATGCTCTCGATCATTAGCCATTAGAGAAATGCAAATTAAAACTACGATGAGATTCCATCTCACACCAGCAAGGCTGGCATTAATCCAAAAAACACAAAATAATAAATGTTGGAGAGGCTGCGGAGAGATTGGAACTCTTATACACTGCTGGTGGGAATGTAAAATGGTACAACCACTTTGGAAATCTATCTGGCGTTATCTTAAACAGTTAGAAATAGAACTACCATACAACCCAGAAATCCCACTCCTCGGAATATACCCTAGAGATACAAGAGCCTTCATACAAACAGATATATGCACACCCATGTTTATTGCAGCTCTGTTTACAATAGCAAAAAGTTGGAAGCAACCAAGGTGTCCATCAACGGATGAATGGGTAAATAAATTGTGGTATATTCACACAATGGAATACTACGCATCGATAAAGAACAGTGACGAATCTCTGAAACATTTCATAACATGGAGGAACCTGGAAGGCATTATGCTGAGCAAAATGAGTCAGAGGCAAAAGGACAAATACTGTATAAGACCACTATTATAAGATCTTGAGAAATAGTAAACCTGAGAAGAACACATACTTTTGTGGTTACGAGGGGGGGAGGGAGGGAGGGTGGGAGAGGGTTTTTTTATTGATTAATCAGTAGATAAGAACTGCTTTAGGTGAAGGGAAAGACAACACTCAAAAAAAAAAAAAAAAAAAAAAAAAGCCCACTGCCGTCGAATTGATTCTGATTCATAGCGACCCTATAGGACAGAGCAGAACTGCTGTATAGAGTTTCCAAGGAGTGGCTGGTGGATTCGAACTGCCGACCTTTGGTTAGCAGCAGAGCTCTTAACCACTGTGCCACCAGGGCTCCTCATTAGTCATTCCAAAAAAAACCAAACACAATGCCGTCAAGTCGATTCCGACTCATAGTGACCCTATAGGACAGGCAGAACTGCCCCATAGGGTTTCCAAATAGCGCCTGGCGGATTCAAACTGCCGACCTTTTGGTTAGCAGCCGTAGCACTTAACCACTACACCACCAGGGTTGCATTAGGGAAATACAAATCAAAATCACAATGAGATACCATTTCACACTCACAAGGATGGCTGTTAACAGCAAAACAGGAAACAAATGTTGGAGGGGATGTGGAGAACTTGGAATCTTCATGCATTACTGGTGGGAATGCAAAATGGTACCGTCATTGTGGAAAACAGTTTGCAGTTCCTCAAAAAGTTAAACATAGAATTGCCATATGACCCAACAATTCCACTCAGAGATATATACCCAAAAGAATTGAAAGCACTGACTCAAACAGATACTTGTACAGTAATGTTCATTACAGCATTATTTATAATCGCCAAAAGGTGGAAACAAGTGTTCATCAACAGATGAATATATCAACAAAATGTTGGTATAACCATACAATGAAACATTATAAAGCCATAAAGAGAAATGAAGTTCTGATGCGTGCTACAACATGGATAAACCTTGAAAGCTTTATGTTGAGTGAAATAAGTCAGATGCAAAATGACAAATATGAAATAAGTGGATAAGGCAAATGCATAGAGGTAAAAGTTTATTTGTGGTTACCAGGGGTTTGGGGGAGGGGGAGATGGGGAGTTATTGTGTAATAGGCACTGAGTTTTTGTTTGGGGTGATAAAAAACAGTTGAAAAGGATAGTGGTGATGGTTACACAACATGGTGAATGTAATTAATGTCACTAAATTGTACACTTAAAAATGGTTAAAATGGCAAATATTTTTTAATATAAAATTTTTATAAAAATGTATACCTGCATCTGCTAAAGAGTAAGCTAATCCATGACATGAATGCTTTAGCGCAGAGATAAACCTTTTACCATCGGAGACCAAGAGCGAGAACCAGAGCAAAAATGAGAGCAAGAACAAGAGCCAAGGCAAGAGAAAAGACAGCTGGATATGCATGTTAAGCTCTGAATTTAGTAAAGGAAGAAACAATTCAGGTTGGCTATCAAGTAAGCAGAAAAAGTCCTGCTGCTCAGAAAGGCTGACAGCTATTCCAAATTTCTTTTCCAGAGGACAGGCAACATCATCTTCTTTATTATCATCATCATCACTACCATTTACTGAATACTTACTGTTGCTAAGCGCCACATTGAATATATCTTTAACATCATCGGAACAATTCTGTGACGTGTAAGTACTACTATTTACCCCCATTTTATTAACTGAGGTAACTTAGTTTTAGAGAAAATTAAATGACTCAAACAGTGCTGTACCTAGTAAAGGATTTTAGGGAACAATATGAATGTTTCAAGTATACCTATAATAATAATAACAAAAATGACAATATTGAATAACACTATTGAACAGTTACTGGTTTAAGCATTGTGCTAAGCATATTATGTCATTTAAACTTTAAAACATCCAGGTAACCACGTACTATGTCAGGGACTATGCTAGATGCTATGCACATTATCTCATATAATTTCATGTGCTAGTGCCCAGAGAATACTGCTTCCACAGCCTTGTACCCAAAGCTGCCACTTTTACAACTGGGGTCTTCTAACATTTTGGCATTAGTCTGTATCTGACAGAGTTCTGTAGACTACACAGCTCTGAAGGATCCTCCTGGAGACATTACTGCTATAACCTACTGCTCCCATAGGCTACAAAAGCAGTGCCAAAGGCTCTTGGTAAACTACAAAAGGCTACAAAAGCAAAACTTAAGGAGACTCTTGGAATTTAAATAAAAAGTATGCACATCTTAATATCAAAATAACCTGACCAGCATGGTATTCTAAAACGTAAATGACAAGCCATTTTTTTTAATTGTTAGCAACTGGTTTTGCACAAGTTGGATACTCTGTTTTGAACGTGACGATACTCAGCTTTTTTTTGTTTGTTCATTTGGTCTTTTTTTTTTTTTTTTTAATAATAGTGGTTAAAGTGCTTGGCAGCTAACCTAAAGGGTGGTGGTTCAAACCCATCAGCCACTGCTCTGTCGCGGAAAGATGTGGCAGTCTGCTTCTGTAAAGATTTACAGCCTTGGAAACCCCATGGGGCACTTCTACTCTGTCCCATAGGGTCACTATGAGTTGGAATCAACTCAATGTCAGTGAGTTTGGTTTGGTTTTTTTTTTGGTCAGTGAGGCTTACACAGTAGTTTAGGTTCCCATTCAACAATTTCTAGAAGAAGTTATTCAGTGACATTGGTTACATTCTTCACAACGTGTGAACATTCTCATTATTTCCATTCTGGTTGTTCCATTTCCATTAATCTAGTGTCCTTGCTTCCTTACATTCTCATCTTTGTTTTAAAGTAATTGTGAGAGAGCATTTGGTCTCATGTAGGTGATTATTTAAAGGACAGTACTTACAGGTGATATTCATTATTTTTTGAGCCAATTTGTTATTTAGCTACAAGGTGACGTCTGGGGTTAGTTTCAGTTCAATGTTTGAAGAGTATCTCAGGGCAGCAGTCTCAGGGAGTCCTCCAACCTTATCCAGTCCAGTAGGTCTGTTTTTTTTTGGGGGGGGAGTAAGGGGGAACTTGATGTTCTGTTCCACATTTTTCTCCCATTCTATCATGGCTCATCTATTGTGGCCCTGATTAGAATGGTCAGTAGTGGTAGCCAGGCACCTAGTTCTTCTGATCTCAGGGTAGATGAGGCCGTGGTTCATGTACACTGTTTGTCCTGTAGACTAGTTTCTTCTTTGAGTCTTTGGTTTCCTTCTTTTTCAGACAAGAAGAGACCAATAGTGTATCTTAGATGGCTGCTCACAAGGCTTTAAGACTAGACACTACTCACCAAACTAGGATGTAGAACTTAACTTTATGAACTATATTATGCTAATTGACTGAGATGTTCCAGGAGACTATGGTCCTAATCCTTTAAACTCAGAAATCCAATCCCATGAGGTGTTTGGTTATGCCTAAGAACTGCCCATAACTGTGCCCCCATGTGCTTTACTATGTATATATTTGGAGCCCTGCTTGCATAGTGGTTAAGAGCACAGCTGCTAACCAAAAGGCTAGCAGTTTAAATTCACCAGTCACTCTTTGGAAACTCTATGGGACAGTTCTACTGTGCCCTAGAGGGTCACTATGAGTCAAAACTGACTTGACGGCACCTAACAACAAGAAAATACATACATATATTTATATATATATATATATGTATACGCTTATGTGCATATAGTCACAACAATGCATATACATATACCTATACACACACACATATGTATACCTATACACATATATGCCTACATATATACATATATACCAGCACATATATTTTTTGTATACTTTGCTTTTCAGCAAAAATTAACTAGTTCATCACAAAGTTGATGACACAATCTCCATTTAACACACAGCAATTCAGTTAAATTAATAACTACAAGTAGTTGGACGACTCGACGGCAGTGGGTTTGGTTTGGTTTTGGTTTTAGTAGTTGGAAGAAGGAGCCCTGGTGTCGCAATGGTTAAGTGCTTAGCTGCTAACTGAAAGGCTGGGGGTTTGAACCCACCCAGCAGCTCCATGGGAGATAAGACCTGGCAATCTGCTACCTAAGATTACAGCCCAGAAAACTCCATGGGGCAGTTCTACTCTGTCACATGGGGTCGCTATGAGTTGGAATCGACTTGAGGACACCAAAGAACAGTAGTTGGAAAGAGTTAAGAATCTCCCTTTAATCAGCTATATCAACAAATCAACTGCTTTCAAGCAGAGAATCGACTTGAGGACACCAAAGAACAGTAGTTGGAAAGAGTTAAGAATCTCCCTTTAATCAGCTGTATCAACAAATCAACTGCTTTCAAGCAGAGGAAATAATCCTATAATACAGTTTACTACTTAGTTTAGGTCCTAAATTCAAATAGAATTGATTTTCAAAAAAAGAAAGTATCCAAGAAGATATTCTAATTTCTGTTTTAAAAGCAAGTGATACTGACAGCTTCAAAGGCTAAACCATAAGCTATATGAAATTCAACTCTCCTCACTAAAAAACAAAAACAAACATACAAAAAAAAAATTGTGCTTCACAGCTGTTTTTAATGATAAACTGAGTTAGGAGTGACGAGTATTCGTTTGACTCCAAGTTTACAAATTAACTACATCTATAATTCCATCTTTCTAAATATGTGTCTGGAGAAATCTGTCATTCTTATCAGCAGGAAACTTTTCCTAAAAGCTTAAGAGTGAAGAAAGTTAGTGTTCACAGGCTTCTGTTTAAATAATCTTTAAGCCTATTTATTAAAAAAAAAGCCTATTACTACGTGAAAATTTTCCAATGGCAATCCAACATGGTTTTTCTGACTTCTCTCCCTAAAGAGCCACAGACCAAAAACTAGTGAACATATCTGCCTTATTTCAATATATGGTTGTTCTAAGAACACTGAACTGGGAATCCAGAGACCTGCAGTCTAGTCTCTGAGCTGCAGTTCTTTATGTATATGAGGTATTTGGAATAATTAATTTCTAAGGATACTTCCTACTCGGCCATGCTGTTGTTCCATGAAGTCTTCCACTTTGACAGCCAAATAAGCCACAAAATGTAAATGATTGTGCAATTCTCCTGAATCTCTATCTCCACAAACAACCACTGATTCTCTATTCTTGTCCTTTCTGGACATTTCATACAAATAAAATCATATAGCATGTAGTCTTTGCAACTGACTTCTTTTACACAGCATAATGTTTTTGAGGTTCATGCATGTTATAGCATATATGAGTACTTCGTTCCTTTTTTTATGACCAAGTAAGGTTCCATCATACGGATATACCACATCTTGT
The DNA here is from genome assembly GCF_024166365.1 of Elephas maximus indicus. Classification (NCBI taxonomy): domain Eukaryota; kingdom Metazoa; phylum Chordata; class Mammalia; order Proboscidea; family Elephantidae; genus Elephas; species Elephas maximus. The sequence goes on from NC_064846.1 coordinate 85,810,870, forward strand.
TTGTCCATTCATCAGTTGATGGACATTTTGGATTGTTTCCAGTTTGGGCTATTATGGTTAATGCCTATAGGAATATTTGTGTACAAGTCTTTGTGTGGGCATACATTTTCATTTCTCTTGGATATATGCCTAGGAGCAGAATTGCTGGGTTATATGGTAGGTGTTTCTTTAACTTTTTTAGAAACCGCCAGAACGTTTTCCAAAGTGACGGTACCATTTTACTTTCTCAACAGCAATATATGAGGATTCCAGTTTCACCACATCCTCGCTCACAATTGTTATTATCTGTCTTTTTTATTGCAGCTACTCTAGTGCGTGTACAGTGGTACCTCATTGTGATTTTAATTTGCATTTATTTAATGACAATGATGTGCTTATTAGCCATTCTTGTATCTTCTTTAGTGAAATATCTGTTCAAAATATTTTGCTAGCTTATCAGTTAGTTTTTGTTCTTAGTAGTAAGTTGTGAGAGCTCTTTATATATACTCCAGATACAAGTCCTTTATTAGTTGTATGATTTGCAAATACTTTCTCCCAAACTAGTTCATCTTTTTATTTTCTTAATGGTTTCTTTGGAGGACAATGTTTTTGATTTTCATGAAGTTCATTTTATCAGTTTTTCATCTTATGAATTGTGCTTTTGGTGCTGTATTTGAGAACTTTTTGCCTAACCCAAGGCCATGAAGATTTTTTTCCTGGGTTCTTTTCTTGAAGTTTTATATTTTTAGCTCTTACATTTAAATTTATGAACTGTTTTGAATTAATTTCGTCTGTGAATTACAAGTCTAAAGTTTATTTCTTTTGCATGTGAATGAATATTAATCGTCTCAGCATCATTTGCTAATAAGACTATCGTCTTCTCATTGAATGGCCTTGGCTCCTTTATAGGAAATCAGTTGACAATAATTGTATGGGTTTATTTCTGGACTCCCAATTATGTTCCAATGATCTGTATGTTTATACTTGCATACCTCATTCTCTTGATCAGGAGTAAGCAAACTATATCCCTTTGGTCAAATCAAACTTGTGGCTTGTTTTTGTACAGCCTCTGAGCAAAGAATGATTTTTATATTTTTTAACTGTTAAGAAACAAAGAAAATATTACAGAGAATTTCATGGCTTACAAAGCCTAAAATATTTACCATCTGGTTTTTTACTGAAAAAGTTTGCTGACCCTTGGTCTTGATTACTGTGGCTTTATAGTAAATTTTGAAATCATGTAAGTGTCTAATTTTATTGTCCTTTTTCAAAAATATTTTGGCTAGTTTCTTCCATATAAATGTTAGGATCAGCTTGTCCATTTCTACAAAAACACCTGCTGGGATTTGGATAGGAATTGTCTTGAATCTGTAGATCATTCTGGGGACAACTGCTGTCTTACCAGTATTGAGTCTTCTAATCCATGAACATGAAATGTCTTTCCATTTACTTACATCATCTTTAATTTTTTCTGCTACGTTTTGTAGTCTCCTATGTACAGGTGTTGGATTTCTTTTGTTAAATTTATTACCTATTATTCATTATTTTTGCTGTTACTGTAAATGGAATTGTTTACTCAATTTCCTTTTCAGATTTTTGGTTGCTAGTTAATAGAAATATAAATGACCTTTCTATATTCTTATATCCTGTGAACTTATTAAAATTGTTTATTAGTTCTAGTAGTTATTTTTGTGTGTGTGTAGATTCCTTGGGATTTTCTATGTACAGGATAATGCCCTCTGTGAATAAAATTTTACTTCTTCCTCTCTAATCTGGATGCCTTTAATTTTTTTCTCTCTTTTCCCCCCTAGTTGCACTGGCTAGAACCTCCAGTACAATGTTGAAGTGGTGAAAGTAGACATGCTTCCTTGTTTCTGATATTAAAGGGGAAACATTCAGTTTCACCATTAAATATAACGCTAGCTGCGGGTATTTTTCTGGGTGGGTATTTTAGTTTGCCCTTCATCAGGTTGAGAAAGTTTTCCTCTATTCCTAGGTTGTTGTTTTCATGACTGTGTGTTGGATTTTGTGAAATGCTTTCCTCACATCTACTGAAATGACCATATGGTTTTCTTTCTTCTACATTTTGAATCTGCTGTTGAGCTCCTTTGGTGAATTTTTCATTTCCCTTATTCTCCTTTCCAATTCAGAATTTCCATTTGCTTCTTTTTAAAATAATTTCTCTCTCCTTATTGAAGTTCTCCTCTTTGTTGCTTCTTTTGTTGTCATACTTTCCTCTAAATCTTTAAACCTGAGTTCCTTTAGTTCTGTGATGATCGTATTTATAGCTCTTGTGAACTCCTTGTGTACTAAGTCTGGAGCCCAGGTGGCACAGTGTTTAAGAGCTTGGCTGCTAACCAAAAGGTCAGCAGTTAGAATCCACTAGCTGCTCCTCAGAGACTCTATTGGGCAGTTCTACTCTGTCCTATAGGGTCACTATGAGTTGGAATTGGCTCGAAGGTTGGAATTGGCTCAAAGGCAGCGGGTTTCTTTTGTGTGTGTGTGCACTAGGTATAACATATGGGAACACTCAGAAACTCTATTGGCTGCTTTTTTTTTTTTTTTACCCCTAAAGATGCCCCACTTTTATGTTTCTTTTCCTGGCTTGTAATTTTTTTTGTTCAAAACTCACATTTTTAGATAATGTATTGTAGCAGCTCTGGATTTCGATGTCTTTTTCTTTCTTTATTAACTTGCCTGGGCTAAATATGTGAATTATGTAGCCCTTGTGGTGGCAACTGATGTCTGCTCAGTTTTTTTTTTTGTTGTTGTTGTTAAGTCTTGTTTTTATTTTTAAGACTGGCTTCCTATGGCTGTTCCTCTATCTGTGTAGCTGAATGAACAGAGGCTATGATCCAACATCTTTTGCCATAAGGCTACTATCCTTGGCTGATGGTTCTCTTTTTGGATAGAGTTGCTCATTCAAAGTTCAGGCGGTTTTCAAGTCTGCCCTGGCTTTTACTGTTCACTGACCCACCTTGTATCTTCTCTGTTATTTGTAAGTTTTAGTCATTGTTCATCATTGTAATTGCGTATCTTTTCCAAGTTTCACCAAAGCTTTGTTGCACCTCTTTAGCTCAAGACCTTATTTCCAGCTTCTTCAATCTTAGCAGATGACTGACTCTCCTTCTCACTTTCTAAAAAGATGTTGACCAGTCGGTGTAGATACCTGTGACTTCCCCATTTTATATCTTTTCTGTTAGATGTAATTCATATGACATAAATTTTACCCTTTTAAAGTGTACAATTGCGTGGTTTTCGGCGTATTCATAGAGTTGCGCTGCCATTACCACTATCTAATTCCAGGACATTTTATCGCCCCCGAAAGAATCCCTGTACCCATGAACAATCACTCCTCATTCTCCCTTCCCACCAGCCCCTGGAAACCACATGTTGTAGCATACATTAGAACTTCATTCCTTTTTATTGCCAAATAATAGTCCCTTGTATGGATACTGTCATGGATTCAATTGTGTCCCCCAAAAATGTGTGTCAACTTGGTTAGGCCATGATTCCCAGTGTTGTGTGGTTGTCCTCTATTTTGTGATTGATGTGGTTTTCCTATGCCTTGTAAATCCTAATCTCTGCCTGTGGTTAATGAGGCAGGATTGGATTATGTTGAAGAGGATTAGGGTGGGATGCAACACCCTTGTTTAGGTCACATCCCTGATCCAACGTAAAGGGAGTTTCCCTGGGGTGTGGCCTGTACCACCTTTTATCTTACAAGAGATAAGAGGAAAGGGAAGTGAGCAGAAAGTTGGGGGACCTCATACTACCAAGAAAGCAGCGCCAGGAGTGAAGTGTGTCCTTTGGACCCAGGGTCCCTGCACTGAGAAGCTCCTCGATGGGAGAAGATTGACAACAAGGACCTTCCTCCAGAGCTGACAGAGAAAGCCTTCCCCTGGAGCTAAGACCCTGAATTTGGACTTGTAGCCTACTAGACTGTGAGAGAATAAATTTATCTTTGTTAAAGCCATCTACTTGTGATAGTTCTGTTACAGCAGCACTAGATAACTAAGACAGATAGACCACATTTTGTTTATCCATTCATCAGGTGAGATTGCTTCTACTTTCTGGCTATGGTGAATAATGCTGCTATGAACTTTTGTGTACAAAATTTTATGTAAACATACCTTTCCAATTCTTTTGGATATACACCTACCCACTTTATATGTTATAGTGATGCTTCCGCTCTTCCATCTAACTTACTTCTCATTGCTATAGAATTCTCTTCTGTGCCATGAAGAACCCTGATTCTTAACCTCATTCTCTATCACCACATTCAAGACCTTGCTCCAATAGTATTTCCCTTCCTACTGTCATTTTCTTCTTCTTCTCTCACTCCCTGCTGTCATTCTACGAACATGATGTGATGTGTCCTGATTCCAAACCTTCAGTCACCATTGCCCATTCTAACATTTGTTCATCTAATTTGTTTCCATGTATGACTGATTTTTTGTTTTCTTTTGTGCTTTAGGTGAAAGCTTACAGCTCAAGTTAGTTTCTCATACAAAAATTTATACACACATTGTTATGTGACCCTACTTGCTATCCCTAAAACGTGACAGCACACTCCCCCTTTTCACCCCGGATTTCCCATATACCATTTGACCAGCTGCTATCCCTTTCTGTCTTCTCATTTTGCCTCCAGACAGCAGCTGCCCATTTAGTCTTATGTATATACTCGAATTAAGAAGCAAATTCTTCACGAGTATCATTTTACGTCTTATAGTCCAGTCTAGTCTTTGTCTGAAGAGTTGGCTTCAGGAATGGTTTTTAGTCCTGGGTTAACAGAGAGTCTGGGGGCCGTGTCTTCTGGGGTTCCTCTAGTCTCAGTCAGACCATTAAGCCTGGTATTTTTACCATAATTTGAGTTCTGCGCTCCACTTTTCTCCTGCTCCGTCAGGGTGACTCTGTTGTCTTCCCTGTCAGGGCAGTCATTGGTGGTAGCTGGGTACCACCTAGTTCTTCCGGTCTCAGGCTGAGGGAGTCTCTGGTTGATGTGGTCCTTTCTGTCTCTTGGGCTCATACTTTCCTTGTGTCTTTGGTATTCTTCATTCTCCTTTGCTCCAGGTGGGTTGGAACCAATTGATGCATCTTAGATGGCCGCTTGCTAGCTTTAAAGACTCCAAACGCCACTCTCCAAAGTAGAATGCAGAACATTTTCTTAATAAACTTTGTTATGCCAGTTGACATAGATGTTCCCTCAAACCATGGTCCAAAGACCCACACTCCTGCTACTCCGTCCCTCGAAATGTTTGCTTGTATTCAGAAAACTTCTTAGCTTTTGGTTTAGTCCAGTTGTGCTGACTTCCCCTGTATTGTGTGTTGCCCTTCCCTTCACCTAAGATAATTCTTGTCTACTATACTGGTTAAGTGCTATGGCTGCTAACCAACAGGTTGGCAGTTCGAATCCACCAGGCACTCCTTGGAAGCTTTACGGGGCAGTTCTACTCTGTCCTATGGGGTTGCTATGAGTCTGAATCGACTTGACGCAACGGGTTTGGCTTTTTTTGGTTTTATCAAGTTATTGAATTCCCCTCTCCCTCCCTCCCTACTCTCGTAACCATCAAAGAATGTTTTTTCTGTGTTTAAACCTTTTCTTGAGTTCTTATAATAGTGATCTCATACAATGTTTGTCTTTTTTTGACTAATTGCTCTCAGCACAATGCCTTCCAGATTCATCCACGTTATGTTTTTCAGATTCATCATTGTTCTTTATCCTTGCGCAGTATTCCATTGTGTGAGTATACCATAATTTATTTAACCGTTCATCCATTGATGGGCACCTACGATGTTTCCATCTTTTTGCTGTTGTGAACAATGCTGCAATGAACATGGGTGTGCATATATCTATTCGTGTGATGGCTTTTACTTTACTAGGATATATTCCAAGGATTGGGACTGGTAGATCGTATAGTAGTTCTATTTTTAGCCATTTCAGGACATGCCAAGTCGATTTCCAAAGTGGTTGTACCATTGTACATTTCCACCACCAGTGTATAAGTGTTCCAGTCTCTCCACAACCTCTCCATTTATTATTTTGTGTTTTTTGGACTAATGCTAGCCTTGTTGGGGTGAGATGATATCTCATTGTAGTTTTTATTTGCATTTCTTTAATGGCTAATGATCGTGAGCCTTTCCTCATGTATCTGTTAGCCGCCTGAATGTCTTCTTTGGTGAAGTGCCTGTTCATATCCTTTGCCCATTTTTTAATTGGGTTCTTTGTCTTTTTGTTGTTGAGGTTTTGCAGTATCTTGTAGATTTTAGAGATTAGATGCTGATCGGATATGTCATAGTCAAAAATTTTTTCCATTCTGTAGGCTGTCTTTTTATTCTTTTGGTGAAGTCTTTGGATGAGCCTTAAGTGTTTGATTTTTAGGAGCTCCCAGTTATGTAGTTTCTCTTCTGGTGTTTGTGCATTGTTAGTAATGTTTTGTATTCTGTTCATGCCATGCATTAGGGCTCCTAGTGTTGTCCCTATTTTTCCTTCCATGATCTTTATCGTTTTAGATTTTATATTTAGGTCTTCGTTCCATCTTGAATTAGTTTTTGTGCATGGAGTGAGGTATGGGTCTTGTTTCATTTTTTTACAGATGGATATCCAGTTATGCCAGCACCATTTGTTGAAGAGACTGTCTTTTCCTCGTTTAACAGATTTTGGGCCTTTGTCAACATACGACTGATTTTATTTTTGAAATTTATTTTGCACCGTTCTCCAGCACTCCAGGACCAATTCTTTACAACTCCTCACCTAGATTCCTTAGTCCTTTCCCTGTGCCCAGATCAGACGTGCTCATTCTCTCCCCTGTAGCATTTTGTACTATTGTGATGGCACTTAGGGTCTATTCTGTGGAGTAGTTATTTGTGTCTTAGTTGTACTTTCTTTATAACCACCTGGAGACAAGAATGATTTCTTACTCATTCTTAGATCCTCAGAGCTGGCTGGAATGGGGTGAGATCATAGAGGTAGCACTCAGTGAATCAATACATCTGCATATTTGGGTTTGGTTTTGATTTTCAGAATTTATTCTCTCCCTCCCTCCCTCCATTCCTCTCCCTTCCTCCTTATCTCTCTTCTTGCCAATATGTTTAACTCGCTCTCTCTCTTTCATTCCCTTCCTCTGTCACTACCAACTTCATGTATAAAAATGATTCCTAGTTACATTCTTGACATGGGTTAGGTATTCAAAAAATTGTTGGTTAAATAGAAGCCATGTTGAATTGTCAACAGGTGTTCTCAGATGAGATTCCTCTCTCTAAACCTTTTTACCACCTTGATTTTAATTGGGGGGGGGAGTAGCAAGATGCAGAAGGAGAAAGGAGGGCATAAAGGTATCCTTAAGAGAGAAAGAAATTTATCAGTGAATAAATACTTAGTCAGAATTTCTGATGTAGTAGCAAATCTGGGAGACGTTTTGGTCAGCCTTGGAGTGTCCCAGCAGAGGCTGGGCACCAGTCACTTAGCAATCGTTTTGCAGAGGGACTCCTGTGTTAGGTGCCAGGTTGGAGTCAAGTGCCCTGAAATTGACTTCAGTGTGCCTTTTAGAGAGCCCTGATGGCACAGTGCTTAAGAGCTTGGCTGCTAGCCAAGAGGTCAGCAGTTCGAATTCACCAGACACTCCTTGGAAACACTGTGGGGCAGTTCTACTCTGTCCTGTACGGTCACTATGAGTCAGAACTGACTTGACAGCAATGGGTTTGGTTTTCTTTTTGTTGTTGTTGTTCAAATGGGCAAGGAGAAGCAGTGGAGAAGTGCCAGGAGAGCTGTAGTGAACCTTGTAGGTGCTCAGCTCCAAAGGAGGAGTAGAGAGTCTCATGGCCCCAGGTCTTTGTCTTCTCCTTTGACTGTCTCCCCATTACCCAGTGAGCTGCTACAGCACAAGGAGTGAATCTTCAACTTGTATTTCCAGTGTCCAGAACAGAACCTTATACTACGAAGACGTTCAATTGGTCAGTAGTGGATCAGAATAAATTGAAGACTGAATTGAACTCCAATCTCTAAGGTTCCTTCTAACCTGAAAATTTGGGTTTCTCTGGTTTCAACCATGACAGCTCTATCTAAGCCTCCCTGAGGGAAACCTTGTGCTTTCTTTGTTTTAACTCCCTCTTTGTGGTTGACTAGAATAGGTTTTCAATCAAGTCCTGGGAGGGTGTCAATTTCCTGTTGTACTTCCCAGGATGTGATAGGATTTCAAACAAGACTCAAAGAATACATTTCCAGGAGTTGAGATATAGCGCCACTTTCTGCACATTCAGAGCAAACATTCTTCTTTATGATGAACAGAATTTCTTCATGGGGTGGCTGTTAGGTGAGGGAGGGTGGTGGGTGGCGCATTTCAAACCTCAGTTTGCAGAACTCTAGTCACACGGTAGAATCCCTCTTGAGGTTAGTGCGTACAGTATCAGCTCCTTTGCAAGTGGTTTAAGCCAGGACCATGGAACTCATTATTCAGCTCAGGGAGAAGAGGTTGAAGGCCCTTGAAACTGTGGGTTTTGCATTCCAGCTTGCTAATTAAACATATATGTTAATTCCTTAAATGCTTATAATTAGTAATTCCTGATTTGTATTGGTTTTTGTCAAGCAATCTGCTTGGGGAACTTGAAACAACTGGGGCATTGCTGGCTTTGCTGAAGTTTATTTAATTTCTTTTTATGACATTCTTCACCTTGGAAATGGAGTTTTCAAATATTGCTTTCCCAGGCATCATTACTGATTTGCTGTTTTTTATTTCAGGGCTGGAACTGGCTCAGGGTGCCGGGGAAGCATTTTGTGTTGCTGTGTATTAAAGTTGTAATATCCAAGAAGATTGTCTGATTGTATGTGGTGTCTAGGAAGTGGTACCTTATTGAAAATGTTCCAGGTTTTGACAATGTGATAGGTTTAAAAACTCACCCAGGTTTATTATTCTTGATTTATATTCCCAATGATCTTATTTTCTTTAAATTAATATTTTGTGCAATCTTCGAGATTCTCTTTAGCTTTCTAGTGTCATTTAGAAGCATTTCATTGGCATTTGCTATCATTCATTGTCTTCAGACATTAAAAACAAAACCATTCTTTGTGTAGTACAAAGTCTCTTTTTGTTTTAAAATTCACATTGTACAGGAATCAAACCAATTGCTACAACTTAGGTAGCAGCAGTAATTTTACAGCGGCTCATTATTTGGGGGAGTGCAACTTGCTAGATATTTTATATCTTATCTCTCAAGTCACCCTTTCGTTCCTTCTTCTTTTAAACATTTTTATTCTCTTGTAGTTAAGTCATTCAACTTCATCTTCTTCTGGATTTTCAGGGCCACCTCCTCCATGAAGCCTCTCCCCCCCACATATACCCCTGCAACTTTTGAAATTGATGACTTAGCTACTATTAGTACCATGGGCTTCACTAATGCCTTTCTTATGCTTTTTGCCTAGGTGTGGCTTTCTGTAGGACTCAATGAGTTCCTGGCCATTGCCCCCATTAGATGGAAGCAAGTATGCAGTTTGAATGTGATTCCCACAGTGTCTTGCACAGTGTCTGGTGCATTCGTGTTTACTGCGTGAACAACCTTCTCTATTATATTGAGCTGATCCTTTTGGAGAGGGTTGAGTCAAATGGCCAGTGTGAAATAGGCTCTGACCATAAGTAGACAGAGCAAAGAGGCTGAAGTAGGACTTTCAGTTACTTCACTTTTCTGTGTCTCAGTTTCCTCATTTTATATATTGAAGTAGTAACAATAGCCAAGTTACATAATTTTCAAAGGTGCTGTGAGGATTAGAAGAGTGTAAGTGCAAACACACAGTAGTTGGGTTCTACTTTTAGAGCCTCAGCTTTCCTCATCTGTAAAATTGAGTGTTAACACCTCCCTTCCTTTACTGGGTTATTATAAGGATTATGCAGCATATAAGTGGAAGTAAAGATCCCTGGGTAGAGCAAATTGTTGGCGCTCGTCTACTAACCCAGAGGTTGGCAGTTCAAACCCACCCAGTGGCACCATGGAAGAAAGGCCTGGCAATCTGCCTCCATAAAGATTACAGCCAAGAAAACCCTATGGAGCAGTTCTACTCTGTAACACATGGGGTCACTCTGAGTCTGAACTGATTCAACAGCAACAGTTTCTTTCTTCTTTCCCTTATTGGATTATTTTGAGGATTAAGTAGCATAACATATGTGGAAGTGCTTAACAAATAGTAGGTGCTCAGTATGTGTTGCCTGGACATGAATTCTCCTCTGTGGGCTGTTTTGTGGTGAGGCCTTCCTAGTCCTTGGGGGATGTCTGTGAAGTCAGGCAGCTTAAGCCTGGCAACACTTTTTTTTTAAGCCTTGCTAGTTCCAACTTCCCAGCTATAAAATGCAAAATAATTAAACCTGCTAGTCAATGTTTCCAGGTCTTTGAATGTCAGCTAATAAAAAGGGCTAAATATTATCCTTTTAGAATTCACGTTCTTGATGTGGAGGAAATACCATATTTACTTACACATATTCCTGCCTCGGATTTTGAGAAAAAAAAACTCAACAAAAATGTTTTCCCCTCTGAATTTCCCACTTGAAGGTGTTATCTGTATTGAAACAGCAATAGCAGCTGCCAGCAAAGGAGCGTGAGTGTCGCTTGCCAAGGTACACCAAGGGTTAAAATCGAAGCATAATCGGGCCCCAGCTAGTGGGCTGAAAGAGGGTGAATTACTCAGCAGTCATTCATTCCTCTGCCCCCTCCGCTGCCTCTCACCTCCCGCCCACCTTAAAGGAGTAGGTGTTCAGGGCTGTGTGCTTGCCTCCCTCCCCCTACCCCGTGTTTTCCCACCGTACCAGAACCGCTCCACCTGTGACTGATCTTTATTTCATAGGACCAGAGGCAATTAAGCCTCAAAAGGAAAACTTGCCAGGAAAGGCAATCCTAAATGTAAATACCCCACCCCATGTCAATTACTTGAAAATAAGCTCTGTTTTTCTGTCTCCACATCACAAATCACCTCACTTCAGGTTCTACCACCGAAAGAACTCTGGGAAGGTGAAAGAAAAGTGAGAGGATCCAGATTCTAACAAACTGATTAGCCCTGAAGGCTGTGTAACTGGGGAAGGGTCTCAGCACTTTAGTAAATGGGGACCGGTATCCCAAAGGTTAACGAAGTTTGCCTAAGGTGGCAGTAGATTAGGTTGACCATTCTCACATCAATTGCCCATCCTCCAGGCCCCTTTGTCTCCCTGACATTTTCTCCACAAAGGGCCATGGTATGCTCAGAGGATTACACAAGCAAGCCTGCATTTGTCAGGGGGACATGATTATAGACCTGCATTTGGAAAAAGAGAGGTATTTCAGGATTTTCTCATTACTGAAGCCCTGCATTGTGGGACCGTTGATGTTTTTAAATCCCCTACATTGAAATGACCAACCGGCCAAAACTTTTAAGTTACAGAATCTGCCCAAAAGAAGTTGAGCTTTTTCTTTTACTGATTCTCTCTTTGGATTTTTATTCCACATCCTCTTGGCTACCCAGAGGCAATATTTTCTTGGGCTAGCAGAAAACAGAATGCCTATGTAAAACTAAGTGTCCCCCACCTCACCTCCCATTCAAAGCTTTTGTGATCTTGAAAGTTTGCTGGATTTTAACATAAAACATCTACTTCTCATTCAGGCTTTGGCCTGTAGGCTTTGGCCTTGAGTGTGTTTTTCTACACAGTTGTTACATCCTTGTTTCTATCAGCTCAAGAAAATGAATTCATTCAAGGTCTCCTTTGTCATTCACCAAGGGCTGGGATGTGCGCCCCCAAGAAAGGAGCTTTCCAGAAAGGCCTGTGCTAATTGCAAGCTAATCAGAATGCTCAGGCATCTTGGGTGCTGCTGACACAGATGGAAAGCCATAAAGGAAGCAGCTGGCTGGGCTACTTGCTTTTTTTCCCCACACTCCAGCCAGCTAGCCTTTGCTGATCTCCCAACCTTATAAGAACAATCTTCATCCAGTAGACTCCTCCTGCAAATGGAGAGGGTTTTACTGAAGATGGGGCTGTGTTCAGTAGTGCCAGTGGGAAGACTTTTAAGACCACTCATTAGCTCTCAAACAGGACCGGGCTTTCAGGTACCAGGGCACCATATCCAGAGAGTAAGACTCTAATCCGGGGTCCTCAAACCACTTACATACTTGAACCTTGGACTGAAGGGAGTGTTAAATGTAAATCTCATGTTTAAAATCACTTTGACCTCTTCCCCACTCTTCTCCTAGGGATGTATCAGCACCCTGTGGTCCTACTATGACAGTAACATTGGCAATAAATGCCACATGCTGCGAACGGTCTCCAAACTGAGCTCCCACCCCAACCACCTCCCCCTGCCCTGGGCTTTCGCACCCCCTGCAGTTTTGTTGCTTTGCCTGTGATTCATGCTTCTTGTTAGAGAGTGGCCAATAGTTTTCTTGTCACTGGGAAGCAGATTTCATTTCCTCCTGTGTTAGACTTCTGCTCTGGGATCCATGGCCCTCTCTGAGATGGCAGAGGCACAGAGATCATCCCCAATTCTTTGCTGCCCATGTTCTTCCATGGACCCCCTTCCAGAGGGCGTGGTGGGGGAGAGCCTTTCCCACGTGCTGAAGCAGCCAGCCAAGTCCAGGGGGGACTTTGGCAGTCACCTTGGCCCGGATATGGTACTGGGCCAAAGCTGAGCTGGGAGTTGGGTTTTCCATTCTCACAAAGCCAGTTCGAGGGGGTGGAAGCCCGCGTGGGGTCTGAGGACTCTCTTCCGAAGTATTTGATTTGAACCTTTAGAGAGTTTCCATCAGCACCTCTGGCATCCTGGGCTATATGTATGAAGGTCTTTACCAGGCAAGTCTCTTTAGCTTCCCTCATGCTCTAAGGAAGGTATTTCAAAAGAAATAAAGTTGCATTGTTGGTTCTGCTTATTGATTCAAATTCTCCCTTTATCTCCAGGAGAAATTCTTATTGCAAGTTTTTATGGATCACTTGTTTATCTAAAAGTACACACAGCTAATTCCCAAGGCCAGAGCAAGAGTGCTGGCCAAGTGCCCTCTCTGATCTAGGGCAAGTCTGAGCTTTAGGGTTATCAACAAATCTGGCAGAGGGCAGGGTACAAAGCCTCCGGCTGCTTGAGGAGAAAAGCGGTGTGTGGGCTGCTTTCAGGAAGTAGCAAGGAGTTGTAGAAGGCTGTCAGAGGCAGAAAAGAGATGTCTTATCACGTGAGGAGATGCTTTGTCCGCTGGTAGGACAGTGAAGCTTTGACTTCATTTCCCAGGAGCCCGCATTGAGCACTGCTCGCAATTTTACCCTAGGCCCTGGCCAGCCTTCTCCTTTTCAGGTCTCAGATCAAGTTCAGATTCCTGATCATTCAGTAGATTACACCCCTGTTGATGCTTTTCTTTTTTAACCAATTCATATGTTTTTTTTTTTTTATGTTAGCTTAACTGATGGCTGCTCATTAAGAGTCCCTGGGTGGTACAAACGGTTAAGCACTCCGGCTGCCAACCAAAGTCTGGCTGTTTGAATCCGCCTACAGGGCATCTAGGAAGGAAGTCCTGGCGATCTACTTCTGAAATGTCACAGCCATTGAATACCCTATGGAGTGCAGTTCTACTCTGATACACATGGGGTCACCATGAGTCAGGGTCGACTGGATGGCAGCTTATTTGTTTGTTTGCTTTTGATTCATGTCTTTAAAGGCATTCATTTATTTACTCACTCCCTTGTTCATTCAGCCATGGGTTTTGAAATCAAGTCTATGGGGGGATTCAGAGATAAATAAGACACAGATATACTAGATTGTGAGATTCTTACAATCAGGAAGTGCATATTTCCTTTATCACTGGTTTTTTTCACTGGGTTGGGTATACATACATAGTTTCCAGAAGAATGAATGGATGCTTCAGGCAAATGCAGTTTAATGAAATTTGCCACCATGGCTTCTATTTCTCAGGCCAGATGTTGATACTTTACTGTCTTTTCATACCCAGAGGTCTGAGGCAAGGTCACATTGCTGGGAAAGAGAGATCTGGACTAGCATGATACTACGATAGATGCATGAGTGAGGACCCAGAGTCTCTAATTATAGCCCATGGATTTAATTAGCTTCTTGTCTTCCCTAGGAGGAAGTAAAGAGGATGAGTTGGGATGGAAAGAGCAGTAGAAAGGGAGTGAGCTGGAGCATCCGGCCTGGATCCTGTGGTTTTGCAATAGCAGCAAGACAGCAAAACAGAGGAATTGGTACCCAAAGTCCCTCGGTAGCACAAACCGTTTATGCTTGGCAACTAACTGAAAGATAGACAGTTGAAATCCATTCAGCAGTGGAAGAAAGGCCTGGTGATCTACTTCTGTTAGATTATAGTCATGGAACGCCGTTTAGAGTGCAGTTCTACTCTGAAACACATGGGGTTGCCATGAGTTGGAATCAACTCAACGGCAATGAGTTTTTTTTTTTTTTAATGGACTTGTCACCAAGTAGTCTCATCACAAAATGTCCATTTACATGTTTCAGTGCTTATCAATGCCAAAGATTCTCCCTTCCTTTTTTAAAAATTTTATTTTACTTTTTGTCTCTGGAATGTTTAATTGGTCTGAATGCAGTTTTTGGGAGACTGCAGGAGGTGATGGGCTGGCTTGGAAAATGGCTTGCCATTCTTGTGGCCCAGTTCGTTGCCTTCACTCCCAAGGACTTGTGGAAGGAAGCTATGGGCCTTCACACAGCTTTGATTAGCTCATCTGGAAAGACAGCCGTTTATTGATTTATCATGAATGCCTTCCTTTTTATTGTTAAAAGTATGTACGTTCTAAAGCCTCTTTATGTAATATAATTCTGAAACGATCTCACATGGATTTCTTTTTTTCCCCCCGTTTTCAAAAACACAGTAATCTTGGTCATTCCTTGATATTCCAAACGGACAGGGAGTCAGCTTCCAAATAAACTTTTTCTTGTTGTGAACATTAAATATATCAAATAATAGGCAAACCTACAGTTATGATTACATTAAGGCATACTGTTAAATTATAACAGTTATTGTTATTCGTGCAAAATCCTACTGAAGCACTTGGTTTTGTTTTAGAAGCACTCCTGGGAATGAGTGCACGTGGGTATTAGTGACTGCCACTCATTTTGTAGCGTGACCTTGACAAAGTCGGTTGCCCTCTTTTCCCACTTCATGTCCTGATATGCTAATTGAGGGATCTCTTAGTCCCCTCTAGATTCCTCTGCAGCTTTAACATTCTAAGGTTGATAAAAGCTCATAGAAGACAAGCTATTCATTGTAATCTTTTACACGTACGTAATTTAAACAAATGGAAATTTTATTGAAAGCCTGACTTGCAAAAGCTGGTACAAGGACCTTATCTATATGGGCTTTTAAACGGATGTCTTGAATAAGACTATGATCAACTTTCAGTTTTATGAACCAATAAAGGACAATATATGTGGGTCATCTGAAGGTCTTTCCCACACCCATTTCCACCTCCAGTAGATCTAGGTTTACTGCCTCCAGGATAATACTGTAATGTGTTCATGGCTTTAACAGATACTAATAATCTTGGGAGGAGCTCTGGTGGCAAAATTGTTATGCTCTTGCCTGCTAACCAAAAGCTGGGTGGTTCAGATCTACCCAGCAGCTCCACGGAAGGAAAGACCTGGCAATCTACTTCCGTAAAGATTACAGCCAAAAAAAAAACCCTATGGGACAGTTCTACTCTGTCACAAGGGATCACTTTGAGTCAAAACTAATTTGACATACACCCAACAAAATCAGTGATCTTGATGGGAAGTGGCCCAGAAAGTGTTGCGAGGTAAGTGAAGATGGTGGCCAGGGGTTAACACATTTATTGGCAAGAAGAGCATCTTGACATTGCTGACAATCCAAGAACACTAAGGGATATTTACGCCCATTTCAATACTTAATTGTTTGCATACTGATGGATATTGACAGGAATAAACAAAAATGGATCTTTTTTTGTTGCTGACATGTTGCCTATAAGGAGAGAACAGCACTTCAAGTAGGGTCTCATGGATAGGAAGTCCCTTGAAACCACCGAAGTTTTTTAACTTGCTAATCCCAGGATTCAGTTCTATCAGCTCACCCAGAATTTATCAACCTTTGGTGGAACGACTTTAACAACCACATTTATAATATGCTGATATACAACAAAGTACAGGAAACCCTGTAATAGCCAGAACCTATATAAGGCGGAAACCTGTCAGAGAAGAAAACTCAAATAATTTTCACTAAAACAAGTGATAGAAAAGTGGTAAGACTGCATCCTGTCAAAGGCAGAAAACTTGCGAGACCCGGAAAAACAAGGCAATCCTGTCGAGTTCTGGCTCTCACAGATTTCACTGTACGAGTTTTTTCATTTACTGTTTGCAATATCAACTGACACTGACTGCTCTGACCCTCAAGGTACCCCCAACAGTCTGGATCCCACTCAGGACAACCATGCTGTAGAACAATGAATGTTCCATGGAGAACAGAGTTGAAATATTTCCAGGCATGCTGTCTTTGAGAAAACTGGCTCTTCTCCACATACAGGTTGTTCTTCTGAGAATGCAAACCTCAATCCTGAAGAATCAGAGCACCTTTTTATAACTGCTGAGGTCATCTTAGACTGGTACATTTCCTCAGCTTCTCCTGCCACTGATTAATAGTCTCTTACTATGTGGTGCAAATATGATTTCGTGATGTAGACCCTCTCCATCTTACTAATAGGTGCTTCCGTAGCCTCTCTTTGAAAACATCCATGGTTCACACTACTAGCTAGTTCACTATTTAAATAACTGTAGAAGTACAGCCAGAATGCTCTTTAGAAACGAGAATGGCGAGACTTTGGTTTACATACTTTGAAATTGTTATCAAGAGGAACGAGTCCCTGGAGAAGGACATCATGCTTGGGAAAGTAGAAAGTCAACAAAAAAGAGGAAGGCCCTCAATGAGATGGACTGACACAGTGGCTGCAACAATGGGCTCAAGCATAACAGCAACCATGAGGATGGTGCAGGGCTGGACTCAACGGCAACTAACAACAACAAGAGTTTACTACTACAGCTAAGTTACCTTCAAGTGCTTACTGTGTGCCAGGTCACCTGCTACGTACTTTCCATGAAGTGTCTCATTTAATCATCACATCAATTCAGTGCAGGCCTGTCCCACAGAACTCCCTACAATGATGGCCATATTCTATAATACCATCACTATCCAGTACTGGTAGCCACAAGCACATGTGAATATTGAGCACTTGAAATGTTTCTAGTGCAACTAAGGGACTGAAGTTTTAACATTGCTTAATTTTAATTAAACTTAAATAGCCAAACATGTGGCCAGTAGCTACCGTATTTGGCGATGCAGATATGAGTCATAAGTACTTTTAAAAAAAAAATTATTATGCTTTAAGTGAAAGTTTACAAATCAAGTCAGTCTCCCATACAAAAATTTATATACACATTGCTATATATACTCCTAGTTGCTCTTCCCCTAATGACACAGCACACTCCTTCCCTCCGCTCTATTTTCGTGTACATTTGGCCACCTTCTGACCCCTTCTGCCCTCTCATCTCCTCTCTAGACAGGAGCTACCCACATAGTCTCATGTGTCTACTTGATCCAAGAAGCTAATTCTTCACCAGTATCATTTTCTATCCCATAGTCCAGTCCAATCCCTGTCTGAAGAGTTGGCTTTGGGAATGGTTCCTGTCCTGGGCTCATAGAAGGTCTGGAGACCATGACCTCTGGGGTCCTTCTAGTCTCTGTCAGACCATGACATTTGGTCTTTTTATGAGAATTTGGGGTCTGCAGCCCACTGCTCTCCTGCTCCATCAGGGGGTTTTTGTTGTGTTCCTTGTCAGGGCAGTCATCGGTTGTAGCTGGAAACCATCTAGTTCTTCTGGTCTTGGGCTGATGTAATCTCTGGTTTATGTGGCCCCTTCTGCCTCTTGGGCTCATAATTACCCTGTGTCTTTGGTGTTCTTCATTCTCCCTTGCTCAGAGTGGGTTGAGACCCATTGATGCATCTTAGATGGCCGCTTGCTACTGTTTAAGACCCCAGATGCCACTCTCCAAAGCGGGATGCAGAATATTTTAATATATTTTATTGTGCCAATTGACATAGATACCCCCTGAAACCATGGTCCCCAAACCCCTGCCCCTGCTACACTGGCCTTCGAAGCATTCAGTTTATTCAGGAAACTAAACTTCACTTAGTCCACTTGTGCTGACCTCTCCTGTATTGTGCGTTGTCTTTCTCTTCACCTAAAATAATTCTTGTCTACTATCTAATTAGTGAATACCCTACTCCCTCCCTCCCTTCCCACTCTCGTAACCATCAAAGAATATTTTCTTCTCTATTTAAACTATTTCTCGAGTTCTTAAAATAGTGGTCTCATACAGTATTTCTGCTTTTGCAACTGACTAATTTCACTCAGCATAATGCCTTCCAGAGTCCTCCACGTTATTATGAAATGTTTTACGGATTCATCATTGTTCTTTATTGATGCGTAGTATTCCATTGTGTGAATATACCATAATTTATTTATGCATTCATCCATTGATGTGCACCTTGGTTGCTTCCATCTTTTTGCTATTGTAAACAGTGCTGCAGTACACATGGGTGTGCATATATCTGTTCGCGTAAAGGCTCTTATTTCTCTAGGATATACTCCAAGGAGTGGGATTGCTGGATCGTATGGTAGTTCTATTTCTAGCTTTTTAAGGAAGCACCAAATCAATTTCCAAAGTGGTTGTACCATTTCACATTCCCACCAGCAGTGTGCAAGTGTTCCAGTCTCTCAACAACCTCTCCAACATCTATTCTTTTGTGTTTTTTGGATTAATGCCAGCCTTGTTGGAGTGAGATGGAATGTCATTGTAGTTTTTATTTGCATTTCTCTAATGGATAATGATCGTGAGCATTTCCTCATGTATCTGCTACCTACCTGAATGTCTTCTTTAGTGAAGTGTCTGTTCATATCCTCTGTCCATTTTTTAATTAGGTTATTTGTCTTTTAGTAGTTGAGTTTTTGTAGTATCATGTAGATTTTAGAGATCACGCGCTGATCAGAAATGTCATAGCTAAAAACTTTTTCCCAGTCTGTAGGTGATCTTTTTACTCTTTTGGTAAAGTCTTTGGATGAGCATAAAAACCCATGAGCATAGGTGTTTGATTTTTAGGAGCTCCCAGTTATCTAGTTTCTTTTCTAGTGTTTGTGCATTGTTAGTAATATTTTGTATACTGTTTATGCCATGTATTAAGGTCAAGCATTGCCCCTATTTTTTCTTCCATAATCTTTAGAGTTTTAGATTTCATATTCAGGTCTTTGATTCACTTTGAGTTAATTTTTGTACATGGTGTGAGGTATGGGTCTTGTTTCATTTTTTTTGCGGATGGATATCCAGTTATGCCAGCACCATTTTTTAAAAAAACTCTTTTACCCATTTAACTGATTTGGGGCCTTTGTCAAATATCAGCTGCTCATGTGTGGATGGATTTGTATCTGGATTCTCAATTCTGTTCCACTGGTCTATGTAACTGTTGTCGTACTACTACCAGGCTGTTTTGACTACTGTAGCGGTATAATAGGTTCTATAATCAGGTAATGTGAGGCCTCCCACTTTGTTCTTCTCTTTCAGTAATGCTTTATTTATCCGGGGCCTCTTTCCCTTCCATATGAAGTTGGTGATTTGTTTCTCCATCTCATTAAAAAATGTTGTTGGTATTTGGATTGGGATTGCATTGTATCTATAGATCGCTTTTGGTAAAATAGACATTTTTACAATGTTAAGTCTTCCTATCCATGAGCAAGGTAAGTTTTTCCACTTATGTAGGTCTTTTTTGGTTTCTTGCAGTAGTGTCTTGTAGCTTTTTTTGTGTAGGTCTTTTACATCTCTGGTAAGATTTATTCCTAAGTATTTTATCTTCTTGGGGGCTACTGTAAATGGAATTAATTTGGTGATTTCCTCTTTGATATTCTTTTTGTTGGTGTAGAGGAATCCAACTGATTTTTGTATGTTTATCTTGTATCCTTATACTCTGCTGAACTTTTCTATTAGTTTCAGAAGCTTTCTTGAGTATTCTTTAGGGTTTTCTGTGTATAAGATCATGTCATTTGCAAATAGAGATACGCTTAGTTCTTCCTTACCAATCTGGATGCCCCTTATTTCTTTATCTAGCCTAATTGCTCCAGCTAGGACTTCCAGCACAATGTTGAATAAGACTAGCAATAAAGGGCATCCTTCTCTGCTTCCCGATCTCAAGGGAAATGCTTTCAGACTCTCCCCATTTAGGATGATGTTGGCTGTTGGCTTTGTATAAATGCCCTTTTATTATATTGAAGAATTTTCCTTCTATTCCTATTTTGCTGAGAGTTTTTATCAAGCATGGGTGTTGAACTTTTCCAAATGCCTTTTCTGCATCAGTTGATAACATCATGTGGTTCTTGTCTCTTGTTTTATTTATATGGTGGATTACATTAATTGTTTTTCTAATGTCGAACCATGCCTGCATGCCTCATATGAATCTAACTTGGTCATGGTGAATTATTTTTTTTAATATGTTGTTGAATTCTATTGGCTCGAATTTTGTTGAGGATTTACATCTAAGTTCATGAGGGATATAGGTCTGTCTGTAATTTTCTTTTTTTTTTTTGTTGTGTCTTTACCTGGTTTTGGTATCAGGGATATGCTGGCTTCATAGAATGAGTTTGGGAGCATTCTGTCCTTTTCTATGCTCTGAAATACCTTTAGTAGTAGTGGTGTTAATTCCTCTCTGAAAGTTTGGTAGAACTCTGCAGTGAAGCCTTCCAGGCCAGGGCTTTTTTTGTGGGGAGTTTTTTGATCACCTTTTCAATCTCCTCTTTTGTTATGGGTCTATTTAGTTGTTCTACCTCTGTTTGTGTTAGTTTAGGTACGTAATGTGTTTCCAGAAATTCTTCCATTTCTTCTAGGTTTTCAAATTTGTTAGAGTATAATTTTTCATAGTAACCTGATATGATTCTCTTAATTTCAGTTGAGTCTGCTGTGATATCGCCCATCTCATTTCTTATTCCGGTTATTTGCTTCCTCTCGTGTTTTTCTTCTGTCAGTTAGGCCAGTGGTTTATCAATTTAGTTGATTTTTTTTAAAAAAACCAGCTTTTGGTCTTGTTAATTCTTTCAATTGTTTTTCTGTTTTCTATTTCATTTAGTTCAACTCTTACTTTTATTATTTGTTTTTCTTTTTTTCTGGTGCCTGTGGGTTTCTTTTGTTGCTCTCTTTGTGTTTGTTCAAGTTGTAGGAATAATTCTTTGATTTTGGCCCTTTCTTCTTTTTGGATGTGTGCATTTATTGATATAAATTGGCCTCTGACTACTGCTTTTGCTCTGTCCCAAAGGTTCTGATAGGAAGTTATTTCATTCTCATCAGATTCTCTGAATTTCTTTATTCCATCCTTAATGTCTTCTATAATCCAGTCTCTTTTGAGCAGGGTATTGTTCAGTTTTCAAGTGCTTGATTTCTTTTCCCTGCTTTTCCTGTTATTGATTTCCACATTTATGGCCTTATGATCAGAGAAGATGCTTTGTAACATTTCAATGTTTTGGATTCTGCTAAGGCTTGCTTTATGACCTAATATGTGATCTATTCTAGAGAATGTTCCATGTGCACTGGAAAAGAAAGTATATCTGGCTGCTGTTGGGTGGAGTGTTCTGTATATGTCTATGAGGTCAAGTTGCTTGATTGCGACCTTTAGGTCTTCCGTGTCTTTTTTGAGCTTCCTTCTGGATGTCCTGTCCTTCATCGAAAGTGGTGTGTTGAAGTCTCCTACTATTATTGTGGAGCTGTCTATCTCACTTTTCAATGCTGGTAGAGCTAGTTTTATGTATCTTGCAGCCCTGTCATTGGGTGCATAAATATTTAATATGGTTATATCTTCTTGGTGTATTGTCCTTTAATCATTATATAGTGTCCTTCCTTGTCCTTTATGATGGATTTAACTTTAAAGTCTGTTTTGTCAGAAATTAATATTGCCACTCCTGCTCTTTTTTGATTGTTGTTTGCTTGATATATTTTTTTCCATCCTCAGAGTTTTAGTTTGTGTCTCTAAGCTGTGTCTCTTGTAGGCAGCATATAGAGAGATCTTGTTTTTTAATCCATTCTGCCACTCTCTGTCTCTTTATTGGTGCATTTAGTCCACTTACATTCAGGGTACTTATGGATAGGTATGAATTTAGTGCTGTCATTTTGATGTGTTTTTTTGTGTGTGTTGTTGACAGTTTCTTTTTCCCACTTAATTTTATGTGCTGAGTAGATTTTCTTTATATATTGTCCTTTCCTCATATTTGTTGTTGTTGATTTTGTTTCTGCTGAGTCTGTATTTTTCCCTTGTATTTTATTTTGATGAGTGGGACAGTTTGTCTTCTTTGTGATTACCTTATTATTGACCCCCATTTTTCTAAATTTAAAACTAACTTTTATTTCTTTGTATCACGGTATCTTCCTCTCCATATGGAAGGTGTATGATTACATATCTTAGTCCCTCTTTATTATTTTAATGTTGTCTTCTTTTATATAATAACGTCGCTGTTACCCTGTTTTGAGCTTTTTGTTTTGTCTTGTTTCTTATAATCTTGCTTTGTTTTTTTGGATTTCCGTGTCTGGGTTGACTTCTGGTTGCTCTGCCCAGTGTTCTAGTCTTGGGTCAATACCTGATATTATTGTTTTTCTAACCAAAGAACTCCCTTAAGTATTTCTTGTAGTTTTGGTTTGGTTTTTATGAATTCCCTAAAGTTGTGTTTATCTGGAAATGTCTTAATTTCACCTTCATATTTAAGAGACAGTTTTGATGGATATATGATTCCTAGCAGGCAATTTTTTTCCTTCAGTTTTTTAAATATGTCATCCCATTGCCTTCTTGCCTGCATGGTTTCTGCTGAGTAGTTCGAGTTTATTCTTATTGGCTCTCTTTTGTAGGTGACTTTTCGTTTATCCCTCGCTGCTCTTACAATTCTCCCTTTATCTTTGGTTTTGTCAAGTTTGATTATAATATGTCTTGGTGACTTTCTTTTAAGATCTACCTTATGTGGAGTTTGATGAGCATCTTGGATAGATAACTTCTCATCTTTCAAAATATCAGAGAAGTTTTCTGCCAATAAATCTTCAACAATTCTCTCTGTATTTTCTGTTATCCCTCCCTGTTCTGGTATTCCAATCACTCGTAGGTTATTTCTCTTGATAGAGTCCCACATGATTCTTAAGGATTCTTCATTTTTTTTAATTCTTTTGTCTGATTTTTCTTTAAATATATTAGTGCCAAGTGATTTATCTTGGAGTTCAGAAATTCTAGCTTCTACTTGCTCAATTCTGCTCCTCTGACTTTCTATTGAGTTGTCTAATTCTGTAATTTTATTGTTAATCTTCTGAATTTCTGATTGCTCTCTGTCTATGGATTTTTCCAGCTTATTAAACTTTTCATCATGTTCCTGAATAATCTCTCTAATTTCTTCAATTGCTTTATCTGTGTGCTCCTTGGCTTTTTCTGCGTTTTGCCTCATTTCCTTCCTGATGTCTTAAATGGTTCTGTATATTAAACTTTCGTATTCTGGCTCTGGTAATTCCAGGAATGCACTTTCATCTAGAAGATCGCTGGATTCTTTGTTTTGAGAGCCTGTTGAGGTACTCATGGTCTGTTTATGTGTCTTGATATTGACTGTTGTCTCTGAGCCATTTATAAGTTATTGTATTAGTTTATGCTTGCTTACTGTGTCGTAGCTGCTTGCTTTGTTTTGTTTTGGTATACCCCTATGGGTTGCTTGAGTGAGCTAGCTTGATTATTTTTGCCTTTGGAGCTCTGATGTCCTGTCCCCAACTGGCTAGAGCTGTTATCAGGTATATCAGTCTACGAGTCCATTCAGTTTTCTTGTATGAATTCAGCTCAGGTTTCCAGGTAGCTGATCATCAAGTGTGTGGTACAGGCTCTGTCCTACAGTCTTAGAGGGGCAGGGGTGATTGGTGTATATACCGGTATCTGATTGCAGCAGGGGGTCACGCTCTGAACAAGGCAGGGGGCTGAGAACCGACCCTGGAGTGTCTCTGCGAAAAACACGTCCCTGTTCCCTCGAGCGTGCAGGTGGGTGGGTTCTGAAGACGGACCATGGGCACGCAAAGTTTTTAGTTGTAAGGGCTGAGAGGTACCAGTTATCTTTGGACCCCTGTCCCGGGTGGCTGGGTGACCTGAGTGGAGCTACCAGTCCTTAGGTCCCTGATGCGGGTAGGTGAGGACCTTGTTTAATAGGCCAAGCAATGCCAAACATCAAACACCCACCTCTCCACCGCACAGCTGAAATGGTTGGAGTTTGCCAACAAGGACCTATTCTCCCGAAATAGGCCCACACAGGTCTATGCAGAAGGGAAAGGTGCTCAGGGTCCACGGACGGTTTATGCCTGGACAGGAGCTGCTTCTGTCTTGAACTCCCCTGGGTAATAGAGCCAGCAAATTATCTTTTCCCCCCAGTTGCAAATTTTTTTCCTTCCCCAAGGCCGGGAGGATGGCTCTAGGTGCTCAACAGGGCCTATCTCAGGCCCAGGGATTCAGCCGCTGAAGCTGGCTTGGGGGTGGGAGGGCGTAGCAAAATATACCAAGTACTTAGCTTTTGCCGGGAGTGCTGTTCTTCTCAGGTTCCGGAGGTGTGAGTGGGCTGTGCGGGTGGATGCTTCTCCCTGAGGAAACTGCAGCCGAACGCTAGTACCAGGCCGCCGCCACTGCCGCCTCTCCGGGAATGGTGCCTTAGGTCTCCCCACGATTCAGGTCCGGTAATTCCTCCCCACTTCTGAATGGTCTCTTCCTCCCCCTGCCCCTCAGTTTGTTGTCTAAGCTTGCCTTTGATGCTCAGGGCTCCCAGCTTGTCACAAATATACTCGTTTCACTTGTTTTTTCAGGTCTTTGTTGTAAAGAGGGCTCGCCGGAAGTGTCTGTCTATTCCACCATCTTGCCTCCGCCTGTACTTACTTCTTCCACTTGTGTCTTCCATTAGGTGGTAAGATAATAAGATTAGGAGCTGTGTCAATCTTGTCCACTGCTGAATCCCCAGGGCCTAGAGACGCTCAAAATATACTTGTTGAATGAATAAAGGTATTGACATATATTCACTCATTGTTTACAACAACCTCACAGAATAGGTAGAGCAAGTACCAGCATACTCATTTTCTACTTGAGGTCACTGAAGTTCAGAGAAACTAGGGGCCTATAACACAGCTATGAATGGTGGAGCTGAAACTCAACCTCTGAATTTTCTATACCAGTGTTCTTCCCACTATATCACATGCCTAGAAATTCCCTAAGTACTTGTATCCCCATGTCATTTAATCATTGATAGCTGCTCCATAGCCTCTGGAAACAAATTTTAGGTGGCAGAGATAAATATAGATCACAGCCTTCCCTAATAGAATCACTCAAAAGAAGACAGCCAATTCATACACGCCACGCAGGCTTCCCAGACTTCAGCCATAGCTAATCATAAAACCTCTAGATCCTATGCGTAACTCACAAACTATAACTCAGATGTCACAGCTTTAAGGTATCTGTGGCACGGGGCCCTTAATGTCATTTTGCTGAGAAATGAAAATGTACACCCAAAACTTATAAACAATGTAACATGGTTTAACTATAGACCATTTGTTAAAAGGGACTACTCTTCTATGTAAACATATTAATATCAACCACCTTGAGGAAATGCCTACACATATTTACATGCAATCACTGTACTCTGTACTCATATTTTATATAGCCCTAACTTCTAAAACTGCCTGCTTGATGTGATACAGAAAAGCAGGAAGCAACATGGTACCGGTTTACTTTGTGAGAACTTGTGTAAATTGCTAGAGTGTTGAAATTCAGTAAAGGAATGAGTTATGGTATGATCTGGATTAATATTCCAGTCATTAGTTCACTATTCATTGTATTCAGCCCACTCTTGGCTTAGGCTATTTAAAAGCATACCCAGTTTACAAAATATTTTTTAAAAATTCCATGAATTAAAGGGCATTTCCAAGTAAAAGATTATTATTATTACTTAAAGCTTAAAACATAAAGTGAAGTCATTGTGCCTTTTAGGGACTTATCCAGATAACAAGTAAAAGAGAAGTCATTTCTAAGGCAAAAGTAAATACATAAAATAACTGATTTCCTTTGGCTAAGAAGCTGTCAACCATCTCATCCGATAGTTTGTTCAAGAATTTTTGCACCTTCTTCACATAGACTCAAGCCCCGAAGGGTTTTTCAAGCAATGAGACAAGGTCTCTGTTCTGAAATAGACCCAGCAGTGTCAGGGCATACGTTGGTGGGAAATGTGCAGAAGAAAATATTTTAGTTGTATTTAAGTAGAAAAATGAAATTGAACTCTTAACAGGGAGACTGATTCCTTTAGCTGTGGCTCTCATGGTCTCCTCAGATCAAAATAAAATGTGGCAGTTTTAAATCCATGAAGTAACTGAAAAATATACCATGTTTCTAATTGGTGTGGGGGGTCTAACAACCAATTACTTAACATTTGGCCCTCCGTTATCCACAACAATAATATTCTTTTGAGAAGCCCAAAGCATTAATTTCAGGTACAACTTTACAAAATTCCTCATGACAGTCTTGAGTATTCTGTAATATAGGCGATGTTAAACCCAACATTACTTAAGAGGAAAAAAAAAGCCATAATGGAGTTAAGTGAATTGCCCAAGGATACATGACTTACCAATGGCAGAGACCGAAATGCTGGAGTTTGAGTCCAGCCAGAGGTACCTCAAAAGAAAGAATCTGCAATCTACTTCCAAAAATCAGCTGCTGAAAACCTGACAGAGCACAGTTCTACTCTGACACACATAGGGTTGCCATAAGTTGGAAACAACTCAATAGCAACTTTTTTTTTAATGGGATTCTCACAAACGAAATCTGTCTTACTCAAATACACATTTTTAGCAGAAAATTAATGATGTGCTTTAAAATAAAGTGTTCTTTTGAAAGAAGAATTTGAATCAATTAACAACAGAGCAAAGCATTTTCTTGGTAAAAAGTTAAATTTCTGTTAAATTCTAACTTCAAAATGGTCATCAGTAGACTATGGGGTATAATAAAACCAAAAGCCAAGCCTATGTTTAAAAAAAAAATGGAAAGGAGGGCTGGTAATTATACAGTGAGTTCAGATATTGCAAGTTAACAAAAAAAGATTATGCACATATATTCTTATTCCTGCCCCACTCCATCCCACATCAAAAGTATCTTTTCCTCCATAAATAAACTGATTCTGAAAAGTTCCATCTGAATTATGAAGATTAGTTTTGACATCAACAATTTATGGAAACCTGCATACGTTCTCCCAGTAATGTCCACAGTGAGCTGTGTGACCTTGGGTAAATCCCTTCATCTCTCTGAGCCCCAGCTTCATGTGTGAAATGAGTTTAGGCAAGGTAACATTAAAAGCTCCTTCCATATCAAAAGTTATAACCACAAATGACATAAATCACCACCTAAGAATAGATTTTGTTATTACAGTGAAAGACAGTACAATCTAAAAGTACTCACTGAAACTATAAAAATTCTAATTTTCACACTGCTGCTACTTCTCAAAGAATGCCAGGGCTAGTCATTAATATCATCATAGTTTTCTGCCATTCATGATGCGTAACTAATCAAAACAAAACAAAGCAGCTGCCATCGATTCAATTCCAACTCTTAGTAACCCCACGTGTTTCAGATTAGAATTATGCTCCACAGGGTCTTCAAGAATGTGACCTTTCTGAAGTAGATCGCCAGGCCTTTCTTTTGAAGCATCTCTGAGTGCATTTAAACCTCCAACCTTTCAGGTAATAGTCAAACACCTACCTGTTTGCTCCACTTGCTGTTGCTGGATGTCGTAGAGTCAGTTATGACTCATGGCGACCCTATGTACAACAGAACAAAACACTGCCCAGTCCTGTGCCATCCTCACAATTGTTGTTATGCTTGAGCCCGTTGTTGCAGCCACTGTATCAGTCCATCTCCTTGAAGGTCTTCCTCTTTTTCGCTGACCCTCTACTTTACCAAGCACGATGTCCTTCTCCAGGGACTGAGCTCTCCTGATAACATGTCCATAGTATGTGAGATGAAGTCTCCCTATCCTTGCCTCTAAGAAGCGTTCTGGTGGTACTTCTTCCAAGAAACATTTGTTCATTCTTCTGGCAGTCCATGGTATGTTCAATATTCTTTGCCAATACCATAATTCAGACGCATCAATTCCCATGTATATCAGGTGATTGAAAACACCGTGGTTGCACCTTAGTTCTCAAAGTGACATTTTGGCTTTTTAACACTTTAATGAGGTCTTTCTCAGCAGATTTGCCCAAGGCAATGCATTGTTCGATTTCTCTTGGCTGCTGCTTCCATGGGTATTAACTGTAGATCCAAATAAAGCGATATCCTTGACAACTTCAGTCTTTTCTCCGTTTATCATGATGTTGCTTATTGATCCAGTTGTGAGGACTTTTGTTTTATGTTGAGGTGTAATCCATACTGAAGGCTGTAGTCTATGATCTTCATCAATAAGTGCTTCAAGTCCTCTTCACTTTCAGCAAGCAAAGTTGTGTCATCTGCATAATGCAGGTTGTTAATGAGTCTTCCTCCATTCCTGATGCCCCATTATTCTTCATATAATCCAGCTTCTCCGATTATTTGCTCAACATACAGACTAAGTATGGTGAAAGGATACAACCCTGAAGCACACCTTTCCTGTTTTAAACCACTCAGTATCCCCTTGTTCTGTTCGAACGACTGCCTCTTGGTCTATGTACAGGTTCCACATGAGCACAATTAAGAGTTCTAGAATCCCCCTTTGTAATGCCATCCATAATTTGTTATGATCCTTACAGTAGAATGCCTTTGCATAGTCAATAAAACACAGGTAAACATCTTTCTGGTATTCTCTGCTTTCAGCCAAGATCCATATGACATCAGTCAGCAATGATATCCTTGTTCAAAGTCCTCTTCTGAACCCAGCTTGAATTTCTGGCCGTTCCCTGTCAGTGTACTACTGCAGCCACTTTTGAATGATCTTCAGAAAAATTTTACTTGTGTGTGGTATGAATGATATTGTTTGATAATTTCTGCATTCTATTGGATCACTTTTCTTTGGAATGGGCACAAATATGGATCTCCTCCAGTCGGCTGGCCAGGTAGCTGTCCTCCAAATTTCTTGGCATAGACAAGGGAGCGCTTCTAGTACTGCATCTGTTCGTTGAAACATCTCAATTGGTATGCTGTCAATACCTGGAGCTTTGTTTTTCACCAGTGCCTTCAGTGCAGCTTGGATTTCTTTCAGTATCATCAGCTCTTTATCACATGCTACACCCTGAAATGGCTGAACATCAACCAGTTCTTTTTGGTACAGTGGCTTGGTTTGTGCCACTACCTTTATATAATTTACGTATTCCGTAGCTAATGTGTTTCATAAAGCTTTGAGAGGAACTAATAAAGCAATTATTACATGGCATGCTAACTGCCTAAGATATAACACTTTAGTTTATTTACAAAGATCTTAGGCATAGAAAAGCTGAGAGATTTTTCTTAAAGTCTCTCTTGAGGCAGGCAACCATTGAGTTTAGACTTCAAGACAAGCCTGTCTTCTGTTCCTTCTGCCAAGCTGTCTCTAAACCAGTTGCTGTGGAGTTGATTCTGACTCATGGAGACCCTGTGTGTCAGGGTAAAACTGTGTTCCATAAGGCTGTCATGGCTGTAATCTTTCAGAAGCAAATTGCCAGATTTTTCTTCTGAGGCACCCATGGGTAGTTTTGAACCCCCAACCTTTTGGTTAGTAGCCAAATGCTTAACCATTTGTGCCACCCAGGGACTCATAAACTGTCTCTACAACTATCTTCTATAGTCACAAAGTGTTGGTATGGGAATTAAGTTATAAAATACTGACTCTGCCCACAGTGATGTGTCTCCCTCAAAAATACTGGCAGACAGGCACAATTCCTATAATGTCTCATTAGATATTCCAGGTTGTTCATAGCCACAGACAGGTGATTGCAAAATGAGAAGATCATTGGACAAACGCTCAACTGTTCCCTATAGGAATCTCACCCTGCTTCTTTGTCACTGGTAATATTCTAGAACCTCCTATTTTGAATTCTCTATACTATGTCAGAAGCCCTAGTGGCTCATTGGTTAAGAGCCCGGCTGCTAGCCAAAAGGTCGACAGTTTGAATCCACCAGCCGCTCCTTGGAAATCCTATCAGGCGGTTCTACTCTGTTCTATAGGATCACTACGAGTTGGAACAGATTTGATGGCAATGGGTTTTAAACTTTGTCAGGGGAAACTGAGACTATTAAATTGACCATTAGTGTATTAGTTCCCTATTGCTTCTGTAACGAATTAACACAAATTTAGTGGCTTAGAACAACACAAATTTTTTGTCTTATAACAAAGTTCTAGAGGTCAGAATTCCAGAATGAGTTTCTCTGGGCTAAAATCAAGGTGTCAGCAGGACTGCGTTCCTCTCTGGAGACTCTAGGTAGGGGAGAACTTACTCCCTTGTTATTTCCAGACTCTAAAGTGGAGGGCCAGAGAAAAAGAGGAAGATCCTCAACTAGATGGATTGACACAGTGGCTGCAACAGTGGGCTCAAGTGTAACAATGATTGTGAGGATGGCACAGGACCGGGCAGTGTTTCATTCTGTCGTACACAGTGTCACTATGGGTTGGAACTGACTCAACAGCACCTAACAACAACAGAGGCTGCCTGCATTCCTTGGCTCGTGGTCCCTTCCTCCACTGTCAAGCCAGCAATGGCCATTCAAGTCCTCCTCACATTGTATCCCTCTGACACTGACTCTTCTGTCTCCCTCTTTCACTTATAATGAACCACATGATTACATTGGACTCACCCAGATAATCCAGGATAATCTCCTATCTCAAGATCCTTACTTTAATAACATTCACAAATTCCCCATTGACAGGTTGCAGGGGTTAGGATATGGACATCTTTGGCTGTCATTATTCTGCCCACCACAATTGACTCTAACACTAATAATTAATACACTGTGATTGTACACAGATATTCACCCATGTAAATTCACCCAGTGAATTCACCCAGTGAATCTAGCTACGGTAGTCCAATGATTGTAAGGAGGCCCTCCTTTTTTCACTTAACTCTAAAACAGAAGCACAGCTCTTACCTCCCTCACAGCATTTATCTCGGGTACCATCAGAGTGTCTCTCAGCCACAATGGCAATTGGAGGACACGGTCTTAGTATGCATGTTCTCAGAATTTTAAATACATACATGTACATATCTCAGACTACACTGAAGACGTATACAAAAAGTTTTAAGATTAAAAACTTTAAAAATAATTAGTGAGGCTCGTATTAGAAGGTGGCAACCACAATGGTAAAAAAGGGACATAAAATACATGCATCATATGGAGTCAGTCTGGACACAATTAAAACCCGTTTTCTGCAAACTACAGGGAGATGTGACAAGGGTTTTACTTTATGTGAAGGGCTCTAATATCAAGGAAAGGATTTACTTCAGAATACAAAGGTCGGCAGTTTGAATCCACCCAGAGGTGCCTCAGAAGAAAGGTCTGGCAATGTACTTCTGAAAAATTAACTACTGAAAACTCTATGGGGCACAGCTCTACTCTGAAACACATGGGTTTGACATGAGTTAGAATTGACTCCACAGCAATCGGTTTTGGCTTTATGTGTGACAACTCTACTTTGGAAATGTGAATTTCAAAAAGCAGTATATTAGAATATTTGCAGAGTTGCAGATCCTATTTAACCTTTTCTTAGTACCTTTTTCCTTGCTTATAACAGAACTGCTTTGGGGCACAAACTTTGTTAGTAAATGTCACGTTCAACTACCTGCAAATCACTGTGCCTTCTTACGGTAGCAAACGTCATGTTCAACTAACTACAAATCACTGTGTCTTCTTACAATGGCATAGAAAAGAACCATATCGAGAGAGAGAGAGAGTGCAAGAGCGAGAACATGAAGTCTACAACAATATTTCTCCTTAGGAGCAGAATTCACTTTCAGTGGAAAGGGAATAATAGGTAGGATTCTCTTCTGTGCCAATATTATGATTTCCAATCAAAACAAGGAGCTGGGATTCTCCTGAAACTTCACCTGGGACTATTAAAAGCAAATGCACAATTCCAATTATAAAAGAAAAAAGCTAACAGTTTTAACGTATCGTCATGGGCTACTAGTGGTACATACACACAATGGGATACTACGCAATGAAAAAGAATAATGACGAATCCACGAAACATCTCACAACGTGGATGAATCTGGAGGACATTATGCTGAGTGAAGTAAGTCAACCACAAATGGACAAATATTGTATGAGACCACTATTATTAATAGTCAAAAAAAGGTTTAAACACAAAAACAGTTTTTGATGGTTACCAAGGATGGGAGGGGAGGGAGGGAAAATCACTGACTAGAGAGTAGAAACATGTTAACTTTGGTGAAGGGAAAGGCAGTATACGGTATGGGGGAAGTCAGCACAACATGACCAAGCCAAGGGAAGACACTGAGAGGTACGCAATAATAAAAGGCAATTACTGTAAATACTATAACATATACAATCCTTCAACAACAGTAATAACAAACGATAATTTGAGTGTATATACAGGTAAATATGTATGCTGAATAGGTGTGGAAGGGTTTATGGGAGTACAGTCACATGCATATATAGGTTTGGATGTGGATATTTCTACATACAGATTTATATGTGTTACATGTATATTCATATATAAAGTAGAGCACACAGCGGGCACAGTCATGGAAACATCCTAGACATAGCTAAACATGTCGTGGGACTGAGTTACTGGGCTTGCAGCCTGGGGAACATAGTCTTGGGGGACATCTAGGTCAAATGGCATAACATAGTTCATAAAAACAACATTCTACATCCTACTTTGGTGAGTAGCATCTGGGATCTTAAAAGCTTGCAAGTGGCCATCTAAGATACAACTATTAGTCTCTTTCCATTCGGAGCAAAGGAGAGTGAAGAAAACCAAAGACTCAAGGAAACAGCTAATCCAAAGGACCATAAGAACCACAGCATCCACTAGTCTGAAACCAGAACTAGATGGTGCCCAGCTACCACTACGGACTGTTCTGACCAGGGTAACAACAGAAGGTCCCGGTTAGAGGGGGAAAAATGCAGAACAAAACTCAAATTCATAAAAAAGACCAGATTTACTGGTCTGAGAGAGACTGGAGGAGTCCATTCTAAGGCCCTTAGACACTTTTCTAACTTGAAACTGAAGCCATTCCCGGAGATCACCTTTCAGCCAAATTATAAACAGGGATATAAAATAAACAGCAACACCTGTGAGGAAAGTGCCCCTTAGAACTGTCATCTGTATGAGACCAAAACGGCTAGATCTTTCCAAAGCAAAGCTGATAAGCCAGGAAGGGGCAAGAAAAGTGACAGATGGAAATGAGGAACTCAGAGGGGAAACAGGGAGAGTGCTGATACATTGCAGGAATTAGAACCAATGTCACGGAACAATTAGTGTACAAACTATCAAATGGGAAATGAATTTGTTCTGTAAACCTTCACCTAAAGCACAATAAATTTGAAAAAGTTCTTTCTTGCAAAGGAACTCAAAATACTTGCTATTAATCATATTTTTAAAAAATCTAACATTCCTGTGACATAGTGAAAAAGTCATTTTTTTTTTGAGTGGAAAAAGGGACAGAGGTTAACCCATTTCCCTAAGGCCCTTTATTCCCCAATCCAGGGCTCCCTTGTTGATTAGTACACTGAGTATAGGAAGAATTCCAAACAAACTACCATTAAACAACATTAAAAAGTCACGGTCCTTAGTTTTAAGTTCTAAAACAGCTGTGTTCTACCATAGTAAACAGCAAAATTCATAATTTTGTTACAATTTTTTCCTCTGGAAATTGAACCTTTAAAAGGCATTCCATCAGGTCTTATATTAGCCAGGTTACGTGATTTTCTTCATCAATCACACCACCCAGTACCATAAAGAATGTCCGATACTTACGTAGGATTTAGAGAATCATTGATTAAAAACTATTTAAAACACTGATCTTGAAATTAGATTTAATAAACTGAAAGTCTCATGAAATAGCCAGTATTTCCTATGGCATGATCTCATAGTGTACTGACCCACAGGCATGACCAACTCCAAGAATGAAGAAGTACAGAAGAGAAGAGAAAAAGTTATCAAATCTATTTTAAGTTTTTCAAAGTAAGACTCTGAACTCTTTTTCCCCCTATAGAGTTGAGTATTGTATCAGCAGGTGTTGAGAAATATATGTTGAAACGATAACCGGTGAGATTCTACTTACTGTACAGTGCTTTACTCCCTCTGTCCCCAGTTTCAAGAAATTGATCTCCTTCACCACACAAAAAAGAAGTAAAAATATCCTTCATTGATCACACAGGTTTCCACAACAGAAAGTAGTACTGCTGCATATAACCAAGAGAAGTTGTATATTTCCTTCTTTGGAGAGTTTGCTAAGATAAAACTGATTACCATCTTTCTGGGACAGTTCATAGTCAGTCCTTACATGGAAGGACCGGATGACCTCCCATGATCCCATGATCCCTTCTAGCCAGATGCTTCTAATACTTTATCTTCAGTATATGTTTGTTGCTGATAAACATGAAAGAGACAGAAAGCCAATTTCTATACAATGGAGAAGGGACTTCCAGTATTACACTCAAGGTTTCTTAGTAACAAGTTACATTTTTAACAATTAAAAAGATTAGTGTCTTAATCCATGCCCTTTATACCCAGATGTAGTTGTTTTAGTCCACTTAAATCCATTGCCGTCGATTTTGACTCATAGCGACCCTACAGGGCAAAGCAGAACTGCCCTATAGGGTTTCCAAGGAGCAGCTGGTGGATGATTTGAACTGCTGACCTTTTGGTTTGCAGCCGAGCTTTTAATGACTATGCCACCAGGGCTCCTTTGTCCACTTAGAGTACCATTAATAAAAATTTGAAAGCCGTAATGCTATTTCCAAAAAACAACCTTGGTAATAGGAGAACATTTACCCACCAGAACAGTGGGGATCAACTGGATTCTGATATTTAACTCTTGATAATAAAGACACCGTTTTTGACAGGGTTCACATGTTTGTGGTGGGGAGAGTTAGGGATATTTTGGAACAGGGAGGGGAAAGGGAAAGAGGAACTAAAGTTATCTTTCTTTGCCTAATGATTTACTGGAAGCATAAGGAGAAATATCGATTTATTCCAGCCCTTAGCCTTTGTACCATATGCTTCGCCAAAGGAAAACATATGCAACAACCTCCCACCTCCCACTCCCCACACGCACTGGAAGGTCTGGCTCAAGAGATGACCTTTATCAAATTTAATTGTTAGCAGTGGTGTGAACTAAATCCAAAGTAAATGAAGCAAGCTGGCACACAAAACCCTGAGCCAATCATCAAATCAAATTCTTGAGAATCAGATAAGCCTTGGCAAAGAAAAGGAAAGATCCAAGGAGAGCAAGAAGGGAGAGACAAATATAAGATAGCTGGGGCACTGTAAAAAAAAAAAAAGTTAATGAATACACTTCAGAATTTTGTAAGGCATAACTGTTTACAAAATAAAGACCGAGGCCAAGGTAAGGGTTATAGAGAAGTCTGAAAGGTATTACCCAGATGATGAAAAAGAGGCTTAGGATGCTTTGTTCCAGAATCCCAAGGTGACTGATAGAAATAGTTAGGCAATGATACCACAAATCTTCAACTTGTCATTACTACTATATTTAGCTTTAATCAGAACTGTATAATAGTCATGCCTCCACAAAATGTTCAGATATAAGAACAAAGTGCAAATTTTGCTTGGGACACACTTCCCACATCATTCTCCAGGGAAATGGCAGGAAAACCAGGTAAAGGTTGAACTGAAGCAATAAACTATCACTGTCTTCAGAATAGTTATTCCAAGAGGAGATTATTGTCAAGGTGACTTTGAAGGGGTAGGCAAAGGACATTTGGACATTTGTTGGGGAGTGGGGGACAGGAGCTTGCTGACTCCTGTGACACAATTTATTAACTTGCAGACATGTGGTTCCTGAAGTACCTCTGCCTTTGAGCCCCTCGTATACGCCTCCTTGTTTTCGGTCAATATACCCTAATCCCCCAAATCTACTTCCCCTCTCATTCTGGCTCAAGGGAGAGAATGAGACATCTTTATTCCTGGTCCTTTCTTGGCTTTGATAACTTAAGTCCAGAGTCTAGCCCAGTAGCTGGCAATAATTATTTTCTGGATGAATGAATGCATTTGGGAGTGAAAGGAAGAGAATCTCCAGCACAATCCATAGATCCTAAATTGGAAGGACCTGTCTACATAACCAAGTTAAATTGTCCATCTGGCACAAGGCTCTTCACATGAGCATCTCTGTCAAGTGCTTATATGGTGTGTGCATGTGTGAATGTTATTAAGTTAGTTCAATG
Organism: Elephas maximus indicus; assembly: GCF_024166365.1. Taxonomy (NCBI): domain Eukaryota; kingdom Metazoa; phylum Chordata; class Mammalia; order Proboscidea; family Elephantidae; genus Elephas; species Elephas maximus. Next base: position 85,847,259 of record NC_064846.1, read on the forward strand.
TAGAAATATTGAACCAGGGATCCATAAAGTCTCTAATCTAGCATTTAATAATTTCATTTACGTGGAGTACCAAATGTCTAATTTAATTCTATTTATCTTTGTCTTCTTTCTTAAACTGCATTCACCAGATCCCAAATCAGCCCGAAAATCTTAATGTGGGTTCCCAAAAATCTTAATGGAGGTTATCTGCCTACCAACCCCCAAATCCTATGCTCCTTCCAGCCTTCTGGAAGCTGGATCTGATTGGTGGAAAGGGGATTTCAATGTAAAAGGCAGATTAAAAAAAAATGAAACAGATCAGATCCATTATACTTTCTTATGACTAAAATAACCCATCTCATAAAAAGAAGTTAGATCGCAGCGATCAATATTTTCTAAAGAGTCAAACTGGTCTTTACTGACATTTGGCAAATGGGGGTAATGGAAATTTTCCAGCTGTTCTTCATACTTTCCATAAGGACTTCAACTTTCCTGCCTATTTTTTTTATATAAGGGTAGTTTAAATTTGCCACTAAAAATACTTTTTGCTTCATGGTCAACACAGACTTTATATGATAACTGAAATGGGGAAAGCATTTATACTTACAGTACTTTCTGGAATAATTAAGATTTGTCTTGATAAAAATTATGCATTGGGCATTTTCAAATAGAAATAAAATAAATGGTTTTGATTTCATTGTTTGTACTACAAATATTCATCTTCTCTTATACCTGGAATTTTTCCCAAAATATTAATTTTTAAAATATTTCAACCACTAGTTACTGAGTTGAAGTTGATTCTATGGAGAAATAATCAACAATTATCTGATAATCTAGGCTGGGAAAACAGACAAATAGGATTTTTCAAGCAAAATTCTAGTTAATTCAGTTTTGTTCTTTTTTAATAGCTCTGGAATTAACATGATTTTAATTATTTTCAAGGATCTTCTTTATCCTTTCATTTCACTAACTATTCAAATATTAGTCTACATTCTCACCTCTTCCTCTTTATGTAAGTCTTCCTTAACCCTTCCCAGTTGGGCTGTTGTCCTTACCATTCCACTGAAAGTGCTATTTCCAAGGTCACTAATAGTTTCTTTATTTTTTAACTCAATGGACTTTTCTCAGATTTCACTATTCCTGTGTGGCACTAGCTTGATAACATTTCCTCCTCTATTTTCCATAACAAGATGCTACCCTCATATTTTCTAATGAGTCTTCCTGTTTCCTTCTGCTCCATAAATGTTAATGTTCACCAATGTCCTGTCCTTGTTCTTAGCCCTCTTCTCATCTCACTCTATAATTCCTCCGTCGGAGGGAGCTCATTCTTGCCCATGGTTTCAAGCATGACCTCTCTGTCAATGACTCCCACATCTACTCTGCAAACACAATCTCTCCTAAACTCTAGTCACACACTTCCACCTAGCAAGTGCGCATGTCTGCTTGGATGAGCTGTTTGCACTTTAATTTAATAATGTCATCCATTCATTCATCAACAAATATTTATTTAGAAACTCGCCAAGTGTAAGTATATTCTGGGCAATGAGAGGCTCCGCCTACTGGATGGAGTACATAATGTTGCTCATAACCGCTTGTTGAATTTTGAAATAGTACTATTCTAAAGTAGATATCTACAAAGTATCTTTAACTTTTAACAGGCCCATCAATACGTGAGGAAGAAAGTTAGGAATGAAACAGAAATCTATTCTGTTAGGTACAAAAATATGATTTATGTGTCTTCAAACAGTTGCTGTGCTGGAGGCAACCTCTACAGTTTAAGAATGTCTTCAGAATAAAAAGATTTAACACTAGTACATGCAACACGCCTGTGGTTTTTTTACCATATGCTTTTACATAGAAAAATGGCTCACCATTAATCATACGAAATGAACATTGCTATAAATTTTTACTAAAAAAAGGATGGAAATCAAGGCCCACCATTCCAACTTCAAATATTTCTGGGAAATCTCATAAGGACAACAAAAGGTGGTCATTTTTGCAAGTATAGTATAATTGGGTCACAATGATCTTATTCATTGGGAGATAATCTACTTTTTCTTATAATACTTGTTGCAGCAATCCATGTTTTGACAAATCAAAGGCTCAGATTTTGCTATTTTCTTTCCTCAGAATCTCTTAGCATGAGCTTTTGCACAGTATGGTATCTCATTTTTGTACCAACATCCCCTTTTTAGGTGTTCTCCACATAGTCCAAGCAATATAATGTTTACGCACTATTTCCCTAGTTTTACACATTAACCTAAAAGCACAATTCTAAGAATTTCCTAAAAAAGAACCAATTGCCATGGAGTCAATTCTGACTCACAGCAACCCCATGTGTCAGAGTAGAACTGTGTTCCATAGGGTTCTCAATGGCTGATTTTTTGGAAATGGATTTCCAGGCCTTTCTTTGGAGGTGTCCCTGGATGAATTCAAATATCCAACCTTTTGGTTAGCAGCCAAGCGTGTTAACCATTTGCACCATGGAAGGATTCCAAGACTTCCCTACCCCAATCATATTATGCAGTGAAAAATATTCAAATACATATCTGTAAATGAGTGATTTTCAAAAAGTAATTAGATATTGATTTGTACTAAATCATTTGGACATTTAGACATAAGTTATTCAGTCAAGATTTTGTTAGATGCTTAGGATTTTAAAGTATCATACAGTGTATCATGTTTCATGAAATCCGGAGTGACTAACTTTTGAAAGTACAGACATGCAGTGTGGCTGGTGAGGCCTCTCCCAATCAGTCCCTGCCATTTGAGCAGCATAAAGATTCCCTGTAATATGTAGTTTTAGTTCTCCAGTTCAGCCTTTTGGTAGTAAAGTCAGATTAAAATCCCAAGTGAGGCCCATTCTTCTCTCTTAAGCCCCCCATAAGAGCCTACTCATAATCATACAATTTCTAAGTGGATACAAACACATGCCAAAAAAAAAATCATTCTTTAATTTCAGCTTCACTATCTAAGAACAGGAAACCCTGGTGGTGTAAGTGGTTAAGAGCTACATCTGCTAACCAAGAGGTCGGCAGTTCAAATCCACCAATGGCTCCTTGGAAACCATATGGGGCAGTTCTACTCTATCCTATAGGGTCGCTATGAGTCAGAATGGACTCGGCGGCAACGGGTTTGGTTTTTGGTATCTAATAATAAATCCCAATCCAATTGGACTATAAGTAAAGGTTTAGTCACATTTTCTCATAAAATTTTTGGACTTGCCTTTCAACATCCTCTTTTTCCAAAACAAGGCAACCTGAATTTAAAGTTTGGTATAGAGCTGGCCTTATTCTGGATCTGGTCACACTTCGTACTTTTTTTAAAACTCACCAGGTATTTGTCTTGTTACCTGGACAACTCTCTATATCGACTACACGGCCCCCTCAAGTATCCCCTCAACAATGCTCAAAAGATTTAAATTTAACATCTTCATTCTTACAGATTTTTTAAGTAGAAATTCACACCAACTTGGGCTTTTTTGAAAAGCTCTAAATATTCAGCTTACGTAGAAGACCAATTATGTTTAAGTTTCTGAAAGAATGAGATGTGTTTCTGTAATTTTCAGTAGTGCATTCCCAATAACAGCACCGCAGAAGCTTTTTTCCATTATAATCTTGTGAGGATAACGGGAGACAAAGAAAGGTTTAGTGACCAACTCAAATGACACAAAACCAAAAAAAAAAAAAACACTAAACCTGTGGCCGTTGAGTTTATTCCGACTCATAGCGACCCTATAGGACAGAGCAGAACTGCCCCATAGGGTTTCCAAAGAGTGGTTGGTGGATTCGGACTGCTGACCTTTTGGTTAGCCGCTGAATGCTTAATCACTGCACCACCAGGGTTTTTTCTTATCTACTTTTATTTAGATTATTTTACACAAGATAAATTTCTTACATTGGGACAAAGGTACATATTCTGCATTCTAATAGTATACTGAGCTATTAGGACTTCAGGTTACTGCTCTGAAGAATTCTTAGTTTTTTTTCTTGATATAACAGGCCATCAGAATTGTTCTTGATACTTCTATACTCAATTAATTAAGAAGTACTTTCATGATTCTCCAAGCTTAGCAGAAATGCAGTATTGCAATTACTTATAAATTAGTTTCAGGGTCACGTTCCCAGTGAGTAATTAATAAACATCGATCAGTAGGCAGAATAGCACAGGGGTTAAGATCATGATAAACCTGGGGTGTCTTGCTAGCTCTTTCACCTCATTACCTCTCTGAGCCTGTTTCCGCTTCTAAAAAAATGAGGATAATAAGAAAACTGACTTAACTGATTTGTCACGAGAACTAAAGGGTATAATACATGTAAAGTTCTTACTGCTTATGCCTGGCACATTGTAACTGCTCAATGAATAGTAGTTCTTCATATTTTTATCAACTAAAACTTACAAGTTACTTGCATAAGAAATTAAAGTAAGATGACTCATCGTATTTTTAGCATATTAACTGCTGTGCTTGTTTCCTTCTAAATTAGCTTTGAAATATCACACTGGATAGAAAGGTTTCCATTATCATCCAGCTACTATAAAATATATATTTACAGTTATGATTTTATCATTGAGAAATATGATGAAACAACTGGCTGAGTGGTGGTGGTGATATAAACAGACAAAATTTTCTCATGTTGTAACCTCAGGTGAATATTCTCTAGTGTTTAAAAGGTAGAGTTCTATTTGTCTTGACTCACTGTTGGAGATTCCTCAAGCAGAAATGTATGGCTCCACTCAAACTCTGTGATAGGGTCTCATTTCCATAAGGCACTATGTCAAAGGAACAGAACTCAAAGACTAGAGTCCAAAACCAGAGCTTACAAGTTATAACAGTACTGTCTTCCTGATGAATTTATAAGATTTACAGAATCATAAAAAGCTACCTTTTAATTACATCTGTCTATAGCCAAAACCTTGAAATCTTTTTTTTTTTTTCACTCTGTGTGAATCAAAATATAGGACTGAATCATTTGGTGAGTTTCTCCATATATGTTGCCTGAAAGTCTTAACCTCAGGCAGTGGATTTTGCCTAAAGAGGAGAGTAGAACCTATTCATCAACAAAAGAATACAGAGACACATAAGAGAGCTGTTCCTTTTGAAGATCATTTTTACTCGGTGCTGATAAATCTAAGCCTTGCTTTTTACTAGGTGACTGATTTTTTCAATTCCTTGAATATTTGCAGAAGTAGAAAAATGTATCATATTTCTGAGTACCACTTGGCTGCATTTTCACAAGCTTATAGGAGTTCTATACGAAGCCCTTAATTTCAGTTTGAATTATTAAAACATCAAAAGACCTAGGTGAACCAATTCCATCTAAACCAGTCAACAATTTTATTTTTTCCTCATCTCATAACAAGAAAAAATTGAACTAGAGTGGCTATTAGAGGAGAAGACTTTAGATCTGACATTGTTGCAGGGCTCAGTTGTAGATTACATGACTCCCTAACGAGGGGAATCAGACAGTATCTTCAATTCTCCTCTTGATTTAATCACTTGATTTAGAACCCAGGATTGATCAGCTCAAGTCCATTATTAACCAATAAAAGTCATTGTTCATAAAAAGAGAAACACTGAAACTATTATTCTTCCAGTTACAGTTAATCCCCTCCAGGTATATTTATTGATCTTCTTAATTGAAAATATTTCTGCACATTAATATCAAGCCAGGATATTGACATACCTACTGACTTAACCAACTCTTTATGGTTTTAACCAGCATTGTAAAAAAGCCTATTGGTTACATGTATATCTTTTTATACATATTTACTAAAATATTACTATACTCTATTTTCTATTTGCAGTGTAGTTTGGCACCTCTCCTCAGGCCTTCCTAAGTTTCCCTTTAGTCATGCCTTAGAATTTATTGTAGCTCACTGCTGGTCAGTCATCTAATTCACAAAGACGCTGGGGCAGCAAAGAACACATTCTCCATTCAGCCAGCCCTGAAGTTCATTGACTAATATCTCTGACAGTCCTCATTAAATGGGAGCCTGGGCTCATTAGTACAGCCAGGTGAAATCCACATTACAAAAGCTTACTGGGTATATGAAAACAAACAGACAAAATTGTGAGAGCCCAGCCTGGCACTGCTTTCATAAAGCAGATTCAAATGTTCTCAAATTATGCAATTTTTTGCTATCAGCCTATGGGGCAAGTTCATAAATCATTGCTGGATCCGAACCAATGCTCTCTTGTATGACTATAACTAGTCAATCCAAAAGCAGTTAACTCTTCAGAACTTACTGGACTGTCTTCAAATGGCTTGATATAGGGAATAAGTCCCAAAACTTGGTTTAAACTGTTTATTTCTCATGTCTCATGAAGTTTCTATATGATAATGCTTGCCTAGATATGGTTACTAGTATGTTTGTTATATTTATTTTCATAAGAGGGGGATCTTGATGTTACTATTGTTTCTAAAGACTACTTACAATGCTGTCTCTTTAACATATGTTTGCCTTTGTTGTATGTATAGAGTTTGGGGGCATAAGGGTATTACATTTTCATTCTGGCTTTTACTAGACAGTGGTCCTCTAACATACTAAGTTGGTACCCTAGCCACATCCATAAAATATGAAATGCTTCTAAGACCTGAAGTAAAGGGAATATGCAGCTGTCAGTTACAGCACGTATGCGATGACAGAAGCATAGCTCTGAATGGCATGCGAGCACTATGAAACGATAAATACCATCAATATGCAGTCTCTTTACTGGACAAAATACATTCTTCGAGATATGAAATGAGAATCAGACTGAAGGAATCATGCAACTGAAAGATGATTTCCATAGGAATGAAAAGATGAAATATTAAAAGAAGATGGCTACTTTATTGTGAGGCCCATCACTTTAACCTCAGATGTTCACAATGCCTACCAAAAAGTGATATAAAATAGAGCAAAATATTGAAATTATAAATGGAATAAAACAGTGAAAATGTATATATTATTTCTTCAAGAAATATTTCTAGGTGCTTTCGTGTGATTCTACTATAGTCATTAAAACCACTGCTTTATTATTGCACTGTCACTTTAAAACAATTACTTGATTTTGTCTTTGACTAATTTCACTATATTCTTATGTAATTAATTGATTATTTTAAAACTTACTTTGTACTCCTTCTAAAAAAAAGATGCAGTAGTCTGCTTCTGTAAAGATTTATAGCTTTGGAAACCTTATGGGGCAGTTCTACTTTGTCCTATAGGGTTGCTGTGAGTCGGAATCACATCAACTGCAGCGCGTTTTGGGGTTTGGCTAGCCATACAGGAGCACTAATGGAACAGTGGTTAAATGCTTTGATAACCAAAAAGTTGGCAGTTTGAACCCACCAGTCACTCCACTGAAGAAAGATGTGGCAGTCTGCTTCCATGAAGATTACAGCCTTGGAAACCCTATGGGCAGTTGTACTCTGTCTTATAGGGTTGCTATGAGTTGGAATCAACTCTATGGCAATGGGTTTGGTTTGGGTTTACAGCCATACAAAGACATAAAGACATTTTTCAAGGAAGAGAATCAAAGTTGTAAAAATTTAATATATAGCACAGGCCACCATAAGAAAGAATAAACAAATACCATAAAAAAATGTGTCCTTAGTTTTATTATATGAAATCATACAACAAAACTAAGTTGTGTAAGAATATGGTACTACTAACCACCAGGAGTTCATGCTTGAATTACTCCTTCCTGCCATCCCACCTGACCCTAAGTTATGAAAAAAGGACACAATTTGCCTCTTTAAGCTTTATCCAGTCTTAAATGCTAATTATAGATTCCAAATCACTTGGTATGACAAGATTTTAATATAGTATTTACATAATTTGTATTCAAAAACTATACAGAGAGGAGGTGTAAATAACAGTGTTTAAGCGTGGGTTCTGGAGTCAGATCAGCCTGGGTTCTAATCTCAACTATGCCATTTCTAGCTCTTAGATCTTGAGCAACTTACCTAATGTTCCTGGGTCTTAGAGATGCCCCTCACCAATTACATAAAATGAGGCTAATAATGGTACTGACTTCATAGGGTTTTTTGAGGATGAAAATAAATGAAATAATGTACGTAAAGCACTGAGCACAGTGCCTGACTTGTATGATGCATAAATAGATGTTATTTTTTATTATTATTAGAGTCAAATCCTGGTCAGCCATGCTAATGAAAAGGTACTACAACAACAAAAATAAATCTAGCAGCACAATATACAGTTTTTGAATGTTATGCTACTTTAAAACTTGTATTTGCATTTTTCTTGATGTTCTGGCAATTTGCAACACTTCAAACAAACTATTACAGCCAAAATGTGATGGACTGGACTAGAAAACAATCTCCTTGCTTAGAATTCTTCTCTAGAGGTCGAGCATAAAGTCAGCTTTGCCTCTCAGATTAGTAAAAACTGATAGTGATGATGGTTACACAACATGATGAATGTAATTAATGTCACTGAATTGTACATGCAAAAAATGTTGAAATGGCAAATGTTTTGTCATATATATAGTACCACAATAAATAAATAAATAAGCCACCCCATCTCTCTAAATGTATTTTTATCTCTGCCTGGTTTGGAGGAAGCAATTAAATGCTTGGGTTTAAAAAAAGGCTTTCAGCAAAATAGAACTGAAAGCAAACAGATGGTCATAAACAGATTCTTAATCTCTTTAATTTTATCAATAAGAAATTAAATACAAAATTCCCCTTGGTAATTCAGTTAAAACAGAAAATATTCTGTAAACGATACATGGTTGATTGCACAATATACATTTTAGAAAAGATTCTAGAGATTAACTGCAGAGAATTAGAACATTCAATCTGAATGTGTCTGGAGCTTCAATTTATGTTTTCCCAGGCCAACACAGGTGGAGAGTTGATCTTAAGGTTTCTTGATCAAAACCCTTCCTCACCAGAATAACTGATTCTAGTCAAAGAGCTGGAGATTAATCCATTTTATCTTCCTCTCCCACCAGATTTTACTAAACCTCCACAACACATGGTTTCCTACAATCATTTGACCTTTAAGCATCTTTTTAAATATCTCAAGAACTATCACCATTGATACCTGTGTTTTCCTAGCCTCTTTAAGTTGGGTCAAATTACTCCAATAGCATTGCCATTGTTAGGAAATTTAGAAAATCAGCCATCAAATTATTGGGTGCAAAGTTGCAAGCACAGACATTGAGTTCATGCATTGCCATGTGACAGCTGCCATTCTCCACTGTTTATGGCATCAAAAAAACATGTCCATGACATTTTGTTTATCCATTCATCTGTTAATGGGCATTTAGGTTGTTTCTACCTTTTGACTACTGCAAATAGTGTTGCAATGAACACTGGTGTACAAGTCTCTGTTTGAGTCTCTGCTTTCAAGTCTTTTGGGTATATACCTAGGAGTGGAATTGCTGGGTCTTATGGTAGTTATATTTTTATTTTTTTGAGGGACTGGCACACTGTTTTCCACAATAGATGTGCCATTTTGCATTCCCACCAGCTATGGATAAGTGTTTCAATTTTCCCACATCCTCAAAAACATTTGTTATTTTCTGGGTTTTTTTTTTTTTTTAATCTTAGCCATCCTGGTGAGAGGAAAAATGGTATTACATCATGGTTTGGATTTGCATCTCTCTGATGGCTAATGATGCTGAGCATCTTTTCATGGGCTTGGTGGCCACAAGCACATGTCTGTAGAAGAATACTGATGGAAAGGGAAAAATGCATAACAGAATTTCAAATTCCCATGGACTCCACTTTCTGGAGCCATGGGGGCTGGATAAAACCCTGAAACTATTGCACTGAGATAATCCTTAAAACTTAAGCCAAAAATATCCCCTTAAGTCTTCTTAAAACCAGAAAATAGTTTAGCTCAACTAATAAAAAAAAAATGTTTCCCTTGAGCATTTTGCTCTTTTAAGAACTATCTACACGGAATCAAAGTGACAACAGCAACTGGAAAGATTAGGATAGGAACCTTAGAGGGCAGTGAGTTTATGTTAATGAGAGAGGAACAACTCAGAAAAGGAGAGTGAGAATGGCTGCACAACTTAAAAAATTAAACCAGTGTCACTGAATTGTACACGTAGAAACTCTTGAATTGGTGCATGTTTTGCTGTGTATATTCTCCCAACAATGAAATTAAAAAACAAACAACGGTTTAGATTAAACTTCCTCGATTATTGTGCTCTTTCAAGATCTGTCTATGTAAGATCAAATTGACAACAACAACTCAAAAGATTAGGTAGGAGACTTAGTGGGCATTGAGTTTATGTTAATAGAGGAGGGGCAACTTGGAAAAGGGGGGTGAGAATGGTTCCACAACTCAAAGAATGTAATCAATGTCACTGAATTGCACATGTAGAAATTGTTGAATTGGTGTATGTTTTGCTCTGTATATTCTAAACAACAAAAATAAAATAAATAATATATAAAACAAAGTTCAAACAGTCATTTGGTGAACAGTTTCTGAGTCTGGTCTTGAGATTATTTATGAGCATCTTTAAATACCATTCAAAAAAACCTTGGCAGCTGTGACAAAGATCAAGCATACATCAAATCAGTGTTTGATTTATAAATACAGAGACATAACAGCAAAACACTCTGTCACCTAGGACAAATTACCTCAGTCAATCACACAGATGAACTGTGGCTTGCTGTTCTATATCCATTATTATCCAAATGAAGAAAATACTAGTCTTATTAGGCAATCACATGTGTTGGTCTTATTCATTTGTTTTTATAATTTGTGCCCTGAGTACCACCATAGATGAAAAATTATGTATACTGTATTTAATTTAATATAGGGACAATCCAAGTTACAACTAGCTTCTGTCCTAGAAGACATAAAAGAAATCATTTTACAAAAGTTACTCCATAAATAAAACCGTCAGAAACCACCCATCTACCGCAACCTTAAAATTTCTACACAAGGCACACCTAGAATGCACAGAGGCCATGAAATAGAGATCATTATTGATACAGGCGGAGAAGAATGGGAAAACACTACCAAACCAGTCAAAATTTCCCACACTATCATCACTCTGGCAATTCTGATCAATGGTCAATGTTGATGTTTGTTAAAAGTTACTGCAATCTAATGTTACATATGCAAAATATGGCATATAATACTATGTTACAGCAGGTCAAGACACACATGAACAATTGTGAACAGGCCGAAATTCTTTTTTTATTCTACTGTTCTTTATGTGAAAGATTATAGTGCAGATTAGTTTCTCATTCAAAAGTTCATACACAAATTATTTTGTGACATTGGTTGCAATCCCTGCAATGTGCAAGACTCTCCCTCTTTCCATTCCAGATTCCCCATGTCCATTTGTCTAGTTTTCCTGTCTTCTCATCTTTGCTTTTGGGCAGATGTTTCCCATTTGGTCTCATGTACTTGACTGAACTAAGAAACATGTGTTATTGTTTGTTTTATAGGCCTATCTAATCTTTGACTGAAAGGTGCACTTTGGGAGTGCCTTCAGTTCTGAGTTAGCATGGTGTCCAAGGGTCATAGCCTGGGGGGTTACTCCAGTCTCTGCCAGACTGGTAAATCTGCCCTTTTTTTGTGAATTGGAATTTTGTTCCACATTTTTCCCCCACTCTGTGCAGGTCCCTCTATTGTATCGCTGTCAGAGTGGTTGGTGGTGGTAGCCAGGCACCATCTAGTTCTTCTGGGCTCAGGCTGGTGGAGGCGCTGGTTCATGTGGTCCACTAGTCCTTTGGACTAATATTTTCCTTGTGCCTTTGGTTTTCTTCATTCTCTTTTGCTCTCCAAATGTGATAGAACCAATAGATGTATCTTAGATGGTCTCTCTCAAGCTTTTAAGACCCCGACACAGGATGTAGAACATTTTCTTTATGAACTATGTTATGCCAATTGACCTAGATGTCCCCAGCCCTCAGCATTAGTAACTCGGGCCCTCAAGATGTTTGGATGTGTTCAGGAAGCTTCTATGACTTTGTCTTGGTCAAGCTGTGCTGACTCCCCCTATATTGTGTGTTGTCTTTCCCTTCACCAAACTTAACACTTGTTCTCTATTCAGTTAGTGATTTCCCTTCAGAAATTACTTCTCATAGACAGACAAGTTGGGAGCTGCATTCCTGTTAAACAGTTTCCATCAAGAGAAACACTACTTCCTTACCTGTAAAAGAACAGTTCAGGCTTTCCAAATGTGCACGACTTCTATACCCTCCTGGTCTTGGGTAAACAGTCATTTAACCTACCTACTGACATTCAACCTTTAAACATAATATCCCTCCCCAACATTAGTTCCTCATTTTTCTATTCCCCTATATGCACATGCCTAGGCAACTCTCTTCCACTTAGAGGACTTACTCCTTCCCATATCTCTCACACCATGTCCACATTTATCTCCTCATGCCTACTAACTGTCATGTATCACTAGAAAAATGCATTTCTATTCTACTTGGATTCACAATCAATGTCCACGGAAGCAGCAGTCAGGAAATCAATCAACATATCACATGGGAAAATCTGCAGCAAAAGACCTGTTCCAAGTTTTAAAAGAGCAAAGATGTCACTTTGATGACTGTTATGGACTAAGCTGTGTCCCCCAAAAATGTGTGTTGTATATCTTAACCTCTATGCCTGTGGTTATAATCCAATTTGGGAATGGATTGTCTTTGTTATGTTACTGAGACAGGATTAGTGTAGGATGTGTCTTAAATCAATTTCTTTTGAGATATAAGAGATTGAACAAGCAAGCAAAAGAAGCAGAGATGAGGAAAAAGAGACACCAAGGCACATGAAGACCACCCAGGAGCACAAGCTCAAAGAGACAAGGAGCTTCCTCTGAGCCAACAGAGAGAAAAAGCGTTCCCCCAAAGCCGGCACCCTGAATTCAGACTTCTAGCCTCCTAAACTGTGATAAAATAAATTTGTTTTTTCAAGCCACCCCTTGTGGTATTTCTGTTATAGCAGCACTAGATAACTAAGACAACGACTAAGGTGCATCTGACTCAAGCCACGGTATTTTCAATCACCTCATATGTGAAAGCCGGATAATGAAAAAAGGAAGACAAAAGAAGAATTGATGTATTCAAACCGTGATGTTGATGCAGAATATTGAATATACCATGAACTGCCAAAAGAACGGACAAATCAGTCTTAGAAGAAATATAACCAGAACGCTCCTTAGAAGTGAAGATAGCAAGACTGCATCTTGCTTACTTTGAGCACGTCATCAAGAAAAGATCAATCACTAGCTAAGGACATGATTGGAAAAGTAGACCATCAGTGTAAATGAGGGAAACCCTCAATGAGATGAATTGACACAATAGCCACAACAATGAATTCAAACATACCAATGATTATGAAGATGGCACCAAAACCAAAAACCAAACCCATTGCCGTCAAGTCGATTCCGACTCAGCGACCCTATAGGACAGAGTAGAACTGCCCCATAGAGTTTCCAAGGAATGCCTGGTGGGCTCGAACTGCTGACCTTTTGGTTAGCAGCCATAGCACTTAACCGCTACACCACCAGGGTTTCCGAAGATGGCACAGGACCAGGCAAATGTTTTGTTCTGTTATACATAAGGTCACCATGAGTCAGAGCCAACTCAATGGCAACTAACAACAACAACAAAATACATGTTCTCTGAATGAAAACAGCTTGCATTAGATACAAGGGCTGTAGCTTACTATTTGTGTAGCCCTGAGAAATCTATCGAACCTCGCTGAACCTGCATTTCCTTATCTGAAAAACAGAGATAATCATAGTATCTAACTCATAGGACTATTTTCCAAAAATATATATATTACTTGACACATTTCAGTGTTCCTACTCAAATGATCATTACTAAGGCTACTATCAGGAAAGTCATTGCAAAGACAAACATATTTGCTTTCATTTCTAAACTTTGAGAAGCAAATGTTACTCCTCCATTCAGGGCATGAAAACAAATATTTTTAATTGGGTTGTGAGTGACAGGAAGTCTTGGGATCAGGGACAAAATAAGTTAATATTGTCTTGCCAATTGTCACAGGTCCTCACATGCCTACTATAACAGCTAATATTGGCTATTTTTATGACAACCAGTGTTGTCATTGCTGTTACTTGCCATCGAATCAATTCCGACTCATGACGACCCCATGTGTTACAGAGTAGAACTGCTCCACAGGGTTGTCTTGGCTATAATCCTAACTGAAGCAGATCACCAGGCCTTTTCTTCCGAGGTACCGCTGGGTGGGTCTGAACTGCCAACCTTTAGGTTAGCAGTCAAGCATAAACTATTTGCCCTACCTTGGTACCTTGACAGTTGGTAGGCACTCAGAAAACAGCCAGAAATTACCAATTCAAAGCCAAAAGATTTTAAATGTTTTTCAGACAACTGCACTTAGTCACTTTCTCACTTTGTGCAATTGTTGGGTTTCCGTCAGGATATTCCCCCCCCCAATTTTTTTTTAATTCTATGTGTTTAAAACAACACAGCAGCAATCTTGGAGGAAAACATCAGTATTTCAAATTGAAGAGGCCTTTTCTGTAGTAAATAATCACCACCCTACTTATGTTATAAAAGAGTTCTTCCTGAAGTACATTCACTTTGTACTGTTTAAAAGTGCTATAAGATTATAATGAAATACAGGTTAATTTTGGCAATATACAGTAGAACTTTGATAACAGGTTTATAAAAACCGTAATTACTGCAACAACGGACAAATCAGGAAATTACTCACAGGAAAAAAATACCGATGAAACAAAATACAAATACCATAAACCTCTGCCATTTGCATAGTCTTCAATAAGAAGTCCAATAATGGAAATAATAAAAGACAGCAGTCATTTTTAAGGCTCTCAGAAACATAGGGCTTAACAAAGAGAGAAGTGCGGCTGTTCTTACGAATAGAAATTCCGAAAGCAGTTTCTTCTGGAATCTGCTTTTGGGGGAGGAGTAGAATGAAAAAGTAAAGAATAAATAGCAGTATTAAATCTGCATGTCCCCCAGAGAGAAAATAACTGTTGGTATTTTTATTTTAATTAGGGGTTTGACTAAAGGCATTAAGCTGGTCTTTGAAACTTTACAATAATTATATTAGACTTGAGACTGAGTAACTCAAATTTTACTTCGAAATACCAGAAATAATATCTACGGGAAATAATAAGGCAAGAGGCTCATAAAGGGATGTGCAAAGGAAATATAAAGCTTTTTTTCCAACCAAAACTTGCCCCCCAAAAGGTAAGATTAAGCTTTATTCTATTTCAAAACTTTCTAAGCACACCCCAAACGGTGACCAGAGATACAAAGTTTGAGGTTCAAGATCTGTGATTTCACATAACCTTCAGTTCCACTCCAAATCCTCTTAGCGGTAAATAACCCAACAAACAAAAACAACAGAAACCTGGAATGGCTGCTGCTCTAAAGCCCAAGAAGAGAGACAGGGCTACTAAATCCTACATCCTAAATCCACACATCTGCTCTTGCCACTGTTGGGGTTGTGAAAAACAGAGGCACTTTCCTTTATTAGGGAAATACACTCAGCCTCCACCCCAGTGTATCCCACTGCTCCCCACAACTACTGATAAATTGTTATTCTAAATTAAGAGCAATTGGTTGGGGGGGGTTTCCTGTCATTAATGCAGCAGGAACTCAGTGTGTCACTACACAAGAAGCCATTTGTTAGTTTCTTTTCCAGTTCTCAATATATTCCAAGCACTGTTAGATGTAAAATCTTTTGAATGAGAAAAAAAAATCAAAATAAGGAAACAATGGGGGAAAAACTTGGGTCTCTTATCACTTCAAGTTAAAAAAAAAAGTTTGCATCGTTGTCCCCAACTTCCCTTCCCATTCTGTCTAGTTCTAACAGGGCTTTAAGTTAAAGTTAAAACAGTCCTACACACTTTCTAAGTAACTCCCCTTACTACAGGAGTCTCACTCTCCCCAAATAATCACAATACCTCAGTAGGTCTCTACTGAATCACCATCAGGTACGGATGTTACCCCTGTCCTTTACAGATGTGCACTCCTTCCCCTGGTCTCAGTTCCTAGGGTACGTATGTCAAACGCAGCACTCTTGAAACTCACTGTGTGATTTTACTTACTTCTTCACCTAACCCTAAAGACTCTATACCACCATCTCCCATCTACCAAAACTCAGTAGTTTCTTCTTCCTTCAAAGCAGAAATGTGACCCTAACATCAGAAGGCAAACAAGGGTAAACTACAGGAAAAATGAAATCGATGCAACAAAGGGAAGAAAGGGAAGAGGGGGGTGGGGGCGAGAGATGCGTGTGTCTTCCGAAGGAAAAGCTGCCAGACAAACTTCTGCAATTTAACGGTTCTGGGGCAGGAGGGGATTGATGTGTAAGAAAACAAAAAAGGTGGGCTCTCCACCCTCCTTACCGCCGTGGAACCAGAGGAAGATGCAATATACACACGAATCACCATCCTGGGAACAGCGGCTTCGGGTGTTTGGCTCCTGGAAAGGCCGGCGAAGCAGCTGCGGCAGGGGCTAGAATCGAGCTAGGAGCCCAACAGAGGTCGGAAGAGGAAGGTGGGGGAAGGTGGAAAGGAAACTAGCCAGCGCCCCGCCTCCTACCCCAGCTCTTTTCACTGGCCTTGGAGCGCCGCAGTCTCAGCCCCAAACCCCGGAAGGCACAGGCTCGTTTGCATCATTTCTAACTTTTTTTTTTTTAAATAGGGAATCTCGAATAGCACCGCGAGATCTGTTGAAACTTTTCTTTTTGTCTATTCGCTCCTCTACGGGAGGGAAAGAAGAAGAAAGAAAAGAAAAAGAAAGCACTGAATTGATTTAGATTGAAATAAAGCACCTTTTCCCAGGAGTGTTAAAGTTCTGCGCATAACTTCCTGGTCTGAGATGTATGCAAATAAGAGGACAGACTTTCCTTGAAAGAGGAGCTCTTTGTTGGATCCAGCTAAACCAAAAACAAACCCACTGCCATTGAGTCCATTCTGACTCACAGCGACCCTGTAGGACAGAGTAGAACTGCCCTATAGGGTTTCCAAGGCTGTAAATCTTTTTATGGAAGCAGACTGCCACATCTTTCTCCCTCCATGCGGCTGGGTTCTAACCGCGGACCTTTCGGTTAGCAGCCCAGCGCTTTAACCCACTGCAACACCGGGGCTCCTGGATCCAGCCACCTTATACATTTTAAAACCTCTATGCTATTTTTTATGCTATAGTGATTTTTCTGATGTTAAAGGTGGTGGCAGGAACTGCGCATTGAAGGACGGAGAAATGCCGTGGGGGGGAGGGGGCGGTTGAAGAAAAGTTTCAGGTTTCCCTAAACCCAGAAATGGCAGGATTGCTTTTCTTTTTTAGGTTTGCTTTTTGTTAAGATAGAGAACCCTGCTTCTGTGAGAATTCACAGGAGGCCTCATGGACTGGCAAACTAAAAAATAGAGCAGGAAATTGCAAACAAAACCTTGAAAATACAGAGTAAGAAAGTTGAGTGATTTTTGTTTTGTTTTTTAACTGACCGTGGAAAGGCAGTTTGGAACATATGTTGCAGGGAATATTGAAATAGTGAACAGAGAGGGTAGGTGGTTATTTGTAGCTCTAGGGAAATGAGCAAACAATAAAGTCCAGGGAGGGATTTTGTACTGGAAAATGTAGTTTCAAATTCCCAGATTGTCAAATGAACAGAAAAAAAAGGAACTCACAAGATGAATAAGAGTGGACGGAGGGGGTCAGTCACCTGTCCTGCTTCTTCACTTTTCCCTTGCACTTTGTCCTCCCTCTCTATTCTGGTTGCCTAGGTTCAATAACTGAAATAGTTTCCTGCCTCCAGGTTCTCCCTTCTCCAATCTATCCTAAACACTAATTCCAAATTAAACTGGTTTTATGTGATCCATACAACAACCTTGAGAGGTGGGTACTATTATATCCATTTTACAGATTAATTTGCTCAAAGTTATAGCTAGTAAATTCCATAGTCAGGACTTGACTTGAACGCAGGTCAGCCAACTTCAAAGGCCATGCTCTTAACCATCATTGTAACACATTGCCTGGAACAGGGAAAGTACTCAATAAATGTAAGATACTTTTCTTCCTAAAATATCACTTTCATATGTCACTACAGATAATATAGGCTGAAATACTTAAGATATCGCTCCATTAATTTTGAAGCCAAATCTAAATTCTATTTCTAAGGTGCCCCCACCATAATGTGATCCTGCAATACTATACAATCTTACTCGTTGCTCCTTCAAACTGACTTCCCTTCATAATCATTTTTACCCTCCATGCTTATTTCTACTTTTCATGCTTTTGCTCTTCCTGACCTTTCTTTCACCTTTCCCCAAAACCTCATAACCTCGTCTACCCTCTCCACTCATATACCCTCCTACCTTTTTTAGACTCAACTCAAAAACTTTATACCATTGATCTGACAGAAGTAAGTCAGGGTGATCTAGCCACCCTCATTGTCAGCATCAGGGTGACTGTTGTGCTTCATAGCCCATAGGACAGGAGTCTCTTTCCTCTAGTTTTGGTTTGGTAAAATGGACATATTTGTCTTCCCTAAAATAGTCCAATCTCCTTCTCCTCAGTGCTCAGCATGTATTCTATCTGGACCTATAGTCTCTTTAACTGATGAAGATAAATAAATAAATAAACCTTCTATTTATTCTATATACCCACATGACAAAATTAATTATCCTTAGAGAACGGAATGGTAGGATTAACAATGAGTTCCATGGGCCTTATCTGAAACCTTGAGGTTTGGGAAGATTATTCTTGATGTATATTCTTTTAAATGCAGATGTAATAATCTAAGTGAAAATTTGCCCAACAAATTGATTTATAAACAGAATTTGTTAATCCTTATTGATAGCACATGGGATATATTTGGGGACTTTTTTTAACCAATATTTCTACCCTAGAAATTGACATTATACATTAGCATCTTACTACATTCAACCATCCCTGGAATGTATATTTAGAATGATCATTTCTACTTCATTTTAGTTCTTTATAGAGCTGTCCCCAAAACCATTTGCTCATATAGTTTAACTGGAAAGGTTAAGATCTGATTGAAGTAAGATGGATCAAAAAGTTTTCAAACAGCATTGGTGACCTACTGCTATGGGAGATCTATTTATTAACCAAAGTTAATACTTTTCAAAAATTATCAAATAAATGTATGCTGTGTGTAGAAAACTTAGAAAACACTGAAAAGAAAAAATTCGCCCATCTTCCCAGTATCTGGAGGTTGTTGTTGTTGTTGTTAGGTGCCGTCCGGTCGGTTCCGACTCAAAACGACCCTATGCACAACAGAACGAAACACTTCCCAGTCCTGCGCCATCCTCATAATGATTGTTATGCTTGAGCCCATTGTTGCAGCCACTGTGTCAATTCATCTCGTTGAGGGTCTCCCTCTTTTCCACTGATCCTGTACTTCACCAAGCATGATGTCCTTCTCCAGGGACTGATCCCTCCTGACAACATGTCCAAAGCATGTAAGACGCAGTCTCACCATCCTCACTTCTAAGGAGCATTCTGGTTGTACTTCTAAGACAGATTTGTTCGTTCTTTTGGCAGCCTGTGGTATATTCAATATTCTTCGCCAACACCACAATTCAAAGGCGTCAATTCTTCTTCGGTCTTCCTTATTCATTGTCCAGCTTTCACATCCATATGATGCGATCAAAAATACCATGGCTTGGGTCAGGCGCACCTTAGCCTTCCGTGTGACATCTTTGCTCTTCAACACCTTAAAGAGGTCCTCTGCAGCAGATTTGCCCAATGCAATGCATCTTTTGATTTCTCGACTGCTGCGTCCATGGGTGTTGATTGTGGATCCAAATAAAATGAAATCCTTGACAACTTCAATCTTTTCTCCATTTATCATGATGTTGCTCATTGGTCTAGTTGTGAGGATTTTCTTTTCCTTAATGTTGAGGTGCAATACATACTGAGGGCTGTGGTCTTTGATTTTCGTCAATAAGTGCTTCAAGGCTTCTTCACTTTCAGCAATCAAGGTTGTGTCATCTGCATAACACCGATTGTTAATCTGGTTATCTGGAAGTAACTACTGTTAATATGTCAGTGTAAACTCTTCCAAGCCTATTCAGAAAGAGAGATAGATGAGGGTGTGAGTAAGGAATGGAGTGAAGTGGAAAAGCGGGCAGAGAGAGTGAATATATTTTTAAAGTGATATGTATCATAAGATACATACTATTTTGTAATCTACTTTTTTCACTTAGGAAATACATTAAAAAAAATTTTTGTCATGTCGGGAAATATGATTCTACATGATTTTTAATGCCTTTACATTATTCCATTTTGTAAATGTACCACAAGTTATTTAAGTAATTCCCTATTATTGAATATATAGTTTCAAGTTATTGTATACTGTTTTTTTTTTTTTTTTGGTTAATGGCTGAAATGTATATCTATCAATAGATCCTTGCCCCATCTCTGATAATTTCTTCAGAATAAATACCTAGATGTGAAATCTCTGGCAAACTGGATAGGCACCGATCAGCTATAGCCTATAATTTGGGCCCACTGTTGCCCTGGTCTAGAGTGGAAAAGAGCTCTGATTTTACCAATGAACTAACTAGCTAATGTTACCCCAATGACAAGAGTTGGGTTATGAAGGTGTGTAAGGTTTCAGGTATGGGTCAAGTTTAACTTTTTACCCTAAATGATATCCAATAAAGGAAAGGGAAGCAAGCAGAGAGTGGGGGACCTCATACTACCAAGAAAGCAGCACCAGGAGCAGAGCGGGTCCTTTGGACCCGGGGTCCCTGTGTGTGAGAAGCTATTCGACCATGGAAAGTTTGAGAACAAGGACCTTTTTCCAGAGCCGACAGAGAGAGAAAGCCTTCCCCTGGAGCTGATGCCTTGAATTTGGACTTTTAGCCTACTTTACTGTGAGGAAAGAGATTTTTCTTTGTTAAAGCCATCCACTTGTGGTATTTCTGTTACGGCAGCACTAGATGACTAAGACATTTATCCTTGCACCAATACCTGTTGTTGTTAGTTGCTGTCAGCTGTCTAACATTCTGGCATGTCACTTGACCTCTTTACACCTCACTGTCCTAATTTGTATAATAAAAGTAATAAAAACCAACTCTATAGAGTTTTTGAGAAGATTAAATGAGCTAAGTTATGTGCTCATTCATTCCCTCAGTCAATACGTTTTTATTAAGTACTTACTAGGAGTCTCTGGGAGTCTCTGGGAGCCCTGGTGGCATAGTGGTTAAGGAGCTTGTCTGCTAACCAAAAGGTTGGCTGTTCGAATCCACCAGCTGCTCCTTGGAAACCCTATGGGGCAGTTCTACTCTGTCCTATATGGTTGCTATGAGTCTGAATTGACTCGATGGCAATGGGTTGGGTTTAGGAGTCCCTGAGAGTGCAAACAGTTAAGCACCAGACTACTAGCTAAAAAGCTGAGGGTTCAAACCCACTCAGAGGCACCTTGGAAGACAGGCCTGGTTATCTGCTTTCAAAAGGTTCCCCCAAAAACCTGTTGAGGTCAAGTTGATTCCAACTCATAGCAACCCTACAGGAGTCCTGGTGGCACTGTGGTTAAATCCCTCAGCCGCTAACCCAAAGGTGAGTGGTTCAAACCCCCCAGCCACTCCGAGGGACAAAGATGTGGCAGGCTGCTCCCTTAAAGATTATAGCCTTGGAAACCCTATGGGGCACTTCTACTCTGTTCTACAGGGTTACTATGAGTCTAAAAGACCACAGCCTTGAAAACCTTATGGAGTAGTGCTACTCTGCGCACATGGAGTTGTCATGAGCATCAATACTACACTATCTTAATTACTAATCTTTAAACATTTTGAAATCTTGTAAAGAATGTTCTCCTACTTTGGTCTTCTTCACCAAGTGTCCTGGCTATTCATGGACCTTTATATTTTCTTTTTAAAAAATTAGAATTAGCTTATTAAGTTCCACAAAAGAAGACCTATTGCGATTTTGTCTGGAATTGCATTGAATTTATAGATAAACTTTGAAATAACTGACATCTTTACGATAATGAGTCAGTAAATATATGAAGATGGTATATTTCTCCGTCTACTTAAGTATTCTTCATGTCTTTTTATAGTATTTTTCCATAAGGTCTTGAATATTTTACTAGATTTATTTCTAGATATTTGACTTTACCATTTTGATGCAATTTTAAATGGCACCCTCCTTAAAATGTCATTTTCTAAATATTTGTTACTGCAATATAAAAATGGAATTGATTTTTCTATAGTGACTTATATCCAGCAACTTTTCTAAACTCACATATTAATATTAATAATTTATCTATACATCCTTTTTTCTCTTTACACAATTATATCATCCACAAAAAAAGAACAGTTCTCTTTCTCCCTTTCTAATTTATACCTTTTTAAATTTTTCATTTATTTATTTATTTCATTGCCTTATTGCACTAACTCCTCCAAAACACTCATTCCTCTTGCTACTGCTGTGTAACAAACGACTCCAATCTTGGTGGCATAAAACAGCCTTTTTATTACGTTCACGGGTTCTGTGGGTCAGGAATTCAGACAGGGCACAGTGGTGACTACTTATGTCTTCTCTACAATATCTAAAGCTTCTTCTGGGAAGTATTGAAATCAAAGGGTCACTTGATGGCTGGTGACTGAAATCATCTGGAGGCTCCTTTGTTCATATGTCTGGTGCCTGGGCTGAAATGGTTCAAATACTAAGCTCAGCTGCAAACGTTGACTAGAGTGCCTACGTGTGGCCTTACCCTGTGGTCTAGGTTTTGTTATGACATGGCAGCCTCTGGTAGTTCATCTTGTTACACTGTAGTTCAGAGCCCTGGCAAACAAGGCAGAAGCTTTGTTGCCTTTTATGACCTTACTTCAGAAGTCACATAACATCACTTCTCCAAAGAGCTATACTGCACAAATAAAGGGAACCAAAAATTGACCAGAATCCAAAGGAATGTTGGTTAAATTAACATAATCTGGGATTTCTAGTGACCCTACCACAACTGTTTTCTAAGAGCAAAAGTAATTCCTCTTTGGAATAATATAATGTCATCGAAAGCCTTATTATCTGCACAGTTTTTCATCTACAATATCTAGTACTCAGTCAAAAATAATCCTATTTAAAAAATAGTGGGGGAACAAAAAGCACTAGACCTACAGCAGTTCCAGATAATGGAGCTATCAAATAAATACAGACTTTAAATTACTATGCTTCATGTTAGTTCAAGTTGTCTCATTACATAAAAAACTTATGAAGTTCATAAACGCTTGTAGAGATTGAACCAAGGGAATGAGAGAGAAGAGGGAGAGAGAATAAATAACCAATATCAGGAATCAAAAGGATATATCAAAACACACCCATTCTGATGATTCCTTCCACTGTAAGTTGGTTCTGATATAAGTGGAATACCTCATTTTTTTTGCCTTTTATTATCAGTATCTTTTAAATACTATCTTTGTCTTTGGTGGTGGAAACATTATATATAAATTTTATACATAATACATATATAGTATATTTTATACTTTAATACATACATACATGCATAAGAAATATATACAAATCATAACAATTTACTCCGACGATGAAGAAGACTTGGATGACATTGGCATTTTGTCAGTTTCAGTAATAACTCCGCTTGTGGAAGGCTCTGGATCATCTGGGTTATCCATGGGAATAAGGATGGCATTTCTAATCAGAAAATTAGTGAGAGTTGTCTGTATGGTTCTTCTCTTTTTTTCTTCGTATATTTCACAGTAACATCTCACTGCTTCCCGAATCCGCCTATCAACTTTAGCAAAGTGATCAGTGTTTGGGCTTATGTTTTCAAACAACTGAAGCACCTGATTTAGGTTAGAAAAAAAACTCCAGGTAATCCTTTCACTGTAAATTTTTTGACAACTTCTCTCCTTCCTCTTCCTAATTTTTCTTTCTTCTTCAGTATTTCTTTCCGTTTTAAAATCCATTAAGTCCTGATCTGTCAGTTCCACTTCTTCATGAACTATGAGCTGTTCCACATGAGAGCTATCAAGTTCTAAATTCAGTGTTCTTGTAATATGGACAATTTCTCCACTGATCTCTTCCATCATATTATCCTGATCAAATCCTTGGAGAGTGTTCACATAACTCAGCAATTTTTTTCCATATCCCCTGCATGTATTTCCCCGTAACTTAACGCCAAAGAGATATATTAATGATAAATGTACAAAAAAAGATAATTGTAAGTGCGATTCATCGTAACTCCAATATATTTTAAGTCAGAGACTACCAGTATATATTTCAAATAATTTTATGCCAATAAATTAGATGAAATAGTCAAATTCTTAGGAACACAAAACTTACTAAACTGTACACATGATGCACTACAAAAACTTGTAGTAGTCCTATAACTATTAAGAAAATTGAATCTGTCATTAAAAATCTTCCCTCAGAGAACAAAGAAAATGTCAGCACCACAAAAAAAACACTACAAAATGACAACAATAAACTCACACCTATCAATAATTACACTGAATGTAAATGGCCTAATGTACCCATAAAAAGACAAAGAAAGACAGAATGAATTAAAAAAAACAGGATCCACCAATATGCTGTCTACAAAAGACACACCTTAGAAACAAAGATGTAAATTTATTAAAAATCAAAGGATGGAAAAATACATCAAGCAAACAGCAACAAAAAGAGCAGGAGTGGCAATATTAATCTCAGGTAAAATAGACTTTACAACAAAATCCACCATCAAAGATGAAGAAGAGCACTATATAATGATTAGAGGGATGCACCATCATGAAGACTTAACCATAATAAACATCTACAAACCCAAAGACAGGACTCCAAAATACATAAAACAAACTCTAACAGCACTGAAAAGACAAATTGACACTTCCACAATGATAGTAGGAGACATCAACACACCACTGTCGGTAAAGGAGAGGACATCTAGAAAGAAACTCAGGAAAGATACAGAACAGCTAAAGGCCATAATCAGCCAGCTTGACCTCATAGACATATATAGAACACTCCACTCAACAGCTACAAAGTACACATTCTTTTCCAATGCACATGGAATGTTCTCCAGAATACACCACGTCTAGGCCAGAGAGCAACCCTCAACAAAACCCAAAACACTGAGATAATACAAAGTATTTTCTCTGAAAACAATGCCACCAAAGTAGAAATTAACAACAGGAAGAGTAAAGAAAAAAATCAGTTACATGGAAACAAAATAACACCCTGCTTAAAAACCAATGGGTAATAGAAGAAATCAGAGATGGAATCAAAAAATTCCCAGCATCAAACAAGAATGAAAACACATCATACCAAAATCTTTGGGGCACAGCAAAGGCAGCTCTCAGAGGTCAATTTATAGCAATAGATGTACACATCAAAAAGAAAGGGACAAAATCAAAGTATTAGCAACACAACTTGAACAAATAGAAAGAGAATGGCAAAAGAAGGCCACAGCCATCAGAAGAAAGGAAAACATAATGATCAGAGAAGAAATGAATGAAATAGAGAATAGAAAACAATAGAAAGAATCAACAAAACCAAAAGAGGGTTCTTTGAAAGAATCAACAAAATCTACAAACCAATGGCCAAATTGTCAAAAGAAAAACACAAGAGGACACAAATAAACCAAATAAGAAATTAAATGGGAGACATCACAACAGACCAAACTGAAATAAAAAGGATCACAAGAGAGTAGTATGAAAAACTATACTCCAACTAATTTGAAAATCTAGAGGAAATGGACAAATTTCTAGAAACACACTACCTACCCAAACTAACACAAAATGATGTTGAAAATCTGAACAGACCCATAACAAGAGAAGACATCAAAAAGGTGATTTTTTAAAAAATCCCAACAAAAAAAAGCCCTGGCCCAGATGACTTTACTGGAGAATTCTACCAAACATTTAGAGAACTTACACCAGTACTACTCAAATTATTTCAGAACACAGAAAAGGAAGCAATACTTCCAAATTCATTCTATGAAGCCAGCATAACCCTGATACCAAAATGAGGCAAAGACACCACTAAAAAAGAAAATGACAGGCCACTAACTCTCAAGAATAAAAATAGATGCAAAAATTCTCAACACATTCAAGCCAATAGAATTCAGCATCGTGTCAAAAAAATAATACACCACAGCCAAGTAGGATTCATACAAGGTATGCAAGGATGGTTCAACATTATAAAACCAATCAATGTAATCCACTACATAAATAAAAGGAAAGACTCACACAATCATCTCAATCTACACAGAAAAAGCATTGCTGATAAAAACTGTCAATAAAATAGGTATAGAAGGGAAATTTCTCAAGATAATAAAGGGCATCTATGCAAAACCAATGGCCAACATGATATTTTTTAAAATTTTTATTAGGCTTGAAGTGAAAGTTTACAAATCAAGTCAGTCTGTGTGTTTTTTGCTACATACTCCTAATTGCTCTCCCTCTAATGAGACAGCACACTGCTTCCCTCTACTCTCTATTTTCCTGTCCATTCAGCTAGCTTCTGACCCCCTCTGCCCTCTCATCTCCCCTCCAGACAGCTGCCCACATAGTCTTGTGTGCCTCCTTGATCCAAGAAGCTCACTCTTCACCAGTATCATTTTCTATCCCATAGTCCAGCCCAATCCCTGTCTGAAGAGCTGGCTTTGGGAATGGTTCTTGTCTTGGGCTAACAGAAGGTCTGGGGACCGTGACCTCCAGGGTCCTTCTAGTCTCAGTCTGACCATTAAGTCTGGTCTTTTTACGAGAATTTGGGGTTTGCATCCCACTACTCTCCTGCTCCTTCAGGGATTCTCTGTTGTGTTTCCTGTCAGGGCAGTCATCGGCTGTAACCAAGCACCATCTAGTTTTTCTGGTCTCAGGTTGATGTAGTATCTGGTTTATGTGGTCCTTTCTGTCTCTTGGGCTCCTAATTACCTTGTGTCTTTGGTGTTCTTCATTCTTCTTTGCTCCAGGTGGGTTGAGACCAAGTGATGCATCTAAGATGGCTGCTTGCTAGTGTTTAAGACCCCAGATGCCTCTCTCCAAAGTGGGATGTTTTCTTAATAGATTTTATTATGCCAGTTGACTTAGATGTCCCCTGAAGCCATGGACCCCAAAGCTACACTGGCCTTCGAAGGGTTCAGTTTATTCAGGAAACTTCTTTACTTTTAGTTTAGTCCACTTGTGCTGATCTCACCTGTATTGTGTTGTCCTTCCCTTCACCTAAAGTAGTTCTTATCTACTATCTAATTAGTGAAAACCCCTCTCCCTCCCTCACTCCCTCCCCCCTCTCGTAACCATCAAATAATATTTCCTTCTCTGTTTAAACTGTCTCTCGAGTACTTACACTAGAGGTCTTATAAAATATTTGTCTTTTGCAACTGACTAATTTCACTCAGCATAATGCCTTCCAGATTCCTCCATGTTATGAAATGTTTCACAGATTCATCATTGTATTTCATTGTGTGAATGTACAATAATTTATTTATCCATTCATCCATTGATGGGCGCCTTGGTTGCTTCCATCTTTTTGCTATTGTAAACAGTGCTGCAGTGAACATGGGTGTACATATATCTGTTCATGTAAAGGCTCTTAAATCTCTAGGATATATTCCAAGGAGTGGGATTGCAGGATCGCGTGTTAATTCTATTTCTAGATATTTATGGAAGGCCAAATCGATTTCCAAAGCGGTTTTACCATTTTACATTCCCACCAGCACTGTATAAGTGTTCCAGTTTCTCCGCATCCTCTCCAACATTTATTATTTTGTGTTTTTTGGATTAATGCCAGCATTGTTGGAGTGAGATGGAATCTCATTGTAGTTTTGACTTGCATTTCTCTGATGGCTAACGATCCTGATCATTTCCTCATGTACCTGATAGCTACCTGAAGGTCTTCGTTAGGGAAGTGCCTGTTCATAGACTTAGCCCATTTTTTAACTGGGTTATTTGTCTTTTTTGTAGTTGTGTTTTTGCCGTATCGTGTAGATTTTAGAGATAACACGCCGATCAGAAATGTAATAGCTAAGAAGTTTTTCCCAGTATGTAGGTAATCTTTTAATTCTTTTGATGAAGTCTTTGGATGAACATAGGTGTTTGATTTTTGAGAGCTCCCAGGTATCAAGTTTCTCACCTGCACTGTTAGTAATGTTTTGTATACTGTTTATGCCATGTAGTAGGGCTCCTAGCATTGCCCCTAATTTTTCTTCCATGATCTTTATTGTCTTAGATTTTATATTTAGGTCTTTGATCCATTTTGAGTTAGTTTTTGTGCGTGGAGTGAGGTATGGGTCTTGTTTCATTTTTCTGCAGATGGATATCCAGTTATTTCAGCACCATTTGTTAAACAGACTACCTTTTCCGCATTTAACTGACACTGGGCCATTGTCAAATATCAGCTGCTCATATGTGGATGGATTTATGTCTGGATTCTCAATTCTGTTCCATTGGTCTATGTATCTGTTGTTGTACCAGTACCAGGCTGTTTTGACTACTGTGGTGGTGGTGTAATAGGTTCTAAAATCAGGTAGAGTGAGGCCTCCCACTTTCTTCTTCTTTTTCAGTAATGCTTTACTTATCCGGGGCCTCATTCCCTTCCATATGAAGTTGGTGATTTGTTTCTCCATCTCACTAAAAAATGTCGCTGGAATTTGGATCGGAAGTGCATTTTATCTATAGATAGCTTTTGGTAGAATAGACATTTTTACAATGTTAAGTCTTCCTATCCAGGAGCTAGGCACTTTTTTCCACTTACATAGATCTCTTTTGGTTTCTTGCAGTTTTTTCTTTGTATAGGTCTGTTACGTCCCTGGTAAGATTTATTTCTAAGCATTTTATCTTCTTGGTGGCTACTGTAAATGGTATTGATTTGGTGATTTCCTCTTCGGTGTTCTTTTTGTTGGTGTAGAGGAATCCAACTGATTTTGTATGTTTATCTTGTATCCTGATGCTCTGCTGAACTCTTCTATTAGTTTCAGTAGTTTCCTTGAGGATTCTTTAGGGCTTTCTGTATTTAAGATCATGTGATCTGCAAATGGAGATACTTTTACTTCTTCCTTACCAATGTGTATGCCTAGCCTAAATTGCTCTGGCTGGGACCTCCAGCACAATGTTAAACAAGAGTGGTGATAAGGGTCATCCTTGTCTGGTTCCCGACTTGAAGGTGAATGCTTTCAGACTCTCTCCGTGTAGGATGATGTTGGCTGTTGGCTTTGCATAAATGCCCTTTATTATGTTGAGGAATTTTCCTTCTATTCCTATATTCCTGAGAGTTTTTATCATGAATGGACGTTGAAGTTTGTCAAATGCCTTTTCCACATCAATTGATAAAATCATGTGGTTCTTGTCTTTTGTTTTATTTATATGATGGATTACATTAATTGTTTTTCTAATGTTGAACCATCCCTGTATACCTGGTATGATTAGTTCTTTTTTTGATATGTTATTTGATTCTATTGGCTAGAATTTTGTTGAGGATTTTTCCATCTAAGTTCATGAGGGATATAGGTCCGTAATTTTCTTTTTTTGTGGAGTCTTTACCTCATTTTGGTATCAGGGATATGCTGGCTTCATAGAATGTGTTTGGGAGTATGCCGTCCTTTTCTATGCTCTGAAATACCTTTAGTAGTAGTGGTGCTAAGTCTTCTCTGAAACTTTGGTAGAATTCAGCAGTAAAGCCATCAGGGCCAGGGCTTTTTTTTTTTTGTTTTGTTTGGAAGTGTTTTGATTACCTTTCAATCTCTTCTTCTGTTATGGGTCTATTTAGTTGTTCTACTTCTGTTTGTGTCAGTTTAGGTAGGTAGTGTGTTTCTAGGAATTCATCCATTTCTTCTAGGTTTTCGAATTAGAGTACAATTTTTCGTAGTAACCTGATAGGATTCCTTTAATTTCAGTTGGATCTGTTGTAATATTGCCCATCTCATTTCCTATTCAGGTTATTTGCTTCCTCACCTGCTATTCTTTTGTCAGTTTTGCCAAAGGTTTATCAATTTTGTTCATTTTTTCAAAGAGCCATCTTTTGGTCTTGTTAACTCTTTCAATTATTTTTCTGTTTTCTATTTCTTTTAATTCTGCTCTAATTTCTATTATTTTCTTTCCTCTGGTGCCTGAGGGTTTCTTTTGTGGCTCTCTTTGTATTTGTTCATGTTGTAGGGATTATTCTTTGATTTTGGCCCCTCTTCTTCTATGCATGTGTTTATTGATATAAATAGACCTCTGAGCACTGCTTTCACTGTGTCCCAAAGGTTCTAATAGGAAGTGTTTTCATTCTTATTGGATTCTATGAATTTCTTTATTCCATCCTTAATGTCTTCTATGACCCAGTCTTTTTTGAGCAGAGTGTTGTTCATTTTTCAAGTGCTTGATTTCTTTTCCCTGCTTTTTCTGTTGTTGATTTGTACTTTTATGGTCTTAGGGTCAGAGAAGATGCTTTGTAATATTTCGATGTTTTGGATTCTTCTAAGGCTTGCTTTATGACCTAATATGTGGTTTATTCTAGAGAATGTTCCATGTGCCTTGGAAAAGAAAGTATATTTGGCTGCTGTTGGGTGGAGTGTTCTGTATATGTCTATGAGGTCAGGTTAGTTGATCTGGGCATTTAGATCTTCCGTGTCTTTGTTGAGCTTCTTTCTGGATGTCCTGTCCTTTACCAAAAGTGCTTTGTTGAAGTCTTCTGTTATATCTCCCTTTTCAATGGTATTAGAGTTTGTTTTATGTATCTGGCAGCCCTGTCATTGGGTGCATAAATATTTAATATGGTTATATCCTCCTGGTATATTGTCCCTTTGATCGTTATATAGTGTGTCCTTCCTCATCCTTTGCGGTGGATTTAACTTTAAAGTCTATTTTTTCAGAAATTAATACTGCCACTCCTGCTCTTTTTTGATTGTTGTTTGCTTGATATATTTTTTCCCATCCTTTGAGTTTTAGTTTGTTTGTGTCTCTAAGTCTAAGGTGTGTCTCTTGTAGGCAGTATATAGATGGATCGTGGTTTTTAATCCATTTTGCCACTCTATGTCTCTTTATTGTTGCGTTTAGTCCATTAACATTCAGCGTAATTTAAGATAAGTATGAGTTTAGTGCTGTCATTTTGATGTCTTTTTTTGTGTGTTGTTGACTGTTTCTTTTTCCCACTTAATTTTTTGTGTTGAGTAGTTTATATATTGTCTTTTCCTCTTATTTGTTGTTGTTGATTTTGTTTCTGCTGAGTCTGTATTTTTTCTTGTACTTTATTTTGATGAGTAGAATAGTTATTCTGCTTTTTGGGTACCTTAGTATTTACCCCTAATTTTCTAAGTTTAAACATAACTTTTATTTCTTTATATTGCCTTGTCTTTCTCTCCGTATGAAAGATCTATGATGACATTTTTAGTCCTTCTTCATTGTTTTAATGTTGTCTTCTTTTACATAATAAAATTGCAGTTTCCCTGTTTTGAGTGCTTTTTTATCTTGATTTATTTTTGTGATTTCCCTGTCTGGGTTGACATCTGATTGCTCTACCCAGTGTTCTTGTCTTGGGTTGATACCTGATGTTATTGATATTCTAAGCAAAGAACTCCCTTTAGTATTTCTTTTAGTTTTGGTTTGGTATTTATGAATTCCCTAAACTTCTGTTTATCTGGAAATATCCTAAATTCACCTTCATATTTGAGAGACAGTTTTTCTGGACATAAGATTCTTGGCTGGCAATTTTTTCTCCTTCAACAGTTCATATAAGTCATCGCATTGCCCTCTTGCCTGCATGGTTTCTGTCAAGTAGTCTGAGCTTATTCTTATTGACTTTCCTTTGTAGGGGACTTTTCGTTTATCCTTCTCTGCTCTTAAAATTCTCTATCTTTGATTTTGGCAAGTTTGATTATCCTATGTTTTGGTGACTTTCTTTTAGAATCTACCTCATGTGGAGTTCGATGAGCATCTTAGACAGATATCTTCTCATCTTTCAAAATATCAGGGAAGTTTTCTGCCAACAAATCTTCAAAAATTCTTCTGTGTTTTCTGTTGTCCCTCCATGTTCTGGTACTACAATCACTTGTGAGTCATTTCTCTTGATAGAGTCCCACATGATTCTTAAAGTTTCTTCATTTTTTAAAAATTCTTTTATCTGATTTTTCTTCAAATATATTGGTGCCAAGTGCTTTATCTTCAAGCTCACCAATTCTGCCTTCTACTTGCTCAAATCTTCTCCTCTGACTTTCTTTTGAGTTGTCTAATTCTGTAATTTTGTTAATCTTCTGAATTTCTTATTGCTGTCTATCTATGAATTCTTGTAGCTTATTAAATTTTTCATTATGTTCTTGAATAACCTTTTTAATTTCTTCTACTACTTTTCCTCTGTTCCTTGGCTTGTTCTGATGTATTGCTTGATCTCCTTCCTAATTTTGTTCCTGAAGTCTTGAAGAGTTCTGCATATTAATCTTTTGAACTCTGCACCTGGTAATTCCAAGAAGACACTTTCATCCAGAAGGGCTGTTGATTCTTTGTTTTGAGAGCTTGTTGAGGTGGTCATGGTCTGTTTCTTTATGTGACTTGAATTGACTATTGTCTCTGAGTCATCTATAAGTTATTTTATTAGTTTATTTTATGTTTGCTTACTGTGTCCTAACTTCTTGCTTTGTTTTGTTTTGATATGCCCAAAATGAGTTGCTTGAGTGAGCTAGCTTTACCATTTTTGCCTTTGAAGCTCTGATGTCCTGTCACCAGATGGCTAGAGCCGTTATCAGGCATATCAGTCTAGGAACTCATTCACTTTTCTTGTATGAATTCAGCTCAGATGACCAGGTCGCTGATCATCAAATGTGTGGTACAGGCTCTGTCCTACAGTCTTAGAGGGGCAGGGGTGATTGGCGTAGGTACCGGTATCTGGTTGCAGCAGGGGGTCACCCTCTGAAAAAG
Source organism: Elephas maximus indicus (assembly GCF_024166365.1). Taxonomy (NCBI): domain Eukaryota; kingdom Metazoa; phylum Chordata; class Mammalia; order Proboscidea; family Elephantidae; genus Elephas; species Elephas maximus. The sequence continues at coordinate 85,880,050 of NC_064846.1, forward strand.
GCAGGGTGCTGAGAACCATCCCACAAATGTCTGTGAGGAAAGTGCATCCCTGTTCCCTAGAGTGTACAGGTAGGTGGGTTTTGCAGATGGACCATGGGCACCCAATGCTTTTGTTTGTAAGGGCTAGGAGGTACCAGTTATCCTTGGACCCCTGTCATGGGTGGCTGGGTGGCCTGAGTGGAGCCACCAGTCCTTAGGCCCCTGATGTCGGTAGGTGAGGATCCTATTTAATAGGCAAAGTGGTTTCAAATATCAAACACCCCCCTCTTCACCACACAGCTGAAACTGTTACAATATGGCAACAAAGGCCTATTCTCCTGGAATAGGCCCACACAGGTCCATGAAGGGGGGAAAAGTATTCAAAGTACACAGGCTGTTTATGCTTGGACAGGAGGCGCTTCTGACCTGAGCTCCCCCCGTTAGTGGAGGTGGCAAATTACCTTTCTCCCCAGTTGTGAATTTATTCCTACTCCAATGCTGGGAGGATGGCTCTGGGCACTCAACATGGCCTATCTCAGTCCCAGGGAAATCAACAGCCACTGAAGCCACTTTGGGGGCTGGAGGCTCTGTAAAATATATGTAAGTACTTAGCTTTTGTCGAGAGTGTTGTTCTTCTCTGGTTATGGAGGTGTAAGTAGGCTGTGGGGCTGGCTGTTTCTCCCTGAGGACACCGTGGCTGAACGCTACCACCAGCCCACCACAGCCACTCCAGGGAATGATGCCTGAGGGAGCCTGGCAATTCAGGTCCGGTAACTCCTCTCCACTTCTGAACTGTCTCTCCCTCCTCCTGCCGCTCAGTCAGTTTTCTAACTTTGCCTTTGATGTTCAAGGCTCCTAGTTTGTCATAAATATAATTGTTTCACTTGTTTTTTTCGGGTCTTTGTTGTAAGAGGGATCACAGGGAGTGTCTGGTTATTTTGCCAACTGGGCCCTGCCTTTCAGCATCACTCTTAATGGAGGTAGGCTGAAAACATTCCCCTTGAGAACAGGAACAAGACAAGGATGCCCTTTATCACCAATCCTATTTAACATTGTACTGGAAGTCCTAGCTAGAGCAATAAGTCAAGAAAAAGAAATAAAGGAAATCCAAGTTGGTAATGAAGAAGTTAAACTGTCCCAATTTGCGGATGATATGATACTCTACGTAGAAAACCCCTAAGATTCCATGAGGAAACTACTGGAAATAATAGGAAGAATCATCAGAGTAGCAGGATACAAGGTAAACATAAAAAATCAGTTGGATTCCTATATAGCAATAAAGAGAATATTGAAAAGGAAATTGGGAAAACAACACCATTTGTAATAGCCCCTAAAAAATAAATTACTTAGGAATAAATCTAACCAGGGATGTAAAGGACCTATATAAAGAAAGCTACAAAACACTACTGCAAGAAACCAAAAGAGATGTACATAAATGGACAAACATATCATGCTTATGGATAGGTAGACTCAACACTGTGAAAATGACAATTCTACCCAAAGCAATTTACAAATGCAATGCAATCCCAATCCAAATATCAACAACATTCTTTAATGAGATGGAAAAACTAATCATTAACTTTATATGTAAGGGGACAAAACCCCCAGATAAGTAAGGCACTATTGAAGAAGAGGATATAAAGTAGGAGGACTTGCACTATGTGACCTCAGAACCTACTGTACAGCTACAGTAGTTAGAACAGCCTGGTACTGGTACAACAATAGATACATTGACCAATGGAACAGAATTGAGAACCCAGATGTAAACCCAACCACCTATGGTCACCTGGATTTCAAGAAGGGCCCTAAGTCTATCAAACGGGGAAAATACAGTCTTTTTAACAAATGGTGCTGGAAAAACTGGATGTCCATCTGCAAAAAAAAAAAAAAATGAAACAGAACCCATATCTCACACCATACACAAAATCTAATTCAAAATGGATCAAAACCTAAATATAAAGCCAAAAACTATGAAGTTCATAGAAGAAAAAATACGATCAATGTTAGAGACCCTAATACACAGCATTAACAGGATACAAACCACTACCAACAACACACAAACTCCAGAAGATAAGCTAGATAACAGGGATCTTCTAAAAATTAAACACTTATGCTCATCAAAAGACATCACCAAAAGAGTAAAAAAAGAACCTACAGACTGAGAAAAAATTTTTGGCTTTACAAATCAGACAGAGGTCTAATCTCTAAAATCTACAGGAAAATCCAACACCTCTACAACAAAAAGACAAATCATCTAGTTAAAAAATGGGCAAAGGAAATGAACAGACACTTCACCAAAGAAGGCATTCAAGCAGCCAACAGACACGTGAGAAAATGCTCACGATCACTAGCCATTAGGGAAATGCAAATGAAAACAACAATGAAATACCATCTCACCCCGGCATTACTGACATGAATAAAAAAAAAAAAACAGGAAATTGCAAATGTTGGAGAGGCTGCAGGGAGATAGGAACTCTTATGCACTGCTGGTGGAAATGCAAAATGATACAACCATTTTGGAAAATGATATGACCCTTCCTTAGAAAGGTAGAAATAGAAATACCATAGGATCCAGCAATCCCAATCCTAGGAATATATCCTAGAGAAATAAGAGTCATCACTCAAAGAGTCATATGCAAACCCATGTTCATTGCAGCATTGTTCACAATAGCAAAAAGATGGAAACAACCTAGATGCCCATCAACAGACGAATGGGTAAACAAACTGTGGTACATACACACGATGGAGTATTATACAATGATAAAGAACAATGATGAATCTGTGAAGCATCTCATAACATGGATGAGTCTAGAGGGCATTATGCTGAGTGATATAAGTCCGTCACAAAAGGACAAATATTGTATAAAACCACTTCTCTAAATACTCATGAAAAGGTTTACACAAAAAGAAACATTCTTTGATCATTATAAGGGAGGAGAGGGGTGGGGATGGTAGAACACTAAATAGACAATAGATAAGAGGTGACTTTGGTGAAGGGTAAGACGGTACACAATATTGGGAAAGCCAGCACAACTTGTACAAGGCAAGGTCATGGAAGCTCCATAGACACATCCAAACTCCCTGAGGGATTGAATTGCTGGGCTTAGGGCTGTGGGGACCATGGTCTCAGGGAACATCTAGCTCAATTGGCATAACATGGTTTATAAAGAAAATGTTCTACATTCTTCTTAGGTGAGTAGTGTCTGGGGTCTTAAAAGTCTGTGAGCAGCCATCTAATATACTCCACTGGTCTCACCCCTTCGGGAGCAAGGAATAATGAAGAAAACTAAAGATACAAGGGGAAGATTAGTCCAAAGGAGTAATGGACGACATCTACCACGACCTCCACCAGACTGAGTCCAGTACAACTAGATGGTGCCCAGCTACTACCACTGACTTCTCTGACAGGGATCACAATAGAGGGTCCCAGACAGAGCCAGAGAAAAATGTGTAGAATAAAATTCTATCTCAAAAAGAAAGACCAGACTTGCTGGCCTGACAGAGACTGGAGAAACCCTGATAGTATGGCCCCCAGACACTCTTTCAGCTCAATAATGAAGTCACTCCTGAGGTTCACCCTTCAGGCAAAGATTGGACAGGCCAATAAAACAAACAAACAAAAAAAGACTAAAGGGGCACACCAGCCCAGAGGCAAGGACTAGAAGGCAGGAAGGAACAGGAAAGCTGGTAATAAGGGAACCCAAAGTTGAGAGAGTATTGACATGTCATAGGGTTTTTAACCAATGTCATAAAACAGTATGTGTATTAACTGCCTAATGATAAACTAGTTTGTTCTGTAAACCTTCATCTGAAGTATAATAAAATTTTTTTTAAAAAAATCTTCCCTCAGAGTACACTACAGGCCCAGAGAGCTTCATTAGCAAATTCTACCAAACATTTAATGAATAAATAATACCAGTTTTACTCATATTCTTCCAGGTAATAGAAGGAAAGGAACTATTTTCCAGTTCTTTTCAAGGTTTTGCCACATGGCAGCCTGTTGTCATGACAAAGGCAAAGTTGCTAAACAAAATATTATCAAACCAAATACCTAGAAATAAATATTTTTTCTTGAGATAGCTAGTGGTGACACAGGTGTGATGGTTAAGGTTGTTGTCATGGATTGAATCGTGCCCCCTCAAAATGTGTTGCAGTTTGGCTAGGTTGTGATTCCCAGTATTTTATGATTTTCCACCATTTTGTCATCTGATGTTATTTCCCTATGTGTTGTAAATCCCATCTCTATGATGTTGATGAGATGGGATTAGTGGCAGTTATGTAAACTCAATCTACAAGATTAATCTACAATTTAAGCCAATCTCTTTTGAGATATAAAAGAGAGAAGCAAGCAGAGAGACAGGGAACCTCATACCACCAAGAAAGCAGTGCCGTGAGCAGAGGGCACCCTTTGGACCTGGGGTCCCTGCACCTGAGAAGATCCTAGACCAGGGGACATTTGATGACAAGGACCTACCTCCAGAGCTGACAGAAAGAAAGCCTTCCCCTGGAGCTGATGCCCTGAATTTGGACTTCTAGCCTACTAGACTGTGAGAAAGGAAACTTCTGTTTGTTGGAGCCATCCACTTGTGGTATTTCTTTTATAGCAGCACTAGATGACTAAGGCAGCAGTTGTCTGTCATCTTGGCTGGGCCATGAGTCGCAGTGGTTTGGCAGTCATATGATATTGTGATCACCTCCATGATGGGACCTGCTATTAGTAGCCAATTAGTTGAAAAGGAGTTTCCTGGGGCTTGTGGCCTGCGTACAATATAAGTGGACATTCTGGCAAGGCTCAGGAAGCTTTTTGCTAGCACTGGATCCTGCAGCTGGCTCCTGTTCATCTGATCTCTGGTTCTTGAGACTTGAGCTAGCAGCTTACCTACAGCTTTGCCTGCCTATCTTGGGATTCATCAATCTTTGCAGCCTGTGAGCAAGAGCCCTGCTCTCTGACCTGTAGATCTTGGATTCACCAGCCCCTGTGGCTACGTGAATCAGGAGAAGTTTACTATCTTGACCCATGGACTTGGGAAGTTCCAGCCTCTACAACTGCATTAGACACTTCCTTGATGTAAATCAATTTATATATATATTTATAGGCTTTACTGGTTTTGCTTCTCTAGAGAACCCAGCCTAAGACACTAGTGTGTTTACTTTGGGACAATTCATCAAGGCATATTACTTTATTCGCGTACCTTTTGTATAATATGTTTGCCTTGGTTATCTAGTGCTGCTACAATAGAAATACCACAAGTGGATGGCTTTAACAAACAGAAATTTACTCTCTCACAGTCTAGGAGGCTAGAAGTCTGAATTCAGAGTGCCAGCTGGAGGGGTTATATGAAGAAGAACAAGGCATCAGGATTGGAGGAAGACTCACTAACAACTTGCAAAATCCAGGTGACACAACTTTGTTTGCTGAAAGAGGACTTGAAGCACTTACTGATGAAGATCAAAGGCCATAGCCTTCAATAAAACTAAACTATATATATTTTATATATAAAAATATATAATTTATATATATGTAATTTTAGCTGCTTTAACTTTATAAAAGTTGGAATACATTTAAATGCAATAAAGTTAAAAAAGTAAGCAAAGGAACAATAAACACAGGATTCAGGGTTGGTGACTTGGGAATGACATGTTGGGAAAACTTGGTTAATGATGTTATTGTCAAGGCTTAGGGTTTGTTTTAGGTGTTGGGTTTGTAGGTGCTTATTACGTTATGAAAACCGATTTACTAAATAAATAACTAAAAGTAGTCCAAATATGAGACCAATGAAGAGAATATGTAATATAAAATGATTATGATGCCAGTTCTTTGCACCTGGATCCAAAATTTTTAAATACCAAAAAAATTAATTTATGATGAAAACTGTTTCACTTCAAGTTTAAAATGTATAAGGGTATATATAAACTTTCAAAATTCTTTTAGGATTCATGCAAGCAAAAATCTTTGAAGACCTTGATCTAGAAGACATGCTATGATCTTGCTTACATGAATAAAATGAAAAAATTTTTTCAAATGTCTTATAAAAATTGAAATACATGTCTGCTCATTCTGCATTATACTATTCTAGGAACGGTATAAAGAAAGAAAATTAAATTGAAATGGAACAGCATTTTCAAAACCATATCTTGTAATGCATTAATTTGGATAATTGTTAATAAGTAACACACATGCATGCACACAATAGTTCTATGCTTGAATACATACATGCACGGGCAATAGTTCTAGGCTCAAATACATTTGAGAAAGGCTGGATACTATCTTACCGTATTGAAAATACATAATAAACTTTAGTGTATTAAAAAAGCTGAGAAGTCCTGCAGTAAGGACATATGAAGACATGTATTTAACTTTGCTCAATCTAAGGTTTCCGAAATTTAGAACTTTTTTTTTTCAGCAGCAATGGAATTCTATTAACATTCACTGTTTTGAGGGTCATGAGTTTTGGTAACTCTGGCCTAACATAGTATATTGTTAGTGAACCCATACTAACTTTAAGCGATCACAATTTCCTTTTCACTTAATTTCTTTAATTCAATTGTTTCATTCAAATAAAATAATAAAATATAGCATGATATTCTCACATCATTGATCTTTATGGATTCTTTTATACTATTGACTATTACTAATAATCATTAATCAATTCCATTCACTAATTATCTCACTATTCTAAGTTTTTCCCACATGCCTCAGGGACAAGAATGAATGTGTGAATTCCACACATTACTCTCTGTAAGTATTTAGAATAGGTTCTTATACTACAGTAAAGCAGATGGATGTTACTATTATGAAAAGAAACATGTTGGAGAAGAACACTTCTATTTCTAGACTGTGAGATTGAAATAAACACTTTTGGAGTTCTTAGCATGTGCCAGGAAACCCTGGTGCCCTAGTGGTTAAGTGCTACAGCTGCTAACCAAAGGGTCGGCAGTTGGAATTCACCAGGTGCTCCTTGGAAACTCTGTGGGGCAGTTCTACTCTGTCCTATAGGGTCGCTATGAGTCAGAATCGATTCGACGGCACTGGGTTAGTATGTGCCAAGCGCCATGTCCAACACTGTATGCACATTATTTCATTTAAGTCATCATAAATATTCTATGAAATAGCTATTATTATTGCTATTTGACAGAGAACAAAACTGAGGCACGTTGTTTATGTAACTTGCTCAAGGTCACATAACTAGTAAATAGAGAAGCAAGGTTTCAAAAATAATTTCAGAAATAATCCATGTGCTCTTAACCACTATACTATACTGCCTCCTTGAGGACAAATACCATATTTTATTTATCTCTTAATACTTCAGAGTGCGTAGCATAGTAGTTGCTCAAAAATATATTTGCTGAATGAATGATGAATATATTATATTAATAAAGTAATAAATAAATACAATTACTAAAAATACATACCTTTCAGCTGGCTCAAGTGACTTCAAAGCATTCAAAGAATTTATGTGTTCTAGGAAATATCTCTATCAGCCTTGGAACTTTGATTCCTATTTACTAATGTTGTTCTACCTTTACCAGTCTATGGAAGTCAGTCTAAATACCATTAATGTCTTTCAAAATTAATCCTTGAAATTCTGAAAGCTAAACCAAAAGAAGGTTTTAAAAACAGCAGATTCAAGGACACCCTTGAATAAAAGATGATAAGATGGGTGAGGTTTCTGTGGATAAATACATCAGTGTAATGAACAAAGTTTGTTCTTTTTTAAAAAGCTTTGATTCTTATTTTCCTCTAATGAAACTCTATTATTTTACTAGAGAGTAAACGCCTTAGACACAATTTCATTGGCATAATTTTGTTACTGGGCGGAAACTCCAGGTTCTTGCTCAGTGTGACTCGTATTGGTCAATAAACTAGAGACCGAGGCGGGAGAACAGGAAAAGCATTTTTATTTCGTTGTACAAGGAAAAGTAGTCAGTCAGAGCTGCTGCTCCCAAGACTGCTCACCAAAGGCGGGCAGGCAAGTTACTTTTCAGAGGGTTTACAAGTAGGGAGTTCATACAAGTTATGTCAGCAACATTCTTAATGTACTACCCAGGTGCGATGGGGTTTACATATAACCTCCAAGCAAAAGCAGGATTCAAATGCAAAGCTAGGAGGGAGGAAGCGCACGAAAGGAAATAGGATTTTTCAACACAACACTGTGAGGGAAGAAGCCAGGCAAAGAAAACATGATTTTTAATACAGCACTGTGGGGGCTTTGTCTCAATTTGTTAACTTAGGAAGAAAACAGAAAAATTATTTCCAACTTTGCAAGATCTCTTAGATCACTATCCTAATTAAATACCACTATATACCTCCACATCTTTTTTTATATTTTTTATATATCTCCAGGAAACCCTGGTGCCACAGTGGTTAAGAGCTACTGCTGCTAACCAAAAGGTCAGCAGTTCGAATCCACCAGGCGCTCCTTGGAAACTCTATGAGGCAGTTCTACTCTGTCCTATAGGGTTGCTATGAGTTGGAGGGCAACGGGTACAGGGTATATATCTCCAAAGAAGGAGCCCTGGTGGCACAGTGGTTAAGCGCTCAGCTGCTAACTGTGCAAGGTCAGTGGTTCGAACTCAGCACTCCAATCATGGGAGAAAGATGTGAGCTTTCGTAAAAGATCCCAGCCTTGGAAACCTATGGGGGCAATTTTACTCTGTACTATAGGGTTGTTACATTCAGAATAGACTCGAAGGCAAGGGGTTTGTTTTGGGTTCAGGTACAAAGAATTTGTACTCTTTTTTTGTGAACTGTGCATTCAGGTCCTTCCCCCACTTTTCTGTTGAATTGCTGATCTTCTTCTTATTAATTTCTATGACACCTTAATACACTAGGAAAATGAGCTGTTGCCTGTGGTATCAGTTGCAAATATTTTCCAGTTCTCATTTTTCATTATTTTAATGATTTTTTTCATGCCTTTACCTTTTGCTGTCAATTCCAATTCATAACAACAATACAGGACAGAGTAAAACTGCCCCATAGGGTTTCCAAGGAAGAAAGAACAATAGTTGGAAATTATGGCCTTGGTGATAGAAACGACACTGGAGATCCCATGATAGAATTTTGCAAGACCAATGACTTCTTCATTGCAAATACCTTTTTCACCAACATAAACGGCAACTGTACACAGCTTGGTAGAGTGTCAGTGGAAAAGAGGAAGACCCTCTAAGAGGAGGATTGACACAGTGGCTGCAACAATGGGCTTAAGCATAACAATCACTGTGAGGATGGTAAAGGACTGGGCAGTGTTTCATTCTGTTGTACATAGGGTCGCTATGAGTCGGAACCTACACAATGGCGCCTAACAACAACAACATACATGTGGACCTCAAGAGATGAAATACTCAGGAATCAAATTGACTACATCTGTGGAAAGAGACAATGGAAAAGCTCAGTATCATCAGTCAGAACAAGGCCAGTGGCCAACTGTGGAACAGACCCTCAACTGCTCATAGGCAAGTTCAAGTTGAAGCTGAAGGAAATTAGAATAAGTCCATGAGAGCCAAAGCATGAGCTTTATTATATTCCACCCGAATTTAGAGACCATCTCAAGAAAAGATTTGACTCATTAATGAGTTGTGAAATGACATCAAGGACATCATACATGAAGAAAGCAAAATGTCTCTAAAACCACAGGAAAGAAAGAAAAGACCAAAATGGATGTCAGAAGAAACTCTGAAACTTGCTCTTGAACGACAAGTAGCTAAAGTGAAAGGAAGAAATGATGAAGTAAAAGGGTTGAACAGAAGATTTCAAAGGGTGGCTCAAGAAAACAAAGCAAAGTATTATAATGAAATGTGCAAAGACCTAGAGTTAGAAAACCAAAAGGGAAGAATATGCTTAACATTTCTCAAGCTGAAACAACTGAAGAAAAAATTCAAACATCTAGTTGCAGTATTGGATTTTACGGGAAAAATATTAAACCACAAAGGAGGCACTAAAAGAAGATGAAAGGAAGACACAGAGTACCTGTACCAAAAAGAACTGGTCGACCTTCAGCCATTTCAGGAGGTAGCATATGATCAGGAACCAACGGTACTGAAGGAAGAGGTTCAAGCTGCACTGAACTCACTGGCGAAAACAAAGCTCCAGGAATTGATGAAATACCAACTGAGGTGTTTCAACAAACAAATGCAGTGCTGGAAGCGCTCACTCCTCTATGCCAAGAAATTTGGAAAACAGCTACCTGGCCAATCACTGGAAGACATCTTTATTTGTGCCCATTCCAAAGACAGCTAATTCAACAGAAAGCAGAAATTATGGAACAGTATCATTAATATCACACACAAGCATAATTTTGCTGGAAATCTCTCAAAAGTGATTGCAGCAGTACACCGACAAGGAACTGCCAGAAATTCAAGCTGGATTCAGAAGAGTACGTGGAACGATATATATCATTGCTGGTATCAGATGGATCCTGGTCTGAAAGCAGAGAATACCAGAAAGATGATTACATGTGTTTTATTGATTATGCAAAGGCATTCCACTGTGTGGATCGTAACAACTTACGAAGAATGGGAATTCTGGAACACTTAATTGTGCTCATGAGGAACCTGTACATAGACCAGGAGGCAGTCGTTCGAACAGAACAAGGGGATACTGCATGGTTTAAAATCAGGAAAGGTACGCAGCAGGGTTGTACGCTTTCATTTACTTATTCGATCTGTACGTTGAGCAAATAATCTGAGAAGCTGGACTGTATGAAGAATAACTGCATCAGGATTGGAGGAAGACTCATTAACAACCTGCAATATGCAAATGACACAACCTGTGCTTGCTGAAAGTGAAGAGGACTTGAAGCACTTATTGATGAAGATCAAAGACCAAAGCCTTCAGTATGGATTACACCTCAACATAAAGAAAACAAAAATCCTCACAACTGGACCAATAAGCAACATCATGATAAAGAGAAAAGATTGAAGTTGTCAGGGATTTCATTTTACTTGGATTCACAACCAACACCCTTGGGAATAAAAAAAATGGGAATAGCAGTCAAGAAATCAAAGGATGCATTGCATTGGGCAAATCTGCTGCAAAAGGCCTCTTTAAAGTGTTAAAAATCAAATGTCACTTAGAGGGAGCCCTGGTGGCACAGTGGTTAAATGTTTGGATGCTAACCAAAAGTTCAGCAGTTCCAATCCACCAGCAGTTCCTTGGAAACCTTATGGGGAAGTTCTACTCTGTCTTATAGAATTGAAATGAGTCGGAATCTACTCAACGGCTATGGGTTTGGTTTGTTGGTTTGGCACTTTCAGGACCCAGATGAGCCTGACCCAAGCCATGGTGTTTTCAGTCACCTTATATGCATGTGAAAGCTGGACAGTGAATAAAGAAGATAAAAGAATTGATGCCTTGGAATTAAGGTTTTGTCAAAGAATAGTGAATATACCATGAACTGCCAGAAGAAAAAACAAATCTGTCTTGGAAGAAGTACATCCAGAATGCTCATTCGAAGCATTCGATGGTGAGACTTCATCTCATATACTTTGGACATGTTATCAGGAGAAGGACATCATGCTTTGTAAAGTAGAGGGTCAGTGAAAAAGAAAAAGACCCTCAAGGGGATGGATTGACTCAGTGGCTGCAACAGTGGGCTCAAGTATAACAACAATTGTGAGGACGGTGCAGTACTGGGCAATTTTTTGTTCTGTTGTACATGGGGTTGCCATGAGTCTGAGCTGACTGGATAGCATCTAACAACAACAACAATCTTTACAGAAGCCAACTGCCACACCTTTCTCCCAGGAGCAGCTGGTGAATTCAAACTGTTGACCCTTAGAAAGCAGCCAGGCACTTTAATTATTGGGCTACAGGTCTCCTCTTGCACTTTCGTTTGTATTGTAAGTAGTTGACATTATCAGTTTTTCTTTTTCGGTTGCTGGATTTTAAACTAGAGTTAAAATGGCCTGTACTGTTCCTAGATTATAAAGAAATTCATTCACGTTTTCTTGTAGTCCTTTTTTGGCTTCGTTTTTTATATTTGAAGTTTTTTTTCTGGTTGGGCACTGTTAGTTATGACCATCTCTTTTCATCTACTTATTCACTCTTTCTTTCCTGATATATTTTAAAGTAAATCCCAGACATCAAGTCAGTTTACCCCTAAATATGTCAGTATGCATATCTTACTGATTATGACTTATTTTTCCGTACAAACATGGTGCCATTACCATACCTAACAAATTTAACAATAATTCCTTGATGGACATATGCACTGCTTATACCAAAGATGTATTTTTACAACCGTTAATTTTTTTTTCTAATCGATATCCAAACAAGGTCCACACATCACATTTGGTTGTTATGTCTATTATATTTATTTTATTCCATATCCCCGTGGTTTTTCCCCTATTAGGTACTTTAATTTAAAGGCCAGGCAGAGGAGAACCAGAAGAGTGCAATGTCGCTCTTTAAAGGTGACTTTGGAGCCTTCTCAGATTCTTTGGAGAAATAAATAGGATTTAAGCATAGAAATAACATTTAGCTTCTTATCAAGACCCATGATTCACAAAAACTAATTTGTTTTTGATAAATCTCAACTTTATTACATTAATCTAGGGTTCTTCAAATACTTCATTGTGAGAATAACCTTCAGTTCTCATTTTATAAGCTTGTTATATTTGAAATGTTTTCTAATAGGAGGATGAAATAATTTCAGTAATGTATCATAATTTGGGTACAGTATGTACGATGACCCTGAGCCAGTGTGGCTGGATTGTAGTCAACAAGAGTTTAAGCGATTTGAGAAGAGGTGGTGAGAGAGAGGCAGATGCCAATCCAGGCCATTAATGAGTTTCGTTTTTATCCTGAGAATAATGTTTTAATTTTGAAGCTGCACAGCTTCCACTCAGGAAAATTATGAATATTTCTATGTGTGATTAACTAGTTCACATAAAAATACAAAAGGAAATAAGGAAATGTAAGCTGTTTGACTCTCATACAACATGAGTCGTAACTGAGTGAATTACGTTGTTAAACCTGTGGATATGTGAACATTTCTGTTCACATTTCCATCAACTCTCAAAGTTTATGCAGATCTAAAACTGATCTGTCACCTAACACATAAGAATTCAGGTTTCAAAAGTTTCCATTTGAAAAGAAAAAAATAAAATTCATACAGTCATATTTTCAGGTGTTATTTTAATGTCATTTTGCTTCCCACTTACCTATGATGCGTGTTTTCTCTGCGATGAAAGTGACAATTTCATCACCATTGGCTGGTCCATTTATAAAATCTCATTTTCTCATAAGCAGATCTCCGAAGTATATTTTATCAATCACTTAATATTTCCCAAATGAGACTCAATTTACTTGTAATACACAAACTGGATATTAAAATAAAAACAAACTCCTCGGAGTCATAATAACAACACGCAATTCTTGTGACAGCTGTATACATTTTTCCCTGTTCATTTCAGTTTCTCAAAATCGACCTACTTGGAATGCAGCATATTTCAGCAGACAGACCTTCAGGATTGAAGTCAATCAGAACACGGTCATAACACCAATTCCACCATTTATTTGTAGTATACTTTGGGCAAGTCACAGCCTTTTTAAGCCTCAGTTTTTTTCATCTATAGAATGGGAATAATAGCCCACAACTAGCAGAATTGTTGTGGGGATCCAGTGAGAGAGTCTACATAAAGTGTCTGGCACACACTAGATACTCAATATAATTAAGATATTTTCTGTTGTGGCAATAATACACTTTTTAAAAAATTTTATTGTGCTTTAGGTGGAAGTTTACAGCTCAAGTTAATTTTTCATTCAAAAATGTATACACATATTGTTTTGTGACATTGGTTGCAATCCCCATAATGTGATGGTACTCTCTCCCTTCCCACTCTGGGTTCCCTGTGTATATTTGTCCAGTTCCTGTCTCTTTCTGCCTTCTAGTCTCACTTTTGGACAGGAGTTGCCCATTTGGTCTCCCATATTTGATTGAACCAAAAAACATCTTCCTCACATGCGTTATTTTTTTTGTTTTATACGCCTGTCTAATCTTTGTTCAAAAGTGGACATTGAGAACGGTTTCAGTTCTGAGTTAGCAGAGTGTCTGGGGACCATAGTCTCGGGGGTTCTTCCAGTCTCTGTCAGACCAGTAAGTCTGGTGTTTTTTGGTGAGTTTGAAGTCCGTTCTACACTTTTATCACATTCTGTCCAGGACTCTTTATTGTGATCCCTATCAGAGCATTGTGGTAACTGGGTACCGTCTAGTTCTTTTGGGCTCAGGCTGGTGGAGTCTCTGGGTCATGTGGTCCTTTAGTCCTTTGGGCTAATATTTTCCTTGTGTCTTTGGTTTTCTTTATTCTCCTTTGTTCAGGACAGGATGGGACCAATAGATGTGTCTTAGATGGCTGCTTGTAAGGTTATAAGACCCCAGTTCATTTACAGGTAATAGATGATATTTGTGGAACCCCTTTATTATATCCACTCCATTTTCTGCAAGCTGTTGTTGCACAAGCAGTGGTCTCAAACTTTAGCCCCACTGGATGGGGTGCACCTGTTCACTTGCCATTTATTTTATATTGGACAGTTAGGCCCAAACTCTGTAACAGTACTTGTCACCCATCTTGGAGTCTCTGGAATCACACTTGAGTTCTGTACTGAGAGTATAGCTGGGGGCCACAGTAGTGTTTCATGCAGGAATTCCCTGTAGTTTCTCACTTCATTTTAAAAAAAAAATTTTTTAAGCCACAGGTTAAATCAAGCTTATTGAATCTCCATTCACAATAAAAAAACTCTAAATTAGGAGTCTGTGGATAGGGCTCTCACAAAACATCCAAAAAAGAAACATAAATAGAGTGGCGTTTTCCTTACAGACTTAATAGGCACATGCTAAGAATATCTATGCTGACTGCATTAACTCTTGCACTCAGCCCAGCACCCCCCCACCACCATATCTCCTAGTATGTTCAGCAAAATCCAATCAAGTATTTTAGGTTATGAATCTCCTGAGACTCATGATGGTTCAGTTTTAAATTTTTGTGTACTGGTTACCTGGAATACTTTGTGTAAGAGCCAAAGAACAGTAATAATAATAAAATCAAGAAACATTTCTTCCATAAAATCTAAGTAATTGTGATTAAAGCCCTTTTAGTCTTGGGCGTGATGGGTGAAATAATTCGTTTTCAGGAGTTTGCTACAGGAGTTTCCACAAGTTCTGCTATTTGGTTTCAAAAACAAGAAGTCTTTGTTCGTTAACTCTATGGACTTGCCATTATGAATTGTTTCTAGATAGGCTGCCAAATTTGGAGAGTCTTTTGCCGTATGAAGAAATTTCACAGTGAATTCACTGTCTTTGGTCCTCCTCAGCAAACAAAACAAAGGAAAAGCAAGACCCAAATTTGTTCTAGGACGTTTTTCATTTTAATAATCATAGTCATTGCATATTAGTCTTATAAACATATGCTGATAACCTCTGATAAAAATAAGATGCTTAAAAAAGTCAGATGTTTCCATCACCCTTGCACAGACAAGTGCAAAACTTGATATAATACCTGATTTACTACTTCCAATTTATGTCATTTTTGAAGTAAAATTTTAGTCAATTTAGAGGAATATTTTTCAAACTGGAGATCACAACACATTAAGATATGAAATCAAATCAGTGGGTTGCAACAGCATTTTTATAAAATTAAATAGAATAGGATGAAATGATAAGTATAAGAATATATGGCACTTAATAACAATTAAATCCTAAATACCTTGTATTTGGCAATGGATTCTCAGATATGACACCAAAAACATGAGCAAGAGAAGAAAATATAAATTGGACTTCATCAAAATTAATTTTTTATGCATCAAAGAATATTATCAAGAAAGTGAAATGGTGACCTAGAGAATAGAAGAAAATACTTGGAAATTTTACAAATATGTATATATATACAACAAAAAGACAAAAAACCCAATTAAAAAATGGGCAAAGAACTTGAATAAATGTTTCTCCAGAGAAGATATAAAATGGCCAACAAGCACATGAAAAGATGCTCAACGTTATTAGACCTTAGGGAAATGCAAGTCAAAACCACAAGGAGATAAACACTTCACCCCCCCCCAATAAAGGATGGCTATTATTAGAAAAACTGAAACTAACAAGTGATGGTGGGGATGTGGAGAAATTGGATCTCTCATCCACTGTTGGTAGGTTTGTAAAATGGTGCAGTTACCATGAAAAACAGTTTTGCAGTTCCTCAAAAAATTTAACATAGAATTACCATAAAAAAACAAACCCGTTGCTTTCAAGTAGATTTATATTTAAGGTGACCCCATATGTTACAGAGTAGAACTGCACCGTAGAGTTTTCTTGGCTACAATCCTTGCAGAATCTGATTGCCAGGCCTGGCTACTGTGGTGCCACTGGATAGGTTTGAAGCAAAAACTGCACCACCCAGGGGCCCTGGAATTACCATATGAATCAGCAATTCCACTCCTAGGTACATAGGAATATCAATTGCAAAGAATTGAAAGCATGAACTCAAAAAGACACTTGTACACCAATGTTCATTGCAGCATTATTCACAATAGGCAAAACCTGGAAAGAACCTAAATGTCCATCACAGAGGAATGGACAAACAAAATGTAGTACATACATACAATAGAATATTATTCAGTCATTAAAAGGAATGAGTTCCTGATGCATACTATAACGTGGATGAACCTTGAAAGCATTACGCTAAGTGAATAACCCAGAACCAAGAGGACATATATTACATGATCCCACTTATATGAAATATTTAGAAAGGGCAAATTCATAGAGACAGGAAGTAGGTTAGAGGTAGCCAGGGGCTGAGGGGGAGGGAGAATGAGGAGTTATTGCTTAATGGATTCAGAGTTCCCATTTGGGGTTGTCTTATCTAGTGATGCTATAACAGAAACACCACAAATGGTTGGCTTTAGCAAACAAAAATTTATTCTCTCACAGTTTGGGAGGCTAGAAGTCCGAATTCAGGGTGCCAGCTCCAGGTGAATCCTTTCTGTCTTTGTCGGCTCTAGGGGAAGGTCCTTGTCATCTGTCTTCCCCTGGTCTAGGAGCTTCTCAGTGCATGGACCCCAGGTCCAAAGGACACACTCCACTCCTGGCTCTTCTTTCTTGACGGTATTGAGGTCCCTCTCCTCTCTCTGCTTGTTTCTCTCTTTTATATCTCAAAAGAGATTAACTCAATATACAATCTGATCCTGTAGATTGTGTCCTGCCTCATTAACATAACTGCTTCTAATCCTGCATCCTTAACATCATAGAGGTTAGAGTTTACAACACATAGGAAAATTATATCAGATCACAAAATGGAGGCCAACCACACAATACTGGGAATCACAGCCTAGATAAATTGACGCACATTTTGGGGGGACACAATTCAATCCATGTCAGGGGTGATGAAAAAGTTTTGGAAAAAAATAGTGGTGATGGTTGCATAACATTGTGAATATAATTAATGCCACTGAATTGTACACTTAAAGATGGTTACAATGGCAAGTTTTATGTTATATATATATTTTCCACAGTAAACAAAAAAACAAAAAATCTAGGAAAGGAATGATGTAAGATAGTGACAGAGAGTAAATTTATTATTGCTTAGGGCTGAAAGGGGTGTCAGGATTGGGAAGTAACTGCTAATGGGGAACAGGATTTCTTTTGTGGTGAGAAAAATTTGTTCTAAAATTCAATAGTGGTGATGGTTGCATCACTTTGTGAATATCCTAAATTGTATTGAATTATATGCTCTAAAAGGGTATATTTTATGTGAATTACATCTCAATAAAGTTGTTACAAAAAAAAGAAAAATCCCAAACCTTTGGGGAGTTTATAGTCTAATGAGTTTCTTTTAATGAAACAGGGTTCCAGAGGCCTTCCTTGTTATAAATCTTCTGGCTTTCTAAGAACCTCAATGCCCCCATCCTCAATATTAGAAGGAAATCCAATAAGCCATCTTATTCTCTTCCCTCGCCTCTCCTCAGCCTCTTTGTTCAGTGTTGTATGTGACTTTATCTTCTCTACAATTTGCCAGCTGCCTTGAAAAAGTGAAATAGATAATACAGCAATCCAGAAATTAGGGAGTCATTGGCCTTGGGTAAAAGGAAGGAGAAAGAATGTCTCAGAAAAATGAATGGGAAGCATTCAGAATGAAATAAAATACATTATATTATAAACACAAGTTAAGATAAATGGGCAAAAAAATCTTAGTTCCTAGATTAACAAAATATAAAAAAAGATTAGAAAATATAGCTACACAGTACTGGAAGAAGTAAGGGTAAAGGGGTGGTCCTGGGTTGAAAATGTCAGAATGTATTATTAGGAAAGGAAGAAATAGAGGGAAAGGACATAGAATCACATAATCACTTTTCTGATTCTGTATATTTGGTCTTGTTATCTTGGACTCAGTTTTCCTCCCATCAGGCAACAAATAGATAAATTGAACTAGTTTGGTGATAAAGCTTTAGACTCCCTTAGCACGTCTGAAAGAGCCCTGTTGTGTGGAGGGTGAATCACTAATGTAAAGCCCCAGTAAAATTTAATGCCATTTTTTCTGCTTCTTCTTAAAACAGTATTAACTGTGTGGGGCCTCTACCTGCTCTTGTGCATATTAGACATCTTATACCAACCTAAGGATCACTTTTTTTTTAAACGAATATGAAACTCCAGAGAATTATGTGACAACCTAAGGAACTTGTAAGATAATTTGAGTTCCTAATATTTTCTTTGTTCTTTGCAATGTCCCTGGCTGCTGAGAAATGGACACTTGCACAATATCCTGTCTCGGGCGATACTAGTGTATCAATCAGTAAATCTCAAATGCAGAGTCCATAAGAATCTCCAGGGATTGAAGGTTTTTTCAAACTACACATACCCTCTCCCTACCCTGTATAGATTAGGATACATACCTCCTACCTTTAGTCTGAAAGTCAATGCCGCCGTGAGTCGCTGTACATATGAGAGAGGGTTTTATCCCTCAGGTGTATTAGGTGGGAAGAAAGATTGAAGAGCCCTTAGCTGTTTGACGCCTTTAATATAATCCACAGATATATTTCTCTGAAATACTCCAATTCCAAGCAGTAATGAGTTTTCCATACCAGTATCATTTCCAGGCTAAAATGAAAAAAATGCATCTTCAAAAGTCTAGAGATGAATTTCCTAGGTCAGGTCCTGCCTGGCTAGAACATTCAACTACCTGTTTTGGGAATGAAGAGTACTTGCTATCAGGGCCTGTTACAATGACTAGTTCTGGGTAACAAAACACCCAAACTTAATGGCATAAAACAATTGATCATGCTGCAGATTCTGTGGGTTGGGAATTTGGAAGGGGCACAGAAGGAGTGGCTTGCCTCTGTTCCACAATGCCTGGGTCTCAGCTAAGAAGACTGAAAGGCTGGAGGTTAAAACCATCTGAAGACTCACTCACTCTCATGTCTGGTAGTTGATACTGGCTATCAGCTGGAACCTCAACTCAGCTGCCAATGGGGACACAAACATGTGACCTCTTTCGTGTTGCTGCTTTGATTTCATCACAGCATGGTGCCTGGGTTTCAAGAGTGAGTGTCCGAAGAGTCATGAAGTAGAAGGAATATCACCTTTTATGCCCTAGTTTTGGAAGTCACACAGCATCACTTCTGACATAGTCGTAAACCCGCTCAGATTGAAAGTGAGGGAACATAAAACGCACCTGTCAGTGGAAGAAGTTTCAAAGTCATATTTTAGAAGAGCATGTGGCATATGGAATGGGAGATAGCCGTCTTTGGAAAATACAATTTTCCACAGCCTGCTACTCACTGCAACAATTAATATCCCTCCTACTTGCAAAATACACTCATCTCTTCCTCCAGGACCCTCAAATCTAATCCCATTATGACAGCAATTCAATTATCAGATTTTATTATCTAAATTAGATCAGGCACAGATGAATTTCCTCAGGTTTGCTTCTTTGAATGCAACTCCTTGAGCAGTTCTTGACCTGAAGACATACAGACTAAAGGTACAAGTTACCTGCTCTACACAACCAACACACAATTGTGGGACAGGCCTAGGATAACTGTTATGAACACTCCCATTAAAAAAGGTAGGGGAGAATGAAAAGCATGTAACAGTAACTGTCCTATAATAATTCTGAAATTTAGTTGTGCACATGTTGCCAGTTCCTCACTGAGTCCTCTTGCCTGTGAGTTGTTTTGTAAAAAATAGCTCATATTTGTACCTGAGTAATTTTCTCAGCCTCTTTCTTACCTGGGAGTCCAAAGGACTCAATTTTATACCATCTCTATCCCTCTCACTCCAAGCTGACACAATTCCTTGAAAAACTTGTGGACTTTCTGTGTATCAATTTATAATTCATTCCTTTAGACAAAAGCCACAACCAAAGATATCTTCAGAATCTTGCTAATTTTCTCTGGCTTGGACTCCCTGTGAGACTGCTGTGGGACAACTCCCTTAAACTTCTTAGAAACCTTATTGTTTACCAGAAAGGATCTGTGATGTATGTCCTTAAGATCCGTAGAAGGCTTTTCGTCTGTCTGGAAGGCTTTAGGAGGCACTATCTTAGGAGTTTTTGAGATTTTACAAATTATCTTACAGTCCGAACCAGGTTTGATTCTTGGCTTGCTGCCCTTTTTAATTTGAGAATCATTTGCTGTCTGGAGAGGCTGGGAATGACAAGCAGCTTTTACTTTCAAAACCAGTAAAGTCCTAGAATCTTTATAGTGTTGTTTTTGTTTTTAGGTGCTGTTGAGTCAGTTCCAACTCATAGCGACCCTATGTACAACAGAACAAAGCACTGCCCAGTCCTGCATCATCCTCACAATCATTGCTATGTTTGAGCCTATTGTTGCAGACACTGTGTCAATCCATCTCTTCAAGGGTCTTCCTCTTTTCCTCTGACCCTCTGCTTTACCCAGCTTGATGTCCTTCTCCAGAGACTGGTTCCTCTTGATAACGTGTCCAAAGTACGGGAGAGAAAGTCTCGCCAACCTGACTTCCAAGGAGTAGTCTGCCTGTACTTCTTCCAAGACAGATTTGCTCCTTCTTCTGTTAGTCTAGGAAACCCTGGTGGTGTAGTGGTTAAGTGCTACGGCTGCTAACCAATGGTCACAGTTCGAATCTGCCAGGTGCTCCTTGGAAACTCTATCGGGCAGTTCTACTCAGAATTGACTCGATGGCAGTGGGTTTTCTGTCAGTCCATGGTATATTCTATCTTCCTCACCAACACCACAATTCAAAGGCATCGATTCTCCCTTGGTCTTCTTTATTCATCGTTCAGCTTCCACATGCATATAAGGCGATTGAAAACACCACGGCTTGGGTCGGGTGCACCTTAGTCTTCAAGGTGACATCTTTGGTTTTTAACCCTTTAAAGAGGTCTTTTGCAGCAGATTTGCCCAATACAATGCGTCCTTTGATTTCTTGACTGCTGCTTCCATGGGTGTTGACTGTAGGTTCAAGTAAAAGGAAATCTTTGACAACTTCAATCTTTTCTATGTTTATCATGATGTTGCTCGTTGGTCCAGCTGTGAGGATTTTTGTTTTCTTTATGTTGAGGTGCAATCCACACTGAAGGCTGTAGTCTTTGATTTTATAATAGGAATTAATTATTTGGCTTATCTCTCTTATTTCACATTTTATCATATGCAGCAGGAAGCCAGGTGGTGTTTTCAATATTTTGCCTGGATATCTCCATAGTTAGATCATTAAGTTCATTAGCTATATTTCCTATTTCCCATGTTACTACATAACAAGTGTTCCCTTTCCTACAATTTTCCTTACTTTCATTTAAACCCAGACCAATAGCTTTCTCAAGGCCCTGTAGACTTTTTTTTGTCTTCAAGGCCTGGTCCCAAAGCCAATGGTACACATTTTCATTTTTTGTTATAGCAGTACTCCACTTACAGTTACTAAATTTTATTCCAGTTAAGCAATAAATTTAAGCAATAAATCTCCCAAACTTAGAGGCACAAAATAATGACCATTTTATTATGCTCACAGATTCTATGGGTTGGAAATGGCACAGCAGGGATGGCTTATCTCTATTACAAAATATCTATGACTGTCTTAGTAATCTAGTGCTGCTATAACAGAAATACCACAAGTGGATGGCTTTAACAAAGAGAAACTTATTTTCTCACAGTCTAGTAGGCTATAAGTCCAAATTCAAGGTGCCAGCTCCAGGGAAAGGCTTTCTCTCTCTCTGTCGGCTCTGGAGTAAAGTCCTCCTTGTCAATCTTCCCCTGGACTAGGAGCTTCTCCACACCAGAACCCCGGGTAGAAAGGATGTGCTATGCTCCCGGTGCTTCCTTCTTGCTGGTATGAGGTCCCCACTATCTGTTCGCTTCCCTTTCATCTCTTGTAAGATAAAAGGTGGTGCAGGCCACATTCCAGGGAAACTCCCTTTACATTGGATCAGAGGTATGGCCTGGTAAGGGTGTTATAATCCCACCCTAATCTTCTTTAGCATAAAATTATAGTCACAGAATGGAGGACAACCACACAATACTGGGAATCATGGCCCAGCCAAATCAGTGCACACACTTTTGGGGGGACATAATTCAGTCCATGACAAAGACCTTAGCTGGAAATACTCAAAGACTGAGGGATGGCACCATTTGAAGCCTCATTTATTAACATATCTGGCAGTTGATTTTGGCTGTTGGCTGGGACTTCAGCTGGGTCCGTTGGCCAGAACTTCTGCATGAACCTCTCCATGTGACTGGTCTTTTCATTTACAGTGAACAGCTTGAGGGTGTCCACCATCATATAGCCAAAGGGTCAGTCATCACAATCTGAAATGTGTAGAACAATCAGAAAGCATAGCTCATAGCTGAAGTAATGGGCACTGCTCTTGTAGCAATTGAAGTTCAAAACATGCATGCACTAGGTATTCAGAGCCTCTGTTTGGATACATTGTTATACAAGCCTGGACAATATAAGGTAGCATGGGCCACTTCACTCCCAGAGAAGTGTTATAGTGATCCATCAGCAGTTGAAAATAACTCATCAGATATGAACAACTGGTAGATGCCTACACACAACGTTCTGTGAGGCACTCTGGGGAAGACACCAAGGCTGTAGACTGGACTGGGAGCCCTTTCCACCAGAATAATTGGTTGAAGGTGTCACCACAAAAATTTTACACTCAAGTTTTTTGCCTCTGGACACTGCCATATGGTCCTTTTAAGTCACTGATAGTGAATTTTCTGGGATTTCTGTTGATCTTGTGTCTGGAATGATGCCCTTCAATAAATCACAAATGTTACTGAATCAAGAACACCCAGCAAGGGGCTAAGATGAGTGAATAGACAGACACTTCCAGTGAGCCCTCTTACAACAAACACCCAAAAAACAAGTGAAACGAGTATATTTATACAAGCTAGGAGCCCTGAACATCGAAGGCACAGTTAGAAATGAACTGAGCGGCAGAGGAGGGAGAGACAGTTCAGAAGCGGAGAGGAGTTACCAGACCTGAATCACTGGGAGCCCTCAGACACCATTCCTGGGAGCGGCTGCAGCAGGCTAATACTAGTGTTCGGCTGCAGTTTCCTCAGGGCGAAGCAGCCAGCCACACAGCCTACTCACACCTCCGGATCCAGAGAAGAAAAGAGCTCTCTGCAAAAGCTAAGTACTTATATACATTTTACTGAGCCGCCCACTTCCAAGCAGGCTTCAGCAGCTATTGATTTCCCTGGGCCTGAGATAGGTCCTGTTGAGCACATAGAGCCATCCTCCTGGTGTTGGAGAAGAAATACATTCGAAATACGGGGAAAAGATAATTTGCCAGCTCCACTAACTGGGGGAGCTCAGGTCAGATGTGCCTCCTGCCCAGGCACAAATGGTCCATGGACATTGGATACCTTTCCCCCCTGCGTGGACCTGTGTGGGTTTATTTCAGGAAAATAGGCCCTTGTTGGCAGACTGCAACCGTTTCAGCTGTGCGGTGACAAGGTGGGTATTTGATATTTGACACCACTTTGCCTATTAAATAGGGTCCTCACCTACCCTAAGGACTGGTGGCTCCACTCAGGTCACTCAGCCACCCATGACAGGGTCCCAATGATAACTGGTACCTCTCAGTCCTTACAAACAAAAGCATTGGGTGCCCATGGTCCGTCTGCAGAACCCACACACCTGAACACTCTAGGGAACAGGGACATACTTTCCTCAGAGGCATTCTGGGGATGGTTCTCAGCCCCCTGCCTTGTTCAGAGGGTGACCCCCGCTACAACCAGATACCAGTCCTTACACCGATCATCCCTGCCCCTTTAAGACTGTAGGACAGGGCCTGTATCACACACTTGATGATCAGCTACCTGGAAACCTGAGCTGAATTTGCACAAGAAAAGTGAATGGACTCCTAGACGGATGTACCTGATAATAGATCTAGCCATCTGGGGACAGGACATCAGAGCTCCAAAGGTGAAAATAATCAAGCTAGCTCACTCAAGTAACCCATTTGGGCATATCAAAACAAAACAAAGCAAGAAGCTACAATACCATAAGCAAACATAAAATAGACTAATACAATAACTTATAGATGGCTCAGAGACAACAGTCAATATCAAGCACATAAAGAAACAGACCATGATTGCCTCAACAAGCTCTCAAAACAAAGAATCAAGGGATCTTCTGGATGAAAGTGCCTTCCTGGAATTACTGGATGCAGAATATGAAAGGTTAATATATGGAACACTTCAAGAGATCTGGAAGGAAATCAGGCAATATGCAGAAAAGCCAGGAAACACACAGATAAAGCAGTTGGAGAAATTAAAAAGGTTATTCAAGAACATAATGAAAAATTTAATAAGCTGGAAAAAACCATAGACAGCAATCAGGAATTCAGAAGATTAACAATAAAATTAAAGAAGTAGACACCTCAACAGAAAGTCAGAGGAGAAGACTTGAACAACCGGACGGCAGAATTTGTGAACTTGAAGACAAAGCACTTGGCACCAATTTATTTTAAGAAAAATCAAATAAAAGAATTTAAAAAAATGAAGAAACCATAAGAATCATGTGGGGCTCTATCAAGAGAAAGAACCTACTAGTGATTGGAGTACCAGAACAGGGAGGGATAACAGAAAATACGGAGAGAATTGTTGAAGACTTCTTGGCAGAAAACTTCCCTGATTATCATGAAAGATGAGAAGATATCTATCCAAGATGCTCATTGAACTCCACATAAGGTAGATTTTAAAAGAAAGTCACCAAGACATAATGAAACTTGCCAAAACCAAAGATAAAGAGAGAATTTTAAGAGCAGCTAGGGATAAATGATAAATCACCTACAAAGGAGAGTCAATAAGAATAAACTCAGACTACTCAGTAGAAGCCATGCAGACAAGAAGGCAATGGGGTGACTTATATAAAGCATTAATGGAAAAAATTTGCCAGCCAACAGCCATATATCCAGCAAAACTGTCTCACAAATATGAAGGTGAAATTAGGACATTTCCAGATAAACAGAAGTTTAGGGAATGTGTAAAAAACAAACCAAAACTACAAGAAATACTAAAGGGAGTTCCTTGGTTAGAAAATCAATAATATTAGTCATCAACCCAAGACTAGAACACTGGATAGACCAATCAGATGTCAACTCAGACAGGGAAATCACAAAAATAAAACAAGATAAAAAAACACTCAAAACAGGGAAACAATAAAGAGGGACTAAGCATTGTAGTCATAGATCTTTCATATGGAGAGGAAGACAAGGCAATACAAAGAAATAAAAGTTAGGTTTAAAATTAGAAAAAGTAGGGGTAAATACTAAGGTAACCACAAAGGAGACAAATTATCCTACACATCAAAATAAAATACAAGGAAAAAACAGAGACTCAGCAGAAACAAAATCAACAACAACAAATATGAGGAAAACACAATATATAAAGATAAACTACTCAGCACAAAAAATTGACTGAGGAAAAGAAACTGTCAACAGCACACAAAAAAAACACATCAAAATGACAGCACTAAATTCGTACCTATCCATAATTACCCTGAATGTCAATGGACTAAATGCACCAATAAAGAGACAGAGAGTGGCAGAATGGATTAAAAAACATGATCCGTCTATATGCTACCTACAGGAGAAACATCTTAGACTTAGAGACACAAACTAAAACTCAAAGAATGGAAAAAATATATATCAAGCAAACAACAATCAAAAAGGAACAGGATTGGCAGTATTAATTTCTGACAAAATAGACTTCAAAGTTAAATCCATCAGAAAGGATAAGGAAGGACACTATAGAATGATTAAAGGGACCATATACCAGGAGGATATAACCATATTAAATATTTATGTACCCAAAGACAGAGCTGCAAGATACATAAAACAAACTCTATCACCATTGAAAAGTGTGATAGACAGCTCCACAATAATAGTAGGAGACTTCAACACACCACTTTCGGTGAAGGACAGGACATCCAGAAAGAAGCTCGATAAAGACACAGAAGACCTAAAGGCCACAATCAACCAACCTGACCTCATAGACATATACAGAACACTCCACCCAGCAACAGCCAAGTATACTGTCTTTTCCAATGCACATGGAACATTCCAACATTATCCTAAATGGAAAGAGTCTGAAAGCATTCCCCTTCAGATCGGGAATGAGACACGGATGCCCCTTATCACCACTCTTCTTCAACATCGTGTTGGAGGTCCTAGCCAGAGCAATTAGGATAGAAAAAGAAATAAAGGACATACGGATTGGTAACGAAGAAGTAAAGTACCTCTATTTGCAGATGACATGATCTTATACACAGAAAACCCTAAGGAATCCTCCAGAAAACTACTGAAACTAATAGAAGAGTTCAGCAGAGTATCAGGATACAAGATAAACATACAAATATAGTTGGATTCCTCTACACCAACAAAAAGAACATCGAAGAGGAAATCACCAAATCAATACCATTTACAGTAGACCCCAAGAAGATAAAATAGTTAGGAATAAATCTTACCAGAGATGTAAAAGACATATACAAAGAAAACTACAGTACGCTTCTGCAAGAAACCAAAAGAGACCTACATAAGTGGAAAAACATACCTTGCTCATGGATAGGAAGACTTACCATTGTAAAAATGTCTATTCTATCAAAAGCGATTTATAGAAAACCAAACAAAAAAAAAAAAACCAAACCCACTGCTGTCGAATCGATTCCAACTCATAGTGATCGTATAGAATAGAGGAGAACTGCCCCATAGAGTTTCCAAGGAGCACCTGGTGGACTTGAACTGTCAACGTCTTGGTTAGCAGCCATAGCACTTAACCACTATGCCACCAGGGTTTCCTGGTGATTTATAGATTTAATGCATTCCCAATCCAAATTCCAACAACATTTAGTTGATATTTGACAAAGGCCCCAAAGCAGTTAAATGGGGAAAAGACAGTCTTTTTAACAAATGGTGCTGGCATAACTGGATATCCATCTGCAAAAAAAAATGAAACAAGACCCATACCTCACACACTCAAAATGGACCAAAGACCTAAATATAAAATCCAAAATGATAAAGATGATGGAAGAAAAGATAGGGACAATGTTAGGAGCCCTAATACATGGCATAAACAGTATACAAAACATTACTTACAATGCAGAAGAAAAACTAGATAACTGGGAGCTCCTAAAAATCAAACACCTGTGCTCATCCAAAGACTTTACCAAAAGAGTAAAAAGACTACCTACAGACTGGGAAAAAGTTTTTAGCCAAGACAGTTCCGATCAGCGCCTGATCTCTAAAATCTACATGATACTGCAAAAACTCAACTACAAAAAGACAAATAACCCAATTAAAAAATGAGCAGAAGATATGAACAGACACTTCACTAAAGACGACATTCTGGTAGCTAACAGATACATTAGGAAATGCTCACGAAATTTAGCCATTACAGAAATGCAAATCAAAAGTACAATGAGATTCCATCTCACTCCAACAAGGCTGGCATTAATCCAAAAAACACAAAACAATAAATGTTGAAGAGTTGTGGAGAGACTGGAACACTTATACACTGCTGGTGGGAATGTAAAATGGTACAACCACTTTGGAAATCGATTTGGCCTTTCTTAAAAAGCTAGAAATAGAACTACCATACGATCCAGCAATCCCACTATGGAATATAGCCTAGAGAAATAAGAGCCTTTACACGAACAGATATATGCACACCCATGTTCATTGCAGCACTGTTTACAATAGTAAAAAGATGGAATCAACCAGGGTGGCCATCAATGGATGAATGGATAAATAAATTATGGTATATTCACAGACTTAATGGTCTGACTGAGACTAGAAGAACCCTGCTAATCATGGCCCCCAGACCTTCTATTAGCCTAAGACAGGAACCATCCCCAAAGCCAACTCTTCAGATAGGGATTGGACTGGACAATGGGATAGAAAAAGATGCTGGTGAAGAATAAGCTTCTTGGACTGAGTAGACACTTGAGACTATGTTGGGATCTCCTATCAAGAGGGGAGATAGGAGGGCAGAGGGGTTCAGAAGCTGGCAGAATGGACATGAAAAGAGAGAGTGGAGGGAAAGAGCGGGCTGTCTCATTGGGGGAGAGCAATTAGGATTATATAGCAAGGTGTATATAAATTTTTGTATGAAAGACAGACTTGATTTGTAAACTTTTACTTAAAGCACAGTAAAAACTTAAAAAAAAGAACACCCAGCAACCTCTAACCTATCCTTATCGAGATTCATAGGATTGAGAGTTGAGATCATGTTTTAAATACAGTGTTAAATTAGCACTCATCACCTATGAGTGTATTGGGAAGCATTTTTCACATAATTGCATTGTCTTCATAACTGGAAATATTAATTACATTTGTCTCCATGTATTTCCTTAAGATTTAATTTGCATAAAATATATTTGAATGACAAGTAATAACAATCAAGTATACCAATAAATTATACTACATTTCAAGTGTATACTACATTTCAAATCTCAGAAATGAATATTGCATAGGGATTAGTTTTGAAGAAAAGGAAAACTGACACTTTAAAATTCACATATTAAAAGTTGTGTCTTTATTATAAATACATTTTTTAAACTAATGAAAAAAAAAAACAGAATTTCAGAGGTGACTTAAGTAGTTAAGAGAGAAACAGCATTATCCTTGAATGAAGAGACAGAATTATCCCAGAATCTTTGCTTATCTCCTTGACCACCATTTGAATTCTTTCTCTTTGAACCAGTTTACCCTTGGTTCATACTATCACCCAAGACCCTCTGGGTGGCACACCTGCAGGAAACTTCACAGCCTAAAATGTAGGACATGACCATCACATTATGAAACCCATGTTCCAGTATGACTACACATATGGACATAGATGAGCTGACAGCAATCCTGCAGTCCTTTCTTTAGGACATGTCTGTAAAGTAAGAACGTGGATCTCAGTAAGCAATTTTGGGGAGGAAACAACTACAGAAATATTACCTCTGTAATCAAAGGTCTTACTCTTACATCTTAAGGCAGAATTTTCATTTTCTGAACATTTTCTTTTATCTGGTTCAGTTGATTAAATCATTTATATAATTGCTTGGACACTCAGGCTTCACACTTCTAAGCAAGGCAGAACATTTTAGGTATCCTGCCTGATGGAGAAGACATAGAAGTGGGGCATCTGCACATACAGAAAAGTCACTCTCTATGTCAGACCTATGTTGGATTAGTATTAGCACTCCAGAGGGTAAGTGAATCCTTGCACATTAGGAGATAACAATTCTTCCAGGGGAAGGAGACATACACTGTGCAACAGAGTTCCAGTTGCTGGAAAGGATGTGCTATAGAATGATGCACCCTTATGCTTGATATTCTAGCTTTCCACAGTTTCCGTGAATAATGGATTTAGGCACGCAAGGTTGGCAGCCTGGACCCATGCGTATAGCTAAAAGGCTGCCTTGACACATGAACCCATATCCTAGCCATCCTGGTTCACTGGCCATAAGTGAGTGAATAAACCAGCATAAAACACTTTATTGCAGGAAAGTTAGCCACTTCATGCATAAATACACCAGGCCTACCAGCAAGAAATGCTGCAGCTATCCAATAATGATAAAATCAACCAGGCTGTCTTCCTCTAGCTTTATCCTAAGTCAGAGGCATCTTGGCTGTCACCATAACCTGACTATAGACTGACATAGTGACAGATTTCAGGACATTTGAAGACTCAATCATGATCCAGAAGATCCAGACTCACCCCAAGTCCCAGCCAGTCTTAGTGGGCACAAGTAATGTGCATTACTGCCATGAGAAATCCATCATCCATGAAAACTGACTATAGTAGGGAATTACATAGAGCTACTCATACTTTTTTTAATTTTTACTCATACTTCTGTTGGTTGTTGAGTTCAGTTGATCGATGTCCATGACTCAACTGTCATCTGGAGCACCCTGAAATACGAGCTCCATATTGGCCTATTGACAATAGGAATGACAACAGGCTATTCAGGTATTTCTGCTTTATCAATCACACTGACTGCCAGAGTGTCAGACAAGAAATTTATCTACTGTGAAGTCTTCTGTGAACAAAAGATAAGGCAGCTACCCTATTTATTTATTAATTTAATAACTAATAATTGAGTACTTACTATGAGATAGGCACTTGGGATATAGTAGTAAACAAAGCAGACAAAATTCCCTGCTCTATAGAGTTTACAGTCTGGAGTGGAAGACAGGAAAGCAATCAAATAAGTAAATTAAATAGTATATTAGAAAGTGATAAGTGCTATGGAGATCAATAAATCAAGGAAAAGGGATAGAGAGATTAGTTTTAAATGTGATCATGACAGACTGTCACACTGAGAAAGTGATATTTAACCAAGAACTTGAAGAAGCAGGGTGGGATCAAGATGGTGGGATAGTCAGATGCTTTGTGTCATCCCCCTTACAACAAAGACCAAAAAAAAACAAGTGACTCAGATATATATGACAATCTAGGAACCCTAAGCAGGTGGGTGGAGCAGCTACTAGGTGTGTGAGCCCAGAGCTCTATTCACTGTTCTTGTGGAGCTGCTAAGGATGTAGGTGACATTTTTGGTGGGATAATATCAAGAGGAAAAACCTATGAGTAATCAGAGTTACAGAATGGGCTGGGGGGAGGGGCGCAGAGGAGAGGAGATAACAGAACATGGAACTTTTGAAGATTTGCTGGTAGAAAACTTCCCTAATATCATGAAACACCAGAAGATATCTATCCAAGAAGCTCAAAGAAACCCATACAGGATAGACCCCAAAGGAAAGTCATCAATGTATATCATATTTAAACTTGCCAAAACTAAAGACAAAGAAAGAATCTTGAGAGTACCTGGGGATAAAATAAAAGTCATCTACAAAGGAGAACCAATAATACTAAGCTCTGATTACTCAGCAGAAACCATGCAGGCAAGAAGGTAATGGGATGGCATATACAAAGCCTGGAAGGAAAAAAAGTTCTAGCCAAGAATTCTATATCTGGCAAAATTGTCCGTCAAATACAATGGCAAAATTAGGTCATTTCCAGGTAAACAAAAATTAGGAAATATGTAAAAACCAGACAAAATTATAAGAAATAAAGGGAGTCCTCCAGTTAGAGAATGAACAACATCTGACAACAATACAAGACTAGGACACAGGACACATCAACTAGATACCAACCCAGATAGGGAATTCTCAAAAATAAAACAAAGATACAACACTGGAAATAAGGAACCAGAGATGTCAATATATAAACGACAACATCAAAACAAAAAAGAGGAAATAAACAGTATAGTCAAGGCTATATCAAGAAGTAAAATACTGGTTTAAACTTAGAAAAAAAAGGTAAATTTCAAGGTAACCACAAAGGAAGATAACAAACCTATCCATTAAAATAAAAAGGAAAAAAAATCAAAGACTAGGCAAACACAAAATCAACAATAATGAAAGAAATGGAAAAAAAAGCAATATGCAAATAGAATTCAGCATGGATAATTAAACAGAACAAATAAACAGTCAACACTACAAAAAAAATTCAACAAAATGACAGCAGTAAGCTCATACCTATAATAATTATACTTAATGCAAATGGCCTAAATGCATCAATAAAGAGACGGAGACAGGCAGAATAGATTAGAAAAAGATCCATTTACATGCTGACACTCAGATACAAAAGACAAACAATTTAAAACTCAAAGGACAGAGAAATAACATATCAAACCAAAAAAGAGCAGGAGTGGCAATATTAATCTCCAATGAAATAGACTTTAAACCAAAATCCACCATAAAGGATAAGAAAGGGGACTATATAATGATTACAGGGTCAATACACAAGGAGAACATGATCATAATAAATATATAGACACCCAATGACAGGGCCTCAAAATACATAAAACAAATTCTAACAACATTGAAAAGAGAAATAGCTCCACAATAATAGTAAGAGACTTCAACGCACCACTTTCAGTGAAGGACAGAACATCTAGAAAGAAACTCAATAAAGATACAGAAGATCTAATTCCACAATCAACCAATTTGACCTCAGAGACATATACAGAACACTGCACCTAACAGCAGCAAAGTATACATTCTTTTCCAATGCACTTGGAACATTCTCCAGAATAGACATTTTAGGCCACAAAGTAAGCTTCATCAAGATTCAAAACATTAAAATAATACAAAGCATCTTCTCTGATCACAATGACATAAAAGTAGAAATCAATAACAGAAATAGAAAGGAAAAAAAAATCAAATACATGGAAAGGGAACAATACCCTGCTTAAAAACTACTGGATAATAGAAGAAATCAAGGATAGAACAAAAATACAGAATCAAAAGAGAGTGAAAACACGTCTTACCAAAACCTTTGGAACACGGCAAAACCAATGCTTAGAGGTCAATTTATAGCAATAAATGCACACATCAAAAAAGAAGAAAGGGTGAAAAGCAAAACATTAACACCACAACTCAAGCAAATAGAAAGAGAACAGCAAAAGAAGCCCACAGGCATCAGAAGAAAGGAAATAAAGCAGATTAGAGCAGAAATTAATAAAATAGAGAACAGAAAAACAGTAGAAAGAATCAATAAGACCAAAAGTTGGTTCTTTGAAAAGATCAACAAAATCAACGAACCATTGGTCAAACTGACAAAAGGAAAACAGGAGAGGCAGCAAATAACCTGAATAAGAAACGAGATGGATGATAAGATAGCACACCCAACTGAAATAAAAAGGATCATAACAGAATACTATGAAAAATTATACTCCAAGAAATTTGAAAACCTAGAGGAACTGGACAAATTTCTAGAAATACAGTACCTACCTAAGCTAACACAAACTGGAGTAGAAAAAACAGACTCATAACAAAGAGATTGAAGAGGTAAAGAAAACACTCCCAACCAAAAAAAAAAAAAACAAAAAACAAAACTCTGGCTGAACGACTTCACTGGAGAATTCTACCAAACTTTCAGAGAAGAGCTCACACGAATACTACTCAAACTATTTCAGAGCATTGATAAGGAAGGAATACTTCTGAATTCAATCTATGAAGTCAGCATAACCCCGATACCAAAGCCAGGCAAAGACACCACATGAAAAGAATACTACATACCAATATCCCTCGTGGACATAGATGCAAAAATTCTCAACAAAATTCTAGCCAATAGAATTCAACAGCTTATCAAAAAATAGTACATCATGACCAAGAGGGATTCACACCAAGTATGCAAGGATGGTTTCACATTAGAAAATTAATCAACATACTCCATGACATAAACAAAAATAAAGAAAAGAATCACATGATCATCTCAATCAATGCAGAAAAGGCATTCGACAAAGTCCAACACCCATTCCTGATAAAAACTCTCAGCAAAATAGGAATAGAAGGGAAATCCCTTGACATAATAAAGGGCATATATACAAAACCAACAGCCAAAATCATCCTAGATGGAGAGAGACTGAAAACCACCCCCTTGAGAACGGGAACCAGACAAGGATGCCCTTTATTACCACTCTTATTCAACATTGTGCTGGAAATCCTGGCTAGAGCAATAAGGCAAGGAAAAGAAATAAAGGGCATTCGAATTGGTCAAAAAAAACAAACCCGTTGCTGTCTAGTCAGTTCCTACTCATAGTGACCCTATAGGACGGAGTAGTATTGCCCCATGGAGTTTCCAAGAGGCAGCTGGCAGATTTGAACTGCTGACCTTTGGTTAGCAGCTGAGCTCTTAACCACTACAGCACCAGGGCTCCCAAATTGGTAAGGAAGAGGTAAAACTATCCCTATTTGCAGATGATGTGACCTTATATACAGAAAACCCTAGAGAATCCACAAGAAAGGTACTCGAACTATTAGAAGATTTCAGCAAAGTAGCAGGACACAAGATTAACATACAACACTCAGCTGAATTCCTTTACAGCAAAGAAGAGAACTTCAAAAAAAAAAAAAAAAAAAAACCAGCAAATCAATATCATTTACAATAGCCACCAAGAATATAAAATACTTGGAATAAATCTAACCAAGGATGTAAAAGGCCTGTTGTTGTTGTTAGGTACCGTTGAGTCGGTTCCGACTCATAGCGACCCTAGGCACAACAGAACGAAACACTGCCCGGTCCTGAGCCATCCTCACAATCGTTGTTATGCTTTAGCTCACTGTTGTAGCCACTGTGTCAATCCACCTCGTTGAAGGCCTTCCTCTTTTCCACTGACCCTGTACTCTGCCAAGCATGATGCCCTTCTCCAGGAATTGATCCCTCGTGACAACATGTCCAAAGTATGTGAGACGCAGTCTTGCCATCCTTGATTCTAAGGAGCATTCTGGTTGTACTTCTTCCAAGACAGATTTGTTCGTTCTTTTGGCAGTCCATGGTATATTCAGTATTCTTCTCCAACACCACAATTCGAAGGCGTCAATTCTTCAGGCTTCCTTAATCATAGTCCAGCTTTCACATGCATATGATGCGATGGAAAAATACCATGGCTTGGGTCAGGCACACCTTAGTCTTCAAGATGACATCTTTGCTCTTCAACACTTTAAAGAGGTCCTTTGCAGCAGATTTACCCAATGCAATGCATCCTTTGATTTCTTGACTGCTGCTTCCATGGCTGTTGATTGTGGATCCAAGTAAAATGAAATCCTTGACAACTTCAATCTTTTCTCTGTTTATCATGATGTTGCTCATTGGTCCAGTTGTGAAGATTTTTGTTTTCTTTATGTTGAGGTGTAATCCATACTGAAGGCTGTGGTCTTTGATCTTCATTAGTAAGTGTTTCAAGCCTTCTTCACTTTCAGCAAGCAAGGTTGTGTCATCTGCATAACGCAGGTTGTAAATGAGTCTTCCACCAATCCTGATGCCCGGTTCTTCATATTATCATTAGCTTCTCGTATTATTTGCTCAGCATATGGATTGAATAGGTATGGTGAAAGAATACAACCCTGAGGCACACCTTTCCTGACTTTAAACCAATCAGTATCCCCTTGTTCTGTCCGAACAACTGCCTCTTGATCTATGTAAAGGTTCCTCATGAGCACAATTAAGCGCTCTGGAATTCCCATTCTTCGCAATGTTATCCATAAGTTGTTATGATCCACAAAGTCAAATGCCTTTGCATAGTCAATAAAACACAGGTAAACATCCTTCTGGTATTCTCTGCTTTCAGCCAGGGTTCATCTGACATCAGCAATGATATCCCTGGTTCCACGCCCTCTTCTGAAACCAGTCTGAATTTCTGGCATTTCCCTGTCGATATACTGCTGCAGCTGTTTTTGAATGATCTTCAGCAAAATTTTGCTTGCGTGTGATATTAATGATATTGTTCTACAATTTCCACATTCGGTTGGATCACCTTTCTTGGGAATAGTCATAAATATGGATCTCTTCCAGTCATTTGGCCAGGAAGCTGTCTTCCATATTTCTTGGCATAGACGAGTGAGCGCCTCCAGGGCTGCATCTGTTTGTTGAAATATCTCAATTGATGTTCCATCAATTCCTGGAACCTTGTTTTTCGCGAATGCCTTCAGAGCAGCTTGGACTTCTTCCTTCAGTACCATCAGTTCCTGATCATATGCCGCCTCTTGAAATGGTTGAACTTTGACTAATTCTTTTTGGTATAATGACTCTGTGTATTCCTTCCATCTTCTTTTGAGGCTTCCTGCATCCTTTAATATTTTCCCCACAGAATCCTTCACTATTGCAACTTGAGGCTTGAATTTTTTCTTCAGGTCTTTCAGCTTGAGACACGCAGAGTGCATTCTTCCCTTTTGGTTTTCCATCTCCAGCTCTTTACATATGTCATTATAATACTTTACTCTGTCTTCTCGAGAAGCCCTTTGAAATCTTCTGTTCAGTTCTTTTACTTCATCAGTTCTTCCTTTTGCTTTAGCTGCTCGACATTCGAGAGAAAGTTTCAGAGTCTCCTCTGACATCCATCTTGGTCTTTTCTTTCTTTCCTGTCTTTTCAATGACCTCTTGCTTTCTTCATGGATGATGTCCTTGATGTCATTCCACAACTCGTCTGGTTTTCGGTCACTAGTGTTCAATGCATCGAATCTATTCTTCAGATGGTCTCTAAATTCAGGTGGGATATACTCAAGGTCATATTTTGGCTCTCATGGGCTTGCTCTGATTTTCTTCAGTTTCAGCTTGAACTTGCATATGAGCAATTGATGGTCTGTTCCACAGTCGGCCCCTGGCCTTGTTCTGACTGATGATATTGAGCTTTTCCATCGTCTCTTTCCACAGATATGGTCAATTGATTTCTGCGTGTTCCATCTGGCGAGGTCCATGTGTATAGTCACCGTTTATGTTGGTGAAAGAAGGTATTTGTAATGAAGAAGTCATCGGTCTTGCAAAATTCTATCATTTGATCTCCAGTATTGTTTCTATCACCAAGGCCATATTTTCCAACTACTGATCCTTCTTCTTTGTTTCCAACTTTCGCATTCCAATAGCCAGTAGTTACCAGTGCATCTTGATTGCATGTTTGATCAATTTCAGACTGCAGCAGCTGATAAAAATCTTCTATTTCTTCATCTTTGGCCTTAGTGGTTGATGTGTAAATTTAATAGTTAATAGTCATATTAACTGGTCTTCCTCGTAGGCATATGGATGTTATCCTATTGCTGACAGCGTTGTACTTCAGGATAGATCTTGAAACATTCTTTTTGACGATGAATGCAACACCATTCCTCTTCAAGTTGTCATTCCCAGCATAGTAGACTATATGATTGTCCAATTCAAAATGGCCAATAGCAGTCCATTTCAGCTCACTAATGCCTGGGATATCGATGTTTGTGCATTCCATTTCATTTTTGATGATTTCCAATTTTCCTAGATTCATACTTCATACTTTCCAGTTTCTGATTATTAATGGATGTTTGCAGCTGTTTCTTCTCATTTTGAGTCATGCCACATCAGCAAATGAAGGTCCCGAAATCTTTACTCCATCCACATCATTAAGGTCTACTTCACTTTGAGGAGGCAGCTCTTCCCCAGTCATCTTTTCAGTGCCTTCCAACCTGGGAGGCTCATCGTCCAGCACTATATCAGACAATGTTCCACTGCTATTCATATGGTTTTCCCTGGCTAATGCTTTTCAGAAGTGGACTGCCAGGTCCTTCTCCCTAGTCTGTCTTAGTCTGGAAGCTCAGCTGAAACCTGTCCTCCATGGGTGACCCTGCTGGTATCTGAATACCAGTGGCATAGCTCCCAGCAACACAGCAACCCTCAATCTCCCACAGTATGACAAACTGACAGACACGTGGGGGGTAAAAGGCTTATACAAGGAAAACTACAAAAGACTACTGTAAGAAACCAAAAGACTCCTGCATAAGTTGAAAAACATAACATGCTCATGGATAGGACTCAACATTGTGAAATTACTACCCAAAACAATCTACAGATACAATGCAATCCTTATCCAAATCTAACAGCATTCTTTAACAAGATGGAGAAAAAAAATCGCCAACTCTATATGGAAAGGAAAGATGCCCCCGAGAAGCAAAGCATTATTGAAGAAGAGGAACAATGTGGGAGGCCTTACACTACCTGATCTTAGAACCTGTTGTACAGCAATGGTAGCCAAAACAGCCTGGCACTGGTACAACAACAGATACATAGACCAGTGGAACAGAATTGAGAGCACAGAAGTAAATCCATTCTTCTATGAGCATCTGATATTTGACAAAGGGCCAAAGTCAATTAAATGGGGAAAATACAAGTCTCTTTAACAAATGGTGCTGGCATAACTGGATGTCCATCTGCAAAAAAAATGAACTAAGATCCATACCCACAGCATACACAAAAACTAACTAAATGGATCAAAGACCTAAACATAAACCCTAAAATAACAAAGATCATGGAAGAAGAAATGGGGACAATGCTAGGCATTCTAATAAATGGCATAAATAGTTTACAAACCATAACAAACAATGCACAAACACCAGAAGTAAAACTAGATAACTGGAAGTTCCTAAAAATTAAACACTTATGCTCATCAAAAGACTTCAACAAAAGAATACAAACAGAACCTACACACTAGGAAAAATTTTTTGGCTACCACGTAGCCAAAAAGAGTCTAATCTCTAAAATCTACAAAATACTTCAACACCCCAACAACAAAAAGACAAATAACCCAATTAAAAAATGGGCAAAGGATATGGACAGACACTTCACCGAAGAAGACATTCAGGTGGCTAACAGACACATGAAGAAATGCTCATGATTATTAGCCATTACAGAAATACAAATCAATGCTACAATGAGATACCATTTCACTCAAACAATACTGGCACAAATCATAAAAACAGAAAATAACAAATGTTGGAGAGGTTTCAGGAGATTGGAACTCTTATGCACTGCTGGTGGGAACATGAAATGGTACAATCACTTTGGAAAACGATATGGAACTTTCTTAAAAAGCCAGAAATAGAAATATCATGCTATCCAGCTATCCCACTTCTAAGAATATACTCTAGAGAAATAAAAGCCATCACATGAATAGGCATATGTACATGCATGTTCATTGCAGCACTGTTCACAATAGCAAAAAGATGGAAACAACGTAAATGCCTATTAGCAGATGAATGCATAAACAAATTATGGTATGTACTCACAATGGAATATGATAATGAACAATGATGAATCCTCAAAACATCTCACAACATGGATGAATCTGGAGAGTATTATGCTGAGTGAAATAAGTCAATCACAAGAGGACAAATATTGTATACGGCCACTATTATAAGAACTAAAGAAAACGTTTGCACACAGAAAAAAAATTATTTGGTGGTTGTGAGGGTGGGAGGGAGTAGAAGGA
This sequence comes from Elephas maximus indicus, assembly GCF_024166365.1. Lineage (NCBI taxonomy): Eukaryota > Metazoa > Chordata > Mammalia > Proboscidea > Elephantidae > Elephas > Elephas maximus. The sequence continues at coordinate 85,919,274 of NC_064846.1, forward strand.
GAAATCACTAACTAGATAGTAGACAAGTGTCGACTTTGGTGAAGGCAAAGGCAACGCACAATATAGGGTAAGTTAGCACAACTCAACCAAAGCAAAGACATAGAAGTTTCCTAGACACACATGAACACCTTGAGGGACTGAGGTACTGGGACTGAGGGCTGGGGACCATGGTCGTGGGGGACATCTAGGTCAATTGGTATAACATAGCTCATAAATAAAGTGTTTTACATCCTACTTTGTGAGTAGTGCCTGTGGTCTTAAAAGCTTGTGATTAATGGTCTGAGACTGGAGGGACCCCAGAGGTCACGGCCTCTGGACCCGGTATTAGCCCAAGACTGGAACCATTCCCGAAGCCAACTCTTCAGACCGGTATTGGACTGGACTATGAGACGGAAAATGATACTGGTGAGGAGTGAGCTTCTTGGCTCAAGTAGACACATGAGACTACATGGGCAGCTCCTGTTTGGAGGTGAGAAGAAAAGGCAAAGGGGGACAGGAGCTGGTTGAATGGACACAGGATACATAGGGTGGAGAGAAGGAGTGTGTTGTCACATTGTAGGGAGAGCAACTAGGATCATATAACAAGTTGTGTATAAATTTTTGCATGAGAAACTGACTTGAAATGTAAACTTTCACTTAAAGCACAATAAAAAAAAAGCTTGCAAGCTATTATCTCCCAGACCCAGTGCCGTAGAGTCGATTCCGACTCATAGCAACCCTATAGGACAGAGTAGAACTGCCCCAGAGTTTCCAAGGAGCGCCTGGTGGATTTCATCTGTTGGTCCCATTCCATCTGCCGCAAAGGAGAATGAAGAAAATCAAAGACACAAGAAAAATGTTAGCCCAACAGACTAAAGGATCACATAAACCATAGCTTCCACCATCCTGAGCCCAGAAGAACTAGATGGTGCCTGGCTACCACCACCAACTGCTCTGACAGGGATCTCAACAGAGAGTCCTGGACAGAGCGGCAGAAAAATGTAGAACAAAATTCAAATTCACGAAAAAAGGTCAGACTTACTGGTCTGACAGAGACTGGAGGAACCCCGGAGACTATGGCCCCTGGGAACTCTGCTAACTCAGAACTGAAACCACTGCCAAAGCCCACTTTTCAGACGAAGATTAGACAGGACTATAAAACAAGCAATAACACACATGAGGAATGTGCTTCTTAGTTCAAATATATGAGACCATATGGGCAATTTCTGCCCAAAAGCAAGAGGATAAGGCAAGAAGGGACAGGAAAACTGGACAAACGGACACAGGGAACCCTGGGTGCAAAGGGGGAGAGTGTTGTCACATTGTGGGAGTTGCAACCAATACCACAAAACAATATGTGTGTACATTTTTCAGTGAGAAGCTAACTTGAGCTGTAAGCTTTCACCTAAAGCACAAGAAAGTTTAAAAAAAAAGAAATTGAAGAAGCAAACCATGTATATATCTTGCGGGAAGAGCTTTAGAGAGAGAAGTCCAGAATTGGGATTTTAACTCTGCTTTAAACTTTGAGTCCAGGCCTCAGACATTGTGATTAATAAGTGAGTCAGCATAATGCTAGCCGTTGCTGAGATGTGTTAGTTAGCCCTGCTTCACTTCTGGCCGTATTCTGTCCTACCCTGATCTATCTCACGTTCACAGAGTAGAAATACCTACTTCTAATACTACATTGTAGGCTCACTTACGGCAGGAGAATACCATCATTTTCAACAACTATCATAACCGTTTAATTCGTGGGAAAAAAAAAGAGATTGAGTACTCTTTAGAGGAGGGGCCAACAGACTGCAGTCCTCAGGCCAAATCCAGTCCATCATCTATTTCTTTTTTATTGAAAATTTTGTTGAGATAATTGGAAATTCACAAGGAGTTGTAAGAAATGATATAGAGATATTCTGGGGACAATTTTTTTTTTTTTTACCCAGTTTCCCCACATGGTAACATCTTTCAGAACGATACCACAAAATCACAACCAGGATATTGACATTGATTGAATCCCCTGATTTTATTTAGACTTCTCCATATTTAAAAAAACACATGCACTTATTTATGTGAGGGGGGTAGGGGTGTGTGTGTGTGTGTGTGTGTGTGAGTGACTCTGTGTGTGTGCATGCTTAGCTCTATATAATTCTATGATGTGTAGGTTCATGAATCCACCACTACAGTCAGGATACAGAACAGTTCCATCACCACAAGGATCCTTCCTGTTACGTTTTTATGACATCACACCACCTCTTTCCCACCCCCCACTTCATCTCTAACCCCTGGAAACCACTAATCTATTTAGCATGTCTCAAAATTTTGTCATTTTAAATATGTTATATAAATGAAATAATATAGTATGTAACATTTAAGGATTGACTTTTTTAACTCAGCCTAATTCCCTAGCGGTATCTTTGGGGCTTTGTGTATCAATACTTTCTTTATATAGCTGCATAGTATTCCCTGGTATGGATATACTACAGTTGTTTAACCATTAACACATTGAAGGACATCTGGGTTTTGGGCAGATTTTTGCTATTGTGAAATAAAGCTATGGATATTCATGCATGTTTCTGCATGTGTTATGAGTTTTCCTTTTTCAAGGGTAAATGCCCCAGAGTGCAATTGCTAGGTAATATGGTAATAGTAATATTTAGTTTTATAAGAAACTGCCAAATTGTTTTCCAAAGTGGCTGGACCATTTTACACTCCCACCAGCAGTGCGTAAGTTTCTTCACATTCTCATCAAAATTTGATGTTGTCACTATTATTTATTTTATCTGTTCTCATAAGTGTGTAGTGATATCTCATCATGGTATTAATTTTTCATTTCTCTGATGGCTAATAATGTTGAACATCTTTTCATGTGCTTATTTGGTAACTGGATATCCTTTTCAGTAACATGTCTGTTTATGTCTTTTGCCCACTTTCTAATTGGATTGCTTCATCTTTTTTATTGTTAACTCTTGGTAGGTAAGTATATATACAATACTTTTGTCAGGTAAATAACTTGCAAATATTTTCTCCCACCCTGTAGCCGGTCTTTTCATCCTCCTACCAAGGTGTTTCACAGAGCAAGAGTTTATAATTTTGATGAGGCTCAATTTATCACACCTTTTTATGTATCATGCTTTTGGTGTTATATATAAGAAACTATTTGTGTAGACCTAGATCCTGAAGATTTTCTCCTATTTTTTTTCTAAAAATTGTGTAGCTTTATGTTTTACGTTTAAATCCATGATACATTTTGAGTTACATTTTTATAAAGCGTGTGATGTTTGGGTCATTTCTTTTTCTTTTTTTTTGCCTATGGATATCCAATTGTTCCAGCACCATTTATTGAAAGGACTATCATTCCTTCATTGACTTGCTTTTACACCTTTGTCAAAAATCAATTGACTGTACTTGGGTGGCTCTATATCTGAGTTACTTATTTTATTCTGTTGATCGATATGTCTAACCCTCTGTCAATACCATACTGTATTAATTGCTGTAGCTAGATAGTAAGGCTTATCACTGCATGGAGTTACTCCTCCCACTTTTTTTCAAAATAGTTTTATTAATTCTAGGGTCTGTGCATTTCCATTAAATTTTAGATTATGTCTACAAAAACCTTGCTGAGATTCTAAGAGAAATTACATTAAACACATGGGTCACTTTGGGGAGAACTGACATCTTTATGTTGATACTTCCAACCTGAAAGCATGATATACCTCTGTATTTATTTAGATGGTCTTTGATTTCCTTCATCAGCATTTTCTCATTTTAAGCACACTGGACCTGTACACGTTTTGGAAGGTGCATAACTAAATATTTATTTTCTCTGAAACAATTGTAAAGGATATTATACTTTTAATTTCTGTTTTTATCTGTTCATTGTTAGTATATAGAAATGCAACTGATTTTTTTAGTGTTAATTTTTTTTATTTTACTCAGATGGTTTAAAATACAAACTAGTTTCTCATTAAACAGCACACATGTTGTTTTATGACATTGGTTAACAACCACACGACATGTCAACACTCTCCCTTCTCGACTTTCGGTTCCCTATTACCAGCTTTCCTGTCCCCTCCTGCCTTCTAGACCTTGCCCCAGGCTGGTGTGCCCCTTTAATCTAGTTTTGTTTTATGGCCTATCTAATCTTTGGCTGAAGGGGGAACCTCCGGAGTGACTTTATTACTGAGCTAAGAGTGTCCAGGGGCCATACTCTCAGGGTTTCTCCAGTCTCTGTTGGGCCAGTAAGTCTGGCCTTTTTTTGTGAGTTAGAATTTTGTTCTACATTTTTCTCCAGCTCTGTTTGGGACCCTCTATTGTGATCCCTGTCAGAGCAGTCAGTGGTGGTAGCCGGACACTGTCTAGTTGTACTGGACTCAGTCTGGAGGAGGCTGTGGTAGTTGTGATCTATAAGTCCTTTGTACTAATTTTTCCCTTGTGTGTTTAGTTTTCTTCATTCTCCCTTGCTCCCAAAGGGGTGAGACCAGTGGAGCATCCTAGATGGCTGCTCACAGGCTTTTAAGACCCCAGACACTACTCACCAAAGTAGAATGTAGAACATTTTCTTTATAAATTATGTTACGCCAATTGAGCTAGATGTTCCCTGAGACCATGGTCCCTGTAGCCCTAAGCCCAGCAATTCAATCGCTCAGGGAGTTTGGATGTGTCTATGGAGCTTCCATGGCTTTGCCACATATAAGTTGTGCTGGTTTCCCCAGTATTGTGTGCTGTCTTACCCTTCACCAAAGTTACCACTTATCTATTGTCTATTTAGTGTTTTTCCATCCTCACCCCTCTGTTCCCTAGTAACCATGAAAGATTGTTTCTTTTTGTGTGTAAAACCTTTCATGAGTTTTTACAGTAGTGGTTTTATACAATATTTGTCCTTTTGTGACTGACTTATTTCACTCAGCATAATGCCCTCTAGACTCATCCATGTTATGAGATGCTTCACAGATTCATTATTGTTCTTTATCATTGCATAATACTCCATCGTGTGTATGTACCACAGTTTGTTTATCCATTCATCTGTTGATGGGCATCTATGTTGTTTCCATTTTTTTGCTATTGTGAACAATGCTGCAATGAACATGGGTGTGCATATGTCTATTCGTCTGATGACTCATTTCTCTAGGGTATGTCCTAGGATTGGGATTGCTGGATCATATAGTATTTCTGTTTCTAGCTTTCTAAGGAAGGATTATATCATTTTCCAAAATGGTTGTATCATTTTGCATTTCCACCAGCAGTGCATAAGAGTTCCTATCTCCCTGCAGCCTCTTCAACATTTGTTATTTCCTGGTTTTTTGATTCACCCCAGTAATGCTGGGTAAGGTGGTATATTATAGTGGTTTTGATTTGCATTTCTCTAATGATTGGTGATTGCGAGCATTTCTTCACGGGTCTATTGACCTCTTTAATGTCTTCTTTGATGAAGTGCCTGTTCATTTTTTTGCCCATTTTTTAATTGGATCATTTGCCATTTTCTTGTAGAGGTGTTGGATTTTCCTATAGATTTTAGAGATTAGGCCTTTGCTGATTTGTAATAGCCAAAATTTTTTTCCCAGTCTGTAGGTTCTCTTTTTACTCTTTCGGTGAAGTCTTTTGATGAGCATAAGTGTTTAATTTTTAGAAGATCCTAGTTATCTAGCTTATATTCTGGAGTTTGTGTGTTGTTGGTTATGGTTTGAATCCTGTTAGTGCTGCGTAGGGCCTCTAGCATTGATCCTATTTTTTCTTCTATGATCTTATAGTTTTTGGTTTTATATTTAGGTCTTTGATTCATTTTGAGTTAGTTTTTGTGTATGGTGTGACTTATGGGTCCTGTTTCATTGTTATGCAGATGGACATCCAGTTTTTCCAGCACCATTTGTTAAAAAGAGTGTCTTTTCCCATTTAATAGACTTTGGGCCCTTGTCGAAGATCAGGTGACCATGCATGGATAGATTTACATGTGGGTTCTCAATTCTGTTCCATTAGTCAATGTATCTGTTGTTGTACCAGTACCAGGCTGTTTTGACTACCTTAGCTGTATAGTAGGTTCTGAGGTCAGGGAGTACAAGTCCTCTTACTTTTTTCATCTTCAATTGTGCTTTGCTTATCTGGAGCTTCTTCCCTTTCCATATAAAGCTAAAGATTAGTTTCTCCATCTCTTTAAAAAATGTTGTTGGTATTTGGATCAGGATTGCATTGTATGTGTACATTACTTTGGGTAGAATTGTCATTTTCACAATGTTGATTCTACCTATCCATGAACATGATATGTTTTTTCCATTTATGTAGATCTCTTTTGGTTTCTTGCAGTAGCATTTTGTAGTTTTCTTTGTACATGTCTTTTACATACCTGGTTAGATTTATTCCTAAGTATTTTATTTTTTAGGGGTTATTTTAAATTGTATTGTTTTCCTGATTTCCTTTTCATCATTCTCTTTATTGGTGTGTAGGAATCCAACTGATTTTTGTATGTTTATCTTAAATCCTACTACTCTGCTGAATCTTTCCTTTAGTTCCACTAGTTTTTTTGTGGAGTGTTTTGGGTTTTCTATGTATAGTATTATATCATCCACAAATAGGGACAGTTTAACTTCTTCATTACCAATATTGGATGCCCTTTATTTCTTTCTCTTGCCTTATTGCTCTAGCTAGGACTTCCAGCACAATGTTAAATAGGAGTGGTCATAAAGGGCATCCTTGTCTTGTTTCTGTTCTCAAGGGGAATGTTTTCATCCTCTCTCCATTAAGATTGATGTTGGCTGTTGGTTTAGCATAACCTGTAACCAAAAAAAACCCATTGCTGTTGCATAGATGCCCTTTATTATGTTGAGCAATTTCCCTTCTATACCTATTTTATTGAGAATTCTTTTTTATCAGGAAGAGGTGTTGGACTTTACCAAATGCCTTTTCTGTGTAGAGATAATCATGGGATTCTTTTATTTATGTGGTGGATTACATTGATTGATTTTCAAATGTTGAACCATCCTTGCATACCTGGTACGAACCCTATTTGGTCATGGTATATTATTTTTTTATATAATGCTGAATTCTATTGGCAAAAATTTTGTTGAGAATTTTTGCAGCTATATTCATGAGAGATATTGGCCTGTAATTTTCTTTTTTGGTGGTATCTTTGCCTGGTTTTGGTATCAGGCTTACACTGTCTTCATAGAATGAATTAGGAAGTATCGCTTCCTTTTCTATGTTCTGAAATTGTTTGAGTAGTGTTGTGTAAGCTCTTCTCTGAATGTTTGGTAGAATTCTCCAGTGAGGCCACCTGAGCCAGGGCTTTTTATTTTTTAATGTTTTTTATTACCTTTTCAATCTCATCTCTTGTTACGGGTCTTTTCAGATTTTCAACATCATTTTGTGTTAGTTTGGGTAGGCAGTGTGTTTCTAAAAATTTGTCCATTTCCTCTAGGTTTTCAGAATTTTTGGAGTATGGTTTTTCATAATACTGTCTTATGAGCCTTTGTATTTCAGTTGGGCCTGTTGTAATGTCCCCCGTTTCATTTCTTATTTGGGTTATTTGCATCCTGTCCTGTTTTTCTTTTGCCAATATGGCCAGTGATTTGTTGATTTTATTGATCCTTTCAAAGAACTAACTTTGGTTTTGTTAATTCTTTCTATTGTTTTCTATTCTTTTTTTCATTTATTTCTGCTCTGATCTTTATAATTTCCTTTCTTCTGGTGGTTGTGTTTTTTTTTTTTTTTTTCTCTTCTCTTTCTGTTTGAGTTATGTGGCTAATGTTTTGATTTTGTCCCTTTTTTCTTTTTGATGTGTACATCCATTGCTATAAACTGACCTCTGAACACTGCCTTTGCTGTGTCCCAAAGGTTTTGGTATGATGTGTTTTCATTCTTATTTGATTCTAGTTATTTTTTGATTCCATCTCTGATTTCTTCTATTACCCAGTGGTTTTTAAGCAGGTTGTTATTCAGGTTCCATGTAACTGATTTTTTTTTCCTTGTTCTTCCTGTTGTTAACTTCTACCTTGATGGCTTTGTGGTCAAAGAAGATACTTTGTATTATCTCAATGTTTTGTATTTTGTTGAGGGTTGCTCTGTGGCCTAAGAAGCATCCTATTCTGGAGAATGCTCCAAGTGCCCTGGTAAAGAATGTGTACTTTGCAGCTGTTGGGTGGAGTGTTCTATACATGTCTATGAGGTCAAGTTGGCTGATTGTGCCCTTTAGCTCTTCTGTATCTTTTGTCAGTTTCTTTCTAGATGTTCTGTCCTTATCGAGAGTGGTGTGTTGAAGTCTCCTACTATCATTGGAACTGTCATTTTCTCTTTTCAGTGCTATTAGGGTTTGTTTTATGTATTTGGAGCCCTGTCATTGGGACCATAGGTGTTTATTATGACCTTCTTTGTATTTTATGGTGAATTTTGTTTTAAACTCTGTGATCTGAGCTTAGTATTGCCATTCTTGCTCTTTTTTGGTAGCTGTTTGCTGGATGTTTTCCTTGTTCCTCTTATTCTCCTGTGCTAAATTCCTTTTTGTTTGTGGATTTTTTTTTCATTTATTTTGTTTTGGTAGATTTAGTTTTAACTGAGACTTTATGTTTTTCTTCTTTATTTTAATGAGTAAATTTGTTAAATTTCTTTGTGATTACCTTGATATTTACCCTTATCTTCCTAGGTTTGAAACAGTCTCTTATTACTTGATATCGCCTTGCCTTCTTCTTCATTAGAAAGTTCGGTACATACACTGTTTATTCCCTCTTTTATTGTTCTGACATTGTTGTCATTTACAGATTAATTTCTCTGGTTCCCTGTTGTAATTCTTTTGGCTTTGAATAGTCCTTGTGAGTTCATTTCCTAGGTTGGTATCTAGCTGGTATGGTTTTGCATCCTAGATTCAGGTTGTAGTCTGATGTTTGTTCTCAAACTGAAGGACTCCCTCTAATAATTCTTGTAAGTTTGGTTTTTACATATTCCCTTAATTTCTATTTATCTGGAAATGTCCTAAATTCACCATGATATGTGAACAATAATTTTGCAGAATATATTATTCTTGGTTTGCATTTTTTTTCTTTCAAAGTTTCGTATATGTCATCCCATTGCCTTCTTACCTGCATGGTTTCTGCCGAATAATCAGAGTTTAGTCTTATTGTTTCCCCTCTACATGTGACTTTTCTTTTTTCTCAAGCTACTCTCAGGGTTCTTTCTTTGCCTTTGCTTTTAGTGAGTGTGATTATGGTACGCCTTGATGATTTTCTTTAGGGGTTTATCCTATATGGGGTTCATTGAGCTTTGTGGATGGTCACCTCTTCAGCTTTCATGATAGTAGGGAAGTTTTCTGTCAGCAATTCTTCCATGACCCTCTCTGTGTTTTCTGTTTTCTCCCTCTGTTCTGAAACTTCAGTCACTTGCACATTTTTGCTTTTGATTGTATCCCACATGATTCTCAGGGTTTCTACATTTTTATTCATTCTTTTTTAAAATTTTTCCTCAAACAAAGTTGTATCCAAGTGTTTGTCTTCAATTTCGCTGATCCCATCTTCCATCATTTCAAACCTTCTCCTCAGACCTTCTATGACACTGTCGATTTCTGAAATCTTGTGTTTCATCTTTTGGATTTCTAATTATTGTTTTTATACAATTTCTAGTTGGGAATTTATTTTGACATTTTGTTCCTGTATTATTTTCCTGAATGCTTCCTTTTTTTTTTTTTTGGTTTGTGTTTTCCATGAATTTGTCTTATTTTCCTCATTTTTATCTGTTTTTTTGCTTCAAGTCTTGGATAGCTCTGAATATTAGAGATTTGAATTCCCTATCAGGTAGTTCTAGCACCTCTTCTTCTACTGGAATGTCATCTGGCATTTTATTTTGGATGTCTACTGGAACCATCCTGTCCTTTTTTTTTTTTTTAATATGTTTTGGTATTGTCTGCTGTCTTTGGGACATTCAGTAGTTATTTTCTTTGTTTATTGATTATAGCTTTGTTTGTTTCATCCTGCTTTGTTGTTTTCTTTGGTTATATCTGAACAGGCGGGCTGTGTGTTCTTTGTTGTTTGCTTGTCTGTGGGCATGATATTTTCACCTCCTTGTTCAATGGGCAGGGCTAGTCACTTAGCTATGGTGCAGCAGGGAAAGTCCAGCTGAAGGGGAAGATCCAGCTGAAGGGGAAGGTCCAGCTGAAGGGGAAGGTCCAGCTGAAGGGGAAGGGCTGGGATGGGTTGTTTGTGGCATGTCCTAGGGCTGACAGTGTGGGCTGGGAGTCAGTGCAGGCAGGTTCCAGTAGGCTGTGCCTGTGCTACTTGGGGGTGTGATGTTCATCACATGGTACAGGGAGGCAGGAAGGAGGGGGGAGGTTGTGATATGTGGAGCTAAAATGGGTATGGGAAAGAAGAGAGAGGAGAGAGAAATAGGAGCCAGAAACAAACGAATAAAAAAAGAGTGCCATTGGTTTGGAGAGATGAGAAACCGAGAAATGGAGAAAAACAAAAAGGAAAAAGAAAAAGAGAAAAAAATAAAATAAATAAAAATCAGAAAAAAAGGAAAAGGAAAAGGGATCCCACTGGTGTGGCTGCGAAGACCGGGGAAGTGGCTTCCAGGCCATGCAGTACAGCTTGGCTAGAAGGGGCAGAGATGCCACACAGTGCCAAGTATTCAGGAGACAGAAAATGAACGTAAGTATAGAGAGGCGAGAAACTGAGAAATGAAGAAAGATAAAAAGGAAAAAAGAGAAGAAGAAGAAAAAAAAGAAATGCCCCCAGGGATCCCATCAGTGTGGCTGTGAAGTCCTGGGAAGTGCCTCTCAAGCCTCGCAGTACAGCCCAGATAGAAGGGTCTCCCAAGCTGCAAAAAGAAAAAGAAAACTAACAGTAAAACAAAACAAAAAACCCCAGGAATCCCACCAGGGTGGTGGTACTGACTGGAGAAGCAGTTCTCCGGCTGAACAGTGTTTCACAGCCTTTCAAGAAGGAGCAAAAATGGCACATGGAGCCAGGTATTCAAGAGAAAGGAAGAGGGGGAGGTAAGAGGCAGGGAAGAAACCAAAAAAAGCAGGAAAAAAGCAACACCAGCAAAAGAAACAAATGGCACCGAAGGCACCAGCCAGTGTGGGCAGGGCAAATCCAAGCACATGGAGCTGGAGACAGGGCCTCCCAGAGGCTGAGTGAGGGGAAGAAAAATGAGGGGTAGTAAAACATATATCACTGGATTCTGGGTGCTCTTTCTCCTGCTGGGAGCCCCGTGAAGCTGCTGTCCAGTACTGCATGTTCACAGATCTCCGACAGGAATCCAAGATGGTGAATCTGTGCTGCGTTAGCTGATAGGGGACCTACACATGTATCTCTCCTGGCTCTCTGTTCTCTGTCAGCTTCTTATTCCATTCGGTGCTTGGTTGAGTTCTTTATCTCTTCATTTGATGCTTAGGGTTCCAGGATTGATGTTTGTCTCTGTTTCACTTAGTTTTTTTGGGTCTCTGCTGTGGAGGGATGGCATGGTGCTTCTGTCTACAGCACCATGTTCGCTCCGTCTCTGCAAATGATTTTTGTGCGTTGATCGTCTATCTTCCCATATTGCTGAATTCACTTATTAGTTCTAGGACTTTTTGTTTGTCTGTTTATTTATAAATACCAGTAGATTTTCTATGTAGGCAATCATATGATGTGCAAATAGAGACAGCTTTATTTCCTCCTTTTCAGTCTGTATGCCTTTCATTTCTTTTTCTTGCTTTATTGTGCTGGCTAGGACTTCCTGTACCACATTGAGTAAGAGTGGTGGGAATGTATGTCCTTTCCTCTTCATTATTTGGAAGAAATTGTGTAAAGTCCATGTTAATTCTTTCTTAAATGTTAGAATTCTCCAATGAAACCACTTAGGTTTGGAGAGCTCTTTTTCTGAAGGTTTTGCATTATGAATTTGATTTATTTAATGGTTATAGGAACATAGGATTATTTCATCTTGGTTGAGGTTTTGTGGTTTGTGGCTTTTGAAAAACTGTTCCAATCTATAAGCGTAAAGTTGTTTGTAGTATTCCTTTGTTTTCTTCTCAATAGCTGGAGGATCTGTAGTGATATCCTCTATTTTATTCCTGATATTGGTGTTTTGTGTCATCTCTATTTTTATCTTGTCAGTTTTAGTTATAGCTTTATCAATTTTATTGATTTTTTTAGCTTTTTATTTCATTGATTTTTCTCCAATGTTTTCCTATTTGTAATTTCATTGATTTATCCCCTTTATTTATTCATTCCATCTGCATATTTTGGGTTAATGTTCCTCTTCTTTTTCTAGATTCTTGAAGTAAAATCTTAGATTATTGATTTGAGAATGTTCCTCTTTTTTAACATAAAAGCATTTTGTGTGTGTGCTTTTCTCTCCCAGCACAGCTATAACTGCGTATCTATTTTGATATGTTGTATTCTTATTTTCTCTTAGTTCTATGCATTTTTAATTTACCTAGAAATTTCCTCTTTGATCCATGGATTATGTAGAAGTGTGTCATTTAATTTTCAAGTGTTCGGTAATTTCCCTGTTGTATTTCTGTTATTGACTTCTAGTTTGATTCCATTATAGTCAGAGAACATATTCTGCTTCATTTCAATTCTTTTACATTTGTTGAGGTTTGTTTTATGGCCTTGGATATGGCCTATCTTAGTTAATGTTCCATGGGCACTTAAAAAGTATGTATTCTGCTGTTTTTTGGGTGGGGTGTTCAATACATGTCAATTAGATTCTGTTGGTTGATTGTACTGTTCAGATCTTTTATATTCTTGCTGATTTTCTATTAGCTCTGTCAGTTGCTGAGAGGAATGTCTTGAAATCCCCAAGTAGAATTGTGTCTAATGCTTGCTTCAGCTCAATCAGTTTTTGTTTCATATACCTATTTCAAGGCTCTGTTGTTTGGTGCATACACATTTAGGATCATTATGTCTTCCAGATAGATTGATCCTTTTATTCATAATATAATGTCCTTCTGTCTCTGGTAATTTTCTTTGCTCTGAAGATTCCTTTGTTGTTGTTTTTTGAAGATTCTTTTTTTTTTTGTTGTTGTTGTTGTTAGGTACAGTTGAGTTGGTTTCAACTCACAGGAGCCCTATGTACAACAGAACAAAACACTGCCAGGTCCTATGCCATCCTCACAATCGTTGTTATGCTTGAGCCCATTGTTGCAGCCACTGTATCAGTCTATCTCATCGAGGGTCTTCCTCTTTTTCACTGACCCTCTACTTTACCAAACATGATGTCCTTTTCCAGGGACTAGTCCCTCCTGATAACATGTCCAAAGTATGTGAGACAAAGTCTCACCATCCTTGCTTCTAAGGAGAACTCTGGATGTACTTCTTCTAAGACAGACTTGTTTGTTCTTCTGGCAGTCCTCGGTAGCAACTCCTAATTTTTCTGTGTGTGCTTTAAGTGAAAGTTTACAATTCAAGTCAGATTACCACACAAAAACTTATACACACATTGTTATGCGACCCTAGTTGCTCTCCCTACAATATGACAGCACACTCCTCTCCACCCTGTATTTCCCGTGTCCATTCAACTAGCTCCTATCTCCCTCTAACTTCTTATCTCACCTCCAGACAGGAGCTACCCACATAGTCTCATGTGTCTACTTGAGACTATGCTGAGAAGCACACTCCTCAACAGTATCATTTTATGTCTTATAGTGCAGTCTAATCTTTGTCTGAAGAGTTGGCTTTGGAAATTGTCCCAGCCCTGGGCCAACAGAGAGTTTGGGGGCCATGACCTGTGGGGTTCCCTCTAGGCTCAGTCAGACCATTAAGTCTGGTCTTTTTACTAGAATTTGAGGTCTGCATCCCACTTTCCTCCTGCTCCATCAGGGATTCTTTGTTGTGTTCCCTATCAAGCAGTCATTGGTGGTAGCCGGGCACTATCAAGTTCTTCTGGTCTCAGGCTGATGGAGTCTCTGGTTTATGTGGCCCTTTCTGTCTTTTGGGCTCATATTTTCCTTTTCTCTTTGGTTTTCTTCATTGTCATTTGCTCCAGGTGGGTTGAGACCAATTGATGCATCTTACACGGCCGCTTGCCAGCTTTTAAGACCCAGACACCACTCACCAAAGTGGGATGCAGAACATTTTCTTAATACACTTTGTTATGCCAATTGACCTGGGCATCCTCTGAAACCATGGTCCCCAGACCCCTGCCCCTGCTACTCTGTCCCTCAAAGTGTTTGGTTGTGTTCAGGAAACTTCTTAGCTTTTGGTTTAGTCCAGTTGTGCTGACTTCCCCTATATTGTGTGTTGTCCTTTACTTCACCTAAAACAATTCTTGTCTACTATCTAATTAGTGAATACCCCTTTCCCTCCCTCCCCACCTTCATAAACATCAAAGAATGTTTTCTTCTGTATTTAAACCTTTTCTTGAGTTCTTGTAATAGTGGTCTCATACAATATTTGTCCTTTTGCAACTGACTAATTTCACTCAGCGTAATGCCTTCCAGATTCCTCCACGTTATGAGATGTTTCACAGATTCATCACTGTTCTTTATCAATGCATAGTTTTCCATTGTGTGAATATACCATAATTTATTTATCCATTCATCCGTTGATGGGCACCTCGGTTGCTTCCATCTTTTTGCCATTGTAAACAGTGCTGCAATGAACATGGGTGTGCATATATCTGTTCTGTAAAAGCTCTTATTTCTCTAGGATATATTCCGAGGAGTGGGATTGCTGGATAGTATGGTAGTTATATTTCTAGCTTTTTAAGGAAGTGCCAAATCGATTTCCAAAGCAGTTGTGCCATTTTACATTCCCACCAGCAGTGTATAAGAGATCCAATCTCTCCACAGCCTCTCCAACATTTATTATTTTGTGTTTTTTGGATTATTGCCAGCCTTGTTGGAGTGAGATGGAATCTCATTGTAGTTTTGATTTGCATTTCTCTAATGGCTAATGATCAAGAGCATTTCCTCATGTATCTGTTAGCTGCTTGAATGTCTTCTTTACTGAAATGCCTGTTCATATACTTGGTCCATTTTTTTATTTGGGTTGTTTGTCTTTTCGTGGTTGAGTTTTAGCAGAATCATGTAGATGTTAGAGATCAGGTGCTGGTCGGAGATGTCGTAGCTGAAAATGTTTTCCCGGTCTGTAGGTGGTCTTTTTACTCTTTTGGTGAAGTGTTTAGGTGAGCATAGATGTTTGATTTGTAGGAGTTCCCAGTTATTTGGTTTTTCTTTGGTGTTTTTAGTAATGTATTGTATTCTGTTTATGCCATGTATTAGGGCTCCTAACCTCCCCATTTTTTCTTCCATGATCTTTATCGTTTTAGACTTTACGTTTAGGTCTTTGATCCATTTGGAGTTAGTTTTTGTGCATGGTGTGAGGTATGGGTCCTGTTTCCTTTTTTTGCAGATGGATATCCAGTTATGCCAGCACCATTTGTTAAAAAGATTATCTTTTCCCCAATTTACTGACACTGGGCCTTTGTCAAATATCAGCTGCTCATATGTGGATGGATTTATATCTG
Source organism: Elephas maximus indicus (assembly GCF_024166365.1). Taxonomy (NCBI): domain Eukaryota; kingdom Metazoa; phylum Chordata; class Mammalia; order Proboscidea; family Elephantidae; genus Elephas; species Elephas maximus. The sequence goes on from NC_064846.1 coordinate 85,934,679, forward strand.
GATTCTTAATTCTGTTCCAATGGTCTATGAGTCTGTTGTTGTACCAGCACCAGGCTGTTTTGACTACTGTGGTGGTATAATAGGTTCGAGGCCTCCCACTTTCTTCTTCTTTTTCAGTCATGCTTTACTTATCTGAGGCCTCTTTCCCTTCCATATGAAGTTGGTGATTTGTTTCTCCATCTCATTAAAAAATGTCATTGGAATTTGGATCAGAAGTGTATTGTATATATAGATGCCTTTGGTAGAATAGACATTTTTATAATGTTAAGTCTTCCTATCCATTAGCAAGATATTTTTTTTGACTTATGTAGGTCCCTTTTGGTTTCTTGCAATAGTACCTTGTAGTTTTCTTTGTATAGGTCTTTTCCGTCTCTGGTTAGATTTATTCCTAAGTATTTTTCTTCTTAGGGGCTACTGTGAATGGTATTGATTTGGTGATTTCTTCTTCAATGGTTCTTTTTGTTGATGTAGAGGAATTCAACTGATTTTTGTATGTTTATCTTGTAACCTTATACTCTGGTGAACTCTTCGTTTCAGTAGTGTTCTTGAGAATTCCTTAGGGTTTTCTGTGTGTAAGATCATGTCGTCTGGAAGTAGAGATAATTTTACTTCTTCCTTGCCAATCTGGATGCCCTTTATTTCTTTGTCTAGCCTAATTGCTATGGCTAGGACCTCCAGCGCAATGTTGAATTAGAGTGGTGATAAAAGGGCATCCTCGTTTGGTTCCCATTCTCCAGGGAAATGCTTTCAGGCTCTCTCCATTTAGGATGATGTTGGTTGTTGGCTTTGTATAAAAGCCCTTTATTATGTTGAGGAATTTTCCTTCTATTCCTACTTTGCTGAGAGTTTTTATCATGAATGAGTGTTGAACTTTGATTTCTTCAGCTGCTTTATCTGTGTGTTCCTTGGCTTTTTTTGTACATTGCCTGATTTCATTTTTGGGGTGATCCCTGACATTTTGAAGCATTCAGTATGTTAGTTTTTTATATTCTACATCTGGCAATTCCAGGAATGTATTTCATCTGGGAAACATTTTGATTCTTTGATTCGGGGGTTTGTAGAAGCAATCATGGTCTGCTTCTTTATGTGATTTGATATCGACTGCTGTCTCCAAGCAATCTATAAGATATTGTAAGGATTTCTTTTATATTTGCTCACTGAGTCTCATCTTCTTGTTTTGTTTTGTTTCAATACACCGAGATGGGCTACTAGATTGTGTTAACTTGATTGTCGTATCCTTTGAATCACTTATGTCCTGTTACCAGCTCGTTTGAGCTTTTACCAGGTATATAAGTCTATGAGTCCATTCACTTTCCTTGAATAGAATCAGCTCAGGTGTCCTGATAGTGGGTCACCTAGTGTGTGGTGTAGACTCTTACCTATTAACTCAGAGGAGTAGGGGTGACGGTTGTATGCGCCAGTTTCTAGTAGCAGCAGGGGGTCATACTCTGAGGAGGGCAGGATGCTGACAGCCTTCCCCCAATGCCAGTGAGGTAGGAGTGTCGCTGTTCTCTAGAGCGCTCTGGTGGGTGGACTCTGCAGCTGTACCTTAGGCACCCAATGCTTGTACCTCTAAAGATTGGTAGGCATCACTATCCTCAGACCCCTTTAGCAGGTGGCTAGGTGGTGTGGGTGGAGCCTCAGCCCTCAGTTCCCTGCTGTGGATCCGTGAGGGCTCTGTTTAATAGGTAGAGAGGTATCTGACCTCCAAAACTTACCTTTCCACTGCTCAGCTAAAACAATTACAGTCAGATCTCTATCGGAATTGCCTTTGCATTATAATAGCCATCTGGTTCCCTGTACGGGTGAAAACCAAAGACCGTAGATCTCTTATGTCTGGATGGAGCTGGTTCTGTATTGTTATTCCAGTTTAGGGAAGTCAGGGAAGGATTTTTCCCCTGATTGTTAATTGCTGCTTTTCTCAGGTCAAGAGAATGGGTTAGGAAAGGGAAAAAAAAAAAAAAACGACATAGCACTTCACTCTCTGGTAGGGAATTCCAATGTTAATGAAGCCGCCTGGGGCAGGGAGGGTAGGGATCAGATAGGAGAGAGTTGTGCGGCAAGATAGACAAAGTTACTTATCTTGTTTGGTGAGGACTGTTTTATCTGAGATTCCAGAGGCGTGTGTAGCCTGTGTGTGTTGGCTGGGTCCCTGCCGAAATTGCCCCAGAGGGTTAGGAGTGCATCCCATGCTTGCACTGTCTCAGGAAGCCGCAATCAGCCCCTCCGAGCTTAGTCCAAAGCCCAGTGCCAAGGGCTCCTGGCTGCGAAGCTGTACTCCAGGCTCCGAAACCAGTCGCTGCTTCCCTGTGGTTTCTCTTTCCCCTGTCAGCCACGTAGGTGTGCAACTGGCGTGCACTGGCTGGATCCCCACTGAGGTTGCTCCAGGGGGTTAGGGCTGTGTCCTGTGCTTGCCCCGTCTCAGTAAGCCACTATCAGCCCCACTCTTGCACCAGGGAACCACAAGTGCTCAAGGCTGCGGCGCAGCAAGCCAGCTCCAGAAGCTGTCACTGCTTCAGCTTTTCGCTCCCCTGTCACTCAGGTCAACTCCTTAGTTCTGTGTTTGATGTTCAGGGTTCGTAGATTGTCATATATGTAATCAATTCACTTGTTTTTTCTAGTCTTTGTTGCAAGAAGGATCAGCGGAAGCTTCTACCTAGTCAGCCATCTTGGTCCTGCCTCATGTGATGGCTCTTATTTCTCTAGGATATATTCCAAGGAGTGGGATTGCTGGATTGTATGGTAGTTCTATTTGTAGCTTTTTAAGGGGAAGCACCAAATCTATTTCCAAAGTGGTTGTACCGTTTTACATTCCCACCAGCAGTGTATAAGCGTATAAGTGTTCCAGTCTCTCCACAACCTCTCCAACATTTATTCTTTTGTGTTTTTTGGATTAATGCCAGCCTTGTTGGGTGAGATGGTATCTCATTGTAGTTTTGATTTGCATTTCTCTAATGGCTAATGTTCATGAACATTTCCTCATGTATCTGTCAGGTGCCTGAATGTCTTCTTTGGTGAAGTGCCTGTTCATATCCTTTGCCCATTTTTCAATTGGGTTATTTGCCTTTTTGTTGTTGAGGTTTTACGGTATCTTGTATATTTTAGAGATTAGATGTGGATTAGATTTGTCATATCTAAATATTTTTTCTCAGTCTGTAGGTTGTCTTTTTACTCTTTTGGTCAAGTCTTTGGATGAGTATAAGTGTTTGATTTTTAGGAGCTCCAAGTTATCTAGTTTCTCTTCTTCTGATTTTTTAAAAAGGAATGTTTGCACTATATATCTTTCTCCATCCTGTTGAAAAATACACCTATGAAGTGAATTTCCTATAAACGGTATATAGTTAAATCATGCTTTTTTTCCACTCTGCCAATCTCTGTCTTTTGACTGGGTGTATTTAGACTATATTCAAGACTATAATTGATATGTTAGAGCTTAAGTCTGCCATATTATTATTTGTTTTCTGTTTGTTTTTTCTGGTTCTCATTACTTGAACATTTCTCATTATTCTATCTTCAATTATTTACAGTTTTTTTGAATGAATCACTTTGTTTGATTTTCATAGAGCTTGCTGTAGGCATTACAATATATGTATGTGATTTATCACAGTCTACTGGTTTCAACATTTTGCCACTTCGAATGAAGTGTGGAAACCATACTCCCACTGAGGCCCCTTGACTTTCCTAAATTTTTAAATATCATTCCTTGGCATCAGATGGTGTTATAACTTTTATTCAAACATGAAATATAATTTTCAAAACTCCTGAGAAAAAGGATAGCTCATTGTATGTACTCATATTTCTTTTGTTAACAGTTTTATTTAGAACTCATATGAGTCACTCATTTAAACTGTACAGTTCAATGTATTTTAGTATAACAGGGTTGGGCAACCATCACCACTATCAATTTTAGAATGTTTTTGTCACTTTAAAAAGAAACCCCATACTCATTAGCAGTCACTCTTAGTGTCCACCCCTCTCCCCAATCCCAGGCAACTACTATTTTCTATCTCTGCATATTTGCCTTTTTTGGAAATTTCACATAAATGGAATCATATCATAAGTTATGTTTTCATCACCGTCTTCTTCCACTTTGCACAATGTTTTCGAGCCTCATCTATATTGTACCATGTATTGCTACTTCATTCCTTTCTATTATTAATTCATATTCCATCGCTTGGATATACCAACATATTTTATTTATCCACTCATCAGTTGATGGGCATTTGAATTGTTTTCACTTGTTGGCTATTATGAATAATGCTGCCATGAGCACAGTGTAAAAATTTTTGTGTGAATTTATGTTTTTACTTTTCTTGGATATAAATCTAGACGTGCAATTGCTCAGTCATATCAGATCTTTTGTCTATTTTTAAATTGGGCTATCTGTCTCCTTTTATTGAGTTGTTAGAGTTCTTTAAAGGAGCCCCGGTGGTGCAGTGGTTAAGCACTCGAGTGCTAACCAAAAGGTCAGCAGTTTGAATCCACCAGCTGTGCCACAGTAGAGAGATGTGGCAGTTTGCTTCTGTAAAGATTACAGCCTTGGAAATCGTATGGGGCAGTTCTACTCTGTCCTATAGGGTCGCTAAGAGTCAGAATTGGCTCAACATCAAGGATTTTTCTTAAGAGTTCTTTATATATTCTGGGTAAAAATCCCTTATCAGATATACGATTTGAGAATAGTTTCTTCATTGTGTTGTCTTTCAACACATTTGATGATATTTTTGTAGCACGAGAGTTTTTAATTTTGATGAAGTCCAATTTATCTATTTTTCTTTTGTTGACTGTGTTCTAAGAAACCATTTCTTATCCCAAGTTCACAAAGATTTACTTCTGTGTTTTCTTTCTAAGATTTTTATAGTTTTAGCTCTTACATTTAGGTCTATGATCCCTTTTGATTTAATTTTTGTGTCTGGTGTGAGGATGAAGCCCGACTTCATTTGTTTACACATGGATATTCACTTTTTCCAGTGCCGTTAATTGAAAATACTATTTTTCCATATTCAATTTTCTTTGCAACCTTGTAGAAAATTAGTTGATCATAACTGTAATGGTTTATTTCTAGACTCTCAGTTATCCTCCACTGACCTGTATGTCTGTCCTTATACTACTGTCTTGATTGATATTACTTTGTACTATGTTTCAAAACAGGAATTGTGACGCCTCCAACTTTATTTTTCTTTTCCAAGATTAATTTGACTATTCTTGGCCCCTTTAATTTCCACATGAACTTAGAGATTGTGTTGAATTTGTAGATCAGTGGGGGGGGGGGGTTAGGGGAGAATGAGGAGTGTCTGCTAACATGTACAGGAATTCTTGTGTGGGTGATGAAAATGTTCTAAAATTGATTGTGGTGATGGTTGTACAATTCTGTGAATGTACAAAAACCATTGAATTATGTCCTTCAAATGAGTAAATTGTGTAGTATGCGAATTGTATCCCATTGCTTATTGAGAGAAAAAAGACAAATCTGGGAAATGTGGAGTTTTAAGATAAATAAATCATTAAAGAAGCTAAATAGTAAATTCAAAACTCATCGCAACACTCAAGTTTAATATGAAATCAAATGATAGTGTCCAAATTCAATGAGAAGGTCCTAAACTGGTTATTATCATTCCTTGTAACCAAAAAACACCACCACACAATTGAGAAATGGCAGTACAGAACAGAACATAATTTCTAACAGACTAAAGTTCAATTTTTAGTCAACTGCTACGTTTATATTAGAGAAGTTTTCTAACGTGTGTTTTTTTAGTGTCACTCTTGTTTTGCAGATGTAAATCCAATCATAGAGCCATCATCAATAGATTCATTAACTTCTTGTACTCATTAACAACAAACAGGTATTTCCATGCTCGTCATAATTAAAAAATTTAGTTAATATTTTATTTTTTGGTGAAAATATACACAGCAAAACCTGCTCCCATTCAACAGTTTCTAGGCATAATGATCAGTGGCATCGGTTAAGTTCTTCACATTGTGTTAAAATGCTTGTCCTGTTCTAGTTGCTTCATTCCCATTAATTTAAACTCCCTGCCACCCCCCAACGTTCTCATCTATGCTTTAAAATAGCTGTTGTCTATTTGGTCTTATACAGATAATAATAATAATAATAAAAGAATGCAATAGTCAAGGGTAACAATCTTTGCTTTTTAAGCTAACTTGTTACTTATTTTAAAGGTGAATTCAGGGGATAGTTTCAATTTAAGGTTTGAAGAGTAACTCAGGTCCCTAATATTGGGAACTCCACCAGCCTCAATAGGTCCAGTAAGTCTGGATTTTTTAAGAATTTGAAGTTCTATTCCACATTTCTCTCCCTTTCTATCAGGATGCATCTATTGTGTCCCTGACCAGAACTTTCGGTAGTGGTAGCCAGGTGCCATCTAGTTCTTCTGGTCTCAAGGTAGAGAAGGCAGTGATTCATGGAAACATTTAGTCCTGTAGTCTGGTTCTTTCTCTGATTCTTGAGCTTCCTTCTCTCTCCATTGTTCCAAAAGAAGAGTGAAAATACTTGTATCTTAGATGGCCACTTGTAAGCTTTTAAGACCCCAGTCACTACTCATCATACTGGGAGAACATAAACTTTAAGAACTATATTATGTCAATTGCCTGCATTGTCCCAGGAGACCATGACCCTAAAGCCCTCAAACCAAGAGATTGGTTATGTCTAATTAGTATCAACAACTGTAGCCTCCCCTTTTTTGGTTGTTGTTATTGTTGCAAAATTATGTGTAACTTAGTATTTGCCAATTCATGCTTTTTTCTTCTGTACAGTTTATTGGCATCAGTTATATTAGTCAAGCTGTGAAAACTTCACCCACATTTGGTGCAACTTTTCCCATCACTATAAACAAAAAATGATTACTACCTAGGGAATACTTCCTTCTCTTTTCTCCTCCTCCCAGCACCCTTGGTACCCACCAATGAACACTACCCCAACCCAGTGCCGTCGAGTCAATTCCGACTCATAACAACCCTATAAGACAGACTAGTCTCTGTATATTTACCTATTTTGTCACTTTATAAGAATTAGAATATACAACATTTGTCATTTTGTTATTAACATTTCGTTCAACGTAATGTCCTCCAGGTTCATGCACGTAGTAAGATGTTTCAGGCACTCAGTTTTCTTTATCACCGAGTAGTAGTCCATTGTATGTATGTACCACATTTTGCTTATCCATTAATCCTTTGATGGGCACTTAGGTTGTCTCCATCTTTTTGCTATTGTGAATAGTGCTGCAATGAACATAGGTGTGCATATGTCTCTTTGTGTCACTTCTATTAGATACGTAGGAGGGGAATTGCTGGGTCATTTGGTAGTTCTATTTTTAGATTTTGAAGAACCACCAGACTTTTTCTACAATGGCTATGCCATTTTGCATTCCCACCAGCAATTGATGAGTGTTCCAATTTCCCTACATTCTCGCCAGCATTTATTTTTCATGATTTTTATTATTTATCTTAGCTGTCCCTAGTGGGAAATGGTATCTGACTGTGGTTTTGATTTGCATTTCTCTGATGACTAATAACATTGAATGTCTTTTCACTTGTTTATTGGCCATTTGAAGTGTCTTTTCATGTCCTTCGCCCATTTTTTGATTGAATTATTTGTATTTTTGTGGTTAAGTTGTAGAATTTTTATATATATTTTAGATATTTGACCCTTATCGGTTATATTGTTCCTGAAGACTTATTCCCTCTCTGTAGGTTGTTGCTTTACTATTTTGATAAGGTCTTTTCATGACCATAAGTATTTAACTTATATGAGATCCCAGTTATCTATTTTCTTTTCTGGTGCTCATGAATTTGTTGTTGTGTTTGAGAAATCTATCAATGAAGAAAAATAGGTTCCATAGCTTTGCCCCTATATTATATTCCAAGAACTTTAAGGTTTTAAATTTAAAATTCAGGTCCTTGATTTAATTTGAATTACTTTTCATGTATATCATGAGGTATAGATCTTGTTTCATTTTTCTGCACGTGGAAATCCAGTTTTGCCAGCACCATTGGTTGAAGAGTCTGTTCCTTCCCCATTGAATGGCTTTGGCTCCCTTGTCAAAAATTAATTGACCATAGATGTTTGGATTTATTTCTGGGTTTTCAATTCTATTCATTGGTCTGTATGTCTATCATTAAACCAGTACCAGGCTGTTTTGAAATTTGGAAGACAGCTACCTAGCCAATCGACTAGAAGAGATCCGAATTTATGCCTATTTCAAAGAAAGGCAATCCAACAAAATGCAGAAATTATTGAACAATATCATTAATATCACATGCAAATCAGTAAAATTTTGCTGAATATCATTTAAAAGCACTTAGAACAGTACATCAATAGGAAACTGCCAGAAATTCAAGGTAGATTCAGGAGAGGATGTGGAATATCACTGCCGATGTCAGATAGATCATGGCTGAAAGCAGAGAATACCAGAAAGATGTTTACCTGTGTTTTATTGACTATGCAAAGGCATTCAACTGTGTGGATCATAACAAATTATGGATAACGTTGTGAAGAATGCGAATTCCAGAACACTTACTTGTACTCATGAGGAACCTATACTTAGACCAAGAAGCCATCGTTTGAACAGAACAAGGGGATACTGCGTGGTTTGGAGTCAGGAAGGGTGTGCCTCGGGGTCGTGTCTTTTCACCATACTTATTCAATCTGTATACTGAGCAAATAATCCAAGAAGCTGGACTGTATGAAGAAGAACGTGGCATCAGGATTGGAGGAAGATTCACTAACAACCTGTGATATGCAGATGACACAACCTTGCTTGCTGAAAATGAAGAGGACTTGAAGCACTTACTGATGAAGATCAGAGACTACAGCCCTCAGTATGGATTGCACCTCACAACTGGGATCAATAAGCAACATCATGATAAACGGAGAAGAGGCTGAAGTTGTCAAGGATTTCATTTTACTTGGATCCTCAATCAACACCCATGGAAGCAGCAGTCAAAAAATTAAAGGATGCATTGTATTGGGCAAATCTGCTGCAAAAGACCCCTTTAACACGTTAAAAAGCAAAAACGTCACTCTAAGAACTAAGGTGCACCTGATCCAAGCCATGGTGTTTTCAATCTCCTCATATGCATGAGAAAGCTGGACAGTGAATAAGGAAGACCAAAGAATTGATGCCTTTGAATTATGGTGCTGGGCAAGAATATTGAATATGCCACTGTCTTAGTCATCTAGCGCTGCTATAACAGAAATATCACAGGTGGATGGCTTTGACAAAGAGAAATTTACTTCCTCACAGCCTGGTAGGCTAGAAGTCCAAATTCAGGGCCTCAGCTCCAGGTGAAGGCCTTCTCTCTCTGTGGGCTCTGGAGGGAGGTCCTTCTCATCAATCTTCCCCTAGACTAGGAGCTTCTCCACATAGGAGCCCTGGGTCCAAAGGACATGCTCTGCTCCTGGCACTACTTTCTTGGTGGTATGAGGTCCCCAACTCTCTCCTTGCTTCCCTTTCCTTTTTATCTCTTTTAAGATAAACTGTGGTGCAGGCCACACCCCAGGGAAACTCACTTTACTTTGGATCTGGGATGTGACCTGAGCAAGGGTGTTACATCCCACCCTAATCCTTTTTAACATAATCTAATCTTGCCTCATTAACCACAGGCAGAGATTAGGATGTACAACACATAGGGAAATTATATCAATCACAAAATGGAGGACAACCACTCAATACTTGGAATCATGGCCTAACCAAGTTGACAAATATTTTGGGGGGACATAATTCAATCCATGACAAGCATGGACTGCCGGAAGAATGAACAAATCTTTCATGGAAGAAGTACAGCCAGAATGGTCATTAGAAGCAAGGATGGTGAGACTTCATCTAACTTACTTTGGACATGTTATCAGGAGGGATCAGTTCCTGGAGAAGGACATCATGCTTGGTAAAGTACGGGGTCAGCAAAAAAGAGGAAGACCTTCAACAAGATGGCTGCAAGAATGGGCTCAAGCATAACAACGAATGTGAGTATGAAGCAGGACCAGACAGTGTTTTGTTCTGTTGTATATAGGGTCACTGTTTTGGAACCGACTCGAAGGCACCTAGCAACAACCACAGGCTGTTTTGATTACTGTAGCTGTGCAATATATTTTGAATTCAGAAAATGTGAGTCTTCCTACTTTGTTCTTCTTCAAAATTGCTTTGGATATTCAGGGTCTTTTGTGTTTCCATATAAAATTGAGGATTAGTTTGTTTTTTTTTTCATTTCTGAAAAGAATACTTTTGGAATTTTGATCAGGATTGTGTTGTATCTGTGTATCACTTTGGGCAGTATTGACGTCTTGACTGTATCGTCTTCCAATCCATAAGCACGGAACATCTTTCCATGTATTTACATCTTCTTTAGTCTCTTTTCAGCAGTGTTTTATAATTTTTATTGTATAAGTCTTTCACATCCCTGGTTAAAAAGCTTTTCTAGACAATTTATTACCTTAGATGCTATTTTAAATGAAGCTGTTTTATTACTCTCTTTTTCAAATTTCTCATTGCTGGTATATAGAAATCCAACTGATTTGAATGTGTTAACATTGTGTCCTGCAACTTTGCTAAATCCCTCTATTAGTTATAGAAGCTTTTTAGTAGATTATTTGAGATTTTCTACACATAGGATCATGTCATCTGCAAATAAGGATAGTTTTACCTTTTCTTTTCCAACTTGGATAGTTTAATTTCTTTTTATTGCCTTATTGCTCTGGATAGAACTTCCAACACAATATTGAATAGGAGTGATGAGAATGGGCATCCTTGACTTGTTCCCATTTTCAAGGGGAAAGTTCTCAATCTTTCTCCATTGAATATAATGTTGGCTGTAGGTTTTTTTTTTATAAATGCCCTTAATCGTGTTGAGGGTCTTTCCTTTTATTCCTATCTTAAGAGTTTTTATCAAGAAAGCGTGCTGAATTGTATCGGATGCCTTTTCTGCATCAATTGAGATGATCATGTGGTTCTTTTCCTTTGTTTTATTAATGTGGCATACCATACCGACTAATTTTGTAATGTTGAACCAACTTTGCATTCCTGGACTAAATGTCACTTGATCATGATGTATAATTCTTTCGATATGTTGTTGGATTCTGTTTGCTAATATTTTGTTGAAAATTTTGGCATCTGTATTCATAAGGGAGCTCTGGTGGCTAGTGGTTAAGAGCTTGACTGTTAACCAGTTCAAATCTACCAGCTGCTTCTTGGAAACCCTATGGGGCAGTTCTACTCTGTCCTATAGGGTCGCTATGAGTTGGAATCAACTTGACAGCAACGGGTTTTCAGGTATTCATAAAGGATACTAGTCTGTAGTGTTCTTTTCTTGTGGTGTTTTTGTCTGGCTTTGGTACCAGGATAATGCTGGCTTCATAGAAAGAGTTAGGGAGTATTTTTTCTTCTATATTTGGAAAAGTTTGAATAGGATTGGTGTCAATTTTTCTCTAAATGATGGTAGAATTCCCCAGTGAAGCCATCTGATCCTGGGCCTTTCTTTGTTGGTAGGCTTTTTATTACTGATTCAATCTGTTCACTTGTTATGGGTCTGTTGAGGTTTTCTACTTCATTTTGAGTCAGTTTAGGTCAGTTACGTGTCTCTAAGAATCTGTCCATTTCATCAGGTTTATCAATTTTGTTGGAGTATTAGTTGTGTGGAGTATTCTTTTGCATCCTTTTACTTTCAGTCTCTTTGTATCCTTGGGCCTAAGGTGTCTCTTTTAGGCAAGATAATGATGGACGATATTTTTTTTTGGTCCATTCTGTCACTCTCTGCCTTTTGAATAAAGAGTAAACCATTACATTTAAGGTAATTACTGAAAATGAAGAATCTACTTGATTCACTTTGCTATTTTTTTTGTGTGTGTGTGTCTTGTATCTTCTTGCCCCACTTTTCCCATATTTTTGTTATTTTTGTGTTTAGCTGCTTTTTTGTGTGTGTGTTGAGCCTTTTTGATTTCTTCCTTCTTCCCTTCTGTGTATATTTTCTAAGTATTTTCTTAATTGTTACCACAAATATTACATCAAACAACTTATAATTGCATCAGCTTAATTCAGTTTAATGCCAACATTTAAAATACAAACAACAAGCATCATACAACATTAACATACTAAAATTCTATTTCTGTTTTGCTCTTCTCTCTCTCATTTCTGTTGCTGAGTCTCCAGTTATATCATTATACATCTGATCTCTGATAGGTTTAATTTGTACTTATTTCTTATATACTTTGTGTTGTATTATTGCTTGTAGAACTTAACTACTAAGTTTACTCCCTGGAAATATCATATACTTGATTCTTACATTTGTCCATTTTGTTACCTCTATTGGAGATCTCTCTCTGTTTCTTTTCTTTCCCATGTGCAGATTTCAGTATTTGTCTAGTTATCTTTCATTTCCATCTGAAAAAATTCCCTTAAGTAATACTTGCAAAACAGGTCTGGTAGTAACAAGTTGCCACAGCCTCTGTTTATTTGGGAATGTCTTGATTTTTCTCTCATTTTTGAATGATGACTTTGCTGGCAAACAATTCTTGGTTGACAATTGTTTTCCTTCAATACTTTATATATCTTGCTCCATTGTCTTCTGGCCTCCAGGTTTTCTGAGGAGAAATCCTGACTAATTCTTCTGAGGGATCCTTGATATGTTATATTGTGCTTTTCTCTTGCTGCTTTCAATATTCTCTCCTTGTCTTTGGTTTTCAAGAATTTTATTTAAAAATGTATGTTGGTGTAGAACTCTTTGTATTCCTTCTGCTTGGAGTTCACGTAGCTTCCTGGATTTGCAGGCTCAATCCCTTATTGAGATCTCAGAAATTCTCTATAATTGTCTCTTTGAAAATTCTTTCTATGTCTTTTTTACTATCCTGTTGTTCTGGAATTTCAATAATCCTGATGATGGATTTCGTAATTGAGTCCTACAGTTTCATTTGGCTTTTTTTTTTTTTGCTTTGCTTTGTTATTTTCTTTTGTTTCTCTTAAGACTTGATAAGTTCACTTACTCTGTCTTCTAGTTTGCTTATTCTTTCCCATGTCTGCTTGAATCTATTGTTGAATGTTTCTCTTGCCTTTTCCAATTCAAATGTTTTATTCTTCAATTCCAGTATTTCTCTTTGTTGTTGTTGTTTTTTTAATGTTTGCTATTTTCTTATTGGCTTTCTCATTTTGTTTCTTAATCTCCATTAGTTTGATTTCTGTGTGTTCTTTGTTTTGTTTGAATATATTTAACATTGTTGCCTGGAGGTCCTTTATCTTTCCCATTAACCTGGTCTCCATTAGAGAAATTTCTTCTTCTTCATGGTTTTCTTTTCATTGGGCCATCTTCTCTTGTGATCTTGTATGTTTTCTAATTTTTTGTTTAACATGGGGCATTTGTGTATTTTACTGTGATAATCTGGAACTCAACATTTTCTGTATTTCCAGGGGTTTTTTTTTTTTTTTCATTTGTTTCCACCATCTTTCCCTAAGTTCCACTAGAGGGCACTCTGGACCTTTGATTCTTCCAGCACTGACTCAGCCACCTTGGGGATGTGTGTCTCTCCTACCTCCCCTGTGGTGTGGCCCCAGGCACTTCACCTACTGACCCAGGGCTACACAGATCCCAGGAAACTGGCTGACTGTGCGGGTATGGGACTCTCTGCAGGTCACTAGTAGAAGGAGTGGGATGCATTTTTCCTGAGGCAGTGGGGAGTGCTGTGTCCTTTCTGTATGGGCAACTCTGAGCAGACTGTCCTGCAGTGTCTAGTCATTAGATAAGGAGCTAGCTGGTTCTCAGTGGGCTGCCTATTTGATAAGTTTCCCACCCTGGCTCATGGATGGGTGTTGCAACTGATTTATAAACCAAGGTCCTAGTGCACTTCTGTCTCTGTTCATAGTGAGAAACAGTAGCACTCACCTGAACCATTGCAGCTTCCCTGTGCCCCTACCCAAGTGCATGTTTAGGCTCCGCTGCTCCCTGCTCCTGAATTCCCACAGCCAATTTGCACCACTTTAATATGGCTGCACTTTCATTGGTTTCTTCGATTTCAAAGCTATGTTGTCCTGATATGCCATTGTCCCTCAGTTCTGTCCTGACCAAATATGCTCCTTACCTCTCTTGCCACTTCTTTCCAAGGCTGTTTACCCAGTATCTCTGAGGTAGTCTGTGTCTTCAGTGTAGCTTTGGTCATGTGTTCTTTATTCAGGGTGTTGTCTGTCTACATATCAAAATGGGTGCAGTGAGCCAAGCTGGCAGGTAGAGTGTATGCAGTCAGTGAATCTCAACTTTTCAGCTGTCCTTGTTCAATCTCTCTCTTGATTTGGGATTCACCTCAGTTTTTCAACTCTTTAACAGCTGTCTAGGCCTTCAAAATCTCTGTTGTGTTTATATTTGTTATATACTGGTTGGTTTAGTTGCAGGGGGATGTGAGGGTACAAATGCTTACACAGCCATCTTGTCAGTATAATAACAAAACAAAGAAAAATTCAATTTACTAAAATTCCAACCCTTTTTATATTTAAAAATTTTAATTGAAAGATTGAAATGTATTGGCAGAAAAACAAAAAACAGAAATATTAAGTTAAATCATAATGGTTTTAATTTTTCATATGTCAGTGGAATTTTCTGGCATACATAAAATGGTATATATGTCTCACGTTTGCCAGTCTTGTCTAGTCCAAATATTATGCAAGGAGGCTGAATTCTTCCACAAATCAGCTTGTTGATGCACTATTGTTCCTGATTGCCTAAGATGGTAGCTTGGCCAAAGTCATATTTTCTATCCATTCAGGGCACTAATATATAGTCCTCTACAACCCCAACACAGTTCTCTCTTCTCAGGGAACATCTTGACATCAGACTTGCCCTTTGGATTCTGGATGGGTGTCCTAGGATCCTAGGTGGTGGCCCCACTTTTGAGACACACTGGGACAGTGACTTCACCCGCTGAAGGTTTGGGTAACTCCATTCTCCTAGCCCACTGAATGGCAGTCTTATCTTCTGGAACTGAGGTGACAGCTACACTTTGAACCCTAGGTTGTAACACCATCCTTTAAAACTTTGGAAGTGGAAGCCCTGACCCCATGCTTTTTCCAACAGTCCTCCTGGTCTCTGAATTTCTCCCTGGATGGTCCTTTCGTTTTCTTAGAGGACAAAAGATGATCATAACCAAGTAGCTCAGGTGGTCTGTTACCTCTCTACAGAATTCCAGGAGGCAGAGAACTTTCCTTCATTTTGCCCTGTCTTTGTCCCTTTCAGTCTAAGCTGACAGAGTGTCCCCTGAGATGGTTGATTAGATCCATCTGTCACAGGCCTAATCTCTTTAGCAAACAGTGTGTAGCCATACCCTTGGTGTCCTTTCAGGGCATACTCCCTTAATTTTTACAATAGAATTTTCCAAATCTTCAAGTTGTGGTTTCTTTTTGCATAGCTTATTTCTCAATCTCCTCCCATCCACATTTTACTGTAAACAGCAAGGAGAAGCCATGCACTCCTTCAAGATCTTGCTTTGAAATCTCCTCAGCCAAATATGGAAGTTCATCACTTTCAAGTTTGGCTTTCCACAGCACATTCAAACATAATTCAAATTCTTTGACACTTTATAACAAGGACTGCTTTTCCTACAGTGTTCAATAACATACCCATCATTTCCTTTTAAAGCCTCACCAGAAGCACATTTAATGTCCACATTTTCAACAACATTCTGCTCATGGTAATAGAAGCTTCTCTGCAATTCTTCATTTCTTTCTGAACTCTCCCCTAGAGCTGGTGCCCTGACTTCTAGCCTCCTAAACTGTGAGAAAATACATTTTTGTTTGTTAAATCCATCCACTTGTGGAATTTCTGTCATAGCAACACTAGATAACTAAGACATGATGTAATAAAGTGGTTATTTAAGTTAAGAGTGGCAGGGTCTGTGCATGCAGAGCTGAGTACTTGACCCCTTCCTTTTCCCATCAAGCTGTATAAGCTGGTGTTTTCCATGCAGAGAACATATTTAATTCAATATTGCTTTGACTATGTGGGTGGGCCATTAAGTACCCATGAACATATCTTTTCCATTATCATTGGGTTAACAGTATACCAGCCACTTTTTATGCTTCTGGACCTCAGAGGGGATGTGTTATGCCAGTCCTAATGCATTTAGCATCAAGGTGGGTCCCTTTTGAAATGCATGAAGCTCGGCAGACCAGACTTGAAGCCTCATTGTTGTGTAGGTTGAGCATTCTATTAAGTGATGCTTCCTGGACATCTTAGTTTTGTAAACTTTTGCTTTTTTTCCCTTTATTTTCTTTATTTCTGTGAGATAAGGCTTGCAAGCATAATTATGGCTTCCCTGTTTGATAGTTAGGGAGCCCTGTGTCATATTTGGAAAACCAGAGGCTCCCCCATGTAACCTAATGGGAAGGTGCCCACAATGAATTATTTATATAGCTCTCATTGTTATATTGTGACACCACAGATTGGTGGAACTACAGTACCACATGTCTCATTGGTGGCTTGTATTACCAGATCACAGTTCTCAAAATCCACACTACCAACCAAAAATTTAAACACACTCAATTAGCATTCATTCTAATACTGAAAACACATTCCATCAAAAAAAAATTAAGGAGAAAAAATGTAGTAATGAAAGGGATTTAAACTACCCAAATACCACTGGGACAATGGATTTGAGTAATAACGTCATATTCCTTCAAAGAGGCAGAAACAGATTGGTTATAGACCACCTGTAGGAACAATGTTTGGTAGAGGTGTTCCAGCCATCAGGTTTAGTCATTCTTGGGATCATTTGAGAAAAGGGCAAGCTAAGGAGAAAAGATGAAAACCTATCCAGAGAGAACAAGAGTAATTGGGTTATGTGTCAAGTAGTGGTGCAAGGTAAGGGCATAAAGGGAAGCCAAACAACAGGGAGGTAGTCATAGAGAACAGGGCAAGAGCAGGATTTATAGCTGAGGAAACCTAGGAATTCAAGATCTTAATCTGTGATTATTGGGAATATGACCATGCAGTAATTTTACTTGGCACCCCATTTGCCCTTGTCACTGCTTCTCTATTTACCAGGGACTTAGTCTTTCTATATAGTCCTGGGAAATAATATATTTCCAGTTCTAGAGAAAATTTCTTGAGTCCTCTGTGCTCAAATTCTGCCCTCTCCATCACTAATCATTCAAAGCCCAAAATATAGATAGCAAACATCATTTAGTCCTAGGTCCATAGGACTACAACTGGCTCTCTCCTAACACAGTTTTAATCACTTACGCAAAAAAAAAAAAAAAAAAAAACCAAATCATTTCCTGGGCATATTCAAGGTCACGGAATCATAAAAAAAGTGAGTCCCATTACCTTCTACCCCCAACTTCCCATTATCCTTTATATAAATATCCACCCATGGCCTATCATTCTGTTATGCTTGGCTCACATGGTATCTGCTCTATACCCCATGCACACAAGACCTGCACTGAGAACTCAAGACTGAATGCAAGTCAGAGTATAAGATGAAAGTGACTTGATTGACTCAAGATCCATGAGTAGTTCCATCCAGAATCCTACAAAAACGGCTATGGATCAGAAGGAAGGCCATAAAAAACAGTGTCCACCTTAAAAGTGCAGAAATTCAATCAAGCCTTTTGCTGGCAGACCTCATTTGCATCTCATTCATACAGGATTTTCCCCTGTACCTGCCTGTGTCTATATACTCTCAGTTCCAACTATTTTGGTTTGAGGGTCTTGCTTCCAGACATCCATCTTCCCTGATCAACTAACTGTCTTCACTGCCTCACCAACTTTCCATTTCATACTTCTAAAGGCCTGGCACACCAACATAAAACCACCACCATTTCTTGTCCATAAGTCATGAAATTCAGTGATTTCAGAAAATTTCCAACTTTTTAGCCTGGCACATAAAATTTTTCATAATCTGGACCCACTATAACCTTCCAGACATACCTCATACCACTCACTGTCCATCTTACCTGCTATGTTCTGACCATACAGAATTATTAGTAATTCCTTTAATTGGAATGGCGATCTCTTTTCTTTTGTCTTTACTATGTCAGTAAAGCCTTCCTTAACCTTCCTGCTTCCAGACAATGGTTAGTTTCTTCTTTCTCTGATTCCCATACTATTTTGTGCATATCTATATTACACAACACCTCAGATTACAAAAAAAAAAAAATAGTTTTTTTTTTTGTATTACACAACACCTCAGATTACATTGTAAATTTTGTAGGCACACCTATCCCTGTACTAGACTGTGAGCTCCTCAAAAACCAGAGTCAAAATTTTGAATCCTCAGTACCTAATAGAGTAGCTAGACCTTGGTAAGTACTCAGTGAATATTTGTGGAATGAATGAATATGAATTACAGCTGCGGTCACGTTAATCACATTCTACAAGCAATGATATAGTAGCTGTTTCTCAGTTGGAAGCAATACAGTACTGTGTCCCAGGGAGAATTGAAAAATTTTAACTGAAAAACAGGAAATCAAACATAATTCTTTATCTAATTATTTTTACAAAACTTTATAAGTTTTCTTATAATGATAAATTTCAGAAGTAATATTCAAAAGCAGGATTATTGGAAAAATAAAGTTGAGATAACTAAGGTATAATTCAAAATGCACAGGCTCTGGAGTCAAACTTATTTGAATTTAAGTTATCAGAGATAATTCTTATAAAGCCTAACATATAAACTTTTAATACATGATAGCTATTATTATTAATTTAATCTGAATAAAACTGAGTATCTTACTAATGATCTTCAAATAGTGGCTATGTGAAAGTCTGACCCAAGGGAAAAAAAGAAAAGTCCTGTACCCACCTCTTATCTCCTTCCCATTACTCCCCCAACCCCTCTCCTAAGAGTATTGTGATCATTACCTTCCCAACTTACGCTAAGCACCAGTCTAAAACACAGAGGTCTCTCTGAAGTTCTGGCATAGATCTTCCCTAAGTAAGGAAATAAATCATTTTCTAATTCACACTTTCCTGGTGGCAAGCAGATAATGGTTTATAATTAAAAAGCTTTTTCATCCAATTTCTACTGAGTTAGAGTAAATCACAGTGTTGTCAAGCCAGGAGAGTAATTAAGCAGAGGAGGTGACAATGAATCAGTGTATTTTGTTGGAAAAATTACAGACCAAAAGTTGAAGTCAGGAGACCTGATTTCTAGTCTTTGCGAATAACTTCTTAAGAAATCTTAGGTGAGTTACTTCATCGCTCTAGGTCTCAACTTCCTAGCTTTTAGATGACAATTTCTATGCAGAGAGAACTGGGTCATCTTTTGGAGAAAAAAATAAAGCTGGATCCCCACACATTCCTTAAATCAAAATAAATTTCAGAGAACTGAACAAAGAGTTAACTATCAAAACTGAAACCATAAAATTTTAGAAAGATGTATGAAAGGATATATTTATAATCTTGGAATGGGGAAGGTTTTTCTAAAAGAAAATAAAACTCAGATTCATAAAAAAGTGATGACTACATAAAAATTTAAAAATTCTGTACGAAAAAAAATGCCACTCTAAAGAGTTTGAAAGAAGGCAAATAAAAATCCAATAAAAAAACAGGTAAAGGGTATGATCAACAATTCACAGAAAAGGAATACAAAAAGCCACCAAACAAATGAAAAGATATTCAACTTCACTCATAATTAAAGATGTGCAAATTGAAGGAGTTATTTTAATCTATCCAATTGGTAAAAATTAAAAAGTTTAAAGATACTAATGCTGAGAATGTAAATTGAGTCTACTCTTCAGTCTGGTTCTTGCTACCCATTTCTGAAGCACTTCTGCCCCAATCATTCACTAAGATGCCCCTCTTACAGTATTTCTACTATCTACTTTTGTATCCCGCAGTCATATTTTAATCAGGGACACTACGTGCAAATAGGCACACCTATCTCATTACCCCATACCTTGTTCCCTCCTCTGTCTTGGGGAAAGTTCAAAGTCTCCCTCTGTGTGGCTGTTTTCCTCTCTTTTACTCTTTGCTTTCCCTTCCTGTCTTTGACAAAAAAAAAAAAAAAAAAAAGCCCCACAAATTTAAAGAACCTAGCCATTACAACTTGAGGCTTGAATTTTTTCTTTAGTTCTTTCAGTTTGAGAAATGCCGAGCCTGTTCTTCTGTTTTGGTTTTCTATCTCCAGGTCTTTGCACATTCCATTATGATATTTTACTTTGTCTTCTCGAGTCCCCCTATGAAAACTTCTGTTCAGCTCATTTACTTCATCATTTCTTCCATTCACTTTAGCTACTCTCCTTTTGAAGAGCAACTTTCAGTGTCTCTTCTGATATTCATTTTCTTTTCTTTCTTTCCTGTCTTTTTAACCACATTTTGTTTTCTTCAGGAAACCCTGGTGGTGTAATGGAGAAGAGCTACTGCTACTAACCAAAATGTCAGCAGTTAAAATCCACCAGGTGCTCCTTGGAAACTTGATGGGGCAATTCTACCCTGTCCTATAGGGTCATTATGAGTAGGAATCTACTCGACAGCAATGGGTTTTGTTTTCTTCATGTATGATGTCCTTGATGTCATTCCACTACTCATTTGGTCTTTGGTCATTAGTGTTTAATGAGTCAAATCTATTCTTGAGATGGTCTCTAAATTCAGGTGGAATACACTCAATATTCTACTTTGGCTTCTGTGGACTTGTTCTAATTTTCTTCAATTTGAACTTACATATGACCAATTGATGGCCTGTTCCACAGTCGGCCCCTGGCCTGGTTCTGACTGATGATATTGAGATTTTCTGTTGTTTCTTTCCACAGATGTAGCCAATTTGATTCCTCTGTATTCCATCTGGTGAGGTCCACTTGTACAGTCCCCTTTTAAGTTGTTGAAAGAAGGTATTTGCAATGAAGAAGTCAATGGTCTTAAAAAATTCTATCATGTGATCTCCGGCATCGTTTCTATCACCAAGGCCACATTTTCCAACTACCAATCCTTCTTCTTTGTTTCCAGCTTTTGCATATTTATTGCATGTTTGACCAATTCCAGGCTGCAGAAGTTGGTAAAAATCTACTTCTTCATCTTTGGTCTTAGTAGTTGGTGCAAAATTTGACTAATAAATCTTATTAACTGGTCTTCCTTGTAGGTGTATGGATATTATCTTATCACTGACAGGGTTGTACTTCAGGATAAGCTTGAAATGCTCTTTTTGATGATGTACATGACTCCACTCCTTTTTAATTTCTCATTCTAAGCACAGTAGACCATATGATTGTCTGATTTAAGATTGCCAATACCAGTCCATTTCAGCTCACTAATGTGTGGGGTATCGATTTTTATGTGTTCCATTTCATTTTTGACAACTTCCAATTTTCCTAGATTCATACTTCGTACATTCCCATGTTCCTATTATTAACGGATGCTTGCAGCTGTTTCTTCTCATTTTGAGTCTTGCAATATTGAAGGATTCTGTGAGGAAAATATTAAACAATGCAGGAAGCATCAAAAGAAGATGGAAGGAATACACAGAGTCACTATACCAAAAAGAATTGGTCAATGTTTAAACATTTCAAAAGGCAGCATATGATCAAGAACTGATAGTATTGAAGGAAGAAGTCCAAGCTGCACTGAAGGCATTTGGCAAAAAACAAGGCTCCAGGAATTGACAGAATATCAATTGAGATGTTTCAACAAACAGATGCAGTGCTGGAAGTGCTCATTCATCTATGCCAAGGAATTTGGAAGACAGCTACCTGGCCAGCCAACTGCAAGAGATCCATATTTGTACCCATTCCAAATAAAGGCGATCCAACAGAATGCAGAAATTATTGAGCGATATCATTAATATCATACAAAAGTAATATTTTGCTGAAGATCATTCAAAAGCAGTTGTTGCAGTGCATCGACAGGGAACTGCCAGAAATTCAAGCTGGATTCAGAGAAAGATGTGGAACAAGGGATATCATTGCTGATGTCAGATGGATCCTGGCTGAAAGCAGAGAATACCAGAAAGATGCTTACCTGTGTTTTATTGACTATGCAAAGGCATTCGACCGTGTGGATCATAACAAATTATGGATAACATTGTGAAGAATTGGAATTCCAGAACACTTAATTGTGCTCATGAGGAACCTGTACTTAGACCAAGAGACAGTCGTTTGAACAGAACAAGGGGATACTGCGTGGTTTGGAGTCAGGAAGGGTGTGCGTCAGGGTTGATTCTTTTCATCATAGTTATTCAATCTGTATACTGAGCAAATAATCCAAGAATCTGGACTGTATGAAGAACGCAGGATCAGGATTGGAGGAAGACTCATTAACAACCTGTGATACGCAGATGACACAACCTTGCTTGCTGAAAATGAAGAGGACTTGAAGTACTTACTGATGAAGATCAAAGACCGCAGCCTTCGGTATGGATTACATCTCAACATAAAGAAAACAAAACTCCTCACTACAGGGACCAATAAGCAACATTATGATAAATGGAGAACAGATTGAAGTTGCCAAGGATTTCATTTTACTTGGATCCACAATCATCACTCACGGAAGCAGTAGTCAAGAAATCAAAGGACAGATTGCATTCAGCAAATCTGCAAAAGATCTCTTTAAAGTGTTCAAAACTAAAGGTATTACTTTAAGGACTAAGGTGCACCTGACAGAAACCATGGTGTTTTCAGTCTCCTCATGTGCATGTGAAAGCTGGACAATGAACAAGGAATACCAAAGAAGATTTGATGCCTTTGGATTATGGTGTTGGTGAAGAATATTGACTATGCCATGGACTGCCAGAAGAATGAACAAATCCGTCTTGAAAGAAGTACAGCTAGGATACTCATTAGAAGCAAGGATGGAAAGACTTTGTCTCACATACTTTGGACATGTTATGAGTAGAGACCGGTCCCTGGAGAAGGACAACATGCTTAGTAAAGTATAGGGTCAGCAAAAAAGAGGAAGGCCCTCAATGAGATGGATTGACACGGTGGCCACAACAACGGGCTCAAGCATAACAACGATTGTGAGGATGGCGCAAGATGGGGCAGTGTTTCGTTCTGTTGTACACAGGGCTGCTATGAGTTGGAAAAGACTCGATGGCACCGAACAACAACAGCCAATGCAATTGTTAAACATAGCCATCAACAACTGTTTGAGGAGAGGCAACACAAAGGGTTTGGTAAGTACTTGAAATGGAAATAAGACATTAATTAATACTTCAAGAAATTGTCCTGCCACCGTTATTTTAAGGGTGAAATTAAATGACCAAATATAATAGCATACTACCTTTTACGGTGGCAAATGTTAGCATGAACAAACAAAATAATGTTTTTCTTTTCAAGAGCTGCACAAACGTTAATAATTTTTCTCAAAGCAAAGCATACCTCATGATCCAAAATACCATGCAATGTATATATTTTCTTATTTTTTTTTTTAGCTCTAGTGTGGACCTTATGCAGAAGAGATTAAGTGATGAATGGCACCTAATATCACAATAAATTTAGATGTCAAGTAGAACATAAAAACAACAAAAATTTAAAAAAAAGGAGAAGTAATTCCATTTTCTCTTCAACCTCAATTAGCAATAAGTCCATGTATGAAGTAAATGACATGTAACTCAACAAGTAAACTATTTAGTAAACCAAAGGAAGATGTTCCAAATACATGTTTAGTTTATTGGAAATAATTAAAATATGTAAATGTAGATTTATTCTACCATCATTAAAATATGTAAAAATTGAGCATGTCCATTTGTTTGAATGGTTAGCATTTCAATATAAAATGTAATTTCCCAGGTTTTAAGTACGTGGGAAACAAATGAAGCATGTCAGCTATTGTTTAACAAAGGAATTGAACATAGACCAATGTAATAAAAAGAGGATAGAAACAAAACAAGAAATATTGCTTGAAAAAGAATGGGACCCCTGCAATAAATGTTTTCCACCATGTCCTTAGAAGGTAAGAACCCAGAAAAAAATGATCCCACTCAAATAACTCCTAAGTGTTAATTTCTCAGGGATTCTTCTCCCAGGGAATCTAGCTTTCTCTCTTTCTCCCTGCACTCTTCTTTTCCTAACATTCTGGAGCATTTTCAGACTACACAACTTTATTGAACAGCTGTTTGTTTTTTAATTCTCTTGGAGAAATGTACAGTTAATAATAACAACTGTCAATTCCCCCAAATCAGGAAATCTACTTGACTCTACTACTTCATCTGAGCATTCATGTGTATAGTTTAAGGATGAAAAAATATTATTTTTAACTTTATGCTGTCACTCTTTGGTAATGTCTAAATTGAAATAAGCTCCAGCTGATAGCCCATGTGTTTTTTTAGTAATTTACAATAAAATAAAAAATTTCAGAGGATTATATGGTACTTACTATAAAATTATTTGCTATGTAAGGGTCCAAGTGATCATATGAAGCCCCGAAAAGAAAAAATAAAATAAAGCAAAACAAAAAATCTTAGCATGGTATAAAGAGAATTGGTTGTCTATGGGCACCTTGAAAATCCAGTATTTAACTCTAATCTCAATTTACTAAATTGAATAATTTTCTTAGTGAGATCTTTGGTTTCTGACACACAACCTACCTGACAAGTCATCACTATTTTCTCAGTGAAGGGTGATTGGAACAATCAACTCTCATTGATGGACAGCTGGATTACACACACAAAAAAACTGATGGATATTTTCTTGAAAATAAGCTGTTGTCTCATATGGGCACCCTGGAGCATTTATCAGCTTTCTTTTTTTTTTTTTTTTAATGAAGCTAACCAACACTAGTGCATTAATGAGCTTTCTAAGGAGAGAGAAGAAACCTGGAATACTAAGGCTGATTAAAATACATCAACCCAAAACAATTGTTTCGAACTAAAGATGCCATTGTCTCAATGTACCACAATATTCACAGAAATTGTGGAAGTGTCCCAATCTACATCTTAGTATTTTATAAACTACAGATTAAGTTCTGTGCTTCTGTGAGATAAGGATGAAGGTAAAAAATTATTAAGATTTTTTAAATTCATAGTTCATGTAAAAACATACATAGTATTTATACCAAAAATGCATACTAAGTTCAATAGATGGAATATAGTAAATTTGAAGGAATCAGAAGACTTTATAGCTAAAGCAGGAAACTTTGGAATTCTTTCCAAGTAAATGAGAACAACTTTTGTTTTAGTGGAAGTTGGAAATCCTCAATAACTTTTAGACAATGAGACAGCTGACCTGCAATTTTATTTGAAAAGATTTCTGATGGCAAATGGAATAAGAAAACGTGACTAATATTTGGCAATTTCAAGACTAAAAACTCACATTCACTGGAATTTCTTTAGGGCACAAAGAAAAAAGGAAGAGGTGAAAGAGTTTCTCTCATTAAGTTTTCCACCTTTTTGAGGTAATTGAAAACTGACTGGAGGATTCAAGCTTAAGGTCATAGATGAACGGAGGATCTAGTGAATAAGCGGAAAGATATATCTGAAATGGGCTGACAGCCAGAGTTTCTTCTTGAGTTTTGAAATCACTGGGATTGGTTGAAACTTGTCTTTACCAAATAAAGTCACTAACATTTTTGTATAAATTGTGTAATTGCCAATAGCGCAACCATAGATAAAACTTTTAGTATAAAAACAAAAGGAACTGCTCCACATTTAATAGATGATCTTGGGCAAGTCATTTAAACTTTCTGGGTTTGAGTTTAATTGAGTGGTGGGGATTAAACTGAATTATCTCTATAGTCCCCTTTAACTTCAATGTTGTGAGAGCCTAATTATTGCACTCTTTTATTACTTTAAAAGTAGGTAAAAATTTTGCAATTAGAAACAATATTTTATTATATTTCTCTTTTTCTCCCATAAAGCAACCCTATTTTTTTTTTTTTAACCACTGGAAACATACCTTTCAGATTCTTCGTATTAGGCGCCACTTACGAATTCAGTACCTTATTAGTCTTGGGCCTTCTGAACTTGGGAAATGAGAAGCCTTGGGTTTTCAGGATTAGGGATTTTCCAGAGTCAGTTTCTGCTCAGTGCCATCATCAGTCTAAGTAAATCCCTCAGGTTAATCTTAAACAAAGCTCAGAAATAAGTGCATTGATGCATTTGGCTCACTACAGAGTTACCATTTATTTTGCCCTCTGACAATACTAGCCAACAGTACATTTAAAACACAGTATTTTAATTATATACTAGAAATCTTGAGTCATTATTTGCTAACAACATTTGGTCATTTTCTGAAATATTTCATTTTTTGGAAACATAATGGAAATCATAATGCTAATGGAGGAGGCCAAATTAGAGCTATTTTAACAGGGAAAAGAAAATATTTATTACTTGTCAATCAGTTTTTTTGATATCCCATTGCATGCAAAGCAGTATATATAGCATATTCTTTATTATACATCATATGTATTTCATTATAAACTATGAATATACAGAACATTTTAAAACCTCTTTTGTCTTAACTGTCTAGCATCCCTTTTATCATAAACACACAATATTTTCTTTTGCATTGTCTGTCTCAAATATTTTAATATTGGTTTTTTATTCTGCAATTTTTCATATCTTTCTGTTTCATTTCCCAGTGGTTACTAAATGGACATGCTAAAGCTCCTGTAAGTTTTGAGAGTGACGGAAGGCATGCTTAACAGCCAGGGGAAATAACGGAGTCATGTGAAGAATTGTCAGGCACTCAACTCTCATAGTCATTAATAAATAACTAAAAAAGAAACAAACTAGTGTAATTTTAGAAAAGACGAACCGGTAAATCATTTCACTTTGATGACAATTACACAAAAATGAAAACTTTACTCACAGAATGATTTAGCAGTGTTGGATAAGTATTTTTAAAGCAGTAAAATCTACAGGAGTTATGTACAGAGTTATGTGCTGAGAAGGTATTTAGAAAAAAGGAAATAAGTACATGTCAGTTTGAATCAGTGTGAAGAAGTAGGACTGACCGGTTGGGGAAAGCAGGAAAAAATCAAGGTTGCTTGTGTCATATGAGTGATGTGATCTAAGTTCTACAGCACAACAGGAGAAAAGGATCTTTTAGAGCTAAGATGATTGGAGCAGGCTTTTGTCAAGGAGGTGACATTTGACTGGCATCTGAGCAGTTGGCTAGACTTAGAATGGGGCTATACCAAAGGCAAAGATCCCAGTCCAGGTTGCCTGCTTCAGAGCATAAGCCTGATTAATGGTTGGAAAGAAGAGCATGAAGTGAGTGTTGTAGTGTGCTGTCGAGTTGATTCCCACTCATAGCAACCCCATGTGAGAGAGTAGAACTGCCTCACAGGGTTTTCGTAGCTGTAATCTTTATGGAAGCAGATTGTGGGGTCCTTCTCCCGCGCATCAGCTGAGCTGTTTCAAACTACCAAATCGCCAAACTTTTGGTTAATAGTCGAGCACTTAACCCTTTGCACCACCAGGGCTCCTCTTAAGATGGGTGGCAGGGAGCAAGAAATAGAAGCATGCCTACACTTAGAAAATTTTTTTAAGCATACATACATGACTATTTCTTCAATCTGATAAGATATAAATCAGTTTCAATAGGGTAAACAGCAAGGACAAAAAAACTGACCAAAAATGAGAGAAAACTTCCAACAAACATAAAAGGAATCTTACAGCCCATTGACCTGCACATTTTGCCCTGCCTCCAAACTCCAAGCCTTACCTCCCAAGGCTCTTCATGATCATTTGTTTCAACTTACTTGGACTAGCCACTCTGTTCTCTGAACAAGTACAAACATTCCCTACCTCTGCTGTTGCTATAATGTAACAGTCTGCCCAACAGTTCAGAGCAAGTCAATATCACTCCTCAACAAAAGCCTTCTCCAGTCATCTCAGCCCTAAAAGAACATTCCCTCCTGTTCTACTATTGAACTTAGATTGCACCACTCATATGATGCAAGCAACCTCGATTTGTAAATGTTTATGCATCTGTTTGCTCCATCCTGCAAAATTATAAACTCCTTAAGGGCAGAAACTATAAAGCAAATTTGCATACAAGGGGGTTTTGCTTTTTCATAACGGGCTAGTCCACAAAAGCAAAATCCAACTCACAAAATAATACTAAATAAGAATTTATTGAATGAATCTGTTCCAGTGCTGGCATTTTTCATTCTCTTCATTTTCTCCTTATCCTAATGAGGCAATTCTTACACTGAATGCAACTTTTACGTTTACCTTCTAACACTTGGAAAATAAAATGATTGAAACATATCGAGGTTCGCCCAACAATACTTTCACCATAAGCGTGAAAAGAGGCATCAAAAGCATCTAGTAATGATTCCAATAACCGTGGGCAAAAGGGGCAAATTTAATGTCTTTCTGATTTGCCTACTTGATTCAGAACACAATATAAAGGTAGGGTGAGGGAAATTCAGCTGCGAAGTCTGAACCTACTTATCTGTTTAATTGTGCACTGTGGGTGCTGGGGGAAAATAGGCAGAAATAAAAACGACGGGTTCTTTGGTTAAACTGTAAGTTAATTTGAAAGGATGGTTTTGTATTTTGTAGCAGCCCTTTACCCTCCCTCCGTCTTCCATTCAGTCCATCACGGAATCAAACTATAAACCAAAAAAAAAAAAAAAAAAAAAATCTCTGCCAATTAGGGAATATGTATTTCAGCAGCTAATCCCCCTTCCCACCTCAATGTCCTCACCCTAATCGCCTGAGTTTTTGGTACCTCCTTAAATTTTGCACCAGAGGTCAGTGCCTCACTCACTTCCCTAGTCCAGACTGAGTCCTAAACACTTATGTGTGGCACCTTTCCAGATTCCTTAACTAAATGCCACCTTTGGATTCAAAATACACTCTATCAGTATTTTTCCTCTAGATAACCCACTGCGTGGAGTCACTCCAACTCCTGGCGACCCTACAGGACAGAGTAGAACTGTCCCCATAGAGTTTCCAAGGCTGTAAATCTTTACGGAAGCTGACTGCCACATCTTTCTCCCTCAGAGCAGCAGATGGGTTCGAACCCCCCACCTTTTGTTTAGCAGCCCAACTCTGTAACTGCTGCGCCACCTAGGCCTCCTTGTTTCCTATGGATAGACCTCTGCTATTATAAACTTCACACAGGATCCTATTGAATTCTTGGTGGACTAGCTCCAAGTGGCATAAAAAAAAAAAATAGCGGTACTTAAAAGGTATCTTTGCCTCCAGGAGTCTCCCGCTCTCCCAGCTAGGTTTTTGTAGCTACTTTCTATCTTCCAAACATGAGGGCCATTTTTGGCGCCCTGCTCATGCCACTCCCCCCCCGTTGCCGTTGAGTGGGTCCCCACTCATAACGATCCCGACTCATAACGACCCTATAGGGCAGAGTAGAACTGCCCCATAGGGTTTCCAAGGAGTGGCTGGTGGATTCAAACTGCTGACCTTTTGGTTAGCAGCCAAACGCTTAACCACTGCGCCACCAGGGCTCCCTCTTCATGCCAGGACCACATTTATGCTTTGGCGCGAAGTTTGCACAACCAGAGACACAGCATCACTCTTTTCCACTCTTGAAATGAGTGCATCTGTCAGTCGATCTACACTCCAGCCAAAGGTGGAAGAACTAGAGTTCTGACTCAACTCCGGTCTCAAAAGTACTTTCCCGCTGGGAGAAAAGGGGAAGGTATTAGAGACCTCGGAGAAAGTAAGTGTAGTGGCTTTCGTCTGTTACTACAACAAAAAAGAAAGTTAAAAAAAAAAGATGAAGACAAGTCCTGCCTTCTTGCCGGTTTTAGGCTTGAAGCACTTTGCCTCTACTAAGTCCGCGTGCTCCTCCACCCCACCAGCGGTCAGAGCAGGCAGAGTAAGAGGGCTTCTGGCAAATCCACGGGCCACGCCCCCCCGGCCGGCCACTTCCTCTTATTGGCCTGATGATCTGTCACTCCAACCTAGCTCCCAGTCATACCCCCTTTCCACGTAGTTTGGTTGCGTCTTGGTGTACTTAGTGTTGCCAATAACGAGGGATTTTTTTTTTTTTTTGAGGAGAGTACAGGTCGTGCTGCAATTAGTTCATTGAAAACTCAGTAGCTCTCGGAGCAGTCGGACGGAGACTGCTTTCGGCTTTTTTGTGCTGTTAAAATCTCCTGTATAGAGCTGTAACTATGCCCAAAAGAAAGGTAAGTGAAATGAGAAAACAGAAGGGTGATTAGTTGCTGAAACATATTTTATAATCGGCATAATTTTTTTTTTGGCATTTTGGCTTATAGTTCGATTTTGTGATGTACTGAATGAAAAGGGAGGGAAGGGCGAAGAGCAGTGTGTGTAAGGTTTAGGATGGTCTTGCATGCAACTAGTAGTTCACTTTCGGATTGTTTTGTTTAAAGGAAAGAATCGCTTGAGAGGTGTCTCCATGCTGAATTACAAACAGCCATAGCGCTTTGCTGTCGCTTCCTACCCCACCCCCCTCCCTCCGCTTACCCTATTGGAGAACACTTCTCCCAGCCACACTTCCAGGCACCAGCTCCCTCCTCTCCCTTCGGCTTTTCTTGGGGAACTGTCTTGTTTGGGGAACGAAAGCCATGGCTTGCTGCCCTATTTGCCTTTGTTCTTCCCGTTTTCTTTTTCTTTTTTCCTCCTCGTCCACTTCTTGTCAAGCCAGATGGCTGTGCAATGGTAATCCTATGCCATTAGGCGGCGCAGACTTCAAACTGTCCTAGAGAAGGGAGAGATTCACCGCTGTAATTAGCAAATTTAGGGCTGAGAGATCTGGCGCTCTCCAAGCTCTCTAGCTAAAGGTAGAAAGGGCTTGAGAGAACTGTGTCTGATATGCTGTTGCTGATGTTGGGCGTAGCATGGATCTCTGTTCACTTGAAACATAGGAATTGATTCAATGTATAGGGTTACAGGGCTCCTGCAAATCTCACTTCAAAATTTCTGGCTCCTCTTTTAGACAGGAAGTAAATTCACACCTGGTGTTTTTCCTGGGGCCCTTAGAAGTAAAACCGAATGCTGTTTAACTGCTTGGTAAAACTGTAAAACACTATATGCTAATGCAACCGTTATGATTGTTTTGATATTTTTCCTATATATCCGCCCCGCCTTCTCTAGTCCTAGAACATAGGAATATGACTGAGATTCCCTCGGGCTCCGGGGCTGTATGAATAGTGCAATAACTTGATCATTCTCAGACTAAACGGCTGCTCATCTATGGAAATAAATCGTTTCTAATCACCTTCGCCCTTCCTGGGATTCCCGCTGCTGCGCTTTTCTGGGCTTGTCAGTGGGTCTTGCTGTTTTACGTAGCTGACAGCAACCTTGTAGCAGGTAGTGGCGGGAAGTTTTAAAACCCGCGGCCGGCTCTTTGGAATAACGCATTGACGTTGGAACAAAGAGAGTTTTTTTTTTTCCCCAAAGCATTGTGGGGGTTGTAGTTTTGTAATGCATAACTTGAAGGGGAGAACAGTCCAGCGTCCGGAGAGGGTTACAGAGGCACAACGTAAGACCAGAGAGATAGGGAAATTGCACAAAGTCCCGCCTTCATTCTCCCCACCCCCACAGTTTTTTGAGGCTTTAACACTGTCAGACTACAACAGGTGGATTTCAAAATTAAGATTTGTTTTTAGGACATGAGATTTACACAAAAGGATGAAATTGACTATCGGTTGTGTAAACTTTTGTCTGAGCATGCTTTTGCTTCTGGGTGCACATTTGCACATTTTTTTTTTTAAACAGCAGTAGGTGGCATTACTACTGGGAAACAACAGGTGGCTGCTTGAGCAGAAACCAAGGAAAAAGTCAGAAACGGTTATTTTGCAACTGTAATCCATAGGCATTATTTTTTGATTTGTATATTTATATCGATGACCTTTTTTCTGTGTGATTTTTTCATCTGTATAGGCTGCAGGTGAAGGTGATGAGAGGCAGGAGGTGAGTTTCTTTAGTTTTAGAATTTGTCCCCCACCAAAAAAAAAATCCACTGGTTTTATAAATTTGAGCCACATAAGTAGCTTAAAATAGGTGCTGGTTGGTATATTTGTACCAAATAAGTACCAATATGGTATGCCAGTAAGCTGTCTCAGAGATATAATAAATATTGAAAACTCCAAACTTCTTGTAATTTAGGACTTTATTGAGCTATCACAATCTGGAGAGAGCTTCTTCCCTTTAAGCAAAAGAAATGCTTTGTCAGTTGGTAAGATGGGGTCATATTTTCATTTCTAAATATGTTCCTTGTTAGTAGTCACTGTGACAATTTACCCTAGCAATTAAATTTTAATTTGGGATATTTTCCTTAGCTTATGAAGGGCCCAGAAGAAGGAAAAATCAGAACTGATATTTCTACTGCAATATTTTCTAAAAAAGTTCAAAATTGTTTCTTTAATGGTAATATTTATGCAGTTTCACTAAATATTTTCACCAAGATACAAATAATTCTAGTTTTGTGTACCCATAATTTTATTATCTGATAATTTTTTTCATTTATAGCCCAAAAGAAGATCAGCTAGACTGTCTGCTGTAAGTACCTTTTTTTTTTTTATATAGCTGCCCAAGCATTGGGAACCCTGGTGGTGTAGTGGTTAAGTGCTATGGCTGCTAACCAAAGGGTCTGCTAACCAAAGGGTCGGCAGTTGGAATCCGCCAGGCGCTCCTTGGAAACTCTATGGGGCAGTTCTACTCAGTCCTATAGGGTCGCTATGAGTCGGAATTGACTTGACGGCACTGGGCCCAAGCATTGTGAAATGTAATTTTAAAATCCAGTTGTACAATATTATATTTAATATGAAATTTATTTTTGAAATTTTAAGAAAAAATTTCACACCGGGAAATGTTTTTTTTTACTCCCCAGTGCTCAATTTGAACTACACCCCTTTATTTTAATTCAAAAAGTTGAATTTCATTGTTAGTCATCTTTCTTCGATTACATTTTTTTTCTTATTTTCTTTTTCCACAACTTGTGTTTTCTGATACAGATGCCTGCGCCCATTCCACTGGAGTTGAAGCCAAAAAGAATAGGAACTCCAAGGGTAAATATTCAACTAGGAAAGCAATTTGAAAGGAAATTGCTTTTTTTTCCAAATAATTTTTCAGAAAGGCATACAGCTGATAATTTTCCTTTGTTTTCTGTTCAGTTAGTAATATATTTTATTATACCATATAGTATATATAAGTCCTTTGGGTGGGATATTTCTTCATGTTTTGTGATATGTCCACTCCGTTTTGGCATTTTCATTGGTAAGAGACAAAACAAAATTTCACTTGGATAAGACCCATTAAATGTACATGCCTTTGGCATGATAGAGACACAATATTGATATTCCTGGGAAAACAAAATGTGTAAACTGTAGGAACCAGAGTAGTGCTTTGTAATAATAGTAATAATTAACATTTGA
This sequence comes from Elephas maximus indicus, assembly GCF_024166365.1. NCBI lineage: Eukaryota > Metazoa > Chordata > Mammalia > Proboscidea > Elephantidae > Elephas > Elephas maximus. The sequence goes on from NC_064846.1 coordinate 85,967,910, forward strand.
TAGCACTTTACTGTTTGCAAAGTGTTTTCACATACATTATTTTTAAATGGACACAATGGATTTCATGCAGGCTTCTGTGTTCTGATGGTGTGGCTAAAGACATATAGAAATAGCCCCAATATTAAGTTCATTGTTAATTGCCTAATGCATAAGAATGTTTTAAGGATTGAACTCCTAAAATCATAAAAGTTTAAAGCTAAGAGGGATATTAGTAATAATCATCTAAATCCTATCATTTTATAGTTGAGGAAACTGTAAACTATAGTCATGTTCATAAAATGCTTTGAAATCCTTGATTAAAAGATATTGCTAAAACTAGGGTAAGTGAAGTTTTAGTAATAGTTGATCTATTAATTGTGACAGCAGAAAAGAAAGTTATTTTTCTTTTTTTTCTATTTTACTTTTTAAGTTCCCTGTTCTGTAAAAGTAGGCCCTCAATTTATCAGTTGTTAAAATATTAAGTACAGCTTGTTTCTTTAAAAAAAGAGGAGAGATTGCTGGAACAGAACAGATATGCAATCATGGACAAACTACTTTAACCTCTTTGGCTCTCAGTTTCTCATATGTTAAAAGAGTAATAACTTATATCTGTATCGCATTTTATAATTTCTAAAGAAATTTCATGTGTTTTCTCATTTGTTCTTTAGAACATCCCTGTTGAAGTGAGGTAGGAGGTATTACTCTCTTTATACACATGAAAAAACAGGCTCAAAGAGATATATGCTTTTACTCAAGATCATAGCAAGTAAGTGGCAGATCCAGAATTCAAACACAAGTTTTTTGACCCCTTAAATAAGTGCTCTTTCCAGGTCCATAAAACAAGCAGTAATACACATAGCTCAACCATGTATATGAGAGTAAATGGGCACACCAGCCCAGGGGCAAGGACAAGAAGGCAGGAGGGGACAGGAAGGCTGGACAAATGGAAATGGGGAACCCAAGTGGAGAGTGGCAGGGTTTCTAACCAATGCCACAAAACAATATGTGTATTGTTTAATGAGAAGCTAATTTTGCTCTGTAAACCTTCATCCAAAGCTCAATTTTTAAAAAAAAAAGGTTCTTTCTGCTACATATACACTTAGGCAAAGAGGTTTCTTAGTAAGGTAACCATGATTCGAAGCATTCCAAAACTTGGAGATATCACCCATATCCTCAGGTCATCTCTTTCAAATATATTTAAATTGATGCTCTTACTAATATAGCATTTCTTTTAATTATTATCAGTGAGGCTTTATAATAAAAAAAAAACTCTGTTACTAATTATCAGACTTGAAAGTGATAAACTGGTCCACTATAGTCAGAGAGAGTTCATTTATCAAAGTTAACCTGATGCTTGCAATTGTCCCTTAGTGGCCACTGGTCAGCATTTTAGTTTGTGGCCTCTCATCTATATCACTCAACATAAAAAAAAAAAATCATTGATTTATATCAGAAGCACACTGTTAATTTTTAATGTTGCTTTAGATTTATAGTGGAACAAAGTGTTAAGTGATAGTTCTGTTGATACCAGGGCTATATGTGGTATTTTAAGGGTTTTTTTTTTAACAAATAATTGCAACTGGTAAAATAACTTTGGCCTTTTAATCAACACCATAGTTAAATTGTATATTTCATTTCTATTCTTTTGTGTTGATGAACAGAAAATGAAGACAAAAAATGATATGATGGAAAAAAACGTGGCTACAAGTGCCAAAGCCGTGGCTGAAACCAAGCAAGAAGAAGTTGTTAAAGAAGAATACAATAGTGAAAATGAAGAAGCCAAGATTATCGAGGTATCCTACAATGTTAACAAATTTGACCATTTAAAAATTTAAGAATAGGTGCAACTGGAAGAAATCTTATTTGCCTTTTTTTGTTTTTTGAGGTGATATATATTTTTTCTTTTTTTATTATGATGAAAACATACATACCAAAACATCTGCCAACACAACAACTTCCACATTTACAACTCAATGATATTGAATATATTTTTCATGTTGTAGCCATTAATAATCTTTGGTTTCTATATATTTGCTTATTTCATATAAGTGAGACCATACAGTATTTGTCCCTTTGTGACTGATTTATTTCACTCAGCATAACATTTTCAAGGTTCCTCTGTGTTGTGGCATGTATCAGGACTTCATTTCTCTTTATGGATGAGTAATATTCCACTGTATGTATATACCATGTTTTGATTATTCATCTTTCTGTTGATGGACATTTGGGTTGTTTCCACCTTGGCTATTGTGAAAAGTGCTGCAATGAACACTGGTGTACAGGTTTCTGTTTGCATTCCTGCCTTTACTTCTTCTGAGTATATACCTAGGATTGGGATTGCTGAGTTATGTGGTAATTCTATGTTCAACTTTTTGAGGAACTGCCAAACTGTTTTCCACAGTGGCTGCAGCATTTTATATTCCCACCAGCAATGGATGAGGGTTCCAGTTTCTCTACAACCTCAACAACACCTAATGCTTTCCTTTTTTTTTTTTCTTGATCATTGCCATTTTAATGGGGTTGAGGAGGCATCTCATTACGGCTATTAGTCGGAATCGACTTGATGGCATCGAGTTTGGTTTGGGTTTAATGGCTCATGATGTTGAGCATCTTTTCACGTATGTATTGGCCATTTGAGTATATTTTCTTCAGTGAACTGTCTGTTCAAGTCCTTTGCCTATTTTTTTTTAAATGGGCATTTTGTCTTTTTGTTGTTAAATTGTCGAAGTTATATATATTTTGAATATTAGGCTCTTTTTTATCCAATATGTAGTTCCAGATAATTTTCTCCCAGTTTTTAGGTTTTCTTTTCACTTCACTGATAAAGTCCTTTGATGTATAAAAGTATTTAATTTTTATGAGGTTCCGTCTATCTATTTTGTCATTTGCTGCTTGGGCTTTTATTATCATATCTGATAATCTGTGGCTAAACACTAGGTCCCAGAGCCTTGCCCCTACATTTTCTTCTAAGAATGTTATGGTTTTAGTTTTCACATTTAGATCCTTGATCCATTTTGAATTGTTTTTTCTGTATGGTGTGAGGTATACGTTCAGCTTCATTCTTTTGCATGTGGAAATCCACTTTTCCCAGCATCATTTATTAAAAAGAATCCTTTCTCCCCATTGAATGGATTTAGCACCCTTGTCAAAAATCAGTTGACCATAGATGTATGGGTGTATTTCTGGACTCTCAATTCTAGTCCATTGGTTTATATGTCTATCGTTATACCAGTACCAGATTGTTATTACTGTAGCTTTATAGTATATTTTGAAATCAGGAAGTATGAGTCTTCCTACTCTATCCTTCTTTTTCAAGATTGCTTTGGCTATTTGGGGCCCCTTCCAATTCCTTATAAATTTAAAGATTTGCTTTTCCATTTCTTTAAAGAAGAAATGTTCAAATTTTGTTGGGGATTGCATTGAATTTACAGATTGCTTTGGGCAGTATTGATGTCTTGCAGTGTGATGGATCGATTTTGTGTGGCCTTTCTTGCTGTAGTCTTGTATCTCCCACCCAAGTGATTGGGTAGGACTATGCAAATAAGGTAATTGTGGCCCACCAAGGGGATTGATTGGTTTTGCCACCCCACTGGGCTTGAAATGAACCATACCAGAGTCAGGAAGGGGAGGATCCCACCACCACGAAGGAAGGAGAGCCAACAACAGAGCGTGTCCAGTGGACCCGGGATCCCTGTGCCAGAAGCTCCTGGAACCAGGAGACTAAAAGATAGATAGAGCTGTAACACTGAAGAAGTGAGAAGTGGTGGCAGAGAAATAGTGGCAAGAGATGGTGCAGTGGGCATCCTAGCCCATGAAACCAGAAAGCTGAGTGCCTTTGGGCAAAAGGCTTGCTGGGAAGAGTAGGGTGCTCTGGTCACTTGGTGGAGCTAGGTTTGCTTACCCATGCAGCTAGAGCTGAGTGCCTTTGGGCCGAGGCTTACTGGCAGAGTGGGGTACCTCTGGGCACTTATTGGGAGACCTAAAACAGTTTTGTAACAGTTGCCTCTGAGCAAGGCAGAGGCCGAGGAGCCAGAGAGAAGTGTGCCTGTGGCACAGCTGGGAAGAGGCTGTCCCGATGGAAGAACTGTGTCCTGAGTGTTCCTGAACCTGAATTGTAACCTGCTACTTGCCTAATGAACCCCATAATAATGAGTATTGTTTGTGAGTTCTGTGTGGCCGTTGCAATGAATTATCGAACCCAGCAGACTAGAGAGTGCCTTAGGAGGGACAGTTGGTGTCAGAATTAGTAAAGATGGCAGAGGGAGGAGGCATGTCTGACCTCTGCCTCATAGGAATCAGCATTGGGCCATTGATCTTGATTCTCTTCCCACCTTGTGAAGTTAGAGGAGGTCAGATGCCACCACCACACCATTTTTACACATCTTAACTACATTAAGCCTTCCAGTCCATGAACACAGAATGGCCTTCCAGTTATTTAGGACTTCTTTAATTTCTTTTAGTAATGTTTTATAGTTTTCTGAGGACAAGTTTTCACCTTCTTGGCTAAATTTATCCCTAGGTACGTTATTCTTTTGGAAGTTATTGTAAATGGTAATGTTTCCTTAATTTCCCTTTCAGATTGCTCATTGCTGAAGTATAGAAACCCAACTGATTTTTGTCTGTTAACTTTGTATCCTGCTACACCACTGAATTAATTTATTAGTTCTAATAGGTTTCTTGTAGAATATTTGGGATTTTCTATGTATAGTATAATGTCATCTGCAAAACATAATAGTTTTACTTCCTCTTTCCTGATTTGAGTACCCTTTATTTATTTATTTCTAGCCTAATTGCTCTGGCTAGGACTTCCAGAATGATGTTGAATAGAAATAGTGAGAGTGGGCATCCTTGTCTTTTTCCTAATCTTAACCTATTTGCGTTTTAGATTAAACAAACAAACAAACAAAACACCAAACCCATTGCCGTCAAGTCGATTTTGACTCATAGCAACCCTATAGGACAGAGTAGAACTGTCCCGTATAGTTTGCAAGGAGTGCCTGGTGGATTTGAACTGCCAGCCTTTTGGTTAGCAGCCATAGCTCTTAACCACTATGCCACCAGGGTTTCCTTTAGGTTCAGAATAAATGAGTAGTGGCTCTGTCATTTAATGGTACTTGAGGTAAAAATAAAGGAAATTAATTTAAAACATGAGAATTTACAGGTACAGGTAATGGGAGGAGTGGGTTAGCATTGCTGTTAATAGAAAAATACCAGTAGTCATGATGTAGTACTGATGTAATGACCCTCTTATTAAACACAAGGTAATCCTCCATTCCTTTTGTCAGCCATGGACTATTTGTAAATCCCTTTTCCAGAACATATGGTTCTTTTTTTTTTTCCTTCTTCTGGTTACAAAATAAAACATTATATAATTTTTTAGTATGTCCTATTTTGCAATTTCATGCATACCATATTTCTGGATAAAACAGTAAAACACTAAAAATGGGATGTAGTACCCAAATCTAAAACAAACAAAAAAATGTGTATATATGGAGAATCTTTTGTAAGTGAAATTATGACACCTTGTACAAGACTTTTCAAGTGACTTTGTGCCAAAAAATCCCAAATCTCCCCATTATAGAAGCAATACGTTATTTTTCCAAGGACTGTATTTTGTTTACATGCATGCTACTCATTGGGAATTGCTGATATAGAATAAATGTTTCATTTTTTGAGGTATTCCTTTTGTGTTTCCTTATATTTGTAATGAAAATCAATCATATGAATGAGTTTTCCTGAATTTATTGTTTCGAATATCTATTTGTTGACATTTGTGTAGAGATATTTTAGTTAATCCTATTTCTTAGAATGTTTTTCCTGATGATGTGATACTTAGGAGGCCTTTTTCACAGGAAAATTTATTTTTTGTAAATGAAGTATTATTCTTCCTGTAAAATAGATATAAAAAAAAATAATCCTGTCTAAATATCTAGGAAAAATAGTTCCAAATTTACAAATAGAATCTTGTTTTCTTTTTTCTCTATACAACTAGGCACCTGAAAAAGATATCGATGAAAAAATAAAAGATGTTGAAGAGGAAGAAGGAGAAAAGAAAGAAGCAGTGACAGCAGAAGGAAAAGAAGATGAAAAACAAGATCAGAAAGGGGATGAGGAAAACCAAAATGAAGAAGAAGCGGAAAGAGGAGATGGAAAAGAGGACAAAAATGGAAAAGAGAAAGAAGATGGAAAAGAGGACAAAAATGAAAAAGAGAAAGAAGATGGAAAAGAGGACAAAAATGGAAAAGAGAAAGAAGATGGAAAAGAGGACAAAGATGCAAAAGAGAAAGAAGATGGAAAAGAGGACAAAGATGCAAAAGAGAAAGAAGATGGAAAAGAGGACAAAGACACAAAAGAGAAAAGAGAAGATGGAAAAGACGAAGACACAAAAGGTAATGAAGATGGGAAAGAGGACGAAGATGGAAAAGGGCAAGGAGAAGATGGAAAAGATAAAGGAGAAGACGAAAAAGAGGAAGAATACAGAAAAAAGAAAGGAGATGGAAGAGGGAAAGAAGATGAAGATAGAAAAGAGGATGAAGATGGAAAAGAGGAAGAAGTAAAGGAGGAGGAAAATAGTAAAGAAGAAGGTGGAAAAAGAGAAGGGAAAGATGGAGGTAATGAAAAGGAAGATGAAAACGACACTGAAGTTGGAAAGAAAGAAGTTGGAAAAGAAGAGTCTCAGAGTATTATTTAAAGCTGCCCTATATAGCTTCATAATTTGGTAATATGTACCCCCATGATGAAATGTTAATAGAGATGGATATTTTTATCAAATATTTTATAAACACAGCTTTTCTTTAGCATCGATTTAATTACAGAACATCTCCATACTGCTGATTAGCCACAAAATTCCTAATATGAAACCTTTATAAATTTTGTGATTGTAATAGTTGAATATATACAAAAAATATGCAGTGATAGCTTTCAACTTTGTCGAAGAATTCACTTTTGTGTAAATTATGTGTTAAATCTTTGGATTTTAATTTTACTTCTACATATATGGGGCCCTGGTGGCACAGTGGTTAAGGAGCTCGGCTGCTAACCAAAAGGTCAGCAGTTCAGATCCACCAGCCACTCCTTGGAAACCCTATGGTGCAGTTCTACTCTGTCCTGTGGGGTCGCTCTGAAAAGGAATCACCTCCACAGCAACGGGTTTGGTTTTTCTACATACATGATAATTTCACAAAGGGGAGATTCCAAAAGAAAGAACTTCAATATTTCTGCAGTTCTCTAGATTGCTTTTATAAAGAATGTAAACTATTTTCATGTAATACTAAGAGTTAGAATTATCTTTCCCAAATATAACTTTATTATAAACTTTGGAAAAAATAAGATTGGAATCTCATTTTGAAAATAAATACAAATGTTTATTTCAGAAGGGCAGTTTTGATTATATATGTATCCAAAAAGTTTAACTGGATTTATCTTAATAAAAAGACTCTTCAAAGATGATTGTGGTTTGTTATGTCTCCAATTTTTTTTTCTTTTTTGACATTCAGGAAAACATTTAATTTTTTTATTCAGTTAGAATCGACATAACATAAAACTCACCATTTTAAAATACACAATTGAGTGACTTTTAGTATATTCACATTGCTGTGCAACCATTGCCACTACCTAATTCCAGAACATTTTCATCACCTGAATAAGAAACACAGTACCCATTTGCAGTAACTCCCCATTTCCTGTAAAAGTCTCCGTCACCCCCCAGGCCCTAGTAAGCACTAATCTACCTTCTGTCTCTATGGATTTTCCTATTCTGGATTTCGCATAAATGAAATCATACAGTATGTGGCTTTTTGTGTCTGATTTTTTTTTACTTAACATAATGTTTTTGAGGTTCATCCATGTTGTAGAATGTATTAGCACTTCATTATACATTTTGTTTATCCATTCCTTAGTTGATGGACATTTAGGTTGTTTCCAAATTCTGTCTATTATGAATAATGCTGCTATTTGTGTACACATTCTTGTGAAGATGTATATTTTCATTTCTATCTAAGAGTGCAATTGCTGGGTCATATATTAACTCTATGTTTAATTTTTTGAGGAAATTATAGACTGATTTCCAAAATGACTGCAGCATTTTATATTCCCACCAGCAATGTAAAAGGGTTCCAGTTTCTGCACATCTTTTCCAACACTTGTCTTTTTTACTATAGCCGTCCAAATGAGTGTAAAGTGGTATCTCATTGTGATTTTGATTTGCATTTTGCCAGTGACTAATGATGTTGAGCATCTTTTTGTATGCTTATTGGCCATTTGTATATCTTCTTTGGAGAAATGTCTATTCAAATCCTTTGCCATTAGGTTGCATTCTTAGCATTTAGTTGTAAGATTTTTTTTTATATCATGTAGATACATGTCCCTTATCAGATATATGATTAGCAAAATTTTTTTTTCCCATTCTAAGAGTTGTCTTTTCACATCTTGGTCACATCCTTTGATGCACAAAAGTTTTTTTAAAATTTTGATTAAGTCCAATTTATATGTTTTCTTTTTGTTGCTTGTGATTTTGGGGTCATATCTACAAATCCATTGCCAAATCTGAGGCCATGAAAACTTACCCCTGTTTTCTTCTAGGGGTTTTGTGGTTTTAGCTCTTATATTCAGCTTCCTGATCCATTTTCAGTTAATTTTTATATATGGTATGAGGTAGGGGTCTAAATTCATTATTTTGCATGAGGCTATCCAGTTGCCCCAGCAACATTTATTGGAGAAACTGTTCTTTGCCCCATTGAATGATCACGGCACTCTTACCAGAAGTCAATTACCTATAGATGTATGTATGGTTTATATCTGGGCTGTCAATTCTATTCCATTTTCCTATATGCCTATCCTTATGCCAGTACCAAACTTTTTATAACTAGCACTATAGTAAGTTTGATATTGGAAGTGTGAGTTCTCCAGCTTTGTTCTTTTTAAAGATAGATTTTACTATTCTGGGTGTCTTATAATTCCATATGAATTTTAGGATCAGCTTGCCCATTTCTGGAAAAAAAAAGGCACTTAGAATTTTCGATAGGGATTACATCAAGACTGTAGACCATTCTGGGGAGTATTGCCATCTTAAAAATATTATGTCTCCAATCCATGTACGTAGGATGTCTCCATTTATTTAGGTGTCCTTTAGTTTCAACAATGTTTAATAGTTTTCAGTGTACAAGTCTTACACTTCATGGTTAAGTCCATTCCTAAGTATTTTATTGTTTCTGATGCTATTTTAAATAGAATTGTTTTTGTTTGTTTTAATGTTGTCATCTTTTACATATTGACATCTGTTTCCCTATTTTCAGTGTTTTAGCTTTGATATATTTTTGTGACTTTGCTATCTGGGTTGATACCTGGTTGCCCTGTCCTGTGTTGTAGTCTTGGGTTGTTATCTGATACTTATTTTCTAACCAGAGGACTCCCTTTAGTATTTCTTGAGATTTGGTTTGGTTTTTGCAAATTCCCTAAACTTCCGTTTATCTGCAAATGCCCTAATTTCAGCATCATGTTTGAGAGACAGTTTTGCTGGATATATAATTCTTGGCTGGCATTTTTTTTTTCCTTCAAGGCTTTATATAGGTCATACCATTGCCTTCTTGCCTGCATAGTTTCTGTTGAGTATTCTGAGCTCAGTCTTATTGACTCTCCTTTGTAGGTGACTTTTTGGTTATGCCTAGCCACTCTTAAAATTCTTTTTTATCTTTGGTTTTGGCAAGTTTGATTATAATATGTCTTGATTACTCTCTTTTGGGATCTACCTTGTGTGGGGTTCGATGAGTGTCTTGGATAGATATCTTCTCATCTTTCACAATATCAAGGAATTTTTCTGCCAACAAATCTTCAAAAATTATCTGTATTTCCTGTTATCCTCCCCCTGTTCTGATACTCCAATTACTCGTAGGTTATTCCACTTGATAAAGTCACACATAATTCTTGGGGTTTCTTCATTTTTTTAAATTCTTTTGTCTGATTTTACCTCAAATAAGTTGGTGTCAAGTGCTTGGTCTTCAGTTTCACTAATTCTGACTTCTACTGCCTCAATTTTGCTTCTACAACTTTCTATTGAGCTGTCTAATTCTGAAAATTTATTGTTAATTTTCTGGATTTCTGTTTGCTTTCTATGGATTCTTGCAGCCTGTTAAATTTGTCATTATGCTCTTCTACAATCTTAAGTTCCTTTTTTGCTTTGTCCATGTGTTCTTTGGCTTGTTCTGTGTTTTGCCTGACCTTACTGATCTGTCGAAGAGTTCTGTGTATTAATCTTTTGTATTCTACCTCAGGTAATTCCAGCAAGTTCTCTTCCTCCAGAAGATTTCTTGATTCCTTTTTTGGGGAGCTTGCTGAAGCCATCATGATCTGCCTGTTTATGTGACTTGATATTGACTATTGTCTCAGAGCTATCAATAAGTTATTATGTTTGCTTACTGTGTCCTAGCTTCTTGTTTTGTTTTGATATGCCCAAATAGGCTGCTCGTGTGAGCTAGTTTGATTATTGGCCCCTTTGAAGCTCTAACATCATTTCACCAGGTGGTTAGATCTGTTACTAGATATGTGAGCCCAGGAATCCACTTAATTTTCATGTATAGATTCAGCTCAGGTATCCAGGTAGTCGATCACCAAGTGTGTGGTGCAGGCTCTCATCTACAGTCCTAGAGAGGCAGGAGTGATTGGTGTAGGCACAAGTATCTGGCTGCAGTAGGGGGTCACATGCTGAGCAAGGCAGGGGGCTGATGGCTGCCCCTGAGTGTCTAGGAGGAAAGCATGTTCTTGTTCCCTAGAGCATGTAGGTGAGCGGGTTTTGCAGCTAGACTGTGGGCACCCAATACTGTTGGCTGTAAAGGACTGGGAGTCACCACTTATTCTTGGACCTCTGTCATGGGTGGCTAGGTGGTGTGGGTGGAGCCACCAGTCCACAGGCCCCTGATGTGGGTAGGCGAGGACCCTGCTTAATAGGCAGAAAACCAAAAAAACCCGCATAGTGCTACTCCACCATATAGCTGATGCAGTTGAAGTTAGGTTTCAGGTATATACCCTGTTGTACTGTGCTAATGAGGGCCTACGCTGTTGAAATGGGGCCACACAGGTCTGTGCAGAGGTGAAAGGCATTCAGAGTCCGTGGACCCCTTATGCCTGTGCAAAGGAGCTGTTTCCACCCTGAGTTCCAGGCTTCAGGTAGCTGGCAGATTATTTTTTCATTTTGTTAATTTATTCCCTCTCCAAGGCCAGGAGAATGGCTTGGGGCAAGTGATAGGTCCTACTTACAGCCCAGGGAATGCAGCAATCTCTGAAGTCAGCCAAGAACCCAGTGCAGAGCAGGCAGGGGGCAGGTAAATGGGAGAGAGGTTTTTCCCAAAGGGGTATTTTTTGATCCACGTGGTGGGTTAGACACATGTATTTATCTTCTGCCGATTGAGCGCCACTTTTCACTACTTCTGGAGGCTTGAGTAGACTCTCTGCTGCTTGGTCTCTCCTGATGTGGAAAACATGTCCCAAACGCCACTGCTTGCCTCACCACTCACACCAGCCAATCCAGCATGCGGGGTGCCGGTTCCCACTGGGTCAGGTCTAGCAACTTCTTGCTGCTTTTGAACCATCTGTCCCTCTCCCTGCCACTCAGTCCGATTCCTCAACTTTGCCTCTGATGTTCAGGGCTCCTAGATTGTCATATATAATCAATTTACTTTTTTTTTCAGGTCTTTGTTGTAAGAGGGACCTCAGGAAGCATCTGACTACTCTGCCATCTTGGCCCTATCTCTGGAATTGTTTTGTTAATTTCCTTTTAAGATTGCTCATTGCTAGTATATAGAAATACAACTGATTTTTGTGCATTGACATTGTATCCCACCATGTTTCTTAACTTTTTATTAGCTCTAGTAGGTGTTTTGTGGGTTCTTTACAGTTCCCTATATATAAAATTGTGTCATCTGTAAGTAGACGTAGTTGTATTTCTTTCTATCCAGTAGGGTTGTCTTTTATTTTATTTATCTATTTACCTAATTGCTCTGCTTACAACATTACTTTGTCCAATGTTGAATAGAAGTGGTGAGAGTGGATATTCTTATCTTAGTTTTGATATTAAGGGGAAAGCTTTCAGTCTTTCATCATTAATATGATGTTAGCTGAGGTTTTTTTTTTTCATAGATACCTGTTATCAGATTGAGGAAGTTCCCTTCCATTGATAGTTTCTTGAGTGTTTTTACTATGAAAGGTTGTTGGATTTTGTTAAGTGCTTTTTCTGCATCAATTGAGATAAATGTGCTTTTTTTGTTTCATTCTATTAATATGGTGGAATATACTTATTAAGTTTCATATGTTGAACCTCCCTTGAATTTCTGGGATAAATCCCCACTGGTCATGGTGTATCATGCTCTGAGTATGCTGATAGATTCACATAGCTACTATTTTTTGAGGATTTTTGCATGTATATTCCTAAGGGATACTGGTCTGTAGTTTCCTTTCATTGTGATGTCTTTATTTGGCTTTGTTGTCAGGGTAATATTGGACTACAGAATGAGTTAGAAAGCATCCCCTCCTCTTCTATTTTTTGAAAAAGTTTAAGGATTGTTGTTACTTTTACTTTAAATGTTTGGTAGAATTCACCAGTGAATCCATCTAGTTCTGGTCTTTGTTAGAGTTTTTTGGATTAACGATTCAATCACTTCCTTTCCTATTGGTCTATTCATAATTTCTATTTCTTCATGAGTCAGTTTGGTAGATTGTGTGTTTCTAGGAATTTTTCCTTTTGTCTAGGTTAACTAATAGGCTGGTATATTATTGTTCTTAATATTCTCTTATGATCCTTTTTATTCCTTAAGGTCAGTAGTAATGTTCTCACTTTCATTCCTGATTTTGATAATTTGAGTCTTTTTCTTACCTGTCAAGCTGCAGTTTAAGTCTATTTTGTTGATTTTTTCCAAAGAACTAACATTTGCTTTTTTTGATGCTTTCTATTGTTTTTCTCTTTTTTAATTTATTTCTGCTCTAATATTTAATCTTTCCTTTTCTTAGCTGGCATTGGGTTTACTTTGTCCTTTTTCTAATTTCTTATGGTTAGAAAGTTAGATTATCGATTTGAGATCATTCTTTTTAATGTAGGTGTTTACAGCTATAAATTTTTCTTTGAGCACTGCTTTTGCTACATGCCATAAGTTTTGATATATTGTGTTTTCATTTTCATTCATCTCAAAGTGTTTCTAATTTCTCTTTTGAGTTCTTGTTTGACCCACTGATTATTTAGGAGTATGTTGAATTTTTCATATTACCTTGTGTTATTAACTTCTAATTTCATTCAACTGTATAATAGGAGATACTTTGAAAGACTTCAATATTTTAAAATGTTTTTAGACTTGTTTTGTGGTCTAATATATGCCCTGTCCTGGGTAAAGTTTCATGTGCACTAGAGAAGACTTTGTATTCTGCTGTCATTGAGTGGAGTGTTCTGTACAGGTCTGTTAGGTCTAGTTGGTTTATAACGTAGTTTAAGTCTTTGAATCCCTTTCTGATTTTCTATCCATTATTGAAGTAGGGTAGTGAAGTCTCCAGTTATTATTGTATACTGTTTATCATTTCCTTCAATTCTGTCATTTTTTGCTTCATGTATTTTGGGACTCTTGTTTGCTGCCTATATATTTATAATTATTATAACTGTTTGATGTGTTGACCCTTTTATAATTTCATAATCTCCTTTTTATCTCTTTTTAAACAAGTTTTGTCTTAAAATCTCTTTGTCTAATTTGTCTTAAAGTCTGTTTTGTCTTTAGGCTGCTGTTTGCATGGAATATCTTTTCCATCCTTTCATTTTAATCATATTTCATCCTTAAATCTAAAGTGAGTCACTTGTAGACAGCACATAGTAGTATTTTTTTTCCATTTTTCCAATCTCTTTTAACTGTATGCTTAACCCATTTACTCTTAATGTAATTATTGATAACGATGAACTTATTTCTGCCATTCAGCCTTTCCTTCCAAGCTTTATTTCACTCAATGTTTGTTTCCTGCATTGCTCTGTTTTGTGTTAAACAGATATTTTCTAGTGTGCCAATTTAATTCACTTATTGTTTCTTTTACTATATATTTTTTAGTTATTTTATTAATGGATTTCCTGGAGATTACAATTAACATTTTAATTTATAGAAATTTAGTTCATATTAGTACCAGTTTGCTCCTATATAGCTCTGTCCCTCTGTGATACTGATATTGCCACAAATTACATCCTTATATATTGTGTGTCCATCAACATCAATTTATAGTTATTATTTTAGGCATTTGTCTTTTAAATACCATACATAAAAATGGAGAGTTACAAATAAAAATATGTTAATACTATATATTTGCCTATACAGTTACTTTTACTGTTGGTCTTTATATCTTCATGTAGATTCAAGTTACTGTCTAGTGTCCTTTCATTTCAGTGTCCTAACATTTCTTGTAGGGAAGGTCTGCTACGAAGGACTTTCAGTTTTTGTTTATCTGGCAATGGTTTAATATTCCTTCATATCTCTGGATATAAAATTCTTGGGTGTCAGGTTTTTTTTTCAGTACTTTCAATATGTCATCCCACAGACTTCTGACTTCCATGGTTTCTGAAGAGAAATCAGCTGTTAATCTTATGGAGAATTCATTGAACATGATGACTCACCCCTCGCTGCTTTCAAAATTCTTTCTTGTCTTTGGCTTTTCGCAGTTTGATTATAATGTGTCTCAGTGTGGATCTCATTCAGTTTATTTTACCTGGAGTTTGTTGAGCTCCTTGGATAGGTAGATTAATGTCTTTCATCAAATTTAGGGAGTTTTGGGCCATTATTCTTTCTGTCATTTTCTCTCTCTCCTTTTCTGGGACCCTCATTATTCATATGTTGATAAGCTTGATGGTGTCTAACAGGATTCTCAGGCTCTGTTCAGTTTTTTCGTTCTGCTTCTTGGACTGGATAATCTTAATTGACCGATCTTCAATTTCACTGATTCTTCTGCCTACTCAAGTCTTCCATTAAGGCCCTTTAATAAATTTTTCATTTTAGTTATTATATTTTTTGGTTCCAAAATTCCCATTTTGTTCCTTTTTTATAATTTCTCTTTATTAATGATCTGTATTTGGTGAGAATATTCTCATGGTTTCCTTTAGCTCTGTGAGCACACTTTGAACTGTTGATTTAAATTCTTTATCTGGTAAGTCCAATGTGTGGACTTACTCAGGACAAAATACTCAGGGACAGTTTCTATTAATTGATTTTTTTCTGTGTATTATCAACACTTTCTTATTTCTTGGCATGCTTTGTAAGTTTTTGTTGAAAACCTAAATATTTAAAATATTATATTGTATCAACTGTAGATATCAGATCCTCCTCTCTCCCCAGGTTTGTAGTTGCTGTTCCTTGTTGCTGTTTAGTGGTCTTTCTAAACTTATTTTGTGAAGTCGATATTCTTTGTTGTCTCAGCAATTTAAGTCTATGTTCTGTCAGCTTAGTGGTCAGCTAGTGCTTAAAAAAAGATGGAGGTTTTCTTAAATGTTTGGAACCTAAGGGGGGGGACCAGTCTGCAGATGGAATACATGTGATGGGACCTGCCTTTAACACTCAGTGAGGCCGATTACAACTCTCTCTTTTCCTTCACTTCCTGCTTCTGTAAAGCTTGAAAAACAGCCAGAGGTGAGAGCTTAGGGCCTTCTCAAGTTTTTGCTGAGCATGTGCCCAGCCCCGGGCATGTACAGGTTATTCTAGATTTCAAGGAATATGTCAAAACTTTTCAAAGCTCTTATTCCACAAATTATCTCACCCCCTTGATTTTCCTCCCAGTTTTTCGTTAGTCTATTGCTTTTCCCCAAGTGTTTTCCATTGTCCCAGGCAACAGTATGACAAATATTTTTGTCTTTAAATGTTTTGACAAATACCCATACCCAGGTACCTGCATCAAGATGCAGAGAGTTAAAATTTAGATAAGACAAAAACAGAGCCTTAGCCAGTCCTCCAAGGAGTCACTATACATGTAAACAAACAAACAAACAAATGAAACATCATTCTTTAAGAATAAGGTTCATATTGCTTCCTCTGGTAACTGATACCTATACTGGAAATGCAGGCTGTTGTCTTCAAGGCCACCACCTTGCTGGGGAGCGGGAGACGGGACCAGGAAGTTAAAACACCAAAGAATCTCTTAGTGATTTTTTTTCTTGATTAAGTATTGCTGAAAAAACTAAAGAAGACCTAAATAAATGGAAAGACATTTCATGTTCATTAACTGGAAGATTTAATATTCTTAAGATGTCAATACTACCCAAAGAAATACACAGATTCATAACAACTCCTATCAAAATTCCAGCAGCCCTTTTGTTCAGAAATGGAAGAGCTGATCCTCAAATTCAGATGGAATTGTAAGGGGCCTAAAATAGCCACAGCAATCTTACAAAAGAAGAACAAAGTAGTACTCACACTTCCCAACTTCAAAATATGCTATGAAAATAGAGTAATCAAAACAGCATGATACTGGCATAAGGATAGACATATAGATCAATGAAATAAAATTTAGAGTCTAGAAATAAATCCATACACTTACGGCCAATTGATTTTCAAGGAGGGTGCCAAGCCCATTCAATGAGGAAGTAATTGTCTTGTCAACAAATGGTACTGTGACAATTGGATCTCCACATGCAAGAGTGAAGTTGGACCCATACCTCACATTGTATGATGGTTAAGGTTGTGTGTCAATTTGGCTGGGCCATGATTCTCGGTGGTTTGGCAGTTATGATGTATTTTGGTAGTCGTATGATGTTGTGATCACTTCCATGATAAGATTTGATATAATGTGATCACCTACATGATGGGATCTGCTGTGAGTAGCCAGTCAGTTGAAAGGGAGTTTCCCTGGGCATGTGGTCTGCATTGAATATAAGTGGGCATTCTGGCAAGGCTCATGGGGTTTTGCTGTCTCTGGATCCTGCAGCTGGCTCGCATTCATCTGACCTCCAGTTCTTGGAACTTGAGCTAGCAGCTTACCTGCATTCTTGCCTTCCAATCCTGGGATTCGTTGATCTTCGCAGCTTGTGAGCAAGACCCTTACTCTATGACCTGCTGATCTTGGGTTCACCAGGCCCTGTGGCTATGTGAAACAGGAGAAGCCTCTATCTTGACCCACAGATTTGGAATGTTCCAGCTTCTACAACCGCATGAGCCATTTCCTCAATATAAATCTCTCTATATATTTACTGGTTTTGCTTCTCTAGAGAACCCAGCCTAAGATACATTGTATGCAAAAATTAACTCATAATGAACCAACTACACAAATATAAGGGCTAAAACCATAAAACTCTTTAAAAAATTAAAAATTTAGGGGTAAAGCTTCATGACTTTGTTTTTAACAGTGGGTTGTTATATATGATACCAAAAGCACAACCAACCAAAAAAAGAAAAAAATAGATTGGACTTAATCAAAATTAAAATTTTTTTTGTGCATCAAAAAACATAATCAAGAAAGTGAAGAGATAACCTACAAAACGGGAGAAAATATTTGGTAACCATATATTATGGATTGGTTTGTGTACCCCAAAAAGATATGTTAAGTCCTAACCCCTAAATTTGTGAATGTGAACCTTCTCACTGGAAAAAGGTTTTTTTTTTTTTTTTTTGCTTTGTTTTGTATTTTGTATCAATTAAGTTAACAAGGTCACACCAGATTAGGGTGGTTCCTAATCCTAATCCCTTCTGAGTGGAGTTTTGTAAAAGGGGAGAACAGACACCGAGATAGACGCACAAGGGTAAGACAGATACCACGTGACAATGGAAGCAGATGCATCATTAAGTTGGAAAGAATGCCAAAGATTGCTGTCAGTCACCAAAAATTAAGGGAAAGGCATAGAACATGTTCTATCTCAAAGCTCTTAGAAATAATTGACATGGCTGATATCCTGATTTGAACTTCCACAACTGTGAGAAAATACATTTCTGTTCTTTAACGCTATCCACTTTGTGGTGTTTTGTTACGGTAGCCTAGGAAACTAAGACACCATATATTTGCTAAGCATTTACTATATCCAGAAGATATAAGTAACTTCTATTACTCAACAACAAAAAAAACAACAAACTCAATTAAAACATAGGCAGAGGACATTGTCTTAGTTATCTAGTGCTGCTATAACAAAAATACCACAAGTGGATGGCTTTAACAAACAGAAATTTACTTTCTCACAGTTTAAAAAACCCATTACCATCAAGTCAATTCCAACTCATAGCAACCCTATAGGACAGAGTAGAACTGCCCCATAGGGTTTCCAAAGAGCGGCTGGCAGATTCTCACAATTCAGAAGGCTTGAATTCCAAATTCAGGGTGCTAGCTCCAGGGGAAGGCTTTCTCTTTTTGTCAGCTCTGGGTGAAGGTCCTTGTCTTCAGTCTTTCCCTGGTCTAGGAGCTTCTCAGTGCAGGCACCCCGGGTCCAAAGGAAGTGATCCCCTCCTGCCACTTCTTTTGTGGTGGTATGAGGTCCCCATGTCTCTCTGTTCACTTGTCTCTTTTATATCTCAAAAGAAATTGGCTTAAGACACTATCTAATCTTGTAGACCTTATTAATGTAACTGCTGCTTATTACATCATAGTGATAGGATTTACAACACATAGGGAAATCACATCAGATGATAAAATGGTAGACAATCATGCAATACTGGTAATCATGACCGAGCCAAGTTGGCAGATATTTTGGGGGGACACAATTCAATCCATGACAATATCCATCACCACTTAGTGTTTTCTGCTTTTCTTATAATAGCCATCCTATTGGTTGTTAAGTGATATCTCATGGTTTTGATTTGCATCTCCACCCTGGTGGCGTAGTGGTTAAGTGCTATGGCTGCTAACCAAAGGGTCAGCAGTTCAAATACACCAGGCACTCCTTGGAAACTCTATGGAGCAGTTCTACTCTGTCCTATAGGGTAGCTGGGTTTGTTTTTTTTGTTTCAATGACTAATGATGCTGAGAACTTTTTCATGTGCTTATTGGCCATTTGTACATCTTCTTTAGAGAAATGTCTATTCATGTCTGTTACGGATTGAATTGTGTCCCCCCAAAATGTGTGTCAACTTGGCTAGGCCATGATTCCCAGTACTGTGTGGTTGTCCTCCATTTTGTGAGTTGATGTGATTATCGTATGTGTTGTAAATTCTGCCAGGAGCAGAGTGCATCTTTTGGACCTGAGGTTCCTGTGCTGAGATGCTCCCAGACCAAGAGAAGACTGATGACAAGGACCTTCCTCCAGAGCTGACAGAGAGAAAGCCTTCCCCTGGAGCTGGCGCCCTGAATTTGGACTCCTAGCCTACTGGACTGTGAGAGAATAAAATTCTGTTTGTTAAAGCATCCATTTGTGGTATTTCTGTTATAGGAGCACTAGATGACTAAGACAGAATTTGGTACTCAGAGTGGGGTGCTGCTGTAACAGATGACTAAATGTGGAAGCAGTTTTGAAACTGTGAATGCATAGAGAACTGGCAGCAACAGAGGACCGGCAGCAACAGAGAACTGGTGGCAGCGGGGAAACCGCAATGGCAGAGAACCAGCAGCAGCATAGAATCACCAGCAGCAGAACTAGGAGACCAGTGCAAGACAGCACTGGAGCTGAGCAACAGAGCTGAGCACCTTGGAGCAGGAGGTTTCCTAGCAGTGTGGTGCCTCCGGGCACTTATTGGTTGAGCTAGGCTTGCTGACCCATGGAGCAAGAGAGCTGAGTGCCTTCTGGCTGAAGTTTACTGGCAGAGTGGGGTGCCTCCAGGCACTTATTGGTGGAGCTACAGAGCTTTGGAACACTTGTTCCAGCAGGGCAGATGTGGGCATGATGCCCGAGGGCCAAGGGGCCAAGAGGCCAAGGAACCAGGAAGCAGAAGCTGAAGAGACAAGAAACACAGGAAGCCAAGCTGCCTCAGTCTCAAAAGGTATAGCCATGGCCTCTGGTGTTTCTAAGATGTTTTAATGATTTTCTGGAACATCTGGATTTCTGCCATGTGATCTCAGTGGCCAAGTTAGTATTTACGTTTATGATCATATTACTGCCCAGTGATCACTTAAAGTTTTTAAAATTCCTTAAGCGTGTATGGCTTCATTAGGTTGGTATGTCGTAATGTCAAAATGTTAAGAGTCCTGCAACTACAGAATTCATGTTGAATTATTTTGCCTTCATTGTACTTATTATTAGTACCTGAAATTTTTATTTGTATTTACATGGTCTTTTGTACATTGTCTCCCACCACTAGAACGTAAACTCTAGGAGGATAGGGATCTTGCTGTATCTCAAAGCCTACAATAAGGCTGGTACTAGTCAGTGACCAACATATTGTAAGTTGAATGAATAAATGAGAAACAATCCTGATATTCTACTGGACTCCAGTGAAAACTGAATGCTGAACATTGCTCATCAGCTGGCCATATGACTTGAGCTGCACATTGTGAATTATGCACAATAAAATCCATGTATCCATAAAGTATTTCATCAAGTGGAGGAGTTAATTGGATATTTATCCCAAGGAGGTCATGAAGGCCCAGACAAGTTGCACAGGAAGTTTGCTTACATCCTTTAGAATACCTGCTTCTGCCACATTGCTGTTTCTCTCTTGGTTTGCATCTATAGCTTCATGAAGTGTTGACCTAAGATAAGGTTAGCATCAGATACATGGCTTTTTATGATAATACCTGCACCAGCTCCAAGTGGACAGATGTGGCATCACAGCCTCACTCAGGAGTAATAAGAAGTCCGTTAGAGAAGAAAGAGTCCCAAAGTGGGCAGAACATTAAGCAGTATATCCTCCTGTCTACTTTGTCTACAAGGAGAAATAGCCTAAGGCCAGGATATAACACTCATTCCCAGGTAGTAACTAATAGTCAGAAAACCAGGAATTTGGAAGGAACACTACTGGTGATAAGAATAGTTATGGAAGGGATAGAAGATGAACTTCCTCAAATGGGCCCAAAACAAAAACCAAACCCATTGCTGTTGAGTTGATTCTGAGTCATAGTGACCCTACAGGGACAGAGTAGATCTCCTCCTTTGGACTTCCAAGGAGTGGCTGGTGGATTTGAACCACCGACCTTTTGGTTAGCAGCTGAGCTCTTAACCACTGTGTCATCACAGAATATTCAAGTTCCATATAAATGCTTATCTGAATGTTACCTCTGCAGCAAAAGATTTTTAATAATCAGATGGACAAAATGGCCCATTCTGTAGATGTCAATCTATCATCTTTCTTGGCCATCTCAGTGCTAGTTGAAATGAGAGACCATTTCTTCAGGCAACATGGACTCATAGTTCCTTGAGTTGAGAGCTTAAGGATTTAAGTTGTTAGTTCTCTTACTTTTAATTATCCATGTCATCAGAAGTAACCATGATATTTTGGTGTCTAGTGTTTTTCATTTCATTACATTTTTCCATGAAAAGTCCCCAGATGTGTGCTTTCAGTGGGCCCTTGGTCTTAGATTACCACATGCAACAAATTATCTGTTTTATCACTGCATACCATGGGCTGGAATATGAATGGGTGTCTCACAACTTTATGCCACATCTTAGCTTAATAACTCACCCTAAATGCCCATGTTTCTCTGAGATTCTGTTGCCTACAAACCACTCTTTAGGATAAATTCTATACCAGTTTGTGTTTTTTGGTTTCAAATAACAGAAATCACCTCTGGATAACTTGAGCAGAAAATAATTTTTTGGAGGAATGATGAGTCACTCACACAATCAAAAGAAAAGCTGAACAATCAAACCTCACAAAGTGCAGGTACAAGGGAAGTTACAAAGATCTAAATAGCAGAAATTCTATGATACTTTGTGTCTTCGTCTGGGTTCTCTAGAGGAGCAAAACCAGTGAAGTGTATATAGCTATATAGACAGAAATTTACTTCAAGAAAATGGCTCATGCAATTGTGAGGAAACGGCTCACACAATTGAGGAGGCTGGCAAGTCCCAAATCCATGAGTCAAATGACAGGCTGATGACCTCTGCTGGCTCACGTGGTTGCGGGGGCTGACAAACCCCAAACATGCAGGTCAGGCAACAGGCTGGAGGCCTCTGCGGGCTCATGGGGTTGCAGGGGTTGGTAAATCCAATATCTGAAGATTAGGTAGCAGGATGAAGACTTCTGGAGGCCTCTGCTGGATTACATTCCAAGAACTGGAGGTCAGATGCTGGGTTGTATGCATTTGTGCGTGCACGAGATAGAAAGTTTTGTGAGAACATCTGTTTTATCAAGGAAACTCCTCTTCCAACTGATTGGCTGCTTACATCAGATCAGAAAATGTGAGTTATTACATAGTATCTGCCAAACCACTGAGAATCATAGCCTAGCCAAGTTGACACATAATGTTAACCATCACACTTTCGCATGAAACAATGTACACAGTGTAGACTCAACGATAACTGACTTAATCCTTTGGTCCTACTTAAGAGTCAAATTCTCAGAAGAGCAAGTCTGATTGGCTTAGCTTGTGTCATGTGCTTACCCCATGATCAGAAGCTATGTGACACTATGATTGACAGTTCCATTAAGAACACATAGAAAGAGAGAGGGGCATTCCTCAAATTAAAAGCAGGATGCTGTTACCAGAAAAAAAGGGGGGGGGAGGAAAACACTAGATATATACTACAATGCCAGTTACTCAAGTGATAGTTCATAATGCACAAAAACAAAAGAATGAAGATTACAAGTGTAAAAACAAAGACCACATATACATATTTCTATTATTAAGTCCACTATCATACTTGATGGCACTGAACAATGACAACAGAAATCTGGTTTTATGCAAACGATGTTGTCATGGATTGAATTGTGCCCCCAAAATTATGTGTCAACCTGGTTAGGCTATGATTCCCAGTATTGTGTAGTTGTCCTCCATTTTTTGATTGTAGTTTTATGTTAAAGAAGATTAGGGTGAGATTTTAACACTCTTACTAACGTCACATCCCTGATCCAATGTAAAGGGAGTTTCCCTGGAGTATGGCCTGCACCACCTTTTTTTTTTTTTTATTAACTTTTATTAAGCTTCAAGTGAACGTTTACAAATCCAATCAGTCTGTCTCATATAAGTTTACATACATCTTACTCCGTACTCCCACTTGCTCTTCCCCTATTGAGTCAGCCCTTTCAGTCTCTCCTTTCGTGACAATTTTGCCAGCTTCCCACTCTCTCTATCCTCCCATCTCCCCTCCAGACAAGAGCTGCCAACACACTCTCAAGTGTCCACCTGATATAATTAGCTCACTCTTCATCAGCATCTCTCTCCCACCCGCTGACCAGTCCCTTTCATGTCTGATGAGTTGTCTTCGGGGATGGTTCTTGTCCTGTGCCGACAGAAGGTCTGGGGAGCATGGCCGCTGGGATTCCTCCAGTCTCAGACCATTAAGTATGGTCTTTTTATGAGAATATGGGGTCTGCATCCCACTGATCTCCTGTTCCCTCAGGAGTTCTCTGTTGTGCTCCCTGTCAGGGTAGTCATCGGTTGTGGCCGGGCACCAACTAGTTCTTCTGGTCTCAGGCTGATGTAGTCTCTGGTTCATGTGGCCCTTTCTGTCTCTTGGGCTCCTAGTTGTCGTGTGACCTTGGTGTTCTTCATTTTCCTTTGATCCAGGGGGATTGAGACCAATTGATGCATCTTAGATGGCCGCTTCTTAGCATTTAAGACCCCAGATGCCACATTTCAAAGTGGGATGCAGAATGTTTTCATACTAGAATTATTTTGCCAATTGACTTAGAAGTCCCCTCAAACCATGTTCCCCAGACCCCCGCTCCTGCTCCGCTGACCTTTGAAGCATTCAGTTTATCCCGGAAACTTCTTTGCTTTTGGTCCAGTCCAATTGAGCTGACCTTCCATGTATTGAGTGTTGTCTTTCCCTTCACCCAAAGCAGTTCTTATCTACTGATTAATCAATAAAAAACCCTCTCTCTCCCTCCCTCCCTCCCCCCTTCGTAATCAAAAAAGTATGTGTTCTTCTCAGTTTTTACTATTTCTCAAGATCTTATAATAGTGGTCTTATACAATATTTGTCCTTTTGCCTCTGACTAATTTCACTCAGCATAATGCCTTCCAGGTTCCTCCATGTTATGAAATGTTTCACAGATTCGTCACTGTACTTTATCGATGCGTAGTATTCCATTGTGTGAATATACCACAATTTATTTACCCATTCATCCGTTGATGGACACCTTGGTTGCTTCCAGCTTTTTGCTATTGTAAACAGAGCTGCAATAAACATGGGTGTGCATATATCTGTTTGTGTGAAGGCTCTTATTTCTCTAGGGTATATTCCAAGGAGTGGGATTTCTGGGTTGTATGGTAGTTCTATTTCTAACTGTTTAAGATAACGCCAGATAGATTTCCAAAGTGGTTGTACCATTTTACATTCCCACCAGCAGTGTATAAGAGTTCCAATCTCTCCGCAGCCTCTCCAACATTTATTATTTTGCGTTTTCTGGATTAATGCCAGCCTTGTTGGTGTGAGATGGAATCTCATTGTAGTTTTAATTTGCATTTCTCTAATGGCTAATGATCGAGAGCATTTCCTCATGTAGCTGTTAGCTGCCTGAATATCTTCTTTAGTGAAATGTGTGTTCATATCCTTTGCCCACTTCTTGATTGGGTTGTTTGTCTTTTTGTGGTTGAGTTTTGACAGAATCATGTAGATTTTGGAGATCAGGCGCTGGTCGGAGATGTCATAGCTGAAAATTCTTTCCCAGTCTGTAGGTGGTCTTTTTACTCTTTTGGTGAAGTCTTTAGATGAGCATAGGTGTTTGATTTTTAGGAGCTCCCAGGTATCTGGTTTCTCTTCATCATTTTTGGTAATGTTTTGTATTCTGTTTATGCCCTGTATTAGGGCTCCTAGGGTTGTCCCTATTTTTTCTTCCATGATCTTTATCGTTTTAGTCTTTATGTTTAGGTCTTTGATCCACTTGGAGTTAGTTTTTGTGCATGGTGTGAGGTATGGGTCCTGTTTCATTCTTTTGCAGATGGATATCCAGTTATGCCAGCACCATTTGTTAAAAAGACTATCTTTTCCCCAATTAACTGACACTGGTCCTTTGTCAAATATCAGCTGCTCATATGTGGATGGATTTATATCTGGGTTCTCAATTCTGTTCCATTGGTCTATGTGCCTGTTGTTGTGCCAGTACCAGGCTGTTTTGACTACTGTGGCTGTATAATAGGTTCTAAAATCAGGTAGAGTGAGGCCTCCCACTTTCTTCTTCTTTTTCAGTAATGCTTTGCTTATCCGGGGTTTCTTTCCCTTCCATATGAAATTGGTGATTTGTTTCTCTATCCCCTTAAAATATGACATTGGAATTTGGATCGTAAGTGCGTTATATGTATAGATGGCTTTTGGTAGAATAGACATTTTTACTATGTTAAGTCTTCCTATCCATGAGCAAGGTATGTTTTTCCACTTAAGTATGTCCTTTTGAATTTCTTGTAGTAGAGCTTTGTAGTTTTCTTTGTATAGGTCTTTTACATCCTTGGTAAGATTTATTCCTAAGTATTTTATCCTCTTGGGGGCTACTGTGAATGGTATTGATTTGGTTATTTCCTCTTCGGTGTTCTTTTTGTTGATGTAGAGGAATCCAAGTGATTTTTGTATGTTTATTTTATAAGCTGAGACTCTGCCAAACTCTTCTATTAGTTTCAGTAGTTTTCTGGAGGATTCCTTAGGGTTTTCTGTGTATAAGATCATGTCATCTGCAAATAGTGATAATTCCTCCTTGCCAATCCGGATACTCTTTTTTTCTTTGTCTAGCCTAATTGCCCTGGCTAGGACTTCAAGTACGATGTTGAATAAGAGCGGTGATAAAGGGCATCCTTGTCTGGTTCCCGTTCTCAAGGGAAATGCTTTTAGGTTCTCTCCATTTAGAGTGATATTGGCTGTTGGCTTTGCATAGATGCCCTTTATTATGTTGAGGAATTTTCCTTCAATTCCTATTTGGTAAGAGTTTTTATCATAAATGGGTGTTGGACTTTGTCAAATGCCTTTTCTGCATCAATTGATAAGATCATGTGGTTTTTATCTTTTGTTTTATTTATGTGATGGATTACATTAATGGTTTTTCTGATATTAAACCAGCCTTGCATACCTGGTATAAATCCCACTTGATCATGGTGAATTATTTTTTTGATGTGTTGTTGGATTCTATTGGCTAGAATTTTGTTGAGGATTTTTGCATCTATGTTCATGAGGGATATAGGTCTATAATTTTCTTTTTTTGTAATGTCTTTACCTGGTTTTGGTATCAGGGAGATGGTGGCTTCATAGAATGAGTTGGGTAGTATTCTGTCCTTTTCTATGCTTTGAAATACCTTCAGTAGTAGTGGTGTTAACTCTTCTCTGAAAGTTTGGTAGAACTCTGCAGTGAAGCTGTCCGGGCCAGGGCTTTTTTTTGTTGGAAGTTTTTTGATTACCGTTTCAATCTCTTTTTTTGTTATGGGTCTATTTAGTTGTTCTACAACTTCTGAATGTGTTAGTTTAGGTAGGTAGTGTTTTTCCAAGAATTCATCCATTTCTTCTAGGTTTTCAAATTTGTTAGAGTATAATTTTTCGTAGTAATCTGAAATGATTCTTTTAATTTCATTTGGTTCTGTTGTGATGTGGTCCTTCTTGTTTCTTATTCAGGTTAGTTGTTTCCTTTCCTGTATTTCTTTAGTCAGTCTAGCCAATGGTTTATCAATTTTGTTAATTTTTTCAAAGAACCAGCTTTTGGCTTTGTTAATTCTTTCAATTGTTTTTCTGTTCTCTAATTCATTTAGTTCAGCTCTAATTTTTATTATTTGTTTTCTTCTGGTGCCTGATGGGTTCTTTTGTTGCTCACTTTCTATTTGTTCAAGTTGTCGGGACAGTTCTCTGCTTTTGGCTCTTTCTTCTTTTTGTATGTGTGCATTTATCGATATAAATTGGCCTCTGGGCACTGCTTTTGCTGTGTCCCAGAGGTTTTGATAGGAAGTATTTTCATTCTCGTTGCATTCTATGAATTTCCTTATTCCCTCCTTGATGTCTTCTATAACCCAGTCTTTTTTCAGGAGGGTATTGTTCACTTTCCAAGTATTTGATTTCTTTTCCCTAGTTTTTTTGTTACTGATTTCTAGTTTTATTGCCTTGTGGTCTGAGAAGATGCTTTGTAATATTTCGATGTTTTGGATTCTGCAAAGGTTTGTTTTATGACCTAATATGTGGTCTATTCTAGAGAATGTTCCATGTGCACTAGAAAAAAAAGTATACTTCGGAGCAGTTGGGTGGAGAGTTCTGTATAAGTCAATGAGGTCAAGTTGGTTGATTGTTGTAAGTAGGTCTTCCGTGTCTCTATTGAGCTTCTTACTGGATGTCCTGTCCTTCTCCGAAAGTGGTGTGTTGAAGTCTCCTACTATAATTGTGGAGGTGTCTACCTCACTTTTCAATTCTGTTAAAATTTGATTTATGTATCTTGCAGCCCTGTCATTGGGTGCATAAATATTTAATATGGTTATGTCTTCCTGATCAATTGTCCCTTTTATCATTATATAGTGTCCTTCTTTATCCTTTGTGGCGGATTTAAGTCTATTTTGTCAGAAATTAATTTTGCTACTCCTCTTCTTTTTTGCTTATTGTTTGCTTGATATATTTTTTTCCATCCTTTGAGTTTTAGTTTGTTTGTGTCTCTAAGTCTAAGGTGTGTCTCTTGTAGGCAGCATATAGATGGATCGTGTTTCTTTATCCAGTCCATGACTCTCTGTCTCTTTATTGGTGCATTTAGTCCATTTACATTCAGCGTAATTATAGATAAATAAGTTTTTAGTGTTGTCATTTTGATGCCTTTTCATGTGTGTTGTTGGCAATTTCATTTTTCCACATACTTTTTTGCCTGCACCACTTTTTATCTTACAAGGGATAAAAGGAAAGTGAAGGGAGCAGAGAGAGAGGACCTCATACCACCAAGAAAGCAGTGCCTTGAACTTCGGACCCGGGGTTCCTGCTAGGAGAAACTCCTAGTCCAGGGGAAGATTGATGACAAGAACCTTCCTCCAGAGCCAATGGAGAAAGCCTTCCCCTAGAGCAGTCACACTGAATTTGGACTTCTACCCTACTAGAATGTGAGAGAATAAACTTCTTTTGGTTAAAGCCATCCACTTGTGGTATTTCTGTTACAGCAGCACTAGATAACTAGATAACTAAGACAAATGTCATCTATCATTTTAAATTATTTTCTTATTTGAATTTCTTTAGTTTTTTTTAATATTGTTTCACTTCAGTTTTCAATTTGATTTTAGTGTCTAAGAGGTATGTTGTTGTTAGGTGCTGTCAAGTTTATTCTGACACAGAGGGACCCTATGTACAACTGAAACACTGCCCGGTCCTGTGCCATCCTCACAACCATTGCTATGTTTTAGCCCATTGTTGTGAAGCCACTGTATCAATCCATCTCTTTGAGGGCTTTCCTTTTTTCCTGACCCTCTACTTTACCAACCATGACGTCCCTATTCAGGGACTGGTCCCTCCTTATAACATGTCCAAAGTGCATGAGACGAAGTCTCTCCATTCTCACTTCTAATGAGCATTCTGGCTGCACTTCTTCCAAGACAGATTTGTTTGTTCTTCTGGCAGTCCATGGTATATATGATATTCTTTGCCAACATCATAATTCAAATGTATCAATTCTTTGGTCTTCCTTATTCATTGCCCAGATTTCCCATGCATGTGAGCCAATTGAAAATACATACCATGGCTTGGGTCGGGCACACCCTAGTTCTCATAGTGATGTCTTTGCTTTTTAACACTTTAAAGAGGTCTTTTGCAGCAGATTTCCCCAATGAAATGCATTGTTTGATTTTTTTGACTGCTGATTCCATAGATATTTATTGTTGATCCAAATGGAATGAAATCCTTGACAACTTCAATATTTTCTCAGTTTATCGTGATGTTGCTTATTGGTCCAGTAGTGAGGGTTTTTTTTTTTCTTTATGTTGAGGTGCAATCCATACTGAAGGTTGTAGTCTTTGGTCTTCATCAGTAAGTTTTCAAGTACTCTTCACATTCAGCAAGTAAGGCTGTGTTTTCTGCATTTCAAGTGTTGTTAATGAGTCTTCTTCTAATCCTGATGCCCTATCTTCTTCATATAGTCCAGCTTCTTGGATCATTTGCTCAGCATACAAGCTGAAAAAGTATGGTGGATGAATTTATGTCTGGATTGTCACTTCTGTCCTATTGCTGTATGTATATGTTGTTGTACCAGTACCAGGCTGTTTTGACTACTGTGGTGGTATAACAGGTTCTAAAATCAGGTAGTGTGAGGTCCGCCACTTAGTTCTTCTTTTTCAGTAATGCTTTACTTATCCAGGGCCTCTTCCCTTTCTATATGAAGATGGTGATTTCTTTCTCCATCTCATTAAAAACTGCCATTGGAATTTGGATTGGGATTGCATTGTATCTATAGATGGCTTTGCGTAGAATAGACATTTTCACAATATTGAATCTTCCTATCCATGAGCAAGGTATGTTTTTCCACTTATGTAGGTCTCTTTTGGTTTCTCCCAGTAGTGTCTTGTAGTTTTCTTTGTATAGGTCTTTTACGTCTCTAGATAGATTTATTCCTAAGTATTTGATCTTCTTGGGGGCTATTGTAGATGGTATTGATTTGGTGATTTCCTCTTTGACATTCTTTTTGATGGTAGAGAGGAATCCAACTGTTTTTTTTATGTTTATCTTGTATCCTGATACTTTGCTGAACTCTTCTACTCCAGTAGTTTTCTTTTGAATTCTTTATGGTTTCTGTGTATAACATTTTATCACCTGCAAAAAGATACTTTTACTACTTCCTTACCAAGTTGGATACCTTTTATTTCTTTTTCTTGCCTAATTGCTCTGGCTAGAACCTCCAGAACAGTGTTGAATAAGAGTGGTGATAACTGGCATCCTTGTCTGGTTCCAGTTCTCAAGCGTAATGCTTTCAGACTCTCTCCGTTTAGGATGATGTTGGCTTTGTATAAATGCCCTTTTTTATGTTGAGAAATTTCCCCTCTATTCCTATTTTGCTGAGAGTTTTTATCATGAATGTGTGTTGGACTTTGTCAAATGCCTTTTCTGCATCAATTGATAAGATCATGTGGTTCTTGTCTTTTATTTATGTGATGGATTACATTGATTGTTTTTCTAATGTTAACCCGTTTCTGCATACCTGCTATGAAACTCACTTGGTCATGTTGAGTTATTTTTTGATATGTTGTTGAATTCTATTGACTAGAATTTTGTTGAGGATTTTTGCATCTAAGTTCATGAGGGATATTGGTCTTTAATTTTCTTTTTTTTGTGGTGTCTTTACCTGGTTTTGGTATCAGGGATATGCTGGCTTTATAAAATGAGTTTGGCAATATTCCACCTTTTTCTGTGCTCTGAAATACCTATAGCAGTAATGTTAACACTTCTCTGAGAGTTTGGTAGAATTCTCCAGTGGAACTGTCAGGGCTCAGGCATTTGTTGTTGTTGTTGGGAGTTTTTTAATTACCTTTTCAATCACCTCTTTTTATATATATATAGGTTTAGTTAGTTGTTCTACCTCTGTTTGTGTTAGTTTAGGTAGGTAGTGTGTTTCTAGAAATTTGTCCATTTCCTTCCTCTAGGTTTTCAAATTTGTTAGAGTACAATTTTCATAGTGTTCTGTTATGATTCATTTAATTTCAGTTGGGTCTGCTGTGATATCACCCATCTTATTTTTTATTCGGGTTATTTCCTTCCTCTCGTGTTTTTCTTTTGTCAGTTTAGCCAGTGGTTTACTGATTTTGCTGATCTTTTCGAAGAATCAGCTTTTGGTCTTGTTAACTCTTTCAATTGTTTTTTTCTTATTTTATTTAATTTTGCTGTAATTTTATGATTTGCTTTTTTCTTGTGCCTGAGGGCTTTTTTCTGCTGCTCCCTTCCTATTTTTTGGAGTTGTAGGGATAAT
The DNA here is from genome assembly GCF_024166365.1 of Elephas maximus indicus. Lineage (NCBI taxonomy): Eukaryota > Metazoa > Chordata > Mammalia > Proboscidea > Elephantidae > Elephas > Elephas maximus. Next base: position 85,998,794 of record NC_064846.1, read on the forward strand.
TCTTCTATTTTGGCCCTTTCTTCTTTTTGGATATGTGCGTTTATTGCTATAAATTGACCTCTTAGCACTGCTTTTGCTGTGTCTGAAAGGTTCTGGTAAGAAGTGTTTTCATTCACGTTGAAGTCTACGAATTTCTTTATTCTGTCCTTAATTTCTTCTATAACCCAATAGTTTTTTTTAGCATGGTGTTGTTCATTTTTCATGTGTTTGATATTTTTTCCTTGCTTTTTCTGTTATTGATATCTACTCTTATGGCTTTATGGTCAGAAAAGACGTTTTGTAATATTTTGATGTTTTCGATTCTGTTAAGGCTTGCTTTATGAACTATTATGTGGTCTATTCTAGAGAACGTTCCATGTGCTTTGGAAAAGAAAGTATACTTGACTGCTGTTAGGTGGAGTTTTCTGTATATGTCTATGAGGTCAGGTTGGTTGATTGTGGCATTTAGATCTTCTGTATCTTTATTGAACTTCTTTCTGGATGTTCTGTTCTTCACCGAAAGTGGTGTGTTGAAGTCTCCTATTATTGTTGTATAGCTATCTCTCTGTCTTTCCAGTGCTGTTAGAGTTTGTTTTATGTATTTTGGAGCCCTGTCATTGGGTGTGTAAATATTTATTATGGTTATATCTTCTTGGTATATCGACCCTTTAATCATTATTTAGTGTCCTTCCTTACCCTTTGTGGTGAATATTACTTTAAAGTCTATTTTGCCAGAAATTAATATCACCACTCCTGCTCTTTTTTTTCATTGTTGTTTGCTTGAAATATTTTTTTCCATCCTTTGAGTTTTAGTTTGTTTGTGTCTTTAAGTCTAAGGTGTGTCTCTTATAGGCAGCATATACATAGATCGTGTTTTTTTTTTAATCGATCCTGCCACTCTCTATCACTTTATTGGTGCATTTAGTCTATTTACATTCAGCATAATTATTGATAGGTATGAGTTTAGTGCTGCCATTTTGATATCTTTTTTTTTGTGTGTGTGTTTTGTTGGCAGTTTCTTCTTTCCATTCAATTTTCTATGCTGAGTAGTTTCTCTTTACATATTGTCTTTTCCTTTTTTTCTTTGTTGTTGATTTTGTATTTGCTGAGTCTATGTTTTTCTTGCTTTTTATTTTGATGTGTGGGATTGTTAGTTCCCTTTGTGGTTACCTTAATATTTACCCCTATTTTTCTAAGTTTAAATCAAACTTTTTATTTCTTTATATAGCCTTGACTTCCTGTCCATATGAAAGATCTATGACTACATTTTTTAGTCCCTCATTTTTGATTTAATGTTATCATCTTTTACATAATGATGTCTCTGTCTCCCTGTTTTGAGCGTTTTAGCTTTGATTTATTTTTGTGATTTGCCCATCTGAGTTGATATCTGTTTGCTCTGTCCTGTGTCCTAGTCTTGGGTTGTAATCTGATGTTATTGATTTTCTAACAGGAGGACTCCCTTTAGTATTTCTTGTAATTTTGGTTTGGTTTTTGCAAATTCCCTAAACTTCTGTTCATCTGGAAATGTCCTAATTTTGCCTTCATATTTGAGAGATGGTTTTGCTGGATATATAATTCTTGACTGGCAATTTTGTTTTCCTTCAAGACTTTATATATGTCATCCCATTGACTTCTCGCCTGCATGGTTTCTGCTGAGTAGTCTGAGCTTTGTCTTATTGGCTCTCCTTTGTAGGTGACTTTTTGTTTATCCCTAGCCACTCTTAAAATTCTCTTTATATTTGGTTTTGGCAAGTTTGATTATAGTATGTCTTGGTGACTTTCTTTTGGCATTGCCTTGTGTGGGGTTCGATGAGTATCTTGGATAGGTATCTTCTCATCTTTTGTGATATCACAGAATTTTTCTGTCAACTAATCTTCAACAATTCTCACTGTATTTTCTGTTATTTTCCCCTGTTCTGGTACTCTAATCACTCATAGGTTATTTCTTTTTATAGAGTCCCACATAATTTTTAGGGTTTCTTCATTTAAAAAAATTCTTTTATCTGATTTTTCCTAAAAAAATATTTGTGTCAGGTGCTTTATCTTCAATCTCATTAATAATGACTTCCATTTACTCAGTTCTGCTTCTATGACTTTCTATTGATTGTCTAATTCTGAAATTTTATTGTTAATCTTCTGAATTCCTGTTTGCTGTCTCTCTATGGATTCTTGCAGCCTATTAAATTTGTCATTATGCTCTTCTCTAATCTTCTGAAGTTACCCTAATGCTATGTCTTTCATGTTCCTTGCCTTGATCTGTGTTTTGCTTGATTTCTTCCAGATCTCTTGAAGTGTTCTGTATATTAATCTTTTGTATTCTACCTCTGGTAATTTCAGGAAGCTATCTTCATCTGGAAGATTTCTTGATTCTTTGTTTTGGAAGCTTGGTGAAGCCATGATGTTCTTCCTCTTTATGTTGTTTAATATTCACTGTTGTCTCCGAGCCACCAATAAGTTATTATATTTGATTATTTTATGTTTTGTTACTGTGTCCTAGCTTCGCGTTTTGTTTTGATATGCCCAAATAGGCTGCTCAAGTTAGCTAATTTGATTATTGGCACCATTGAAGCTCTAACATCCTGTCACCAGGTGGTTAGAGCTGTTACTAGGTATATGAGCCCAGGAGTCTGTTTACTTTTCTTATACAGTTTCAGCTCAGGTGTCCAGGTAGTAGGTCACCAGGTGTGTGGTGGAGGCTTTCACCTACAATCTTAGACGAGCAGCGTCGATTGGTGTAGACACAGGCATCTGGCCGCAGTAGAGGGTCACATGCTAAGGAAGGCAGGGGGCTGACAACTGTCTCTGAGTATTTGTGAGGAAAGTGTGTCCCTGTTACCTATATGCACCTAGGTGGGTGGGTTTTGCATGGATACTATGGGCACCCTGTGCTGTTGGCTGTAAGGACTGGGAGCCACCACTTAACCTTGAACCCCTGTTGTGTTCAGGTGAGGACCCTGTTTAATAGGCAGAGTAGTGTCAAATGTCACAAACCTGCTTCTCCACCATATAGCTGAAAAAGTTGAAGTTAGACTTCAGGTATATACCCTGTTGTACTGTGCTAATGAGGGCCTATGCTGTTGAAATGGGCTGACATAAGTCTATGCAGGGGTGAAAGGCATTCAAAGTCTGTGGACCCCTTATGCCTGTGCCTAGGCAAAGGAGCTGTTTCTGCCCTGAGTTCCCAGCTTAGGGGAGCTGGCAGATTGTATTTTTCCCTGTTTGTTAATTTGTTCCTTTTCCAAGACTGGGAGTATGACTTAGGGCAGGTGGTAAGTCCTACTTCCAGCCCAGGGAAAGTGATGATCACCGAAGCGGGCTTAGGACCTGGTGCAGAGTGGGGAAGGGTCAGTTAAATGGGAGTTTTTTTTCCAAAGGAGTGTTTTTTGGTTTACAGGATAGATTAGATGCAAGTGCTTATCTTTTCCCAGGAGCACTAGTTTTTGCTGATTCTGGAGGCACGAATGAACTCTCCACTTCTTGGTCTCTCTTGATGTCAAAAACACATCCTGAATACCACTGCTTGCCTCATCACACTTGCACCAGCAGATCTGGTGTGCAGGGTGCTGGTTCCCATCAGGTCAGGTCTGGCAATTTCTCACTGCTTCTGAACCGTCTCTCCCTCCCCCTCCCCTTCGCTCAGTCCAATTCCTCAACTTTTCCTTTGATGTTCAGGGTTCCTAGATTGCCATATATAATTGATTCACTTGTTTTTTCAGGTCTTTCTTGTAACAAGGACCACCAGAAGTATCTGACTGCTCCAGCATTGTGGCCCCACCCCCCAGAACCTTGTTTTTTGCCAATGTTGTCAGTGTAGCTTGGACCTCTTCCTTCAGTACCATAGGTTCTTGATCATATGTTACCTTCTGCATTGGCTGAATGTCGACCAATTATTTTTCGTACATTACTCTGTGTATTCCTTCAATTTTCTTTTGATGCTTCCTATGTTGTTCGATATTTTGCCTATAGAATCTTTCAATATTGCCACTTGAGGCTTGAATTTTTTGTTTAGTTCTTTCACCTTGAGAAATGTTGAGTGTGTTCTTCCCTTTTGGTTTTCTAACTCTAGGTCTTTGCACATTTCATTATAATATTTGTCTTTTGAACTGCCATTTGAAATCTTTTCAGCTTTTCTACTTCATCACCTTTTACATTCACCTTAACTACTCTCAAGAGCAAGTTATAGAGTCTCTTCTGACATCCATTTTGTTCTTTTCTTTCCTGTCCTTTTTTTTTAAAAAAAATTGTACTTTAGATGGCAGTTTACAGAGCAAACTAGTTTCTCATTAAACAGTACACATATTGTTTTATGACATTGGTTAACAACCCCATGACATGTCAACACTCTCCCTTCTTGACATTGGGTGACCGATTACCAACTTTCCCGTCCCCTTCTGCCTTCTAGTCCTTGCCCCTGGGCTCATTTTGTTTTATGGGCCTGTCTAATCTTTGGCTGAAGGGTGAACCTCGAAAGTGACTTCATTACTGAGCTAAAAGGGTGTCTGGGGGCCATATCCTCGGGGATTCTCTAATCTCTGTCAGGCCCGTAAGTCTGGTCTTTTTTGTGGGTTAGAATTTTGTTCTATGTTTTTCTCCAGCTCTGTCCAGGACCCTGTATTGTGATTCCTGTCAGAGGAGTCAGTGGTGGTAGCTGGACACCATCTAGTTGTACTGGACTCAGTCTGTTGGAGGCTATGGTAGATGTGGTCCATTAGTCCTTTAGACTAATCTTTCCCTTCTGTCTTTAGTTTTCTTCATTCTGCCTTGCTCCAGAAGGGGTGAGACCAGTGTAGTATCTTAGATGGCCGCTCAACAGACTTTTAAGACCCCAGGCGCTACTCTCCAAAGTAGAATGTAGAACGTTTTCTTTATAAACTATGTTAGCCAATTGAGCTAGATGTTCCCTGAGACCATGGTCCCCATGGCTCTCAGCACAGTAGTTTGGTCTCAGGGAGTTTGGATGTGTCTATGGAGCTTCCATGACCTTGTCTTGCACAAGTTGTGCTGGCTTCCCCAGTATTGTGTACTGTCTTACCCTTCACCAACGTTACCGCTTATCTATTGTCTATTTAGTACTCTAACATTTCCACCCCTCTCCCTTGTAACCATCAAAGATTGTCTCTTTTTGTGTGTAAACCTTTTCATGAGTTTTTACAGTAGTGGACTGATACAATATTTGCCTTTTTGTGACTGACTTATTTCACTCAGCATAATGCCCTCTGGATTATCCATGTTATGAGATGCCTCGCAGATTCATCATTGTTCTTTATGATTGTGTAATGCTCCTTCGTGTGTATGTACCACAGCTTGTATATTCATTCATCTATTAATGGGCATCTAGGTCATTTCCATCTTTTTGCTATTGTGAACAATGCTGCAATAAACATGGGTGTCCATATGTCTATTCGTGTGATGACCCTTATTTCTCTAGGATATATCCCAATGAGTGGGATTGCTGGATCATATTGTATTTCTATTTTTAGCTTTCTAAGTAAGTACCATATTGTTTTCCAAAATGGTTGTACCATTTTGCATTTCTACTGGCAGTGCATAAGAGTTCTGATCTCCCCGCAGCCTCTCCAACATTTGTTATTTCCTGTTTTTTTTGATTCGTGCCAGTAATGCTGGTGTGAGATGGTATCTCATCATGGTTTTGATTTGCATTTTTCTAATGGCTAATGATCGCGAGCATTTCATCATATGTCTGTTAGCCACTTGAATGTCTTCTTTGGTGAATGTCTGTTCATTTATTTTGCCCATTTTTTAATTCGTTTATTTGTCTTTTTGTTGTAGAGGTGTTGCATTTTCTTGTAGATTTTAGAGATTAGACCTTTGTCTGATTTGTAATAGCCAAAGTTTTTTCCCAGTCTGTAGGTTCTCTTTTAACTCTTTTGGCAAAGTCTTTTGATGAGCATAAGTGTTTTTTAGAAGATTCCAGAGTTTGTGTGTTGTTGGTTATGTTTTGTATCTTGTTAATGCTGTGTATTATGGCCTCTAGTGTTTTTTTATGGCCTCTAGTGTTGACCCTATTTTTTCTTCTATGAACTTTATAGTTTTTGGCTTTTTATTTAGGTCTTTGATTCATTTTGAATCCATTTTTACATATGGTGTGAGGTATGGGTCCTGTTTCATTTTTTTCACAGATCGAAATCCAGTTTTGCCAGCACCATTTGTGAAAAAGACTGTCTTTTCCCCATTTGATGGTCCTTGTGGATGGATTTACATCTGAGTTCTCAATTCTGTTCCATTGGTCAAAGTATCTGTTGTACCAATACCAGGCTGTTTTGACGACTATAGCTATATAGCAGGTTCTGATGTCAGGTGGTGCAAGTCCTCCTACTTTATTCTACTTCTTCAATAGTGCTTTACTTATCCGTGGCTTTTTCCCTATCCATATAAAGTTGATGATTAGTTTGCCATCTCTTTAAAGAATGTTGTTGGTATTTGGATCAGGATTGCATTGTATTTGTAGATTGCTTTGGGTAGAATTGTCATTTTCACAATGTTTAGTCTACCTATCCATGAGCATGGTGTGTTTTTCCATTTGTGTAGATTTCTTTTGAGTTCTTGCAGTAGTGTCTTGCAGTTTTCTTTGTATGGGTTTTATACATTCTTGGTTAGATTTATTCCTAAGTATTTTTTTGAGGCTATTATAAATGGTATTGTTTTCCTGATTTCCTTTTCATCACTCTCTTTACTGATGTATAGGAATCCAGCTGATTTTTGCATGTTTTTCTTGTGTCTTGCTACTCTGCTGAACCTTTCTATTAGTTCCAATAGGTTTCTCATGGAGTCTTTTGGGTTTTCTACATAGAGTACCATATGATCCACAAATACGGACAGTTTAACTTCTTCATTTCAAATTTGGATACCCTTTATTCCTTTTTCTTGCCTTATTGCTGTAGCTAGGACTTCCAGCACAATGTTAAACAGGAGTGGGCATTAAGGGCATCCTTGTCTTGTTCCTGTTCTCAAGGAGAATGTTTTTAGCCTCTCTCCATTAAGAATGATGTTACTTGTTGGTTTTGCAGAGACATCCTTTTGTGAATTGTTTTTTTCAGAAAATGTTGGATCTTGTTGAATGCCTTTTCTTCATAGATTGAGATGGTCATGTGATTCCTTTCTTTCCTTTTATTTGTGTGGTGGATTATGTTGATTTTCTAATGTTGAACCATCCTTGCATACCTGGTATGAATCCTACTTGGTTGTGCTGTATTATTTTTTTGATATGATGCTGAATTCTATTGGCTAGGATATTGTTGAGAATTTTTGCATCTATATTTATTTATGAGTATATTTATGAGAGAGTGTATTTATGAGAGATATTGGTCTGTAATTTTCTTTTTTGTGGTATCTTTGCTTGGTTTGGTATCATGATTATGCTGGCTTCATAGAATGAATTTGGAAGTATCGCTTTCTTTTCTATATTCTGAAATTTTTGAGTACTACTGTTGTAAGCTCTTCTGTGAATGCTTGGTATAATTCTCCAGTGAAGACATCTGGGCCACGGCTTTTTTTTGTTAGAAGTTTTTTATTACCTTTTCAGTCTCTTCTCTTGTTATGGGTCAGTTCAAATTTTCAGCATCATTTTGTGTTAGTTTGGGTAGATAGTGTTTGTAGAAATTTGTCCATTTCCTCTGGGTTTCCAAATTAGATGGAGTATAGTTTTTCATAACAGTCTGTTATGATCCTTTTTATTTCAGTTGGGTCTTTTGTAACGTTCCCATTTCATTTCTTATTTGGGTTATTTGCGTCCTCTCCTTTCTTTTGTCATTTTGGCCAGTGGTTTGTCAATTTTGTTGATCCTTTCAAAGAACCACTTTTTTTTTAATTCTTTCAATTGTGTATCTATTCTCTATTTCATTGATTTTTGCTCTGATCTTTATTATTTCCTTTCTTCTGGTGGCTGTGGGCTTCATTTGCTGTTCTCTTTCTATTTGTTTGAGTTGTGTAGCTAATATTTCAATTTTGTCCCTTTCTCCTTTTTTGATGTGTGCCTCTCTTGTTATAAATTGACCTCTGAGGGCTGTCTTTGCTGTGTCCCAAAGGTTTTGGTATGATGTGTTTTCATTCTCGTTTGATTCTAGGAATTTTTTGACTCCATCTCTGATTTCTTCTATTACCCAGTTGTTTTTAAGTAAGGTGTTATTCAGTTCCCATGTAATTGATTTTCTTTCCTTGCTCTTCCTGTTGTTAATTTCTACCTTGATGGTGTTGTGGTCTGAGAAGATAGCTTGTATTATCTCAATGTTTTGGATTTTGTTAAGGTTAATATGTTTCCTAAGATGTGATCTATTCTGCACAACGTTCCATGTGTGATGGAAAAGAATATGCACTTTGCAGCTGTTGGCCTGAGTGTTCTATACATGTCTATGAGGTCAAGTTGGTTGATTGTGCCCTTTAGCTCTTCTGTGTGTGTTTCTTTCTAGATGTTCTATTCTTTACCCAGAGTCATTTGTTTAAGTCCCCTATTATTATTGTGGAACTGTCAATTTCTCTTTTCAGTGCTGTTAGAGTTTGTTTCATTTATTTTGGAGCCCCATCATTGGGTGTGTAGATGTTTATTATTATGGTTTTGCTTCATGATGGATCATCCCTTTAATCATTATATAGTGTCCTTCTTTGACTTTTATGGTGGATTTTGTTTTAAAGTCTCTTTTATCTGAGATTAGTATTGCCAATTTTGCTCTTTTTTGGTAGCTGTTTGCTTGATATTTTTTCCCATCCTTTGATTCTTAATAAATTTACATCTTTATTTCTAAGGTGTGTCTCCTGTAGACAGCATATGGATGGATCTTGTTTTTTCATCCATTTTGTCACTCTCTGTCTCTTTATGGGTGCATTTATGCCATTTACATTCAGCGTAATTATTGATAGGTGTGAGTTTATTGCTGTCATTTTGTAGTGCTTCTTTTTGTGCTGCTGATATTTTCTTTGTTCCTCTTACTCTCCTTTCCTGAATTCCTTTTGTTTGTGGAATTTTTTAAAATCTCTTTTGTTTTTGTATATTTTGTTTTTACTGAGACTTTATGTTTTTCTTCTTTATTTAGATGAGTAGGCTTGTTAAATTTCTTTGTGTTTACCTTGAAATTTACCCTTATCTTGCTAGGTTTGAACCAGTATATTATTACTTGGTATTGCCTTGCCTTCTTCTCCATTAGAATATATAATACCTACACCATTTATTCCCTCTTTTAGTGTTCTGACCTTGTCATTTACAGTTTAACGTCTGGTTCTCTGTTGCAGTTCTTTTGGTTTTGTCCTTGAGAGTTGATTTTGGATAGTCCTTGAGAGTTGATTTCCTACATTGCTATCTGGCTGGTACAAACCTGAGTCCTAGATTCAGGCTGTGGTCTGATATTTGTTCTCAGACCAAAAGACTCCCTTTAATAATTCTTGTAAGTTTGGTTTGGTTTTTACATATCATCTTAATTTCTGTTTATCTGGAAATGTCCTAATTTCACCAACATATTTGAATGAGAGTTTTGCAGGATATATTATTCTTGGTTGGTATTTTTTCTTTCAAGGTTTTTTTTTTTTTTTATGTCATCCCATTGTTTTCTTTCCTGCAAAGTTTCTGCCCAATAATCAGAGCTTAGTCTTATTATTTTCCTCTGTATGTGACTTTTCGTTTTTCTCGAGCTGCTCTCAGGATTCTTTCTTTGTCTTTAGTTTTAGGAGTGTGATTATGATATGCCTTGATGATTTTCTTTTGGTGTCTATCATATATGGGGCTCATTGAGCTTCTTGGATGGTCACCTTTTCATCTTTCATGATATTAGGGAAGTTTTCAGTCAGCAGTTCTTCAATGATCCTGTGTTTTCCGTTTTCTCTCCCTGTTCTGGAAATCCAATCCCTGGCAAATTTTTGCTTTTCATTGTGGCCTAACTCATTCTCAAGGTTTCTTCATTTTTCTTTGCTTCTTTTTCTGATTTTTCCTCAGAGTTGTATCCAATGTTTGTCTTCAGTTTCATTGATCCTGTTTTCCATCTTTTCAAACCTGCTCCTCAGCCCTTCTATGACACTGTCCATTTCTGAAATCTTGTTGATCTTTTGGATTTCTTATTGTTGTTTTTGTATGATTTTTAGTTGTGAATTTATTTTTGCATTTTGTTCCTGTATTGTTTTGCTGAATTCTTCCATTTTTTTGGTCCATATTTTACAAGAATTTGTCTGCCTTTTCCATGAATTTGTCTTTCTTTTCCTCATTTTTGTTTGCTTTTTGCTTCAACTCTTGGATAGCTCTGAATACTAGAGATTTGAATTCCCTATCAGGTATTTCTAGTGCCTTTTCTCCTACTGGAAAGTCAACAGGTGTTTTATTTTAGATGTCTACTGGATCCATTGTGTCCTTTTTTTTTTTTTAATGTGTTTTGATATTGTCTGCTGTCTTTAGGACATTCAGTATTTTCTTCATTTATTGATTGTAGATTTTTTTGTTTCATCCTACTTTTTGTTTATTTGGTTATGTCTCAGCAGGCATGCTGTGCATTGTTTGTTGTTTGCCTGTCTGTGGGCACAATAGTTTTCACCTCCATGTCCAAATGGAAGGGCCAGTCACTCAGCTATGGTGTAGTAGGGCAGGTCCAGCTAAAGGGGAGGGGCTGTGGTGGGTTGTTTGTGTTACCTACTAGGGCCGACAAGGCCAGTCGGGAATCAGTGCAGGGCAGGTTTCGGTAGGCTCTGCCTGTCCTCCTTGGGGGTGTGATGTTCAGTGCACAGTGCAGGTTGGCAGGAAGGAAGGGGGAGGTTGTGATGTGTGGAGCTAAGATGGGTGCGGAAGAGTGGAGAGAGAGGAGAGAGAAACAAGAGTAAAAAACAACCAAAGAACAACCAAAAAAAAGTGCTAAGGAAGCTTGCCATTGGAGTACAGGTAAGAAAACAAAAAATGGAGAAAAAGAAAAAAGTAAATAAATAGAAATTGGGGAAAAAAGAAAAGCCCCAGGGATCCCACCCATGTGGCTGTGAAGACGGGAGAAGTGGCATCAGGTCGCATAGTACAGCCTGGGTAGAAGGGGTAGAGATGTCACACAGTGCCAGGTATTCAGGAGACAGGAAAATAAGGTAAGCATAGAGAGACGAGAGACAGAAATAAAGAAAGACAAAAAGTAAAAAAGAGAAAAAAGAAATGCCTGCAGGGAAAAGGCATTTGACAAAGTCCAACACCCATTCATGATAAAAACTCTCAGCAAAATAGGAATTGAAGGAAAATTCCTCAACATAATAAAGGGCATCCATCTATACAAAGCCAACAGTCAACTTCACTCTAAATGGAGAGAACCTAAAAGCATTTCCCTTGAGAACGGGAACCAGACAAGGATGCCCTTTATCACCGCTCTTATTCAACATTGTGCTAGAGGTCCTAGCCAGAGCAATTAGGCTAGACAAAGAAATAAAGGGCATCCGGATTGGCAAGGAGGAAGTAAAATTATCTCTATTTGCAGATGACATGATCTTATACACAAACAACCCTAAGGAATCCTCCAGAAAACTACTGAAACTGATAGAAGAGTTTGGCAGAGTCTCAGGTTATAAGATAAACATACAAAAATCACTTGGATTCCTCTACATCAACAAAAAGAACATCGAAGAGGAAATAACCAAATCAATGCCATTCACAGTAGCCCCCAAGAAGATAAAATACTTAGGAATAAATCTTACCAAAGATGTAAAAGACCTATACAAAGAAAACTACAAAGTATTACTGCAAGAAACTAAAAAGGACCTACTTCAGTGGAAAAACATACCTTGCTCATGGAAAGGAAGACTTAACATAGTAAAAACATCTATTCTACCAAAAGCCATCTATACATACAATGCACTTCCAATCCAAATTCCAATGACATTTTTTAATGTGCCGGAGAAACAAATCACCAACTTCATATGGAAGGGAAAGAAGCCTCGGCTAAGTAAAGCATTACTGAAAAAGGAGAAGAAAGTGGGAGGCCTTACTCTACCTGATTTTAGAACCTATTATACAGCCACAGTAGTCAAAACAGTCTGGTACTGGCACAACAACAGGCACATACACCAATGGAACAGAATTGAGAACCCAGATATAAATCCATCCACATATGAGCAGCTGATATTTGACAAAGGTCCAGTGTCAGTAAATTGGGGGAAAAGATAGTCTTTTTAACAAATGGTGCTGGCATAACTGGATATCCATTTGTAAGAAAATGAAACAGGACCCATACCTCGCACCATGCACAAAAACTAACTCCAAGTGGATCAAAGACCTAAACATAAAGACTAAAACGATAAAGATCATGGAAGAAAAAATAGGGACAACCCTAGGAGCCCTAATACAAGGCATAAACAAAATACAAAACATTACCAAAAATGATGAAGAGAAGCCAGATAATTGGGAGCTCCTAAAAATCAAACACCTATGCTCATCTAAAGACTTCACCAAAAGAGTAAAAAGACTACCTACAGACTGGGAAAGAATCTTCAGCTATGACATCTCTGACCAGCGTCTGATCTCTAAAATCTATATGATTCTGTCAAAACTCAACCACAAAAAGACAAACAACCCAAACAAGAAGTGGGCAAAGGATATGAACACACATTTCACTAAAGAAGATATTCAGGCAGCCAACAGATACATGAGAAAATGCTCTCGATCATTAGCCATTAGAGAAATGCAAATTAAATCTACGATGAGATTCCATCTCACTCCAACAAGGCTGGCATTAATCCAAAAAACACAAAATAATAAATGTTGGAGGGGCTGCGGAGAGATTGGAACTCTTATACACTGCTGGTGGGAATGTAAAATGGTACAACCACTTTGGAAATCTATCTGGCGTTATCTTAAACAGTTAGAAATAGAACTACCATACAACCCAGAAATCCCACTCCTTAGAATATACTCTAGAGAAATAAGAGCCTTCACACGAACAGATATATGCACACCCATGTTTATTGCAGCTCTGTTTACAATAGAAAAAGCTGGAAGCAACCAAGGTGTCCATCAACGGATGAATGGGTAAATAAATTGTGGTATATTCACACAATGGAATACTATGCATCAATAAAGAACAGTGACAAATCTGTGAAACATTTCATAACATGGAGGAACCTGGAAGGCATTATGCTGAGTGAAATTAGTCAGAGGCAAAAGGACAAATATTGTATAAGACCACTATTATAAGATCTTGAGAAATAGTATAAACTGAGAAGAACACATACTTTTGTGGTTATGAGGGGGGGAGGGAAGGAGGGTGGGAGAGGGTTATTTACTGATTAGTTCATAGATAAGAACTACTTTTGGTGAAGGGAAGGACAATACTCAATACACGGAAGGTCAGCTCAACTGGACTGGACCAAAAGCAAAGAAGTTTCCGGGATAAAATGAATGCTTCAAAGGTCAGCAGAGCAAGGGCGGTGGTTTGGGAACTATGGCTTAAGGGGACTTCTAAGTCAATTGGCAAAATAATTCTATTATGAAAACATTCTTCATCCCACTTTGAAATGTGGCATCTGGGGTCTTAAATGCTAACAAGCGGCCATCTAAGATGCATCAATTGGTCTCAACCCACCTGGATCAAAGGAGAATGAAGAACACCAAGGTCACACGATAACTATGACCCCAAGAGACAGAAAGGGCCACATGAACCAGAGACTTACATCATCCTGAGACGAGAAGAACTATATGGTGCCCGGCCACAACCGATGACTGCCCTGACAGGGAGCACAACAGAGAACCCCTGAGGGAGCAGGAGATCGGTGGGATGCAGACGCCAAATTCTCATAAAAAGATCAGACTTAATGGTCTGACTGAGACTAGAAGAATCCCAGTGGTCATGGTCCCCAAACCTTCTGTTGGCCCAGGATAGGAACCATTCCCAAAGACTACTCATCAGACATGGAAGGGACTGGTCAATGGGTTGGAGAGAGATGCTGATGAAGAGTGAGCTACTTGTATCAGGTGGACACTTGAGACTGTGTTGGCATCTCCTGTCTGGAGGGGAGATAGGAGGGTAGAGAGTGTTAGAAACTGGCAAAATTGTCACGAAAGGAGAGACTGGAAGGGCTGACTCATTAGGGGGAGAGTAAGTGGGAGTATGGAGTAAGGTGTATATAAGCTTATATGTGACAGACTGACTTGATTTGTAAACGTTCACTTAAAGCTCAATAAAAATTATTAAAAAAAAAAAAAAAGAAATGCCTGCAGGGATCCCACCAATGGAGCTGCACAGACGGGAAAGTGGGCTCCCAAGTCGTGCAGTACAGCCCAGCCAGAAGGGGCTTCCAAGCTACGAAAAGTAAAAGAAAACAAGCAAACAAACCAAAACAAAAACAAAGTAAAGAAAACAAACAAACAGCCTCGGGGATCCCACTAGTGTGGCGGCAAGTGCCAGGCAAGCAGTTTCCCAGTGGAGCAGTGCTTTATAGCCTTTGAAGAAGTAAAGATAGCACATGCAGCCAGGTGTTTGAGAGAAAGGAGGGGGAGGTGATGAGGGGCACGGAAGAAACCAAAAGGAGCAGAAAAAAGCAACAGCAGCAACAAAAAAATGCACTCAGGGAGCCAGCCAGTGTGGGCAGGGTGAATACAAGCAGCATGGGGTTGAAGCTGGTGCCTCCCAGGCCAGAGACTGCAGCTGGTGGGAAGCAGTGGAGGCTGAGCAAGGGGAAGAATGGCGGGGGTTGGGAAAGCATATATTGCTGGTTACTGGGTGCACTGTCTCCTGCTGGGAGCTCAGTGAAGCTGCTTTCTCATACTCCCTGTCTGCTGAACTCCGATGTGAGCAGGGCAAATTCAAGCAGCACGGGCCCTGCACTTCCTGGCCGGTGGAGAAACCCCAGCCAGGTAGGAAGTGGCAAGGGTTGAGCAGAGGGGAGAAGCGGGGTGGAAAAGTGTATCTTGCTGGCTACTGGATGCTCTGTCTGCTGCTGGGAGTTCTGTGAATCTCCTTTCCCAAACTCCCTGTCTGCTGATCTCCTACAGGAGTCCAAGATAGTGAATCCATGCTGCGTTAGCTGATAGGGGACCTCTGCACATATCTGTCCTCACTCTCTGTTCACTCAGTTTCTTATTCCATTCAGTCCTTTGTTGGGTTCTTTATCTCTTCATTTGATGCTTAGGGTTCCAGGATTGATGTTTGTCTCTGTTTAACTTAGTTTTTTGGGTCTTTGCTGGGGAGGGGCAGCATGGTGCTTCTGTCTATAGTGCCATGTTGACTCTGCCTCCCCTCTTTCCTGTCTTTTTAATGACGTTTTGCTTTCTTTATGTGTGATGTCCTTGATGTCATTCCAAAACTCTTTTGGTCTGCAGTCATTAATGTTCAATGTGCCAAAAGTATTGTTGAGATTGTCTCTAAATTCAGGTGGAATATGCTCAAGGTCATATTTTGGCTCTTGTGGACTTTTTAAATTTTCTTCAGTTTCAACTTGAACTCACATATGAGCAATTGATGGTCTTTTCCACAGCTGGCCCCTGGCCTTGTTCCAACTGATGATACAGAGCTTCTGCATCGTTTCTTTCCACAGATGTAGTCGATTTTATTCCTGTGTATTCCATTTGGCAAGGTCCACATGTATAGTCGCTGTTTTTGTTGTCGAAAAAAGGTATTTGCAATGAATAACTCATTGTTCTTGCAAAATTCTGTCATACAATCTCTGGCATTGTTTCTATCACCAAAGCTATATTTTCCAACTATGGATCCTTCTTTGTTTCCTACTTTTGAATTCCAATCACCAATAATCCTCAATACATCTTGATTGCATATTGGATCAATTTCAGACTTCAGGAGTTGGAAAATGTCTTCATTTTTTCTGATCTTTGGCCTTAGTGGTTGATGTGTAAATTTGAATAACGATTGTATTAATTGGTCTTCTTTGTAGGTGTATGTATATTATCCCATCAGTGACAGTGTTATAGTTCAGGACAGATCTTGAAATGTTCTTTTTGACAATGAATGTGACGCCATTCTTCTTCAATTTGTCATCCCCAGAATAGTAGGCCCTATGATTGTCTGATTAAAAATGGCCAACACCAGTCCATTTCAGCTCACTAATGCTTGGGACATTGATCTCTATGCTTTCCATTTTATTTTTGACAACTTCCAATTTTCCTAGATTAATACTTTGTACATTCCATGTTCCAATTATTAATGGATATTTACAGCTGTTTCTTCTAATTTTGAGTCATGCCACATCGGCAAATGAAGGTACTGAAAAGTGTATTCCATCCATGTCATTAAGGTTGACTCTACTTTGAGGAGGCAGCTCTTTCCCAGTTATATTTTGAGTGCCTTCCAACCTGAGGGGCTCATCTTCTGGCACTAAGAGTTATAAACATATATATATATATTTATGTAAGTGATGACAAGTATAATTTATGTTACTATTGAGGGTCTGTGAAAACTCTTTTTTGTTCCTTTTTAAAGTGGCTCAATTAAAAAATACAGATTAAACTATCTCCACTTTCATTAATTTTTTTATTTTGAGATAATTACAGATTCACATAAAAAAAAACCTGTTGCTGTTGAGTCAATTCCGACTCATGGCAAAACTACAGGACAGAGTGGAACTGCCCCATACGATTTCCAAGGAGCACCTGGTGGATTCGAACTGCTGAACTTTTGTTTAGCAGTCATAGCACTTAACCACTATGCCACGAGGGTTTCCCAGATTCACATACAGTAGTAAAAAATAATACATTCTGTATACACGTTACCCAGTAGTAAGCTGAATAATATCACTTAAAAATGTCCAAGTCTTAATCCCAGGAACCTATGCGTGTTTCATTATATAGCAAAAAGAACTCTGCAGATGTGATTAAATTTAGGATCTTGAAATAGGGAAATTATCCTGTATTATCCAGATGGGTGCTAAGTACAAATCATAAATGTCATTATAAGAGAGAGGCAAAAGGAGATTTGACTCCAGAAGAGGAGAAAGCACTGTAATAACAAAAGCAGAGACTGAATTGATGTGCTTTGAAGATGGAGGAAGGGGTCACAGCCACTAGAAGCTGAAAGAGGCAAGGAAATGGATTCTCCCCTAAGAGCCTCCAGAAGGAAGCAGCCCTGTTGACATCTTCATTTTAGCCATGAAAGGCTCATTTCAGACTTCTGGTCTCCAGAACTATAAACAAATAAATTTCTGTTGTTGTAAGCAGCCAAATTTGTGATAATTTGTTACAGCAGCACCAATAGGAAACTAATAGACCCAGTTTGTCTCAATGGTAACATCTTGCAAAAGTACAGTACAAAATCACAACTAGGATATCGATATTGGTAAAGTCAAGATACAGAACATTTCTATTACTACATGGATTCCCTCATGTTGCCCTTTTTTACCCAAATCCACTTCCCTCCTACAACTGGAAACAATTAAATGTTCTCTACTTCTATAATTTTACCAATTCAAGAATATTATGTAAATTGAATCATACAATATGTAACCTTTTGAAATCAGCCTTTTTTGCTCAGCATAATTCTTTGAAGATTTATCCAGGTTGTTGTATATATCAATATTTCATTCCTTTTTATTACCGAGTAGTATTCCATGAAGGAGCCCTGGTGGCACAATGGTTAAGAGCTCAGATACTAACTGAAAGGTTCTAGGTTTGAACCCACCAGCAGCTTGGTGAGAAAAGACATGGCTGTCTGCTCCTGTAGAGATTACAGCCTAGGAAACTCTATGGGGGCAATTCTACTGTGTCATATACAGTTGCTATGTGTCGGAATCAACTTGACAGCACATGACAGTATTCTATGGTATGATTTCACCCACTGAAGGATACCTAGGTTGTTTCCAGCTTTTGTCTATTATGAATAAACCTGTCATAAACATTCATGTACAGATTTTTGTGTGAACACAGGTTTTCACATCTCTGAAAGGAATGTCCAAGAGTGCAACTACTAGATTGTATGGTAGTTGCATATTTGTTTTTTTTAAGAAAATGCCAAACTATTTTTCAGAGTGGCTATACCAGTTTTCATTCCCACCAGCAAAGTTTGAGTGATGCTGGATGTTGTCACACCACTTGGTGTCACTTTTTTTTTTAACTTATTTTAGCCATCCTGTTAGTGTACCAACCCACCCACTGCTGTGCGTTGATTCCGACTCATAGTGACCCTATAGGACAGAGTACAGGATGGTTTTAATTTACATTGTCCTTATGGCTAATAATGTTAAACATCTTTTCATATGCTTATTTTTCATCTGCGTATCCCCTTAGGTAAAATGTCCCTTTGTTTCTTTTCCCCTTTTCTAATTGGTTTGTATTTTTTTTTTTTTTTTACTGTCGAGTCTTTAGAGTCCTTCCTCCATTTTTACACCCTTGTAAAAAATCAACTGGGTGTATCTTTGTGGGTCTATTTCTGAGTTCTCTATTCTGTTCCATTGATTTATATATCTACCCCTCCACCAATACCACACTCTCTTGATTACTGTAGCTATACCATAAGTCAACATCAGATAGAGTGATTATTCCCACTTCAATCTTTATTGTAAAATTGTTTTAGCTATTCTAGTTACTTTGCCTTTCCATATAAGTATTAGAATAAGCATCTTGATATCTACCAAAAATATTGCTGGAATTTTGATAGACATTACATTAAACCTACAAATCATTTGGGGAGAATTGACAAATTTACTTATGTTGGGTCTTCTAATCCAGGAACATGTTACATCTCTCCATTTATTTTCTTTGATTTCTATCATCAGCATTTAGTTTTCAGCATACAGATACTATAATGTTTTATTAGATTAATAACCATCTTTTTTATTTTTGGGGAATGAATATAAATGGTATTGTGTTTTAAATATCAGTTTCCACGTCTGTTTCTTTTGTAGACCATCTTTTAAGCACTCAGTTGATATCCCCTCAGTGCAAAATACTTTGATGCCCAGAATTTATTCATGCTAGGGTGGATCTATGCAGCTGTAATAGCATTATTTTTCTTTATCTCACCATTTGCTTAAATACTTCATGCATTTTTATGCAGGAGATAAATGGGAAAGAAATGAAGATGTAAGTTGCTCTACTAACAGTATACAAGTATTCTGAAAGTCCACAGACTTTCCATGTGATACATGCTAACAGATTTAAGCATTCTCAAATAGTCTTACCTTTTCACAGATGATTATACATACAACATATTTGCTTAAATGTGCATAAAGAAAATCAAAGTTTTATTCATGTTCAGCATTCAATTTTAAAATATTTTCAACCATTTGTTTTACCAGGCCCAATTATGGGTGGGTTTGTTTGTTTTCACACGAGTAAGTTTGAAATTGATAGCTTTTAGAGACAATTATTTTTTGAAATATCTGAACAAAAGGAAAATAAAAACTTGATTATGTTTGAAACAAAAACTGTCACTAAATTCTGTGTAATTATGCATTTATTCTCTATGTTAATTTTGAACTCACTGAATATAGCATCTTATTTTAAAAGAGCTTTGAGAATAAAAGTAAGTATGAGAATTCTGGAATACATTCACTTGATTTCATTTTTATATTTACAGATAGACTTTTAGAGCTATAAGGAAATTTGGAAGGCATTTAGTTTAATACAGTTATTTTACACAAAAGAAAAATGAGGTCCAGAGAGATTTAGTAGATTGACCAAGATTCCACATCTCTTAAATGGCAGACTTAAACCCAGACTTCTTGACTCTCAGTCCACTGTTCTCTCAATTAACTACAATTGTTATGAATAAGCAATTCAACAATTGTTCAATCAAATCTTGAGCTATTCCATTTAAACAAGCATTTCTTACACAATTGGTTGCATCATGCCCATAACCCATTTAGTTCAATAACTGTCCAAGGATGCTAGAGTGAACGTCCTCTGGTCTAGTATTTTTATAGAATAAACATATTATTTTTTTTATTTATCATATGCCAGGTATTTGAACTACATTAAAATTTCAGACAGATTAATCCTCTACCTTCATAGTGAAGTGGAGTACTGGAAGACTCTTTATCTGAAATAGCCACATAATTGAGGCAATCATTGCTCCCAGCTCTAAACTGTCAATTACTTTAATTCCCTCATTTCTTATCATTTATGTAAATCTGGACTAGGATGACTATTATCTGTTCCAATAATAAGATGATGGGTCTTTTTTGATCAGAAAATGAGATAATATGCCATCTATCTGATTACTGAGTTTGAAATTTGAGATTCATCTATTTGTACTTGTCATGCTGGTTAGCCACTGTAACATAATGCTTTATGAAGATGAGGACATTATTTTCAGCATTGAAAAAATATGTATTAACAAAACAGATTTAAATGGAAGCTTGAAAAATGTGGGATTGATCCTTGATTTTGAAGTAACAATACCTGTAGATTATGCATTTTTACTGATTTTGGTAGTTTTCTAGGGAAGGAAATTAAATTTTTTCCCAACTTTATACATTTTTAAAAATCAGAAAGGTAGCTTGATCAAAAGAAGCACAATCTTTACACATCCCCAGGGTCTATGTTACAGGGTATTCACACTGCCTAAGGAACATTGCCATATTAAAATTCCCACATTCCTAGAAAATATGTGATTCATAGCCTTCTACTACTGTCTCACATCCTCTGAGAATAGTGAATAGTTTTCTTTTTGTTGCTTTCCTATATACTGTCTTTAATTTTGTCTAAAAATATGTGTGAATTCTTAACAATTGTACTGGTTACAATTGTTGTCTTAAGCAGCGGGGGAGGGGATCAAGGACAACTATTAAACAAATATAATAAATATAGATGTAATCATCATTATCAATGGCAAAAGTCCTATGAAGAACCTAAAGTCTATAAAATTCAACACACTCATTTTTAGATAAGAAAGCTGAGGCTAGAAGGGTTAGGTGACTTATTCAAGGTAAAAGAAGTGGTAGATGTCAGATTCTGGACCAGAATTCAGGGTTTCCAATGCCAAGGCCAGCACTCTTGGACCGCCACTCGGAGTATTCCTGTTGTTAGCTGCTGTTGAGTCAGCCCCAGACGTCTACTGCTTCTTAATTTTTGCTCAACTGACTATAGATAGATTTGAAGAAACATATATAGACAGATTTCAATTATCCCCCATATGACTTAATCCACAGCAATTTTTAAAAAAATTCTTGGCAATCTACATGGGTATCAGAAAAGGAAGCTCTTGACAATTTCAAGGCTGGTAAGGAAAGAATAGAATTCACAGTGTCTTAGGAATATAATGTGAGAGTAGGTGGGTATAAAAGTGAAACTGCAGGTCAGGCCCATGAGACTAAATTAGTTTCACTGATAGGAGTTAGAAGGGAGCTATATGCAGTACTGAAATAAAGATACTGTAATAAGGGGAATGGAATGCTGTATATGCTCTATAGGAATTATTCGGTAAAAGCATGCTATTATTGGTTTAGAGCCAATTAGCAGTTAGAAGTAAAGCATGATTACTGTTGCTATGTTTATATCCAAGCAGAATTGCATTACAATTAGGCAAATAGAATAGTGTATGAAATCTGTGCAAAAGAAATTGGAGAGTAACTCTCACAACTCTGTTTCACTAAGCAAGTGAAATTAAATATCAGTCCTATCCCAAAATGCCAGACGAGATTCCTTCTTTCAGATTATATTTTTTGGCCACCCTTCTCCACTGTGCTTATGGACTAGAAACTAATTTTAATATAACCTAAGAGAAACATAAGTAGAGTGGTAAATAAATAATCATGCACTCATCATTCATTCAACAAATATTTAATGAGTATGTACTATGTGCCAAAGATTGTGCAAGGTATTAGGATACAGTGGCATAAGTAATAATGTGTTCAAAAGCTAAATATAGGTGACATGTAGACTATCTTCTCTCTGTAGTCAAACAGACTGGATTTGAATACCAGTTCTGCCACTTATTAGCTAAGTGACATTGGGCAAGTTATTTAACCACTCTGAATCATAGCTCCATCAACTGTAAAACAGGGATGCTAATACCAATCTTTTAAGGTTGTTGTGAAGATTAAGTAACATATGACAAGTACCTAAAATGGTGCTTGGCACACTGTGAAAAATTGAGTGTTAGTAAAAACGTTGTAAATGGAAATGACTTAGTGCTGCCATGCTGTTTCTTTAGAGTTCTCTTAAACTTAAGCTTGAGTGGTTAATGTGCCAAAATCTAACAGAATGATTTTTGCCAAGGTAATGTTAACCTACTCTCAACAGGTAATTTTTTCTATCTTCGTCCCACTTTGATGTGAATGTGTTTCACAACATAAGCTTTATTCTCAATTTCTTCGTATTTTCATCGCTAAAAGCTTTTTAGTAAAACAAACAAACAAGCCCGTTGCCGTCGAGTCTATTCCGACTCACAGCGACCCTATAGGACAGAGTAGAACTGCCCCATAGAGTTTCCAAGGAGAGCCTGGTGGATTCAAACTGCCCACTCTTTGGTTAGCAGCCACAGCACTTAACCACTACTTCACCAGGGTTTCCATTTAATAATAATAATAATAGCCATTACTAAATGAGGTTTTTTTTATTTGATAACTATCACATGGTAATGGATAGAGGGAAGATGGGCTATCGTGTCACTAGATGTAAAGGATTGTAGATTAAAAAAAACCCACTGCCGTCGAATGCAATTAATAATGGTTATTAGTAAGTGTTGACAGTGGGTGTTGTAAAGGGGATTTATATATCAATTAAAGTGTTGGACTAGAGGATATCTAAAATCTGCTCTAACTCTCAGGTAGTATATCATAGAACAAAAAACAATATATCAAAGCCATAAAGTACCCCTTCCATCTACTTCATGAACCTGTTTATATATATCTGAGCCTAGAGACAGTTGAAGACATCTTGAATAATTTCTTTCATTTTGAAAACTAAATTTAATAGTTTAGCTTGCTGCGTCTAGGTTGTGGTCATGTCTGAGTATTCCTGTATCATTACAACTTCAATTAGGTTGCCATTTTGGCTAAAAGGGCAACATTGTAGGATAAGATAAAACTTGAGAACAATTGTTGTACTAGAAGAAACCATCGAGACTGTCTCTGTGAATTTATACACATGTATATTCACTTGAGGCTCCCTGGGTGGCATAAATGGTTAAGCAATGGACTACTAACCAAAGGTTGGCACCTCAAACTCACCCAGAGATGCCTCAGAAGTAAGGCATGGTGATCCACTTCCAAAAGATCACAGCCTTGGAAACCCTATGGAGTAAAGTTCTACTCTGCACATTTGGGCTCACAATAAGTCGTAATCGACTCAATGGCAAGTAACAACAACATTTATTTGACACTATTGCAAAACACTGTATTCATAGACACATCTTAGAACATTTCACAAATGTCGAAGTAAGATATGCAACCATAATGAATACAGTGTGCTTGTTGTTCTTCTTAGGTGCCATCGAGTTGGTTCCGACTCATAGTGACTCTATGCACAACAGAACGAAACTGCCCGGTCCTGAGCCATCCTTACCATTGCTGTTATGCTTGAGCTCATTGTTGCAGCCACGTTGAGGGTCTTCCTCATTTCCGCTGACCCTGTACTCTGCCAAGCATGATGTCCTTCTCCAGGGATTGATCCCTCCTGATAACATGTCCAAAGTATGTAAGACGCAGTCTCGCCATCCTTGGCTCTAAGGAGCATTCTGGTTGTACTTCTTCTAAGACAGATTTGTTCGTTCTTTTGGCAGTCCATGGTATATTCAATATTTTTCACCAACACCACAGTTCAAAGGCATCAACTCTTCTTCAGCCTTCCTTATTTATTGTCCAGCTTTCGCATGCATATGATGTGATTGAAAATACCATGGCTTGGGTCAGGTGCACCTTAGTCTTCAGGGTGATATCTTTGCTCTTCAACACTTTG
The DNA here is from genome assembly GCF_024166365.1 of Elephas maximus indicus. Classification (NCBI taxonomy): domain Eukaryota; kingdom Metazoa; phylum Chordata; class Mammalia; order Proboscidea; family Elephantidae; genus Elephas; species Elephas maximus. The sequence continues at coordinate 86,022,576 of NC_064846.1, forward strand.
AAGAGGTCCTTTGCAGCAGATTTGCCCAATGCAATGCGTCTTTTGATTTCTTGACTGCTGCTTCCATGGCTGTTGATTGTGGATCCAAGTAAAATGAAATCCTTGACAACTTCAATCTTTCCTCCATTTATCATGATGTTGCTCGTTGGTCCAGTCGTGAGGATTTTTGTTTTCTTTATGTTTTTTTTTTTTTTATGTTGAGGTGTAATCCATACTGAAGGCTGTGGTCTTTGATCTTCATTAGTAAGTGCTTCAAGTATTCTTCACTTTCAGCAAGCAAGGTTGTGTCATCTGCATAACGCAGGTTGTTAATGAGTCTTCCTCCAATCTTGATGCCCCGTTCTTCTTCATATAGTCCAGTTTCTCGGATTATTTGTTCAGCATACAGATTGGTAGGTATGGTGAAAGAATACAACCCTGAGGCACACCTTTCCTGACTTGAAACCAATCAGTATCCCCTTGTTCTGTCCGAACAACTGCCTCTTGATCTATGTAAAGGTTCCTCATGAGCACAATTAAGCGCTCTAGAATTCCCATTCTTCGCAATGTTATCCATAAGTTGTTATGATCCACACAGTCAAATGCCTTTGCATAATCAATAAAACACAGGTAAACATCCTTCTGGTATTCTCTGCTTTCAGCCAGGATCCATCTGACATCAGCAATGATATCCCTGGTTCCACATCCTCTTCTGAAACCAGCCTGAATTTCTGGCAGTTCCTTGTCGATATACTGCTGCAGCTGTTTTTGAATGATCTTCAGCAGAATTTTGCTTGCGTGTGATATTAATGATATTGTTCTATAATTTCCACATTTGGTTGGATCACCTTTCTTAGGAATAGGCATAAATATGGATCTCTTCCAGTCAGTTGGCCAGGAAGCTGTCTTCCATATTTCTTGGCATAGAAGAGTGAGCACCTCCAGTGCTGCATCTGTTTGTTGAAACATCTCAATTGATATTCCATCAATTCCTGGAGACTTGTTTTTTGCCAATGTCTTCAGAGCAGCTTAGACTTCTTCCTTCAGTACCATCGGTTCCTGATCATATGCCACCTCTTGAAATGGTTGAATATCGACTAATTCTTTTTGGTATAATGACTCTGTGTATTCCTTCCATCTTCTTTTGAGGCTTCCTGCATCCTTTAATATTTTCCCCATGGAATCCTTCACTATTGCAACTCGAGGCTTGAATTTTTTCTTCAGGTCTTTCAGCTTGAGAAACGCCGAGTGTGTTCTTCCCTTTTGGTTTTCCATCTCCAGCTCTTTGCACATGTCATTATAATACTTTATTTTGTCTTCTTGAGAGGCCTTTTGAAATCTTCTGTTCAGTTCTTTTACTTCATGAATTCTTCCTTTTGCTCTAGCTGCTTGACGCTCAAGAGCAAGTTTCAGATTCTCCTCTGACATCCACCTTGGTCTTTTCTTTCTTTCCTGTCTTTTCAGTGACCTCTTGCTTTCTTCATGGATGATGTCCTTGATGTCATTCCACCACTCATCTGGTCTTCGGTCACTAGTGTTCAGTGCGTCAAATCTGTTCTTGAGATGGTCTCTAAATTCAGGTGGGATATACTCAAGGTCATATTTTGGCTCTTGTGAATTTGCTCTGATTTTCTTCAGTTTCAGCTTGAACTTGCATATGAGCAATTGATGGTCTGTTCCACAGTCGGCCCCTGGCCTTGTTCTGACTGATGATATTGAGCTTTTCCATCGTCTCTTTCCACAGATATGGTCAATTGATTTCTGCGTGTTCCATCTGGCGAGGTCCATGTGTATAGTCACCGTTTATGTTGGTGAAAGAAGGTATTTGTAATGAAGAAGTCATCGGTCTTGCAAAATTCTATCATTCGATCTCCAGTATTGTTTCTATCACCAAGGCCATATTTTCCAACTACTGATCCTTCTTCTTTGTTTCCAACTTTCGCATTCCAATAGCCAGTAGTTACCAGTGCATCTTGATTGCATGTTTGATCAATTTCAGACTGCAGCAGCTGATAAAAATCTTCTATTTCTTCATCTTTGGCCCTAGTGGTTGGTGCATAAATTTGAATAATAGTCGTATTAACTGGTCTTTCCTTTAGGCGTATGAATATTATCCTGTCACTGACAGCGTTGTACTTCAGGATAGATCTTGAAACGTTCTTTTTGACAATGAGTGCAACACCGTTCCTCTTCGAGTTGTCATTCCCAGCATAGTAGACTATATGATTGTCCGATTCAAAATGGCCAATACCAGTCCATTTCAGCTCACTAGTGCCTAGGATATTGATGTTTATGCGTTCCATTTCATTTTTGATGATTTCCAATTTTCCTAGATTCATACTTTGTACATTCCAGGTTCCAATTATTAATGCATGTTTGTAGCTGTTTCTTCTCATTTTGCGTCGTGCCACATCAGCAAATGAAGGTCCCGAAAGCTTGACTCCATCCACGTCATTAAGGTTGACTCTACTTTGAGGAGGCAGCTCTTCCGAAGTCATCTTTTGAGTGCCTTCCAACCTGTGGTGCTCATCTTCCAGCACTATATCAGACAATGTTCTGCTGCTATTCATAAGGTTTTCACTGGCTAATGCTTTTGAGAAATAGACTGCCGGGTCCTTCTTCCTAGTCTGTCTTAGTCTGGAAGCTCAGCTGAAACCTGTCCTCCATGGGTGACCCTGCTGGTATCTGAATACCAATGGCATAGCTTCCAGCATCACAGCAACACACAAGCCCCCACAGTACGACAAACTGACAGACTGTGTGTGCTTAATGCACACAAAATCACAGATAATATATACCAGTTGATTTCATTTATCAAGTTAGAGATTTGTAAATACTGTATATCAAAATATTGGTGTATTTAGAGTAAAAAAAAAAAAACCCATTGTCACTGAGTCGTTTCCCACTCATAGCGACCCTATAGGACAGAGTAGAACTGCCCCATAGGAGCAGCTGTTGGAGATTTGAACTGCTGACCTTTTGGTTAGCAGCTGAGCTCTTAACCACTGTGCCACCAAGGCTCCATATTTAGAGTAAATGATATAAAATGTGTTCCTTTAACGGTATATATATTTTCAGATGGTGCCTTACTGCTTGAGGAATAAATACCAAAGGTACCAATTCTGGTCAACTTTTAAAGATGACCAAAAGTCCAGAAGGGGCTTCTGTTTCAGACTTTTCCTTTCTTAGGGGGAATCAATGTGGAGCTTAAATTCTAGTTTATTTGATATGCAGTTCCTAAATATAAATCAAGGAACAGCCAAAACAAGAGGTAAAAGAGGGGGAAAGAGACTTAGCTGGGGGAAGAGTTGGAATTATAGAGTAAATTGAAGGGAATTAAAAAGGCATGTAATGAAGAAACCAAGAGGGCTTCCTTTACGTGGTATTTTTGAGCTCTTCAAAAATTAATAGGCAAATGAGCAAAATCCATGATTAGAATATTAGTACACTTATGGGCCTAACACAGTGCTGTGTTCTGTTTGAGTCAGAGATTCATAGAATGTTTTAGCTAAATGAGTCATATGAAATGTATTTAGTCCAGCAGTTCTGAAATTTTTTGGTCTCGGCATCCCTTTATACTAAAAAATTATTGAGAAACCCAAAAAGCTTTTATTTAAAACTAATAAGAATTTAAAAAATAACTATGTATTACTTCATTTGAAAATGGCAATAGTAAACTGTTTACATAGCAACATGAATAACATATTTATGAAAATTAGATTTCCAAAATTAAAAGAATTAGTGAGAAGAGTGGCATTATTTTACATATTTGAAAACCTCCTTAATATTTAGTTTAATAGAAGATAGCTGGGTTCTCAACGAGCTTATGCATTCAATCTGTTGTGGTATGTAACATTTGGAAAATTTTACATTCATAAGACAATTAAAGGGAATGGGAAAAATAAATTCTTAGCATTATTATGAAAATTATTTAACCTCACAAACCCCTTGGAAGAGTCTCAAGGACCCCTAAATGTCTTTCTTCAGCTGAGCAAACAATTTATTTTTTTGAGTTTAAGTCCATACAATATTTTGAGTACTGTGGACATAAATACACAACAGAGCAACAGGGTTTTAGTATGGCACTTATGAACTTAATACATTGTTTCTGTTCTGTGACATCAACTCATAATACGTAGGATTAAGTGTTCCTTTACCCACCATAGCACTTTTGATTCAATAAGCAGAAAAACTCATCTAATTAACTACCACCGGGTGACTAGCAAGGTTTATCTCAATCTGTGTCATCCTGATATGTGAAGAAAAATCAGTACTTATATGTTACTAGACAGTCTGAAAAGTTATTAATTACAAATAAAAAATCTCCAGATGGTATAAAGACAACTTGGATAATCTTAAATTTTAGTTGTAAGAAGATCATTATGTAACAAGTTTTTCTCTAATTTGGTCATATGGCTATTAAAAGACTTAAGCCTCCACAACACAGTGTCTCCCACCCCCTAATATGTGCCCTTCTATTTTGGGGATTATGATGGAGTATTTTGACTTGTAATGTTGAGAGGTATTTTCCCGAAAGTGACACAAAGGTGCCTCATCACTGTTGGTACATCCTGTCCTTGCTGGTAACATGCTGCTTCTTCTTGATGCCCTCCCCCTCCTCCTTTCCCATAGTAGCATTGGATGAAAATAAAAAAGATAAGTTAGACTTTATCAAAATTAAAATCCTCTAATCAAAGGACATCATTACGAAAATGAATAGTCAAATCAAAAACTAGGTGATGTAGTTACAAAATAAATATACCTGAAGAAGTCTCCCAACTCAATCATAAAAAGATAAACAGCCCAAGTAAAATCAACAAAAAGTTTGAACAGATACTTCACAAAGGAAGATATATGAATGGCCAATAAGCTTATGAAAACATGTTCTACATCATTAGTCATCAGAGAAATTAAAAAACAAACCCCACAATGAGATAGCTACCACTACAGATTCACTGGGATGGCTAAAATTAAAATGGCTGACAGCATAAAATGTTAACAAGGGTGTAAAGCACTGGAAACTTGAACACATTCTTGGTGGGAGTATAAAAGTTTACAATCGTTTTAGAAAAAGTTCTGGCAGTTTCTTATATAACTAAGCCCTGTAAACCAGTAATTCTATTCCTAGGTATTTATGCAAGAGAAATTAGATAATACATCCACAATAGACTTGCACAAGAATATTCATAGCAGCTTTATTCATAAAAATTCAAAACTGGAAACAGCACAGGTACTCATTAATAGAATAAACTGTGGTATATCCATGCAGTGGAATACTATTCATCAGTTGGAAAAAAAAAAAAACTAGTATTGTTTTCTTGATTTCCTTTTCAGAATACTCCTCATTAGTGTGAAGGAACCTGTCTTAGTCATTTAGTGCTGCTATAACAGAAATACCACAAGTGAGTGGATTTAACAAAGAAAAATTTATTTTCTCACAGTCTAGTGGGCTAGAAGTCCAAATTCAGGGTGTCAGCTCCAGGGGAAGGCTTTCTTTCTCTGTTGGCTCTGCAGGAAGGTCCTTCTCATCATTCTTCCCCTGGACTAGGAGATTCTCCATGCGGGAACCTGGGTCCAAAGGACATGCTCTGCTCCTGGTGCTGCTTTCTTGGTGGTATGGGTCCCCAACTCTCTGCTTGCTTCCCTTTCCTTTTATCTCTTTTAAGATAAAAGGTGGTGCAGGCCATGCCCCAGGGAAACTTCCTTTATATTTTATGTGACCTTAGTAAGGGTGTTACAATCCCATCCTAAATCTCTTTAACATAAAATTACAATAAAAAAATGGAGGACAACCACCCAATACTGGGAAACATGGCCCAACCAAGTGGACACATATTTTGGGGGGATACAATTCAATCCATGACAGAACCTGATTTTTGTGTGTTGATCTTGTACCCTGCAATGTTGCTGAATTCTTCTATTAGTTCCAGCATTTTTCTTGTGGAATTTTTAGTGTTTTCTATGTATCTGATCATGTCATCTGCAAATAGAGACAGTTTTACTTCTTCCTTTCTGATTTGGATACATTTAATTCAGAGCCCTGGTGGCCCAGTGGTTAAGCATTCAGCTGCTAACCAAAAATTTTGCAGTTTGACTCCACCAGCCACTTCTTGGAAACCTTATGGGGCAGTTCTACTCTGTCCTATAGGGTCGCTATGAGTTGGAATCAACTCGATGGCAACGTGTTTGGTTTTTTGGTTTTTATGGACATAATACGGAGCCCTGGTGGTGCAGGAGTTAAGAGCTATGGCTACTAACCAAAGGGTAGGCAGTTCAAATCCACGAGCCAGTCCTTGGAAACCCTGTGGGGCAGTTCTACTCTGTCCTCTAGGGTCGCTATGAGTTGGAATCGACTAGACGTCAATGTTTTTTTTCTTTTTTTGCTAGGGACATAATAGACTTATGCAAAGAAAATCATAAAACACTACTACAAGAGACTAAAAAAGTCCTACATAAATGGAAGGATATTTCGTGCTCATCGATTGGAAGAATTAACATAATGAAAATGTCAATACTACCTAAAGTGATCTACAGATACAATGCAATCCCTATACAGATTCCAACAGTATTCTTTACTGAAATGGAAAAACTAACAACCAACTTCATATGGAAAGGAAAGGGACTCCGAATAGCCAAAGCAATATTAAAGAAGAACAAAGCAGGAGGTCTCACACTCCCCAATATCAAAACATATTATGCAGCCACTATAATCAAAACAGCCTTATTTTGGTTCAACTATAGACACATAGACCAATGGAATAGAATTGAGAACCCAAAAATAAATTCATCCATTTATGGACAATTGATTTTCAACAAGAGGTCAAACCCATTGAATGGGGGAGAAATAGTTTCTTTAATAAATGGTGCTGGCAAAACTGGATATTTACTTGCAGAAAAATAAAACAGGAACCATACCTCACTCCATACACAAAAACTAACTCAAAATGTATCCAAGACCTAAATGTTAAACCTAAAACTATAAAGTTTCTGGAAGAAAACTATGAGACTTAATTTTTTTTTAATTGGATAACAAACATAACTATAAATGCATGACTTGCAGAAGACAATTTAGATAAACGGAACCTGATATAATTAAAAATTTATGATCATAAAAATACTTTATTGAAAGAGTAAAAAGACAACCTACAAACAGAAAAAATTTTCGGGAATGACATTTCTGATAAGGGTATGATCTCAGAAATTTATAGAAAATTTCAACAACAAAAAAAGACAAACAACCCAATTATAAAATGAACAAAGGACATGAACAGGAACTTCACTGAAGAGGACATCCAAACAGTCAACAAACACATGAAAAGATGCTCACAATCATTAGCCACTAAAAAAAAATGCCATTAGAGAGATGCAAATCAGACTATAATGAGATACCTTCTCACCTCAGCTAAAATATAACTGATATAAAAAAATAAGTGTTGGTGAGAATGTGGTAAGACTGGAACAATTATCCATTGCTGGTGGAACTGTAAAATGGTACAACCACTATGAGAAGTAATATGGTGCTTCCTCAAAGAACTAGAAATAGAACTATCTTACTCAGAAAAAATGATCCAGGAATCTCACTCCTAGATATATAGCCTAGAAATATAATAGAAGTGAAACAAACAGACATATACACACCTATCGTCTTAGGCTGGGTTCTCTAGAGAAGCAAAACCAGTGAAATTTATGTATATGTATATATATATATATATATATATATATATATATCCCACAGTGGTTAAGAGCTACAGCAAGCTATGGCTGCTAACCAAAAGGCTGCCAGTTCAAATCTACCAGGTGCTCCTTGGAAACCCTATGGGGCAGTTCTACTCTGTACTATAGGGCGCTATGAGTCAGAATTGACTCAATGGCAATGGCTTTGGTTTGGTTTTTTTGTTTATATAAATATAAAGAGAGAAAAACAGAGAGGGAGAGGGAGATTAATCTCAAGGAAATGGCTCACGTGGTTGTAGAAGCTGGCAAGTCCCAAGTTTGTGAATCAGACATTAGACTGGAGGCTTCTCCTGACTCATGTAGCTGCATGGGCTGATGAACCCCAGATCAGCAGGTTAGACAGCAGGCTGATGGCTCACAGGCTGCGGAAACTGATGAATCCCAAGATCGACAGGCAATATGGTAGGCCACTGGCTCCAGTCCCAAGAACCAGATGTCAGCGGATGGTAAGCTGATGGTAAGCCAGATGGAGGATCCAGGGTGAGCAACAGCCAGTGAGCTTTGCCAGAAAGTCTATATATATTGGATGAAGGCCATATCCCTGGGGAAGCTCCTCTTACAACTGAACCAATTGCAGAGCCTTCTCTTAGTCTGGGCCCCACTCAAAACTAGCATCTTTTCTAGTCACTTGATTAATAGGCTAGAGTAGCACACTCAGATGAAGGATATGTTGCCTCCAAAATCCAAAGAAGTGCACCAGGGATTGTGCCTCTTTTTTAATTGTGGGAAGGACCAGATGCATAACTTATCCTCCACTTTAGAGGGGCTATCTCGACATGCCCCACACCACTGGGCTCCTAAAAATTTTATTGAGGTGGAAGTTGCCTGAATTTTTTGGATATATATATATATATATACACATATGTGTGTGTGTGTATATATATATAAGTATAAATGTATGTCAAGGAAATGGCTCACATGGTTGTACAGGCTGGCAAGTTCCAAGTCCATGGGTCAGTGTCAGGCTGCAGGCATCTCATGACTCACATAACTGCAGGGGCTGACAAACCTAAGACCAGTCAGATAGCAGGTTGCTGGCTCATGGGCTGCAAACGCTGACAAATCCAAGATCGCCAGGTAAGATGGCTATGCTGGCTCACAGGCCACAGGGGCTGATGAATCCCAAGACTGGCGGGCAATACGGCAGGTCACTGGCTCAAATCCTAAGAACTGGAGGTCAGATGATGATGAGCCAGATGTAGGATCCAGAGTGAGCAAAAGCCAATGAGCTTTGCCAGAATGTCCATATATATTGGATGCAGGCTACACCCCTGAGGAAACTCCCCTTACAACTGATTGGCTGATCACATCATGGAAGTGATTACATTATATCACAAAATGGAGGATAACTACATCATTACTTAACTGCCAAATCACATCATTACATAACTGCCAAGCCACTGAGAATCATGACCCAGCCAAGTTGACACACAACGTTAACCATCACACCTATATTCATTGCAGCATTATTCCCAACAGCAAAATAAATAAATAACCTAAGTGACCATAAATGGATGAATAGATAAGCAAAATGTGGTACAAACATACAGTGGAATAGTACGCAACTATAAAGAACAATAATGAGTCCACAAAACATCGATGGACCTGTAGGATATAATGCTAAGTGAAGTAAGTCAATCACATGAGGACAAATATTGTAGGATCCCACTTTTATAAGACAAAAATAGATATATATAGAGAGACCAATGTTCAATGGTGGTTACTGGGGTCGCGGTGGATGGAGGTTGAATCACACCCTAAACCATAGATACTTGTTACTTTCGGTGATGGGAAAAGTAGCACTGAATGCGGGTGTAGTGAACACAGCTTGACCAAAGTAAACGATTTCACAAAGAAACACTCAAGAGAAAAGGATATTTGTACTAAATAATTTGACATATATAATTTGGCAACAACACCAACAATGACCAAAAAATGAGTGTATGGTCATATTTGTATGTGTATAGGCATATAGTTATATGGGTAGGCACAGATAGAATCTATATGTACATGTAAGTACAGGTACGTGTATACAGGCACATATATTCTTAGAAGACAATTACAGATACTTCTCAGACATAACCAAACACCTCATGAGATTGGTTTCCTAGGTTTGAAGGCTTAGGACTTTAGTCTCAAGGGACAACTCAGTCAGTTAGCTTTAATATAGTTCATAAAGTTCTTGTTCTGCATTCTAGTGAAGTGAGTAGTATCTGGGGTCTTAAAATCTTGCAAGCAGCCATCTAAGATACGACCAGGGATTTGAACAGGTTGAAACCGGTTCAGTCATGGCCTACTAAGCGAAACTGGAACTGATCCAATCTTTAAAAAATTTTCATTGATCCAGAACCATAAGCAGAATGGGAAAAATTACAGGTTGAAGCATTGGAATGGGAGGCTTGGAAGAGGAGTAGTAAGCCCTTTCAGGAGCCCAGTGCGTGAGACTGGATTACTGCCAGCACTGAGGAGAAGAACACTCATTCAATGCGATGCTGTCGGCCGCCATCTTTGAGTGTGGCACTGCTGTTTCTGACTCTGTGCAAAATCTGACAGGCAATAGATTTGGTTGCTGTGCAATGCATATGCTGCCCTTGTTTTCTAAGAGGAAGGTTAAGTTTCTCGCAGGGTTTCAACCCATAATTTTTCCCTTTCCTGTCATGTCTCCAGTTCACTCAAAGTTTAAAAATTTGATGCTGTTCTGGTGTCTCTTCCTTGGCCATGATTAAATGGGGAAGAACCGGTTCGAAGCTCTGGATACAACTATTCATCTCTACTCATCAGGAGCAAAAGACCAAAAAAGAAATCAGACTCTCAATGAATAAACTAGTCTACAGGGCTAATAGCCTACATAAGCCATGGCCTCATCTACCTTGAGGCCAGAAGAACTAAATGGTACCTGGCTACCACTATTGACCATTCTGGTCAGGGCCACATTAGGTGGACCCCGATACAAGGGGAGAAAAACACGGAACAGAACTCAAATTCTTAAAAAGTCCAGACTTACTGGACCAGTTGAGACCAGAGGATGCCCTGAGACTATCGTTCTGAGATACTCTTTAAACCTTGAATCGAAACTATCCCCTGAGATTACCTTTTAGTGACATACCAAAGTGGCACACAAAATAAAGCATTTTACCTGTAAGTACAGTGCTTTACTAAAAAACCACCTATATGAGACCAAAAGGTCAACATTTACTCTAAAGCAAAGATGAGAAGATACAGGAGCAGGGAAAACAGAGTACTGAAATTGCAACAACCAGAATGCTATTAAAGAGAATGCTGACACACTGTGAAAAATGTAACTAATGTCATTGAACAATCTGTACAGAAATTTTCAAATGAGAACCGAATTTACTGTGTAAACTTTTACTAAAACACAATACACATAAAATACTATTTAAAAAAATAGTGTCTCTGAGGAAGGACCGATAATGTACTCCTGTACTCAAACCCTCCACCTGGAAACGGCAGCTGTCACAGATTAACTGCCAGATTTCTTTGTCAGGATCATTGACCCTAGCTATTTCACTGGTTGGTTTTCTGCCTGGGGCACTGGTTGTGCCACTCCTACATGGGACTCTCTGCCCAGGAGTGCTGGTCCACACTGTATTGGCTATGCCACTCCAACTTGGGACTTCCTGCTTGAGAGCACCAGCTCTCAGTGTGTTTGCTATGTCACTCCAACAAAAGACTCTCTGCTCGTGAGTGGCGGCCCATGCCGTGCTGACTGCCAATCCAACACAAGATTCCATGGTTGGGGTTGCTGGACCACGCTATGCTGGCTGCCACTCCAGCGTGAAACTTCCTTCCAGGAATGCCAGCCCAGGCTGTGCTCATTGTGCCACGCTAACATGGGATTTGCCACCCAGGAGCAGGAGCCTGTCTACGGAAAATAGTGCCTATGGCAATTAGTTTAAATTGTTGAATGATCTTTCACAGCTGGCATTAGAAACTACAATGGCCAACAGAATCTGCTCATTAGCACCCCTCTTCAAGCGACGCCCAGGGCATGTGCCCTACCTGCAATACCTTAGTTACACCTCTGGCCCATGTTGTGCTTACTCTGCTGCTTCAACACAGGCCATGCTGTGCTTACCGTGCTGCTCCAACACAAAACTTCTCACCCGGGGACACCAGGCCACACTATGCTCACTGTGCCACTCTGACACGGGACTCTCCACCAAGGAGTACTGACTTACGCTGTATTCACTGTGCCTCTCCAACACAAAACTCTTCGTGCGGGCACTGATTGCTGCAACTGTCCCAAGATGGCTTTGTTGCACCAGGGAGGTGGGATGCAGATGTGTGGAGAACCCCTGTTCTCCCACCATTTGTATGTTACCTTTTTTCTTGATTCAGCATTCACTTTGGTCTTCCAACCTTTTAACTGATGTCCAGAATTCTGAGATTGTCAATTTCACCAATTCTTGCTTGTTTTCTTCTGTATTTGTTGTGCATGGATGGGAGCATGCAACTGCTTACACCTCCATCTTGTTCAACCTCTTGAGCCCTGTGTTTTTTGATATGCCCATCTGGAGTGGAATTTTGATCACACTGAGCTGGGAGGGAGAAGGGAAGAAGTAGGTTGCAGTTCAAATGTCACTGACTCTCACTGTTTTTACTGAGTTTTAATAGATTTTCTTGAATAAGTGCTTCTTCATTTGTTGTATGCCCTTAGGACCGTTACCATTGACTTTAAATGGTGGTTTGTTTTTTAAATATCATTTTTACCAGTTTTACTGGGGAGTGAGTCTGCAAAGTTCTTCATGTTTCCTTGCTGGAAATGTAAACTCTAATGGCTTTTTGGTGTGTTAACTTGAGTAGTCTGAATGTAAAGTCCCAAGAATTCCTTTTCTTTTAATATTTCCAGTTACCACAAGGGAGATTCTGTTGTGAGACAGAAAGGAAGCAGTCACCATTTTGTAGCATGCACATTCTCCCAGTTATTCACTGAAACATTAATCTAGGTCCTGCTGTGACCCTTCGTAAGTGATTTTTGCATATGTGATTAAGGTCCTTAATCAATTGCCTTTAAGTTAATCAAAAGGAAGATTATCCTGTGTGGACCTGGCTTATACAGTTGGAAGGCCTTTCTAGGAAGGCCTTTTAAAAGAAGATGTAAGCCTTTCCTGTATGAGAAACTCCAAACAGCTGATAGAGTCTGCAATTGCTCTCCTTTCCTCCTGGATCTACCTTCTTACTGCTACCTGTGGACAATATGCTTCAGCATATGCTCGTGGGGTTTCAGGCTGCTCATTATCTACTTTTCCTGACTGCTTGCCCTATGGATTTGGGGCTGTTTAACTTGCCCCCACAGTTGCATAAGGCAATTCCTTCTAATAAAGATATAGACATAGATATAGATATATATAATCTTACTGGCTTTACTTCTCTGGTTGAACCTTAACTTATACTCAGAATAGGGGAGTTGATAGAACCAGTATTTACTAAGAACCAGAAACTCCATGCCAGTAACTCTGCTTTACATATGTAACACAGGTGTCAGTTATGGTTGTTTCAGATTTGAGATCTATATAGGATGGCCTCAAGCCCATAATTCCTGGGTGCAGAGAGGTCTAAAGCCCCCTGAGATTTCTGTCAATTCTCAGAAATTTGCATTCTCATGGGGTCCTCTAATGGGTGGTTACTGCATTCTCACATGCAAACTGTTTCACTCAGTTTTGACACTGATTATGAAAATCAGCACTTCTTTGATTGCTAAACAAAAACCACACATACAAAGCATTTGTGGGTTGGCATTATTTTTTTATCATTGTAAATATATATATTAAATTGGCAAATGTTGTGATATATATATATATATTTTTTTCACATGCACAATTTAGTGACATCAACTATGTTGTGAAACCATTGCCAATATCCATTGCCAAATTTTTCATCACCATCAGCATTATTAAAAAATATCTTTGGCCATTCTACTTTTGTGGGTTCAGTGGTCCCTCCACTCATCCTTAACCTCTCTCCATCTTCTCAATTCAACTCTCTATATTTCTTTTGAAAACAAAACAACACATTTCTTCCTCCCATCACAAGCAGAACAACTTTCCTCACTTCTCTGAAACTCTGGAACTACTGAATAACCAGGTGGGATGGAATGGCTCTCTTCTTATTCCAAGCACTTATCTAAACATTTTTCTAAATCAAGGGTAAGTGTCTTAGTCATCTAGTGCTGCTATAATAGAAATACCACAATTGCATGGCTTTAACAAAGAGAAGTTTATTCTCTCACAGTCCAGTAGGCAGAAGTCTGAATTCAGGGCACTGGCTCCAGGGGAAGGCTTTCTCTCTGTTGACTCTGGAGAGAGGTCCTTGTCATCAGTCTTCCCTTGGTCTGGGAGTACCTCAGCGCAGGAACCTCAGGTCCAAAGGATGCGTTCTGTTCCTAGCACTTCTTCCTTGATGGTATGAGGTCCCCGAGTCTCTGCTTGCTTCTCTTTCCTTTTTATCTCTTAAGAGATAAAAGGTGGTGCAGGCCACACCCAAGTGAAACTCCTTTTACATTAGATCAGGGATGTGACCTGGTAAGAGTGTTATAATCCCACCCTAATCCTCTTTAACATAAAACTACAATCACAAAATTTAGGACAACCACAGAATACTGGAACTCATGGCCTTAGCAAGTTGATACAGACATTTTTTGGGGGACATAATTCAATCCATGACAGCAAGTAAACATTTTCTGTAAAAAAACCAAACCAAACCCAGTGCTGTCGCATCGATTCCAATTCATAGCGACCCTATAGGACAGAGTAGAACTGCCCCATAGAGTTTCCAAGGAGTGCCTGGTGGATTCGAACTGCTGGCCCTTGGGTTAGCAGCCGTAGCACTTAACCACTATTTTCTGTAAAGGGCCATATAATAAATATTTTCAGCTTTGATGGCCATAGGGTCTCTGTTAAAACTAAACAAGTCTGCCATTGTATTATAGACAATAAATAAATCAATGAGTGTAGCTGTGTCCTAATAACACTTTATTTACAAAAACAGTTGATTTGGCCTGTGGGACATAGTTCAACCCCTGTTCTAAATGAAACCAGAGAGCTCTTTATGCAATAATTCTAGTGAATAAAATCTTCTCTACCTTGTTACAATCATGTTATTATTCCAGTTATCTATAGATGATTGCTGTTCTGGTGGCACAGTGGTTGAGTTCAGGCTGCTAACCAAAAAGCTGGCAGTTTGAATCCACCAGTCACTCCTTGAAAACCCTATTGAGGAGTTCTACTCTGTCCTATAGGGTTGTTATGAGTTGGAATCGACTCATTGGCAAGGGGTTCATAGATGATTAAATAGCCCCTTAGAGTGGATAACTAATGTACAAAGGATGATGAGGACAGGTATTCTGGTAGAGCAGAACAAACTATAGGTCCACTTACCAAAACTAGGGTGTAAGGCAGGAATAGGATCGCAAAGAGCAAGTCAAGAATATTAGTTACTACACATTGCAGGACCAAAGTAGGAAGAGGATTAGCCTCAGAGCTTGGAATATGTTCTGGATTGAACTGTATACCCCCCAAATATGTATTGGACTCTTGACCCTTTTACATGTGGATGTGATCCCGTTTACAAATAGAGATTTTTTTGCTATATTAATGATGTCATGCCACACTAGAGTGGGTTCTAAACCTAATCTCTTCTGAGTAACATAAGGGGAATACAGACACAGAGAGGCACAGACAGAGGGGGAAGAGGCCATGTGAGGAACCATCTATCAGCCAATGAATATCAAGGAACACCTGGGGCTACCAACAAGCAAGGACCCTCCCCTAGAACAAATGCCTTTATTTGGACTTCTAGCCTTCATAACTTTAACTGACAATACATTTTTGTTTTTTAAAGCCACTCACTTTGTGGTATTGTGTTATGGCAGCCCTGGGAAACTAGGGCAGAGTGGGACTGTGTCTGCAAGTAGAGCAAAAGGAACTAACAAGTAGGGCAAGTGGAAATTGTAGGGCATACAGACAAGAAAATAGATACCGCTGTTTCTGCCACTAGCCTGTGTGATTTTGGCAAATCATGTCTTCTTCCTCATTCCTCTACTGAGAAATTAATAATTTTGTTCCCATATTTTTCCCCCTCATCCTGAACTCAGAGGAGGATCCTGGAAAACGAAGGATATGCACACAGTGGAGAGACAGAAAGAGCGAACATATCAAATGAGTTGAGTAGGGGAAGAAAAATTCAAACTCTTCTTCTTCCTTCCTGAAAAGAAGTAGAACAATGCCATACCCTAGTGTACAGAGTGATCAAAAAAATTTTTTTCATCCTCAAATCAGGTACAGACATCATAAAGTGGGACATTTGGTACAAATAATGAAAAATTACAAAGATAGAAGAGATAAAGATGTTTTCAAGACTTAAGACATGGGCTTTTGGCATTTGGATACACATACACATTTATATAGTACCTACTATATTTGCCAGACATGATTCTTAGCACTTGAAAAATATTACTCACCACAAAAATACTATGAAAGAAGCAGTGTGAAGCTTAGACCTGAGAAAGAGAGACCCCTGCGCAGAGCACCACTCTGGCCTTCCTCCAGCTGGACCAGAAATCTGTGAGGCCAACAACCGAATATGCACATTCAAAGCCTACAGAATAACCCACCCCTAGAGAACTTGCTGCTGATACACTGCACACTTAGTCCTCTTCCAAATGGCCTCGAGCCTGTATCCAGGGCCTGTGTGGGTCTTTTGCCCAGACATGTCTGCACAAATGGTCCCCGAGTGGCACAAACTGTTTGCACTTGACTACAGGCATACCTTGTTTTATTGTGCTTCGTAGACACTGTGTTTTTTTACAAATTGAAGGTTTGTGGCAACCCTGTGCCAAGCAGATCTATCGGTGCCATTTTTCCAAACAGCATGTGCTCACTTCGTGTGTCTGTGCCACATTTAAGTAATTAGTACAAAATTTCAAACGTTTTCATTATTATTATATCTGTTATGGTGATCTGTGATCAGTGATCTTTGATGTTACTATTGTAATTGTTTTGGGGCACCATCGATAAATGTTGCATGTGTTCTGACTGTTCCACTGAGCAGCCATTCCCCCCATCTCTCTCCCTCTCCTCGGGTCTCCCTGTTCCCCGAGACATGACAATATTGAAATTTCGCCAGTTAATAACCCTACAATGGCCTCCAAGTATTCGAGTGAAAGGAAGGGTCACATGTGTCTCACTTTAAATCAAAGCTACAAATGATTAAGCTTAGTGAGGATGGCATGTTGAAAGCTGAGACAGGCAGAAAGCTAGACTTCTTATGCCAAATAGCCAAGTTGTGAATGCAAAGGAAAAGTTCTTGAAGGAAATTAAAAGTGCTACTCCAGTGAACGCACAAATGATAAGAAAGCAAAATAGCCTTATTGCTGATATGGAGGAAATTTCAGTGTTCTTGATAGAAGAACAAACCAGCCACAACATTCCGTTAAGCCCAGGCTTAATCCAGAGCAAGGCCCTAACTCTCTTCAATTGTATGAAGGCTGACAGAGATGCGGAAGCTGCAGAAGAAAAGTTTCAAGCTAGCAGAGGTTGGTTCATGAGGTTTAAGGAAGGAAGCCGTCTCCATAACATAAAAGTGCAAGGTGAAGCGGCAAGTGCTGATGTAGAAGCTGCCGCAAGTCGTCCAGAAGGTCCAGCCAAGGTAATTGCTGAAGGGGCCACACTAAACACCAGATTTTCAGCGTAGATGAAACAGCTTTGTATTGAAAGAAGATGCCATCTAGGACTTTCATAGCTAGAAGGGAGAAGTCAACGCCTGGTGTCAAAGCTTCAAAGGACGGGCTGACTGTCTTGTTAGGGGCTAATGCAGCTGGTAAGTTTAAGTTGAAACCAGTGCCCATTTACCATTCCAAAAATCCTAGGGCTCTTAAGAATTATGCTAAATCTACTCTGCCTGTGCTACATAAATGGAACAACAAAGCCTGGATAACAGCATATCTGTTTACAACATTGGTTTGCTAAATATTTTAAACCCACTGTTGAGACCTACTGCTCAAAAAACAAAACAAAACAAAAAAAACCCAGATTCCTTTCAAAATATTACTGCTCATTGACAATGCATCTGGTTATACAAGGGCTCTGATGGAGATATACAAAAAGAGATTAATATTGTTTTCATGCCTGCTAACACAACATTCATTCTGCAGCCCATGGACTTTCAAGCCTTATTTAAGAAATACATTTTGTAAGGCTATAGCTGCCATAGATAGTGATGCTTCTGATGGATGTGGGAAAAGTAAATTGAAAACCTTCTGGAAAGGACTCATCATTGTAGAAGCCATTAAGAGCATTTGTGATTCATGGGAGGAGGTCAAAATACCAACACTAACAGTTTGGAAGCAGTAGATTCCAATTCTTATAGATGAATTTGAGGGGTTCAAGACTTCAGTGGAGCAAGTAACTGCAGATGTGGTGGAAATAGCAAGAGAACTAGAAGTGGAACCTGAAGATGTGACTGAATTGTTGCAATCTCATGATAAAACTTTAACGGCTGAGGAGTTGCTCCTAAGGATGAGCAAAGAAAGTGGTTTCTTGAGATGGAATCTACTCCTGGTAAAGATACCGTGAACACTTTTGAAATGACAACAAAGAGTTTAGAATATTACATAAACTTAGTTGATAAAGCAGCAGGAGGGTTTGAGAGGATTGACTCCAATTTTGAAAGAAGATTTACTATGGATAAAATGCTATCAAACAACACCCCGTGCTACAGAGAAATCTTTCATGAAAGGAGGACTCAATCAGCATGGCAAACTTCATTGTCGTCTCATTTTAGGAAATTGCCACAGCCACCCTAACCTTTAGCAACCACCACCCTGACCAGTCAGCAGCCATCAACATCAAGGCAAGACCCTCTACCAGCTAAAGAGATTACAACTCCCTGAAGGCTTAGATGATGGTTAGCATTTTTAAGCAATAAAGTATTTTTTAATTAAGGTATGTACATTTTTTAGACACACTTAATAGACTACCAAAAACATTCCCCCAAAAGCAAACAAAAACCCATTCCCATTGAGTTGATTCTCACTCATAGTGACCCTATAACACAGAGTAGAACTGCCTCTTTCCAAGGAGTGGCTGTTGGAGTCAAACTGCCTACCTTTTGGTTAGCAGCCTGAGCTCTTAACCACTGCGCCACCCAAAACCCATCAGTGTTGAGTCGATTCCAACTCATAGTGACCCTATAGGACAGAGTAGAACTACCTCATAGGGTTTCCAAGGAGCAGCTAGTGGGTTTGAACTGCCAACCTTTTGGTTAGGAGCCAAGCTCTTAACCACTATGCCACCAGTGCTCTACTGCACCACTAATGCTCCTTAAATAGACTACAGTATAGTGTAAACATAACTTTTACATGCACTACGAAACCAAAAAAATTCATGTGACTCGCGTTATTGCAATATTCACTTTATTGCAGTGCTCTGGAACCAAACCTGAAATATCTCCGAGGTATGCCTGTACTAACAAAGTTTGGGGGTTAGAACTAACCCAGCAGCACCACAGAAGAAAGAAAGACCTGGCGGTCCATTTTCCTAGAAATTACAGCCAAGAAAACCCTATGGAACTTGTTTCTACCCTGTAATACATGGGGCCACCATGAGTTGAAATCAACTTGACGCCAATGGATTGGGTTTTTTTAATATGCCGAAGGATTTGTAGTGTCTCTTGTCAGCACATTCATAGGTCTGAAGGGTGGTGGTGTGAAGAAGCCTGGAAATGTAGGCTGAGGCATCTAAATGATATCTGAGAGGTCTGTTGTGGTTCAGGATGGAGCCAGGTGGGGGGATAAAAGGAGGATAGGCCAAGAATGTTCTCTCCTTGCTGCCATAT
Organism: Elephas maximus indicus; assembly: GCF_024166365.1. Lineage (NCBI taxonomy): Eukaryota > Metazoa > Chordata > Mammalia > Proboscidea > Elephantidae > Elephas > Elephas maximus. Next base: position 86,042,142 of record NC_064846.1, read on the forward strand.
TCTGGCATGCAATTTCAGGTTGTTATGAAAGCAGATTTATCATCATAAGAGGATGCACTTTATTTAGCAGTTTATTATCTTCATTTATACCCTTAAAATATTTGGAATAGTGGTCTGTTGTTTTCTATTTGTACTCTTGTGCCAGGCTCCAGAAATGTTAGGGGCAGGCCAGGAATTGGATGCTATCATTGTCCCAATACTATAGATGAAGAAATTGAGACATAGGTTAAATAGCTGCCCACAATTACATAGATAGTAGTAGAAAAGCCAGGATTCAACTTTTGACCAGGGAATTTTCAAAGTACTGTGAAGGATCTGAGATATTATCCTGCTTGCAAGCTATCAAGTTAACCTGCCACCATTTCAGGAATGCTGTCAGCAGACATCAAAGTACTTTATTACTCACAGTACAGCAGGCAGCATGAGCTTCATGTTTGTATCAGTTCTCATTGCCTCCCAAGACCCACAGGGGCAATACTGAGGTGAATTCAGGTAGATGCTGTGTATGCAATGGGTTTTCATCACAGCTGAGGAACCCCGAGCTTGGGAAACATCAATCTTTTAAAGGGGCTGTAAGCAAACTTGCCTAATATTCTCCCTGGATGGAGACATTATTTTTATTATACTGACCAGCACACAAATCTGCCCTCTTAACTGAAAGGAAACACTATCTTTATCTTCCAAGGCTGTTTGTTATACATCCTTGAAAAGATAGCCCACAACAATCTGTCAGTGTCTCTTCTTGCAAGACATGCAGAAACGTGAGATATGTATGGAAAATTGTCTACCTTTTGTAATATCTACCTCTTGTTTTTATACTGCCTTGGCTTCTGGAAAATTTTTCCAGGGATATGCCACTCGCTTATTAATCTGCCCAATGGGTTGGGACCAAATCCATTAAATTTGGCTAATATAATTTAATTAAGGCTACTATCTACAATGTGAGGAGCCCTGGTGGTGCAGTGGTTAAAAACTCGTCTGCTAACCAAAAGGTCAGCAGTTCAAATCCACCAGTCATTCCTTCAAAACCCTACAGGGCAGTTCTACACTGTCCTATAGGATCACTATGAGTCAGAATCGACTCGACAGCAACGGGTTTTGTTATTTTTTTTGTCTACAATACGAGGCCAATTTGAAGAATACTGACCTCAACCATGTACCCCAGGGTCCTGGACCCAAGTAGCTGAACAAATTAGACAGAACGAGGGGACACTGTGTGGTTTAAAATCAGAAAAGGTGTGTGTCAGGGTTGTATACTTTCACCATACTTATTCAATCTGTATGCTGAGCAAATAATTTGAGAAACTGAAGAAGAACGTAGCATCAGGATTGGGGGAAGAATAATTAACAACCTGTGATATGCAAATGAACCTTGCTTGCTGAAAGTGAAGAGGACTTGAAGCACTTACTGATGAAGATCAAAGACTACAGCCTTCAGCATGGATTACACCTCAACATAAGGAAAACAAAAATCCTCACAACTGAACCAATAAGCAACATCATGATAAGCTGAGAAAATATTGAAGTTGTCAAGGATTTTATTTTACTTGTATCTACGATCTAGACCCATGGAAGCAGCAGTCTAGAAGTCAAACCACATATTGCATTGAGCATATCTGTAGCAAAAGACCTCTTTAAAGTGTTAAAAAGCAAAGATGTCACCTTGATGACTAAGGGACGCCTGACCTAAGCAATGGTATTTTCAATTGCCTCATATGCATGCGAAAGCTGGACAATGAGTAAAGAAGACCAAAGAAGAATTGATGCATTTGAATTATGGTGCTGATGAAGAATATTGAATATACCATGGACTGTCAGAAGAATGAACAAATCTGTCTTGGAAGAAGTACAACCAGAATGCTCCTGAGAAGGGAGGATGATGAGACTTCATCTCATGTACTCTGGACATGTTATCATGATGGATCAGTCCCTGGAGAAGGACATCATGCTTGGTAGAGGGTCAGCAAAAAAGAGGAAGACCCTCAAGGAGATGGATTCATAGAGTGGCTGCAACGATTGTGAAGATAGCATAGGACCAGGCAGCATTTCGTTCTGTTGTACATAGTTTTGATATGAGTCAGAACTGACTTGATGGCATCTAACAACAACAACAACACTACCTAAAATATGAGTCTAACCTGAAGTACTGACCTCAGCCATGCAGCTCAGGTTCCAGGACGCAATCAGCTGAACAAATTTCATAAAGCATCAGGGTCTACCTCAGAAAGCCCCAAGTGGCTTTCTCAAGTTTTTGTATTGAACTTTCCACTTGACTTGAGGCATTAACTTAAATACAGCAAGAGTCTTCCTTTGTCCACAAGGAGGGGCTGGGGTGGTATTTACTTAAACACTTCAATGTCTTTTATGACCACCCTTTTTAAGGTGCAACTCACTGTTTTGGGGGGAAGGAGGAAAATTAATGCACATGGTCCCCCTAGAAAAAAGTATTGTTTACAATTTTTAGAGCCCTGGTGGCACAGTGGTTAAGAGTTCAGCTACTAACCAAAAAGTCGGCAGTTTGAATCCACCAGCTGCTCCTTGGAAACCTTATAGGGCAGTTCTACTCTGTCCTATAGGGTCGCTATGAGTAGGAATTGACTTGACAGCAACGGATTTTTTACAACTGTTGGGGCCCGCCAAGTGGGACTACATAAATCCAGGGAAAGCATGACAGGGCCTCTAACATGTCCACCTACCTGGCTTGTAGACCTTAGGGTTGCCAGTTCTGTTCAAATAATTGCACCTAGTCCTTGTTTGGGGAGGAACTTTCTGATGGCAGTCAGCCCAGTGTGTCCTCTTTGTTCGTACAACCAGCCAGATGACATTCATTTGCCCTACGGAATGACTAAGAATGAGGGTGGGGAGAACATGTGCAGATGTTGACAAGGATTTTGCATGGGAGGTGCAAAAGCTGGGACCATACTTTGTTGTTTTTGATAGATTTCTCAGCACCAGGGTGTTTTCCTTCATTTAGAAGGCTCCAGGGAGGTTCTGAAAGACAAATGTCATTAATAACCCTCACTCTTCCATACCTTCCAGAGTCTAGGCTTTTTCCTCCCCAGGTGCCATGTTGTTGCTCTCCCTCTACCATCACAAAAATAAGTGTGTCCCATTCCAGAAACTATAGCTTCGTCTCTTCTTCAATCATCTCCTATCCACACCCAGATATTTTGTCTGGAAGGGCCAGGCATAAAAGGGACAAGGGTATTTTTATAAAACTTAGCCAAAATTGTTTGAACCCCCAAAGCCTCCTTTTGGTCAGACTGCAACTTGGAAAGTGTGTCAACAAGGCTTACCTGGGGTTGCTCTTAGGGGAAATATCAAGCATCATGCTAAGAAATGGTCAGGGTAGGATCCTGAATTTTCAATATAAGAGTATATAACCCTTAATCCCTTTTTTTCCTGATCGTTACCTAAGAAGCAGCTAAGAAGATGCTACCTTTCCAGGGATAACTATGTTTAGTGACCATGCTGCCTTACTAAGGTGTGTGGACCAGGGAAGTAGATTAAAAAATTTTTTGAGCCAATTTTTGAGGAAGCTATTCCACACTCAATAATACCAGATGACTGTGGATATAGGGAGCATGGAAGGTCCATCAAATTCTTTGACTATCAGCCCATAGTTGACTACCTTTGATAATAAAAGGTGCACTATCTTTTTTTTTTTATCTTTAGTTTGAAAAGGGCGCAGAAAGCCAAAAACATGACACACAGATTAGTGTCAAGGCACACATTGGTGTGGTAGAATCTGTTGTGTGTTAATTCAGTTTTATGGATGCTGGCAGAAAACATGAGACCCCTGGGTCAGAAACAAAGGACTTTACTACTCACAGTGCAGCAGGCAATATGAGCTTCATGTTCATATTGGAAATGGTTGGGAGACAATTCTCCATGGGTATCTCACATTTCTGTATGTCCTGTATGCAGAGATACTGATAACTTTTGTTCAGGACTATCTTTTCAAAGATGATTTTAAGGCGTAGGGCATATTTGTGCACTGAACAGTATAGCATTTCCTTCAGGGGCAAAGGTTTAGCAGGTTTGTTTGCAGCCCCTTTAAAAGATTGGTGTTTCCCAAGCTCAATGAAAACCCATTCTATGCACAGCATTTACCTGGGTCCATCTTCATATTGCTCCTCTGGGACTTGTGGGGCACAGGAAACCAATACAAACATGAAGCTCATGCTCCTATGCCCTGAGTAATTACATTCTTTGTCTGTTGTATGCTGACAGCATCCCTGAAATGGTGGCACTATAACTTGATAGCTTGCAAGTAGGGTAATATCTCAGATCCATCACAATTCTTGAGAGTCTTCTGAGACTTTTCAGGTGACCACAGTTTTTGATGGAGGACATCATGTTTGGCAGACTAAAGGGTCAGCAGAAAAGAGGAAGACCCTCAACGAAGTGGATTGACACAGTGGCTGCAACAATGAGCTCAAGCATAACAACGATTGTAAGGATGGCTCAGGACCAGGCAGTGTTTCATTCTGTTGTGCATAGGGTCGCTATAAGTGAAAGTTTACAAATCAAGTCAGTCTCTCATACAAAAATTTATATACACCTTGCTGAAAAAAACCTCTCCCCCTAATGAGATAGCACACTTTTCCCTCCACTCTCTATTTTCCTGTCCATTCAGCCAGCTTCTGACCCCCTCTGCCCTCTCATCTCCTCTCCAGACATGAGATGCCAACATAGTCTCGTATGTCTACTTAATCCAAGAACCTAACTCTTCACCAGTATCATTTTCTATCCCATAGTCCAGTCCAATCCCTGTCTGAAGAGTTGGCTTTGGGAATGGTTCCTGTCTTGGGCTAACAAAAGGTCTGGGGACTACGACCTCTGGGGTCCTTCTAGTCTCATTCAGACCATTAAGTCTGGTCTATTTACAACAATTTGAGGTCTGCAACCCACTGCTTTCCTGCTCCCTCAGGGGCTCTCTGTTGTGTTCCCTGGCAGGGCAGTCATCGGTTGTAGCTGGGCACCATCTAGTTCTTCTGGTCTCAGGGTGATGTGGTCTCTGGTTCATGTGGTCCTTTCTGTCTCTTGGGCTCATAATTATCTTGTGTCTTTGGTGTTCTTCATTCTCCTTTGCTCCAGGTGGGTTGAGACCCATTGATGCATCTTAGATGGCCACTTGCTAGCGTTTAAGACCCCAGAAGCCACTCTCCAAAGTGGGATGCAGAATGTTTTCTTAAGGTTTTATTATGCCAATTAACTTAGATGTCCCCTGAAACCAAAGTCCCCAAACCCCTGCCCCTGATACACTGACCTTCGAAGCATTCAGTTTATTCAGGAAATTTCTTTGCTTTTAGTTTAGTCCAGTTGTGCTGACCTTGCCTGTAGTGTGTTGTCTTTCCCTTCACCTAATATTCTACTTATCTACTATCTAATTAGTGAAATCAGTAGATAAGAAAACCTCTCTCTCTCCCTCTTTCCTTCCCTCCTCCCTCTCGTAACCATCAAGGAATATTTTCTTCTCTGTTTAAACTATTTCTCCAGTTGTTATAATAGTGGTCTTATACAATATTTCTCCTTTTGCAACTGACTAATTTCACTCAGCATAATGCCTTCCAGATTCCTCCATGTTATGTAATGTTTCACAGATTCATCATTGTTCTTTATTGATGCATAGTATTCCATTGTGTGAATATACCATAATTTATTTATCCATTCATCCATTGATGGGCGCCTTGGTTGCTTCAAACTTTTTGCTATTGTAAACAGTGCTGCAATGAACATGGGTGTGTATATATCTGTTTCTGTAAAGGCTCTTAATTCTCTAGGATATATTCCAAGGAGTGGGATTGCTGGATCGTATGGTAATCTATTTCTACTTTTTTAAGGAAGCGCTGAATTGATTTGGAAAGTGGTTGTACCATTTTACATTCCCACAAGCAGTGTATAAGTGTTCCAGTCCCTCCACAAACCTCTCCAACATTTGCTAATCTGTGTTTTTTGGATTAATGCCAGCCTTGTTGGAGTGAGATGGAATCTCATGGTGAGATGGAATCTCATTGTAGTTTTGCTTTGCATTTCTCTAATGGCTAATGATCATGAGCATTTCCTCCTGTATCTGTTAGCCACCTGAATGTCTTCTTTAGTGAAGTGTCTGTTCATATCCTTTGACCTTTTTTAAATAGGGTTATTTGTCTTTTTGTAGTTGAGTTTTTGCAGTATTATGTAGATTCTAGAGATCAGACGCTGATCAGAAATGTCATAGCTAAAAACTTTTTCCCAGTCTGAAGGTAATCTTTTCACTATTTTGGTGAAGCCTTTGGATGAGCATAGGTCTTTGATTTTTAGGAGCTCCCAATTATCTAGTTTTTCTTTCACATTGTTAGTAATGTTTTATATACTGTTTATGACATTTTTATGTCATGTGTTAGGGCTCTTAGCGTTGTCCCTATTTTTTCTTCCATGATCTTTATCGTTTTAGATTTTCTATTTAGGTCTTTGATCCATTTTGGGTTAGTTTTTGTGCATGCTGTGAGGTATGGGTCTTGTGTCATTTTTTTGCAGATGGATATCCAGTTATGACAGCACCATTTGTTAAACAGACTGTCTTTTCCCCATTTAACTGACACTGGGCCTTTGTCAAATATCAGCCACTCATATGTGGATGGATTTATGTCTGGATTCTCAATTCTGTTCCATTGGTCTATGTGTCTGTTGTTATACCAGTACCAGGCTGTTTTGACTACTGTGACGGTAAAATAGTTTCTAAAATCAGGTAGAGTAAGGCCTCCCACTTTATTCTTCTTTTTCAGTAATGCTTTACTTATCCAGGGCCTCTTTCCCTTCCATATGAAGTCGGTGATTTGTTTCTGCATCTCATTAAAGAATGCCATTGGAATTTGGATTGGAATTGCATTAAACCTATAGATCGCTTTTGGTAGAATAGACATTTTTACAACGTTAAGTCATTCTCCTGTCCATGAGCAAGGTGTGTTTTTCCACTTAGGTAGGTCTCTTTTGGTTTCTTGCAGAAGTGTCCTGTAGTTTTCTTTGTATAGGTCTTTTACTTCTCTGGTAAAATTTATTCCTAAGTATTTTATCTTCTTGGGGTCTACTGTAAATGGTATTGATTTGGTGATTTCCTCCTCGATGTTCTTTTTGTTGGTGTAGAGGAATCCAACAGATTTTTGTATGTTTATCTTGTATCCTTATACTTTGCTGCACTCTTCTATTCGTTTCAGTAGTGTTCTTGAGGATTCCTTAGTTTTCTGTGTATAAGATCATGTTGTCTGCAAATAGAGATAATTTTACTTCTTCCTTGCCAATTTGCATGCCCTTTATTTATTTATCTAGCCTAATTGCTCTGGCCAGGACCTCCAGCACAATGTTGAATAAGAGCAGTGATAATTTGTCTGGTTCCCGTTCTCCAGAGAAATGCTTTCAGACTCTCTCCATTTAGGACAATGTTGGCTGTTGGCTTTGTATAAATGCCCTTGGTTATGTTGAGGAATTTTCCTTCTATTGCTATTTTGCTGAGAGTTTTTATCATGAATGGGTGTTGGAGTTTGTCAAATGCCTTTCTCGCATCAATTGATAAAATCATGTGCTTCTTGTCTTTTGTTTTATTTATATGATGGATTACATTAATTGTTTTTCTAATGTTGAACCATCCCTGCATACCTGGTATGAATCCCACTTGATCATGGTGAATTATTTTTTTGATATGTTGTTGAATTCTATTGGCTAGAATTTTGTTGAGGATTTTTGCATCTAAGTTCATGAGGGATATAGGTCTGTAATTTTCTTTTCTAGTGGGGTCTTTACCTGGTTTTGGTATCAGGGATATGGTGGCTTCATAGAATGAGTTTGGGAGTATGCCGTCCTTTTCTATGCTCTGAAATACCTTTAAAGTAGTGGTGTTAATTCTCTGAAAGTTTGATAGAACTCTGCAGTGAAGCCATCCGGGCCAGGGCTATTTTTTTGTTGGGAGTTTTTTTATTACCTTTTCAGTCTCTTGTTATGGGTCTATTTAGTTGTTCTACATCTGTTTGTGTTAGGTTAGATAGGTAGTATGTTTCTAGGAATTCATCCATTTCCTCTAGATTTTCAAATTTGTTAGAGTACAATTTTTCATAGTAATCTGATAGGATTCTTTTAATTTCAGTTGGGTCTGTTGTAATATTGCCCATCTCATTTCTTATTTGGGTTATTTGCTTCCTCTCCTTTTTTTTTTTTTTTGTCAGTTTGGACAATGGTTTATCAATTTTGTTAATTTTTTTTCTAGAAGAAGCTTTTGGTCTTGTTAATTCTTTCAGTTGTTTTTCTGTTTTCTCTTTCATTTAGTTCTGCTCTAATTTTTATTATTTGCTTTGTTCTGGTGCTTGAGGATTTATTTTTGCTCTCTTTCTATCTGTTTAAGCAGTAGGGACAATTCTTTCATTTTGGCCCTTTCTTCTTTTTGTATGTGTGTGTCTATTGATATAAATGGGCCTCTGAGCACAGCTTTGCTGTGTCCCAAAAGTTCTGATAGGAAGTGTTTTCATTCTCATTGGATTTTATGAATTTCTTTATTCCGTCCTTAATGTCTTCTATGACCCAGTTGTTTTTGATCAGGGTATTGTTCAGTTTCGAAGTGTTTGGTTTCTTTTCCCTGCTTTTTCTGTTATTGATTTCTACTTTTATGGCCTTATGGTCAGAGAAGATGCTTGTAATATTTTGATGTTTTGGGTTCTGCTAAGACTTGCTTTATGACCTAATATGTGGTCTATTCTAGAGAATGTTCCATGTGCACTAGAGAAGAAAGTATACTTGGCTGTTGTTGGGTGGAGTGTTCTGTATATGTCTATGAGGTCGAGTTGGTTGATTGTGGCCTTTAGATCTTCCGTGTCTTTATTGAGCTTCTTTCTGAATGTCCTGTCCTTCACAGAAAGTGGTGTGTTGAAGTCTGCTACCATTATTGTGGAGCTGTCTATCTCACTTTCAATGCTGTTATAGTTTGTTTTACGTATCGTGTAGCCCTGTCATTGGGTGCATAAATATTTAATATGGTAATTTCCTCCTGGTATATTTTTCCTCTAATCATTATATAGTAGCCTTCCTTGTCCTTTGTGGTGGATTTAACTTTAAAATCTGTTGTATTGGAAATTAACACTGCCACTCCTGCTCTTTTTTGATTGTTGTTTGCTTGATATATTTTTTTCCATCCTTTGAGTTTTAGTTTGTTTGTGTCTCTAAGTCTAAGGTGTGTCTCTTGTAGGCAGCATATAGACAGATTGTGTTTTTTAGCCATTCTTCCACTTTCTGTCTCTTTATTTGTGCATTTTGTCCATTTGCATTCAGCGTAATTATAGACAGGTGTGTGTTTAGTGCTGTCATTTTGATGTCTTTTTTTATGAGTTGTTGACAGTTTCTTTTTCTCACTTAATTTTATGTACTGAGTAAAAGTAGTTTAACTTTATATACTGTATTTTCCTCAGATTCGGTGTTGTTGATATTTTTTCTGCTGAGTCTCTATTTTTTTTTGTATTTTGTTTTGATGAGTAGGATAGTCAGTCTCCTTTGTGGTTACCTTAATATTTACCCCTATTTTTCTAGGTTTAAATGTAACTTTTATTTCTTTATATTTCCTTGTCTTCCTATCCATATGAAAAATCTATGACTACATTTCTTAGTCCCTCTTTATTGTTTTAATGTTGTCTTCTTTTACATAATAACATCGCTGTTTCCCTATTGTGAGCGCTTTTTTATCTTGATTTATTTTTGTAATTTCCCTATCTGGTTTGACATCTGGTTGCTCTGTCCAGTGTTTTAGTCTTGGGTTGATACCTTATATTATTGATCTTCTAAGCAAAGAACTCCCTTTAGTAATTCTTGTAGTTTTGGTTTGGTTTTTACGAATTCCCTAAACTTCTGTTTATCTGGAAATGTCCTAATTTCACCTTCATATTTGAGAAACAGTTTTGCTGGATATGATTCTAGGTTGGCAATTTTTTTTCTTCAGTGCTTTATATAAGTCATCCCATTGCCTTCTTGCCCGTATGGTTTCTGCCAAGTAGCCTGAGCTTATTCTTATTGACTCTCCTTTGTAGTTGACTTTTCATTTATCCCTAAAAAAAAGCTGCTCTTAAAATTCTTTATCTTTGGTTTTGGCAAGTTTGATTATGTTTTGGTGACTTTCTTTTAGAATCTGCCTTGTGTGAAGTTCAATGGGCATCTTGGATAGATGTCTTCTCATCTTTCATGACATCAGGGAAGTTTTCTGCCAACAAATCTTCAACAATTCTCTCTGTATTTTCTGTTGTCCCTATTTATTCTGGTACTCCAGTCACTCGTAGGTTATTTCTCTTGATACAGCCCCACATGATTCTTAAGGTTTCTTCACTTTTTAAAAATTCTTTTATCTTATTTTTCTTCAAATGTATTGGTGCTAAGTGCTTTATCTTCAGGGTCACCAGTTCTGCCTTCCACGTGCTCAATTCTGCTCCTCTGACTTTCTATTGAGTTTTCTAATTCTGTAATTTTATTGTTAATCTTCTGAATTTCTGATTGCTGTCTCTCTATGGATTCTTGCAGCTTATTAAATTTTTCATTATGTTCTTGAAAAATCTTTTTTAATTTGTTCAACTACTTTATCTGTGTGTTCCTTGGCTTGTTCTACGTATTGCCTGATCTCCTTCCTAATCTCATTCCTGATGCCTTGAAGAGTTCTGCATATTAATCTTTTGAATTCTGCATCTGGTAATTCCAGAAAGGCACCTTCATCCAGAAGGTCCATTGATTCTTTCTATTGAGAGCTTGTTCAGGTGATCATGGTCTTTTTCTTTATGTGACCTGATATTGACTGTTGTCTCCAAGCCATTTATAAGTTATTTATTAGCTTATTTTATGTTTGCTTACTGTATCCTAGCTTCTTGCTTTTTTTTTTTTTTTTTTTGATATGCCCAAATGGGTTGCTCGGGTGAGCGAGCTTGATTATTTTCACCTTGGAAGCTCTGACGTCCTGTCGCCAGATGGCTAGAGCTATTATCAGGTGTATCAGTCTAGGGGTCCATTCACTTTTCTTGTATGAATTCAGCTCAGGTGTCCAGGTAGCTGATCATCAAGTGTGTGGTACAGGCTCTGCCATACAGTCTTAAAGGGGCAGAGGTGATTGGTGTAGGTATTTGTATTTGGTTGCAGCAGAGGGCCATGCTCTGAATAAGGCAACAGGCTGAGAACTGTCCCCGTATGTCTCTGAGGAAAGTGCATCCCTGTTCCCTAGAGCATACAGGTGGGTGGGTTCTGCAGATGGACCATGGGCACCCAATGCTTTTGTTTGTAAGGACTGGCAGGTACCAGTTATCCTTGCACCCCTGTCCCGGGTAGCTGGGTGACCTGAGTGGAGCCACAAGTCCTTATGCCCCTGATGTGGGTAGATGAGGACCCTATTTAATAAACGAAGTGGTTTCAAATATCAAACACCTACTTCTTCACCGCACAGGTGAAATGGTTGCAGTCTGCCAACAAGGGCCTATTTTCCTGAAACAGGCCCACACAGGTCCATGCGGGGGGGAAAGGAATTCTAAGTCCATGGAGCCACTTCTGTCCTGAGCTCCCCTGGTTCGTAGAGCTGGTAAATTATCTTTTCCCCCAATTGTGAATTTATTCCTATTCCAAGGTTGGCAGGATGGCTCAGGGCACTCAACACAGTGTATCTCAGGCCCAGGGAAATCAATAGCCACTGAAGCTGGCTTCAGGGTCGGGGGTGAGGTAAAATATACCTAAGTACTTAGCTTTTGCCAAGAGTGCCATTCTTCTCTGGTTCCAGAGTTGTGAGTAGGCTGTGGTGCTGGTTCCTTCTCCCTGAGGAAACTGCAGCCGAATGCTACCACCAGGCCACTGCAGCCAGTCCCGGGAATGGTGCCTGAAGGATCCTGGCGATTCAGGTCCAGCAGCTCCTCTCTACTTCTGAACTGTCTCTCCCTCCCCCCGCTGCTCAGTTCATTTTCTAACTTTGCTTTTGATGTTCAGGGCTCCTAGCTTGTCATAAATATAATAGTTTTACTTGTTTTTTCGGGTCTTTGTTGTAAGAGGGATTGCAGGAAGCGTCTGGCTATTCCGCCATCTCGGCCCCGCCTCTCCATCCCTCGTTTTTGAATGACAACTTTGCTGAGTAAAGTATTCTTGGTTGGCAATTGTTTTGGTTCAATGTTTTATGTACATTGCTTCATTGTCTTCTGGCTTCTAGAGTTTGTGGGGAGAAACCCTCACTGACTCTTATGAAAGGCACTTGGAATGTTAAATTGCATTTTTCTCTTGCTGCTTTCAAAATTCTCACCTTGTCTATGATTTTCAAGAATTTTATTAGGATATGTCTGTAGTTTATCTTTTTGTATCTCTTCTGATTGGGGTTCATGTAGCTTCTTATATTTGCAGGCTTGGTTCTCTGCTCAGGTCTGGGAAATTCTATCTCTTGGAAAATTGTTTCTATGCCTTTATTGTTGTTGTGGTGCTCTAAGATTCCAATAATTCTGTCAGATTTCTTAATTGAATCCTACATTTTGGGGGTGTTCATTCACTATTCTTTGTTTTTTCTCTTGTTTCTCTTGCGAGTTTATAAGTTCAGATGTTTTGTCTTCTAATTCAGATAAGACTTCTGCTCGTTTGACTCTATTGTTGAGTGTTCCTCTTACTCTATCTAATTCAGATGTTTTATTCTTCAGTTCCAGTAGTTCTCTTTGGATTTTTGTTTGTTTTCAAATTTTTTGTTGAATCTCTCGTTTTGTTCCTCCATTTTCTTCCTGAGCTCTGCAAGTTCGTTTTCTGTGTTTTTGCTTTCTTTAAACATATTTAGCTCCATAATCTGAAAATTAACAATTCTTTGCATTATTCTGGCCTTCATAGGAGAGATTTCCTCTTCTTCATGTTTTGCTTTAAAGTGTTCCTTCTTCTCTTGTGCTTTTGTGTTTTTTAGTAGTTTTTGTTGAACTTGAGCCATTTTATTATCTTTACTGTAAATTTTTTATTCTGTTTATTGTGGGAAAATCCAAGAGATCTGTATGCTTGGTCTCTGGTATTCAATATGTATGCACAGGAGGGTGTGGGTTTCGCTGGATGCCTCTGCTGTTGTGCATGGTGGAGATCAACTTTACTGTGGTGATGGTGAGTTTTTTTTTTTTAGCCTTTCCCTCACCAACACCCTTGCACTCGCACACTCGCTACCCATGGTGTCCACCTGGGGGCCGACTCGTGCTTGCTTGTCAGTCTGGATCATTCCCCTTGCCCCATTGCCCTTGCAGCTCTTCTCATTCCTAAAAAAACAAACAAAAAAAAAACCCTTTTTTTTTTTTTTTCTAGTGACCATTAATTTTGGGCCTCCGCATGGTTTGAAAGTACTCTCACACAGTGTTAAGGTCTTCCTTCTTCCCCTTCTACATGTGCGCAAGGCCAACTCCCACAGCTAATTTGCACCACCTTAAAAAAAAAAAACCAGCTAGAGCTTTCTCAGATAAGCTCCCTTTCTGTGTTCCGTTTTTGGGGTCTTACCTAGTCCCATCCCAAAATGGCTGTGATGAGCTTGTGCTCCCAAAGTTAGTAGGTTGGATCTCTCAGTTTCTGTCCTGACCCTGTTCATCCTCTCTCTTGCTTCTGGACTTATCCCAATTCTCTAATTCTTCAGGTACTCTCCGGAGTTCCAAGATCTTGGTCTGTGCTTGCTTTTATTCATTGTTCAGTGTGTTATTTGTTGTGGCAGTAGGTGGGACCGTCCACTAGCTTTGCTATCTTGCTCCACCCCCCCCCATTTTGCTATTTGTTTTGAGTGCCGTATCTTCTTTGCCTTTTTATTTTCATTTTTCTGACATTTTTTGTGTTTGGTTGCTTTCTTGGGATAAGCCTTTTAAATTTATTGTTTCTTCTGTGTATTTTTTCTAGGTGATTTCTTAGTGGTTATCACACATATTACATTACACAACTTGCAACTGCAACAACATTTAACATACAAATAAGTAACTGTCATAGTTATCTAGTGCTGTTATAACAGAAATATCACGAGTAGTAGGCTTTAACAAAGAGAAGTTTATTCTCTCACAGCCCAATAAGCCAGAATTTCAAATTCAGGGTGTTGACTCCAGGGGAAGGCTTTCTCTCTCTGTCGGCTCTGGAGGGAGGTCTTTGTCGTCAGTCTTCCCTTGGTCTGGGAGCATCTCATTGTAGAACCTCAGGTCCAAAGGATGCACTCTGCTCTAAAAAAACACTGCTTTGTTTTGGTGGTATGAGGTCCACATGTCCCTCTGCTCTCTTCTCCCTTTCATATCTCAAAAGAGATTGACTTAAAACACTATCTAATCTTGTAGATCTCATCAATATAACTGCCACTAATCCATTTCATTACATCATAGTGATAGGATTTACAACACACAAGGAAATCACATCAAACGACAAAATAGAAGACAATCATACAATACTGGTAATCATGACCTAGCCAAGTTGACAGATATTTTGGAGGGACACAATTCAATCCAAGACAGTAACATACAGTTTTAACATACTAAACCTATTCCTGTTTTGCTCCTCCCTCCCTTCTTTTCTGTTGGTGAGTCTCCATTAACATCATTGTACATCCTATATCCAATAGGTTTAATTTGTACTTATTTCTTGTGCACTTGATATTGTACTGCTTGTGGAAATAAACTATTCAGTTTATTCCCTGAAAATATTGTATACTTGGTTCTTATATTTGCCCATTCTCTTGCATTGTTTGAAGATCTCTCTATTTTATTCATTTATTTTTATTTACCATGTGTAGATTCCAGTATTTGTTTAATGTTCTTGCCTTTCCATTTGGAGAACTCCCTTAAGTAATACTTGTAGAGCTTGTCTGGTAGTGGCAAATTCCCAAGCTTTTGTTTATTTGGGAATGTCTTCATTTTCCCCCTTGTTTTTGAATGACTGCTGGTGAAAAATTTTTGGTTGGCAATTGTTTTTGTTCAAAGTTTTGTATATGTCACTACATTGTCTTCTGGCCTCTAGGATTTCTGGGGAGAAATCCGCACTAATTCTTATGAAGGACCTTTGATATATTATATTGTGTTTTTCTCTTGCTGCTTTCAGAAATCTCTCCTTGTCTTTGGTTTTCAGGAATTTTATTAGAATGCGATGCAGGGTGGACCTCTTTGTTTTTCTTCTAATTGGAGCTCATGTAGCTTCCTGTATTTGCAAGCCTGTTTCCCTATTCAGGTTTGGCAAATGCTCTATGATTACCTCTTGAAAAATTATTTCTATGCCTATATTATTATCATAGTGTTCTGGAATTACAATAATTCTAATGTTAGATTTCTTAATTGAACCCCAGATTTTCATTTGGTATTGCATGCTCTTCTTTGTTCTTTTCTCTTGTTTCCCTTGAGATTTAATAAGTTCAGTTACTTTGTCTTCTAGTTCACTTACGCTGTCTTCTGTCTGTTTGAATTTATTGTTGGATGTTTCTCTTGCATTTTCCATTATCTTGGTCTCCATAGTAGAAATTTCCACTTCTTCATGTTTTTCTTTTGATTGGTACTTCTTCTCTTGTGATTTTGTGTGTTTTTTAATTTTTTTGCTGGAAGTACAGCATTTGGATTTCTTTTTGTGATATTTTGAAATTCTGATTTTCTAAGGGAATTACATTTGTTAGTGTTACCTCCACTGTCCTTTCCTAAGTTCCACTACAGGGCACTCTTTTCCTTAGATTTTTTTTTCAGCACTGAGTCAGGAGTTCTGTCTGAGGATTTATCTCTGTTATTTTTGGCTTCTAGTCTATTGCCACAGCTTTTAGGCATTTTTAAAAGCTTTAAGTCTCTGGGTGATTATTCTGGCTGGTTATCCTAAGGCAGCTGATTTTGTTGATGTGTTATGGTCCCTCTGTCCTTTGTGTGCTTGAGTGTAGCCCAGACTACACTCCTGGGCTGGGTCCTTCCCTTCCTTATGTAGGACTGGAGCATGGCTTTCCCTCTGTGGCTAATTGTGCATACAAAGTACTTTTCCACTGGCCACAAATGTGGATGGAAGTGGTGGGGCTTGGTTTCCCCCAGGTGAGGGTGGTGAGTGCTTTATGTCTTTCCCTCACAGGCAACCCTGTGCAGGTTCTCCCACAGTGTCCAGTTGTGGCCAAGGAGCCAGTTGTTTTCCACTGTGTTTGTCTGTTTGATATATTTTTCTCACCCTGGCTGAAGGATTGGCCCAATGGCTCTTCAGTGTATCTGGGTCCTAGAGACTGTCAGCCTTGGGTCCCAACAAGATTCAACAGTCCTCATTTGCATTTTTCAGCCTCCCTGCACTCCCTCCCAATTGTGTGGCCTGTGAACTCCCACAGTCAATCTGCACCACCTTAATTGGACTGCACCTTCCTCAGTTTAGCCCCTGTCCTGTGTTCTTTGTTTAGTGTTGTCTGTCCTTATCCCAAAATAGTTGCAATCAGCCAAGTCCTCTGGATGCCAGTGACTAGAATCTCCCGGGTTCTGTGCTGACTCTGCTCCTCCTCAACCCTGTTTCTGGATTTGCCTTGACTCTGCAACACTTCAGCTGCCTTTTGGAGCTCTGAGATCTCAGTCTGTGCTTGTTTTCATTCATTGTTCAGTGGGTGAGTTGCAGGGAGATAAATGGGGGCTACTGTTTACTCTGCCATCTTGCCCCACCTCGTATCCTCAGAGACATTTACTTTGTTCTTTTGCACGTGCCATTTTTCCTGTTTGTTCATATGGTTTGTGATTTTTTTTGTTATTGTTGAAACCATACTGTGGGAACTCTGGCACTACCAGGTAGAGAGTCTCATGGTGAATGTGTGACAGCAGCCTCTCCCAAGTGAGGAGCCTGGGGCTAGACCTCCACAACTGGTGCTCTCAGGTGGGAAGTCATGTGGTAAATTTGCAACAGATGCTCCAATGGAGCAAGTCTGGAGCTGGAGCTGCAGAAACAGTTCTCCTGGAGAGGAGACTCATGTTCAGGCTGCAACAGCTGCAGCTACCAGGTGGGAAGTCTGGAGCTGTACTGCCAGAGCTGATGCATTCAGGAAAAAAGTACTGTGGTAAATCTGTGAAAGCTGTTGCTTCCAGGTGGGAAGTCAGGTGCTGGAGCTGCACAGCTAGCACTTCCAAAGAGGGAGTACTACGGTGAGAAATCAGCAACATCTGGTAAACTCAGATGGGCATCTGGTGGTGGAATGGCACAGTTAGCACCCTCATCTGGAGAGTCTGGTGGGGGAGTGGCACAGATAGCATCCTCAATCAGGGAGCATAATGAAGAAACTGCTACACCAGGTGCTTCAAGGCAGAGAGTTTGGTGCTGGAGCATCATAGCCATCACCCCCACTCAGGGAGGCTAAAGGTGAAGCAGTGAAAGTTGGAGTTCCTAAGTAGGGAGACCAGTAGTGAACTGACCATGGCAGGTACACCAAGATGAGAGTTTGGTGTTGAAGCAGAGAACTTCATCTTCAATAATTTATAATAATGATAACAACAATAAAGAAGAAGAGCAAATCCTAGGGAAGGGGAAGAAACTAAAACTCCAGAGTTCTCACCGTATAGTAATTAAATGTCCTGGTTCCATCAAAAAAATCACACAGTATATGAAGAAACAAACAAGAAAAATGGCACACGCAAAAGACAAAAATAAGTGACAGACTGTCCCTGAGGAAGGACAAACAATGAGATTAACTAGATGGTGCCCGGCTACCACCACCGACTGCTCTGACAGAGATCACAATAGAGGGTCCTGGACAGACCTGGAGAATATTGTAGAACAAAATTCTAACTCAGAAAAAAAGACCAGACTTATTGGACTGACAGAGACTGGAGAAACCCTGAGATCATGGCCCCGGACACCGTTTTAGCTCAGTAATTAAGTCACTCGCAAGGGTCACCCTTCAGCCAAAGATTAGATAGGCCCATAAAACTAAATGAGCCCAGGGGCAAGGACTAGAAGGCAGGAGGGGATAGGAAAGCTGGTAATAGGGAACCCAAGGTTGAGAAGGGAGAGTGTTGACATGACATGGGGTTGTTAGCCAATGTCATAAAACAATATGTGTACTGTTTAATGAGAAACTAGTCTGCTCTGTAAACCTTCATCTAAACTACAATTTAAAAAAAGACATATAGAGCAATGGAATAGAATTAAGTGTCCAGAAATAAACCCTAATATCTATGGTCAATTGATTTTTTAACAAGTGTTCTGTCTTAGTTACCTAGTCCTGCTGTAACAAAAATACAAGTGGATCACTTTAAAAAACAGAATTTTATTTTCCCTCAGTTTAGGAGGTGAGAATTCTGAATTCAGGCCACCGGCTCTAGTGGAGGCTTTCTCTTTCTTTGGGCCCTGGGGGAAGTTCCTTGTCTCTTTTCAGCTTCTGTTTTCTTGGTTCCTTGGAGATCTCATTTGGAGTGGCATCTATCTTCCCCATCTGTGCATTACTGTCGTTTGCTTAATCTGCTATTTTATATCTCAAAATTGATTTATTTAAGATACACCCTACATTAATACTGGATCACTAATGTAACAAAGAAAATTCATTCCCAAATGGGATTATAACCACAGGTATAGTGGCTAGGATTTACAACACATATTTTTGGAGGACAGAATTCAATCCACAACAGGTCCAAAACCATTCAATGGGTCAAAATAGTCTTTCCAACAAATGGTGCTGGGACAACTGGATAGTCATATGCAAAAGAATGAATTTGAACTCCTACTTCACACTATATACAAAAAAAAAAAGCTGCTTGTCCTTGAGTCGATTCCGACTCGTAATGATCCTGTAGGACAGAGTAGAACTGCCCTGCAGGGTTTCCAAGGAGCAGCTGGTAGATTTGAACTGCCAACCTTTTGGTTAGCAGCCATAGCTCTGAACCATTGCGCTACTAGGGCTTTCTATATACAAAAATTAATTCAAAATGGACCTAAATATAAGAGCTAAAACTACAAAGTCTTAGAAGAAAATATAGGGCTAAATCTTAGTGACCTTAGATTTGGCAATGCTTTCTTAGATATGACACCAAGAGCATAAGCATCAACAACCAAAAGTAGATAAATTGTACTTCATCAAAATTAAAACATTTGTGTATCACAAGACACTTTTGAGAAAGTGAAGACATGACCCACACAATGGGAGAAAATAAGAGACTTGTATCTAGGATATATAAAGAACCCTTTGTTGTTGTTAGGTGCTGTTTTTTGTTACGTGCCTTCGAGTCAGTTCCATTCACAGTGACCCTATGTACAACAGAAAGAAACACTGCCTTGTCCTGTGACATCCTCACAATCATTGCTATGGTTGAGCCCATTGATGCAGTCACTGTGTCAATCCATCTCATTGAGGGTCTTCCTCTTTTTCGCTGGCCCTCTACTTTACCAAGCATGGTGTCTTCTCCAGAGACTGGTCACTTCTGATAATATGTCCAAGGTACGTGAGACAAAGTCTCGCCATTCTAGCTTCTAAGGAGCATTCTGGCTGTACTTCTTTCAAGACAGATTCGTTCATTCTTCTCGTAGTCCATGGTATATTCAATATTCTTCACCAACACCATAATTCAAAGGCATCGGTACTTCTTGGGTCTTCCCTATTCATTGTCCAGCTTTTACATGCATATGAGTTGACTGAAAATATCATGGCTTGTGTTTTTTGTGTGAGGTACACCTTAGTCCTCAAAGTGACATCTTTGATTTTTAACACTTTAAAGAGGTCTTTTGCAGCAGACTTGCTCAGTACAATACGTGGTTTGATTTCTTGACTGCTGCTTCCATGGGTATTGATTGTGGATTCAAGCAAAATGAAATCGTTGACAATTTCAGTATTTTCTCCGTTTATCATGTGTTGCTTAATGGTCCAGTTGTGAGGATTTTTTTAAAAAATTGTGCTTTAGGTGACATTTTATAGTGCAAATTAGTTTCTCGTTCAAAAATTTACACATAAATTGTTTTGTGACATTGGTTGCAATCCCTGCAATGTGTCAGCACTCTCCCCCTTTCCACCCTGGGTTCCCTGTGTTCATTCGTCCAGTTTTCCTGTCCCTTCCTGTCTTCTCGTCTTTGCTTTTGGGAAGATGTTGCTCATTTGATCTTGTATACTAGATTGAACTAAGAAGCATGTCCCTCACATGTGTTATTATTTGTTTTATAAGCCTATCTAATCTTTGGCTGAAAGGCAGACTTCGAGAGTGACTTCTGTTCCAAGTTAGCAGGGTTTCTGGTGGCCGTAGTCTAGGGGTTCCTCTAGCCTCTGTTAGACCAGGAAGTCTGGTCTTTTTTTTTCTGTAAATTTTTAAATTTTGTTCTACATTTCTCTCCTGCTCTATCCAGGACCCTCTATTGTGATTCCTGTCACAGTGGTCGGTGGCAGTTGTGAGGATTTTTGTTTTCTTTATGTTGAGGTGTAATCCATATTGAAGGCTAGTCTTAAATCTTCATCAGTAAGTGCTTCAAGTTCTCTTCAGCTACTTGCATATTGCAGGTTGTTAATGAGTCTTCCTGAAATCTTGATGCCATATTCTACTTCATGTAGTCCAGCTCCTTGGATTATTTGCTCAGTATAATAAAAAGAAGACAAATAACTGAATTAAAAATCTGGGCAAAGAATTTTAATAGACATTTCTCCAAAGATATTCAAATGACCGATAAGCACATGAAAAGATGCTCATCATTAGTCATCAAAGATATGCAAATTCAAACCACAATAAAATACCACTTCATGTCCACTAGACTGGCTATAATCAAATGGACAGATAATAACAGCTGTTGGCAAAGATGTGGAGAAATTGGAACTCTAGTCCACTGCTGGTGGCAATGTAAATTGGTGCAGCCACTTTGGAAAAACAGTTTGGCAGTTCCTCAAAATATTAAGCATAGATGTACCACATGACCCAACAATTTCACTTCTAGGTATAGATCCAAGAGAAATGAAACCTATGTCCACACAAAAGTGTATACACAAATGTTCATAGTAGAATTACTCAAAGATAGAAACAACTCAAATCTCCATCAGCTGATGAATGTATAAACACACTGTGACATATTTATATGATGGCATATTATTTGGTCATAAAAAGGAATGGAGTACTGATACATTTTACAACATGGATGAACCCAGAAATATTTATTCTGAATTAAAGAAATCAGTAATAGAAGGCCACAAAGCATATGATTCTATTTATATGAAATGTCCAGATTATGCAAATATTTGAGACAGAAAATAGATTGGTGGTTGGCTAGGGTTGGGAGGTTGGGGGGAGACTGCTTACATGCACTGGGTTTCTTCTTGGGGTGATGAAAATGTTTTAAATTTGATTGTGGTGATGGCTGCATAACTCTGTGAATATATAAAAACTACTGAATTATATACCTTAAATAGGTGAATTGTATATTAAGTGAATTTTATCTCAATAAAGATATTACTGGAGGGAAAAAAAAAGCCAGTAAACATTGCCCGGCATCTTCACTTAATTGGAACTGGATTCCTGCTCTCTTTTTTTTTTTTTATACTCCCTAGGTCTTGAATAATTTCCATTACTCCAATCCTGGTGGCTGAGTATGCATTCCATTCCACAAAAACTCTATGCTGACCTCTTGCCTGCCTAAAATTTGGCCTTTTGATAACTGCCAAATCCCTAGAGACTCCTTTTTTCCCCCTTTTTCTGGGATCACATAGAGCCCCCTTCTAATGTTTCCAGATGCCAATCACCTGTCTCTGTTGATATGGACTTCTGTCTATTGAACACTGCTGGAATGTTCTTAGAAGATCTTGCCTATTTTGACAGATCTCTTCAGTCTATCCTGTCCTACTCTGATCTTACTTGCTTAAGATCAACCCAAACTTGGTTCTGACCAAAAAAAATTAGAAGCAGGGAAAAGAAATCAAACACTTGGAAACTGAACAATACCCTGCTCAAAAAAGACTGGATTATAGAAGACATTAAGGATGGAATAAAGAAATTCAGAGAATCCAATGAGAATGAAAACACTTCCTATCAGAAGCTTTGGGACACAGCAAAAGCGGTGCTCAGACGGCAATTTATATCAATAAATGCACACATCCAAAAAGAAGAAAGTGCCAAAATCAAAGAATTATCCCTACAACTTGAAAAACAGAAAGAGAGCAAGAAAAGAAACCCACAGGCACCAGAAGAAAACAAATAACAAAACTTAAAGCTGAACTAAATGAAATAGAAAAGAGAAAAACAATTGAAAGAATTAAGACCAAAAGCTGTTTTTTTTGAAAAAATCAACAGTATTGATAAACCACTGGCCAAACTGACAAAACAAAAACAGGAGAGGAAGCAAATAACCCAAATAGGAAATGTGAGGGGCGATATTACAACAGACTCAACTGAAATTAAAAGAATCATAGCAGATTACTATGAAAAATTATACTCTAACAAATTTGAAAACCTAGAAGAAATGGATGAACTCCTAGAAAAACACTACCTACCTAAACTAACACAAACAGAGGTAGAACAACTAAATAATAAAAAAAAAACTAAATAGACCCATACAAAAAAAGAGATTGAAAAGGTAATCAAAAAACTCCCAACAAAAAAAAGCCTTGGTCCTGACGGCTTCACTGCAGAGTTCTACCAACTTTCAGAGAGGAGTTAACACTGCTACTACTGAAGGTATTTCAGAGCATAGAAAAGGAGGGAATACTACCTAACTCATTCTATGAAGCCACCATATCCCTGATACCAAAACCAAGTAAAGACACCGCAAGAAAAGAAAATTATAGACCTATATCCCTCATGATGTAGACGCAAAAATCCTCAACAAAATTCTAGCCAATAGAATTCAACAACATATCAAAAAAATAATTCACCATGACCAAGTGGGATTCATACCAGGTATGCAGGGATGGTTCAACATTAGAAAAACAATTGATGTAATCCACCACATAAATAAAACAAAAGACAAGAAGCACATGATTTTATCAATTGATGCAGAAAAGGCATTCAACAAAGTCCAACACCAATTCATGATAAAAACTCTCAGCAAAATAGGAATTGAAGGAAAATTCCTCAACATAACCAAGGGCATTTATACAAAGCCAACAGCCAACATCACCCTACATGGAGAGAGCCTGAAAGCATTTCCCTGGAGAATGGGAACCAGATAAGGATGTCCTTTACCACTGCTCTTATTCAACATTGTGCTGGAGGTCCTAGCCAGAGCAATTAGGCTAGACAAAGAAATAAAGGGCATCCAAATTGGCAAGGAAGAAGTCAAAGTATCTCTATTTGCAGATGACATGATCTTATACACAGAAAATGTTAAGGAATCCTCCAGAAAACTACTGAAACAGAAGAGTTCAGCAGAGTATCAGGATACAAGATAAACATACAAAAATCAGTTGGATTCCTCTACACCAACAAAAACAACATTGAAGAGGAAATCAGCAAATCAATGCCATTTACAGTAGCCCCCAGGAAGATAAAATACTTAGGAATAAATCTTACCAGAGATGTAAAAGACTTATACAAAGAAAACTACAGTATACTTCTGGAAGAAACCAAAAGAGACTTACATAAGTGGAAAAACATACCTTGCTCATGGATAGGAACACTTAACATTATAAAAATGTCTATTCTACCAAAAGCGATCTATACATTTAATGCAATTCCAATCCAAATTCCAACGGCATTCTTTAATGACATGGAGAAACAAATCACCAACTTCACATGGAAGGGAAAGAGGCTCCGGATAAATAAGGGATTACTGAAAAAGAAGAACAAAGTGGGAGGCCTTACTTTACCTGATTTTAGAACCTATTATACTGCCACAAGAGTCAAAACAGCCTGGTACTGGTACAACAATAGATACATAGACCAATGGAACAGAATTGAAAATCCAGACATAAATCCATCCACGTATGAGCAGTTGATATTTGACAAAGGCCCCAAAACAGTTAAATGGGGAAAAGACAGTCTTTTTTAACAAATGGTGCTGGCATAACTGGATATCCATCTGCAAAAAAATGAAACAAAACCCATACCTCACTCCATGCACAAAAACGAGTTCAAAATGGATCAAAGACCTAAATATAAAATCCAAAACGATAAAGATCATGGAAGAAAAAAAGGGACAACATTAGTAACCCTAATACATGGCATAAACAGTATAGAAAACATTATAAAGAGTAGAAGAAAAACTAGCTAACTAGGAGCTCCTAAAAATCAAACACCTATGCTCATCCAAAGACTTCACCAAAAGAGTCAAAAGACTATCTACAGACTGGGAAAAAGTTTTTAGCTATGACATTTCCGATCAGTACCTGATCTGTAAAATCTACATGATACTGCAAAAACTCAACTACAGAAAGACAAGTAACCCTATTAAAAATGGGCAAAAGATATGAATAGACACTTCACTAAAGAAGACATTCAGGTAGCTAACAGATACATGAGGAAATGTTCGGATCATTAGCCATTAGAGAAATGCAGATCAAAACTACAATGAGATTTCATCTCACTCCAACAAGGCTGGCGTTAATCCAAAAAAACACAAAAGAATAAATGTTGGAGAGGGTGTGGATTGGAACACTTCAACACTGCTGGTGGGAATGTCAAATGGTACAACCACTTCGGAAATCGATTTGGCACTTCCTTAAAAAGCTAGAAATAGAACTACCATACAATCCAGCAACCCCACTCCTCGGAATATATCCTAGAGAAATAAGAGCCTTTACAAGAACAGATATATGCACACCCATGTTCATTGCAGCACTGTTTACAATAGCAAAAAGATGGAAGCAACCAAGGTGCCCATCAATGGATGAATGGATAAATAAATTATGGCATATTCACACAATGGAATACTACACATCGATAAAGAACAGTGAAGAATCTGTGAAAGATTTCATAACATGGAAGAACCTGGAAGGCATTATGCTGAGTGAAATTAGTCAGTTGCAAAAGGACAAATATTGTATAAGAGCACTATTATAAGAACTTGAGAAATAGTTTAAACTGAGAAGAAAACATTCTTTTGCGGTTATGAGAGGAGGGAGGAAGGGTGGAAGAGGGGTATTCACTAATTAGATGGTAGATAAGAACTACTTTAGGTGAAGGGAAAGACAACACACAATACAGGGAAGGTCAGCACAACTGGACTAAACCAAAAGCAATGAAGTTTCCTGAATAAACTGAATGCTTCGAAGGCCAGTGTAGCAGGGGCAGGGGTCTGGGGACCATGATTTCAGGGGGCATCTAAGTCAATTGGCATAATAAAATCTGTTAAGAAAGCATTCTGCATCCCACTTTGAAGAGTGGTCTCTGGGGTCTTAAATGCTAGCAAGCAGCCATCTAAGTTGCATCAATTGGTCTCAACCCACCTGGATCAAAGGACAATGAAGAGACTCCAAGGACACAAAGTAATTACGATCCCAAGAGACAGAAAGGGCCACATGAACCAGAGACTACATCATCCTGAGACCAGAAGAACTAATTGGTGCCCGGCCACAACCGACGACTGCTCTGACAGGGAACACAACAGAGAACCCCTGAGGGAGCAGCAGAAAAGTGGGATGCAGACCCCAAATTCTCATAAAAAGACCAGACTTAATGGTCTGTCTGAGACTAGAAGGACCCCAGTGGTCATGGCCCCCAGTCCTCCTGTTGGCCCAGGACAGGAACCATTCCCGAAGCCAACTCTTTAGACATGGATTGGGCTGGACAATGGGTTGGAGAGGGATGCTGGTGAGTAGTGAGCTTCTTAGATCAGGTGGACACTTGAGACTATGTTAGCATCTCCTGCCTGGAGGGGAGATGAGAGGGTAGAGAGGGTTAGAAGCTGGCGAAATGGACACAAAAAGAGAGAGTGGAAGGAGAAAGCAGGCTGTCTTATTTGGGGGAGAGTAATTGGGAGTATGTTGCAAGGTGTATACAAGTTTTTATGTGAGAGACTGACGATTTTTAAACTTTCACTTAAAGTATAATAAAAATTAAAAAAAAAACAAAATAGAGAAATTGGACATCATCAAAATTAAAAACTTTTGTTCCTCAAAGTCTTTTGTCAACAAAGTGAAGAGAGAATGTATAGACTGGGAGAAATTCTGGTGGAACCATATACCAGGTAAGGATTTAATATACAGAATATATTAAAAAACAAACAAACAAACAAACTTCTACCACTTGGCAACAAAAAGGCAAACAACTCAATCAAAATTTTTCTAAGAACTTGAATAGGCATTTCAACAAAGATATACAGATGGCCAATATGCACATGAATAGATGCTCAATGTCATTAGTCATTAAGTCAAAACCAAACCAATTGCTGTTGAATTGATTCGGACTCAGGGCAATCCCATGTGTGACAGGGTAGAATTGTGCTCCGTAGGGTTTTCAAGGCTGTGGTTTTTCAGAAGGTTACCAGCCCTTTCTTCAGGGGCACCCCTGTGTGTGTGCTTAACCATTTGCACCACCCAGAGATTTCCATTAGTCATTACGGAAATAGGAAACTAAATAAAAACCACAATGAGATACCATTTCACCCCCACTAGGATGGCTATGATAAGAAAAATGAAAAAACAACTAGTGTCGTCAAAGATGTGCAAAAATTGGAACCTTTACCCATTGCTCATAGAATTCTAAAATGGTGCAGTCGCTATGGAAAAAAATTGGTGGTTCATCAAAAAGTTAAACACAAAATTATCATATGAGGCAATAATACCACTCCTAGGCATCCAAAGGAATTGAAAGCAGGGAAGCAAACAGATATATGAATGTTCATTGCAGTACTATTCACAATAGCCTAAAGGTGGAAACAACCTAAATGTTCAAAACAGATGAATGGATAAACAAAATGTGGTACATACACAGGCATAATTTTCCAAATGGAATATTAATCAGCCTGATACAACATGGATGAACCTTTAAAACATTATGCTAAGTGAACTAATTCACAAAAGGACAAATATTGTATGTTCCCACTTATATGAAATATCTAGAATTGGCAAATGTATAGAGACCAAACTTTATTAGTAGCTACCAGGGGCAGGAGAGAGTCAGAAAGGAGTAGCAACTGCCTACAGGGCATTGAGTTTCTGTTAAGAGTGATGGGCAAATTGAGAAACGAATAATGGTGATGGTTGTACAACATAATTAATTAATGTCACTGAAATTTACATGAAAAAATGTTGAAATGGCAAATGTTTTGTCATATATATATTTGTACAATAAAAAAGCAGTCTATGTTTTCTCTTCAACTCCTAGTGGTCTTACTGCAGCACCTTTGCTGACTTCTGATTTTGTTACCATCCCACCTGGCTCTTGGTATCTTTATTAATTTTGGAAACAAATACTGTTGAGTGCCTACTGCTTGTCTGAGAAGAAATCAACACTTCCTATGCTCACGGAGGTAACTAGTTAAACAATTACAACACAACGTGATTTGTGCTAATGATAGAGATATGTGCAAGATGTCCTAGGAGTGAAGATAACTCCAA
Source organism: Elephas maximus indicus (assembly GCF_024166365.1). Classification (NCBI taxonomy): domain Eukaryota; kingdom Metazoa; phylum Chordata; class Mammalia; order Proboscidea; family Elephantidae; genus Elephas; species Elephas maximus. The sequence continues at coordinate 86,069,536 of NC_064846.1, forward strand.
TAATTGACTTTGAATTTACTATATTCTTCTAGTCTCCTTTGACCGGATATAGAATTCACCTCTGGCTTCACCATCACCACCACCAGCACCCTTGCAGGTAGATCTAGACAATTAAAATCAAAATGGCAATAATTTCATAAAAAATTAAATTCATTCTAGGAAATATAAATCATGTTAACCCTCAAAATACCTGGCTCTCATTCCCTATTTCTTGTTAGTGCTCATGCTTATAACTGCCATCCTTGATCTGTTATCTGACAGAAGAATAATAATATCTTATGGAAAATCAACTCCTTAGCAAGAATTTCAGCTCTGTACTGTGTGTCAAGAAGTAAAGGTAGAGAATTAAAATTTGACCTGGACTGTGAATAATTCTGTATACTTTTCTGAAGAGTTTGGATTCCATTCTGCAGCCAACAGAAAGTCATTGAAGGTCTTTATAAGGAAGAGTGGTATGATCTGATTTATTGTTAGAAAGAAAACTATGTTAAACTATAGAGAATAAACCAGAATATTGAGAGGCTCATGTTAGGAAGGCTAATTTGGAATCTGTTAATAGTCCTGGAGAAATATGGTAAAGGCTCAGTTTAAGGCATAGATGGAGAGAGTCCAGATCAGGGCCAAACTGCCATTATTTGCTATATAGTGAGGATGACTGAGATTTTTAGGGTAAAAGACTAGGTGAACCATGATGCCATTTACTGGGATAGATAATACAAGAGGACAAGCAGATCTGGAGAAATTATTAGTGAGATTTCAAATATTTAAGTTGTCTTCCTTGTATTTTGCCTCAGTTTCTCCATCAGAGAATTGTAAAGGCTAGACTGTACACTCTCCAATGTTCCATCTATTACATTCTACAATACTGTTTTCTTCTGCCATGGAGAACTACAAAAATCAGGACCATACGTTGGATCATATAACAAGGAAGATTCTTTGGGATTTATGCTATTGCATGCACCTTTATTACTACCTCATGCTTTAATAAACTAATTTCTCAAAGCAATTAGAGTTGCCAGGGTATCAACTGTGATAAATTGAAATTACCATATTTTTACACAAAAAACACGCACTTTCTATGTTTGTCAACTGCACCTTCCCCCTCGAGGTATTTTAGTAAGTGCTGCTATGCCAATTTTTTTTATATGTTGCTTTAAAAAAATTAACATAGCATGCTTGCAAAAATACCTCTGGGGGGAGGGCATGGTTGGGAAACAAATGTAGACGATGCAGCTATTTGTGTAAAAATACAGTAAGTCAGGACATCTTTTATTTTCACTACCTTCTTAGAGTTCTTTTGATTTTTTTTCACAATTTCAGGCCACTCGTCAGAGTTTCCATAGTCATAAACTTTTAGAATGTCAGATTTCTAGTTCCCCTGGTGGACAGGCCATAGTTAAAAACTTTGGGCCAAAAGAAATCTCAGAAAGTTTTCTCTTACTTTGTTAAAATTGTACCATATTCAGCACTATATCTTCATCAACATGAAACTTGGAAACTATAGGTTTATTTACAGGTTTATTCACTGATTTACAGCAATTTTTTTTTTTGCAGCACTGAAAAACTGCACAAAGGTAGGACAATTTATGCATCCTAAAATTTTAGAATGCTTAGCTAAAGTACACATTTTGTGCAAATAAAACTAAGAGGCAGCACCCAGTGCCCAGATCTTGCTTTGTAACTGCCATTCTCCAATTAAAGCAAACTGGACTCCTTAGAGAAATGATTAATTCTAGGACTATGGCAAGAAAAATACAAGATAAGACGAAAGCATCTTGTAGTTATAGAAACTAAGGAAGTGCTCAAGAAACAAAATGATGAGAGTATCTCAAAGGGACACAGAAGCTGGCCTGAAATGGTTCCCCACGGCCAAATTTAGCAAAATTTGACCAACAAAATAAATATCGTATTATTGAATTATAACCCAAAGTATAAAATAAATATTAATGAGTCCACACTAATAAAAATAAATGGTTGAATAAATAAATAAATGGGGGAGCAGAGACACAACCTCTTTACAGAAGAATTTCAAATGATATATGTATATACTCCCTCTCCCCTCCTCAAGGAGATGAAGCTTACTCCCACCCCTTGAGTGAGAGCTGGAATTAGTGACTAGCTTCCAAAAACAGAGTTAGGAAGGGAAATATAGTGACTTTACAGTGGAGTCATGGAAGATAACCACTTTAACCAAGTGATTGAAGTTAATATCACCAATGATGCCATGTTGATACCATCCCACCCAGTGCCATCGAGTTGATACCATATACCTCCTCATATAATGTGATGAGAAGGACATTTCACCTCTGTGATATTCTTCCTAAAAACCCATAACCACAATCCAGGCATGAAGAGAATATCAGGCAAACTAAATTAGGGACATAGCACAAAATACCTGACCAAGACTCCTCAAAACTCTTAAGGTCATATAAAACAAGGAATTAAGAAACTCACAGATCAGAGGAGACTAAGAAGACATGATGACTAAATAGGATGTGGTATCCAGGACTGGATCCTGGAATAGAAAAAGAATATTAGTGAGAAAACTAAGGAAACTCCAATGAAGCCTGGAATTCAGTTAATAGTGCTGTACTGATGTTGGTTTCTTAGTTTTAACAAATATTCCATCTTATATATTATCATAAGACGTTAACAATAGGAGAAACTGGATGAAGGTATAAGGGAATTCTCTGTACTAACTCTGCAAATTTCTGAAATTTTAAAATTATTACAAAATAAAAATTTATTTAAAAATTATGGGGTAGGGAAGTCTTAGGAGGGGTCTTTGTTCCAGTGGTGTGCTAGAGCTGGCTTGTACTGACTCACCAGATAAAATTGCTAAATTTTCAGGAATTTTAAAAGCTGGTTGTTAAACACAGCCATTATTAATAATTAACTTTTATAAACTTACAATTAAATCATATTAAAAAGAATGGTAATAAATACTCAAAAGGCATTACCTATTATTTTATTACATGTTACTACTATCTATGTTCTTGATGTAATTTATATCTATTTTATCTGTACGTTGAAAATATATAATTACGTACACCCTTACCAACTCCATCTTCAGAGGCTTCACATTGGTAGCTTGAAATTGTCTCTGGTTAGAATATTTGCACCATAGTAATCAACAAACACTACAAATCAGGGCTTCTTCCCCATGCTGCCATTCCAACCTCACTGAGAGCTAGTTTTTAAACATTTATCAACATATTATCGTTGCTAACAGTACAAAATAACCTTTATATTAGCAGAACCTTGATTCAGTAGATGTTCCTTCTGACTGGCTGCACCAGTAGAAGCCTGATCACCTGGTTTATCTCTAAAGTCTCCTTAGCTACTGGGATTTTAGGCCTTGGAAAAAATATTTAGGTAGTACTTTGTGTATAATGGTATTTAGGGAATTTGGATTGTGAAATTTGGGAGTTTCTGCTGCTATCTTTTCTCACTTATCCTCTTCTCCCATTGGCTCCTTTTGTCTCATTAGCCATCTAGAGTTAGAATCATACTAATGAGGTCATAGATTTTAAGTCTAAGATCCACAAATGGAGTTCTGGGAAATCCCTGAAATTGTATGCAAGATTTGGCATATACATGCATTTGAAAAGAGGGCCCACAGTTTTCCTCAGACTTTCAAAAAATGTTATGACTGAAACACGATTAAGAAACACTGATATTGAGTACCCTTTCTGAAAGAACTATGTATACACCGTGTAAGATGATACAGACAAGAAAAGCCACGTGATATATCCCTCTTACTTTTGCATGGTAAATGAAAAAATAACATCTGGTAGTTACTTAGCTGACCTTCTAGCCACCTGTCCTTTCACCATGCTATTTCTAATCCCCCTCCTATCTAGCTAATCCCTCTCTTAGTTCAGGAACATTTTCTACACTTTTTTTCACATTACAATTTTATTGCCCCCCCATTCTTTCTTTTCCATGTCTATAGTGCACACAAAAAAGACTATTGTTTCAATACCTGGTTAATTCAATTTTTAAAATAGTAATTAAATTATATAAACTTGTAATTAAAGCATGTTTAAAAAACCCTTTAATCTAAAGAATTTATATCAAAATCAAGGAACAAAGGATGTTCAACTATGAGGAATTCTTAATTTCAGTATGTTTTACAGGGTTACCACCTTAGGCTGGGTTCTCTAGAGAAGCAATATCAGTAAAGCATACACACACACACACACATATATATATATACAGAGAGAGAAAGAAAGGGAGAGACATTTATATCAAGGAAATGGCTCATGCAGTTGTACAGGCTGGAAAGCTCCAAGTCCATAGGTCAGGCCCGAGGCTTCTCCTGATTCACATGTCTGCAGGGGCTGGTGAACCCAAGATTGGCAAGTCAGACAGCAGGTCTCTGACTCACAGACTGTGGAGGACAATGAATCTCAAGATAAGCAGGTAAGACAGTAGGCCGCTGGCTCATAGGCTGTGGAGGTTGACAAATCCCAAGATCAGCAGGCAAGATGATAGCTCAAGTCCCAAGAACCAGAGTTCAGATCAGGAGCCAGCTGCAGGATCCAGAGATAGAAACAGCCAACAAGTTTTGCAAGAAAGTCCACATATATTGGATTCAGGCCACACCCCCAAGGAAACTCCCTTTCAGCTGATTGGCTGCTCATAGCAGATCTCATCGTGGAAGTGATTACATTATATCAGATCTCATTAAGGAGGTGATTACATCATTACCTAATGCCAAATTACACCATAACTGCCAAACCATTGAGAATCATGGGCCAGCCCAGTTGACACAAAAACTTAACCATCACAATTACTGATAATATTTAGATAATATTTTCATAAGATAAAGAAAAACTTTTGTGAAAATATCAGTATCTAGTTGCTGGCTGAAAATCTAATGGGAACATTTAGGGAGAGAGCATAACAAGTAATGGTCAAGAAGACAGACGACAGAGTCAAATAAAAATGCATCGATAATCCCATTACTTGTTAGCTGTGAGATCTTAGGAAAGCCAATTAACCTCTAGAAACTTGAGTTTCCTCATTTTTAAACGGGGAAAATCGTATTCCCTAACTCACAGAAAAGTTGTAAGAATTAAATGAGACAATACATGTAGTTGGGGAAGATGAGACCCTCAGGATGGAAGGTGCTAAAAAGGCAACTGGAGGAGAGATGCCTCCTCAAAGTAGAGTTGACTTTAATAACATGGATGGAGTTAAGCTTTCAGGACTTTCATTTGCTGATGTGGCACAACTCAAAATGAGAAGAAACAGCTGCAAACATCCATTAATAATTGGAACGTGGAATGTATGAAACATGAATCCAGGTAAATTGGAAATCATCAAAAATGAAATGGAACACATAAACATCAATATCCTAGGCATTAGTGAGCTTGAAATGGACTGGTACTGGCCCCGTAATGAGACAGCACACTCCTTCCCTCCTCTATTTCTTTTTGTGTCCATTCGGCCAGCTTATGACCCTCTCTACCCTTTCATCTCCCCTTCAGACAGGAGATGCTAACATAGTCTCGTGTCTACCTGATCCAAGAAGCTCATTCTTCACCAGTATCATTGTCTTTCCCATATTCTAGTCCAATCTCTGTCTGAAGAGTTAGCTTTAGTAATGGTTCCTGTCTTGGGCTAACAGAAGGTCTGGGGATCATGACCTCTGGGGTCATTCTAGTCTCAGTCAGACCACTAAGTCTGGTCTTTTTACGAGAATTTGGGGTCTGCATCCCACTGCTCTCCTGCTCCGTCAGGGGTTCTTTGTTGTGTTTCCTGTCTGTCTGTTGTGGCCCTTTCTGTCTCCTGGGCTTGTAATTACCTTGTGTCCTTGGTGTTCTTCTTTCTCCTTTGGTCCAGGTGAGTTGAGACCAATTGATGCATCTTAGATGGCCGCTTGCTAGCGTTTAAGACTCCAGACGCCTCTCTCCAAAATGGGATGCAGAATGTTTTCTTAATAGATTGCCTGATATTCAACCATTTCAGAAGGTAGCATATTATCAAGATCCAATGATACTGAAGTTCTTCCTTCAGTTCTAAGTTGCACTGAAGGCTTTGGTGAAAAACAGGGCTTCAGCAATTGATGGAATACCAGTCGAGATGTTTCAACAAACAGATGCAGTGCTGTAGGTGCTCACTCATCAATGCCATGAAATTTGGAAGACCTGGCCAACCGACTGGAAGGGATCCATATTTGTGCTCATTCCAAAGAAAGGTAATCCAACAGAATGCATAAATTATTGAACAATATCATTAATATTGCACACAAGTAAAATTTTGCTGAAGATAGTTCAAAAATGGTTGCAATAACACATCAATAGGGAACTGCCAGAAATTCGAGGCAGATTCAGAAGAGAATGTGGAATGAGGGGTATCATTGATGTCAGAGGGATCGTCACTGAAAACAGAGAATACCAGAAAGATGTATACCTGTGTTTTATTGGCTATGCAAAGGCATTTGAATGTGTGAATCGTAACAAATTATGGATAACATTGCAAAGAATGGGAATTCCAGAACGCTTAACTATGCTCAGAAGAAACGTCTACATAGACCAACAGGCAGTGGTTTGAAAGGAAGAAGAGGGTATTGTTTGGTTTAAAATCAGGAAAAGTATGCCTCAGGGTTGTATTCTTTCACTGCATTTATTCAAACTGTATGTTAAACAAATGATCTGAGAAGCTCGACTTAAACAAATGGGCATCGGGATTGGAGAAAGATTCATTAACAACCTGCAATATGCTCAGATGACACAATCTTGCTTGCTTGCTGAAAGTGCAGCACTTCCTGATATGATCAAAGACTACAGCCTTCATTGTGGATTACACTTCAACAGAATGAAAACCAAAACCCTTACATCTGGATCAATAAGCAACATCATGATAAATGGGGAAAAGGTTGAAGTTGTCAAGGATTTCATTTTACTTGGATCCACAATCAACGCCCATGAAAGCAACAGTCAAGAATTCAAACGAGGTATTGCTGCAAAAGAACTCTTTAAAGTGTTGAAAAGCAAAGATGTCACTTTGAGGATTAAGGTGCTACTGACCCAAGCCATGATGTTTTCAATTGCTTCATACGTATGTGAAAACTGGGCAATGAATAATGAAGATCAAAGAAGAATTGAGGCCTTTGAATTACGGTATTCGAGAAGAACATTGAATATCCCATGGGCTGCCGGAAGAATGAACAAGCCTGTCTTGGAAGAAATACAGCCAGAGTGCTCCTTGGAAGAGAGGATGAGGAGACTTCATTTCACATAGTTTGGACATGTTCTCAGGAAGCACCAGTCCCTGGAGAAGGACATCATGCTTCGTAAGGTAGAGGGTAGTGAAAAAGAGGAAGGCTCTTAATGAGATGAATTGACACAGTGGCTGCAACAATGGGCTCAAACATAGCAACAATTGGGAGGATGGCGCTGGACCTGGCGACTCAGTGGCACCTAACAACAACTACAAAAATTCACAACATAAAATTAAACGTTTTATAATATACAGTTAAGTGGCATTTAGTACATTCAAATGCTGTGCAGCAGTCACCTCCAATTTCATAAACTATCACCCCCTAAGAAGGCCCTGTACCCATTAAGCAGCCACTTTTAACAAAAAAAAAAAAAAAAAAAAAGTTTTTTTTTTTTTATTTTAACACCTACCAACAACAATAACCACATTTCCTCCTCCTCTAAGAACCTGGTAGCTATTAATCTACGTTCTGTTTCTATGGATTTACCTATTGTGGACACTTAATATATATGAAATCATACAATACGTGACCTTTCATGGCTGGATTCTTTCACTGAGCATTGTGTTTTCAAGGTCCAGCCACAATGTGGCATATATCAGTGCTTCATTATCTTTTATGGCTAGAAAACACTGAACTGTAGGATTATACCACTATTGTTTATCCAGTCATACACTGATGGATATTTGGGTTGTTTCCACCTTTGTCTATTGTGATAATGCTTCTATGAACATTCGTATAATGTATTTTCTCGAATACTTGTTTTCAATTATTTTGAGTACATATCTAGGAAGGGAATTGCTGAGTCATATGGTGATTCAGTGTTTAACATTTTGAAGAAATTCTAAACTGTTTTCTACAGTAGTTACACTATTTTTTATTCCCACAAGGAATGCATGAGGTTTTCAATTTCTCCACATTCTCAGCAACACTTGTTATTTTAATTTTTTTGTTATTATAGCTATCCTATTGGGTGTGAAGTGTATGCCATAGTGGTTTTCATTTGCATTAACTTGATGGCTAATGATGCTGAGCATCTTTTTATGCGTTTGTTGACAATTTGTCTATCTTCTTTAGAGAAATATCTATTTGAGTTCCTTGCCCATTTATAAAATTGAATTGTCTTTTTTGTCGTTGAGTTGTAAGAGTTCTTTGTATGTTCTAAATACTAGATCCTTATCAGATACATGATTTGCAAATGTTTTCTCTCATTCTATACGTTCTCTTTTCACTTTCTTGCTAATGACCTTTTGATGCACAAAAGTTTTTAGTTTTGATGAAGTACAATTTACCTATACTTTCTTTTGTTGCTTGTGCTTTTGGTGACATGCCTAAGAATCCGGTGCCAAATCCAAGATCATGAAGATTTATCACTATGTTTTCTTTTAAGAGTTTTGATGTTTTAGCTCTCACTTTTAGATCTTTCACTCACTTCGAGTTAATTTTTGTATGTGGTGTGAGATAGGGGTTTAATTTCATTCTTTTGCATGTAGCTGTCCAGTTGTCCCAGGAGTCGCTGGGTGGTGTAAATGGTTAAGTACTCAACTACCAACTGAAAGGTTGGGAGTTCCAACCCACTCAGAGGAGCCTCAGAAGATAGGCCTGGTGATCTGCTTCCAAAATGTCACAGCCTTGAAAACTCTGTGGAGCAGTTCTACTCTGCATACATGTGGTCTCCATGAGTTAGAATCAACCTGATGACAACTACAATAACCCAGTTGTCTCATCACCATTTGTTGAAAGGACTATTCTTTCCTGATTAAAATGTCTTGACATCTTTGTCAAAAATCAATTGATCGTAGAAATATGGTTTTATTTCTGAACATTCAATTATATTCTATTGGTCTATATATCTAGACTTATGTCCATACCACACTGATTTTCATCAATGTAGTTTTGTAATAAGTTTTGAAAATAGGACATATGAGTTCTCCAAACTGATTCTTCTATTGCAAGATTGTTTTGGCTATTTGGGATTCCTTTCAATTCCATATGAATTTGAGGATTGTCTTTTCATTTACACAGAAAAAGCTGGTAAGATTTGTTAAGGATTGCTTTGAATCTGTAGATCACTTTAGAGAGTACTGACATCCCAACAATATTAAATATTTCAATCCATGAACACTGATGTCTTCCCATTTATTTAGATCTTCTTTAATTTATTCCAACGATTTAAGTAATTTTTGTAGCATGAAGTGAATGTCTTATACCTCCTTGCTTAAATTTATTCCTAATAATTTATTTTTGATACTATTGTAAAGGGAATGATTTTCTTAATTTTCAGATTGTTCAGTCCTACTGTATAGAAATAAAAATAAGTTTTTATATTGATCTTGCATCCTGAATCCTCGTTGAACTTGCTTATTAGTTCTAATAGCTTTTTTTTTTTTTTTTTTGAGAACTCCGTGGGCTTTTCTGTGTGCAAGATCATGTCATCTGCAAATAATGATAGTTTTAACCTTTCTTTCCAATCTGGAAGCCCTTTACTTCATGATCTTGCCTAATTTCCCTTGATAAAATCTCCAGTACAATGTTGAACAGAAGTAGTGAGAGTGGAAATTATTGCCTTATTGAGAGAAGGGATAACTTAGGGGGAAGGCTCTCAGCTTTTCATGATTAAGTATGGTGTTAGCTTTGGATTTTGCACAGATGCTCTTTGGTGAGTTGAGGAAGTTCTCTTCTCTTCCTACTTTGATGAATTTTTACAACAAAAGGGTGTTGGGTTTCGTCAAATGCTTTTCTACACGTATTGAGACGAGCATGCGGTTTTTGTCCTTTATTCTCTCAATTTAAAAGAAAAAAAACTCGTCGCCGTCGAGTCCATTCCAATTCATAGTGACCCAATAGGACAGAGTAGGGTTTCCAAGGAGTGACTGGTGGATTCAAACTGCTGACCTTTTGGTTAGTCGCCAAGCTCTTAACTATTGCCCCACCATGCCTCCTTATTCTATCAATATTGTGTATAAAACTGATGTTTATATTTTGAAATAATTTTTAATTCCTGGGATAAATCTCACTTAGTCATGGTGCATTATCCTTTTTATACGTTGCTGGATTCAGTTTGGTAGTATTCTGTTGAATACTTTTACATGCATATCAGTGAGGGATATTAGTTTTCACTTTACTTGTAATGACTTTTTCTGTTAATATTGGTTCCATAGAATGATTTGGGAATTGTTCTCAACTTCTCTATTTTCTGTGAAAGACTGGTAGTTTAAAAAAAAATTTTTGGTACAATTTTCCATTGAATTCATTGGTTCCAGGGATTTTTTTTTGGGGGGGGTGCGAATATTTCTATTTTTAAATTTAATTTCTTTAATTGTTATAGGTGTATTCTATTTTCCCTTTTTCTTCATTCAGTTTTGAAAACTTGTGTCCTAGGAATTTCTATATTTTGTCAAAATTATCTAATTTATTGGCATACAGTTTTAATAATATTCTTATAATCTGTTCAATTTCTAAAATGTTGGTAGTGACTTCCACTCTTTCATTCCTCATTTTGTTAATCTGTGCCTTGTCTCTTTGTTTCGTGGTCAGTAAAACTAAAGTTTGTCAATTTTGTTGACCTCTTCAAAGAACCAAGTTTAGCTTCATTGGTTTTTCTTTTAATACACTTTATTTGTTAGGGCAGTTTAAGGTATTCAGAAAAATTGTAAAAAAAAAAAATGTACAGAAAGTTCCCGTATATTTCCTCTCACCCTGAACACACTTTCTCCTATTATTAATATCTTGCATTAATGTAGAACATTCGTTAGAGTTGACTAAGTCGTTACATTATTATTAACTCAAGTTCATAGCTTACTTTAGGTCTTACTCTTACTGTTGTACAGTTTATGGATTTTGATAGATGCATAATGTCATGTATCCACTATTACAGTATCATACAGAATAGTGTTGGTGCCCTTAAAATCCTCTGTGCTTCACCTATTTATCCCTCCCTTCAACCCCTGGTAACCACTGATCTTTTTATTTTCTCTATAGTTTTGCCTTTTCCAGGAAGTCATATAGTTGGATTCCATGCAGTATATAACTTTTTCAGACAGGTTTCTTTCACTTATCAGTGTGCGTTTAAGGTTCCTCCATGTCTTTTTACGGCTTGATGGCTCATTTTTTTTTTACCAATGAATAATACTCCAGTGTTTGTATTTGCCACAGTATGTTTATCCATCCATTGATTTAAGAACATCTTCGTTGCTTCCAATTTTTGGCAATTATAAAAATGCCTGCTATAAACATTCACGTGCAGTTTTTTTGTAAGCATAAATGCTCATATGATTTGGGGAAATACTTAGGAACATAATTGCTGGGTTGTGTGGTAAGCCTACGTTTAACTTTGTAAGAAACTACCACAATGTCTTACACAGTGGCTGTACAATTTTGTTATTCTAACTAGCAATGAGTGAAGAGTTTCTATTACTTCATGTCCTTACCTATATTTGGTGTTGTCAGTGTTTTGGATTTTAACCATTCAAATAGGTGTGTTAGTGGCATCATACTTTTTTAAATTTGCAATTCCCTGATCACATATGATATTGAGCATCTTTTTATGTGCTTAGTGACATCTGTATATCTTCTCTGGTGAGATGTCTGTTCAGATCTTTTGCCTGTTTTTTATTTTTTTTTCTTTATTGTTGACATTTAAGAGGTCTTTGCATACCTTGGATGCAGGATATATCCTTTACCAAAGATGTTGTTATTAGGTGCCATTGAATCAGTTCCAACTCATAGCAATCCTATGTACAACAGAACAAAACACTGGCTGGTCTTGCTTCACTTTCACAATCATTGTTATGTTTGAGCCCATTTTTGCAGCCATTCTGACATTTCATCTTGTTCAGGGTCTTATTCTTCTTTGCTAACTAACTACCAAGAAAGATGTCCTTCTCTAGGGACAGATCCCTCCTTGATAAATGCCCAAGGTAACTGAGATGAAATCTTGCCATCCACACTTCTAAGGAGCATGCTGGTTCTACTTCTTCCAAGACAGACTTGTTCGTTCTTCTAGCAGTATATTCTTCTGGTATATTCAATATTCTTTGCTAATACCATAATTCAAATGCATTGATTCTTCTTTGGTCCTCCTTACTCACTGCCCATCTTTTGCATGCATATGAGGCAGTTGAAAATACCTTGGCTTGAGTCAGGTGCACCTTAGTCCTCGAAGTGACATCTTTGCTTTTTAACACTTTGAAGAGGTCTTTTGCACCAGATATGCACAATGCACATGGCTTGATTTCTTGACTGTTGCTTCCATGGGCATTGATTGTGGATCCAAGTAAAATGAAATTGTTGATAGTTTCAATATTTTCTCCATTTACCATGATGTTCCATATTGGTCCAGTTGTGAGGATTTTTGTTTTCCTTATGTTGAGGTATAATTCATACTGAAAACTGTAGTTTTTGATTTTCATCAGTAAGTGCTTCAAATCCTCTTCACTTTCAGCAAACAATGCATCATCTGCATATCACAGGTTGTTAATTAGACTTCCTCTAATCCTCATACCAAGTTCTTCTTCATATACCCCAATTTCTCAGATTATTTGCTTAGCATACAGAATGAATAAGTACGGTGAAAGGATAAAATGCCAACACATACCTTTTCCGATTTTAAACCACGTAGTTTTTCCCTTGTTCTGATCTATGTACAGGTTCCACATGAGCACAATTAAAAGCCCTGTAACTCCCATTCCTTGCAATGTTATCCATAATTTGTTATGATCCATAAAGTTGAATGCCTTCATACAGACAATAAAACACAGGAAAACATCCTTCTGGTATTTTCTGCTTTCAGCCAAGATCCATCTGACATCAGCAATGATAGCCCTCATTCCACATCCTCTTCTGAACATGGCTTGAATTTCTGGCAGTTGCCTAAGTACTACTGCAACAGTTATTGAATCATCTTTCAGCAAAATTTTAGTTGCCTGTGATATTAATGATATTTGATAATTTCTGCATTCTGTTGGATCACCTTTCTATGGAATGGGCACAAATATAGATTTCTTCCAGGCAGTTGTCCAGGTACCTCTCTTCCAAATTTCTTGGCATAGATGAGTGAACAACTCCAGAGCTGCATCTGTTTGTTGAAACACCTCAATTACTATTCTGTCAATTCCTGGAGCCTTGTATTTAGTCTATACCTTCAGTATAATTTAGGCTTCTTCCTTCAGTGCCCCCGTTCCTTGATTATATGCTGCCTCCTGAAATGGTTGAATGTTGAAAAAATTTTTTGATCCTTCCTGTGTGGTTCAATATTTCGCCCATAGAATCCTTCAAAATTGCAAGTCAAACCTTGAATTTTTCTTCACTTCTTTCAGCTTGAGAAATACTGAAGGTGTTCTTCCCTTTTGGCTTTCTAACTCCAGGTCTTTGCACATTTCATTATAATACTTTACTTAGTGTTATGATTGAATTGTGTCCCCCCAAAATGCGTGTCAACTTGGCTAGGCCATGATTCCTAGTATTTTGTGATTGTCTACCATTTTGACCTCTGATATGATTTTCCTGTGTGTTGAAAATCCTACCTCTCTGATGTTGATGAGGCAGGATTAGAGGCAGTTATGTTAATAAGGCAGGACTCTATCTACAAGATTAGGTTGTGTCTTAAGCAAATCTTTTTTGAAATATAAAAGAGAGAAGTGAGCAGAGAGACATGGTGACTTCATACCACCAAGAAACCAGTGCCAGGAGAAGAACGCAAACCTTGGACCTGGGGTCCCTGTGCTGTGAAGCAACTAGTCCAAGGGAAGATTGATGATAAGGAGTGTCTTCCAGAGCTGACAGACAGAGAAAGACTTCCCCTGGAGGTAACTCCCTGAATTCAGACTCCTAGCTTCCTAGACTGTGAGAGAATAAGTTTCGCTTTGTTAAAGCCACCCACTTGTGGTATTTGTTATAGCAGCACTACTTAACTAAGACAATTAGTCTTCTCGAGTCGTCCTTTCAAATTTTCTCTTCAACTCTTTTACTTTTCTTCCAATCGCTTTAGCTACACTGCATTCAAGATCAAGTTTCAGAGTGTCTTCTGACTTCCATTTTGGTCTTTTCTTTCTTTCCTACCTTTTTAATGATCTTTTGCTTTCTTCATGCATGATGTTCTTAATGTCATCACACAACTCTTCTAGTCTTCGGTCATTAGCATTCAATGAGTCAAATCTACTCTTGAGATGGTCTCCAAATTCAGGTTGTATATACTCAAGGTTGTGTTTTGGCTCTCAGGGACTTGTTTTAATTTTCTTCAGCTTCAACTTGGACTTGCATATGAAGAATTGCGGTCTGTTCTGCAGTCGACCCATGGCATTCTTCTGACTGATGATATTGAGCTTCTCCTTCATCTCTTTCCACAGATGCAGCCTCTTTGAATTCTGTGTATTCCATCTGATGAAGTCCAAATGTAGTGTCATTTATGCTGTTGAAAAAAAGTATTTGCAATGAATAAGTCGTTGGTCTTACAAAATTCTATCATATGTGATTTCTGACATCGTTTTTATCATCAAGGCCATATTTTTCAACTACTGATCATTCATCTTTGTTTCCAGTTTTTATATTCCAATCACCAGAAGTTATGAATGCATTGTGGTTACATGTTTGATCAATTTTAGATTACAGAAATTGGTAAAAATCTTCAGTTTCTTCATCTTTGTCATTAGTGGTTGGTGCATATATTTGAATATTAGTATTAACTGGTCTTACTTGTATGCATACAGATATTATCCTATCACTGACAGGATATATCTCTATTTGAGTGAAAGTTTACAGTTTTAGTTAGTTTCTCATACAAAAATTTATGCACACATTGTTATGTGACCCTAGTTTCTCTCCTTATAATGTGACAGCTTACTCCTCCTTTCTGCCCTGGATTTCCCGTGTCCATTCAACCAGCTTCTGCCCCTTTTTGTCTTCTCATCTCTCCTCCGGACAGGAGCTACCCATTTAGTCTCATGTTGTACTTGACCTAAGAAGTACTCTCGTCACCAGTATCATTTTATGTCTTATGTCTTATGTTGTTAGGTGCCATCCAGTCAGTTCCAACTCATAGCAACACTATGTACAACAGAACGAAACACTGCCCGGTCCTGCACCATGCTTACAATAGTTGCTATGCTTGAGCCCATTGTTGCAACCACAGTGTTAACCTATCTCGTTGAGGGTCTTCCTCTTTTCCATTGACCCTATACTTTACCAAGCATAATCTCCTTCTCCAGAAACTGATCTCTCCCGACAACATGTCCAAAGTTTGTAAGATGTAGACTCACCATCCTTGCTTCTAAGGAGCATTCTGGTTGTACTTCTTCTAAGACAGATTTGATCATTCTTTTGGCAGTCCATGGTATATTCAATATTCTTTGACAACACCTCAATCCAAAGGCATCAACTTTTCTTCGGTCTTCCTTATACATTGTCCAGGTTTCAAATGCATATGATGAGATTGAAAATACCATGGCTTGGGTCAGGTGTACCTTAGTCTTCAAGGCGACATCTTTGCTTTTCAACACATAAAAGAGGTCATTTGCAGCAGATTATGTCTTACAGTCCAGTCTAATCTTTGTCTGAAGAGTTGGCTTTGGGAATGGTTTCAATTCTGGGCTAATAGAGAGTCCAGGAGCCATGTCTTCTGGGGTCCCTTCAGTCTCAGTCAGACCATTAAGTCTGGTCTTTCTACTAGAATTTGAGTTCTGCAGCCCATGTTTCTCTTGCTCAAACAGGTACTCTCTGTTGTGTTCCCTGCCGGGCGGTCATTGGTAGTACCTGGGCACCATCTAGTTCTTCTGGTCTCTGGCTGATGGAGTCTCTGGTTTATGTGGCCATTTTTGTCTCTTAGGCTCATATTTTCCTTGTGTCTTTGGTGTTCTTCATTCTCCTTTGCTCCTGGTGGGTTGGGACCAATTGATGCATCTTAGATGGCCGCTCGCTCGCTTTTAAGACCTCAGATGCCACTCACCAAAGTGAGATGCAGAACATTCTCTTAGTAAAATTCGTTATGCCAGTCGACCTAGAAATCCCCTGAAATCATGGTCCCCAGGCCCCTGCCTCTGCTATTCTGTCCCGTGAAGTACATGGTTGTATTCAGGAAACTTCTTAGCTTTTGGTTTAGTCCAGTTCTGTCTTTCCCTGTCTTCACCAAAAGAGTAAAAAGACCACATACAGATTGGGAAAAAAATTTCAGCTACAACATCTCTAACCAGAGCCTGCTCTCTAAAATCTACATGTTTCTGCTAAAACTCAACCACAAAAAGACAAACAACCCAATTAAAAATTGGGCAAAGGATATGAACAGGCACTTCACTAAAGAATACATTCAGGCTGCTAACAGATACATGAGGAAATGCTCTCTATCACTAGCCATTAGAGAAATGCAAATTAAAACTACAATGAGATTCCATCTCACTCCAACAAGGCTGGTATTAATCCAAAAAACACAAAATAATAAATGTTGGAGAGATTGTGGAGAGAGTGGAACACTTATACACTGCTGGTGGGAATGTAAAATGGTACAACCACTTTGGAAATCGATTTGGTGCTTCCTTAAAAAATGAGAACTAGAAAAAAAAAGTTGCTTCCAAGCTCCGGTGTGAGCCAAGATCCATCTGACAGCAGAAATGATATCCCTCGTTCCATGTCCCCTGTTGAATCCAGCTTGAACTTCTGCAGTTCCCTATCGATGTACTGCTATAATCACTTTTGAATGATCTTCAGCAAGATGTTACTTGTCCCAGGTATGACGCAGGGAGAACTAGTCCAGTGTAGGCACCTGGGGACCTAGGATGACCATGTTGCACTTCTGTAAATCACAGGACTCAGTGGTCATTGAGGATGTGGCTGTGGAGTTTACCCAGGAAGAGTGGGCCCTGATGGATCTTGTGCAGAGGAAACTGTACAAAGATGTGATGATGGAAACCTTCAGAAACCTGGCCTCAGTAGTGATGGAGAGAAGTTATCCAGTGAATATCTAATAGTGGAATTCGTGAAGAGTGACACCTCGTCCTCCATCTTAGGAGATATCTGCAGATTGCATGGCATTGACGATGACTATAAAAATCAGGGGAGACGTATGAGAAAGCCTATGGTAAAGAACCTCCTTGAAAGTAATGAAGAAAATCAAGGAGGAAAAACCTTCAGACGGATTTCAAATCTTACTGTGTTCAAAAGAACCCCTACTGTTGTAAATTCTTCTGAATGCCATGAATCCTTCATCAACCACTCATCACTTAAGCATCATATCAGATCTCCCTCTGGTTGTAATATTTATCAATACAAGAAATGTAGAGAAGCCTTCAGTTGTCCCTGTGACCTAAGCAGTCCTGTAAGAACCCTTATTGAAGAGAAACCCTATAAATGTAAGGTGACAGCACCCCTTGGAGAGAAACCCTATGAATGTAACCAACATAAGAAAGATTTCTGTAGTTTCTCATCTTTTCAAACGCATGTGAGAGGTTGTAAGCATAAATGTAAAGAATGTTGGAAAACCTATCCCTCATCACACCTTTTACATAAAAAATTTCGTAACGGAGAAATGCCTTATGAATGGAAAGAATGTGGCAAAGTCATCAGTCATTCCTCATCCCTCGTTATACATATAGGAACTCACAATGGAGAGAGGCTTTACAAATGTAAGGAATGTGAGAAAGCTTTTAGCAAGTCCTCAGCACTAACTTCACATATAAGAGTTCACACTGGAGAGAAGCCTTATGAATGTAAGGAATGTGGAAAAGCCTTTAGTCATTCCTCAACCCTTGCTACTCATATAAGAGTTCACACTGGAGAGAAGCCTTATGGATGTAAGGAATGTGGGAAAGCCTTTAGTAGTTATAAACACAAGCTTAGAGAATTTGCAAAAACCAACCAAAGCTACAAGAAATACTAAAGGAAATTGTTTGGTCAGAAAACCAATAATATCAGATACCAACACAACACAAGGTCACAGAACAGAACATCCTGATATCAACTCAAATAGGGAAATCACAAAAACAAATTAAGATTAATTAAAAAAAGTGCTCAAAACAGGGAATCATTGAAGTCAATATGTAAAAGATCACAATAATCAAAAAGAGGACTAAATACAGGTGGCATAGAACTGCCATATGGAGAGGGATACAAGGCGATATAGGACAATAGAAGTTAGGCTTTTACTTAGAAAAATAGGGGTAAATATTAAGGTAACCACAAAGAGGTATAACAATTCCATAACTCAAAATAAAAGCCAAGAAAAACATAACGACTCAACAAACATAAAGTCAAATACTATGAAAATGAGGATCTGACAATTTACAAAGAAAAACATCTCAGCACAAAAAAGTAAGTGGAAAAATGAAATTGTCAACAACACACATAAAAAGGCATCAAAATGACAACACTTACTTGTCTATAATTATGCTGAATGTAAATGGACTAAATGCACCAATAAAGAGACAGAGAGTCTCCGACTGGGTAAAGACACACGATCCGTCTATACGCTGCCTACAAGAGACGCGCCTTAGACTTAGAGACACAAACTAAAACTCAAAGGATGGAAAAAAATATATGAAGCAAACAATAAGCAAAAAAGAAGAGTAGCAATATTAATTTCTGACAAAATAGACTTTAAAGTTAAATCCACCACAAAGGATAAAGAAGGACACTACATAATGATAAAAGGGACAATTGATCAGGAAGACATAACCATATTAAATATTTATGCACCCAATGACAGGGCTGCAAGATACATAAATCAAATTTTAACAGAACTGAAAAGTGAGATAGACACCTCCACAATTATAGTAGGAGACTTCAACACACCACTTTCGGAGAAGAACAGGACATCCAGTAAGAAGCTCAATAGAGACATGGAAGACCTAATTACAACAATCAACCAACTTGACCTCATTGACTTATACAGAACTCTCCACCCAACTGCTGCAAAGTATACTTTTTTTTTTCTAGCGCACATGGAACATTCTCTAGAATAGACCACATATTAGGTCATAAAACAAACCTTTGCAGAATCCAAAACATCGAAATATTACAAAGCATCTTCTTACACCACAAGGCAATAAAAGTAGAAATCAATAACAGAAAAACTAGGGAAAAGAATTCAAATACTTGGAAAATGAACAATACCCTCCTGAAAAAAGACTGGGTCATAGACGACATTAAGGAGGGAATAAGGAAATTCATAGAATGTAACAAGAATGAAAATACTTCCTATCAAAACCTCTGGGACACAGCAAAAGCAGTGCTCAGAGGCCAATTTATATCAATAAATGCACACATACAAAAAGAAGAAAGAGCCAAAATCAGAAAACTGTCCCTACAACTTGAACAAATAGAAAGTGAGCAACAAAAGAATCCATCAGGCACCCGAAGAAAACAAATAATAAAAATTAGAGCTGAACTAAATGAATTAGAGAACAGAAAAACAATTGAAAGAATTAACAAAGCCAAAAGCTGGTTCTTTGAAAAAATTACCAAAATCGATGAACCATTGGCTAGACTGACTAAAGAAATACAGGAAAGGAATCAAATAACCGGAATAAGAAACGAGAAGAGCCACATCACAACAGACCCAACTGAAATTAAAAGAATCATATCAGATTATTACCAAAAATTGTACTCTAACAAATTTGAAAACCTAGAAGAAATGGATGAATTCCTGGAAAAACACTACCTACCTAAACTAACACAATCAGAAGTAGAACAACTAAATAGACCAATAAGAAAAAAAGAGATTGAAAGGGTAATCAAAAAACTCCCAACAAAAAAATAACCCTGGCCCGGATGGCTATACTGCAGAGTTCTACCAAACTTTCAGAGAAGAGATAACACCACTACTACTAAAGGTATTTCAAAGCATAGAAAATGACGGAATACTACCCAACTCATTCTATGAAGCCACCATCTCCCTGATACCAAAACCAGGTAAAGACACCACAAAAAAAGAAAATTACAGACCTATATCCCTCATGAACATAGATGCAAAAATCCTCAACAAAACTCTACCCAATAGAATTCAACAACATATCAAAAAAATAATTCACCATGACCAAGTGGGATTTATACCAGGTATGCAAGGCTTTTATGCAAGGCTGGTTTAATATTAGAAAAACCATTAATGTAATCCACCATATAAATAAAACAAAAGACAAAAACCACATTGTCTTATCAATTGATGCAGAAAAGGCATTTCACAAAGTCCAACACACATTTATGATAAAAACTCTTACCAAAATAGGAATTGAAGGAAAATTCCTCAACATAATAAAGGGCATCTATGCAAAGCCAACAGCCAACATCACTCTAAATGGAGAGAACCTGAAAGCATTTCCCTTGAGAACGGGAACCAGACAAGGATGCCCTTTATCACCGCTCTTATTCAACATTGTGCTAGAAGTCCTAGGCAGAGCAATTAGCCTAGACAAAGAAATAAAGGGCATCCGGATTGGCAAAGAGGAAGTAAAATTATCTCTATTTGCAGATGACATGATCTTATACACAGAAAACCCCAAGGAATCCTCCAGAAAACTACTGAAACTGATAGAAGAGTTTGGCAGAGTCTCAGGTTATAAGATAAACATACAAAGATCACTTGGATTCCTCTACATCAACAAAAAGAACATCGAAGAGGAAATAACCAAATCACTACCATTCACAGTAGCCCCCAAGAAGATAAAATACTTAGGAATAAATCTTACCAAGGATGTAAAAGACCTACACAAAGAAAACTACAAAGCTCTACTACAAGAAATTAAAAAGGACATACTTAAGTGGAAAAACATACCTTGCTCATGGAAAGGAAGACTTAACATAGTAAAAATGTCTATTCTACCAAAAGCCATCTATATATACAATGCACTTCCGATCCAAATTCCAATGTCATTTTTTAAGGTGATAGAGAAACAAATCACCAACTTCATATGGAAGGGAAAGAAGCCTCGGAGAAGCAAAGCATTACTGAAAAAGAAGAAAGTGGAAGGCCTCACTCTACCTGATTTCAGAACCTATTATACAGCCACAGTAGTCAAAACAGCCTGGTACTGGTACAACAGCAGACACATAGACCAGTGGAACAGAATTAAGAACCCAGATATAAATCCATCCACATATGAGCAGCTGATATTTGACAAAGGCCCAGTGTCAGTTAATTGGGGAAAAGATAATCTTTTTAACAAATGGTGCTGTCATAACTGGATATCCATTTGTAAAAAAAATGAAACAGGACCCATACCTCACACCATGCACAAAAACTAACTCCAAGTGGATCAAAGACCTAAACATAAAGACTAAAACGATAAAGATCATGGAAGAAAAAATAGGGACAACCTTAGGAGTCCTAATACAAGGCATAAACAGAATACAAAACACTACCAAAAATGATGAAGAGAAACCAGATAACTGGGAACTCCTAAAAATCAAACACCTATGCTCATCTAAAGACTTCACCAAAAGAGTAAAAAGACCACCTACAGACTGGGAAAGAATTTTCAGCTATGACATCTCCGACCAGCGCCTGATCTCTGAAATCTATATGATTCTGTCAAAACTCAACCACAAAAAGACAAACAACCCAATCGAGAAGTGGGCAAAGGATATGAACACACACTTCACTAAAAAAGATATTCAGGCAGCTAACAGATACATGAGAAAATGCTCTCGATCATTAGCCATTAGAGAAATGCAAATTAAAACTACGATGAGATTCCATCTCACTCCAACAAGGCTGCCATTCATCCAAAAAAACACGAAATAATAAATGTTGGAGAGGCTGCAGAGAGATTGGAACTCTCATACACTGCTGGTGGGAATGTAAAATGGTACAACCACTTTGGAAATCTATCTGGCGTTTTCTTAAACAGTTAGAAATAGAACTACCATACAACCCAGAAATCCCACTCCTTGGAATATACCCTAGAGAAATAAGAGCCTTCACACAAACAGATATATGCACACCCATGTTTATCGCAGCTCTGTTTACAAAAGCAAAAAGCTGGAAGCAACCAAGGTGTCCATCAACGGATGAATGGTTAAATAAATTGTGGTATATTCACACAATGGAATACATGCATCGATAAAGAACAGTGAGGAATCTGTGAAACATTTCATAACATGGAGGAACCTGGAAGGCATTATGCTGAGCGAAATTAGTCAGAGGCAAAAGGACAAATATTGTATAAGACCACTATTATAAGATTTTGAGAAATAGTATAAACTGAGAAGAACACATACTTTTGTGGTTACGAGTCGGGGAGGGAGGGAGGGTGGGAGAGGGTTTTTTACTGATTAATTAGTAGCCAAGAACTGCTTTAGGTGAAGGGAAGGACAATACTCAATACATGGAAGTTCAGCTCAACTGGACTGGACCAAAAGCAAAGAAGTTTCCGGGATAAAATGAATGCTTCAAAGGTCAGCGGAACAATGGCGGGGGTTTGGGGACCATGGTTTAAGGGGACTTCTAAGTCAATTGGCAAAATAATTCTATTATGAAAATATTCTGCATCCCACTTTGAAATGTGGCGTCTGGGGTCTTAAATGCTAACAAGCGGCCATCTAAATGCATCAGTTGGTCTCAACCCACATGGAGCAAAGGTGAATGAAGAACACCAAAGACATAAGGTAATTATGAGCCCAAGAGTCAAATGGGCTACATAACTCAGAGACCACATGAGCCTGAGACCAGAAGAACTATACGGTGCTCGGCTACAACTGATGACTGCCTGACAGGGAACACAACAGAGAATCCCTGAAGGAGCAGGAGAGCAGTGGGATGCAGACCTCAAATTCTCATAAGGAGACCAGACTTAATGGTCTGACTGAGACTAGATGGACCCTGGAGATCATGGTCCCCAAACCTTCTGTTAGCCCAAAATAGGAGCCATTCCCAACACCAACTCTTCAGACAGGGATTGGACTGGACTATAAGATAGAGAATGATACTGGTGAGGAGTGCGCTTCTTGGATCAAGTAGACACATGAGATTATGTGTGCAGCTCCTTTCTGGAGGGAAGATGTGGAGGCCGAGGGGACAGGAGCTGGCTGAATGGACTCAGAAATACAGGGTGGAGAGAAGGCGTGTGCTGTCTCACTAGGGGGAGAACAACTAGGAGTATATAGCAAGGTGTTTATAAGGTTTTGTATGAGAGGCTGACTTGATTTGTAAACTTTCACTGAAAGCACAATAAAAATTTTAAAAAAATGACTCATCTATCTACAAGAAACATACCTTAGACCCAAAGACACATATAGGTTGAAAGTGAAAGGATAAAAAAAAAATTCTATGCAAACAGCAACCAAAAGAGAGCTGGGTTGGCTATATTATCAAACAGAATAGACTTTAAGTCAACATTTGTTATAAGGACCAAGAAGGTCATTAAATAATAAGAGTCAATTCATCAAGAAGATATAACAATTGTAAATAGATATGCATCCAAAGCCCAAAAATATGAGTTAAATAATGACAGAATTGAAGGGAGAGATACATATTTCTACAGTAATAGTTGGAATTTCAGTACAATACTTTCAATAAAGGACAGAACATTTCAAAAGAAGATCTATAAAGAAATAGAGTATTTGAACAACACTGTAAACCAACTAGACCTAACAAATATATATAGCACACTCCACCCAATAACAGCACAATACACTTTCTTTTCCAGTACATATGTATCACTTTCCAGGATAAACTATATGTATAGGGTCGTTATGAGTCTGGAAGTGACTGGAGGGTATCGGGTTTCTTTTTTTGGGTTTTTGGTCACAAAATAAGTCTCAATAAATTTTAAAAGATTTAAATCTTACTAAGTACCTTGTATGACCATAGTGGAATGAATCTAGAAATCAGTGAGAGAAAGAAAACTGGAGAATACACAAATATGTGAAAATTAGACAACACACTATTAAATATCCAATGAGTCAAAGAAGAAATCAAAATGAAAATCAGAATATAGTTAGAGATGGGTGAAAATGAAAGCACAATAGAAAATCAATTATTGTAATATACCACAATAATAGAACAAAGGGAAAGAACCACTTTATCATCCCAATTGATGCAAAAAAGGTATTTGACAAAATTCAACATATTTTAATAGTAAAAACGTGCCATAAAATAGAGAAAAAATGCAAATTTCTCAATATAATAAAGGGCATGTATAAAAACCCACAGCCAAGATTATACTCAATGGAAAGAAATTGAAAGCTTTTCCCCTAAGATCAGGAATAACATAAGGATGTCCACTTTCACCAGTGATTGTAATATTATACTGGAATTTCCAGCAAGAGCAATTAGGCAATAAAAAGAAACAAAAATGTATGCAAATCAGAAAGAAATAACTAAAACTATCTCTCTTCACAGATAACATGATCCTATGTGTAAAAATTCCCAAGTAATCCACAATAAAGCTAATAGAGCTAATAAATCAATTCGGTAAAGTCCTAGGGTAGAAGATCAACCCTCAAAAAGCAGTTGGTCCTTATACACCAGCTATGGACAATTCAAAAAAATAAAAAGAAAACAATTCCATTTACAATAGCATCTAAAACAATAAAATACCTAGGAATAAATTTAACCTGGGATGTGAATGATTTGTACACTAAAAATTATAAAACATTGCAGAAAGAAATTAAAGACTTAAATAAATAGAAAGATATCCCATGTTAATGGATTGGAACACATAATCTTGTTAAGATGTCAATATTACTCGAAGCTATCGATAGATTTAATGCAATCTCTATCAAAATGCCAACAACACTGTTTGCAGAAATAGAAAAGCCAATGCTTAAATTCATATGGAATTGCAAGGGTACCCAAACAGGCAAAGCAATCTTGGAAAAGAAGAACAAATGAGGAGGACTCATACTTGACAATTTCAAACCATACTATAAGGCTAGAGTAATCAAAACAATCTGGTACTGGTATAAAAACAGACATATATGCCAATGGAATAGAATTAAAATACCAGAAATAAACCCATAGATCCTTCTTATTTCCAGCAAAGGTGCTGAGTCCATTCAATGGGGAAAGAAGATTTTCTTCAATAAATTGTCCCTGGACAACTGGATCTCCACATGCCAAAGAATGAAGTTAGATCCATTACTCCTGCCATAACTCAAAATGGAACAATAACCTAAATGTAAAAACAAAAAGCATAAAACTTTTAGAACAAAACATAATAGTAAAACTTCAGGACCCAGTTTTGACAATGGACTCTAGGATATGACACCAAAAGCATGATCAAGAAATTGGATGTCATCAAAATTAAAAACTTTTGTGCATCAAAGGACTTTATCAAGAAAGTGAAGGCAATGTACAGAATGGGAGAAAATATTTAGAACTGTATATCTGATAAGATTTTAATATCCAGAATATATAAAGAACTCCTGCAAGTCAACAACAAAAAGACATACAATTATATTTTAAAAATGGGCAAAGGACTTGAGTAGACACTTCTCCAAAGAAGACATACAGATGGCCAATAAGCACATGAAACAATTCTCAATGTCAATAGCCATTAAGGAAATGCAAATCAAAACCACAATGAATTATCATATCACACCCACTAAGACAGCTATTACCAGAAAATGGAAAATAATAAGTGTTGACTAGGATGTGGAGAAATTGGAACCCTCATCCATTGCTGCTGGGAGTGTAAAATGGTGCAGAACAACAGTGTGATGGTTCCTCAAAAGGTTAAACATAGATTTACCACATGATGCAGCAATTCTGTTCCTAGGTATACACCCCAAAGAACTGAAAGTAGGGGCTCAAAAAGATACTTGTACACCAATTCTCATTGCAGCATTATTCACAATAGCCAAAAGGTAGAAACTACCCAAGTGTCCATCAACAGATGAATGGATAAACAAAAGATCATATATCCATAAAAAAAAATTTTAATACAAGGGGATATTATTCAGCCATTAAGAGAAATGAAGTTCTGATACATGATACAACATAAATGGACCTGGGAATGATTATGCTGATTGTAACAAGTCAAACACAAAAACACAAATATTGTATGATCTCATTTATCTGAAATATCTAGAATATGAAAGTGCTTAGAAAGCAAACTTCATTAGTGGTTACCAGGGAATGGAGGGAGGTGGAAATGAGGAATTACTGCTTAAAAAGTATTGTGTTTCTGTTAAGAGTGATAAAAAACCTTTTGGAAATGGGTGATGTTGTTGTTGTTAGGTGCCGTGAAGTTGGTTCTGACTCATAGTGACCGAATGTACAACAGAACAATACATTGCCTTGTCCTGGGCCGTCCTCACAATCGTTGTTATGCTTGAGCCCATTGTTCCAGCCACTGTGTCGATCCATCTCGTTGACAGTCTTCCTCTTTTTTGGAAATGAATAGTGGTGATGATTCCACAACATAGTGACTGTAATTAATGTCAAAGAATTGTGCAGTTAAATATGGTTAAAATGACAAATGTTTTGCTATATACATTTTACCACAATAGGGATTTTTGAAAAGATAAATGCCCGCAAACATTTCAATTAAGAGGCAGAGACATTCCAATCAAGTCAGCTTGAATAAAAATGCAAGATCCAATTACTTGCTGACAACAAGAAATCCACATTAAACTTTAAGACACAAATAGGTTAAACCTAAAAGAGTAGAAAAAGAAATACCATGATATAATTGATGGAAAGAAAGCTTCAAAAATAAAGAAAAAAAAGAAAGAAAGCCGGAGTAGCTATATGAAAATCAAAGTAGATGTCAAAGTAAAGAATATTCCCAGAGATAAAAAAGGTCAATTCATCATGAAGACATAATTATCCTTAAACATTTATATACCTAATAACAGCTTCAAAATACATCAAGCAAAAATTAATAGAACTGTAAGGAAAAATAATAAAATCCTGTTATAGTTGGTGATTTCTATACCACTCTCTTGATAATTTATAAACAAGTAGACATTAAATCAGTAAGGACATAGAACACTTAAACAATTTGTCAACCAACTTAATATAATTGATGTTTATAGAACACTCCACCCAACAAGAGCAGAATACATATTATTTGCAAGTGCACACAACACTTTTATGAACATACACCACATTCTTGGCCATAAAAAAGTCTCAATATATTTAAAAGGAGTCAAGGTATAAAAAGTATACTCTCTGGCCACAATGGAATTTAACTAAAAATTAATAACAAAAACTCTGGAAAATCCTGAAGTATTTGGAAAGTAAATAATACACTTTTAAATAATCCATGAATCAAAAATATTTCAAAAGGAAAACTACCAACTATTATGACTGAATTGTAATAAAGAAACAACATATCAAAACTTGTTGGGTGCTACAAAATCAGTTCCAAAATTTATAAATCAGTGTGAAATTTATAGCACTAAACACCGGTACTAGAAAATTAAAAACCTCAAATAAATTACCTGAGCTTTCTCCTTAAAAAAAAAAAAACTAGAAAAAAAAAGAACAAGTTAAATCCAAAATATGCAGAAAAAAGAAATCAAAAAGATCAGATAGGAATTCATTGAATAAGAAACATAAAATGATACAGAAATTTAAAGAAATCAAAAGATGGTTCTTTAAGAAGATCAATAAAAGTGATGAAATTCCAGCCAGACTGCTCATGACAGAAAGAGATAAGACACAAGTAACAAATATCAGGATTAAGAGAGGTGAGATCACTACAGATTCTACAGATATTATGAGAATAGTATAAAAAACTTTATACCAGTGATTCCAACAACTCAGATGAAATGGACAAGTTCCTTGAAAGACCCAAACTACGAAAGATCTCTCAAGAAGAAATAGATAACCGAAATAGCCCTAAATCTATTGAAGAAAATGAATTTGTAATTTAAAACCTTGCCCCAAACTCCAGGCCCATATGGCTTCATCGTTGAATTCAACTCAACATTTAAGGAAGAAGGCATACCAGTTCTACACAAACTCTTCTAGAAATTTGAAGGTGAAGGAATACTTTTTCCATCCCATGAGCCCGCATTATCCTAATACCAAAACTATACAAAGATATTACAAGAAAGAAAACCACAGATCAAAAATCCTCATAAGTATAGACGTAAAAAGTCTAAACAAAATTGTATTTGATACAATACAACAGAATACTAAAAGAAAATACAGTATGACCAACTAGGATTTATCCCAGGCATGCAAGATTAGTTTAACATTAGGAAACCAATCACTGTAACTCACTACACTAATAAACTAAAAAATAAAAACCTTTATGATCATCTCGATAGATGCAGAAAAAGTGTTTGACAAAATATACCACCCATTTCTGTTAAAAATTCTCAGTGAAATAGGAATATAAAGAAATTTCTTCAACCTTTAAAGGGTATCCACAAAAATCCTATATTTGGCATCATACAACATGGTGAAATATTAAAAGTTTTTCCCTTAAGATCTGGAAGAAAGCAAGGATGCTCATTCTTGCCTCTTTCATTCAGTGTTGTGCTGGAAGTCATACCCATTTTCATAAGGCTAGAAAAAGAAATGATGTAGTCAGAGATAACATGATTTCTTATATAGAAAATTTTAATGAATTTACAAAATATACTAGATCTTATAAGTGATTTTAGCAAGGTTGCAGGATACAAGATCAATATATAAAAATTACATGCATTTCTACATACTGGCAATAAGCAATTAAAATTCAAATTTAATAAAGTACCATTTACAATAGCATCAAAACCATGAAATGTTTAAGGATAAATCTGAAAACATTTATATGAAAATATCCAAAACAATTTTTATAAACAAGAACATTTTAGAGGACTTACATTACCTGGCCACAAGGCTTATTATAAAGTAACAGAATTCAAGACAATGTGGTATTGGTGTTAAGAAAAGTAAATTGATCAATGGAACAGAATAGAGAGCCCAGAAATAGACATATATATATGCTCAACTGATTTTTGAGAAAGGAGATAAGACAATTAAATACAGAAAAAAGTCTTTTAAACACATGATGTGGGAACAACTATATATCCACATGCAAAAAAAGATCTTCATTTCTGTCTTAGGCTGGGTTCTCTAGAGAAGCAAAACCAGTAAAGCATATAAATATATATAGGGAGAGATTTATATCAAGGAAACAGCTCAAGCAATTGTAGAGGCTGGAATGTCCCGAGTCCGTGTATCAGAAAATGGGCCTCTCCCAATTAACGCAGCTACAGAAGCTGGTGAACCCAAGATTGGCAGGTCAGAGAGCAGGGTTCCTGCTCACAGGCTGTGAAGGTCGATGAATTCCAAGATCAGCAGGCAAGGCCACAGGTTTCTTCTGATTCACGTAGCGGCAGGGGCTGGAAAACCCAAGATCGACAGGTTGGGGAGCAAGACTCTTGCTTGCAGGCTGTGAAGATTGGCGAATCCCAAGATCAACATGTAAGCTGCTAGCTCAAGTCCCAAGAACTGGAGGTCAGACAACAAGAGACAGCTGCTGAATCCAGAATAAGCCAAAAGCCCTGGCAAGGCCAGCAGGAAGGAAGTAGGCTGTGGAGGGCAGAGAGATAATTGCTGAGAAGGTGGTGAGCCACCATGGGCCCTGCCCTGACTGGTACCGCTCAGCAAATTCCATCATGGGGGTGATCACATATCAAATTTCAATAGGGAAGTGATCACAACAATAAACAACTCAGAACCATGGACCAGCCAAATTGACACACAATCTTAACCATCACAATTTCACACCTTTCATCATATACAAAATTAACTAAAAATGGATCATATACATAAATATAAAATTATAAAACTTCTAAAAAAACTGATGAAAAAATCTTTGTGACTTTGAGTTGGACAAAAATTTCTTAGTTATGACACCAACAGTATAAACCATAAAAGAAATAATTGATAAAACGGACTTCATCAAAATTAAGAACTTCTTCTCTTTGAAAGATACTGTTAAGAGGATTAAAAGATAAGCCATAGACTGAGAGAAAATATTTGCAAACATTCTGATAAAGGAAATGTATCTAGGATATATAAAATATACTCAAACCTCAGTAGTAAGAAAGCAAACAACCTAATAAAATAGGCTAAAGATCTGAATAGACACTTCATCAAAAATATATATTGATGTCAAATAAGTACACAAATAAAAGCCAAGTGTCATTAGTCATTAGAGAAATGCAAAATAAAATCACAATGAAATATCACTATGCACCTATCATAATAAACTAAAACCAAACCTACTGCTGTCGAGTCCACTCCAACTCATAGCAACCCTACAGGATGGGGTAGAACCGCCCCATAGGGTGTCCAAGGCCGTAAATCTTTAGGGAAGCAGACAGCCAAATCTTTCTCCCACTGAGCAGCTGGTGGGTTCAAACTGCTGCCCTTTCAGTTAGCAGCCGAGTCCTTAACCACTGTGCCACCAGGGCTCCTCTCTATCATAATAGCTAAGATTAAAAAGAGTGACCATATCAAGTATTGGCAAGGATGTGGAGAAACCGAAACTCTCAATAAACTGCCAGTGGAAATATTAAATGGAACAACAGTTTTGGAAAACAATTTAGTAGTTTCTTAAAAAGTTAAGTGCAACACTTAACTATTGTTGTGACCTAACTATTCTTTGATATTTCCCAAGAAAAATAAAAGCATATATCTATATGGAGAAACAGGTATATTCATAGACAAAGATCAGATAGGAATTCACTGAATAGAAAGTATATTCTGAACAGAAGTATATTCAAAGACACATGACTAGTCAATGCAACTTTATTTGCAAAACTATAAACAACTCAAATGTCTATCAATAAGGGAATGAATAAACAAATTGTAGTATACTCATGCAGTGAATACTATTCAGCAATAAAAAGGCAGGAACTATTGATACACATAAAAACATGCATGAATTTCAAAATGATTATGCTGAGTGAAAGAAGCCCCACCAATATATATATATATATATATATATATATATATATATATAGAGTATGATTTCATTTATATAAGTTCTAGAAAATTCAAACTAATTTGTAATGACAGACACCAGATCTTCGGTTGCTTAGGCATAGGGGCAGCACAAGGATCATTGGGAAGGAGGGAGAAAGGGATGTGAGAAAGCTTTTAAAGGTGATGTGTGTGTTCATCATCTCGATTACAGCAATGTTCTCATAGATGCATAACTTATGTCAAAACTTAACAAATTTACATACGTTCAGTATAGTTTGTTAATTATATCTTTTTTATAATTTTTATTCTGCTTTAAGTTAAAAGTTTACAGATCAAGTCGGTCTCTCACACAAAAGCCCATATACACCTTGCTAAAAAAAAAAAAAAAGCTACGCACTCCCAATTACTCTCCCCCTAATGAGACAGCCCGCTCTCTCCCTCCACTCTCTCTTTTCCTGTCCATTTCTCCAGCTTCTAACCCCCTCCACCCTCTCATCTCCCCTCCAGGCTGGAGATGCCAGCATAGTCTCAAGTGTCCACCTGATCCAAGAAGCTCACTCCTCACCGGCATCCCTCTCCAACCCATTGTCCAGTCCAATCCATGTCTGAAGAGTTGGCTTCGGGAATGGTTCCTGTCCTGGGCCAACAGAAGGTCTGGGGGCCATGATCACCGGGGTCCTTCTAGTCTCAGTCAGACCATTAAGTCTGGTCTTGGGAGAATTTGGGGTCTGCATCCCACTGCTCTCCCGCTCCCTCAAGGGTTCTCTGTTGTGTTCCCTGTCAGGGCAGTCATCGGTTGTAGCTGGGCACCATCTAGTTCCTCTGGTCTCAGGATGATGTAGTCCCTGGTTCATGTGGCCCTTTCTGTCTCTTGGGCTTGTAATTGCCTTGTGTCCTTGATGTTCTTCATTCTCCTTTGATCCAGGTGGGTTGAGACCAATTGATGCACCTTAGATGGCTGCTTGCTAGCATTTAAGACCCCAGATGCCACTCTTTGAGGTGGGATGCAGAATGTTTTCTTAATAGGACTTATTATGCCAATTGACTTAGATGTCCCCTGAAACCATGGTCCCCAGACCCCTGCCCCTGCTACACTGGCCTTCGAAGCATTCCGTTTATTCAGGAAACTTCTTTGCTTTTGGTTTAGTCCAATTGTGCTGACCTCCCCTGTATTGTGTGCTGTCTTTCCCTTCACCTAAAGTAGTTCTATCTATCTAATTAGTGAATGCCCCCTCCCACGCTCCACCCTCCCCACTCTTGTAACCACAAAAGAATGTTTTCTTCTCAGTTTATACTATTTCTCAAGTTCTTATAATAGTGGTCTTATACAATATTTGTCTTTTGCAACTAATTTCACTCAGCATAATGCCTTCCAGGTTCCTCCATGTTATGAAATGTTTCACAGATTCCTCACTGTTCTTTATCGATGCATAATATTCCATTGTGTGAATATACCATAATTTATTTATCCATTCATCCATTGATGGCCACCTTGGTTGATTCCATCTTTTTGCTATTGTAAACAGTGCTGCAATGAACATGGGTGTGCATATATCTGTTCGTGTAAAGGCTCTTATTTCTCTAGGCTATATTCCATAGAGTGGGATTCCTGGATCGTATGGTAGTTCTATTTTAAGGAAGTGCCAAATTGATTTCCAAAGTGGTTGTACCATTTGACATTCCCACCAGCAGTGTACAAGTGTTCCAATCTCTCCACAGCCTCTCCAACATTTATTCTTCTGTGTTTTTTTGGATTAATGCCAGCCTTGTTAGAGTGAGATGACATCTCTTTGTAGTTTTGATCTGCATTTCTCTAATGGCTAATGATCGTGAACATTTCCTCATATATTTGTTAGCTACCTGAATGTCTTCTTTAGTGACGTGTCTATTTATATCTTTTACCCATTTTTTAATTGGGTTATTTGTCTTTTTGCAGTTGAGTTTTTGCAGTATCATGTAGATTTTAGAGATCAGGGGCTGATCAGAAATGTCATAGCTAAAAACTTCTTCCCAGTCTGTAGGTAGTCTTTTTACTCTTTTGGTGAAGTCTTTGGATGAGCATAGGTGTTTGATTTTTAGGAGCTCCCAGTTATCTTGTTTTTCTTCTACATTCTTTATAATGTTTTGCGTACTGTTTATGCCATGTATTAGGGCTCCTAACGTTGTCCCTATTTTTTCTTCTATGATCTTTATCGTTTTAGATTTTATATTTAGGTCTTTTATCCATTCTGAGTTAGTTTTTGTGCATGGAGTGAGGTATGGGTCTTGTTTCATTTTTTTGCAGATGGATATCCAGTTATGCCAGCACCATTTGTTAAAAAAGACTGTCTTTTCCCCATTTAACTGTTTTGGGGCCTTTGTCAAATATCAACTGCTCATATGTGGATGGATTTATGTCTGGATTTTCAATTCTGTTCCATTGGTCCACGTGTGTGTTGTTTTACCAGTACCAGGCTGTTTTGACTATTGTGGCAGCATAATAGGTTCTAAAATCAGGTAAAGTAAGATCTCCCACTTTGTTCTTCTTTTTCAGTAATCCCTTATTTATCTGGGGCCTCTTTCCCTTCCATATGAAGTTGGTATTTTGTTTCTCCATCTCATTAAAGAATGTTGTTGGGATTTGGATCAGAATTGGATTAAATGTATAGATCGCTTTTGGTAGAATAGACATTTTCACAATGTTAAGTCTTCCTATCCACGAGCAGGGTGTGTTCTTTCACTTATGTAATGTTAATTATATCTTAATAAAGTTGTTTTAAAAAGGTCAGTGATCAACATATTTAAGATACTCAGTGAAAGGAAATGTGAGTCAAGGATTTTATAATCAGCCAATGAGACTTTTAATTTTAAAGGCTTCAGCCCATTTTATAAATATGCAAGAACCCAGGGAATATTGTTCTCATGAATCTATACTGATATAATTTCTACAGGTCAAGTTCCAAAATGATGGGAAATATATTAACAAAGGAACTAGTTGTGAGCATTATAAATACACACACGCACACACACATTTCCTGCATAACTAAGAGTAAATGAGGGTTATAAAGGAGAGCAGTATGCACGGGTTATATGCCCTGATAAGGTAAAGTATAACTATCAAAAATGGAGAGGGAATTAGCAGAATATATGAAAAATAGAATAAGCTTGCTAATTGCCTTATAGATATTTAGATATTAATTGTGAGTAAAGGATATTATTTAAAATCAGAAGCTGGAGGAGAGAAGGTTGAAGAAATTAGTAGCTAATTTCAGTATAGTTTACAATTGCTATTGTTAGCTGCTGTTGAGTCAACCCCTGACTCCTGGCGACCCCACATACAATGGGATTATACCACTGTGATTCATATGGTTTTCTTTAGCTGCTTTTCCATAAGCAGATCGCCAGGCCTTTTTTTTCTAGTCTGTCTTAGTCTTGAAGCTCTGCTGAAACTGGTTCAGCATCATAGAAACATGCAAGCCTCTACTAATGGCTGTGCTTGAGGTGCCTTGGCCAAGAATCAAACCCACGTCTCCTGCATGGGAGGCAAGAATTCTACCACTGAACCACCACTGCCCCCATTGCTCACAATACGAAATCAATAGACAATAATAAAAAAGGATGGACAAAAGATAGGAAGCATGTGAAATGATAAGTTTAAATGTAATAATTATTACAGAAATGCAAACCTTTCTAAATATCAACAAAATACTAAAATAAAACAAAATTAGACGGAGAGGAAAATAAAATAGGCTACATGATGAAAGACTTGTAGACATATAACATAAAACAATAGGACAGAATTGAAAGTAGAACTGCTCCATAGAGTTTCCAAGGAATGCCTGGTGGATTCAAACTGCCAACCTTTTGTTTAGC
The DNA here is from genome assembly GCF_024166365.1 of Elephas maximus indicus. Taxonomy (NCBI): domain Eukaryota; kingdom Metazoa; phylum Chordata; class Mammalia; order Proboscidea; family Elephantidae; genus Elephas; species Elephas maximus. The sequence goes on from NC_064846.1 coordinate 86,104,470, forward strand.
AGTTGTAGCTCTTAACCACTATGCCACCAGGGTTTACTTGATGATATGAGTAAATGTAAATTGGCTTAATTACCTATTAAAAGAAGGATATTTTTTAATTGGATAACAAAGCAAAACCTAACACTAATATGTACGTAAGAGACATACCTAAAATAAAGAGATTCAGGAAGGTTAAAGGAAAATGGATGGACAGAGTTATATAAAATAAATAAAAAGAAAAAGAAAGCAGGTAGTCAAAATTTTGATATCAGATCCAGTAGAATTCAGAACAAAAAGGCTCAAAAAAGAAAGACTTTTTAATGTTGTTATGGTTGTTGTAGAAACCCTGGTGGCATAATGGTTAAGAGCTGTGGGTGCTAATCAAAAGGTCAGCAGTTCGAATCCACCAGGCACTCCTTGGAAATTCTATGGGGCAGTTCTGCTCTGTCCTATAAGGTCTCTATGAGTCAGAATCGACTCAATTGCAATTTTTTTTTTAATGGTTGTTGTGGCCGTTGAGTTGATTCTGACTCAGCAACACTATAGAACAGGGTAGAACTGCCCCATGGGGTTTCCTAGGCTGTATGGGAAGAGATCACCAGGTCTTTTCTACCAGGGAGTGGCTGCTGGGTTCAGACAGCCTATCTTTTTCAGTTAGTAGCCGAGGTGGCTCTAAATCCACAATAATAATAGTTATTATTTGTGTATCCAACAACACAGTAATAACTTCAATAAAGTAGAAATTATATGTGATACAAGGAGTGATAGAAAGAAACAAACTACTAATAGGACATTTTAACATACCTCCTTGAGTTCAATAAAAATCAAGTGGAGAAAAATAAATTAGTAATGATATAGAAGGCCTAATGAACATAATCAATAAAATTAACCTAATAGGTATTGAACTATGAACTCTGTTCATAAAGAATACACTCTCGTTTCAAATGCCCATGGAACTGTCACAAAATGTAAACATATATATAAGCCCTAAAGAAAACCTTGACAAGTTTCAAAGAATAAAAATAATATAAACAGTTTTCTCTGACTATAATGCAATAAAGAAAGAAATTAACACTCAAAAAACAAAATCCTTTAACCTGGAAAATTTAAAAAGCATAGTATTAAATAGCTCATGAGTCTAAGAAATAAAAAATTAAATTACATAATTTATTAATTAACGATAAGGGTGATGGTTACGGTTATGAGTCAGCTTGGCTAGGCCATGATTCTCAGTGGTTTGGCAGCTGTTATGTAATCATTCTCCATTTTGTGATCTGATGTGAGCAGCCAATCAGTCAAAAGGGGAGTTTTCTTGGGGGTGTGGCCTGCATCCAATCTATATGTTCTGGCAAAGCTCGCTGTCTCTTGATCTTGCATTCACCTCATCATAGTATGACCTCCCATTCTTGGGATGTGAGCCAGTAGCCTGCTGCCTGACTTGCAGATTTTGAATTCATCAACCCCTGCTACCACATTAGTCAGGAGAAGCTTCCATCCTGCTGCTGACTCACAGGCTCCACAATTGTGTGAGCCATTTTCTTGAAATAAATCTCTATATATTTATGTATATGCTTCACTGGTTTTAGGTTTCTAAAGAACCTGGCCTAAGACATTTGGTACCATCTTAAGGATGAGTTATCTGAATTGGTTCTCAAGTCTGGCTAATCTTAAAGGCACTGATGACTCTGCCTCCAGCATAAAGAGAGCACTGCTAATCCATGGCGTAAGGTGGTATTAGGAATATGCAAAATATCACCACCATTGGATCAAATATGTGTGAGAGACAAATATTTGTGGGTGACAGCATATTTGATACTTTCCTACAATTTTGTCAGAATGAGAAGCATAAGGAAGCTTGTTAGTTAGTCCTACTTTCACCAGACAAAGTGGTGAAAGAAAGGGATCAGCTCAAGGCTTCAGAGTCACAGCTCAAGCACGGAAAAAAGGACCTGAATGTTGCCACGTGTTCCCTGAAAGAAAGCCTTATTTCTTGTAGTAAAGAGCTGATCTTGCCAAAAACCAAACCCAGAGTCTTATCATAAGAGTGCCTGAATTACAAGGCCAACTGAATTCCCAACTTCAAATGGTGTCTGAAGTTAAAGTGTGGGCATTGATTGGGTGGAAATGGTATCCTGAAACTTGGGATGGGGATACATGGGCACATAATGAGGAAGCTGGAGACACTGAGCCCCTAAATTTTGTTGAATCACTCTTGCCTGCAAAACTACCTCTCTTACCCCATTTAAAGAGATTACTCCAGCTTTCTTTGCTAAATAAACCACACTCTCCAGAACTGTTATCACCTCCACCCCATCTGATGAGGTTAGCCCACCTGTGTCTGAAGAGTCTTTGAGACATCACCTGGGGCAGCACCTGGGGCATTACCTGAGGCAGATGCCTTACAAGACATTGCTGAAGATCCCCAGGACCCACCCCCATCACCTATTTTTCCTTCTAGACCTATAAACCAAACCCAAACCTGCTGCCGTCGAGTCAATTCCAACTCATAGCGACCCTATAGGACAGAGTAGAACTGCCCCATAGAGGACCTATAACTAGATTAAATCCCAGCAAGCCCCAAGAGGTGCAGTACAAAGTGTGACCCATGAGGAGGTACGCTACACTCCAAAAGAATTGTTTGATTTTTCTAATATATACAAACAGAAACCTGGGGAATATGTGCGGGAATGACTATTAACAGTGTGGGATAATGGTGCAAGGAACGTAAAGTTGCATCAAGCTGAGTTTATTGATGTGGTTCCACTAATCACAGATTCTTCATGCAACATTTCAGCTCTAGAAGTTAGAAAAGGATCTAATAGTTTATTTGGTTGGTTTGCTGAAGCATGGATTAAGTGGCGGCCTACACTTAATCAAGTTGAAATGTGAGACCTGCCTTGGTATACTGCAGAAAAAGATATTCAAAGGCTTAGGGAAATTGGCATGTTAGAGTAGATTTATTAGGTTAGACCCACAGACCCACACATGGAGTGCCCAGAGGACACACCTATTACCATAATGGTGAGGAACCAATTTGTGAAGGGAGCCCCAGCATCCGTGAAGACTGTCAGTTTGCTATTTTGTGTAAGTCAGATTTGACAGTGGGAACTCCCCTAACTGAATTAAGACCCTAACTACAATAGGGCTGATTGGACCCTGTGGAAAGGGAGAAGTGGTGGCACTTAATCAACAAAGACAGGTGGGCATGGTTACCATAATGGACAGCAGAGTCAAAGCAGTAATAAGAATAGTCTGATTTGTATGGACTCATGGCATTGGCTACTTAGTCATGGTGTCCATAGGGGTGAAAGAGATGAGAAATTTACTAAATATTTACTTGATCTGTACAAGCAGAAGAATTCTAGGTCAAGTGAATGGCAGTCTAACTTGAATCATCAGAATAGACTCAGAGTCACTAAATAAATTCCCAGACTTGAGCCAGTTTACAGACCTAGAACCCCTTGAGTAAAGGGGAGGCTAGGTCCCCTTAAGGAAAGGCCCACTATACTGCCAAAAATGTATACTGCTAATCTTTCTCCTAGCCTTCCCCAAGGTCTTTTACAAGAGAGACTGTTCATGGGGAAAAGGAAATAATTGGACTTTTCAGGGATTACTGGACATAGGCTCTGAACTGAGACTAATTCCAGGAGACCCAAAACATCACTTTGGCCCACCAGTCAAAGTAGGGGCTTATGGAGGTCAGGTTATTAATGGAGTCTTAGCTCAGGTCCATCTCACAGTGGGTCCAGTGGGTCCCTACGGTGTGATTAATTTCTTCTGTGTGTGGCCTTTCTCGCCATGGGCTTGTAAATCCCGCCCAGGTGGTTGTGTGATAGCGTAATTGTGGCCTACCAAGGGGATTGGTCAGTTTTGCCTTAAAGGAGAGCCAATTCCAGAGCAGGGAAGAGAAACCCACCAACAAGGAAGGAGAGACTCTGCCCGCAGAGCCCCGGCAGCAGGAGACGGCGCAGTGGACTTCCCAGCCCACAGAAAGGGAAAGCTGAGTGCCTTTGGGGAGATGCCTAGGGCTAGGGAAAGGCATGCCTGCCTGCAAGCATGGCTGAAAAGTGGCTGCCCTGATGGAATAACTGTATCCTGAGTGTTCTTGAGCCTGAATTGTAACTGTTACTTCCCTAACAAATCCCATAATTGTGAGTATGATCTGTGAGTTTTGTGTAGCCATACCAATGAATTATCAAACCCAGTAGAGAGTGCTATGTGAGGGATGGTTGGTGTTAGAATTAGTAAAGATGGCAGAGAGAGGAGGCTTGTATGGCCTTTACCTCATAGGAATCAGTCTTTGGCCATTGATCTTGTTTCTCTTTCCCGCTTGTGGGGTTGGAGGAGGTCAGACACCACCACCATGCAGTTTTTACAGTCCCAAATCCATCGAGTAGTGATTTCCCCAGGTCCGGAATATATAATTGGAATAGACATAATCAGCAACTGGCAGTACCCCCACATGTGGAGTAAGGGCTAATATGGTACGAAAAGCTAAGTGGAAGCCATTAGCACTGGCCTATCTAGGAAAATAGTAAAGCAAAAGCAATATCACATTGCTGGAGGGATTGCAGGGATTAGTGCTACCATCAAGAAATTGAAGAGTACAGGGGTGGTGATTCCCACCACATCCCCATTCAACTCACCTATTTGGCCTGTGCAAAAAAAAAAAAAAAAAAGCAGATGGATCTTGGAGAATGACAGTGTATTATTACAAATTTGACAAGGTTGTGACTACAATTGCAGTTGCTGTTTCAGATGTGGTTTCATTGCTTGAGTAAAATAATATACTTTCTGGTAGCTGCCATCACTCATCTGTCAGTTTGTTGTATTGTGGTGGCTTGCAGGTCTCTGTGATTCTGGAAGCTATGCCATCAGTATTTCAAATTCCAGCAGGGTCACTCATGGTGGACTGGTTTCAGCAGAGCTTCCAGACTAAGACAGTAATTCTGCATTCTGAAATTGATCACACACGCAAACAAGATGCATTGATAATTACTGATGATTGGAATATGAAAGTTGGAAACAAAGAAGAAGGATTGGGAGTTCAAAAACACGGCCTTGGTGACAGAAATGATGGTGGAGATCACTTGATACAATTTTGCAAGACCAACGTCTAATTTATTGAAAATACCTTTTCAACAACATAAAGCCAGATGGACTACATGAGAATCAAATCAACTACATCCGTAGAGAGACGATGGAGTAGCTCAATATCATCAGTCAGGACAATGACAGGACCAACTGTGAAACAGACCATCAATTGCTCATATGCAGTTTCAAGTTGAAGCTGAGGAAAATTAAAACAGGTCCAAGGGAGCCAAAGTATGACCTTGAACATATCACACCTGAATTTGAAGACCATCTCAAAAATAAATTTGATGCATTTAACACTAATGGCCAAAGACCATATGAGCTGTAAATGACATCATACATAAAGAAAATGAAAGACCATGAAAAGGAGAGAAAAGAAAGAAAAGCCCAAAACGGATGTCAGAAGAGACTCTGAAACTTGCTCTTGAATTTTTTTTTTTAAAGCAAATGGAAGAAATGATGAAGTAAAAGAGCTAAATAGATTTCAAAGGGAGACTAGAGAAGACAAAGTATTATGAAATGTCCAAAGACCTGGAGTTAGAAAACCAAAAGGGAAGAGCATGTTCAGCATTTCTCAAGCTGAAAAATCGAAGAAAAAATTCAAGCCTCAATTTACAATACTGAAGGATTCTATGGGTAAAATATTAAATGACGCTGGAATCATCAAAAGAAGATGGAAGGAATACACAGAGTCACTATACCAAAAAGAATTGGTCAACATTCAACCATTTCTGAAGGTACCATATGATCAAGAACCAATGGTATTTATGGAAGAAGTTTAAGTTGCACTGAAGGCATTAGCAAAAAAACAAGGCTCCAGGAATTGATGGAATACCAAATGAGATGTTTCAGTAAATGGATGCAATGCTGGAAGCACTCACTTGTCTATGCCAAGAAATTTGGAAGACAGCTACCTGGCAAACCGACTGGAAGAGACTCATATTTGTGCCCCTTCCAAAAAAAGGTGATCCAACAGAATGCACAAATTATTGAACAATATCATTACCACCACATACAAGTAAAATTTTGATGAAGATAATTCAAAAACCATTACAGCAGTACAACAGAAAACTGCCAGAAATTCAAACAAGATTTAGAAGTGGACGTGGAACAAGGGATATCATAGCTGATGACAAATGGATCTTAGCTGAAAGCAGAGAATACCAGAAAGATGTTTCCAGCCAGCCACCTGTGTTTTATTGACTATGCAAAGGCATTGCACTGTGTAGATCATAACAAATTACATATAACATTGCAAAGAATGGAAATTCCAGAACACCTAATTGTGCTCATGCAGAACCTGTACATACATTAAGAGGCAGTCATTTGAACAGAACAAGTGGACACACTGCATGGTTTAAAGTCAGGAAAAGTGTGTGTCAGGGTTGTATCTGTTCGCCATACCTATTCAATCTGTATGCTGAGCAAATAATCTGAGAAGCCGGACTATATGAACAACGGGGCATCAGGATTGGAGTAAGACTCATTAACAACCTGCGATATGTAGATCTCACAATCTTGCTTGCTGAAAGTGAAGAGGACTTGAAACAATGAAGAAGATCAAAGACTATAGGCTTCAGTGTGGATTGCACCTCAACATAAAGAAAACAAAAATCCTTACCAATAAGCAACGTTATGATAAATATAGAAAATATTGAAGTTGTCAGGTATTTCATTTTACTTGGATCCACAATCAACGGCCAAGGAAGCAGCAGTCAATAAATCAAGTGATGCAATGCATTGGGCAAATCTGCTGCAAAAGACCTCTTTAAGGTGTTAAAAAAACAAAGATGTCAATTTGAGGACTAAGGTGCACCTGACCGAAGGAATAGTATTTTCAATTGCCTCATATGCATGTGAAAGCTGGACAATGCATAAGGAAGACTGAAGAATAACTGATGCCTTTGAATTATGGTGTTGGAAAAAAATTGAATATACCATGGACTGCCAGAAGAAGGAACAAATCTGCCTTGGAAGGAATACAATAAGTATGCTCCTTAGAAACGAGGAGGTAAGACTGTCTCACATACTTTGGACATGTTATCAGGGAGCACCAGCCCACGGAGAAGGACATCATGATTAGTAGAGAGTCAGTGAAAAAGAGGAAGAGCCTCAAGGAGATGAACTGACACAGTAGCTACAACAATAAGCTCAAACATAGCAGCGATTGTGAGGATGGTGCAGGACTGGGCAGTGTTTCTTTCTGTTGTACACAGTTTTGTTACAAGTCAGAACTGACTTGACAGCACCTAACAACAACAGCAACAACCTGGTACCTGGTATGCAGCTATTGATCTGGCCAATGCTTTTTTCTAGATTCTGGTTCCGATGGATCACTTAAAGCAGTTTGCCTTTAGCTGGTAAGGCCAGCAAACACCTTCACTGTCTTACCTCGAGTGTATATCAAGTATCCAGCCCTAAGTCATAATTTAGCCCTAAGGGAATTATATCACCTTTCCCTTCCACCAGATGTCACACTGTTTCATACACTGAGGACATTATGATGATTGGCCCTACTAAGGAAGAAGTATCAATGTCTCTAGACTTACTGGTTAGACATTTGCATGCTAGAGGGTTAGAAATTAATCCAACAAAAATTCAGGTGCCTTCCACCTCAGTGAAATTTCTAGAGGTTGAGTGGTGTGTGGCATGTCAAGATATTCCTTCTATAGTGAATGATAAGTTGTTACATCTGCCCTCTCCTACAACTAAGGAGGGGCACGATATCTGGTGGGCATCTTTGGATTTTGGAGGCAACAAATCCCTCATTTGGGCATGCTACTCCAACCTATTTATCAAGTGATTGAAAAGCTGCTCGTTTTGACTGGGGCCCAGAATAAGACAAGGCTCTGCACCTGGTTCAGGCTGCCGTGACATCCACTCTGCCACTTGGGTCATATGATCTGGTTGATTCAATGGTTCTTGAAGTGTCAGTGGCAATGGAGATGCTGTTTGAAGTCTTTGGCAGGTTTCTATTGGTGAATCATAGCATGGATCCTTAGGATTTTGTAGCAAAGCTCTGCCATCCTCTGTAGATAATTACTCTCCTTTTGAGAAACAGCTTTTGGCTTGTTACTGACCCTTAGTAGGGACTGTTCAGTAACCATGGGCCACCGAGTCACCATGAGGCCTGACCTGCCCATCATGAACTGGGTGCTTTCTGACTCATAGAGTCATAAAGTCGAACGTGCACAGTAGCACTCCATCATTAAATGGAAGTGGTATATATGAGATCGGGCTCAAGAAGGACCTAAAGGCTCAAGTAAGTCACATGAGGAATTGGCCCATGGTCTCCCCTCCTGTCACATTACCTTCCTTCTCCCAGTCTGCATCGATGGCCTCACAGAGAGTTCCTTAAGATCAGTTGACTGAGGAAGAGAAAACTTGTGCCTGGTTTCCAGATGGTTCTACACAATATGCAAGCACCACTGGAAAGTGGACAGTAGCAGCACTACAGCCCCTTCTGGGACCTCCATGAAGGACACTGGTGAAGAGAAATTCTCCCAATGGGCAGAACTTCGAGCAGTGCACCTGGATGTTCATTTTGCTTGGAAGAAGAAATGGCCAGATGTGTGATTGTACATTGATTCATGGGCTGTGGCCAATGGTTTAGCTGGATGATCAGAGACTTGAAAGCAATATGATTGGAAATTTGGTGACAAGGAGGTATGGGCACGTATACTCTTCACTGGTTTTGCTCTTCTAGAGAACCCAGCCTAAGACAATAAAGAAAACAAAATAACAGAACCTATGGTATGAAGCTAAATCCGTTATCAGATGAAATTTTATGACATTAAATACCTATATAAAAGATACCTGTGCCTATAAAATAAATGAATTAAGTATATAATTCAGAAAGCTAGAAAAGAACAGTAAATTCAACTGAAAGAAAATAATGAATAAAGGTAAAAGCAGAAATTAATGAGTTAGAATTTTTAAAAATCACTAGAATTAATAAATTAAAACATAATTGTTTGAAAAACAACACAATACACTAATGCACGCCACCATCGATCTAAGAATAAAGGGAATACACAAAATTAGAAATGACAAAGGGGAAATAACCATCAAAACAGAGGATTTTTTTAAAAATCATATAACACTTTGCACAACTTTGCAAATAATTTTGACAAACTAGATCAAATTTTTAGAAAAAAATAAAACTTTACCAAAATTGATCCTGGGGAGAAAGTCTAAAGAGACAATGGCCATAGAAGATAAAGTAGTTAAAGAGCCACCCAGACACACACATACACACAAAATAAAAAAATAGGCTTAGAAATTTTACAGAGGAATTCTAGAAATTCTCATAAACTTTTAAAGATATTGTAAAAATGGCTTGGGGGAGGTGTCTGACTTCCTCCAAACCTGCAAGGGGAAAGGAGAACCAAGATCAACAGTGCAAGGCTAACTCCCATGAGCTGGAGGCCAGACAAAAGTCCTCTCTCTGCTATCTTTACTAACTCTGACACCAACAGTCCCTCCCACAGGACTATCTCTGTGGCAGGCTGGAGGCTCCTTCTAACTCACATGGTAGCAGGAGCTAATGAACCTAAACTCTGAAAATCAGGCAGCAGGCTGCTGGTTCACAGGGTTGCAGGAGCTGGTAAACCCAAACTCTGCAGGTCAGGCAGCAGGCTGCTGACTCACATCCCAAGAACCGGAGGTCAGAGGATGACAAGGCAAATGCAGGATCAAATGCAGGATCGAGAGTGAGCTTTGCCAGAACATCCACATATATTAGATGCAGGCCACACCCCCAAGGAAACTCCTCTTTCAACTGATTGGCTGATCACATCAGATCACAAAATGGTGGATGATTGATTACATAATATCTGCCAAACCACTGAGAATTATGGCCTAGCCAAGTTGACACATAACCTTAACCATAACAATCCACCCCTTCTCAACTTGGCACCTGTACACATCTCCTTAAATCATACATAATCTCTAAATAAAGACAATTTTAAAGTCATACTTGTGCTTTACATGATACAACTAACGTGTATAACTAAAAAATGCACTGGCCCCTATTACTTCTTATAATTTATAATAAGTAATGAAATAAGGGGGGGAAGAAAACAAAGATGTTTGATACACACACACACAAATACACATATAACAAAACAAGGAAGAAATACTCAAAACAATTACAGTCCTCATTTCTGCAACTAGTTACATGGTTGTAGCTGATATTTAGAACTACCTTCTTCAACCACCCATCCCATATTCCCTTTGCCCTCAGTAAGTACCTCAGACCACAGGGAAAGAAAGAAAATGGCCAGATTCATTCTGCAAAGTGAGTGTAACATTGATCCCCAAACCTGACAAAGATTGTACTATAAAAAGGAAAGCATTGAACAATGTCATTCCTGAATATTGATACAAAAATCTTGGATAAAATATTTGCAAATGGAAACCCACCATCCAATTAAAAAAAAAATCACAACTGAGGAGTGTTTAGTCCAAGGAAACAAGGGTGGGCCAATGTTAGGTGATTCATTATTTATGATATTAACTGAACTAAGGAGAAATTCATATAATAATTTCCTTATATGCAGAAAAGTCTTTTTGCAAAATCCTCAACCAAATCATGTTAAAAACAAACAAAAAAACCATTAAAAAGAAAATCAGAAGGGATATGTGGATACTTCCTTATTATGATACAACACAAATACCTTAGTGCAAAAGTCAGCATGTTACATATGGTGGAAACAACAGAGTCTTTTACACTAACTTAAGAACAAGAAAAGGATGCACACTATCTCCATTACTATATAACCTTGTGTTGGAGGCACTAATCAATGAAATTAGATGAGAGAAAGCAATAGATACATAAGAACTAGAAAGCAAGATGTTAAACTATGTATATTTGTAGATGGTATGATTGTATATCTGGAAAACTCAAAAAAAGTGACTACAAATGAGAGAATTCAGTCAATTAGAAAGTTACAAAATTAATATACAGAAATGAATAGCTTTCATATATACAGGCAGTCTTTGGATTATGAACATCCGATTTACGGGACAAGTCGTACTTGCCCTTTAATGTTATGTAAATTTGCCCTCACTTTGAAATGATTGAACCAACCTCTATTCAGAACAAATTCTTCATCACAATCACCTTTACTTGCTGCATGTGGAGGTTTTAAATGATTGAAAAAGCTTCAAGCCTTTTCTCACACTAAAGTAATGCTAAATAAGAATCGTATGTACCTGTGACCGACTTACAAATTTGATTTCAAGGCACAGTTAGAAACAGATCTCATTCATCACCTGGGGACTACCTGTATAAACAAAAACCAGATAGAAGACGTAATGGAAGATAAGATCCTATTTATGATAGCATAAAAGAAAAGTAAACACATAGATATAAACTTACCAAGAAATGCCCAAAACCTATGTGTAGAAAAATATAAAACACTCTTCAAACACATAAAAATAGACTTGAACAAATGGAATAACACATGTTCTTGAATAAGAAGATTAAAAAAAATAAAGATTTTAATTCTCCCTAAACAATCTCAATAAAAATGCCAAAAGGTTATTATTTTTTTTTTCTGAAGCTTGTTGTTGTTAGTTGCTGTCCAGTCGATTCCTACTTATGGCAACCTCATGTGAATTAAAAAGTTCATATACAAGACCAAATAAGCATAGCTAGGAAAACTCTGAGACAGAAGAGCAAAGGGGATGTGTCCATGCCAGATTTTAACACTGGAGTCCCTTAGTGGTACTAATTGTAAATGCTCTCAGCTGTTAACTGAAAGGCTGGCAGTATGAGTCCACCCAAAAGCATCTTGGAAGAAAGGCCTGGCAATCTATTTCTGAAAATTCAGCCATTGAAAATCCTATGGAGAACAGTTTTATTTTGACAAACACGGGGCCACCATGACTCAGAATCTACTAGAGGATAATTGGGTTTTTTGAGTGTTTGTTTTGTTATTTATAAAGCCGTTATAATTAAAACAATATGGTATTGGAACATGAATAAACAGACAGATTAATAGAAAAGAATAGGAAATACAATTATAATATGCAATTTCAGTATATGATAAAGACAATGTCTTAGTTTGGATTTTCCCGGGAAACCCTGAGACAAGGATTAGAATTGTTGTTGTTATTAGGTGCTGTCGAGCCAGTTCCGACTCATAGCGACCCTATGTACAACAGAACGAAACACTGCCTGGTCTTGCAGCATCTTCACAATTGTTTTTATGCTTGAGCCCATTGTTGCAGCCACTGTGTCAATCCATCTCGTTATCTTCCTCCTTTTCGCTGACCCTCTACTTTACCAAGCATGATGTCCTTCTTCAGGGACTGATCCTTCCTGATAACATGTTCAAAGTATGTGAGACACAGTCTTGTCATTCTTGCTTCTAAGGAACATTCTGGCGGTACTTCTTCCAAGACAGATTTGTTCATTCTTTTGGCAGTCCATGGTATATTCAATATTCTTTGCCAACACCATAATTGTTATTTGCAATGTGATCCTAGGAAATACTAGTACATGAATGGGGAAGTAAAACTAGAAAAGAACAAAGTAAAGCTAGAAAAAGGAAGAGAAATGCAGCAAATAAAGGGTTTGTTATAAAGCAAGTTACCACTCTGAGTATCTAGTGCTTACTTCTGCTGGGTAATTCTGGGAAGAACAAATGCCTCAGAGTTATCCCTCCTGAGGCTTCTTTTTCAACAACATTTATTGTCATTGATTATAGGCTGTTTTAGTAGAGTGTTAGTTCCCAGGCACTTCTAGCCTGCCATGAGTAGGCAAAGTGGGCAATGGTAGTCAGAGAAAGCCCTCAGGTAAAGAAAGGCAGTTGATGGTATTTGTAAGTCCTGTAAGCGTGCACTGAAGTGGTAAGAGCAAGGACACCCACAGCTTCTGCCTCAGGAGGCAGATCAAATCAGTAAGAAAAAAATGGACTTTATAATGACCGACATTAGGGTAACTAAAAAGCCATATGGGGGAAAGATAAAATTGGATTCATTCCTCAAACTACACAACAATACAAACTCCATATGGATCAGAGACTTAACTGTAAAAAAAGACACCATACACCTACTAGAAGAAAATATGGGTGAATTACTTTATAACCTAGAAGTAGGGAAATCTTTCCTATGACCTGAAATCCAGAAGCAATAAGGGAAAAAGATATATAAATTTTATTATGTAGTTTTAAATTTTGCATAACAAAAGACATCATAAGCAAAGAAAAAAGACAAATGGCAAAATTGGAAAAAATATCTTGAACTTATATCACCAAATAAGGGATTAAGTCTCTCTATATAAAATGCTTTTAAAGATAGATAAGAAAAAAAAAATTAACCACCTTTAAAACATGGACCAGAAAAATGAATAGTCAGTTCACAGAAAAAGACAGGTAAACAACCCTTAATTCTATCATTCCTGGCAACATTGAGAATTGAGATTCTTGATATTAGAAAAAGCAGATACAGATGTAAGATCAAAGAGGTTAATTTAAAACCTGTGGTCTGGGATTTGAATTTTAAGTATCAGTGTGAACCCATGAAATATTTTATCTTTAAAATAAATTCCTAGCTCTGTCCCCTAAAAAGAAGTAGAAATAATGACCAATACAAGAACAAGGAGCACTCCTAGTACCCAGATTGCGGTCTTGAAAAAAAAACATTCTCTCTAAAATGAATCAGAACTACTTGTAGAAATTCAAGGTTTGAGGCAGGAAATGTACAAGATGAGCCTGGTACATCTTGTCATACCAGAAATAAGGAAGCTATTATTAGATTACTGAGGCTATGTCAAAAGGACTCAGAAACCAACTTGAAAAGACTCCCACGAGTCAAAAAGGGACAATTTGAGCACTGAGAAGGATAAGTACCATGGATTGAAACATACCATTCAATTTGTTCATAGTGAAAGTTTTAAAAAAAAAACTAATTGATCACCACTGGAGAGTGCTAATAACCAAACTCATTTTGAGAGTTGGTAAATAAGGAAAAAGAATCAAGATTTGTTCTTCTCCTAAATAAAATGTATTTCAGGGCAATCAAACAGTAGATGAGGTGAAGTTTCTCTTTATATAAGTATTCTAGCTAACTAATGAAGAAGGACTGATGTTATTAGAATATCACCATTTTGCAACCCTAATTAATTAATGGATCTAGACATTTATCAACAGCAGTTTACACTTGAAAAAGAGAAATGGCCAGACATATACTGTATGCCCATGAAGGAAGAAGGGAACACCATCTATGAAGTATTCTTGTCCTCCCCCCGCAAAAAAAGTCTGAATTTAATCAAGCCTTTAGATTCAACTTCTGATTTACTGGAAATACAGAGGACAGAGAAACAATCAACAAAATTCAGACTGTAGGAAATTCTGCAGGACAAATTACCTTGTTTCTTCAATAAATAAGTTGCAAGAAGATAAAACGAAATGAAGCAAAAATCTACCAATTAAAAGAGACTTAATTTTTTTTTAAGAGATATATCAACCAGTCCCAATGTGTGGATCTTTTTTGGATCCTGATTCAGCAAACAAGCTGCTAAAAATATTACAAAATTTATGAGATAATTAGAGAAGTCCATTTTTAAAAACTGGGTTGTTTGTATTTTATTAGGAGCCCTGGCGGCACAGTGGTTAGGCACCCAGCTGCTAACCAAAAGGTCTGCAGTTGGAACCCATCAGCTGCTCTGTAGGGGAAAGATGTAGCAGTCTGCTTCTGTGAAGATTTACAGCCTTGGAAACCATATGGGGCAGTTCTACTCTGTCCTACGGGGTCGTTTACAGGGTCGCTGTTAGAATTGATTTGAAAGCACTGGATATGAGATAATTAGGCATTTTAACACTGGATATTTGATGACTTTAAGGAGCTGTTTATTTTTTAGGTGCATAATTGGTATGATAATTGTTATCTTTTAGAGATAATGAAATATTTATGTATGATATATGATTCTGGCATTTGCTTCAAAATAATCAGAGGTCAGTGTGAAGGCGGGGAATATATAAAATTAGACTCCGTGGTACATGAAGTCAACCACTCTCTTATCCATCTCCTTCAACTTCTTTTCCTCGTTATTCTTTGTTATGAGGTTACCCTAATGAAAACCTAACCTTGATCAAGTCAACTATTCCCCTTCCTTAGTTCTGATGCCCTGAGAGCCAATGGAGAAACTGATGTAATCATGAAAATCAGTGCTACCTTAAACTCCGGTTCCTCATGGCCCCTAAATGGAACAATCATATTTATCTATTCAGTACACTCTCCCATTTGCCACAATGCTTTTCTAATCTTTCACAATTATCCTTCGTCAGTTCATTCAGTCCTGTGCAATCAATTTTTGTTTGCTCACTCCTGGGTTATCAGTCTCATGAATCCATCTGCTTCTTGACTAAAGAGTTCTGGAAATTTTGACTCTGCCTACTGGTATGGTTTTGAAGTTATTTAAGTGATGCCATCAGAAGCCAGTCCCCAATCTATTCTTTGAAGTGTCAACAGTTTGAAGTACCTGGTACAGGGCTCTGGGATATTGCTTCTTGGATGAAGACATTAATTCTATACTCTAGCTGATTGTAGAGCCTTCAGGAAAGCAGAAGAGTAAAACAAAAGCTATTTGTGGAAGACAGAGCCTTAAAATGACTGTGGCTAATTTATTACTGCTAATTTTCAAAAATGAAAGATAAAAGTTCATAACAAGGATAAAACAACTTATAAGGAAATTTGTTTCTATCGTATGTAAAACAAGATAATAAAGCCAATCCAAAAAACGTTTAGACAAAATGTCCATAAGGAAAATAACTGAGTCTGTTTTCAAAGAATACAGGGCATGTTACATCTGATTTATAAAAATGGGTAAACACATCTATTGGAGAATGTTTTGGTATGTATATTTTCACCACAATAAAAAATATTGAAAAAATGGATGAACATGATTTTTACAGAAGAAAAAATCTTGAGATGTAACATATCGTATATCTGATACATAATTTACATAATGAATACACCAAGCAAATAATAAGAATATACCAAGAATATCAAGTAAAGAGACTCAGTAATCCTAAACATCTGTATTTTAATAAAATTCCATAGGTAATTGATGTGAACCCCTAATTGAAAATCATTGACATGGAAGATCCCAGATACACATTAAAGGAATAAAAAAAAAAACAAAGCAAAACAAAAAAAAAAACATTGCCGTCGAGTCGATTTGGACTCATAGCGACCCTACAGAACAGAGTAGAACTGCCCCATAGTAGTTTCCAAGGAGAGCCTGGTGGATTTGAACTGCCGACCTTTTGGTTAGCATCCAAACGTTTAACCACTTGTGCCACCAGGGCTCCTTAAAGGAATAAGATTGAGAACAAATAAACATTTTAAATAAAAACTGAAACTATGGCTCATAATTCTATACCATTGTGGCCTAACATCAGATAAACACCCTCAGGACTTTGATGAATACAGGAAGACTTGACAGAACTTTTTTTCATAATATTTCAATGTTTTTCATGATGTTAACACATAATATGGAAATTGAGGGGAATGATAAATGTTCAGGGACCTCCCATGAAGCATACGATGTCTAAATTATTTGCATTAATAACATTTTTTCTATACCAATTTAACCTCAGGAAGGATGATCAATTTTTCTGATTTTACATCTCTTCCCATGCAACTCACCAAAAGTAACATATCAAATAAACAATTATTTCTAGCCCTTCTCCTTGTATATGGTGCAAGAACAAATCCCTTGTAGTTTTGCCCTCTGGGAAATCTCTCAGATAGTTTTAGGTGTAAAAGATATCCCCAAATTTTATTTTATTGTACTCTTAGATTCAATTTTTTAAAGGCAAAATTCAGATGTTTTCAGGAGATTTGAACACTTAAGGTAGGATCATGGGTTCACTCAATGGGGAAAGAACAGTCTCCTCAACAAATGGTGCAGGGACAATGTGATTTTCATGTGCAAAATAATGTAGTTTGACCCCTACCTCACACCATATACAAAAATTAACTCAAAATGGATCAAAGACCTAAATGTAAGAGTTAAATCATAAAACTCTTAGAAGAAAACATAGGGGTAAATCTTCAGGATCCTGTTTTTAGAAATTAATTCTTAGATAAACCCCCAAAACCAAACCCATTGCCACTGAGTAAATTCTGACTCATAGTGACCCTACAGGGCAGAGATGAACTGCCCCATAGGGTTTCCAAGGCTGTCTTTATGAAAGCAGACTGCCACATCTTTCCCCTGCGGAGCAACTGCTAGGTTCCAACTACCAACTTTCAGTTAGCACTGGAGTTCTTTAACCACGGCGTCACCAGGGCTCCTTGGATTCTTAGATATGTTGTTGTTGTTAGGTGCTGTTGAGTCAGTTTCTACTCATATCAACCTTAGGTACTACGGAACGAAATGGTTCCCTGTCCTGTGCCATCCTCACAATCCTTGCTATGTTTGAGCCCATTGCTGCACTGTCAATCCATCTCGTTGAGGGTCTTCCTCTCTTTCACTGACCCTCTACTTTACCAATCTTGATGTCCTTCTCCAGGGAATGATGACTCCTGGTAACATGCCTAAAGTACCTGAGACTATGTCTCTCCATCTTCTCTTCTAAGGAGCATTCTGGCTGTACTTCTTTGAAGACAGATTTGTTCATTCTTCTGACAGTCCATTTTCTTCACCAACACCATAATTCAATGACATCAATTCTTCGGTTGTTCTTATTCATAGTTCAGCTGTTGCATGCATATGATGTGATTGAAAATAGCATGGATTCAATCGGGCGTAGCTTAGTCCTCAAATTGACATCTTTGCTTTTAAATACCTTAAAGAGGTCTTTTGCAGCAGATTTGTCCAATAAAATATATCGTTTGATATACTGACTGCTTCCATGGGCATTTATTGTAGATTCAAGTAAAATGAATTCCTTGACAAATACAATCTTTTCTCCATTTATCATGTTGTTTATTGGTCCAGCTGTGAGGGTTTTTGTTTTCTTTATGTTGAAGTGTAATCCATACAGAAGGCTGTGGTCTTTGATCTTCATCAGTAAGCGCTTCAAGTCCTCTTTGCTTTCAGCAAGCAAGGTTGTGTCATCTGCATATTGCAAGTTGTTAATGAATCTTCCTCCAACCCTGATGACATGTTCTTCTTCATATACTCCAGCTTCCTGGATTATTTGCTCAGCATACAGATTGAATAAGTATGGTGAAAGTACACAACCCTGACACACACCTTTCCTGACTTTAAACCTTGCAGTGTATCCCCTTGTTCTGTCCAAATGACTGAATCTTGGACTATGTACCGGTTCCTCATGAGCACAATTAAGTGTTCTGGAATTCCCATTCCTCGCACTGTTACCCATAATTTATTACGATCCACACAGTTGAATGCCTTTGCATAGTCAATGAAACACAGGTAAACATCTCTCTGGTATTTTCTGCCTTCAGCCAAGATCCATATCACATCAGCAATGATATCCCTCCTTCCACACCATCTTCTGAATCTGGCTTGAACTTCTGGCAGTTTCTTGGCTATCTACTGCCAAAACAGGTTTTGAATGATCTTCAGCAAAATTTTACTTGTCTGTGATATTAATGATAATGTTCAATAATTTCCACATTCTGTTGGATCAGCTTTTTTGGAATGGGCACAAATATGGATCTTTTCCAGTCCACTGGTCAGGAAGCTGTCTCCCAAATTCTGTGACATACACATGTTAGTAACTCTAGCGCTGCATCTGTTCATTGAAACATCTCAAGTGGCATTCCGTCAATTCCTGGAGCCTTGTTTTTTGCCATTCCCTTCAGTGGAGCTTGGTCCTCTTCCTTCAGTGCCATCGGCTCTTGATCATATACTACCTCCTGAAATGGCTGAATGTTGACCAACTGTTTTTGGTACAGTGAGCCTGTGTATTCCTTCTATCTTCTTTGATGCTTCCTGCATCATTCAATATTTTGCACATAGAATCCTTCACTATTGCAACAAGAGACTTAATTTTTTTTCTTCAGTTCTTTCGACTTGAGAAATTCTGAGCATGTTCTTCACTTTTGGTTTTCTATCTCTAGGTCTTTGCACATTTCATTAAAATTACTTTGTCTTCTCAAGCCACCCTTTGAAATCTTCTGTTAAACTCTTTTACTTCATTATTTCTTCCTTTCACTTTAGTTACTCTATGTTCAAGAGCAACATTCAGAGTCTCTTCTGACATCCATTTTGGTCTTTTCTTTCTTTCCTGTCTTTTTAGTGACTTCTTGCTTTCTTCATGTATGACATCCTTGATGTCATTCCACAACTCGTCTGGTCTTCAGTCATTAGTGTTCAATGTGTCAAAGCTATTCTTGAGATGGTCTCTAAATTCAGGTGGGATACATTCAAGGTCGTATTTTGGCTCTCGTGGACTTCTTCTAATTTTCTTCAGCTTCAACTTGAACTTGCATATGAGAAATTGATGGTTTGTTCCACAGTCAGCCCCTCCCCTTGTCCTGACTGATAATATTGAGCTTTTCCATTGTCTCTTTCCACAGATGTAGTCAATTTGATTCCTGTGCATTCCATCTGGTGAGGTCCATATGTGTAGTCACCATTTACCTTGTTCAGAAAAGGTATTTGCAATGAAGAAGTCATTGATCTTGCAAAATTCTATCATGTGATCTCCAGCACTGTATCTATCACCAAGCTATGTTTTCTAACTACTGCTCCTTCTTGTTTCCAACTTTTGCATTCCAAATCACCAGTAATTATCAATGCACCTCGATTGCATACTTGATCAATTTCAGACTGTAGAAGTTGGTAAAAATCTTCAATTTCCTCATCTTTGGCATGGTCGTTCATGTGGAAATTTGAATAATAGTCATATTAAATGGTTGTCCTTGTAAGTGTATGGATATTATAATATCACTGACAGCATTGCCCTTCAGGATAGATCTTTTTGGTGATGAATGCAAAGCCATTCCTCTTCAATTTGTCATTCCCGCATAGTTGACCATATGGTTGTCTGATTCATAACACCCAATACCAGTCCATTTCAGGTCATTAATGCCTAGGATATCAATCTTTAGCATTCCATTTCATTTTTGATGACTTCCAATTTTCCTAGATTCATACTTTGTACATTCCATGTTCCAATTATTAATGGATGCTTGCAGCTGTTTCTTTCTAATTTTGAGTCATGCCACCTCAGCAAACGAAGGTCCTGAAACATTTACTCCAACCACATCATTAAGGGCAACTCTACTTTGAGGAAGCAGCTCTTTCCCAGTCGTCTTTTGAGTGCTTTCCAACCTGAGGGGCTTATCATTCGACCCTATACAAGACAATGTTCTGCTGCTATTCATAAGGTTTTCACTGGCTATTTTTTTCAGAAATAGACTCCCAAGTCCTTCTTTCTAGTCTGTCTTAGTCTGGAAGTTCTGCTGAAACCTGTCCACTATAGGTGACCCTGCTAGTATTTGAAATATCAGTGGCATAACTTCCAGCATCACAGCAATACGCAAGCCACTACAGTACAACAAACTGACAGATGTGTGAGGAAACTGACAGACGTGTGGGGCTATAAAGATTACAGCCAAGTTACACATGTGGTAGCCATGAGTTGGAATTAACTTGACTGCAAGGGGTTTTGGAGTTTAATGACTAATGACGTTGAGCATCTTTTCATGTCCTTGTTGGCCATTTGAATTTATTCTTTGGTAAAATGTCTATTTATTTCCTTTGCCCACGTTTTGATTGGATTGTTTTTCTTTTTGCTGTTAAGTTGTAAGAGTTCTTTACATATTCTGGATATTAAACTCTTATCTATGCTTTCCAAAACTTGTCTCCCAATTTGTAGTTTGTCTTTATTTTCTTGATAGTTCCTTGATGAACAAAAATTTTTTTTTTGTTTTTTTTGATGAGGTCTCCTTTTTTTACTTTGTCTTTTGTTGCTTGTGCTTTCAGTGTCATATCTAAGAATCCACTGCTAAAAAATTAGGTTCCAAAGAATTGCCCCTTAAATTTTCTTCAAAAATTTTCATGGTTTTAGATCTTACATTTAGGTTTTGGATCTATTTTGAGTTAGTTTTTATATATGGTGTGAGCTAAGGGTCCATATTCATTCTTTTGCTTGTGGAAATCCAGTAGTCCTAGCAGCATTTATTAAAGAGACTCTTCCCCCCCCCCATTGGATGGATTTAGTACCCTTGTCAAAAATAAATTGACTATAGTTGTATGGGTTTATTTCTAAGCTCTCAATTCTATTCTATTGGTCTTTATGTCTAACGTTATAAAAGTACCACACTATTTTGATTACTGTAGCTTTATAATATGTTTTGAGATCAGGAAGTATGAGTCCTCCTACTTTGTTCTTTTTCAAGGTTGCTTAGTCTATCCAGAGCCCCTTGCTGTTTCATATAAATTTGAGGATTGACTTTTCCATTTCTGCAAAGAAAGTTGTTGGAATTTTGATGGGTATTGCTTTGAATCTATAGATTGCTTTAGGTAGTATTGACATCTTAATATTATCACTTTATAATCCAAGAGCATGGAATGTATTTCCATTTATTTATGTCTTCTTTAATTTCTTTCAGTAATGTTCTATAGGAAACCCTGGTGGCGTAGTGATTAAGTGCTACAGCTGCTAACCAAGGGGTCGGCAGTTTGAATCTGCCAGGTGCTCCTTGGAAACTCTATGGGGCAGTTCTACTCTGTCCTATAGGGTCGCTATGAGTCGGAATGGGCTCGATGGCACTGGGTTTGGTTTTGGTTAATGTTCTATAGTTTTCAGTGTACAAGTCTTTTACTTCCTTGGTTAAATTTATTCCTAAGTATTTTACTCTTTTAGATGCTATTGTAAAAGGAATTGTTTTCTTAATTTCCTTCTCAGAGACCTGTGTCCCGCAAATATTTTGACCAGGTGGTAGACATTTCTATTCCAATTTTTTTGCTGGTGACTCCTTCCACAGTTCCTTCAAATACCAGTATTCGCCTCTAAGTCTTACAGCTGAAGTCCTCATCACTGCCATTCTAGGCAGCCCTTTTGAAGAGACCCAAGATGACCTCATGCTGACTTTTCCATATGGCACACATCTCATCTACAGAAAACACTTATGTATTATTTTCCCTGATCCCAGTACTGTTACCTCTATTCTTCTTCTGCAGCGTGCTTTAGCTCCCTCATGTTAAGCCAAGCACCAGTATTTTGTGTTCTTCCAATCATAGGGAAAATATTTCAAGCTCTCCAAGTTGTCCCATGGAAGCTCCACAATTAGGCTTTATGGGGAGGAAGTAAAGTCCTCCATCTCTTTCCATTTAGGGTGATGTGAGGACTCAGAGTATGGGAAAGGCTCTCTCTTCATTAATCCTCCTCCTTCTCCTCTCTTTCCTTTTACATTCTCCAAAGAGTCAGGAGAGTCAAGAGTCGAGGAACCCATGACTTTAAGATTTTGCTTATGGCAATCTGTCTCACCCTCACTTTGGTACTCAATACCTGTTTTATTGAGGTCAGATTTGAAACTGGGATAGGATGAGTTTTATTCTAACAATCTGTTACAACTGTATAAGTGCTACATATGTTTTTTTTTCAAATCTATCAGGACCTCCAATATATTGATTCTTTCACTTTTTCACTGTTCATGAACTCTATAATGTCATTTTTCTCCTTATACAGGTAGATTCCATGGTTCATCACTAGCACCAATCCCTTGCATACATTCCTTAGCTTCATTTTTCTATCTATCATATTCACTTAGCAAAACACCAAATCTAGTTAAACTTACCTCTCCACCTATGCTGCACCTGATCTGATCATCAGAATATTGCTGTAAAATAACAGAACCATGTTGACAAGTCTCACTTTAAAATTAGGACCTTACCCCTACCAGAAATTTTATTAATTTCATTAGTTACAATTCATTCACTTACTCTCCATTCTTTGAGACAAGTATTTTTTCTTTTCCCCATCCTCGAAATTTCAGCCTCTTCCTCATCTTCACTCTTGCTGATCACTATAGCTCTTATTTCACTGAGAAGATAGAAATAAACAAAGGAGAACAATGTCATTTTCCCAACATCAAATTTACCAAGCTACCTGCACATGACTTCCAGATTGCTCTCTTTCCTAGTCATGCTACCTTAGGTAAATCACTTAACATCTCTCAGTTTTTACATATGAAAAATTGGAATAACAAAAGCTCTTACCTCATAGGGTTGTAACAAGGATGAAGGAGGTTAATGCACATAAAACACTTAGAATAGTTTCTGGCACATTGTAAATTTGGAACAAAGGCTAGCTCTTTTATTACTAAAAGTTCTACTCCTGTCTGAGGCTAGTTCCTCTACTTGGCACCAAATTTCCATCCCTATGCCTGAGCCCTGGTGGTTTATTGGTTAAAGCAATAGACTGCTAACTGAAAGGTTGACTGTTCAAAACCACCAGTGGCTCTGTGGGAGAAGGATGTGGTGGTCTGTTTCCGTAGAGATTTACAGTCATGGAAACCCTATGGGGTCGCTATGAGTAGGAATCAACTTGATAGCAGTTGGTTTTTTCTGGTATGTCTGCTCAAGGACTTTACTCCAGCAATTTTCTGCTATCTTTCCTGTATCATCAATTTATCCATCTCTACTGATCATTCCCATTATACAAACATGCTGTAATATTTCTCATCTTTAATAACTACACTCTAGTTCCTATGTTCCTCTCCAGCTACTACCCCCACTTCTATGTTTTCTTTAAGAACAAAACTCTTTAACAAAGTTGTTGTTTCTATTTTCTCACCTCACCATTGTTAACTAAATCCACTCCAATCAGGATTGTTTTCCATACCATTCCAGTGAAAAACCTCTTATTAAGGTCGTAATAACCTCCATGTTGCCAAATTTAATGTCCAATTCTCAGTCCTCATCCAACTTGACCCATCAGTAGCATTTGATACATTTGATCACCCCCTCCTGTTTGAAGCATTTTCTTTATATGGTCTGAGACATCTGGGATGTAATAAAACCTTAACATTTAACAAATGAATAAATACATGATGGAAAAATTATAGCATAGTGCAGTGTTTCTTTAGATGTCTCAACTTGAAAAATACTGCATTAAAAACATTGTCACTTTACGTGATCCACTAGCTGCTGCACCATTTTACAATCCCACCAGCAATGGATGGCAGTTCCAATTTCTCCACGTCCTCACCAACACCTATTGATTGTAAACAACTACAAGCATGGATATCAAAGTCATCAAAATCATGTGAAAGTTTCCGTTATAAGATGGTCATCTGAATGACCCAAAATATACTTACACTTATCCTGTTCTAAATTACCACTCAAATAAAACTAAAAAACCAAACCCAGTGCCATCGAGTCGATTCCAACTCATAGCGACCCTATAGGACAGAGTAGAACTGCCCCATAAAGTTTTCAAGGAGTGCTTGGCGGATTTGAACTGCCGACCCTTTGGTTAGCAGCCATAGAACTTAACCACTATGTCACTAGGGTTTCCACCACTCAAATAGAAACACAAAAATTTTTCATAGAGGACTCTTAGACCTTTGAAAACACCTTGACGGGCCACCAGAGGGTATACACACTCTACAGTTTGAGAAACAGTGCTATAGTGGTCACATTCTTGGAGCCAGAAAACCTGATAGTTTTATATTCTAGCTCTATTGCTTACTAGCTATGTGACTTGGGCCTCTTTTTTAAAAATTTTTTATCGTGCTTTAAGTGAAAGTTTACAAATCAAGTCAGTCTCTCATATGAAAATTTGTATATACCTTGCTATATACTCCCAGTTGCTCTCCCCCTAATGAGACAGCACACTCCTCTACAATCTCTATGTTCATGTCCACTCGGCCAGCTTCTGACCGCTTCTGCCCTCTCATCTCCCCTCCAGACAGGAGCTACACACATAGTCTCATGTGTCTACTACAGCCAAGAAGCTCACTCCTCACCAGTATCATTTTCTATCTCATAGTCCAGTCCAATTCTTGTCTGAAGAGTTGGCTTTGGGAATGCTTCCTATCTTGGGCTAACAGAAGGTCTAGGGACCATGACCTCCAGGGTCCTTCTAGTCTCAGTCAGACCATTAAGTCTGGTCTTTTTACAAGAATTTGAGGTCTGCATCCCACTGCTCTCCTGCTCCCTGTCAGGGCAGTCATCAGTTGTAGCTGGGCACCATCTAGTTCTGCTCTCAGGCTGATGTAGTCTCTGATTTCTGCGGCCCTTTCGGGCCTCTTATTTTTTGATCCTCTGTTTTCTTTTCTGAAAATGGAAATAATTATGGTCATTATGGCACTTACCTCACGGGGGTAGTTGTGTGGATCATATGAGATAATTTACATAAAATGCTAAGCACCTAGTAAATGCTCAATAAATATTATCTTATTTTCATTCTATTGCTCTGTATCTACACTGATCTATCATTTAACAGCTATTTTTATGTAAAGGAATAAAGTTTTGTCTCATGTCTTAACCTTTTTGTGATGTGAGTCCCTATAATAATCTGATAAATACTAGACATCCTCCACCCTGAACCACCACATGTCTGTCAGTTTGTCATACTATGGTGGCTTGCATGTTGCTGTAATACTGGAAGCTTTGCCACTGGTATTTCAAATGACAGCAGAGTCACCCCTGATGGACAGGATTCAGCGGAGATTCCAGACTAAGACAGACTAGAAAGAAAGACCTGGCAGTCTACTTCTGAAAAAATTGGACAGTGAAAACCTCATGAATAGCATGAAACATTGTCTGATATACTGCTGGAAGATGAGTCCCTTAGATTGGAAGGCACTCAAAATACGACTGAGGAAGAGCAGCCTCCTTAGCGTAGAGTCAACCTTAATGATGCAGATGGAACCAAGCATTCGGGACCTTCATTTGCCGAAGTGGGACGGCTCGAAATGACAAGAAACAGCTACAAACATCCATTAACAATCAGAACGTGGAATGTACAAAGTATGAATCTAGGAAAATTGGAAGTTGTCAAAAATGAAAGGAAGTGCATGAAAATCAATATCCTAGGCATTAGTGAGCTGAAGTGAATTGGTATTGGTCATTTTAAAATAATCATATAGTCTCCAATGCTGGGAATGATAAATTATAGAAGACTGGTATCATGTTCATCATCAAAAAGAACATGTCAAAATCTATACTGAAGTTCAATGCTGTCAGTGATAGGATAAAATCCATACCCTACAAGGAAGACGAGCTAATACGATTATTATTCAAATTTATGTACCAACCATAAAGCCAAAGAAATCTTGTTGGCAAAATGGTTAAGAGTCACAGCTGCTCACCAAAAGGTCAGCAGTTGGTATCCACCAGGTGCTCCCTGGAAACCCTATGGGGCAGTTCTACTCTGTCCTATAGGGTCGCTATCAGTTGGAATTGACTTGACAGCAGCGTCTTTTTTTTTTTTTTTTTGGATAGGGCCAAAGATGAATAAACTGAAGATTTTTACCAACTTCTGCAGTCTAAAATTGATCAAACATGCAATCAAGATGCATTGAATTTTACTGGTGATTCAAATGCAAATGTTGGAAACAAAGAAGAAGGATGGTTAGTTGGAAAATATGGCCATGGTGACAGAAATGATGCTGGAGATTACATGATAGAATTTTGCGAGACAAATGACTTCTTCATTGCAAATACCTTTTCCCAGCAACTGTCAAGATTGAATTATGTCCCTCCAAAAATATGGGTATCAACTTGGTCAGGCCATATGTGGTTGTCCTCCATTTTGTGATTGTAATTTTATGTTGAGAGGATTAGGGTAGGATTGTAACAACACCCTTACTCAAGTCACCTCCCTGATCCAAGGTAAAGGGAGTTTCCCTGGGATGTGGCCTGCACCACCTTTTATCTCTCAAGAGATGAAAGGGAAGCAAGCAGAGTTGGGGACTTCATGCCACCAAGAAAGCAGCAACAGGTGCAGAGCACGTCCTTTGGACACAGGGTCCCTGTGCCTGAGAAGCTCCTCCACCAGGAGAAGATTGAGGACAAGGAACTTCCTCCAGAGCCGACAGAGAGAGAAAGCCTTCCCCTGGAGGAGCCGACACCCTGAATTTGGACGTGTAACCTACTAGACTGTGAGGAAATAAATTTCTCTTTATTAAAGCCATCCACTTGTGGTATTTCTGTTACGGCAGTACTAGATGACTAAGACACCAACATAAGCCAAAAGATGAAGAAATAGAAGGTTTTTACCGACTTTTGCAGTCTGAAATTGATCAAACATACAATCAGGATTCATTGATAATTACTGGTGATTGGAATGGGAAAGTTGGAAACAAAGAAGATTCAGTAGTTGGAAAATATGGCCTTGGTGATAAAAACGATGCCAGAGATTGCCTGACTGAATTTTGCAAGACCAATGACTTCTTCCTTGCAAATACCTTTTTTGGATCTCACCAGATGGAATACACAGGAATCAAATCGACTACATCTGTGGAAAGGGATGATGGAAAAGCTCAATATCATCAGTCAGAAGAAGGCCAGCATCTGACTGAGGAACAAACCATCAATTTCTCCTTTGCAAGTTCAAGTTGAAGCTGAAGAAAATTGGAATATGCCCACGAGAGCCAAAGCACAACCTTGAGTATATCCCACATAAATTTAGAGACCATCTCAAGAATAGATTTGCAGTATTGAACACTATGACTGAAGGCCAGACGAGGTATGGAATGACATCAAGGACATCATACATGAAAAAAGCAAGAGGTCATTAAAAAGACAGGAAAGAAAGAAAAGACCAAAATGGATGTCAGAAGAGATTCTGAAACTTGCTCTTGAACGTCAAGTAGCTAAAGTGAAAGGAAGAAATGATGAAGTAAAAGAGTTGAACAGAAGATTTCAAAGGGTGGCACAAGAGACAAAGTAAAGTATTACAATGACATGTGCAAAGACCTAGAGATAGCAAACCAAAAGGGAAGAACGTGCTCAGCATTTCTCAAGCTCAAAGAACTGAAGAAAAAATTCAAGCCTCTAGTCACAATACTGAAGGATTCTACAGGGAAAATATTAAAAAACGCAGGAAGCATCAAAAGAAGATGGAAGGGATACACAGAGTCACCATATCAAAAAGAATTTGTCGACATTCAACCAATTCAGGAGGTAGCATATGATTAGGAACTGATGGTACTGAAAGAAGTCCAAGCTGCACTGAAAGCATTGGCTAAAAACAAGCTCCAGGAATTGATGGAATACAAATTGAGATGTTTCAACAATCGGATGAAGTACTGGAAGTGCTCACTCATCTATGCCAAGATATTTGGAAGACAACTACCTGGCCAACCAACTGGAAGAGATCCATATTTATGCCTATTTCTAAGAAATGTGGTCCAACTGAATGCGGAAATTATAAAACAATATCATTAATACCACACAAGTAAAATTTTGCTGAAGATCATTAAAAGGCAGCTGCAGCACTATATTGACAGAGAACTGCCAGAAATTCAAGCTGGATTCAGAAGAGGGTGTGGAAACAGGGTTATCATTGCTGATATCAAATGAATCCTGGCTGAAAGCAGAGAATACCAGAAAGATGTTTACCTGTGTTTTATGGACTATGCAAAGGCATTCGACTGTGTGGATCATAACAAATTATGGATAACATTTGGAAGAATGGGAATTCCAGAACCCTTAATTGTGCTCATGAAGAACCTGTACATAGATCAAGAGGCAGTTGTACAGACAAAACAAGGGGATACTACATGGTTTAAAGTCAGGAAAGGTGTGCATCAGGGTTGTATCCTTCAACCATACCAATTCAATCTGTATGCTGAGTCCGAGAAACTGGACTACATGAAGAAAAACGAGATGTCAGGATTGGAGGAAGACTTATTAACAACCTCTGATAGGCAGATGATACAACCTTGCTTGCTGAAAGTGAAGAGGACTTGAAGCACTTACTGATGTCCACAGCCTTCAGTATGGGTTACACCTCAACATAAAAGGAAACAAAAATCCTCAAAATGGGGCCAACAAGCAACATCATGATAAATGGAGAAAAGGCTGAAGTTGTCAAGGATTTCATTTTACTTGGATCCACAATCAACACCCATGGAGACAATAGTCAAGAAATCAAAAGATGCCTTGCATTGGGCAAATATGCTGCAAAAGCCCTCTTTCAAGTGTGGAAAAGCAAAGATGTCACCTTGAAGACTAAGATGGGCCTGACCCAAGCTGTGGTGTTTTCAATTGCCTCACATGCATGAGAAACCTGGATGATGAACAAGGAAGACTGAAGAATTGTTGCCTTTGAATTGTGGTGTTGGTGAAGAATATTGAATATACCATGGACTGCAGAAAGAATGAATAAATCTGTCTTGGAAGAAGTAAAACCAGAATGCTCCTCAGAATAAAGGATGGCAAGACTACATCTCACATACTTTGGACATGTTATCAGGAGGGACCAGTCCCTGGAGAAGGACATTATGCTTGGTATAGTAGAAGGTCAGCGAAAAAGAGGAAGACCCTCAACAAGATAGATTGACACAGTGGCTGCAACAATGGGCTCGATCATAACAAAGATTGTGAGGATGGTGCAGGACTGGGCAGTGTTTTGTTCTGTTGTACATGATGTCGCTAGGAGTCAGAACTGACTCAACAGCACCTAAAAACAACAACAAATCCAAATAATTACAAATACTAACACCTCAAGCTCTATTGCATATCTTCACCACCAACATCATTCCAATTCTCTGACTTTAATTTGGTCTAACAGAGATCTTTTCCATTAACAGAATGAATAAAATATAGAAAGCATTGATGAGGATAGGAGCTGAATTGTGTAGAACCGATAGAATGGTAACAGGAGGGGAGATCTTTCATGTCTGCAGATCAGTCTACATATGCTGTAAATAATGTTAATATCGAGATTTATTTCAATTCCTAAAATATGGAATATAGTAAATTGAGCCAGATTAGGAGACTCTTTTTCAGTTAAATAGAAATAAAAAGAAATGCTGATTGGCTTGACAGTGATACATATATTCCATATGCAAACGGGATTTAAAACAAGATTTCTAAAATAATTTAAGTTATACTTAAGATGGTGGAAATTTACGTCAAACTGTTTGCCAATTTGGGGCAAGCGAATATAAGAAATTTGTCTTTATGGGGATCACAGTAGAAGGCCCTGGACAGAGCTGGAGAAAAATGTGAAACAAAATTCTAACTTAAAAAAAAAAGACCAGAGAAACCCCAAGTTTATGGCCCCCAGACACCCTCATAGTTCAGTAATGAACTCATTCCTGAAGTTCACCCTTCAGCCAAAGATTAGACAGGCCCATAAAACAAAATGAGGCTAGATGGGCACACCAGCACAGGGGCAAGGACAAGAAGGCAGGAGGGGACAGGAAAGCTGGTAATGGGAAATCCAAGGACAAAAAGGGGAGAGTGTTGACATGTCATGGGGTTGGCAACTGATGTCACAAAAACAATTTGTGTATTGTTTAATGAGAAACTAGCTTGTTCTGTAAACTGTCATCTAAAGTACAATAAAAGGGACTTCCAGGAAACATGGCACCATAGACAGAAGCAGCACACCATCCCTCTACAGCAAAGAACCAAAAAACTAAGTAAAACAGAGACAAATGCTATTCCTGGGACCCAAACTGTCAAATGAAGAGATAAAAGACTCAGCCAAACACTGAATGGAATAAGAAACTGACAAAGAATAGAGAGCAAGGAGAGATACCTGCAGAGATCCCCTTTCACCTAACGCATCACGGATTTGCCTTCTTGGACTGCTGTCAGCGATCAGCATACAGGGAACATGAGAAAGTGGCTTCATGGAGCTCCCAGCAGAAGACAGGGTACCCAGTAACCAGCGATACACGCTTTCCTGCAACCCATCCTCTCTCCGCTGCTGTACCTCCACACATCCTGGCTGGCAGCGGTGGCTTGGCTGCAGCATCCATGCTGCTTGGATTCAGCCCACCCACATCTGAGATCAGCAGACAGGGAGTACTGGAAAGTAGCTTCAAGAAGCTCACAGCCGTAGACAGAGGACTCACTAACCATGCTTTCCCACCCTCCATCCTCCCCCCCCACTTTGGCCTCCTCACCTTCCCACTGGCTGAAGTTTCTTGGCCCAGAGACAACTGCTTCAGCTCTGGGCCACTTGGATTCACCCCACCCATACTAGCTGGCTCCCTGAGTGCCATTAGTCTGTTACTAATATTGCTTTTTTCCATTTTTCTGTTTCTTTTTGTTTCTTCCGTGCCTCCCACCATCTCCCCTTCTTTTCTCTCAAACACCTGGCTCTGAGTGCCATCTTTGCTTCTTCTTGAAAGTCTGTGAGGCGCCACTTGACTGCAGAACCAGTCCCCTGGCCTGTGACACCATGCTGGTGGGATTCCCAGGGCTTTTTCTTTTCTTATTATTTTTTTGCTTCATTTTGTTTTGTTCGTTTTCTTTTTCCTTTTGAGGCTTGGGAGCCACTTCTAGCCAGGCTGCACTACAGGGGTTAGGAACCACTTCCCCAGTCCGCACAGCCCTTGGGGGCATTTCTTTTTTTTTTCTTTCTTCCTTTTTTCCTCTCATTTTTCCTTTCTACATTTCTCAGTTCTCATCTTTCTATACTTACTTTCTTTTGCAGTCTCCTGAATACCTGGCACTGTGTGACAGTAATGCCCACTCTAGCCAGACTATACTGCACAGCCTGGGAGCAATGTCCCGGGTCTCTGCAGCCACACTGGTGAGACCCCTGATGGCTTTTCCTTCTTTCTTTTTCAAAATTTTTATGTAGTTACTTTTTTATTTTCCTTTTTTGTTTTACCCCTTCTGTTTTTCTTGATTTCTCATCTCTCCACTTTAACGGCAAGCTCCCTTTGCACTCTTTTTTTCTTTGTTCTTGGCTCCTGTTTCTCTTCTCTCTCCTTTCCCATACCCATAGTAGCTCCACACATCACAACCTCCCCCCTACTTCCTGCCTACCTGCACTGTGCACTGAACATCACACCCCCAAGCAGCACAGGCACGACCTACCGGAACCTGCCCAGCACTAATTTCTGACCCACCCTGTAAGCCCTAGTGTGTACTACAAACAACCCAGCCCAGCCCCTCCTGTTCAGCTGGACCTACCCTGCTGCACCACAGCTGAGCCACTGGCCCTGCACATTGGACAAGAAGGTGAAAAGTACTGTGTCCACAGACAAGCAAACAACAAAGAATGCACAGCCCACCTGCTCAGGCATAAACAAATAAAACAAAAAAGTAGGATGAAACAAACACATCTATAAAAAATAAATGAAGAAAATAATTACTGAATGCCCTGAAGACAGCAGACAATATCAAAACATAAAAAAAAAAAATGACAGGATGGTACCAGTAAGTGTCCAAAATAAAACACCAGATGACTTTCCAGTAGAAGAAAAGGCACAAGAACTACCTGCCAAGGAATTCAAGCTGCTAATATTTGGAGCTATCCAAGAGTTGTAGCAAAAAGCAGACAAAAATAAGGAAAAAAAATAGACAAATTTATGAAAAAGGCAGACAAATTCATGGAAAATACAGACAAGAAATGGAAGAATTCAGGAAAATAATAAAGGAATAAAATGCCAAAATGAGCTTACAACTAGAAATCACATACACACACACAAAAATTAGAAATCCAAAAGATAAACAACAAGATTTCAGAAATGGACACTGTCATAAAAGAGCTGAGGAGCAGGTCTGAGACAACGAAAGACACGATCTGTGAAACTGAAGACAAACACTTGGATACAACTCTCAGGAAAATTCAGAAAAAAGAACAAAGAGAAGTGAAGAAACCCTGAGAATTATGTAGGATACAATCAAAACCAAAAATTTGGGAGTGATTGCAGTTCCAGAACAGGGAGAGAAAACAGAAAACACAGAGAAGATCATTGAAGAATTGCTAACAGAAAACTTCCCTGATATCATGAAAGATGAAAAGGTAACCATCCAAGAAGTGCAACAAACCCCATATACGATAGACTCCAAAAGAAAAATCATCAAAACATATCATAATCACGCTCACCAAAACCAAAGACAAAAAAAAATCTTGAGAGCAGCTAGAGAAAAACAAAAAGTCACCTACAGAGGAGAACCAATAAGATTAAGCTCTGATTATTTGGCAGAAACCATGCAGACAACAAGGCAATGGGAAGACATATATAAAACCTTAAAAGAAAAAAAAAATGCCAACCGAGAATAATATATCCTGCAAAACTCTCATTCAAACATGGTGGTGAAATTAGGATATTTTCAGATAAACAGAAATTCAGGGAATATGTAAAAATCAAACCAAACTTACAAGAATTATTAAAGGAAGTCCTTTGGTTTGAGAACAAACAACATTGGACCACAGCCTTAATCTAGGTTGCACCATCGCACCAGCCAGATACAACCTAGGAAATGACCCCTCGAGGACTATTCAAAACCAAAAGATTCACAACAGGGAACCAGACAGGTTAATCTGTAAATGAAAACAACGTCAGAATAATAAAAGTGGGAATAAATGGTGTAGGTATAGAACTTTCTAATGCAGAGGAAGGCAAGGCGATATCAAGTAATAATAGACTGGTTCAAAACAAGGAAGATACAGGAATAATTTCAAGATAACCACAAAGAAAGTTACCAAGCCTACTCTTCAAAATAAAGGAGAAAAACACAAAGTCTCAATAAAAACAAAATCTCCAAAAAAAAAAAAAAAGGAATTCAGCTCAGGAGAGTAAGAGGAATGAAGAAAACGTCTACACCACAAAAAAAAGCACTATAAAATGACAGCAATAAACTCACACCTATCAATAATTACACTGAATGAAAATAGTCTAAATGCACTCATGAAGAGACATAGCGTGACTGAATGGGTAAAAAATCAGGATACATCAATATGGTGCCAACAAGAAACACACCTTAGAAACAGAGACACGAACTTATTAAAAATCAAAGGATGGAAAAAAATATATCAAGAAAATAACTACCAAAAAAGAGCAGGAGTGGCAATACTAATTTCAGATAAACAGACATTAAAACAAAATCCACCATAAAAGACAAGAGCACCATATAATGATTAAAGGGATTATCCATCATGAAGACTTAACAATAATAAATATCTATGCACCCAATGAGAGGGATCCAAAATACATAAAGCAAACTTTAATGCCCTGAAAACAGAAATTGACAGTTCCACGATGATATTAGGAGACCTCAATACACCATTCTCGGTAAAGGACAGAACATCTAGAAAGAAACTCAACAAAGATACATAAGAGCTGAAGGGCAAAATCAGTCAACTTGACCTCATACACATATATAGACCACTCCAACCAACAGCAGCAAAGTACACATTCTTTTCCAAAACAGATGGAATGTTCTCCAGAATAGACCACATCTTAGGCTACAAAGTGACCCTCAACAAAACCCAAAACACTGAAATAATACAAAGTGCATGGAATACTCCCAAACTAGTTCTATGAAGCCAGCATATCCCTGATAACAAAAACAAGAAAAACACCACAAAAAAGAAAATTATAGACCTATAGCCCTCATGAACTTGGATGCAAAAATCCTCAACAAAATTCTAGCCAATAGAATTCAACAACTTATCAAAAAAATAATTCACCATGACCAAGTGTGATTCATATCAGGTATGCAGGGATGGTTTAACACTAGAAAAACAATCAATGTAATCCATCACATAAATAAAACAAAAGACAAGAACCACATGATCTCATCGATTAATGCAAAAAAGGCATTTGACAAAGTTCAACACCTATTCATGATAAAAACTCTCAGCAAAATAGGAATAGAAGGAAAATTCCTCCACATAATAATGGGCATTTATACAAAGCCAACAGCCAATACCATCTTAAATGGAGAGAGTCTGAAAGCATTCCACTTGAGAACAGGAACCACAAAAGGATGCCTTGTATCACTACTCTTATTCAACATTGTGCTGGAGGTCCTAGCCAGAGCAATTAGGCTAGATAAAGAAATAAAGGGCATCCAGATTGGCATGGAAGAAGTAAAAGTATCTCTATTTGCAGATGACATGATCTTATACACATAAAACCCTAAGGAATCCTCAAGAAAACTACTGAAACTAATAGAAGAGCTTAGCAGAGTATAGGATACAAGATAAACATACAAAAATCAGTTGGATTCCTCTATACCAAGAAAAGGAATGTTGAAGAGGAAATCACCAAGTCAGTACCATTTACAGTAGCCCCCAAGAAGATAAAACACTTAGTTATAAATCTTACAAAAAAAAAAACCCAAACCCAGTGCCGTCGAGTCGATTCCAACTCATAGCGACACTATAGGACAGAGTAGAACTGCCCCATAGAGTTTTCAAGGAGCACCTGGCAGATTCAAACTGCCAACCCATTGGTTAGCAGCCATAGCACTTAACTACTATGCCACCAGGGTTTCCAAATCTTACCAGAGATGTAAAAGACTTATACAAAGAAAACTACGGTACATTTCTGCAGTGAAACCAAAAGAGACTTATATAAGTGGAAGAACATACCTTGCTCGTGGATAGGAAGACTTAACATTATAAAAATGTCTATTCTACCAAAAGCGATCTATATATTAAATGCAATTCCGATCCAAATCCCAACGACATTCTTTAATGAGATGGAGAAACAATCACCAACTTCATATGGAAAGGAAAAAGGCCCCAGATAGGTAAAGCATTACTGAAAAAGAAGGTCTGGTAACTCCTCTCCACTTCTGAACAGTCTCTTCCTCCCCTGCCCCTCAGTTCATTGTCTAAGCTTGCCTTTGATGCTCAGGGCTCCCAGCTTGTCCCAAATATACTCGTTTCACTTGTTTCTTTTTTTGGTCTTTGTTTTAAAGAGGGCTCGCCAGAAGCATCTGTCTATTCCATCACCTTGGCTCTGCCTCTGAACAACATATTTTTATGAAAAATAATTACATTGTCCAAAGCAAAATAAATCAGTTAGAAGAGCAACATTAGAGACCTACATAAGTGGAAAAACATACCATGCTCATAGATATGAAGACTCAACAGTGTGAAAATGTCAATTCTACCCAAAGCAATCTACAAATACAATGCAATCCCAATCCAAATTCCAAAGACATTTTTTAATGAGATGGAGAAACAAATCACCAACTTAATATGGAAAGAGATGAGGCCCTGGATAAGTAAAGCATTACTTAAGAAGAACGAAGTGGGAGGCCTCATACTACCTGATTTTAGAACCTATTATACCACCACAGTAGTCAAAACAGCCTGGTACTGGCTCAACAGACACATAGACCAATGGAATAGAATTGATAACCCAGATGTAAATCCTTCCACCTATGAGCAACTGATATTTGACAAAGGCCCAAAGTCAGTTAAATGGGAAAAAGACCGTCTCTTTAACAAAGGGTGCTGGCATAACTGGATATCGATTTGCAAAAAAATGAAACAGGACCATAGCTGACACCATGCACATAAACTAATTCAAGATGGATCGAAGACCTAAATATAAAATCTAAAACGATAAAGATCATGGAAGAAAAAATAGGGACAACACTAGCAGCCCTGATACATGGCATAAACAGTATACAAAACATTACTAACAATGCACAAACACCAGAAGAGAAACTAGATAACTGGGAGCTATGAAAAATCAAACACCTATGCTCAGCCAAAGACTTCACCAAAAGAGTAAAAAAATTACCTCCAGACTGGGAAAAAGTTTTTAGCTATGACGTTTCTGATCAGCATCTTATCTCTAAAATCTACATGATACTGCAAAAAGACAAATAATCCAATTAAAAAATGGGCAAAGGATATGAACAGACACATCACCAAAGAAAACATTCAGGCCAATTTAAAATGCTCACGATCATCAGACATTAGAAAAATGCAAGTCAAAACTACAATGAGATACCATCTCACCCCAGCAAGGCTGGCACTAATCCAAAAAACATGAACTAATAAATATCGGAGAGGTTTTGGAGAGAGTGGAACACTTATGCACTGCTGGTAGGAATGTAGAATAGTACAACCACTCTGAAAAATGATTTGGTGCTTTCTAAAAAAGCTAGAAATAGAAGTGCCATACCATCTGGCAAACCCGCTCCTAGGAATATGTCCTAGAGAAACAAGAGCCATCACACGAATAGACATATGCACATTAATGTTCATTGCAGCATTGTTCACAACAGCAAAAAAATGGAAACAACTTAGGTGCTGATCAACAGATGAATGGATAAACAAATTATGGTACATACACACAATGGAATACTATGCAGTGATAAACGACAATGATGAATCCACGAAACATTTCACAACATAGATGAATGTGGAGGGCATTACTCTGAGTGAAATTAGTCATAAAAGGACAAATATTGTATGAGACCACTATTATAAGATCTCAAGAAAAATTAGAAACACAGAAAGAAGCATTCTTTGATGGTTAGGAGGGTGGAAAGTGGGGGGGGAGGAACTCACTAACTAGACAGTAGACAAGGATCAACTTGGGTGAAGGAAAGGACAACACACAACACTGAACAACTGGACCAAAGCAAAAGCTAAGAAGTTTTCTTGACACATTCAAACACTTTGAGGGACACAGTAGCTGGACTGAGACCTGGGGACCATAGTTTTGGGGGAGATCTAGGTCAATTGGCATAACAAAATTTATTAAGAAAATGTTATGCATCCCACTTTGGTGAGTGGCATCTGGGATCTTAAAGGTTTGCAAGTGGCCAACTAAGGTGCATCAATTGCTCCCATCCCAATTAGAGCAAAGAAGAATGAAGAAAACCAAAGACATAAGGAAAATATTAACTCAAGAGACTAAAAAAAAAAAAAAAATTTTTTTTAAGAGACTAAAGGTCCACATAAACCAGAGACTACACCAGCCTGAGACCCTAAGAACTAGATGGTGCCACTCTACCACCAATGACTGCCCTGACAGAGAACACAATAGAGAGTCCCAGATGGAGCAGGAAAAAAAGTGTGGAGCAGAACTCAAATTCACATAAAAAGACCAGACTTAATGGTCTGAAAGAGACTGGAGGAACCCCAGAAACTATTGCCCCCGGGCACTCTGTTAACCCACAAATGAAACCATCCCGAAGCCCACTCTTCAGACAAAAATTAGACAGAAGTATAAAACAAAAATAATACTAATGAGGAGTGTTCTTAGTTCAATCAGATACATGAGATCAAATGAGTGGCACTTGTCCAGAAGCAGGATGAGAAGGCAGAAAGGGACAGGAGCTGGTTGAATGGACACAGGGAACCCAGGGTGGAAAGGGGGAGTGTGCAGTCACATTGTGGGGATTGCAACTAATGTCACAAAATAATACGTGTATAAATTTTTGTATGAGAAGTTACTTTGAGCTGCAAACTTTCACCTAAAGCACAATAAAAAAAAAGAGTAATATTATTTTACATTTTTGAAAATCTCTTTAAAGTCTGGTAGCTGGATCCTGATATCAGCTTCCACATTCAATCTGCTGCAATAATTTTTTTTGGTTGAATTACTGAAGCCCACTGTTGCAGTCAAGGAGATATAAAGAAATAAAAGATTGATTTAAACTTAGAAAAATAGGGGTAAATATTAAGGTAACCACAAAGGAAACTAACAATCCTACACATCAAAACAAGAAAGAAGAAAAAACACAAAGACTCAGCAAATACAAAGTCAACAACAATAAGAAAAGATGAAAAGTAAATACATAAAGAAAAGCAACTCAGTACAGAAAAGTGGAACAAAGAAACTGTCAAGAACACAAAGAAAACAACACCAAAATGACAGCACTAAACTCATAACTATCAATAATTACAGTGAATGTAAATAGACTAAATGCATCAATAAAGAGACAGAGAGTGGCAGAATGGATTAAAAAAAAACAAGATCCGTCTATCTGCTGCCTACAAGAGACACACCTTAAAAGACACAAACTAAAACACAAAAGATAGAAAAAAATATATCAAGCAAAAAACAATCAAAAAAAAAAAAGCAGGAGTGACAATATTAATC
Organism: Elephas maximus indicus; assembly: GCF_024166365.1. Taxonomy (NCBI): domain Eukaryota; kingdom Metazoa; phylum Chordata; class Mammalia; order Proboscidea; family Elephantidae; genus Elephas; species Elephas maximus. The sequence goes on from NC_064846.1 coordinate 86,143,479, forward strand.
TTTGACAAAACAGACTTTAAAGTAAAATTGACCACAACGGTTAAGGAAGGACACTATATAATAATTAAAGGGTCAATACACCAGGAGGACATAAGCATAATAAATATTTATGCACCCAATGACAGGGCTCCAAAATACATAAAACAAACTCTAACCATGTAGAAAAGAGAGATACAGCAACAATAGTAGGACACTTCAAAACACCACTTTTGGCGAAGGACAGAATATCCAGAAAGAAGCTCAACAAAGACATGGAAGAACACTTCACCCAACAGCAGCCAAGTACATTTTTTTCCAATGCACATGGAACATTCTTCAGACAGACCACATATTAGGCCATAAAGCAAGCCTTAACAGAATCCAAAACATCGAAATATTACAAAAAATCTTTTCTAACCATAAAGCCATAAAACTAGAAATCACTAACAGAAAAAGCAACGGAAAAATAATCAAACACATGGAAACTGAACAACACCTTACTCAAAAACTACTGGGTTATAGAAATTAAAAAAAAAAAAAAATTAAGGAGCGAATAAAGAAATTCACAGAATGAAATGAGAATGAAAACACATGCTACCAGAACCTTTGGGACATGGCAAAAGCAGTGCTCAGAGGTCAATTTATATCCATAAATGCACACATACAAAAAGAAGAAAGGGCCAAAATCAAAACATTAACCCTACAACTCCAACAAACAGAAAGAGAGCGGCAACAGAAGCCCTCGGGCACCAGAAGAAAGCAAATAATAAAAATTAGAGCAGAATTAAATTGTATAGAAAATAGAAGAACAATTGAAAGTGGTAACAAGACAAAAAGCTGGTTGTTTGAAAAGATCAATAAAACCAATAAACCATTGGCCAAATTGACCAAAGTAAAACAGGAGAGTAAGCAAATAACCCAAACAAGAAATGAGAGGGGCGATATCACTGAAATTAAACAAATCATAACAGAATACTGTGAAAACTTGTACTCTAACAAATTTGAAAACCTAAAACACACTACCTAAAATAACACAGAGGTAGAACAACTAACTAAACCTCTAACAAAAGAAATGATTGAAAAAGTAATTGAAAAACTCCCAACAACAACAAAAGACTGGGTCCTGATGGTTCCACTGGAGAATTCTACTAAACATTCAGAGAAACGTTAACAATACTACTACTAAAAGTATTTCAGAGCATAGAAAAGGATGGAATACTCCCAAGCTCATTGTATGAAGGCAACATAACTCTGATACCAAAATCAGGTAAAGACATCACACAAAAAAAGAAAAGTATAGAAAATTATCCCTCATGAGCATAGAAACAAAAATTCTCAACAAAATTCTAGCCAATAGAATTCAACAACTTATCCAAAGAATAATATACCATTACCAGTTGGGATTCATACCAGATATGCAGGGATGGTTCAACATTAGAAAAACAATCAATAAATAAATAAAACAAAAGACAAGAACCACATGATCTTGTCAATTGATGCAGTAAAGGCATTTGACAAAGCACAATACGTATTCATGATAAAAAATTCTCAGCAAACTAGGAATTGAAGAGAAATTCCTCAGCATAATAAAGGGCATTTATACAAAGCCAACAGCCAACATCATCCTAAATGGAGAGATTCTGAAAGCATTCCCTTTGAGAATGAGGACCAGACAAGTATGACCTTTATCTCCACTCTTATTCAACGTCATGCTAGAGATCCTAGACAGAGCAATTAGGATAGAAGAAGAAATAAAGGGCATAAAAATTGGTAAGGAAGAAGGAAAAGTATCTCTTTTCGCAGAAGATATGATCTAATACAGAGAAAATCCCAAAGAATCCACAAGAAAACTACTGAAACTAATAGAAGTGTTCAGCAGAGTAACAGGATACAAGATAAACATACAAAAATCAGTTGGATTCCTCTACACCAACAAAGAGAACGTCAAAGAGGAAATCACCAAATCAATACCGTTTATAATAGCCTCCAAGAAGATAAAATTCTTAGAAATAAATCATATGGCCCTGGATAAGTAAAGCATTACTGAAAAAGAAGAACAAAGTGGGAGGCCTCACACTACCTGATTTTAGATCCTATTATACCACCACCACAGTAGTCATAATAGCCTGGTGCTGGTACAAGAGCAGATACATAGACCAATGGAACAGAATTGAGAATTCAGACGTAAATTTATCCACTTATGAGTAGCTCATATTTGACAAAGGCCTAGAGTCCATTAATTAGGGAAAAGACAGTGTCTTTAGCAAATGGTGCTGGCTTAAGTGAATATCCATCTGCAAAAAAATGAAACAAGACCTGTACCTCACACCAACCACCTAAATATACAATCTAAAATAATAAAGATTATGGAAGAAAAAATAGGGACAATTCTAGGAGCCCTCATACGTGGCACAAACAGAATACAAAATGTTACTAATAATGCACAAACACCAGAAGAGAAACTAGACAACTGGGAACTCCTAAAAATCAAACACTTACGCTCATCAAAAGACTTCATCAAAAAGAGTGAAAAGACAACCTACAGACTGGGAAACAATTTTTGGCTATGGCAAATCCGATCAGCCTCCTATCTCTAAAATCTACAAGATATTACAAAACTTGAACAACAAAAAACAAATAACCCAATTAAAAAATAGGCAAAGGATATGAACAGGCACTTCACCAAAGAAGACATTCAGGCAGCTAACATATACATGAGGAAATGCTCACAATCATTAGTCAGGGCAGAAATGTAAATCAAAACTACAATGAGATACCATCTCACCCCAACAAGGCTAGCATTAATCCAAAAAAACACAAAATAATAAATGCTGGAGAGGTTGTGGAGAGACTGGAATGCAAAATGTTACAACCACTTTGGAAATTGATTTGGCTCTTCCTTAAAAAGCTAGAAATAGAAGTATTGTACGATCCAGCAATCCCACTCTTTGGAATATATCCTAAAGAAATAAGCGCCATCAGATGTATAGATATATGCACACCCATGTTCATTGCAGCACTGTTCGCAATAGCAAAAAGATGGAAACAACCTATGTACCAATCAATGGACGAATGGATAAACACATTATGGTATATTCACACAGTGGAATACTACGCAACGACAAAGAACAATGATGAATATGTAAAACATCTCATAACATGGATGAATCTGGAAGGCATTATCACTGAGTGAAATTAGTCAGTTGTAAAAAGACAAATATTGTATGAGACCACTGTTATGGTAAGAACTCAGAAACAGAGAAGATAGCATTCTTTGATGGTTTTGAGGGTTGGGAGGGAGGGAGAAGGGTATTCACTAACTAGATAGTAGATAAGAATTATCTTAGGTGAAGGGAAGGACAACACACAATGCAGAGGAAGTCAGCACAACTGGACTAAACCAAAAGCTAAGAAGTTTCCTGAATACAACCAAACACTTCAAGGGACAGAGTAGCAGGGGCAGGGGTCTGGGGACCACAGTTTGGGGACATCTAGGTCAATTGACATAACAAAGTTTGTTAAGAAAATGTTCTATTTCCCACTTTGGTGATTGGTTATCTCGGGTCTTGAAAACTAGTGAGCAATCATCTAAGATACATCAATTGGTCCCAACCCACCTGGAGCAAAGGAGAATGAAGAACTCCAAAGAATAGGAAAAATACTAGCCCAAGAGACAGAAAGGACCACATAAACCAAAGACTCCATCAGCCTGATACCGGAAGAACTAGATGGTGCCCAGCTGCCACCAATGACCGTCCTGACAAAGAACAGAACAGAGAGTCCCTAACAGAGCAGGAGAAAAGTGGGGCGCAGAACTCATATCTAGTAAAAAGACCAGACTTAATGGTCTGGCTGAGACTGGAGGGACCCCAGAAGATATGGCCCCCAGACTCTCTGTTAGCCCAGAACTGAAACCATTCCCAAAGCCAGCTCTTCAGACAAAGACTAGACTGGTCCGTGAGACATAAAATGATACTTGTGAAGAGAGTGTTTCCTAGCTCAAGTAGATACATGAGAATAAATGGGCAGCTCCTGTCTGGAGGCAAGATGAGAAGGTAAAAAGGGACAGAAGCTGGTTGAATGGACACAGGAAATCCAGGGTGGAAAGGAGGAGTATGCTGTCACATTATAGGGAGAGCAACTAGTGTTACATAGCAATGTGTGTATAAATTTTTGTATGAGAAACTAACTTGAACTGTAAACTTTCTTTTAAAGCACAATAAAAAAGATTTATAATGAAGAACTTAACCCATCCACTTCAATAAATGGGAAAGGAAGCACAAAAGAAGACCAAAGCTACCAGAAAAAGGACATAATAAAGATCAGAGCAGAAATAAATGAAATAGAAAAAAGAAAAACAATAGAATCAATAAGACTATAAGTTGGTTCTTTGAAAGGATCAAAAAATAGACAAACCATTGTCTAGACTGACAAAAGAAAAACATTAGAAGAGGAAATAACCAAAATGAATAATGAAAGTGGACACATTATATATAACAGATCCAACAGAGATAGCGAACATAACACAATGCTCTGTGTGATGGTTAAGGTTGTGTGTCAATTTGGCTAGGCCATGATTCTCAGTGGTTTGGCAGTTATGATGTAGTTTGGCAGTTATCTAATGATATAATCACCTCCATGATTGGATCTGATATAATTTAATCACCTACATGATGAGATCTGCTATGAGCAGCCAATCAGTTGAAAGGGAGTGTCCTTGGGGTGTGGGCTGCATCCAATATATATGGACTTTCTGGCAAAGCTTGCTGGCATTTGCTCACTCTGGATCCTGCATCCAGGTCATCATCATCTGATCTCCAGTTATTGAGACTTAAGCTAGTGACTTGCCATAGTGCCTGCTGATCTTGGGATTCACGACCCTCTGCAGCCTGTGAGCCAGAAGCCTACCTCCTGCCCTGCCGATCTTGGGTTTGTAAGCACCCACAGCTACGTGAGTCAGAAGAAGCTTCCAGCCTGACACCTGGCCTATAGACTTGGGGCTTTCTAGCTTCTACAATTGCGTGAGCCATTTCCTTGATATAAATGTGTATATATATATATTTATATATATATATTTATACACATTTTACTGGTTTTCCTTTCTAGAGAACTCAGCCTTAGGCACTATGAAAAATCATACTGCAACAAATTTGAAAACCTACAAGAAATGGACAAATTCCTAGGATCATACTACCTACCTAAACTAATGCAGAAATAGAAAATCTATACAGGCCCATAACAAAAGAAGACATTGAACCAAACCAAAACCAAACCCACTGCCATCGAGCCAATTACAACTCATAGCAACCCCATAGGGTTTGCAATGCTGTAAATCTCTATAGAAGCAGACTGCCACATCTTTCTCCTACAGAGCTGCTGGTGGTTTTGAACTCCCAACTTCTTGGTTAGCAGTTGATCACTTTAACCACTGTGCCACCAGGACTCCTTGAAGACATTGAAGATGTCTTAAAAGAAAACTCAACAACAACAACAAAAGCACTGGACCAGAAGAATTCACAAGGGAATTTTACTAAACATTCAGATAAGAACTGACACCAATTGTACTCAAACTCTTCCAAAACATAGAGAAGGAAGGACTACTCCCTAACTCTATGAAACCGGCATCACCCTGATACCAAAGCTAGGTAAATATATCACAAAAAAGAAAACTACAGATCAATACCCTTCATGATTACAGACACAAAAATTCTCAACAAAATTCTAGCAAACAGAATTCAACCACACGTTAAAAAATCATACATCATGATCAGGTGGGAGTCATACCAGGAATGCAATGGTGGTTCAACATTAGAAAATCAATCATTGAAATTCACCACATAAATAAATCAAAGGATAAGAATCTCATGATAATCTTAATTGCTGCAGAAAAGGCATTTGATAAAATCCAACTCTCTTTCCTGATAAAAACTTTCAGCAAAATAGGAATAGAAGAAAAATTCCTCCACATAATTAATGGCATATATGCAAAACCAACTACCAACATTATTCTCAATGCAGAAAGGCTGAGATACTTCCCCTTGATAAAGGGAATGTGACAAAGATGCCCATTATCACCATTCTTATTCAATATTATACTGAAAGTCTTAGCCAGAGCAATAAGTCAAGGAAGAAAAATAAAGGGTATCCAAATCAAAAAGGAGTACAACTATCCCTATTCTCAGAAGACATGATCCTATGCACAGAAAACCCCCAAAGAATATACAAGAAAGCTTCTGGATCTAATAGAAGGATTCAGTACTGTAGCAGGCTACAAGATCAACACACAAAACTCAGTTGGGTTCCTTTACACTAAGAGGGGTAATTCTGAAAAGGAAGTCAAGAAAACAATATCTTTTACAATAGCCCCCAAATGATAAAATACCTAGGAATAAATCTAACCAAGGATGTAAAAGACTTATATAAAGAAAACTATAAAACACTAGTACAAGAGACTAGGAGACCTACATAAATGGAAGGTCATTCTGTTCTCATGGATTGGAAGACTTAATGTGAAAATGTCAATAATACCCACCCACCCAAAAAAAAACTGTGATCTTTCTATACAATGCAATCCCAAACCAGATTCCAACAACATTCTTTACTGAAATGGAAAAAGCTTATCACCAATTTTATATGGAAAGAGGCCCTGAATAGCCAAAGCATTATTGAATAAGAACATAGAGACCTCACACTACCTGACGTCAGAACACACTATACAACCAAAGTAATCAAAATGGCCTGGTGCTGGTTCAGTGATAGATATACAGACCAATGGAACATAATTAAGATCCCAGAAATAATCCATCTATCTATTAGCAACTGATTTTTGACAAGGGGTCAAAGTACATTCAGTGGGGAAGAAACAGTCTCTATAACAAATGGTGCTGGCAATTTTAGATATCCACATGGAGAAAAATGAAATGGGACCCATACCTCACACCATACACAAAAACTAACTCAAAATGGATCAAAGACCTAAATGTTCAAGGTGAAACTATAAAGTCCTTGGAAAGAAACATAAGGACAAAACTGTGGAGCCTAATTAAAAAAAAAAATCAAACACGAATTAATGCACGAACAGCAGAAATCAAATTAGATAACTTGGACCTCCTCAAAATTAAATGTTTATGTTCATCAAAAGACTTTATCAAAAGAGTAAAAAGAGAACCTACACACTGGGAAAAAATCTTTGGAAACAACATATTTGATGAGGGTCTTGTCTTACTCATCTAGCACTGCCATAACAGAAATACCACAAGTGGATGGCTTTAACAAAGATTAATTTATTTTCTCACAGTCTAGTAGGTTACAAGTCCAAATTCAGGGCATCGGCTTCAGGGGAAGGCTTTCTCTCTCTGTTGGCTCTGGAAGAACGACCTTGTCCTCAATCTTCCCCTGGTTGAGGAGCTTCTCAGGCACAAGGACCCCGTGACCAAAAGATGCGTTCTGCTTCTGATGAAGCTTTCTTTGTGGTATGAGGTCCCCAACTCTCTGCTTGCTTCCCTTTCATTTTATCTCTTGAGAGATAAGAGGTGGTGCAGGCCACACCCCAGGGAAACTCCCTTTACCTTGGGTCAGGGAGGTGATCTGAGCGAGGGTAGTGTTATAATCCCACCCTAATCCCCTTTAACATAAAATTATGATTACAAAATGGAAGACAACCACAGAATACTGGGCATCACGGCCTAACCAAGTTATTACATACATTTTTGGGGGGACGTAATTCAATCCATGACAGGTCTAATCTAAAATATATAGAACACTTCAACAACTCAACAAGAAAAAGAAAACAACACAATTAAAAAATGGGCAAAGGACATGAACAGACAATTCACCAAAGAGGACATCCAAGTGGCCAACAGACACGTGAAAAGATACTCATGATCATTAGCCATTAAAAAAAAGAGAGATGCAAATCAAATCAAAACTATAATGAGATACCATCTCACCCCTGCTAAAATGGCACTGATTAAAAAAAAAAAAAACAGAAAACAATAAATGCTGGTGGTGTTGTGGGGAGATTGGAACCCTTATCCACTGCTGGTGTGACTGTAAAATGGTACAACCACTGTGGAAAACGATATAGCACTTTCTCAAAAAACTACAACTAGAAGTACCTTATGATCCTGGAATTCCACTGCTAGGTATACACTTTAGAGACCTAATACTAAAGACATAATCACACATAGGCATACCTATGTTCATTTCAGCACTAGTCACAATAGCAAAAAGATGGAAGCAACCTAAGTGTCCATCAATGGATGAATGGTACATACATACAATGGAATACTATGCAGCCATAAAGAATAATGAAGAGTTCTCAAAATATAAAACTGGAGCACATTATGCTGAGTGAAATAAGTCAATCACAAAAGGACAAATACTGTATGATCTCACTATTAAAACAGACAAGAACAGGAATACATACTGAAATTAATGTTCACTTGTGGTTATCAGGTATAGGTAGGGAGGGATCACTCTCTAGGTAGTAGATACTTGTTACTCTGGGGGATGGGAAATATAACGCCAAATGTGGGTGAAGTGTGCACAGATTGACCAAGGTAAATGATGTCATTAAGAAGGATGCAAAAAGTACATTTCTGATAAATGCTAGGATATATACAACTGTGCAACAACATCTAAATAATAGCAGTGTGGACACATGTATATGTACGTATACATACAACTGTATAGGTATGTATATGTGTGTATATAGGTGGACATATATGTTGTGTTAGGTGCCATCGAGTCAGTTCTGACTCATAGCGACCCTAAAAGTCAGGGTAGAACTGCCCACAGGGTATCCGAGGAGCGGCTGGTGAATTTTAACTGCTGACCTTTTGCTTAGCAGCTGAAGCTCTTAACCACTATGCCACCAGGTCTCTGAAAATAGTAAAAAAAAATAGTAAGCATCCATATATACTCATATATACAATAAAGCACATGGGGGCAAAAATATGCACACTTAATAAACACCTCATGAGATTGGTTTACAGAGTCTAGAGTCTGAATGTTTAAAGCCATAAACTCGTGGGACAACTCAGTCAATTGGCATAGTATAGTATGTAAAGTTTATTTTCTACATCTTAGTTTGCTGAGCAGAATGTGAAAGCTGGAAACGAAGGATTGGTAGTTGGAAAATACGGCCTTTGTGATAGAAATGATGCTGGAGATTGCATGATTGAATTTTGCAAGACCAACGACTTCTTCCTTGCAAATACCTTTTTTCACCAACATAAATGGTGACTATACACGTGGACCTTGCTAGATGAAATACACAGGAATCAGATCAACTGCATCTGTCAAAAGAGAGGACGGAAAAGCTCAATCTCATCAGTCAAAACAAGGACAGGGCCAACTGCTATTAGACCATCAATTACTCATATGCAAGTTCAAGTTGAAACTGAAGAAAATTAAAACACATCCATGAGAGCCAAAGTACAGCCCACGTGACTTTAGAGACCATCTCAAGAATAGATTTGACACATTGAACACTAATGACTGAAGACCAGACGAGTTGTGGAATGACATCAGGACATAATACATGAAAAAAGCAAGAGGTCATTAAAAAGAGAGAGAGAAAGAAAAGGCCTAAATGGATGTCAGAAGAGACTCTGAAACTTACTTTTGAACATCGAGTAGCTAAAGAAAAAGGAAAAAACGATGAAGTAAAAGAGCTGGACAGAAGATTTCAAAGGGTGGCTTGAGAAGACAAAATAAAGTATTATGATGACATGTGCAAAGACTGGGAGACAGAAAACCAAAAGGGAAGAACACGCACAGCATTTCTCAAGCTAAAAGAACTGAAGAAAAAATTCAAGCCTCCAGTTGCAATACTCAAGGATTCTACGGGGAAAATATTAAAAGACCCGGGAAGCATCAAAAGAAGATAGAAGGAATACACAGAGTCACTGTACCAAAAAGAATTGGTCGGCATTCAACCATTTCAGGAGGTAACATATGATCAGGAACTGATGTTACTGATGGAAGAAGTCCAAGCTGCACTGAAGACACTGGCGAAAAACAAGGCTCTAGGAATTGAAGGAATAGCAATTGAGATGATTCAACAAATGAATGCAGCACTGTAAGTGCTCACTCATCTATGTCAAGAAATTTAGAAGACAGTTACCTGGTCAACTGACTGGAAGAGATCCATATTTATACCTAGTCCCAAGAAAGGTGATCCAACTGAATGAGGAAATTATCATTAATATCACATGCGAGCAAAATTTTGCTGAAGATCATTCAAAAGTGGCTGCAGCAGTATATCGACTGGGAAATGCCAGAAATTCAAGCCGGATTCAAAAGAGGACGTGGAACCAGGGATATCATCGCTGATGTCAGATGGATCCTGGCTGAAAGCAGAGAACATCAGAAAGATGTTTACCTGTGCTTTATTGACTATGCTAAGGCATTTGACTGTGTGGATCATAACAAATTATGGATAACATTGCAGAGAATAGGAATTCCAGAGCACTTAATTGTGCTCATGAGGTATCTGTACATGGATCAAGAGGCAGTCATTCGAACAGAACAAGGGGATAGCACATGGTTTAAAGTCAGGAAAGGCATGCGTCAGGGTTGTATCCTTTCACCATACCTATTCAATCTGCATGTTGAGCAAATAATCTGAGAACCTAGACGACATGACGAACAAGGCAACAGGATTGGAGGAAGATTCATTAACAATCCACAATATGCAGATGACACAACCTTGCTTCAGTATGCATTCAGTATGCATTACACCTCAACATAAAGAAAACAAAAATCCTCATAACTAGACCAATAAACAACATCATGTTAAACAGAGAGGAGATTGAGGTTGTCAAGGATTTCATTTTACTTGGATCCACAATCAACACCCACAGAAGTGGTAGTCAAAAAATCAAAAGACGCATCGCATTGAGCAAATCTGCTGCAAAAGATTTCTTTAAAGTGTTGAAAAGGAAGGATGTCACCTTGAGGACTAAGGTGTGCCTGACCCAAGCCATGGTGTTTTCAATTGCTTCATATGCATGTGAAAGCTGGACAATGAATAAGGAAGGCCAAAGAAGAATTGATGCTTTTGAACTGTGGCATTGGCAAAGAATACTGAATAAACCACGGACTGCCAAAAGAACGAATAAATCTGTCTTGGAAGAAGTACAACCAGAACGCTCCTTAGAAGCAGGGATGGCGAGACTATGTCTCACATACTTTGGACATGTTATCAGGAGGGATCAGTCCCTGGAGAAGGACATCATGCTTGGTAAAGTAGCGGGTCAGTGAAAAAGAGAAAGACCCTTAACGAGATAGATTGACACAGTGGCTGCAACAATGGGTTCAAGTATAGCAACAATTATGAGGATGGTGTACAACTGGGCAGTGTTTCATTCTGTTCTGCATAGGGTTGCTATGAGTGGGAACTGACTCAACAACAATAAGTTTGCTGAGTAGTGTCTGGCGTCTTAAAAAGCTTGTAAGTGGCCATCTAAGATACAACTACTGGTCTCTACGTGTCCAGAATAAAAGAGAATGAAGAAAACCAAAGACTCGGGGAAGAAACTAGTCCATCGGACTAATAGTCTTTATGAACCACAACCTCATTGACCATGAGACCAGGACTAGATGGTGCTCGGCTACCACTACCAACCATTCTCATCAGGACCACAATAGATGGATCCTGATAAAATGGGAGCAAAATGTGGAACAGAACTCAAATTCTTAAAAAGTCCATACTTACTGGGCCAATTGACACTGGAGGACTCCCTAAGATTATTGCCCTGAGATACTCTTTAAACTTTGACCCAAAACTATCCCATGAGGTCATCTTTTAGCTAAATAACATATTGCCTCTTAAAATAAACAGTATAAACTGTGAGTACTGTACTGCTTTAAAAAAAATCATCTGTATGAAACCAAGTGGTCAACACTTACTCTAAAGCAAAGATGAGAAGGCAGGGAAACTAGATTACTGGGAATGGAACAAAAACAGAAATGAGAAAGTTGACACACTGTGTGAAATGCAACCAATGTCACTGAACAAATTGTGTAGAAATTGATAAAGGAAAAACTAATTTGCTGTGTAAACTTTCACCAAAAACACAACAAAATTAAAAAAGAAAAGAATGCACACTAACCAACTCACAAGAAATATCTTGCAAACCAGAATTTGTTCATTTATAATGAGAAACATACATGCCAAGAAGACCAGAATAATTTCATTTTCTTTTGGAAAGTCTTCATTAGAAACTACATTACTTTCAAAAGTTTTCTTGGTAACTCCAGAGTCAGAATAAAGGGTGAAGGATCCTCATAGCTAGCGTCACCAAGTTATAATGACCTGCTGCACCTATGTTTATTTTTGAGACACTTTGTCAGCTACTCGAGGCATTCACTTTCCTACAAAACTAAACACTATCTTCTAGTAGTAGGTTCCCCTTTATCTATCTATACAGACCAAGACTCTTCTTTTAAAACATCATTTCTTTAGGGGGAGGAGCCAAGGTGGCAGCTTAGTGAGATGCACCATGCTGTCCCTCTACAGCAAAGACCTAATAAACCAAGTGAAACAGATGCAGATAACAATCCTGGAACCCTGAACATCGAAAAGGAAGGATAAAGAATTGAATCAAACACTGACTGGAAGAAAAAATTGAAAGAAGAATGACAGAGGAGTGGCAAAAAGAGAAGGGGCTCTGCCAGCCATCCTGGCTCAACATGGCTGTCTTGAAACAAAGCCAGTAGTGACCCTAGGTGAGGACACAGGAAGGCAACTTCAAGGCATTCACATAAGAGACAAAGAAACTATAAAAACACCTATAGAGAAGTAAGGTGAGCAGATCATGACCTGATTCTAAAGAAGGAAAACACAGAAAAGAGGGTAAGAATTCCAGGGATCCTGTCATTCACAGAATAGGAAGGGAGCCAGGATCTAGAGTCAGATATATGCACAAGCGACGGTCCCTGACGTCCGGAGTGGGTGGCGTGCACAAAGCAGTGGATCAGCAGAGTATTGGGGGGAAGTCCCCCACCTGACTGAACTCCGGGCAGCCCCCCTTCCTCGCAGTTAGTCGGAGGCAGTTCCCAAGTGCTGACTACAGAGGATGGGAAGTGTCTGGGTATCCACATCTGCTAGCCAAAGGGGCACAACTCCCCTACTCTACCTCTCCTGATCAGAAGCAGTGGAGGGTTCTAAAGCCCAACCATCATGCCCAACTAGAGACCGTAATATGAGCCCCCCCTCCTCACCCAGCCCAGTCTGCCAACCCCCCATCCAGCTGAAGAGTGGCAATAAGCATGCTCCTGCATGCTCACCTGCCTACCACTCATCTCTCCTCAACCTAGTGAGCCATGGCGACCATGTGAGTGCATGTGCTTGTCCACCGTCCACTCCTGTCCCCAAATTGGTGAGCGGTAGCAACCATACATGCCTGCCCACCAGCCACACCCCACCCCAAACCCAGTGAGAGCCGGTGACTGTGTGAACATGCCCATGCCCACCCGCCACCCACTCCACCCCCCAAACAAGTGAACGGCAGTGACCACATAACCATGCCTGTGCCCACCCGCCACCCACTACTCCCCTGAACTGAGGATAGGCAGTAAGCACAAACCTGTGCTTGAGCCCACCTACCACCTGCCCCTAACCAGGAGTGGTAGCAACTGTGCAGCTGCAAGCACCTGCCCACCACCCAGCCTCAACCTGGTGAGTGAAACCAATGTCTGGCCTGTATGCACATGCCTACAACCTATGCCCCACTCCTGACCTGGCATGCAGCAGCAACTGTGCAAAAGTACCCGCACCCATCTGCCACCCACATCCTCCCTCCTGATCCAGCAAGTGGTGATGACCACATCCCCAACTTGCCCAAAACACCCACCATACTTGCCGCCACAGCCATTCAACGAGTACCAGTGCCTGGTCCTGCGCTACTGGATTGACAAAAGAGAGCAGCTAATTTCAGCTCGACCTGCCCTCAACTACCCCACACAACCTGCAAATAGAGACTTGCACTCACACTCCAAGGTGCTGCCCCACACACCCAGAAAAAGGTGGTGAGCACTCCAGTGCAGTCATACTAGCAACAAGAGTAGCACGCCCACCCCACATACGTGTGTGTGTGTGTGTATATATATATATATATATATATATATATATATATATATACACATATATATATAACCTGTTGCCATCGAGTCAATTCCAACTCATAGTGACCCTATAGGATAGAGTAGAACTGCCCCATAGAGTTTCCAAGGAGCGCCTGGTGGATTTGAACTGCTGACCTTTAGGTTAGCAGCTGTAGCACTTAACCACTATGCCACCAGGGTTTCCTACATATATATAAAAAAAAACATATATATATATATATACACACACACAGACACATATATATACACATATATACATATATATAAAATAACACAATGAACCAAACATACCATCAATAAACAAATATAATAACACTTTAATGCCTCAGAGATAACAGACAGTATCAAGTCACATAAACAAGCACGACAATATGGTTCAAGAAAGTGACCAAAGGGCCAGAAAACCTTCCTGAGGAAGAAATAGTAAAGGAATTACCTGATAAGGAATTCAAAAGATTTATATATAGGACTCTCCAAGAGATCAAGGAAAACACAGACAAAACCAAGGAAAACACAAACAAAACTCTAGAAGAATTCAGGAAAACAATAAAATAACAAAATGACTAAATAAGTAGACAATTAGATACCATACAAAAACAGCAACTAGAAATCCAGAAGAATAACAATAAAATTTCAGAAATAGATAACTCAATGGAAGGATATGGGAGTAAAACTGAATCAATGGAAGACGGAATCAGCAAAATAGAGGATAAATCCCTTGTTACTAATTTGTGGAACATTCAGAAAACAGAAAAATAAAGAAAGCCTAAGAGTTATGTATGACACTATCAAGAGGAATAATTTACACGTGATAGGAATTCCAGGAGACAAAAAAAAAAGAACAGAGAAAATTTTCGAAGAGTCACTGGCAGAAAATTTCCATAATACCATGAAAGTCGAAAAGATATCCATCCAACAAGCACAACAAACCCCCATATAGGAAATGCCCCAAAAGAAAGTCACCAAGACATATCATAATTGAACTTTCTAAAACCAAAGACAAAGAAAGAATCCTGAGAGCAACTTGGGAACTGTCACCTACAAAGGGGAACCAGGAAGACAAAGCTCTGATTTCTTGGAAGAAAACATGTCGGCAAGAAGGCAATGGGATGACATATACAAATCCCTGAAAGAAAAAAAATTGCCAACAAAGAATTATACATTCACAAAAACTGTCTCTCAAATATGATGGCAAAACAAAGACATTTCCAGATAAACAGAAATTAAGGGAATTTATAAAAACCACACTAACCTTACAAGAAATATTAAAAGGAGTCCTTCAGACAGAGAACCAACAACATTAGACAACAACATGAAATTAAGACACATAACACCACTGAAATACCAACTGTCTTAGTTATCTAGTGCTGCTATAGCAGAAACACCACAAGTGGTTGGCTTCAACAAAAAGAAGTTTATTCTCTCACAGTCTAGTAAGCTGGAAGTCCAAATTCAGGATGTCACTTCCAGGGGAAGGCTTTCTCTCTGTGTTGGCCCTGGAAGAAGGACCCTGTCATTAATCTTCCCCAGGTCAAGGAGCTTCTCTGCACCAGAAACTTAGGTGCAAAGGACACACTCTGTTCCCAGCACTGTTTCTTGGCGGTATGAAGTCCTCCTGTCTCTCTGCTCCCTTCTCTCTTTTATATCTCAAAAGATTGGCTTAAGACATAATCCAGTCTTGTAGATTGAGCCTTGCCTCATTAACATAACTGTCACTAATCCCACCTCATCAACATCATAGAGACATGATTTACAACACACAGGAAAATCACATCAGATAACAAAATGGTGGACAGTTACACAATACTGGGAATCATGGCCTAGCCAAGTTGACACACATTTTTGGAGGACACAATTGAATCCATGACACCAACCAAGATAGAAAATTCTCAAAAATAAAATAAAGCAACAAGACTGAATACAGGGAACCAGAGGTACCAAACTGTAAATGACAACTTCAAAATAAAAATGGGGAATAAATGGTGTACTTATAGAACTTCCATATAGACAGGAAGTTAAAGCAATATCAAGATATAACAGACTGTTTTAAACAGAAGATAAAGGTAAATCTAAGCTTAACCACAAAGAAAATTAATAACCCAATGAGTCAAAGTAAAAAAGATGAAAACCATAAAGACTCAGATAAATACAAATCAACAATGAAAAAAATGAAAAGAAAATCCATATAAAAAGAACTCAGTATGAAAAGTAGAACCAAAAAAAAGTCAACACCACAAAAAACAAACAAAAAGGCAGCAGTAAATTCATATCTATCGATAATCACACTGAACGTAAATGGCTTAAATGCACCAGTCAAGAGACAGACAGTAACAGAATGGATTTTAAAAATGACCTATCAATATGTTGCCTACAAAAGACACATCTTAGACACAAAGATAAAAATAAGCAAAAAATCAAAGGATAGCAAAAAATATATCGAGCAAACAGTAACCAAAAAAGATCAGGAGTGGCAACATTAGTCTCAGATAAAATAGGTTTTAAAGCAAAATCCAACATAAGAGACAAGGAAGGCCACTATATAATGATTAAAGAGTCAATCCACCAAGAGGACACAACCATAATAAATGTTTACGCACCCAACAACAGAGCTCAAAATACATAAAACAAACTCTAACAGTATTGAAAAGAGAAATAGACAATTCTACAATAATAGTAGGAGACTTTAACATACCACTTTTGATGAGGGACAGGACAACTAGAAACTCAACAAAGATACAGAAGATCTAAACATCACAATCAAGTAACTTGACCTCATAGACAGATACAGAACACTCCACTCAACAGCAGCAAAGTACACATTCTTCCCCTACACAAGTGGATAATCCTCCAAACTAGACCATGTTTTAGGCCACAAACCAAGCCACCAGAGTTTCCAGCCAGATTAGACAGGCCTATAAAACAACCCTGATGGCGTAGTGGTTAAGTGCTACATCTGTTAACCAAAAGGTCGGCAGTTCGAATCTGCCAGGTGCTTCTTGGGAACTCTACGGGGCAGTTCTACTCTGTCCTATAAGGTCACTAGGAGTCGGAATTGACCCGATGGCAGTGGGTTTTGGGTATAAAACAAACAATAACACATATGAGGAATGTGTTTCTTAGTTCAACCAAGTCTATGAGACCAAATGGGCAACACCTGCTCAAAAGCAAAGATGAGAAGGCAGGAAGGGACAGAAAAACTAGACGAATGGA
Organism: Elephas maximus indicus; assembly: GCF_024166365.1. NCBI lineage: Eukaryota > Metazoa > Chordata > Mammalia > Proboscidea > Elephantidae > Elephas > Elephas maximus. The sequence goes on from NC_064846.1 coordinate 86,160,801, forward strand.
CACAGGAAGCCTGGAGTGTAAAGGGAAAGGGGGAGAGTGCTGAAACATTGCAGGGATTGCAACAATGTCACAGAACAATTCGTGTATAACTTTTTGAATGAGAAACTAATTTGAGCTGTAAGCTTTCACTTAACGCACAAGAAAATAAAAAAGAAATTATTTTGTGCTGTAAACGTTTACCTAAAGTACAATTTTTTTAAAAGGCAATAATGAAAACTAAAAAAAACCAGGTATTTGACTTTCATCAGAACTAACTTGTGACAGAGTCACTGGAATGGAACCTGGTCGTAAATCGGGGAATGCCTGTGTATGTTTTTTATTTCATGAAATAAAATGTGAAATGTAAAATTTTAAATATTACCATGCACTTAGCAAATTTTCAAGACAAAAAGAAACTTAGAAATATCAAACGCTAATGTTTTACTTTCTGCCAAATCCACTTCTGATCTTTGTCTATCAGTGAGTGGGCTCACTTATTTTTAAAAACAGCTATTATACAGTTTGATGTTAAGAAGTTAATTATATTATATTTTAAATTCTCAGCTCTAACAATTGAAGCAAACAAAAATGAAGTATTCAATGTTTGTTACATTTAAACACTTGTTGGGTGAGTAATTCTTTTTAAAAGGCAGCTGATATAACCTATACACAAAAACTTCAGAGATAGCTTATCTTTCAAGTTGGTACTAAGTATGTTGAGATACCAAAAAATTGGCATCATTGACCCGCAGGGTCAGAAGAAACGAGGAAAAATAGAGTTGCAGAGGTAATCATTTCCTTAAGACTAGAGAAGTAGAAAACGGTAGAATATTTAAGAATAAAGAGATTAAATGCAATTGTTGTTGTTCACTGCCATCAAGTCAGCTTCCTCAAGCCGACTAAAACTCATGGCAATCCTGTGCACAATGGGATCAAACTGTTGTGATCCACAGGGTTTTCACTGGCTGATTTTTGGAAGTAGATCACCAGGCCTTTCTTTCTAGTCTCTCTTAGTCTGCAAGATCTGCTGGAACCTGTTCACTATCGTGACAACATGCAAGCCTGCACTGGTAAGGGGTTGGTGGCTGTGCATGAGATGTCTTGGCTGGGACTTGAACACAGGCAGGTTTCCCACACGGAAGGTGAGAATTTTACCACTGAACCATCACTACCCTCTAAGGTTTCAGTGGTTTTGTTGATCATTTTTCCACTCAAAATTGATATCTGTTTACTTGGCATGATGCTAAGTAAACCACCACTGTCCCCTAAATGCAATAGCAAAAGAAAATGATTGAATGGCATTTAAGACCTTTATTTTAATCCAAGCCAAAAAAATTCTTTGGTGTAGGTTATTTCCTATGTATAAATTGGAGTTTTAATACTGCCATGAAATCATAAATATTATAATAGGAAAATATATAATACAAAATAAAATATTTTGTCTTTATAATTTTCCTGAGTATTATAAAGAAAATTTAACTCTATGTGACTTGTTTTTAAAACCTTCATTTTATAAATGACGTACATACTGTCCAGCAGATTAACAAGATTTTGAACTGTAACACCAATTAATGGCTAGCTGCCAATAACATAGATAAGAGAAATGGGATCAGTACATGCTGTAACAGATGGTATTATTCCATACACACGTGCTTTGTTCTATATAAAACAAGTTTGCAAAATATAAAAAATATACCTACATATTATAGTGTCCAGTATCCAATAAATTGTGATGTAAATTAAAATGTAATACTTAATTTGGAGACAAAGGGGAGTGTCTTCTTGACTATCTTTTAATAGCTTCCAAACTGCAAAGTGATTTTTGATTATGGAGCACCATCTAGAGGAAATATGAGGAAAAAAGTCTTTAAGCAGGAATGGAATGAAATTAGCACAGACAAGAAACTCTAAGGAACTAACACCTTTAAGATGATTTATAACTTTGAATTTCTGCTATCATCCAAATATAAATTATTTTTTACTCAGAAGGTGAAGTCCTAATAGTGTCATATATGATTTAATTTGTGATTTCTATTTTTTAGGAATTTCTGTAGGAATTTTCTACAACACAGATATCTTTAGAATGTCAAAGCTGAAAAGAACCTTAGAAATTATGTGGACCATCCCTCTCCTTTTATAGGTGAGGAACCTGAAGCCCAGGGTGGAAAAATAACTTGCTCAGGGTCTTAATAACAATAATGATAGAACCAAGACTAAAATCTCTGAAATCTTCAGATTCCCAGAATAGTACTTTCTCATTCTAGCACACAATCCTTTAGACTGCATCATGCTAAGTAAGCAGATATCACTTTTGAGTGGACAAAAGATCAAAGAGACCACTGAAATCTCTGTAACCCTACTGAAATGTTTATCACAAAATGACCTTCTCCTTCTAACACCATTATTTGGTTGTGACGGAAATTAATCTCTTTTCCCTTCTAGTTTAGAAACCTATTTGTGTTCAGTAACTAATGTGCTTTTGGTAGGCTAATTCATTAAACAACATGAAAACTGAGATGGTGGGACAAAAGGTGTATAAAGTCAGTAACTGTTCCCCATAGTAAGAATGGGAACTTTTCAGCCTACCATCCTCTACCCACTCTGCTGTATTAAAATTTACTCCATAGTGCATTCCTACAGAAGAATTTCAGAAATGAAGGAAAGGTCCAGTCAGTACGATGAGTGGAAAATACACTGGTTTTGTTTCAGAGACTGGGATTTGAAACCCATTCATACCACTAATTGCATAAATTTAGACAAGTTATTTAAGAATCCTGAAACTCAGACTCCTCATCTATAAAATGTAGATGTGATGTCAACATCTCAGGGTTGTTTCAGGAATTAAAATGAGGTAATGCATGCAAAACACTTAGCATCATGCATGGCTAATAGATGGTGGTTTTTAATTGAAAGACAATGCCAGGAAATGACTAAATAACATACTAATTTCTAAAACATGAAGAGCTCATTAGTATAATGTACGCTGTAGAAAAAGCGACTGACGTGTGGGGGGATCCTCAGACCTCTGTTAAAATGCAAATGTAGAGGTCTTATTTTGAATATTGGAATAGAGGTCATTAGGGGTTATCTTAACATATAAGTGTGTACCATGAACCTCAGAATAGGGTTGTAGTGGTTCTCAATCAGGGTGTTTTTGCTCCCCAGGGTAAATGTGTAAATGTCTGGAGGAAATATTGGTTGTCACAGCTGGGATGAGGCAGGGGATGCTACAGACATCTAATATGTAGAGGCCAGGAAAGCTGTTAAATAACCTATAATACACAGGACGGACCCTCTCAACAAAGAATTGTTGCTAGGGGCTGTGGAGTCGATTTTCAACTCATAGCGACCCAGCGTGACAGAATTGTCCCATAGGGTTTTCTAAGCTGTAATCTTTAGGGAGGCAGATTGCCAGGTCTTTTCTGCCATGGAGCCACTGGGTGGGTTCAAACTGCCAACCTTTTGGTTAGCAGCCAAGCACTTAACCAATGTGCCACTGGGGCTCCTTAACAAAGAATTATGCACACCAAAATGTCAATAATGTCTAGGTTGAGAAACCCTGGAATAATTGTAACGAAGTAATACTTTTTCAGAAGTTACTGATGGATATGTGTTTGATTTATAACTATTTAAAGTATTTGCTGTGATAAGCACTTAAGAAAGATGTTCATCTGTAAAGCATAAAAAAATTAAAACATATTGTGCCCTAGATAAAATGTCACATTTTCTAGAAAATGTGTGCATACATCTAGTTGTGCTGGTCTAAGCCTGGTGGAGGCTGTGGTAGTTGTGGTTCATTAGTCCTTTGGACTAATCTTTCCCTCGTGTCTTTGGCTTTCTTCATTCTCCTTTGCTCCCAATGGGGCGAGAACAGTGGAGTATCCTACACGGCCTCTCACAAGCTTTTAAGATCCTAGACATTGCTCACCAAAGGAGAATATAGAACATTTTCTCTATAAACTGTTATCCCAATTGAGCTATATGTTCTTATTTAGGGATATTCTTTTTCTTTGTTTTACTGTACTTTAGATGAAGGTTTACAGAACTAGTTTCTCATCCAACAGTTAGTACACACATTGTTCTATGACATTGGTTAACAACCCCATGACATGTCAACACTCTCCCTTCTCAACCCTGGGTTCCCTGATACCAGCTTTCCTGTTCCCTCCTGCCTTCCAGTCCCTGCCCCAAGCCAGTGTGCCCCTTTAGTCTTGTTTTGTTTTATGGGTCTGTTCAATCTTTGGCTGAAGAGTGAACCTCAGGACATGTCAACACTCTCTTATTACCAGATTTCCTGTTCCCTCCTACCTTCCAGTCTTTGCCCCAGGGCTGCTGCGCCCCTTTAGTCTTGTTTTGTTCCATGAGCCTGTTCAATCTCTGGCTGAAGGATGAACATCAGGAGTCACCTCATTATTGAGCCGAAAGGGTGTCCGGGGGGCAGACTCTCAGGGTTTCTCCAGTCCCTGTCAGGCCAGCAAGTCTGGTCTTTCTTTTTGAGCTAGAATTTTGTTCTAAATTTTTCTCGAGTTCTGTCTGGGACCTTCTATTGTGATCCCTGTCAGAGCAATCAGTGGTGGTAGTCGGGCACCATCTCGTTGTTCTGGACTCAGTCTGGTGGAGGCCATGGTAGATGTGGTCCATTAGTCCTTTAAACTAATCTTTCCCTTGATCTTTAGTTTTCTTCATTCTTCCTTGCTCCCAAAAGGGGTGAGACCAGTGGAGTATCCTAGATGGCTGCTCACAGGCTTTTAAGACCCCAGATGCTACTCACCAAAGTAGGATGTAGAACATATTCTTTATAAACTATGTTATGTCAATTGAGCTAGATATTCCCTGAGACCATGGTTCCCACAGCCCTCAGCCCAGCAATTCAGTCCCTCACGGAGTTTGGATGTGTCTATGGACTTACCATGACCTTGCCTTGTTAAGTTTTTGCTGGCTTCCCCAGTATTGTGTACTCTTACTCTTCACCAAAGTTACCACTTATCTATTGTCTAGTTACTGTTTTTCCCTCCCTAACCCTCACCTCCCTCCTAACCATCAAAGGTTTTTTCTTTTTGTGTGTGAACCTTTTCATGAGTTTTACAATAGTGGTCTTATACAGTATTTGTCCTTTTGTGATTGGCTTATCTCACTCAGCATAATGCCCTCCAGATTCATCCATGTTATGAGATGCTTCACAGATTCATCATTGTTCTTTATCATTATCATTATAATACATGCACCACAGTTTGTTTATCCATTCATCTGTTGATGGGCATCTAGGTTGTTTCCATCTTTTTGCTATTGTGAACAATGCTGCAGTGAACATGGGTGTGCATATCTCTATCCGTGTGATGACTCTTATTTCTCTAGAATATATTCCTAAGAGTGGGATTGCTGGATCAAACAGTATTTCTATTTCTAGCTTTCTAAGTTTTTTTTAAGGAAGCACCATATCCTCTTCCAAAATGGTTGTATCATTTTGCATTCCCAATAGCAGTGCATTAAGAGTTCCAATTTCTCCGCAGCCTCTCCAACACCTGTTATTTCCTGTTTTATTGATTCGTGCCAGAATCCCTGGGTGAGATGGTATCTCATTGTGCTTTTGATTTGCATTTCTCTAATGGCTAGAGATCGTGAGCATTTCCTCATTTATCTGCTGGCTTCTTGAATGCCTTCTTTGGTGAGGTGTTTATTTCCTTTGCCATTTTTTTAATTGGATTATTTGTCTTTTTGTCATAGAGGTGTTGGATTTTCTTGTACATTTTAGATATTAGACCTTTGTCTGATTTGTAATAGCCAATTTTTTTCCCAGTCTGTAGGTTCTCTTTTTAGTCTTTTGGTGAAGTCTTTTGATGAGCATAAGAGTTTAATTTTTAGAAGATCCCAGTTATCTAGCTTATCCTCTGGAGCTTGTTTGTTGTTGGTTGTGGTTTGTATCCCGTTAATGCCATGTATTAGTGCCTCTAGCATTGATCCTACTTTTTCTCCTATGAACTTCACAGTTTTTGGCTTTATATTTAGGTCTTTGATCCATTTTGAGTTAGTTTTTGTATATGGTATGAGGTATGGGTCCTATTTCCTTTGTTTGCAGATGGGCATACAGTTTTGCCAGCACCATTTGTTAAAAAGACTGTCTTTTCCCCACTTGATGGGCTTTGGACCCTTGTTGAAGATCAGGCGACCATAGGTGGATGGATTTACATCTGGGGTCTCAATTCTATTCCATTGGTCAATGTATCTGTTGTTGTACCACTACCAGGCTGTTTTGACTACCATAGCTGTATAGTAGGTTCTGGGGTCAGGTAATGCTAGTCCTCTCACTTAGGGATATTCTTAAGGACCTTCTTTGGCCTAAAAATTTCTTTTGCTCATCTTGAATTTTTTTGTTGTTGTTGTTTCTGGGTATTCTAAACTGAAACAGAGTTACCTTAAAACTTCAGATCACAGGACCTTCCCTCAAGGAGCTACACTCCATATGAAAAGGCATACATTCAGAAAACTACCGTAGAGTACTAAGTCCATGAAGGCAAGAGTCCTATCCTGCTCACTCTTATATCTCCTGTGCTGGGCACATCTGATAATTGAAGGTATTCAGTAAATACAACTAATGCATGAATAAAACAATTTTAAAAATGTACTTTAATGAAAAAAGTACAACAGTATATGTTCAAGTGAAATACATGAGTAATGATATAGAAATGAGAAAAGGGAAAAACCATTTTAATTATAGTACTGAAAATAGGCCAGGACAGTCTCCACTGAAGAGCTGGAACTTGAATAAAACAAACTTGAGTTGCTAGTGGGGATGAGGGTGGGTATTCCAGAGTGGAGGCAACTTAGTCAAAAGGGGCATTTTTAGTAGCAATAGGAACAGAAGCTTGGCTGCAAGGAATTAAGGAGTGAATTAAGCTGTAAAGAAATAGAGACATCTGTGTCACTATTGGTCCAATTAGAACAGAGAAGCCACACAGTAATTCGAATAGGAAAATTTTAATATAAAGAATTATTAACTATAGCAGTGAATTGGACTAATGAGGAATGGCTACTAGGAAGTAAAACCCAAAACCAAACCCACCGGCATCGAGTCAATTCTGACTCATAGTGACCCTATAGTACAGAGTAGAACTGCCCCATAGGGTTTCCAAGGCTAGATTTTTACGGAAGCAGACTGCCACATCTTTCTTCCAAGGAGTGGCTGGTGAGTTTGAACAGCTAACCTTTTGGTTAGCAGCCAAGTGCTTGAACCACTGCACCACCAGGCCTCCTACTCAGACATAAATAGGACTCTAAAGAATTAGAAATAGCTGAAATAAGGGGTAGCCATTACCCCGAGGGCTGAGATAAAATGCTCAAGAAAGAGGCTCCCCGGAAATTTGCCCTCCAGGACTTACCAGAAAACCTCCCTTTAGGATGCATAGGAGAGCTGTTCACAGGAAGGTGCCTCACTTAGAGGCAGTTTGCTAAAAAACTGCCTGAAGGGGAAGAGGTACAAGGGGAAGCTGCAGGAGTCAGCACTGGAGAAGCCATCTGCACTGAAGGAGCGAGGCACTAGGGAGGCCACATGTGCTACAGATGCCAAGCACCAAAGTCTGCAGGTGAAATCTCCAGAGGGAAAGACTGAAGAGAAGCTGATATCCACTTATGAAATCAGTTTTTGTTGGTGTGATAAACAAGTTTTAGGATAAAGCAGAATTTGCCTACAAACGATCAGGGGCTTCACCTGTATCCATTGCCATGGAGAAGATTCCAACTCATAGCACCCTAAAAGGGAGAAAATGTCAGAGAACTGAGAGCAAAATTAAGTAGGGATGTGTTGGATGAGTATTCATATCTTGAAAGAGGTAACAGGAATGAGAGACTTGTATCTTCAGTGAATGGATATTGATAATTAAAATGGAGAAAGTAGTAAGATGGAAGTAAAAATTACAGTCATGGAATTTTAAAGCTACAGAGAGTATACTTATTGTATATATTTTTTAATTTTAAAAGGCCTACATAAATCATGTGCTTTCCCCAAGATCACATAGTTAATGAAGGGGCCAGAATTAGAACAAAATTTTTCTGACCCTCACACCAGTACTCTTTCTACTGCATCATGCTGGAAAGGGTTATTTTGCGAGAAATCAAACTAGTAGACAGTTCATTAGAATTTCAAATGACACCCATAAAAAGTACTTTAATGTTGGTAGCTCAAATGCAAAGCAAGATTACTCAGACTAAGAAATTCATATCAGATACTCTTGTAGGGATTTTTTGGTTTGTGATGTACTTTGAAGAAAGTGTATTTATTTTGGAATTAGGTGATTTAACTTAAGCTACATTATTTTAAAAATATGAAACAAACTGAATGAAAAATGTGGAGTTGGATGCATTTAAAAGTTGTTGTTAGGTGCCGTTGAGTTGGTTCCAACTCATAGTGACCCTATGCACAACAGAACGAAACACTGTCAGATCCTGCGCCATCCTTACAATTGTTATTCTTGAGCCCATTGTTGCAGCCACTGCCTCAATCCACCTCCTTGAGGGTCTTCCTCTTTTCTGCTGATCCCCATGTGTCTGTCAGTTTGTTGTACTGTAGGGGCTTGCGTGTTACTGTGATGCTGGAAGCTATGCCACTGGTATTCAGATACCAGCAGGGTCACCCATGGAGGACAGGTTTCAGCTGAGCTTCCAGACAAAGACAGACTAGGAAGAAGGACCATGCAGTCTACTTCTGAAAAGAATTAGCCAGTGAAAACATTATGAATAGCAGTGGAACACTGTCAATTTAAAAAGTTAATTACAGTAAAATCTTCATTTTAATAAGGTGCCTAGGTGGCAAAAATGATTCTTCACTCAACTGGCGGTTCATGGAATAAAAGGCCTGGTGATCTGCTTTCATTAAGATTACAGCCCAGAAAACCCTATGGGTCAGTTCTACTCTGTAACACATGGGTTCGTCATGAGTTGGAAATGACTTGACAGCAACTAACAACAACAAACTGATTGATCAGAAGTCCCCAAAACTTACTGGGAAATTTTTTTCTTACATTTATAAATACAGAATGCTAAAATAAAAAATAAATATTTCTTTGAAGACTAAAAATTTTGTAGAAGGATCTTAGGCTATCACTGTGTTTAGCATGATCTTATTCTACAAACTTATAGAAGGTACAGAAATTTGACTAAGTATTGACCCTAGGATATCCCATAAAATTTAAAGCAAAATTCTCCCTTAACACTTTTTTGCTAAAAGTAGAATGCTATATAGTTAATGATTTATTTACTTATTTATAATTAAGTTTTTCAGTTAGTTGGGTAGGCATATGATTTTTACCATGATTTGTCCTGTTTCTATTTGTAAACAATATCAATTAATAGTTAAACAAGTACAGTTTTTAAATTTAACATAAGGGAGAAATCCCTCAATTGTGACTATTTGATTCCTGAATGATGTTATATAATCTGTCCCCAAGTAAATACGATAAAAGATATATAAGTCACTATATAAAACTAGCATAAGGACCCTAGGAAAAATTCAAAAAAGGAAACCTCTACCCTAGAAATGGAAAACTGGCAGTTTACAGGCCAGATCTGACCCTCACAGGCATTGGGGCTTTGTGTTTGGTTGTTTTGTCTTGTTTTACCCATAAAAGTTTTAACAAAAAGTAGAGTTAGATGACAAATACAAAACTTGAGAAATTTAGCATAAAATTCTGAATTTATGGCTTCTTTAAAAAAAAATCAGAAGATCTGGTCACACTCGGTCCATATTTCCACTTAATAACAATCAGCCAGCACTGAGTCATGACTGTCCCTTTAAGTGGGGTATGAACTCTTTAGTTTATCAAAGTCCCCATTACTTTCTTTGGAGTTACATCCTGCATGCTTTATATAATCATTTGTGTTTACAACCCTTGCAACAGACCAGCCTCACTTACAAATATACATACAAAAATCTTAATTCGACAGTGTATTAAAATAATATACCACTCACAAATAGGGTTTAATCCAAGAATGGAAGGATTATTTATATTAGGAAATCTATTAAAATAATACACCATTTCTATATTATTCATACATCATGTTCCAGAAAGATTTTAATGTGGCTTAAAAAGAGTATATAAAATAGAGCAGATAAGAAAAATGAAGAGTAAATACGACAAAAAAGAAGTAAAACAAGGAATATAAAATGGCATCAACATGATCATTTTAATAGGTACTAAGAAGGTCACTATAGGGTCGCTATGAGTCGGAATCGAATCGACGGCAATGGGTAATGGGTAAAAAGGTATTTGCTAAACATACAACAGCTGTTCCTGATTTTTTCAAAAACTCTTAGAAAACAAGAATAAGTATGCTTTACCGTGACAAAGAACATCAATCTTAAAACAATAGTCAATATTATATTAAATACTAGGCATACTTCCACTAAAATAATGAATTAAAAAAGATACCTGTTATAACCATTATTATTAAGTATAGTTTGGAAAGTTCTGACCAGTGTGACAAGACATAAATGAGAAATAATTATAAAGATTGGAAAGGAGATAAAAAGCACTATAATAGATGACTTAACTGTCTACTTTGAAAATCTACCAAATAGAAAATTATTAGAATATTAATAATAGTAGGTAATATTTCTTTTGAATGCTTACCACGTGCCAGGTAATTGTCCTAAGTACTTTACACCTTATCTCATTTATTCTTCATAACAATTCTATAATGTAGATACTATTATTATCCCGAATGCACAAAGGAATTGAGGATCAGAGATTAAAGTAATTTGCTTCTAGATCACTTAAGTGTCTGAGTCTAGATTTAAAGCCAGGCAATTTGGCTCTAGAGTGTGTGTTCTTAATTGCTATGCTATTTGTTCTGTGCTGTCCAGTTAATTTTGACTTATAGCAATCCAGTGTGACAGAGTAGAACTGCCCCAAAGGATTTTCTAGACCGTAATCTCTATGGGAAGGAGCCCTGGTGATGCAATGGTTAAAGTGCTCAGCTGCTGAAAGGCTGGAAATTAGAACCCACCAGCTGCTCCTCAGAAGATTAAAAATGTAATCATTACAGGATCAGATTGCCAGGTCTTTTCTTCCCAGGAGCAGCTGGTAGTTTTGAAGTGCTGACCTTTTGGTTAGCAGCCAAATGCTTTAACCATTGTACCACCAGTGCTCATTGCTGTACAGCCTCAGAATTAGTAAATAGGTTAAAGTGAAAAGAAGATTTAGGCACAGCATGTCAGGGTGTCCTCAGACCTGTGTCTTGGTTTAACAATGTTTGGGCAGAACAGAAGAGGATTCCCCATCTCTCAGCCTCCAAACACCCTCTAACCTCCTTCCCAGCTGCGGTCTCTAAGACCATGTTCTTGACCATCTCCCACTTTCAAGAGCACCTAAACCATTATTTTGTGGCTAGCTCCTTATCACTGACCAGCTATGAGTTTCAACATCTGCCAGAATTATTCCTGCAGGTTGAGGCTGACACTATCCACCTGGTCAACTTGCATCTGTCGGCTACCTCCCTCTGTGCTTCTATTTTGACCATGATGATGTAGCTCCATAGGGTGTGGATCACTAATTCACCAAGTTGGTAGTGAAGTATGAGGACTCTGAGCAAATTGATTTTGTGTGGTGAAACTCACGTGAAATTTTTCACTACAGATTAGCAAGTAATCACAGGTAAGCCTGTGCTTACCTTGCTTATTGGATAATCCATCCATGGCTCCGAGTGTCTCTAAAGGATGCCAAACCAGAGTGGTGGCAGAGACCTCTTCCTGGACTTTCAGAAGCCATCCAAGATGAGTGTAGTTGCATCCTGGATGCTAAGGAGGCTGCTAGAGAAGAACCCTAGAGAAGAACCTAAACCAGGCTCTTCCGGGTCTGCATGCCCTGGGTTCTTTTCTTTTTTTTTTTTTTAAATTTTTATTAAGCTTCAAGTGAACATTTACCATTCCAATCAGTCTGTCACATGTAGGTTTACATACATCTTACTCCCTTCTCCCACTTGCTCTCCCCCTATTGAGTCAGCCCTTACAGTCTCTCGTTTCGTGCCAATTTTACCATCTTCCCTCTCTCTCTATCTTCCCATCCCCCCTCCAGTCAAGAGTTGCCAACACACTCTCCCGTGTCCACCTGATTTAATTAGCTCACTCTTCATCAGTATCTCTCTCCCCCCCACTGACCAGTCCTTTTCATGCCTGATGATTTGTCTTCGGGGATGGTTCCTGTCCTGTGCCATCAGAAGTTCTGGGGAGCATTGTCTCTGGGATTCCTCTAGTCGCAATCATACCATTAAGTGTGGTCTTTTACTGAGAATTTGGGGTCTGCATCCCATTGGTCTCCTGCTCCCTCAGGAGTTGTCTGTTGTGTTCCCTGACAGGGCAGACATCGATTGTGGCTGGGCACCAACTAGTTCTTCTGGTCTCAGGATAATGTAGGTCTCTGGTTCAAGTGGCCCTTTCTGTCTCTTGGGTTCTTAGTTGTCGTGTGACCTTGGTGTTCTTCCTTTGCCTTTGCTCCCGGTGGGTTGAGACCAATTAATGTATTTTAGATGGCTGCTTGTTGGCATTTAGGACCCCAGGTGCCACAATTCAAAGTGGGATGCAGAGTGTTTTCATAATAGAATTGTTTTGCCCATTGACTTAGAAGTCCCCTCAAACCAAGTTCCCCAGACCCCAGCCCCTGCTTCGCTGACCTTTGAAGCTTTCATTTTATCTCGGAAACCTCTTTACTTTTAATCCAGTCCAATTAGGCTGACCTTCCTTGTTTTGAGTGTTGTCTTTCCCTTCACCCAAAGCAGTTCCCTTCTACAGATTGATCAATAAAAAGCCCTCTCCCTCCCTCCCTCCCTCCCTCCCCCCTTTGTAACCACAAAAGTATGTGTTCTTTTCCGTTTTTTCTATTTCTCAAGATCTTATAATAGTGGTCTTATACAATATTTGTCCTTTTGCAACTGACTCATTTCGCTCAGCATAATGCCTTCCAGATTCCTCCATGTTATGAAATGTTTCAGAGATTCGTCACTGTTCTTTATCGATGCGTAGTATTCCATTGTGTGAATATACCACAATTTATTTACCCATTCGTCCGTTGATGGACATCTTGGTTGCTTCCAGCTTTTTGCTATTGTAAACAGAGCTGCAATAAACATGGGTGTGCATATATCTGTTTGTGTGAAGGGTCTTGTATCTTTAGGGTATATTCCGAGGAGTGGGATTTCTGGGTTGTATGGTAGTTCTATTTCTAACTGTTTAAGATAACGCCAGATGGATTTTCAAAGTGGTTGTACCATTTTACAATCCCACCAGCAGTGTATGAGAGTTCCAGTCTCTCCGCAGCCTCTCCAACATTTATTATTTTGTGTTTTTTGAATTAATGCCAGTCTAGTTGGTGTCAGATGGAATCTCATCGTAGTTTTAATTTGCATTTCTCTAATGGCTAATGATCGAGAGCATTTTCTCATGTATCTGTTGGCTGCCTGAATATCTTCCTTAGTGAAATGTGTGTTCATATCCTTTGCCCACTTCTTGATTGGGTTGTTTGTCTTTTTGTGGTTGAGTTTTGACAGAATCATGTAGATTTTAGAGATCAGGCGCTGGTCTGAGATGTCATAGCTGAATATTCTTTCCCAGTCTGTAGGTGGTCTTTTTACTCTTTTGGTGAAGTCTTTAGATGAGCATAGGTGTTTGATTTTTAGGAGCTCCCAGTTATCTGGTTTCTCTTCATCATTTTTGGCAATGTTTTGTATTCTGTTTATGCCCTGTATTAGGGCTCCTAGGGTAGATCCTATTTTTTCTTCCATGATTTTTATCGTTTTAGTCTTTATGTTTAGGTCTTTGATCCACTTGGAGTTAGTTTTTGTGCATGGTGTGAGGTATGGGTCCTGTTTCATTCTTTTGCAAATGGATATCCAGGTATGCCAGCACCATGTGTTAAAAAGACTATTATTTCCCCAATTGACTGACACTGGTCCTTTGTCAAATATCAGCTGCTCATAAATGGATGGATTTATATCTGGATTCTCAATTCTGTTCCATTGGTCTATGTGCCTGTTGTTGTACCAGTACCAGGCTGTTTTGACTACTGTAGCTATATAATAGGTTCTGAAATCAGGTAGGGTGAGGCCTCCCACTTTCTTCTTCTTTTTCAGTAATGTTTTGCTTATCCGGGGGTTCTTTCCTTTCCATATGAAATTAGTGATTTGTTTCTCTATTCCCTTAAAGTATGACATTGGTATTTGGATTGGAAGTGCGTTATATGTATAAATGGCTTTTGGTAGAATAGACATTTTTACTATGTTAAGTCTTCCTATCCATGAGCAGGGTATGTTTTTCCATTTAAGTGTGTCCTTTTGAATTTCTTGTAGCAGAGTTTTATAGTTTTCTTTGTATAGGTCTTTTACATCCTTGGTAAGATTTATTCCTAAGTATTTTATCTTCTTGGGGGCTACTGTGAATGGTATTGATTTGGTTATTTCCTCTTCGGTGTTCTTTTTGTTGATGTAGAGGAATCCAAGTGATTTTTGTATGTTTATTTTATATCCTGAGACTCTTCCAAACTCTTCTATTAGTTTCAGTAGTTTTCTGGAGGATTTCTTAGGGTTTTCCATGTATACGATCATTTCATCTGCAAATAGTGATAGCTTTACTTCCTCCTTACCAATCTGGATACCCTTTATTTCTTTGTCTAGCCTAATTGCCCTGGCTAGGACTTCAAGTACGATGTTGAATAAGAGCGGTGATAAAGGGCATCCTTGTCTGGTTCCCGTTCTCAAGGGAAATGCTTTCAGGTTCTCTCCATTTAGAGTGATATTGGCCGTTGGCTTTGCATATATGCCCTTTATTATGTTGAGGAATTTTCCTTCAATTCCTATTTTGGTTAGAGTTTTTATCATAAATGGGTGTTGAACTTTGTCAAATGCCTTTTCTGCATCTATTGATAAGATCATGTGGTTTTTATCTTTTGTTTTATTTATGTGATGGATTACATTAATGGTTTTTCTGATATTAAACCAGCCTTGCATACCTGGTATAAATCCCACTTGATCAGGGTGTATTATTTTTTTGATGTGTTGTTGGATTCTATTGGCTAGAATTTTGTTAAGGATTTTTGCATCAATGTTCATGAGGGATATAGGTATAAAATTTTCTTTTTTTGTAATGTCTTTACCCTGGTTTTGGTATCAGGGAGATGGTAGCTTCATAGAATGAGTTGGGTAGTATTCCGTCTTTTTCTATACTTTGAAATACCTTCAATAGTAATGGTGTTAAGTCTTCTCTGAAAGTTTGGTAGAACTCTGCAGTGAAGCCATCCGGGCCAGGACTTTTTTTTGTTGGGAGTTTTTTGATTACCGTTTCAATCTCTTTTTTTGTTATGGGTCTATTTAGTTGTTCTACTTCTGAATGTGTTAGTTTAGGTAAGTAGTATTGTTCTAAGAATTTATCCATTTCTTCTAGGTTTTCAAATTTGTTAGAGTACAATTTTATGTAGTAATCTGATATGATTCTTTTAATTTCATTTGGTTCTGTTGTGATGTGGTCCTTCTCATTTCTTATTCGGGTTATTAGTTTCCTTTCCTGTTTTTCTTTAGTCAGTCTAGCCAATGGTTTATCAATTTTGTTAATTTTTTCAAAGAACCAGCTTTTGGCTTTGTTAATTCTTTCAATTGTTTTTCTGTTCTCTAATTCATTTAGTTCAGCTCTAATTTTTATTATTTGTTTTTTTCGGGTGCCTGATGGATTCTTTTGTTGCTCACTTTCTATTTGTTCAAGTTGTAGGGACAGTTCTCTGATTTTGGCTCTTTCTTCTTTTTGTATGTGTGCATTTATCGATATAAATTGGCCTCTGAGCACTGCTTTTGCTGTGTCCCAGAGGTTTTGATAGGAAGTATTTTCATTCTCGTTGCTTTCTAAGAATTTCCTTATTCCCTCCTTGATGTCTTCTATAACCCAGTCTTTTTTCAGGAGGGTATTGTTCATTTTCCAAGTATTTGATTTCTTTTCCCTAGTTTTTCTGTTATTGATTTCTAGCTTCATTGCCTTGTGGTCTGAGAAGATGCTTTGTAATATTTCGATGTTTTGGATTCTGGAAAGATTTGTTTTATGCCCTAATATGTGGTCTATTCTAGAGAATGTTCCATGTGCGCTAGAAAAAAAAGTATATTTTGCAGCAGTTGGGTGGAGAGTTCTGTATAAGTCAATGAGGTCAAGTTGGTTGATTGTTGTAAGTAGGTCTTCCGTGTCTCTATTGAGCTTCTTACTGGATGTCCTGTCCTTCTCCGAAAGTGGTGTGTTGAAGTCTCCTACTATATATGTGGAGGTGTCTATCTCGCTTTTCAATTGTGTTGAAATTTGATTTATGTATCTTGCAGCCCTGTCATTGGGTGCATAAATATTTAATATGGTTATGTCTTCCTGATCAATTGTCCCTTTTATCATTATATAGTGTCCTTCTTTATCCTTTGTGGTGGATTTAAGTCTAAAGTCTATTTTGTCAGAAATTAATATTGCTACTCCTCTTCTTTTTTGCTTATTGTTTGCTTGATATATTTTTTTCCATCCTTTGAGTTTTAGTTTGTTTGTGTCTCTAAGTCTAAGGTGTGTCTCTTGTAGGCAGCATATAGATGGATCGTGTTTTTTTATCCAGTCCGTGACTCTCTGTCTCTTTATTGGTGCATTTAGTCCATTTACATTCAGCGTAATTATAGATAAGTAAGTTTTTAGTGCTGTCATTTTGATGTCTTTTCATGTGTGTTGTTGGCCATTTCATTTTTCCGCATGCTTTTTTGTGCTGAGACGCTTTTCTTAGTAGCTTGTGAGATCCTCATTTTCATAATGTTTAACTTTGTGTTTATTGAGTCGTTACGTTTTTCTTGGCTTTTTTCTTGAGTTATGGAATTGATATTCCTTTTTGTGGTTACCTTTTTATTTACCCCTATTTTTCTAAGTAAAAACCTAACTTGTATCCTTCTATTTCGCCTTGTATCACTCTCCATCTGGCAGTTCAATGCCTCCTATATTTAGTCCCTCTTTTTGATTATTTTGATCGTTTATCTATTGATTTCCATGATTTCCTGTTGTGTGTATTATTTTGTTTATTTATTTATTTTTTAGAATTAGTCTTAATTTGTTTGTTTTTGTGCTTTCCCTGTTTGAGTTGCGTTGATATCAGGACGTTCTGTTTTGTGACCTTGTATTGTGCTGGTACCTGATATTATTGGTCATCAGGCCAAACAATCTCCTTTAGCATTTCTTGCAGTCTTGGTTTAGTTTTTGCAAATTCTCTAAACTTGTGTTTATCTGTAAATATCTTAATTTCTCCTTCATATTTCAGAGAGAGTTTTGCTGGATATATGATCCTTGGTTGGCAGTTTTTCTTGTTCAGTGCTCTGTATATGTCGTCCCATTCCCTTCTTGCCTGCATGGTTTCTGCTGAGTAGTCTGAGCTTATTCTTATTGATTCTCCCTTGAAGGAAACCTTTCTTTTCTCCCTGGCTGCTTTTAAAATTTTCTGTTTGTCTTTGGTTTTGGCAAGTTTGATGATGATATGTCTTGGTGTTTTTCTTTTTGGATCAATCTTAAATGGGGTTCGATGAGCATCTTGGATAGATATCCTTTCGTCTTTCATGATGTCAGGGAAGTTTTGTGTCAGGAGTTCTTCAACTATTTTCTCTGTGTTTTCTGTCCCCCCTCCCTGTTCTGGGACTCCAATCACTCGCAAGTTATCCTTCTTGATAGAGTCCCACATGATTCTTAGGGTTTCTTCATTTTTTTTAATTCTTTTATCTGATTTTTTTTCAGCTATGTTGGTGTTGTTTCCCTGGTCCTCCAGAAGTCCCAGTCTACATTCTAATTGCTCGAGTCTGCTCCTCTGACTTTCTATTGCGTTGTCAAATTCTGTAATTTTATTGTTAATCTTTTGGATTTCTACATGCTGTCTCTCTATGGATTCTTGCAACTTGTTAATTTTTCCACTATGTTCTTGAATAATCTTTTTGAGTTCTTCAACAGTTTTATCAGTGTGTTCCTTGGCTTTTTCTGCATTTATCCTAATTTCATTTGTGATATCTTTAAGCATTCTGTAAATTAGTTTTTTATATTCTGTATCTGATAATTCCAGGATTGTATCTTCATTTGGGAAAGATTTTGATTCTTTTGTTTGGGGGGTTGGAGAAGCTGTCATGGTCTGTTTCTTTATGTGGTTTGATATGGACTGCTCTCTCGGAGCCATCACTGGGAAACTAGATTTTCCAAGTAGTCAGCTGGTGCGCTGGCTCCTAGTTCTGAAAACAGTTGCTGTCTGCCCGTATTTGTTCGTTTTCCGTCTCTAAGTCTGTGCTTGTTGTTCAGAGTTCGTAGATTGTTATGTATGTGATCGATTCCCTTGTTTTTCCGAGTCTTTGTTGCAAGAGGGATCCGCAGTAGCGTCCACCTAGTCCGCCATCTTGGCCCCGGATCACCCTGGGTTTTTTAGGAGCACAGTCCTCCATCTCTGTGACTTCCTCAAAACCACTTCATAGTAGAGGGTGAAACTCATCAAGAAGATGGACAGACACCTTACCAACTACCCCAGGTTGGCCATCCAAGGCCCAGTTGGACAAGAACCACTTCAATAATCACACCCTCATACATGACATCTATGAGTCTCACAAGTCCAGTGCCCTTGGATTTCTACCTTACCCCCACCTGCACCCCTGCATCCTCCTAGCATAGGGCTTTTGCCTGAGCCCCTCCTTCCAGCCATGAGGCAGTTTTTTCACCACCCTAGAACTCTCTCCCAAGCCATGGACCAAATGAAAACAATAAAGCTTTCTGCTGCCAAATAAATACATACAGAAATATTCATGTACACTATATAAACTCATTGCTGTTGAGTCAATTCCAACTCATAGTGACCTTATAGGATAGAACAGAACTGGTCCATAGGGCTTCCAAGGAGAAGGTGGTGGATTTGAACTGCTGACCTTTTGGTTAGCAGCCGTAGCTCTTAACCACTGCGCCATCAAGGCTCCATAAACCGGTTGCCGTCAAGTCAATTCCAACTCATAGCGACCCTATATACACCAAAAAAAAAAAACTGTTGTCAAGTCAATTCTGACTCATAGCAACCCTATAGGACAGAGTAGAATTGCCCCATAGAGTTTCCAAGGAGTGCCTGGAGGATTCGAACTGTCGACCTTTTGGTTAGCAGCTGTAGCACTCAGCCACTACGCCACCAGGGTTTCCATATGTATATGTATATATATATATATATACATATATATGTATAAAACCAGCATGAGGGCAATCCCCAAAATATGAAGACTGATCCAGTCCCCACATTCCCACTTCTCTATCCTTCTCACATCCATACCTGTGGCATTCTCTCTGATCCTAGCCTCCCGGAGACAGGTCAGAGGACACAAGTTAAAATGAAAATGTCCTTCAGTTGCCAAATAAGCAGATGTCAGCCACAAGCTTGGGGAATCCACATGACACCCAACCTTCTGACCCGCTGGCCACAAATTTAGGACTGGTTACCCACTACCCCTTCAGGATGCCAGCTACAAGCTCCAGAGTCTACACAACACCCTTACTTTCTGACCTGCTGGCTTCTACTAACCCTTTGGGTTCGACAACTTGCTGGAAAGACTTACAGAATTCAGAGAAAATACGACACTTATAATTACAAATTTATTACAGGCAGCCCCTGACTTACAACAGGGTTCCCTTCCAACAACTCTGTTGTAAGTTGGTTCTGAAGCTGAATACCTCATTTTTTTTAGTTTTCATTAGTATTGCCTATTATTATCAGTATCTTTATAATTTCAATCTTTGTCTTTGGGTGTTTAAAACATTACATATTAATTTATAGATATATTTTAATACATACATACATAAAAACACACAAATCATAAAAATTTACTTGACAATGAAAAAGAGTTGGAGAATGTTGGCATTTTGTCACTTGTAGTAATAACTCCACTTGTGGAAGGTTCTGAATCATCTGGATTATTCCTGGGAATAGGAATGGCGTTTCTAGTCAGAAAATTAGTGAGAGTTGTCTACATGGTCCTTTTCTTTTTTTCTTCATATATTTCACCTTAACATCTCACTGCTCCCCGAATCTGCCTATCAACTTTAGTAAAGCAATCAGTGTTTGGGTCTATGCTTAGAAGCAACTGAAGCCCTTGATTTAGTTTAGAAACTAAATCTATACTGCAGCATTTTGAACAGTAAATCATAAAATTGAACATTTGTAAGTAAACATCTGAGAACAGTAACATCAGTAAATTACATGCTACAACACTGTATGTAGTATGTATTACTAATGATAAGAGGTACAAAAAAAAAGGTCATAGTACAGTTCATAGTAACTCAAATACATCCTAAGTCAGGGACGAGCTGTATAGCCAAAAAGGATATAAATGAAGATATGCCTAAGATGAGGTCTGGGAGGGTTCCAAACACAAATTTTCCATGTCCTAAGGGACATGCCACCTTCCCAAGAGCAGATGTTTTCATCAACCAGGAAGCCCTCCAAGCCTTAGTGTTCAGGGCTTTTACCAGCCAGTCCTAAACTATACGTTAAATCATGCCTCCTGAGGCTAGATGATGTTGGACTCCCAGGTGAGTCTTTTCTGGTCTGGACAGCCCCCACTCACCAGCAAAAATTCTCAGATGTGACCTGGAAGTACCAGACCAATGAACCCAATTACTTTGGTTACATAAACCAAAAAAACCAAACCCAGTGCCATCAAGTCGATTCCGACTCATAGCGACCCTATAGACAGAGAAGAACTTCCGCATAGAGTTTCCAAGGAGTGCCTGGCGGATTTGAACTGCTGACCCTTTGGTTAGCAGCTGTAGCACTTAACCACTACGCCACCAGGGTTTCCACATACATACATATAAATGGATAAAATCTAGTTGGGAAAAAAGTAATCATATGCAAAAAATCAAATTATAAAATATAAAACTAGTGAGAAAGAAAGGTTGGTTATATAATGAATCTCAGGATGGGGGATTGATTTCTAAGTTTAGGAATAATGGAAAATAATTCATAAAAGAAAAAAAAAACATAGCTTTGGCTTTTAAACTGACCACCATAGGAAGAACATAAATCAAAATAAAATGCAAGTGCCAATTTGGAAAAAAATATCTGCAACAAATATGACAGAAAGGTGGTTATATCCTTAATATATAAGTAGGTCATACAAACTGATAAGACAAATGCCAAGGACCCAGAAGATAAATGGGCAAAGGGCACAGGACAAGATGAAACAAAATTAATAAACAAGTACCAAATGTTTAATTTCACTAAACCAAAGAATTTCAACTAAAAACAAAGAGTAACAAATTCAACTATAAATTAGCTATATAGAGAGAGAGAGTTTGGTGATGGGGCAGTTCCATACACAGCTGGTAGTAATATTAAAATAGTAGGACTATAAATTAGTACAATAGCAACTCAAAAGATCAGATAGGAACCTTAGGGGGCAGTGAGTTTATAAATGGGGGAGGAACAACTCAGAAAAAGGAGGGTGAGAATGGTTGTACCACTCAAAGAATTTAATCAATGTAACTAAATTTTAACTAAATTGTACATGTATAAATTGTTGAATTGGTGTATGTTTTGCTGTGTATATTCTCAACAAAACTAAAAAAAAAAAAACTCTCAAATCAGTAACCTAACATTGCATCCTAAAGAACCAGGAAAAGAAGAGCAAACTAAACACAAAGCTAGCAGAAAGAAGGAAAGAATAAAGACTATAGTGGAAATAAAGAATTGAAAAACAACAGAGAAAATAAATGAAAGCAAAAGTTGGTTCTTTAAAAATATCAACAAAATTGGTAAATCTTTAGCTAAATGAACTAAAATAGAGAGGTATCAAATTACTAAAATAAGAAATAAAAGTGAAGACATAACTATTGTTTTTGCAGAAATAAAAAAGATCATAAGACTATGACAAATTATATGCCAACAAATTGGACAACTTAGATGAAATGGATAAATTCCCAGGAACACACAAACTACCAAAACTGATTCAAGAAGAAATAGAAAATCTGAATAGTCCCATTGTGGAGCCAAGGTTTAAGGTCAGCAAGAAAGTTATGACTTACATACAGGCATTGAATAGAACAATGCCTTACTCAATAGAGAAGAGACACAGCAAGGTCAGCTTCAATAGTGGGCTCCAGTCCCCCATGGCCTGCGGGTCACTCCCTGCAGCTAATACAGGGCTGGTGTCCTGCTCACACCCCTCTAATGTTGCAGTTGGGAGACCCCATTCTTCCCCACTGGCAACAAATACAGCAGTGGGGTTGGCCAAGCGCCATATGACGTGCACAGCATAAGCAGAACAAAGAAGTACTCATTCGACCCGTAACAAAGAAGGAGTTTTCCTGATAAGGAAGAAGAAAGGGACAAAGGGAAGCTCAGTTCCCAGCCTCCGTTATCAGAAAATGTTCTGGACCTAAGGCTTCTGATTAGGTGGCCCAAATGAGAACAGCGAGGTCATAGGAAAGGCCACCCTCCCAACAGTCCACCCCTGACTCTCATTAGGATGCCAGAAAAAAAGGAAGCTAAGTGGTATGCCCGTCCTCTGTTCTGGGTGGTGAGATGCATTTCTGTGGCACAGTGCATGACTCTGATGGATGTTATATCTGCGCACCATTTGCTTAACATATTTAGGCAGCATTTAATGAGGGTCACTAGTAGGATTATCCCCAGGAAGGTAGTCGGGCCTCTTGGAGGAGAAATTGCAACCATCCACCCATCATTGCTTAAACCAAGCAAAAGAATAGGGAAAAAACAGCATTTTTCTCTTAACATGGCACATGCCCCCCCGAGCTGTGCCATCAGAATGTCTAGCACTTTGCAGTTTTGGAGGGCAATAGCCACTATCAGATTGGTTGCCATGGCCCACCATGTTGACAGATTGGAGTTATATGGAGATGGCTCGTAATCTCAGTTCAAATGCCAACAGAGCCAGCAGTTGGTCTGGTTGGTAGCTCTCACAAATTTCGGTGAGGGGCTTGTCCATCACTGTGGGATAATCTGGGGAGAGAAAGAGACATTAACAACCCCCCTCCCTTACCTCCTATGTGCAGAGATGCTCTTGCCCTATGACTTGAGGAGAGGGTTGCCCAAGTATAGCCACTCAGGCTGTCCAAGTCATGAGGCAACAATTTCCACAGGGACCTATTGGCCCTGTTGCTTGACTCAGATCTTTCAACCCCAATCAACCAACCCGGAGAGAGAAGTCACAGCCTGAACAAATTTGACATAGCCTGTGATGTCATCTACCTTTATCAATGAGCCAGGAGTCCTGGGTGTGACCAGAGGTACCAGTGCTTTGGCATTCTGCTACTCCCTCCTCTCTTCCCGTGGGGTCCCACAGGAGAGAGGCACCTAAAAATACTATCACTTCTAGGTTTGAATCAGGATGCCCTGCTGGTGGCACAACTGCAGCCCACACCACAATCCTCTAGAACTGCATTCCAGTGGGAAAAAAGAAAAAGAATAGTTGGGTATACTGGGATTTGGATTTCACCAAACCGACCAAACCAAATCCAGTGCCATCGAGTCGATTCTGACTCATAGCCACCCTGTAGGACAGAGTAGAACTGCCCCATAGAGTTCCCAAGGAGCGCCTGGTGAATTCGAACTGCCGACCCTTTGGTTAGCAGCCGTAGTGCTTAACCACTACACCACCAGGGTTTCCTGGGAATTCACAGGCATAGCTTAATCAGGCGACTACATAGTCCTCCCTGCCCTCCAAACTCAGTATTACTCAACATGCATTGCAGTGCCATGTTTCCTTTTTGCTGGGGTGCAGTGTTTAATGTCCAAATGGCCTTTGTGAGGTAGGGCTACCACCCAGTCCTTCTTGATGGTCTTTACATAGTTGTCATCCATTCCAGTATTCTATCACCCCATTTGCCTGAGAGTGATAGGGGCAAGGTATATCCATTTTATGCCAGGGAGCATGCCAATTGCTGCGTTGCCTGTGATGTAAATGAGGATGAGGTACTTGATCTGACTGAATTCTGTTTGGATATCTGAACATATGGCAGAGGCGTTTTTCCAAGGCTGCAATGGTGGTCTCGGCATCGACATGATGCACAGGGATTGCTGTTCCACAGCCAGAGTATTTGTCACATACAACACTTCAGTGGTCAAATACTCAGTTTCCACTCAGGCCCAAAAGCAGGCCAAAACCTGCCACTCAAAAGAGGTGTACCTAGTGGCTGCCTCAGGTAGTCTGCATGTCCAAAACCTAAGAGCTCGGCACATCCTGGTGGCAGCCATAGACTCCAGTTTTCATGAGTAGGAGTTGCCAATATGACTAGTGGGGCCAAAAGAATGCCCAAATGTCATATTTGCCTCCAGTAGCCAAATAGGTCCATCAACTGTTAAACCTCTTTCTTATTGGTGGGAGCTGCCAACAATAGCATTTCTTTTTCTTTTTTTAATTTTTATTGTACTTTAAGTGAAAGTTTACAAATCCAGTCACTCACACAAAAACTTACAATCACCTTGCTACATACTTCCAATTGCTCTCCTCCTAATGAGACAGCACGCTCCCTCCCTCCACTCTCTCTTTTGTGTCCATTTCGCCAGCTTCTAACCCTCTCATCTCCCCTCCACACAGGAGATGCCAATATAGTCTCAAGTGTCCACCTGATCCAAGAAGCTCACTCCTCACCAGCATCCCTCTCCATCCCATTGTCCAGTCCAATCCCTGTTTAACAGTTGGCTTTGGGAATGGTTCCTCTCCTGGGCCAAAAGAAGGTCTGGGGGTCCTTCTATTCTCAGTCAGACCATTAAGTCTGGTCTTTTTATGAGAATTTGGGGTCTACATCCCATTGCTCTCCTGTTCCCTCAGGGGTTCTCTGCTGTGTTCCCTGTCAGGGCAGTCATCAGTTGTAGCTGGGCACCATCTACTTCTGGTCTCAGGATGATGTACTCTCTGGTTTATGCAGCCCTTTCTGTCTCTTGGGCTCATACTTACCTTGTGTCCTTGGTGTTCTTCATTGTCCTTTGGTGGCCGCGTGCTAGCGTTTAAGACCCCAGATGCCACTCTCCAAAGTGGGATGCAGAATGTTTCTTAATAGATTTTATTAAGCCAATTGACTTAGATGTCCCCGGAAACTATGGTCCCCAAACCCCTGCCCCTGCTACGCTGGCCTTCGAAGCATTCCGTTTATTCAGGAAACTGCTTTTGGTTTAGCCCAGTTTTGCTGACCTCGCCTGTATTGTGTGTTGTTTTTCCCGTCACCTAAAGTAGTTCTTATCAACTGCCTAACTAGTGAATACCCCTCTCCCACCCCCTCCCTCCCCACCTCGTAACCATCAAAGAATATTTTCTTCTCTGTTTAAGCTATTTCTCAAGTTCTTATAATAGTGGTCTTATACAATATTTGTCCTTTAGCAACTGACTAATTTCACTCAGTATAATGCCTTCCAGAGTCCTCCACGTTATGAAATGTTTCACAGATTCATCATTGTTCTTTATCTATTCATGGTATACCATTGTGTGAATATACCATAATTTATTAATCCATTCATCTGTTGATGGGCACCTTGGTTGCTTCCAATTTTTTGCTATTGTAAACAGTGCTGCAATGAACATGGGTGTGCATATATCTGCTCGTGTAAAGGCTCTTATTTCTCTAGGATATAATCCAAGGAGTGGGATTGATGGATCGCATGGTAGTTCTATTTCTAGCTTTTTAAGGAATGAACAAATTGATTTCCAAAGTGGTTGTACCATTTTACATTCCCACCAGCAGTGTATAAGTGTTCCAATCTCTCCAATATTTATTATTTCATGTTCTTTGGATTAAAACCAGCCTTGTTGGAATGAGACGGAATCTCATTGTAGTTTTGATTTGCATTCTCTAATGGCTAATGCTCGTGAGCATTTCCTCATGTATCTGTTAGCTACCTGAATGTATTCTTTAGTGAAGTGCCTGTTCACATCCTTTGCCCATTTTTTAACTGGGTTGTCTTTTTGTAGTTGAGTTTTTGCATTATCATGTAGATTTTAGAGATCAACCGCTGATCGGAAACGTCAAAGCTGAAAACCTCTTCCCAGTCTGTAGGTAATCTTTTTACTCTTTTGGTGAAGTCTTTGGATGAGCATAGGTGTTTGATTTTTAAGAGCTCCCAGTTATCTAGTTTCTCTTCTGGTGTTTGTACATTGTTAGCAAGGGTTTTTATACTGTTTATCCTGTGTATTAGGGCTCCTAATGTTGTCCCTATTTTTTCTTCCATGATCTTTATCATTTTAGATTTTACATTTAGGTCTTTCATCCATTTTGAGCTTGTTTTTGTACATGCTGTGAGGCATGGGTCTTGTTTCATTTTTTTTTTTTTGCAGATGGATATCCAGTTATGCCAGAACCATTTGTTAAAAAGACTGTCTTTACCCCATTTAACTGCTTTGTGGCCTTTGTCAAATATCAACTGCTCATATGTGGATGGATTTATGTCTGGATTCTCAATTCTGTTCCACTGATCTATGTATCTGTTGTTGTACCAGTACCAGGCTGTTTTGACTACTGTGGCAGAATAATAGGTCCCAAAATCAGGTACGGTAAGGCCTCCCACTTTGTTCTTCTTTTTCAGTAATGTTTTACTTACCCGGGTCCTCTTTCCCTTCCATATGAAGTTGGTAATTTTTTTCTCCATCTCATTAAAAAATGCCGTTGGAATTTGGATCGGAATTGCATTAAATCTGTAGATCGCTTTTGGTAGAATAATAGACATTTTTATAATGTAAAGTCTTCCTATCCAAGAGCAAGGTATGTTTTTCCACTTGTGTAGGTCTCTTTTGGTTTCTTGGAGAAGTGTTTTGTAGTTTTCTTTGCATAAGTCTTTTACATCTCTGGTAAGACTTATTCCTAAGTATTTTACCTTCTTGGGGCTACTGTAAATGGTACTGATTTGGTGATTTCGTCCTCAATGTTCTTTTTGTTGGTATAGAGGAATCCAACAGATTTCTGTATGTTTATCTTGTATCCTGATACTCTGCTGAGCTCTTCTATTAGTTTCAGTAGTTTTCTTGAGGATTCCATAGGGTTTCTGTGTATAAGGTCATGTCATTTGCAAATAGACATACTTTTACTTCTTCCTTGCCAATCTGGATGCCCTTTCTTTATCTAGCCTAATTGCTCTGGCTAGGACCTTCAGCACAATGTTGAGTAAGAGTGGTGATAAAGGGCATCCTTGTCTAGTTCATGATCTCAAGGGGAATGCTTTCAGACTCTCTCCATTTAGGATGAGGTTGGCTATTGGCTTTGTAAAAATGCCCTTTATTATGTTGAGGAATTTTCCTTCTATTCCTATTTTGCTGAGAGTTTTTATCATGAATGGGTGTTGAACTTTGTGAAATGCCTTTTTTGCATCAATTGATAAAATCATGTGATTCTTTTCTTTTGTTTTATTTATACAATGGATCACATTAATAGTTTTTTCTAATGTTGAACCATCCCTGCATACCTGGTATGAATCCCACTTGGTCACGGTGAATTATTTTTTTGATACGTTGTTGAATTCTATCAGATAGAATTTTGTTGAGGATTTCTGCATCTAAGTTCACGAGGGATATGGTTCTTTCATTTTCTTTTTTCATGGTGTCTTTACCTGGTTTTGGTATCAGGGATATGGTGGCTTCAGGGAATGAGTTTGGGAGTATTCTGTTCTCTTCTATGCTCTGAAATACCTTTAGTAGTAGTGGTGTTAACTCTTCTCTGAAAGTTTGGTAGAACTCTGCAATGAAGATGTCCGGGCCAGGGATTTTTTTTGGGGGGGGAGGTTTTTGATTACCTTTTCAATCTCTTCTTTTGTTATGGGTCTATTTAGTCGTTCTACCTCTGTTTGTGTTAGTTTAGGTAGGTAGTGTGTTTCTAGGAATTCATGCATTTCTTCTAGGTTTTCAAATTTGTTAGAGCACAATATTTCATAGTAATGTGATATGATTCTTTTAATTTCAGTGGGTCCGTTGTAATGGCAACCATCTCATTTCTTATTTGGGTTATTTGCTTCCTCTCCTGGTTTTCTTTTGTCAGTTTGGACAATGGTTTATCAATTTTGTTAATTTTTCATAGAACCAGCTTTTGGTCTTGTTAATTCTTTCAATTGTTCTTCTGTTTCATTTAGTTCTTCTCTAATTTTTATAATTTGTTTTCTTCTGGTGCCTGTGGGTTTCTTTTGTTGCTATCTTTCTATTTGTTCAAGTTGTAGGAATAATTCCTTGATTTTGGCCCTTTCTTCTTTGTGTATGTGTGCACTGATATAAATTGACCTCCGAGCACTGTTTTTGCTATGTCAGAAAGGTTCTGATAGGAAGTGTTTTCATTCTCATTGGATTCTATGAATTTCTTTATTCCATCCTTAATGTCTTCTATGATTGTCTTTTTTGAGTAGGGTATTGTTTAGTTTCCAAGTGTTTCAGTTCTCTTCCCTGCTTTTTCTCTTATTGATTTCTACTTTTATGGCCTGATGGTCAGAGAAGATGCTTTGTAAAATTTCAATGTTTTGGATTCTGCTAAGGCTTGCTTTATGACCTAATATGTGTTCTATTCTACAGAATGTTCCAGGTGCACTAGAAAAGAAAGTATACTTGGCTGCTGTTGAGGGGAGTGTTCTGTATATGTCAATGACATCAAGTTGGTTTACTGTGGTACTTAGATCTTCCGTGTCTTTACTGAGCTTTTTTTTTATGTCGTGTCCTTCACTGAAAGTGGTGTGTTGAAGTCTCCTATTATTATTGTGGAGCTGTCTATCTCACTTTTCAATGCTGATAGAGTTTGTTTTATGTATCTTGCAGCCCTGTCATTGGGTGCATGAATATTCAATACGGTTATATCTTCTTGGTATATTGTCCCTTTAATCATTATACAGTGTCCTTCCTTATCCTTTATGATGGATTTAACTTTAAAGTCTATTTTGTCAAAAATTAATATTGCCACTCCTGCTATTTTTTGATTGTTGTTTGCTGGATATATTTTTTCCCATCCTTTGAGTTTTAGTTTGTTTTTCTACGTCTAAGTTGCATCTCCTGTAGACAGCATAGACACGGATCGTGTTTTTTAAGCCATTCAGCCACTCTCTGTCTCTTTATTGGTGCATTTAGTCCATTCTCACTCAGCATAATCATGGATAGGTATGAATTTAGTGCTACCATTGTGATGTCTTTTTTTGTGTGTTGTTGACAGTTTTTTTCCCACTTAATTTTATGTACTGAGTAGATAGATGATCTTTATATATTGTCCTTTCCTCATATTTGTTGTTGTTGATTTTGTTTCTGCTGAGTCTCTATTTTTTTCTTATATTTTATTTTGATGTGGAGGATAGTTTGTCTCCTTTGTGGTTACCTTATTATTTACCTCTATTTTCTTAAATTTAAACCTAAATTTTATTTCTTTGTATCGCTTTGTCTTCCTCGCCATATGAAAGATCTATGTCTACATTTCTTAGTCCCTCTTTATTGTTTTAATGTTGTCTTCTTTTACATAATAATATCATTATTTCCCTGTTTTGAGTGTTTTTTATCTTGATTTATTTTTGTGATTTCCCTGTCTGGGTTCAGTTCTGATTGCTCTGCCCAGCGTTCTAGTGTTGGATTGATACCTGATATTATTGATTTTCTAACCAAAGAACTCCCTTTAGTATTTCTTGTAGTTTTGGTTTGGTTTTTACGAATTCCCTAAACTTCCTTTTATCTGGAAAAGTCCTAATTTAACCTTCAAATTTGAAAGACAGTTTTTCTGGACATAAGATTCTTGGCTGGCAATTTTTTTCCTTCAATTTTTTATATAAGTCATCCCATTGCCTTCCTGCCTGCAAGGTTTCTGCCAAGTAGTCCGAGCTTATTCTGATTGATTCTCCTTTGTAGGTGACTTTTCATTTATTCCTAGCTGCTCTTAAAACTCTGTATCTTTGCTTTTGGCAAGTTTGATTGTAATACGTCTTGGAGACCTTCTTTTGGGATCTACCTTATGTGGAGTTCGATAAGTATCTTGGAGAGATATCTTCTCCTCTTTCACGATATCAGGGAAGTTTTCTGCCAACAAATCCTCAACAATTCTCTGTGTATTTTCTGTTATCCTTCCCTTTATGATACTCCAATCACTCATAGGTTATTTCTCTTGATAGAGTCCCACATAATTCTTAAGGTTTCTTCATTTTTTAAAATTCTTTCCTCTGATTTTTCTTCATATATATTAGCGCCAAGTGCTTTTTCTTCAAGTTCAGAAATTCTGCCTTCCACTTGGTCTTTCTGCTCCTCTGACTTTCTATTGAGTTGTCTACTTATGTAATTTTATTATTAATCTTCTGAATTTCTGATTGCTGTCTATGGATTTTTCCAGCTTATGAAATTTTTCATTATGTTCCTGAATAATCTTTTAGATTTCTTCAATTGCTTTATCTGTGTGTTCCTCGGCTTGTTCTGTGTATTGCCTCATTTCCTTCCAGATGTCTTGAAGTGTTCTGTACATTAATCTTCTGTATTCTGCCTCCGGTAATTCCAGGAAGGCATTTTCATCTAGAAGATCCCTTGATTCTTTGTTTTGAGAGCTTGTTGAAGTGATCACGGTCTCTCTTTACGTGACTTCATATTGACTGTTGTCTCCGAGCCATCTATAAGTTATTGTATTAGTTTATGTTTGCTTATGTGTCATAGTTTCTTGCTTTGTTTTGTTCGATATGCCCAAATGGGTTGCTTGAGTGGGGTACCTTGATTATTTTCGCCCTTGGAGCTCTGATTTCCTGTTCCCAGATGGCTAGAGCGGTTATCAGGTATATCAGTCTAGGAATCCATTTGGTTTTCTTGTATGACTTCAGCTCAAGTTTCCAGGTAGCTGATCATCAAGTGTGTGGTACAGGCTCTGTACTACAGTCTTAGAGGGGCAGGGGTGATTGGTGTAGGTACTGGTATCTGGGTGCAGCAGGGGGTCACACTCTGAACAAGGCAGAGGACTGAGAATCACCCCCCACGTGTGCCTGAGGAAATCATGTCCCTGTTCCCTAGGGCACACAGGTGGGTGAGTTCTACAGACAGACTATGGACACCCAATGTTTTTGGTTGTAAGGACTGGGAGGTACCAGTTTCCTTGGACCCCTATTGCGGGTGGCTGAGTGACCTGAGTGGAGCCACCAGTCCTTAGGCCCCTGATGTGGGTAGGTGAGGACCCTGTTTAATAGGCAATGTGAAACATCAAATACCCACCTCTCCAGTGCACAGCAGAAATGGTTGGAGTTTGCCAACAAGGGCCTATTCTCCTGCAATAGGCTCACACAGGTCCATGCAGAGGGGCAAGGTACTCAAAGTCCATGGAGTGTTTATGCCTGGACAGGAGCCGCTTCTGTCCTGAGCTCCCCTGGTTCGTGGAGCTGGCAAATTATCTTTTCTGCCAATTGCAAATTTAGTCCTTCTCCAAGGCTGGGAGGATGGCTCTAGGCACTCAACATGGCCTATCTCAGACCCATGGAAATCAGCCGCTGAAGCTGGCTTGTGAGTAGGTCGGGAGGGGCATGGTAAAATATATGCAAGTACTTAGCTTTTGCCAAGAGCACCGTTCTTTTCTGGTTCCGGAGGTGTGAATAGGCTACTTGGCTGGCTGCTTCTTCCTGAGGAAACTGCGGCCGAACGCTAGTACCAGCTCGCCGCTGCCGCTCCGGGAATGGTGTCTGAGGGCTCCCTGCGATTCAGGGCCAGTAACTCCTCTCTGCTTCTGAACCGGGTCTTCCTCCCCCTGCCCCTCAGTTTGTTTTCTAAGCTTGCCTTTGATGTTCAGGGCTCCTAGCTTGTCATAAATATACTCGTTTCACTTGTTTTTTCAGGCCTTTGTTGTAAGGGGGCTCCCCCAAAGCATCTGTCTATTCTGCCATCTTGGCTCTGTCTCTCGCATTTTTTTTTTTTACTTTGGCAGCAATACTCCTGTGGCTACTTGCCCAGGTGGTTCCCAGGAATTGTACTTGTCATGTAGGGCCCTGGACGTTATCAGAATTGATGGCCCAGCCTGAATTTGTCATAGTGTCTCTGATCTCACGTAGGACCTGCTCAACTTGTTCCTTAATTGGGTCCTGAAGTGAGGATGTCATGAACATAGTGGATGACAAGTATTTTTGGGGGCAATTGCAAGTCCAGTCTTACTCAGTGGTAAAGGGAGTTGAGATATTTTTGTGGAAACACTTAAACTGTAAGCTGTTCCACATTGTCTTATGGTGGCTTCTGTAGAGAAACAAAACCAGTGAAACAGACAGATTAGGCCGATAGATAGATAGATTAGATACATAGATAGATAGGTAGATTAGATAGGAAGATAGACAGATAGATGGATCAAGGAAATTGCTCATGCGGTTGTAGAGGCTGGAAAGTCCCAAGTCCATGGGTCAGGCTGGAGGCTTCTCCTGACTCATGTAGCTGCAGGGGATGGCAAACCCAAGAACCAGAGATCAGAGTCTGAGAAATCCCAAGATCAGCAGGCAAGCTGCTAGCTCAAGTTACAAGAACTGGAGGTCACATGAACAGGAGCCAGCTGCATGATCCAGAGCGAGCAAAAGCCAGTGAGCCTTACCAGAAAATACACCTATATTGGATGCAGTCCACACCCCCAAGGAAACAGCTTTTCATCTGAGTGGCTACTCATAGCACATCACATCATGGAGGTGATCTCATTATATCAGATCACTTCATGGAAGTGATTACATCATTATACTACATCATAACTACCAAACTACTGAGCATCATGGCCCAGCCAAGTTGATGCACAACCTGAACTATCACATACATGAACATAAATTGGTCCTGATTATCATCAAGCAAAGGAATGAAGAAAAAGGAGTTAGCCGGATCAATAACAGCATACAAGTCTCTGTGTGGGCAGCCACCACGTCAGTGACAGTAATAATGTCAGGCACCACAGGAGTCAAGGGTGACACCTTAGCATTTAATCTGCAATAGTCCACTGTCAGCCTCTAAGCGCCTGAAGCCTGTCTTACAGGAGAGACTGGGCTGTTAAACTGTGGCTGGGTGGAATGCAACATCCCTTCCTATACCAAGTCCTGAAATGAGTAATGCCCATTTCTCTGCTTGAAACACAGTACTGCTTTTGTTGAATTGGGTGAGCATTGCCTTGATAGCAAAGCCAGACAAAGACACCACAAGAAAAGATAACTACAGATTAATATCCCTAATGAATAAAAAAAGCAATACAAAAAATGAACCTATTGCTGTCGTGTTGATTCCAACTCCTGATGCCCCATTCTTCTTCATATAGTCCAGCTTCTCGTATTATTTGCTCAGCATAGAGATTGAATAGGTATGGTGAAAAAATACAATCCTGACGCACACCTTTCCTGACTTTAAACCAATCAATATCCCCTTGTTCTGTTTGAACAACTGCCTCTTGAACTATGTAAAGGTTCCTCATGAGCACAATTAAGTGTTCTGGAATTCCCATTCTCCGCAATGTTATCCATAATTTGTTATGATCCACAGTTGAATGCCTTTGTATAGTCAATAAAACACAGGTAAACATCTTTCTGGTATTCTCTGCTTTCAGCCAGGATCCATCTGACAGCAGCAATGATATCCCTGGTTCCATGTCCTCTTCTGAATCCAGCTCGAATTTCTGGAAGTTCCCTGTTGATATACTGCTGCAGCCACTTTTGAAAGATCTTCAGCAAAATTTTACTTGCGTGTGATATTAATGATATTGTTCTATAATTTCTCCAAACAGTTGGATAACCTTTCTTGGGAACAGGCATAAGGATCTCTTCCAGTTGGTTTGCCAGGCAGCTGTCTTCCATATTTCTTGGGATAGTCTAGTGAGTACTTGCAGCACTTCATCCATTTGTTGAAACATCTCAATGGGTATTCTGTCAATTCCTGGTGCCTTGTTTTTCACCAATGCCTTCAGTGCAGCTTGGACTTCTTCCTTCAGTACCATCGATTCCTGATTCATATGCACCTCCTGAAATGGTTGAATGCTGTTCGACCGATTCTTTTTGGTATAGTGACTCTGTGTATTCCTTTCATGCCTGCGTCATTTAATATTTGCCCCATAGAATCCTTCAATATTGCAACTCAAGGCTTGAATTTTTCTTCAGTTCTTTCGGCTTGAGAAATGCCGAGCATGTTCTTCCCTTTTGGTTTTCTATTTCTGGTCTTTGCACATGTCATTATAATAATGTACTTTGTCTTCTCGTGCTACCCTTTGAAATCTTCTGTTCAGCTCTTTTACTTCATCATTTCTTCCTTTCCCTTTAGCTATTCAACATTCAAGAGCAAGTTTCAGAGACTCTTCTGACATCCATTTTAGTTTTTTCTTTCTTTCCTGTCTTTTTAATGAACTCTTGCTTTCTTCATGTATGACATCCTTGATGTCATTCCACAACTCATCTGGTCTTCAGTCAATAGTATTCAAGGCGTCAAATCTATTCTTGAGATGGTCTCTAAATTCAGGTAGGTTATGCTGAAGGTCGTACTTTGGCTTTCATGGACTTGTTCTCATTTTCTTCAGTTTCAACTTGAACTTGCATATGAGCAATTGATGGTCTGTTCCACAGTCAGCCCCTGGCCTCGTTCTGACTGATGATATTGAGCTTTTCCATTGTCTCTTTCCACAGATGTAGTCTATTTGATTCCCATGTATTCCATCTGGTGAGGTCCACGTGTATAGTCGCCCTTTATGTTGTTGAAAAAAAGGTATTTGCAATGAAGAAGTTGTAGGACTTGCAAAATTCTATCATGCAATCTCCACCATCGTTTCTATCCCCAAGGCCATATCTTCCAACTATCAGTTCTTCGTTTCCAACTTTCCCATCCCAATCACCTGTAATTATCAGTGCATCCTGACTGTATGTTCGATCAATTTCAGACTGCAGAAGTTGGTAAAGATCTTCAATTTCTTCATCTTTGGCCTTAGTGGTTGGTGCATAAACTTGAATGATAGTTGTATTAACTGGTCTTCCTTACAGGAGTATGGATATTATTCCATCACTGACAGCATTGTCCTTCAGGATAGATCTTCAAAAGTTCTTTTTGAAGATGAATGCAAAGCCATTTCTCTTCAAGTTGTCATTCGCAGCATAGTATATCATATGATTTTCCAATTCAAAATGGCCAATACCAGTCTATTTCAACTCACTTATACCTAGGATATCAACATTTATGCGTTCCATTTCATTTTTGACAATTTTCAATTTTCTTAGATTCATACGTCATACAGTCCATGCTTCGATTATTTATAAATGTTTGCAGCTGTTTCTTTTCACTTTGAATCGTGTCACATCAGGAAATGAAGGTTCCAAAAGCTTGACTCCATCCACATCATTAAGGTCAACTCTACTTTGAGGAGGCAGCCTTTTTGAGCGCCTTCCAGTCGTACTTTGAGTGCCTTCCAACCTGAGAGGCTCATCTTCTGACAACGTTCCACGGCTATTCATAAGGTTTTCACTGGCTAATTCTTTCCAGAAGTAGACCGCTGGTTCTTTCTTCCTAATAGGTCTTGGGTAATTTGGGTGGCAGGTAGGAGTAGACACACACTACTGTTTTGGCTCTGATTCTTTGCTGTGAAGGGGCATATCCCCTCAGGCAGTGGTGATATGCCATGCTATAAGCAGTCAAAATGTCAATACCTGTGACATACTCAGCGGTGCAGACCATGACCCAAAAGGCCCTACCCACAAGTTCATTCATACCCTGTCATGGGTCATCGTGTCTGCCCCAAAACCTTTCAATGTTACCAGCTTCCACTTGCCTCACAAGAACCTGGGATGATGATCACTTGGGCCCCAGTATCTAGTAGTCGCATAAACGTCTGAATATTCCCCGACTCTCCCTCCACCTTTACGAAGGCATAGGGGTTCTGAGCATAGGTACAATGTTATGGATTGAACTGTGTCTCACAAAAATATGTGTTGTAAATCCCAGCTTCTATACTTGTGGATAAAGGAGCCCTTCTGATGCAGTGGTTAAAGCACTTGGCTGCTAACCTAAAGGCTGGCGGTTTGAACCCTCCAGCCACTCTGTATGAGAAAGAAGTGGCAGTCTACTTCCATAAAGATTTACTCTTAGAAACCATGTGGGGCAGTTCTACCCTGTCCTATAGTGCCCCTATGAGTTGAAATCAACCGGGTGGTAATGGGTTATACTTGTGTATGTAAACCTATTTGGAAATAGTGCTTTCTTTGTTATGTTAATGAGTTCTTATCAGTGTGGGGTGTGTCTTAAACCAATCACTTTTGAGATATAAAAAGAGCAGGTTAGGCACAGAAGCAAGTACAAATGGGGGAAAGATAGACACCACAAGAAGATGGCCAAGGAACCAAGGAACAGTAGCTGAAAAAAGACAAGGATTTTCTCTCAGAACAGAGAGAGCCTTCCACTAGAACCAGCACCTTGAATTTAGACTTCTAGCCTCTTAAACTGTGAGAAAATTAATTTCTGTTCATTAAAGCCACCCACTTGTGATATTTCTGTTATAGAAGCACTAAGAAACTAAGACAGGCCTTGACCCCATCTCTACTCATTCTTTATAAAGGGATTAAAGTCAGGGTACAAGTTAGTAGCATCATCCTCTTTGTAGGATTAAGTGAACTCACAATCAAAATTGTGTTCTAAATTGCCCTGGTTGAGGCACAGGGAAGTCTTAACAACCCATGGGTCTCCCTTCCCTGGACAGTGCTTAGGGATGGAAAACTGCTATGTGGAATTCTATATGCTTTCAGTCCTGTAAGCCCTCTTCCTGTTCCCTTATGGCTCAGACCAGAGCCTTCATTCCCACCTTAGAAGGACCCCCTCACCCCCTTGCCTGAAAGCACTGGTACAGGTCTTTTGCAGGGTTCCCATCACATGGCTTTGCACGTTGGCCTCATTCCCTCCTTTCCCTTCTGGGAAGGGGTGGATGTTATGGCCTTTCAGATGTGAATTCCCATTGCCAGGTTTTTATCCATCTGGGCCTCTGTTGGTAGAAATGATTGATACCATCTTGCCATTTCCACCCAAAGCAAGATGTTGTGGTGGAGTTTCTCCACTGCCTCTCCCACTGCCATACCAGGAGAAAACAAGGACGGGGGGGTTCTTCTGTTGGGGAGGGGAGGCTGGCACACAAAAGCGTCCAGTGCTGTCTGAGACAGAACAGTATCATAGACATCAGATGCGACGGTAGGGTCATAAAGCCAGGTGTCTATGGCCTTTACCCAAATTGCTGTAATGGCTTCATGAACAGTTTTCCAGGGTATTTTACGGTTGGATAAATCCCCAGCAGTTGGGAACAATGCTTTCATGCTTCCAGCAAACCAAACCAAAAGCAGCAGAGGCTTATCTTTATTTATATCCTATTAGTGTTCCTGTTCAAAAACACACTGAAGCAGGGGATCAGTGTTAAGCTTTCCCAGGCTGCACCATTTAACTTGAGACATCTGAGTCTGTAATGCTCCTCATCAAAGAACCACACTAGCCAGGCTGCATGAGATTCCCCTGACTTCTGCCCATTTGTCCTTCAGCTTCTGTATTTTACTCTCAGAAAAAGATCTCATTTCAACAGTTTCACCTTGAGCAACACCATCATTAGTTCTGCAATGCATGAAAACAGGTCTCATTTGGAGTCTCAAAATGGCCCAGACTGGGCATGGGGACTCCAGATTCTTCTCAGGCATAATTTGCAACCCCTGAGATACAGTGGAAATGGGTAGGAGGTGTAGGAACATGAGAGCAGTCAGGAGACAGGGTATAGTTTCCCTAGTCTTCTTAGGACGCACCTCTGGCATCTCTGCCTTCACTCCTCTTACAGTTAATCCCTGCTAACAGGAAAGTTATCCACATTCTACTTGTCCCCATGTGGCCAGAGGGAGGCCAACACTGTGATATGCCCAACATCTCCCAGAGAGCCAGTATCATCCTGAGATAATTGTACTGACAAGCTCCCGTGTTTCCAAGATGCAATGTGTACTTTGTTAATGACCCTGCTCCTTATACCAAACTGTTGAGCCAAGGTCTGGTGTTGCAAAACAAAAGCACAACTTTTAGGACCCAACTCTCACACCTGTGTCTTCACCCATTGTACAAGTTCATCCCTGCTGAGAGTGAGATTATCTATATTCTACTTATTCTTATCAATCATAGGGAGTCTCAGTTCTCAGCCTCCATTATCAACCAATGTTCTGGACCCAATGCTTCTGACTAGACAGCCAGGGTGAGAGTGAAGGCCATATAACAGACCGTTCTCCCAAAATCTATAAGGAGTAAGGAGATTAAATCAGTAATCAAAAACCTAACAATGAAGAAAAATTCAGGCACAGTTTCACTTGTAAGTTCTACCAAATATTTAAAGAGGAACTAACACCAATTCTTCCCAAATTCTTCTAAAAATCAGAAGACATGGGAACACATCCTGACTCCAGTGTTACCTTGATACCAAAGCCGAACAAAGTCGGGACAAGGAATGTACAGGCCATTACACCTCATAAATATAGATACAGAAATCCTCAACAAAATCCTGAGGCTCTTGTCAGCTGCTGTAGGATCAGCTACCAACTCACGGCAACCCTATGCACAACAGAATCAAACCACTGTGTTCCATAGGGTTTTCATTAGCTGGCCTTTCTTCCTAGGTCTGTCGAATTCTGAAAGCTCTGCTGAAATCTGTTTAGCATCATAACAACTCATAAGCCTCCACTGACAGGAAAATAGTGGCTGTGCATGGGGCGCATTGGCCGAGAATCAATTCAGCTCTCCTACATGGAAGGTGAGAATTCTACCACTAAACCACTACTGTCCACCACAAAATACTAGCAAACTGAATTCAACAGCATAATAAAAAAATTCTACGCCATAACCAACTGGGATTTATCTCAGGAATACAAGCGTGGTTCAACACACAAAAATTCATCAATGTAATATACCACATTAATAGAATGACTGTAAAAAACCACAGGATCAAGAAATAAAAGAAAGGTTTAAACTTAGAAAAATAGGGGTAAATATTAAGGTAACAACAAAGAAGGCTAACAATCCTACTCATCAAAATAAAATACAAGAAAAAAATGAAGACTCAGCAGAAACAAAATCAACAACAAATAACAGAAAAAGACAATATTTAAAGGTAAACTACTCAGCACAAAAAATAAAGTGGGACAAAGAAACTGTCAACAACATACAAAAAAAGACATCAAAATGACAGCACTAAACTCATACCTATCCATAATTATGCTGAATGTAAATGCACTAAATGCACCAGTAAAGAGACAGAGGGTGGCAAAATGGATAAACACAATCTGTCTCTATACTGCCTACAAGAGACACACCTTGGGCACAGAGACACAAACTAAAACTCAAAGGAAGGAAAAAAACGTAGCAAGGAAACAACAATCAAAAAAGAGCAGGAGGGGCAATATTAGTTTCCAAAAACATGGACTTTAAAGTAAAATCCACCACAAAGGATAAGGAAGGACACTATATAATGATTAAAGGGACAATATACCAGGAGAGTATAACCATATTAAATATTTATACACCAAATGACAGGGCTGCAAGATACATAAAACAAACTCTAACAGCACTGAAGTGAGATAGACAGCTCCACAATTATACTAGGAGACTTCAATGTACTACTTTTGATGAAGGACAGAATACCCAGAAAGAAGCTCAATAAAGACACGGAAGATCTAAATGCCACAATCAACCAACTTGACCTCGTAGGTATATACAGAACACTCCCCTCAACAGCAGCCACGTATACTTTCTTTTCTAGCGCAAGTGGAACATTCTCTAGAATAGACCACATATTAGGTCATAAAGCAAGCCTTAGCAGAATTCAGAACATCGAAATATTATAAAGCATCTTCTCCGACCATAAGGCCATAAAAGTAGAAATCAGTAACCAAGAAAGCAGGAAAAAGAAATCAAACACTTGGGAAGTGAACAATACCCTGCTGAAAAAAGACTGGATTATAGAAGATATTAAGGATGAAATAAAGAAACTCATAGAATCGAATGAGAATAAAAACATTTCCTATCAGAACCTTTGGGACTCAGCGAAAGCAGTGCTCAGAGGTTAATTTATATCATTGCACACATATACAAAGAAGAAAGGGCCAAAATCAAAGAATTATCCCTACAACTTGAACAAATAGAAAGAGAGCAACAAAAGAAACCCTAAGGCACCGGAAGAAAGCAAATAATAAAAATTAGAGCAGAATTAAATGAAATAGAAAACAGAAAAACAATTGAAAGAGTTAAAAAAGACCAAAAGCTGGCTCTTTGAAAAAAATTTAAAAAATTGATAAACCATTGGCTAAAATGACAAAACAAATACAAGAAAGGAAGCATATAGCCTGAATAAGAAATGAGATGGGTGATATCACAACAGGTCCAACTGAAATCAAAAGAATCACTATCAGATTACTATGAAAAATTATACTGTAATAAATTTGAAAACCTAGAAGAAATGATGAATTTCTAGAAACATACTACCTACCTAAACTAACACAAACAGAGATAGAACAACTAAATAAACCCATAACAAGAGATTGAAAAGATAGTAAAAAACTCCCAACAAAAAAAAGCCCTGGCTCTGAAGGTTTCACTGGAGAGTTCTACCAAACTTTCAGAGAAGAGTTAACACCACTACTACTAAAAGTATTTCAGATCATAGAAAGGGATGGAATACTCACAAACTCATTCTATGAAGCTGGCATATCCCTGATACCAAAACCAGGTAAACACACTACAAATAAATTAAAAAAAAATTACAGACCTATATCCCCTTAGATGCAAAAATTCTCAAGAAAATTCTAGCCAATAGAATTCAACAACATATGAAAAAAAAAATTCATCATGACCAAGTGGGATTCATACCAGGTATGCAGGGATGGTTCAACATTAGAAAAACAATCAATTTTATCCATCATATAAATAAAAGAACCACAGGTTCTTATCAATTGATGCAGAAAATGCATTTGACAAAGTTTAACACCCATTCATGATAAAAACTCTCAGCAAAACAGGAGTAGAAGGGAAATTTCTCAACATAATAAAGGGCACTTATATAAAGCCAATAGCCAACAACATCCTAAATGGAGAGAGCCTGAAAGCATTCCTCTTGAGATCAGGAACCAGACAAGGATGCCCTTTATTATCACTCTTATTCAACATTGGGCTGAAGGTCCTAGCCAGAGCAATTAGGGTAGATAAAGAAATTAAAGGCATCTAGTTAATTTTTTTAGTTTGGTAAGGAAGAAGTAAAAGTATCTCTATTTAGAGATGAAATGATCTTATACACAGAAAACCCTGAAGAATCCTCAAGAAAACTACTGAAACTAATAGAAGAGTTCAGCAGAGTATCAGAATACAAGACAAACATACAAAAATCATTTGGATTCCTCTACACAAACAAAAAGAACATTGAAGAGGAAATCACAAAATCAATACCATTTACAGTAGCCCTCAAGAAGATAAAATACTTGGGAATAAATCTTACCAGAGACTTAAAAGACCTGTACAAACAAAACTATAAGACATTACTGTGAGAAAGCCAAAGAGAACTACATAAGTGGAAAAACATACCTTGCTCATGGATAGGAAGACTTAACATTGTAAAAATGTCTACCAAAAATGATCTATACATAAAATGCAATTCCAATCCAAATTCCAATGACATTTTTTAATAAGATGGAGAAACAAATCACCAACTTCATATGGAAGGGAAAGAGGCCCCAGATAAGTAAAGTAAAGAAGAACAGTGGGAGGCCTCACTCTTCTTGATTTTAGAACCTATTATACCACGACAGTAGTCAAAATAGCCTGGTACTGATACATATATACATAGACCAATGGAACAGAATTGAGAATCCAGACATAAATCCATCCACGTATGAGCAGCTGATGTCTGACAAAGGCCAAAAGTCAGTTAAATGGGGAAAAGACAGTTTTTTTAACAAATGGTGCTGGCACAACTGGATATCCATCTACAAAAGAATGAAACAAGACCCATACCTCACATCATGCAGAAAATTAACTCAAAATAGATCAAAGACCTAAATATAAAATCTAAAATGATAAAGTTCATGGAAGAAAAAATAGGGACAATGCTATGAACCCTAATACATGCCATAAACAGTATATAAAACATTACTAACAATGCAGAATAAAAAGTAGATAACTGGGAGCTCCTAAAAATCAAAACACCTATGCTTTTCCAAAGACTTCACCAAAAGAGTAAGAAGATTACCTACACACTAGGGAAAAGTTTTCAGCTATGATATTTCTGATCAGTGTCTGATCTCTAAAATCTACATGATACTGCAAAAACTCAACAAAAAGAGAAGCCAATTAATAAACTGGCAAAGGACATGAACAGGCACTTCACTAAAGAAGACACTCAGGTAGCTAACAGATACATGAGGAAGTGCTCATAATCATTAGCCATTAGAGAAATGCAAATCAAAACTACACTGAGATTCCATCTCACTCCAAAAAGGACGGCATTAATCCAAAAAAACCAAAATAATAAATGTTGGAGAGGTTGTGGAGAGACTGGAACACTTATACACTGTGGGTGGGAATGTAAAATGGCACAACCACTTTGGAAACTGATGTGGTACTTCCTTAAAAAGCTAGAAATAAGACTAGCATATGATTCAGAAATCCCAGTCTTTGGAATATATCCTAGAGAAATAAGAGCCTTTACACGAACAGGTATGTGCATGCCCATGTTCACTGCAGCACCGTTTACAATAGCAAAAAGATGGAAGCAACCAAGGTGCCCATCAAGGGATGAATGGATAAATAAATTATGGTATATTCACACAATGGAATACTACACGTTAATAAAAAACAATGATCAATCTGTGAAACATTTCATAACATGGAGGAATCTGGAAGGCATTATTCTGAGTGAAATTAGTCAGTTGTAAAAGGCCAAATATTGTATGAGACCACTATTATAAGAACTAGAAAAATAGTTTAAACAGAGAAGAAAATATTCTTTGATGGTCACGAGAGTGAGGAGGGAAGTAGGGAGGGAGAGGGGTATTCACTAATTAGATAGCAGACAAGAACTATTTCAGGTGAAGGGAGAGACAACATCCAATAGAGGAGAGGTCAGCACAACTGGGTTAAACCAAAAGCAAAGAAGTTTCCTAAATAAACTGAATGTTTCAAAGGCCAGCATAGCAGGGGTGGGGGTTTGAGGACCATGGTTTCAGGGGACATCTAGGTCAACTGGTATAATAAAACTTATTATGAATACATTCTGCATCCAACATTGGAGAGTGGCATCTATGGTCTTAAATGCTAGCAAGTGACCATCTAAGATGCATCAATTGGTCTCAACCCACCTGGAGCAAACGAGAATAAAGAACACCAAAGACACAAGGTAACTATGAGCCCAAGAGACAGAAAGGGCCACTTAAACCAGAGACTACATCAGCCTGAGACCAGAAGGACTAGATGGTGCCCGGCTATAACCGATGACTGCCCTGACTGGGAACACAATAGAGAACCCCTGAGGGAGCAGGAGAGCAGTGGGATGCAGACCTCAAATTCTGGTAAAAAGACAGAATTAATGGTCTGACTGAGGCTAGAAGGACCCCAGAGGTCATGGTCCCCAGACCTTCAGTTAGCCCAAGACAAGAACC
Organism: Elephas maximus indicus; assembly: GCF_024166365.1. Lineage (NCBI taxonomy): Eukaryota > Metazoa > Chordata > Mammalia > Proboscidea > Elephantidae > Elephas > Elephas maximus. The sequence continues at coordinate 86,204,381 of NC_064846.1, forward strand.
ATTCCCAAAGGCAACTCTTCAGACAGGGATTAGACTGGACTATAGGACAGAAAATGATACTGGTGAGGATTGAGCTTCTTGGATCAAGTGGACACATGAGATTATGTGGGCAGCTCCTGTCTGGAGGGGAGATGAGAAGGCAGATGGGGTCAGAAGCTAGCTGAATAGACATGAAAACAGAGTTGGAGAGGAGGAGTGTGCTGTCTCATGGGGGGGAGGAGAGCAACTAGGTGTATATAGCAAGGTGTATATAATTTTTTGCATGAGAGACAGACTTGACTTGTAAACTTTCACGTAAAGCACAAAAGAAATTAAAAAGAAGAATGAGCATGAAATAAAGACATTTTAGATAAATATTAAGAAGTTTTACCACCAAAAGACCCTCACTAAAAGAAATACAAAAGGATATACTTCAGGGAGATGGAAAATAATCTCAGATGAAGAACTAGAATTGGTGGGCAAAAATACTATTATTTAATCCAGATAAATACGGGAGTATCAAACAAGGGTAATAATAATGCTAAATTATGGCAGGAAATTACAGTTTAGAATTCAAACAGTAGCTAGTAAACAAAAACAAAAACAGGAAAAACACAGGATCATTTCAATTGAGGCAGAAAAAGTATTTGAAAAAAATCCAACACAGTTTCACAACTCAACTGACTAGGATAAAAAAATTCCTCAACATGACAAAGGTCATATACTAAAAATTCATAGCTAACACCATACTGAATGGTGAAAGAGTGAATGCTATTCCCCCTAAGATCAAGAGCAAGACAATAATGGTCACTTTCACCCTTCTATACAACATAGTTCTAGAAGTTCTAGCCAGAGCAATTAGACACACACACAAAAAAAAACCCAATTAGACAAGAAAAAGAAATAAAAGGCATCCAAATTGGATAGGATGAAGTAAAATTATCTTTGTAGATAACATGATGTTATATGTACAAGACCCTAACAAATTCACAAAAAAGCTGTTAGAGCTAATAAATTCACCAAAATTGCGGGACACAAAGTCAACATGCAAAAATCAATTGTATTACTATACAACAATGAACAAAATGAAAATTAACAATACAGTTACATTTAAAATAGCATCAAAAAGAATACTTAAAAATAAATTTAACCAAGGAGGTGAAAGTTTTATACAATGAAAACCATAAATCTTTGCTGAAAGAAATTAAACAAACCAAAAACCAAACCCAGTGCCGTTGAGTCGATTCTGACTCATAGCGACCCTATGTGACGGAGTAGAACTGCCCCATAGAGTTTCCAAGGAGCACCTGGCAGATTCGAACTGCTGACCCTTTGATTAGCAGCCGTAGCACTTACACACCACTACACCACCAGGGTTTCTGAAAGAAATTAAAGAAGACTTGAATTAATGGAAAGACATCTGTGTTCACGGATTGGTAGACTTAACGTTGTTAAGATGCCAGTACTACCTAAAAGAATCTACAGATTTAACACAATTCTAATCCAAATTTCAAAATCCTTCTTTCCAGAAATGGAAACGTCAACCTACAAATTCATATGGAATTCCAAGGGGCACCAAATAGCCAAAATGGTCTTGAAAAAGAAGAATTAAGTAGGGAGACTCCCACTTCTTGATTTCAAAAGGTATTACAAAGTTATAGGAATTAAAACAGTGTAGTAGTGGTATGAGATAGACATATAAATCAGTGGAACAGAACTGAGGATCTAAAGTAAACTCATACATCTGTGGTGAACTTATTTTCAACAAGGGTGCCAGTTCATTCAGTGGCGGAAAGAATAGTCTCTTCAATAAACAGTGCCGAGACAAACAGATTTCCATGTGCAGAAGAATTATGTAGGACCCATACCTCACACCATATACAAAAAATAATTCAAAATGGACCAAGTTCTAAAAATAAGAATTAAAACCATAAAACTCATCTAAGAAAACTCTGGGGTAATTCTTTGGGATCTAGTTTTTTAACAAAGGATTCTTGGTTATGACACCAAAAGCATGAATAACAAAAGACAAAATAAATAAAATGGATTTTGTCAAAGTTAAGAATTTTTGTGTATCAATGGATGTTACCAAATAAATGAAGACACAACTCACAGAACAGGAGAAAATATTTGGTAAACATACAGAAAATAAACGTCTTATATGCGGAATATATAAAGAACCCGTGATGGCACAGTGGTTAAGACCTTGGCTGCTAACCAAAATACTGGCAGTTTAAATCCACTAGCCACTCCTTGGAAACCCTAGGGGTAGGTATACTCTTTCCTACACATTTGCTATGAGTCAAAATTGACTCGATAGCACCTAACGACGTTGCTGTTGAGTCAATTCCGACTCATAGCGACTCTATGTACAACCGAATGAAACAGTGCCCAGTCCTGTGCCATCCTCACAATCATTTTTATGCTTCAGCCCATTGCTGCAGCGACTGTGTAAATCCATCTCATTGAGGGTCTTCCTCTTTTTCACTGACCCTCTAGTTTACCAAGCATGATGTCCTTATTCTGGGACTGATCCCTCCTGATAACATGTCCAAATATGTGAGATGTAGTTTCGTCATCCTTGCTACTAAGGAATATTCCAGTCGTACTTCTTCCAAGACAGGTTTGTTCGTTCTTTTGACAGCCCATGGTATGTTCAATATGCTTTTCCAACACCACAATTCAAAGGTGTCAATTCTTCATCGGTCTTCTTTATTCATCATCCAGCTTTCACGTGTATGAGGTGATTCGAAACACCATGGCTGGATCAGGTGCACCTTGATCTTCAAGGTGACATTTTTGCTTTTCAACACTTTAAAGAGGTCTTTTGAAGCAGATTTGCTCAATGCAATGCATCGTTTGATCTCTTGACTGCTGCTTCCATGGGTGTTGATTCTGGATCCAAGTAAAACGAAATTCTTGACAACTTCATTGTTTTTTTAGTTTATCATGATGTTGCTTATTGGTCCAGTTGTGAGGATTTTTGTTTTCTTTATGTTGAGGTGTAATTCATACTGAAGGCTGTGTTCTTTGATCTTCATCAGCAAGTGCTTCAAGTCCTCTTTGCTTTTAGCAAGCAAGGTTGTGTCATCTGCACAATGCAGGTTGTTAACGAGCCTTCCTTCAATCTTGATGCCCCATTTTTCATACAGTCCAGCTTCTCAGATTATTTTCTCACCAAACAGAGTGAATAGGTATGGTGAAAGGATACAACCCTAACGCACACCTTTCCTCATTTCAAACCATTCAGTATCCCCTTGTTCTGTTTGAACAACTGCCTCTTGATCTACATACAAGTTCCTCATGAGCACAATTATATGTTCCGGAATTTCCATTCTTCGCGATGTTATTCATAATTTCTTATGATCCACACAGTGGAAAGCCTTTTCATGGTCATGATGGCAATGGGTTTGGTTGTTTTGGTTTTGGCCTACAACTAAATTTTTTTTAAATGGGCAAAGGACTTGAATAGGCATTTCACCAGAGAAAATATATGAATGGCCAGATAGCACATGAAAAGATGGCCACCATCATTAGTCATTAGTGGAATGTAAATCAACACTGCAATGAGGTACCACTTCACACTAATAATAAAAAAAGGAAAAGTAAGTGCTTTAAAGGATGTGAAAAATTAGAACTCTCATGCATTGCTAGTGGGAATGTAAAATGCTGCAGTCACTCTGGAAAACAGTTTAGCAGTTTCTCAAAAAGTTAAAAATGGAATTATGACTCATGATTTCCATTCTTAGGTATACACCCAGAAAAATTGAAAGCAGGGACTCAGATACTTGTACACGAATGTTTGTAACAGCATTATTCACAATAGCTATAGGTAGCAATAACCTAAATGTCCTTGAACAGATGAATGTGTAAACAAAATGTGGCATATCCACACAATGGAATATTTTGCAGCCATAAAAAGGAATGATGGGGTGGGGCTCAGGTCGCAGAGCAATCAGATGCTTCCTGTGGTCCCTCTTACAACAAAGATCTGATTATATACTACAGTTTGGGAGCCCTGAACATCAAGGGCAAAGGTGAAGAGTCAGACTGAGAGGCAGGGGGAGGGAGCGGCTATTCAGAAGCAGTGAGGAGTTGCCAGACCTGACCCAACGGGAACCGGTGCCCCATAGGCTGGATCTGTTGGTATGAGCGCTGAGGCGAACAGTGGTGTTCGAGATGCATTTTCCACATCAGGAGAGACCAAGCAGCAGAGAATCCATTCAGCCTCCAGAATCAGCGAAAGGCGGTGCTCGACTGGCAAAAGGTAAACTATGTGCATCTAATCTATTGTGCAGATCAAAAAACACCCCTCTGGGAAAAAAAAAAAAACTCTCCAATTTACCTGATCCCTCCCCTGCTCTACACTGGGTGCCAAGATGGCTTCATTGATAGCTTTCCCTGGGCTGGAAGTAGGACCTGTCACATGTCCTGAGCCATTCTCCCAGCCTTGGAGAAGGAAGAAATTAACAAACAGGGAAAAAATAATCTGCCGGCTCCCCTAAGCCAGGAATTCAGGGCAGAAACAGCTCCTTTGCCTAGGCACAGGCATAAGGGGTCCACAGACTTTGGATGCCTTTCACCCCTGCACAGACCTCTGTGGGCCCATTTCAACAGCATAGGTCCTCATTAGCACAGTACAACAGGGTATATTCCTGAAGACTCACTGCAGCTGTTTCAGCTATATAGTGCACAGGCAGGTTCAAGATGTTTGACACCACTCTGTCTATTAAGCAGGGTCCTCACCTACCCACATCAGGGGCTTGAGGACTGGTGACTCATGCCACCCAGCCACCTGTGACACAGGTCCAAGGATAAGTGGTGCCTCGCAGTCCTTACAGCCAACAGCATTGGGTGGCCTTAGTCTGGCTGCAAAACTCACCCACCTAAGTGCCTTAGGGAACTGGGACACGCTTTCCTCACAAACACTCAGGGGTGGTTTGTCAGCCCCCTGCCTTGCTCAGTGCGTGACTCCCTACTGCAGCCAATACCTGTGCCTACATCAATCACCCTGTTCGCCTAAGACTGTAGGTGAGACCCTGCACCACACACTTGGTGACTGACTTCCTGGACACCTGAGCTCAATCTATACAAGAAAAGTAAATGGATTCCTGGGTTCACATACCTAGTAACAGCTCTAACCACCTGGTGACAGGACGTTAGAGCTTCGAAAGCGCCAATAATTAAACTTGCTCAGTCGAGCAGCCTATTCAGGCATATCAAAACAAAACAAGAAGTTAGGACACAGTAAGCAAACATAAAATAAGTAAATAACTTATTGATGGCTCAGAGACAACACTCAATATCAAATCACATAAAGAGGCAGACAATGATGGCTTCAGCAAGCTCCCAACACAAAGAATCAAGAAATCTTCTGGATGAAGAGAACTTCCTGGAATTACCAGAGGTAGAATAGAAAAGATTAATGTACAGAATTCTTTAAGACATCAAGAAGGAGATCAGGCAAAATGCAGAACAAGCCAAGGAATACACAGAGCATTAGAGGAACTTAAGAAGATCAGAGAAGAGCATAATGACAAATTTAATAGGCTTCAAGAATCCACAAAGAGACCACACCCATAAGAGACAGCAAACAGAAATCCAGAAAATCAACAAAATTTCAGAATTAGACAAATCAACAGAAAGTCAGAGGAGCAGAATTGAGGAAATGGAAGTCAGAATTACTGGGATTGAAGATAGAGCACTTGACACCAAAATATTTGAGGAAAAATCAGACAAAAGAATTTTAAAATAAATGAAGAAACCCTAAGAATTATGTAGGAATCTATTAAGAGAAATAACCTATGAGTGCCTGGAGTACCAGAACGGGGAGGAAGAACAGAAAATACAGAGAGAATTGTTGGCAGAAAATTTCCCTGATATCGTTAAAGATGAGAAGATACCTATCCAAGATGTTCATCGAACCCCACACACAGTAGATCCCAAAAGAAGGTCTCCAAGACATATTATAATCAAACTTACCAAAGCCAAAGATAAACAGAGAATTTTAAGAGTGGCTACGGATAAACAAAATGTCACCTACAAAGGAAAGTCAATAAGACTAAGCTTGTAGTACTCAGCAGAAACCATGCAGGCAAGAAGGCAATGGGATGGCATATAGAAAGCCTTGAAAGAAAAAAATGCCAGCCAAGAATCATATATCCAGCAAAACTGTCTCTCAAATATGAGGATGAAATTAGGAGATTTCCAGATATATACAAGTTTAGGGAATCTGCAAACAGCAAACTAAAATTACAAGAAATACTACAGGGCATCCTCCAGTTAGTAAATCAATAACATCAGATAACAACCCAAGACTAGACACAGGACAGAGCAACCAGATATCAATCCAGATACAGAAATTACCTGAATAAATCAAAGCTAAAATGCTGAAAACAGAGATGTCATTCTGTAAAAGATGACAATATTAAAACAAAAAAGAGGGACTAAAAAATGTAGTTATAGATCTTTCATACAGAGGGGAAGTCAAGGCGATATAATGAAAAGATTGGTTTAAACTTATAAAAATAGAGGTAAATATTAACGTAACCGCAAAGGAAACTGACAATCCTACATGTCAAAATAAAAAACAAGAAAAACATAAAGTCTCAGCAAATACAAAAGCAACAACAATGAAAAAGTGGAAAAGAAAATATATAAACAAAAAAGAGTCAGCAGAGAAAATTAAGTGGAAAAAAGAAACTGTCAACAACACACACAAAAAAAAAACATCAAAATGACAGCACTAAACTCATAAAAAAAAAACTCATACCTATCAATAATTACACTGAACATAAACAGACTACATGCACCTATAAAGAGACAGAATGTGGTGGAATGGATAAAAAATCATGATCCGTCTAATGCTGTCTACATGAGATGCACCTTAGACTTAAAAACACAAACAAAACTCGAAGGATGTAGAAAAACATATCAAGCAAACAACAATCAAAAAAGAGCAAGAGTGGCAATATTAATTTCTGACAAAATAGACTTTAAAGTAAAACCTACCACAAAGGATAAGGAAGGAAATTATATAATGACTAAAGGGTCAATGTAACAGGAGGATATAACCATAATAAATATTTATGCACCAAACAACAGGGCTCCAAAATACATAAAACAAATTCTAACAGCATTGAAAAGATAGACCGCTCTACAATAATAGTAGGAGACCTCAACATACCACTTTTGGTGAAGGACAGAACATCTAGAAAGAAGCTCAATAAAGACATGGAAGATCTAAATGCCTTAATCAACCAACTTGACCTCATAGACATACAGAACACTCCACCCAACAAGCAGCCAAGTATACTTTCTTTTCCAACGCACATGGAGCATTCTCCAGAATAGACCATATATTAAGTCGTAAAGCAAGCCTTAACAGAATCCAAAACATTGAAGTATTACAAAGTGTCTTTTCTGACCATAAAGCCATAAAAGCAGAAATCAATAGAAAAAGAAAAAAAAAATCAAATACATGGAAACTGAACAACACCTTGCTCAAAAACTATTGGGTTATAGAAGAAATTAAGGACAGAATAAGGAAATTCACAGAATCAAATGAGAATGAAAACAGTTCCTACAAGAACCTTTGGGACACAGCAAAAACAGTGCTTACAGGTCAATCTATAGCAATAAATGCACACATCCAAAAAGAAGAAAGGGCCAAAATCAAAGAATTAACCCTACAACTTGAATACATAGAAAGAGAGCAGCAAAAGCAGCCCTTGGGCACCAGAAGAAAGCAAATAATAAAAATTACAGGAGAATTAAATAAGATAGTGAACAGAAAAACAATTGAAAAGAGTTAACAAGACCAAAAGCTGGTTCTTTTGAAAAAATCAACAAACAACTGAGCATTTCCAAAGCTTCATCCACTTGCTGAAACATGTCAATTGGTATTCCGTCAATTCCTGGAACCCTGTTTTTTGCCAATGCCTTGAGTGCAGCTTGGACTTCTTCCTTCAGTACCATTGGTTCTTGATCATATGTTACCTCCTGAAATGGTGGAATGTAGGCCAATACTTTTTCGTACAGTGACTCTGTGTATTCCTTCCGCCTTCTTTTGATACTTCCTGCATGGTTCAATATTTTCCCCATAGAATTCTTCAATATTGCAACTGCAGACTTGAATTTTTTTCTTCCATTCTTTCAGCTTGAGAAATGTTGAGCGTGTTCTTCCCTTTTGGTTTTCTAACTCCAGGTCTTTCACATTTCATTACAATATACTTTGTCTTCTCGAGCTGTTTGTTATATTAATCTTCTTATTTACCACTTTTGTCCTTCCATCTCAATGATTTTCTATATTTTTTTCTTCCCAGGGAGAACTTTTCAACCTAGATCTTCCATCAAAATGTAATTTTTAAAGACAAGGAATAAAATAAATCATGATGTACTGTATTGAATTGTATCTCACCAAATGATATGTTCAAGTTCTAACCCCTGGTGCCTGTAAGTATAACCTTATTTGGAAATAGGGTCTTTGTAGATGTAAGTTAACCATCTTGAGATGAGATCATTCCAGATTTAGGATGGCCCTAAATTCAATAAGTGATATCCTTTTAAGAGAAAGGAGAGGTTTGACACAGACACACAGTGAAGAAGGCCATGTGAAGACAGAGGCAGAAACTGGAGTTACGCTGCCACAGGCCAAGAAATGCCAGGAGACCCCAGAAGCTTCAAGAGGCAAGGAAGGATTCTCCACTAAAATCCGTCAGAGGGAGCATGTCACTGCTGACACCTTGATTTCAAACTTCCGGCCTCCAAAACCATGAGAGAATAAATTTCTGTTGTTTTAAGTTGCCAGGTTTGTGATAATTTGTTATAGTAGCATTAGGAAACTAACAGATGAGAATAAGAACAAAATATTAAAACATGCTATATTATTTATGTAAACAGACATGTCCATATCATATACACATCTTTCTCAATTTGCAACAAGCTACTTTAAATACTTTAATACTCATACTTTAAATAATCAGTGACAACTTCAAATTCAAGTTTGTCAATGATTTCATTCTAATTGGATCAATAATCAAAATCCATGAAAGCAGCAGTCAAGAAATCAAATGACATACCGCATTGGGCAAATCTGCTGCAACAGACCTTTTTAAAGTTTTAAAAAGCAAAGCTGTCACTTTGATGACAAAGGTGTGCCTAACCCAAGCCACGGCTTCTTCAATCATCTCATATGCATTTAAAAGCTGGATAATGAAAAAGGAAGACAGAGTAGACGCATTCAAACTGCAGTGTTGGCAAAGAATACTGAATATATATAGTGGACTGCCAGAAGAACGAACAAATCAGTCTTAGAAGAAATACAACCAGAATGCTCCTTAGAAGTGAGGATGGAAAGACTTTGGCTTACTTACTTTGGACACGTCATCATGTGTGACAGGAGGAACAGCAAAGGGGAAGGAAGCCCTTCTCTGTGAGATGGATTGACACAGTGGCCGTAAAAATGGACTCAAACATATCAATGACCATGAAGAAGGTGGCAGGACCAGGCAATGTTTCATTCTGTTATACATAAGGTTGCTATCAGTTGGTGCCAACTCAATGGCAACTAAAAACAACTCTAAATAAACAGTAAATAGTATAAACACTGAAATGTGGAAAATATTTTAAAATATTGCATAGGAGGTAACATAGTAAAAATCTACTTACCTACTGAGTAAAAAAAAAAAAAGAATTTTCCTACCTGAATCTACTTTTATTCTAATTTATGAAATTTGCCCTTCCTTCCTAATTAAGCCTTTGGCCACAGGATCAAGGCTGATGATTTTAATTATTACAAAATACTTGAGAGCATTAAGCAAAACAACAAATAAATACATTGTATGTGAACACACATATTTTATCTAGTCATTATGGTCAAGAAAACAGAGGGAAGTTATACCGGTTTATTGCTTCTCATCTCCAAATTTGCCTTTATTGACTGCTGTGTGAAAATGGATGTGGGCCGTTTAAATATTTTTCCTTTTGCCAGCTGGCACTGAAGCTTTGTCAGTAGAAGGCACTGGAAAGACAAAGCAGGAAGAAAGGATTTTTCTTCCCGCTTCTAGTGTGCTGCTCACTGTGCAGGCTGTTCCTAAAGCCTGTGCAGCTTCTTCAGTGCCCAGCTCCTGCAACTTTCTCAGTACCCAGCTCCTGTAGCACATGGTGTCGTCACTACCCAGTAGCCAGTGGCTTCCCCTGGCACCCTCCCTCTGATGGTTTTGTAATAGAGTGCTCCTGGTGAGACACCTTCCTGTGAACATCTTTTCCAGATGGATTCCAGAGGGTAGGTTCCTACTAAGCTTCAGAGGGTTATAGCAAGTTTCAATTCAGCAAATTCTGTCTTCAATGCGCCACAGCATCTTTCCTGCCTTTCAGTGAGCCTTGACTGGCTGTGTCCTCTCTATCAAGGTCTGGATCTCAGTCCTGGGGAGGATGTGGGGTGGAAGATGCTCCATCTCACCTCCAGAGGAAACCTGTTGCTGTTGAGCCAACTCTGACTCGTGGCGACCCCACGTGTTACAGAGTAGAACTACTCCATAGGGTTTTCTTGGCTGTCATCTTTATGGAAGCAGATCACCAGGCCTTTCTTCTGTGGTGCTGCTGGGTGGGATTGAACTGCTAATCTTCAGGTTAGTAGCTGATCGCAAATCGCTCATGCCACCCAGGAACCTTCATCTAGGGGTAACGGGTATGAATATCTATTATTACATAGGAATATTCCTATATTCTTTAGTTGTTGTTGTTGTTAGGTGCTATTGAGTTGGTTTTGACTCATAGCAACCCTATGTACAACAGAATGGTCCTGTGCCATCCTCACAATCGTTGTTATGTTTCAGCCCATTCTTGCAGCCACTGTGTCAATCTATCTCATCAAGGATCTTCCTCTTTTTTCGCTGACCCTTGACCAAGCATGATGTCCTTCTCCAGGGACTTAAAAAAAAAAACAAAACCCAAACCCATTGCCGTCGAGTTGATTTCGACTCATAGCAACTCTATAGGACAGAGTAGAACTGCTCTATAGGGTTTCCAAGGAGCTCCTGTTGGATTTGGTTAGCAGCTGTAGCTTTTAACCACTACGCCACCAGGGTTTCCAAGGACTGGTCGGTCCCTCCTGATAACATGTCCGAAGTGCGTGAGATGAAGTCTCACAATCCTCACTTCCAAGCAGCACTCTGGCTGTATTTCTAAGACAGACTTGTTCATTCTTTTGGCAGTCCACGGTATATTCAGTATTTTCTGCCAACGCCATAATTCGAAGGCATCATTTCTTCTTCAGTCTTCCTTATTCACTGTCCAGCTTTCACATGCAAATGAGGCGATTGAAAATATCATGGCTTGGGTCATGCGCACCTTAGTCCTCAAAGTGGCATCTTTGCTTTTTAACACTTTAAAGAGGTCTTTTGCAGCAGATTTTCTCAATGCATCTTTTGATTTCCTGATTGCTGCTTCCATGGGTGTTAATTGTGGGTCTAAGTAAAAGGAAATCCTTGATAATGTCACTCTTTTCTCCACTTATCATGATGTTGCTTATTGGTCCAGTTGTGAGGGTTTTTATTTTATGTTGAGGTGTAATTCATACTGAAGGCTGTAGAGTTCTTCAGAGTTCTCTTTAACTTTCACTATTGTCTTAGTTACCTAGTTCTGCTATAACAGAAATGCCACAAGTGGATGGCTTTTAACAAAGATAAATTTATTCCCTCACAGTAAAACCCCAAACCAAACCCACTGCCATCGAGTCAATTAGGACTCATAGCGACCCTAAAGGACAGAGTAGAACTGCCACATAGGGTTTCCAAGGAGCGCCCCGTAGGTTTGAACTGCCGACCTCTTGGTTAGCAGCCGTAGTACTTAACCACTACACCACCAGGGTTTCCCCTCACAGTAAAGTAGGTTAAATGTTCAAATTCAGGGCATCAGCTCCAGAGGAAGGCTTTCTGTCTCTGTCGACCTTCTCACCTATCTTCCCCCAGACTAGGAGCTTTCCTGCGCGGGGACCCCGCATTCAAAGGACGTGCTCCACTTCTGGCACTGCTTTCTTGGTGGTATGAGGTCCCCCTGTCTCTCTGCCCACTTTTTTTTTTATATCTCAAGAGACTGCCTCAAGACACAATCCAATCTTGTAGACTGATTCCTGCCTCAATAACGCAACTGCTGCCCATCCTCCCTCATTAACATCATAGAGGCAGGATTTACAACATACGGGAAAATCATACAATACTGGGAATAATGGCCCAGCCCAACTGGTATATACATATCTGGGGGGGATATAATTCAATCCATGACATTCCACTTTGGTCCCCCAAAAATCACATCCTTGCAACATGCAAAATATATTCACCCCACCATATCACAGTAAGTCTTAACTCCAAGTCCAAAATCCCAAAATTCCTCTTCATCTGTGAAATCTAGAATATAAGCTATCTGTTTCCAAGGGTACAATGGCAGAACAGGCACAAGCTAGGCATTTCCATTACAAACGGGAGAAACTGCAGGAAAAGAAGGGACAACAGGCACCAAGCAAGTCAGCAAAACACATTACTTTAGCCCTCAATGCTTTGAAAATAATCCTCTGTTCTGAGACAATTTACACAATGGCCCTGCCCTCTAGGCTCTAGGTATTGGCCACACTCTCCAGATTCTGAGTGGAGGCCCCTTGGCCCTGGGCTTCAGCTCCACCTTCCAGGCCCAGTGGGACAGCAACTCTGCTCCCTCTACTTTAGGAGCACCATAGTTCTAGTCCCTCAGAATGGCAACTCCACCCTTAGAAACACTGGAGGCCATGGCTCCACCCTTTGAAACCCCTGAGGTCATGGCCATACCTTTTGAGACTGAGGCAGCTTGGCTTCTTGTGTTGTCTCTTCAGGTTCTGTTTCCTGGTTTCTTGGCCTCCGGGCTCCTTGGGCGTCACGCCCCCCTCTGCCCTGCTGCGTTCCAAAGCTCTGTAGCTCCACTGATAAGTGCCTAGAGGCACCCCACTCCGCCAGGAAGCGTTCTGCTCACAGGCACTCAGCTCTCTTGCTCTGTGGGTCAGCAAGCCTAGCTCTACGGATAAGTGCTCAGAAGCACCCCTACTCCCCCAGGAAGCCTCCTGCACACAGGGACTCAGCTGTCTTGCTCCGTGGGTCGGCTCCAGCACTGTGTTGTGCTGGTCTCCTGGTTCTGCTGTCGCTGATGCATCTCTGCCACTAGAGGTTCTCTATCCATTCAGTTTTGAAACTGCTTCCACATTTTAGGTATCTGTGAGAGAAGCACACCACTCTTTTGGTACCAAATTTTTAGTTATCTATTGCTGCTGTAACAGAAATACCACAAGTGGGTGGTTTTAAAAAAAGAGGAATTCATTCCCTCTCAGTAAAATAGGTTAAAAGTCCAAACTCAGGGCATCAGCACCAGGGTAAGGCTTTCCATCTCTGTCGGCCTTCTCATCTATCTTCCCCCAGACTAGGAGCTTCTCTGCACAGGAACCCTGGGTCCAAAGAATATGCTCTGCTCCTGACACTGCTTTTTTGGTGGTATGAGGTTCCCCTGTCTCTCTGCTCATTTCTTTTATATTTCAAGACCTTGTCTCAAAACACAATCCAGTCTTGTAGATTGAGTCCTGCCTCACTAACAACTGCTGCCCTTCATCCCTCATTAACACCATAGAGGCAGGATTTACAACATGTAGGAAAATCACACAATACCAGGAATCATGGGCCAGCCCAATTGATACACACATTTTTGGGGGACGTAATTCAATCCATGACAAGTACTAATCCCTCACGAATCTGATCTCCTGTTATCGTTAATAATTCTTTATCTTAAACTTTCTCTGTTCAAATTACTGTGTGATTTTTCTCTCCTGATTGCACCCAGATTGATACAGAAATGATCACTGGAATTAACAATGGCACAAAAATTTTAAATATGACACAAATATATTCTCACATGGCTTTTACAGCATTACCTGTGAAGTAGGCATAACCAAAAAACAACCCAGTGCCGTCATGGCAAGTATTATTTATTATTCACATTTTACAAATGAGGAAGAAGACTCACAGAATTTAAGTGACTTGTGCAAATGTCATATAGTCATTTTTATCATTTCTAAAATGGGGATAACAAGAGAACCTACCTACTAGGATTACTGTAAAGATTAAGTGAGGTAAAGCATGTAAAGTGCTAAACCAAAAACACTCGTTGACGTTGGGCTGATTCCGACTCATAGCTGCCCTATAAGGCAGGGTAGAACTGCTCTGTAGAGATTCCAAGGAGCAACCGGTGGATTCATATTGCCTACCTTTTGGTTAGCAGCGGAGCTCTTTACCACTGGACCAGCAGGGGTCCGTGTAAAGTACTAACCAAAACCGAAAACCCAGCACTGTCAATTCTGACTCATAGCAACTCTACGGAAACCCCGGTGGTGTAGTGGTTGAGTGCTATGACTACTAACCAAAGGGTCGGCAGTTCAAATCCACCAGGTGCTCCTTGGAAACTTTAGGGCAGTTCTACTCTGTCCTATAGGGTCGCTATGAGTCGGAATCCAGTGGACGGCACTGGGTTATTTTTGTTGTTGTTGTTGTTGGGTAGCAACTTTATCTTGACTAAAGTTAATTGTTATATATATTAGAGTTGAACTGTAGAAATTACTCAGTCTGGTGTTTTGTTAAACTACTTGCAATGAGATGTCTAGGGTTTCTATATCTTTGCAATATCTATTTTTTTCAGTAATGGCATTTATCAACTACCATTGCATAACAATCAAAGATAAACCAATCATTTCACAATTACCATATGTAAAGTTTCTGCTGAGGGAAAAAATGGCTAAAATGAGCCATAACCAGGTTTATACAGCATAATAGAATTCTAGGCCCATTGTGGTCAGTGGCTGAGCTTTGAGTAAGGAAACTAATTACTAAGAATACAGCACTAAATTTAGGTGAATGTTTAAACAGAATAAATGCAGCTGAAACATTTCTAGTCTTATCAGCTTCAGCTTCTATTACTTCTTTTGAGCAAGGCATGGGGTGGGAACAGGTGTTAAGATGAAGTAAGGAAGGAAAGAGACCCAGTTTACTATATGTGTCAATTATTCTACAAACTCTTTGATCACCGAAGATCTCAGTAACCAAATACTTAAAGTTGGTGCTGTTATTTGGAGTTTGTGGCTATTAAATAAATGTAGTCTTCTAGAAAACTACCTTGCATAAAGATATGTAATACATAAAAATATTTGGTTAATGTAAACCACTTTGGCAGTATTTAAAAACACAACAGAAAATCTTCTTATAGGAATAGTTTAAAGATGTCATGTGTTAAACTTTCAGCAAGGGGTAAACATAAACTGCTTTATGGTTAACTGTTTCATATGCAATGTTCAGCCGAATTGGTGGACATTTTTACAACTAGTCTTTAACAGTATGAGACCCGTGCTCTGGTTTGGTAAGGTATTTTCATTTGAGTACAAAAATCAATCTAAAGAGAAACAAGTGGCAACGAAATAAGGGCCCCTTTTCCTCCCTCACGCACAAAACCCTTTAGCGGCTGGCCTCCTTTCCGCGGGGGTGGGAAAAGGGGAAAAAAAAACCGCTTTGGCGTTCCGAGGAAAATAACCACAGCAGCTGAACCAAGGCAGACCCTCACAAGTTCTTCAAGATCACTTCAGAAGGCAGGGTGCTCAACCGGAAAGGGCCTAACTGCCCTCACAGGAAGGGCGACTGACACGGAAGCGCGTAGAAGGAACGCCACCACAGAGTTCCTCGGCCATTGCCAGAGCGTCGGACGTCTATTAGAGCCTCCCCTTTCCTCTTCGCATCACCTAGGTAACAGCCGGCTGTCAGGGAGAGTCGGGGCCCAGCGGCCGAGGTAGCGCCCCAGGCGGCGAACAGCTAGAGCTACAGGCCCCTCTTACCATTTTAGCCCTCCCCTTTCCCCCCTCCCTCCCCCACTCAGCGACCTCGGCTCCTCCCTCCTCCTCGCTCGCTCTCTCCTTCCTCCTCCGCCTCCTCAGCTCTTGGGCTAGGATATCTATGGGTCGAAACGTGATGCGATGAATCCGGGAAAGACCGAAACTGGGACGAGGAGTACAGCGGAAGCGGCGGGACTCCTGGACATGGGGGCTTCACCACAATAGAGGCAGCCAACCCCCCGCCAGCCCCTCCGGAGCGAAGCCCCCTCGGGAAAAGGATGGCGGCGGCCCCTACCCAGATCGAAGCCGGTGGGTAGCTGTGTCCGTGGGCTAAGGAGATGGGGGCTTAGCGTGAGGGCTGTCAGTTTCTTTTTAAAACGCTACTATTTCTCTTCTTTGCCTCCCTCTCAACCTCTTTTTCCCCCTTCTTCTTCAGAGCTGTATTACCTGATCGCTAGGTTCTTGCAGTCCGGACCCTGCAACAAATCCGCTCAGGTGAGGGAAGAAGGAGAGCCGGGAGTCGTGGGGAATGGTATCAATGGGGAAATCGAGGCAGCTGGGTGAGCGGTTCTGCTGAGGGTGAGGGAGAGGCCGGCCTTGACTAGTCCTACCGTCTGTGGCTGCGTTCGAAGTCGGGAGGGAGGAACGTGTTGATGGCCCGAGCTGCTCCTCATATCCGTGTTTCCCTTTTGCTTAGGTGCTAGTGCAGGAGCTCGAGGAGCATCAGGTACGGAGCCCCTTCGGGAAGGGGTGGGGAGGGTTGGGGTGAGACTGGAGGAAGGGGAGGGCAAGTTAGGGACGGAAGGCAGGGGCCGACAGGGGGAGGTTTAGATCTGGGCACCAATAGCTGTTGTCATGGGGTGAACCGGCTTCTTCCCTCAAAAGGGGTGGACTACGCTGGGGTCCTAACTTGCCCACTCTTTATGGCTGTGGGAGATGGTTTTTTAGCGTTTCCTTCTACTTAACCGCCCCCTCCCCCTCCCCCTACAGTTGTCTAGCTCCGAGGCTATAGCTGTCGGGCCAAGGGAAATATAGACGCAATCGACTCGATGACAGGGACCCAAGCTGGGTTGGGTTGATGGGGAGTGGAGGCTTCGCCTTTATCGTTTGTCCCCCCCCCCTTTCTTTTCCTCCGGCCCCCAGCTGATTCCGCGGCGCTTAGACTGGGAGGGGAAAGAGCACCGGAGAAGCTTTGAGGATCTGGTGAGTTAACTTTTCATTTCAACTTAACCCAACTCTTTCTCCACTCCTTGCCCACCTTTTCCCCCCAATCCGCCCCGGACCTCACTGCCTACGCGGCTCTAGAGCTCTGTGCCTAGCCAAAGATCGACCGCCCCTTCCCCCCTCCCTGCGAGGTAGAGAAAGGGTACCTTGCCCTCCCCTTGGCCTAGCTTGTTTCCACCCTAAAACTTTGAAGAATGCGAGTTGGTTGTCAGAGGTGCCGTACTGTGGCTTATGAATTTGTTACAAACATCGGAGAAAGCCTATTGTAGGGGAAAAAGGAAAGAAACCGGGGGTTATCTTGGGGCACGTACCAAGGACTGACGCTGGCCAATGACAGCGTGGGTAACAGCCCAGAGTTCCGGATTAGTGGAAGAAAACTGGTTTCTGGTTGGTCATGGCTTGAAATACGGGAACTGAGCCAGGCTGTTTTAGGGGGTGGGGTGGGGTGGGGTGGGGTGGGGGGAGCGGGGTAGGAGGCTCAAGAGGGGAGTTGAAGGACCCGGGGTTGGGAAAAAACGACATAATTAAAAATAATAAGGACCATCGAGCGAATTCCAAATTTTGCCGGTTTTGGATTATCGACTACCGAATAAAAGCAAAATCTTTGTTTATCTCGTGTCTTAGAAAATAGCTAATCAAATCATTGGTAAATCACATCGTGCAGATAAATTTTCACTAAATAAAAACTATGAAAATAAAATTAGTGGAACACGATTTTGGGTTTATAAGGAGAAAACAATGGTCATATTTTAAAACAATATACTTTAGTAAAGGACCAAATGCATTGGATTGACTTGTTTTTCCTGCAAATTCGTGGTAGAAATGCACCTTCTGTTCAACATTGACACAAAAAACGGTGATCATTTTTGTTTTTATTTTTTTGGATTCTCTTGTATTAGGCACTGGCACAGTGAATAGGAGGGAAATGAAAGGAGAAAGGGGTGATGTTAGCAAAATCTGGATTCAGCTGTCTTCAAATAGGATCTTAATAGAGGAAAGTAGGACAAAGTTAAAGAAAGTTGGAGGCGGTATGGTAGACTGCAAATATCAATAAAATGATTTAAAATGTCCTTGCAGTGGGATATTATCTAAATTACTTTGGTGGTTTTTTTTTGTTGTTGTGTATATCTCTTTGTATTAAGTTTCAATAATGAGGTCATGGTAATTATTAACGAATCTACTGACTAAATATTTTTCTTATTTTTGCAAATCACAGGAAATGTTATAATAATTGTGATATAGGATAAACTTGACAGTCTATACTATTAATGGTAAAATTTACTTGGATAAAATCTATTTTTGAAAAATAGCATGTTTTACCAGTTTAATTTGTAGACCAGACTTTTTGTTGGATTTAAGTCTCGGCAAAAAAAAAAAAAAAAAGGCAAAAACAACAGTGCCTACCAGTGTTTTAAAGCTTTGTCTCTAATATGGTTTTGAAGATAAATACACTTTTATGTTGAAGTATACTGAAAATGTTTTTGTTTGTACTTGTCCCTCTCACAGACTACATATGTCTCCAGACAGGACATTTTAAGCAATTGGTAGGAGACTTAAAATAAAAAAGCTTTTTTAAAACTAACTTGACAGTGATTAAAAAAAATGAATATCAAGATAATTAAAAATAGTTCTCACCACAAAACACCTAGTTCACTAAACTTTTCCTTATATTGTATAGGCATATTTTTACGTAGTTGTAATCAATGTTCATTTAATGTTCTGTATTTTAACACTTACGTATACTTACCTGTATATTTGAATAGTCGTTATTTTAATGGTATTAAAAAATCAGTTGTATTTGAACTCAGCCTTCAGTTGAGCATTTGGATTACTTCCCAGTGTTTCACTAATATTTCTGCATAGTTACATGATCTTTTTTTTTTTTCCTTTGTTTGAATTTTTTCCTTCGGCTCTATTCCCTAAAGTGGCATTGTCAGGTCAAAGGATCTCATCAGTTTTATAGCTCTTGTCATATATTGTAAGGTTGCTCTCTAGAAAGTTGTACTAATTTATAATGTTACCATCTAGTACCTAGTGTGAGTTTTTTTAAAAAAGTATTTTTGATCTTTCTTTTGGTGGACTTATTAGGCGAGAATACCCCTACTTGATTTAATTAGCTTTTTCACCATTATTAGTGAGGCTGATCTTTAACCAGTTTTTTTTTTAATAGTTGTTAATTCATTTCTGTATCCTTACATATCCTCTCTTTTGGGTCTCTGGTTGCTCAGTGGTTAAGAGCCATAACTGCTAACCAACCAAAAGAAGATCAGCTGCTAACCCAAAAGGTTGGCAGTTCAAATCCACCAGCTGCCCCTTGGAAACTCTATGGGGTGGTTCTGTTCTGTCTTGTGGGATGGCTATGAGTCATAATCTACTCCAGAGCAATGGGTTTTATCTTCCACTTTAATCTTTTTATTTATTATTTCTTTCCTTTTTCTTTTTATATTCCTTTATGTAAAAAATTAATTTTTTGTATACACAGAATTCTGTTGTTTGAATACTACAATTGAGATAAGTAGTATACCTTTTGTTTTTAATTTTTATTTTGTACACTTCGGTTTTTATTTTTCCACACTAGTATCCAGTTTTTCTAGGGATATTCTTTTTCATAACATGGCCTTTTAAGTCAAATGTCTGTTCTCTACCTATAGATTTCTATGTAAGGGAAGGAGGGGCAGGGTTGGATGAGAATTTGAACAGAAGGAAAAGAAGTGTAGTTTCTGAGAACTGAGTATGCGGTGTTAGATTGATTGCTTGATTCATCAGGTAAATTGTTGATTAAAATTATTGCACATCTGACCTCTGATTTCGAGTGTCTTCATTATGGGACAGATGAATTTTTTTCTTTGGGTAGGATTTTTTAAATTGTTATTAGAACAATGAATTTATACATTGTGATCTTTAACTGCGCGTTCTGGATCAAAATTTAGGGCAAAGTATTAATAAATAGTATAATCTTGATTTATCTGGTAGGTTAAAGTATATAGCAGTACTTCAGACTCAAGGTGTTCTGGGGTAAAAAGAAGAATACAAATGCATAATGAAGCAGTAAAGAAGTAACAAGGATGGAGTTGAACAGTGGTGTTTCTGCACATTTGGGGAAAAAAATCCTGCCTTTCTGTCCATACGTAAATTTTCCTCTGATTTGAATTGATTATGTGTACTGCTTAATTTCATTTATCCAGAAGAATATTAAGGTAATGATAAATTGGATTTCTTCCACATGTCATAATTAGTTTTACATATTCTAGAAGTCCCCATTTTTCTTTCTTAAATGGTCACCTGATTTAGTGCTTTACTTACAATTTGAAGCATAAGGGAAGGTGCTTTTTTTTGTTAAAGCTACTGACAGGCAAGTATTGACATCCATATCTGAAGTGCTTTTAAAAAAAATGTAGGTCTGTAACATGAAATATTCGTCAGTGTATGTTGAACTGTAAGGTTCTTGAATATGGCTTTTCAAAATAAACCTTTCTTAAATTAGTTTTCAGAATTTTAAGTAATGATACAGGGAGAATTTTGAAGTTGTGATTCTTTTTGAAGTTTGATTTGACATTTTTATTTTCTGCTTCCTAGTTGACTGTTATTGACAACATAATAGAATTAGATTTGCTTGTTGCAAATCATTTTAAGGTGGATAATTTAAATAAATACAGATGTCCTTTCATTTGTGGTGACCTTATTGAATTGTTGGCTATTTTATTGCTTCCTCCTTGGAGCTTTATTGGGGCAACAAAGTAATCAGGGGTGTGTGTGTGTTTGTGTGTATGCACATGTGTGTTTAAATGAACAGTTTTTTGTTACTATATATATTTTATATTTTGAAATGGTGACTTGGAAACTTTTTTTAAAGGCACATTTTAAGATTTTTGAGTCATTTTAGGGGATCATTAAAATGCTTAAATCCTTAAAGTGCCAAGCCAGAGGCATAATTATCTTTAGGTATGGTAAATATTTTTACATTTATTCTGCATTTTTCATCCATAGATTTGAATGCATCAGTTAGTGCTACATTTGGAGTGACATAGATTGTATTTGAAGCAATTTTATGTTATTTGTTTTTAAAAACTTTAATACAGATTGTATGTTCACTTCCGTTTTTAAAAAGAATACGTACATCTATAACACATGCAGAACTTGCATCTGCATATAACATGTTTAGACATGTTTTCACATTTTCTCATTTGATTCTCACCAACTACTTGAAAACACTGTATTTGAATTCCAGGAATAGCTGTCTTATTACTAGTGATAGCTTAAACTGGACATGTTATCAGGAGGGAACAGTCCCTGGAGAAGGATGTCATGTTTGGTAAAATAGAGGGTCAGTAAAAAGATGAAGACCCTCAATGAGATGGATTGACAGTGGCTGCAACAATGGGCTCAAACATAATGATGATCATGAGAATGGCATGGACCAGGCAGTGTTTCGTTCTGTTGTGCATGGGGTTGCTATGAGTTGAACTGACTTGACGGCACCTAACAATAATAGCTTAAACTGTCTATTAGAACAGAATGATTTTGGAGTGTTGGTCGCATAGTTACTGCATCTCTAAGTTTAGAAGCAGTTTAAGCATGTGTGATTTATTAACTGCCATATGGACAAACAGCCATAGTTAGGAAGACTGCATCCTGGGAAACAAAAAAGCATGTGTTGTTCAACCCCAATGCAGTGTAGAGTGAATTCAGTGCTAGTTTATAGATATTATGACAGTTATCAATGTCTAGAGACCAGTATTCCTGACTACTGACTTGCATGAGCCATGGTTATAATCTTCCTTTCTGTAATATGTTGGTTTCAGCTATTTGTCTGGATTAATCCTTGGCTTCCCTCCCCTCCACCCCCCCCAAGACACCTGGACTCTATCTATGCTTTCAGTGATTAAAATCATTTTGGAAATTTGTCATTAGTCATAGGAAAACTGGCATCTCAGTTCAAATGAGATGACATGAAAGTGAAGAGAGTTGTTATTAGGGAGTAAGAGTTTGAATTGGGTGAATTTTTCTTAACAAAATGTTATCCTGCAAGCAAGCATCTTTGTCATATTTGGATATTATTTGTTTTTTTGGGTGGGGGGAGTTGGTTTTTTTTTTTTTAATTGATGTTGATTACTTGATTGATAAACTTCTTTTGCAGGGAACAAAATAGTAATTTAAAGGCAATTTAGTGTTTGTGTCATATTATAGAGATGTCCTTGTTTACAATTCTCACAATGAGATTTTGTAGGTAATAGAAAAGACCATAAGATTTAGTTGGAAAGATAGTCTTACTTCCTGAGTAATCCTAGCTAAGTTACTTTAACCTCTGAGCTGCAATTTCTTCATTTATAAAATGGACATTCCCACATATTTTAAAAGATTTTTGTGTGGACCAAATGAGTTAAATGTGGAAGAATGCATTTTGTTAATTGTAAAATGCTGTGCAGATGGATTGGTTATTATATCTTAAAGGTAGGAGAGAGAGGCTTAATGGTTGGCATGGAAATCTAGAAAACTGTGACCCCACAATTTATATTTTCTTTGCTAGCTAATTATTGCCACCTAACTTTCCCAATGTTTTTATGAGATAAAACCAAAACCAAACCCACTGCCATCAAGTCTATTCCGACTCATAGCGACCCCATAGGAACTGCCCCATCAGGCTTCCAAGGCTGTAAATCTTTATGGAAGCAAACTGCCATATCTTTCTCCTTTGGAGAAGCTGGTAGGTTCAAACCGCTGACCTTTTGGTTAGCAGCTGAACACTTCAAACACTGGGCCACCAAGGCTCCTTTTATAAGGTAAAAAAAAAAAAAGTAAGGGGCATATAAAACAGCACTGTAAAAAAAGTATTTAAAAAGTGTCAGAATTGAACCCAAAATGAGTGTTGTGACATGCTTCTGTATTAACTCAAAAAAATCTTTTTATATCAAGAGAAGATTGTGTTATTTGCATTTTTATGAATTACATAAAAATAATTTAGGTATGATACTGGTATAGTATTCACTCTTTCAACAAGTGGGAGGTATAGTGTGAATCTTGCACATGTCTTGTTGCAAGGATCCTCAGCCCTTCTGATTGATCTTTTCTTCTCCTGAACTCATTTTCTATACATTATCGATAATTATTTTCTTGTATTTTCAATTACTTTGTTAAAGGTATTTTCTCATGCCCTTTAGTATCTATCTAAGATGGTGCTTTATAATTAGCAGGCTCTCAAATTATTATTTGTTCAATTTTTTAACTTTTGTTAGAAGTATTTCACGATAATATGTATGTGTGTATATATATATTTAGACTTATTTAATTTGCTAGCTAGTACCGAGTCTAGGTGAGTCTTCAGCCCTTGTTTCAATTTCTTCTGCCCTCAAGGTAATAGTACTTACAGTGCTTTCCTGAGACAGTGTAACCCAGAGAATAATTGAACCTAGGTAGGTTGCTCTGACTGTCTCAATCCTGGGAAAAATCTTAAAAGTAAAAAAAAAAAAAAGCTATGAACAGTGGTTACATTTTCAAAGGAAAGTGACAGAAAGTCTTAACACTTGCTAACCCAGTGGTATGACTAGAAAAGAAAGGCCTGCCAGCTTTCTTTCCTTTTCTGCCTAGTTCTCTCTTCTTTTTTAAAAAATTCAGCCATCATTAAAACCCAGCACCTGAATTATAAAAATGTAATATCAGATTATTGTAGAATTTTATATATTACTAAAAAGCAATATTCTAGAAATAAAAATATGAAAATAAGTTACTGTTATTTTTGTTTTCTTGTGTTTTTTTTTTTGTAGAAGTGTGTGTTGTTTTTTTTCCCCCTTGGAATCCTATTATACTCTGGATAACATTTATTTTATTTTTAAACTTAAAAGGGGAGCACTTAAAGAGATCTTATGTGCTAATCACTTTGCTAAGTGCTTTTAGTGGGTGGGGTGCCTTTCTCTTTGTCTGGCATGCCCTCCCTGCCCTTTGTCTTGTAAACTACTTATCCTTCAAGTGTGAAATTGGACATGAACCCCTACCCCCAGGCAGAATTACCTATTGTACTTCTTTGCTTCCTAGCTCTCTGTACTAACCCTGGTCTCTTATAGCTTTGATTTGTTTCTGTTTACCAGTTTGTTTCCCCTCTTGGGACTTTTGGTTTCCACAGGGCAAGTTTCATCTTTTCACTGCATGCCTATACTTTAAATATCTTAATGAATGAATAAATGAATGATTTTGTTTTTTGTCCTAACCAAATCAAATGAGGGTGGTTATCATTACCCGTGTTTTACAGGTGCGGAAGCTCAGGCTCAGAGAGATCAAGTAACTTTGCAGGAAGTCACCTAAGTAGGGTCTGGGGATGCTGGGAAGATTCAAATCTAAGCCTTTCTATTTTATCACAACTGCCCGTAAAGAGTAACAGCTAGTAAATTTTAGAGCCTGAAAAATTCAGGCTGTCAGACTTTTAAAGTTCCTCTGGTTGTCTCTATACTGTACTACAGTTATGTTGATATATTTAAAGCCTTGCTATGTTTTTCAAAATCTGTTTTGTTTTCTATACCTAAACATCAAACAAACAAACAAAAAATTTGTGACTAATTTTTGTGTGTTGCCTCTCCAGACCCCCCCCCCATTAAATTAAAAGCCTGAGACAAAAATCTGTGTTGTATTTTACTTCTGTGGTCATGTTCCAAACACACATTAACACTGTTACATTTGGGTTATTTGTTATATGTGGTTGTCTAACACTATTATTTCTAAAAGCCAGGGTAGAAATGATATCATTACCATCTGAAAATTAGTATTTTGAATGCAATCCTAGTGCAGGCCTGGCCTCTTGAGGTGGGGTCCTTTTGCAATTTACTCAGTGCCCAGCTGTATTCTTTTTAACTAATTATCATGAGTAGTATCATCACAGTGAACTCTGGTCTTCCCAGTTGTAATGATTCTAAAGTGTGGTAATTCAGTTGTAAGATTTGCTCTTTACATCAGCCAGTTTTCCTACCAAGAATACGTGAATCTAGGTTTCACTTACTTTCTTTCAGTTTATTCAGATTTATAGTTTTCATCTCTTCACAGCCTTTATATTATCTCTATCTTTATAATTATTGAACTGTCTTAATAAGGCAATAGTAGAAAGAGCAGTGAGCAAGGAGACCCAGGTTCTTGTCCCCTCACTGTGACAATTGGAAAAGGCACTTCACTTCCTAGACATGTTTTTTCTTCTGTAAAATGTGCAGTTACATTGAGTTTAAGGATTCTTCCAAATCAAAGGTTCTATAATTTAACTCTTTGGAACAGTTTTATAGAATAACACAGAAGTTGGTATTATACTCTTGAACTTTATTTTTAGAGAATGCTTTTCTTCTGCAGATCTCAAAAAAAAAAAAAAAAAAAAAAGCACTTGTTAAATGTTACTTGTTGGCCATTATATTCCAGAGAGAGGAACGTGTGATTAAATAACTTTTCCTTGCCCTGCATGACACCCTAACTTAGAAGAATTAAAATTAGAATGATGAGCTTTAATTGAAAACAGTGGTTTTTACAATATTAAACCATGTATTTTAATAGAGCATTTTAGAAGATATACTTTTATATTTTATTGTGTATTACATTATATTTATGTATAATTTGTTAGAATTATAAAAAATTTGAAAAAAGTAAGAATTCTTTTGTTAGAAAAGCACCTTTAAAAAATTTCAGCTTTAATAAAAAAAAAAAAAGCTAACATTAATTTAAGGAAACGTTACTTACAACTTCTAAGTCCTAAAGTTTGATGTGGAGGAACCTGTCAATGTTTAAAGGAGAGACTATCATTTTCACTGTTATTGCCATTATGTTGGTAGAATTTATGTTTATTTACATTTCTCTAGTACTGTTTTACAGTCAAATTTTTACTGATTTTAGAGAAATTGGCTTTTTAATGGGACTGGTTAGAAATTGAACAGTATTCTGTTGTGTAGGGTAGAAATCAAATTCATGAAATTGATTTACTAATTTATAATACAGCTCTTCAAGGGGGAGAATTTAGGAGTAGATAAGCCTTATTTTAATTTCTAAATATACAGACTGATTTATAAACATTAATGTTTTTGAATTATTACTTAGGAATTGATGAAAAAATTTATATAATTAGCTGAAAATCAAACATCATTGTCTATAAAATCAAGTAGCCAGCAGTCTTAAGATCTAAGTTTAAGATATAGTTCTGACAGATTTTCTATGTAGGGTAATTCTAAAAGTTCTAAAGATATAACTTGCTAGATACATTACTGTTTCTGGGGTAGTTAAGTTTTTTGTAGGAGCCCTGGTTGCACAGTGGTTAAGTGCTTGGCTGCTAACCAGAAGGTTGAAGTTTTGAACCCACTAGCCACTCTGCAGGAGAAAGATGTGGCAGTCTGCTTCCATAAATATTTATAGCCTGAGAAACCCTTTGGAGCAGTTCCACAGTCCTATAGGGTCGCTCTGAGTTGGAATAGACTGGAAGGCAAAGGGTTAGTTTTTTATAGCAAGGGAATAACTCTTGAGTTAGTCGTAGGATGAAGCATAGAGAGTTAATGAAAAAGAAAATTGTTAGTAAAGATATCCACTACCACCCTATGTAAAGCCCTTATATAGCATGTATTTACTTGATGAAAAGTAATGGCTGATATCAGAAGCCCAGTTTATGTAGGACAGTGTTGGAAACAAAAAGGCGTGTTATTATAAGATGCTAATATGCTTAATATGCAGTACTTTAAGGCTTTTTCCTTTAAGATCTAAATATTTAAGTATATTATCTACATTTGCATGTAGGCATATTTAGGAAATGAGCCTAGTATGGAGTGTATAAATTGTAAACTAGAATTTTAGGTTATCAGTGTCTGTAGAAAATGTGAAACGTTTTTTGGATTGAACGAATCATCAGCTGCTTTGACTTTGGTATTACCTATGTATTTTATCAAAACGCAATTTTATGTAGTTATTTGCTTAGAAAACAAAACTAAATATGTAAGAAATAATTGAAAGAATTTATTTAATCTTTTCGTCTCAATCTAGAAGCTAAACTTTATAGATGTAAATCTAAAGTAATCAGGTTAAGTTACCATTTTCCTGAGCATTATGGCAGTTGTCCCGGCCCCAGTTATTTTGGTAGTTCAAAATTGGTTTTTGCAGGAGCTTACAAAAGAGAATTGGCAGGAAGTAATTTTTTACAAATAATAAATAATCACAGTAGAATCACTTTTTTCCAAAATGTTGAATACATGTTGGTTTGTAGTTCTTCAACCTGTGTTCCCTAAGGAAACAAACAGGCACCTTGCTCTGAGAATCTTAAGATTTTTCCTCCGAATTCATATGATAGATAGCATTGCTTATAGTTAGGTTTCACTTTGATATTTATTCACCCATTGATCCATTCAACAAATATTTGAGCACCTACTTTATATCAGGCACTTTTCTGGGTGTTAGGCATACATCAGTAAAGGAAGCACACTTCTCTCATGGTGATCTATCTGTAGGGATGATTTACAAAATTATTCTTTGGTCTTGTAGTGTTTTTCTTGACATGGGGGTAATATGTAGATGTGTATCCTATGTGATGGTAGACATAGTTATATTTTACTGTAGCACTTATAAAAATTGGTAGTGTAGCCAGAAGTAGATTTCAGGACCTTATGTTAAGATGTAGATGTACATAAATGTTCTGTTTATCTAAGGATTTTGAGAATATTCTAGTTTTTTCTGTTTACTGTTTTAATAATTAGGTATTTGTAATGCATACCAGGAATTTGAACATTAGCTTAGAAAAAAAATGGGAAAACAGATTTTTGTTATTGTGTTATTCTTATCGGTATCCCATCTCCAGAAATTCCTTAAAAGGAGTTCATGTTACCGTGGATTTTGGCTACATAGCTCAGTTGTTCAGAGCATGATTTTACAAAATCATTACAAAATCATTAATTTGACACACTTTTGGAGAACAGTTAACTTTTACAGGAAAAAAATCTGCTTCGTTGTGCAGATGTATACTGTTTAGTCTTAAGAAGGCTTGCTTGAGAGTTTGGTGCAAGTAATAATACCTTTCATTTGCATTCTTATCATTTATGTAGAATCTAGATGTGATTCTTAAGTAGTTCATCACTACTGAATAAAAAAAATCAAGTACTCGTAGAGTTTACCCAGGACCTTTGAGTTTTTTTATGTTTTAGGCATGTTCACTTTTGCTACCTTATAACATTTACTACATGAACTTAACAGCCAAGCAAATCATTTGAGACATACAAAAGAAAGTTAGAGTGCCTTGCCATTTAAATGTTATCATATTATTTAAATGTGCTTAATTGTTGCCACAGTTTCTTGTGTTGAAGTATTAAAGTATCAAATATTTAAAGTTTTATTTTCCTGATTTCCGTATTTTTAAATTATGCTTTTTTAGGTGGCAGCCAATGCACACATTCCTCCAGACTACCTCCTTAAAATTTGTGAGCGAATTGGTCCCTTACTAGATAAGGAGATCCCTCAGAGTGTTCCTG
This sequence comes from Elephas maximus indicus, assembly GCF_024166365.1. Lineage (NCBI taxonomy): Eukaryota > Metazoa > Chordata > Mammalia > Proboscidea > Elephantidae > Elephas > Elephas maximus. Next base: position 86,232,935 of record NC_064846.1, read on the forward strand.
GGGTACAGACATTACTAGGTGTCGGTCGGCAGTCTTTGTTACGGGATGCCAAAGGTAAGATTTTCACCTATTTAAAGCATAGATTATCAGAGGAAGGAGTGAAGAGCAGGATATTTTTGTGTTAAATAAATGTTTCCATGTCTTTCTAATCATTTTCTTCTAGTTTCTTTTATCTTGCTAGTCTTGTTTTTTTAGTGTGCATGTAAATTTTTAGAGGCCTAAAAGGGACTTTTTTTTTTTAAATAAAACAGTGAATATGCTAGAGGTAAACAATATAAAATCCCTTTGCAATCCTGTGGAGTAGAGATCTCAAAGACTGCCAGTCTGATTCAAAAAAAAAAAAAAAAAAAACCTATTTCCATTAAGTCAATATCAACTCATAGTGACCCTATAGGACAGAGTAGAACTGCCCCATAGGGTGTCCAAGGAACAGCTGGTAGATCCGAACTGCCGATCTTTTAGTTAGCACCCGAGCTCTTAACCATTGTTCCACCAGGGCTCCCCACTCTGATGAACCAAAAAACCAAAGCCCACTGCCATCGAGTCAATTCCGACTCATAGCGACCCTATTATAAGCACAGGGTAGAACTGCCTCATAGAGTTTCCAAGGAGCGCCTGGTGGATTTGAACCGCCAACCTCTTGGTTGGCAGCCGTAGCACTTAACCACTACAGTATAAATACTTAAAAGATTCTTTCATTCCATTATAATGCTCTTATTCTTTGAGTCCCGAGAATACCATCCTAATCACGTTTTGCTTTTTATAACAGATGAAAATTATGATATATAAAAATTTTTATAATTAAAAAATATTTAAACAAAAATATCGACCCATCCGTGACTGTTCAATCACAGCTCTTCTACTTCAGTGTTTTTCAGTCTTTTACAGATCTTTTTGCCAAAGTTTTACATGGAACTTCAATATGTAAAATATATAAAGTGGTATTTTATGAACATGAAAATGTGAAATTAGGGGTTAAGGGCGACTTTTAGAGTAATAAATACTTTAGCTCCAGCAACCAACTGATTTTTATGTTTTGTTTTCTTAGCATAGTGTTTTTTAAAATCCTAATTCACAAAGATTACATAAATGATAACAGTTCTTAAGTTTCTCATAGTTTAAGGAAATTTTTCAATTCAACTAATTTGGAACATTTGAAGGGAGTTAGAGTAGAGTATTTTTGTTTTAAAGCCAACTTACTAAGAATAATTAATATTTGCTTGAATTCTTTGACATAAAAGTCAGGCAAAAAGCACTCGAAACTATTTATAGTCAAGTATTATCTGATAAGGGAACCCTGGTGGCACAGTGGTTAAAGCACTGAGCTTCTAACTGACAGGTTGGCAGTTCGAACCTACCAGTTGCTCCATGGGAGAAAGATGTGGCAGTCTGCTTCCAAAAGATTACAACCCTGGGAGCCCTGTGGGATAGTTCTACTCTGTCCTTCAGGGTTGCTATGAGTCAGAATCGACTCAGTGGCAATGGGTTTGGTTTGGTTATCATCAGATACGCAGTATTATTACCTATAATGGCACAGTTAGCAGGTACCACATAACATGAACACGCATCAAGTATAACTGGGCCTGAATTTTGCCTGACTGACACACTTGTCTTTGCTTATATAGTTTTATATGAGTGGCTATGTATAAGCCTGAAAATCAAGGAGGACCGATGCAAATGTAAAACCTTATATAATCAGTGATATATTTACCTAAGTTTCAATTATATGCATAATAAAAGCTTGGAGGTCAGCACAGAAATAAAATAAAATATCTTGGTGATATCTTGTGGATACCAGTCATAATTTGGTTTCTAACATGTTTAAATATATGCACGTTATTTTTATTGTGGTTCTAATAGTTAAAAATATTTCAACAAGTGAAATTTGAATCAACCATTTGCCTCTGAAGCACAGTTTTAAAAAAAACCCTGCTCTATTCTTTGACTAACTTGTGATGTTTTTGTATAGACTGTAAGAGTACACTATGGAATGGGTCTGCTTTTGCAGCTCTACATAGAGGCAGACCTCCAGAACTACCTGTAAATTATGTGAAACCTCCAAATGTGGGTAAGTAGTATTCATGTGAGTTATAAACATATTCTTGATTCATTTCTTCTTAAACTCACTAGAAATCAAAAATAGGTACCAGAATTCAATTTGAAGTATAAATTTCTTACATTATTTGGGAGTTTCGTGGTTGGTCCTGATTTTTAAAGCATTTTTACTTAAAGCAAATATAATCATGGTTTTGTAAAATGTGGCCTTTATTTCTTTCACTTTTCATTTCTTTCTTAGCAGAAGCATTTCCTTTTTTATATAGTGCAGGTGTTTTTAACTGTATGGATATCTGTTTACAACTCTGTGTGCTGCGCTTCCCAGAGATTTTACAGGAAACTACGTAAAGATAGCTTTCGGAAGGAAATAAAAGTATATTCTGCTTATATCTGTTGCTAAGCTTATAATGATATTTATACATTTTATATGTCTTTAAAACAAAAAGTCCCTTCCTAGTTCTAGTTTACTGAAACTCACATGTCACGTTCATATTTTTGGGGGGGACATCTCTGGCCAGACCATTATTAAAAAATACTAGTAGTGGTTCTCAAGGAGATCAAGCTATAAAACCATTTTTTACTGAAGTTAGTTCTTAACAAAGTATGTGCAAAACCAAGCTGCTGGATAAGTAACTGCCATTCTGCTTTCCTATTTTCTTACTCTAAAAAATTATATAATTTTGTATAGGGCCTAGAAAGTATGCCTTAAATTTTGCAGGGGATAAATTTCAAATTGGTAAATGATCTTTTTTTTTCTTCTTGTAAGAATACTCATTTACACAATAAGCTTATAGAATGTACTTACCCCCAGAGAATAAATAGAGGATAGAAATGATTTTAAAAGACATTTAGAGAGGATCATTGATTAAAAATACCCAAAGGTTATTAAGGGAAATTGGATACTTTGAAGTATATAGCTGACCATACTCTTACATAGTCTGGATGTTACTAGGCAAAGTAGTCAGCTAGATTGGGTCTAATTGGTTGTTTTTTCCTTATTTTTGAATTTTGAGAGTTCTTCATGTATTCTGGATACAAGTACTTCATCAGATGTGCTTGCAAATATTTCCTCCCAGTCTGCAGGTTTTCTTTTCATTTCCTTAACAGTGTCTTTCGAAGAACAAAATTTTTTTATTATCTCCAGTTTATAAATTTTGTCTTAAAGTTTGTTTTTTGTGTCCTATGTAAGAACTCTTTGCCTCATTCAAGGTCACAAAAATTTTCTCCTATATTCTAAAAGTTTCATAGTTTTATGTTTTACATTTACATAGATCTTTGATCTGTTTTAAGTTAATTTTTGTTTAAGGTGTAAGGTTTATGTTTAGTTCATATTTTTGCATATGGATATTTAATTGTTCCAGCACCATTTGCTGAAAAGGCTAGCATTTCCCCACTGAATTACCTTGTCACATTTGCTGTAAATCTATTGCCCGTATGTGTGAGTCTATTTCTGGATTCTCAGCTATGTGAATCATCCAACTTTTCTCTCATTTTTTCAAAATTCTTTTGGCTTTTCTGTGTCCTTAGCATTTGCATATAAATTCTAGAATCAGCTTCTCAATTTCTACCAGCGAAAACTTGCTTTTTTTTTTTTTTTGCCAGGGATTGCATTGAATCTGTAGGTTAATTTGAGAAGAATTGACATCTTAACAACATTGAGCCTTCTAATCCAGAAACATAGTGTATCTCTCCATTTCTTTAGGTCTTCTTTATTTTCTCACAGCAGCGTTTTAAAATTTTCAGTCTATAGGTCTTGACCATCTATCATGAAAATTTTTCCTAAGAATTTCATGCTTTTTTATGCTATTTTAGGTTGTATTTTTTTTTTAAATCTCAGTTTCTAGTTGTCCTTTCCTACTAAATAGAAACATAATTGGTTTTTTGTATTTTGACCTTTCTAAATTCACTTACTAGATCTAGTAGCTTTTTTTTTTTTTAGGTTGTTTGGGATTTTCTACACAGATAACCATGTCATTTGCAAATAAGGGCAATTTACTTTTTCCTTTTCAGTCTGGTTAGCTTTATATAATTCTTTTTCTTGCGTTGCTAAACTGGCTAGTACCTATAATACAGTGGTGAATAGAAGTGGTGATATAGGCATTCTTGCCTTGTTACTGATCTTTGGGTGGAATGCAGGCACTTTTTCACCATTAAGTATGACCACAGATGGCCTTTATCAGTTCAAGGATGTTTCCTACTATTCTTACTTTGCATAGAATTTTAATCGTAAATAAATATGTCCCTGTTACCTTTTAATTTGTCCAGTATGTTTGGAATTACACCAGTAATTTCTTGGGGCTCATTTTAATGGAATTTTATGTAAAATGGTGCTATCCAATAGAACTTTCTGTAATGATGGAGATGTTCTAGTCTGTGATTCCCAAAACAGTAGCCACTAGCCACATGTGCGTATTGCAACTGAGGAACCAAATTTTTAACCTTATTTAATTTTAAATAATTTGAAATTCAGCAACCACATGTGAATAGTGGCTATTGTATTGGATAGCACAAATTTAGAACAATACACTGATAAGCTGCTCTATGTAAAAATATGTGCATAATTTGGTAATGTATTGACATTTTTATTATTGACTAATCACTCGTTTTACAAATTTAACTTTGAATGCTGCCTGTTTTTATATTTAGAAACTACCTTTAGCTTTTCTTATTTTAGCTTTAATAACTCACTTTAGAGATCATATTGTGCACAATTCTTTCCCATCCTTTGTGTAGTTAACCAGCAATGTTATTTAGTAATTTAATGAAATGGAAGTGAGAGAGCATAGAGATGATATTTGGGAGTTAATACTCAGATTCCATTGACCAGACTACTGTAACACTTTAAATATATAGGTATTTAAGTTTACTATGGGTGAATTTCTAAATTCTTCTCAGGGCAAGGACAACAATGCCTATGATATTTATATTATTATAGCTCTAAGCTCCAGTAATGGCTATTTTATTAGCTGTATGCTTAACTAGTCAAATTGGTGTTGCATGTGTTAAAATTGAATTAGAGAAGAAAATTGAACTAAATTCAAAATGATTACCTAATACCACTCAAATACCTAATACCCATTCCAAAGAAAGGTGATCCAACAGAATGTGGAAATTATTGAACAGTATCATTAATGTCACATGCAAGTAAAATGTTGCTGAAGATCATTAAAAAACAGTTGTAGCAGTACATCGACAGAGAACTGCCAGAAATCAAGCCAGATTCAGAAGAGGACATGGAATGAGGGATATCATTGCTGATGACAGATGAATCCTGGCTGAAAGGAGAGAATACCAGAAAGATATTTATCTCTGTTTTATTAACTATACAAAGACATTTGACTGTGTGGATCATAACAAATTTTGGATAACATTGTAAAGGACGGGAATTTCCAGAACACTCAATTGTGCTCATGTGGAACCTGTACATAGATCAAGAGGCAGTCATTCGAACAGAACAAGGAGACATGATGTGGTTTAAAGTCAGGAAAGTTGTGCGTCAGGGTTGTATCCTTTCACCATACCTGTTCAATCTGTATGCCGAGCAAATAATCCAAGAAACTGGACTATGTGAAGAACAACGTTGCATAAGGATTGGAGGAAGATTCATTGACAACCTGCAATTTACAGATGACCCAGCCTTGCTTGTTGAAAGCAAAGAGGACTTGAAGCACTTACTGATGAAGGTCAAAGACTACAGCCTTCAGTATGGATTACACCTCAACGTAAAGAAAACAAAAATCCTCACAACTGGACCAAGAAGCAATATCATGATAAATGGAGAAAATTGAATTCGTCACGGATTTCGTTTTACTTGGGTCCGCAATCAACACCCATGCAGGCAGCAGTCAAGAAATCAAAGGAAGTATTGAATTGGGCAAATCTGCTACAAAAGGCCTCTTTAAAGTGTTAAAAAGCAAAGATGTCACCTTGAGGACTAAGGTGTGCCTGACCCAAGCCATGGTGTTTTCACTCATGTCATATGCATGCAAAAGCTGAAGGATGAATAAGGAAGACCAAAGAAGAGTTGGTGCATTTGAATTATGCTGTTGACAAACAATATTGAATATACCATGGGCTGCCAGAAGAATGAACAAATCTGTCTTAGAAGAAGTACAGCCAGAGAATGCTTCTTGGATGCGAGGATAGCGAGACTTCGTTTCACCTTCTTTGGGCATGTTATCAGGAGGGGCCATTCCCTGAAGAAGAATATCATGCTTGGTGTCATGGATTGGATTTTATCCCCCAAAAATATGTTCATGAATTTGGCTAGGTCATGATTCCCAGTATTGTATGGTTGATTACCATTTCGTCATCTGATGTAATTTCCCTGTGTGTTGTAAATCCTATCACTATGATGTTAGTGAGATGGATTAGCAGCAGTTATATTGATGAGATCTACAAGATTAGATAGTGTCTTAAGCCAATCTCTTTTGAGATATAAAAGAGAGAAGCGAGCAGAGAGACATGGGGACCTCATACCACCAAGAAAGCAGCACCACGAGCAGAGCACGTCCTTTGAACCCAGGATTCCTGCACCTGAGAAGTTCCTCGACCAGGGGAAGATTGATGACAAGGACCTTGCCCCAGAGTTGACAGAGAGACAAAGCTTTCCTGAGGAGCTGATACTCTAAATTTGAACTTTAAGTCTACTAGACTGTGAGAGAATAAATTTCTCTTTGTTAAAGCCAATTACTTGTGATATTTCTGTTACAGCAGTGCTAAATAACTAAGATCCTTGGTAAAGTAGAGGGTCAGTGAAAAAAGGGAAGACCCTCAATGAGATCGATTGATACAGTGGCTGCAACAGTGGGCTCAAACATAGCAATGATTGTGAGGAGGGTGCAGAACTGGGTAGTGTTTAGTTCCGTTGTACATAGGATTGCTATGAGTCTGAACTGACTTGATGGCACCTAACAACAACAATACTACTCAACGAAGTCTTGGGGCATATGTAGTTCATATTTGTAGTATTGTTTGAGATCTTGTACTGTCATCACTAAGGATTATTATTTCATAATTCTTTTAAAAATTAGCATTTGTTTTGAAAACTTTATGGTGATTACATTAGAATTTGAAATTGAAAAACGAGTCTTCTGTTTAGCTAGTTTGTCAATTCAGGAGTAATTTTAAAAGTGTTTTTCATGTCTATTTGAAATATATTTTTGTATGGTATTATCTATCATGGTAAAAGTGTCATAAATTTTCCTAATGATGGTATTCTAAACAATTTTCACAAAGCTTTCCTTAGAAATGTCAGCAGGATGGCTTGTTCATTCTAGTTTGAGACTAACGTACCTAAGGAACAAATGTACGTGCTTACTTTTCTGAACTGAGTCAAAGGCCTGATGCAGTAAGACTGTTTTTAAACCTTTTTTTTTTTAATCTTCAGTACAAGTGGCATATAGCGAAGTCCTGCAATTTACATAGTAAGCCTGTAATTTACACTGTATACCACTAAGGAGGCTTGCCTTTATTTTAAAACCAAATTAATATTATCATAAACTAATATAGCATTGATTGACTGACTTATTGGCTACTGGTTATGTGCCATAGTTAATGCCAGAATTCGTTTGGAGGTGGGAAACCACTGACATGTTAATAAGTAAATGTGAATTGAAAGATCAGTTGGCCCTGAAGTGGATTACAACTCATGGAGGCCCCACATGTTGCATATTAGAACTGTACTCCATAGGGTTTTCCAGGCTGTGACCTTTTGGATGCAGACTGTCAGGCCTGTCTTCCAGGGCACCTCTGAGTGGGTTTGAACTGCCAACCTTTGGGTTAGTAGTCGAGTGCTGAACTGTTTACATCCCCCGAACCAAAAAGCACGTTGTAGTCGAGTGGATTTCTACTCATAGCGACCCTACAGGACAGAGTAGAACTGCCGTGTTGGGTTTCTAAGGCTATAAATCCTTATGGAAGCAGACTGCCTCAGCTTTCTCCCGCAGAGCAGCTGGTAGGTTCAAACCACCGACCTTTCGGTTAGCAGCTGGACACTTAACCATAGTGTCACCAGGGCAGTGTTTTTGCCAGAGTGATTTTTTAGGCTGCTATTGTCCTCTCTGCTTACAGGAATTAATATGCTTACTGCATTTTAACTGATCAGAAGTTTGCACATGTTATTCTATTTTCTGATTAAAATTAAAAAAAAATTAATGATGTCGACTATGTGATTTTTTACAGAGAAAATATTAATCCAAGATATTTTTAGTTAGCCCTGCTTGCATATAGCTTGTTTTCTGAAAAATTCTTTATATTTAAAGATGAGAATATTGATGGTGATGAGTGTGCTGCAAGAAGTCTGATCTGTGAACAATAGTCCTTGCTACATTGAAAGAAGATAGTCTAATTTAAAGTTTTTAACTGAAAGAGGTGACTGGGTTTCTGCCAGGAATGTTTTGTTAATTGTTCCTCTCTAATTTTATGTAGTTCTGTCTCATGCATGGATCACGTTTCTGCCAGGCATTGCTTTTGGTTGCCTGCCACCCTCCACTTATCATCTTTCTCCTTTTTGTACTCACATAATTGTGCATGAAACAAGTTACCTTTAAGGCCATTATTTTTATGTATCAGGAGAAGAGCAAGGGATACCTGTACACCTGCAAGTAATTAGAACTGGAATATAAACTCAGAATTTTTTGTGTATGCCACATTGTGTGTACTCACTAAATATTCAGTGAATGGCAGCGCTATAATTGATGCCACATGGAAATTGAAACACCCCTTTTAAAGCAATTAATGTGGTTTTATATACTTCATATGAGTTTGTAGCCCCTTGTTTGTATCCACTTATGGAATCAATATTTTATTGATATTAGAATTAATAATTTTAATGTTTTTATTTAAAAGAAGGCATTTTATTATGTGGGGGCTTAATTTTCATCATGTAAAATACAATGAAAAAAGAATTTCTCTGTTTAGTCCTATCATAAACATTTTTTTTTCTTCCCTCATTATTCTTTTCGCTTTTTCTTTCAATATATACCAGAGTATTCTAAAAGAATCTTTTGGTATTTGTGCTATACATTTAACTCCAAACCTTACAGAAATGGAGCTGTATCATTCACAAAGGGAAGCTGTAATACCGTGCCATATTTGTTTAGTCAGAGGAAAAGGCAGTCTAAAACTTCTTGTGTGCAACAACCAGATCAGGGTAGTAGGTTTAGAAGAGGATAGAAAAATAAAGATTTGGTATACCTATTCCCCAATTAAATTAAGTGAACCTTGTAGAAAGTCTGAATGGAATTGGAAATGTTTCTTTGTCGTATCTCACTTAGTATTATCAGCAGTATTATCCTAGCAATAATATATTCAATGACCATGAACATCAGTAGCCTGTAGAACTTACTAGGTGTTATTTCAGTCATACTATAGACTGGTGTTGTGGGATGGGATTGGCCTCGGCCTTGAAGACTATAAAGCTTACTGTGTGTGATTAAATTTTTAGAGTTATAAATTGATCCATAGTAACGTCAAATCCATAAAAGAAATAATTCTGTTGTTTGGTGCTTTTACTGGAGTTTTCAGGTTTTATTCAAATTATTCAAATTTATTTTGCACACTTCCTGGCTTCTTTCAAGATTTTAAGATTTTACTCTACGGTAATTTGGTTATTAGAGCATTTTGGGGGAAGCCCCCAACCAAGCTTCCACAGAGAACCCTACTGAAACCAAAATAAACCCAGTGCCGTCGAGTCGATTCCGATTCCTAGCGACCCTATAGGACAGAGTAGAACTGCCCCATAGAGTTTCCAAGGAGTGCCTGGTGGATTTGAACAGCAGACCCTTTGGTTAGCAGCCGTAGGACTTAACCACTACACCACCAGGGTTTCCGAGAACCCTACTAGGCATTTTAAATCTAGAAGTGATACTGAATTTCATGAGTCACTTTCCAATGTTTTTGCCAGAGTAATTTCTTAGGCTATTATTGGCCTCTGCTTATAGGAATTAATATGCTTACTGCATTTTAACGAATCAGAAGGTTGCACACGTGCCCCCTCTATTTTCTGATTAAATTAAAAAAATAATAATGTTGACTGTGACTTTTTATAGAGGAGAAAATATTAATCCAAGATTATTTTAGTCCTGCTTACATATACCTTGTTTTCTGAAAAATTGTGGTGTATTTAAAGATGAGAATATTGATGGCAATGGGTGTGGTACAAGAAATCTGATCTACGAACAATAGCTGCCGTGTGTGTGTGTGTGTGTGTGTGTGTGTAAGTAAAGCTGTTATTTGCTGAGTTTGGTACTGTTTTGACTCTTTCTTAAGCTTTTGCTGAAAGTACCCCACTCCCTACTTCATCCTGCACCCTTCCCCGTATACCTAAGGTTTGCATTTGAGGTAGGTGTGAAGCTATGATTTGTTAGGAGTTCTAAAGGCTGCTTTATTGTTTTGAAATTAGTGGATTTAAAAAGAATTTCTTCTTAATCCTGTAGGCCTCATAAAAAACCTCATATTAGAACATTATTTGGGTACCTCTTTGTCCTTCATTCCCCTTATAAGGCTGGCCTACCAAAGTTGGGTTGAGATAATTGTTTAAAATAGCTAGACCTGCTATTTTCTAAAGCCTTATTGGTACAGGAGCATTTGTAAACTTTCTGGGTTGTTTCTGTCATCCTATCTAAAAAAAAAAAAAATCTAAAGCAGTGTTTAAAAGAAATTTTATCAAAATTTAAAATATAGGATACTCTTTTTTTTATACTCTTATTTTTTTTTTCTGTATAGCAAGTGAAATGTGGCTTCTATTGGCTATGAAGTTAATTTGACCTATGGCTAAAACAATTTAAGGTCTTAAGCAGTGAAAAGAAAATTTGCCTTCCAAAATCATTATAGAAGAATTAGAAACAATCTATTATATATACACATACATACATACAACAATGTATATATGTGTGTATATAATTTGTATTATAAAGTTTACATTTCATGACCACTGTGTATTGCACCATTAATATTAAATATAGTTGATAGGTAACATAAAATTGACTCTTTTGTATTAAAAATCAGATAATATCACCAATTTATACACTTAGTTTTTCTGGAGCTTGGTACCAAGTTGATGATAAACTCCTCTCAGCAGATACTGTATTTACCTGGATTTGGTTAAGTACAGTATCTCTTATCATTGATCAGAATATTTCTTGTAATATAAGCAGTATAATTCAGTGAGCTATTCTTGGCAGTGAAAGTCTCTTATGGTTAGGGAGTTTCTGGGGTAGAGTTAAGGCTGTCCGTCGGGCTTTTGTCAGTACTAAACTGCTGAATCTATAGGGTAATTAAAAATAATTTACACTGTGTCGTGGATTGAATTATGTCCACCCCAATAATGTGTGTATCAACTTGGTTAGGCCGTGATTTCCAGTACTGTTTGGTTGTCCTCCATTTTGTGATTGTAATTTTATGTTAAAGAGGATTAGGGTCTGATTGTAACACCCTTACCAAGTCTCATCCCTGATCCAATGTAAAGGGAGTTTTCCTGGGGCGTGGCCTGTACCACCTTTTATCTTATAAGAGATAAAAGGGAAGCAAGCAGAGAATGGGAACCTCATAACACCAAGAAAGCAGCACCAGGAGCAGAGTGAGTCCTTTGGACCCGGGGTTCCTGCGCAGAGAAGCTCCTAGTCCAGGAGAAGATTGAGGAGAAAGACCTTCCTCCAGAGCCAAAGGAGAGAGAAAGCCTTGCCCTGGAGCTGACACCCTGACTTTGGACTTCTAGCCTATTAGACTGTGAGAAAATAGATTTCTCTTTGTTAAAGCCACCCACTTGTGGTATTTCTGTTATAGCAGCACTAGATGACTAAGACACACTGTGAAGGCCTAATCAGCCAAAGACCACCAGGAACAAGCCTCTTGTCTGAATAAATCAGATTTATTGACTTGCTGTGAGGGAGTATATTCCAGAGGAACCATGTAGGCCTCTTGAAAAGTGGGCAGAGGGAAGTAAGTGTCTTTTGTAAAGTTTGGCTTACCACTAAAAAATTCCGAGGAGGGAAGCCAGGGTCACTTCTGGATTGGTGACTATTTTTGAGGCAGATTGGGAGAAGTGGGGAGTAAGTATGGATTTGGTACTGTCATGTGGCAAGAGCAGTTTAGGACTTATCTATAGTAATAAATGAAATTAGCAAAGTGGGTCTGGGGTCGTCATTGGTAAGAAAGCAGTAATCAAAGAGGGGTCATTATGACATTTTTCAGCTGCTACATGACTTTCAAAAAAACAGTGTTTCCTGTTATCTTTGCAGCTAGCTTTATCCTTGTCTGTCCTCCCGGCTTGATTTATGGCAAGGCCGTTTTTTGTTTTGTTTTGTTTTGTTTTTCCTTCTGAGCTGATAGTCACTCTTTCAGTCCTGGATAAGTTTTGACTCTTTGAACATGTAGTCTTATATGTCTTAAAAGCCTGTGGTCAGTGTATAGCAGCTTGTTATTAATTGTATTTAAGGGCTTTTCTGTATGTTCTTAGTCAATTTTATTAAAAATGTTTTATTTTAGCCTAGAAACATTTTCTGATACCACTTTAAAGTTCTATGCCTAAAATAGTTTTAATGCAAACATGTTTCTCCACTGTAAATAGAGAATGAATAAACTAGTGGTCTAACGAGGACATCGGTCATACAGTGGTAGAATTCCTACCTTCCGTGTAGGAGACCAATGCCACTCCTGTCAATGCATGTGCAGCCCCCAACCATCTGTCATTGGAGGCTTGCATTTGCTATGATGTTGAACATGTTTTAATGGAGCTTCCAGACTAAAACGGCCTTTTGGTGCAGGGCTCGGCAGCATTTTGTTCTGTTGTGCACGGGGTCTCCATGAGTCAGGGGCCAACTCCATACACGTTGACAACAAGCGGTCTAACAACTCTGATGTGGCTGTCCTGGAATACTCTTTGGATCTGAGTGAGCTTTCCAGTGAAGCCCAAATTAGTAGCTGCCAGAGCCTCTACTGCTTGTGTTAAGTGCCTTTTGGGGGTGGAGGTAAGATTGAGGGATATACAGTGGAGTTTTTGCTGCTAATTTCCTGTGTCAGGTTCATAGCAGATTGTATTTTCTACAAGGTCATTAAATAAACACAGTTGAAAGTGGGAAGAATACTAAGCTAGAATCAGGAGACCTAGATTCAACCTAGGCTCTGCCATTTATTGGCTCTGTGTTTTTAGGCAAGACACAGTTTCTTTGGACCTTAATTTCCTCACTTACAAAGTGAAGAAAATGCTTACCTTCAAAATCTCATAGGATTACTGTGAACTCAGATGAGATGTCTGTGGAATTACTTTATAAGCTTTAAAATGTTATACGAATGTGATTTGTAATTATGATATTAGATCATAGAACCTGATAATTATATTTGTAATGATAATAATGACTCACAGATTAAAAATACAATGTTTGAGCTATCTTCATGAAAAGACTATATAGCACACATGTAATTGTAGTGGGGTTTTACTTTAATATCCAACTTAAGTCTCAGACCTAAGTCTTTTGACTCCAAATCCAGTGTTCTTTCCACTAAATTACTTCAGCATAGTAAATAGTATGTATACATTATCTAGTTGCCATAATAGAATCTCGTCAACCATTTCAGGTATTCGGAAATACTTAGAATACACATATTTGCTATCACTTTCCCGAGTAGTTTCCAGTCTCTAATTTAGAATCATAGTTTTACTCATTTGTGTGTGTATGTATGTGATTTTTGTGTTTACGAAGTTCTACACAAATATATCACCTCTGTATTCACCACTACAGTCAAGATAAAGAACAGTTCCATCATCACAGGGACCCCTCATTTTGCCCTTTTATAACCATATCCACCTCCTTTCCACTTGGCCCCTCCCCTCCAGTCCTGTTAACCATTAATCTGTCCTCCGTTTCTATACTTTCTTATTTCAAGAATATTATATAAATGGAAGCAAACAGTATGTAACTTTTCACTCAGCATAATTCCCTGGAGATTCTTCCAAGTTATTTCATATATCAATAGCCATTTCCTTTTTATTTCTGAGTAGTGTTCCATGGTGTGAATGCACCATTTACCAGTTGAAGGACATCTGGTCTGATTCTGGGTTGTTTGTTTTTAAATCGTGATACAAATATACGTAACAAAACATTTGCCCATTCAATTATTACACATATTATTGAGTGACACTGATTACATTCTTCATGTTGTGCAACCATTGTCACTCCCCTTTTCTGAATTATGCCACCACCATTAACATGAATTCAGTGCTTCCTAAGCAATAACTATCCCTTCTACCGCCTCCTCACCCCTGGTAACCACTAATAAGCTTTGGTTTCTATATATTTGCTTATTTCATTCAGCATGTTTTCAAGGTTTATCCACGTTGTGGCATGTATCGGGATTTCATTTCTCTTTATAATTTTTTTTATAGCTAAGTAATATTCCATTGTATGCATATACCATATTTTGTTTATCCATTCATCTGTTCATGGATATTTAGGTTATTTCCATCTTTTGGCTGTTGTGAATAGTGCTGCAGTGAACATTGTGTATAGATTTCTGTTTGCATTCTTGCTATCAAATCTTTTGGATATATATGTAAGATTGGGATTGCTGAATAATATAGTAGGTGTTATTTTCCACAGCAGCTGTACCATTTTGTCCATCAGCAATGGACAAGGATTCCAGTTTTTTCACATCCTCGCTGACATCTATTGTTTTCTTTTTTTTAATTTTTTGATCATAACTATTCTACTGGGGTGAGGTGGTATCTCATTGTGGTTTTGATTTACATCTCCCTAATGGCTAATGATGATTAAGAAACCCAGGTGGCATAGTGGCTACTAACCAAAAGGTCTGCGGTTCAAACTCACCAGTTGCTCCGTGAGAGAAAGATGTGGCAGTCTGGTTTCCTAAAGATATACAGCTTTGGAAACCCTGTGGGGCAATTCTGCTGTGTGTTATAGGGTTGCAGTGAGTCAGAATCTCAGCAGCGAGTTAATGGCTAACAATGACCTTGAGCATCTTTCATGTGGTTGTTGGCCATTTGTATATCCTTTTTGGTGAAATGTCTACTCGGGGCTGATTCTACTTTTGACTATTAAAAATAAAGTATCTATGAACATTCATGTACAGATTTTTTTTGTGAACATAAGTTTTCATTTCTCTAGGTTAAATGCCCCAGAGTGCGACTGTGGATCGTATGGTAATTGCATGTTTAGTTTTTTAAGAAACCCCCCCGAACTGTTTTCCAGCTGTAGCATTTTACGTTCCTATGAGTGTATGAGTGATCCAGTTTCTCTAAATCCTCACCAGTGTTGTCACTATTTTTTATTTTAGCTGTGGTCATAGGTGTTTAGCGTGATATTACTTTGTGGTTTTAGTTTGCGTTTCCCTGATAGCTACAAATGTTGAACATCTTTGCATGTATATTTTTGCCATCTATATATCTTCTTTGGACATGTCTGTTCATGCCTTTTATCCACTATCTTATTGGATTGTTTGCTGTTTATTATTGAGTTTTAAGAGTTCTTTTTATATTCTAGATAGTAGTCCTTTGTCGAGTATGTGGTTTGCAAATATTTTTTCCCAGTCTGTAGCCTGTTTTTAATCTTCTTTACATAGGCTTTCAAAGCAAAAGTTTTTAGTTTTGATGAGGTCCATTTTATCAGTTTTTCATTTTATGGATTGTGCTTTTGTCAAATCCAAAAACTTTTTGCCTAGCTCCAGATCCTGAAGATTTTCTCCTATTTTTCTAAAAGTTTAATAGTTTCATTTTACTTTAATTCCATGAACCATTTTGAGTTAATTTTTGTATAGTGTAAAATTTAGGTCCATGTTCATTATAATTTTTTGTTTTGGGCCTATGGATGTCCACTTACTCCAGCACCATTTGTTGAAAAGACTGTCCTTTCTCCATTGCATTTGATTAGTACCTTTGTCAAAAATAAGTTGAGAATATTTGTGTGGACCTATTTCTTAGTTCTGTTGCATTGATCTTTGTAGGTATATCCTCACAAATACTTGATTACTGTAGCTTTATAGTAAGCCTTAATATTGGGAAGAGTAATTCCTCCCACTTTATTACTGTCTTTCAGAGTTGTTTTAGATATTCTAGGGCCTATGCCTTTCTGTGTAAATGTTAGAATAAGCTTTTCTGTGTCCACAAAAACCTTGCTGTGGTTTTGATAGGAATTACATTAACCCTATAAATCAATTTTGGGAGAGTCTTCATGCTTGCTATGTCAAGACTTCCAATCCATGAACACGGTGTGTCTGTCCATTTATTGAGGTCTTTGATTTCTTTATTCAACATTTTGTAATTTTCAGCATACAGATCCTGTACATCTTTCATTTTCTTTGGGGTGAATGTAAATGGTACTGTGCTTTTACGTTTGGTTTGTGGACATTCATTGTTAGAGATAGAAATGCAATTGATTTTTATATGTTGATCATGTTTCCTGTGACCTTATTGAGTTCACCTATTAGTTCTAGAAGTTTTCAAACCTCTTTTGAAAGCATGTTCTATCCTGCCCTTTAAACCACAATACAGTTTTTGGATTGGATAATTTGGCAGATTTAATTGTGCTCTGGGTTGGTGGGTCTAGCATTTAAGGTTTGGGATAAAATCTTTATTAATTGTTGGGGCGTAGTTTAGCTCTTTGGTCAGATGGTAATTTTTCATTTTTCTCTAATTTTCAGAGATGCTACTATAAGAATATTGGTTAAGATATTAGCCTTTAAAGCCAGATTAACTGTTTGAATTCTGGCTCTGCCACTTAATAGCTTTGGGATCTTGTGCAAGTTACTTAATTCCTCTGTGCCTCTGTTTCCACATCTTTAAAAAGGGAATGATAATAGTACTCACTTTATTGGTTTAAAACAAAAAAAAAATCCATTGCCCTTGAGTCCATTCTGACTCACAGCGACCCTATAGGACAGAGTTTAACTGCCCCTGGGGTTACCAAGGCTGTAAATCTTGGAAGCAGACTGCTGCATCTTTCTCCAGTGGAGTGGCTGGTAGGTTTGAACTGCCAACCTTTTGGTTAGCAGCCAAGCTCTTAACCACTGCACCACCAGGGCTCCTTTCATGGGGTTAAATAAATTAAACATGTAAAGTGCTTAGAACAGTGCCTGGCACATAAAAAGCATTAAAGAAAATGTTAACTCTGATTATATTAAAGGTTTTTTTTTCCATAGACTCTGGTCTGCAAAGTATGGATAAGGTTTTTGTATATATTTTAGCATTTTCTTTAGAATAGGGATCACTGTCCATTAGGGTTACCAGTTTAATATCAAACCTTACCCCTTCTCCTCTCTTTCCCTCCTTCTATCCTATTGCCCCCATGGTGGAATGTTAGCACACTGAGACAACAGAGAGGAAAGGAAAAGGGAGAGGAACAGGAACTAAGCTTTACTGAATGAATAACTACTCACTTAATTCTCAAGATAAGTGATATTATCCCTATTTCATGGATTTTGTAGATAAGGGAACTTAGGTAATTTTTATCTTTTCACTATACTATATTGCCTTTTTACTACATCCTTCTACTAAAGTAGGGGAATTGATAAAGCCAGAGGCAACTCTACTAGCACTATTCTCCTTCAGCTTGGGCTACTCACCTGGCTCTTTAATTTTTCCCAGAGGATTAGTATGTATTACCTCCTATGGCCCCTTAGGTTCCCCCCTGCCCCACCATCCCAGCACACACACAAACAGACGTTGGCATGGTTTACCCATTGGTTGGTATCGAATAGAGGTTTGGCACCCGGAAAAACAAGGGAGAGAGTTCACTGCTTTAGGCTCATCAGTATCTTTTATTTGGTGGGAGGTAAGCATTGCTGATATATTTAAACATAAAACATTGAGAGGCAGCTAGTGGTATAAGATAAAAGAGCATTGGACCCAAGTTCAAGCCCCTTCTGTGTCACTTATCACCTGTATGAATTTGGAATATTTGCTCCAACAATCTGAATCTTAGTTTTGTTATATGTAAAAGTAGAGATTGGAATAAAAATTAATCTTTAAAGTCCTTTCAAGCTATAGCACAATTCTATAACAGATACTAGTTTAAACTCAGAAACTAGTGGCTTGTAGGCTACTTACTTCTTTATTGTTGTTAGTTGCCATTGAGCAAAACACTGCCTGGTGCTGCACCATCCTCAAAATTGTTGATATGTTTGGATCATTGTTGCAGCTATTATGTCAGTGTGTCTCACTGAGGGTTTCCTCTTTTTTGCTACCCTTAAGCATACCTTATTTGAGGGTCTAGAATTAACCTTTTAGGTCAAGATACAAATACCACATCTTGAACCACACTGGACAGATGCTCTAAAGTAGGCATAGTTTTTCTAGCAGTAGGATTTTAACAGGTTTGGTAGGTTTTTTTCTATAAAATGATTGGATGGATTGCTAATGGAGAGGACGATACAGAAAGGAATAAAGTAAGGAAAGAATTACATTGCTATAACAGATTCAGGATGCTACAAAATTAGGAAGACAAAGCTATTATTGAAGAGTGCCTGAAGAAGTCGCAGTCTGGTTTGAACTTCATTCATTTGAGTTATGGCATTCTATGTTGTAATTTTGAAACACATAGAACTTGATTGTATGAAATGGTGCACTATTATCCATATGCTTACGAAATTTTTCTGAGCCCTTTTACAAAGACTATTCAGTATCCTTATTTTCTAAAGTTCATTAAATCGTAGTTAAAAATCTTAATAGAAAACAAGACCAATTTCAAGAGAATCGTTATATGAATTTTATTACTTTTTAATTATTTAATTTATTAACTCTTGATATAAGTGGAGGCTTCTTATCAGATAACAGTGCCTTGTACTCTGTCCCTTTTACTGTTCATTAGCACCTATAATTGATGTTGAGAAGGCACAGGAATTAAGTGGAAATAAGTTGATTTCTCTGTTAGGGACATAGGTAAAATTAATTAGTTTTTTAAAAAATGATATGATGAAGGATAGCAAATGTGACATGGAAAGAATGGAAGAAGTAACTAGTAATTCACAGGAGAAAACATTAAGGATTGGACACAATATTTATAAATGTTATATATAATGTAACAAAGTGATCAAGGTGAACTAGAAAATGCAACATAAAGAGAGGTAGAAACTTGGAATGGCGTTAATGCTTAAAATGTGATAAAGGTGGCTATCCAAAAACCAAACTCATTGTCTTTGAGTTGATTCTGACTCCTAGCAACCCTGTAGGACAGAGTAGAACTGCCCCATAGGGTTTCCAAGGCTATAGTCTTTACAGAAGCAGACTGCCACATCTTTCTCCCTTGGAGTGACTGCTGGGTTTGAACCATGGACCTTTTGGTTAACAGCCGAGCTCTTAACTGCTGTACCACCAGAGTGCCCTAAAGGTGGCTGTAGTTGGTCCTAAACAGACATCTAATAGGAAGGTGCAAGTTAAGTGTATTTAGAAATACACAGACCAAAATGTGGCTATACCATGGAAAATTGTGGGTGGGAATAAAAGTAGTGAGAAATCTATATGGGAATATACTACAGACTGACAAAATGGATGGTCTGGATGATGCTTTCCTAACAGAGAGGCAAAGAACCAGAAATACTCAGATCAAACTAATGGTTTACTCCCTCCTTCTCTCCCCAACAGACACCCAACAGACACATTTACTTTTTTTTTTTTTTAATAATACTTTATTCTATTTTTGGTGAAGGTTTACATAGCAGTTTAGGTTCCCATTCAATAATTTCTACATAGATTTTCAGTGGCATTGATAACATTTTTCAAAATTCATGAACATTCTCAATATTTCCATTCTGGTTGTTTCAGACACATACACTGCTGTTACAGCTATTATGTTGATCCATATAAAATTGCTGTTTTTGTAGGTAATGGTTGAATATGAACAATTTCAAATGGTTCAACCCAGTCAGAATACCTTAAAGGGCCTTAAAAGTTCTTTTAACATATATGGAGGGAACCTGTAGATTTATTATATGGGAATAAAAAAAAATAGATGGTATAAGAGTTAGGGATATTCGTATATTGTTTTAGTCTTCCTTGTCAAAGAGAATGATCTATAAACTGAGAAGAGTAGCGCAAGCATGGCTGACAAAAACAAAACCCAAAATAAATGAGTACCTAGCTGCTTTCAGAGGCCCAAATGAATTAAACCCTGGTGACCTGAAGTCATTTTCACTGATATCACTGTGAAATCAGAGTGGACAGGAGAAATGCAAATGACTCAAAGGGAAAGGAAACAAAGGGCAGCCTCCAGAAACTACAGATTGGTGAATGTACCGTTGTTATTGGGTGCCATCGAGTCGATTTCGATGCATGGCGACCCCAAGTAACAGAGTAGAACTGCTCCATAGGGCATTCTTGGCTACAATCTTTATGGAAGTAGATTGCTAGGTCTTTCTCCAGCAGAGCCGCTGGGTGGGTTTGAACCACCAGCCTTTTAGTTAGCAGCCAAGTGCTTAACCGTTGCACCTTTAAATGTACCCTTGACCCCAGATCAAAATTAAGACAGGTTTGCTTAATAGGTGTTTTATGTACTCGTAGTAAAGAAATAGGTGATCACTAGGAACTTAACATATGCTTAGTAAGAGTCATGTCAACCTATATTTCCTCTTTATAATCTGATGGATAACAATGAAGCAGCTATTTTAAGAAACCTAATGCAATCTTTAGAAACCCTGGTGGTGTAGTGGTTAAGTGCTACGGCTGCTAACCAAAGGGTCGGCAGTTTGAATCCGCCAGGCGCACCCTGGAAACTCTGTGGGGCAGTTCTACTCTGTCCTATAGGGTCGCTATGAGTCGAAATCGACTGGACAGCAATCTTTGCAGTCTTGAGCGGTATTGATAGAAGTATGGTTTCCTCATCAAGGAAATAATCCACTGTTCTCTGTGCTGATCAAACCATTGGAATATTTTGCTTAGTTGTTACTTTAAGAGATTCAGTCATTGGTAAAGAAAGCAACCACAGTAATGGTTTTGAAGAAGGGGTATTTTTCTTTAGAGGATGGTAGGAAAGAGAGGTGTCAGGAAGTTAGGCCAGAGTAATATAGAAGGGACCTGACATATTGAGAGAAGATTTAAGGAGTAAATGATAAACCAGTTGCTGTGGAACTGATTTCAACTTATGATGACCCCATGTGTGTCAGAGTAAAACTGCTCCGTAGGGTTTTCAATAGCTGAAGTAGATTGCCAGGCCTTTCTTTTGAGGCAACTGTGGGTGAACTTGAACCCCCAACCTTTCATTTGCACCAGCCAGGGACTCCAGCTCTCTTTAAATTTAAAAAAAAAAAATTTTTATTGTGCCTTAGGTGAAAATTTACACTTCAACTTAGTTTCTCATACAAAAATTTATACACATATTGTTGTCTGACCCTAGTTGTTCTCCCTATAATGTGACAGCACACTCCTCCTTTCCACCCTGTATTTCCTGTGTCCATTCATCCAGCTCCTGTCCCTTTCTTCCTTTTCATCTCACCTCTTGACGGGAGCTGCCCATTTAGTCTCATGAAAAAAAAAATTTTTTTTTGTCTACTTGAGCTAAGAATAAGAGGCACACACTTCACAAATACCATTTTATGTCTTGTAGTTCAGTCTAATCTTTGTCTGAAGAGTTTGCTTCAGGAATGGTTTTAGTTTTGGGCTAACAGAGCATCTGGGGGCCATGTCACCTGGGGTCCCTCCAATCTCAGTCAAACCATTAAGTCTCATCTTTTTACTAGAGTTTGAGTTCTGTACCCCACTTTTCTCCTGCTCTGTCAAGGGCTCTCTGTTGTGTTCCCTGCCAGGGCGGTCATTGCCGGTAGCTGGGCACCATCTAGTTCTTCTGGTCTCAGGCTGATGGAGTCTCTAGTTTATGTGGCCCTTTCTGTCACTTGGGCTCATACTTTCCTTGTGTCTTTGGTGTTCTTCATTCTCCTTTGCCCCAGGTAGGTTGGAACCAATTGATACGTCTTAGATGGCCACTTGCTAGCTTTTAAGAACCCAGATGCCACTCACCGAAGTGGGATGTAGAACATTTTCTTAATAAACTTTATTATACAAATTGACCTAGATGTCCCCTGAAACAATGGTCCCCAGAACCCTGCCCCTGCTACTCTGTCCCTCGAAGTGTTTGGTTGTATTCAGGAAATTTCTTAACTTTTGTTTACTTGTGCTGTCTTCCCCTGTATTGTGTGTTGCCCTTCCCTTCACCTAAGATAATTCTATTCTGCTATCTAGTTAGTAAATACCCCTCTCCCTCCCTCGCCATCCTCCTAAACATCAAAGAATGTTTTCTTCTGTGTTTAAACCTTTTCTTGAGTTCTTATAATAGTGGTCTATCTATTCCTGTGAAGGCTCTTATTTCTCTAGGATATATTTGAAAGAGTGGCATTGCTGGATCCTATGATACTTCTATTTCTAGCTTTTTAAGGAAGTACCAACTCAATTTCCAAACTGGTTTTACCATTTTGCATTCCCACCAGCAGTGTATAAGTGTTCCAGTCTCTCCACAACCTCTCCAATATTTATTGTTTGGGGTTTTTTTTGGGTTATTGCTAGCCTTGTTGGGGTGAGATGGTATCTCATTGTAGTTTTGATTTGCATTTCTCTAATGGCTAATGATCATGAGCATTCCTTCATGTATCTGTTAGCCGCTTGAGTTTCTTCTTTGGTGAAGGGCATGTTCGTATCCTTTTTCCATTTTTTAACTGGGTTATTTGTCTTTTTGCTCTTGAGGTTTTGCAGTATCTTGTAGATTTTAGAGATTAGACGCTGATCAGATTTGTCGTAGCCAAAAATATTTTCCCAGTCTGTAGGTTGTCTTTTTACTCTTGGTGAAGTCTTTGGATGACCATAACTGTTTGATTCTTAGGAGTTCCCAGTTCTCTAGTTGCTCTTCTGGTGTTTGTGCATTGTTAGTAATGTTTTGTATTCTGTTTATGCCATGTATTAGGGCTCCTAGCGTTGTCTCTATTTTTCCCCCATGGTCTTTATCGTTTTAGATTTTATATTTAGGTCTTTGATCCATTTTGAGATAGTTTTTGGGCACGGTGTGAGGTATGGGTGTTGATTCATTTTTTTGCAGATGGATATCCAGGTATGCCAGTACCATTTGTTAAAAGAGACTGCCTTTTCCCCAATTAATGGACTTTGGGCCTTTGTCATATGTCAGCTGCTAATAAGTAGATGAAATTATGTCTGGATTCTCAATTCTGTTCCATTGGTCTGTATCTGTTGTTGTACCAGTACCAGGTTGTCTTGACTACCGTGGTGGTATTATAGGTTCTAAAATCATGTAGTATGAGGCCTCCCACTTTGTTGTTGTTCTTCAGTACTGCTTTACTTATCGGGGGCGTCTTCATTTGGAAGTTTTTTAATTACTTTTCAATCTCTTCTTTTGCTATAGGTTTATTTAGTTGTCCTACCTCTGTTTGTGTTAGTTTAGGTAGGTAGTATATTTCTAGAAATTTGTCCATTTCCTCTAGGTTTTCAAATTTGTTAGACTACAATTTTTCACAGTATTCTTGTATGATTCTTTTAATTTCAGTTGGGTCTGTTGTGATATCGCCCATCTTATTCTTATTGGAGCTATTTGCTTCCTCTCCTGTTTTTTGGTTTTTTGTTTTTCTTTTTTGTTTGGACAGTGGTGTATGGATTTTGTTGATCCTGTCACAGAACCAGCTTTGGTCTTGTTAACTCTTTCAATTGTTTTTCTATTCTTTATTTCATTTAATTCTGTTTTAATTTTTATAATTTGCTTGCTTCTGGTGCCTGAGGACTTCTTTTGCTGCTCTCTCTATTTGTTCGAGTTGCAGGGTTAATTATTTGACTTTTGCCCTTTCTTCCTTTTGGATGTGTGCGTTTATTGCTATAAATTGACCCTGAGCACTGTTTTTGCTGTGTCCCAAAGGTTCTGGTAGGAAGTGTTTTCATTCTCATTTGATTCTATGAATTTCTTTATTCCATCCTTAATTTCTTCTCTAACCCAGTGGTTTTTGAGTAAGGTGTTGTTCAGTTTCCATGTGTTTGATTTTTTTTCCTTGCTTTTTCTGTTATTGATTTCTACTTTTATGGCTTTATGGTCAGAAAAGATGCTTTGTAATATTTCGATGCTTTGGAGTCTGTTAAGGCTTGCTTTATGGCCTAATATGTGGTCTGTTCTGGAGAATGTTCCATGTGCATTGGCAAAGAAAGCATACTTGACTTCTGTTGGGTGGAGTGTTCTGTATATGTCTATGAGGTCAGGTTAGTTGACTGTGGCATTTAGATCTTCTGTGTCTTTATTGAGCTTCTTTCTGGATATTCTGTCCTTCACTGAAAGTGGTGTGTTGAAGTCTCCTGCAATTATTGTGGAGCTGTCTGTCTCTCTATTCAATGCTGTTAGAGTTTTTAAATTTATTTTGGAGCAGTGTGGTTGGGCGCATTAGTACTTATTATGGTTATCTCTCCTGTGTGTATTGACCCTTTAATCATTATTAGTGGACTTCCTTTTCCTTTGTGGTAGATTTAACTTTAAAGTCTATTTTGTCAGAAATTATTAATTGGCACTCCTGCTCTTTTTTGATTGTTGTTTTCTTGATATAATTTTTTCCATCCTTTGAGTTTTAGTTTGTCTTTAAGTCTAAGGTGTGTCTCTTGTAGGCAGCATATAGACGGATCGTGCTTTTTTATCCATTCTGCCACTCTGTGTCTTTATTGGTGTATTTAGCCCATTTACATTCAGTGTAATTGATAGGTATGAGGTTAGTGCTGTCATTTTGATGTCTTTTTGTGTGTTGTTGACAGTTTCTTTGTTCCACTTAATTTTCTGTGATGACTTGTTTTTCTTTATGTATTTTCATAATTGTTGATTTTGTGTTTGCTTAGTCTTTATTTTATTTTCTTGTTTTTTATTTTGATGTGTAGAATTGTTTCTTTCCTTTGGGGTTATCTTAATATGTACCTCTATTTTTCTAAGTTTAAACCAATCTTTTATTCCTTCTTATTGCCTTGACTTCCTTTCCATGTGAAAGATCTATGACTACATTTTTTCATCCTTCTTTTTTGTTTTAATGTTGTCGTCTTTTATGTATTGATGTCTCTGTTTCCCTATTTTCCATGTTTTAGCTTTGATTTATTTTTGTGAGTTCCCAATCTGCATTGATATCTGGTTGCTCTGTCCTGTGTTCTAGTCTTGGGTTGTTGTCTGATGTTACTGATTTTTTAACCAGAGGACTCCCTTTAGTATTTCTTGTAATTTTGGTTTGGTTTTTGCAAATTCCCTAAACTTCTGTTTATTTGGAAATGCCCTAATTTTGCCATCATACTTGAGAGACAGTTTTGCTGGATATATAATTCTTGGTTGGCAGTTTTTTTTTTTTCCTTCAAGGCTTTGTATATGTCATCTCATTGCCTCCTTGCCTGCATGTTTTCTACTGAGTAGTCCAAGCTTAGCCTTATTGACTTTCCCTTGTAGATGACTTTTCGTTTATCTCTATCCACTCTTAAAATTCTCTCTTTATATTTGGTTTTGACAAGTTTGATTATAATATGTCTTGGTGACTTTCTTTTAGGATCTACCTTGTGTGGGGTTTGATGAACATCTTGGATAGATATATTCTCATCTTTCAGTATATCAGGGAAGTTTTGTGCCAACAAATCTTCTATAATTCTCTCTGTATTTTCTGTTATCCACCCCCCCTTCTGGTACTCCAATCACTCATAGGTTATTCCTCTTGATAGAGTCCCACATAATTCTTAGGGTTTCTTAATTTTTTTTAATTCTCTTACCTAATTTTTTCCTAAATATGTTGATGTCAAGTGCTTTATCTTCAGTCTCACTAATTCTGACTACCATTGCCTCAATTCTGCTCTAATGACTTTATATTGAGTTGCCTAATTCTGAAATTTTACTGTTAATCTCCTGGATTTCTGTTTGCTGTGTCTCCATAGATTCTTACAGTGTATTGAAGTTGTCATTATGTTCTTCTATAATCTCTGTTACTTTGTATATTCTTTGACTTTTTCTGCTTTTTGCCTCATCTCCTTCCTGATCTCTTGAGGTTCTTTGTATTAATCTTTTGTATTCTACTCCTGAAAGTTGCAGGATATTATCTTCCTCTAGAAGATTTCTTGAATCTTTGTTTTGGAAGCTTGCTGAAGGCATTATGGTCTGCCTCTTTATGTTATTTGATGTTGACTGTTGTCTCAGAGGCATCAGTAAGTCATTATTTTATGTTTGTTTTCTGTTTCCTAGTTTCTTGTTTTGTTTCAATATGCCCAATTAGGCTGCCTGTTTGAGCTAGTTTGATTATTGGCGCCTTTGAAGCCCTAACGTCCTGTCACCAGGTGACTAGATCTCTTACTAGGTTTTTGAGCGCAGGAGTCCATTTACTTTTCTTGTATGGATTGAGCTCAGGTGTCCAGGTAGTCAGTCACCAAGTGTGTGGTGCAGGCTCTTACCTATAGTCCTAGACAGTCAGGGATGATTGGTGTAGGCACAGGTATCTGGCTTCATTAGGAGGTCACACTCTGGGTAAGGCGGGGGGCTGACAGCTGCCCCTGAGTGTCTGCGAGGAAATTGTGTCCCTGCTCCCTAGAGCACGTAGGTGGGTGGTTTTTTCAGCTAGACTGTGGGCACCCAATGCAGTTGGCTGTAAGGACTAGGAGGCACCACTTATTCTTGGATCACTGTCGTGACTGGCTCGGTGGCATGGGTGGAGCCACCTGTCCTCAGGCCCTTGGTGTGGGTAGGTGAGATATCTCCTTAATAGGCAGAGTGGTGTCAAATGTCATGAACCTGCCACTCCACCATACAGCTGATACAGTTATATGCTCTTAGGCTTCAGGTATATACTTGGTTGTACTGTGCTAATGAGGGCCTACATTGTTGAAATGGGCCCACACAGGTCAGTGCAGGGGTGAAAGGCATTCAGTGTCTGTGGATCCCTTATGCCTGTGCGTTGGCAAAGTAGCTGTGCCTGCCCTGAGTTCCCAGCTTAGGGGAGCAGACAGATTATTTTTTCCTGTTTGTTAGTTTGTTTCCTCTCCATACCCGGGAGAGTGGCTCAGGGCATGTGATGGGTCCTACTTCTGGCCCAGGGGAAATGGCAGGCAATCTCTGAAGCTATCCTGGGACCCAGTGCAGAGCGGAGAAAGGGCAGGTAAATGGGAGAGAGGTTTTTCCCAAAGGGGTGTTTTTTGATCCGCATGGTAGGTTAGACACACGTACTTATCTTTTGCCAATTGAGCACCACTTTTCACTGGTTCTGGGGGCTTGAGTAGACTCTCTGCTGCTTGGCGTCTCACGAAAGGGAAAACAGGTCCCGAGCCCCACTGCTTGCCTCACCATTCATTCCAGCCGATACAGCCTGCCGGGTGCTGGTTCCCACCGGCTCAGGTCTGGCAGCTCCTCACTGTTTCTGAACCATCTCTCCCTCCCCCTGGTTCTTAGTCCAATTTCTCAACTTTGCCTTTGATATTTACGGCTCCTATATTGTCATATATAATTGATTCACTTGTTTTTTCGGGTCTTTGTTTTAAGAGGGTAACCCTGGTAGCGTAGTGGTTAACTGCTACAGCTGCTAACCAAGAGGTCGGCAGTTCGAATCTGCCAGGCGCTCCTTGGAAACTGTATTGTACAGTTCTACTCTGTCCTATAGGGTCGCCATGAGTCGGAATTGACTCGACGCCAGTGGGTTTGTTTTAAGAGGGACGACAGGAAGAGTCTGACTACTCCACTGTCTTGGCCCTGCCTCTCACTTTAAATATTTCACGGGTTACCATGCTACAAAGGGGCTTGACTTTTTTGTTTTTAATTTGATTGTGCTTTAGGTGAAAGTTTACAGCTCAAGTTAGTTTCTCATTCAAAAAATTATACACATACTGTTTTGTAACATTGGTTGCAATACCCACAATGTGACAATGCTACCCCCCGCCAGGTTCCTTGTGTCCATTCATCCAGTTTCCCTGTTCCTTCCTGCCTTCTCATCCTACTTTTGGGCAGGATTTGCCCATATGGTCTCGTATATTTGATTGAACTAAGAAGTATGTTCCTCATGTGTGTTATTGTTTGTTTCATAGGCGTGTCTAATCTTTGTGTAAAAAGTGGCCTTCAGGAGTACTTTCAGTTCTGAGTTAGCAGAACGTCTGGGGGCCATAGTTTCTTGGGATTGACTTTTTTTTTTACGTGTAGCTCCGAAGGGTAGAACCTGAAAACTGTCTGGAAGTTATAAGGAGAGAGACTGAGCTCAATTAAAGATTGTTGTTGTTTTTAGCTGGTGTTTATCAACCTCCGACTCATGGTGACCCTTTACACAACAGAATGAAATGCTGCCGGGTCCTACGCCATCCCCACGATTGATTGTAGGTCTGACCTTCATGATCCATGGGGTGTTCATTGGCTGATTTTTTGGAGTAGGTTGCTAGGCCTTTCTTTCTAGTCTGTCTCAGGAAGCTCTGCTGAAACCTGTTCAACATCAGAACAACATGGAGTCCACCACTGACAGACAGGTGGTGGCTGCATATGAGGTATGTTGGTTTGAATAAAATCTGGGTCTCCTGCATGGAAGGTGAGAGTTCTACCACTGAACCCCAGTGCCTGTAATTAAAGTAGAGTCTCCTATAAGTTAACACAGCTCAACAAATGAATTGGCTACTTCTGAGATATATTAATCTTCTCTTTACTAGAAATGTTTAGGTAGAGGCTGAATGGCCATCAGGTTATATGGTTATAGAAAGGATAGTTTTTGGGAGGAAGAAGATTAGACTAGAAATGGTTGTTCTTTAAATTGGCAGATTGTCATTGTCACCTGGAGAGTTTATTAGAAAAGCACATTTTGAGAACTGTCTGTATTTCTACAGATCACTTTTCCCCATTAAAGTATTGTGTCTGTCCCTAAAATTGGGTAAGTGATACAAGATTTGCCCAGTAAAATGTAAATTCCATGAGGACTAGAATCTTGTTTGATTTGTTTATTAACTATCTTCCATGTCTAACACAAAGCCTTAGCTCAATAATAGGTGTTCAACAAACATGTTGAAAGAAGAAAAAGTTACCCTTTTGATAGATGTGTATTGATCTCTATGACTTTATAAATTTGTAAAATACACATAATAAATGCATTATCCTGTGCCACTGGGTGGGTTCAAACCTCTAATTTTTTTGTTAGCAGTCAAGTGCAAACCACTTGCACCACCTAGGGACTGTGATGGTTAAGGTTGTGTGTTCAACTTGGCTGAGCCATGATTCTTATTGGTTTGGCAGTCATACAATGTTGTGATCACCTCCATGACGGGATCTGCTGTGAGTAGCCAGTCCGTTGAAAGGGAGTTTCCTTGGGTGTGTGGCCTGCATCGAATATAAGTGGACGTTCTGGCAAGGCTTGTGGGCTTTTGCTTCCTCTGGATCCTGCAGCTGGCATCTGTTCATGTGACCTCTTGTTCTTGGGACTTGACTAGCAGCTTATCTGCGGTCTTTCCTGACAATCTTGGGATTCGTCGATCTTTGCAGCCTGTGAGCCCTCCTGTCTGACCTGCCAATATTGGGTTCGTCAGCCCCTGTGGCTTTGTGAATCGGGAGAAGCCTCTATTCTGACCCAAAGACTTGGGACATTCCGGCCTTTACAACTGCATGAGCCATTTCCTTGATATACATCTCTATAAGTATTTATATGCTTTATTGGTTTTGCTTCTCTATAGAACTCAGACATTTGTTACCGAGAGTGGTTCTAAAGAAATAAAACTTTAAGATGAGTTTTCTAAACTTGTTCTCAAGTCTTATTAGTCTTAAAGATGTTGATGACTCTGCTTCTAGTAGTAAAGAGGGCACAGCTAATCCATAGTGTGAGTTTAAGATTGTGTGTCAACTTGGCTAGGCTATGATTCTCAGTGTTTATATGTGACCACTCCCACGATGGAATCTTCTGTGAGTAGCCAGTCAGTTGAAGGGGAGTTTCCTTGGGAGTGTGGTCTGCATCTGAATATAAGCAGACGTTCTGGCTTTGTGCTGCTCTGGATCCTGTAGCTGCCCCCTGTTCCTCTGATCTCCAGTTCTTGGGACCTAAGCTATCAGCTTATCTGCTGATCTTGGGATTCCAGTCTTCACAGCCGTGAGCAGGAGTTCTGCTCTCTGACCTGCCAATCTTCGGTTCACCAGTCCCTGTGGCTACGTGAATTGATCCACGGACTTGGGACTTTCCAGCCTCTATAATTGCGTGAGTCATTTCCTTGATATAAATCTATCTCTGTATATATTTCTATGCCTTACTGGCTTTGCTTCTCTAGAGAATGCAGCCCAAGACAATCGGGAATACAAATACGCAAAATATCACCAACAATAGATCAGGTATTGGTGAAAGGCAAGGCTCTGGGTGATTGCATGTATACCTTTATACAATTTTGTCATAATAAGTATAAGGAAACTGGTTGTTGATCCTACTCTTGCTAGACAAACTGGTGAAAGAAAGAGATGAACTCAGGGCTTCAGAGTCAACACTCAAGTGCTGCATAAATGACCTCAAAGTTTCCAATTGCACCTTGAATGAAAGCCTAATTTCTTGTAGTAACAGCTGGTATTCCTGAAAATGAAACCCAGAGTCTTATTGTAAGAGTGAGTGAATTACAACGCCAACTTAATTGCCAACCTCGAGAGGTGTCTGAAGTGAAAGTGAGGGCATTGATTGGGAAGAAACGGGATCCTGAAACTTGGGATGGGAACAGATGGGCAGATAATCAGGAAGCTGGAGACACTAAGCCGCTGAATTCCTTGAATCACTTCTGCCAAGAGAACCAGTCTTCTCACTAGCATCTGAAGAGATTACTCCATCTTTGTCTGCTAAACCACCTTCTCAGTAAAACGATTAGCCTGTCCAGCCCCATTTAATGAGATTAACCCAGCTGCGTCAAAGGGCCTTTGAGTCATTGCCTGAGGCACCACCTGAGGCAGATGCTTTACAAGACAATACTGAATGTTCTCAAAACATTTCCCCACCACTGATATTGGCTTATAGACCTATAACTAGACTTAAGTCCCAGGGAGCCTCAAAAGGTGAAGTACAGAGTGTGACCCAGGAAGAGGTACAAGGCACACTACACTGCAAAAGAACTGCTTGACTTTTTCTAATATGGACAAACAAAAACCTGGTGAATATCTGTGGAAATGACTATTAAGGGAGTGAGATAACGGTGCAAGGAACATAAAGATGGATCAGTCTGAGTTTATTGATAAGGGCCCGCTAAGCACAGATTCTTCATTCAGTATTTCAGCTCAAGAAGTTAGGAAAGGATCTAATAGTGTTTTTGGTTAGGTCTCTGAAGCATGGTGGCCTGCACTAAATTGAATTGAAGTATACCAGACTTCCCTTTGTATACTGTAGAAGAAGGTATCCAAAGGCTTAGGGAAATTGGCATGTTAGAGTAGATTTATCAGGTTAGACCCACAGACTCACACATGGAGTGCCCAGAAGACATACCTTTTACCACAACAGGGAGAAACAATTTTGTGAAAGGAGCCCCAGCATCTTCAAGACTGTTGTGTTTGCTATTTTAGGTAAGTCAGACTTGACAGTGGGAACTGCC
Source organism: Elephas maximus indicus (assembly GCF_024166365.1). Lineage (NCBI taxonomy): Eukaryota > Metazoa > Chordata > Mammalia > Proboscidea > Elephantidae > Elephas > Elephas maximus. Next base: position 86,264,490 of record NC_064846.1, read on the forward strand.
CTAACTGAATTAAGACACCTAACTACAATAGGATTGATTGAACCCAAGTGGCAGCACTCAATCAACAAAGACAAGGTGGGCATGGTTACCGTAATGGACAGCAGTAATCAGAAGAGCCTGACTCATATGGACTTATGGTATTGGCTTCTTAGTCATGGTGTTGTAGGAGTAAAATAGATGGAAAATCTACTAAATATTTACTTGATCTTTACAAGTGGAAGAATTCTAGGTCAAGTGAACAGCCGTCTAGCTTGAATCACCAGAATAGAGAGTCATGGCCTCTCAGTCAGTTCCCAAACTTGAGCAAGTTTAAAGACCCACAATTCCTTGAATGAAGGGGAGGTTGGATACCCTGGAGTAAAGACACAAATACGCTGCCAAAAACTTACAATGTTAATATTTCTCCCAGCCTTCCCCAAAGGGATCTACGGCCTTTTACAAGGGTGACTGCTCATTGGGCAAAAGGAAATAGTCAGATTTTGGGGGGATTAGTGGATACTGGCTCTGAAATGACACTAATTCCAGGAGATCCAAAATGTCACTGTGGCCCAGCAGTCAGAGTGGGGATATATGGAGGTCAGGTTATTAATAGAGTCTTAGCTCATGTGCATCTTACAGTGGCTCCCCAAACCCCTCCTGTAGTGATTTCTCCCATTCAGAAGTGCATAACTGGACTAGATATACTCAGCAACTGGCAGAACCCCCACATTGGATCCCTGACAAATGGAGTTAGGGTATTATGATAGGAAAAGTCAAGTGGAAGCCATTAGAACTGCCCCTACCTAAGAAAATAGTAAACAAAAAGCAATACCGTATCCCTGCAGAGATTGTGGAGATCACTGCCACCATCAGGGACTTGAAGGATGCAGGGATGGTGATTCCCACCACATCTGCATTCAACTATTTAGCCTGTGCAAAAAAGAGATGGATCTTGGAGAATGACAGTAGATTATCAAAAACTTAACCAGGTGGCAACTCCAGTTGCAGCTGCTGTTCTGGATGTGGTTTCATTGTTTGAGCAAATTAATACACCTCCTGGTAGCTGGTATGCAGCTGTTGATCTGGCTAATGCCTTTTTCTCCATACCTGTTTTGAGGACCATCGGAAGCAGTTTGTCTTCATCTGGTAAGGCCAGCAATACACCTTCAGTGCCCTACCTCAGGCTGTATCAGCTCTTCAGCCCTATGTCATAACTTAGTCCGCAGGAACCTTAATGGCCTTTTCCTTTCCTAAGATATCCAACTGGTTCATTACATTGATGACTTTATGCTGATAGAACCTAGTAAGGAAGAAGTGTCAATGACTCTGGACTTAAACTGGTAAAACTTGCATGCTAGAGGGTGGGAAATTAATCTCACAAAAGTTCAGGCACTTTCCATCTAAGTGCAATTTCTAGGGGTCCAGTGGTGTGGGACATGTCGAGATATTTGTTCTAAAGTGAAGGATAACTTATTGCATCTGGCCCCTCCCACAACTAAAAAGGAGGTTCAACACCTAGTGGGCCTCTTTGAATTTTAGAGGCAGCGTATCCCTCGTTTGGGTGTGCTACTCAGGCATATTTATCAAGTCACTTGAAAAGCTGCTAGTTTTGAGTGGGGCCCAGAATAAGAGAAGGCTCTGCAACAGGTTCAGGCTGCTGTGCAAGCTGCTTTGCTCCTTGAATGATATGATCCAGCTGATACAATGGTGCTCGAAGTGTCAGTTCAGATAGAGATGCTGTTTGGAGTCTTTGGTAGGTCCCTATTGGTGAATCACAGAGCAGACGCTTAGGATTTTGTAGCAAAGCCTGCCATCCTCTGCAGATAACTACTCTCCTTTTGAGAAACAGCTTTTGGCTTGTTACTAGAGCCTTAGTAGAGACTGAATGCTTAACCATGGGACACCAAGCTGGCAATCATGAACTAGGTTTGGTCTGGCCCACAGAGTCATAAAGTTGGACGAGTACAGTTGAACTCCATCATTAAATGGAAATTGTATATACGAGATCAGGCCCAAGCAAAACCTGAATGCACAAATAAGTTGCATGAGGAAGTGGCCTAAATGCCCATGGGCTCTACTCCTGTCACATAACCTTCCATCTCCCAGTCTGTACCTATGGCCTCATGAGGAGTTCCTTATGATCAATTGACTGAGGAAGAGAAAATTCGTGCCTGGTTTACAGATGGTTCTGCACGATATGCAAGAACCACTCGAAAGTGGACAGCAGCAGCACCACAGCCCCTTCTGGGACCTCCCCGAAGGATGGTGGTGAAGGGACATCCTCCCAGTGGGCAGAACTTAGGCAGTGCACCTGGTTGTTCACTTTGTGTGGAAGGAGAAATGGCCAGATGTACAATTGTATATTGATTCATGGGCTGTGGCCAATGGTTTGGCTGGATGGTCAGGGACTTGGAAGGAACATGATTGGAAAATTGGAGACAAGGAGGTATAGGGAAGAGGTATGTGGATAGACCTCTCTGAATGGCCCAAAGAAGTGAAGATATTTGTGTCTCATGTGAATGCTCACCAAGGGAGGACCTAATACCACCAAGAAACAAGAGCCAGGAGAAGGGCGCGTCCTTTGGTCCTGGGGTTCCTACATGGAGAAACTTGTAGACCAGGGGAAAATTGATAACAAGGACCTTCCTCCAGAGCCAACAGAGAAAGCATTCTCCTGGAGCTGGTGTCCTGAATTTGGACTTCTAGCCTACTAGACTGTGATAGAATAAACTTCTGTTTATTACAGACAACCACTTGTGGTATTTCTGTTATTAGATAACTAAGACCTATCACTGACGTTGGTCATATCATATCTTGTGTTGTATAAGAGAACGATTCAGAAGCTCACCTTGCACAATTATAAAGAAGAAAAATTTAGGAGACATGATGGATTCTGAAGAGATTATACACTTAAATACATTTTTTATATATATTTGGTTAACTTATTTACTACTTTGGCAACATTGCTAGGCACAATGAAATATATTTTGACATCAAGGAATTCAGTTTCTCTCAAAAAGAAAGTTCTTCAAAAAAATTGTAAGGCAAAGTTATGTGCACATCTCCACTCCAAAGAACATTCTCTACAGTTGATGGCTGAAACATAACCTTGACTATCTCAGTACCCCCAGACAGAACAGAGTCATAACTATAGTGTACTATTTTTCAAAGGTTGTCAAATCTTCAACACCAGTGGATGAAGAAGCAGACATTTTTTTCTAACCTAAATTGTGTTAATTCGCTGCCCTGTTTAGACCAGTACTTTCAGAGCTATATCGCCATTTTACTTTTGTTACTTTGTGGAGCTAAATTCCTTAGTAAATAGAGGCCAGAATGATATTTTTTACTCCTTATGTTGCTTAATGAAATTATTAAATAATTATATATACTAAAACTCTTGGACTTAGTACATAACTCCAAAGAATTACAGCAGATAAAAAAAGGTTTAACGGTAGGAATACGATAATGTAGTGAAATTATATCAGACATAGGTTGTGGAGAATTTTTTTCTGATTTACTTGTTGTTGTCATATTAATACTCCATTGTGCTTTGCTATCCTGGAAGTTAAATTGCTTATCTCTAAACCTGCAATAAGGTTATAATAGAAGTAAAAGGAAACAATTCACTCAAATAGTGCATTTGATAGAGACATTCAGATACAACACGGTGTGTGTTCCTTAATTTTATTGTTACTTTTTAGAAAAGGAAAAGTTGCACTGAATATTCTCCTCCCCAAAAAAAAAAAAAACCCCAAAAGGAGCTATATTATATTCATGTTAGAAGAATGAGATCTACATCTTTCTAGTAAAATACTCAAGAATTGGTCAAAAGTGAACCCTTTTTATTGTTTCTTTATAGTTAGTTATCAGTCATTAACTATTGGGAAAAACATTCCTGATAAAGCATTGGAGTTATCTACTCTGTTATATATAGTAATAAAACAAGGATGGATGGTACTGAAAAACAATGACTAAATGAAGAATATGTGCAAAAGAGAGTGTTGATGTAATCCCTTAGTGTGTGGAGCCTAAGCCTTGTTGATATTACCAAATGCTGAGAAAAAAATGTGTAGGTATTATTATCTCAGGCACTGGCTAAATAAATTTTTAAAAATTCCTGAAATGGGAGAAGGCATATTTGACAATGTTGTTGTCAAATATACAACAGACCTTATATTAGAATTTCTTTGAATGGCTATCAATGACTAGGGAGACCCTAATAGAAAACTTGTTTTTAAGATAAAAATGCATCGTTAAGAGTATTCAGTGAAATTTTTCAAGTACCTTTCACACAAAGTAGCTGGTTTCATTTCTGTTAGTTCTTTCTAGTTTTTATCCGTATATGTACATATTTTTACAGAATTTAAATCCTAGAAACATACAATTTCGTGTTTTATGTTTTGTTTATAGTTCTTAAATCTTTCTACACTGCTGTAGTTTTCATATTTTAATTATTAATGCCTACATTGTAGTCCATTGAATATTCTGTAATTTAACTAACCATTCTCCTGTTATTGAACTTGTTAGGTGTCATTGAGTCAGTTCCAATTCATAGCGATACTGTGTACAACAGAATGAAACACTGCCTGGTCCTGTGCCATCCTCGCAATTGTTGCTATGCTATGTATGTTGCAGCCACTGTATCAGTCCATCTTATTGAGGGTCTTCCTCTTTTTTTTTTTATTGACTCTCTATTTTACCAAGCATGATGTCCTTCTCCAGGGACTGGTCCTTCCTGATAACATGTCCCAAGTATGTGAGATGTAATCTCACCATCCTCGCTTCTAAAGAGCCTTCTGGCTGTATTTCTTCCAAGGCAGATTTGTTCATTCTTCTGGCAGTCCATTCAGTAGTCTTCACCAACACCATAATTCAAACACATTAATTCTCATTCGGGCTTCCTTATTCATTGCCCAGCTTTTACATGCATATGAGGCGATTGAAAATATCATGGCTTGGGTCAGGCACGCCTTAGTTTTCAAAGTGACCGCTTTGCTTTTTAACATGTTAAAGAGATCTTGCGCAGATTTGCCCAATGTAATGTGTTGTTTGATTTCTTGACTACTGCTTCCATGGGTGTTGAATTTTGGACTTGTAGGTACTATAAATAGCACTGCAGTAAACATTTTGTACATGTAAATCTTCTTTGCTAAGAGTTACAGCCCTAGGATAGGTTCCCAGTGTTGGGGCAATGGATCTTCATATTTTCATGATTCTTGAAATGTATTGCCAAATTACTTTACAGATGGATCGTATTACTCTAAGGTTCTACTAGAAAAGTAGGTGTATACCGTTGCCATTGTAATTGCCAACATTAGGCTTTAGAATTTTTTTGAATGCTTACTTAGTAGGTATAAAATTGTACCTTACTATCTTTTTTTATCTTCAATTAAATTTCTTTGATAGCTAGCAAAAAAGTTGAACATTTGCTGTGACTCAGTTTATTATTCGTATTTTCTATACTGTGACTTGTTAATTTCCTTTGCCCATTCATCTGTTGGGTTTTGATTGTTAAGTTTTATATGTATTTTAAAATATTAAAATTTTACCGTACTTGTTGCAAATATTTTCTGTTTCTTTTCAACTAATTATTAGTTTTTTGTAAAGAAGTTTTAAAAGGTAGTGTTAAATTATATACACTTTAAAGATGCATAAATTTTTCAGTAATTGTTCCCGATTTAACAGTTTAGGCCTGAGATGCTAATTCTTAATGGGGTTAAAAGGATTTTGTTTATATGCTAAATTGTATTCCTTTGGCCTTGAGGAACTCAAATATTTGTTGGGTGAATGAATGAATGAATGAATGGATTTCCTTTCTGGTAGCTGTTTACCTCTCTTTCTTTCTCTGGGTCTTTCTCTTCCTTTCTCTGGGTCTTTCTCTTCTATCTGTGTCTCTTTCTGCTCCCCTTCTCAAAATTTTTTTTCTGTTTTTTTTTTCTTTCCTTCCTGTTGATGTTGTTATTGTTGTTTGTTTTTACTCCTTTAAGCAGCGGTTTTCAACCCAGGGAAGTTTTCCCCCTATGGGGACATTTAACAATATCTGGAAATACTTTTGTTGTCATAACTTCAAAGGGGTTGTTCTACTGGCACCTAGTGAGTAGAGGCCAGGGGTACTGCTAAATACCCTACAATGGACAGATAGCCCCCAAAACAAAGAATAATCCAGTTCAAAATGTCAGTAGTTCCAAGGTTGAGAAACTCGGCCTTAAAATAACATACCCTTTCCTGTATCCACCTGCAAAGTATGGACTGAGCAAAGCAAAGCAGAAGTAATCATTTACTGTTTCAAGAAACTCAGAGGAGTAAGAAACGTTTGACTAGAGAAGGAAAATTACTAAAGGCCCAAGGTTAGGGTGCTTGCTCATCTCACCTTAGGCTTGTGAAATTTTCCAGGGGTTGAGATGGATAGCCACTGCCAAGAAGAAATCTTACCTAGTACTGATGTTTATGTACATTCTACCATTGTTTACTCAGCTTCTCAACAGTATTACATAAATACTCAGATCTCTAACTTGTTTTTATGGTTTACATTCAAGGTTTTGCTGATTTTGCTATTCATCATTCATTTTTTGTCATTTTGTCAGTTTAAAATGGCCAGTGGATCTACCTTTGCCTGAAAGAAAGACTTCATTGCTCTTAAGATTGTGAGACATTGAAAGGTTTCATATTTTTGATTGTGGCATGGTTCTAATTGTACTAATCTAGCTAGAACTCAATTCTTGCCTTAATTTTGCCTTGCTTAAACATAAAGCTATTATCACTTGTATTAAATTATTCATGCAGTGTGATAAAATGTCACCTTGTCTCAAAGTGACTTTGAACTTAGAGGGATCCTATGTCTTGATTCAAATATAATGTGTTGGGTGTTAAGTGTTTTCAATATATAAGGGGAGACTGGAGCAATTTCACAGGGCGAGTGGGTGGTTGTAAATCCTTACATGGGGATCAAGATCTCCATTTCAGGGAAGTGAGGAGAATCCAGGTGGTATTTGGAGGAGAATTGTACAGACTTATGCTTTATTCTGGCAGCTTTTTAAGAAAATTAAGAACAAGGCAAAGCAAACAAAAAATGAGATAGGACTTGAGATAACCTTATAGGAGATGAAGCCTCAAAAGTTCATTGTTCACTAGAGGGAGAACCTACAGATTTAAAAACCAAAAAGAGGAGAGCCCATAGGCAAGCCTAGGAAGGATTGTTTACTACTTAAAACCTAAGTGGTGTCGTAAGTTCTCTTCTCCTTTCACTGTATAGATCTCTTGTATTACTCTTTAATTCTTAGGGAGAGCTGTATGTGTGGTGCATAGAGGTGAGGGGGTGAGACACAAGTTCATTAAAAAATCTTTGTATAAATTTTAAGATGTGTTATATTCAACCGAATAGTTTTTATTCTAAAACTCCTTCATGGTATAGTAAGATTTTCCTATGTATTTAAAATGACAAGTGTTTTTGACTATAGTATACCAAGAAAGATGAAATGGAGGTGTGCTTGAGTAACCATAGTAAGGCGAGCAGGAAAATCAGGCCCCTAGGATTTAGCAGAAGAGTATTCTTAGTGTTTTGGGCTAGTGGACTTGAGTTCATAAATCATGAAATTTGTAAGGGAATTCAGACTTTTTTTCATAGGGTAGAATTGCTATGTTGTTTGTTGTGTACCCTGTTTTGTCTCATCTTAATATTCATGACTTAACTTCATGAGGTAGGTTTTACTTCTAGTTTTTAAGAAGTAAATCTGTTTTATTTTTTTCCAGTGACTATCACTTCTGCCAGACAATTAACTGGATGTAGTCGCTTCAGCCATATTTTCCCTTCATCTGCTTACCAACACATTAAGATGCATAAGAGAATTCTGGGGCACTTGTCATCGGTGTACTGCGTAGCATTTGACCGAAGCGGGAGAAGAATTTTTACAGTGAGTTTAAAATTTATGATACTGTAGTGTATTGCAGATTGGTAACAGTTGAAGCTAGACTTCCTAGCATTGCATTATGCTTTATGAAGAATTCGTCCTTTTTGGACATACGAATACAGGAAATCTTTTCTCACTCTATATGGATAAATGGGTGAACTATCAACTACATCATTCTTATAATTGAGTAGCTGAACTACATACTTATGAGATTATAGTTGTTTTGTATATCTTTCTTTGATTTTAGTAGTAGTTATTTTAAAAATTTTTTGTTAGCCAGATCATACTGTATGCTTTTAAGTACGAAATTGTAGCACGCTTAATATTTCCTAGAAGAGGCTTAGTCTCATTGCTTCAGTACTAAGTTAATATAGAAGTGTGGGTTATGACATAATTTTCTTTTTAGATTTGTATGCTATAATGAAGTGGTTTGTACCTGGAGAAGTTATGACTCCTTGGAGTTCATTACAGATTCTTCCATTGACTTCTTTATGACTCCAAATGTGTCACCTCAGTATTTGCATGTTGGTAGTCATGATGAGGATGGTAATTGCTATATTTTTTAAGCAGATAATTATAAAATAATTTATCTACCACATTAGAGGAGAATTGCTTTTTACTATTTTTAAAGCTCTTTTGAAATTTTAAATAGGAAGTTTAACTCATTATTTTCACCAGACGTTAACAGCCTCATGTTCAGTGAGAATGCATGTAGACTTTAGGTTACATTTTTAAGTGTTTGTAGAGAAAAATACTCAAACCATTAAGAAAAAAAGGATGTCAGGCCAGAGGTAGTTAATGCCAGATCACTTAAGAGTGAGTTAAAAATATTTTGAGTTATCTAGATTGATTGTAGTTTTGAGGAGTTCTTCACAAATTCCATTGTCAGTTTGGATAATGCTATCACTGCTATCATTTAGGCTTTGTTTATATTTACTACTGGATTCGTATTATATAGAGGAGAGACTAAAAGGAAAGTCTTAGAAGTAATTTAATACAATCTTCCCTTTGCCTCTTTGCTTGTTTGTTTTGTTTTTTGTTGTGTATTTGGTGGCCAGTTTCTGCTTTACTATAAATCTCTCCTGTACTTTTGTGTTATTCTAGGGTTCAGATGACTGTTTGGTGAAAATTTGGGCTACAGATGATGGACGCCTCCTTGCTACACTTAGAGGGCACTCTGCTGAAATATCTGACATGGCTGTCAACTATGAAAACACTTTGATTGCTGCAGGCAGCTGTGATAAGGTTGTAAGAGTGTGGTGTCTTCGAACCTGTGCACCGGTTGCAGTCCTTCAGGGACATTCAGCTTCTATTACTTCCATACAGGTAAGAAAAATGAAACCATACCTCTAACATGTAATAACAATGAAAATTCTCTTATCTTAGATTATGTGAATAATGCAAAGAATGCCATCAGGAAGATGTTCATCTCTTAAGGGCTTTGCTTCTAGCCTGCAGACAGATTTTAAGTTCTTTTTCATAAAAATCTTTTCCTTTTAAAAATAAATAAAAAGATCACTGAAGAGATTCTTCCAATACAGTAGGAACAACTTATGTATCTCTCTCTATAATTTGTGAAGAAGGGAGAAGGCTGGTAAATGCCTTAAGAAACACACTAATACCTGTTAGGATATAAACAGGTTCTAACTAGAATACTAGAATATATTGTGGTAATATTTAATGCCAGATCTTTGTCACTCAGATTTAGTGTGTGTGCCTGTATGTAGTTTAATCTAGAGAAATGTTTTTTGCTTTTTTCAGTAACTTCTTATTTTAACTTAACGTTTGACATATAAATTCATAAAATAGGTAACATCAGCTTCTTTTAAATACTTATCCATATGTACTGTTTTTACCAGATATTGGTAGCGAAAGTCCTGGAAACCCCAAAATAGCTTTTACTCAATAAAACTAAATAAGCAGAACTTTGTCTTCTTAATTAAAGGTGTTGAGAGCAAAACAAGAATCCTTCTGAAACGGTTTTTTACGTTAGGTCAAGGAAACCGTTTTTGTGGATGAGACAATTCTCATTTACTTTACTTTGTGCGTTAGTATGTCAGTGTTTTTGTATATTACTTAAATAACATTTCACCTATTTTGGTGAGCTAGCAAGAATTGTATTGGATTTAAAAACGTTTGTCAAAATTTTGACAATTTGAGATTTTTTCATGGACTTTGGGGAGATTACCAGTTACTTGTGTTCCCACCATCCTATCTGACTGATGATTTCTGGAATTTGGAGATACTTTCCATACAACAGAAAATAATGACTATTTGATTACATTGAAAAATGTTTATGATACTGTTTGCCTCCTTCATAGTTTTGTTTGCTAGTTTTCTCTCATATTGTTTACTTCAGCACACTTTGAGTGTTGGAGTGCCCTAGAGATCAATGGACTTTTTCTCTATCACATTCTTTCCATTGGTGATCTCACTGAGTCTCATGGCTTTAAATAATCATCTATAGGCTGATAACTCTCAACTTTATGTCTCTGTCTTGGGCCACTCATACTTGCGTGTTCAGCTATGCTCTTGACATCATCAACTGGATGTCTATTAGACATCTCAACTTAACATATTCAATATTGAATTTACCTTTCTTCCCTGGATCTGCTTCTCCTCAATGCTTTCCCCGTCTCAGTAAGTAGCAGTTTCATCCTTCCAATTACTGAGGGTAGAAACTTCGGAGTCATCTCTTATTTTTTTTTTTCCCTTATACCCCATATCTAACTTGTCAGCAAATCATATTGGCTCTACCGTCAAAGTATTTACAGAATCTGACAAATTTTCAGGACCTCCATCATTACTACCCTAATCCAAACCGCTGTTATCTCTGGCCGAGATCATTGAAACAGACTTCTAATTGATCTTCCAGCTTCTTCCCTTTCCTTCCTCCTGCCTCAATCTAGCCTTTGTTCGCCAGCCAGAGTGATTATAAAAGGAAAGTTAGATCATGTCACTCATGCTCAGAACCTTCAGTAGATTCCAATCTCAGAGTTAAAACCAGTGTCTTTAAAATGACTTACAAGACCTTGTTCTTTTGGACCTCATCTCATAATACTCATTGCCCTTTCTCACCCTGTTTTAGCTGCTGGCCTCTCTGCTTTTTCTTGAACACTCCAGGTATACTCCTGCATTTGCTCCTGCTGCCTTCTGTCTCTGGAATGGTCTTCCTTGAATATCCACAGGACTTGTTTCCTCACTTTATAAGTGCTTTGTGTAAATGTCACCTCAGGGAGACCTCTGACCAGTTTACCACTCATTTAAAATTGTAAATCATCCTCCCCTTGTTTTAGTTATCTAGTGCTGCCATAACGGAAATACCACATATGGGTGGCTTTAACAAACAGAAATTTATTTTCTCACAGTTTAGGAGGCTAGAAGTCTGAATTTAGGGTGCCAGCTCTAGGGGAAGGCTTTCTTAAAAAGGCTCTGGAGGAAGGTCCTTGTCTGTTTGAGCTTCTGCTCCTGGGCAGTCTTCATGTGACTTGGTGTCTCTCTTCCCCCATCTCTGCTACTTTTGCTTGTTTAATCTCTTTTATATCTCAAAAGAGATGGACTCAAGATACAGTCTATACTAATCCTGCCTCATTAACACAACAAAGGCAACCCATTCCCAAATGAGATTATAACCATAGGCATAGAGATTAAGATTTATAACACATATTTTGGGGGGACATAATTCAACCTATAATACCCCCCTAGCACTCTGTATTTCCCCTTCTTAGTTTTATTTTTGTGGATAGTAATGATCACCACTTGGCATTCTGTATCCGTTACTTATTTGCTTATTGACTGTCTATTAAATTCATGGTATATTATCCCTCCAGTTCTTTTTCTTTTCTCTTCGTTTCATTTCTCTTCCCTTACTTTCACTTCCCTTCCTTTCTTAATAAAATTGAGATTAATATAATATGATTATAGTGATTGCCTCTGGGTGGTGGAATGATAAGTAATTTTATTCTGTTTTTCTGTATTTCATAAATTTTCTACAATAAATATGTATCGATTTTGTACATTAAAGAAATAAGCATTATAATTTTTTTTAATGCCTAACATGATTTCTCATTTAAAAACAATTAAGGTACATTTGACTAGGCCAGGAGTCCCTGGGTGGTGCAAAACAAAAGGTTGGAGGTTATAGTTTTCCCAGAGGTGCCTTGAAAGAAAGGCCTGGTGAATCAGCCGTTGAAAACCCTATGGAGCATAGTTCTTTTCTGATACACAGGGGGTCACCATGAGTCGGAATCAACTTGACAGCAACTGGTTATGTAAGATTACTCTTATGAATGAGCCAGACCCCCCACCTTATGATTGATAAAACATTTTAAATATTATGGGGATAACAAAGGTTTTAGTATTTCTTTAAGCTTAGTAAAATTACACTATTTTATATTTAATTGCCTCATTTCCACAGATTAAAAAAAAAAACCCTGTGCTGTTGAGTCGATTCCGACTCATAGCGACCCTACAAGACAGAGTAGAACTGCCCCATAGAGTTTCCAAGGAGCGCCTGGCGGATTTGAACTGCTGACCCTTTTGGTTAGCGGCCATTGCACTTAACTACTACGGGACCAGGGTTTCCTTCCACAGATGAGGGGTCAGCAAATTTATGGGCCAGATAGTAAATATTTTAGGCTTTTCGGGAAATGTGGCCTCTGTTGCAACTTTTAATGCAAAAGCAGCCATAAACAATATGTGGGGTGGCTGTGTCCCAATAAGACTTTATTTACATAAACAAGCAGCAAGCTGGATTTGAAAACTGGATTGTGGATTAAGCTTTTTAATGTAGGCTTCTTCTATCTCAGAAATGAAAATATAAGTATGCTACTGAGTACTGGTTTCTTTACTATAAATCAATTATTAATGTATTATATTAATTGATATTTTTTGTTTGACATCACTCTGCAGTCTCTAGCAATTCTGTGCTCCCAAACAAGAAAACTAAGTAAAACATGACATCTAATATCTACTGATACCTTTCTTTAGGTTTGAATTAAAATTGCACTCAAATCCTATGTATCTCGATCCTTAATCATTATCTCAGTGGAAATTGTTTATTATCTCTATTTGTGATTCATTAAAACTCACAGGCATGCTATAGAACCTGTTCTGAATTTAGACATTTTCACATGTCCAGGTATCAGAAGCCCAGTGGCTCTTCCTTTCTCTGTGATTCTCTTCTGAAGAGGTGTAAAATACTGAGAATCAGAGTGTGAGAAGCTTGTGTGATAAAGGCCATGGTCCAGCTCGGGTAGTAGTAGTCCTTTAAATTGGCAACTGACGTATATTTTTTCTTAATATATTTTTCCCACAATGATATGAACAAAGATTTGACCTATTTTATATTATGCATGTAAACAAGCGAATATGAATTAAATTTTAAAATAAAAAATACCGTACTTACTACAGTGGGAGTTTAAAATAAAATATTAAAATTCAAATGCTTGGCAATTAATTCCTGATCACTGTTTTTATTTCTGATGCCTTACTCATAGGAACTATAAAAATTCCACAGTTGTTGCTATATAAGTATGTTCAGCAAATTTGCAGTGGTTTAATTAGTAATGACTGAGTTTATTCTCCATTAAAAGTAGCAAAATAATAATTTTAAAATGTGATGTTGAATGAGTTTAAAATGATTATTTTTTAGAATTAAAACATTCTATTTTTTTTAACTTAAATTCAATTACTGACATGTTTTCTACGGTTTTCAATATTTTAACTTTCTGGAAGGTATTCTTTAATCTAGGGAATTTAGGTTACTAATCTCTTGAAACTGAAAATCTTAAATGAATTTATTTAAAGTACCTTTTTTTATAGTGGTTATAATTTTAGAACATGCTGTGTTTGAAATGATAAATGTGAACATGAAAGCTCTATTTAAATTAGATTATTATTATTATTAATTATTATTTTTAGTTTTGTCCATCAACTAAAGGCACAACCAGATACCTCACTTCTACTGGTGCTGACGGAACAATCTGTTTCTGGCAATGGCATGTGAAAACAATGAAGTTTAGGTAAGTCTGGTAGTTGTTGAGAAATTTTGTGAAAAATTAAGTGTATTCATTTTTATTTAGTACCGTGTGGGATTCTTGTATATAGAAATATGTATGTGCATGTGTATATATATCATACTTCACTTGGATGTTAGAGTTTTTTTTTCACTTGGATGTTAGAGTTTTTAGAATAAAATTTTCATTAAGCCAATGTTTTGACGAGGAATATCTGTTTCATTTCTTACTTTGGAAGAAGACTGAACTTTTCATAATGGTAGTAGTAAGGAATATGGTTAATTTGTTTGAAAAGCTTTAGTGCTAATACTGATGTCATAAAATATGTTTTCCAGGTTAAATGCATTTTTTACCTGAATGATGGAATAGTACTTGGGGACTACATCACTTTTGTGGTTTCTATAATATTGACACTAAATTTGTCCATATCCAGCATTTTGCTAAGATTCTTGCCCATTAGATGAGCATGATGAAAAACATAAACATGTTACTTTTCTCTTTAGAGATCGCCCAGTGAAATTTACTGAGAGATCCAGACCTGGAGTTCAGATATCTTGTTCATCATTCAGTTCTGGTATGTATAAAAGATGAATATGCTTTGAGTACCCAAAATATTAAGTGATTCAGTTTTAAAGGTAGTAAAAATGTATATGTTTGAGTTTTAATAGAAATATGCCAAAAATGTGAACCCTACACTATAATAGAAGAAACTTTTTAGACTCTAAATAACACGTAATAGTGGTTGAGTTTTTACATTTAACCACAATACCCACCAGAAAGGGAATTGTGGGTAAGGTCATTTGACTGGACAACATCCAACAAAAACAACAACATGAATAATATAGGAACATTTTGTTTTTGCATAAAATATAAAAAAATTAATTTCTCAAGGCTGTGACCTTTAGTATTTATGATCCAAAGTCTTGTATTTAGTGTACAGTCAGCGGATTTTGTTGGGTAACAATATAGTTGTCCTTTGAATATTTCTCTTGTTTTTTTTCTGTATTTCATATTCTCTGAAAAGTTAATGTGTCTTTAATGGCTAGAGGATAGCCTTGTGTTTTTTGAAGCCCTTTTACTAATATAAGGCAGCATACAAATAAGGAAACAATCAGAGGGTTTTTTAAATTCGTTGGTACTCTTTTTTTCTTTTAATCTTCCAGGTGGTATGTTCATTACGACAGGTAGCACTGACCATGTGATTAGAATATATTATTTGGGTTCTGAGATCCCTGAGAAAATTGCAGAATTAGAGTCACATACGGTAAGAACAAAATGAGAAACTTAAATGTGTTGCTTTCTTTTTAACATTCCCAAAAAGTTAGTTTTATTTCTTCTTTTCGACGGCCCTGGGTTTTGGGTTATCCTCCTTTAATATAGATTGATGTTAAAATCTTTATGGCAAGATGTCTCTTTAGTAATGAAGATCAGTGTGAAATTCTGGATTTAGTAGGGTTGTATTTAAGATGAGTTCTATTTGACAGTATGGAAAAAGAAATATTTTGTGATACTCCTATTTTTAGCCTGCTGGACTTTATTAGTTATATAAACTGTTACTTTAAAATCTATACACTTAATAAAAGACATTAAATATGTGTTAGGAAAAAAATCTTTTTATTAAATTTAGCTTGTTGATCTTAGTATGATTGTTTTTGGAATGCCTTAAAAGACTCAATGTAACCTAATCCCACTTTGTTAGTAGCAGCCTTTCATATAGGGAACCAGCTATATGCCTGGGATGAAAGCCATTGGTGGCTGGCACTTTTCCTGTCTGTCTGTTCCCATTCTCCTATGGCTTTTTCAGGAAGCTTAGAGCCACTATTGTGTAGTTACATCGTTTTGCACCTTTAATCCATTTCTACCTCCACTTCCTTTGCTTATCCTCTTCTCCAAATGATTATTTACTAAAAAAAAAAAAAAAATTTTTTTTTTTTTTATAGAGGTATTTCTGTTGCGGCTCACTGTACATCTCACGTGCCACATTGTCCAAATAGTATAGTCAGGAATTAAAAGCACATAGCTTTTCGGGTCTTAATGTTACTGTTCTAATTACTATTGACACCTCATTTGGAATAATATTTGTGTGCATTAATAAAATACATATATTTCCCCTGAAAAAAATAACTTAAAAAAATGCTTTTCGAGTTGCAGAATCAATCATGTTATTGAAATTTTTAGAAAATCGACCCCTATTAGAAACCTTCTCCTTGAGCTTTTGGAAAACAGTCTCCTGCTTTTTGTCTTATCACATAAACATAATTGGAAAGTCTCCTTATGAAGACTTACCTGAACCAAGTTAGATTCTCAACTTGCTGTTACTTATTCCTAGACACTAAAATCCTGGAATATCATTTAAACTGTGAAAGGGAAAAACTTAGGGAATATTTTAAAATCTCAGTCTGAGACTATCCAGTTGGAGAAGTCCATTTGTGCTACAGCATGCAAAGGATGGATTTTTGCAGTTGCCACCCAACCAGGTAAAGTGCATTGAGAGCTGAGAAAGAAGGAAAGAATAATTCAGGGAAAAAGGTGAAGAAAAGTTAATTTAGTTTTATTTGTAGGGGTCAAGCTAAGAATAAAAGTGAGAAAAAGTAAACACTTCCTGTTGGAATCAGTGGCTATTGTTAGTCACTAAAAATAAGGTTTCCCTTCAGGACATCTAAAACCAATCATTGTAACTGGCAATGAGAATACAGGATCTCTCAGATAAAGTACCACAGTGAAATCTTGAAACAGTATGAATCAGAGATAACTATAAACATATGAAGAAAGTTTGATAATTTTTAAAAATGAAAAATAATTTAAAGAAATTTAGTATCTGAGCTTTTTATTAAAAGTTTAGTTCAAATACAGTTCAATAATTGAGTGGTTTCTGAAAATGTATACAGCATTTGGGGGTACATTTGGCTCTATTTTTGAGGAATAAAGCAAAGAAAATTGTATATTTTGATTTACACCTTTATCTTCTCATTACCACTATATATATTGTTTTTAAAAGCATCTGGGCTAATCATTTTAAAAGAAAGTTGAAACAGCACTATCTAAACTATAGTACTAAGTTTCAGATGAATCTGTTGGAAAATAATTAAGTAAATAATGTGGGAAACAGGAAATGTTTGATTTGTTTCTTTGAAATTAAAAAAATATGAAAAATTTAATTCAACTATTGTTAATTCAGCTATTTTAACATGGCATTTTAGGTTAGTGTGCTCTCTTATGGGGGACATAGTAAATTAAAACCTAGTCAGAGCTATTTGGTTCTGGAAATAATGGTTTAGAAGTAGGTCTGCTTGTATCTGGTTTGTCTCAAGTTTTTGAAGTATTCCTCCTAGTTACTTAATGCACTGTTTCAGTGTTCATTACAAAATTATTTTTAGAAAATTAGAGGTTTTTTAAAAAGGAAATTAATGGCATTAAAAAAAAATCTACTCCATGATGCTTTTGCATGTGAATTTGTTTTACAAATACATTAATTCTAACCAAAAATATGTTATTTTATGTCTTAGGACAAAGTTGTTGCTGTTCAGTTCTGTAACAATGGAGACAGGTAATTATGTAGTACATATCTGTGTAAACAGGTGCTTGATATGTTTTACCATTCCCTCCGAAGCAGCCTCCTCTACTACAGATATCTTATTTCTATCCAGGCACACTTAAGCTAAAATCCCTTGTCTTTTTTTTCCCCCGTTTTTGAGGTTTAATTTTAAGACAGGTAACCACTCCCACCTTGAGAGAAGGCTCTCCATTAGGAGTCCAAGATATTCTATGTTTTCTTCATGTAAACAATGATGTTTCTCCAGTCATGTGACTCAAGTGTAAAAATTATATTAGAGAATGTGGTAGTGATCTATGTTGCAGCATGTGTCAGTATGTCATTCCTTTTTAGTAATGAATAATATTCCATTATATGGCTATACTACTTTTTGCTTATCCATTTGGCAGGTGATTGACATTTGAGTTCTTTCCACGTTTTGGCTATTATGAATAATGCTGCTATGAACATTTGTTTATAAGTTTTTGTGTGGACATGTGTTTTCATTTCTCTTGGGTATAAACCTAGGAATGGAGTTGCTGGGTCATATGGTAACTCTATGTTTAACCTTTGAGGAACTGCCATACTCACCAGCAATGTATAAGGGTGAACATATAACATTTATAATCGTAAAAAAGTGATTTCCATTTTGGAGAAAAATAGCAAGGCTATTTTATTTACACTCTTTCTCTTCAGTTTAAGATTTGTTAGTGGAAGTAGAGATGGAACAGCAAGAATTTGGCAATATCAGCAACAAGAATGGAAGAGTATAGTGCTAGATATGGCTACTAAAATGACTGGGTAAGATTGGACTTTAGATATTTCAGTGATTCTTATATGGTATACACTTAAATTATTGATTCATATTAAATAATAAGCATACAGTATTACCTTTTTAAATTAGTAAATAATTTGAATTTAATTGGCAGAAGCAAAGTTTGCATCTGTATTCAGTCTCTTAAGTAAATTGTCTCTTGCTTTTGATTGATTGATAGACTGAATGATAGGAACATTGCTAATTCATTCAAAATTCTATTCTTTTGTGACCCAAAGATCTCTCTGCTCTACTGATACCCACATAGTCATTCTCTGTGTTAGTTTGTATAGGTCACTTTTTTTTATATATATCTGTACTACTTTCTACCTTGAGGATTGGCCCTGTTAAATGTCATCATATGTTTAACTATTTCTCTAACTTACTTAGGATATACTTATAATATTTCAGAGTGTTAGCATTCCTTCTCAACCTTATCTGTATGCTTAATCAGCATTCTATTTCATCACTTTCACTGTTACTGGAAGGTACATAAATTGTCTCTTTAGGACACTAGAGTTTCTTTAAGATATGACCCTGGAAATTTTCTTCCCATTAATAAAACTATAAAACTGACTTATAATTATAGCCAGCTATTGATAATAAACCAAAAACCAAACCGGTTTCCGTGGAGTCGATTGTGACTCATAGCGACCCTATAGGACAGAGTTGGACTGCCCTATAGCATTTCCAAGGAGCAGCTGGTGGATTCGAACTGCCGACCTTTTGGTTAGCAGCCGTAGCTCTTAACCACTGTGCCACCAGGGCTCCTGCTATTGATAATATATTAGAATAAATCAGAAGTTACTGAATTTCTCACTACTTTTTTTAATAAGGCATGCCAAGTTTAAAAAAAAATTATTTAAGGGGATAAAATGGGCATTACAAATTTTCTTCCTGTTTTCTGTTATCCAACATAACCTTGTGTTTTACTTTTTAATTTTTTTGGTATATTTTCAGTGTTTTTGTATATTTCTTTCTTGTTTCCTTTTTTTTTTTTTTTGATTCTCAGCTATTTAAGCATCAATTTTTTTGTCTTTTTGGTTCTTTTTCTCCCTGAAATAAACTTACTGGTACTGCTCTGTGTTGGTACATTTATTATTTTTTTTCTTTCATGAGTACTTAAAAATATAATCCAGGTTTTTTTTTTTTTTTTTCATGTGAACAGTTGTGTGCTCTTGGAGAGATTTTTCTTAATTTGTTATTTTAGATGCACCTTTGGTGAAAAATGTACAAGGTGTGAATATCTAAAATTATTTTGTTTAGGAGTAATTTGCCATCTGGAGAAGACAAAGTCACTAAACTTAAGGTGACTATGGTGGCCTGGGATCGCTATGACACCACAGTTATTACTGCAGTGAACAATTTCCTTTTGAAAGTATGGAATTCTATTACAGGACAGCTTCTGCATACTTTATCTGTAAGTATTCTATTTTCAGAGTAATTAGGATGCTCAAAAGGGAATTAGTCTAGGAGATAGGAAATTTAAGTTCCAGTTTCCTTTCTATGACTTACTAGCCCTTGGAGAAGGTATTAAACTTTGTGGGGCCTCTTTTGACATATTTGTAAAATAGGGATAGTAACATGGTATATACATGTATCAAGAAAACTTTTTGAGGCTCTTTCCAAGTCTAAAAATTTATTCATTTACTATGTTATGATATGCAGTCCAGAGTGTATAAGTTATTGTGGTTTTAATAGGAATTGGAATTTTTTGTTGTTGTTATTTTGAAGGTTGGATTAAGCTTATTTAGACAAGGATCCCCTGTGTATTCAGGGATTAGTATATGCAAGAAATAGAGGTAAGGGAAAGAAGTAGGTGATATACGGTGTCTTTTCCTCTTTATTCTTAAAAATATCTTTGTCTAGTACAATAGATAAGTGCTAACTTTGGTGAAAGGTAAGACAGTACACAATACTGGGGAAGCTAGCACAGCTTGTACAAGGCAAGGTCATGGAAGCTCCCTGAGGGACCAAATTGCTGGGCTGAGGGCTATGGGGACTGTGGTTTTGGGGAACATCTAGCTCAATTGACATAATATAGTTTATAAAGAAAATGTTCTACATTCTACTTTGGTGAGCAGCGTCTGGGGTCTTAAAAGCCTGTGAGCAGCTATCTAAGATACTCCACTGGTCTCACTTCTTTGGAAGCAAGAGAGACTGAAGAAAATGAAAGATGCAAGGAAAAGATTAGTCCAAAGGATTAATGGACCACATTTACCATGACCTCCACCAGACTGAGTCTAGTACAACTAGATGGTGCCCAGTTACCACCACCAACTGCTCTGACAGGGAACACAATAGAGGGTCCTGGACAGATCTGGAGAAAAATGTAGAACAAAATTCTAACAAAAAAGACCAGATTTACTGGCTTGACAGACTGAAGAAACCTGGAGAGTATGGCCCCTGGACACTCTTAGTTCAGTAATGAAGTCACTTCTGAGGTTCACCCTTCAGCAAAGATTGGACAGGCCTGTAAAACAAAACAAGACTAAAGGGATATACCAGCCCAGGGGCAAGGACTAGAAGACAGGAGGGGACAGGAAGGCTGGTAATAGGGAACCCACGGTCGAGAAGGGAGAGTGTTGGCATGTTGTGTTAACCAATGTCATAAAACAGTATGTGTACTGAAGAAACTAGTTTGTTCTACAAACCTTCATCTAAAGTACAATATATATATATATTTCTCATAGTAAAAGGCTGCAGTATTTGTGGTATGAAAAGTTGAAAGGCTTAGTAGCAGAAATCACATGGATGGAGTTTGTGATTATCAGTTTATCCTGATACTGGTTGACTTCAGGTTAAATTCCATTTAAATGCTTTATTTCTTGTCTGCTTCAGTTATCTGTTTTAGCACCACTCAGTTACCAATTTGAAAGGATTTTAAAGGGAGAAAGACCAAATGATTGCTGTCTTAGTTATCTAGTGCTGCCATAACGGAAATACCACAAGTGGATGGCTTTAACAAAGATAGATTTATTTTCTCACAGTCTAGTAGGTTACAAGTCCAAATTCAGGGCATGGGCTTCAGGGGAAGGCTTTCTCTCTCTGTCGGCTCTGGAGGAAGGTCCTTATCCTCTGGCCGAGGAGCTTCTCAAGCTCAGGGACCCCGTGTCCAAAGGACATGCTCTGCTCCTGGTGCTGCTTTCTTGGTGATATGAGGTCCCCAACTCTGCTTGCTTCCCTTTCCTTTTATCTCTTGAGAGATAAAAGATGGTGCAGGCCACATCCCAGGTAAACTGCCTTTACCTTGGATCAGGGAGGTGACCTGAGTGAGGGCGGTGTTACAATCCCACCCTAATCCTCTCAACATAAAATTACAATCACAAAACAGAGGACAACCATACAGTACTGGGAATCATGGCCTAACCAAGTTGATACACACTTGTTGGGGGACGTAATTCAGTCCGTGAAAATTGCCATATGGTTTACATAGTAGTGAGTGATAGGGTTCAGGATAGACTCTAATTTTCATGACTCTTAACTCAGTTCTCTTTGTAGTATATCATGGTGTCGTCTGTGTGCGATAATCTTAGTCTAAGGCCTCTTAGGTTTATAAAGATTTGTTAACATTGGAACAGTTCTCATTTTATCTTTCATATACCCCTCAAGTTCTCTTTCCTAAATAAACCTCTAGCACTGTGTTAGTGAAGCCTGAGGTTCTTCCTTTTACCTGTTAAGCCAATGCTTACCTGGTTCTGGTTTTCCATATTTCCTGATAAGTTTCTATAAATATGTCTGGAAAAGCTGGTACTATTTGCTTGGCTCTTTACTAGGAAACATTTGTCTACAACATCACTGTCCAATAGAAATATAATGTGAGTCACATATGAAATTTAATTTTTTTCTGGTAGCCACAATAAAAAAGTAAAACAGGGAAAATTAATTTTAATAATATATTTTATTTAACCCAATATATCCAAAATGCTAGCACTTCAACATGTAATTAATATAAAAATTATTAATGAGATGTTTTACATTATTTTATACCAAGTATTTGAAATTTAGTGTGTATTTCACACACAGAGAACATTTCAGTTCATACTAGCCACATTTCAAATGCTAAATAGCCATTTGTGGCTAAACCGAAAACCAAAACCAGACCTGTTGCTGTCGAGTCGATTCCGACTCATAGGACCCTTTTGGACAGCACAGCCCTTTATCTCTAAAATCACAATTGCAAAAGCCATGTTGTAGCTATGGCTTTTTATAATAAGTTCATGTAAAAGTCCTGATAAGTACTTTGATGTAGAATCCTGGTTAGTGGCACTCTTCCCACAGGTTGACTTACAGGTCATCTGTTCTCAGTAAATTTTATTGAGGAAATTTTAAGACAGACTATTTTTAGTCCTCCTAACAGTCTTGGTATAGTACTTATGTTTCCTGTTGTAACAATTTATGTATCAAGGTTTTGGTGGGGTGTAAAGTTCTTCCATTCAGCAGATGGAACACTTGTTGAACATTTATTGGGTGCCAGGCACTGAGCTAGGTGCTAGGGATAAATGGTTAATTAAACAGAGTCCTTGTCCTCCTGGATCTTACAGCTTATCAAGAGAGAAAAATATTTAATAAGTGCCAAGAAGAAAAATTACAAGATGAAATGCAAGCTTCTATCAGGGTGACCTAATCTGGTCTGGAAGGTCAGAGAGAGCTTCCTGAGGAACTGAAGTGTGGGTTACGATTTGAAAGGTGTGTAGCAGTTACCCAGGTCTCAGCTTAAATGTCACTTCTTGACAAGGCCTTCCCTGATCAATCTAAAATAGCTTCCCGGTCTTTGACTTATTCCATCACTTTGCTTTATTGTCATCATAGCATTTATAACTACCTGATATTTTGTTGTTAACATTCTGTCTTTTGTGGTGGGGGCTCAATAAATATTTGGTGAATTACATATGTGAAGAGGTTGTGAAAAGGGGAACGTTCTAAGGTCCTGAGAATTTGGCTATAGAGAGTAGACATGACTGCAGAAGTAGACAGGGGCCAGACCATTCAGGGTCTTGTAAGGTCTATCCTAAGATTAGTTGGAAACTATTAAAGGTTTTAAAGCAAGGAGTGCCATGTGAATTTTGCTTTTGAAGAATAGTAATTCTGGCTACAGGGTAGAGAGACTATTTTGGAGTGAGCCTAAGAGTGACTGTGGGTAGATGGGGGGGGTGTGGTCTATGGTAGTAGCCAGGTGGGAGTAATAATGATAATTTAGGTTACTATGGTGGTGGTAGAAATACAGGTGTTCTTAATTGAGAGATATATAATGTGGGAGTCAAGGTATTTAGCAGTTCTGGGTGGGGAAGTGTGTCGGGAAGGTGAGGGCATTAGAGGGCCCAGGTACCTTGAGTAAAGTAATAGCAGACAAATAAATGCAAATACTGCAGATGATAAATCTTAAGACATTTCTGATTTTGACCAGGTTTTGTTCCCCATGACCCAATGACTATACCCTCATCCTAAGGCATGTAGTAATCAAATAAAAATCCCTGTTTAAAAACCTCCCTTTCCCAATGTACACTGATTAAAGGCTGAACAACCTCAATAGAGCATGTTCCCCTCAGTTCATTGAAGTAATAGGTTTCCATTTCATTATCATTTGAGTTTAACAAAGTAATTTTATTATTTCCTGGTTTAGGAACCTGAGAAAATATTTGCTATATCAAATTGATGATTCAGCGAGGGAATTTATTATAACAAATAAATAAAGAACTTTTCAGCAGTCACCGGGAAAAGAATTTGTTGAACTTTCAGTTGTGACAATTCATTGTAATGGGATTTTATCTACTCAACACTGCATTTTGAGCCAGTCTACAGTTATTTCTTAGTAAGCTATTTTTGTCCATAATGGTAAAATGGTAGAATACTATATTAGTCCCTATTTTTATACCATGAGTTAACATAATATGCAATTTTGAGGTTCATGATATATAGTTACTTCTAGAAGCTCCTGGTAGATAATATGCTGATATTTCCTAAGTGAAATGCAACTTTGGGAGCATCTGTATGCTTTTTTAAGGCTTTGAACCTGTTGTTAATCAGGTAAGAGGCTAGGTAATAAACATTTTAGGCTTTGAAGGCTATATACAGTGTCTGTTGCATATCTTTTTTGTTTGTTTAAATATAAAAACCATTCTTAGTTCACAGACTGTGTGTATACAAAGACTTCTGGGGTCTAGATTTGGCTTGCAGGCTGCAGTTTGCTGACCCCTGACTAAGGTTTCTGTATACTAATATAAACCGGTTGCCGTGGAGTTGATTCCAACTCATAGGGCCCCTATAGGACAGAGTAGAACTGCCCCATAGGGTTTCCAAGGAGCGCTGGTGCATTCGAACTGCTCACCTTTTGGTTAGCAGCCTAGCTCTTAACCACTGTGCCACCAGGGTTCCATAAACTAAAATATACTTTGATTGGTTAAATGTAACATAGAGCATTGGTTTTCAAACTTGTATTTTAGCAGCAAATCTATTGTTCAGTTAACATCTTAAATGAAATTCCAAGTATAAAACAGCTATGGAACACAGCCACTCTATTTTATCCTTTGAATGTATCGTGGGGCCTGCCAAAATATAATTTGAATACCAGTTCTTATGGATTAAATTGTGTGTCCCCCAAAAATATGTGTTGCAAATCCTAACCCCTATTGCTATAAGTTTGAGGACTTGATATCAATTGGTTTGGTTTAAGTTTTATACCTGTGTATGTAATCCTATTTGGGAATAGGGGTTTCTTTGTTACGTTAATAGTGGCCCTGTCAGTGTAGGGTGTGTCTTAAGCCAATCACTTTTGAGATAGAAAAGGAGCAGATTAGACACAGACCAAGCAAGCACAAATGGAGAAAGATTGATGCCACCTAGAGATCACCATATCCCATTGTCTAGTCGATTCCCACTCATAGCGACCCTATAGGACAGGACAGAGTAGAACTGCTCCACAGGGTTTCCAAGGAGCGCCTGGTGGACTGGAACTGCCGACCTTTTGGTTAGCAGCCATAGCTCTTAACCACTATGCCACCAGTGTTTCCTGGAGATCACCAAGGAGTCCAGAACAGAAGCTGAAAAGAGACAGACAAGGATCTTACCCCAAAGCCAACAGAGAGAGAAAGCCTTTCCCTAATAACAGTACTAGATAGCCAAGATACCAGTGATAGAGAATGCTAGATGAAAAACAATGAAGGTTTATCTGTTATCACTGTGGTAGAATTGGATGTTAATGAGAGATTCTATTTGTCACATTTTCTGTGGCTTTTTAAATAGCAGAGTCCTTTTTTTAAATAAACCAGTTCTGGTATTTGAGCCCTAACTCTGGTTAATGAGCCCTAACTATTTGGACCATCTCTATTTTAAACACCTTCCCTAGTCTCCTATTGATACTTTATAAAATCAGCAATTATGCATATAAGGAACTCTTACTGAACTGTATTATTCGTCTAATGTCCATGGAGTAAATTTCAATTAGTAGACATGGATTCATCTGAACCAGATTGATAACACTCCCAAGACCTTTTGACAAAATAAATCAGGTGCTCTGTGTTACTTTTCACTTTTAATACTGATTTTATTACAGGGACATGATGATGAAGTATTTGTTTTGGAAGCACATCCATTTGATCAAAGGATTATACTTTCAGCGGGTCATGATGGGAACATTTTTATTTGGGACCTTGACCGGGGGACCAAAATTCGAAATTACTTTAACATGGTAAGAAAAATCTGTGTTTAGTTCATATTCAAAATGACTTATATGATATCTTGGTAATTAATATCTACTGCCAAGGAATTCCTTGTCATTTGTCTTTAAGTTAGTAAAATAAGTCAGAGAATGAACTAAGATCTGAGAATAAGGCCAATCCAGAATAAGGCCTTTCGGGGCGATTGTATTATCTTGGTGTCAGCATTTTCCAAGTTCTGGTCTCTAGGCCTGAAACTCTAGAAACTCAAATTTATTTAAACTTTTGGAGCTACACCAACCTAACCCACAAAAAGATTAATGTTTAAATTGTAATCCTAATTTATAAGTTACAACAGTGACTGTAATACTAGCATCTGCCTCTAGTAAATCCCATATGGCATAATTAGTAATTGGAGGTTGTTTGGTAAATGTAGAATTGGAGATATGGATACTCTTAAGATATATTTCATGCAAACCGTGGAAAAATCTGACTTTATCTCTTCTCCTAGTGGAACACCCTTCTACGATGATGAGAATACTGATAATCCACCATATTTAGTGCCCCTCTCTGAAGAGTAGTTGTAAATAAACGTTTCTAAATTGTTGCCCTTTGAGCTCCCTTTTGAAGGCTTTATACAAATCCAGAGTGTTAAGAATACCCTCTGTCTTTTGTTAGTAAAATTGTTTTGTGTGTTTTAATTTTAGGCTGATGATTTTAAGGCTTAATTTCATTACAGCTTTAGATGTGAAGATAATATTTTGACTTTTCTGAGACAGCACTCTCATGAATTTCATTAGGTTTGGGTCTTTTTTAAAAATCTTCTCAGCCACCTATGTACTATTTTTCGAGGTATGACAGTGCTGGTGATGATTGATGTCATCCGTTGCTTTTTGATTCTCCTTAATTTCTCTCAGAGCTTTACTGTTTCAGTAGGGTTCTGGCTACAGAAGCCTAAGAGAGTACATTGGAATGTTGATGCATCACAGAATCCAAGGTATTAGCAAGGAGAAGCTATCACCTACTTATTATTTGAAAATCACTCTTTAGATGACTTATAGAGACTCTTCTGAATTTCAGATTGAAGGTCAAGGCCATGGTGCAGTGTTTGATTGTAAATTTTCACCAGATGGAAACCATTTTGCCTGCACAGATTCTCATGGGCATTTGCTGCTTTTTGGTTTTGGGTGCAGTAAATATTATGAAAAGGTTAGTATTTTAAATTTTTGTTATAGACTGCAATTTGGGATTTTATCATTCATAAATTTTGGTTGAAGTCTTCCAGTTAATAGGAGTTGTGTGTCAAAATACATAAAACAAGAAAGTCACCTTTCTTGGTAAACGTTTCTGTCACTGCCAGCACTTTAGGCTTGGTGCTGGGAATAACTTAAGATGTAGTGTGATTAATGTAGATATAAAAATTCAGTAGGAAATCCTTTTGCTTAGAACCGATTCTATGGACTATCTTACAGGTGTAATAGAGAATGACTCTCCCAGAATGTATCCTCTGCTTACCATAAATTATTTGTATGGGAATAAACAACTAGTGACTGACTGTAATTATTTTCTTGGCTGACTATTTTACCTGTTATTAATCCTATTGAAATATTTTGGAATTAACTTAATTGGTTCATTATATTTTGTTAGCTGTGAATTTGGAATAGATTTTAGGATCTTAGAGTTGGAAGAGAACTCAGAAGCATTTGAATTTAGCCCAATACTTATATCACCTTTGCGTGCCTTTGATGTGATTGATACTTACCTGTCTTACCATTTATATTTCATCTATCCTTTTTGAATAAAAATAAGCAAGGAAAACATAGTTATTTTGGGGTGTATGATTTTGCAGCTGAAAAATAATACCTAACTTTTTCCACTGCGTTGTTGCTTTACTTATTCCTATCACAATTGGAGAAATACTACACAGGACCAAAAAATAACGCACATTTTAGGAATTTCTTGAGAAAATATGGGACCACCATCTAGTTAATTCACTTCTACTTAGGAGGAACACATTGGCAACAGAAGACTACAAGAGAGTGCAAGATTTGCCTGATTTGAAAAATGCATATGCCCTAGGAATGAAAATACATGTTCTTATCTATAAAGTCCCTGTGTATGTTAAATACTAAAAATCTGTCGTAAAGATTCCAGATCAGATGTTCTTCCACACTGATTATCGACCTCTTATTCGTGATGCCAATAACTATGTATTGGATGAACAAACCCAACAAGCTCCTCACCTCATGCCTCCCCCATTCTTGGTGGATGTTGATGGAAACCCTCATCCCACAAAGTTCCAACGGCTAGTGCCAGGACGGGAAAATTGTAAGGATGAACAACTTATACCACAGCTGGGTTATGTGGCTAATGGTATGTTTTCTCCAAAATCAAATTTTAAACATTTTACAAAGTGTTGTACTTGCTAAAACTCTGGAGTAGGTGAATATTTTTATTAATTTTCAGTCGTATACTACTTTTTACCTGCTAGAGTACTTTTACATTATTTATCTTAGTTACCTAGTGGTGCTATAACAGAAATACCACAAGTGGATGGCTTTAGCAAACAGAAATTTATTCTCTCAGTGTTAAGGAGGCTAGAAGTCTGAATTCAGGGTGCCAGCTCCAGGGGAAGGCTTTCTCTATTTGTTGGCTCTGGGGGAAGGTCCTTGTCATCAGTCTTCCCCTGGGTTTAGGAGTTTCTCAGTGCAGGGACCCAAGGTCTAAAGAATGCACTCCGCTTCTGGCTGTTCTTTCTTGGTGTAGGAGGTCCCTCTCTCTGCTGATTTCTCTTTCCTTTTATTTCTTGTAAGATAAAAGGTGATGCAGGCCACACTCCAGGGAAATTCCCCTTACATTGGATCAAGGCTGTGACCTTAGTAAGGGTGTTGCATCCCACCCTCATCCTCTATAACATAACCTAATCTTGCCTCATTAACCACAGGCAGAGATTAGAATTTACAACACATAGGACAATTACAGGAAACCCTGGTCGCATAGTGGTTAAGTGCTACAGCTGCTAACCAAAGGGTCGGCAGTTTGAATCCACCAGGTCCTCCTTGGAAACTCTACAGGGCAGTTCCACTCTGTCCTATAGGGTCGTTATGAGTCGGAAGCGACTTGATGGCAATGGGTTTCTGGGTTAGGACAAAATGGAGGACAACCACACAATACTGGGAATCATGGCCAAACCAAGTTGACACATATTTTGGGGGGACACAATTCAGTTCATGACAGTAGGTTAGGACAAAAAAAGCATACCTTTAACTAGAGAATGTGGTGACCTTCTTAGAAACCCTGAGCATATCTTTCTGTTAACCCTTAACTGTATTCACTTCTAGTAGTGCTTAAATGTGCTATAATGTGTTAAGCTTTTATAGCTGGTCAAATTCCATCATTCATACATAGTATGTAGTTAATGAACCTCAGAGACTAGGAAACTTCAAAAACCACAGACTGGAAAATAGCTATTGGCCTTCTTTACGTTTGAAATGCAAAGAATTATGGAGAATCGGGGAGAGGGACATAAGTGCTTAAGTAACACTCAATCTTGGAAGATGTTGGGGAAGCAAACATGAGTGCGATGCATGATATGAGGCTAGTAGAATAAGACATTGGAATACGCTGTTCCGTACCAAAGCATTTTGGTCTCTTCTGATTGGCGTATTTTTCCCTATTTATACTGGTCCCTCCAAGCCCCCAACACCCTAACACCCTGGAATACTTTCATATCTTAGATTGTTACTCATAGCTTTTCCACCAAGTATAAGGTAGTGAGTTTTTGATTTGTAAATGGAATTTATTTACTAGGGAATTAAGATTTGAATTGACCCTGTAGGGTGAAATTATGCACATCCTTTTTTAATATTCTCTCTCATAAGGGTTTGTAGAGCTCATATTTATTAAAGAAGGAGGAAAGGCATAAATATTAACTAGTAGATTAAACTATAAGCACCTGAATAAGAGATCTGTAATTCATCATGCTTCATTTCTTGTAAGATCTGATCTCTTGGTTAACTCTATCA
Source organism: Elephas maximus indicus (assembly GCF_024166365.1). Lineage (NCBI taxonomy): Eukaryota > Metazoa > Chordata > Mammalia > Proboscidea > Elephantidae > Elephas > Elephas maximus. The sequence continues at coordinate 86,294,419 of NC_064846.1, forward strand.
GATACCATTTAGTTTTACTACAGGACAGGATGAAAAACAATTCAAAGATGTATTTAAGAAAAAAATCATAGAAGTAAATATTTTATTCAGAAACAATTGTTAAACGTATCATGAAAAGGAGCCCTGGTGGTGCAGTGGTTAAAGCACTTGGCTGCTAACTGAAAGGTCGGCGGATCAAACCCACCAGCTACTCCACATGAGAAAGATGTGGCAGTCTGCTTCTGTAAAGATTACAGCCTTGGAAACCCTATGGGGCAGTTCTACTCTGTCCTATAGGGTTGCTGTCTATGAGTCAGAATGGACTCAAAGGCAGTGGGTTTGGGGTTTTTTTTTTGGGGGGGGAGGTATCATAAAAGATAATTTTTCTAATCTTCAATATACTGAGGGCTATCAAAACGTAATATTTGAAAGACGATAATTTTGACTTCTTTCAGACAGGAAATTCTCATGGAAGAAAGATATAAAACATTTTAGGTATATGTGGTTGAACTTATTTAAACTTTACTAGAATTGCTATTTGTGCCTGACTTTTAGCTTGAAATTTACTGTGGAGAAAATTAATTTGAAAATGAATTATTAAAGTTTAATAATTATTTTTTAAGATTAGAAGATCCTCAGTAATGCCCATTTTGGAGACATTGGTTAAATCAAACATAAAAACTAACATCAAAACATTTAAAAGTGCTAAATTAAGTTGTTTTTGATTAAAATATTTTGTTTGCTATATACTTTTAATTTTAATTTATTTAGAAGTTCATAAGTTCATTTGTTTTTACTGTATTTAGGACATCTAAAGTGTAAGTAATTTTGTGACTTTATCTTTGGTCTCATTAAGGTGATGGTGAAGTGGTAGAACAGGTAATTGGACAGCAGACCAATGATCAAGATGAGAGTATTCTTGATGGAATAATCAGGGAGCTACAGAGAGAACAAGATCTGAGATTAATTAACGAAGGAGATGTTCCACACTTTCCAGTTAATAGATCATACTCTGTTAATGGTGGTAAGTGTTTATATATTTATAAAAGCTACAATGAAATGTACTTTAGTTATTTTTCTTTTACCAAGTCATTACACATGAGGAATATTTTGTGTTTTTTAAATAAGAACTACATTTTTATTAATTTATAAGTATGATATCATATGTACCAAAGTGCTATAATCTTAGCCTTACCATTTGTCGCTAAAATAAATTAACATCTCTTTAGAAATACAGATGGCATAATCTAATGTACTGTTTCCTTTTAACTTAGCAATTTCTATACTTTTGTTTCAATAACTGAGGTGCTGCAATAAGTCCAGCCCCTTTGCAGTGACATGAAACCATAACGTTTTTAAAATTAAAGCCACCTTAAATTTAGAAATTACTACCAAAAAAAATTAGCCATCCCTTGTTGAGAAGAAAGCAACATAGCACCTTCCTGTCTTGAATTTACTAAAATACAATGGAAGACAAGAAGTTCTCTTCTTAAGGAATATGAAGGCATCTTCTGAACTGACTTCCACAACGGTTTGATCTTAATACTAGTAGAATTTACTGTATAGAATGGTTTGATCTTAATGCTAGTAGAATTTACTGTATAACTAATTAAAAAACCAAACCCACTGCTGTTGAGTCGATTCCAACTCATAGTGACCACATAGGACAGAGTAGAACTGCCCCATAGAGTTTCCAAGAAGCACCTGGTGGATTCGAACTGCCCACCTTTTGGTCAGCAGCCATAGCTCTTAACCACTATGTCATCAGGGTTTCCATATAACTAATTATTCTATCTTAAAATGAATAATCTGTTGTATCTCTTCCTTCACTTTAGATGAAATGTGCCTAGTCATCTGAGTCTTATATAAATCTTCTATCAGTTTTACTTTTATCAAGAGCTGTTAGTTCTACTCTAAAAGGCAGTCTTCTTGTGGGAATTTTGGCAGATTTGTTTCTTTTTTACATTTCTGTAGTTGGTGTCATTTAATTTGATAACCTGGCATTTTGGGGCCACAGAAATGAATAAGGCAGTTTAAATTTGAGGTAATTCACAGATATTTGACCCATTTCCTGATTTCTTCAATATCTTATAAATTTAAAATAAAAATGGTTCTTTGTTCAGGTCATAGCGGCATAGTCGTTAAGTACTAAGGCTGTTAACCAAAAGGTCAGCAATTCGAATCCACCAGGTGTTCCTTGGAAACTCAGTGGGGCAGTTCTACTCTGTCCTATAGGGTTGCTATAAGTTGGAATCAACTCAATGGTCATGAGTTTGGTTTTTTTGGTTTTAACTCAGTTGAGATTTCCTGAACCCGAAACAAAATGAGAAGTGAGCTGATAATCCCATATATTCAGGCTCTTTATTTTGAAGACATAAAGCCTTGATTTAAAAGTCCATTAATGAAGTCAGCATTCCTCTCTGCATTCAGTACTAGGGTTCTGTGGATAGATTTGAAATGTTTCTGTTTCCATTTCTTCTTTTATTTACAGATATAAGAAAAATAAATTAACAGGGGCTTTTCTGTTCAACTAAAAAAAATACTAAAAGTTCCGTTCTTTTTTTTTCTTTCTTTCATTGCTCACCAGTCTAAAAAATGAAATGTTGATAGTTAAAAAGTTTTTTGTTGTTATTTACACTTTTTCTTACTATTTATGAAATGCTTCATTTATTCTGAAACCTTTTAATGGAGAGGATAAAGATAGAATTTGCATTAAAAAGCTGCTCCGTGATTGACTTATCGAACTATTACTAATAAACATTTGTGTTTCCCAAATCACATTAAATACACTTTTTTTTTATTCGGCGAACATTTAGTAGATGACAGATGTTAAATTGTTTTGAAAAAAATTAAAAGAAGTGTAAAATTTTAAAACATTTATTGAGTGCCTGTTTTATTCATAACACTATGAAAAAACATAAAGGGAATATTTAAAAATGTAGGACAAAGGGGGGATAACAGCACTGTCCAGTAGTATTATCTTTGAATCTCCTATTTTACTTTAGAACTCTGATCTGGAGCCGTTGCTCAAAAAGTGTTACTTTTCCCTGTTTCTGTTTTAGCTCTGAGAAGTCCAAATATGGACATACATTCTTCCCCAAATATCGGACTTCGACGTAGCGGGCAAATTGAAGGGGTGCGACAAATGCATAACAATGCTCCTCGGAGCCAGATGGCCACTGAAAGAGATCTCATGGCATGGAGCAGAAGAGTGGTGGTCAATGAACTAAATAATGGAGTTAGTAGGTGAGTTAGTCAGGTAATAGTCCTAAGAAAATATAAAGCTTTATTTTTTAGTAAGTAAATTAATATGTGGGGAAACCTTGGTGGCGTAGTGGTTAAGAGCTGTGGCTGCTAACCAACAGGTGGGCAGTTTGAATCCACCAGGCACTCCTTGGAGACCCTGTGGGGCAGTTCTACTCTGTCCTATAGGGTCACTATCAGTCAGAACCGACTCGATGGCAGTGGGTTTGGTTTTGTATTTTATATTAGCTGGAGGCCCTGGTGGCGCAGCGGGTAAGATCTTGGCTCTAACCAAAAGGTCGAGTTCAAATCCACCGGCTGCTCCTTGGAAACCCTATGGGTGTGGTTCTACTATGTCCTATAGGATCACTATGAGTTGGAATGGACCTGATAGCAACGGGTTTGGGTTTTTGGTTTATAGTAGCCTAGTGACTGTGGTATTTTGTAATCCAGATGAGTCATACATTACTATCTTCATATTATACCCATTAGTTCATTCTCTAACAGTTAATGATTATCTATAATTTGCTGAAGATAATTCAAAAAAGTCTATAGCTGTACATCCACAGGGAACTGCCAAAAGTTCAAGCCAAATTCAGAAAAGGATGTGGAATGAGAGATAGCGTTGCTAATGTCAGATGGATCTTGGCCAAAAGCAGAGAATAACAAAAAGATGTTTATCTGTGTTTTATTGACTATGCTAGGGCATTCCACTGTATGGGTTATTACAAATTACGGATGATATTGCAAAGAATAGGAATTCCAGAACACTCAACTGTGCTCATGAGGAACCTGTGCATATATCAAGAGGCAGTCATTTGAACAGAAGAAGGGGGATACCGAATGGTTTAAAATTGCAAACAGTGTGCAGCAGGGTTGTATTCTTTCACCTTACTTATTCATTATATATGCTAAACAAATAATCGAAGAAGCTGGGCTATATGAAGAAGAACACGGCATCAGGATTGGAGGAACACTCATTAACAGCCTGCGATATGCAAATGACACAACCTTGGTCGCCAAAGTGAGATTGAAGATGACTTGAAGCACTTTTTTTTTTTAAGCACTTAAGGATGAAGGTAAAGGGCTACAGCCTTCAGCATGGATAACATCTGAACATAAAATGAAAATCCTTACAGCTGAACCAATAAACAGTATCATGTTAAATGTCAAGGATTTCGTTCTTCTTGGATTAACGATCAGTGCCCATGGAAGCATAGTCAAGAAAGCAAACAATGTATTATTGCATTGGGCAAATCTGCTGCAAAAGACCTCTTTAAAGTGTTAAAAAAGCAAAGATGTCACTTTGAGAACTAAAGTGCGCCTGACTCACGCCATTGTGTCTTCCATCGATTCATATGCATATGGAAGCTGGACAGTAAAAAGGGAAAATGGGATAAGAATTGGTGCATTTGAACTATGGTATTGGTGAAGAATATTGAATATATCATGGACTGCCAGAAAAACAAACAAATCTGTCCTGGAGGACGTACAGCAGAATGCTCCTTAGAAGCAAGGATTGCAAGACTTCATCTCATTTACTTGGGACATGTTATCAGAAGGGACCAATCCCTGGAGAAGGACATCATGCTTGGTAAAGTACAGGGTCAGTGAAAAAGAGGAAGACCCTCAACGGGATGGATTGACACAGTGGCTACAACAGTAGGCTCAAACATAGCAGCAATTGTGAGGATGTCATAGGATTGGCAATATCTTGTTCTGTTATACATAGGGTCCCTATGAGTCGGAGCTGACTTGAGGACACCTAACTCACAACAACAGCATCTATAATTTGCTCAGCTTTATGCTAAATGCTTTGGGGAATACTGAAAAATACAAAACATGGTTTCTGTTTTCGATGAGTTTATCGTCTAGGTTAGGAGACAAGAATACAAATATTATTAAGTAAGAACATGAGGCCATATGTGATTAAATGTGAGTGATACATGGGTCCAAAATTCAACAGTGGTTCAGAGGAGAAGGACATCTGCTTGATGGTGGAACAGTTTGGGAGTATGATAGAGATATGTACTAGAGCCTAGTGCTTAGGGTATGTTTAGAAATGGCATGGCAGTAGTAATCATTGGATAAAAAGATCTCATTAGGATGAATTCCAGACTTAGAATCCTATCCTTATTTGTAAACCCTTACATTTGTTGTAAAATCAACTGTAGATAATTCATAGCAACAGAAAATAGGTTTAGAAAAGAGAAAGGACATTTACAGAGAACATAAAAATTCGTTTTAATCTCCCTAACCAAGCCTTTTACCAGATCAGACAACAAGTAGCAAAAAGGATTTTGTTTCACCTTTTCTTTTTTCAACCTTCTGCTATAAGTAAGCAGCAGTTGTAAGAAAAAAGAGAATATAGTGAATTTATGAACTGAAGCCTAACCCCTGGCAGTAGAGAAATTTAAAATAATTCTTTGCTCAAAATTTGAAAGCCTTTTTTAATCTGGTTTTTAGACTATTAGTTTGCTTTTTGATGATTTTTTGATACTTACATTGATCTTTGATTTATTTTTAGGGTTCAGGAAGAATGTCGAACTACAAAAGGTGACATAGAAATCGGACTTTATACAGTTGAAAAGAAGAAAAAGCCATCTTATACTACTCAAAGGGTAAGTTTTGTTTAATATACTTTAGGGTACACTATTTGCAAATAATTGCAAATACTATGTTTTTGAAAGGCGGCAGTTGTGTATTAAGGGACTTTTTTTGGTAGCTGTCTGCATACAGGGGACATGTTTTTTTTGAGTCCCAAATTGGTATTAAAAAAAAAAAAACCCATTGCCATCAAGTCTGTTCTGACTCATAGTGACCCTGTGGAACAGTAGAACCGCCCCATAGGGTTTCCAAGGCTATAAATCTTTACAGAAGCAGATTGCCACATCTTTCTCCTGAGATGCTGCTGGTGGGTTCAAACCAGTGACCTTCTGTTAGCAGCCAAGCACTTAACTGCTGTGTCACTAGGGCTCCTTCACATGTGGTTATTATTAGTAAGAAAAATATACATAATCAAAACAGTTTCAAAAAATCTAGGACATGTAGTCATTTTAGATATAGGGTGTTTGTATTAAAACACCATTTTCATATGGTTAAAGTACAACTTTAAAAATATTGCTTAATCATTAATCACAAAGTAAAACAAATGCTCAAATACATTAGGCAAGAGGTTGGCAAACTACAGCCCATGGGCCAAATCTGGTCTGTCGCCTATTTCTGTTAGTAAAGTTTTATTGGAACACAACCACACTTATTCTTTTATGTATTTTCCATAGCTGCTTTCATGCTATAAAGATAGAGTTAAGTAGTTGCAACAGAGACCATATGGCCCACAAAGCTGAAAATATTTACCATCTGGCCCTTTACAGAAAAAGTTTGCCGACCCCTGCCCTAGGCCTTTTCATGGCCTACCTAATAATATGGGAGCAAAATATGATCTATACATTGAGACGCACTGGACTCATATTCCCAGTAGAAGCTGCTAAGCATGGAGTAGGATTCCAGCATCCCATTAGGTACATGGTAAGCTTCTTTCTAGTACTCTCAGGTTCACCAAGCTAGGGGCATGAAAGTGTACAATTTTATTCTCAGATCTAATCATAACTCTTGAAGAGTATGGTAGCTTAAAGAACCTAGGGTGAATTTGTTAAAGAGATGTAAGCAATGGGCCCTGATTTTAAATGTTGTTTCAGTATTGATAAGCACGGTTTTAGGTAATCATCATATAAATATCTCCAAATATTCTGAGATCATTTTGATTTAGGCTTTTTTAATTTCTATTGTGGTTTTGTTAGTTTATTTGATATTCTCTGGTAAAATTATTGGAGAGTTCGAATGACTCAGATGCAAGATTTTTATCCTTTTTTCTCCTGCTAAGCTGATTTGTCTAAGATCTGAGACTGATGGGGTAGTTGGATCTGTAGACACTTATATTGAAAATAAGAAATATTTACATATAAGATGAGAAACTGGCCCTTGACATTGATTTTTATAAGACGTTTATAAACTTGTTTGCTTCTAATGACATATTAGGGTTATAGCTTTACCGTATAGTATATCAGTAATAACATTTTATACTTGTAAAGGTTTGAACAAAATAATTTTCACTTTAAATTTTAGTTGTTAAAAATTAAATCCTTATTTTGATCTGCTTACTAAATGGATGTACCACCAACTCTCTCTATAACCATAAGTAAATTATCCATAATGATTCAGTGTTCTTTTCTTGTACATTGTTTGCATATAATAAAACCAAGCCTCAGGAGATTAGAGATTAAGCATGGCATGAGTTTGTATGTATGTGCCTTGTTACATTCCAAAAATGAAATTATGTGTTATTTATTATATTTAGATTAGTTTGAGTCCTTTTCCTTGTATTGATACAGGTAATATAAAGTTGATTTAGTTATTTCACTTTTGATTTTAACAACTCTCTCCTGGGCCAAGTTGCTTTTTTCTGTGTGAGGGGTTGGACCAAATTAATTCTAAATTAATTCAGTTCTTAAGAACCTATGAATGCTAATCTAGAATGAACAAAAGTATGGTTGATGAAACCTAATTATGTGTTTTCACATTTTAGACAAGTTCCTAAAAGTTTTTAGTATCACTGAAGAAGTATACATTCATTACATTAAGAAATACATATTCATAAATATGATATAGATATCTTGCTTCATCCTGTAATAACTGTGAATAATACAGTATTTCTAAATTCTGAGTGAGCAAATTCTTGCAGCCCAAACCTTCAGTCCTGTCTTTAATTTATTCACAAAGTTCTTAAAATAGGAGAGTGATCAATATTAATCGTATAGTTGTATCTCGGGGTTTTGTTTAGGGAACCTTAATTGATTGGCTTTATATATGTTTGCTTTTGTATGTTCACTGAGTTCTTAATTTTCATTTTATAAAATCTGTTTTCCTTATTTTTATAGAATGATTATCAGCCTAGTTGTGGGCGGTCTTTACGAAGGACACAGCGCAAGCGTCAGCATACTTACCAAACACGTTCCAACATAGAGCATAATTCGCAAGCATCATGTCAAAATTCAGGTGTACAGGAAGACTCAGAGAGCTCCTCAGAGGTTAGATATCTGCTATTATTTATTCCATGTGATTTTTTATTTCCCAATTTGTATCATCAATTCGGGTTTACTTTTATGGGTCACTTCTTTAAGATAAAATTATTTCAGTCATTTTCTTGTAAGAGGTTTATTCATTAATAAGGCATTTAATAGGCAAATTTGGGCATCACACTGAATTTCTTTATATGTCTTATTTGTACCTCATATATTATCTTGGCGAGGGTATCCAACATGCCAGCAAAAGTTTGGCTGAGAGACAGTGCAAAAAGAGTAAGGATCAATCTGCCTAGAAATGAGAAGTAGAATATAAACAGTGGTAACAAGTAAAAATAGCCCCAGAACTGGTTAGCTGTGTAATCAGTATGTAATATATACATTTTCTGTTATTATTGATTTCACCCAGTCATGGAGGTTATTGTTAATTTTTTCTCAGACATACCTTTTTTATGGTAATGAATAAAAAATATAGCAGTTTTTCATGTTCCTCTCTTCTCTAGTCCCTTTCCTTTTGTTCTTTTAACAACTGTAGTTGTTAAGTGCATTAAAAAAACAAAACCAAGCCCATTGTTGTTGAGTCGTTTCTAACAGAGTAGAACTGCCACAAAGGGTTTCCAAGGAGCAGCTAGTGGATTCGAACTGCCGACGTTTTTTTGGTTAGCAGCTGTAGCGTTTAACCATTGTGCCACCAGGGCTCTTATTAAGTGCATAATGAGGGTTTAATCATGCATTGACAGTATATGGCACCCCCATTCTTTTCCCAACTGTCAGTCATGATTCTTAAACTTCCTCTTATTAAAACAATATCCCCCAGCATGAAAACTTGATCTTAAAAGAAATGATCACATATTCAGGAATTGATGTTAACTTTTTAATGTAATAATGATATTGTAGTTGTGTTTTTTAAAAGAAATCGTAATCTTTACTGAATAAATATTTATGGATAAAAGGATTTCTGTTCCGGGATTTGCTTCGAAACAATCCCTGTGGTGTGAGGCAGTGAGTGAAGGTATGGATAAAATAGACCAGAAGTTAATTGTCTGAGCTGTTTATTGTATACGCAAGGATTCAGTATTTTCTCTACTTTTGTATATGTTTGAAATTTTGCATAATAATATTAAACTTTTGTTCATGGAAAGTAATTGTATTAAGTTGGTGAAGGCATACAGGTATTTTTAAAACAATGGTTTTAGCATTTAAGAGGACTATAAATGGACTTAAATAGTGTATTTCATTTTTGAAATAATAAAAGATGTCTCATATCAGTAGATAGTACATATGACAGAAATTTTTAAAAACCTGGTAAGCTTAGTTGTTAGTTACAGATATACGTAGAAAGATGATTCTTTGCATTTTAACTAGAACATTTTGTTACTGTTGGAATAGAAAGTGTTACAATTACCACTCAGCTGTTAACCCAAGATCAGAGGTTTGCGTCTACCCCAAAGTGCCTTGGAAGAAAGGCCTGGCGGTCTAATTCCAAAAACATCAGCCATTGAAACTGAAAACCCTATGGAGCACAGTTCTACTCTGACACACATGGGGGTGGTTTTTGGTTTGCTAATTAATATGCTAATTAATAATACAAATACATCTCAGTTGTTTGCTCTTTGTTGCAGGAAGATGAAACTCTTGGCACAAGTGATGCTTCTATAGAGGATCCTGTCATTGAATGGCAAAGTGAAAGTTCCTCCAGGTAGTTTTAATGGTTTTGGTTTGGTCAAAATTACTCATCAACCGTTTTAATATGTAACTATGTTATTGTAGGAATTTGATAAAATCAGAGTTAAAATACTATGGTATAACAGCAAAAGTACTAGGCAGGAAGCACTGAGACCCACTGTGTTTTCCTGGCTCTGCCAATATCTTTTCAGGCTTGTCACTATGAGCTTTAGTTCTTTCATCTGTAAAATGAAGTCCTTTTTAAATATAAGATTCTGTGCCTTGGCAGGTTACATGTATTTATTTCAGTTTTAAGACAACCACATTTAACCGTTTCGGAGAATAAGGTTCATCTTTTTTTAATGAAGATTTTGTGATTTGGATAGGAATTTTAAATCCTTTTATAGGAAACCAAGCATTATACTTCATCTAAGATTTCTTTAAAATCACTTAGATAGCAGTCACATATTGATATTTTTTCTCTTAAGTTAATACAACGTCAAACTATATCATTTATAATGTTGTTTGCTCACAAAATGATCATCTTTCAATTATGAGGCAGATTATTCCTTTTCTGTACTTACCTATTCATGATTCTGATTTATTTACAGTGATTCATCAAGTGAATATTCTGATTGGACAGCAGATGCTGGAATAAATTTGCAGCCTCCAAAGAGACAAACCAGACAGGCAACACGGAAAATATGTAGCAGCTCTGAGGAGGAGAACTTGAAGCCACTAGAAGAAAGGCAAAAGAAAACTAAACAGACTAGAAAGAAAGTCTGTAATTTTGCATTTTTTTTTTTTGGTGGTGGTTTTGTTTTGCCTTTGACAACTGAATATTTAATGACGCTTGACTTTTCCCTAAAAATAACTTTCCATCTGAGAAACTAAGTAAAAGTAGTTTAAAATTAATTTAAAATGTAAAGAATTTTTAAAATTTATCTGTTATCAAAATTACAGGCTCACTATAGCAAAGTTATAAAATAATAAGCCATTATAGTATAAAAATGTTATTTTCCTATTACCAGTCATAAATTTCTATGCTTTTTTTTCTTTTAAAATGGAAAAGTATGGTAATTAAATTGTGTAAGGCTCTTCTTCCATTTCTTTATGTATTTTTTATTTCATCTCAATTGAGTTTCTTTTCTCCACTATAATTTTGTTTAGATGATGTAAAGACAATCTGCATATTTTTTTGAATATTAATTTAAAATTTTATAATCTATACATCCTGTAGCCTATTACTTTAGTAGATAAAATTATCTTCTTGATTGATAGGCACTGCTTTATTGGCAAAGTGTTGTTGTGTAACTTGCATTTGAATTCACGTGGCATTTTTAGGGACACGAAGAATAAAATTTGTGATTTTTAGATAATATATAGTGTCTGTAAACCACAACTGAGCAATGCATTAAATACTTTACTTGATTATTTTAGTGGTACAAAATTTGTACAGAACTGTTAAAGGAAATGCTTAAAATTATGTATTTTAGGTTTTATTATAGCCTGATGTTTCTAACATTCTGGTTCTCTTCATGTATTTATGGTTTATGTATTTGTGAACTATATTTTAGAAAGGAAGACTGGTTTCTATGACAGGTGAGATCAATGAAGAATGGTTTGCCCCTCAGTGGATCTTGGATACCATACCAAGACGTTCCCCGTTTGTCCCACAGATGGGAGATGAGGTAATTATTACCTGCTCAAACCTTTCTGTCTTGCAGCCTTAAGAGCACTTTAATAATTAGTCTTAGGCCATTTATATTCTCAATTCTCTTACAGTTTTATATACCCTTGTCTTAACTGATTTGCTCAATTGTATAATTCTTGTGGACAATTACTGAGTGTTATTAATCTTTGTATCCTTTGTAGAGTCTAGCAGAGTGTCTTCAATATAAAAAAAATCAATCAGTTGTCATCGAGTTAGCTCTGACTTACGGTGACCCCATGTGTGTCAGAACAGAACTGCACTTCATAGAGTTTTCAATGGCTGCGATCTTTTGGAAGCAGATTGCTAGCCTTTTCTTCCTAGGCATCTCTAGGTGGACTTGAACCACTAACCTTTAGGTCCATTAATCATTTATACCATCCAGAGACTCCTTTACAGAGATATAATTGGAGCTTAAAAATAATACAATTGTTTTTGCTTGTACTCTAAAGATTACCACTTGTTCAATATGGTAGATGCCCAATCAACATTGAGATAAATTGATTGGCTATGAAGCCATGAATATAATTATCTTTGTTTTATCTTAATTGCCATTTAGGATTGAATGTTGTTTTGAATCCTAATTCAAGTCATAATCTTGTTTCTCTTTTTAAAAAAAAAGCCATACTCAATCTGATAGGATAGTTATGTACCACATTAACATCCATTCGGGCATCATCCGACCTTGTGGTCCAGTTTGTGCCCTCTGGAGAATGCCCACCTCCACCTCCTGATGCTCAACAGCTTCGACCCCCATGGCATGCACACGGTGAAGCTTATGGCACTGTGTTCCAAAACCGGTTCCCCTCCATAAACGTGCACAAGGTAAACCTGAACGCCATCAAATGCTGCCTTCCTCCTCCTCATCTGACTCCCAGGAGCTGGATTTCTGCCATTATAGCATCAAAATTGTTGCTGTGGGTGCAAGTTTCAGGATGAAGAAGCTTCTCCAGAGAAGTTCCCCAAAATGAGCTGTCTTCAGGCCCCCAGGCAAGCACAACATTAAGGAACTGGTGCAGGCCATCGCAGGGTGTGGCAACATGCAGGCCACACAGAGCTCACTGAGATTGGTCATCAAGATTCAGAAAGGTGATTGGGAAGGGAACCTGCAGTTCCACACAGGGGTAGACTAACTAGTAAACAGTGTACCTCAGGCTTAATTGTGTTTATTTAGTAACCTATAGTGCACAGTTTCACATGGGTTTGACATCATCGAAGTGGTGAAAAACAGGTGAGGTCGTGCACTACAGATTAGTAAGTAAGCACAAGTAAACCCAGTGTATACCTTGCTTATTGGGTACTCTGACCCTGAGTCTGTCAGTTTGGTGCATGAGACTGAGGAGGAGCTGCAGGCCATCCTGGCGGTCATGAAGGAGAGTCTGCGGCTGGAGGACCAGCGGGCCCACAACTTGCAGTGCAAGCAGGAACAGCAGAGAAGCCCACAAGAAGAGCCTGGCAGGCATGAAGAGGGCAAGGGGCAGAGGCCGATTGGGTCACTGATCCTGAGGACCCAGGCCCCTCCAGAGGCTGAAGGGTCCAGCCTACCTGAGGAGGAGGGTGAAGCTGAGTATTTCCACCAGGCAGTGGGCAAGGAGCCTGAAGAGGACATGTTCCCTGGGCTGACCAAGTGGGTACTGCTTCCTGAGCCTCCACAGAAAAAGCAGCGGGTAACGGATGGGAGCCCATACAACCGATGACTGCCCTGACAGGAAGCACAACAGAGAACCCCTGAGGGAGCAGGAGAGCAGTGGGATGCAGACCCCAAATTCTCATAAGACCAGACTTAATGGTCTGATTGAGACTGGAAGGACCCTGGTGGTCATGGCCCCCAGACCTTCTTTTGGCCCAGGACAGGAACCATTCCCAAAGCCAATTCTTCAGACATGGACTGGACTGGACAATGGGTTGGAGAGGGATGGTGGTGAGGAGTGATCTTCTTAGATCACGTGGACACTTGAGACTATGTTGGCATCTCCTACCTGGAGGGGAGATGAGAGGGTGGAGGGGGTTAGAAGCTGGCAAAATGGACACGAAAAGAGAGAGTGGGGGGAGAGAGTGGGCTTTCTCATTAGGGGGAGAGTAATTGGGAGTATGTAGGAAGGTGTATATGGGTTTTTGCGTGAGAGACTGACTTGATTTGTAAACTTTCACTTAAAGCACAATAAAAATTATAAAAAAAGGATGGGAGCCCAGGCAAGATGGGGCTCAGAGGGGCTTCACAGGGGTGTGTGCAGGGCTGGGTGCAGCTGCCTAAGAGAGGGGCTTCTGAGCTTGAGTCCCGGCAAGGCCAAGGGAAATGTCTAGGATTAGGGCTCAGAAATGCTGCCCTGGGGTTCCCACAGGGCTCCAAGTGCAGCCTTAGGTTTCCTTTTATGAAGGAGCTGTTTCCCTAACTCCACCCCTACCCCTATAATAAATGACTGACATTCCCAGAAGGGAAAAAAAAACTCCCTTTCTGGGGATGGGGGAAGGAGAGATAAGCACAGCTCAACTAGGCAGCAGCCAGCCCTGCAGCCCCACCCTCAGAAACAGGTTCCACTGCTGCAGGGAAGACTGGGTACCTGATCCTGCTCCCAAATGCCCAAGGTCAGCAGGCATCAGGACCCAGCCTGGGTCTGTCTCAAGAGAGCCTCCCTGCCATGACCTTCACAGGGCTGTGGGGCTCACCTGAGGCATCTGCAGCTGGAGCTGCCAGTTGGTGCACCACACAGCCCCCTCCACCGCACATGTGCCTGGAGCCCCAGGCCACACCTACCCAGGTGTTTGCACAATGTCCAAATCACATAATGTCCTATTTACAAAATGTATAGGAAACTTTAACGATGCATACCTGTACTAGAAGATAATTACCCCCTTTCAATACTTAGGGAAAGATCATTTTACAAGCAAGGCTTTCTTATTGGGCCTATGATTAAATAACATAAATAGCCATATTTATGATTGGTCAGTCAAAAAATCTTTAAAATTCTATCTGACAAAACATTTCATTTTCCTAAGAAAATTATGGTAGCATATTGGAATATTTGAGCTCCAGGTGGCTTGAATAGTCGCTAATAGATTTTAATAGTCATTAATTTTTGTTTGATTTAATGTTTATACAGTTTTTAATTTAAGACTAATAGTAGGAATATAATATACTCATTGTAATAAAAAAGGAGCAAAATCTTGCAAGTGGGTTCTGACAATCTTGGAACCAATAAAAATTTCTGCAGACTTTTCTGTAACCTATTTTATAGAGATGTACCAGAGATAGCTATTAACTGTTGTTGTTGATGGTTGCCGTTGAGTCGTTCCCGACTCATAGTGACCCTGTGCACAACAGAATAAAACACCATCCTCACAGTTGTTGCTATGCTTGAGCCTCTTGCTGCAGCCACTGTGTCAATCCATCTCGTTGAGGGCCTTCCTCTTTTTCGCTGACCCTCTATTTTACCAAGCATGATGTCCTTCTCCAGGGACTGATCCCTCCTGATAACATGATCCAAAGTATATGAGTTGTAGTCTCGCCATCCTTGCTTCTAAGTAGCGTTCTGGTTGCATTTCCAAAACAGGTTTGTTCGTTCTTTTGGCAGTACGTGGTATATTCAATATTCTTCGCTAACACCACAATTCAAAGGCTTCACTTCTTCTGTTTTTCTTATCCATCATTCCAGCTTTCGCATGCATATGAGGTGATTGAAAACATACTGGCTTGGGTCAGGCGCACCTTAATCCTCAAGATGACATCTTTGCTTTTTAACACTTTAAAGAGGTCTTTTGCAGAAAATTTGCCCAGTGCAAGGTATCTTTTGATTTCTTGACTGCTGCTTCCATGGGTGTTGATTGTGGATCCAAGTAAGATGAAATCCTTGACAACTTCAGCCTTTTCTCCGTTTATCATGATGTTGCTTATTGGTCCAATTATAAGGATTTTTGTTTTCTTTATGTTAAGGTATAATCCATAGTGAAGGCTGTGGTCTTTGATCTTCATCAGTAAGTGCTTCAAGTCCTCTTCACTTTGAGCAAGCAAAGTTCTGCCATCTGCATATCGCAGATTGTTAGTCTTCCTCCAATCCTGATGCCCCATTCTTCATGTGGTCCAGCTTTTCAGATGCTCAACATACAGATTGAGTATGGTGAACGGATACAATGTCGATGCATACAATTCTTGACTTGAAGCCATGCAGTATCCTCTTGTTCTGTTTGTATAACTGCCTCTTGATCCATGTATAGGTTCCTCATGAGCACAACTAAGTGTTCAGAATTGCCATTCTTCCCAGCGTTATCCATAATTTGTCATGATCCACAAGGATGAATGCCTTTGCATAGTCAGTGAAACACTGGTAAACAGCTTTCTGGTATTCTCTACTTCTAGCCAGTATTCATCTGACATCAGCAATAGTATCCCTGGTTCCATGTCCTCTTCTAAATCCAACTTGAATTTTTGGCATTTCCTTGTCGATATACTGCTGCAGCAGCTTTTGAATGATCTTCAGCAAAATTTTACTTGCATGTGATATTAATGATATTGTTTGATAATTTCCACATTTGCTTGGATCACCTTTCTTGGGAATAGGCCTAAATATGGATCTCTTCCAATCAGTTGGCCAGGTAGCTGTCTTCCAAATTTCTTGGCATAGAAAAGTGAGCAGTTCCAGTGCTGCCTCCGTTTGTTGAAACCACGCATCTGTCAGTTTGTCATACCGTGGTTGCTTGTGTGTTGCTATGATGTTGGAAGCTATGCCACCGGTGTTCAAATACCAGCAGGGTCACCCATGGTGGACAAGTTACAGCTGAGCTTTCAGACAAAGACAGACTAGAAAGACGGATTCAGTGGTCCACTTCTGAAAAGAACCAGTGAAAATCTTATGAACAGCAGCTGAGCATTGTCTGATATAGTGCCAGACGATGAGCCCCTCAGGTTGGAAAGCACTCAAAATACAACTGGGGAAGAGCTGCCTCCTTAAAGTAGTGTCGACCTTAATGACATGGATGGACCTTCATTTACTGATGTGGCACTACCCAAAATGAGAAGAAACAGCTGCAAACATCCTTCAGTAATTGGAACTTGGAATGTACAAAGTATGAATCTAAGAAAATTGGAAATCGTCAAAAATGAAATGGAACGCATAAACATTGATAGATATCCTGAGCTGAAATGGACTGGTATTGGCCATTCTGAATTGGACAATTATATGGTCTCCTGTGCCAGGAATGACAACTTGAAGAGAAAATGGTGTTGCATTCATCGCCAAAAAAAAAAAAAAATTCAAGATTTTCCCTGAAGTACAACACTGTCAGTGATAGGATAATAACCATATGCCTACAAGGAAGACCAGTTAATACGACTATTATTCAAATTTATGCTCCAACCACTAAGGCTAAAGATGAAGAAATTGAAGATTTTTACCAACTTCTGCAGTCTGAAATTGGTCAAACGTGCAATTGGAATGAGGTGATAATTACTGGTGATTGGAATGTGAAAGATGGGAGCAAACAACAAGGATTAGTAGTTGGAAAATATGGCCTTGGTGATAGGAACGATGCCATAGATAGCATGATAGAATTTTCCAAGGCCAGCAATTTCTCCATTGCAGATACCTTTTTTCACCAACATAAACGGCAACTGTACATGTGGACCTCACCAGATGGAATACATGGGAATCAAATTGACTACATCTGTGGAAAGAGGCGATGGAAAATCTTAATATCATCACTCAGAACAAGGCCAGGGGCTGACTGCAGAACAGACCATCCATTGGTCATATGCAGGTTCAAGTTGAAACTGAAGAAAATTAGAACAAGTCCACAAGAGACAAAGTACGATCTTGAGTATATCCCACGTGAATTTAGAGACCATCTCAAGAATAGATTTGACACATTGAACACTAATGACCAAACACCAGATGAGTTGTGGAATGACATCAAGGACATCATCCATGAAGAAAGCAAGAGGTCATTAAAAAGAAGAGAAAGACAAGACCTAAATGGATGTCAGAGGAGACTCTGAAGCTTGCTCTTGAATGTCGAGTAGCAAAAGCAAAAGGAAAAAATGATGACGTAAAAGAGCTGAACAGAAGATTTCAAAGGGCGGTTTGAGAAAACAAAATATTATGATGGCATGTACAAAGACTCGGAGATACAAAACCAAAGGGAAGAATGCCCTCAGCATTTCTCAAGCTGAAAGAACTGAAGAAAAAAATTCAAGCCTCGAGTTGCAACACTGAAGGATTCTTCTGGAAAAATGTTTAATGACGCAGGAAGCATCAAAAGAATGTGGAAGGAATACAAAGAGTCACTATACCAAAAATAATTGGTCCACGTTCAACCATTTCAGGAGGTAACATATGATTAGGAACCGATGGTATTGAAGGAAGAAGTCCGAGATGCGCTGAAGGCACTGGCAAAAAACAAGGCTCTAGGAATTGACAGAATACCAATTGAGCTATTACATAGCCTTATGAATAAGCCATTATTTTCTCATTATCTTTATGTATTATTAAAATGTTTCCTTTCATAATTGTGTCTTCGTATAGATATTGGACTTTTGAAACAATGCTTGTTTGTGTGGTTATGTTAATAGAATATGTTCTGATGAAGGCTGTAGTAATTACAAACTTGAAATGTTTTCAGCATAATCCCAAATCATGATTTCTTATATTTCTTGCCTGTTCTTATGGGGTCTTAAGAGGCATAATGTTGAATTAATCTTAGAAAACTTAACAAAACAAGGATCTATATACTCTAAGATCTGATGAGAGTTGTCTCCACTGTGTTGGACCATTTTTTCTCAGTTCAGACCTTGGTGGAATCTTGTTCCTTCTATTTTGTTTTACTTGGTACATTCTCATATGCTTCGAGCAGGGCCGGGTTACCCAATAAGCAAGGAACATACGGGCTTACTTGTGCATACATACTAATGTGTAGTGAATAATTTCACCTGTTTTTTACCCTATCAATGATGTGAAACCAATGTGAAATTGTTTACTACAGATTAGTAAGCAAGCACAAGTAAGCTTGTGCGTACCTTGCTTACTGGTTAATCCACCCTTGCTTTCAAGACTAATGTGTATTAGGTGAGGACAGATGTCTGATAATTCGGAAGGTGTATAATCGAATCAGATAGTGAAATAAATATGTCAGACATAGAAATTTTTAAGGAACTCAAAAAGGCAGAAATATACTTTTTGTATAATTGATCTCTTAATGACTGCATTACTTTTTACTTCATCTAATTACTTTTTACTTCATCTAAGTATTATTTTCCCTGGAATACCCCTCCCACAGATCTTTGCCACTCAAAATGCTCATTCTTTAAGGTCTAGCTCAAATGCTGACTTCTCAATGTGATCCCTACCTTCCGCTTGCCTTCCCCTCCTTTCTCATGAGTTTTCCCACCTAAATTATTCCTCTTTTATGATTCATATTACATTCTGCCTTGCATTATAGTTGTATGTCTACATGTACATCTGTGTCCTTGAGGGACACAAGATGTTTAATCAGTATTTGTTAAGTTCAGGAAGACATTATGTGATAAGGAATTCCTGAATAACATGTTTAGTATTGGCTTTTTTATCCCTACAATTATGTTTATATACAAAGATTTAAGTCTTTTTCTACTTGTAATTTTAGCTATTAAAAATTGTTACTTACACAATATTAATTGGTAGTATATGTCAGTATATTTTTTAAAACTCATAGTTCGGTATTTTTTATATTGTATTTATTTATCTCTATCCCTACTTTTTTTTTTGGTTTTTACCCCTACTTTAAAAAACTTTGTGGTTTTTCTTTTAATGACTTGAGAATGTGGTTGTAAATGCTGTCTTAGAAGAGCTGAAGGGTTTCGCCAAACTCTTGAGTTCATTTTCCTTCCGTACCAGTTTTTTTTTCCTATTTAAAATTTTTTTATTGTACTTTAAGTGAAAGCTTACAAATCAATTCAGTCTCTCATATAGAAATCTATACACACTTTGCTATGTACTCCTAGTTGCTCTCCCCCTAATGAGACAGCACACTCCTTTTCTCCACCCTGTATTCCCTGTGTCCATTCAGCTAACTTCTGCCCCCTCTGCCTATCTCTCCTCCAGACGGGAGCTTCCCACATGGTCTCATGTGCCTACTTGAGCCAAGAAAATCACTCCTCACCAGCATCATTTTCTGTCTTATAGTCCAGTCCAATCCCTGTCTGAAGATTTGGCTTTGGGAATGGTTCCAGTCTTGGGCTAGCAGAATGTCTGGGGACCATGACCTCCGGGTCCCTTCCAGTCTCAGTCAGACCATTAAGTCTGGTCTTTTTATGAGAATCTGAGGTCTGCATCCCATTGCTCTCCTGCTCCCTCAGGGGTTCTCTGTTGTGTTCCCTGTCAGGGCAGTCATTGGTTATAGTCAGGCACCATCTAGTTCTTCTCGTCTCAGGCTAATGTAGTCTCTGATTTATGCGACCCTTTCTGTCTCTTGTGCTCATAATTACCTTGTGTCTTGGGGGTCCTTCATTTTCCTTTGCTGCAAGTGGGTTGAGACCAATTGATGCATCTTAGATGGCCACTTGCTAGTGTTTAAGACCCCAGATACCATTCACCAAAGTGGGATGCAAAATGTTTCCTTAATAGATTTTATTATGCCAGTTGACCTGGTTGTCCCCTGAAGCTATGGTCCCTAGGCCCTGCCCCTGCAACTCTGGCCTTTGAAGCGTTCAGTTTATTCAGGAAGCTTCTTTGCTTTTGGTGTAGTCCAGTTGTGCTGACTAATTTCATTCAGCATAATGCCTTCCAGATGCCTCCATGTTATGAAATGTTTCACGGATTTATCATTGTGTGAATATGCCATAATCTTTTTGTCCATTCATCCGTTGATGGGCACCTTGGTTGCTTCCATCTTTTTGCTATTGTAAACAGTGCTGCAGTGAACATGGGTGTACATATATCTGTTCATGTAAAGGCTCTTATTTCTCTAGGATATATTCCGAGGAGTGGGATTGCTGGATCGTATGGTAGTTCTATTTCTAGCTTTTTAAGGAAGCACCAAATTGATTTCCAAAGAGGTTGTACCATTTTACGTTCCCACCAGAAGTGTATGAGTGTTCCGGTCTCTCCACAACCTCTCCAACATTTGTTATTTTCTGTTTTTTTGATTAGTGGCAGTGTCATGGATTAAATCGTGTCCCCCCAAAAAATATGTGACCATACCAGTTCTTATGTGAATGCGCATAACAGAAAACTTTTCATTTAAGTCTTAAAACTACGCCATTTAGTAGCCTGTGAGTGATTAGAAATATATATGTGTGTTGGGTTGGGTTTGGCTTGTTTTTTGGTATGCGTGTATACTATGTAATACACCATGTGTATAAAGTGTGTAATTTTAGTATTAAAATATTGATATTTAGAATATAAATTATGATTTGAAATATGGTGCTTTAGAATATGACCAGTTTTGTGTACATTCGTCATTATAGTTTCTTATTCTTCAGCAGACTTACGAAGTTGCTAGGCAGAAAGGACCTGTGTGTGCAGTGCTTATGTTACATGGTACTTAGTGCAGGGCTGCATAAATATGGGTACTGAACATCATTTCATGGTGAAAAGCACCTTAATTGCACAGATTTTTTTCAAAATTGTAATCATGTTTGTTGCCTACAGAAGAGGGTGTTTATAGGCATGTGTATTGGGCTGTATAGAATTGTGAAGGAGGATGCTACTGTTTAATACCTTACTTTTTTTGTTTCAGCTTATCTATTTTAGGCAAGGACATGAAGCTTATGTGCGGGCTGTAAGGAAATCAAAAATATACAGCGTTAATTTACAAAAACAACCATGGAACAAAATGGACCTCAGGGTAAAATTGCCAGTTTCATAAGCAATGCCATTGAAGTTGCTTTGGAATTAAGTTATTTGCCTATAGGATTTTTCTCAGCTTCATGCATACTTCACTGCTGATTGTGTGTCCAAGATAAGGTGATATACAATACTCTCATACAGCTGAGTCTTGTGGGTCACATTTTATATTTTTTCCTGAATTTATATGCCATGTATTGTCTTGATTATTTTACTTAATTTCCTTCAAGCTTCAGGTCCTCTAGTCTATACCATTTTGTCATTAGAGCAAAGCAGGAGAGTTCCCTGGTTGGAATATTTTCCCTATCAGCAACTTTGTACAATCTAAAGGCTCTAGAACTGACTGGGTGTGTGGACTACGAACACCCTCAAGGCTCTGTCAGCTTTTGGGTTACATTAAATGTCGTAAATCCCAAGAAGCTCAGAAACTTATGCTTTATGGAATCTTTTGATACACCTATGTAGTTACTTGGTATTGAGTAAACTAGACATAGATATGTTTATCTTTTGGAGAAGAATATTCTGTTTGTAATTATACTTCCATTCATATATATATGTAATTTCTGCTTAGGTTTATGTGTTTTGTTCTCTTCTGACTTGGAGAACAAGCACCTAAAGGGCAATGTTATTATAGTTTTCAGGTAAATGAAGGGTTGTTGTGTGATGATAATTAGCAGGAAGGATACAACAGGGAGAATCTTTATATCTATTGAAGTAAAGATTTAGTTTAGACACTTGTAAAAAAAAATATATATATATATTGTTAAGTTGTACATTGCTAAAGTATGTTTAAGTGAAAGTCATGGTTCACTAATAGAGTAGATGCTATTCTGGATCAGATGGAGGTTGAGTTCTTTTTTAGAATCACAAATGAATAAAACATGGTTTCTTATTTTTAATTCTAATCCTGTGGTTTTAGGAAATTGTGGAGGCAGCATGTGTGTGGTACAAGAACCTGGGCTTTGGAATAAGACCTGAATTTGAATTCCAGTTCTGCTCTATGCTAGTATATAATTTTAAGCAAGTTAGTGTATGTCTGAGACTCAGTTATGTCATCTGTTAAATGTGACTAGTAATAAAATAATGTGTAAGGATGTTCTAGGATAATATTGTAGGCATTTAAAAAATTTAAGTCTACTCATCAAACACATACACATACATGTACACCTGCACATTCGCAGACTTTATTTCCACTAGCAGAGCAATTCTTAAGCCCGGCAGAGCATCATAATCCCCTGTGGAGCTTTCTCAAGATATATATGACTGAGCATTACACCAGACTTAGTGAATTAGATTCTATACGAGTAGGCTTTAAAAATAGGTTACTCAGAGGATTTTGTTGCTTATCCTTGGTTTAGAATTAAATGAACTACAACCACCTGTTAATGTTCAGGAGCCATGTCTTATTACCATTAACACTTAGTGTAGTGCCCAGCACTTGGTAGGTGTTCAGATAATTTTCATATTATTTAAGTAATAATATAGTATGCAAATGTTAGCCAATTTATATTGAAAATAATAATATATTGGTATTCTCATGAATAGGAGCAAGAGTTTGTTAAGATTGTAGGAATCAAATATGAGGTTGGACCGCCTACACTATGCTGCTTGAAACTTGCATTTCTGGACCCTATTTCAGGCAAAATGACTGGGGAATCTTTTTCCATTAAGTGAGTAGCTTTCTCTGGCTGTGTGTGTGTGTGTGTGTGTGGTGTGCATGTGTGTATTTTAATACCTACTGTGTATTCAGTAGGATACAGGGCTCTTTGGGAGAAGAAACACTGAAACACTACAGGCTTCAGAATTAATAAAGACCGGAGCTTAATTCTTGGTTTCTCCACTTAAACAGAAAGTTACTTAACTCCTCTGAATCTATGTCTTCATCTGTAAAATGGAATGGAGATGGTAATAGTTTCCTCAGGGTTATTGTGAGGAATAAAAGAGAAACCTTTATAAAGTGCCTCGTAGTTGCTTTTATTTCTGTTAGTAATAATAGTAACAATAAGTAAGTGGTGCATTTCTTGAAATTGAGTTGAAATCTAGGGAGATGAAAGAACATTAATTCATATCCTTGTTTTAAGGCCCTTAGTATATAATACCTTGTATTAAGCTTTGAGAAGCTTTAAGAGCCTGCATTGGTATCATTACATTATTAAAGTGAGTAGCAGGCCACTCCAAAACAGATCATTGCAGATGAGGTTTAATTTAAGTTAAAGCATTTTAGGAAGCTTTGCAGTATTTTGTCTGATGACTCCACATTTAACTTATGTCCTTGAATATTTAGTAACAGTTTTTTTATATATATTACTAAATATACTCTATATTAATTCACATGTGCTTTATTTTCTGTGTAGGTATCATGACATGCCAGATGTCATTGATTTCCTTGTGCTACATCAGTTTTACAATGAAGCCAAAGAAAGGAACTGGCAGATTGGTAAGTATAAAATTGTCCCTTAATAACTGTTAAGTTTGAAGTAGACTAACTCTTTTACTCTCATTTAACAAAAAGAAACTAGTTTAAAAGGAAGCTGGAAAAAGCATTCAGACAAATTAGAAAAATTAAACTGAATTTTCTTTTCAGTTATGTTTAGGTGCTTTTGTGCACATCATGCATGGCATATAGTCTCTAATCCTTCTACAGATACCCACTCTACTAGAATACAAATATGAATAAAAAGGAAATTCTCAAATATTAATTGACCTAATAGAGCACTCTTTATACTTGGGCTCTGAAACAGACCATACTTATTGTTGTTTATTTCCTTCCTTCCTTCCTTCCTTCCTTCCTTCCTTCCTTCCTTCCTTCCTTCCTTCCTTCCTTCCTTCCTTCCTTCCTTCCTTCCTTCCTTCCTTCCCTCCTTCCCTCCTTCCCTCCTTCCCTCCTTCCCTCCTTCCCTCCTTCCCTCCTTCCCTCCTTCCCTCCTTCCCTCCTTCCCTCCTTCCCTCCTTCCCTCCCTCCCTCCCTCCCTCCCTCCCTCCCTCCCTCCCTCCCTCCCTCCCTCCCTCCCTCCTTCCCTCCCTCCCTCCCTCCCTCCCTCCCTCCCTCCCTCCCTCCCTCCTTCCCTCCCTCCCTCCCTCCCTCCTCCCCTCCTCCCCTCCTCCCCTCCCTCCCCTCTCCCTGCCTCTTCCCTTCCTCCCTCCCTGCCTGCCTCTTCCCTCCCCTTCTTCCCCCTTCACCTTCTCCTCTCTCCCTGCCTCCTCCCTCCCCTCCTCCTTCCCCTCCCTTTCTCCTTCCTTTCCTCCCTCTTCTCCCTTTCCCGATCCTCCCTCTCCCTTCCCTCCCCTCTCTTCCCTCCCTTCCTTCCTTTGTTTAGAGACCTGCATTAAATAAACTACAACCTCTCTTACTCTCTTTTTTCTTTCTTTCTCCCTTTCATCCCCTCCCCTGCCCAAAAGCAATATAATGTGAGGGGGAAAAATTAATTTGTGTATATATTATCATAATATATATAACATAAGGCTTCTTTAATTTCAGACAACTTTTTTTGCACATTCACTTTTATATGCCTGGATTTTAAAATGTATTTGCAGCCGTAGCAAATACATAATTTTGAAAGTATGGGGCCTTACACTGTGACTTGGAATCCTGGCTCTATCTCTATTTGATCTCGGGCAAGTTTTTAACTCTCTTTGCCTCACATCCCTCCTGTATAAAATGGGGATCACACAATACACATATATAAGGTTAGTGAGAGGAGTAAATGAGTTAATGTATTAAAAAAAAATGTATAGACACATAAAATTGTACCTGGCACATAGTAAGCACTATGTAAATGTTTGCTATTATTTTTTGAATTCTCCTAATACATAAAAAACATTTTTGTCCATGATGGTTTGGTTCTGTAATCCTTAGGTATTTAGAAGCAGAAAACTAGTATGAGAAGATTTTTAAAGGCAAAAAGCTAAAAGCAAAAAAGAAGGAGAAGAAGAAACAAACATATAGTACAATGAGGATCCCAAATAATTGATAAAGGTTAAATTGTGTTTGGGTAGCCTTTTTGTAAGTTAAGAAGACATGGAGATATGTGATTTATTTCAGAAAGATTTCCATCATGTGAAAATCAAAATGCTTGAAACTTCTGATAATGCTAGATACAATACTACTTGTGTATTCAATGAAAGTAGCAATTTAGAGTTGAAGCAGAGCTAATGTTCTCAAGAGCACTCTTTTAAAAAATTTTAAAAAACATTACAGGTGATAGATTTCGCAGTATAATAGATGATGCCTGGTGGTTTGGAACCGTGGAGAGTCAGCAGCCTTTTCAACCAGAGTATCCTGATAGTTCTTTCCAGTGTTACAGTGTTCAGTAAGTATGGTTATTGTACCTGATAATAATGCTGTAGTAGTATATGGGCGTTATATAAACCTTACCAGGAATACCTTTTTATCTGTCTTATCTAGTCTGACAATGTACCTGTAAGAAAGGAATTTGATGATAAACCTTTCTGTCTAATATGCATACTAAAAGCAAAGCAGGAACTGAAGGCTTATTTCTAACTTTCTTATGTCCTTATTTTCTCTTAAGAATTTCTGCTTTAGAAAAGAATTGCAACTATTTTTTCATAGAGAATACTGAAATTCATTGTGTTTAAAGTAATTGTTAGAGGCCTTCAATGGTATAAATTCTAGGCAGAGGTGATTGCATTATGTTTATAAAAACCAAACCTGGTGCCGTTGAGTCGATTCCAACTCATAGCGACCCTATAGGACAGAGTAGAAATGCCCCATAGAGTTTCCAAGGCGTAGTGGTTAAGTGCTATGGCTGCTAACCAAAGTGTCGGCAGTTCGAATCCGGCAGGTGCTCCTTGGAAACTCAATGGGGCAGCTCTATCCTGTCCTATAGGGTCGCTATGAGTCGGAATCGACTTGACGGCACTGGGTATTGTTTGTAAGAGGTACTACTTCCCAACGACATTTACTTTAATTCTTCATGAAATTCCAGAATTTTAAGATTCCTAGTGAATGAAGTTTTCTTGTCAAGAATGGTAGAAGAAATGTTTATTCTGCAAAAATTGACTTTTAGTCTCCATATTGCAGATCAAAAGGAAATAATAAGATTTTTGGAAGGACTTTGATAATTAAGCTA
Organism: Elephas maximus indicus; assembly: GCF_024166365.1. Lineage (NCBI taxonomy): Eukaryota > Metazoa > Chordata > Mammalia > Proboscidea > Elephantidae > Elephas > Elephas maximus. The sequence goes on from NC_064846.1 coordinate 86,321,000, forward strand.
TTAGGATAAAGTAGATTATTTCATGGAAAGAAGTAATCTATTAAATTGACTCTCTTAACCTGAAAGATATTTTTCAAAAAGATCTTTTTATTCTTTTCCCTGGCCTAATATTGAATATACGCTTTGTTAGAAGGAAAAAATAACAAGTAAAACTAACAGACTTACTGTCATCTCTGTTTCATACTGGTAAGCCATATTTTCTTTATTTAAGGTTATTTATTTTAGCAAAATTATACTTTAAAGACAACAGTATTGTCCTGTTCCAAATTTTACCCCAAAACGTTATGCAAATTATGCTAGTATATAAAAGTAAGTGTTGTGAATTTGATATGCATCTTGTTATTTTTTAACAGCTGGGACAATAATGAGAGAGAAAAGATGAGCCCCTGGGACATGGAGCCAATTCCAGAAGGCAGTAAATATACTTTTAAAAATGATATACAATCCTTCTAAAAGTAAAATGACAATAGCATGATATTGGAAACTAATTATTTCTGATTTTTTTTTTTTATCGTACACCTAGCTGCCTTTCCAGATGAAGTTGGTGCTGGTGTTCCTGTGTCCCAGGAAGAACTGACTGCTTTGCTATACAAACCCCAAGAAGGAGAATGGGGAGCTCATTCTAGAGATGAGGAATGTGAACGGGTTATTCAGGGCATCAACCACCTTCTTTCCCTGGGTATGATGAATGTGAAAGAATATTACGAGAACTGAAGGTTGCTGGGAAACCAAAAGAATTTTAAGTTCTTTAAACCACCCCCCCAAAAAAAACCAGCTGCCGTCGAGTTGATTCCAACTCATAGAGACCCTATAGGACAGAGTACAACTGCCCCATAGGGTTTCCAAGGAGGACCTGGCAGATTCAAACTGCTGACCCTTTGGTTAGCAGCCGTAGTACTTTACCACTACGCCACCAGGGTTTCCAAGTTCTTTAAAAGGAAATGCATTTTCTCACGGTACACTTCACTTTTAACTTAAGAAGCACGGTTACTCGTTTTAATGTTAACATTTTTATATGCTTGGCCAAAGTGATGACTTATAACTTTTTAACACTCTGGAGACTAATAACGAAGGCAGGCATGTAAGTGTCTTTTTGTTTCTCAAGTCATTTGGCTCTCTAGCTATTCCCTGAGCCTTAATTTGGATGGGTTCCTTGGTAGGTGAGTAATGTTTCTTAATCACAATGATAAGGAGCCCTGGTGGCACATGGGTTAAGCGCTTGGCTGCTAACTGGAAAGGTCAGCAACTAGAACCCACCAGCCACTCCTTGGAAGAAAGATGTGGTAATCTGCTTCCATAAAAATTACAGCTTTGGAAACCCTATGGGGCAGTTCTCCTCTATCCTATAGGGTCCTTATGAGTTGAAATCAACTTGATGTCACACAACAACAATCACAACAATAGTTATAGTTCCTAAAACATCATTTGAGAAGTTTAGCATTTATTCAGGAAAGACATAAATCTGAAGTTAAACACAGTGCTTCTTTGAATTTGTTTCCTTTTACTGAATTTGAATCCAGTGTGTCATGCATGATTCATAGATATGTTCAAATGAAAGAGTAACGTTAAAACGGTATTGGTCTAATATTTGAATAATCGAATCATTGTTTTAGAAATGTAGTATATTACTCTCTTCTTGTATATATATTAATTTGTGTTTGTTAACATGAAATGTTAAGTTCCTCTTAACTGCTGTTTTTTTTTTTTTTTTTTTTTGGTAATTTTGTAGATTTTGCCAGCCCTTTTGCTGTTCCAGTGGATCTCAGTGCCTACCCCTTATACTGTACTGTAGTTGCTTATCCAACTGACCTCAACACCATCAGGCGGAGACTTGAAAACCGCTTTTACAGGTCTGTTTGGTTTTACCATTTATTATAAAATCCACAACTGTATATCTTTTTCTTTCCTTTTTGTGTGATGGTACACTGAGATCTGTGTTTTCATGTGTAAAATGTCATTCAAAAGACTCACTCCAAAATTTCTTTTAAAAATTTTAAACAGCTAATTTCCCTTTATTCAGTAGATTCTCAGTCTTGCAGGGTAAAAAGGTGGTAGGGAAGGAAAGACAGGAAATTAGCGGTAGCATAAATCATGTGTAAAACAAAACTACAGTTAACTTTTGATTATTAAAGGCAGATTAAGTTGTTTATAGATTCATTGCAATTAAGGTGCTACATAGACTTGGAAAGCATGCATAAATCACACTATTGGGGACTTAGCAGTTAATAAGATCTAATTCTCAGCTCTGAAAATGTGTATAGGAAAAGATCCAAGTTATTTTTTGCTTCGTTTTGGATTTGTTTTTTGGTTGGGGATGATGATTATGGGAGGACTATAGAGGACAGCTTTTGGTTCCTCTCTCATCCCAGGGTCCCTGTGCCCTAACCACAGTTATTCCATGAACTGGTTAATCTGCCTCTTATAATTGAGAATTAAATGTATTTTTATAATACCCTATATATTTTATTTATTAATATATCATAAAAATAACTAGATAAAAATCTGTTATTTTCTACAATCTGGTTTGTTTTTTTTTTTCTGCTATTCTTGTAACTTCCCCTGAAAACTAAACATTCTCTTGACTTTATCAAAACACTTTATTTTTGCTTGTTTTTTTGTCAAATCACTATTTACCCATAATGTTTTGAATTAGGTTATTCCAAATTTTAATATGCAGTCCAGTGGTTCTAAATTTTTCCCTGTGCTTCAAATACTGTGACTGTATCATCTTCTTTTAGTGCACATCAGTAAATACATATATTGGAATGCCTTTGACATACCATGATAAATACCTAATTGTTCTATGTTGTCTATTCCTAGAATATGCTTTAAATGTATCAGCCAAGACTAACAGAAGGTGTTTTTTCTTTCATAGGAGAATATCAGCATTAATGTGGGAGGTACGCTACATTGAGCATAATGCCAGAACTTTCAATGAGCCAGACAGTCCTATAGTCAAAGCAGCCAAAATTGTAACTGATGTCTTACTTCGCTTTATTGGGTAAGAAGCATTTTCTCTTCCAGATGTGCTAACTTCTGGGGTTTTTCTTAATTATTGAAATGTATTTTGACTTATCTTGTTTCTTAGGGATCAGAGCTGTGCTGATATACTGGATACTTATAACAAAATTAAAGCAGAAGAACTAAACAGTACTGATGCAGAGGAGGTAAGAATCACAGCATGATTAGGAATGAAATCTTTTTCTCTTATTTGAAGTAGAGTATTGCATGTAAGTGTTATAATTGGCAATGAGCAGTGAAACAGATTTCTGAAAGTTGACTGAACACCTGCATCTTTTATATTAAACTCTTTAACTTGTGTTTAGATGGCATATGCCAAAAATGTAATTGTGCAACAATATTTAGAGACAAGTAGTTATCCTATTTGACTCAGTAGATTTTCATGATAAGAAATCAACACTTTATTTTTCAACCCTTAAAAACAAGACAAAGCACTCAATATTTTAAAAGAATGTTTAGTTGATGGGAATTTTAGTATGAATTTTGTTTTCTATACATTGTATATAAAATATTAAAATATTTCAAAATTTCAGCTTTGGAAGTGTCAATTTTTAGTAATTTCATAGAATTGCTACTTGATTTCCTTTATGGAAATTTGTAAACATAAACCAATCTTTTCTTAATGAAATAGAATCAGTACTCTCAGCAGACCCTCATATGTGAGATTTTCCCACCAATTTCTTTTTTTTTTTACCCAGCCATTTTTGACTGGAGGCTATGGTACAGAGAAGCAAAAACCAAGATACGAGTCTAGAACAATAATAAGAAAGTGATAATTCAGAAATTTTTAGTGGAAACCAATTCATCCTAGGGTTGAGTGACTCAAATATGCTAGATTCTATTGAAGTGGCATGAAATATTTTGCATGTTTATTTTGTCTGTATCGTTAATCTCCAAAATCTACTGTTTTTTTTGGTTACTATTTCATAAAAATATATGTGACTGTAAAACATTGTAAGTATTCTTGGAGTTAAATGTTATTTATATAATAACAATAAAGAAAACACAAATACACCAATTAAATATTATCCCCCTGGAAACCATGAAGAATTTATCATACTTATTCCTTATATTTTCTTTGACCTTTCACATAAATGTGCTTTGACTCAGGATTTGATATAGCAAGAATTTCCCTCATAGTAGCACTACTCAGGATAGAAGACTAAAGTAAAATGTAATTCAACAGTTTTATTTTTACAAAGGAGTACCAATAACTCATGAGCTACTTGTATTTTCTCCTAGTCATTTTTCTTATAATTTGAGTTGCCATCACCAGGTGAATAGTGGTGCCTGGGCCTTGCCTCTTTGTCTTAAAATCTTATCCCTTAGATACATACCATCTTAGTTAGCTAGTGCTGCTGTAACAAATACCATGAGTCGGTAGCTTTAAAGAACAGAATTTTTTCTCACAGTTCGTTGCTGTGTGCTGTGAAGTCAGTTCTGACTCAGAAACCCTATAGGACAGAGTAGAACTGCCCCATAGGGTTTCCTAGGCTTTAAATCTTTATGGGAGCAGATCGCAAGGTCTCTTCTCCTGCAGGGTGGCTGGTGAGTTCAAACCACTGACCTTTTGGTTAGCAGCCAAGTGCTTAACCATCACTCCACCAGGGCTCCATTCCCACAGGAGGAAGAAGTTTGAATTGAAGGCATTGGCTATAAGGGAAGGCTCTCTGTCTGTTGGCTCTGGGGGAAGATCCTTGTCTCTGTCTAATCTGTTCCTTTTATAACTCTGAAGTGATTAGGTTCAGGGCACACCCTACATTGATATTGCCTCGTTAACATAACAAGACTCAATTCTCAAAGGGGATTACATCACAGGTATAGGGGTTAGGATTCCAACATATGTTTTGGGGGAGAACACAATTCAATCCATAACAGATACTTAACTGAATCTGTAAAAAACGGAAACCAATCCAGTTGTCCCAGTTGTCGTGGAGTCGATTACAACTATGGTGACCCCATGTGTGCAGACATTTATATTTTTCCTATAAGAGAACTGTTTATTGAAATAGCAAAGAATTAATCATGAGTAATTTGTGATTATAGTATATTAAATTAGCATACCATAGAATACTTTTTTTTTCTTTTCAAATACTTTTTTAATCTTTTCAAATACTAATACCTATTTAGGTACAACTTCAGTGGATACCAATCGCTACACCTTTTCCTTAATTTCCTATGCTAATTTAAGGAGAAACCATTAAGCTCTTTCTTTCCCAGTATATTTTCCAGTTTGTAAAGTTTGGAGTTAGTCGCCCTCCAGCCTTTGTTCTGCTGCCTGCTTTAATGAACGAAAATTCATTGTGATTGCATTTGCCTTTTATTTGTATATTCCATCTAACTTGTAAGACATTGAATGTAACTTAATGTCTTCTCCCACCCTCCCCATTTAATTTTAGGATACAGAAATGGTTGATTTAGATTCAGATGGTCCTGGTACTTCATCTGGAAGAAGAGTGAGTGAATAAATCAACTGCTGAGAATAAAAATTTTCATCCTTCCTGTGTCAGGTCCCTAAGGCCACCCCCACATTTGGAGAATCGCCAGAAGGTTCACAGGACTTAGCGTATCATTGTACTCATGGCCAAGATTTATTAGAGTGGTGTAGTAATATATGCAGCTGGATCGTAAGGGACAGACACACAGGCAGAATCTGATCGAATCTGTGTACAGACTTCCTATGATCCTCCTTCTATGAGGGAGTCATAGACCAGACTTTTCCCTCGGCAGTGAAAATGTAGTGACAAGTGCAATTAGATACTCAGTCCCTAAGGATTTTATTGTGGGTTGGTTATGTAGGAACCCTCTGCCTAGCACATACCAAGATTCCAGACTTCCAGATGGAAAACAGGTATTCAGCACAAATAACATCATTTATGCTAGGCACAGTAAACTACCTTTATGATTTAGGAAATGGTTCAAGTGCCAAGTTCCCAGATGCCAGACAAGGGCCATCCTTAAAAACAGGCCCTTCTAAAGATGGCAACCTCATACCTGCTATGATAACACTTTTCTACACACTTCACCTCTGTGGTAATTAGACATATAGTCAATTCTATTTAAGAAACAATTTCCTTTGAAAAACTGAAAGAAATCGCTACAAAAGCATCAAATGTAAAGGCTGGAATTTATCAAGTCCACAAAGAATTTATTAAAAAAAAAACTCTTTTAAATGTTGCTTTGAGAAAATTATGATGACGTTGTCAAGTATACTTAACTATCAGCAAATATTAAAGCATTAATAACTTAATCTGATAGAGAAAAAAAGCATTTGTTCTTCTGTACTTTTTTGGAGGCTCAGATTTCTTAAAATGAGTATTCAGAATATTAGAGTTCTTTTGATTTCCATTGTAAGAGTCTAGTTTATTTTGTTTTCAAGGAGAACGTTGTCTAATCTAAACTAAGAAAAATAGCAGCTGCTCTATTTTTCATAGATATATTAACATCAGGAATACACGAGAAAATCAATGTTTGGAAAGTTAAAGAAAGAACTTTTAGATATAATTCTATTAAAATCTACAGGTCAAATGCCGAGGCAGAAGACAATCTTTAAAGTCTAATCCTGATGCTTGGAAAAAACAATGTGAAGAACTCTTGAGCCTCATTTATGAACGTGAGGACTCAGAGCCATTTCGACAGCCAGCTGATCATCTTTCTTATCCAGTAAGTATACCCAGTACCGTTGAGTCGATTCTGACTCATAGCGACCCTACAGGACAGAGTAGAACTGCCCCATAGAGTTTCCAAGGAGCGTCTGGAGGATTTGAACTGCCGACCCTCTGGTTAGCAGCCGTAGCGCTTAACCACTGCGCCACCAGGTTTCCCGGTAAGCATACAGTTATTTAAATAATTGCCAGTGTCATAATTTCCCATAAGTATACATGCTCACCACTTTGCTGGTGGCGTAGTGGTTAAGCGCTACGGCTGCTAACCAGAGGGTCGGCAGTTCAAATCCTCCAGACGCTCCTTGGAAACTCTATGGGGCAGTTCTACTCTGTCCTGTAGGGTCGCTATGAGTCAGAATCGACTCAACGGTACTGGGTTTGGTTTTTTTGGTTATACATGCTAAGGTTTAGTTAAGAGCCACTTTTTCCTGCCTTCATTCCTTCTCTCTTTTTTCTTTCTTGCTAGTTTATCTTTGAATCATGAAAGCGGGTAGTGTGATTAGCCATGTCTTTCTAAAATGCCTATCATGTACTTAGTATGTAAATTATACAATTGTAAACCAAATTTGAATCTAAATTTTCTTGCTATTCCTTCCAGCTTTTATTTCAGATATTTGTTTAATAAATTCTACTAACTTCTAATACACTGTTCTACATACTGTAGATGCTCAGTGACGTATGTCAGTACTGTTTAATTTATACTAGATATGTTAGTTATCTAATATGGTCTCGTAGAGTACCAGTCTACCAATATTTCTTTCTTTTCACCAAAGAGAAACACATGAGAAATTATAGGATTCCTTTTCTAGGATTATATCTATTTATACATTGAATTAGCTTTTATTATAGGTAGCAAATCTAACTTTTTCAAAGAAAAGGTACAGCAGTATTTCAGAAATACATTAGACCATCCTCTGAGTTTATTGCACACCAGTATTCTTGTCTGCATACACAGGTTTCAGTCAGGAAGAAATAGCGTTCAAATTAGGAACAAAATTATGTTCAATGAAGCCCGTTTGTTTATTTGTAGGGAGTTAGGATAGAATACATTAGTCTCATGTTTTTCATAGCAGAGAAGAATGGTCAATGTAGAATACCTTCACCTTAAATTACAACCAGTAAAAACATAGTTCCTATTTATGGATCTCTGAGCCTTAAGTCATAGTTGTATTCTAAGTCTTGATAGTTTGTTATGGTGGCCTGGAAGCGCAATTTGTTCTCTTTACCCTAATAGGGTCATCAAGAGCAAGAAGGAGAATCCTCAGAGTCATTTGTTCCAGAACGACAAGATCCATTTATTTCTGAGGTAGGCTTTGTAGTCTCTTAAAATATATACTCCGGTTGTTTTTGCCTTCTTTTTCTTTGTAAAATATTCATACTTAAATGAGCCTTTTATAATTTGTTAAAACTATTGTTCAACTCAGTATCTTTTCACTCTTGTTTGGATTTTTGTTTGGTTGTTTTTTAAATCAGCACCTGCTTCTTTTTTTGTTGTTTTTATTGTGCTTTAAGTGAAAGTTTACAGTTCAAGTTAGTTTCTCATACAACGATTTATACACACATTGTTATATGACCCTAGTTTCTCTCCCAATAATGTGACAGAGCACTTCACCTTTCCACCCCAGATTTCCCGTGTCCATTCAACCATTTCCTGTCCTTTTTTGCCTTGCCTTCTCATCTCACCTCCGGACAGGAGCTGCCCATTTAGTCTCATGTATGTCCTTCAGCTAAGAAGCACTCTCTTCACCAGTATCATGTTATGTCTTATGGTCTGGTCTAATCGTTGTCTGAAGAGTTGGCTTTGGGAATGGTTTCAGTTCTGGGCTAACAGAGAGTCTGGGGGTCATGTCTTCCGGGAACCCTCCAGTCTCAATTGGATGAATTAAGTCTGGTCTTTTTACTAGAATTTGAGTTCTGCACCCCACTTTTCTCCTGCTCCATCAGGGACTTTCTGATGTGTTCCCTGTCAGGGCGGTCATTGGTGGTAGCCAGGCACCATCTACTTCTTCTGGTCTCAGGCTGGTGGAGTCTGGTTTTTGTGGCCCTTTCTGTCTCTTGGGCTAATATTTTCCTTTTGCCTTTGGTGTTCTTTCTGCTTTGCTGCAGGTGGGTTGGGACCAATTGATGTATCTTAGATGGTCGCTCTTTAGCTTTTAAGAACCCAGTTGCCACTTACCAAAATGGGATGCAGAACATTTTCTTAATAAACTGTGTTAATGCCAACTGATTGAGATGTCCCCTGAAACCATGGTCCCCAGACCCCGCCCCTGCTACTCTGTCCCTTGAAGTGTTTGGTTGTATTCAGGAAACTTCTTAGCTTTCGGTTTCGTTCAGTTGTGCTGACTTTCCCTGTATTGTGTGTCGTCCTTCCCTTTACCTAATATAATTTTGTCCACTATCTAGTTAGTGGAAATCCTGGTGGCGTAGTGGTTAAGTGCTACGGCTGCTAACCAAAGGGTCGACAGTTTGAATCCACCAGGTGCTCCTTAGAAACTCTATGGGGCAGTTCTACTCTGTCCTATAGGGTCGCTATGAGTCGGAATCGAATCGAGGTCACTGGGTTTAACTAGTTAGCGAATTCCCCTCTCCCTCCTTCCCCACCCTCGTGAACATCAAAGAATGTTTTCTTCTGTGTTTCAACCTTTTCGTGAGTTCTTATAATAGTGGTCTCATACAGTATTTGTCCTTTGGCAACTAACTAATTTCACTCAGCATAATGCCTTCCAGATACCTCTATGTTATGAGATATTTCTCAGATTCATTGTTGTTTATCATTGCATAGTATTCCGTTGTGTGAATATACCATAATTTGTTTATCCATTCATCCGTTGATGGGCACCTAGGTTGTTTCCATCTTTTTGCTATTGTGCACAGTGCTGCAGTCAACATGGGTGTGCATATATCTATTCGCATGTTGGCTCTTATTTCTCTAGGATTTATTCCAAGGAGTGGGATTGCTGGATCATACGGTACTTCTATTTCTAGCTTTTTAAGGAAGTGACAAATTGATTTCCAAAGTGGTTATACCATTTATATTCACACCAGCAGTGTATAAGTCTTCCACTCTCTCCATAACCTCTCCAACGTTTATTATTTAGTGTTTTCTCAATTAATGCTAGCCTTGTTGGAGTGAGATGGCATCTCATTGTAGTTTTGATTTGCATTTCTCTGATGGCTAATGATCGTGAGCATTTCCTCATGTATCTGTTAGCCACCTGAATGTCTTCTTTGGTGAAGTGCCTGTTCATATCTGTCTTAGTCATCTGCTGTAACAGAAATACCATAAGTGGATGGCTTTAACAAAGAGAAATTTATTCTGTTACAGTCTAATAGGCTACAAGTTCAAATTCAGGGTGTCAGTCCAGGGGAAGGCTTTCTTTCTCTGTTGGCTCTGTAGGAAGGTCCTTGTGATGCAGCAGCCTTCCTTTGGTCTGGGAGCATCTCAGCACAGGAATCTCAGGTCCAGTGGACACACTGCTCCTGGCACTGCTTTCTTGGTGCTATGAGGCCTCCATGTCTCTTTGCTCACTTCTCTCGCTTATATCTCAAAAGACATTGGATTACGACACTATCTAATCTTGTAGACCTCATCAGTATAACTGCCACTAATGCATTTTATTACATCATAGTGATAGGATTCACAACATATAGGGAAATCACATCTGAAGATAAAATGGTAGACAATCATACAGTCATACAAGGGAATCATGACCTAGCCACGTTGACAGATATTTTGGGGGGACACGATTGAATTCATGACAATATTCTTTGCCCATTTCTTAATTAGGTTGTCTTTTTGTTGTTGAGGTTTTGTAATACCTTGTAAATTTTAGAGATTAGAGGCCGATCGGATTCGTAGAGACAAAAATTTTTCCCAGCCTGTAGGTTGTCTTTTCATTCCTGTGGTAAAATCTTTTGATGAGCATAAGTGTTTGATTTTTAGGAGCTCTCAGTTGTCTAGTTTCTCTTCTGGTATATGTGCATTGTTAGTAATGTTTTGTATTCTGTGTATGCCATGTATTAGGATTCCTAATATTGTCCCTATTTTTTCTTCCATGATCTTTATCGTTTTAGATTTCATACTTAGGTCCTTGAAACATTTTGAGTTCGTTTTTGTGCATGGTGTGAGGTATGGTTTTGGTTTCATTTTCTCACAGATGGATATCCAATTATGTCAGCACCATTTGTTAAAGAGACTGTCTTTTCCCCAATTAATGGACTTTGGGCCTTCGTCAAATATCAGCTGCTCATAAGTGGATGAATTTATGTCTGCATTCTCAATTCTGTTCCATTGGTCTATGTGTCTGTTGTTGTACCAGTACCAGGCTGTTTTGACTACTGTGGCGGTATAATAGGTTCTAAAACCATGTAGTGTGAGGCCTCCCACTTTGTTCTTCTTCAGTAATGCTTTACTTATCCAGGGCTTTTTCCTTTTCTGTATGAAGTTTGTGATTTGTTTCTCCATCTCATTAAAAAATGCCTTTGGTGGTGAGGAGTGAGCTGCTTGGATCAGGTGGACACTTGAGACTATGTTGGCATCTCCTGCCTGGAGGGGAGATGAGAGGGTGGAGGGGGTTAGAAGCTGGCGAAATGGACACAAAAAGAGAGAGTGTCTCATTAGGGGAAGAGTAATTGGAAGTGTGTAGCAAGGTGTATATGGGTTTTTGTGTGAGAGACTGACTTAATTTGTAAACTTTCACTTAAAGCACAATAAAAATTATTTAAAAAAAATGCCTTTGGAATTTGGATCAGATTGCATTGTATCTGTAGATTGCTTTGGGTAGAATTGACATTTCACAATGTTGAGTCTTCCTATCCATGAGCAAGGTATGTTTTTCAACTTATGTAGGTTTCTTTTGGTTTCTTGCGGTAGTGTCTTGTAGTTTTCTTTATATAGATTTTCTACGTCTCTGGGTAGATTTATTCCTGAGTATTTTATCATCTTCGGGGCTATTGTAAATGGTATTGATTTGGTGATTTCCCCTTCAGCATTTTCTTTGTTGGTGTAGAGGAATCCAACTGATTTTTGTATGTTTACCTTATATTCTGATACTTTGCTTAACTGTTCTATTAGTGTCTATTTAGCTTTTTTGTTGATTCTTTAGGGTTTTCTGGGTATAAGATCATATCATGTGCAAATAGAGATACTCTTACTTCTTCACTACCAATTTGGATGCCCTTTATTTCTTTTTCTAGCCTAATTACTCAGGCTAGGACCTCCAGCACAAGGTTGAATAATTGTGGTGATAAAGGGCATCCTTGTCTGGTTCCCGTTCTCAAGGCGAGTGCTTCCAGACTCTCTCCATTTAGGATGATGTTAGCTATTGACTTTGTATAAATGCCCTTTATTATGTTCAGGAGTTTCGCATCTATTCCTATTTTGCTGAGAGTTTTTATCATGAATGGGTATTGTCGAATAAATGCCTTTTCTGCATCAATTGATAAGATCTTGTGGTTCTTCTGTTTTGTTTTATTTATGTGATGGATTACATTGATTGTTTTTCTAATGTTGAACCACCCTGCATACCTGGTATGAATCCCACTTGAGCATGGTGAATCATTATAGTTTTTGTTTTGTTTTGTTTTGATATGTTCTTGAATTCTGTTGCTAGAATTTTTTTTGAGGATTTTGGTATCTATGTTCATCAGGGATATTGGTCTTAATTTTCTTTTTTTGTGGTGTCTTTACCTGGTTTTCGTATCAGGGTTATGCTGGCATCATAGGAGTATTCCATCCTTTCCTATGCTCTGAAATACCTTTAGTAGTAGTGATGTTTACTCTTCTCTGAAAGTTTGGTAGAATTCTCCAGTGAAAACATCAGGGCCAGGGCTTTTTTTGTTGTTGAGAGTTTTTTAATTACCTTTTCAATCTCTTCTTTTGTTATAAGTGTATTTAATTTTTCTGTGTCTGTTTATGCTAGTTTAGGTAGGTAGTGTGTTTCTAGAAATTTGTCAATTTCCTCAGGGTTTCCAAATTTCTTAAGAGTATAGTTTTTCATAGTATTCTGTTATGATTCTTTTAATTGCAGTTGGGCCTGTTGTTATAGCGCCTTGTGTGGGGTTCGATGAGCGTCTTGAATAGATATCTTCTCATCTTTCACAATATCAGGGAATTTTTCTGCCAACAAATCTTCAACAATTCTCTCTGTATTTTCTGTTATCTCCCCCTTCCCCCCACCCCCACCACCTTTCTGGTACTCTAGTCCCTTGTAGGTTATTCTTCTTGATAGTGTCCCACATAATTCTTAGGGTTTCTTCAAGTATTTGAATTGTTTGATTTTTTTTCCTCAAATATGTTGGTGTCAAATGCTTTATCTTCAATCTCACTAATTCTGACTTCCATTGCCTCAGTTCTACTCCTCTGACTTTCTATTGAGTCGTCTAATTCCGAAATTTTATTATCTTCTGGATTTCTGTTTGCTGTCTCTCTGTGGATTCTTGCAGCCTGTTAAATTTGTCATTGTGCTCTTCTGTAATCTTCCTAAGTTCCTTTATTGCATTGTCTGTGTTCCTTGGCTTTTCTGCCTTTTGCCTGATCTCTTTCCTGATCTCTTGAAGAGTTTGTGTATTAATCTTTGTATTGTACCTCCAGTAATTCCAAGAAGTTCTCTTCCTCCATAAAATTTCCTGATTATTTGTCTTGAGAGCTTGCTGAAGGCATCATGAGCTTGCTGAAACCATCATGGTCTGCCACTTTATGAGATTTGATATTGACTGTTGTCTCCGAGCCATCCATAAGTTATTGTTTTTATTTATTTTATGTTTGCTTACTGTGTCGTAGTTTCTTGTTTTGTTTTAATATGCCCAAATAGGCTTCTTATGTGAGCTAGTTTGATTATTGGTGCCTTTGAAGCTCTAACGTTCTGTCACTGGGTGGTTAGACTAGGTATGTGAGCCCAGGAGTCTGTTTTCTTGTATGGGTTCAGCTCAGGTGTCCAGGTAGTAGGTCACCAAGTGTGTGGTGCAGCCTCTCACCTACAGTCCTAGATGGGCAGGGGCGATTGGAGTAGGCACAGGTATCTGGATGTAGTAGGGCGTCAAGCGCTGAGCAAGGCAGGGGGATGATGGCTGCCTCTGAGTGTCTTGGAGGAAAGCGTGTCCCTGTTCCCTGTAGTGCATAGGTGGGTGGGTTTTGCAGCCAGACTATGGGAACCCAATGCTGTTGGCTTTAAGGGCTGGGAGGCACCACTTATTCTTGGACCCCTGTCGCAGGTGGCTAGGTGGCACAGGTCGAGCGACCAGTCCTAAGGCCCCTGATGTAGGTGGGTAAGTAACCCACTTAATGGGCTGAGTGGTGTCAGATGTCACGAACATGCTACTCCACCATACAGATGATACAGTGAAGTAAGGCTTCAGGTATATACTCTGTTGTACTGTGCTAATGAGGGCCTGTGCTGTTGAAATGGGTCCACGTAGGTCAATGTAGGGAGAAAGGCATTCAAAATCACTGGACCCCTTATGCCTGTGCCTAGGCAAAGGAGCTGTGCCTGCCATGAGTTCCCGGCTTAGGGGAGCTGGCAGATTATTTTTTCCTGTTTGTTAATTTGTTCCCTCTCCAAGGCTGGAAGAATGGCTCAGAGGGCATGACAGGCCACTTTTCTGGTCCAGGGGAAGCAGCAATCGCTGAAAGTGGCCCAGACCTGGAAGATACTAGGGAGGGAGCAGCAGATAAATAAGAGAGAGGTTCTTCCCAAATGGGGTGTTTTTTGGTTCCACGCAGTATGTTAGATGCATGTACTTATCTTTTGCCAATTGATCACCACTCTTCACTGGCTCTGGAGGTTTGAGTAGATTCTCCGCTGCTCAGCCTCTCCCAATGTGGAAATTGCATCCCAAACGCCACTGCTTTCCTTACCACGCATGGCAGCCAATCCCGCCTGCAGGGTGCTGGTTCCCGCCAAGTCAGTTCTGGCAACTCCTCATTGCTTCTGAACTGTCTCTCCCTCTCCCTGCCACTCAGTCCCATTCTTCAACTTTGCCTTTGATATTCAGGGCTCCTAGATAATCTATTCACTTGTTTTTTTGGGCCTTTGTGATAAGAAGGACCACAGGAAGCATCTAACTACTACGGCATTTTTGGCTCCACCTCAGCACCTTTTCTCAGGAGTGTTCTCTGTAGCATCAATTTAAGGTGTTTATTTGTTTATGTAAATCTAAAGCTGTTGTAGTAGAATAGAAAACATCGATTACAACAATACAATTGCGTATGTATTATAGCTGATTATACCCAGTGGGACTTCATTCAACATCCTGACTGGGTCTTTTGAATTTTGGTATCATACTCCACCGGTTGCAACATTTTCCCTCAATGTAAATATTAGTGTTTCATAAGGCATAATGTGTCGAAATATTTTGGTTTTTATAATATAAGCCCCCCAGAAAAGAGTATATTTAGAGCAAGTGTGTGTTCTCATACTTTGAAAAATATTTTTTCTTTTTATAATACCTATTCTTTACCCCTTCTTCTGGCTCTTTGGGTTTCTCCCTTGGGGGTAATATGGTGATTTTCCTTCTTAATGATTTTAAGTAGAATGAAGGCTCTAATGCTGACTATGGTTTTACCCCAAAACATGTTTATTTGTTGAAGGGTGTGCTGTATATAGGTAGAACCTTCAGGTGTGATTGTATGTGATAACCCTAGGAATATCTAAACTAGGACTGCAAAGATTTAACATGATTCTCCTTCCTTCCCTAAATGAAATCAACCTAATTCTGAATTTATGAGACTAAATAGATGAAATGAAAGCATCACATTGCCTAAAACAAAAAAATAAGGGAAGGGCACAATCATGGCCAATTTGGCTTTGACCTGTCCTCACAGCTGGAAATATATAGTTATGTATGTGGCATGTGACTAATTGTATCTTCTGCCTTCATTAAGCAGTTTTCCAGGGGCTTGTTAGGGGCCTGCATCTGCCTTTAAATATGAACTGAAATTCTATATTATAGACTCTGAAGAGATGAAACTAGTGGCTGTGGATTTTCTATTCTGTCCCTTTAGAGTCATTTATCGTTATTGACTGCAGGTGAGGGCTAAGTTTCTCTTGCAGACCCCTACTGTTTTCCTGATTCACCAAAAGAGCCTTAAATGGATGGTTTGAGGCTAGGGGTAGTTGGTAGATGAAAAATAAAATGTTTCATGATAGATTACATCAGTAGGTGATACAATTCTCATTCCCATTGTATTATTCAGTATTGTTACCAGGCTTGAGTATTTAATAGCACATTCTCTTTTGTAGGATTATCAAGATGTTATAGACACTCCTATGGACTTCAGCACTGTGAAGGAAACTCTGGAATCAGGAAACTATGCTAGTCCTCTGGAATTTTACAAGGATGTTCACCAAATATTCAGCAACTGCAAAGCTTATACCTCTAATAAAAAGTCAAGGGTATGAGAAAACAATCGTAGATGGGTTAATTGTCTAAGCAATTACACATATTGAACAGTGTTTTTTTCACCAGTATTAAAACTGCTAAACAAATACATACTGCAGTTTTGACATAGTTACTGAAGTTTCTCAGTGTCTTCTGTGCAACCTGGATTATTTATTAGGTGTGCGTGAAGATACACTTAACAGTCACTCTGAATTTAAACACGTTTTCTTTCCTCTCCTACCTGTCTTTTTGACTGTTTTAGTAGTACTTATATTTAAGCTATTAGTATTACAACCTGAGATTACAACCCTAATCTTTCCTCCTCTCTACCAGAGAGAGGTCAAGGAAGGGAGAGGTAGTAATTTGAGTACCCTTTAATGTGTCCAGTAGATGCTTTGAAAATAAAGGTGGTTGACAGCATTAATTTATATGAAATATTTGAATTGGCTCTGAATATTCCTGTTCCCTTTATTATGACAAATAGCGAACCATACTGGAAAGGTATAACTATTTTTACTCATATTTAACAATTTCCCTTTGTTTTCTCAGAATTTATCTTGAGAACAAAAAATTTAGTAGTAACAATTTTTGTCTTTTAACTTGTAAATAAGTTGCACAACAAATACATACTTTCCCACTTCCACCTCACATAGAATGAATTTTCACTGGTTTCTACAGGCAAAATTTTTTTACGTTTACTTTGTACGCCTTGATCCTGATTGTTAGAGTAACATATATTCTCTATAAAAAGTTTGGAAAATGCAGAGAAGTATAAAGAAGAAAACAAAAATCATCTATAAATCCCATCACCCATTTTTATTTACACTTAATATTTAATGTATATATTTGTGTATTTTTATACACACATATGTGTATACTTATATATTCTTTAAAATAATAAGTTTCATATTTTGAAACCTTTTTAAAAAGTATATAAACACTTTCCCATGTCATTTATAACTCTTGTAAAATTGGGTTTTTAATGACCGTATTGTAATCTAGTAAGGAGCCCTGGTAGCACAACAGTTAAGCAGTGGGCTGCTATCTGAAAGGTCAGCAGTTTAAACCCACCCAGCAGCTCTGTGGGAGAAAGACCTGACGATTTCTTCCGTAAAGATTACAGCCAAGAAAACCCTATAGGGAGTGGTTCCTCTCTATCATATGGGGTTGCTATGAGTCAAAATTAACTCCAGGGCCCCTAACAACAACAGCAACAACAACATTGTATTCTGCTGTATGGTAGTTTTATGTTATTTAGCCAGTGTCCTGTTGCCAGAGATTTAGGTTATTTCCAGTTTTTTACTTTACTTGTATAATATGTAGCTAACATCTTTAACATTGTTGAACATAAAATTTTTGTGTGTGCAGTTCTCTGATAGTTCCTTAAGATAAATTCCCGGAGATAAACTTAATGTCCTAAATATTTGCATATCTTTAAGGTTTTTGGCACATGTTGCAAGTTGTCTTTTAAAAAACTGTTGCAGTTAAAATTCCCACTGGCAATATATGAGTCTTTTTTTCCCATCCTTGCCAACAATGGCTATTATCTTTGGAAAATGTTTGTTAATTTTTAGGTGAAAATGTTATCTTGTTTTAATTCTGCAGGAAGAATTTTTCGTATGTATAAAACAGTGCATATATTTTGTCTAGAATAATGATAGTGATGTTGTTCCAGGCGTGTCGATACCTTTTGTGTTTTATACAGTTAAAGTAGTTGATAAAACAAGACTGTAATTTCCACCTTTTCAGATCTATAGCATGACACTGCGATTATCTGCCTTATTTGAAAGTCATATTAAAAATATTATCTCTGAATATAAGTCAGCAATCCAGAGTCAGAAGAGGAGAAGGCCACGGTACCGAAAACGTCTAAGAAGCAGCAGCAGTTCATTATCTAGTAGCAGAGCTCCTAGGTATATTACATTGATGTAGCATTTTATGTTTTCAAGCATTGTGTATATATTATCTCATTTCTCAAGGTTTATGAATGATTCAAGGGGATCCCAAGTGATTTTGTTTTTTGGAACTCTTGTGCCTATATAGAGATGGCGTTAGCCATCCAAGACATTGTTTATGTGGATTTTATTATACTGAAAACTTTTTTTTTTATGATGGAGATTTAACTTTGTCGAATTACCAATTTGAGACATTTCACTTGAATTTTAGGGCATTTCTTCTTTGGTTACCTTAAGCATTGTGTATCTGTCTATCATACTGTCTGGAGTACTGGTGGCACAGTGGCTAAGTGTTTGGCTGCTAACCAAAAGCTCGGCAGTTCAAATCTACAAGCCCTCCATGGAAACTCTATGGGGCAGTTCTGCTGTGTCCTGTAGGGTCACTCTGAATTGGAATCGACTCAACGGCAATGGGGTTATCATACTGTCTATTGTAATATGTTGCTAACATAGAAAAAATGCTCATTATTTTATGTATTTTTACTTGTAGTCCAAAAGGGAAACAGAAACAAATGAAGTTGCAGCCTAAAAATGACCATAATACCTCAATGTCTTATGCCAGGACTAGCTCTCCTTTCTCGTCTCCTGGTAAATACATCTTTTGTTTTTGGTGTTGTTTATCTCAGTTTAATACTGAAATTAAGGATATGGAAGAGGCAGCATAGTTTATAGTGCAAAGAGCAATGGATTTGGATTTAGAAAAGTTGTATTTTAGTCCCAATTCCACTCGCTAGCTGCGTGGCCTGGATGAAACATTAGACCTTAGGACTTTTAGTTTCTTCATTTAATAAATAAAAGTGTTAGACTAGATGAATTTTAAAGTCTCTTCTAGTTTTAAAACTTATGTGCCTGTATGCTTCTTAACATCTATAATACCTAAAAACCCTCATCTACAATATATTTACCAACATTATGGAGGTGGGTTCCTTGAACAAGTTTCTGACATTTTGCACCTGAAAGTGTAGTGATGATAAATTGTCTGTTCTCAAATTATTGAAATTTTTTCTTAGAACAACGTAATATCTATGTTAAAGTAAAATAATTGAGTAAGACAAAGTTTTAAAAAACAGCCTATTTATCTTTTTTGAAAACATGAGAGTTAACATTACAATCTTTTAAAACGCTTAAGTTTCAGATACTGCTGAAGGGCTTTCACTCTATCTGCTTGATGATGAACTGGATGGGCCATTTTCTTCATCGAGCTTCAGTGGATGTAGCCGAAGTGGAAATAGCCACGATCCGGGAAAAGCCAAGTCGTTCCGGAATAGAGTTTTGCCAGTTAAACAAGGTAGGAAATAAATATGGACAGGACATTTATTCTTTGTTTCCTTATAATTGTAGATAAGTCATTTAAAAACTGATGTACTTAAGTAGTAAAAAATGAGTGTGTCCTTATACTTTATGAGGATTTTAATATTATCATATTGGAGTAAGATAGGGTTTCATATCCACAACTAGGAAGAGGCCATTAGCAGATTTCTAATATTTTCAAACATATTTAGTGTTTTAAAATAAAATGTAAAATGAATAGAGGAAAACTAAATGTAGGTTTTTTTTCCCCTAGCACATAAGAGCCAGACTGTTGGACACATTTAGGATTTTTTTTAAATACATTAAACCAGGTTAACACAAAAGGATAAAAATTCCAGGTGATCTGTAAATAGGTCTCATATTTTTGTGAGTCACCTCAATTAAAAACTGGTTTAGGTTGAGAAGTGAGCCTTCTTTGTGTAAATACCCACTTCTGCCCCTTTTGTTTGGTTTTTTGGTTACATAACTCCGATTTTCTCTTTCCTAGGGGCCTGATATATCAGTAACTCAGTGGTTTTCAGACTGTACTCTGCCCATTTCTAGGGGATCCCCAATGGTACTTCAGGAATTCTCAGAAGAGTCTTCCCCATTCAAGCAGAACAGCTTTTTAATTTTACGTAACTTTTTATTTGAAGGAAAATTTTCCCTGCTTAAAAAAGAAATACTGGCCTAGTTCATTATCATGTGCTTCTATCTTGAACCGTGTCAGGGGGCATCACTTATCAGAAATATTTGAAGGTTGTTGTTTTATACAAATTTTCTCCTTACACTCAATCCTGTAGTATGGATACTGAATATATTCAAAGGAAGTTCTAATATGTTCAACTATATGAAGTTTGTGAAGAAGAGTTAATATTCTTTTCCAAATATCTTTATAGAAATATAGACTTTAATTTGTTTAAATTTTTAGTGAAAGATTAAGTACCTCGTTCATTGTTATTTAAGCATCAAATATCTTAAAAATAAACTTCCAAAGTTATATTTTATATTGGTTATGTGAGAGATATTGAGATATATCTGATTACTTTAAAATAATTTGTGCCTTTATTTTTCTCAGTTTGTATCTTCACTCTCTCCTCTTATCCTGCTGTAAAATTGCATACTCATAACCCTGCCTTCCTTGATTTTGCCCTCCCCCTCATTGTTAAGCTTTTAGAGTAGTCAATACATTAACTGCCTGTATTTTGTCCTTTGTAGTGTGGTTTCTGTCCCATCACTCTCCTAAAGCTATTCTACCCAGAATGATCAGTAATCTTCAGACAACCTAGTGTCCTTTTCTTAGTCTCACTCTGCTTGATCTCACTGTATCATTGCACCCTATTGACCTCCCTCTCTATGAAATCTACTTCCTGGTCTCTACACTTCACTGGTTCTCCTATATCTTTGTTACTATTCTGTTTCTTATTTGGGCCCCACTTGCTCCCTAGTTTAAAGCATTTCCCACTTTTTTTTTCATCCTACAGAAAAGGAATCCAATGGCTGTATCAACCATCTTTATGCTGATGACTCCCCAAATTCATATGTCCATCTCTCATATGTAGCCCTGGTGGTTCAGTGATTAAGAGCTTGGCTGCTAACAAAAAGGTCTGCAGTTTGACTCCACCAGCTACTCCTTGGAAACCGTATGGGTCAGTTCTACTCTGTCCTATAGGGTTGCTATAAGTAGGAATCGACTCAGTGGCAATGGGTTTTTTTTTAATATGCAAATCTCTCACACGTACATCTCTCTACCAGTCTCATTTCCAGTTGCTTCCTAAAAAAATTTTTTCCTGGGTGCTTATCATCTTTCCATCTTAAGCTTGCTTTTTCTGTATTCACTATTTTAGTAAATGGCACTACCATCTTCCTAGTCACCCAATTTTAAACTCTTGACTCTCCTTTTACTCCATATATTCTGTCAGTTGCCAAGTTCTATGAATTCTTTAATCTACTTAAATCTGTCTTATCTACAGTTTATATTGCTATCACCTTAGTCTCTAGCCTGGACTATTAGGATAATCTTGTAACAACCCTAACCTTTTGTCTTTTCAAACCTTCCAGTCCACTCCGGTTTTCCTCCTACCTCACTGCCCATTCCTTCTCAATTGTTTTTGGTGGTTCTTTCTTACCTTTAAGTGTTAGAGTATCACAGGTCTCATTCCTATTCCTCAGCCACTTTCTCTTTTCTTGCTCTCTCAATTAGTTCACCCAGTTCTCATGACACTGAATTGTCAAAGTTATGTCTCCAGCTCCAACCTCTTCCTAAGCTCCAGACTTGCTTTTTTATCCACTGCTTTTTATAGTTATTTATTTAATGTCCCCCCTTGGATCTCTTGTAGCATCTAAAACTAGAATCTTGGTATTTCTACCCCTTGTCCAAGCCCATTCCTCCTTTAGTGTTTTCCAACTTAAGAAAATGTCTCTACCATTCACCCAGTTGCTCAAGCCATAAAATTTAGGAGTCAACCTTGATTCTGTTTTTCACACCTGGCATCTCATCTGTCAGCCAGCCCTATCTGTCCAACTTTTAAAATTAAGGTTGCTCCTGGTGGCTCCTCTTGAAGGAAATATCCCAAATTTAATAACTTCTTATCACCTCTATTAGTACCTCCTTCAGAGTGCTCTTTTAAAAATGTAATCAGATACTGTCACTCTTCAGCTTAAAACCGTCCTCTGGCAGTTGTATCCTACCAATCCCTGTTTTTGAATTCCTCTCTAGTTACACTGGCCTTCTGTTTCCTCTATTGGAATGTTCTTTTCTCAGATCAGTTCATTACTCAAATACCACCTCTAAAGAGAAGTCTTCCATATCTCAAATATGGCCCTGCTGCCACACACTCAAACTCATTTTACCCTTGTTTCTTTTTCTTTATAGAGCTTATCACTACTTAAAATTATATTGCCTATTTATTCACTTGATTATCTGCCAGTCTATTCTCACTAAAACTTAAATTCCAAGAGTAGGGACTTTGTCTCATTCCCACCATATTTAAGGTCCTAGCATTCCCTTGTCCATAGTAGGTGTCTTAGTTATCTAGTGCTGCTATAACAGAAATACCACAAATGGGTGGCTTTAACAAACAGAAATTTATTTTCTTAAGGTTTAAGAGGCTAGAAGTCCAAATTCAGGATGCCAGCACTAGGGGAACGCTTTCTTTCTCTGTCTGCTCTGGAGGAATGTCCTTGTCTCTTTTGAGTGTCTGCTCCTGAGCAGTCTTCATGTGGCTTGGCATCTCTCTTCTCTCATCTCTGTTTGCTTCTCTATGCCTAATCTGCTCTATTTATATCTCAAAGGTGATTGGCTTAAAATACACACTATACTGATATGACCTCTTAACAAAGAAAACCCATTCCCAAATGGGATTATAAACATAGGTATAAAAGCAAACCCATTGCAATGGAGTCAATTCTGAGTCATAGCGATCCTATAGGACAGAGTAGAACTGTCCTATAGGGTTTCCAAGGGGTGGCTGATGGATTGGAACTTCCGTCCTTTTGGTTAGCAGCCGAGCTCTTAACCGCTGCACCACCAGGGCTCCATAACTGCAGGTTATAGGGGGTTAGGATTTACAACACACATTTTTGGGGGATGCAGTTCAATCCATAACAGTGGTTATAAGTTCATACTCCAACACCCTCCATGATCTTACCCCATCTATCTTTGGGCACTAAATGTTTTTTGATAGACTGCTTATTCTTCTTTTGAATATAAAGAGCAATCTTATCAGTATCAAAACTTAACTTTTAAAAATCATTCTTGATTTAGATCACCCCCTTGATGGACCTATTACAAATGGTGATGGCAGAGAGCCTCGGACAGGAATCAAGAGAAAACTACTTGTTACATCAGAAGAAGATGAAAGCGTGGGAGGAGAAGAGAAAGAGAAAAAAGAAATAAAAGAGAAATCACATTTATCCTCCTCAGAGAGTGGAGAGTTAGGATCCAGTTTAAGTTCTGAAAGTACCTGTGGTTCTGATTCTGACTCTGAATCAACTTCCAGAACAGATCAAGATTATGTAGATGGAGACCATGACTATAGCAAATTCATACAAACCAGACCTAAAAGAAAACTCAGAAAGCAACGCGCCAATGGAAAAAGAAACTGGAAGACAAGAGGCACTGGAGGAAGAGGCAGATGGGGCAGATGGGGCAGATGGAGTAGAGGAGGCAGAGGAAGAGGAGGAAGGGGAAGAGGGGGTCGAGGGAGAGGTGGAGGTGGCACTAGAGGGAGAGGGAGAGGAGGAAGAGGTGCTTCTAGAGGAGCTACCAGAGCCAAACGTGGACGTATTACAGATGATGAATTTGATACCATGTTTTCAGGACGTTTTAGTAGGCTGCCTCGAATTAAAACAAGAAACCAAGGCAGGAGGACTGTTTTATATAATGATGATTCTGATAATGACAATTTTGTATCCACAGAGGATCCTCTGAATCTTGGTACATCCAGGTCAGGCAGAGTGCGTAAAATGACAGAAAAAGCCAGGGTTAGCCATCTCATGGGATGGAATTATTGACAGTTGATAAATTTAGAATAATTTAAAAAATCCAATGGCCTTCTACTGCAGGGAATTTACCAGGAAATCTTCAAAGCAAGTTGTGTGGGGACTTCTGCTTCCTTTCACATTGGTGCTTTTCCATTATGCCAGTATACATTTGTTTCAAGACTTTAGATCTCCACACTTTATTAGTTCAAGCAAGCCTTACTCATTAGGCCTTAAATTAAAAGAAATTCTGCCCATACACACACACACACACACACACATACACGCACACACACAAGACACAGACACACTACAGATTTATTAAACATTAAAGAAGCATTCAGCTTCTTAAGAGTAGCATGACATTTTTATCTCAACGGAATATCCCTCTTTTGCTTTTGTATTACAGAAATATAGCACCTTCTTACAGAGTTTTATATAGTTTGTTTTTGCCATTTTGATTCCTATACCCAGTGATAATAACTTTTGCACAATACACCAATCCTAAAGGCAGCTATTAAATGTTTACAGTTTCTATATTGTAAGAACGATCTGGATTATTTTACTCTTCCCAGGCCAAACTTTCATAAATTGTACTGAACTGAAGTATATATTTATACTACAGTTTTTTTTTGGGGGGGGTGTCTTGATGTGCTTTTCATTGATTTGCTTAATTCATGTAGGAGGTGAGAAAGGGTTGGTGCCTTGTAAATATGTAGCAGATCTTTGTGGTGTGTCCTGATGTGTGCATTAACTTTATTAAAAAAGAATACTTGAGGTATCAATCTAGACAAGGTGCCAAATGCAAAAGTTTCCTGCATCTATTTTCTTTTTCCTCTTATATTTTATTGCATTAATAGAAATTGTGTAGCTTGAAGAGTAACTTAAAAACATTTGAAAAATCCTCATCCACAAAGAATGACTTTTTTGAATAGTAGCTCAGCTACCTCTATTAACTAAAACTACTGGAAAATAGATTGCTGTTATTCATTACTGACTAAGGAGAAATAGAATGAGCTTGGTAGGATGAATATTCCTAAGTTATAAGCTGAGAGGTTGTTAATAATTGTATTGGCTTTCAAATTTAATAGTTGTAATTAACAAAGTTTCTAAGTATAGTATGCTCTACCTTAGACTTTTCTTAGAACATATTTGTGTAAACCACTTAAAATTTAACAGCTGTGAGTTACTGGTTTTCATCTGAATCTTAAAATTTAACAAAGCACCTAGTTTGAGTTGGAATGTTTTGGCTAGCTAATATTTTGAATCAATTTTACTAGGTTTTGCTCATACCATTTCAAAGTATTCTTCTGTTACAGACTTCAGAAAAGAACCTCATTGCACTGCACACTGATACTTTGAATAATTATTTTATAGATTAAAGAATCTTTAAAACCCTTATGGTCATGTTTACAGCAGTAGAGAGCACATGATTCCATAAGTGAGCTTGAGTTCCAAGATCAATTTTACTCCTCAAATTTGAAAGATTGCAAATTTGCTAATTTGTTAGATACTTAGAGTTTGAGGTGAGAGGGATAATATTGATCTCTGTTTTTGTAGCGGCAAATTTGTTGCCCTTAGGTCAGACTTAAGGGATAAAACGAACCTCTTAATGTATACCTAGTAATCTAGGATATTTCTTAAGCTGATATGTTTGTCTCGTGCTTTCAGTCATTTCACGCATCTGAAAATCCTTAAGTGCAGAGGAAGGAGTACACACATAACTTTGCTTTTTTGGTAGGGTGGGGGGTAGGGATTATTCTTGGACTAACATCTTTAAGCAATTTTCACTTGCAGTAGAAATGATGTTCAGGCTTTAAGAAACTGTTGTTGTGAATTGCTAATGGCACTAACTTCTGTTACTGGACAGTAGACCAAGCTGATATTTTTCTGTCGTAGTCTCTCTCTTTTTTTTTTTTTTTCCCCACTAAACCAAAACTACTTCTGGTTGTAACTCAGCTGCCACTTTTAACCATAGTATAGACTCAAAAACTTTTCATGTTTGAAACTCTACTTTTGATTTTGGATAAAATGTGCTATTTCAGTTATTCATCTCTTGGGCATTTAGACTAAATTGTGCCTGTGTTTTCCTGGGATCGATAACACTTTGGCCTACCCTAATCTAACATAGTTACGTAAATTGATGGATATATCCAAATGTGTACCGTTTTGTGTGGAATTTTTTGTTGACATTCTTCTATGAAGAGCTGACCTCTTAAAATGTAGAAGAAATGCCATTTGTGTCATTTTAACTATCTGGAGCTTTATTTATAATTTATTTTGAAAAATAAAAATGCTACATTTATTCCCCAAATGTCAAGATTTTCTAGATTTAGATAATTAGAATAATATGGCTGAAGACATTTTAAGCATATTTTATAAGTAGTGAAATATTGTGAAAATACTAGTGAACAGCATTTTGCTGAAATGTTGATTTCATTTATTAGGATTTAAAGAGTCATCGGGGTAGGTTAGATGAGCATAGTTTTCATTTATTACAAAACAAACATAATTTGTGTTTGCATGTAAAATATTTTAATAAGTGTGAAAATTAAAGTTTGGAAGATAGTATTTTTACTTTTATTATCTGGGCTTTTTTTTTTTCCCCCTCAGTTTATACTTTGCTTTTTTTGGTAACATTACCTCCTCTGAATGTGTCATAATTTGTATTACATTGAATATTTTATCACTTTAATTTTTTAGAGGCCCTTTAAACCTAAATAAGAGGCTAAATTCAGCCATAGCAAAGCAAGTAGGAAATGTAGGTTAAAAATTTTGGAGAGAAGTCTAAATCTTTGAATTGCTATGAAAAACCACTGTTACATTTAGGTCCATGAGAACATACACATGTATAAGCCTAATCCTGTGTTAGGCATTAAGAGTGAGTGAGCTATAATATTTCTCATGAATGCTAATGTTTAAATTTCCTGCTTTAAGATCTTAGCATGTGTATATGTTTATGAAAACTGAATTGCGTGTTCCTTCAATGCTATGGCTTGCTGTGTGTATCTCCCAGCAATAGGATGTTCTCCAAAACACGCACTAGCCTACTAGCCTAAAGACTAAATTTCTTGTTGTGTGTGTGTGAGCACACGTGTGAGTATTCGTATGTAGGTTTTTTTTTCCCCCAACTCAAAATACCTTATCTCATACATTAAAAGAAAAAAAAATATTATATATAGAGGGCAGCTGTATTTGCTGGCTTCCAAACCTTTGCCTCAGTAATGCTCCTAGCCTGTGTACACACTGCTTGATCATTCATTTCATTATGCCTTCTGCTTAACCAAAACAATTTTGTTGTATAGCTGTGTCCCTCTACTCTTATAATTTTGTTTGCTTTCTTTTGCTTATTTCTTGTTTTCCTCCTCAGAGATAAGGTTTGTGTTAGAATTCTTCTGTATAGCACTTTGTTTCACCCACCGGCTAAGAAGCTGAATAAAATTCAGAAATATCATTCCACACAACTGTGTGCTCAGATATCTAACTTAGCCTTGCAATACTTTGAAGTTAATTTAAGTGATTTATTTTTTTTAGTTGTTTTTGTTTTAATCCCATAGATTGTCACCTGATAATAGCAGAGTGATTGAAAGAAAAAGATGTGTCACTTTTACCTTTTTGATAAAAAACCTTTTTGAGCATTTAAAAAAAATTCTATGTGGTAACGAAAACACCTTATTACTCGCTTATATAGCTCGGGAATCATTTTATGCACATTTACCAACTGGTACTTATCTTCAAAGTTGGAATTCTCACATCCACAAAAAGGTAGACTTACCTCATGTATAATTGTCAAAATACTTGGTGTCCACCCTTTTAAACAATTACCAACATTTTTCAGTTCTGAAACAAATAGTTTAGTTCTGGAGGAAGGAATTGAACTTTTGACATTTAAAGTCCATCGTTTTAAATGCTAACTCCATCTCCAACATTTTGTAGTACTTTATGAAATTTTTTACTGAAAACAATATTCTAAGATCACTTTTAAGTTTTGTTTTAAAAATTACTGTGAAAATATTTTGATGCTTTTTGGCTTTTCATCTCTTAGCAAAGTTTTTTTTTTCCATTTTGCCAAGTTTTGATTAAATTCCAATGTAAAGTTAAATTTTCTTCATGGTGCTGTATTTTGTGGAATATGGATGGCACTCAGGCGTCTTGATATTTATTTCTTGTATAACCTTATCCTTTTCCATTGTTACTTTCCTGCTTACTTTTATCTTCACGTTTGTTTCTGCCATAAAAATGGTATCTATCGTAGAACACTTAAACAAGACTGGCAATCACTGATTCATTGATGAGAGAAGTACAGTAGAAAAGCCCTGCAGTTTAGAGTTAAGATGTATTTGTTTGCTTATTTATATGTGTGCCCATTTGTTATTTGCCTATCTTAGTTAAATCTAGAATGTGAGATTTTGACATAAAAAAGCATGATAAGTATTTTCTAAAAAATATAACTATTGATACATATTGAAATCGCCATTGGTAATTGACTTTTAAAAAATCACATACAAAAAACATTCAGTCAGAAACCCAGTTGGGAAATGTGTTTTTACGTATGTCACCAGACACGCATTAGGCAGTACTGAAAATGTTAATTCTTTAAACAATACTGTGGTGATGGCAATCAGTAATTTATTTTTTTTGTCCTGTAACTTATCATTCTTGTCCTTTGTAATCCCTTACACAGTATTAACAAACCTGTACCTTATGTTTGTTCTTAGTATCTATAAATTTTAAGGTGGAAATTCATTCAGTTAATAGTTGATGTGATGTTGTATATGGGCAAAATGTCCATTAAACTAAAATTAAGTAAAGGTAAACTAAACTGGCTTGGTTTATAAAAGATGTTTTGTTTGGCACTTGTCAGTCATTATAAGCAATTATCTTTGAAGACAAAAAACTGGACAAATCTGTTGCCATTCTTTATGGGATGTTTACAATAAAATTCCAAGTTGTTTGGAATCTGTTGTACTCTTGCTGCTTTATGCCTTAACTAATGTACCTTAACTAACGTACAGAAGATAAATTAACGAGAAGAAAGAAATACGAAGTCATCTTTCCATTATACAGCTTCCGTTACACAGCTTTATAGATGGTAACATGCAGCTCTTGGGTCTTTCTTGTTTTTTCGCCATAGAATATTTTAGTTTTAATCTGAGGGACCAAGGTGCTTTTTCCTAAAAAAAAAAAAAAAAAATAGGACTTTTTATGCCTTATTGCAAATATTCTTTGAATCACTTTTAGGTAATAAATATGTTAATACTTTAAACGTGGGCTGTTCGGTGTGTTAAATAACAGCCTGCAAAGCATTAGTCAACACTTTGTTTTGTAGCACTCTTAGAGGTGAACTGATTTCTAATGTCTTTATGGCTTGTAAGTTTTAACAGCTGAGCTGTGGATCCCTGGCATTTTTTATTTATAGTGAAAATTGCCTGTAGAGGCTTGACTATGTTATAAATGGTGAGAGGTAACTTTGGAGCCGAGAGCTGAGAGGCTCATGCATCTAGTTCTTAACCTATATGGTTACCTAGAATTTTACTCCTAGTGGCAGGAATTCCACTGCTATTGAGATAAATAAACTGACCAAAGACTGGACTGCCTGATTCATACATGTACTGTCTGTTTTGTGTACTTAGATTCAAGAAATAAGATATTTAGAAAAATACTACCTGTATCTTCTGACTTTATATCCACTGGCTATGAAAGTATCCCAGTTTTTTCACAGTATTTGGAAATTGTGAAGTGGAGCTTCGTTGCTTAGTTTTTTGCTTACTTGGTTGATTGATTGGTTAAAGGTAGCCCTCTTTTAAGATGTAGGTGTTACATTAAAAATTCTTCCTTAGTAGACTTTAATATTTTCTTACCTCACCCACTAAAAACCTGTTGCCATTGAGTTGATTCCAACTCACAGCGACCCTATAGGACAGAGTAGAACTGCCCCATAGAGTTTCCAAGGAGTGCCTGGTGGATTTGAACTGCCGACCTTTTGGTTAGCAGCCATAGCACTTAACCACTATTCCTCTACCAGGGCGCCCTACCTCACCCATTAGGTTTTTTAAATAGAGAAATTAAAGAATTTTTATAACAAAACATTACGGTAGTCAGAAAAAGATCCATTTTTTCCCATAGTTTAGGAGGTCAAGGATGAGATGCTTCTGACAATTTAAAGCTACTTTCCAAAAATGCACAAAATAAATTGAAGCCAGTATTTTGAGCCTGTGAGTTGATTTTCTTGAGATATTTAAGCCCAAGCATTTACAGTTGCTGTCAGATCCTTTATATAAATTCTTAAGAGATTTTTTTCATGCTTTATTTTTTTTTTACATAATGCTGGGAGACCAAATATAACATTACATAAAATGGACCATTTTTATAGTGTCAACATTTTTTTTTCCCAACATTTCGGAGAAACATTTTTCTTTATTTGTAACTTCAGTAGAAGAGGAGCTCTGGTGGTGCAGTGCTTAAACATTCAACTGCTAACGCAAAGGTCAACCGCCCAGTGGGAGAGAGATACGGCAGTCTGCCTCTGTAAAGATTTACAGTCTTGGAAACCTGTAGGTTTTCCTTTTTCAGCTGTGGTAATTGCCTAAATAAAGTTACTTCATACCCTGAAATTACAAACATTTAAGAGATAATTTTAACAAAGTTATTAAATCTTTAATTTTATATTGGAGATTTTTTTAAAAAACAATTTTCTAAAGTTCATATCCTTTCAGTAATTTATAGATTTTAAATTGCCAATGTGCCTGCTCAGCAACTTTATGGTTCTCTTTAAGTTTATAATTTTTGCAATAAATGTATGAAGAAATCAAAGCACTTCAAGTTGTTTAATTTAGGCTATTAATATGAATTAGTGGGATTTATTCCTTTTTACAGATGTTTCTGTGGTTGACTTTTGTCATGTTGCGATTCTAAGCAGTATTTGTATAGCAATGTTTTGAGATTACGAATTTTGTATGGTTCTGCCAAATAAGACAGTAAAGCTCCATTAATGTTTACCACTGAGCAACCAGGGTTTCCAAAAAAAGTTTAGAATACTGTTTAAAAATGACATCTCCAGGCCAAATTCTATAATAGATTATTTGTACGGGACATATTTTGTTACCCTTGGGTATCATTCATCAGAACTGATTTCTAAATGTTAAATTTTAATTTATAAATTAGAGTAAACCATGCATATAAAAACATAATTGCTAATTTTGTCTAGTCTGACCCTATGGAGCAGAATATACGCCCTTAACACCCTCATGGTCACATTGCCAAATAACCCTTCCATTTTTTGAAGTTGGTGATCATTTTTATTTTACATATGGTTAGTAGTTCTCATGATAAAGAAAAATAGTTATTAAGGCAAAAGAATAGTTCAAGTTTGTGGTAGATACATATTTGCTTGCCAGTTATGTCATAAATAGAAGTCTGGTGAATACAATGGCAAGTTTTTGACGCTGTGAAAATACTAATCTTTTATGTTGTCATTAATTGCCTTGAGTTGCCTCTGACTCATGGTGACCCAATGTACAAGAAAACAAAATATTGCCCAGTCCTGTGCCACCTTCCAATCACTGGTATACTCTACCATTGTTGTGGCCACTGTATTTTGAGTGCCTTTTGACCTAGGGGTCTCATCTTCTAGCACTGTAGTGGACAGTATTCTTTACAATATTCTGTTGTGATTCATATTCATTGGCTTATTTTTGGAAATAGATGGCCAGAATTTTCTTCCTAGTCTGTCTTAGTTTAGAAGTTCCACTGAAACCTGTCCACCATGGGTGACCCTGCAAATTTTTTGAAATACCGGGTGGCATAGCTTCCAGCATCACATCAACATACAAGCCACCACAGACTACAAACTGGCAGATGGGTGGTGGAATATGTTATAGCAGAGATTGTGTCAGAATAATTTGAGGTAATGAGTCAGTCTTCTCCAGATATGTAATGGGGATTTCCTTCATAAAAGAAGATACTTACCATCAGTAATTTATATACTATGTTTACATCAGTGGGAAGAGATGGTTAAAGGGAGACTAGGCTGTTCCTTTCCACGATTTGTCATTCATTCAACCATTTACTGAGTACCTGCTGGGTGACAACCACGGTAAACTTTGTAGAAAGCTTTACAATTTATGAAATCCATCTCTCAAACATAGTCTCAGTCACCAGAACGACACTAACGGTAAATTCCATTTTTCAGATCAGAAAAATGAATTTCAGTGAAATCAAGTTATTTGCCTAAGGCCACACAACTAATGAATAGAAAAGCCTTGTTTCATTGTCTTCCTTTCCCAATTTCCATAATATGGAGACTCTTAAGTCATGCTTGTGTACCTTGAACACTTATTTCCTTTTGCATATGGCTAAGATCATTTAATAAGGCATTGAGAAGTGGATTCTCATGCCTCTTACTACTTTTGGGAGGTGGAATTTGAGGGCAAGAATTTTTAAAGACACTAGGTCTGGAAGTAGAAAAATGGATGAAGCTCTTAAAGATCGTATCTTATGTAAACTTACACAAGAGTATATGCTCAAGGAAAGAGCAGAGAATTTACTGCTATCTTGTTGACAGGATTAATTCTTTTAATAATATACACAAATGTGCATTCAGTACTTGATAATAAAGTTTATTCATTACTACCTTCCATACTATATGCTCTCTTGGCAGTTGCAGAACCTTGACCTACTTTTTTCCCCTTCTGAGTTCAAAGGGGTTTCAGGTGCAGTTCTCAGAGAATGCAGCAGGGTTGTTGTTGTTTTGTTTTTTAAACTTCCTCCAAATCCAAAATGTCCAGGGCAATTTTGGAATGTTGGCAATTTAAAAAAAAAAAAAAAAAGCTTCCATTGCAGAATTTTTTACTATAGAAATCTTTTAGGTATCATTTTAATGTTGTGGGTTTTCTTTTTTTCCTAATTCAGGCATGAGTAGTGGTCGGTGAGGATCCAAGTAGACCTACAAATACAGTAAAGCTGAATTTGAACCCCTACTAATTTGAATTTTATAGAAATTCTGTCATAGCATATGTGGCTATTAGGGGAAAAAGTTTCGAGTAACTTAGAACTTGTATGTTTCCTATAGGTTTGGGTTTCTTTATTCTCAAGGAATGGGGTTGAGTTGGAAAACCATTAGGCCCACCAATGTTGCACTTCATTCATGATATTTACATTGATCTCATGCATATATCACAATGTCACCCTTTCTCCCTCTTCTAACTACTTTCCACTCATGCTGATGATCCCCATCCAAGGAACAGAAGTGTGGGTTTTCAGCAGATAGACTATTGAGTTCTTATATCAACAAAGATTACTCTGGAAATCAAACAGGGGATAAAAAATAGAGTACATTAATTTTCCTTGGGCTCACTGCCTAATTTCTAGTAAGTTAGCTTTATTTTGGGCCTCAAAATAGGAGTGTTTATTTTTATAGCTAGATAGAGCAAGGCAGGTGTGGCTATCTGATTAAATCCACACTAATTTTTGCAATACACAGATGACACAACCTTGCTTGCTGAAAACGAATAGAACTGGAAGCACTGATGAAGATCAAAGACTACAGCCTTCAATATGGATTGCACCTCAACATAAAGAAAAAAAAATTCCTCACAGCTGGACTGATAGTTAACATCATGATAAACAGAAAATAATGAATTTGTCAAGGATTTCATTTTACTTGGGTCCACAGTCAACACCCATGGAAGCAGCGGTCAAGAAATCAAACGAGTATGGTGAAAGGATACAACCCTGACACACACCTTTCCTGACTTTAAATCATGAAGTATCCCCTTGTTCTGTTCAATCCATGTACAGATTCCTCACCAGCACAATTAAGTGTTCTGGAATTCCCATTCTCCATAATGTAATCCATAATTTGTTATGGTCCACACAGTCCAATGCCTTAGCATAGTCAATAAAATACAGGTAAACATCTTTCTGGTATGCCCTCCTTTCAGCCAGGATCCATTTGACATCAGCAGTGATATCCCTGGCTTCACGTCCTCTTCTAAATCCAGCTTGAATTTCTGGCAGTTGCACGTCGATATGCTGCTGCAGCCGCTTTTGCATGATCTTCAGCAAAATTTTGCTTGCATGTTGTATCAATGATATTGTTTGATAATTTCTGCATTTGGTTGGATCACCTTTCTTGGGAATAGGTATAAATATGGATCTCTTCATTGGGTTGGCCAAGTACCTGTCTCCCAAATTTCTTGGCATATGCGAGTGAGCACTTGAGCGTTGCATCCGATTATTGAAACTTCTCAATTGTGTTCCATCAATTCCTGGAGCCTAGTTTTTCACCAATGTCTTCAAGTGCAGCTTGGGCTTCTTCAGTACCATCAGTTCCTGATCATATGTTACCTCCTGAAATGGTTGAACCTTGACCAATTATTTTTGGTGTAGTGACCCTGTGTATTCCTTCCATCTTTTGATGTTTTCTGAGTCATTTAATATTTTCCCCATAGAATCCTTCAGTATTGCAACTCGAGACTTGAATTTCTTCTTCAGTTCTTTCAGCTTGAGAAATGCTGAGCATGTTCTTCCTTTTTGGTTTTCTATCTCCAGGTCTTTGCACATGTCGTCATAATACTTTGTCTTTTCAAGCTGCCCTTTGAAATCTTCTGTTTGGCTCTTTTACTTCATCATTTTTTCCTTTTCCTTTAGCTACTCAACGTTCAAGATCAACTTTCAGAGTCTCTTCTGATGTCCATTTAGGTCTTTCTTTCTCTCCTATCTTTTTAATGACCTCTTGCTTTCTTCAAGTATGATGTCCTTGATATCATTCCACAGCTTGACTGGTCTTTGGTCATTAGTGTTCAATGCATCAAATCTGTTCTTGAGATGGTCTCTAAATTGAGGTGGGATATACTCATGGTTGTCCTTTGGCTCTCATGGACTTGTTCTAATTTTCTTCAGTTTCAACTTGAACTTGCATATGAGTAAGTGATGGTCTGATCCACAGTCAGCCCCTGACCTTATTCTGTCTAATGATATTGAGCATTTACATTGTCTCTTTCCACAGATGTAGTCAGTTTGATTCCTGTGTATTCCATATGACAAGATCCATGTGTATAGTCACTGTTTATGTTGGTGAAAGAAGATATTTGCAATGAAGAAGTCCTTGGTCTTGCAAAATTCTATCATGCGATCTCCGGCATAGTTTCTATCACAAAGGCCATGTTTTCCAACTATTGATCCTTCTTCTTTGTTTCCAACTTTCACATTCCAATCATCAGTAATTATCTGTGCATCCTGATTGCATGTTCAATCAAATTCAGACTGCAGAAGTTGGTAAAAATCTTAAATTTCGTCATCCTTGGCCTTAGCGGTTCGTGTGTAAATTTGAATGATAGTCGTATTAATTGGTTTTCCTTGTAGGTGTGTGGATATTATCCTATCACTGACAGCATTGTACTTCAAGATAGATCTCGAAATGTTCTTTTTGACAATGAATGCAATGCCATTCCTCTTCAAGCTGTCATTCCTGGCAGAGTAGACCATATGATTGTCTGATTCAAAATGGCCAATGCCAGTCCATTTCAGCTCACTAATGCCTAAAATATCAATGTTTATGTGTTCCATTTCATTTTTGATGATTTC
Source organism: Elephas maximus indicus (assembly GCF_024166365.1). NCBI lineage: Eukaryota > Metazoa > Chordata > Mammalia > Proboscidea > Elephantidae > Elephas > Elephas maximus. The sequence continues at coordinate 86,356,377 of NC_064846.1, forward strand.
CAGTTTTCCTAGATTATACTTCTTACATTCCGATTATTAATGGATGTTTTCAGCTGTTTCTTCTCATTTTGAGTCATGCCACATCAGCAAATGAAGGTCCTGAAAGCTTGACTCCATCCACGTCATTAAGGTTATATATATATATGCCCTGGTTCTGCACTGGCTAAGAGCTACTACAGCTGCTAACCAAAATGTTGGTAATTTGAATCCACCGGCTGCTCCTTGGAAGCCCTATGGGGCAGTTCCACTCTGTCCTATAGGTGACAATGGGTTTGGCTTTGGGGTATGTATATATATAGTAATATACAACCCATTGCCATTGAGTCGATCCAACTCATAGCGACCCTATATATAGAGAGAGAGAGAGACAGAGAGAGAGATTTATCTCAAGGAGGTAGCTAACACAGTTGTAGAGGCTGGTACGTCCCAAGTCCATGGGTCAGACATCAGGCTGGAGGCTTCTGACTCATGTAGCTGCAGGGGCTGAAGAACCTAAGATCCACAGGTAAGACAGCAGGCTACTGGCTCAAGTCCCAAGAACTGGAGGTCAGATGCTGACGAGCTGACTGCAGGATCCAGAGCACAGCAAAAGCCAGCGAGCTTTGCCAAAAAGTCCAAATATATTGGATGCAGGCTACACCCCCAAGGAAACTCCCTTTCAACTGATTGGCTACTCACAACAGATTCCGTCATGGAGTTGATCACATTATATCAGATCTCATCGTGGAAGTGATTACATCATTTTATGACTGCCAAGCTACGTCATAACTGCCAAACCACTGAGAATCATGGCCCAGCCAAGTTGACACACAACCTTAATGATCATACCTTTGAATTATAGTGCTGGTGAAGAATATTGAATATACCCATAGACCGCCAGAATGAGCAAACCTGTCTTGGAAGAAGTACATCCAGGATGTTCCTTAGAGCCAAAGATGGAGAGACTTTGTCTCTTGTACTTTGGACATGTTATCAGGAGGGACCAGTCCCTGGAAAAGGACATCATGCTTAGTAGATGGTCAGCATAAAAGAAGACACTCAAAGAGATGGATTGACACAGTGGCTGCAACAATGGGCTCAAGCATAACAATGATTGTGAGGATGGCACAGGACTGGGCAGTGTTTCATTCTGTTGTGCATAGGGTCACTATGAGTCAGAATTGACTCGACATCACCTAACAACAACAACAATCTTTGCATGTAGAGGTAGTCCCTGACTTACAATGGGGTTCCATTCTGACAATTCCATCATCAGTCAGTCCTGACATAAGTTGAATACCTTTTTTTTTTAATTGCCTTTTATTATCAGCATCTTTATAAATACAATCTTTATTTGTCCTTGGGGGTTAAAAACATTACATATAAACTTACAGATATATTTTAATATGTGCATGCATAGATAAAAATACATAAATCATAAAAATTTATTTCAATGATGCAGCGTTGGATGATGTTGATATTTTGTCAGTTGCTGTAATAACTCCACTTGAGGAAGGTTATGGATCATCTGGATTATCCCTGGGAATGAAGATGGCATTTCTAGCCAGAAAATTAGTGAGAATTGTCTGTATGGCCCCTTTTTATTTCATGTATTTCGTGGTAATATCTCACTGCTTCTTGATCTGTCGACTTTAGTAAAGCAACCGGCATTTGGGTCCATGTTTTCAAGCAACTGGAGCCCCTGATTTAGGTTAGAAAAAACTCCCACTAATCCTTTCACTGTAAAATTTTTTTGACAACTTCTCTCCTTCCTCTTCCTCATTATTTCTTTCTTCTCCAGCATGTCTTTCCTCTTCAAAATCCTTTAAGTCCTGATCTGTTAATTCCCCTTCTTCGTGATCTATAAGCTGTTCCACATATCAAGTTCTAAATTCAGTGTTCTTGCCATATGGATGATTTTTCCACTGATTTCTCCAATCATATTATCTTGATCAAGTGCTTGAAGCATGTTCACATAATTCTGCAATTTTTTCTATATCCCCTGCATGCATTTTTCCATAACTTCCTACCAAGAATACAATATTCCAGATACACTGATGGTCGTAAGTGCAGTTCATCATAACTCAAATATGTTGTAAGTTGGGGACTACCTGTAGTAGGAGCATATAGCCTAGAAATCTGGGTCTGACCCTTGTGCTGTGGTTGGACACAATCCTGTGGCCTGGACTGTGTGCTTGACCATGTGTATTTAGATGGATGTTGCCTGAACTGGGGATTCCCTGGGTGGCACAGTTAAGCGCTTGACTGCTAACTGTGAGGTTGGTGGTTTGAACTAACCCAGGGATGCCTTGGAAAATATGCCTGGAGATCTGCTTCCAAAAGGTCACAGCCTTGAAAACTCTACAGAGCAGTTCTACTCTGCACACACGGGGTTACCACGAGTCGGAATCGACTCGACAGCAACTAACCACAGCCTGAACTACCATGAGTCGGAATCGACTCGACAGCAACTAACCACAGCCTGAACTGGAGTCAGGTACTGTGGCTAGGGTAGGGTGGGGCTGGGGAGGGGGGGTGGAGAGAAGCTAAAGGGGATCTTCAATGTTATTCTAAGATTCATCCTAACTAGAGAGAGGGGAATGGGTCTTATGAGGTTAACAAGGAATGGAATCCTTCAGAGTTTTGAGTGTCAATGCCTTCAAGAACAGCAGCCTCAGATCACTGAAAAACAGGTTAGAGGAAGCCCTATCTGAGTTTTTCTTTGAGGGGTGGTTTCCAATGGTGTTCTTAGTGGTGACAGTGGCTTGTTTATGTCAGAATTTCCATATAGTAATAATAGTTATATTTTCTGAAAGCTCAACCCTATTAAGAAGATACGATTATTAACCCATTTTACAAATGAGAAAACTGACGTGTGGAAAAGTAACTTGTCCAAGTTAACCCTAGTAAAGGACAGGATTTATACCCAGGTCTATTTCTAAAGCCTGTGCTTAACTACTACTCAGTGCCACTTCCCACTGGGCTAATTTTAACCCTAGCTCTATCAGAGACTTACTAAGTGGCTTTGAGCAAGTCTTTTTTTCTTCCTTGGTGTATTAATTTCCTAGGGCAGTCATAACAAAGTACCATAAACTGGGTAGCTTAAAACAGCAGAAATTTATTCTCTCACAGTCCGGTACATTACAGGCTGTTGGCAGGGCCTTGCTCCCTCCAAAGGCTCTAAGGAAGAATCCTTTCTTGCCTCCTCTAGCTTCTGGGGGTTGCCTGAAATCCTTGGCGTTCCTTGGCTTGCAGCCGCACCATTCCAATCTCTGCCTCCGTCTTGCCTTCTCCTCTGTGTGTGTCTGCATCTCGGAACAAATTTCTCTCTTCTTATAAGGACACGTTGCATTTAAGTTCAACTGTAATCCCGTATGACCTCACCTTGACTTGATTACCTTTGCAAAGGCCCTATTTCAAAGTAAGGTCCTGAGCAGACATTGCATTTTGGGGGGACAGTATTCAACCCAGTACACTTAGCTTGGTTGTCTTTAGCTGTAAAAGGCTAGAATTGATCACCAAATGATTTGTAAGGTTCTTATGGTTCAAATCATTCATAGCGACCCTCGCTATGAGTCAGAATCGACTCGACAGCAACGGGTCTGGTCTGGTCTATGGTTCAAATGTTTCAAGTAACTTGCTTATCGTTTCTTTACCCATCTTTGCAATCCCCCAAAATACTCCCATTGGAAGCTGAATATTTTTATAATCTTGATAATCCCAACGGAAGGCTTTTGTTAAAAAAATGCAGTTTATAGACACTTCACTAAAGAAGACATTCAGGCAGCTAACAGATACATGAGAAAATGTTCACGATCATTAGCCATTAGAGAAATGCAGATCGAAACTACAATGAGATTTCATCTCACTCCAACAAGGCTGGCATTCATCCAAAAAACACAAACTAGTAAATGTTGGAGAGGCTGTGGACAGATTGGAACACTTATACGCTGCTGGTGGGAATGTGAAATGGTACAACCACTTTGGAAATCAATTTGGTGCTTCCTTAAAAAGCTAGAAATAGAACTACCATACGATCCAGCAATCCCACTCCTCAGAATATATCCTAGAGAAATAAGAGCCTTTACTCGAACAGATATATGCACACCCATGTTTATTGCAGCCCTGTTTACAATAGCAAAAAGATGGAAGCAACCAAGGTGCCCATCAATGGATGAATGGATAAATAAATTATGGCATATTCACACAATGGAATACTACGCATCAATAAAGAACAGTGAGGAATCTGTGAAACATTTCATGACATGGAGGAACCTGGAAGGCATTATGCTGAGTGAAATTAGTTGCAAAGGGACAAATATTGTATAAGACCACTATTATAAGAACTTGAGAAATAGTTTAAACTGAGAAGAAAACATTCTTTTGTGGTTATGACACGGGGGGAGGGTGGGAGAGGGGTATTCACTAATTAGATGGTGGATAAGAACTACTTTAGGTGAAGGGAAAGACAACACGCAATACAGGAGAGGTCAGCACAACTGGACTAAACCAAAAGCAAAGAAGCTTCGTGAATAAACTGGATGCTTCGAAGGCCAGTGTAGCTGGGGCACGGGTTTGAGGACCATGATTTCAGGGGACATCTAAGTCAATTGGCATAATAAAATCTATTAAGAAAACATTCTGCATCCCACTTTGAAGAGTGAGGTCTGGGGTCTTAAACGCTAGCCAGCAGCCATCTAAGATGCATCAGTGGGTCTCAGCCCACCTGGATCAAAGGAGAATGAAGAACACCAAGGACACAAGGTAATTACAAGCCCAAGAGACAGAAAGGGCCACATGAACCAGAGACTACATCATCCTGAGACCAGAAGAGCTAGATGGTGCCCGGCTACAACTGATGACTGCCCTGACAGGCAACACAACAGAGAACCCCTGAGGGAGCAGGAGAGCAGTGGGATGTAGACCCCAAATTCTCATAAAAAGACCAGACTTAATGGTCTGAGACTGGAAGGCCCCCGGTGGTCATGGCCCCCAGGTCTTCTGTTGGCCCAGGACAGGAACCATTCCTGAAGCCAACTCTTCAGACATGGATTGGACTGGAGAATGGGTTGGAGAGGGATGCTGGTGAGGAGTGAGCTTCTTGGATCAGGTGGACACTTGAGACTATGTTGGCATCTCCTGCCTGGAGTGTAGATGAGAGGGTAGAGGGGGGTTAGAAGATGGTGAAATGGACATGAAAAGAGAGAGTGGAGGGAGAGAGCAGGCTGTCTCATTAGTAATTGGAAGTATGTAGCAAGGTGTATATAAGTTTTTATGTGAGATACTGACTTGATTAGTAAACTTTCACTTAAAGCACAATAAAAATTATTTTTAAAATGCATTGTAAGAGGTATAAACAGTAATTGGAGACATCACTAGGTAGACAACTACACTTTAAGAGTATTCCTTTAAAAAGGATTTGTGATGGAAAGGCAGTGTAAGGAGCTCAGTGAATCCTCTCCACAGTGAAATAACCACTTAACTGATGAAAATTACTTTAAGAAAATTAAATCCCAAAGAATACACATAAAGCTACTAGAGTTAATTAACAAATTCAGCAAAGTTACAGGGTAAAAAATCAACACCCAAAAATCAGTTGTGTTTCTATACACCAGTAATGAGCAATTTGAAAATACAATAATATTAAGAAAACAATTCTATTTGCAATACCATCTAAAATAATAAAACCTAGGAATAAATTTAATCAGGGGATGAAAGACTTGTACACTGAAAACTATAAAACGTTGCTGAAAGAAGTTTTAAAAAAAAGTTGCCATCAAGTCATTCCCAACTCATGGTGATCCCAAGTGTGTCAGAGTAGAACTATGTTCCACAGAATTTTTACTTGCTAAATTTTTGGAAGTAGATCTCCATGCTTTTCTTCTGAGGCACCCCTGGTTGGACTCGAACCTCCAGGCTTTTGGTTAGCAGCCAAGCATGTTAACCATTTGCACCAACCAACAACTCCGTGCAAGAAATTAAAGATGTAAATAAGTGGAGAGATATTTGTGCTTCAGTGCTAGAATTCTCATCTTACATGCAGGACACCCGGGTTTGATTCCTGGCCAATGCTCTTCATGTGCTGCCACCACCCATCTGTCAGTGGAGGCTTGCCTGCTACTGTGATGCTGAACAGGTTTCAGCAAACCTTCTAGGCTATGCATTTTTCAATAACTTCCTCCCAGGAACACAATATTCCAGATACACTGATGGTCGTAAGTGCAGTTCAGCATAACTCAAATATGTTGTAAGTTGGGGAGAAGAAAGGCCTGGCAATCTGTTTCTGAAAAGCAGCTAATGAAAACCGTATGGACTATAAAGCTCTGATCTTCAATCGATTATGAAGATGGTACAAAGACAGGCAGTGTTTTGTTCTATTACACAAAAGGTCACCATGAGTCAGGGGCTGACTGAACAGCAGCAGACAACAACAAATAATTGAAAGGACATTCCATATTTTGAATTGAAAGACTTAATATTGTTAGGATGTCAGTACTACCCAAAGCAATCTATAGATTTAATTCAATACCCATGAAAATTCCAACTGCCTTCCTTGCAGAAATGGAAAAGCCAATCCTCAAATTTTTATGGAACTGCAAGGGGCCCCAGCCAGCCAAAGCAATCTTGAAAAAGAACAATGTAGGAGGACTCATACTTTTCCTATTTCAGAATAGTCTGGTACTGATAAAAGGATAGGCTTATATATCAATGGAATAGAATTGAGAGTCCAGAAATAAACCCACACATATATGAATAAAGTGGACTTCAAAAATTAAAGACTTCTGTGCATTAAAGGACTTTACCAACAAAGTGAAGAGACAATTTATAGAATGGGAGAAAATATTTGGGAACTATATATCTGATCAGCATTTAATATCCAGAGTATATAAAGAACTCCTACAACTCAACAGCAAAAAGACGACCCAATTTTAAAAAGAGCAAAGGACTTGAACAGAGATTTTTCCAAAGAAGATATACAAACAGCCAATAAGCACATGAAAAGATTCTTAACATTAGTCATTCCCAAAAACCAAAACCAAATCCATTGCCATTGAGTTGATTCTGACTTATAGTGACCTTACAGGACAGAGAACTGCCACATAGAGTTTCCAAGAAAACAGATCTGCCACATCTTTCTCTGGCTGAGTGGCTGGTGGGTTCGAACCACTGGCCTTTCAGATAGAAGCCAAGCGCTGAACCACTGTGCAATCAGGGTTCCTTCATTAGTAGTTATGGATTGAACTGTGTGCCCAAAAAATATGTGTTGTAAATCCTGACCTCTATGCCTGTGTTTATAATTCCATTTGAGAATGAGTTGTCTTTGTTATGTTAATGAGGCAAGATTACTGTAGGCTTTATCTTGAGTCAATCTCTTTTTTTTTATTGAACTTTAGATGAAGGTTTACAGAACAAACTAGTTTCTCATCAAATGGTACACACGTTGTTGTATGACATCGGTTAACAACCCCACAACATGTCAACACTCTCCCTTCCCAATCTTGGGTTCCCTATTACCAGCTTTCCTGTTCCCTCCTACTTTCCAGCCCCTGCCCCAGGGCTGGTGTGCCCCTTTAGTCTTGTTTTTCTCCATGGACCTGTTCAATCTTTGGCTGAAGGGTGAACATCAGGAGTGACCACATTACTGAGCTGTCTGGGGTCCATACTCTCAGGGTTTCTTCAGTCTCTGTCAGGCTAGCAAGCCTGGTCTTTCTTTTTGAGTAAGAATTTTCTCTACATTTCCCTCCAGCTCCATCCAGGACCCTCTATTGTGATCCCTTTCAGAGCAGTTGGTGGTGATAGCTGGGCACCATCTCATTGTACTGGGCTCAGTCTGGTGGAGGCTGTGGTAGATGTGGTCCATTTGTCCTTTGGATTAATCTTTCCCTTGTGTCTTTCGTTTTCTTCGTTCTTCCTTGCTCCCAAAGGGGTGAGACCAGTGGAGTTTCCTAGATGGCTGCTCACAGGCTCTTAAGACCCCAGACGCTACTCACCAAAGTAGAATGTAGAACATATTCTTTATAAACTCTGTTATACCAATTGAGCTAGATGTTCCCTGAGACCATGGTCCCCACACCCCTCAGCAGAGCAATTCGGTCCCTCAGGGAGTTAGTGTTTGTCTACGGAGCTACTACCATGGCCCTGCCTTGTACAGGCTGTGCTGGCTTCCCCAGTATTGTATACTGTCTTACCCTTCACCAAAGTTACCGCTTATCTATTAAATTTTTTTTCTATCCCTACCCATCCCAACCCTCGTAACCATCAAAGATTGTTTCTTTTTGTATGTAAACCTTTTCATGAGTTTTTACAGTAATGGTCTCATACAATATTTGTCCTTTTGTGATTGACTTATTTCACTCATCGTAATATCCTCCAGATGCATCTATGTTATGTGAAGCTTCACAGATTCATCGTTGTTCTTTAGCGTTGCTTAATACTCCATTGTGTGTATGTACCACAGTTTGTTTACCCATTCATCTGTTGATGGGCATCTAGGTTGTTTCCATCTTTTTGCTATTGTAAACAATGCTGCAGTGAACATGGGCATACATGTATCTATTCGTGTGACGACTCTTATTTCTCTAGGATATATTCCTAGGAGTGGGATTGCTGAATCATATGGTATTTCTATTTCTAGCTTACTAATGAAGCACCATATCATTTTCCAAAATGGTTTTTATCATTTTGCATTGCCACCAGGAGTGCATAAGAGTTCTGATCTCTCCGCAGCCTCTCCAACATTTGTTATTTTCTGTTTTATTGATTCATGCTAGTAATGCTGGGGTGAGATAGCACTTCCTCTTGTGTCTGTTGGCCTCTTGAAAGTCTTCTTTGGTGAAGTGTCTGTTCATATCCTTTGCCCATTTTTTAATTGGATTATTTGTCTTTTTGTTGTAGAGGTGTTGGATTTTCTTGTAGATTTCAGACTTTAGATCTTTGTCTAATTTGGAATAGCCAATTTTTTTTTCCCAGTCTGTCGGTTCTCTTTTTACTGTTTTAGTGAAGTATTTTGATGACCATAAGGGTTTAATTTTTTAGAAGATCCCAGTTATCTAGCTTATCCTCTGGAGCTTGTATGTTGTTGGTTGTGATTTGTATCCCCTGTTAATGCCGGGTATTAGGGCCTCTAGCATTGATCCTATTTTTTCTTCTATGAACTTCAGAGTTTTTGGCTTTATATTTAGGTCTTTGTTCCATTTTGAGTTAGTTTTTGTATATGGTGTGAGGTATGGGTCCTGTTTCATTTTTTTGCCGGTGGACATCCAGTTTTGTCAGCACCATTTGTTAAAAAGACTGTCTTTTCCCCCAGTTGATGGACTTTGGGCCCTTGTCGAAGATCAGGTGACCATAGGTGGATGGGATTTACATCTGGGTTCTCAATTCTGTTCCCTTGGTCAATGTATCTGTTGTTGTACCACTACCAGGCTGTTTCGACTACCATAGCTTCTGAGGTCAGGTAGTGCAAGTCCTCCTACTTTATTCCTCTTCTTAAGTAGTGCTTTACTTATCTGGGGTCTCTTCCCTTTCCATATGAAGTTAAAGATAAGTTTTTCCATCTCTTTAAAGAATGTTGTTGGTATTTGGATCGGTATTGCATTGTATTTGTAAATTGCATTCGGTAGAATTATCATTTTCACAATGTTGAGTCTACCTATCCATGAGCATGGTGTGTTTTTCCATTTATGTAGATCTCTTTTGGTTTCTTGCAGCAGTGTCTTGTAGATTTCTTTGTATAGGTCTTTTACATTCCCGGTTAGATTTATTCCCAAGTATTTTATTTTTTTAGGGGTTATTATAAATGGTATTGCTTTCCTGATTTCCTTTTCATGGTTCTCTTCATTAGTGTATAGGAATCCAACCGATTTTAGTATGTTTATCTTGTGTCATGCTACTCTGCTGAATCCTTCTATTAGTTCCAGTAGTTTTCTGGTGGAGTCTTTTGGACTTTCTTAGTAACATATCATCTGCAAATAGGAAGAGTTTAATTCGTCATTACCAATTTGGATGCCCTTTATTTCTGTTTCTTGCCTTATTGCGCTAAGACTTCCAACACAATGTTAAATAGGAGTGGTGATGAAGGGCTTCCTTGTCTTGTTCCTGTTCTCAAGGGGAATGTTTTCAGCTTGTCTCCATTGAGAATGATGTTGGCCATGGGTTTTGCATAGATGCCATTTATTATATTGAGAAATTTCCCTTCTATACCTCTTTCACTGAGAGTTTTTATCAGGAATGGGCATAGGACTTTGTCAAATGCCTTTTCTGCGTCAATTGAGATGATCATGTGATTCTTTTCTTTCTTTTTGTGTCATGGGTTACATTGATTGATTTTCTAATGTTGAACCATCGTTGCATACCTGATATGAATCCTACTTGGTCATGATGTATCATTTTTTTGATATGATGCTGAATTCTACTGGCTAGAATTTTGTTGAGAATTTGTGCATCTGTATCCCTGAGAGATATTGGTCTATAATTTTCTTTTTTTGTGGTGTCTTTGCCTGGTTTTGGTATCAGGGTTATGCTGGCTTCTTAGAATGAATTTGGAAGTATTGCTTCCTTTTCTATGTTCTGAAATAGTTTGAGTAGTACTGGTGTAAGCTCTTCTCTGAATGTTTGGTAGAATTCTCCAGTGAAGCCGTCTCAGCCAGGGCTTTTTTTGGTTGGAAGCTTTTTTATTACCTTTTCAATCTTTTTCAATCTCTTCTCTTGTTATGGGTCTGTTCAGATTTTCAATGTCATTTTGTGTTAGTTGGGTTAGGTAATGTGTCTCTAGAAATTTGTCCATTTCCTCTAGGTTTTCAAATTTGTTGGAGTATAGTTTTTCATAATGCTCTGTTATCTTTTTTATTTGAGTTGGGTCTGTTGTAATGTCCCCTATTTCATTTCTTATTTTGGTTATTTGCCTCCTCTCCTGTTTTTCTTTTGTGAATTTGGCCAGTGGCTTGTCAATTGTGTTGATCTTTTCAAAGAACCAACTTTTGGTTTTGTTGATTCTTTCTATTGTTTTTCTATTCTCTGTTTCATATATTTATGCTCTGGTCTTTATTATTTCCTTTCTTCTGGTGGCTGTGGGCTTATTTTGCTGTTCTCTTTCTATTTTTTCAAGTTATGTAACTAATGTTTTGATTTTGTCCCTTTCTTCTTTTTTGATGTGTGCATCTATTTTTATAAATTGACCTCTGAGGACTGCCTTTGCTGTGTCCCAAAGGTTTTGGTATGATCTCTTTTCATTCTCATTTGATTCTAGGAACTTTTTGATTCCATCTTTGATTTCTTCTATTACCCAGTAGTTTTAAGCAGGGTGTTATTCAGTTCCCATGTAATTGACTTTTTTTCCTTACTCTTCCTGTTGTTACTTTCTACTTTGGTGGCATTGTGGTCAGAGAAGATACTTTGTATTATCTCAATGTTTTGGATTTTGTTGAGGGTTGCTTCATGTCTAAGATGTGGTCTATTCTGTAGAACGTTCAATGTGCGTTGGAAAAGAATGTACTTTGCAGCTGTTGGGTGGAGTGTTCTACATATGTCTATGAGGTCATGTTGGCTGACTGTGCTCTTTAGCTCTTCTTTATTGTTGTTGAGTTTCTTTCTAGATGTTCTGTCCTTTACTAAGAGTGGTGTGTTGACGTCTCCTACTATTATTGTGGAACTGTCAATTTCTGTTTTCAGTGCTGTTAGTGTTTGTTTTATGTATTTTGGAGCCTTGTTATTGGATGCACAGATGTTTATTATGGTTAAGTCTTCGTGATGGTTCATCCCTTTAATCTTTATATAGTGCCCTTCTTTGTCTTTTATGGTGAATTTTGTTTTAAAGTCTATCTTATCTGAGACTAGTATTGCCACTCCTGCTCTTTTTTGGTACTTATTTGCTTGTTATATTTTTTTCCATCCTTTGATTTTTATAAATTTACATCTTTGTTTCTAAGGTATGTCTTTTGTAGAAAGCATGTTGGTGGATCCTGATTTTTTTATCCATTCTGTCATTCTTTGTCTCTTTATGGGTGCATTTAGGCCATTTACATTCAGTGTAATTTTGATGGGTGTGAGTTTATTGCCGTCATTTTGTAGTGCTTTTTTATGGTGGTAATGTTTTCTTATAGTAGACTATATGATTGTCTGATTCAAAATGGCCAATACCAGTCCATTTCAGCTCGATGATGCCTAGGATATTGAAAGTTATGCATCCCAATTCATTTTTGACTGTTTCCAATTTTCTTAGATTCATACTTCATACATTCCAGGTTCTGATTATTAATGGATGTTTGCAACTATTTCTTCTCATTTTGAGTTGTGCCACATCAGCAAATGAAGGTCCTGAATGCTTGAATCCATCCATGTCATTAAGGTCAACTCTACTTTGAGGAGGCAACTCTTGCCCAGTCATCTTTTGAGTGCCTTCCAACCTGGGGAACTCATCTTCCAGCACTATATCAGACAATGTTCCACTGCTATTCATAAGGTTTGCACTGGCTAATGCTGTTCAGAAGTAGACTGCTGGGTCCTTCTTCCTAGTCTGTCTTAGTCTGGAAGCTCAGTTGAAATATGTCCTCCATGGGTGACCCTGCTGGTATCTGAATACCGGTGGCATAGCTTCCAGCATCACAGCAACATGCAAGCCCTCACAGTGCAACAAACTGACAATCATATAGTCTATTATGCTGAGAATGACAGTTTGAAGAGGAATGGTGTTGCATTCATCATCAAAAAGAACATTTCAAGATCTATCCAGAAGTATAACACTGTCAGTTATAGGATAGTATCCATACGCCTACAAGGAAGACCAGTTAATACAACTGTTATTCAAATTTATTCACCAACCACTAAGGCCAAAGGTGAAGAAATAGAAGATTTTTATCAGCTGCTGCAGTCTGAAATTGATCGAACATGCAGTCAGGATGGTGATTGCATTGTGAAAGTTGGAAGCGGAGAAAAAGGTTCGGTAGTGGGAAAATATGGCCTTGGTGATAGAAAGAATTCTACAGATTGAATGATAGAATTTTGGAAGACCAATGACTTCTTCACTGCAAATACCTTCTTTTATCAACATAAACGGCAACTATGCACATGGGCCTTGCCAGATAGAGCACACAGGAATCAAATAGACTACATCTGTGGGAAGAGACAATGCGAAAGCTCAATATCATCAATCAGAGTAAGGCCAAGGGCCGACTGTGGAACAGATCATCAATTGCTCATATGCAAGTTGAAGCTGAAACTGAAGAAAATCAGAGCAAGTCCACAAGAGCCAAAATATGACCCCGAGTATATCCCAGCTGAATTTAGAGACCATCTCAAGGATAGATTTGATGCATTGAACACTAGTGACCAAAGACTGGATGAGCTGCAGAATGGCATCAAGGACATCATACTTGAAGAAAGCAAGAGGTCATTGAAAAGACAGGAGAGAAAGAAAAGACCAAGATGGATGTCAGAGAAAACTCTGAAACCTGCTCATGAACGCTGAGCAGCTAAAACAAAAGGAAGAAATGATAAAATAAAAGAACTGAACAGAAGATTTCAAAGGGCTGCTCAAGAAGACAAAGTAAAGTATTATAATGACATGTGCAAAGAGCTGGAGATGGAAAACCAAAAGGGAAGAACATGCTCAGCGTTTCTCAAGCTGAAAGAACTGAAGAAAAAATTCAAGCCTCGAGTTGCAATAGTGAAGGATTCTATGGGATAATATTAAACGATGCAGGAAGCATCAAAAGAAGATGGAAGGAATACACAGAGCCATTATATCATAAATAATTAGTCAATATTCAACCATTTCAAGAGGTAGCCTATGATCAGGAACTGATGGTACTGAAGGAAGAAGTCCAAGCTGCTCTGAAGGCATTGGTGAAGAGCAAGGCTCCAGGAATTGATGGAATATCAATTGAGATGTTTCAATAAACAGATGCAGTGCTGGAGGTACTCACTTGCATACGCCAAGAAATATGGAAGACAGCTTCCTGGCCAACTGACTGGAAGAGATCTATATTTATGCCTGTTCCCAAGGAAGGTGATCCATCCGAATGCAGAAATTATAGAACAATATCATTAATATCACAGAGAAGCAAAATTTTGCTGAAGATCATTCAAATGTGGCTGCATCAGTACATCAACAGGGAACTGCAGAAATTCAGGCAGGATTCAGAAGAGGATGTGTAACTACGGGTATCAGTGCTGATGTCAGGTGGATCCTGGCTGAAAGCAGAGAATACCAGAAGGATGTTTATCTGTGTTTTATTGACTATGCAAAGGCATTCAACTGTGTGGATCATAACAAATTATGGATAACGTTGTGAAGAATGGGAATTCCAGAACAATTAATTGTGCTCATAAGGAACCTGTACATAGATCAAGAGGGAGTTGTTCGGAAAGAACAATGGGATACTGAGTGGTTTAAAGTCAGAAAGGTATGCATCAGGGTCGTATCCTTTCACCATACCTATTCAATCTGTATGCTAAGCAAATAACCCGAGAAGCTGGACTATATGAAGAAGAATGGAGCATCAGGATTGGAGGAAGATTCATTAACAACCTGCATTATGCAGATGACAGACCCTTGCTTGCTGAAAATGAAAAGCACTTGAAGCACTTACTAATGAAGATCAAAGACCACAGACTTCAGTATGGGTTGCACCTCAACATAAGGAAAACAAAAATACAACTGGACCAAGGATCAACAGCATGATAAACAGAGAAAAGATTGAAGTTGTCAAGGATTTGATTTTACCTGCATCCACAATACACTCCCATGGAAGCAGCACTCAAGAAATCAAGGGACACATTACACTGGGTAAACCTGCTGCAGAGGACCTCTTTAAAGGTTTGAAAAGCAAAGATATTACCTCGAAGACTAAGGTGCACCTGACCCAAGCCATGGTATTTTCAATCGCCTCATATGCTTGAGAAAGCTGGACTATGAATAAGAAAGACCGAAGAAGAATTGAAGCCTTTGAATTGTGGTGTTGGCGAATATTGAGTATACCATGAACTGCCAAAAGAACAAACAAATCTGTCTTGGAAGAAGTACAACCAGAACTCTCCTTAGAAGCAAGGATGGCGAGACTGCATCTTACATACTTTGGACTTGCTGGCAGGAGGGATCAGTCCCTGGAGAAGGACATCATGCTTGGCAAAGTACAGGGTCAATGGAAAAGAGGAAGACCCTCAGTGAGGTGGATTGACACAGTGGCTGCAACAATAAGCTCAAGCATAACAACGATTGTAAGGATGGCTCAGGACCGGGGAGTGTTTCTTTTTGCTGTGCATAGGGTCCCTATAAGTTGGAACTGACTCTACGGCACCTAACAACAGCAACAATATTTTCTTTGTTCCTCTTACTCTCCTGTACTGAGTTCCTTTTGTTTTTGGATTTCTTTTGTTTTCGTAGATTTTGTTTTTATTGTTTATGTTTTTCTTTTCTATTTTGATGAGTAGGTTCGTTAGCTTTCTTTGTGGTTACCTTGAAATTTATCCTTATCTTCCTAGGTTTGAGCTAGTCTGTTATTATTTGGTATTGCTTTGCCTTCCTTTCCATTAGAAAGTTCTATACCTATACCATTTACTTCCTCTTTTATTGTTCTGATGTTTTGTCAGTTACACATTAACCTCTGGTTTCCTGTTGCAATTGTTTTGGTTTCGGGTAGTCCTTGAGAGTTCATTTCCTAGGTTGGTATCTGGCTGGTACAATCTTGCATCATAGATTCAGGCTGTGGTCTGATGTTGTTTGTTCTCACACCAAAGGACTCCCTTTAATAATTTTTGTAAGTTCGGTATGGTTTTTACATATTCCCTTCATTTCTGTTCGTCTGGAAATGTCCCAATTTCGCCATCACATTTGAATGCAAGTTTTGCAGGATATATTATTCTTGGTTGGCAATTTTTTTTTCTTTCAAGGTTTTATATATGTCATTCCATTGCCTTCTTGCCTGCATGGTTTCTGCCAAATAATCAGAGTTTAGTCTTATTGTTTGCCCTCTGTATATGACTTTTTGTTTTTCTCAAGCTGCTTGTAGGATTTTTTCCGTCTTTGGTTTTAGCAAGTGTGATTATAATATGCCTTGGTGTTTTTCTTTTGGGGTCTATCATATTTGGGGTTCGTTGAGCTTCTTAGATGGTCAGCTTTTTATCATTCATGATATTAGCGAAGTTTACTGTCAGCAATTCTCCAGTGATCTTCTCTGTGATTTCTGTTTTCTGTCCCTGTTCTAGAACTCCAATCATTCATAAATTTTTGTTTTTGATTGTATCCCACATAATTCTCAGAGTTTCTTCATTTTTCTTGGTTCTTTTTTCTGATTTTTCCTCAGAGTTGTATCCAAGTGTTTGTCTTCAATTTCACTAGTTATGTTTTCCATCATTTCAAACCTGTCCCTTCGCCCTTCTATGCCACTGTCCATTTCTGAAATCTTGTTGTTTGTCTTTTGGATTTCTAATTTTTGTTTTTGTGTGATTTCTAATTGTGAGTTTATTTTGGCATTTTGTTCTTGTATTTTCCATGACTTTTTCTACCTTTTCAATAAATTTGTCTATTTTTTCCTCACTTTTGTCTGCTTTTTGCTTCAACTCCTGGATTGCACTGAATGTTAGAGATTTGAATTCTCTGTCAGGTAGTTCTAGTACCTTTTCTTCTACTGGAAAGTCATCTGGTGTTTTATTTTTGGACACCTACTGGAACCATCCTGTCCTTTTTTTTTATTATTATTATATGTTTTGATATTGTCTGCTGTCTTCGGGACATTCAGTAGTTATTTTCTTCATTTCTTGATTGTAGATTTGTTCATTTCATCCTGCTTTTTTTAAAAAATTGGTTATGTCTGAATAGGCATGCTGTGCATTCTTTGTTGTTTGCTCATCTGTAGTCACAATACTTTTCACCTCCTTGTCCAATGGGCAGGGCCAGTCAACCAGTTATGGTGGCACAGGGCAGGTCAAGCTGAAGGGGGGGTGGGATGGGTTGTTTGTGGCACATACTATGGCCGTCAGGGTGGGCCAGGAATCAGTGCTGAGCAGGTTCCAGTAGGCTGTGCCTGTGCTGTTAGGGGGTATGATGTTCATTGCATGGTGCAAATAGCCAGGAAAGAGGGGGAAGCTGTGATGTATGGAGCAGGTTCTCTGTCTCCTGCTGGGAACTTCATGAAGGTGCTTTCCTGTACTCTCTGCCAATATCTGACGTGGGTGGGGCGAATCCAAGTGGCATGGGCGCTGCACTTCCCAGCCTGCTGAGCCACCGCAGCCAGCCAGCAAGTTCAGAGGTAGAGCCGCGGGGAGAGGGTGGGGTGTGGAAAAGCATGTATTGCTTATAACAGAGTGCTCTGTCTCCTGCTGGGAGTTCCATGAAGATGCTTTCCCATGCTCCCTGTCTGCCCATCTCCAACAGGAGTCCAAGATGGCGAACCCGTGCTGCATTAGCGATGGGGCCCTCCACACATATCTCTCCTTGCTTTCTGTCCTCTTTCAGTTTCTTATTCCATTCAGTGCTTGGGAGAGTTCTTTATCTCTTCATTTGACACTTCAGGTTCCAGGAATAACATTTGCCTCTGTTTTACTTAGTTTTTCAGGTTTTTGCTGTAGAGGGACCATGTGGTGCTTCTGTCTATGGTGCCATGTTGGCTGGAAGTCTTGAGTCAGTTTCTTTTGCGATATAAAAGAAATTAAACACAAGCTAGCAAGCAGAGATGGGGAAGAGAGATGACAAGCCACATGAAGATTGCCCAGGAGCAGAAACTAGAAGAGACAAGACAGAACCAACAGAGACAGAAAGCCTTTCCCTAGAGCTGATACCCTGAATTTGGACTTTCTAGCCTCCTAAACTCTGGTAAAATAAATTTATGTTTTTTAAAGCCATCCTCTTGTGGTATTTCTGTTATAGCAGCGCTAGATAACTAAGACAGAATTTGATACCGAGAAGTGGAGGTGCTGCCCTAATAAATACCTACAATGTAGAAGTGGTTTTGAAATTGGGTAATGGGTGGAGGCTGGAAGAGTGTTAAGGTGCCTAATAGTAAAAGCCTAGATTGCCTTGAAGTGACTGTTAGTAGAATTATGGACATCAAAGGCAATTCTGATGAATGCTCAGGAGGAAGTGAGGAGAGCTGTAGAGAAAGTCTCTAATGTCTTAGAGAACACGTATGGAGCCAGCAACAGAAAGTTGCTGGAAATGCAGGCATTAAATGTGCTTCTGGTGAGGCTTTAAAAGAAAATGATGAACATGTGATTGGACAATGGAAGAAGGGTGATGCTTTTTATGTAGCGGTGAAGAACTTCTCTGAATTATGTTCAAATGTTTGTGGAAGGTAGGACTTGTAAGTGATGAACTTGGATATTGAGCTGAGGAGAATTCTAAGCAAGATCTTAAAAGGACCACGAAGTTTCTCTTTGCCACTTATAGTTAAATGTGAGAGGAAGGAGATGGACTTAAAAACGATCTGTGCAAAATGAAAACAAAACTTAAAGATTTGGAAAATTCTGCTATACAAACTAAGGACAAATGTTCTAGAATTTTCACCAAGGGTGTGGCTACACAATCTTTTGTTAAAGAGATTAAGCCTGTGAGTCATGGATCTAAGCAACTACCACAGAAGAAACTCATCAGCATAGACTGAAGAGGACAGAGAAAGAATGAAAGGAAAGAACACTGTCTGCTTCTTAGAATTCTACACGCAGGAAACAGGCCCAAGGAGCTACACCTGTTGTCCTCCAAGAGGAGAAAATAACCATCTCCTGAGTAACTCGAAGATCAACAGAACTGTTGGAAGGAGCACAGGAAGCAGGGCTGCCTTGATTTCAAAAGGTGGAACCATGGCTTGCTGGGTTTCAAAGGGTGGGGCCATGGCCTCCTAGGTTTCAAACAGACAGATCTTCACTAACTCGATTCTGGAGTGTGGAGCTGCCTTTCATGAATGCCAGGATGATGAAGCCACTGCCCAAAGCTGAAGGGGCAGGGCTGCCATGCTCAAGGGCCAGAAGAACAGGGCCTGCCAGGGCCAAGGAGGTGGGGTTGGCACTCAGATGGGCTAGGAGAATGGGGCCACCCAAAGCTCAGGGAGCAGAGTTGCCATCCCAGGGGGCCTGGAAGGAGGATCTGAAGCCCAGGGCTGAGGGTATTTTGGTATTTGGATTGGGATTGCATTGTATTTGTTGATTGCTTTGGGTAGAATTGACATTTTTAGGATGTTGAGTCTACCTATCTATGAGTGTGGTATGTTTTTCCATTCATGTAGGTCTGTTTTGGTTTCTTGCAGTAGTGTTTTGTAGTTTTCTTTGGATAGGTCTTTTGCATCCCGGGTTAGACTTATTCTTAAGTATTTTATTTTTTTAGGGTCTATTATAAATGGCGGAAACCCTGGTGGAGTAGTGGTTAAGTGCTACGGCTGCTAACCAAGGGGTAGGCAGTTTGAATCTGCCAGGTGCTCCTTGGAAACTCTATGGGGCAGTTCTACTCTGTCCTGTAGGGTCGCTATGAGTCAGAATCAAGTCAACGGCACTGGGTTTGGTTTGGTTTATTATAAATGGTATAGCTTTCCTACCCAAACCCAAACCCAGTGCCGTCGAGTCTATTCCAATGAGTCCTTTTCATGGTTCTCTTTACTGGCGTATAGGAATCCAACTGATTTTTATATGTTTATCTTGTATCCTGCTGCCCTGCTGAAACTTTCTATTAGTTCCAGTAGCTTTCTTGTGGTGTCTTTAGGATTCTCTATGTATAAGATCATATCATCCATGAATAGGGGTAGTTTTACTTCTTCCTTACCAATTTGGATGCCTTTAATTCTTTTTCTTGCCTTATTGCTCTGACTAGGACCCGCAGGACAATGTTAGTTAGAAGTGGTAATAAATGGCATCCTTGTCTTTTTCCCGTTCTGGAGAGGAATGTTCCCAGCCCCTCTCTGTTGAGAATGATGTTGGCTGTTGGTTTTGCATAGATGTCCTTTATTATGTTGAGGAATTTCCCTTCTATTCCTATTTTATTGAGAGGTTTTTTTTTTTTAATCAGGAATGAGTGCTGGACTTTATGGAATACATTTTCTGTGCCAATAGAGATGATAATGTGATTCTTCTGTTACATTTACGTGGTAGATTATATTGATTGATCATCCTTGCATACCTGATATGCATCCCACTTGGTTGTGGTGTGTTATTTTTTTATATGATGGTAAATTCTATTGGCTAGAATTTTGTTGAGAGTTTTTGCATCTATATTCATGAGAGATATTGGCCTGTAATTTTCTGTTTTTGTGGTGTCTTTACCTGGTTTTGGTAACAGGGTTATGCTGGCTTCATAGAATGAATTTGGAAGTATCCCTTACTTTTCTATATTCCGAAGTACTTTGAGTAGTACTAGTGTAAGCTCATCTCTGAATGTTTGGTAGACTTTTCCAGTAAGCCATCTAGGCCAGGGCTTTTTTTGGTTGGAAGCTTTCTTATTACCTTTTCAATCTCTTCTCTTGTTATGTCTCTCTTCAGATTTTCTCAGTTTGTGTTAGTTTAGATAGGTAGTGTGTTTCTAGAAATTTGTCCATTTCCTCTAGGTTTTCAAATTTGTTGCAGGACAGTTTTTTGTAGTACTTTATTATGATTATTTTTATTTCAGATGGATCTGTTGTAATATCCCTCCTTTCATTTCTTATTTTGGTTATTTGCTTCCTGTCCTCTTTTTCTTTTGTCAGTTTGGCCAATGGTGTGTTGAGTTTGTTGATCCTTTTAGAGAATCAACTCTTGGTTCGTGGATTCTTCCTAATGTTTTTCTATTCTCTATTTCTCTTTTCTATTCTCTGTTCTGATCTTTATTATTTCATTTCTTCTGGTGGCTGTGGGCTTCTTTTGTTGTTGTCTTTTTAATTTTTCAAGTTGTGAAGGTACCGTTTTGATTTTATCCCTTTCTTCTTTTTTGATGTGTGCATCTATTGTTATAAATTTACCTCTGAGCACTGCCTTTTCTGGGTCCCCAAGGTTTTGGTATGATGTGTTTTCGTTCTCATTTGATTCTAGGAATTTTTTCATTCCATCTTCCCGGTGGTTTTTAAGCAAGGTGTTATTCAGTTTCCATTTTTTTTTTTCTTTGCTCTTCCTGTTGCTAATTTCTACTTTTATGGTGTTGTGATCAGAGAAAATGCTTTGTATTATTTAAATGTTTTGGATTCTATCGAAGGTTGCTTTGTGGACTAAGATGTGGTATTTTCTGGAGAACATTCCATGTGCATTGGAAAAGAGTGCACACTTTGCTGCAGTTGGATGGAGTATTCTATATATGTCCATGAGGTCACGTTGGTCTATTGTGGTCTTTAGATCATCTTTGTTGAGTTTCTTTCTAGATGTTCTGTCCTTTACCAAGAGTGGTTACCAAGAGTGGTGTGTTAGTCTCCTATTATTGTCAGAATAGACTCGACGGCACTGAGTTTACTGGGTTATTATTGTGGAACCGCAAATTTCTATTTTCAGTGCTGTTAGAGTTTGTTTTACGTATTTTTGGGGCCTGTCGTTGCATCCGTAGTTATTTATTATCATTGTGTCATCATTATATAATGTCCTTTCTTGTCTTTTATGATGAATTTTGCCTTAAAACCTATTTTATCTGAGATTAGTAATACCGCTCCTGCTCTTTTTTTATTGCTGTTTGCTTGATATCTTTTTCCATCTTTTGATTTATAAAATATTTATGTCAATTTTTATAAGGTGTGTCTCTTATAGACCGCATATTGATTGGCCCCATTTTTTAAATCCATTCTGTCACTCTCTTTATGGGTGCATTTAAGTCATTTGTGTTCTGTGTGATTATCGATGGGTGTGAGTTTATTGCTGTCATTTTGTAGTGCTTTTTTTTTGTGTGGTGCTGTTTTCTTTGTTCTTACTGTCTTGTGCTGAGTTTCTTTTGTTTGTGGAATTCCTATCTCTTTCATTTTTGTGTTTACTGAGACTTTATGTTTTTCTTTTTTCTTTTGATGTGTAGGTTTGTTAACTTTCTTCATGGTTACCTTAAAATTTACTCCTATCCCTCTAGGTTTGAACCAGTCTTTTATTACTTGATATCACCTTGACTTCTTCTCCAATAGTTCTATACCTACACCATATATTCCCCTTTTCATCGTTCTGATGTTGTTGTCATTTACAGGTTGACATCTCTGGTTCCCTGTTGTAAATCTTTTAGTTTTGTCCTTGACATTTCATTACCTAGGATGGTATCTAGCTGATGCTATCCCGTGTCCTAGATTCAGGTTGTTGTCTGATGTTGTTGGTTCTCTAACCAAAGGACATCCTTTAATAATTCTTATAAATTTGGTTTGGTTTTTACATATTTCTTTAATTTCTGTTTATCTGGAAATGTCCTAATTTTGCCATCATATTTGAGAGGGAGTTTTGCAGGCTATATTATTCTTGGTTGGCAGTTTTTTTCTTTCAAGGTTTTATATATATCATCCCATTGCCATCTCGCCTGCATGGTTCATTTTGAGTAATCAGAGCTTAGTCTTATTGTTTCCCCTTTGTATATGACTTTTTGTTTTCCCTGGGCTGCTCTCAGGATTCTTTTCTTTGTCTTTGCTTTTGGCGAGTGTGATTGTGATATGTCTTGATGACTTCTTTTGATGTGTACCTATGTGGGGTTTGTTTTGCTTCTTGGATAGTGAGTTTTTCATCTTTCATGATATTAGGGAAATTTTCTGTCAGCAAATCTTTAATGAGCCTGTGTTTTCCATTTTCTCCCCCTGTTCTGGGACTTGGATAACATGCCAATTTTTGCTCTTGATTGTGTTCCACACAGTTCTTAGGTGTTCTTCATTCTTTTCTTTGATTTTTCCTCAAAGTGGTATCTGTGGATTTGTCTTCAATTTTGCTGATCCTGTCTTCCATTGTTTCACATTTGCTCCTAAACCTTCTTTTGCATTGTCCACTTCTGAAATTTTGTTTAACTTTTGGATTTCTCATTGCTGTTTTCGTATGATTTCTAAATGTTTATTTATATTGACATTTTGTTCTTGTATTATTTTCCCAAATTCTGCCATTGCTTTCTCTGTGTATTCTCTGATTTTGTCTGTGTCATGATTGAATTGTGTCCCCCCAAAATATGTGTCAACTTGGTTAGGCCATGATTCCCAGTATTGTGTGGTTGTCCTCCATTTTGTGATTGTAATTTTTTTTATCACAAACCAGTAACATTTTTTTATTGTGCTTTATGTGAAAGTTTACAGCTCAAGTTAGTTTCTCATACAAAAAATTCATACACACATTGTTATGTGACCCTAGTTGCTATCCCAATAGTATGTCAGCACGTTTCACCTTTCTACCCCAGAGTTCCTGTGTCTATTCAACAATCTCCTATCCCTTTCTGCTTTCTTCTCTTGCCTCCAGGCAGGAGCTGCCCATTTGGTCTCATGTATCTACTTGAGCTAATAAGCACACTCTTCAAGAGTATCATTTTATGTCTTATAGCCCAGTCTAATCTTTGTCTGAAGAATTGGCTTCAGGAATGGTTTTAGTTTTGGGTTAAGAGAGAGTCTGGGGGCCATGTCTTCAGGTGTCCCCCCCAGTCTCAGTCAGATCATTAAGTCTGGTATTTTTACTAGAATTTGAGTTCTGCATTCCACTTTTTTCCTGCTCCATCAGGGAGTCTCTGTTGTGTTCCCTTTCAGGGCAGTCATCAGTGGTAGCCAGGCACCGTCCAGTTCCTCTGGTCTCAGGCTGGTGGAGTCTCTGATTTATGTGGCCCTTTTTGTCTCTTGGGCTAATATTTTCCTTGTGTCTTTGCTGTTCTTCATTCTCCCTTGCTCCAGGTGAGTTGGGACCAATTGATGCATCATAGATGGCCACTCACTAGCTTTTAAGACCACAGACGCCATTCACCAAAGTGGGATGCAGAAATTTTCTTAATATACATTGTATGCCAATTGACCTAGATGTCCCCTGAACCATGGTCCCCAGACCCCTGCCCCTGCTAATCTGTCCTTTAGTATTCCATTGTGTGAATATGCCATAGTTTGGTTATCCATTCATCCATTGATGAGCACCTAGGTTGTTTCCACCCTTTTACTATTGTGAACAGTGTTACAATGAACATGGGTGTGCAAATATCTATTCATGTGATGGCTCTTATTTCTCTAGGATGTATTCCAAGGAGTGGCATTGCTGGATCGTATGGTACTTCTTTCTTAGCTTCTTAAGGAAGTGCCAAGTTGATTTCCAAAGTGATTGTTCCATTTTACATTCCCACCAGCAGTGTATAAGTGTTCCAGTCCCTCCACATCCTCTCCAACATTTATTATTTTATGTTTTTTGGATTAATGCTTGCCTTGTTGGGGTGAGATGGTATCTTATTATAGTTTTGATTTGCATTTCTCTAATGGCTAATGATCAAGAGCATTTCCTTATGTATCTGTTAGCCACCTGAATGTCTTCTTTGGTGAAGTGCCTGTTCATATCCTTTGCCCACTTTTTACTTGGGTTATTTGTCTCTTTGTTGTTAAGGTTTTGTAGATTTTAGAGATTAGAACCTGATCAGATATGTCATAGCCAATTTTTTTTTCCCAGTCTATAGGTTGTCTTTTTACTCTTTTGATGATGTCTTTGGATGAGCATAAGTGTTTGACTTTTAGGAGCCACCAGTATTTAGTTTCTCTTGTGATGTTTGTGCACTGTTAGTAATGTTTTGTATTCTGTTTATACCATGTGTTAGGGCTCTTAGTGTTGTCCCTATTTTTTTATTCCATGATCTTTATTGTTTTAGGTTTTATATTTAGGAGTTTGATGCATTTTGAGTTAGTTTTAGTGCACAGTGTGATGTATGGGTCTTGTTTCATTTTTTCTTTTTTGCAGATGGCTATCCAGTTATGCCAGCAACATTTGTTTAAAAGGCTGTCTTTTCCTCATTTAACAGATTTTGGGCCTTTGTCAAATGTCACCTGCTCATAGGTGGATGAATTTACATCTGGATTCTCAATTTTGTTCCATTGGCCTACATATCTGTTGTTGTACCAGCACCAGGCTGTTTTGACTACCATAGCAGTATAATAGTACTAAAGTCAGGTAGTGTGAAGCCTCCCATTTTGCTCTTCTTCAGTAATGCTTTACTTATCCTGGGGCTCTTTCCTTTCCAAATGGAGTAGGTGATTTCTTTCTCCATCTCATTAAAAAATGTCATTGGAATTTTGATCCGGATTCAATTGTATCTATAGATCGCTTTGGGCCCAATGGATATTTTTACAATGTTAAGCCTTCCTATCCATGAGCAAGGTATGTTTTTCCACTTATGTAGGTCTGTTTGGCTTCTTGCAGTAGTGTCTTGTCGTTTTCATATCAGTCTTTGACGTTGCTGGTTAGATTTATTGCTACGTATTTAATCTTTCTGGGGGAAATTGTAAATGGTATTGATCTGGTGATCTCCTCTTAGATGTTCTTTTTGTTGATGTAGAGGAATCTGACTGTTTTTTCTATGTTTATCTTGTATCCTGATACTCTGCTGAACTCTTCTATTAGTTGCAGTGGTTTTCTCGTGGATTCCTTGGGGTTTTCTGTTTATAAGATCATATCATCTGCAAATAGGGATACTTTTACTTCTTCCTTACCAATTAAGAAAGAAAAAATTTTTTTTCTTAATTAGGATGCGGTTTATTTCTTTTTCTAGCCTAGTTGCAATGGCTAGGACCTCCAGCACAATGTTGAATAAGAGTGGTGATAAAAAGCATCCTTGTCTCATTGCTGTTCTCAAGGGAAATGCTTTCAGGCTGTCTCCATTTAGGATGATGTTGGCTGATGGCTTTGTATGAATGGTCTTTACCATGTTGAGGAATTTCCCTTCTATTCCTATTTTGCTGAGAGTTTTTTTTGTCATGAATGGGTGTTGGACTTTGTCAAATGCCTTTTCTGCATCGATTGATAAGATCATATGGTTCTTGCCTTTTGTTTTATTTAAGTGATGGATTACATTAATTGTTTTTTCTAATATTGAATCATCCCTGCATACCTGGTATGAATGCCATTTGGTCATGGTGAATTATTTTTGTTTTGATATGTTGTTTAATTCTATAGGCTAGAATTTTGTTGAGGATTTTTGTGTTTATGTTCATGCGGGATACTGGTCTGTAGTTTTGTTTTTTTGTGGTGTCTTTACCTGCTTTTGGTATCAGGGATATGCTGGCTTCATAGAATGAGTTTGTGAGTATTCCATCCTTTTCTATGCTCTGAAATACCTTTAGTAGTGGGTCTTAACTTTTTTCTGAAAGTTTGGTAGAATTTTCCAGTGAAACCATCAGGGCCAGGGCTTTTTTTGTTGTTGGGATTTTTTTAATTACCTCTTCAATCTCTTCTTTTGTTGTAGGTTTATTTAGTTGTTCTACGACTGTTTGTGTTAGTTTAGGTAGGTAGTGTGTTTCTAGAAATTTGTCCATTTCCTCTATGTTTTTAAGTTTGTTGGAGTACAATTTTTCATAGTATTCTTTTATGATTCTTTTAATTTCAGTTGGGTCTGTTGTGATATCACCCATCTCATTTCTTATTCAAGTAATTTTTTCCTCTCATTTTTATTTTGTCAGTTTGGCCAATGGCTTATCGATTTTGTTGATCTTTTCAAAGAACCAGCTTTTGGTCTTATTAACTCTTTCAATTGTTTTTCTGTTCTCTATTTCATGCAATTCTGTTCTAATTTTCATTATTTGGTTCCTCCTGGTACCCAAGGGCTCCTTTTGCTGCTCTCTTTCTATTTAAGTTGTAGGATTAATGTTTTGATTGTGGCCTTTTCTTCTTTTTGGTTGTGTGCATTTACTTTTTCTAAACTGACCTTTGAGCACTGCTTTTGCTGTGTACCAAAGGTTCTGATAGGAAGTGTTTTCTTTTTTATTTGATTCTATGAAATTCTTTATTCCGGTCTCACTTTCTTCTATAATCCAGTAGTTTTTGAGCAGGGTGTTGTTCAGTTTCCATGTATAAGATTTTTTTCCCTTCCTTTTTCTGTTATTGATTTCAACTTTTAAGGCTTTATGGTCAGAAAAGATGTTTTGTAATATTTTGATACTTTGTATTCTGTTAAGCCTTTCTTTATTGCATAATATGTCATCTATTCTGGAGAATGTTCCATGTGCATTGGAAAAAAAAAAAGTATACTTGGCTGCAGTTGAGCAGAGTGTTCTGCATATGTCTATAAGGCCAAGTTGGTTGATTGTGGCATTTAGATCTTCCATATCTTTACTGAGCTTCTCTCTGGATGTTCTGTCCTTCAATTTAAGTGGTGTGTTGAAGTCTTCTACTCTTATTGTGGAGCTGTCTATTTCTCTTTTCAATGCTGTTAGAGTTTGTTTCATATATTTTGGAGCCCTGTCATTGGGTATGTAAATATTTATTATGATTATGTCCTTCTTGTGTATTGACCCTTTAATCCTTATATAGTGTCCTTCCTTATCCTTTGTGGTTGATTTTGCTTTAAATCTATTTTGTCAGAGATTAATATTGGCACTCCTGCTCTTTTTTGATTGCTGTTTCCTTGATATATTTTTTCTACCCTTTTAAGTTTGTTTATGTCTTTAAGTCTAAGGTGTGTCTCTTGTAGGCAGCTTATAGACAGATCATGGCTTTTTTTTTAATCCATTCTGCCACTCTCTGACTCTTTACTGGTGCATTTAGTCCATTTACATTCAGCTTAATTATTGATAGGTATGAGTTTAGTGCTGTCATTTTCATGTATTTTGTGTGTGTGAGTGTTGTGGCGTTTCTTTTTACCACTTAATTTTCTGTGATAGCTTGTTTTTCTTTATGTATTTTCTTTTCATCTTTTTCATTGCTATTGGTTTTGTATTTTCTGAGTCTTTACATTTTTCTGTTTTTTTTTTTATTTTGATGTGTAGGATTGTTAGTTTCCTTAGTGGTTACCTAATATTTACCTCTATTTTTCTAAGTTGAAACCAATCTTTTAGTTTTGTATATCGCCTTGAATTCCTCTCCATATGAAAGATCTATGACTACATTATTTAGTCCCTCTTTTTTATTTACGTGTTGTCATCTTTTACATATTAATGTCTGTTTCCCTATTTTCCACGTTTTACCTTTGATTTATTTTTGTGAGTTCCCTATCTCGGTTGATATCTGGTTGTTCTATCCTGTGTTCTAGTCTTTGGTTGTTATCTGATGTTAATGATTTTCTAACCAGAACACTCCCTGTGGTATTTCTTGTAATTTTGGTTTGGTTTTTACAAATTTCCTAAACTTCTGTTTATCTGGAAATGCCCTAATTTCGCCATCATATTTTAGAGACAGTTTTGCTGGATATGTGATTCTTGGCTGGCAATTTTTTTCCCCTTCAAGGCTTTATATATGTTATTCTATTGCCTTTTTGCCTGCATGGTTTCTGTTGAGTAGTCGGATCTTAGTCTTATCGACTCTCCTTTGTAGATGACTTTTTGTTTATCCCTCGCCACTCTTAAAATTCTCTCTTTATCTTTGGTCTTTGGCATTTTTGATTATAATATATCCTGGTGACTTTCTTTTGGGAATCTACCTTGTGTGGGTTTCGATGACCTTCTTGGATAGATACCTTCTCATCTTTCATGATATCAGGGAAGTTTTCTGCCCACAAATCAACAATTCTCTCTGTATTTCCTGTTATCCCTCCCTGTTCTGGTACCTCAATCACTCATAAGTTATTCCTCTTGATAGGGTCCCACATAATTCTTAGGGTTTCTTCATTTTTTTTTAATTCTTTTATCTGATTTTTCCTCAAGTAAGTCGATGGCAAGTGCTTTATCTTCAATTTCACTAATTCTGACTTCCATTGCCTCAGTTTTGCTCCTATGACTTTCTATTGAGTTGTCTAACTCTGAAATTTTATTGTTAATCTTTTGGATTTCTGTTTGCTGTCTCTCTATGGATTCTTGCAGCCTGTTAAATTTGTCATTATGGTCTTGTATAACCTTCTTAAGTTCCTCTCTTGCTTCATCTGTGTTCCTTGGCTTGTTCTGGGTTATGCCTGATCTCCTTCCTGATCTCTTGAAGAGCTCTGATATATTAATCTTTTGAATTCTATCTCCAGTATTTCCAAAACTATATCTTCCTCTGGAAGGTTTTTTGATTCTTTGTTTTGGATGCTTGCTGAAGCCAACATGGTTTGTCTCTTTATGTGATTTAATATTGACTATTGTCTCCAAGCCATCAATATATTATTATATTTATCTATTTTATGTTTGCTTACTGTGTCCTAGCTCCTTGTTTCATTCTGATATGCCCAAATAGGCTGGTCGTGTTAGCTATTTTGATTATTGGCATCTTTGAAGCTCTCATGTTCTGTTACCAGGTGGTTAGACCTGTTAGTAGGTATGTGAGCCTAGGGGTATGTTTTCTTTTCTTGTATGGATTGAGCTCAGGTGTCCAGGTAGTCGGTCACCAAATGTGTGGTGCAGGCTCTCACCTACAGTCCTAGACAAGCAGGAGTGATTGGAGTAGGCACAGGTATCTGGCTGCAGTAGGGGGCCACGTGCCGAGCAATGCATTGGGCTGATGGCTCCCCTGAGTGTCTGGGAGGAAAATGTGTGCTTGTTCCCTAGAGCATGTAGGTGTGTGTTTTGCAGCTGGGTTATGGGCACTCATTGCTGTTTACTGTAAAGATTGGGAGGCACCACTTATTCTTGGACCCTTGTTGCAGGTGGCTAGGTGGCATGAGTGGAGTCACCAGTCCTCTGGCCCCTGATGTGGGTAGGTGAGGAGCTTGCTTAATAGGCAGAACAGTGTCAAACGTCCCAAATCTGCCACTCCCCCTTGTAGCTGATACAGTTGAAGATAGGCTTCAGGTTTATACCCTGTTGTACTGTGCTAATGGGGGCCTATGCTGTTGAAATGGGCCCACATAGGTCTATGTAGAAGTAAAAGGCACTCAAAAGCTATGGTCCTCTTATGCCTGTGCCTAGGCAAAGGGGCTGTGCCTGCCTCAAGTTCCCAGTTTAGGGGAGCTGGCAGATTATTTTTTCCTGTTTGTTAATTTATTCCCTCTCCAAAACCAGGAGAATGGCTCAGAGCATGCAATGGGTCCTACTTCCTGCCCAGGGGATGTGGCAATCACTGGAGCCAGCCTTGATCCAGTGTAGAGCAGGGATGGGGAAGGTAAACGGGAGAGAGTTTTTTCCCTAATGGTGCGTTTTTCTGCTCTACTTGGTAGGTTGGATGCATGTAGTTATCTTTGCTGGTTGAACACTGCTTCTCTCTGGTTCTGGAGGATTGAACACTCTCCACTGCTTGGTCTCTCCTGATGTGGAAAATGCTTCCCAAACACCATTGCTTGCCTCACTGTGCACACCTGCCAATCCAGCCTGCAGGGTGCTGGCTTCTGCTGGATCAGGTCTGGCAACTCCTTGCTGCTTCTGAACTGTCTCTCCCTCCCCCTGCCACTCAGTCCAGTTAATCAACTTTGCTTTCAATGTTCAGGGCTCCTAGTTTGTGTTTTTGATGTAAGAGAGACCACAGGAAGCACCTAACTACTCCACCATCTTGGCCCTGCCTCCCCTGTGATAGTAACTTTATGTTATAGAGGATTAGGGTGGGATTGTAACACCCTTACCCAGCTCACATCCCTGATCTGATGTAAAGGGAGTTTCCCTAGGGTGTGGCCTGCACCACCTTTTATCTCACAAGAGATAAAAAGGGAAGGGAAGTCAGTAGAGAAGGGGGACCTCATACCGCCAAGAAAGCAGTGCCAGTAGCAGAGTGTATCCTTTGGACTCAGGGTTCCTGTGCAGAGAAGCTCCTAGTTCAGGGGAAGATTGACAACAAGGACCTTCCTCCAGAGCCGACACAGATAGAAAGCCTTCCCTTGAAGCTGACACCCTGAATTTGGACTCCTAGCCTACTAGACTGTGAGGAAATAAATTTCTCTTTGTTATAACCATCTGCTTCTGGTATTTCTGTTATAGCAGCACTAGATAGCTAAGACAGTCTGTATTATCCATGATTTTGTCAACTTTTTCCTTTGTTTTGTCCATGTTTTCCTTGGTGTCTTTCTTATCTCCTGGAGAGCCCTGAATATTATTAGACTTTTGAATTCCCTATCAGGTAGTGCCTTTTCTTGTACCAGAAGATCATCTGGTGCTTTATCTTGTAACTTACTGGAGCCATCCTGTCCTGTTTTTTCATGTTTTGATATTGTCAGCTGTTTCTAAGACATTCAGGAATTATTTTCTTCATTTATTGATTGTAGGTTTGTTTCGTCTTGCTTTTTTTGTTTTATTTTGTTATGTCTGAGTGGGTGGCTGGGCGTGTTTTGTTGCTTGCTTATTTTTGGGCAAAATAATTCTCACTACCTCATCCAGGTGAGCAGGGCCAGTCACTTAGTTTTGGTGCAGCAGGGCAGGTCCAGCTGGGGGTAAAGGGGTAGGGATGGGTCATTTGTCTGTTGCATGAACTAGGACTGGCAGGGCAGGTCTGGGTAGAAATGGCACAAAGGGGTGGGGCTGGGGATACGGGGGTCCACGCCAGTGCTTCTCGTAGGCATGATGCTCAGAGGGAAGGGCCCGGGGGCAGCACATGACAGTGTTCGAGATTTTGGGGTTCTGCACTGGTAACACTGGGGACTCAGTGGTGCAGGGCCAGGGGACAAATCAGGGTGGGGTTTGGGGGTTTGCACCAGTGCCACTTGGCATGATACTTAGCAGGGTGGCACCAGGGAGAGGCATGGGGGTCCAGAGGTCTGTGCTGGTGCTGCTCAGGGGTACAGCACTTGGTGGTGTGGGACCAGGGGGTGGCACAGGATGGGATCCAAGGGTCCGAGGGTCTGTGCTGGTTGCACTGAAGGGTGTGGTGTTTGGCAGGGCAAGGCCTCAGGCAGCACAGTCTGGGGTTCACAGGCCTGGGGTCCGCATAGCTGCCACTCAGGGATGTGGTACTCAGTGGGATGGGGATGGGGGGCACTGCAGGGCGGTGTCCAGGGGTCTGGGGGTCTGTGCCAGTGCCACTCGGGGGCTCAGCAGGACGTGACTGGGGGGTGGCAGGGGGTCAGGTCTGGGGGTCTAGGGGTCCACACCATTGCTGCTCGGGGGTGTGGTGCTCATCAGAGTGGGGCTGGGGGGCAGTGCAGGGTGTGGTCTGGGGGCATGGGGCTCCAAACTGGTGCCACTCTGGGGTGCAGTGCTTGGCAGTGTGAGGCCAGGAGTGGTAGAGAGCAGGGTCTAGGGGTCCAGACTTCCATACCGGGGCTTCTT
Organism: Elephas maximus indicus; assembly: GCF_024166365.1. NCBI lineage: Eukaryota > Metazoa > Chordata > Mammalia > Proboscidea > Elephantidae > Elephas > Elephas maximus. The sequence continues at coordinate 86,388,506 of NC_064846.1, forward strand.
GAGGGGACAGTGCTCAGTAGGGTGGGGCCGAGGATGATGTAGGGTGGGATCCAGGGGTCTGGGGATCCATGCTGATGTCGTTTCAGGGTGTGGCACTTCGTGGGATGGGGCTGAGGGTGGTGCGGGGTAGTTCCAAGGGCCTGGGGGTCCACACTGATGCAGGTTGGGGGTGAAGCACTCAGAAGGCAGTGCAAAGAGGCAGGAGGGAAGGTAGAGGATGTGATGTGTGGAGCTAGGTTGGAGGGAGAAAGAAAAGAGAGAAGAGAGAGAAACAAAATTAAAAAAATGATGACAGCAGTAGCTGGTGGTGGAGGTGGGGCACACCCAGGGTGGCTGTGTGCCAGTGGCTTTCTAGCTGAGTGGGGTCGCATGGCCCATCAAGAAGTGGCAGCGCGCAGGGCTAGGTGGGCAGGAGAAAGGAAAGGAAGGAAAATAAAGAGAAGAAACAAACAAAAAAAGCATATGGTGCTGAGAGAACTGGCCATTGAGGGCAGGGCAGAACCAGTGTCATGGCAAGCTGGTGTCTCTCTCACTGGATGGTGTGGCATTGCCCGTCAGGAAGGGGCAGTGCAGGGGGCTAGGTGGGGGGAGGGGCGGGTAGAAAGAAAATGGAGAAAAGGAAAGAGAAAAGATAAAAATATATGACAATGAGGGAGCCAGACAGTGGGGGTGGGGCAGACCCAGGACGGCAGTGAGCCTGTGTCTATGGCCAAATGACTGAGGCCTATTGGAAAGCAGCAGAGGCAGCATACAGGGAGGAAGGGTGAGGGGTCAGAAAGCGTGTATCTCTGGTTACTGGGTTCTCTGTCTCCTGTTAGGAGCTCCGTGAAGTTGCCTTCCCATACTCCTTGTCTGGAGTCATTGCTGGCTGTGTTCCAAGAGGATGAAGCCCTGCCATGTTAGCTGACATGGGACCTCCACTCCGTAGCTCTCTTCATTCTCTGTTCTCTGTCAGTTTCTTCTTCCATTCAGTGCTTGATCTAGTTCTTTATCCCTTCATTTGAGATTCCAGGTTTGACATTTGTATCTGTTTTACTTAGTTTTTTGGGTCTTTGCTGCAGAGGAATGGCATGGTGCTTCTGTCTATAGCACCATGTTGACTCTGCCTCTTATCATTCTTCTTAACCTCTGTCTGGTATTGATTGTTTTGCATTGATCGCCTGGGACAAAACTCAATGATTCATGAACCTATAACTTTCACAATTATATCATAGATTCCTCTTCTAATTACAGTTAAGTTGTATTGGTTGAGTTATTTTTACTTAAACTGAAAGAAAAAAAAATTGAAGTACCGCTAACTTTTAATTATCCCTAGTACATTGTTCAATAGTTAAGCACTCTGGTTGCTAACCAGAAGGTTGGTGGTTTAAACCCACCATTGGCTCTGTGAGAGAAAAGACCTGGTGATTTGCACCCGTAAAGATTACAGCTTAGAAAACTTTATGGGGCAGTTCTACTCTGTCTTATAGGGTTGTTATGAATCAGTATCTACTCCATGGCACACAGCAACAAAGTACCAAGGAACAAAGTAAACATGCATACCTGTAAGCCGTGGTTAATCCAGAACCTCTTCACTAGTGAACTTTTGTTCCAAAGTGGCTAAAAACAACAAGTGCTCTGCCTGAAGTTTCACCTACTCTCCCCGACCTGCGTAGCTTTGATGGAGGCTTAACAGGAAACTGCCCAAAGTTAGGTAACAATAGGAAGAACGAGGCCTTGGAGGATAGTATCCTGCTGAGGCACATTTCAGAGTAAAAGACTTGGTTAAAATATTTATACTAAAATGTGAGCATGAAATAAGGGGAAAAGGGCAAATCTATTCTCAAATAACAGAAGTTATAGTTTTCACGCACTGTTTGAGGAATATTCCACACTTTTAATTCACTAAGAGAGCTTTTCAGCAATTGACTTATCCAGTTGTGGCCAAGTTCCAGCTTGGAGGTTGAGCAGGCACTGATTGTAAATATAGCATGCTCTTCATTTTGAGCCCACCGACATGAAGGGAACTCCAAAACTGTCTCTGTGTCATTAATTCTTTTGGATACTTCCTGCCATTGGTTCATGAACAAATGTAACCCAGGACTTTATCTTATCCCTGAAATATCTGACTAATATCCATTTAACTCCCACCCTAAATGGAAGATCAATGACTTAGTGTGGATAAAATGAGAACAATGGTCCTCTGGAATTGACAGGTCAGAGTCAGTCTTATTCATATTTTACTTTGATTTAGTTTTATTGCAAGGGTAGGGCAAAGGGGAAGTTTTCAAGAATTTGATTCATTTACAGACAAGAATGAATGTTCATGATTTGATTTAAAAAACTTAAAATTTAAAGCAAACAAGAGCTTGTGAGCTATCAATCAAGGGGTTTATTTAACGTATCTGTGTCTATGATTCGGAAACACTGGTGGCATAGTGGTTAAGTGCTATGGCTGTTAACCAGAGGGTCGGCAGTTCGAATCTGCCAGGCGCTCCTCAGAAACTCTATGGGGCAGTTCAGCTCTGTCCTATAGGGTCGCTATGAGTTGGAATCGACTCGACGACACTGGTTTTGGTTTTGGTGTCTATGATTCAGGGTTTTGCTTTTTTTTTTTTTTTAAAAAATCTTGTCACAGCCTGAATATCTGTTTGTATAATTCAGATGGTGAAGGAATATATAAAAGTTAAAATTTTCAAAACTTGTTCCAGAAAAAAGAAAATATTTGAGTAAAAGAATAGAAATAGGCATAAGAAAGCATCAAAAACTGAGAAGGAAAGGTAAGCTGCAGAATAAAAAAGGAAAGAGGTGAGCAATATACAAGTTATTCCATTCCAGTGGGACTACAGAACATAAAATAATAATAGCTAACATTTATGGACATTTTTTGATGTATTGGATACAACTCTAAGTAATTTAAATATGCCAACACATGTAATCCTCAAAGAGGCCAGTATGATTATTATCCCCATTTTATAGGTGAGGAGTGAGGGAAATGAGGCACAGAGCTGTTAATTCACTTCATCAAGATTACAGAACCAGCAAATCGAAGAACTTAGATTCTAACCCAGGCAATCTGACTCCAGAGCCCATGCTCTTAACACTGCAAAGTGATGTGAGAAACAGGTTCCTACTGGTACTGCCAATAAGATCTTGTAATACCTACTTCTCCAGTCATGCAGGAGCCCTGGTGGTGCAATGGTTAAGACCTACAGCTGCTAACCAAAAAGTCAGCAGTTCGAATCCACCAGCTGCTCCTTGGAAATCCTGTGGGGTCATTCTACTCTGTCCTATAGGGTCACTATGAGTCGGAATCAACTCAATGGCAGTGAGTTTGGTTTTTGTCTGGTTTCTCTAGTGACACTTGGGAAAGAAAAATGATGGAATCCTTCTGGTGAATAAATTTAAAAATGCTAACCCAACTACAATTTGGTCCAAATAATGCACATGTGATCCTACTAATACCTTTCATGGAGCAAGAAAATTGGAACGCAAAATGGTAAAATGCAGTTTTTTTATTAATGGCTATGACTATTAAAGTTATGTGTCAACTTGGCTAGGCCATGATTCTCAGTAACTTGACAGATATTATGTAATCATCATCCATTTTGTGATCTGATGTGAGCAATCAATCAGCAGAAAGGGCAGTTTCCTTGGGGCCTGCATCCAGTATATATATGGGTGTTCTGGCAAAGCTTGCTCTCCCTCAATCCTACATTTCTCGCATCATCCTCTGACCTCTTGTTCTTGGGAGGTGAGCCAGCAGACTGCCACCTGACCTGCAGATTTTGTATTTGCCAGCTACCACAACCTAGTGAGCCAGCAGCCTGCTCTGCAGCTATTGGGTATGTCATTCTCTGCTTCTACATGAGTCAAGAGAAGCTTCCAGCCTGCCACCTGAGCCACGGATTTGGGTCTTTACAGCCTCCACAATTGTGTAAACTATTCCCTTGAAATAAATCTCTCTATATTTATACATATGCTTCACTGGTTTTGCTCCTCTAGAAAACCCAGCCTAAGACATTTGGTACTGAGAGTGGTTCTAGAGGAATAAAATCGTAAGAATGAGTGTTCAAAATTGGTTCTCAAGTCTGGCTATTCTTAAAGGCCTTGATGACGCTATCTCCAGTAGTAAAGAGGACACTGCTAATCCATGGCATGAGATGGCAATAGAAATATGCAAGATGTCACCACCATTGGATCAAATATATGTGAGAGACAAGTCTCTGGGTGATTGCATATTTGATACTTTTCCATAATTTTGTTGGAATGAGATGTATAAGAAATCTGATTAGTTGGTCCTACTTTCACTAGACAAAGTGGTGAAAGAAAAGGACGAGCTCAAAGCTTCAGAGTCACAGCTCAACCACTGATTAAAAAGACCTGAATGTTGCTACTTGTGCCCTGAAAGGAAGCCTTATTTCTTGTAGTAACAGGGCTATTGCCTAAAACAAAACTCAGAGTCTTATTGTAAAAGTGGCTTAATTACAACACAAATTGAATTCCCAACTTTGAATGGTGTCTGATCTGCAGTTAAAATGAGGACATTGATTGAGAAGAAATGGGATCCTGAAACTTGGAGTGAGGACATATGGGCAGATAATCAGTAAGCTGGGGACATTGAGACCCCAAATTTTGTTGAACGTTTCCTGCCAACAAAATCATCCCTCTTACTCCCATCCAAAGAGATTACCCCAGCTTTGTCTTCTAAGCAACTCTCCCCACTAAAACTTTTATCCTTTTTACCCCCATCTGATGAGATTAACCAAGCAGTGCCTGAAGAGTGTTTGTCTGAGATATTGCCTGGGGTGGTGCCTAGGGCACTGTCTGGGGTATCACCTGAGGCAGATGCCTTACAAGACATTGTTGAATGTCCCCGGGATCCATCCCCACTGCCTATTTTTACTTTTAGACCTGTAACTAAACATATCGCTGCAAGCCCCGAGAGCTGCAGTAAGAAGTGTGGCCCATGAGTAGGTGCACTATACTCCAAAAGAACTGCTTGATTTTTCTGATATATACAAACAGAAACCCGGGGAATATGTGTGGGAATGGATATTAAGGGTATGGAATAATGGTGAAAGGAACATAAATTTGGATTGGTCTGAATTGATTGATTTGGGCCCACTAAGCAGAAATTCTTCATTCAGTGTTTCAGCTTGAGAGGTTAGAAAAGGATCTAATAGTTTATCTGGTTGGTTCACCGAAGCATGGATTAAGTGATGACCTACACTAAATCAAGTTGAAATGTCAGAACTGCTTTCGTATACTGTAGAATAAGGTGTCCAAAAGCTTAGGAAAACCAACATGTTAGAGTGAATTTATCAGGTTGGACCCACAGGCCTACCCATGGAGAACCCTGAGGCCACATCTTTTACTACAAAGGTGAAGAATAAATTTGTGAAATGAGCCCCAGCATCCTTGAAGACTTCTGTGATTGCTATTTTGTGTAAGTCATATTTGACAATGGGAACTGCCCTAACTGAATTAAGACACCTAACTACAATAAGGTTGATTGAACCCTGGTGTGGTAGGAACCCAAATGGCAGCACTTAATCACCGAAGACAAGGTGGGCGTGGTTACATAATGGACAGCAGAGTCAAAGCAATAATCAGACTAGTCTCACTCCTATGGACTTATGGCATTGGCTATTTAGTCAAGTTGTCCATAGGTGTGAAATAGATAGGAAATCTACTAAATATTTACTTGATCTGTACAAGTGGAAGGCTTCTTGTTCAAGCAAGTGGCAGTCTAACTTGAATCACCAGAATAGAGAGTCATGGACCTTCAATCAATTCCCAGACATGAGCTGGTTTACAGACCCACAACCCATTGAATGAAGGGGAGGCCAAGTCCCCTTGAGGGAGACCACAGAACACTGCCAAAAATTTGTACTGTTGATCTTTCTCCCAGCCTTCCCCAAAGGGATCTGTGGCCTTTTATGAGAGTGACCGTTCACTGGGAAAAGGAAATAATCAGAGTTTTGTGGGATTACTGGACACTGGCTCTGAACTGACACTAATTCCAGGAGACCCAAAATGTCACTGTTGCCCACCAGTTAGAGTAGAGGTGTATGGAGATCAGGTTATTAATGAAGCCTTAGCTCAGATCCAGCTCACAAAGAGTCTAGTGGATTCCCAAACCCATCCTGTAGTGATTTCCCTAGTTCCAGAAAGCATAATTGGAATAGACATACTCAGAAACTGACAGAACCCCTATATTGAATCTCTGACATGTGGAGTAATTGCTATTATGGTAAGCAAAGCCAAATGAAAGCCATGATAACTGCCCTTACCTAGGAAAATAGTAAACAAAAAGTAATGCAGTGTTCCTAGATGAATTACAAAGGTCAGTGCCATCATCAAGAGTTGAACAATGCAGGGGTGGTGATTCCCACCACATTCCTATTCAACTTGCCTATTAGGCCTGTGCAGAAAACAAGCAGGTCTTGGGGGATGACAATGGATTATCATAAACTTAACCAGGTGGTGACTCCAATTGCAGCTGCTATTCCAGATGTGGTTTCTTTCCTTGAGCAAATTAATACATCTCCTGATACCTGTTATGCAGCTATTGATCTGGCCAATGCCGTTTTCTTAATTCTGGTTTCAAAGGAACACCAGAAGCAGTTTGCTGTTATATAGGAAGGCTAGTAATACACCTTCCAAGTCCTATCTAAAGGGTATATAAACTCCCCAATCCTATGTCATAAACTAGTCCACAGGGAACTTGATCACCTTTCCCTTCCACAATATGTCACACTGGTCCATTACATTCTGACATTATGCTGATTGGACCTATTAAGGAAGAAATATCAATGATGCTAGACTTAGTAAGACGTTTATGCTAAAGGGTAGGAAATTAATCTGACAAGATTCAGGTGCCTTCCACCTCCATGAAATTTCTAGGGATCCAGTAGTGTGGGGCATGTCAAGCTATTCCATCTAAAGTAAAGGATATGTTGTTACATGTGGCCCCTCCCACAACTTAAAAGGAGGCCCAATGCCTGGCATTCCTCTTTGGATTTTGGAAGCAAAATGTCCCTTATTTGGGTGTGCTACTCTGGCCTATTTATCAAGTGACTTCAAAAGCTGCTAGTGTTGAGTGGGGCTCAGAACAAAAGAAGATTCTGCATCAGGTTTGGTCTGCCATATAAGCCACTCTGCCATTTGGGTTATATGACCTGGCTGGTCCAATGGTTGTTGACATGTCAGTGGCAGGTACAGATGCTGTTTGTAGTCTCTGACAAGCACCTATTGATGAATCACAGTGCAGAACCTTAGGATTTTGTAGCAAAGCCCTGCCATCTTTTGCAGATAACTACTTTCCTTTTGAGAAACTGCTTTTGGATTGTTACTGGGCCTTAGTAAAAACTGATACATAACATGGACTGTTAAGTCACCATGTGACCTGAGCCACCCATCATGCACTGGGTGTTGTCTGACTCACAGAGTCATAAATTCATACATGCACAGCAGCACTGCATCATTAACTGGAAGTGGTATATACAAGATCAGGCTTAAGGAGGACCTGAAGGCACAAGTAAGTTACATGAGGAAGTGGCCCAAATGCCCAAGGTCCCCATTCCTGTCCCATTACCTTCCTTCTCCCAGTCTGCACCTATAGCCTTATGGGGAATTCTTTACGATCAATTGACTGAGGAAGAGAATGCTTGTGCCTGGTTTATAGACGGTTCTGTGCAATATGCAGGCACCACTCAGAAGTGGACAGCAGCAGCACTGCGGTCCCTTTGTGGGACCTCACTGAAGAAGAGTGGTGAAGCAAAATCCTCCCAGTGGGTAGAACTTCAAACAGTGCACCTGGTCGTTCATTTTGCTTGGAAGGAGAGATGACCAGATGTGTGACTGTATATTGATTCATGGGTTGTGGCCCACGGTTTGGCTGGCTGGTCATCCTCTTACCTCTGTTTCTTGGGACATGAGCCAGCAGCCTACCACCTGACCTACAGTTTTTGGATTTGCTAGTTCCCACAACCATGTGTGCTAGCAGCCTGCTGCCTGACCTGCAGATATGGGGTTCATCAGCCCCTGCTGCCTCGTGAGTAAGGAGAAGCCTCCAACCTGCCACCTAATGCATGGGTTTGGGACTTACCAGCTTCCATAACCGTGTGAGCAATTTCCTTGACATAAATCTTTCTCTATATATTTATATATAAGCTCCACCGTTTTTTTGCCCCTAGAGAATCCAGCCTAAGACAATGTTATATGTTCAGATACAGACCTCTGGATTTTACCCACTACCTTGGTCACATTTTTGAATGTTTTCATCACCTGGATAGTTAAATGTGTCAAAGATGGGGGAAAAGTTGAATTAAGACAGCAGTAGGAAAAATAAGTTGAAACCAAAGATTTCTGCATATAGCTAAGATGATGCAATTTGTATCGGATAAACTCTTCCACTGAGAACAATGGTAAACACTGGATAAAATACATAAATAAAAAACAAATTAACAAAGCAACCCTGTCTGTTTGAAGACATTAGAGAGCAACCAAGGCACTCGGGACTTGAGAGGTCAAAATCACAGAGAGAAAGGAAACATACTGAGGTTAGCCAAACCATCTCTTATGTGTTTTTTCCCCTAAGGAAATTGCTATTACATAGAGCAGGGCATATAGGTTGAACAGAAATTAGTGCCAGAGTTTTCAGCTGTCTCATGTGTTTAGGAAGAAAAAATAGAAGTTAAGGACTTGAAGAGAAGAGTGAACTATTTAGAAGTGAGCTGTGTGGCCAGTGGGGTGGGGATTGACATTAGCAATAAGTGAAAAAACCAAAGAGAAATCAGCTGATAAGACCCTAAGCAGAGCTTTCAGTACTGTCACGAAACAGGGAAGATAAAAGTTAAAATTCAGGACTTTCCAAGGAAGAGGGACCCTGCTAAAACTAGAATTTCAGTTAAGAGCCTTGAAGGCCTACTAGAATAAGAGCAAGAGTAAGGGCAAATTAGAAAGAAATAGACTAACATTCAAAAAGCCTCCTAACCAGCCTTGAACCATCTCAATCCCTGATTGAATCAAGGTGTTCTGTGGCTACCTGAACAGCAGTCATGAAAAAAAAAAATTGGTCTACCCGGAATAAGATATCATCCAGATTCTCAACATTTTTTTTTATACATTATGTCCAGTGTACAATAAAAAATCACCTGTCATTCAAGAAGTTAGGATCAAATGATAGAAAAGCCAGAGATAAAAATACATTGGAAACACACCAACAAATGATCTAGATATTGGTATTACTAGACAGGAACATTAAAATAGATATAATTATGCCTACTCCATGACCAAGCAATCCAACTCCTAGGTATATACCCAAGAGAAATAAGTATATACCTAACAAAAGACAAGTACAATAATGTTTATAACAGCTTTATTCATCATAACCAAAAGTGGAAATCAGCCATACATCCATCAGCACTTAAGATTAATCTACTTTCCATATGTAATGTATGAATGCTATATCTCAATAAAGAAGTAAAACAAATAACGATAATTAATAGGATTAAGAAAACATGAAACATTTCACTAGAAAATTGGAATCTATATCAAAGAATATAATGGATGTTACAGAACCAAAAAAGTAATATTTGAAATTAATGAAATCTAATATGATGTTAAAAGATTAGACACAGTAGAAGATTAATAAATTTGAAGACAGAGGGTTGAATGGAGACCATGGAGTGAAAATAGAATGGAAAAATATAGAAAAGGACATGGGATATATTATACATGGTTAAAAGTTCCAGCGTATGTGTAATTGGAACCTTGGAGGGGGAGGAGAGAGAGAACAGGGCAGGAAATAATATTTAAAGATCTGGTCAATATTTTATCAAAACTGATGCAAGGCAGGAAGTCTCATAATCATGAAGCTCTAAGAACACTAAGCAGGATAAAGTCAAAGAATACCGCATAATAGTAGATACATAGTAGTAATACTGCTAAAAATGGCAGACAGAAAGAACTATTTTAAGAGCAACAAGAGGAAAAAAAATACATTAGTATTGAACCTATTAGGTTAATTGTATCCAATTACCAGGGATCTGTCAGGCAAAAAGTTCCCAGAGCTCACATAATGCTGAGAATCATTGTAGTTACATCCACCCAGAGAAGAGAAATCTTATTGAATATGTGGGACATTCAACAGAGACCCCAGGAGAGCTATACCTAAGAAATAGAAATAAATTAGCCACAGAATAAAGACGACTGTATACTTATAAAGAACTTGCAAACATTAACATTATCAAACTAGTTCCCAAGTTACTTGACTATTTGCCACAAAAATCCCAATAGTTTTTCAAGAAGATAACAAAATCCAGCTTCAGCAACATAACATTCACAATGACTGGCACTCAATTAAGATTTTCTAGGTATCTGCAGAGGCGGAGCCAAGATGGCGGAATAGACAGATGCTTCCGTTGAGGCCTCTTTACAACAAAAACCTGAAAAAAAAAAGGGAAACGAGTATATTTGTGACAAGCTGGGAGCCCTGAGCATCACAGACAAGCTTAGAAAACAAACTGAGGGGCAGGGGGAGGAAGAGGCCGTTCAGAAGTGGAGAGGAGTTACTGGACAGAATCGCAGGGAGCCCTCAGGCACCATTCCTGGAGAAGTAGCGGAGGCGGCGGGCTGGTACTAGCGTTTGGCAGCAGTTTCCTCAGGGAGAAGCACCAGACACACAGCCCACTCACACCTCCAGAACCTGAGGGGAATGGCGTGCTCTCAGCAAAAGCAAAGTACTTGCGTATATTTTACCGCGCCCCACCCAACCCCAAGTGGGCTTCAGCGGCTGAATCCCTGGGCCTGAGGTAGACCCTGGTGAGCACCTAGACCCATCCTTCCGGCCTTGGGGAAGGAAAAAATTTGCAATTGGGGGGAAAAGATGATTTCCTAGCTCCATTAACCGGGGAAGCTCAGGACAAAAGTGGCTCCTGTCCAGGCATAAACCTTCTGTGGACCTTGAGCACCTTTCCCTTCTGCATGGACCTGTGTGGGCCTATTTCAGGAGAATAGGCCCTTGTTGGCAAACTCCAACCATTTCGGCTGTGTGGTGGACGGGTGTGTGTTTGACGTTTGACATTGCTTTGCCTATTAAAGGAGGTCCTCACCTACCCACATCAGGGACCTAAGGACTGGTAGCTCCACTCAGGTCACCCGGCCACCAGTGACTGGAGTCCAAAGATAACTGGTACCTTCCAGTCCCTACAACCAAAAACTTTGGGTGCCCATGGTTAGTCTGCAGAACCCACCCACAAGCACGCTCTAGGGAACAGAGATGTGTTTTCCTCAGAGACACTTGGGGGTCAGTTCTCAGCCCCCTGCCTTGTTCAGAGCACGACCCCCTGTTGCAATCAGATACCGGTATATACGCCAATCACCCCTGCCCCTCTAAGACTGTAGGACAGAGCCTGTACCACACACTTGATATCAGCTACCTGGAAACCTGAGCTGAATTCATACAAGAAAAGTGAATGGACTCCTAGACTGATATACCTGATAACAGTTCTAGCCAGCTGGGGACAGGACACCAGAGCTCCAAAGGTGAAAATAGTCGAGCTAGCTCACTCAAGCAACCCATAGGGGTATACCAAAACAAAACAAAGCAAGCAGCTATGACACAGTAAGCAAGCATAAACTAAATACAATAACTTATAGATGGCTCAGAAAGAACAGTCAATATCAAGTCACATAAAGAAACAGACCATGATCACCTCAACAGGCTCTCAAAACAAAGAATCCAGGGATATTCTAGATGAAAGTGCATTCCTGAAATTACCAGATGCAGAATACGAAAGTTTAATATACAGAACCCTTCAAGACATCAGGAAGGAAATGAGGCAATATGCAGAACAAGCCAAGGAACACACAGATAAAGCAACTGAAGAAATTAGAAAGATTATTCAGGAACATAATGAAAAGTTTAATAAGCTGGAAAAATCCATAGACAGAAAGCAATCAGAAATTCAGAAGATTAGCAATAAAATTACAGAATTAGACAATAGAAAGTCAGAGGAGCAGAATTGAGCAAGTAGAAGATAGAATTTCTGAACTCGAAGATAAATCACTTGGCATTAATATATTTGAAGAAAAATCAGATAAAAGAGTTTTAAAAAATGAAGAAACCTTAAGAATCATGTGGGAATCTATCAAGAAAATAACCTACGAGGATTGGAGTACCAGAACAGGGAGGGATAGCAGAAAATACAGAGAAAATTGTTAAAGATTTGTTGACAGAAAACTTCCCTGATATTGTGAAAGATGAGAAGATATCTATCCAAGATGCTCATTGAACTCCACATAAGAAAGATCTTAAAAGAAAGTCACCAAGACATATTATAATCAAGTTTGCCAAAACCAAAGATAAAGAGAGAATTATAAGAGCAGTGAGGGATAAACGAAAAGTCACCTACAAAGGAGAGCCAATAAGAATAAGCTCAGACTACTCGGGAGAAACCATGCATGCAAGAAGGCAATGGGATGACATATATCCATTAAAACTCTCTCTTAAATATGAAGGTGAAATTAAGACATTTCCAGATAAACACAAGTTTAGGGAATTTGTAAAAACCAAACCAAAACTACCAAGAAATACTAAAGGGAGTTCTTTGGTTAGAAAATCAAAAATATCAGGTGTCAAACCAAGACTCAAACACTGGGCAGAGCAACCAGAAGTCAACCCAGATACGGAAATCCAAAAAAAACAAAGCAAGATTATTTATAAAAAAAAAAAGCCCAAAACAGGGTAACAGTGATGTTATTATATAAAAGCAGACATTAAAATAATAAAGAGGGACTAAGAAATGTAATCATACACCTTCCATATGGAGAGGAAGATACGGCGCAACAAAGAAATAAAAGTTTTAAATTTAGAAAAATAGGGGTAAATAATAAGGTAAACACAAAGGAGACAAACTCTCCTACTCATCAAAATAAAACACAAGGGAAAAATACAGACTCAGCAGAAATAAAATCAACAACAAATATGAGGAAAGGACAATATATAAAGACAATCTACTCAGCACATAAAATCAAGTGGGAAAACGAAACTGTCAACACACAAAAAAAGACATCAAAATGATCACACTAAATTCATACCTATCCATAATTACCCTGAATGTAAATGAACTAAATGCACCAATAAAGAGACAGAGAGTGGCAGAATGGATTAAAAAACAAGACCTGTCTATATGCTGCCTACAAGAGACACACCTTAGATGTAGAGACACAAACAATGTAAAACTCAAAGGATGCAAAAAAATATATCAAGCAAACAACAATCAAAAAAGAGCAGGAGTGGCAATAGTAATTTCTGACAAAATAGACTTTAAAGTTAAATCCATCATAAAGGATAAGGAAGGACATTATATAATGATTAAAGGGACAATACACCAAGAAGATATAACCATATTAAATACTTATGCACCCAATGACGGGGCTGCAAGATACATAAAAAAACTCTATCAGCATTGAAAAGTGAGATAGCTCCACAATAATAGCAGGAGACCTCAACACACCACTTTCGGTGAAGAACAGGACATCCAGAAAGAAGCTCAATAAAGACACGGAAGATCTAAAAGCCACAGTCAACTGACTTGACCTTGTAGACATATACAGAACACTCCACCCAACAGCAACCAGGTATACTTTCTTTTCTAGTGCACATGGAACATTCTCTAGAATAGACCACATATTAGGTCATAAAGCAAGCCTTAGCAGAATCCAAAACTTTGAAATATTACAAAGCATCTTCTCTGGCATTAAGGCCATAAAAGTGGGAATCAATAACAGGAAAAGCAGGGAAAAGAAATCAAACACTTGGAAACTGAACAACACCCTGCTCAAAAAACACTGGATTATAGAAGACATTAAGGATGGAATAAAGAAATTCAGAGAATCCAAGGAGAATGAAAACACTTCCTATCAGAACCTTTGGGACATAGCAAAAGCGGTGCTCAGAGGCCAATTTATATAAATAAATGTACACATACAAAAAGAAGAAAGGGCCCAAATCGAAGAATTATCCCTACAACTTGAACAAATAAAGAGCAACAAAAGAATCCCACAGGCACCAGAAGAAAATAAAAATTAGAGCTGAACTAAATGAAATAGAAAACAGAAAAACAATTGAAAGAATTAACAAAACCAAAAGCTGGTTTTTTTGAAAAAATCACCAAAATTGATAAACCACTGGCCAAACTGACAAAAGAAAAACAGAAGAGGAAGAAAATAACCTGAATAAGAAATGAGGTGGGCAATATTACAACAGACCCAACTGAAATTAAAAGAATCCTACCAGATTACTATAAAAAACTATATTGAAACTAATTTGAAAACCTAGAAGAAATGGATGAATTCCTAGAAACACACTACCTACCTAAACTAACACAAACAGAGGTAGAACAACTAAATAGACCCATAACAAAAGAAGAGATTGAAAAGGGAATCAAAAAACTCCCAACAAAAAAAAAGCCCTGGTCCGGATGGCTTCACTGCAGGGTTCAACCAAATTTTCAGAGAAGAGTTAACACCACTACTACTAAAGGTTATTTCAGAGCATAGAAAAGGAGGGAATACTACCAAACTCATTCTATGAAGCCACCATATCCCTGATACCAAAACCAGGTAAAGACACCACAAAAAAAGAAAATTATAGACCTATATCCCTCATGAATGTAGATGCAAATATCCTCAACAAAATTCTAGCCAATAGAATTCAACAACATATCAAAAATATAATTCACCATGACCAAGTGGGATTCATACCAGGTATGCAGGGATGGTTCAATATTAGAAAAACAATTAATGTAATCCGCCACATAAATAAAACAAAAAACAAGAATCACATGATTTTATCAGTTGATGCAGAAAAGGCATTTGACAAAGTTCAACACTCATTCATGATAATAACTCTCAGCAAAATAGGAATAGAAGGAAAATTCCTAAACAATATAAAGGGCATTCATACAAAGCCGACAGTCAACATCACCCTAAATAGAGAGAGCCTGAAAACATTCCCATTGAGATCAGGAAACAGACAAGAATGCCCTTTATCACCGCTCTTATTCAACATTGTGCTGGAAGTGCTAGCCAGAGCAATTAGGCTAGATAAGAAATGAAGGGCATCCAGATTGGCAAGGAAGAAGTAAAAGTATCTCTATTTGCAGATGACATGATCTTACACACAGAAAACGCTAAGGAATCCTCCAGAAAACTACTGAAACTAATAGAAGAGTTCAGCAGAGTATCAGGATATAAGATAAACATACAAAAATCAGTTGGATTCCTCTACACCAAGACAAAGAACATCGAAGAGGAAATCACCAAATCAATGCCATTTACAATAGCCCCAAGAAGGTAAAATACTTCTGAATAAATCTTACCAGAGATGTAAAAGACTTATACAAAGAAAACTACAAAACACTTCTGTAAGAAACCAAAAGGGACTTACATAAGTGGAAGAATACACCTTGCTCGTGGATAGGAAGACTTAACATTATATAAATGCCTATTCTACCAAAAGCAATCTATACATTTAATGCAATTCCCATCCAAATCCCAACAACAGTCTTTAATGAGATGGAGAAACAAATCAGCAACTTCATACGGAAGGGAAAGAGGCCCCAGATAAATAAGGCATTACTGAAAAAGAAGAACAAAGTGGGAGGCCTTACTTTACCTGATTTTAGAACCTATTATAACACCACAGTAGTCAAAACCGCCTGGTGCTGGTACAACAACAGATACATAGACCGATGGAACAGAATTGAGAATCCAGACATAAATCCATCCGCATATGAGCAGTTGATATTTGACAAAGGCCTCAAAGCACTTAAATGGGGAAAAGACAGTGTTTTAAACAAATGGTGCTGGCATAACTGGATATCTATCTGCAAAAAAAGTGCAACAAGACCCATACCTCACTCCATGCACAAAAACGAACTCAAAATGGATCGAAGACCTAAATATTCAGTCTAAAACGATAAAGATCATGGAAGAAAATACAGGGACAACGTTAGGAGCCGTAATACATGGCATAAACAGTATACAAAACATTATAAAGACTGTAGAAGAAAAACTAGATAACTGGGAGCTCCTAAAAATCAAACACCTATTCTCATCCAAAGACTTCACCAAAAGAGTAAAAAGACTAGCTAGACTGGGAAAACGTTTTTAGCTATTACATTTCTGATCAGCGCCTGATCTCTAAAATTTACATGATACTGCAAAAACTCCACTGTAAAAAGACAAATAACCCAACTAAAAAATGGACAGAATATATGAACAGACACTTCACTAAAGAAGACATTCAGGTAGCTAACAGATATATGAGGAAATGGTCACGATCATTAGCCATTAGAGAAATGCAGATCAAAACTACAATGAGATTTCACCCCACTCCAACAAGGCTGGCATTAATCCAAAAACACAAAATAATAAATGTTGGAGAGGCTGTGGAGAGACTGGAACACTTATACACTGCTGGTGGGAATGTAAAATGGTATAACCACTTTGAAAATCGATTTGGTGCTTACTTAAAAAGCTAGAAATAGAACTACCATATGATCCAGCAATCCCACTCCTAGAGAAATAAGAGCCTTTACACAAACGGATATATGCACACCCATGTTTATTGCAGCAGTTTACAATAGCAAAAAGATGGAAACAACCAAGGTGCCCATCAACAGATGAATGGATAAATTATGGTATATTCACACAATGGAATACTATGCATCAATAAAGAACAGTGAGGAATATGTGAAACATTTCATAACACGGAGAAAGCTGGAAGGCATTACGCTGAGAGGAATTTGTCAGTCGCAAAAAGACAAATATTGTATAAGACCACTATTGCGAGAACTTGAGAAATAGTTTAAACTGAGAAGAAAAGAGTCTTTTTTGGTTACAAGAGGGGGGAGGGAGGGAGGGAGGGTGGGAGGGGGCATTCACTAATTAGATAGTAGATAAGAACTACTTTAGGTGAAGGTAAAGACAGCACACAATACAGGGGAGGTCAGCACAATTGGACTAAACCAAAAGCAAAGAAGTTTCCTGAATAAACGGAATGCTTCGAAGGCCAGTGTAGCAGGGGCAGGGGTCTGGGGACCATGGTTTCAGGGGACATCTAAGTCAATTGGCATAATAAGTCCTATTAAGAAAACATTCTGCATCCCACCTCAAAGAGTGGCATCTGGGGTCTTAAATGCTAGCAAGCAGCCATCTAAGGTGCATCAATTGGTCTCAACCCACCTGGATCAAAGGAGAATGAAGAACATCAAGGACACAAGGCAATTACAAGCCCAAGAGACAGAAAGGGCCACATGAACCAGGGTAGTCTCATCCTGAGACCAGAGGAACTAGATGGTGCCCAGCTACAACCGATGACTGCCCTGACAGGGAACACAACAGAGAACCCTTGAGGGAGCGGGAGAGCAGTGGGATGCAGACCCCAAATTCTCCCAAGACCAGACTTAATGGTCTGACTGAGACTAGAAGGACCCCGGTGGTCATGGCCCCCAGGCCTTCTATTGCCCCAGGACAGGAACCATTTCTGAAGCCAACTCTTTTGACCTGGATTGGACTGGAGAATGGGTTGGAGAGGGATCCTGGTGAGGAGTGAGGTTCTTGGATCAGGTGGACACTTGAGAGTATGTTGGCATCTCCTGCCTGGAGGGGATATGAGAGGGTGGAGGGGGTTAGAATCTGGGGAAATGGACACGAAAAGAGAGAGTGGAGGGAGAGAGCGGACTGTTTCATTAGGGGGAGAATAATTGGGAGTGTGTAGGAAGGTGTATATGGGTTTTTGTGTGAGAGACTGACTTGATTTGTAAACTTTCACTTAAAGCACAATAAAAATTATAAAAAAACAGATTTTCTAGATATACAAAAAAGCAAGAAAAAAATGTGATCCATAAGCAGGAGATAAATCAGTCAAGGGCGAAAGAACCAGAAATGATAGAGAAGACAGATATAGAAGATAAGAACACTAAAATAGCTATTACAAATATACTGCATACATGCTCAAATAAAAAGGTCACGAGGAACCTTTACATAGATCAAGAGGCAGTTGTTCGGACAGAACAAGGGCAAACTGTTTGGTTTAAAGTCAGGAAAGATGTGTGTCAGGGTTGTATTCTTTCACCATACCTATTTAATCTGTATGCTGAACAAATAATACGAGAAGCTGCACTATATGAAGAAGAACGGGGCATCAGGATTGGAGGAAGACTCATTAGCCTATGTTATGCAGATGACACAACCTTGCTTGTTGAAAGTGAAGAGGACTTGAAGCACTTGCTAATGAAGATCAAAGACCACAGCCTTCAGTACGGATTACTCCTCAGCAAAAAGAAAACAAAAATTCTCATAAGTGGACCAATGAGCAATATCATAATAAACAGAGAAAAGATTGAAGTTGTCAAGGATTTCATTTTACTTGGATCCACAATCAACAGCCATGGAAGCAGCAGTCAAGAAATCAAAAGAGGGATTGCATTAGGCAAATCTGCTGCAAAGGACCTCTTCAAAGTGTTGAAGAGCAAAGATGTCACCCTGAAGACTAAGGTGTGCCTGACCCAAGCCATGGTATTTTCAATAGCATCATATGCATGTGAAAGCTGGACAATGAATAAGGAAGACTGAAGAAGAGTTGACGCCTTTGAATTGTGGTGTTGGCGAAGAATATTGAATATACCACGGACTGCCAAAAGAACGAACAAATCTGCCTTGGAAGAAGTGTAGCCAGAATGGTCCTTAGAGGCAAGGATGGCGAGACTGTGTCTTACATACTTTGGACATGTTGTCAGGAGGGATGAGTCCCTGGAGAAGGACATCATGCTTGGCAGAGTACAGGGTCAGCGGAAAAGAGGAAGACCCTCAGTGAGGCGGATTGACAGAGTGGCTGCAACAATGAGCTCAAACATAACAACAATTGTAAGGATGGTGCAGGACCGGGCAGTGTTTTGTTTTGTTGTGAATAGGGTCTCTATGAGTTGGTACTGACTCAATGGCACCTAACAACAACAACAACAAACAAGGTCAAATATGTAACAGAAAACATTGAACATAATTAGGACAGACAAAATATATATTGAAAAACCAAATGAAACTTATAGAGAATATGATACAATATCTGAAACGAAAAATACATTGGATAGAGTTAACTGTCAAACAATATCTGATTAGACATTGTAGAAGAAAAGATTAGTGAACATGAAGACACAGCAAAATAAGCTTAAATGAACCACAGGCAGAAGAAACATTTAAAACACACATACATACACACACAAGCATATGATAATCCAATTTTTAAAAAAATTAAAGAGAATATCTTAACAGCAGCCAAAGAAAAAGGCACATTTAGGGAACAAAATAATAACAGCAATCTTCCACACACACTCACAAGAAGCAAGCCAGAAGACATTTGCATGACACACTTTCAAATAAAAGAGAAAATATCAACCTGGAGTTTTAAACCCAGTGAAAATATTATTTAAAAATAAAAGCAAAAGAAAGTCATTTTCAGGCAAAACTAAAAGAATTCATTACCAGCAGACGTTCACTAAAATAAATATTAAACACATTCTTCAATGAGAAAAAGGATGTCACATGGAAATTTGGATCCACAGAAACTAAGAGAGTTAGAAATGGTAAATACGTAAGTATAAAATATTTTTATTTTTTGAACGTTAAATCTCTTTAAAAGGCCATAGAATGTTGACTTCTAGGAAGATAGTGACATAAGCAGGTTTAAGATCCTAACCCTCCCACAAGAGTACCTTCAAAAGCAACCAGAAATCTATAGTCCCAACTCTATGAAGACTCTGAAAGATATCCAGAGGATCGCAGCAAATAACAACATTAAAAAGAACGTGGTGACGGGAGAGAAACCATCTCTATGGAATCCTGGAAAATGGACAGAATGCAAGATTTAAAACAACAATATTAAACATACTCAATGAATTAAAGAAAAACATGGACAAAAAAACAAAGAAATCAGAAAAGTGATGTATGAATAAATGAAATTATTGATAAAGGGATAAACACTACAAAAAGGAACCAAACAGAATTAATGGTGATAATAAATACAATAACTGCAATGAAAAATTCAAATGAGGGACTCAATATTACATTTGAACCGGCAGAAGAAAGATTCAGTGAAATAGAGAACAAGGCAATCAAAATTATTGAGTCTGAAGAACAAAATGAAAAAAGGACCGAGAAAGCTGAGTAGCGCCTAATGAAATTATGGGAAATCATAAAGAAAACCAACATATGCATCATTGGAATTCCAGAAGAAGAGATAAACAGACTATTTAAAGAAATAATAGCAGAAAACTTTCCAAATTTGGTGAAGGACCAAACAAACAAACACACAAACCAAACCCATTGCCATTGAGTCGATTCTGACTCATACTGACCCTATAGGACAGAGTAGAACTGCCCCATAAGGTTTCCAAGGAGTGGTTGGAGGATTTGAACTGCCAACCTTTTGGTTAGCAGCCATAGCTCACTGTAGCTTTTCACCACTGTGTCACCAGGGCTCCTGATGAAGAACATGAGTCTACAAATACAATAATCTCAACAAACTCCAAGTAGGATAAACCCTAAGAGATATACACCAAGATACACTGTAATCAAACACTTGCAAATCAAAGATAGAGAATCCTGAAAACAGCAAGAGGTGAATTTTCACACAAAAGGAATCCCCAATAAGTGCTTATTTCTCTTCAGAAACCATATGTCAGACAACAGTGGATGACATATTTAAAGTGCTGAAAGAAAAGAATTATCAACCAAGAATTCCATATTCAACAAAACCGTCTTTCAAGAATAGAGTGAAAATAAGACATTCACAGATAAATAAAAGCTTAAGAAGTTTATGATGACTAAATCTGCCTTACAAGAATTGCTAAATTAAAGGAAGTCCTTCAGTTATAACTGGAAGGACACTAGACAATAACCAAAGCAGTATTTAGAAAAGAATGATCTCCAATAGAGGTAATTTCATGGACAAATATAAGAGGTAGTCATATGATAATATTTGTTTGTTGCTTTAGTACTTATATTCTACAGGATTCCAAAAGACAAATACCTAAAATATAATTATAAATTTAGGTTATTGAACACAATGCATAAAGATGCAATGTATAATAACAACTGCATAAAGGGGGAATATAGGAATAGAGTTTTTATATGCTACTAAACTTGTTATCAATTTAAACGAAGTTGTTATAAACTTAAGATGTTAAATGCAATGCCCATGGTAACCACAAAGAAAATATCTCACAAATATATACAAGAGGAAAGGAGAATTGAATTTAAATAGTCATCTACAAAATATATATGTATATCAACTAAACACAGAAAAGGCAATTTTGGAGGAAAAGAGGGACAGAAAGATATAGGAAACACAAAAATAGCAAAAGGGCATAAGTAAGTCCTTCCATATCAGTAATTTCCTTAAATATAATTGCATTAAATTCTCCAATCAAAAGACAAAGATTGGCAGAATGGATTCAAAAACAAAACCAAAAAAACCATGATTCATCTATCCCAAAAACCCCCCAAAAAATACGTGGACTAAAACAGACACATCTTAGACTGTCTTAGACTGAATTCTCTAGAGAAACAAACCAATGAAGTGCCTCTCTCTCTACACACATACACACACACACACACGCACGCACACGTTGTTACCTGCTGCTGAATCCATTACAATGCATAGCGACCCTATGTACAATGGAAAGAAACACTGCCCTGTCCTGCACCATCCTCACACAATCGTTATGTTTGAACTCATTTGTTGCAGCCACTGTGTCAATCCATCTTGCCAAGGGCCTTCCTCATTTTCGCTGACCCTCTACTTTACCAAGCATGATGTCCTTCTTCAGGGACCAGTCCCTCCTGATAACATGTCCAAAGTACATGAGATGAAGTCTGGCCATCCTCGCTTCCAAGGAGCACTCTGGCTATATTTCTTCCAAGACAGACTTGTTCATTCTTATGGCAGTATTTTCAATATTCTCCACCAACACCATAATTGAAAGGCATCAAGTCTTCTTCAGTCTTCCTTATTCATTGTCCAGCTTTCGCATGCATACGAGGCAATTGAAAATATCATGGCTTGGGTCAGGTGTACCTTAGTCCTCAAAGTGACATCTTTGCTTTTTAACACTTTAAAGAGGTCTTTTGCACCAGATTTGCCCAATGTAGTATGTCATTTGACTTCTAGAGTGCTGCTTCCATGGATGTTGATTGTGGATTCAAGTAAAATGAAATCCTTTACAACTCCAGTATTTTCCCTGTTTATCATGATGTTGCTCATTGGTCCAGTTGTGAGGATTTTTATTTTCTTTATGTTGAGACGTAATTCATACTGAAGGCTGTAGTCTTTGATCTTCATCAGTAAGTTCTTCAAATCCTCTTCATTTTCAGCAAGCAAGGTTTTGTCACCTGCATAACACAGGTTGTTAATGAGTCTTCCTCCAATCCTAATGCCACATTCTCCTTCATGTAGTCAGTCCACCTTCTCAGATTATTTGTTCAAATACAGATTGAATAAGTATGGTAAAAGGATACAACCCTGACATTTTCTTACTTTAAACCATGCAGTATTCCCTTGTTCTGTCCAAACGACTGACTCTTGGTCTACTTAAAGGTTCTTCATGAGCACAATTCAGCGTTCTCGAATTCTTATTCTTCACAATGTTATCCATAATTTGTTATGATCCACACAGCTGAATGCCTTTGCATAGTCAGTAAAACACAGGTAAACATCTTTCTGCTATTATCTGCTTTCAGCCAAGATACATCTGACATCACCAATGATGTTCCTCATCCTCTTCTGAATCTGGCTTGAATTTCTGGCAGTTTCCTGTCGATATACTGCTGCAACCACTTTTGAATGGTCTTCAATAAAATTTTACTTGTGTGTGATATTAATGATATTGTTCAATAATTTCCACAATTGTTTGGATCACCTTTCTTTGGAATAGGAATACATATGGATCTCTTCCAATAGATTGTCCAGGTAGTTGTCTTCCAAATTTCTTGGCAGAGATGAGTGAGCACTTCTAGCGCTGCAACTGTTTGTTGAAACATCTCAATTGACATTCCATCAATTCTTGGAGCCTCGTTTTTCACCAATGCCTTCAGTGCAGCTTGGACCTCTTCCCTTAGTACCATGGGTTCCTGATCATATGCTACCTCCTGAAATGGATGAACATTGACCAATTCTTGTTGGTACAGTGACTCTGTTCCTTCCATCTTCTTTTGATGTTTCCTGTGTCATTTAATATTTTCCCTGTAGAATCTTTCAATACTGCGCTTGAGGTTTTAATTTTCTCTTCAGTTCTTTCAACTTGAGAAATGTTTAATGTGCTCTCTTTTGGTTTTCTAACTAAAGGTCTTTGCACATGTCATTATAATATTTTACTTTGTCTTCTGGATCCACCCTTTGAAACCTTCTGTTCAACTCTTTTACTCCATCATTTCTTCCCTTCCCTTTAGTTACTCAACTTTCAAGAGCAAGTTTCAGAGTCTCTTCTGACATCCATTTTAGTCTTCTATTTCTTTCCTGTCTTTTCAGTGACCTCTTGCTTTCTTCATGTATGATGTCCTTGATGTCATTCCACAATTTGTCTGATCTTCTGTCATTAGTGTTTAAAGCATCAAATCTATTCTTGAGATGGTCTCTAAATTCAGAAGGGATATACTCAAGGTCATGCTTTGGCTCTCGTGGACTCGTTCTAACTTTCTTCAGCTTCAACTTGAACTTGCGTATGAGCAATTGATGGTCTGTTCCACAGTTGGCCCCTGGCCTCTTTCTGACTGATGGTATTGAGCTTTTCCATTGTCTCTTTCCACAGATGTAGTCGATTTGATTCCTGTGTATTCCATCTGGTGAAGTCCACTTGTATAGTTTCTGTTTATGTTGTTTAAAAAAGTATTTTCAACGAAGAAGTCATTGGTCTTGCAAAATTCTATTCCACAATCTCTGGCATCTTTTCTATCACCAAGGCCATGTTTTCTGACTCCTGATCCTTCTTCTTTGCTTCTATCTTTCACATTCTGATCACCAGGAATTATCAATGCATCCTGATTGCATATTTGATCAGTTTCTGACTGCAGAAGTTGGTAAAAATCTTCCATTTCTTCATCTTTTGCGTTAGTGGTTGGTGGGTAAATTTGAATAATATTTGATTAACTAGTCTTCCTTGTAGGCATATGGATATTATCTATCACTGACAGCATTGCAATTCAGGATAGATCTTGAAATGTTCTTTTTGACAATGAACGCAGTGCCACTCCTCTTCAAGTTGGCATTCCCAGCATAATAGACCATGTAATTGTCTGAATCAAAATACATAGACAAATATATATGGTTGTAGAGACTGCAAAGTCCCAAGACAGTGGGTCAGTTTAGAGGCTTCTCCTGACTCAGGTAGCTGCAGAGGCTGGTTAACCCAAAATTGGTAGATCAGCTGCTAACTCAAGTCCCAAGAACCAGAGGTCAGATGAAGAGGAGCCAGCTGCAGGATCCAGAGAGAGCAAAAGCCCATGAGCCTTGTCAGAAGGTCCACCTATATTGGATGTAGGCCACACCCCCAAGGAAACTCCCTCTCAGCTGGTTGGCTACCCACATCATGGAGGTGATCACATTATATCAGGTCTCATCATGGAAATGATTACATCATTGTACAACTGCCAAATTATGTCATAACTGCCAAACAACTGGGAATCATTGCCCAGCCAAGTTGACACACATCCATAATGATTACGGTCCATCCCTTTTTTGGCACCAGTACACATCTCCTTAAACCATACATAATCTCTGAATAAAGATAATTAATTATAAAGTGATGCTAGGGCCTAACGTGTACAACTGAAAATGTGCTAGCCCTGTTTACATCCGTCTTAGGCTGGGTTCTCTAGAGAAGCACAACCAGTAAAGCATATAAATATCTATACATAGAGATTTATATCAAGGAAATGACTCACGTGGTTGTATAGGCTGGAATATCCCAAGTCCGTGGGTCAGGCTGGACTCTTCTCCTGATTCACGTAGTCACAGGGGCTGGCGAACCCAAGATTGGTAGGTCAGACAGCAGGGTCTTGCTCACAAACTGTGAAGATCGATGAATCCCAAGATCGGCAGACAAGACGGTAGGTAAACTGCTAGCTCAATTTCCAGGAACCCGTGGTCAGACAAACTGGAGCCAGATGCAGGATCCAGAGTGAGCAAAATGCCTCAAACCTTGTCAGAGAGTCAACCTATATTGCATGCAGGGCACACCCCCAAGGAAAATCACTTCTAACTGTTTGGCCACTCATAACAGATCCCATCATGGAGGTGATCATATTATATCAAATCTCTTCATGGAAGTGATCACATCACCATACGACTGCCAAAAAATATCATAAGTACCAAGCCACCGAGAATCATGGCTCAGCCAAGTTGACACACATTTACGATCACTGTCCACCCCTTGTCAACTTGGTACCTGTACACATCTCCTTAAATCATACATAATCTCTGAATAAAGACAATTATAAAGTCATACTTGCACCTAACATGATGCAATGAACAAACATACAAGGCAGAAATACTCCTAACATTTACAGTCCTTGTTTCTGCAACTGGTCACCTGGTCAAAACTGGTATTTAGAACAACCTTCTTCCAACACCCATCCTGTATTCCTTTCACCCTCAGAAAACAACTCAGCTGGTCATGGTTCTTTGCCCGGTGGGGTGACCCATACCTTCATTCATGAAGGGGCTGGGCCATTAGAAGTCATGTCAGAATTGGATTTCTGTAGTTTTCCATTGACTTTAATCACAGGGCATGGTACTAAGAGATACCCTGAGGGATCTCCTGTAGTCCAGGTCAACTCTTCTTTACCTCCATTATATAATATCAATCCAATTTCCTCTTGGTAATCAGAATCAATCACACCAGCCAATATGGTAGCTCCCTTCTTTGCCTGTTGATCCAGAGGTATGAGGAACTCAAAGTGGCCAGCTGCCATTCATAACTTCTAGTTTAATGGAATCAGTGTTGTGTCTCCAGGTGGGAGCATTCTTCCGTCTGGAACTAAGAAATCTAGATGTGCAGAGCATAAGGTCACAGGGACAGGAAGAAAAAAATTTACAAGTAGGTCATTAGGAGTAGTGGTAAGTGGTGCCGCTCCAATTTCCACCCCTTGATTCCTGGCCCCATGAATCCTAGCTATGTGAGAAACAGCACCATGTATATTGGATGCTGGTTTAGAGCTATAAGCCTCCTAGAGAACATTGTCTGAACGCTGCCAGGTACTGCCACCTAGCTGCTGCTGTAATTGTGTTTTTAGAAGTCCATTCCATCACTCTATCAAGCCAGCTGCTTCAGGATGATGAAGAACATGGTAAGACCAGTGAATTCTCTGAGTGTGGGCCTCATTTCATTTGCTGTGAAGTGAGTCCCTTGATCTGAGGCAATGCTGTGTGAGATACCATGACAGTAGACAAGTGTCATGGATTGAATTATGTCCCCCCAAAAATGTGCATTAACTTGGTTAGGCCATGTGTGGTTGTCCTCCATTTTGTGATTTTCCTATGTCTCATGTGAATGCTCACCAAAGAGTGACCTTAGCAGAGGCGGATTTTAACAATCAAGAGGTTAAGATGACACATTCTGTAGAAACCAATTTTCCTCTTTCCCTAGCCACTCCTGTCATTGCCCAATGGGCTCATGAACAAAGTGGCCATGGTGGCAGGGACGGAGGGTATGTGTGGGCTTAGCAACATGAACTTTCACTCACCAATGCCAACTTGGCTACAGCCACTGCTGAGTGCCCAATCTGTCAGCTGCAGATACCAACACTAAGTCCCCAGTATGGCACCATCCCTTAAGGTGATCAGCCAGTAACCAGGCGGAAGGTTGATTACATTGAAATGCTTCCATCGTGGAAAGGGCAGCATTTTGTTCTTACTGGAATAGACACTTACTCTGGATATGGCTTTGCCTTTCCTACATGCCATGCTTCTGCCAAAACTACCATCCATGGACTTACAGAATGCCTTGTTGTCTTAGTCGTCTTGTGCTGCTTTAACAGAAATATCACAAGTGGTTGGCTTTGACAAAGAGAAATTTATTCTCTCACAGTCTAGGAGGCTAGAAGTTCGAATTCAGGGTGCCATCTCCAGGGGAAAGTTTTCTCTCTGTCAGCTCTGGAGGAGGGTCCTTGTCATCAGTTTTCCCTTGGTCTGGGAGCATCTCAATGCAGGAACCTCAGGTCCAAAGGATGCATTCTGCCCCTGGCGCTGCTGTCTTGGTTGTATGAGGTCCCCAACTGTCTGCTTGATTCCCTTTCCTTTTATCTCTTGTAAGATAAAAGGTGGTGCAGGCCATACCTCAGGGAAACTCCCTTTACATTGGATCTGGAATGTGACCTGAGCAAGGATGTTACATCCCACTCTAATCCTCTTTAACCAAAGGCAGAGATTATGATTTATAAACACATAGGAAAATCAAAAATTGGGAGACAACCACACAATACTGGAAACCACGGCCTAACCAAGATGACACATATTTTTTGAGGACACAATTCAATTTATGACAGTTATGAGGGTGAGAGGGGAGGGAGCGGGGAATCCACTAACTAGATAGTAGACAAGAATTATTAGGTGAAGGCAAGGACAACACACCATACAGGGGAAGTCAGCACAATTGGGCTAAACCAGAAGCTAAGAAGATTCCTGAATACAACCAAACACTTCGAGAGACAGGGTAGCAGGGATGGGGGCCTGGGGACCATGGTTTAAGAGGACATCTCGGTCAATTGACATAACAGAGTTTATTAAGAAAATGTTCTGCATCCCACTTTGTTGAGTGGCATCTGGAATCTTAAAAGCTAACAAGTAGCCATGTAATCAGCATCAATTGGTCCCAACCCACATGGAGCAATAAAGAATGAAGAACACTAAAGACACAAGGAAGATATTAGCCCAAGAGACAAAAGGGCCACATAAACCAGAGACTCCATCAGCCTGAGACCAGAAGAACTAGACGGTGCCAGGCTACCACCAATGACTGCCCTGACAGGAGCACAAGAGAGTCCCTGACGGAGCAGGAGAAAAGTGGAGTGCAGAGCTCCAATTCATGTAAAAAGTCCAGATTTAATGGTCTGACTGAGACTAGAGGAACCCCAGAAGATGTGGCCCCAGACTCTGTCTTAAGCCAACACTTTAGACAAAGATTAGACTGGACTATAAGACATAAAATGATACTCGTGAAGAGTGTGCTTATTAGTTCCAGTAGATAAATCAAGTAGATACACGAGACTAAATGGGAAGCTCCTGTCTGGAGGCAAGATGAGAAGGAAGAAAGGGATAGGAGCTGGTTGAATGGATACAGGAAATCCGGGGTAGAAAGGGGAAGTGTGCTGTCAGATTATCGAATCACACAAAAAATGTGTGTATAAATTTTTGTATGAGAAACTAACTTGAGCTGTAAACTTTCACTTAAGGCACAATAATAAAAAATAACCTGACCTCCATGTGTCGTCACTCTGACTGGTGGACCACAGTGACATTTTGAGTGTCCTAGAGTTTTTTTTTTTTTTTTTTTTTTAGAGTTAGTGTCAGTTCAGAGCTGGTATCCACTAATCTGTGAAAAGTCTGATTATTTCCTTTTCCCCAATGAACAGTCACTCTTATAAAAGGCCATAGATCCCTTTGAGGAAGGCTGGGAGAAAGATTAACAGTATAAATTTTTGGCAGTGTATTTGAGTCCTTCCTCTTGGGGATCTGGCCTCCCCCTCATTCGAGGGGTTGTGGGCCTGTAAAATGGCTCATGTCTGGAAATTGATTGAGGGGCCATGACTCTATTCTGGCGATTCAAGTTACATTGCTTTTCACTTGACATAGAATTATTCCACTTGTACAGATCAAGAAAATATTTAGATTTCCCATCTATTTCACTCCTATGTGTACCGTGGCTAAGTAGCCAACGCTATAAATCCAAACAAGTTAAACTAATCTGATTATTGCTTTGACTCTGCTGTCCATACGGTAACCATGCCCACCTTGTCTTTGTAGATTGAATGCTACCACTTGGCTCCTATTACCACTGGGTACAAGCAGACCAATTATAGTTAGGTGTCTTAATTCAGTTAGGGCACTTTCCATTGTCAAGTCTGACTTACATAAAATAGCAATCACAGCAGTCTTCAAGTTGCTGGGGCTCCCTTCACAAATTTGTTCCTCAAAGTTGTGGTAAAAGATGTGTCCTCTGAGCACTCCATGTGTGGACCTGTGAGTCTAGCCTGCTAAATCCACTCTAGCATGCCCATTTCCCAAAGTGTTGGATACATTCTTCTAAGTATACCAAGGCGGTTCTGGTAATTCAACTCGATTTGGTGTAGGTCACCATGTAATCTATGCTTTAGTGACCCAACCAAATAAACTATTAGATCCTTGGCTAACCTATTGAGCTGAAACATTGAATGAAGAATCTGTGCTTAGTGGGCCTGTATCAATAAATTCAGACTGATCCATCTTTATGTTCCTTGCACGATTATTCCACACTCTTAATTGCCATTCCCACACACATTCCCCAGGTTTGCGTTTGTACATATTAGAAAAATCAAGTTCTTTTTGAGTGTAGCACACCTCCTCCTGGGTCACATTTCGTTCTCCTTTTGAGGTTCGCTGGGACTTAAGTAGTATTAAGAGATGCCCTAAGGGTTCACCTGTATTCCAGACATGCACTCTTCTTTACCTCCGTTATGTAATATAAATCTGAATTTCCTCTTTGTAATCAAGATCTCTCACGCCAGTCAATATGGTAATTCTCTTCTTTGTCTGTTGATCCAGAGTCATGAGGAGCCAAAAGTGGCCAGGTGCCATTCTTAACTTCCGGTTCAACGGAATCAGCGATGTGTCTCCAGGTGGGAGCATTCCTCCCTTTGAAACTAAGACCTCTAGACCAGCAGAACATGCGGTCATGGAAACAGGAAGCAAAATTTTTGAGAATGGATCACTAAGGGTAAGAGTGAGTGGTGCCACTCCCATTTCTAATCCCTTGATTCCTGGACCCATGAATCCTGGCTATGGGAGAAACAGCACCATATATTTGATGCTGCTTTAGCACCTATAAAACCTCCTAAAGAACACTGCCCTAACCTGCAAGATATTGCTGACTCACTGGCACCCTAATTGTGTCTTTAGAAGGCCATTCAATCATTCTATCAAGCCAGCCACTTCAAGATGATGGGAAACATGTTAAGACCAGTGAATTCCATTCAATCATTCTATCAAGCCAGCCACTTCAAGATGATGGGAAACATGTTAAGACCAGTGAATTCCATGAGGATGGGTCCATTGCTGCACTTCATTTGCTGTGAATTGAGTCCCTTGATCCGAGGCGATGTTGTGTGGGATACGTCATGATAAGCCACTCTGTAAGTCCACAGGTGGTAGTTTTGGCAGAAATATTGCATGCAGGAAGGCAATTCTATATTTAGAATAAGTATCTATTCCTGTAATAACAAAATGCTGCTTTTTCCATGATGGAAATGGTCATATATAGTCAACCTGCCACCAGGTTGGTGGCTGATCACCTTGCTGAATGGTGCCAAATCTGGGAATCAGTGTTGGTCTCTGCTGCTGGCAGATTGAGCACTCAGCAGTGGCTGTAGCCAAGCCAGCTTTGGTGAGCGGAATTCCATATTGCTGAGCCCATGCATAACTTCCATCCCTGCCACCATAGCCACTTTGTTCATTTACCCACTGGGCAATGACGAGAGTGGTTGGGGAAAGAAGGTGACTGGTTTCCACAGAACATGTCATCCTATCTTGTTAAAATCCTCCTCTCCTTAGGTCACTCTTTGGTGAGCATTCACATGAGACACAGTATCTTCACTTCTTTGGCTCATTTGAAGAGGTCTATCCACCTCTTCCCTATACCTCCTTCTCTCCAATTTTCCAATAATGTTCCTTCCAAGTCCCTGACCATCCACCCAAACCATTGACCACAGCCCATGAATCACTATATAATTGTACATCTGGCCATTTCTCCTTCCAAGCAAAGTGAACTTTGAGCAGGTGCATTGCTCAAAGTTCTGCCCATTTGAAGGATTTCCTTAAGCCTCCGGATACCTTCTTCTACAGTACACCAAGACAGGTCTGGTACTTTAACTTGATTTAGTACAGAATACAGTGTATCCATGCTTTAGTGACCCAACCAAATAATCTATTATTGCCTTTCCTAAACTCTCAAGCTGAAACATTGAATGAAGAATCTGTGCTTAATGGGCCCATATCAATAAACTCAGACTGATCCATCTTTGTGTTCATTGCACCATTATCACACACACTTAGTAGCCATTCCCACACATATTCCCCAGGTTTGTACATATTAATAAAGTCAAGCAGTTCTTTTGGAGTGTAGCATACCTTCTACTGGGTCACAATTTGTTCTTCACCTTTTGGGGCTTGCTGGGACTTATGTAGTTATAGGTCTACAAGCCAAAAGAGGTGGTGGGAATGTGTTTTTAGAACATTCAGCATTGTCTTGTATGGCCCAGTTTATGACTGAGACAAAGGCTCTTAGACACAGCTGGGTTAGTCTCATTAGATGGGGGTGGAGGGACTAATGGCTTTACTGGGGAAAGTGGCTTAGCAGACAAAGGTAGAGTAATCTCTTCAGATGGGAGTGAGAGGGCTGGTTCTGTTGGCAGGAGTGATTCAACAGAATTTATGGGCTCAGTGTCCTCAGCTTCCTGATTATCTACCCATATGTCCCCATCCAAACTTTTTTTTCCCTTTTTTTCCCAATCAATGCCCTCCCTTTAACTTCAGATACCAGTGGAGGTTGGAAATGCAGTTGGCATTGTAATTTTAGTCACTCTTACCATAAGACTTTGGATTTGGTTTTCGGCAATATCGTCTCTGTTACTACAAGAAACAAGGCTTTCTTTCAAGGCACAAGCTGAAGCGTTGAGGTTGTTTATGCTTGAGCTTTGACTCTGAAGCCCTGATCTCATCTCTTTCTTTTGCCATTTTGTCTAGCAAAATAGGACCCACTGATCAGATTCCTTATACTTCTCGTTGTAACAATATGTAGAAAAGTATCAAACATGCAATCACCCAGAGCCTCATCTCTCACCAATACCTGATCTATTCGTGGTAATATTTTGCATATTTCTATTGCAGTACCCTCTTTACTACTGGAAGCAGAGTCATCAACATCTTTAAGACTAATCAGAATTGAGAACCAATTTAGAAAACTCACCTGTACAATTTCATTTCTTTAGAACCACTCCCAGTTTGAAATGTCTTAGGCTGGGTTCTCTAGAGAAGCAAAACCAGTGAAGCATCTCTCTCTTTCTCTTATCACCCACCACCCAGTGCCATCGAGTCGATTCTGACTCATAGCGACCCTATAGGTCAGAGTAGAACTTCCCCATAGAGTTTCCAAGGAGCACCTGGTGGATTCGAACTGCTGACCCTTTGGTTATCAGCTGTAACACTTAACCCCTATGCCACCAGTGTTTCCTCTCTCTCTATATATATATACATATCAAGGAAATGACTCACACAGTTGTACAGGCTGGAAAGCCCCAAGTCCAGGGTTCAGGCAGGAGTCTTCTCCTGATCCACATAGCTGCAGGGGCTGGAGAACTTAGGATTGGCAAGTCAGCTGCTAGCTCCAATTCCAAGAACCGGAGGTCAGATGAACAGGAGCCAGCTACAGGATCCAGAGAGAGCAAAAGCTCCTGAGCCTTGCAACATATTCCAGCTATATTGGATACCAGCCACACCCACAAGGAAACTCTCTTTCAACTGATTGGCTACTCACAGCAGGTCCCATCATGGAGGTGATCACATTACATCAGATCTCATCATGGAGGGGATTACATCATGATACAACTGCCAAACTACATCTTAACTGCCCAGCCATTGGGAATTATAACCCAGCCAAGTTGACATATAACCTTAGTGATCACATAGACCCCCAAAACACAAATCAGTTGAATGTGAAAGGATAAAAAAAAATTGTAAGCAAAAAAATCTGGGGTGACAGTTTTAATATCATACAAAAGGGAGATTAAGTTAAAATCTGCTATAAGATCCAAAAGAGGTTATTATGTAATAATAAAAGGGTCAATTAATCAAGAATAAAAAACAATTATACATATGCATCTAACATCAGAGCCCTCAAATATATGAAGCAAACACTTTCAGAATCAAAGTGAGAAATAGTTCTACAATAATAATTGGAAACTTCAATACCCCACTGCAAATAAGGGACAGAACATCAAGAAAGATCAATAAAGAAAGAGAATTTGAGCACTATAAACCAATTAGACATAACAAACATATATAGAATACTCCATCCAACACTTGCACAATGCACATTCTTCTCCAGTTCATATGAATCATTTTCCAAGATAGACTATATGCAAGGTCCCCAAAAAATCACAAAAATAAAAAAAATTGAAATTATACAAAGTATCTTTTGCAACCACAATGGAATGACACTAGAAATTAATGACAGAAGGAAGAGAAAACACACAAATATGTGGAAAGTAAACAACATATTTTTAGACAACCAATGGGCCAAGAAAGAAATCAAGAGAGAAATCACAAACTACTTAGTGATGAAAAAAAAGAAAACATAAAAAGCCAGCGAAGCTTTACTGTAGTAAAGACAATGTTCAGAGTAAGTTTATTGTTATACACATGCCTACATTAAAAAAGAAGAAAGATCTTAAATCAATAACCTAACTTAAATCTTGAGGAACTAGAAGAAGAACAGGAAACTAAGCCCAAAGCTGTCAGAAGGAAGAAAATAACAAAAATTAGAGCAGAAATAAATGAAATAGGGAATAGGAAAAATAATAAAATCAAGGAAACCAGAATTTGGTTCTTTGAAAAGATCAATAAAATGAACAAATCTTTAGCTAGGCTTACAAGGAAAAAATGAAAGAATATGCAAATAACTAAATCATAAATGAAAGTGGGGACATTAATAACAATCCTACGGAAATATAAAGAATCTTAAGAGATTACCACAAACAACTGCATGTCAATAAAGTAGATAACGAGATGAAATGGAAAAATCTCTAGAAACACATACACTACTCTGATGGTTAAGGTTGTGTGTCAATTTAGCTAGACCATGACTCTCAGTAGTTTGGCAGTTATGATGTAGTTTGGCAGTTATGATGTAGTTTGGCAGTTATGTAATGATGTAATCACCTCCATGATGAAATCTGCTAGGAGCAGCCAATCAGCTGAAAGAGAGTTTCCTTGGGGGTGTGGACTGAATCCAATATATATGGACTTTCTGGCAAAGATCACTGACTTTTGCTCCTCTGAATCCTGCATCTGGCTCGTCATCATCTGATCTCCTGTTCTTGGGACCTGAGATAGCAGCTTACATGCCGATCTTGGGATTCATTGGCCTCCTTTCCCTGCAAGCCAGCAGCCTTCGGTCTGACCTGCCGATCTCGGGTTCTTCAGCCCCTGCAGCTATGTGAGTCAGGAGAAGCCTCCAGCCTGATGCCTGACTTATAGACTTGGGACTTGCCAGCCACTACAACTGAGTGAGTCATTTTCTTGAGATAAACCTCTCTCTCTCTGTGTATATATATGTATGTATACATATACACACTTCACTGGTTTTGCTTCTCTAGAGCACCCAGCCTAAGACATTTGGTACCAAGAGTGGTTCTAGAGAAACAAAATTGTAAGGATGAGTTTTCTAAATTTATTCTCAAGTCTGGTTAGTCTTAAAGATTTTAATGACCCTGCTTCCAGTAGTAAAGAGGGCACTGCTAATCCATGGCATGAGGTGGCCGGAGAAATACACAAATATCACCACCAATAGATCAGGTATTTGTGAGAGGCGAGGCTCTAGGTGATGGCATGCTTGATACTTTTCTACAATTTTTTCTTAATGAGAAGTATAATGAAGCTTGTTGGTTGGTCCTACTTTCACTAGACAAAATGGTGAAAGAAAGAGATGAGCTCAGGGTTTTAGAGTCACAGCTCAAGTGCTGCATAAATGAACTCAAATTTTCCACTTTTGCCCTGAAAGGAAGCCTTATTTCTGGTAATAATAGATCTGATACTGCCAAAAACCAAACCCAGAATCTTATAGTAGAAATGGCCAAATTACAACACCAATAGAATTCCCAACATCAAATGCTGTCTGAAGTTAAAGTGAGGGCTCTGATTGGGAAGAAATGGGATCCTGAAACTTGGGATGGGTGCATATGGGCAGATAATCAGGAAGATGGGGTCACTGAGTCCCTAAATTCAGTTGAATCACTCCTGCCAACAGAACCAGTCCTCTCCCACCTGGAAAGATTACTCCACCTTTGTCTGTCAAGCCACCCTCCAGACTAAAATCATTATCCTTTCCATCCTCATATGGTGAGATTAACCAAGCTGTGTCTGAAGAGACTTTGTCTGAGTCATCCCCTGGGGAGGCGTGTGAATCATTGCCTAAGGTAGATGACTTATAAGACATTGCTGAATGTTCTCAAAACACATTCCTACAACCCATATTCGCTGCTAGACCTATAACTAGGCTTAAGTGTCAGTGAGCCCAGAAAGGTGAAGTATAAAGTGTGACCCACAAGGAGGTACGCTATACTTAAAAAGAACTGCTTGCCTTTTCCAATATGCACAAACAGAAACCTGGGGAACATGTGTGGGAATGGCTGAGTGTGGAATAATGGTGCAAGGAACATTAAGTTGTATCAGTCTGAGTTTATCGATATGGGCCCATTAAGCCACATTCTTTATTCAGTGTGTCAGCTCAAGATGTTAGGAAATGATGTAATAGTTTATTTGGTTGGTTCACTAAAGCATGGATTATGCGGTGGCCTACACGAAATCAAGTTGAAGTACCAGACCTCCCTTTGTATACTGTAGAACATGATAGCCAAAGGATTAGGGAAATTGGCATGTTAGAGTGGATTTATCAGGTTAGACCCACAAACCCACACATGGAGTGCCCAGAAGACACACCTTTTGCCACAACGGTGAAGAAGAAATTTGTGAAGGGAGTCCCAGCATCCTTGACTGTTGTGATTGCTGTTTTATGGAAGTCAGTTTTGACAGTGGGAACTACCCTAACTGAATTAAGACACCTAAATACAATTGGCCTGACTGTATTCCGTGGTAGTTGAGGCCAAGTGGCAGCACTCAGTCGACAAAGACAAGGTGAGTATAGTTACTGTAATGGACAGTGGAATCAAAGCAATAATTAGAATAGTTTAACTCTTTTGGATTTATGGTGTTATCTACTTAGTCATGGTGTACATAGGAGTGAAACAGATGGGAAATCTACTAAATATTTACTTGATCTGTACAAATAGAAAAACTCTAGATCAAGTGAATGGTAGTCTAACTGGAATCACCAGAATAGAGAGTCATGGCCTGTCAAACAATTCCCAGGCTAGAGCCAGTTTACAGACCCACAACCCCTTGAATGAAGGAGAGGCCAGGTCCCATTGAGGAAGGAACTCACTACATTTCCAAAAATTTGTAGGGTTAATCTTTCTCCCAGCCTTCCCAAAGAGATCCACAGCCTTTTATAAGAGTGACTGTTCACTGGGGAAAAGGAAATAACCAGACTATTTGAAGAATATTAGACACTGGCTTTGAACTGACACTAATTCCAGAAAACCCAAAATGTCACTATGGCCCACCAGTCAGAGTGGGGGGCACATGGAAGTCAGGTTATTAATGGAGCCTTAGCTCATGTCCATCTCACAGTGGGTTCAGTGAGTCCCCAAACTCATCCTGTAGTAATTTCCTCAGGTCCAAAATACATGATTGGAATAGATGTACTCAGCAACTGGCAGAACCTCCACACTGGATTCTGACATATGGAGTAATTACTATTATGGTAGGAAAGGATAACTGGAAGCCATTAGAACTGCCCCTACCTAGGAAAATAGTAAGCCAAAAGCAATACCATATTCCTGGAAGGATTGCAGAGATTAGTGCCATCATCAAGGAGGTGGATGATGCAGGGGTGGTGATTCCCACCACATCACCATTCAACTCGCCAACTTGGCCTGTGCAAAAAACAGATGGATCTTGCAAAATGACAACGGATTATAAAAAACTTAACAAAGTGATGATCCCAATTGCATCTAATTTTCCAGATGTGGTTTCATTGCTTAAGCAAATTAATACATTTCCTAGTACCTGTTATGTACCTATTGATCTGGCTAATGCCTTTTTCTCCATACCTGTTTCAAAAGACCACCAGAAGCAGTTTGCTTTCAGCTGGCAAAGCCAGCAGTACACCTTCACTGTCCTACCTCAAGGGTATATCAACTCTCCAGCCCTATGTCATAATTTAGTCCACCAGTTACTTGATTGCTTTCACCTTCCACAATGTCACATTGATCCATTACGTTGATGCCATTATGCTGATTTGACCTAGTAAGGAAGACGTACCAATGACTATGGACTTATTGGTAAGAAATTTATATGCCAGGAGGTGGGAAATTAACCTGACAACAATTTAGACACCTTCCACCTCAGTGAAATTTAAAGAGGTCCAGTGGCGTGGAGCATGTTGAGATATTCCTTCTAAATTGAAGGATAAGTTGTTGCAATGAAAACGGAGGCACAACACCTTGTGGGTCTCTTTGGTTTTGGGAGATAACATATCATTTGTTTAGGTTTGCTACTCCGGCTTATTTATCAAGTGACTCAAAAAACCGCTAGCTTTGAGTGGGGCCCAGATAAAGAGAAGGCTCTGAAACAGGTTCAGGCTGCCATACAAGTTGCTCTGCCACTAGGGCCATATGATCTGGCTGATCGAATGGTGCTTGAAGTGTCAGTGGCAGATAGAGATGCTGTTTGGGGTGTTTGTCAGGCCCCTATTGATGAATCACAGAGCAGACGCTTAGGATTTAGAGCGAAGCCCTGCCATCTTCTGCAGATAACTACTCTCCTTTTTAGAAACAGTTTTTGGCTTGTTATTGCTGGGCCTTAGTAGAGACAGAACAGTTAACTATGGGCCACCAAGTCACTATGTGGCCTGAGCTGCCCATCATGAACAGGATGATGTTTGACCCATCCAAAGAGTCATAAAGTCAGACAAGCACAGCAGGACTCCATTGTGAAATGGAAGTGATATATACATGATGGGGCCAGAGCAGAATATGAGGGTACAACTAAGTTGCATGGACAAGTGGCCCAAATGCCCATGGTCTCCACTCCTTTCACATTACCTCCTCTCTCTCAGTCTGCACTTATGGCCTCATGTGGAATTCCTTATGACCAGTTAACTGAGGAAGACAAAACTCATGTCTGGTTTACAGATGATTCTGTGAGATATGCAGGCACCACTCGAAAGTAGACAGTGGCAGCACTACATCCCCTTTCTGGGAACTCCCTAAAGGACAGTGGTGAAGGGAAATACTCCCAATGGGCAAAACTTTGAGCTGTGCACTGGTTGTTCACTTTGCTTGGAAGGAGAAATGGCCAAATGTGATATTGTACACTGATTCATGGGCTTTAGCCAATGATTTGGGTGGATGGTTAGGGACTTGGAAGGAACATGATTGGAAAAATTGGTGACAATAGACTCATGAACGAAGTGGCCATGGTGGCAAGGTTGGAGGTTGTACATGGGCTCAGCAACATAGACTTCCACTCACCAAGGCTGACTTGGCTACTGCCACTGCTGAGTGCTCAATCTGCCAGCAGTAGAGACCAACACTGAGTCCCCAATGTGGCACCATTCCTCGACATGATCAGCAAGCAACCTGGTGGCAGGTTGATTACATTGGACTGCTTCCATCATGGAAAGGGCAGCATTTTGTTCTTACTTGAATAGACACTGTAGATACAGATTTGCCTTCCTTGCATGTCATGCTTCTGCCTAAACTATCATCTGTGAACTTACTGAATGCCTTATCCACCATCATGTTATCCCACTCAGCATCACCTCAGATCGAGGGACTCACTTCACAGCAAGTGAAGTTTGGCAATGGGCCCATACTCATAGAATTCACTGGTTTTACCATGTTTCCCATCATCCTGAAGCAACTGGCTTGATAGAATGGCCTTTTAAGGACACAATCACAGCACTAGTTAGATGGCAATACCTTGCAGGGTTGGGACAGTGTCCTCCAGGAGGCTTTATATGCTCTAAACCAGCATCCAATATATGGTGTTCTTTCTCATGGAGGCAGGAATCAAGGGGTGGAAATGGGAATGGCACCACTCACTATTACCTCTAATGACCCACTCACAAAATATTTACTTCCTGTCCCTGTGACCCTACGCTCTGCAGGTCTAGAGTTCTTAGTTCCAAAGGGAGGAATGCTCCCACTTGGAGACACATCACTGATTCCATTGAACTGGAAGTTAAGAGTGGCACCTGGACACTTTGGGCTCCTCATGCTTCTGGATCAACAGACGAAAAACAGAATTGCCATACTGACTGGTGTGATTGATCCTGAGGAAATCGGATTTATATTATATAATGGAGGTAAAGAAGAGTGCATGTCTGGAATACAGGTGAACCCTTAGGGCATCTCTTACTACTACCATACCCTGTGATTAAAGTCAATGGAAAACTACAGAAACTCAATTCTGACATGACTACTAATGGCTCAGACCCTTCAGGAACGAAGGTTTTGGTCACCCCGCCAGGCAAAGAACCACAACTAGCTGAGGTGTCTTCTGAGGGTAAAGGGAATGCGGAATGGGTGGTGGAAGCTGGTAGTTCTAAGTACCAGCGATGACCATGTGACCAGTTGCAGAAACGAGGATTGCTATTGTTATGAGTATTTCTTCATTGTATGTGTGCCTCAAATATTTTTTCTTTGTTCACTTATAAGATGTAAACAGGGTTAATGCATTTTCGGTTGTACTCGCATTAGGTGTATGGTGTTAGGTGCACGTAGACTTCATATTTGTCTCCATTTAGAGATTACATGTGGTTTAAGGAGATGTGTACACGTGCCAGGTTGACAAGGGGTATGCTGTGATGGTTAAGGTTGTGTGTCAGTTTGGCAGGAACATGATTCTCAGTGGTTTGGAAGTTATGATGTAGTTTGGCAGTTATGTAATAATGTGATAACCTCCCTGATGGGATCTGCTATGAGCAGCCAATCAGGTGAAAGGGAGTTTCTTTCGAAGTGTGGCCTGCATTCAATATATGTGGACTTTATGGCAAAGCTTGCTGACTTTTTCTCGCTCTGAATCCTGCATGTGGCTTCTCATCATCTGACCTCTGGTTCTTGGGATTTGAGCTAGCAGCTTACCTGCCGATCTTGGAATTCATTGACCTCTGCAGCCTATGAGCTAGCAGCTTGCCATTTGTTCTGTTGATCTTGGGTTCTTTAGCCCCTACAGCTATGTGAGTCAGGAGATACCTCCAGCCTGATGCCTGACCCATAAACCTGGGACTTGCCTGCCTCTATTACCATGTGAGCCATTTCCTTGAGATAAATCTCTGTCTTTCTCTCTACATATACATATATATATATGTATGTATGTATCTATTTATATATATATATATATCTTTCACTGGCTTTGCTTCTCTAGAGAACCCAGACTAATACAACTACTTAAATCGACTCAAGAAGAAACAGAAAATCTCAACAGAACGAGGAAAGTGAAGCTATTGAATCAGGAATCAAAAATAAAAAGTCCTGGATCAGATGGCTTCACTGGTGGATTCTACTGTCATGGATTGAATTGTGTCCCTGCAAAATATGTGTCAACTTGGTTAGGCCAAATTGTGTGGTTGTCCTCCATTTT
Source organism: Elephas maximus indicus (assembly GCF_024166365.1). Taxonomy (NCBI): domain Eukaryota; kingdom Metazoa; phylum Chordata; class Mammalia; order Proboscidea; family Elephantidae; genus Elephas; species Elephas maximus. The sequence goes on from NC_064846.1 coordinate 86,429,286, forward strand.
GTGATTGTAATTTTATGTTAAAAGGGATTAGGGTGTGATTGTAACACCCGTACTAAGGTCACATCCCTGATCCAGTGTAAAGGGAGTTTCCCTGGGGTGTGGCCTGCACCACCTTGTATCTTACAAGAGATAAAAGGAAAGGGAAGCAACCAGAGAGTTGGAGACCTCATACCACCAAGAAAGCAGTGCCAGGAGCAGAGTGCATCCTATGGACCTGGGATCCCTGTGCAGAGAAGCTCCTAGTCTGGGGGAAGACTGATGAGAAGGCTGACAGAGAGAGAAAGCCTTCACCTGGAACTGACACCCTGAATTTGGACTTATAGCCTACTTTACTGTGAAGAAATAAATTTATCTTTGTTAAAGCCATCTACTTCTGGTATTTCTGTTATAGCAGCACTAAATGACTAAGACATCTATCAAACATTCAAAGTATCGTTAACAATACCAATTCTTCTTAAACTTCTGCTCAAAATAAGAGAGGAGGAAACAGTTCCTCATTCTTTGTGGTCAGCATTAACCTGATACAAAAGCAAGACAAAGACTACACACACACAAAAAAACATAGACCAGTATCCCTTATGAACATAGAAGCAAAAATCCTAGCAAACCAAGTCCTACAGCATTTTGAAAATACTGTGCACCATGACCATGTGGGATTTATCTCAGGAATGCAAGATTGTTTAACACTAGAAAATCAATCAATATAATATACCACATTAACAGAACAAAGGAAAAGAAAGCATAATCATCTCAATCAATGCAGAAAAGGCATTTGACAAAATCCAACACTCTTCCATGATAAAAAGCACTTAAGAAACTAAATGAAGGGAAATTCTTCAACATAATAAATGTAATTCATCAAAATCCCAGAGCTAACATCATCCTCTATGGAGAAAAACAGAGCTTTTTCCTTTAGATCAGGAACAAAACAAAGATGCACACTTTCACCACTGCTATTCATTAATATATTAGAAGTCTCAGCCAAAGCAGTTAGGCAAGAACAAGATACAAAATGTATCCAAATTGGAAAGGAGAAGTAAAATTATCTCTGTTCACAGACAACATGATCCATACATAGAGAATCACAAAGATTACACAAGAAAGCTACTAGAGTTGATAATGAATTGGCAGGGCACAAGGTCAAAAGACAAAAAATCAGTTGGGTTTGTATATAAAAAAAAAATTTTTTTTTATTGTATATACCAGCAATTAAATCAAACCTGTTGCTGTCAAGTCAATTCTAACTCATAGTGACCCTATAGGACAGAGTAGCACTGCCCCACAGGGTTTCCGAGGGGTGCTGGTAGATTTGAACTGCTGACCTTTTGGTTAACAGCTGAGCTCTAAACCACTGCAGCACTATGGCTCCACATCAGGAATTAGCAATCTGAAAATGAAATGAAGAAAACAATTCTATTTGCAATAGCATCCAAAAGAATAAAATACCTAGGAATAAATTTAACCAACGAGCTGAAAGATTTGTATACTGAAAACCATAAAACATTGCTGAAAGAAATTAAAGACCTAAATAAATGGAAAGGGATTCCATGTTCATGGATTGGAAGGCTTAATATTGTCAAGATATCAATATTGCCCAAAGTGACCTATATATTTAACATAATTCTTATCAAATCTCCAATTGCCTTCTTTGCATAAATGGAAAGGCGATCACTTCAATTTATACAGAATTGTAAAAGACCCCAAACAGCCAAAGCAATCTTGAAAAAGAGCAAAGTAGGAGGACTCACGCTTTCAATTTCGAAGGTATTATATAGTTAGAGTAATCAAAATTGTGTGGTAGTGATATAAAGGTAGATGTATAGAGCAATGAAATAGGCTTACAAGTCCAGAAATAAACCCATACATCTACGGTCAATTTATTTTTTATCAGTGTGTTAAGTTCCTTCAATGGGCAAAGAATTTGTTGTTATTATGATCCACAGAATCGAATACCTTTGCATAGTCAACAAAACACAGGAAAACATCTTTCCAGGCTTCTCTGATTTCAGCCAATGTTCATCGGACATCAACAATGATATCCCTCATTACAAGTCCTCTGCTGAATCTGGTTTGAACTTCTGGAAGTTCCCTGTCGATGAGCTTCTGCAACCATTCTTGAATTATCTTCAGCAAAAGATAAAGTATAGTCTCTTTAATAAATGCTGCTGTGACAACTGGTTCTCCACATGCAAAAAATGAAGTTGGACCACACCTCATACAATATAAAAAAAATTAACTCAAAATAGACCAACAATGTAAATGTAATAGCCCAAACCATAGAACTCTTAGAACAAAACATAAAGGTAATACTTCAAGATCTAGTTTTTGATGATGAATTATTGGATATGATGCCCAAACCACAAACAACAAAAGACAAAATAGATAAATTGGATTTCATCAAAATGAAAAACTTTTGTGCATCAAAGGACTTTACCAACAAGGAGAAAAGACAACTTATGGAATGGGAGAAAATATTGATAACCATATGCCTGGTAAATGTTTAATATCTGGAATATATGAAGAACACCTAAACAATTTAACAAAAACAATTTAAAAATGAGCAAAGGATTTAATTACACATCTCACCAATGAAGATTATACAAATGACCAATAAGCACATGAAAAAATGCTCAACAACATTAGTTATTAGAGAAATGCAAATGAGAAAAACAATGAGATACCACTTCACACTAGGATGGTGTCATGGATTGAATTATGTCCCCCCAAAATGTGTGTATCAACCTGGTTAGGCCATGATTCCCAATATTGTGTGGTTGTCCTCCATTTTGTGATTGTAATTTTATATTGAGAGGATTAGGGTGGGATTGTAACATACCACCCTTATTCAGGTCACCTCCCTGATCCAAAGTAAGGGGAGTTTCCCTGGGATGTGGCCTGCACCACCTTTTATCTCTCAAGAGATAAAAGGAAAGGGAAGCAAGCAGAGAGTTGGGGACCTCACATCACCAAGAAAGCAGCACCAGGAGCAAAATGCCTGTTTTGGACCTGGGGTCCCTGCACCTGAGAAGCTCCTTGACAGGGGAAGGTTGAGCACAAGGACCTTCCTCCAGAGCCAACAAAGACAGAAAGCCTTCCTCTGGAGCTGACACCCTGAATTTGGACTTGTAACCTACTAGACTGTGAGAGAATAAATTTCTCTTTGCTAAAGCCATCCACTTGTGGCATTTCTGCTGTAGCAGCACTAGATGACTAAGACAGATGGGTACGATCAGAAAAATGGAAACTATCAAGTGCTGGCAAGGATGTGGAGAAATTGGATCCCCCATCCATTAAGGGTGAGATTGTAAAATGGTGCAATCGCTGTGGAAAACAGTTTGATGGTTCCTCAAAAAGTAAAACATAGAAGAACCACATGACCCAGATATTTTCACTCCTAAGTGGAAAAAAGAATTGAAGGCAGGGACTCAAATAGATACTTGAATACCAATATTTATTGCAGCATTATTCACAATAGCCAAAGGCAGAAATGACTCAAGTGTCCATCAACAAGAATAAACCAAAAACCAAACTCATTGCTGTTGAGTCAATTCTGACTCATAGCGACCCTATAGGGCAGAGTAGAACTGCTCCAAAGGGTTTCCAAGGAGCACCTGGTGGATTCAAACTGCCATAGCACTTAACCACTACGCCACCAGGGTTTCCTTCAACAGGAATAGATAAAGAAAATATGATATCTACATACAATGGAATATTACTTAGCCATAAAAAGAAATGCAGTTCTGATACATGCTATGGCATGGATGAGCCTTGAAACCATTGTGCTGAGTGAAATAAGTCAGGCTTAGAAGAACAAGTATTACATGATCCTACTTGTATCATTTTGTATGAAATATTTGTAACAGGCAAATACACAAAAACCAAAGTTTATTATTGGTTGCCAGGGACTGGTGGGAGGGGGAAATGGGGAATTATTGCTTAAAGGGTACTGAGTTTCTGTTAAGGGCGATAAAAATATTTGTAAATGGATAAATATAATTAATGTTACTGAATTGTTTGGGTAAAAATGACCAAAATGGCAGGAGAGATATTTTAATATATCCAAAACAGCCAAACCCATTGTTGTCGAGTCAATTCTGACTCATAGTGACCCTGCAGGACAGAGTAAAACTGCCCCACAGGGTTTCCAAGGAGCGTCTGGTGGATTTGAACTGCCAACCTTTTGGTTAGCAGCCATAGCACTTAACCACTGCTGTTATAGTATCATTTTCAAAAAGGTAATGTGGCTTTTATACAAATATAAAATGAACACAGGTCAAAAATTTTATTCAAATCATCAGTTAATGAGGGATCCAGAAAATGGTAAATCCAGTTCATTCGAGAAGCTAATTATGTATAGGCAACTTAATAATAATAAAAAAAAAAACTAAAGAAAAGACAGCTAGGTTAAGATATAAAAAAAAACTGATTAATTCTTATAAGACCATAAACTGTAACATTTGAGATCATGTGTTCCAAAAGACCGAAGGTTATTTCCATCTCCACTACTCAAAAATCTGTAAGTTAACATGTAACTCCAATAAGTCTGGGACTTTTAATCAATAATAAAAAATAGTGATCCAACTAGGTTCATCCCTTCAAATAATCTTTGGTGGTTTTGCCCCTGTACGACATTGAAAGATGTTCTGCCCACATTTTTGCCTTGGATATTATTTCATAATAGAAGGAATGGGTAAATAAAATTTCCTTCTTAAGATAAAGGTAGCCTTTTAAAATATCTATCATGATGGGACTTGGGTTCATGGACTAAAAAATAGATAAAAAATAAAAACTACTATTGCTACAAAGAATATTAGACTTGGAGGCAAATGACCCAGCTTCAAATCCTAGTTCTCCCATTTCCTAGTTATATGGCTTTGTAAAAATCATTTGCCTTATTTGAGCCTGAGTCACTTCACTTAAGGAACTGAAAGATAATAATAATAATCTCTTTAGATACTTCACAAAGTTGTCAGGATTAAGTCACATGAAATTAAGTTTATAAAAACATGTTTTCATATATTATTTTGTCATCTAAATTATCTTTGTCATCTAGTGCTGCTATAACAGAAATATCACAAGTGGATAGCTCTAACAAAGAAAAATTTATTATCTCACAGTCTAGTAGGCTGGAAGTCCAAATTCAGAGCATCAGCTTCAGGGGAATGCTTTCTCTGTCAGCTGTGGAGAAAGGTCCTTGTCATCAATCTTCCCCTGGACTAGAAGCTTCTCTATGCAGGAACCCAAGGTCCAAAGGATGTGCTCTGCTCCTAACACTGCTTTTTTTTTTTTAATTTTATTGTGCTTTAAGTGAAAGTTTACAAATCAAGTCAGTTGCTCATACAAAAATTTATACACACCTTGCTATATACTCCTAATTGCTCTCCCACTAATGAGAGAGTACACTCCTTCCCTCCACTCTCTATTTTCATGTCCATTTGGCCAGCTTCTGACACCCTCCGCCCTCCCATCTCCACTCCAGATAAGAGATGCCAACATAGTCTCATGTGTCTACTTGATCCAAAAAGCTCATTCTTCACCAGAATCCCACTGTCAAGTCCAATCCCTGTCTGAAGAGTTGGCTTTGGGAATGGTTCCTGTCTTGGGCTAATGGAAGGCCTGGGGACCATGACCACCAGGGTCCTTCCAGTCTCAGACCATTAAGTCTGGTCTTTTTATGAGAATTTGGGGTTTGCATCCCACTGCTCTCCTACTCTCAGGGATTCTCTATTGTCTTTCCTGTCAGGGCAGTCATCGGCTGTAACCGGGTGCCATCTAGTTCTTCTGGCATCAGGCTGATGTAGTCTCTGGTTTATGTGGCCCTTTCTGTCTCTTGGGCTCATAATTACCTTGTGTCTTTGGTGTTCTTCATTCTCCTTTGATCCAGGTGGGCTGAGACCAACTGATGCATCTTAGATGGCCGCTTGCTAGCATTTAAGACCTAGACACCGCTCTCCAAAGTGGGATGCAGAATGTTGTCTGAATAGATTTTATTATGCCAATTGACTTAGATGTACCCTGAAACCATGGTTCCCAAACCCCCGCCCCTGCTACGCTGGCCTTTGAAGCATTCACTTTATTCAAGAGACTTCTTTGCTTTTGGTTTATGCCAGTTGTGCTGACCTCTCCTGTATTGTGTTGTTTTTCCTTTCACGGAAAATAGTTCTTATCTACTATCTAATTAGTGAAAGCCCCTCTCCCTCTCTCCCTCCCTCCCCCCTCGTAACCATCAAACAATATTTTCTTCTCTGTTTAAACTGTTTCTCTAGTTCTTATAACAGTGGTCTTATACAATATTTGTCCTTTTGCAACTGGCTACTTTCATTCAGCATAATGCCTTCCAGATTCCTCCATGTTGTGAAATGTTTCAGGGATTCATCATTGTTCTTCATCGATACGTAGTATTCCATTGTGTGAATATACCATAATTTATTTATCTGTTCATCCATTGATGGACACCTTGGTTGCTTCCATCTTTTTGCTATTGTAAACAGTGCTGCAGTGAGCATGGGTGTGCATGTATCTGTTCATGTAAAGGCTCTTATTTCTCTAGGATATATTCCAAAGGGGTGGGATTGCTGGATTGTATGGTAGTTCTATTTCTAGCTTTTAAAGGAAGCACCAAATCGATTTCCAAAGTGGTTGTACCATTTTATATTCCCTCTAGCAGTGTATAAGTGTTCCAGTCTCTCCACAACCTCTCCAACATTTATTATTTTGTGTTTTTTGGATTAATTCTAGCCTTGTAGGAGTGAGATGGAATCTCATCGTAGTTTTGATTTGCATTTCTCTAATGGCTAATGATCGAGAGCATTTCCTCATGTATCTGTTAGCAGCCTGAATGTCTTTTTGGTGAAGTGCCTGTTCATATCCTTTGCCCATTTTTTTAATCGGGTTATTTGTCTTTTTGCAGTTGAGTTTTTGCAATATTATGTAGATTTTAGAGATCAGGCACTGATCGGAAATGTCATAGCTAAAAACGTTTTCCCAGTCTGTAGGTAGTCTTTTTACCCTTTTGGTGAAGTCTTTGGATGAGCATAGGTGTTTGATTTTTTAGGAGCTCCCAGTTATCTAGTTTCTCTTCTGCATTGTTAGTAATGTTTTATATACTGTTTATGCCACGTATTAGTGCTCCTATCATTGTCCCTATTTTTTCTTCCATGATTTTTATTGTTTTGGATTTTATATTTAGGTCTTTGATCCATTTTGAATTAGTTTTTGTGCATGGAGTGAGGTATGGGTCTTGTTTCATTTTTTTGCAGATGGATATCCAGTTATGCCAGCACCATTTGTTAAAAAGACTGTCTTTTCCCCATTTAACTGACTTTGGGCCTTTTGTCAAATATCAGCTGCTCATATGTGGATGGATTTATGTCTGGATTCTCAGTTCTGTTCCATAGGTCTATGTATCTGTTGTTGTACCAGTACCAGGCTGTTTTGACTACTGTGGTGGTATAATAGGTTTTAAAATGAGGTAGAGTGAGGCCTACCAGTTTGTTCTTTTTCAGTAATGCTTTACTTATTTGGGGCTTTTTTCCCTTCCATTTCACGGTGGTGATTTGTTTCTCCATCTCATTAAAGAATGTCATTTGGATTTGGATCAGAATTGCATTGTATCTATAGATCGCTTTTGGCAGAATAGGCATTTTTACAATGTTTTAAGTCTTCCTATCCACGAGCAAGGTATGTTTTTACATTCCTGTAGGTCTCTTTTGGTTTCTTGCAGAAGTGTTTTGTGGTTTTCTTTGTATAGGTCTTTTACACCTCTCGTAAGATTTATTCCTAAGTATTTTATCTTCTTGGGGTCTACTGTAAATGGTATTGATTTGGTGATTTCCTCTTCGATGTTCTTTTTGTTGGTGTAGAAGAATCCAACTGATTTTTGTATGTTTACCTTGTATGCTGATACCCTGCCAAACTCTTCTATTAGTTTCAGTAGTTTTCTGGAGGATTTCTTAGGGTTTTCTGTGTATAAGATCATGTCATCTGCAAATAGAGATAATTTTACTTCTTCCTTACCAATCTGGATGCCCTTTATTTCTTTATCTAGCCTAATTAATCTGGCTAGGATGCCCAGCACAATATTGAATAAGAGTGGTGATATAGGGCATCCTTGTCTGGCTCCTGATCTCAAGGGGAATGCTTTCAGACTCTTCTTTTAGGACGATGTTGGCTGTTGGCTTTGTGTAAATGCCCTTTATTATGATGATGAATTTCCCTTCTGTTCCTATTTTTGAGAGTTTTTATCATGAATGTGTGTTGAACTTCGTCAAATGCCTTTTCTGCATTAATTGATAAAATCATATGATTCTTATCTTTTGCTTTATTTATATGACATCCCACTTGGTCATGGTGAATTATTTTTTTGATATGTTGTTGAATTCTATTGGCTAGCGCTGCTTTCTTGGTGGTATGAGGCTCTCCCTCTCTGCTCTCTTCCCTTCCTTTTTATCTCTTGAGAGATAAAAGGTGGTGCAGGCTACACTCCAGGGAAGCTCCCTTTACATTGGGTCAGGGATGTGACCTTAGTAAGGGTGTTACAATCCCACCCTAATCCTCTTTAACATAAAATTACACTCACAAAATGGAGGACAACCACACAATACTGGAAATCAAGGCCTGACCATGTCTTTTCTCCCTCCAAGTGGCTGGTACGTTCAAACCACCGGTCTTTCATACTTAACCATTGCACCATCAGGGCTCCTAGGGAATTTTAATTACAATCTTAGTTCCTGTGTTAATGGCTGCTTCTTAAGATATCTTCTTAAGATATCTCCAACTCTAAAAATGTAAAGTAGAAAAATCCCTTAAATTCAGCTTCCTCTATGTCCTTTCAATGTTTCTTTTTAGCCCATCCACCTCCTCCAGGATATAATTCTCATTGCACAAAGAATCCCCATCCTCTGTAAATCACTCATCCCAGTGATTAACCCCCTTTTACTTTCTTTTAAAAACCTTTTTAGTATTCCTCCTCCTATTGAAGTGTTCTTTCCTTCCCTTCTCTTAGTCTTTTCCCCTTCTTTAAAATAATCTTTTTGAATAAAGTCATCCTTAACTGTATTTTTTTAAGAGTTGGAAGGATTTTAATAAATTTGCATCTTTGTTTCTAAGGTGTGTTTCTTGTAGACAGCATATTGATGGATACCGTTTTTTTGTCCATTCTGTCACTCTGCGTCTCTTTAGGGGTGCATTTAGGCCATTTATATTCAGTGTAATTATTGATAAGAGTGAGTTTATTGCTGTCATTTTGTAGTGCTTTTTTTTTTGTGTGTGTAGTTCTAACGTTTTCTTTGTTTCCCTTACTCTCCTGTGCTGAGTTCCTTTTGTTTGTGGATTTCTATCGTTCTTGTAGATTTTGTTTTTATTGAGACTTTATATTTTTCTTCTTTATTTTGATGAGTAGGTTTGTTAACTTTCTCTGCGGTTACCTTGAAATTTACCCTTGTCTTCCCAGGTTTGAGCCAGTCTCTTATGCCTAGCTATTGCCTTGCTTTCCTCTCCATTAGAAAGTTCTACACCTACCATTTATTCTGTCTTTTATTGTTCTGACATTACTGTCATTTACAGATTAACCTCTCTGGTTCCCTGTTGCAATTGTTTTGGTTTTGAATAGTCCTTGAGAGTTCATTTCCTATTTAAGCTGTGGTCTGATGTTGTTTGTTCTCAAACTGAAAGTCTCCCTTTAATAATTCTTGTAATTTTGATTTGGTTCTTATGTATTACCTTAATTTCTGTTTATCTGGAAATGTCTTAATTTCACCATCATATTTGAATGCAAGTTTTGCAGGATATATTATTTTTGGTTGGCAATATTTTTCTTTCAAGGTTTTATATATGTCATCCTATTGCCTTCTTGCCTGCTTGGTGTCTGCCGAATAATCAGAGTTTAGTCTTATTGTTTCTTCTCTGTGTGTGAATTTTTGTTTTTCTTGAGCTCCTTGCAGGATTTTTTCTTTGTCTTTGGTTTTAGTGAGTGTGATTATGATATACCTTGGTTTTTTTCTTTTGGGTTCTATCCTATATGGAGTTTGTTGAGCTTCTTGGACGGTCAGCTTTTCATCATTCATGATATTAGGGAAGTTTTCTGTCAGCAATTCTTCAATGATCCTCTCTGTGTTTTCCTTTTTCTCTCCCTGTTCTGGAACTCCAATTACTTGTAAATTTTTGCTTTTGATTGTATCCCACATAATTCTCAGGGTTTCTTCATTATTCGTGGTTCTTTTTTCTGATTTTTCCTCAGAGTTGTATCCAAGTGTTTGTCTTCAATTTTGCTGATTCTGTCTTCCATCATTTCAAACCTTTTCCACAGCTCTTCTATGACATTGTCCATTTCTGAAATCTTGTTGTTTATCTTTTGGATTTCTAATGGTTGTTTTTGAATTATTTCTAGTTGTGAATTTATTTTGGCTTTTTGTTCCTGTATTAATTTGCTGATTTGTTCCATTTTTTTTCTGTATTTTCCATGAATTTGTCTGCCTTTTTCATAAATTTGTCTATTTTTTCCTCCTTTTTGTCTGCCTTTTGCTTCAGCTCTTGGATTGCTCTGAATATTAGAGATTTGAATTTCCTATCAAGTAGTTTTAGCACCTTTTCTTCTACTGGAAAGTCATCTGGTGTTTTATTTTGGACGACTACTGGAACTATCCTGTCCTTTTTTTAATATATGTTTTGATATTGTTTGCTGTCTTTGTGACATTCAGTAGTTATTTTCTTTGTTTCTTGATTGTAGATTTGTTTGTTTCATCCTGCTTTTTTGTTTTATTTGGTTATGTTTGAGCAGGCAGGCTGTGCATTCTTTGTTGTTTGCTCATCTGTAGTCATGGTACATTTCACCTCCTTACCCAATGGGCATGACCAGCCATTCAGCTACGGTGCAGCAGGGCAGATGCAGCTGAAGGGGAGGGTCTGAGGTGGGTTGTTTGTGGCATGTACTAGGGCCAACAGGGTGGGCCAGGAATCAGTGCTAGGCAGTTTCCAGTAGGCCATGCCTGTGCTGCTCGGGGGTGTGATGTTCAGTGCATGGTTCAGGTAGGCAGGAAAGAGGAGGGAGGTTGTAATGTGTGGAGCTAATAGGGATATGGGAAAGAGCAGAGAAAGGAGAGAGAAACAGGAGTCAAAAACAAACAAGCAAAGAAATAAAGAAAAAAGAAGAGTGCTAAGCGAACTTGCTGTTGGAGTGGATAGATGAGAAACCAAGAAATGGAGAAAAGCAAAAATGAAAAAAAGAAAGGAAAAGGGAAAAAGAAAGAAAAAGTAACTAGATAAAAATTTGGAAAACAAAGAAGAAAAGCCCTCAGGAGACTCAGAGTCCCACCGGTGGGGCTGCTAAGACTGGGGAAGTGGCTCCCAGGCTGTGCAGTACAGCCTGGCTAGAGGGGGTATAGGTGTCACACAGCAGCAGGTATTCAGGAGATGGGAAAAGAAGATAAATGTAGAGGGACAAGAACTGAGAAATGGAGAAAGACAGAGAGGGAAAAAGGAGAGAAGGGGGAGAAAGAAATGCCCCTAGGGATTCCACCTATGCATCTGCGCAGATTGGGGGAGTGGCTCCTAAGCTGTGCAGTGCACCCCGGCTAGAAGGGGCTCCCAAGCTGCGAAAAGAAAAAGAAAACAAACAAACAAACAAAACAAAACAGAACATAGCAAAACAAGGAAGAAAAGATCCAGGAATCCCACCAGTGTGGTGTCGTAGGCCGGGGGAGTGGTCCCCTAGTTGAGCATGGCTTCACAGCCTTTCAAGAAGAAGCAAAGATGGCACACAGAGCCAGGTGTTCCAAAGAAAGGAGGGGGAGGTTGTAGGAGGCACAGAAGAAACCAAAAGAGATGGAAAGAACCAACACTAGTTCAGGGGCCCCGCCAGTGTGGGCAGGGAAAAATCCCAGCAGCCTGAGGCCAAAGCAGTTGCCTCCTGGCCAAGAGACTGTGGCTGGTGGGAAGCAGAGGAGGCTGGGGGGGGGGGTGGGGGAGAAGGGGGACTTAGGAAAGCATATTATCACTTGCACCGGGTGCTCGGTCTCCTTCTGGGAACTTTGTGAACCTGCTTTCCCGTACTCCCTGTCTATTGATCTCTAATGTGGGTGGGACAAATCCAAGCGGCACGGACGCTGCACTTCTTGGCCAGCCAAGCCACTGCGGCCAACCAGGAAGCTCAGGGGTTGAGCAGCGGGGAGAGAATGGGGGGTGGGAAAGCATATATTGCTGGTTACCGGGTGCTCCGTCTCCTACTGGGAGTTCTGCAAAGCTGCTTTCCCATGCTCTCTGCTTGCCAATTCCCAACAGGAGTCCAAGATGGTGGATCCATGCTGCGTTAGCTGATGGGGCCTTCAGCTTATATCTCTCCTCGCTTTCTGTCCTCTGTCAGTTTCTTATTCCATTCGGTGCGTGGCAGAGTTCTTTATCTCTTCATTTGACACTTCAGTTTCCAGGAATGATGTTTGTCTCTGTTTTACTTAGTTTTTTGGGTCTTTACTGTGGAGGGATGGCGTGGTGCTCCTGTCTATGGCTCCACGTTGGCCGGAAGTCCACCTTAACTGCTTTAACATTGTCTGGTGCAATTTTTTCTTTGATAGTTCTGATGCTGTGACTTAGGATCAGATTCATCAATGGACACCTAAACATTTCACCCAGGACATCAAGTTCAAAACTCTGAACACTTTGTCTTCTCTCCTGACCCATTGACTCATTGGTGAGTCTGACTCCTGATCCTGTGTCCAGACTGTCCATTGAAGCATGGTAAGGAGTTGTCTTTTTTTTTTTTTTTCTTTTAGAGTACTCTGTGCATACTGAGATTTCTTTTTGTTTTGAGCAGGACTTTCCCTATTTCTTTCTGTTTGAGTGAGAAACGTCCTGATGGCCATCTTCTTGCCTCTTCCAGTGGTGATTTATTCCAACTCTCAAGTGGAGATTCACTAGCTGACTCTTTCTGGTTGATCAAGAACCTTTCTGGATGGAAATCCTCTTGACTCTTTGAGTAGGAATCTATTCTCTGACTCTCAAATGGGATCTTGTTTGTTTTCCCTATTTGTTGAGATCTTGTTTAATTTCTTTGTTTATTAAGAACTAGTTTGGTTGCTTGTTCTTCTGTTTTAGTGCTTCCTTTCACTATGGAAAATTCTCAATCTTCTAATTATCCTCTTCTTAAAAAAAACCTTTTTTTTTAATGACTATATGCACTGCCACTATGGCACTCATACTGTCCAATATCTCCACAAATGACAAGATTTTACTAAAGGTAGTTTAAAACATCTATGGCCTCTTTAAGAAACTTGAGATTTCCTCAAACTGGCTCATCTAAGACCTCTCCTTCCCCTTCACCCTCCTCCACTCTCTCCTTGATTTCATTACCTTTGACCTTCCCTTCAGCTCCCTTGAATCCTTTGATCTGTACCTATTCAAGACACCTACCTCTTTCATCTCTCTATTCACCACTGCCAGACCTTTCCCTTCCCATTCCAGCCCCTCCATATCCCCCATAATCACTTTAGCTTTAGGCCCCCTCTCTTGTTGGGGGCTCTCCAGGACTGATTAAAACAGGCTCATAAAAAAGTTAATTGAAAAAAGACTGGATATTTTATCCACTGGAAGGGTTTTGGATATGCCTAGGTGGCCACTTGGTGTCTACTCAGTCCTTTGTCTAAGATTTAATACACAACTTTCATATGATTATGTATCAGGGCAAAGAAAATCTTAAAAGTAACCTCACTTGTCCCATCTTTCAGAAACACAATCTTGGTAAAAATATAAAGTGAGGCAAGGACAAGACCCAGCTCTCTTATATAAACCAGTGAAATTTATATTTTTCTGTTTATGCCTGACTAATGGCTGGGTTTTTATTCATTTATTTTGAATTCTTTTGTTTATTTATTGTGCTTTAGGTGAAAGTGCACAAAGCAAATTATTTTCCCATTCGATAGTTTGTACATAAAGTGTTTCATGACCTTGGTTTCATTCCCCATAATGTGTCAGCACTCTCCCCATTTCTGCCCTTGTTTCCCCATTTTCTTTCATCCTGATTTTATACCCCTTCCTGCCATCTCATCTTTATGTTTGGGCAGAAAATGCCCTTTTGATCTCATACAATTGATTGTTTTAAGGAGTACTTTCCTCTTGGGTGTTGTTTATCTTATGTCCTTGTCTCTTGTTTGCCTGGAAGGTGGTCTCTGGGAATGGCTTCCTTTCTGGTCAGAAGGGTATCTTAGGGAGGGTGGGGCCAAGATGGAGGAATAGTCAGGCGCTTCCTGTGGTCCCTCTTACAACAAAGACCAGAAAAAACAAGTGAATTAATTATATATGACAACCTAGGAGCCCTGATCATCAAAGATAAAGTTGAGGAGTTGGACTGAGCAGCAGGGGGAGGCAGAGATAGTTCAGAAGCTGCAAAGAAGTGCCAGTCTTGAGCTAACCAGCACCTTGCAGGCTGGGTCGGCTGGTGCATGCAGGCAGAGGAGAGCAGTAGCACCTGGGATGAGTTTCACCGTTTTGGGAGAGACCGGGCAGTGGAGAGTCTGCATAAGCCTCTGGAGCCCGGTAGAAGTGGAGCTGGATCTGTGGAAGTTAAGTGCAAGCATCTAACCTACCACACAGGATCAAAATAACCCCCTGACTTTCATAGTGGAGAAGTGACACTTTCCCCCCACCTACCCCCCTCCCTGGTCCGCTCCCATAACAGTCCCTCCCCCCTCCACTCCCATAACAGTCCAGCAGTATTCAACAATTGCCACACACCCCTAAGCCAGAAATAGGAGCTATTGCACCCAAACCAGTCTCATAGTTTTAGGGGAAAGAAATGCCAACTATCCTAAGCTGGGTACTCAGGACTAACCACACCCAAACCAGTGTTGTGGCTTTAAAAAATTGTCATGCTCCATAAGCCAGGAACTCAGGGCAGGCACTGCCCTTTGCCTAGGCACTGGCATAAGGAGTCCATGAACTTTGAACACCCTTCACTACTATCTACACCTGTGTGGGTCAATTCAACAGTGTAGGACTTCATTAGCATAGAACAACAGGGTATACACCTGAAGCCTATTTTCAACTGCAGCAGTCAAGGGGGAGTTGCAGATTTGTGACACCCTGCCCATTAAGTGGGGTCCTCACCCACCCACATCAGGGTCCTGAGGACTGATGGTTTTACCCATTTCACCTAGCTACCCATGACAGGAGTCTGAGAATAAGTGGTGCCCCCAGTCCTCATGGACAACAGCATTGGGTGGCCAAAGTTCAGCTGCAAAACCCACCTACCTATGTTCTCTAGGAGACAAGGACATGACTTCCACCTAGGCAATCAGGGGCAGCTGTCAGCTCCCTATCTTCCTCAGCACATAGACCACTACTGCAGCCAGATACCTGTACCTGCTCCAATCACCCCTATGTAGCCCTGCCCATCTAGGACTGTAGGTGAGAGGCTGCACCACACACATGGTGACCAATGACCTGGACACCTGAGCTGAATGTGCACAAAAAAAGTAAACACACTCCTGGGCTCACACACCTAGTAGCAGCTCTAACCACCTGGTGACAGGGCATGAGAGCTTCAAAGACATCAATAACCAAAGTAGCTCGCACACCCAGCCTATTTCTGTATATTGAAACACCACAAAAAGTTAGGACACAGTAAGCAAACACACAATAAATAAATTTAATAATTTATTGATGGCTCGGAGACAAAAGTCAGTATCAAATCATATAAACAAGCAGGTCAAGATGGCTCTGGCAAGTGAACAAAACAAAGAACCAGGAAATCTTCTGGAGGAAGATAAGGTGTTGGGATTACCAGAGTTAGAATTCAAAAGATTAATATACAAAGCTCTTCAAGAGATCAGGAAGGAGATCAGGCAAAACTCAGATCAAGCCAAGGAATACACAGACAAAGCAAGAACAGAATGACAAATTTAACAGTCTGCTAGAAACCAAAAGATTAACAATAAAATTTAAGAATTAGACAACTTAATAGGAGGTCATAGGAGCAGAACTGAGGCAATGGAAGTCAGAAATAGTGAGATTGAAGATAAAGCACTTGATACTGATTTATTTGAGGAAAAATCAGATAAAAGAATTAAAAAAAAATTTTATGGTGCTTTAAATGAAAGTTTACAAAGCAAGTCAGTCTCTCATGCAAAAACTTATATACACCTTGCTATATACTCCTAGTTGCTCTCCCTCTAATGAGACAGCACACCCCTTCCCTCTACTCTATCTTCACATCCATTTGGTCAGCTTCTGACCCCCTCCACCCTCTCATCTCCTCTCCAGACAGGAGCTGCCCACATAGTCTCATGTGTCTACTTGATCCAAGAGGCTCACTCTTTACCAGTATCATGTTCTATCCCATAGTCCAGTCCAATCCCTGTCTGAAGAATTGGCTTTGTGAATGGTTCTTGTCTTGGGCTAACAGAAAGTCTGGGAATCATGACATCTGGGGTCCTTCTAGTCTCAGTCAGACCATTAAGCCTGGTCTTTTTATGAGAATTTGAGGTCTGCATCCCACTGTTCCCCCACTCCTTCAGGGATTCTCTGTTGTGTTCCCTGTCAGGGCAGTCATTGGTTGTAGCCGGGCACCATCTAGTTCTTCTGGTCTCAGGCTGATGGAGGCTCTGGCTTATGTGGCCCTTTTTGTCTCTTGGGCTCATAATTGCCTCGTGTCTTTGGTGTTCTTCATTCTCCTTTGTGCCAGGTGTGTTGAGAGCAACTGATGCATCCTAGATGGCCGCTTGCTAGTGTTTAATACCCCAGACGCCACACTCCAAAGTGTGATGCAGAATGTTTTCGTAATAGATTTTATTATGCCAATTGACTTAGATGTCCCCTGAAACCATGGTCCCGAGACCCCCACACCTGCTACTCTGTCTCTTGAAATGTTTGGTTGCATTCAGGAAACTTCTTAAATTTTTGATTAGTCCAGTTGTGCTGACTTCCCCTGTATTGTATGTTGTCCTTCTCTTCGCCTAAAATAATTCTTGTTTACTGTCTAATTAGTGAATACCCCTCTCCCTCGCTCCCCACCCTGGTAACCATCAAAGAACGTAAATCTTTTGAGTTCTTTAATAACGGTCTCATACAATATTTGTCCTTTTGCGACTGATGAATTTCACTCAGCATAGTGCCTTCCAGATTCCTCCATGTTATGAGATGTTTCAGGGATTCATCGTTGTTCTTTATCGTTATGTAGTATTCCATTGTGTGAATATACCATAATTTGTTTACCCATTCATCTGTTGATGGGTGCCTCGGTTGTTTCCCTCTTCTTGCTATTGTGAACACTGCTGCAATGAACATGGGTGTGCATATATCTATTTGTGTGAAGGCTCTTATTTCTCTAGGATATATTTCAAGGAGTGGGATTGCTGGATCCTATGGTACTTCTATATCTAGCTTTCTAAGGAAGTGCCAAATCAATTTCCAAAGAGGTTGTACCATTTTACATTCCCACCAGCAGTGTATAATTGTTCCAGTCTCTCCACAACCTCTCCAACATTTATTATTTTGTGTTTTTTGGATTAATGCCAGCCTTGTTGGGGCGAGATAGTATCTCATTGTAGTTTTGATTTGCCTTTGTCTGATGGCTAATGATTGTCAACATTTCCTCATGTGTCTGTTAGCTGCCTGTCTTCTTTAGTGAAGTGCCTGTTCATATCCTTTGCCCATTTTTAATTGGGTTGTTTGTTTTTTTGTTGTTGAGGCTTTGCAGTATCTTGTAGATTTTAGAGATTAGATGCTGATCGCATTTGTTATAGCCAAAATTTTTTTCCCAGTCTGTAGGTTGTCTTTTTACTCTTTTGGTGAAGTCTTTGGATGAGCACATAAGTGTTTGATTTTTAGGAACTCTCAGTTGTCTACTTTCTCTCCTGGTATTTATGCATTGTTAGTAATATTTTGTATACTGTTTGTGCCATATATTAGGGCTTCTAGCATTGTCCGTTTTTTTTCTTCCATGGTCTTTATCATTTTAGATTTTATATTTAGGTCTTTGATCCATTGTGAGTTAGTTTCTGTGCATGGTGTGAGGTATGGGTCTTGTTTCATTTTCTTGCAGATGGATATCCAGTTATGCCAGTACCATTTGTTAAAAAGACTGTCTTTTCCTCATTTAACAGATTTGGGCCTTTGTCAAATGTCAGCTGCTCTAGATGGATGAATTTACGTCTGGATTCTGAATTCTGTTCCATTGGTCTACGTATCTGTTGTACAAGTACCAGGCTGTTTTGACTACCATGACGGTGTAATAGGTTCTAAAATCAGGTAGTGTGAGGCCTCCCACTTTGTTCTTCTTCTTCAGTAATGCTTTACTTATCAAGCACCTCTTTCCTTTCCAATGACGTTGCCGAATTCTTTCTCCATCTCATTAAAAACTATCCTTGAAATTTGGATCGGGATTGCATTGTAACTATAGATCACTTTAGGTCGAATTGACATTTTCACAATGTTGAGTCTTCCTATCCACTTATGTAGGTCTCTTTTGATTTCTTGCATTAGTTTCTTGTAGTTTTCTTTGTATAGGTCTTTGATGTCTCTGGTTAGATTTATTCCTAAGTATTTCATCTTCTTAGGGGCTATTGTAAATGGTGTTAATTTGGTGATTTCCTTTTCAGCATTTTCTTCGTTGGTGTAGGGGAATGCAACTCATTTTTGTATGTTTATTTTATATCCTGATACTTTGCTGAACTGTTTCCGTAGTTTTCTTGTGGATTCTTTAGGGTTTTCTAGGTATAAGATCATATCATCTGCAAATAGAGATACTTTTATTGCTTCCTTACCAATTTGGATGCCCTTTATTTCTTTTTCCAGCCTAATTGTTCTGGCTAGGACCTCCAGCACAGTGTTAAACAAAAGTGGTGGTAAAGGGCATCCTTGTCTGGTTCCCGTTCTCAAGGGGAATGCTTTCAGACTCTCTCCATTTAGGATGATGCTGGCTGTTAGCTTTGTATAAATGCCCTCTATTATGTTGAGGAATTTCCCTTCTATTCCTATTTTGCTGAGAGTTTTTGTCATGAATGGATTTTGAACTTTGTCAAATGCCTTTTCTGCATCAATTGATAAGATCATGTGGTTCTTGTCTTTTGTTTTATTTATGTGGAGGATTACATTAATAGTTTTTTCTAAGTTGAACCATCCCTACATACCTGGTATGAATCCCACTTGGTCATGGTGACTTATTTTTTTGATATGTTGTTGAATTCTATTGGCTAGAATTTTGTTGAAGATTTTTGCATCTAAGTTCATGAGGTATATAGGTCTGTAATTTTCCTTTTGTGTTGTGGCTTTACCTTTTTTGGTATTGGGGTTTTTCTGTCTTCATAGAATGAGTTTGGGAGTATTCCTTCCTTTTCTATGCTCTGAAATATCCTTAGTAGTAGTGGTGTTAACTCTTCTCTGAAATTTTAGTAGAATTCTCCAATGAAGCCGTCAGGGTTAGGGTTTTGTTGTTGTTGTTGGGAGTTTTTTAATTACCTTTTCAATCTCTTCTTTTGTTATAGGTTTATTTAGTTGTTCTATCTCTGTGTTAGAGTACAATTTTTCATAGTATTCTGTTATGATTCTTTTAATTTCAGGTTGGTTTGTTGTGATATCGCCTGTCTCATTTCTTATTTGGGTTATTTGGTTCCTCTTTTGTTTTTATTTTGTCATTTTGGCCAATGGCTTATCGATTTTGTTGATCTTTTCAAAGAATTAGCTTTTGGTCTTGTTAACTCTTTCAATTGTTTTTCTGTTCTCTACTTCATTTAATTCTGCTTTAATTTTTATTATTTACTTCCTTCTGGTGCCAGAGGGCTACTTTTGCTGCTATCTTTCTATTGGTTCTAGTTGTAGGGATAAATCTTTGATTTTGGCCCTTTCTTCTTTTTGTACGTGTGCATTTATTGATATAAATTTGCCTCTGAGCACTGATTTTGCTGTGTCCCAAAGGTTCTGGTAGGAAGTGTTTTCATTCTTATTTGATTCTATGAATGTCTTTGTTCCGCCCTTAATTTCTTCTATAACCTGGTAGTTTTTGCACAAGGTGTTGTTCAGTTTTCATGTGTTTGATTTTTTTTCCTTGCTTTTTCTGTTATTGATTTCTACTTTTACGGTGCTATGGTCAGAAAAGATGCTTTGTAATATTTCGATGTTTTAGATTCTGTTAAGGCTTGATTTCTGGCCTAATATGTTGTCTATTCTGGACAATGGTCCATGTGCTTTGGAAAAGAAAGTATACTTGGCTGCTGTTGGGTGGAGTGTTCTGTATATATTTATAAGGTCTAGTTGTCTGATTGTGGTATTTAGGCCTTCTGTGTCTTTATTGAGCTTCTTTCTGGATGTTCTGTCCTTCACCGAAAGCGGTGTGTTGAAGTCTCCTGTTATAATTATGGAGCTGTCTACCTCTCTATTCAATGCTGTTAGAGTTTGTTTTATGTATTTTGGAGCTCTGTCTTGGGCGTGTACTGGAATATTGAGGCTTTAATAATTATATAGTTTTTTTTTTCTTCCTTAACCTTTGTGGTGGATTTTACTTTAGTCTATTTTGTCAGAAATTAATATTGCCACTTCTGCTCTTTTTTGTTTGTTGTTTGCTTGATGTATTTTTTCCATCCTTTGAGTTTTAGTTTGTTTGTGTCTCTAAGTCTAAGACGTGTCCTTTGTAGACAGCATATATATGGATTGTGTTTTTTTTTTTATCCACTCTGTCACTCTCTGTCTCTTTATTGGTGCTTTTAGTCCATTTACATTCAGCATAATTATTGAAAGGTATGAGTTTAGTTCTTTCATTTTCATGTCTCTTTTTTGCGCTGTTGACAGTTTCTTTTTTCCACTTAATTTTCTGTTCTGAGTGATTTTTCTTTATACAATATCTTTTCCTCTTCATTGTTTCTTTTGTACATGCTGGGTCTTTGTGTTTTTCTTGTTTTTATTTTGATGTGTAAGATTGTTAGTTTCCTTCCAGCTGCCTTGATAAATACCCCTATTTTTCTAAGTTTAAACCAAACTTTTATATTTTTATATTGCCCGACTTCCTCTCCATATGTAAGATCTATGACTACATTTTTTAGTCCCTCTTTTTTGATTTAATGTTGTCATCTTTTACATAATGACATCTCTGTTTCCCTGTTTTGAGTGTTTTAGCTTTGATTTATTTTTGTTATTTCCCTATGTGGATTGATATTTGGTTGCTCTGTCCTGTGTTCTAATCTTGGGTTGTTATCTGATGTTACTGATTTTCTAACCAGAGGACTCCCTTTATAATTTCTTTTAATTTTGGTTTGGTGTTTGCAAATTTCTTAAACTTCTATTTATCTGGAAATGCCCTAATTTCACCATCAGATTTGAGAGACAGTTTTGCTGGTTATATAATTCTTGGCTGGCAATTTTTTTTCTTTCAAGGCTTTATATATGCCATCCCATTGCGTTCTTGCCTGCATGGTTTCTGCTGAACAGTCCAAGCTTAGTCTTATTGACTCTCCTTTGTAGATGACTTTTTGTTTACCCCTAGCTGCTCTTAAAAAATCCTGTCTTTATCTTTGGTTTTGGGAAGTCTGATTATATGTCTTGGTGACTTTCTTTTGGGGCCTACCTTGTGTAGGGTGATGAACATCTTGGATACATATCTTCTCATCTTTTATGATATCAGGAAAGTTTTCTGCCAACAAATCTTCAACAATTTTCTCTGTATTTTCTGTTCTCCTCCCCGTTCTTGTACTCCAATCACTCGTAGGTTATTTCTCTTGGTAGAGTCCCATATAATTCTTAGGGCTTCTTCATCTTTTATAATTCTTTTTTCTGTTTTTCTCAAATATATTTGTGGTCAAGTGCTCTGTCTTCAGTCTCAGTAATTCTGACTTCCATTGCCTCAATTCTGCGCCTCTGGCTTTCTACTGAGGTGTCTAATTCTGAAATTTTATTGCTAATCTGAATTTCTGTTTGCTGTCTCTCTGCGGATTCTTGCAGCTTATTAAATTTGTCATTATGCTCTTCTCTAATCTTAAGTTCATCTAATGCTATGTCTGTGCGTTCCTTGGCTTGTTCTGAGTTTTGCCTTACCTCCTTCCTGATCTCTTGAAGAGTTGTGTATATTAATCTTTTGTGTTCTATCTCTGGTAACTCCAGGAAGTTTTCTTCATCCAGAAGATTTCTTGATTGTTTGTTTTGGGAGTTTGCTGAAGCCATCATGGTCTGTCTCTTTATGTGATTTGATATTAACTGTTGTCTCTGAGCCATCAATAAATTATTGTATTTATTAATTTTGTTTACTTACTGTGTCTTAGCTTCTTGTTTTGTTTTGATATGTCCAAATAGGCAGCTCAAGTGAACTAGTTTGCTTATTGGCACCTTTGAAGACCTAACGTCCTGTCACCAGGTGGTTAGAGCTGTTACTAGGTATATGAGTCCAGGAGTCTGTTTACCTGTATGGATTCAAGCTCAGGTGTCCAGGTAGTAGGTCACCAAGTGTGTGGTGTAGGTTCTCACCTTCAGTCTTAGATGAGCAGTAATGATTAGTGAAAGTGTAGGTATCTTGCTGTAGTAGTGTGTGTCACACTGAGCAAGGCAGGAGACTGATAACTGCCCCTGAGTGTCTGTGAGGAAAGCATGTCCCTGTTCCCTAGAGTGCTTAGTTGGGTGGGTTTTGCAGCTGGACTATAGGCATCCAATGCTGTTGGCTGTAAGGACTGGGAGGCACCACTTATCCTTGGACCTCTATCAAGGGAGGCTGGGTGGTGTGGTTGAAGCCACTACTTCTCACACCCCTGATGTGGGTAGGTGAGGACCCCGCTTTATAGGTAAAGCAGTGTCAAACATCACAAAATAGCCTGTCCACCATACACCTGAAACAGTTGAAGTTAGGCTTCAGGTATATACCCTGTTGTACCATGCTAATGAGGGCCTATGCTGTTGAAATCAGCCCACGCAAGTCTATGCAGGGGTGAAAGGCATTCAAACTCTATGGACTGCTTATACCTGTACCTAGGCAAAGGAGCTATTTCTGCCTTGAGTTCTCGTTTAGGGGCGACAGCAGATTATTTTTTCCCTTTTTTAAAATTTGTTCCTTCTCCAAGGCTGGGAGGATGGCTCGGGGTGCACACAGGTCTTACTTCTAGCCCAGGAAAAGTGACTATCACTGAAGCCTGCTTGGGACCTGGTGCAGAGTAGGGAGGAGTCAGTTAAATGGGAGAGAGTTTTTTCCAAAGAGGTGTTTTTTGGTCCACACGGCAGATTACATGCAAGTACTCATCTTATGCTGACAACGTCGCTCTTTGCTGACCCCAGAGGCATGAGAGAACTCTCCTACCCACTGTCCAGTCCCTTCCATGTCTGATGAGTTGTCTTCGGGAATGCTTCCTGTCCTGGCCCAACAGAAGGTTTGGGGACCATGACCGCCAGGATTCCTCTAGTCTCAGTCAGACCATTAAGTATGGTCTTTTTGTGAGAATTTGGGGTCTGCATCCCACTGATCTCCTGCTCCCTCAGGGGTTCTCTGTTGTGCTCCCTGTCAGGGCAGTCATCGGTTGTGGCCGGGCACCAACTAGTTCTTCTGGTCTCGGGATGATGTAAGTCTCTGGTTCATGTGGCCCTTTCTGTCTCTTGGGCTCAAAGTGATCGTGTGACCTTGGTGTTCTTCATTCTCCTTTGATCCAGGTGGATTGAGACCAACTGATGCATCTTAGATGGCCGCTTGTTAGCATTTAAGACCCCAGACATCACATTTCAAAGTGGGATGCAGAATGTTTTCATAATAGAATTATTTTGCCAATTGACTTAGAAGTCCCCTGAAACCATAGTCTCCAAACCCTCGCCCTTGCTCCGCTGACCTTTGAAGCATTCATTTTATCCCGGAAACTTCTTTGCTTTTGGTCCAGTCCAGTTGAGCTGATCTTCTATGTATTGAGTATTGTCCTTCCCTTCACCTAAAGTAGTTCTTATCTACTAACTGATCCGTAAAAAACCCCTCTCCCACCCTCCCTCCCTCCCTCCCTCCCCCCCTCGTAATCACAAAAGTATGTGTTCTTTTCAGTTTATACTATTTCTCAAGATCTTATAATAGTGGTCTTATATAATATTTGTCCTTTTGCCCCTGACTAATTTCGCTCAGCATAATGCCTTCCGGGTTCCTCCATGTTATGAAATGTTTCACAGATTTGTCACTTGTCTTTATCGATGTGTAGTATTCCATTGTGTGAATATACCACAATTTATTTAACCATTCATCTGGTGATGGACACCTTGGTTGCTTCCAACTTTTTGCTATTGTAAACAGAGCTGCAATAAACATGGGTGTGCATATATCTGTTCATGTGAAGACTCTTATTTCTCTAGGGTATATTCCGAGGAGTGGGATTTCTGGGTTGTATGGTAGTTCTATTTCTAACTGTTTAAGATAACGCCAGATAGATTTCCAAAGTGGTTGTACCATTTGACATTCCCACCAGCAGTGTATGAGAGTTCCAATCTCTCCGCAGCCTCTCCAACATTTATTATTTTGTGTTTTTTGGATTAATGCCAGCCTTGTTGGAGTGAGATGGAATCTCATCGTAGTTTTAATTTGCATTTCTCTAATGGCTAATGATCGAGAGCATTTTCTCATGTATTTGTTAGCTGCCTGAATATCTTCTTTAGTGAAGTGCGTGCTCATATCCTTTGCCCATTTCTTGATTGGGTTGTTTGTCTTTTTGTGGTTGAGTTTTGACAGAATCATATAGATTTCAGAGATCAGGCGCTGGTCGGAGATGTCATAGCTGAAGATTCTTTCCCAGTCTGTAGGTGATCTTTTTACTCTTTTGGTGAAGTCTTTAGATGAGCATAGGTGTTTGATTTTTAGGAGTTCCCAGTTATCTGGTTTCTCTTCGTCATTTTTGGTAATGTTTTGTATTCTGTTTACGCCTTGTATTAGGGCTCCTAGGGTTGTCCCTATTTTTTCTTCCATGATCTTTATCGTTTTACTATTTGTGTTTAGGTCTTTGATCCACTCGGAGTTAGTTTTTGTGCTTGGTGTGAGGTATGGGTCCTGTTTCATTTTTTTGCAAATGGATATCCAGTTATGCCAGCACCATTTGTTAAAAAGGCTATCTTTTCCCCAGTTAACTGACACTGGGCCTTTGTCAAATATCAGCTGCTCATATATGGATGGATTTATATCTGGGTTCTCAATTCTGTTCCATCAGTCTACGTGCCTGTTGTTGTACCAATACCAGGCTGTTTTGACTACTGTTGCTGTATAATAGGTTCTGAAATCAGGTAGAGTGAGGCCTCCCACTTTCTTCTTCTTTTTCAGTAATGCTTTGCTTATCCGAGGCTTCTTTCCCTTCCATATGAAGTTGGTGATTTGTTTCTCCATCACATTGAAAAATGACATTGGAATTTGGATCGGAAGTGCATTGTATGTATAGATGGCTTTTGGTAGACTAGACATTTTTACTATGTTAAGTCTTCCTATCCATGAGCAAGGTATATTTTTCCACTAAAATAGGTCCTTTTTAGTTTAGTAGTACTTTGCAGTTTTCTTTGTATAGGTCTTTTACATCTTTGGTAAGATTTATTCCTAAGTATTTTATCTTCTTGGGGGCTACTGTGAATGGTATTGATTTCGGGATTTCCTCTTCGATGTTCTGTTTGTTGATGTAGAGGAATCCAAGTGATTTTTGTATGTTTATCTTATAACATGAGACTCTGCCAAACTCTTCTATTAGTTGCAGTAGTTTTCTGGAGGATTCCTTCGGGTTGTCTGTGTATAAGATCATGTCATCTGCAAATAGAGGTAATCTTACTTCCTCCTTGCCAATCTGGATGCCCTTTATTTCTTTGTCTAGCCTAATTGCTCTGGCTAGGACCTCTAGCACAATGTTGAATAAGAGCAGTGATAAAGGGCATCCTTGTCTGGTTCCCGTTCTCAAGGGAAATGCTTTCAGGCTCTCTCCATTTAGAGTGATGTTGGCTGTTGGCTTTGTATAGATGCCCTTTATTAGGTTGAGGAATTTTCCTTCAATTCCTATTTTGGTAAGAGTTTTTATCATAAATGGTTGTTGGACTTTGTCAAATGCCTTTTCTGCATCAATTGATAAGATCATGTGGTTTTTGTCTTTTGTTTTATTTATATGGTGGATTACATTAATGGTTTTTCTAATATTAAACCAGCCTTGCATACCTGGTTTAAATCCCACTTGGTCGTGGTGGATTATTTTTTTGATATGTTGTTGAATTCTATTGGCTAGAATTTTGTTGAGGATTTTTGCATCTATGTTCATGAGGGATATAGGTCTGTAATTTTCTTTTTTTGTGATGTCTTTACCTGGTTTTGGTGTCAGGGAGATGGTGGCTTCATAGAATGAGTTAGGTAGTATTCCGTCATTTTCTATGTTTTGAAATATCTTTAGTAGTAGTGGTATTAACTCTTCTCTGAAAGTTTGGTAGAACTCTGCAGTAAAGCCATCCGGGCCAGGGCTTTTTTTTTGTTGGGAGTTTTTGGATTACCTTTTCAATCTCTTTATTTGTTATGGGTCTATTTAGTTGTTCTTCTTCTGATTGTGTTAGTTTAGGTACGTAGTGTTTTTCCAGGAATTCATCCATTTCTTCTAGGTTTGCAAATTTGTTAGAGTACAATTTTTGGTAATAATCTGATATGATTCTTTTAATTTCAGTTGGGTCTGTTGTAATGTGGCCCATCTCAGAGAACATTTTTTCCAAAATTTCTCAGTAATAAATTAATCATAACTATTTTAAGTCTTTTGTCACCTATAGATAGTTTTTTAATGTTACTCTGATTCTTCCTTGTAAGCCATTGCAATGACTTACATATCATAGTGTTGTGTCAGAACCATGTTGAAAAGGACTGTGCCAGTTACTTTTGGGTATAGTCTTCTTTAAGACATCACTTAAAGAGTTTGAGAATGAGTCAGGATTTCCAGAACCCTAATCAAGAATCAGGCTGCTCAGTTATGATGAAGTCTTAGATAGATGCACCGTAGCAACCCCCTACAACAAAGACTGAAGAAACTAAGTGAAACAGACACAAATAACAACCTTGGATCCCAGAACATCAAAAGGAGAGCTGAAGAAACAGACTGAGGATTGATTAGAATGAGAGATAGAATGAGATCAGTTGGAAAATAGAGATTTTCAGATAGGAATGACATCAAGCAACAACTCAGAGTGAGGAAGCCAGGAAGCAACCTCAAAGCAAAGAACGTAGCTGGTGGCAGAGATTTCTATGTAAACAACCATGGAAAGTGACTTAGGAGTTAAAATTGGAGCCATTATTCCCTGTCCTTGACTAAAAAGAATGTGACCCAACTGTAGCTGGATTCACAAGGTCTCAGAAGGACACATCAACTGGGCCCTGAGGTGTAAAAACAATAGTGAGGACAAGCTTGGAAAACATCTTTTAGGAAACATTTCACATAAACAAAAATTTAGACAGAGCACAAAAGACCCACATATTTTCCACTCTTATCCTTTTCTTTTAACATTTAGTAAATAGTAAATATACTGGACGTCATTAGTGAAACTTGTACCAATGATTATTAAGAAAGGCATTCAAATAGTCATCGTGACTTAGCAGTTTTTAGCCAACCTATGAAAAGGTGTAACTTCTCATGATTTTACCCATTTGTAATGTCAATAAATACTAAAGATTCTGTAACATTCCTTGGACTTGGGCAGACATAGCTCTAGCATCATGCTTGTCCATTTCCCACTTTTGCCTCTTGGAACATATGCCAAATAAAATCTTTCTTCTTGCTTTACTATAACTTTGTGGTGATTTTACCCTAGGACAAAAGATATGATGAGTTGGTCAGGATGTATCCTGAGATGGGGCTCTCCTGAGAGAGTGACGTTCAGGGGAGGGGTACCTTTGAAGCCAGGGAAACACAGGGAAGTGCTACTAGAGAAAACTGAGGTATACTGAATTGTTGGAGCCTAAAGCAGAATAGACAGAGAGGGTACATTTGAGGGGGAGCAAAGGGGAACTACAAAAGAGCAGGTGTGAGCTCCAGTGTTTCTGGCAAGTGCAGAGAAGCGAGATAGCTTGGAATCAGGGTAGAGACTACAGGGTAGAATCAGCAGCTGTGCCCATCCATTTAGACAGGAGACACCCACTGATAAGTCAACTAGCAGAGTAATAATTAGAAACCTCCTCCCAGAACAGGCCCTGTGCAAACCACCCTCCCCTTCTGTCCACAAGAGCTCTGCTTCACTCCTCTCCCCTCCCAGAGGCACATGCCAACTGCATTAACATGCACAGGCTTCACTCCAACCCCCTCCCATCCCTGAGGCATAGGCCATCTGTGTAAACCTGTCAGGCTTTGTTTCACTCTTCCCCCCATCCCAGGCAGGCAGGACTCTATGCCCTCCACCCACTAACCCCTCTCCAATAAGTGACCCTCCACACATTGCCCCCTGGCTTGTCTCCAGCTGTGCAGGTCTCAGCTCCCCACCCACAGACACCTTTCTGGCCAAGAGGGACTCCAAGCCCCACCCAGCCCCTTCCTTGATGAGCAGGACTCTGTGCCCTGCCATGATGACCCATCCCTGGCTGAGCTGGACTCTGCAGCACTCTGTCCCATCCACAGCTGAGCTTGCCTCTGTGTCCCACTTCCAGACCCCTCCCTGGCCAAGCAGGACTCAGTGCCTCACTCTGCTAACCCCTCCCCTGCTGAGTGGATCTCTGCACCCTCAGGCCCCTCTCCAGCTTTGCAGGCCTCTGGTTCCCACCGTCCAATGTGTCCTCAGCTGAGCTGGACTCAGCTCCCGCCCTGCCATCCCCTCCCCAGCCAAGAGAGCTTCCAGGCCCTCAGGCCCCTCCCCAGCTGAGCAAGACTCTGTGACCCACCTTCGACTCTTCAACTACCAAACAGGCCTCATCGCCCCAACCTACTTGCCCTCCATGCAACCAGTCTGGAGCTCCAGGGGCCACACTAACTGCTCATACCAATACTGAGGGACTGCATTATCCTTCAAGAGCTGTGAAATGATCCTGACCACCCATCACCTAGCACCTCACATCAGGGAAGACACCTGTTCTCTCACCACTACACATTCCTCTAAGAGAAATCATACGTGCCTAAGGACATAGGACCCCCATGTGTGTGCAGCCTGTCATATCCACCAGTAAGAGGAAAGCACACCCACACAATCAATAGCCCCAAAGCCATACATAGACCATTAACACAAAACCACAAAACAAGACAAAGGAAAGTGTGATGGTTTGGATTGTGTGTCAACTTGGCTGGGCTGTGATTCTCAGTGTTTTGGCAGTTGTATAATGTTGTGATCACTTCCCTGGTGAAATTTGATATGTGATCACCCCCATGATGAAACCCGCTGAGTGGTACCAGTGGGGGCCGGGCCTGTGGCAGCTTACTGCCCTCTCAGCCTTCATCTCTCTGCCTTTCACTGCCTACTTCCTTCCTGCTCACCTTGCCAAGGTTTTCGGCTTATTCTGGATCCAGTAGCTCTCTTGTTGTCTCACCTCTGGTTCTTGGGTCTTGAGCTAGCAGCTTACCTGTTGATCTTGGGATCCATCAATCTTCATAGCCTGCGAACAAGAGTCTTGCTCCCCAACCTGCTGATCTTGGATTTGCCAGCCCCCGCAGCTATGTGAATCAGGAGAAACCTTGCTGTCTCGCCTGACAATCTTGTGATTCATTGACCTTCACAGCCTGTGAGCAGAAGCCATGCTCCCCAATCTGCTGATCTTGGATTTGCCAGCCCCTGCAGCTATGTGAATCAGGAGAAACCTTGCTGTCTTGCCTGACAATCTTGTGATTCATTGACCCTCACAGCCTGTGAGCAGGAGCCATGCTCTCCAACCTGCCGATTTTGGGTTCACCAGCTCCTGTGGCTGTATGAATTGTGGGAGGCCTCTATCCTGATCCTGTTTCCTTGATACAAATCTCTGTCTATGTATATTTATATGCTTTACTGGTTTTGCTTCTCTAGAGGACCCAGACTAAGAGAGAAAGGAATTAATCCAAAGAAAAAGGAAAGACGCTAAGTTCCTGACAAGTCAAAACAAAAACAAAAGAAATTTAAAAAAAGACAAGCAATCATACAATATACATTGTATATATATCTTATAGTTTTTTACTATATATATATAAAGTAAAACTTTAATACCTCAAAGACAGCATTTCATTACAAATCATATGAAGCAACAGGAAAAGATGGATCTAGCAAATGAACAACAACAAAAAAAAGATCTATGAGGAAGAACAGATAATGGAACTACTTAACAAAGATTTCAAAAAGCTAGTGTTGAGTCTCCTCAAAGAAATCACGGAAAACAGAGAAAAAAAACACTAGAAGAATTCAGGAAGACTATACAAGAACAAAATAACAAATTAAAATAAAAAATAGAATTCTTACAAAAACAAGAACTAGAAATTCAGAAGCTTAACAAAATAACAGAAATAATTCAATGGAAGGACACAGAAGTAGAATTGAAATGATGGAAGACTGAATCAGCAAAACAGGACAAAACCTTTGATATTACGTGGCATGAAGAACAAAAAGAAAAAAAGATGAAAGAAAGCATGTGTGTTATGTGGGACACCATAAAGAGGAATAATATACAAATACTAGAAATCCCAAAAGAAGAAGAGAAAAAAAAAAGTACAAAAAGAATCTTTGAAGAATTAATGGCAGAAATCTTCCCAAATGTCATGAAGAATGGGAAGATTTTCATCCAAGCAGCTCACTGAACCCTGTATAAGATAGACTCAGAGGAAATCACCAAGACATATCAATAATCAAACTTTCCAGAGCCAAAAACAAAGAAGGAATTTAGAGAGCAGCATGTGAAAAGCGAAATATCACCTACAAAGAAACCCAAATATGATTAAGCCCTGACTTCCCTTGAGAAACTATGCAGGCAAGAAGACAATGGGATGACATATACAAAGCCCTGAAAGAAAAGAGCTGTCAATGAAAAATTATATATGCAGCAAAATTATCATTCAAAAAGTAGGAAGAAGTTAGGACATTCTCAGATAAGCAAAAATTAGGGGGATTTGTAACCACCAGATCAGCCCTACCAAGAAATATTAGAGTCCTTCAAATGGAAAACCAAAGACAACAGTCAACAACCTAAGGAAAAGATACGTGCCAGCATCACCCTGATGCCAAGCCAGGTGAAGACAACACAACAGTAAAATAAAGTTAAAAAATGATTACAAGGAAGCCAAGATATAAAGTTGTAATCAATGACAACATCAAAACAAAAGGGGGAATAATAGGTGTGGATATATAATTTCCATTTGAGGAGGAAGTTAAGGCGATTTCAAATTATAACAGACTGTTTTAAAATGTAGGATGTTAAACATAAACAACATGGTAACCACAAAGAAGATTAATAAATCTATTCACCAAAACATAGAAGACAAAAAGACTCAGCAGACACAAAAACAGCCACAACAGGATTCAAATGAGACAAAGAGGATCGTAACAGAATACTACAAAAGTTGTACTCCAACAAATTTAAAAACCTAGACAAAATGGACAAGTTAGTAGAAACACACAATCTTTAAACTAGCACAAATAGAGGTAGAAAATCTAAACAGACCCATAATAAGAGATTGAAGATATTAAAATACTCCTCTCCCCCCCCCCCCCCAAAAAAGCCGGGACCAGATGGCTTCACCAGGGAATTTTACCAAACATTCAGAGAAGTGCTGACACCAATTCTACTCAAACTCTTCCAAAACATAAAAGTGGAAGGAAAATTCCCTACCTTACTGTATGAAGCCAGTATCACCCTTATTCCAAAGCCAGGTAAAGATATCACCAAAAAAGAAAATTACAGACCAATATCCCTCCTAATTATAGATGGAAAAATTCTCAACAAAGTTCTAGCAAACAGTATTCAACAATGTATTAAGAAAATCATACACCATGGTCAAATGGGATTCACACCAGGAATGGAAGGGTGGTTCAACATTACAAAATCAATCAATGTAATTCATGACGTAAATAAAACAAAGGAACAGAATCACATGATCATCTCAACTGACACAGAAAAAGCATTTGTTAAATTTAACACATTTTCCTGATAAAAAAACTCTCAGCAGAATAAGAATAGAAGGGAAATTCCTCAACATAATTAAGAGGATATATGCAAAACTAACAGTCAACATTATTCTCAATGGAGGAAGACTGAGATCCTTTCCCTTGAGAACAGGAATGAGACAAGGATGCTGATTATCACCACTCTTATTCAGTGTTGTACTGGAAGTCCCAGCCAGTGCAATAAGGCAAGAAAAAGAAATAAAGATTATCCAAATTGGAAAGGAAGAAGTAGAACTATCCCTATTCGCAGGTGACATGACCCTATACATAGAAAACTCCAGAAATTCTACAAGAAATCTTCTGGATCTTATAGGAAAATCCAGCAATGTTGCAAGGTACAAGATCACCACACAAAAATCAGTTGGATTTCTTTACACTAACAAGGAGAATTCTGAGAAGAAAATCAAGAAATCAATACCATTTACTATAGCCCCCAAAATCATAACAAGTCTAGGAATAAGCCTAACCAGGGATGTGAAAGACTTATACAGTGAAAACTATGAAACACTTCTACAAAAGACCAAAAGTGACCTACATAAATGGAAGACCATTCTGTGCTCATGGATTGGAAGACAATATTGTGAAAATGGCAATGTTACCCAAAGCAATCTATAAATACAAAGCAATCCCAATCCATATCCTAACGACTTTCTTTACTGAAATGGAAAAACTAACCACCAACTTTATATGTGAAGGAAAGAAGCCCTGCATAGCCAAAGTAATATTGAAGAAGAGCAAAGTAGGAAGACTCACACACCCTGATCTCAAAACATGCCCTACAGCTACAGTTATCAAAACGGCCTGGTACTGATTAATGATAGACACATAGACCAGTGGAATAGAATTGAGAACCCAGAAATAAATCCATACATTTATGGACAACTGATTTTTGACAAGGTGTCAAAGTCCATTCGATGGGGAAGAAGCAGTCTTTTTAACAAATGGTGCTTACAAAATTGGATATTGACTTGCAGAAAAATGAAAAAGGACCCATATTTCACACCATACACAAAAAGTAACTCAAAATGGATCAAAGACCTAAATGTTAAATCTAAAACACTATAAAGTTCTTGGAAGAAAACATAGGGACAAAACTATGGGACCTAATCATTTTTTAAAATAAACTATGAAACACAGCTATAAATGCACGAAGAGCAGAAGACAAATTTTATAACTGGGACCTCATAAAAATTAAATACTTATGTTCATCAAAAGACTTTATCAAAAAAAAATAAAAAGACAACCTGCAGAGTGGGAAAAAATATCGAGGAATGACATATCTGATAAGGGTCTAATCTCTGAAATATATAGAAAAATTCAACAACAAAAAGGCAAATAACCCAATTAAAAAATGCACAAAGTACATGAACAGACACTTCACCAAAGAGGACATTCAAGTGGCCAACAAACACATGAAAAGAAGTTTGTAATCATTAGCCATTAGAGAGATGCAAATCAAAACTACGATACCGTCTCACCCCTGCTAAAATGGCCGTGGTTAAAAAAAAAAAAACAGGTAAAAAACAAATGCTGGCAAAGGTGTGAAGAGCTTGGAACTCTTATCCACTGCTGGTGGGATTGTAAAATGGTACAACCACTATGGAAAACTGTATGACATTTTCTAAAAAAATAACTAGAAATAGAACTACCTTACGGTCCAGGAATCCCACTGCTAGGTATATACTCTACAGATCTGATACTAAGGGCACAAACAGACATATGAACGCCTATATTCATTGCAGCACTCTTCAAAATAGCAAAAAGATGAAAGCAAACTAAGTGCCTGTCAACAGATAAATGGATAAACAAAATGAGGTACATATATGCAATGGAGTACTGTGCAGCCATAAATAATAATGAGTTCTCAAAATATAATGTGGATGAATGTGGAGGACATTATGCTGAGTGTAATAAGTCAATCACAAAAGGGCAAATACTGTATAATTTCACTTTTTAAAAAGACAAGCATAGGTATACATACAGAAAACATTCATTGGTGGTTACCAGGGATAGGAAGGAGAGGGAGGGGAAATTACTCTCTAGATAGTATACACATTACTTTTGCTGATGGGAAAGGTAACACTGAAAGTGGGTGAAGTGTGCACAAATCGACCAAGGTAAATGATGTCACTAAGAAGTACACAAGAATAAGGGGTATTTTTGGTAAATGCTATAAGATATAAAATTTTGCAACAACAGCGACAACCAAAAAATATGTGTGTGGTGACATAGGTAGATATGTATTCATATATGTGTATAGACAGTGTGATGGTTAATATTATGTACCATCTTGGCTAGGCCATGATTCTCAGTGGTTTGGCAGATACTACGTAATCATCCTCCATGATTGGCTCTGATGTGAGCACCCAATCAGTTGAAATGGGAGTTTCCTTGGGGGTGTGGCCTGCATCCACTGTATGTGGATGTTTTGGCAAAGCTCGTTTTCTCTGGATCCTGCATCCATGTCATCATCCTCTGACCTTAGGTTCTTGAAATGTGAGCCAGCAGCCTACCATCTGACCTCCAGATTTTGGAATTCGGCAGCTCCCTCAGCTGCATAGGCCAGTAATGTGCTGTCTGACATGCCAATTTTGGGTTCGACTGCTCCTGCAACCACATAAGTCAGAAGAAGCCTCCAGCCTGACGCCTGACCCATGGATTCAGGAATTGCCAGCCTCCAATACTGTGTGATCCATTACCTTGAACTAAATCTCTCACTCTATATATATACACTTCACTGATTTTTCTCCTCTAGAATCCAGCCTAAGACAGGTAGGTATATGTGTACAAGTTTAGGTGTATTTATGGCATATGTATATACATGTAGGTGTGGGCTGCATATATATTCATATACATAGCAAAACACAAAAGGGGGGAACAGTTATGGATACTTCTTAGGCAACCAATCACCTCATGGGATTGGTTTACTGGGTTTGAAGGCTTAGGATCATAGTCTCATGGGACAACTCAGTCAATTGACATAATGTAGTTCATAAAGTTTATGTTGTACATCCTAGTTTGGTGAGTGGTGTCTGGGGTCTTAAAAGCTTGTGAGTGGCCATCTAAGATACAACTATTGGTCTCATCAGGAGCAAAAGAGAAAGGAGACCAAAGACTCAAAGAAGAAATTAGTCTATAAGGCTAATGACTTACACAAAACACAGGCTCATCTACCCTGAGACCAGAGAACTATATGGTGTCTAGGTAACACTACCGACTGTCCTGATCAGGGACACAATAGATGAACCCTGATAGAATAAGAGGAAAATGTAGAACAAAACTCAAAGTCTTAAAATGTCCAGACTTGCTGGACTGGTTGAGACTAGAGGAACCCCTGAGACTATATTGCCTTGAGATACCCTTTAAACTTTGAACTGAAGCTCCTCCCAGAGATCATCTTTCAGTTAAATATAACAGATTGGCTCATAAAATAAACAATATTACCCGTGAGTACTGTGCTCCTTTAAAAATTCATGTATATGAGACCAAATGGTCAACATTTAATTTAAAGCAAAGATGAGACAGTAAGGAGGGGCAGGGAAACTAGATTAATGGAAACAGAACAACCAGAATGAAAATAATGAGAATGTTGACATACCCTGAGAGTGTAACCAATGTCTCCGAACAATTTGTATAGAAAC
Source organism: Elephas maximus indicus (assembly GCF_024166365.1). NCBI lineage: Eukaryota > Metazoa > Chordata > Mammalia > Proboscidea > Elephantidae > Elephas > Elephas maximus. The sequence goes on from NC_064846.1 coordinate 86,464,949, forward strand.
TCTTAAATGGAAACCTAATTTTCTGTGTGAACTTTCACCAAAAACATAATAAAAAATTATGTAAAAAAAAAAAAGAAGAAGCAGGCTAACTAAAGACTGAGTGGAGTAAGAGTTACATAGAACTGAATGATTTGTAATAGTTGTAGTTTATTGTTTGGAATATTGTTGATGTTTTAATGTTCTATTTTTGGATATAAATGGAAGCCCTTTTTCTTCTTAAGCTATTTATAACTTATAATAATTTAGCAGGCTATGCTTTTTGTAAGCTGAAATGAAGTAATTGTAAATGATATCCTATTTTCACTTCCTAACTCCTTCGGAATTTGGAAAATCTTATTGAGTATTCTTAGTTACATCACAATATAGTAAATTTGTCCTTGTTGGTAAAAAAAAAAAAAATTTTTTTTTTTAGTAGGATATAATAGGAAACTTTGGTTATGCTACCAAGGCATTGCTTGGAATGTTGTATTTGAGAGTGATGTTCATTTAATACACTGTGACCAGACACTTTTAAGGAACAAAATTTGACTTTCTGAAGCCAACACTTACAAAACTCTCCGAGGAAAACTATTTGGTTCCTGGCTTCCAGGATTTCCAGCCTTTAAGGTGAGCAAGGAGGGTCACTTTCTGGCAGGCTAAGGAACCTTGTAATATTTTGGGAACCTCGAGAAGAGAAGAATTCACCCAAATTTTTCGGAATGTAAGTAAAATTTGGTAACTTAGTGGCTTCCTAGTATCAAGAGGGTTTTAAAACTCCAATCTGAGATTTCTTATGAAAACTCCCAGCAAAGCAACTTTAAGAAGGCCTATGTGCTAAACTATCATTCATCTTGCACATTTGCGAATAATCAGGTCAAATCTAATGAACCAGTCTTATTTTGTGATCAAGAACAATTTTTCTTCGAGGTTATCTTTGATGAAAAAGGGCATGACTATAGAGACAAATTTCATGTTTCAATGGAAAACTGCATCTTCTATAGCACACCCTTCCTGGTTATTATATTCTAGCTCTGTTTATTCTCTTTGAGCTATTTTGCACCTTTTTGTAAATTAAGGAGCCCTGGTGGTGCAATGGTTAAGTGCTAAGCTGCTAATTGAAAGGTTGGTGGTTAAAACCCACCAGCCACTCCACAGGAGAAAGATGTGGCAGCCTGTTTCTGTAAAGATTACAGCCTTGAAAACTCTACTCTGTCGTATACAATCACTATGAGTCAGAATTGAATCCACTGGCAATGGGTTTGTAAGTGGAAGGTAACTGATGGATATGCAAACTATGTCTTGTCTGGTAGAGATTTAACCTACTCCTTCCTCCTCCTCCCGCCCCCTCCCTCCAAAATGTTTTTGGTATGTCTTAGTTATCTATAAAAGAAATACCACAAATGGGTGGCTTTAACAAACAAATTTATTTTCTCACAGTTTAGGAGGCTAGAAGTCCAAATTCAGGGTGCCAGCTCTAGGGAAAGGCTTTCTGTCTCTGTTGGCTCTGGAGGAAGCTCCTTGTATCTTTTGAGCTTCTGTTCCTGGGCAATCTTCATGTGGCTTGGCACCTTTCTTAGCTCATCTGTGCTTCTATTCTGCTTGTTTAATCTCTTTTATATCTCAAAGAGATTAACTTAAGACACACTCTACACTAATACTGCCCTATCAACCTAACACAGAAAACCCATTTCCAAATGGAATTATAACCACAGGTATAAAAAAATTTACAACACATATTTTTGTGGGGCACAATTCAATCCATAACATGGTACCTACCTACAAACTGGGCTGGGTCCTGTTACCTTGCCCAAATTGTCAATCTGTACCAAATTTTCAATTCTTCCAGTTTACTTCAGTATCTGGTTATAATCCTCCAAGTTAACGTTTCCAACTTTTTCTCTCTCATCTGATTTAGCATTGCTGTTGTTTGCCATCAATTCAACTCCAACTCATAGTGATCCTATAGGACAGAGTAGAACTGCCCCATAGAGTTTCCTAAGACTAATATTTATGGGAGCAGATGGCCAGGTTTTTTTTTCACTTCAGCTCTGATGGTGGGTTTGAGCTGCAGACCTTTCGGTTAGCAGCCAAGAGCTTAACCACTGCACCACTAGGGCTCCTTTGACTGAGCATTATTGAAAGCTAAAATCTGACTGCCCAGATCTCTACTGGACCCTAGGTGGTCTTGCAGCTTACCCCTTTCCATAGGATCTGAAGCAGCCTTGCAAGCTAAAGCTTGATGACTTGATATAAGCCTTAAAGGACTCATCACTATAGCAGATCTTGCATAGGCTGAAATTCTCCCTGGACCACCAAGGAATTTTGGTGAAATGCTTGGATTATAGATGCCTTTATATGAAAGGTAACCAAGACTGTGGACAACAACTTCAAGAGCATCTACATCCCAGCTTGAGATGCTCCTGAAGATGTTGTTCTTCAGGAGAGCTTCAAGAAATTCAGTGAGAGGTGCTGTATAACTGAAAGATTATCCACTACTAACCTTTTGGATTCCACTGGACTGGTTACCCTCAGGGTTCAACTCCTGGCACTTTAGTTTTGTACAATCTTTTGTATTAATTTTTCTTTTTTAAATGTTAAGCATCCCTGTTTTTAAGATGCATGTGCGTGTTAAAATAAAATTAAAACAACTTACTTTTACCCCTTTGCCACCATTTCTCAACAGATGGCTAAACTGATTTTACAGGAACAATGCCAAGAATAGTCATTCAGAGATTATTTCTTTTACCCAGATTTGCTCCACTGAGGAGGTTTAACATCGCCTCTGAGGTGTTTAGTGTCAAATGATATTCATTGGTCTTGAAAAAAAGGGGGAACTGACAATGTTAAGCTTTATCTGATTCTTGTTCTCCCAGCAAAATTCCTTAATCTATTTTTTTGGTTCCCTCCCCTGTATATTCTGAGAAGTAACAGCCTCCACCCTTTAGATAAGACTCATTGTCCACCGTTCCTCATGACTCCCTTATCTACCTGTCTCTATAAAACCCCAGGTCTCCTTCCTTTTCTTTGAAACATTTCTCATTAATGAACATTCTTCCCATAACAATAAAACCAAAACCAAACCAAACCTGTTGCCGAGTTGATTCCAACTCCTGAATAAAGTCATCTCCTTAATTGTCTGGTGCATTTTTTACCTTCACATATGGGACCAGGAATGACCCCAGGGAAAACATCCAGGTTGTGACATTTGTTTGGGGCTTTAGACAACCTCCCCTTCAGAGCTCAAATCAATTGAAGTCAATAATGCTTATTGAAGTTTACTAATCACGATATAATGAGCCCTGGTGGCACAATGAGAGCCCTGGTGGTGCCGTGGTTAAGAGCTATGGTGAGCTATGTCGGCTAACCAGAAGGTCAGTAGTTTGAATCCACCAGCTGCTCCTTGGAAACTCTATGGGGCAGTTCTACTCTGTCCTATAGGGTCGCTATGAGTTGGGATAGACTCAATGGCAATGGGTTTGGGTTTTTTTTTTTGGTATCGTGGCACAATGGTTAAGCACTGCACTGCTAACTGAAAAGTCAGTGGTTTGGGTCCGCCAGAGACTCCGAGGGAGAAAAGACCTGGAGATCTGCTCCTGTAGACTACTACTAAAAAAAAAAAAAAAAAAAAAATCCCAAAAACCTATTGCCGCCAAGTCACAGCCTGGGAAATTCTGTGGGTGCAGTCCTACTCTGTCATATAGGGTCATTATGAGTTGGAATCAACTCAACGGCACACAACAACAACAATCACAATGTATGAAACTTCTTCCTCTCCAAAAATCACCCTTCCTTCTCTCGTCCTCAGGTATCTACTTTCTACCTTCAGTGTTTGATGATCCTTGCTACTAATTTGCTAACAAGAAATTCCTTTTCTTCTGAGGTGCGAGTTGAAAACAGCTTCAACTACAGTACTTTTCTCTCATATACATTTTCATTTGTGTAGCTTCAAAGATGAATAAATCTGAAATCCAAAGGATGGAGGTCTTTGGTGGTGGTAATGGTGGTGGGAGAGGTTTAAGACTGAGGCTTCTGTCCAATACAGTCTCAAATTCCTCCATAGAGGTTTTTTTTTTTTTTTTTTAACTCCACTTAACCTTGGAAATACAACTCCTAGATAAATAAGCCATAAACATGGGAAGGAAGAGAGCAGGTGTGGAGATTTAGGATTCCTGTGCTTGAGTGGTGACTCCAAGACAATTGTCTCTCTAGTGCCAGGCGGCATATCTTTATGTGTACTATAAATTTGTTATCGAGTGACAATATGTACTTTGTTTAAAATGAAATTAAAGAGATTTATTGAGAGCAAAGGCAGCTGGAGCCAGGGACATGTTAGATCTCACAAAGTGAAAACCAGAGCTCCAAAAAGTTGCAGGCACACAGGCATAGTTATAGGGTGGAATCAGGAATTTAATTTACAATATTCTGATAGGTAGGTGAGCAATCAGCAAAGTGGAAGGCAGGATATCTCAAAGTGGGGCTTTGGTTGGGCTTGGTTAACAGAGTGTTATGGATTGAATTGTGTCCCCCTAAATGTGTGTCAACTTGGCTAGGCCATGATTCTCAGTATGTGTGATTGTCCACCATTTTATCATCTGACGCGATTTTCCTATGTGTTGTAAATCTTACCCCTATGATATTAATGAGGCAGAATTAGAGGCAGTTATTTTTTTTTATGTTAATGTGGCAGAACTCAATCTACAAGATTAAGTTGTATCTTGAGCCAATCTCTTTTGAGATATAAAAGAAAAGTGAGCAGAGAGACAAGAGGACCTCATTGCCACCAAGCAAGAGCCAGGAGCATATGTCCTTTGGACCTGGGGTCCCTGTGCTGAGAAGCTCCTGGACCAGGGGAAGATTGATGACAAGGACTGTTCCCCAGAGGTGACAGAGAGAGAAAGCCTTCCCTTGGAGCTGGCACTCTGAATTCAGACTTCTAGCCTCTGTGAGAAAATAAATTTCTGTTTGTTAAATCCATCTACTTGTGGTATTTCTGTTATAGTAGCACTAGATAACTGGGACACAGAGTATATGTGGGTTAAGGGGATTGGGTACACTCACATAATTGCAGAAATACATGCTTTCAAGGGGGTCACAAGATGATTGATAGGAGGCCAGGGTCTGTTGGTTCTGCCCAGCAAGAGGCCCAAGACATATGAATACGAATGGAAGAAGTCAGTCTGCTGGTTCCACCCAGTCAGAAGCCCAGGGCCATATGCATATAAATAGGAAGAAATTAGTCTGCTGGTTTCACCCAGCCAGAGGCTCAGGGCATTATGTATATGAACAAGTCAAGGTTACATCCTCAGGAATGCAGAAGCAGAAGTCACAAAATGGAGTTGGACCTACACCTGAGCCAGCCACCCTAGGCATGCCAGGCACCTCAGTTTTGCAACTGTTGCACATTCCTTCCTTTTGATCAAGAATTTCAAGAGAAATTCTTTGATCATTTCATTGACCTCTAATAAAAAGAATGCCTTCTTTTGCATGGGCTTCAGGTAGTTGTTTTAGATGGCTGCTTGGTTAACCAGGCTTTAAGACCCCCTGAACTACAGATGTGAAAAGTAGCCAGGCACCATCTGATGTCTTCACCATGTTATAATTTTAGCCTCTTTGTTCTTGTGGTACAGTTGTTAGGATGTGTGGGGCTTGGCCACATTGGAAGAATAACCTTGCATCTAAGGGCTCTGTATCAGGACATAAGCTCAAATCCATTTGGAACACTGACTCTTTTGATGTGCATTATTCTTGTCATGGGCATAAAATTGGTGCTCTGAGTAACAGCATTAGTTGTACATTTCATACAATATTTGATTAGTGCAATAATGATTATTACAGCCATAAGTATTAGTAGACAAGTAAATAATATGGATTGAATCCATGACTGAGCACCTTTAGGTACCAGCTAAAGATTCATCAAGAAAGGGTGAATCAGACATAGGGGGTACATGAAGCCAGCTTACCTTTTGGCTTGCCTGCTTCAGTTCTTGTTCTACTTTTCCTGAAGTATTTATTCAAGTGCAGCAAGAGGTATTAACAACTGCACATACACCTTCTTGTTGGGCTAAAAGGAAACCACAGTCAATTCTGTTGTCTAATAATACTTTAACAAGGGAATTGAAAATCAGTTGTTGAGCCTCTATGCTATCAACAAGGTCATTAGTTATCTGCAACATTGTGTTGGATAAATTGTGAATAGATTTTTCAAGTTCAGGGATACCAACAAGTGGAAAAAGCCCTCAGAGGAACACCCATCCATCTCAGAGTTCATCTATTATAGGATTATTACTAGCTTCTCTTTTGTTTCTGGCAAGATGTTTCAAATAATTAGTCTAGTTTGTACTTTCATCGTAGGAATGAAGGTTTAGAGGAACCACAGTAGTCCCTAAGGTACACTGACCTTCTCCATCCATCTAGGCAGAGTAGTGCCCAAGTATAAGGTTCAATATGGTCATTTTCTTTTTAAATAAATTGATCCACCACATAAAAATGCATACCCTGGGGATGAACAAATTGTTCTCTTCCAGTTTGAGTGTCAAGGAAAGGGATAGTCCGGCTTGCTTCTTCAAACCATTTTTCAGTAAGAGAGCTGCTACAAATGGACAATCCACCTAACTCTGATTTCTCCTTTAAACAGGGGCAAATTGGGGTGTTTGGATTCTTGTAATTATGAAAATCTACTAAGGCTGCATAATATCAGCCATTGCCAACAAAGGGAATAGGGTGTCCATCACTATAAGTAACTTTAGGATGTGTCCAAACAGAGGGAAAAAAAAGAGTACCAAGGGATAAGTAGGGGTGTTAGACGGATACCATAGTCTAACATGGACAGCTCTTCTGGCAATAGCACTAGTATTTACCAAGGCACTGGATATAAAAGCACAATTAAGTATTGGCAAGGCCAGTGGGTCGGAGTTATCATATCCAGTTTTTGGAATTTGATGACAAATCCAGCAATCAGTCAGATTACCGGTGCTAGGTACTGACTGAGCTGGATTAATGAAAGCATTTTCATGCCAGGTGTTAGTTGGAGTGGTGAAAGGCATTAACAGAATATTTAAGAAGGGCCTTATAGTGGAAAAACAGAAACCAAAAATAATAAGGGAAAGGTAATAAAAACAATGGTTATGATAAAACAAGTGTTTTCGATGTCACTTTGGGGACTAAGGTGTGCCTGACCCAAGCTACGATCTTTTCAATCACCTCATATGCATGTGAAAGCTGGACAATAAATAAGGAATGCTGAAGAAGAATTGATGCCTTTGAATTATGGTGTTGGTGAAGGATACTGAATATACCATTGTCTTGGTCATCTAGTGCTGCTATGACAGAAATACCACAAGTGGATGGCCTCAACAAAGAGAAATTTATTCTCTCACAGTCTAGTAGGCTGGAAGTCTAAACTCAGGGCATCAGCCCCAGGAGGAGGCTTTCTCTGTCGGCTCTGGAGGATGTCCGTGTCATCAATCTTCCCTTGGTCTAGGAGCTTCTCTATGCAAGAATCTCAAGCCCAAAGGACGTGCTCTGCTTTTGGTGCTTTCTTGGTCATATGAGGTCCTCGCGTTCTCTGCTTGCTTCTCTCTTTTATATCTCAAAAGAGATTGGCCTAAGACACTATCTAATCTTGTAGATCTCATCAATATAACTGCCACTAATCTATCTTATTATATCATAGTGATAGGATTCACAACACATAGGGAAGCCACATCAGATGACAAAATGGTAGACAATCATACAATACTGGGAATCATGACCTAGCCAAGTTGACAGATATTTTTGGGGGACACAATTCAATCCATGACAACGACAGACTGCCAGAAGAATGAACAAATTTGTCTTGGAAGAAATGCAGTCAGAATGCTCCTAAGAAGCAAGGATGGTGAGACTTTGTCTCACACATTTTGGACATATTATCAGGAGGAACAAGTCCCTGAGAAGGACATCATTCTTGGTAAAGTAGAGGGTCAGCAAAAAAGATGAAGGCCCTCAATGAGACGGATTGATGCAGTGGTGGTAACAATGGTCTCAAACATAACAACGATTGTGAGGATGGTGCAGGACTGGGCAAAGTTTCTGTTGTACATAGGGTTGCTGAGTCGCAACCAACTGGACAGCACCTAACAACAACAACAACCATTAGAAAATAAGTTCTCAAAACAGGGAATGAGACTACAGGTAATCATATGAGCAAAAGCATAGCAATGAGGAAAGAGATGAGGGTTAGGGCATCAACGAGTGTTTAAAACACAGACCAACAACAGCTGCAGTAAAATAACAGGGTGAGTAAGAAAATAGCAGCTAAAAAGTTAAACTGACATGTATTTTTTGCTTATTTGCATGAAAAAAGAATACTATGAAAACAGGAGATAATACCAACAGTGTATAATACAGCAACTAGCATAAGGATAGCAATGAATATGAAAGAGATAGCAAGTATATCGATAGTCTGTATGGAAAATTCTTACCAGTCAATAAACCCAAGTTGGCAACACAAAGCAACCTCAAAAAATAAGGATTAAACAATGCTCAACTACCTCAGGGGCTTGCATTCGACATAATCAGTGAGAGGTCTTGTTCTGTGATCTTGGGAAAACTGTCCGCTGCAGGCTCATTTTGGAAACCCCGGTGGCATAGTGGTTAAGTATTATGGCTGCTAACCAAAAGGTCGGCAATTCAAATCCACCAGGTGCTCCTTGGAAACTGTATGGGGCAGTTCTACTCTGTCCTATAGGGTCACTATGAGTGGGAATCAACTTGACACAACGGGTTTGGTTTTTTGGTCAGGCTCATTTGTCTGCTTCTGGCCACCAGCGCGTTCGAATTTCAGCTTAAATCCCTCAGTTGATTGAATTGTCAAGGCAGGAGATGCAGTCTTCTTCTGTTGGGAGAGATGAATCCAAGTCTTAACTCCCTGTAATTTAGCGGTTCAAGGATTAATGAGAAGGACTAGGTAAGCCCCTTTCCATACAGGTTCAATAAAACCTTTTAATTGGTGTCTTTTCCAATAAATATACTCTCCAGGCTGAATAGTGGGTAGCTTGGACACTTCTTGTTTCTGATTATTAAAAACATCTTTAACTAGTGAGGGGTACTCCTTAGAATACTGAATTGAAGACTTACATATTGAAACAAGTTGAATTGAGTTAAATTTGATTCAGGGCAGGTTGCCCAATAAGGGGAGGCCATAGACTGCCCCGTAATAACCTTTTTTTTTTTTTAGAGGTAAACTTTAGTCCAAGGTAACTGTAAAGATTTGGAAAGTTAGGCTAATTGAGTTTTTAGTATACTATTAGTTCTTTCAACTAGGCCAGAGGATTGAGGATGATAAAGACAATGAAGCCTCTAGAAAATAGGAAAAATTTTGCATATTTCTTTAATTATATGTCCAGTAAAATGCATACCCCATCACTACAAAGGACCCTGTGAGATTACAAGTGAGAATGATGTTTTCAAGGAGCTTCTTGGTCAAAAAGGTGGCAGTAGCTTGATGGCTAGGAAGAGTTTCTACCCAGTGAGAAAACCTACAAATCACAAGTAGTACAAATTTATAGCCATTTGATGGTGGGAGCTGAATAAAGTCAACTTTCCATTTAAGCATAGGTCCTTAAGGTAGGGGGTACCTTCCAGGCAGAGGTTTATATGGTTTGCCTGAATTAAACTGGGCACAAATAAGACAATGGGATGCCACATAATCAGCAACCTCATAAAAGTGCCCCCACTAATACTTTTTAAACATTTCCATCATTTTGTCTGTTCGAAAGTGGGCGTTTGCGTGTAATGCCTCTAGCATGGGTATTTGTAAAGATTTGGGGGAGAACTAAGTTCTCATTGGGGCCTACCTATATTCTAGAGGTTGAACACTGGGAGCAACCTGATCTTTCCCATTTCTCTATTTCTTTCTATGGGGCTGATTTGTGAAGCTCACGTAAATCCTTGGGAATGACTTTCGGAAAAGAAAAATTCTCTATAAGCATATTAAGAGGTTGCTTTTTTATCATCTAAAACAGTGCCCCACTGCAAAGGACCAAACACTGTGGGGGCTAATATAGTAGGAGGACAATCAAAACTATGATAAAGGCCATGGTCCACTGAGGCAGAAAAATCTCCCTACCAGTAATTTTCCAAAGTCTGGGTTAGGTCAGAAACCCTGGTGGCGTAGTGGTTAAATGCCACAGCTGTAGTTCGAATTCACCAGGCGCTCCTTGAAAACCCTATGGGGTAGTTCTACTCTGTCCTATAGGGTCACTATGAGTCAGAATCGACTAGATGGTAATGTTTTTTTTGTGTGTGTGTGGGTTAGGTCCTCTGCTTTAATTCCTGTATTGTCATGTAAAAAACTCCAAACCCTAGGGACGTGCAGGCACTCAAGTAAAACAGGTTTGTTATCAGGCCTGTCCACAATCCAGTGATTGGGGCTTGATGACATCCCAACTGCTCCCATTCTCTAATTTATTCTTTTGGTGTTTAAAAAGTGACTTTGAAATTTCATGAGAATTGAAGCTGGGTAGGTATTTTCCAAGGTTCTGTAATATAGGTATCATAAGTGTCCTACAAGCATTTATTCCCTCCTTTTCATCGTAATCGTAAGGTCATCTAGATCATGAATGAGGGTATTATTATTTTTAGGGGGTGGCGGGGAAACAGCCTGTTTAGTTGCTCTATCAGCTAAGTCATTTCCATTATTTTCCTTTGTTTGAGGAACTCCATTGGTTTGATGGGCCTGGGTTTTAATTACAGCAAACTCAGAGGGGAGAAAAAGGACTTCTGAGAGGTCTGCTACTAAGGGAGCATTTTTAATTTGGGTCCCAGAAAAGATAAAGAACTCTGTTTCCATAACATACCAAAATAATGAACCACCCTGAATCCATAGTCAAGTCTGCGTAAACATTTACAGACTGTCTAGAAGCCAATTTGCAAACCCTTGTGAGCTGGATCAATTCAGCTTGTTGAGACGAAGTGACTTCAGGAAGGGTGCCCCTTTTTTATTTTTTAGTTCTATAGTGTTTTAGATGAAAGTTTACAGTACAAATTAGTTTTCATTCAAAAAATCATACACAAATTGTTTTGTGACATTGGTTGCTATCCTTGCAATGTGTCAGCATTCTCCCCTTTTCCCTTTCCACCCTGGGTTCTCCATGTCCATTCATCCAGTTTTCCTGTCCCTTCCTGCCTTCTCGTCTTTGCTTTCGGGAAGGTGTTGCCCATTTGGTCTCGTATACTTGATTGAACTAAGAAGCACATTCCTCACTTGTGTTAATATTTGTTTTATAGGCCAGTCTAATCTTTGGCTGAAAGGTGGGCTTCAGGAGTGGCTTCAGTTCTGAGTTAGCAGGGTATCTGGGGGCCATAATCTCGGGGGTTCTTCTAGTCTCTGTCAGTCCAGTAAGTCTGATCTCTTTTTGTGAATTTGAATTTTGGTCTACATTTTTCTCCTGCTCTGTCTGGGACCCTCTATTGTGATCTCTGTCAGAGCAGTCAGTGGTGGTAGCCAGGCACCATCTAGTTCTTCTGGGCTCAGGCTGGTGGAGGTTCTGGTTCATGTGGTATATTACTCCTTTGGACTAATATTTTCCTTATGTCTTTGGTTTTCTTCATTTTCCTTTGCTCCGAACATGCTGAGACCAATAGATGTATCTTAGATGGCCTCTTGCAAGCCTTTAAGACCCCAGATGCTACTTGCCAAAGTGAGATATAGAAATTTTCCTTATGAACTATTTTATGCCAATTAACCTAGATGTCCCTCCAGACCATGGACCCAGCCCTCAACCCAGTAGCTTGGTCCCTCAAGGTGTTTGAATGTGTCTAGGAAGCTTCTATGACTTTGCCTTGTTCAAGTTGCTCTGACTTCCCCTATATTGTGTGTTGTCCTTCCCATTACAGAAGTTGACACTTGTCTACTATCTGGTTAGTGATTTCCCCTCCTCCTCCCTCCCCACCCTTGTAACCATCAAATAATGCTTTCTTCTGCATGTAAACTTTTTCTTGAGTTCTTATAATAGTGGTCTCATACAATGTTTGTCTTTTGGTGATGGACTTATTTCACTCAGCATAATGCCCTCCAGATTCAACCATGTTGTGAAATGTTTTGCAGATTCATCATTGTTTTTTTTATCACTGCAATATTCCACTGTGTGTATGTACCATCATTTGTTTATCCATCCATTTGTTGATGGGCACTTAAATTGTTTCCATCTTTTTGCTGTTGTGAATAATAATAATAATATTGTGAATAATACTGTAATGAACATGGGTATGCATATGTCTACTCGTGTGGTAGCTATTATTTCTCTAAGATATATTCCTAGGAGTGAGATTTCTGGATCCTGTGGTATTTCTATTTCTAGCTTTTTAAGGAGGCACCGTATCATTTTCCATAGTGGTTGTACCATTTTACATTCCCACCAGCCGTGTATAAGAGTTCCAATTTACCGGCAACCTCTCCAACATTTGTTTTTTTCTGTTTTTTTTTTTTTTAAGTAGTGCCAGTAATGTCGGGGTAAGAAGGGATCTCATTTAGTTTTGATTTGCATTTCTCCAATGGCTAATGATCCTGAGCATTTCATCTGTTAGCCGCCTGAATATCTTTTTTTGTGAACAAGTGTCTGTCCACATCCTTTGCCCAAATCTTGATTGGATTATTTGCTTTTGGTTGTTGAGGTGTTGAAGTTTGTATAGATTATAGAGATTAAACCATTGTCGAATATGTCATAGCCAAGAATTTTTTTCCCCAGTCCATAGGTTCTCTTTTTACTCTTTTGTTGAAGTCTTTTGATGAGCATAGGTATTTAATCTTTAGGAGCTCCCAGTTGTCTAGTTTATCTTCTGGTGTTTGTGCATTGTTAGTTAAGGTTTGTATTCTCTTTATGCCATGTATTAGGGCCCCTAGTGTTGTCCCTATTTTTTTTCCATCATATTTATCATTTTAGGTTTTATATTTAGGTCTGTGATCCATTTTCAGTTAGTTTTTGCTCGTGGTATTAGGAATGGGTCCTGCTGTATTTTTTTTTTTTAACAAATGGATATCCAGTTTCACCAGCACTATTTGTTAAAAAGACTGTTTTCCCCATTTAATGGACTTTGGTCCTTTGTCAAAGATCAGGTGACCACAGGTAAATGGATTTACATCTGGATTCTTGATTCTATTCCATTGGTCTATGTGTCTCTTGTTGTACGAGTACCAGCCTCTTTTGACTACCATGGCTGTCAAAACACATAGTAGTATGCTCTGAGATAGGGTAGCTCAAAATCATCAGTCAGAATAAGGGCAGGGGCTGACTGAGGAACAGACCATCAATTGCTTATACACAAGTTCAAGTTGAAACTAAGAAAATTAGAACAAGTCCATGAAAGCAAAAGTATGACCTTGAGTATATCCCACCTGAATTTAGAGACCATCTCAAGAATAGACTTGATGCATTGAACACTAATGACCACAGACCACACGAGTTGTGGAATAACATCAAGGACATCATACATGAAGAAAGCAAGAGGTCATTAAAAAAACAGGAAAGAAAGGAAAGACCAAAATGGATGTCAGAAGAGACTTTGAAACTTGCTCTTGAATGTAGAGTAGCTAAAGTGAACGGAAGAAATGATGAAGTAAAAAAACTAAAGAGAAGATTTCAAAGGTGGCTGCAGAAGACAAAGTATTATAATGACATGTACAAAGACCTAGAGTTAGAAAACCAAAAGTGAGGAACACGCTGGGCATCTCTGAAACTGAAAGAACTGAAGAAAAAATTCAAGCCTCGAGTTGTAATAGTGAAGGATTCTATGGGGAAAATATTAAACGACACAGGAAGCATCAAAAGACAATGAAAAAATACATGGGGTCACAGTACCAAAAAGAATTGGTCGAAATTCAGCCATTTCAGGAGGTAGCATATGATCAAGACCTGATGGTACTGAAGGAAGAAGTCCAAGGTGCACTGGAGGCATTGGTGAAAAACAAGGTTCCAGGAATTGAGGGAATATCAATTGAGATATTTCAACAAAACAGATGAAACACTAGAGGTGCTCACTTGTCTATGCCAAGAAATTTGGAAGACAGCTACCTTGCCATCCTATTAGAAGAGACCCATTTTGTGCCCATACCAAAGAAAGGTGATGCAGTAGTATGGCAGAAATTATCGAACAATATCATTAATATCACACACAAGTAAAATTTTGCTGAAAATCATTCAAAAGCAGTTGCAGCAGTACATCAACAGACAACTGCCAGAAATTCAAGCCAGATTCAGAAAAGAACGTGGAACCAGGGATGTCATTGCTGATGTCAGATGGATCTTGGCTGAAAGCAGAGAATACCAGAAAGATGTTTATCAATTTTTTATTGACTATGCAAAGGCAATAGACTGTGTGGATCCTAACAAATTATGGATAGCATTGTGAAGAATGGGAATTCCAGAATACTTAAAGGTGCTCATGTAAAACCTGTACATAGACCAAGAGGCAGTCATTCGAACAGAGCCAGGGGAAGCTGCATGGTTTAAAATCAAGAAAGTTGTGTGTCAGGGTTGCATCCTTTTGTCATATTTATTCAATCTGTATGCTGAGCAAATAATCTGAGAACTTGGAGTATATGACAGAGAATATTACATCGGGATTGGTGGAGGACTCTAACAACGTGCAATATGCAGATGACACAGCCTTGCTTGCTGAAAGTGAAGAGGACTTGAAGCACTTATTGATGAAGATTAAAGGCCACAGACTTCGGTATGGACTGCACATCAACATAAAGAAAACAAAAATCTTCACAACTGGACTATTAAGCAACATCATGATAAATGGAGAAAAGATTGATGTTGTCAAGGATCTATTTTTACATGGATCCACAATCAATGCCCATGGAAGCAGCAGTCAGGAAATCAAATGACTTATTGTATTGGGCAAATTTGTTGCAAAAGACCTTTTTAAAGTGTTAAAAAGCAAAGATGTCACTTTTAGGACTACGGTGCACCTGACCCAAGCCATGATATTTTCAATCACCTCATAAGCATGCGAAAGGAAAACTGAAGAATCGATGCCTTTTAATTCGGTATTGGTGAAGAATATTGAATCTACCATGGACTGCCAAAAGAAAGAACAAATCTGTCTTGGAAGAAGTGTGATCAGAATGCTCCTTAGAAGGGAGGATGATGAAATTTCATGTCACATACTTTGGACATGTTATCAGGAGGGACCATTCCCTGGAGAAGGACATCATGCTTGGTAAAGTAGAGGGTCAGCGAAAAGAAGGAAGACTCTCAATGAGATAGGTTGACACAGTGGCTGCAACAATGGGCTCAAGCATAACAAGGATCATGAGGATGGTGCAGGACCCAGCAGCGCTTCTTTCTGTTGTGCATAGGGTTGCTATGAGTTGGAACCTAATAACAACAACAACAGAGGAGAGGAAGGGATATTTCAGACAGCAGAAACAGCATGGACAATGGCACAGAGGGGTAAAAATATATGGTGTGTTTGGAATCTAGCAAGTAGTGCAGTGTGGCGGCAAAACTTAAGGCTAGAATAGTATGTCAGAGCCATGTGGTAATTTAAAGAGTTTTGGTCTTTATCTTGTAGGCAATGGAAGGCAACAAAGGTGATTAAATGGAGACTGATATAATCAAGTGATAAGGAATACTGTCAAAGTATAAAAAGTTAACATATGACTCATGTGCAAATATATAGCATGTATAACCCCCCCAAAAAAACCCCACTGCCGTCGAGTCGATTCCGACTCATTGTGACGGAGTAGAAGTGCCTGATAGAGTTTCCAAGGAGCACCTGGTGGATTTGAACTGCCGACCTCTTGGTTAGCAGCCATAGCACTTAACCACTATGCAACCAGGGTTTATATAACTATAGTATGTATAGTTATATCAAGTATATGTTTAACTCATTAACGAGGGATGGCAAAGTTGGTTCAAAGGAGGATATGAGAAACACACACACGTGTGTGTGTTTGTATGTACGTGTCGTGGGTAAAAAAGGCCCCAGACTCAAATTTAATTAAAAGAGACTTTTATTAAGCCAAGACAAAGACAATCATTCAAATGACAGAGACCACCAACATGTACCCAGTACACAGGCAGAAGGATTCACTGAATCATGGTCATGGTGTCTATTATATACTAGAGGACAAAAAAAAAAAAAAAACCATCACGAGGTCATGATTGGTAGCAGGTCAATTCATCACTGTCATAGGTGTAAATACAGGAGTGGGGAAGGGACCATAAGTAGGATATGTACACAATTACAGGTTAAAAATGTTACAGGATTGGTTCTGGGATTTTACTTATTTGGCTATGTAGTGACTGGGGTTGACTCATAATCATTCCATCCTGAGTCACAGTCACAAGGTGGTTATAAGACAATACCAGGACCTCAACCTTTAACATAAATCAGATAACAAGTGTCATGGAGTATTTCCTTCTTTGTTTTACTTAAGTACACTTATTTATTATTAACCAGCAGAGAAATTTGTTTTGCCAGTTTTTCTATCATAACAAGGGGAAAGGGAAATTGGATCTTACCCTAGCTTTCCTTGTTTATGGTCAAATGCTGTAAGATTTAGGGGGTCTCCACTCTCCAGATCATATGTAAGTATATAATCAGTGGAAAACAGAATACTGTAATAAGATTGCAAAGTTGCATTCAAAACTGGTTAAAAATGCTCGAATATTACTTTGAAAGGACACATAGTAATTTTTTTTGGTCTTATTTCCAGGATCTAGATAATTTTTTAAACAAAAGTCAAAATCATAGCTAACATATGCAAAATAAAATAAAATAACCAAACCCATTACCATTAAGTTGATTCTGACTCATAATGACCCCTATAGGACAGAGTAGAAATGCCCCATAGGGTTTCCGAGGAGCAGCTGGTGGATCTGAACTGCCGACTTTTCAGTTAGCAGTTGTAGCTTGCCGTACACGTAGCTCTTAACCAATGCAACACCAGGGTTCCAGTGCTAATTACCTACCAGGCACTGTGCTAGGCACATTCATACTTGTCTGTATTTTCCAGAGCAACCTTGGTGTGGTAGGTATTATTATGGCCATTTCACAGATGAGGTAATTGAGCACAGATTTGTTAAAATAATTTGCCTAAAGTCACTTGGTGAGTAAGTGTAAAAGGAAATATAGTGTAGAGCCTTACGTGATTTTTTAAAGTAGTGTGAAATCAGTCCACCCCCATCAAGTATTTGAAGTCAGAATAGAGTTCCCCACCCCCACCTCTCATTAAGGGCTGGGCTTTTTATTAATTTCCCTTATTTTACACATTCCTGCTCTTTGCAAGCTTCTATCCCGGTCATGGAAGTCAGTGAGTAGTGCAAACAGTTAATACTTGGCAGCTAACCAAAAGGTTGGCAGTTCAAATCCACCCAGAGGCATCTTAGAAGAAAGGCCTGGTGATCTACTTCCTAAAAATCACCATTGAAAACCCTTTGAAGCACAGTTCCACTCTAACACACATAGGGTCACCATGAGTTAGAATTGACTCAATGGCAACTACTTTTTTTTAATTCCAGTCCTAAGAAAAGTGAAAAGGAAGATTTTTTTAAATGTATTGTAGTACATGCCTGCACCCGCTGTATGAGACTCAGTTTGTTCTAGAAATTATATGTTGTTATTTGAATCTTGGTTAACCTACCTGGTGAAAGTATTCAGAATTTGCCTTCAGGCAAAGCAGCGGGAATAGATGATTCCATATGCAAGGAATAAAATTCAAAGTCTTAGAAGTCTCAAGAAATGAGTATTCTAAGCAGGACTTTTTACCTATAATTGCGACTTTAATCTGTCAGGCTTGATGTGAGAGGAAAAAGACTTTTTTATTACAGTTAGGACCTGGCAGCCATCTTCGAGTCTATCAGGTTTTTTCAGTTGCCCTGATTGACATCAGCTGGCCACCAGCAGCCGAGCCCTACAGCTACGTGTGTACTTTCCCAGGAGCAAAGCAATAATTGCATTTTACGGTATTGGAGGGAGATAAGCAGGAGTTTCCTTAAGAGTTTTTGCTAATTTCTTTTTAAATCTAAACATTCTGAATAGCTTTCACAGAAGACTTAATAAAACAGGCCCCCAGAGATTTGGGGGACCCCAACAGTAAGTTACTAGCAAGCTAAAAGAGAGATTAAGAAATAACAGCCCCTCAGAAACTTTTTACTTCCGGTCTCTCCTGCGAAACAAAACACTTCCCTTGAGCAATACTGAGGGCTTGTTTACATTAAGCTATGCAAAATAAGGTTGGCTAAAAAAAGAAAAAGAAAATATGTTTCTCTTCAAGGAGATGGATTTGTGGATTTGGTTGCAAAAATTTGGAGACCAACCAGGAGTAGTGTGTTTTGCAATGAGAGGGCACAGACAATAAGACAAACCAAAAGGTAAAAGAGGGGAAGGAATTATGTGACCAATAATATAATATATTAACACAGCAAGTATGGCTGTGGGACAAAGAACTAGGTTTGGCCTTTTGTCTCTGGCTTCTGAAAATAGCCTGAGCAATGAAGGGGCTTTGGTTTTATAAAACAGTCAGGCAACACTTAAACTTATGTAGATAACGTGGGAGCTCCTGCTATCAGGTTTTATCTATTGCTCTGATTGAGTTGAGAGTGCCCAAATCAGCACCTTGACAACCGGCCTCAGGATGGGAGAGGCATGACCACCTCCCCACTCTCTGAGGCCTGATATTTGTCTGTGTAGCACGTCATGTGGCTTTGGGGTATAAAAACGGCTGCATGAGGGACCTCAGAGTTCCCTCAGCTATGGTGCTAGTGGCGGCACGTGTAGCAGAGGGTTTCAGTTCACTTCATTAAGCCTGTCCTGGAGGGACCAGCAGAAGGTTTGCCCTCTTTTTAAGCCCTTCACCTATGGTATAAAGTGGAGTGTGCATAGAAGAGTTGTCATCTCTGCCCAGACAGCCCTCTGGAGTCAGGGGGACGCTCAAAAAATGTATCTGCATTTCTTCTGGTCTGCTTGTTTTGTTTTTTTTTTTAAATTGTGCTCTAAGTGAAAGTTTACAGTTCAAGTCAGTTTCTCATACAAAAATTTATACACACATTGTTATGTGACCCTAGTTGCTCTCCCTATAATGTGACAGCACATGCCTCCTTTCCACCCCAGATTTCCCGTGTCCATACAACCAGCTCCTGTCCCTTTTTGCCTTCTTATCTCACCTCTGGACAGGAGCTGCCCATTTATGTAACTACTTGAGCTAAGAAGCACTCTCTTCACGAGTATCATTTTATGTCTTATACTCCAGTCTAATCTTTGTGTGAAGAGTTGGCTTAGGGAATGGTTTCAGTTTTGGGCAAACAGAGATTTCAGGAGCAATGTCTTCCAGGGTCCTTCCTGCAGGGTAATGCTATTCGGCTATATGCATCCCCTCCCCAGTGGAATCAGCTTTGCTCTTCCCCGAAGCATGCTGGAGATGAATTCAGGATGGGCTCAGGCTAAGGTACAATGCTGAGAGTGGCATGACTAGGCCGCGGCCAAGGCAGAAGAATGCCTTAGCAACAGGAAGGAAAACATCTGGGCCTGGACGTGAAGTCCCTGGGAACACTGACTGCCCACGGATGTGGGAGAAAAATAATGAGCCTTTGTCCCAGCTGGAATGGTATATAAGCTTGTGTCCCTTGCTACGTGGCCGCGGGGCACTAAACTCGTCCAGCTGCCACCCTGGGGCACGGTCCTGTAAGTAAGCTTCCCCAATAAACCATATGTAATGATCGCTGGTTCTGGAGTCTCTCTTCAGTCTCTTGGAGATGCGGCTGACCTTGAGTTCAGGTGCCTGGGTTGTTACCCAACAATTGGCGAGCCAGCCAGGAGACTGAGGAAGCCTCCGTGAGAGCCGGACATATGGCGGGGAGAGGGACCTTCATGGGATGAATCCCGGGATGGCCCCTGTCCTCCATGTGAGGGGGGGCGGGTCATGGCTATCTTGGATAGCTGGAGCCCACCACATGACTACCGGGATGCCCCCAAAACACCTAAGGGCATTGAAGATATATTGTGTCAGCTGGAGGTCCCAAAGCGAAAGCCAGATTGCCGTGCTGAGGCAGCTAGTGTGGGGTGGCTTCTACTGGCAGCATTGAGAGAGGCGTCCAATGCAGAGCCAGCTGCTAGAGCCCTAATTAGGCAGCTGGAAGCAAAGCTGCAACTGGAGGATTTGCGTGCAGCATATTTCTCCTCCACTGAAATACTGGTGTCCCCTTTGCTGGAGATCCTGGGGTGGCCAATGACCTCTATGTGGGCAGGTCTGGCCTGTATGCTTTTCTGTGGGAGAAATCCCAGGTTGGCCAGCGAAGCTGGGCTAGCTCAATTGGTAGAGCATGGGACTGGAGCTAGATGGAGGGGATAAATAGGTCCCTGGCTCTGAGAACCCCCTGTAACACCCACTGCAAAGCACGAGTTAAAACAGCAGGAAAAAAAAGGAGTAAAAAGCCCCTCAAGATAGCTTGTGTTGAGTGACCTTGAAGAGACCTCAGAATTCTCTGATAGCTGCCCCTGCCAAGATAACTGGACAGCAACATAGCTGTAGCTGCAATGGTAAAGGGAAAACTAAAAGAGGGGGACCCACCTCCAGGTTACCAGGCAACTGAGCTGGACCCATGCTTGTACTTGGTGTGGTGGAGGCATGGCCCCACAAATGAGTGAGGGCTCTGCCAACTTTTCCCAGATCTTCTTTCAGAAATAATTAAGAATGATTAGTTATTAATTGAGGATTAAGCCTAATTTTTGTCACCAGCAAGGACCAAAGACCTTGTGTTACAATTAAAGTCCAGTGAGGTATACTTTGGGTCTGAGGTCACTATCATTGAGACACTTGCGCCAGCCTGACTATGGGTAAGTCCTTTTGGGGCCCCTACAAATCCTTATTGTATGTACTGATGATGTTGATGTATTAATTCACACCTTTGTAAACTTTTGCCTCCAAGTCCTGATGGGAATTGCTGCAGTTAGGGCTGTTTTTAGAGGGGCACGAGGAAACCATGATGTGGGCTATAGCTAACAGCCTGGCCATTCAATCTGGCTACTGACAACCCTCGGACTGACATATGAAGGAAGCCCCTATAGAGATGAGACATCTGGACCAAAAAACAATAATAATAATAACAAAATCAGTTCTGCTCCTGATAAACTTTTGTTACTTGTATGGATAGTCATCAGAAAAGCCCCTATGCTGAGAGTGGAAAACAGTTGACTATCAGACAGGTCTTACCAGCTGACTGCTGAGGCTGAAGCATTGTCTGCTCCAGAGTAAACAGATGTGCAACCAACCACCTCCTGGATTTAAGAGAGGACCGTCCATGGAGATTTACACAGCATCCTAGACTGGGCTTACACACATGGACTGCCACTGTCATCAGAAAACGCTGAATAGCACAGGGTAGCACCTGCTAGACCCTGGCCAAGGCTAAAACCTGCCCAGGGCCAGATTCCCGAGACAACAGGCCAGGGTGTTCTTGGCAGGTAAATCATATCGGGGCACTTTATCCTATACAGAGGCTTCCACTGGATCTTGAATGAACTCTTCACACTCTTTTTCACCCCAAGACATAGGGGGCAATTGAGTACTTCAATGCACAGGCTTAAATGGCTGATGGGAGGGGACAAGACAACCCCAGCCTGGACCATGCATCTCAGACAAGCAGTGTGGGGTCTCAATGCAGCAGTTCCCTGCAAATGCGTTTATTTGTGTCATATGTTTGATCAAACTGTCTATTCTATAAAATGTGTTTCTTTGGTGTAGAATTGTTCCTAACAAAAGATCTGGATTCCACAAAGGCACTGGCCAGAGCCCACGAGAGAAGGCCTAGCCTAAGGCTCCCCCAGCCAAGGGGTGGGAGTCTCCCTCACTCCTCAACTAGGGGTGTGGCCAAGGTGCACCATAGGTGCAGGAAGCCCTCCGCTCGGTGACAGGGGACTGGAGGCCACACATTGATATGATCATACACTGGACTCCCACTAACAAGCAACATGTTTTGGCTTTGGTGGGCACCAGAGCAGAATGCACCCTGATGTATGATAACCCAGATAGGTTTAAAGGGCCACTAACAGCTATTGATGGGTATGGGGGTGGGGCCATCAGGGGTGCCACTTCCCTTTCCATATGAAGTTGGTGATTTGTTTCTCCATCTCATTAAAAAATGCCATGGAATTTGGATTGAGATTGTATTGTATCTGTAGATCGCTTTGGAAAGAATAGACATTTTCACAATTTTGAGTCTTCCTATCCATGAACAAGGTATGTTTTTCCACTTATGTAGGTCTGTTTTGTTTTCTTGCAGTGGTGTCTTGTAGCTTTCTTTGTATATGTCTTTTAAATTTCTTGTTAGATTTATTCCTAAGTATTTTATCTTCTTGGGGGGCTATCATAAATGGTATTGATTTGGTGATTTCCTCTTTGATGTTCTCTTTGTTGGTATAGAGGAATCCAACTGATTTTTGTATGTTTATCTTGTATCCTGATACTTTGCTGAACTCTTCTATTTCAGTAGTTTTCTTGTGGATTCTTTGGGTTTTTCTGTGTATAAGATCATATCATCTGCAAATAGAGATACTTTTATTCTTCCTTACCAATTTGGATGTACTTTATTTCTTTTTCTAGCCTAATTGCTCTGGCTAGGACTTCCAGCACAATGTTGAATAAGAGTGGTGAAAAAGGGCATCCTCGTCTGGTTCCTGTTCTCAAGGGGAATGCTTTCAGATTCTCTACATTTATGGTGATGTCGGCTGTTGGCTTTGTATAAATGCCCTTTATTATGTTTAGGAATTTCCCTTCTCTTCCTATTTTGCTGAGAGTTTTTATCATGAATAGGTGTTGAACTTTGTCAAATGTGTTTTCTGAGTCATTTGATAAGATCTTGTGGTTCTTGTCTTTTGTTTTATTTATGTGATGGATTACATTGATTATGTTTCTAATGTTAAACCATCCCTGCATACCTGGTATGAATCTTACTTGATCATGGTGAGTTATTATTTTGATATGTTCTTAAATTCTGTTGGCTAGAATTTTGTTGAGGATTTTTCCGTCTGTGTTCATGAGGAATATTGGTCTGTAATTTTCTTTTTGTGTGTGTGTCTTTACCTGGTTTTGGTATTAGGGTTATGCTGGCTTCATAGAATGAGTTTGGGAGTGTTCCATCCTTTTCTATGCTCTGAAATACCTTTAGTAGTAGTGGTGTTAACTCTTCCCTGAACATTTGGTAGAATTCCCTATAACTACCCCATGTACCCAAATTACTAGACTAAAGTTTCAGAGTATTTTACAACTACTTAAGGGAAACCCTGATGATACGGTGGTTAAGAGTTCAGCTGCTAACAAAAAGGTCTGCAGTTCAAATCCATCAGGCACTCCTTGGAAACCCTATGGGGCAGTTCTACTCGGTGTTATAAAGCTGCTATGAGTCAGAATCGACTCAACGGCAATGGTTTTTTTTTTTGTTTTGTTTTGTTTTTAGTTACTTAAACAGTTCTTGATGAAAGTGAGGTGACTTGAAGCACTTACTGATGAAGATCAAAGACTACAACCTTCAGTATGGATTACACCTCAGCAGAAAGAAAACAAAATTCCTTTTAAGTGGACCAATAATCAACATCATGATAAATGGGGAAAAGGTTGAAGTTGTCAAGGATTTCATTTTACTTGGATCCACAATCAACACCCATGGAAGGAGCAATCAAGAAATCAAATGATGTATTACATTAGGCAAATCTCCTGCAAAAGACCTCTTTAAAGTGTTGAAAAGCAAAGATGTTGCCTTGAGGACTAAGGTGTGCCTGACTGAAGGCATGATATTTAAAAACATCTCATATGCGTGTGAAAGCTGGGCAATGAATAAGGCAGACCAAGGAAGAATTGATAGCTTTAAATTATGGTGTTGGTGAATAATATTGAATATGCCATGGACTGCCAATAGAATGAACAAATTTGTCTTGGAAGAAGTACAAACAGAATGCTCATTAGAAGCAAAGATGGTAAGACTTTGTTTCGCTTACTTTGGACATGATATCAGGAGGGACCAGTCCCTGGAGAAGGACATCATGCTTCGTCGGTAAAAAAGAAGATCCTCCAAGAGATGGACTGACACAGTGGCTACAACAATGGGCTCAAACATAGCAAAAATTTTGGGAATGGCCCAGGACTTGGCAGTGTTTTGTTTTGTTGTTCATGGGGTCACTATGAATCAAAATAAACTCAATGGCATCTAAAACAACAACAACAGTTAAACATGACACTATTTTCTGTAGAAGTGTAGAAGATTTGGAAAGAAAACAGTTTTCAATGTCAAAATAAACATGGATATATTATGACTGAATTATAAAATTTGCAAAAGTATATACAGGTAAAACCTGAGACTCAAGAAAATTTTGTACTTACAGATAGTGTATTTTAGGTTACCTCCTCAGACTTTCAAAAGATCTTAATGGATTCCCTTCTGACTCTAAGGGAAAATTTGAGAAATTCTGCTTACAGCTAATTTTTCTGTTTTAAATCATTCACTTCTGTAAGGAATGTTCTTAAGGTGAAGTGGTAACATCAGATTGTTTTTCAAATTTCAAAAGACAAAGGGGGCTCGCTTAAAATAAAAAGGCTCAGGTTTTTAATAATAAGTTCTCTAACCCTGGAGCATATGCATTTGTTCATTCATCTGTAATGGAGAGACTGCCCCCACCTCTCTCCTCTCCCCTTTCTCTATCCCTCTCTTACCATCTAGGTTTAGGAAGGAAACTGCTCTTTGCAGGGGCGGGGGGAGGTGGCTGATAATTTTGGTTTAAATCAGTGAAAACATGCAATAACTTTTGGCCCTTACACATATATAAGACAAGTACTAGGAAAAACTCTGAACCTGGGAAGTCAAAAATAAACCCTACACCCATTAGCAGTTGCTCCCCATTTTCCTCCATCCTTCCCAGTCCTATGCAATTAGTAATCTACTTTCTATCTCAATGGATTTGCCTATTCTGGACATTTCATATAAATGGAGTCATGTAATATGCGGCCTTTTGTGTCTGGCTTCTTTCACTTAGCATAGTGTTTTAAAGGTTCATCAGTGTTGTAGCATGTTTCAGTGCTTCATTTTTATGGGTGTTATGAACATTCATATACAAATTTTTTAGACATATGTTTTCATTTCTCTTGGGTATATACCTACCCATGGTGACACAGGTAAGAGCTATGATGGCTAACCCAAAGGCCGGCAGTTTGAATCCACCAGCTGCTCTTTGGAAAGCCAATGTGGCAGTTCAACTCTGTCCTTTAGAGCAGCTATGAGTCAGAAGCAACTGGACGGCAACGGATGGGGGCTAAGAGAGTATTAGTGGAAGTGCTGACCAGACCCTTGAACAACATGGGAATGCTGAGTTGGGTTACATGGTACATTTCCTCATTCACTGTTATCAGGTCATACAACTATTGTTTTAATACTCCTTTGTGGCTCTCTGGAGTCCTGATGGCACAGTGGTTAAGAGATTCGCTGCTAACCAAAAGATCGGCAGTTCAAATCCACCAGCTGCTCCTTGGAAACCCTATGGGGAAGTTGTACTCTGTCCTATAGAGTCGCTATGAGTCAGAGTCAACTCAATGGCAACATATTTTTAATCATTAAATAGATGTTTTTATAATCATCTCCAAATAGTCAAGTAAGCACTGGCTGAGTATAGCAGGGAGTAGGCGTCCACAGATATGTTGCCTAGAACATTGCTTAACAAATAGTAGGCACTTAATAAATACTGAGCGATTGATTGAATGAATGGTGGGGAGGAGAATAGACTCAAGCCTACTATTTGATCTGTTTTTGCCAATGATTACTACCCTGACTTTTTTAGTTTTCTTACCACTCTGCTTTACACAAGCACAATAATATTTGCTCTTGTTTTTCCTCGCTAGCTACAACTTATCTCAGATTTCACCTTCTCCTAGAAGCATTTCCTAATTTACCCTCCAGTCTGGGTTAGATGCTGTCGTGGACGTTGACTATTTGGGAGCTAACCAGCATCAATTCTCCTTCTCCTGGTAACAATACCATGATTTCTTTTTGAGAAATTATGTCTCCTACACTGTGTGCCATCTCCTTGGGAGTACACTAGTATGCTTTTTTCTCACCAAAGGGTACACACATGAAAAATTTAGGATAATCAGTACCCCCCCAAAACTCTGAATCTTGAAGAGATCCAAAAAAGAAAACAAACAAACAAACAAACAAACCCAATGCCGTCGAGTTGATTCCGACTCATAGCGACCCTATAGGACAGAATAGAACTACCCCATAGAGTTTCCAAGGAGCGCCTCCTGGATTCAAACTGCCGATCCTTTGGTTAGCAGCCGTAGCACCTAACCACTACACCACCAGGGTTTCCCTTGAAGAGATAGAAGGGTTAAAATGTTAATGGTCCTAATTCCTGCCAGTTTTAGTTGCAATACCATTTTCTAAAATGCTGTCTTGACACAGTCTTGAGGTCCTGGCTAGAGGCTAGTCCATTCCCCTTTGCAAGCAGGTGATTAAGTACACTCTCAAACCACTCCCCTTATGAGGTCCTCACACTCCTGGGCCACTATGCACCCATCCTAATTGCCCCAGGCCAGGTAACCCCTAACTAGGGACATCCCTTTTTCTCCCTGAGCTTGCAGATTTATTCAAAATGTCCAATCCCCATGAAGCCTATGCAACTTAGCTAAACCCACCCTGCTTGCCATACATAAGCACTCTCCTACAATTCCAGTTTATTGTTACCTTGTTCCCGGGGCCAACCCCTTGTGTGGCCTTGCATAATGATGTGCTATGTTTCCCTGTCTCTGAGAATTATGAGTATAATAAACCTAGTTATTCTTCATGGCTTTATTGATTTCTCTTTTCCCCATGACACCTGATTTACCATCCCACAAATTTGTCAGAGCATAGTGTCCTGGTGAGATTGTTGATTAGTTACTGTGACATAATTCTCCTCCTCTCCCTGGTTCTTGCCATTTTCTTGGCATAGTTCTTTAAACTTCCCTTACTCAAAATTATTTCAAGAAATATCTTCTGGACAGAATTATTTCCTCTTTCTTGCCACTAGAAAACACTAACTGGTAATGATTCCTCTCCTCTGTGCTCTTATTGGACCCAGTGCTTTACCATGACTTTAGTTCTTAACACAATTCTTCCATAATTATCTCTTTAACTGCCTGTCTTTCTTGTTAGAGTGTGAACTCCTTAAGCATAGGAATGAGATCTTATTCTTCTCTATTTCCACTGTGTTTAGCGCTGTACTTTATAGATAGCCTTTAATAACTGTTCAATAAATCTTTGTTAAATTATTTAGAAATTATTAAACACGTATGGCAGGCTTTATTCTAGGTTTTGTCATGGGGCTCTGCTGGTTATGGCATCATTTAAAGTACTTAGCACAACTGAATCTCAAAAAATATAATCTTCCTCACAGAGGCTGTTTAGAAGAAGAGATGATCTAAATGGAAGAACTAAGAGAAAACTACAGGGAAAACTGAGTAAGTTAGGTTAAAATGACCCTGGGGAAATCTACAAAACTGAGAGAAATGCAGGGATAGGAGGACATTTACATAATTTGCAGGGTCAGAATGCAATAAAACTAGATGAATGTCTAGATAAAGATGAAAAAGTACAAAGAAGAGAAATCTTATTAGATATCTGCAGTGGAAGGATTTTATTAGATAATCGTAATTCATTTGAATATTACTGGAAAATGTGAATCATCTCTGGAATCCCAACCAACAACCACCATTTTTTTTACACGTATAGTTCTTGAGCAATGTTCCTTTATGTGGCTCTAAAAATGTGGCTCCCAAAATAACTTTACTGCTTGAAAAATATTTTGTTCCCACAAATTAATTATTGTTATTTATTTTAAAAATCATACCTAAAAAACTTCCAATTCTGGTCAAGATGAAGTGGCCTCATGCCTCCCAGGTCCTCCTTCTTACAACTAAAACACTCTACAACCCCTAAAACACTGAAAGATGGAAAGATTACAGATTGTCTGGGGAACTTGAACCTTAAAGAATAACGTAGTAGTGAGTTCCCTCAGTTTTCTCTTTGCCTCTCAAAGAGACACATAAGAAGCCTGCAATCCGGACCATCAACTGCTAGAGGAAAAAAAAAGCCTCAAAAAAAGTTTGCTAGCCTATGGACTGGGAAATGGTAGTCTAAGAAAACAGAAAACTTTTCTGACTATGCTTTCTCTATTCTAGCCAAACACCAACAGAAAAATGCAATTTACCTGATGTTTCAGCAGGGCCAAAAGGGAGCAAAACTTTCATCCCTCTTTTCACCCAGCACAAGAAGACAGTGGTGCTTCAGTTCCCCTGGGGTGGTGTTGGTGGGGCCAAGTTGGAAACTAATGTTTTATCCCTCTGTGGCCAAAGCAGGCAATTGCTCAAAATCCTCCACTAGGGTATTGTATTAAGACACAATGGGGAGCTCAGCTTCTACCCCTAGCCAGCATCAATGCAGCTGATAAAGGCATTGTGAGGTGACATTAGTCAACACTCTATTTTCTCACATACCCTTGTGTTAGCTGTGCACAGCAGAGAGCTAAGCCTCCACTGCCATCTAGCATCAGAAGGGCTCAGGAGCTGCCCTTACCTCCCTCCAACTGGAGGCAAAGAAGTCGTAAGAATTAGTGCTATGCTTTTGCTGTGAAGGTGTCAGCAGTTCTGAAAGGGGAGCTGAACTTCCATTCCGCATTCCAGTGTAAGTTAGTACTCCATTTTTTTCTGGGATGGTGTCAGCTGGCTCACTGGGGAGATGAGAAGCCACCCCTATGCACACTGCTCCTGAACAGGATGACTGCCTGCTAAGAGAAGACTAAATAGGACCACAGTCTCAAAACATAATACCCAAAATATTCAGCATGCAATTGAAAAATAACTCATTATACAAGAATGTAAAATCATAATGTGAATAAGAAAAGACAATCAACAGATACCAACATAACATGAGTAAGATGCTGGAATTATCTGAAAATAAATTTTAAAGCAGACGTCAAAAAATGATTTCAGTGAGCAATAACATACACTGTTGAAACTAATAATAAAATAGAAAGTCAAAGAAATAGAAAATATAAAAAAGAACCAAAGGGAAATTATAGAGCTGAAAAAATGCAATAACTGGAATAATAAATTAAAATGCACTATACAGGCTCAATAGTAGATTGAAGAAGATAGAGGAAACAATCATTGAAATTGAAGACAGATTGATAGCAATCTGAGGGACAATATCAAAAGATCTGACATTAATATTATTGGAATACCAGGAGGAAATGAAAAAGGAGGTGGGAATGAATCAACCATCTGAAAACTAAGAAAGAAAAAGTCTTAAAAGAGGCTAGAGAGAAATGATGTATTTACCTATAGAGAAAAAGCAATTTAAATGGCAGTGGATTTCTCACCTGAAACTATGGAAGCCAGAAGGATGTGGCATTGAATTTTTCAAATACTGAAATAAAAGAACTGTCAACACCAAATTCTACATCCAGGCAAAAATCCTTCAGAAATGAGGGGAAAATGAAGACATTTCAAGCAGAAGGAAAACAAAGAATTTGTTTCCAGCAGACCTACTAGTAACAAATGGCTAATGGAAAATTTCTAAACCAAAAAGAAATAATAATTGGAGGGGATTGAGACTTTGGGAAGGGAAGAAAGAACAATAGAATGGGAAAAAGAGGGGTAAATAGATTATCGTTCTTGTGAGTTTTTAAAATTATGTTTGAAGTTTGAAGCAAAAAACATAACATCATCTGATGTGGTGCTCAAATTTATGTAGAGGAAATACTTAAGACATTTATATATAAAATGTGGGGAGAGTAAAAAGACCTAAATGAAGGTAACATTTATATCCTTAATTCAAAGTGGTAACATGCTAAAACAAGTGATCTGTGATAGGTTACATATGTATATTGTAATAACTAGAGCAACTACTAAAATAAAAATACAGGTATGCACCGCATAAAGTCCGTTTGGGCAACATCCAACTGTATATATGTCCGTGGTCCCATGAAGTTATAATGGAGCTCAGAAATCCTGATCAGAGAATGGGATGTAGCAGACATACTGTGCTAAGCACTGTAGATCCTATATGTCTCTCACTAAGCTCTCCAGATGTCATGTCAGCACTGGCCCTGGGACAACATGGGGAAGGAGTCCCAGCACCCATCCACACCTCCCTGTCCCACCACACTCATCTCAGGAAGGGACCACTGAGACTCTGCCAGAACCACTGAGGGGGATGCCCCATGAGGCTACTGCCCCACTTGACCATGGTATCTTGTGTGTCATGCCCAGACCTGAGACTGTGGCTCCTCCCATGGTGGTGGCCACAGAATGGTCTGGGCTGTAGTAGTGGTGGGAGGAGAAGCAGGAAAGGCAGCTAGAGGAGGAACTGGAGGCAGATGTGGAGAAGGAGGTGAAGGAGGGGGGGCTGGAAGAGTTTAAAGCTCACTGGGGGGACAGGGAAGGCAGGCAGGGAGGAAGAAAGGTACAGGATATCAACTGAGATGTTTCAACAAACAGTTTCAGTGCTGAAGGTGCTCACTCATCCCACGGCAAGAAATTTGGAAGACAGCTACCTGGCTAACCAACAGGAAAACCAAAAAACCAAACCCAGTGCCGTCGAGTCGATTCTGACTCATAGCGACCCTATAGGACAGAGTAGGACTGCCCCATAGAGTTTCCAAAGAGCACCTGGTGGATTTGAACTGCCAACCCTTCGGTTAGCAGCCGTAGCACTTAACCACTATGCCACCAGGGGTTCCAACCAACAGGAAGAGATCCATATTTGTGCCCATTCCAAAGAAAGGTGATCCAACAGAGTGAGGAAACTATCAAACAATATCATTAATATCAAACACAAATAAAATTTTTCCAAAGATAAATAAAAAATGGTTTCAGGAGTACATCGACAGGGAACTGCCAG
Source organism: Elephas maximus indicus (assembly GCF_024166365.1). Classification (NCBI taxonomy): domain Eukaryota; kingdom Metazoa; phylum Chordata; class Mammalia; order Proboscidea; family Elephantidae; genus Elephas; species Elephas maximus. The sequence continues at coordinate 86,495,842 of NC_064846.1, forward strand.
AAATTCAAGCTGGATTAAGAGGAGGTGGAATGAGGGTTATCATTGCTGATGTCAAATGGATCTTGGCTGAAAACAGAGAACACCAGGAAGATGTTTACCTTGTATTTTATTGACTGTGCAAGACATTCTGCTTTGTGGACCATTACGAGTAATGATAACATTGTGAAGAATGGGATTTCTAGAGCACTTAATTGTGCTCATGTGTAACCTGTACTTAGACTAAGAGCCAGCTGTTCAAATAGAACAAAGGAATACTGAGTGGTCTAAAATCAGGAAAGGTATACATCAGAGTTGTATCTTTTCACTATCCTTTTTCTTTTTTTTATTAGTAATACTTTTTAATTGTACTTTAGATGAAGATTTACAGAACAAACTAGTTTCTCATTAAACAGTACACATTGTTTTGTGACCTTGGTTAACAACCCCATGATGTGTCAACACTCTACCTTCTCGACCTTGGGTTCCCCATTACCAGCTTTCCCCTCCCCTCCTGCCTCCTAGTCCTTGCCCTTGGGCTGAAGTGCCCTTTTAGTCTAGTTTTGTTTTATGGGCCTGTCTAATCTTTGGCTGAAGGGTGAACCTCGGGAATGACTTCATCACTGAGCTAAAACGGTGTCCGGAGGCCATACTCTCAGGGTTTCTCCACTCTGTCAGGGCAGTAAGTCTGGTCTTTTTTTGTAAGTTTGAATTTTGTTCTATATCATTCTCCAGCTCTGTCTGGGACCCTCTATTGTGATTCCTGTCAGAGCAGTCAGTGGTGGTAGCCAGGCATCGTCTAGTTGTACTGGACTCAGTCCGGTGGAGGCCGTGGTAGATGTGGTCCATTCACCCTTCGGACCAATCTTTTCCTTGTATGTTTAGTTGTCTTCATTCTTTCTTGCTCCCAAAAGGGTGAGACCAGTGGAGTATCTTAGATGGCCCCTCACAGGCTTTTAAGACCCCAGACGCTACTCCCCAAAGTAGAATGTAGAATATTTTCTTTATAAACTGTGTTATGGCAATTGAGCTAGATGCTCCCTGAGACCATGGTCCCCACAGCCCTCAGCCCAACAGTTCAGTCCCTTAAGGAGGTTGGATGTATCTCTGGAGCTTCCATGACCTTGCCTTGTTAAGGTTGTGCTGGCTTCCTCAGCATTGTGTACTGTCTTTCCCTTCACCAAAGTTACCACTTATCTATTGTCTATTTAGGATTTTTCCATCCCTAACCCTCCCCTCCCTCGTAACCATCAAGGATTGTTTCTTTTTGTGTGTAAACCTTTTCATGAGTTTTTACAGTAGTGGTCTCATACAATACTTGTCTTTTTGTGATTGACTTATTTCACTCAACATAAAGCCCTCCAGATTCATACATGTTATGAGATGCTTCATCATTGTTCTTTATGATTGCATAATACTCCATTGTGTGTATGTACCACAGTTTGTTTATCCATTCATCTGTTGATGGGCATCTAGGTTGTTTCCATCTTTTTCCTATTGTGAACAATGCTGCAATGAACATGGGTGTGTATATGTCATTTTGCATTCTCACCAGCAGTGCATAAGAGTTCCTATCTCCCCACAGCCTCTTCAACATTTGTTATTTCCTGTTTTTTTTGATTCATGCCAGCAATGCTGGCGTGAGGTGGTATCTCATTGTGGTTTTGATTTGCATTTCTCCAATGGCTCGTGATCCCAAGCATTTCCTCATGTGTCTGTTGGCCACTTGAACGTCTTCTTTGATGAAGTGTCTGTTCATTTCCTTTGCCCATTTTTAAATTGGATTATTTGTCTTTCTGTTGTAGAGGCATTGAATTTTCCCATAGATTTTAGAGATTAGACGTTTGACTGATTTGTAATAGCCAAAATTTTTTCCCAGTCTGTAGGTTCTCTTTGTACTCTTTTGATGAGCATAAGTGTTTAATTTTAGAAGGTCCCAGTTATCTAGATTATCTTCTAGAGTTTGTGTGTTGTTGGTTATGGTTGTATCCTGTTATTGCTGTGTGTTAGGACCTCTAGCATTGGTTCTATTTTTCTTCTATGAACTTTACACTTTCTAGCTTTATATTTAAGTCTTTGATCCTTTCAGAATTATCTCTTGTGTGGTGTAAGGTATGGGTCCTGTTTCATTTGTTTGCAGATGGAAATTCAGTTTTCCCAGCACCATTTATTAAAAGAGTGTCTTTTCCCTATTTGGGGCAGTTCTACTCTGTCCTATAGGGTCGCTATGAGTCGGAATCGACTTGACGGCACTGGGTTTTTTTTCCCTATTTGATGAAATTTGGGCCCTTGTCAAAGATCAGGTGACCATAGGTGGATGAATTTACATCTGGGTTCTCAATTCTGTTCCATTGGTCAGTGTATCTGTCATTGTACCAGTACCAGGCTGTTTTGACTGTAGCTGTATAGTAGGTTCTCAGATCATACTATAGTATGAGTCCTCCAACTTTATTCTTCTTCAATAGTGCTTAAATTATCTGGGGCCTCTTCCCTTTCCATCTAAAGGTAATGATAAGTTTTTCCATCTCTTTAAAGAATGTTTTTGGTATTTGGATCGGGATTGCATTGTATTCATAAATTGCTTTTGGTAAAATTGTCATTTTCACAACATTGAGTCTACCTATGGGCATGGTATGTTTTTCCATTTATGTAGATCTGTTTTTGTTTCTTTTTTTTTAATTTTTATTGTGCTTTAAGTGAAAGTTTACAACTCAAGTCAGCCTCTCACACAAAAACTTATATACACCTCGCTACATACTCCCAATTGCTCTCCCCCTAATGAGACAGCCCACTCCCTCCCTCCACTCTCTCTTTTTGTGTCCATTTCGCCAGCTTCTAACCCCATCTACCCTCTCATCTCCCCTCCAGGCAGGAGATGCCAACATAGTCTCAAGTGTCCACCTGATCCAAGAAGCTCACTCCTCACCAGCATCCCTCTCCAACACATTGTCCAGTCCAATCCCTGTCTGAAGAGTTGGCTTCGGGAATGGTTCCCGTCCTGGGCCAATAGAAGGTCTGGGGGCCATGATCGCCAGGGTCCTTCTAGTCTCAGTCAGACCCTTAAGTCTGATCTTTTTATGAGAATTTGGGGTCTGCATCCCACTGCTCTCCTGTTCCCTCAGGGGTTCTCTGTTGTGTTCCCTGTCAGGGCAGTCATTGGTTGTAGCCGGGCACCATCTAGTTCTTCTGGTCTCAGGCTGATGTAGTCTCTGGTTTATGTGGCCCTTTCTGTCTCTTGGGCTCGTATTTACCTTGTGTCCTTGGTGTTCTTCATTCTCCTTTGTTCCAGGTGGGTTGAGACCACTTGATGTATCTTAGATGGCCATTTTCTAGCGTTTAAGACCCCAGATGCTGCTCTCCAAAGTGGGATGCAGAATGTTTTCTTAATGTATTTTATTATGCCAATTGACTTAGATGTCCCCTGAAACCATGGTCACCAAACCCCTGCCCCTGCTACACTGACCTTTGAAGCATTCAGTTTATTCAGGAAACTTGTTTGCTTTTGGTTTAGTCTAGTTGTGCTGACCTCTCCTGTATTGTGTGTTATCTTTCCCATCACGTAAAGTAGTTCTAATCTACTATCTAATTAGTGAATACCCCTACGCCTCCCTCCTTCCCTCCCCCTCTCATAACCATCAAAGAATATTTTCTTCTCTGTTTAAACTGTTCCTCAAGTTCTTATAATAGTGGTCTTATACAATATTTGTCCTTTTGCAACTGACTAATTTCACTCAGCATAATGCCTTCCAGATTCCTCCATGTTATGAAATGTTTCACAGATTCATCACTGTTCTTTATTGATGTGTAGTGTTCCATTGTGAGAACATACCATAATTTATTTATCCATTCATCAGTTGATGGGCACCCTTTTATTGTTTTGACATCATCATTTACAGATTGTCATCTCCATTTCCCTGTTTTAAATCTTTAAATTCCTTTAATATTTCTTGTTTGTTTGGTTTGGTTTTTACAAATTTCCTTAATATCTGTTTATCTGGAAATGTCCTAATTTTGCCATCATATCTGAGAGTTTTGCAGGCTGTATTATTCTTGGTTGGCAGTTTTTTTTTTTCTTTCAAGGTTTCATATATGTCGTCCCATTACCTTCTTGCCTGTATAGTTTCTGTAAAGTAATCAGAGGTTAGTTTTACTATTTTGCCTTTGTAAGTAACTTCGTTTTTCTTGAGCTGCTCTCAGGATTCTTTCTTTGTTTTGGTTTTAGCAAGTGTGATTATAATATATCTTGGTGACATTTTTGGGGGGTCTATTTTTTTATCCTATTCAGAATCGACTCAACAGCACTGGGTTATCCTATATGGTGCTCATGGAGCTTCTTGGATGGTCAGCTTTTTGTCCTTCATGATATTTGGGAAGTTTCCTGCCAGCAAATCTTCAACAAATCTCTCTGTTTTCCATTTTCTCCTCCTGCTCTGGAACTCTGATCTTGTGCAATTTTTTGCTCTTGATTGTCTTCTGTATACTTCTTAGGTTTTCTTCATTCTTATTATTCTTTTCTCCAATTTTTCCTTAAACAATGTGGTGTCCATGGATTTGTTTCCAATCTCGCTGATTCTGTTTTCCATTGTTTCCAATTTACTCCTAAAACCTTCTATTGAGTTGTCCATTTCTGAAAATTTGTTTATCTTTTGAATTTCTAGTTTTCATTTTTGTATAATGTCTGTTTATTCACTTTGATGTTTTGTTCTTGTATTATTTTTCTGACTTCTTCTTTCCTTTGTCTGTGTTTTCCATGATTTTGTCTATTTTTTCCTTGGCTTTGTTTGTGTTATCCTTGATATCTTTGTTAATCTCTTGGAGAGCCCTAAACATTAATCTTATGAATTCCATATCAGGTAATTCCACTGACTCTTTTTCTACCAGAAGGTCATCTGATTCTTTATTTTGGTCACTTGCTGGAACCATTTATATTTCCACCAGCAATGGGCAAGGGTTCCAATTTTTCCACACTCGCACCAACACCTGTTGTTTTCTGCCATTTTTTTTGATCATTGCTTTCTAATACATATGAGGTTGTATCAAATTGTGGTTTTGATTTCCATGTCTTTAATAGTTAATGGGAGCCCTCGCGGCACAGTGGACTACCATTAACTATTAGGGAGATGCCCTGGTGATGCAATGGTTAAGAGTTCTGCTGCTAACCAAAAGGCTGGCAATTCAAATCCACTAGCCTTTTCATGTGCTTGCTGGCCATTTGAATATCCTCTTAGGTGAAATGTCTGTTTACGTCCTTTGCACATGTTTTGATTGGGTTGTTTGTCTTTTGGTTGCTAAGTTGTAGAAGTTTATAAAAATATTTTTTGGGTATTAGACCTCTACTGGGACAGCAGTTGTTTGGTTGCTCACCAAAATGTTGGCAGTTCAAATACATCAGCCACTCCTTGGAAACCCTATGGAGCAGTTCTACTCTGTCCTACAGGGTCACTATGAGTTGAAATTGACTTGATAGTAGTGTTTTTTTTTTTTTTTTTAAGATCCCTATAGGATATACAGAGTCCCAGCGGCACAGTGGTTAAGAGCTACGACTACTAACCAAAAAAGGCTGGCAGTTCAAATCCACCAACCACTCCTTGGAAACCCTATGGGGCAATTCTCCTCTGTCCTATAGGGTTGCTGTGAGTTGGAATTGACTTGATGGCAATGGGTTTTTTGGGTTTTATAGGATATGTGAGTCCTCAAAATTTTCTCCCAGTCTGTAGGCTGTCCTTTCACTTTTTTTTGAGAAAGTCCTTTGATGGATAAAAAATGTTAAATTTTTATGAGGTCCCATTTATCTATTTTGTCTTTTGCTGCTTGTGCTTTTGTTGTCATGTCTGAAATCCATTTTTAATAACTAGATCACACAGCCATGCCTCGACATATTTTTTAAGAATCTTATGGAATTAGTTTTCACATTTAGGTCTTTGATCCATTTTGAATAGTGTTTCATGTATGAGGCATGGATCCTGTTTCCTTCTTCTATGCGTGGAAATCCAATTTTCCCAGCACCATTTATTGAAGACTCTCCCTGCTCCATTGAATAGGTTAAGCACCTATGTTGAAAATCAGTTGACTGTAAATGTATGGATTTGCATCTGGACTGTCAATTCTATTCCATTCTTCTATGTGTCTATTATTACGCCAGTAACAGGCTGTTTTTAACTATTGTGGCTTTATAGTATGTTTTGAAATCAGGAAGTGTGAATCCTCCTATTTTCTCCTTCTTCAAGATTGCTTTAGCTTTTAAAGTCTCTTGGCTTTGCATATTAATTGGAAGATTAGCTTTTTTATTTCTCTAAAGAAGATTCTTAGAATTTTGATACGGATTGCACTGAATTTGTACATTGTTTTGGGTAGAATTGACAACTATATTAATCCTTTGGATCTATGAACACAGAATGTCATTCCATATATTTAGAACTTCTTTCATTTCTTTCAGTAATGTTTGATAGTTTTCAATATACAAGTATTTCATCTTCCTGGTTAAATTTGTTCCTATGTACTTTATTCCTTTAGATGCTATTGTAAATGGCAATGTTTCATTAATTTCCTTTCTGCTTTCTCATAGCTGATATAAAAAACTCAGCAATTTTTGTGTATTGACCTTGTACCCTGCCAAATTGCTGAATTCGCTTATTAGTTCTAATAGCTTTCTTGCAGATTATTTGGGGTTTTCCAAGTATAGAATCATGTCATCTGTGAAAAGGGATAGTTTTACTACCACCTTCTTTTTTTTTTTCTCAATTTGAATATGTTTTATTATTTTTTCTCACCTAATTACTCTGGCTAGGACTTCCTGGATGATGCTGGACAGCAGTGGTGAGAGTAGGGGTTCATATTTTGTTCCTGGTCTTAAGGGGAAAGCTCTCAGTCTTTCTCCATTGAGTATAATGTTAGCTGTGGGCTAGGGTTTTTTTTTTTTTTAATTTTCCATCAGTTTTACCTGAGCGCAGTCGGTGGAGCTCCTCACACTACCATATGTCTTAGTCTGGGTTCTTTAGAAGAACAAAAACAGTGAAGCTTATATATATGTATATATATATGTATATATATGTATATATATATGTATATATATATATACACAAAATATACATAGTGAGATTTACTTCAAGGAAATGGCTCACACAATTGTGGGGGCTGGCAAGTTCCAAATCTGTGGGTCAGCTGGCAGGCTGAAGACTTCTGTTGGCTCACATGATTTCAGGGACTGATGAACCCCAAATCTGCAGGTCAGGTGGCAGGCTGGAGGCATCTGCTGGCTTACAGGGTTGCCAGGACTGGCAATCCAAAATCTGCAGGTTAGGCAGCAGGCTGAAGACTTCTGCAGGTTTATGTCCCAAGAACCAGAGGTCAGGAGAAGAGAAGACTGCAAGGTTGAGAGACAGAGAGTCTTGCAGAAACATTCACTTATATACTGGAGACAAACTCCCCTTTCAACTGATTTGCTAATTACATTAGATCATAACATGGAGCTGATTAGATTATATTACATTTTAGAAAAGCAATCAGGCAAACGTCTGCCAACCACTGAGAGTCATAGCCTAGCCAAGTTGACACATAACATTAACCATCTCAGTCCACCCCTTGTCAACTTGACACCTATACACATCTCCTTAAACCATGCATAATATCCAAATAAAATAATTATAAAGTCATACTTGCACCTAATATGATACAACTAACATGTGTACAACTGAAAAGACACTAGCTCCTTTTACATCTTGTATTTTATAATGAGTAATGGGATAAACGAGGGAAGAAAACAAAGATAACCATGCACACACACACAAACATATAACAAAACAAGGAAGAAATATTCTTAACAATTGCAGTCCTCATTTCTGCAACTGGTCACATGGTTGTAGCTGGTGTTTAGAACTACCTTCTTCCATTACCCATTCCGTATTCATTTAATCCTCACCAGGCACCTCAACTGGTCATGGTTCTTTGCCTGGTAGAGTAACACAAATCTTCACTCTCGAAGGGCCTCGGCCATTAGTAGTCCTGTCTGAATTGGGTTATTGTCGTTTTTCCATTGACTTAAATCAGGGCGTGGTAGTACTGAGATGCTCTAAGGGATCTTCTGCATTCCAGACATCCTCTTCTTTACCTTCATTATGTAATAAAAGTCTAATTTCCCCTTGATAATCAGGATCAATCACACCAGCCAATATGGTAACTTCCTTCTTTGTCTGTTGATTCAGAGGCATGAGGAGCCCAAAGTGGCCAGTGGCATCCTTAACTTCTAGTTCAGTGGAATCAGTGTTGGGTCTCCTGTTAGGAGCATTCTTTCCTTTGGAACTAAGTCCTTTAGACCAACAGAGCATAGAGTTGCAAGACAGGAAGCAAAATTTTGCAAGTGGATCACCAAGGGTAATAGTGAGTGGTGCCACTCCCATTTCCACACCTTGATTCCTCGATCTGTGGATTCTGGCTATGGGAGAAACAGCACCCTATATTGGACACTGATTTAAAGCATAAACAACTTCCCAGAGAACATTGCCTGTCTTAGGCTGGCTTCTCTAGAAAAGCAAAACTAGCAAAGCATGTTAATATATATATAGAGAGAGATTTATATTAAGGAAATGCCTCACATGGTTGTCTTACCAATAAGTCTAGAGTTTTTGATACTTCTTCCTTACTAGGTCCAACCAGCATAATATCCATGTAATGGACCAGCGTCACATCTTGGTGAAGGGAAAGGTGATCAAGATCCCTGCAGACTAAATTATGGCATAGGGCTGGAGAATTGATATACTTCTGAGGTAGGAGAGTGAAGGTGTACTGCTGACCTTGCCAGCTGAAGGAAACTGCTTCTGATGGTCTTTACAAACAGAAATGAAGAAAAAGGCATTCGCCAGATAATAGCTACACACTGAGTATCAGGTGATGTATTAATTTCCTTAATCGATAAAACCACTTCTCAAACAACAGTTGCAATTGGAGTCACCACCTGGTTAAGTTTGCAAAAATCCATTGTCATTCTCCGAGATCCACCTGTTTTCTGCACAGGCCAAATAGTTGAGTTGAATGCAGATGTGGTGGGAATCACCACCCCGGCATCCTTCAAGTTCTTGATTGTTGCACCTGTTTCTGCAATCCCAAGGATGTGGTGTTGCTTTTGGTTTACTGTTTTCTTAGGTAGGGGCAGTTCTGATGATTCCACTTGGCCTTTCCTACCATAAACAAAAATCAAACCAAACCTATTGCCATCTAGTCGATTCCAACTCATAGATACCCTACCATAATAGCCATTATTCCTCACTTTAGGGGTCCAATGTGGGAGTTCTATCAGTTGCTGAGTATGTCTATTCTAACTATGCATTCTGGAACTGAGAAAATCACTACAGGATGGGTTTGGGGACCCCTTGGATCCACTGTGAGATGGACCTGCTCTAATAATTGGTTTATAACCCGATCTCCATATGTCCCTACTGTGACTGGTGGGCCTATTCAACAGTCAGACTTTTCAGATACTGACAGTTTGGATCTCCTGTAATTAGTACCAGCATAGCCAGTGCCAAGTAATCCCCAACATTTCCAATTATTTCCTTTACCCCAGTGAACAGCCACTCTCATAAAAAGCTGTAGACCCCTTTGGGAAAGGCTGGGAGAAGATTAACAGTATAAATTTTTGGTAGTGTAATGGAGTCCTTCCTCAAGGGGACTTGGCCTCCCCTTCATTCAAGGATTTGTGGGTCTGTAAACTGGCTCAAGGCTTGTAATTGATTTATAGGTCGTGACTCTCTATTTTGATGATTCAGGTTGGACTGTTCACTTGATCTAGAATTCTTCTGCTTGTACAGATTGAGGAAATATTTAGTAAGGTTCCCATCTATTTCACTCCTAGGGACACCATGACTAAGTAGCCAATGCCTTATGTCCACGGGAGTCAGATTTTTCTAATTACTGCTTTGACTCTAAGGAGCCCTGGTGGAACAGCGGTTAAAGAGCTCAGCTGCTAACCAAAATGTTGGCAGTTCGAACTCATCAGCCATGGAAAGATGTGGCAGTCCATTTCCATAAAGATTTACAGCCTTGGAAACCCTTCAGGGCAGTTCTGTTCTGTCCTACAGGGTTCCTATGAATCAGAATCAACTTGACGGCAGTGGGTTTGGTAGGTTTTTGGCCATTATGATTACCATTATGGTAATCAGCCCCCTGTTTTCTTTGGCAATTAAGTGTCACCACTTGCCCCCTGATTGCATGGGATCGAGTCACCCCCATTGTAATTAGGTTCCCCAATTCAATGAGGGCAGCTCCCACTGTAAAATCTGACCTACATAGGAAAGCAATAACAGCAGACTTCAAGGATGCTGGGGCTCTCTTCACAAATTTATTACATACAGTTGTGGTGTAAGATGTGTCCTCTGGGCACTCCCTGGGTGGGTTGGTGGGCCTGGACATGATAAATTCAGTCTAACATTCCAATTTCCCTAAGCCTTGGGATACCTTCTTCCATAGTATACCAAGGCAGTTCTGGCATTTCAACTTCATTTAGTGTAGGCCACCTTTTGGTCTATTTTTCAGTCAACCAACCAAATAAACTATTAGATGTTGCAGCTGAAACATTAAATGAAGAATCTCTACTTAGTGGGCCCATATCAGTAATCTTAGACTTATCCAACTTTATGTTCCTTGCACCATTATCCCACACCCTTAACAGCCATTCCCACATGTATTCCCCAAATTTCTGTTTGTGTACATTAGAGAAATCAAGCAGTTCTTTTGGAGTGTAGCATACCTCCTCATGGGTCACACTTTTTACCTCACCTCTTGGGACTTTTTGGGACTTGAGTCCAGTTATAGATCTAGAAGCAAAAATGGGTGGTGGGAGTGGGACCTGGGGACATTCAGCAATGTCTTGCAAAGTATCTGCCTCAGGTGACACCTCAGGTGCTGCCTCAAGAAATGTCTCAGACAATGCCTCAGCAAGGATTCCTCAGAATCATTTGGGTTATTCTCATCAGATGGGGGTGGAAGAGCTGGTTCTACAGGAAACTGTGATTTAGCAGAATTAAGGGTCTCAATGGCTCCATTTTTATCCATATCTGCCCATATGTCCCCATCTCAATTTTCAGAATCCTGTGTTTTCCCGTTCAAGGCCCTCACTTTAATTTCAGTCACCTTTCGAGGTTGGGGATTCAATTGGCTTTGTAATTTAGCCACACTTAGGATAAGACTCTGGTTTGGTTTTCAGTAATATCAGCTCTTTTAATATAATAAATAAGGCTTTATTTTAGGGCACAAATAGCAAATTTCAGGTCCTTTATGTGGTACTTGAGCTGGGTCTCTGAAGCCCTGAGCTTATGCTTTTCTTCTTCCACTTTGTTTAGTGAAAGCAGGACCAACCAGCTAGCTTCATTATACTTGTTAATTTGACAAAAATATTGAAAGGTATCAAATACAGTAGCCCCCTCCATCCACTGTTTCGCTTTCCGCAGTTTCAGTTACCGTGGTCAACTGTGGTTTGAAAATGATGAGTAGGTAGCATGATGAAATCTCATTCTGTCCCATTCCATCATTCGCACAGCTTTTATTACAGTATGTTTTTATAATTGTTCTATTTTATTATTAGTTATTATTGTTAATATCTTACTGTGCCTAATTTATAAATTAAAAATTTTTTATGTGTGTATAGGACAAATCATAGTATATATAGGGTTCAGCACTACTGGTGGTTTCAGGCATCCACAAGAGGTCTTGGAATGTATCCCCCATGGATGGGGGGGGCTACTGTACATGATCACCGAAAACTTTGTTCCTCACAAATATTTGATCCAATGTTTGTGATATTTTGTTTATCTCTTTTGCCACATCATGCTATGGATTAACAGTGTCCTCGTTACTACTGGAAATACAGCCATTACTGCTTTTAATTCTAGCCAGAAGCTGAGAACCAATTCAGAAACCTCATCCTTAGGATTTTGTTCCTCTAGAATCACTCTCAGTACCAAATGTCTTAGCCTGAGTTCTCCAGAGGGGCAAAACCAGTGGTGCAAGTATATATAGAGAGAGATTTACTTCAAGGTAATGGCTCACACAATTGGGGGGACTGGCAGGCTGAAGATTTCTGCTGGCTCACAAAATTGCAGGAGCTGGTGAACCCAAAATCTGCAGGTCAAGAGACAAGCTAAAGACTCCTGCAAGCTTAGTCCCAAAAATGGAGGTCAGGCGATCCGGAGAGTGCAGGGTCTAAAGGGAGCAACAGCCTTGCTGGAATATCTATTTATATACTGGAGGCAGGCCATATCCCCAAGAAAACTCCCCTTTCTACTGATAAGCTGATCACATCAGATCCCATCATGGAGCTGATTACATTATATTACATTATGGAAGAGCAGTGAGCCCAATGTCTCCCAAACCTCTGAAAATCATAGCCTACCCAAGCTGAAACATAAATTAACCATTACACCATGCCAAAAGTGAAACTGCCTGAATTCAGTTCCAAATGAATTAAAATTTATTTGATTTGAAATCTTCATGGGAAATTATGATTATATTGGAGATAACCCACTATATTATGAAACCTGGATTTAATCTATCATCAACAATTTCACAAATTAGTACTAAGGCCATACAATATGTAACGTACTTAGTAAGTTTAAAGATATACCGTAAGTGCCACAGATATAAAGAAACTTGTATCTATATACTCAAGAATCTTACATCTAATATAAGGTGGCAAGATATGAGAAAAAAGTTCTCTTACAAAGTCAATTGTTCTTAAATACCACGTAATTATTTGAGAAACTTCTGTGGGCATTTGGAGGGGAGGTATTTCCTTTGGGGATGTAGTAGTTCAGAGTTTTCATGCAGAGAGAGTATTGAACTTGCACTCAGTTGGATTTGGAGAGGTGGAAAGAAGTAAAAAGAGCATGATAGATCAGTTCTACTGGCATGGAGGGGATAGGCAGGAGTATGGGAGAGAGGTAGGTCAGAGGTAGATTATGAAGAACTTTGAATGTCAGGTCAAGCACCTGGCCTGGAGCTTAGCATATAAAAAAAATAAAAAAATTAAAAAAATCCTTGATTAGAGCAATTTTTGAAAGTTTATCTACTCATTTTTTCATTTATTTATTAAACAAACCTTTATTGGATGCCTATTATATGCCGGAGTTCCTGTGTGCCACGTATGGTTAACGTGCTCCTCTTCTATCAAAAAAGGTTGGTGGTTCAAGCTCACCCAGAGGCACCTCAGAATAAAGGCCTGGCAATCTACTTCTGGAAAATCAACCATTGAAAATCCTATGGAGCGCTGTTCTACTCTGGCACACATGAGGTCACCATGAGTTGAAATTGACTCGAGGACAATTGGTACTGATAATGTTTTCAAGATTCATCCATACTGTAACATGTATCAGAACATCATTTCTCTTTACGGCTAAATGGTATTCCATTGTGTGGATACATCACATTTTGTTTATCCATTGATCTGTTGATAGACACTTGGGTTGTTTCCACCTTTTGGTTATTGTGAAAATGCTGCAATGAACATTGATGTACAATATCTTTTTGAGTTCCTGCTTTCAATTCTTTTGAGTGTACACCCAGGAGTGAAATGGCTGGGTGATAATTATAAGGAGTTTTATAATTATAAAGATATTTATAAGATATGATAATTATATATTTAACTTTTTGAGGAATTGTCAAACAATTTTCCACAGTGACTGCACCATTTTAGTTTCCCACTAGCAATGGATGAGGGTTCCAATTTCTCTATATTCTCTCTAACACTTGTTTTTTTTTCCCCCATTTTTCTGATATTAGCCATCCTGGTGGGTGTGAAGTGGTATCTCTTGTGCTTTGACATACATTCCTCTAATGAATAATGCCACTGAGCATATTTTCATGTGCTTATTGAATATCTTCTTTGGAGAAATGTCTATTCAACTTCTTTTCCTATTTTGTAACTGGAGTGCTCATCTTTTTTTTTTTTTTTTGAACTTTAGGAGGTTTTTTTTTTTTATAGTTACCAAATATTTTCTCCCATTCTCTGGATTGTCTTTTCCTTTTCTTGGTAGATACCTTTGATGCTCAAAATTTTTTAATTTTTGTAAAGCCCAGTGTATCTATTTTGTCTTTTTGTATTGAACTTTAGATGAAGGTTTACAGAACAAACTAGTTTCTCATCAAACAATTAGTACATGCATTGTTGTATGACATTGGTTAACAACACCATGACATGTCAAAAGTCTTCCCTTCTCAACACTGGGTTCCCTATTACCATCCTTCCTGTTCCCTCCTACCTTCCAGTCCCCGCCCCAGGGCTGGTGCGCTCCTTTAGTCTTGTTATGTTCCATGGGCCTGTTCAGTCTTTGGCTGAAAGGTGACCCTCAGTAGTGGCCTCATTACGGAGTTGAAAGAGTGTCTGGGGGCCATACTTACAGGGTTTCTCCAGTCTCTGTCAGGCCAGCAAGTCTGGTCTTTCTTTTTGGGTTTGAATTTTGTCCTACATTTTTCTCCAGCTCTGTTTGGGACACTCTATTGTGATCCCTGTCAGAGCAGTCAGTGGTGGTAGCTGGGCACCATCTAGTTGTACTGTGCTCAGTCTGGTGGAGGCCGTGGTAGATGTGGTTCATTAGTCCTTTGGACTAATATTTCCCCTGTGTCTTTAGTTTTCTTCGTTCTCCCTTGCTCCCAAAGGGGTGAGACCAGTGGAGTACCCAAGACGGCCACTCACAGGCTTTTAAGACCCCAGACACTATTCACCAAAGTAGAATGTAGAACATTTTCTTTATAAACTCTGTTATGCCAATTGAGCTAGATGTTCCCTGAGACCGTGGTCCCCACAGCCCTTAGCCCAGCAATTCGGTCCCTCAGGGAGTTTGGATGTATCTATGAAGCTTCCATGACCTTGCCTTATACAAGTTGTGCTGGCTTCCCCGGTATTGTGTACTGTCTTACCCTTCACCAAAGTTACCACTTATTTATTGTTTTTCCATCCCCACCCCTCCTCTCCCTCTTAACCATCAAAGATATGTAAACCTTTTCATGAGTTTTTACAATAGTGGTCCCATACAATATTTGTCCTTTTGTGATTGACTTATTTCACTCAGCATAATGTCCTCCAGATGCATCCATGTTATGTGATGCTTCACAGATTCATTGTTGTTCTTTAGCATTGCATAATACTCCATTGCCTGTACCACAGTTCGTTTATCCGTTCTTTTATTGATAGGCTTCTAGGTTGTTTCCATCTTTTTGCTATTGTGAACAATGCTGCAATGAACATGGGGTACATATATCTGTTTGTGTGATGATTCTTATTTCTCTAGGATGTATTTGTAGGAGTGGGATTGCTGGATCACATGGTATTTATGTTTCTAGCTCTCTAAGGAAGCACCATCTCATTTTCCAAAGTGGTTGTATCATTTTGCATTCCTTTTTTTTTTTACCAGCAGTGCATAAGAATTCCGATCTCCCCACAGCCTCTCTGATATTTGTTATTTTCTGTTTTATTGATTCATGCCAGTAATGCTGGGCTAAGATGGTATCTCTTGTGGTTTTGATTTGCATTTCTCTAATGGCTAGAGGTCGTGAGCATTTCCTCATGTGTCTGTTGGCTGCTTGAATGTCTTCTTTGGTGAAGTGTCTGTTCATTTCCTTTGCCCATTTTTTAATTGGATTATTTGTGTTTTTGTTGTAGAGGTGTTGAATTTTCTTGTAGATTTTTGAGATTAGACCTTTTTCTGAAATTCTTTTCCTAGTCTGTAGGTTCTCTTTTTACTGTTTTAGTGAAGACTTTTGATGAGCATAAGTGTTTAATTTTTAGAAGATTCCTGTTATCTAGCTTATGCTCTGGAGCTTGTGTGTTGTTGGTTGTGGTTTGTATACTGTTAATGCTGTGTATTAGGGCCTCTAGCATTGATACTTTTTTTTCTTCTATGAACTTCATAGTTTTTTGCTTTATATTAGGTCTTTGATCCATTTTGAGTTAGTTTTTGTATATGGCGTGAGGTATGGGTTCTGTTTCATTTTTTTGCAGATGGACGTCCAGTTTTGCCACCATCATTTGTTAAAAAGACTCTTTTCCCCATTTAATGGACTTTGGGGCCTTGTTGAACATCAGGTGACCGTAGGTGGATGAATTTACATCTGGGTTCTCAATTCTGTTCCATTGGCCAATGTATTTGTCTTTGTACCAGTACCAGGCTGTTTTGTCCTGTTGTGGTTGACTTATTTCACTCAGCATAATGTCCTCCAGATGCATACATGTTATGTGATGCTTCACGGATTCATTGTTGTTGTATAGTAGGTTCTGTATAGCTGTATAGTAGGTTCTGAGATCAGGTAGAGTGAATCCTCCTACTTGATTCTTCTTCTTCAGTAGTGCTTTACTTATCTGGGGCCTCTTCCCTTTCCATATAAAGTTAATAAGTTTTTCCATCTCTTTAAAGGATTTTGTTGGTATTTTGATTGGTGTTGCATTGTATTTGTAAATTACTTTGGGTGGAATTATCATTTTCACAATGTTGGGTCTACCTATCCGTGAGCTTGGTATGTTTTTCCATTTATGTAGATCTCTTTTGGTTTCTGGCAGTAGTGTTTTGTAGATTTCTTTGTGTAGGTCTTTTACATCCCTGGTTAGATTTATTCCCAAGAGTTGTTTTTTTTTTTTTTAGGGCCTGTTATAAATGTTTTTCTTTTCCTGACTTCCTTTTAGTGGTTCTCTTTATTGGTGTATAGGAATCCAACTGATTTTTATATGTTTATCTTGTATCCTGCATCTCTGCTGAATCTTTCTATTAATTCCAGTAGTTTTCTTGCGGAGTCTTTTGGATTTTCTTAGTGTCATATCATGTGCAAATAGGGACCAATTTGGATGCCCTTTATTTCTGTTTCTTGCCTATTGCTGTGGCTAACACTTCCAACAAAATATTAAATAGGAGTGGTGATAAAGGGCATCCTTGTCTTGTTCCTGTTCTCAAGGGGTATGTTTTCAGCCTCTCTCCATTGCGAATGATCTTGGCCATTGGTTTTGCATAGATTCCCTACATTATGTTGAGAAATTTCCTTTCTATACCTGTTTTATTAAGAGTTTTTATCAGGAATGGGTGTTGGACTTTGTTGAATGCCTTTTCTGCGTTGATTGAGATGATCATGTGATTCTTTACTTTCCTTTTATTTATGTGGTGGATTATGTTGATTGATTTTCTAATGTTGAACCACCCTTGCATACCCAGAATGAGTCCTACTTGGTCATGTTTTTTTTTCTTTTTTATATGATGCTGAATTCCATTGGCTAGAATTTTGTTGAGAATTTTTACATCTATATTCATGAGAGATATTGGCCTGTAATTTTCTTTTTTTGTGTTTTTTTTCCCCTGGTTTTGGTATCAGGGTTATGCTGGGTTCATAGAATGAATTTGGAAGTATCGCTTCCTTTTCTATGTTCCGAAATAATTTGAGTAGTACTGGTGTAAGCTCTTCTCTGAATGTTTGGTAGAATTCTCCAGTGAAGCCATCTGGGCCAGGGCTTTTTTTGGTTGGGAGTGTTTTTTTTTTTTATTACCCTTTCAATCTCTTCTCTTGTTATGGGTCTGTTCAGATTTTCGATGTCATTTTGTGTTAGTTTGGGTATGTAGAGTGTCTTTGGAAATTTGCCCATTTCCTTGAGGTTTTCAAATTTGTTACAGTATAGTTTTTCATAATACTCTGTTATGATCCTTTTTATTTCAGTTGGTTCTGTTGTAGTGTCCCCCATTTCATTCCTTATTTGGGTTATTTGTGTTTTCTCTTGTTTTTCTTTTGTCACTTTGGCAAATGATTTGTCAATTTTTTTTTATTCTTTCAAAGAACCAACTTTTGGTTCTGTTGATTCTTTCTATTGTTTTTCTATTGCATTTATTTCAGCTCTGATCTTTATTACTTCCTTTCTTCTGGTGGCTATGGGCTTCTTTTGCTGTTCTCTTCCTATTTGTTCAAGTTCTGAAACTGTTTTGATTTTGTCCCTTTCCTCTTTTTTTAATTTTTATTGTGCTTTAAGTGAAGGTTTACAAATCAAGTCAGTCTCTCATACAAAAATTTATATACACCTTGCTATATACTCCTAATTGCTCTCTCCCAATGAGACAGTGCACTCCTTTCCTCCGCTCTCTCTTTTCGTGTCCATTCCATCAGTTTCTGACCCCCATCTTCCCTCTCATCTGCCCTCCAGATAGGAGAGGCCAACATAGTCTCATGTGTCTACTTGATCCAAAAAGCTCATTCTTCATCAGTAGCATCTTCTATCCCATTGTCTAGTCCAATCCCTGTTGAAGAGTTGGCTTTGGGAATGGTTTCTGTCTGGGGCTAACAGAAGGTCTGGGGACCATGAACACTGGGGTCCTTCTAGTCTCAGTCAGACCATTAAGTCTGGTCTTTTTACAAGAATTTGGGGTCTGCATCCCACTGCTCTCCTGCCCCCTCAGGGGTTCTCTGTTATGTTTCCTGTCAGGGCAGTCATTGGTTGTAGCGGGCAAAATCTAGTTCTTCTGTTTTCAGGCTGATGTAGTCTCTGGTTTATGTGACCCTTTCTGTCTCTTGGGCTCATAATTACCTTGTGTCTCTGGTGTTCTTCATTCTCCTTTGTTCCAGGTGGGTTGAGACCAATTGATGCATCTTAGATGGCCACTTGCTAGCATTTAAGACCCCAGAAGCCACTCTCCAAGGTGGGATGCAGAATGTTTTCTTAATAGATTTCATTATGCCAATTGACTTAGTTGTCCCCTGAGACTATGGTGCCCAAATCCCTGCCCCTGCTACGCTGGAGTTCGAAGCATTCAGTTTATTCAGGAAACTGCTTTGCTTTTGGTTTAGTCTAGTTGTGCTGACCTCTCCTGTGTTGTGTGTTGTCTTTCCCTTCACCTGAAGTAGTTTTTATCCACTATCTAATCAGTGAATATCCCTCTCCTTCCCTCCCTCCCTCCCTCTCTCCCTGCCCTCCCCTGTCTCGTAACCGTCCACGAATATATTCTTCTTTGTTTAAACTATTTCTCGAGTTCTTATAATAGTGGTCTTATACAATATTTGTCCTTTTGCAACTGACTAATTTCACTCAGTATAATGCCTTCCAGATTTCTCCATGTTGTGAAATGTTTCACAGATTCATCACTGTTCTTTATCGATGCATAGTATTCCATTGTGTGAATATACCATTATTTATTTATGCATTCATCTGTTGATGGGCACCTTAGTTGCTTCCATCTTTTTGCTATTGTAAACAGTGCTGCAATGAACATGGGTGTGCATATATGTGTTTGTGTAAAGGCTCTTATTTCTCTAGGATATATTCCAAGGAGTGGGTTTGCTGAATTGTATGGTAGTTCTATTTCTAGCTTTTTAAGGAAGCGCCAAATTGATTTCCAAATTGTTTGTACCATTTTACATTCCCACAAGCAGTGTATAAGTGTTCCAATCTCTCTACAACCTCTCCAACATTTATTATTCTGTGTTTTTTAGATTAATGCCAGCCTTGTTGGAGTGATGTGGAATCTCATTGTAGTTTTGATTTGCATTTCTTTAATGGCTAATGATCGTGAGCATTTTCTCATGTATCTGATGGCTACCTAAAGGTCTTCTTTAGTGAAGTGGCTGTTCATATCTTTTGCCTGTTTTTTAATTGGGTTATTTGTCTTTTTGTAGTTGAGCTTTTGCAGCATCATGTAGATTTTAGAGATCATACGCTGATCGGAAACGTCATAGCTAAAAACTTTTTCCCAGTGTTTTGGTAATCTTTTTACTCTTTTGGTGAAGTCTTTGGATGAGCATAGGTTTTTGATTTTTAGCGGCTCCCAGTTATTTAGTTTCACTTCTGCATTGTTAGTAATGTTTTGTAGACTGTTTCTGCCATGTATTACCTCTCTTAACGTTGTCCCTATTTTTGTTCCATAATTTTTATTGTTTTAGATTTTATATTTAGGTCTCATCCATTTTGAGTTAGTTTTTGTGCATGGTGTGAGGTATGGGTCTTGTTTCATTTATTTGCAGATGGATATCCAGTTATGCCAGCACCATTTGTTAAAAAGACTGTCTTTTCCCCATTTAACTGACCTTGGGGCTTTGTCAAATACCAGCTGCTCATATGTGGGTGGATTTATGTCTGGATTCTCAATTCTGTTCAATTGGTCTATGTATCTGTTGTTGTGCCAGTACCAGGCTGTTTTGACAAATGTGGCGATATAATACGTTCTAAAATCAGGTACAGTGAGGCCTCCCACTTTCTTCTTTTTCAGTAATGCTTTACTTATCCGGGGCCTCTTTCCCTTCTGTGTGAATTTGGTGATTTGTTTCTCCATCTCATTAAAAATTGTCAGAACTTGATAGGAATTGCATTCTATCTATAGATTGCTTTTGGTAGAATAGATATTTTTACAATGTTAAGTCTTCCTATCCATGAGCAAGGTATGTTTTTCCACTTATGTATGTCTCTTTTGGTTTCTTGCAGTAGTATCTTGTAGTTTTCTTTGTATAAGTCTTTTACATCTCGGGTAAGATTTATTCCTAAGTATTTTATCTTCTTGGGGGCTACTGTAAATGGTATTTATTCAGTGATTTCCTCTTCGATATCCTTTTTGTTGGTGTAGAGTAATCCAACTGATTTTTGAATGTTTATCTAGTATCCAGAAACCCCGGTGGCATGGTGGTTAAGTGCTATGGCTGCTAATCAAAGGGTCAGCAGTTCAAATCCTCCAGGTGCTCCTTGGAAACTCCATGGGGCAGTTCTACTCTGTCCTATAGGGTTGCTATGAGTCGGAATCGACTCGATGGCACTGGGTTTGGTTTTGGTATGGATCTTGTATCCCTCTGTTTAGTAGTTTTCTTGAGGACTCCTTAAGGTTTTCCGTGTATAAGATCATGTCGTCTGCAAATAGAGACACTTTTACTGCTTTCTTACCAATCCGGATACCCTTTATTTCTTTATCTATCCTAATTGCTCTGGCTAGGACCTCCAGCACAATGTTGAGTAAGAATGGTGATAAAGGGCATTCTTGTCTGGTTCCCTGATCTCAAGGGCAATGCTTTCAGACTCTCTCCATTTAGGATGATTTTGGCTATTGGCTTTGTATAAATGCCCTTTTGTATGTTGAGGAATTTTCCTTCTATTCCTATTTTGCTGAGAGTTTTTTATCATGAATGTGTGTTGAACTTTGTCAAATGCCTTTTCTGCATCAATTGATAAAATCATGTGATTCTTGTCTTTTGTTTTATTCATATGATGGATTATATTAATTGTTTTTCTAATGTTGAACCATCCCTCCATCAAAAAAAAACCCACTGCCGTTGAGTCAATTCCGACTCATAGCTACCCTATAGGACAGGGTAGAACTGCCCCATATCATTTCCAAGGAGGGCTAGTGGATTTGAACTGCTGACCTCTTGGTTAGCAGCTGTAGCTCTTAACCACTATGCCACCAGGGTATGAATCCCACTTGGTCATGGTGAATTATTGTTTTGATATGCTGTTGAATTGTTTTGGCTAGAATTTTTTTGAGAATTTTTGCATCTAAGTTCATGAGGGATATAAGTCTCTAATTTTCTTTTTTTTGTGGTATCAGGGGTATGCTGGCTTCATAGAATGAGCTTGGGAGTATTCCATCCTTTTCTATGCTCTGAAATACCTTTAGTAGTAGTGGTGTCAACTCTTCTCTGAACGTTTGGTAGAACTCTGTGTTGAAGCCATACAGGATAGGGCTTTTTTTGTTGTTGTTGTTGGGAGTTTTTTAATTACCTTTTCAATCTCTTCTTTTGTTACAGGTCTATTTAGTTGTTCTACCTCTGTGTTAGTTTAGGTAGGTAGTGTGTATCTAAGAATTCATCCATTTCTTCTAGGTTTTCATTTTGTTCGAGTACAATTTTTCATAGAATTTTGATATGATTCTTTTAATTTCAGTTGGGTCTGTTGTAATATCACCCATCTCATTTCTTATTTGAGTTTTTTGCTTCCTCACCTGCTTTTCTTTTGTCAGTTTGGCCAGTGGTTTATCAATTTTGTTGATTTTTTCAGAGAACCAGCTTTTGGTCTTCTGAACTGTTTCAATTGTTTTTCTGTTTTGTATTTCATTTAGTTCTGCTCTAATTTTTAGTATTTCCTTTCTTCTAGTCCCTGAGGGTTTCTTTTGTTGCTCTTTTTCTATTTGTTCAAGTTGTAGGGATAGTTCTCTGATTTTGGCCCTTTCTTCTTTTTGTATGTGTGCATTGATATAAATTGACCTCTGAGCACTGCTTTTGCTGTATCCCAAAGATTCTGATAGGAAGTGTTTTCATTCTCATTGGATACTATGAATTTCTTTATTCCATACTTAATGTCTTCTATAACTCAGTCCTTTTTGTCCAGGGTATTTTTCAATTTCCAAAAGTTTAATTTCTTTTCCCTGCTTTTTCTGTTACCTTTTCTACTTTTATGGCCTCATGGTTAGAGAAGATTCTTTGTAATACTTCGATGTTTGGATTCTGCTAAGTCTTGCTTTATGACCTAATATGTGGTCTATTCTAGAGAATGTTCCATGTGCACTAGAAAAGAAAGTATACTTGACTGCTATTGGGTGGAGTATTCTGTTTATGTCTATAAGGTCAAGTTGGTTGATTGTGGCATTTACATCTTCTGTGTTTTTGTTGATGTTCTGTACTACACCGAAAGTGGTGTGTTGAAGTCTTCTATAATTATTGTGGAGCCGTGTATCTCACTTTGCAATGCTGATAACCCACTGCCTTCGAGTCGTTTCTGACTCATAGCGACCGTATAGGACAGACAAGAACTGTACCACAGAGTTTCCAAGGAGTGCCTGGCAGATTCGAACTGCCGACCTCTTGGTTAGTAGCCACAGCACTTAACCACTATGCCACCAGGGTTTCCATCAATGCTGATAGAGTTTGTTTTATGTATCTTGCAGCCCTGTCATTGGGTGCATAAATATTTAATATGGTTATATCCTCATGGTATATTGTCCCTTTAATCATTATATAGTGTCCTTCCTTACCCTTTGTAGTGGATTTAACTTTAAAGTCTATTTTGTCAGAAATTTAATATTGCCACTCCTGCTCTTTTTTGACTGTAGTTTGCTTGATTTTTTTTTCCATCCTTTGAGTTTTTGTTTGTGTCTCTAAGTCTAAAGTGTGTCTCTTGTAGGCCACATATAGACGGATCTTGTTTTAATCCATTCTGCCTCTCTCTGTCTCTTTATTGGTTCATTTAGCCCATTTACATTCAGCTTAATTATGAATAGGTACGAATTTAGTGCTGTCATTTTGATGCCTTTTTTGTGAGTTGTTGACTGTTTCTTTTTCCCACTTAATTTTTTTGTGCTGAGTAGTTTATCTTTATATGTTGTCTTTTCCTCTTATTCGTTGTTGTTGATTTTGTTTCTGTTGTCTCTTTTTTCTCTTGTATTGTATTTTGATGAGCAGGATAGTTAGTCTCTTTTGTCATTACCTTAATAAAAAAAAAGAAAAAAAAATTTTAATATTTACCCCTATTTTTCTAAGTTTAAACCTAACTTTTATTTCCTTCTATCACCTTGTGTTTCTCTCCATATGAAAGATCTATGACTATATTTCTTAGTCCGTTTTTATTGTTTTAATGTCTTCTTTTACATAATAACATCGCTGTTTCCCTGTTTGAGCTTTTTTTAAATCTTAATTTATTTTCGTGATTTCCCTGTCTGGGCTGACATCTGAGTGCTCTGTCCAGTGTTCTAGTCTTGGGTTGATACCTGATATTATCGACTTTCTAACCAAAGAACTCCCTTCAGTATTTCTTGTAGTTTTGGTTTGGCTTTTATGAATTCCGTAAACTTCTGTTTATCTGGAAATGTTCTAATTTCACCTTCATATTTAAGAGACCGTTTTGCTGGATATATCATTCTTACCTGGCAATTTTTTTCCTTCAATACTTCGTATAAGTTATCCCATTTCCTTTTTGCATGCATGATTTCTGCTGATTAGCCCGAGCTTATTCTTATTTAACCTATTTTGTAGGTGACTTTTTGTTTATCCCTAGCTGTTCTTAGAAATTCTCTCTTTATCTTTGTTTTTGGCAAGTTTGATTATAATATGTCTTGGTGACTTTCTTTTAAAACCTACCTTATGTGGAGTTTGATGAGCATCTTGGATAGACATCGTCTCATCTTTCACGACATCAGGGAAGTTTTTTGCCAACAAATCTTCCACACCTTTCTCTGTATTTTCTGTTATCCCTCCTTGTTCTGGTACTGTAATCACTCGTAGGTTATTTCTCTTAATAGAGTCCCACATGATTCTTAAGGTTTCGTCGTTTTTTTTTAATTCTTTTATCTGATTTTTCTTCAAATATATTGGTGCTAAGTGCTTTATCTTCAGGTTCACCAATTCTGCCGTCTATTGCTCAATTCTGCTCCTCTGACTTTCTATTGAGTTGTCTAGTTCTGTAATTTTATTGTTAATCTTCTGAATTTCTGATTGCTGCCTCTCTATGGATTCTTGCAGCTTATTAAATTTTTCATTATTTTCTTTAATAACCTTTTAATTTCTTCAACTGTTTTAGCTGTGTGTTCCTTGGCTTGTTCTGCATATTGCCTGTTCTCCTTCCTGATTTTGTTCCTGATGTCTTGAAGCGTTCTGTATATTATGTTTTGAATTCTGCATCCGGTAATTCCAGGAATGCACCTTTATCCAGAAGATTTGTTGATTCTTTGTTTTGAGAGCTTGTTGAAATGATCATGGCCTGTTTCTTTATGTGACTTGGTATTGACTGCTGTCTCTGAGCCATTTATAAGTTATTGTATTAGTTTATTTTATGTTTGCTTACTGTATCCTAGCTTCTTTTTTTGTTTGTTTGTTTGTTTTGATATGCCCGAATGTGTTGCTTGATTGAGCTAGCTTGATTATTTTTTGCCTTTGGAGCTCTGATGTCCTGTCACCAGATGGCTAGAGCTGTTATCAGGTATATCAGTTTAGGAGTCCATTCACTTTTCTTGTATGAATTCAGCTCAGGTGTCCAGGTAGCTGATCATCAAGTGTGTGGTATAGGCTCTGTCCTATAATCTTAGAGGGGCAGAGGTGATTGTTGTAGATACTGGTATCTGGTTGCAGCAGGGGGCCATGTTCTGACCAAGGCAGGGGGCTGAGAATCGTCCCCCAAGTGCCTTTGTGGAAAGCGTGTCCCTGTTCCCTGGAGCATACAGGTGGGTGGGTTCTGCAGACAGACCATGGGCACCCAGTGTTTTTGGTTGTAAGGATTGGGAGGTACCAGTTATCCTTGGACCACTGTCATGGTGGCTGGGTGACCTGAGTGAAGCCACCAGTCCTTAGGCCCCTGATTTGGGTAGGTGAGGACCCTGTCTAATAGGCAAAGCGGTGTCAAATATCAAACACCTACCTCTCCACCACATAGATAGCTGAAACAGTTGTAGTCTGCCAACAAGGGCCTATACTCCTGAAGTAGGCCCACACAGGTCCATGTAGAGGGAAAAGGTAATTAAAGCCCACAGGCTGTTTATGCCTGGACAGGAACCGCTTTTGTCCTGAGCTCCCTGGGTTAGTGGAGCTGGCAAATTATCTTTTCCCCCAATTGCAAATTTATTCCTTCTCCAGGGCCTGGAGGATGGCTCTAGGCACTCAAGAGGGCCTATCTCAGGCTCAGGGAAATCAACAACCCCTGAAGCCAGCTTGGGGGCTGGGGGCATGGTAAAATATACCATGTACTTAGCTTTTGCCGAGAGCGCTTTTCTTTGTATCCGGAGGTGTGAGTAGGCTGTGTGGCTGGCTGCTTCTCCCTGAGGAAACTGCGGCCAAACGCTCGTAATAGCCCACCAAAGCTGCCCCCGGGAATGGTGCCTGAGTGTTCCCGGTGATTCAGGTCCAGTAACTCCTCTCCACTCTGAACTGTCTCTTCCTCCCCCCGCCCCTCGGTTCATTTTCTAACCTTGCTTTTGATGTTCAGGGCTCCTAGTTTGTCATAAATATACTCATGTCACTTGTTTTTTCATGTCTTTGCTGTAAGAGGGTTCACAGGAAGCATCTGGCTCTTCCTCCATCTTGGCCACACTTCCCTTTCTTCTTTTTTGGTGTGTGCATCTAGTGCTATAAATTTACCTCTGAGGACTGCCTTTGCTGTGTCCCAAGGTTTTGGTATGCTGTATTTTCATTCACGTTTGAGTCTAGGAACTTTTTTATTCCATCTTTGATTTCTTCTATTACCCAGTGGGTTTCAAGCAGGGTGTTATTCAGTTCCCATGTAATTGATTTTTTTTCCTTTCTCCTTAAGTTCTTTGATGGCACTGTGGTCAGAGAAGATACTTTGTATTATCTCAGTGTTTTGGATTTTGTTGAGGGTTGCTCTGTGGCCTAAGATATGGTCTATTCTGCAGAACATTCTGTATGCGTTGGAAAAGAACATGTACTTTGCAGCTGTTGGGTAGAGTGTTCTATTTATGTCTATGAGATCAGGTTGGCTGATTGTTCTGTTTAGCTCGTCTGTTTCTTGTTGAGTTTCTTTCTAGATGTTCTGTCCTTTACTGAGAGTGCTATGAAATGTCCTACTATTATTGTGGAACTGTCAGTTTTTGTTTTCAGTGCTGTGACGGTTTATTTTATGTATTTTGGAGCCCTGTCAATGGTGTGTAGATTTTTATTATGGTTAAGTCTTCATGGTGGATCGTCCCTTTAATCATTACATAGTGCCCTTCTTTGTCTTTTATGGTGTATTTTGTTTTAAATTCTATCCTATCTGAAATTAGTATTGCCACTCTTGCTCTTTTTTGGTAGTTGCTTGCTTGATACATTTTTTCCATCCTTTGATTTTTAATAAGTTTACATCTTTGTTTCTATGGTGTGTCTCTTGTAGACAACATATTGATGGATCCTATTTTTTTTTTTTATCCAGTCTGTCACTCTGTGTCTCTTTATGGGTGCATTTAGGCCATTTACATTCAGTGTAATTATTGATAGGTGTGAGTTTATTGCTGTCATTTTATAGTGCTTTCTTCATGGTACTAATATCTTCTTTGTTCCCCTTGCTCTCCTGTGCTGAGTTCCTTTTGTTTGTGGATTTCTTCTGTTTTTGTAGATTTTGTTTTTATTGAGACTTTATGTTTTTCTTCTTTATTTTGATGAATAGGTTTTTTAGCTTTCTTTGTGATTACCTTGAAATTTACCCTTATCTTCCTAGGTTTGAATCAGTCTATTATTACTTCATATCACCTTTCCTTCCTCTCCATTTGAAAGTTCTATACCTACATTGTTTATTCCCCCTTTTATTGTTCTGACGTTGTTGTCATTTGGAGATTAACCTCTCTGGTTCCCTCTTACAATTGTTTTGGTTTTGGATAGTCCTTGAGAGTTCATTTCCTAGGTTCCTATCTGGCTGGTATAATCTTGTGTCCTAGATTCAGGCTGTGGTCTGATGTTGTTTGTTCTCACACCAAAGGACTCCCTTTAATAATTCCTGTAGGTTTGGGTTGGTTTTTATATAAAAAAAAATTATATATTCCCTTAATTTCTGTTTATCCAGAAATGTCCTAATTCACCATTATGTTTGAGTGCAAGTTTTGCAGGATATATTATTCTTGGTTGGCAATTTTTTTCTTTCAAGGTTTTATATATGTCATCCCACTGCCTTCTTGCTTGCATGGTTTCTGCTGAATAATCAGAGTTTAATCTTATTGTTTCTCCTCTGTATGTGACTTTTTGTTTTTCTCAAGCTGCTCGCAGGACTTTTTCTTTGTCTCTGGTTTTAGTGAGTGTGATTATGATATACCTTGGTGTTTTTCTTTTGGGTTCTATCCTATATGGGGTTCGTTGAGCTTCTTGGATGGTCAGCTTTTCATCATTCATGATATTAGGGAAGTTTTCTGTCAGCAATTCTTCAGTGATCCTCTCTGTGTTTTCCATTTTCTTCCCCTGTTCTGGAACTCAGATCACTTGCAAATTTTTGCTTTTGATTGTATCCCACATAATTCTCAGGGTTTCTTCATTTCTTTATTCTTTTTTTTTCCTCAAACAGAGTTGTATCCAAGTGTTTGTCTTCAATTTCGCTGAATTTGTCTTCCACCATTTCAAAGCTGCTCCTCAGCCCTTCTATGACACTGTCCATTTCTGAAATCTTGTTGTTTATGTTTTGGATTTCTAATTGTTGTTTTTGTCTTATTTCTAGTTGTGAATTTATTTTGGCATTTTATTCCTGTGTTACTTTCCTGAATTGTTCCATTTTTTGTCAGTATTTTCCATGAATTTGTGTGCCTTTTCCAAAAATTTGTCTATTTTTTCCTCATTTTTGTCTGCTTTTTGCTTCAACTCTTGGATTGCTCTGAATATTAAAGATTTGAATTCCCTGTCAGGTAATTCTAGTGCCTTTTCTTCTATTGGAAAGTCACTTGGTGTTTTATTTTGGATGCCTACTGTTTTTTTTTTATGTGTTTTGATATTGTCTGCTGTGTTCAGGACACTCAGTTTTTATTTTCTCCATTTCCTTTTTGTAGATCTGTTTGTTTTGTTCCAGTGTTTTGTTTTATTTGGTTATGTCTGAGCAGACAGGCTGTGTGTTCTTTGTTGTTTGCTCATCTGTAGTCACAATACTTTTCACCTCCTTATCCAATGGGTAGGGCCAGTCAATCGGCTATGGTGCAGCAAGGCAGGTCCAGTTGAAGGGGAGGGGCTGGGATGGGTTGTTTGCAGCATGTACTAGGGCCAACAGGGTGGGCCAGGGATCAGTGCTGGGCAGATTCCAGTAGGCTGTGTCTGTGCTGCTCAGCAGTGTGATGTTTAGCACATGGTTCAGGTAGGCATGAAAGAGGGGGAGATTGTCATGTATGGAGCTAATAAGGGCTTGGGAAAGAGGAGAGTGAGGAGAGAGAAACAGGAGCCAAAAACAAACAAGCAAACAAAGGAAAAAGAAAAGAAGAAATAAAAGAGTGCTAAGGGAGCTTGGTAGAAACCCTGGTGGTGTAGTGGTTAAGTGCTACGGCTGCTAAGCAAAGGGTCGGCTGTTCGAATCTGCCAGGTGCTCCTTGGAAACTCTATGGGGCAGTTCTACTCTGTCCTATAGGGTTGCTATGAGTCAGAATCAACTCGATGGCACTGGGTTTGGTTTTTTGGTTTAAGGGAGCTTGCCATGGAGTGGATAGATGAGAAACTGAGGAATGGAGAAAAGCAAAAATGGAAAAAGAAAGAAAAAAAACTAAATAAAAATTTGCAAAGAAAAGTCCCCCGGAGTCCCAGAGTCCCACGAGTGGGGTTGCTTAGACTGGGGAAGGGGCTCCCAGGCTGCACAGTATAGCCTGGCTACAGGGTGTATAGATGTCACATATCACCAGGTATTCAGGAGATAGGAAAAGAAGGTAAGTGTGGACAGATGAGAACTGAGAAATGAAGCAAGACAGAAAGGGAAAAAGATTAAAAAAAAAAGGAAGAAAGAAAAAAAGAAATGCCCCCAGGGATCCCAACTATGCAGCTGTGCAGATTGGCGGAGTGGCTCCTAAGCTGTGCAGTGCAGCCTGGCTAGAAGTGGCTCCCAAACTGCAAAAAGAAAACAAACAAACAAAGCAGAACAAAGCAAAACAAGGCAAAAAAAAGCCCCAGGGATCCCACCAGCATGGTGTTGCGGGTTAGGGGAGTGGTTCCCCAGTTGAGCGTGGCCTCACAGCCCTTCAGGAAGAAGCAAAGATGGCACACAGAGTCAGAGATTCCAGAGAAAGGAGGGGGAAGTGGTAGGAGGCACAGAAGAAACCAAAAGGGGTGGAAAGAACCAGCACCAGCTCAGGGGCCCGGGCAGTGTGGGCAGGGCGAATCCAAGCAGCCTGAGGCTAAAGCAGTTGCCTCCCGGCCAAGAGACTGCAGCTGGCAGGAAGCAGAGGAGGCCGAAGAGGGGAAGGAGAAGGAAAGCGTATATCACTCCTTACTGGGTCCTCTGTCTCCTGCTGGGAACTATGTGAAGCTGCTTTCCTGTACTCTCTGTCCACTGATCTCCGATGTGAGTGGGGCTAATCGAAGTGGCACAGATGCTGCACTTCCCCGCCGGCCAAGCCACTGCAGCCAGCCAGGAAGCTCGGAGGTAGAGTGAGTAGAGAATGGGGGGTGAGAAAGCATGTATCGCTGGTTACTGAGTGTTGTCACCTGCTGGGAATTCCACGAAGCTGCTTTCCCGTGCTCCCTGTGTGCTGATCCCCAACAGGCATCCAAGATTGTGGATCTGTGCTGCGTGAGCTAATGGAGGCTTCTGCACGTATCTCTCTTCACTTTCTGTCTTCTGTCAGTTTCTTATTCTTTTCAGTGCTTGCCTGAGTTCTTTATCTCTTCATTTGAGACTTCAGGTTCCAGGAATGACATTTGTCTCTGTTTTACTTAGTTTTTCGGGTCTTTGGTATCAAGGGATGGCGTGGTGCTTCTGTCTATGGTACCATGTTTGCTGGAAGTCCTGTATTTTGTCTTTTGCTGCTCAAGCTTTTGGTGTCATATTTAAGAATCCGTTGTCAAAAAGTACATCTTTATTCCTTACTACTATGATTTCTTCTAAGAGTTTTATGGTTTTAGTTCTTAAATTTAAATTCTTGATCTGTTTTGTATATGGCGTGATGTATGGGTCTTTATTTTTTTCCATTTTCTCAGCATCATTTATTGAAGAGATTATTCTTCCCACATTCAATTCCTTCGGCGTCCTTGTTGAAAATAAGTTGATCATGGATGTATGGGTTTATTTCAGGACTCTTGGACCTATTCCATTGTTCTATACGTCCATATAATTATACTGGTACCGGACTGTTTTGCTTACTGTAGCTTTATAATACATTTTGAAACTGAGAAGTGTGAGTCCTACAACTTTGTTCTTTTTCAAGATTGCTTTGTCTATTCAGGGATCCTTGCAATTGCATATGAATTTGAGAATTGGATTTTCCATTTCTGCTAAAAAATTTTTGGAATTTTTATAGGAATTGCATTGAATCTATAGATCACTTTGAGTAGTATTGACATCTTAACAATGTAAGTCTTCCAAACCATGAACACATGATGTATTTCTATTTATTTAAGTCTAATTTCTTTCAGCAGTGCTTTACAATTTCTGATGAGCAAGTCTTTTACCACTTTAAATTTTTCCCAGGTATTCAATTCCTTTACATAGAATTGTTTTCTTAATTTTAAAAAATTGTTAATTGTTGGTGTATAGAAATACAACTGATTTTTGTTGATCTTGTATACTCCGTAAATTTTCTGAATTGATTAGCTCTAGTAGCTTTCTTGTGGATTCTTTGCCATTTTCTGTATATAGGATCATATGATCTGTTAATAGAGGCAGCTTTACTTCTTTTTTCCAGTTTGGATACTTTTAATTTATTTTTCTTGCATAATTGCACTGGCTAGAACTTCTAGTACAATGTTAAATAGTGGTGTGAAATCCTTGCCTTGTTTCTGATCTTAAGGAGAAAGCTTTCAGTATTTCACCATATATATATATATTTTTTTTTTGGTTACCTGTATATTGTTTCTGATAATGTTGTTGTTGTTGTTAGGTGCCATCGAGTTGGTTCCAACTGATAGCGACCCTATGCACAACAGAACGAAACACTGCCGGTCCTGCGCTATCCTTAAAATTGTTGTTATGCTTCAGCTCATTGTTGCAGCCACTGTGTCAGTCCACCACGTTGAGGGCCTTCCTCTTTTCCGCTGACCCTGTACTCTGCCAAGCATGATGTCCTTCTCCAGGGACTGATCCCTCCTGACAACATGTCCAAAGAATGTAAGACGCAGTCTCACCATCCTTGCCTCTAAGGAGCATTCTGGCTGCACTTGTTCCAAGACAGATTTGTTCGTTCTTTTGGCAGTCCATGGTATACTCAATATTCTTCGCCAACACTACAGTTCAAAGGCGTCAACTCTTCTTCGGTCTTCCATATTCATTGTCCAGCTTTCACATGCATATGATGCAGTTGAAAATACCATGACTTGGGTCAGACGCACCTTAGTCTTCAGGGTGACATCCTTGCTCTTCAACACTTTGAAGAGGTCCTTTGTAGCAGATTTACCCAATGCAATGCGTCTTTTGATTTCTTGACTGATGCTTCCATGGCTGTTGATTGTGAATCCAAGTAAAATGAAATCCTTGACAACTTCAATCTTTTCTCCGTTTATCATGATGTTGCTTATTGGTCCAGTTGTGAGGATTTTTGTTTTCTTTATGTTGAGGTGTAATCCATACTGAAGGCTGTGGTCTTTGATTTTCATTAGTAAGTGTTTCAAGTCCTCTTCACATTCAGCAAGTAAGGTTGTGTCATTAGCATAACACAGGTTGTTAATGAGTCTTCCTCCAATCCTGATGCCCCGTTCTTCTTCATATAGTCCAGCTTCTCGGATTATTTGCTCAGCGTACAGATTGAATAGGTATGGTGAAAGAATACAACTCTGACACACACCTTTCCTGACTTTAAAACAATCAGTATCCCCTTGTTCTGTCTGAACACCACCTCTTGATCTATGCAAAGGTTCCTCATGAGCACAATTAAGTGTTCTGGAATTCCCATTCTTCCCAGTGTTATCCATAGTTTGTT
Organism: Elephas maximus indicus; assembly: GCF_024166365.1. Lineage (NCBI taxonomy): Eukaryota > Metazoa > Chordata > Mammalia > Proboscidea > Elephantidae > Elephas > Elephas maximus. The sequence continues at coordinate 86,528,310 of NC_064846.1, forward strand.
ATGATCCACACAGTCAAATGCCCTTGCATAGTCAACAAAACAAAGGTAAACATCCTTCTGGTATTCTCTGCTTTCAGCCAGGATCCATCTGACAGCAGCAATGATATCCCTGGTTCCACGTCCTCTTCTGAAACTGGCCTGAATTTCTGGCAGTTCCCTGTCGATATACTGCTGCAGCCATTTTTGAATGATGTTCAGCAAAAGTTTGCTTGCATGTGATATTAATGATATTGTTCTACAATTTCCACATTCGGTTGGATCACCTTTCTTGGGAATAGGCGTAAATATGGATCTCTTCCAGTCAGTTGGCCAGGAAGCTGTCTTTCATATTTCTTGCCACAGACGAGTGAGCACCTCCAGCGCTGCATCTGTTTGTTGAAACATCTCAGTTGATATTCCATCAGTTCCTGGATCCTTGTTTTTCGCCAATGCCTTCAGAGCAGCTTGGAGTTCTTCCTTCAGTACCATCGGTTCCTGATCCTATGCCACCTCTTGAAATGTTTGGACATCAACTAATTCTTTTTGGTATAATGACTCTGTGTATTCCTTCCATCTTCTTTTGATGCTTCTTGCATCATATTATATTTTCCCCATGGAATCCTTCACTATTGCAACTCGAGGCTTGAATTTTTTCTTCAGTTCTTTCAACTTGAGAAACGCTGAGTGTGTTCTTCCCTTTTGGTTTTCCATCTCCAGCTCATGGCACATGTCATTATAATACTTTACTTTGTCTTCTCGAGAGGCCCTTTGAAATCTTCAGTTCTTTTACTTCATCAGTTCTTCCTTTTGCTTTAGCTGCTTGATGTTCGAGAGCAAGTTTCAGAGTCTCCTCTGACATCCATATTGGTCTTTTCTTTCTTTCCTGTCTTTTCAATGACCTCTTGCTTTCTTCACGTATGATGTCCTTGATGTCATTCCACAATTCGTCTGGTCTTCAGTCACTAGCGTTCAATGGGTCAAATCTATTTTTGAGATGGTCTTTAAATTCAGGTATGATATACTCAAGGTCATATTTTGGCTCTCGTGGACTTGCTCTGATTTTCTTCAGTTTCAGCTTGAATTTGCAAATGAGCAATTGATGCTCTGTTCCACAGTTGGCCCCTGGCCTTGTCCTGACTGATGATATTGAGCTTTTCCATCGTCTCTTTCCACAGATGTAGTCAATTTGATTTCTGTGTGTTCCATCTGGCGAGGTCCGTGTGTATAGTCGCCGTTTATGTTGGTGAAAGAAGGTATTCGCAATGAAGAATTCATTTGTCTTGTAAAAGTCTATCATTCAATCTCCGGCATTGTTTCTATCACCAAGGCCATATTTTCCAACTACTGATCCTTCTTCTTTGTTTCCAACTTTCACATTCTAATCACCAGTAATTAGCAATGCATCTTGATTGCATGTTCGATCAATTTCAGAGTGCACTTTGGCCCTAGTGGTTGGTGTGTAAACTTGAATAACAGTTATGTTTACTCGTCTTCCTTGCAGGCATATGGATATTTTCCTATCAGTGACAGAATTGTACTTCAGGATAGATCTTGAAATGTTTTTTTTTTTAATAACTTTTATTAAGCTTCAAGTGAACGTTTACAAATCCAATCAGTCTGTCACATATAAGTTTACATACATCTCACTCCCTACTCCCACTTGCTCTCCCCTTCTTGAGTCAGCCCTTTCAGTCTCTCCTTTCTTGACAATTTTGCCGGCTTCCCTCTCTCTCTATCCTCCCATCCCCCCTCCAGACAAGAGTTGCCAACACAATCTCAAGTGTCCACCTGATATAATTAGCTCACTCTTCATCAGCGTCTCTCTCCCACCCGCTGACCAGTCCCTTTCATGTCTGATAAGTTGTCTTCGGGGATGGTTCCTGTCCTGTGCCAACAGAAGGTCTGGGGACCATGGCCGCCGGGATTCCTCCAGTCTCAGTCAGACCATTAAGTTTGGTCTTTTTATGAGAATTTGGGGTCTGTATCCCACTGATCTCCTGTCCCCTCAGGGGTCCTCTGCTGTGCTCCCTGTCAGGACAGTCACCGATTGTGGCCGGGCACCAACTAGTTCTTCTGGTCTCAGGATGATGTAGGTCTCTGGTTCATGTGGCCCTTTCTGTCTCTTGGGCTCTTAGTTGTCGTGTGGCCTTGGTGTTCTTCATTTTCCTTTGCTCCAGGTGGATTGAGACCAATTGATGCATCTTAGATGGCTGTTTGTTAGCATTTAAGACCCCAGATGCCACATTTCAAAGTGGGATGCAGAATGATTTCATGATAGAATTATTTTGCCAATTGACTTAGAAGTCCCTGCAAACCATGTTCCCCAGACCCCCGCGCTTGCTCCGCTGACCTTTGAAGCATTCATTTTATCCCGGAAACTTCTTTGCTTTTGGTCCAGTCCAATTGAGCTGACCTTCCATGTATTGACTGTTGTCTTTCCCTTCACCTAAAGCAGTTCTTATCTGCTGATTAATCAATAAAAAACCCTCTCCCACCCTCCCTCCCTCCCCCCCTCGTAACCACAAAAGTATGTGTTCTTCTCAGGTTTACTATTTCTCAAGATCTTATAATAGTGGTCTTATACAATATTTGTCCTTTTGCCTCTGACTAATTTCACTCAGCATAATGCCTTCCAGGTTCCTCCATGTTATGAAATGGTTCAGAGATTCGTCACTGTTCTTTATCAATGCGTAGTATTCCATTGTGTGAATATACCACAATTTATTTACCCATTCATCCGTTGATGGTCACCTTGGTTGCTTCCAACTTTTTGCTATTGTAAACAGAGCTGCAATAAACATGGGTGTGCATATATCTGTTTGTATGAAGGCTCTTGTATCTCTAGGGTATATTCCCAGGAGTGGGATTTCTGGGTTGTATGGTAGTTCTATTTCTAACTGTTTAAGATAATGCCAGATAGATTTCCAAAGTAGTTGTACCATTTGACATTCCCACCAGCAGTGTATGAGAGTTCCAATCTCTCCGCAGCCTCTCCAACATTTATTATTTTGTGTTTTTTGGATTAATGCCAGCCTTGCTGGTGTGAGATGGAATCTCATCGTAGTTTTAATTTGCATTTCTCTAATGGCTAATGATCGAGAGCATTTTCTCATGTATCTGTTGGCTGCCCGAATATCTTCTTTAGTGAAATGTGTGATCATATCCTTTGCCCACTTCTTGATTGGGTTGTTTGTCTTTTTGTGGTTGAGTTTTGACAGAATCATGTAGATTTTAGAGATCAGGCGCTGTTCGGAGATGTCATAGCTGAAAATTCTTTCCCAATCTGTAGGTGGTCTTTTTACTCTTTTGGTGAAGTCTTTAGATGAGCATAGGTGTTTGATTTTTAGGAGCTCCCAGTTATCGGCTTTCTCTTCATCATTTTTGGTAATGCTTTGTATTCTGTTTATACCTTGTATTAGGGCTCCTAGGGTTGTCCCAATTTTTTCTTCCATGATCTTTATCGTTTTAGTCTTTATGTTTAGGTCTTTGATCCACTTGGAGTTAGTTTTTGTGCATGGTGTGAGGTATGGGTCCTGTTTCATTTTTTTGCAAATGGATATCCAGTTATGCCAGCACCATTTGTTAAAAAGGCTATCTTTTCCCCAATTAATTGACACTGGTCCTTTGTCAAATATCAGCTGCTCATACGTGGATGGATCTATGTCTGGGTTCTCAATTCTGTTCCACTGGTCTATGTGCCTGTTGTTGTGCCAGTACCAGGCTGTTTTGACTACTGTGGCTGTATAATAGGTTCTGAAGTCAGGTAAAGTGAGGCCTCCCACTTTCTTCTTCTTTTTCAGTAGTGCTTTGCTTATCCGGGGCTTCTTTCCCTTCCATATGAAATTGGTGATTTGTTTCTCTATCCCCTTAAAATATGACATTGGAATTTGGATCGGAAGTACGTTAAATGTATAGATGGCTTTTGGTAGAATAGACATTTTTATTATGTTAAGTCTTCCTATCCATGAGCAAGGTATGTTTTTCCACTTAAGTATGTCCTTTTGAATTTCTTGTAGTAGAGCTTTGCAGTTTTCTTTGTATAGGTCTTTTACATCCTTGGTAAGATTTATTCCTAAGTATCTTATCTTCTTGGGGGCTACTGTGAATGGTATTGATTTGGTTATTTCCTCTTCGGTGTTCTTTTGTTGATGTAGAGGAATCCAAGTGATTTTTGTATGTTTATTTTATAACCTGAGACTCTTCCAAACTCTTCTATTAGATTCAGTAGTTTTCTGGAGGATTCCTTAGGGTTTTCTGTGTATATAATCATGTCATCTGCAAATAGTGATAACTTTACTTCTTCCATGCCAATCCGGATACCTTTTATTTCTTTGTCTAGCCTAATTGCCCTGGCTAGGACTTCCAGCACGATGTTGAATAAGAGCGGTGATAAAGGGCATCCTTGTCTGGTTCCCGTTCTCAAGGGAAATGCTTTCAGGTTCTCTCCATTTAGAGTGATATTGGCTATTGGCTTTGCATAGATGCCCTTTATTACCTTGAGGAATTTTCCTTCAATTCCTATTTTGGTAAGAGTTTTTATCATAAATGGGTGTTGGACTTTGTCAAATGCCTTTTCTGCATCAATTGATAAGATCATGTGGTTTTTATCTTTTGTTTTATTTATGTGATGGATTACATTAATGGTTTTTCTGATATTAAACCAGCCTTGCATACCTGGTATAAATCCCACTTGATCAGGGTGAATTATTTTTTTGATGTGTTGTTGGATTCTCTTGGCTAGAATTTTGTTGAGGATTTTTGCATCAATGTTCATGAGGGATATAGGTCTATAATTTTCTTTTTTTGTAATGTCTTTACCTGGTTTTGGTATCAGGGAGATGGTGGCTTCATAGAATGAGTTGGGTAGTATTCCGTCATTTTCTATGCTTTGGAATACCTTCAGAAGTAGTGGTGTTAAGTCTTCTCTGAAAGTTTGGTAGAACTCTGCAGTGAAGCCGTCCGGGCCAGGGCTTTTTTTTGTTGGAAGTTTTTTGATTACCGTTTCAATCTCTTTTTTTGTTATGGGTCTATTTAGTTGTTCTACTTCTGAATGTGTTAGTTTAGGTAGGTAGTGTTTTTCCAGGAATTCATCCATTTCTTCCAGGTTTTCAAATTTGTTAGTGTATAATTTTTCATAATAATCTGAAATGATTGTTTTAATTTCATTTGTTTCTGTTGTGATGTGGTCCTTCTCGTTTCTTATTCGGGTTATTTGTTTCCTTTCCTGTATTTCTTTAGTCAGTCTAGCCAATGGTTTATCAATTTTGTTAATTTTTTTGAAGAACCAGCTTTTGGCTTTGTTAATTCTTTCAATTGTTTTTCTGTTCTCTAATTCATTTAGTTCAGCTCTAATTTTTATTATTTGTTTTCTTCTGGTGCCTGATGGATTCTTTTGTTGCTCATTTTCTATTTGTTCAAGTTGTAGGGACAGTTCTCTGGTTTTGGCTCTTTCTTCTTTTTGTATGTTTGCATTTATCGATATAAATTGGCCTCTGAGCACTGCTTTTGCTGTGTCCCAGAGGTTTTGATAGGAAGTATTTTCATTCTCGTTGCATTCTATGAATTTCCTTATTCCCTCCTTGTTGTCTTCTATAACCCAGTCTTTTTTCAGGAGGGTATTGTTCATTTTCCAAGTATTTGATTTCTTTTCCCTAGTTTTTTTGTTATTGCTTTCTAGTTTTATTGCCTTGTGGTCTGAGAAGATGCTTTGTAATATTTCGATGTTTTGGACTCTGCAAAGGTTTGTTTTATGACCTAATATGTGGTCTATTCTAGAGAATGTTCCATGTGCGCTAGAAAAAAAAGTATATTTTGCAGCAGTTGGGTGGAGAGTTCTGTATAAGTCAATGAGGTCAAGTTGGTTGATTGTTGTAATTAGATCTTCCGTGTCTCTATTGAGCTTCTTACTGGATGTCCTGTCCTTCTCCGAAAGTGGTGTGTTAAAGTCTCCTACTATAATTGTGGAGGTATCTATCTCACTTTTCAATTCTGTTAAAATTTGATTTATGTATCTTGCAGCCCTGTCATTGGGTGCATAAATATTTAATATGGTTATGTCTTCCTGATCAATTGTCCCTTTTATCATTATATAGTGTCCTTCTTTATCCTTTGTGGTGGATTTAAGTCTAAAGTCTATTTTGTCAGAAATTAATATGGCTACTCCTCTTCTTTTTTGCTTATTGTTTGCTTGATATACTTTTTTCCATCCTTTGAGTTTTAGTTTGTTTGTGTCTCTAAGTCTAAGGTGTGTCTCTTGTAGGCAGCATATAGATGGATCGTGTTTCTTTATCCAGTCTGTGACTCTCTGTCTCTTTATTGGTGCATTTAGTCCATTTACATTCAGCGTAATTATAGATAAATAAGTTTTTAGTGCTGTCATTCTGATGCCTTTTTATGTGTGTTGTTGACAATTTCATTTTTCCACATACTTTTTTGTGCTGAGGCGTTTTTCTTAGTAAATTGTGAGATCCTCATTTTCATAGTGTTTGACTTTATGTTAGTTGAGTCGTTACGTTTTCCTTGGCTTTTATCTTGAGTTATAGAGTTGTTATACCTTTTTGTGGTTACCTTATTATTTACCCCTATTTTTCTAAGTAAAAACCTAACTTGTATTGTTCTATATCGCCTTGTATCACTCTCCATATGGCAGTTCAATGCCTTCTATATTTAGTCCCTCTTTTTGATTATTGTGATCTTTTACCTATTGACTTCCATGATTCCCTGTTATGTGTATTTTTTTTAATTAATCTTAATTTGTTTGTTTTTGTGATTTCCCTATTTGAGTTGATATCAGGACGTTCTGTTTTGTGACCTTGTGTTGTGCTGATATCTGATATTATTGGTTCTCTGACCAAACAATATCCTTTAGTATTTCTTGTAGCTTTGGTTTGGTTTTTGCAAATTCTCTAAACTTGTGTTTGTCTGTAAATATCTTAAATTCGCCTTCATATTTCAGAGAGAGTTTTGCTGGATATATGATCCTTGGCTGGCAGTTTTTCTCCTTCAGTGTTCTGTATATGTCGTCCCATTCCCTTCTTGCCTGCATGGTTTCTGCTGAGTAGTCAGAACATATTCTTATTGATTCTCCCTTGAAGGAAACCTTTCTTTTCTCCCTGGCTGCTTTTAAAATTTTCTGTTTATCTTTGGTTTTGGTGAGTTTGATGATAATATGTCTTGGTGTTTTTGTTTTTGGATCAATCTTAAATGGGGTTCGATGAGCATCTTGGATAGATATCCTTTCGTCTTTCATGATGTCAGGGAAGTTTTGTGTCAGGAGTTCTTCAACTATTTTCTCTGTGTTTTCTGTACCCCCTCCCTGTTCTGGGACTCCAATCACCCGCAGGTTATCCTTCTTGATAGAGTCCCACATAATTCTTAGGGTTTCTTCATTTTTTTAAATTCTTTTATCTGATTTTTTTCAGCTATGTTGGTGTTGATTCCCTGGTCCTCCAGATGTCCCAGTCTGCATTCTAATTTCTCGAGTCTGCTCCTCTGACTTCCTAGTGCGTTGTCTAATTCTGTAATTTTATTGTTAATCTTTTGGATTTCTACATGTTGTCTCTCTATGGATTCTTGCAACTTATTAATTTTTCCACTATGTTCTTGAATAATCTTTTTGAGTTCTTCAACAGCTTTATCGGTGTGTTCCTTGGCTTTTTCTGCAGTTATCCTAATTTCATTTGTGATATCTTTAAGCATTCTGTAAATTAGTTTTTTATATTCTGTATCTGATAATTCCAGGATTGTATCTTCATTTGGGAAAGGTTTTGATTCTTTTGTGTAGGGGGTTGGAGAAGCTGTCAGGGTCTGCTTCTTTAAGTGGTTTGATATGGATTGTTGTCTCCGAGCCATCACTGGGAAACTAGTTTTTCCAGAAAATCCGCTAAAAAAAAATGCAGTCAGATTCCTGTCAGAGTTCTCCCTCTGGCTCTGGCTATTCGGATGTTAATGAAGCCACCTGGGGAGGGTGGGGGAGGGAACAGAGAGATAGGAGAGTAGCACCTCAGAATATAGGCAGAGTTGCTTGTCTTGCTTGGAATGACTATTATATCTGAGATTCCCGTGGGAGTGTCGCCTATGTGTGCTGGCTGTGTGGAGATTGCCCCCGGGGGGTCTGGCCCGCTGGAGTCACGGTCAGATCCTCCGCTTCCAGCCCAAGCCCAGCGTCAAGGCTCCCCTACTGAGACGGTGCACTCTTGACTCCAAAATCAGTCGGTGCCTCCCGGGGACTTCTCGTCCCTCCAGCCGCGTGGCCGTGCCGCCCCCGAGAACCAGTTGGGCCCCCTCCCAGGGTTAGTTCAGATGGGTGGAGCAGCTCCCCGTGCTTGTGCCGTGACCGAGTGTCCCGGCTGGGACGCTGTTCTCCCCGCTCCAATACCAGTCGCTGCCTCCCAGGGACTTCTCCTATCGGCTGCGTCCCACGCCGCCCACGGAACCGGCTGGTCCCCCTCCCGGGGTTAGTTCAGGGGGGTGGAGCAGCTCTCTGTGCTTGTGCCGTACCTGACTGGTACGCTGGCTCCAGGCTCTGGAAACAATCGCTGCTTCCCCGTATTAGTTCGTTCTCCGTCTCTAAATCTGTGTTTGTTGTTCAGTGTTTGTAGATTGTTATGTATGTGATCGATTCACTTGTTTTTCCGTGTCTTTGTTGTAAGAGGGATCCGAGGTAGCGTCTGCCTAGTCCGCCATCTTGGCTCTGCCTCCTTGAAATGTTTTTTTTGACGATGAATGCAACACCATTCCTCTTCGAGTTGTCATTCCCAGCATAGTAGACTATATGATTGTCGAATTCAAAATGGCCAGTACCAGTCCATTTCAGCTCACTAATGCCTAGGATATTGATGTTTATGTGTTCCATTTCATTTTTGACGATTTCCAATTTTTCTAGAGTCATACTTTGTACCTTCCATGTTCTGATTATTAATGGATGTTTGCAGCTGTTTCTTCTCACTTTGAGTCATGCCACATCAGCAAACGAAGGTCCCAAAAGCTTTACTCCATCCACGTCATTAAGGTTGACTTTACTTTGAGAAGGCGTCTCTCCCAGTCATCTTTTGAGTGCCTTCCAACCTGAGGGGCTCATCTTCCAGCACTATATCAGACAATGTTCCGCTGCTATTTGTAAGGTTTTCACTGGCTAATGCTTTTCAGAAGTAGACTGCCCAGTCCTTCTCTCTAGTCTGTCTTAGTCTGGAAGCTCAGCTGAATCCTATCCTCCATGGGTGACCCTGCTTGTATCTGAATACTGGTGGCATAGCTTCCAGCATCACAGCAACACGCAAGCCCCCACAGTACGACAAACTGACTGACATGTTGGGGAGGTGTAATTAGTTTATACAAAAAAACAAAAACCAGTTGCCACTGAGTCAATTATGATTCATGGTAATCCCACATGTTGCAGGGTAGAACTCCACTCCATAGGGTTTTCATGGCTATGACCTTTAGGAAAGATAACTCCAGGCTTTTCTTCCAAGGTGCCTCTGGGTCAGTTCTAACGGCCACCTTTTGATTAGCAGCTGGTGCTTAACTGTTGTGCCACCCAAGGACTACAGAGCTATAAATTGGTTTATAGCTCTGTTTAAATTCCCTGTTTCTTTATTGATCTTCTTTCTGGATGTTCTGTCCATTATTTAAAGTGGTGTATTGAAGTCTCCAATTATTATTGTAGAACTGTCTAGTTCTCCCTTCAGTCTGGCAGTATTTCCTTCATATATTTTGGAGCTCTGATGTTAGGTGCATATGTATTTATAATTTTTATAGCTTCTTATCTCTTTTATTGTTTATAATGCCCTTCTTTGTCTCTTATAATAGAATTTCATTTAAAGACTTTTATCCTATATTAAGATTACCACCCCAAAGGTCACTTGGTTACTATTTGCATGGAATATTTTTCCATCCTTTTGTTTTCAAACTATTTGTGTCTTTCTTGTGTGTCTAAGGTATGTCTCTTGCAGATAGTATACAGATGGATTATGTTTTTAATTCATTCTGCCAATATCTGCCTTTTGATTGGAGAGTTTAATACAATTACATATGAAGTAATTATCAATAAGGAGGAATTTACTTCTGCAATTTTGCTGTTTGTTTTTTATTACTCATATCTTTTTTGGTCCCTCTTTTTCTTCAATACTGACTTAGTTTGTGTTGAGTTGATATTTTGTAGTGAATCGTTTTTATTCCATCCTCTTTTCCTTTTGTGTATATTTTAAAAATATTTTCTTTTTGATTACCCTAGGGAGTACATTTAACATTTTTTTTTTGCAGTTCTTTTTTTTTCATTTTTCTTTTATTTTCAGTGAAAATATACACCACAAAACCTACACCCATTCAACAATTTCTACATTTACAGACTGGTGACATTGGTTATAATCTTCGTATTGAGTCATCATTCTTGCCATCTCTATTCATATTGTTTCACCACTGCTAACTTAGACTCTCTGCCCCCTAAACTTTTCATCTATGCTTTTGAGTTACTGTTGTCAATTTGATCTCATATAGATAATTCTTTAAAAGGGCTCAGTGTTCAAGATAAACATCCTTTACTAATTGGGCTAAGCCGTTGTTTAGTTAAACATGACTTCTGGGGGTATTTTTGGCTCAAGGTTTAACAATTATCTCAGGGCAATAGATTCAGGGGATACCCCAGTCCCAGTGGGTCCAGTAAGACTGGTTTTCATAAGAATTTGCAACTCTTTCCAACATGTTTCCTCCTTTTGATCAGGATGCTTCTAATGTGTCCTTTATCAAAACGTTTAATAATGGTAGCCAGGCACCATCCAGTTCTTCCGGCCTCATAGCTCATGGAGTCACATAAAACCGTAGTCTATTTCTTTGTGTGATTCCTGAGTCTCCTTCCTCTGCTGCTCCAGGTCAGTAGAGACCAATTGTTGTATCTTGGATGGCTGTTTGTAAGCTTCTAACACCCCAGGCACTACTCACCAAACTAGAAGGTAGAACATAAACTCTAAAAACAATGTTTGGCCAATTGACTGGACAGACACATGAAACTATGACGCTCGACCTACGAACCAAGAAAACTAATCCAAGGAGGTGTTTAGTTTTACCTAAGTAGTATTAGAAGTTGCAACCTCTTTTTTTTTTTTTTTTTTTTTGCTGCCATTGCTATTGCTTTTGTAAAATTATATATAATATGACATTTGCCATTTTGCCTTTTTTTCTGGTGTACAGCTTAGGGATATCAGTTACATTAGTCAAGTGTAACTATTACCCTTAGTTGATGCCAATTTTCCCATCACTAAAAACAAAAATTTACTCATCACAGAGAATGATTCCCTCTCTCCCTCCCCCATCTTGACTGTGGTAACCACTAATAACCACTGGTTTCTATATATTTGCTTATCCTTGTCATTTCCTGTAAGTGAGATTATACAATATTTGACCTTTTGTGATTGACTTATTTCATTCAGCATAATGTCTTCGAGGTTCATCCATGTTGTATTATGGGTTAGGACTACATTTCTCTTTATGACTGAGGAGAATTCTGTTGTATGCACCCATGACATTTTGTTTACCCATTTATCTGTTGGTGGGTACTTTGGTTTTTTCCATCATTTTGCTATTGTGAATAGTGCTGCAATGAACATAGGTGTGCATATGTCTGTTGTGTTACTATTTTTATGTCCCTAGGGTATATACCTAGGGGTAAAATTGCTGGTTCATATGATAGTTCTATTTCTAATTCTTTGAGGAATTGCCATACTGTTTTTCACAATCGTGCCATTTTACATTCCACCAACAATGGATAAAGGTTCCAATATCCCCACAACCTTGCCAACATTTCTTATCTTCTGTTCTGTTTTTTGATCATTACCTTTCTCATAGGGATGAGGTGGTACCTCATTTAGTTTTGATTTGCATGGTGGCATAGTGGTTAAGTGCTACAGCTGCTAACCAAAAAGTTGGCAGTTCAAATCCACCAGGCACTCCTTGGAAACTCTATGGGGCAGTTCTACTCTGTCCTATAGGGTCGCTATGAGTCGGAATTGACTCCATGGCAGTGGGTTTAATGACTAATGACCTTGAGCATCTTTTCATGAGCTTCTGGCTACTTGAATATCCTCTTTGGTGAAGTGTCTGTTCATGTCCTTTTCCCATTTTTTGACTGGGTTGTTTGTCTTTTTGTTGTTAAGTTGTAGGAGTTTTATATATATTCTGGATACTATACCCTTATCAAATACAGGGTTCCTGACGATTTTTTCACAATCTATTGGTTGTCTTTTTAGTCTTTAAATAAAGTATTTTGATGAATATAAGTATTTAATTTTCATGAGGTTCAGTTACCACATTTTTACACAAATAATATGCACCTTCTACATTTGTTTGCCAACCGCGCCCTCCCCCCCAGTCAGGTATTTTCATAAGCGCTGCTACTCCAATTTTTTTTTACATGTTGCAATAAAAAGTTAGCATAATGTGCTTACAAAAATACCTTGTGGGGGGAGGATGCAATTGGCAAGCAAATGCAGGTGGCTCATGTTATTCATGTAAAAATATGGTATCTACTTTGTCTTCTGCTGCTCGTGCGTTTATTGTATTTGATAACCTGTTAAGTAAAACTAGTTCCCATAGTTTCACCCTTATATTTTCCCCCAAGAACTTTGATTTTAGATTTAACATTTAGGTCCTTGACCCATTTTTAATTAATTTTTCTGTATGGTGTGAATATGGGTCCTGCTCACTTTTCTGCATATGGAAATCCAATTTTCCTAACACCATTTGTTGAAGAGACTGTTACTTCCCCCATTGAATGGGCTTAGCACCCTTATAGAAAATTAGTTCACTATAAACCAAAACAAACCAAACCTGTTGCCGTAGAGTTGAATCTGATCCATAGTGACCCTATAGGACAGAGTAGAACAGCCCCATAGGGTTTCCAAGGAGCGGCTGGTGGATTCAAACTTCAGACCTTTTGATTAGCAGTTGAGCTCTTAACCACTGCACCACCAGGGCTCCAACAGAGCCTTACAGCACATGAAAGAAAAAAACAGACAAATTCACAATAATAGTTGGGTATTTCAATTACCCAATTTCACCAACTGATAGAACTACTGGACAGAAAATCTGCAAAGATATAAAACTGAGCAATACAATCAACCAATCAGTTTGTTTCTGGGCTTGCAATTCTATTCCACTGGCCTATGTATCTGTCATCAAACCAGTGCCACACTGTTTGATTACTGTACTGTATAGTATGTTATGAAATAAGAAAATGTGAGGCCTACCCTCTTCTTCAAAATTGCCTTGACTGTTCCTGGACTCTATCCTTTCCATATAAAGTTAAGGATTAGTTTTTCCATTACTGTAAAAAAATGCTGTTGGAATTTTTATCTGGATTGCATTGAATCTACAGATTGCTTTTGGTGGCACTCACATTTTAGCAATATTGTCTTGCAATCCATGAACATGAAATATCTTTCCATTTATTAAGTCTGTGTTAGTCTCTTGGAGCAATGGTTTATGGTTTTCATTGTATAAGTCCTTTACATTCATGGTTAGGCTTATTCCCAGGTATTTTATTCATTTAGGTGCTATTGTAAATGTTATTGTTTTCTTGATTTCCTCTTCAAATTTTTCCCGTGTACAGAAACTCAACAGAGTTGTGTGCATTGATCTTGTATCCTGCAACCTTACTAAATTCTTCCAATAGTTCTAGCAGCTTTCTTGTGAATTCTTCAGGGTTTTCTATGTATAGGATCATGTCTTCTGCAAGTATAGTTTTATTTCTTCCTTTCCAATTTGTATACATTTTATTTCTTTTTCTTGCCTTATTGTTTTGATTAAGACTTCCAGTACAATATTAAATAGAAGTGGTGATAGTGGGCATCCTTGTCTCATTCCTATTCTTGAGGGGAAAGATTTGTTTTTCTCCTTTGAGTATAATGTTGGCTGTTGGTTTTTCATAGATGCCCTTAATCATGTTGAGGAAATTCCCTTCTAATCCTATCTTGCTGAGAGTTTTTTTTTTTAATCAGGATAGTGTTTTGGGTTTTGTCAAATGCTTTTCCTGCGTCTATTGAGGTGATAATGGTTTCACTTTGCTAGTATTTTGTTGAGTATTTTCATCAGGGATATCGGTTTGTAGTTTTCTTGTGGTGCCTTTGTCTGGTTTTGGTATCAGTGTTATGCTTGCCTCATAGAATGAATTTGGTAGTCTTCCCTCCTCTTCCATTTTTTGGGAAAAGTTTGAATAGGATTGGTGTCGTATCTTCTATATATGTTTGATAGTATTCCCCTGTGAAGCCATCTGGTCCAGGACTTTTATTTGGGAGATTTTTGATTACTGATTCTATCTCTTTGATTATTATGGGTCTGTTGAGAGCCATTGTTTCTTTTTGACTCAGTGTAGGGAGTTTATGATTTCTGAGGGATTTATCCATTTCTTCTTAGTTATCAAATTTGTTGGCATACTTTTCATAATATTCCCTTATTTTTTCCTGAAAGGTTCAATTGTAATGTCCCTGCTTTCATTTCTAATTTTAGATATTTTCACCTTTTCTTTTTTTTTTCTTTGTCACTCTAGACAATGGTTTGTCATTTTGTTGATCTTTTCAAGCAACCCACTTCTGGTTTTGTTGATTCCTCTATTGCTTTTCTATTCCTCTTATTTCTGCTCCAATCTTTATTATTCCCTTTCTTCTGGTAGTTTTGGGCTTGGTTTGCTCTTCCTTTTCTAATTTCTCAAGTTGTAGAGTTAGACTGTTTATTTGGGATTTTTTTTTAAATATAAGCATTTGTTGCCATACATTTCCCTTTGAGAATTTCCTTCATTGCATCCCATAGGTATGTTGTGTTTTTATTCTTATTAGATTTTAAGTGTTTTTTAAATTTTTCTCTCGATTTCTTCTAAGACCCACTGGTTGCTTATCAGTGTGTTAGTTTTCACTTTTGTATTTTTTCTAGTTTTCTTTCTGTTATTAATTTCTAGTTTTATTTCATTGTGTTCAGGAAAGATACTTTGTATTATTTCATTCTTTTCAAATTTATTGAGAGTTGTTCTGTGTCCAAAGATATGATGTATCCTGGAGAATGTTCCATTTGCACTGGAGAAGAATGTAAATTTTGCAGTTGTTGGATGGAGTGTTCTATATACGTCTGTTAAGTCTAGTTGGTTAATGATGTTATTCTAGTCTTTTCTTTCTTTATTGATCTTCTTTCTAGTTGTTCTATCCAATGTTGAAAGTGGTGTATTAAAGTCTCCAACTGTTCTTGTAGACCTGCCTATTTCTCCCTTCAATTCTGTCAGAATTTGCTTTATAATTTTTGGGCTCTGATCTTAGGTGCATATTTATAATTATTTTGTCTTCTTGATGAATTGACCATTTTACCAATATTAAGTGTCCTTTGTCTCTTTAACTTAAAGTCTAATTTTTCTGATATTAAAATTGCCATACCTGCTCTTTTTTGATTACTACTTGCACGGAATTTCCCCCCCATCCTTTCGCTTTTAATCTATTCTTGTCTTTGTGCCTGAGGTGTGCCTCTTGTAGACAACACATAGATGGGTAATTTTTTTTAATCCATTCTGCTACCACCCTCTGTCTCTTTATTGGAGCATTTAATCCATTTATATTTAAGGTAATTGCCAATTAATGAGGATTTAGTTCTCCCATTTTATTATATGTTTTTCTTTTTTTCTGCATGATGCGTGTTTTTTTCCTTTTCTTCCAGGGCTGACTTCTTTTGTGAATAGATTTTCTATCTCTCCTTTATCTTATTTATTTACTAATATTTGTGTGTTCTGAGCCATTATGTTTCTCTTCTTATTTTGGTTGTAATTTTTATTTACTTTCTTTGTACTTACCCTGAATGTTACATTTAATATCTTACATTTAAAACAACCTGGTTTATATTGATACCACCTTAACCTCATTAACATACAAAAATTCTAAACCTACACCAATCCTCCCCTGCCCCTCCCATTTATGTCACTGTTATCATCAATTACAATTTTAACTCTTGGCTTCTCTGCAATCTAAATTTATGATTATGAGTATAAATTTTTTTGTTTTTCCAATTTTTTCCTTGTATTTGGCATCCGGAAGGATATACCCTTTGTATTTGCCATCCAGAAATAGCCTTGAATCTGAGAATTATACTAACAAGACTTTCCCTTTATTGGGATTTTTTCTTTTCTTTTTTCTTTACCTTTGTATGTATCTCTTCCGATGACTGTCTAGTGTCATTATATTTTCTTTGGAAGACTATAGCATCTCTTGTAGGATAAGCCTAGTGGTAACATTTTTTTTAGTTTTTATTTATCTCGAGATGTCTTAATTTCACCCTCATTTTTGAAAGACAGTTGTGTTGGGTATAATATTTTTGGCTGGCAGTTCTTTTCTTTTAGCACTTTAAATATGTCATCCCACTACCTTCTTGCCTGCATGATTTCTGAAGAGAAATTGGCATTTAATCTTATTAAGGATCCTTTGGATGTGATACTCGTTGCTGTCGAGTCAATTCTGACTCATACCGACCCTACAAGATAGAGTAGAACCATCCCATAGGGTTTCCAAGGAGCACCTAATAGATTTGAACTGCCAACCTTTTGGTTAGCAGCTGTAGGTCCTAACCACTACACCACCAGGGTGAGTCGGAATTGATGGCACTGGGTTTGGGATGTGATATTTTGCTTCTTTCATGCTACTCTCAGAATTTCCTCTTTGTCCTCGATTTTCAAGAGTTTGCTTATGATATGCATTGATGTGGTCCTTTTAGAATTTATCTTAATTGGAGTTTGCTGAACTTCTTGGATGTGAAATATCCTGTCTTTGATCATATTTGGGACATTTTCTATCATTACTTTTTCAAATATTCTTTCTGAGTATTTCTTCTCTTTCTGGAAATCTCGTAATGCATATATTATTCCTCTTGATGGTATCCCATATACCCCTTAGGCTATGTTCATTTTTCTTCACTCTTTTTTCTATTTGCTCCTCAGACTGAACAATCCCAAAAGTCCTGTGTTCAAGACCACTGATTTCTGTCTTCAGTCTTTTCAATTCTACTGCCAAATCCTCTCGTAGTATTATCCATTTCTGTAATTTTTAAGCTCCAGTATTTCTGTTTGATTTTTTAAAAATCTGATCTCTTTATTAAAATTATCATTTTGTTTTTTTACTGTTTTCTTTATTTCTTTTAGAACTTTAGCTGTGCTTTCCCTTATCTCTTTCATCATAGTTAATACTGTTGCTTTACAGTTTTTGTCAAGTGATTCCATTGTCTGTCCTTCCTCAGAATAGTTTCTATCCCTTTGTTTTTGTCACTTGCATGATACATCCTTTCCGGTCTCTTCATATCTTTTTTAGTTGCCTGCTGTCTTTGAGACATTAAGTTGTTTTACTTTGCTATATCAGGAGGTTAGAGTCTTCCCCTTCTCAACAGATTGCTCCTCTTCTTTATTTTTATTAATGATACTTTATATTATTAAAGGTTTTATTTCTCTGCTTCTATTCCAGCCTCTACATCTACTTGTGCTTCCTTTTGTTGCTTCTAATTGGTATCCATGCTCAAGGGCACCAGTCATCACTGTTTCACCACTCAATTCCCCTAACTGGGGATAATTATATAGTCACTACAACACTGAACTCTGTAAATTGTAGTACTTGTGGTTGCCTTCCATCCAACTACTGGGGTCACTGACTATGTTACTCTGGTACCAGACTTCTATCTAAGAGATGCCAGATATCCCCCTTCAGTTCTTACCCCCTGTTAGGAAATACCAGCTGTCTCTGATTGCTCATCAAATATCTCCTCTTCCCTTTGAGGGCCAGCTATATAACTCTGATGTTAGGCCTCCCACCCAGGAGCTACAGCTGTCACACACATGCCTGAAGACTCCTCTCCCTGGCTCAGGGGATGCACTATATCAGCCTCAGAGTCTTACCTTGGAAACTGTGGCCATTGCTGATTCACCACATGTTTCCACTGTTTATGACCACCAGTCTACACTATACTCACCTCATTGTTTCTTCTCGGGATTCACAGAATCTCCTGCCAAGCAGTTCTCTCTTAGCCACACTGTCCCAATACTGGTTGTTTGGATGTTTTGGCCCACACTGTGTCAACCTCACTTCTCTGTGCCTAGAATAACTGCTCATGCCCTGAGGTCCATGTTGCACCCTGGGTCAGCTGACAGGCAGCTGCTGAGTGGTTACCAGGTTTCTCTCTGTTGTGCTTGTGTGAACAGGGGAGGAGGCATTCCAGACATTATTCCCAGGAGCTCTGTTTCGTTTGTTTGTTTGTTTGTTTCATGGCCACTAGATGGTGGGTAGGATCCAAGGCTACTTTACGGGTATGCAACTGGTGGGTGGGTCCATGGTGCTGGTGGGTGGGTCCACAGTTGCAGGTAGTCTTGTCAGGTGTGGTTTTGGGTTAGAACCAAGTCACAGGTAGGTGGTTTTACAGCAGTAGTGGGAGAGTCCACATCTGGTGGGCAGGTCCCACACTGGTGGGTGAAACCACAGTTACTTAATAGGTCTGCATCAGTGGTGGGTGGGTCATAGTTGTGGGCAGGTCTGATGGGCGTGATTGTGGATTCCAGGCAGGTCCACTGTGGTGGTGAGTGGATCAGCAATTGAGTGGGTTTGCCAAGCAGCACCTTGGCTTCTGGACAGGTCTGCAGTTGTGGATGGGTTTGCTGGGGATGACTGCAGCTTTCAGGGTGGAACTGCAGCACTGGTGGGCAGGTCTGTAGTTGTTGGCATGTCTACTGGGTGGGACTACAACCTCAGAGTGGGACCACACCACTGATGGGGGATCCACGACACTGGTGGGTGCATCTGGTGGGTGGGTCCATGCCTGCCTAGGTGTGTCAGTGTTTTCCTCTTCTGCACTGGAAGGTGGAAGGGCAGAGAGATCTGCCAATGACTCCAGACTGGAGGTACCAAAGCTCCCTATTCTCTCTTTCAGCATGTTCAGCCAGACAGGAGATGAGTGGAGACCCAAGTGGCCCAGATTGAGTCTTGGTGCCCCTTTTTGGTCTGTGTGCCTCTCTGCTTGCAGTGCCCTCACCAGTGGCTGACTGGAGAATCCAGGTCTCACTGTGTGCCACAGTCACTCCCTCCCAGGACTCCCACAGCACCAAGATAGCAATGTGCCCAAGGCTTCCTTTCTTAGGTCTGTTTTCCTAGGCTTCCCTGCCTGTGGTGCCCTCACTGGGGCTTGGTTTTTTCAAACTCCAGACCTCACTGCACTCTGCACTGGGTGCCACAACCCCAAGGTGGCCACACTGTGCTTTGGAAGAGTGTGGGGTGAAGATGCTCTGTGAAACTATACTCTCCCATGGTCAGTAAATTACCTTTTAGTTGACTCAGAGTCCCCTTTGGTCCTCCAATTCTTTATCAAGAGTCCAGAATTCTGAGAGTATTGATTTTTCCAATATTTGATTGTTTTCTTTTATAAGAGTTGTGGGGGGTTCGAGGTCTGTGACTCTTCATGCTGCCATCTTGCTTCACCTGCTGCATTTAGCATGCTAAATTTCGAACAATCTAGTTTAAATTGATACCATCTTAACTTTAATAACATACAAAAACTTTAGTCTTATACTACACCCCTCAATTTATGTTGTTATCACCAACTATATCTTTGTACATCATGTACCCAGTAACATACTTTTATACTTATTTTTATGCATTTGTCTTTTTAAAGCATGTGAAACTTAACAACTAAAATTGCCAGTTAAAAATATCTAGAACTGTGCCTTATACGTGTGCATGAAATTACCTTTAATGGGGATTTTTTCTCTCTATGTACGTCTTTGAGTTATTGCCGAGTGCCCTTTCTTTTCTTCTAAAGGACTCTCTTTAGCATTTCTTGTAGGGCAGGTCTAGCGGCATCAAATGCCCTCAGCTTTTACTTATCTGAGAATGCCTTACTTTCTTTGAACATATTTAATACTCTTATTTAAATGTCTTCTATTTTCCAGGCTTCCTTAGAGATAGTTTCTGTCTCTTCACTTTGTTCAATAGAACGAGCCATCCTTTATTTCTTTGTTTGCCTTTGATTTTTTTGTTAAAACTGGGATATTTGAGTACTATAATGTATTGACTTAGTGCCTTAGATTTTCCCCCTTCAATGGGATTTGATTTTTTTTTTTAATTTATTGAAGTCTGTAGTAGTCCATATGCTTAGCGGCTGCCTCTATTTTTTTAGTGTGTATTAATTTTGACCCAAAGGGATCTGTTGTGTTATGGATGGTCTGCCAGGTGCAGCATGAGAAAATAAGACTTGTGTAGGAAGGCCAGCATCAAATAGAATTTACTACATGTAGGTCCCAGTGAGGAACCTGCAGCATGTCTTGACAAAAGGAGTTGCACTCAGGGACAAGGTAACAAGTTGGATCTGTAGGAGAGGGCTTATCTTATGTATGGAAGGCAGTGCGGGGCTAGCTAGGTTTACTGGGCTGAAGTCTAATATGGCCAATTTAAAGGTTTCTAGGGCATTAGTGCAAGAAAATGGAGAAGTTTTTTTTTTCCTCAAAGAATCATATGGGACATGGCCAAGAGAGGCAAGGAGTAGCTATGGCTTTGAGAAACTGGGTACACAATAGCAACAAGATGTCTATCGCTAGGAGCCATATGTGACACGATGGGAGGGCCAGTTAGAGCCCATAACCATTGAGAGACTGGGTGAAATGATAGGAATGGTCATGTCAGAAACTAGGTAAAAGGGCAACTAGGAGAGATGAATGGATGCCAAGGCAGCAAACTATGTAAGCCACAAATTGGCCTCATGACAATTGACCCTGTCATGCCTTGACATCATTAATCTGGGTGTAAGCTGCTGGTCCTTATGAGGTAGATATGTTAAAAGTGAAAATTATTGAGCTACCCAACCATTTATAACCATTTTTTTTAGCTCAGTTGTGTCTGCCATGGGCAGTATGGATGCCGATACTGCTTGCTGAGTGCAGGAGAGATTGACTGGGGAAGTCTCCATTGTACTGTCCATGTCCAAGGTGACTAGAGTAACAAATAATGAATGTCCATGGCTCTGTCCTCTCCTGTGATGAGTTCGTGAGGTGAGGTGAAGTCATCTCCAACGACAAACTCTTGGGCTCCAGAAGAAGTCATCTGAGGCAGTTTCATCGGAGGTGGGAGACAACCCAGAAAATGATAGCTGTCATGGATTGAATTGTGTCCCCCCCAAAATATGTGTCAGCTTGGTTAGGCCATGATTCCCAGTACTGTGTGGTTGTCCTCCATTTTGTGATTGTAATTTTATGTTGAGAGGATTAGGGTGGGATTGTAACACCACCCTTACTCAGGTCACCTCTCTGATCCAATGTAAAGGGAGTTTCCCTGGGTGGGCCTGCACCACCTTTTATCTCTCAAGAGATAAAAGCAAGCAGAGAGTTGGGGACCTCATACCACCAAGAAAGCAGCACCAGGAACAGAGTGTGTCCTTTGGACACAGGGTCCCTGCACCTGAGAAGCTCCTCGACCACGGGAGGATTGAGGACAAGGACCTTCCTCCAATGCTGACAGAGAGAGGAAGCCTTACCCTGGAGCTGACACCTTGAATTTGGACTTTTAGCGTACTTTACTGTGAGAGGATAAATTTCTGTTTGTTAAAGCCATCCACTTATGGTATTTCTGTTAAAGCAGCTCTAGATGACTAAGACAGTAGCCTTCCCAAGCAGCTATCCATTTGGAGGCATTTGAAGACAGGGCCTTGTGGTGTATTTGAGTGGCCTGATCTAAGATGTTCCTTCATTCGGTGTTCCTGTGGTTGCTATAGTTGCAAATCTCTTTTACACTTTTCAGGGTCATCAAGAGTGCAGCCAGCTAAAGCTCTGGCAGCTCATTGTTGGGTTTGGCTTGACGATGGGTCCGTAGGGCAATCAATGGTTAACAGGTCTCAAGAGAGTAGTAACCCTTGATCTGGGTTCCAGCCCTTATGGGATGAAGGCAGGATCAATAATCTATCAAGGTAGGGAAAGACATTATTAAAGGACCTCATATATAATAAGTTTTGTGTACATACAGAGGCGATGCATATCCCTCTTTAAATATAGGAAGGGGCGATGGGAAGTTTTTGTAAATGTGATGTGAGGTGTGAGTCAGCCAAAGGGCCTTAAATTAAGAGAGATTGAGGCCTGGGGAAAGAAGGAGACCTATTTAGAGATTTATTTTTTATTTTGTAGCTTAAATAGAAGTTGTTTGAGGAGACCATTATGTCTCTCAAGTAAATTGACTGCCTGTGATTGATTTTATTGAATGCCTTTTTCAAGAGCCCAACATGGTGTATTCTGAGAAGTGAAATGTATGCCTTGGTTGCTATCAGTAGTGTTTGGAACTCTGAAGGGCAGGAGGCAGGAGGCTGTCCTGGTGAGGCTTTGTATTGTGGCCTCAGTATATATAGAGACGTGTATTTTTGATTTATATTTTGGATATCTCTGAGGCAAGATATTCCTAGATATTTTACCCTGAAGCATACAACTCCTAGGATATGGCTCAATCATCTGTAAAATAAAATAAAATAAAAAAGTGTAAATAAGGCCATTTATTGGCCAGGGCATCAGTGCTAAGATGACTGCCTAATACATGGACCATTGTGCTGACCCTTGAGTCCTGTCCTTTATTAGGGACATCTTGATTAAGGGATGGAAAGCAGCAACATTCCATTAAGCTCCGTTGTGTATTTGATGAAGGGAGTGCCATCTGTAGAGTCTACAAACTCCCACTGCTGTTTACTCAGTTAATCCCAAGGGGCTCCCCCAAGTAGTTGAGGGATCTAGGAGAGGTTTGGCCTCCTCCAGCACCATGGCATCTGGTAAGGGACTAAGGACAGTGGAGACCACCACCTCCTATAGATGGAATATGACAGAGGGCCCAGACTTGGCTTCATCTTGTATTGAGAAGGCGTCGGTAGCCATGCTGAGGAGCTTGTGAATTGCTGTTTCCATGATCCAAGGCATAATGGAAAGGTGGGTACAGAGGGTTCAGGGTCTGTGAGAGCATTATTTCCAAGACAGCCCTGTGTGTGGTCAGAAAATGTTGATCTAATAATGCATGGCACAGGGCCAAGAAGGGCAGTTTCTTGCTTCAGAAGCCCATGCACGACTTATGGCCATTATTGGTGGTCCAGGGACTCCAGGAGGCATGGCATGGAGGTTGCTAAAGCTCTACAGTGAAGGCGTCTCTGTGGGTGCTAAACAAAGTGCCTGTTGATTTTTATTTGGACAGATTCTAGAGATCTTTGTTGTAGGGGCTGCATTCAAGGTGGGCTGCTTTGTAAACAGTAGCATCAGTGAGATTAAGTAAAATTTGCAAATGAGAAATATGTTGCCTTCAGAGCCCAAAAAGGACTAAAAGATCTTAGACTTGAATGTCCTTATTCATGTGTTAAGCAAATCTCCTAAGGGGAGGATGTCATTCATGTAATGTCAATCCTGTGCTCCCAGAGAAAGGTAGATTCAGTTAAGATCTTGCCTGCAAAGATTGCATGCAATGGCAAGGCTGCTGAGGTACCCCTTGGGTAGCATGGCAAAGATGTATCATGTCCCTTTGGAGGTGAAGGTAAACTGTGGCTAAGAAGCTGTTAGAATAGGCGCTGAATAAAACATTTTAGCCAAATCTATAATAGCAAAATATTTACTGGTTGCTGACTGGATGGAGGCAGGCATTTAAATAATATGGGGTACTGAGTATGGAGGCTGCAGCATTATGCTATCAGTAATCCACCGTGAGGTGCCAGTATCTCTGCCCCATTTAATAATAGGCAAATTTGGGGTTGTTAAATAGAGTAGTGGGGAAAAATATTGTCTCATGACTTTTTGTTGTTGTTAGGTGTTGTTGAGTTGGTTCTGACTCATAGTGAACCTATGTAAAACAGAAAAAAACACTGCCCGGTCCTGCCCCATCCTCACAATCATTGTTCTGCTTGAGCACATTGCTGCAGCCACTGTGTCAGTCCACCTTGTTGAGTGTCTTCCTCTTTTTCACTGACCCTCTACCAAGCATGATGTCCTCCTCCAGGGACTGGTCCCTCCTGATAACATGTCCACAGTATGTGAGACGAAGTCTCACCATAGTTGCTTCTAAGGACCATTCTGGCTGTACTTCTTCCAATACAGATTTGTTTGTTCTTTTGGCAGTCCATGGTATATTCAATATTTTTGCCAACACCGTAATTCAAAGGCATCAGTTCTTTGGTTTTCCTTATTCATTGTCCAGCTTTCGAATGCCTATGAGGTTATCGAAAATACCACGGCTTAGGTCAGGCGAACCTTAGTCTTTAAGGTGACTTCTTTGGTTTTTAACACTTTAAAAGTATTTTTCAGCAGATTTGCCTGATGCAATGCATCATTTGATTTCTTGACTGCTGCTTCCATGGGCGTTGATTGTGGATCCAAGTAAAATGAGATCCTTGCCAACTTCACGCTTTTCTCTTTTTATCATGATGTTGCTTATTGGTCCAGTTGTGAGGGTTTTTATTTTCTTTGTTAAGGTGTAATCCATACTGAAGGCTATGATCTTTGATCTTCATCAGTAAGTGCTTCAAGTTCTCTTCACTTTCAATAAGCACGGTTGTACCACCACAGTACGACAAAGTGACAGACGTGTGGGGTATGAATAGCTCACTACTTATGTCATATAATAAACTTTAATCTTTCAAGGTCCTGTTCTAACTTATATTGGGCCACATGAGTTATTTTCACTAGGAGACTGAGGATCACATTTTATTAAGCCTATTTGTAAATTCCAGAAACCCTGGTGGTGTAGTGGTTAAGTGCTATGGCTGCTAACCAAAAGGTCAGCAGTTCAAATCTGCCAGGCTCTCCTTGGAAACTCTATGGGGCAGTTCTACTCTGTCCTATAGGGTGGTTATGAGTCGGAATTGACTCGATGGCAATGGGTTTGATTTTGGGTTTATTTGTAAATTCCAAATACTTAATTTAATGTTAATTTATTACTCATTTTGTCAGCATGTCCATGCCCACTATGGGATATTTATTTCTCATTGTGTCAGTGTGTCCATGCCCACTATGGGATATTTTAGGGCAATGAGTGCTATGACTATAGGAAATTTAGGCAAGGCAATAATTTTTTTTTATTGTGGTTTGGGTGAAAGTTTACAGAGCAAATTAGTTCCCCATTCAACAATTTATACACATTTTGTTTCGTGACATTAGTTGTAATTCCTTCAATGTGACAGTACTCTACCACCTTCCTCCCTGAGTTCCCCGTTTCCATTCCCCCACCTTTCCTGCCCCTTCCTGCTTTCTGAACTTTGTTTTTGGTCAAACACTGCCCTTTTAGTCTGGTACGATTGATTACTCTGAGAAGCATGTTCCTCACAGGTGTTATTGCTCAATTTATAGGCCTGTTTATTATTTGGCTGAAAGGTGATCTCTGGGAGTCGGTTCAGTTCCAGGCTTGAAGGGTGTCTAAGGGCCATAGTCTCGGGGATTTCACTAGTCTCTATTAGACCAGTAAGTCTGGTCTTTTTTATGAATTTGAATTTTGTTCTACATTTTTCTGCAAGGCAAACATTTTGATAATTAAAATGAGGCATATATATTTAAAAAAACCCTCTCCCAGTCTTTGCAACTTGGGCCTGTTGTTAAGATCAACCTTAAGTGGAAGTGTAGAATGTTCTTAGGTATTTGGTGCACATACATTTTGTCCTACACATGCATTTTGTCCTGCACATATGTATGCCTTTATCAGTTCTCCTATATACATGGGGCTTTTGAAAGGGCTAAATTCTGCAAGAAACTTTCACACCAGTGCTTCTTATTCAGCTGTTAGAAGCCTTTTGTATGCTTCAGTCACACTAACTAATGCCAGATGATTCAGGGTAGCCACAGCCTACAGGCCTTGCTCGCTGCTTTCCCTCTATCCCACAGGAGCTCTGAGCCTGGCTAAACCTGGAAGATCCTGATTACTCCTCTTTAGGCAGCCTCCAGACAGATCAGAATAGAAACATGCAATAGTCCACCAGCAAAAGAAAAGCCTACTCTTCACACTGCATAACCAGAGAATGGCCCATTCTCTGAGAGCTTGCTGCCAGCACAACATCCTTTCCAGCTTCCATGGAAGCAGGGACATGGCGGGGGGGGGGGCAGTAAGGAGCCTGACTATATAAATACAACTTTTCCTACTGCTTAAAAGTTGACATTTTCTTGATTTAGCCTTCATCTATTTTCTATAACTACCCGATTATTTTTTAAAGATATTACAGAGCAATTCCTATTAATTTCTTGTTTGTTTACCTTGGTGATAGTGTGGGGGGAAAGAAGTGTAGAACTGCTCATGCCTCCATCTTCCAGGAAGATTAATGTTATTTTTTTATTGTGGCAAAATATATATATAACAAAATAATTGCCAATTCAACAATTTTTACAAGACGAGTTCAGTGACATAATGTTCATCATGTTGTGCAACCACTACCACTATCCTTTTCCAAACGATTCTGCCACCATTAACAAAAATTCTGTGCCCCTAAACAATTTTCCACCTCCTTCCCATCTCTGATACCCACCAATAAGCTTTGATTTCTACACATTTGCCTATTTCATATAAGTGAGATCATACAACAGTTTTTGTTTTGTAACTATCTCACTCAGTATAATGTTTTCAAGGTTCATCCGTGTTGTAGCATGCATATGCGGACCCCAAAACCGAGGTGCTTAGCATGATTAAGATGGCTGACCAAGATCTAAATTAAACTCCATTTTGAATTAAACTGCAGCTTGGCCTAAAGTCTCTGCTTTTGCTGTCCTGAAAAGACAATTCAACTTCTTGTAAAAGTTTGACTGCTTGTACCGCAAAAAGAGCAAGGGTCCAGGCTTTGGCTTGTACAAGGAATTGTTTGTTAAAATATGTTTGCCAAGAATGTTTATGCAGCTTGATCCAAGAAGAATGCCTTGGTCAACATGTTCCCAGAGGTTAGAAAATAAAAAGGATAATGTTAAGAAAGTTTGTACTTTAACAATCCCCTTGTAAATTTTTGCCATGAACCCCTTTCGGGGAACAGCCTCAGCAAGGAAAGACCTTCATTGTGCGTCTTGGCAGATAATCCGAAGAACTGACACATACCCCTTTCCAGATTCATGAGTTCAGGGAAACTTACTGACACAGGCAAGCAGCTGCTCTCCAGTGGCGACCGGCTGGAGTATTTTCCGCAACCACCTAGCAAGGGACACAGCCTATATATCATTCTAGCTGGGACCAAGGCTCATTGTTTTCTTCCACGTCCTTGGGCCGTCAGTGTTCCCAGGGACTTCACTTCTGGCCCAGATGTTTTTGTTCTTGTTACTAAGGCATTCTTCGGCCTTGGGCGCTGGCCCAGTCATGCCACTCTGGGCCTTGTAACCTAGCCCAAGTCCATCCCGAATTCATCCCCAGCATGCTTCGGGGAAGAGCAAAGCTGATTCCATCAGGGAGGGGGTGCATATAGCTGAATAGCATTACCCTACAGTCCACCCCTGCATACCCTCCTAATGTCCTTAACCACCCCTTGGGTCTGCCTCTGCCCATAGGCTTTGCTTTTGCTTCTCTAACCAACTATTGGCCACAACTAGCAGGGTTCTAGCACACTGTTTTCAGGGGTCCAACTCATCACCCTGAGAGGGTTGGAGGTATCAGTCCCATTCTGACACTCCCAGTAATGGGGAACTTGGCCCTTTATAAGAACTTGCTTCCACTTGCAGTAGGGCATTATACACTGTGCATGACTTTCTCCAACATGCTGTACCTAACTTTTGCTCCTTGCCACAACTGGGACCAAAATCCCAGTGGCACTCTCTTGTTGCTTTGTGGTTGCCACAGGCCCAACTTTTCCCCTCGGGGTAACAGGCTAGAGTCCAATTCGCACAGCTGACCTTATGTTAACACTCCTAAAGCCTATATTTGTTTTACAGCAACCTTCACCTGCTGGAAGGCCTCCTTTTCCTTTGTCTCTCAGTCCCACGCTGCTCCTTTTTTCACATTCTCTGTGTCTCCTTCCCTATGGACTCTGTCTTCTCATACCTTCACTTTCTAGAACTCTCCCCAGTTTCACCTGCCTCATCCAATCTTTTTGTTTCTCTCTCCTTCAGTCTCACTTCCTTTTTCCACTAACCTATATAAGGGCCATAGGGTTTGGGCTAAATGTGGTGTGAAGGGGTGCTAGTACCCCAGGAGCCTGACAATTGCCTGTAGTTGGGTAGCCTTGGACTTTATCTATCACCGCTTCAAGCATCACTTGCATCTTACCTGACCAGATAACACCCAAGTACTGGACAAACAAACCAGGCCCCTGTGTTTTTCCCTCATTCACTGCCTATCCCTATGACTAGAGGTGCGTGAGTACCTCACCAGCTGCAGTCTGCAAAGAAGCAAATGAGTCAGAGTTCAGCATGACATCATCAATATAGTGGAATATGGCCACCTCAGCAAGGGGAAGCCACTGCTTGAGGTAACTGGCAACCATGCCGTGGCATATGGTGGGACTATGCAGTTACCCTTGTGGGAACATGGTGAGGGTCCACTGCCTCACCTCCCAACTGAAGGCAAACTGGTCCTGGCTTTCTGAGTGTAGAGGGATGCTAAAGAAAGCATTAGTCAGGTTAAGCACAAAGTGGTAAGTGTCCAATACCTCCCCTATTTGCCCCATCATCTGTGCGATGTTGGGTACAGCTGCAAACAAGAAGGGAGTCACCTTATTCAATTCCCAGTAGTCTACTGTCATTTTCCAGGAGTCGTCTGGCTTGCACATTGGCCAGGCGGGACTATTGAAGGGGCTCTTCGCAGGGAAGCGGTACTGCTCAAGGGCCATGATCCAAGCTGGGGAGTGCCACTGCATGGGGGACCATTTAGCATTACCTTGTACTACAGTTTTACAGCTCTCACTTGCAGGTGGAACCCACTGGAGGTCTGCAGCTCCAGCCCCAAGATATCTCCGCCCAGAATTGTATTCTGGTATCGGGGCTATGTATACTTGGTAGGCCTTTGGGGGTAGCCTTCCAATCTGCAGCACTAGTTTGATTTGGCACACCCGGACGGCCCCACCCCATACCCATCAACAGCTGTTAGTGGCCCTTCAAACCTATTTGGGTTACCATACATCAGGTTGCATTCTGTTCCAGTGTCCACCAAAGCCAAAAAGTGTTGCTTATTAGTGGGAGTCCAGTGTGTGATCATATCAACGTGTGGCCTCTGGTCCCCTGTCACCCAGCAGAGGGCTGCCTGCACCTGCGGTGCACCTTCGCCACACCTCTAGTCAAGGGGTGAGGGAGATTCCCACCCCACGGTGGGGGGAGCTGTAGGCTTGGCCTCCTCTCATGGGCTCTGGTCAGTGCCTTTGTGAAACCCAGATCTTTTGTCAGTAACAATTCTACACCAAAGAAACACATTTTATAGAATAGACAGTTTGATCAAACATACAGCACAAATAAGAAATGCCTTTGCAAGGAACTGCTGCACTGAGACCCCAGACTGCTTGTCTGAGATGCATGGTCCAGGCTGGGGTTGTCTTTTCCCCTCCCATCAGCCATTTAAACCTGTCCATTGAAGTGCTCAATTGCCCCTATGTCTTGGAGTGGTAAAGAGTGTGAAGAGTTCATTCAAGATCCAGTGGAAGGCTCTGTATAGGATAAAAAGCCCCAATATGATTTACCTCCTGAGAACACCCTGGCCTGTTGGCTCGGGAATCTGTCCTTGCAGAGGTTTTAGCCTTGGCCAGGGTCTCGTAAGCTGGTCAGCTTTCCTGTGCTATCCAGCATTTTCTGATCACAGTGGCAGTCCATGCGTGTAGGCCCAGTCTAGGATGGTGTGTGAATCTCCATGGACGGTCCTCTCTTAAATCCAGAAGGGGGTCGACTGCATATCTCTTTGCTCTAGAGCAGACAATACTTCATTCAGCCTCTGCAGTCAGCTGGTAAGTCAATGGTCTGCTCGTTGATTGTTTTCCACTCTAAGCATAGGGGCTTTTCTGATGACTATCCACACAAGTAACAAAATCTTAGCAGGAGCAGAACTGATTTTGTTATAATTATTAGTTTTTTTGTCCAGATGTCTCATCTCTATAGAGGCTTACTTTATACATCAATCCAAGGGTTGTCAGTGGCCAGATTGAATGGCCAAGCTGTTAGCTATAGCCCAAGTCACAGTTTGTTTGCGCCCCTCTAAAAACGGCCCTAACTGCAGCAATTCCCATCAGGACTTCGAAGCCAAAGTTTACAAAAGTGTGCATTAATACATCAACATCATCAGTACATACAATAAGGATTTGTAGGGGCCCCAAAAGGACTTACCCATAGTCAGGCTGGTGCAAGTGTCTCAATGACAGTGACCTCAGACCCAAAGTATACCTCAATGGACTTTAAATGTAACACAAGGCCTTTGCTCCTCACTGGTGACAGAGAAATTAGGCTTAATCCTCAATTAATAACTAATCATTCTTAATTATTTCTGAAAGAAGATCTGGGAAAAGTTGGCAGAGCCCTCACTCATTTGTGGGGCCATGCCTCCACCACACCAAGTACAAGCATGGGTCCAGCCCAGTTGCCTGGTAACCTGGAGGTAGCCCCCCCTCTTTTAGTTTTCCCCTTAACATTGCAGCTGCAGCTATGTTGCTGTTCAGTTATCTTGGCAGGGGCAGCTATCAGAGAATTCTGAGGTCTCTTCAAGGTCACTCAACACAACCTATCTTGAAGGGCTTTTTACTCTTTTTTTTTTCCTGCTGTTTTAACTCTTGCTTTGCAGTGGGTGTTACAGGGTGTTCTCAGCGCCAGGGACCTGTTTATCCCCTCCAACTAGCTCCAATCCCATGCTCTACCAACTGAGCTAGTCGGGATTCGCAGGCCACCCCGGGATTTCTCCCACAGAAAAGCGTAGGGGCCAGACCTCCCCACACAGAGGTCGCTGGCCACCCTGGGATTTCCCCTGAAGATACCTCCTGCTTCCACAAACAGGGCACTAATGTTTCAGTGGAGGAGGAATATGCTGCGCACAAATCCTCCAGTTGCAGCTCTCTTTCCAGCTGCCCAATTAGGGCCCTAATGGCTGGGTCCGCATCGGACGCCCCTCTCAATGCTGCCAGTAGAAGCTACCCCACACAAGCCTCCTCAGCACGGCAATCTGGCTTTTGCTTTGGGGGCTCCCATGAATATCGCCAGGCCCACGACAGCAGCCACCCAACTCCCGCAACCAAAACACGAACATCCTTCTTTTCTTTCTCAACATACAAAGATTCTAATAACTGCAACAATCCCTGTGGCGTTTTCGGGGCATCCCCGTACTCATGTACAGGTCCCCAGCCATCAACAGCCTGGGCTAATGGTCCTGGGGCAGGCGTCCCTTGGCCACCCTGGGATTTCTCCCAGCAGAGCCCGCTTTTCCTCACCCATCTGGGAAGGCCTGGTGTGTTTCTCGGAATCCTGCTGACTACGCCACTTGTCGGGGGACAGCCCCAGCAAGGAAAGACCCTCACTGTGTGTCCCGGCAGATAATCCAAAGAACTGACAGGTAACCCTTTCCAGATTCATGAGTTCGGGGAAACTTAGTGACACAGGCAAGCAGCTGCTCTCCAGCGGCGGCCCACTGGAGTATTTTCCACAAACACCTAGCAAGGGACACAAGCCTATATACCATTCCAGCTGGGACCAAGGCTTGTTGTTTTCTCTCATGTCCTTGGGCAGTCAGTGTTCCCAGGGACTTCACGTCCAGGCCCAGATGTTTTCCTTCTTGTCGCTAAGGCATTCTTCAGCCTTGGCCGCTGGCCCAGTCATGCCACTCCCGACCTTGTACCTCAGCCCGAGTCTATCCTGAATTCATCCCCAGCATGCTTCGGGGAAGAGCAAAGCTGATTCCATTAGGGAGGGGATGCATATAGCTGAATAGCATTACTCTACAACCCCCTTTGTGCTTGTGAGCATGTAGCCCTTTGTTTTCTCCACCTGATAAAAACCTCACTGTCCTTCCTGCAATTTGGAACACTTGTACCTTGCCTGGGTGCTGTGGTGTGTCCCAATTCACTAATCTTTTCTTCTCCCAGTATAACACTTTGCTGTCTCTTCTAACTGAGTATAAGACTGGTGCTTCGCTACAACACATGCGTGAGGACTTCATTTCTGTTTATGGCACAGTAATATTTTGTTGTATGTACATACCACCTTTTGTTTATCCATTCATCTGTTGATGGACATTTAGGTTATTTCTACATGTTGACTATTGTGAATAGTGCTGCAATAAACATCGTTTTCAAGTTTCCTTTTCCATTCTTTCTTTCAATTATTTTGGGTATATCTAGGACTGGGATTGCTGGGTCATTATGTTTAACTTTTTGAACCAGTTCCAGCTGCTGTTGAGTCGATTCTGACTCATGGCAACCTCATGTGTCTCAAAGTAGAGTTGTACTCCATAGGATTTTCAATGTCTCATTTTTCGGAATTATATCACCAGGCCTCCTTTCAAAACACCTCCAACCTTTCAGTTAGAAGCCAAGCACATTAACCATTTCATTACCCAGGACTTTAACTTTTTGAGGAACTGCCAAACTGTTTTCCACAGTGGCTGTACCATTTTGCACTCTCACCAGCAATGGGTGAGGAGTCCAATTTCTCCACATGCTCTACAACACTTTTTCTTTCCCGTTTTTTGATCATAATCGTCCTAGTGAGGGTGAAGTGATATTGTGGTTTTGATTTGGATCTCCTTTCAGTGTATTTTTCATAGACCAGCCAGTGTGAACCCATTAAAACATACTTCAGATCACGTCTCAGCTCTGTTCAAAATCTTCTAATAGCTTGCCATTTCATTCGGAGCGAATTCAAAATTTTTAAATGTGTCCCACATTACCTATCATACCTCTTCTACTGCTCTCACCCCCACTCACTGCTCCAGCCACATTGACTTCTTTTTGTTCTTTGAACATGCTAGGCTAGCTCCCTTCCCAGGACCTGCACCTTCTTTTCCTGCTCTCCAGAATGCTTTTGCCTCAGATATCCTTATGGTTTGCTCCCTTACTGCCATCCAGGTCTTTATTCAAATGACATCTCAGTGAGGCCTTCCCTGACCTTCCTACTTAACACTGCAACTGTCTACTCCAGCATTTCCTATTCTTCTCCCCTGCCTTTTATTTTTCCTATAAAGCACTTTTCACCATCTAATATACTGTATATCTTACTTACTGGTTAATTATTAGTTCCCCTAATGTAAGCCCTATGACGGCTGGTGTTTCTATCTGTCTTGTTCATTGCTATATCTGTAGTGTTTATTATAATATGTTACAGTGGTTTCTGAATAAATATTTCTTGAATTAATGAAAAAATAGTTACACAGGCAGTACATTAATACATTCTTGTGAAAAATTGAAACACTATACAAGTATATGTTGTTAGCTGCTGTCGAGTCAGTTCTGACTCATGACAACCCTATGTGTCCAGAGTAGAATTGCTCCATAGGATTTTCAAGACTGTGACCTTCCAGAAGCAGATTGCCAGGCCTGTCTTCTGAGGCATCTCTGGGTGGGTTTGGATCACCAAGCTTTAGGCTAATAGTTGAGATCTTAACTGTTTGTGCCACCCAGGGACTCCAGACAATAATATAGGTATGTAATTATCTATGTTACATATCTAAATCCTTGCGATATGTATACATAGATAAATGCATATGTTGCTGTTGTTAGGTGCTGTCGAGTCGGTTCCTACTCATAGTGACCATATGCACAACAGAACAAAACACTGCCGAGTCCTGTGCCATCCTTACAATCGTTGTTATGCTTGAGCTCAGTGTTGCAGCCACTGCGTCAATCCACCTCTTTGAGGGTCTTCCTCTTTTCCGCTGACCCCATGCTCTGCCAAGCATGATGTCTTTCTCCAGGGACTGATCCCTCCTGACAACATGTCCAAAGTATGTAAGACGCAGTCTCGCCATCCTTGCCTCTAAGAAGCATTCTGGCTGTACTTCTTCTAAGACAGATTTGTTCTTTCTTTTGGCAGTCCATGGTACATTCAATATTCTTCACTAACACCACAATTCAAAGGTGTCAATTCTTCTTCGGTCTTCCTTATTCATTGTCCAGCTTTCACATGCGTTTGATGTGATTGAAAATATCATGGCTTGGGTCAGGCGCACCTTAGATCTGCCAGAAAATTACATATAGATATGCAATTATCTACGTATTACAAGGAGCCCTGGTGGGGCAGTAGTTAAGTGCTTGGCTGCTAACTAGAATGTTTGTAGTTGGAATCCACCAGCCACTCCTTGGAAACCCTGTGGGGCAATTCTTCCCTGTCCTATAGAGTTGTTATGAGTTGCAATAGACTCAACAGCAATAAGTTTGGGTTTTGGTATATATATATATTTGTCTTTCACCCCTTATACTTAATTTCAATATCTTCTCCAATAATAACCATTGTTAACATTTTGGTGGGTATAATTTAAAATGCTTTAAATGAATATAGAGACATGTACCCATAGTGTATTGTTTTTGTATATCATTTTTACATACAAATGCAATTCCACTGTACATGCTTTTCTGCAATTTGCTTTTTTCATTTAACAATAAATCATGCACATTTTTTTAGGAGAGTAAATATAGTTTTACCCTGATTGGTACAGGGCATTTCATTGCAAATAATATAAACTGATTGGCTCACTTAAACAGAAAAGAAGTTTGGAAGGATATAAGGTAGCTCACAGAATTGATGCAAAGGCTGGACCTATGCTTGAGAAACTAAACAGGAACTAAGGAAAAGTGGGTGGCTGATCCATCGCACAGCCAAGGTCATGCCATAGAAATAGCCTAAGTCACTGCTGCCACTGTCACTGAATATTGTTAAGTGCCACTAGCACCACCACCACCACAACTGGACATTGTTACATCTCTGCTTTAGAGTAAATTACAAACTGTTTCATTTTCTATTTCTGTTGCAGGTTGAGTTCTTCTGGAAGTGAACAATAAGACCAAGCTTAGTAAGCAAGACATTGATTAGGGAGTGCTCTTGGAATCAATACCTGTAGAAAGGAAGAGAAGGAAGCAGGATTGAGTAGAAGAAAAGTCTGGGCTATGATACAGTCTCAGTGAAAGTCTCAGCTGACCACCTGTGGAATTTTGATTCTGGGATGGCCTAGGAGAGATATCCTGAGTTGGGACAAGGAAGCTGGGCTTTTATTTCCCCACATTGATGTTATTAGATATGGTATGTTCCAAGTATGGAGTATAACCTTGATAAAAGAACCTTTCTTCAGCCAAGGCACTTCCCAAGAGGCTGGCATTTGAGGGGTACCTACCAGCATCACTTCTAGCTGCAGAAGGAAATAATTCTTCATTTTTGAGGGAGGATCTGGTTGGCACATACAGAATCCTCTAAAGTGTGTCACTTGTTCCTGATTAAAATTTCAGGTGAGAACATCTAATTGAATATATTTAGGTATGTAACTGGACTTTGTCCATCCAGTGTGTGAGGGTCCCCAACCCGAGGTGCTTGACGTGGCTGGAATGGCTGATCCAGGTCTGAGTTCAGACTCTTTCTTGCTAAGGGTTACCACTTATAGTCTAGTAACCAATAACCTTTGTACAGACGTAATCCTGTATTTAAGGAAATATTTTTCTTACAAATCAGACTAAAGATATGGAAAGAATGCTTTTGAGGATTATCTGAATGTCAATCCCTCATCAGAAATCTCCCATACAAGCCGGTCTCAGGGAATGTTTACCCAAGAAGACTGTTTCAACAGAATGTTCTTAGGAAAAATGCTGTGTAAACATCTTGTAACCACCCAGTAAATTGTTTTAGTCATAAATTTCTGCAACTTAAGTAACCAATCAGGCTGTCCACATATATACTTTGAACCCATCACCTTGGATTCCCCACTTCAAGTGATCCTGCCTTATGCTGATTTAAGTTTGTAACTTACCTTAGGTTCTTTGTTCTTGCCCTATAATATGCCTCTATAATGCTGTCATTTTGGAGCATCTGATTTCACTATATGAGATCAAGCGTTTTCCCCAGCTGGAACTGTGCAAACCAGTAATCTCTTTATTTTTACTTTGAACTGAATATGTGTTCTTATCCTTAGACACCAGGTTCAAGAAAATCAAGTATATGTGGCTTTTTGGAATTCTCTAGAGAGAGATTAGGTGTTGTCCTCTACAAATGCTTGCACAATAGCAAATTCCCCCAAACATAGGATGGATATTCAGTTGCTGGGAAGTCAACTACACTCCCAACCCAGCTGACAAATGTTCACTGCATATTTTATTCTATTTAGCATAGTGGCCTCTAGAAATTGCTACAATTTACTTGACCATCCACCTGTTATTGGAAATTAACGTAGTTTCCTTTTTTTCTCTACCATATATAATACTAGAATAAATATTGTGTATACATTTTGCTGCTCATTTAGCATAGATGACCAGAAGTGAAATTTCATGGTCAAGTGAAAGCATATTTGTTTTTCAGGGTTTCAAACCAGTTGTTGCAGTTCAAACCCCTGCTGAGAATTTGCATTTCCACCCCACATGTACTGAATCAGAATGTACATTTTAACAAGATCCCCAGGTGATTCTTATGTATAATAAATTATGAAAACAATTGCTCTACTAGTGGTTCTCAGAATTGGTCCCTAAGCAGCAACATTAGAATCTCCTTGGAACTTGTTAGAAATGCAAATTCTCAGCAGGGGTTTGAACCAGAATGAAACAGTTCAAAGCCCTGGTTTTGATAACAAATGGAAACCAAACCCATTGCTGCCTAGTCAATTCCAACTCATAGTGACCCTTTCCAAGGCTGTACATCTTTACGGAAGCAGACTGCTGTATCTTTCTCCCACAGAACAGCTGGTGGATTTGAACAGTCAACCTTTTGGTTAGCAACTGAGCACTTAACCACTGTGTTACCAGGGCTCCTATTTGTTTTGATAGTGTCAAATTACCTAACACAAAGGTCATATCAGTTTATATTCCCATTAATAGTAAATGAGAGTGTTCATTTTCCTAAACAGGAGACAACACTGGATAATGGCATATTTTTAAACTTTGCACACCCACTCCTCGCTCACCAACATGGTGGTTGTTGTTAGGTGCCATCGAGCCGGTTCCAACTAATAGCGACCCTATGTACAACAGAATGAAACACTGCCTGGTCTTGCCCCATTCTCACAATCGTCTTTATGTTTGAGTCCATTGTTGCAGCCACTGTGTCAAACCATCTTGTTAGGGTCTTCTTCTTTTTTGCTGACCTTCTACTTTACCAAGCATGATATCCTTCCCCAAGGACTGCTCCCTCCTGATAACATGTCCAGAGTATGTGAGATGAAGTCTCACCATCCTTGCTTCTAAGGAGCATTCTGGTTGTACTTCTTCCAAGAAACATTTGTTTATTCTTTTGGAAGTCCATAGTATATTGAATAATCTTCACCAACACCATAATTCAAAGGCAGCAATTCTTCTTCAGTCTTCCTTATTCATTGTCCAGGTTTCACATGCATATGAGGTGAATGAAAACATCATGGTTTGGGTCATGCTCACCTTAGTTCTTAAAGTGACATCTTTGCTTTTTAACACTTTAAAGAGGTCTTTTGCACCATATTTGCCTAATGCAATGCATTGTTCAATTTCTTGACTGCTGCTTTGACGTGTGTGTGATATTAATGATATTGTTCCCTAATTTTCACATTATGTTGGATCACCTTTCTTTGAAATAAGCATAAGTATAGATCTCTTTCAGTTGGTTGGCCAGGTAGCTGTCTTCCAAATTTCTTGGCGTAGACGAGTGAGCACTTCAAGCACTGCATCTGTTTGTTGAAATATCTCAATTGTTATTCCGTCAATTCCTGGAACCTTGTTTTTGCCAGCACCCTCAATGCAGCTTGGACCTCTTCCTTCAGCACCATAGATTCCTGATCACATGCGACCTCCTGAAATGGTGGAGCATCAACCAATTCTTTTTGGTATAGTGATTCTGTGTATTCCTTCCATCTCCTTTTGATGCTTCCTGCATCGTTTAATATTTTCGCAGTAGAATTCTTCAATATTGCAACTCGAGGCTTGAATTTTTTCTTCAGTTCTCTCAGCTTGAGAAATGCTGAATGTGTTCTTCCCTTTTGGTTTTCTAACTCCAGGTCTTTGCACATGACATTATAATATTTTACTTTGTCTTTTTAAGCTTCCCTTTGAAATCTTCTGTTCAGCTCTTTTACTTCATCACTTTTTCCTTTCGCAGTAGTTACTGTATGTTCAAGTGCAACTTTCACAGTCTCTTCTGACATCCATGTTGGCCTTTTCTTTTTTTTCCTGTCTTTTTAATGACCTCTTGCTTTCTTCATGTATGATGTCCTTGATGTCATTCCACAACTCATCTGGTCTTCAATCATTAGTGTTCAAAGTGTCAAATCTGTTCTTGAGATGGTTTCTGAATTCAGATGGCATATACTCAAGGTTGTACTTTGGCTCTTGTGGGCTTGTTCTAATTTTCTTCAGCTTCAACATGAACTTGGGTATGAGCATTTGATGGTGTGTTCTGCAGTTGGCCCCTGGCCTTGTTCTGACAGATGATATTGAGCTTTTACATCTTCTCTTTTCAGAGAAGCAGTCTATTTGATTCCTGTGTATTCCATCCAGTGAGGCCCGCATGTACAGCAGCCATTTATGTTGTTGAAAAAAGGTATTTGCAATAAAGAAGTCATACTCTTGAAAAATTCTATCATGAGACCTCTGGCATTGTTTCCATAACCAAGGCCATATTTTCCAACTACCAATACTTCTACTTTGTTTCCTACTTTTGCATGCCAATCACCAATATCTATCAATGCATCTTGATTGCACGTTCAATCAATTTCAGACTGCAGAAGTTGGTAAAGATCTTCAATTCCTTCATCTTTGAGTTTAGTCTTAGTGGCAAAGACTAAGTGGTGGTGAGGTGGTTAAAGGCTCAGCTACTAGCCAAAAGGTTGGCAGTTCAAATCCACCAGCCCCTCCATAGAAACCCTATGGAGCAGTTCTACTCTGTCCTATAGGGTCACTATGAGTCGGGACCAACTCAACGGCAAAAGTTTGGTTTTTTGGTAGGCCCTTAGTGGTTGGTAAATTTGAATAGTCGTATTAACTGGTCTTCCTCATAGACATATGGATATTATCCTATCACTGACAGTGTTGTACTTTAGGATAGATCTTGAAATGTTGTTTTTGGCAATGAATGCAAACCATTGCTCTTCAAGTTGTCATTCCCAGCACGGTAGACCATATGTTTATCTGATTCAAAATGTCCAATTCAGTCCATTTTTGCTCATTAATGCCTAGCATATCAATGCTTATGGGTTCCATTTCATTTTTGATGGTTTCCAATTTTTCTAGATTCTTACTTTGTACATTCCAAGTTCCAATTATTAATGGATTTTTGCAGTTGTTTATTCTCATTTTTAGTCATGCCACATCAGCAAATGAAGGTCTAAAAGCTTGACTCCATTCATATCATTAAGATTGACTCTACTTGTGGAGGCAGCTCTTTGCCATTTGTATTTTGATTGCCTTCCAACCTGAGGGCTCATCTTCTGGCACTATATCAGACAATGTTCCACTGATATTCATAAGGTTTTCAATGGCTAATTCTTTTCTGAAGTAGACCCTCAGGTCCTTCCTCTTAATCTGTCTCAGTCTGGAGGCTCAGCTGAAGCCTATCCACCATGAGTGACTCTGCTGGTATTTGAATACCCGTGGCATAGCTTCCAGCATCACAGCAAAATGCAAGACCTCACAGTACAACAAACTGACAGAAGCATGGGACTGCTGTTGATCATAGAGCAGGTAAATCAATTGGAAAAAAAATGACATAAAAGAACTGAACAGGAGATTTCAAAGGGGAGCTCTAGAAGACAAAGTAAAGTTTTATAATGAAATGTACCAAGATCTGGAGTGAGAAAACCAAAAGAAGAGAACATGCTCAGCATTTCTCAAGCTAAAAGAATGAAAGAAAAAATTCAAGCTTCTAGTTGCAATACTGAAAAATTCTGTGGACAAAATATTGACCAATGCAGAAAGCATCTAAAGAAGATGGAAGGAATACTCAGAGTAATTGTACCAAAAGAACTGGTCAGTGCTCAACCATTTCAAGAGCAGGATATGATCAAGAACTGATAGTACTGAAAGAAGAAGTCAAAGTTGCACTGAAGGTGTCGGTGAAAAACAAGGCTCCAGGAGCTGACTGAATGTCAAGGCTCCAGGAATTGAGATATTTCAACAAATGGATGCAACACTGGAAATACTCGTCTTTGCCAAGAAAATTGGAAGATAGCTACTTGGCCAACCAACTGGAAGAGATCCATTTGTGCCCATTCCAATGGAAGGTGATGCAATAGAATGTAGAAATAATAGAACAATATCATTAATAATACACGCAAGTAAAATTTTGCTGAAGATATTTAAAAAACATTTGCAGCAGTACATTGAAAGGGAACTTCCAGAAATTTAAGTGGGTTCACAAGAGAATATAGAATGAGGGAAATCATTACTCATATTAAATGGATTCTGGCTGAAAGCAGAGGCTACCAGAAAGATTTTTACCTGTGCTATTTTTTTTTATATATTGACTATGCAAAGACATTTGATTGTGTGGATCATAACAAATTACGGATAACATTGAGAAGAATGGGAATTCCAGAACACTTAATTGTGCTCATGAGAAACCTGTACATAGGCCAAGACAGTCATTCCATTATAACAAGGGGATACTTCATGGTTTAAAGTCAGGAAATGTGTGCATCAGTTTGTATCCTTTGACCATTCTTATTCAATCTGTTTCCTGAGCAAATAATCAGAGAAGCTCGACTATATGAAGAAGAAAAAGGCATCAGGTTCGGAGGAAGACTCATTTATAACTTGGTATAAGCAGATGACACAACCTTGCTTGCTGGAAGTGAAGAAGACTGAAGCACTCACTGATGAAGATCAAGGACTACAGCCTTCAGTATAGATTACAGCTCAATGTAAAGAAAACAAAAGTCCTCAGAGCTGGTCCAATAAGTAACAACATGATAAACGGAGAAAAGATTGAAGTTGTCAAGAATTTCATTTTACTTGTATCAACAATCAAAGCCCTTGGAAGCAGCAGTCAAGAAATCAAATGATGTATTGCAGCTAGCAAATCTACTGCCCAAGACCTCTTTAAAGTGTTAAAAGGCAAAGATGTCACTTTTAGGACTAAGGTGCACGTGACCCCAAGCCATAGTATTTTCAGTTGCCTCATAGACATGTGAAAACTGGACTATAAATAAGGAAGATTGAAGTAGAATTGATGAATCGGAATTATTGTGTCTGTGAAGATTACTGAATATACCATGGACTGCCAGAAGAAAGAACAGATCTGTATTGGAAGAAGTACAGCCTGAATGCTCCTTACTAGCAAGGATGGTGAGATTTTTTCTCACATACTTTGGACATGATATCAGGAGGGAGCAGTCCTTGGAGAAGGACATCATGCTTGGTAAAGTAGAGGGTCAGCAAAAAAGAGGAAGACCCTCAATGAGGTGGACTGAAACAGTGGTTGCAACAATGAGCTGAAACATCACAACCTTTGTGAGGATGCAGAAGGACAGGAGAGTACTTCTTTGTGTTGTATATAGGGTCTGTATGAATTAGAAGTGACTCCATGTCACCCAACAACAACAACAACATCCTTTAAGCTATTTTATGGTATCTTTCACAGAAAAATCTTATCTGTTGACATATTTGTTTATCTAAGGTTTTCCTTTTTTTTTTAACTTGGGACAACCTCTTCCACTCACAGATTATATAATTCACCTCTCTTCTTCTAATAGTTTAAGATATTTTAAAAAAATAAATTTCATATTGAATTTCTTTGAGTGTAGTATAAGTTTACTATATCATTTTTTAAAATGATAGCCTTTTTTCCTCCAACATAAAATTGTTCCTTCTTTCCACATTGATAATAAATGCTACTTTAACTGTGAACTTAATCCTCATATATACAAGGCTATGCTTTTCCTTTCACTGACACATTTTTATAATTTTGTGCTAAAATACGTTGTTTTAATAATTACTCCTTTGTAGTAGAATGTTTTAGTACCTGCATTTCTTGTTTTAATTGCTATTTTTGTTTTGTTCTTTAGTACTTTTTCTAATCTAGAAAAGCTTTATGTTTTAAATTTTTATTTTTATTTGTTTTATAAACACAAATTTAAAGAGCCAAATACTTCTATAAGGTTTGTTACAAAAACAGACGTTACTACCTATTACTCTTTCCTCTGGGACAAATCTCATCCTTTTAATATTTATCTCCACATCTCTAAATAACATCTTGCATTGCTACTTTTTGATGTTTCAATTTTAGGCATTATTTATTTTCTTCTTACCATTGGATATGAGATTTCAGTTTCTTCCCCTCCTTCCAATCTTTACCCCCCCCAGTCCACACACACATACTACTTCCAAACTCCCATCCTTCCAAATATCTCACATGTCCATCCAGCTACTACCTTCTCTAATTCTCTTTGAATCCCAGCTTAGTGGAAGATGTTTCTATCCACTCTCGCATGGCACATTAACTTAAATCACTCCAAAATCATTAATGCCTCCATATAGTAACTGTTCTTGCCAATATCAATAGACTTATTACCACTAAAGCCAACGGACATTTTTAGTTCTCATTTTTACTTGATTTCTGTGCAGTGTTTGATAGAGTTGACTGTTCCTTCCTTGAGAAATTCACCCTCTAGGGCCTCTGTGACCCTCCCCTCTCCCCCTGCACCCTAATTCTCCTTCTATCTTTCTGTTGATTTATCCTTAGCCTTATCTGGGAATCTTCCACTTCTCCCATATCATTAAATTTTTGAGTTTCTCAGGGCTCAGACCTTGGCTCTCTTCTTACTGTATACTCTTTTCTTAGGTGAACTCACCTAATCCCATGACTTTATTTTGCTGTGTAAAATAATTTATTAAAACTTGTTATATTTTAGCATTCTTCAATAAAAGTTATTAATTCTGAGTATTTCATTTAGAAAACTACAAACTCTTGGAAGTAGATCATTCACTCCAGAAAATAAGGCCACCTGAAAGAAAATGAAACGGTGATTGCTTCTTTCTCTTGAAGTATATTTGTAACTATAATTTATATATACTTTCTGCAGTATATTGAGGCAGCAATTTTGAAAGCTTGGGTTAAAAATAGTTGAAATGATTGGTCTCAACCCACCTGGAGCAATGGAGAATGAAGAACACCAAAGACACAAGGTAAATATGAGCCCAAGAGACAGGGCCACAGAATCTAGAGACTACATCAACCTGAGACTGGAAGAACTAGATGGTGCCTGGCTACCACCGATGACTGCTCTGACAAGGAACACAACGGAGAATCCCTGATGGAGCAGGAGAACAGTAGGATGAAAACTTTAAATCCTCATAAAAAGACCAGACTTAATGGTCTGACTGAGACTAGAGGGACCCTGGAGGTCATGGTCCTCAGTTCCTCTGTTAGCCCAAGACTGGAGCCATTCCTGAAGCCAACTCTTCAAACAGGGGTTGGGCTGGACTATAAGACAGAAAATGATGCTGGTGAGGAGTGAGCTTCTTGGCTCAAGTAGACACATGAGGCTATGTGGGCAGCTTCTGTCTGGAGGTGAGATGAGAAGGCAGAGGGGGGCAGGAGTTGGTTGAATGGACACGGGGAATACAGGGTGGAGAGGAGGAGTGTGCTGTTTCATTAGGGGGAGAGTAGCTAGGAGTACATAGCAAGGTGTGTATAAGTTTTTGTATGAGAGACTAACTTGATTTGTAAACTTTCACTTAAAGCACAATAAAAAATTTAGTTGAAATGAAATAAAGTTCTTCTTGACATGCTCAAAAGTACTTTTGTCTTCAAAAGTACTTTTAAGAGTAATTTTGTCTACTAAGAGTATTTTTTGTCTATTTGAACAAATTGTCATATAAGAAAACTGAAATATTTAGTGTGGAGTATGTTGTGACAGCTTTCTTGTAAAAAAATAAAAGGAAGATAGTATTTAATTGTAAATAAAAAAGGCAAAACATTAGAAATGACTTAATTACCATAGAGTAAGACAACAAGCATTTATTTTAAATTTAGTTGGACTTATTTATTTGTTTACTTCACTCCATCCAATCAGCCTCATTGTCTTATTTTCCTGAACTATATCCCATAGCTTTATGACAGATCAGAATACTACTTGCCTCACTTTTAGGAACCTCCATTTTGGCTTTTGGTACACACTGACCTTTAATTTTGTGCAGCAGAACATCTTTTCTTATGGTGTCCGGCAGTGCACTCCTTGTTTTAGTGATTATTGGTAGAAATGCTGGAGATGGCTTTAAATGAGGAGCTGATAAAGATTGTGGAGATGGTGAAGATTGGAACACTGACTGAGTCCAAGGGACTGAAATACATGATGATGGTAATTGTAGAAAACAGTGACTGTAGAGTGAAAGATCTTATCTTCAAACTTGAAGACATTGGTTGAGGTGGAGTTAAATGTTCTGCTGATTATGCAACTGAAGATCTTTGTGATTCTGCAACTGGAGATTTTGACAGTTGTGCAACTGAAGATCTTGATGACTCTGCACCTAAACGTCTTGGCGATGGGGCAACTGATTGTCGTGGTGATTGTGCAACTGAATGCACTTTTGCTGATGGAATCAAAGATCTTGGTGTTTGTGGACGTGAAAGTATTTGTGGTTGTGGAGCTGAACTTCTTGGTCTTTCTGGAACTAAGGATCTTGATAATTGTGAAACTGAAGATGTTGGTGGTGGTAGAAGCAAAGATCGTGGTGTCGATGGGACTGAATATCGTGGTGATTTGGCAGTGGAAGGTCTTGGTAATTGTAGAAATGGAGACCACAGAGATTGAGAAACTGAAGATCTTGGTGATCGTATAACTGAAACAGAGCAAGCTACATCTTCAACTGTGTCTTTTGATCGAATAGTAGGTGAAGTTTTGGAGAAGGAGATAACATCCCCTGATTTTCACTTTGTCAGAGTAGATCATCTGGTGTCAGTTCATAATATTGAT
The DNA here is from genome assembly GCF_024166365.1 of Elephas maximus indicus. Lineage (NCBI taxonomy): Eukaryota > Metazoa > Chordata > Mammalia > Proboscidea > Elephantidae > Elephas > Elephas maximus. Next base: position 86,573,270 of record NC_064846.1, read on the forward strand.
AAGTTTCAGGTACTGAAGGAGAGGACTCTGCTTGAGGTGGTGTAATTGGAACAGCTGTGTCACGAGTACTTTGTAGGCAAACAAGAGGTGATGTTGCTGCTGAAGTTTTCATTGAGGAAGGAGTTGCCATCTTTGAAGTTCTTAATAGAGCTAACCAATCAGGTGGTAATGGAGGTGGTGAGGTTGGAGCTGTGGAGCTCACAAACACCTCTGTTTTAAGACGAGGTCGAGGTTGGGTTTGCACCTTTTTTCCCATTCCAGTTCCGTAATTGACATAGGTCAGTGTATTTTTCATCTCTCCAGCTTCACGTATTGGCAGACACAGAGGGCTAGATAACACCCTTCCTACAGCTTTTGTTATCTTACTGATTTCACTAGATGGGAAAGTAGCTAATAAAGGACTTTTAGCTGGTTCATCCATGTTTGAATGAGTGACCTCACCACAAGCAGCTGGGATGTGTTTTAAAACTTCATCTTCCATCAGTTGACTTTGAGACACATTTTCTGGTTCATTGGAATAATCTAGGTGCCTCTTCTTTTGCTTGCACTTCCTTCTCTTTTGTTCTTTACTCTCATATATTATCTTTTCTTTACAAAGTTCAAAGCAATATGAAGCATCGGGAAAAAAATTTAAACTTTATCATCTTGATGGTAAGGAGTAGTCATATTGAGAGGTGATGTCTGTACACAAGCATCATATCCTTCACATATTTTAACAGATAATGGCTTAAAGGAGTATATCTGCTGTGTTTGAATAATTGTACTTTGAAATGTCTTTCTTGATTTCATATCTTGCAAGGACAATTCTGCGTCTGGATCTGTGTCGGTAACACCATCAGTTAACTGGATTATGCGTTCTTGTAAAGAGTTAAATTTCAAAGAGATCCTATCAACTTCTTTAGATAATTGCCTAAACAGGTATTCAGCACATTTATTTATATTATTTACTCGTGTACCAATATTGTTTAAAGATGTCTGAATAGAATAAACTAACTCATCTTGAATTTTTCTGGGAATTACCGGCTGATTCGGATGCCCTTCATCTTTCTCTTCCTTTAACGACATTTTAGTTCGGTAAAAAAAAAAGTTGGGAGGCACCCTCGCCTTACCCCGTTTCAAGCACCCACACCTCTCCTCAGACCTACTCTGAGGTTCCCCGATTTTTGAGCATTGCCGGCAACATCTTGCCCTGGCAGAAGTCTCTCAGATCTGATGCTGAGGGCTCTTTGCCTCCAGTTTTTTAACAGTAACCCAGCAACGGTGCTCTACGTCAGAAACTTCCGTTTGAGCTGGCAGTGAGAGAACAATGCCTCCAGGTCATCGCCACACCCGTCTGGCCGGCCATTTCCTGGCACTAGCTTTCACAAAGGTGAAGAGAGACCTGCTGGAGAGGAAAGGCAATGCTATTAACTGCCCTTTCATTGAATGTGTCTCTATCCCATGTGATCCCCAGACCACTCCCATGATTTCAAGTACCATCTATCTGCTCTTTGTTTTCAAAATTATTTTCCACTTGAGATCTCCCTTCTGAGTTCCATTTGGATAGTTCACAGCTATTTCAAACTTGTACTTATTCTCTTGATCTTCTACCAAAACTTGCCTCTACTTCTTGTATCCTTTATATCTGTGTATGGCAATTCCATACATTCGGTTGCTCATGCCAGAAACCTGGGAATTAGCTTTACCCTTGATGCCACTCCCCCATTTCCTCACCCATTCACCAAGTCTGCTCAGTTGAATCCCAAAATATATTCCAAATACATTCGCTTCTCTCCACCTACCCTACTACCCCTACAGTAAAAATCACCACCTCTCATCTGGTTGACTAGAACTTTTGCCTAATTAGTCTTCTTGATACTGTCTTACACTGTTCCAATCTGTTCTTTCTATTCCTTCTATCCATGCACTCCATTTATCCATTGAAGAGATCATTTAAAAAAGCATAATCTAGAAGGACCTCTGGGTTAAGATGGAAAAGTAAAGCCAGATCACAAAAAATAAATGATACAATGAAATATTACTTAGCCATAAAGAGAAATGAAGTCCTGGTACATGCTACAACATGGATGAACCTTGCAAACATTATGTTGAGTGAAATAAGTCAGTTACAAGAGGACAGATACTGTATAATCCCACTTATATGAAATATCTAGAATAGGCAAAGTGTATAGAGATTGAAGTTTATTAGTGGATACCAGGAGAGGGTGGGAGAGAAGGGAAAAAGAGGACACAATGCTTAGGGGACGATGAGGTTCTGTTAGAGTGATAGAATACTTTGGTAACGAATAAGGGAGATAGTTGAGCAACATGATGAATATAATTACTGTCACTGAACTGTAAATGTGAAGACTGTTGAAAGACAAATGTACTGGTACATACATACTTACCACAATTAAAAAGATATGAACAAAAATAAGTTTAAAAATGAAAAAAAAAATACATTAGCCCTGTAAAAAGTAAGGGACATAATATCCTTCCATGATACTGAAAAGTGGTATTCTAGGACAGAGGCACGAAGGATTTTAGGTATTGGCACATAACTTCTATTCCTATTTCCCGAGGAGAAGTGGGATTGTGGGTGGGATTGGAAAAAAGATGATAAAATTTTCAAAAGTCTCATTCATACCTCCTAATCAAAAGTGAAATGTATGGAGGGGGGCAAGTGAGTTTCTTGGAGCAAATGTACAGAATGTCCATGTTCTCTCCTTACCTCCTATGAGACAACAAAAACTCACAGTACTTTTTAGTTGGGAGGAAGATGAGAGAGAGAAGGTTATGATTGATCAGAGGTGATTAGCTCTAATAATAACCAAGGATTTACCAAATTCTAAGATAAAAGGGGAAATAATTATAATAGAGGGAGTGGATACCTTATTGAAATATAACTTTATTGGAAAAAGGCACAAGGAAAGTGCCCGTTTAAATCCAAGTCCCCAACTATGAGCTAAAAAATACATTGGCCAAACTCCAAAACTGCAACATTATGGTTTCAGAATAAAATGTTCATATTATAAACTTAAAAATATACATTTGGTAATATTAGAAAAAAAAACTAAAATTGAGAATAGACAAAAGATTTAGAGAAAGATGTGAGCATGTTACTTTTTTTCCAATTTTTAAATAGCAGAGACCCAATAAATACTGAAACCAAGAGACAGAGGTTTAAATATGTTGCAGAAAAAAACTTGAACGTTGTTTCAAGTTAAATCAGAGAGATTTGTTAGGGGTTTAAAACAATTGCAATTGGGGAAATATGTAGCCCATTGAAAATGAAACCAGGTATCCCCGGGGCAGTTTCATTATACAAGTATTCCTTACGGGGTAAAAACAGGAACCAAACATAAGGAGAGCAATTACAGGAAAATCAATGCATACTATAATAATTACACTGTTTGCTTACTGATTATTAATAGTATTGTTAGTGATTATATATAGTTTCACAGAATGCTTAGATCATGGTCACAAGATGCTTAATGTATTTCCTTTGTCCATATTGCAAAAATATCTTCTTGGCAACAGCATTCAGACAGCCCTCTTCCTGAGTACGTGTGTTTTGAGGGGTTCAGATGGTCACTTGGTAAGATCCTTAGGGCAAGTCATTTCACATCTTGGTTTTGATTTCATTTCATTTCTTTCTTTCTTTTTTTTTTATTGTGCTTTAAGTGAAAGTTTAAAATTCAAGTCAGTTTCTCATTGCTCTCCCTACAATGTGACAGCACATTCCTCCTCTCTACCCAGTATTTCCTGTGTCCATTCAACCAGCTCCTGTCCCCTTCTGCTTTCTCATTTCACCTCCATACAGGAGCTACCCATTTAGTTTCATGTATCTACATGAACCAAGAAGCACACTCTTCACCAATATCATTTTTAACTCTTTTTTTATTGTGCTTTAGGTGAAAGTTTACAGCTCAAATTAATTTCTCATACAAAAATCTGTACACATATTGTTCTGTGATATTAGTTGCAATCCCCATAATGTGACCTCACACTCACCCTTTCCACCCTGCATTTCTTGTGTCCATTCAACCAGTTCCTGTCCCTTTCTGTCTTCTCATCCTGCCTCCAGACAGCAGCTGTCCATTTTGTCTTGTGTATCTGATTGAACTAACAAGCACACCCATCACAAGTATTATTTTATGTTGTATAGTCCAGTCTATTCTTTGTCTGAAGAGTGGGCATCTGCAGTGTTGGGTCTCATACAATATTTGTCTTTTTGCAACTGGCTAATTTCACTCAGCATAATTCCCTCCAGACTCATCCATGTTGTGAGATGTTTTGAGGATTCATCATTGTTCCTTATTGTTGCGTAGTATTCCATTGTGTAAATAGACCATAATTTGTTTATCCATTCGTCTGTTGATGGGCACCTAGGTTGTTTCCATCTTTTTGCTATTTCCACCAATATCATATTATGTCTTATAGTCCAGTCTAATCTTTATCTGAAGAGTTGGCTTCAGGAATGGTTTTAGTTCTGTGCTAACAGAGAGTCCGGGGGCCATGATTTCTGGGGTCCCTCCAGTCTCAGTTGGACCATCAATTTGAGTTCTGTACCCCACTTTTCTCTGGCTCCATCAGCTACTCTCTGTTGTGTTCCCAGTCAGGGCGGGTCATTGGTAACCGGGCACCATCTAGTTCTTCTATTCTCAGGCTAAAGTGGCCCTTTCTCCTCCTGGGCTCATATTTTCCTTATGTCTTTGGTGTTCTTCATTCCCCATTGCTCCAGGTGGGTTGGGAACAGTTGAAGCATCTTAGATGGCCACTTGCTAGCTTTTAAGACCCCAGATGCCACTCACCAAAGTGAAATGCAGAACATTTTCTTAGTAAACTTTGTTATACCAATTGACCTAGATGTCCCCTGAAACCATGGTCCCCAGACCCCTGTGCCTGCTACTCTGTCTCTCGAAGTTTAGGTTGTATTCAGGAAACTTCTTAGCTTTTTGTTTAATTCAGTTATGCTGGCTACCCCTGTATTATGTGTCCTCCTTCCCTTCACCTAAAATAATTCTTGTCTACCATCTAGTTAGTGAATACCACTCTCCATTCCTCTCCACTCTTGTAGCCATCAAAGAATGTCTTCTTCGGTATTTACAGCTTTTCTTGAGCTCTTATAATAGTGGTTTCATATAATATTTGTCTTTTGGCGACTGACTAATTTCACTCAGCATAATCCCTTCCAAATGCACCCGTGTTTCACAGATCCATCATTGTTCTTTATTTTTGCATAGTGTTCCATTGTGTGAATATACCATAATTTGTTTATCCATTCATCTGTTGATGGGCACCTAGGTTGTTTCCATCTTTTTGCTACTGTGAACAGTGGTGCAGTGAACATGGGTGTGCATATATCTGTTTGCGTGAGGGCTCTTATTTCTCTAGGATATATTCCAAGGAGTGGGATTGCTGGACTGTATGGTACTTCTATTTATAGCTTTTTAAGGAAGTGTCAAATCAATTTCCAAAGTGTTTGTACCATTTTACATTCCCACTAGCAATGTATCAGCATTCCAATCTCTCCACTATCTCTCCACAATTTATTATTTTGTGTTTTTTGGATTAATGCTAGCCTTGTTGAGGTGAGATGGTTTCTCATTGCAGTTTTGTTCTGCATTTCTCTAATGGCTAATGATCTTGAGCATTTCCTCATATATCTGTTAGCCACCTGAATGTCTTCTTTGGTGAAGTGTCTGTTCATATCCTTTGCCCATTTTTTAATTGGTTTGTTTTTTTTGTTGTTGAGGTTTAGCAGTATCTTCTAGATTTTAGAGATTAGACGCTGATCACATTTGTTGTAGCCAAAAACTTTTTCCCAGTCTGTAGGTAATCTTTTTACTCTTTTGGTGAAGTCTTTGAATGAGCATAAGTGTTTGATTTTTTGCAGCTCCCAGTTATCTAGTTTCTCTTCTGGTGTTTGTGCATTGTTGGTAATACTTTGTATTCTGTTTATGCAATGTATTGGGAATCCTAGCATTGTTCCTATCTTTTCCTCCATGATCTTTACCATTTTTGATTTTATATTTAGGTGTTTGATCCATTTTGAGTTAGTTTTTGTGCATAGTGTAAGGTATGGGTCTCGTTTCGCTTTTTAGCAGATGGATATCCAGTTATGCCAGCAGCATTTGTTAAAGAGACTGTCTTTTCCCCAATTATCAGACTTTGGGCCTTTGTCAAATATCAGCTGCTCATAGGTGATTTTACATCTGGATTCTCAATTCTGTTCCATTGGTCTATGTATCTGTCGTTGTACCAGTGCCAGGCTGTTCTGACTACCGTGGTAATATAATAAGTCTGTCAGTTTGTTGTACTGTGGGGGCTTGTGCATTGCTGTGATGCTGGAAGCTATGCCACCAGTATTCAGATACCAGCAGGGTCATCCATGGAAGACAGGTTTCAGCTGAGCTTCCAGACTAAGACAGACTAGAAAGAAGGACCCGGCAGTCTACTTCTGAAAAGCATTAGCCAGTGAAAACCTTATGAATAGCAGCAGAACATTGTCTGATATAGTGCTGGAAGATGAGCCCCCCAGGTTGGAAGGCACTCAAAAGATGACTGGGGAAGAGCTGCCTCCTCAAAGTAGAGTCGACCTTGATGATGTGGATGGAGTAAAGCTTTCAGGACCTTCACCTGCTTGTGCGGCACAACTCAAAATGAGAAGAAATAGCTGCAAACATCCATTAATAATTGGAACCTGGAATGTATGAAGTGTGAATCTAGGAAAATTGGAAATTGTCAAAAATGAAATGGAACGCATAAACATCAATATCCTAGGCATTAGTGAACTGAAATTGACTGGTATTGGCCATCCTGAATCAGACAATCATATAGCCTACTATGCTTGGAATGACAACTCGAAGTGGAATGGTTTTGCTTTCATCATCAAAAAGAACGTTTTAAGACCTATCCTGAAGTACAACGCTGTCATTGATAGGATAATATCCATACGCCTACAAGGAAGACCAGTTAATACGACTATTATTCAAATTTATGCACCAACCACTAGGGCCAAAGATGAAGAAATAGAAGATTTTTATCAGTTGTTGCAGTCTGAAATTGATTAAATATGCAATCAAGATGCATTGATAATTACTGGCGATTGGAATGCAAAAGTTGGAAACAAAGAAGAAGGATCAGTCGTTGGAAAATATGGCCTTGGTGATAAAAACAATGCTGGAGATCGAATGATAGAATTTGCAAACCAATGACTTCTTCATTGCTGATATCTTCTTTCACCAACATAAATGGTGACTATACACATGGACCTCGCCAGATGGAACACACAGAAATCAAATTGACTACATCTGTGGAAAGAGATGATGGAAAAGCTCAATATCAGTGACAACAAGGCCAGGGGCCAACTGTGGAACAGACCATCAATTGCTCATATGCAAGTTCAAGCTGAAACTGAAGAAAATCAGAGTAAGTCCACAAGAGCCAAAATACGACCTTGAGAGTATCCCACCTGAATTTAGAAACCATCTCAAGAATAGATTTGACCCATTGAACACTAGTGACCGAAGACCGGACGAGTTGCGGAATGACATCAAGGACATCATACATGAAGAAAGCAAGAGGTCATTGAAAAGACAAGAAAGAAAGAAAGAAAAGACCAAGATGGATGTCATAGGAGACTCTGCAACTTGCTCTTGAGCATCGAGCAAAAGGAAGAATTGATGAAGTAAAAGAACTGAACAGAAGATTTCAAAGGGCCTCTTGAGAAGACAAAGTAAAGTATTATAATGACATGTTCAAAGAGCTGGAGATGGAAAACCAAAAGGGAAGAACACACTCAGCGTTTCTCAAGTTGAAAGAACTGAAGAAAAAATTCAAGCCTCGAGTTGCAATAGTGAAGGATTCCATGGGGAAAATATAAAATGATGCAGGAAGCATCAAAAGAAGATGGAAGGAATACACAGAGTCATTATACCAAAAAGAATTAGTTGATATTCAACCATTTCAAGAGGTGGCATATGATCAGGAACCGATGGTACTGAAGGAAGAAGTCCAAGCAGCTCTGAAGGCATTGGTGAAAAACAAGGCTCCAGGAATTGATGGAATATCAACTGAGATGTTTCAACAAACAGATGCAGTGCTGGAGGCGCTCACTCGTCTATGCCAAAAAATACGGAAGACAGCTTCCTGGCCAACCGACTGGAAGAGATCCATATTTATGCCTATTCCCAAGAAAGGTGATCCAAACGAATATGGAAATTATAGAACAATATCATTAATATCACACGCAAGCAAAATTTTGCTGAAGATCATTCAAAAACGGCTGCAGCAGTATATCGACGGGGAACTGCCAGAAATTCAGGCCAGTTTCAGAGGAGGACGTGGAACCAGGGATATCATTGCTGATGTCAGATGGATCCTGGCTGAAAGCAGAGAATACCAGAAGGGTGTTTACCTGTGTTTTATTGATTATGCAAAGGCATTCGACTGTGTGGATCATAACAAACTATGGATAACACTGGGAAGAATGGGAATTCCAGAACACTTAATTGTGCTCATGAGGAACCCTTACATAGACCAAGAGGGAGTTGTTTGGACAGAAAAAGGGAAAACTGATTGGTTTAAAGTCAGGAAAGTTTTGCATCAGAGTTGCATTCTTTCACCATACCTATTTAATCTGTATGCTGAACAAATAATACGAGAAGCTGGACTATATGAAGAAGAACGGGGCATCAAGATTGGAGGAAGACTCATTAACAACCTGTGTTATGCAGATGACACGACCTTGCTTGCTGAATGTGAAGAGGACTTGAAGCACTTACTAAGGAAGATCAAAGACCACAGCCTTCAGTATGGATTACACCTCAACTTAAAGAAAACAAAAATCCTCACAACTGGACCAATGAGCAACATCAAGATAAACAGAGAAAAGATTGAAGTTGTCAAGGATTTCATTTTACTTGGATCCACAACCAACAGCCATGGAAGCATCAGTCAAGAAATCAAAAGACGCATTGCATTGGGTAAATCTGCTGCAAAGGACCTCTTCAAAGTGTTGAAGAGCAAAGATGTTACCCTGAAGACTAAGGTGCGCATGACCCAAGCCATGGTATTTTCAATCGCATCATATGCATGTGAAAACTGGACAATGAATAAGGAAGACCGAAGAAGAATTGATGCCTTTGAATTGTGGTGTTGGCGAAGAATATTGAATATACTGTGGACTGCCAAAAGAACGAACAAATCTGTCTTAGAAGTACAACCAGAATGCTCCTTAGAAGTAAGGATGGCGAGACTGCGTCTTACATACTTTAGACATGTTGTCAGGAGGGATCAGTCCCTGGAGAAGGACATCATGCTTGGCAGAGTACAGGGTCAGTGGAAAAGAGGAAGACCCTCAACAATGTGGATGGACACAGTGGCTGCAACAATGAGCTGAAGCATAACAACGATTTTAAGGATGGCGCAGTACCGGGCATTGTTTCTTTCTGTTGTGCATAGGGTCGCTATGAGTTGGAACCGACTCGATGGTACCTAACAACAACAACAAAATCAGGTAGTGTGAGGCCTCCCACTTTATTCTTCTTTTTCAGTAATGCTTTACTTCTCCGAGGCCTCTTGCCTTTCCATATGAAGTTGGTGATTTTTTTCTCTATCTCATTAAAAAACGCTATTGGAATTTGGATCAGGATTGCTTTGTATCTGTAGATCACTTTGGGTGTTTTCACAGTGTTGAATCTGCCTATCCATGAGCAAGGTATGTTTTTCCACTTATATAAGTCTCTTTTGGTTTCTTGCGGTAGTGTCTTGTAGTTTTCTTTGTATAGGTCTTTTACATCTCTAGTTAGATTATTCCTAAGCATTTTATCTTCTTGGGGGCTATTGTAAATGGTATTGATCTGGAGATTTCCACTTCAATGTTCTCTTTGTTGGAGTAGAAGAATCCAATTGATTTTTGTATGTTTATCTTGTATCCTTATACTTTGGTGAACTCTTTTATTAGTTCCAGTAGTTTTCTTGTGGATTCTTTAGGGTTTTCTGTGTGTAAGATCATATCATCTGTGAATGGAGATACTTTTACTTCTTCCTTATGAATTTGGATGCCCTTTATTTCTTTGTCTAGCCTAGTTGCTCTGGCTAGGACCTCCAGCTCAACGTTGAATAAGAGAGATTATAAAGGGTATCCTTGTCTGGTTCCCATTCTCATGGGGAATGTTTTCAGACTCTCAATTTGGGATGATGTTGGCTATTGGCTTTGTATAAATGCCCTTTATTATGTTGAAGAATGTTCCTTCTGTTCCTATTTTGCTGAGAGTTTTTATCATGAATTGGTGTTGGACTTTGTCAAATGCCTTTTCTGCATCAATTGATAAGATCATGTGGTTCTTGTCTTCTGTTTTATTTATGTGATGGATTACATTGGTTGTTTTTCTAATGTTGAACCATCCCTGCATACCTGGTATGAATCTCACTTGGTCATGGTGAATTATTTTTTTGATATGTTGTTGAATTCTATTGGCTAGAATTTTGTTCAGGATTTTTGCATCTTAGTTCAAGAGGGATATAGGTCTCTCATTTTCTTTTTTTGTGGTGTCTTTACCTGGTTTTGGTAATGGGGTTATGCTGGCTTCATAGAATGAGTTTGGGAGTATTCCGTCCTTTTCTATGCTTTGAAATACTTTTAGTAGTAGTCTTGTTAACTCTTCTCTGAAAGTTTGGTAGATTTATCCAGTGAGGCCACCAGGGCCAGGTTTTTTGTTGTTGTTGTTGGAAGTTTTTAAATTACCTTTTCACTCTCTTCTTTTGTTATAGGTTTTGTTTAGTTGTTCTACCTCTGTTTGTGTTAGTTTAGGTTGGTAGTGTGTTTCTAGAAATTCACCCATTTCCTCTACGTTTTCAAATTTGTTAGAGTACAATTTTTCATAGTATTCTGTTCTGGTTCTTTTAATTTCAGTTGGGTCTGTTGTAATATCACCCATCTCATTTCTTATTTGGTTTATTTGCTTCCTCTCTTGTTTTTCTTTTGTCAGTTTGGCCAATTGTTTATCGATTTTGTTGATCTTTTCAAAGAACCAGCTTTTGGTCTTGTTTTTGTATTCTCTATTTCATTTAATTCTGCTCTAATTTTTATTATTTGTTTTCTTCTGCTGCCCAAGGGCTTCTTTTGCTGCTGTCATTCTATTTATTTGAGGTGTAGGGTTAATGCTTTGATTTCCACCCCTTCTTCTTTTTGGATGTGTACATTCATTGCTATAAATTGACCTCTTAGCACTTAGTTTTAGCTGTTTCCCAAAGGTTCTGGTAGGATGTGTTTTCATTCTCATTTGATTCTGTGAATTTCTTTATTCCATCCTTAATTTCTGCTATAATCCTGTAGCTTTTGAGCCAGGTGTTGTTCAGTTTCCATGCGTTTGATTTTTTTTTCCTTGCTTTTTCTGTAACTGATTTCCACTTTTATGGCTTTATGGTCAGAAAAGATGCTTTGTAATATTCCGATGTTTTGGATTCTGTTAAGGCTTACTTTATAGCCTAATATGTGGTCTGTTCTGGAGAACGCTCCATGTGCATTGGAATAGAAAGTATACTTGGATCCTGTTGGGTGCAGTGTTCTGTATATGTCTATGAGGTCAAGTTGGTTGATTGTGGCATTTAGATCTTCCTTGTCTTTATTGAGCTTCTTTCTGGATGTCCTGTCCTTCACTGAAAGTGGCATGTTGAAGTCTCCTACTGTTATTGTGCAGCTGTCTATCTCTATTTTCAATGCTATTAGAGTTTGTTTTATGTATATTGGAGCCCTGCCGTTGAGTGCCTAAGTATTTAATATGGTTATGTCCTCCTGGTGTATTGACCCTTTAATCATTATATAGTTTCCTTCCTTATTCTTTGTGGTGGATTTTACTTTAAAGACTATTTTGTCAGAAATTAATATTGCCACTCCTGCTCTTTTTAAAAAAAATTTTTATTGTGCTTTCAGTGAAAGTTTACAAATAAAGTCAGTCTCTCATACAAAAATTTATATACATCTTGCTATATACTCCTAATTCCTCTCCCCCTAATGAGACAGCACACTCCTTCCCTCCACTTTCTCTTTTCAGGTCCATTTGGCCAGCTCCTGACTACTTCTGCCCTTTCATCTCCCCTCCAGATGGGAGCTGCCAACATAGTCTCATGTGTCTACTTGGTCCAAGAAGCTCATTCTTCACCAGTATCATTTTCTATCCCATTGTCCAGTCCAATCCCTGTCTGGAGAGTTCGCTTTGGGAATGGTTCTTGTCTTGGGCTAAGAGAAGGTCTGGGAACCATGACCACTAGGGTCCTTCTAGTCTCAGTCAGACCATTAAGTCTGGTCTTCCTATGAGAATTTCGGGTATGCATGGCACTGCTCTCCTGCTCCCTCAGGGGTTCTCTGTTGTATTCCCTGTCAGGGCAGTCATCGGTTGTAGTTGAGCACCAGCTAGTTCTTCTGGTCTCCGAATGATGTAGTCTCTGGTTTATGTGGCCCTTTCTGTCTCTTGGGCATGTAATTACCTTGTGTCCGTGGTGTTCTTCATTCTCCTTTGCTCCAGGTGGGTTGAGATCAATTGATGCATCTTAGATGGCCACTTGCTAGTGTTTCAGACCCCAGACAACTCTTTCAAAGGTGGGATGCAGAAGGTTTTCTTAATGGATTTTATTATGCCAGTCGACTTAGATATGCCCTGAAACCATGGTCTCCAAACCCCTGCCCCTGGTACACTGTCCTTCAAAGCCTTCAGTTTACTCCAGAAACTTCTTTTCTTTTCGTTTAGTCCAGTTGTGCTGACCTCGGCTGTATTGTGTGTTGTCTTTTCCGACACCTAAAGTAGTTCTTATCTACTATCTAATTAGTGAAGCCCCCTCTCCCACCCCCCTCCCTCCCCCCTCGTAACCATCAAAGAATATTTTCTTCTCTATTTAAATTATATCTTGAGCTCTTATAATAGTGGTCTTATACAATATTTGTCCTTTTGCAACTGACTAATTTCACTCAGCATAATGCCTTCCAGATTCCTCCATGTTATGAAATGATTCACAGATTCATCACTGTTCTTTATCTATGCATAGTGTTCCATTGCGTGAATGTGCCATAATGTATTTATCCATTCATCTGTTGATGGGCACCTTGGTTGATTCCATCTTTTTGCTATTGTAAACAGTGCTGCAATGAACATGGGTGTGCATATATCTGTTCGTGTAAAGGCTCTTATTTCTCTAGGACATATTCCAAGTAGTTGGATTGCTGGATCATATGGTAGTTCTATTTCTAGCTTTTTAAGTAAGCACCAAATCGATTTCCAAAGTGGTTGTACCATTTTACATTCCCATCAGCAGTGTATAAGTGTTCCAATATCTCCACAATCTCTCCACCATTTATTATTTTGTGTTTTTTGGATTAACGACAGCCTTGTTGGAGTGAGATGGAATCTTATTGTACTTTTGATTTTCATTTCTCTATTTTTTTTAATGACTAATGATCATGAGCATTTCCTCATGTAGCCGTTAGCTACAGGAATGTCTTCTTTAGTGAAGTATCTATTCATATCTTTTGCCCATTTTTTAATTGGGTTATTTGTCTTTTTGCATTTGAGTTTTTGCAGTATCATGTAGATTTTAGAGATCAGGCATCGATCGGAAATCTCACAGCTAAAAATTTTTTCCCAGTCTGTAGGTAATCTTTTTACTCTTTTGGAGAAGCCTTTAGATGAACACAGGTGTTTGATTTTTAAGAGCTCCCAGCTATATAGTTTTTCTTCTACCCCACTTTATGCTTTTTCAGTAATGTTTACCTATCCAAGGCCACTTTTATTTCCATATGAAGTTGGTGATTTTTTTCTCCATCTCATTAAAAAATATTGTTGGATTTTGGATCAGAATTGAGTTGTATCTACGGATCGCTCTTGGTAGAATAGACATTTTTACAATGTTAAGTCTCCCTATCCATGAGCAAGGTATGTTTTTCCACTTACGTAGGTCTCTTTTAGTTTCTTGCAGTAGTGCCTTGTAGTTTTCTTTGTATAAGTCTTTTATATCTCAGGTAAGATTTATTCCTAAGTGTTTTATCTTCTTGGGGGCTACTGTAAATGGTATTGATTTGGTGATTTCCTCTTCAATGTTCTTTTTGTTTTTGTAGAGAAATCTAACTGATTTTTATATGTTTATCTTGTAAACTGATACTCTGTTAAAATCTTGTATTAATTTCAGTAGTTTTTTTGAGTATTCTTTAGGGTTTTCTGTGTGTAAGATCATGTCATCTGCAAATAGAGATACTTTTACTTCTTCCTTTCCAATCTGGATGCCCTTTATCTCTTTATCTAGCCTAATTACTGTGTCTAGGACCTCCAGCACAATGTTGAACAAGAGGGTCATAAAGGGCATCCTTGTCTGGTTCCCAATCTCAAGGGGAATGCTTTCAGACTCTCTCCATTTAGGATGATGTCGGCTGTTAGCTTTGTATGTAAAAAAAAAAAAAAAAACCAAACCCACTGCCGTCGAGTCGATTCCAACTCAGAGCGACCCTACAGGACAGAGTAGAACTGCCTCATAGAGTTTCCAAGGAGCACCTGGTGGATTTGAACTGCTGACCTCTTGGGTAGCAGACATAGCACTTAACTACTACACCACCAGGGTTTCCTTGGCTTTGTGTAAACGCCCTTTATTATGTTGAAGAATTTTCCTTCTATTCCTATTTTGCTGAAAGTTTTTATCATGAATGGGTGTTGAAGTTTGTCAAATGCCTTTTCTGCATCAACTGAGAAAATCATGTGATTCTTTTGTTTTATTGATATGATGGGTTACATTGTTTTTGTAATGTTGAGCCAACCCTGCATACCTGGTATGAATCCCAGTTGGTCATGGTGAATTATTATTATTTTTTTTTGATACGTTGTTGAATTCTATTGGCTAGAATTTTCTTGAGGATTTTTGCATCTAATATCATGAAGGATACAGGTCCGTCATTTTCTTTTTTTGTGGTGTCAGTACCTGGTTTTGGTATCACGGATATGCTGGCTTCATAGAATAAGTGTGGGAGTTATCCGTCCTTTTCTATGCTCTGAAATACCTTTAGTTGTAGTGGTGTTAATTCTTCTCTAAATGTTTGGTAGAACTCTGCAGAGAAACCATCCGGACCAAGGCTTTTTTTTGGGGGGGGGGGGGGATTTTTTTGATTACCTTTTCATTCTCTTCTTTTGTTATGGGTCTATTTGTTCTACCTCTGTTTGTGTTAGTTTAGGTGGGTATTGTGTTTCTAGAAATTCATCCATCTCTTCTAGGTTTTCAAATTTGTTAGAGTACAATTTTTTGTAGTAATCTGATATGATTCTTTTAATTTCAGTTGGGTCTGTTGTAATATTGCCCATCTCATTTCTTATTTGGTTTATTTGGTTCCTTTCCTGGTTTTCTTTTGTCAGTTTGGCCAACGGTTAATCAATTTTGTTAATTTTTCAAAGAACCAGCTTTTGGTCTTGTTAATTCTTTCAATTGTTTTTCTGTTTTCTATTTCATTTAATTCTGCTCTAATTTGTATTATTTGCTTTCTTCTTGTGCCCGAGGGTTTCTTTTGTTGCTCTCTTTCTATTTGTTTAAGTTGTAGGGATAAATCGTTGATTTTGGCCCTTTCTTCTTTTTGTATGTGTGCATTTATTGATATAAATTGACCTCTGGGCACTGCTTTCGCTGTGTCCCAAAGGTTCTGATAGGAAGTGTTTTCATTCTCATTGGATTCTCTGAATTTCTTTAGTCCATCCTTAATGTCTTTTATAACCTAGTCTTTTTTGAGCAGGGTATTGTTCAGTTTCCAAGCGTTTGATTTCTCTTCCCTGCTTTTTCTGTTATTGATTTCTACCTTTATGGCCTTGTGGTCAGGGAAGATGCTTTGTAATTTTTAGTGTTTTGGATTACGCTAAGGCTTGCTTTATGGCCTAATATGTGGTGTGTTCTAGAGAATGTTCCATGTGCACTAGATAAGAAAGCATACTTGGGTGTTGTTGGATGGGGCATTCTGTTTATGTGTATAAGGTCATGCTGGCTGATTGTGGCATTTAGATATTCCGTGTCTTTATTGACTCATCTGAAGTCAATAAAGAGATGAGGGTCGCTATGAGTCGGAATCGACTCGACGGCAGTGGGTTTTGGTTTATGTCTTTATTGAGCTTCCTTCTGGATGTCTTGTCTTTCACAAAAGTTGTGTGTTGAAGTCTCCTAGTATAATTGTGCAGCTGTTTATTTTGCTTTTCAATGCTGTTAGTTTGTTTTATGTATCTTGCAGCCCTGTCATTGGGCACATAAATATTTAATATGATTATATCCTCGTGGTATATTGTCCCTTTAATCATTATATAGTGTCTTTCCTTTTCCTTTGTGGTGAATTTAACTTTAAAGTCTATTTTGTCAGAAATTAATATTGCCACTCCCGCTCTTTTTTGATTGTTGTTTGCTTGTTATATTTTTTTTCCATCCTTTGAGTTTTAGTTTGTTTGTTTCTCTAAGTCTAAGGTGTGTCTCTTGTATGGAACATATAGGCGGATCTGTTTTTTAATCTGTTCTGTCTCTGTCTCTTTATTGATGCATCTAGTCCGTTTACATTCAGCGTAATTACAGGTATCAATTTTTTTTAAATCAATTTAGGGCTGTCATTTTGATGTCTTTTTTGGTGTGGGTTGTTCACAGTTTCTTTTTCCCCCTTAATTTTTTGTGCTGAGTAGTTTATATATTGTCTTTTCCTCCTATTCCTTGTTGCTAATTTTGTTTCTGCTGAGTCTCTTTTTTTTCTTGCATTTTTTTTTAATGTGTAGGATAGTCTCCTTTGTGGTTACCTTAATATTTACCCCTATTTTTCTAAGTTTAAACCTAACTTTTATTTCTTTATTTTGCCTTGTGTTCCTCTCCATATGCACGATCTATGACTGCATTTCTTAGTCCCTCTTTATTGGTTTAATGTTGTCTTCTTTTTAATGACATCGCTCTTTCCATGTTTTGAGCGTTTTTTAATCTTGATTTATTTTTGTGATTTTGCTGTCTGTATTGACATCTGAATGCCCTGTCTAGTGTTCTAGTCTTGGGGCAATACCTGGTATTATTGATTTTCTAAGCAAAGAACTCCCTTTAGTATTTCTTGTAGTTTTGGTTTGGTTTTTACGAGCTCCCTAAACTTCTGTTTATCTGGGAATGTCCTAATTTCGCCTTCATATTTGAGAGAGAGTTTTGCTGGATATATGATCCTTGTCTCGAAATTTTTTTTCCTTCAATGCTTTATTTAAGTCATCCCATTGCCTTCTTGCCTGCAGGATTTCTGCTGAGTAGTTGGAGCTTATTCTTATTGGCTGTCCTTTGTAGGTGACTTTTTGTTTATCCCTAAATGCTCTTAAAATTCTCCCTTTATCTTTGGTTTTGGCAAGTTTGATTATAATATGTATTGGTGACTTTATTTTAAAATCTACCTTATGTGGAGTTTGGTGAGCATCTTGGAGAGATATCTTCTCATCTTTCACTACATAAGGGAAGTTTTCTGCCAAAAATCTTAAACAATTCTCTCTGTATTTTCTGTTACCCCTCGCTGTTCTGGTACTCCAATCAATCGTAGGTTATTTCTCTTGATAGAGTCCCACATGATTCTTAAGGTTTCTTCATTTTTTTAAATTCTTTTATCTGATTTTTCTTCATATATATTGCTGCCAAGTGCTTTATCTTCAACCTTACCAATTCTGCCTTCCACTTGCTCAGTTTTGCTCCTCTGACTTTTTATTGAGTTGTCTAATTCTGTAATTTTATTGTTGATCTTCTGAATTTCTGATTGCTGTCTCTCTATGGATTCTTGCAGCTTATTAAAATTTTCATTATGTCCTTGAATAACCTTTTTAATTTCTTAAACTGTTTTATCTCTGTGTTCCTTGGCTTGTTCTGCATATTGCCTGATCTCGTTCCTGATGTCTTGAAGGGTTCTGTATATAAATCTTTTGTATTCTGGACCTGGTAATTCCAGGAAGGCACCTTCTTCTAGAAGATCCCTTGATTCTTTGTTTTGAGATCTTGTTGAAGCAATCATGGTCTAGTTCTTCATGTGATTTGATATTGACTCTTTTCTCCAAGCCATCTATATGTTATTATATTAGTTTATTTTATGTTTGTTTACTGTATCCTAGCTTTTTGCTTTTTTTTTTTTTGATGTACCCAAATGGGTTGTTTCAGTGAGCTAGCTTGATTATTTTTGCTTTTGAAGCTCTGATGTCCTGTCACCAGATGGCTAGAATTGTTATCAGGTATATCAGTCTTGGAGTCCTTTCAGTTTTTCTTGTGTGGATTCAGCTCAGATGTCCAGGTAGCTGATCTTCAACTGTGTGGTACAGGCTCTGTCCTACACTCTTAGATGGGTAGGTGTGATTGTTGTAGGTACTGGTATCTTGTTGCAGCAGGTGGTCAAGCTCTGGCCAAGGCAGGGGGCTGAGAATAATCCCCCATGTGTCTCTGAGGAAAGCGCATTCCTGTTCTTTAGAATGTACGAATGGTTCGGTCTGCAGATGGACCATGGGTACCCCATGTTTTTGGTTGTAAGGATTGGGAGGTACCAATTATCCTTGGACCCCTACCGTGGGTGGCTGAGTGATGTGAGTGGAGCCATCAATCCTTAGCCTGTGATGTGGATAGGTGAGGATCCTGTTTAAGAGAAAAAGTGCTGTCAAATATCAAACACCCCTCTCTCCACCGTACACCTGAAACAGTTGTGGTCTGTCAAGAAGGGCTTATTCTCCCGAAATTGGCCCACACATGTCCACGCAGGGCTGAAAGGTATTCCAGGTCCATGGACCGTTTATGCCTGGACAGGAGCTGCTTCTGTCCGGAGCACTCCAGGTTAGTGGAGCTGGCAAATTATCTTTCCCCCCAGTTGTGAATTTATTCCTTCTCCAAGGCTGGGAGAATTGTTCCCTATGCTCAACAGGGTCTATCTCAGGCTCAGGGTAATCAACAGCCTCTGAAGCTGGCTTAGGGGTGGAGGGCACCGTAAAATATATGCAAGTACTTAGCTTTTGCCAAGAGAGCCATTCTCTGGTTCTGGAGGTGTGAGTAGGCTGTGCACCTCGCTCCTTCTCCCTGAGGATACTGTGCCTGAACACTACTAGCAGCCCGCTGCAGCTGCTCCTGGGAACGGTGCCTGAGGGATCCTGGGGATTCTGGTCTGGCAACCCTTCTCCACTTCCGAACCGTCTTACCCTCCCCTTGCTGCTCAGTGTGTTTACTAACTTTGCCTTTGATGTTCAGGGCACCTAGTTTGTCATAAATACCATTTTGCTTGTTTTTTCAGGTGTTTGTTGTAAGAGGGCTCGCCAGAAGCATCTGGTTCTTTCACCATCTTAGCCCCGCCTCCTCCATTCTGTTTTCTTATATATAAAAAAACCAATCCTGCTGCCATTGAGTCAATTCCTGAGTGAGCTATGAGTTTTCTTATATGTCAGAATAAAAATCTTTTCATTGCAGAAGGCTTTGGGGGAAAGTTGTTTCTCTAAAACAATCAAAACCTGTGAGAGCTAGAACTAGACGGGGCTGCATTTTTTCCTCAGGTCTCTCAAGGTTTCTGCCTTTGACAGGATGCAGTCTTACCAATTTTCTATCACTGGTTTTAGTGGAAAATACAGTGTTCGAGTTTTCCTTCTTTGACAGGTTTCTGCCTGACACGGTTTCTGGCTTTCACAAGTTTTACTGTACTTCCAAAAGTCAGCCAATGAAAACCCTATGGATTGAAATGGTCCAACCCACAACCGATCATGGGAATGGTGCAAGACAGGCAGAGTTTCCTTCACTGTGTATGGGGTTGCCCTACAAATGGAAATGCCTTGAGGCTTGAACCAGCATTTCCTATATGCAACCAGCAAGACACCCTGTGGCTAGGAGAATTCTATGAGATGAGATATGAGGGGCTGCACAAATCATGTACGTGAAGGGCATGGTAAAAAATTTGTATTTTAGTCTGAGGGCCATGTGAATCAATTGAGAGATTTAAGCAGGTGACAGGTGTAATCGAATTTATGCTTAAGAAGCTCACTTTGGCTTCTAGGTAGAGAGTAGATTATCAAGTGTTTAGAGTGGAGGCTGGGGGAAAAGTTAGAAGCCTGTGGCAGCAATCCCAGCAGGAGATGATAGTGGCTGTGCCAGGATGGTGTTAGTGATAGAGACGGTGAGAGGTGATTTTATTCAAAATAAGTTTTGAAGGATAAGATTGGGTTCGAGGACAGAAAGGGCCACATAAACCAGAGTCTACATCAGCCTGAGACCAGAAGAAGTAGATGGTGCCTGGCTACATCCAATGACTGCCCTGACAGGGAACACAACAGAGAACGCCTGAGGGAGCAGGAGAGTAGTGGGATGCAGATCCCAAATTCTCGTAAAAAGACCAGATTTAATGGTCTGACTGAGAGTAGAAGGACCCAGGTGGTCACCCCAGACCTTCTGTTGGCCCAGAACAGGAGCCATTCCCAAAGCCAACTCTTCAAACAGGGATTGGACTGGACAGTGCATTGGAGAGGGATGCTGGTGAGGCATGAGATTCTTGGATTAGGTGGACACTTGAGACTATGTTGGCATCTTCTGCCTGGAGGGGAGATGAGAGGGTAGAGGGGGTTAGAAGCTGGTGAAATGGACATGAAAAGGGGGAGCTGGTGAAATGGACATGAAAAGAGCGGGCTGTCTCATTAGGAGAAGAGCAATTGGGAGTATGTAGCAAGGTGTATATAAGTTTTTATGTGAGAAACTGACTTGATTTGTAAACTTTCACTTAAAGCACAATAAAAAATAAAAAAAAAAGATTAGGTTTAGGCAAAGGATGTGGAAATGCTGAGTAAGCTAGAAGCGTAGCGAGGACTTCAGGGGATAGCTGGAGATAAAAAAATTTGTAGTTAACAGTGGGTAGATAAAATTTAAAGCCATGAGGCTGGATGAGATAATCTAGGAGGAAAGCATAGATAGGAAAAAAAAAGTATATGTTCCAAATATCAGAAGGAAGAAAAACACACAATAGAAATTAAAAAAAAATGTTTTTTCTCCTAGTGAAGTCACTGGACCAACACTCCAATTTGATACTAAAAACAAATAAAATTTATTGAAGGAATGAACTGCAGGAGAGCATATGTTCAGTTTGGTTGTAAGGGTATGCTGTCTTACAGGCAAAACAGAGATATTTAATAAGTAGAGTGAGTATAGATAACAATTTCATATCAAAGCAATGGCAGGAAAGGAGGTGAGATTTACAAGGGTGGCAATTAACTTTGAAACTTTATTTACATCAGCTTCTAGTCTAACAGAAATCTTTCACTTTTAATACAGTTTAACTAAGGCAATATTTCTAAAATGAAAACTATGAACAATTTTGACATGAAAGTTTAGTGATACAAATTTTGGTGATATATTTGCAGCTGGGCCAACTTAACTGGAATCTTTGCATATGGAAGTTCTTTAAGGTAGTTAAAACAACATGTTTATCTCTACCGATTGCTGTCCAGTTGATTCCGACTCATAAAGACCCTATAGGACAGGGTAGAACTGCCCCATAGGGTTTCCAAGGAATGACTGGTGGATTCAAACTGCTTACCTTTGGGTTAGCAGCTGAACTCTTAACCACTGTGCCACCAGGACTCCTGCTTATCTATATAAAAAAAAAAATCTCTAATTTATTTTAACAACTCAATGATGCTTTTTCTAAGGCCATCTTTGGAAACACTCTTAACATAACAAGCACGACCAAGCTTTGTTTTGTAAGGGGCAACTTTAACAGAAGCTGCATGGTATCAGGAGTGCAGAAGTAAAACCCATAGTTTAATTTCAGAATGGAGTGCTTAATTTTAGTTTCAAAGTCCCCCAATTAGATCTACCGGCACCTCAAAACTTAAAAATTCCTCACACAATATCAAAATCTACAAAACTGAAGGAGTATTAAAAAGAGAAAAATAACATAAAACAGTATGTTAGAATTAAGGCCAAAGGTATATTTTACATTACCAGATGTCAAACTTGTCTCATAAAGGTTTAGTACAGTTATGTCTTCATTGTAGAGTCAACACTTCAATGCTATGGGTTGTATTTTGTGGTTATCCTTTGAAATTAATTTTGTCTGGAGTTAATATCATTACTTCTGTTTTATTTTTATATCATTTACTTCTTTTATTTTTGCCTTGAGAGGCAGTCTAACACAGCGGTTAAGATAATAGTGTTTGAAATCAGACTGCACTGATTAATATCCAAATTCTACCACTCAATAGCTCTGCAACCTTGGAAACGTTTCTTAACCTTTCTGCTATTCAGTTCTGATTTGTAAAATGGTATTAATAGTTGCACCTACCTCATAGAGCTGTTGTGAGAATTGGAGGAATTCATGCGTTTAGAAGTATGTCTGGCACACACTTAAGTCCTAAATGTTATTAATGCTTTTATTCTTTCTGTGTCAAAGTTTTACGTGTGTCTCATGAAGACAGAATGAAGCTGAAATATTTTTGACACAGTCTGATTTTTTTTCTTTTAATTGGCAAGTTTTTAATATTTACGATTATTTTGTAATATTTGTATGGTTCGTCTTAAGTTTGCCAGCTAATTTGATATTTTCCCTTCCAGTTTCCTTTTGCTTTTCATTTCTTTTCTTTTTTTACTGTATAATCTATTGTTTCACTGTTCTCTCTCATATACTACTCCATAGAGTTTTCAAGGCTGTGACTTTTTGGGTAGATCGTTAGGCCTGTTTCCTGAGGTGCTTCTGGGTGGGTTTGAACCACCAACCATTTGGTTAATAGTCTAGCACTTAACCATTTGTGCCACCCAGGGACTCCTAGATGAAATATAATGTTTATTTTGTTTCAGCAGTGGATATCACTATAATTTTAAATAACATTTGTTATTTATCAATTATCAACTTAAAGATATAATTACGTCAATGAAACCCCTATAAAAGCTGTATACTACCTCACTCTTCTCACCTTCACCATTATTATTTTTTATTTCTTCTGAAAATTTTGTTCCTGTCTATTATCCTCTAATCACGACCATCACCACCACCACCACCACCACCGCAACCACCATCATCATTACTAGTGTCTCCAATTTGTAGGTCAGAAGTGGCTCAGTTTTCTAAAGTAGTACATCAGGTCCCAAACTCTGACTTTTCTAAGTTTTTAAAGGAAAAAGTGGCTATGCATCTGCTCTGCTGCCATACATGGGAGGGGAATTAGACGAATTTCTGGAACATGGTAAATTGGGCAGGGGTAATGACACTTGGAAATGTTGACTGTTTATCTTGAGTATTGACTCTGAAAAGGGTGTGGCAGAAACTCCTGCAGGAGGTAGCAGGGAGAGTCAATCAAATACTGATACAAGGTAGCTAACCACCCTCCAGCTCCACGTTTTTGGAAATTCACACAAGTTGGTCCATTCGCCTTATAGAATCTAAGGATGGTCACAGACAAACATTAAAGAATATAAGCCACTTGCTACATTCTTTGTAGGGAAAGTTTACTTTTTTCCTGTGCTCTGGGGAGTCATCCTGATGTAGGAAAAGTGTGTTGGAGTATAAGTCAGGAAACCTGGCCTCTAATAGTCTATATACTTTGAGCATGCCTCTTCTTCTCTGTAGGCCTCAGTATTTCTATAAAGGGATTGAGTTAGATGATCTCTAAGTAGGCTGCTACCTCTAATGGCCCCAGTCCTATTCATTGCATAACGCTACCTAAACCATGTCCCCGTGTGTCTATCATTTTGTCATACTGTGGGGTCTTGTGTGTTGCTGTGTGTGGAAGCTATGCCACCAGTATTCACATAACAGCAGGGTCACCCATGAAAGACAGGTTTCAGCTGACCTTCCAGACTAAGGCAGAGTAGGAAGAAGGACCCGGCAGTCTACTTCTGAAAAGAATTAGCTGGTGAAAACCTTATGTATAGCAGAGGACATTGTCTGATATAGTGCCAGAAGATGAGCCCCCCAGGTTGGAAGGCACTCAAAAGGCAACTGGGGAAGAGCTGCCTCCTCAAATTAGGGTTGACCTTAATGTCATGGATGAAGTCAAGCTTTTGGGACCTTCACCTGCTGGTGTGGCACAACTCAAAATGAGAAGAAACAGTTGCAAATATCCATTAATAATCGGAAAGTGGAATGTAATGAAGTATGAACCTAGGAAAATTGGAAATCGTCAAAAATGAAATGGAATGCTTAAACATCGATATCCTAGGCATTAGTGAGCTGAAATAGATTGGTATTGGCCATTTTGAATCAGGCAATCATATGATCTACTATGTGGGGAATGACAACCTGAAGAGGAATGGCATTGCATTTATCATCAAAAAGAACATTTCAATATCTATCCTGAAGTATAATGCTGTCAGTGATAGGATAATATCCATATGCCTACAAGGAAGACCAGTTATACGGCTATTATTCAAATTTACCCATCAAACACTGAGGTCAAAGATGAAGAAATTGAGGATTTTTACCAACTTCTGCAGCCTGAAATTTATCGAACATGCAATCAGGATGCATTGGTAATTACCAGTGACTGGAATGCAAAAGTTGGAAACAACGAAGGATTGTAAGTTGGAAAATATGGCCTTGGTGATAGAAACAATGCTGGAGATTGAATGATAGAATTTTGCAAGACCAACGACTTCTTCACTGCAAATACCTTTTTTCACCAACATAAACTATGACTATACACATGGACCTTGCCAGATAGAATACATAGAAATCAAATTGACTACATCTGTGGAAAACGATGATGGAAAAGCTCAATATCATCAGTCACAACAAGGCCAGGGGACAACTGCGTAACAGTATCAATTGCTCATATGGAAGTTCAAGTTGAAACTGAGGAAAATTAGAACAAGTTCATGAGAGCCAAAGTATGACCTTGAGTATATCCCACTTGAATTTAGAGACCATCTCAAGAATAGACTTGACGCTTTGAACACTAATGATCGAGAAGACCAGAGGAGTTGTGGAATGACATCAAGGACATCATACATGAAGAAAGCAAGAAGTCATTAAAAGACAGAAAATTGGTGTCAGAAGAGACTGAAACTTGCTCTTGAACATCGAGTAGCTAAAGCAAAAGGAAGAAATGGTGAAATAAAAGAACTGAAGAGAAGATTTCAAAGGGCAGCTCAAGAAGGCAAAATATAATGACATATACAAAGAGCTGGAGACAGAAAACCAAAAGGGAAGAACACGCTCGGCATTTCTCAAGCTGAAAGAACTGAAGAAAAAATTCAAGCCTTGAGTTGTAATAGTGAAGGATTCTATGGGGGAAAATATTAAATGACGCAGGAAGCATCAAAAGTGGATGGAAGGAATACACAGGGTCATTATACCAAAAAGTATTGGTCGACATCCCACCATTTCAGGAGGTAACATACGATCAGGAAGTGAAGATACCGAAGGAAGAAGTCCAAGCTGCACTGAAGGCACTGGTGAAAAACAAAGCTCCAGGAATTGATGGAATGTCAATTGAGACGTTTCAACAAATGCATGTAGTGCTGGAAGTGCTCTCTTGTTTATGCCAAGAAATTTGGAAGACAGCTACTTGGCTGACCTACTGGAACAGATCCATATTTATGACTATTCCCAAGAAAGGTGATCCAAACAAATGCGGAATTTATTGAACAATGTCATTAATATCACCTGCACATAAAATTATGCTGAAGATCATTCTAAGCAGTTGCAGCAGTATATCCACAGAGAACTGCCAGAAATTCAGGCCAGATTCAGAAGAGAATGTGGAACTATGGATATCATTGCTGATAACAGATGGATCCTGTCTGAAAGCAGAGAACACCAGAAGGATGTTTACCTGTGTTTTATTGACTATGCAGAGGCGTCCAACTGTGTGGATCATAACAAATTATGGATAATATTGCTAAGAATAGGAATTCCAGAACACTTAATTGTGCTCATGAGGAACCTTTACATAGATCAAGAGGGAGTTATTCAGACAGAACAAGGGGATACTGAGTCATTTAAAGTCAGGAAAGGTGTGGGTCAGAGTTGTATCCTTTCACCATATTTATTCAATGTGTATGCTGAGCAAATAATCTGAGAAGCTGGAATATATGAAGAAGAGTGGAGCATCAGGATTGGAGGAAGACTCATTAACAACCTGCTTTATGCAGATGACACAGCTTTGCTTGCTGAAAGTGAAGAGGATTTGAAGCACTTACTAATGAAGATCAAAGACCACAGCCTTCAGTATGGATTGCACCTCAACATCAAGAAAACAAAAATCCTCGCAACTGGACCAAAAACCAACATCATGATAAATGGAGAAAAGATTGAAGTTGTTAAGGATTTCATTTTACTTGGATTCACAATCAACACCCATGGAAGTAGCAGTCAAGAAATCAAGACGCATTGCGTTGGGCAAATGTGCTGCAAAAGACCTCTTTAAAGTGTTGAAAAGCAAAGATGTCACCTTGACGACTAAGGTGTGCCTGACCTAAGGCATGGTATTTTTAATCACCTCATATGCATGTGAAAACTGGGCAATGAATAAGGAAGACCAAAGAAGAACTGATGCCTTTGAATTGTGTTGGTGAAGAATATTGAATATACCATGGACTGCCAAAATAACAAACAAATCTCTCTTGATGAAGTACAACCGGAATGCTCCTTAGGAGCAAAGATGGAGAGACTATGTGTTACATACTTTGGACATGTTGTAGGAGAGATCAATTCCTGGAGAAGGACATCATGTTTGGTAAATTACAGCGTCAATGAAAAAGAGGAAGACCATCAACGAGATGGATTGGCACAGTGTCTGCAACAACGGGCTCAAGGATAACAATGATTGTGGGCACGGCGCAGGACCGGGCAGTGTTTCCTTCTGTTGTACATAGGGTTGCTATGAATTGGAACCAACTCGATGGCACCTAACAACAACAACAACACCTAAACCATGAATCTAATGACCCCCCTTTTGGGGCCCTTCCTGTGGTGGTGGTCGTTGTTAGGTGTCGTTGAGTTGGTTCCAACTCATAGTACCCCTGTGTACCAATGCATGGAACACTGCCCGGCCCTGACCATGCTCACAATCATTGTTATGCTTGAGCCCATTGTTGCAGCCCCTGTGTCAATCCATCTTCTTGAGGTTCTTCCTCTTTTCTGCCGACCCTGTACTTTACCAAGCATGATGCCCTTCTCTAGGGACTGATCCCTCCTGATAACATGTCCAAAGTATGTAAGACGTAGTCCCACCAACCTTGCTTCTCTGAGCATTCGGGTTGTACTTCTTCCAAGACAGATTTGTTTGTTCTTTTGGCAGTCCATGGTATATTCAATATTCTTGTTATGTTTTTTTATATTAGGAATATTGATTATCCTTATATCTGATCTCCTTTGTCTCCATAATTATTCATTTTCATTTCTTGGCTGTTATCTCCTTGACTTTTAAAATCTACCTTTATTTTGGTTATCTTAAACCTTTCTTCCGTGTTAATAAAAAAAATTTTTAGCAGTATCTCTTCTGTTCATAATTTATTGATTCTGTAATAATCTTGTTTTAATCTTCAAGTTATTTTAATAGGCCTGATATATTCACTTGTAACTTCATTCCCCTTACCATATTATCTTTGAAATCTTTTTTTTAGTACAAACTTTTTTTTTTTTAGTCATTTAATAGTGAGATACAATTGTGAGGAATATCCTTATCTTCAAAAAAAAAATTTTTTTTTCCTTGAGTTATGTTTTCTTGTGGGTTTTCTTTTGTCTGCCATTTTTTATTTTTTCTTCCTTCCTTCCTTCCTTTCTTCCTACCTTTCTTTTATTTCTTCCTTGTTTGCTACTGTACTTTGTTCCTCTTTTTCTTTGTTCTTGGGAAGTTTGAAGAATTGACATTCAATTTTCACTTGTTTTTGCTCGGATAGTTTTGCCTAGATATTTTCTTTGTTTTTCTGTAGTGTGGCTTCTTGACCCTATCCATCTAGTATCTGAGATCAAAGTATTTTATTTTCTTCTCTGAGCTACAAGGTGCTCTGCTGGCACAGTGGTTAAAGCACTTGGCTGTTAACTGAAAGGTCAGTGGTTCAAACCCACCAACCACTCCCTGGAAGAAAGATGTGGCAGTATGCTTCCATTAAGATTCAGTGTATTGTCATGTTGATTCTGACTCAAGACTTTATAGGACAGAGTAGAACTGCCCTATAGGGTTTCCAAGGGGCAGCTGGTGGATTCAAACTGCTGACCTATTGGTTAGCAGCTAAGCTCTTAACTACTGTGCTACCAGGGTTCCTTCCATTAAGATTAAAATAATAATAATAATAAAAACCCAAACCTGTTGCTGTCAAGTTGATTCTAACTCATAGCAATCCTATAGGACAGAGTAGAACTGCCCCATAGAGTTTCCAAGGAGCGCCTGGTGGATTTGAACTACCAGCGTTTTGGTCAGCAGCTGTAGCACTTAACCACTACACCACCAAGGTTTCCTTCATTAAGATTACAGCCTCAGAAACCCTACGGGGCTGTTCTACACTGTCCTATAGGGTCGCTATGAGTCAGAATTGACTCCATGGCAATGGGTTTCCTCAGACTACAGTTTGAAATCTGACTAATTCCTGTTCTATCCAGTTTTCTGTAGCCTAAGGGAATGGAGTGAAAGGTGCATTAACGTTTAGGTGATATAGTATGAAGTGTTTGTTTTGTATGAAGTGTTTGTTACAATACCCGCATCCTGCCCTACTGAGATTTTTACAGGTCCTGTTCCATTGTTCATGCCACCTAGTTTTGGGGATGAAGGAGTGTATCATTACATAGAAAATACCCTTAGATCCATTTCTTCATTCCCTCTGTAATCCTGGATCTGTCACTTGTGTTAGAGATAACCCCTTGTGAGCTCCCTGAATTTCATCCATTTCTGAAAAACCAAGAGTAACATTCACCAAGTAGACAGAAATATCAAAGGAAATAGAGTACTTGATCAACACAAAAAGCCAACTAAGCATAACAGATACAAATGGAATACTCTACCCAACAACAGCACAATGCACATTCTTCTCATGTACACATGGGTCATTCTCCAGGATATACTATATGCTAGGCCACAAAACAAGTCTCAATAAAATTAAAAAGATCGAAATCATACACAGTATCTTCTATGACAACAATGAAATGAACCTAGAAATCATAACAGAAGAAAAACTGAAAAATTTACAAATATGCAGAAATTAAACAAAACACTATTAAACAACAAATGCGTGAAGGAAGAAATCACAGTGGAAACTGGAAAATTCTTTGAGATGAATGAAAACAAAACCACGACATGCAAAATATGTGAAGCAAGAAAAGCTGTGTTCAGAGGGAAATTTACAGCTGTAATTGGCTACATTAAAAAAAGATCTCAAATCAATAGCCTAACTTCACACCTAAAACCAAAAACTAAACCAAACCCGTTGCCGTCAAGTTGATTCCGACTCAGCAACCCTATAGGACAAGGTAGAACTGCCTCATACGGCTTCCAAAGAGTGCCTGGTAGATTCGAACTGCTGACCTTTTGGTTAACATCTGTACCCCTTAACCACTATGCCACCAGGGATTCATAAAATAACTAGAAAAAGAATAGCAAACAAAACAGACTTAAAAAAAATAGTTACAATGAAAACAAAAGTTGGTTCTTTGAAAGATCAACAAAATAGACAAACCTTATTTAGACTAACAGAGAATAAAGACTCAAATGACTATAATATCCACTCAAATTACTATAAAAAATTAAGTCCACTAATTACACCATCTTTTACATTTCTAAAATTACATTTTACATTTCTTTTTTTTTAAAAAAAAAATTTGGTGAAAGTATACATAGCCAAAGATAGAACATTTCAACAATTTCTACATGTACAATCCAGTGACATTGGTTACATTCTTCAAGCTGTGCTACCGTTCTTGCTATCCATTTTCACATTATTTCACCACCATTATCTTACACTCACTGTCCCTTAAGTTTCTCATGGATCTTTTTTTATTGACTGATATTTCTTGTGGTTATGGGGGTATCATTTCCAGTTTCTTTGTACGTCTAGTAATTTGTGATAGGATGTTGATCATGTTGAATTTCATGTTTTTAAATGCTGGATTTTGTTTTCTTCCTTTAAAGAGTGGTATGTTTTGTGCTGGCAGGCAAATCAGTTACTTATAGATTGTACTGTTCTTTCAAGGCCAGGTTTTTATGATTTGTTGGCATAGGGAGAGTGTTGTTAGTTGCTGTTGAGTTAGCTTCGACTCATGGTGACCCATGCACAGCAGAATGAGATGTTACTCAGTCCTGTGCCATCATTGGTATTGCTCAAGTTCATTGTTGCAGTCGCTGTACATTTTGAGTGCCTTCCAGTCTAGGGGGCTCATCTTCCAGCATTATATCAGACAATATTCTGTTGTGATCCATAGGGTTTTCATTGGCTAAATTTTGGAAGTAGATTGTCAGGGCGTTCTTCCTAGTCTGTCCTAGTATGGAAGCACCACTGAAACCTGTCCACTTTTGGTGATCCTGCTGGTATTTGAATTACTGGTGGCATAGCTCTCAGCATCATAGAAACATGCAAGCCACCACAGTAAGACAAACTGACGGATGGTGAGTGTGAAAAGTAGACTTACTCTAAGGCTTCTTTAGCCTTCCTTCTTAAGCATGTCTTTTCTGGGGTTTCTACTAATGACACAAATATTCAATGAAGACCTTTTACCTTGGTCAGTCTGAACTTGAAACCTTCTTAAACCTGTTTGGGAAATACCTTCAATACTTTGGTTGAAATCTTCTTAGCTAGACTACTCAGTCCCTTAGATGCATTTTCTACTTTCTACATAACTGCAGATGATGGTGTTGCTAAACTTTCTGTCTCTACATAACAAAAACTTCCATTCCTCCAATATCAAATAATATTTTGCTCAACTTCCTGCAAGCCCTCACTAACAACATTCTCAATATCCAAATTTCTATAAATGGTGTGTTCAAACACTTTAAACTTTCACTAGCACTCTTCTGAACACTCACTACCCAGTTCCAAAGCCATTTTAACATTATTAATTAATTAATTAAAAAATTTATTGTACTTTAGTTGAAAGTTTACAGTGCAAATTAGTTTCTCATTCAAAAATTTATATACAAATTATTTTGTGACATTGGTTGTAATCTCCACAATGTGTCAGTGCTCTACTCCTTTCCCTTTACACCCCAGGTTCCCCATGTCCATTCATCCAGTTTTCCTGTCCCTTCCCGCCTTCTTGTCTTTGCTTTTGGGCAACTGCTGCCCATTTGGTCTTGAGTTCTTGACTGAACTAAGAAGCACATGCCTCACATGTGTTACTGTTTGTTTTGTAGGTCTGTCTAATCTTTGGCTGAAAGGTGGACTTCTGGAACAATTTTTATTTTTTTAATGGCAGCATCCTACCTTAAGGTACAAAAACTGTATTAGGTATCTATTGCTGAATAATATTTACCCTAAAAGATAGCTTCTTAAAACAACATATATTTATTATCTCAGTGTTGGGGGGAAAGGAAATTGGGCACAGTTTAGCTGGTTCCCTTGGTCTCAAGGTCTCTCCTAAGGTAGTAGTCAAGCTGTTGACTGGGGCTTCAGTCCTATATGAAGGTGTGACTTGTGGGGTGTGGTATATTCTTCCACATTTGCTTACAAGGGTGCTGGTTTTCTATTATCCCTTAAAATGTGAGCCTCTCTACACGGCTACTTCAAGACATAGCAATGGCTTTCCCCAGGCAAAGTAATCTGAGAAGCGGAGAGAGAGCCTAAGATGGATCTTTTTATAACCTAATTTCAGAAGTGACATTCTCTCATGTTTGCCATATTACATCCTTTAGAAGTGAGTCGAAATGTACAGTCCACACTCAAGGAGGAGATTAAATAAGGGTATGAATATTAAGAGCCAAGGATTATCGGGGGCTGTCATAGAGACAGTTTAACAGTATATATCTCTGTGCATTTGTTCAAGCATTTCTGTAGGATAAGATCCTGGAAATGATAGTTGTCTTAGTTATCTAGAGGGGCTATAACAGAAATACCACAAGTGAATGGCTTTAACAAAGATAAATTTATTTTTTCACAGTCTAGGAGGCTAGAAGTCCAAATTTAGGGTGCCAGCTTCAGGCCAAGGTTTTCTCTCTCTGTGGGCTCTGGGGGAAGGTCCTTGTCATCAATCTTCCCCTGGTCCAAGAGCTTCTCAGCACAGGGAAGCTGGATCCAAAGGAAGCGCTCCCTCCCCTGGTATCTACTCATATAATTTCTCTATATATACATTTGTGGAAACCCTGGTGGTGTAGTGGTTAAAAGCTATGTTTGCTAACCAAAAGGTCAGCAGTTTGAATCCACCAGGCACTCCTTGGAAACTCTATGGGGCAATTCTACTTTGTCCTATGGGGTTGCTATGAGTCAGAATCAACTTGATGGCAATGGATTTGATTTTTTGGTTTTATCCATTTGTCTATTGTAGATAGCTCATATAAGTGGGATCATGAAATATTTGTCTTTTTGTGTCTGGCTTATTTTACTTAGCATACTGTCATGTATCAGGACTTCATTTAACCTTATGGATCAATAATATGCCATTGCATGTATATGCAACATTTTGTTTATCCATTCACCTGTTGATGGACATTTGGAATGTTTCTGCCCTTGGCCGTTGTGAATAATGCTGCAGTGAACATTGGTGTACAGTATCTGAGTCCCTGCATGCAATTCTTTTAGTTATATGCCCAGAAGTATAATTTTTGGGTTACATGGTAATTCTATGTTTACATTTTTGAGACACCACCAAACAATTTTCCATAGTGGCTGTAGCCTGATGGCGCAGTGGTTAAGAACTCGGCTGCTAACCAAAAGGCCAGCAGTTCAAAACCACTAGCTGCTCCTTGGAAACCCTATGGGGTGCTTGTACTCTGTCGTATAGGCTCGCTATGAATCTGAACCCACGCCAATAGGTTCGGCTTTTTTTGGTTACACCATTTTGCTTTTCCACCAGTAATGTGGAAGGGTTCCAATTTATTCACATTCTCACTAACATTTGCTTTTTTCCAACATTTTGATAATAACCATCCTATTGGGTGTGAAGTGGTATCTCATTTTGGTTTTCATTGGGAACCCTGGTGGCTCAGTGGTTAAGAGCGCGGCTGCTAAACAAAACTTTTAGCATCTTTTTATGTGCTTATTGGCCATTTATATATTTTCTTTGGAGAAAAACCTTTCTGAGTCTTTTGCCTACTTTTTAATTGAGTCGTTTGCCTTTCTTATTGAGTTATATGGGTGTACTAAGTTTTGAAACACTGAAGTATGCATTCTCCAACTTTGCTGTTCTTTTTCAAAACGGTTTGGGATACTTTATGTCCCTTGTATTTTCCTATGAATTTCAGGTTCAGCTTGTCAATTTACACATAAATGAAAGTCAAAGTTGGCTTCAATCTGTACATCAGTTTGGAAATTATTACCATTTTAGCAATATTTAGTCTTCCCACGAATGAACATGGGATGCTTTTCAATTTATTTAGATCTTCTTCAATTTATTTCAATGATATTTTGTACTTTTCAGTGTACAAACCTTGCACTTATTTTGTTAAATTTATTCCTATCTGTTGATTCTTTTCGATGATATTGTAAATAAAATTATTTCCTTAATTTCATTTTTATATTGTTCATATTTAGTATACAGTGATTAATTTGATGATATAAAAAAATTTAAAAAGGGGCGGAGCCAAGATGGAGGAAAAGACAGACGCTTCCATCAAGCCCTCTTTACAACAAAGGACTGAAAAACAAGTGAAACGAGTGTATTTGTGACAAGCTGGAAGCCCTGAGCATCAAAGACAAGCTTAGACAAGGAACTGAGGGGCAGGAGAAGGAAGAGACGGTTCAGAAGCGGAGAGGAGTTACCAGACCTGAATCGTGGGGATCCCTCAGGCACCATTCCCAAAGCGGCGCGGGCAGTGGGCTGGTACTAGCGTTGTGCCGCAGTTTTCTCAGGGGCAAGCAGCCAGCCACACAGCCCACTCACACCTCCGGAACCTGAGGAGAAGGGTGCTCTCGGCAAAAGCTAAGTACTTGCATATATTTTACTGCATCCCCCCACCCTCAAGCTGGCTTCAGGAGCTGAATCCCTGGGCCTGAGATAGACCCTGGTGAGCACCTAGAGCTGTCCTCCCGGCCTTGGGGAAGGAAAAAATTTGCAACTGGGGGAAAAGATAATTTGCTAGCTCCATTAAGCAGGAGAGCTCAGGACAGAAGCAGCTTCTGTCCAGGCATAAACCGTCTGTGGACGTTGAGCACCTTTCCCTTCTGCATGGATCTGTGTGGGCCTATTTCAGGAGAATAGGCCCTTGTTGGCAGATTTCAACCATTTCAGCTGTGCGGTGGAGAGGTGGGTGGTTGATGTTTGGCATTGCTTTGCCTATTAAACAAGGTCCTCACCTACCCACATCAGGGACCTAAGGACTGGTAGCTCCACTCAGGTCACCCAGCCACCTGTGACAGAGGTCCAAAGATAACTGGCACCTCCCAGTCCTTACAACCAAAAACTTTGGGTGCCCATGGTCTGTCTGCAGAACCCACCCACCTGCATGATCTAGAGAACAGGAGCATGCTTTCCTCAGAAACACACGGGGGATGGTTCTCAGCCCTCCGCCTTGTTCAGAGCATGACACCCTGCCTCAATCAGATACCAGTATATACGCCAATCACCCCTGCCCCTCTAAGACTGTAGGACAGAGCCTGTACCACACAATTGATGATCAGCTACCTGGAAACCCGAACTGAATTCATACAAGAAAACTGAATGGACTCCTAGACTGATATACCTGATAACAGCTCTAGCCAGCTAGAGACAGGACACCAGAACTCCAAAGGCGAAAATAATCAACCTAGCTCAGTCAAGCAACCCATAGGGGTATACCAAAACAAAGCAAAGCAAGCAGCTATGACACAGTAAGCAAGCATAAACTAAATACAATAACTTATAGATGGGTTGGAAACAACAGTCAATATTAAGTCACATAAAGAAACAGATCATGATCACCTCAACAGGCCCTCAAAACAAAGAATCTAGGGATCTTTTAGATGAAAGTGCATTCCTGGAATTACCAGATGCAGAATACAAAAGTTTAATATACAGAATCCTTCAAGACATCAGGAAGGAAATGAGGCAATACGCCAAACAAGCCAAGGAACACACAGATAAAGCAACTGAAGAAATCAGAAAGATTATTCAGGAACAAAATGAAAAGTTTGATAAACTGGAAAAATCCATAGACAGACAGCAATCAGAAATTCAGAAGATTAATGATAAAATTACAGAATTAGATAACTCAATAGGAAGTCAGAGGAGCAGAATTGAGCAAGTAGAAGCTAGAATTTCTGAACTCGAAGATAAATCACTTGGCACTAATATATTTGAAGAAAAATCAGATAAAAGAATTTTTAAAAAATGAAGAAACCTTAAGAATCATGTGGGACTCTATCAAGAGAAATAACCTACGAGTGATTGGAGTACCAGAACAGGGAGTGATAACAGAAAATACAGAGAAAATTGTTGAAGATTTGTTGGCAGAAAACTTCCCTGATATTGAAAAAGATGAGAAGTTATCTATCCAAGATACTCATCAAATTCCACATAAGGTAGATCTTAAAAGAAAGTCACCAAGACATATTATAATCAAACTTGCCAAAACCAAAGATAAAGAGACAATTATAAGAGCAGCGAGGGATAAACGAAAAGTCATCTACAAAGGAGAGCCAATAAGAATAAGCTCGGACTACTCAGCAGAAACCATGCATGC
This sequence comes from Elephas maximus indicus, assembly GCF_024166365.1. Taxonomy (NCBI): domain Eukaryota; kingdom Metazoa; phylum Chordata; class Mammalia; order Proboscidea; family Elephantidae; genus Elephas; species Elephas maximus. Next base: position 86,609,011 of record NC_064846.1, read on the forward strand.
AAGAAGGCAATTGGATGACATATTTAAAAAATTGAAGGAAAAAAATTGCCTGCCAAGAATGATATATCCATCAAAACTGTCTCTTAAATATGAAGGTGAAATTAAGACATTTCCAGATAAACACAAGTTGAGGGAATTTGTAAAAACCAAACCAAAACTATAAGAACTAATAAAGGGAGTTCTTTGGTTAGAAAATCAATAATATCAGGTATCCCCCCAAGACTAGAACACTGGGCAGAGCAACCAGAAGTCAACCCAGACAGGGAAATCCAAAAAAAACAAAGATTAAAAAAAAAAAACAACCCAACACAGGGTAATGGCGATGTTATTATATAAAAGAAGACAACACTAAAATAATAAAGAGGGACTAAGGAATGTAATCATACAACTTCCATATGGAGAGGAAGATACGGCGATACAAAGAAATAAAAGTTAGTTTTAAATTTAGAAATATAGGGGTAAATAATAAGGTAACCACAAAGGAGACAAACTATCCTACTCATCAAAATAAAATACAAGGGAAAAATAGAGACTCAGCAGAAACAAAATCAACAACAACAAATACGAGGAAAGGACAATATATAAAGAAAATCTGCTCAGCACATAAAATCAAGTGGGAAAAAGAAACTGTCAACAACACACAAAAAAAGACATCAAAATGATAGCACTAAATTCATACCTATCCATAATTACACTGAATGTGAATGAACTAAATGCACCAATAAAGAGACAGAGAGTGGCAGATGGATTAAAAAACAAGATCCATCTATATGCTGCCCACAGAAGACACACTTTAGACTTAGAGACACAAACTAAAACTCAAAGGATGGAAAAAAACATATCAAGGAAACAACTATCAAAAAAGAGCAGGAGTGGCAATATTAATTTCTGAACAAAATAGACTTTAAAGTTAAATCCATCCGAAAGGATAAGGAAGGATATTATATAATGATTACAGGGGCAATACACCAAGAAGATATAACCATATTAAATATTTATGCACCCAATGACAGGGCTGCAAGATACATAAAACAAACTCTATCAGCATTGAAAAGGGAGATAGACAGCTCCACAATAATAGTAGGGGACTTCAACACACCACTTTCAGTGAAGGACAGGACATCCAGAAAGAAGCTCAATAAAGACACGGAAGATCTAAATGCCACAATCAACCAACTTGACCTAATACACATATACAGCACACTCCACCCAACAGCAACCAACTATACTTTCTTTTCTAGTACACATGGAACATTCTCTAGAATAGACCACATATTAGGTCATAAAGCAAGCCTTAGCAGAATCCAAAACATCGAAATATTACAAAGCATCTTCTCTGACCATCAGGCCATAAAGGTGGAAATCAATAACAGGAAAAGTAGGGAAAAGAAATCAAACACTTGGAAACTGAACAATACCCTGCTCAAAAAAGACTGGATTATAGAAGAGATTAAGGATGGAATAAAGAAATTTAAAGAATCCAATGAGAACAAAAACACTTCCTATCAGAACCTTTGGGACACAGCCAAAGCAGTGCTCAGAGGCCAATATATATCAATAAATGCACACATCCAAAGAGAAGAAAGGGCCAAAATCAAAGAACTATCCCTACAACTTGAACAAATAGAAAGAGAGCAAGAAAAGAAACCCACAGGCACCAGAAGAAAACAAACAATAAAAATTAGAGCTGAACTAAATGAAATAGAAAACAGAAAAGCAATTGAAAGAACAAGACCAAAAGCTGGTTTTTTGAAAAACGCAACAAAATTGATAAAGCATTGGCCAAGCTGACAAAAGAAAAAGAGGAGAGGAAGCAAATAACCCAAATAAGAAATGAGATGGGTGATATTACAACAGACCCAACTGAAATTAAAAGAATCATATCAGGTTACTATGAAAAACTATACTCAAACAAATTTGAAAGAAATGGAGGAATTCCAAGAAACACACTACCTACCTAAACTAACACAAACAGAAGTAGAACAACTAAGTAGACCCATAACAAAAGAAGAGATTGAAAAGGGAATCAAAAAACTCCCCACAAAAAAAGCCCTGGTCCGGACAGCTTCACTGCAGAGTTCTACCAAACTTTCAGAGAAGAGTTAACACCACTACTACTAAAGATATTTCAGAGCATAAAAAAGGATGGAATACTACCAAACTCATTCTATGAAGCCACCATATCCCTGATACCAAAACCACGTAAAGACACCAGAAGAAAAGAAAATTATACACCTATATCCTTCATAAATGTAGATGCAAAAATCCTCAACAAAATTCTACCCAATAGAATTGAACAACATATCAAAAGAATAATTCACCATGACCAAGTGGGATTCATACCAGGTATGCAGGGATGGTTCAACATTAGAAAAACAATTAAAGTAATCCCCCACATAAATAAAACAAAAGACAAGAATCACATGATTTTATCAATTGATGCAGAAAAGGCATCTGACAAAGTTCAACACTCATTCATGATAAAAACTCTCAGCAAAATAGGAATAGAAGAAAAATTCCTCAACATAATAAAGGGAATTTATACAAAGCCAACAGCCAACATCACCCTAAATCGAGAGAGCTTGAAAGCATTCCCATTGAGATCGGGAACCAGGCAATGATGCCCTTTATCACCATTCTTGTTCAATATTGTGCTGGAAGTCCTAGCCAGAGCAATTAGGCTAGCTAAAGAAATAAAGGGCATCCAGATTGGCAAGGAAGAAGTAAAAGTATTTCTATTTGCAGATGACATGATCTTATACTCAGAAAACACTAAGGAATCCTCCAGAAAACTACTGAAACTAATAGAAGAGTTCAGCAGTGTATTGGGATACAAGATAAACATACAAAAATCAGTTGGATTCCTCTACACCAAGACAAAGAACATCGAAGAGGAAATCACCAAATCAATGCCATTTACAGTAGCCCCCGAGAAGATAAAATACTTAGGAATAAGTCTTACCAGAAATGTAAAAGATGTATACAAAGAAAACTACAGTACGCTTCTGCAAGAAACCAAAAGAGACTTACATAAGTGGAAGAACATACCTTGCTCATGGATAGGAAGGCTTAACATAAAAATGTCTGTTCTACCAAAAGCGATCTATACATTTAAAGCAATTCCGAGCCAAATCCCAAGGATATTCTTTAATGAGATGGAGAAACAAATCACCAATTTCATATGGAAGGGAAAGAGGCCCCAGATAAATAAGGCATTACTGAAAAAGAAGAACAAAGTGGGAGGCCTTACTTTACCTGATTTTAGAACCTATTATACTGCCACAGGAGTCAAAACAGCCTGGTACTGGTTCAACAACAGATACATGGACCAATGGAACAGAATTGAGAATCCAGACATAAATCCATCCACATATGAGCAGTTGATATTTGACAAAGGCCCCAAACAGTTAAATGGGGGAAAAGACAGTCTTTTTTAACAAATGGTGCTGGCATAACTGGATATCCATATGCAAAAAAATGAAACAAGACCCATACCTCACTCCATGCACAAAAATGAACTCAAAATGGATCAAAGACCTAAATATAAAATCTAAAACAGTAAAGATCATGGAAGAAAATATAGGCGCAACGTTAGGAGCCCTAATACATGGCGTAGGCAGTATAGAAAACATTGTAAAGAACATAGAAGAAAAACTAGATAACTGGGAGCTCCTAAAAATCAAACACTTATGCTCATCCAAAGACTTCACCAAAAGATTAAAAAGACTACCTACAGACTGGGAAAAAGTTTTTAGCTATGACATTTCTGATCAGCGCCTGATCTCTAAAATCTACATGATACTGCAAAAACTCAACTGCAAAAAGACAAATAACCCAATTAAAAAATGGGCAAAAGATATGAATAGACACTTCACTAAAGAAGACATTCAGGTAGCTAACAGATATATGGGCAAATGTTCACGATCAGTAGCCATTAGAGAAATGCAGATCAAAACTACAATAAGATTTCATCTCACTCCCACAAGGCTGGCATTCATCCAAAAAACACAAAATAAATGTTGGAGAGGCTGTGGAGAGACTGGAACACTTCTACACTGCTGGTGAGAATGTCAAATGGTACAACCACTTTGGAAATCAATTTGGTGCTTCCTTAAAAAGTTAGAAATAAGACCACCACAGGATCCAGCAATCCCACTCCTTGGAATATATCCTAGAGAAATAAGAGCCTTTACACGAACAGATATATGCACACCCATGTTTATGGCAGCACTGTTTACAATAGCAAGAAGATAGAAGCAACCAAGGTGCCCATCAATGGATGAATGGATAAATAAATTATGGTATATTCACACAATGGAATATTATGCATCGATAAAGAACAGTGATGAATCTGTGAAACATTTCATAACGTGGAGGAACCTGGAAGGCATTATGCTGAGTGAAGTTAGTAGCAAAAGGACAAATATTGTATAAGACCACTATTATAAGAACTTGAGAAATAGTTTAAACTGAGAGACTGTTTATGAGAGGAGAGAGGGAGGGAGGGTGGGAGAGGGGTATTCACTAATTAGACAGTAGATAAGAACTACTTTTGGTGAAGGGAAAGACAGCACACAACGCAGGGGAGGTCAGCACAATTGAACTAAACCAAAAGCAAAGAAGTTTCCTGAATAAACTGAATGCTTCGAAGGCCAGTGTAGCACGGGCAGGGGTCTGGGGACCATGGTTTCAGGGGACATCTAAGTCAATTGGCATAATAAAATCTATTAACAAAACATTCTGCATTCCACTTTGAAGAGTGGCATCTGGGGTCTTAAACGCTAGCAAGCAGCCATCTAAGATGCATCAATTGGTCTCAACCCACCTGCATCAAAGGAAAGTGAAGAACACCAAGGACACAAGGTGACTACGAACCTAAGAGACAGAAAGAGCCACATGAACCAGAGACTACATCATCCTGAGAGCAGAAAACTAGATGGTGCCCGGCTATAACTGATGACTGCCCTGACAGGGAACACAGCAGGGAACCCCTGAGGGAGCAGGAGAGCAGTGAGATGCAGAACCCAAATTCTTATAAGACCAGACTTAATGGTCTGACTGAGACTGGCAGGACCCCGGTGGTCGTGGCCGCCTGACCTTCTGCTGGCCCAGGACAGGAACCATTCCTGAAGCCTACTCTTCAGACATGGATTGGACTGGACAGTGCGTTGGAGAGGGATGCTGGTGAGGAGTGAACTTCTTGGATCAGGTGGACACTTGAGACTATGTTGGCATTCTCCTGCCTGGAGGAGAGATGAGAGGGTGGAGGGGGTTAGAAGCTGGCGAAAGGGACACGAAAAGAGAGAGTGGAGGGAGAGAGCGGGCTGTCTCATTAGGGGGAAAGTAATTGGGAGTGTGTAGCAAGGTGTATATGGGTTTTTGTGTGAGAGACTGACTTGATTTGTAAACTTTCACTTAAAACACAATAAAAATTATTTAAAAAAATTAAAAATATTTGCAACATATACCACAGAGGGTTAATTCCTGCTCTAACAAATTAATGGAATGGTAAGTCAGGTGTGATGGGGAAAAGAGGGATCAGGGAGGCCATGGAAAGTGAATAGGTTTATCATATTCACAATTACCAGGGAAAGGGAGGCACAGTACACCACGAAGCAAGGCCACATAGGAGGTTGTACTTGGGACAAGGTAACAATAAACTGAGGTTGTAGGAGAGGGCTTATGTATGGCAAGCAGGGTGGGGTTAGCTAGGTTTCAAGGGCTTCCTGGGGATTGGGCATTTTGAATAATTCTGCAAGCTCGGGGAGCATGGGGGTTGGCTGTACCTAGTTATTAGGTACCTAGCACCAGGGCAGTTAGAATATTGATCCAGGAATGTGAAACCTGATAAGGGATGTGGTTGGACAGTGGACTTAATCAGCAACTTTAGAAGAGGGATCGACTGGCCTCCAGACAGGGCCTCAAAACTGTGTCAAGTCAGCATTTAAAGAAAATGGTATTGCAATTGACTCCTTGATGTCTTGACATCAGTTTAGAGTCTGATTGTTTGAGTTGTTTCTTGGCCTCAATGGTAGAGAAGACTTTCAGGGAATAGGGCATAAGTTGCCCTAAACAGGTTAGAAAATGTTTTATTAGGACAGTAACAGGGAGGGAAACAAGTAGAAATATAAGAAATCTTTGTAGGCTACTCCATACGTAATTTTCTCATTAATATGGTATTTAGTCAAAAAAGCAAATATGAAAAATTTTTTGGTCTCTAACAATATCTTTCCACAACTTTGTCAGTTTGTCATACTGTGGTGGATTGCATGTTGCTATGATACTGGAAGCTTTGCCACCAGTATTTCAAATACCAGCAGGATCACTCTTGGTGGACTGGTTTTAGCAGAGCTTCCAGTCTAAGACAGACTAGGAAGTAGGACCTGGCAGTCTAATTCTGAAAAAGTAAGCCAGTGAAAAACTTATGAATACCAGCAGAACATTGTCTGATATAGTGCCCGAAGATGAACCCCTCAGTTTGGAAGACACTCAAAATATGACTGGGAATGGCTTCCTCCTCAAAGTAAAGTCGACCTTAATGATGTGGATAGAGTTAAGCTTTTGAGACCTTCATCTACTGATGAGGCATGACTCAAAATAAGAAGAAACAGCTGCAAATATCCATTAATAATTGTAATGTGAAATGTATGAAGTATGAATCCAGGAAGATTGGAAGTCATCAAAAATGAAATGGAACACATAAACATCAATATCCTTGGCATTAGTGAGCTGAAATGAATTAGTATTGGCCATTTCAAATCAGACAATCATATGGTTTGCTATGCCGGGAATGACAAATTTAAGCGGAATGGTGTCACGTTCATCGTCAAAAAGAACATTTCAAGATCTATCCTGAAGTACAATACTGTCAGTGATAGGGTACTATCATACACCTACAAGAAAGACCAGTTAATATGAATATTATTCAAATTTATGCACCGATCATTAATGCCAAAGATGAAGAAATTTAAGATTTTTACCAACTTCTGCAGTCTGAAATTAATCAAATACACAATCAAGATGCATTGATAATTACTGGTGATTGGAATGCGAAAGTTGAAAACAAGAAGGATTGGTAGATGGAAAATATGGCTTTGGTGACAGAAATGATGCCGAAGATCGCATGATAGAATTTTTGCAAGACCAAGGAATTCTTCACTGCAAATACCTTTTTTCACCAACATAAATGGTGACTATACATGTGGACCTCACCAGATGAAACACATAAAAATCAAATCGACTACATCCGTGGAAAGAGATGATGGAAAAGCTCAATATCTTCAGCCAGAACAAGGCAGGGGCTGGCTGTGGAACAGTCCATCAATTGCTCATATGCAAGTTCAATTGGAAATTTAAGAAGATTAGAACAAGTCCACAAGAACCAAAGTACAACCTAGAGAATATCCCACCTGAATTTAGAGACCATCTCAAAAATAGATTTAACCCATTGAACACCAATGACCAAAGACCAGACGAGTTGTGGAATGACATCAAGGACATTATACATGAAGAAATCCAAGAGGTCGTTAAAAAGACAGGAAAAAAAGAAAAGACCAACAAGGATGTCAGAAGAGACTCTGAAAGTTGCTCTTGAATATAAGGTAGCTAAAGCTAAGGAAGAAATGATGAAATAAAAGAGGTGAACAGAAGATTTCAAAGGGCAGCTCAAGAAGACAAAGTAAGGTATTATAATGACATGTGCAAAGACCTGTAGTTAGAAAACCAAAAGGGAAGAACACACTCAGCATTTCTCAAGCTGAAAGAACTGAAGAAAAAAATTCAAGCCTTGAGTTCCAATATTGAAGGTTTCTACAGGGAAAATACTAAATGACACAGTGTCTTAGTTATCTAGTGCTATTATAACAGAAATAGCACAAGTGGATGGCTTTAACAAAGAGAAGTTTATTTTCTCACAGTAAAGTAGCCTAGAAGTCCAAATTCAGGGCGTCAGCTCTAGGGAAAGGCTTTCTCTCTGTGTCGGCCTTCTCATCAATCTTCCTCCAGACTAGAAGCTTCTCTGTGTAGGGACCCCAGGTCCAAAGGACATGCTCTGCTCCCGACATTGTTTTCTTGGTGGTATGAGGTCCACCTGTCCCTCTGCTCACTTCTTTCTTTTATATCTAAGAGATTGCCTCAAAACACAATCCAATCTTATAGATTGAGTCCTGCCTCACTAACACAACCGCTGCCCATCCTCCCTCATTAACATCATAGAGGCAGGATTTACAACTTACAGGAAAATACACAATACTGGAAATCAAGGCCCAGACAAATTGATACACACATTTTTGGGGGGACATAATTCAATCCATGACACACAGGAAGCATCAAAAACAGATGGAAGGAATACACAGAGTCATTGTACCAAAAAGAATTGGCTGATGTTCAACCATTTTGGGAGGTAGCATATAATCAAGAACCAGTGGTACTGAAGGAAGAGGTCCAAGTTGCACTGAAGGCATTGGTGAGAAACGAGGCTCTAAAAATTGATGGAATACTAATTGAGATGTTTCAACAAATGGATGCAACACTGGAAGAGCTCACTTGTCTATGCCAAGAAATTTGGAAGACAGCTAACTGGCCAACGGACTGGAAGAGATCCATATTTGTACGTATTCCAAAGAAAGGTCATCTAACAGAATGTGGAAATTATCGAACGATATCATTAATATCATACACAAATAAAATTTTGCTGAAGATTATTCCAAGGCAGCTGCAGCAGTACATTGACGGGGAACTGCTGGAAATTCAAGCCAGATTCAGAAGAGGATGTGGAACAAGGGATATCACTACTGATGTCAGAAGGATCCTGGCTGAAAGCAGAGAATACCAGGAAGACGTTTTCCTGTGTTTTATTGACTATGCAAAAGCATTCGACTGTGTGGATCATAACAAAATATGGATAACATTTCAAAGAATGGGAATTCCAGAACACTAAATTGTGCTCATGAGGAACCTGTACTTAGACCAAGAGGCAGTGGTTCAAACAGAACAAGGGAATACTGCGTGGTTTAAAGTCAAGAAAGGTTGTATCTTTTCACAATACTTATTCAGTCTGTATGCTGAGTAAATAATCTGAGATGCTGGACTATATGAAGAAGTGCAGTCCATCAGGATTGGAGGAAGATTCGTTAACAACCTGCGATATGCAGATGACACAACCTTGCTTGCTGAAAGCGAAGAAGACTTGAAACACTTATTGATGAAGATCAAAGACCACAGCTTTCAGTACGGATTGAACCTCGACATAAAGAAAACAAAAATCCTCACAGCTGACCAATAAGCAACATCATGATAAATGGGGAAAGGACTGAAGTTGTCAAGAATTTCATTTTACTTGGATCCACAATCAACAGCCATGGAAGCAGCAGTCAAGATATCAAAGAATGCATTGCATTGGGCAATTCTGCTGCAAAAGACCTCTTTAAAGTGTTAAAAAGCAAAGATCTCACTTTAAGGAGTAAGGCGCACGTGACCCAAGCCACGGTGTTTTCAAGCACCTCATATGCATGTGAAAGCTGGAAAATGAATAAAGAAGACCTAAATTTTTTATTAAGAAGAATCGATGTCTTTGAATTATGGTGCTGGAGAAGAATATTGAATGGGTGCCAGAAGAACAAACAAATCTATCTTGTAAGTAGTACATCCAGAATGCTCATTAAAAGCAAAGATGGGGAGACTTCATCTCACATACTTTGGACATGTTATCAAGAGGGACAAGTCCCTGGATAAGAACATCATGATTGGTAAAGTAGAGGGTCAGCAAAAAAGAGGAAGAACCTTGATGAGGTGGATTTACACAGTGGCTTCAACAATGGGCTCAAGGATAACAATGATTGTGAGGATGGCACAGGACCAGGCAGTATTTCGTTGTGTTGTACATAGGGTCTCTATGAGTCAGAACTGACTTGATGGCACCTAACAACTACAATGGAGACCCTGGTGGCGTAGTGGTTAAGTGCTATGGCTGCTAACCAAAGGGTCGGCAGTTCAAACCCACCAGGCGCTCCCTGGAAACTCTATGGGGCAGTTCTACTCTGTCCTATAGGGTCGCTATGAGTCAGAGTCGACTCGACGGCACTGGGTTTTTTTTTTTTTTTAACAACTACAGTATCTTGGTGGAGTTGTAACTTATGTTAAAGTGTGAGTTATGTATTTTTTATGATTAAAAATGTTTTGGTGTATTTCTTGTGTCAGAAAATTAGTAGTATTTGTTCATAACCAAATGGAAGGGGTAGTTGTGGTAGACGCGGTTGGAGACTCAGGGCAAGAGGTCATGGTGGGAACCTGGAGCAGTGAAGTAGAATAAAGCACTGGGAAGTGGAAGTTCTTGTCCTCAGGGGGTGAAGGGGTAGACTGATATAAGGCAGTTGACTCCTAAAAAAAAGGCAAGTAATAATCACTATTAATTTTAGAATGGCATAGATAGTAGTAACCACTACAAGATTTCCCTTTAAGCATGGGAGTGTAGGGGTATGTGTTTTGGTAGAGAGTCAGAAGTACACCAGGACAATGGGCTAAACAAACAGCAAGGTCAAGAAACATAGCAGAATCCATATTGTCAAAGGACAAAAACCAGTAAAGGTCCTATGTCCAGTTTTTCAGTGCCTGGTGGCACAGTGGTTAACTGCTATGGCTGCTAACCAAAAGGTCGGCAGTTTGAATCCACCAGCCACTTCTCGGAAACCCTATGGGGCAGTTCTACTTTGTCCTATAGGGTCGCTATGAGTCAGAATCAACTTGACAGCAATGGGTTTGGTTTTTTTGGTTTTTAGTTACTTAAACAATTGCTTGATGAAAGTGCAGAGGACTTGAAGCACTTACTGATGAAGATCAAAGGCTACAGCCTTCAGCATGAATTACACCTCAACACGAAGAAAACAAAAATCCTCACAACTGGACCAAAAACCAACATTATGATAAATGGGAAAAAGATTGTAATTGTCAAGGATTTCATTTTACTTGGATCCACAATCAATACCCATGGAAGCAGCAGTCAAGAAATCAAATGATGTATTGCATTTGGCAAATCTGCTGCAAAAGACTTCTTTAAAGTGTTAAAAAGCAAAGATGTCTCCTTGAGGACTAAGGCGTGCCTGACCCAAGCCATGGTGTTTTCAGTCACCTCATATATGTGTGAAAGCTGGACAATGCATAAAGAAGATGGAGGAAGTATTGGTACCTTCGAATTATAGCATTAGTGAAGAATATTGAATATACTGTGGACTGCCAATAGAACAAACAAATTTGTCTTAGAAAAAGTACAGCAAGAATGCTCATTAGAAGCAAGAATGGTGAGACTTTGTTTCATTTACTTTGGGCATGATATCAGGAGGGACCAGTCCCTAAAGGAGGGCATCATGCTTGGTAAAGTAAAGGGTCAGTGAAAAAGAGGAAGTCTCTCAAAGAGATGAACTCACACAGCAGCTGCAACGATGGGCTCAAACATAGCAAAAATTGTGGGAATGGCACAGGACCTGGCAGTGTTTGATTCTGTTGTGCGTGGGGTCGCTATGAATCAAAATTGACTCAATGGTAACAGGTTTGGGTTTTTAGGAGAGGCAGCCTGTGGGCATCACTGGGGCAGTGGTCTCTGTGTTTGGGATGAAGCCATCTCTGGTGCAGGGGGCAAAGTCATTTCTGATGCAGGGGGTGAAGTCATCTCCAGCATATGGGGCCAAGTTACCACTGGTGCAGGGGGTGATGTCATCTGTAGGTGTGAGATGGGGTATCCTTCTCAGGTATATACCTATTTCGGTTGATGGCGCATCAAGCGTGTAATTAATAAGGTTCTAGACTGATTTCCAATTAAGATAGCTACACCTGAGATTGGAGTCCTAGCACAATGCTGTAGGCTGGCCCTCCAATTTAGCCAATTACCAAGGCGCTTTGCCTCAGTTATTGTTTGTTTCAGTTTGGTGATGGGTCTGTAGGACAATCTATGGTTAACGTGTCCTAGGAGAGTATGTACTCTTGATCCGGATACTAGTCCTTATGAGATGGTGGCAGGATCCATAATCGGGAAAGAAATTATTAAAAGAGCTCATATATAATAAGTATTTTGTACATACAAAAGTGAGACATATCCCCCTTTAAATATAGTAAGGGGTGATGGGAAGTTTTCTTAAAGTTGGTGTGAGGTGTGAGTCAGCCAAAGGGACTTAAAATTAAGAGAGATTGAGGCCTCAGGCAAGAAGGAGCCCCATTAAGGATGTAATTGTCATTTTGTAACTTACGCAGGAGTTGTTTGAGTAAGCCATCTGTCTCTCAAGTAAATTGACTGCCTGGGAGAAATCAGGGAGATGAAAGTTCCATTGAATGCCTTTTTCAGGAGTCCAGCACTGTATATTTTAAGAAGTAAAGTGTGTGCCCTGGTCACTATCAGTAATGTATGGGACTCCGAAGGGAGAAAATGGATGTCTTGGTGAGGTTTCCTACTGTGGCCTATGTATATGTAGAGACATATGTAACCTTGATTTATATTTTGAGTATTAGCAAGGCAAGGGAGTAACAGAAGTCTTTGCCCTGAAGGGGACAACTCTGAGGTTATGGTCTAAGGAATTGTAAAAAACAAACAAACAAATATATATATATACATATATATATACATATATATACATATATATACACATATATATACATATATACATACGTACATATATATATATATATATATATATATATATATATATATATATATATATATATATATATATATATATATATATATCAAGGAGGCCTCGGTAGGCATGCCAAGCTTGTGGGTTGCTGTTTCCATGATCCAAAGCATAATGGGCAGGTGAATATGAAGGGTCATAGGCTCCGGGTCCGTGAGAGCATGTATCGCCAAGAAACACTGTGTGTGGTCAGAAAATTTTGCTTTAAGGATGCACAGCAGAGGGCTGAGAAGGGCAGTTTCTTGCATCAGAAGCTCATGGATGACTTATGGCCATCACAGTTTGTCCAGGGACTCCAGAAGGCATGTCATGGAGTTTGCTAAAGCTCTATAGTGAATGAGTCTCTTGGTGCTAAACAAAGTGCCTGTTGATTTTTATTTGGACAGATTCTAGAACTGTTTTTTATAGGGGCCCCATTCATAGTGGACTGTTTGTAAATGTCAGTGAGATTAAGTAAAATTTGTAAATGAATATATTGCCTTCAGAACCCAAAAAGGACTCAAAGATGTTGGACTTGAATGTCCTTAATTTATGTGGTAATCAAATCTTCTCAGCGGAGGATGCCATTCATGTAATGTCAAACCTGTGCTCCCAGAGAAAGGTGGATTCAGGTAAGGTCTTACCTGCAAAGACTGTGCAATGGCAAGGCTGCTGAGGTATCCCATGGGTAGCACGGCAAAGATGTATCATGTCCCTTTGGAGATGAAGGTAAACTGTGGCTGAGAGGCTGTTAGAATAGGCACTGAATAGAACATATTAGCCAAATCTATACCAAAATATTTACTGATTGCTGATTGGATAGGAAGCAGTAATTTCAATAATATTGGGTATTGGGCATGGAGGCCTTAATGGATAGGACCATACACAGTATTAAAGTTCCAGTAGTCTACCATGAAGGAACTTTGGTGGCACAGTACTTAAGCACTTGGGTGCTAAACAAAGGTAGGGGGTGTGAACCCATTAGCTGTTCCAAGGGAGAAAGATGTGGCAGTTTGTTTCTGTCAAGATTATAGCCTTAAGGTGGGGCCGAGACGGTGGTATAGTCAGACTTTCACTGTCCTCCCTCTTATAACAAAAAAAGACCCCCCAAAATAAGCAAATCAATTATATATGGCAATCTAGAAACCCTAATCATCAAAGACAAAGCTGAAGAATCGGACTGAGAGGCAGGTAGAAGAAGAGACAATTCCAAACCAGCAGAGAAGTACAGATCACAAGATCACCAGAGCCCTGCTAGCTGAATCTGCACAGTGCACATGGGCTGAGGGAAGCAGCAACACTCAAAGACGAGCCCTAGCAAATCAGGTACAGCCAACCAGCAGTGAATCTGCACACACCTCTGGAACCAAGTAGGAGTGACATCAGACCTGCGAAAGTTAAGTGCAAACTTCTAACCTACTGTGCTGGGGGAAAAATAACCCCTCCCCCTCCAGAGTTCCACAGTGAGAACTGCATCCTTTCACTCACCCACCCTACCCTGCTCCACTCTGACACCAGTCCCAAAGTATTCAAAATGCCACGCCCCTAAGCCAGGAACTCAGGGCTGGTCAGGAGGCCCTGCCCTTTTGCCCAGCCACTAGCATAAGGAGACCACAGACTTGCAGGCCCCTTCACCCCTGCCCAGAATTGTGTGGGCTAATTCAACATCACATGCCCTCATTAGCATAGAACAGCAGGGCGTATACCTGAAAGCCCATTTTCAACTGCAGCAGCCAAGGGGGAGCTGCAGATTCGTGACATTCTACACTGCTCTGCTTCCTAAGCAGGAGCCTCATTCACCCACACCAGGGGCCTGAGGGCTGGTGGTACCATCCACTCCAACTAGTCACCCACAAAAGGGATCAGAGAATTAGTGGTGCCTCCCAATCTCCCCAGCCAATAGCCCCAGGTACCCAAGAACTGGCTGCACTTTGCACTCTAGGGGACAGGGACATGATCTCCAACTAGGCACTGGGGGCAGCTGTCAATGCCCTGCCTTGCCCCACACATAGCCCCCCACAGCAGCCAGATACCTGTGCCTACTCTGAACACCCCCACACAACACTGCCTGCCTGGGATTGTAGGTAAGAGTCTGCACCATACACTCAGTGACCAACAACCTGGACACCTGTGCAACACCCCTGCAATAAAAGTGAAAAGACTGCTGGGCTCACACACCCAGTAGCTGCTCTGACCACATGGAGACAGGACATGAAAGCTTTAAAGACTCTAACAACCAAAGTAGCACACATACCTAGCCTACTTGGGCATATCAAAACAAAACAAAAAGGATGCAGTAAACACAGTAAATAATAAAATAAACAAAAAAACAAATAAATAAATAAGTAAGTAAGTAAATAAATATAATACCTTATTGATGCCTCAGAAGTAACATTCAATATGACTCCAGCTGGAGTCAAGATGGCTCCGGCAAGCAACCAAAATAGAACTAGGAAACCTTCTGGAGGAAGATAAGGCAATGGAACTACCTGAAAAAATAATTCAAAAGACTAATACGCAGAGCTCTCCAAGAGATCAGGAAGGAGATCAGGCAAAACTCAGAAGAAGCCAAGGAACACACAGACAAAGCAATAGAAGAATTCAGGAAAACAGCATAGCAACAAAACGACAGAATAAACTTGCTGCTAGAAACCATACAGAGACAGCAACTAGAAATCCAAAAGATTAACAATAAAATTTAAGAACTAAACAACTCAACAGAAGGTCATAGGAGCAGAATTGAGACAATGGAAGTCAGAATAAGTGAGATTGAAGATAAATCCCTTGACACCAATTTATTTGAGGAAAAATCAGAAAAAATAATGAAGAAAGGCTTAGAATTATGAGGGATAATATCAAGAGGAAAAACCTGTAAATGATCAGAGCACCAGAACAGGAGGGGACAACAGAAAACACAGAGAGAATTGTCAAAGATTTGCTGGCAGAAAACTTCCCTGATATCATGAAAAACAAGAAGCTATCTATCCAAGAATCTCAATGAACCCCATACAAGGTAGATCCCAAAAGAAAGTCACCAAGACATATGATAATCAAATTTGCCAAAACCAAAGATTAAGAGAGAACCTTTAAAGTGGCTAGGGTTAAATGAAAAGTCACCTCCAAAGGAGAACCAGTAAGACTAAGCTCCAATTACTTAGCAGAAACCATGCAGGCAAGAAGGCAATTGCATGACATATATAAAACCTTGAAGGAAAAAAAGTTGCCAGGCAAGAATTATATATCCATCAAAACTGTTTCTCAAATATGATGACAAAATTAGGTCATTTCCAGATAAACAGAAGTTAAGGGAATTTGTAAAACCCAAACAAAAATTACAACAAATATTACAGGGAGTCTGCCAGTTAGAGGACCAACATCAGACAACAATTCAAGACTAGGACACAGGACAGATCAAGCAGTTATCAATCCAGATAGGGAATTCACAAAAACAAATCAAAACTAAAAGACTGAAAAATAGGGAACCAGAGAATTAAATACATAAACAATGACAATGTCAAAATAGACGGAATAAACAGTGTAGTCACAGAACTTCCATATGGAAAGGAAGTAAAGGCTATATCAAGAAATAAAAATATTGGTTTAAACTTAGAAAAATAAAGGGAAATTACAAGGAAACCACAAAGGAAGCTGACAAACCTACCCATCAAAATAAAAAAGAAGAAAAACATAAAGACTCAGCAAACACAAAATCAACAATAATAGAAAAGAAGAAAAGAAAATACATAAGCAAAAAGAGCTCAGCACAGAAAATTAAGGGAGCAAAGAAATGTCAACACCACACATACACACACACACACACACACAAACCAAAAAACAAAAAAACAATCACAGCAGTAAACTCATGCCTATCAATAATTACACTGAATGTAAATGGACTAAATGCACCAGTAAAGAGACAGAGAGTGGCAGAATGGATTAAAAAAAAACATGATCCATCTATATGCGGTCTACAAGAGACATATATGAGACACAAAGACGTAAACTAAATCTCAAAGGATGGAAAAAAAATATCAAGCAAACAATAACTGAAAAAGAGCAGGAGTAGCAATATTAATCTTCAACAAAATACTTTAAAGCAAAATCCACCATAAAGGAAAAAGAAGGACACTATATAATGATTAAAGGGTCAATACACTAGGGGTACATAACCATAATAAATATATTCACACCCAATGACAGGCTAAAAATACATAAAACAAACTCTAACAGCATTGATAAGAGAAATAGACAGCTCCACAATAAGTAGGGGACTTCAACACATTACTTTTGGTGAAGAACAGAACATCTAGAAAGAAACTCAATAAAGATATGGAATTCTAAATGCCGCAATCAATCAACTTGACCTCATAGATATATTCAGAACACTCCACCCAATAGCAGCAAAATATGCATAATTTCCAATGCACATGGGCCATTCTCCAGAATAAAGCACATTTTAGGCCAAAAAAGCCAGCCTTAACAGAATCCAAAACACTGAAATAATAAAGGCATCTTTTCTGAATCATAATGCCATAAAAGTAGAAATCAATAACAGAAACAGCAAGAAAAAAAATTGAGTACATGGAAACTGAACAATACCCTGCTTAAAAACTACTGGGTCATAGAATAAATCAAGGATGGAATAAAGAAGTTCATAGAATCAAATGAGAATGAAAATACATGTTACCAAAACCTTTGGGACACAGCAAAAGCAGTGCTTAGAGGTCGATTTATAGCAATAAATGCACACATCCAAAAAGAAGGGCCAAAATTAACACATTAACTGTACAACTCGAACAAATGGAAACAGAGCAGATAACAAGCCCTCAGGCACCAGAAAAAAGGAAATACTAAAGATTAGAGCAGAAATAAATGAAATAGAGAACAGAAAAACAATTGAAAGGTTCAGCAAGACCAAAAGTTGGTTCTTTGAAGAGATAAAAAGTATTGGTGAGCCATTGGTCAAACTGACAAAAGAAAAACAGGGGAGGAAGCAAATAACCTGAATAATAAATGAGATGAGTGATATCACAGCAGACTCAAATGAAATAAAAAGGATCATAACAGAATTCTATGAAAAACTGTACTCCAACAAATTTGAAAACCTAGAATAAATGTACAAATTTCCAGAAACACAATTCCTACCTAAACTAACACAAACTGAGTTAGAAAAACTAAAAAGCAAAAAACAAAAAAAAACATAACAAAAGAAGAGATTGAAGAGGTAATTAAAAAACTCCCAACAAAATAATAGTCCTGGCTGGAAGGCGTCACTAGAGAATTCTACCAAATTTTCAGAGGAGAGTTAACATCAGTACTACTAAAGCTATTTCAGTGCATAGAAAAGGAGGGAATACTCCCAAACTCATAACCTAGTTACCAAAGCCAGGCAAAGACACCACAAAAAAAGAAAATTACAAGCCAATATCCCTCATGAACATAGATGCAAAAATCCTTAACATTCTAGCCAATAGAATTCAACAGTATATCAAAACAATAATACATCATGACCAAGTGGGATTTATACCAGGTATGCAGGGATGATCTAACATTAGAAAATCATACAACGTAGTCCACCACATAAATAAAACAAAAGAAACACGTGATTTTATTGATGGATGCAGAAAAGGCATTTGACAAAGTTCCAAACCCATTCCTGATAAAAACTCTCAGCAAAACAGGAATAGAAGGGAAATTCCTCCACATAGTAAAGGGCACTTATACAGAGCCTACAGTGAACAACATTCTCAATGTAGAGAGACTGAAAGCATTCTCCTTGAGAACGGGAACTAGACAAGGATGCCGTTATCACCACTCTTATTCAATATTGTCCTGGAGTTCCTAGCCAGAGCAATAAGGCAAGAAAAAGAAATAAAGGGCATCCAAATTGCTAAGCAATAAGTAAAAGTATCCCTATTCCCAGATGATCTTCACAAGAAAGCTACTGTAACTAATAAAAAAAAAAAATAGATTTCAGCAAAGTAGCAAGATACAAGATTAACATACAAAAGTCAGTAGGATTCCTTTACATCGACAAAGAGAACTCCGAAAAGGAAATCACCAAATCAATACCATTTACAATAGTCCCCAAATTGATAAAGTACTTAGGAATAAATCTAACCAGGGATGTAAAAGACCTATACAAAGAAAACCACAACACACTACTGCAAGAAACCAAAAGAGACCTACATAAGTGGAAAAACATACCTTGCTCATGGATAGGAAAACTTAACATTGTGAAAATGTCTATTCTACCAAAAGCGATCTACAGATACAATTCAATTCCAATCCAAATTCCAATGACATTTTTTAATGACATGGAGAAACAAATCACGAACTTCATATGGAAGGGAAAGAGGCACTTACTGAAAAAGAAGAACAAAGTGGGAGGCCTTACTCCACCTGATTTTAGAACCTATTATACCAGCACAGTAGTCAAAACGGCCTGGCACTGGTACAACAGCAGACACATAGACCAATGGAACAGAATTGAGAATCAAGACATAAATCCATCCACATATGAGTAGCTGATATTTGACAAAGGCCCAAAGTTCTTTAAAAGGGGAAAAGATAGTCTCTTTAACGAATGGTGCTGGCATATCTGGATATCTGTCTGTAAAAAAATGAAACAGGACTCATACCTCACACCATACACAAAAACTAACTCCTAATGTATGAAAGACCTAAATATAAAATCTGAAATGATAACGATCATGGAAGAAAAAATAGGAACAATATTAGGGGCTGTAATGCATGGCATAAATAGCATACAAACCATAACTAACAATGCACAAACACCAGAAGAGAAACTAGATAACTGGGAGCTTCTAAAATTCAAACACTTATGCTCATCAAAAGACTTCACCAAAAGAGTAAAAAGGGAACCCACAGACTGGGAAAAAAAATTTTGCCTAGGACATGTCTGATGAGGGTCTAATCTTTAAAATCTACAAGATACTACAACAAAAAGACAAATAATCCAATTAAATAAAGGGGAAAGGATATGAACAGACAGTTCACCAAAGAGGACATTCAGATGGCTAACAGCCACATGAAGGAATGCTCACGATCATCAGCCATTAGAGAAATGCAAATAAAAACTACAATGAAATACCATCTTACCCCGACGAGGCTGGCTCTAATCCAAAAAACACAAAATAACAAATGTTGGAGAGGTTGTGGGGAGATTGGAACTTTGGAAAATGATACTGTGCTTCCTTAAAAAGCTAGAAATAGAAATACCGTATGATTCAGCAATCCCACTCCTAGGAATATACCCTAGAGAAATAAGAGCTGTCACACGAACAGACATATGCATGCACATCCACGTTCATTGCAGCACTATTCACAATAGCAAAAAATGAAAACAACCTAAGTGCCCATCATCAGATGAAAACAAAAAAAAAACCAAACCTGTTGCTGTCAAGTGATTCCAACTCATAGCGACCCTATAGGACAGAGTAGAACTGTCCCATAGGATTTCCAAGTTGTGCCTGGTGGATTTGAACTGCCAACCTTTTGCTTAGGAGCCGAACTCTTAACCACTAGGCCACTAGGGATTCCAAACAGATGAAGGGATAAACAAATTATGGTACATACACACAACGGAATACTACACAACGATAAAAGGACGAATAATGTATGAGACCACTATTGTAAGAACTCAAGAAAAGCTTTACGCACAGAAAAATGCATCATTTGATGGTTACCAGGGTGAGGAGGGTGGGGTGGGGTGGAGGAATCACTAACTTGATAGTAGACAAGGGTCAACTTTGGTGAAGGGAAGGACAACACACAATACAGGGGAAGTCAGCACAACTGGACCAAAGCAGTTTCCTAGACACATCCAAACACTTTGAGGGACAGAGTGGCTGGGGCTGAGGCCTGGGGACCATAGTTTTAGGGTACATCTAGGTCAATTGGCATAACATAGTTTATAAAAATAATATTCTACATCCCACTTTTGTGAGTAGCATCTGGGGTCTTAAAAGCTCATGCGTGGCCATCTAAGATCCATCTATTGGTCCCATCCCACTTGGAGCAAAGGAGAATGAAGAAAACCAAAGAACGGGAAAATACTAGGCCAAAGGACTACAGGACCAAATGCACCAGAAACTCCACCAGCCTGAGACCAGAAGAATCAGATTGTACCTGGCTACCACCAATGATCACCCTGACAGGGAACACAACAGAGGGTCCCCGACAGAGCAGGAGAAAAATGTAGAACAGAATTCAAATTCACATAAAAAGACCAGACTTAATGGTCTGAAAGGCTGGAGGAACACCCAAAACTATGGTCCTTGGTTGCTCTATTAACCCAGAACTGAAACCATTCCCGAAGTCCACTTTTCAGACATAGACAGGCCTATAAAACAAAAAATAATACACACAAGTAAAGTCCTTCTTAGTTCAATCAAATATAGGAGACCAAATTGGCAGCTCCTGTCCAAAACCAGGATGAGAAGGTAGAAAGGGACAGGAATTGGAGGAATAGACACAGGGAACCTGGGGTGGAAAGGAGGAGCGTGCTGTCATAAAAAAAAAAAAAAAAATTATGTGCTGTCATAATGTGGGGATTTCAACCAATGTCACAAAACAATATGTGTATAAATTTTTGAATGAGAAATTAATGTGAGCTCTAAACTTTCACCTAAAGCACAATAAAAACAAAAACAAACAAAAAAAATTATAGCCTTGGAACCCTATGGGGGCAGTTCTACACTGTACTATAGGGTAGCTATGAGTCAGAATCGACTGAACAGCAATGGGTTAAACTACTATGAGGTGCCAATTTTCCCTCCCAATTTTAAGAATAGACAAAATCGAGTTGTTAAATGGAGAAGCAGTGGGGATGAATACCCTTTCACTAATTATGTCTTATTGCCTCATATTCATGCGAAAGCTAGACAATGAATACAGAGGACCAAAGAAGAATTAATGCCTTTGAATTATGGTGTTGGTGAAGAATATTGAATATACCAAGGACTTCCAGAAGAACGATCAAATCAGACTTGGAAGAAGTACAGCCAGAATGCTCCTTAGAAAGGAGGATGATGAGACATTGTTTCCTGTACTTTGGACATGTTATCAGGAGGGACGAGTCCCAGAAAGACATCGTGCTTGGTAAAGTAGAAGGTCAAGGACAGAGAGGAAGATCCTCAAACAAGATAGATTGAAACAGTGGTTCCAACAGTGGGCTCAAACATAGTAATGATTGTGAGGGTGATGCAGAACTGGACAGTGTTTCGTTTTATGTTACATAGGGTTGCTCTAATGTGATGGCACCTAACAACATAATAAGTTTTAATTCTTGAAGGCCCTGATTTAATTCATAAATTGGGGCATATTAAATATTTTAACTGGGGATTTCTAGGGGCCCATTTTGTCCAGCCAATATCTAAGTGCCAAGGACTTAATCTGATGTTAATTTATTGTTCATTGTGTCAGAATGTGCCCACATTTAGGGCAATGTTTGCTAGGACTATGGGAAATTAAGCAAGACAAGAGTTTTAATGGTTAAGACAAGACATATTTATTTGTCCTCTATTTTATATTCAGTAACTCCTCTAAGATGATGACAGTGTTTAAACTTAGTAGTATCCCAGGAATAACTAATTCTAGCCCCAGTATTGATTAATTTCATGAAGGCTTGACAATTGGTGTCTTTTAGCAGATATTAAAGTTAATTTAGAACATATGTTGTAGAAGCACAAAAGCCAATTAGCAACCTTTTATCACTTTGCTGTATAAAATATTTGAATAAATTTGCGATTTTCAATTGGGTGAAATTATAAACCTTTGTTTAAATCTAGTAATATATATATATATTTATATGTTGTATGTAGATTTATTTTTATTTCCTCCTCCTGTATCCAGGTTTTCTCCCTGTCTTTCTTTTATTTTATTTTTTTTTGTTTATCATTACATATACTATGGGGGGGGGACCTCTCTACCCTTCTTGTGTGTGTGTATTTTTTTTCCAGACAGCCTCAGATCAGTAGAGTTAACGTTCAGGATCTTCCCCATGACAATAGTTTATGGTTTAAAAGCCCTAGGTTTTAGATAGGTTTCAATGAATTTCTTCACTGTGCCACAGAGGTGCCATAGGTGTTTTCCCCTATAACACTGAGGATTTGGCTTTTCTTGTTGTAACAGAGCCATCCACCATGTGTCTGTCAGTTTGTCATACTGTGGTGGCTTGTGAGTTGCTGTGATACTGGAAGCTTTGCCACCAACATTTCAAATACCGGGAGGGTCACACTTGGTGGATGGGTTTCAGCGGAGCTTCCAGACTAAGAGAGACTAGGAAGAAGAACCTGGTGGTCTATTTCTGAGAAAACTGACCAATGAAAACCTTAGGAATAGCAGTGGAACATTGTCTGATATAGTGCTGAAAAATGAGCCCCTCCAGTTGGAAGGCATTCAAAATATGATCGGGGAAGAGCAGCCTCCTCAAAGTAGAGTCAACCTTAATGACGTGGATGGAATCAAGCTTTCAGGACCTTCATCTGCTGAAGTGGCAGAACTCAAAATGAGAAGAAACAGCTGCAAACGTCCATTAATAATCAGAACACGGAATGTACAAAGAATGAATCCAGGAAAATTGGAAGTTCTCAAGAATGAAATGGATGCATAAACATGGATATCCTAGGCATTAGTGAGCTGAAATGGACTGGTATTAGACATTTTGAATCAGACAATCATATGGTCTACTATGCCAGGAATGACAAATTGAAGCGGAATGGTGTCTTATTCATCGTCAAAAGGAACATTTCAAAATCTATCCTGAAGTACAATGCTGTTGGTGATAGGATAATATCCATATACCTACAAGGAAAATTGACAGGGAACTTCCAGAAATTCAGGCTGCTTTCAGAAGAGGATGTGGAACCAGGGATGTCATTGCTGATGTCCGATGGATCCTGGCTTAAAACAGAGAATACCAGAAGGATGTTTACCTGTGTTTTATTGACTATGCAAATGCATTCGACTGTGTGGATCATAACAAATTATGGATAACATCGCGAACAATGGGAATTCCAGAACACTTAATTGAGCTCATAAGGAACCTTAACATAGATCAAGAACAGTTGTTCGGACAGAACAAGGGGATACTGATTGGTTTAAGGTCAGGAAAGGTGTGGGTCAGGGTTGTATTCTTTCACCATAC
The DNA here is from genome assembly GCF_024166365.1 of Elephas maximus indicus. NCBI lineage: Eukaryota > Metazoa > Chordata > Mammalia > Proboscidea > Elephantidae > Elephas > Elephas maximus. The sequence goes on from NC_064846.1 coordinate 86,632,837, forward strand.
CTATTCAACCTGTATGCTGAGCAAATAATCTGAGAAGCTGGACTATATGAAGAAGAATGGGGCAACAGGATTTGAGGAAGACTCATTAACAACCTGCATTATGCTTGCTGAAAGTGAAGAGGACTTGGAGCACTTACTGATGAAGATCAAAGACCACAGCCTTCAGTATGGATTGCACCTCAACATAAAGAAAACAAAAGTCCTCACAACTGGACCAATGAGCAACATCATGATCAACAGAGAAAAGATTGAAGTTGTCAAGGATTTCATTTTACTTGGATCCACAATCAACAGCCATGGAAGCAGCAGTCAAGAAATCAAAAGACACATTGCATTGGGTAAATCTGCTGAAAAGGACCTCTTTAAAGTGTTGAAGAACAAAGATGTCATCTTGAAGACTAAGGTGCGCCTGACCCAAGCCATGGTATTTTCAATCACATCATATGCATGTGAAAGCTGGACAATGAATAAGGAAGACCAAAGAAGAATTGACGCCTTTGAATTGTGGTGTTGGCAAAGAATATTGAATATACCATGGACTGCCAAAAGAATGAACAAATCTGTCTTGGAAGAAGTGTGGCCAGAATGCTCCTTAGAGGCAAGGATGGTGAGACTGCGTCTTACATACTTTGGACATGTTGTCAGGAGGGATCAGTCCCTGGAGAAGGACATCATGCTTGGCAGAGTACAGGGTCAGCAGAAAAGAGGAAGACCCTCAACGTAGTGGATTGACACAGTGGCCGCAACAATGAGTTCAAGCATAACAACGATTGTGAGGATGGCTCAGGACCGGACAGTGTTTCGTTCTGTTGTGCATAAGGTCGCTAAAAGTCAGAACCGACACGACAGCACCTAACAACAACCACGACAACAAGGAAAATCTGTTAATAAGACTATTATTCAAATTTATGCAGAACAACTAAGGCCAAAAATGAAGAAATTGAAGATTTTTACCAACTTCTGCATTCTGAAATTGATCAAACATGCAATCAAGATGCATTCATAATTATTGGTGACATGCAATACAAAAGTTAGAAACAAAGAAGAAGGATTGGTAATTGGAAAATATGCCCTTGATGATAGAAACAATGCTGAAGATCGCATGATAGAATTTTGCAAGACCAATGACTTCTTCATTGCAAATACCTTTCTTCACCAACATAAACGGCAACTATACCCGTGGACCTCACAAGATGGAATACACAGGAATCATATCAGCTACATCTGTGGAAAAAGACAATGGGAAACCTCAATATTATCAGTCAGAACAAGGCCAGGGGCTAACTGTGGAACAGACCGTCAATTGCTCATATGCAAGTTCAATTGGAAATTTAAGAAAATTAGAACAAGTCCACAAGAACCAAAGTACGACCTTGAGTATATCCCACCTAAATTTAGAGATCACCTCAAGAATAGATTTGATGCGTTGAAGGCTCACGGTTGAAGACCAGATGAGTTGTGGAATGACATCAAGGACCTCATATAAGAAGAAAGCAAGAGGTCATTAAAAAGAAAAAGAAAAGAACAATATGGATGTCAGAAGAGGCTCAGAAAGTTGCTCTTGACCTTCAAGTAGCTAAAGTAAAAGGAAGAAATGAAGTAAAAGAGCTGAACAGAACATTTCAAAGGACAACTTGAGAAGACAAAGTATTATAATGAAATGTGCAAAGACCTGGATTTAGAAAATGAAAGGTAAAGAACGCACTTGGCATTTCTCAAGCTGAGGGAAATAAAGAAAAAATTCAAGCCTCGTGTTGCAATGTTGAAGGATTCTATGGGGAAAATTTTGAATAATGCAGGAAGCATCAAAAGAAGATGGAAGGAATCCACAGAGTCACTGTACCAAAAGAATTGGTCGATGTTCAACCGTTTCAGAAGGTAGTATATGATTAAGAACCGACGGTACTAAAGGAAGGAGTGCAAACTGCACTGAAGGCATTGGCGGAATACCAACTGAGATGTTTCAACAGATGGATGCAGCACTGGAAGTGCTCACTCATCTATGCCAAGAAATTTGGAAGACAACTACCTGACCAAATGACTGGAAGAAATCCGTATTTGTGCCCATTCCAAAGAAAGGCGATTCGACAGGATGCAGAAATTATTGAACAATATCATTAATATCACATGCAAGTAAAATTTTGATGAAGATTATTCAAAAGCAGCTGCAGCAGTACATAAACACGGAACTGCCAGATTCAGAAGAGGACATGGAACAAGGGATATCATCGCTGATGTTAGGTGGATCATGGCTGAAAGCTGAGACTATCAAAAAGATATTTGCCTGTGTTTTATTGACTATGCAAAGGCATTTGACTGTGTGGATCATTACAAATTATGGATAACATTTTGAAGAATGGGAATTCCAGAACACATTGCTGTGCTCATGAGGAAGCTGTATTTAGTCCAAGATGCAGTTGCTCGAACAAAACAAGGGGATACTGCGTGGTTTAGAGTTAAGAAAGGTGCGTGTCAGAGTTGTATCCTTTCACCATACATATTCAATCGGTATGCTGAGCAAATAATCTGAGAAGGTGGATTATATGACGATGAATGCTGCATCAGGATTGAGGGAGGACTCATTAACAACCTGCCATATGCAGATGACACAACCTTGCTTGCTGAAAGTGAAGAGGACTTGAAGCACTTACTGATGAAGATCAAAGACCACAGGCTTCAGTATGGATTACATCTCAACATAAAGAAAACAAAAATCCTCACAACTGAATCAATAAGTAACGTTATGATAAATGGAGAAAAGATTGAAGTTGTCAAGAATTTCATTTTACTTGGATCTACAATCCACACCCATGGAAGAAAAAAGAAATCAAAAGACATATTTCACTGGGCAAATCTGCTGTGGAAGATATCTTTGAAACGTTAAAAAGCAAAGATGTCACTTTAAGGACTAAGGTGCTCCTGAACTGAGCCATGGTATTTTCATTGGCCTCATATATGCAGAAACCCTGGTGGCGTAGTGGTCAAGAGCTATGGCTGCTAACCAAGAGGTCGGCAGTTCAAACCCACCAGGCTTTCCTTGGAAAGTCTATGGGGCAGTTCTACTCTGTCCTATAGGGTCACTATGAGTCGGAATCGACTCGATGGCAGTGGGTTTTCATATATGCATGTGCAATCTGCTCAATGAGTAAGGAAGACCAAAAAATAATTGGTGCCTTTGAATTATGGTGTTGGCAAAGAATATTGACTATACCATGAATTGCCAGAAGAACAAGCAAGTGTGTCTTGGAAGAAATGCAGCTAGAATGCTCATTAGAAGCAAGGATGGCAAGACTTCATCTCACATACTTTGGGCATGTTATCAGGAGGGACCAGTCCCTGGAGAAGGACATCATGCTTGGTAAAGTAGAAAGTCAGCGAAAAAGAGGAAGACCCTCAAAAAGGCGAATTGACACAACGGCTGCAACAATTGGGTTCAAGTGTAACAATGATTGTAAGGATGGTGCAGGACCAGGCAGTGTTTCGTTATGTTGTGCATCGGGTTGGTATGAGTCTGAACTGTCTCGGTGGCACCTAACAACAACAACAACTACAGAGCTGTAACTACCAGATGGTTGTGTCTTTCCATTTATTGATGTCTTCATTAGTTTCTTTGAGTATTGTTTTATGGTTTTCAATGTATTAGTCTTTCACCTCCCTGGTTAAATTTAATTCTTTGTATTTTATTTCAGATACTATTGTAAATGCTAATATTTCCTTAATTTCCTTTTCAGATTGCCCATTGTTGGTGTATAGAAGTCAAACTGATTTTTGTGTATTGATGTTATATTGTGAAACTTTGCTGAATTCTTTTTTTTAGCTCTAGTATCTTTTATGTAGATTATTAGTTTTTTTTTTTTTCCTACAAAGATGAGTTTCAGCACAAGGGCTGTTTCTTAATGTCTTTTTTTTTTTGGTCAATATGTATGTAACAGATTGCCATTTCAACAGTCTTCACATGTACAATTCAGTGACATTAGTTTTGTTTATCATGTTATTAAACCATTACCATTATCTGTTAGTAGTATTCCCCATCACCCTTAAGAGAAGATCAGTCTCCTCTAAGCAGGGAATTCCCCTCCCCCCCATCCCTGGTAACCACTAATAAACTTTGGTTTACACTAGCCTATCCTTGATATTTCATATAAGTGGAATTATACAATATTTGTCCCTTGAAACTAACTTATTTCAATCAATACTTTTACAAGTTTCATCCATGTTGTTGCATGTATCAGGACTTCTTTTCTCTTCATGGATGAGTAATGTTCCATTGTATGTATGTACCACATTTTGTTTATTCATCTGTTGATGGACATTTAGGCTATTTCCATCTTTTGCCTATTGTGAATAGTCCTGCAGTGAACATTGGCGTACAATATCTGTGTATGTTCCTACTTTCAATTCTTTAGAGTTTGTGTCTAGGAGTGGAATTGCTGGGTCATATGTAATTCTGTGTTTAACTTTTTGAGGAATTGCCAAGCTGATTTTTTTTTATACTTAGGATCATATCACCTGCAAAGAGAGTTTTACTTCTTTCTTCCTGATCTGAATACCTTTTATTTCTTTTATTTTTTTTTTTTTTCCGAATTGCTCTGGCTAAAACTTCCAGTCCAATGTTGAACAGTAGTGGTAAGAGAGGGCATCCCTGTGTTTTTTTTTTTTAAGGGCAGAACTCGAAATCTTTCTTCACTGAGTATGATGTTAGTTGTGGGTTTTTCATAAATGCCCTTTATCAGATTGAGGAATTTCCCTTGCAGTCCTAGTTTGTTGAGTGCTTTTATCATGAAAGGGTGTTGGATTTTATCAAATGCCTTCTCTGCGTTGACTGAGATGATCATGTGGTTCTTTTCCTTTTTTCTATTAATGTGGTGTATTACATTGATTGATTTTCTAATGTTGAACCACCCTTAAATTCATGGAATAAATCGTACTTTGTTATGGTGTATAATCCTTTTAATATGATGTTGTATCTGTTTTGCTAGTATTTTTGCATCTATATTCATAAGGGACTTTGGTCTATAGGTTTCTTTTCTTGTGATGTCTTTGTCTGGCCTTGGTGTCTGAGTAATGCTAGCCTTATAGAATTAGTTAAGAAGTGTTCCTTCCTCTTCTATCTATCTGGGAGGCTTTGAGAAGGATTGGTGTCAATCCTTCCTTAAATGTTTGATAGAATCCTCCAAATGAAGCCATTTAGTCCAGGACTTTTTGTTGTTGTTGGAGGTTTTTGGTTACTGATTTGATTTCTTCACTTGTTATAGATGTATTGAGATTTTCTACTTCTCCCTGAGACAATTTAGGTAGTTTATATGTTTCTCGGATTTTTCCATTTTATCTAATTCGTTGACATACAGTTGTTCATAGTCTTCTATTATGATCAGTTTTATTTCTGTAGGATCAGTTGTAATGTCCCCACATTCATTTCTGATTTTAGTTATTTTTATCACCTGTTCTTTTTTCTATTTAAGTCTAGCTAATGATTTTTTTTTCAATTTTGCTAATATTTTCAAGGAGCCCTGGTGGCACAATGTTTAAGAGTTAGGCTGCTAACTAAAAGGTCAGCAGTTCGAATCCAGCAGCCGCTCCTTGGAAACCCTATGGGGCAGTTCTACTCTGTCCTTATAGGGTCAGTAGGAGTCAAAATCTCCCCGACAGCAGTGGGTTTTGGTTTGGTTTCATTTTTTCCAAGAATGAACTTCTGGTTTTGTTCTCTATTATTTTTCCATCCTATATTTCACTCATTTCTGCTCTGGCCTTTGTTTTGCCTGCTTTTTAAAATTGGGTGGTTTCTCTTTTTGTTGTTGAGTTGTAGGATGTTCTGAATATTAAACACTTATCAGATATATGGCTGCTAAATATTTTCTCCCATTCTGTATATTGTCTCCTCACCTTCTTGATGAAGTCCTTTGATGTGCCAAAGTATTTAATTTTGATGAAGTTCAATTTGTCTATTTTGTTGTCATATATAAGAATCCATTGTCAAAAACTAGGTCACAAAGCATTACTGTTACGTTTTGTTCTAAGAGTTTTATGGTTTTAGTTTGTACAATTATGTATTTGGTCAATTTTGAGTTAATTTTCATATATGGTGGGAGGTATGGGTCCAATTTCATTCGTTTGCTTACAGAGATTCAGTTGTCTCAGCAATATTTATTGAAGAGACTATTCTTTCTCCATTAGTTGGACTTAAAAAAAAAAAGGCTTGTCAAAAATCAATTGGCCATAGATGTATGGGTTTATTTCTGGACTCTCAGATCTATCCGATTGGTCTATATGTCTATCCTTATGCCACTACCACACTGTTTTGATTACTGTAGCTTTGTAGTAAGTTTTGAAATTAGGCAGTGTAAGTTCTCCAACTTTGTTCTTCTTTTAAAGATTTTATTGGTTATTTGAAGCCCCTTGCAAATCTATGTGGAAGCCAAGAACTGGAGCTTCTCTTTCTGCAAAAAGGCCTTTGGAATTTTGGTAGAGATTGCATAGAATCTGTAGATCAGTTTGCATTGTATTTACATCATAACAATATTAAGCTTTCCAAACCATAGACATAAGAATGTTTTTTCATTTATTTATTTAATTTTTTCAGCAATTTTTTTTTAGTGTTCAGAGTACAAGTTTTTCACATCTTTATTGGTGCAGTGGTTAAGAGCTACGGCTGCTAACCAAAAGGTCTGTAGTTCAAATCCACGAGCTGCTCCTTAGAAGCCCTATGGGTAGTTCTACTCTGTCCTATAGGGTCACTATGTGATGGTTAAGATTGTATGTCAACTTGGCTGGGCCATGATTCTCGGTGTTTTGGCAGTTGTATAATGTTGTGATCACTGTCCTGCCGAAATCTGATACGTGATCACCCCTATGATGGAATCTGCTGAGGGATACCGATGAGGGTGGGGCCTGTGGCAGCTCACTGCCCCCTCAGCCTTCATCTCTCTGTCTTCTGCCACCTACTTCCTTCCTGCTGGCCTTGCAAATGTTGTTGGCTTGTCTGGATCCAGCTGTCTCTTGTCTTACCTCTGGTTTTTGGGACTTGAGCTGGCAGCTTATCTGTCCATCTTGGGGTTCGCAGATCTTCATGGCCTGCAAGAAAGAGTTCTGCTCCCTGACCTGCCTATCTTGGGTTCGCCAGCCCCTGCAGCTAAGTGACTCAGGAGAAACCTTGTGGCCTTGCCTGCCGACCTTGGGGGTTTCTTGACCATCACAAAGTGTGAGCGGGATCCCTGCTCTCCAACCTGTTCATCTTGGGTTCACCAGCTTCTGCAGCTCCGTGAATTGGGAAAGAACTCTATCCTGATCCAAGGACTTGGGACGTTCCAACCCCTACAATCACGTGAGCTTTTCCCTAATATAAATCTCACCATTTATATTCATTACTGGTTTTGCTTCTCTGGAAAACCCAGCCTAAGACAGTCGGAACTGACTCAATGGCAACGGGCTTTGGTTTTTTGGGTTTTATTTAAATTTATTTCTAAGCATTTTATTCTTTTGGATACTGTTGACACTGGAATATTTTTCTTAATTTCCTTTTCAAATTGTTAATTTCTGGTGTATAGAAACACAATTGATTTCTGTGTGTTAATCTTTTGCCCTGGATTTGCAGAATTTATTTATTAACTCTAGTAACTTTTATGTGGATTCTTAGGGATTTTCTGTACATAGTATCATATTAGCTATATAGATAGCTTTACTTTTATCTTTCCAATTTTGATATCTTTTGTTTATTTTTCTTGCCTAATTGCTTGGGCTAGAACTTTCATTAGAATGTTCAAATGCAGTGGTAAAAGTGGGCATCCTTATTTTTTCCCTGACATTAGGGGAGAAGCTTTCAGTTTTTCACATTGACTATGATGTTAGCTGTGGGTTTTTCATAAATACCCTTTAACATATTGAGGAAGTTTCAGTCTACTCCTAGTTTTCTGAGTTTTTTTTTTTTTTGTAATGAAATAGTGTTGGATTTTGTCAAATACTATTTTTGCTTCAGTTGAGATGATCATGTGTTTTTCACCCTTCATTCTACTAAGTTTCATTCTATTGAGTTTGGCAAAACACAGATGAGTGCCTGGTGCCAGTCATTCAGGTAGCCCCTAGACAGGTTACAACTGACAAACACAATACTTTGTGAATTAGGTCTGTTCTTCTCACTCTTGAACCGTGGACGAGAGTATCAGTCACACTGGGAACAGGGGCTGTAGTCTTCAAGCCTGCCAGTGAGCTAAGGAGTGGGTGGGGCAAGAGCAAATAAACATACCACAAAACTTTCATACCATTTTTAAGTTGCCTTTTTCTTGATTCAGCATTCACTTGGTTGCCAAAAAACCTTTGACTGTTTATCTGAGTTCTGACGAAGCTGGTTCTAACAGTTTCTAGTGATTGTTTTATGTTTCTGAGGAAGAATGTGTTCTTGCAGCTGTCTACTCCTTCATCTCACTGACATCACTATCCAGTAGCACCATCCTTAAATCTAAAAAAAAAAACTGGAAACAATACAAATAGCCATCAATAGTAGAGTTGGTAAATAAACTGTAGAATCGACATGAAATACAAATGAATGACTGCTGCAGGCAATCAAGTGGTACAGTCTCAGAAAAACATCCAGACACAAAGTATGCATACTATTTGATTCTGTTTATATAAAATTCAGAACCTGACAGAATGAATTGATGGTGAAATAATTAGAGATACTAGTTAGCTTTGGGAAAGATACCGTGAGTAGTCAATATGGGGTAGGGGCTTTAAAGTGTTGTTGTTTTACTTTTTTATTGTGCTTTATTTTTATTGTACTTTAGATGAAGGTTTACAGAAGAAAACTATCTTCTCATCAGTTAGCACACTCATTGTTCTATGACATTGGTTAACAACTCCACGAAATGGCAACACTCTTCATTCTCAACCCTGGGTTCCCTATTACATGATTTCCTGTTCTCTCCTGCCATCCAGTCCCTACCCCACAGCTGGTACACCCTTTAGTCTTGTTTTGTTACATGGGCCTGCTCAATCTTTGGGTGAAGGGTGAACCTCAGGCACTCCTGAAAGGGTATCTGGGGGCCATACTTTCATGGTTTCTCCACTCTCTGTCAGGCCAGCAAGTCTGGTCTTTCCTTTTTTTTTTTTTTTAATAATTTTTATTGTGCTTTAAGTGAAAGTTTACAAATCAAGTCAGTCTCTCACATAAAAACTTATATACACCTTGCTACATATTCCCAATTACTCTCCTCCCCCCCCCCATGAGACAGCCCGCTCTCTCCTTCCACTCTCTCTTTTCATGTCCATTTTATCAGCTTCTAAGCCCCTCTACCCTCCCATCTCCCCTCCAGGCAGGAGATGCCAACATAGTCTCAAGTGTCCACCTGATCCAAGTAGCTCACGCCTCTCCAGCCCATTGTCCGGTCCAATCCATGTCTGACGAGTTGGCTTCGGGAATGGTTCCTGTTGTAGGCCAACAGAAGGTATGGGGGCATGACCGCCAGGGTCCTTCTAGTCTCAGTCAGACCATTAAGTCTGGTCTTTTTATGAGAATTTGGGGTCTGCATCCCACTGTTCTCCTGCTCCCTCAGGGATTCTGTGTTGTGTTCCCTGTTAGGGTAGCCATTGGTTGTGGCCGGGCACCATCTAGTTCTTCTGGTCTCAGGATGATGTAGTCTCTAGTTCACGTAGCTCTTTCTGTCTCTTGGTCTCGTTATTACTTTGTGTCCTTGGTGTTCTTCATTCTCCATTGATACAGATGGATTGAGACACATTGGTGCATCTTAGATGGCCACTTGCTAGGGTTTAAGACCCCAGATGCCACTCTTCAAAGTGGGATGCAGAATGTTTTCTTAATAGATTTTGTTATGCCTATTGACTTAGATGTCCCCTGAAACCATGGTCCCCAAACCTCTGCCCTTGCTTCGCTGACTTCCGAAGCATTCAGTTTATACAGGAAACTTCTTTGCCTTGGTTTAGTCCAGTTATGCTGACCTCCCCCCTACTGAGTGTTGTCTTTCCCTTCACCTAAAGTAGTTTTTACCTACTATCTAATTAGAAAATAGCCCTCTCCCACCCTCCCTCCCTCCCCCCTCTCGTAACCACAAAAGAATATGTTCTTCCCAGTTTAAACTATTTCTTAAGATCTTATAATAGTGGTCTTATACAATATTTGTCCTCTTGCAACTGACTGATTTCACTCAGCGTAATGCCTCCCAGGTTCCTCCATGTTATGAAATGTTTCACAGATTCATCACTGTTCTTTATCAATGTGTAGTATTCCGTTTTGTGAATATACCTTAATTTATTTACCCATTCATCTGTTGATGGGCACCTTGGTTGCTTCCATCTCTTTGCTATTGTAAACAGTGATGCAATAAATATGGGTGTGCATATATCTGTTCGTGTAAAGTCTCTTATTTCTCTAGGATATATTCTGAGGAGTGGGATTGCTGGCTCATATTGTAGTTCTATTTCTAGCTTTTTAAGGAAGCACCAAATGGATTTTCAAAGTGGTTGTACCATTTGGCTTTCCCACCAGCAGTGTATAAGTGTTCCAATCTCTCCACAGCCTCTCCAACATTTATTATTTTGTATTTTTTGGATAAATGCCAGCCTTGTTGGAGTGAGATGGAATCTCATTGTAGTTTCGATTTGCATTTCTCTAATGGCTAATAATGGCTAATGATAGAGAGCATTTCCTCATGTATCTGTTAGCCGCCTGAATGTCTTCTTTGGTGAAGTGCCTGTTCACATCCTTTGCCCATTTTTTAATTGGGTTGTCTTTTTGTGGTTGAGTTTTAGCAGAATCATGTAGATTTTAGAGATCAGGTGCTGGTTGGAGATGTCATAGCTGAAAATCTTTTCCCAGTCTGTAGGTGGTCTTTTTTACTCTTTTGGTGAAGTCTTTAGATGAGCATTGGTCTTTCTTTTTGAGTTAGAATTTTGTTCTACATTTTTCTCTAGCTCTATCTGGGACCTTCTATTGTGATCCTTGTCAGAGCAGTCAGTGGTGGAAGCCGGGCACCATCTCGTTGTACTGGGCTCAGTCTGGTGGAGGCTGTGGTAGGTGTGGTCCATTCATCCTTTGGATTAATCTTTCTCTTTTATCTTTAGTTTCCTTCAGTCTTCCTTGCTCTCAAAGAGGTGAGACCAGTGGAGTGTCTTAGATGGCTGCTCACAGGCTTTTAAGGCCCCAGATGCTACTCACCAAAGTAGAATGTAGAACATATTCTTTATAAACTATGTTATGCCAATTTGGCTAGATGTTCCCTGTGACCATGGCCCCCTCAGCCCTCAGCCCAGCAATTTGGTCCCTCAAGGAGTTTGCATGTGTATATATGGAGCTACCATGACCTTGCCTTATACAGGTTGTGCTGATTTCCCCAGAATTATGTATTGTCTTAACCTTCACCAAAGTTTCCACTTTCTATTTTCTATTAAGTATTTTTCCATTCCCGCCTCTCCCTTCCCTTGTAACCGTCAAAAATTGCTTCTTTTTGTATGTAGTGGTTTCATACAATATTTGTCTTTTTGTGATTGACTTATTTCACTCAGCATAATGCCCTCCAGATTCATCCACGTTGAGATGCTTCACAGATTCATCGTTGTTCTTTATCATTTTGTAACACTCCATTGTGTGTATATACCACCGTTTGTTTATCCATTCACCTATTGATGGGCCTCTAGATTGTTTCCATCTTTTTGCTATTGTGAACAACGCTGCAATGAACGTGGGTGTGCATATGTCTATTCGTGTGATGACACTCATTTCTCTAGGATATATTTCTAGGAGTGGGATTGCTGGATCATATGGTTTTTTTATGGTATTTCTATTTCTAGCTTTCTAAGGAAGCACCATATCGTCTTCCAAAATGGTTGTATCATTTTGCATTCCCACCAGCAGTGCATAAGAGTTCCAATCTCCCTGCAGCCTCTCCAACATTTGTTATTTTCTGGTTTCTTTTTTTTTTTTGATTCATGCCAGTAATGCTGGGCTAAGACGGTGTCTCTTTGTGGTTTTGATTTGCATTTCTCTAATGGCTAGAGGTTGTGAGCATTTCCTCATGTGTCTGTTTGCTGCTTGAATGTCTTCTTTGGTGAAGTGTCTGTTCATTTCCTTTGCCCATTTTTAATTGGATTATTTGTCTTTTTGTTGTAGAGGTGTCTGATTTTCTTGTAGATTTTAGAGATTAGACATTTGTCTGATTTGTAATAGCCAAAAATGTTTCCCCATCAGTAGGTTCTCTTTTTACTCTTTTGGTGAAGTCTTTTGATGAGCATAAGTGTTTGATTTTTAGAAGATCCCAGTTATCTAGCTAATCCTCTGGAGTTTGTGTGTTGTTGGTTGTGGTTTGTATCCTGTTAATGCCGTGTACTAGAGCCTATAATATCGATCCTATTTTTTCTTCTATGTGTTTCATAGTTTTTGGCTTTATATTTAGGTCTTTGATCAATTTCGAGTTAGTTTTTGTATACGGTGTGAGGTATGGGTCCTGTTTCATTTTTTTTTTTTTTTTTTTTGCAGATGGACATCAGTTCTGCCAGTTCCATTTGTCAAAAACGACTGTCATTTCCCCATTTGATGGACTTTGGGCCCCTGTCAAAGATCGGTTGACCATAAGTGGATGGATTTACATCTGGGTTCTCAATTCTGTTCTATTGGTCAATGTATCTGTTGTTGTACCAGTACTAGGCTGTTTTGACTACCGAAGCTGTATAGTAGGTTCTGAGGTCAGGGAGTGTAAGTCCTCCTACTTTATTCTTCAATAGTGTGCTTTACTTTTCCAGGACTTCTTCCCTTTCCATATGAAGTTAATGATAAGTTTTTACATCTCTTTAAAGAATGTTGTAGATATTTGGATTTGGATTGCATTGTATTTGTAAATTGCTTTGGGTAGAATTGTCATTTTCACAATGTTGAGTCTACTTATCCATGAGCATGACATGTTTTTCCATTTATGTAGATCTATCTTTTGGTTTCTTGCAGTAGTGTTTTGTAGTTTTATTTGTACAGGTCTTTTACCTCCTTGGTTAGATTTATTCCCAGGTATTTTTTTTTTAGGGGCCATTATAAATGGTATTGTTTTCCTGATTTCCTTTTCATTGTTCTCTTTACTGGTGTCTAGGAATCCAACTGATTTTTGTATGTTTATCTTGTATCCTGCAACTCTGCTGAATCTTTCTATTAGTTCCAGTAGTTGTGTTGTGGAGTCTTTTGGGTTATCTATGTATAGTATCATATCATTTGGAAATAGGGACAGTTTAACTTCTTCATTATCAATTTGGATCCCCTTTTTTTCTTTTTCTTGCCTTATTGCTGTTAAATAGGAGTGGTGATAAAGGGCATTTTTATCTTTTTCCTGTTCCCAAGGGGAATGTCTTCAGCTTCTCTCCTTTAAGAATGATGTTGCCCTTTGGTTTTGCATATATGCCCTTTATTATGTTGAGAAATTTCCCTCCTATACCTATTTTATTGAGGGTTTTGATCAGAAATAGTTGTTCCACTTTGTTGAATGTCTTTTCTGTGTCGATCGTGATGATCACATGATTCTTTCCTTTATTTATGTGATGGATTATGTTGATTGACTTTCTAATGTTGAACCACCTTTGCATACCTGGTATGAAACCTGCTTGGATGTGGTGTGTTTTTTTTTTTTTTTTTGATATGATGCTGAATCTTATTGTGTAGAATTTTGTTGAGATTTTTTGCATATATATTCATGAGAGATATTGGTCTTTAATTTTCTTTTTTGTGGTGTCTTTTCCTGGTTTTGGTCAGGTTTATGCTGTCTTCATAGAATAGAATGAATTTGGAAGTATCCCTTCCTTTTCTATGTTCTGAAATAGTTTTAGTACTACTGGTGTAAACTCTTCTCTGAATGGTAGAATTCTCCAGTAAAGCCATCGGGGCTAGGGCTTTTTGTTGTTGGGAGTTTTTTTTTTTACCTTTACAATTTCTTCTCTTGTTATGGGTCTGTTCAGATTTTCAACACCATTTTCTGTTAGTTTGGGTAGGTAGTGCATTTCTAGAAATGTGTCCATTTCCTCGAGGTTTTCAAATTTGTGGGAGTATATTTTTCATAATACTCTGTTATGATCCTTTTTATTCCAGTTGGGTCTGTTGGAATATCCCCCATTTCTTTTCTTTTTTGGGTTATTTGTGTCATATCCTGTTTTGCTTTTGTCAGTTTGGCCAGTGGTTTGTTGATTTTGTTAATCCTTTCAAAGAACCAACTTTTGATTTTGTTGATTCTCTCTATTGTTTTTCTGTTCTCTATTTCATTAATTTCTGCTCTGATCTTTATTATTTCCTTTCTTCTGTTGGTTTTGGGCTTCTTTTGCTGTTCTCTTTGTACTTGTTCAAGTTGGGTAGCTAATGTTTTGATTTTGTCCCTTTCTTCTTTTTTGTTGTGTGCATCTATTGCTATAAATTGGCCTCTGAGGGCTGCCTTTGCTATGTCCCAAAGGTTTTGGTATAACATGTTTTCATTCTTGTTTGATTCTAGGAATTTTTTAAATTACACCTCTGATTTCTTATATTATCCAGTGGTTTTTAAGTAGGGTGTTATTCAGTTTCCATGTAATTTTTTTTTCCTTACTCTTCCTGTTGCTAATTTCTACTTTGATGGCATTGTGGTCAGAGAAGATACTTTGTATTATCTCAATGTTTTTGACTTTGTTGAGGGTTGCTTTGTTGCCTAAGATGTGGTCTATTCTGGAGAACATTCCATGTGCATTGGAAAAGACTGTACTTTACAGCTGTTGGGTGGAGTGTTCTATATATGTCTATTATGTCAAGTTGGCTGATTGTGTTCTTTAGGTCTTCTGTATTTTTGTTGAGTTTCTTTCTAGATGTTCTGTCCTTTACCAAGAGTGGTGTGTTGATTTCGCCTACCATTATTGTGGAACTGTCAATTTCTCTTTTCAGTGCTATTAGGGTTTTTTTTTACGTATTTTTTAGGCCTGGGTGTGTAGATGTCTATTTTGGTTAAGTCTTCATGATGGATCATCCCTTTAATCATTATGTAGTGCCCTTCATTGTCTTTTATGGTGGATTTTGTTTTAAAGTCTATTTTATCTGAGATTAGCATTGCCACTGCTGCTCTTTTTTGGTAGTTATTTGCTTGATATGTTTTTTCCATCCTTTGATTTTGTAATAAATTTACATCTTTTTTTCTAAGGTATGTTGCTTATAGACAGCGTATTGATGGAGCCTGTTTTTTAATCCATTCTGTCACTCTGTGTCTCTTCATGGGTGCATTTAGGCCATTTACTTTCAGTGTAATTATTGATAAGTGTGAGTTTATTGTCATTTTGTAGTGCTAACATTTTCTTTGTTCCTACTACTCTCCTCTGCTGAGTTCCTTTTTGTGTGTGTGGATTTCTTTTTCATTTCTTTAGTTTTTGTAGATTTTGTTTTTATTGAGACTACGTTTTTCTTCTTTATTTTGAAGAGTAGGTTTGTTAACTTTCTTTGTGGTTACCTTGAAATTTACCCTTATCTTCCTAGGTTTGAACCATTCTATTATTACTTGGTATCGCCTTTCCTTCCTCACCCTTAGAAAGTTCTATCCCTACACTGTTTATTCCCTCTTTTATTGTTCTGATGTTGTTGTTGTTTACTGATTAACCTCTGGTTCCGTGTTGCAATTCTTTTGGTTTTGGATAGTCCTTGAGAGTTCATTTTCTAAGATGTTATCTGGCTGGTACAATCTTGCATACTAGTTTTAGACTGTGGTCTCATGTCATTTGTTCTTAGACTGAAGGACTCCCTTTAATAATTCTTTTAAGTTTGGTTTGGTGTTTACATATTCCCTTAGTTTCTGTTTATCTGGAAATGGCCTAATTTCACCATCATATTTGAACGAAAGTTCTGCAGGATATATTATTTTTGGTTGGCAATTATTTTCTTTAAATGTTTTATATATGTCATCCCATTGCCTTCTTGCCTGCATGGTTTCTGCCAAATAATCAGAGCTGAGTCTTAGTCTTATTGTTTCTCTTCTGTATGTGACTTTCTGTTTTTCTTGAGCTGCTCTCAGCATTTTTTCTTTGTCTTTAGTGAGTGTGATTAAGATATGCCTTGGTGTTTTTCTTTTGGGGTCTATCCTTTATAGGGATCGTTGAGCTTCTTGGATGGTCAACTTTTCATCATTCATGATATTAGGGAAGTTTTCTGTCAGCAATTCTTCAATGATTCTTTCTATGTTTTCCATTTTCTCTCCCTTTTATGGAACTCTGATCACTTGCAAATTTTTGCCTTTGATTGTATCCCACATAATTCTAAGGGTTTCCTCATTTTTCTTTGTTCTTTTTTTTCTGATTTTTCTCAAGAGTTGTAGCCACATGTTTGTCTTCAATTTCGCTTATCCTGTCTTCCATCATTTTATACCTGCTCTTCAGCCCTTTCTATGACACTGTCCATTTCTGAAATCTTGTTGTTTAGCTTTTGGATTTCTTAATTGTTGTTTTTGTATGATGCATATGTGTGAATTTATTTGGTATTTTTTTACCTGTATTATTTCCCCAAAATCTTCCAGTTTTTCGTCTGCATTTTCCATGAATTTGTCTGCCTTTTCCATAAATTTGTCTATTTTTCCTCATTTTTGTCTGCTTTTTGCTTCAACTGTTGGACAGCACTGAGTATTATAGATTTGAATTCCCAGTCAAGTAGTTCGAGTGTTTTTTCTTCTACTGGAAAGTCATCTGGTATTTTATTTTGGACACCTACTGGAGCCATCCTGTCCTTTTATATATATATATTTTTAAATAATATTTCCTGTCTTTGAGACATTCAGTAGTTATTTTCTTCATTTCTTGATTGTAGATTTGTTTGTTTTGTCCTGCTTTTTTGTTTTATTTGGTTGTGTCTGAGCAGAGAGGCTGTGTGTTCTTTGTTGTTTCCTTATCTTGTAGTCGCGATACATTTCATCTCCTTGTCCAATGGGTGGTGCCACTCATTTAGCTGTGGTGCTGCAGGGCAGGTCCAGGTGAAGAGGAGGGACTGGGATGGGTTGTTTGTGTCACATACTAGGGCTGACAGGGTGGGCCAGGAATCACTACCGAGCAGGTTTTGGTAGGCTGTGCCTGTGCTGCTTAGGGGCGTGATGTTCAGTGCACGGTGCAGGTAGGCTGGTACAAGGGGGAGGTTGTGATATGTGGAGCTAATATGGGTATGGGAAAGAGAAACAGGAGTCAAAAATAAACAAACAAAGGGAAAAGGAGAGTGCTAAAGGAGCTTGTTATTGCAACAAAGAGAAGAGCAACCAAGAAATGGAGAAAAGCAAAAAGGAAAAAAAAAAAAGAAAAAAGCTAGATAAAAATTTGGAAAAGAAAAGAAACCTTCCAGGGATCCCACCGGAGTGGCCGTGAAGACCAGGGAAGTGGCTCCCAGGCTATGCAGTATAGCCTGGCTCAAGGGGGTATAGATGTCACACAGCACCAGGTATTCAAGAAAAGAAGGTAAGTATAGACAGACGTGAACTGAGAAATGAAGAAAGACAGAAACGGAAAAAGAGGGAAAAAAGGAAGAGAAAAAAAAAGAAATGGCCCCAGGGATCCCACCTACCCAGCTGTGCAGATTTGGGGAGTGGCTCCTAAGCCGTGCAGTGCAGCGTGGCTAGAAGGGGCTCTCAAGTGCGAAAAGACAAAGAAAACAAAGAAACAAATCAATGCAAAACTAAATAAAACGAGCAAAAAATAAAAATAAAAAAGCCCCAGGGATCCCACCATTATGGTGTCCCGGGCCTGGGGAGTGGTTCCGCTGTGAATCAGGGCTTCACAGCCTTTCAAAAAGAAGCAAAGATGGCGCACAGAGCCAGGTGTTCTAGAGAAAGGAGGGGGAGGTACGGAAGAAACCAAAAGAAATGCAAAGAAGTAACTCCAGCTCAGGGACCCGGCCCCGTGTGGGTGGGGTGAATACAAGCGGCCTGGGGCAGAAGCAGTTGCTTCCTGGCCTAGAGACTGTTTGGTGGGAAACAGAGGAGGCCAAAGGGGCGGGGAGAAGGGTGGGAGTTAGGAAAGCTTATATCGCTTGTTACCGGGTGCTCTGTCTTCTGCTGGGAACTTTGTGAAGCTGCTTTCTGGTACTCCCTGTCCGCTAATCTACGATGTGGGTGAGGTGAATCCAAGTGGCACAGACGCTGCACTTCCCAGCCAGTTGAGCCACTGCAGCCAGCCAGGAGGCTCAGAGGTAGAGCAGCGGGGAGAGTTTGGGGGGTGGGAAAGCCTGTATCGCTGGTTACCAGGTGCTCTGTTTCCTGCTGAGAGCTCCGTGACGCTGCTTTTCCATGTTCCCTGTCCGCCAATCCCCCACAGGAGTCCAAGATGGTGAATCCGTGCAGCAGTAGCTGCTAAGGGACATCCGCACATATCTTTCCTCACTCTCTGCCCTCTGTCAGTTTCTCATTCCATTCAGTGCTTGGCTGAATTCCTTACCTCTTCATTTGACACTTTGGGTTCCAGGAATGATGTTTGTCTCTGTTTTACTTAGTTTTTCGGGTCTTTGCAGTGGAGGGACAGCATGGTGCTTATGTCTATGGTGCCATATTGGCTGGAAGATTTTTTTTTTTTTTATTGTACTTCAGATGAAGGTTTACAGAACAAATTAGTTTCTCATTAAATGGTTAGTACACATTGTTTTATGACATTGGTTAAGAACCCCATGACATGTCAACACTCTCCCTTCTTGACCTTGGGTTCCCTATTATCAGCTTTCCTGTCCCCCCCCACCTTCTAGTCCTTGCCCCTGGGCTGTCGTGCCCCTTTAGTCTTGTTTTGTTTTATGGGCCTGTCTAATCTATGGCTGAAGGGTAAACCTCGGGAGTGATATGATTACTGAGCTACAACGGTGTGGGGAGCCATACTCTTCGGGTTTCTCCAGTCTCTGTCAGGCCAGTAACTCTGGTCTTTTTTTGTGAGTTAGAATTTTGTTCTATGTTTTTCTCCAACTCTGTCCAGGACCCCCTATTGTGATTCCTGTCAGAGTAGTCAGTGATTGCAGCCAGGCACCATCTAGCTGTACTGCACTCAGACTGGTGGAGGCCGTGGTAGATGTGGTCCATTTCCCTTGTATCTCTAGTTCTCTTCATTCTCCCTTGCTCCTGAAGGGTTGAGACCAGTGGAGTATCTTAGATGGCTCCTCATAGGCTTTTAAGACCCCAGACACTACATGCCAAAGTAAAATGTAGAACATTTTCTTCATAAACTATGTTATGCCAATTGAGCTTGGTGTTCCCTGAAACCATGATCCCCACAGCCCTCAGCCCAGCAGTTTGGTACCTGAGGGAGTTTGCACTTTTATGGAGCTTACGTGACCTTGCCTTGCGAAATTGTACTGGCTTTCCCAGTATTGTGTACTTTCTTTCCCTTCACCAAAGTTATCACTTATCTGTTGTCTATTTAGTGTTTTTCCATCCTCACCCCTCCCCTCCTTCGTAACCATCAAAAATAGTTTCTTTTTGTATGTAAACCTTTTCATGAGTTTTTTACAGTAGTCTCATACAATATTTGTCCCTTTGTGATTGACTTATTTCACTCAGCATAATGCCCTCCAGACTCCAGATTCATCCATGTTATGGAATGCTCGCAGATTCATCATTGTTCTTTATCGTTGCCTAATACTCCACTGTGTTTCTGTACCATAGTTTGTTTATCCATTCATCTGTTGATGGGCATCTAGGTTGTTTCCATCTTTTTGCTATTGTGAACAATGTTGCAATGTACATGGCCGTGCATATCACTATTCATGTGACGAATCTTATTTCTCTCAGATATATTGCTAGGAGTGGGATTGCTGGATCATATGGTATTTCTATTTCTAGGTTTCTAAGGAAGTGCCATATCATTTTCCAAAATGATTGTATCATTTTGCATTCCCACCAGCAGTGCATAAGAGTTCTGATCTCCTCACAGCCTCTCCAAGATTTTTTTTTTTTTTTTTGATTCATGCCAGTAATGCCGGGTTGAGATGGTATCTCATTGTGGTTTCGATTTGCATTTCTCTAATGGCTAGTGATCGTGAACATTTCCTCATGTGTCAGTTGGCCACTTGAATGTCTTCTGTGGTGGAGTGTCTGTTCATTTTCTTTGCCCAATTTTAAATTGGATTACTTATCTTTTTATTGTAGAGGTATTGGATTTTCCTGTAGATTTTAGAGATTAGACCTTTTTCTGATATGTAATAGCAAAAAAAATTATCCCACTCCGTAGGTTCTCTTTTTCCTCTTTTGGTGAAGCCTTTCTATGAGCATGTGTTTAATTTTTAGAGGATCCCAGTTACCTAGCTTATCTACTGGATTTTGTGTGTTGTTGGTTATGGTTTGTATCCTGTTAATGCTGTGTATCAGGACCTCTAGTGTTGTTCCTATTTTTTCTTCTATGAACTTTATAGTTTTGGGTTTTGTATTTACATCTTTGATCCATTTTGAATTAGTTTTTGTGTATGGCGTGAGATATGGGTCCTGTTTCTTTCTTTTTTTTTTTTTTTTGCAGATGGACATCCAGTTTTGTCAGCACCATTTGTTAAAAAGACTGTCTTTTTCCCATTTGATGGACTTTGGCCCCTTGTTGAAGATCAGGTGACCATAGGTGGATGGATTTATATCTGAGTTCTCAGTTCTGTTCCATTGGTCAATGTATCTGTTATTATATCAGTACCAGGCTATTTTGAGTACTGAAGCTGTATAGTAGGTTCTGAGGTCAGGTAGTGTGAATCCTCCTACCTTATTCTTCTTCTTCAATAGTGTTTTATTTATCCAGGCTTCTTCCGTTTCCATATAAAGTTAATTATTAGTTTTTCTATCTCTTTAAAGAATATTGTAGGTATTTGGATCGGGATTGCATTGTATTTGTAAATCACTTTGAGTAAAATTGTCATTTTCACAATGTTGAGTCTACCTATCCATGAGCCTGGTATGTTTTTCCATTTCTGTAGATCTCTTTTGGTCTCTTGAAACAGTGTTTTGTAGTTTTCTTTATATAGGTCTTTTATATCCCTGGTTAGATTTAGTCCCAAGTATTTTATTTTTTTTTAGGGGCTATTATAAATGGTATTGTTTTTCCAATTTCCTTTTCCTTGTTCTCTTTATTGGTATATAGGAATCCAACTGATTTTTGTAGGTTTATCTTGTATCCTGCAACTCTGCTGAATCTTTCCATTAGTTCTAGTATTTGTCTTGTGGAGTCTTTTGGGTTTCCTATGTATAGTATCATATCATCTGCACAAAGGGACAGTTTAACTTCTTCACTACCAATTTGGATGCCCTTTATTTCATTTTTTTGCCTTATTGCTCTAGCTAGAACTTCTAAAAAACACAGCGTTAAATAGGAGAGGTGATAAAGGGCATCTTTGTTTTGTTCCTGTTCTCAAGGGTAATGTTTTCAGCCTCTTTCCATTAAGGATGATGTTGACTGTTGGTTTTGTGTAGATGCCCTTTATTATGTTGAGAAATTTCCCCTCTATACCTATTTTATTGAGAGTTTTAATCAGGAATGGGTATTGGAGATTGTCGAATGACTTTTCTGCATCCATTGAGATTATCGCGTGATTCTTTCTTTCCTTTTATTTATGTGGTGGATTATGTTGATTGATTTTCTAATGTTGAGCCATCTTAGCATACCTGGTATGAATTCTACTTGGTCCTGGTGTATTATTTTTTTGATATGATGCTGAATTCTATTGGCTAGAATTTTGTTGAAAATTTTTGCATCTATATTCCCTAGAGATATTGTTCTCTAATTTTTGTTTTTTTTTTTTTTTTGTGTTGTCTTTTCCTGGTTTTGGTGTCCGGGTTATGCTGGCTTCATAGAATGAATTCTGAAGTATTGCTTCCTTTTCTATCTTTTGAAATAATTTGAGTAGTACTGGTGTAAGTTCTTCTCTGAATGTTTGGTAGAATTCTCCAATGAAGCTATCTGGGCCAGGCCTTTATTTTGTTGTTGGTTTTTTAAAAATTATTATTACCTTTTCAGTCTCTTCTCTTGTTATGAGCTTGTTCAGATTTTCAACATCATTTTGTGTTAGTTTGGGTGCGTAGTGTGTTCTAGATGTTTGTTCTTTTCCTCTAGCTTTTCTACTTTGTTGGAATATAGGTTTTCATAATACTCTGTTATGATCCTTTTTATTTCAGTTGGGTGTGTTGTAATATCCCCCATTTCACTTCTTATTTGGGTTATTTGTGTCCTCCCTGTTTTGGTTTTGTCACTTTGGCCAGTGGTTTGTGGATCTTTTAAAGAATGAACTTTTGGTTTTGTTGATTGTTTCTATTGTTTTTCTGTTCTCTATTTCATTTGTTTCTGCTCTGATCTTTAATCTTTATCCTTTCCTTTCTTGTGGTGGCTGGTGGATTTTTTTTTTTCTGTTCTCTTTATATTTGTTTGAGTTGTGTAGCTAATGTTTTGATTTTGTCCCTTTCTTCTTTTTTGATGTGTGTATCTGTTGCTATAATTTGACCTTTGAGCACTGCCTTTGATGTGTTTTCATTCTTGTTTGATTCTAGGAATTTTTTTACTCCATCTCTGATTTCTTGTATTACCCAGTGGTTTTTAAGCAGTGTTATTCAGTTTCCATGTAATTGATTTTTTTTTCTTGCTCTTCTTGTTGCTAATTTCTGCCTTGATGGAGTTATGGTCAGAGAGGAAACTTTGTATTATCTCGATGTTTTCATTTTGTTTAGGGTTGCTCTGTGGCCTAAGATGTGATCTGTCCTGGAGAACATTCCATGTGCCTTGGAATAGACTGTGTACTTTGCAGCTGTTGGGTGGAGTTTTTGTATGTGTTTATAAGGTCAAGTTGGCTAATCGTGCCCTTTAGGGCTTCTGTATTTTTGTTCAGTTTGTTTTTAAATGATCTGTCTTTTACCAAGAGTGGTATGTTGAAGTCTCCTACTATTATTGTGGAACTGTCAATTTCTCTTTTCAGTGCTGTTAGAGTTTGTTTTTATATATTTTGGAGCCCTGTCATTGGGTGCATAGATGTTTATTATGGTTATGTCTTCATGATGGATCATCCGTTTTATCATTATATATAGTTCCCTTATCTTTTATGGGGGATTTTGTTTTAAACTCTATTTTACCTGAGATTAGTATTGTCACTCTCTTTTTTTTTTTCTGGTAGCTGTTTGCTTTATATATATTTTTCCATCCTTTGATTTTTAATAAATTTACGTCTTTGTTTCTAAGGTGTGTCTCTTGTAGACAGCATATTGATGGATCCTGGTTTCTAATCCATTCTGTCACTCCGTGTCTCTTCATGGGTGCATTTAGGCCATTTATGTTCAGTGTAATTATTGATAGGTGTCAGTTTATTGCTGTCATTTTGTAGTTTTTTTTTTTTGGTGGTGCTGACGTTTTCTTTGTTCTTCTCACTCTTCTGTGCTGAATTTCTTTTGTTTGTGGATTTCTCTTTCATTTCTTTAGTTTTTGTAGATTTTGTGTTTACTGAGACTTTATGTTTTTCTTCTTTATTTTGAAAGAGTAGGTTTGTTAACTTTCATTGTGGTTACCTTGAAATTTACCCTTATCTTCCTGGGTTTGAACCATTCTATTATTACTTGGTATCGCCTTTCCTTCCTCACCCTTAGAAAGTTCTATCCCTACACTGTTTATTCCCTCTTTTATTGTTCTGACATGGTTGTCACTTACATATTAACCTCTCTGGTTCTGTGTTGCAATTCTTTTGGTTTTGGATAGTCCTTGAGAGTTCATTTCCTAGGTTGATATCTGGCTGGTGCAATCTTGCATACTAGATTCAGGCTGTGGTCTGATGTTGCTTATTCTCAGACTGAAGGACTCCCTTTAATAATTCTTTTAAGTTTGTTTTGGTTTTTACATATTCCCTTAATTTCTGTTTACCTGGAAATGTCCTAAGTTCACCATCATATTTAAATGAAGGTTTTGCAGGATATATTATTCTTGGTTGGCAGTTATTTTCTTTAAAGTTTTTATATATGTCATCCCATTGCCTTCTTGTCTGCATGGTTTCTGCCGAATACTTGGAACTTAGTCTCGTTGTTTCACCTCTGTATGTGACTTTTCTTTTTTCTTGAGTTGCTCTCAGGACTTTCTTTGGTTTTAGTGAGTGTGATTATGATATACCTTGGTGATTTCCTTTTGGGGTCTATCCTATATGAGGTTTGTTTAGCTTCTTGGGTGGTCAGCTTTTCATCTTTTGTGATATTAGGGAAGTTTTCTGTCAGTAATTCATCAATGATCCTCTCTGTTTTCCATTTTCTCCCCCTGTTTTGGAAGGCCCATCACTCGCAGATTTTTGCTTTTGATTGTATCCCACATCATTCTCAGGGTTTCTCCATTTTTTTTTCTGGCTTTCCCTCAAACAAGTTTGTGTCCAAGTGTTTGTCTTCAGTTTCGCTGATACTGTCTTCTATAATTTCAAACCTGCTCCTCAGCCCTTCTATGACACCATTTTTTGGAAAACTTTTTATCTTTTGAATTTCTAATTGTTGTTTTTGCATGATTTCCACTTGTGAATTTATTTTGGCATTTTTTTCCGGTATTATTTTCCTGAATTCTTCCATTTTTTGTCTGTCTTTTCCATGACTTTGTCTGTCTTTTCCATGAATTTGACTATTTTTTCCTCATTTTTGCCTGTTTTTTGCTTCAACTCTTCGATAACTCTGAATATTAGAGATTTGAATTCCCTATCATGTAGTTCTTGTACTGGAAAGTCATCTGGTGTTTTATTACTGGAACCATCTTATCCTTTTTTCTAATATATGTTTTGATATTTTCTGCTGTCTTTGGGACATTCGGTAGTTATTTTCTTGGTTGTAGATTTGTTTTTTTTTTGCCCTGCTTTTTTCTTCGGTTATGTATGAACAGGCAGGCTGTGCATCCTTTGTTGTTTGCTCATCTTTGGGCCTAATACTTTTCACTTCCTCGTCCAATGGGCAGGGCCAGCCATTCAGCTATGGTGCAGCAGGGCAGGTCCAGCTGAAGGGGAAGGGCTGGGGTGGGTTTTTTGTGTCACATAGTAGGGCCGACAGGACAGGCCAGGAATGAGTGCAGGGCAGGTTCTAGTAGGCCGTGTCTGTGCTGTTTGTCGGTGTGATGTTCAGCACATGGTGCAGGTAGTCAGGAACGAGGAGGGAGGTTGTAATATGTGGAGCTAAGATGGGTATGGGAAAGAAGAGAGAGAAGAGAGGGAAACATGATCCCAAAACCAACCAAAAACAAAAAAAAATAGTGCTAAGGGAGCTTGCCATTGGAGTGGAGAGACGAGAATCCGAGAAATGGAGAAAAATGAAAAAGAAAAAATAAGTAAAATAAAAGAAAAAAGAAAAGCCCCCAGGGATCCCACCGGTGTGGCTGCGAAGTCTTGGCTGGTGGTTCCCAGGCTGCACAGTACAGCCTGGTTAGAAGGGGCTCTCAAGCAGCAAAAATAAAAAGAGAACAAACAAACAAACAGAATAAATAAAAAAAAAGAAATCAAAACAGAAAACAAGCAGAGCAAGCAAACAAAAAGGAACGCTCCCAGGAATCCCACCAGCACAGCTACACAGACTGGGGGAGTGGCTCTCAATCTGTGCAGTACAGTCCATCTAAAAGGGATCCCAAGCCTCGAAAAGAAAAAGAAACAAACAGACACAAAAAAGGCCACAGGGATCCCATCCATGTGGCAGCACCATCCAGGGAAGCAGTTTCCTGGCCAAGCAGCACTTCACAGTCTTTCAAGAAGAATCAAAGCTGGCACATGGAGACAGGTGTCTGAGAGAAAGGAGAGGGAGGTGGTAAGAGGCAGGGAGGAAACCAAAGGAAGCTGAAAAATGCAACACCGGCAACAAACGATTTGGCACTGATGGACAGGCCAGTGTGGGTGGGGCAAATCCAAGCCCCAGCCAAGAGACTGTGGCTGGTGGGAAGCGGCAGAGGTAGAGCAGGGGGGAGAAGGATAGGGGTTTGGAAAGTGTATATCTCTGGTTACTGGGTGTACTCTCTCATGCTGGGAGCTGCATGAAGCTGCTTTTCTGTACTTCCTCTCTGCCGATCTCTGACAGGAGTCCAAGATGGCGAATCTGTGCTGCATTAGATGGTAGGGGACCTCTGCATGCATCTCCTTGCTCTCTGTTCTCTGTCAGTTTCTTATTCCATTGGGTGCTTGGCTAAGTTCTTTATCTCTTCATTTGACTCTTTGGGTTCCAGGATTGATGTTTGTCTCTGTTTTACCTAGTTTTTCGGGTCTTTACAGTAGAGGGACAGCATGGTGCTTCTGTCTATAGTACCATGTTGGCTCTGCCTCCTAGTGTTTTACTTTTTCATATGGGTGGTAGATACACATGTGGATTAAGTTTCTGAAAATTTACTGAGCTCTACACTTAACATTTGGACACCTTTCTGTATGTATAAAAATGTACTTTAAACGAATCCTCCAATGCCTTCCCATTGCTGTTTAAATGAAATTTAAGCCCCTTAACTTGGAAACCCTGGTGGCGTAGTGGTTAAGTGCAACAGCTGCTAACCAAAAGGTCAGTAGTTCAAATCCACCAGGGACTCCTTGGAAACTCTATGGGGTGGTTCTACTCTGTCCTGTAGGGTCGCTATGAGTCAGAATTGACTCAACAGCAATGAGTTTGGTTTTTTATTTCTTTAAATTGTGGCCCCAAGGTCCTCTGTTATCTCTATCCTGCCTGTCTCTCCAGTCTGATTTCATGCCATGTCCTTTTCACTTACTATGCTTCAAACACCCTGGTCTTCTTTTTGTTCCTCAGACATGCAGTGCTGCTTCCTGCCTTAAGACCATTGCACATGCTATTTTCTCTGCCCTTAGTATGTTTTTCTTAGCTTTTCACTTATCTAATTTTTTTCTATCCATCAAGTATCAGCTCAGATGTCACTTCTTCAGAGAGGTCTTCCATGACTTCCTCAAGGTAGCCCCTTACCTCCACAGATACTGTCAAATCCTTCTATTCATTTCCTCTACAGCACTTATCATAGCACATACTTATCTTTCTACATATTTTTTAAATCCAGCTCTATCCACTGGACTATGAGCTTCAAAAGTGCAGGGTGCTTGTCAGCATTAGTCACTTCTGTACTTCAGTGTCTAGCACAGTGTGTGGTACATAGTAGGTGCTCAATAAATATTAATTAAAGGCCTCTTTTTTCACTTCTAAGGTGAGGGTAAGAATGTCATTGTGCTGAATTGCTGATATGATTAGAAATATATCTAAAAGGAAAGTGACATAGTACCTGGTACATTGTAGGTGTTCAGTGACAGTGGTTGCTTTGTATTAGCACTGTTGTTATCTTTATAATTTTCACTGGGCCTCATTCACATACATTAGCAAAAACCCCACAACTGTAAGAAACCCGAGATCTGGGTTATACTTCCATTTCTGACACCAACTAACTGTTTGACTTGGTAAGTTCTAATCAGTGCTTCAATACCTCCCTCTAAAAATGAAGGGATTGGGCTAGATTTTCAAACTGTGCTGTGGGAAGTGCCTCTGGGACCGCCATAGTGGGAAGTTTGGTGGGAATGGTGGCTGAACAGGTGATGCTTTACCTCTTCACCCCCACTTCAGTGTACTAGTTCTGCTTTTATATATTCAATATATTGAACCTTGGGATAAGAATTTGGAGAACAGGATTATGTAGCTAAGAATGGTTTTAGAGCTAGATTTCTAGATGACCAAATGTCCCTTTTACCTTAGGCCTTTGAAAAATGCTCTTTGCTTTGCCTGTACATTTCTTTTCTCTCTCTCTCTTTTGACTAATTCACATTTCTTCTTCATCTCTGAGATTACATGTAACTTCTTCCCAGAAGTTTTCTATAACTCCAGAAGACCTTCCCACAGGTCGTGTGACCCTCTTATGTGCTCTGAAAGTACCTGATCTTAATCTTGCTATGTTTATCACCCTGTGTATTATCATTGCATAACTGTATCCCCTACCAGGCTTTAAGCTCTTTGAGGGTAGGGAAAGTATCCTGTTCACCATTGTACCCCCAGGATTTGGGGCCTAGCACAGCACCCAACACAAAGTTAACAGCCAAAAACTGTTGGCTTAATAAACTATTAAATGCATTTGTTTGACTGATCTCTAACTCTATTGACAAATGAGTTTGGGAAATACTGATTACTATGTTATTTCTTAGAGATTCGAAATTTACATTAGTATATTAATAGTTCTTACAAGTCCACCATTAACACACACGCACACCCCTCTTCATTTCCTAAATCATAGGGCCCATTTTTTTTTACATCATATCTATTACCATCTTTGGGAAATGCGTCTTTAAGAAATTGCTCTCTGATGTAACTGTAGATCAAGTAACATATCTAGTATAATAAAAAAAAATAGATTCATGAAATGCTTGACTCGTGGTGTTAGAAATGGTTTGATTCAAGATTAAAAGAAGCCAGAGGACTGGGAGCTCACTTGTAAAGCTTTTTTCTCTTAGTCACACTGCTAAACTATGGTTTTAGATTTCCCTTAACGGGACATTTTTAGGAAATAAATATACCTAGGTTCAGACACCAGTGCCCTCTGTACCCTGTCAATTTTCCTTTTACTTCCTTGATCCATTTATACCAATAATGCAAGGAGTTGGTTCAAGGCTACTGTATGATCTAATTCAATAAAATAAGCTTCCAAGATACCATGTTCCTAATTTTTTATATGTTCATTATAGCTATACAAAAGCTATAGAATATTGAAATATAGCTGATAGCTTGCTATGTATTTGTTAACAGACTTTAAAGGTGCAACCCAGTTGTGTGTATAAACCATTACCAATGTCTATCTATCTACTTAGAGGTAAAACTTTTGGTTCCTTGCTAAGTTGTGGATTTTGGGTAACCAGTGTCAAAGTAGGTATGTCATCCTAAAAGATGAAAATAATTCTCTAAGTTGATGTTTGAAAAAACAAGCTAACTGATGCAAACAATGACCTTTGAATGGTCCAAACAAGAGTCTTGTATCATTGTTAGGGAGAATTTCTCAAGTGGATGACAAGCAAGAAATTCACCTGGGTACATGAATAAACAACTTCCATGTCAAGGTAGGTTTAAATATTAGTGTTTCTTAATGAAAGCTAATATAAACTATTGTTTAAAGTGTGTTTAAAGTGTGGACTTGTTGAATCAAATATGCTGACAATGATTAAAACATCAGTCCTCCTACACAAAGCAAATCATGAGGCATCCCAGGGTCAATTATCATGTGAATAGAGATAGTGGATAACAAAAATGTTTATATTTATTTGGGGCCCAACATTCTGGCTGAAATATACCAGTGAAGTTCTTTCAATCATGAGGTGTTGTAAAATCAATAAATCTAGCTTTTATACACCAATCGCTGGATAAAGATGACTGAGAAGTGAAAGTTCATGGCCATTTACCAGCAGTGGCTATGTGTTCAGCTGCTAACCAGAAGGCTGGTAGTTTGAATGCACCAGTCGCTCCTTAGAAACTCTATGGGGCAGTTCTACTCTGTCCTGTAGGGTGGCTATGAGTCAGAATCAACTCAACGTAATGGGATTTTTGTATGTTATACTGACCCACTTTTAGCCAAGTACAAATGCCATACTCATTGTATCTAAACTTCTTCAGTTAGGTCTCTGTCACACGGTACCAAAGCAAACCCATTGCCCATATGGTTTCCAAGGAGCAGCAGGTGGATTCGAACTGCTGACCTTTTGGTTAGCGGCCATAGCTCTTAACCACTGTGCCATCAGGGCTCCTCTGTCACATGGTAGAAACCAAAATTATTTTTTCCTTTTTTTTTGTGCTTTAGGTGAAAGTTTACAGCTCAAGTTAATTTCTCATTCAAAATTTTATACATATATTGTTTTGTGACATTGGTTGCAATCCCCACAATGTGACAGCATGCTCCCCCTTTGCACCGCAGGTTCCCTGTGTCCATTCCTCCAGTTCCTGTCCCTCCTTGCCTTCTCATCGTGCTTTTGGACAGGCACTGCCAATTTGATCTCCTATATTTGATTGAACTAAGAAGCACGTTACTCATATGTATTATTTTTTGTTTTATACGCCTGGACTAATCTTTGTCTGAAAAGTTGGCTTCAGAAATGGTTTCAGTTCTGGGTTAACAGAGCATCTGGGGGCCATAGTTTTGGGGGTTCCTCCAGTCTCTGTCAGACCATTAAGTCTGGTCTTTTTATGTGAATTTGAATTCTGTTCTACATTTTTCTCCTGCTCTGTTGGGAGCCCTCTGTTGTGTTCCCTGTTGGGGCAGCCATTGGTGGTAGTTGGGCACCATCTAGTCCTGCTGGTCTCAAGCTGGTGGAGTCTCTGGTGCATTTGGTCCTGTAGTCCTTTGGGCTAGTATTTTCCTCGTGTCTTTGGTTTCCTTCATTTTCCCTTGCTCTAAGTGGGATGGGACCAAGAGATGTATCTTAGACGGCTGTTCGCAAGCTTATAAGACCTCAGATACTACCTGCCAAAGTGGGATGTAGAACATTTTCTTAACAATGTTATGCCAATTGACCTAGATGTCCCTCAAAACTATGGTCCCAGGCCCCAGCGGCCCTGCCCCCCAAAGTGTTTGGATGTGTCCAGGAAACTTCTTTGTTTTTGATTTGGTCCAGTTGTGCTGACTTCCCCTGTATTGTGTGTTGTCATTCCCTTTACAGAAGTTGACCTTGGTAGTAACCAAGTTAGTGATTTCCCCTCCTTCTCCCTCCCAACCCTGGTAACCATCAAAGAATGCTTTTTTCTGTGTGTAAACCTTTCTTGAGTTCTTATAATTGTGGTTTCATACAATATTTGCCCTTTTGTGACTGACTTATTTCTCTCAGCATAATGCCCTCCAGATTCTTCCATGTTGTGAGATGTTTCGCAGATTCATCATTGTTATTTATCATTGCATATTATTCGATGGCACTGGGTTTTTTTTATTATTCCATTGTGTGTATGTACTATAATTTATCTGTTCATCTGTTGATGGGTATTTAGGTTGTTTCTATCTTTTTACTAATGTGAATAGTGCTGCAATGAACATGAGTGTGCATATGTCTATTAGTGTGATGGCCCTTATTTTTCTCAGTTATATTCCCAGGAGTGGGATAGCTGGATAGTATGGTATCTCTATTTCTAGCTTTTTAAGGAAGCATCATATCGTTTTCCAAAGTGTTTGTACCAATTTACTTTCCCACCAGCAGTGCATAAGAGTTCCAATCTCCCACAACCTCTCCAAAATTTGTTATTTTGTGTTTTTTGGCTTTGTGCCAGCATTGTCGGGGTAAGATGGTATCTCACTGTAGTTTGATTTTCATTTCTGCAATGACTAATGCTTGTGAACATGTCCGCATGTGTCTGTTAACTGCCTGAATAGCTTCTTGGGTGAAGCGTCTGTTCATATCCTTTGCCCATTTGTTAATTGAATTATTTGTCCTTTTGTTGTTGAGGTGTTACAGTATCTTATAGATTTTAGACATTAGATTCTTATCAGATATGTCGTAGGCAAAAATTTTCTGAGTCTGTAGGTTCTCTTTTTACTCTTTTGGTGAAGTCTTTTGATGAGCGTAAGTTTTTTTTTTTTTTTTTTGAGCTCCTAGTTATTTATCTAGTTTCTCTTCTGGTGTTTGGCATTGTTAGTTATGGTTTGCATACTAGTTATGCCATGTATTAGGGCCTCTAGCATTGTCCTTATTTTTTCCTTCCATGATCTTTATAGTTTTAGATTTTTTATTTAGGTCTTTGTTCCATTTTGAGGTAGTTTTTGTGTATGGTATGATGTCCTATTTCATTTTTTTTACAGGTGGATGTCTAATTATGCCAGCGCCATTTGTTAAAGAGACTGTCTTTTCCCCATTTAACAGACTTTGGGCCTTTGTCAAATATCAGCTACTCATAAAGAAAAAAAAAGGTGGATGGATTTACATCTGGGTTCTTAATTCTGTTCCATTGGTCTATGTTTCTGTTGTTATACCATTACCAGGTCGTTTTGATTGCTGTGGCTGTGTAATAGGTTCTAAAATCAGATTGTGTGAGACCTCCCACTTTGTTTTTCTTCTTCAGTAATGCTTTACTTATTCAAGGCCTCTTACCTTTCCATATAAAGTTGGTGGGTTATTTCTCCATCTCCTTAAAAAAATGCCACTGGAATTTGGATCAGGATTGCATTGTATGTGTAGATTATTTGGGTAGAACTGACATTTTCACAGTGTTGAGTCTTTCTATCCCTAAGCATGATATGTTTTCCACTTATGTAGGTCTCTTTTGGTTACTTGCAGTAGTGTTTTGTAGTTTTCTTTGTGCAGGTCTTTTACATCTCTGGTTTGATTTATTCCTACGTACTTTATCTTCTTAGGGGCTATGGTAAATGGTATGGATTTGGTGATTTCCTTTTTTGAAGTTCTGTTTGTTGATGTAAAGGAATTCTACTGATTTTTGTATGTTAATCTTGTATCCTGCTCCTTTGCTGAAATCTGTCAGTTCCAGTGGTTTTCTTGTGGATTCTTTGGGGTTTTCTGTGTATAAGATCATATCATCTGTGAATAATGATACTTTTACTTCTTCCTTAATAATTTGGATACGCTTTATTTCTTTTTCTTGCCTTATTGCTCTGGCTGGGACCTCCAGCACAATGTTGAATAAGAGTGGCGATAAAGGGTATCTTTGTCTGGTTCATGTTCTCAAGGGAAATACTTTTCAGTCTCTTTCCTTTGAGAATTATGTTCGCTGTTGGCATTGTATAAATGCCCTTTATTATGTCAAGGAATTTCCCTTCTATTCCTATTTTGCTGAGAGTTTTTATCAGGAATGTGTGCTGGACTTTGTCAAATGCCTTTTCTGCATCAGTTGATAATGTGATTCTTTTGTTATTTATGTGGTGGATTACATTGATTGATTTTCTAATGTTGAGCTATCGTTTGCATACCTGGTATGAATCCCACTTGGTCATGATTTATTATTTTTTTGATATGCTGTTGAATTCTACCGGCTAGAATTTTGTTGAGGATTTTGCATTGATGTTCATAAGGGATATTGGTCTGTAATTTTTTTTGTGTGTGTGATGTCTTTGCCTGGCTTTGGTATCAGGATTATGCTGGCTTCATAGAATGAGTTCAGGAGTATTCCTTCTTTTCTATGCTCTGAAATAGCTTTCATAATACTGATGTTAACTATTCTCTGAAAATTTGGTAGAAATCTCCAGTGAAGCTGTCTGGACCAGGGCTTTTTTTGTTGGGAGTTTTTCTTATTACTTCTTCAATCTCTTCTTTTATTTTGGGTTAATTAGTTTTTCTACCTTTTGTGTTAGTTTAGGTAGGTAGTGTGTGTCTGGAAATTTGTCCATTTCCTCTGATTTTTCAAATTTGTCAGAGTACAGTTTTTCATAGTATTCTGTTATGATCCTTTTTATTTCAGTTGGATCTGTCGTGATATCATCTATCTCATATCTTTTTCATTTTATTTGCTCCCTCTCCTGTTTTTCTTTTGTCAGTTTGGCCAAAGAACCAACTTTTGGTCTTGTTGATTCTTTCAATTGTTTTCGTATTCTCTATTTCTGCTGTAATCTTTATTTCCTTTCTTCTGGTGCTGAAGGGCTTCTTTTGTTGCTCTCTATTTGTTAGAGGTGTAGGGTTAATGTTTTGATTTGGGCCCTTTCTTATTTTTGAATGTGTGCATTTATTGCTGTAAATTGACCTCTAAGCACTGTTTTTGCTTAAGATTTTGTTAAGATGTGTTTTCATTCTCATTTGATTCTATGAATTTCTTTATTCCATCCTTGATTTCTTCTATAACTCAGTAGTTTTTGAGCAAGGTGTTGTTCTGTTTCCATGTATTTGATTTTTTTCCTTGTTATTTCTGTTATTGATTTCTGTTTTTGTGGCATTATGATCAGAAAGATGCTTTGTATTATTTTGATGTTTTGGACTCTGTGAAGGCTTGCTTTGTGGCCTATAATGTGGTCTAGTCTGGAGAATGTTCCATGTGTTTTGGAAAATAATGTATACTTTGCTGCTGTTGGGTGGAGTGTTCTGTATACATCTGTGAGGTCGAATTGATTGGTTGTGGCATTTAGATATTCTGTATCTTTATTTTCTTTGTAGATGTTCTGTTCTTCACTGAAAGTGGTGTGCTGAAGTTCCCTACTATTATTTTGGAGCTATTTCTCTTTTCAATGCTGTTAGAGTTTATTTTATATATTTTGGAGCCCTGCCATTGGATGCAGATATATTTATTATGGTTATATCCTTCTGGTATATTGAGCCCTTACTTATTATATAGTTTTCTTCCTTATTCTTTATGGTGGATTTTGCTTTAAAGTCTATTTGGTTGATGATTAGTATTGCCACTCTTGCTCTTTTTTAGTTGTTTTTTTCCTTGATATATTTTTTTCCATCCTCTGAGTTTTAGTTTGTTTGTGCTAAGGTATGTCTCTTATATAGACAGCATATAGATGGATCATGATTTTTATCCATTCTGCCACTCTTTGTCTCTTTACTGGTGCATTTAAGTCATTTACATTCAGTGTAATTATTACTGCTGTCCTTTTGATGTTTTTTCTTTTTTTTTTATGGTGTCGACAGTTTTTTTGTTCCACTTATTTTTCTCTGCTATTTTTGTTTATTTACTTTTCACCTTTTTCATTATTGTTGATTTCATGTTGCTGAATCTTTATATTTTCTACTTTTTTATTTTGATGCGTAGGTTTGTTTCCTTCCTTTGTGGTTACCTTGTAATTTACCTTTATTTATTTTTTTTAAAAAGTGTAAGCCAATATTTTATTTCTTGATATCACCTTAAATTCCTCTCCGTATGGAAGTTCTATGACTGCACTGTTATTCCCTCTTTTTTGTTTTGACATTGTCATAGTGTACATATTGATGTTTCTGGTTCCCTATTTTCAGTCTTTTAGCTTAGATTTGTTTTTGTGAATTCCCTGTCTGTGTTGATATCTGGTCGATCTGTGCTGTGTCCTAGTCTTGGATTGTTGTCTGATATTGTTGATTCTCTAACCAAAGGACTCCCTTTAATATTTCTTGTAATTTTTGTTTAGGCTTTACAAATCCCCTTAACTTCTGTTTATCTGGAAATGACTTAATTTTGCCATCATATTTGGGAGACAATTTTGCTGGATGTATAATTCTTGGTTGGCATTTTTTTTTCCTTCAAGACTGTATATATGTTGCCATTGCCTTCTTGCTTGCATGTTTTCTGCTGAGTAGTCAGAAAAATTGTAGGTGACTTTTCATTTAACCCTAGCCACTTTCAAGATTCTTTGTCTTTGGTTTTGGCAAATTTGATTATCATATGTTTTGGTGACTTTCTTTTGGGATCTACTATGTATGAGGTTCATTGAGCTTCTTGGATAGATATCTTCTCATCTTTCATGATATCAGGGAAGTTTTCTGCCAGCAAATCTTTGACAGTTCTGTGTTTTCTGTTGTCCCCTCCTGTGCTGGTGCTCTCATCAATTGTAGGTTTGTCCTCTTGATATTATCCCTCATAATTCTAAGCCTTTTTTTCTGATTTTTCCTCAAATAAATTGATGTCAAGAGATTTATCTTCAATCTCACTAATTCTAACTTCCTTTGTCTCAGTCTGCTCCTATGATCTTCTATTGAGTTGCTTAATTCTGAAATTTATTGTTAATCTTTTGGATTTCTAGTTGCTGTCTCTGTGTGGTTTCTAACAGCCCATTTATTCCGACTTTTTGTTCTTGTACTGTTTTCCTGAACTCCTCTATTGATTTGTGTGCTCTTTGGCCTGGTCTGAGTTTTGTCTGGTCTCCTTCCTGATCTCTTGGAGAGCTCTGCATATTAGTCTTTTGAATTCTTTCTCAGGTAGTTCCATTGCCTTATCTTCCTCTGGAAGGTTTTCTGGTTCATTATTTTGGTCACTTGCTGAAGCCATCTTGACCTGCTTCTTTATGTGGTTTGAATTGACTGTTGTCACCGAGGCATCAATGTTATTTTATTATTTGTTGTATGCTTGTTTACTACATTCTGACCTTTTGTTTTGTTTTGATATGACCAATTTGGTTGAGCATGTGAACTACTTTGGTTGTTGGCAACTTTGAAGCTCTCACATCCTGTCTACAGGTGGTCAGGGCAGCAATTAGGTGTGTGCGCCCAAGAGTCTGTTCATCTCTCTTGTGGGAGTGCAATTATTCAAGTCACAGGTGCCCATTTTGCTGGTCATTGAGCTTGTGGTGTAGGCTCTCACCTACAGTCCTAGGCAGGCGGGCTGCATGGGGTCGTTCAGAGCAGGCATAGGTGTCTGGCTGCAGTGGAGGGCTATGTCTGGGGCAAGGCAGGAGGCTGACAGCTACCCCTGGGTGCCCAGATGGAGGGCGTGTTCCTGTCTCCTGGAGCACATAGTGGAGAGGTGTTGCAGCTGGTCCCTGGCACCTGTTCCTGTTGGCTGGAGGGTTTAGGAGGCACTGCTAATTCTCAGACTGCTGTCATGGGTGGCTAGATGGAGTGGGTGATACTGCTAACCCTTTGGTCCCTGGTGTTGGTAGGTGAGGCCACTGCTTAGGGGGCAGGGTAATGTCAAATGTCACAAATCTGCAGCTTCCCTTTGGCTGCTGCACGTGAAAATGTTTTATGCTAATGAGGGTATGTAGTATTGAACA
The DNA here is from genome assembly GCF_024166365.1 of Elephas maximus indicus. Lineage (NCBI taxonomy): Eukaryota > Metazoa > Chordata > Mammalia > Proboscidea > Elephantidae > Elephas > Elephas maximus. The sequence continues at coordinate 86,669,356 of NC_064846.1, forward strand.
GGCCCACAAGGGTCTGGGCAGGGGTGAAGAGCACTGCAAGTCACTGGACCCTTACACCAGTGGCTGGGTGAAGGGGCAGGGCCTCTTGACCAGGCCTGAGTTCTCTGCATAGGGGGCATTGTGTTGTTGTATGCCGTAGGACTGGTGTTGGATCAGAGCACAGTGGGGGAGTGGGGGTGGGGTGAGGGGAAGTAAGCGTTTCTCAGCTGTGAAGGTTTGGGTTTGGAGGGGTTATTTTGCTCCTGTCCAGTAGGTTAGAAGCTTGCATTTAGCTTTCAAGGTCTGGTGTCGCTCCTACTTGGTTTTGGAGGTGCATGCAGATTCACCTCTTTTTGTCTGCACCTGATGTGGTAGAACGTGTCTTTGAATGTTGCTGCTTGCCTCAGCCCGTGTGTGCTGCACAGACTCAGCTAGCAGGGAGCTGGTGATCTCGCAATCTGTACTTCTCCACTGCTTTTGAATTGTCTCCCCTTCCATCTTTCACTCGGTCTGATTCTTCAGCTTTGTCTTTGATGATTAGGGTTCCTAGATTGTCATATATAATCAATTCACTTGTTTTTAGGTCTTTGGTGTAAGAGGGACCACAGGAAGCATCTGATTATTCTGCCGTATTGGCCCCATCCTCCGAGAATCCAAAACTTATCCATTATATCAATAGCCTGGAATTGGAATTTTACTTGTAGACAAATCTGTCATCATTGCATCAGAACAGTGGCTTTCTGAGTATTATCTAGATGCCATTGATGGACTCTGAGTTTTCTCTGTGTAGGTTGTGAACAGATATCTTGTACTGATTTTGGTGAGAAGACAGAGCTATAATTTAGTTTCAGGCTTGGATTGGTAAATTAGATATGCTATTTAAAATGAAAAGATTTCTTTAGGGTTTAACTTCTTTTCTTCTTCCTCTGGTTATATTTGATAGCAATGGCCACCACAGAGCATTAGAAAAGATGGAGGTGGAATATGGTGTTTGCCATGTACAGAAAACAAAAGTATGTGAACCTTTGAGCTACAGGCATCCATGGAGCATATCTGCAGCAGATTTATATCTCAGTTAAAAAAAAACCTGAGTATGTGAAAAATATAACTTTAGTTTTCTACAAATGCATGTAATTTCCCTTTTTAAATCTCATTCTATAAAGTGGTAGAAACTTAATCTCAGTAAATTATGGATACTCCTTCTTCCCCCCAGCATTTCATTTAAATTTGAGGCACTTGTGTAGTGCCAAGGCATTGGAGGGAGAAGCCATCCATTCTAGGGTTATTATCTATCTATGCTGACCCACCAGGATTATCTCATTCCTGTCTGGTCTTAGTTGATGGCCCATTCAGGTTGTAGCTGCATACTTATTATTCTAACAAAAAAACTCTTCAAATATGCCAGAAATCTTTCAGCTATCTTCCGCACCCCTTCTGGGTACACAAGAAACATTTTCCTGCTCCTGAGTCGTACTGTCATATACACAAAGTGGTCAGGCTGACTGACACAGTCCCTCCTGCCACTTCTACTTTACTTTTATTCCACCCTGTTGAATATAGGAAATCCTGGGGCCATTCTGCTTCTCAGTGTTTTACTTGGAGATGGAGTCATTAGTTTCCCTTTCCTCTTGGGCTCCTCAGTCCATCTGGGGTTTTTATCAGCCCTTTCTCAATGAACTTTGAGTAGGCAAGCATACCACAGTGCCCTTTATCCATATTACCATCTCTTATTTTTCTATGTTCCTTTTCCTACCCTCAGTCTAGAAAAACATTAAACTCCAGGGCTTTGAGTTAGCACATATCCTTTTAAATGTATTATTTATGCTTTGACTCCCGTAGGGCCTTGCCTTTTGATGATGACACTCTCCCGAGCATAATGTAGCCCTTAAGGCCTAGTTTGAATGGGAAAGCAGTCACAGAGTAAACAGGAATCAACCTAACAACACATTCGTTAATATATAATAATACTATCACTATCAGGCATGTACTAGTAGAAACTAAGAGGACTAAAGACTAGAGGGGAATCATTTCAGATGAATGTTTTAAATATGCAAAAGTCTAGGGAATTCTCACAATGCCAGGATATTGGTAAAGTCTTCACAGATTTTAATGTCTTTTCCATTGATACTACCGTTATCCTATCCTTCACTTTCAGTACTTTTGCAATTAATTTGTTAAATCTGAGTGTTAGACTTTATAATTGTCCCATTTAAATTCCACCTTGTTAGATTTGGCTCATACTTTCAGACAACTAAGGTATTTTTAGCTCTTGATTATATTATTTAATATAGTAGATATTTCCTCCCAGATCCATTTCTTGTGTAGATTTTAGCAAAATGTCACTGATACCATCTTTCAAGTTATAGATGCAAATAGCTGGACAGGGCCAGAAATGTCAATCTATATGTGACTCAAGATTTTGCTCTACGTGGGTATCTATCTTCTCATCAGTACACTCGGAGTAGAGAGTTATTTACCAACTATAAATTCATCTCACTAATATTTAGGAGTTTGAATCAACAATAACTGGTATTATTTAAGGTAAAAAGAAGGGCAAGATTATGGAAGCAATCGGAAATGGTATTTAAACGACAGGTTAGAGTGGCATCTGTAACTGGTGACTAAGACATGAATTTTATGCTTAATAGGAAAAGCTTTCTTTTCTAAACAACTTTACCTATTCCATGAACTTCCAGAATAGGTGAAATGGTAAGGCAGGCTATGGTAATACTTTTAAGTTTATAAGAGAAAAGTTTCACATGTTGGACGGTATTAATGTTGAATTTTATCTGCCCTGTGACACTGGAAAACAGAGATCGTTAAATAAATCCTCCACCCTTTGGGTTCAGGAAAACAGCTTGCTGTAAATAACTACCCTTCCCATATGTCTTAGATAAGACTCACAGATGTCCCCTTGTTTACCTATGACAAGGCCAGACACAGACCCTTCAAATTCCCATTCTTTGCCTCATAAATGAGTAACTGATTGCCTTTCCCCACTGAACAATCAAAAATAAAGTGCGTTAACCAAACATTTGTCAAGCTGCTCTCCTTCCCCCAAGTCTCCGAATTTTGGTTCACCCTCAGCCCAAGCCAACATACTGCCTCTCCTTAAGGGCCCCTTCCAAAGAACAGGCTGACCTCAGCATATAGCATTTTGATTTGCTATCTGATGATATCACCATTTTATCACACTTCCCTACACCTGCATTTTTTTTTTTTTTAGCCTTGTTTGCTCTTACCATCCATAAAACAAAATGCTTTTTCCCTTGGTCAAAGTGTTCTCTCTATTGTAGTCGTCCCTCTCTCCCACTATAACAATAGTCCCTTTTCTTTCTGAATAAAGTTTTTTCCTATCAAAGTCTGGATTTGTCATTTATTTGACAAGGAATATACATATATATATATATATACTTTTAAACACTTGAATAAATGTAAAATGGTAATTTATTTTACTGTAAAGAAGCAACTACATTAAAGCAAAATTGTCCAATTAAGTGACAGAGCAACAAAAGCCAAAGGAGTGCAATCAAATGTAATAATAATTGTGAAATAACTTTGAAAAGTTAAAAGCATTATACTAGGAGTTGGTAGCCTCTGAAATGGTTTGCCAAATTTCTCAACCTTTTCTTTCCTAGTGCCAGTGGAGCCTCTGGAGTCTCTGGGTGGAGCAGATGGTTAAGCGCTCAACTACTAGCCAAAAAGTTGGAAGTTCTAAACCACCCAGAGGCACCTCAGAAGACAGGCTTGGTGATCTGCTTCTGGAAGGTCACAACCTTGAAAATTCTATGAAGCAGTTCTACTGTGCACACATGTGGTAGCCATGAGTTGGAATCGACTTGACAGCAACTAACAACAACATATATTCTCTCCTGACACTTGAGGATAAAAGAGTTCTTGATGCACTGCTAGCGCTTTGGAAAGCAATGCAGAAGGACAAAGCCTAGTGACAACCAGGCTGCATGCTGATTTTGATAAGTAGATCATAGAACATAAGGTCCATTTACTATAGTTTATGATTATTTTATGCCAACTGCTTGGGAGATGTCAATCCTAAACTATTCTCAATTTTCACTGAAATTTAGGGAAGCCCAAACCCAATTGAAAAGGGGTTTACAGGAGTTCAGACATGTCTCAATAAATGAAAGCAGCAGAATACTTCATCAAGAGGATGTCGTTAATTTCCAAATCCCCAAGTTGACCTGGCTGTAGTGAAGATATGCAGCATTGTGTATTCACAGTTTGGTTGAGGCTGTCTAAGAAAAAGTTTCAGGAAGTACAATAAAAACTAGAGTGGGAATATGTATTGTTCAAATTTTATTTTTCGTGGTAAATTAGTCAGCAACTGACTTGTATGGATTGAGAAGTCATGACGGAATAGCTCGCACTTGTTAAGGGCTGTGGGTCCCAATCCTGGGAACTAACTTGGGGTTAAGCCTTATTAACCCCGAATAATAGATTGTTTCAGTTCACAAAGAATGTCTCCAGGCATGAATAAGTATGGAACGTGGTTAAATGAAGGCTTTACATAGACTCCCAGAGAAGAGAATTTACTCTTTAGGTATCTTTGAACACATTTTTGTTTTGTATTCCCTCGTGAGTCTGTACAAAGAATCTGTAGTCCACAAAATAAAGCTAACAGTACTCCAACCAGGTAAAGTCTAAGCATTTGCTGCCTGTTTACTTAGATACACTAGCCTAAAAATCAAGAGTCACAAGCTTGTATAATAATGCAAACACTACACCTTCTCCAGTCTCTCAACCTCCTCCTCCCTTTTTTATTCCCTTTCTTTTAGCGCTTCACCCTTTGTATATGTTATGGATTGAATTGTATTTGCCAAATATATGTGTTGTAAATCCTAACCTCTATGCCTGTGGTTATAATCCAGTTTGAGAATGGGTTGTCTTTGTTATATTAATGAGGCAGGATTAGTGTAAGATGTGTCTTGAGCTAATCTCTTACAAGATATAAAAAGAACAGATTAGGACAAGCAAGCAAGTGGAGACGGAGGGAGAGAGATGACATGCCATATGAAGATCACCCAGGAGCAGAAGCTCAAAGAGACAAGGACCTTCCTCCAGAGCTGACAGAGAGAGAAAGCCTTCCCCTATAGCTGGCACCTTGAATTTGGACTTCTAGCCTCCCAAATTGTGAGAAATTTCTGTTTGTTAAAGCTACCCACTTGTGGTATTTCTGTTATAGCAACACTAGGTAACAGAGTTCTTTCTTGAGGATAAAGAAAAAGATATCTCTATTTTATCTCTCTTTTTTTTTTAGCTATAAGAAAATACAGCAAAGGACATCATTCAACAAGACTGATTACACAAACAGTCATTTGCTTGGTTGGGGGAAAGAGGTATTTTCTAAGCTATATTTAATTATCTGAGTATTTCAGTCTATCCATTACAGTCAAGTGATCATAAAAGGATTTAGGGACTTGAAAACTTGTTATGGCAACAGAATTTGGGTTTCTGTCTCAATACTCTTTTTCTTTACCTGGTAGAAAAATCTACTTATACCCTATTAAAAATAATTTATTAAACATTTTTTTGTTGTTGAAAATGTGTAATGTAAAACATACACCAATTCAACAATTTCCACGTGTACAATTCAGTGACACTGACTACGTTCTTCAAGTTATACAACCATTCTCACCCTCTGTTTCTGAATTATCCCTCCACTGTTAACATGAACTCATTGTCCCCTAAGCTTCCTATTTAATCTTTCAAGTTGTTGTCAATCTGTTCCTTTAAAAACAGTTCTTTAAATAACACAATGCTCAAGGCAGAGATTGCTAATTAAGCTAACTGTTCTCATATCATATTTTATTTTTCACACTATCAGAACCAGGGCTAGCTTCATGTGTGTGTGACCACTGCAGTTGCGTAGGGGCCTACACTCAAAAGGGCCCTGAACTTGGTTTAATACTCTGCTGTTGCTTTTTTGTGAAATCTCTAATCATTTTATCTTTGAACTGTGTTTTGTAAGTGAAGTCTGATGAAACAATGAATCATGTGTGTGAATAGAGGAAATAATCACAATATACATGTCTGTTGTTCCTTGTTGTCCCATTCTGTGGATCCACTATGCATGAGAATTCAGCAAGACTCAAATCAAATACAAGATAATTGAGTTACATCTATGGCTGAGTAAGATAGGCCAACATTTTCTTTTCAAACCAGAACTTGCTTAGAACACAGAAAGAAGGCAATGGTGTTCTAAAAAACAAGAATGACTAGTGAATCATATCATATTCTTTCTTACTCATATGACTTCCCTGAATTAGTCAACCACTTTGTGAAAATGATGACATAGAAGGAAAGGGGAATATAAAAAAACCTGTTGCCGTCGAGTTGATTCCGACTCACAGTGACGCTACAGGACAAAGTAGAACTGCCCCATAGAATTTCCAAGGAGCACCTGATGGATTCGAACCGCCAACCTTTTTGTTAGCAGCTGTTGCTCTTAGCCACTACGCCACAACAGTTTCCAAGGGAAATGTAGGATGACCTATAGTTCCTTTTCCTCTCAATCCTTCCTTATTCATCCATTAGTTGAAGGTAGAGTGGATTGGTAGAATATGCATACCAAATAGTAACATAAAAGCAGTTGAGTTAGTTTTATGCAGTGTTTCCACTCTTCTGGAAAAAATAAAATACATGTGCATGTATGAGCTACAATATATAAATTGTTTAATTTTGGAGATTCTTCATACTAGTTAAATGCTCTTATATTTACATTTAAAACTGGCATTGCACACAGCTGAATGGATAAACAAAATGTGGTACATACATACAGTGGAATACTACTCAGCCAGTAGAAGAAATGACGTCTTAATACATGCTACAATAAGGATGGAGTTTGAAGACATTATGATGAGTGAAATAAGTCAATAACAAAATGACAAATATTGTATGACCTCGCTTACATAAAAAGATAAGAAAAGTCACATGTTCTTTCCATACTTCACACTGTTCTGAATCCCAGCTCAATTTAGAGTTGAATAGCTGATGTTTTCATTTTATTTTCAAATGGTCTGTATAAGAAAGAAGTACTCATTGATTTGTTTTTTTAACTACTGCTTGGAAATTATTTGTTAAAATTAGAAATGTTTGAGCTCAAAAGGGACAAAGGTAATTAAATAAAATTGTTTCATAGATAAGTTAACTGAGGCCCAGACAGATGCAGGGAGATGAAACACCAATTGTTAATGACAGAGTTGGAATTGGAGTTCACATCCTTTTTTCTTTTTCCAAATATTTTTATACTATAGGATACAACTTTTATAACTTCAAATTTTTGAGCTTTTAAGATATTTATTTACAGCAAAATAAAGTTGATAATACATTTTATACAATCTGTTGACTTTTTCTGTTGACATTGCTTTCAACTTATAATAATCATAATTTCTGTACTTGCTTTACCAACTCTATCTCATTTGAAATATTTAGTACCACAGTAAAGTTATTTATGTATTTTTAAAATTTTTATTTGCTTTAAGTGAAAGTTTACAAATCAAGACAGTCTCTCACACAAAAACTTATATACACCTCGCTACATACTCCCAATTGCTTTCCCCCTAATGAGACATCCTGCTCCCTCCCTCCACTCTTTCTTTTTGTGTCCATTTCACCAGCTTCTAACACCCTCTACCCTCTCATCTTCCCTCCAGGCAGGAGATGCCAACATAGTCTCAAGTGTCCACCTGATCCAAGAAGCTCACTCCTCACCAGCATCCCTCTCCAACCCATTGTCCAGTTCAATCCCTGTCTGAAGAGTTGGCTTCGGGAATGGTTCCTGTCCTGGGCCAACAGAAGGTCTGGGGGCCATGACCACCGAGGTCCTTGTAGTCTCAGCCCTACCATTAAGTCTGGTCTTTTTATGAGAATTTGAGGCCTGCATCCCACTGCTCTCCCACTCCCTCAGGGGTTCTCTGTTGTGTTCCCTGTCAGGGCAGTCATCGGTTGTAGCCAGGCACCATCTAGTTCTTCTGGTCTCAGGATGATGTAGTCTCTGGTTCATGTGGCCCTTTCTGTCTCTTGGGCTTGTAATCACCTTGTGTCCTTTGATGCAGGTGGGTTGAGACCAATTGATGCATCTTAGATGGCTGCTTGCTAGCGTTTAAGACCCCAGGCCCCGCTCCTCAAAGTGGGATACAGAATGTTTTCTTAATAGATTTTATTATGCCAATTACGTAGATGTCGCCTGAAATCATGGTCCCCAAACCCCTGCCCGTGCTACACTGGCCTTCGAAGCATTCAGTTTATTCAGGAAACTTCTTTGCTTTTGGTTTAGTCCAGTTGTGCTGACCTCCCCTGTATTGTGTGTTGTCTTTCCCTTCACCTAAAGTAGCTCTTATCTACCATCTAATTAGTGAATACCCCTCTCCCACCCTCCCCCACCCTCCCCCCCACTCCTCTCATAACCACAAGAGAATGTTTTCTTCTCAGTTTAAACTATTTCTCAAGTTCTTATAATAGTGGTCTTATACAATATTTGTCCTTTTGCAACTAATTTCACTCAGCATAATGCCTTCCAGTTTCCTCCATGTTATGAAATATTTCACAGATTCCTCACTGTTCTTTATCAATGCGTAGTATTCCATTGTGTGAATATACCATAATTTATTTATCTATCAATCCGTTTATGGGCACCTTGGTTGCTTCCATCTTTTTGCTATTGTAAACAGGGCTGCAATAAACATGGGTGTGCATATATCTGTTTCTGTAAAGGCTCTTATTTCTCTAGGATATATTCCAAGGAGTGGGATTACTGGATCATATGGTAGTTTTTTTTTTTTTATGGTAGTTCTATTTCCAGCTTTTTAAGGAAGCACCAAATGGATTTCCAAAGTGGTTGTACCATTTGACATTCCCACCAGCAGTGTAGAAGTGTTCCAATCTCTCCACAGCCTCTCCAACATTTATTATTTTGTGTTTTTTGGATGAATGCCAGCCTTGTTGGAGTGAGATGAAATCTCATTGTAGTTTCGATCTGCATTTCTCTAATGGCTAACAATCGTGAACATTTCCTCACGTATCTGTTAGCTACCTGAATGTCTTCTTTAGTGAAGTGTCTATTCATATCTTTTGCCCATTTTTTAACAGGGTTATTTGTCTTTTTGTAGTTGAGTTTTTGCAGTATCATGTAGATTTTGGAGATCATACGCTGATCGGAAATGTCATAGCTAAAACTTTTTCCCAGTCTGTAGATAGTCTTTTTACTCTTTTGGTGAAGTCTTTGGATGAGCATAGGTGTTTGATTTTTAGGAGCTCCCAGTTATCTACTTTTTATTCTGCATTCTTAATAATGTTTTGTATACAGTTTATGCCATGCATTAGGACTCTGAGCATTGTCCTTATTTTTTCTTCCATGATCTTTATCGTTTTAGAGTGTATATTTAGGTCTTTGATCCATTTTGAGCTCGTTTTTGTGCATGGTGTGAGGCATGGGTCTTGTTTCATTTTTTTGCAGGTGGATATCCAGTTATGCCAGCAAAATTTGTTAAAAAGACTGTCTTTTCCCCATTTAAGTGCTTTGAGGACTTTGTCAAATATCAACTGCTCATATGTGGATAGATTTATGTCTGGATTCTCAATTCTGTTCCATTGGTCCATGTATCTGTTGTTATACCAGTACCAGGCTGTTTTGACTACTGTGCTGGTATAATAGGTTTTAAAATCAGGTAGTGCGAGGCCTCCCACTTTTTTCTTCTTTCTCAGTAGTGCTTTACTTCTCTGGGGCCTCTTTCCCTTCCATATCAAGTTGGTGATTTGTTTCTCCATGTCTTTAAAAAATGGCTTTGGAATTTGGATTGGAATTGCATTAAATCTATAGATCACTTTTGGTAGAACAGATAATTTTATAATGATAATTCTTCCTGTGCATGAGCAAGGTATGTTTTTGCACTCCTGTATGTCTCTTTTGGTTTCTTGCAGAAGTGTTTTGTAGTTTTCTTTGTATAAGTCTTTTACATCTCTGGTAAGGTTTATTCCTAAGCATTTTATCTTCTTGGAGGCTACTGTAAATGGTATTGATTTGGTGATTTCCTCTTCGATGTTGTTTTTGTTGGTGTAGAGGAATCCAACTGATTTTTGTATGTTTATCTTGTATCCCGATACTCTGCTGAATTCTTCTATTAGTTTCAGTAGTTTTCTGGAGGATTTCTTCAGGTTTTCTGTGTATAAGATCATGTCATCTGCAAATAGAGATACTTTGACTTCTTCCTTGCCAATCTGGATGCACTTTATTTCTTTATCTAGCCTAATTGCTCTGGTTAGGACCTTCTCCAGCACAATGTTGAAGAAGAGTGGTGATGAAGGGCATCTTTGTCTGGCTCCCCATCTCAAGGGGAATGCTTTTGGATTCTCTCCATTTAGGATGATGTTGGCTATTGGCTTTGTATCCATGCCCCTTATTATGTTGAGGAATTTTCCTTCTATTCCTATTTTGCTGAGAGTTTTCTCATGAATCGCTGTTGAACTTTGTCAAATGCCTTTTCTGCATCAATTGATAAAATCATGTGATTCTTATCTCTTCTTTTATTTATATGATGGATTACATTAATTGTTTTTCTAATGTTGAACCATCCCTGCATACCTGATATGAATCCCTCTTGGTCATGGTGAATTATTTTTTTGATATGTTGTTGAACGCTATCAGCTAGAATTTTGTTGAGGATTTTTGCATTTGTGTTCATGAGGGATATAGGTCTGTAATTTTCTTTTCTTGTGCTGTCTTTACCTGGTTTTGGTATCAGGGATATGATGGCTTCATAGAATGATTTTGGGAATATTCTGTCCTTTTTATGCTTTGCAATTCCTTTTCTAGTAGTGGTGTTAACTCTTCTCTGAAATTTTAGTAGAACTCTGCAGTGAAGCTGTCCAGGCCAGGGATTTTTTTGCTGGGAATTTTATTACCTTTTCAATCTCTTCTTTTGTTATGGGTTTATTTAGCTGTTCTGATTCTGTTTGTGCTAGTTTAGGTAGGTAGTGTGTTTCTAGGAATTCATCCATGTCTTCTAGGTTTTCAAATTCATTACAGTAAAATTTTTCATAGTAATCTGATATGATTCTTTTAATTTCAGTTGGGTCTGTTGTAATATCGTCCATCTCATTTCTTATTCAGGTTATTTGCTTCCTCTGCTGTTTTTCTTTTGTGAGTTTCTCCAATGGTTTATCAATTTTGTTGATTTTTTTCAAAGAATCAGCTTTTGATTTTGTTAATTCTTTCAATTATTTTTGTGTTTTCTATTTCATTTAGTTTTGCTCTAATTTTTATTATTTGCTTTCTTCTGATGCCTGACGGTTTCTTTTGTTGCTCTCTTTCTATTTGTTCATGTTGTAGGGATAGTTCTTTGATTTTGGCCCTTTCTTCTTTTTGTATATGTACATTTATTGATATAAATTGACCTCTGAGCACTGCTTTCGCTGTCTCCCAAAGGTTCTGATAGGAAGTGCTTTCATTCCCGATGGATTCTATGAATTTCTTTATTCCATCCTTAATGTCTTCTAGAATCCAGTCTTTTTTGAGCAGGGTATTGTTCAGTTTCCAAGTGTTTGATTTCTTTTCTATGCTTTTTCTGTTACTGATTTCCACTTTTATGGCCTTATGGTCAGAGAAGATGCTTTGTAATATTTCAATGTTTTGGAGTCTGCTAAGGCTTGCTTTATGACCTAATATGTGGTCTATTCTAGCGAGTGTCCATGTGCACCAGAAATGAAAGAATATTTGGCTGCTGTTGGGTGGAGTGTTCTGTATATGCCTATGAGGTCAAGTTGGTAGACCGTGGCATTTAGGTCTTCTGTGTCTTTATTGAACTTCTTTCTGGATGTCCTGTCCTTCACCGAAAGTGGTGTGTTGAAGCCTCCTACTATTATTTTGGAGCTGTCTATCTCACTTTTCAAAGCTGATAGAATTTTTTTTATGTATCTTGCAGCCCAGAGATTGGGTGCATAAATATTTAATATGGTTATATCTTTTTGGTATATTGTCTCTTTAATCATTATATAGTGTCCTTCCTTATCCTTTGTGATGGATTTAACTTTGAAGTCTATTTTGTCAGAAATTAATATTGCCACTCCTGCTCTTTTGATTGTTGTTTGCTTGATATTTTTTTCCCATTGTTTGTGTTTTACTTGTTTGTTTCTCTAAGTCTAAGGTGTGTCTTTTGTGGGCAGCATATAGACGGATCTGGTTTTTTAATCCATTCTGCTGCTCTCTGTCTCTTTTTTGGTGCATTTAGTCCATTTACATTCAGGGTAATTATGGATAGGTATGAATTTAGTGCCATCATTTTGATGTCTTTTTTGGTGTTTTGTTGACAGTTTCTTTTTCCCACTTTATTTTATGTGCTGAGTAGATTATCTTTATATATTGTCCTTTCCTCATTTGTTGTTGTTGATTTTGTTTCTGCTGAGTCTGCATTTTTTCTTGTACTTTATTTTGATGAGTAGGATAGTTTGTCTCCTTTGTGGTTACCTTATTCTTTACCCCTATTTTTCTAAATTTAAACCTAACTCTTATTTCTTTGTATCATCTTGCCTTCCTCTCCATATGGAAGATCTATGACTACATTTCTTAGTCCCTGTATTGTTTTAATGTTGTCTTCTTTTACGTAATAACATTGCTCTTTCCCTGTTTTGAGCATTTTTTTTTTATGATTTATTTTTGTGATTTCCCTGTCTGGGTTGACTTCTGATTGCTCTGGCCAGTGTTCTAGTCTTGGTTTGATACCTGATATGATTGATTTTCTAACCAAAGAACTCCCTTTAGTATTTCTTGTAGTTTTGGTTTGGTTTCTACAAATTCCCTAAACTTCTGTTTATCTTGAAATGTCCTAATTTCACCTTCATATTTGAGAGACCGTTTTGCTGTCTATAAGATTCTTGGCTGGCAATTTTTTTCTTTCAGTTTTTTCTGTAAGTCACCCCATTGCCTTCATGCCTGCATGGTTTCTGCCGAGTAGTCCGAGTTTAAACTTATTAACTCTCCTTTGTAGGTGACTTTCGTTCATCTCCAGCTGCTCTTAAATTCTCTCTTTATCTTTGGTTTTGGCAAGTTTGATTATAATATGTCTTGGCGACTTTCTTTTAAAATCTACCATGTGTGGAGTTCAATGAGCATCTTGGATAGATATCTTTTCATATTTCACGATATCAGGGAAGTTTTCTGCCAAGAAATCTTCAACAATTCTCTCTGTATTTTCTGTTATCCCTCCCTGTTCTTGTACTCCAATCACTTGTAGGTTACTTCTTTTGATAGAGTCCCACATGATTCTTAAGGTTTCTTCATATTTTTAAATTCTTTTATCTGACTTTTCTTGAAATATATTAGTGCCAAGTGCTTTATCTTCACGTTCAGAAATTCTGCCTTCCACTTGCTCAATTTGTTCTTCTGACTTTCTATTGAGTTTTCTAATTCTGTAATTTTATTTTTAATCTTCTGAATTTCTGTTTGCTTTTGTCTGTGGATTTTTCCAGCTTATTAATTTCTACATTATGTTCCTGAATAATCTTTTTAATTTATTCATCAGTTCATTTTCTAAGCTTTCCTTTGATGTTCAGTGCTCCTAGCTTGTCCTAGATACACTCATTTCACTTGTTTTTTGGGGTCTTTGTTGTAAGAGGGCTCATGGAAGTGTCTGTTTATTCTGCCATCTTGGAATCCACCTTGGAGTTCATATTCTTGATTCCAACTCCAGTGCCTTTTTTTTCAGTACACCTGACTGCCAAATTAGTGTAATAGGGTAGATTCTCCTCTTTGACAACCCAACTAGCCACAAAAAAATCATTAACTTGGTAATAGAAAGGGGCTTATAAAAATCCTTATATCTTATAATTAGTGAGAGATTTGATTGGTCCTGGCCAATTTCGTGTGAAATATAATTAAAAACAAATAGTAGAGACATGTATGGAGTGAGAATATTGGTTCACCACCAAAGGAAAAGGAGGTCAGTACAATATAGATGATGGTCCCCAAAGATAATTCCTTAGTCGTTTGCTTCTCATTGTGGAAAATGCTCTCTTTGCATTCCTGGACAGTACCATGAGGACATTCTTGGAAAACAGGAATAAACAAACAAGCAGAGATAATAAAAAATAAAATCACCTCTGTATTCCCATGAGCTAACATGGTGTGTGGGAGTGGGTAACATGGTGTGTGGCAAAGGGAAGAAACCCATAATGACAATGGTAAAATCATACACTTGTTGAGTGCCTAGGGACTTTTCTATGTTTCTAACATTGTTATTTTATTTAATATTCACAATTCTCCTCTTTGTATAAAACAGTGATAATATCTCCACTTTACAATTAAGGAAACTGAGGCACAGAGAATTTCATAATTTGTTCAGGGTCCCAAAGCTAGTGATAGAACCTGGTTTTGAACATAAGCTGTCTCCAAAGACAATGCTTTTATCCATATCCCTATTCTGCCTCCACCAAATAAACAATTATTTTAATGAAATGAAGTGCATATAGGAAGAGGAAGAGATGTGCTTAGACTATATTTACATATGGTTATCAGATCATCTGTGTATTAAGTTGACATCTTAATTAACACAGGCAGACAATTTATTATTTGTTTCGTTTGAGAAAACTGACGATTTATCCAGTTGTTTTGTACAAATGACTAGAGATTCCCAAGCCTGGAGGGCATTCTACTCATCTCCTGATTTGGTGAAAGGCACAAAATCATTGGAAGAAATAATTACAGAACACTTTCCAAATCTGATAAAGGAGATGAATCTAACAAATCCAAGAACTCCAAGTAGTATAATGTCAAAGAGACCTACACTGAGACACATTATAATCAGTCTCTCAAAAACTAAAGATAGAGAATCTTAAAAGCAACAAAAGAGAAGTGAATAGTCACATACAAGGATTCCCAAGAAGACTAAGCGCCAATTTCTTCTCAGAAACTTTGGCCAGATGCAGTGGAATAACATATTTAAAGTGCTGAAAGGAAAGAACTGTCAATTGAGAATACTATCTCTGGAGACTTCAAGGAAGATGGAGGCATGAGCAGGAACAAGTTTCCCACCTCCTCTACAAAAAGCCAAGAAATACAACAAAAATTCTCTACCAGACTAAGCAAAAACATGAATAAGTGGGTATAGGATGGCTACAAAAACCTGCAATGAGACCTTTTCAAAAAAGAGCAAAAGGTAGGAAAAGTGCTTCCTTCATAGTCCCTTTGCCTCCTCCTCCAGGTTTTTCAGATACACAGACTACACCAGAGCCCCTCCCCGAGCTGCAGACTCACAGCAAGATCCAAAGGTGTTTGCAGACCTTCTCGCATGAGCTCCATGGCCCCAGAAATCGTACAGTTTATCTATATGCAAAAAGGTCCCCAATGCTGACCAAACTTAACAAAATGGATCTCATTGCTGGACTGTTTGAAGTGTGCATTTCCCAATCTCCCCTACTGACTCCTTCCACAGATGGCAGCTGCAGTTCTAGTCAGTCCACACCTTGCCTGGTAAGGATAAAGAAACCTGATCTGTAATGGGAGACAGGATGGCACTCACACAGCAATAGGGGAGACTTTGGGCTGGATCACTGAACTCTTTTGAGCACCCTGCTGATAATTTAACAGCCTGGGATCCATGTTTAGTTGAAGGAGTGTCACAAAAGTTTCAAAACTGCAGCAAAGCAAGGAAGAGAGAAAATAACTAAAGAGCAAAAGCTGCACCCTCTGGTGAGCAAATAAATTAGTGCGAGCTCTCAGTTCTATTTGAGAGCTGCTGAAAGACAAAAACCTGGCCTTAGGTAGAGAGGGAGGGGTAGTAACAAGCAAGGTTTGAACACTCTTCCCACTTAAGGGTTTTTTCAGAAGAGTTCTCAATAACACTGAATACAGGGGAGAATTGAGAAAGCTAACATCAAGCCAAAATGTAATGCTCAAAAATTTACAAAAGAGTATGAGAAAAACTAAGATAATGGAAATAATGGCTCACCCAAATTAACAAAATGAAGGGAAAGACATTGTGTCTATGGAGGTGTGGTGCACACGTGCCGTATCTGTGATGCACTTACATGTTGTTCATAAATATCATGTCCATGTGATCACAGCCGTAATAAACCAGACGGTCCCAGAGCCTTAGCACATGGAGAGGAGATAGCAAACAATGCATAGAGATAGAAAGCAATGCATAGAAATCAATGTTCACTCTTTTATAACAGCTTTTTTTTTTTGGTGAAGAATCAGTTTCCCCATTCATCACTGGGTTGGCACATCTCTTGGCTCTGCTCCCATTGCTACTGGTCCAACTCTTAACCAGCAGCCTTAGGACAGTCCTGGGCCAGTGTTTCTCAAAGTAGAACTGTTCTGAGGGCAACCCCTAAATGGGGTTTGCCCAGACTCAGTAGGCACACCCCCAGAACCTTAGACGGGCCTCCTAGCACCTTGGAAAGGCCCCCTAGTGTTTCATACATGCCCAATAATGCTTTAGACAGGGCCCCTAGTGCTTCAGACATTTCCCATACTGCTTTGAACATGCCCCCCTGCACAATGCCTGGGCCTCTCATTCTCAATTGGGTTTCTGCTTCTGTCCAGGCCTGCTCATGAATGCCTAGTCCTGCTTGTGGTCTCAGCTACCTCTGATGCTGCTGCAGCCCCAAAGTTGTTACAGTTGCCAACCCACTCCTCTCAGACCACTCTGCTGCCACTTTTCTGCTCAACATATACTGAATTCTGCCTCTATTGACCTCTGCTGCTGTTTCCTCCCAGCTCTGCCTTCTACCAGGTCCAGGGTTTCTGATGCTTCTGGTACCAGCTCCTTCCTATTTCCAGTCTCTTATCCCCGGGCTGATGTTTCTACCCTGGGATAGAAATTGGGGGAGGGGTTCAGCACAGAGCTCCTGCAACTCCAGGGGACATGCTCACCCCTTCCCCAAGGAAAGAATGTTCACACTCTCCAACCCAGGAAGCTCCAGTGAGCCTTCACCTTCCAGAGCTTTTATTTGCCTCACCAAGCTTCCTGAGGCTTAGTCAGCACCAGGCCCCAAGGTGATCCCTCTTAGTAATGTCAGCTCTCACTCATTGGCCTCAGGTGTGGTCCTGTTCTCAGAACCAGCACCGAAAAGCCAAACGATTCATTGCAAAAGGGGTTCATACCTCACAGGAAGCCTAAGTAATGAACAGAATGAAAGAATGCAATACAACAATATCAAACAAGCTCAAAGAACTAAAGAAAAAAAAAAGAATTAGGAAAACAATGAATGAAAAAAATGAGAATACAAAGAGATAAACAAAATAAAGACAAAACAAACAAATGCTGGAACTTAAAGAGACAATAACTAAAATGAGAAACTCAATGGAAGGTTTGAACAATTGAGTTGAATAGGCAGCAGAATCATGAACTAGAAGATAAAAAAATCAAAATTTTAGAAGCTGAAGAACAATAAGGTAGAAGGCTGAAGAATACTGAGCACAGTTTAATCAAACTATGGGACAACATCAAGCAAAAAAAACATATGCATCGCGGATGTCCCAGAAGGAGGTGAGAAAGAAAGGGACAGAAAGAATATCTGAAGAAATAATCACAGAAAAATTTCCAAATCTAACAAAGAATATAAATCTTGATATTCAAGAAGTTCAATGAACTCCAAGTAGTATAAACCCAAAGAGACTCACACCAAGACACATTATAATCAGGCTTTCAAAAATTAATGAAGAGAGGATTTTAAATGTGGTGAGACACAAGCAAAAGATGACATACAAATAAACCCCAATAGTATTAAGTGCCAATTTTTCCTCAAACTTTGGAGGCCAGAAGGCAATGGAATGATATAAAGTTCTGGAAGAAAGTGCTGTAAACCAAGAATGTTATATTTAGTGAAGCTGTCCTTCAAGAATGATGCTAAAATTAAGACAATCACTGATAAACAAGATGCAAGAATTAATTTCCAGAAGACCACCTCTGCAAGAAATACTAAAAAGAGTGCTTCAGACAGGAAAGGACATTATAAAGAAATTTGAAGCCACATGTAGAAAGATCCAGTAAAGGAAATTGCATAGGCAAAAATAAAGGCAAGTTTACAGATATCCTTACTTGATAACTCTAATGGTTATGTCCTTCCTACTTATAATGACAAATACATAAAAAATAAGAATAAATTTATGTTATAGGGCACATGATTTATAGAAATATAATTTAGATAACAACAACATAAAAGGGAGGAAGGGAAGGAATTGTAGGTATATGGAGTTTCTATATGTTACTGAAGTTAAGTTGGTATAAATTTACCTCAGGATGCTTCCAAGGTAATAAGGGACAATGCAGACATAAGTCACAGAAAAAACAACAAGATGTCAGAAGCAATTCCTTCTTTATTGGTAATCACAATGTATGTAAGTGAGCTAAATGTCCCCAGTGAAATAGCAGAGGGGGCAGAATGGATAAAAAAATATGACCCGACCATATGCTGCCTGCAAGACATGCACCTTAGGCCAAAAGTACGAATAGATTAAAAGTAGAAGGATGGAAAAAAATATTACATACAAGTGATAAGCAAACGAGAATGAGGGTAGAAATTTTAATATCAGACAAAATATACTTCAAGTCAAAATCTTTTATAAGCAAAAACAAGGACATTATGTAATGATAAAAAGATGAATTTATCAAGAAGATATAACAATTATAACTATATATGCAACTAATACTGGAGTAACCAAATATGTAGAGCAAACACTGAAAGAAATGACAAACGAAATACATAGTTCTTCAATAATAGGAGACTTTATTACACCACTCTCAATAATGGACAGAACATCTAGAAAGATCAGTATGAAAACAAAAGGCTTGAATGACATGTTAACCCAAATACACCTAACAGAAATAGAGAGCACTTCATCCAACAACAGCACAATAAACATTATTCTCCAAGACACATGGGTCATTTTCCAGGATAGACCACAAAGGAAGCCTCAATCAACCAATCACTACATAAACGCACATATATACACTTATAAATATATGAAATCTTGCAAAGTATTTTCTCCAACCACAATAATATGAAATTAGAAATTAACAACAAATAAAAAAAACTGGAAAATGCACAAACATACAGAAACCAAACAAGATATTATTAACCAACCTGTAGGTCAAAGAAGAAATCAAAATGGAAATTAAAAAAAGTATTTAAAGAATAATGAAAATGGAAGCACAACATATCAAAATGTAGGAGACACAGTGAAAGCAGTGCTCAGAGGGAAATCTACTGCCGTAAATCACTGTATTTAAAAAGAACATATTAAAAAAAAAAAACTAACAAAAAATTTGAGGTACTAGAAAAAGAAGAGCAAACCTAACTCAAATTAACCAGAATGAAGGAGATAAGAAAGATGAGAGCAGATATAAATGAAATAGAGAATTGAAAGTATCAGTGAAAGCAGAAGTGAGTTTTTGAAAGGACTGAAAAAATTGACAAGCCATTAAATCCGCAAAGAGAAAAAGGGAGAAGTAGATATCTAAAATCAGAAAGTGGGGACATTGCAACTAATCCTAATGCAATAAAAACAATCATAAGAAAATACTATGGACAATTGTATGCCAACAGATTAGATAATTTAGATGAAACAGATGAACCTAGAAACACAAAAACTTCCTACATTAACCCAAGAAGAAATAGAAGACCTCAAGACTCATAACAAGTGAAGAAATGATAGCAATAATCAAAAATCTCCCCCTCCCAAAAAACAAAAACAAAAGCAAAAACTCCAGAACAAGATGGCTTCACTGGGGGGCTTCTACCAAACATTTATGGAAGCGATGCCAACCCTTCTTAAACTTTTCTAAAAAAAATAGAATAGGAAGGAATACCCCCTAACTCATTTTATGAAGCTAGCATTACACTGGTTGCAAAACCAGACAAAGACACCACAAGAAAAGAATACTACAAGCTAATAGCCCTGATGAATATGGATGCAAAAATCCTTAACAAAACATTAAAAAACTGAATCCAAAAGCATATTAAATGATTATACGCCATGACCAAGGGCGATTTATCCCAGGAATGCAGTGGTGGCGCAACATTAGAAAATCAATGTAATACACCACATTAGTAGAACAAAGGAAAAGAACAACATGATCATCTCAATCAAACCGAGAAGATTTTTCACAAAATCCAACACTCGGCAAGATATGAATAGAAAGGAAATTCCTCAGTAAAAACACTCGACAAGATATGAGGAGAAGGGAAATTCCTCAATTTAATAAAGGGCGTTTATAAAAAACAAACCCACAGTTAACATCTTACTCAATGGAGAAAGACTTAAAGCTTTCCCATTAAGATCAGGAGGAAAGAAAAAAAAAACTGCACACAAATATTTGTAGCAGCTTTATTCATAATTGCCAAAAATTGGAAAAAATCTTTCAACAGGTGAATGAATAAGCAAACTGTAGTACATTCATACACTACAGTATTATTCAACATTTGAGAGAAATGAGCTGTGAAGCTACAAAGAAACATTGGGGACCCTTAAATACATATGGTTAAGTGAAAGAAGCCAGTCTGAAAAGGCTACATACGGTATCATTCCAACTATTGGGCATTCTGGAAAAGGCAAAACTATAAAGTAAAAAGATCAGTGGTTTCCAGGTGTACAAGGGGAGAGGAGGAAGGATGAATAGGTGGAACACAGGGCATTTTAAGGACAGTGAAACTATTCTGTATGATACTGTAATGGTGGGTATATGACATTATGCATTTGTCAAAACTCATAGAAATGTACAACATAAATATAGAATCCTAATGTAAACTATGGACTTTAGTTAATATTAATGTATCCATATTGGTTTGTCAATTGTAAATAGTACCACACTAATGCAACATGGTAATGATAGGAGAAACTGTGTGCAATGGAGAGGAGTATATGGGAACTCTCTGTGCTTTCAGGACAATTTTTCTGTAAACCTAAAACTGTTCTCAAAAGCTTAAAGTTTATTTCAATTACAAAAACTAGAGAAAAATAAAAAAAGTCCAGGAACAAGGCAAGGATAGTTGCACTCAATATTGTACTGGAAGTTTTAGCTAGAGTAATTAATTAGGCAAGCAAAAGAAATAAAAGGCATACAAAGTGGGAAGGAAGAAGTAAAACTTCCCCTTTTCACAGATGACATAATCCTATACATATATTAAAAAGAAAACCCTTTGCCATCAAGTCAATTCTGACTCATAGCAACACTACAGGGCAAAGTAGAACTGCCTCATAGGGTTTCCAAGGAGCAGCTGGTGGATTCGAACTGCTGACCTTTCGGTTAGCAGCTGAGCTTTTAACCACTGCGCCACCAGGGCCCCTATACATATATAGAAGACCTCAAAGAATCCAGAAGTTTTAGAGCTAATAAATGAATTCAACAAAGTGGCATAATACAAAGTCGACACAAGAAAAAATGAGTTTGTATGTGTCAGCAATGAGCAATCTGAAAAGGAATTAAGGAAACAATTCCATTTACAGTAACATCTAAAAGAATGAAATACCTAGGTATTAATTTAAGCAGAGAGATGAAGGACTTGTATACCAATAACTACACAAATTAATAAATAAAATCAAAGATTGATGTACATAAATGGAAGGACAATCCATGGTCATGGATCAGAAGGCTTACTATTGTCAAGATGTCAATACTACCTAAAGAAATCTATAAATTCACTACGATACTCATCAAAATTCCAACAGCCTTCATTTCAAGAAAAGAAGAGCTAAGGCTCAAATGTATATAGAACTTCAGGTAGCCTTGAATAACAAATCTTGAAAAAGAATACCAGAGTAGGAGAACTCACATTTCCTGCCTCAAATCATATTATTAAGCTACATTAATCAAAATAGTTTGGTATTGGCATAATGATAGACCAATGGAATAAAACTAAGATTCCAGACATAAGTGTGCACATCTGAGTCAATTAGCCTTCAAAAAAGTGCTAAATCTACTGAATAGAGAAAGAATAATTTCTAATAAACGCTGCTAAGACAACTGGATTTTTACATGCAAAAGAATAAAGTTAGACCCATCCCTCACCCCATGTACGAAAACTAAGATAAAATGGATCAAAGACATAAATGTACTACTTAAAACCATAAAACTCATAGAAGATGTCTTAGGCTGGGTTCTCTAGAGAAGCAAAACCAGTAAAGAGTATAAATATATACAGAGAGATTTATATGAAGGAAACAGCTCATGCAGTTGCAGGGGTTGGAATGTCCCAAGTCGTTGGATCAGGATAGAGTCCTTTCCCAATTCATGGAATGGCAGAAGCTGGTGAACCCAAGATGAGCAGATCAGAGAGCAGGGCTCGTGCTCACAGGCCATGACGGTCGAGGAATCCATGAGGTCAGCAGGCAAGACTGCAAGGTTTCTCCTTAGTCATGTAGCTGGAGGGGCTGGTGAACCCAAGATAGGCAGATCAGAGAGCAGGACTCTTGCTCGCAGGCCATGAAGATCCATGAATCCCAAGATGGACAGGTAAGCTGCTAGCTCAAGTCCCAAGAACCAGAGGTCAGTCAGGAGACAGCTGCTGAATCAAGAACAAGCCAACCTTTGCAAGGCAAGCAGAAAGGAAGTAGGTGGCAGAATGCAGAGAGATGAAGGCTGAGGGGGTAATGAGCTGCCACAGACTCCACCCCTGCTGGTACCGCTCAGCAGATTCCATCATGGGGGTGATCACATATCAAATTTTGACAGGGAAGTGATCACATTATACAACTACCAAAACACTAAGAATCATGGCCCAGCCAAGCTGACACACAGTCTTAATCATCACAGAAGGTAACAATGCTCTGTAACCTAGTCTTCAACAACAGATTCTTAGATATAACACTGAAAACACAAGCAAAAAATTACAAAATTGATACATGGGATCTCATCAAAACTAAAAACCTCTGTATATCAGAGGACTTTATTAACAAAGTGAAGATACAACCTAGATATATTAGACAAGGGTTTTAAAGCATTAAATTGGATAAGCCATATATTGCATAAGAATATATAAAGTACTCTTATTAGTTAATAAGAAAAATACAAACAATCCAATTGATAAATGGGGAAAGGACCTGAACAGATGAACAGACATTACACAAATATATATATATGCACAAATGACCAACGAGCACATGAAAAGATGCTCAATGTCAGTAGGCATTAGGGAGATAAAAAACAAAATCACAATAAGATCTAGGATTGTTAAGATTAAAAAATAGTAATAATAACAAATGTTGGCAAGAATGTGGAGCAATCATAACCTTCATCTGATTTGTATCCTGCCACACATCATTGGTGGTGGGAATGTAAAGTGGTATAGCCACTGTGGAAAACAGATGGTTGGTTCCTCATAATTTAAACATAGTACCATACCTGTTGCAGTTGAGTCAGTTCCAACTCATAATGACCCTACAGGACAGAGTAGAACTGCCCCCACAGAGTTTCCAAGGAGCAGCTGGTGGATTCGAACCACCGAACTTTTGGCTAGCAGCCAAGCTCTTAACCACCGTGCCACCAGGACTCCATAGAACTATCATAAAAACAAAAACAAACAAACCCATTGCCATCAAGTTGATTGACTCATAGCAATCCTATAGGGTTTCCAAGGCTGTAAATCTTTATGGAAACAGACTGTCACATCTTTCTCCCACGCTGTAGCTGCTGGGTTTGAACTACAGACCTTTAGGTTACCAGCTGGATTTAATGACTGCACCACCAGGAATCCTCAGAACTACCACAGGACTCAGCAATTCCACTCCTGGATATACCCAAGAAAATGGAAAGCAATGACACAAACATATGTATTTACACCAGTGCTCATTGCAGCACTATTTATGATAGCCAAAATGTGGAAACAACCTAAATGTCCATCAACATATGAACGGATAAACAAAATGTGGTATATACACACAATGGAATGTTACTTTGTGTTAAAGAGAAATGACGTCCTGATACATGCTACGACATGGATGAACCTTGAATACATTACGCTGAGTGAAGTAAGTCAATCACAAGAGGACAAATATTGTATGACCTCACTAATACGAAATATCTAGAATAGGCAAATGTGTAGAGATTAGAGTTTAATATAGTGGTTAGGGTGGTTAATACAGTTTTCACCAGGTGCAGGAGGGAGGAGGTAAGGGAGAATCATAGTTCAGGAAGTATTGAATTTCTACTTATGGTGATAAGAAATTTGACAACAGATTTTGGTGATGGTTGCGCAATATGACTGATGAAATTAGTGTCACTGAATTGTACATATGAAAAATGTCGATAAATCATTGGCCAAACTTACAAAACAAAAAGAGGAGAGGAAGCAAGTAAACTGAATAAGAAATGAGATGGGTGATATCACAACAGACCCAACTGAAATTAAAAGAATCATAACAGAATACTATGAAAAATTGTACTCCAAAAAATTTGAAAACCTAAAGGAAATGGACAAATTTCTAGAAACACACTACCTACCTAAACTAGCACAAACAGACCTAGAACAACTAAATAAACACATAATGAAAGAAGAGGTTGAAAAGGTAATTAAAAAACTCCTGACAACAACAAAAAAACCTGGACCTGATAGCTTCACTGGAGAATTCTACCAAACTTACAGAGAAGAGTTAACACCACTACTACTAAAGGTATTTCAGAGTATCTAAAAGGATGGAATATTCCCAAACTCATTCTATGAAGTCAGCATAGCCCTGATACCAAAACCAGGTACAGGCTCCACAAAAAAAGAAAATTACAGGCCAATACCCCCATGAACATAGACACAAAAATCCTCAACAAAATTCTAGTCAATAGAATTCAGCAGCATATCAAAAAAATAATTCACCATGACCAAGTGAGATTCATACCAGGTATGCAGGGATGGTTCAACATTAGCAAAACAACCAGTGTAATCCATCACATAAATAAAACAAAAGATAAGAACCACATGATCTTATCAATTGATGCAGAAAAGGCATTTGACAAAGTCCAACACCCATTCATGATAAAAACTCTCAGCAAAATAGGAATAGAAGGGAAATTCCTCAATATGATAAAGTGCATTTATGCAAAGCCAACATCATCCTAAATGGAGAGATTCTGAAAGCATTCCCCTTGAGAACTGGAACCCGACAAGAAAGCCCTTTATCACCACTCTTATTCAACACTGTGCTGGAGGTCCTAGCCAGAGCAACTAGCCAAGAAAAAGAAATAAAGGGAATCCACACTGGTAAGGAAGAAGTAAAAGTATCCATATTTGCAGATGATATGATCTTATACACAGAAAACCCCAAAGAATCCACAAGAAAACTACTAGAACTAATAGAAGATTTCAGCAAAATATCAGGATACAAGATAAAAAATAAACATACAAAAATTAGTTGGATTCCTCTATGCCAATAAAGAGAACTTTGAAGAGAAAATCACCAAATTAACACCATTACAATAGCCCTCTAGAAGATAAAATACTTAGGAATAAATCTAACCAGAGACATAAAAGACCCATACAAAGAAAACTACAAGACGCTACTGCAAGAAACCAAAAAAAAAAAGACCTACATAAGTGGAAAAACATACACTGCTCATGGATAGGAAGATTCAACTTTGTGAAAATGTCAGTTCGACCCAAATCCATCTACAGATATAATGCAATCCAGATCCAAATTCCAAGACCATTTTTTAATGAGAGAGTGAAACAAATTACCGACTTCATACGGAAAGGGAAGAGGCCCCGGATAAGTAAAGCATTACTGAAGAAGAAGAACAAAGTGGGAGTCCTCACACTACCTGATTTTAGAACCTATTATACCACGACCACAGTAGTGAAAACAGCCTGGCACTGGTGCAACAACAGATACATAGACCAATGGAACAGAATTGAGAATCCAGGCATACATCCATCCACATATGAGTAGCTGATATTAAATGGTGGTGGCATAACTGGATATCCATCTGTATTAGTTTATTTTATGTTTGCTTACTGTATTGAGTCAGAATCGACTCGATGGCAACAGGTTTTTTTTTCTACTGTATCCTAGCTAATTGCTTTGTTTTGTTTTGATATGCCGAAATGGGTTGCTGTTGAGTCGGTTCTGACTCATAGCGACCCTATGCACAACAGAACAAAACACTGTCCGGTCCAGAGCCATCCTCACAATCGTTGTTATGCTTGAGCTCATTGTGGCAGCCACTGTGTCAATCCACCTTGTTGAGGGTCTTCGTCTTTTCCGCTGACCCTGTACTGTGGCGAGCATGATGTCCTTCTCCAGGGACTAGATCCCTCCTGACAACATGTCCAAAGTATGTAAGACACAGTCTCACCATCCTTGCCTCTAAGGAGCATTCTGGTTGTACTTCTTCTAAGAGAGATTTGTTCGTTCTTTTGGCAGTCCATGGAATATTCAATATTCTTCGCCAACACCACAATTCAAAGGCGTCAACTCTTCTTCGGTCTTCCTTATTCATTGTCCAGCTTTCACATGCATATGATGTGATCGAAAATACCATGGCTTGGGACAGGCGCACCTTAGTCTTCAGGGTGACATCTTTGCTCTTCAACATTTTGAAGAGGTTCTTTGCAGCAGATTTACCCAGCTCAATGCGTCTTTTGATTTCTTGACTGCTGCTTCTGTGGCTGTTGATTGTGGATCCAAGTAAAATGAAATCCTTGACAACTTCAATCTTTTCTCCATTTATCATGATGTTGCTCATTGGTCCAGTTGTGAGGATTTTTGTTTTCTTTATGTTGAGGTGCAGTCCATACTGAAGCCTGTGGTCTTTGATCTTCATTAGTAAGTGCTTCAAGTCCTCTTCACTTTCAGCAAGCAAGGTTGTGTCATCTGCATAACACAGGTTGTTAATGAGTCTTCCTCCAATCCTGATGCCCGGTTCTTCTTCATATACCCCAGCCTCTCGTATTATTTGCTCAGCATACAGATTGAATAAGTCTGGTGAAAGGAAACAACCTTGACATGCATGTTTCCTGACTTTAAACCATGCAGTATCCCCTTGTTCTGTTCAAACAACTGCCCCTTGATCTATGTAAAGGTTTCTCAAGAGCACAATTAAGTGTTATGGAATTCCCATTCTTCACAATGTGGATTCTACAAATACAAATATTAAATTAAAGAAATATTATGAATAACAGTGTATCAATAAATTTGACAACTTAAATTAAGTGGGCCAATTCCTCGAAATGAACAATCTACCAAAACTCACACTAGGAGAAACAGATAAACTTAATAGGCCTATATGTATTAAAGAAATTTAATCAACAATTACTAAACTTCCACAAAAGAAAGCACTGGCCCAGATTGTTTCAATGATGAATTCTACTGAATATTTAGAGATGTATCAACAATCCCTTTCAAACTCTTCCATAAAATAGATGAGGAGGGAACATTTCATAATTTGTTGAATGAGGCTAGCATTACTCTAATAACAAAACCAGAAAAAAATATTACAAGGAAGAAAAATTATAGACCGGTAACTCTCATGAACATACATGCAAAAATACTGAACAAAATATGAGCAAATCAAATCCAACAATGTAAACAAAAGAGAAATTGTACACATGATCAGACCAGATTTATACCTAGTCACAGATCAATTAATTTAATTTATGATATCAATAAAGTAAAGAAGAAAATCATATGATCATATCAATAGATACAGAAAAATATTTTGACAAAATCCAACACCCGTTAATGATAAAAATTCTAAGCAAATTAGGAATAGAGGAAAACTTTATCAACTTGATAAAGGATATTTTCAAAAAAACCCTGCAAATAATAGCATATATAATGATAGGAAACTAGATGCCTTCCCCCTAAAATCAAGAACAAGACAAGTATTATTCTTCTGATCACTCCTATTAAACATTGTACAGGAACTCTTGGCTAATGCAATTAAACAAGGAAAGGAAATAAAAGGTATAAAGAATGGTGCGATCACTAAGGTTGTGTGTCAACTTGGCTGGGCTGTGATTCGCAGTAGTTTGGCAGTTATGTAGTTTGGCGGTCGTATAATGATGTAATCTCCTTCATAAAGAGATCTGATACAATGTGATCACCTTCATGATGGGATATGCTGTAAGTAGCCAATCAATTGAAATAGAATTTCTTTGGGGGTGTGGCCTACCTCCAATATAGGTGGACTTTCTGGCAAAGCTCTCAGGCTTTTGTTCTCTCTGGATCCTGCGGCTGGCTCCTGTTCATCTGACCTCTGGTTCTTGGGACTTGAGCTAGCAGCTTGCCTGCCGATCTTGGGATTCATCATCCTTTACAGTCTGAATCTTGAGTTCACCAGCCTCAGCAGCTACATGAGTTGAGAAGCCCCCAGCCTGACCCACAAACTTGGGACTTTCCAGTCTCTACAACCATGTGAGCTATTTCCTTGATATAAATCTCTCTATGTGTATGTATGAATCTAGGAAAATTGGAAATCACCAAAAATGAAATGGAACGCATAAACATCGATATCCTAGGCATTAGTGAGCTGAAATGGACTGGTATTGGCCATTTTGAATCAGACAGTCATATAGTCTACTATGCTGGGAATGACAACTCGAAGAGGAATGGTGTTGCATTCATCATCAAAAAAGAACATTTCAAGATCTATCCTGAAGTACAACACTGTCAGTGATAGGAGAATATCCATACAGCTACAAGGAAGACCAGTTAATACGACTATTATTCACATTTACGCACCAAATGCTAGGGTCAAGAATGAAGAAATAGAAGATTTTCATCAGCTGCTGCAGTCTGAAATTGATCGAACATGCAATCAAGATGCATTGTTAATTACTGGCGATTAGAATGCTAAAGTTGGAAACAAAGAAGAAGCATTAGTAGTTGGAAAATATGGTCTTGGTGAATGAAACAATGCCCGAGATCGAATGATAAAATTTTGCAAGACCAAAAACTTCTTCATTGCAAATACCTTCTTTCACCAACATAACTGGCAACTATACACATGGACCTCACCAAATGGAACACACAGAAATCAAATTGACTACACCTGTGGAAAGAGACGATGGAAAAGCTCAATATCATCAGTCACAACAAGGCCAGTGGCCGACTATGGAACAGACCATCAATTGCTCATATGCAAGTTCAAGCTGAAACAGAAGAAAATCAGAGCAAGTCCACGAGAGCCAAAATATGCCCTTGAGTATATCCCACCTGAATTTAGAGACCATCTCAAGAATTGATTTGATGCATTGAACACTAGTGACCGAAGACCAGACGAATTGTGGAATGACATCAAGGACATCATACATGAAGAAAGCAAGAGGTCACTGAAAAGACAGGAAAGAAAGAAAAGACCAAGATGGATGTCAGAGGAGACTCTGAAACTTGCTCTTGAGCGTCGAGCAGCTAAAGCAAAAGGAAGAATTGATGAAGTAAAAGAACTGAACAAAATATTTCAAAGGGCTTCTCAAGAAGACAAAGTATTACAATGACATGTGCAAAGAGCTGGAGATGAAAAACCAAAAGGGAAGAATACACTCGGCGTTTCTAAAGCTGAAAGAACTGAAGAAAAATTCAAGCCTCTAGTTGCAATAGCGAAGGATTCCATGGGGAAAATGTTAAACAACACCGGAAGCATCAAAAGAAGATGGAAGGAATACACAGAGTCATTATACCAAAAAGAATTAGTCGATGTTCAACCATTTCAAGAGCTGGCATATGATCAGGAACTGATGGTACTGAAGGAAGAAGTCCAAGCTGCTCTGAAGGCATTGGTGAAAAACAAGGCTCCAGGAATTGATGGAATATATCAATTGAGATGTTTCAACAAACAGATACAGCGCTGCAGGTGCTCACTGGTCTATGCCAAGAAATACGGAAGACAGCTTCCTGGCCAACTGACTGGAAGAGATCCATATTTATGCCTATTCCCAAGAAAGGGGATCCAACCGAATGTGGAAATTATAGAACAATATCATTAATATCACACGCAAGCAAAATTCTGCTGAAGATCATTCAAAAACGGCTGCAGCAGTATATCAACAGGGAACTGCCAGAAATTCAGGCTGGTTTCAGAAGAGGATGTGGAACCAGTGATATCATTGCTGATGTCAAATGGATCCTGGCTGAAAGCAGAGAATACCAGAAGGATGAGAAGGGTGTTTACCTGTGTTTTATTGACCATGCAAAGGCATTCTACTATGTGCATCATAAAAAATTATGGGTACCATTGCGGAGAGTGGGAATTCCAGAACACTTAATTGTGCTCATGAGGAACCTTTACATAGATCAAGAGGCAGTTGTTCAGACAGAACAAGGGGATACTGATTGGTTTAAAGTCAGGAAAAGTGTGGGTCAGGGTTGTATTCTTTCACCATACCTATTCAATCTGTACGCTGAGCAAATAATACGAGAAGCTGGGGTATATGAAGAAGAACCGGGCATCAGGATTGGAGGAAGACTCATTAACAACCTGTGTTATGAGGATGACACAACCTTGCTTGCTGAAAGTGAAGAGGACTTGAAGCCCTTACTAAGGAAGATCAAAGACCACAGCCTTCAGGATGGATTACACCTCAACATAAAGAAAACAAAAATCCTCACAAGCAACATCATGATAAATGGAGAAAAGATTGAAGTTGTCAAGGATTTCATTTTACTTGGATCCACAATCAACAGCCATGGAAGCAGCAGTCAAGAAATCAAAAGACGCATTGCATTGGGTAAATCTGCTGCAAAGGACCTCGTCAAAGTGTTGAAGAGCAAAGATGTCACTCTGAAGACTAAGATGCTCCTGATCCAAGCCATGGTGTTTTCAATCGCATCATATGCATGTGAAAGCTGGACAATGAATAAGGAAAACCAAAGAACAGTCGACACCTTTGAACTGTGGTGTTGGCGCCAAAAAGATGAACAAATCTGTCTTGGAAGAAGTGCGCCCAGAATGCTCCTTAGAGGCAAGGATAGCGAGACTGTGTCTTACATACTTTGGACATGTTGTCAGGAGGGATCTAGTCCCTGGAGAAGGACATCATGCTTGGCAGAGTACAGGGTCAGCAGAAAAGAGGAAGACTCTCAACCAGGTGGATTGACACAGTGGCTGCAACAATGAGCTCAAGCATAACAACTACTGTGAGGATGGCTCTGGACTGGGCAGTGTTTCGTTCTGTTGTGCATGGGGTCACTATGAGTCGGATCCGACTTGAAGGCACCTAACAACAACAATGTATATGTATACGTATAGACACTTCACAGGTTTTGCTTCTCCAGAGAACCTAGCCTAAGACAATTGATACTGAGAGTGGTTCTAGAGAAACAAAACTCTAAGGATGAGTTTTTTAAATTGGTCCTCAAGTCTGGTTAGTCTTAAAGATGTTGATAACTCTGTTTCCAGTAGTAAAGAGGGCACTGTTAATCCATGGCATGAGGTGGCAATAGAAATACACAAAATATCACTGCCAATAGATCATGTGTCGGTGAATGGAGAGGCTCTGGGTGATTGCGTATTTTATAGCTTTCTACAATTTTGTTATAAGGAGAAGTATAAGGAAGCTTGTTGGTTGGTCCTACTTCCACTAGACAAATTGGTGAAAGAAAGAGATGAGCTCAGGGCTTCAAAGTTCCAGCACCACATAAACAACCTCAAAGTTTCCACTTGTGCCTTGAAGAAAGCCTTATTTCTTCTACTAACAGAGCTATATTGCCAAAAACCAAACATAGAGTCTTATAAGAGTTGTCAGATTACATCAACTCAACTCCCAAACTCGAGTGGTGTCTGACGTTAAAATGAGAGCATTAATTGGGAAGAAATGGGATCCTGAAACTTGGGATGGGGACACATGGGCAGATAATCAGGAAGCTGTAAACACTGAGCCCCTAAATTCCATTGAATCACTCCTGCCAACAAAACCAGACCTCTAACATCTATCTGAAAAGATTACTCCATCTTTACGAAGCAACCCTCCCCAGTAAAACCATTAGGCACTCTAGCCCTATATGATGAGATTAATTTAGCTGTGTCTGAAGACGCTTTGTCTGAATCATTGCCTGGGACATCGCCTGAGGCAGATGCCTTACAAGATGTCATAGGTTGAATTATGTACCCCCAAAAATGTGTGTATCAGGAAAGGAAACAAATAACCCAAATAAGAAATGTGATGGCCATATCACAACAGACCCAACTGAAATTAAAAGAATCATATCATATTACTACAAAAAATTGTACTCTAACAAATTTGAAAACCTAGAAGAAATGAATGAATTCCTAGAAACACACCACCTACCTAAACTAACACAATCAGAAGTAGAACAACTAAATACACCCATAACAAAAAAACAGATTGAAAAGGTAATCAAAAAACTCTTAACAAAAAAAAAACCCTGGCCCAGACAGCTTCACTGCAGAGTTCTACCAAACTTTCGGAGAAGAGTTAACACCACTACTACTAAAGATATTTCAAAGCATAGAAAAGGATGGAATACTACCTAACTCATTCTATGAAGCCAGCGTATCCTTGGTTCCAAAACCAGCTAAAGACACCACAAAGAAAGAAGATTACAGAATTATATCCCTCATGAACATAGATGCAAAAATCATTAACAAAATTTTAGCCAATAGAATTCACCAACATATCAAAAAAATAATGCATCATGACCAAGTGGGATTTATACCAGATATGCGAGGTTGGTTCGATATTAGAAAAACAATTAATGTGATCCACCATATAAATAAAACAAAAGACAAAAACCACATGATCTTATCAATTGATGCAGAAAAGGCATTTGACAAAGTCCAACACCCATTCATGATAAAAACTCTCAGCAAAATAGGAATAGAAGGAAAATTCCTCGACATAATAAAGGGCATTTACACAAAGCCAGCAGCCAACATCATCCTAAATGGAGGGAGCCTGAAAGCATTTCCCTTGAGAACGGGAATCAGACAAGGATGCCCTTTATCACCGCTCTTATTCAACATTGTGTTGGAGGTCCTAGCCAGAGCAATTAGGCTAGACAAAGAAATAAAGGGCATCCAGATTGGCAAGGAAGAAGTAAAATTATCTCTATTTGCAGATGACATGATCTTATACACAGAAAACCGTAAGGAATCCTCAAGAAAACTACTGAAACTAATAGAAGGGTTCGGCAGAGTTTCAGGTTACAAGATAAACATACAAAAATCACTTGGATTCCTCTACATCAACAAAAAGAACATCGAAGAGGAAATCACCAAATCAATACCATTCACAGTAGCCCCCAAGAAGATAAAATACTTAGGAATAAATCTTACCAAAGATTTAAAAGACCTATAGAAAGAAAACTACAAAGTACTACTACAAGAAACTAAAAGAGACCTACATAAGTGGAAAAACATACCTTGCTCATGGATAAGAAAACTTAACATAGTAAAAATATCTATTCTACCAAAAGCCATCTATATATACAATGCACTTCCGATCCAAATTCCACCATTTTTTAATGTAATGGAGAAACAAATCACCAACTTCATATGGAAGGGAAAGAAGCCCCAGATAAGTAAAGCATTACTGAAAAAGAAGGACAAAGTGGGAGGCCTCACTCTACCTGATTTTCGAACATATCATACAGCCAAAGTAGTCAAAACAGCCTGGTACTGGTACAACAACAGGCACATAGACCGATGGAACAGAATCGAGAACCAGATATAAACCCATCCACATATGAGCAGCTGGTATTTGACAAAGGCCCGATGTCAGTTAATTGGGAAAAGGTAGTCTTTTTAACCAATGGTGCTGGCATAACTGGATATCCATCTGCAAAAAAAATGAAACAGGACCCATACTCACACCATACACAAAAACTAACTTCAGATGGATCAAAGACCTAAGCATAAAGACTAAAACAATAAAGATCATGGAAGAAAAAATAGGGACAACGTTAGGAGCCCTAATACAAGGCATAAAGAGAATACAAAACATTACTAAAAATGACAAAGAGAAACCAGATAACTGGGAGCTCCTAAAAATCAAACACCGATGCTCATCTAAAGACTTCACCAAAAGAGTAAAAAGACCACCTACAGACTAGGAAAAAAACTTCAGCTATGACATCTCCGACCGGCGCCTGATCTCTAAAATCTATATGATTCTGTTAAAACTCAACCACAAAAAGACAAACAACCCAATTAAAAATTGGGCAAAGGATATGAACACGCACTTCACTAAAGAAGATATTCAGGCAGCTAATTTTTTTTTTTTTAACAGATACATGAGGAAATGCTCTCAATCATTAGAGACAAAACTACGACGAGATTCCATCTCACTCCAACAAGGCTGGCATTGATCCAAAAAACACAAAATAAGAAATGTTGTAGTGGCTGTGGAGAGACTGGAACACTTATACACTGCTGGCGGGAATGTCAAATGCTACAAGCACTTTGAAAATCGATCTGGCATTTCCTTAAAAAACTAGAAATAGAACTACCATACGACCCAGAATTCCCACTCCTTGGAATATACCCTAGAGAAATAAGAGCCTTTACACGAACAGATATATGCACACCCATGTTTATTGCAGCACTGTTCACAAAAGCAAAAAAGATGGAAGCAACCAAGGTGTCCATCAACGGTCAAATGGATAAATAAATTTTGGTATATTCACACAGTGGAATACTCCACATCGATAAAGAACAATGATGAATCTGTGAACCATTTCATAACATGGAGGAACCTGGAAGGCATTATGCTGAGTGAAATTAGTCAGAGGCAAAAGGACAAATATTGTATAAGACCACTATTATAAGATCCTGAGAAAGTTTAAACGGAGAAGAACACATTCTTTTGTGGTTAGGAGAGGACGGCAGGAGAGAGGGCGGGAGAGGGTTATTTACTGATTAGATAGTAGATAAGAACTAGTTTAGGTGAAGGGAAGGACAGCACTCAGTACAGGGGAGGTCAGCACAACTGGACTGGACCAAAAGCGAAGAAGTTTCCTGAATAAACTGAATACTTCGAAGGTCAGCGGAGCAAGGGCGGGGGTTTGGGGACTATGGCTTCAGGGGACATCTAAGTCAATTGGCAAAATAAATTCTATTAAGAAAACATTCTGAATCCCACTTTGAAATGTGGCGTCTGGGGTCTTAAATGCTAACAAGCAGCCATCTAAGATGGATCAATTGGTCTCAATCCACCTGGATCAAAGGAGAATGAAGAACACCAAGGTCACAAGGTAATTATGAGTCCAAGAGACAGAAAGGGCCACATGAACTAGAGACTACATCATCCTGAGACCAGAAGAACTAGGTGGTGCCCGGCCACAAGCGATGACGGCCCTGACAGGGAGCACAACAGAGAACCCCTGAGGTAGCAGGAGAACAGTGGGATGCAGACCCCAAATTCTCATTAAAAAAACCAGACTTAATGGTCTGACTAAGACTAGAAGAATCCCGGCGGTCATGGTCCTCAAACCTTCTGTTGGCCCCGGACAGGAACCATTTCCAAAGCCAACTCAGCAGACATGGATTGGACTGGACAATGGGTTGGAGAGAGATGCTGATGAGGAGTGAGCTACTTGCATCAGTTGGACACTTGAGACTATGTTGGCATCTCAGGTCTGGAGGGGAGATGGGAGGGTAGAGGGGGTTAGAAACTGGCAAAAACGGTCACGAAAGAAGAGACTGGAAGGAGGGAGCGGGCTGACTCATTAGAAGGAGAGTAAGTGAGAGTATGTAGTAAGGTGTATATAAGTTAATATGTGAGAGACTGACTTGGTTTGTAAACTTTCACTTAAAGCACAATAAAAATTATTTTTAAAAAAGCTAGAAATAGAACTGCCATACAATCCAGCAATCCCACTCCTCAGAATATATCCTAGAGAAATAAGAGCCTTTACACCAACAGATATATGCACACTCATCTTTACTGCAGCCCTGTTTACAATAGCAAAAAGATGGAAGCAACCAAGGTGCCCATCAATGGATGAATGGATAAATAAATTATGATATATTCACACAATAGAATACTATGTGTCGATAAAAAACAATGATGAATCTGTAAAACATTTCATAGTATGGCGGAATCTGCAAGGCATTATGCTGAGTGAAATTCATCGGTTGCAAAAGGACAAATATTGTATGAGACCACTATTATGAGAACTTTAAAAATAGCTTAAACAGAGAAGAAAACATTCTTTGATGGTTATGAGAGCGGGGAGGGAGGGGGAGGGGTATTCACTAATCAGATAGTAAATAAGAACTATTTTAGGTGAAGGGAAAGACAACACACAATACAGGAGAGGTCAGCACAACTGGACTAAACCAAAAGTAAAGAAGTTTCCTGAATAAACTGAACACTTCGAAGACCAGCGTAGCAGGGGCGGGGGTTTGGGGACCACGGTTTCAGGGGACACCTAAGTCAATTGGCATAATAAAATCTATTAAGAAAATATTCTGCATCCCACTTTGGGGAGTGGCGTCTAGGGTCTTAAACACTAGTAAGCGGCCATCTAAGATGCATCAATTGGTCTCAACCCACCTGGAGCAATGGAGAATGAGGAACACAAAAGACACGAGGTAATTACGAGCCCAAGAGACCAAAGGGCCACATAAACCAGAAACTACATCAGCCTGAGACCAGAGGAACTAGATGGTGCCTGGCTACAACAGTGACTGCCCTGACAGGGAACACAACATAGAACCCCTGAGGGAGCAGGAGAGCAGGGGGATGCAGACCCCGAATTCTCCTAAAGAGACTAGACTTAATGGTCTGACTGAGACTAGATGGACCCTGGAGGTCATAGTCCCCAGACCTTCTGTTAGCCCAAGACAGGAACCATTCCCAAGACAACTTTTTAGACAGGGATTGGACTGGACTATGGGATGGAAAATGATACTGGTGAAGAGTGAGCTCCTGGGATCAAGTAGACACATGAGGCTACATGGTCATCTCCAGTCTGGAGAAGAGATGAGAGGGCAAAGGGGGGCAGAAGCTGGCTGAATGGACACGAAAATAGAGTGGAGGGAATAACTAGGAGTATATATAAAAAAAAAAAAGGTGTATATAAGTTTTTGTGTGAGAGACTGACTTGGTTTGTAAACTTTCACTTAAAACACAATAAAAATTAAAAAAAAAGTGTATATCAGTTTGGCTGGGCCATGAGTCCCAGTATTGTATGGTTGTCCTCCATTTTGTGATTGTAATTTTATGTTAAAGAGGATTACTAAGGTCACATCCCTGATCCAATGTAAAGGGAGTTTCCCTGGGGTTTGACCTGCACTACCTTTTATCTTAAAAGAGATAACAGGAAAGGAAGCAAGCAGAGAGTGGGGGACCTCATACAATCAAGAAAGCAGTGCTGGTAGCAGAGTGCATCTTTTGGACTTAGGGCCCCTGTGCAGAGAAGCTTCTAGTCTGGGGCGACATTGATAAGAAGGTCAACAGAGAGAGAAAGCCTTCCCCTGGAGCTGACACCCTGAACTTGGGCTTTTAGCCTACTTTATTGTGAAGAAAAAAGCTTCTCTTTGTTAAAACCATCCACTTGTGCTATTTCTGTTATAGCAGCACTAGATGACTAAGACACAAGACAATGCTGAATGTTCTTAAGCACATCCGCACCACCCATTTTGGCTTCTAGACTTAAGTCTCAGTAAGCCCCAAAAGAAGTACAAAGTGTGACACCAGAGGAGGTACACTATGCTCCAAAAGAACTGCTTGAGTTTTCCTATATGTACAAACAGAAACCTGGGGAAAATGTGTGGCAACGGCTATTAAGGGTGTGAGATAATGACACAAGGAACAGAAAGATGGATCAGTCTGAATTTATTGATATGGGCCTGCTAAACACAGATTCTATATTCAATGTTTCAGCTCAAGAGATTTAGGAAAGGATCTAATAGTTTATACGGTTGGGTAGCAGAAGCATAGATTAGATGGTTGCCTACATTAAATCAAGTTGAAGTACTAGACCTGCCTTGGTATACTGTAGAAGAAGGTATCCAAAGGCTCAGGGAAATTGACCTCTAAGAGTGGATTTATCAGGTTAGACCCACAGATCCACACATGAAGTGCCCAGAGGAAACAATTTTTACCACAATGGTGAGGAACAGAATTGTGAAAGGAACCCTAGTGCCCTTGAAGACTGCTGTGATTGCTGTTTTATGTAAGGCAGATTTGACAGTGGGAACTACACTAACTGAATTAAGACACCTAACTACAATGGGACTGATTGGACCCCATGGTGGTAGGCGCCAAGTGGCAGCACTCAATCGAGATAAGGTGGGTGTGGTTACCATAATGGACAGTGGAGTCAAAGCAGTAATCAGAATAGTTTGGCTTGCATGGACTTATGGGGTTGGATGCTTAGTCATGGTGCCCCTAGAAGTGAACTACATAGGAAATATACTAAATATTTACCTGATCTGCACAAGTGGAAGCATTCTAGGTCAAGTGAACAGCAATCTAACTCGAGTCACCAGAATAGAGTCATGGCCCCTCAATCAATTCCCAGACTTGAGCCAGTTTAAAGACCCACATCCTTTTGAATGAAGCGGAGGCCAGGTTCCCTTGAGGGAGGACCCCACTACACTGCCAAAAATTTATACTGTTTATCTTTCTCCCAGCCTTCCTCAAAGGGATCCAAGGCCTTTTTATTGGGGAAAAGGAAATAATCAGGCTTTTCAGGGATTACTGGATACTGGCTCTGAACTGACATTAATCCCAGGAGACCCAAAACATCACTGTAGACCACCAGTCAGAGTGGGATCAAGGTTATTTTTTTTTTATTAACTTTTATTGAGCTTCAAGTGAACGTTTACAAATCAAGTCAGTCTGTCACATATAAGTTTATATACATCTTACTCCTTACTCCCACTTGCTCTTCCCCTAATGAGTCAGCCTTTCAGTCTCTCCTTTCGTGACAATTTTGCCAGCTTCCAACTCTCTCTATCCTCCCATCCCCCCTCCAGACAGGAGATGCCAACACAGTCTCAAGTGTCCAACTGATATAATTAGCTCACTCTTCTTCAGCATCTCTCTCCTACCCACTGTCCAGTCCCTTTCATGTCTGATGAGTTGTCTTCGGGAATGGTTCCTGTCCTGTGCCAACAGAAGGTTTGGGGACCATGCCCGCCGGGATTCCTCTAGCCACAGTCAGACCATTAAGTATGGTATCTTTATGAGAATTTGGGGTCTGCATCCCACTGATCTCCTGCTCCCTCAGGGGTTCTCTATTGTGCTCCCTGTCAGGGCAGTCATCGATTGTGGCCGGGCACCAACTAGTTCTTCTGGTCTCAGGATAATGTAGGTCTCTGGTTCATGTGGCCCTTTCTGTCTCTTGGGCTCTTAGTTGACGTGTGACCTTGGTGTTCTTCATTCTCCTTTGATCCAGGTGGATTGAGACCAATTGATGCATCTTAGATGGCCGCTTGTTAGCATTTAAGACCCCAGACGCCACATTTCAAAGTGGGATGCAGAATGTTTTCATAATAGAATTATTTTGCCAATTGACTTAGAAGTCCCCTTAGAGCATGGTTCCCAAACCCCCGCCCTTGCTCCGCTGACCTTTGAAGCATTCATTTTATCCCGGAAACTTCTTTGCTTTTTTGGTCCAGTCCAATTGGGCTGACCTTCCATGTATTGAGTGTTGTCCTTCCCTTCACCTAAAGCAGTTCTTATCTACTAATTAATCAGTAAAAAACCCTCTCCCTCCCTCCCTCCCCACCTCGTAGCCACAAAAGTATGTGTTCTTCTCAGTTTATACTATTTCTCAAGAACTTATAATAGTGGTCTTATACAATATTTGTCCTTTTGCCTCTGACTGATTTCGCTCAGCATAATGCCTTCCAGGTTCCTCCATGTTATGAAATATTTCACAGATTTGTCACTGTTCTTTATCGATGTGTAGTATTCCATTGTGTGAATATACCACAATTTATTTACCCATTCATCCGTTGATGGACACCTTGGTTGCTTCCAGCTTTTTGCTATTGTAAACAGCGCTGCAATAAACATGGGTGTGCATATATCTGTTTGTGTGAAGGCTCTTGTTTCTCTAGGGTATATTCCCAGGAGTGGGATTTCTGGGTTGTATGGTAGTTCTATTTCTAACTGTTTAAGATAATGCCAGATAGATTTCCAAAGTGGTTGTACCATTTGACATTCCCACCAGCAGTGCATAAGAGTTCCAATCTCTCTGCAGCCTCTCCAACATTTATTATTTTGTGTTTTTTGGATGAATGCCAACCTTGTTGGAGTGAGATGGAATCTCATCGTAGTTTTAATTTGCATTTCTCTAATGGCTAATGATCGAGAACATTTTCTCATGTGTCTGTCAGCTGCCTGAATATCTTCTTTAGTGAAGTGTGTGTTTATTTCCTTTGCCCACTTCTTGATTGGGTTGTTTGTCTTTTTGTGGTTGAGTTTTGACAGAATCATGTAGATTTTAGAGATCAGGTGCTGGTCTGAGATGTCATAGCTGAAAATTCTTTCCCAGTCTGTAGGTGGTCTTTTTACTCTTTTGGAGAAGTCTTTAG
The DNA here is from genome assembly GCF_024166365.1 of Elephas maximus indicus. NCBI lineage: Eukaryota > Metazoa > Chordata > Mammalia > Proboscidea > Elephantidae > Elephas > Elephas maximus. The sequence goes on from NC_064846.1 coordinate 86,709,786, forward strand.
ATGAGCATAGGTGTTTGATTTTTAGGAGCGCCCAGGTATCTGGTTTCTCTTCATCATTTTTGGTAATGTTTTGTATTCTGTTTATGCCTTGTATTAGGGCTCCTAGGGTTGTCCCTATTTTTTCTTCCATGATCTTTATCGTTTTAGTCTTTATGTTTAGGTCTTTGATCCACTTGGAGTTAGTTTTTGTGCATGGTGTGAGGTATGGGTCCTGTTTCATTCTTTTGCAAGTGGATATGCAGTTATGCCAGCACCATTTGTTAAAAAGACTATCTTTTCCCCAATTAACTGACACTGGGCCTTTGTCAAATATCAGCTGCTTATATGTGGTTGGATTTATATCTGGGTTCTCAATTCTGTTCCACTGGTCTATGTGCCTGTTGTTGTACCAATACCAGGCTGTTTTGACTACTGTGGCTGTATAATAGGTTCTGAAATCAGGTAGAGTGAGGCTTCCCACTTTCTTCTTCTTTTTCAGTAATGCTTTGCTTATCCGGGGCTTCTTTCCCTTCCATATGAAGTTGGTGATTTGTTTCTCTATCACCTTAAAAAATGACATTGGAATTTGGATCGGAAGTGCATTGTATGTATAGATGGCTTTTGGTAGAATAGACATTTTTACTATGTTAAGTCTTCCTATCCATGAGCAAGGTATGTTTTTCCACTTAAGTAGGTCCTTTTGAATTTCTTGTAGCAGAGCTTTGTAGTTTTCTTTGTATAGGTCTTTTACATCCTTGGTAAGATTTATTCCTAAGTATTTTATCTTCTTGGGGGCTACTGTGCATGGTATTGATTTGGTTATTTCCTCTTCGATGTTCTTTTTGTTGATGTAGAGGAATCCAAGTGATTTTTGTATGTTTATCTTATAACCTGAGACTCTGCCAAACTCTTCTATTAGTTTCAGTAGTTTTCTGGATGATTCCTTAGGGTTTTCTGTGTATAAGATCATGTCATCTGCAAATAGAGATAATTTTACTTCCTCCTTGCCAATCCTGATGCCCTTTATTTCTTTGTCTAGCCTAATTGCCCTGGCTAGGACTTCTAGCACGATGTTGAATAAGAGCGGTGATAAAGGGCATCCTTGTCTGGTTCCCGTTCTCAAGGGAAATGCTTTCAGGTTCTCTCCATTTAGACTGATGTTGGCTGTTGGCTTTGCATAGATGCCCTTTATTATGTTGAGGAATTTTCCTTCAATTCCTACTTTGGTGAGAGTTTTTATCATAAAAGGGTGTTGGACTTTGTCAAATGCCTTTTCTGCATCAATTGATAAGATCATGTGGTTTTTATCTTTTGTTTTATTTATGTGGTGGATTACATTAATGGTTTTTCTGATATTAAACCAGCCTTGCATACCTGGTATAAATCCCACTTGATCGTGGTGAATTATTTTTTTGATATGTTGTTGAATTCTATTGGCTAGAATTTTGTTGAAGATTTTTGCATCTATGTTCATGAGGGATATAGGTCTGTAATTTTCTTTTTTTGTAATGTCTTTACCTGGTTTTGGTATCAGGGAGATGGTGGCTTCATAGAATGAGTTGGGTAGTATTCCGTCATTTTCTATGCTTTGAAATACCTTTAGTAATAGTGGGGTTAACTCCTCTCTGAAAGTTTGGTAGAACTCTGCAGTGAAGCCGTCCGGGCCAGGGCTTTTTGTTTTTGGGAGTTTTTTGATTACCGTTTCAATCTCTTTTTTTGTTACGGGTCTATTTAGTTGTTCTACTTCTGAATGTGTTAGTTTAGGTAGGTAGTGTTTTTCCAGGAATTCATCCATTTCTTCTAGGTTTGCAAATTTGTTAGAGTACAATTTTTCTTAATAATCTGATATGATTCTTTTAATTTCATTTGGGTCTGTCGTGATGTGGCCCATCTCGTTTCTTATTCGGGTTATTTGTTTCCTTTCCTGTATTTCTTTAGTCAGTCTAGCCAATGGTTTATCAATTTTGTTAATTTTTTCAAAAAATCAGCTTTTGGCTTTGTTAATTCTTTCAATTGTTTTTCTGTTCTTTTTAATTTTTATTATTTGTTTTCTTCTGGTGCCTGATGGGTTCTTTTGTTGCTCACTTTCTATTTGTTCAAGTTGTAGCGACAGTTCTCTGATTTTGTCTCTTTCTTCTTTTTGTATGTGTCCATTTATCGATATAAATTGGCCTCTGAGCACTGCTTTTGCTGTGTCCCGGAGGTTTTGATAGGAAGTATTTTCATTCTCGTTGCATTCTATGAATTTCCTTATTCCCTCCTTAATGTCTTCTATAACCCAGTCTTTTTTCAGGAGGGTATTGTTCAGTTTCCAAGTATTTGATTTCTTTTCCCTAGTTTTTCTGTTATTGATGTCTACTTTTATTGCCTTGTGGGCTGAGAAGATGCTTTGTAATATTTCGATGTTTTGGACTCTGCAAAGGTTTGTTTTATGACCTAATATGTGGTCTATTCTAGAGAATGTTCCATGTGCACTAGAAAAAAAAGTATATTTTGCAGCAGTTGGGTGGAGAGTTCTGTATAAGTCAGTGAGGTCAAGTTGGTTGATTGTTGTAATTAGATCTTCCGTGTCTCTGTTGAGCTTCTTACTGGATGTCCTGTCCTTCTCCGAAAGTGGTGTGTTGAAGTCTCCTACTATAATTGTGGAGGTGTCTATCTCACTTTTCAATTCTGTTAAAATTTGATCAATGTATCTTGCAGCCCTGTCAATGGGTGCATAAATATTTAATATGGTTATGTCTTCCTGATCAATTGTCCCTTTTATCATTATGTAGTGTCCTTCTTTATCCTTTGTGGTGGATTTAAGTCTAAAGTCTATTTTGTCAGAAATTAATATTGCTACTCCTTTTTTGCTTGTTGTTTGCTTGATATATTTTTTTCCATCCTTTGAGTTTTAGTTTGTTTGTGTCTCTAAGTCTAAGGTGTGTCTCTTGTAGGCAGCATATAGGCGGATCGTGTTTCTTTATCCAGTCCGAGACTGTCTCTTTATTGGTGCATTTAGTCCATTTACATTCAGCGTAATTTATAGATTAATAAGTGTTTAGTGTTGTCATTTTGATGCCTTTTTATGTGTGTTGTTGACAATTTCATTTTTCCACATACTTTTTTGTGCTGAGACGTTTTTCTTAGTAAATTGTGAGATCCTCATTTTTGTAGTGTTTGACTTTATGTTTGTTGAGTTGTTACGTTTTTCTTGGCTTTTATCTTGAGTTATGGAGTTGTTACACCTCTTTGTGGTTACCTTAATATTTACCCCTATTTTTCTAAGTAAAAACCTAACTTGTATTGTTCTATATCGCCTTGTATCCCTCTCCATATGGCAGTTCTATGCCACCTGTATTTAGTCCCTCTTTTTGATTATTGTGATCTTTTACATTTTGACTTCAGTGATTCCCTGTTATGAGCATTTTTTTTAATTAATCTTAATTTGTTTTTGTGATTTCCCTATTTGAGTTGATATCAGGATGTTCTGTTTTGTGACCTTGTATTGTGCTGGTATCTGATATTATTGGTTCTCTGACCAAACAATATCCTTTAGTATTTCTTGTAGCTTTGGTTTGGTTTTTGCAAATTCTCTAAACTTGTGTTTATCTGTAAATATCTTAATTTTGCCTTCATATTTCAGAGAGAGTTTTGCTGGGTATATGATCCTTGGCTGGCAGTTTTTCTCCTTCAGTGCTCTGTATATGTCGTCCCATTCCCTTCTTGCCTGCATGGTTTCTGCTGAGTAGTCTGAACTTATTCTTATTGATTCTCCCTTGAAGGAGACCTTTCTTTTCTCCCTGGCTGCTTTTAAAATTTTCTCTTTATCTTTGGTTTTGGCAAGTTTGATGATAATATGTCTTGGTGTTTTTCTTTTTGGATCAATCTTAAATGGGGTTTGATGAGCATCTTGGATAGATATCCTTTCATCTTTCTTGATGTCAGGGAAGTTTTGTGTCAGGAGATCTTCAACTATTTTCTCTGTGTTTTCTGTCCCCCCTCCCTGTTCTGGGACTCCAATCACACGCAAATTATCCTTCTTGATAGAGTCCCACATGATTCTTAGGGTTTCTTCATTTTTTTTAATTCTTTTATCTGATTTTTTTCAGCTATGTTGGTGTTAATTCCCTGGTCCTCCAGATTTCCCAGTCTGCATTCTAATTGCTCGAGTCTGCTCCTCTGACTTCCTATTGCATTGTCTAATTCTGTAATTTTATTGTTAATCTTTTGGATTTCTACATGCTGTCTCTCTATGGATTCTTGCAACATTAATTTTTCCACTATGTACTTGAATAATCTTTTTGAGTTCTTCAACTGTTTTATCAGTGTGTTCCTTGGCTTTTTCTGCAGTTTGCCTTATTTTGTTTCTGATGTCTTGAAGCATTCTGTAAATTAGTTTTTTATATTCTGTATCTGATAATTCCAGGATTGTATCTTCATTTGGGAAAGATTTTGATTCTTTTGTTTGGAGGGTTGTAGAAGCTGTCATGGTCTGCTTCTTTATGTGGTTTGATATGGACTGCTGTCTCTGAGCCATCACTGGGAAACTTGTTTTTCCAGAAATTCCACTAAAAAAAAAACGCAGTCAGATCCCTATCAGAACTGCCTTTGGATTATAACCACCACTTTGTTCCCTGTAAGGATGAAAGTCCGAGATTTGGATCATATATGCTTGGCTGTAGTTGGTTCTGTGTTTTTAGTCCAATTAGGGATGGATTTTTGGTCCCTGGGTTTTTTGTGGTTCCTTCTCTCAGGCCGGATGAGTGGGTTAGGAAAAGACCAAAAGAAAAAAAAAGGGGGGGGAAGCAAAGCCACCACAGAGCCGGAGCCATTCTCCCTCTGGCTCAGGAAATTCCAATGTTAATGAAGCCACCTGGGGAGGGTGGGGGAGGGATCAGAGAGATAGGAGAGTAGCACCTCGGAATATAGCCAGAGTTGCTTGTCTTGCTTGGAATGACTATTATATCTGAGATTCCCGAGGGGCGTGTCGCCCATGCGTGTTGGCTGTGTGGAGATTGCCCCCGGGGGTCCGGCCCGCTGAAGCCGCGGTCAGATCCTCCACTGCCAGTCCAAATCCTATTGTCAAGGTTCCCCTGCTGGGACGCTTTACTCCCGGCACCAAAATCAGTCGCTGCCTCCCGGGGATTTCTTGTCCCGCCAGCCACGTCACCGCGCCGCCCCTGCGGACCAGCTGGGCCCCTTCCTGGGGTTAGTTCAGGGGAGTAGGGCTGCGCGCCATGCTTGCACCATGACAGCGCCCAGTCAAATACCCGGCGCCAGGGTTCCCCGGCTGGGACGCAGCACTCCCTGCTCCAAAACCAGTCACTGCCTCCCGGGGACTTCTCCCACCAGCCGCGTTGCCACGCTGCCCGTGCGGACTGGCTGGGCCCCCTCCCGGGTTCAGTTCAGAGGGGTAGGGCTGCGCCCCTTGTTTGCGTGGTCACAAGATTTATGAGTTCAGCTCCCCTGGGCCCAGATGCCCGGTGCCAAGGTTACCTGACTGGAACGCTGGCTCCAGGCTCCGAAAACAGTTGCTGCTTCCCCGTATTTGTTCGTTTTCTGTCTCTAAATCTGTGTTTGTTGTTCAGGGTTCGTAGATTGTTATGTATGTGATCGATTCACTTGTTTTTCCGAGTCTTTGTTGCAAGAGGGATCCGGGGTAGCGTCTACCTAGTCCGCCATCTTGGCCCCGCCTCTGGAGGTAAGGTTATTAATGGATTCTTAGCTCATGTCTGTCTAACAGTAGGTCCAGTGGGTCCCCAAACCCTCCTATAGTGATTTCCCCAGTTCTAGAATGCATAATTGGAATAGATATGCTCAACAACTGGCAGAGCACCCATGTTGGATCCATGACAAGTGGAGTAAGAGCTATAATGGTAGGAAAAGCCAAATGGAAGCCATTAGAACTGCTCTTACCTAAGAAAATAGTGAACTAAAAACAATATCACATTCCTGGAGGGATTTCAGAGATTACTGCCACCATCAAGGACTTGAAGGATACAGGGGTGATGATTCCCACCACATCCCTATTCAACTCCCCTATTTTGTCTGTGCAAAAAACAGACGGATCTTGGAGAATGACAATGGATTATCAAAAACTTAATCAATTGGTAACTCCAATTGCAGCTGTTGCTCCAGATGTGGTTTCATTGCTCAAGCAAATTAATACATCCCCTGGTACCTGGTGTGCAGCTATTGATTTGGCTAATGCTTTTTTCTCCATGCCAGTTTCGAAGGACCACCAAAAGCAGTTTGCCTTCAGCTGGCAAGGCCAGCAATACACTTTCAGTGTCCTACCTCAAGGCATATCAACTCTCTAGCCCTATGTCACAATTCAGTCCACGGGAATCTTGATTGCCTTTCCCTTCCACAAGACGTCACACTGGTCCATTATATTGATGACATTATGCTGATTGGATCTAGTAAAGAAAAACTGTTAATGACCTTGAACATATTGGTAAAACATTTGCATGCTAGAGGATGGGAAATTAATCCAACAAAAATTCAAGCGTCTTCAACATCAGTGAAATTTCTAGGCATCCAGTGGTGTGGGACATGTCGAGATATTCCTTCTAAAGTCAAGGATAAGTTATTGCATCTGGCCCCTTCCACAACTAAAAAGGAGGCACAACACCTGGTGGGCCTTTTTGGATTTTAGAGGCAACATATACTCATTTGTGTGTGCTACTTTGGCCTGTTTATCAAATGACTCAAAATGCTCCTAGATTTGACTTTGGCCCAGATCAAGAGAAGGCTCTACATCAGATTCAGATTTCTGTGCAAGTGGCTCTGTCACTTGAGCCATATGAAATGGATGATCCAATGGTGCTTGAAGTGTCAGTGGCAGATAGAAATGCTTTTTGGGTCTTTGGCAAGCCCCTATTGGTGAATCACAGTACAGACCCTTAGGATTTTGGAGAAAAGCCCTGCCATCCTCTGGAGATAACTACTCTCCTTTTGAGAAACAGCTTTTGACTTCATTCTGCACCTTAGTAGAGACTGAATGGTTAACCTTGGGCCACCAAGTCACCAAGCAGCCTGCACTGCCCATCATGAACTGGGTGTTGTCTGACCCACAGAACCATAAAATTGGACTTGCACAGCAGCACTCCTTTACTAAATGGAAGTGGTATATACAAGATCAGGCCTGAGCAGAACCTGAAGGCACAAGTAAGTTGCATGAGGACGTAGCACAAATGCCCATGGTCTCCACTCCTGTCACATTATCAGCACTCTCCTAGTCTGCTCCTATGGCCTCATGGGGAGTTCCTTATGATCAGTTGTCTGAGGAAGAGAAAACTCCTGTCTGGTTTACAGATGGTTCTGTGCAATAAGCAGGCACCACTAGAAAATAGACGGCAGCAGTACTACAGCCCCTTTCTGGACCTCCCTGAAGGACAGTAGTGAAGAGAACTCCTCCTAATGGGCATAACTTCAAGCACTGTACCTGGTCGTTCACTTTGCTTGGAATTAGAAATGGCCAGATGTCCAATTGTATACTGATTCATGGACTGTGGCCAATGGTTTGGGTGGATGGTCAGGGACTTGTTAGGAACATGATTGGAAAATTGAAGACAAGGAGGTATGGGGAAGAGTATGTGGCTAGACCTCTCTGAATGGGCCAAAGAAGTGAAGATATTTGTGTCTCATGTTAATGTTCACCAAAGGTAGACCTCAGTAGAGTAGGATTTTAATAATCAATTGGATAGGAATATGCATTCAGTGGAAATCAGTCATCCTCTTTCCCCAGCCACTCCTTTTGTTGCCCAATGGGCTCATGAACAAAGTGGTCATGATGACAGGAATGGGTTCAACAACACAGACTTCCACTCACCAAGGCCGACTTGACTATAGCCACTGCTGAGTGTCCAATCTGCCAGCAGCAGAGACCAACACTGAGTCCCAGATATGGCCTCATTCCTCGAGGTGATCAGCTAGCAACCTGGTGGCAGGCTGATTACATTGGACCACTTCTGTCATGGAAAGGGAAGCGGTTTGTTCTTACTGGAATAGACACTTACTCTGGATATGTATTTGCATTCCCTGCACACAATGCTTCTGCCAAAACTACTATCTGTGGAATTACAGTATGCCTTATCCACCATCATGGTATCCCACACAGCATGGCCTCATATCAAGGGACTCACTTAACAGCAAATGAAGTGTGGCAATGGACACATGCTCATAGAATTCACTGGTCTTACCATGTTCCCCATCATCGTGAAGCAACTGGCCTGATAGAATGATGGAATGGCCTTCTAAAGACACTATTATGGCACCACCTAGGTGGCAGTACCTTGCAGGGTTGGGACAATGTTCTCTAGGAGGCTGTATATGTTCTAAGGGAGTATTCAATGTATCGCTCTGTTTCTCCCATTGCCAGGATTCATAGATTCAGGTATCAAGGGGTGGAAATGGGAGTGGCAGCACTCTCTATTACCCCTATTGACCCACTACCAAAATTGTTGCTTCCTGTCCCCATGACTGTATGCCCTGTCAATCTAGAGGTCTTAGTTCCAAAGGGAGGAATGCTCCCAACTGGAGACATATCACTTATTTCATTGAACTGGAAGTTAAGAGTGCCACTTTGCCACTTTGGGTTCCTTATGCCTCTGGATCAACAGGCAAAGAAGGGTGTTATCATATTGGCTGGTGTGATTGATTCTGATTACCAAGAGGAAATTGAATTGATATTATATAATAGAGGTAAAGAAGAGTATGTCTGGAATGCAGGAGATCCCTTAAGGAGTCTCTTAGTATTACCATGCCATATGATTAATGTCAATGGAAAACTACAGCAACCCAATTTTGACATGACTTCTAATGGCCTAGACCCTTCAGAAATGAAGGTTTCGGTCACCCCACCAGTCAAAGAACCACGACTAGCTGTGGTACTTGCTAAGGGCAAAGGGCATACGGAATAGGTGGTGGAAGAAGGTAATTCTAAATACCAGTTATGACCACATGAACAGTTACAGAAATGATGAGTGTAATTGTTATGAGTATTTCTTCCTTGGATGTGTACATCAAATATTTTTGTTTTCTTCACTTACGAAATGTAAGATGTTAAACAAGGCTAGTGCATTTTCGGTTGTATGCATGTTGTATCATGTTAGGCTCAAGTCTGACTTTATAATTGTCTTCATTCAGTGATTATGTATGGTTTAAGGAGATGTGTATAGGTGCCAAGTTGACAAGGGTTGGACTGTGATGGTTAAGATTTTGTGTCAACTTGGCTGGGAAATGATTCTCAATGTTTTGGCAGTTATGATGTACTTTGGCATTCACATAATCACCTCCATGATGAGACCTGATGTAATATGATCAGTTCCATGATGGGATCTGCTGTGAGTAGCCAATCAGTTGAAAGAGATTTTTCTCGGGGGTGCGGCCTACATCCAATATAGGTGGACTTTTTGGCAAGGCTTGCAGGCTTTTGCTCTCTCTGGATCCTGCAGCTGTCTCATGTTCATCTGACCTCCGTTTCTTGGGACTTGAGCTAAGAGCTTGCCTGCTGATCTTGGAATTCGTCAGCCTCCATGGTCTGTACCTTGAGTTCTCCAGACCCTGCAGCTATGTGAATCGGGTGAAGCCTCCAGCCTGACCCATGGACTTGGGACTTTTCAGCCTCTACAACCACATGAACCACTTCCTTGATATAAATCTCTCTCTCTCTGGTTTTGTTTCTCTAGAGAACCCAGCCTAAGAAAAATGGAACAGAATAAATAAAGCTGTCTTTGTCTCGTATAAAATCCAAAGATTCAACCACCACCACCAACACAACAACAAAAAAGCTCCTGTAGCCAATATGTGATTATAGCAAGGCTGGAGGATACGAGGTTCATATACAAAAGTCAACTTACCCCCTATGTACCAGCAATTAACAACTGGAATTTGAAAGCAAAAGTACAATGCCAGTTACATTAACCCCCCTTTTAAAAAGTAAATACTTAGGTATAAATCTAACAAAATATTCACAACGTCTATATGAGGAAACTACAAAACTCTGATAAAAGAAATCAAGAAGATCTAAATAAATGCAGAGCTATTCTGTGTTCATAGATAGGAAAACTTAATGTTATTAAGACGTCAATTCTTCCCAACTTGATTTAACACAATCTTGATCAAACTTCCAGTAAGTTGTTTAGTTGTTCTTGACAAACTCATTCTAAAATTTGTATGGAAAGGCAGAAGACTCAAAACAGCCAACATAATACTGAAGAAGAACAAAGTTGGAGGACTGATAATACTCTACTTCAAGACTTACTATAAACCTACAGTGATCAAGACAGTGAGATATTGGTGAAAGAATAGAAAGATCTATCAAGGGAACAGAATAGAGATTGCATAAATACACCCACAGAAACAGAGTGAAGTGATTGTTGACAAAGTAGCAGATAATTCAATGTGTAAAGAATAGTCTTTTCAACAAAAAATGCTAGAAAAACTGGTCATTCAGATTAAAAAAAAAAAGAGTAAAAACATTGACCTTATACTTTTCACAAAAATTAATTCAAAAGGGACCATAAACCTAAATGTAAAACACAAAACTATAAAAAGTCTAAAAGATAACATAGAAGAAAATCTAGGTGAACTTCCGTTTCCTGAGGAGTTTTAAGATAAAACATCAAAAGCACAAGCCATGATAAAAAAAAAAAATGATAAGTTGAACTTCATTAAAACTAAAAACTTATGCTCTGCAAAAGATACTGGTAAGAGAATGAAAAGACAAGCCACAGCATGGGAGAAAATATTTGTAAAAGATATCTGATGTGATTAGCTAAGATGAGAAATGGTCTTGTATAGGGCTGTAGCTCTCTGTAAATAATTGGAATTACTGAATAGTGAAATAAGCTTTATTTACTTACTTACACAATGGTTAGGATGAAGATGAATTGGGCAAGATTCATCATGGTGTCGGTCTCCCTCAGGCCTTTATCCCAGAGTGAGTTGACACAGGAAACCTCCCGTACACAAGCATGGCCTCAAAATTTGTTGTAGGTGAAAGACAAAGGGACAAAGGCATCTAGGGGTTTTATATCTTAGAGTGTATGGGAAAAGAGAAAGGGGGTAAGAGGGAGGGGCCTTTGTTCATCCATAAATGGCCTGACCATTCTGTTACCAAGAAATTGTCTTTGTTCAAATTCAAACAGCATAGCAAGCCTGTGACCAGAATACATGACCGGAAAGGACATTCCCTTCCCTCAAGCTACAATATTAATTTTGAAAACCTGAATTTTTTTGAGCATTTTTTTATTGTACTTCAGGTGAAGTTTCACAGAACTAGCTTCCCATTAAACAGTTAGTCACATATTGTTTTATGACATTGGTTACCAACCCCACGACATGTTAACTCTCTCCCTTCTCAACCTTGAGTTCCCTGTTACCAGCTTTCCTGTCCCCTCCTGCCTTCCAGTCCTTGGTCCTGGGCTGTTGTGCCTCTTTGGTCTCATTTTGTTTTATGGGCCTGTCTAATCTTTGGCTGAAGGGTTTATCTCAGGAGTGACCTCATTACTGAGCTAAAAATGTGTCTTGTGGCCTTTCTCCTGGGGTTTCTACAGGCTCTGTCAGACAAGTAAGTCTGGTCTTTTTTGTGAGTTAGAATTTTGTTCTACATTTTTCACCAGTTCTGTCTGGGACCCTCTATTGTGATTCCTGTCAGAGCAGTTGGGGTGGTACCTGGGCACCATCTAGTTGTACTGGACTCATTCTGGTGGTGGCTGTGGTAGTTGTGGTCCATTAGTCCTTTGGACTAATCTTTCCCTTGTGTCTTTAGTTTTCTTCATTATCCTTTGCTCCCGATGGGTGAGACCAGTGGAGTATCTTAGACGGCTGCTCACGGGCTTTTAACACCCCAGATGCTACTTATCGAAGTAGAATGTAGAACATTTTCTTTGTAAATTATGTTATCCCAATTGAGCTAGATATTCCCCAAGACCATGGTCTCCACACCCCTCAGCCGAGTAATTCGGTCCCTCAGGGAGTTTGAATGTGCCTATGGAGCTTCCATGACCTTTCCTTGTACAAGTTGTGCTGGCTTCCCCAGTAGTGTGTACTGTCTTACCCTTCGCCAAAATAACCACCCATCTATTATCTATTTAGTGTTTTCCCTTCTCACCCTTTCCCTCCCTTGTAACCATTAAAGATTGTTTCTTTTTGTGTGTAAAACTTTTCATAAGTTTTTACAGTAGTGGTCTCATACAATATTTGTCTTTTTGTGATTGATTTATTTCACTCAGCACAACGCCCTCCAGATTCATTCATGTTGTGAAATATTTCACTCATCAATCGTTCTTTATCGTTGTGTAGCACAGAATTGTGTATATGTACCATAGTTTGTTTATCCATTCATCTGTTGATGGACATCTAGGTTGTTTCCATCTTTTTGCTATTGTGAACAATGCTTCAATGAACATGGGTGTGAATATATATCTATTGGTATGGCAGCTCTTATTTCTCTAGGATGTATTCCTAGCAGTAGGATTGCTGGATTATATGGTATTTCTATTTCTAGCTTTCTAAGGAAGCACCATATCATTTTCCAAAATAGTTGTACCATTGTGAATTCCGACCATCAGTGGATAAGCATTTTAGTCTCCCCACAACCTCTCCAACATTTGTTATTTTCTGTGTTTTTTGAGTCACGCCAGCAATGTTGGGGTAAGATGGGATCTCATTGTGGTTTTGATTTGCATTTCTCTAATGGCTAGTGATCACAAGCATTTCCTCGTGTGTCTGTTAGCTGCTTGAATGTCTTCTTTGGTGAAGTGTCTGTTCATTGCCTTTGCCCATTTTTAAGTTGGATTTTTTGTCATTCTAAAGGGGCTGCAGCATTGTATCAACAGAGAACTGCCAGAAATTCAAGCTGGATTCAGAAGAGGACGTGGAACCAAGGATATCATTTTGGGTGTCAGATGGATCCTGGCTGAAAGCAGAGAATACCAGGCATTTGACTGTGTGAATCATAACAAATTATGGATAACATTGTGAAGAATGGGAATTCCAGAACACTTAATTGTGCTTATGAGGAACTTGTACATAGATCAAGAGGCAGTTGTTTGAACAGAACAAGGGGATACTGCGTGGTTTAAAGTCAGGAAAGGTGTGCGTCAGGCAAATATTGTATGACACCACTATTATAAAAACTCGAGAAATACTTTAAACAGAGAAGAAAATATTCTTTGATGGTTACGAGAGTGGGGAGGGAGGGAGAGAGGGGGTCTTCACTAATTAGCTAGTAGACAAGAACTATTTTAGGTGAAGGGAAAGACAACATGCAATACAGGAGAGGTCAGCACAACTGGACTAAACCAAAAGCAAAGAAGTTTCCTGAATAAACTGAATGCTTCGAAGGCCAGCGTAGCAGGGGCAGGGGTTTTGGGGACCATTGTTTCAGGGGACATCTAGGTCAATTGGCATAATAAGTTCTATTAAGAAAACATTCTGCATCCCACTTTGGAGAGTGGCATCTGGGGTCTTAAACGGTAGCAAGCAGCCATCTAAGATGCATCAATTGGTCTCATCCCACCTGGACCAAAGGAGAATGAAGAACACCAAAGACACAAGGTAATTATGAGCCCAGGGGACAGAAAGGGCCACATAAACCAGAGACTACATCATCCTGAGACCAGAAGAACCAGGTGGTTCCTGGCTACGACCGATGATTGCCCTGACAGGGAACACAACAGAGAACCCCTGAGGGAGCAGGAGAGCACTGGGATGCAGACCTCAAATTCTCATAAAAAGACCAGACTTAATGGTCGGGCTGAGACTAGAAGGACCCTGGTGATCATGGTCCCCAGACCTTTTGTTAGCCCAAGACAGGAACCCTTCCCAAAGCCAACTCTTCAGACAGGGATTAGACTGGACTATGGGAGAGAAAATGATACTGGTGAGGAGTGAGCTTCTTGGATCAAGTAGACACATGAGACTATGTGGGCAGCTCCTGTCTGGAGGGGAGATGAGAGGGCAGAGGGGTCAGAGGCTGGTTGAATGGACACGAAAATAGAGAGTAAGGAGAAGTAATGTGCTGTCTCATTAGGGGGAGAGCAACAAGGTGTATATAAATTTTTGTATGAGAGACTGACTTGATTTATAAACTTTCACTTAAAGCACAATAAAATTTTTTTTTAAGGCAGAGGAGGTGGAGAAAAAAAAGTGTGCGTCAATGTTGTATCTTTTTACCATACCTGTTCAATCTGTATGCTGAGCAAATAATCCAAGAAGCTGGACCATATGAAGAAGAATGGTCCAGCAGGATTTCAGGAAGACTCTTTAACAATCTGCGTTATGCAGATGACACAACCTTGCTTGCCAAAAGTGAAGAGGACTTGAAGCACTTACTGATGAAGATTAAAGACTACAGCGTTCAGTATGGATTGTAGCTCAACATAAAGAAAACAAAAATCCCCACAACTGGACCAATGAGCAACATCATGATAAATGGGGAAAAGATTGAAGTTGTCAAGGATTTTATTTTACTTGGATACACAATCAACAGCCATGGAAGCAGCAGTCAAGAAATCAAAAGACGCATTGCATTGGGCTAATCTGCTATAAAAGATCTCTTTAAAGTGTTGAAAAGCAAAGATGTCCCCTTGAAGACAAAGGTGTGCCTGACCCAAGGCATGGTGTTTTCAATCATCTCCTATGCATGTGAAAACTGGACAATGAATACAGAAGACTGAAGAAGAATTGACACCTTTGGATTGTGGTGTTGGAGAAGAGTATTAAATATACCATGGACTGCGAAAAGAATGAACAAATCTGTTTTGGAAGAAGTACAGCCAGAATGCTCCTTTTTAGAAGCAAGGATGGTGAGACTACGTTTCACGTACTTTGGCCACATTGTCAGGATAGATCAATCACCTGGAGAAGGACATCATACTTGGTAAAGTAGAGGGTCAGCAAAGAACAGGAGGACCCTCAAAGAGATGAACTCACACAGTGGCTGCAACAATGGGCTTAAGCACAATGATCGTGAGGATGGCGCAGCACTGGGCCAGTGTTTTGTTTTGTTGTTCATAGGGTTGCTATGAGTTGGAACCAACTCGATGGCACCTAACAACAACAATTTGTCTTTTTGTTGCGGAGGTGTTGGATTTTCCTATAGGTTTTAGAGATTAAACCTTTGTGGGATTTGTAATAGCCAAAATTTTTTTCCCAGTTTGTAGGTTCTCTTTTTACTCTTTTGATGAAATCTTTTGATGAGCATAAGTGTTTAATTTTTAGAAGACTCAGTCATCTAGCTTCCCTTTTGGAGTTTGTGTGTTTTTGGTTATGGATTGTATCCTGTTAATGCCATGTATTAGGGCCTCTAGCATTGATCCTACTTTTTCTTCTATGATCTTTATAGTGTTTGTAAACCTGCATTTTCTGATTAATGATATAGCAGGAATAAAGTCACCAGGAGAAACTACCTCCACTGGGGTCATATTAAGTAGTCGTGGAGATGGCAGGAAGTGAATCTCACAAAGCAACAAATCTCACAAAACAATGGCTTTCCTTCAGTACACCGTCCTTGATTCTAGTGCCTCCTAAAACTTTTATCTTAATCTGTTTGTCATACGCCTAGCAGCTTCCTCATAGGTGAAGGCTTAAGCTGGTATCCCTCTGTCTCTTAATGACAGCCACTGTTTTGGTGTAACAGCATTGAAGGAGAGTTATGACACATTTAACCAGTCCCATAATTAAGGTAATTCCCAGTTGGATGGCCAAACCTGTCTGGAGGTTTGAACACAACCATGCACCCCATCCAGATGGTAATCAACTGAACAGGTCTTGTAAAAAACTGTTTGGAAGTACATAGGCAGCTTGGGCTCTTTGCCTGGCCAGGGTTTTAGGCATATTTCATGGTAGCTAATTTTTTTTATTGTTTACAAAAATACATAACCATGACCCCCACTAAAGCACAAAACTTTCCCAAAGAGGCTAGGAGATAGTCTAAGGCCAGATTATCTTGGAGAGAGAGAGAGCATATCTGTGCCACTTCTCTGTTTAGTTTATCTAGTGCTCCTCCAAGATTATTTATGGCATCTTCTAGTTTTAATGCAATTGGTTCTGAAACTATTTGGAGGTGGATGATATATCTCTCTACACATGAGATGGCATCACTAGTTACAAATGGGATGATTCCCATAGTAAAACATCCCATAAGTGTCCCCTTTGTAGTTTTTTTTTTTTCCTTCATTTTTTATTGAGTGCTGCATGTGAATGGGCAGAGATTTGTTTTCTAGTCTCAGTTTGATCTGCTCCCTGGAGCTGATACCTGAATCAGCCTCCAGGGAGTTGAGAATGCAAAGTCAAAGTAGGGACTCTATAACAAACATAACAGTTCCCTGTCCAGTTTACTTTGCAACATTTTGTATGCTGTATAGCCCCATGCGAAATATTGCCCCTAATAAGCCCATATGGTCCATAAAGTAGTGTTAAGTATTGCCTAAGGGATTGGGAGTAAGCCCCTCTGGATACCCAAACACTTTGACAGAGTCTTTTATCTAAAGTTCCTCAAGTGTACACTGCATTTGCTCATCTAGCAGGAAAAGCCATACCATATCCTGAAAGGTGTCCATTGCTATTAGGGCATAGACATGGCCTTGTGAGAGCAGCAGAGGTCCTATGAAATCTACCTGCCAACATCTAGCCCGTACTCCTTCTTGGGGTATGTTGCTCAGATGCCTTGTGGAAGTACAGGTTTATAGCTGGCAGGCTTTGCCCTGGTATACAGCAGTACAAGCTTCTAAATGAGTCAAAACAACACCATGATTGGTGGCTGGCAGACATAGTCTCAGGATTCAGGGTCCATGCAGTAATGAATCTAGCTAGCTTCTGATGATTGTTGAGATAGCTCCTTGATCTCCTTGATCGCTGGTCCGTGATGTCTTCTTAATCCGTGTCTTCACTCTGGTACTCTTCTTTGATGGGAGTCTTTCCAGGTGAGACTTCATCCTCTGTGGGCTGAGAGAACAAGGCCTTGGTGCAAGCATGATTGACTCTTTGATTCTATGGGTTTGGATCTTTGTGAAGACCTCAGCCATGAGCATCAACGTAAGTGACAAATATAGTTCCTGGCCAATCATTCGGCTGCTGCCATAGCTCTCACTCTCCAGATAGCAGAGCCTTTAATTTCCAATCTGTGTCCCTCTAGGCACCCGACCTCACTGTCAGCCCATTGGCCACTGCTCAAGAGTCAGTGAAAATGTAAACAGGAGATGCTGGTAAGGAGTGCTATAGGACCATAACCACAGCCCATGGAGAGCTTTTTCTCTTTCCAGTTGTCTGGTGGGCAGGGAAACTGGCTGCTTGCCCAATGTACCCTGGAGGGTTTGAGCTTAGCTGAGCCATCGGTAAACCATCATTGCCCATCCTGGGGGGGCATCTTCAAGCCACAGTCGCCATTGTGCTTTGGGAGACAACATAATATGAAGGGTTTCCTCTGAGTCCTATTCTTCTGTTGGGACACTGGCTACCAATTTATGGAGTCTGAACACTCCCGGGAGCACAAGGTATCCTTGGTCTTGAATGTACCATTTCCATTTAACAATGCTCTATTGTTGGGTTCCTTTAGGGTGGGTATCTGGACTCCCCATTACCAGGACATGATAGGAATTTCCAGGCACATGAGCACCTCTGATTCCTGAGTAATTCGTTTAGTGTCAATGAGGGCCCAATAGCTTGCAAGTAAATTGCCTCTCAAAAGAGGCGTACTGAGTGGCTGCCTCTGGTAACTTCCTAGTCCAGAAACCTAAAGGCTGTCGGGTACCAGTAGAGGCCTTCGATCAGCATGAGTTTGTGTGGCTGATAACCTGGAGTTCAAAGGGAGAGCCTGAATCCCGGGGTTCTAATATCAGAGCAGTTGCCACCATCTTTTTAAAATCTTGGAATGCCTGCTCTTGTTTTGTATCCCATTGGAGGTGTCCTGCTTTTCTGGTCACTTGGTATAAGGAAGCCACAAAAATTCCTAAGTGGGCAATGTGCTGTCTCTAATAGGCAAAAAGGCAAATGAGTTGTGCCTTTTTTTTAGAGGGGGGCCCCTGAGGTATAGTAGCTTTTCCCGGGCTGGATTGGGAATTTGCTTCTGTCTGCTGCCCATACGTGCCCCCAAAAGGTTATCTTCTTTGTTGGACCCTGGATTTTGTCTTGGTTGACAGCCCATTCGTTGTTTTATAGGGTCTCAAACATTTTCTATAGTGTGGCCACTACTGCTAATTCAGTTTCTCCAACCAGCAGCACATCATGTATACACTGTACCCTTTCAAACCCTGGTGGCGTAGTGGTTAAGTGCTATGGCTGCTAACCAAAAGGTTGGCAGTTCAAAACCACCAGGGACTCCTTAGAAACTCTATGGGGCAGTTCTAGTCTGTCTTATAGGGTCGCTATGAGTCGGAATTGACTCGATGGCAATGTTTTTTTTTCAGGCCATGTTATTCCGGCAAAATCCTGCCCCAACCACTGGTGGCACATGGTGGGGAAGTTGAAGTAGCCCTGGGGGAGCACTGTAAAGGTACGTTGTAAGCCACCTCACATGAAGGCAAACTGATCTTGATCTTCTTTCTGAAGAGGTATCCAAAAAAAAAAATTGCCAGGTCCACTACAGCATTTCTATTCTCCCTTTGAAGCATAAATTTTCAGTTTCATTCACTGTATCAGGGACCAAAAACAAAAATCAAACCCACTGCCGTCGAGCCGACTCCGACTCATAGCGACCCTATAGGACAGAGTAGAACTGCCCCATAGAGTTTCCAAGGAGTGCCTGGCAGATTCAAACTGCTGACCTCTTAGTTAGTAGCTGTAGCACTTAACCACTACACCACCAGGGTTTATGGGGCCAAATGGGGAACCTCAGTGTTCAACCTGTGATAGTTCTATAGTTGGGGGCTAGGCTCCTCTGGCCTTCATGACTGACCATACCAGGCTATTGAAAGGGGGAATGGCTGCCAGTAAGACACTTGCTGTAAGCAGGTCTTTTATTAATGAAGTACTGTCCTTTTCTCTAACTGGTATTCGGTATTGTTTTTGCGGTACTGTCTTCCAAGGCTTGAGGAGTTCCAGGGCAGACTTTTGCTAATTCATCCCACAATAATCTCCAGGATCTGTCTTTTTTGGGGAGTATACCCCCTCAGGCATCTATGAATACTGGTTGTGCACTGGTGCAGAAGCTCTATACCAACAATGTATTTGGCAAAGGGAAACACCACCATTGGTGCATGATAGGGCCAAAAGTCTCAACCTCCAAGCAAGACGTGACCTCCCTCTCCCAAACCTTCCTTCTGTGGCTGAAGCCACTCAGCTGGACCTGTTTTCCTTTCCCTTCTGTATCTCCTGGAATAATAGTCAGTTGAGCCCTGTGTCTAGCAGGACCACGTAGGTTTGCATACCCCAGAACCAAACTCATTGCCATCAAGTTGACTCTGACTCGTAGCAACCCTGAAGGATAGAGTAGAACTTCCCCCATGGGGCTTCCAAGACTGTAATCTTTACAAAAGCAGACTGCCACATCTTTTGCCCATGGAGCAGCTGGTGGGTTCATACAGCTGACCTTTCAATTAGCAGCCAAGTGCTTAACCACTGCACTACCAGGTCTCCTTGTAGGTTTGCATAAAAAAAAAAAAACCTCCCCCAAATTCCACCTGCATTTGAATATAGGGTTTCTAGTCCCCTGGAGGAGGACAATGGCCTTGGCCCTACTCCGATTTAACATAGACAAGTCAGGATACATGGAAGAGGTGGGCCCAATTTTGGTGTCCTTCTTACCCTCAGGTTCCCTTGCCTCTCCTTTTGGAGCCAAGTGAATTTCTGTCAACTCCTCTGGTTCTTTGTGGACAGACCTAACAGGTGGTGCCCATGCCACACCAGGGATGTACTTTCCTGCCTCCAGTGCCTTCATTTGGGGGCCCCCCTCTATCTTACATTTTTCCCACATTTCTGGAGTCAGGAGACTATCAATCAAACTTTTATCTATCCCTTGGATCTAACAACCATAAAACATAGCCTTGCATTTGGGGACCCCAGCTGCGGGGGCAGAGGATGTGTGGCATATCCAACTGCCTTGTCCCATCCCTCTGGGAGAAGGACACCTAGTTGTTACTGCCATCACTTTCTTTTTCCCAGGGGAGGGGTCTGATGATGTCCAGGCCAGAAATGTACAATCAGGGCTAAATATCCATTCACTCATTCTCACCTGGCGCAGAGTCATCATTGCCTCTTCCTCAGTTTGCAAGGACTTGGTAGCAATATGAAGCAAATCTCCTAGTGTGGGGTAGGCAGGCCTTTACCTAGTGTATAGCCCACCTGAACAGGAGCCATGGAAGGGGTCCCTCTGCCAGGAGTGGCAGCTGCAGCTGTCCAGACTTCCATTGTACTGGAGATGTCAGAGCCACTGGCATGGCACCAGCTGTAGCTGCCCCAGCAGCTGAAGGCTCTGCGTCTGCAAGATAGGATTAGCAGCCAGCCTCCCCACAGTTGCCGTTCTGACTTGTTCATTAAAATTGTCTGTGGGAAGGCAGGGCCAAGATAGAGGAATAGTCAGATGCTTCCTGTTGTCTCTCTTACAACAAAGAGGAGAAAAAACAAGTGAACCAATTATATATGACAGTCTAGGGGCCCTAATCATCAAAGATAAAGCTGAAGAATTGGACTAGGAGGGTGGAAGGAGAGACAATTCAAAAGCAGTGAAGTACCGGTCACGAGGTTACTAGCACCCTTTTGGCTGGGTCTGCATGGCGCCTGCAGGCTGGGGCAAGCAGCAGTGTTCAGGGAAGCCCAAGCCCGATGCCGCTGAGTGGATTCCAACTCATAGCGACCCTATAGGACAGAGTAGAACTGCCCCATAGAGTTTCCAAGGAGCACCTGATGGATTTGAACTGCTGAACTTTTGGTTAGCAGCTGTAGCCCTTAACCACTAGGCCACCAGAGTTTCCTGTTCTGGGAAGAGCCTTTCCATATCAGGTGTGGCCAGGAGGCGGCAAGTCTGCACACACCTCTGGAGCTGGGTAGGAATGCAGTGGACCTGCAAAAGTTAAGTGCAAGCTTCTAACCTCACCCACCCAACCTCCCCACTCTTCTCTGACAACAGTCCCTCAGTATTAAAAAATGCCATGACTCCTAAGCCGAGAACTCAGGGCTCTCCATGCCCACACCAGCCTCACTGCCACTTTGCCCAGCAACTAGCATAAAGGGTCCATGGGCTTGCAGCGCCCTCTCACCCCTGTCCAGACCTGTATGAACTGATTCAACACCACACGCCCTCATTAGAATAAAACACCCGAAGCCAGTTTTCAACTGCAGCAGCCAAGGAGAAGCTGCAGATTTGTGATATTTGACAGAGCCCAGCCCCCTAAGCAGAGGCTTCACCCACTCATACCAGGGGCCTGAGGGCTGGTGGTACCACCCACTCCAATTAGTCAGTGTCTTCTGTGCAGCTTGGACTTCCTCCTTCAGTACCATTGGTTCCTGATCATATGCTACCTCTTGAAATGGTTGAACATCGACTAGTTCCTTTTGGTAAAATGACTCTGTATATTCCTACCATCTTCTTTGATGCTTCCTGCATCCTTTAATATTTTCCCCACAGAATCCTTCACTATTGCAACTTGAGGCTTGAATCTTTTCTTCAGTTCTTTCAGCTTGAGATATGCCAAGCATGTTCTTCCCTTTTTGTTTTCTATCTCCAGCTCTTTGCACATGTCATTATACTACTTTACTCTGTCTTTTTGAGCCACGCTTTGAAACCTTCCGTTCAGTTCTTGTACTTCATCATTTCTTCCTTTTGCTTTAGCTGCTTGACGTTCTAGAGCAAGTTTCAGAGTCTCTTCTGATCCATTTTGGTCTTTTCTTTCCTTTCTGTCTTTTTAATGACCTCTTGCTTTATATATGATATCCTTGATATCACTCCACAAATCGTCTGGTCTTCGGTCACTAGTGTTCAACACGTCAAATTTATTCTTGGGTTGGTCTCTAAATTCAGGTGGGATACACTCAAGGTCATACTTTGGCTCTTGTGGAATTTTCTAATTTTCTCCAGTTTCAACTTAAACTTGCATATGAACAATGAATGGTCTGTTCCACAGTCGGCCACTGGCCTTGTTCTGACTGATGATATTGAGCTTTTCCATCGTCTCTTTCCACAGATGTAGTCTATTTTATTCCTGTGTATTCCATCTGGTGAGGCCCATATGTACAGTCGCTGTTTATGTTGGTGAAAAAAGGTATTTACAATGAAGTCACTGGTCTTGCAAAATTCTGTCATGAGATCTCTGGCATAGTTTCCATCACCAGGCCATATTTTCTAACTACTGATCCTTCCTCTTTGTTTCCAACTTGCGCAATCTACTCACCTGTGATTATCAATGCATCCTGATTGCATGCTGGATCAATTTCAGACTGCAGAAGCTGGTAAATATCTTCATTTTCTTCATCTTTGATCTTAGTGGTTGGTGCGTAAATTTGAATAATTGTCATATTAACTGGTCTTCCTTGTAGGCATATGGATATTATTCTATCACTGACAGCATTGTACTTCAGGATAGATTTTGAAAAGTTCTTTTTGATGATGAATGCAACACCATTCCTCTTCAAGTTGTCATTCCTGCCATTATATACCATGTGATCGTCCAATTCAAAATGGCCAATGCCAGTCCATTTCAACTCACTAATGCCTAGGATATCGATGTTTATGCATTCCATTTCATTTTTGACGATTTCCAATTTTCCTGGATTCATACTTTGTACATTGCATGTTTCAATTGTTAATGGATATTTGTAGCTGTTTCTTCTCATTTTGAGTCACGCCACATCAGCAGATGAAGGTCTTGAAAGCTTGACTCCATCCATGTCATTAAGGCCAGTTCTACTTTGAGGAGAAAGCTCTTCCACAGTCATCTTTTGAGTGTCTTCCAAATTGTGGGGCTCATTTTCTGGCACTATATCAGACAATGTTCTGCTGCTATATATAAGGTTTTCACTGGCTAATTCTTTTCAGACGTAGACTGCTGGGTCCTTCTTCCTAGTCTGTCTTAGTCTGGAAGCTCAGCTGAAACCTGTCCACCATGGGTGACCCTGCTGGTATCCGAATACCAGTGGCATAGCTTCCAGCATCACAGCAACACACAAACCCCCACAGTATGAGAAACTGACAGACACATGGGGGCCCCTAGATGTACAGCACGTTTATTTTATTGCTCCCCAGCTGTTTTTAACCTTACATCTAGTCCTGTCATCATCTCATGGCAGAAAGCTGGACTCTGAATTGCTGTTCGTTCCTTTATACTTATGAAAATTTATCTACTTGATGTCTCCAGTTATAACTGCCTTCAAGTAACAACTATGATAAAAAGATAGACTTAACTGTTTACTCTCCCTCAGTCAATTACCCCCACAACTACAGCATAGTCATTAAGAGTATTAAGACTCTGATATCAGACTTCCTGAGTTGGAATCAAGGTCCATCATTCACTTAATCAGTTATGTGATACTTGGGCAAGGTGCTTAAACCCTCTGAGTCTCAGTTACTTCACCTGTAAAAATAGCAACTACAGCACAATTATTATTATTATTTAGAAAAGGTTTAATAAAACAATTAATGTAAATAGCCTAGCATAGTGCCTGGCATATAGTGAGCTTTCAATAAAACTAGCTCTTAGTATCCAACATATTGCTACCAACCCTGACCACATTGTTGCTTATTCAAAACCTCTCATAACTCCTTCAGATTAAAGTCCAAGGGCCTTAACCTGTCATTCTAACCTCTTCATTGATTTAACACAACCTATTTTTTTCTTCCACCATAATGCATACTAATGCACCTCCATAATTCACTCTTGCACCCCCATGCTTTAATCAGACTGGATTATTCACTGTCCTACAAATACATCCCTTTTTTTCTTCCTTTTTTTTTTTAACCTTTACTCCTATTTCATCCACCTGGGATGCAGTTCCTTCTTTATCAACCTAAAAATTCTTTATATTCTTTAAGATCCATCCCAAATGTCATTTTTTAAGGAAAATCCTCGAACCCCTCCAGTCAATAATGGTGTTTTCTCATTTGTCTTTTCATAGAATTTTCTGTTAGCACTTCTATCATCTTATTATTATGTTTTAATATCTATTATAACTAATGTACCTGCATTGATCTCTTCCTGTTTCTTTGGTGAAATGTCTATTCATTTGCCCACCTTTTGATTGGTTGTCTTTTTGTTGTTAAATTGTCAAAATTTTATATATATTTTGATTATTACATTCTTATCAGATATGATTTCCAAAGCTATTCTCCCAGTTGTTAGCTTGTCTTTTCACTTTTTTTGTAAAATCTTTTGATGAACAACAGTTTTTAAATTTTATGAGGTCCAATTTATTTATCTTGTCTTTTGCTCTTTGTGCTTTTGTTACTATATTAGATAATCCATTGTTAAAAGCTAGGCCCAATAGCCTTGCCCTTGCATTTTCATCTACAAATTCTATAGGTTTAATTTTCTTTTTAAAAAAATAATTTTTATTGTGCTTTAAGTGAAAGATTACAAATCAGGTCAGTCTCTCACATAAAAACTTATACACAACTTGTATATTCCCAATTACTTCCCCCTCCCCGCCCCCTGTGAGACACCCCGCTCCCTCCTTCTACTCTCTCTTTTCGTGACCATTGTGCCAGCTTCTAAGCCCCTCTTCCCTTGCATCTCCCCTCCAGGCAGAAGACGCCAACATTGTCTCAAGTGTCCACCCTAGCCAAGTAGCTCATGCCTCCTCAGCATCCCTCTCCAACCCATTGTCCAATCCAATCCATGTCTGACAAGCTGGCTTCAGGGATGGTTCCTGTAGTGGGCCGACAGAAGGCCTTGGAACCATGATCATCGGGGTCCTTCCAGTCTCAGTCAGACCATTAAGTCTGGTCTTTTTATGAGAATTGGGGTCTGCATCCCACTGTTCTCCTGCTCCTGCAGGGGTTCTCTGTTGTGTTCCCTGTCAGGGCAGTCATTGGTTGTGGCCAGGCACCATCTAGTTCTTCTGGTCTCAGGATGATGTAGTCTCTGGTTCATGTAGCCCTTTCTGTCTCGGCTCGTTATTATCTTGTGTTCTTGGTGCTCTTCATTATCCTTTGATCCAGGCGGGTTGAGACTCATTGATGCATCTTACATGGCTGCTTGCTGGAATTTAAGACCCCAGACGCCACTCTTCAAAGTAGGATACAGAATGTTTTCTTAATAGATTTTATTATGCCAATTGACTTAGATGTTCCCTGAAACCATGGTCCCCAAACCCCTGTCCCTGCTTTGCTGACCTTCAAAGTATTCAGTTTATTTAGTAAACTTCTTTGCTTTTGGTTTAGTCCGGTTGTGCTGACCTCCACTGTGTTGAGTGTTTTCCTTCCCTTCACCCAAAGTAGTTCTTGTCTACTATCTATTTAGTAAATACCCCTCTCCAACCCTCCCTCCCTCCCCCCTCTCGTAACCACAAAAGAGTGTGTTCTTCTGTTTAAACTATTTCTCAAGATCTTATAATAGTGGTCTTATACAATATTTGTCCTTTTGCAACTAATTTCAGTCAGCATAATGCCTTGCAGGTTTCTCCATGTTATGAAATGTTTCACAGATTCATCACTGTTCTTTATCAATGCATAGTATTACATTGTGTGACTATACCATAATTTCTTTATCCATTCATCCGTTGATGGGCACCTTGGTTGGTTCCATCTTTTTGCTATTGTTAACAGAGCTGCAGTAAACATGGGTGTGCATATATCTATTCGTGTAAAGGCTCTTATTTCTCTAGAATATATTCTGAGGAGTGGGATTTTTTTTTATGGTAGTTCTATTTCTAGCTTTTTAAGGAAGTGCCAAATCGATTTCCAAAGTGGTTGTACCATTTTACATTCTCACCAGCAGTATATAAGTGTTCCAATCTCTCTACAGCCTCTCCAACATTTATTATATTGTGTTTTCTGGATTAGTGCCAGCCTTGTTGGAATGAGATAGAATCTCATTGTAGTTTTGATGTGCATTTCTCTAACAGCTAATGATCGAGAACATTTCCTCATGTATCTGTTAGCTGCCTGAATGTCTTCTTTGGTGAAGTGCCTGTTCATATCCTTTGCCCATTTTTTAATTGGGTTGTTTGTCTTTTTGTGGTTGAGTTTTAGCAGAATCATGTAGATTTTAGAGATCAGGAGCTGGTCGGAGATGTCGTAGCTGAAAATTTTTTCCCAGTCTGTTGTTGTTAGGTGCCGTCAAGTCGGTTTCGACTCATAGCGACCCTATGCCCAACAGAACAAAACACTGCCCGGTCCTGAGCCATCCTTACAATCGTTGATATGCTTGAGGTCATTGTTGCAACCACAGTGTCAATCCACCTCATTGAGGGTCTTCCTCTTTTCCGCTGACCCTGTATTCTGCCAAGTATGATGTCTTCTTCAGGGACTAGATCCCCCCTGACAACATGTCCAAAGTATGTAAGACGCAGTCTCGCCATCCTTGCCTCTAAGGAGCATTCTGGCCACACTTCTTCCAAGACAGATTTGTTCATTCTTTTGGCAGTCCATGGTATATTCAATATTCTTCACCAAGACCACAATTCAAAGGCATCAATTCTTTGGTCTTCCTTATTCATTGTCCAGCTTTCACATACATTTGATGCAATTAAAAATACCATGGCTTGGGGTCAGGCACACCTTAGTCTTCAAGGTGACATCTTTCCTTTTCAAAACTTTAAAGAGGTCCTTTGCAGCAGATTTACCCAATGCAATGTGTCGTTTGATTTCTTGACTGCTGCTTCCATAGGTGTTGATTGTGGATCCAAGTAAAATAAAATCCTTGACAACTTCAGTCTTTTCTCCATTTATCATAATGTTGCTCATTGGTCCAGTTGTGAGGATTTTTGTTTTCCTTATGTTGAGATGCAATCCAAACTGAAGGCTGCGGTCTTTTAACTTCATTAGTAAGTGCTTAAAATCCTCTTCACTTTCAGCAAGCAAGGTTGTGTCAACTGCATAAGGCAGGTTGTTAATGAGTCTTCCTCCAATCCTGATGCCCCGTTCTTCTTCATATAGTCCAGCTTCTCAGATTATTTGCTCAGCATACAGATAGAATCAGTCTGCAGGTGGTCTTTTACTCTTTTGGTGAAGTCTTTAGATGAGCACAGGTGTTTGATTTTTAGGAGCTCCCGGTTATCTGGTTTCTCTTCGGCATATTTGGTAATGTTTTGTATTCTGTTTATGCCATGTATTAGGGCTCCTAACGTTGTTCCTCTTTTTTCTTCCATGATCTTTATCATTTTAGATTTTATGTTTAGGTCTTTGATCCATTTGGAGTTAGTTTTTGTGCATGGTGTGAGGTATGGGCCCTGTTTCATTTTTTTGCAGATGGATATCCAGTTATGCCAGCACCATTTGTTAAAAAGACAATCTTTTCCCCAATTAGCTGACACTGGGCCTTTGTCAAGTATCAGCTGCTCATACGTGGATGGATTTATATCTGGATTCTCAATTCTGTTCCATTGGCCTATGTGTCTGTTGTTATACCAGTACCAGGCTGTTTTGAATACTGTTGTGGTATAATAGGTTCTAAAGTCAGGTAGAGTGAGTCCTCCCACTTTGTTTTTTTTTAGTAATGCTTTACTTATCCAGGGCTTCTTTCCATTCCATATGAAGTTGGTAATATGTTTCTCCATGTCATTAAAAAATATCGTTGGAATTTGGATCTGAAGTGCATTGTATCTATAGATGGCTTTGGTAGAATGGACATTTTTACTATGTTAAGTCTTCCTATCCATGAGCAAGGTATGTTTTTCTACTTATGTCGGTCCCTTTTGGTTTCTTTTAGTAGTACCTTGTAGTTTTCTTTGTATAGGTCTTTTACATCTTTGGTAAGATTTATTCCTAAGTATTTTATCTTCTTGCGGGCTACTGTGAATTGCATTGATTTGGTGATTTCCTATTTGATGTTCCTTTTGTTGATGTAGAGGAATCCAAGTGATTTTTTGTATGTTTATCTTATAACCCGAGACTCTGCTGAACTATTAGTTTCAGTAGTTTTCTGTAGGATTCCTTAGGGTTTTCTGTGTATAAGATCATGTCATCTGCAAATAGAGATAATTTTACTTCTTTCTTGCCAATCTGGATGCCCTTTATTTCTTTGTGTAGCCTATCACTCTGGCTAGGACCTCCAGCACAATGTTGAATAAGAGTGGTGATAAAGGGCATCCTTGTCTGGTTCCCGTTCTCAAAGGAAATGCTTTCAGGCTCTCTCCATTTAGGATGATGTTAGCTGTTGGCTTTGTATAAATGCCCTTTATTATGTTTAGGAATTTTCCTTCAATTCCTATTTTGCTGAGAGTTTTTGTCATGAATGGGTGTTGGACTTTCTCAAATGCCTTTTCTGCATCAACTGTTAAAATTATGTGGTTCTTGTCTTTTGTTTTATTTATGTGATAGATTACATTAATTGTTTTTCTAATATTGAACCATTCTTGTATAAAAAAAAACCAAACCCACTGCCGTCGAGTCAATTCCGACTCATTGCGACCCTATGGGACAGAGTAGAACTGCCCCATAGAGTTTCCAAGGAGCGCCTGGGAGATTTGAACTGCCAACCTCTTGGTTAACAGCTGTAGCACTTAATCACTACACCACCAGGGTTTCCATCCTTGCACCTGGTATAAATCACACTTGGTCATGGTGGATTATTTTTTGGATATGTTGTTGAATTCTATTGGCTAGAATTTTGTTGAGGATTTTTGCATCTATGTTCACGAGGCATAGAGGTCTATAATTTTCTTTTTTGTGTTGTCTTTAGCTGGTTTTTTTTTATCAGGGTTATGCTGGCTTCATAGAATGAGTTAGGCACTATTCCGTCCTTTTCTATGCTTTCAAATGCCTTCAGTAGTAGTACTGTTAACTCTTCTCTGAAAGTTTGGTAGAACTCCGCAGTGAGGCCGTCTGGACCAGGGCTTTTTTTCTTGGGAGTTTTTTGATTACCTTTTCAATCTCTTTTTTTTGTTATGGGTCTATTTAGTTTTTCTACTTCTGTTTGTATTAGTTTAGGTAGGTAGTGTGTTTCTAGGAATTCAGCCATTTCTTCTAGGTTTTAAATTCGTTAGAGTACAATTTTTCATAGTAATCTGATATGATTGTTTTTATTCCAGTTGGGTCTGTTGTGATATGGCCCATCTCATTTCTTATTTGGATTATTTGTTTCTTTTCCTGTATTTCTTTAGTTAGTCTGGCCAATAGTTTATCAATTTTGTTAATTTTTCAAAGAACCAGCTTTTGGCCTTGTTAACTCTTTCAATTGTTTTTCTATTCTCTATTTCATTTAATTCTGCTCTAATTTTTATTCTTTGCTTTCTTCTGGTGCCTGACAGTTTCTTTTGTAGCTCTCTTTCTATTTGTTCAAGTTGTAGGGACAGTTCTTTGATTTTTGGCTCTTTCTTCTCTATGTATGTGTGCATTTATTGATATAAATTGACCTCTGAGCACCGCTTTCGCTGTGTCCCAAAGGTTTTGATAGGAAGTGTTTTCAGTCTTGTTGAATTCTATGAATTTCTTTATTCCCTCCTTAATGTCTTCTATAACGCAGTCTTTTTTGAGCAGGGTATTGTTCGGTTTCCAGTTATTTGATTTCTTTTCCCTGATTTTTCTGTTATTGATTTCTACTTTTATGGCCTTACAGTCTGAGAAGATGCATTGTAATATTTCGATGTTTTGGATTCTGCAAAGACTTATTTTATGACCTAATACGTGATCTATTCTAGAGAATATTCCATGTGCACTAGCTGTTGGGTGGAGTGTTCTGTATAACTCTACAAGGTCAAGTCGGTTGATGGTAACAATTAGATCTTCCGTGTCTCTATTGATTTTCTTACTGGATGTCCTATCCTTCACCGAAAGTGGTGTGTTGAAATCTCCTACTGTAATTGTGGAGGTGTCTATCTCGTTTTTCAATTCTGTTATTAAAGTTTGTTTTATGAATCTTCCACCCCTATCATTGGGTGCATAAATATTTAATATGGTTATATCTTCCTGGTAAATTGTCCCTTTAATCATTATGTAGTGTCCTTCTTTATCTTTTGTGGTGGATTTAACTTTAAAGTCTATTTTGTCAGAAATTAATATCGCCACTCCTGCTCTTTTTTGATTGTTGTTTGCTTGATATATTTTTTTCTGTCCTTTGAGTTTTAGTTTATTTGGGTCTCTAAGTCTAAGGTGTGTCTCTTGTAGGCAGCATATAGACGGATCATGTTTTTTTATCCAGTCTGCAACTCTCTGTCTCTTTATTGGTGCATTTAGTCCATTTACATTCAGCGTAATTAAAGATAAGTGTAAGTTTAGTTCTGACATTTTGATGCCTTTCTTGTGTGTTGTGGACAATTACATTTTCCACTTACTTTTTTGTGCTGAGAAGTTTTTCTTTGTAGAATGTGTGTTCCTCCTTTTCATAGTAGTTGAATTTATTTTTGCTGAGTCGTGATGTTTATCTTGGTTTTTATTTTGAAGTATGGAATTGTTAGGTCTCTTTGTGGTTACCTTAATATTTACCCCTATTTGACTAAGTAAAAACCTAACTTTTATCACCCTATATTGTCTTGGTTTCCTTTCTATATGGAAGATCTATGCCTCCTGTATTTAATCCCTCTTTTTTGACTATTGTCATCTTTTTCATGATGACATCAATGATTCTGTTTTGAGCAATTTTATTTTTAATTAGTCTTATTTTGTTTTTGTGATTTCCCTATCTGAATTGATATCCAGATGTTTTGTTCTGTGACCTTGTGTTGTGTTGGTATCTGATATTACTGATTTTCTGATCAAAGAATTTCCTTTAGTAATTCTTACAGTTTTGGTTTGGTTTTTGCAAATTCTTTAAGCTTGTGTTTATCTGTAAATGTCTTAATTTCACCTTCATATTTGAGAGAGAGTTTTGCTAGATATATGATTCTTGGCTGGCAGTTTTTCTCTTTCAGTGCTCTGTATATGTCATCCTATTGTCTTCTTGCCTGCATGGTTTCTGCCAAGTAGTCCAAACTTATTCTTATTGATTCTCCTTTGTAGGTGACTTTTTGTTTATCTTTTTCTGCTTTTAAAATTTTCTCTTTATCTTTGGTTTTGGCAAGTTTGATGATAATATGTCTTGGTGATTTTCTTTTGGGATCTATTGTATGGGGTTTGATGAGCATCTTGGATAGATATCTTTTCATCTTTCACGATGCCAGGGAAGTTTCCTGCCAACAGATCTTCAACTATTCTTTCTGCATTTTTTGCTATCCCTCCCTGTTCTGGAACTCCAATCACACCCAAATTATACTTCTTGATAGAATCCCACATGATTCTTAGGGTTTCTTCATTTTTTTTTTTAATTCTTTTTTCTGATTTTTCTTCAACTATATTGGTGTCAATTGCCTTATCCTCCATCTCCCCTACTCTGCATTCCTATTCCTCGATTCTGCTCCTCTGACTTCCTACTGAGTTATCTAATTCTGTAATTTTATTGTTAATCTTTTGGATTTCTGAAAGCTGTCTCTCTGTGGATTCTTGCAGCTTATTATTTTTTCACTATGTTCTTGAATAATCTTTTTTATTTCTTCACTGCTTTATCTGTGTGTTCCTTGGCTTTTTCTTTAAATTGCCTTATTTCATTTCTGAGGTCATCCCTGATGTCTTGAAGCATTCTGTATATTAGTTTTTTTTTATTCCTCATCCGGCAATTCCAGGCATGTATCTACATCTGAGAATGATTTTGATTCTTTGATTTTGGGGTTTGTAGAAGCAATCATGGTCTACTTCTTTATGTGATTTGGTATTGACTGCTGTCTCCAAGCCATCTATAAGATATTGTAATGTTTTCTTTTATATTTGCTCACTGAGTCTTATCTTCTAGTTTTGTTTTGTTACAATACACCCAGGTGGGCTACTAGATTACACTATCTTGATTGCTGTAGCTTTTGAATCACTTATGTCCTGTTGCCAGCTGGTCTGAGCTGTTATCAGGTATATAAGCCTATGAGTCCCTTCACTATTCTTGAATAGAATCAGCTCAGGTGTCCTGATAGTGGGTCACCTAGTGTGTGGTATAGGCTCTCACCTATTAACTTAGAGAAGTAGTGGTGATGGTTGTATGTGCCAGTTTCTAGTAGCAGCAGGGGGTCACACTCCGGGGAGGGCAGGATGCTGACAGCCTTCCTCCAAGTGTCAGTGAGGTAGGAGTGGCACTATTCTCTGGAGTGCTCTGGTGGGTGGGCTCTGCAGCTGAACCTTAGGCACCCAATGCTTATACCTCTATAAATTGGTAGGCTTCACTATCCTCAGTTCCCTTTAGCAGGTGGCTAGGTGGTGTGGGTGGAGCCTCAGCCATCAGTTCCCTGGTGTGGATCAGTGAGGGCTCTGTTTAATAGGTAGAGAGGTATCTGACCTCCAAAACTTGCCTTTCCACTGTTCAGCTAAAACACTTACAGTCAGATCTCTATCAGAATTGTCTTTGCATTATAATAGCCACCTGGTTCCCTGTAGGGATGAAAGCCAAAGACTGTGGATCTCTTATGCCTGGATGGAGCTGCTTCTCTATTGTTATTCCAGTTTAGGGAAGTCAGGGAAGTATTTTTCCTTTGATTGTTAAATGCTGCTTTTCTCAGTCCAGGAGAATGGGTTAGAAAAGAAAGAAGAAAAAAACTGGCAGTGCACTTCACTCTCTAGCCCAGGGAATTCCAATGTTAATGAAGCCAGCTGGGGCAGGAAGGGGAGGGATCAGATAGATAGTAGAGAGTAGCACTGGCAAGATGGACAAAGTTACTAATCTTGTTTCGTGAGGACTGTTTTTTCTGAGATTCCAGAGGGGTGTATAGCTTGTGTGTGCTGGCTGGATCCCCGCTGAGACTGCCCCAGAGGGTTAGGGCTATGTCTTGTGCTTGCACCGTCTCAGAAGGCCGCAGTCAGCTCCTCCACATTTAGTTCAGAGCCCAGCACCAAGGTTTCCTGTCTGGGATGCTGCGCTCCAGGCTCCAAAACTAGTCACTGCTTCCCTGTGGTTTTTTGTTTGCCTGACAGCCACATTGGGGTGCAGCCTGCGTCAATTGGCTGGGCCCCCTCCGAGGTTGGTCCCGAGGGTTAGGCCTGCATCTGTGCTTGCCCCATCTCAGTAATCTGCAATCAGCCCCACCACTCTGGCACCAGGGAACTGTGAGGGCTCAAGGCTGTGGTGTGGCACACTGGCTCCGGAAGTGATCACTGCTTCAGCATGTGGCTTTTCGCTCCCCTGTCAGTCAGGTCAACTCCTTAGTTCTGTGTTTGATGATCAGGGTTTGTATATTGTCCTGTATGTAATCGATTCACTTGTTTTTTTTGAGTCTTTGTTGCAAGAGGGATAAGTGGAAGCTTATACCTTGTCAGCCATCTTGGTCCTGCCTTAATTTTCATATTAAGTCCTTAATCCACTTTAAATTTGTTTTTGTGTATGGTGTGAGCCATGGGTCCTGTTTGATTTTTCTGTAGGTGGAAATCCATTTTCCCGACACCATTTATTGAAGAGACACTTCTTTCCCCACGGAATGGACTCATCCCCCTTGTCAAAAATTAATTGACTATGGATGTGTGAATTTATTTCTGGACTCTCAATTCTATTTCATTAGTCTATGTATCTATTATTATACCAGTACAAGGGTGTTTTAATTATTGTAGCTGTATGTTTTAAATAAGGGTAAGTCCTCCTACTTTGATTTTTTCTTTTAAAATTGTTATAGCTATTTGGGGCCTTTTGTGAAGAGAGGGAGAAAGAGAGAGAGAGAGGCCGAGAAATAACAATGCTCAAGGCATTCTTTTTGGCTCAAAGAAGACTTCAGTGATAATTTTTAATGTTTAAAGTTTAAAAATTATCTCAAGGTAATAGTTTCATGAGTTCATCCAGCCTAGATGGTTCCAGAAATCTGAATTCCATTGAGAATCTGAAATTCTTTTTTTCCCTGTTTTGATAAGGATCCTTCTATAGAATCTTCTATTAAAAAAAAAAAAAAACTTTTAGTAATGGCACCACCCAGTTCTTCTTGCCTCATGGCAAAGGAAGCAGTTTTTCATGGAGGTAACCAGACGTCCAATCTGTCTCCTGCTCTAATTCTTCACTCTCCTTTTTCTTCTGCTACTCCAGGTGAATGGAGACCTATTGGTATAGCTTGGAAGGCTGCTTGCTAGCTTTTGAGACCCCAGGCACTATGTTATGACCTGGGAGGTGGAACAGAAGTACAGAAACAATATTATGCCAATTGATTGGGATGTACCTCAAAACTGTGACAGTAAAACTCCATACTAAGAAAACACGTCCTGTGAGGTTTTGGTTGTACCTAAGTGGCCTCAACGACTGCTTTTTTTTTCTGTAAAAAAAGTCAGGAAATGTGTGTGTCAGGGTTGTATTCTTTCACCATACCTGTTCAATCTGTATGCTGAGCAAATAATATGAGAAGCTGGACTATATGAAGAAGAATGGGTCATCAGGATTGGAGGAAGACTCATTAACAACCTGTGTTACGCAGATGACACAACCTTGCTTCCTGAAAGTGAAAAGGACTTGAAGCACTTACTAATGAAGATCAAAGACCACAGCCTTCAGTATGGATTGCACCTCAACATAAAGAAAACAAAAATCTTCACAACTGGACCAGTGAGCAACATCATGATAAACGGAGGAAAGATTGAAGTTGTCAAGGATTTTATTTTACTTGGATCCACAGTCAACACCCATGGAAGCAGCAGTCAATAAATAAAAAGATGCACTGCATTCAGTAAATCTGCTGTAAAGGACCTCTTTAAGGTGTTGAAGAGCGAAGATGTCACCTTGAAGATTAAGGTGCACCTGACCCAAGCCATGGTAT
The DNA here is from genome assembly GCF_024166365.1 of Elephas maximus indicus. Taxonomy (NCBI): domain Eukaryota; kingdom Metazoa; phylum Chordata; class Mammalia; order Proboscidea; family Elephantidae; genus Elephas; species Elephas maximus. The sequence continues at coordinate 86,744,583 of NC_064846.1, forward strand.
TTTAAATCACATCGTATGCAGGTGAAAACTGGGCAATGAATAAGGAAGACCGAAGAAGAATTGACGCCTTTGAGTTGTGTTGCCAAAGAATATTGAATATACCATGGACTGCCAAAAGAATGAACAAATCTGTTTTAGAAGTGCAACCAGAATGCTCCTTAGAAGCAAGGATGGCAAGACTGCATCTTACATACTTTGGACATGTTGTCAGGAGGGATCAGTCTCTGGAGAAGGACATCATGCTTGGCAAAGTACAGGATCAGTGGAAAAAAGGTGTATTGACACCGTGGCTGCAACAATGAGCTCAAGCATAGCAATGATTGTAAGGATGGCGCAGGACCGGGCAGTGTTTCGTTCTGTTGTGCATAGGGTCGCTGAGTCGGAACCAACTCAAGAGCACCTAACAGCAACAACATATATTACAATGTTTGCCAATTCCACATTTTTTAGGTGTACTGCACAGTGATATCAATTACATTAATCAGTTGTGCAACCATTACACTTAATCAATGCCCAATTTCCCATTACCATATGTAGAAACTTACTACTTATCAAACAATGTTTCTCCTTCCTCCCTTGCTCCAAGTATCCTCTAATAAACCTTGGTCTCTATATATTTGTCTAGTTTTGGTATGTTATATCAATGGAATAAAATAATATGTGTCCTTTTGTGATTGACTTATTTCACTCAGCATTTAATGTGTTTAAAATTTTTGAGAATTGTTTTGTGGCCTAGCATGCGATCTATTCTGGAGATGACTCATGTATACCTTAGAAAAATATGTATTGTTCTGATGATGGGTGTTCTATATAAGTCCATTGGTTTTAATCTGTTTATGGTGTTAAGTCCTCTATGTCTTTACTAATCTCATTTTTAGATGTTCTGTCCAGTGCTGAAAGTGGTGTGCTATTTAGGAGTTATTTATTACTCCTTTCAGATCTGTCAGTATTTGCTATATATATTTTGAAGCAAGGATGTTAGGTGCATATATATTTATAATTGTCATGTCTTCTTAACACATTGACCCTTTTATTATTATATAATGCCATTCTTCATCTCTTATGATATTTGATTGAAAATCTATTATATTTGCTATCCATATGGCCACTCCTACTCTCGTTTGGTTTCTAGTTGTATGGAATATTCTTTTCCAGCCTTTCACTTTCAGACTGTTTGTATCCCTGGGCCTAAGATGTGTCTCTTACAGACAGCATAAAGATGGATCATATTTTTTTATCTATTCTGATGTTCTCTGCCCTTTGAATGGATCACTCCATACTTTTAACTTCTTATTTAAGCCAAATTACAGCATCTTTCACACTAAAGTTGAATTTGAGTAGAGTAACTGCTGCTTTCTTTGTTTTAGTTGCACTATTTGGATTGCTTTCTTTCTTTTATTGAGGATATAGAAATTAATTTTTCATAAACTGTTGAGGATGAAAGAAACAGTAATTATTTGTAAAAAAAAATTATATTCCATGTAAGTAAATTCATATTATAATAAAGAATATAAATTATATTTAAATCGTATATATAAAATATATTTTACATTTATAAAATATAGCTTTAGTCAAATTCTCAAATGCATTTTTTAAAGTTTAAGTACCATTAAGCCACTGTATACCGTAATGTTGGCTTCCACGCTTAAGACATATCACCAAGGAAGGGATATTAGTTCTCTGAAATCATAGTTGATGTAGAATCACATTCAGAGCAACCATATGTGGAATATTGTCTGTATGTGTAGGTTTTGGGCCCAGGAGAAAGCCATCCAGTTGCAAAACTCAAGACAATAGTATTCCCATGGAATAAATTAGAAATAGTGCCCTTCTGGAGTTGTACAGTTGTACCTTGACCCAGTAACTGATTTTACATAAATTTAGATTATATCAGATAATATATCACCTCAAGATAGTATCTATCTGTGATATCATGGAAGGTGAAAAAAATGTACACAAAAGAGGTCATTTTGATAAGGATAATGGGGAGAAAAAAATCTAGAGGGTCATCTCAAATTTCCTGGGCTCTTTTCTTTCATGTCTGACACATGGAGGAGGAAGGAAAATGAATTGAGATATTTATTTCTCTGGCTCTCCTCCTTGGGGTTACTTAGGGCTGGTTGCATCTTTCCACACACACAAAAAAAGGCAATCCTTTCAAGGCAGCACTCTTTGCACTCTTTATACAACTCTGTCTTTCTCATTTCTAGTAATTGCTTTCTTCTCTTGCAAGTTCAGGCTTAGAAGTGAGAAAAGAGTAATCTTTTCAAAATGAAAATCTGATTATGTCACTCACATGCTAAAAATGTTTCAATTGCCAAATCCAACTAGAATCAGGAGGGAACGGGACCCTGTGTATTTGGTTCATACATGATAACCTATTAGGACAGAGACTTGGGTGGAGAAGAGTGAAAAGTGGGCCTGCAGGGGCAAACAATACAGTTGGCATATGTAGTCACCACCTCATGATGTTCACCTCTGAACAAATCTTGCATTGGTACGTGTACTTGGCTAAAGCTAGGTTGCATTCAGAACTTTAGCTGAAGGGAATATGAGGAATGTAGTCTTTAGTTTTCTAGCCTATAGCATTCAGTAGTAAATGAACCTAGTCTCATAATTTGCCACACGTGATCTATAACATCCTACATGACCTTCCCCTATCTACTTCTCCGGTCTCTTCTACCATCATGTAATTCCCTTATTTTATCTTTTTAAATAATTTTTTGAGGCTTTGGTGAAAGCTTATATAGCAGATTATGTTCCCATTTGACCATTTCCGCACAAATTGTTCAGTGACGTTAGTTACATTCATCACGAGGTGTCCACATTCTCTTTAACTGTGCTCTGTTTGTTCCTCTTCCGGTACTCTAGTTTCCCTACTTCCTTATCTTCTCAACTTTGCTTTTGAGTAATTGTTGACCTTTTGGTCTTATACTGACTTTTTTTAAGTAGGGCATCAATTTTATGGGTAATTTATTTTGTGTGCCACTCTACTAGTTTGCTAAAAGGTGATCTCAGGGGGTAGGCTTGATTCTAGGTTTGAAGAGTCTCTTAGGGCGATAGTCTCAGGGAGTCCTCTGTTCTCAACTGTTCCAGTTTGTCTGGCTTTTTTTTTTTAATTGTTGAAGGGTCAGTGCACCTACCACCATACTTTTCATTATTGTTTTTATTTTTTATTTGTTTGATTGTTGGTTTCTTCTCTGTCCTCTCCTTCCTTTCCTTTCTCATGCCCACCTAGCCTCATGAGCCACCCACACTGTTTCTTGACAGGCCAAGCCACACCACTCAGCTAGAGAGCCACCAGCACATGGCTTTGCCAGGTCTCCCCATCCCCACCAATTGAATCTTACCACACCATTTAATTTAATTTTTTTCATTTTATTTTTTTACTTCATTTTTGCGTTTTTCTTCTTTTTTGCCTTTGTTTCTCTTTGCACTCTCTTCTTTCACCCAACCACTTAGCTCTAAACATCACATCCTCTTCTTTCACTCCTGCTTATATGCACTGTGTGTCAAGTGCCACAACCCTGAGTGGTACTGATGTAGTCCCCTGCTACGTGCCCTGTACTGCCCCCCAGCCCTGCCTCATTGCCCCCATTTCATATCCAAAACTACCCCTTCCTGCCCCTCCACCCCCACTGGACCCACTCTGCTGCACCATAGCTGAGCAATCGGTGCTACTCACTTGAACAATGTGGTGAGAAGTATTGTACCCACTAGTGAGCAAGCAACAAAACACACCCAGCAAAGCAAATCCCCCCAGACATAACCAAATAAAACAAAAAGGCAGGATGAAATAATCAAATTTACAATCAATAAACAAAGAAAATAATTCCTGAATGTCCTGGAGACAGCAAGCAATATCAAAACATACAAGAAAACAGGAGAGGATGGCTCCAGAAGGTGGCCAGAATAAAACACCAGATGACCTTCTGCTAGAAGAAAAGCACTGGAACTACTTGATAGCAAATTCAGATCTCTAATATTCAGTGTTCTCCAACAAATGAACGAAAATACAAAGATAAGGAAAAAATGGACAAAATCATGGAAAACACAAACAAAATCATGGAAAAGACAGACAAAACAGTGGAAGAAATCAGGAAAATAATACAGGAAAAAATATCAAAATAAATAAACAACTAGAACTCATACAAAAACAGCAATTAGAAATCCAAAAGATAAACAACAAGATTTCAGAAATGGTCAGTGCAATAGGTTTTAGGAGCAAATTTGAAACAACGGAAGACAGGATCAGTGAAATTGATGACAAATCCTTGGATACCACTTTGTTTTAGAAAAATCAGAGAAAGAATGAAGAAACCCTGAGAGCGATGTGGGATACAATCAAAAGCAAAAATTTGCATGTGATCGGAGTTCCAGAACAGGGGAAGAAAATGGAAAACACGGAGAAGATCATTGAAGGTTTGCTGACAGAAAACTTCCCTAATATCATACAAGATGAAAAGCCAACTATCCTAGAAGCTCAAGAACCCATATAGGATAAACCCCCAAAGAAAAACACCAAGACATATCATAATCACAGTTGCTAAAACCAAAGACAAAGAGAACCCTGAGAGCACCTTGTGAAAAACAAAAAGTCACATACAAAGGGGAAACAATAAGACTAAGCTCTGATTACTAGGCAGAAATGATGCAGGCAAGAAGGCATTGCGATGACATATATAAAATCTTGAAAGAAAAAAAAAAACTGCCAACCAAGAATAATATATCCTGCAAAACTCTCACTCAAATACAATGGTGAAATTAGGACATTTCCAGATAAACAGAAATTAAGGGAATACTTAAAAACCAAACTTACAGGAATTATTAAAGGAAGTTCTTTGGTTAGAGAACCAACAACATCAGACAACAACCTCAATCTAGCATAAGACAACATCATCCAAATACCAACTTAGATAATGAACTCTCAAGGACAAAACGAAACTAAAAGATGTACAACAGGGAACCAGAGAGATCAATCTGTAAATGATGACAATATCAGAATGATAAAAGAGGGGATACATGGTGTAGGTATAGAATTTTCAAATGAAGAATAAGTCAAGGTGTTATCAAGTAATGAAAGACTGGTTTAAACTTAGGAAGATAGGTGTCTCTCTATCTAGTGCTGGTATAAAAGAAATACCATAAGTGGATGGCTTTAATAAAGAGAAATTTATTTTCTCACAGTCTAGTAGGCTAGAAGTCCAAATTCAGGGTGTGAGCTCGAGGGGAAGGCTTTCTCTCTGTCAGCTCTGGAGGAAGGTCCTTGTCATCAGCCTTCCCTTGATCTGGGAGCATCTCAGTGCAGCAGCTTCAGGTCCAAAGGACACACTCTGCTCCAAGCACTGCTTTCTTGGTGGTATGAGACCCCCTTATATCTCTGCTCCCTTCTCTTTTATATCTCAAAAGAGATTGGCTTAAGACACTATCTAATCTTGTAGATCTCATCTATAACTGCCACTAATCCATGCCATTACATCATAGTGACAGGGTTTACAACACATAGGGAAATCACATCAGATGACGAAATGATAGACAATCATACAATACTGGGAAGCACGACCTAACCAAGCTGACACGTATTTTTAGAGGACACAATTCAATCCATGACACTCCACACTTTGGCCCCCCAAAATTCATGTCTCTGCCACATGTAAAACACATTCACCCCATCATATAATAGCAAAAGTCTTAAATCAGTTCCAAATCCCAAAAATTCTTCCTTGTCTGTGAAATCCAGGATATAAGTTATCTGCTTCCAAAGTACAATGGTGCAACAGCCACAAGGTAGATATTTTCACTACAAATGGGAGAAACTGGAGGGAAAGAAGGGATGACAGGCACCAAGGAAGTCAGCAGAACGCATTATATTAGCCCTCCCACCCCACTGCCATTGAGTTGATTCCGACTCATATTAGCCCTCAAGTCTTTGAAAATAATCCTCTCTTCTCTGAGACCATTCACACGATGGATCTGCCCTCCAGCTCTAGGTATTGGCCACACTCTCTGGATTCTGAGGGGAGGCCCCTTGGCCCTGGGCTTCAGCTCCACCTTCCAGGCACACTGGGATGGCAATGCTGCTCCCTTGGCTTTAGGTGCACAATTCTCCTAGTCCATCTGAGTGGCGACTCCACCCTAAGAAACACCAGAGGCCATAGCTCCACCCTTTGAAACCCCAGAAGTCATGGCCATACCTTTTAAGACTAAGGCAGCTCAGTTTCCTGTGTTCCTTGTCTCTTCAGCTTCTGCTTCCTGGCTCCTTGGCCTCCTGACTCCTCAGGGCTCTCTGTCTGCATCTGCCCTGCTGGGACAAGTGTTCCAAGGCTCTGTAGCTCCACCAGTAAGTGCCTGGAGGCACCCCACTCCACCACTAAAGTTTGGTTGGAAGGCACTCAGCTTTCTTTCTCTGTGGGTCAGCAAGCCTAGCTCCACTGATAACTGCCTGGAGGCATCCCACTCCACCAGGAAGCCTCCTGCACAAAGGCACTCGCCTCTCTCACTCCCTGGGTTGGCTCCAGTGCTGGCTGGTGCTCACTGCCTGGTTCTGCTGCTGCCAGTTCTCTATTCATTCGCAGTTTCAAAACTGCTTGCACATCCAGGTATTTGTTAGAGCAGCTACCCATTCCCAGTACCAAATTATGACTTAGTTATCTAGTGCTGCTGTAACAGAAATACCACAAGCAGATGGCTTTAACAAAGAGAAATTTATTCTCTCACATTCTAGTAGGTTACAAGTACAAATTCAGGACTCCAGGGGAAGACTTTCGCTCTCTGTCAGCTCTGGACGAAGGTCCTTGTCATCAATGTTCCCCTAGTCGATGAGCTTCTCAGGTGCAGGGATCCTGGGTCCAAAGAATGTGCTCTGTTCCCGGTGCTGCTTTCTTGGTGGCACGAGGCCCCCATGTCTTTCTGCTCGCTTCTCTTTTTTATATCTCAAAAGAGATTGACTTAAGACACTATCTAATCGTGTAGATCTCATCTATAACTGCCAATAATCCATCTCACTACATCATAGTGATAGGATTTACAACACATAGGGAAATCACATCAGATGACAAAATGGTAGACAATCATACAATACTGGGAATCATGACCTAACCAAGTTGACACACATTTTTGAAGGACACAATTCAATCCATGACAATAGGGATAAATTTCAAGGTAACCACAAAGAAAGTTAACAAACCTCCTCATCAAAATAAAGAACAACATAAAGTCTCAGTGAACATGAAATCTACAAAAATGAAACAAAAAAAATCCACACAAAAAAAGTAATTCAGGACAGAAGAGTAAGAGGAACAAAAGAAATGTCAGTACCACAATTAAAAAGCACTCCAAAATGATAGCAACACACTCACACCTATCAATAATCGCACTGGATGTAAGTGGCTTAAATGCAAACATAAAGAGACAGAGAGTGACAGAGTGGATTGAAAAAAAGGACCCATCAATATACTGTCCAAAATACACACACCTTAGAAACAAAGACATAAATTTATTAAAAGTCAAAAGATGGGGGAAAAAATCAAGCAAACAGCTACCAAAAAAGAGCAGGAGTGGCAATACTAATCTCAGATAAAATAGAATTAAAAAAAATCCACCACAAAAGATACAGAAAGGCATTATATAATGATGAAAGGGACAGTCTATCATGAAGACATAAACACAATAAATATTTACACACCCAATGAGAGAGAAATTGACAGTTCCACAATAATAGTAGGAGACTTCAGCACAGCACTCTCAGTAAAGGACAGAACACCCAGAAAGAAATTCAACAAAGGTACAGGAGTTTGAAAGGCCACCATCAACCAACTTGACCTCATAGACATATATAGAACACTCTACTCAACAGCAGCTGCATAATACACGTTTTTTCCCAATGCACAATGAAAGTTCTTCAGAATAGACCACATCTTAGGCCACGAAGCAACTCTCGAAAAAAAAAAAAAAAACATTGAGACAATGCAAAGTATCTTCTCTGATCACAACACCATCAAAGTAGAAATTAACAACTGGAAGGCCAAGGGGGAAAAAAAATCAAATACATGGAAACTGAGTTATACCATGCTTAAAAACCACTGGGTAATAGATGAAATCAAAGATGGAATAAAAAAATTCCTAAGATGGAATAAAAAAATTCCTAGAATCAAACGAGAATGAAAACACATCATACCAAAAACCTTTGGGACACAGCAAAGGCAGTCCTCAGAGGTCAATTTATAGCAATAGATGCACACACCAAAAAAAAAAAGAAAAAAGGGACAAATTCAACATATTAGCTACACAACTTGAACAAATACAAAGAGAACAGCAAATGAAGCCCACAGACACCAGAAGAAATGAAATAATAAAGACCAAAGCAGAAGTAAATGAAATAGAGAACAAAAATAATAAAGGAATCAACAAACCAAAAGTTGGTTCTTTGAAAGGGTCAACAAAATTGAAAAACCACTGGCCAAACTGACAAAAGAAAAACAGGAGAGGCCACAAATACCCCAAATTAGAAATGAGATGGGGGACAATACAACAGACCAAACTGAAATAAAAGGAATCATAATAGAGTACTATAAAAATTTATACTCCAACAAATTTGAAAACCTGAAGAAAATGCACAAATTTCTACACACTGCCTACTCAAACTACACAAACAGAAGTTGAAAATCTGAACAGACTCATAACAAGAAAAAAGATTGAAAAGGTAAAAAAAAAAAAGCCCTTACCCAGATGGCTTCACTGGAGAATTCTACCAAACATTCAGAGAACAACTTACACCCCCCAACCCCCAGTGCCATCGAAACTCAAACTATTTCAGAACATAGAAAAGGAAGGGATACTTCCGAATTTCTTCTATGAAGCCAGTGTAACCCTGATACCAAAACCAGGCAAAAACACCACAAAAAGAGAAAATTACAGACCAATATCTCTCATGAATATAGATGCAAAAAGTCTTATCAAAATTCTAACCAATAGAATTCAGCATCACATAAAAAAAGTAATACACCACAACCAAGTGGGATTCATATTAGGTATGCAAGAATGGTTCAACATTAGAAAATCAATCAATGTAATCCACCACATAAATAAAATAAAATAATCACATGATCATCTAAGATATTTCCCAAAAGGCATTGGACTTTGTCCAATGCCCATTCCTGATAAAACTCTCAATACAATAGGTATAGAAGGGAAATTCCTCAATATAATAAAGGACATCTATACAAAACCAACAGCCAACATCATTCTTAATGGAAAGAGGCTGAAAACATTCCCCCTGAGAACAGGAACAAGAGGAGGACGCCTTCATTGCCACTCCTATTTAACATTGTGCTGGAAGTCTTAGATAGAGCAATAAGGCTAGAAAAGGAAATAAAGGGCATCCAAATTGGTAATGAAGAAGTAAAACTGTCCCTTTTTGCAGATGATACACAGAAAAACCGAAAGACTCCATGAGAAAAATACTGGAGTTAATAGAAAGATTCAGCAGAGTAGCAGGGTACAGAATAAACATACAAAAATCCATTCAATTCCTATCCATCAATAAAGAGAACTACGAAAAAGAAATCAGGAAAACATAGTTCCAAACAAATAAAATACTTAGGAATAAATACAACCAGCAATATAAAAGATCTATACAAAGAAAACTACAAAACACTACTGCAAGAAAACAAAACAGACCCACATAAAAGGAAAAACATACCATGCTCATGGATAGGTAGAATCAGCATTGTGAAAATGTCAATTCTACCCAAAGCAAAGTACAAAGACAATGCAATCTTGAAGCAAATACCAACAGCATTCTTGTTTCTTCTTTTTTGTGTGTGCTTTAAGTGAAAGTCTGTCATACAAAAACTTATAGTCACCTTGCCATGTAACCCTAGCTGCTCTCTCTCTAATGTGACATCACACTCCTCCTCTCCACCCTGTATTCCTTGTGTCCATTCAACCAGCTTCTGTCCCCCCCGCCTTCTCATCTGGCCTCCAGACAGGAACTGGACACGTAGTCCCATGTGTCTACTTGAGCGAAGAAGCTCACTCCTCACCAGTATAATTTTCTTGTAGTCCATTCCAATCGCTGTCTGAAGAGTTGGTTTTGGGAATGGTTCCAGTCTTGGGCTAACAGAGTGTCCGGGGGCCATGACCTCTGATGTCCCTCCAGTCTGGTCTTTTAATGAGAATTTGTGGTCTGAATCCCACTGTTCTGCTTCAATAGGGATTCTCTGTTGTGTTCCCTGTCAGGGCAGTCATGGGTTGTAAGCTGGGCACCATCTACTTCTTCTGGTCTCAGGCTGATGGAGTCTCTGGTTTATGTGGCCCTTTCTGTCTCTTGGGCTCATATTTTCTTTGTGTCTTTGGTGTCCTTCGTTCTTTGCCCAAGGTTGATCGAGACCAACTGATGCATTTTAGATGGCCGCTTGTAGCACTGAAGACCCCAGACGCAACTCACCAAATTGGGATGCAGAACGTTTTCTTACTACATTTTGTTATGCCAATTGACCTAGATGTCCACTGAAACCATGCTCCCCAGACCCTCATCCCTGCTACTCTAGCCTTCGAAGCATTTGATTGTATTCAGGAAATTTTTTTGCTTTTGGTTTAGTCCAGTTGTGCTGACATCTCCTATATTGTCTGCTGTCTTTCCCTTGACCTGAAAGAGTTCTTCTCTAGTATCTAATTAGTGGATACCCCTCTCTCTCCCTCCCCATCCTCGTAACCATCAAAGAAGATTTTCTTCTATGCTTAAACTAATTCTTGAGTTCTTATAATAGTGATCTTATCAATATTTGTCCTTTTGCAACTGATTTCACTCAGCATAATGCCTTCCAGATTCCCCCATATTATGAGATGTTTCACAGATCGATCATTGTTATTAATCGCGGTGTAGTATTCCATTATGTGACCAAATCATATTTTATTTACCCATTCATGTGTTGATGGGCACCTTAGTTGCTTCCATCTTTTTGCTATTGTAAATAGTGCTGCAATGAACATGGGTGTTCATATATCTGTTTGTGTGAGGGCTCTTATTTCTCTAGGATATATTCCAAGGAGTGGAATTGTTCTATCTTATGGTAGTTCTTTTTTAGCTTTTTAAGGAAGCGCCAAATCGATTTCCAAAGTGGTTGTACCATTTTACATTCCCATCAGCAGTGTATAAGTGTTCCAGTCTCTCAACAACTTCTCCAACATTTATTAGTTTGTGTTTTTTGGATTAATGCCAGCCTTGTTGGGGTGAGGTGGTATCTCGTGGTAGTTTTGATTTACATTTCTCTAATATAATTTTTTTTAATGGCTCATGATTGTGAGCATTTCCTCATATATTTGTTAGCCACCTGAATATCTTCTTGGGAGAGGTGTCTGTTCATATCTTTTGCCCATTTTTTAATTGGGTTACTTGTGTGTTTGTTGTTGAGTTTATGCAGTATCATGTAGATTTTAGTAATCAGAGGCTGATCGGATTTCTTCTTCCAAAAACTTCTTCTCAGTCTGTAGGTAGTTTTGTTACTCCTTTGGTGAAGTCTTGGGATGAGCACGAGTATTTGATTTTTAGGAGCTCTTAGTTATCTAGTTTCTTTTCTGCATGGATAGTAATGTCTTGTTTACTCTTTTTGCCATGTGTTAGGGCTCCTAGCATTGTCCCTATTTTTTCTTCCATAATCTTTATCATTTTAGAATTTATATTTCGGTCTTTGATCCATTTTGAGTTAGTTTTTGTGCATGGTGTGTGGTATGGGTCTTTTTTTTTTTTTTGCAGATGGATATCCAGTTATGCCAGCACCATTTGTTAAAAAGTCTGTCTTTCCCCCATTTAACTGACTTTGGGCCTTTGCCAAATATCAGATACTCATATGTGGATGGATTTATGTCTGCATTCTCAATTCTGTTCCATTGGTCTATGTATCTGTTGTTGTACCGCTACCAGGCTGTTTTGACTACTGTGGTAGTATAATAGGTTTTAATATCAGGTAGAGTGAGGCCTTCCTCTTTGTTCTGCTTTTTCAGTAATGCTTTACTTATTCAGGGCCTCTTTCCCTTCCATATGAAGTTGGTGATTTGTTTCTCCATCACATTAAAAAATGTTGTTGGAATTTGGATTGGAATTGCATTGTATCTATAGATGACTTTTGGTAGAATAGACATTTTTACAATATTAAGTCTTCCTATCCATGAGCAAGGTATGTTTTTCCACTTATGTAGTCTCTTTTGGTTTCTTGCAGTAATGTCTTGTCGTTTTCTTTGTATACGTATTTTACATCTCTAGTAAGATTTATTCCTAAGTATTTTATTTTCTTGAGGGCTACTGTAAATGGTATTGATTTGGTGATTTCCTCTTCAATGTTCTTTTTGTTGGTGTAGAGGAATCCAACTGACTTTTCTATGTTTCTTGTATCCTGATAACTCTGCTAAACTCTTCTATTAGTTTCAGTAGTTTTCTTGAGGATTCCTTAGGTTTTTCTGTGTATAAGATCATGTCATCTGCAAATAGGGTTACTTTTACTTTTTCCTTACCAAGCTGTATGTCTTTTATTTCTTTATCTAGCCTAATTACTCTGGCTAGGACTTCCAGCGCAATGTTGAATAGGAGTGGTGGTAAAGGGTATCCATACCTGGTTCCTGTTCTCAAGGGGAATGTTTTCAGACTCTCTCCATTTAGAATGATATTGGATGTTGGCTTTATATAAATGCCCTTTATTATGATGAGGAATTTTCCTTCTATTCCTATTTTGGTGAGAGTTTTTCTCATGAATGAGTGTTGGACTTTGTCAAATGCCTTTTCTGCATCAATTGATAAGACCATGTAGTTATTGTCTTTTGTTTTATTTATATGATGGATTACATTAATTGTTTTTCTAATGTCGAACCATCCCTGCATATCTGGAATGAATCCCACTTGGTCATGGTGAATTTTTTTTTTGATATGTTGAATTCTATTGGCTAGAATTTTGTTGAGGATTTTTGCATCTAAGTTCATGAGGGTATAGGTCTATAATTTTCTTTTCTTGTGATGTCTTTACCTGATTTTCATATCAGGGATATGCTGGCTTCATAGAATGAGTTTGAAATATTCTGTCCTTTTCTATGCTCTGAAATGCCTTTAGTAGTAGTGGTGTTAACTCTTCTCTGAAAGTTTGGTAGAACTCTGCAATGAAATCCTCCAGGTCGGGGCTTTTTTTTTGGGGGGGGGGGGGGTTGGGAGTTTTTTGATTACCTTTTCAATCTCTTCTTTTGTTATGGGTCTTTTTAGTTGTTCTACCTCTGTTTTTGTTAGTTTAGGTAGGTTCTGTGTTTCTAGGAATTCATCTGTTCCTTCTAGGTTTTCAAATTTCTTAGAGTACAATTTTTCATAGTAATCTATGATTCTTTTAATTTCAGTTGAGTCTGTTGTGATATCACCTATCTCATTTCTTTTTAGGGTTATTTGCTTCTTCTCCTGTTTTTCTTTTGTCAGTTTGGCCAATGGTTTATCAATTTTGTTAATTTTTCCAGATTTTCAGCTTTTGGTCTTGAAAACTCTTTCAATTGTTTTTCTGTTTTCTATTTTATTTAATTCTGCTCTATTTTTTATTATTTGCTTTCTTCTGGTTCCTTAGGGCTTCTTTTGTTGTTGTTATTCTATTTCTTCAAGTTTTAGGGATAATTTTTTGATTTAAGCCCTTTCTTCTCTTTGTATGAGTACATTTGTTGATATATATTGACCTCTGAGCGCTGCTTTCGCTGTGTCCCAAAGGTTTTGATAGGAAGTGTTTTCATTCTCATTGGATTCTATGAATTTCTTTATTCCAACTTTAATGTCTTCTTTTTATAACCCAGTCATTCTTGAGCAGGGTATTGTTCAATTTCCAAGTGTTTGATTTCTTTTCCCTGCTTTTTCTGTTATGGATTTCCACTTTTATAGCCTTATAGTCAGAGAAGATGCTTTGTAATGTTTCGATGTTTTGGATTCTGCTAACGTTTGCCTTGTGACCTAATATGTGTTCTATTCTAGAGAATGTTCCATGTGCATTAGAAAGGAAAGTATACTTGGTTGCTGTTGTGTAGAGTGTTCCGTATAGTCTATAAGGTCAAGTTGGTTGATTGTGGCCTTTAGATCTTCTGTGTCTTTATTGAGCTTTTTTCTGGATGTCCTGTCTTTCACCAAAAGTGGTGTGTTGAAGTCTCCTACTATAATTGTAGAGCTATATCACTTTTCAATGTTGTTAGAGTTTGTTTTATATATCTTACAACCCTGTCATTGGGTGCATAAATAGTTGATATGGTTGTATCCTCCTGGTATATTGTCCCTTTAATCACTATATAGTGTCCTTTCTTATCCTTTGTGGTGGATTTAATGCTAAAGTCTATTTTGTCAGAAATTAATATTGCCACTCCTGCTCTTTTTTGATTGTTGTTTGCTTTATATGTTCTTTTTCCATCCTTTGAGTTTTAGTTTGTTTGTGTCTTTAAGTCTAAGATGTGTCTCTTGTAGGCAGCATATAGAAGAATCTTGTTTTTTAATCCATTCTGCCCACTCTCTGGGTCTTTATTGGTGCATTTAACATTCAGCAAAATTATAGATAGGTATGAGTTTTTTTAAAAAAAAATGAGTTTAGTGCTGTCATTTTGATGTCTTTTTGTGTGTGTTTTGTTGAAAGTTTCTTTTTCCCACTTGATTTTTAGTGCTGAGTAGTTTATATATTGTCTTTTCCTCTTATTTGTTGTTGTTGATTTTGTTTCTGCTGAGTCTCTATTTTTTCCCATTTTTTATTTTGATGAGTGTGGTAGTATCCTTTGCAGTTACCTTAATATTTGCCCCTATTTTTCTAAGTTTAATCCAAACCTTTACTTCTTTATATTGCCTTGTCTTCCTCTGCATATGAAAGATCTATGAATACATTTCTTAGTCCCTATTTATTGTTTTTATATTGTCTTCTTTTGCATAATAACATCGCTGTTTCCCTGTTTTGCACATTTTTTAGTCTTGATATATTTTTGTGATTTCCCTTTCTGGGTTGACATATGAGTGCTCTATCCAGTGTTCTAGTGTTGGGTTGATACCTGATATTATTGATTTTCTAACCCAAGAACTCCTTTTAGTATTTTTTGTTGTTTTGGTTTGGTTTTTACGAGTTCCCTAAACTTCTGTTTATCTAGAAATGTCCTAATTTCACCTGCATATTTGAGAGACAGTTTTGCTGGATATATGGTTCTTGGCTGGCAATTTTTTTCCTTCAATGTTTTATATAAGTCATCCCATTGCCTTCTTGCCTGCATGGTTTCTGCTGAGTAGTTGGGGGCTTATTCTTATTGACTCTCATTTGTAGGTGAATTTTCGTTTATCCCTGGCTGCTCTTAAAATTCTCTCTTTATCTTTGGTTTTGGCAGGTTTGATTATAATATGTCTTGGTGACTTTCTTTTATCATCTACCTTATGTGGAGTTCGATGAGCATCTTGGATAGATATCTTCTCATCTTTCACGACATCAGGGAAGTTTTCTGCCAGTAAATCTTCAACAATTCTCTCTGTATTTTCTGTTATCCCTCCCTGTTCTGGTACTCCAGTCACTTGTAGGTTATTTCTCTTGATAAAGTTTCACATGATTCTTAAGGTTACTTCATTTTTTCTAATTCTTTTATCTGAGTTTTTCAAATATATTGTTACTAAGTGCTTTATCTTCAAGCTCACCAATTCTGCCTTCCAGTTGCTCAATTCTGCTCCTCTGACTTTCTATTGAGTTGTCTAAATCTGTAATTTTATTGTTAATCTTCTGAATTTCTGGTTCCTGTTTCTCTATGGATTCTTGCAGCTTGTTAAATTTTTCATAATGTTCTTAAAGAACCTTTTTAATTTCTTCAGCCGCTTTATCCGTGTGTTCCTTGGCTTGTTCTTTGTATTGCCTGATCTTTCTGTTGTTTTGAAGGGTTCTGTATATTAATCTTTTGTATTCTGCATCTGGTAATCCCAGAAAGACACTTTCATCTCTAAGACCCCTTGATTCTTTGTTCTGACATCCTGTTAAGGCAATCATGGTCTGTTTCTTTATGTGATTTGACATTGACTGTTGTCTCTGAGCCATCTATATGTTATTGTATTAGTTTATTTTATGTTTGCTTACTGTATCCTAGCTTATTGCTTTGTTTTGTTTTCATATGCTTAAACGGGGTGCTTGAATGAGCTAGCTTGATTATTTTTGCCTTTGAAGCTCTGACGTCAGGTCACCAGATGGCTAGAGCTGTTATTAGGTATATCAGTCTATGAGTCCATTCACTTTTCTTGTATGGATTCAGCTCAGGTGTCCAGGTAGCTGGTCATCAAGTGTGTTGTACAGGCTCTGTCCTACAGTCTTAGAGGGGCAGGGGTGATTGGTGGGGCTGGTGTCTGGTTGCAGCAGGGGGTCAAGCTCTGAACAAGGCAGGGGGCAGAGAATCATCCCCCAAGTGTCTCTGAGGAAAATTGCATCCCTGTTTTCTAGAGCATACAGGTGGGTGGATTCTGCAGATGGACCATGGGCACCCAATGCTTTTGGTTGTAAGGACTGGGAGGTACCAGTTATCCTTGGACCCCTGTCATGGGTGACTGGGTGACCTGAGTTGATCCACCATTCCTTAGGCTCCTGATGTGAGTAGGTGAGGACCCTGTTTAATAGGCAAAGCAGTCTCTGATATCAAACACCTACCTGTCCTCCACAAGCAGAAACAGTTGCAATCTGCGAACAAGAGCCTAATCTCCTGAAATAGGCCCACACAGGTCCATGCATGGGGGAAAGTTATTCAAAATCCATGGACCATTTATACCTGAATAGGACTTGCTTCTGTCCTGTGCTCCCGAGGTTAGTGGAGCTGGCAAATTATCTTTTTCCGCATTTGTGATTTTTTTCCTTTTCCAAGGCCAGGAGAATGGCTTCAAGTTCTCAACATGACTTATCTTGGGCCCAGGGAAATCAACAGCCTCTGAAGCGGGCTTGGGGACTGGGGGCATGGTAAAATATATACAAGTACTTAGCTTTTGCCAAGAGTGCCGTTTTTCTCTGGTTCCAGAGGTGTGAGTAGGCTGTGCGGCTGGCTGGTTTTGCCTGGGAAAACTGCATCCTAATACTACTACCAGTCCACCGCAGCCACTCCTGGGAATGGTGCCTGAGGGATACTGGCAATTCAGGTCTGGCAATTCCTCTCCACTTCTGAATCATCTCTCCCTGCCCCTGCCACTCAGTCCGTTTTCTAACTTTGCCTTTGATGTTCAGGGCTTCTAGGTTGTCATAAATGTAATCATTTTACTTGTTTTTTTTTGGTCTTTGTTGTAAAAGGGATCACTGGAAGTCTGGTTATTCCACCATCTTGGCCCCGCTCCTCAATTTAGTTTAAAAAATAAATCCATCAAAAGAAAAAGAACCAGGCAATATTAGCAGAGGTGATACACACATACAACAAAATCATGAAGGTGAAACCTGAATGGTATTTGAGAAACACTAGGGTAATGCAAAGATGTCTGGACTTGGACTTGGGTCAGAATGCTAGCCTCACAATGTGAGTTACCTTACCTAAGGAAAGTCACTGAGAGGGACAGATATGTAAGGATAGGCCTGTTAGGAGAGGTTGCAAGAGTAGAGGAGAGAAATTATGATGGCCTCAAAAGAGAAATTGTAGTGGATTGGAGATAAAGAGAACCCATGTGTAAAGAGATAAAATCAAAAGACTGGTGGCTGACTGGAAGCAGACATGAGACAGAGGGAGGGATCAAAGAACATTTTCCCAGACTTAGCACATTCCATCTCGAATAATATGGATTTGTGTATTTGTCCTGGTCTGTTCCTCCAAATCAATGGTTAACTACTTGATAACAGGGTTCTTTTCTTTCTTCTGTACTATTTAGCCAAGACTTGATATTTCCTGGGATGACCTGAACTTAAAGGAATTGAAATATTTTCCTGGGCCTATTTATACTTCAATTCCTGGCATTTATTGGAAAGGGAGGCAATTCCTACCAGGGCCCCAAAACTGCAGAAGAGGCTGAAACTCTGGAATGAAGTATGTTGTAAAGGGAAAGAATGCTAATGATTTTTCCTAGGAGATATGGATTCTCTTCTTTTTTTTTTTCCTTTATTAATCACAAGCCTCAAAGATATCTGTTGCTAGTTTAACAAATGGAAGCAGAACCTGAACATTCTGACTGGGAAAGTATAGAAAAAAGCAACAACAAAAGATATGTATCAGTTTGTCACAACCAGGTTCACAGTTCCTGCCCACAATTATTTGAGCATGGTAATTCCACTTTTAACTCATTCTTGATTGTCATGCAAGAATACTAATTTATGATCCTGGTGTAAAGCAACCATTATAACTAAAATGATTTTTTATAGCACATCTTGAGGATTTAGCAAGTATCCACCTGTGTCTTCTGTTTCTTGTCTGCATAATGAGAAAATTCAGTAAAACATCTGAAAAATTACTTCTAAATGGCTGTAGAAATGATTATTAACTTGCATTGCATATGACTGATGACTTTATTTACTAATTCAAGAGTATCATTTTGACATGATCCTGTTGACAGTGTCAACAATATCTCTAAGTCTTCCCCTGGGGTGGCTTGGCAGCCATAAAATCATTATAGCAGCTAAAATGGAATTTGTTAGTTTCTGTCTAGTCAGCTTCCACTCATGGTGACCTTATCTAGAATGGAACAAAACCTTGCTTGGTTTGGCACCATCTTCATAATCATTGGTACGTCTGAGTTCATTGTTGTGGTTATTGTGTCACTCCATCTCATTAAGCATTTCCCTCATTTTTGTTGGACTTCTGCTTTACGAAACATGATGTCCTTTTCTAGTGATTGGTCTTTCTTGAGGATGTGTCCAAAGTAAATGAACAGAAGTCTTGCCATCCTCACTTCTCATGAACATTCTGGTTCTATTTCTCCTAAGACTGATTTGTTCATTCTTCTGAAAGGCCACAGTATATTCAATATACTTCACCAACACCACAGTTTAAATGCATCAATTCTTGTCCTGTCTTCTTTTTTCATTGTCCAGCTTTTGCATACATATGAGGCAACTGAAAAGACCATGGCTTAGGTCAGGCACGCTTTATTCATCAAAGTGAGGTCTTGGCTCTTTCAAATTAAAAAAAGGCCTTTTGTAGCAGATTTTGTCAATACAATACATTATTTGATTTCTTGACTGTTGATTCTGTGAACATTGATTGTTTATCCAAGCAGAATGAAATAATTGACAATTTTATTTTTTTCTCCATTTATCATGA
This sequence comes from Elephas maximus indicus, assembly GCF_024166365.1. Lineage (NCBI taxonomy): Eukaryota > Metazoa > Chordata > Mammalia > Proboscidea > Elephantidae > Elephas > Elephas maximus. The sequence goes on from NC_064846.1 coordinate 86,763,816, forward strand.
TGTTGTTTATCAACCCAGTTGTGAGAGCTTTTGTTTTCTTCACATTCAGGTGTAATCCATACTGAAGGTTGCAGTATTTGACCTTCATGGAGATTATTAAGGTGGGATGTATATAAGACCATACTTTGACTCTCACAGACTTGCTTTGATTTTCTTCAGCTTAAACTTGAACTTGAACATGAGCAATTGATGGTCTGTTCCATAGTCAACCCCTGGCTTTATCTTGACTGATGATACTGAGTTTCTCTATTGTCTCTTTCCACAGACGGAGCTGATTTGATTCCTGCATAAGTGCTTCAGGTCATCTTCATTTTCAGCAAGGAAGATTGTGTCATCTGCATGTTGCAGCTTGCTAATGAGTGTTCAGCCAAACTTGATGCTGCATTCTTCTTTGTATAGTCCAGTTTCTCAGATTATTTGTTCAGTAAGGAGAAAGTAACCCTGTCACACACCTTTTTCAATTTTAAACTACACAGTATCCCTTTGTTTTGTATGAATGGTCACCTCTTGATTCATACACAGGTTCCTCATAAGCACAATTAAAGTGTTCTCGAAATCCCATTCCTCATGTTATCAATAATTTGTTATAATTCACACAGTCAAATGCCTTCATACCAAACCAACCAAAATAATCTATAAAACACAGGTAAACAACTTTATGGTATTCTTTGCTTTCAGTTAAGATCCATACGACATCAGCAATGATATCCCTCACTACTCATCCTCATTTGAATAAACCTGCTTGATCTTCTCCAAGTTCCATGTAAATGTAATGCTGCAGCCATTTTTGAATTATCTTTAGCAAAATATTGCTAGCATGTGACATTAATGATACTGTTCAATAATTTCTGCACTTGGTCACCTTTCTTTGGAATGGTCAACAATATGGATCTCAAGGAGGTGAGGCCAAGATGCAGAGTAGTCAGATGCCTCCGATGATCTCTTTTACAACAAAGACCTGAAAAAAACAAGTGAAACAATTACATGACAAGTTAGGAGCCCTGAACATCAAAGGCAAAGTTAGGAAACCAGACTGATCGGCAGGGGGAAGGAGAAATGGTTCAGAAGCAGCAAGGAGTTACAAGACCTGACTCAGTGGGAACCAGCCCACCTAAGGCACGATCCCCTGGAGTGACCATGGCAGGGATGGAAGTAGCACTTGGGATGTGGTTTCCTCAGGGAGAGACAGTGAGCTGCACAGTCTACTCACACCTTTGGAACCAGAGAAGAAAAGCGCTATGAGCAAAAGCTAAATACTTGTGTTTATTTTACCACGCCCCTGGCCCCCAAGATGGCTTCAGTGGCTGTCGATTTCCCTGGGCCTGAGATAGGTACTGCTGCATGCTCTGAGCCATTCTCCTGGCCTTGGAAAAGTAATAAATTGACAATTGGGGAAAAAATCTGTCAGCTCCACTAAGCTGGAGAGCTCAGGACAGGAGCGGCTCCTGTCCAGGCACAAATGGTCTGCAGACTTTGAATATTTTTCGCCCCTGCATGGACCTGTGCGGACCCATTTCAGGAGATTAGGCCCTTGTTACTGCAATGTGTATGTGCTCGAGATCTGACTTCAATTGTTTCAGCTGTGCAGTGGAGAGGTGGGTTTTTGATGATTGACACCACTTTGCCTATTAAACGGGGTCCTCACCTACCCACCTTAGGGGCCTAAAGACTGGTGGCTCAACCCACGTCACTTAGCCACACATGACAGTCCTTACAACCAAAAGCATTGGATGCCCATGGTCTGGCTGCAGAACCCACCCACCTGTGCACTGTAGGGAACAGGGATGTGCTTTCCTCACAAACACCCCGGGGATGGTTGTCAGTCCCCTGCCTTGTTCAGGGCAAGACCCACAGATGCAACCAGATACCTGTGCCTACACCAATCAACCCTAGGGCAGAGTCTGTACCACACACTTGATGATCATCTACCAGGACACCTGGGCTGAATCTATACAAGAAAAGCGAATGGACTCCTAGGCTCATATACCTGGTAACAACTCTAGCCATCTGGTGACAAGACATTAGAGCTTCAAAGCCACAAATAATCAAGCAGCCTATTTGGGCATACCAAAACAAAACAAAGCAAGAAGCTAGGATACGGTAAGCAAACAAAATAAATTAATACAGTAACTTATAGATGGCTCAGAGACAACAGTCAATATGAAATCACATAAAGAAGCAGACCAAAATCACTTCAACAAGCTCTCAAAATAAAGAATCAAGGACTCTTCGGATGAAGATGTATTCCTGGAATTACCAGATGTAGAATACAAAAGATTAATATACAAAACTCTTCAAGAGATCAGGAAGGAGATCAGGCAAAATGCAGAACAAGCCAAGGAACACACAGATAAATCAGTTGAAGAAATTAAAAAGGTTATTCAAGAACATAATGAAAAATTTAATAGGCAGCAAGAATCAATAGAGAGACAATAATCAGAAGTTCAGAAGATTAACAATAAAATTACAGAATTAGACAACCCAGTAGAAAGTCAGAGGAGCAGAATTGAGCAAATGTAAGGCAGAATTAGTGAAAATGAAGATAAAACACTTGCACCAATATTCAAAGAAAAATCAGATAAAAAGATTTAAAAAAATGAAGAAACCCTAAGAATCACGTGAGACTCTATCAATAGAAATAACCTACGAGTGACTGCAGTACTAGAACAGGGAGGGACAATAGAAAATACAGAGAGAATTGTTGAAGATTTGTTGGCAGAAAACTTCCCTGATATCATGAAAGGTGAGAAATATCTATCCAAGATTCTTATCTCAAAATTAAGTCATGAATGCATAATCAAAGTTGCCAAAACCAAAGATAAAGAGATAACTTTAAGAGCAGCTAGGGAAAAATGAAAAGTCACCACAAAGGAGAGTCAATAAGAATAAGCTTGGACCACTAGGCAGAAACCATGCAGGAGAGAAGGCAATGAGATGACTTATATAAAGTAGTGAAGGAAAAAATTGCCAGCCAAGAATCATATATCCAGCAAAACTCTCTCTCAAATATGAAGGCAAAATTAAGACATTTCCAGATAAAAAGAAGTTTAGAGAATTTGTAAAAACCAAACCAAAACGACAAGAAATACTAAAGGGAGTTCTTGGGTTAGAAAATCAATAATATCAGATATCAACTCAAGACTAGAACTCAGGAAAGAGCAGCCAGATATCAACCCAGAAAGGGAAATTATAAAAATAAATCAAGATAAAAAAACACTCAAAACAGAGAAACAGCAATGATATTATGTAAAAGGTGACAGCATTAAAACAATAAAGGGGAACTAAAAAATGTAGTCACAGATCTTTCATATGGAGAGGAATTCAAGGCGATACAAAGAAATAAAAGTTTGGCTTAAACTTAGAAAAATAAAGGTACATATTAGGGTAACCACAAAGGAGACTAACAATCCTACACGTCAAAATAAAATACAAGAAAAACATAAAGACTCAGCAAAAACAAAATCCACAACAATGAATAATAAGAAAAGACAATATACAAAGGTAAACTACTCAGCACAAAATATTAATTGGAAAAAAGTGTCAACAACACACAAAAAAGACATCAAAATGACAGCACTAAATTCATAAAAAAAAAAAATTCATACCTATCCATAATTACACTGAATGTAAATGGGCTAAATGGACCAATAAAGAGAGAAAGAGTGGCAGAATGGATTATATGCTGCCTACAAAAGACACATCTTAGACTTAGAGACACAAACTAAAACTCGATGGAAAAAATATATCAACTAAACAGCAATCAAAAAAGAGCAGGAGTGGCAATATTAATTTCTGACAACATAGGGTTTAAAGTTAAATCCACTGCAAAGGATAAAGAAGGACACTATATAATGATTAAAAATAAAATATACCAGGAGGATATAACCATATTAAATATTTATGCACCCAATGACTGGGCTGCGAGATACATAAAAAAAAACTCTAACAACATTGGAAAATGAGATAGACAGCTCCACAATAACAGTAGGAGACTTCAACACACCACTTTTGGTGAAGTACAGAACATCTTGAAAGAAGCTCAATAAAGGCACGGAAGATCTAAATGCCACAGTCAACCAACTTGAACTCATATACAGAAAAGTCCACCCAACAGCAGCCAAGTATACTTTCTTTTCTAGTGCACATGGAACATTCTCTAGAATAGACCACATATTAGGTCATAAAGCAAGCCTTAAAGAATCCAAAACATCGAAATATTACAAAGCATCTTCTCTACCATAAACCCATAAAGTAGAAATGAATAACAGAATAAGCAGGAAAAAGAAGTGAAACACTTGGAAACTGAGTAACACCCTGCTCAAAAATGACTGTGTTAGAGAAGACATTAAAGATGGAATAAAGAAATTCATAGAATCCAGTGAGAATGAAAACACTTCCTATCAGAACCTTTGGGACACAGCTAAAATAGTGCTCAGAGGTCAATTCATAGTAATAAATGCACACATACCAAAAGAAGAAAGGGCCAAAATCAAATAATTAGCCCTACAACTTGAATAAATAGAAAGAGATCAACAAAAGAAAGTGTCAGGCACCAGAGGAAAGCAAATAAAAATAGAGCAAAATTAAATGAAATAGAGAATAGAAAAACAAAAGAGTTAACAAGACCAAAAGCTGGTTCTTTGAAAAAAATGAACAAAATTGAATAACCACTGGCCAAAATGACAAAAGAAAAACAAAAGAGGTAGCATATTCTAAAACCCTAAAGAATCCACAAGACAACTACTGAAACTAAAAAATGAGTTCAGCAGAGCATCAGGATGCAAGATAAACATACAAAAATCAGTTGGATTCCTGTACACCAACAAAGAGAATGTCGAAGAGGAAATCACCAAATCATACCACTTACTGTAGCCCCCAATATCATAAAATACTTAGAAATAAATCTAACCAGAGACGTAAAAGACCGACCTATACAAAGAAAACTACAAGACACAACTGCAAGAAACCAAAAGAGAACTACTACATAACTGTAAAAACATACCTTTCTCATGGGAAGGAAGACTCAACATTGTAAAAATGTCTACTTTACCCAAAGCGATCTATAGATAAAATGCAACTCCAATCCAAATTCCAATGACATTTTTTAATGAGATGGAGAAACAAATCACCAACTTCATACTGAAGGGAAAGAGGCCCCGGATAAGTAAAGCATTGCTAAAAAACAAGAACAAAGTGGGAGGCCTTGTACTACCTGCTTTTAGGACATATTATACTGCCACGGATACCCTGGTGGTGTAGTGGTTCAGTGCTATGGCTGCACACCAAAAGGTCTGTGGTTCAAATCCACCAGGTGCTCCTTGGAAACTCTATGGAGCAGTTCTACTCTGTCCTATAGGATCACTATGAGTCGGAATCTACTAGAAGGCAATGGGTTTGGTTTATGGGTAAACTGCCATAGTAGTCAAAACAGCCTGGTACTGGTACAACAGATACATAGACCAATGGAACAGAATTGAGAATTCGGTTATAAATCCATCCACATATGAGCAGCTGATATTTGACAAAAGCCCAAAGTCCATTAAATGGGGAAACGACAGTCTCTCTTTAACAAATGGTGCTGGCGTAACTGAATATCCATCTGCAAAAAAATGAAACAAGACCCATACCTCACACCATGCACAAAAACTAACTCAAAATGGATCAAAGACCTAAATATAAAATCTAAAACGACAAAGATCATGGAAGAAAAAACAGGGACAATGCTAGGAGCCCTATATTATGGCATAAACAGCATACAAAACATTACTAACTGCATAAACACCAGAAGAGAAACTAGATAACTGGCAGTTCCTAAAAATCAAACACCTATGGTCATCTAAAGACTTCACCAAAATAGTAAAAAGATTAGCTACAGACTGGAAAAAAGTTTTTAGCTATGACATTTCTGCTCAACATCTGATCTCTAAAATCTACATGATCCTGCAAAAACTCAACAACAAAAAGACAAATAACCCAGTTAAAAAGTGGGCAAAGGGTATGAACAAGCACTTCATTAAAGATAACCTTCAGGTAGATAACGGACACGTGAGGAAATGCTCAAGATCACTAGCCGTTAGAGAAACACAAATCAAAACTATAATGAGACTCCTTCTCACTCCAACAAGGCTGGCATTAATCCTAAAAACATAAAATAATAAATGTTAGAGAGGTTGTGGAGAGACTGGAACACTTATACACTGCTGGTGAGAATGTAAAATGGCACAACCACTTTGGAAATCAATTTGGTGCTACCTTAAAAAGCTAGAAATAGAACTATCACATGATCCAGCAATCCCACTCCTTGGAGTATATCCTAGAGAAATAAGAGCCTTCACAGGAACAGATATATGCACACCCATGTTCACTGCAGCACTGTTTACAGTAGCAAAAAGATGGAAGCAACTAAGGTGCCCATCAACAGTGGAATGGATAAATAAATTATGGTATATTCACACAGTGGAATACTACTCATTGATAAAGAGCCATGATGCATCCGTGAAACATTTCATAACATGGAGGAACCTGAAAGGCATTATGCTGAGTGAAATTAGTCAGTTGCAAAAGGACACATATTGTATGATACAACTATTATAAGAACTCAAGAAATAGTTTAAACAGAGAAGAAAATCTTCTTTGATGGTTGCGAGGGTGGGGAGGGATAGAGGAAGGGAAAGGAGTATTAACTAATTAGATAGTTTCAAGCACACTTTTATGTGAAGGGAAAGACTACACACAATACAGGAGAGGCCAGCACAACTAGACTAAACCAAAATCAAAGAAGTTTTCTGAATAAACCAAATGCTTTGAAGGCCAGACTAGCAGGGGTGGGGGTTTGAGGACCATGGATTCAGGGGACATCTAAGTTAATTGGCATAATAAAATCTATTAAGAAAATATTCTGGACCCCACTCTGGAGAGTGGCATCTGGGGTCATGCTAGCAATTGGCCATCTAAGATGCTTCAATTGGTCTCAACCCACCTGGAGCAAAGGAGAATGAAGAACACCAAAGGCACAAGGTAATTATGAGCCCAAGAGATAGAAAGGGCCACCTAAACCAGAGATTACATCAGCCTGAGACCAGAAGAACTAGATGGTGCCTGGCTACAACCAATGACTGCCTTGACAGGGTACCTAACAGAGAACCCCTGAGGAAGTAGGAGAGCAGTGGGATGCAGACCTCAATTTCTAGTAAAAAGTCCAGACTTAGTGGTCTGACTGACTAGAAGGACACTGGAGGTCATGGTCCCCAGACCTTCTGTTAGCCCAAGACTGGAACCATTCCCAAAGCCGACTCCTTAGGTAGGGATTGGACTAGACGATAAGATAGAAAATGATACTGGTGAGGAGTGAGCTTCTTGGCTCAAGTAGACAGATGAGGCTATGTGGGCATCTCCTGTCCAGAAGGAAGATGAGAAGGCAGAGGGGGTCAGAAGCTGGCCAAATGGACACGAAAATAGAGCAGAGGGAAGGAGCATATTGTCTCATTAGAAGGAACGCAACTAGGATATATAGCAAGGTGTATATAAGTTTTTGTATGAGAGACTGACTTGATTTTTAAACTGTCACTTAAAGCACCAAAAAAAAAAAAAAAAAAAAAAGGAAAAGAATATGGATCTCTTTAGTTGGTTGGCCAGGTAACTCTCTTCCTTATTTCTTGACATAAACATGCGTTTCCACCATTGTATCCCTTTGGTATTTTGTTAATCCCCGGAACCTTTTTTTTTTTTTTTAACCAAAAGTGCAGCTTAAACTTTTTCCTTCAGTACCAATGGCTCTTGATTATATGCTACTCCTGGAATGGTTGAACATTAACAAATCATTTTTGATAAAGTGACTCTGTTTATTCTTTCCATCTTCTGATACTTCATTCAATTTTTTGCCCATAGAATCCTTCAGTAATGCAACTCAAGGCCTGAATTTTCTCTTTAGATCTTTCAGCTTGAGAAAAGCTGATCATGTTCTTCCCCTTTGGATGTCTAACTCTTGATCTCTTCACATTTTATAATACTATACCTTGTCTTCTCAAGCTGCCCTGTAAAATCTTCTGTTCAGCTCTTTACTTATCATTTCTTCCATTTGCTTTAGCTACTCTGTGGTTAAGAGCAAGTTTCAGAATTTCTTCAGACATCTTTTTTTGTCTTTTTCTGTTATTATTTATTTCATGACTTTTCACTTTGTCTTGCATGCATAATGTCCTTGATGTCTTTCCACAACACTTTTGATCTTTAGTCATTAGGGTTCAGTGAGTCAAATCTACTCTTGAGATGTTCTCTAAATTCAGGCAGAATATACTCAAAGTCATACTGTGGTTCTATGGATTTGCTTTGATTTTCTTCAGCTTGAACTTAAATTTGCACATGAGCATTTGATGGTCTGTTCCTCAGTTAACCCCTGGCTTTGTCTTGACTGGTGATATTGAGCTTATCCATTGTCTCTTTCCACAGATGTAATTGATGTGATCCTTGTGTAATCCACCTGGTGAGGTTGATGTGCATAGTCATTGATCATGTTGTTGGAAAAATAAAATGTATTCTTGGTGATAAAACATTGGTGTTGCAAAATTCTACCATGCAAGTTAATATAATGTAATAGAAAAAGAAGAAACATTTTTTAAATCACCTTTATAGAGGTATAATTTAGATCCAGTAACTGATCTCATTTTACGTGCAGTTTGTTGTTTTCTGAAGAGGATATACTACCATGTAATAACTACCACAGTCAAGATATAGAAAGTTTTCATCAACTCCAAAACTTTCCTTACATAACTTTGTACCCAATTTCCCACTTGTTACTGGCTCTAAGCAACCAATGACTAGTTTTCTGTCAGCATTGATTAAACTTCTTTATCTAGAATTTCTTATAAGTAGAACCATACTGCATGTAGTCTTTTGTGTCTGGTTACTTTTACTCAACATTCTATGACAGTACTTCATATCACTGCGTACATCAACAGTTCATTAATTTTTGTTGCTAAGTAGTATCCCTTTTGTTCATCTATCTACTTGTTGGAAATTTGGATTATTTCTAGATTTAGCTACGACAAATAAAGTTGCCATTAAGATCAGAGTAAAGTCTTTGTGAAGATATATGCTTGCATTCCTCTTGGATAGACACCTAGGATTGTAATTTCTGGGATGTATGGTAATTGAAACTTCCAAATGGTTTTCAAAACTTGATGAAAAACTAGAGGTGGAGCCAACATGTGGTTCTAAACATATGCATCATGCCATCCCTCTGCAGTAAAGACCAGATAAAAGAAGTAAATCACATACAAACGTTAATCCTGGAACTCTAAAAATAAAAATAAGGGATAAAGAAGTAGATAAAACACTGAATGGAAGAAGAAACTAATGGAAAACAGAGATCGAAGAGAGATACAGAGTGGAGGTCCCCTGCCAACTAACATGCACAGCATCACCATCTTGGAACACAGCCAGCAACAACCCCAGACAGGGAGTACAGGAAGACAACTTCACAGAGCTCCCAACAGGAAACAAAACACCCAGTAACCAGATAAACACCTTCCCATCCTTCACCCTTCTGCTCCATATGCAATCTCCACCCCTTCCCACAGGACCACACCACACCACCTTGGGTCCACTGCTGGCCCACCACCACCCTGGGTCCACCTTGCCCCCATCTGATGGCTCCTGCCACAACATTTTTTCCCATTTCTTGTTTTTCTTTCTCCCTCTCACCTAGTCCTGTACACTACCTCTACCCCTTCCTGCCAGGCCACTCTACACCACCTTAGCTAGTGGGCCACTGCCCACCCTTTTCCCGGATCCACACTGCCCCCATCTGCTGGCTCATTTTTTATTGTTGGCCTTTTTTCTCTTCTTTCTTTCTCCCTCTCACCTAGCTCCATACATCACCTCCCCTGCCTTCCCACTGGCCCTCAGACTCGCCCTGCCACCACTTACAGGCTCCCACCACACAGCCAGTTTTTAAATTTATTTTATTTTTCCTATTTTTTCTTCCTTCCTCCCACTTAGCCCTGTATCCCATCTCTCCCGCTTCCCGCTGGACCCCACCATGCCACTGTGGCTATGGCCAGCTCTTTCCATAGGTCCATCCCACCCCTACCCATGGCCACCACCATACCACCATTTTCTTTTTGGTTTTCTCCCTTCCTCCTATATCAGTTCATCACCACTGTCCCATACCAGCCCCAGGCCCACCAAACCCCGCTCTCCAGCCTCTGCCAAACTGCACTTTTTTCCTCCTTTCTTATTTTTCTTTCTCCCTCTCACTAGTGCTGTATGCCACCTCACCCCCTTTCCACCAGCTCCAAGCTCCATCCTGACATGACCTGTCAGCTACCCTTTTTTTCCTTTCCCTATTCTTTTCTCTCTCTCCCCACACTTAGCCGTGTATACGACCCCCCTTTCCCACCAGGACCCATCACGCTGCTGTGGTGAGAATGTCCCCAGCACTCAGGCTTGCCACTGCACCAGGCCTGCACAGCCCTTCCCCTCCCGCCGCTCGACTAGTTTCTGAAGAGTGGGAAGCAAACCTATACTACTCCTTGTCCAACACCTGTGCCTATCTGGAGAGAGGAACTGAATACTCCCACACCACTAGAATAACATTAGGAGTCAGGAAGGTCCTTCCCAGTCCATTCTTAGCCACCTTGCCAAACCAGTGTAGGGCGAAGCAAACTCGCCTTGCCTGCTGCTGTCCTGCTCACCCAGACAAGGTGGTGAGAGCTATCATACCCACAGACGAGTAAGCAGCAAAGCACGCCTTGTTTGCCCACCCTAAATATCAAAAGAAAACAAAGAAGCAGGTTGAAACAAATAAATATAAAATCAATCAATAAATAAAACAATACCTTAATGTCTTGGAGACAGCAGGGTCTATCAAAACACATAAAAAAGCAGTACAAGATGGCCCCAGAAAGTGACCAAAATAATCCGATGATCTTCCAGTAGAAGAAAAGGAAATAGAAATACATGATATCTATTTCAAAAGACTAATGCTTAAGGCTTTCCAAGAGATTAATAAAGAGAGCAAAAAAAAAAAAAAATACAAAATAAAGGAAAAATAACAAAATCACAGAAAGCACAGACAAAACCAATGAAAACATAACCAAATCAAGGAAAACACAGATACAGTAATAGAAGCATTCAGGAAAAATACAAGAACAAAATGTCAAAATAAATAAAAAATTAGAAATCACACAAAAACAGCAACTAGAAATCCGAAGGATAAACTAAAAAATTTCAGATATGGACAACCCAATAGAAAGTTAGGAGCAAATTTGAAGCAATGGAAGACAGAATCAGTGAGGTTGAAGACAAATCCATGGATGCCACTTTGTTTGAGGAAAAATCAGAGAAGAGAATGAAGAAAAATGAAGAAAACCTAAGAACAATGTGTGACACAGTGAAAAGAAAAAAAAATCTGTGCATGATTGGAGTTCCAGAACACGGGAAGAAAATGGAAAACACAGAGAAGATTGTTGAAGGGTTGCAGACAGAAAACTTCCCAAATATCATGAAAGACAAAAACCGACCACCCAAGAAGCTCAGTGAACACCATATAGGGTAGTCCCCAAAAGAAAGTCATCAAGACATCATAATCACACTTGCCAAAATCAAAGATAAAGACACAATCCTGAGAGCAGCTCAAGAAAAACAAAAAGTCACTTGCAAAGGAGAAACAATGAGACTAAATTGTAATTACTCAGAAGAAACTATGCAGGCAAGAAGGGAATGGGATGGCATATATAAAACCTTGAAAGAAAGAAACTGTCAACCAAGAATAATATATCCTGCAACACTCTATCTCAAATATGGTGATGACATTAGGGCATTTCCAGATAAATATAAGTTAAGTGAATTCATAAAAAAGGGAGTCCTTTTGTTAGAGAACCAACATCAGACAACTACTGGAGTCTAGGACACAGGACAGCATCAGCCAGATATCAACCTTGGTAAACAACTCTCGATAATAAAACAAAGCTAAAAGACTGGAAACAGGAAAACAGAGACATTGGTTAGTAAATGACGACAATGTCAATACAACAAAAAAGGGGAATGAACAGTGGAGGTATAAAACTTTCAAATGGACAAGAAGTCAAGGCGATACCAAGCAATAAAAAACTTGTTCAAAATTAGGAAGATAAGGGTAAATTTCAAGGTAACCACAAATAAAGTTAACAAACTTATTCATCAGAATAAAATATAGAAGAAAAACATAAAGTCTCAGTAAATACAAAATAAAAAGAACAAAAAAAGAAAATCCATAATCAAAAGGAATTCAGCATAGGAAAGTAAGAGGAACAAAGAAAACGTCAGCACCACAAAAAAACACACCAATGTTACAGCAATAAACTCACACACATTGATAACCACACTGAATGTAAATGGCTTAAATGCACCTGTAAAGACAGAGAGTGGCAGAATGAATAAAAAAAGTACAACCCATCAATATGCAGTCTACAAGAGACACACCTAAAAAAATAAATTAATTAATTAAAAACCAAAAGATGGAAAAAATACATCAAGCAAAGAGTAACAAAAAGGGCAGGAGTGGAAATACTAATCTCAGATAAAATAGACTTAAGGAAAAATCCACCATAAAAGACAAGGAAGGACATTATAGGGACAATCCACCAAGAAGACACAACCTTAATAAATATCTACCAACCCAATGACAGGGCTTCAAAATATATAAAACAAACTCTAACAGCACTAAAAAAAAAAAAAAAAAAAAAAAGACAGTCCTGCAATAATAGTAGGAGACTTCAACATACCACTCTTGGTGAAGGACAGACTAGGAAGAAACTCAACAAAGATATAGAAGATTTAAAGGCCAAAATCAACCAATTTGACCTCATAGACATATATGGAACACTCCACCCAACAGCAGCAAGGTACACATTGTTTTCCAATGCACATGGAACATCCTCCAGAATAGACCACATTTTAAGCCACAAAAAATCCCAAAATCCATTGCTGTTGAGTTGATTCTGACAGAACAACTCTATAGGACAGGGTAGAACTGCCTCAGAGGGTTTCCAAGGAGAGGCTGGTGGATTCAAACTGCTGACCTTTTGGTTAGAAGCCATAACTCTTAACCACTGTGCCACCAGGGCTCCAAAGCAACCTCTGATAAAACCCAAAACATTGAAATAATACAAAGCATTCTCTCTGACCACAGTGCCAGAAGAGTAGAAATCAAAACAGGAAGATCAGAGGCAGAGCAAACGTGGTGCTGTAGACAGAAGCACCATGCTGTCCCTCTCCAGCAAAGACCCGAAAAACTAAGTAAAACAGATACAAATATTAATCCTGGAACCCTAACTGTCAAATGAAGGTATAAAGAGCTTGAAAAGCACCCGAATGGAATAAGAAGCTGACAGAGAATAGAGAACAGGAGATCTACGAAATGGAGGTCCCCTACTAGTTAACATAGCATGAATTCACCATAGTGGACTACAGTCACCAAGGAACACAGAGTACAGGAAGGCAATTTCATGGAGCTCCCAAAAGGAGACAGAGCATCCACTCTGCACATCACATCCTCTCACTTCCCTCCTGCCTATCTGCACAGTGAGCAGAGCACCAAGCCCCCCAGCAGCAATGGCATGGACCCCCAGAACCCCTGGACCCCACCCTGTAGTGCTCCCTGGCCCCACCCCATCAGCCACAGTTCATGCTGAAAAAAACCCATCCCAGTGGCCCCTCCCAGCCCCACTGGACCTTCCCTGCTGCACCAGAGCTGAGTGCATAGCCCTGCTAACCTGGACAAGGTGGTGAGAAGTATTGTGCCCACAGGTTAGCAAGCAACAAAACACACCCAGCCAGCCTGCCCAGACATAATCAAACCAAACAAAAAAAAACAGGATGAAACAAACAACTACTATCAATAACTGAAGAAATTAATTCATGAATGCCCCAGAGACAGCAGACAATATCAAAACACATAAAAATACAGGACAGGAAGGCCCCAGAAAGTGACCAAAATAAAACACCATATGACCTTCTGGTAGAAGAAAAGGCACTGGAAATAACTGATAAACCAAAACCCATTGCTGTTGAATTTGATTCCGACTCATAGCAACTCTACAGGACAGAGTAGAACTGCCCCTTAGGGCTTCCAAGGAGCAGCTGGTGGATTTAAACTGCTGACATTTGGGTTAGCAGCCACATGCTTAACCACTGCACCACCAGGGCTGGAAACTACCTGATAGGGAATCCAAAAGCCTAATATTCAGAGCTTTCCAAGAAATTAGGAAAGAGATGGAGGAAAACACAGACAAAAATAAGGAAAAAATAGACAAAATCATGGAAAATACAAACAAAAAACGGGAAACACAAAGCATTGGAAGAATTCAGGAAAATAATACAGAGACAAAATGTCAAAATAAATAACTAGAAATCATACAAAAGCAAAAATGAGAAATCAAAAGATGAATAACAAGATTTCAGAAATGGACAGTGCAATAGAAAGTTTAGGAGCAAATTTAAAACTATGGAAGCCAGAAGCAGCAAAATTGAAGACAAATACTTGGAGACCACTTTGCTTGAGAAAAAATCAGATAAAAGAATGAAGAAAAATGAAGAAATCCTGAGAATTACGTGTGAAGCAATCAAAAGGAAAAATTTGTGTGTGATCAGAGTTCCAGAACAGGGGGAGAAAACAGAAAACACAGAGAGGATCATTGAAGATTTGCTGACAGAAAACTTCCCTAATATCATGAAAGATGAAAAACTGACCATCCAAGAAGCTCAACAAACCCCATATAGGATAGACCCCAAAAGAAAATCACCAAGAAATATAATAATCACACTTGCTAAAACCAAAGACAAAGAAAGAATCCTGACAGCAGATTGAGAAAAATGAAAAGCCACATACAGAGGACAAAAAATAAGACTAAGCTCTGATTACTCGGCAGAAACCATGCAGGCAAGAAGGCAGTGGGATGACATATACAATACCTTGAAAGAAAAAAAAATTCTCAACAAAGAATAATATATCCTGTAAAACTCTCATTCATATATGATGGTGAAATTAGGACATTTCCAGATAAGCAGAAAATAAATATGCAAAAACCAAATCAAATTTACAAGAATTATTAAAGGTATTCCTTCAGTTAGATAACACACATCAGACAACAACCTGAATCTAGGATATAAGACCACATCAGCCAGACACTAACTTAGGTAATGAACTCTCAATGAGAAAATAAAACTAAAA
Source organism: Elephas maximus indicus (assembly GCF_024166365.1). Lineage (NCBI taxonomy): Eukaryota > Metazoa > Chordata > Mammalia > Proboscidea > Elephantidae > Elephas > Elephas maximus. The sequence continues at coordinate 86,779,024 of NC_064846.1, forward strand.
GACTTAAACAGGGAACCAGAGAGGTCAGTCTGTAAATGACAACAATGTCAGAACAATAAAAAGGAGTATAAACAGTGTAGATATAGAACTATCAAATAGACAGGAAGTCAAGGCAATATCAAGTAATAAAACACTGGTTTAAACTTAGGAAGATAGGGGTCAATTTGAAGGTTACCACAAAGAAAGTTAACAAACCTACTCATCAAAATGAAGAAAAACATAAAGTCTCCTTAGACAGAAAATATACAAAAAGGAACTAATTTTTTTAAAAAAGTCCACCAAAAAAAGGTATTCAGAACAGAAGAGTAAGAGGAATAAAGAAAATGTCAGTACTACAAAATGACAGCAATAAACTCAAACCTATCAATAACCACACTGAATGTAAAGGCTTAAATTTTTAAGCATCCATAAAGAGACCGAGAGTGATAGAATGGATTAAAAACAACAACAAGGCCCATCAATACACTGTCTACAAGCTACATACCTTAGGAATACTTGCTAAAGTGTTTAAAAACATAAATATAATAAAAACCAAAGGAAGGAAAAAATATGTCAAACGAACTGCAATCAAAAGAGAGCAGGAGTGGCAACACTAACCTCACATAAAATAGACTTTAAACCAAAATCCACCATAAAAGCCAAGGAAGGACATTATATAATGATAAAGGGAAAATACATTATGAGGATATAACCGTAATAAGTATTTATGCACCCAGTGGCAGGGATCCAAAATACATAAAACAAACTCTAACAGCACTGAAAAGAGAAAGTGACAGTTCCACAATAATAGTAGGAGACTTCAACACACCATTGTCGGTAAAGGACAGAAAATTTAGAAAGTCAACAAAGATACAGAAGACCTAAAGGCCATGCTCCACCAACTTGACCTCATAGACATGTACGGAACACTCTGCCTAACGACAGCAAATTACACCTTCTTTTCCAATGCACATGGAACATTCTCTAGAGTAGATCACATCTTAGGTTGCAAAGCAACCCTCAACAAAATTCAAAACATTGGGATAATACAAAGAATCTTCTCTGATCACAATGCTGTAAAAGTAGAAATTAATAACAGGAAGAGAATGAAGAAAATAGAATACATAGAAAATGAATTACACTTCCCTTAAAAACCACCGGGTAGTAGAAGACATAAAAGATGGAGTAAAAAAACTCCTAGATTCAAATGAGAATGAAAACACATCACACCAAAACCTTTGGAACATAGCTAAGGTAGAGCTCAGAGGTCAATTTATAGCAGTATGCAAACACATCAAAAAAGAAAAAAAGATCCAAAATCAAAACTTTAGTCCTCAAACAAATAGAGAACAGTGAAAGAAGTCCACAGCCATGACAAGAAAGGAAATGATAAAGAGCAGAAAAAAATGAAATAGAGAATTGAAAAAAAATTAGAAAGGAAAAAAAAAACCCAAAGTTGGTTCTTTGAAAGGACCAACAAAATCAACAAACCAGTATCAAAACTGATAAAAGAAAAAGAGAGGAAGAAAAGTAACCCAAATAAGAAATGAAATGGGGCACATTACAACAAATCCAACTGAAAAAAAAATCATAACAGAGTATGATGAAAAACTATGCTCCAACAAAATTGAAAACCTAGAGGAGATGGACAAATTTCTAGAAACATGCTACCTACCTAAACTAACACAAACTGAGATAAAAAATCTGAACAGACCCATAACAAAATAAGAGATTGAAAATGTAATAATAATAATAATAAGTTCCCAACAAATAAAAGCCCCAGCCCAGATGGCTTCACTGAAGAATTCTACCAAACATTCAGAGAAGAGTTTACACCATTACTACTCAAACTATTTCACAACATAGAAAAGGAAGGAATACTTTCAAATTCATTCTATGAAACCAGCATAACACTGATACCAAAACAAGGCAAAGACACCGCAAAAAAAGGAAAAAGAAGAAGAAAATTACAGACCAATATCTCTCATGAATATAGATGTAAAAATTTTCCACAGAATTCTAGCCAATAGAATTCAGCATCATACAAAAAAAAAATACACCAAAACAAAGTGGAGTTTATACCAGATATGCTAGGATGGCTGAGCATTAGAAAATCAATCAACATCATTCACCACATAAATAAAACAAAAAATCAGGTGATCATATCAATCCACAAAGAAAAGGCATTTGATAAGGTCTAACACCCATTCCTGATAAAAACTCTCAATAAAATGGGTATACAAAGTATTTATACAAAACAAACAGCCAACATCATACTCAATGTAGAGACTGAAAGCATTCCCCCTGAAAACAGGAACAAGACAAGGATTCCCTTTATCACCACTCCTGTTTAACATTATAATGGAAGTTCTAGTTTGAGTAATAAGGCAAGAAAAAGAAATAAAGGGCATTCAAATTGGTACAGAAGAATTAAAACTGTTCCTATTTGCACACGATATGACACTATATGTAGAGAACCCAAAAGCCTGCACAAGAAAACTACTGGAATTAACAGAAAGATTTAGCAGAGTAGCAAGATACAAGATAAACACACAAAAATCAGTTGGATTCCTATACCAATAAAGAGAACCATGAAAAGGAAACCGGGAAAGCAATACCATTAAAAAAAAATTATAATAGCCCCTAAAAAAATAAAATACTTAGGAATACATCTAACCAGGGATGTAAAAGGCCTATACAAAGAAACCTACAAAACACTACTGCAAGAAACCAAAAGAGACCTACATAAATAGAAAAATAAACCACGCTCATGGAAAGGTAGAGTCAACATTGTGAAAATGTTAATTCTACCCAAAGCAATCTACAAACAAAATGCAATCCTGATCCAAATACCAACAGCATTCTTTAATGAGATGGAAAAACTAATCATTAACTTTATATGGGAAGGAAAGAGGACATGGATAAGTAAAGCGCTGTTGAAGAAGAACGATGTAGAATGACTTGCACTACCTGACCTCAGAACCTACTATACAGCTATAGTAGTCAAAACAGCCTGGTTCTGGTACAAGGACCGACACAATGAACACTTGAACAGAATGAAAAATCCATTTTAAATTCATCCACCTACAGTAACGTGATCTTCAACAAAGGACCAAAGTGCACTAAATGGGGAAGAGATAGTCTTTTTAACAAATGGTGCTGGCAAAACTGGATGTTCATGTGTGAAAAAAAAAAAAAGGAAACAGGACCAATACCTCACACCATACACAATAACAAATTCATAGTGGATAAAAGACCTACATACAAAACCAAAAACTATAAAGATCATAGAAGAAAAAATAAGGTCAATGCTACAGGTCTTAATATGTGGCATAAATAGAATATGAACCATAACTAACAATACACAAACACCAGAGGATATGCTAGATAACTTGGATTTTATAAAAACTAAACACTTATGCTCATCAAAAGATTTCAACAAAACAGTAGAAAGAGAAAGTACAGACTGGGAAAATTTTGGCTTTATAAACCCAACAAGGGTCTAATCTCTAAAATCTATAGGAAAATCCAACGCCTCTACAACAAAAAGACAAATAATCCGTTTAAAGAATGGTCAAAGGATATGAACAGATACTTCACCAAAGAAGACATTCAGGCGGTTAACAGACACATGAGGAAATGCTCATGATCACTAGCCCTTAAAAAAAAAAAAAAATTTTTTTTTTTTAGAGAAATGCAAATCAATACTGCAATGATATACCATCTCGCCCCAACATTACTGGCAGGAATAAAATAAAAGAACAGAAAATAACTAATGCTGGAGAGGCTGTGGGGATACTGGAACTCTAATGCATGGCTGGTAGAAATGTAAAATGGTGCAACCATTTTGGAAAATTATATGGCACTTCCTTAAAAAGCTAGAAATACCATATGATCCAGAAATCCCACTCTTAGAAATATATCATAGAGAAATAAGAGCTATCAAACGAATGGACATATGCACACCCATGTTCATTGCAGCATCATTCACAATCACAAAAAGGTAGAAATGACCTAGGTGCCCATCAACAGGTGAAGGGGTGAACAAACTATGGCACATACACACTATAGTATACTACGCAACAATAAAGAACAATGACGAATCTGCGAAGCATCTCACAACATGGATGAATCCGGGGGGCATTAAGCTGAGTGAAATAAGTCACTCACGAAAGGACAAATATTGTGTGAGACCACTACTATAAAAACTCATGAAAAGGTTTACAAACAAAAAGAAACAATCTTTGATAATATGAGGGGTGGAGGGGTGAGGATGGAAAAACACTAACTAGACAATAGATAAGTGGTAACTTTGGTGAAGTGTAAGACAGTACACAATACTGGGGAAGCCAGCACAACTTGTCCAAGGCAAGGACCTGGAAGCTCCATAGACACATCCAAGCTCCCTGAGGGACCAAATTACTGGGCTGCGGGCTGTGGGGACCATAATCTTGGGGAACATCTAGCTCAACTGGCATAACATAGTTCAGAAAGAAAATATTCTACGTTCTACTTTGGTAAGTAGAGTCTGGGGTCTTAAAAGCTTGTGAGTGGCCGTCTAAGATACTCTACTGGTCTCACCCCTTTGGGAGCAAGGGAGAATGAAGAAAACTAAGGATACAAGGGACTAATTGACCACGTCTACCACAGCCTCAACCAGATTGAGTCCACCACAACTAGATGGTGCCTGGCTACAACTACCAATTGCTCTGACAGTGGTCACAATTGAGGGTCCAGGACAGAGCTGGACAAAAATGTAGAACAAAATTCTAAGTCACAAAAAAAGATCAGACTTACTGGTATGACAGAGACTGGAGAAACCCCAAGAGTATGTCCCCCGGAGACTCTTTTAACTCAGTATTGAAGTCACTTCTGTGGTTCATCTTCAGCCAAAGATTAGGCAGGCCCATAAAATAAACAACAATACACATAGTTCAACCACGTATACGAGATTAGATGGGCACACCAGCCCAGGGGCAAGGACAAACAGCCTGGAGGGGACAGAAAAGCTGGACAAATGGAAATGGATTGGAATCCAAGGTCGAGAAGGGGAGAGTGGTGACACATCGCAGGGTTGGCAACCAATGACACAAAACAACATGTGTATTAATTATTTAGTAAGACAATAATTTAATCTGTAAACTTTCATCACAGTGGGGAAAAAAAAAACAACAGGCAGATCAAGGAAAAAAATCAATTACTTGGAAATTAAATAACTTGTTTAAAAACAACTGGGTAATAGGAGAAATCAAAGAAGGATTAAAAAAAAGTTCTAGAATCAAAATGAGAATGAAAACAAATCTATTTTAGGCTTGATTCTCTAGAGAAGGAAAACCAGTGAGGTACATATACATATATATATAGAGAGAGACAGAGAGACAGAGAGATAGATTTATATCAAGGAAATGGCTCACGTGTTGGTAGAGGCTGGAAAGTCCCAAGTCTGTGGACCAGACTGGAGGCTTCTCCTGACTCACAAAGTGCAGGGGCTGGTGAACCCAAGATCAGTAGGTCTGACAGCAGGCCTCTGGATCACAGACTATGCATGTAGGCGAATCCTAAGTTTGGCAGGTAGGAAGGCAAGCCACTGGCTCACAGGCTGTAGAGGCTGAGGTATCCCAAAATTGGCATGTAAGTGGCCAAGTCTATTTCCAAGAACCGGAGGCCAGATGCAGGATCCAGAGCAAACAAAGGCCACAAGTCCAAATATATTGGATGCAGACCATAACCCCAAGGAAACTCCCTTTCAACTGATGGGCTGCTCATGGCAGATCTCATCATGGAGGAGAATACATTACATCAGTTCTCATTACAGAGTGATTACTTCATTACATAGCTGCCAAACTATGTAATAGCCACCAAACCACTGAGAATCATGGCCCAGCCAAGTTGACGCACAACCTTAACCATCACAACATCATACCAAAATCTCTGGGACACATCAAAGGCAGTGCTCAGAGGTCAATTTATAGCAATAAAAGCACACATCAAAAATGAAGAATGGGACAAAATAAAAAATATTAGACCGCAGCTCAAATAAAAAAGACCAAAGCAGCCCACAGCCACCAGAAGAAAGTAAATAATAAAGATTAGAGCAGAAAAAAAATGAAATAGGGAACAAGAAACAACAAAAAGAATCAACAAGACCAAAATTGATTCTTTGAAAAGATCAACAAAATTGACAAATCATTGGCCAAACTGACAAAAGAGAAACAAGACGGGAAGCAAAGAACCCAGATAAGAAATGAAATGGGGGGCATTACAACAGACTCAACTGAAATAAAAAGGATCATAACAGAATATTATGAAAAACAGTACTCCAACAAATTTGAGAACTAGAGGGAATGGGCACATTTCTAGAAACACACTACTTACCAAAAATAAGGCCAACTGAGACAGAAAATCTGAACAGATCTCTAACAAGACAAAAGATTGAGAAGGTTAAAAAACAAAAACAGGGAGAGGCCAAGATGGCAGAATAGCCAGATGCTTCTGGCGATCCCTCTTACAACAAAGGCCAGAAAAAACAAGTGAAACGATTATACTTTTGGCAAGCTAGTAGCCCTGAACATCAAAGGCAAACTTAGAAAATGGACTGAGTGGCAAGGGGAGGGAGAGACTGTTCAGAAGTGGAGAGGAGTTACCAGCCCTGAATGACCGAGATCCCTCAGGCACCATTCCTGGGAGTGTTTGTGGTGGGCTGGTGGTAGCATTCGGCTGCAGTTTCCTCAGGAAGAAGAAGCAAGCTGCACAGTCTACTCACACCACCGGAACCAGAGAAGAACGGCACTCTTGGCAAAAGCTAAGTACTTCCATATATTTTACTGAGTCTTCCACCCCCAAGCCAGCTTCAGAGGCTGTTGATATCCCTGGGCCTGACATAGGCCCTGTTGAGCGCCTGGAGCCATCCTAGAGTAGGAATAAATTCACAATTGGGGGAAAAGATAATTTGCCAGCTCCAAAAACCAGGGGAGCCCAGACGGAAGCAGCTCCTGTCCAAGCATAAATGGTCCATGCATTTTGAATACCTTTCCCCCCTGCATGGACCTGTGTGGGCCTATTTCAGAAGAATAGACCATTGCTGGCAGATTGCAACCATTTCAGCTGTGCAGTGAAGAGGTGGGTGTCTGCTATTTGACACAACTTTCTCTATTGAAAAGAGTCCTCACCTACCCACATCAGGAGCCTAAGGACTGGTGGCTCCACTCAGATCGTCCAGCTACCCACGACAGTGGTGGAAGGATAACTGGTACCTCCCAGTCCTTACAACCAAAAGCATTAGGTGCCTATGGTCAGTCTACAGAACCCACCCACCTGTACGCTCTAGAGAACAGGGACACACTTTCCTCACAGACACTTGGGGGATGGCTCTCAGGCCCTGCATTGTTCAGAGGGTGACCCCCTGCTGCAATCAGATACCGGTAACTACACCAATCACCCCTGCCCCTCTAAGACTGTAGGAAAGAGCCTGTACCACACACTTGATGATCAGCCACCTGGACCCTGAGCCGAATTCATACAAGAAAAGTGAATGGACTACTAGACTGATATACCTGATAATAGCTCTAGCCATCTGGTGACAGGACGTCATAGCTTCAAAGGTGAAAATAATCAAGCTAGCTCACTCAAGCAACCCATTTGGGCATATCAAAACAAACAGAGCAATAAGCTAGGATACAGTAAGCAAACATAAAATAAACTAATACAATAACCAATAGATGGCTTGGAGACAACAGTCAATATCAAGTCACATAAAGAAACAGACCATGATCACCTCAACAAACTCTCAAAACAGGGAATCAATGGATCTACTGGATGAAGGTGCCTTCCTGGAATTACTAGATGCAGAATTCAAAAGATTAATATACAGAACTCTTCAAGACATCAGGAACGAGATTAGGAAGGAGATAAGGCAATATGCAGAGCAAGCCAAGGAACACACAAATATAGTAGTTGAAGAAATTAAAAAGGTTATTCAGGAACATAATGAAAAATTTAATAAGCTGCAAGAATCCATAGAGAGACAGCAATCAGAAATTCAGAAGATTGACATTAAAATTACAGGATTAGACAACTCAATAGAAAGTCAAAGGAGCAGAATTGAGCAATTAGAAGGCAGAATTGGTGAGCTTGAAGATAAAGCACATGGCACCAATATATTTGAAGAAAAATCAGATAAAAGAATTAAGAAAAATGAGGAAAACTTAAGAATTATGTGGGACTCTATCAAGAGAAATAACCTATGAGTGATTGCAGTACCAGAACAGGGAGGGATAAGAGAAAATACAGAGAGAATTGTTGAAGATTTGCTGGCAGAAAACTTCCCTGATATGGTGAAAGATAAGGTTTCTATCCAAGGTGCTCATCAAACTCCATGTAAGGTAGATTTTAAAAGAAACTCACCAAGACATATTATAATCAAACTTGCCAAGAACGAAGATAAGGAGAAAATTTTAAGAACAGTGAGGGATAAGCGAAACATCACCTACAAAGGAGAGTCAATAAGAATGAGCTCGGACTACTCGGTGGAAACCATGCAGGCAAGAAGGCAATGGGATGACTTTTATAAAGCATTGAAGGAAAAAAATTGCCAACCAAGAATCATATATCCAGCAAAACTATCTCTCAAATATAAAGGTGCAGTTAGGACATTTCCAGATAAAGAGAAGTTTAGGGAATTTGTAAAAACCAAACCAAAACGACAAGAAATACTAAAGGGAGTTCTTTGGTTAGAAGAGCAATAATATCAGGTATCAACCTAAGACTAGAACACTGGACAGAAAAATCAGATGTCAACCCAGACAGGGAAATCACAAAATAAATCAAGATTAAAAAACGTGCAAAACAGGGAAACAGGGATGTTATTATGTAAAAGAAGACAACATTAAAATAATAAAGAGGAACTAAGAAATGTAGTCATAGATCTTTCATATGGAGAGGAAGACAAGGCAATATAAAGAAATAAAATTAGGTTTAAACTTAAAAAATAGGGGTATATATTAAGGTAACCACAAAGGAGACTAACTATCCTACTTGCTAAAATAAAATTCAAGAAAAAAATAGAGACTCAGCAAATAATAAAACAACAATGAATAAGAGGAAAAGAATATATAAACTACTGAGCACAAAAAATTAAGTGGGAAAAAGAAACTGTCAACAACACACAAAAAAATGTCAACAACACACACACAAAATGACAGCACTAACCTCATAAAACCTCATACCTACGTATAATTAAGCTGATTGTAAATGGACTAAATGCAACCATAAAGAGACAGAGTGGCAGAATGGATAAAAAAAAGATCCATCTATATGCTACCTACAAGAGACACACCTTAGACTTAAAGACACAAACAAACTAAAAGTCAAAGAATGGAAAAAAAAAATCAGTAAACAACAATCAAAAAAGAGCAGGAGTGGCAGTATTAATTTCTGACAAAATAAACTTTAAAGTTAGATCCACCACAAAGGACAAGGAGGGACACTATATAATGATCAAGGGGACAATGTACAAGGAGGATATAACCGTATTAAATATTTATGCACCCAATGACAGGGCTGCAAGATACATAAAACAAACTCTATCAGCATTGAAAAGTGAGATAGACAGCGCCACAATCATAGTAGGAGGCTTCAACACACCTCTTTCGGTTAAGGACAGGACATCCAGAAAGAAGCTCAATAAAGACACGGAGGATCTAAATGCCACAATAAACCAATTTAACCTCATAGACATATACAGAACACTCTACCTGACAGCAGCGAAGTACACTTCCTTTTCTGGTGCACATGGAATATTCTCTAGACTAGACCACATATTAGGTCATAAAGCAAGCCTTGGCAGAATCCAAAACACTGAAATATTATAAAGCATCTTCTCTGACCATAAGGCCATAAAAGTGGAAATCAATAACAGGAAAAGCAGGGAAAAGAAATCGAACACTTGGAAACTGAAAAATATCCTGCTCAGAAAAAGACTGGATTATAGAAGACATTAAGGATGGAATAAAGAAATTCATAGAAACCAATGAGGATGAAAACACTTCTTATCAGAACCTTTGGGACACAGAGAAAGCAGTGCTCAGAGTATCAATAAATGCACACATACAAAGAGAAGAAAGGGCCAAAATAAAAGAATTATCCCCACAACTTGAACAAATAGAGAGCAGCAAAAGAAACCCTCAGGCACGAGAAGAAAGCAAATAATAAAAATTACAGCAGAATTAAATGAAATAGAAAACAGAAAAACATTTGAAGCAGTTAACAAGCCCAAAAGCTGAAAATTTGAAAAAAATTAACAAAATTGATAAACCATTGGCCAAACTGACAAAAGAAAAACAAGAGAGGAAACAAATAACCTGAATAAGAAATGAGATGGGAAACATTACAACAGACCCAGCTGAAATTAAAAGAATCATGATCAGATTACTACAAAAAAATGTACCCTAAGAAATTTGAAAACCTAGAAGAAATAGATGAATTCCTAAAATCACAAAACCTACCTAAACTAATACAAACAGAAGTAGAACTAAATAGACCCATAACAAAAGAAGAGATTGAAAAGGTAATTTAAAAACTACCAGCAAAAAAAAAAAAAAAAGCCCTGGCCCTGACAGCTTCACCGCAGAATTCTACCAAACTTGCAGAGAAGAATTAATACCACTACTGCTAAAGGTATTTCAGACCATAGAAAAGGACGGAATACCCCAAAACTCATTCTATGAAGCCAACACATCCCTGATACCAAAACCAAGTAAAGACACAATGAAAAAAGAAAATTACAGACATATATCCCTCATGAACTTAGATGCAAAAATCCTCAATAAAATTCTAGCCAATAGAATTCAACAACATATCCAAAAATATATATAATTCACCAGGATTCATACCACGGATGCAGGGATGGTTCAACATTAGAAAAACAATTAATGTAATCCATCATATAAATAAAACAAAAGACAAGAACCACATGACTTTATCAATTGATGCAGAAAAGGCATTTGACAAAGTTCAACACGTATTCATGATAAAAACTGTCAGCAAAATAGGAATAGAAAGAAAATGCCTAAACATAATAAAGGGCATTTATACAAAGCCAACAGCCAACATCATCCCAAATTGAGAGAGTCTGAAAGCATTCTCCTTGGGTTTGGGAACCAGACTAGGATGCCCTTTATGACTGCTCTTATTAAACATTGTGCTGGAGGTCCTAGCCAGAGCAATTAGGCTAGATAAAGAAATAAAAGGCATACAGATTGGTAAGAAAGAAGTAAAAGTATCTCTCTTTGCAGACGACATGATCTTATACACAGAAAACCCTAAAGGATCCAAAAGAAAACTACTAAAACTAATAAAAGAGTTCAGCAGAGTTTCAGGTTATAAGATAAACATACAAAAATCAGTTGGATTCCTCTACATCAACAAAAGAACATTGAGGAGGAAATCACCAAATCAATACCATTTACAGTATCCCCCAAGAAGATAAAATACTCAGGAATAAATCTTACCAGAGATGAAAAAGACCTATACAAAGAAAACCGCGAGACACTACTGCAAGAAAACAAAATACACCTATATAAGTGGAAAAACATACCCTTGCTCATGGATAGGAAGACTTAACATTGCAAAAATGTCTATTCTACCAAAAGCAATATATAGATACAATGCAATTCTGATTCAAATTCCAACGACATTTTTAATGAGATGGAGAAACAAATCACCAACTTCATAAGAAAGGGAAAGAGATCCCAGATAATTAAAGCATTACTGAAAAAGAAGAAGAAAGTGGGAGGCCTCGCTCTACCTGATTTTAGAACGTATTACACCACCACAGTAGTCAAAACAGCTTGGAACTGGTACAACAGATAAATACACCAGTGGAAAAGAACTGAGAACCCAGACGTAAATCCATCCACATATGAGCAGCTGATATTTGACAAAGGCCCAAAGTCAGTTAAATGGGGAAAAGACAGCCTGTTTAACAAATGATGCTGCTATAACTGGATATTGATCTGCAAGAAAATGAATCAAGATCCATACCTCACACCACGCACAAAAAGTATTCAATATGTACCAAAGACCTAAATATAAAATCTAAAATGATAAAGATGATGGAAGAAAAAATAGGGAAAATGCTAGGAGCCCTAACACATGGCATAAACAGTATACAAAACATTACTAACAATACAGAAGAGAAACTAGATAACTGGGAGCTCCTAAAAATCATACACCTATGCTCATCTGAAGACTTCACCAAAAGAGTAAAAAGGTTACCTACAGACTGGGAAAAAGTTTCTAGCTATGACATTTCTGATCAGCGTCTGATCTCTAAAATCTACATGATACTGCAAAAACTCAACTACAAAAAGACAAATAACTGAATTAAAAAATGGGCAAAGCATTTGAACAGACACTTCACCAAAGAAGACATTCTGGTAGCTAACAGATACATGAGGCAACGCTCACGATCATTAGCCGTTAGAGAAATGCAAATCAAAAGTACAATGAGATTCCATCTCACTCCAACGAGGCTGGCATTAATCCAAAAAACACAAAATATTAAATGTTGGAGAGGTTGTTGAGAGACTGGAACACTTATACACTGCTGGTGGGAATGTAAAATGGTACAACCACTTTGGAAATCGATTTGGCGCTTCCTTAAAAAACTAGTAATAGAATTACCATAAGATCCAGCAATCCCACTCCTTGGAATATATCCTAGAGAATTAAGGGCCTTTACTCGAACAGATATATGCACACCCATGTTCACTGCAGCTCTGTTTACAATAGCAGAAAGATGGAAGCAACCAAGGTGCCCATCAACAGATGAATGGATAAATAAATTGTGGCATATTCACACAATGGAATACTATGCTTCGATAAAGAACAATGATGAATCCGTGAAACATTTCATAACATGGAGGAATCTGGAAGACCTTATGCTGAGTGAAATTAGTCAGTTGCAAAAGGACAAATATTGTATAAGACCACTATTATAATAATTGGAGAAATAGTTTAAATAAAGAAGAAAATATTCCTTGACGGTTACGTGAGAGACGAGGGAGGGAGGGAGGGAGAGGGGTTTTTACTGGTTAGATAGTGCATAGTTATTATTTTCGGTGAAGGGAAGGACAACACACAATACAGGCGAGGCCAGCACAACTGGACTAAACTAAAAGCAAAGAAGTTTCCTGAATAGAATGAATGCTTCGAAAGCCAGCATAGCAGGGTCAGGGGTTCAGGTACCATGGTTTTAGAGGACATCTAAGTCAATTGGCATAATAAAGTCTATTAAGAAAACATTCTGCATCCCACTTTGAAGAGTGGCTTCTGGGGTCTTAAATGCTAAGAAGCAGCCATCTAAGATGCATCAATGGGTCTTCACCCACCTGGAGCAAAGGAGAATGAAGAACACCAAAGACACAAGATAATTATGAGTCCAAGAGACAGAAAGGGCCACATGATCCAGAGACTACATCATCCTAAGACCAGAAGAACTAGATGGTGCCCGGCTACAACCGATGACTGCCCTGACAGGAAACATAACAGAGAACCCCTGAGGGAGCAGGAGGGCAGTGGTATAAAACCCAGGATGCAGACCCCCAAATTCTTGTAAAAAGACCAGATTTAATGGTCTAACTGAGACTAGAAGGGCCCCAGTGGTCATGGTCTCCAGACCTTCTGTTAGCCCCAGACAGGAACCATTCCCAAAGCCAACTCTTCAGACAGGGATTGGACTAGACAATGGGATAGAAAATGATACTGGTGAAGAATGAGTTTCTTGGATCAAGTAGACACGTGAGACTATGTTGGCATTTCCTGTATGGAGGGGAGATGAGAGAGCAGAGGGGTTCAAAAGCTGGCTGAATGGACAAGAAAATACAGAGTCAAGGGAAAGAGTGTACTGTCTCTTTAGGGGGAGAGAAATCAGGAGTATATAGCAAGGTGTGTATAAATTTTTTTATGAGAGGCTGACTTGATTTGTAAACTTTCACTTAGAGCACAATAAAAATTAAAACAGAAACTTCACAACAACAACAATAACAATGAAACCCTGGCCCGGATGGCTTCACTGGAGTATTCTACCAAACATTCAGAGAAGAGCTCACACCAGTACTACTCAAACTATTTCAGAGCATAGAAAAGGAAGGAATGCTCCCAGATTCATTCTACTGACCAACATAAGCTTGATACCAAAGCCAGGGAAGGACACCACAAAAAAAGAAAATTATAGACCAATATCTCGTATGACTATAGAGCAAATATTTTCCACAAAATTCTAGCCAGTGGAATTTGCAGCATATATAATAATAATAATACACCATGGCCAAGTGGGAGTCATGCCAGGTATGCAAATATGGCTCAACATTAGAAAATCAATCAACATAATCCACCCCATAAATAAAACAGAAGAAACACATAATCATCCCAATCAACACAGAAAAAGCAATTTGTAAAGTGCAATACCCATTACCCATAAAAACTCTCAATAAAATAGAAATAGAAGGGAAATTCCTCAACACAATAAAGGGCATCTACACACAAAAAACAACCAACATCATTCTCAACAGAGATAGGCTGAAAGCATTCCCCCTGAGAACAGGAACAAGACAAGATGCCCTTAAACACCACTACTATTTAATGTAGTGCTGTAAGTCCTAGCTATAGCTATAAAGCAAGAAAAGAAATAAAGGGCATCCAAATAGTTAAGAAAGAAGTAAAACTATCCCTATTTGCAGATGATGTGATCCTATACATACAGAACTCCAAAGATTCCACAAGAAAGCTACTGGAACTAATAGAAAGATTCAGCAGAGTACCAGGATACGAGACCGACATAAAAAAAAAAAATCAGTTGGATTCCGATAAACTAATAAGGAGAAATTGAAATGGAAACGAGGAAAACAACAGCATTTATAATAGCCCTTTAAAGGATAAAATACTTAAGAATAAATCTAACCAGGGACATAAAAGACCTGTACAAAGAAAACTACAAAACACTACTGCAAGAAACCAAAAGAGACTTGCATAAAGGGAAAGACATATATGCTAATGGATAGGAAGACGAAAGATTGTGAAAATGTCAATTCATCTACATATACAATGCAATCCTGATCCAAATACCAACAGCAGTCTTTAATGAGATGGGAAAACTAATCACCAACTTTATATGGAAACGAAAAAGGCCCCAGATAAGCAAAGCATTATTAAAGAAAAAGAATAATGTAGGAGGCCTCACACTATCTGATCTCAGATCCTACTATATAGCCACGGTAGTCAAACAGCCTAGTACTCGTATAATGACAGACACGTAGACCAATGGAACAGAATTGAGAACTGAGATGTAAATCCATCCACCCATGGTCAGCTGACTTTTGACAAAGGACCAAAGTCCACTAAATGAGGAAAAGGCAGTGTTTTTAACAAATGGTGCTGGCAAAACTGGATGTTCATCTGTAAAAAAAAAAATGAACCAGGACCCATACCTCACACCATACACAAAAACTAACTCAATATGGATCAAAGCCCTAAATATAAAACCTAAAACAATAAAGATTGTGGAAGAAAAATTACAGAAAATGCTAAGGGTCATAATGCATGGCGTAAAGAGAATAAAATCCATAACTAACAATGCACAAACACCAGAAAATAAACCAGATAACCGGGAAAGCCTAAAAATTAAACTCTTATGCTCATCAAAAGGCATCACCAAAAGAGTAAAAAGAACCTACAGCTTGGGAAAATTTTTTGGCTATGACATATCCAACAAGGATCTAACCTCTAAAATCTATAGAATACTTCAACATCTCGATAACAAAAAGACAAATAATCCCATTAAAAAATGGGCAAGGGATATGAACAGACACTTTGCCAAAGAAGACAGACATTCAGGCAGCTAACAGACACATGAAGAAATTCTGGTGATCATTTGCCATTAGAGAAATGCAAATAAAAACTACAGTGAGCTACCATCTCACCCAGACATTACTGGCCCTAATCAAAAAACAGAAAATAACACATGTTGAAGAGGTTGCAGGGAGATTGAAACTGTTATGCACTTCTAGTGGAAATGTAAAATGATACATCCACTATAGAAAACAATATGGTGCCTCCTTAAAAAAGCTAGAAATAGAAATATCACATGATCCAGAAATCCCACACCTAGGAATATATCCTAGAGAAATAAGAGCCATCAAACGAATGGACATATGAATACCCATGTTCATTGCAGCATTATTCACAATAGCAAAAAGGTGGAAACAACCTTAGTTCCCATCAACAGACGAATGGATAAGCAAATTATGGTACATAGACACAACGGACTACTTTGCAGCGATAAAGAACGGTGATGAATCCTCAAAACGTCTTACAACAGGGACGAATCTGGAGAGCATTGTGCTGAGAGAAATAAGTCAATCACAAAAGTACAAATATTGTATGAGACCACAATTATAAAAATCCAAGGAAGGATTTACACACAGAAAACAAATGATCTTTGATGGTTAGGAGGTGGGGAGGATAAATCACTAACTAGATAGTAAAAACCAAAAAAAAAAAAAAAAAAAACCGTTGCCATATACACAACTAGATAGTAGACATGTGTTAACTTTGGTGAAGGGAAAGACAACACACAATATAGGAGAAGTCAGCACACCTTGACCAAGAGAAAGTCATGGAAGCTTCCTAGACACATCCAAACACCCTGAGGGACCGAGTACAGGGGCTGAGAGCTGGGGACCATGGTTTTAGTGGACATCTAGGTCAATCGATATTGCTTAAATTCATAAAGAAAATGTTCTACATCCTACTTTGGTGAGGAGCATCTAGAGTTTTAAAGGTTGCACGCGACCATCTAAGATACATCTATTTGTCCTGTCGTGTTTGGAGCAAAGGAGAATGAAGAAAGCCAATGACACAAGGAAAATATTAGTCCAAAGGACTAATGCACCACGTGAACCACAGTCTCCACCAGCCTGAGCCCAGAAGAACTAGATGATGCCTGGCTACCACCACCGCCTGCTCTGACAGGGATCAAAATAGAGGGTCCTCTACAGAGTGGGAGAAAAATGTAGAACAAAACTGAAATTCACACAAAAAAGACTAGACTGATTAGTCTCACGAAGACTGGAGGAACCTCCGAGAGTATGGCTACCAAAGTCCACTTTTCAGCCAAAGGTTAGACAGGCCTATAAAACAAGCAATAACACACGTGAGGAAAGTGCATCTTAGTTTAATCAAGTATAGGAGATCAATTGAGCAACACATGCCCAAAACAAAGACAAGAAGGAAGGAAGGGGCAGGAAAACTTGAGGAATGGTTAAGGATAACCCGGAGTGGAAAGGAAAGGGGGGAAAGTGCTGACATATTGCTGGGATTGTAACCAATGTCACAAAACAATTTGTGTATAAATTTTTGAATGAGAAACTAATTTGCACTGTAAACTTTCACCTAAAATACAATAAAATTTAAAAACCACATATGAAAATGAAAAAGAAACTTGATGAAAAACTACTTAGACTGATCAAGAAAAGAGAAGACAAAAAGACACAAATTACTAATATAGGGAATAGAATAAGAGACAATTCTAGAGATCTCACAATCATTAAAAGGATAATAAGGATATATTATGATTATGAAAATCTTTTAGATGATAAATTTGACAATTTTGATAAAATGGATAGATTATTTAAGACAATTACCAATACTGACTGAAGAAAAATTAATTTTGCTTTCATTGATTTTCAATGTTTGTTTTTTATTTCATAAATTTCTGTTCTTATTTTTTTACTCTGTATATATTTCTTTGGGTTCAACTTGCTCCCCACCCACTTTTTAAAGTAAAAAGTTTAGATCACTGATTTTGTATCGTTCTTGTGTTAAATAACCATTTAGAGTTACAGATTTTCTTCTAAGCATTATTTTACCTGTGTCCTGCAAAGTTTGATATGTTCTGTCTTAAATTTTACTAAGTTCATATTATTTTCTAATTCCCCATGCAATTTCTTTTTTGATCTATGTGTTACTTAGAAGTGCATTGTTTAAATACCAATTATCTGGAGGTTTTTCGGGTATTTTTCTGTTATTCGTTTCTAATTTCATTCTATTTTGACTGGAGAACAGACTCAGAGAACATAATCAACCATCTGATTTTAATTCTTTAAATTTAGAAACTTATTTAAGGCCAGCATATACAGGTAGTCCATGATTCACAACTGGGTTCTGTTCCAATGACTGTCATAAGTCTGCTCCGAAGTAAGTAGGATACCTCATTTTTTTTCTTAAGTTTTCATTATTATTGCCTTTTATTATCAGTATCTTTATAAATCTGGTCTTTATTTGTTTTTGGGGTTGTAAACATTACATATAAACTTACAGGTATATCTTAACAGTGAATGTGATATATATTACAAATTGTAGCTCAAATACGTTGTAAGTCAGGGACTACTTGTAGTCTATCTTGGTAATGTTCCACATGCACTTGAAATGAATGTTTTCTGCTGTTTTCGGGTTATTAGTTTGAGAAATATAAAATAGGCCCTGTTGGTTGATGTTGTTGTTCAAGTCTCCTATATCAGAGGTCAGCAAACTTTTTCTGTAAAGGGACAAATAGTAATTATTTTAGGTTTTGTGGGTCAACTTTATTCTGGCATATATTCTCTGTGCATCTTCAGAACTCCTTAAAAATATAAAACAAACAAAAAAAGAAACTTAGCTCCCGGGCCATAGAAAAACAGGCTGTGGTCCATATTTGGCTTGCAGCCTATAAATTGCCAACACCTATTCTGTATCTTATGATTTTTATTTCCTTAAAAAAAAATTTTTTTATCTTAAAGTGTACTTGTCTGATATAAATACAGCCACTTCAGTTTTCTTATGATTAATGTTAACATGGTGTATGTTTTTTCATAATTTTAATTTTAATCTATCTGTGACTTTATATGAAAAGCAGGTTTCTTTTACACTGCATATAATTAGGCTTTGCTTCTGTATCCAGTCTGACAATCTCTGCCTTGTAATAGTGGTCTTACAGCATTTATAGTTTGTATAATTATTGATACAGTTGGTTTAAGTCTGTCATTTTTCTGTTTTTTATTATCCTCATTTGTTCTTAGTTCTTTTATCCTCTATCATAATTTCCTAGTGCTACTATAACAATGGAAACCCTGGTGGCATGGTGGTTAAAAGCTATGGCTGCTAACCAAAAAGTTGGCAGTTCAAACCCACCAGGTGCTCCTTGGAAACCCTATGGGGCAGTTCTACTCTGTCCTAGAGGGTCGCTATGAGTCGGAATCGACTCGATGGCAACGGGCAGTTTTTTATTTTTTTATTTTTTTTACCATAACAAAAATGCCAGAAGAGGATGGCTTTAATGAAAATAAATTTATCACAATTTTGCAGGCTAAAAATCCTAATCAGGGTCTTACCTATGTTAATTCCTTTTGTGGGTTTCTCTCCTAGTTTCTGGTGTCTATTGGCAATCCTTGGCAACCTTTGTAGACAGGTTCTCACATAGAGTTTTTTTTCCTCCTGCGTGCCTGTGCTTGTGTCTATACTGCTCTTTTTATAACACACCACTTAGAAGTGATTATGTTTAGGACGCACCCTTCTTTTGTATGGCCTCATTAATATAACAAAATAAAAGCTATATTTCCAAACAGGGTCATATTTATAGGATCAGGGGTTAGGACTTCAACTCATATTTTGAAGTGACACAATTCAATCCATAACACCTTTTTCTTCATTTAGATTAATTTAGCATGTTTTTATATTCCATTTTATCTCAAATATTGGCTTATTAGTTATAGCTGATATTTTATTGGTTCCTCTACTGCTTATTCAATATTCTTTGCCAACACGGTAATTCAAAGGCATCAATTCTTCTTCGTTCTTCTGTATTCATTGTCCAGCTTTTGCATGCATATGAGGTGATTGAAAACACCATGGCTTGAGTCAGGTGCACCCTAATCTTGAAGATGACATCTTTGCTTTTCAACACTTTAAAGAGGTCTTTTCCAGCAGATTTTAGTTTTAGAAGTACCATTTGCTTCTTTTTTTATACTTTCTATTCATCCCCCTTTATATCAATGTTTTTCCTTAAGTATTTGAGCATATTATACTAGCTTTTAAGTTCCTTGTTTGATAATTCCATCTGGAACTCCTTCTATTCACTGATGTTTCCCTTAGTTACCTTAGTTACTTGTTTGCATATCTAGTAATTTTGAATTGATTCTGAGCTTTACGATACTTACATAGTTCAATGTGGATTTTGTTGCCTTCCTTTTAAAAGTATTTGGCTTTATTTTTGGCATACAATTAAGATAATTACAGATCAACTTTTTCTTTTTAACAATTATTTTTTAAGCATTTTTTTCCATATGACTTTTTTTGTACTACTAAAGCATTACCATTATGAGGACTCTCCTGAAAGTTCTAAGTGATCATGATGACTTTCCATTCTAATTGCTCAGAAGTTATACTTCTCCTAGCTGTGAGTGAGCCGTAAGAATTGTTCACTTTAATGGTTCTTGGTAATTCCTTGCCTAGCCTCATGAGATTTACTCTACACATATATATGGCTTAGTATTCAACAAGAATAGATCAAGGGGATCCTTATGCATCTTTCTGGAGCTCTTTCTCTTTACTGTTCCTTGCCTTCCTAAACTTTGCCCAGAATATTCCAGCTGCCTCAGCTTCCCTGAACACAGTTCTTTGTCTCCTCAACTTCAACACTATTGCTGTGCACCTCTTAGGATCCCCTTACCTGAACAACAGTTTGGAAAGTACATCCAGACAGAAAGTTGATATGATCTTAGATTTCACCTTCTTTGTTTCCCTTTTCTCAGGGATCACAGT
Source organism: Elephas maximus indicus (assembly GCF_024166365.1). Taxonomy (NCBI): domain Eukaryota; kingdom Metazoa; phylum Chordata; class Mammalia; order Proboscidea; family Elephantidae; genus Elephas; species Elephas maximus. Next base: position 86,799,856 of record NC_064846.1, read on the forward strand.
CTTTTGTGACTTTTGTCCAATGTTTGAAACAGTTGTTTCATACATTTTATCTAATTCTCTAGTTTTTTATGGTGAAATGATATATCTGATCTCAGTTAGTCCATTATGACCAGTATTTGAAGCCCCAAAACATAGTCATTGGAGCCAGATAGATCAAAGTTCAAGTCACTGTCCCACATTTTTAACTATTTGTTACAAGCAATGCAACTCAGGCAAGTCATTCACCCTCTGTGAATCTCAGTGTCCTCGTATGTAAAATGGGAATAATCATAGTACCTACCTTGTATGGATTAAACCAGATAGTGGATATAAGCATTTGACACATTATACGTATTAGATAATGGGTAGATGTATTATTATGATTAATTCCAGGAAAGAGATATTGTAGGATTATTCACCACTAATTTTATAATCTCCAACTGAATTCCACATCCTTAAATCATTTCTTAAACATCGCTTTCCAGTTCTGTAAGCTGGTATGGGCTCGATAATCACAAACTCACTTAAGCTTTAGCCTGTATTTGTACTTAACAAACTGGGGAAAATATGCAGGACTGTTAGAAGCATCTTATATTGATTAAAGCAGGCTATTGACAGGAATCACTTTTCATCTGATGAAAGAGGGGGCTTTTAGGGTCCTTACTGGTAGAGAAAAAAATTTGTAGGTAGGCAGGACTATTTGATCTTGAAAATTCCTTAAATAATGCTCTACAAAGTCAAGGGGAAGTCTGACATCTTTCTGAAGAACTCTTACAGAGCTGAAAGAAGACAGTGGCACTAATCTTGAATTGTGCTGGAAGCTGTGAAAGGGTCATTATTTGCATGGATCCTAATATTTTCAGAAGTAAACAGAAAATAATCTATTGGAATGCACGGGAATCAAATTGCCTACACCTATGGAGAGAGACAATGGAGAAGCTCAGTATCATCAGTCAAAAAAATGCCAGGGGCTGACTGTGGAACAGACCATCAATTGCTTGTATTCAATTTCAAGCTGAATAAAATTAATACAAGTTCACAAGAGCCAAAGTATGACCTTGGATATATCCCACCTGAATTTAGAGATGCTCTCAAGAATATATTTGATGCACTGAACATTAACGACCAAAGACCAGACAAGCTGTGGCATGACATCAAGGACATCATACATGAAAAAAAAAAGTCCTTTAAAAGATAGGAATGAAAGAAAAGACAAAAATGGATGTCAGAAGAGACTCTGAAACTTGCTCTCGAACATAGAGTAGCTAAAGCAAATGGAGGAAATGATGAAGTAAAAGAGATGAATAGAAGATTTCAAAGGGCAACTAAAGAAGACAAAGGAAAGTATTATATTGAAATGTGCAAAGACCTGGAGTTAGAAAACCAAAATGAAGAACACACTCGGTATTTCTCAAGGCGAACACACTGAAGAAAAAATTCCAACCTTGAGTTGCAATATTGAAGGATTCTATGGGCAAAATATATGACGATGGAAGGAATACACACAGTCACTGTACCAAAAAGAATTGGCTGATGTGCAGCCATTTCAGGAGGTACCATATGATCAGGAGCCGATGTTACTGAAGTCCAAACAGCACTGAAGACATTGGCAAAAAACAAGTCTCCAGGAATTGATGGAAGATCCTTGTCATCAATCTTCCCATGGGTCTAGGAGTTTCTCAGCGCAGAAACCCCAGGTTCAAAGAACCAGGCTGTTCTGGCTCTTTTTTCTTGGTGGTATGAGGGTCCCCCTTCCTCTCTGCTTGATTCTCTCTTTTGTATCTCAAAAGAGATTGACTCAAGATACAACCTAATACCATAGATAGAGTCCTGCCCTATTAACATATCTGCCTCTAATCCTGCCTCATTAACATCATAGTGAGAGTCCAGCAGAGAACAATGTTGGCTGTCATCTTTGTAGAGGAATTTTCCTTCTATTCCTATTCTGCTGAGAGTTTTTATCAGGAATGAGTGTTGGACTTTGTCAAATGCTTTTTCTGCATCAATTGATAAGATCATGTGGCTCTTGTCTTATTTATATGATGGATCACATTTTCTTATGTTGAACCAACCCTGCATACCTGGCATGAATCCTACTTGGTCATGACGAAATGTTTTTTTTTCATATATTGTTGAATTCTATTGGCTAGAAATTTGTTCAGGATTTTTGCATCTATGTTTGTGAGGGATATTTGTCTGCAATTTTATTTTTTTGTGGTATCAGAGTTATGCTAGCTTCATAGAATGAGTTTGGGAGTATTCCTTCCTTTTCTGTGCACTGAAATAACTTTAGTAATACTGGTGTTAACTCTTCTCTGAAAGTTTGGTAGAATTATCCAGTGAGGCCATCAGGGCCAGGTTTTTTTTTGTTGTTGTTGTTGTTAATGGGATTTTTTTTTATTACCTCTTCCATCTCTTTTTTTATGCGTTTGTTTAGTTTTTTTTTAGTTTTTCTACCTGTTTGTGTTAGTGTAGGTAGGTAATGTGTTTCTAGAAATGTGACCATTTCCTCTAAGTTTTCAGGTTTGTTGAAGTACAATTTTTTGTAGTATTCTGTTATGATCCTTTTATTTCAGTTGAGTCTGTTATGATATCGCCCATCTCATTTCTTATTCGGGTTATTTGCTTCCTCTCCTGTTTTTCTTTTGTCAGTTTACCCAGTGGCTTATTGATTTTATTGATCTTTTCAAAGAACAAGCTTTTGGTCTTGTTATTTTTTTTAATTGTTTTTCTATTCTCTATTTCATTTATTTTTGCTGTAATTTTTATTATTTGTTTTCTTTTGGTGCCCGAGGGCTTCTTTTGTTGCTCTCTTTCTATTTGTTCGAGTTGTAGGGTTAATGTTTTGATTTTGGCCCTTTCTTCTTTTCAGATGTGCGCATTTTATTGCTCTAAATTGACCTCTGGATTGGAACTCTTATACACTGCTGGTGGGAATGTCAAATGGTACAACCACTTTGGAAATCTACCTGGCATTTTCTTAAAAAGTTATAAATAGAACTACCATACAACCCAGAAATCCCACTCCTCGGAATATACCCTAGAGAAATAAGAGCCTTTACACGAACAGATATATGCACACCCATGTTTATTGCAGCTCTGTTTACAATAGCAAAAAGCTGGAAGCAACCAAGGTGTCCATCAACGGATGAATGGGTAAATAAATTGTGGTATATTCACACAATGGAATACTACGCATCGATAAAGAACAGTGACAAATCTGTGAAACATTTCATAACATGGAGGAACCTGGAAGGCATTATGCTGAGCGAAATTAGTCAGAGGCAAAAGGACAAATATTGTATAAGACCACTATTATAAGATCTTGAGACATAGTATAAACTGAGAAGAACACATTCTTTTGTGGTTACCAGAGGCAGGAGGGAGGGAGGGTGGGAGAGGGTTATTTACTGATTAGTTAATAGGTAAGAACTACTTTAGGTGAAGGGAAGGACAATGCTCAATACATGGAAGGTCAGCTCAACTGGACTGGACCAAAAGCAAAGAAGTTTCCGGGATAAACTGAATGCTTCGAAGGTCAGCGGAGCAAGGGCAGGGGTTTGGGGACCTTGGCTTAAGGGGACTTCTAAGTCAATTGGCAAAATAAATTGTATAAAGAAAACATTCTGCATCCCACTTTGAAGTGTGGTGTCTGGGGTCTTAAATGTTAACAAGCGGCCATCTAAGATGCATGAATTGGTCTCAACCCACCTGGATCAAAGGAGAATGAAGAACACCAAGGTCACATGATAACTATGAGCCCAAGAGACAGAAAGGGCCACATGAACTAGAGACTTAAATCATCCTGAGACCAGAAGAGCTAGATGGTGCCCGGCCACAAGCGATGACGGCCCTGACAGGGAGCACAACAGAGAACCCCTGAGGGAGCAGGAGAACAGTGGGATGCAGACCCCAATTTCTCATAAAAAGACCAGACTTAATGGTTTGCCTGAGACTGGAAGAATCCCGATGGTCATGGTCCCCAAACCTTCTGTTGGCCCAGGACAAGAACCATTCCCGAAGACAACTCATCAGGCATGGAAGGGACTGGACAATGGGTTGGAGAGAGATGCTGAAGAAGAGTGAGCTACTTGTATCAGGTGGACACTTGAGACTGTATTGGCATCTCCTTTCTGGAGGGGAGATGGAAGGGTATAGAGGGTTAGAAACTGGCAAAACGGTCACGAAAGGAGAGACTGGAAGGAGAGAGTGGGCTGACTCATTGGGGGAGAGTAAATGGGAGTATGTAGTAAGGTGTATATAAGTTTATATGTGACAGACTGACTTATTTGTAAACTTTCACTTAAAGCACAATAAAAATTATTTAAAAAAAGTTGACCTCTGGGCACTGCTTTTGCTGCGTCCCAAAGGTTCTGGTAAGATGTGTTTTCATTCACATTTGATTCTGTGAATTTCTTTATTCCATCCTTGATTTTTTTTATAACCTAGTAGTTTTTGAGGAAGGTGCTGTTCAATTTCCATGTATTTGATTGTTTTTTCCTTGCTGTTTCTGTTATTGATTTGTATGTTTATGACTTTATGGTTAGACAAGATGTTTTGTAATATTTCAATGTTTTGGATTCTGTTAAGGACTAATATATGTGGCCTAATATGTGGTCTATTCTGGAGAATGTTCCACATGCATTTGAAAAGAATGTATACTGGGCTGCTCTTGGGTGGAGTGTTCTGTATATGTCTATGAGGTCAAGTTGATTGATTGTGGTGTTTAGATCTTCTGTGTCATTATTTTCTTTCTAGATGTTCTTTCACTGAAAGTGGTGTGTTGAAGTCTCTTACTATTATTCTTGAGCTATTTCTTTTTTAATGCTATTAGTGTTTGTTTTTTGTATTTTGATGCCTGTTCTTGGGTGAATATATATTTATTATGGCTATGTTCTCCTGGTGTATTGATCCTTTAATCATTATATAGTGTCCTTCCTGATCCTTTGTGGTAGATTTTGCTTCAAAGTCTATTTTGTCAGAGATTAATATTTCTACTCCTGCTCTTTTTTTTGGTTGTTGTTTGCTTGATATATATTTTTCCATCCTTTGAGCTTTAGTTTGTTTGTGTCTTTGAGTCTAAGGCATGTCTCTTGTAGGCAGCATATAAATGGATCATGCTTTTTAATCCATTCTGCCACTCTCTGTCTATTGGTGCATTTATAGTCAGTGTAATTATTCATAGGTATGAGTTTACTGTTGTCATTTTGATGTATTTTTTTCTGTAGCATTGATAGTTTCTTTGTTCCACTTAATTTTCTGTGCTGAGCCATTTTTTAAATGTATTTCCAGGTTTTTCCTTATCGTTGATTTTGTATTTGCTGAGTCTTTATATTTTTCTTCTTTTTTATTTTGATGGGTAGATTGTTAGTTTCCTTAAATTTACCTCTACTTTTCTAAGTTTAAACCAATCTTTTATCTGTTGATATCACCTTAACTTCCTCTCCATATGAAAGTTCTGTGACTACACTAGTTCCTCTTTTTTGTTTTACTGTTGTCGTCATTTACACATTGACATCTCTGTTTCCCTACTTTCAGTCTTTTAGCTTTGATGTATTTTTATGACTTCCCTATCTTGGTTGATATCTGGTTGTGCCACCCTGTGTCCCAGTCTTATGTTGTTGTCTGATATTGTTGGTTCTCCAGCTGAAGGACTCTCTTTAATATTTCTTGTAATTTTGGTTTGGATTTTACAAATTCCCTTAGCTTTTGATTATCTGGAAATACCCTAATTTTACCGTCGTATTTGAGAGACAGTTTTGCTGGATATATAATCCTTGGTTGGCAATTTTTTTCCTTCAAGACTTTATATATGTCATCCCATTGCCTTCTTGCATGCATGTTTTCTGCTGAGTAGTCAGAGTTTAGTCTTACTGACTTTCCTTTGTAGTTGACTTTTCTTTTATCCCTAGCTGCTCTCAAGTTTCTATCTTTGTGGTTTTGGCAAGTTTGACTATAATATGTCTTGGTGACTTTCTTTTGGGATCTACCCTGTGTGGTGTTTGATGAGCTTCTTGGATAGATATCGTTTTGTCTTTCATGATATCAGGGAAGTTTTCTGCCAGCAAATCTTTAAAAATTCTCCCTGTATTTTCTGATCTCCCTCCTGTTCTGGTACTTCAATCACGCGTAGGTTTTTTCTTTTGATAGTGTCCCACATGATTCTTAGAGTTTCTTCATTTTTAAAAATTCTTTTATTTAATTTTTCCTCAAATAATTTGGTGTCAAGGGATTTATCATCAATCTCACTAATTTCTGACTTCCATTGCTTCAATTCTGCTTTCATGCCCTTCTATGGAGTTTTCTAATTCTGCAATTTTATTGTTAATCTTTTGGATTTCTATTTGCTGTCATCTTATGGTTTCTAGAGGCCTGCTCAATCTGTTGTTCAGTTCTTGTATTGTTTTCCTGAATTCCTCTATTTCTTTGTCTGTGTGTTCCTTGGCTTTGTCTGAGTTTTGCCTGATCTCCTTCCTGATCTCTTGAAGAGCTCTTTATATTAATCTTTTGAATTCTGACTCTAGTAATTCAAAGATCTTCTCTTCTGTTACCAATTGCTAATCTGATACAAAGGGCCCTTGTCTTTTCCTGAGTAAGAATACATGCCAAAGACAAACTTTATCTTCAGCAAGTTTTATTTTGCTTGAGTCAAGCAAAAGGAGTCAGAGGGGTACTAGGCCTCTCCAAAAGACTGACTCAAAAAGAGAAGTACGGCTAGGGCTTACATGGGTTTGGTGGAGACAATAGAGTGATGAATATTTAGTGTGCTCCTTTCAAGGCATGGGTACTTCTCGGAATTGTAGTGCATGCTAATTAGGTTGCACGTGCATCTGGAATCCAAAAAGGAACACACTGATATTCAAGATGGAGTCCTCTCGGCAGCCCTTGGCATCACTTATTATGGGATATAGCGCAAATGCACTGATCTTTGGCACTACATCGCCATCTTCAGAGGGCTAAGGAAGGTTAAACAGCAGTCACACATTGTTCTGCTCATGCAAAACCTGTAAAGGGGGAAGGGACTACAAAAACACTAAGAAGGAGATAGTAGTTCATGGGTTGTTTCAACCTTATCTCATGTTGACAGGGTGTGGTTCCTGTTTACCCAACTTCTAAATGGTAATCTTTTAACAGCTCTTTAGTTTTGCCAGCACAGTTAACCCTATCTGTCTCACTACCTCTGGAAGGTTTCCTGGTTCTTCGTTTGGTTGCTTGCTGTAGTCATATCGACCTTCTTCTTTACGTGATTTGATATTGTCTGTTGTCTCTGAGCCATCAATAAATTATTATACTTATTTATTGTGTGTTTGTTTACTGACTCCTAACTTTTTGTTTTGTTTTGATTTTCCCAAGTAGGCTCAGCATGTGAGCTACTTTGGTTATTGGTGTCTGTCTTAGTTATCTAGGGCTGCTATAACAGAAATACCACAAGTGGATGGCTTTAACAAAGGGACATTTATAATCTCACAGTCCAGTAGGCTAGAAGTCCGAATTCAGGGTGCTGGCTCCAGGGGAAGGCTTTTTCTCTCTGTCAGCTCTGGAGGAAGGTCCTTGTCATCAGTCTTCCCTTGGTCTGGGAGCATCTCAGTGCAGGAACCTCAGGTCCAAAGGATGCTCTCTGCTCCTGGTGCTGCTTTCTTGGATGTATGAGGTCCCCACTCTCTGCTAGCTTTCTTTTCCTTTTATCTCTTGCAGGCCACACCCAGGGGAAATTCCCTTTACATTGGATCAGGGATGTGACAGTGTTACAATCCCACCCTAATCCTCTTTAATATAAAATTACAATTCCACCCTAATCCTCTGAACATAAAATTACAATTACAAAATGGAGGACAACCACACAACATGCGGAATCATGGCCCAGCCAAATTGATACATACATTTTTGGGGGAGACATAATTCAGTCCATGACAGTGTCTTTGAAGCTCTCATGTCCTGTCACCAGGTGATTGGAATTGCTACTAGATATGTGAGACCTGGAGTCTGTTTGCTTTTCTTGTGGAGATTCATCTCAGGTGTCTAGGTCATCAGTCACCACGTGTGTGGTGCAGACTCTCACCTACAGCTCTAGACAGGCAGAGCTGCATATGCGTGATTGGAGCAGGCACAGGTATCAGTCTGCAATAGGTAGATATCTGCTGAAGAAGGCAGGGCGTTGATGGCTGCCCCTTAGTGCTTGGGTGGAAGGCATGTCCGTGTCTCCTAGAGTGCATAGGTGGATGGGTTTTGTAGCCAGATTTTGGGCACCCAATGCTGTTGGCTATACAGACTGGGGAGCACCACTTATTCTTGGACCCTTCTGTGGGTGGCTAGGTGGAATGGGTGAAACCACCAGCCCTCAGGCTCCTGCCCATCCCCATGACTGGAGGTCTGTGACTACCTCACCAGCTGCAGTCTGCAAAGAAGCAAACGAGTCAGAGGTCAGCATGACATCATCAATATAGTGGAATACAGGCACTTCATCAGGGGGAATCCACTGCTTGAGGTCAGTGGCAACCATGCCATGGCATATAGTGGGACTATGCAGGTACCCGTCTGGAAGCACAGTGAAAGTCCACTGCCTCACCTCCCAACTGAAGGCAAACTGGTCCTGGCTGAGTGTAGAGGGATGCTAAAGAAAGCATTAGTCCAGTTGAGCACAAAGTGGTAAGTGTCCAATGCCTCCCCTATTTGCCCCATCTTTGCGATGTTGGGTACAGCAGCAAACAAAGGGGGAGTCACCTTATTCAATTCCCAGTAGTCTACCATCATTCTCCAGGAGCCGTCCGGCTTGTGCATTGGCCAGACAGGACTATTGAAGGGGCTCTTGGCCGGTCTCAGAATCCCCACTGGGTGTAGCTCCTGCATGGCCTCAGTGATTTCTCGGTGCCCGCCAGGGAGTCAGTATTGCTTAATAGCCATGACCCGAGCTGGGGAGTGCAACTGCACAGGGGACCATTTAGCATTACCTTGTACTACCGTTTTTTTTTGTTAACTTTTATTAAGCTTCAAGTGAACGTTTACAAATCCAATCAGTCTGTCACATATAAGTTTACATACATCTTACTCCGTACTCCCACCTGCTCTTCCCCTATTGAGTCAGCCCTTTCAGTCTCTCCTTTCGTGACAATTTTGCCAGCTTCCGTCTCTCTCTATCCTCCCATCCCTCCTCGAGACAAGAGTTGCCAACACACTCTCAAGTGTCCACCTGATATAATTAGCTCACTCTTCATCAGCATCTCTCTCCCACCCGCTGACCAGTCCCTTTCATGTCTGATGAGTTGTCTTTGGGGATGGTTCCTGTCCTGTGCCGACAGAAGGTTTGGGGACCATGACCGCCGGGATTCCTCTAGTCTCAGTCAGACCATTAAGTATGGACTTTTTATGAGAATTTGGGGTCTGCATCCCACTCATCTCCTGTTCCCTCAGGAGTTCTCTGTTGTGCTCCCTGTCAGGGCAGTCATCGATTGTGGCCGGGCACCAACTAGTTCTTCTGGTCTCAGGATGATGTAGGTCTCTGGTTCATGTGGCCCTTTCTGTCTCTTGGGCTCTTAGTTGTCGTGTGATCTTGGCGTTCTTTATTTTCCTTTGCTCCAGGTGGGTTGAGACCAATTGATGCATCTTAGAAGACCGCTTGTGAGCATTTAAGACCCCAGACGCCACATTTCAAAGTGGGATGCAGAATGTTTTCATAATAGAATTATTTTGCCAATTGACTTAGAAGTCCCCTCAAACCATGTTCCCCAGACCCACGCCCCTGCTCCGCTGACCTTTGAAGCATTCAGTTTATCCCGGAAACTTCTTTGCTTTTGGTCCAGTCCAATTGAGCTGACCTTCCATGTATTGAGTGTTGTCTTTCCCTTCACCCAAAGCAGTTCTTATCTACTGATTAATCAATAAAAAACCCTCTCCCTCCCTCCCTCCCTCCCCCCTTCGTAACCACAAAAGTATGTGTTCTTCTCAGTTTTTACTATTTCTCAAGATCTTATAATAGTGGTCTTATACAATATTTGTCCTTTTGCCTCTAATTTCGCTCAGCATAATGCCTTCCAGGTTCCTCCATGTTATGAAATGTTTCACAGATTCGTCACTGTTCTTTATCAATGCGTAGTATTCCATTGTGTGAATATACCACAATTTATTTACCCATTCATCCGTTGATGGACACCTTGGTTGCTTCCAGCTTTTTGCTATTGTAAACAGAGCTGCAATAAACATGGGTGTGCATATATCTGTTTGTGTGAAGGCTCTTGTATCTCTAGGGTATATTCCGAGGAGTGGGATTTCTGGGTTGTATGGTAGTTCTATTTCTAACTGTTTAAGATAACGCCAGATAGATTTCCAAAGTGGTTGTACCATTTTACATTCCTACCAGCAGTGTATAAGAGTTCCAATCTCTCCGCAGCCTCTCCAACATTTATTATTTTGTGTTTTTTGGATTAATGCCAGCCTTGTTGGTGTGAGATGGAATCTCATCGTAGTTTTAATTTGCATTTCTCTAATGGCTAATGATCGTGAGCATTTTCTCATGTATCTGTTGGCTGCCTGAATATCTTCTTTAGTGAAATGTGTGTTCATATCCTTTGCCCACTTCTTGATTGGGTTGTTTGTCTTTTTGTGGTTGAGTTTTGACAGAATCATGTAGATTTTAGAGATCAGGCGCTGGTCTGAGATGTCATAGCTCAAAATTCTTTCCCAGTCTGTAGGTGGTCTTTTTACTCTTTTGGTGAAGTCTTTAGATGAGCATAGGTGTTTGATTTTTAGGAGCTCCCAGTTATCGGCTTTCTCTTCATCATTTTTGGTAATGCTTTGTATTCTGTTTATGCCTTGTATTAGGGCTCCTAGGGTTGTCCCTATTTTTTCTTCCATGATCTTTATCGTTTTAGTCTTTATGTTTAGGTCTTTGATCCACTTGGAGTTAGTTTTTGTGCATGGTGTGAGGTATGGGTCCTGTTTCATTCTTTTGCAAGTGGATATGCAGTTATGCCAGCACCATTTGTTAAAAAGACTATCTTTTCCCCAATTAACTGACACTGGGCCTTTGTCAAATATCAGCTGCTCATACGTGGATGGATTTATATCTGGGTTCTCAATTCTGTTCCATTGGTCTATGTGCCTGTTGTTGTACCAGTACCAGGCTGTTTTGACTACTGTGGCTGTATAATAGGTTCTGAAATCAGGTAGAGTGAGGCCTCCCACTTTCTTCTTCTTTTTCAGTAATGCTTTGCTTATCCGGGGCTTCTTTCCCTTCCGTATGAAATTGGTGATTTGTTTCTCTATCCCCTTAAAATATGACATTGGAATTTGGGTCAAAAGTGCGTTACATGTATAGATGGCTTTTGGTAGAATAGACATTTTTACTATGTTAAGTCTTCCTATCCATGAGCAAGGTATGTTTTTCCACTTAAGTAGGTCCTTTTGAATTTCTTGTAGTAGAGCTTTGTAGTTTTCTTTGTATAGGTCTTTTACATCCTTGGTAAGATTTATTCCTAAGTATTTTATCTTTTTTGGGGCTACTGTGCATGGTATTGATTTGGTTATTTCCTCTTCGATGTTCTTTTTGTTGATGTAGAGGAATCCAAGTGATTTTTGTATGTTTATCTTATAACCTGAGACTCTGCCAAACTCTTCTATTAGTTTCAGTAGTTTTCTGGAGGATTCCTTAGGGTTTTCCGTGTATAAGATCATGTCATCTGCAAATAGTGATAACTTTACTTCCTCCTTGCCAATCCGGATACCCTTTATTTCTTTGTCTAGCCTAATTGCTCTGGCTAGGACTTCAAGTACGATGTTGAATAAGAGCGGTGATAAAGGGCTTCCTTGTCTGGTTCCCGTTCTCAAGGGAAATGCTTTCAGGTTCTCTCCATTTAGAGTGATATTGGCTGTTGGCTTTGCATAGACGCCTTTTATTATGTTGAGGAACTTTCCTTCAATTCCTATTTTGGTAAGAGTTTTTATCATAAATGGGTGTTGGACTTTGTCAAATGCCTTTTCTGCATTAATTGATAAGATCATGTGGTTTTTATCTTTTGTTTTATTTATGTGATGGATTACATTAATGGTTTTTCTGATATTAAACCAGCCTTGCATACCTGGTATAAATCCCACTTGATCAGGGTGAATTATTTTTTTGATGTGTTGTTGGATTCTATTGGCTAGAATTTTGTTGAGGATTTTTGTATCTATGTTCATGAGGGATATAGGTCTATAATTCTCTTTTTTTGTAATGTCTTTACCTGGTTTTGGTATCAGGGAGATGGTGGCTTCATAGAATGAGTTGGGTAGTATTCCGTCATTTTCTATGCTTTGAAATACCTTCAGTAGTAGTGGTGTTAAGTCTTCTCTGAAAGTTTGGTAGAACTCTGCAGTGAAGCCATCCGGGCCAGGGCTTTTTTTTTGTTGGAAGTTTTTTGATTACCGTTTCAATCTCTTTTTTTGTTATGGGTCTATTTAGTTGTTCTACTTCTGAATGTGTTAGTTTAGGTAGGTAGTGTTTTTCCAAGAATTCATCCATTTCTTCTAGGTTTTCAAATTTGTTAGAGTACAATTTTTCGTAGTAATCTGAAATGATTCTTTTAATTTCGTTTGTTTCTGTTGTGATGTGGTCCTTCTCGTTTCTTATTCGGGTTATTTGTTTCCTTTCCTGTATTTCTTTAGTCAGTCTAGCCAATGGTTTATCAATTTTGTTAATTTTTTTCAAAGAACCAGCTTTTGGCTTTGTTAATTCTTTCAATTGTTTTTCTGTTCTCTAATTCATTTAGTTCAGCTCTAATTTTTATTATTTGTTTTCTTCTGGTGCCTGATGGGTTCTTTTGTTGCTCACTTTCTATTTGTTCAAGTTGTAGGGACAGTTCTCTGCTTTTGGCTCTTTCTTCTTTTTGCATGTGTGCATTTATCGATATAAATTGGCCTCTGAGCACTGCTTTTGCCGTTTCCCAGAGGTTTTGATAGGAAGTATTTTCATTCTCGTTGCATTCTATGAATTTCCTTATTCCCTCCTTGATGTCTTCTATAACCCAGTCTTTTTTCAGGAGGGTATTGTTCATTTTCCATGTATTTGATTTCTTTTCCCTGGTTTTTCTGTTATTGATTTCTAGTTTTATTGCCTTGTGGTCTGAGAAGATGCTTTGTAATATTTCGATGTTTTGGACTCTGCAAAGGTTTGTTTTATGACCTAATATGTGGTCTATTCTAGAGAATGTTCCATGTGCGCTAGAAAAAAAAGTATACTTCGGAGCAGTTGGGTGGAGAGTTCTGTATAAGTCAATGAGGTCAAGTTGGTTGATTGTTGTAAGTAGGTCTTCCGTGTCTCTATTGAGCTTCTTACTGGATGTCCTGTCCTTCTCCGATAGTGGTGTGTTGAAGTCTCCTACTATAATTGTGGAGGTGTCTATCTCACTTTTCAGTTCTGATAAAATTTGATTCATGTATCTTGCAGCCCTGTCATTGGGTGCATAAATATTTAATATGGTTATGTCTTCCTGATCAATTGTCCCTTTTATCATTATGTAGTGTCCTTCTTTATCCTTTGTGGTGGATTTAAGTCTAAAGTCTATTTTGTCAGAAATTAATATTGCTACTCCTCTTCTTTTTTGCTTGTTGTTTGCTTGATATATTTTTTTCCATCCTTTGAGTTTTAGTTTGTTTGTGTCTCTAAGTCTAAGGTGTGTCTCTTGTAGGCAGCATATAGATGGATCGTGTTTCTTTATCCAGTCCGTGACTCTCTGTCTCTTTATTGGTGCATTTAGTCCATTTACATTCAGCTTAATTATAGATAAATACGTTTTTAGTGTTGTCATTTTGATGCCTTTTCATGTGTGTTGTTGGCAATTTCATTTTTCCACATACTTTTTTGTGCTGAGACGTTTTTTAGTAAATTGTGAGATCCTCATTTTCATAGTGTTTGACTTTATGTTAGTTGAGTCGTTACGTTTTTCTTGAGTTATGGAGTTGTTATACCTTTTTGTGTTTACCTTATTATTTACCCCTATTTTTCTAAGTAAAAACCTAACTTGTATCGTTTTATATCGCCCTCTATCACTCTCCATCTGGCAGTTCAATGCCTCCTGTATTTAGTCCCTCTTTTTGATTATTGTGATCTTTTACCTATTGACTTCCATGATTCCCTGTTATGTGTATTATTATTATTTTTAATTAATCTTAATTTGTTTGTTTTTGTGATTTCTCTATTTGAGTTGATATCAGGACATTCTGTTTTGTGACCTTGTATTGTGCTGGTATCTGATATTATTGGTTCTCTGACCAAACAATATCCTTTAGTATTTCTTGTAGCTTTGGTTTGGTTTTTGCAAATTCTCTAAACTTGTGTTTATCTGTAAATATCTTAATTTCGCCTTCATATTTCAGAGAGAGTTTTGCTGGATATATGATCCTTGGCTGGCAGTTTTTCTCCTTCAGTGTTCTGTATATGTCGTCCCATTCCCTTCTTGCCTGCATGGTTTCTGCTGAGTAGTCAGAACATATTCTTATTGATTCTCCCTTAAAGGAAACCTTTCTTTTCTCCCTGGCTGCTTTTAAAATTTTCTCTTTATCTTTGGTTTTGGCGAGTTTGATGATAATATGTCTTGGTGTTTTTCTTTTTGGATCAATCTTAAATGGGGTTCGATGAGCATCTTGGATAGATATCCTTCCGTCTTTCATGATGTCAGGGAAGTTTTGTGTCAGGAGTTCTTCAACTATTTTCTCTGTGTTTTCTGTCCCTCCTCCCTGTTCTGGGACTCCAATCACCTGCAAGTTATCCTTCTTGATAGAGTCCCACATGATTCTTAGGGTTTCTTCGTTTTTTTAAATTCTTTGTTTTTTTTTTTTATGTTGGTGTTGATTCCCTGGTCCTCCAGATGTCCCAGTCTGCATTCTAATTGCTCGAGTCTGCTCCTCTGACTTCCTATTGCGTTGTCTAATTCTGTAATTTTATTGTTAATCTTTTGGATTTCTACATGCTGTCTCTCTATGGATTCTTGCAACTTATTAATTTTTCCACTATGTTCTTGAATAATCTTTTTGAGCTCTTCAACAGTTTTATCGGTGTGTTCCTTGGCTTTTTCTGCAGTTTGCCTTATTTCGTTTGTGATGTCTTGAAGCATTCTGTAAAGTAGTTTTTTTATATTCTGTATCTGATAATTCCAGGATTGTATCTTCATTTGGGAAAGATTTTGATTCTTTTGTTTGGGGGCTTGGAGAAGCTGTCATGGTCTGCTTCTTTATGGGGTTTGATATGGACTGCTGTCTCCGAGCCATCACTGGGAAACTAGTTTTTCCAGAAAATCCGCTGACTGGTACCCTGGCTGCAGGCTCTGAAAACAATCGCTGCCTCTCCGTATTTGTTCGTTCTCCGTCTCTAAATCTGTGTTTGTTGTTCAGGGTTCATAGATTGTTATGTATGTGATCGATTCACTTGTTTTTCCGAGTCTTTGTTGCAAGAGGGATCCACGGTAGCGTCCACCTAGTCCGCCATCTTGGCCCCGCCTGCCTTATTTTGCTTTTTTATTGTAATCATATATTTTAGTTAAAGTTTAGTCATCTGGAAACTTATACTATGTAGAGAAAATGTTCCATCTTTAGTATAAGGCTATTTACTGTACACTGTTATATATTTCACATAAGATACTTAGTCCTCCATAAAGTCGGTAGGCTGTCACTAAATCTGTAAAACTTAAAGCAAACCTCATTGAGTGGTATGCTACCTCCCATATTACTTTTAACATAGTTTTTTATTCTTCTAATAAATATTGTATTCTTACCTAGCTTTTCACTCCATAGAGTACTATAACACTGTCACTTATGATCATTACTTGCATATGTAGTCAGTGTACACATACCTGAGCAGAAATCCTATCTGTGCTAAATATATTGTGATGTGTGTGCAGTGGGGAAAGTGGAGACGGATTTAATATCATGCCATATCATCTTGGCCCATTTTCCTGAATGATTCTGCCATTTTCTTAATTTCACCACTGATTATGTTACTAGTGAATGTGTTGTGCATATGACTTGAGAGGAAGGAAAAGTGTAAACTTTACCAAAGAAAAATCAATGAAGTTCAGAAACTGAATAAATAAAAACCGTTTATATATCTAGGCTATGTGAATGGTGTTATTTACTGGTTAATCCATTATAAATTGTAAAAATCAATTATTCAGAGCCATCATATACTGAAGGTCAGTCTTTTCTCATGTTCCACATATACAAAAGTTCTTATAAAATCAGTGGAGATTCTGTATAAATTTTAGGGTAAAATATCTAAGTACTTTTTTGAACAGACTGCAAACAATTTGATGGTGTTTGAAATAATAGCCATTTATCCATTTTGCAGTTGGCAGACTGCTGCATATTTCAAAGTGGTTTTATTTCATAACTCATTTAATAAAATAACAGTCTGTACAATGCTTTTTCCACATAGTGCACAAAGGCAAGATACAAACAAAGGAAACAAGTATAAGAGCTACTAGATAAATAGTAAGAGTACAATTATCCTTGTATAATCTATCTAAAAAATAGTATTCACCATAAGAGATCCTGTGCTATTCACATAACATTAAACTTTTGTCAACAGTAAAATATATACATTTTTCAAAATAGTCCATACAAGTCTCACTTAGAACTATATAATTAGTAATAAAATGGTAAAACAACTATTCTGATTTAACATACAGTCAACAGTAATGCAAAGATACATGTTTTGCTCATCCCTGGGCATCTCAATCATCTCTTAGATGCTCCAACAATGCTCCTGAAAATTTTCACTTATAAAAATACAGCAAGTTCTTAAGAATGCCTCAAAATTTGTGTACTAAAAAACTAAAATTGGTGATGTGAACTAACAACACTAAAAAGCCACCTTTGTAAAGTTATATTTAATTTCAGTGCTTCCCTAAAAATGATGAGCTGTTTTATATTAAAATGCAGGCCGTAGGGAATCATGTCAGTAATTTTACTGGGTTCTGGGCAGCTATGTTTAGATGTTTCTATTTAATTTCCCAATCAGTGACTATAATTCCTTTTTCTAATATTTTCTTTAATGCTAACCAAATGAATTTGAAATATTTTAAACCTGAGACACAACTTTAAGATAAATTCTTATGGATCCAATTTGTTTGCTTAGCTCTGAAGTCAGACCCTCTTCTAATTGTAAATTCATTGTTTATCAGATGAATCGTTTTACATCTAATGAGATGATATTATTGGATTTTTTTCATATTCAATAGTTTTTTTTTTTTTTAATCTGGTCCGCATGGACCAAATGCAGTTATTCAACGATTTGGACCACAAAGAATTTAGGCACCTTTTTTCTTGTTCACTAGTGTTTCTGGTCTGAATTGTCTGGATAATTGCTTTAGTTATTTGTTTTGCAGGTTGAGACCTTCTTATACCGTCTAGAAACACTTGGTATTTAAAGAAAGCCCTTTTTGGTTGCTATGCTTTTCAAGGAAACCCTGGTGGCTTAGTGGTTAAGTGCTACGGTAGTTCGAATCCACCAGGTGCTCCTTGGAAACTCTACGGGTCAGTTCTACTCTGTCCTATAGGGTCGCTATGAGTCCGAATCGACTCGAGGGCAGTGGGTTTGGTTTTGGGTTTGGGTTATGCTTTTCAAAATAGAAAATTTACTAACACTAATTTCACTCAATTGGAACAAGGACTATATGAGACAAGACAGCCACAAATTGTCAAAGAGAATTTTTTTTCAATTAAATTTAGTAGAAATCTATGGATATAGATATTTTTTCAGAGATGTATGGGATTTGTTTTAAAAGAGCAGCACAATGTTTTTACTTAAATTGCAAGGCAATGTTCACCAAAGCACCTTATGCTGTAGAATTAATCAGCCATCTGTATATTGGGAAACTAAATTGTTAAAGAACTTAAAGACAAATTTGGAAAAAAAACCATTGGACGATATCACACAATATAATGGGTTGAAGTGTGGAAAATTTGGACAATCCAACAGGTTAGTCCCAACCTTTCCTGGAAAACTTAGGCTTTTTGGGTCAAATACAGAAAATATACTAACATTTATTTATCCAATAAATGTGATATTGCTCTAAAATTTGTGAAGGTAAAATATCTATTAATAGTTTTATATTTTAATGTAACACTAATTTGGTAGGAATTTATTCAAAATATAAGTTTGTATGCTTTGGCATATAATTTTATATATTAAATCAAAACTGTTATGTGGCTTTTTTGTTTTAAGCATTAATGCTTTGAGTTATAACTTTTATATATTAGAATCTAAACTGAAATGCAGGTTCTTATTTTTTAAAAACTCCCAAGAATCATACAAGAGCACAAAACAATACTTAAAATGATAATTACTATTTCTTACTAAAAAAGTTGGAAACACTGGTGGGATAGTGGTTAAGAGCTATGGCTGCTAACCAAAAGGTCAGCAGTTTGAATCCGCCAGGTGCTCCTTGGAAACCATATGGGGCAGCTCTACTCTGTCCTCTAGGGTTGCTATGAGTCAACTTGACGGCAACGGGTTTGGTTTCTTGGACTAAAAAAGTTAGTTTATAATTTATACCACTCTGACCTCTGCGTAATACGGTAAGCTATGCAAATAATTTCTTCACATGTAATTGCTTTGAATCCCATGGTTCTTCAAGATCTGAAAAGTGAATACTTATCTCTAGAATAATGGCTTCTAAATTAAAGTGTTGTCAGTATATTCTAGTTAAGAAAATCTTGAAAAATCAGAGATCCTAAAATTGGATTTTTTTACAGTGCACATAGGGAAGCTTTATTTTTTAGAATGGGAACATCTATGATCACAATCCTACCTGACTGTAGATAATTATGACATTTCCAGACTTTGCCCTTACTAGGAACTGAATTTAGAATGATGTCATTTGTCTTTTGGTAATATAAACAGTAATCGATTGCCCCAAGCCTTTTATTTTCTTTTTGCATTTTATCACTGTGAGTGCAAAGTCCTCATTTTAGTAAATGAGGAAAAGGTAGAGGAAAAAAAAACCCCCAGAGGAATTAAAAACATACTCTTTAGGCAAATAAACTATGTGCCCCTTTTTAGAAACTGTCAGGATTATACAGGATTTGCATATTTCTTCTACGGAGGTACTCTCCTTGACTAATAAACAAACACTGAATTTCATATAAATCTGTATTTAAAGCATATTAAATAGTGACCCTGTAGGACTGAGCAGAACTGCCCCATAGGGTTTCCAAGGAGCAGCTGGTGGATTTGAGCTGCTGACCTTTTGGTTAGCAGCCTGAGCTTTTAACCACTGTGCCACCAGGGCTCCATATTAAATATAGTCCTCTACATTTCTAAATCAGATAACCTCCCTGGCATGTTTTCTACTTTGGTACATATATTATTTACCATGAAGATGGCTTTCACTTTGAAGATGGATACAGATGTTTAAAGTAGATTTTTAACCATAAAAACTATTGTATGTTTTTACTCACTGATGCTCTCTGAAAGTATTTCACTTAATAATAAATCTGAAGGAGATACAATGAGACAATTTTAATTACAATGACAATATTTATTTGGAATTCACTGAGCAACCATAGATTTTTGAATGCATTTAATCAGAAGTGTCTCAAAGCTACTCTGCAAAACTCCTCAAACTATAATGAAAACAATTTATGTAGAAATCCTTTTGAGTTCACATGTAAGGCTTAAAGAAAATTATTTCCAATCCTTTTTACTCAAACATCCCCTAATATATGCTTGGGTAAACTATTCTTTAATTTTATTGGGGGAGTGAGCATTTGTAAAAACTTTTAAAACAGATTTAAAATATCAATGGCTATCTAATACTAGTTTTTATTTTAAAGATTCATTTGGAAGTGATTACTACAAATACACTAGAATTTTCTTAAACTCCAATTTTACAAGTTATGGATATAACAATATATTCATTATTTTTTCGTTGGGATTGAAGCCACATTCTATATAGGAAAGTTTTGTTTATGCTGTCTTCCTGTAACAAAAATTAAACTGTGGAATAAGATATTAATGTGCACACTCATACCGTTCTCTGGCATTTTCACGGAGACCAATCTCCCCCACTGATATCTCCAGGGTTGTACCTATGCTAAAACAAGAATTTAATCCTAAACTTCCGGGTTCTCTAGTTGAGCCAAAGGACCAGGTGTGACTGGACAATGTATTTATAATGTCAAGTGGATTACTTACTAGCATTTTAGAGAATGGTTTAAATTTTACTACCAGTCTAGAATGTCTGACATGTGAAGTGTCATAAATCACCATAAAAATACTTGGATTGGATTTAACAAAGTTATTCAATCCATCACTTTTAATTTGGGGCCCTGTAATACAAAGATTAAAAAAAAAAAAAACTATTTTTAGTTTTTTTTTTAATACAAAGATGGCCCTCTCAAGCCACCACACTCTCTTAGAAAGGCCATTGAATTATGCATTTATAGTGGCTAATTTTTTGGTCCCCAGGTACTGGAAAATCTATCTATATAGTATTCTTTCTTTAGGATACGGAATTTGATTTTTCAAGGGGGGGCATAAAAAGCACATGCACAAAAAAATGCATTTATAAAGTGTCTGTTGCACTTTCAGGGGTCACATCTAAACAAAAAGGGTCTTGCTGTTTCAAACACTTATAGAATTCCTGTATCACTAAATTAGACACAACGTTATAAACAATAACCTCACATTCCCCCATATTAAAGCAAAGCAAAAGAAAATGTGTAATGTGTTGAGCTTCAAGATCATTAGTTACATGTTAAATTGCTTCCCAGATAACATATACTCTATCTAAACGGTGTGTTTTCACTCAAACTCACAAAATTCAACAAAAAGTTTCTTTAAGAAAGCACTTGAGAGCAATACATTGACATCCCCCAAAATTAGCTACCTCCAGTTATAAATGGTGAAGAAATGTTTGTAAAATGGAACAGTGGATCAGCAAGACATTTTCTAATACTTATTACATAGATAATAACATTATGACATATGATATAACCACAAAAAGGGTAGCAGAAATGCAAACAAAACATCTTTAGATGTATTTTCTTCTATAATGGGAAAATAGATGAATTCCAGACCAGGTTAAAATGTTGACTTTATGCCTTGCCAAAAATGGTCTTCATTAGATTGTTACCAAATTATAGTTCTAAATACTTCACAATCTTTGTTTTAATGTTAATTTATGAGGTCAATTCTTTTTTTTAAATCTTCTATGAATGTAACTGCTGTATTCTTTTGACCCTATTGTAAGAACATCTCTGAATTTAAAACTTACAAGTGCCCTACCAGTAGAACTTTGAAAATAATGTATGAATATTTGTGAAATTCAAGAATATTCTGGTTTAAAATAATTATGTACCTGTGGCTGACACCAAATTTTTCCCACTGATAGGAATGCTGGAACTATATCAAAGAAGTTGTTTTCTTTTTTGGTTTGTTTTGGTTAGGTTTCAGGGAGAAAAAAAAATCTCCTAAACCAAGACTCAGTCTTAGATTTGTACAAAATAAAATGGCCACAGATTAAAACAGGCAGAGACATGGTTGTACAACTTGAAGAATGTAATCAATGTTACTGAAGTGTACATGAAGAAACTGATGAAATGTTGTATGTCTTATATGTATATGACTATAATAATAAAAAATAGGCAGGGACAACACTACTTCTCTCTTGTAATGGGATGACACATACTCTACAGCCAGATTTTTTTAGTAACTTCTATTATAACTCCTTTAGGTCAAGAGGCTAGCATTCATTCCTTATAGAAAAACTTCCTCATTTATTATCCTAATGATGACCAGAATGAGGTAATAATGCTTTTCAAGGCAACTAGCCTAATCCTGGAGAGTACCTACTCATACACTATTCAAGATAGTATTTTTCAGGTTGGTTGGGAGCAGAGGAAGGCCTAGCTGTTATCTGTGGTATCTCTAGAAAGCAAGCCATGAGACAGAAAACTATCACTTCCTCTTTAGTGATACCATTCTCATACAACATGTTTTCTCTCGAGAAAATCTTGGATGCAAATTCTGAGTTTTGTTTACTACAATGGAAAATGTTTGAAAGGTTAGGAGGAGGCATATAGCTATCCTTCCATCTGGATTTAAGGCTCTAGGGAAATACCACGAAAAATTTGCTTTGTAGGGAAGAAGATTCTCAAATTCCCAAAGGACCGAATGTTTCCAAATAGCTTCAAAATTCTGCTATTCAGTGTAAAATACTACTCTTGGAAATACCGAACTTTTACCAGTGATTCATCACTATTCCAGTTCTATTTTTAAGTAGTTTTGCTGTATGTTCTTATGAGATTTTTTTTTTTGGTACTGATAATATGGCATATATTCCTTCAGTTTTATGTATAAGCATCTCTAACTGAAAACTAAAGAGTGTATCTACTTAGGGCACAGAGATCAATCATTTTTAGCCAAGACAATATGTAGATAGATTACTGCATTTTCTCTTTAATATAGTATTTGTAGACGCTTTATTTGTCCCAAGGAAGGGATGAGTCCATATGTTTAAAGCCTCAGGGTTCTGTGATACATATAATTCTTTAAAAATACATTGATGGTCACTAGGGCTGTGGTATAAAATATATCAAATACTGATCATTTGAAAATGCCATATTCGGTGTACTTCTTGTGTCCAATACTGTTAAACAGAGATGACAGGTTAAACAGTCTGGCAAGTGACAAATTTTCAGAATACGAATGTCAGGTCATGTTGTGATGGAACAATTTGTGATGGTCAATGAAAATGGAGATGGAAACTCATAAACAATCCAGAGCAAGTAAAAATATTTAAGTTTTCTGATGTTTTTAAATATATTCATTCAGAACAGATATTCTTTCAGAGTAGATATTTAGATACCTGATAAACATATGCCAACTGTTGAACAAATTATAGTCTTATTCAAAAACTCACATGAGGAGGCACTTGAGTGGCATGTTAGAAACTGATCTTTGGTAAAGGCAAAATTTAAAAAAAAAATGCTTCATTTTGTGATAATGAAAATATTTTCATTATGTTTCCAGACATATTAAGATGTTAGTCAAAAGTGGCAAATGTCATGGCTAAAAACCTTAGCCTGTTTTTTCCTGTTTGCCATTTAGAATTTCTTTTTTTAAGAGATGATGATAGAAAGTTTTCGCATTTAGAGTTTGTCATTCTCATTCTTTTCAACTAATTTAGGGGAATAAATGAAGAAACCTGTATAAAAATGGTCACAGTACTGATTGTACAGCTAGATGGTATTATTTTTCAGATCCATAGATTGAACTAAATGTCTTATTTGACAGATGAGAAATTATTAATGCCCAGTGTTTTCTAGAAGCATTTTTTTTCAGTGTTCCTTTAAACTGCAGTTGGCTTTTGTACCCAATTCAATTGGGAAACAAATGCTTGCAAAATCCAGGGTTTTAATGTCTTCTGAGTCAGTTGTCTTTGAAATTAGGCATTTCTGTTAAACACTGAAAATTCAGTTACAGTATTACTGGAAAAATTGAAGTTAAGGTAACAAAGGCATTTGAATATAAACATTTCTGGCACTTCATTGTACCTCTGGATTTTAAATGTCTATTCTTTTATATTTTAATCAAAGATGTAGACTTCTATATTGTATTTGTTACAACAAATTTGAAAGTCATTTTAAGTAGTCAGCAAGGTTTGAAAATCATTTTAAGTGGTCCGTTACAGATATCACATTTAACTGTGATGGTTTAAAGCTGTAATCGATGGATTGTACACACAAAATAAAAATAGATCTTGAATTTTATGATTTGGAAACTTGCTTTAAGAGGTATTTAATTAAAGCCAAGTTTCTGTTGTGTGTATGTGTGTTTTTTTTAAACCATACCATTTGGCACATGTAGGTGCAGTGGATGGTATGGCTGGAAAAAAATGGGTGGTGGACCAGATGTTACATAATAAGTAGGGTAACTTCCCTCAGCAACAAAGAATGGAGCAGGCTGATAAAAGCAAGTTACATTGTCTGTACTGGGTAGGATATTCTGTTCTCCAAGTACTTTTAAAGCCATAAGGGTGATCATGTTAAGAGTCTGTCTTCTTTCATGACTCATGAGGCAAACAGTGCTTTCATTCACAACTCCACGCAAGGTCATAAGGTAGTCATACTTGCTCTTTTCTTCACCTATGAAATGGTTGCGGAGGTATGACTCAATCTTCTTTTGCTGTTCTTCTACGTCAGGAAAATCAATGAAGAATCTAGAACACATATAACGTTCCAGGGTCTTGATTTCTGTTTCACAAGCTGGCCTGAAGTCACGAACCAGCAAGTTGCTGTACTTGAGAAGGCCACCACCTCTAATCTCTTCAGGTTTTCTGGTAGATATAAGCTTATACTGCAAATGTGTCATTGCTTCCTGGAAGTCTCCATACATGCTTTCAGCTACCACAACAGGATAGGATTCTTGCGTAAGTTTAGCACTTTTGTCACTGTAGAAGTCTAACATGGGATCCAGAATGATTTGAAAGGAATCAACACTAAATTCAAATTGTCGTCTGAGTGAATTCACAAATTTTAGTTCTACATTCTTCCCAGTGTTGTTTGAAAGAGAGATGAGACTCCAACGATCATGCTTATTGCAAACTTTGACCATCTTCTGCACATAAGCCTCTTTCATGGTCTTTGGGGTGATCTTTTCCTTTTTAACACCTTTTGGCAAAAAGTCGAGTAGACAACCTAGAACTGAATCCTTAACAACCTGAAATTCTTGATCACATGGAAGTTCAACGCCAAAAATAACATCCAAATCCTTATAACTGATTCCATTATGGCTTGCAAGTATGTAACTTGCTGTGGAACCATTCAGTCGGGTATCTTTAACAATAATTCCTTGCTGTATGAGTTGGTCTTTCACAATATGAATGATATCTTTTGGTTTTACCTCCAGGGTGGGAAAATTTCCCCTTCCATGAATTGGAATTACTTCCTCTAACACTTGATCTAGTGTTATAACTTGATCCCAAGTGAGAGAGCTGAATCTGATTTCAGACATTTTGAAGCTGGTAGATCAACTAGAAAGCAAACAAAATATTGAGAGGAAATGTTAACATTTTAAAAACAGTATATACCTAAAGCATATGAAACAGTTAACTAAAAACAGACATACCCTCAACATAAACCAAACTAATGAAAATACTAGGGAGTAAATTACCAATGTATCTAATTATGTTTAAATCTAAAAGTGAAATAAAATCCACAATGATTATATCAAAACTGTTAAATCCATTGATGTATGCAAACATATATATTCTCAGGGATTAGTTGTGGTTGTAATAATTGTAATGCTTACTGATGCAAAATGGTGGCCTTTCTTAATCTTTTCTCATGTAAATATAATTATAGTATTTGGTGGTACTAAATTTGTTCACAAAATAATCATGATACATTTATTAAGGTTAAACAAACAAAAAACAAACCTACTGCTATCGAGTCGATTCTGACTCATAGCAACCCTGTAGGACAGTAGAGCTTACCCAGAGGGTTTCCAAGGCTATATATCTTTACAGAAGTAAACTGTCACATCTTTCTCCCATAGAGCAACAGGTGGTTTTGAACCACCAACATTTTGGTTAGCAGCTAAGGGCTTTAGCCACTGTATCATCAGAGATCATGTTTGCATGTGTTCTTACAGCCATATTTAGCTGTTGGGATGTAGGCGTGGAACATGTAAAAAGTTGAATTTAACTGGGCTTGCATTTTGCCATGAAAATATGGTGGAGGGAAAGAAGGGTAAACATCTCGAGTGTATTCAAGTGAATGATTTTACTGATGGACTATGGAGCCTAGACTGGGTAAGGAAGAAAATGAGGACACAAGGTCATGAGTGACAGTAAAAAGGAGGTATATTTAGTAGATGGAATAACATAATATTTAAACAATATATAGAATCTTTAACATAAAAGCATTAGGAATTCTTACATACACTACTCACTTTCACATATATAACTGCTCTTATTCTAAAGAATATTATTGGAGTTCTCTACTAGACTAGGAATTTCTTGAATTCCTGGAGAATAAGGATAGTATCGAATTCATCACCTCTTCTATGTGCCCAGTATCCATTTAAGAAATGTTGGTTAAATGAAATAATGGATGTCACTTTATTTCTTTATTTTTAAAATTTTTATTGTGCTTTAAGTGAAAGTTTACAAGTCAAGTCAGTCTCTCTTAAAAAATTTATATACACCTTGCTATATACCAGGAAACCCTGGTGCCGTAGTGGTTAAGTGTTATGGCTGCTAACTAAAAGGTCAGCAATTCAAATCCGCCAGGCGCTCCTTGGAAACTCTATGGGGCAGTTCTACTCTGCCCTACAGGGTCGCTATGAGTCAGAATCGACTCGACGGCAGTGGGTTTTATATACCCCAAGTTGCTCTCTCCCTAATGAGATAGCACATTCCTTCTCTCCACCCTCTATTTTTGTGTCCATTCAGCCAGCTTCTGACCCCCTCTACCTTCTCATCTCCCCTACAGACAGGAGCTGCCTACATAGTCTCATGTGTCTACTTGATCCAAGAAGCTCACTCCTCACCAGTATCATTTTCTATCCTATAGTCCAGTCCAATCCCTGTCCAAAGAGTTGGCTTTGGGAATGGTTCCTGTCTTGAGCTAACCATGACCTCCGGGGTCCTTCTAGTCTCAGTCAGACCATTAAGTTGGTCTTTTTAGGAGAACCTGAGGTCTGCATCCCATTGCTTTCCTGCTCCCCCACGGGCTCTCTGTTGCATTGTCCCCTGTCAGGGCCATCATCGGTTGTGGCCGGGCACCATCTAGTTCTTGTGGTCTCATGCTGATGTAGTCTCTGGTTTATGTGACCCTTTCTCTCTCTTGAGCTCATGATTACCTTGTGTCTTTCATGTTCTTCATTCTCCTTTGCTCCAGGTGGGTTGAGACAAATTGATGCATCTTAGATGGCCACTTGCTAGCATTTAAGACCCCAGACACAACTCTCCTAAGTGGGATGCAGAATGTTTTCTTAATGGATTTTATTATGCCAACTGACCAAAACGTCCCCTGAAACCATGGTCCCCAAATCCCTGCCGCTGCTACTCTTGCCTTCGAAGCATTCAGTTTATTCAGGAAACTTCTTTGCTTCTGGTTTAGTCCAGTTTTGCTGAGCTCTCCTGTATTGTGTTTTCTTTCCCTTCACCTAAAATAGTTATTTCCTACTATCTAATTGGTGAATACCCCTCTCCCTCCTTCCCTCCCTCCCCACTCTTGTCACCATCAAAGAATATTTTCTTCTCTGTTTCAGCTATTTCTCGAGTTCTTATATATTTGTCGTTTTGCAACTAATTTCACTCAGCATATGCCTTCCAGACTCCTCCATGTTATGAAATGTTTCACAGATACATCATTGTTCTTTATCGATACGTAGTATTCCATTGCGTGAATATACCATAATTTATTTATCCATTCATCCGTTGATGGGCACCTTACTTACTTCCATTTTTTTGCTATTGTAAACAGTGCTGCAATGAGCATGGATGTGCATATATCTGTTCGTGTAAAGGTTGTTAATTCTCCAGGATATATTCCAAGGAGTGGGACTGCTGGATCATATGGTATTTCTATTTCTAGATTTTTAAGGAAGCGCCAGATCGATTTCCAAAGCGCTTGTACATTTTACATTCCCTCCAGCAGCGTATAAGTGTTCCAGTCTCTCCACAACCTCTCCAACATTTATTATTTTGTGTTTTTTGGATTAATGCCAGCCTTGTTGGAGTGAGATGTAATCTCATTATAGTTTTGATTGCCATTTCTCTAATGGCTAAAGATAGTGAGCATTTTCTCATGTATCTGCTACCTACCTGAACGTCTTCTTTAGTGAAGTGCCTGTTCACATCCTTTGCACATTTTTTTTAATTGGGTTGTCTTTTTGCAGTTGAGTTTTTGCAGTATCATGTAGATTTTAGAGATCAGACGTTGATTGGAAATGTCACAGCTAAAAACTTTTTCCCACTATGTAGGTAATCTTTTTATTCTTTTGGTGAAGTCTTTGGATGACCATAGGCGTTTGATTTTTAGGAGCTCCCAGTTATCTAGTTTTTCTTCTGCATTCTTAATAATGTTTTGTATACTGTTTATGTCATGTATTAGGGCTCCTAGAGTTGTCCCTATTTTTTCTTCCATGATCTTTATCTTTTTAGATTTTATATTTAGGTCTTTGATCTATTTTGAGTTAGTTTGTGTGCAGGGTGTGAGGTATCTGTCTTGTTTCATTGTTTTGCAGATGCATATCCAGTTATGCCAGCACCATTTGTTAGATTGTCTTTTCCCCATTTAACTGACTTTGGACCTTTGTCAAATATCAACTGCTCACATGTGGATGGATTCATGTCTGGATTCTGAATTCTGTTCCAGTGGTTTATATATCTGTTGTTGTACCAGTACTACGCTGTTTTGACTACTGTGGCAGTATAATAGGTTCTAAAATCAGGTAGTGTGAAGCCTCCCACTTTGTTTTTTTTCAGTAATGCTTTTACTTACCCGGGGCCTCTTTCCCTTCCATATGAAGTTGGTGACTTGTTTCTCCATCTCATTAAAAAATGTCGGTATTTAGATCAGAATTGCATTGTATCTACAGATTGCTTTTGGTAGAACAGACATTTTTACAATGTTAAGTCTTCCTATGCATGAGCAAGGGAAGTTTTTCCACTTATGTAGGGCTCTTTTGGTTCCCTGCAGTAGTGTCTTGTAGTTTTCTTTGTATAGGACTTTTACATCTCAGAATCGATGCGACGGCACTGGTTTACTGGGTTAAGATTTATTCCTAAGTATTTTATCTTCTTGGAGGCTACCGTAAATGGTATTGATTTGGTGATTTACTCTTCTATGTTCTTTTTGTTGGTGTAGAGAAATCCAACTGATTTTTGTATGTTTATCTTGTATCTTGATACCCTGCTGAACTCTTCTGTAAGTTTCAGTAGTTTTCTTGAGGATTCTTTAGGGTTTTCTGTGTATAAAATCATGTCATCTGCACACAGAGATACATTTACTTCTTCCTTACCAATCTGGATGCCCTTTCTTTGTTTCACTAGCCTAATTGCTCTGGCTAGAATCTCCAGATTTTTTGGGTAGAACCTCCAGCACAATGTTCAATAAGAGTGGTGATAAAGAGCATCCTTGTCTTGTTCCTGTTCTCAAGGGGAACGCTTTCAGACTCTCTCGATTTAGGATGATGTTTGCTGTTGGCTTTGTATAAATGCCCTTTATGATGGTGAGGAATTTTCCTTCTATTCCTATTTCACTGAGAGGTATATCATGAATGGGTGTTGAACATGGTCAAATGCCTTTTCTACATCAACTGATAAGAACATACGGTTCTTTTATTTTATTTATATGATGGATTACATTAACTGTTTTTCTAATTTTGAACCATGCCTGCATACCTGGTATGAATCCCACTTGGTCATGGTGCATTATTTTTTTGATATGTTGTTGAATCTTATTGGCTAGAAATTCTGTTGAGATTTTTGCATCTAAGTTCATGAAGGTTATAGGTCTATAATTTTCTTTTCTGCAGTGTCTTTACCTGGTTTTGCTATCAGGGACATGCTGGCTTCATAGAATGAGTTTGGTAGCATTCTATCCTTTTCTAGGCTCTGAAATAACTTTAGTAGTTGTGGTATTAACCTTCTCTGAAAGTTTGGTAGAACTCTGCAGTAAAGCTGTCCAGACCAGGGCTTTTTTTTTGTTGGGAATTTTTTGATTACCTTTTCAATTTCTTCTTTTGTTATGGGTTTATTTAGTTTTTCTACCTCTGTGTTACTTTAGGTAGGTAGTGTGTTTCTAGAAATTCATCCATTTCTTCTAGGTTTTCAAATTTGTTGGAGTACAATTTTTCATAGTAATCTGATACGCTTCTTTTCATTTCTGTTGTGTCCGTTGTGATATCGCCCATCTCATTTCTTATTTGGGTTATTTGCTTCCTCTCCTGTTTTTCTTTTGTCAGTTTGGCCAATGGTTTATCAATTTTGTTAATTTTTTCAAAGAACCAGCTTTTGGTCTTGTTAATTCTTTCAATTGTATTTCTGTTTTTCATTTAGTTCTGCTCTAATTTTTATTATTTGTTTTCTTCTGGTGCCTGAGGGTTTCTTTTGTTGCTCTTTTTCTATTTGTTCAAGTTATAGGGATAATTTTTTGATTTTGGCCCTTCTATTTGTATGTGTGCATTTGTTGATATAAATTGACCTCTGACCACTGATTTACCTGTGTCCCAAATTTTCTTACAGGAAGTGTTTTCATTCTCATTGGATTGTATGAATTTCTTTATTCCATCCTTAATGTTTTCTACAACCCAGTCGTTTTTGAGCAGGGTATTGTGCAGTTTCCAAGTGTTTGATTTCTTTTCCCTGCTTGTTCTGTCATTGATTTCTACTTTTATGGCCTTATCGTCAAAGAAGATGCTTTGTAATATTTCAATGTTTTGGATTATGCTAAGGCTTGCTTTATGACCTAATATGTGGTCTATTCTAGAGAATGTTCCATGTGTGCTGTAAAAGAAAGTATACTTGGCTACTGCTGGGTGGAGTGTTCTGTATATGTCTATGAGGTCAAATTGGTTGACTGTGGCATTTAGATATTCCATGTCTTTACTGAGCTTATTTCTGGTTGTTCCATCCTTCACTGAAAGTGGTGTGTTGAAGACTCCTACTATAATTGTGGAGCTGCCTATCTCACTTTTCAATGCTGTTTGAGTTTGTTTTATGTATCTTGTAGCCCTGCTATTTGGTGCATAAATTTTAATATGGTTATATCCTCCCGATATATCGTCCCTTTAGTCATTATATAGTGTCCTTCCTTATCCTTGTGGTGGATTTAACTTTAAAGTCTACTTTGTCAGAAATTAATATTGCCATTCCTGTTCTTTTTTTATATATAATTTTTATTATGCTTTAAGTGAAAGTTTACAAATCAAGTCAGTCTTTCACATAGAAACTTATATACATCTTGCTACATACTCCCATTTACTCTCCCCCTAATGAGACAGCCCGCTCTCTCCCTCCACTCTCTCTTTTCATGTCCATTTCACCAGCTTCTAATCCCCTCTACTCTCTCATCTCCACTCCAGGCAGGAGATGCCAACATAGTCTCAAGTGTCCACCTGATGCAAGAAACTCCTCACCAGCATCCCTCTCCAACCCGTTGTCCAGTCCAATCCATGTCTGGAGAGCTGGCTTTGGGAATGGTTCCTGTCCTGGGCTGACAGGTCTGGGGGCCGTGACCACCGGGGTCCTTCCAGTCTCCGTCAGACCATTAAGTCTGGTCTTTTTATGAGAATTTGGGGTCTGCATCCCACTGCTCTCCTGCTCCCTTAGGGATTCTCTGTTGTGTTCTCTGTCAGGGGAGTCATTGGTTATAGCTGGGCACCATCTAGTTCTTCTGGTCTCCGGATGATGTAGTCTCTGGTTCATGTGGCCCTTTCTGTCTCTTGGGCTTGTAATTACCTTGTGTCCTTGGTGTTCTTCATTCTCCTTTGATCCAGATGAGTTGAGACCAATTGATGCACCTTAGATGGCTGCTTGCTAGCGTTTAAGACCCCAGATGCCACTCTTCAAAGTGGGATGCAGAATGTTTTCATAATAGATTTTATTATGCCAATTGACTTAGAAATCCCCTGAATTCATGGTCCTAAACCCCTGCCCCTGCTACACTGGCCTTTGAAGCATTCAGTTTATTCAGGAAACTTCTTTGCTTTTGGTTTAGTCCAGTTGTGCTGACCTCCACTGTACTGTGTGTTGTGTTTCCCTTCACCTAAAGTAGTTCTTACCCACAAATTTAGTGAATACCCCTCTCCCACCCTCCCACCCTCCCTCCTCTCGTAACCACAAAAGAATGTTTTCACTCAGCTTAAACTAGTTGTCAAGTTCTTATAATAGTGGTCTTATACAATATTTATCCTTTTGCAACTGACTAGTTTCACTCACCATAATGCCTCCCAGGTTCCTCCATGTTATGAAATGTTTCACACATTCCTCACTGTTCTGTATCGATGCATAGTATTCCATTCTGTGAATATGCCATAATTTATTTATCCATCCATCCGATGGGCACCGTGGTTGCTTCCATCTTTTTGCTATCGTAAACAGTGCTGCAATAAATATGGGTGTGCAAATATCTGTTCGTGTAAAGGCTCTTATTTCTCTAGGATATTCCAAGGAGTAGGATTGCTGGATTGTATGGTAGTTTTATTTCTAGGCTTTTAAGGAAGCGCCAAATCGATTTCCAAAGTGGTTGTACTATTTTACATTCCCAGCAGCAGTGTATAAGTGTTCCAAAAACCCCACAGCCTTTCCAACATTTACTATTTTGTGTTTTTTGGATTAATGCCAGCCTTGTTGAAATGAGATGAAATCTCATTGTAGTTTTGATCTGCATTTCTCTAATGGCTAATGATTGTGAACATATCCTCATTCATCTGTTAGCTACCTGAATGTCTTCTTTGGTGAAGTGTCTATTCATATCTTTTGGCCAATTGTTAATACAGTTATTTGTCTTTTTGTAGTTGAATTTTTGCTGTATCATGTAGATTTTAGAGATCATATGCTGATCAGAAATGTCATAGCTTAAAACTTTTTCCAGTCTGTAGGCAGTCTTTTTACTCTTTTGATGAAGTCTTTGGATAAGCATAGGTGTTTGATTTTTAGGAGCTCCCAGTTATCTAATTTTTCTTCTGCATTCTTAATAATGTTTTGTATATGGTTTATGTCATGAATAAGGGCTCCTAACATTGTCTCTACTTTTTCTTCCATGACCTTTATTATTTTAGATTTTATATTTAGGTCTTTGATCCATTTTGAGCTCCTTTTTGTGCATGGAGTGAGGTATGGGTTTTGTTTCATTTTTTTTGCAGATGAATATCCAATTATGCCAGCACTATTTGTTAAAAAGACTGTCTTTTCCCCGTTTAACCATTTTGGGGCCTTTGCCAATAAAGAATGTCTTTGGGATTTTGATCGGAATTGCATTAGATGTATAGATCGCTTTTGGTAGAACAGACGTTTTTATAATGTTAAGCCTTCCTATCCATGAGCAAGGTACGTTTTTCTTTTGGTTTCTTGCAGAAGTGTACTGTAGTTTTCTTTGTATAAGTCTTTTACATCTCTGGTAAGATTTATTCCTAAGTATTTTATTTTCATTGATTTGGTGATTTCCTCTTCCATGTTCTTTTTCTTGGTGTAGGGGAATCCAACTGATTTTTGTATATTTATATTGTATCCGGACACTCTGCTGAACTCTTCTATGAGTTTCAGTAGTTTTTTGGAGGATTCCTTAGGGCTTTCTGTGTATAAAATCATGTCATCTGCAAATAGAGATACTTTGACTTCTTCCTTACCAATCTGGATGCCCTTTATTTCTTTATCTAGCCTAATTGCTCTGGCTAGGACCTCCAACACAATGTTGACTAAGAGCGGTGATAAATGGCATCTTTGTCTGGTTCCCGATCTCAGTGGGAATGCTTTCAGGCTCTCTCCATTTAGGGTGATGTTGCCTGTTGGCTTTGTGTAAATGCCCTTTATTATGTTTAGGAATTTTCCTCCTATTCCTATTTTGCTGAGAGTTTTTATCATGAATGAGTGTTAAACTTTGTCAAATGCCTTTTCAGCATCAATTGATAAAATCATGTGATTCTTGTCTTTTGTTTCATTTATGTGGTGGATTACATTAATTGTTTTTCTAATGTTGAATCATCCCTGCATACCTGGTATGAACCCCACTTGGTCACGGTCAATTATTTTTTTGATATGTTGTTAATTCTATTGGCTAGAATTTTGTTGAGGATTTCTGCATCTACGTCATGAGGGATATAGGTCTATAATTTTCTTTTCTTGTGGTGTCTTTACCTGGTTTTGGTATCAGGGATATGGTGGCTTCATAGAATGAGTTTGGTAGTATTCCCTCCTTTTCTATGCTTTGAAATACCTTTAGTAGTAGTGGTGTTAACTCTTCTCTGAAAGTTTGGTAGAACTCTGCAGTGAAGCCTTCTGGACCAGGGCTTTTTTTTTGTTGGGAGTTTTTTGATTCCCTTTTCAATCTCTTCTTTTGTTACGGGTCGATTTAGTTGTTCTTTCTTTGTGTTAGTTTAGGTAGGTACTGTGTTTCTAGGAATTCATCCATTTCTTCAAGGTTTTCAAATTTGTTAGAGAAGAATTTTTCATAGTAATCTGATATGATTCTTTTCGTTTCAGTTGGGTCTGTTGTAATATCGCCCATCTCATTTCTTATTCGGGTTATTTGCTTTCTCTCCTGTTTTTCTTTTGTCAGTTTGGCCAGTGGTTTATCAATTTTAGTGAGTTTTTCAAAAAAACAGGTTTTGGTCTTGCTAATTCTTTTAATTGTTTTTCTGTTTTCTATTTCATTTAGTTCAGCTCTAATTTTTATAATTTGTTTTCTTCTGGTGCCTGTGGGTTTCTTTTGTTGCTCCCTTTCTATTTGTTCAAGTTGTAGGGATAAGTCTTTGATTTTGGCCCTTTCTTCATTTTGGATGTGTGCATTTATTGATATAAATTGGCCTGTGAATACTGCTTTTGCTGTGTCCCAAAGGTTTTGACAGGAAGTGTTTTCATTCTCATTGGATTCTCTGAATTTCTTTATTCCATCCTTAATATCTTCTATAATCCAGTCTTTTTTGAGCAGGGTATTGTTCAGTTTCCAAGTGTTTGATTTCTTTTCCCTGCTTTTCCTGTTATTGATTTCCACTTTTAGGGCCTTATGGTGAGAGAAGATGCTTTGTAATATTTCAATGCTTTGGATTCTGCTAAGGCTTGCTTTATGACCTAATATGTGGTCTATTCTAGAGAATGTTCCATGTGCACTAGAAAAGAAAGTATACTTGGTTGCTTTTGGTTGGACTGTTTTGTATAGGTCTATGAGGTCAAGTTGGTCGATTGTGGCATTTAGATCTTCCGTGTCTTTATTGAGCTTCTTTCTGGATATCCTGTCCTTCACCGAAAGTGGTGTGTTGAAGCCTCCTACTATTATTGTAGAGCTGTCTATCTCTCTTTTCAATGCTGATAAAACCCGTTGTTGAGTTTTTTTTTATTATCTTGCAGCCCTGTCATTGGGTGCATAAATATTTAATATGGTTATATCTTCTTGGTGTATTGTCCCTTTAATCATTATCCTTTGTCCATTGTCCTTCCTTATCCTTTCTGATGGGTTAATTTAAAGTCTATTTTGTCAGAAATTAATATTGCCACTCCTGCTCTTTTTTGATTGTTGTTTGCTTGATATATTTTTTTCCATCCTTTGAGTTTTCGTTTGTTTTGTGTCTCCATGTTTAAGGTGTGTCTCTTGTAGGCATCATATAGACGGATCTTCTTTTTTATTCCATTCTGCAACTCTCTGTTTCTTTATTGGTTCATTTAGTCCATTTACATTCCAGGTAATTATGGATAGGTATGATTTTTTTAATGAATTTAGTGCTATCAATTTGATGTCTTTTTTTTGTGTATTGTTGAGAATTTTTTTCCCTCTTAATTTTATGTTCTGAGTAGATTATCTTTATATATACTGTCCTTTCCTCATATTTGTTGTTGATTTTGTTTCTGCTGAGTCTGTATTTGTTTCTTGTATTTTATTTTGATGTGTAGGATAGTTTGCCTCCTTTGTGGTTACCTTATTATTTACCCCTATTTTCCTAAATTTAAACCTAACTTTTATTTCTTTGTATTAGCGTATCTTCGTCTGCATGTGGAAGGTGTATGATTACATTTCTTAGCCCGTATTTATTATTCTAATGTTGTCTTCTTTAAAATAATAACATTGCTGTTACCCTGTTTTGAGCTTTTTTTGTTTGTTTGTTTGTTAATTACCTTGCTTTGTTTCTTTTTTTTTTTTTTTTGGATTTCTCTGTCTGGGTTGGCTTCTGGTTGCTTTGCCCAATTTTCTAGTCTTGGGCTGATACCTGATATTTTTGATTTTCTAACCAAAGAACTCCCGTTAGTATTTCTTGTAGTTTTTTTTTTTTTTTTTTCAAATTCCCTAAACTTGTGTTCATGTACATGTCTTAATTTCACCTTCACATTTGAGACAGTTTTACTGGATATATGTTTCTTGGCAGGCATTTTTTTCCTTCAATTTTTTAAATATGGCATCCCATTGCCTTCTTGCCTGCATGGTGTCTGCCGAGTAGTCCGAGCTTATTTTTATTGGCTCTCCTTTGTAGGTGACTTTTCGTTTATCCCTTGCTGCTCTTCAAATTCTCTCTTTATCTTTGGTTTTGGCAAGTTTGAGTATGATATGTCTTGGTGACTTTCTTTTGACATCTACCTTATGTGGAGTTTGATGAGCATCTCGGATAGATTATCTTCTCATCTTTCACGATATCAGGGATGTTTTCCGCCAACAAATCTTCAACAATTCTCTCTGTATTTTCTGTTATCCCTCCGTGTTCTGGTACTCCACTCGTAGGTTATTTCTCTTGATAGAGTCCCACCTGATTCTGAAGTTTTCTTCATTTTTTAAATTTTTTAATCTGATTTTTGTTCATATATATTAGTGCCACGTGATTCATCTTCAAGTTCTGAAATTCTAGCTTCTACTTGCTTAATTCTGCTCCTTTGATTTTCTATTAAGTTGTCTACTTCTGTAATTTTATTGTTAATCTTCTGAATTTCTGTTTGTTGCCTGTCTATGCATTTTTCCAGCTTATTAAACTTTTCATTATGTTCCTGAATAATCTTTCTAATTTCTTCAATTGCTTTATCTGTGTGTTTCTTCGATTGTTCTGCATATTGTCTCTTTTCCTTCTTGATGTCTTGAAGGGTTCTGTATATTAAACTTTTGTATTCTGCATCTGGTAATTCCAGGAATGCACTTTCATCTAGAATATCCCTGGATTCTTTGTTTTGAGAGCCTGTTGAGGTGATCATGGTCTGTTTCTTTATGTGACTTGATATGGACTGTTGTCTCTGAGCCACCTATAAGTTATTGTATTAGTTTATGCTTGCTTACTGTGTCACAGCTTCTTGCTTTGTTTTGTTTTGGTATACCCCTATGGGTTGCTTGAGTGAGCTAGCTGCATTATTTTGGCCTTTGGAGCTCTGATGTCCTGTCCCCAGGTGGCTAGAGCTGTTATCAGGTATATCAGTCTAGGAGTCCATTCTGTTTTCTTGTATGAATTCAGCTCAGGTTTCCAGGTAGGGGATCATCAAGTGTGTGGTACAGGTGCTGTCCTACAGTCTTAGAGGGGTAGGGGTTATTGGTTTATATACCGGTGTCTGATTGCAGCAGGGGGTCATACTCTGAACAAGGCAGGGGGCTGAGAGCTGACCCCCAAGTATCTCTGAGGAAAGCATGTCCCCATTCCCTAGAACGTGCAGGTGGGTAGGCTCTGCAGATGGACCATGGGCACCCAAAGTTTTTGGTTGTATGGACTGGGAAGTACCAGTTATCTTTGGACCCCTGTTGCAGGTGGCTGGGTGACCTGAGTGGAGCTACCAGTCCTTAGGTCCCTGATGTGGGTAGGTGAGGACCTTGTTTAACAGGCAAGGCAATGTCAAACATCAATTACCCACCTCTCCACCGCACAGCTGAAATGGTTAGAGTCTGCCAACAAGGGTCTATTCTCCCGAAATAGGCCCACACGTCCATGCAGAAGGGAAAGGTGCTCAAAGTCCACGGATGTTTTATGCCTGGACAGGAGACGCTTCTGTCCTGAACTGCCCTTGTTAGTGGAGCTACCAAATTATATTTTCCCCAAAATGCAAATTTTTTCCTTCCCCAAGACCGGGAGGATGGCTCTAGGTGCTCAACCGTGCCTGTCTCAGGCCCAGGGAATTCAGCAGCTGAAGCCGGTTTGTGGTGGTGGGTGCGTTAAAATATATGCAAATACTGAGCTTTTGCTGTGAGCGCTGTTCTTCTCAGGTTCCGGAGGTGTGAGTAGGCTGTGTGGCTAGCTGCTTCTCCCTGAGGGAACTGGCCGAATGGTAGTACCAGCCCGCTGCCGCTCCAGGAATGGTGCCTGAGGGCTCCCCGCGATTCAGGTCTGGTAACTCTTCTCTGCTTCTAAACGATCTCTTCCTCCCCTTGCCCCTCAGTTCATTTTCTAATCTTGCCTTTGAAGCTTAGGGCTCCCAGCTTGTCACAAATATACTCGTTTCACTTGTTTTTTCCAGTCTTTGTCGTAATGAGGGCTCGCTGGAAGTGTCTGTCTATTCCGCCATCTTGGCTCTGCCTACTCCGTGCTTTTTTGATTGTTGTTTGCTTGATATATTTTTTCCATCCTTTTTGTTTTACTTTGTTTGCATCTCTAAGTCTAAGGGGTGTCTCTTCCAGGCAGCATATACACGGATTGTGTTTTTTAAATCGAATTCTGCCAGTCTCTGTCTCTTTATTGGTGCATTTAGTCTATTTATATTCAGCGTAATTATGGATAGGTATGAGTTTAGTGGTGTCATTTCGATATCTTTTTTTCTCTGTTGTTGACAGTTTTTTTCCCACTTAATTTTTTGTCCTGGGTAGTTTATCTTTATATATTGTCTTTTCCTCTTATTTGTCATTGTTGATTTTGTTTCTGCTGAGTCTTTTTTTTTTTCTGTATTTTACTTTGATGAGTGGGATTGTTAGTCTCCTTTATGGTTACCTTAATATTTACCCTTATTTTTCTAAGTTTAAACCTAACTTTTTTTTTCTTTGTATCGCCTTGACTTCCTCTCCATATGAAAGGTCTATGTTAACCTTTCGTCCCTCTTTATTGTTTTAATGTTGTCTTCTTTTACATAATGGCATCGCTGTTTCCCTGTCTGGGGCATTTTATTATTTTGATTTATTTTTTGTGATTTCCCTATGTGGGCTGACATCTGGTTGCTCTGTCCTGTGTTCTAATCTTTGGTTGATGTCTGATATTATTGATTTTGTAACCGGAGAACTCCCTTTAGTTTTTGTTGTAGTTTTGGCTTGGTTTTTATGAATTCCCTGAACGTCTGTCTATTTGGAAATGTCCTAATTTCACCTTCATATTTGAGACAGTTTTGCTGGATATATGATTCTTGGCTAACAATTTTTTTCCTTCAATGCTTTATATATGTCTTCCCATTGCCCTCTTGCCTGCATGGTTTCTACTGAGTATTCTGAGCTTATTCTTATTGACTCTCCTTTGTAGGTGACTTTTTGCTTATCCCTAGCTGCTCTCAAAATTCTCTTTATCTGTGGTTTTGGCAGACTTTATTATAATATGTCTCAGTGACTTTGTTTTGTGATCTACCTTATGTGGATTTCAATGAGCATCTTGGATAGGTATCTTCTCATCTTTCATGATATCAGGGAAGTTTTCTGCCAACAAATCTTCAATTCTCTCTGTATTTTCTGTTATCCCTTTCTGTTCTGGTACTCCAATCAGTCGTAGGTTATTTCTCTTCATAGCCTCCCACATGATTCTTAGGGTTTCTTCATTTTTTTAAATTCTTTTATCTGATTTTCCTCCAAATATATTGGAGCCAAGTGTTTTATCTTCCATCTCACTAATTCTGCCTTCCACTTGCTCAGTTCTGCTCCTTTGACTTTCTATTGCGTTGTCTAATTCTGTAATTATGTTGTTAATCTTCTAAATTTCTGATTGGTGTCTCTCTGTAGATTCTTACAGCTTATTAAATTTTTCATTATGTTCTTGAATAACGTTTTTTAATTTCTTCAACTGCTTTATTTGTGTGTTCCTTGGCTTGTTCTACTTTTTGTCTTATCTCCTTCTTGAACTTATTCCTGATATCTTGGAGTTCTGTATATTAATCTTTTGTACTCTCCATCTGGTAATTCCAGGTAAGCACCTTCATCCAGAAGATCCCTTGATTCTTTGTTTTGAGAGCTTATTGATGCGATCATGGTCTGCTTTATGTGATTTGATATTGACTGTTGTCTCCGAGCCATCTATAAGTTATTGTATTAGTTTATTTTGTTTGCTTTCCATATCCTAGCTTCTCACTTTGCTTTATTTTGATATGCCCGAAGAGGCTGCTTGAGTGAGCCAGCTTGGTTATTTTTGCCTTTGAAGGTCTAACATCCTGTCACCAGATGGCTAGAGCTGTTATCAGGTATATGAGCCTAGGAGTCCATTCACTTTTCTTGTATGGATTCAGCTCAGGTGTCCAGGTGGTTGGTCATCAAGTGTGTTGTACAGGTTCTGTCCTACAGTCTTAGGAGGGCAGGAGTGATTCATGCACATACAGGCATCTGGTTCCATCAGGGGGTCACGCCCTGAAAAAGGCAGGGGGCTGACAACCACCCCCCCAAGTGTTTGTGAGGAAAGCATGTCCTGTTCCCTAGAGCGCACAGGTGGGTGGGTTCTGCAGATGGACCATGGGCACCCAATGCTATTGGTTGTAAGGACTGGGAGGTACCATTTATCTTTGTACCCCTGTCACAGGTGGCTGGGTGACATGGGTGGAGCCACCAGTTCTTAGGCCCCTGATGTGGGTAGGTGACAACCCTGTTTAACAGATGAAGTGGTGTCAAACATAAAACACCCACCTCTCCAGCACACAGATGAAACAGTTGCAGTCTGCCAACGAGGGCTGAGTCTCCTGAAATAGGCCCACACAGATCCACACAGGGGGGAAAGTTACTCAAAGTCCACGGACCATTTATGCCTGGACAGGAGTCACTTTTTTCCTGAGCTCCCCAGCTTAGTGGACCTGGCAGATTATCTTTTCTCTCAGTTGTGAATTTATCCCTTCTCCAAGGCCAGGACAATGGCTCAGAGTGCTGAGCAGGGCCTATCTCAGGCCCAGGGAAATCAAAAGTCAGTGAAGCTAGCTTGGGGGCTTGGGGTGTCCTGAAATATACGCAAGTACTTAGCTTTTACCAAGAGCACCATTCTTCTCTGGTTCCAGAGGTGTGAGTAGGCTGTGCGGCTTCCTGTCTCTCCCCGAGGAAACTGCGTCCAGAATGCTACCGCCAGCCCTGCTGCTGCCATTTCATGGAATGTTGCCTGAGGGTTCCCGTTTATTCAGGTCTGACAACTCCTCTCTGCTTCTGAACTGTCTCTCCCCTCCCCAGCCACTCAGTCTGTTTTCTTCTTGGCCCTTGATGTTCAGGGCTCCTAGCTTGTAATAAATATAGTCGTTTTACTTGTTTTTTCGGGTCTTTGTTGTAAGAGGGATCACTGGAAGCGTTTGAGTACTCTGTCATCTTGGCCCCACCCTCATGAATGTCACTTTAAAATGAAGAGTATACTACTAAATTTGTCCCCAAAATAAGAGCAAGAATATACAAAAGCATAAGGTTCCTGAGCTTTAAAAAATGTTTTATGCAGATGTGCAATACATGCTCAGAAAATTTTAAGATGGGGGTGTGTTAGGAAAGTAAAATTTTATAATGTATAATATAAAATTTTATAACTTAAAGTATAAATGTAATTAGATATAATTATACTATTATGTAATTATGTGCAAGTACAGTGATTACATGGATCTGCAAATACTCTATTAAGCTGTCTAAGCAAATAAATCTAGAATGTAAAGTTCATCATGGACATAGCTTTGGGGTTCAGCATTCTTTCCTAAATTTCAGAAATACAAACTATATGAAACTTAAAAGAGATTTATATAGACAGTATTCCTATTTAGACTGTCCAGGGAGTTATCAGAACAGAGTCTGAATAATTAAGATTTAGTGTTGTGTTTTCTGGGTATTGTCTGAGTAGACCAAGAACTAATAGAATAATCTTATCTGATATCTGTGAAACAAACTTAAATAGTTCATGTATTTTGCTAAAGACCCAATAAGAGATGGCAGATCTGTGTCAGTGAGAAGACTAAACCTATTCTGTTTTTCTACATGTAATCCCAATACATATGAATTATAGAGTCAATATTTATTTTTATGATGTAATGAAATGTCCCACATAATGGGTTGCCTGCTTTGTTTTAAGTACATCAATTACTAATGTCATTACAGTTTGATCACATATGTGAATATCCAAATCAATCTTTGAAGATGGGTGGGGTTGATGTGGAAACCCTGGTGGTATAGTGGTTAAGTGCTACAGCTGCTAACCAAGAGGTTGGCAGTTCAAATCCACGAGGCGCTCTTTGGAAGCTCTATGGGGCAGTTCTGCTCTGTCCTATAGGGTCGCTATGAGTCAGAACCAAGTTGACAGCAGTGGGTTGGTTTGGTTGGTTGGGGTTGATGTGACTTACAGATAAGTCCGTTGGATTTTTCTCATTCATCTATCAAGCAAAATGATTTATAGAGTGTCTTCGGGAGATCTGAAAGAGTAAGATGATTGTTATTGTTAGGTGCCATCCAGTTAGTTCTGACTCACAGCGATCCTACGTACAACAGAATGAAACACTGCCTGGTCCTGCCCCATCCTCACGATCATTGCTATGTGTGAGCCCATTACTGCAGCTACTGTGTCAATCTGTCTTATCAAGGACCTTCCTCTTTTTCGCTGACCCTCTACTTCACTAAACCTGATGCCCTTCTACAGGGACTAGTCCTTCCTGATAACATGTCCAAAGTACGTGAGATGCAATCTCGATAGCCTCCCTTCCAAGGAACACTCTGGTTGTACTTCTTCTAAGACAGACTTGTTTGTTCTTCTGGTGGTCCATGGTATACTCAATATTCTTTCCCAAACACCATAATTCAAAGGCTTCAATTCTTCTTCAGTCTTCCTTATTCATTGTTCAGTTTTCACATGCATATGAGGTGACTGAAAATGTCACGGCTTGGGTCAGGTGCATCTAAGTGTTCCAAGTGACATCTTTATTTTTTAACACTCTAAGGAGTCTTTTGCAACAGATTTGCCCAATGCAATATGAAGTTTGACTTCCTGACTGCTGCTTCCATGGGTGTTCATTGTGGATCCAAGTAAAATGAAATTCTTGATGATGTCAATCTTTTCTCCATTTATCATAATGTTGCTTATTGGTCCAGTTGTGAGGATTTTTGTTTTCTTTATGTTGAGGTGTAACCCATACTGAAGGCTGTAGTTTTTGATCTCATCAGTAAGTGCTTCAAGTCTTCTTTGCTTTCAGCAAAGTTGTGTCATCTGCATATCGCAGGTTGTTAATGAATCTTCCGCCAATCCTGATGCCACATTCTTCTTCATATAGTACAGCTTCGTGGATTATTTGCTCAGCATACAGATTAAGTATGATGAAAAGATACAACCTGACACACAACTTTCCTGATTTTAAACTATGCAGAATCCCCTCGCTCAGTTCAAATGACTGCCTCTTGGTCTATGTACAGGTTCCACATGTGCACTATTGTTTTTGTATTTCCATTCTTCACAATGTAATCCATAAATTGTTATGATCCACACAGTCAAAATACCTTTGCATACTCAGTAAAATACAGGTAAACATATTTCTGATATTCTTTGCTTTCAGCCAGGATCCATCTGACATTGGCAATGATATCCCTTGTTCCACATCCCCTTCTGAATCCAACTTAAATTTCTGGCAGTTCCCTGTCAAGGTACTGCTGCAACCACTTTTGAATGATCTTCAGCAAAATTTTACTTGTGTGTAATATTAATGATATTGTT
Source organism: Elephas maximus indicus (assembly GCF_024166365.1). NCBI lineage: Eukaryota > Metazoa > Chordata > Mammalia > Proboscidea > Elephantidae > Elephas > Elephas maximus. The sequence goes on from NC_064846.1 coordinate 86,843,321, forward strand.
GGACAATTCCTGCATTGAGTTGGATCACCTTTCTTTGGAAGGGGCACAAATATGGATCTCTTCCAGTCAGTTGGCCAGGTAGCTGTTTTCCAAATTTCTTGACATAGATGAGTACCTCCAGTGCTGTCTCCATTTGCTGAAACATCTCAACTGGTATTCCATGAATTCCTGAAGCCCTGTTTTTCATCAATGTCTTCAAGTGCAGCTTGGACTTCTTCCTTCAATAACACTGGTTCTTGATCATATGCTGCCTCATGAAATTGCTGAACATCGACCAATTCTTTTCGGTACAGTGACTGTGTATTCCTTCCATCTGCTTTGTATGCTTCCTGCATCATTCAATATTTTGCCCATAAAAAAAAAAAAAATCAAACCTGTTGCTGTTGAGTCGATTCCAACTCATAGCGACCTTATAAAATTTTGCCCATGGAATCCTTCAAAACTGCAACTCAAGGCTTGAATTTTTTCTTCAGTTCATTCAGCCTGAGAAATGCCAAGTGTGTTCTTCCCTTTTGGTTTTCTAACTCCAGGTCTTTGCACACTTCAATATAATACTTTCCTTTGTCTTCTCCAGTTGCCCTTTGAAATCTTCTGTTCAGCTTTTTTATGTCATCATTTCCTCCATTTGCTTTAGCTACTCTGTTATCAAGAGCAAGTTTCAGATCTCTTCTGACATCCATTTTGGTCTTTTATTTCTTTCCTGTCTTTTTAATGACCTTTTGCTTTCTTCATGTATGATGTCCTTGATGTCATTCTACAACTCGTCTGGTCTTTGGGCACTAGTGTTCAATGTGTCAAATCTATTCTTGAGATGGCCTCCAAATTCAGGTGGGATATACTCAAGGTCGTATTTTGGCTCTCGTGGACTTGTTTTAATTTTCTTCAGCTTCAACTTGAATTTGCCTATGAGCAATTGATGGTCCGTTCTGCAGTCGGTGCCTGGCCTTGTTCTGACTGACGACATTGGACTTCTCCATCGTCTCTTAAATTAACTACCTAACTGCTAAAATTCAAAAGTTCTTCAAATGAAGAGATAATAAATTCCACTTAATATCTTGGTTCCACTACAGGTATCAGAAGAGGAAGGAAGAAGATATAATTTTGTTTCCCAGGCAGAATCAAAGTGAGATCTTGCAAAGAATAACAGCCCAAAATTTAATTTTACATCTTCTAACTAGGAAGAAAACTGATCCTCAGTGTGTGACTATCAAGTTGATGTTTAATTACTTATGTCAGTGACTCCCAAACATTCTGGTCATCAAGCTGATGCTTAATTACTTATGTCAGTGACTCCCAAACGTTCTGGTCATCAGAATTAAGTACAGTCCTTTAAAAAATACACATATAGAATAGCGAGTTGAACTCAACTTGCTAACATGTGAGGAAATGGTATCTTGGTTGAGCAATATATTCAACTGTCAAAGCAAGAGCTTTAATAACAAGCTAGGTTATTACCTTTATCTACAACTACATAAACTTATTTTTTTAATTTAATGTTTTCCTATTGAGAGAGGTGGGGTTAAGATGGTGGAGTACTCAGATGCTTCCTGTGATCTTTCTTACAACAAAGACCTGAAAAAACAAGTGAAATGATTATATATATGACAAGCTAGAAGCCCTGAACATCAAAGGCAAAGTTAGAAAATTGGACTGAGTGGCAGGGGGAGGGAGAGACTGATCAGAAGTGGTGAGAAGTTGCCGGACCTGATTCAGCAGGACCCAGAGCCCCTCAGGCACGATTCCCTGGTGTGACCACAGCGGGGCTGGTGGTGTTCAGGATGCAAGTTCCTCAGGGAGAGATAGCAGGCCCCACAGCTACTCATGCCTCTGGAATGAGAGAACAGTGCTTTCGGCAAAAGCTAAGTACTTGAGTTTATTTTACTGTTCCCCCAGCCCCCAAGCTGGCTTCAGTGGCTGTCGATTTCCCTGGGCCTGAGATCGGTCTTGTTGCACATCCTGAGCCATTCTTCCAGCCTTGGAGAAGGAATAAATTAATAACTGGGGGAAAAGATAATCTGCCAGCTCCCCTAAGCTGGGAAGTTCAGGACAGAGGCAGCTCCTGTCCAGGCACAGTCTGCAGACTTTGAATAATTTTTACCCCTGCATGAACCTGTGTAGGCCCATTTCAGGAGCTTAGGCCCTTGTTGGCAGACTGCAATGGTGTATGTACTGGAGATCTGGCTTGAACTGTTACAGCCGTGTGGTAGAGCGGCGGGTTTTTGATGTTTGACACCGCTTTGCCTATTAAACAGGGTCCTCGCCTACCCACATCAGGGGACTGAGGACAGGTGGTTCCACCTACATCACCTAGCCACCCGCGACGGGGGTCAAAGGATAAGTGGTGCCTTCCAGTCCTTACAAACAAAAGCATTGAGTACCCACGGTCCTACTGGAGAAGCCACCAACCTGTGAGCTCTTGGAAACAGGGAGGCACTTTCCTCACAGACACTCAGGACAAAGTAGTCAGCTCCCTGCCTTGTTCAGAGCATGACCACCTGCTGCAACCAGATACCTGTGCATACACCAATCACCCCTGCCCCTCTAAGACTGTAGAAGAGAGCCTGCACCACACACTTGGTGACCGACTAACTGGACACCTGAGCTGAATCCGTACAAGTGAATGGACACCAAGGCTCATATACCTAGTAATAGCTCTAGCCATCTGGTGACAGGACATTAGAGTACTAAAGCCACAAATAATCAAGCTAGCTCTCTCAAGAATCATGTGGGGTTCTATCAAGAGAAATAACCTATGAGTGATTGGAGTACCAGAACCGGGAGGAGTAACAGAATATACAGAGAGAATTATGGAATATTTGTTGGCAGAAAACTTCCAAGATATTGTGAAAGATGAGAAGATATCTATCCAAGATGCTCATTGAACCCTACATAAAGTAGATCTCAAAAGAAAGTCACCAAGACATATTATAATCAAACTTGATAAAACCAAAAATAAAGAGAGAATTTTAAGAGTGGCTCAGGATAAACAAAAAGACACCTACAAAGGAGAGTCAACAAGAATAAGCTCGGAATACTCCGCAGAAACCATGCAGGCAAGAAGGCAATGAGATGACTTATATAAAGCATTTAAGGAAAAAAAAAATCTGCCAGCCGAGAATCATATATCCAGCAAAACTGTCTCTCAAATCTGAAGGCGATGTTAGGACATTTCAAGATAAATAGAACTTTAGGGAACTTGCAAAAACCAAACAAAAACTACAAGAAATACTAAAGGGAATTCTCTGGTTAGAAAATCAATAATTTATCAACCCAAGACTAAAAACAGGACAGAGGAACCAGATACCAACCCAGATAGGGAAATAACAAAAATAAGATAAAAAAAAAAAAACGCTCAAAAGAGGGAAACAAAGAAACCATTGTGTAAAAGATGAAAATATTAAACCAATAAAGGGACGAAAAAATCTAGTCATAAATCTTTCATATGGAGAGGAAGTCAAGGTGATTTAGAGAAATAAGAGTTTGGCTTAAACTTAGAAAAATAGGGGTAAATATTAAGGTAACCGAAAAGGAGACTAACTATTCTACACATAAAAATAAAACAAAGTCTGAGCAAAAAGAAAATCAAGAACAACGAAAAGAGGAAAAGGCAATATATAAAGAAAACTACTCAGCACAAAAAATTAAGTGGAAAAAAGAAACTTTCAAAAACACACACAAAAGACATCAAAATGACAGCACTAAACTCATAACTATCCATAATTACACTGAATGTAAATGGACTAAATGCACTAATAAGGAGACAGAGAATGGCAGAATGGATAAAAAAATGATCCATCTACATGCTGCCTAAAAGAGACACATGTTAGACATAAAGACACACACAAACTAAAACTCAAAGGATGGAAAAAATATATCAAGCAAACAACAATCAAAAAAGAGCAGGAGTGGCAATATTAATCTCTGACAAAGTAGACTTTAAACTTAAATCCACCACAAAGGATAAGGAAGGATATTATACAATGATTAAAGGAAAACATAGCAGGAGGATATAACCATATTAAATATTTACGCACCCAATGAAAGGGCTCCAAAATTTATAAGACAAACTCAAACTGCATTGAAAAGTGAGATAGACAGCTCCACAATAATAGTAGGAGACTTCAACACACCACTTTCAGTGAAGGACAGAACATCCAGAAAGAAGCTCAATAAAGACAAGGAAGATCTAAATGCCACAATCAACTGACTTGACGTCATAGACATACACAGAACAGTCCACCCAAGAGCAGCCAAGTATACTTTCTTTTACAGTGTTCGTGGAACATTCTCTAGAATAGACCACAAATTTGGTCATAAAGCAAGCCTTACCAGAATCCAAAACATCAAAATGTTATAAAGCATCCTCTCTGACCATGAAGCCGTAAAAGTATAAATCAGTATAAGAACAAGCAGGGAAAAGAAATCAAACACTTGGAAACTGAACAACACCCTACTCAAAAACAACTGGGTTATAGAAGACATTAAAGATGGAATAAAGAAATTCATAGACTCCAATGAGAATGAAAACACTTCTTATCAGAACCTTTGAAACATAGCTAAAGCAGTGCTCAGAGGTCAATTTATAACAATAAAGGAATACATCCAAAAAATAAAGGGCCAAAATCAATGAATTATCCCTAAAACTTGAACAATTATAAAGAGAGCAACAAAAGAAAACCTCAGGCATGGAAAGAAAACAAATAATAAAAGTTAGAGAAGAATTCAATGAAATAGAGAACAGAAAAACAATTCAAAGAGGTAACAAGTCCAAAAAAAAGCTTCTTTGAAAAAATTAACCAGATCGATGAACCACTGGCCAGACTGACAAAAGAAAAACAGGAGAGGAAGCAAATAACCTGAATAAGAAATCAGATGGGTGATATCAAAACAGACCCAAATGAAATTAAAAGAATCCTATCAGATTACTATGAAAAACTGTACTCTAACAAATTTGAAAACGTCAAAGAAATGGACAACTTTCTAGAAACACACTACCTACCTAAACTACCACAAACAAATGTAGAACAACTAAATAAACCCATAACTAAAGAAAAGATTGAAAAGGTAATTAAAAAACTACCCCCCAAAAAACCCATGGCCTGACAGCTTCACTGGAGAGTTCTACAAAACTTTTCAGAGAAGAATTAACGCCACTACTACTAAAGGTATTTCAGAGCATAGAAAAGGATGGAATACTCCCAAACTCATTCTATGAAGCCAGCATTTCCTTGATACCAAAACCATGTAGACACCACATAAAAACAAAATTACAGACCTATATTCCTCATGAACTTAGACACAAAAATCCTCAACAAAATTCTAGCCAACAGAATTCAACAACATATCAAAAAAATAATTTACCATGACCAAGTGGGATTCATAACAGGTATGCAGGGATGCTTAAACATTAGAATAAACAATCAATGTAATCCATCATATAAATAAAACAAGACAAGAAGTACATGATCTTATCAATTGATGCAGATAAGGCATTTGGTGATGTCCAACACCCATTCATGATAAAAGCTCTCCGCAAGATAGGAATAGAAGGAAAATTCCTCAGCATAATAAAGGGCATTTATACAAAGCCAACAACCAACATCACCCTAAATTGACAGAGTCTGAAAGCATTCCCCCTGAGAACGGGAACGAGAGAAGGATGCCCTTTACCACCACTCTTATTCAACCTTGTGCTGGAGGTCCTAGCCAGAGCAATTAGGCTAGATAAAGAAATAAAGAGCATCCAGATTGGTAAGGAAGAAGTAAAAGTGTCTCTATTTGCAGATGACATGATCTTTACACAGAAAACCCTAAAGAATCCTCCAGAAAACTACTGAAACTAATAGAAGAGTTCAGCAGAGTATCAGGATAAAAGATAAACATATAAAAGTCAGTTGGATTCCTCTACACCAACAAAAATAACGTTGTAAAGGAAATCACCAAATCAATACCATTTACAATAGCCCCCAAGAAGATAAAATACTTAGGAATAAATCTAACCAGAGACGTAAAAGACCTATACAAACAAAATTACAAGACACTACTGCAACAACCAAAAGAGACCTACATAGGTTGAAAAACATGCCTTGCTAATGGATAGGAAGACTCAACATTGTAAAAATATCTATTCTACCCAAAGTGATCTATAGATACAATGCAATTCCAATCCAAATTCCAATGACATTTTTTAGTGAGATGGAGAAACAAATCACCAGCTTCATATGGAAGTGAAAGAGGCCCCAGATAAGTAAAGTATTCCTGAAGAAAAAGAACAAAGTAGGAGGCCTCACACTACCTGATTTTAGAGCCTATTATACTGCCACAGTAGTCAAAACTGCCTGGTACTGGTACAACAACAGACACATAGACCAATGGAACAGAATTGAGAATCCAGACATAAATCCATCCACATATGAGCAGCTGATATTTGACAAAGGCTGAAAGTCTGTTAAATAGGGAAAAGACAGTCTCTTTAACAAATGGTGCTGGTATAACTGGATATCCATATACAGCAGAAAAATGAATCAACACCGGTAACTCACACCATACACAAAAACTAACTCAAAATGGATCAAAGACCTAAATATAAAATCTAAAACGATAAAGATCATGGAAGAAAAAAAAGGGACAATACTAGGAGCCCTAACAAATGGCATAAACAGTATACAAAGCACTACTAACAATGCACAAACACCAGAAAAGAGACTAGATAACTGGGAGCTCCTAAAAATCAAACACCTTTGCTTATCCAAAGACTTCACCAAAAGTATAAGATTGCCTACAGACTGTGAAAAAGTTTTTGCTATGACATTTCTGATCAGCATCTGATCTCTAAAATCCACATGGTACTGCAAAAACTCAACAACAAAATGACAAATAACCCAATTAAAAAATGGGCAAAGGATATGAACAGGCACTTCACCACAGAAGACATTCAGGTGGCTAACAGACACATGAGGAAATGCTCACGACAATTAGCCATTACAGAAACACAAATGAAAACTACAGTTAGATACCATCTCACTCCAACAAGGCTGGCATTAATCCAAAAAACAAAATAATAAATGTTGGAGAGGTTGTGGAGAGATTGGAACACTTATACACTGCTGGTGGGAATGTAAAATGGTACATACAAGCACTTTGGAAATCCATTTGTCGCTTCATTAAAAAGCTAGAAATAGAATTACCATAGGATCCAGGAATCCCACTCCTTGGAATATATCCTAGAGAAATAAGAGCTTTTACATGAACAGATTATGCACACCCATGTTCACTGCAGGACCGTTTACAACAGCAAAAAGATGGAAGCACCCAAGGTGCCCATCAATGGACGAATGGATAAATAAATTATGGTTTATTCACACAATGGAATACTACACAATGATAAAGAACAAAGATGAATCCGTGGAACATGTCATAATATGGAGGAATCTGGAAGGCATTATGCTGTATCAAATTAGTCAGTTGCAAAAGGAAAAAATATCGTATGAGACCACTATCATAGGAACTCAAGAAATAGAACACAGAAGAAAACATTCTTTGATGGTTACAAGGATGGGGATGGAGGGAGGGAGGGAGAGGGGTATTCACTAATTACATAGTAGACAAGAACAATTTTAGGTGAAGGGAACGACAAAACACCATACAGGAGAAGTCAGCACAACTGGACTAAACCAAAAGCAAAGTTTCCTGAATTCAACCAAATGCTTCGAAGGTTAGAGTAGCAGGGTCTAGGGTCTGGGGACCATGGTTTCAGGGGACATCTAGGTCAAACGGCATAACAATATGTATTAAAAAAACGTTCTGCATCCCACTCTGAAGAGTGGCGCCTGGGGTCTTAAACGCTAGCAAGCAGCCATCTAAGATTCATCAGTTGGTCTCAACCTACCTGGAGCAAAGGTGAATGAAGAACACCAAAGACAGAAGGTAATTATGAGCCCAAGAGACAGAAAGAGCCACATAAATCAGAGACTACATCATACCAAGACCAGAAGAACTAGAAGTTGCCCGGCTGCATCCGATGAGGGTCCTGACAGGCAAAAAAAAAAAAAACAGAAAATCCTTGATGGATCAGGAGAACAGTGGGATGCAGACTTCAAATTCTTGTAAAAAGACCAGGCTTAATGGTCTGACTGAGACTAGAATGACCCCGGAGGTCATGGTCCCCAGATCTTTTGTTTGCCCAAGACTGGAACCATTCCCAAAGCCAACTCTTCATACAGGAATTGGACTAGACTATAAGACAGAAAATGATACTGTTGAGGAGTGAGCTTCTTGGCTCAAGTAGACACATGAGGCTATGTGGGCAGCTCCTGTCTGGAGGGGAGATTGAGAAGTCAGAGGGGGGCAGGGGCTGGCTGAATGGACACGGGGAATACAGTGTGGAGAGTAGAAGTGTGCTGTCTCATTAGGGGGAGAGCAACTACAAGTACATAGTAAGGTGTACATAAATTTTTGTATGACAGAGTGACTTGATTTGTAAACTTTCACTTAAAGCACAATTAATATATATATATATAAGACCAAAAGGTCAACAATTACTCTAAAGGAAAGATGAGAAGACAAGGGGGCAGGGAAACCAGAGCACTGGAAAGAGAACAATCAGAATGCAATTAAAAAGAATGCTGACATATTGTGAAAAATATAATTAACATCACTGAAAAATCTGTATATTTGGGACGTAATTTGTTGTGTAAATTTTCACCGAAACACAGTATAATATTATTTAAAAAATGTTTTCCTATTGACATAAGTTTCATTATTAACTGAGGAACCATCTCACTGACCACCTCTACTGGTATATGTACAGGAAATGCAAATTACAAATGTAAAATATATAGTCTTAGAAAATATTTAATAATAAATACGCTGGTACACACAAATATATATATATATACACACATGTATGTGCACAATCACAATGGAATGAATATAAGTGATTTGTATTGACCAGAAATCTACACAAGTGTTCACCTCCATTAACATGGATAATCAAAATCTGACAGTAATGTTACACATCTCTGACACAGCTACTGTTCATTTTCACTTAATTTAAAATACCAATATAATGTCATTAGTATAAAGTTCAACTACGACTTTAAAGTAATGATATTTCACTGTCACGCCTCATATAGCACAATGAATCCCCCATATACCAAAGTTAAAAAAAAAAAAAGAGAAAACTTGTTGGGAAACAATTTGAAGTTTTTAAACAAAAATGCATGGCTAAATATAAAGTAGTATGTTAAGGGGCAGGGGACTCTAACACAAACATTCACATTGCTTCTGTTTCTGTCTTCAGTATAGTACAGCTCTTAGGTATTGAAAGTGTGTTTACTGAGCATGAAGTATTTTTTCTTGGGCTAAAACCCAAATTGAAGGCAAAACTTGCAACAATTCACCAAGTACACCTAATTAGAAGCACAAAACCAGAAATTCTTTATTATTCTTCGCCAAATGCGGAGGTGAGCATGGGTTCACTCTTTTGCAGAGCATATAAATCTTATTCTGACCCTCTGCCTATTACCAATTTACTTATTCTTTATGTTATCACTTTCCCTACCTAACTTTATTAATCTTAGTATAACCATAATGTAAGTGACTCTAGCAAGCATACATAATCAAAACAAAAGTGATTTCCATTATTTGACTGGCTAAATTCATCTGAGAATGCATGGCAAAACACATTGCTAAGATTTCACAAAGGACTGTTAGTGGACATGAAGTATAATTGTTCTCTCTACCACAAACCTGTAGCCCCTTTGACCAAGGGAAGAGAAGGCAAACTTAGCCACTGTTTTCATATTAATATTACAACTATGTTTTCAAAAAGAATGAGAAAAGATTTAAGACTTACATTGGAAGGATTACTTTCAAGGAAGCAATACGGTTTAATTAATACGATGATTCAGTAGATCCTTCAGTGAAAACAGGAATTTTCATTTTATCACTGAATAAATTCATGAACCAATCAGAGACCTGCAAAGATAAGAAAATCAATGACAGAGTTCTTTGATAAATGTTATATATGAGTAATCCGAAGTCTCCCAGCTAGTAGTCTTAAAAATTACACATGCATGCTCTCTCATATATAAATATATGAGATAAATTACACATGCACTCTCATATATATATGAAAGAGGAGGAGGAGGAGAAGAAGAAGAAGAAGAAGGAGAAGAAGGCAGCAGGGGGAGGAGGAAGAGGAGGAGGAGAGAAGGGAAGGAGGGAGGAAGAGATACAGATATAAAAGAAATAGATAGGTTGATTGCTCTAAAATAGCAGTTCTCAAATTTTAGCATGCATCAGAATTTCCTGGAGGGCTTGTAGACACACATATTTCTGGGTCCCACCTACAAAGTTTCTGATTTGGTAGGTCTTGGAGCCTTGGTGGCACAGTGCTTAAGAGCTTGGCTGCTAACCAAAAGGTAGGCAGTTCGAATCTACCAGCCGCTCCTTGGGAACTCTGTGGGGCTGTTCTACTCTGTCCTATAGGGTCGCTATGAGTTGGAATTGGAATGGACTCAACAGCAACGTTTTTTTTGTGTTTTTTTTTTTTTCTGGTGTGCGGCCTGAGTATTTGCATTTCTAACAACTTCCCAGGTGGTATTGATGCTGCTAGTCAGGGGACCATACTTTGAAAACCACTCACTACTCTAAAGGAAACTGAAAAAGAAAACCAAGAGAATAATAATTTCAATAGCAGTACCTAGACTCTCATAATTTGACTATCTCCATTAAATTTAAAGTATAACATTGAATAAATCTAGATAATATCAATAAAGCTGAGTTTTTAGAATTTTTATGTACTTGATTTTTATTTTTATATTTTAGCAGTCCAATATTGTTTCTCAACTGAACATTAAATCTAAAAGGAAGTCTTTCTAAAGTTTATACTATGAGTCTAAAACAGAAGTCTAACTAGTACCCCCACCTATCATAAATGATTATATATAGAAGTGGATTACCGCCCTTTAGAAACCTTCGACATATAGATCCACATATGCCTACATAAAGATAGATTGTGGTCACAATTTTTTGTATTTTACCAGTCCAAAGAAGTAGGAAATATCATTTGCCTAATAGAAGGAGGTATTGGATATTTTATATGATATACTGCATTGTTTCCAAGACAGAATGTTAATACCTGTGAGAAATGATGTTAAATGACAATGCAATATTTATTTCAACTATGGTTTACTCACAATCATTATTCCTTAAAGATACACAAATTCATTTGTAGAAACAAAAGAAAACATGATTACCAAATCATATCACTTTTATTTTTCCATTCTGTATTCAATAAAACAGTAGAATACCCAGGCTGCATTAATAGTATAAAGCACTAAAAAAAGAAAACAATATCTATGAAATAAAAGTATTAATCATCTCCCGTAAGCGTCTTGCTTTGTTTTCACTGTGTTAAAAGTAAAGAGTGTAGAATTACACTAACAAGATAAGACTACTACCAATATTTGGCTCATTCAGATCTGAAAGGAAGAAAAAGTTAATAAAATGCTGATTGGGATACCTAAGAACTAATAAGCTAGGAGGAGCCAAAAAGAAACCCTTTCCCATTATTGCCACTGTTTTTTTGTCTGGCTCTGTGGTAAAAAAGACAAGATATCCACTGATTTGTCATTCTCCCTTTCAAAAATAAAATTGTGATGCCAATCAAGTAGGTTGTTGCTCAAATCATATTCTTTTTACGCAATGATTGCTTGGGAGTGGAGGAGGGCTGTAAAAGAAGTCAAAGCATTGCAGTAGTTATGCAGGAGTACATAAGAAAAATGTAACATAATTATCTTAAGTTAGTTTTTTTTTTTTTAATTCTCATGCAGTGACCTTTTTTTCCCCTTGTTTATTGTACTAACCCAAAGCACAAGGATATTAGTCAGAGACGGTAAAAGCAATGACTAGTGTAATAAAGTAATCTCTACACCAACAGAGAGTTTCAGAACTTTAGTAGTCTGTTTACAGAGGAAGCAAATTAAAAGTGAGAATCTGTTTCTAAAGTAGTCTTTATTACATAGATAGGAATGAAATTGAAAAAGAATGCACTTCTACTTTGCCTTGAGAAACTCATAGATTTCTCTATATATGTCAGCTATCTTGAGTCCACAGTAATTATTTTTATTTTATTTTCTGAATGTCTACTATATCTACCTATATAACCCTAAACTAATAATTAGAATGCCCCTCCCCCAAAATCAAAGTATAAATCCCATCAAGGGGACAAAGAAGACTCCATTGAATAGCAGGATGTAAGAAATATAGGTACATGTACTTAAAGTTGACTTCATGTAGTCCAACCTATCTTTAAATGAAGATTCTTACTTGTAACACCCTGAGGAAGTTTCTCTTTCTCTGTGATTATCCCAGTAGTAGTAAGTTATGCCCATGATAGTTGGATTTATAAAAAATGTGATAGCTGAAGTTGCAAAATATGTATAATGTAAATTAGAAGTTAAAAATTCTAAAGAACCAGTTCTTACTTTCAATTAGAATAATTGGTTCTTTACTCCACTAACATCTGAGTAGGTTTTGCTTATGAAAGAAAGTGTTTAGGGTCCAAATGTAAATATAAAATATTTTAAAGGTACTCTGTCCTATAGGGTCGCTATGAGTCGGAATCGACTCGACAGCACTGGGTTTGGTTTTTGGTTTTTTTTACTCTGTACTCTATGAGAAGTAGTACTAACATTAAGCACTGTGGACAACCTATAAAGATCTTTTCACAAATGCTATAATCACTCTGTTCCTCTAATTAGGCAACTATTTTATAATCCATTCTTGAATAGAAGTCATTGATCATAATGCAGTATTAGCCTCTTCCTCCTCGTAGACTTTTCTGTTAACCGATTACATTCCAAATATTAATTACAAAGCAATCTTAAACCATATTTCAGGTTAAAATCTGGCAAAAGATGAAGGCTTTAAATGAAAAAGTGTAAACATGTAAAAGGGAAATGCCATTGCATATTTTCAAAGTATTTACTTAGATAAAAATTCCAATATTTAGTTGGTTCCTGTATTCTTGAATTTTGAGTTATAATATATATGCATACTATTTTAACAGATAAACACAACCAATTTGAATAGGCATGAGGAAGTCATAGTAAGATAAAGCTATTTGAATGCTTATATGAAGCTTTTATTATTGTGTGCATGTAATTTTTATATACTTGACCATGGTGCTTAAGTCCAAGAACAATACTTACATCACAGAACACTTTCATTTATGCCATGATCTACTGTTGATGTTAACAGTCTATAACATTTAAAGATTCAGAAGGGAGTTCCCAATACTAGTCCACTTTTAAGCACTAGTTATTTTCAAATCTGGATCTGAAGAATGGTCATATCACTACTGATGCTAAAACAGTTCCAATTTAGGTAAATACACAAAGTAATTTTAGTTTCAATAGGGCTCATACCAAAACATTTGCAAAATTTAACTTGTTCCTGATTCTACTAATGAAATGAATAAACTCATTTTCAAAATTTATATCCACTCACAAATGTAACCCAGAGAATTGTGAGGTTTGAGAGAAAGATGTCCATTTTAAATTGTTTTCCTAACTTTTAAAAAAGGGTTTTACATTGAAAATGAAGGTAATACATACCTTTTAAATACTAAAATAGTGCTCAGAAATGTAATTAAGCTTATTACATTCAGATTTGGCCTGGGGGTGGGGATGGGGAGCTAATGAATATCAATTTCTCCTGTACCAAAAGATTACAGAGGTGTTAAAGGTTTCTAGTTTCTATTCAGACCCAAAACAAGGCAGGCATATATATTTTAGACATTAGTTCTGCCATTCTCTTCACTTCACTTCATGCTCATCTCCTTTCAAATACTACGCTTAGCACCATTTCCTGGCCCACAAGTTTACGTGTTCTTACTGACTGAGAATTTACAATAATTTCTGGCTTCCCATCATTGATGTATAGGAAAATAACTGGTTCCGTGAAATTCTTATATGCAGGTAAAACTATGCTAAAAGATAGTCTTGGAGTTGAAGGGCCCTGGTGGTAAACATGCCAGGAACCTAAACACTAGACAAAAGAGCACACACGTTCCAAAGATGAACAGCTCTGGTTTTAAAAGCCTGGTGCTCAGAAACTAAAACTGAACTGCCTTCTTCCAGACTACACCTCTGCTCCAACCGCAAAGAAATCTTATCATTTTCTTTACTCTCTATGCCCTAAACTATACTCATAAACTTTCCCTGTGGCGTTTGTTTTCATTTTTTTGTATTACTGTCGTTACTTTTTGTTGTTTTTAAGTGTTTAAAGTATATGCTGTTCTAAGTAAATCATCTCTCATCTCTCTTCAGGTTTAGTACCTATCTCTTAAGATGACAAAAGTGTGAGCTCGACGCAGCACCGCCTCCTTTTTCCTCTTTCCCTCTGCTATTTGCTCTTTACAGTGATTGGTAGAGGTTGATAATTATGGGGATTCAGCAGTGTCAAAGTCAGGCTTCTTTTGCTCCTGATGCCTGAAATAGGAAAAGTTGCTGCCTCTCCAAACTGCTACCAACCTCGGAGAGCCAGGATGGCCAGAGGGAACTCCAGATCACTTTGGAGGGACTGACTGGGTGGGGGAATCGTTGTGAAGTCCCTGAAATGCAATCAGCTCCTGGGCAAGCTGAGAGCTAAAGATACCTAGTGAGACCAGAATGCTGTCTCCTCTGCACTGGAAGCTGTTCAGCTTGCCATGACCCTCACAGTAAACCCAGTAACCTGGAAAGCCTTTCTAAGTCATTCCAAATATATTACCTCCCTTATGGGTAACTCTGTAAACACTCAAAGTATCAGGGATTCTCTGGAGACCGAAGGGGACTCCAGAATTATAGCTAACACAATACACACCTTCCACATGACTTCCACATGAACGCTATAGGAAGAAACAGGAAAACAGGAACTCACTGTACACACCTCTCCCCTTCTCCCATAACTGCACCCTCTCAGTCTTTAGAACTCACTTCACCAACTGCTGCTCTCTTCTTATCAGTCCGCTTGAGAAAAATTGGGGGGTGGGGTGTGGCACTACAGTTAGGCTCAGAAGGGATCCTGCTTGGTAAGCACTAGGGAGAAGGGAGATAAAGAGAAATGCAGAAAATTTTAATAAGGGAAAAGAAGAAAGGAGGAAGTAAGGAAGAAAAGAAAGAAGGAAAGAAATTAAGGAAAAAAGGAAAGAAAGAACACAGAGCAAGCATGAGCACCAGCTGCCAGGGCTGTTAAACTGCTGCTGTCCATAGTCAACAGGGTGCTGAAATGACTTCCCCCAGCACACTCCTCTAGTCCCACTCTCTGCTTGACAGGCTTCCTCCCAGTCTCATCCCCCTTGTAGCGCAAAGCCATTTCCATGGTAACCTGTTGTCACACTATTAAGGTGGTCCATATTATCGGAATATCCAGAGTCAAAAGATTTCTATCTACCCCATATGTGAGTCCTCTCCACTATTTTCTCTTTTCCTTTAGTGCTGAACTTTCTTCAGTGGGACAATACTACTTTTTCTCCCTCCTTACACTGAAACAAATATCCTTCATCCTTATAAATAACATCTAGCCTCAGGTCGACCCTACCTCCTATCCATCCATCTGCACAAGCACATGAATAACCTCTCCTTTCTACATTTCTTCAACCATTTCCAACATAAACACAAACTCAAGTTCATGCCCAGAAAGCAGTTTTTCAGAAACAAGCGATACATCTAGTTACTTTTTTCCTTAACTCCCTTTATCATGTGGAGTTCCTCCCACTTCCACACCTTCTGTTTTTGGTTTGGTTAGAAAAATTCTGGTTCTGGTGTTTTCTCTCATCTCTGCAGTCACTTCTCACAAGAGAAAATAGAAAATAAAGTGAGTTCACTTGTAGGGTACGTAAACACCATACAAAAGAGATAACTCCTGAGGGCTTTAGAGGAAGAAAAAATCTAGACAGGAGGTTCAGATTTACAGAAAAAGTACATATATATATTATTACCTTGCTATAACTTTATTGTATTCATATGTAGTAATTAAAGACACTTTATATCTAAAACAGAGTTTAGCACAGACTTTTACTTTAATACTTCTCTTTAGAAATGTCTTAAGTTAAATTTTGAAAATCATTCACTATCAGACTATTCAATGATTAATCTAGGAAGTTTTGTAATTTCCTTACCTTGGAGTTTTAAATAAACATAATTCTTGATACTATATAAACATATCAGTTATATTATGCCTCTCTTCTCTTACTATCTAGTTAGCTCAGAAAGTAAAATATTAAAGTTATTGATGATGCCTTTTTCAGCACATTAACTCAGTTCAATTTACCACAGCTATATGGGTACAATTATTAATATACAAGTTAATGTCCTAAGAAATTCAATATAAATATTCATTTTAGTTCAATAAAATAAGTTACTAGAAAAAATGTAATTTAAATGTCAATTCTGATATCTACTCATAGTTGAAAACTAAAAGGAAATATGAAACTCACCTTCTCACCTTGTCTCTTGACAGCACACTTTTCGTTGAATTCAACACCACTCCTAAACTGAAGACTAGCTTCCTCGTTCAGAGTTCCCCACAAACTGATCTCCCTACATTCTCTGCACCTCGCTTGTCACAATACCATGGGTACTGTTGCCAGGAGATCAGGAACATCACTGTTGCATCATTAGTGCTCTTGGTGTTAGGAGCATTTTCAGATGAGAAATTTAAATTAGCCAATTATGAGTTCCTAAACAGTTCAGTTCCATCCTACGCCGAACATCCTGAATATTAAAAATATGTTCCTCACAATACTTGGACTTTAACACAAAACGGAAAGGCAAATAGGTAACATGTACAGATGGACATAGTCAAATATTTGTTTTACAGCTATTGCAACTGCCTCTATGTGAATTCAAAATTAAGTTGTAATTTTTGAAAAACAGACTTTGGGAAAAATACTTTCTATTAATTTTTATCTCCTAATAAACATTTTTTAAAAATCCTTAAGTGGCTAGAAAGTGTTTTGGTTGATTTCATTATTTTTTTTATATTTTTTAAATAAATTCATAATTGTTTTGAGTGCCAAAAATTTATATAAAACCATTTAAAAGAGTTATTCCCAACATAATGTCTTGGTACAGTATGCTCAGTTTATAGAAATCATCCAATAACTGTTCTTAAAAAGATAAGCAAATAAAGAGATACACAATGCAAATTATTTGGCAAAGCCAATGACCCATGGGATATGTTTTGGATAGCCCATCTATGGTATTTTACAGGCAAATGTAGAAGAGACTAAGCACAGTTTTGAAGGGCCAATGGTGAAGCAAGATACCTGCTCAATTTTTCCTGTCACTATATTTACTAGGAAGAAAACAATTTTTTGAATAACATATAAGACTAGAAACCATGTATATAAAAAAACAGAATGTTACATCAGAGCTTAATTTGAGAAGGAAAACATATTTGTATGGTTTATAAAGAAAATCATATGGAAATTACATTTCATGATCTGTAATACAGAGTATGGAGTTTTAATTATTTTTAACTTTTTGAGGGTAGAATTTTTAAGTTACAACTACAGAGAAACCAAATTAACAATTAATTAGTGCTTATAATATGTCAGGTATTAAGTGCTTTAATTAAATCATTTAATCCTCACTCAAAAGAACGTAAAAGAAGTTCTTTAGAAGTTCTCCATGATTGAGGTTTAAAAATACAGAACAAATTATAAAAATAAATTAATAAAAACAGTGATAGATAAAATGTCTCAGGAGGAACTAAGAGACAGATAAGGCACAGCATGCAAAACAGGTTTTAGGTAGAATAAAAAGTAACATATTTTGGAGTATGCCACTTAATACAGAAGCAAACACTATGGTGAAGAAGCTTTAAAATGCCATAGGAAGGGTTCATTAATTAACAATAATCAATTCAACAGAATACTATATGTTTATAATAAAATATATATATCAAATATGGTTCATATCCTCAAGGATCTTGTTACCATAGTTGGAGAGACAAAAATTAACTTAAAACAATTTCCATGGGACAAACTCCTTGGAAAACAATACAGTAACAAAATAAAGACAGTACATGTATAAGTAAGGAATAAGATGGGTAGCAGGAATCTTGGGAGGAGAAAAAGAAAAAAAACAGAAGTCCAAATCATTAAGTAGCTATCAGTAAGTAGCTGTTTAGTAATCCAAATGTCTTGATTAAACCCCATTCATTCCAAGAGTCATGATTCCCAATTTGATTAACAGTGCACCATCTCTTTTGACTCAGTTTTGATATATTTTTTAAAAAAATTATTAAAGATTCTTTCCAAACAAGAATTATTTTTAAAACTATTGAGTGAAATACCACACCACATCTTAGGGTAAAACACTTGATTCATTCCCTGAACTCCTGCGAGAAAAGTAGTAGAGGAATTGTTCTCTGAAGAGCCAGAAGGGTAGATATCAGGATAATGGATTTTTGAATTTGATGGAAATGATGCAAAAGGATCCTTGAACTGATTTATGAAAGTAAGCTTCTAGAAATGGAAAAGACACAATATTTGAAGTACATAGATGGATACATCCTTGATCAGTGGTTTCTATCTTAAATAAAAACGATTTGCCATCAGAGATGAGCTAGTCAGAGGAAGAGCACTAATATCTACTTCTTGATAGGCTTATCAGCGTGAAAAAATAATTTCCCTAGGATTTTTCACTTCACCTAACATTACCAGTAAAATGTTGCTATATTTTAAATGCTACGCTATATTTTGGAGTGGCAAGTTAAGCATGTTTTAATACATAATTTGCCTTTTTCTTTCACTGATTCAGATTGAGTGGTCCTTAAAAACAAATACTGAGATAAACTCAAAGATTACATTTGGTCAATAAATCTAATGTTAAAATCTTCAGAGGCCAATAGCCATTTAATAGTGCATATTTTTTTTTATATTATACACTATTTTATATATATAATATATACATATATATATATAGAGAGAGAGAGAGAGAGAACAAACTGTAGGTACCAAAAGGTCTTGGGTAAGAGACTAAAAAAAAAAGAGACTAGATCTTTCCAAACAGGGTAGTTATTGTGATATAATACAAACCTTTGCTCTTATCTTCTAATCTTTATTTGTATATCAAATAGTCTCTACTGATTTTAAAAACAGTTAGGAATGCAAAGGAAGATGGGGGCTATGTAATGCTACTACCAGTTCAAATTCTCTTATCCGAAACTGTTGACAGGGACAAAGCAGATGTCTTTATGGAGTTCAGAATTTTTTTCAGATTTTTAGGGTGTCACCCTGTAATCAAAAACATTAATACTTCTGGAGTGAAACATATGATTATTTGCACTAAGTGGAATAATTGAATACAATAATTAGCACCTCACATTCCTAGGTTTTGCTATCAAATGAGTTCAAGATAGGTCAGCTTTTGCAACCAAAATTAATAATGAAAACATTTTAGGTTTTCAGAGGTTTTTTGGATTTCTCAATTGTGAATAAGGGATTGTGGTTCTGTATATAAAGACTGATTTCCCACTGGGAATGTCTCTAGCCAAAAAAGAACAGTTAAGACAGTCAGTAGTGTGAAATCTTATTTATCCATCTATTATCCAAAGCCAGAATTTTGTTTAAGTAAGATTTTCATGTAATTAAATCTATAAATTCCCACAAGAAAATATTTATTTGAATTTTTACAATTTAATTGGAATTTCACTGATGAAACCCATGCAGTCAATAATTTTTGTTTAACTTATACCTGAGACCATAACCTATCATTCAAACTACCTTATTTCTTAAACATATTAATATTTCTACAACTCTTTAGTGTCTAGCAATTTTTGGTA
Organism: Elephas maximus indicus; assembly: GCF_024166365.1. NCBI lineage: Eukaryota > Metazoa > Chordata > Mammalia > Proboscidea > Elephantidae > Elephas > Elephas maximus. The sequence continues at coordinate 86,863,160 of NC_064846.1, forward strand.
TACATTATCTTATAACAAACCTGTAAGGTAGGTAGGTCAGATGTTACAGCCTTATTTCATGGATGAGGGAAACAGGATTCATATAGATAAATGACTGTAATTTATTCACTGTTCAAATGTGTTCTATCAGGGATTTATGTAGGGTGGGGCCAATATAATATATTAGTTCTAGAGGCAGAGAATATGGAAGAAGCAAAACATTGTGGGAGGTCAAAGAGAATGCAGGCTAGGGAATATTTACCTATGTGCCCTGCTCCTTAAGATTCAATACATGGCCTCTCAGAGACGCCTGTTTCCACTTAAACACACAGGTTTGTATCTGCATTTTTAGATACAATGCCTAACACTCACAGCAAAAGTGTAAGCAGAACACTGGTTACGTTAACTAGCATCATTAGCTTGCTAATTATTATTGTAGTACAGACTTATGCCACCACACGTCTGTCTGTTGTACTGTTGTGACTTGCATGTTGTTATGATACTGGAAGCTTTGCCACAAGTATTTCAAATACCAGCAGGGTCATTCTTGCTGGATAGGTTTAGCAGAGCTTCCATACTAAGACAAAGTAGGAAGGAAGGCCTGGCAGTCTAATTCTGAAAAAAAAAGGCCAGTGCAAACCTTATGAATACCAGCAGGACACTGATATACTGTGGGAACACAAGCCCCCCAGGTTGGAAGGCACTCAAAATATGACTGTGGAAGAACTGCCAACATAGATGGAGTCAAGTTTTGGGACCTTAATTTGCTGATGTGGCATGAATCAAAATGAGAAGAAACAGCTGCAAACATTCAGTAATTATCAGAACACGGAATGTACGAAGTATGAACTCAGGAAAATTGGAAATTGTCAAAAATGAAAAGGAACACATAAAGATCGATAACCTAAGCATTAGTGAGCTGAAATGGACTGGTATTAGCCATTCTGAATCAGACAATCATATGGTCTATTATGCCAGGAATTACAAATTGAAGAGTAATGGTGTCATGTTCATCATCAAAAAGTACATATCAAGAACTATACTGATTTACAACACTGTCAGTGATAGGATAATATCCATACTCCTACAAGGAAAACCAATTAGTAGGACTATTATTCAAATTTACACACCAACCACTAATGCCCCAAATGAGGAAGTTAAAGATTTTTACCAACTTCTACAGACTGAAATTCATCAAACATGCAATCAAGATGCATTGATAATTACTGGTGACTGGAACGTGAAAGTTGGAAACTAAGAAGAAGGACTGGCAGTTAGAAAATGTGGCCTTGGTGATAGAAATGAAACCAGAGAGTGCATGACAGAATTTTGCAAGACCAATGACTTATTCATTGCAAACACTTTTTTCAACAACATAAACAGCAACTATACACATGGACCTTACTGATTGGAAAACACAGGAATCAAATCGACTACATCTGTGGAAAAAGATGACGGAAAAGCTCGGTATCAGTCGGAACAAGGCCAGGCACTGACTGCGGAACAGACCATCAATTGCTCATATGCAAGTTCAAGTTGAAGCTGAAGAAAATTAAAACAAGTCCACAAGAGCCAAAATATGACTTTGAATATAAAAAAAAATCCCACCTGAATTTAGAGATCATCTCAAGATCAGATTTATTACAACGAACACTAATGGCTGAAGACCAGATGAATTGTGGGAAGACATCAAGGACATCATACATGAAGAAACCAAAAGGTCATTTAAAAGACAAGAAAGAAAAAAAGACCAAAATAAATGTCAGAAGAAACTCTGAAATTTGTTCTTGAACACAGAGTAGCTAAAGTGAATGAAGAAATGATGAAGTAAAAGAGCTGAACAGAAGATTTAAAGGGCAGCTCAAGAAGACAAAATATTATAATGAAATGTGCAAAGGCCTGGAGTTAGAAAACCAAAAGGCAAGAACATGCTTGGGATTTCTCAAGCTGAAAGAACTGAAAAAAAAATTCAAGCCCTCAGTTGCAACTCTGAAGGATTCTATGAGCAAAATAATGAATGATGCAGGAAGCATTAAAAGCAGATGGAAAGAGCATACGGAGTTACTGTATCAAAAAGAATTGGTTGATTTTCAAATATTTCAGAAGGTAGCATATGATCAATAGCCACTGGTATTGAAGGAAGGAGGCCAAGCTTCAGTGGGAACATTGGTGAAAAACAAGACTTCAGGAATTGACGGAATACCAATTGAGATGTTTCAACAAGAGGATGCAGCACTGGAGGTACTCACTTGGAAGACAGCTACCTGGTCAACCGACTGAAAGCGATCCATGTTTATGCCCATTCCAAAGAAAGGGATTCAACAGAATGCAGAAATTATCAAACAATATTATTAATATCACACATTTTTGGTGAAGATCATTCAAAAGTGGTTGCATTAGTACATAGACAGGGAACTGCCAGAAACTGAAGCTGAATTCACAAGAGGACGTGGACGGAGGGATATCTTCATTGATGTCAGAGAATACCAGATGTTTCTCTGTGTTTTATTGACTATGCAAAGGCATGCAACTGTGTGGATCATAACAAATTGTGAAGAATATTGCGAAGAATGGGAATTCCAGAACACTTAATTGTGTTCAAGCCAAACCTGTACATAGACCAAGAGGCAGTCATTTGAACAGAGCAAGGGAATACCGCATGGTTTAAAATCAGGAAAGGTATGTATCAGGGTTGCATTCTTTCACCATACATATTCAATCTGTATGCTGAGCAAGTATTCAGAGAAGCTGGACTACATGAAGAAGGATGTGGCATCAGGATTGGTGAAAGACTTATTAACAACCTGCGATATCCAGATGACACAGCCTTGCTTGCACAAAGGGAAGAAGACTTGAAGCATTTACACATATTTCTCAAGTAAAATATCATGGCCTCTTTATGACGAGAATGTTTTGTTTGGCAAAATTAAAAAATAGTGCATGACTCTAACCAAGCAAGATGTAATGTGACTCTGTATTAACAAACTTTCTATTTCTAGAACATACTTTAGGCTTTTCTACCCTCCAATAATTTATTCCTCACTCTCTGAGATGATCCCCTCAATGCTGCTCTTAAACTCTGCTTCTTAATATCCTGTCCTACCCTATACTCTTTCTAAACCTGCTATCAGTCATCATTCAGGTCCTTTTCAAAAGCCATTTCCTTCTTGAAGTCTTCCCTGATCTCTCTCACACTTGGCATTCACTAAGAGCCATAGTATATTCTTCTCCCTATTATACTTTATATATATATATTCATATATATATATATATTCAACTCATAATAATGTATAAGGTACAAACTAGGTGAAGTGTATATACATGAAGTATAAGACAGTTCTTGACCTCTGAAATATTATAAACTACTGTGAAGAAATAAGTGGTAAAAACAAAAGCAAGACTTCAGAGAGAGGTAAAATGATATAGGTCAGAAATTCAGATCTACATAAAGTAAGGAAGAGCATTAGAGAAGAAATAAGTGAAGGTAAAATAAAATATTTTATTTTTCTTATTCCTAATTATTCTAAAAGGTAATTTTTTTCAAAATAATAACAATATACTGCGTGATCAATTTTCTGGGTTATAGCTTATGGATAAGTGAAATGAATGGCAGCAATGTAAAAGGGACAGGTGAGAGTAATTAGGAATATCCGTTACAATACCAATACAGTGCTATTTGAAAGTGGAATTAGATTGGTTGTAAATGTATATTGAAAACTCTGGGGCAACCACTAAATTTTTTTTTAAAGTATAATTGATATTTTAAGAGAGGAGAGAAAATGTAATCATATAAAATGCTTAATCAAAACCACAGAAGGCAGAAAAAAGAGTAGAATACAAAAAGGAAACACAGAAAAAGGGCAATGAATAAAAAAGTCACAAACATGTTAGATATTTATCCTACTATATAAATAACACATCAAATGTGAATGGTCTAATAACATCACTTAAAACACAGAGTAGATTTAAAGAAGACTCAACTATATGTTATCGGCAAGAAAGCCACTTTAAATATAAAGACACATGTGTACTAAAATTAAATGCATGGAGAAAGATATAAGATGCAAACACTAATCAAAAGAATGCTGGAATAATTTCAGATAAATCAAACTTGAAAGCAAAGAAAATTATCAGGGATAAGGAGGGGCATTACATAATGATAAAGGGGTCAGTTCTTCAAGAAGACATGTCAATCCTTAATGTGTATGCACCTAACAACAGAGTGTCAAAATATGCGAGACAGAAACTGATGAAACTGCAAGGAGAAATAGTTAAAAACACTAGTATCATTGGAGACTTAGGCACCCCTCTATTAGTAACTGACATATCCAAACCAAAAACCTGTTTTCATTCAGTCGATTTCAACTCATGGTGACCCTATAGGACAGAGTAAAACTGCCCCCATTAGTTTTCCAAGGTGCAGCTGGTAGATCTGAACTGCCAACCTTTTGATTAGCAGCCAAGCAGGAAACCACCATGCCACCAGGGCTCCTTGACATATCCAGGAGGCATAAAATCAGTAAGGATATAGTTGAATAGAACAGGCATCATCTACTGAACCTAAGTGATGTTTATAAAATACTTCATCCAATAACAGCAGAATTCATATTATTCTCAAACTCACATGGAACATTCACCAAGATAGACCACATCCTGGGCCATAAAACACAGCTTAACACATTTAAAATAATATAAATCACACCATGTATGCTCTCAGACCACAATGGGATTAAACTAGAATTCAGTAATTCCAAAATATTTGGAGATTAAACAACACATTTCTAAATAACACATGGATCAAAGACGAAGTCTCAGGAGAAATATAAATTAATTTGAACTGTTATGGATTGAATTTTGTTTCCCCCAAAAATGTGTTGCAAATCCTAACCCCTAAACCCGTGGTTATAATCCCATTTGGGAATGGGTTTTTCTTGTTACATTAATGAGACAGTATTAGTGTAGGGTATGTCTTAATCTCTTTTGAGATATAAAAGAGATTAAACAAGCAAGTGAGAAGCAGAGATGGGGGAAGAGAGATGCCACATCACATGAAGATCACCAAGGAGCCAAGGAATAGAAGCTGAAGAGACAAGGACCTTCCCTCAGAGCCGACAAAGAGAGAAAGCTTTCCCCTAGAACTGGCACCTTGATTTTGTGTAGCCTCCTAAATTTTAAGAATATAAATTTCTGTTCATTAAAGCCATACACTTAATGCTGTTTCTGTTATAGCAGCTCTAGATAAATAAGATAGAATTTGGTACCAGAGAGTGGGGTGCTGCTCTAACAAATACCTAAAATATGGGGTGGTTTTGGAATTGAGTAATGGGTAGAGGCTGGAGGGATTTTGATGTGTTTCACTGTAAGGCCCTAGGTTGTCTTGAAGAGACTGTTGGTGGAGTTATGGCTGTCAAAGATGATCCTGACGAGGGCTCAGAAAGAATTGAGAGCTGTGATGAGAGCTTCTATCATGAACAGAATGTTGCTAGGAATAAGGATGTTAAATGTGCTTCTCCAAAAGGAAATGAACTTGTGATTGGACACTGGAGGAAAGGTGATGTGTTTTATGCAGTGGCAAAGAACTTGTCTGAAATATGTCCAAACGTTTGGTGGAAGGTAGAACTTATAAAGTGATGAACCTGCATATTTGGCTGAGATTTCTAAGCAAGATCTTGGGGCTGTGTGGTTTCTCCTTGCTGTTTACAGTAAAATGTGAGGGGAGAGAGATGGACTTAAAAATGAACTGGGCAAAATGTAACCAGAACACAAAAGATTTGGAAAATTCTGTTGTACAAACTCAGGACTTGTACCCTAAAAGTCTCACCAAGGACAGGGTAACTCAATCTTTTGTTAAATAGATTAAGCCTGTGGACTGATGGATATAACTAACTACCGCAGCAGAAAACCCACCAGGTTAGACTAAAGGGGACTCTCTTAGGATGCGTTCTCTAGAGAAGCAAAACCAGTGAAACGTATAAATATATAGAGAGAGATCTGTATCAAGGAAACAGCTCATGCAATTGTAGAGGCTGGGATGTCCCAAGTCTATGGATCAGTATAGAGGCCTCTCCCAATTCATATAGCCGCAGAAGCTGGCAAACCCAAGATCAGCAGGTCAGGGAGCAGCACTCTTGCTCACAGACTGTGAAGATCAATAAATCCCAAGATCAACAGGTAAGGTGCTAGCTTAAGCCCCAAGAACCAGGGGTCAGACGACAAGAGACAGCTGCGAGATCCAGAACAAGCCAAAAGCCTTGGCAAGGGGAGCAGAAAGGAAATAGGCAGCAGAAGGCAGAGAGATGAAGGCTGAGGGGGTCATGAGCCGCCAATAGGCCCTGCGCCCACCGGTACAATTCAGCAGATTCCATCATGGGGGTGATTACATATCAAATTTCAACAGGGAACTGATCACATTATACAACTGCTAAAACACTGAGAATCATGGTCCAGCCAAGTTGACACACAATCTTAACCATCACAGGGACAGGGACAGGACAAAAGGAAAGAAAGCTGTCTGCCTCTTGGAATTCTACAGGCAGGAAACAGGCCAAAGAAACTAAATCTATTGTCCTCCAAGAAAAGAAAAAGACCATCCCTAGATAAGTTTGGAAATCAGCAGAACTGTTCCAAGGAGCATGGGAAGCAGAGCTGACTTGCTTTCAAAAGGTGGAGGGAGCCACGACCTCCTAGGTTTCAAAAGGTGCAGCTACGACCTCCTGGATTTCAAAGAGTAGAGTCACAGCCTCTTAGGTTTCAAAGAGTCAGATCTTCACCAACTCGGTTCTGGAGTATGGCGCTGCCCTTCAGGTTGCCCAGAGGATGGAGCCGCTGCCCCAAGCTGAGGGGGCAGGGCTGCCATATCCAAGGGGCAGAAGAACAGGGCTTGCTGGGGCCGAGGAAGTGGGATCCCCACTTAGAAGGACTAAGAGAATAGGGCACCCAAAGCCAAGGGAGCATAGCTGCCATCCCAGTGGGCCTGGAATATGGGGCTGAAGCCCAGGGTCAACAGGCCTCCACCCAGAATCCAGAAGCCCCTCCACTCCAGGGCAGGACTATTGCCCAGATACTCCCAGAGAACAGAAGATTATTTTTAAACCTTGAGAGCTAATGTAATTTTTCTGCTGGGTTTTGGACTTGCTTGGTGCCCATTATCCCTTCTTTCATTTCAATTTTACCCCATTTGTAATGGAAATGTCTACCTTGTGCCTGTTCCATCATTGTAATTTAGAAACAGATAAATGTATCCTAGATTTCACAGGTGAAGAGGGATTTTGCTCGAACTTTCTGATGTAGCTGATGGGAACCATTAAAGGACTTTAAGCTAAGTTGTGGCATCATCATATTTCTATTTTAGCTAGAGCTTTCTGGTAGCTGTAGAGTGGATGGATTTGAAATGGATAAGAATGGAGGTGTGATCATTAAGGTTGTGTGTCAACTTGGTTGGGCCATGAATCTCAGTGGGCTGGCAGTTATGATATAGTTTGGCAGTCATATGATGATGTGATCACTTCCATGATAGGATCTGATATAATGTGATCACCTCCATGATGGGATCTGCTGCGAGTAGCCACTCAGTTGAAAGGGAGCTTACTTGGGTATGTGGCCTGCATCGAATACAAGGAGACATTCTGGCAAGGCTTGGGGACTTCTGCTCACTCTGGATCCTGCAGCTGGCTCCTGCTGTTCTGACCTCTGGTTCTTGGGACTTGAGTTAGCAGGTTACCTGCAGTCTTGTCTGCCAATCTTGGGTTTTGTTGGTCCTCGCAGCCTATGAGCAAGAGCCCTGCTGTCTGACCTGTCAATCCTGGGTTCGCCAGCCCCACGGGTATGTGAATCAGGAGAAACCTCCAGCCTGACCCATGGAATTGGAATGTTCCAGCCACTGCAACCGTGTGAGCCATTTCCTTAATATAAATCTCTTTATATATTTATACACTTTACTGGCTTTGTTTCTCTGGAGAACCCAGCTAAGACAGGAGGTAAGAACAATATTTGTTCAATAAAGGAATGAATGAACAAATGAACAATTGCAACTCTTATAGTCCATGCAAGAAATGCTGACAGCCCAAACTATAATAGTGTAGTAGGATCAGAAAGGAAGGAACAGATTCAAGAAATACTTAGATCAAATCAGTAGGACCTAGTAACAAACTAAATAGGAAATATGCGGAAGAAGAAGAAAAAAGATAAATCCTTGTTTGGTAGCCAGGTGGAAAATAGTGCCTCCGGATGAGATACCCCGACCTGACCAAACTGAACCCACTGCCATGGAGTCATTTCCGATTCACAGCGACCCTATAGAACAGAGTAGAACTGCCCCATAGAGTTTCCAAGGAGCACCTGGTGGATTCGAACTGCCAACCATTTGGTTAGCAGCCATAGCACTTAACCACTACGCCACCAGAGTTTCCCCCAGATGAGACAGAAAATACTTAATGAAGAACTCTTTTGAGGAGAAAGATAGGTCAATTTTAAAAATGTTGAAGTGCCTATTTTTTTTTTGAAGTGCCTATGGAACAGAAGTATCTAGCAAGAGTTGGATAACCCAGTATGACGCTGTAAGAGAAACGTGGGCTGAACATGGAGATTTGTGAAACATCGTCATATAGATAGTAGATGATAACAAAGTACAAATCAGTTCACCTAACAAGAGTGTAAAATAAGAAAAAATAATTAATAGAATCCTGGGAACAACAACATTTAGAAGGCAGAGAAAATTAAAGAAGTCTATGAAACACACAGAGAATGCACAGTTAAATATGTAAAAAGAGAGGCAAGAAAAATGCTTACTTAAAGAGGGCTATTTTTTTTTTTTTATTATAGAGTAGAAGGAAACCCTTGTGGTGTAGTGGTTAAGTGCTACGGCTGCTAACCAAAAGGTCCGGCAGTTCAAATCCACCAGGCACTCCTTGGAAACTCTACGGGGCAGTTCTGCTCTGTCCTATAGGATTCCTATGAGTCGGAATCGACTCGACGGCAGTGGGTTTTTTTATGGAGTAGAAGGAAACCCTGATGGCATAGTGGTTAAGCACCATGGCTGCGAACCAAAGGATCGGCAGTTCAAATCCACCAGGCACTCCTTGGAAACTCTATGGGGCAGTTCTACTCTGTCCTATAGGGTTGCTATGAGTCAGAATTGACTTGACGGCACTGGGTCTGGTTTTTTTTGTTTGAATGGAGTAGAAAATTTCAAGGAGTAAAATCCAACCAACACTGTGAAATGAAGCTGTGTTATACAGTAAGACAAGAAATTAAAAAAAAATTTTTTCATCAGCCTTGGCAATTTTCATGACTAGAGAGAAGAGTCAGGGTTGTTATGTTTTATTCTCAATGATTATGAGGAAGATGGAAGGCTATACACACGCGTGCATGCACTCACACACACACACACAAATACTACGATCTTGAATTTGATGAGCCCTAGAGAAACCTATAACTAACTTGAATTACTTTGCCTCTTCTTACTTTTTCTTCACTTTGACAAATGACAAGCAGAGAAGGAAGAGATTTAAATTAAAGCCATATTTTATAAATAAAAAGAAAGACCTAGTTGGTTGCTAAAGATAATTACAAGGTAAAAAAAAAGAATCAAGGTGAAAATCTACTGGCCACAGAGTTTTATTTTGTTTTGATATAAGATTACTGATCACATTATAGACTGATGACTGGCTAAATCAGAGTATTTTTGGAAACCTTTCAAGTTTAGGGATTCTGAGCTTGTTTGTTTTCTTTTTTAGTTTGTATGCAGCACCATAGTATATAACTTGGAATGGTGCTAGTTCGACTAAATAAAGCAAGGTTCACAGTAGCTAGACATGAACTGATTCTTCTAAAAATGGCTTTTCAAAGTTACATTAGATTATACAGAGAGTTAGAGAATAAACAGTTTTATTGACTGGGTTCATTTTACTTTTTAGTCAGACATGACATCAGTAAGTAACATTCTAGATCTAATTTATGGTCGTGAGATAAACCACACCATATAGTTATGGTTATTCTCGTGCCCATTTTTATGTGCTCTGACCTCAACAGGAAGTTCTGTCATCATTATTTATTGCCAAAGTATTCCATATAATTCTGGCAAAGTCGATCACTTAATACCTATTTTCTTATCGCCTCAATATGATAATCTGCTTTCCTGTTCTATTCAGCAAAACAAGTCTCATAGGTTCAGTAGATAATACACATCTATATTCCTATAACTTTTGGATTTTTTCTCCAAGAACACTAGTTGTCCATTATTCCTTCTGAATTTAAAACTTTACATGTTCTCCCCCTTCCAGTTTTATTTTTCTTTTTTAGCCTGGGTATTTAAAACGTGGATATTTTTGCACTACCATTCATGTTCCGTCCTGGGTAAATGTGGGTAAAAGCTCATAGCTATTTCTGAATATTTCTTTGTTTTACTGACACCCTTATTTTGTTTCTCTTCTAATAGTTCATGGCTTTTCTGATTTTGATTTAAAAATTTTAAATCTCTTGATCTATGATTTAAAAATATACAGCAAAAGATCTTTTTAAAGTTCTAAAAAGCAAAGATGTCACTTTGATGACTAAGGTTCACCTGACCCAAGCCATGGTCTTTTCAATCACCTCATATGCATATAAAAGCTAGACAATGAAAAAGGAAGATAGAAGAACAATTGTTGCATTTGAAATGTGGTGGCGGCGAAGAATATTGAATGCACCACGGACTGCCAAAAGAACAAACAAATCAGTCTTAGAACAATACAACTGGAATGCTCCTTATAAGCAAGAATGGAGAGACCTTGTCTTGCTTTGAACACGTCATCAGATAAGACCAATTGCTAGAAAATGATATCATGTTTAGTAAAGTAGAGAGCCAACAAAAATGAGGGAAGCCATCAATGATATGGATTGACACAATAGCCACAACAATGAGCTCAAACACGTAACAGATCATGGACTAGAGCAACAAAGGAAGAAGAAAAGTCAGGGAGAGGAGGAGGAAATGGGATTTGTGGTGAATTGCCTCCATGAACAACTGCCCCCTTTGCCATGAGAACTGGATAGTGCCTGGCTGCCAGTACTGAACCTTTTGATCAAAGAGTCTATAGAAGAATCTTGATCACAAGGGGGAAAATACAGAACAGAATTTCAAATCCTCATGGAATCCAGGTTTTCTGAAGCCATGGAGGCTAATGAGCCCACAAAACTATTGCTCTGAGATAATCTTTAAACGCTAAACCAAAAATATCCCCTGAAGTTCTTAAAACCAAACAGTAGTTTAGCTTAACTAGTAAAGAATGTCTGTCTTGAGCATTGTGCTCTTTTAACATCTATCTATATAGGATCAAACTGACAGCAGCCAACTCGAATGATTAGATAGGAAACTCAGGGGGCAGTGAGTTTATGTTAATGGAGGAAGAACAACTCAGAAAAGGAGGGTGAGAATGGTTGTACAACTCAAAGAATATAATCTGTGTCACTGAACTGTACATATAGGAACTGTTGAACTGGTGTATGTTCTGCTGTGTATATTCTCAACAATAATAAACGTAACATATACTATAAAATGAAAAAGATAAATAAACAAATAAACACCACACACACACAAAAAAATCATGGAGATGGCACAAAACCAGGCAACGTTTTGTTCTGTTATAATAAGGTCACCATGAATCAGAGCCGACTCAACAGCAACTAACAGCAGACATTATCAATCTTTACCACTATTCTTTGTCACTTTTAAAATGTTCTTAGGTGCCTCTAATTATCACAAAATGTAAATAAAATACTTTCCCCATCCTTTTTTTTTAGGGCAGGTTTGTTTTAGTAAGTATATTCTTCAAATCTATGCTATCCTCAACCCTTCACCATCACTCTCTAAAAGCAATCCACAGTATGGGATAATTATAGTCAACAAATATACAGTTACAGAATTTCACATTTAGCCTGGGAACCCCTTTGTAGCTGCTATAGTCAATAGCTGAAAAAATCATGTTTGTAACAAAGTATATTTTACTGCCAAGCAGAAATATTTACCTTAATCAGAAAATTCAGGATGTCAGAAAATCAGCATATACCTCAATGACCACCTAGCCTTCAGCAGTTTTTTATACTTAAAAAGTTAAATTGCTAGTTGAAGAGATGTTGGTGCAATGCAACAAACCAAGTGTATCAGGAAATCAGAAAGCATAACAGACTAAATAAGCACTAGATATATTTTGGCATCTAAACGGATTGTCTGTAAGTTTCTATGGGCTCCTTAAATCATCAGCAATCAAAAGAAAAGCATGTTGCAAGAGTTTTTATTTTTCCCTAGACATGTTTTTAGCTTTTTTATTTTATGATTCCAAGTTCAAGACCAGAGGGATATTAGGAATTCTTTCTCTATTTTTTAAGTATTTTTTTTTATCCCTATACTGGGTTTTTTAACCCTATACTGGGTTTACTTGTTTCAACAGGCACAAAGTGCACAAAGACTTTTAGACTACTATGTATAAAACATTTAACAACATTAGAAAATATTGAATAATCCTTAAAATAATAGATTATTTAGAATCCCATAAATCTTATGTTTCTTTCAAAACTTTTAAAATAAAAAGATAAATAAACAGAAATTTATGCAATGGATGGTTCTGATGTTTTTTACAAAGAAAATGAGCAGAATACTTACTCTGTGACAGTCAAGCTTTCTTAGATAGTAAGCTCCTTAACAGAAACCCTGGTTGCATAGTGGTTAAGAGTTCGGCGGCTAACCAAAAGGTGAACATTTCAAATGCACCAGGTACTCCTTAGAAACCCTATGGTGCAGTTCTACTCTGTTCTATAGGGTCACTATAAGTCAGAATCGACTTGATGGCAATGGATTTTTTTTTTTCGTTTTAAGCTCCTTAACATTAGGAACACTATAAGTTATATAATTATCTTAAAAGACAAAGAACTTAGAAAACTTGGAAATATAACTCCTGACAATCCTTTTCTGATCCCATGAAATTTTAAGTTATAAAGTATACTCTACAATTTCTTAGTAAGACCAAATTTTGAGTACTAGCATTTAAGTTCCATACTCTCAATTTCCTATGAAAATATACAAAGGAATACGAAAAAAGAAAAAAAAAACATATCATCACTTAAAATTTAAGACTGTGATAAATCTACATATCAGAAAGAAATTTTGAGGAGTGTCTATTCAATATACAGTGTATGAGGTCATACTGAAGGAAATACCAATGACTTCATTTGAGCTCCTCTTCCTGATAAAGAAAAGTGGCATCAAGAAGTAGAGGAGACCTTGCCAAGGACAACACAGATAGGATTTCCAATCTTGGGGAAAAAAAAGAATCTCTCTTAGAGATAAAATAAAAACACATATTTATACTTGTGAACAGAAACTATGAAACAATATTGTAAAAAGTAACAAAAGTAAGAGATTAATCATTTGGGTTTGGTGGAATAGAGACGATCAGATAAATGAAGGATAGGGATAGGAAGGAAACTTCACTATTTAATTCATATGTATATGTGTATATATATGTATATTTCTATGTGTGTATGTTTTTTTTATGTTTATATTTTGAACCTACATATTCAAACTAAATAAACAAAAGAATTCTGATTGATCTCTCATCCTCTTCTGCACCCAACCCATTCATTCACTTTTAACCCTATCCAAGCTGGCTTCCATTTCCCTGACCTTAACTACACTGAAAATATTCTTAAATTCATGTACAGCGTACATATTGACAAACCAAAAGGACGCTTTTCAGTATAATCTCATTTGACACAGAGAGAAACGAAAAGAGACAAAAATGTTCTTGAGGTAGAATCCATAAGACTTGATGATGGATTAAATGCGGAATGTAAGGAGGAGGAAGGAGTGAAGAATTAATCCCTGTCTTCTGGCTTGAGCAATGTGTGTGAATGTTGGTGTCATTTACTGAACTGTAGGAAAGAGGGAGAAAACAGGTGTATGTGTGTTGAAATAAGGTTGTGCATCAGTTCAGTTACAAATATATTAAATTTGAGATGTTTGAGAGACATCACCTTGCAGACATAATGTAGGCAGTGGGTTTTTGAGTCTCGAGTTCTGAGGAGGAGGTTAACCTGGATACCTAAATTTGGGAATAATCTGTATATGTTGTTGTTAGCTGTCATCCAGCCAACCCCTGACTCATGGGGAGCCCATGCACAACAGGATTGGACAGTTGTGATCCACAGGATTTTCACTGGCTGATTTTTCGAAGTAGATCACCAGGCCTTTCTTCTTAAGTCTGTCTTAGTCTGGAAACTCTGCTAAAACTTGATCAGCATGATAGCAACATGCAAGCCTCTACTAACAGAGGAGTGGTGGCTGCGCTTGAGGTGCACTGGTTGGGAACTGAGCCCAGGTGTCCCGCATGGAAGGCGAGAATTCTACCACTGAAACACCACTGCTCTCAGTCTGTATACAGGTAGAATTTAAAGTCATGGGAATCAAAGAACCAATCTAGGAAAAGAGTGTAGAGACAGAAGAGGAACCACAACAGATGCGTTATGAATCCAACTTTAGAGGGCAGATGGATGAAGTAAAGCTAGCAAAGGAGACTAAGAAGTGAGCAGGGAGGAAGAAGTAAAGTAAGGAGTGTATATTATTAGGGAAACTAAGAGGAGAATGTTTCAAAAAGAATAGCATGACCAACTTTGTGGCATATTCCAATGAATGAACACTGGAATATATGGCTCATCAAATAAAACTTATTAAGGTCGCTAAATTTTTTTGTAACAAAAAAAAAGATAACTATGCTACTTTCTAAGTCACTGTTGGTGGAAAGGTTTAGAACAAAATATTAACTTCGTAAAATTCATGGCACTAAGGGCAAGAGGGAAACCCTGGTGGCGTAGTGGTTAAGAGCTATGGTTGCTAATCAAAAGGTCATCAGTTCGAATCCACCAGGAGCTCCTTGGAAACTCTATGGGGCAGTTCTAGACTGTACTATAGAGTCGCTATGAGTCGGAATCGACTCGATGGCAGTGGGTTGTTTTATTTTTTTTGAAGGTCAAGAGGTACTAAAGTCAAGGGGGAGCTGTTCGTACAGAACAAAGAAATACCACATGGTTTAAATTCAGGAAAGGTGTGTGTCAGGGTTGTATCCTTTCACCATACCTATTCAATCTGTATGCTGAACAAATAATCCAAGAAATTGGACTATATGAAAAGGAATGGGGCATCAGGATTGGAGGAAGACTCATCAACAACCTGCAATATGTAGATGACACAACCTTGCTTGCTGAAAGTGAAGAGGACTTGAAGCACTTACTGATGAAGATCAAAGACCACAGCCTTCAGTATGGATTACATCTCAACATAAAGGAAACAAAAATCCTCACAACTGGACCAATAAGCAACATCATGAGAAATGGATAAAAGATTTAGGTTGTCAAGGATTTAATTTTACTTGGATCCACAATCAATACCCATGGAAGCGTCAGTCAAGAAATCAAAAGATGCATTGCATTGGGCAAATCTGCTGCAAAAGACCTCTTTAAAGTGTTGAAAAGCAAGGATGTCACCATGAGGACGAAGGTGCACTTGACCCAAGCCATGGCGTTTTCAATGGCCTCATATGCATGTGAAAGCTGGACAATGAATAAGGAAGTCAAAGAAGAACTGAAGCCTTTAATTGTGGTGTTGGCGAATAATATTGAATAGACCATGGACTGCCAAAAGAGCGAACAAGTCTGTCTTGGAGCCAGAATGCTCCTTAGAAGCAAGAATGGTGAGACTACGTCTCACATACTTTGGACATGTTATCAGGAGGGATCAGTCCCTGGAGAAGGACATCATACTTGGTAAAACAGAGGGTGAGTGAAAAAGAGGAAGACCCTTGATGAGATGGATTGACACAGTGGCTGCAACAATGGGCTCAAGCACAGCAACAGTTGTGAGGATGGACCAGGACTGGGCAGTGTTTTGTTCTGTTGTACACAGGGTCACTATGAGTCGGATCCAACTCGATGACACCTAGCAACAAGGCAATACCTAAATAAAGTTAATTAGTCCGTGCATAAAATGCCTACTGCCATATTTAAGGTTGCCATGAGTAGGAATCGACGGCAACAACAACGTAGAAGGCATATACTAAAAGTGGAACTGCTTATCAATTAAATAGATACCAGACACAAGAATAAGTTTTTTCCCATTGTTCAAGTATTTCACAAATAAACACTATAATTAAAACTAGATAACTTGATTTTTTTAAATGCAATAGATCTTTGATTATACATAGCATGCTCTGGCAATATGTACCCATTGCACTTATATTGGAGCCCTGGTGGCACAGTGATTAGGAGCTGGGCTGCAGACCAAAAGGTCGGCAGTTCGAATTCACCAGGCACTCTTTGGAAACCCTATAGGGCGGTTCTACTCTGTCCTATAGGGTTACTATGAGTCAGGATTGACTCAATGGCAATGGGTTGGTTTTTGCACTTATATTAGAGCCAAAGGAAATGGGAGAACCAAACAATTTTGAACATATATAGTTGGTGGTACAGTGGTTAAGAGCTTGGCTGCTAACTAAAAGGTTGGCAGTTCAAATCCACCAGCTGCTCCTTGGAAACCCTATGGGGCAGCTCTACTGTCTGATAGGGTCACTGTGAGTTAGAATAGACTCAATGGCATTTTTTAAAATACAGTATGTTTCTTTATTGCCCACTTATTAAGTTAGTACATACTATTCAGTTATAGATCACATCACAAGATTTTGTTTTTAAATTATATTCACCTCAAAACCAAACCTGTTGCCTTCGAGTCAATTCCAACTCATAGCAACCCTATCGGACAGAGTAGAACCGCCCCACAGAGTTTCCCAGGAGTGGCTCATAGATTCAAACTGCTAACCTTCTGGTTTGCAGCTGCTCTCTTAACCACTGTGCCACCAGGGCTCCTCAAATTATATTAGGGTCTATAAAAACTACTATGAAGGTCCACATGGTTAAAATACAAGGTAATACATTGCAGCCAGGAAATGGATTTCTTAAATTTAGATAGACTGCATGTTCTCTTAAAACAAAAAGAAAATGAAAGCATATCTGAAACCCATTCTACTAGAGAGAACTGAAATCCAGTAACCTTAGGCATTTTTATGAAACTTTTCTATAGAATACACCACCTTTCATTTCTCTGAAACTTTGCTTATGCAACTAATTTTCTCCTTCACCTTTAGGGAAAAATGTGTAAAAATCTCATAGATATTCACTTTTTCCCTGTTTTGAAGACAAACTTTGAATATTTCTATAATAAATGAGAAAAAGGGGATTTGATATAATTTACAACACCATGGGGGTATTATTAATTGAATTGTGTCCCCCAAAAGTAAATGTTGTAAATCCTAACCCCTATACCCAGTACTGTCGAGTCGATTCCGATACCTGTGGTTATAATCCCATTTAGGAATGGGTTTTCTTTTTTACTTTTATTAGTGTAGGGTATGTTTTGAGTCAATCCCTTTTGAGACATAAAAGGAACAGATTAATCATGCAGAGATGGGGAAGATAGATGCTAAGCCACATGAAGACTGCTGAGGAACAGAAGAGACAAGAACCTTCTTCCAGAGTGGACAGAAAGAGAAAGCCTTCCCTTAGAGTCAGCACCCTAAATTTGGACTTCTAGCCTACTTACTAAAAGAAAATTAATTTCCATTTGTTAAAGTCACCCACTTGTATTTCTCCAATAGCAGCACTTGATAACTAAGACGTGGGAGATGAGGTCACAAAGAGCTCAGTGGCTATCCTAGTTATCTAGTGCTACTATAACAGAAATACCAGGGAAATTTATTTTCTCTCAGTTTAGTAGGCTAGAGTATGAATTCAGGGTGCTGGTTCTAGAGTAAGCCTTTCTCTCTCTGTCAGCTCTGGAGGAAGGTCCCTGTCTCTTTGGGTTGTTTCCTGGTTCCTTAGAGATCTCCATGTGCCTTGGCATCAATCTTCCCCCATCTCTGCTTGTTTGCTTGCTTGCTTAATCTTTTTTATATCTCAAAAGAGACTGATTCAAGACATACCCTTTACTAATCCAGCCTCATTAACATAACAAAGACAACCCATTCCCAAATGGGCTTATAAACACAGAGGATAGGATTTACAAAACATATTTTGGGGGGACATGATTCAATCCACAACTGTAGCTAATTTTTTTGAAATGTCCAAGAAAAAAATATAAAAATACAACTACAGACTCTTCAATAACAAGAAGCTATCCCAAATATCCCAAATATATGTTCAATCTGAATTCAGAACTTGCCCTGTCCACTGCTTGAGTAGTTTTTCTTGTGTTAAGTTATGTAGTTGAGTCCCACTCAGTTTTATTAAACAAACAAATAAAACCATTGCCATCAAGTCGATTCCGACTCATAGCAACCCTATAGGACAAAGCAAAACTGCCAAACAGGGTTTCTGAGGAGTAGCTGCTGGATTCAAACTGCCCACCTTTTAGTTAGCTGCCATAACTCTTAACCACTATGCCACCAGGGTATCCTCGGTTTTATTACTTGAAAATAAATCATTCATCTATTTCTATGTATAACATCGTTCCCCCTTCCTCCGAACCTTCTGCTACAGAGCTTGTCAAAAACTATTACTTTTGAGACATAGTGCTTATAATAATAATAAAAAAAAAACAGTTCAGTTGGTCAAATAGCTTTTGCTTTTTTTCTCTCTCTCTTCAAACTTTACTTACCTTCTCTTAACGTTTGCGAAGGAAATCAATTTTGTCTTCAGTGCCACACCACCTCCACTTCCCGTATCACATCACATACTACCCCCTTTTCTTTCAATGTCCCACTCCTGCTTCTAGGGAGATAAAAAACCAAAAACCAAACCCATTGCCTTTTAGTTGATTCCAACTCACAATGACCCTATAGAAAAAAAATTTTTTTTTTGTATAGGGTAGAGAAAAATTGCCCCTCAGGGTTTCTAAGGCTGTAATCTTCACAGAAGCAGACTGCCACATCTTTCTCTAGCAGAGTGGCTAGTGGGTTCAAACCTCTGACCTTTGGGTTAGCTGCTGAGTGCTTTAACCACTGTGCCACCAGGGCTCTTTTCTATGGAGATACTAAGATGTAATTCCCTTCTCAGTCCTGCCCTTTCTGGGAACCACTGAACCTTTTCTTTTTCCTTTCTTGATCAATACTTACCTGTGTTCCATCTTTGAATCTTGAAGTTCTTAGTCCCTGATAGACAAATTCATGCTGGAAAGGTGTTGGCTGTAATGTGTTATCTCTTTTGGGTGATATTAAACCCAGATTACATAAGAATCACTAATAATGGGGATTTCTGGTGTGTGAGAAGACGGTGATAAGATTTACTGGAGTTTTCTTTTTAACAACAATCTTTGGTCACACGATATCTCATCTAGGCAATATAAAAAAAAAGGCAATATAGTACAGAAAAAAAAAGACTAGAAAGGAGATCTGGAGTCTAATATTGACTTTAATACTGTGTGTGGAACCTGGGCGAGTCACTTCATCACTTTTAACCTCAGTCTCCTCCTATGTAGAATGAAAGGAAGTGGACCAGGTCTATAAGATCCTTAACATCTCTGACTTTCTACGATTTTGCTGGAGCCCTGGTGGCACAAGGACTAAGAGCTGAGCTGCTAACCAAAAGGTGGGCAGTTTGAATCCACTAGATCCTCCTTGGAAACCCTATGGGGGCAATTCTACTCTGTCCTACAGGGCTGGAATAGACTCGACGGCAATGGGTTTGTTTTTGATGGGAGACTTCAGGTCAGCTATACTGAGGACACTGCACAAAACCAGTTTGTTCAACTTGAAACTATCTTAATCATAGTTTTCAATTTTGTTTCTATATATAAAGCAATCAGTAAAGTGTTCCTTTGGGTCTTCTGATGTCCAGAGAAACTGAGCTACTGCTTGCTCTGTAGCCTCTCTAAACACAGACTGAACACACACCATTCTTCTCCCATATCATCTGCAACCAACAATTCCCCTCTAGCAACTTTTTCATACCAAGAACCTGAGCTGAAATCTATTCTGTTCTTTAAGAAAAAATATAATCATAATTTACCAAAACCTAGTTTCTAGTTCCAGTTTAGACCAAATCCAAAATTACTTTCATTTACACTAAAATTCTGCTTTAAATCACGTACCATTTGAACAGGAACCAACACTATCAATTCTCTAAAATGAATGATTCGAACTAGCAAAATAGTCTTCATATCAAGCCTGAACCAAAATGACATTTCTTTTGGATCAAATGCCTCATTTGGGTCCTACTTTTTTCTTTATTAGAGCTATGTGGTAGTTGATCTCCCATCCAATTAAATGCTATTAATTAATTACTTTAAAATTTATTCAAAGGAATAATAACCTACATCTTATTCACAACTTTTAAATTGTCTCATTTTTGGCCCATTACATTCTTTAGTAAAAATTAGATTGTATTGTGGCATCATTGTTCTTTGTGTTACATTTTTGCAAAGTGCAAAAATATGATGATGTAATTATAGGTAGTACAGTAAAAGCTCTAATGATTTGGGTTTGCTTATGAATAAAATTTCTTAATCTCACGTATTTGGCCCTGAAAGAGACAGTTTTCAACCTTAGATCTATTCACTTAAGGAGAAAATATAAAGACTTCATTTGTATTAGGCAATTTTCAACTGTAGATATATTCACTTAGGGAGAAAGATGATTATAACAGACATATTTTAGTTGTTAAAGTAATCTAAGTGTTTCTCTTCCTCTAAACAATAAACCTCTTACTCCTCAAACATTTTCATATTTTTTCCAAATCACAAAAACGTAACTGGATATAAGGCCAGCTCTCTGAATGAAATATCTAATTTTTAAAAAAAGTGATAATAATACCTCATTTACATTAAAAGTGAAGTAAGTTTCAACTATTCTCAAGAATTCTGTTGGTTTCAGGGGTCAAATGTCATATAAGGGAAAAATGGCAATGGTCCTAAAGAAGCTTATAAACTAACTTAAGAGACAAGACACATTTATAAAAAGGTATAATTTATGCAGTTATCAAAGTTTTACCAGGAGATGCCTCAGTGACTGTACCACTCTGAACGTTTGATATCAAATTTCTAGATGGCTCCTTGTCAGAAGTTGGTAGGCTTCTAGTAAATATCACAAAACACGTGGTATCAGAGCATTAATGAACTCACGCACCTGGCGTAACCCCTCTCTGTACAATACAAGACTATTAATTAAAACTTCACCTTAATTATATTGAATTCTACAAACTCCAGTAGAACCTATACTGTATCTGAAGTACAGAAAATAGATTGAGCTTGAGTTTCCTTGATCAAGTATGACTTTAAAAGTACTGAATCTAAAAAAGTTGTAATGTGGATGATTATGAGAATTAGTAAAAAAAAAAAAAGAAAATTAAAGACTAATAAGAGAAAGACAGGAGAAAGGAACACTAATAGAAAACTACTACTGGCTTAGGAAACTCTATGGGGCAGTTCTACTCTATCCTATAGGGTCACTATGAGTCGGAATTGACTCGACGGCACTGGGTTGGGTTTCTGGGTACTGGCTTAAACAAAAGACTGACAGAGGAAACCTAAATAATAGAGAATATGATTTCCAAATATATGTGTATAATCATTTTACTATTCTCCCTTCAAAGTTGAACTGTTTATTAAAACAATATTTTATTTATTAATATAATTGTCAAAGGGAATTTTCAAGATGATCCTTTCTATTCTGTTCATAAATACATCTTATCTGAGGGTTGAAAAAAAAATGAAGGGCTTAATTCACATTGACTTTTTGTATGGTCTTAAACATGTCAAATAACCCCTTTTTCCCTCCAATTTAAACATTTATGTCTCTCTAAACTTTTCATCTTACCTCCAGTTAGCGAAGCTTCAGCTAGATAGACATGAAGTATTAGAAAATGCCTTTTCCAAAATAATTAAATCTGAAAAAAGAGGAAATAGAAAGTTAATTTTTATGTAGTCTGGATCATTTCATAGCTGTGATTAAGCTTCAACTTAAGAGCTGACTTAGAAATTGGTCAGTTGAATTTAATTACCACAGAACTCATTACTTTGTTTCTAGGCAACTGGGATATATAAAGTCTGGAATCATTTGTGAAATAAAATTTTAAAACATTTTTTGGTAAATAAAGAATTTTAGATAATTTGTGGTCAAAGTTATCATCTCAATGAAAAGTTCTATGAATACCATTTGAATAAGTTGCTACACTAGGGCCAAGAATGCCCATGAGATTGGCTTCTCATAATTACTTATTTTTTTCAATTAATTCTTTTCATTCTTGCCAGAATTTGTCTAATTGAATATTTTATTCTAGTTTTTTGGCGGATCAAACAATATACAAATATTTTATCCCTCTATATCTTCATATGCCTTATTCAATACCCATTTTAGAAAAGAATTATATACCTGTAAATGTCAACTTTCAGTGTACTTCAGCTATAACTGACCAAGAACGGTCTTTAAAATTGTGAGGATCAGAGAGGATGAAAGCATATAACAAACCTTCTAGACCAGGTCTATGTAAATCAAATAAGCAATTAACCTGATATATTACACTTAGTAGACTATTGCTTGATATATTGATCTCATCCTATAGATAGTCTTTCCTTCTGACTGAACAAAAGCAAATAAAAGCCATTTTGGATCAGACTCATAGTCCATCAAGCTCAGTATTCTGATTCTAAGAACATCAGCCGTACACTACAGAGCATACAGTAGGCAATGTTTCATTGAACTGTTCTTTAAATACGCAGGCATGTGTCTGACTTCTAAGGCACCAATTCCCCAAAAAGTGAGCTCTTCCACAAAATGCACGTAAATTTAATTCCTTTTTGAATCTTCATTTCAGTATATAAAACCTTTTAACATACACAATAGTACTTCTTTTACTTATGTTAAAATAGCTATTTCCACCAGCTGTGTCCCAGTAATTTCACTTTCAGTATATACCTCAGAGAACTCTCACAGATGTGCACAGTGAGACATAAGGCTGTCCACTGAAGCATTGCTTATAATTGAAAAAGAAAAAGAAAGCAACCTAAATACCCATCAAGAGGAGGATGAGTAAATAAAACGTGCCATATTTATATGATGGATTATTGCATATATAAGTGTAGATACATCAATATGGGTAGATCTCAAAAACAAAGCATGAAACCTAGAAATACACTAAGTGTAATATATAAGTAAATTTAAAACCACGTAAAACAATATAGCATATTGTTTATGAATGCATATTTATGTAAGGAAAAGGGTATATAGAAACTCATGAAAATAATCTCTAGGAGAGCAGAAAATGAGACTAGTAAGGGTGGTCAAAGGAGACTACAACTTCATCTATATTATTTTTTGAAATACTTGAAACAAATATGACAGAATGTTACCTGTTTTAAATTCTCAGGGGAGATGGAAGCATTAATGTTTAGGTTTTACTGGGGTATATTATTCTTTATGTATGAGTCGGAATCGATTATATGGCACTGGGTTTTTTGGGGTTTTTTTATTATTCTTTATATTTTTCTGTATCTTTACTCTCTCAAAGATAGTATTTTATTAAAACTACAAAGAAAATCATATGATACTGAGAGGATATGCTATTAAACTTATTAAAAACAAAAAAAATCTTCTTTCAAAGAATATATAGGCTGAGACACAGAAATATCACCTACTCTTAGTTGCTCAAGATCCTAGGAACAAATCCATATTTACTCTACCCAAAACTTCATAATTTCACACCTTTTGATTCAATCAACTTTTACCCTTTCTTTCCACACAGAAGAATATTAAACAATCTATTCTGATCAAAGCCCTTCTGGCATGTGTTTTAATAATTTTTCTCTGGTACATCTCTGTCCATTAATTCTTTCTTGGTGTATGATGAAAGAAATGCCTAAAAATTTCCAAGTTTTGTATATCAATAGGGTTTTATCTTTTGTTTCACATATCATTCCTGGTGGTGCTTACCTTTTTATTGAAGGGTTTTGGCTGCAGGGGCCATTAGCTACCATTTCTGAGAACCTCTATTGCAGGCATTTAGTATTACATGTTAACGTTACGCAATCCTCACAATAAACCTATGAAATAGATATTATCCTTTTTTTGGAAGTTGACCCAAAGAGGTTAAATAACTTGTCTAAGGTGATTAACTAAAGTACAGTTCTACATGACTCCACATGCCCTGCTGTTTCCACTGCCTCCAAAGTAAAAAATTTTATAGTGACTTCAAAATCCCTTTCCTGGATCCTAATTTTTCTAACTTTGGTACAGTGGTTCAAAAGCTAAGGATGTTATTTATTGCTTTGCTTTTGCTATGGTTATGCCTGAAAGAGTAGGCTGAAAGATGATTTTGTTGCTGCTGCTGTTGTTACTGTTTGTTTGCTTAAAATTAGGCAGTATTAGCAAATTCTATATCTAAAGCAGTAGTTCTTAAAGAATGATTTTGTCCTCCAGAGGGCATTTGGCAATGTTTGGAGACAATTTTGGTTGCTAAAACGTGGGGAGATGTGATCGTTAAGGTTGTGTGTCAACTTGGCTGGGCCATGATTCTCAATGGTTTGGCAGTATGATGTAGTTTGGCAGTCGCAGGATGATGTGATCACTTCCATGATGAAATTTGATATAATGTGATCACCTCCATGATAGGAACTGTTGTGAGTAACTGCTCAGTTGAAAGGGAGTTTCCTTGGGCACATGGCCTATGGAGAATATAAGTGGACATTCTGGCAAAGCTCAGAGGCTTTTGCTTGCTCTGGATCCTGCAGCTGGCTTCTGTTCATCTGACCTCCGATTCTTGGGACTTGAGCTAGCAGCTTACCTGTGGTCTTGCTTGCCAATCTTGGGATTCATCGGTCTTTGCAGCCTGTGACTAAGAGCCCTGGTGTCAGACCTGCCAATCTTGTGTTCACAAGCACTTACAGCTGGGTGAATCAAGAGAAGCCTCCAGCCTGATCTATGGATTTGGGACGTTCCAGCCTCTACAACCGTGTGAGTCATTTCCTTGATATAAATCTCTTTATATGGATATTTATACGCTTTTCTGGTTTTGCTTCTCTAGAGAACCCAGCCTAAGACAGGAGGTTGCTACTGATATCTAAGGGGTAAAAGCCAAGGATATTGCTAAACATCCTACAATGCACAGGACAGCCCTCAACAACAAAATAATTGTCCTGCCAAAATTGTTTATAGTGCCAGTTGAAAAACCCTGATCTAGGGGTAAGAATTATGAACTTACTATAAAAAAAATTTTTTTTAAATACAGTGGACTTGAGAAATAAACAAAGCATGCTAGACCCTGCTCTAGCCAATTATCAGATAAAGTACCAAGAAATGTAGGAATGACTCTGATAGAACTTTGACTTGAGACTCTAATTTAGAATGAAGAGTGGTTAAGAAAGTAATGAAAATAAAAGTGGTATCTGGAACTAAGTGTGTAGGTTCTGTGGCCAGTAAAATGGGATACAGAGGTGCAGAACAATAGTCTTTGTGTGTAGATACTCATGGTTCAGTGGTAGAATTCTCACCTCCCACAAGGGAAACCCAGGTTCGATTCCTGGCAATGTACCTTATTTGCAGCCACCACTTCTGTCAGTTGAGGCTTGCATGTTGCTGTGATGCTGAACAGGTTTTAGCAGAGCTTCCAGACAGACTAGGAAGAAAGGCCTGGAAATCTACTTCCAAAAATCAGCCAATGAGAACTGTATGGATCACAACAGTCTAATCTCCAACTAATTATGGGGATGGCACAGGACTGGGCAGCATTTTCACTCTGTTGTGCCTGGAGTCTCCATCAGGCTAGTAGTCTAAAGTATGTTAATGCTGGTGTTGTTGCTAGTTGCCATTGAGCCTGTTTCAACTCATGGCAACCTCATGTGTGCAAAGTAGAACTGCTCTAGAGGATTTTCAAGGCTGTGACCTTTCGAAAGCAGATCCCTAGACCTGTATTCCAAGGTGCTTCTCCGTGTGTTCCAACTGCTAACCTTTCTCCTTTCTGCTAGTAGTCAAGCACTTAACTATTTCTGCCACTCAGGGACTCCAGTATTTTAACAGCTCTATGAAAAGTTAAAAAAATATACCTTGCCTTCATCTGCCCTTCTGATAAAAGGCTCTTATTTTTGCTCTTTCTTCTCTTAACAATTTTCTTCAAACAGCTCCTGGACAGTAAAATAATAGAGATAAGGGAAAGGTTTATTACAAATGTGCTTCTCTATGAGCACCTATGCCTATATTAAACAATCTGTGAATCATACAACTCCAAAAGCGAATTTAGAATCACCCCAATGTAGGAAACCATCTTTAAGAGTGGTAAATGCTTTATTATTTCTCACCATACCACCCTTTAAGAATCAAACGACTCGGCTAATGACAACAAGATATCATCACTTTGATTATTCAAGTTTGGAAAGGTTTCCCAGTAAAGGAGACTTTAAAGTCTTCAGTGCTCTGTTAACATCAAAAGTTTCTAGACAAATGTTCTTTCTAATAAACACCATAACACCAAATATTACCTTTTTAATTAAAATAATGATTAAATATTAGATATTATCCCTTATAGAAATAGTAAATGTCAACTACATCTTTTCTTTTACTTGTTGTTTTCTCTTGAGTCTGAGTTTCAGGCTCTCCTCTTGTCCCCTTGTGCTCATTTCTCACATCCTAATTATAAATAGGATAATTTCTCAGGTCACTCAGGTCAACTACTCAAACCCATTCCTCCTGTCTTTAAATATACTTCTATTTCCCACTCTATTTTCTATTTGCCTTAGCTAATAGAGCTGTATCTCTTCTGGATCTCTCATATCTTTCATGTGTTACCTGAAGAGGTCTATGCTAGGCTACTTTACAAATCAAATCTAAAACAGGAGAAGAATGATATCAGCAAGGTGATCTCTGCCTGCCTAGTAAGGAATTTTTCCCATTATGAGCAGAAAATATCCTCAGTTTATACCTCTTCAGGATGTCTAAGAAACAGAATATTCCTCTTCATATAGAAACTAGAAAGAATGCCAGCCAGCATGAATAATTCCTCATTTTACTCTTATACTAAATAGGCACCTGAGCTATAGAAAATAAGCAGCAGAAGCGGTCTTACTTGTGGTTTCTTCTCCCCAACCAGCTATATACTTCCAAAAGTACTGGTCTGGGAATCAAGGAGACCTAGATTAATAACTGACTCCATTTGTTAAAATAATATCTCCCTGAGCTTTTTTTTGTTTTTAATTTGTAAAAAGACGATAATGCCTTCCCAGGTTACCTGAGATTACTTTAAGTATCAAATGAAAGAATGTATATGAAACATTTTGTAAACTGTAATGTTCCATCAAAATTAAGCTATTTTATGCAATATAGGGTTTGTATTAGAATTTTTTTTATTTGAATGTTCACTTCCATTACGCAGAGGGAGAATATACATGCCTAGGCCCCAGTACAAACTCACCCTATCAGAATCTAGAGATGAGGTCCAGTCAGCTGTGTTCTTCAGTGCACCAAGAGAAATACTATATACTACCCCATGCTCATATTCAGTGTAAACCTTTCTTTCCATTTAAATTAAAGTTTTTCATCTACCATTTAATTTTCTAATCATCTTGAAATTACTTGCTAAAAGATGACAAAAATGTTGCAACAAAACAATCAAAATTTTAAAAATTAAGCAATTTACATTCTCAACTACGATTGTCTTTATAAATGTTTTTTAACCAAAAGAAGAGTGAGATTTATTCTTTGTAACACACTGGATTGCAAAACAATTAGAGAACTTAGAAATAACTCAATTTCCTGGAGGAATTATTTCAAAACTTACATTAGCTTTGCTCATGTCAAATTTTAACATATTCAACTGCTGCTGAGTTAACCTAAGATGCTGTATTGATTCTTTATATCTTAATCATCCCAGTAAATTTTACAGATCCTTTAAAACAAATCCTTCTAAGTATCCATAGATGAAATTTATCATATCTGCATTTATCAGTATGTAATGGCTGTTGCTTCCATTAAAGCTTCATATTTAAAGTTAACTAACTAGATCCCCAGATAACAATTATGTAGATCCTACACCTATCATCTGTATCATTACAGCCCTGTTCTAAGGGTAAAGGATGAAAAAGGTAGCTGCCTATTTAGGTGAGACAGGGTAGGAGGTATTTTAAATCAAGGAAGAAACAAATCCAAGAGACAAGATAAATCAAAACAATAAGAAATATGAATAAATATAATAATGAATAATTGTGCCTAGGACAAGAAAGTTAAAATATATTTTTAATGATTACATGTGGCTTTAAAAAAGTTAATCTTAATTATTACTGTGATATAATGAGCATGTCCAGATTTCATCCTGACAAGTTTAGGGAAATAAATTATTGACCATAAGTGTATGTGTTACTATAGCAAGAGCAACAACAACAAAATCCACTGCTGTTGAGTCGATTCCAACTCATAGCCGCCTTATAGGACACAGCAGAACTGCTCCATAGGGGTTTCAAGGCTGTAAATCTCTATGAAAGAGTTACAGATCTTTCTCTTGTGGAGAAAGTGGGTTCAAACCACAGACATTTTGGTTAGCAGCTGAGCACTTTAACCACTGTGCCATCAGGGCTCCTTGTGTTAATACAGCACTAATATATTCTTGGAGGCTACATTAACCTGGAAACAACAAAATTATCAATTGTCAGGAGACTAGATGAATAAATTATGATACATTTGTACAGTGGAATACTCTACAGCAGTGAAAATGAGTGAACCATAGCTACAGGCAATAACATGAATGAGGAACATTATGATGAGTTACAAGCTGATTCACAGAAGAAAAGCAGTATAATTTCATTTACACAAAGTTCAAAAACACTAAAAAAACACTAACATATAATTTAAAACCAAACCAAACCCGTTGCCATCAAGTTGATCCCGTCTCATAGCGACCCTACAGGACAGGGTAGAGATGTCCCATATGGTTTTCAAGGAGTGTCTGGTGGATTCAAACTGCCGACCTTTTGGCTAGTGGCGGTAGCTGTTAACCACTACGCCATCAGGGTTTCCAACGTATAGTTTAGGGATGCAAATACTACAGTAAAACTATAAAGAAAAACAGGGAAAAATATATAAATTTAAGACAGCAATTTGTCTCTAAAAAGGAAGGGAATGTGATCAGGAAGGGGTATACAAGGGACTTTATAGGAAATGATTTTTTTTCTTAAACTGGATATGTCACGAGTGTTTGCTGTATTGCTTTTCTTTATATTTATTTTGTATGCATATTTTATAAACATTATTTTGTAAGCATTCAATATTTAATAAAAAAGCTAATAAAATTTATATTAAGTATTTCCTTTCCATATTATCTCTGTAATAACACAAGTTCATGATGTTAACAGATTTCAAGTTCTTGTTTTCAACAGCAGCAGGTATAACTGAATACACATATACTTTAAATTGTTCTATTACTGGGCTTAAGATTAAGAAAATATTTCTTAACCTAGCTTCAGAAATCAGATATCCAAGGAAAAAAATATGGGGGCAATTTCTGGAGTGATAATTAGTTCACAACTCATAAAAGTAAAAACAATTTCTTAATCTTCTAGTATATCAAAGGTATAGGTTATGTATTTGTTTTATTTTTTACTTAAGATGGACATCAATAACTTCCCAACTGAAACAGATATTTTCATATTTTAATACTGAACAACTGATACCCTCCTAGGCATCCCTCTCAGAAGAAGTTCCACAATATGCAAAGCACTTTTTTAAAAAGGCTTATAGGTTCCCTAAGCACGACCCTAAGAACTCAAAAACTTATAAATTCTTAAGCTTTTCTGGATTGTTCAGGTCTATATATGGATTTAAAGATATTATTAACAAATATTAAGCATCTAGGAGTTATTTCTGAGGTCTTCCTAAACAGTAATTTTACCTTTATAACAAAAACTTTTTCAGTGAAATACATGGAAAGTAATAAAACAACGGGCATCACAACGAAATCTGTTTTGTTAATTTTTTTCTGTCTCTGTAAGTCTTTCATCTCAAACATGCATAAAGTGAGATGAAAAAATAAAAATAACCTTTTTGCAGTTTCATCCGTGGAAGTAAGTGGTTTCTAGATTGTACCTCCCTGGAACCTTGTACTTAACCATTAAGGGCTTAGAATTAGGTAACAGTCTGAAACCTACCAATCATCATTAACAAAAAAAGAGTAAAACCACAGCTTTTGGAACCATTTTTAGTTCAATAAGAAATTATCCTAAAGATAAAAAAGAAGTTATCCAATTATATACTCATTATTTACTCCACATACTGAAAGTTTAAAGAGGGAAAAAATGTAAAGCTGAACATCTCGAATTCCCGTTAGAGGCTAAAATAATTACGGTAGTTGTTTTCCAAAGTAGTATCTCTTAGCTGTTCATTGGAATTTCCAAGAGTTTTGAATCGAAATGCAGCTACACCAATGCCAAAGATCCCCTTGCTTCGCTTAAGTCTAGGGATTGTGTCTAGTGAATTACCTTCGGACGTTTTAATAAAAAAAAAGCACATATAAAACGCCAACTGCTATTTACTATTTCGATTAACTTCCCTCCCATTATAGTTTAGATTGTGTAATTTTCCTATCTTACACTGTCTGCTGTAAAAAAAAAAAAAAATCCAATTAGTAGGTATATATATTTCAAAGCAACTTCACCTCTTAGGGTTTTGGTCTAGCCTAAAATTTTAAGGATCATGATTCTTTTTAAAACCTCAACTGAACCTCCCAACTCAAAATTACCAACCCCGCTAGTCCCTTAGGTCCTTACTTCACACGATAATAATAATAAAGTATTTCAAAAAGCCCTATACCTTTCTCCTCCATCCGTTAAGATTTAAGCTCTGAGAACAGAAATGAGGGGTCAAGGACAGTGTGAAAGCTGAGGGAAGAGGTGGGGCGGAAGCTTAAGAAGAGTTCAGAGTAAGACAAAAGAAAGAACTAAAAGGTTAGCTGGGTGACGATAACCGTTAGGCGCTGGGGTTAGACTAAGGTGCGCGCGAGGGACGCAAGGAGGAGGGGCGTAACCTCCTGCCCTCGAGTCCCCCAACGCCCCCAAGCGACTCGAGCCCATCCTAACCGCCTCTCCTCGCGGCAGCCATTTTGGCACCGCCCCAGCCCCGCCCCTCAGGCACCAGAAGGCTCCACCCATCGGCTGGCCTGGGAGGAGAAACAGGAAGTGGAATTCCAAACAAACGCGCCGAGCAGCTTTTCAGTTCAGGACAAGTGCGGGATTCCGAGCGTCCTCCCATCAATTTTTTTTTTTTTCCCGTCAAACCTGTGCCAATATCCCTGGTTGTCGCCTCCCGGACAAGTCGTGGGACCATGTCGAATATGGAGAGTATCCTTTCCCTTCTGAGAAGCTGCTGCTAGGGCCTAGGGTAGGTGGGAGGGATAGGGACTGGGGATCTGACAGGCGCCTGGTGGTCACCTTTTTGGTTCAGTTGCAGAGGCATGCGGGCACTGGCACTGATGCAGATCGGTAGGCTCTGGCATCTTTATTCTTTTTTAATATCCGCCACCATTCTAGAATCAGGGTAAATGGGGACTGCATTGGGAAGGGTGAGAGGAGGCGCAGGACTGGTTTGAGAAGAATCTTGAGGACGAACCCGTCTTTACTGAAGGCTAATGCACCTGTCCTTTTAGTGAATTTATCCTCTTTTTTGAAATCGAGGGGAAATGGTGTGGAAAGAACAACCGCTCTCTTCCGAAGGTTTGAAGTGAAGGGGTAGGTTTTGAATGTAATACGAGGGTAAATAGCGTTTAATGAACTGCATTTATTTTTAGGGATGAAAGTGACTGATAATGACGTGCTTAATATGCAGCCCTCCAAACTAAGATCACTTATTAATAAACTGTTAATAATCTGATTTAACATGAGGAAAGTCATAAAAAAGGTTCCCTAAAACTATAAAATTCAATCAGTTACTGCACGTCTGTGTTCCCACTTAAGAAATGAGGTCGAGATTTGGAGCCAAGAGCTGTGTGAAGCCCTGAATTTGAGAAGAATTAAATTGTTTTTCTCAACTGAAATACCGTAACAAGATCTCTATGCCGCTGTATTTCCTCCTACTTTCAGGAGTTGGCATTGTAGAAGAGTACTGTTGCTTGGTATCTTGCTATTGAATGAAACATGGCAAAATGACAAAATGTGGGTAATAGTGATTGTTTGATAGCCCATGTTAAAGCTTTTTTGGCTTCATTAGTTTGTAAACCTGAAATACAGAAAGACATTAGGTGAGAGGATTAAATTATTTAAATTATCCTGAGAAAATTGATAGCATATCACATGCTGACTGTCCAAGGTACCCAAACCGAAACAAACAAACAAAAAAACCCCAAGCCTGTTGCATAGTGACCTTGTAGGACAGAATAGAACTGCTCCATAGGGTTTCCAAGAAGCAGCTGGTGAATTCGAATTGCAGACCTTTTGGTGAGCAGCAGGCCCTTAACCACTGCACCACCAGGGCCAAGGTAAACCAAGTCTAAAATGTGAATCTTTGAAGAGGTGCAGAAAGAGGTCATTTCATGAACAGAGTGGATGACTAAGAAGCCCATCATCACTAGTTTAAAGGATAACTTATGAAAGTGTAATCGTACAAGGTGATTTTAATTTTTAGGCAGCATCACAAAGGAAAGAGCACTGAACTGAGTCAGAAGATCAGTTTTTAATCCTAGCTCCAACTCTTAAGAAACATTTGATTAGGGAAAGTCATGTAAAGTTTACTCATCTGTAAAACATACTAAGTGACATGCCAACCTTATAAAGCTGTTGGGAAGATAAAATGAAATGGAAATGTGTACTAAATTGTAAAGTTTTCAACGTGCTGTTAAGTATGAGAAAATACAGTGTAAGTTGCTATTACTTTTCTCAGACCTTTTGGAAGGATTTGAGGTAAGAGCTGTAAAAGTGTTTTTCTTCCCTACTCTAATAACACAAATTATTTTCGTTCTTCCTAAGCCTACCTTTGGGGCTATTCTACTCTGTCGTATTGGGTAGTTATGAGTCAGAATTGAGTCTACTGCAACGGGTTTTCTTTTGTTTTTAAGCCTATGTTGTGTGATTTCCAATAACAAGGTAATTAGTTACTAATTTTCTTTCACTGAAAGGTATGCCTGACTATAATCAGAGCTAATGGTACTGTATTCAATAGTATAATACATATCAAAAATGAGCTATTAACTTGCCCTCAGCCTATCAAAGGAAATAGGGAGGTTTAACCAGGGCTTTGAACACATTCCTTCAGGTTTGAACCCCTGGTGAGAATTTGCATTTCCAACAAGTTCCCAGCAATGCTAATGCTGCTGGTTAGGGACCAGTTCTGAGAACCACTAGTAGAGCAGCAGTTATCAAAATTTATTATACGTAAGAATCACCTGGGGATCTTGTTAAACTGTATATTCTGTTTAAGTGTATCTGGGGTAGAAATGCAAATTCTCAACAGGGGTTCAAACCAGAAGGAACCAGTTGGAAGCCCTGGGTTTAACTTGTTTCATACCATCTGGCAGTAATTACTTCTCTTGGTTCATTTACACAGAATCCAGACCTTTTTCTTGGAGTAGAGAAGAGGAAAATGACACATGGAATCAGACCTGTTTTTCATAAATAAATAACTGAAACTTGACTAACACGTTTGTCACTTTTAGAAAATGCAAAAATCTCATTATTGTATTATATAAGAAGACTAATTATGCTAACATGATTCAGTTAGCATGGTAATTTTGACTTCTGTCTTTGAACAGGTAAACACTGAATTTGCATTGGTGGTTTAGGCCAAATCTCATTTTAAAGAACTCAATGGGAAGGTCATAATTTGTTTGTTGTAACATATTTGTCTAAGTGTTTTACAAGTATTAAATTAATAGCAATGTGTGTTCAATATTTGTGCATTGTGTTTGGGGAGTAGGGTTTCATTAATTATAGGAACGCAGCAAAGTTGTTGTTAGGTGTCATCAAGTCAATGCTAACTCATAGCGACCCTGTAGGACAGGGTAGAACTGCCTCAAAGGCTTTCCAAGGAGCGGCTGGTAGATTCGAACTGCTGCCCTTTTGGTTAGCAGCCATAACTCTTAACCACTACGCCACCAGGGCTCTGAAACAATATTAGACAAATAATTATGGGGTATTTCCCTGGATGATGCTCCTAGTTTTCTTCTCTGTTTTTACTTTTCTTCTAGTTAACTCATAACTCCTTTTGTTGTTGTTGGACTCAGCTCAAACATAATTCACTTCTAGGAAGCTTTCTTTGTCATTTTCCTAGTCTCCTAACTCACCTGCCCTCTTCCACCAAACCTAGAAATCTGAGAGCACCAGTTTTCGTGAGTCCCTACTCTGTGTTCTTTTCCCCATTTATTCTTCCCCCCTCATTTTAGCATTGTTCTCACTATTATAATCACATATTTACTTATCTGGCTCTTCTATTAGACTTAGTTCCTTGAGGATGGGGTTCATCTTTGAATACTCATTTTCTTGCATAGCACTTGGCCCATAAAACAAATAAAACCATATCCATTGCCATCGAGTCAATTCCAACTCATAGCGGCCCTATAGGACAGAGTAGAACTGCCCCATAGGGTTTCCAAGGCTGAAAATTTTTATGGAAGCAGACTGCCACATCTTTATCCCACGGAGAGGCTGATGGGTTCTAAATGCTTGCTTCTTGGTTAGCAACCAAACACTGTAACCACTGTGCCACCAGGACTCCTTACTTGTCCCATACTGGACACAATATAGAAACATGACCTCTGTTAAGAGTTAATTATTAACATATTTAAGTCTCTGTTCTGGGTGAGGCAATGTACTTGGGCTATGGATACAGAGGGTTATAAGTTCCATCCCCACCCTCAAGCATTTTTTTGATCTATTTGAACCAGGACATACATGAGTGGGTATAAATAGCAATACAAGGTAATACATCCAGAGATGAAGGCTAAAACAGTGATTCTTGGTCCTATGCATGGACTTAACTAAGTATCTGGAAATTGAATGCAAAATTTTATATGTTAGTATATGCATTTTCCTGGGAAGAATATCTATAGCTGTCGTCTTTTTTTCTCCAAGAAATGTTAATCTGAAAAAGATTAAGAACCAATGAAGTAGATAATAAGTACTGTAGACGCTCTGAGACTAGAGAAGGGGGTATTATAAGCTGGATTGTTATCATTGGCTCCTTTTGCAGTGACCGAGGCGACTAAAACTGTGTTATAGGCAAGTACTGCCCGCTATATTAAAAATGTCTGTTATGTGTGAAGTCTTACGAATCACTTTAAATCTGAAAGCAGAAGTGATTACATATTAGAGTCTCTAAGGCTTAGCTAGTATTGACAAATGTATTTTTTTCTTGAATTTTGAAATTTTTATAATCATAAAAAGGAGACTCCCAACAAAAAGTAAATAGATTTTTGTTCCCCCAAAGAAATAATTTGCTTTTTTATAATTTATTTTTTGCTGTTGTTGAGAGTATACACAGCAGAACATAACCAATTCAACAGCTTCTACATGTACAATTCATTGTCATTGATAACATTTTTGAGTTGGGCAACCATTCCCCCCCTCCTTTTCTGAGTTGTTCCTCCTGCATTAACATAAGCTCACCACCCCCTAAATTTCCTACCTAATCTTTTTTTAAAAAATTATTTATTTTGTTGTTATTGGCAAAAGTTGTATGACAGACATATTAACAACGACAAAAAGAAAAAGAAAAGTAGCTGCTGAGGCTGATTATGTACAACCAAATTCCTCGTGGAATTTGGTTCCTTGGTTTGGAGGTTTAGGGTCATGATTTCACGGGACATCCTAGTTAATTAACCTAATAATGTATTTAGTGCTTCTGTTCTACCTCCTAGTTCATTGCCTAGTGTGTGGGGTCTTAAAAGCTTGTAAGTGGTCATCAAGGCACAACAGTTGGTCTCTATTCACCTGGAGCAATAGAGGAAGAAGGAGAGTCTGGAATA
Organism: Elephas maximus indicus; assembly: GCF_024166365.1. Classification (NCBI taxonomy): domain Eukaryota; kingdom Metazoa; phylum Chordata; class Mammalia; order Proboscidea; family Elephantidae; genus Elephas; species Elephas maximus. The sequence continues at coordinate 86,899,073 of NC_064846.1, forward strand.
GGAGGAGGAAATGGAATGTGTGGCTAATTACCTCCATGAACAACTGTCTCTTTTGCCATGAGACCAGAAGAACTGGATGGTGCCTGGCTACCATTACCGAACATTTTGATCAAAGATTCCATGGAAGAATCCTGATCACAAGGGCGAAAATATAGAACAGAATTTCAAATTCTTATGGAATCCAGAATTTCTAGAGCCATGGAGGCTGGATGAATGCCTGAAACTAATCTTTAGGCCTTTAACCAAAAATATCCCCTGGAGTCTTAAAACCAAACAGTGGTTTAACTTAACTAGTAAAAAAAATGTGTCCCTTGAGCATTATGTTCTTTCGAGAACTATCTATATGGGATCGGTTTGACAACAGCAACTGAAGAGATTAGGTAGGAACCTTAGAGGGCAGTGAGTTTATGTTGATGGGGGAGGAACACTTCGGGGGGAGGGGTGGTGAGAATGGTTGCATGACTCAAAGGATATAATCAATGTCACTAAATTGTACATGTAGAAACTGTTGAATTGGTGTATATTTTGTGATGTATTTTTGACCAAGTTAATAATTCATGTTGCTTTTTAATTGTTACCTGACACTATTCATAATTAATGGCCTGGATAGACATTAGGATGTTGCACTTAACAAGAAATGTTGAATGTGAGAATTACTTATGGTTTATCATTTGACACCATTGAGAACCAATTCTGAGCAATTCACCGTGAAAGTTAAAAATCCAGAAAGGGCAATATGAGTTGAACTGGATTTGAGTTCCTCGCTATTCTTTTATTCAGCAATTTCTCTTCCATTACCCATCTTTTAGATTCAGTGCTCCATTTTCCACATCAGTAAAATGAGGGGTTACATGAATTGATCTCTAAAGTTCCTTTCAATTCTGATAATCTTATTGTGATTCTATGATCCTAAATTCTACCTCCCAAAAATAGAAGGGATGCTCAAGAGCTGAAAGAGGGAAAAGCTGGATGCATAATGCCACCTTTTTTCATCAACTGTATGAATAATAATAAAAATTATGGTATTGGTACCACTGCTTTATTCTGGGGAAGCTGCTGGTGGAACGCTTTTATTTCCTTCCCCTTACTCTCTTTTCTCAACCTCTACTTCCATGTACCCAGAGGATTGTATAATCCTGCTGTTGGCACTTGGAATCTAATAGCTTTCTGCCCTCCTCTCTTTGAATAACTTTTATTTACTTGATATTTCTCCACTTACTTCAGACAGGCAGGTGGATATGAAGGTTCTACTTGGAATTTCTAGTAATAAACTGACTATAACAATTTTTCTTCAGGAAGCTGACTGAATTCAGTTCTGCTTTTAAGAACCTATCTTAAAGCAAGACTTCCTTTATATATATATATAATGAATATGTTGAAGCCTAATGATTCTTATTTATTTAAACTTTTAAAGTAATAATTAAGATGTAGCTGATTTCTATCTTTTGCTTAGCAGTGTAATTGTAAATAAATGAAACCATGTAGAATGTTTTAAAGAAATATAATGACTTTTTTATTTCCTGACTAACCATGTTAACCGTAACCAAATAAGATAGGCAATTTAGGAAATTCATGAAAGGGTAATAATTATAGCTATTGTTTATCTCACACCTACTCTGTGCCAAACTTTGTGCTGGTGTTTTGCATATATTATTATAAATCCCCAAAACAACACTGAAGGTAGATGGTATTATCCCCATTTTATAGAAGATGAAATTAAAGCTAAGTAAACCACAGAGCTTGTAAACATAAAGGATATGGGCTGGGCTCCAAAGTCTGTGCTCTGTTCACTTTTCTGCAGTGCCTCAGGAAATCACAGTGAAAGTCATTTATGTTTGATGGAGTCTTAGGGTTAGGCAGAACTACTTGTGTGTGTCAGGGTTGTATCCTTTCACCTTACCTATTCAGTCTGTATGCTGAGCAAATAATCTGAGAAGCTGGACTATATGAAGAAGAATGGGGCATCAGGGTTGGAGGAAGATTCATCAACAACCTGCATTATGCAGATGACACAGCCTTGCTTGCAGACAGTGAAGAGGACTTGAAGCACTTACTGACGAAGATCAAAGACTATGGCCTTCAGTATGGGTTATACCTCAACATAAAGAAAACAAAAATCCTTACAACTGGACCAATAAGCACCATCATGATATATGGAGAAAAGATTGAAGTTGTCAAGGATTTCATTTTACTTGGATCCATAGTCAACTCCCATGGAAGCAGCAGTCAAGAAATCAAACAATGATTTGCATTGGGCAAATCTGCTGCAAAAGACCTCTTTAAAGTGTTAAAAAGCAAAGATGTCACCTTGAAGACTAGGGTGTGCCTGACCTAAGTCATAGTGTTTTCTGTCATCTCATATGCATGCAAAAGCTGGACAGCGAATAAGGAACGAAGACAAATTGACACCTTTGAATTATGATGTTGGCGAAGAATATTGAATATGCTGTGGGCTGCCAAAAGAACCAACAAATCTGTCTTGGAAGAAGTACATCCAGAATGCTTCTGAGAAGCAAGGATGACGAGACTACGTCTGACATACTTTGAACATGTTATCAGGACGGATCAGTCCCTGGAGAAGGACATCATGCTTGGTAAAGTAGAGGGTCAGTGAAAAAGAAGACGACCCTCAACGAGATGAATTGACACAGTGCCTGTGACAATGGGCTCAAGCGTAGCAATGATTGTGAGGATGGCGAAAGACCTGGCAGTGTTTCCTCCTATTGTATATAGGGTCGCTATAAGTCAACTGACTCGACACCACCTAACAACAACAACAGCAAACAACACTTTTTTTATATACATATTGAGAGTCTAGATTTTGTTGTAAGAAATATTTGAAAAATCATGTATCTGTACAACACTATAGGGAAAAAAATTATAGGGAAAGCCTACCCAATATTCTCTTGAACACAAGTCTGGTTGGTGGAAATTCCCTATTGAGGAGTATACCTGTATTATATAACATTTTAAATTTTGATTTTATACAATTGGAAGATAGGGAACCAGTCCTTTCAGAAATTTTGAAATTGTTGAAATATTCAGATAATTCACGATTTTCTTATTTATCAATTCCAAGGGTCAAGTGGGTTTTTGCTTTTGCATGAATTTACGCAGGAAGGGGAGCCAAATCCATTGTCGTTAATGGAGGCTTTTGAAACTAGTTTCTCAGAGTCAGCATCATTGTTTATATTATCCAGGAATTCAGCATGGTAGTGTGTGCTACACCTCACAAAAAAACAGGGCTATATAAATCCAGCCCAGCAAAATGAGGCACTTAACTTCCAGCTAAGTATCAGGTTCCTGGATCCTACTATCTGGATCAGGTATTGAAAAGGTCAGTGAACTGTGAATGAGGGAACTAACTGGGTTGTTGTCCTAGCTCTGCTTCTGACTATGTGAGTTCTTTTCCCTACCTGTCATTATAAGTCAGAACTTACTGACTTTTAATTTATTCTAAATTCTGACATACTGCTTTTCTGATTTCTCAGATCTCATTATATTAGAGAGAGAGAGAGGACTACACGACATAGGTGTACAGATAGGAAAAGTGACAATTGACAGTCTGACATCAAGGGAGGAAACAAAAACAACCATTGCATTGAAGTACAGCTATTAACATCTAGAATATAAGTCCTGGGTGATCAGGAAAATGTACCATTTTGTGGATTACTCGAAGAATGCAAATCATTTAAAAATTTTTTTTTAATAAAAAATTGATAAAAAATAGTTTGGGGATTTAAAGTGTGATACTGAATGTCAGCTTAAGAAATGTCTCCATATGTGAAACACTGTAGTACTTGAGAATGTTAGTTAAGTAAGATAATATGTTTAATAGTAGTAATACAATAGTAGTAGTAACAGTAACAGCAGCAGCAGTGACAGAAATAGAAGTAGAAATCCACTGAGTCATTTGAAAAATTGTTTTTGATGTATAGGGTTTCCTTTTTGCAGTAAAGGGTGATGAACCGCCATTGTTGAATATATTCAGATGTGTCAATACAGCCTCGGCAACTTCCAACACCAGTGTTTTTCTGGTGATGGATCTTTTGCCCTGGACCGGAAATGAAAACATCCTTACATTTAAAACTTTGTCTTTAGCTCTTGGATACTTTCTAGAGCTAGAGTATAAGATCCTTAGATTCAAGTTTCCGCTATTCTAATAATGTTCTTCTATGTACACTATAATAAGTGAATATCCTTTATATTGAAGTGGGAGAAATAAACAGATTTCTGATGTGGAAAATGATGGCATCAACTGAGCTACTAAATTGAGCTATGAACAGAGTTAATATACTATACAATATTTTAGATATTTGGCTGACTATAAATACCTGGAGTCTTTTTTTTTTTAAATAATCTCTTTCGATGACTAATCATGGGTTTAGTTTGGCAAACTGGTTGCTATTAAGACAGCATTTGTTTTTTTTTTTTCCCCCACTGAAAAGATTGGCCAAAATACATCATTTTTTAAAGCAATTTTTATTGTGCTTTAAGTGAAAGTTTACAAATCAAGTCAGTCTCTCACATAAAAACTTATGTACACCTTGCTACATACTCCCAATTACTCTCTCTCTTTTTTTTTTAATGAGACAGCCCTCTCTCTCCCTCTGCTCTCTCTTTTCGTGTCCATTTCGCCAGCTTTTAACCCCCTCTACCCTCTCATCTACCCTCCAGGCAGGAGATGCCAACATAGTCTCAAGTGTCCACCTGATCCAAGAAGCTCACTCCTTACCAGAAAATACTTCATTTTTGATGGAACGAAAGTTGAGAAAGACTGAACACTAATATTCATTAACATTTATAGATTGGTTATGATTCTTGAAGCCTTAAACTAGGTGTTGAGTATTCCCAAGTTCCAGCACCCTGTGCTTCAGGGATGCTGGCCCCCACCTTAGTTCCCTGACACTACATACATTGTTTCTGCGCCAACTGTACCCTTTTTCTTCCCCTCCCTACCACCTTCCTCCTAACCAAATTCCGGTCCTTGAGACTAATCTTAAACATCACCTCTTTCCAGAAAAATTCCATAGAATAAGATGATAGATAGTCCTCTGTGGATTCACATGCACATCCTTATACTGTACTGAAACTGGTGATAATTTTGTCTGTCTTCCCTTTTATAGCGTAAGGTTCTTGAGGTCAGGGAATTCAGCTCTTTATTCATTTCTGGATGTTTAAAACTATTTGGAATAAGAGTTTGGTAAAAGTTTACATGCCCTTAATGTGGGTCTGTTGTTGCTGTTGAATCCATTCCAACTCATGGCGACCTCATGTGTTACAGAGTAGAACTGCTCCAGGGGGTTTTCTTGCTGTAATATTAATGGAAGCATATCGCCAGGCCTTTTCTTCCACAGTGCCTATGGGTGGGTTTGAACAGCCAACGTTTAGGTTAGCAGTCAAGCACAAACCGTTAGTGCCACCTAGGGACCTAATGTGGGTCTAGCCTCTTGATATTTAAAATTTATTAAATTGAAAAGTTCTTGACTGTATTTGTGTGTGTGAGTGCATACTTTCTGCTTTTATGGGACTGAATTCTTACTCTGAATTTACTAAAATAAATGAAATAATAGGGCTATAATTGTCAGAACTGTTAGTAATTATGATTTAGTCAATATTTCCATACTGTATTAGTCATTGTTGCACTGTATGAAGTACTTTCATATTTAAAATATCTCTCCTGGCAACGAAAAGTAAATTACTCTTTTAAGTCTTTGAGTTACTTTAAAATTTAATTTATAATTAGTTAAGAGTATAAAGTTTTAGACTGTTTAAGAGAAAATATTGCTAACGTGAACTTAGAAATAATTTGATTATGCAGGAGATTAAATGCATGGGATGCCTTTCTAAAAGAAAACAAACAAAAAATTGCCTTCCCATTTTTAGGTCCTTTTATGCTGTTAGGGTGTATGAATTTTAAACAGTATCCACTCCTTCATCTAATGAGTGATTGAAAATATAACTGTATACAGGGATTGAAAATATAACTGTATACAGGGATTGAAAATATAACTGTATACAGGGAAACAGGTTTAGATTTGAGTTACCGTTTATTTTAATATTCAGTTCAGAATTTAGACGTCTTTAAATTTTAGAAAGACCATAAGTCGCTTGTGCTATATATTGTATTATATCTCCAGAAGGGTTTGGGGTGGATAGCCCCTGATTGGTACAAAGGGTTAAGCCCTCAACTGCTGGTGGAAAGTTTGGTGGTTTGAACCCATCTGGTGCCACCTTGGAAGACTGGCCTGTTGATCTGCTCCCAAAAGGTCACAGCCTTGAAAACCCTCTGGAGCAGTTCTACTCTGCACACATGTGGTCACCATGAGTCAGAATTAACTCGGAAGCAACTAACAGCAACAACCAACAGAGATTGGGGCAGCACCCCATAATAAAACTTTAGTATTTCTTCAGTGAAGCATGTGAACACAAAGTGGGATAAATTAAAGACTATAAATAACTTTTCAGTTCAGATCAGGTTTTGTCATCAAATATGTCTCTAGTCAGGTCATATTCTGCTACCAAATGTTATGTGTAACTTTCAGTTTCTGGATGTTTTTAGATTTTGAAAATGTGGATAAGAGATTGTGGGTCTGTATCTGAGTCTTATGAGATATATGTATCGTAGACACCAGCAGAAGCATTTCAGTTTTCCTATAGAAGAAACAAACTAAACCAAATATGTTGCTGTCAAGTAGATTCACACTCATGAAGACTGCATGTGTTACAGAGCAGAAATGCTCCTAGGGTTTTCTTAGCTGTAATCTTTATGGAAGCAGATTGCCAGTCCTTTCTTCCATGGCTCTGCTGGGTGGGTTTGAACCTCTAACCCTTAGGCTAGTAGTTGAACATAAACTGTTGTGCATCACCCAGGGACCTTTGGGAATACTAAATTAGTGTTTATCAAACCTAGATGTGCATGATAATCACCTGGTGAGCCTTTTTAAAACAACTGCAGATTCCCAAGACCTGCCAGATCAAATTCAAAATCCCAGGGGTTGGGCCCAGAATTTTACATTTTTTTAAGAACTCTACTTTTAATTGTGACATTGGTCTCTAATTTGGTTCCATAATCCAAGTCAAAATGGGAAAAATGAAAAAGGACATTGTAAAAAGAGCTCTTGTAAAGCTAAATATATTTAATTTTAAGAATTATCATTTGTAGACAGTTTTTCCTACAGTTTTGATGTTGATATATTTTCTTTTATGAAATCATTGTTTGCATGCCTTATTCTGACAAAATAATTGTTTGATAATGTTATGTTTCCAATTTATTTACAATTATAATAAGTGAAATAAATTCTGGGAACTGCCATGACACTGGTTTCTAACTCTTTTAACTGAAAAACCCTTTTTTTACTGAATGAAATTTTATGTGGGATCTTAATATATAACAAACATAAACAGTATTTTATTAATATAAACTTTATAAATGTGTAACCAAGTACTCTTTTGTTCAGGGTCAGTGGTGTCCCCCCACCAACATTTCATATACCACTTCAAAACACTTTTCTACTATTCATTTATTTAAACATCCTGAGTAGTTACCGTATGTGAAGAATTGCACTAGGCTTATGATACAGCACTGGTTAGGACTCACCCTTATTCTCAAGGTGGTCACAGTCTAGTTGAAGAATCAGACAACAAAGAGTTGTAAACAAAGGGTTATAGTGAAGTACAGAAAAGTGCATAGCATGACGTACAGCACTGGTTAGGACTCACCCTTATTCTCAAGGTGGTCACAGTCTAGTTGAAGAATCAGACAACAAAGAGTTGTAAACAAAGGGTTATAGTGAAGTACAGAAAAGTGCATAGCATGACGTATAAACAGGAATACAATGTGAGTAGTTATTGATACTAAACTTCAAATTAGTGTTTCTACAGAATATACATAACGTTTAAGAACAACATATAAAAACAGTGGTTCTAGGAGAGGTATTTTAAAGTTACATCAAGCACAAACAGGTTCAATTTATCCATGTTACAGTATTGCTACACTTTCCATATAATAGTATGTTATTTTTACACAAAAATACATTTGTGTAAAACTACAGCATATAATACATGTTTTTTGTTTGTAATTTTCAAACAACCCGCCCTTTTAAAAGTCAAAGATACCATCATGGAGCAAGGGCCATAAACTCGTAATCTAACCTTTCATTTTAATTGAATTTTAAAAATTCATCAAATTGTAATCCTTACCCCCCCCCAAATATACAAAACAGAATAAACAAACATGGTACCTACCACAAGGTTTAAAAAATAAAACATTACCAACTTACCTCCCTTTTTCTCCTACCAAAGGTAACAACTAAAATTGATGTTTATAAATTCCATGCATTTCTTTCTAATTTACCACATATGTATGTGTTCCTAAGATATAATTGTGTTTTGCATGTTTTCAAATTTTATATGTGTGGTACCTTATACCAGTTTCTTCTTTTACTCAGCATGTTTGGGATTCATTCATAATGCCATTTTCATTTTCACTTCTGTGTTGTAGTAGTGTCAGAGCTTGACTAGATTTCTTAGAGATAAGAACCAGGATCAGCACAAAGCTAGTTCCTATGAGGCAGAGGTCAGACATACTCTCCATCTTCTTCACCATTTCTGACACCAGCTTTTCCCCCCATGGCATTGTCTTTTCTGCTGGGTTTAATAATTCCTTGCAGTGGCCACAGAGAACTCACAGACCATACTCACAGTTACATGGTTTATTGGGGAAGTAACAGGCTACAACTTGGAATCAGGATCAAGTTGGAAATAACAGGAACAACTTGGGTTCAGAATCAGGAAACACATAGGGGAAGCCTGGAAGGATTCCCTGAAGCAGTGAGCACATCCTTCCCATCTTCAGTACGAGCAAGCTCTCTCATTTCCTCTTGGCCGTACATGCTGAAGTCAGGTCTCTTGGCCATGTGGGCTTCATCTCAGCCATGCATGCCCCCTCTCAGCTTTGCAGGCCTCCTCTTGTTTGTGCACATCCCCTCTTAGCCGTGCAGGCTTATATGTCTTTGGCCTCCCCGCCATTGGCCTTTCTAGTGCTAGCTGGCCCAAATCATAGCCAGTGTAGCAGCTTGCTCAGCTCTCTTAGCTGCTTTCCCAGCAACAGCTTTCTGCTGTCACCACCGACTCTGCTGCAGGGACCCTTCCAGGCCTGTCACCACTGGCGCTGCCGCAGGGCCCCTTCCAGGCTCCTCACCGTCTTCAGTGTTACAGTCCTTGATCAGTATTACAGCTCTTTTAAGAGGTTCCTTGCCTCCTCTCTGCTCCTTCTCTCTTCTTGCCTCTAAAGCTCGGTGGAGTTGGCTGCTTATATAAGCAAACTTCTTGTCAATTTCAAGATATGACCCTCTGAGCAGGACCACGAACTGACCAATCCCCTCAGTGAACCACAAATCACTCACTTTGCTTAATAAACTGACCAATCCCTGCAAGGTACATAAACTAGACCAATCATAGGGCAGGTTGCAGCCTAGGGCTAGACAAAAAATATCAAGCATCAAATTGTTTATAGCTTACCCAGGAAATGTCAATCAACCTGGATAAAAGGAACTAACCTTCTTTGGTAGAAAACAACCTGAGAGCATCCCCATTCCCTCCACCCCCTCACCTAGTTGCATCTCTGAAGAATTAGGGAAAAGGTAGCTTCTCAGGGCTTAGGGGCAAAATCTCGCAAGCTGTTTTTCCAAAGAACCAAGGCAAAAGGAATAAATTTCACCACAACTTCTATATAGTTTTTTTAATGTAATTTATTTTTGTTGTTGAGAATATACACAGAAGAACATACACCAATTCAACAATTTCTACATGTAAAATTCAGTGATACTACTTTCTTTGAGTTGGTGCAACCATTCTCACCCACATTTTCTAAGTTGTTCCTCCCCCGTTTACATAAATTCACTGCTGCCTAAGTTTCCTATCCAATCTATTGAGTTGTTGTTGTCAATTTGATCCCTTATAGATAGATCTTAAGAGAGCACAATGCTCAAAGTAGACATTCTTTACTACTTAAGCTAAACTATTGTTTGGTTTTAAGAAGACTTCAGGGGATATTTTTGGTATAAGGTTTAAAGATTATCTCAGTGCAGTATCTCAGGTGTTCATGAGCCTCCATGGCTCTAGAAATTCTGGATTCCGTGAGAGTTTGAAATTTTGTTCGGCATTTTCCCCAATTTGATCAGGATTTTTCTACAAAGTCTTTGATCAAAATGTTCATTAATGGTAGCCAGGCACCATCCAGTTCTTCTGGTCTCATGGCAAAGGAGACATTTGTTCATCGAGGCAATTAGCCACACATTCCTTTCCTCCTCCTATTCCTGACTCGCCTTCTTCTTATGTTGCTCCAGGCGGATAGAAACCAATTGTTAGGCCTTGGATGGCCACTTGCAAGCTTTTAAGACCGTAGTCACTATGCAAAGAACTTGGTGGTAGAACAGAAGCAATAAAGGGTTATTAGCCCAGGTAACTGGGATGTCCCATGAAATCATGACCCTAAACTTCAAAACCAAGGAACAAATTCCATGAGGTGTTTGGCTGTACATAAGGAGGTTCAGCAGCCACTCTTTTTTTTTTTTGTCATTGTTTCTCATGGGTTGAATTGTGCACCCACACCCCCCCAAGGTGTCTGTCGATTTGGCTGGACCATGGTTCTCCATATTGTGTGATAGTCCACAATTTTGTGTGGTTTTCCTATGTGTTGTGAATCCTATCACTATAATGTAGTGGGATGGATTAGTGGCAGTTACATCGGTGAGGTCTACAGGACTGGATGGTGTCTTGGGCCAGTCTCTTTTGGGATGTGGGGGAGAGGGGAGAGACATGGGAGCCTCATGTCACTGAGAAAGCAGTGCTGGGAGCAGGGTGTGTCCTTTGGACCTGAGGTTCCTACACTGAGGTGCTTCCAGACCAAGGGCCTTCCTCCAGAGCTGATGGAGGGAGAAGGCCTTTCCTTGGAGCTGGCACCCTGAATTTGGACTTCTGGCCTACTGGACTGTGAGAAAGTGAACTTCTCTTTGTGGAAGCCATCCATTTGTGCTATTTCTGTTATGGCAGTGCTGGATGACTGAGAGATTGTTATAAATACATCACACAACTTTAGTCAGTTCAGCATTTTACTGGTATACAACTTATTGACAACAACTAATTGGCTGTGCAACTCCACTCTTAATACCCTGCTCAAAAACGACTGGGTTATAGAAGATATTAAGGATAGAATAAAGAAATTCATAGACTCCACTGAGAATGAAAACACTTCCTAGGAGAACTTTGGGACACAGCTAAAGCAATGCTGAGAGGCCAATTTATATCAATAAATGCACACATACAAAAGGAAGAAAGGGCCAATCAAAGAATTATCACTACAACTTGAACAAATAGAAAAGAAAAACAAGAAATAGAACTACCATACAACCCAGAAATCCCACTCCTCGGAATATATCCTAGAGAAATAAGAGCCTTCGCACGAACAGATATATGCACACCCATGTTTATTGCAGCTTTTTTTACAGTAGCAAAAAGCTGGAAGCAACCAAGGTGTCCATCAATGGATGAATGGTTAAATAAATTGTGGTATATTCACACAATGGAGTACTACGCATTGATAAAGAACAGTGACGAATCTGTGAAACATTTCATAACATGGAGGAACCTGGAAGGCATCATGCTGAGTGAAATTAGTCAGAGGCAAAAGGACAAATATTGTATAACACTACTATTATAAGATCTTGAGAAATAGTATAAACTGAGAAGAATACATACTTTTGTGGTTACGAGGTGGGGAGGGAGAGAGGGTGGGAGAGGGTTATTTACTGATTAGTTAGTAGATAAGAACTACTTTAGGTGAAGGGAAGGACAATACTCAATACACGGAAGGTCAGCTCAAATGGACTGGACCAAAAGCAAAGAAGTTTCCTGGAAAAACTGAATGCTTCAAAGGTCAGCGGAGCAAGGGTGGTGGTTTGGGGACTATGGCTTAAGGGGACTTCTAAGTCAGTTGGCAAAATAATTCTATTATGAAAACATTCTGCATCCCACTTTGAAATGTGGCGTCTGGGGTCTTAAATGCTAATAAGCGGCCATCTAAGATGCATCAGTTGGTCTCAACCCACCTGGATCAAAGGAGAATGAAGAACACCAAGGTCACACAACAACTATGAGCCCAAGAGACAGAAAGGGCCACATGAACCAGAGACTTACATCATCCTGAGACCAGAAGAACTAGATGGTGCCCGGCCACAACCGATGACTGCCCTGACAGGGAGCACAACAGAGAACCCCTGAGGGAGCAGGAGATTAGTGGGATGCAGACCCCAATTTCTCATAAAAAGACCAGACTTAACTGAGACTAGAGGAATCCTGGTGGTCATGGTCCCCAAACCTTCTGTTGGCCCAGGACAGGAACCATTCCCAAAGACAACTCATTAGACATGGAAGGGACTGGACAATGGGTTGGAGAGAGATGCTGATGAAGAGTGAGCTACGTGTATCAGTTGGACACTTGAGACTGTGTTGGCATCTCCTGTCTGGAGGGGAGATGGGAGGATAGAGAGGGTTAGAAACTGGCAAAATTGTCACGAAAGGAGAAACTGTAAGGGCTGAATCATTAGGGGGAGAGTAAGTGGGAGTATGGAGTAAGGTGTATATAAGCGTATATGTGACAGACTGACTTGATTTGTAAACGTTCACTTAAAGCTCAATAAAAATTATTAAAAAAAGAAAAAGAAAGACAGCGACAAAAGAAACCCTCAGGCATGAGAAGAAAGCAAATAATAAAAATTAGGACAGAATTAAATGAAATAGAGAACAGAAAAACAATTGAAAGAATTAAAAAACCAAAGGCTAGTTCTTGGAAAAAATTAACAAAATTGATAAACCATTGGCCAAACTGACAAAAGAAAAACAGGCAATGAAGCAAATAACTCAAATAAGAAATGTGATGGGTGATATCACAACAGACCCAACTGAACTTAAAAGAATCATATCAGACTACTACAAAAAATTGTATTCTAACAAATTTGAAAACCTAGAAGAAATGGATGGATTTCTAGAAACACACTACCTACCTAAACTAAATAAACCCATAACAGAGGTAGAACAACTAAATAAACCCATAACAAAAGAAGAGATTGAAAAGGTAATTTAAAAACTCCCAACAAAAAATTCCCTAGACTGGACGGCTTCACTGGAGAGTTCTACCAAACATTCAGAGAAGAGTTAACACCACTACTACTAAAGATATTTCAGAGCATAGAAAAGAATAGAATACTCCCAGACTCCTTCCCTGAGCCACCATATGCCTGATACCAAAACCAGGTAAAGACACCACAAAAAAGAAAATTATAGACCTATATCCCTCATGAACTTAGATGCAAAAATCTTCAACAAAATTCTAGCCAATAGAATTCAACAGTGTATCAAAAAAATACCTCACCATGACCAAGTGGGATTCATACCAGTTATGCGGGGATGGTTCGACATTAGAAAAACAGTTACTGTAATCAATCATGTAAATAAAACAAAAGACAAGAACCACATGATCTTATCAATCTATGCAGAAAAGGCATTTGACAAAGTCCAATACCCATTCATGATAAAAAAAAAAAACTATCAGTAAAATAGGAATAGAAGGGACATTCCTCAACATAATAAAGGGCATTTATACAAAGCCAACAGCCAACATCATCCTAAATTGAGAGAGTCTGAAAGCATTCCCCTTGAGGAAGGAAACAGACAAGGATGCCCTTTATCACCACTCTTATTCAACATTGTGCTGGAAGTCCTAGCCAGAGAAATTAGCCTAGATAAAGAAATAAAGGGCATCCAGATTGGCAAGGAAGAAGTAAAAGTATCTCTATTTTCAGACAGCATGATCTTATACACAGAAAACCCTAAAGAATCCTCAAGAAAACTACTGAAACTCATAGAAGAGTTCAGCAGATTATCAGGATACAAGATAAACATACAAAAATTGGCTGGATTCCTCTGCATCAACAAAGAGAACATCAAAGAGGAAATCACCAAATCAATACCATTTACAGTAGTCCCAAACAAGATAAAATACTTAGGAATAAATCTAACCAGCGACGTAAAAGACCTATACAAAGAAAACTACAAGACACTACTGCAAGAAACCAAAAGAGACCTACATAAGTGGAAAAACATACCTTGCTCATAGATAAAAAGACTTAACATTGTAAAAATGTCTATTCTACCAAAAGCAACCTATAGATACAATTCAATTCCAATCCAAATTCCAATGACATTTTTTAATGAGATGGAGAAACAAATCACCAACTTCATATGGAAGGGAAAGAGGCCCCGGATAAGTAAAGTATTACTGAAAAAGAAGAACAAAGTGGGAGGCCTCACACTGTCTGATTTTAGAACCTGTTATACCTCCACAGTAGTCAAAACAGCCTGGTATTGGTACAACAAAAGATACATAGACCAGTGGAACAGAATTGAGAATCCAGACATAAATACATCCATATATGAGCAGCTAATATTTGACAAAGGCCCAAAGTCAGTTAAATGGGGAAAAGACAGCCCCTTTGACAAATGGTGGTGGCATAACTGTATATCCATTTGCAAAAAAATGAAAGAAGACCCACACCTCACACCATGCATAAAAAAATAAATAAAAGCTAACTCAAAATGGATCAAACCTAAATATAAAATCAAAAACGATAAAGATAATGGGAAAAAAAATGAGCACAACACTAGGATCCCTAAGACATGGCATAAATGGTATATAAAACATTACTAACAATGCACAAACACCAGAAGAGAAACTAGATAACTAAAAAAAAAAAAGAGCTCCTAAAAATCAAACACTTATGCTCATCCAAAGACTTCACCAAAAGAGTAAAAAGATTACCTACAGATTGGGAAAAAGTTTTTAGGTATGACATTTCTGATCAGCATCTCATCTCTAAAATCCACATGATACTGCAAAAATTCAACAACAAAAAGACAACCCAATTAAAAAATGGGCAAAGGGTATGAACAAGCACTTTGTTAAAGATGACATTCATATAGCTAACAGATACATGAGGAAATGTTCAAGATCATTAGCCATTAGAGAAATGGAAATCAAAACTATAATGAGACTCCATCTCACTCAAACAAGGCTGGCATTAATCCAAAAAACAAAATAATAAATGTTGGAGAGGTTGTGGAGAGACTGAAACACTTATACACCGCTGGTGGGAATGTCAAATGGTACAACACTTTGGAAATCGATTTGGTGCTTCCTTGAAAAGCTAGAAATAGAACTACCATATGATCCAGCAATCCCACTCCTTGGAATATATCCTAGAGAAATAAGAGCCTTTACATGAGCATATTATATGCACACTCACGTTCATTGCAGCACTGTTTACAATAGTAAAAAGTTGGAAGCAACCAAGGTGCCCATCAATGGATGAATGGATAAATAAATTATGGTATATTCACACAGTGAAATACTACGCATTAATAAAGAACTGATGAATCTGTGAAACATTTCATAACATGGAGGAATCTGGAAAGCATTATGCTGAGTGAAATTAGTCAGGTGCAAAAGGACAAATATTGTATGAGACCACTATTATAAGAACTCAAGAAATAGTTTAAACAGAGAAGAAAATATTTGATGGTTAAGAGTGGGGAGAGGGAGGGAGGGAGAAGGCTATTCATTAATTAGATAGTAGACATGAACTATTTTAGGTGAATGGAAAGACAACACACAACACAGGAGAGGTCAGCACAACAGGATTAAACGAAAAGCAAAGCAATTTCCTGAATAAACTGAATGCTTCGAAGGCCAGCGTAGCAGGGGCAAGGGTTTGGGGACCATGGTTTCAGGGGACATCTAGGTCAATTGGCATAGCAAAATCTATTAAGAATACATCCTGCATCCCACTTTGGAGAGTGACGCCTGGGGTCTTAAGCGCTAGCAAGCATCCATCTAAGATGCATCAATTGGTTTCAACCCACCTGGAGTAAAGGAGAATGAAGATTACCAAAGACACAAGGTAATTATGAGCCCAAGAGACAGAAATGGCCGCGTAAATCAGAGACTACACCAGCCTGAGACCGGAAGAACTAGATAGTGCCTGGCTACAACAGATGACTGCCCTGACAGGGAACACAACAGAGAACCCCTGAGGGAGCAGGAGAGCAGTGGGATGCAGACCTCAAATTCTCTTAAAAAGACCAGACTTAATGGTTTGACTGAGACTAGAAGGATCCCCGAGGTCATGGTCCCCAGACCTTCTGTTAGCCCAATACAGGAACCATTCCCAAAGCCAACTCTTCAGACAGGGATTGGACTGGACTATAGGATAGAAAACGATACTGGTGAGGAGTGAGCTTCTTGGATCAAGTAGACGCAGGAGACTGTGGGCAGCTCCTGTCTGGATGGGAGATGACAGGGCAGAGTGGGTCAGAGCCTGGCTGAATGGACATGTGAATACACGGTGGTGAGAAGGAGTGTGCTGTCTCATTAGGGGAAGAGCAATTAGGAGTATATAGCAAGGTGTAAATAAATTTTTATATGAGAGACTGACTTGATTTGTAAACTTTCACTTAAAGCACAATAAAAATTAAAAAAGAGTCCTATATCTGTAGGGTTCCATAGGAGCCCTTCCATATCCTGAAGAAGTAAGTTAAAAAAGTAAAAGTTACCATTTTTCTAAGGGAAAGAAAACCCATAGATTCTTCCTAACAAGTGATTTAATCATGGCACAACCAGTTAGATTTTAAATCTACATTGCTTTGTCATTTCAGTGTACATGTATTTGTTTATTTTTGTTTGTATCTTCAAAATGAAATATTGATGGTATTGCTCATTGTGGTCTTATTGTAATACATACTTTCTTCCCAATATTTTTCCTAGTTTAATAATTATTTTACTTTTTAATTTTAAACCCTTTATCTTCCATGTAATTTTAGATTTAAAGAAAAGTTCCAAAAATAGTACAGGTAGTTCTCATATACCGCTTACTAAGCTTCTCCTGATGTTAACATCTTACATAAAAAGATAGCCATGGTATAATTATCAAGAAAAGGAAGTCAACATCGGTATAATTTTATTAACTAAATTACATACCTTATTTGAATTTCACCAATTTTTCCATTAATGTACTTTTTCTGTTCCAGTATCCAATCCATGATCCCACATTATGTTTAGTCATCATGTCTCCTTCAGTTTCCTCCAGCCCGTAACAGTTCCTTAGTCTTTTCTTGTCTTTCATGACTTTGACACTTTTGAAGAGTACACTGTTCAGTTATACGGTAGAATGTCCCTCATTTTGGGTTTGTCTGATATTCTCTCTTGAGTAGGTAAAGGTTATCATCTTGGCAGAACACCATAGAAGTGATACCGTACCCATAATCAGTGCATCATATCAGAAGGTATGGTAAAATTATGTTGATAAGTCTTATTATTGGTGCTGTTAATCTTGGTTAAGGTGGCGCCTACCAGGTTTCTTCACTGTAAAGTTACTTTCTTTTTCCCTTTATGTAATTAATAAATATATTTCTCTCATTAATTTGATTAAGGCTATTTTTTTTAATGGAAAGCAAGTGTAGAAGAGACACAAATTGATCTGTTTCCTGAAAAACTTTTTGAATAGTTGGTGTAAATAACACTATCTGATAAATTTTATTATTTTAATTTCTCGTTTACAGGTAATCATGTTGGGGAAATGGTTTTTTTGAATATCCTTAACATATGTTTCATAACACCTATTTAACTTGAAGTTTGCTGCTAAAGAACTTAATAGAAATGCCAATAAATGTGATAAAGAAGAAAAGGCTGAAAAGGCTAAGATTAAAAAGGTAAACCATTTTTAGGTTTTTACTTCTATTTTTAACCTATGAAATGATCATGATGCATCATTAATTAACAGAATGGTTAGTTGTATACATCTTGTTTTACATTGAATAAAGATTAACAACTGGCTTTAGCATTCTAACCCTAATCTCTTTAAATAAATTATTTATTATCTTTCATAGTCAATAATGATTTTTTTATTACTATTTATATGTGCAAGGATAGCCCACAAGACAGAATGAAACTGTTCTATGTTACCTACATCTAAAGACTGTCCTTTGGTTTGTACCAAAAACCACTCTTACTGAGAAGTATAAAAGCCATATTTAAGAATAATATTTAATACTTTTGGCTGATTTTAATTTCTAGTCTTTTTATTTTTTTTTCTTTTAGAGTGTTTTAGGTGGAAGTTTACAGTGCAAATTAGTTTCTTATTCAAAAATTTATACACCAATTGTTTTGTGATGTTGGTTCTAATCCCGAGAATGTGTCAGCACTCTTCCCCTTTTTCTTGACACCCTGGGTTCCCTGTGTCTATTCGTCCGGGTTTCTCGTCCCTTCCAGCCTTCTTGTCGTTGCTCTTGAGCAGGTGTTGCCCATTTGGCCTCCTATACTTGATTGAACTAAGAAGCACGTTCCTCATGTGTGTTATTGTTTGTTTCATAGGCCTGTCTAATCTTTGGCTGAAAGGTGGACTTCAGAAGTGGCTTCAGTTCTGAGTTAGCAGGGTATCTGGGGACCATAGTCTCGGGAGTTCCTCCAGTCTCTGTCAGATCAGCAAGTCTGGTCTTTTTTGTGAATTTCAATTTAGTTCTACATTTTTCTCCCACTGTGTTGTGGAACCCTGTATTGTGATCCCTGTCAGAACCGTCAGTGGTGGTAGGCGGGCACCATCTAGTTCTTCTGGACTCAGGTTGGTGGAGGCTGTGGTTCATGTGGTCCATTAGTCCTTTGGACTAGTATTTTCCTTGTGTCTTTGGTTTTCTTCATTCTCCTTTGCTCCAAATGTGATAGCACCAATAGAGGCATTTTAGATGGCGGCTCGCAAGCTTTTAAGACCCCAGAGGCTACTCAACAAAGTAGGATGTAGAACATTTTCTTTATGAACTTTGTTATGCCAGTTGACGTAGATGTCCCCCGAGACCATGGTCCCCAGCCCTTGGCCCCAGTAACTTGGTCCTTCAAGGTGTTTGGATGTGTCCAGGAAGCTTCTATGGATTTGCCTTGATCCGTTGTGCTGACTTTCCCCATATCGTGTATTGTCTTTCCCTTCACTAAAGTTAACACTTGTCTACTACCTAGTTAGTGATTTCCCTTCCCTACCCACCCCTCATAATCATCAAAGATTGCTTTTTTCTGTGTGTAAACCTTTTCTTGGGTGTTTATAATAGTGGTCTCATACAATATTTGTCCTTTTCTTATTGACTTATTTTACTCAGCATAATGCCATCCGGAGTCATCCATGTTGTAAGATGTTCTGCAGATTCATTATTGTTCTTTATCACTGCATAGAATTCCATTGTACGTACCACAATTTATTTATTCATTCGTCTGTTGTTGGGCACTTAGGTCATTTCCATTCTTTGCTGTTGTGAATAATGCTGCAATGAACATGGGTGTGTATATGTCTATTCGTGTGTTGGCTCTTATTTCTCTGGTATATATTCCTAGCAGTGGAATTGCTGGATCAGATGGTATTTCTATTTATAGCTTTTTAAAGAGGCACCATATCATTTTTGGTAGTGGTTGTACAATTTTACTTTCCCACAAGCAGTGCATAAGGGTTCCAGTCTCCCTGCAACCTCTCCAGCACTTATTTTCTGTATTTTTGATTAGTGCCGGTAATGGGGTGAGATGATAATCACATTGTAATTTTGATTTGCATTTCTCTAATTTTTAATGGCTAATGATTGCGAGCATTTCCTCATATGTCTGTTAGCTGCGTGAATGCCTTTTTTGAGTGGAGTGTCTGTTCATAGCCTTTGCCCATTTTTTAATTGGATTATTTGTCTTTTTTATTGAGGTATTGAAGTATTCTATAGAATTTAGAGATTAGACCCTTGTCAAATATGTCTTAGCCAAAAAGTTTTCCTAGTCTGTAGATTCTCTTTTTACTCTTTTGGTGAAGTCTTTTGATGAGCATAAGTGTTTAATTTTTAGGAGCTCCCAGTTATCTAGTTTGTCTTCTAGTGTTTGTGCATTGTTCGTTATGGTTTGTATTCTATTTATGCCATGTATTTTTATTTGGTCCACTAGCATTGTCCATATTTTTTCTTCCATGATCTTTGTCATTTTAGGTTTTATTTAGGCTTTTCATCCACTTTGAGTTAGTTTTTGTGTATGGTGTGAGACATGGGTTCTCTTTTATTTTTTTTACAGATGGACATCCAGTTTTGCCAGCACCATTTGTTAAAAAGACTGTATGAGTCGGAATTGACTCAACAGCAATGTGTTTGTGTTTGCAGAAGGTTTTTCCCCATTTAATGGACTTTGATCCTTTGTTAAAGATTAGCTGACCGTAGGTGGATGGATTTACAGTCTGGGTTCTCAATTCTGTTCCACTGGTCTGTTTCTGTTATTGCACCAGTACCAGGCCTCTTACTTTGTTCTTTTTCTTCAATAATGCTTTGCTTATCCAGGGCCTCTTTCCTTTTCGTATAAACTTGGAGATTAGTTTTTCCATCTTGTTAAAGAATGCTGTTGGTATTTGGATTGGGATCGCATTATATCTGTAGATCACTTTGAGTGGGACTAACATTTTCATAATATTGAGTCTTCCTATGCATGAGCATGGCATGTTTTTCCGTTTATGTAGTTCTCTTTTGAATTCTTGCAATAGTATTTTGTAGTTTTCTTTGTGTAGGTCTTGTATGTCCCTGCTTAGATTTATTCTTAAGTATTTTATCTTTTTAGGAGCTATTATAAGTGGTATTGTTCCCCTGATTTCTTTTTCAAAGTTCTGTATGTTGGTGTATAGGAATCAACTGATTTTTGTTTGCTGATCTTGTATCCTGCTACTCTGCAGAATCTTAGTTCTACTAGTTTTCTTGTGGAACCCTTCTCTATGTATAGGATCATATAGTCTGTGAATAGGGATAGTTTTACATCCTTTCCAATTTGAATGCCCTTTATTTCCTTTTCTTGCCTTATTGCTCTAGCTAGGACTTCGAGCACAATGTTAAATAGGAGTGGTGACAAAGGGCATCCTTGTATTGTTCCTGTTCTCAGGGGGAATGCTTTCAGGCTGTGTGTGTTGAGAATGGCATTGACTGTTGGTTTGGAATACATGCCCTTTATTATTGAGAAATTCCCCTTCTATTCCTATTTTATGGAGAGTTTTTATCAGGAATCGAATGCCTTTTCAGGGTTGATTGTGATGATCATGTGATTCTTTTCTTTTTGTTCTATTTATGTGGTGAGTTATATTGATTGATTTCCTAATATTGAAAAATCCTGGTATGAATCCCATTTGGTTGTGCTGTATTATTATTATTTATATGATTCTAAATTCTATTGGCTAGAAGTTTTTTGAGAATTTTTGCATCTATATTCATGAGAGATATTGGTCTGTGATTTTCTTTTTTTGTGGTGTCTTTGCCTGGCTTTAGTATCAGGGTTACACTGGCTTCATAGAATGAATTCCGAAGTATAGTTTCCTTTTCTATGTTCTGAAATAGTGTGAGTAGCATTACCTCTTCAGTCTCTTCTCTTGTTATGGGTCTGTTCAGTTTTTCTATCTCAGTTTGTGTTAGTTTAGGTAGGTAGTGTGTTTCTGGAAATTTGTCCATTTCCTCTAGGTTCTCAAAGTTGTTGGAGTACACTTTTTCATAGTATTCTGTTATGATCCTTTTTATTTCATTTGGGTCTGCTGTAATTTCCCCTGTCTCATTTCTTATGTGGATTGTTTGCTTCCTCTCCTGTTTTTCTTTTGTCAGTTTGGCCAGTGGTTTGTCAATTTCATCGATCTTTTCAAGGAGCTGACTTTTGGTCTTGTTGATTCTTTCTATTGTTTTTCTGTTGTCCGTTTCATTTATTTCTGCTCTAATCTTTGTTTTTTCCTTTCTTCTAGTGGATGTGTGCTTCTTTTGCTGTTCTCTTTCTGTTTGTTCAAGTTGTAGGGTAACATTTTGATTTTGGTCCATTCTTTTTTGATGTGTGTTTATAGCTATTAATTGACCTCTGAGCACTGCCTTTGCTGTGTCCCAAAGATTTGGTGTGATGTGTTTTTATTCTCATTTGCTTCTAGGAATTTTTCATTCCCTCTTTGATTTCTTCTGTTACCCAGTTGTTTTTAAGCAAGGTGTTATTCACTTTCCATTTAGTTGATTTTTTTCCTTGATTTCCCTGTTACTGATTTCTACTTTCATGGCCTTGTGATTAGAGAGAATATTTTGTATTATTTTGATGTTTTGAATTTTATTGGGGGTTGCTTTGTGGTCTCTTCTGGAGAATGTTCCATGTGCTTTAGAAAAGAATGTATACATTGCTGCTGTTGGGTGGAGTGTTCTGTGCATGTCTATGAGGTCAAGTTGGTTGAAAATTTCTAGAGGCTCTTAAATTTTATATCTAAACATTGTATAGCTTAATGTGTACTATGATTTTTTTATTGTGTTGGAAGTCCCTAGACTACCCCCAGGTTCCGTGATTTGCTAGGATGACTTGTAGGGCTCAGTATATAGATGTATTCATGTCTATCATTTATTATAGTGAAAGGGTACAGAGCAAAATCAACAAAGGAAGAAGGCTCACAGGGCAGTCTGGAGGAATCCAAATGCAGACTCCCAAGACTTCTCTCTCTGTGGAGTCATACAGGACACAGTTAATTTCTCCAGCAATGAATTGTGACAACATGTGTAGAATGTTGTCTACCAGGAAGCTCATCTGAGCCTAGGAGTCCAGATTTTTAACCATGGGCAGTCATGTAGCACATAACAAAATTCCAGACTCCCAGAAAGAAGTCGGGTGTTCAGCATAAGCCACATTGTTTGTACTAACAGCTTAGGCACAGGGAGCCACCTTTATCAATTCTGGGAATGGTGGGTACCCTCCCAAAATCTAAGTTCCTAGATGCCAGGTAAGTGTCAGCATTGCAAGTAGATCTTTCTAAGGATAACAGTCTCAGAATGCTGTATATTAATAGACCTATTTTTAGTATTTTATTACTTTAGATATTCATATATCTAATTTTTAAATTGAATCACTTTTAGTTTAATATTTTCGTATAGATAGGTGTTTTGAAAGGAGCCCTAGTGCTCAGTGGTTAAAGTGATTGACTGCTAACTGAAAGGTCAGTGGTTCAAAACCACCAGTGGCTCAGTGGGAGAAGGATGTGGCAGTCTGCTTCCGTAGAGATTTGCACCCTTGGAAACTCTAGCGGGTTGCTGTGAGTCGGAAAAGACTTGACAGCAGTGGGTTTGTTTGTTTGTTTTGGTAAGGTGTTTTGAAATAGTCTAAAAATGATTTTGTGGTGTCAAACCTCAGGCAAGCACAGCAGTATTCAAACTTGCAAATTAAGTATTCTACTATGTATAATCCTAATTACTATTTTTTTATGTGAGTAGTTGATGAATAAGGAGCAGTGCTTCCTGAGCATACGTCTAGTGCATTGTGATTCTACTCTTCTTGCTGCTACATATTTCTTGACAATTTTATTTTCATTTATCTTATGCTTTTACTTCCTACAAGTTTTTTACTTTTCATCCTCCTTTGACAGTTTATTTTTCCAGTCTATTATTTAGACATTTTAAAGCCATTTTCTATTGAAATCAACTCTCAAAGCATATGATTTTAAAATGTGTAAATCCATGCACTAAAATACGTTTTATATGGATCAAAAATAGAAACTCTTAAAAAATATAACCATATAAGTACTAGCAGAGAAAATCAGGGCAGGAACTTTTTTATTTATAATCTTGGAGTGGGGGATGCAAAATACAAAAACCCAGAAGAAAAAAAAAGACTGATACATTTGACTATGTTGAAAGAAAAGATTATAAATGTCTTAATTCCATAAAAAGTGAAAAGAAAAACAAAATACTAGATAAAGAATTTTTGTAGCAATACAACAGCATATATATATAATAATATAAGGAGCTCTTAAACCAATTAATTAGAAAAAGCCTAACCGTTTATTAAAATTCAGGCAAAGCATAGAAGTAGTTCACAGAAGAGTCTTTTAAACATAAAAAGGGTTGCCTCACTCAATATTTAAATGTTATAACTTTTAAAATACAAATTAAGATATAATATTTTATATTTATCAGATTTAGAGAGATCAAAAAGTTTAATGTGTTTTGTTATCGGGGACATGGGGAAACATGTACTTACACTGTGTTAGTGAGAATGAAAATTAGTACAACTTTAGAGGGCAATTTGGCAATGTCTATAAAAATTTTAAATGTGTGCACCCCTTAATATAGTAATTCTACTTCTAGAACTTTGTCCTAAGGATATATTTACGTATGTGTATGACTGTGCCTAGTATAATATCTGTAACATTATTTGCCATAATATAAAAAAAAACAAACCGAGTGCCGTTGAGTCGATTCTGACTCATAACGACCCTATAAAAAATAAATAAATACAAATAGAAATGACCTACATGCTCATCAATAACAAACTTGTTAAATAATGGAAGTACTATGTGGCCATTGGAAGGGATGAGATAAATCTATGTATTGAAATAGGGTACTGTTAAATGAGAAAAGCAAAATGCAGATTTCATTCATGCAACAATGCCCATTTTTCTACACTCTTGCCAACACTGGGTATTAAAAAAAAAAAACTTTAATTTTTGCCAATCTGAATGGCAAAACAGGCATTTTGTTGTTTTGATTGCATTTCTTTAATTGTGGATGAGCTCGATCATCTGTTTTCATGATTGGACATTTGTATTACTTTTGCTATGAGCTACTTGTTCATAACCTTTTCTTGTTTTTCTATTGTATTTTTCATTTTTTCCTAACTGATTTGTGTGAGAATCATAAACTTCATGATCATAAAAAAATGTAGTCCTGTAAGTCCTCTATTTAACTCTTGCCCTCCTCACTCATAGCAAATTATGTTGCCTTCTATTTTGAAAAATTTGAGGCATCAGAAGTACCTCCATTTCCCAATGCTCCGTTTCATCTGAGGCCTGCCCTTACCTCTCC
Organism: Elephas maximus indicus; assembly: GCF_024166365.1. Taxonomy (NCBI): domain Eukaryota; kingdom Metazoa; phylum Chordata; class Mammalia; order Proboscidea; family Elephantidae; genus Elephas; species Elephas maximus. The sequence continues at coordinate 86,924,042 of NC_064846.1, forward strand.
CACAACTAATCTGCATCCATATCTGTGTTTGCTTTTTTCCTCCTTTCAAAAGTTAATCTGTGATTTCTTTTACCTTCCTTTTGCCCAGGCTCTTTACCTCATCACGTTTTTCCTCTTCTGAGCCTTTGCTTCATGAGTTATCTCCTCTCTACCCTCCTGTCTTCTACCTCCCTATCTTCACTGGCTTCAAATATAAACATGCTTTCAGGTTTCTTTAATCCTAAAAAGCCTGTGCTTTGACCCTGGATATCCTTCTAGTTTTCATATGACATCTCCTTCTCTTCTCCCGCAAACTCCTGTAGAGAGTAGTCCACACTGATTATCTTTATTCCTCCCCTCTCACTAACTTCTCAGACCAAACCTATGCCACTGCTCCTACTTTCTTAAAACTGCACTTCAAGAAAGTCATAGTGACCTCCTGTTTGTCAATTCCAAAGGCTAATTTTCAATGCTTTTTGTGCTAAATTTGATACCAGTGATTATTCTCTCCTTGAAACTTCCGACTTGGCCTCTGTGACATTGCATATTTTGGGCTCCCCCACTACCTCTCTGACCATCACTTCTCAATTTCCTTTGTAGGTTTCTCTTCCTCTGTATCCCTCATAAAGATTGTTGTCCTTCTTCTCCCTCTCTACACTCTCTTATCTTCTGTGCTGTTACTAACTGTATACTGATGACTACCAAATCTGTTCTCTCTCTTGAACATCAGACTATCCAACATCAGAATATCCAACTACATACTGGGAATACCTACTGTGGAAATACCGCAGTTAACTTAACAAGTCCAGAATGAAGTTCATCATTATCCTCTCCCTCCCTAAATCCTAATTTGTGTCCAGTCATAATTGGCCAATGAGAAAAATTGAAAGAGGGGACAGCAAAGATACAAAAGTGTTTCAGGAACTACAAGTTGTTTAGTATTGTAGGGAGATAAAGCTAGACAGGAGAGCAGATTATGACAAACTTTGTATGACATGGAAAAAGAGTTTATTTCATCCTGAGGATGATGGGAAAGCAGTGGGGGAAAAATGAGCATGAAAATTACATGGAGAAAATACATAGGTTAGACATTTTGGAAAAAGCAAGTTATGGCAGGCGTCTACAAACTACAGACGGTCGATCAGATCCAGCCCCACAGAACACAGCTACAGCAGCAGAGTTGAGTAGTTGCCACAGAGACCAGATGACCTGCAGAGCCTAAAATATTTACTATCTGGCCCTTCACAGAAAATATTTGCTGATCCATGAGTTACAGAGCTTTGAAGTTTGCTGGCAAGGAGGTTTTTGTAATAGTCCAGGCAAAAATAATGAGCTGCTTCTGTTAGGGCAGTACTGGTAGAGATGGAAAGAAAGTGATGGATTTAAAAGATACGAAGGTGGTAGAATACATATTTGACATAATGATGTAATGATGACTCTCAGACTTTTGGCCTGAACATATGGGTGTTTAGTTGCCATTTTCTAAAATTTAAAACACTGGAGTACGATCAGGTTACGATGAGGTATTAATGTACATGGGGGTGGATATCAAGCTTTTGTTTTTAAATATTAAGTTTGAGATGCTTAATACCGTTTGAATGTAAAGGGTAAGATGAAGGAGTGGTCAGGGATAACTCTGATTTCTAGCTTGGACAGCTGATTAGTTGGTGGTATGTTCCTTGAAAGGAACCCTGTTGGCACAACAATTAAGTGCTCAGCTGCTAATGGAGAGGTTGGTGGTTCAAACCCTCCAGTGGCTCCTTGGGGGAAAAGACTTTGCAATCTGTTTCCATAAAGATTACTGCTTGGGAAACCCTATGGGGCAGTTCTGCTCTGTCCTGTAGGGTCTCTATGAGTCAGAATCAACTCAACAGCACACAGTAACAACAACATGTTCCCTGAGATGGTGAGATATCAGAAAGTGATCAAGTTGTTGGGGAAAACATTGAACTTTTGATATGCTGAGTGAGAGGTTCTTGTCCTGATTCGGTGGTCTAGTAGGAAATTTAACCTTTGGTTCTGGAGCTTAGGAGATTGACTTGATCTAGAAATACCAGATAGGAGAGTCCTAAGTGAATAATTTTAGAATGGGCATGGGAGATGAGAGTAAGGAGTGAGGACCACACCAGTTTGAAGAAGCCTACTTGGATAATAATCCAAACCAAAAAACCCAGTGCCATCAAGTCAATTCCAACTCATAGCGACCCTATAGGACAGAGTAGAATTGCCCCATACAGTTTCCAAGGAGCGCTTGCCGGATTCGAACTGCCGACCCTTTCGTTAGCAGCCGTAGCACTTAACCACTACACCACCAGGGTTTCCAACTTGGGCGATAATATCAGTGTTTAATACGAAGAGGTAACAGAAGTGGGGGAGGGGAGGTGGCAGAGGAGGAACCAACAAAAATAAAAAAGGAACAACTAGAGAAGTAGGAAGAAGGAGAACCAGGAGTGAAAGAGGTATGGTAGAAGTCTAGGGAGAAGAGAAATTCAGGAAAAAAATGGTTGGCAAGGCAAAATATAGCAAGTAAGATGAAGTTTGAAAATTATCTGTTGGGTTTGGCCAGTTGAATGATAGTGATAACCTTCGCAAGAGCTAGTTTGATGGAGTGGGGGAGGCAAGCTGAGGTGTGAATGAGAGGGAAGAACGTGAAGATAGAGATCCTCATTGTCCTTATTTTTTTTAATTGTGCTTTAAGTGAAAGTTTACAATTCAAGTCAGTTTCCCATACAAAAACTTATACACACATTGTTGTGTGACCCTAGTTGCTGTCCCTATAATGTGACAGCACACACCTTCTCTCCACCCTGTATTTCCCGTGTCCATTCAACCAGCTCCTTTCCCCCCATGCCTTCTCATCTCCCCTCCAGACAGGAGCTACCCACATAGTCTCATGTGTCTACTTGAGCCAAGAAGCTCAATCCTCACCAATATCATTTTCTGTGTTATAGTCTAGCCCAATCCCTGTCTGAAGAGTTAGCTTCGGGAATGGTTCCAGTCTTGGGCTAACAAAGGGTCCAGGGGCCATGGCCTCTGGGGTCCCTCCAGTCTCAGTCATACTATTAAGTCTTGTCTTTTACAATAATTTGAGTTATGCATTCCACTTTTTCCTGCTCCATCAGGGATTCTCTGTTGTGTTCCCTGTCAGTGCAGTTATTGGTGGTAGCTGGGCACCATCTAGTTCTTGTGGTCTCAGGATGATAGAGTCTGGTTTTTGTGGCCCTTTCTTTCTCTTGGGCTTATATTTTCCTTGTATCTTTGGTGTTCTTCATTCTCCTATGCTCCAGGTGGGTTGAGACCAATTGATGCATCTTAGATAGCTGCTTGCTATCTTTTAAGACCCCACTCATTGTCCTTACTTCTTCCTTGTGCTCCAGTATTCATCTATCTGGCTATCCTTTTGCCATCTCTGCTTGGGTATCTAATAGGCATCTCAAACCTAATATTTTCCAAAACAAGAATATTTGATTTCTACCCCCACAGGCACTAAAACAAAATCATAATCTGTTCTTGCTCCAGTGTTTTATATTTAGTAAATGACAACCAAATACCCATTTATTCAGGCAAGAAGCCTGGGGGTCATGATTACTTATTACTTTATTCCACATCTAGTCCATGGCAAGTCTACCTTCAAAATATATCCTGAACCTGACCAGTTCTCACTACCTCCATTCCTAATACCTTAAGCCAAATTACATCATCTCTTGCCTGTCCTTGGTCTCTCAGCTGTTTCCCCTGCTTCCACCATTGCCCATTATAGCCAGTTCTTTACCCAGCAGCCAGAGTTATCACTTTAAAAAGTAAATCGTGAGCATGTCATTCTCCTGTTTAGAGCCCTCCCATGGCTTCCCAACACACCTAAAACCAAATCCTTACCATTACCTACAAGGCTGTATATAATCTGGCCCCTGCTTTCTCCTCTCAAGCCTCCTCTCGTACTGCTCTTCCCCTTAATCACTCAGCTCCAGCACACACTGGACTTCTCATTTTTCTTAGAGCACAGTCAGCTTGATGCTGCCTTGAGAACTTTGCATTAGCTTTTTCCTCTGCCTGGACACACCTTTGTGGGGCTAGTTCCTTTTCTCCATTCAGTTCTCAGCTTAAATATCATTTCCTCAAGTGACTCTTCCTCACTATCTAGCCTAAAATATTCCATCTACCCTATTACCCTATTAGACTGTCCTATTTTATTTCATTAAAGCACTTATCACTGCCTAATGCAGTTTCTTTGTTTATTCATTTTTTATTTGTCTTCTTCCACCAGTAGAGACTTTGTCTTATTCAATGCTGTATCCCCATTGACTGATACATAATGGGCATTCAGTAAATGTTTGGTGAATGGATAACTGACTTACTCTCCTTGTCACTACTTACATTGTGAGCATTTCCCCATGTCATTAGCTATTTTCTAGAATTTTTAAAAAATAATAAAATAGTATTCTGCCATAGTAACATGGATGTACTATAACATATTAAATGATTTTTTCTATTGATATCTAGATGATACCTAATTCTTTTTTTGTTTGCTATTTTAAATGCTACAGTAACGTTTACTCTTTTTTTTTTAAACTGGCCGGTGATTGTGTTTTGTTCTCTCAGTATATCAAACTCAAACTTCATTTTTAGTTAAGATAAACTGTAACTTCAGGAGACAGCAATATACAAAGAACGATTTTGTCACATAGACTATTTTTCATTCAGCTGTTTCTAGCTGTCTCAATTGGGACAGATACATTTACATAACTGGCTGTATCTGAGCCTTCTTTGCAAGCAGCTGTAGATCTTCAATGCACTTGGCAATTGTCTCCGTCTACTGCTGTGTAGAGATACTCTGTACCACGCTGTTCTCTACCCTGTTTATCATGTGCTCTTGTTCCTTTTGATGCATCAGGTTCTGCACAGAGATCTGATAGTGCAGCCAAATTTTTTACCTCCTTGTATATTCTGTGCAGATGTTCCTGGTAAGTAACCTCCAAAGCCATAGCAATATTATTCCTCTGAACATTAAAAAGGTAATGGAGTTTCTGAGCCAGTGCCTGCTGTGCCTTCTCAAAATCATTTGCATCTTGGATGTTTTTGATGGAAGTCTTCTTCACCTCTTCTAGTTTGGTAATTTTTTCCACATTGATTTTATCAGCGAATTGTCCAACAGAAGCACCATATTTTTTAATTCCGTAGATGAGCAGCCCTATTGTTGATATGGGAGAGATGGTTTCTGGGGGTAATCACATAAGTTTTTTTGGACAGGAAATATAAGATAAGCCCAGTTCCAAGCATGCAGGGTCCTGTGACACCAGTTTTAGGATAAAGTAACTGGAAGAATTCCTCAGGGATCAGCCCAAAGTGAACTTTTCCTCCACGTTCAGGAAGAGGTGGTACAGGTGCAAGACTTGGCTGCCCTGTGTGAAAGATCTTTGTTGCCTGTAATACCCCTGGACCTAGAAGGGCTGCGTTCTTCAGAGAGGGGAATGCTGTGGTGACGGCAGAAAGTACCATCCATGACAACATGGTCAGGGAGGGTCCAGGTGCAGTCGTAGCATCCTTGTGACCCCCAGTAGTGTTCATTCTTTTATCTGTGTAGTTGTCTCTGATTATGTCCTTACAATGAATTCCTATAAGTACAATTGCTAGGTCAGAGAGTATGTTTTCATGCTTTTAACATTTTGCCAAGTTGTCTAATTTAAAAGAGATTTAAGAGCATCAACACGACTAGGTAATAGATTATAATGTATTCCCCTAATCCATCTATTCTTCCACTCTCTTAAATGACAATTTTATACCTTTCCCACTTTCTTTAAACATTAAGATACCCCTCTCCTGGAGGCACGGCCAAGATGGCGGAGCAGTCAGATGCTTCCAGTGACCCCTCTTAAAGACCCGAAAAAAAAAAAGTGAAACAATTATATTTATGACAAGCTAGGAGCCCTGAACATCAAAGGCAAAGTTAGAAAATGGACTGAGTGGCAGGGGCAGAGAGAGATGATGGTTCAGAAGCGGAGAGGAGTTACCAGACCTGAATCACCAGGAACCCTCAGGCACCATTCCCTGGAGCAACCACGGTGAGGCTGGCGGTAGTGTTCCTGACCTGGTTTCCTCAGGGAGAGACAGCGAGCTGCACAGCGTACTCACACCCCTAGAACCAGAGAAGAACGGCGCTCTCGGCAAAAGCTAAGTACTTGCGTTTATTTTGCCATGCCCCCAGCCCCCAAGCTGGCTTCAGTGGCTATCAATTTCCCTGGGCCTGAGATAGGCCCTGCTACGTGCCCTGAGCCATTCTCCTGGCCTTGGAGAAGGAATAAATTCACAATTGGGGAAAAGATAATCTGCCAGCTCCACTAAGCTGGAGAGCTCAGGACAGAAGTGGCTCCTGTCTAGGCATAAATGGTCCATGGACTTTGCATACTTTTCCGCCCTGCATGGACCTTGGACCTGTGTGAGTATTTCAGAAGAATAGGCCCTTGTTGGCAGACTGCAACTGTTTCAGCTGTGTAGTGGAGAGGTGGATGTTTGACGTTTGCCACTGCTTTGCCTATTAAACACGGTCCTCACCTACCCACATCAGGGGCCTAAGGATTGGTGGCTCCACCCACATCACCTAGACGCCCGCGACAGGGGTCCAAAGATAAGTGCTACCTTCCAGTCCTTACAACCAAAAGCATTGGGTGCCTATGGTCCATTTGCAGAATCCACCCACCTGTACACTCTAGGGAATAGGGATGCACTTTCCTCACAGACACTTGGAATGGTTGTCAGTCCTCTGCCTTGTTCAGAGCGTGACCCCCTGTTGCACCCAGATACCTGTGCCTACACCAATCACCCCTACCTCTCTAAGACTGTAGGACAGAGCCTGTACCACACACTTGATAATCAATTACCTGGACACCTGAGCTGAAAGCATACAAGAAAAGTGAATGGACTCCTAGACTCATATACCTGATAACAGCTCTAGCCATCTGGTGACAGGATGTTAGAGCTTCAAAGGTGAAAATAATCAAGCTAGCTCACTCAAGCAGCCTATTTGGGCATATCAAAACAAAACACAGCAAGAAGCTAGGATACAGTAAGCAAACATAAAATAAACTAATACGGTAACTTATAGATGGCTCAGAGACAACAGTCAATATCAAATCACATAAAGAAGCAGACCATGATCACTTCAACAAGCTCTCAAAACAACAAACCAAGGAATCTTCTCAATGAAGGTGTCTTCCTGGAATTACCAGATGCAGAATACAAAAGATTAATATACAGAACTCTTCAAGACATCAAGAACGAGATAAGGAAGGAGATCTGGCAATACGCAGAACAAGCCGAGGAACACACAGATAAAGTAGTTGAAGAAATTAAAAAGGTTATTCAAGAACATGATGAAAAATTTAATGAGCTGCAAGAATCCATAGAGAGACAGCAATCAGAAAAACAGAAGATTAACAATAAAATTACAGAATTAGACAATTCCATAGAAAGTCAGAGGAGAAGAATTGAGGAAGTGTAAGGGAGAAATAGTGAGACTGAAGATAAAGTACTTGGCACCAATATATTTGAAGAAAACTCAGATAAAAGAATTTTAAAAAAATGAAGAAACCCTAACAATCATGTAACCTATGAGTGATTGGAGTACCAGAACAGGGAGGCATAACAGAAAATACAGAGAGAACTGCTGAAGATTTGTTGGCAGAAAACTTCCCTGATATCGTGAAAGATGAGAAGATATCTATCCAAGATGCTCATCGAACTCCACATAAGGTAGATCTCAAAAGAAAGTCACCAAGACATATCATAATTAAACTTGTCAAAAAGAGAATTTTAAGAGTGGCTAGGGATAAATGATGGAAACCCTGTGCGGCAGTTCTACTCTGTCCTGTAGGGTCGCTATGAGTCAGAATAGACTCGATGGCAGTGGGTTTGGTTTGTGTTGGTTGGTTAGGGATAAATGAAAAGTCAGCTACAAAGGAGAGTCAATAAGAATAAGCTCGTAATACTCAGCAGAAACCGTGCAGGCAAGAAGGCAATGGGATGACTTATTTAAAGCATTGAAGGAAAAAAAGTTGCCAGCCAAGACTCATATATTCAGCAAAACTGTCTCTCAAATATGAGGGTGAAATTAGGACGTTTCCAGATAAACAGAAGTTTAGGGAATTCGTAAAAACCAAGCCAAAACTACAAGAAATACTAAAGGGACTTCTCTGGTTAGAAAATCAATCAACCCTAGACAAGAACACAGGACAGAGCAATCAGATGTCAGCCCAGATAGGGGAATCACAAAAATTAATCAACATAAAAAAAAACACTCAAAACTGGGAAACAGCGATGTCATTATGTAAAAGAAATGTAGTCGTAGCTCTTTCATATGCAGAGGAAGTCAAGGTGATATAAAGAAATAAAAGTTAGTTTTAAACTTAGAAAAATAGGGGTAAATATTAAGGTAACCAAAAAGGAGACTAACAGTCCTACTCATCAAAATAAAATACAAGAAAAAAATAAAGACTCAGCAGAAACAAAAGCAGCATCAACAAATAAGAGGAAATGATAATATATAAACTACTCAGCACAAAAAATTAAGTGGGAAAAGGAAACTGTGAACAACACATAGAAAAAAAATATCAAAATGACAGCACTAAACTCATACCTATCCATAATTACACTGAATGTAAATGGACTAAATGCACCAATAAAGAGAGAGTGGCAGAATGGATTTAAAAAACGCGATCAGTCTATATGCTGCCTACAAGAGACCCACCTTAGAGCCACAAACAAACTGAAACAGGATAGAAAAAATATATCAACGAAACAACAATCAAAAAAGAACAGGAGTGGCAATATGAATTTCTTATAAAATAGAGTTTAACGTTAAATCCACCACAAAGGAAAGACACCACAAAAAAGAAAGTACAGATCTATATCCCTCATGAAATTAGATGTAAAAATCCTCAATAAAATTCTAGCCATTAGAGTTCAACAACATATCAAAAAAATAATGCACCATGACCGAGTGGGATTCATACCAGGTATGCAGGGATGGTTCAACATTAGAAAAATTATTGCTGTAATTCATCATACAAATAAAAGACAACCACATGATCTCATCAATTGATGCAGAAAAGGCATTTGACAAAGTTCAACACCCATTCATGATAAAACCTCTCAGGAAAATATGAACAGAAGAGACATTCCTCAACATAATAAAGGGCATTTATATAAAGCCAGCAGCCAACATCATCCTAAATGGAGAGAGTCTGAAAGCATTTCCCTTGAGAAAGGAAACAGACAAGGATGCCCTTTATCACCACTCTTATTCAACATTGTGCTGGAGGTCCTAGCCAGAGCAATTAGGCTAGATAAAGAAATAAAGGGCATCCAGATTGGCAAGGAAGAAGTAAAAGTATCTCTATTTGCAGATGACATGATCTTATACACAGAAAATCCTAAAAAATCCTCAAGAAAACTACTGAAACTCATAGAAGAGTTCAGCAGATTATCAGGATACAAGATAAACATACAAAAATCAGTTGGATTCCTCTACACCAACAAAGAGAACATCAAAGAGGAAATCGCCAAATCAATACCATTTACGGTAGCCCTCAAGAAAATAAAATACTTAGGAATAAATCTAACCAGGGATGTAAAAGACCTATACAAAGAAAACTACAAGACACTACTGCAAGAAACCAAAAGAGACCTACATAAGTGGAAAAACATACCTTGCTCATGGACAAAAAGACTTAACGTAAAAATGTCTATTCTACCAAAAGCAACCTATAGATACAATTCAATTCCAATCCAAATTCCAACGACATTTTTTAATGAGATGGAGAAACAAATCTCCAACGTCATATGGAAGGGAAAGAGGCCCTGGATAAGTAAAGCATTACAGAAAAAGAAGTGTAAAGTGGGAGGCCTCACACTGCCTGATTTTAGAGCCCATTATACCACCATAGTAGTCAAAACAGCCTGGTATTTGTACAACAACAGATACATAGACCAATGGTACAGAATTGAGAATCCAGACATAAATCCATCCACATATAAGCAGCTGATATTTGACAAAGGCCCAAAGTTCATTAAATGGGGAAAAGACAGTCTCTTTAACAAATGATGCTGGCACAACTGGATATCCATCTGCAAAAAAAATGAAACAAGAGCCAAACCTCACACCATGCACAAAAACTAACTCAAATTGGATCAAAGACCTAAATATAAAATCTAAAACTCTGAAGAAGATGGAAGAAAAAAATAGGGACAATGCTAGGAGCCCTAATACATGGCGTAAACACTATACAAAAGATTACTAACAATGCACAAACACCAGAAGAGAAACTAGATACCTGGGAGTTCCTAAAACTCAAACACCTATGCTCATCCAAAGACTTCACCAAAAGAGTAAAAAGATTACCTACAGACTGGGAAAAAGTTCTTAGGTATGATATTTCCGATCAGTGTCTGATCTCTAAAATCTACATGATCCTGCAAAAACTCAACAACAAAAAGACAAATAACCCAATTAGAAAATCTTCAAAGGATATGAGCAGAGACTTCACTAAAGATGACATTCAGGTAGCTAACAGATACATGAGGAAATGCTCATGATCATTAGCCATTAGAGAAATGCAAATCAAAACTACAATGAGATTCAATCTCACTCCAACAAGGCTGGCATTAATCCAGAAAACACAGAATAATAAATGTTGGAGAGGTTGTGAAGAGACTGGAACACTTATGCACTGCTGGTGGGAGTGTAAAATGGTATAACCACTTTGGAAATTGATTTGGCGCTTCCTTAAAAAGCTAGAAATAGAACTACCATATGATCCAGCAATCCCACTCCTTGGAATATATGCTAGAGAAATAATAGCCTTTACGCGAACAGATACACGCACACCCATGTTCATTGCAGCACTGTTTACAATAGCAAAAAGATGGAAGCAACCAAGGTGCCAAGCAACAGATGAATGGATAAATTATGGTATATTCATACAATGGAATTCTATGCATAGATAAAAACCAATGATGAATCCATGAAACATTTCATAACAGAGGAATCTGGAAGGCATTATGCTGGGTTAAATTAGTCAGTTGCAAAAAGACAAATATTGTATGAGACCACTATTATAAGAACTCAAAAAATAGTTTAAACAGAGAAGAAAATATTCTTTGATGGTTAGGAGAGTGGGGAGGCAGGGAGGGAGGGAGACGGGTATCCACTAATTAGATAGTATATAACTAATTTAGGTGAAGGGAAGGACAACACACAGTACAGGAGAGGTCAGCACAAATGGACTAAACCAAAAGCAAAGAGGTTTCCTGAATAAATTGAATGCTTCGAAGACCAGCGTAGCAGGAGTGAGGTTTGGGGACCATGTTTTCAGGGGACATCTAGGTCAATTGGCATAATAAAATCTATTAAGAAAACATTCTGCATCACACTTTGGTGAGTGGTGTCTGGGTTCTTAAACTCTAGCATGCGGCCATCTAAGATGCATCAGTTGGTCTCAGCCCACCTTGCACAAAGGAGAATGAAGAACAACACACAAGGTGATTATGAGCCCAAGAGACAGAAAGGGCCACAGAAATCAGAGACTACATCAGCCTGAGACCAGTAGAACTAGATGGTGCCCAGCTACAACCAATGACTGCCCTGACAGAGACCGCAACAGAGAATCCTTGATGCAGCAGGTTAGCAGTGGGATGCAGACCTCAAATTCTTGTAAAAAGACCATACTTAATCTTCTTCTCTTTTTAATGGTCTGACTGAGACTAGAAGGACCCCGGAGGTCATGGTCCCCAGACCTTCTGTTATCCCAAGCCTGGAACCATTCCCAGAGCCACCTCTTCAGACAGGGATTGGACTGAACTATAGGATAGAAAATGATACTTCTGAGGAGTGAGCTTGTTGGATCAAGTAGACACTTGAGACTATGTGGGCAGCTCCTGTCTGGAGGGGAGATGAGAAGGCAGAGGGCGACTGAAACTGGCTGAATGGACACGAAAATAGAGGGTGATGAGAAGGAGTGTGCTGTCTCATTAGGGGGAGATCAACTAAGAGTATAAACCAAGGTGTATATAAATTTTTGTATGAGAGAATGACTTGATTTGTAAACTTTCATTTAAAGCACAATAATAATAAAAAAAAAAAGATCCCCTTCTCCCGGTCTCGCTTTCAGCTGATGACCTTGCCTTCACTTTCATTGTGACAAGCTCTGAATACCATATCTGCTTGTATTTGTGCCCATAAGCTCTAAACAGGTAGTCCCTGACTTAAGACATATTCTAGTTATGGTGAACCACACTTAAAACTGTCTTTTTTTTTTTTTTTACATCTTATCGTTAGAATATGTAACTACATAGAGTGTTGCAGCATGTAATTTGCTGATATCATTCTCAGATGTTCTGTCATCGATGTTCAATTTTATGATTTACTGTTAAAAACACCACTGCATAGATTTAGTTTTTTTAAACTAAATCAGGGGCTTCAGTTGCTTGAAAATATGGACTCAGATGCTGATTGGTTTGCTAAAGTCAATGGGCAGTTTTAGGAAGCAATGAGATGTTACCGTAAAAATATGGAAAAAAAAAAAAAAGGAAGAAAAGTACCATGCAGACAGCTCTCACTAATTTTCTGACTGGAAGCATCATCCCTATTAGCAGGGATAATCCACATGATCCAGAACCTTCCACAAGTGTAGTTATTACTGCAACTGACAAAATGCAGTGTTGTCCAACTCTTCTTTATTGTCAGATTAACTTTTTATGATTTGTCTATTTTTTATGTATATATGTAGTATTAAAATGTATCTAAGTTTATAAGCATTGTTTCCAACACCCAAAGACAAATAAAGGTAGGGTTTATAAAGATACTGATAATTAAAGGCAATAATAATAAAAACTAAAAAAAAAAGAGGTATTTAATTATGTCAGAACCGACTTACAATGGAGTCATCAGAATGGAACCCGTCATAAATCAGGCATTACCCGTGTACTATAGATAAACTATCCATTCTAAGGCCAGCTCTTCCACTCTTGTACTACATCACATCACTTTCTCTTACCCAATGACATTGCTTTAGAATTTCTTCCCTGAATCACCAGTTTTACTGTCTCTACTGAATAAATCTTATCATCACACAAACAGCCTTAAATCTTTAAAAGAAGAAATACAAATGGCTATTAAGCATAGAAAGTTGTTCAACCTCACTTATAGTCAAATAAATATGATGAGATACCACTTTTCACCTTTCATATATTGTCATAGATTATAATAATAATATTAATACCTCATGTTGATGAGTTTATGGGAAGATAGGAACTCTTTTATACTGCTGAAAAAAGACTGCTGAAGGGGATGTAAATTGTCACCAGAATGCTGTGGAAGACAATTAACATTGTGTGTACTTCTGAATCCAATAATTCTGCATCTAGGAATTTATCTTAAAATACTTGGAAAGTGTGCAAATTGCATATACTGTTATAGGTGTCATATTGATGTTTATTCTATTGCAGAATTAGATACCAATATCTAACATCAGGGATCTTAATTGATCTATGTTCTCATATTTTAGAAGCTTTTTCTGTACCTTCTTGGTTTTGCTATATTGGGGGACCATCTGAACTATTTATATAATATTTTTCCTTTCAATTGATTTGCTTTTCTTTTTAACTTTAGCCCTGCTCTAAGCTATTATAGCAGGAAAAACGTGGATTTATGCTAGTTACATCTTTTTCAAATACATATTTAAATAAATACATTAGTAAAATGAAGATACTTATTTTACATTTTGTAATATCCAAAATCATTTTATGTTCCATCAGTAATGTTTATACCATACTTCAGGAAAGTCCTGGTTGAGGGTACATCCATATAGTGCAGCCTTTAGAAATGATGATATAACTATGTATTTACTGACTTAAAAACTTTTTTTTATATTAGGTGATAGAAAAGCTTCCAAAACAGTCTGTTCTTTTTAAATAAATATATTTATATTGGCGATATACTTACATACTTGTTATACTATACACTAAAATGTTAACAGTGAAAAGTGCTCAGTGATGTGATTATGGGCATTTTTTTATAACTTTTTCTTTATATTCTCATTTCTTAAAATTAATGATCATATTTTTGTAATCATAAGATTAAAATTTTAAATAACTATAAATTTTCCCTTTAACAATTTAAGAAGTGATTATTTTCTAAAAAGCCAATTTGAAAAGCTCTTAACAGATTATAGGTTAATTTGGGGTTGTTTCCCTCTTTTTAAAGTATCTGTACTCTTGCTCTTTGTCTTTGCCAGTATTCCCTTTTGCTTTGCCTTCACCAGTATTTACTTTTGTTCTGTTTAAAACAGGCCATTCAGAAGGGCAATACAGAAGTTGCAAGAATACATGCTGAAAATGCAATACGCCAGAAAAGCCAAGCAATTAATTTCTTGAGAATGAGTGCTAGGGTTGATGCTGTAGCAGCCAGAGTTCAAACTGCAGTAACAATGGGCAAGGTAAGGCTTAATATCTGTAAATGAATGAGACTCTTGATTTAAGTTTATTTAGAATATTAAGCGTTGACAGAAATCAATCTATTGCAAGACACTACAGGATGCTAATAAAGGCCTTCATGAGCAGGAGTGACATAGTCAAAGTGCTTAGTGATGAAAATGATTTGGCAGTGACTTTTTGAGCTAAGGTCTAATTAGTTGCCTTACAATAAAGTGATAGCCAATGCCTAGACCAGAAATACATAATGTATTTTTACTGTTAAGAAAGGGTTAAACAAATCCTGTAAGTTGATCTGTAAGCAGTACATTTAAGAGACTGCAGAAATTTTGTGATTGCTTTTTTTTATATTATTGGACGCTAAATCTGTTTTTATACTCCAAATAGGTAACAAAGTCCATGGCAGATGTAGTCAAGTCTATGGATGCTACATTGAGGAGTATGAACTTAGAGAAGGTAAAAAAAAAAAAATGATCTTCAGATAGCACCTTTTCAATATAAGTTGTTCTTATAACCATATCTCTTTTTACAGATTTCTGCTCTAATGGACAAATTTGAACACCAATTTGAAACGCTGGATGTTCAGACACAACAAATGGAAGACACAATGAGTAGCACTACAACCCTAACAACACCACAAGTAAGAATAGGTTCTGTATGTGGAATAATTACTTCAAAATATGATGGCTTTATCAACCTAAATCATTTCTGCAATGCTAAACAAACATGGCTTGTCCCCAGAATACAGGTAGAAAGTTACTACACTGCCTCTAGATTCTTGAGGAGGCACTGGAAAACTACATTCCCTAGCTCGGTTTGGAGTTGTAGGAATTATACTAGGTCACATGTCTATAGAGTCTAGAACTTGGCTCTGCCTGGCTGCCAGTGGTTTTTATTGATGAAGGCATTGCATTAGAGGCTCACTGAGGCAGTTTAGTATTATCCTAAGCCTCAGCTAATTCGTCTCATTACAAATATTCTTCTGCTTTTTTTGTACTTACCTACTCTTTAGGTGTGCTATTTATGTATAGGTCACAGATGAACACATATTAAATTACAAGAGCAATTATTTTTCATATAACTAGGATGTTTTCTGAACCTGCAACCTGGACAGAGATCTGCTACATAAAAAAAAAAACATAGAAAATTAAAATTTTAGATGATGTGACATGAGCCAGAAACAGTTTTGTGAAATTTAAATATTCAATAGAAAATTTCTTAAGCTCAGTATCCCTCTTCTCTTTGATCCCAGCTCCTCAGTCAGATGAACAGAGAGCTCGTTACCACTACTTTAGATGCTAAGAAGGAAAAAATATATAATTTTTAGAAAAGATTAGAAAGAAATCAAAAACCCTCCACCCAAATTTTACTGCAGGTAACTATTTTCACAGAGTTAATAATAGGAGAACAAGCTTTTTTTCAGGGTTTAGTTAAGAAGACAAAATAATTCATGATATGTCTTTGAGTATACATTTAGACATTTCTTTTAAATCTCCCCAAGAGTCTTGCGCCTCAAAGTGTCCTGGAAGAATCAGAAATACCTGTATCACTTGGAAGCTCATTAGGAATGCAGAATTTCAGGTCCCACCCCTGAATCTATTGAATCAGAATCTGCATTTTAATAAGGTCCCCAGGTGATATATGCGCTAAGTTCAAAAAACACTGTCCTAGGGTTTCTGATTCTTGTTCAAGCATCTCAGATAATCCGTAGGTGATTTTATGAACGGAATTGACTTGATCACAACCGATTTAGTTTCATTGGTTTAAGTTTAGAAAACAGTGACTTGAAAAGATGACTTGAAGTCAGGATACTTGGATTTCTAATTTCAGCTCCGCCACTACTTAACTTTGGGACCTTGATTAAGATACTCACTACCCTAGACCTTGGTTTACTTATCTGTAAAATGTACGGGATTTGCTGATACTTTTTTTTTAAGTTCCTTTTAGCTCTAAAAAATCTGAGATTCACCCAACATTTACCAATCATCTTCTCCTGTTTCAGATATTATACTAGGTTCTGGGGACATTCAAATATATACAAGGCGTTCTTCATAAAACCTCAACCAAAACTTTCAACAGAAGTGGCTAGGGACCTGGTTGAACACTCAGGTTGTCATCCCTGCTAATGAATTAAAAAAAATGAATTAGGAGAATTTAAATTGGCATTTCCACTTTACCAAATTAATTTGGTAATATCTACAGTCTGTTCTCCACATAGTAGTAGCTGGAGCAATCCTGTTCAAACAAGTCAGGTCATCTCACTCCTCTGCTCAAAACCTTCTAGTAGCTCCACATCTTCCTCAGAATAAAAGAAAAAATTCTTTACAGTGGCCTATGAGGACCTTTAGGATCCACCTAACCTACTTCTCTGACCACATCTCCTATTACTACCCATCGCTTTACTCAGGCACTTCGCCTGCTGGTATTTCTCAAACATGCCAAACGAGTTTCTGTTTCTTGTTATTTCTCAAACATGCCAAGTAAGTTTCTGCCTCAGAGCCATTCTGCTTTGAGTTTCCTGTACCTTGAGTATTCTTTCCCCATACACCCTCATTGCTCACTGCCTCACCTCCTTCAGTTCTTTGTTCAGATGTCATTTTCTCAGTGAGACCTTTCCTGACCATCCTACAAAAAATCGCATGTACGCTCACCATGTCCTGTACTTCCTATCTACCTTCTTTGCTTTATTTTTCTGCATAACACATATAACCTTCTAATATGATATATTATTTCATTTATTTATTTGCCCCCTCCCATGTACACATACTAGAATGTGACCTTAATGAGGGCAGGGATTTTCATCCCTATTACTTAAGACATTACCTGGCATAAAGAAGATTCTCAATAAATATTTGTTGAATAAATCAAAGCCTATGAAAAGGCATGCAACCTATAGCGTAGTAATTCCACTTCCAAATTTATTTCAAAGAAACACCTACATATGTGTACAAAATACATATACATGAGAATGTTCATTGCACCATTGTCTGTAATAGGGAAAAATTAGGATTTTTAAAAAGTCTGTCTAGAAATAGAATGTATAAATAAAATTTGGTATTTCAATACTGCATTGTCATACAACAGTTAAAGTTATAATATCTGGCAGAAAGGACAAAAACAATTAATATAAAATTTAAATGTATTGTACTTTAAAAACAATGTAGGTTAGAACAGGGCTTTATAAATTCATTCCCTACCTTAGAGAGAACTAACATTATTCAGAGATTCAAATTATATGTGAATCTTGGTGCTAACATTTTTCACATAACTTCATAGTTTAAAAAAACCTCATAGTTTACAGATTTATAATTTAACATTATACAGAGAAAATCATATCCTCAAATACCACAGCTCCCTCTAGTGGTAAAAATATCTTTTTGAAAAGGCTTTGCTTTAAAAATTGTACACAACCAGAGCCACCTTCTTAAAAGGGGATTTAAAAAAAAAGTAGCAATTGCTATTAAAATACAATTTGTTATTTTCTTATTCTAGAACCAAGTGGATATGCTGCTTCAAGAAATGGCAGACGAAGCTGGGTAAGAAGTTATTCAGGTGCTTTTGGATAATCTTGATTTAATATCTAGATAGCTAAAATTATTGTGTAGATAAAAATATTTCTGTTTTTACTACCAAAGGTCAGAATTAGGTTTATGACCCTAGAATTTAGTGTTGGAAGGACCTTTGGGCCAGTCATCTAGTTGTTTGCCATGCTCAAAAACGTGTGACTTTGTTCAAATCATTTTTGTATTTTCTTAAAAATCTTTGGAGGTATATTTATTTAGTGTGTGATAACAAGAATTGGTAGAGGGTGATTGGGGAGGCAGGAGTGTTTAAACATTTGCTGAATACCTACTATGCTCAGCAAATAGCAAATGTATGAATTTAAAAAAAAAAGAATCTTCCAAAAGAATTCTGCTATGATCAGGCCATTGAGTCATATGTCCATTTTGAGTCCTGCAAACTGAACAATATGTGCAAAATGTCCAAGGGGGTCAAAGACAGCAATACTGCAGAATTGCAGGTGATCTTTTTATTTTTTTTTTTTACAGAAGTAAATAATCGAAACCCTTTTGTGTACCTGCTTTGAAAAATAGGATGTCTGCTGTGGATTGTGTTATTTCAGTTCCTTGGTGTTTTAGAGGGATGATTTGATCATGATATTTGTCCTACAGAAGTTGTGTTATAGCATTATTCTCTGGTATATTATTTAGTTCAAGAGAACATAGCCCATCGCCGTCGAGTCGATCTCGATTCAAAGCAACCTTATAGGACAGAGTAGAACTGCCCCGTATGGTTTCCAAGGAGCACCTGGTGGATTTGAACTGCCGACCTTTTGGTTAGCAGCCGTAGCTCTTAACCACTACGCCACCAGGGTTTTCTCAAGAGAACATAGTAGCAAATAATAAAAATATAATTCTAAGATAAAGATTAAAATTAGATGATATTAAGTTTTATACTCTATTTTCAAAGGTACAGTAATAGGCTGAAATAGTGTTTATGTACATTACTCTTTTCTCCTGGGAAGGGAAAATTTGAAGATGCCTGGAAAATAGAGTAGATGAATATTATTCTAGTATCTAAGCTAATACCTGATTAGAATGAACAGTGAAGTTTATCAACTTTTTAGATCAGTAATGTATTAATAATAAATTTAAACTCAGGTTAATTAAAAATCATGTTTGCAGTGTTTGAGAACAGGGCTGGAGGTTAGGTTATATACTGTTTTGCTCTGTTAGTACCCTGATGTACCCCAGATACCAACAAGAAGGTAGCAAGAAAGGTGATTTTTGTTAGGTATTATAACAGAGACTAAGGCATTGTGTGTCAGAAGACTCTTACCTTACTAATAAGAGGCTAATGACTTTTTTCTGATTCTACTAAAAGCTAAATGAGAGGATTTGGTCTTGAAAATAAAGCGAGAGAGGTCTTGTAAAATGAATGTTGTCACAGTAAGGCCTTGCTGACCCTCAGGGGAAATCAAGATCAGTAGATAATTTTTTTATATGATTTAGAGCAGATTTCTCAACCTCTACACTGTTGCCATTTGGGCTGGATAATTCTGGGGAATTGTCCTGTGCGTTGTAGGATGTTAGCTGCATCCCTGGCCTCTACCCACTGGGTGTCAGTAGCACTCTTCCCCCTAGTTGTGACAGTCAAAAATGTTTCTAGACATGCCAAGGTCGGGCGGTGGCAAAAGCAGTAGAAACAGGTAGGACCACTGATTTAGAGATACTGATGTCAATTTGTTTCTACGGCTTCAGTCCCCACCCATTATTGATGTAACCATCTTCTCTCAATTTTGCCACTCACCCACCCCCACCTTGGCAATGTCTTGAAACATTTTTTGGCTGTCACAACTAGGGGGAGGGGTGCTATTGGAATCTAGTGGGTAGAGGCCAGAGATGCAGCAAACATCCTACAATGCACATAACAGCCCCTAGAATTATCCAGCCCAAATGTCAATAGTGTTGAGGTTGAGAAATCCTACTCTAAATCATAGGAAAAAAGTTACTGATCTTGATTTCCATTGAGGGTCAGTGTCTTAGGCTGGGTTTTCTAGAGAAGCAAAACTAGTGAAGCGTGTGTGTGTGTATATGTGTGTGTGTGTATGTATATGTATACACACATATATATACATAATAATTTTTTTTATTATACACACATATATATACATACACACACACACACAACCACACATATATATATGAAAGAGATTTATATCAAGGAAATCACTCATGTAGTTGTAGAGGCTGGAAAGTCCCAAGTCCGTGGGTAGGCTGGAGGTTTCTCCAGACTCACATAGCTGCAGGGCTGACAAACCCAAGATCTGCAGGTCAGACAGCAGGTCTCTGGCTCACAGGCTGCAGAGGCTGACGAATCCAAAGATTGGCAGGTAAGCTGCTAGCTCAAGTCCCAAGAACCAGAGTTCAGATGATGATGAGCTGAATGTAGGATCCAGAGCAGAGCAAAAGCCAGCGAGCTTTGACAGAAAGTCCACATGTATTGAATGCAGGCCATACCTCCAAGGAAATTCCCTTTCAACTACTTGGCTACTCATAGCAAATCTCATCATGGAGGAGATTACATTATATCAGATCTCATCATGGAGGTGATTACATCGTTACATAACTGTCAAACCACTGAGAATTATGGCCTAGCCAAGTTGACACACAACCTTAACCATCACAGTCAATAAGGCTGTAATGTGACATTCATTTTACAAAACCTCTCTTGCTGTATTTTCATGCCCAAATCCTCTTATTTAGTTTTTAGTAGGACGAGAAACAAGTAGGAGCCCTGGCGGCACTGTGGTTAAAGCACTCAGCTGCTAACTGAAAGGTCAGTGGCTTGAACCCACCAGCTGCTCAACAAGTGAAAAATGTGGCAGTCCGCTTCCATAAGACAGTACACAATATTGGGGAAGTCAGCACAGTTTGACCAGGGCAAAGTCACAGAAACTTCACAGACACATCCAAACTCCCTGAGAGACCGAGCTACTGAGCTGATCGATGGGGACCATGGTCTCAGGAGACATCTAGGTAAATTGGCCTAGCATAGTCTATAAAGAAAATGTTCTACATCCAAGTGGGGTGAGTAGTGGCTGGGGTCTTAAAGGCCTGTGAGTGGCCGTCGAAGATACATCTACTAGTCCCATACCAGCTAGAGCAAAGGATAGTGAAGAAGACCAAAGATGCAAGGGACAGATTAGTTCAAGGGACTAATGGATCACAGCTAGCACAACCTCCACTGTACTGAGCCCTGAATAACTACATGGTGCCCTGTTACCACCATCAACTGCCCTGGTGGGATCACAATAGAGGGGGAAAAATGTAGAACAAAATTCAAATTCACACACACGCACACACACACACACACAAACAGGCTTGCTGGTCTGACAGAGACTGGAGAAACCCCAAGACTATGGCCCCCGAACACCCTTTTAACTGAGTACAGTTTAATCATGTATACAAAACTAATGGGTACAACAGTGCAAAACCAAGGACAAGAAGGCAGAAGAGACAGGAAGGCTGGACGAATTGAAGTGGGTAACTTGAGGTGGGGAGGGGGAGAGTGTTGACACATCACAGAGTTGGCAACCAATGTCACGGGACAATTTGTGTATTGACTGTTTAATGAGAAACTAATTTGCTCTGTAAACTTTCATCTAAAAAAAATCGAGCCTTGGAAACCATATGGGGCAGTTCTGCTCTATCCTGTAGGGTCACTATGAGTTGGAATCGACTTGGCAGCAGTGGGTTTGGTTTTTTTGTTTTGTTTTATGGAAACTCTGGTGGCATAATGTTTAAGAGCTACAGCTGCTAATCAGAACGTCAGCAGTTCAAATCCACCAGGCACTCCTTGGAAACCCTATGGGGCAGTTCTACTCTGTCCTTTAGGGTCACTATGAGTCGGAATCAACTTGATGGCAAAGGGTTTGGTTTTTTGTTTGTTTTTGGTTTTGTTTTATTGCTGTTTGAGTTTGTGATTCCTTATCCCTCAATAAAATTTAACATAAACCAAAAACAAACCCAGTGCTGTCGAGTTGATTCCGACTCATAGCGACCCTATAGGACAGAGTAGAACTGCCCCATAGAGTTTCCAAGGAGCGCCTGGCAGATTTGAACTGCTGACCCTTTGGTTAGCAGCTGTAGCACTTAACCACTACACCACCAGGGTTTCCAGAATTTAACATAGCATATCTGTATTCCCTGTAGTCTTTTAAAACTGGAATTGGCATACACTGGTCTAGAGACAGGCAGAAAGACTAGTTGATATCCTAGGGGAGGTAGTATAATGGAGGTTAAAATCATGGGCCTTAGAGGCAGACAACCCTGGGTTCAAATCTCATCTCTACCACTAGGGTGAGCTTGGGCAAGTTTACTTAAGTTTCTGGAACATCAGTTATATAGTTGGACGCAATCATTAGATTCCTACTAAGAGTAACTGAGGAGCTAAACACTGGATTTGAAGTTTCCACAAATATTAGATGTGGATCCTGACACTACGTTTACCTAGCTAGAATCTAGTTTTATCCTTTTTCAGAAGATTAATTTTTCTTCATAGTAGGAGACATATAGTAATTGCCAATGAATCTAATATACCAGATGACCATTATTTTGGTCTTTTGTTCAGCAGACCTCATCATTTCCTAGTCTTTTATTAGCTTTTCTATCATAAGGTTACCATCTACATAGATTGCTATTGGATTCAACAAAAACACTGTAAAATTATTAAATTTATTTATAATTTTACAGTGTTTGAGTTTAAGAACATGTTTAAGTTCCATTTTCATTTATAAAATTGAGCCTGTTTTATTTTCATTTAAATTAAGGTAAAATGCAAGGTGAAATTTTCAAATTTGCAATAAGCCTGTTCTTTATTGCTTATTATAATACAGTAAAGAGAAAAATGCCAATATTAACACTCATTTATGCTATTTTTTTTATAGCCTTGATCTCAATATGGAGCTACCACAGGGACAGACTGGTTCTGTTGGCACAAGTGTTGCTTCAGCAGAACAGGTAGCAGTTTGGATTTTATCTTGATTAGCATTAGCTTGATGTATATTTAAATGATTTAGGAAATATATACATTTTATAAAATATTTATATAAATTAAATATCTACTGCATATATTCATATTTATATATAAGGAAATATGTTTACTTTTATTTTTACTTTTGTAAAGATTATTTTCTACTACAATGTAGTAGCATCATAAAGTAGCAAAATTTGATAAGCTTAAAGTCTCCTTAATAAGGAGTATTAAACTTAAGGCCCTCTCACTTTTCTATTTTCATGCCTTTTTCGTTTAGCAATTGAATTTTTTCTATCATAGCCTGTGCTCTATTAGGTTTTCCATTTCGTTTGAAGTATTTAAAAATGTGAAATTTTAATGTTGATTTTTATGTGAAATTTTGAGACAAGATTTTCAATCTTATTTAAACTGTGAGCTATTTAAATATTACTGATTCATATTTATCACAGGCTTGGTGACTTTTAAAATTTGTTTTATCCAGGATGAACTATCGCAGAGACTCGCTCGCCTACGTGATCAAGTGTAACTTAAAGAACTGGTGCTTCTGTTTACTTCACTTGCTTCTTAAATTTTCTTTGTGTGTATATATAGATAAGTTACACTCTGATTAGAATAAAAACACTAGGTATGCCAGAATAATTAAGCACTATTTATATATATATAGTGCTTTGTTTCAGCTTGCTCTACTTTCAGTACATTAGAAAATTCCAGGGAGTTTCCACTTGCACAGATTTTATAGTTCTACATATTATGTGTAAAAATGTGAGGGACATATTTTTGTAGGTGTCTTTGACAGAGCTAGCATTAGCTTGTATATGAAACATCTTCCTCAAAAGTGAAGTCAAAATTCTGGCATCAAAGTACTTATAGAATGAAGTGCTTTATATAAAATACAGTACAGAATAAAGTTTTTTTTTTTAATTCAAAGTATATTTTAGTCTCTGTATACATTGACATGTGATACATAAAAATAAAAGCTGGAAAAGCATATTTACTTACTATGTTTACATGGCCAAAACACCTCATTTGGGATTATACAATGGACAATGCGATTTTTTTTGTCTTATGGTTTTGTTTGTTTTGCTATCCAAACATAAATGCAATTTGCTTTTAATCTGTGCTCAGCAATTTTTGAGTTTAGATTGTCATTGGAATTTTTACCTAGCAGTCTAATGACTACTATTTGTAGTCCTTGACTTTTTAAAAATTTTTCATTGATAATTTTCTTTATATAAATAGAAAAACTCTAATACTAAATTGAAGAAATTAAAATTTGCTCTTTTTAAAAAATGTTCTCTTTTCTAAATATCATTGTTGTTAAAATCCCAGAAAAATTTAACTCTTCATACTTCCAAATGAAATTCTGAAACACATTTAAAATGATTCTCCTATTTCCACTGAACTCTTTTTAGAATGTATTTTAAAAGGAGATTAATTTGCATGGCATTAGTGTTTTTAAACCAACCAACAACAAAATAACAACAAAGAAAATAAAATTGAACCAATTAAGTACTGGTTAAGTATGTTCATTTTTAAATCTTAAAACAACAACTCTTTTATAACTTGAAGAAATGAAGTAGAAGTAAATAAAATGTTTTTCTCAGCCATGCAAATAACTTCCATCCCACTGGAAACTGGGACTATGGCATAGGAAATGGGTTATGAAGTCATAGAGAAGACTCTGGAAGGCCAGAGTCCTGGGGGGAAAGCGTTTGCTCTTTTCATGACCAGTTGTACTACTTGCCATCTCTCTAGGAATATTTTACCCAACAATGGTTTTTTTATGGAAAACGAACAAGTTAGCATGTATCTGCAATTTTCTGATATAATAGTCTCAAATGTGGAGAAGTGACCAAGTATATTTTAGCAAGCAGACTACTAATCTAGCTTAAGTAGGTAAAGTCTTTCTTTACTTACTGCAAGATTGATCCATGAAAGAATTCCGATGTTTCATGAAATTCAATTGCAGGGCAGATCTTTTTAGAAAGTCTTCCCGTTGTAAGTCATGAAGGCATTCAAAGTGTAACTATGAAGCCTTGTGCAAGACTCTTCTTCACTAAATATTCACCATTCATATATGATATTTCCTACTGTGAATGAGAATGTGTACGAGTGAAGATGATTTTCACTGGTCAATGAAAGAGAAATTATTCTTTTCTAAATTTGGGTTAAATCTATTTAACTTTCTTGGTACTTGATTATATGGTGTTTACTCAATGTGGAAGTCTTCTATTACATTTATAACTGATGCTTTAAGTGTAAGTTTATTTATTTGTATTGGAACATCCTGGGAAGCCATAATAGAAGAGATTATTACGGACTGAAATACCAATGAAATACAGCTTCCTTAATTTCCATTGTTGGGAATTTGTATACTTCTGTTCTTTTGACTTGAATAAAAATTGTTAAATTATGAGTACTGATTGCTTAATCTATAAATATAAATTATTCTAACCTAAAGATAACTTTTGATACTTTTACTTAAGAGCCATATCAGATTTGTCTTTTTAAAATATTGTTCTCTGATAGACACCAAGTTTTACTTTTGGATTCACCTATTAGTTATCTTATAAATATAATAAAAATTCCTTTCTTAGAATTTGTTTTTAGACCAATTGCCCCACAACCTTTGAACCCTTACCTATTCAGTATAATTACATTTCTAATTTAATAAGTGATTCAATAATTTAAAAGTAATGCATGTCAGACTCTGAAAGGAAAACATCACAGCACCCTTCACTTATCTTCAGCTTTTTTTTTTTTAGTGCCTGTCAATCTCATTTCCTCCCGATTTTATAAGTATTCGATTATATCATTTAGTTGAACATAACGAGGCCAAGTGCATGGAAACATTTTCCTGTACCTTCTCCCTTCAGACAACTTGGCTGTATTATTTCAAGAGTTCTTAAAAAGTACCCATGACAAAAATTCCTCTTCTGCTCATATGACTGGATGCCTGAAATCTTCCACCTTCTTGTGAACCATTTTAGGTAAGTATTATAATCTGAGTTAATTTACCTAGTTAATTTATTACCAATCATTGCTACAGAGAGGAAGCAGGAATAGGAGAAAAAACAGGTGAATTATGATAAACTACTTTATAGTTTAGAAAGCTATGGGAAAGGAGCCTCTGCACTACCTGAAGAGAAATTCTGTTTGAAGGGTGCTAGCTATCTATGGAGAAAGTAAGAACAGTGATTGATACAGTGCCAAAGACAAACTTAGCCTAATCTTCTGTGGATTTACTGAAAACTGAAGTTAGTGGATAACAGTTCCAAAATAAAGTCTAAATTGGTTTTGTGTAGATGTAGAGAAAAAGCCCTGGATCTGACTTACAGTGATTGATGTGTTCTAGCTCCAGTTCTGATAACTAACTCTTAACTTAGATAATTCTCTGATCCACTCTGAGCCTTAGATTCCCTTTCTACTTATTCTTTTCAGAGTGCATTGGTTACATAAATTGAAGTGAGTTGCTGTAGTGCAACTATTTTCTGCCATTCCTTCAAAAGAATTCTAAATGCAGTTTTACGATACTATGGGTCTTAGAATCTTTTGTTTCAGGAGATCTAGAGAACATTTAGCCCACCCTACCTCCCATTTTACGGAAGCGAAAACTGAAAACCAGAGAGATTCGGATCTACCACATTTGTTGAGCAACTACTGTGTGTTAGGCACTGTGCAGGGTGCTTTGATGTCTTATGATTTATTTAATCTTCAAAAGAATCCCGTGAGAAGTTGGATGATTGTTATCCTGGTTTTTAAAGAAGAGGAAACAGGCCGAGAGGTTAGATTGCTCAGATGCATACAGCTACTAAATAACAGCTAGGATTTAATCACAATTGTTGCACTTCAAATTCGGTGCTCGTGCCACTAGACCGCACCTAGATTCTAACTGAAATTCAAAGATGACCTTATTCCTCATCCACAATCTTTCCCCACTATATAATTTGCTGAGTTTATTGCTGAGACAGACCTTGACAAAAATCAAAACCAAACCATTGCCATCAAGTCAAGTCCAACTCGTAGCGACCCTATAGGACAGAGTAGAACTGTCCCATAGGGTTTCCAAGGACAAGGACAAGAAATAGTTCATCCAGAGGCAAACAGGTGTTTAGCAGAGTGTTTCTGGGTAAGCAGTGGTTCCATTTTCTTCATTCTGGGACTTCCAAAAAATATAATTTTGGAAAATCACAGCTGTTTTCTCACAAGTTAAAAAATAGAATCAATATGTTACAAAGTTAACTAAGTTGTGCCTTCATATGATACTCAAACTTTTCCACACCGGAAAATGCTCCCACGCAAAATAATATATCGGTGAAATCATTCAACTGAAATTGCAAAAATAAGATCTGTCCTGACCTATTGATGTATATTCTTATAAATATATCACTTCCCCACTGTAGTAACAGGTACAAAGTTCTTGAAGGTGCCTTGGTAAATAAATGACTAAAGAGCCTGTGGTGCTTAATAAGTAGTTTATACATTAACCGCCAGCCTGCAAGTTAGTCTGCCAGACAGTTAAAAGCCTTCCAGCCTACACTTAGAAAAGTCCAAATGGAATGTTAAAGGAAAATTTAGCCCTAGTAAAGTAAATTACTTGTATTATGTTTGCCCTCAAATTTAGTAAGTGAAGGGAAAAAGCCTTCATTTAATATGTCATTTGGTCATTAAAACCAACTTGGATCCCATGATCCAGATGAAGGTCCATAAAATGAACTCTATGTGCCTATTTCTTAGAAATCTTACTCAAACTTTTATCATGCAGCAGCTTGATATATTTAGCTTTTGTTTTAACAAAATGACATGAAATCATTTGGAGAAAAAAAAAGTTTTGGAAAACAGCACTATAGTACAGTGGTTTTATGTCACTTACAAAGGGATTTGAGAATCGAAGTAACTGATGAACAAGGGCTTTCTGTATGGAATTTTGATTATTTCTTCTGAATATTCAGTCAAACAAAGTCTAAGAACCAATCTGGGGTTAGATGAAAGGGAGAGAGCTGTGATGGAGGGTATTTTTCCAGGTAATGGGAACAAAAGAATGAAAAATTCCCAGTTGCTACAATCTATTGTGATTTCCCAGCTCAATATGCCTTTTTGAGATCTTCAGGTGGAATTGCCCATCCATGGCAGAAATTAACTCAAAGCCATTTTTTTTTAGATTATTCTCATTCGTGTTGTACCCATTGTAAGCCTTATAAAGGATGGTTATTACTTAGCTAGTGTGAGGATAGTGACATCATCCTACTTATAAGGGACCTGAAATTATATTGCTTCCTTTTTAACTTACCAAGAAGGCCTGGACTATGGAAAAATGTCCTGTTGCTATAACCTCCAAGTAGAACCACACTAAGCCACCCCGCCTTCTTCTGAGACTGGACATGAGGGTAGAGAATAAGAAAGAAGTTCAAAGAGGCAGTGTTCATTGAAGTAGGAGCTTTTCTCATTAAACAACTATTTATTCAGCACCTACTATGTACAAAGCCCAAACTTGTTTTGACTATAGTGCCCAGATGGGTGTTTGATGATTGAAAAAAGTATTTTGTTTTTAAAGGAAGGAAGACAAAAACCAACAATATATAGAGTACCAGCTATGTAGCTATGCACTTTTTTTTTACTTATGTCATTTAATCCTTCCAACAACCTCATGAGGTTAATATAATCCCATTTTACAGATGAAAAAGCTAAGACTCAGGCTATTTGTCCGAAGTAACGATGATAAAAGCTAACACTTTTTGAACACTTACTATGTGCCAAAGAGTATTTTAAATGTTCTATATGTATTAACTCTTTTATTCCTCATGCCTCCCATTTTACAGATGAGGATATTAAGTGACAGGGCTGAAATTCACTCCAATATATTTATTTTAAATTCAGTTTTCAAGGAACCCAGATATGCTTAGGTCACCTCTGCTAAAGAGGATTCATTATAAAGATATGGAGAGAAGAGGGCAGGACATCATTTTGATAACCATGCAATGAGGCCTCAGAGATAACTGGAATCTTTATATATCCAGGATACAACAATAGCTTCTAGCAATCTGAAAAGAGATCTGGATTATCAATAACTCTAGTGATATTCCCCTCAGAAATTAGTATCTGTTGCTCCTGCCTCAAATGTTACATCACCATTACCAACTTAGTCTACCTGTTTCTAATCCTCGTCACTAACCATTATTGACATAACCAATCTCTATTTTCCACATCCTTAATCCCCCTCCCCCACCACCAAATTCGAACTCTGTGAGAGGATCTAATGGGATCGACCAGTCACCATCCCACCAGACTCCCCACTGGGTAAAGCTGCCATGCCAGACTGTCTCATGCCCAAGCCCACTGCCATCGAGTCGATTCTGACTCATGGAGACCCTATAGGACAGAGTAGAACTGCCCAATAGAGTTTCCAAGGAGTGCCTGGCAGATTTGAACTGCTGACCTCTTGGTTAGCAGCCATAGCACTTAACCATTACGCCACCAGGGAGCTGAAAAGCCCATTATATGCCTGCTGAGGTAGGCTGGCCACCTAAAGATAAGGGAGCCCTCAAAGGGGTACAGCAAGCGTGAGAAATGCCTTAAATATCCTGTCCTATATATTGTCTTACTCCTAAACCCATACTATTACAGCATGACCATTTTAACTCTTTTTAATTGTGGTGCACTAACATTTTTATGGCACTAGGTCCTTAAACCTTTTCCATTGTCTTGATAGTATTTACATCTCAGATCAGGGGCAGAAGGCATAACTTTATCTTCAGTGTCCCAGCTTTCCCTTTTAATGCCCGTCATCCTTCTTTCAGCAGCCTTCCCTTCTATCATGTTTTCCTGAGATGGAACTAACATTTACTGAGCACTTGGTATGTAACAGGCATGTTACAAACATCATCTCACGAAATTCTCAACATTCCTATGAGGTGTTATATCATCCCTATTTTACAATAGGGCTGGGCCTGAGGCTCGGAGAGGTGAAGTAACTTAGTCAAAGCCTCGTGGCTAGGAACTTAGCCTGAACTTAGTACCAAGCCTGTTTGAATGCAAAGCCCATGGTGTTTACATTCTGTTAAACTGTCTCTGAAAAAAGGCATCTTTAAAACTCACTCATGGAGACTTTGGGAATTCTCCTGCAAAAGAATTTGGATTTGGGGTAATAACAGCAGCTACCATTTTTTTGAGCATTTCCTATGTGCCAAGCACTGTGTTAAGCACTTAATAAGTGTGATCTCTAATCATCTAAACAACCATTCTTTACCTATTTTACGTATGAGGAAACCAAACGTTCGAGAAATTAAGCAACTTGCCTACAATAAAATGTTAGTAAATGGCTGAGTTCCAACTGGAGCTATTTTAAGTCCTTAGGATGAGGGCGATGCTTAGCACAGCCCTGCCAGTAGAATTTGAGCATGACTGCAAGGCTTACAGGAATTGTTTTTTTTAATGGGAGATTATAGTCCATCTATTCATAAGGCTATTCCTATCTGAAGCATCCTCCTTTTTGCTAATGTGGAGATAAACATTTTAGAAACAGACTCTCAGTTACCCATTTACCTCATTCCCTAAAATAAGCCCCAGTGAAATGATGGAATGACTATTGATGCCCACCTTATGCCGAGATGATCATTCTTTCCTTGCAGCCCCTTGCTTTTCGTCCTGGAGGAAGTTGTGCTGAATAACCACAGGAGCTGAGTCTGACCAGCTAGGAGTTACTGCTCTTCAGAGGATGGCAGCCTGTTAGGGCCTTTGGGGTTGAAAACAGAGTTTCATTGTCTTAAGTCTTTTCTGCACGAGGAGGCTCTGCTCATTTAATTCAGTACTGGGAGGTGGGGGCTGAGAGTTACAGATACTAGAGCAGATACAGCAAGACACTCC
Organism: Elephas maximus indicus; assembly: GCF_024166365.1. NCBI lineage: Eukaryota > Metazoa > Chordata > Mammalia > Proboscidea > Elephantidae > Elephas > Elephas maximus. The sequence continues at coordinate 86,954,903 of NC_064846.1, forward strand.
TGTGAGTTAGCTGCTTTTCCTCCCCTTTGGGATGATTCAAACAGAAGTTACCCTTGATAATTTCAAGTACTTCGAATATTTGCTGTCGACTGAGTAGGCATTTCATACTTACTGTCTGGAGCTGGGAGCCGGTGTTTCACTGTCCTGGAGAGTCTTCAGAACTTGTAAATATTCCACTGAAAGCAACTCATAAGGAGGCGGCAGCAGTAGGCCACTCAGAGTTCTCTAAGCAGCCTCCAGAGTACAGATCCCCATGAAGGGTCGCTGTTTCTTTGGTCCTTCGGCTACCCCTTCCAGACAGGAAAAAAAAAAAGGCTGAAACAGCAGCCAGCTTCTCCTGAAGATTCTTTCTCCCTATGAATACCCAGAAAACCACGTTATCTAGTAGTGTCCAGCCTCCTACTCCCTCATGGAACAGATGGGGACATTGAGACCCAGAGAAGGACATGCCTGGTAAATACACTGTATCCACATCAAATCAGTGGGCTTTCTTGGCTCTAAATATGAAGAATAAAGATATTAAAAGTAACTTGTCTGCATTCAAAGAGCACATTTTGATAATTCAGTATAGCATTTCTGGAGTATAAAAATCTACTAATTCTCAGGCTATTTTTCTGTCCCTTATAAAATTAGTTGTTGAAACTCATATGGCAAAGATTTATTACTATTTATTATTATTACTTTCACCACCACCATCATTCAAAAAAAAATCATTATCATTCAGTTATTCAGAAACCTTAATTTCTCAAACTCAACCTTAAGAAAGGATGAGGGGCAGCATGTAGTTAGCTTTATTTCACAAATGAATATATAGAGGCAAGGATATTGAGTGAAACCCAACCACCTGTGGAACTAAACTTCTAGGAGTTGCTTCATTTTCCCTGCTCTAGAAAATATTGGCACCAATTTCCCAAATACCACCTGCCAACAAAATTATCTCAACTGCTCCCAAAGATGGAGGGAGTATAGTGTAAGGAACTGGCAAAGTGCCCCACTCCCACCATATCACACACATATTAAAAAACAACACCAAATAAATAATACCGCCCCCAACACACACACACACACAGCCCAAAAAAGAAAATAAAAACTCTTTTCCATCACCCTAAGTTCTGGGCTTTCCACTATTTGAGGCTCATTCCTTTAAACCGCTTTTTTTTCATGCAAATTCCTTGAAATAAATAACCCATTAAGCAGTATTAACCATTCACATATTCAGTGTGAATTCATGTATCTAAATTCAGCTGCTTAGCGGTGGCAGGACCTTAGAAAAATAAAGCCCAGGTAGATTTTAATGGGGGTGGTGGGGTGAGGGGGCAGTTACTTTGAATGAAGTAGAGTGTTAGAGAGTGGAGGAGCCAGGGCTGGGCAGTGTGAGGGGGAGTGCCTGGCAGGGTTACTGAAAAAGAAGGAAGGACGTATATGCTCCAGACAAGCTTTGCCAACCTCCCCACTGGGCTCATACCTTGTCTTATTCCTCCCAGAAGTGATGACTTCAGCAGCTGTCAGAACTGAGGCACAAATCTGCTAGCCTCGGTCTATTTGTCATAACCTCCCAATTCACACTGGAAAGGATCTTCATTTATTTGGTGCTTTTCAGTGGGAAATAGATCCCAACCATCTTTATATGTTTATAAGCCTAAGCAAGCATATGTTTAGACGTGGATTTTACCCTCCTGTGAAGACCTGCCACTTTAATGGACATCTCAGTGGCATCTTTTCCAGATTGGAGGGGAGTGTGAAGAAGGAAAGAGGGCAGCTCTCATGAAGCATTGCTGGAAACAAAACAAAACGAAACAAAATTCCACAAACCGCCTCTACTCTGTTACAAAATCCAATCCAGAGCAGCCTATGATCTGTCCACTGCTTTGGACAACAGCCCAGGGAAGCTGACAAGGGTTCATCTTAAAATTAAGTGGAGTAGTCAATTTCTTACAAGGATGTCACCTGCCCCAAAGCACCTCCCCACTGTCTGTCAGCTGAAATATTGTTCACTAAGCCAAACCAAACCAAACCCAGTGCCGTCGAGTTGATTCCGACTCATAGCAACCCTATAGGACAGAGTAGAACTGCCCCATAGAGTTTCCAAGGAGTGCCTGGTGGATTCGAACTGCCAACCCTTTGGTTAGCAGAGTAGCACTTAACCACTATGCCACCAGGGTTTCCTATTGTTCACTACAGATGAGTAAATAAGCACCAGTGAGCCCATGCTTACCTTCTTATTGGATAATCTGCCCCTGACTCTACCTATCTCAGAAGGCTGTTGTTAGGGACAGAGAACATTATATATATGGACAGCACTTTGTAAACTAAACTAGGCCAAATAGCTATAAGGAGTTATGAGTTCTTATCTATTCTTAAGGTAGATAGAGCAAAGGGTCATTGTCAGAGGTGTTAAAGGAGTTACTAAAATCATTGAATTATGAGGCTAAAAAAGGCCTTTAGAAACCTTTAGTCCAATACCCTGATTGTTCAACTGATATAAATGGGAGTTTGGAGAGGGAAAAGGACCTGTACAAGGTCAACAGGAATTAGTGGCAGGACTAAGAGAAAATCCCAGGACTACCTCTTCTGGGCCGTAGTCTCTTGCTACCATTTCACATTTTCTACCTTTTTCTTGCTCTGTCTCCTCACCTTTCTCACTACTTCCAGCTCCCAAGCACTGCTCTTCATGTCCTGAACTGTAAACACAGAGGCTGAACTGCCATGCACTATTAAATAGCAGGACTGCTCCTTTTTAGAGGCCATAGAATTAATGTGATCAATTAAGATTCCCCCCTCACAGGCTGTGTACAGCACAGCTTGTGTGAGTCAGGAACTTAGGAATCCTTCTGAACTAAGGAGTGTCATATGTCTAACAGTCTGTACTTTTGAATCTCACTCGGCTAGTACACACTGCTCTCGACTATTGACTACCTAACACACTAAATAGAAAACTTGTATACTCAGGGTAGGATTATCTCCCCTCCCTTAGCGAGGTTCCAGATAAGACATGAGAGTTCTTTGTTTCTGGTCAGAATAGATCGTACTTGAAAAAAATTAACTGTTTTAGAGTTAGGGGTGGGTTGAGAGGAGGGTGGTGTGTTGAGTTCTAAAGTTAAGGCCAGAGGAAATAATTGCCTATGCAAGATTATATGCGGTCACTTGGGAGTTCCACTTGTGAAAAAAATCTCCTTAACTTTTCAAATATTGTATCTGAAGTTCCACCATTATCTGTTTATTATCACTGCCCCATTTCATACATGAGATTGCCATTGTGCAAGCACCTATTATTAAAACTGAGTATCTAACAATAAGAGCAAAAATCATATCCACCAGCATCCCCTTTTCCTTTCATGCCACACATATTAAAAAAATCTAAACGTCAGCAGCTGTCAATATTTTCTTTAAAATTCATCATGAAAAACCTTAGTTTGCCCTTCCTCACCGGTATACATTAGTTCCAGTCTGCCAGAAGAGACTGAGATGAATTGATATGACCTGGAAGTAGATAAAGTCCATGACAGTTACACTAACTTTTCTTTCAAGAATTTAATAGAATCACTTTGAATATCTCAAAAGTCAAGTTTTCTCATCTTCCTAAGGCATGCCCAGTTTCCATGATGAAATGTTAATGTCCTACCAGATTTCTATTGATTAGCGAAGCAGGAGCTTAGATTTATTAAGGCCAAAAGAATATTCAATAGCCAAGAAAGGGGTACAGAGTGCTGTTAGAAATCCTATTTCAAAGTTAGAACATATCCACGATCCCCGGATCATCTGTGTGCCCTTTAATATTTAAATTCCAAACAACAGTTCTACCTATCTTTGCTTCAAAAAGAAAGCCACTTGACAGGAACATAATGAGTATATGTCCACATTTTTGATAGCGTGGAATCAGGGCTGGCTTCTGAGAGCCTGTTGTTAAATTTTGAGGAAGTTTGTGAGCTGGTTAAAACTTCAAGTAACTTGAAATTGGCCATGGTGGGAGAACATACATCACGACAAATCAGGGCTTTTTTATTTTATTTATTTTCAAGAGAGCCAGATATTAAAAGTGTATTAGCTTCTACTGTTTCATGGACTTGATATGGCTATTTGCCACTGACATATAAAAAGTATCACTGTGTGATATTAGTCATTCCAGCTTTCGTTTGATTAATGGTAACATGGTATGATGACTTCCATCCTTTTACAGTTAAACTATTTATGTCTTTATATTTGAAATGAGCTTCTTGTAGTTATATACTTGGCATACACTTGGGTTGTGCTTTTTATCCGATCTGTCAATCTCTGCCTTTTAATTGTTTCTGCCCTTTTTAAATTATTCAAGTATTTTTTGTGATAGTATTTTAGCTCCATTTTTGGCTTATTAGCTACAATTTGCCATTCTCCCTTCAAAATATATTTTATCACTTCATGTGTAGTATAAGAACTATTTCTCCCTCTCTGTGCCCATATGCCATTTTCATATATTTTATTTCTGCATATGTTATAAGCACCACAATACATTTATTTTTGTCCTTGGAGTTAATTATCTTTTAAAAAGACTTAAGCAATAATAAAAGAATCTTATGTATATTAACCATGTAATTACCATTTCTGATGTTCATCATTCCTTTGTGTAGATCCATGTTTCCATCTGGTATTGTTTTCCTTCTGGCTGAAGTACTTCCTTTAACATTTCTTGTAGTACACATGTGCTTGTAACAAATTCTTTCAGCTTTTATATATCTTAAAATGTCTTTATTCCACCTTCATTTTTATAAAATGAGTTTGATGGTATTGTAGCTTGCTTGCTTCCTTTCATGACTGGTAATTTGTTTTTATTGGGGGCAGTGGTGGTTCAGTGATAGAAAACTCACCTTCCATGTGGAAGACCCAGGTTTGATTCCCAGCCAATGTGCCACATACATAGCCACCACTCATCTCTCAGTGGAGACTTGTGTGTTGCAATGATACTAAACAGGTTTCAGTGGAGCTTCCAGACTAAGATGGACTAGGAAGAAAGGCCTGAGGATCTACTTCCAAAAATAAGCCAATGATCCACAATGGTTAGATCCCCAACTGATCATGGGCATGGCACAGGACCATTGAGATGGTGCAGGACTGGGCAGTGTTTCCTTCCATTGTGCATGGGGTCACCATGAGTTGGGGCCAACACGATGGCAGCTAACAACAACAACCATTTTTGATTGAATGCCAGATATGAGTTTTACCTTTTTGGGGGTGCTGGATATTTTCTGTTCCTATAAAAATTCTTGAGCTTTATTCTGGGCCACTTTTAAGGTACTTTGAAAGAGTCTGATTATCTCAGGCCTTGGTTTTAAGATTTGTTAGACAGGATCAGGGCAGCATTTATTCCCCATTACTGAGGCAAGACCCTTCTGAGTACCTTATTCCCTTTGAACTATGAGGTTTTTCAACCGGACTGTTGGAAAATAGCACTAATCCTACATGAGCACTAGATATGATTATTTGTATTCCTATTAATTCTTTCTCCAGTAGTTTCCTTATCTGCATGCAGTAATGAGTACTCTGTTGAATACTCAAAGGGGACTCTCTGAAGCTCTCTAGTTCTTCTTCTCCAGTTGTCTCATCATCTCCAGTGGTGTTCTGTCTTGTGCATTCTAGCCAACTTGGTCTACCTAAACTCTCAGCTTTGTTTCCCCAACACAGGGAATTGGCTAGACTCTGCCTGGGTTCTCCCTCCTTGTTTTGTGGCATGGGAATTCTCTCAAAACAGTCAGCTGAAGCAATCATACGGCTCACTTCATTTGTTTCCCATTTCTCAGGGATCACTGCCCTTTGTGGCTGGATATCCAGTGTCTTAAAAAATGTTGTTTTATGTATTTTGACTGGGCTTTTTTGGTTGCTTTAGGCAGGAGGGTAAATCTGGTTCTTATTACTCTATCTTGGTCAGATGTGAAAGTTGAGGGAATCAAATGTGATCTGATATTTAAGGTAGCTTTTTAAACATGTCTTCCTTCGTAGTTATGTAGATGTTGTCTTCGATATGTCTGTGGGCTTGAATGCTACTTAAGATGAGACTGAATGCGGGAAAGCAAGGTTATTGGCCATGATGTCTTCCACATTTAAAAGGGAGGGTGTGGCTTATAAAATGTCATAGTGTTTTTTGTTTTTCCTTTCCAACACTCATTCCTTCTTTTTATAGTTACCACATATTAATTTTTCTCTGATGAAACATCCCTTCCTCACACTCAGTATTGGTAGGAACTGTAAGGCTGACATCATTCTAACTCAGTACCCAAGTCTCTCCTGAGGTTCACCCTTCAAATACTAGACAAGCCCTTAAAACAAAATGAGACTAAATGGGCATGACAACCCAGGGGCAAGAATGAGAAGGAAGGATGGGACAGGAAAGCTGGTAATGGGGAACCCAAGGTCAAGAAGGAGAGAGGGTTGACGTGTTGTGGGGTTGGCGAACAATGTCACAAAACTATATTTGTATTAATTGTTTAATGAGAAATTAACTAACTCTGTAAACATCTAAATTATAATTAAAAAAAAAAAAAGACTGACATTGCAGCAAGCAAGTTTGGCACATGACCCAGATCTGGCTAATCAGAATCACTGTCCTCTAAGCCATAAATATTTGCTTTTTTTAAGAATGGATAAATTGCCCTTTTTTCCTTGTTGCTGTAAAAAAATATTAGCACTACACAATTACAAAAATACCTGGGGGAGGAGGGCGGAGAAGGGAGTTAACAGTTGACAAACAAATATAGAAGTACATTATTTGTATGAGAATACAGTGATTGCAGAATTTTGCTGGAACTATTAGAAAGAGAACATTTCTTTCCACTGGAATTTCATTGAATATATTAATAGAGCTGCTAGACTCCACCCCCTGCCAAGGCACACATACACAGAAAGAAAAATAGAGACTAAATTTTGTGGGATTTTTGAGGCCTTAGATCTTCTTAGAGTTTTCAATTACAAATTAATTCCCTTTATTGCTAATGCCAGTTTGAGTTGGGTTTCCACCAATTGCAAACAGAAAGGTCTGATTCATACATGATTGATTGTCTTGGTTATTTAGTGCTGCTATAATAGAAATACCACAAGTGGATGGCTTTAACAAACAGAAATTTATTATCTCACAGTTTAGGGGGCTAAAAGTTTTAATTCAGGACGCCACCTCCAGAGGAAGTCTTTCTTTCTCTGTTGGTTCTGGGGGAAGGTCCTTGTCATCGATCTTCCCCTGGTCTAGGAACTTTCCAGCACAGGGATCCTGGGTCCAAAGGATGTGCTCCCCTCCTGGTTCTTCATTCTTGGTGGCATGAGGTCCCCCTCCTTTCTGCTTGCTTTTCTCTTTTATATCTCAAAAGAGATTGGCTTAAGATACAATCTAATCATGTAGATTGCATCCTGCTTCATTAACATTACTGTCTCTAATCCTGCCACATTAACATAATAGAGGTTAGGATTTACAACACAAAGAATAATCACATTAGATCACAAAATAGTGGACAACCACACAATACTGGGAATCATGGCCTAGCCAATTGACACACATTTTGGAGGGACACAATTCAATCCATAACAGTGATCATTGATTTTACAGATGACTAAAATACAAAGCGTTCAATCCTGAGACACAAATAGTATGATTTCAGGGAAGGGAGAAGTTGTAATAAAATATAGTTGTTATTGACAGTTGCTGTCCAGTCCATTCTGACTTGTGGCGATCCCATGTGTTACAGAGTAGAACTGTTCAATAGGATATTCTTGGCTGTAATCTTTACAGAAGCACATTACCAGGCCCTTTCTTGTGTAGTACTACTGGATGGGTTTGAACCATTAACCTTTAGGTTAACAGTCAAGCACAAAGTGTTTGTGCTGCCCAGTAACCTTATTAAAATATAAAATTACCAGTTCCTGTGTACATATTTTATAAATACAATAAGATATGATGTTGTATATACATCATTTTATTTATTTATTTTAAATTTTTATTGAGCGTTGTGAAAGTTTACAAATCAAGTCAGTCTCTCATACAAAAATTTATACACACCTTGCTTTATACTCTTAGTTGATCTCCCCCTAATGAGACAGCACACTTCTCTCCACCATCTATTTTAGTGTCCATTGAGCCAGCCGCTGACCCCCTCTACCTTCTCATCTCCCCTCCAGACAGGAGCTGCCTACATAGTCTCATGTATCTGCTTGATCCGAGAAGCTCACTCCTCACTATATCATTTTCTATCCTATAAAAACTAATCCCTGTCTGAAGAGTTGGCTTTGGGAATGGTTCCAGTCTTAGGCTAACAGAAGGTCTGGGGACCATGACCTCTGGGGTCCTTTGAGTCTCAGTCAGACCATTAAGTCTGATCTTTTTACGAGAATTTGAGGGCTCCATCCCACTGCTCTTCTGTTCTCTCAGGGATTCACTGTTGTGTTCCCTGTCAGGGCAGTCACTAATTGTAGCTAGGCACCATCTAGTTCTTCTGGTCTCAGGCCGATGTAGTCTCTGATTTATGTAGCCCTTTCTGTCTCTTGGGCTCATAATTACCTTATGTCTTCGTATTCTTCATTCTCCTTTGCTCCAGGTGGGTTGAGACAAATTGATGCATGTTAGATGGTCACACGCTTGAGTTTAAGACCCCAGACGCCACTCTCCAAAGTGGAATGCAGAATGTTTTCTTAATAGATTTTATTATGCCAAATGACTTAGGTGTGCCCTGAAACCATGGTCCCCAAACCCCAGCCCCTGCTATGCTGGCCTTAAAAGCATTCAGTTTATTCAGGAAGCTTCTTTGCTTTTGGTTTAGTCCAGTTGTGCTGACCTCTCCTGTATTGTGTGTTGTCTTCCCATTCACCTTAATAGTTCTTGTCTACTATCTAATTAGTGAATAGCCCTCTCCCTCCCTCCCTCCCCACTCTCATAACCGTCAAAGAATATTTTCTTCTCTGTTTAAACTATTTCTCGAGTTCTTATAATAGTGGTCTCATGCAATATTTGTCCTTTTGCAGCTGACTAATTTCAATCAGCATAATGCCTACCAGATTCCTCCATGTTAGGAAATGTTTCACAGATTCATCATTGTCCTTTAGCAATGCGTAGTATTTCATTGTGTGACTATACCATAATTTATTTATTCATTCATCGTTTGATGGGCACTTTGGTTGCTTCCATCATTTTGCTATTGTAAACGATGCTGCAGTGAACATGGGTGTGCATATATCTGTTCATGTAAAGGCTCTTAATTCTCTAGGATATATTCCAAGGAGTGGGATGGCTGGATCATATGGTAGTTCTATTTCTAGCTTTTTAGGGAAGCGCCAAATCAATTTCCAGAGTGGTTGTACCATTTGACATTCCCACCAGCAGTGTATAAGTGTTCCAGCCTCTCCACAATCTCTCCAACATTTATTATTTTGTGTTTTTTGGATTAATGACAGCGTTGCTGGAGTGAGATTGAATCTTATTGTAGTTTCGATCTGCATTTTGCTAATGGCTAATGATCGTGAGCATTTTCTCACGTATCTGTTAGCTACCTGAATGTCTTCTTTAGTGAAGTACCTGTTCATATCCTTTGCTCATTTTTTAATTGGATTATTTTTCTTTTTGTTGTTGAGTTTTTGCAGTATCACGTAGATTTTAGAGATCAGACACTGATCAGAAATATCATAGCTAAGAACTTTTTCCCAGTCTGTAGATAGTCTTTTTACTCTTTTGTTGAAGTCTTTGGATGAGCATAGGTGTTTGATTTTTAGGAGCTCCCAGTTATCTAGTTTCTCTTCTGATGTTTGTGCATTGTTAGCAATGTTTTGTATATTGTTTATGCCATGCATTAGGGCTCCTAGCATTGTCCCTATTTTTTCTTCCATGGTCTATATCGTTTTTAATTTTATATTTAAGTCTTTGATCTATTTTGAGTTAGTTTTTGTGCATGGCGTGAGGTATGGGTCTTGTTTCATTTTTTCACAGATGGATATCCAGTTATGTCAGCACCATTTGTTAAAGAGACTGTCTTTTCCCCATTTAATGAACTTTGGGCCTTTGTCAAATATCAACTGCTTATATGTGGATGGATTTATGTCTGGATTCTCAATTCTGTTCCATTGGTCTATGTACCTGTTGTTGTACCAATACCAGGCTGTTTTGACTACTGTGGAGGTATAATAGGTTCTAAAATCAGGTAGTATGAGGTGTCCCACTTTGTTCTTCTTTTGGTAATGCTTTACTCAGCCAGGACCTTTTCCCCTTCTGTATGAAGTTGGTTATTTGTTTCTCCATCTCATTAAAAAATGATGTTGGAATTTGGGTAGGAATTGAGTTCTATCCATATATCACTTTTCGTAGAATAGACATTTTATAATGTTAAGACTTCCTATTGATGAGCAATGTATGTTTTTCACTTATGTATGTTTCCTTTGGTTTCTTGCAGTAGTGTCTTGTAGTTTTCTTTGTATAGGTCTTTTACATCTCTGGTAAGACTTATTCCTAAGTATTTTTTCCTTCTTGGGGGCTACTGTAAATGGTATTGATTTGGTGATTTCCTCTTTGATGTTTTCTTTGTTGGTATAGAGGAATCCAACTGATTTTGGTATTTTTATCTTATACCCTGATATTCTCCTGGGCTCTTCTATTAGTTTTAGTCATTTTCTTGAGGATTCTTTAGGGTTTTCTGTGTATAATATCATGTCATCTGCAAATAGAGATACTTTTACTTCTCCTTACCAATGTGGATGCCCTTTATTTCTTTATCTAGCCTAATTGCTCTGGCTAGGACTTCCAGCACAATGTTGAATAAAAGTGGTGATAAGGGGCATTCTTGTCTGGTTCCAATTCTCAAGGGGAATGCTTTTGGACTCTCTCCATTTAGGATGATGTTGGCTGTTGGCTTTGTATAAATGCCTTTTATTACGTTGAGGAATTTTCTTTCTATTCTTGTTTTGCTGAGAGTTTTTATCATGAATGGGTGTTGAATTTTGTCAAATTCCTTTTCTGCCTCAATTGATAAAATCATGTGTTTCTTGTCTTTTATATATGATGGTTTACATTAATTGTTTTTCTAATGTTGAATCATCCTGCATACCTGGTATGAATCCCATTTGGTCATGGTGAATTATTTTTTTGATATGTACATCATTTTATTTAATCTCCATAAGAGGCTGATTCTGTAGGCATTTATTCCCATTTAACTTATGAAAAAAATGAACCTCAGAGAGATTAGGTAACTGCCCCCAAGATCAGAGCTCTAGAAAATGACAGAAACAAAGATATAAACTCTCTGTCTCACTTAAGTTCTTTTCACACTTAATTATACTGCAGTTGTGAGTTTGAGGAAACTAAAAGGGCTTTGTGAAGAAATGGAGACCTTGAAGGATGGGGATTGGAGGAGAAGGAAAGTATTCTAGGTAGCAAGAATTTCAAAGAACAAAGGGATAGAACAGATTTAGAGATGGTTGGACCTACAAGGGGAGAAGTAGGAGATGAAAGAGAGAAGTTGGCCAAATGCTCTAGGACCAAGCTTCTGGAACTGTCTAATAGCACCTACTCCAGACCCTCTTTGGCTGATAAAATTTGCGGATCAGCTGTTCTTTTCATCCTAGTGTCTCCACATCAACTTTGTTTCTTGATCACTCTCTCCCAGTTTTTGTTTTAATTCTCATCCAGGCACAGTCATAAGCAAGCTTGGGAGTGAGACAGCCCAATTCATTAATTGACAAAGGAGCTGACACAGAAAATTGATGTCACATTTTACTAATTTCTTTACATGCCTCATACTCTTGTTTTTTAATTGGCTTCATCCAATATATTTTCCCCTTGTGTCTGTCAGTTTGTCATACTGAGGTAGCTTGCATGTTTCTGTGATGCTGGAAGCTATGCCACTGGTATTCAAATATCAGCAGAGTCACCCAAGGTGGGCAGGTTTCAGCTGAGCTTCCAGACTAAGACAGACTAGGAAGAAAGACCTAACAGCATACATCTGAAAAAATTAGCAAGCGAAAACCTTATGAACAGCAGAGGAATATTGCCTGATATTGTGCTGGAAGATGAGCCCCTCAGGTTAGAAGTCACTCAAAATACAACTGGGAAGAGCTTCCTCCTCAAAGCAAAGTCAACCTTAATGAAGTGGATAGAGTAAAATTTTCAGGACCTTCATTTACTGATGTGGCATGACAAATTGAGAACAAAAAGCTGCAAACATCCATTAATAATCAGAATGTGGAATATATGAAGTATGAATCTAGGAAAATTGGAAATCGTCAAAAATAAAATAAACATAGATATCCTAGATAGATACTTTAGGCATTAGTGAGCTGAAATGGACTAGTATTGACAATTTTGAATTGGACAATCATATGGCCTACTATGCCAGGAATGACAACTTGAAGAGGAATGGTGTTGCATGCATCATAAAAAAAAGTTTCAAGATCTATCCTGAAATACAGCACTGTCAGTAATAGGACAATATCCATACACCTACAAGGAAGACCATTTAATATGACTATTATTCAAATTTATGCATCAACCACAAAGACCAAAGATGAAGAAATTGAAGATTTTTACCAAATTCTGCAACCTAAAATTGATCAAACATGCAATCAGGATGCACTGATAATTTTTGGTGATTGGAATGAGAAAGTTGGAAACAAAGAAGAAGGAACAGTACTTGGAAAATATGGCCTTGGTGATAGAAATTATGCTGGAGATTGCATGATAGGATCTTGCAAGACCAATGACTTCTTCATATGCAAATACCTTTTCTCAACAACATAAACAGTGACTATACACGTGGACCTGGGTGGATGGAATACACAGGAATCAAATCGACTACGTCTGTGGTAAATGACAATGGAAAAGCTCAATATCATCAGTCAGAACAAGACCAGGGCCAGTTGCAGAACAGACCATTAGTTGCTTCTACACAAATTCAAGTCGAAGCTGAATAAAATTAGAACAAGTCAACAAGAGCCAAAGTACAATCTTGAGCATATCTCTCTTGAATTTAAACACCATCTCAAGAATAGGTTTGACACATTTAACACTAATGACCGAAGACCAGAGGAGTTGTGGAATGACATCAAAGATATCATAGGTGAAGAAAGCAAAAAATCATTAAAAAGAAAGAGCAAAACGGATATCAGAAAAGACTCTGAAACTTGCTCTTGAATGTAGAGTAGCTAAACCATTTAAAGGAAGACTCACTGACAACCTGCAATATGCAGATGACATAACCTTGCTTGTTGAAAGTGAACAGGACTTGAAGCACTGATGAAAATCAAAGGCTACAGCCTTCAGTATGGATTGCGCCTCAACATAAAGAAAGCAAAAATCCTCACAACTGGACCAATGAGCAGCATCATGATAAACGGAGAAAAGATTGAAGTTGTCAAGGATTTAATTTTACTTGGATACGTCTTTTGATTTCTTGATGGCTGCTTCCATGGCTGTTGATTGTGGACCCATTTGCCACGGCACTGGGTCCACAATCAACAGCCATGGAAGCAGCCGTCAAGAAATCAAAAGACTTATTGAATTGGGCAAATCTATTGTAAAAGACCTCTTTAAAGCGTTAAAAAGCAAAGATGTCACCTTGAAGACTAAGGTGCACCTGACCCAAGCCATGGTATTTTCAATCGCCTCATATGCATATGAAAGCTGTACAACGAATAAGGAAGACTGAAGAAGAATTGATGCCTTTGTATTGTGGTGTTTGTGAAGAGCATTGAATATACCATGGACTGCCAAAAGAATGAACAAATCTGTCTTGGAAGTACAGCCAGAATGCTCCTTAGAAACAAGGATGGCGAGACTTCATCTCACATACTTTGGACAGGTTTTCAGGAGGGATCAGTCCCTGGAGAATGACATCATGCTTGGTAAAGTGGAGGGTCAGTGAAAAAGACGAAGACTCTCAAGGAGATGAATTGATTGACACAGTGGCTCCAACAATGTGCTCAAGCATAACGAAGATTGTGAAGATGGTGCAGGACCAGGCAGTGTTTCGTTCTGTTGTACATAGGGTCACATGAGTTGGAACTGGCTTGACAGCACTCAGCAACAACAACATACCAGGCACTGGCCATTTTTCAAATGTTACCTTATTTTATTCTCATAATGATCATAATGAGATAAGGATATACCATCATTTCCATTTTATTAACAAAGAAAATGGAGCATAGAGATATTAAGTAATTTTCTCAGCATTACACAGCAAGTATGGTATTGAACTGGGATTTCTACCTAGGCAATCTTGGTTCCACAAACTGCATGCTTAATCACTACACTACAAAAGGTGCTAAAGACTAGCAGTTGCTACCCGTACTGCTCTCATAGGGCAATGTTTTCATTTCTCCTCTTGGTGTTACAGGCATTCCCAGAGATCTTTCAGTGACTCTCCCGATGTGACCAGGCCCTAAAAGATACATGTCTGGTAAGCAGTCCTCCCTCAACCAATCCCATCTTTTTGGGGTAAAACTCAGACAGTATGACTCATGGAGACTGGACATTTTAAAATGCATGGCTAATGCCTGGATATTACTCATATCTATTTTGCATTATAGTCAGTTACTTTTACAGGACGACTGAGGCAGTGATAAACATCAGTCCCCTTTTGAACATTGGTGCATTGTACAAACATATTGGACATCTGGAGACATTGTTTGGAATCCTATCCTACCCAATGTCAGGACACAGACTGTGCTTCTACTTAAAGTTGGAAGGAAACGCGGAAGTGATTGAAAATTTAACGGAGTATATTGGAGTTGAAGCATTCGGTCTTTTTAATTTTGTTTTTAATTGTGCTTTAGGTGAAACTTTACAGAGCAAATTAGTTTCTTATTAAACAGTTAATACACAAATTATTTGGTGACATTAGTTGCCAACCCCGGCATGTGTCAACACTCTCCCCTTCTCCATCCCAGATTCCCTGTTTCTATTCGTCCAGTTTTCCTGTCTCTTCCTGCCTTCTCAACTTTGGTTTTGGGCTGGTGTGCCCATTAGTCTCATATACATTATTGAACTATAAAGCACATTCCTCATGTGTGCTATTGTTGGCCCTATAAACCTGTCTAATCTTTGGCTGAAGGGTGAACCTGAGAGGACCTCTCAGGGTTTTTCCAGTCTCTGTCAGACCACCGCCTGTTTGTTTGTGTGTGTGTGTGTGTGTGTGTGAATTTGAATTTTATTCTACATTTTTCCCCTGCTGAGAATTTTTGCATCTATATTCATGAGAGACATGGGTCTGTAATTTTCTTTCTTTTGTGGTGTCTTTACCTTGTTTTGGTATGAGGGTTATGCTGGCTTCATGGAATGTATTTGGAAGTATCTCTTCCTTTTCTATGCTCTGAAATAGTTTCACTAGTACTGGCATAAGTTCTTCCCTGACTGTTTGGTAGAATTCTCCAGTGAAGCCAGGGCTTTTTTTGTTGTTGTTGTTGGGCATTTTACTAACTTTTCGATCTCTTGTTATGGGCTTATTCAGATATTCAACATCATTTTGTGTTAGTTTGGGTAGGTAGTGTGTTTCTAGAAATTTGTCCATTTCCCCTAGGTTTTCAAATTTGTTGGAGTATTATTTTTTATAGTACTCTGTTAAGATCCTTTTTAATTTCGGTTGGGTCTGTTGTAATGTCCCCATTTCATTTCTTATTTGGGTTATTTGTTTCCTCTCCTGTTTTTCTTTTGTCAGTTTGGCCCATGGTTTGTCGATCCTTTCAAAGAACCAACTTTTGCTTTGTTGATTCTGTGTATTGTTTTTCTATTCTCTTTTTCATTTGTTCTGCTCTGGTCTATTACTTCCTTTCTTCTGGTGGTTATGGGCTTCTTTTGTTGTTCTCTGTCTCTTTGTTTGAGTTGTAGGGATGACATTTTGTTTTTGTCCCTTTCTTCTTTTTTGATATGTATGTCTATTGCTATAAATTGACCTCTGGGCACTGACTTTGCTATGTCCCAAAGGTTTTGGTATTATTTGTTTTCATTCTCATTTGATTCTAGAAATTTTTTAATTCCATTTTTGATTTCTTCTATTACCCGGTAGTTTTTAAACAGGGCATTATTCAGTTTCCATGCCTTTCACTTTTTTCCTTGCTCTTCCTGTTATTAATTGCTACTTTTATGGCATCGTGATAACAGAAGATGCTTTGCATTATCACAGTGTTTTGGAATTTGTTGAAGGTTGCTTTGTGACCTAAAAAAAAAAAAAAAAAGATGTGGTCTATTCTGGAGGACATTCCATGTGCATTGGAAAAGAATGTATACTTTGCTCCCATGATGGAGTGTTCTATATATGTCTATGAGGTCAAGACGGTTGATCGTGGCCTTGTTTCCCCTTTGTATGTGACTTTTCTTTTTTTTTTTTTTTTGAGCAACTCTCAGAATTGTTTGTATTGGGTTTTGGTGAGTGTAATTTTGATATGTATTGGTGATTTTCTTTTGGGGTTTATCCTATATGGGATTTGTTGAGCTTCTCGAATGGTCAGCTTTTCATCTTTCTTGATAGTAGAGAGGCTTTCTGTCAGCAGATCTTCAATGATCTTCTCTGTGTTTTCCATTTTCTCTTCCTGTTCAGGAACTCCTCTAACATACAAATTTTTGCTCTTGATTGTATCCTACGTAGTTCTTAGGGTTTCTTCCTTCTTATTCATACCTTTCTCTGATTTTTCCTGAAACAAAATGGCATCCATGGTTTTGCCTTCAATTTCACTGATTCTGTCTCTCATTGTTTCAAATTTGCTCCTAAAACCTCCTATTACATTGTGCGTTTTCTGAAATTTTCTTGTTTATCCTTTGAATTTCTATTTGCTGTTTTAGTATGGTTTCTAATTCTTTATTTATTTTGATATTCTTGTATTATTTTTCTGAATTCTTCTATTGCTTTGTTTTTCCCCTTGATTTTGGCTATGTTTTGGTTGGTTTTGTCTGTGTTTTCCATGATTTTGTCTGTGTTTTCCTTGATTTCTTTCCTAATTGCCTGGAGAGCGTTGAATATTAGACTTTTTTAAAAAATTGTGATATAGGTCAGAGTTTACAGAACGAATTAGTTTCTCCTTAAATAGTTAATACACAAATTGTTTTGTGACATTGGTTGCCAACCCTGCAATGTGTCAGCACTCTTCCCTTCTCTGCCTCAAGTTTCCTGTTTTCATTTTTCCTGTCCCTTTCTGCCTTCTCATCTTTGTTTGTGGGCTGGCCAATTAGTCTCATATACATGATTGAAGCATAAAGCATGCCCCTCATATGTGTTATTGTTGGCCCAATAGTCCTGTCTTTGGTCATAGACCTGTATGTGGTCAGTCTTTGGTTGAAGGATGAACTCCAGGAGTGACTTCAGTACTGAGTTAAAAGGGTGTCCAGGGGACATACTCCCGGGATTTCTCCAGTGAATATTAGACTTTTGAATTCCCTATCAGGTAGTTCCAGTGTCTTTTCTTCTGCCAGAAGGTCATATGTTGTTTTATTCTCTTTACTTACTGGGGCCATCTTATTCTATTCTTTTACATGTTTTGATACTGTCTGCTGTCTCCTTGACATTCAAATATTATTTTCTTTATTTATTGATTGCATGTTTGCTTCATCCTGCTTTTTTGTTTTATTTAGTTATGTCTGAGTGGTGAGCCGTGTGTGCTTTGTTGCTTGCTCATTCGTGGGCATGATAGTTCTCATCACCTGGTCCAAGTGTGCTGGGCCAGTCACTTATCTATGGTGCAGCAGGGCAGGTACAGAAGGGAGGGAAGGGGTGGAAATGGGTCATTGGTCTGCAGTGTGAACTGGGCTGGGGGCTGGAGTAGGGCCAAGAAAGTCAGTAGGGGGGGGGTCCCGAGCCAGCAGGGAGTGGCCTGGGGACTGCGCCAGGTCTTCTCATGGCTGCAGTGGTTGGCAGGCGTGAGTTTGGAGCTGGCAGGGGGGCTAGGGTTGGGGGCAGGTTCCCTTGGGGCTGTGGTGGGCAGGAGGAGGGTCCTGAGCCAGCAGAGAGGGGCCTGGGGTCTGAGTCAGGTCCCCTCAGGGCCGTGATGGGCTGCAGGAGGGATAAGGAGCCAGCGGAGGGGGGGCACTGGGTTCCAGGCTACATCCCCTTGGAGCTGTGGCAGGAGGAGGGAGGGGTCCTGAGCCAGTGGGGGGATGGCCTGGAGTCTGGTTGGTGGGAGAGATCCAGAGCAGGTGGGGGGGTTCTTGGGGTGTTCCCTGTTCCTCTAAGGGCTGCAACCAGCAGTGGGAAGGGTCCAGAGTGGGTGAGGAAGGGCCTGGGGTCCAGGCCAGTTCCCCTTCGAGCTGTGGCTGGTGGCACAGAGAAGTAGAAGGGGGGTGAAGGCAGGTGCAGAGGGGGTTAGATGGAAGAGGGCAATAGGGTGGGTTGGTACTGTGGTTCCTGGCAGTTGGGGTTGCTGGGATGGGGCAGCTATAGCCACTGTTCACCAGAGGGCTGAGGGTTGTAGGAGCATGCCCTTGTGGTTACTGGGCAAGAGAGTCTGGGTTCCTCCTTGAGTTGCAGCCAGCAAAAGTGATCCTACGTAGCCCTGGGTGCGTCCACACTGTACCTCTATCTCCTATTGGGAATTCCACGGAGGTGACTTTCTGCATGCAATGTTGTTGGTTTTATTACAAGATGGCCACACTGACTAATGCCATTTGGCCAGGAACCTCCACTCCATATCTCTATTCCTTCTCCCTTTTCTATCAGTGTCTTCTTTCTCCTCGGTAACTTCTGTTCTAATACTTTATTCCTTCATTAAGGATTCAGGGTTCCAGGACTGATGTCTGTATCTGTTTTACTTGTTTTTTCAGGTCTTTGTTACAGCAGGAAGGCTTAGTGCATCTGACAAGTCTGCCATCTGGAATCCGCCCCCGCATCAGTCTTTTTGAGCTAAAAAGAAATCTGCACTCTCTATTTTTTTCATATGCTATTAAATTGTTCTATTCCAGTGAATTCTTAATACCAATGTGGTTAATCTTAATATTAAGTTTTCAGCAATAATGGTTTTATCTGATACCTTTACTTTATCTCCAGTTGCCCCTTTCCCTGCTACAAAACCTCATTATAGCTTGTTGGGAAAGGAAAGAAAGAAGAGAAGGGAAAGAGAAACAACTGTTCAAGGCATTATAACATGCGGAGCATTTTAAATGAGGGTAAACTGAGATAAACTGAAGCCTCTCAGGTTCACACAATACTTGGGACGACACTATCTATTCTGACCCAATCATGCTACTTTTTCCCTCTATTTATTCTAAAAGTCACCCTTCCTACAGTTGCCAGTATTTAAATATGAGCTGTACCTAACCAAAACCAAACCAAACCCGCTGCCATCAAGTTGATTCCAACTCATAGCGACCCTATAGGACAGGGTAGAACTGCCCCATAGAGCTTCTAAGGAGCACCTCATGGATTTGAACTACCAACCTTTGGTTGGCAGCCACAGCACTTAATCACTATGCCACTAGGGTTTCCAGGCTGTACATAGGATAATAGAATTGTATTAATGTTAAATGTCCTAAGTTTGATAATTGCGCTATTGTTATATAAGTCACTGTACTTGTTTTTTGGAAATATACACTGAAATATTTAGAAATGAAGAGTCATGATTTTTGCAACTTATTCTCAAATGGCTCAGCAGGAAAAACAAAAGAGAAAGAAAATTTTAAAAAGCTTTTTTATATGAAAACAAACAAACAAAAGGAATTAGTCTTCCTTCTTCAACTGAAGCCTGTTAACTGTACCAACAACTCACATTTCCTTGCCCCAGGGTTGTTAGACTGGCAGTTTCTGGCAGAGCATGGACACAAACCCATGGCTCATGCTTCTAATTCTATTGTTTAAAAGTGGGTGTGATGGCATCTAAGCTTAAGAAATTTCTTTGACTTGCAACCTGTGGAAAATGAATCTTAAAATTAGGATAAAAATATTGTTGATATATTTTTATTTAAACTCAAATTTTGTTGACAAAATAACTCAGATGAAGGCTTTGTTAAATGTATAGAGCAAATGAAACAAATATAATTAATTCCTTAAGTTAATTCACAATGCATCTTACTACTTTTGAGTGTATGTGAGATGCCAGATGTTTCCAGACATGAACTGTCAAAACATGATATGTCTGCTTTAGGGAACTTTGTGAGTCAGAACTTAATTGTTTATTCTTTCTTTTTTCATTTTCTTAGACAATATTACATTCACCCTGACATCGAATACACAGACATTGTTTGAACAACGTCCAGTTAGGAAACATTGAGAATCACAGAAGTGGATAGAGAATATGTTTAATTTGGGAGTGTTCTCCAAATACAACATTATTTGAAAGTCTAACTGGATACATTACAAATGTATATCACCTTAGTTCTTTGTAGAGAACCTTGAGACTCAGGAAAAGCTACAGATTTATGAAATGGTTTTTGGCAGCAAACAGAAAGCATAAAATACGTCAGCAATGTTCAGACACATACTATTTAGTCCTCAATTTGGTAATAATGTGGCGTTCATAAAAACGTTTTCAGAGTTTGCTTTTGCTTTAAATAGTAACTCAGTCTTTCCTCCCTTTGATCATATCAATGTATGGTTGTCAGATGTACAAATTGAATTATTTTCCATCAGGCTGGTAAAAAATTAGAGAGAAAAAGAAAAATAAGCAACTTGGAAGAGTTTTCCCATTATACCTGGGCCTCCCTGGGTAACCAAGGACTGGATGGTCAAGAAACTTCAGGACAGCTGGTAACTATATTGAACATTGGAGAGTTTGTCACACTTGTGTTGTGTTAATTGAATTCCCTTTAACAGTAAGCAGCAAACCTGGTAGGTGACCTCTTAAACAGAACTGAAAAATGGGCTACTGCAAATCAATTACCATCTCAATGTTGGTGAGCAGGAGCCCATTTTTCAGGTCTGTTGAGACAGGCAGCAGGATGGACTGACAGCAACAAATGGGCGTTGGAGGAACTGTTCACAGTTACTAGGATGACTGATCTCTGATACTCAACATGAAAGCCAAACAGGGCAAAAAAAGAGCTGAAAGAACCAGACAGTAAATCACAGAGCTGGATTATGCAGCACTGGCATAGAATGCTTCAAAATGTTTGATTAATGTTGGATAGTAGATTAAATGAGACACGGTGAAGTAGATGGACAGTCATGAAGTTCATCTAGCATGGACCTGTAAGGGCCAACATCTGCTTGCTTTAATTCCAATGATGTGTTACTAGTGGGGGAAAGAAAATGATCTACTTAGAATAACATATACTCTATGCTCCCCTCCCTCTGGATAATTGATCATTTGAAAGTTTTCTATCTTTGGTTGACTATTTCCTATGTGAATTACTATCATCCCCTTTTTGACCCTATCTCAGAAAGAAAGAAAGAAAGAAAGAGAGAGAAAGGATGGGAGCGAGGAAGAGAGGAAGGAAGGAAAGAATGAAAAAAGGAAGGAGAAAAAAAGATTGCACTGCACTGTGACCACAGTCTCGTTGCATTATGGTTTCATGTGCCAGAAAGGAAAACCATGTAACAAGGTCCAGATGCTATTGATAGGACAATTGAACACTCTAAATATCACCTAGAAAAATATTTAAGGAAATTTAAGGGCATGCTTTAAATGACAAAAGCCAGGGAACTCAAAGTTTGGGCTGACTTCCTTTCTTCCTCTTGTGTTGAGAGGATAAAAAGAACAAAGGAAAGAAAATGAAAAAAAGCCAAAGAGAAAAAGAAAAGTGCCAAACAGACAATGGAAAACATTTATTTCTTAGTCATCTTGTGCTACTTAATTTTATCTACTGAAGGACACAGGAAGTTTTCTCCCTGGATTGTCTTCCTATTTCCGCACTGAAGGGAGATACATTTTTGTAAATGGTGCGTGTGCAAGGGCAGATGTCCCAGTATGCAAGGTAAGCATGGATTTATTTGTGTTTACTTATTAATCAATCTGTAGTGAACAATTTCACATGGATTTCACCACATCAAGATGTGAAATTGTTCACTATAGATTAGTAAGTAAGCACAAATAAG
Organism: Elephas maximus indicus; assembly: GCF_024166365.1. Lineage (NCBI taxonomy): Eukaryota > Metazoa > Chordata > Mammalia > Proboscidea > Elephantidae > Elephas > Elephas maximus. The sequence goes on from NC_064846.1 coordinate 86,976,847, forward strand.
CCCATGTTTACCTTGCTTACTGGGTCTTCTGCCCTGTCAGGAACTGCAAATTTAAAAAGAGGCTTTAATTCTGTAGGAAGATGCTATGTGGTTGTGAGAAAGAAGGATGTCAGCCATACCTAGAAGCAGAATATTTGATGTGGTGAAAAATGTGAAATTGTTCACTACGGATGATCTGGTAAACAAGGTAAGCACAGTGCTTACCTTGCTTATATTAGATAATCCACCCCTGTGCATGTATTATCTCTCAAGAACTTGAAACTAATTAAGAAATGGATACAAATGATTTAAACCATATTTGTGGTTTTAGTTGCACATGTGTTGCCAGAAAGTCTATCAAATAGTACATTATTTTGAATGTAAAAAAAAATGCTACAGGCAAGTTTAGGTTACTTATATTTTTCCTTAATATAAAAAAAAAAAAATAGAAAAGAGAAGGCGATTTTTAAGGGAACAAAAGGAAATGGCTACTGACAGAGAAGGAAAAAGTACATGATAGACAAAGGCAATAAGAAGAAGAACTAGACTCTACCTAGGTCCCTTAGAGTTAACTTGGTTGAGAGGAAAAAGCACAGTCCAGGTCTGTGCTCTTTTGTTCACTGAAGGTGTAATCCGGGGTAAGTCACTAAATCTTTCTTGGAAGGCCTCAGTTTTCTCAGATGTAAAGTGGGCATAATAATATTTTTGTCTACCTCAATTGTGTAGCATAAAAAAAATTCATGAAAACTTAAAGCCATACACATGTTACAATCTTAGTTTTGCTAGTGCTGATATAACATAAATACCACAAGTGGGTGGCATTAACAAACAGAAATTTATTTTCTCACAGTTTAAGTGGCTTGAGGTCCAAATTCAGGATGGTGTCTCTAGGGGAAGGCTTTCTCTTTCTGTTGGCTCTGGGGGAAGGTCCTTGTCTATTTTCAGCTTCTGTTCCTCAGTGATCTTCATGTGGCTTGGCATCTATCTTCCCCATCTTTATTTTCTTAATCCACTCCTTTTATGTCTCAGAAGGGATTGACCCAAAACACACCGTACACTAATACTGCCTCATTAACATAACAAAGAAAACCCATTTCCAAATGGGATTATAACCGCAGGTACAAGGGTTAGGATTTACAACACATATTTTGGGGGACACAATTCAACCCATAACAGGGTCTATGCGTACAATTATTTTTTCATTTATTTAGTTTTGGTGGCAATACACACAACCAAATATACATCCATTCACAATTTCTACATTTGCAGTTCGATGACATTGGTCATATACTCCAGAATGTGTCATCGTTCTCACTATCTCTACCCATATTCTTACATCATCATTACTTTGGATTCTCTGCCCCCTAAAGTGCTCATCTGTGCTTTTGAATAACTGTTGTCACATTGACTCATATAGATAATTCTTCATAAGAGTGCAATGCTCAAGACAAACATTCTTTATTAATTGAGTTAAACTGTTGTTTAGTTTAGCTATGGCTTCATAGGATAGTTGTGGTTTAAGGTTTAAAGATTATTTCTGGGCATTAGATATGGGGATCACCCCCTCCCCCAGTCTCAGTGGATCCAGTAAGTCTGGTTTCCACAGGAATTTGCAGTTCAAATCCCCAATTTCCCTCCTTTTGATCAGGATCTAACTATTGGGTCCTTAATCAAAATGTTCAGGAATGGACCGGACATCATCGGTTTCTTCTGGTCTCACAGCAGAGGAAGTAGAGGTTCACGGAGGCAATTAAACCTGCAGTCCATTTCCTTCTCTGATTCCTGAGTCTCCTTATTCCTCTGTTGTTTCAGGCAAATAGAGACCAATTGTTGTATCTCGAGTGGTGGTCGCAAGCTTTTAATACCCCAGGCACTACTCACCAAACTAGAAGGTAGAACAAAAACTCTAAAAATAAATTCAGGCCAATTGACAGTGGCATCTCTAGGGAGGTGGGGGAGATACAGACCACACTGGGTGATGCTGTCAGAGGGGATTACACCAAAATGACTGTCTATAAGACTTTTTGCAGTGTTGCAACAGAAATTTATTATTTTTTATAAAAATATCCCTATAGTTAGTTATAACAACAACAAAAAATTTAGTAAGCCCAGCTTACATGTATCAATATACCTACAAGGCTAAAACTCTATGCCAACTTACTTTTTGAGCCTTCTAATGCAGTCTGGTCAGAGCTGTCATTATTACCCAATTGCAATGATGCTACGAATCATGCATGTGGTTTCATCTGCTTGAACTATAAGCATGCACTGTTATTTTCATTGCTGCCAGTGTTTTTATAGTCATTGCCTTTGTAAAATTTTCTGATGTTTTAGCTACAATATTGTGGTAATTAGCATGGGGGGGTGACACCATGAGTTACAGCCCTGGGTGACACCAACCCTAGTGAGGCTACCACCAAGTGACTGAATAGACCCACGAAACCATAACCCTAAACCTTCAAATCAAGGAAACTAACCCCATGAAGTGTTGTACCTAAGTGGTATAAACAGGTGCAGATTTTTTTTTCAATAGTTGCTGTTGTAGTTCTAAAATTATACAAAACACTTTATTTGCCATTTTGCCCTTTTTTTTCCTGGTGTACAGCCTAGTGATATCAGCTATATTAGTCAAGTTTTGTAACCATTACCCTTAGTTGATGCAAAATTTCCCATCACCACAGACAAAAATTCACTACTTTCCCAAAAGTGATTTTCCCTCTCCCTCCCCTGTCCTGTCTCTAGTAACCACCTGTACCCATTGGTCTGTGTATAATTAGCTATCCTTGTCAATTTGCATAAATGAGATCATGCATTATTTGTCATTTTGTGATTGACTTATTTCACTCAGCATGATGTCTTCGAGGTTCATCATTTTTCTTTAAGGCTGAGTAGCATTCCACTGTATGCTTGTGTCATGGCTTGAATTGTGCCCCACCCCCCCAAAATATGTGTCAACTTGGCTAGGCCATGATTTCCAGTATTGTGTGATTGTCCACCATTTTGTCATATGATGTGATTTTCCTATGTGTTGTAAAACCTACCTTTATGATGCTAATGAGGCAGGATTAGAGGCAGTTATGTTAGTGAGGCAGGACTCAATCTATAAGATTAGGTTGTGTCGTAAGTCAATCTCCTTTGACATATAAAAGAGAGAAACAAGCAGGGAGACAGGTAGCCTCATATTACCAAGAAAGTAGTGCCAGGAGCAGAATATGTCCTTTGGACCTGGGGTTCCTACACTGAGAAGCTCCTAGACCAGGGGAAGATTGATGACAAGGACCTTCCTCCAGAGCCCATGGAAACAGAAAGCCTTCCCCTGGAGCTGATGCCTTGAATTTAGACCTCTAGCCTACTAGACGGTGAGAATAAAATTCTGTTTGTTGGAACCATCCACTTGTGATATTTCTGTTATAGCAGCACTAGGTGACTAAAAACACCTTTTGTTTATCCATTCATCTGTTTATGGGCACTGAGTCTGTTTATACCTTTTGGCTATTGTGAATAATGGTGCAATAGACATTTCTGTACATATATCTGTTCTTGGCAATATTTTTAGGTTCCTAGGGTATACAGGGTTGCTATGAGTCAGAATTGACTTGATGGCAGCGGGTTTGGTTTTTTTGGTTTTAGGGTATATACCTAAGAGTAGAGTTGCTGGGCCATATTGCAGTTCTATTTCTAATTTTTTGACTAATCACCATACTGTTTTCCACAGTGGATGTACCATTTTACATTCTTATCAGCAGTGGATAAGGGTTCTAATCTGCCCACATCTTCACCAACACTTTGTTGTTTTGTGTTTTTTTTTTTATCATTGCCATTTTAGCATGGGTGAGGTGATATCTCATTGTAGTTTTGATTTGCGTCTCTTTAATGGCTAATGATGAAGAGTATAATGAGTATTTTAGTTTTTCTAGTGCTACTATAACACAAATACCACAAGTGGGTGGCTTTAAGAAACAGAAATCCAGTTTTCTCACAGTATAGGAGGTTAGAAGTCCAAATTCAGGGTGCTGGCTGAAAGGGAAGGCTTTCCTCTCTCTGCCCGCTCGCAAGGAAGGTCCTTGTGTCTCTGAAATTCTACTCCTGGGTGATCTTCCTGTGGCTTGGCATCTCCCTTCTCCTGTCTCTGCTCTGCCAGCTTGTTTAATCTTTTTTATATATCAAAATAGATTGACTCAAGATACACCCTACACTAATTCTGCCTAATTAACGTAACAAAGACAACTCATTCCTAAATGGGATTATAAACACAGGAACAGAGGTTAGGATTTACAACACATATTTTATTTTGGGGGGACACAATTCAATCTATAACATTCCACCCTCTGGCCTCCAAAATTCCTGTCCTTGACATGTGAAAAACACACCCCGTCACATCAGCCCAAAAATTTTAAATCAACTCCAAGTCCGAAATCTCATCTTATGGGTCATATGAATCAAATATGGGTGAGATATTAGGCATATTTCATTCTGGGGCAAATCCCCCTTCATCAGAGAACCTGTGAAATCTAGAATACAGGTTATCTGCTTCCAAAATACAATGGTGGAATGGGCACAAGGTAGAAATTTCTGTTACAAATGAGAGAAAATGGAAGGAAAGTAAGAAAAACAGGCATCAAGCAAGTCCAAAACCCAGCAGAACAATTTACATTAGCTGTCAAGGTATGAAAATAATCCTCTGTTCTCTGAGACCATCTGAGTAATAGCCCCACCCTCCATACTCTGGGTGTTAACAACATCCTCTGTATTCTGGGTGGAGGCTCTGGGCTTCCGGTCTGCTGTCTAGGCCCACTGGAATGGCCGCTTTGCTCCCTCAGTTTTGGATGGCCCCATTCTCCTAGTCCATCTGAGTGGTGACCCCAGGCCCTTGACCCTGGCACGTCCGATCTTCTGCCTGCATGTCCTGCTTCTGCCCCCTCAGGTTTGGGTGATGGCCCCATTCCTCTGACACACCTTAATGGCAGCCCCACACCCAGAACCAAGTTGTCAAAGATCCGACTCTTTGAAGTCTAGGGGGCTGTGGCCTGACCCTGTAAGATCCAGGATATTCTGGCTCCACCCTTTGAAACCAAGAAGTCCCTGGTTCCTTTGCTCCTCTCAACAGTCCTGCTGGTCTCCTAGCTGCTCCAGGGATGGTCCTTTTATTGGGGGACAACAGATGTAGCTATTTTTGTTTCCTGCCTGTAAAATTCCAAAAGACTGACAGTGTTCTTTCCTTTAATTCTTTCTCTGTCCCCTTCACTGTAAGCTGATCAGTTCTCCGTTGTGGTAATTGGTTACACCCATCAGTCACAGGCTTAATATCTTTAACAAATGATTGTGTAGCCACATGATTGGTGAAAATTCTAGGACATATGTCCTTAGTTTGTACAACAGAATTTTCCAAATCTTTAAGTTCTGTTTTCAATTTACACAGTTCATTTTTAAGTCCATCTCTTTCCTCTCGCATTTTACTATAAGTGTCAAGGAGAAGCCATGGATCCCCTTTAAGATCTTTCTTATAAATCTCACCAGCCAGATATACAAGTTCATCCTTTAAAAGTTCTACCTTCCACCAAACATTTGAACATAATTCAGACAAGTTCTTTGCCACTGCATAAAAAGCATTGCCCTTCCTCCATTGTCCAATCACATGTGCATCATTTTCTTCTAAAGCCTCACCAGAAGCACATTTAAAGTCCACATTTATAGCAGCACTCTGTTGCTGATGCCATAAGTATTCTCTAAGACGATAGAGACTTTCTCTATAGCTCCCCTCACTTACTTCTAAGCCCTCAGCAGAAGTGTCTTTGACATCCATAATTGTACCAAGTCTCTTCAAGACAATCTAGGCTCTTGCTATTAGGCACCTTAATACTCTTCCAGTCTCTACCTATTACCTAATTCTAAAACCACTTCCACATTTTAGGTATCTGTTAGAATAGCACCCTACTCCTCTGGTACCAAATTCTGTCCTAGTTCTCTTGCACTGCTATAACAGAAATACCACAAGTGGGTAGCTTTAAGAAACAGAAATCCATTTTCTCACAGTTTAGGAGGTTAGAAGTTTGAATTCAGGGTACCGGCTCTAGGGGAAGGCTTTCCTTTCTATGCCAGCTCTGGAGGAACATCCTTGTCTCTTTGAGTTTCTGCTCCTGGGGGCTTCACGTGGCTTGCCATCTCTCTTTCCCCCATCTCTGCTCTGTTTGGTAGTTTAATCTCTTTTGTATCTAAAATGAGATTGATTCAAGATAAGCCCTACAGTAATCCTGCCTCATTAACATAGCAACGAAAACCCATTCCCAAATGGGGTTATAAACACAGGAACAGAGGTTAGGATTTACAACATATATTTTTGGGGGACATAATTCAATCCTTAACAGTGTGTTCGTTGGCAACTTTGGTAAAGTGTTTGTCCATATTCTTTGCTGATTTCCTGATTAGGTTGTTTGTCTTCTTAAACTGTGGAAGTTTTATACATATTTTAGAGATGAGATCCTTATCAGTTATGTTGTCCTTGAAGATTTTTTCCAGTCTGCAGGTTGTCTTTTTACTCTTTTGAAGAAGCCTTTTTTAAAATTTTATTTTGTATTGCTGCTCTCATTGTTGAGAATATACATAGCAAAACATACACCAACAGTTTCTACATGTACAGTTCAGTGACATGGATTACATTATTCAAGTTGTACAACCATTCTCACCCTCCTTTTCTGAGTTGTTCCTCCCCCATTAACATAAAGTCACTGCCCCCTAAGGTTCCTATCTAATCTTTTGAGTTGCTGTTGTCAATTTGTTCCCATATACTTCTTAAAAGAGCATAATATGGAAGACAGATATTTTTTACTAGTTAACCTAAACTACTTTTTTTTTATTTCAGGAAGACTTCCGGGGTAATTTTTGGTTTAAGATTTAAAGACTATCTCAGGGCAATAGTTTTAGGGTTCATCCAGCCTCCATGGCTTCAGAAAGTATGGAGCCCATGAGAATTTTAAATTCTGTTCTACATTTTCCAGTTTTGTTCAGGATTCTTCTACAGAATGTTTGATCAAAATATTTGGTAATGGTAGCCAGGCACCATTCAGTTCTGGTCTCATGGCAAATGAGGATAGTTGCTCCTGGAGGCAATTAGCCACACATTCTATTTCCTCCTATACTCTCCTTATTCCTGTGTTGCTCCAGGTGAATAGAGACAAATTGTCGTGCCTTGGGTAGCGGCCTGCCAGCCCCTAAAACCAGAGGCACTATAGAGCAGAGTGGTAGAAGAGAAGCACCTAACACATTATTAGGCCAATCAACTGGGATATTACATAAAATCAGGACCCTAAACCTCCAGAATAATGAACAAGTCTGTCTTGGAAGATGCATAGACAGAATGGTCCTTGGAAGCTAGGATGGGGAATCTTGGTCTCCTGTATATTGGACATGTTATCAGTGGGGACCTGTCCCTGGAGAAGGACATCAAGCTTGGTAAGTTAGAAGGTCAGCAAAAAAGAGAAAGACCCTTAACAAGATGGATTGACACAGTGGCTACAACAATGAACTCAAAAAATACATAGGGTCACTATGAGTAGGAACTTAATCGATGGCACCTAACAACAAGAATAAACTTCCAAACCAAGGAACCAAATCACATGAGCTGTTTGGTTGTACATAAACAGCCTCAGCAGCCACTCATCTTTGTTGTTGTTGTTTTTGTAATTATGTCCACCACACAACTTTTACCAATTCAACATTTTACAGGTGCACAACTTACTGACAGTAGTTGAAACAATTGTCTGTGCAACCCTACCCTTAATCAATGCAATTTTTCCATCACGGTAAACTTAAGCGCAGTACTCTATAAGCAATAATCCTCCCTTTCCCCCTCCCTCCTGCCCCTGATAACGACCAATAAACTGGTCTCAATACATTTACCCATTCTTGTCTATTTACATAAGTTGGGTCATATAATATTTGTCCTTTTGTGATTGATTTATTTCACTCAGCATATGTCTTCAAGATCCATCCATATTGTAGCATGTATCAAGGCTTCATTTCTCCTACTTGTTGAGTAGTATTCCATCGTATGTATGCACCACATTTTGTTTATACATTCATCTGTAGATGGGCATTTAGGTTGTTTCCACCTTTTGGCTATTATGAATAGTGCTGCAATGAACACTGGTGCACAAGTCTCTGAGTCTCTGCTTTCAAGTCTTATGGGTGTATGCCTAAGAGTGGAATTGCTGGGTCATATGATAGTTCTATTTTTAGTTTTTTTGGGAACAAACACACTGCTTTCCATAATGGCTGTACCATTTTTCATTCCCACCAGCAATAGATAAGGGTTCACATTTCCCCATGTCCTCACCAACGTTTGTTATCACTTTGGGTAGTATCGATATCTTAACAATATTAAGTCTTCCAATCCATAAACATGAAACATCTATTTAAGTCTTATATAATCTCTTTCAGCAGTGTTTTATAATTTTCATTGTATAAGTCCTTTACATCCCTGGTTAAATTTATTCCTAGGTATTTTATTGTCTTAGATGCTATTGTAAATGGAATTGTTCTCCTAATTTCCCTTTCAGATTTTTCATTGTTGGTGTATAAAAACCCAGCTAATTTTTGTTTGCTGACTTTGTACCCTGCAACTTTGCTAAATCCCTCTATTAGCTCTAAAATTTTACTTACAGACTGGGATTTTCTATATATAAAATCATATCATCCACGAATAGAGATAATTTTACTTCTTTTCCAATTTGGATAAATTATTTCTTTTTCTTGTCATATTGCTCTAGCTAGGACTTCTACTACAATATTGAATAGAAGTGGTGAGAGTGAGCACCCTTGTCTTGTTTCCAATTTCAAGGGGAAAGCTTTCTGTCTTTCTCCATTAAGTATAATGTTGGCTGTTGGTTTTCATGTATTCCCTGAATCATATTGAGGAATTTCCTTTGTATTCCAATCTTCTTTAGGGTTCTCATCAAGAAAGTGTTCTGGGTTTTAACAAACGTTTTTTCTGCATTCATAAAGATGATTATATGGTTCTTTTTCTTTGTTCTATCGATGGGTTGTATTATGTTGATTTATTTTCTAATGTTGAACCATTCCTGCATTCTTGGAATAAATCTCACTTGGTCCTGGTGTATGGCACTATTAGTACGCTGTTGGATTTTGTTCACTAGTATTTCGTTGAGGATTTTTGCATCTATATTCATAAGAGATATTGTACTGTAATTTTCTTTTCAGGGTTATGTTTGCTTCATAGAATGAATTAGGGAATATTGCTTCCTTCTCCATCTTTTGGAAGAGTTTAAATGGTATTGGTCTCAATTTTTTTCTAAATGTTCGATAGAATTCCCCAGTGAAGCCATTTGGTCCAGGACTTTTGTTGTTGTTGTTGTTGTGAGGTTTTTGATCATTAGTTCAACCTCATCACTTATTATGAGCCTGTTGATACTTTCTATTTCCTCTCTAGTCAGTTTGGGTAGGTTATGTGCTTCTAAGAATGTGTCCTTTTCATTGAGGTTATCCAGTTCAGTTTGTTGCTCTGAAGTTGTTTATAGTTCTTGTAATAATTCTCTTTAATTCTATCTGGTCAGCTGTAATGTCCCCCTTTCATTTATTATTTTGGTTATTTGAGAATCTTTCCTCTCTCTCTCTCTCTTTTTGTCATTCTAGCTAAAGGTTTGTAAATTTTATTGATATTTTCAAAAATCAACTTCTGGTTTTATGGATTCTTTTGTTTTTCTGTTTTTGATTTTATTTATTTCTGCCCAGGTCTTTGTTATTTCCATTCTTCTGGTAAGTAGAGGCTTGATTTGCTTTTCTCTTTCTAGTTCCTGGAGTTGTCATGTTAGGCTGTTGATTTCCGATCTTTCTTCTTTTTTCATGTAGGTATTTCTTGCTATAAGTTTCCGCCTGAGTACTAACTTTGTTGCATCCCATAAGTTTTGGTATGTTGTGCTTTCATTTTCACTTGACTCCAAGAAATTTGTGATTTCTCATTTGATTTATTCCTTGACCCACTGGTAGTTTAATAGTGCATAGTTTAATTTCCATAATTTTGTGTATTTTCCTTTTTTTTTCTGATATTGATTTCCAGATTCACTCCGTTGTGGTCTGAGAAAACATTTTGTATGATTTCCATCTTTTTAAATTTATCACGACTTGCCTTGTGACCTAACATGTGGTCTCTTCTGGAGAATGATCCATGTGGACTGGAGTAGAATGTATATTGTGCCATTGTTGTATGACATGTTCTATACAGGTCTGTTCAATCTAGTTGGTTTATAGTGTCATTCAGGACCTCTGTTTCCTTGTTGATCTACTTTCTAGATGTTCTGTCCAATATTGAAAGTGGTGTATTGAAGTCTCCAACTATTATTGTAGTGCTATCTATTTCTCCCTCAGTTCTATGAGTGTTTATATATATAGGTGCTCCAGTGTTGTATGCATGTATATTTATGGTTATATCTTCTTGAGGAATTTATCAATACATAATTTATCAATACCTAATGTTCATTTTTATCTCTTCTATAAGATTTTGTCTTTGTGCTTACTTTCTCTAATATTGATTGCCACCCCAGCTTCGCTTTATTATTTGCATGGTTGTTTTTTTCATAATTTCACTTTCAGCCTATTTGTGTCCTTGGGTCTAAGGTGGCACTCTTAAACAGAATATTGTTGAAACATGCTTTGCAATCCATTTTGCCACGCTTTGCTTTTTGATTGGAGCGTTTAGCCCAATTACACTCATTGTAATTACAGAAAAAAATACTGACTTACTTTTGCCATTTTATAATTTGTCGTGTGTGTGTGTGTGTGTTTTAAGTCTTCTTTGTCTTTGTCTTTTACTACCACTGCCTTTTGTGTTTTGTTGGTTTATTGTAGTGAGTCATTTTTGTTCCCTTCTCCTTTCCTTTTATGTATTTTCTTTTTAGGTATTTTCTTAGTCATGATCATGAGTATTACATTTAAGAGCATGTATTTATAACTGACTGGAACTGAATGGAAGAGATCCATATTTGTGCCCATTCCAAAGAAAAGTTATCCAACAGAATGTGGAAATTATGACCCAATATCGGCACTAGAAATTATTAATACCACACACAAGTAAAATTTTCCTGAAGATTGTTCAAAAGTGGTTACAGCAGTACATCAATAGGGAACTTCCAGAAATTCAGTCTGGATTCAGAAGATGATGTGAAACAAGGATATCATTACTGATGTCAGGTGGATCTTGGCTGAAAGCAGAGAATACCAGAAAGATGTTTACCTGTGTTTTATTGACTATGCAAAGGTATTCTACTGTGTGGATCATAACAAATTATGGATAACGTTATGAAGAATGGGAACTCCAGAACACTTAATTGTGCTCATGGGGAACCTGTACATAGACCAAAGAGGCAGTCATTCAAACAGAAAAAATGGGATAATGCATGGTTTAAAATCAGGAAAGGTGTGTGTCAGGGTTGTATCCTTTCTAATCCAAGAATCTGGACTATAGGAAGGAGAAAGGGGTATCAGGATTGGAGGAAGACTCATTAGCAACCTGCAATATGCAGATGACACAATATTTCTTGCTGAAAGTGAAAAGGACTTGAAACACTTGTTGATTAAATTCAAAGACTACAGCCTTCGGTTTCAGAAGAGGGCATGGAACCAGGGATATCATTGCTGATGTCAGATGGATCCTGGCTGAAAGCAGAGAATACCAGAAGGATGTTTACCTGCGTTTTATTGACTATGCAAAGGCATTCAACTGTGTGGATCATAACAAACTATGGATAACACTGTGAAGAATGGGAATTCCAGAACACTTAATTGTGCTCATGAGGAACCTTTACATAGATCAAGAGGCAGTTGTTCAGACAGAACAAGGGGATACTGATTGTTTTAATGTCAGGAAGGGTGTGCATCGGGTTGTATTCCTTCACCATACCTATTTAATCTGTATGCTGAACAAATAATACGAGAAGCTGGACTATATGAAGAACGGGGCATCAGGATTGAAGGAAGACTCATTAACAGCCTGCATTATGCTGATGACACAACCTTGCTTGCTGAAAGTGAAGGGGACTTGAAGCACTTACTAATGAAGATCAAAGACCACAACCTTCAGTATGGATTACAGCTCAACATAAAGAAAACAAAAATCCTCACAACTGGACCAATGACCAACATCATGATAAATGGAGAAAAGATTGAAGTTTCCAAGGGTTTCATTTTACTTGGATCCATAATCAACAGCCATGGAAGCAGCAGTCAAGAAATCAAAAGACACATTGCATTGGGCAAATCTGCTGCAAAGGACCTCTTCAAAGTGTTGAAAAGCAAAGACGTCACCCTGAAGACTAAGGTGCGCCTGACCCAAACCATGGTATTTTCAATTGCATCATATGCATGTGAAAGCTGGACAATGAATAAGGAAGACCGAAGAAGAGTTAACTCCTTTGAATTGTGGTGTTGGCGAAGAACATTGAATATACCATGGACTGCCAAAAAAATGAACAAATCTGTCTTGGAAGAAGTGTGGCCAGAATGCTCCTTAGAGGCAAGGATGGAGAGACTGCGTCTTATATACTTTGGACATGTTGTCAGGAGGGATGAGTCCCTGAAGAAGGACATCATGCTTGGCAGAGTACAGGGTCAGTGGAAAAGAGGAAGACCCTCAACGAGGTGGATTGACACATGGCTCCAACAATGAGCTAACATAACAACGATTGTAAGGATGACGCAGGACCGGGCAGTGTTTCGTTCTGTTGTGCATAGGGTCGCTATGAGTCAGAACCGACTCGATGGCACCTAACAACAACAACACAGCCTTCAGTATGGATTACACCTTAACATAAAGAAAAGAAAAATCCTCACAACTGGGCCGATAAGCAACATCATAATAAACGGAGAAAAGATTGAAGTTGTGAAGGATTTCATTTTACTTGGATCCATTATCAATGCCCATGGAAGCAGCAGTCAAGAAATAAAATGACACATTGCATTGGGCAAATCTGCTGGAAAAGACCTCTTTAAAGTGTTAAAAAATGAAGATGTCAGTTTAAGGACTAAGGTGTGCCTGATCCAACCCATGGTGTTTTCAATCGCCTCATATTCATGGGAAAGCTGGACAGTGAATAAAGAAGACCAAAGACGAATTTTTGCCTTTCAATTACAGTGTTGGCAAAGAATATTAACTATACCATGGACTACCAGAAGAACAAACAAATCTGTCTTGGAAGAAGTACAGCCAGAATGCCCCTTGGAGGCAAGGATGGTGAAACTTCGTCTCACATATTTTGGACATGTTATCAGAAGGGACCGATCCCTGGAGAAGGACATCATGCTTGGTACAGTGGAGGGTCAGCAAAAAAGAGGAAGACCCTTAATGAGATGGATTCATACGGTGGCTGCAACAATGGGTTCAAGCATAACAATTGTGGGGATGACACAGGACTGGCCAGTGTTTTGTTCTATTGTACACAGGATCACTATAAGTTAGAGCCCACTCAATGGCACCTAACAACAATTTATAACATCCTAGGGTAAGTTGGTACCAACTTAACTTCAGTACCATACACAGAATTCTATACCTATACCATTTCTCTCCTCCCTTTGTTGTTGTTATCACTAATTATGCCTTTATATTTCATGTGTCCTGTAACATGATTTTATCCTTGCTTTTTATATATTTGTTGTTAAAAAAGATGAAAGACAAAGTGATTAGAATTAGCATGCATGAATGCCTTATTATTAGCCCTTATATGACTCGATGGCACTGGGTGGGTTTTTATACTTGTCCATGCATTTCTCTTTATTAGGAGTCTTTCTATGTATACCTTTGCATTACTTTCTAGTGACTTTTCCCTTCCATCTACAGAACTCCCATTAGTACTTTTTCTCAGACCCATCTTGTGGATATGAACTCCTTCAGCTTTTGTTTGTCTGGGTATGTTTTAATTTCATCCTTATTCTTGAAGGGCAGTTTTGCTGGATATAATATTCTTGGTTGACTTCTTTTTTTCTTTAAGCATTTTAAGTATATCATTCCATTGTCTTCTGGCTTCCAATGTTTCTGAGGGAAAATCTGCACTTAATCTTACTAGGGATCTTTTGTATGTGACTGCTTCTCTCTCACTGCTTTCAGGGTTCTTTATCTTTACTTTTTTTTTAATTTATTGTGCTTTAAGTGAAAGTTTACAAATCAAGTCAGTCTCTCACACAAAAATTTATGTACACCTTTTTATATACTCCTAGTTGCTCTCCCCCTTATGAGATAGCACACTCCTTCTCTCCACACTCTATTTTTGTGTCCATTCAGCCAGCTTCTGACCCCCTCTGCCTTCTCATCTCCCTTCCAGACAGGAGCTGCCCACATAGTCTCATGTGTCTACTTGATCCAAGAAGCTTACTCCTCATCAGTATCATTTTCTATCTTATAGTTCAGTCCAATCCCTGTCTGAAGAGTTGTCTTTGGGAATGGTTCCTGTCTTGGGCTAATAGAAGGTCTGGGGATGATGACCTCTGCGGTCCATCTAGTCTCAGTCAGACCATTAAATCTAGTCTTTTTAAGAGAATTTGAGGTCTGCATCCCACTGCTCTCCTGTTCTCTCAGGTGTTCTCTGTTGTGTTCCCTGTCAGGGCAGTCATCAGTTGTAGCAAGGCCCCATCTAGTTCTTCTGGTCTCAGGCTTATCTTTACTTTTTGAGAGACTAACTATGATGGGTCTTATGGTATATTTCTTTGGATTTATCTTACTTGGTGTTCTTTGAGATTCTTGAATTTGCAGATTCATTTTTTCATATAGACATTTATTTAAACATAATTAACATTTATTTTTCTTTGTGTGTCTTCTGATTTTTTGTTGGAGCATTGGAATTTTCAAAGATGTTAACTTTCTCAGTCTCCACCAATATTTGGTATTTTTGTCACCTCCACTTTATGCAGAAACTTCCTATGCAGGCAGAGCCTTCAGCATTTACTTACCATTCCCTCTCTCACTCTGTGATAGCTCCTCTTTCTCCCTGGTTTAGTTAGGATTCGAAAGATCAAGATCTCAGTTTTCAGCTTTCAATGTCTCTTAAACACACCAGAAAATATTCTGTGGTGAATTTGTCCACTAGTGGGCACTGCCATTCAGGGGACATTGTGCACTAATCAATTTGTCCACCAGGGGCACAGTCCTGTCTCTGATTATTACTCCCTTCTCGTCTCTGTTTCTGCAACCAGGTTTTCCATCAGAAAACCCACAGCCAGCAAGCCTGAGGCTTCCTTCCCTGCTCTATGGGAGCTGCTTATATCTGAGCTGGCATTCAGGAAGACATTTCTTTGTTTCAGGAGAAGGATATGCTGACACTCCCAAGCAGGATTTCCAAGAGATCTGTTGTTTGTTTCAGAGCCCCAGTTGCCCTGTGGTGGTTGGGGGAGCAGTCTCCACGTACATGACCAACCTCCTGGCTCCACTGTAGGGAACCTCCTGTGGGAGTTCGTATCAGTCCAGCAGCTGACAATTACTAGGTAGAGAATGGATTGTCATGCTCTGAGTGAACCCCAGGGAGATCTGTCTTGTTGCTATCAGAGCCTGCCCTGTAGTATACTGGCTGTGAGTGTAGTCTCTACTCAAGATACCTGCTTCCTTGCACACAGCAGCCTCAGTCAGCAGTCTTCAGTGCCAGCTGTAAGGGGAGCAGATAGACTCCCTGGGAGGTCTCTCCTGTTGCTTTCAGAAGCCTGAGCTATGTGGTGCACAGGGAAGCAGGTAGAACACCAACTATGGGAGCTTTCTCCACTGCAGTGGCATTTTGTAACAGTTTTCAACATCCTGGCAACCAACAGGTGAGAGAGGGGAGTGTCAAGCTCTGGTCAGAATCCCACGGAGGTGTTCCTTCTTGCTATCAGAGCCCCACTCCCAGTAGATTGTTAGCTATGAGTGCAGCCTCTATTCAAGGTGCCTGCTTCCTAGCATATAGGAGACTCAGTCAGCACCCCTCAGCACCGACTGAAAGGGGGAGCAGACAGACATTAACTGAATCTCTAGGAGGTCAGTTCTGTTGGTTTCAGAGGCCTGAGCTATGGGATGCACAGAGTACTGACTATGGGAGCAGACTCCATGGCAGGGGCCTTCTGTAGCAATTTATAGCTAGCTTGCAGTTGACAGTGTCTGGGTCAGGGAGGGCTGTCATGTTCCAAACAGACCCCCAGGGAGGTCTTACTTGTTGCTATTAGAGCCCCCCCAATAGTATGTTGGCTATGGGTGTAGCATCTTTTCAAGATACCTGCTTCCTAGCAAACAGCAGCCTCAGTCAGTGGTCCTCAGCACCAGCTGTAGGGGGGAGAAGAGTCCTGAACTGATCCCCAGGGAAGTCTGTTCTGTTGTTTTCAGAGGCCTGAGCTATGGGGTGCATACGGAGTCAGGTAGCCTGTTGACTGTGAGAGCAGAAGCCACTGCCAGGGCCTTCTGTAGCAATTCACAGTAGCCTTACAGCCAACAGTGTCTGAGTTGGGGAGGTGTTGATGTACTCTAAATGGATCCCTAGTGAGATATGTCTTGTTGATTTTAAAGCAGAAGCTTGAGGCCCTGTCTCTGTACAAACAGTGGGTGTGCAAATAATTTTACAGAGCAGTAGATAAGTTTGAGACTATTTTTTTTAATGAGCAGCTTTTGTTATATACTAATTTCTGTATTATCTCTCAGCAACCCTGACCCATAAACATTAATAAGTTTTAATATTTGCTATTATATTATGAAGCTAACAATCAAGTAAAAGGAATACAACATGTGCACAGATAATTAGAATACAAAGTAGAAAGTAAAAAATGACAGGGAATATTAAGAGAAAGTGATCTGTGAGTTCAGAAACAAGTGAGGGCACTCTGGGTTGGATATATATGTGCTGGTGGCAATCAAAGAAGGTTTAAAAGAGGAAGCAGCTGACAAGAAGAAAATTTTAAGAAAAGGTGTCTTAGTCATCTAGTGCTGCTAGAGCAGAAATACCACAAGTGGATGGCTTCAATGAAGAGAAATTTATTCTCTTATAGCCCGGTAGGTTACAAGTCCAAATTCAGGGCATCAGCTCCAGGGGAAGGCTTTCTCTGTCGGCTCTGGAGGAAGGCTCTTGTCATAAATCTTCCCCTGGACTAGGTGCTTCTCTGCACAGGAACCCCAGGTCCAAAGGACGTGCTCTGCTCCTGCCACTGCTTTCTTGGTGGTGTGAGGTTCGCATGTCTCTCTGGTCGCTTCACTCTTTTATATCTCAAAAGAGATTTGCTTAATACACTATCTAATCTTGTAGACATCATCAATATAACTGCCACTAATCCATCTCCTTACATCATAGTGATAGGATTTACAACACAGGGAAATCACATCAGATGACAAAATGATAGACAATCACTTAATACTGGGAATTATGACCTAGCCAAGTTGACAGATATTTTGGAGGGGGGGAAGAACAATTCAATCCATGACAAAAGGTAAGGGTTGTAAAATATGGAACAGAAAGGGGAGTGGGATTCTAGACAGAAGGTGCAAAGACAGTGAAGTGCACAGTATGTTTTGAAAGTGTCAAGTAATTCCTTTTCATTCTGAACGGAGTTAAAGGAGATGAAGTCAGCAAGATAAGATGAGTCTTTGAGAGTCAGACTAATGACTTTGAATCTCATTTTGTGTGAAATGGGGAGTCATTGGAGGTTTTTAA
Source organism: Elephas maximus indicus (assembly GCF_024166365.1). Lineage (NCBI taxonomy): Eukaryota > Metazoa > Chordata > Mammalia > Proboscidea > Elephantidae > Elephas > Elephas maximus. The sequence goes on from NC_064846.1 coordinate 86,994,486, forward strand.
AAATGTTTTCATATGATCATAGAGCTCTACTTCAGGAAAATTAACCTAGAACAAATGTAGGATGGATTAGAGAGGAATAAGGATAAAGGTACAGAATCTAGTTAGGAAGCTATTGACATTGACACACATGGAAGAACATCTTTCTGTGTCAAAGGACTAATTTAAAAATATTTGTTTAATACACATTCACTAAATTCCTAATGTAGGCCAACCACTTGGATTGAGCCAAGTACCTGAGGGGGCTTAGTAAATTACAATTTAGTAATTGTAGCTTAAAAATACTTTAGAAACAAATTCTATGAATTTACAGCCACAACTTGTGCTTAAATCCCATAACCAGTAGATGGCAGTTATAGGCTTTCACCAAGGGAAAAGAAGTGGCTTTCATCTCCTATGATAGATAAAAGAAGAGAAAGAGGGTTGGGAGAGAAGAGGAAATGAGGGAGGAATGAGAGAATGAGGGAGTGGAAGATGGCAAGGTGATGGAAACTGTTCTTGCAGTTCAACGTTTCCCTGAGACATACTTATTTCAGAGCTGTACTTCCTGCACTTAAATTTGCAGCTGGCCTTACTGGTAGGAAAAAAGATTTGTATCAGCTTCCAGGCAGGTATTGAAGAAAATAATTTTCCTGTTTCATAATCCCTCCAAAGGTAAGGAGTAGCTGTGTTTGAAAGATGCTGCACAGGCCTTTTTACCCTGTGTTGCAAGAAACGTAACTTGAAGAGTCTTAAAACTATACTGCTCTTTAGGTGACTCTTTCCTTTTAGTTTGGTTGAAAATATTTCCAGAGGAAAAGAGAAATTGGAACAAAGAGGTTCCTAGTAAATTACTGGGGACCCTTACTAAAGTCATTACCAAGAGGGAAATTCTAGTCAAGCTGATCTTTTGAGATCCAGGGGAGGAAGTCTCCAAAAGGAGAATCAGGCATGAAAACACCACAATGTGGATATTGGCTGTGGTCTAGTAATGGACTGGGAATTACAGGGCTAACAATGAATAAGGGAAGGGAGTAGGTGGAAGATCATCCTGCCTTTTTCTTTGAGAATATAAATTCATTCCATTTCCTTTTCATGCAGTCATACATAATATCTTCAGGTGGCCATTGGATCCATCCTCCTGGAGAGAGTTGGGAATGTTAGGGATTAAGAGGGTTTGAGGGCAGCTTTTGCCTGAATATGCTAAGTCTTTGCAACTGCAAAGTTCTGTAGGTCAAAAGTCTGGCACTGGTCTCACCAGGCTAAAAACAAATTGTCTGCATGGCTATATTCTGGATGCTCTAGGGCAGATTATGTTTCCTTGCCTTTCCAGCGTCTAGAGGCCACCTGCATCCCTTAGCTATTAGCCCTCTTCCTCTGTCTTGAAAGTCAGCAGTGTTTCATTTCTCTAACTATTCTTCCTTAGTCACATTTCCCTCTACCACAACTGGGAAAGGTTCTCTTCTTTTAAGGACTCACATGATTAATTTGGGCCCGCTGAGGAAATCCAGGATAATCTCACCATCTCAAGGTCTGTACTCTTACTCATGTCTGCAACGAAGTCCTTTTTGTCACATAAGGTAACATAGTCACAGGTTTCAATGATTAGGTAACCAAGTTCACATATAATAATGATCAACTCTTGTCTCAGTTTGTTTATTCAATTGAATGGTTTAGAAATGTGTTTAGAGGGCTGATCAATCATACATGTACTTTGAATATTTGTAGTAAGAAGGGTGGAGTCCCCAGGTGGCACAAATGGTTAAGTGCTGGACTACTCACCGAAAGGGGTGCAATTTGAACTTACCTAGAGGTGTCTGTCTTGGAAGAAAGGCGTGGTGATCCGCTCCTGAAAAGTCACACCATTAAAAATCCTATCAAATGCAGTTCTACTCTGACATACATGTGGTTGGTGTGAAATGGTATTGACTCAACGGCAACTAGTGGTAAATAAGAAGAGTATTATCTTGGGCCAAGTGAATTTGATAGTGATAGAGGGAATTTAAAAGAATATTTAAAAAAATAATAAAAACAAAGGTACAGTAGTCCTGCCTCACACTATATGAAATGGAAAAATAATTTTTATTCATTACTTGCTACTTGTCAGCCATTAATCTATGCATTTCTCATGGATAATCTCATTTAGCATTTCCAACACCTTTATATCCATTTAAAAATGAGGAAAATTAGACACAGAGAAATTAAGTCATTTGCTCAAGGTCACTTGCTAATGAATGGTAAAAGCAAGAGCCCACCCAGATAGTTCTGGAGTCCATGCTATTAACCACTATACTGCTTCTAAGTTTTTGGCTTCTCATGAAGAACTCAATAAAGTTATAGAGGTGGGGCCAAGACAGTGGAATAGTCAGACATTTTGTGTTTTCCCTCTTACAACAAAGACCCCCAAAAACAAGTGAATCGAATATATATGACAATCAAGGAGCCCTAATCATCAAAGACAAGGCAAAGGAATCAGATTTAGCAGCATGTGGAAGGAGAGACAATTCAAAAACAGTGAAAACAGGGATTATGGATCAGGGGATTACAGGCGTCCTGCTAGCTGAATCTGCACAGCGCACACAGGCTGAGGCAAGCAGCAACATCCCAAGCTGAAACTCACCCCATCTGGTGCAGCCAAGTAGCAACGAATCCTCATGCACCTCCAGAATCAAACAGGAGAGACACGAGATCTGTAAAATTAAGTGCAAGCTCCCAACCCACCGCATGTGCTGGCACCATAACACTTTCCCCATCGGAGCTCTACAGCCAAGAAGCACTCACTTCCCCTCACCCATTCCTCACCCGTTCTAACACCAGTCACAAGACATTCAGCAACACCACGGCCCCTAAGCCGGGAACTCATGGCAGGTTGAGAGGGTTCATGTATTTACAGCACTCCTCACCCCTGCCCTTCACCCCGGAAGGACAATCCAACACCGCACGCCCTCATTAAGATAAAACAGGCAGGGCATCCACCTGAAGCCCATTTTTGCCTGCAGCAGCCAAGTGAGAGCTGGAGGTTTGTGACATTCGACACTACCCCCCCCAAGAATAGGCCTCACCCACCCACACCAGGGGCTGGTGGTACCACTCCCTCCATCCGGCCACCCACAACAGTGGCCTGAGGATTAGTGGTGTCTCCCAATCCCTCCAACCAACAGTGCTGGGTGCCCAAGAATTGGCTGTACTACCCTCACCCACTGTACACTCTATTAGACAGAGACACCTAGGGGCAACTGGCAGCCCCCTGCCTTGCCCCACACATCACCCCATGAAGCAACCAGAGACTTCTGCTTGCTCCAAACACTCCATGCAGCCTTGCCCACCTAGAACTGTAAGGGAGAGTCTCCATACCACACACTCAGTGACTGACAACCTGGACGCTTTTGTCCAGGACAATTGCACCCCCACAAGAATAATGAAAAAACTCCCAGGCTCACACACCTAGTAGCTGTTTTGACCACCTGGAGACAGGAAGTGAGAGCTTAAATGATGCCAATTACCAGAGTAGTACACATGCCTAGCCTACTTGGCCATACCAAAACAAAACAAAATATAAGAAGCAGTAAACAAAAATGTTGCTGTTGTTGTTGTTAGGTGCCATCGAGTCAGTTCTGACTCACAGCAATCCTATGCACAACAGAACGAAACACTGCCCTGTCCTACTCCATCATCACAATCATTGTTATGCTTGAGCCCATTGTTGCAGCCACTATGTCAATCCACCTTATTGAGGGTTTTCCTTTTTTCTGATAACCCTGTACTCTGCCAAGCATCATGTCCTTCTCCAGGGACTGATCCCTCCTGACAACATGTCCAAAGTACGTAAGGCGCAGTCTCGCCATCCTTGCTTCTAAGGTGCATTCTGGTTGTACTTCTTCCAAGATAGATTTGTTCATTCTTTTGGCAGCCCATGGTATATTCAATATTCTTCGCCAACACCACAATTCAAAGGCATCAATTCTTCGGTCTTCCTTATTCATTGTCCAGCTTTCACATGCATGTGATGTGATTGAAAATACCATGGTTTGGGTCAGGTGTACCTTAGTCTTCAAGGTGACATCTTTGCTCTTCAACACTTTAAAGAGGTCCTTTGCAGCAGATTTACCCAGTGCAATGCGTCGTTTGATTTCTTGACTGCTGCTTCCATGGCTGTTGATTGTGGACCAAGTAAAATGAAATCATTGACAACTTCAATCTTTTCTCCATTTATCATGATGTTGCTCATCGGTCCAGCTGTGAGAATTTTTTTTTATGTTGAGGTGTAATCCATACTGAAGTCCGTGGTATTAGATCTTCATTAGTAAGTATTTCAAGTCCTTTTCACTTTCAGCAAGCAAGGTTGTGACATTTGCATAACACAAGTTGTTAATGAGTTTTCCTCCAATCCTGATGCCCCGTTCTTCTTCATATAGTCCAGCTGCTCGGATTATTTGCTCAGCATACAGACTGAATAGATATGGTGAAAGGACACACACCTTTCCTGACTTTAAACACCAATATCCTCTTGTTCGGTCTGAACAACTGTCTCTTGATCCATGTACAGGTTCCTCATGAGCACAATTAAGTGTTCTGGAATTCCCATTAGTCACAATGTTCTACACAATTTGTTATAATCCACATAGCCAAATGCCTTTGCATAGTCAATAAAACACAGGCAAACATCCTTCTGGTATTCTCTGCTTTCAGCCAGGATCCATCTGACATCAGAAATGATATCCTTGGTTCAACCTCATCTTCTGAAATCAGCCTGAATTTCTGGCAGTTCCCTATCTATGTACTGTCCTATAATTTCTGCATTTGGTTGGATCACCTTTCTTGGTAATAGGCATAAATATGGATCTCTTCCAGTCAGTTGGCCAGGAAGCTGTTTTCCATATTTCTGGGCATACATGAGTGAGCACCTCCAGTGCTGCATCCATTTGTTGAAACATCTCAATTGATATTCCATCAATTTCTGGAGCCTTGTTTTTTGTCAGTGCCTTCAGAGCGTCTTGGACTTCTTCCTTCAGTACCATTGGTTCCTGATCATATGCTACCTCTTTAAATGGTTGAAAATCGACTAATTCTTTTTGGTATAATGACTGTGTACTCCTTCCATCTTTTTTTGATGCTTCCTGCTTCGTTTAATATTTTTCCCAAAGAATCATTCGCTATTGCAACTCGAGGCTTAATTTTTTTTCTTAAGCTCCTTCAGCTTGAGAAAGGCTGAATGTGCTCTTCCCTTTTGGTTTTCTATCTCCAGCTCTTTGCACATATCATTATAATACTTTATTTTGTCTTCTTGAGCCGCCCTTTGAAATCCTCTGTTCAGTTATTTTACTTCATCATTTCTTCCTTTTGCTTTAGCTGCCCTACGTTCATGAGCAAGTTTCAGAGTCTTCTCTGACATCCATCTTGGTCTTTTCTTTCTTTCCCGTCTTTTCAATGACCTCTTGCTTTCTTCATGTAGAATGTTCTTGATGTCATTCCACAACTCATGTGGTCTTCAGTCACTAGCGTTCAATGCATCAAATCTATTCTTGAGATGGTCTCTAAATTCAGGCAGGATATACTCAAGGTCATTTTTGGTTCTCGTGGATTTGCTCTGATTTTCTTCAGTTTCAGCTTGAACTTGCGTATGAGCAATTGATGGTCTGTTCCACAGTTGGCCCCTAGCCTTTTTATGTCTGATCATATTGAGCTTTTCCATCGTCTCTTTCCACAGGTGTAGCTCTTATTCCTAGTCTGCCTTAGTCTGGAAGCTCAACTGAAACCTGTCCTCCATGGGTGACCCTGCTTGTATCTGAATACCAGTGGCATAGCTTCCAGCATCACAGCAACATGCAAGTCCCCACAGTATGACAGACTGACAGACACTTGGGGGAAACACAAATATAATAAACAAATATAATAACTTATTGATGTCTCAGAGACAACAGCCAATATCAAATCACATAAAGAAGCAAGACAAGATGGCTTCAGCAAGCGACCAAAAAAAAAAAAAAAAAAAAGAACCAGAAAACCTTCCAGAGGGAGATAAGGCAATGGAACTACTGATAAAGAATTCTAAAGACTAATACACAGAGCCCTCCAAAAGATCTTGAAGGAGGTCAGGCAAAACTGAGAAAAAACCAAGAAACACACAGACAAAGCAATAGAAGAATTCAGGAAAACAATACAAGAACAAAACTACAGAGTAAACAGGCTGCTAGAAACATACATAAATGGCAACTAGAAATCCAAAAATTTAACAATAAAATTTCAGAATTGGGCAACTCAATAGGTCATAGGAGCAAATTGGTACAGTGGAAGTCAGAATTACTGAGATTGAAGATAAATCCTTTGACACCAACTTGTTTGAGGAAAAATCAGAAAAAAAAAATGAAAAAAATGCAGATAATCTAAGAATTATGTGGGATACTATCAAGAGGAAAAACCTACAAGTGATCAGAGTACCAGAACAGGGAGTATAATGGAAACACAAGGAGACCTGTTGAAGATTCTCTGCCAGAAAACTTTTCTAATATCATGAAAGATGAGGATATTCCTATCCAAGAAGCTCAACAAACCTCCTAGAGGATAGACCTCAAAAGAAAGTCACCAAGAAATACCATAATCAAACTTGCCAAAACCAAAGACAAAGAAAGAATCCTGAGAGTGGCTAGAGATAAACAAAAAGTCACCTACACAGGAAAACCTGTAAGACTAAGCTCTGATTATTCAGCAGAAACCATGCAGGCAAGAAGGCAATGGGATGACACATATAAAGCTTAAAGGAAAAAAAAAATTCTGCTAGTAATTATATATCCAGCAAAATTGTCTCTCAGATACAAAGGCAAAATAAAGTCATTTCCAGATAAAGAGAAATTAAGGGAATACGGGAAAAAAAAGACCAAAATTACAAGAAACATTAAAGGAAGTCTTCCAGTTAGAGAACAACACCAGAAAATAATCAAAGACTAGGACACAGGACAGATCAATCAAGTAGTGATCCAGACAGGGAATTCACAAAAGCAGATTAACACTAACAGACTGAAAATAGGGAACCAGAGATGTCAATATGTAATTGATGAAAACATCAAAACAAAAAAAGGGAATAAAAGGTATAGCCATAGAATTTTCATAAAGAGAGAAAGTCAAGGCAATACCAAGAAATAAAAGACTGGTTTAATCTTAGAAAAATAATGGTAAATTTCAAGGTAATCACAAAGGAAGTTAACAAACCTACCCATCAAAATAAAAAAGAAAGAAAACATAAAGACTCAGCAAAAAGAAGTCAATGATAATGAAAGAGATGAAAAGAAAATACATAAAAAAGAACTCAGCATGGAAAATTAAGCAGAACAAAGAAACTGTCAACACCACACACACACACACACACAAACATCAAAATGACAGCAGTAAACTCATATCTATCAATAATTACATGGAATGTAAATGGCCTAAATGCACCAGTAAAGAGACAGAAGGTGGCAGAATGGATAAAAAACACAATCTATCTATATGCTGTCTACCTTAGACAACACAAAGACATAGACAAACTAAAACTCAAAGGATGGAAAAAAAAATATATCAAGCAAACAATAACCAAAAAAGAGCAATAGTGGCAATATTCTTCTCCAATAAAACAGACTTTAAAGCAAAATCCAGCTTAAAGGACAAGAGCGGATACTATGTAATGATTAAAGGGTCAATATACCAGGAGGACATAACCATCATAATTATGTACACACCCAATGACAGGGCTCCAAAATACATAAAACAAACTCTAACAGCATTGAAAAGAGAAATAGATAGTTTCATAATAATAGTAGGAGTTTCACAATAATAGTAGGAGTTTCACAATAATAGTAGGAGACTTGAACATGCCACTTTTGGTGAAGGACAGAACACCTAGAAAGAAACTCAGTAAAGAAACAGAAGATCTAAATGCCACATTCAACCAAATCGACCTCATGGACATATACAGAACACTTCACCCAGCAACAGCAAAGCATACATTCATTTCCAACACAAATGGAACATTCTTCAGAATAGACCGCATTTTAGGCCATTAAAAAAGCCTTACCAAAATCCAAAACATCAAAATAACACAAAGCACCTTCTCTGATCATAATGTCATAAGAGTAGAAATCGATAACAGAAACAGGAAGGAAAAAATCAAATACATGGAAATTGAACTACACTTTGCTTAAAAACTAACAGGTATCAGAAGAAATCAAGGATGGAATAAAAAAAAATTCGTGGAAACAAATGAGAATGAAAACACATCTTACCAAAACCTTTGGAACACAGCAAAAGCACTACTTAGAGGTCAATTTATAGCAACAAACATACATATCAGAAAAGAATGCATCATGACCGATCGAATCAAAACAATAATCCTACAACTCAAACAAATAGAAAGAGAGCAGCAAAGGGAGCCCTCAGACACAAGAAGAAAGGAAATAATAAAGATTAGAGCAGAAATAAGTGAAATAGAGAATAGAAAAACAATTGACGGAACATAGAGGCAAAAATCCTCAACAAAATTCTAGCCGATAGAATTCAACAGCATATCAAAAAAAAATAATACATCATGACCAAGTGGGAGTCATACCAGGTATGCAGGGATGGTTTAACATTAGAAAATCAGTCAATGTAAAACACCACATAAATAAAAAGAAGAACTACATGATCTTATCAATCTATGCAGAAAAGACATTTGACAAAGTCCGACATCCATTCCTAATAAAAACTCTTAGCAAAATAGAAATGGAAGTGAAATTCCTCAACGTAATAAAGGCATTTATACAAAACCAACAGCCAACATCATTCTAAATGGAGAGAGACTGAAAACACTTCCCTTGAGAACTGGAACCAGACAAGGGTGCCCTTTATCACCACTCTTATTCAACATTGTGCTGGAAATCCTAGCTAGAGCAAAAAGGCAAGAAAAAGAAATAAAGGGCATCCAAATTGGTAAGGAAGGGGTAAAGCTATCCATATGCGCAGATGATATGATCTTATATGCATAGAATACCAGAGAATCCACAAGAAAGCTACCGGAACTAATAGAAGATTTCAGCAAAGTAACAAGATACAAGATTACCATACAAAAATTAATTGAATTCCTTTACACCAACAAAGAGAACTTCAAAAAGGAAATCACAAAATAAATACCATTTACAATAGCCCCCAAGAAGATTAAGTTAGGAATAAATCTAATCAGGGACATAAAGGACGTATACAAAGAAAACTAAAAAACACTACGGAGGATTACAAAAGAGACCTACATAAGTGGAAAAACATGCCATGCTCATAGATAGGAAGAATCAACATTATGAAAAGGTCAATTCTACCCAAAGTGATCTACAGATACAATGCAATCCTGATCCAAATTCCATCAGTATTCTTTAACAAGACAGAGAAACAAAACACCAAATTTTTATGGATCACTTCTATTCTGTAACACATGAAGTCGTCATGAGTCAGAATTGACTTGATGGCAAAAGGCTTTTTGTTTTTGTTTTTTTTTTAATTTATAGACATAAAAATTGAGTTCCAGAAAGGTAAGAGACTTGCTTAAGGCTATACAGCTAGTAACTTATGGAGCTGTGATTTCAAAACCCATGTATAACTGGGTCCAGAAATTATTGAACAATATCATTAATATGACGCAAAAGTAAAATTTTGCTGAAGATCATTCAAAAGTGGCTACAGCAGTACATTGACAGGGAACTGCCAGAAGTTCAAGCTGGATTCAGAAGAGGACATAGAACAAGGAATAGCATTGCTGATGTCAGATGAACCTTGGGTGAAAGCAGAGACTACAAATAAGGTGTTTACCTGTGTTTTTTGTGCCCACTGTGGAACCTGTACCTAGAACAAGATGCAATCATTCGAAAAGGACAAGGGAATACTAAACCAAAACAAACCAAACCCAGTGCCTTTGAGTCGATTACCTTATATCCCTGATAAGGGAATACCCTGATAAGGGAATACTACATGCTTTAAAATCAGGCACAGTGTACCTAATGGTTGTTTCCTTTCACCACCCTTATCCAATCTGTATGCTGAGCAAATAATCCAAGTAGCTGGACTGTATGAAGAATAAACTGGCATCGGGATTGGAGGAAGGCTCATTAACAACCTGTAATAGCAGATGACACAACTTTGCTTGCTGAAAGCAAAGAGAGAGGACTTGAAGCACTTACTGATGAAATTCAAAGACTACAGCCTTCAGTATGGCTTGCACCTAAAAATTGTTATGTTTGAGCACATTGTTGCAGCTACTGTGTCAATCCACCTCGTGGAGGGTCTTCCACTTTTTCGCTGACCCTCTGCTTTACCAAGCATGATGTTCTTCTGCAGGGACTGATCCCTCCTGATAACACGTCCAACGTATGTAAGACACAGTCTCACCATCCTTGCTTCTAAGGAACATTCTTGCTGTATTTCTTCCAAGACAGATTTGTTCATTCTTTTGACAGTCCGTGGTATATTCAATATTCTTCATCAACACCATAATTCAAAGGCATCAATCTTCTTCAGTCTTCCTTATTCATTGCCCAGCTTTCCCATGCACATGAGGCAATTGAAAATACCATGGCTTGGGTCAGGCGCATGTTAGTCTTCAAGGTGACATCTTCGCTTTTTAACACTTTAAAGAGGTCTTTTGCAGCACATTTGCCCAATGCACTGCATCCTTTGGTTTCTTGACTGCTGCTTCAATGAGTGTTGATTGTGGATCCAAATAAGATGAAATCTTAGACAACTTCAATCTTTTCTCCGTTTATCATGATGTTGGTTATTGGACCAGTTGAGAGGAATTTTGTTTTCTTTATGTTTTGGTGTAATCCATACTGAAGGCTGTGGTCTTTGATCTTCATCAGTAAGTGCTTCAAGTCCTCTTCACTTTCAGCATGCGAGGTTGTGTCATCTGCATAACACAGGTTGTTAACGAGCCTTCCTCCAATCCTGATGCCCCGTTCTTCTTCATATAGTCCAGTTTCTTGAATTATTTGCTCAGCATACAGATTGAATAAGTGTGGTGAATAGAAACAACCCTGATGCACACCTTTCTGACTTTAAACCACACGATATCCCCTAGTTCTGTTCGAATGACAGCCTCTTGATCTATGTACAGGTTCCTCATGAGCACAATCAAGTGTCCTGAAATTCCCATTCTTAGCAATGTTATTCATAGTTTGTTGTGATCCACACAGCTGAATACGTTTGCATAGCCAATACAACACAGGTAAACATCTTTCTGGTATTCTCTGCTTTCAGCCAGGATCCATCATCTGACATCAGCAATGATGTCTGTCATACCATGTCCTCTTCTGAATCCAGCTTGAATTTCTGGCAGTTCCCTGTCGATGTACTGCTGCAGCTGCTTTTGAATGATCTTCAGCAAAATTTTACCTGGGTGTGACATTAATGATATTGTTTGATAATTTCCACATTCGATTGTATCACCTTTCTTTGCAATAGGCATAAATATGGATCTTTTTCAGTCAATTAGCCAGGTGGCTGTCTTACAAATTTCTTAGCATAGATGAGTGAGAACTTCCAGCACTACATCTGTTTGTTGAAACATCTCAATTAGTATTCCATCCATTCCTGGAGCCCTGTTTTTCCCCAATGCCTTCATTGCAGCTTGTACCTCTTCCTTCAGTACCATAGGTTCCCGATCATATACCACATTCTGAAATTGTTGAATGTTGACCAATTCTTTTTGATATAGTGACTGTGTATCCCTTCCTTCTTTTGATGCTTCCTGAGTCTTTTTGTATTTTTCCCATAGAATCCTTTAGTATTGCAACTTGAGGCTTGAATTTTTCCTTCAGTTTGAAAAATACTAAGTGTGTTCTTCCCTTTTGTCTTCTAACTCCATGTCTTTGTGCATGTCATTATAATACTTTTCTTTGTCTTATCAAGCTGCCCTTTGAAATCTTCGGTTCAGCTCTTTTACTTCATCATTTCTTCCATTTGCTTTAGCTACTCTGCAACCAAGAGCAAGTTTCAGAGTCTTTTCTGACATCCATTTTGGTCTTTTCTTTCTTTCCTGTCTTTCTAATTTTTTTTTGCTTTCTTCATTTATGATGTCCTTGATGTCATTCCACAACTCATCTGGTCTTCTATCATTAGTGTTCAATTGTTCAAATCTGTTCTTAAGATGATCTCTAAATTTGGGTGAGATATACTCAAGATTGTACTTTTGCTCTCGTGGACTTGTTTTAATTTTCTTCAGCTTCAACTGCAACTTGCATGTGAGCAATTTTTAACAGATAGCGCCAAATTGCACTCCCAAGTGGTGATTCCAATTTATATTCATCTGCAGTGTTTGAAAATACCCATTTCTTCATAGTCTTTATTTTTGCCAACTTTTTTAGTTAAAAAGATCGCTGTTTTGCATTTTCTTGATAACTAATGGAGTTGAACTTCATTTCATACATGTATTTGTCACTTGGTTCTCTCCATCTGTAAAATGTCTTTGAGTATCTTCTGCTCTTTTATGATTGAAGTGTTTATCATTCCCTTATTGGTTTGTAGGAGTACTTTATATATTCTGGATACCAATCATTTTTTTCTATTACATATGCTGCAAATATTTTCCCCAAGTCTATTACTTATTTTATAATTTAAAGCATGATAACTTTTTGCCATGCAGAATTCTCAATAATGATATAATCAAAATTATTGTTTTTCTTAATTTTTTTACTTTACATTTTTAAATAGTTATATACTCACAGAAAGTTGCAAAAACAGTACCCTTTATTCAACTTCCCTTAATGATGACATCTTATACAGGTATAGTTGAAAATAAAACCAGGAAATTGACATTGGTTCAACACTGTTAACTAGGCTACAGTTCTTACTTGGTTTTTGCCATTTTTTACATGTATTTACTTATGTGGGAAACCCTGGTGTCGCAGTGGTTAAGTGCTATGGCTGCTAGCCAAAGGCCGATAGTTCAAATCCACCAGGCACTCCTTGGAAACTCTATGGGGCAGTTCCACTCTGTCCTATAGGGTCGCTATGAGTCAGAATAACTCGACAGCACTGGGTTTTGGGTTTCGGTTACTTATGTGTGTGTATATGTGTGTGTGTATAGTTCTATTCCATCTTAATCTTATGTGTAGATTTCTGTAATCACCACTGCAATCAGCATGCAGAACTACCCCATCGCTCCAAAGATTTCCCTTGTGCTATCCCTTTAAGGTTGCACCCTGCCACATCCCAGCTATCCCTAAACCCTGGCAACCACTAATTTGTTCTCCTTCCCTATAATTTTGTCTTTTTGAAATATAAAAAAAATTAATTTTGTTTTTTTTTTGTTGAAAATATACACAGCTTACACAGCTAAACATACACTAATTCAACAATGTCTACATGGAAAATTCAGTGACACTGATTACATTCTTCACGTTGTGCGATGATACCCACCTTCCTTTTCCCAATTGTTCCTCTCACATTAACATGAACTTACTGTCCCCTAAGCTTCCTGCCTAAACTTTCAAGTTATTGTTGTCAATTTGACCCCATATAGATAGCTCTTAAAAGAGCACAATATCTCAAGGCAGACATTCTTTACTAATTAAGGTAAATATTGTTTGGTTTAAAGAAGACTTTAGGGGATACTTTTGGTTTAAGGTTTAAAGGTTATCTCAGGCCAGTAGTTTCAGAATTCAACCAGCCTCCCTGGCTCTAGAATATCTGGATTCCATGACAATTTGAAATCCTTTTTCACATATTTACCCCTCTTGATCAGATTCTTTTATAGAATCTTTGATCAAAACCTTCAGTTATGGTAGCTGGGCACCATCTCGTTCTTCTGGTCTCATGGCAAAGGAGGCAGTTGTTCATGGAAGTAATTAGCCATACATTCCATTTCCTCCACTTATTTCTGACTCTCCTTCTTCCTCTGTTGCTTCAGGCAATTAGAGACCAATTGTTGTGCCTTGGATGGCAGCTTGCAAGCTTTTGAGTCCCCAGGCACTATGCAACGAACTAGGAGGTAGAACAGAAACACAGTATTAGGCCAATTAACTGGAGTGTCCCATGAAACCATGGCCCTAAACCTCCAAACCAAGGAACCAAACCCCATGAAGTGTTTATACATAAACAACTTCAGCAACTGCTTTTTCTTGTTATTGTAAATATATATATATCACATAACTTTTGCAAATTCAACTTTTTACAAGTGTGCAACTTACTGACATCAATTATATTAATCAGCTGTGCAGCCATTACCCTTAATCAATGTGAATTTTTCATAACCATAAACAGAAATTCAGTGCTCCACAAGCAATAACTTCCATAACTTCCCTTTCCCCCTCTCTCCTGTCCCTGGTAACCACTAATATACTTTGGTCTCTATACATTTGCTTGCTCTTATCTTTTTCTATAAGTGAGGTCATACAATATTTGTCCTTTTGAAATTGACTTATTTCACTCAGTATAATGTCTTCAAGCTACATCCATGTTGTACCTTTCATCAGAACTTCATTTCTCTTTCTGGCTGCATAGTATTTCATTGTATGTATGTACCACATTTTGTTTATCCATTCATCCATTAATGGGCATTTAGCTTGTTTCTACCTTTGCTTATTGTGAATAGGTCTGCAACGAACATTGGCGTACATATGCCTGTTCATGCCACTGCTTTCAAATCCCTTGGGTATATCCCTACCAGTAGTATAGCTGGATCATATGGTAGTTCTATTTTTAGTTTTTTGAGGAACCACCACACTGTTTTCCATAAAGACTGTATCATTTTGAATTCTCACCAGCATTGAAAAAGGGTTCCAATTTCTGTACATCTTCAGCAACATTTTTTTTTATCTCATTCGTCCTAGTGGAAGCAAAATGGTATCTCATTGTGGTTTTGATTTGTATCCCTCTGATGGTTACCAGGAGCCCTGGTGGTGCAGTGGTTAAGAGCTACGGTTACTAACCAAGAGTTTGGCAGTTCAAATCCACCAGCGGCTTCTTGGAAACCCTACGGGGCAGTTCTCTGTCTTAAAGTGTCACTATGAGCCGGAATCGACTTGACGGGAACAGTTTTTTTTGATGGTTAAAGACATTTAGCATATTTTCATATGGTTGTTGGTCAGCTGAGCATCCTCTTTGGTGAAGTGTCTGTTCGTGCCCTTTAGCCCATTTTTCGATTGGGTTGTTTGTCTTTTTATTGTTAAGTTGGAGGAGTTTTATAAATATTTTTTATATTAGATCCTTTTAGGATATATTCTTCCTGAAAAATTTTTCCCAGTCTGTAGGCTGTTTTTTTTTTATTCTTCTAGTAAAGACTTTTAATAAACATAAGTATTTAATTTTTATGGGGTCCAAATTACCTATTTTGTCTTCTGCTGCTGTTGCCTTTTTTGTCGTGTTTGATAATCTATCATTGAAAACAAAATTAGATCCCAAATCTTTGCTCCTATATTCTCTTTCAAGAACTTTATGGTTTAGATTTAACATTTAGGTCCCTGATCCATTTTTAATTAGTTTTTGTGTATGGTGTAAAAAGGTATAGGTCCTTCTTAATTTTGTGAATTTTTTTGTGTGTCTTCTATCGTCTTTGTCCCTCAATTTCCAAACTATTGTTATCTTTTGGCTTTAGTTGCTTTTTTGTGTTGAGTTGTTTTTATTTCTTTTTTCCCTTCTGTGTATATTTTCTTTTTTTATTTACTTCTTATTGTGCTTTAAGTGAAAGTTTACAAATCAAGTCAGTCTCTCACACAAAAACTTATATACACTTTGCTACATACTCCCAATTACTCTCCCACTAATGACAGTTTTTTTTTTTAATGACAGAGCCCACTGCCTTCCTCCTCTCTCTCTTTTCGTGTCTGTTTCGCCAGCTTCTAAGCCCCTTTACCCTCTCATCTCCCTTCCAGGCAGGAGATGCCAACATAGTCTTAAGTGTCCACCTGATCCAAGAAGCTCACTCCTCACCAGCATCCCTCTCCAACCCATTGACCACTCCAATCCATGTCTGAAGACTTGGCTTCAGGAATGGTTCCTGTCCTGGGCCAACTGAAGGTCAGGGGGCCATAACCACCAGGGTCCTTCCAGTCTCAGTCAGACCATTAAATCTGGTCTTTTTATGAAAATTTGGGGTCTGCATTCCACTGCTCTCCTGCTCCCTCAGGGGTTCTCTGTCAGGGCAGTCATCGGTTGTAGCCAGGCACCATCTAGTTCTTCTGGTCTCAGGCTGATGCAGTCTTTGGTACATGTAGCCTTTTCTGTGTGTTGGGCTCGTAATTACCTTGTGTCCTTGATGTTCTTTATTCTCCTTTGATCCAGGTGGGTTGAGACCAATTGATGCATCTTAGATTGGCGCTTGCTAGCGTTTAAGACCCCAGAAGCCACTCTCCAAAGTGGGATGCAGAATGTTTTCTTAATAGATTTTATTATGCCAATTGACTTAGATGTCCTCTGAAACCATGGTCCCCAAACCCCTGCCCCTGCCATGCTAGCCTTTGAAGCATTCAGTTTATTCAGGAAACTTCTTTGCTTTTGGTTTAGTACAATTGTGCTGACCTCCCCTATATTGTGTGTTGTCTCTTCCCTTCACCTAGAGTAGTTCTTATCTACTATCTAATTAGGGAATACCCCTTGCCCACCCTACCTCCCTTGCCCCTCTCAAAACCACAAAAGACTGTTTTCTTCTCAGTTTAAACTATTTCTCAAGTTCTTATTATAGTGGTCTTATAGAATATTTGTCCTTTTGCAAGTGACTAATTTCACTCAGCATAATGCCTTCCAGGTTCCTCCATGTTAGGAAATGTTTCACGGATCCCTCACTGTTCTTTATCGATGGGTACTATTCCATTTTTTTTTAAAGAAAGAAAAAAATTCTTTTTTTTTACTATTCCATTGTGTGAATATACCATAATTTATTTATCCATTCATCCATTGATGGCCACCTTGGTTGCTTCCATCTTTTTGCTATTGTAAACAGTGCTGCAATGAACATGGATGTGCATATATCTGTTTGTGTAAAGGCTCTTATTTCTCTAGGATATATTCCGAGGAGTGGGATTTCTGGGTTTTATGGTAGTTCTATTTCTAGCTTTTTAAGGAAGCGCCAAATTGATTTCCAAAGTGGTTGTACCGTTTTACATTCCCACCAGCACTTTGTAAGTGTTCCAATCTCTCCATAGCCTCTCCAACATTTATTATTTTGTGTTTTTTGGATTAATGCCAGCCTTCTTGGATTTTTTTGGTTTCTTGGAGTGAGAAGAAATCTCATTGTAGTTTTGATTTACATTTCTCTAATGGCTAATGATCGTGAGCATTTTCCCTTGTATCTGTTACCTACCTGAACGTCTTCTTTAGTGAAGTGTCTTTTCATATCTTTTGCCCATTTTTTAATTGGGTTTTTTGTCTTTTCATAGTTGAGTTTTTGCAGTATCATATAGATTTTAGAGATCAGGCACTGATAGGAAATATCATAGCTAAAAACTTTTTCCCAGTCTGTAGATAGTCTTTTTAATCTTTTGGTGAAGTCTTTGGATGAGCCTAGGTGTTTGATTTTTAGGAGCTCCCAGTTATCTAGTTTTTCTTCTGCGTTCTTTATAATGTTTTGTATACTGTTTATGCCATGTATTAGGGCTCCTAACGTTGTCTCTGTTTTTTCTTCTATGATTTTTATCTTTTTAGATTTTATATTCAGGTCCTTGATCCATTTTGAGCTCGTTTTTGTGCATGGAGTGAGGTATGGGTCTTGTTTCATTTTTTTGCATATGGATATCCAGTTATGCCAGCACCATTGGTTAAAAAGACTGTCTTTTCCCCATTTAACTGCTTTGGGGCCTTTGTCAAATATCAACTGCTCATATGTGGATGGATTTATGTCTGGACTCTCAATTCTGTTCTATTGTTCTATGTATCTGTTGTTGTACCAGTGCCAGGCTGTTTTGACTCCTGTGGTGGTACAGTAGGTTCTAAAATCAGGTAGAGTAAGGCCTCCCACTTTGTTCTTCTTTATCAGTGATGCTTTACTTATCCGGGGCCTCTTTCCCTTCCATATGAAGCTGGTGATTTGTTTCTCCATCTCATTAAAGAATGTCCTTGGAATTTGGATCAGAATTGCATTAAATGTATGGATCGCTTTTGCAGAATAGACATTTTAATAATGTTATGTCTTCCTATCCATGAGCAAGGTATGTTTTTCCACATATGTAGGTCTTTTTTGGTTTCTTGCACTAATGTCTAGTAGTTTTCTTTGTATAGGTATTTGACATCTCTAGAAAGATTTATTCCTAAGTATTTTATTTTCTCGAGGGCTACTGTAAATGGTATTGATTTGGTGATTTCCTCTTCAATGTTCTTTTTGTTGGTGTAGAGGAATCCAACTGAATTTCTATGTTTCTTGTATCCTGATCCTCTGATAAACTCGTCTATTAGTTTCACTAGTTTTCTTGAGGATTCCTTAGGTTTTTCTCTGTATAAGATCATATCATCTGCAAATAGGGTTACTTTTACTTTTTCCTTACCAAGCTGTATGTCCTTTATTTCTTTATCTAGCCTAATTACTCTGGCTAGGACCTCCAGCACAATGTTGAATAAGAGTGGTGATAAAGGGTATCCATATCTGTTTCCTGTTCTCAAGGGGAATGCTTTCAGACTCTCTCCATTTAGAATGATATTGGATGTTGGTTTTATATAAATGCCCTTTATTATGATGAGGAATTTCCCTTCTATTCCTATTTTGGTGAGAGTTTTTGTCATGAATGGGTGTTGGAATTTGTCAAATGCATTTTCTGCATCAATTGATAAGATCATGTGGTTATTGTCTTTTGCTTTATTTATATGATGGATTACAATAATTGTTTTTCTAATGTTGAACCATCCCTGCATATCTGGAATGAATCCCACTTGGTCATGGTGAATTATTTTTTGATATGTTGTTGAATTCTATTGGCTAGGATTTTGTTGAGGATTTTTGCATCTAAGTTCATGAGGGATATAGGTCTGTAATTTTCTTTTTTTGTGGTGTCTTTAATTGGTTTTGGTATCAGGGACATGGTGGATTCATAGAAAGGGTTTGGGAGTATCCCGTCCTTTTCTATTCTCTGAAATACCTTTAGTAGTAGTGGTATTAACTCTTCTCTGAAAGTTTTTACAACTCTGCAGTGAAGCCGTCAGGGCCAGGGTTTTTGTTGTTGTTGTTGTTGGGAGTTGTTTTATTACCATTTCAATCTCTTCTTTTGTTATGGGTCTATTTAGTTGTTCTACCTCTGTTTGTGTTAGTTTAGGTAGGTAGTGTGTTTCTAGGAAATCATCCATTTCTTCCAGGTTTTCAAATTTGTTTGAATATAGTTTTTCACAGTAATCTGATATGATTCATTTAATTTCAGTTGAATCTGTTGTAATATCGCCCATCTCATTTCTTATTTGGGTTATTTGCTTCCTCTCCTGTTTTTCTTTTGTCAGTTTGACCAATGGTTTATCAATTTTGTTGATTTTTTTAAAGATCCAGCTTTTGGTCATGTTAATTTTTTCAATTGTTTTTCTGTTTTCTTTTTCATTTAGTTCAGCTCAAATTTTTATTATTTTTTTATTCTGGTG
This sequence comes from Elephas maximus indicus, assembly GCF_024166365.1. NCBI lineage: Eukaryota > Metazoa > Chordata > Mammalia > Proboscidea > Elephantidae > Elephas > Elephas maximus. The sequence goes on from NC_064846.1 coordinate 87,014,007, forward strand.
TCTGAGGGTTTCTTTTGTTGCTCTCTTTCTATTCAAGTGTAAGGATAATTCTTGAATTTTGGCCCTTTCTTCTTTTAATATGTGTGCATTTATTGATATAAATTGACCTCTGAACACTGCTTTCGCTGTGTCTCAAAGGTTCTGATAGTAAGTGTTTTCATTCTCATTGGTTTCTATGAATTTCTTTATTCCATCCTTAACGTCTTCTAGAATCCAGTCTTTTTGGAGCAGGGTATTGTTCAGTTTCCAAGTGTTTGATTTCTTTTCCCTGTTTTTTCTGTTATTGATTTCTGCTTTTATGGCCTTCTGGTCAGAGAAGATGCTTTGTAATATTTCAATGTTCTGCATTCTGCTAAGGCTTGCTTTATGATCTAATATGTGGTCTATTTTACAGAATGTTTCATGTGCACTATAAAAGAAAGTATACTTGGTTGCTGTTGGGTGGAGTGTTCTGTGTCTATGAGGTCAAGTTGGGTGATTGTGGCATTTAGATCTTCTGTGTCTTTATTGAGCTTCCTTCTGGATGTCCTGTCCTTCACCGAAAGTGGTGTGTTGAAGTCTCCTACTATTTTTGTGGAGCTGTCTATCTCACTTTTCAATGTTGATAGAGTTTGTGTTATGTAACTTGCAGCCCAGTGATTGGATGCATAAATATTTAATATGTTTATATCTTCTTGGTATATAGTCCCTTTAATCATTATATAGTGCCCTTCCTTATCCTTTATGATGGATTTAACTTTAAAGTCTATTTTTTCAGAAATTGATATTGCTACTTTTAGATTTTCGTTTGCTTGGTATATTTTTTTCCATCTTTTGATTTTTTGTTTGTGTCTCTAAGTCTAAGGTGTGTCTCTTGTAGGCAGCATATAGACGGATCTTGTTTTTTAATCCATTCTGCCACTCTATGTCTATTGGTGCTTTTAGTCCATTTACATTCAGCATTATTATGGATAGGTATGAATTTAGTGCTATCATTTTGATGCCTTTTTTTGCTTGTTGTTGACAGTTTCTTTTTCCACTTAATTTTACGTGCTGAGTAGATTATCTTATATATTGTCCTTTCCTCATATTCGTTGTTGTTGATTTTGTTTTTGCTGTGTCTCTATTTTTTTCTTGTATTTTATTTTGATGAGTAGGATAGTTTGTCTCTTTTGTGGGTACCGTATTTTTTACCCCTATTTTTCTAAATTTCAATTTCCTAACTTTTATTTCTTTGAGTCGCCGTATCTTCCTCTCCATATGGAATATCTTTGATTACATTTCTTAGTCTGTCTTTATTGTTTTAATTTTTTTTTTCTTAATCTTGCTTAGTTTTTTTGATTTCCCTGTCTGGGTTGACTTCTGATTGCTCTGCCCAGTGTTCTAGTCTTGGGCTGATACCTGATATTTTTGATTTTCTAAGCAAAGAACTCCCTTTAGTATTTCATGTAGTTTTGATTTGGTTTTTACAAATTCCCTAAATTTCTGTTTATCTGGAAATGTCCTAATTTCACCTTCATGTTTAAGAGACAGTTTTGCTGGATATATGATTCTTGGATGGCAATTTTTTGCCTTCAAATTTTTAAATATATTATCCCATTGCCTTCTTGCCTGCATGGTTTCTGCCGAGTTGTCCTAGCTTATTCTTATGGATTCTCCTTTGTAGGTGACTTTTTGTTTATCCCTAGCTGCTCCTAAAATTCTCTCTTTATCTTTCGTTTTGGCAAGTTTGATTATAATATGTCTTGGTGACTTTCTTTTAACATACCTTATGTGGAGTTCGATGAGCACCTTGGATAGATATCTTCTCATCTTTCACGATATCAGGGAAGTTTTCTGCCAACAAATCTTCAACAATTCTCTCTGTATTTTCTGTTATTCCTCCCTCTTCTGGTACTCCAATCCCTCATAGGTTATTTCCCTTGATAGACTCCCACATGATTCTTAAGGTCTCTTCATGTTTTTAAATTCTTTCATCTGATTTTTCTTCAAATATTTTAGTGCCAAGTGATTTATCTTCAAGTTCAGAAATTCTGGCTTCTACTTGCTCTATTCTGCTCCTCTGACTTTTTATTGAGTTGTCTACTTTTGTAATTTTATTGTTAATGGCCTGAATTTCTGATTACTGTCTATGGACTTTTCCAGCTTATTGAACTTTTCATTATGTTCCTGAATAATCTTTCTAATTTCTTCAATTGCTTTATCTGTGTGTTCCTTGGCTTGTTCTATTGTATTGCCTCATTTCCTTCCTGATGTCTTCAAGGGTTCTGTATATTAATCTTTTGTGTTCTGGCTCTGGTAATTGCTAGGAATGCATTTTCATCTAAAAGATCCCTGGATTCTTTGTTTTGAGAGCTTGTTGATGTGATCACGGTCTGTTTCTTTATGTGACTTGATATCGACTGTTGTCTCTGAGCCAACTATAAGTTATTATACTAGTTTATGCTTGCTTTCTGAGTCACAGCTTCTTGCTTTGTTTTATTTTTATGTACCCAAATGGGTTGCTTGAGAGAGCTACCTTGATTATTTTCACCTTTAGATCTCTGACGTCCTGTTCCCAGATGGCTAGAGCTGTTATCAGGTATATCATTCTAGGAGTCCATTCACTTTTCTTGTATGAATTCAGCTCAGGTGTCCAGGTAGCTGATATCAAGTGTGTGGTACAGGCTCTATCCTACAGTCTTAGAGGGGCAGGGGTGATTCGTGTATATACCGGTATCTGATTGCAGCAGGGGGTCATGCTCTGAACAAGGCACGGGGCTGAGAATCGACCCCTGAGTGTCTCTGAGGAAAGCGCATCCCTGTTCCCTACAGCTTGCAGGTGGGTGGGTTCTGCAGAGAGACCATGGGCACCCAAAGTTTTTGGTTGTAAGGACTGGGAGGTGCCATTTATCCTTGGACCCCTGTCATGGGTGGCTGGGTGACCTGAATGGAGCTACCAGTCCTTAGGCCCCTGATGTGAGTAGGCGAGGACCTTGTTTAACAGGAAAGCAATATCAAACATCAAACACCCACCTGCCCACCGCACAGCTGAAATGGTTGAAGTCTGCCAACAAGGGCTTATTCTCCCGAAATAGGCCCACACAGGTCCATGAGGAAGGGAAAATGTTCAAAGTCCTCGGACCATTTATGCCTAGACAGGAGCCGCTTTTGTCCTGAGCTCCCCTGGTTAGTGGAGTTGGCAAATTATCTTTTCCTCCAATTGCAAATTTTTCCCTTCTCTGAGGCTTGGTGGATGGCTCTAGGTGCTGAACAGGGCCTATCTCAGGCCCAGAGAATTCAGCTGCTGAAGCCGGTATGGGGGTGGGGCAGTGTGGTAAAATATATGCAACTACTTAGCTTTTTCTTTAAGTGCCATTCTTCTCTGATTCCAGAGGTGTGAGTAGGCTGTGCGGCTGGCTGCTTCTTCCTGAGGAAACTGCAGCCAAATGCTAGCACCAGCCTACCGCCGTCACTCTGGGAATGGTGTCTGAGGGCTCCTGGGGTTCAGGTTGGGTAACTCCTCTCCACTTCTGAACGGTCTCTTCCTTCTCCTGCCCCTCAGTTTGTTTTCTAAGCTTGCCTTTGTTGCTCAGAGTGCCTAGCTTGTCATAAATATACTCATTTCACTTGTTTTTTTCAGTTCCTTGTAAAAAGGGCTTGCCGGAAGCATCTATTCTGCCATCTTGGCTCTGCCTCCTGTGTATATTTTCTAAATATTTTCTTAGTGGTTACCACAAAGCTTACATTTAACAACTTAAAACTGCACCGACTTATTTTAGCTCGATGCAAACATTTAACATACAAACAAGTAACATACAACAGTAACATAGGAAAATTCTGCTTCTGTTTTGCTCCTCACCCCCGTTCCTGTTGTGACACCAATTACATCATTACACATCCTTTGTGCTTGGGTTAAATTTGTACTTATTTCTTACACACTTGATGTTTTACTGCTTGTGGAACTTGACTACTAAATTTTCGCCTTGAGAATACCGTGCAATTGATTCTTATATTTGCCCATGTCATTATCTTTATTGGGATCTCTATTTATTTTTGTTTCCTGTGGACAGATTTGAGTATCTGTCTAGGATTCTATCCTTTCCATCTGAAAAACTCCCTCAAGTAATACTTGAAAAGTAGGTCCTGTAGAAACAAATTTCCACAACTGTTGTTTATTTGGGAATGTCTTGATTTTGCCCTCATTTTTGGATGAGGACTTTGTTAGATAAAGAGTTCTTGGTTGACAATTGTTTTCTTTTAATACTTTATATGTGTCTTTATATATGTCATTCCATTGCCTCCTGGCTTCCAGGATTTCTGAGGAGGAATTTGCACTAATTCTTGTCAAAACCAAAATCAAACCAAACCCATTGGTGCTGAGTCAATTCTGACTCATAGCAACCCTATAGGACAAAGTGGAAACTCCCCATAGAGTTTCCAAGGAGTGGCTGGTGGATTCGAACTGCTGACCTTTTGGTTAGCAGCCAAGACCACTTACATGTTATACTCTGCCTTTCACTTGCTACTTGCTGAACTCTCTTCTTGGGTTTTAAAGAATTTTATCATAATGTGTCTTGGTGTAGACCTCTTTGTAGTTCTTCTGCTTGGGGTTCTCACAGCTTCCAGGATTTATAGGCTCTACTCCTTATTCAGGTCTAGAAATTCTCTGTATTATATCTTGGAAACTTCTTTCTATCCCTTTCTTTGCCTTTTCTTCTTATGGAATTCCCAAAATCCTAATATTAGATTTCTTAATTTATTGTGTCCCGCAATTCCATTTGATGTTGTTCACTTTTCTTTTTTCTTTTCCCTCGTTTCTCTTGAGATTTGATAAGTTCAGTTACCCTGTCTTCTAGTTCTCTTATTCTGTCTTTGAATCTGCTGTTGAATCCCTCCCTTGCACTTTCCAATTCAGTTATTTTGTTCCTAAATTTCAGTATTTCTCTTTGGTTCTTTTTAATGTTTTTTTTTTTTCTCCTTATTGAGTTTCTCATTTGGTTCCTGATTTCCATTAGTTTACTTTCTGTGTGTTCTTTGCTTCCTTTGAATATATTTAACATTGTTGTCTGGAGGTCCTCTATTTTTCATATTTAATACTGGCTTCAATGGGTCTAATTTATGCTTCTTCATGGTTTTCTTTTAATTGGGCAGTTTTCTCCTCTGTTCTCGTATGCCTTATAATTTTACTTGAACTTGAGGCATTTGAGTAATTTACTGTGATAATTGGAACTCAGAATCTTCTCTTTCCCCCGGAATTATTTTCCAATAATTTCCTCACTCTTCTCCTAAATCCCACTAGAGGACATTCTGGCCCTTAAGTTTGTCCAGCACTGGCTAAGCTGTTCTAGGGATGTGTGCCCCTCTGCCCTCTTTTGTGGCAGGGCCTCAGGCACTTCCTTTGTGGATATAATATTCTCATCTGGTTCTACGGATTCTAGGCGATTTGTAAAATTTTAAGTCTCTAGGGGTTGGCTCATATAATCACCTGTGGTGTTGCCTCAGGACCTCACTGTGGTGGCTAGCAACACTGTGGCAGGATCTTTCTTCTGCAGCCAGTAGTTACACTGGAGCAGGACTGTTCTTTGTTAGTCAGTAGTGCTGGGTGTGGGTTTCCCATGGTGGCTGGTTATGCTGGGTGGCTTTCCTGCATGGGTAGCAATAAACCAGCTCTCCCATAGCGTCTGGTTGTTGTGGGGTGAACCAGCTGGTTCCTAGTGGGCTGCCTGCTTGATGGGCAATTCTTGCCCTGGCTGATGGACAGGTGACATGGCAGCCCTGTGGTCCCTGATTTTAGTGCTCTCCCACCACTGCCCTGAGCAAGACACAGTAGCACTCACCTGCACTATTGTGCCTTTCCAGTACCCCACCCCAAGGGTGCATATTCAGACTTTCCTGCCCCCTGCTTATGAACTCCAACAGTCCTTTTCTCAGCACTTTAATCAGGCAGCAATTTCTTAGGTTACTCTGGATTCAGATCGATGTTGTGCCCATAGGCCACTCTTTCTCATTCCTGCCTCTCTTGTTCAAGCTTGTTCACCCAGTACCTTTGAGCCATTCTGTATACTCAATGTAGCTCCTGCCCTGGGCTCTTTGATCAGGGTTGCCACCATTCGCCGTGCCAAAATGGCCACACTGAGTTGGGTCAGCAGATAGGTTGTGGATGGTCAGTGAGTCTTGGCCTCCCCACCATCTTTGTTCTTTCTTTCCTGATTTGGCATTCTCCTTGGTTCTCCAACATTTCAGCTCTGTCCAGAGCTCTGAGATCACTGGCTGTGTTAATCTTTATTTGTTGTCTTCTGGCATCGTTGTGGGGGAATGTGAGAGTGTGACTGCTTATAACACTATTTTGCCCCCATCATTTTGAAATTGTTGTATAAGTGGGATCATAAAATATGCAACCTTTTAAGATTTACTTGTTTCACTAAATATAATATCTCTGACATTCATCCAGGTTGTTGCATATATCAATTGTTTGTTTCTTTTATTGCTCATTTGTTTTCTGTAGTATGAATGCCCCACAGTTTTTTTAATCACTCACCTGCTGAAGGTCATCTGGAATATTTCCAATTTTGGGCTATTACAAATAAAGATGCTATGAACTTTTTGGTACAGGCTTTTGGTGTGAACATATGTTTTCATTTCCCTGGGATAAATACCCAAGGGTACAATTGCTGGATCATGTGGCAAGGGTATGTTTAACTTTAGTCCCAGACTGGCTGTACCAATTCACATTTCCACCAACAATGTATGAATGATCCAGTTTCTCTAAATCCTCGCCAGCATTTGATGTGGTCACTGTTTCATGTTTGTTTTAACCGATGTCTTAGGTGTGTAGTGATATCTCGTTGTAGTTTTAATTTCCATTTCCCGAATGGCTAAGGATGTTGAACATCTATTCATGTGCTTATTTGCCATATATATACTGTTGTTCTTGTTAGGTGCCGTCGAGTCGGTTCCAACTCATAGCGATCCTATGCACAACAGAATGAAACACTACCCGGTCCTGCACCATCCTTACAATCGTTGTTATGCTTGAGCTCATTGTTTCAGCCACTGTGTCAATCCACCTTGTTGAGGGTCGTCCTCTTTTCTGCTGACCTTGTACTCTGCCGAGCATGATGTCCTTCTCCCCGGACTGATCCTTCCTGACAACATGTCCAAAGTATGTAAGACGCAGTCTCGCCATCCTTGCCTATAAGGAGCATTCTGGTTGCACTTCTTCCAAGACAGATTTGTTCATTCTTTTGGCAGTCCCTGGTATATTCAATATTCTTTGCCAACACCACAATTCAAAGGAGTCAACTCTTCTTTGGCCTTCCTTATTCATTGTCCAGCTTTCACATGCATATGATGCGATTGAAAATACCATGGCTTGGGTCAGGCGCACCTTAGTCTTCAGGGTGACATCTTTGCTCTTCAACACTTTGAAGAGGTCCTTTGCAGCAGATTTGCCCAATGCAATGCATCTTTTGATTTCTTGACTGCTGCTTCTGTGGCTGTTGATTGTGGATTCAAGTAAAATGAAATCCTTGACAACTTCAATCTTTTCTCTGTTTATCATGATGTTGCTCACTGGTCCAGTTGTGAGGATTTTTGTTTTCTTTATGTTGAGGTGTAATCCATACTGAAGGCTGTGGTCTTTGATCTTCATTAGTAAGTGCTTCAAGTCCTCTTCACTTTCAGCAAGCAAGGCTGTGTCATCTGCATAACACAGGTTGTTAATGAGTCTTCCTCCCATCCTGATACCCCGTTCTTCTTCATATAGCCCACCTTCTTGTATTATTTGTTCAACATACAGATTAAATAGGTATGGTGAAAGAATACAACCCTGACACACACCTTTCCTGACTTTAAACCAATCGGTATCCCCTCGTTCTGTCTGAACAACTGCCTCTTGATCTATGTAAATGTTCCTCATAAGCACAATTAAGTGTTCTGGAATTCCCATTCTTCACAGTGTTATCCATAGTTTGTTATGATCCACACACTCGAATGCCTTTACATAGTCAATAAAACACAGGTAAACATCCTTCTGGTATTCTCTGCTTTCAGCCAGGATCCATCTGACAGCAGCAATGATATCCCTGGTTTCATGTCCTCTTCTGAAACTGGCCTGAATTTCTGGCAGTTCCCTGTTGATATACTGCTGCAGCTGTTTTTGAATGATCTTCAGCAAAATTTTGCTTATGTATGATATTAATGATATTGTTCTATAATTTCCACATTCGGTTGGATCACCTTTCTTGGGAATAGGCATAAGTATGGATCTCTTCCGGTCAGTTGGCCAGGAAGCTGTCTTCCATATTTCTTGGCATAGACGAGTGAGCACCTCCAGCGCTGCATCTGTTTGTTGAAACATCTCAATTGATATTCCATCAATTCCTGGAGCCTTGTTTTTCACCAGTGCCTTCAGAGCAGCTTGGACTTCTTCCTGCAGTACCATTGGTTCCTGATCATATGCCAGTTCTTGAAATGGTTGAATATCCACTAATTCTTTTTGGTGTAATGACTCTGTGTATTCCTTCCATCTTCTTTTGATGCTTCCTGCTTCATTTAATATTTTCCCCATGGAATCCTTCACTATTTCAACTCAAGGCTTTAATTTGTCTTCAGTTCTTTCAGCTTGAGAAACACCAAGCTTGTTTTTGCCTTTTGGTTTTCCATCTCCATCTCTTTGCACATGTCATTTTAATACTTTGTCTTCTTGAGAGGCCCGCTGAAATCTTCTGTTCAGTTCTTTTACTTCATCAATTCTTCCTTTTGCTTTAGCTGTTTGACACTCAAGAGCAAGTTTCAGAGTGTTCTCTGACATCCATCTTGGTCTTTTCTTTCTTTCCTGTCTTTTTAGTGACCTCTTGCTTTCTTCATGGATGATGTCCTTGATGTCATTCCACAACTCGTCTGGTCTGCAGTCACTAGTGTTCAATATGTCAAATATATTCTGTAAATGGACTCTAAATTCAGGTGAGATATACTCAAGTTCATATTTTGGCTCTCCCGGACATGCTCTGATTTTCTTCAGTTTCAGCTTGACCTCGCATATGAGCAATTAATTGTCTGTTCCACAATCGGCCCCTGGCCTTGTTCTGACTGATGATATTGAGCTTTTCCATAGTCTCTTTCCACAGATGTATTCAGTTTGATTTCTGTGTGTTCCATCTGGCGAGGTCCATGTTATAGTTGCTATTTATGTTGGTGAAAGAAGGTATTTGCAATGAAGAAGTCATTGGTCTTGCAAAATTCTATCATTCGATCTCTGGCATTGTTTCTATCACCAAGGCCATATTTTCCAACTACTGATCCTTCTTCTTTGTTTCAAACTTTCGCATTCCAGTAACCAGTAATTATCAATGCATCTTTTTTTTTTTTTGTTGTTGTTCTTGTTATTGTTTTTTTTTTTTTTATAATAATTTTTATTAAGCTTCAAGTGAACGTTTACAAATCCAATCAGTCTGTCACATATAAGTTTACATACATCTCACTCCCTACTCCCACTTACTCTCCCCGTCTTGAGTCAGCCCTTTCAGTCTCTCCTTTCTTGACAATTTTGCCGGCTTCCCTCTCTCTCTATCCTCCCACCCCCCTCCAGACAAGAGTTGCCAACACAGTCTCAAGTGTACACCTGATATAATTAGCTCACTCTTCATCAGCGTCTCTCTCCCACCCGCTGACCAGTCCCTTTCATGTCTGATGAGTTGTCTTCAGGGATGGTTCCTGTCCTGTGTCAACAGAAGGTCTGGAGAGCATGACCGCCGGGATTCCTCCAGTCTCAGTCAGACCATTAAGTTTGGTCTTCTTATGAGAATTTGGGGTCTGCATCCCACTGCTCTCCTGCTCCCTCAGGGGTCCTCTGCTGAGCTCCCTGTCAGGGCAGTCATCGATTGTGGCCGGGCACCAACTAGTTCTTCTGGTCTCAGGATGATGTAGGTCTCTGGTTCATGTGGCCCTTTCTGTCTCTTGGGCTCTTAGTTGTCATGTGGGCTTGGTGTTCTTCATTTTCCTTTGCTCCAGGTGGGTTGAGACCAATTGCTGCATCTTAGATGGCTGCTTGTTAGCATTTAAGACCCCAGACGCCACATTTCAAAGTGGGATGCAGAATGATTTCATAGTAGAATTATTTTGCCAATTGACTTAGAAGTCCCCGCAAACCATGTTCCTCAGACCCCCGCGCTTGCTCCGCTGAGCTTTGAAGCATTCATTTTATCCCGGAAACTTCTTTGCTTTTGGTCCAGTCCAATTGAGCTGACCTTCCATGTATTGAGTGTTGTCTTTCCCTTCACCTAAAGCAGTTCTTATCTACTGATTAATCAATAAAAAACCCTCTCCCACCCTCCCTCCCTCCCCCCCTCGTAACCACAAAAGTATGTGTTCTTCTCAGGTTTACTATTTCTCAAGATCTTATAATAGTGGTCTTATACAATATTTGTCCTTTTGCCTCTGACTCATTTCGCTCAGCATAATGCCTTCCAGGTTCCTCCATGTTGTGAAATGTTTCAGAGATTCGTCACTGTTCTTTATCGATGCGTAGTATTCCATTGTGTGAATATACCACAATTTATTTACCCATTCATCCGTTGATGGACACCTTGGTTGCTTCCAACTTTTTGCTATTGTAAACAGAGCTGCAATAAACATGGGTGTGCATATATCTGTTTGTATGAAGGCTCTTGTATCTCTAGGGTATATTCCGAGGAGTGGGATTTCTGGGTTGTATGGTAGTTCTATTTCTAACTGTTTAAGATAACGCCAGATAGATTTCCAAAGTGGTTGTACCATTTTACATTCCCACCAGCAGTGTATGAGAGTTCCAATCTCTCCGCAGCCTCTCCAACATTTATTATTTTGTGTTTTTTGGATTAATGCCAGCCTTGCTGGTGTGAGATGGAATCTCATCGTAGTTTTAATTTGCATTTCTCTAATGGCTAATGATCGAGAGCATTTTCTCATGTATCTGTTGGCTGCCTGAATATCTTCTTTAGAGAAATGTGTGTTCATATCCTTTGCCCACTTCTTGATTGGGTTGTTTGTCTTTTTGTGGTTGAGTTTTGACAGAATCATGTTGATTTTAGAGATCAGGCGCTGGTCGGAGATGTCATAGCTGAAAATTCTTTCCCAATCTGTAGGTGGTCTTTTTACTCTTTTGGTGAAGTCTTTAGATGAGCATAGGTGTTTGATTTTTAGGAGCTTCCAGTTATCGGGTTTCTCTTCATCATTTTTGGTAATGTTTTGTATTCTGTTTATACCTTGTATTAGGGCTCCTAGGGTTGTCCCAATTTTTTCTTCCATGATCTTTATCGTTTTAGTCTTTATGTTTAGGTCTTTGATCCACTTGGAGTTAGTTTTTGTGCATGGTGTGAGGTATGGGTCCTGTTTCATTTTTTTGCAAATGGATATCCAGTTATGCCAGCACCATTTGTTAAAAAGGCTGTCTTTTCCCCAGTTAATTGACACTGGTCCTTTGTCAAATATCAGCTGCTCATACATGGATGGATCTATGTCTGGGTTCTCAATTCTGTTCCATTGGTCTATGTGTCTGTTGTTGTACCAATACCAGGCTGTTTTGACTACTGTGGCTGTATAATAGGTTCTGAAGTCAGGTAAGGTGAGGCCTCCCACTTTCTTCTTCTTTTTCAGTAGTGCTTTGCTTATCCGGGGCTTCTTTCCCTTCCATGTGAAATTGGTGATTTGTTTCTCTATCCCCTTAAAATATGACATTGGAATTTGGATCGGAAGTGCGTTAAATGTATAGATGGCTTTTGGTAGAATAGACATTTTTACTATGTTAAGTCTTCCTATCCATGAGCAAGGTATGTTTTTCCACTTAAGTATGTCCTTTTGAATTTCTTGTAGTAGAGCTTTGTAGTTTTCTTTGTATAGGTCTTTTACATCCTTGGTAAGATTTATTCCTAAGTATCTTATCTTCTTGGGGGCTACTGTGAATGGTATTGATTTGGTTATTTCCTCTTCGGTGTTCTTTTTGTTGATGTAGAGGAATCCAAGTGATTTTTGTATGTTTATTTTATAACCTGAGACTCTGCCAAACTCTTCTATTAGTTTCAGTAGTTTTCTGGAGGATTCCTTAGGGTTTTCTGTGTATATAATCATGTCATCTGCAAATAGTGATAACTTTACTTCTTCCTTGCCAATCCGGATACCTTTTATTTCTTTGTCTAGCCTGATTGCCCTGGCTAAGACTTCCAACACGATGTTGAATAAGAGCGGTGATAAAGGGCATCCTTGTCTGGTTCCCGTTCTCAAGGGAAATGCTTTCAGGTTCTCTCCATTTAGAGTGATATTGGCTGTTGGCTTTGCATAGATGCCCTTTATTATGTTGAGGAATTTTCCTTCTATTCCTATTTTGGTAAGAGTTTTTATCATGAATGGGTGTTGGACTTTGTCAAATGCCTTTTCTGCATCAATTGATAAGATCATGTGGTTTTTGTCTTTTGTTTTATTTATGTGATGGATTACATTAATGGTTTTTCTGATATTAAACCAGCCTTGCATACCTGGTATAAATCCCACTTGATCAGGGTGAATTATTTTTTTGATGTGTCGTTGGATTCTATTGGCTAGAATTTTGTTGAGGATTTTTGCATCAATGTTCATGAGGGATATAGGTCTATAATTTTCTTTTTTTGTAATGTCTTTACCTGGTTTTGGTATCAGGGAGATGGTGGCTTCATAGAATGAGTTGGGTAGTATTCCGTCATTTTCTATGCTTTGGAATACCTTTAGTAGTAGTGGTGTTAACTCTTCTCTGAAAATTTGGTAGAACTCTGCAGTGAAGCCGTCCGGGCCAGGACTTTTTTTTGTTGGGAGTTTTTTGATTACCGTTTCAATCTCTTTTTTTGTTATGGGTCTATTTAGTTGTTCTACTTCTGAATGTGTTAGTTTAGGTAGGTAGTGTTTTTCCAGGAATTCATCCATTTCTTCTAGGTTTTCAAATTTGTTAGAGTACAATTTTTCATAATAATCTGAAATGATTCTTTTAATTTCATTTGGTTCTGTTGTGATGTGGTCCTTCTCATTTCTTATTCGGGTTATTTGTTTCCTTTCCTGTATTTCTTTAGTCAGTCTAGCCAATGGTTTATCAATTTTGTTAATTTTTTCAAAGAACCAGCTTTTGGCTTTGTTAATTCTTTCGATTGTTTTTCTGTTCTCTAATTCATTTAGTTCAGCTCTAATTTTTATTATTTGTTTTCTTCTGGTGCCTGATGGATTCTTTTGTTGCTCACTTTCTATTTGTTCAAGTTGTAGGGACAGTTCTCTGATTTTGGCTCTTTCTTCTTTTTGTATGTGTGCATTTATTGATATAAATTGACCTCTGAGCACTGCTTTTGCTGTGTCCCAGAGGTTTTGATAGGAAGTATTTTCATTCTCGTTGCTTTCTATGAATTTCCTTATTCCCTCCTTGATGTCTTCTATAACCCAGTCTTTTTTCAGGAGGGTATTGTTCATTTTCCAAGTATTTGATTTCTTTTCCCTCGTTTTTCTGTTATTGATCTCTAGTTTTATTGCCTTGTGGTCTGAGAAGATGCTTTGTAATATTTCGATGTTTTGGACTCTGCAAAGGTTTGTTTTATGACTTAATATGTGGTCTATTCTAGAGAATGTACCATGTGCGCTAGAAAAAAAAGTATATTTTGCAGCAGTTGGGTGGAGAGTTCTGTATAAGTCAATGAGGTCAAGTTGGTTGATTGTTGTAAGTAGATCTTCCGTGTCTCTGTTGAGCTTCTTACTGGATGTCCTGTCCTTCTCCGAAAGTGGTGTGTTGAAGTCTCCTACTATAATTGTGGAGGTATCGATCTTGCTTTTCAATTCTGTTAAAATTTGATTTACGTATCTTGCAGCCCTGTCATTGGGTGCATAAATATTTAATATGGTTATGTCTTCCTGATCAATTGTCCCTTTTATCATTATATAGTGTCCTTCTTTATCCTTTGTGGTGGATTTAAGTCTAAAGTCTATTTTGTCAGAAATTAATATTGCTACTCCTCTTCTTTTTTGCTTATTGTTTGCTTGATATACTTTTTTCCATCCTTTGAGTTTTAGTTTGTTTGTGTCTCTAAGTCTAAGGTGTGTCTCTTGTAGGCAGCATATAGATGGATCGTGTTTCTTTATCCAGTCTGTGACTCTCTGTCTCTTTATTGGTGCATTTAGTCCATTTACATTCAGCGCAATTATAGATAAATAAGTTTTTAGTGTTGTCATTTTGATGCCTTTTTATGTGTGTTGTTGACAATTTCATTTTTCCACATACTTTTTTGTGCTGAGGCGTTTTTCTTAGTAAATTGTGAGATCCTCACTTTCATAGTGTTTGACTTTATGTTAGTTGAGTCGTTACGTTTTTCTTGGTTTTTGTCTTGAGTTATAGAGTTGTTATACCTTTTTGTGGTTACCTCATTATATACCCCTATTTTTCTAAGTAAAAACCTAACTTGTATTGTTCTATATCGCCTTGTATCACTCTCCATATGGCAGTTCAATGCCTCCTGTATTTAGTCCCTCTTTTTGATTATTGTGATCTTTTACCTATTGACTTCCATGATTCCCTGTTATGTGTATTTTTTTTTTAATTAATCTTAATTTGTTTGTTTTTGTGATTTCCCTATTTGAGTTGATATCAGGACGTTCTGTTTTGTGACCTTGTGTTGTGCTGATATCTGATATTATTGGTTCTCTGACCAAACAATATCCTTTAGTATTTCTTGTAGCTTTGGTTTGGTTTTTGCAAATTCTCTAAACTTGTGTTTGTCTGTAAATATCTTAATTTCACCTTCATATTTCAGAGAGAGTTTTGCTGGATATATGATCCTTGGTTGGCAGTTTTTCTCCTTCAGTGTTCTGTATATGTCGTCCCATTCCCTTCTTGCCTGCATGGTTTCTGCTGAGTAGTCAGAACACATTCTTACTGATTCTCCCTTGAAGGAAACCTTTCTTTTCTCCCTGGCTGCTTTTAAAATTTTCTGTTTATCTTTGGTTTTGGTGAGTTTGATGATAATATGTCTCGGTGTTTTTCTTTTTGTATCAATCTTAAATGGGGTTCGATGAGCATCTTGGATAGATATCCTTTCGTCTTTCATGATGTCAGGGAAGTTTTCTGTCAGAAGTTCTTCAACTATTTTCTCTGTGTTTTCTGTCCCCCCTCCCTGTTCTGGGACTCCAATCACCCGCAGGTTATCCTTCTTGATAGAGTCCCACATAATTCTTAGGGTTTCTTCATTTTTTTAAATTCTTTTATCTGATTTTTTTTCAGCTATGTTGGTGTTGATTCCCTGGTCCTCCAGATGTCCCAGTCTGCATTCTAATTGCTCGAGTCTGCTCCTCTGACTTCCTAGTGTGTTGTCTAATTCTGTTATTTTATTGTTAATCTTTTGGATTTCTACATGTTGTCTCTCTATGGATTCTTGCAACTTATTAATTTTTCCAGTATGTTCTTGAATAATCTTTTTGAGTTCTTCAACAGTTTTATCAGTGTGTTCCTTGGCTTTTTCTGCAGATATCCTAATTTCATTTGTGATATCATTAAGCATTCTGTAAATTAGTTTTTTATATTCTGTATCTGATAATTCCAAAATTGTATCTTCATTTGGGAAAGATTTTGATTCTTTTGTTTGGGGGGTTGGAGAAGCTGTCACGGTCTGCTTCTTTAAGTGGTTTGATATGGATTGTTGTCTCCGAGCCATCACTGGGAAACTAGTTTTTCCAGAAAATCCGCTAAAAAAAAACAGCAGTCAGATCCCTATCAGAGTTCTCCCTCTGGCTCAGGCTATTCAGATGTTAATGAAGCCGCCTGGGGAGGGTGGGGGAGGGAACAGAGAGATAGGAGAGTAGCACCTCAGAATATAATCAGAGTTGCTTGTCTTGCTTGGAATGACTATTATATCTGAGATTCCCGCGGGCGCGTCGCCTATGTGTGCTGGCTGTGTGGAGATTGCCCCCAGGGGGTCTGGCCCGCTGGAGTCACGGTCAGATCCTCCGCTTCCAGCCCCACGCCCAGCGTCAAGGCTCCCCTACTGGGACGGTGCACTCTCGACTCCAAAATCAGTCGCTGCCTCCCGGGGACTTCTCGTCCCTCCAGCCACGTGGCCGTGCCGCCCCCGTGAACCAGGTGGGCCCCCTCCCGGGGTTAGTTCAGATGGGTGGAGTAGCTCCCCGTGCTTGTGCCGCGACCGAGTGTCCCGGCTGGAACGCTGTTCTCCCCGCTCCAATATCAGTCGCTGCCTCCCGGGGACTTCTCCTACCGGCTGCGTCCCACGCCGCCCGCGCGACCCGGCTGGCCACCTTCCCGGGGTTAGTTCAGGGGGTGGAGCAACTCTCCGTGTTTATGGCGTACCTGCGTGCAGTCCAAATCCCTGCGGGACGGTTCCCCGGCTCGGATGCTGCTCTTTCTGCTCCAAGATCAGTCACTGCCTCCCGGGGACTTCTCCTAACGGCTGCGTCCCACGCCGCCCGTGGAACCGGCTAGTCCCCCTCCCGGGGTTAGTTCAGGGGGGTGGAGCAGGTCTCTGTGCTTGTGCCGTACCTGACTGGTATGCTGGCTCCAGGCTCTGGAAACAATCGCTGCTTCCCCGTATTAGTTCGTTCTCCGTCTCTAAATCTGTGTTTGTTGTTCAGGGTTCGTAGATTGTTATGTATGTGATCGATTCACTTGTTTTTCCGTGTCTTTGTTGTAAGAGGGATCCGAGGTAGCGTCTGCCTAGTCCGCCATCTTGGCTCCGCCTTCTATCAATGCATCTTGATTGCATGTTTGATCAATTTCAGACTGCAGCAGCTGTTAAAAATCTTCTATTTCTTCATCTTTGGCCCTAGTGGTTGGTGCGTAAATTTGAATAATAGTCGTATTAACTGGTCTTCCTTGTAGGAGTATGGATATTATCCTGTCACTGACAACGTTGTACTTCAGGATAGGTCTCAAAACGTTTTTTTTTTTGACGATGAATGCAACACCATTCCTCTCTGAGTTGTCATTCCCAGCATAGTAGACTATATGATTGTCCAATTCAAAATGGCCAATACCAGTCCATTTCAGCTCAGTAATGCCTAGGATATTGATGTTTATGCGTCCCATTTCATTTTTGATGATTTTCAATTTTCCTAGATTTATACTTTGTACATTCCATGTTCCGATTATTAATGGATGTTTGCAGCTATTTCTTCTTATTTTGAGTCATGCCCCATCAGCAAATGAAGGTCCTGAAAGCTTTACTTCATCCACGTCATTAAGGTCAACTCTACTTTGAGGAGGCAGCTCTTCCCCAGTCATCTTTTGAGTGCCTTCCAACCTGGGGAGCTCATCTTCCAGCACTATATTGACAACGTTCTGCTGCTATTCATAAGGTTTTCACTGGCTAATGCTTTTCAGAAGTAGACTGCTGGATCCTTCTTCCTAATCTGTCTTAGTCTGGAAGCTCAGTTGAAGCCTGTCCTCCATAGATGACCCTGCTGGTATCTGAATACTGGCGGCATAGCTTCCATCATCACAGCAACACACAAGCCCCCACAGTATGACAAACTGACAGACACGTCAGGGATATATATATATATCCTTTTCAGTGAAATGCCTGTTCATGTCTTTTTTTGCATTTTCAGTAATATAGTCAACTTTACTAATATTTTTCTTTATTTTTTTTCTTAAGGGGGTAATTCCTAACCCCCAAGTCATGAGCATATTATGATATGTTTTCAATTAATTATTTTATAATGTTTTCAGTTTGAGGATTATTCCAGAAATTATTTTGTGAATTCTGTGAGTTATGGCTCTAACTGTATTTTTCCTGAATCAACTGCCAATTATCCCAACATCTGAATATTAGAATAATCCATTCATTTACCACTGCCTTGAAATACTATTTTTGTCTTTAATTAATGATGTCTCCATATATGTCATATACTCATTACTACTTATAAAAAAAATTACATAACAATTATATCATCTACTAATTACCTACTAATTATTTAATCTGTTCCTGAACTCTCTAGTTTTACTGAGCTATTTTTTAGTCTTTAAACCATATCATATTGTTTTGCTATTTATACTTTTATCATATGTCATAATATCTGATAGAATCAGTTCTCCCTCTATGTACCTTTTTTCCCAAAATTAAATTTACTGTTATACATTTACCCTAACATGTGAATTTTAAAATCAGTTTCATATAAAACCAAATCTCATTGATTTTTTGATTAGCATAGCTTTGAATTTATAGATTATTTGGGTGAAGAAATGATATATTTACAATATTGATTCACCCCTCCATTAAGATTACATAGGTCTCACTTTATTCAAATCTTTTATGGCTTCTTCGGTCGTTTTCTATTACACCACCTTATCTCCATGGGAATTGAGGATAACTGAAGATGAGGTTAAAGTTTGAAGGTCACAAGGAAGACTGTTGTTGTTGTTAGGTGCCATCGAATCAGTTCCCATTCACAGCGATTCTATGTACAACACAATGAAACACTGCCTGGTCCTGTGCCATGCCTACAATCATTGTTATGCCTGAGCCCATTGTTGCAGCCACTGTGTCAATCCATCTATTTGAGGGTCTTCCTCTTTTTCGTTGACCCTGTACGTTACCAAGCATGATGTTCTCCTCCAGGGACTGAACTGTCCTCGCAACATGTCCAAAGTATGTAAGACATAGTATTGACATCTTTACTTCTAAGGAGCATTCTGGTTGTACTTCTTCCAAGGCAGATTTGTTTGTTCTTTTGGCAGTCCACAATATATTCAATATTCTTCACCAACGCCACAATTCAAAGATGTCAATTCTTCTTCTGTCTTCCTTATTCATTGTCCAGCTTTCACATGCATATGATGTGATTGAAAATACCATCGCTAATCAAGAAAGAGTAGAGTCTTATTATGTATCTAGGTTTAAGCTAGGCAGTAGTATCTGGACAAGGGGAGATTTCAGATGCATGAGCATAAACAGAGAAAAGCTGATCATACAGCACTCTAGTTTTAGAATCCCACGTACAACCCTGGGAGATTCTTAGGGGAACCTGTGCCTGCCCAGGACCAATGATGGAACTCTGATGCCAAAAGTGGAAACCAGGCTTGGTGGGAAAATTGGCGTTACAAGCTTACAACAAACTGAGAGAAGGTTGAAAAAACAGTCGATTGAAATGATTAAGAACCCAGAAAAACTGGACTAGTCTTTATTTAAAGAATATTACTCACTACTGTAAGGCATTGGAATAAAGACAGGATTTCCTTGCCTCCTACTTTCGGCCCAATCCTAGTGAATTTACCTAATAATATTTACTTTTAGCTAATGTGTTCCCTGAGTGCACATTGATTTGACTGACAAAAATGTAGCTTGAAGGCTTTTGGGGAAGTAATTTAGGATTAAATATTGTATTTTTACCCAAATAATGTGCACTTCTGTGTTTGTTTACCAACCGCACCCTCTGCCTGTGAGGTATTTTCATGAGTGCTGCCACACCAATTTTTTTACATGTTGCGGTAAAAAAAAAAAATAGCATAGCATGCTTACAAAAATATCTCGTGTGAGGAAGACACAGTTGGCAAACAAACATAGAAGGTGCAAATTATTTTCCTAAAAATACAGTACTTGCATCACAGAAACCACCTACAGATTATTCAAGGAGGATATATTTACAGGATGTAAACTCCAAACCACAAGAGTAGTTTTAAAGTCCTGTGTCCCACTCCTGACTCTGCCACTTACTAGTTGTGTAACTCTGGACAAGCTACTCAAGCCCTCTGAGCCTGTGCCCTCTTCTGTTAAATAAGGATAATGTCAGTACCTACATACACTATTGGATTGCTATGAAGAATTAAATGGCATTGTATATGTAAAACATTTTGTTAAAAAAAAAACTGGTACATGGTAGGTACTCAGCAAAGAGTGGTTTCCTTCCATTCTCTCCCTCTCATCTGTAAAATAAGAATTATCTTCCTTCTGCCTATTTTATATGGTTCTTGTGAGAACCCAGTAAGATCAAATCCCAGTCAGCACTTCGTAGTATAGTGTAGTGCAAAGGCTCTGTTTTATTACCTAGCCTGTTACAGAGATACAATTGCTGAAACCAAACCCATTGCCTTTGAGTCAATTCCGACTCATAGCAACCCTACAGGACAGAGTATAACTGCCTCATAGGATTTCCAAGGCTGTAAATCTTTATGGAAGCAGACTGCCACATCTTCCTCCTGTGGAGCAGCTGATGGGTTTGAACCACCTACCTTTGAATTAGCAGCGGAGCTCTTAACGACTGTACCACCAAGGCTCCTGTTAAACAGATAGACCACATAAAATAATAAGATGAAAAAAGCACAAGAAAATTTCAGATATCTGAAAAAAAAACTTGCTGACCATGGATACAAGTGTGGCTTATGTGTCTCTGAAAGGACAATTACTTAACAGCTATGGTTCCATCTGTGCAGGGTGAGGGTAAATTGTATAAGTCAGAAAATTGGCCTTGAAGGGAGATAAAGTGAATGGCCAATGGGTTTGTTTCCATTTCTAATTTCTAAGGCCTCCTAAAAAATGATAACAAACTTGAAATTAAAAAAAAAAAAGAGGGCTTGCCTGGAATCTAGTTGCATGTAAAAGTAAGAAATGTGGTTTCATTTATGCAAATAATTGCTCACGGATTACCAAAAAACAAAACCCGTTGCTGTCAACTCAATTTTGACTCATGGTGACCCTATAGGACACAGACGAACTGCCCCACAGGGTTTCCAAGGCTGTAATTTTTACAGAAGCAGACTGACACGTCTTTCTACTGCAGAGCAGCTGGTGGGTTCCAACCACCAACCTTTCTGTTAGCAGCCAAGCACTCTAGCAGCTGAGCACTTAACCACTGCGCCACTTCCAGATTAAAAAATGAACCAAAGCCATTGCCATTAAGTCAATTCCGATTCTAGAGACCCTATAGGATAAAGTAGAACTGCCCCACAGGGTTTCCAAGGAGTGGCTGGTGGATTCAAACTGCTGACCTTTTGGTTAACAGCTGAGCTCTTAACTACTGTGCCACCAGGGATCCACTTGGCCACCCGTTAAAAAGAGTCAAAGAAACAGTCTAAAGAAAATAGTTTAGCAGCCATGTAGGCTGCTGAGTGTGACCAAGGCAGAAGTTTAGGTATATTAACTAAAATTCTGGAAACAGGGATGCAGGAGATGACTATTCCCCACATTAAGAATGAATGTACAAAATAATTTACTTCAGCAAGCAATTTAATTTTTAAAGCAACTGGAGGGCTTGGAAAACAGTGTTTTCCAATATGTTTTTAACTTTTAAACTACATTTAATTTATCGAAAGCCCCTAAAATTAAAACAAGAGTAAAAAGATCATTTTATTTTTACATGGTATATGATAGTTATTTTAAGGTAAAAATTAGTATACCAAAGATATTTTGTAATTTAAAAGAAAGTTATAATTTATGTAAAGACATTAGCTTTTCCTTTTAAAAAGTAATACCTGATGATAAATGTAAATCAGCTAAGTAAAAGTATGATTTGTGAACAAATACATTCAAACTTGAGTTTGGCAGAGGTTGATTTTGGGCTAATGGTTCTAAACTGCTCTGAAGAAGTAAACAACAGGAAAGCAATTTTAGGCTAATACACAGGGCCCATCTCTGGCCCATTTATATAACAACATATATTCTCTCTTTGTATATACTCATTTGCTTTCAAATGATTTAATTTTAAAGGAAAGCATATTTAAATAATCATTTTTTCTATTTTAAATTAAAAATGAAATGGGTGGCATTACTACCCAGAAGCATCTCCACATGTCCCTAGAGGTTTCTGAATTGTGGGTTGGTAAATACTGTTATAATAAATACTGTTATAAAGAAAGGCAAGAGCTCACCAATGCTGAGTGGGCGATACTGCCCCAAGATATATGTAAATGAGTTTTGATAAACTTTAAAACTGGATACCATGAGTGAATCGTCCATTTCTCTGGCCTCAAACCAAACATCTTTCCACATCAAAACACTGATTTTTTTCATCCTGTCACTTCTCTGCCCACTAACTTATAATAGCTTCCTGTATACCTTAATCAAGACCACACCACTTAGTTTGGCATGTAAGGCTCTCCTTAATCTATCCACAGCCTAACCATTTAGCTTTATCTTCTCTCCAAAAGCTCCTTCTGCTCCAATAAGGCCAGCTCCCTACCTAAATGCCATTGATAATGCTATTTCCTTAAACTATTGGGTTAAACCATATGAAATTCCAGGTTGGAAGGTTAAAAAAAATGTCAAACGTTAGCAATTTCAGATGGCTCAGCCTATTACAATGCCTTTCAAACCTCTTTTCCGGATCTAAACCCTACGCATCCTTCAAAGCTCAGCCTACATTTACCTCCATCAAGAAACTTTTTTCATGACTTCTGCTTATACTGATCTCTACCTTCTCAGGATTCTTTTTTTTTCCTATGCAAGACTTGATTTTTTAAAAATTTATTGTGCTTTAAGTGAAAGTTAACAAATCAAGTCAGTCTCTTATACGAAAACATATACACACTTAACTATGTACTCCTGGCTGCTCTCTCCCTAATGAGACAGCACATTCCTCCTCTCCAAATTGTATTCCCAGTGTCCGTTCAACCAGCTTCTGTCCACCTCTGCCTTCTCATCTCGTCTGCAGACAGGAGTTGCCCACATAGTTTCATGTATCTACTTGAGCCAAGAAGTTATCATTTTCTGTTTTGAAGTTCAGTCCAATCCCTGTCTGAAGAGTTGGCTTTGGGAATGGTTCCAGTCTTGGTCTAACAAAGGGTTTGTGGACCATGACCTCTGGGGTCCCTGTAGTCTCAGACCATTAAGTCTGGTGTTTTTGTGGGAATTTGAGACCTGCATCCCACTGTTCTCCTGCTCCTTCAGGAATTCTCTGTTGTGTTCCCTGTCAGGGCAATCGTCTGTGGTAGCTGGGCACCATCTAGCCCTTCTGGTCTCAGGCTGATGTAGTCTCTGGTTTACGTGGCCCTTTCTGGCTCCTGGGCTCATCTTTGCCTTATGTATTTGATGTTCTTCATTCTCCTTTGCTCCAGGTGGGTTGAAATCAACTGATGTATCTTAGATGGCCACTTGCTAGCATTTAAGACCCCAGACACCACTCACCAAAGTGGGCTGCAAAATGTTTTCTTAATACATTTTCTTATGCCAATTGACCTAGATATCCCCTGAAACCATAGTCCCCAAGACACCATCCCTGCCTTTGAAGCCTTCGTTGTATTCAGGAAACATCTTTGCTTTTGGTTAACTCCAGTTGTGCTGACCTCTCCTGTATTGTGTCTTTCCCTTCACCTAAAATAGTTCTTGTCTACTATCTAATTAGTGACTACCGCTCTTCCACCCTTGTAACCATCAAAGAATACTTTCTTCGGTGTTTGAACTTTTTCTTGATTTCTTATAATAGTAGTCTCATACAACATTTGTCCTTTTGCAACTAATTTCACTCAGCATAATGCCTTCCAGATTCCTCTATGTTATGAGATGTTTCACGGATTCATTCTTGTTCTTTATCATTGTGTAGTATTCGATTGTGTGAATAGGCCGTAATTTGTTTATCCATTCACCTGTTGATGGGCACCTTGGTTGCTTCCATCTTTTTGCTACTGTAAACAGGGCTGCAATGAACGTGGGTGTGCATATATTTGTTCATGTAAAGGCTCTTATTTCTCTAGGATATATTCCAAGGAGTGGGATTTCTGGAACGTATGGTAGTTCTATTTCTAACTTTTTAAGGAAGTGCCAAACAGATTTCCAATGTGGTTGTACAAATTTATATTCCCATCAGCAGTGTATAAGTTTTCCAGTCTCTCCACAACCTCTCCAACATTTATTATTTTGTGTTTTTTTGGATTAATGCCAACCTTGTTGGGGTGAGAAGGTATCTCATTGTAGTTTTGATTTGCATTTCTCTAATGGCTGATGATTGTGAGCATTTCCTCATGTCTCTGTTAGCCTCCTGAATGTCTTCTTTAGTGAAGTGCCTGTTCATATCTTTTGCTCATTTTTTAAGTGGGTTATTTGTCTTTTTGTTGTTGAGTTTTTTCAGTATCATGTAGATTTTAGAGATCAGACGCTGATTGGAAATGTCATAGCCGAAAATTTTTTCCCAGTCCGTAAGTAGTCTTTTTACTCTTTTGGTGAAGTCTTTGGATGAGCATAGGTGTTTGATTTTTAGAGGCTCCCAGTTATCTGGTTTCTCTTCTGCATTTTTAGTAATGTTTTTTATACCGTATGCCATGTATTAGGGCTCCTAACATTGTCCCTATTTTTTTCTTCCATGGCCTTTATCCTTTTAGATTTAGGTCTTTGATCCATTTTGAATTAGTTTTTGTGCATGATGTGAGGTATGGGTCTTGTTTCATTTTTTTCAGATGGATATCCAGTTATACCAGCACCATTTGTTAAAGAGACTGTCTTTTCCCCATTTAACTGACTTTGGGCCTTTGTCAAGTGTCAGCTGCTCATACATGGATGAATTTTTGTCTGGATTCTCAATTCTGTTCCATTGGTCTATGTATCTCTTGTTGTACTATTACCAGGTTGTTATGACTACTATAGTGGTATAATATGTTCTAAAATCAGGTAGTATGAGGCCTCCCACTTTGTTCTTCTTTTTTCAGTAATGCTTTACTTATCTGGGGCCTCTTACCTTTCCCTATGAATTTGATGATTTGTTTCTCCATCTCGTTAAAAAATGTCTTTGGAATTTGGATCAGAATTGCATCATATCTATAGATCTCTTTTAGTAGAATAGACATTTTTACAATGTTGAGTTTTCCTATCCATGATCAAGGTACGTTTTTCTCCTTACTTAGGTCTCTTTTTATTTCTTGCAGTGGTGTCTTGTAGAATTGTGTCTTTTATGTCTCTGGTTAGATTGATTCCTAAATATTTTATCTTCCTGGAGGACACTGAAAATGGTATTCATTTGGTGATTTCCTCTTCGATGTTCTTCTTGTTGGTGTAGAGGAATCCAACCGATTGTTGTATGTTTACCTTGTACCCTGATATTCTACTGGACTCTTCTATTAGTTTCAGTGGTTTTCTTGAGGATTCTTTAGGGTTTTCTGTGTATAAGATCATGTCATCTGCAAAAAGAGATACTTTGACTTCTTCCTTACCAATCTGGATGCCCTTTGTTTCTTTATCTAGCCTAATTTCTCTGGCTAGGACCTCCAGCACTATGTTGAATAAGAGTGGTGATAAAAAATCATCCTAGTCTGGGTCCTGTTCTCAAGGGGAATGCTTTCAGGCTCTCTCCATTTAGGATGATGTTGGCTGTTGGCTTTGTATAAATGCCCTTTATTATGTTGAGAAATTTTCCTTCTATTCCTATTTTACTGAGAGTTTCTATCATGAATGGGTGTGGGACTTTGTCAAATGCCTTTTATGCAGCAGTTGATAAGATTATGTAGTTCTTGTCTTTTGTTTTATTTATATGGTTGATTACATTAATAGTTTATCTGATGTGGAACCATCCCTGCATATCTGATATAAATCCCACTTGGCCATGGTGAATTATTTTCTTCATGTTTTTGAATTCTATTGGCTAGAATTTTGCTGAGGATTTTTGTGTCTAAATTCATGAGGTATGTATGTCTGTAATTTTCTTTTTTGTGGTGTCTTTACCTGGTTTTGGTATAAGGGAAATGATGGCTTCATAGAATAAGTTTGGGAGTATTCCATCCTTTTCATTACTCTGAAATACCTTTACTTAACTAGTGTTGCTATAACAGAAATAACCACAAGTGGATGGTTTTAAGAAAAGGAAATTTGTTTTCTCACAGTCTAGTAGGTTATAAGTCCAAATTCAGGGCGTCGGCTCCAGGGGAAGGCTTTTTCTCTCTGTCAGCTCTGGAGGAAGATCCTTATCCTCAGTCTTCCCTGGTCAAGGAGATTATCAGGCTCAGGGACCCTGTGTCCAAAGGACGTGCTTTGCTCCTGGTGCTGCTTTCTTGGTGGTATGAGGTTCCTATCTTTCTGCTTGCTTCCCTTCCTTTTATCTCTTGAGAAATAAAAGGTGGTGCAGGCCACACCCTAGGGAAGTGCCCTTTACCTTGGATCAGAGAGCTGTTACAATCCCACTCTAATCCTCTTAACAAAAAATTACAATCACAAAACTGTAGACAACCACACATGTCCTAACCAAGTTGATACACACATTTTTGGGGGGACACAATTCAATCCATGATGGTAATCTTGGATTGAATTGTGTCCCCCCAAAATATGTGTCAACTTGGTTGGGCTATGATTCCCGGTAGTGTGTGACTCTTGTACATGTTTTAAGTCCTGCCTCTGTGACGTTAATGAGGGAGCATGGGCAGCAGTTTGTTAGTGAGGCAGGACTCAGTCTACTAGATTGGATTGTGTCTTGAGGCAATCTCTTGAGATATAAAAGAAAGAAGCGAGCAGAGAGACAGGGGAACCTTATACCATCAAGAAAGCAGTGCCGAGAGAAGAGCGAGTCCTTTGGATCCGGGGTCACTGCACAAAGAAGCTCCTAGTCTGGGGGGACTATGTGAAGGCCTACAGAGAGAGAAAGCCCTCCCCTGGAGTTGACACCCTGAATTTGGACTTTTAGTCTACTTTACAGTGAGAAAATAAACATGTCTTTGTTAAAGCCATTCACCTGTGGTATTTCTGTTATTGAAGCACTAGATGACTAAGACAGGAGTGTTTCATCCTTTTCTGTGCTCTGAAATACTTTAGTAGTAGTGATGTTAACCCTTCGCTGAAAGTTTGGTAGAATTCTCCAGTGAAGCCATCAGGGCCAGGGCTTTTTTATGCTGAGAGTTTTAAAATGACCTTTCAATCTCTTCTTTTGTTATGGGTTTATTTAGTTGTTCTACCTGTTTGTGTTAGTTTAGGTAGGTACTGTGCTTCTAGAAATTTGTCCATTTCTTCTAGGTTTTCAAATTTGTTAGAGTATAGTTTTTCATAATAATCTGATATGATTCTTTTAATTTCAGTTCGTTCTGTTGTGCTATCATCCATCTCATTTCTTACTCGGGTAATTTGTTTCATCTCCTGTTTTTCTTTTTTCAGTCTGGCCAAAGGTGTATCTATTTTGTTAATATTTTCAAAGAATCAGTTTTCACTCTTGTTAATTCTTCCAATTGTTTTCTATTTCATTTAATTCTGCTCTAATTTTTCTTATTTTTTTCTTCTGGTGCCTGAGGGTTTCTTTTGTTGCCCTCTTTCTGTTTGTTCAAGTTGTAGGGATAATTCTTGGATTTTGGCCCTTTCTTCTTTTTGTATGTGTGCATTTATTGATATAAATTGACCTCTGAGCACTGTTTTCACTGTGTCCCAAAGGTTCTGATAGAAAGTGTTTTCATTCTCTTTGGAGTCTATGAATTCCTTTATTCCGTCCTTAATTTGTTCTATAATCCAATTGTTTTTGAGCAAAGTGTTCTTCAGTTCCATGTGTTTGATTTCTTTTCCCTGATTTTTCTGTTATTGACTTCTAGTTTTATGGTTTCATGGTCAGAGAAGATGCTTTGTAATATTTCCATGTTTTGGATTCTGTTAAGGCTTGCTTTATGGCCTAATATGTAGTCTATTCTAGAGAATGTTCCATGTGCATTGGAAAAGAAGGTTTACTTGGATACTGTTGGGTGGACTGTTATGTATGTCTATGAGGTCAAGTTGGTTAATGGTGGCATTTAGCTCTTCCATGTCTTTATTGAGCTACTTGATATTCTCTCCTTCACTGAAAGTGGTGCGTTGAAGTCTCCTACTATTATTTTGGAGCTGTTTATCTCATTTTTCAATGCTGTTAGAGTTCATTTTATGTAATTTGAAGCCCTGTCTTTGGAAGCATAAATATTTCATATGGCAATATCCTCCTAGTATATTGTCCTTTAAATTATCATATAGTGTCCTAACTTGTCCTTTGTGGTGGAATTAACTTTAAAGTCTATTTTGCAGAAATTAGTATTACCACTCCTGCTCTTTTTTGATTGTTGTTTTGCCTGATATATTTTTTCCACCCTCGAATTTTTGTTTGTTTTTTAAGTCTAAGGTGTATCTCTTGTAGGCAGCATATAGATGGATCGTGTTTTTTTTAATCCATTTTGCCACTCTCTGTCTCTTTATTGATGCATTTAGTCCATTTATATTCAGTGTAATTATGGATAGGTATGAGTTAAGTGCTGTCACTTTGATGTCTTTTTTGGTGTATTATTGACAGCTTCTTTTTTCCACTTTTTTTGTGCTGAGTAGTCTTTATAAATTTTCTTTTCCTCTGTTGTTGATTTTGTTTTTGCAGTCTTTATATTATTCTTCTTTTTTATTTTGATGTGTAGGATTGTTAGTCTCCTTTGTGGCTACCTTATTATTTACCCTATTTTTCTAAGTTTAAACCAAACTTTTATCTCTCTATATTGCCTTGACTTCCTCTCTATATAAAAGATCTATGACTACATTTTTAGTCCCTCTTTATTTAACATTGTCATCTTTTACATAATGACGTCTTTGTTTCCCTGTTTTGAGTGTTATTTATCTTTTAAATCTTGATTTATTTCTGTGATTTTCTTATCTGGGTTGATATCTGGTTTCTCTGTCCTGCATTCTAGTCTTGGGTTGTTGTCTGATGTTATTAATTTTCTAATTAGAGGACTCCTTTTAATATTTCTTGTAGTTCTGGTTTGGTTTTTGCAAATTCCCTAAAGTTTTGTTTATCTGAAAATGTCCTAATTTCACCTTCGTATTTGAGAGACAGTTTTGCTGGGTATAAGATTCTTGGATGACAATTTTTTTCCTTCATTGATTTATACAAGTCATCCCATTGCCTTCTTGCCTGTATGGTTTCTGCTGAGTATTCTGAGCTTATTCTTATTGAGTCTCCTTTGTAGGTGACTTTTTGTTCATCCCTAGCAGCTCTTGAAATTCTCTCTTTATCTTTGGTTTTGGCAAGTTTAATTATAATATGTATTGGTGACTTTCTTTTGGGATCTACCTCATGTGGGTTTGATGAGCATCTTGGATAGACATATTCTCATCTTTCATGATATCAGGGGAGTTTTCTGCCAACAAATCTTCAATAATTCTCTCTGTATTTTTTGTTTTCCCTCCCTATCTGGTACTCTAATCACTCTTACATTATTTCTCCTGATAGAGTCCCACATGATCCTTAGGGTTTCTTCATTTAAAAAAAATTCTTCTATCTGATTTTTCTTCAAATACATTTGTGTGTTTTATCTTCATCGTCATTAATTCTGACTTCCAGTTCCTCAATTCTGCTCCTCTGACTTTCTATTGAGTTGTCTAATTCTGAAATTTTATTGTTAATCTTCTGATATTCTGATTGCTGTCTCTCTATGGATTCTTGCAGCCTATTAAGTTTTTCGTTATGCTCTTTAATAAGGTTTTTAATTTCTTCCACTGCTTATTGGTGTGTTCCTTGGCATTTTCTGCCTTTCATGTGATCTCCTTTCCAAACTCTTGAAGAGTTCTGTATATTAATCTTTTGTGTTCTACCACTGGTAATTCCAGGAGGACTTCTTCATCTCAAAGATTCCTTGAGTCTTTGTTTTGGGAGCTTTTTGAAGTAATCATGGTCTACTTCTTAGGTTATTTGATATTGAGCATTGTCTCTGAGCCATCTATAAGTAATTATATTGATTTATTTTATGTTTCTTTACCATGTCCTAGCTTCTTGCTTTGTTTTGATATACCCAAATAGGCTGCTCAAGTGAGCTAGCTTTATTATTGGAGACTTTGAAGCTCTAATGTCCTATCACCAGATGGCTAGAGCTCTTACCAGGTATATGAGCCAAGGAGTCCATTCATTTGTCTTGTATGGATTTAGCTCAGGTTTTACCCAGGTAGTCAGTCACCAAGTATGTGGTGCAGGCTTTCACCTATGGCCTTAGAGAAGCCGTGGTGATTGGTGTATGTACAGGTTTCTGGTTGCAGCAGGGGGTCAGACATTGAGCAAGGCAGGGGGCTGACAACTGTCCCCTTAGTGTCTGTGAGGGAGGCATGTCCCTGTTCTCTAGAGTGCACAGGTGGGTGTATCTGCAGTAGTACCTTAGGCACCCAATGCTTTTAACTGTAAGGACTAGGAGGCACCACTTATCCTTGGACCCCTTCATGCGTGGTCAGGGGGCATGGGTGGAGCCACCCATCCTCAGGCCCCTGATGTGTGTAGGTGAGGGCCCTGCTTAATAGGCAGAGTGGTGTCAAACATCAAAAACCCACCTCTCCACTGCACAGCTGAAACAGTTAATGTCAGATCTCAGGCATAGACATCCTTGCACTGTAACAAGGGCCTACCTGCTGAAATGGGGCTACACGGGGCCATGCATAGGTGAAAGCATTCAAAGTCTATGGACTGCTCACACCTGGACAGAAGCTACTTCTGCCTTAAGTTCCCAGCTTAGGGGAGCTGGAAGATTATTACTATTTATTTTTATTTTGTTAATTTGTTCCTTCTCCAGAGCTGGAAGAATGGCTCAGGGTGCGCAGCAGGACCTATCTCCGGCCCAGGGAAATTGATTATCTTTGAAGCCAGCTGGAGGCCTAGGGCAGAGGGAGGAGGGATCAGATAAATGGGAGACAGTTCTTTTGAAAAGGGTGGTATTTGATCTGTGCAGTAGATTAGACATAAGCACTTATGCCTAGAGTGCTGTTCTTTGTTGATTCTGGAGACCTGAGTAGACTCTGTGCTGCTTGCTCTCTGTGGCTAAGGAAACCACGTCCCAAATGCTACTGCTAGCCCCACCACCTTTGCTCCAGGGAATCGGTGCTAAGGGGCACCAGTTCCCGCTGAGTCAGGTCCAGCAACTCCTCATTGTTTCTGAACCGTTTCTCCCTCTCCCGGCCACTCACTCCAATTTCTTAACTTTGCCTTTGATGTTCAGGGCTCATAGCTTTTCATATATATAATCAATTCACTTGTTATTTTTTGGGTCTCTGTGGTAGGAGGGACCACCAGAAGTGTCTGACTACTCTATCATCTTGCCCCTGCCTCTTTCCAGGACTCTTACCATATTGATTGCTCATATTACACTACATAACACAAATATGCTCAAATATGTGTACCTATGTATGTTGAAGCTCTGGTGGAGCAGTGGTTAAGAGTTAAGGCTGCAAACTGAAAGGTCAGCAGTTTGAATCCACCAGCCACTCCTTGGAAACCTTATGGGACAGTTCTACCCTGACTTTTAGGGTCTCTAAAAAAATTTTTTTTTTTTATGATTCAGAATTGACTCAACAGAAATGGTTTTGGTTTTCGTTTTTTATGTATATTGCATATGCATACCTCCTCCTGTGTACCAACATGTATTAGTATATTCTTTTGAATTACCAGGACATATAGTACTATAAGACTCAGTGTAAGCCACTCTGGTTTATATTAGCCTTCACAGTGTCTTGTATTATATTCCACATAAATGAGTTAAAGAATTTTCCATTAAGCCTAGTACTTTTGCATTGATTTAAAAGGAGTTTTGCACCAGCATGGCATAGACCAAAGATCACAAACTCAAATACCTTCAGGGATCCAAGCGGGTAATAAAATGCGTGGAAACATAAAACCAATTAGTTGTTGGTGGTGGCGTGGTATTGGAGAATATGTCCCATCTAAAGGTATTCAGTTCTGATCTTTTAAAACATTGGCAAAAATAAAGCATGATGAGGCAGGGCCAAGATGGCTGACTAGGTAGAAGCTACCTCAGATCCCTCTTGCAACAAAGACTCAGAAAAACAAGTGAATCAATCACACACATGACAATCTATGAACCCTGACCATCAAACACAGATCTAAAGAGTTGACCTGAGTAACAGAGACAGAAAGAACAACCATGGGGAAGCAACGACTGCTTTTGGAGCCTGGAGCCAGGGTACCAGTCAGAAAACCTTGGCGCCGGGCTTTGGACTGGGCACAGGGGAGCTGAGCATGGCATCCTGAGACAGTGTGAACACGGGACGCAGCCCTAGCCCCCAGAAGTCACCTCAGGGGAAGCCCAGACAGTGCACGCAGGCAGCACAGCGAGGCGGCTGACAGGCGGAGAAGTCACAAGGAGACATCAACTGGTTTTGGAGCCTGGAGTGCAGCGCCCCAGCCGGGGAACCTTGGCACTGGGCTTTGGACTGGGAGCGGAGGAACCCACCACGGCTTCTGAGACAGCACAAGCACAGGATGCTGGCCTGACCCTTGGGGGCAATCTCGACCCAGCCAACACAAACAGGCGACACACCACTTGGGAATCTCAGATAATACAGTCATCACCAAAGAAGACAAGTAACTTTGTCTATATTCTGGGGTGCTACTCTCTCGCCTATTTATCTGATCCCTCTCCTCCCCTTCCCAGGTGACTTCATTAACATTGGAATTTCCTGAGCCAGAGAGTGAAGTGCTCTGCGGTTTTTCTTTTTCTTTTCTTTTTTTTTTTTTTGGTCTTTTCGAAACCCATTCTCCTGGCCTGAGAGAAGCAGCTATGAAAAACCCAGGGACCAAAAATCCTTCCCTAATTGGACTAAAAACACAGAACCAGTTCCAGCCAAGCATATGAGATCCACGGTCTTGGGCTTTCATCCCTACAGGGAACAAAGTGGCTATTATAATGCAAAGGCAATTCTGATAGGGATCTGACTGTAATTGTTTTATCGGATTACTGGAAAGACAAGTTTCCCAGGTCTGATATCTCTGCGTATTCAACAGAGCCCTCACTAACCCACAACAGGGAGCTGAGGGCTGAAGCTCCCCCAGACCACCTAGCCCCCTGCCTTAGGGGTCTAAGGAGGGTGACAACTACCAATCTGTAGAGGTATTGGCATTGGGTGCCTAAGGTACAGCTGCAGAGCCCACCCACCAAGGTGCTTTAGGTATAGAGACACACCTACTCCACTGGCACTTGGGGGAAGCCTGTCAGCATCCTGCCCGCCCCTCAGAGTGTGACCCACTGCTGCTACTAGAATCTGGTGCACAAAACTATCACCACGACTCCTCTAGGTGGATAGGTGACAGTCTGCACCACACACTTGATGACCCAAAATCAGATTCTACTCAAGAATAGTGAATGGACTCTTAGGCTTATATATGTGGTAACAGCCCAAACCAGCTGGTAATAGGACATAAGTGATTCAAAGGCTACAACAATCAAGACAGCACAATCTCTTAGCCCATCTGCGTAAATTCAAAGAAAACAAAACAAGATAAGACTCAGTGAGCAAATATAAAATAAATCACTACAATATCTTAGAGATGGCACAGAGACAGCAGCTGATATCACACCACATAAAGAAGCAGACCACGATTGCTTCTACAACTCCCCAAACTAAAGAATCAAAATCTTTCCCAAATGAAGATACAATCCTGGAACTGCCAGATGCAGAATATAAAAAACTAATTTACAGAATGCTTCAAGACATCAGGGATGACCTCAGAAATGAAATAAGGCAATCTACAGAAAAAGCCAAGGAACATACTGATAAAGCAGTTGAAGAACTTAAAAAGATTATTCAAGAACATAGTGGAAAATTTAATAAGCTGCAAGAATCCATAGAGAGACAGCTTTCAGAAATCCAAAAGATTAACAGTAAAATTAAAGAATTAGACAACTCAATAGGAAGGCAGAGGAGCAGACACGAGCAATAGGAATGCAGAGTGGGGGAGCTGGAGGACAAGGGAGTTGACACCAATATACCTGAAAAAAATCAGATAAAAGAATTTAAAAAAATGAAGAAACCCTAAGACTCACGTGGGACTCTAACAAGAAGAATAACCCGTGTGATTGGAGTCCCAGAACAAGGAGGGATAACAGAAAATACAGAGAGAATAGTTGAAGATCATTTGGCAAAAAACTTCCCTGACATCATGAAAGATGAAAGGATATCTATCCAAGATGCTCATCGAACCCCATTTAAGATTGATCCAAAAAGAAAATCACCAAGACATATTATCATCAAACTTGCCAAAACCAAAGATAAAGAGAAAAGTTTAAAAGCAGCCAGGGATAAAAGAAAGGTCTCCTACAAAGGAGAATCAATAAGTTCAGACTACTCAGCAGAAACCATGCAGGCAAGAAGGCAATGGGATGACATATATAGAGCACTGAAGGAGAAAAACTGCCAGCCAAGGATCATATATCCAGCAAAAATCTCTCTCAAATATGAAGGTGAAATTAAGGTATTTACAGATAAACACAAGCTTAGAGAATTTGCAAAAACCAAACCAAAGCTACAAGAAATACTAAAGGAAATTGTTTGGCAGAAAATCAATAATATCAGATACCAGCACCACACAAGGTCACAGAACAGAACATCCTGATATCAACTCAAATAGGGAGATCACAAAAACAAATTAAGATTAATTTTAAAAAGAAAAAAAATGCTCAAAACAGGGAATCTTTGAAGTCAATACGTAAAAGATCACAATAATCAAAAAGAGGGACTAAATACAGGAGGCATAGAACTGCCATATGGAGAGGGAAACAAGGCGATATAGGACAATACAAGATAGGTTTTTACTTAGAAAAATAGGGGTAAATATTAAGGTAACCACAAAGAGGTATAACAACTTCATAACTCAAAATAAAAACCAAGAAAAACATAACAACTCAGCAAACTTAAATTCAACTACTATGAAAATGAGGAACACTCAATTTACAAAGGAAAACGTCTCAGCACAAAAAAGTAAGTGGAAAAATGAAATTGTCAACAACACTCACAAAAAGGCATCAGAATGACAGCACTAAACACATACTGATCTATAATTACGCTGAATGTAAATGGACTAAATGCACCAATAAAGAGACAGAGAGTCTCAGACTGGATAAAGAAACACGATCCGTCTATATGCTGCCTACAAGAGAGACACCTTAGACTTAGAGACACAAACAAACTAAAACTCAAAGAATGGAAAAGATATATCAAGCAAACAACAAGCAAAATAGAGCAGGAGTAGCAATATTAATTTCTGACAAAATAGATTTTAAAGTTAAATCCACCACAAAGGATAAAGGAGAACACTACATAATGATTAAAGGGCAATAGACCAGGAAGATATAACCATATTAAATATTTATGCACCCAATGACAGGGCTGCAAGATACATAAAACAAACTTTAAAAGAACTGAAAAGTGAGATAGACACCTCCTCAATTATAGTGGGAGACTTCAAGACACCACTTTCGGAGAAGGACAGGACTTCCAGTAAGAAGCTCAATAGAGACACGGAAGACCTAATTGCTACAATCAACCAACTTGACCTCATAGACTTATACAGAACTCTCCACCCAACAGCTCAAAGTATACTTTTTTTTCTAGCGCACATGGAACATTCTCTAGAATAGACCACATATTAGGTCATAAAACAAACCTTTGCAGAATCCAAAACATCAAAATCTTACAAAGCACCTTCTCAGACCACAAGACCATAAAAGTGGAAATCAATAACAGAAAAATCAGGGAAAAGAAATCAAATACTTGGAAACTGAACAATACCCTGCTCAAAAAAGACTGAGTTATAGAAGACTTTCAGGAGGGAATAAAGAAATTCACAGAATGCAACAAAAATGAAAACACTTCCTATCAAAACCTCTGGGACACAGCAAAAGCAGTGCTCAGAGGCCAATTTATGCTGATAAATGCACACATACATAAAGAAGAAAGCCAAAATCAGAGAACTGTCTCTACAACTTGAACAAATAGAAAGCAAGCAACAAAAGAATCCATCAGGCACCAGAAGAAAACAAATAATAAAAATTAGAGCTGAATGAAATGAATTAGAGAACAGAAAAACAATTGAAAGAATTAACAAAGCCAAAAGCTGGTTCTTTGAAAAAATTAACAAAATTGATAAACCATTGGCCAGTCTGAAAAAAGAAATACAGGAAAGGAAACAAATAACCCGAATAAGAAATGAGATGGGCCACATCACAACAGACCCAACTGAAATTAAAAGAATCATATCAGATTACTACGACAAATTGTACTCTAACAAATTTGCAAACCTAGAAGAAATGGATGAATTCCTAGAAAAACACTACCTACGTAAACTAACACAATCAGAAGTAGAACAACTAAATAGACCCATAACAAAAAAAGAGATTGAAAAGACAATCCAAAAACTCCCAACAAAAAAAAGCCCTGGCCCGGACGTCTTCACTGCAGAGTTCTACCAAACTTTCAGAGAAGAGATAACACCACTACTACTAAAGGTATTTCAAAGCATAGAAAATGATGTAATACTCCCAGACTCATTCTATGAAGCCACCATATCCCTGATACCAAAACCAGGTAAAGACACCACAAAAAAATAAAATTACAGACCTCTATCACTTATGAACATAGATGCAAAAATCCTCAACAAAATTCTAGCCAATAGAATTCAACAACATATCAAAAAAATAATCCACCACGACCAAGTGGGATGGTTTAATATTAGAAAAACCATTAATGTAATCCCCTACATAAATAAAACAAAAGACAAAAACCACATGATCTTATCAATTGATGCAGAAAAGGCATTTGACAAAGTCCAACACCCATTTATGATAAAAACTCTCAGCAAAATAGGAATTGAAGGAAAATTCCTCAACATAATAAAGGGCATCTATACAAAGCCAACAGCCAACATCATTCTAAATGGAGAGAGCCTGAAAGCATTTCCCTTGAGAACGGGAACCAGACAAGGATGCCCTTTATCACCGCTCTTATTCAGCATTGTGCTAGAGGTCCTAGCCACAGCAATTAGGCTAGACAAAGAAATAAAGGGCATCTGGATTGGCAAAGAGGAAGTAAAATTATCTCTATTTGCAGATGACATGATCTTATACACAGAAAACCCTAAGGAATCCTCCAGAAAACTACTGAAACTAATAGAAGAGTTTGGCAGTCTCAGGCTATAAGATAAACATACAAAAATCATTTGGATTCCTCTACATCAACAAAAAGAACATCGAAGAGGAAATCACCAAATCAATACCATTCACAGTAGCCCCCAAGAAGATAAAATACTTAGGAATAAATCTTACCAAAGATGCAAAAGACCTATACAAAGAAAACTACTAATTACTAGTGCAAGAAACTAAAAAGGACCTACTTAAGTGGAAAAACATACCTTGCTCATGGATAGGAAGACTTAACATAGTAAAAATGTCTATTCTACCAAAAGCCATCTATACATACAATGCACTTCCGATCCAAATTCCAATGACATTTTTTAATGTGATGGAGAAACAAATCACCAACTTCATATGGAAGGGAAAGAAGCCCCAGATAAGTAAAGCATTACTGAAAAAGAAGAAGAAATTTGGAGGCCTCACTCTGCCTGATTTTCGAACATATTATACAGCCACAGTAGTTAAAACAACCTGGTACTGGTACAACAACAGGCACATAGACCAATGGAACAGAATTGAGAACCCAGATATAAATCCATCCACATATGAGCAGCTGGTATTTGACAAAGGCCCAGTGTCAGTTAATTGGGAAAAGATAGTCTTTTTAACAAATGGTGCTGGCATAACTGGATATCCATTTGCAAAAAAATGAAACAGGACCCATACCTCACACCATGCACAAAAACTAACTCCAAGTGGATCAAAGACCTACACATAAAGACTAAAACGATAAAGATCATGGAAGAAAAAATAGGGACAACGTTAGGAGCCCTAATACAAGGCATAAAGAGAATACAAAACATTACCGAAAATGACAAAGAGAAACCAGATAACTGGGAGCTCCTAAAAATCAAACACCGATGCTCATCTAAAGACTTCACCAAAAGAGTAAAAAGACCACCTACAGACTGGGAAAGAATTTTCAGCTATGACATCTCCGACCAGCGCCTGATCTCTAAAATCTATATGATTCTGTTAAAACTCAACCACAAAAAGACAAACAACCCAATGAAGAAGTGGGCAAAGGATATGAACACGCACTTCACTAAAGAAGATATTCAGGCAGCCAACAGATACATGAGAAAATGCTCTCAATCATTAGCCATTAGCCATTAAAAAAGCCATTAGCGAAATGCAGATTAAAACCATGATAAGATTCCAACTCACTCCAACAAGGCTGGCACTAATCGAAAAAACACAAAATAATAAATGTTGGAGAGGCTGCAGATAGATGGGAACTCTTATACACTGCTGGTGGCAATGTAAAATGGTACAACCACTTTGGAAATCTATCTGGCGTTTTCTTAAAAAGTTAGAAATAGAACTACATTACAACCCAGAAATCCCAGTCCTCGGAATATGCCCTAGAGAAATAAGAGCGTTTACAAGAACAGATATATGCACACCCATGTTTATTGCAGCTCTGTTTACAATAGAAAAAGCTGGAAGCAACCAAGGTGTTCATCAATGGATGAATTGGTAAATAAATTGTGGCATATTCACACAATGGAATACTATGCATCGAGAAAGAACAGTGACGACTCTGTGAAACATTTCACAACATGGAGGAACCGGGAAGGCATTATGCTGAGCGAAATTAGTCAGAGGCAAAAGGACAAATATTGTATAAGACCACTATTTTAAGATCTTGAGAAATAGTATAAACTGGGAAGAACACATACTTTTGTGGTTATGGGGGGGAGGGAGGGAGGGTGGGAGAGGGTTATTTACAGATTAGTTAGTAGAAAAGAACTATTTTAGGTGAAGGGAAGGACAATACTCAATACATGGAAGGTCAGCTCAACTGGACTGGACCAAAAGCAAAGAAGTTTACAGGATAAACTGAATGGTTCAGAGGTCAGCAGAGCAAGGGTGGTGGTTTGGGGACTATGGCTTAAGGGGACTTCTAAGTCAATTGGCAAAATAATTCTATTATGAAAACATTCTGCATCCCACTTTGAAGTGTGGCGTCTGGGGCCTTAAATGCTAACAAGTGGCCCTCTAAGATGCATCAATTGGTCTCAACCCACCTGGATCAAAGGAGAATGAAGAACACCAAGGTCACACGATAACTATGAGCCCAAGAGACAGAAAGGGGCACATGAACCAAAGACTTACATCATCCTGAGACCAGAAGAACTAGATGGTGCCCGGCCACAACCGATGACTGCCCTGACAGGGAGCACAACAGAGAACCCCTGAGGGAGCAGGAGAACAGTGGGATGCAGACCCCAAATTCTCATAAAAGACCAGACTTAATGGTCTGAGACTAGAAGAATCCCGGCAGTCATGGTCCCCAAACCTTCTGTTGGCCCAGGACAGGAACCATTCCCGAAGACAACTCATCAGATGTGGAAGGGACTGGACAATGTGTTGGAGAGAGATGCTGATGAAGAGTGAGCTACTTGTATCAGGTGGACACTTGAGACTGTGTTGGCATCTCCTTTCTGGAGGGGAGATAGGAGGGTAGAGAGGGTTAGAAGCTGGCAAAATCGTCACAAAAGGAGAGACTGGAAGGAGGGAGCGGGCTAATTCATTAGGGGGAGAGTAAGTGGGAGTATGGAGTAAGGTGTATATAAGCTTATATGTGACAGACTGACTTGATTTGTAAACTTTCACTTAAAGCACAATAAAAATTATTTTAAAAAGTAAAATAAAATAACTTATGATGACCCAGTTCAACCCTTGGCTTAGACTCTCTGGAGCAGCTGGTACCTGTGAGTCGAGGTTCTCCTATGGTTTCATGAGTGCAACTAAAGAAAGATCACTATTTACCAAGGGCCGAAGCTTACCTTAATGTCTTCTGTACCTTAGTGTCCCAGTCTCTGAATTTCTGACTACCTTGGTCCTGGACTTGTCTGGTTATTTTCGTGTATCTGGCCACCCTAGACCCTATTCTTCTGTTATTTTGGCATTGTCAGACCTCCCTAGACTCTATTCTTCTGTTTTATTCCTTGATGGTTACATAAATATCTAGCACAGGATCTGACACCTTCAGTTCTGTCTGGTTCACTGAGGTGAACCTACTGGCCTGATCCTACCTGCCAGCCTCGAAGTCATTTCTGTCCCCATCCACTCCACTTTCACCTTGGTTTCCACCTTAGGAGAGAGTTTTAGCTGATCCTTGGGTGAATTTTTGGTTTCAACATATTCTCAGAAAACTGATGTGGCCTTGGAGTTCCTTTAATTCAGGATGATTTTAAGAATAATTAAATAAAGACCTCAGCTATATTCAGTAATTAGATGCTAAGGGGTCTCAAAATCTCAGTTTAGCCTGAAGGTGTTGTCTTCTGTAACTTTAAATTACACCAACCACATGAATGAATGTCTGGGCTAGTGCTGTCCAATGGAACATTCTGTGATGTTAAATACAGTAACCTTTAGTTATGTGTTGTTATTAAGCACTTGAATGTGGCTAGTGTAACTGACTCATAGGGTTGCTATCAGTTGGATTCGACTTGATGGTAATGGGTTTGGTTTTGGTTTTAGTGTAACAGAAGAACTGATTTAAATTTTTTAAGTTAATTTAAATTTAAATAGCTCATGTAGCTAGTGGCTCCCATTTTTAACACAAATTTGGGACCTATTTTTTTTTTTTTATAGATGCTAGTATAAATTCTTTGCTGTGAAGAAAATTGGAAGTTCACTGGATCTAGAGTTAGATATGTCAGTATGACTTTGAGCAAGTCAAACCTTCTAAGTATCAGATATTGTATCTGGAAAACAACAATAATAATAATTACCTTGTTACTTATAAGGTTATTTTGAAAAGCATATGGCATAGTATTGAGGAAAGCAACTTATAAGCTCTAAATTATTTTACTAATTCATGGGATGATGATAAGGTGAGTAACAACTTTTTTATTAAAAATTACAATAAAGAGCTTCATGACTAGTCTCACTTCCTTCAATCTCTCCTCTCTCTAATCCGTTTGTCACATTTATCTCCTAAGGAATCTTCATGGAATACTCCTCTGATCATATTACTCTCCTACTCAAAACTCTTCAATGGTTCGTTATTAACTACAGAATTACCTCCAATCTCCTTAGCTTTGCACACAACATCCTTGATGATATGTCATCAACCTGTTCTCAGTTTTACCCATCCCTACTCTCCCCTTTATGCATTCTGCCAATAGGAAACAAGCAAGAGGTTTTGAAGAGGGGGAGTGAATTAAATAATCAGATTTGCATTTTTTGAAATGCTCCTCTATTTGCAGGGGCGGGAGCAGATTGGAAGGAGGAAAAACTAGAGACTGGGAGACCATCCAGGTATTCATTCAACTGATATTGATTGGGTACCTGCCATGGACCAACCTCTGTGCTATGTACTATGAAAACATCAGTTTAACAGATCAGACATAGATTCTTGCACTCATCAAACTATATTCTAGTGTGGGAGGGGGAGAAAGACAATGAACAATAACGTTGGCTTTAGAGAAGAACTTAAAAGAACTCCCAAATTCTAGCTTGAACAGTGGGTGCTCAAATTTTTTCAGGGCCCTCAAAGTTCAGTGGCTTAATGTTATAAAAAATTATTGTTTGTTCATATTCAAGACCAACGCAAGTCTGTGACAGGTAGGGGAACTGCAGAAGTCATTCAGGGATTCAGGCTTCTTCCATCTTGCAAACCCACCCTCCTCTATGTTCCTGTATAATTCTCTCATCCTCCAGCAAATGTGGAAAAAGAGTATTTATGGTAAAGTTCTTATGAGCAAAACCTGGAAGTGGAGTATATAACTTTTGTTCAAATTCCATTGTCCAGAATTTTATCACACTTAACTGCAAAGGAGGTTGAAAAACAGAATTTAGCTATAATGCTTAGGAAAAAGAAAATAAGACAGATTATTGGTGACCACTAGCAATCTCTGAACACAGTGTCATTTACTGAAATGGATAAGATAGAAAACAAATCTGGGGCATGAGGGAAATTGAAAATTTGACTTTAGACATTAAATATGAGAGGTATGCAAGATGAAATATCAAGTGGATAGCTGAATATACAACATTAGAAATCATAGTGAGACTTTGAGCTTGATATATAAATTTGTGTTGTTGTTGTTCGGTGCCGTACGTACAACAGAACAAAACACTGCCTGTCCAGCACCATCCTCACAATATTTGCTATGTTTGAGTCCAT
Organism: Elephas maximus indicus; assembly: GCF_024166365.1. Classification (NCBI taxonomy): domain Eukaryota; kingdom Metazoa; phylum Chordata; class Mammalia; order Proboscidea; family Elephantidae; genus Elephas; species Elephas maximus. Next base: position 87,055,958 of record NC_064846.1, read on the forward strand.
TGTTGGAGACATTGTTTCAATCCATCTCGTTGAGGGTCTTCCTCTTTTTTGCTGACCCTCTGCTTTGTGAGTTATTACTAAACAGTGTTACTTAAAACCATGATTGTTGATCAGTTATCCAAGGAAAACTACTAGAGTATGGTGCACAAAACTAATTGCTCATCAGAATCACTTGGCGGGAGTAGTTATGTACAGATTCCTGGTCTAAACTTCAGTGAATACTGAATACTTTGGTCCAAATTAAGTCCTGGGGATTGAAATTTTTAACGAGCTTTCTTGGCTAATTTTATGTAATCAGAATTGGTCCACTGGCAGATATATTTGAACTAGCAAGAGTGAGAAGAAGAGTAGATGTCTGAGGAAAACTAATTTTTAAGACATGGGCGGAGGAAGAGGGACCTGTAAAGGTGATTAATAAAAAGCCAAAGAGACAAGAAGAAAACCAAAAGGGTGTTCTATCACTGAATTCAAGGTAAGAGAGTATCTTGAGCATGTAGGAGTGGACAATGAGGTCAGTGCTACTGAGAAATTAAGATAAGGACTGAGACAGAGTCCTTGTATTTAACACATACCCAGTACTTACAAATGCTTTTTTTCATGTTATGTTATCAATATCTGACTAGGTATAATTTATGTATGGGGCAACAGAAGATGGAAGTATCTGTTCTAGTAGAAATGCAGAAATTGTGACAATGGTAGTTACACAACGTGTCAGAATTTTTTCTTTAAAAGTGCCAAATGAAGAATTTTACATATAAAACAGCACATTTAAATTTTTTAAAATAATTTTAAACATAGTATATGTTTATTCATAGGTTATTTGGAAAATGTGGAGCAGTATGAAGAAGAAAAAGATAATTTGTAAACAGAAGAAATGGGCAAATTCCTCAAAACCTAAAACTGTCGAAAATAATAAAAGATGAAATAGATAATATAAATAGTTCTATACCCGTCAGAAAATGAATTTGTATTTAAAAAGCTCCTGAAAAAAATTTCCAGGCTCCACATCGTTGCACAGAATTCTACCAAATATTTTAAAGAATTAACGCCAATTTTATGCACTTTCAAAAAATAGACGAGAAGGATGTTCTTTCCAATTCATTTTATGATGCCAGTATTACTTTGACACACAAACCAGAAAAAGACGGTAAGATAAAACTACAGACCAATATAATCTCATGAACTTAGGTGCAAAAATCCTTAACAAAATATTAGCAAATTGAATCCAACAGTGTATAAAATGAATTTTATACTATTATCAAGTGGGAGGAAACCCTGGTGGCATAGTGGCTAAGTGCTACGGCTGCTAACCAAAGGGTTGGCAGTTCAAATCCACCAGGCGCTCCTTGGAAATTCCATAGGGCAGTTCTACTCTGTCCTATAGGGTCACTATGAGTCGGAATCGACTCGACAGCAAAGGGTATCAAGTGAGTTTTTTTTTTCAGTTTTGCAAGACTGGTTCAATATTTGAAAATCAATTAAGGTAATCCATCATATCCACACGCTAAAAAACAAAACAAACCATGATCGTATCCATTTATGCAGAAGAAGCATTTGACAAAATACACCACCAATTCATGATAAAAAAATTTCAGCAAATTAGGAATAGAGGGGAATTTCCACAGTCCAATGAAGGGCATATACAAACAAACAAAACTTTCAGCCAAGATCAATCTGATATCAGCAATGATATGCCTCGTTCCACGTCCTCTTCTGAATCCAGCTTAAATTTCTGGCAGTTCCCTCTTGATGTATTGTTCCAACTGCTTTTGTAAGATCTTCAGTAAAATTTTACTTGTGTGTGATATTAATGATATAATTTGATAATTTCCACACTATGTTGGATTACCTATCTTTGGAATGGGCACAAACATGGATCTCTTCCAGTAGGTTAGCCTGATAGCTGTCTTCCAAATTTCTTGGCATAAATGCAGCTTCCAGTGCTGTACCCCTCTGTTGGAACATCTCAATTGATATTCCATTAAAATCCTGCAGCATTGATTTTCACCAATGCCTTCAATGCACCTTGGACCTCTTCCTTCAGTACCACCAGTTCTTGATCATATGCTACCTCCTGAAATGGCTGGAGGTACAGTGACTCTGTGTATCTCTTCCATCTTTTTTTGATACTTCCTGTATCATATATTTTTCCCGTAGAATCCTTCACTACTGAAACTTGAGGCTTGAATTTTTTCTTCAGTTCTTTCAGCCTGAGAAATGTGTGTTCTTCCCTTTTTGTTTTCTAACTCGAGATCCTTGACATTTCATTATAATATTTTACTTTGTCTTCTCAAGCCACTCTTTGAAATCTTCCATTCAGCAATTTTACTTCGTTGTTTCTTCCTTTCACTTTAGCTACTCGAAGTTCAAGAGGAAGTTTTAGAGTGTCTTCTGACATCCATGTAGGTCTTTTCTTTCTTTCCTGTTTTTCTTAAAGACGTCTTGTTTTCTTCAGGTATGATGTCCTTGATGTCGTTCCACAGATTGTCTGGTCTTCAGTCATCAGTGTTCGATGCATCAAATCTATTCTTGAGATGGTCTCTAAATTCGGGTGGCTTATATTCAAGGTTGTACGTTGGCTCTTGTTGACTTGTTCTAATTTTCTTCATTTTCAACTCGATCTTAGATATGAGCAATTGATGGTCTGTTCCACAGTCAGCCCCTGGCCCTGTTTGGACTGATGATATTGAGTTTTTCCATCATTTCTATCCACGCATGTAGTCAGTTTGATTCTTGTGTATTCCATTTCACGAGGTCCACGTGTATAGTCACTGTTTATGTTGTTGAAAAAAGTATCTGCAATGAAGAAGTCATTGCAACTTGCAAAATTCTATCATGCAATCTCCTGAATTGTTTCTATCACCAAGGCCACATTTTCTGACTACTGTTCTTTCTTCTTAGTTTCTAACTTTCCCATTCCAATCACCAGTAATTATCAATGCATCTCTATTGCATGTATGATCAATTTAAGACTGCAGAAGTTGTTAAAAAATCTTCTATTTCTTCATCTTTGGCCTTAGTGGTTGCTGCATAAATTTGAATAATAGTTGTATGAACTGGTGGTCCTTATAGAAGTATGGATATTATCCTATCACTGACAGCATTGTACTTCAGGATAGATCTTGTAATGTTCTTTTGACTATGAATGCAACGACAATCCTCTTCAATTTGTCATTCCTGGCATAGTAGACCACATGATTTTCTGATACAAAATAGTCGACAGCAGTCCATTTCAGCTCATTAATGCCTAGGATATCAATGTTCATGCATTTCATTTTTGACGATTTCCAATTTTCCTAGATTCATACTTTGCACATTCCACATTCCTATTATTAATGGATGTTTGCAGCTGTTTCTTCTCATTTTGAGTCATGTCACATCAGCAAATGAAAGTCCCAAAAGCTTGACTCCATTCCCGTCATTAAGGTCGACTGTACTTTGAGGAGGCAGCTCTTCCCCAGTGGTCTTTTGAGTGCCTTCCAAACTGAGGGGCTCATCATCCTGCACTATATCAGACAATGTTCTGTTGCTTTCATAAGATATCCAGTGGCTAATTTTTTCAGAAGCAGACCACCAGGTCCTTCTTCCTAGTCTGTCTTAGTCTGGAAGCTAAGCTGAAATGTGTCCACCAAGGGTGACCCTGTTGGTATTTGAAATACTGGTTGCATAGCTTCCAGCATCACAGAAACATACAATACACCCCAGTATGACAAACTGACAGACACATGGGGAAAAATAAAGAAAGGTGTTTACCAGTGTTTTATTGATGATGCAAAGCCATTCGACTATGTGGATTATAAAAAATTATGAATAATATTTCATAATTGAATTGTTCATAATTAAAGAATGGGAATCCCAGAACACTTAATTGTGCTCATGAGGAATCTGTACACAGACCAAGAGGCAGTCATTGGAACAGAACTAGGGGATACTGCATAGTTCAAAGTCAGGAATGGTGTGAATCAGCATTGTATCTTTTCACTATACTTATTCGATCTTTATGCTGAGCAAATAATCCAAGAAACTGGACTATATGAAGAAGAACGGGTACTCAGGATTTGAGGAAGACTCATTAGCAACCTGTGTTATGCAGATTACACAACCTTGCTTGATGAAAGTGAAGAGGACTTGAAGCACTTACTGATGAAGATAAAAGACTACAGCCTTCAGTGTGGATTGCACCTCAACATAAAGAAAAAAAAGTCCTCCCAACTGGACCAACAAACAACATTATGATAAAGGGAGAAAAAACTGAAGTTGTCAAGGATTTCATTTTACTTGGATCCACAATCAATGCCCATGGAAGCAGCAGTCAAGAAATCAAAAGACACATTGCATTAGGAGAATGTGCTGCAAAAGGCCTCTTCAAAGTGTTAAAAAGCAAAGGTATCACTTTAAGTGCTAAGGTGTGCCTGACTCAAGCTATGGTGTCTTCAATTGAGTCATATGAATGAGAAAGATAAACAATGAATAAGGAAGGCCGAAGGAGAATTGATGACTTTGAATTATGGTGTTCTTGAAGATTGTTGACCATACCATGGACTTCCAGAAATATGAACAAATGTGTCTTGGAAGAAGTACAGCCAGAATGCTCTTTAGAAGCAAGGCTGACGAGACTACATCTCACGTACTTTGCACATGTTATCAGGAGTGACTAGACCCTGGAGAAAGACATCATGCTTGGTAGAATAGAGAATCAGCGAAAAGGAGGCAGACCCTCAACGAGATGGATTGACACAGTGGCTGCAACATTGGGCTCAAACATAACAATGATTGTGAGGATGGTGCAGGACTGGGCAGTGTTGCGTTTTGCTGTATGTAGGTTTTCTATGAGTTGGAACCAACTCAACTGCACCTAACAATGATAATACACACACACACATACACACACACACACACAAAAAAAAAACAGTTAAGATCATACTTAATGATGAAGGGATACTTTATCCTAAGATAGGGAACAAAGCAGGGATATTCACTGTCACCACTCTTACTCTAGTCAGTGTAATGAAAAAGAAGCAGGAGGCATACAGATTCAAAATGAACAAATGAAACCGACAACACTTTCAGAGGGCTAATTGTCTACATAGAAAATATCAAGGTATCTACACAAAAGAATCCTAGAGCTAATAAGTGAGTTCAACATAATTTCAGGATATAAGACCAACGCACAAAAATCTATCACATTAATATATGTTAATAAAAAACATGTAGAAGTGGACATTGAAAACACAATGCCATTAAGAATTGCTCTAAAATAATATATTTAGGCAAAAATCTAAAAAGACATGTACAAAATTCATGCTGAAAATTACAAAGTGTTGATAGAAGTCAAAGAAGACCAAAATACTTGGAGAGTCATACTGTGGATATGTATTGAAAGACTCAGCATAGTAAATATGTAAATTTTCCCTCAATTTCATATATAAGTTTAATGTAACATCTATCAAAATCTCAGCAAGTATTTTTGCAGACGAATGCAACCATATTGTAAAACTTACATGGAAATGCACAGGCGCTAAAATGGCTGAAATAATTTTTAAGAAGAAAGTAAAAGAAATCACTCTGCAAGGTATTAAAGCTTACCACATAGCTATAATAATAAAGACAGTGAGGGTTGGTTGATGGATACATACCTAGATCAATGGAACATAATAGAGAATCCAGAAATAGCTCCAGAGAAGCACAGCAAAATTATTTTTGACAATGGTTCAAAACCCATTCAATGGAGCAAGGATAATCTTTCCAACAAATGGTCCTCGAGGAATTGTATATTCACAGGCAAATGAAAACAAAACAAAAAGAGCTTTGGCCTAAACCTCATACCTTATTCAAAAATGAACTCAAAATTGATCAAGGACTTCAATGCTAAATGCAAAGCTATAAAACATTTAGAAAGAAACATAGTACAAAATATTTTGGAGCTAAAGCTAGACAGATAATTTTTAGATTGGACACTAAAATCACTATCTATAACAGGAAAAATGAATAGGACCATACCAAACTTAAAACTTTGCTTGGAAAGATCTTATGAGAAGATGAAAACACAAGGTACAGACTGGAAGAAAATATTTGATAAACCACGAATCTGACAAATTGTATCAGAATATATAAAGAACTCCCAAAACTCGTCAGTGAAAAACAAACAATTCAACTACAAACAAATAATTAAAATACATAAACAGACATTCCATTTAAGAGGTTATACAGATGTAAAATAAGTACACTAAAATATGTTCAACATCATTAGCCATTAGAAATATAAAAATACAAAAAGATATCACTACATATCTACCAAAATGGCTATGATAGAAAACAGTGACAACATCAAATACTGGTGAGGATGCAGAGAAATTGGAACTCTCATTACTTACTAATGTGTTATGTGCACCTTTGAAATCAGACTAGACACTGCCATCCTTTTTTCTTGTTCTACACTGATTTTCACATGGCATATGATTTAAAAAAAAACTTTTCTTTATAGACTCAAAGAATGTTACAAAAATATTATGGAAATAGAAAACATGTATTGGAATAAGGAAATGACACGCTAGATTGTAATAATTCTAATTCATAGAAACAAATTAAGAGAACCATAAATGGTAAATAAGGGTAATATAACAAATATAATAAATACATATTTACTCCCTCTTTTTCTCACAACTACTTTAAAAGACAAAATTATATAAAGTATTTATTTTACCAATGTAGTTTTGGATCTGTAGCAATATAAATACAATATGCTTAACAATAATAGTACAAAAAGGAGGAAAAGAGAACAGGGCTATATTGTTGTTGTTAGGTGCTGTCGAGGTGGTTCTGACTCATAGCAACCCTATAGAACAGAATAGAACTGCCCATAGGGTTTCCAAGGAGTGGCTGGTGGATTTGAACTGCCAACATTTGGTTAGCAACTGAGCTCTTAACCACTTCACCACCAGGGCTCCTGGGCTATATAGGAGTAACATTTCTATATATCACTGGAATTAAGTTAGTATAAATGTGAAGTAGATTCTGATAACTTAAGATGCATGTGATAAAGCCTACATCAACCACTAAGAAAATAACTTGAAAATATAGCGACAAAATCATTAAAATATCAAGACGTTAACTTGAAAATATAAACTTAATGCAAAACAAAACAGTAAAGGAGGACTAGAGGAGCAAAAATGACATGAGCATATAGAAAAAGGAAAATGGCAAACATGAATCGAACTATATCAACAAGATTAAATATGGATGGATTAAATAATCCAATCTAAAGTTGGAGACTGTCAGCCTGCATGAAAAGATCTAACTTTGTGCCATCTGTAGGAGGTACCCTTTACATTTAAAGATAAAATAGAAAGTAAAATGATACAAAAATATATGAAAACAGCAACCACAAGCAAGCTGGAGGGACTATAATGTCAGACAAATTAGGCTTTAAAACAAAAAAAGTAGTTTTGAGAGATAAAGAAGGACTTTTTTGATAAAAAAAATCAATTCTTCAGGAAAATATGGTAATTATAAACATGTATGCACCCAACAACAGAGATCCATAATTCAAGAAGCAAAAACTGACTGAAATGAAGGGAGAAATAGATAATTCAACAATAATAGATATTTCAGTTCTTCACTTTTCAATAATACATGGAACAAGTAGGCAGAAGATCAACAAGGAAACAGAACTTGAACAGCACTATCAACCAGTTAGACTTATCTATAGAACACTCTGAATATTGAATATACCATGGACTGCCAAAAGAACGAACAAATCTGTCTTGGAAGAAGTAGAGCCAGAATGCTTCCTTAGAAGCAAGGATGGTGAAACACCATCTTACATACTTTGGGCATGTTATGAGGAAGGGTCAGTCCCTGGAGAAGGATATCATGCTTAGTAAAATAGAGGGGCAGTGAAAAAGAGGAAGACCCTCAATGAGGTGGATTGACACACCAGCTACAACAATGGGCTCAAGCATAAGAATGATCATGAGAATGGTGCAGGAGTGGGCAGTATTTCCTTCTGTTGTACATAGGGTTGCTATAATTGGAGTGGATTGGACAGCTCCTAACAACAGCACATAGAACACTTCATCTAAAAACAGCAGAATATACATTCTTTTCAAGCGCTCATGGAATATTCTCCAAGATAGATCATAAACCAAAAAAAAAAAAAAAATCCAGTGCTGTTGAGCCAGTTCTGACTCATAGTGACCTATAGGAGAGAGTAGAATTGCCCCACAGGGTTTGCAAGGAGCAGCTGGTGGATCCAAACTGCTGATCTTTTGGTTAGCAGCCAAGCTCTTAACCACTACATTACCAGGGCTCCAAAACAAACCCACTGCTGTTGAGTCCATTTTGACTCATAGCAACCCCATAGAGTTTCTAAGGCTGTAAATCTTTATGGAAGCAGACTCACATCTTTCTCCCATAAGTGGTTGCTGGATTTGAACCCTAACCTTTCAGTAAATTTAAAAGAAATGGAATCATACAAAGTATTCAATGAAATTAGATAATTTGTATGACTCTGATCTTTTTAAAGTTAGAAACAAATAACAGAAAGAAATTTGGAAAACTCACAAATAAATGGAAATTAAACATCCTCCCAAATAAACACTGAGTTAAAGAAGAAATCAGAAGGGAAATTAGAAAATACTTTTAGATGAAATAAAACACAGTTTACCAAAACTTATAAGATGTGGCTAAAGCAGTACTTAAAGGAAAATTTACTGTTGTAAAGACCCTTACTAATAAAGAAGATTTCAAATCAATAACCTGATTTTCCACCTTAAGACCCTGGAAAAATAAGAGCAAACTTAAGCAAGCATAATGAAGGAAATACCAGTGGAGTCATCCATGGTGGACAGGTTTTTGTGGAGCTTCTAGGCTAAGACAGTCTAGAAAAAAGAACCAGTTAACCCACTTCTGAAAATTAGCCAATGAAAACCTTAAGGATAGCAACAGACCATTGTCAGATATAGTGCTGGAACATGAGCCCCTCAAGTTGAAAAGCAATCAAAATATGACTGAGGAAGAGCTGCCTCCTCAAAGTGAAGTGAACCTTCATTCGTTTATGTGGCACAACTCAAAAAGGGAAGTAAGATCTGTAAACATCCATTAGTAATTGGAACATGGAATGTACAATGTGTGAATCAAGAAAAATTGGAAGTCGTAAATAATGAAATGGACTGCTTGAAAATTGATATCCTAGCATTAGCGAGCTGAAGGGGACGAGTATTGACCATTTTAAATCCACCTTTGCTTGAATCACACCTTTTATCTTACAAGAGACGATAGGAGAAATAAGTGAGCGGTGGGGGGAGGACCTCCTACCACCAAGAAAGAAGAGCTAGGAGTGTAACATGTCCTTTGGACCCATGGTCCTTGTGCTGAGAACCTCCTAGGCCTAGGGGAAGATCAGAGATCTTCAAGGAATGCATGGCCAACAGAAGTTGAAAGGAGAAAGTGACCTTCCCCCAGAGCAGACAGAGTAAGAAAATATTACCCTAGAGCTAACACCCTGAATTCGGACTTCTAGCTTCCTAAACTGTGAGAGAATAAATTTCTATTTGTTAAAACTACCCACTAGTGGTATTTCTGTTATAGCATCACTAGATAATCAAGACAGAATTACTACATATTAACTACACACTGGGAGCCCTAGTGGCACAGTGGTTAAGAGCTCGCCTGCTAACCAAAAGGTTTGCAGTTCGAATCCATCAGCTGCTCCTTGGAAAACTTACGGGGCAGTTCTACTCTGTCCTATAGGGTCGCTATGAGTCAGAATCGATTTGACAGCAATGGGTTTGTGATATTTATTTATTTTTAACTACATACTGTTGAAAAGCTCTCCTCCTAGTTATCTAGTGCTGCTGTAGCAGAACTACAACAAGTGGTTGGCTTTAGCAAACAGAAACTTCTTTTCTCACAGTTTAGGGAGCTTGTAGTCTGAATTCAGGACCAGCTCTAGGGGAAGGCTTTCTCTCTGTAGAAAGGTCCTTGCTCTTCTGCTTATTTCCTGGTTCCTTGGTGATCTCCATGTGTCTTGGTATCTATCTTATCCCATCTCTGCTTCCGACTTGCTTGCTTAATCTGTTTTATATCTCAAAACAGATTGACTTAAAACACATCCTACACTAATCCTGTCTCATTAACATAACAAAGACAACCCGTTCCCAAATGGGATTATAATAACCATAGGCAGAACAGGAATGACAAATGGAAGAGAAATGGTGTTTCATTTATCATCAAAAAGAACTTTCAAGATCTATCTTTACAATGCTGTCAGTGATAAGCTAATATCCAAATGCCTACAAGGAAGACCAGTTAATATGATAATTATTCCAATTTATGCACCAACCATTAATGCCAAAAATGAAGAAATTGAAGATATTTACAAACTGCTGCCCCCACGGGTCTGTCAGTTTGTCATACTGTGAGGGCTTTTGTGTTGCTGTGATGCTGGAAGTTATGCAACTGGTATTTAAAAGACCATCAGGGTCACCCACAGTAGGCACATTTCAGCTGAGTTTCCAGACTAAGACAGACTAGGAAGAAGGACCTAGCGGTCTACTTCTGAAAAAATTAGCCAGTGAAAACGTTATGAATAGCAGCAGAACATTGTCTGATACAGTGCCAGAAGATGAGGCCCTCAGGTTGAAAGACACCCAAAAGATGATTGGGGCAGAGTTACCTCCTCAAAGTAGAGTCCACCTTAATGACATGGATGGAGTCAAACTTTTGGGACATTCGTTTGCTGATGTGGCAAAACTAAAAATGAAAAGAAATAGTTGCAAACATCCATTAATAATAGGAATGGGGAATGTGCAAAGTATGAATCTAGGAAAATTGGAAATCGTCAAAAGTGAAAAGGGACACATAAACATTGATATCCTAGGCATTAGTGAGATGAAACAGACTGGTACTGGCCATTTTGGATGAGATAACCATATGGACTACTATGCCAGGACTGACTAATTGAAGAGGAATGGCATTTAATTCACTGTCAAAAAGAACATTTCAAGATCTTTCTTGAAGTACAACACTGTCAGTGATAGGATAATATCCATACACCTGTAGGAAAGAAGACCACTTAATGCTACTATTATTCAAATTTACACACCAACCTCTAAGGCCAAAGATGAAGAAATAGAAGACTTTTAACAACTTCTGCAGTCTGAAATTGATTGAACACACAATCAGGATGCATTGACAATTAGTGGTGACTGGAATTCTAAAGTTGGAAACAAAGAAGAAGGATTGGTAGTTGGAAAATATCACTTTGGTGATAGAAATGATGCCAGAGATCTCAAGATAGAATTTTGCAAGACCAATACTTCTTCACTGGACATACCATTTTTCACCAACATAAAATGTGACTATACATGTGGAACTCGCCAGATGGAATATGCAGGAATCTAATCGACTACATCTACGGAAAGAGACAATGGGAAAGCTCAATATCATCAGGACAATAACATTAGGACATTATACTTGAAGAAAGCAAGACGTCACAAAAAAGGCTGGAAAGAAAGACCAAAATGGATGTCAGAAGAGACTCTGAAACTTGCCCTTGAACGTAAGCGTAGCTAAAGTGAACAGAAGAAATGATGAAGTAAAAGAGCTGAACAGAAGACTTCAAAGGGCAACTCAAGAAGACAAAGTAAAACATTATAAAGTATTATAATGACATGTGCAAAGACCTGGAGTTAAAAAACCAAAAAGAAAGAACACACTTGACATTTCTCAAGCTGAAAGAACTGAGAAAAAATTCCAAGCCTCGAGTTGCAATATTGAAGGATTCTACAGTGAAAATATTAAACAATGCAGGAAGCATCAAAAGAAGATGGAATACACAGAGTCACTATACAAAAAAGAATTGGTTGACATTCGACCATTTTAAGAGGTAGCATATAATTAGGAACAAATGATACTGAAGGAAGAGGTCCAAACTGCAATGAAGGCATTGGCTAAAAACAAGGCTCTAGGAATTGACAGAATGCCATTTGAGATGTTTCAACAAATAGATGCAGCGCTGAAAGTCCCCACTTGTCTATGCCAAGAAATGTGGAAAACAGCTACTGGGCAACTGACTGGAAGAGGTCCACTGTTGTTAGGTGGGGTCAAGTTGGTTACGACTCATACCAACCCTATGTGCAACAGAATGAAACACTACCAGGCCCTGTGCCATCCTCACAATCGTTGTTATTCTTGAGTCCATTGTTGCAGCCACTATGTCAGTCCATCTCACTGAGGGTCTTCCTCTTTTTTGCTGACCCTCTAATTTACCAAGTATGATGTCCTTTTGCAGGGACTGATCCCTCTTGATAACATGTCCAAAGTATGTGAAACGTAGTCTCGCCATCCTCGCTTCCAAGAAGTATTCTAGTTGTACTTCCTCCAAAACAGATTTGTTTGTTCTTTTGGCACTCTATGGTGTATTAAACATTCTTCGCCAACACCACAATTACAAAGGTGTCAATTCTTCGGTCTTCTTACTTATGGTTCAGCTCTTGCATGCATATGAGGCAATTGCAAACACCATGACTTGGGTCAGGCTCACCTTAGAGATCCATATTTATACTTATTCCCAATAAAGTTGATCCAACCAAATGCAGAAATTACCAAACAACATCATTAATACCACAAGCAAGTAAAATTTTGCTGAAGATCATTCAAAATTGGTTGCAGCATTACATCAACAGGGAACTGCCAGAAATTGAAGCCAGCTTCAGAAGAGGACATGGAACCAGGGATATCATAGCTGATGTCAGGTAGATGTTGGCTGAAAGCAGAGAATACCAGAAAGATGTTTACCTGTGTTTTATTAACTATGCAAAGGCATTTGACTGTGTAAGTCATAACAAATTGTGAACGACATTGTGAAGAATGGGAATTCCAGAACACTTAATTGTTCTCTGAGAATCCTGTTCATAGATCAAAAGGCAGTGGCTGTAATAGAACAAGGGGATACTGTGTGGTTTTAAAGTCAGGAAAGGTGTGTGCCGGGGTTGTATATCCTTTCACCATACTTATTCAATCTGTATGCTGTGTAAATAATATGAGAAGCTGGAAAATATGAAGGAGAATGGGGCATCAAGATTGGAGGAAGACTCATTAACAACTGTGTTATGCAGATGACACAACCTTGCTTGCTGACAGTGAAGAGGACTTGAAGCACATATTGATGAAGATAAAAAGAACACAGCCTTCAGTATGGACTACACCTCAACATTAAAAAAAAAACAAAATCCTCTAAATTGGACCAATAAGCAACATCATGATAAATGTAGAAAAGACTGAAATTCTCAAGGATTTCATTTTTCTTGGATCCACAATCAACACCCATGGAAGCAGCAGTCAAGAACTCAAATGATGCATTGCATTGGGCTGCAAAAGACCTCTTTAAACTATCGAAAAGCAAAGTATTCACCTTGCAGACTTAGGTGCGCCTGACCCAAGCCATTGTTCTTTATTGTTGCATAGTATTCAATGTTGTGTATGTACCATAGCTTGTTTACCCATTCGTCTGTTGATGAGCACTTAGGTTGTTTCCATCTTTTTGCTGTTGTGAATAATTCTTCAGTGAACATGGGTGTGCATGTGTCTATTTGTGTGATGGCTCTTATTTCTCTAGGATATAGTCCTAGGAGTGGGATTGCTGGATCATACGGTATTTCTATTTCTAGCTTTTTAAGGAAGTAACATATCATTTTCCAAAATGGTTGTACTATTTTGCATTCCCACCGGCAGTGCATAAGAGTTCCAATCTCCCCACAGCCTCTCCGACATTTGTTATTTCCTTTTTTTTTAAATTTGTGCCAGTAATGTCGGGGTTAGATGTTATCACACTGTAGTTTTGATTGGCATTCCCTAATGGCTAGTGATTGTGATCATTCCCTCACATGTCTGTTAGCTGCCTGAATGTTTTCTTTGGTGAAGTATCTGTTCATATCCTCTGCCCATTTTTTAATCAGATTATTTGTCTTTTCCTTGTAGAGGTGTTGGATTTTCCTATAGATTTTAGAAATTAGACTTTGTCAGATTTGTCTTAGCAAAAATGCTTTTCCAGTCTGTAGGTTCTCTTTTGATTCTTTTTGTGAAGTTTTTTGATGAGCATACTGTTTCATTTTTGGAAGATATCATTTATCTAGCTTATCTTCTGGTGTTTGTGTGTTGTTAGTTCTGGATTATATCCTGTTTATACCATGTATTAGGCCTCTAGCATTGACCCTATTTTTTCTTCTATGATCTTTATAGTTTTGGGTTTCATGTTTAGGTCTTTTATCCATTTTGAATTAGTTTTTGTGTATGGTGTAAGGTATGGGTCCTGTTTCATTTTTTTACAGATGAATATACAGTTTTGCTAGCACCATTTATTAAAAAGACTGTCTTTTCACCATTTAATGGACTATGGGCATTTGTCAAAGATCTGGTGGCTGTAGGTGGATGAATTTACATCTGGGTTCTCAATTCTGTTCCATTGCTCAATGTTTCTGTCATTGCACCAGTACCAGGCTGTCTTGACTACTGTAGCTGTATAGTAGGTTCCGAGGCCAGGTAGTGTGAAGCCCCCTACTTTATTCTTCTTCTTCAATAGTGCTTTAATTATCTAGGGCCTCTTTCTTTCCCACACAAAGTTAATGATTAGTTTTTCCCATCTTGTTAAAGAATGCTGTTGGTATTTGGGTAGGAATTTCATTGTATTTGTAGACTGCTTTCAGTAGAATTGGCATTTTCACAATGTTGTGTCTACCTATCCATGAGCATGGTGTATTTTTCCATTTAGGTAGGTCTCTTTTGCTTTCTTGCAGTAGTGTTTTGTAGTTTTCTTTGTATGGGTCTTTTATATCCCTGGTTAGATTTATTCCTAAGTACTTTAATTTTTTAGGGTCTATTATAAATGGTGTTGACAGGAAGGATCAGTCCCTGGAGAAGGACATCACGCTTGGCAGAGTACAGGGTCAGTGGAAAAGAGGAAGACCCTCAAAGAGGTGGATTGACATGGTGGCTACAACAATGAGCTCAAGCATAACAACGATTGTAAGGATGGCACAGGACCAGGCAGTGTTTCATTCTGTTGTGCATAGGGTCACTACAAGTTGGAACCAACTCGATGGCACCTAACAACAACAACATTATAAATGGTATTGCTTTCCTGGTTTCCTTTTCATAGTTCTTTTTGTTGGTGTTTAGGAATCCAACTGATTTTTGTATGTTTATCTTGTATCTCACTACTTTGCTGAATCTTTCTATTGGTTCCAGTAGTTTTCTCATGAAGTCTTTTGAGTTCTTTCTCTATAGTATCATAAAAAAAAATATATCAGCCGCAAATAGGGACAGTTTTACATCTTCCTTAACAATTTGGATGCCCGTTATTTTGTTTTCTAGCCTTATTGCTCTAGCTAGAACTTCCAGAACAGTGTTAAATAGGAATGGTTATAAAAGGCATACTTGTTACTTTTCTCAGAGGGTATGCTTTCAGCTTCTCTCCATTAAGAATGATGTTGGAGAGGTGGATCCAAGATGGCGGAATAGACTGAAGCTTCCAGCGAGCCCTCTTTACAACAAAGACACAAAAAAACAAGTGAAACGAGGATATTTATGGCAAGCTAGGAGCCCCAAGCATCAAAGGCAAGCCTAGAAAACTAACTGAAGGGCAGGAGGAGGAAGAGGCAGTTCAGAAGCAGAGAGGAGTTACTGAATCATGGGGAGCCCTCAGGCACCACTGGGGAAGCGGCGGCAGTGGGCTGGCACTAGCTTTCAGCCGCAATTTCCTCAGGGAGAAGCAGCCAGCCACACAGCCTACTCACACCTCTGGAACCAGAGAAGAACAGTGCTCTCGGCAAAAGCTAAGTCCTTGCATATATTTTACCATACCCCCCTACCCCCAAGCCGGCTTCAGCAACTGAAATCCCTAGGCCTGAGATAGACCCTGTTGAGTGCCTAGAGCCATCCTCCTGGCCTTGGAGAAGGAAAAAAAATTCCAATTGAGGGCAAAGTTAATATGCCAGCTCCACTAACAGGGGGAGCTCAGGACAGAAGTGGCTCCTGTCCTGGCATAAATGGTCTGTGGACTTTGAGTACCTTTCCCCTCTACATGGACCTGTGTGGGCCTATTTCAGGAGAATAGACCTTGTCGGCAGACTCAACCATTTCAGCTATGCAGCGGAGAGTTGGGTGTTTGATGTTTGACATTGTTTTGCCTATTAAAGAGGGTCCTCACCTACATCAGGGGCCTAAGGACTGGTAGCTCCACTCAGGTCATCCAGCCACCCGCAACAGGGGTCCAAGGATAACTGGTACCTCCCAGTCATTACAACCAAAAACATTGGGTGCCAATTGTCTGTCTGCAGAACCCACCCACCTGTACCCTCTAGGGAACAGGGACAGGCTTTCCTCAGAGACACATGGGAGATGATTCTCAGCCCCCTGCCTCATTCAGAGTGTGACCCCCTGCTGCAACCACATGCCAGTACCTACACCAATCACCCCTGCCCCTCTAAGACTGTAGGACAGAGCATGTACTACGCACTTGACGAGCAGCTACCTGGACACTTGAGCTGAATTCATACAAGAAAAGTGAATGGACCCCTAGACTGATATACCTGATAACAGCTCTAGCCATCTGGGGACAGGGCGTCAGAGCTCCAAGGGTGAAAATAATCAAGCTAGCTCACTCAAGCAACCCATTCGGGCATATCAAAACAAAACAAAGCAAGAAGCTACGACACAGTAAGAAAACATAAAATAAACTAATACAATAAATTATAGATGGCTTGGAGACAACAGTCAATATCAAATCACATAAAGAACCAGACTATGATCGCCTGAAAGAGCTCTCAAAACGAAGAATCAAGAGATCTGCTAGATGAAAGTGCATTCCTGGAATTACCAGAGGTAGAATGCAAAAGACTAATATACAGAACCCTTTTTTTTTTTTTCAAGACATCAGGAAGGAAATGAAGCAATATACGGAACAAGCCAAGAAACACACAGATAAAGCAACTGAAGAACTTAACAAGATTATTCAGGAACATAATGAAAAACTTAATAAGCTGGAAAAATCCACTAACAGACAGCAATCAGAAATTCAGCAGATTACCAATAAAATTACAGAAGTAGACAACTCAATGGAAAATCAGTGTAGCAGAATTGAGCAAGTGGAAAGCAGAATTTCTGTACTTGAAGATAAATCACTTGGCACTAATACATTTGAAGAAAAATCAGATAAAAAATTAAAAAAAATGAAGAAACCTTAAGAATCATGTGAGACTCTATCAAGAGAAATAACTTACAAGTGATTGGAGAACCAGAACAGGGAAGGATAACAGAAAATACAGAGAGAATTGCTGAAGGTTTGTTGGCAGAAAACTTCCCTGATATTGTGAAAGATGAGAAGATATCTATCCAAGATGCTTATCGAACTACACATAAGGTAGATTTTAAAAGAAGGTCACCAAGACATAATCAAACTTGCCAAAACCAAAGATAAAGAATGAATTTTAAGAGCAGCTACAGGTAAATGAAAAGTAACCTACAAAGGAGAGTCAATACGAATAAGCTCAGACTACAGGAGAAACCATGCAGGCAAGAAGACAATGGGATGAGTTATTTAAAAAATTGAAGGAAAAAAAATTTCAGCCAAGAATCATATATCCAGCAAAGCTGTCTCTTAAATATGAAGGTGAAATTAGGACATTTCCAGATAAACAGAAGTTTAGGGAATTAGTAAATACCAAACCAAAACTACAAGAAATACTAAAGGGAGTTCTTTGATTAGAAAATCAATATCACGTATCAACCCAAGACTAGAACACTGGACAGAGCAATCAGAAGTCAACCCAGACAGGGAAAAAAAACCCAAAAACCAAAAAACAAAGCAAGATTAAAACAAAACACTCAAAACAGGGTAACAGTGATATTATGTAAAAAGAAGACAACATTAAAACAATAAAGAGGGACTAAGAAATGTAGTCATAGATCTCCCATATGCAGAGGAAGACACGGCGATACAAAGAAATAAAGTTAGGTTTAAATTTAGAAAAATAGGGGAAAATGATAAGGCAACCACAAAGGAGACAAACTGTCCTACACATCAAAATAAAATACAAGAAAAAAATGGAGACTAAGTGGAAACAAAATCAACAACAACGAATATGAGGAAAGGACAGCATATAATCTACTCAGCACATAAAATTAAGTGGGAAAAAGAAACTGTCAACAACACACAAAAAATGACATCAAAATGATAGCACTAAATTCATACCTATCCATAAAAATGTTGAATGTAAATGGGCTAAATGCATCAATAAAGAGAGAGTGGCAGAATGGATTAAAAAACACGATCTGACTATATGTTGCCTACAAGAGACACAACTTAGAGACACAAACAAAAACTCAAAGGATGGAAAAAATATATCAAGCAAACAACAATCAAAAAAGAGCAGGAGTGGCAATATTAATTTCTGACAAAATAGACTTTAAAGTTAAATCCATCATAAAGGATAAGGAAGGACATTATATAATGATTAAAGGGACAATATACCAAGAAGATATAACCATATTAAATATTTATGCACCCAATGAAAGGGCTGCAAGATACATAACACAAACTCTATCAGCATTAAAAAGTGAAAGAGACAGCTCCACAATAACAGTAGAGGACCTCAACACACCACTTTCGGTGAAGGACAGGACATCCAGAAAGAAGTTCAGTAAAGACACGGAACATCTAAATGCCACAATCAACCAAATTGACCTCATAGACATATACAGAACACTCCACCCAACAGCAACCAAGTATATTTTCTTTTCTAGAACACATAGACATTCTCTAAAATAGACCACATATTAGGTCATAAAGCAAGCCTTAGCAGAATCCAAAACATCGAAATATTACAAAGCATCTTCTCTGACCATAAGGCCATAAAAATGGAAATCAATGACAGAAAAAGCAGGGAATAGAAATAAAATGATTGGAAACTGAACAATACCCTGCTCAAAAAAGACTGGATTATAGAAGACATTAAGTATGGAATAAAGAAAATCATAGAATTCTATGAGAATGAAAACACTTCACTCAGAGGTCAATTTTTATCAGTAAATGCACACATACAAAAAGAAAAAAGGGCCCAAATCAAAGAATTATCCCTACAACTTGAACAAATAGAAAGAGAGCAACAAAAGAAACCCACAGGCACCAGAAAAAAACAAATAATAAAAATCAGAGCAGAGCTAAATGAAATAGAAAACAGAAAAACAATTGAAAGAATTAACAAGACCCAAAGCTGGTTTTTTGAAAAAATCAACAAAATTGATAAACCTCTGGCCAAACTGACAAAAGAAAAACGGGAGAGGAAGCAAATAACCTGAGTAAGAAATGAGATTGGCGTTATTACAACAGACTCAACTGAAATTAAACGAACCATATCAGATTACTATGAAAAATTGTCCTCTAAAAAATTTGAAAACCTAGAAGACATGGATGAATTCCTAGAAACACACTGCTTACCTAAACTAACACATAGATGTAAAACAGCTAAATAGACCCATAACAAAAGAAGAGATTGAAAAGTTAATCATAAAACTCCCACCAAAAAAAAAAGCCCTGGCCCAAACACCTTCACTGCAGAGTTCTACCAAACTTTCAAAGAAGAGATAACCCCACTGCTACTAAAGGTATTTCAGAGCATAGAAAAGGATGGAATACTACCAAACTCATTTTATGAAGCCACTCTATTCCTGATACCAAAACCATGAAACTATACCACTAAAAAAAGTAAAATATAGCCCTATATCCCTCATGAGCACAGATACAAAAATCTTCAACAAAATTCTAACCAATAGAATTCAACAACATATAAAAAAAATAATAATTCACCATGACCAAGTTGGATTCATACCAGGTATGCAGGGAAGGTTCAGCATTAGAAAAACAATTAATGTAATCCATCATATAAATAAAACAAAAGGCGAGAATCACATGATCTTATCAATTGATGCAGAAAAGGCATTTGACAAAGTTCAACACTCATTCATGATAAAAAATCTCAGCAAAATAGGAATAGAAGGAAAATTCCTCAACATAATAATGGCATTTATACAAAGCCAATAGCCAACATTGTCCTAAATGGAGAGAGTCTGAAAGTATTCCCCTTGAGATTGGGAACCAGACAAGGAAAATTGAGAAAAGTGAAATGGAATGCATAAACATCAATATCCTAGGCATTAGTGAGCTGAAATGGACTGGTATTGGCCATTTTGAATCAGACAATCACATAGTCTATTATCCTGGGAATGACAACTTGAAGAGGAATTGTCGTCAAAGAGAACATTTCAAGTCCTATCCTAAAGTATGACGCTGTCAGTGATAGGATAATATCCATACACCTTTTCTTTTTTACAAAGAAGACCAGTTAATACCACTGTTATTCAAATTTACACACCAACCACTAGGGCCAAAGATGAAAAAATAGAAGATTTTTATCAGCTGCTGCAGTCTGAAATTGATCGAACATGCAAACAAGACGCATTGATAATCACTGGCGATTGGAATGTGAAAGTTGGAAACAAAGAAGAAGGATCAGTAGTTGGAAAATATGGCCTTGGTGATAGAAACAATGCCAGAGATCGAATGATAGAATTTTGCAAGACCAAGGACTTCTTCATTGCAAATACCTTCTTTTACCAACATAAACGGGGACTATTTATATACACATATACCTCGCCAGATGGAAAGCACAGAAATCAAATTGACTACATCTGTGGAAAGAGATGATGAAAAAGCTCAATATCATCAGTCAGAACAAGGCCAGGGGCCGACTGTGGAACAGACCATCAATTGCTCATATGCAAGTTCAAGTTGAAACTGAAGAAAATCAGAGTAAGTCCATGAGAGCCAAAATATGACCTTGAGTATATCCCACCTGAATTTAGAGAGCACATGAAGAAAAGATTTGACACATTGAACACTAGTGACCGAAAACCAGACGAGTTGTGGAATGACAGCAAGGACATCACACATGATGAAAGCAAGAGGTCACTGAAAAGACAGGAAAGAAAGAAAAGACCAAGATGGATGTCAGAGGACACTCTGAAACTTGCTCTCTAATGTCGAGCAGCTAAAGCAAAGGGAAGAATTGATGAAGCAAAAGAACTGAACAGAAGATTTCAAAGGGCATCTTGAGAAGACAAAGTAAAGTATTATAATGACGTGCAAAGAGCTGGAGATGGAAAATCAAAAGGGAAGAACATGCTGGGCATTTCTTAAGCTGAAAGAACTGAAGAAAAAATTCAAGCCTCGAGTTGCAATAGTGAGGGATTCTATAGGGAAATTATTAAACGATGCAGGAAACATCAAAAGAAGATGGAAGGAATACACAGAGTCATTATACCAAAAAGAATTAGTCGATGTTCAACCATTTCAAGAGGTGGCATATGATGAGGAACCGATGGTACTGAAGGAGGAAGTCCAAGCTGCTCTGAAGGTATTGGTGAAAAACAAGGCTCCAAGAATTGATGGACTATCAGTTGAGATGTTTCAACAAACAGATGCTCATTCATCTGTGCCAAGAAGTCTGGAAAACAGCTTCCTGGCCAACTGACTGGAAGAGATCCATATTTATGCCTATTCCCAAGAAAGGTGATCCAACTGAATGTGGAAATTGTAGAACAATATCATTAATGTCACATGCAAGAAACCTATTAGAACTAATAAATGAATTTATCAACATTGCAGGGTACAAAGCCAACACACAAAATGTCAATTGAGCTCATCAGCAATGAGCAAGCAGAAAAATGAAATTAAGGAAATGGTATCTATAACAGCATCTAAAAATAATAAAATTCATAGGAATAAATTTACCTAAGAAGGTGAAAGACTTGTACATAGAAAGCTGTAGAACATTGCTAAAAGAAATTAAGAAAGACCTAAATAAATGGAAGGTCATTCTGTGTTCATGTACTGGGAGGCTTAATATGGTTAAGATGTCAATACTACCCAAAGCAATCTAAAAATTCAGTTGAATTTCCCTCAAAATTCCAACAGCCTTATTTGCAGAAATGGAAAAGAAAATCCTCAGATTTATATGGAAGAGCAAGGGACACCAAAGAGTTAAAGCAATCTTGCAGAAGAAGAATGAAGTAGAAGCTCTCATACCTCCCAACTTCAAAACATATTATAAAGTCACAGAAATTAAAATAGTGTGCTACTGGTATAAAAATAGACATATAGACCAATGGAATAGAATTGAGAGTCCAAAAATAAATTCATATTTCCATGATCAACTGATTTGTGACAAGGGTGCTAAGTCCATCTAATTGGGGAGGCGGAGTCTCTTCAATAAATGATGCTTGGAAAATTGAATTTCCACATGCAGAAGAATCACCATCCATGCCTCACACCATACACAAAAACTCATTCAAAAGTGATCAAGGTCCTGAATGTGAAAACTGAAACAATAAAATTCTTAGAAGAAGGTATAGGAACATGGCTTCAGGATCTAGTTTTTAAGGATGGATTATCAGATATGATAACAAAAGCATGAGCAACAAAACACAAAATGGATAAATGAGGCCTCATAAAAATTAAATACTTTTTTTTTTTCACCAAAGGACTTTGTCAACAAAGTGAAAAGACAACCTACAGAATGGGAGAAAATTTTCAGGAACCACATAGGGTCGCTATGAGTCGGTAATCAACTTGATGGCAGTGAGTTTTGAGAGTTTGCTATATATATGTCAGGTCTAATATAAAAAAATATATAGAAAACTTCTACAATTTAACAACAAAAAGAAAAAAACCCAATCGAAAATGAGCAAAGGACTTGAACAGACATTTGACCAAAGAGTATATTCAAATGACCAACAAGCATATGAAAACATGCTCAGCACTATTAGCCATTGTTGTTGTTGTTGTCAGATGTCATCACGTCGGTTCTGACTCGTAGCTACCCTATGTACAACAGAATGAAACACTGCCTGGTCCTGCGCCATCCTCACAATCATAGCTATGCTTGAGCCCATTGTTGCAGCCACTATGTCAGTCCATCTCATTGAAGGTCTTCCTGGTTTTTGGTGATCCTCTATTTCACCAAACATGATGTCCTTCTCCAGGGATTGATCCCTGCTGATAACATGCCCAAAGTACTTGAGATGAAGTCTTCCATCCTTGCTTCTCAAGAGCATTCCAGCTGTACTTGTTCCAAGACAAATCTGTTCTTTCTTCTGGCAGTCCACAGTATATTCAGTATTCTTTGCCAATATCATAATTCAAAGGTATCAATTCTTCCCTCTTCCTTATTCATTGTCCAGCTACCATGCATATGAAAAAAAAATGCATATGAGGTGATTGAAAATACCATGGCTTGGGTCAGGCACACCTTAGTCCTCAAAGAAACATGTTTGCTTTTTAAAACACTTTAAAGAGGTCTTTTGCAGCAGATTTGCCCAATGCAATGCGTGGTTTGAGTTCTTGACTGCTGCTTCCCTGGGCGTTGATTGTGGATCTAAGTAAAATGAAACCCTTGAACTTCAATATTTTCTCTGTTTATCATAATGCTGCTTATTGGTCCAATCATTAAGGAGATGCAAATCAAAACCACAATGGAATACCATCTCATTCCCATTAGAATGACGATGAAAAAATGAAAAACAGCTGTTGTTAGTAAGGTTGTGGAGAAACTGGAACATCTATGCATTGCTGGTGGGAATGTAAAATGGTATAGCTGCTGTGGAAAACCGTTTGTGCTCAAAAAGTTGAACATAAAACCACTATATGACCCAGAAATCCCAATCCTAGCTATATAGCCAAAAGGAAGTAGAGACTCAAACAGAGACTTGTTCATTGCAACACTATTTACAACAGGGAAAAGGTGGAAACAATCTAAATGCCCACCAACAAATGAAAAAAAAACAAATGAAGGGGTAAACAAAAGGTGGTATACATACAATGGAATATTACTCAGCCATGAAGAGAAATTAAGTTCACAACATGAATGAACCTTGAAAACATTATGCTGGGGGAATAAGTCACTTGCAAAAGGACAAATACTGTATGATCTCACTTATATGAAACAAGCAAATATATAGAAACCAAAGATTATTAGTGGTTGCCAGAGATGGGAAGGAGGGGCAAAGGGGAAGGTTTTGCTTAGGGGGCATTGAGTTTATGTTAATTGTGGGGGAATAATTTGGAAAAGAATAGTATTAACGGCTGCACAACATGAGGAACGTAATCAATGTCACGGAATTATACATGTAGGAAATGTTAAAAAAAATGAAAGAAAAAGAAAAGAAATGTAGTCTTCTGAATGGCAACAAGGCAGCTAAAAGTCCCTTGCTACTCAGTCAGAGCTCAAGTCTAAACCTTGACCAGGAATGGGCAAAGCATTTTGGGCTGAAGTTTTTTTTTCAAAAGACGGGTTGAGTAGAATAACGGACAACCCGTTTTGGAAAGCTTACAAACAAATACTGTAGTTACTACTTTCCAATGGAGAAGGAGGAAATAGGCCCTGGATGTATACTCTATGCTTAAAAAGACGTACATTTCAAAGTCCATAGTACTGTTCAGCACAGAGTAAAATCTAATGCAAACTATGGACTTTAGTCAATAATAATGTATCAATATTGATTCATCAATTGTAACAAATTATCACACTAATGCAAGTTGTTAATAGGGGAAATTGCAGGGGAAAAGGAGGCATATGGCAACTCTACTTTCTGGGCAATTATTTTTTTGTAAACCTAAAACTGCTCTAAGAAATATAATGTATTAATTTTTTTTTAATTAAAATAAATAAGAATCATGGCAGTGTAGTGGGAAGCAGGGAAGAATGGTAATGTGAAAGTATATTTCTACTATGAGAGTACAGCTGCACATAGAAGCAAATAGAATGTTTAGAATAATCATCTAGACCATTACCTCAAATAAAAAAGTTTCTTTATAAAATTAATATAGGGAGTCTTCTTCTTCCTCCAAGTTAAAAAAAGGAAAAATCTGAAACTGTATGGACCTTGGAGATTTAAAGCAAAACTCAATTTAAAGTGATGAGAAAAGTAATCTCAGTAGAGAGTTGAGTTGAGATCATGGCTAACACTTTGACAGAACAATTCAGACATCAAAAAGCAGACTTGTTCAAAAGGGGAAAAAACACTTTACAGGCCTGTCAGGTTAGTTGACATAAATTAAGCCAACAATTATAATTTAGTGCAGGGGACTTTTTTTTTCCCTTGCATTTAACTGTATAATTGAGCAAATTACTCAACTGGCAGAGTGTCATGGTTGTCCTTGTCTTTTTTTGTTGTTTGCTTGGACTAACAGATCGATGTGCCTTATTTGGCTTATCATTATGTAGTCACAAACTGCTCTGGGATAGAAGCTGAGGTCTCGCAAGTAACAGTTTTCTCCCTAAAAGGTTTCATTCAAGTTTAGTTATTTCTGTTGCTAAACCGTAGGGCGCTTTTGCATAAAAAGGGAGCAACTTTGTTCTCTGTAAGCACAGAATATATGGAATGCAGGGGCAAGGACCATTCCAAAGAATGTTTTACTCTCTCTTTATCTCAAAAGTAATGATAAATGACAGCCCACAAAAATTATATCCAAATGTCGATGTCTGGGGAACAGATGATAATTGTATAAGAAGAATGGGCTTTTGGTGAATGGTGATTGACAGCACAAGTCAGAATGTGGGGAACACGTGTTGGGCTCCGTCAGATCCTGGGGAGCTGCTGACAGGTTACTCTGCAGTTCACTTCCTTCTCACACCATCAGCAATTTGGTATAGATGTTGAATTTTTCTAGACTTGGGAAGATCAGGCCCCACTGAAAGCTTACTTTCTCCACTGATGTGAGACTTTACTAAGTTGTATGTAGAAGTACTGTAACTTTGAAGAAAAAGAGCTTGAATGATACCCAATAACTTTTATTTTAAAATATTCTATTCACCTGGCAAATGTCATCCAGTTCTGACACTCTGTTGTACATGGTTCCATTTGGAAGGACAGATCAAAGCCCCATTGGAGTTGGACTCTTATGACAAAATATTCTGTTATTGAAGCTCTTCTCTGCTGTGAGGAGGCCAGTAAAGCAATGTAAAGAATACACTAAAACCTTGCTACAACATGGTTTGTACATAATAGGCACTCAGTAAATGTATACCCATTGCTGTGGAGTTGATTCTGAATCATAGTGACCCTGTAGGACAGAGTAGAACTACCCCATAGGGTTTCCAATCTTTACAGAAGCAGATCGCCATGTCTTTCTCCCACAGATAGACTGGTGGGTTCAAGTTGCTGGCCTTTTGGTTAGCAGCTGAGTAATTAACAACTGGGGCACCAGGGCTCCTTCAATAAATGCATACAAAATAATATTTTAAAATAAATTTCAATTATAAAATAATACATTAATATATTCCCCTTATAAAAGTTAAAACATACTTAAGTCTGGAGTCCCCTCTGACTACCATCCCCAAGTCCTGCCCCTCTTCTCCTTCTCAAAGGAGACTAATTTATGAATTTCGTGTGTGTTTTTCAGACTTTTTTATATGAATTCACAAACACATAAATGTACCCGTGAAAATATATAGTACTTAGATTGAGTTATACGAAATGGCTATTTTTAGCAGCCAAAAGATTGGCAATTTTATATGGTTTCGCCTAATGTTATGTGTGTGGGTGTTTTAAAATAATTGGTAGCATTCCATACATATTATTCTGCGACTTTCTTTTATATCTGATTGTGATATTTGTATTTTAATGCCTATAGAGCTACTTCACTCAGTTAAACCCATAGATAGACTTTCCTTATATGGGTATAAAAAAAATACCATAGCTTATTTAGCTCTTCCCTGACGGACATTTACGGTGCTTTTAAATTTTCTTTATTTTAAATAATGCTGCAATGTATAATCTTTCACTATCCTCTTTGTAATCTAAATATATTACCTACTTAAAATAATTTATAAATAAAACTTAAGAAATAAACAATGGTAGATTAATAGGATTTCATTGGTTGTGCAGTCACCTTGCAATACTGTTCTTTGCACACCTTGGAAATCAAACCTTTTTCTTTTAATGGATTCCGTATGTCTCATTTTCTACAAAATCTGTAATAATGTTAATGATCCTATTTTTACCACCTGCAATCTATTCTCTTTATAGATAAGTTTTTCCCTTTTATATATATTATGATTACTGATGTGTTTGGGCTTATTTCTTTCACCTCGTTCTGTGTTTTCTATTTACCATGTTTTTTCTTTGCTTCTTGTTTTCTACTTTACTATCTTCCACTGGATCCATCAAGTTTTTTTATGCCTTTCTTTTTATCTTTTGCTGTTTTGGAAGTTATGCATTATATTTGAACTCTTCAAGTGATTAACCTTAAATTTTAAGAAGTCAGTTAATATCTCCAATATCCTCCCGTATAGTACAAAAGACCTATAGAAAAATTTAACTCCATTTACCCCCCCCTTAATCCGCAATATTTTAAAAATATTTTTCAGCTTCATTTATTTATATCTCTTCCAGTTAGCTAGGTTCAAAATATTATTATTCATTCTACAAATGTTTATTGACTGACATCTTCTTGCCAGGACTGGGACTCCACCCTTTAAAAAAATTATATCACCCATATTTGTTTATCAATTTCTATTTTCTCTTGAAGTCTACTTTTTCACTTTTTATGGCTTTATGGAGGTATAATCCCCATACAAAAATAGTCATACATCGTAACTGTACAATTTAGTAATTTTTAGTAAACTTACAGAGTTTTGCAACCATCACTGTAATCCAGTTTTAGAGCAGTTCCATCATCCAAAAAGTGTCCTCATGCCTCTTTGCTTCTGTCCCCAGGCCCAGACAACCAATAAACTGCTCTCTGTATAGATTTACAATTTTTGGACATTCATATAAATGGAATCATACAGTAGTCATTTCACTTAACATGTATTTGAGTTTATCCATGTTGCAGCATATACCAGTACTTTGTTCCATTTTATTATATGGATATGGCACATTTTGTTTATCCGTTCACAAGTTGATGAATGTTTTAATTGTTCTCAATATTTGGCTATTGTGAATAAAGCTGCCATGAAATTCATGTACAAGTCTTTATGTGGCCATGTTTTTATTTCAGTTGAGTAAATACCTGAAACTGGAATTACTAAGTCATAGAGTAAGTTTATGTTTAAACTTTTTAAGAAACTGCCAAATAGTTTTTCAAAGTAGCTGTACGATTTTACATTTCCATCAGAAATGTAAGAAGTTCCAATTTCTCCACATCTTAGCCAGCCCTGTATATAATTTGTCTTTTTGATTATAACCATCCAGTGATTAAGTAATAATATTTCATTGTGATTTAAATTTGAAATGGTCTAATTACTACTGATGCTGAGCATACTTTCATGTTCTATTAGCTATTTGTATATCTTCTTAGGAGAAATGTCTATTTAAATATTTTGTCCATTTTAAATTGGTTTATTTGTCTTCTTACTGAGTTATAAGAATTCCTTGTATATCCTGGATACAAATCATTTACCAGATACATGGTGTGCAAATATTTTCTCTCAGTCCATGCTTTGTCTTTCCATTTTCTCAATGGTGTCTTTTAAAGTGTGCAGGTTTTTAATTTTTTTATATATAACACAACATTTGCCAATTCAACATTTTTCAGATATACAGCTTAGTGATATCAATTATATTAATTGGTTGTGCAACCATTATCCTCAATTGATGCCAAATTTCCCATCAACATAAACAGAAACTCACTGCTTCCCAAACAAAGGTTCCCCTTCCCTCCCCTCCCCACTACCATCCTGCCTCTGGTAACCACTAATAAACTTTGGCCTATATATTGTTGCCTATTCTTGTCATTTTATATAAGTGAGATCATACAATTTTGTCATTTTGTGATTGATTTATTTCACTCAGCATAATGTCTTCAAGGTTCATTCATATTGTAGTGTGTATCAGGACTTCATTTCTCTTTCTGGTTGAGTAGTATTCCATTGCATGTATGTACCACATTTTTCTTATCCATTAGTCTATTTAGCTTGTTTCCACCTTTGGCTACTGTGAATAGTGCTGCAATGAATATTGGTGTACATATGTCTGTTTCCATTGCTGCCATAAAGTCCCTTGGGTATATACCTAGGAGTGAGATTTCTGGGATATATGGTAGTTAATTTTTTAATATTTTTAGTTATTTTTTTTTGAGGAACCACAACACTGTTTTCCACAACAGTTGTACAGAAGCATATTAAAAGGGTTATACATAATGACAAAGTGGAATTTATCCCAGGAACGCAAGGATGGTTCAACACTAGAAAATCTATGTAATATACTACAGTGATAGAACAAAGGAAAAGAATCACGTGAGCATCCCAATTGATGCAGAAAAGGCTTTTGACAAAATCTAACACCATTTTATGATAAAAGCACTCAACAAAGTAAGAATAGAAGGGAAATTCCTCAATATGATAAAAAGCATTTATGAAAAATATACAGCTAACATCATACTCAATAGAGAAAAGCTGAAAGAACTCTTAAGATTAGAAACAAGACAGGGGTACCTGATCCCACTACTGCTATTTGACATTGTACTGGAAGGTTTAGCCACAGCAATTAGGCATCCAAATTGGGAAGGAAGAAATAAAATTATCCCTCTATGAAGATAAAATGATCTGGTATATAGAAGAACCCAAAGATTCTAGAAGAAAACTACTAGAGATAATAAATGAATTCAGCAATGTGACAGGATACAAATTCAACACACAAAAATCAGTGAGGTTTTTATACATTAGCAATGAACAGGTGAAAAGGAAATTGAGGAAACAATCCCACTTACAATAGCATCTGAGAGAATGAAATACCTAGGAATAAATTTAACCAAGGAAGTGAAAGACTTGTTTACAGAAAGCTATAAAATATTACAGTAAGTCCCCAGGTTACAAATGTCTGACTTATGGACAACGCTTACTTGCCCTTTAATGTTATGTAAATTTGTCCTCGTTTTGAAACTACTGAACCAACTCCTACATGTAACAAAGTCTTCATCACAAACACCTTCACTTGCTGTGTGTGCAGCTTTTAAATCATTAAAAAAGCTTCAAGCCTTTTCTTGCACTAAAGTAAGGCTAAAGAACCATACGCACCTTTTTTGACTTACCTACAAATTCTTAAAGACACGTTTAGGAATGGGTCTCATTTGCAACCTGAGGACTGCCTGCACTAAAAGAAATTAAGGTGACCTAAATAAATGAAGGGACATTTCATGCTCATGTATCGGAAGACACAATATTGTCAAGATGAATCTATAAATTCAATGCAAACCCCTCAAATTTTCAACAGCCCTCTTTACAGAAATGGTAAAATTAATCCTAACATTTTTATGAAACTTCAAAGGACTCTGAATAGCCAAAGCAATCTGGAAAAAGCAGAACAGAGTAGTAGGACTCTCACTTCTCAATCTCAAAACATACTACAAAGCTACAGTGATCAAAACAGTTTGATGCTGGTATAATGATAGACATACAAACCAATGGAAAAGAATTGAGAGCCCAAAGTTAAAAGTACACTTCTGGGGTACTAAATTCATCAAATGGGAATAAAACAACATCTTTAATAAGTGCTGCTGGAACAAACTGGATTTCCACATGCAAAAGAATGAAGATAGGACCATACCTCACACCATATACAAAAACTAGCTCAAAATGTATCAAATACCTGAATGCACGTCCTAAAACTGTAAAACTATTAGAAAAAAATGTTGGGGTACTCCTTCAAGACTTAGTCCTTAAAAGCAGATTCTTGGGCATGACACCAAAGGCACAGGCAACAAAAAACAAAATAGATAAATGCGATCTCATCAAAATGAAAGGTTTCTGTTCATCAAAGGAATTGTCAACAAAGTGAAAAGACAACCCATAAACTGGGAGAAATTTTGGGGGAACTCTATAACAAACAAGGGTCTAATATCCAGCATATATAAAGTATTTCTACAACTCAACAAGAAAAAGATAAACATCCCAATTGAAAATGGGCAAAGGACCTGAATAGACATTTCACCAAAGGGTATATTCAAATGGCCAACACATGAAAACATGCTCAGCATATTTAGCTGTCAGAGAGATGCAAATCAAAACCAGAATGAAATGTTGTGGTGCAATGAATTACTTAACATGGCCCTTCTAGCCATGGTCTTTGTGATTCTCACACAATGATTGAGTGGAACTATGCAAATAAAGTATATGGAACCTGTAATGGTTGGGATTATGTGTCAACTTGGCTAGGCCATGATTCCCAGTATTGTGTGGTTTGCCTTCATTTTATGTGTTCTGAATCCTGGCCTTTACATGTTGATGGGGCAGGATTGGTATAAGGTGTGTCTGGGGTCTCAGCCTTGCAGGAGGGTGTGACTCAAGTTTCACTCTGACTAAAGTTACACTCTTTCTTGTGTTGTGGCCTGCTTCTAAGATATATGTGTGTGTCATGGCAAGTTTCTCCTTCTGCATCTGGATCCTGGGCCCAGTTCGTGATCAACTGACCTCCTCAGAGATCTCCTGTCTGACCTGCCAAATCCGGAATTCACAGGCCTCCTCAGCCCCTTGGCTGGCAGCCTATCTTGTGGTCTAATTTGCCAGCTTCTGCAGCTTTGTGAGCCTGCAGCCACGTGGGTCAGGAGAAGCCTGCACCTGACCCACAAATTTGGGACTTGTCAGCCTCCACAACCATGTAAGCCATTTCCTCCATGTGGTTCCTGAGTTCTATGAGACTTTGTAGTGAAGTAGGGAGCTCAAAGACGGAGAGCCTTGCTGAAAGTGAAGAGGACTTGAAGCACTTACTGAGGAAGATCAAAGACTACAGCTTTCCATATGGATCATACCTCAACATAAAGAAAACAAAAATGCTCAATTTGACCAATAAGCAACATTATAATGGAGAAAAAATTGAAGTTGCCAAGTATTTCATTTTACTTGGACCCACAATCAACACCCATGGTAGTAGTAGTCAAGAAATCAAAGGATGTATTGCACTGGGCAAATCTGCTGCAAACGACCTCTATAAAGTGCTAATAAGGAAAGATGTCACTAAGGACTGAGGTCTGCCTGACCTAAACCATGGTATTTTCATTTGCCTCACATGCATGCAAAAACTGGACAATGAATAAGGAAGACTGAAGAATTGATGCCTTTGAACTATGGTGCTGGCAAAGAATATTGAATATACCTTGGACTGCCAAAAGAATGAAAAAAATCTGTCTTGAAATAAGTACAGACAAAATACTACTTAAAAGGCAGGATTGAGAGACTTCATCTCATGTCCTTTGGACATGTTATCAGGAGGGACCAGTCCCTGGAAAAGGACATCATGCTAGGTAAAGTAGAAGGTCAGAGAAAACAAGGAAGACTCTCAAGGAGGTAGATTGACATATTGGCTGCAACAATGGGCTCAAGCATCACAACAATCATGAGGCTGGCACAGGGCTGGGTCGTGATTCATTTTGTTTTACATAGGGTCGCGATGAATCAAAACCGACTTGACAGCACCTAACAACAACAACTTCAAAAAGGGAGACAGGCTTTTTTTTTTTTTTTTTTTAACAACAACAACTTCAAAAAGGGAGACAGGCCAATTGAAAATAACTGTTTTTCTGTCACCAAACTTGCAACTTGGTTTCTCCATTGCAGGTAGCCAATGGCCTCTCTGTTTACTAAGGTTTTTTTTTTCTTTTTTTCATTGCTTGGGGAATTTGTTGTGGGAATTATAATAAACTCTTATTTTTGTAAATATATTTGAACTTCACAGTCGATGTTTTAATTCATCTCTCATCTAACTATTACAGTAATTCTGTGAGGATTGTTGTTAAGTATTAAATAACATATGTATAAAAAAACAAATATAGTAGTAGCATCAAAACTTAACTTCAGGGGGTATAATGAGAATCAAGAACAGCTGGAGGCTGATCCCTATGAGATGGAGATCAGACATACATCCACTTACCAACTTTTTAACTAGTTCTGACACCAGCTGTCTTCCCCACGACATTCTCTACTTCTCTGCTAGGTTTGATAATGCACTGCAATGGACACACAGAATTCACAGGCCATACTTACAGTTAAGTGGTTTATTAAGGATGTAACAGGGTACAACTCAGGATCAGGATCAGGATCAGGATCAGGAAGCATGTAGGCAAAGTCTGAAATGCTCCTCCGAAGTGGAGAGTACATCTCTCCATTCTTCAGGTCTGGACAGCTCTCTTAGTTCCTCTTAGCCATGCAGGCAAGCAGGCCCTTCTTTCTGCTGTGCATGTCCCCTCACTTGTGCAGGCCTCTCTTGGACCCCTGAGGACTGGTCTCTCTGCCTCCAGCATCCCTGCCTTCACCACCGGTTGCCACAGGGTCCCTTCTGGACCTGTTACTGCCTTCAGTGTTACAGCACTTGTCATGAATTGAATTGAGTCCCCCAAAAATGCCTGTCAATTTGGTTAGTCCATGATTCCCAGTATTGTGTGGCTGTCTACCATTTTGTCATATGATGCGATTTTCCTGGGTGTTGTAAATCCTGTCTCTATGATGTTGATGAGATTGGATTATTGGCAGTTATGATCATGAGGCAGGACTCAATCTACAAGATTAGATTGTGTCTTAAACCAATCTCTTTTGAGATATAAAAGATAGAAGTGAGCAGAGAGACAGGGGAAACTCATACCACAAAGAACAAGAGCCAGGAGAATACTGTGTCCTTTGAACCTGGGGTCCCTGCCCTGAGAAGCTCCTCGACCAGGGAAGATTGATGACAAGGACCTTCTATTGACATGGGATTAGTAATTTCATAAGAATAATAGATACCCACAGTATCTGAGAATCTAGCCTATGAGGACTCACATAATTTTTTTTTAAATTCCCTTGTGGCAGTTGCCCAAAACATTTTTATATCACCTCATGAACACACAATTCCAATTCAGGCTTTAGGAAGTTATAACTACATTCTTTCTTCAGTTTACCCTTTTCTACACATCTCTTAACTCTCCTGAAATTCCGTACATTTAACATTTTTAAACCTTGGATTAACCTAACTTCTTTTTTTTTTGTTCTGTCATTGAAAACAGGTTTTCAATAAAACCAAAATAGTTTTATAGAGATTTGAATATTTAATACTTTGCTTTATAGATATGTTTTTTCTGATTATAAAAGTAATATATGTTCATTGTAGAACACTTGAAAACACATAAAATTATAAAGTAGAAAATAAAAGCCACTCATAATTCCAACTTTCAAAGATATCCACTGCTATCATTTTGGTAAAATGTGCCAACCTTTTTTCCATCAACTTGTATACATAAACATTGAAATACTTTCAGACACGGATGCAACTTACATAATTGGAATCGTATTGTATGTACAATTTTGTATTCTGATTCTCTTTACTTCACATTAATCATCTTTTTCTCATGTCAACAAATATACTTTGACAATATGATTTAATGGTGCAAAATTCATTTAATTAATCCCTCATTATGTGATATTTAGGAGCCCTGGTGGCGCAGTGGTTAAGAGCTTGGCTGCTAACCAAAAGGTCAGCAGTTTTAACCCACCAGCTGCTCCATGGAAACTGTATGGGGCAGTTCTACTCTGTCCTTTAGGGTTGCTATGAGTTGGAATCAACTCAATGGCAATGGGTTTGGTTTTTTTGGTATATGATATTTAAGTTATTCCCAGTATCTCATTCTTAAAAATACAATGGGAGACTTTTAGTTCCAGCCAAGATGGAATAGCCCCATTCATCTCAGGTCTTTCTTCTTACAAATAAAAACCCTGGAAATAATACAACAAATATAGGAAGGCTCTGAAACACAGAAAGAGGGTGGATCTTAGGATCTGAGGAATGACACAGTGGTGCCTCCTATGATTTTTGCTTTTTCCCCTAGTATCTCCTTCACAGGATGCTGGAGAAACCTGCAGCCCAGAATTTCCAACAAGTGCAGGCAAATAGAACCCCAAAGAAAGTCAAAACTCTCTAGTCAAAGCACCTAGAAAAGGGTGGCATATAGAACAGAAAACATTTTTCACAATGTTTAATCTAGCCAAACACCAGTGGAAAAACTGCCCCTATGTACAGTGTCATTGGGGTTGATTTTGGAGCCGAACGTCCACTCTCTGCTTGGTGGTAGCAAGCGTTGCTCTATTCCCCCACCAGGGTGATACCGGTGGGACAGAGTAGATAGCTGAACTTCCACCCCCTGCTCACAATAGCAGGTAGTGCTTTGACCTCCCCACTAGGGTGGTGTCAGCAGGACCAAGTGGGAGATAGGTTTTTGCTGCCACCTGGCAGCAATGAAGCAGAAGGAAGTAGTGTGAGACAGTGCTAGTCAGCCCTCTGCTTCCCACCTACCCCTACTCCAGTGTCAGAAGGGCCCATTGGAGAGTTGAGCTTCTGACCCCACAGAGCATCAACAAGACAGAAAAAGACAGTGCAAGGAAGTGCTACTTGGTACTCTGATTTCTCCTACCATCCTTTAAGGGGCCCAGAAGGAGCTAAACTTCCACCCCAACCCAAAAGCTGTAAGGCAAAATGAGGCTGTGTGAGGCAGTGCTTGTCAACACTCTGCTTCCCCCAACTTGGTGTCAGTGAGAGCTGAAATTCCACATAAACCCAGAAGAAATGAGATGGAACAAGGCAGTTAGACGTAGTGCTAGTTGACACTCTGACGTACCCTGTCTCCATGACAGGATGAACTAGTGGGGAGTTAAACTTTCACCCATAGCCAGGGGCAATGAGACAGTACAAGCTGGTGCTCCATTTTACTGGGGAGGTGTTAATAAGACAGAAGAGGTTGTTAAGCTTATACCACCACTCATTGGTATGAAGGCAATGCAAGTCAGTCTCATGCTTTTTCCGGGATGATGTCAGTGGTGACCAGCAGAAAAATGAATATCCACTCCTACCTAGACCTGCATGCTACACCTAAACTGGGTAGCTGCTGGCTAAACAGGAAAATTAAATAAGACCGGGTCTCACGGTATAATATCCAAGATCTCCAGAATACAATAAAAATCACCCATAATACCAAGAAATGAGAAAATCACAATTTTAATGAGAAAAGACAATTGACAGACTCCAAAATTGAAATG
The DNA here is from genome assembly GCF_024166365.1 of Elephas maximus indicus. Lineage (NCBI taxonomy): Eukaryota > Metazoa > Chordata > Mammalia > Proboscidea > Elephantidae > Elephas > Elephas maximus. The sequence continues at coordinate 87,092,068 of NC_064846.1, forward strand.
ACCCAGATATTGCATTTATCTGACAGGAATTTAGAGCAGCAAACCTAAATATGTTCAATGAGCAATTAGGAACACTCTGAAAACACATGAAAAAGTAGAACACCTCAACAAAGAAATAGAGGATATAAAATAAAATAAAAGGGAAATTATAGAACTAGTAAATGTAATAACTGAAATTAAAGACAAACACCTGAGTGGGCTGAATAGTGGATTGGAGACAACAGAAGAAAGAATCAGTAAACTAAAAAAAAAGAAAAAAAAAACAATAGAAATTACAAAATCTAAACAAAAGAGAGAAAATAGATTGAAAACAAATGAACAGAGTCTCAAGGATGGTGGGACAATAATAAAAGATCTAACACTGGTGTCATCAGAATCCCAGAAGGAGAGAAGAAAGAATGTGGGATGAAAGAGTATTTGAATAAACAATAGTGGAAAGCTTCCAAAATTAGGCAGATGGCATACATTTACAGATTCAAGATGATAAACCCAAAGAAATGCATGCCCACACACACTATATATAAACTTCTGAGAACTAAAGAAAAAAAAAATCTCTTTTTTGAAAGCAGCTAGAGAAACATGGAGATCAGAAGGAAATTGAGTGCTGAAAGAAAGGAACTGTCAACACCCAGGTCTTATCTACTGAAACTATCCTTTAGGATTGAAGGTAAAATACTCTCAAATGAAGGAAATTTAAGAAAATATGTCACCAGCAGGCATACCCTTAAAGAATGACTAAGCAGAGTTCTCTACATAGAAAAGGAAATACAGAAGGAGGCTTGGGACTTCAGGAAAGAAAGAACAGTGAAATGGATGAAAATAGGGGTTTAAAGCCAAGAAAGTTGTGTGTCAGGATTGTATCCTTTCACCTTACCTATTCAGTCTGTATGCTGAGCAAATAATCCAAGAAGCTGGACTGTATGAAGAAGAGCAGAGCATCAGGATTGAAGGGAAGCCTCATTAACAACCTGCATTATGCAGATGACACAACCTTGTTTGCTGAAAGTGAAAAGGACTTGAAGCACTTACTGATGAAGATCAAAGACCACAGCATTCAGTATGGATTACACTTCAACATAAAAAAAAAAAACAAAAATCCTCACAACTGTACCAATAAGCCACATCGTGATAAATGGAGAAAAGATTGAAGTTGTCAAGGATTTCATTTGGACCCACAATCAACACTCATGGAGCAGCAGTCAAGATATCAAAAGACGCATTACATTGGGCAAATCTGCTGGAAAAGACCTCTTCAAATTGTTGAAAAGCAAAGATGTCACCTTGAAGACTAAGGTGTGCCTGACCCAAGTCAGGGTGTTTTCAATCGCCTCATCTGCATGGCAAAGCTGGATGATAAATAAGGAAGACAGAAGAAGAATTGATGCCTTTGAATTGTGGTGTTGGTGAAGAATATTGAGTATACCATGGACTACCAAAAGAATTAATAAATCTGTCTCAGAAGAAGTACAACCAGTGTGCTCCTTAGAAGCAAAGATGGTGAGACTACATCTCACATACTTCGGACATGTTATCAGGAGAGATCAGTCCCTGGAGGACATCATTCTTGGTAAAGCAGAGGGTCAGCAAAAAAAGAGGAAGACCCTCAATGAGATGGATTGACACAGTGGCTTCAACAATGGGCTCAAGCATCAAAACAATCATGAGGATGGCACAGGGCTGGGCAGTGTTTCATTCTGTTGTATACAGGGTTGCCTTGAGTCGGAAGCAACTTGATGGCACCTAACAACAAAAACATCTTCCTCATGTTTTTAAAAATTATATTTGAAGAGTGCATCAAAAAATGTAACATCATCTGATGTGATACTCAATATACATAGTGGAAACACTTTAAACAATTGTATTTAAAAAGTTGGCAGGATAAAGAGACCAAAATGCAGGTAAAGTCTGTATACTTCACTTGATATAGTAAAATGTCAACAGCAGTAGATAGTAATAAGTTTTATATATATATATATATATACTGTAATACTGAGAGGAACATTAAGAAAACTAAACATGGATATTTATTCAAAAACATTACAAATAAAATAGAAACGGAATTTTACATAATATTCAAGTAACCCAAAGGAATGAAAAAAGAAAGGTTATGAATGAGAAACAGTGAGAAAAAACAGACTACAAATAATAAAATGGCAAACTTAAGCCCTAACATATCAATAACTGCTTTGCATGTAAATGGTCTAAACACACCACTTAAAAGACAGAGGCTAGAAAAGCAGGTAAAAAATATGACCCAACCATATCCCGCCTATAGAAAACTAACATTAAATACAATAATTTAGGTAGGTTGAAAGTAAAAGGATGGAAAAAAGATATATAATGCAAAAATTAATTTTAAAAAGTAGTAGTGGTTATATTATTATCAACAATAGTAGATTTCAAAGCAAAGAAAATTAACAGGGACAAAAAGAGGATATTACGTAAGGGTCAATATAGCAAGAAGTCATAGCAATCTTAACTCTGTACACACAAAACAACAGTGTTAGAAAATACATGATAGAGTACAAAGGAGAAACAAAAATACACAATTATAATTGGAAGCTTCAACATTCAACTCCATTCAATTGCTAGAAATACTAGACAGAACATAAACAAGAATATATAAAAACTAAACAACACCAACAGCCAAAATGATCTAGTAGACATTTATGGAACATTCCACTCAACAATAGCTCAATAAGCAACATTTTCAAGTTCTTATGGAACATTTACCATGACAGATTACATCCAGTGCCATAATAAACCTCAACAAATTTAAAAGAATTGAAATTATACTGAATATGTTCTCTGACAAAATGGAACCCAAATTGCAATAAATAATAAAAAAAGATAAGGGAAAAATCTGCAAACACTTTGGAAGATAAACAAAAAGCTTTTAAATAATAAGAGGTAGTCTCAAAGGACGTATATTTAAAGTAGACTTAGAACTGAATGAAAATAAAATACATATCAAAATCAATGCTGAGAGGAAAATTTAGTGCAACAAACGCTTACATTAGAAAAAGGAAAGATCTCAAATCAATAATCCAAGGGTCCACATCAAGAAATAGAAAAATAAAAACAAAACAAACTGAAACCAAGAAGATGAAGAAAATAATAAACACAAGAGCATATATCAATTGAACTGAAAAAATGAGAATATAGGGAAAACAAATTTTTAAACAGTGATTCTTTGAAAAGACCAATAAAATTGATAAAGCTATAGTAAATTAATGATAAAGAGAGAAGATAAGAATTATCAATATTAGGAATGATGCAGGTTATATAACTATAGGTCTTAAAGCCACAAAAAGGACAATAAGGTCATACAATGCCCAATATTTAACTCATACATTCAAAAACTTAGAATAAATGCACCAAATCTTTTAACACCAAAAACTAAAAAACAAAACAAAAAACCCACAGCCAATAAAAGAAAACCAAAATAGTCCTACAATTTTTTTTAATTAATTTGCAATTACTAGTTTCCCTGCAAAAGGAATCTCCAGCCCAAATGGTTTCAAAACGAACCTTGAAACATTATGCTGAATGAAATAAATCAGTCACAAAAGGACAATATTGTATTTCCCACTTATATGAAATATCCAGGAAAAAAAAGCAAATGAATACAGACCAAAGCCTATTAGCAGTTTTCAAGGGTGGTAGGAAGGGGGAGGGAGCAAACCATTGCTTGGGAGCAAGACAATTAAACAAAAGACAGAATGAAAACGAAGAAATAAAACTGCCCTATTTGTAGATGACATAATTATGTAGAAAATCAAAAGGAGTCTACAAAAAAAACTTCTAGAACTAGTAACTGAGTTTAGTAACGTCGCAGGATTTAAGATCAAATATATGCTGTATTTCTTTATAATAGCAACAAGCATGTGAAAAAACAAAATTAAAAACACAATAGCAGTTACTATTTCTCTCCCCCAAAATGAAATACAAGACTAACAAAATATACACAATATCTGTATATTAAAAATTTTAAATGCTGGTGAGAGAAATCAAATAGATAAATGATAGACAAGCTGTGTTCATGGACTGGAAGACTTAATAGAGTAAAAACATCAATTCCTCTCAATTTGGTCTACAGGTTTAATACAATTTCAATAAAAATCATGGCAATATATTTTGTAGACATATAAAATTTTATTTTAGAAATTACGTGGAAGAGTAAAGGAACTAGAATAGCTAAACAATTTTGAAGAGGAAGAATAAAATGGAATAAATTACTCGATCCTATGTGGTATGTGTTATGAATTGAATTGTATACACAAAAAAAATATCTGCTGGACTCCTGACCCTTGTACATGTGGATGTAATTACCTTTGGAAACAGGATTTTCTCTTTTATGTTAATGATGTCATAGTAGCATAGGATGTGTCCTAAACCTAATCACTTGACAGTGATATAAGGAGCACCATAAAAAAAAAAAAAAAAGAAAAAACAAGTGTGATGCTGGAAGCTATGCCACCGATATTTCAAGTACCAGCAGGGTCACCCATGAAATAAAAAAAAAATGGCCAGTGAAAATCTTATGAATAGTAGTACAACATTGTCTGAAATAGTGCTGGAAGATGAGCCCCTCAGGTTGAAAGGCACTCAAAATATGACTGGGAAAGAGATGTCTCCTCAAAGTAGAGTGGGCCTTAATGATGTGGATGGAGTAAAGCTTTCAGGACCTGCATTTGCTGATGTAACATGACTCAAAATGAGAAGAAACAGCTGCAAACATCCATTAATAATCAGAAAGTGGAATGGATGAAGTACAAATCTAGGAAAACTGTCAGTCGTCAAAAATGAAATGGAATGCTTGAAGATGGTAACCCTAGGTCTTAATGAGATGAAATGGACTGTTATTGGCGAGTTTGAGTTGGACAATCATGTGGTCTACTATGCTGGAAATAAAAAATTGAAGAGGAATGGCACCATATTCATTGTCAAACAGAACATTTCAAGATCTGTTCTGAAGTGGAACACTATCAGTGATAGGATAATGTATATACCCTTACGAGGAAGATCAATTAATACGAATATTATTCAAAGTTACACTCACCAAACGGCAACACCAAAGATGAAGAAACTGAAGATTTTTACCAACTTCTGCAATCTGAAATTTATCAGACATGCAATCAAGATGCATTGATAACTACTGGTGATTGGAATTTGAAATCTGGAAACAAAGAAGGGTCAGGAGTTGGAAAATATGGCCTTGGTGGTAGAAATGATACCGGAGATCACACGATAGAATTTTGCAAAACCAATGACCTATTCGTTAGAAATACCATTTTTTTCAACAACATGAAAGGTGACTATACAAGTGGACCTTGACAGATGGAAAAAAAAAAAGGAATCAAATCGACTACATCTTTTGAAAGACATGATGGAGAAGCTCAATATCATCATTCAGAATGAGGCAGAGGTCAGCTATGGAAGAGACCACCAATTGTTCATACTCAAGTTTAAGTTGAAGCTGAAGAACATTAAAAAAATCCACTACAGCCAAAATACAACCTTGAGCATATCCCACCTGAATTTACAGACCATCTCAGGAACAGATTTGACACATTGAACACTAATGACATAGACCAGATGAGTTGTGGGAGGACATCCAGCACATCATACATGAAGAAAGCAAAAGGTAATTAAAAAACAAGAAAGAAAGACCAAAATGGATGCCACAAGAGACTCTGAAACTTGTTCTTGAATGTAGAATAACTAAAGTGAATGGAAGAAATGATGAGGTAAAAGAGTTAAACAGAAGATTTCAACAGATGTCTCAAGAAAACAAAGTATTATAATGTAATGTGCAAAGATGTGGAGTTAGAAAACCAAAAGAGAAGAACATGCTGATCATTTCTCAAGCTAAGAGAACGGAAGAAAAGTTTCAAGCCCCTAGTTGCATTATTGAAGGATTCTATGGGTAAAATAGTGAATAAAACAGGAAGCATCAAAAGAAGATGGAAGGAATACACGCAGTCACTATACCAAAAAGAATTGGTCAACGTTCAACTATTTCAAAAGGTAGCATATGATCAAGAACCAATTGTACTGAAGGAAGAAGTCCAAGCTACACTGAAGGCATAGGTAAGAAACAAGGTTCCAGGAATTGATGGAATACCAATTGAACTGTTTCAACAAAGGGATGCAATGCTGGAAGCATTCACTTGTCTATGCCAAGAAATTTGGAAGACAGCTACCTGGCCAACCAATTGGAAGAGATCCATATTTGTGCCCATGCTAAGGAAAGATGATTCAACAGAATGTGAAAATTATTGAACTGTATCATTACTATCACACACAAGTAAAATTTTGCTGAAGGTAACTCAAAAACAGTTGCAGCAGTACATTGGCAGGGAACTGCCAGATATTCAAGCCTTATTCAGAAAAGGTCATGGAATAAGGGATATTACTGATGATGTCAGATGGATCTTGGCTGAAAGCAGAGAATGCCAGAAAGATGTTTACCTGTGTTTTATTGACTGTGCAAAGGCTTTTGTTTTTGTGACTCTTAAACACATTATGGATAACATTGCAAAGAATGGGAATTCCAGAACACTTCATTGTGCTCATGTTGAACCTGTACATAGACCAAAAGGCAGTCATATGAACAGAACGAGGGTATACTGCATGGTTTCTAATCAGGAAAGTTGTGCCTCAGGGTTATATGCTTTCATCATACTTATTCAAACTGTATGCTGGGCAAATGATTCGAGAAGCTGGACTGTATGAAGAACGCGACATCAGGATTGGAGGAAGACTCATTAACAACCTGTGATATGCAGATGACACAACCTTGCTTGCTGAAAGTGAAGAGGATTTGAAGCATTTACTGATGAAAATCAAAGACTGCAGTCTTCAGTATGGATTATACCTCAACATAAAGAGAAAAAAATCTTCACGATTTGACCAATAAGCAACATCATGATAAACCGAGAAAAGATTCAAGTTGTCAAGGATTTCATTTTATTTGTATTCACAATCAATGTCCATGGAAGCAGCAGTCAAGAAAACAAATGACATATTGCACTGGGCCAATCTGCTGCAAAAGACTTCTTTAAAGTGTTGAAAAGCAAAGATGTCACTTTGAGGATTAAGTTGTGCCTGACTCAAACCAGTGCATTTTCAATTGTCTCATATGCATGCAAAAGCTGGACGATGAATAAGGAAGACAGAAGAATTGATGTATTTGAAGTATGGTGTTGGCAAAGAATACTAAATATACTACAGACTGCCAGAAGAATGAACACATCTGCCTTGGAAGAAGCACAGCCGGAATGCTCCTTAGAAGCAAGGATGGCGAGGCTTCATCTCAAGTACTTTGGACATGTTATCAGGAGGGACCAGTCCCTGGAGAAAGACATTATGCTTGGCAAAGTAGAAGGTCAGCAAAAAAGAGGAAGACCCTCAAGGAGATGAATTGACACAGTGGCTATAACAATGGGCTTAAACATAGCAACAATTGTGAGTATGGTGTAGCACCTGGCAGTGTTTCATTCTGTTTTACATAGGGTCGCTATGAGTTGGAACCGACCAAATGGCACCTTACAACAACAACAATAGACACAGAGAAGTGGACATAAACTGGGGAAACAGCAGCACATTTGAGGATAATCAAGGTACTGAGGAATGCCAGGGCTATAGAAGCTGAGACAAAGATTTTCCCCAAGAGCTGGCAGAGAGACAGAGAGCCTTCCTCTAGGGCCAGTGTCCTGAATTTGGATTTCTAGCCTCCTAAATTGTGAGAAAATAAATTTCTGTCCTTTAAAGCCATCCATTGTGGCATTTCTGTTTTAGCAGTATTAGGAAACTAATAAATTACTATATAACCACAGTAATCAAAACAGTGTGGTGTTGGTGGACAGATAAGCACATAGATCAATGGAACAACACAGAGAACCTAGAAATAGTCCTACATCAATATACCCAACTGATTTTTGCCAACCAGTTAAATGAAACCAAAAACCCGTTGCCATCTAATCGATTCCGAAGGAGGAATGATTTTCAACACATGGTTCAAGAACAATTGGACATGCATAGACAAAAATTAAGCTGTGGTCAAACCTCACACTTATATGAAAATTAAAGCAAAATAAGTAATAGATTTAAATGTAAAACATAAATCTGTGAAACTTTTAGAAGACAGGAGAAATTCTTCCAGGCCACAGGTGAATTCAAGAGTTCTTTCACATGACACTAAAATCATGGTCCATATGGAAAAATAATGTACAAACTGAACTTCATCAAAATTAAAACTATTGACACTATGATATACCCTGCTAAGAGGATGAAAAGACAAGCTACAGAGTGGGAGAAAATATCTGCAAACCACACATAAGACAAAGGTAGCATATCTAGAATATATAAAGAACTCACAAAACTCAACTGTAAAAAACAATCACACTATAAAATGAGCAAAAATATGAACAGACATTTCATCAAGTAGGACATATGGATGGCAAATAAGCGCATGAAAAAATATTCAATATCACTAGATACTAGTGGTATTCAAATTAAAGCCATATGAGGTATAACTACACAACTATTACAACAGTAAACATTTTTTTAAAGTAATAATACCAATACTGCTAAGGATGCCAAGAAACTGGCTCTCTCATACATTGATGGTGGAAATGTAACATTGTGTAGCCACTCTGTAAAATAATCTCAATGTGTCTTAAAAACAAAACATATTCTTACTATACAAACCAGCAATACATTCCTGTGCATTTATCCCCAAGAAATGAATGTTTATGTGCACGCACAAACCCATACAAGAATGTTCACAACATTTTTATTCCTAATAGCAAAATACTAGAAAAAACTCACTGTACTTCAAGGGCGAATGGCTAATCAAACTCTATTACGTGGATTCAATGGAGTACTATTCAGCAACAACAACAAAAAACAAACCATCGATATGTAGAACAACTTTGTGTGGATCTTAAATCTATTATGCTTAGCAGAAAAAGCTCATCTCAAAAGTTTACGTACTGTATGAGTCTATTTATTTAACATTCTTGAAATAAAAAAACAGGATGGATAACAGATTAGTGATGGAGAACAGACAGTGATTTCTAGGAGACAGGAACTGGAGATGGATGTGAATAAAAATGGCAACACAAGGGAGCTACTTCATGGTGATTTGGAAGAGTTCTGCACCTTGATTTTAGTGGTGACTACATTAATGTATTAAAAATACATATGAACACACACCTACACATGAAAGCATGCAAAATTGGTAAAATTGAATGAAGTCTGCCATCCAGTTAATAGTATTGTACCAATAACAATTTCATGGTTTTGATATTGTTCTACATTTATATAAGACGTTGCCATTGGAAGAAGTTGGGTTTAGGGTACAGAGGACTCTGTACATTACATATATTTTTTAATTTTATAGTGTTTTAGATGAAAGTTTACAGAGCAAATTAGTTTCTCATTCAAAAATTTATACACGGGTTGTTTTGTGACATTGGTTACAATCCCCTTTCCCTTTACAGGCTGGGTTCTCACTGTCCATTCATGAAGTTTTCCTGTCCCTTCCCTTCTCATCTTTGTATTTTTGCAGGTGTGGCCCATTTGGTCTTGTATACTTGATTGAACTGAGAAGCACATTTCTCATGGGTGTTATTGTTTGTTTTATAGGCCTGTCCAACCTTTGGCTGAAAGGTGGAGTTTGGGAGTGGATTCAATTCTGAATTAGCAGGGTGTTCAGGGGCTATAGTCTTGGGGGTTCCTCTGCCCTCTATCAGACCAGTAAGTTTGGGCTTTTTTCATGAATTTGAAATTTGTTCTACATTTTTTTCCTGCTCTGTCCAGGACCCTCTCTTGTGATCCCTGTCTGAGTGGTCAGCAGTGGTAGCTGGGCACCCTCTAGTTCTTCTGGGCTCAGGCGGGCGAAGGTTGTGGTTCATGTGGTCCATTAGTCCTTTGGACTAATATTTTCCTTCTGTCTTTGGCTTTTTTATTCTCCTCTGCTCCGAACATGATGGGTCCAATAGATGTACCTTAGATGGCTGCTTACAAGCTTTTAAGACCACACACGCTACTCACAAAAGAAGGGTGTAGAACATTTTCTTTATGAACTATGTCATGCCAATTGACCTAGATGTCCCCCGAGATCATGGTTCCCAGCCCTCAGCCCCAGTCCCTCAGTCCCTCAAGGTGTTTGAATATGTCTAAACAACAACAACAAAAAAATACCCCCTTTGCCATCGAGATGATTCCGACTCATAGAGACCCTATAGGACAGAGTAGAACTGCCCCATAGAGTTTCCAAGGAGCACCTGGTGGATTCGAACCGCTGACCTTTTGATTAGCAGCTGTAGCACTAAACCACTATGCCACCAGGGTTTCTGTTGAACGTGTCTGCTATCTAGTTAGTGATTTTTCTCTCCCCACCTTACCCTCCTTTGAAACTATCAATTTTTTTCTGTATGTAAACCTTTTCTCAGGTTTTTATAACAGTGGCCTCATACAGTATTTGTCCTTTTGTAACTGACTTAATTCACTCAGCATAAAGCCCTCCAGGTTCATCCATATTGGAAGATGTTTTGTGGACTCATCATTGTTCTTTATCATTGCATAGTATTCCATTGTGTGCATGTACCATAATTTGTTTATCCATTCATCTGTTGGTGGACACTTAGGTTGTTTCCATCTTTTTGCTATTGTGAATAAAGCTGCAATGAACATGGACGTGCATATGTCTATTCATTTGATGGCTATTATTTCTGTAGGGTATGTATATTCCTATGAGTGGGATTGCTAGATCATATGGCTTTTCCATTTCTAGTGGAAAAGTACCGTTTTACATTCCCACCAGTAGTGGTTGTACCATTTTACATTCCCACCAGCAGTGAATAAAATTTCAATTTCCCTTTAACCTCTCCCACATTTGTTATTTTCTTTTTTTTATTAGTGCCAGTAATGTTTGGGTGAGATGGTGTCTCAATGTACTTTTGATTTGCATTTCTCTAATGGCTAATGATCGCCAGCCTCTCCTCATATGCCTGTTAGCCACCTGAATGTCTTCTTAGGTGAAGTGTCTGTTCATATCCTTTGCCCATTTTTAAATTTGATTGTCTTTTTGTAATAGAGGTGTTGAAGTATTCTATAGATTTTAGAGATTAGGCCCTTGAGGGATATGTCTTAGCCAAATTTTTTTTCCCAGTCTGTTTGTTCTCTTTTTACTCTTTTGGTGAAATCTTCTGATGAACATGTTTTTAATTTTTAGGCGCCTCCAGTTTTCTAGTTTATATTCTGGCATTTGTGCATTGTCAGTTATAGTTTGTATTTGCTTTTTGCCATGTGTTAGGCACCCTAGAGTTGTGCCTATTTTTTTCTTCTATAGTCTTTATCGTTTTAGTTTTTATATTTATGTCTTTGATTCATTTTGAGTTAGTTTTTGTGTGTGGTGTGAGACATAGATCCTGTTTCATTTTTTTACAGATGGACATCCAATTTTGCCAGAATCATTTGTTGAAAAGGCTGCAGTTTCCCCCATTTATTGGACTTTGGTCCTTTGTCAAAGATCAGCTGACCATACGTGAATAGATTTTCATCTGGGTTCTCAATTTTGTTCCATTGGTCTATGTGTCTGTGGTTGTACCAGTAACATGCTGTTTTGATTACCATGGCTGTATAGTAGGTTCTGAGATCAGGTAATGTAAGGCCTCCTACTTTGTTCTTTTTTGTCAATAATGTTTTGCTTATCTGGGGTCTTTTTCCTTTTCATCAAAGTTGGTGATTAGTTTTTCCATCTTCTTAAAGAATGCTGCCGGTATTTGGACTGGGGTTGCATTATATCTGTAGATCACTTTGGGTAGAATAGCTATCATGAGCATGGTATGTTTTTCCATTTATGTAGGTCTCTTTTGGTTTGTTACAATAGTGTTTTGTAGTTTTCTTTGTATAGAAGTTTTAAATCCCTAGTTAAATTTATTCCTAAGTACTTTATATTTTTGGAGGCCTGGCCAGGCAGTAGTAAAGAGCTTGGCTACTAATCAAGAGATTGGCAGTTTGAATCCACCAGTCGCTCCTTGGAAACTATATGGGGCAGTTCTACTCTGTCCTGTAGGGTCACTAGGAGTTGGAATCAACCCAAAGGCAACGGGTTAGGTTTTTGGCCTATATCTTTTTAGGAGCTATTATAAATTGTATTTTTTCCCTGATTTCCTTTTCAAAGTTCTCTTTGTTGGTGTAGAAGAATCCAACTGGTTTTTGTATGCCTATCTTCTACCCTGCTACTCTGCTGAATATTTCTATTAGTTCCAGTAGTTTTCTTTTGGAATCTTTAGGCTTCTCTATGTGTAAAAAACCAAATGAAACCTGTTGTGATCGCGTCAGCACTATAGCGACCCTATAGGACAGAATAGAACTGTACCATAGAGTTTCCAAGAAGTGCCTGGTGGATTCAAACTGCCGACCTTTTGGTTAGCAGCCACACCACTAAAGCAGGGTTCCCTCTCTATGTGTAGGATCTACAAATAGGATTTGTGAATAGGGATAGTTTTACTTCTTCCTTTTCAATTTTGATGCCCTTTATTTTTTATTTTTTGCCTTATTGCTCTAGCTAGGAATTCCAGCACAATGTTAAATAGGAGTGGTGATAAAGGGCATCCTTGTCTTGTTTCCAGTCTCAGGGGGAATGCTTTCAGCCTCTCTCCATTGAGAATGATGTTGGCTGTTGGTTTTGTATAAATGCCCTTTATTACGTTGAAGAATTGCCCTTCTATTCCTATTTTATTATGAGTTTTTATCAGGAGCGGGTGTTGGAATTTTGTCAAATGCTTTTTCTGTATTGATTGAGAAGCCCGTGTGATTTTTTTCTTTTCTTCTATTTAGGTGGTAGATTACATTGATTGATTTTCTAATGTCGAACCATCCTTGCATACGTGGTATGAATCACACATCGTTGTGGTGTATTTTTTTTTATATGATGCTGAATTCTATTGTCTAAAATTTTGTGGAAAATTTTGCATCTATATTCATGAGAGATATTGGTCTGTAATTTTCTTTTTTTTTTTGGTGACTTTGCCTGGCTTTGGTATCAAAGGTTATTCTGGCTTCTTAGAATGAATTTGGGAATAGAACTTCCTTTTCTATGCTCTGAAATAGTTTGAGGAGTACTGGTGTGAGCTCTTCTCTGAATGTTTGGTAGAATTCTTCAGTGAAACTGCCCATACCAGGCTTTTTTTTTCTGGGGGCTGGGGAGGGAGACAGTTTTTTATTATTATTATTATTACTTCAATCTCTTCTCTTGTAAATGTTTTTTTTTCAGATTTTCTATCTCAGTTTGTGTTAATTTAGGTAGGCAGTGTGTTTCCAGAAATTTGTCTATTTCCTCTAGGTTCTCAAATTTGTTGGAGTACAATTTTTCGTAGTATTGTTATGATCTTTTTTTTTTTTAAGTTGGGTCTTTTGTAATGTCCCCTGTCTCATTTCTTATGTGGGTTAATTGCTTCTTTTTCTGTTTTTCTTTTGTCAGATTGGCCAGTGTTTTTTTGATTTTGTTGATCTTTCAAAGAACCAACTTTTGGTCTTGTTGATGCTTTCTATTGGTTTTCTGCTCTAATCTTTATTATTTCCTTTCTTCTGGTTGATGTGGGCTTCATTTACTGTTCTCTATCTGTTTGTTCGACTTGTATGGCTAACCTTTTGCTTTTGACTCTTTCTTCTTTTGATCTGTGTGTTTATTCCTACAAATTGACTTCTGAGCACTGCATTTGCTGTGTCCCAAAAGTTTTGTTATGATGTGCTTTCATTCTCTTTTGATTCTAGGAATTTGTTTATTCTATCTTCGATTTATTCTATTACCCTATTGTTTTTAAGCATGGTGTTATTCAGTTTCCATGTATTTGATTTTTTTTTTCCTTACTCATTCCGTTATTGATTTCTGCTTTATGGCATTGTGATCAGAGGGAATGCTTTGTATTGTTTTGATATTTTGGATTTTATTGAGGGTTGCTTTGTGGCCTAAAGTGTAGTTTATTCTGGAGACTGTTCCATGCACCTTAGAAAAGAATGTGTATTTGCTACAGACCAGGGGAGTGTTCTATTTATGTCCATGAGGTCAAGTTCATTTATTTTGGCCTTTAGGTCTTCTGTATCTTTGTTGAGTTTCTTTCTAGATGTTCTGTCCTTTACGAAGAACAGTGCATTGAAGTCTCCTACTATTATTGTGGAACTATTTCTCTTTTCAGTGCTGTTAGAGTTTGTTTTATGTATTTTGTTGCCCTGTCATCGGATGCGTAGATATTTATTAAGCTTATATCTTCTTTGCGGATTGTCCCTTTAATAATTATATAATGTCCTTCTGTGTCTTTTATGGTTGATTTCGCTTTAAAAATCTATTTTATCTGAGATTAGTATTATCACTCCTGTCCTTTTTTGGTTACTGTTTGCTTGTTTTTTTTTTTCCATCCTTTGATTTTTAATATATTTATGTCTTTGTGTCTAAGGTGTGTCTCCTGCGGACAGCATATTGATGGTTTCTGTTTTTTTTAATCCATTCTGCCTCTCTCTCTTTAGGGATGCAATTAAGTCAGTTACGTTCAATGTGATTATCTATAGGTATGACTTAATTGCTGTCATATTGTTTTGTTTTTTATGTGGTGCTGACAGTTTCTTTGTGACTCTTACTGTCCTGTGCTTTTTGTTTGTGGATTTTCTTTTCTTTCATTATTATAGACTTTGCTTACTGAGTCTTTATGTTTTTCTTCTTTTTTGTCCTGATAAGTAGCTTTGTTAATTTTCTTTGTGGTTACCTTGAAAATAACCCTTATCTTGCTAAGTTTGAAAAGTCTTTTATTACTTGATACTGCCTTGACTTCCTCTCCATTTGAAATTTCTATACCTACACTGTTTATTCCCCATTTTATTGTTTTGATGTTGTCATCATTTACAGATTGATGTCTCTGTTTCCCTGTTTTAAGTCTTTTAGCTTTGTTTTATTATTGAGAGTTCTTTACCTAGGTTGGTACCTGACTGATGCTATCCCGTGTCCTAGACTCCAGTTGTAGTATGATGTGTTGGTTCTCTGAAAAAAGGACTCCTTTTGATATTTCTTGTAAGTTTGGTTTTGTTTTTATGAATTCCCTTCATTTCTGTTTATCTGGACATTTCCTAATTTTGCCATTGTATTTGAGTGAGAGTTTTGCAAAAGATATTCTTGGTTGGCAGTTATTTCTTTTTTTCCTTTCAGGATTTTATATATGTCATCCCATTGCCTTCTTGCCTGCATAATTTCTACCAAGTAATCAGAACTTAGTCTTATTGTTTCCCCTTTGTAAGTGACTTTTCATTTTTCTTGAGCTGCTCTAAGGATTCTTTTTCTGTCTTTGGTTTTGGCAAATGTGATTATGATATGTCTTGGTGACTTTCTTTTGAAGTCTATCCTATATGGATGGTCAGCTTTTCATCTTTCATGATATTTGTGAAGTTTTCTGTCAGCAAATCTTCAATAATCTTCTCTGTGTTTTCCATTTTCTCCCCCTGTTCTGGAATTCTGATCATGTGCAAATCTTTGCCTTTGATTGTGTGCCACATAATTCTTAGGTTTTCTTTGTTCTTTTGTCTGACTTTTCCTCAAAGTGGCACCCATGGATTTGTCTTATTCTTGCTGATTTTGTCTTCCATTGTTTCAAATTTACTCCTAAAACCTTCTATTGAGTTATCCATTTCTAAAATTTTGTTGTTTGTCTTTTGGATTTCTAGTTGCTCTTTTTGTATGATTTCTAATTATTTATTTTTATGTTTTTCTTGTATTAATTTCCTGAATTCTACTTCTTTGTGTTTTCCTTGATTTTATTTTTTTTTTCATTTGTTTTGTCTGTTTTTGACCTCTTTTCTAATCTCTTGGTGAGCCCTAATTGTTAGTCTTTTGAAGTCCTTATCAGGTAATTCCACTGCCTTTTCTTCTACTAGGAAGTTATCTGATTTGTTATTTTGATCACTTGCTGGAACCATCTTGTCCTGCTGTTTTATATGTTTTGATATTGTCTGATGTCTCCAAGACATTACAATTTTTTTTATTGATTGAGTGTATATTTATTTGTTCTGTCTTGCTTCTTTACTTTGTCTCAATATATTAGGGCTGGCAGGCCAGGAGTGCTTTGCTGCTTGCTCACCTGTGAGCACAATAGCTCTCATCACCTTATCTAGGTGGACAGGGCAGCAGCAGTTAGGGCTGAGGGTGGACTGGTCGTGTGCTCTCTGCTTCCTGATGTTGGTCTAGCAGTGTGGAAGCATTCACAGCCCTTCGTCAGATAGGCGGGGGTGTCTGATGGGGAGTGGTACAGGTTCACTTCCCACTGTTCAACAGCTGGTTGAGTGGCTGGAACTGTGGCGGCAGTGTGGACCTCGTCTGGTGGTAGGCTTGAGAACTGAGGATGCTCTACCCATGACAGCACAGTGGAGACCTGTGGGAAGAGGAGCTGACATATAGAAGGGGTGGTCTGTCTCCTGTTGGGAGCTCCATGAAGTTGCTTTCCCATACTCCTTATCCAAGCTCTTTGCTAGCTGTGTTCCAAGATGGAGACACTGTTGTGTGTTAGTTGGTAGGGGACTGCCTCTCTGTACCTCTGCTCATTCTCTGATTTTCTTCAGTTTCTTCTTCCATTTGGTGTTCATCTAGATTTTTATCCCTTCATTTGATACTTAGGGTTCCAGAATTGACATTTGTATCCTTTTTACTTAGTTTTTCAGATCTTTGCAGCAGAGGGATGGCATTATGTGTCTGTCTAGGGTGCCATGCTCTCTCTACGTTATTTTTAGAAGCTGTATTGAGCTATAATTTCCATAACAAATGTTTTCAACAATTTGAAGTGTGCATTTTAGTTTTTTCTTTTCTTTTTTGGTATATTTGCAGAGTTATAAAATCTTTAAAAACATTTCCATCAATTCAATTCCAACTCATGGCTACCCATGTGTATGAGAGTAAAAGTGTTCTCTGTAGTTTTTTTAATGGTTAATTTTTTATTGACAGGGCTTTGATACTGAAAGGAAGCTTCTAGGTAAACTCAAACCTCCAACTTTTTGGTTAGCAGTCGAGCACTTTAACCATTGGCACCACCCAGGGACTCAATTTAATCATCACCACAGACTAATTTTAGAAATTTTCTTCACCACATATTGAAACCCTTACCCATTAAAAGTCATTCCAAAACCTCCACCCCTACACCAGTCCTAGGTCATCGCTAATCTACTTTCTGTCTCTAAAGATTTGCTTTATATGTATTTTACATGTAAATGGAAACACATAAGATGTGGTCTTTTGTTACTGAATTTTTCACTGAGCATATTTTCAAGGTTCATCCATGTTCTGACATGGAACATTATTTCATTTCTTTTTACAGCCAAATAATATTCTTTTTTTAAATAATTTTTATAGTGCTTTAAGTGAAAGTTTACAAATCAAGTCAGTCTGTCACACAAAAACTTATATATACCCTGCTACACACTCCCAGTTACTCTCCCCCTAATGAGACAGCCTGCTCTCTCCCTCCACTCTCTCTTTTCATGTCCATTTCGCCAGCTTCTAACCCCCTCCACCCTCTCATCTCCCCTCCAGGCAGGAGGTACCAATCTAGTCTCAAGTGTTCACCTGATCCAAGAAGCTCACTCCTCACCAGCATCCCTTTCCAACTCATTGTTCAGTCCAATCCATGCCTGAAGAGTTGGTTTCAGGAATGGTTCCTGTCCTGGGCCAACAGAAGGTCTGGAGGCCATGGCAACTGGGGTCCTTCTAGTCTCAGTCAGACCATTAAGTCTGGTCTTTTTATAAGAATTTGGGGTCTGCATCCCACTGCTCTCCTGCTCCCTCAGGGGTTCTCTGTTGTGTTCCCTGTCAGGGCAGTCATCGGTTGTAGCCAGGCACTATCTCGTTCCTCTGGTCTCAGGATGACGTAGTATCTGGTTCATGTGGCCCTTTCTGTCATTTGGGCTCAATATAACCTTGTGTCCTTGGTGTTCTTCATTCTCCTTTGATCCAGGTGGGTTGAGACCAAATGATATATCTTAGATGGCTGCTTGCTAGCGTTTAAGACCCCTGACGCCACTCTTCAAAGTATGTTGCAGAATATTTTCTTAATAGATTTTATTATGCCAATTGACTTAGATGTCCCCTGAGACCATGGTCCCCAAACCCCTGCGCCTGCTACCCTGCCCTTCCAATCATTCAGTTTATTCAGGAAACTTCTTTGCTTTTGGTTTAGTCCAATTGTGCTGACCTCCCCTGTATTGTGTGCTGTCTTTCCCTTCACCTAAAGTAGTTCTTATCTACTATCTAATTAGTGAATACTCCTCTTCCACCCTCCCCCCTCCCCCCTCATAACCACAAAAGAATGTTTTCTTCTCAGTTTAAACTATTTCTCAAGTTCTTATAATAGTGGTCTTATACAATATTTGCCTTTTTGCAACTGACTAATTTCATTTAGCATAATGCCTTCCAGGTTCCTCCATGTTATGAAATGTTTCACGGATCCCTCACTGTTCTTTATCGATGCATAGTATTCCATTGTGTGAATATACCATAATTTATCCATTCAACCTTTGATGGGCACCTTGGTTGCTTCCATCTTTTTGCTATCGTAAACAGTACTGCAATAAACATGGAGGTGCATATATCTGTTCGTGTAAAGGCTCTTATTTCTCTAGGATATATTCCGAGGAGTGGGATTGCTGGATCTTATGGCACTTCTATTTCTAGCTTTTTCAGGAAGCGCCAAATCGATTTCCAAAGTGGCTGTACCATTTGACATTCCCACCAACAGTGTATAAGTGATCCAATCTCTCCACAGCCTCTCCAACATTTATTATTTTGTGTTTTTTTTGATTAATACCAGCCTTGTTGGAGTGAGATGAAATCTCATTGTAGTTTTGATTTGCATTTCTCTAATGCCTAATGATAGTGAACATTGCCTCATGTATGTGTTAGCTACCTGAATGTCTTCTTTAATGAAGTGCCTGCTCATATCTTTTGCCCATTTTTTAATTGGGTTGTCTTTTTGTAGTTGAGTTTTTGCAGTATCATGTAGATTTTAGAGATCAGGTGCTGATCAGAAATGCCATAGCTAAAAACTTTTTACCATTCTGTAGGTAGTCTTTTTATTCTTTTGGTGAAGTCTTTGGATGAGCATAGGTGTTTGATTTTAGGAGCTCCCAGTTATCTAGTTTTTCTTCTGCATCCTTAATAATGTTTTGTATACAGTTTCTGCCATGTATTAGGGCTCCTAACGTTGTCCCTATTTTTTCTTCCATGACCTTTATCATTTTAGATTTTATATCTAGGCCTTTGATCCATTTTGAGCTCGTTTTTGTGCATGGAGTGAGGTATGGGTCTTGTTTCATTTTTTTTGCAGATGGATATACAGTTATGCCAGCACTATTTGTTCAAAAGACTGTCTTTTCTCCATTTAACTGTTTTGGGGCCTTTGTCAAATATCAGCTGCTCATATGTGGATGGATTTATGTCTGGATTCTCAATTCTGTTCCATTAGTCTGTGTATCTGTTGTTGTAACAGTACCAGGCTGTTTTGACTACTGTGGTAGCATAATAGGTTCTAAAATCAGGTAAAGTTAAGGCCTTCCACTTTGTTTTCGCTTTTCAGTAATGCCTTACTTATCTGGGGCCTCTTTCCCTTCCATATGAAGTTGGTGAGTTTTTTCTCCATCTCATTAAAGAATGTTCTTGGGATTTGGATCAGAATTGCATTAAATGTAAGGATCGCTTTTGGTAGAATAGGCATTTTTATAATGTTAAGTCTTCCTATCCATGAGCGAGGTATGTTTTTCCACTTATGTAAGTCTCTTTTGTTTTCTTGCTGAAGTGAACTCTAGTTTTCTTTGTATAAGTGTTTTACATCTGTGGTAAGATTTATTCCTAAGTATTTTGTCTTCTTTGGGGCTACTGTAAATGGCATTGATTTGGTGATTTCCTCTTCGATGTTCTTTTTGTTGGTATACAGCAATCCAACTGATTTCCGTATGTTTGTCTTGCATCCTGATACACTGCTGAACTCTTCTATTAGTTTCAGGAGTTTTCTGGAGGAATACTTAGGGTTTTCTGTGTATAAGATCATGTGATCTGCAAATAGAGATACTTTTACTTCTTCCTTGCCAATCTGGATGCCCTTTATTTCTTTATCTAGACTAACTGCTCTGGCTAGGACCTCCAACACATAAGAGCGGTGATAAATGGTATCTTTGTCTGGTTCCCGATCTCCGTGGGAATGCTTTCAGGCTCTCTCCATTTAGGGTGATGTTGGCTATTGGCTTTGTATAAATGCCATTATTATGTTGAGGAATTTTCCTTCTATTCCTATTTTGCTGAGATTTTTTATCATGAATGAGTGTTGAACTTTGTCAAAAGCCTTTTCTGCATCAATTGATAAATCATGTGATTCTTGTCTTTTGTTTTATTCATGTGGTGGTTTACATAATTTGTTTTTCTAATGTTGAACCATCCCTGCATACCTGGTATGAATCCCACTTGGTCATGGTGAATTATTTTTTTTTTGATATGTTGTTGAATTCTTTTGGCTAGAATTTTGTTGAGGATTTTTGCATCTACGTTCATGAGGGATATAGGTCTATAATTTTCTTTTCTTGTGTCATCTTCACTTGGTTTTGGTATCAGGGATATGGTGGCTTCATAGAATGAGTTTGGTAGTATTCCGTCCTCTTCTATGCTCTGAAATACCTTCAGTAGTACTGGTCTCCTCTCTGAGAGTTTGGTAGTAACTCTTCTCTGAAAGTTTGGTAGAACTCTGCAGTGAAGCCGTCCGGACCAGGGTTTTTTTTTTGTTGGAAGTTTTTGATTACCTTTTCAATCTCTTCTTTTGTTATGGGTCTCTTTAGTTGTACCTCTGTTTGTGTTAGTTTAGGTAAGTAGTGTTTTTCTAGGGATTCATCCATTTTTTCTAGATTTTAAAATTTGTTAGAGTACAATTTTTCATAGTAATCTGATAAAAAAAAATCTGATAAGATTCTTTTAATTTCAGTTGGGTCTGTTGTAATATCGCCCATTACATTTCTAATTTGTGTCTTTTGCTTCCTCTCCTGTTTTTCTTTTGTCAGTTTGGCCAGTGCTTTATCAATTTTGCTGAATTTTTCAAAAAACCACCTTTTGGATTTGTTAATTCTGTCGATTTTTTTCTGTTTTCTATTTCATTTAGTTCTGCTCTAATTTTTATTATTTGTTTTCTTCTGGTGCCTGTGGGTTTCTTTTGTTGCTTTCTTTCTATTTGTTCAAGTTGTAGGCATAATTCTTTGATTTTGGCCCTGTCTTTTTGTATGTGTGCATTTATTGGTATAAATTGGCCTCTGAGTAACGCTTTTGCTGTGTCCCAAAGGTTCTGATAGGAAATGTTTTCATTCTCATTGGATTCTATGAATTTCTTTATTCCATCCTTAATATCTTCTATAATCCAGTCTTTTTTTGAGCAGAGTACTTTTCAGTTTCCAAGTGTTTCATTTCTTTTCCCTGCTTTTCCTGTTATTGATTTCAACTTTTATGGCCTTATGGTCAGAGAAGATTCTTTGTAATATTTCAATGTTTTGGATTCTGCTGAGGCTTGCTTTATGACCTAATATGTGATCTATTCTACAGAATGTTCCCTGTGCCCTAGAAAAGAAAGTATACTTGGTTGCTTTTGGGTGGAGTGTTCTGTATATGTCTGTGAGGTCAATTTGTTTGATTGTGGCATTTAGATCTTCCGTGTCTTTATTGAGCTTCTTTCTGGATGTCTTGTCCTTCACCGAAAGTGGTGTGTTGAAGTCTCCTATTATTGTTGTGGAGCTGGCTATCTCACTTTTCAATGCTGATAGAGTTTGTTTTATGTATCTTGCAGTCCTGTCATTTGGTGCATGAATATTTAATATGGTTATATCTTCTGGGTGTATTGTCCCTTTAATCATTATATAGTGTCCTTCCTTATCCTTTCTGATGGATTGAACTTTAAAGTTTATTTTGTCAGAAATTAATATTGCCACTCCCACTTTTTTTTATTGTTGTTTGCTTGACATATTTTTTTCCATTCTTTGAGTTTTAGTTTGTTTGTGTTTCTCAGTCTAAGGTGTGCCTCTTGTAGGCAGTGTATAGACGGATGTTGTTTTTAAATCCATTCTGCCACTCTCTGTGTCTTAGTTGGTGCATTTAGTCCATTTACATTCAGGGTAGTTACAGATAGGTACGAATTTAGTGCTATCATTTTGATGTCTTTTTTTGTGTGTTGTTGGCAGTTTCTTTTTCCCACTTAATTTTATGTGCTGAGTAGATTATCTTTATATATTGTCTTTCCTCATATTTGTTGTTGATTTTTTTCTGCTGAGTCTGTACTTTTCCCTTGTGTTTTATTTTGATTAGTAGGTTGGTTTGTTTCCTTTGTGGTAACCTTATTATTTACCCTTATCTTCCTAAATTTAAAACTTTTATGTCTTTGTATAGCTGTATCTTCCTCTCTATATGGAAGGTGTATGATTACATTTCTTAGTCCCTCTTTATTATTTTAATGTTGTCTTCTTTTATATAATAACATGGCTGTTACCCTGTTTTGAGCTTTTTTTTAAGATCTTGCTTTTTTTTTTTTTAATTTCCCTGTCTTGGTTTACTTCTGGTTGCTCTGTCAAGTGTTCTAGTCTTGGGTTGATACCTGATATTATCGATTTTCTAACCAAAGAACTCCCGTTAATATTTCTTGTAGTTTTGTTTTGGTTTTTACGAATTCCCTAATCTTCTCTTTATCTGGAAATGTCTTAATTTCACCTTCATATTTATGGAAAAGTTTTGCTGGATATATGATTCTTGGCAGACAACTTTTTTTTTTCCTTCAATTTTTTAGATATGTCATCCCAATGCCTTCTTCCCTGCATGGTGTCTGCTGAGTGGTCTGAGCTTATTCTTATTGGCTCTCCTTTTTAGATGACTTTTCATTTATCCCTCTCTGCTCTTATAATTCTCTCTTACCTTTGGTTTTGGCAGTTTGGATTATAATATGTCTTGGTGATTTTCTTTTAAGATCTCCCTTATGTGGAGTTCGATGAACATCTTGGATAGATATCTTCTTATCTTTCACGATATCAGGGAAGTTTTATGCCAACAGATCTTCAAGAATTCTCTTTGTACTTTCTGTTATCCTTCCCTGTTCTGGTACTCCAATCACTTGTAGGTTATTTCTTTTGATAGAGTCTCACATGACTCTTAAGGTTTCTTCATCTTTTCAATTCTTTTAACTGATTTTTCTTCAAATATATTAGTGCCAAGTGATTTATCTTCGAGTTCAGAAATTCTAGCTTCTATTTGCTCAATTCCACTCTTCTGACTTTCTACTGAGTTTCTACTTCTGTAATTTTAATGTCAATCCTCTGAATTTCTCATTGTTGTCTAAGGATTTTTCCAGCTTATTAAACTTTTCAATATGTTCCTGAATAATCTTTATAATTTCTTCAGTTTTTTTTATCTGTGTGTTCCTTGGCTCATTCTGCGTATTGCCTCATTTCCTTTCTGATGTCTTGAAGGGTTCTGTATATTAAACTTTTGTATTCTGGCTCTGGTAATTCCAGGAATGCACTTTCACCTAGAAGATCCCTGGATTCTTTGTTCTGAGAGCCCGTTGAGGTGATCACACCCTGTTTCTTTATGTGACTTGATATTGACTGTTGTCTCCAAGCCATCTATAGTTATTGTATTATTTTATGCTTGCTTACTGTGTCATGGCTTCTTGCTTTGTTTTGTTTTGATATACCCCTACGGGTTGCTTAAGTGAGCTAGCATGATTATTTTTACCTTTGGAGCTCTGACATCCTATCCCCAGCTGGCTAGATCTTTTTCAGGTATATCAGTCTAGGAGTCCATTCAGTTTTCTTGTATGAATTCAGCTCAGTTTTCCAGGTAGCTGATCATCAAGTGTGTGGTACAGGTGCTGTCCTACAGTCTTAGAGGGGCAGAGGTGATGGGTGTATATACCGGTATCTGATTGCAGCAGGGGGTCATGCTCTAAAGAAGCCAGAGAGCTGAGAATCGACCCCCATGTGTCTCTGAGGAAAGCGTGCTTCCATTCTCTAGAGTGTGCAGACAGACCCTGGGCACCCAAAGTTTTTGGTTGTAAGGACTGGAAGGTACCAGTTATCTTTGGACCACTTTTGCTGGTGGCTGGGTGACCTGAGTGGAGCTACCAGTCTTTAGGTCCCTGATATGGGTAGGTGAGGACCTTGTTTAATAGGCAAAGCAATGTCAAACATCAACCACCCACCTCTCCACCGCACAGATGAAATGGTTGGAGTCTGCCGACAAGGGCCTATTCTCCTGAAATTGGCCCACATAGGTCCATGCACAAGGGAAAGGTGCTCAAAGTCCATGGACAGTTTATGGTTGGACATGAGCCGCTTCTGTCCTGAGCTCCCCCTGTTAGTGAAGCTAGCAAATTATCTTTTCCCCCAATTACAAATTTTTTTATTCCCCAAGTCTGGGATGATTGCTCTAGGTGCTCAGTAGTGCCTATCTCAGGCCCAGGGAATTCAGCCGCTGAAGCCATCTTGGGGGTGGAGGAGCTCAGTAAAATATACTCAAGTACTTAGCTTTTGCCGAGAGCACCGTTTTTCTCAAGTTCTGGAGATGTGTGTAGGCTGTGCGGCTGGCTGCTTCTCCCTGAGGAAACTGTAACTGAATGCTAGTACCAGCCTGCCGCCGCCACTCCAGGAATGGTGCCCGAGGGCTTCCAGTGATTCAGGTGCGGTAACTCTTCTCCGCTTCTGAACAGTCTCTCCCTTCCCCGACCCCTCAGTTCATTTTCTAAGCTTGCCTTTAATGCTCATGGCTCCCAGCTTGCCACAAATATACTCGTTTCACTTGTCTTTTGGGGTCTTTGTTGTAAACAGGGCTTGAGGGAAGTGTCTGTGTATTCCGCCATCTTGGCTCTGCCTCCCAAATTATATTCTATTATACGGATATACCACATTTTGTTCACCTATTCATCAGTTGCTAGATATCTAGGTTGTTTATACTTTTTGACTATTAAAATAATGCTGGTGGGATTTCCTGGAAGATGGAAGCATGAGCCGTTTCTTACTCCATTTTCCTCCACATAATCACCAAGGAAAACAACCAGAAATCAGTAAGCTCAACTCTGTAAGAATTCTGAAGAGCAATCACAGTGTTTTAGCAACTAAGTGAATGACAAATCAAGAGAAAATGTAATTTTTAAAAGTTAGGAAAACTTATAATTTGTACTGCCTGCACAAATCTCCCTCCCCATCTCAGTGGCTGCTATGGATCATGACCCACAGTCTCTGGGAGGGGACAAGAGCTCTGACTCTGGGGTGAACAGAGCAGATGTTGCTAGCAGATTATGGCATATGTATGTTCTGATCTGTCTGGGAGATGCCTGAAGGACTGAAATGGGGTATTTCCCTCAGTTTGGCTTACCTTGGAGCTAACATGGAGTGTGTGTGGTGGGGGGGGGGTGAGAAATAAAAACTGAAGGCTGCCATCTTTTGTAGCCACCTGAGACTAAACAGTGTGATTGGAGCATAAAATTAATTCTTTAGGATTAAGAAGAAGATGAGAGTTTCTTTTGGAAATGAGCACTTTTGAAAGTACCATGAATATGGGGGAATTGTGAAAGTTACACTATGCTCAGGGCAAAACACATGCACAGGGAATACCTAAGACACTATACTTTCACTTTTGGTGGATACTTAAGGATAACGTAAGCAAGCCTAAGGGTTGGCAAAGGACCCAAGCACAGAGCCAACTTGCAAAGACTTAGAGAGTTTTTTTTTGCCACACGCCCTGGAGTATAAGGGAATCTCTTTTTAAACACTAGCTAGAAATGAATTGGGAAGAGTCTTCAGAGTCCACACATGTCCAGAAGGGTAGTCACTGCAGAAATATCCAGGCGAGACAGACTACTATGGATGAACTTTATTGAGCAGACTGACTACTGCAACATTCAACAAGTAAAACAAAACAAAACAAAACAAACAAAAAATCTTGGGGAAGGGAAGGATATGACTTGCAGAGCTAACACATAATATTCAAATGCCCCAGTTTCAACAAAATATTTGAAGGCATACAAAGAAACAGAAAAGGATGGCCTATTCAAAACAACAAAATGAAATGACAGAAGCCAGCCATGTGGAGTCCCAGATAACAGACAATCTAGAAGACTTTGAAACTTCAGAACTGAGTATGTATAAAGAACTGGGAAAAAATGAAAAAGAAAAACCAGTAAAGGAAATCAAGAAAACAATATATGTACCAAACAAGAATATCAATAAAGAGATAGAAACTGTGAAAAGGAAACAAACAGGATGACTGGATCTCAATAAAATAAAACAAATGAAAAGTTCACTGGAAGGGTTCAACAGCAGACTTGAACTGGCAGAAGAAAGAATCAGTGAACTAGAATATAAGACAACTGAAATTATTGAGTATGAGGAGCAAATAGAAGAAAAGAATAAAGAAAAGTGAACAGAGCCAATGGGAATTGTGGGACACCATCAACTGAACCAACATAAATATTATGGGAATCCCAGAAGAAGAGAGAAATGTACAAAAGGATATTTGAAGAGAAAACAGCAGAAAGAGGGCATGAATCTACACATCCAAGAACTTCAACAACTTCGAAGTAGGATAAACACAAAGAGAAATCTGAAAGCAGCAGGAAACAAGCAGGTTTTCTCAAACAAGGGAATCTTCAATAAGATTAAGTGCCGATTTCTCCTCAGAAACCTTGGAGGCCAGAAGGCAGTGGGATGATACATTTAAAGTGCCGAAAGAAAAGAACTGTCAACCAAGAATTCCACAACCAGCAAAGCTGTTCCTTGAAAACGAGGGTGACAGGAGACAGAAAGGGCCACATGAACCAGAGACTACATCATCCTGAGACCAGAAGAACTAGATGGTGCCCGGCTACAACCGATGACTGCTCTGACAGGGAACACAACAGAGAACCCCTGAGGGAGCAGGAGAGCAGTGGGATGCAGACCCCAAATTCTCATAAAAAGACCAGACTTACTGGCCTGACTGAGACTAGAAGGACCCCAGTTGCCATGGCCCCCAGACCTTCTGTTGGCCCAGGACAGGAATCATTCCTGAAGCCAACTCTTCAGACATGGATTGGACTGAACAATGAGTTGGAGAGGGATGCTGGTGAGGAGTGAGATTCTTGGATCAGGTGGACACTTGAGACTATGTTGGCATCTCCTCCCTGGAGGTAGATGAGAGGGTAGAGGGGGTTAGAAGCTGGCAAAATGGACACGAAAAGAGAGAGTGGAGGGAGAGAGCAGGTTGTCTCATTAGGGGGCGAGTAATTGGGAGTGTGTAGCAAGGTGTATATGGGTTTTTGTGTGAGAGACTGACTTGATTTGTAAACTTTCACTTAAAGCACAATGAAAATTATAAAAAAAAGAGGGTGAGAGGTGGGGCCAAGATGGTGGAGTAGTCAGACATTTCCAGTGATCCCTCTTACAACAAAGACCTGAAAAATCAACTGAAACAATTACATTTATGACAAGCTAGAAGCCTTTAACATCAAAGGCAAAGTGAGAAAACAGACTGAGTGGCAGGGGGAGGGAGAGAAGGTTCAGAAGCAGAGAAAAGTTGCCAGACCTGAATCGCCGAGAACCCTCAGGTACCATCCCTAAGAGAGAGTGCAGTGGGGTTGTGGTAGCATTCAGCTGCAGTTTCCACAGGGAGAAACAGCCAGCCGCATAACCTATTCACACCTCCAGAACTGGAGAAGAATGGTGCTCTTGGCAAAATCTAAGTACTTGAGTATACTTTAACATGCCCCCTGCCCCCGAGCTGGCTTCAGTGGTTGTTGATTTTCCTGGGCCTGAGATAGGTTCTGTTGCATGTCCTGAGCCATTCTCCCAGCCTTGCAGAAGGAATAAATTCACAACTGAGGAAAAGATAATCTGCCACCTACACTGACTTGGGGAGATCAGGACAGAAGCACCTCCTGTCCAGGCATAAATGGTCCATGGAATTTCAATATGTATCCCCCTTGCATGGACCTGTGTGGGCCTATTTCAGGAGAATAGGCCCTTGTTGGTAGACTGCAACTGTTTCAGCTGTACGGTGGAGAGGTGGGAGTCTGATGTTTGACACTGCTTTGTCTATTAAACAGCGTCTTCACCTACCCACATCAGGGGCCTAAGGACTGGTTGCTCCACTCACATCACCCAGCCACCCACGAGAGTGGTCCAAGGATAACTAGTACCTCCCAGTCCTTACAACCAAAAGTCTTGGGTGCCCAAGGTTCATCTGCAGAACCCACCCACACATGCACCCAAGGGAACAAGGACGTGCTTTAATCACAGACACTTGGGGGATGATTGTCAATCCTTGGCTTGTTCAGAGGGTGGCCCCTGCTGCAACCAGGTACTGGTACTTGCACACCCCTGCACCTCTAAGACTGAAAGACGGAGCCTGTACCACACACTTGATGACCAGCTACCTGGACACCTTAGCTGAATCCATACAAGAAAAATACCTGATAATGGCTCTATCCACCTGGTGACAGGACAATAGAGCTTCAAAGGCAAAAATAATCAAACTAACTCACTCAAGCAACCTATTTGGACAGATCAAAACAAAACAAAGCAAAAAACTAGGATACTGTAAGCAAACAAAACATAAAATAATACAATAAATATAAATGACACGGAGACAACAGACAACATCAAATCACATAAAGAAACAGACCCTGACCGCTTCAACAAGCTGTCAAAACAAAGAAACGATGGATCTTCGGGATGAAGGTGCCTTCCTGGAGTTACCAGATGCAGAACACAAAAGAGTAATACACAGAACTCTTCAAGATACCAGGAACGAGATCAGGAAAAAATCAGGCAATCCTTACTTTCAGATACTACTAGATGCTCCAGGGTCATTTTGCACATTCTCTGCCCCTGACATAAAATCAGCCATTTCTCCAAGGAATCTTGAGTCCTTTTATTGGAGAATGAATGGCATTTAGAAACTGAGTTCTGGGTTATGGGTGAATTTACTGCTGCTGGAAAGTCACTGTTTCTAGGCTCTCTCAGTCAATACGGCTATACCCACATATCTATAATTATTTTTGTATTTATCCATCTATAAGGAGCCCTCTGTAGCAATGGTTAAGAACTTCGCTGCTGAATGAAAAGTTGGTCAGTTCGAACCCACCAGCAGCTTATTGGGAGAAAAGACCTGTCGATCTGCTCCTATAAAGATAGGGCAGTTTCACTCTATCATATAGGGTCACTATGAGTCAGAATTGACTCAATGGCACACAACAACAATGACATCCATCTATATTTATATTAAGCTAAATGTGAGCCCATACTGATGTCTCCACTCTTTTCCAATTACACATGGCTCATTCTTTGTTGTTCCACTTGCTTGCCTGTAACTTATCTTTCCAACAGTGAGAAACCTAACAACTGCCTTCTGCCATCCATTTATTTGTTTCTTGTATGTCCAAAAGGAACCCTGGTGGCACAGTGGTTAAAGTGGTCGACTGCCAACCAAATGGTCAGAGGTTCGAAATCACCAGTGGCTCTGAGGGAGAAAGATGTGGCAGTCTACTTCTGTACAGATTTATAGCTTTGGAAAGCCTATGGGGTTGCTATGAGTCAGAATTGACTCGATGCCACTGGGTTTGGTTTGAATGCTCAAAACTGTTAAACCTTATCTCCATGAGAAACAATTTTACCAACTAGAGTGCAGTGTTTATATACTGTTCCTCTTATTTTTAATCTTACAGCTTCTACCAGAAAAAACGGTTTAATCTTACAGTTTCTAGTCATTTCCAAAATTGTGTAGGTCAGCACCTTTCTCTCCACGCCCATAAGTGAGGTGATGCTATGCGTTTGTAATACAGTTAGATTCTTTTTTCACAGTCTTTATTACATTCTTGGATCCCTCAACTTCCTAGTTAATTGTTTTTTAATTTGCATATAATAGATTCACTCTTTGTGTTGTATAGGTGCATTTTTTTTTTAATTTGAAGATATTCTGTTGTGGGGTTTAGTGCATCTCCTATCTTGTCTAAATTAAGTCCAATTGTGTTCAGTTTGCATTTTCATTGTGTGTCTGTTTGCCTCAGATGTCTGCAGCAGTAAAAACCATAAGCCTAAGGCAAACAGTATCTCCCAGTGCAGGGGAGATTTGAGCAGTGGAAACATGTAGATAAAAGAAACAATAGCAATAAATTAGTAATTTTGCAATATCTAATAATTCATATTACACTTAGATTTGTATATATGTAAGTCTAGACTTCTGTAAAGTGTGATACTGAGTGTTTACATTGATGATAGATGAACACAAAAAACTCATTATAATAATAATGCAAGTTTTGGAGGACTGTATCTCCACAGATAACACAGTGTTTTTAAGTACAATGGATGTTTAAGGCACAGATCATGCTCTGCTAGTGCTGAGTACTAGATCCCACACAACAGACACATTCATATGTTCTTTAATATGTTTCTGTGTGTGTGATATGTGGGGCCCTCTAAAGCACAGGGTGTGGGGCTCCTCTTACCAAAGTCTAATTGTGTCCACTTCCTGAGGTATCTGTTCTTTCCAGGTGCTGGGTTCTCAGGGACTCATATACATATAAGCGCTAACCAGATGAGTCGTGAAATGGAATTAAGGACAACATACAAGAAGAAAGTACAAGGTCATTAAAAAGACAGTAAAGAAACTAAAGACCAAAATGGATGTCAGAAGAGACTCTGAAACTTCATCTTGAAGATAGAGTAGCTAAACAGAATGGAAGAAATGATGAAGCAAAAGAGCTGAACAGAAGATTTCAAAGGGTGACTCAAGAAGACAAAGGAAAGTATTATAATGACATGTGCCAAGACCTGGATTTAGGAGACCAAAAGAGAAGAACATGCTCTGCATTTATCAAGTTGAAAGAACTGAAGAAAAAAATCCAGCCTTGAGTTTCGATATTGAAGGATCCTATGGACAAAATACTGAACAATGCAGGAAGCATTAAAAAGAGTAGGAGGAAATACACAGTCACTGTACCAAAAAGAACTGATCAACATTTCATGAAGTAGCGTATGGTCAAGAACCAATGATATTGAAAGAAGAAGTCCAAGCTGCACTGAAGGAATTGGTAAAAAACAAGGCTCCAGGAATTGATGGAATACCAATTGAGATGTTTCAACAAATGGATGCAAGACAGGAAGCACTCACTTATCTCTTCCAAAAAATTTGGAAGACAGCTACCTGGCTAAACATCTGGAAGATATCCACGCTTGTGCCCATTCCAAACAAAGATGATCCAATAGAACGTAGAAATTATCAAACAATATCATTAATATCACACCCAAGAAAATTTTGCTGAAGATAATTAAAAAAATAATTGCAGCAGTACATCTACAGGGACCTGGCAGAAATTCAAGTCAGGTTCAGAGAAGGATGTGGAACAAGGGATATCATTGCTGATGTCAGATGGATGCTGGCTGAAAGCAGAGAATATCAGAAAAATATTTACCTATGTTTCATTGACTATTGACTATGCAAAGGCATTCAACCATATGAATCGTAACAAATTATGGGTAATATTGCAAAGAATGGGAGTTCCAGAACACTTAATTCTGCCCATGTGGAACCTGCACATAGATCAAGAGGCAGTCCTTCACACAGGACAAGGTGATATTTTGTGGCTTAAAATCAGGAACGGTATGTGTCAGGGTTGTATCTTTTCACCATACTTATTCAATCTGTATGCCGAGCAAATAATCTGAGAAGCTAGACTATATGAAGAAGAAGGTGGTATCATGATTGGAGGAAGATTCATTAACAACCTGCACTATGATTGCTGAAAGTGAAGGAAACATGAAACACTGATGAAGATCAAAGATTACAGCCTTCAGTATGGATTATACTTCAACAGAAGAAAACAAAAATTCTCACAATTGTACCAATAAGCAATATCATGATAAACAGAGAAAATAGTGATGTTGTCAAGGATTTTATTTTACTTGGTTCCACAATCAACTGCCATGGAAGCAAGAGTCAAGAAATCAAAAGCACATTACACTGAGCAAATCTGCTGCAAAAGACCTCTTTAAAGTTTTAAGAAGCAAAGATGTTGAGGACCAAGGTGTGCCTGACCCAAGCCATGGTGTTTTCAATAGCCTCATATGCATGTGAAAGCTGGACAATGAATAAGGAAGAACTTAAGAAGAACAGATTCCTTTGAATTATGTTGTGGGTGAAGAATATTGAATATACCACGGACTTCCAGAAGAATGAACAAATTAGTCTCGAATTCTCCTTATAAGGGAGGGTGACAAGACTTCATTTCATGTACTTTGGACATGTTATCAGAAGGGACCAGTCCCCAGAGAAGGATATCATGCTTTGTAAAACAGAGGGTCGTTAAAAAAAAGGAAGACCCTCAATGAGATGGATTGACACAGTGGCTGCAATGCAACAATGGGCTCAAACATAGCAATGATTGTAAGGATGGCACAGAATTGGGGGGAGGGGGTGTTCTGTTCTGTTGTACGTAGGGTCGATGTAAGTTGACATTGATTACATTGTTCGAGTTGTATAACCTTTCTCACCCTCCTTCTCTGAGTTCTGCCTCTCCATTAACATAATCTCACTGCCCCTTAATGTTCTTATCTAATCTTTCTAGTTACTATTGTCACTTTGATGCCACATAGATAGTTCTTAAGAAAAAGGGTAATGCTCAAGGGAGATACTTATTTACTAGTTAAGCTATTTTTGGTTTTAAGAAGAATTCAGGGGATATTTTTGATTTAAGGTTTAAAGATTATCTCAGGGAGTAGTTTCAGTGGTTTGTCCAGCCTCGATGGCTCTACAAAGTCTATGAATTTTAAATTCTATTCTGCATTTCCACCATTGTGATCAGGATTCTTCCATAGAATCTTTAATCAAAATGTTCAGTAATGGTAGCTGGGCACCATCCACTTCTTCTGTTCTCATGACAAAGGAGGCAGTGGTTTATGGAGGCAATTAACCACAAATTCTGTATCCTCCTCCTATTCCTGAGTCTCCTTCTTCTTCTGTTGCTCAAGGTGAATAGAGACTCAGGGGCTCTTCATGGTGAAAAGATCACTTTTCTATGATATGCCTTTCTGAAAGCACATAGGTTCTAATTCTCAGTTCTCCTATTTCAGTTACTAATTTTCCATCTGCTTCCCAACTTCCAAAATTTATTTGAAATATCTTGCCCTCTGTTTTTTTTTTCTTTTTGTCTTTGTGGAATTATGTATATATATATATATATTATTTCTATATTCTTATTTTGTTTAGGTTTGTGGAGAGAGACAAGAATAAACACATATATTTGATCCATCATGCTTAAATGTAACCCAATTGCTCTTTTGAATTTGAATTTCATTAGTTTATCTCATCCAATTCATTTTCCAAGTGGATTTTATGAAAATCACCTGGCCCAAAAAATCTCTTTGAAATTTTCATTAGTAATTAGTATGTTTATTAAGCTATTCCACTTTTTATTGAAACACACATTTGTGATCATTAGTTTTAATATCTTTTGTGTCTGCTGTTATATCCTTTTGCTTATTACCATATTTTACACAATTAACACGTTTTACAATTGTTTGCCAACTGTGCCACCCACAAAGTATTTTCATAAGTATGCTATGCTAATTTTTTACATGTTGCTATAAAAAATTAATATAATGTAATTACGAGTACACCTTGTGGGGGAGGGTGCTAGGTATTTTCATAAGCATGCTATGCTAATTTTTTACATGTTGGTACAAAAAATTAGTAAAATGTGCTCACGAATATATACCTTGTGGAAGGAGGGTACAGTTGGCAAAAAAATATAACACATTGGCTTGCATAAGAATACGGTACTTCATTTTTTAAACTCATTGTTCTTCCTCATTTTTTAAACGCTATTTGCCTTTTTTTTTTTGCCTTAAGCAAGCCCTGATGGCACAGTGGTTAAGAGCTTGGCTGCTAACCAAAAGGTCAGCAGTTCAAATCCACCAGCTGCTCTTAGGAAACCCTGTGGAACAGTTCTACTCTGTCCTATTGGTTTACTATGAGTCAGAATCCACTTGACAGCAATGGGTTTGTTTTTTTTGTTTCATTTTTGCCTTAAGCTTCTTGGTTATAATGTTTTTCACTTAAGTTTTTAAATTATACTTTTTAATTTCTTTATCCCTCATTTTACTGCTCTTATTCTCCTCATTTCCTTAGGTTTTTATCGTTGCTCTTTTCCTAACCTCCATAGTTCAGTGTTACCTCATATAATAAGAGTATTCAATGTTCTAAATTTGCCTTGGACTACAACTTGGATAGCATCCTGACTTCACATGAGAAACATGCATGATAATTTTTTTTTTTCTTTTTTAAGAGAATAGGAACTGGACCCCAACTTCAGGCCTACTAAATAATAGCCCCTGTGAGAGTGGCTTTTGCGTGTTATGTAATGTAAACAAAACAAATAAGCAAAGAAACAAAAATTCCACCTGTGTTTTTTTCTTTTTTTTTTTTTTTGTGCAACCAGGATGGAGAACTACTATCATTTATGTTGTATTCTGATCTCTTTAACATTGTTTACTTTAGATTTCTTTACTCCAGGAATTATTTATGTGTGGTTTTCTATTTCAGAGTGATTGAGCTTTTTCTCCTTTTTTACATAAACTTTGTTTGTGGTCAAAGAACATAATCTGTGCAAATCTACTTTTTTAAACTGAGTTGAAGTTTTCTTTGTGTTTACAAAATTATCAATTGCCTAAATGTTTAAAGGACACTAATAAAATAAGTAGTATTCTATATTTCTAGAATGGAAAATTCAACTTGGTAGGCTTTTTTCATCTAAATACTGAAGTTTTAAAATCACCAAAATAAATTTTTATATTTGACTCTTGTTTCTGCTCAAACTACTCTATTTTCTTTCGAAAACATAGAGTGCTTAAACTGTAGTTGCTTCATTGTCTTTTATATGTATTGTATTCTCTAATTTTATTTCACATATTTATCCTAGTCCTCTTAATACTGAGAGAATGCCTCAGCTTTGTCTTTTCCCCAATGGCAGTTCTGTTTACAGCTTATTGACACCGGTTTGAATTTTTAAATTTTCTACTGCATTTTTAGTTTCCTTGTTATCTCTCCCTCGCTCCCTCTTCTCTCTTTTCATTTAGTCTTATTGTGGTTTTATCTCATCTTTTTTTATTTTGCTATAGCTTTCAAATTTTGTTTCCTATGGGGGGTAGATTCTTCTTCCATATTTTAATAAATATTCAATAGAATGTTTTTCTGCATTCTATTGCAGACCCTAGTCAACTTAAGTTTTGTTCTTCTAGTTTCTGTGATAAATCAGTCTCATAGGTCTGTTCCCTTAACCTTGTTCTGGAGTTTGCTCATTCGTTCCTATGTAGGTTAAAAGACAGAATGATTAGAATGCACCATGTTTAACTTCATCCATTTTGGCATTGGTCAAATACCCTTCTAAGATACACAGCTGAACAGCAGGTTGAAATGTACATGTCTCCATACAATTCTAATATTTTATCAGTATTTTAACTACCACAGTTCTCCTTAAATTAAAGGGTATCTCCTATTCCAAGTTTCTGATATTTTGATACTCATAATAGAGGGAAAACACAATATACTTCAATCTCCACTATGAACTGCTACCAGGATTCTTTCTGTCTCAACTCTCACTTACCACACTTTGCTAATGGGACCTACCGTCCAGTAAGCAATACACTGTCATTTTCTGAGAGTTGCAATTTCTGACTGATGTAGAGAAGTATTGATATGGACACAGGGGATAGGAAGAATTGTCCTTTGGCTACTTTAATATGCATCATTTATGTAATAGAATGACAGCTGCCTAGTTTTTTGCTTCTGGTTCAACCTTCTGCTTCTAAACCATACTGACAGTTACTTATATTTAAGTAGGTTTCCTTTCGTTTCAATTGCATAGCACTGGTGGGCTATCAATTTTGTTTTAAAATCTAGTTATATTGATTTATCATAATTTCTTCCCAGTTACTAGCAATCTATCCTAGTTGTTGCAGCTCTTACACACTAAATATATCCTGAATCTGTCCGTTTTACTCTGATTCTACTGCACTATCCCAGCCTGAATTACCATCATCTCTTCCCTGTGCTAACTACCACAGTAGTCTGCTCACTGCTATACCTCCATCCATCCTGGTTCAGCAACTATACAATCACTGAATGTAGCCAGAAGATCTTTGAATAATACAAATTGATCTTTCACTGCCCCCCTTACCTACTCCTCCAACTCACCTGGTTTAAAATATGTTTAATTGATCTTTAGACAACCACACAATTCTTAACATGACTTACAAAGCCCTGCAAGGCCTGGGCCCTCTTTTCTTTCCACTTTCATTTCATAGTTCATTCTCCTTTTCTTTCTGTTATTCAGTTACAAAGTGCTACTTTCAGATCCTTAAATATGTCATGTCCCTACCCTCCACAGGATCTTTATAAATTCCATTCCCTTTGCATGAAATGCTCATCATCACCTCTTACCCAGTTCATTCATTCAGTACCTACTATATTACAGGTGCTGCTATGGATACAGAAAAACTAAGACATTGTCCTAATATTGTTGGATGATAGAAATATCAACAGATAATTATAATGTAATGTCATGAGTTAAAAAATGAATGAACATTATAAATCAGTGACAGTTGTAACTCATATGAGAGAAAGGATGATAAACTCCACCTAAAATTGGGGTTCAGGAAAGGCTTTAATTAAGGACTTGAGAGTTCTACTTCTAATATGGTAGGGCAAGCCATTCTGCAGGTCACAACTATAAACTCTGGGAAATACATACAGCAACTAGCTGAGGGCTCTGGAGAGTGAATAAAAGCAGATAAATTGTGAAAGGGAATCAAAATTTGGACGAAGGCATAGGCAACAGTGAGTTTCCCATTTTTCCACTTTGACCTCAAGACTGACTTGCAGCATAGACAAAACTCTGATAGAAAACCTGCCATTTTTCTAGCCAGATGAAGCATTAAATGGATCTTTGATAATCATGGCCACTATAGAGTTGAGGAAAAACCTCAAGGAGAGAGAGTCAGAAGAAGGACCCCCAGATTCTGTGTATAAATTCTTTCTAAGTCTCTTGAGCCATGTATATATTGGAACGACTTGAAATAGCTTGCAGTTAAAGAGTTGAAGATCTGAACTGAGAATAGGGCTGTTGCCTACTGCAG
The DNA here is from genome assembly GCF_024166365.1 of Elephas maximus indicus. NCBI lineage: Eukaryota > Metazoa > Chordata > Mammalia > Proboscidea > Elephantidae > Elephas > Elephas maximus. The sequence continues at coordinate 87,129,292 of NC_064846.1, forward strand.
AAAAGACAGAGTTCACAGATTGAGTAAAATCAAGTGAATTCCCTGCTAAAACAAGATCATCGATACTCTTCAGGTGTATATAACAGAATCCAGAGCCTCCATGACAATATTTCTTATGTTTTGGATACAAACCTAAATTACTTGATACATGAAGAATCAAGAAAATATGACCCATCGTCTCAGGGGAAAATACAATCAAACAGGCCAACCCATATGTTAGAATTATTAGTCAAGGACTTCAAAGTGGCAATATACCAGTAATTTTAAAAATGTAATTTTGGGACCCTTTCAGGAAATCTCCAAAGTGAAAACTATTTTCATAAAAAATACTAAAATGTTATTTACCGTTTTCATTCTCATTTTCTCATAACTGTACAGTGGAGTTTCCCAGATGCCCTACAGTGTGTGATAACATCATTGCTCTAACATCAGCACACATACAATTTGTTGTTTTTAAAATCATCAGTTTAAATTTCCAATGTAGTAAATACTGATATAAATAACACAATAAACTAAAGCTCTTCTGGCTTCTCAATAATTTTTTATGAGTGTGAAGGGGTCCTGAGACTGAAAAGCTTGAGAGCTTCTATTATAACCATGCTCAATAATGTAAATATTGCTTACACTGAGTTAAAATATAGGAAAGCCAAGCAAAGAAATAGATAATATAATAAATAACTAAATGGAAATTTTATAATTAAAAATACAATGTCTGAAATTTAAAAAAAATTACCTGATGCACAATAAAGCAAAACAGAGAAAACAGAGGTAAGAGTCAGTGAACTTGAAGATACAAAAAAAACAAAACCAAAGCCGAACTTGAAGATAGGCCAATAGAAATTACCCAAGCTGAAAAAAAAAAATAGGGAAAAATATTTTAGAGAAAACATTAACAGAGTCTCAGGGGTTTTAGACAATATCAAATGGCTGAATACACGGGTAATTTGAGACCCAAAAGGAAAGGAGACAGAAAATGGGGCAAAAGGACTGTTTGAAGAAATAATGCCTGAAAACTCTCTAAGTTTGATGAAATACATAAACTTATAGATTCAAAAGGCCCAGAAAATGCCAAACAGGATTAGTGTTACAAAAACCATGTCTAGATGATCATAGTCAAACTATTGAAAAACAAAGATATTGAAATTAGCTACACAAAAATAACTCATTATATACAGGAGTTCCATAATTCAAATACTACCTGTCTTTTCATCAGATACTATGGAGATTGAGGCACAGCAAGATGGAGAAGTGAGTGGACACTCCCATTTACTCCCCCAGCAACTAATTCACTGAACAACAGATATAAACAAACACAGACCAATATCTCAGAACTCTGGGCAGCAGCTGAGGTATTGGAGAATTGGGGTGAGTCCAGAAGGGGGGAGAGGAAGAACGGGGTCAGCACAGAAGCTAGGAGATCCCACCCACTAACATTGGGAGCATTTGCTGGTCACAGCCCTTTTGGGAAGGGGTTAGGTAACACCCCAAACAGAGAACACAGAAAAGGAGCTAATCTGAGGAAGCCCTAGCCTGATTTTTTTAAGGCAGAGCAAATTGTCCATGGGAGCTTGTGAGCCACACAATTGGGAGGAGGTGAAGAGAGACAGTGATGCTGTGTGAGAGTGCTGTTGAATCCTGCTGAGGCCTGACATGATAGGCACTAGGACCAGGAGGATCTGCAAGGGCAGCAGGGCAAGTGGAATACTTCAGACTGACAGGCGACACAAGAAATGGCCCACAGTAGGACAACATAGAGTGCCTGTGCAAGGGTGTCAGTGATGGAAAGACCTAGAGAGCCCCCTACTGTCATCACAGAAAAGACAAGCCCCACCACTTATGTGAGCATTTGGGACACTGCTGGTGTGCTGGCTAAGTGCTATGGCTGATAACCAAAGGGTTGGCAGTTTGAATCCATCAGGCGCTCCTTGGAAACACTATGGGGCACTTCTACTCTGTCCTGTAAGGTCACTATGAGTTGGAATCGACTCGACGACAACAGGTTTGGTTTTTTGGTTTTAAACTCCCTCTCTTATTCATGTATATTGAACCCCAGAGATCAAGCCTCCAAAATTCCTGAACAAGCACTAAAAAATACCTCAGGATAAGGGTTCCATCTAGTGGTTCTCAGGAAAAGATAGCAACCCCACTGTCACTGGATCATTCTGACTCATAACAAACCTGTGGGGCTGAGGGGAGCTGTCTCACGGTGCTCCTGGATCTTTGTGGAGGCAATCGATTGCATCTTAGTCCTCCAGAGGGGCTGATGGGTGCAGGCCCTAGCCTCTTGGATGACAGCTGGTGTTTGTCAGCTGTTCCACCAAAGCACCAAATCAGGAAATTACCCACAATAAACAGAATACAAAATTCAAAGCAAAATAATAACAAAATGGCTCAAGTTCAGCAAAAGTTACTAAAATACACAAAATCACAAGAGATGAAGAAACAATCAAAAGCAAAACATGAAGAAGAGAAAATTTCTCCCACGGAGGCAAGAATAATGAAAATAATTGATAATTTTTAGACTATGGTGCTGAAGATGTTTAAAGAAAGCAAAAAGCACACAGAAAACAAGCTAGCAGAGTTCAGGAAACAAATGGAGAAACAAAATGAGAGACTTAGCAAGGAAACTGGAAACATCAACCAAAAAAAAAAAAAAATGGAGAGGGAACAACTGGACCTGAAGAATAAAACATCTGAATTAGAAAAAAGCAAGAGAAACACTAAACAAAAAAGCCAAACAGACAGAAGATAGAATAAGTGAAATAGAAGACAAAAGAACAGAATATATCAAGAATCAAGAGAAAAGAAAAAAGTGAACAAACCCCCCAAAAATATGCAATTCAATTAAGAAATCTAACATTAGAATTATTGGAATCCCAGAGCACCATGAGAACAATAAAGGCACAGAAACAATTTTCCAAGGGATAATAAGAGAGAATTGCCCAGATATAAACAGAGAATCAATCCTGAAAATACAGGAAGCTACATGAACCCCAATCAGAAAAACACAAAAAGATTAACTCTGCCTAATAAAATTCTTGAAAACCAAAGACAGGGAGAGAATTCAAAAAGCAACAAGAGAAAAACACAATATAACGTACCAAGGATCTTTCATTAGAATCAGTGTGGATTTCTCTCCAGAAATCCTAGAGGCCAGAGGACAGTGGAGCAACATACATAAAATACTGAATGAAAACAATTGCAAACCAAGAATGTCTTTACCCCGCAAAGTTGTCATTCAAAAAAAAAAGGGGGAGGGGGGAAACCAAGACATTCCCAAACAGAAGTTCTGGGAATTTGCCACTACCAGGCCAGCTTTGCAAGTATTACTCAGGGGAGTAATCCAAAAGAAAAGACAAGAGCATGAAAAAATAAGTACAAAATAAACTTATTGAATACAGGCTGTATATTGATGTCAATGGATGCACACCAACAGAAATGGGGGAAATATCAGAAATAGATTAATTATGTTAATGTATGTTAACTTTGTTCATACATTAAATGTAGTTGTAATTGTAAGTTGTATAGTGTAATACATGGGATAACCACTAAGAAATCACCAAGAAGAAACATTTAGAAGAAGGAAGATAACAAAAAGGCTCATCACAAGAAAGCACCCAAATACAAACAAAAACAGAAAAATTGGAATAAAAAAAACAAAGAAAATACAAAACATTCAAAAAACAAATAGCAAAATGACTGAGTTAGACAATTCATTTCCAGTAATAACCTTAAATGTAAGTGGTCTAAACATCCCATGCAAAAGGCAGCGAGAGGCAGAATGGATTAAAAAAAAAAAGATCCATCCTTTTGTGTCTATAAGAAACACACCTTAGACATAAGGACACAAGCAGACTGAAAATAAAAGGATGAAGAAAAATATTCCATGCAACCAGTAAACGAAAAAAGGCAGGGCTGGCCATACTGATACCAGATAAAATAGAATTTAAATCAAAATCTATTACAAGAGATAAAAGACATTGCCTAATAATAAAAGGGTTAATTCAGCAAGAAGACATAACAATTATAAATATATATGCACCTAACAGCAATGCACCAAAATACGTGAAACAAATACAAATATGAAAGGAGAAATAGACAACTCCTCAATAAGATCAGGGGACTTCAACACACTACTTTCAATTATAGACAGAACTTCTAAAAAGAAAATCACTAAGGACATTGAGAACTTGAATAAAACCATAAACCAATTGGACCTAACAGACGTCTATAAAACACTTCACCCAGCACCAGAACAATACACATTCTTCTTCAACTCACATGGATCGCTTTCCAGAATAGATTATATGCTAGGACACAAAACAAGTCTCAACAAATTTAAAAATATTTAAATCATACAAAGCATATTCTCTGACCATAACAGCATGAAACTAGAAACCAACAACAGGATAAATAAGGAAAATAAATACATGGTAATTAAATAATACACTATTAAAAAAACTATTGGGTTAAAAGAAATTAAAAGTGAAATTTTAAAAATTCCTAGAATACAGTGGGGCCAAGATGGTGGAACAGTGAGACACTTCATGTCATCCCTTCTACAACAAAGAGCAGAATTAACAAGTGAATTGGATATGTATGACAATCTAAGAACCCTAAACATCAAAGACAAAGCTGAAGAATTGTACTGAGTGGCAGGTGGAAGGAGAGACAATTCAAAAACAGTGGAAACAGGGAATTATGAATCACCAGATCACCAGCGTCCTGCTAGCTGGACATACTGAGCAAGTACAGTCATACTGAGTTAAGTAGCAGCATTCCAAGCCAAAACTCACCCTATCTGGTGCAGCTAAGCAGGAGTAACTCTACACACACCTCCAGAATCAAACAGGAGTGACAGCAGACCTGCGAAAGTTACATACACACTCCCAACTCATCACCAATACCACAGGCCCTCTCTCCACCAGAGCTCCACAGGCTAAGGAGCATTTTTCCCCCTCATCCATCCCCCTCAGAACTCCGACACCAGTCCATTGGCATTCAACACCACCACGCCCCCTAAGACAGGAACTCATGGTCCTGATGGTCCTAGTCCAGAGGCACCTGCCCCATTTGCCCAGCCACTGGCATGGAGGTCCATGGGAATGCAGCATCCTCAACTTCCTCCAATCACCCACACCAGTGCCTTGCCAGCTGAGTGGTAGAGTATATACACATTAGCATAGGATGAGCAGATTTTCCAGATGAAGCCCATTTTCACCTGCAGCAGCCAAGTGGGAGCAGCCAAGTGACATTTGACACTGCCCCACCCCCTAAGCCTGTAGCTCAGCCCAGTCTGATGTGCCTGCCCCTTATTCCAGCCACTGGCACTGAGGGTCCACGGACTTGTAGCAGCCTTCACCCCTGCTGATTACTGGCACCAGTGCCTTGCTGGACAACCCTGCACAAGCACTCCTTCATTAAGACAAAGTGGGGCAGGGTTTTCAGTGCAAGCCCATCTTCATCTGTAGCGGCCAAGTGGGAGCCGCATCTGTGGCATTCAGCACTGCCCTGGCCCGTAAGAAGGGGCTCTGACCACCAACACCAAAGACCTGAGGGAAACCCACTCCATCCAGCCACCCATGATGGGGGCCTGAGAACAAGGCACCCCCAATCGCTCCAGCCAATGACATCCAGCATTCAAAGATAGGTTGCACTACCCCCCCACCCCACTAAGCCATCTAGCGGACAGAGGCAAGCCCTCCATCTGGGCACCCAGGGGCAGCCAACAGTCCCCTGCCTTGCCCTCCCCACTGCAACCAGAGACCTGTGCATGCTCCAAACAACCCTACACAGCTCTGCCTGCCCAGGACTCTAAGTGAGAGTCTGCACACCACACACTTGGTGACAAATGACCCAGGAGTCACCTTTAAGGAAAAATGATGTAGTCATAGAACTTCCATATGGTGAAGTTAAGGTGATAACAAGTAATAAAAGACTGGTTTAGACTTAGAAAAACAAAGGTAAATTTCAAGGTAACCACATAGGAAGCTGACAAACCTATCCAACAAAATAAAAAAGAAAAACATGAAGACTCAGCAAACACAAAATCAACAATAATGAAATAAATGAAAAGAAAATCCATATATAAAAAGAACTCAGCACAGGAAATTAAGCAGAACAAAGCAACTGTCAACACCACATAAAAACAAACAAACAAAAAATACAACAAAATGAGAACAGTAAACTTATAAAAAAAAACTTATACGTATCAATAATTACACTGAATGTAAATGGTATAGATGCATCAGTACAGAGACAGAGAGTGGCAGAAAGGACAAAAAAACACAATCCATCTATTTACTGTCTACAGGAGACACATCTTAGACACAAAGACATAAACAAACTAAAAGGATGGAAAAATCTTTTTAAGGAAACAATAACCAAAAAAGAGCAGGGGTGGTAATATTAATCTCTGATAAAAGAGTGGGAATTCCAGAGCACTTAATTGTGCTTATGAAGAACCTTTACATAGATCAAGAGGCAGTTGTTTGGACAGAACAAGGGGATACTGATTCGTTGAAAGTCAGGAAAGGTGTGCGTCAGGGTTGTATCCTTTCACCATACCTATTTAATCTGTATGCTGAACAAATAATGTGAGAAGCTGGACTATACGAAGAAGAACAGGGCATCAGGATTGGAGGAAGACTCATTAACAACCTGTGTTATGCAGATGACACAACCTTGCTTGCTGAAAGTGAAGAGCTCTTGAAGCACTTACTAATGAAGATCAAAGATCACAGCCTTCAGTATGGACTGCACCTCAACATAAAGAAACCAAAAATCCTCACAACTGGACCAATGAGCAACATCATGATAAATGAAGAAAAGGTTGAATTTGTCAAGGATTTCATTTTACTTGGATCCACAATCAACACCCATGGAAGCAGCAGTCAAGAAATCAAAAGATGCATTGCATTGGGTAAATCTGCTGCAAAGGACCTTTTCAAAGTTTTGAGGAGTAAAGATGTCACCCTGAAGACTAAGGTGCTCCTGACCCAAGCCATGGTATTTTCAATTGCATCATATGCGTGTGAAAGCTGGACAATGAATAAGGAAGACCGAAGAAGAGTTGACGCCTTTGAATTGTGGTGTTGGCGAAGAATATTGAACATACCGTGGACCACCAAAAGAATGAACAAATCTGTCTTGGAAGAAGTGCAGCCAGAATGCTTCTTAGAGGCAAGGATGGTGAGACTGCGTCTTACATACTTTGGACATGTTGTCAGGAGGGATCAGTCCCTGCAGAAGGACATCATGCTTGGCAGAGTACAGGGTCAGCGGAAAAGAGGAAGACCCTCAATGAGGTGGATTGACACAGTGGCTGCCACAATGAGCTCAAGCATAACAATGATTGTGAGGATGGTGCAGGACCAGGCAGTGTTTTGTTCTGTTGTGCATAGGGCCCATATGAGTCGGAAACGACTCGACGGTACCTAACAACAACAACAATAAAATAGACTTCAAAGCAAAATCCACCAAAAAGGATAAAAAAAAAACCCCGTGCCATCGAGTCGAATCCAACTCATAGCAACTCTATAGGATAGAGTAGAACTGCCCCATAGGGTTTCCAAGGAGTGCCTGGCGGATTCAAACTGCTGACCTTTTGGTTAGCAGCTGTAGCACTTAAGCAGTACGCCACCAGGGTTTCCCCAAAAAGGATAAGAAATGGTTAAAGGGTCAATGTGCCTGAAGGACATAACCATAAATATATACGCACCCAATGACAGGACTCCAAAATACTTAAACTCTAACAGCTTTGAAAAGAGAAATAGACAGTTCCACAATAATAGTAGGAGATTTCAACACACCGCTTTCTGTGACGGATAGAACACCTAGAAAGAAACTCAGTAAAGATACAGAAGATCTAAATGTCACAATCAACCAACTCCACCTCACAGACATATACAGAACACTCCACTCAACAGCAGCAAAGTATACTTTCCTTTTCAACTGACATGGAACACTCTCAAAAATGGACCACCTCGGCCACAGTGCAAGCACAAAATCCAAAATGAGAAAATAATAAAAAGTATCTTCTTTGATCATAATGCCATAAAAGTAGAAATCAGTAACAGAAACAGCAAGGAAAAAAAATGAAATACATGGAAACTGAAATATACCTTGCATAATAGAAGAAATCAAGGATGGAATAAAAAAATTCCTAGAATCAAATGTAAATGAAAACACATCTTACCAAAAACTTTGGGACACAGCAAAAGCAGTGCTTAGAGGACAACTTATAGCAATAAATGCACACATCAAAAAAGAAGAAAGGGCTAAAATCAAAATATTAAACCTACAACTTGAAAAAAATAGAAAGAGAACAGCAAAAGATCACAGTCACAAGAAGAAAGGAAAAAATAAAATTAGAGCAGGAATAAACAAAATAGAGAACAGAAAAACAACAGAAAGAATCAACAATGCCAAAAGTTGGTTCTTTGCAAAGATCAACAAAATCAACAAACCTTTGGCAAAACTGACAAAAGAAAAACAGGAGAGAAAGCAAGTAACCTGAAAAAGAAATGAGATGGGTGATATTAGAACAGACCCAACTGAAATAAAAGGGATCATAACAGAATACTACAAAAAAATTGTACTCCAACAAATTTGAAAAACTAGAGGAAATTGACGAATTTCTAGAAACACACTCACAAAAATCTAAAATAACACAAACTGAGGTAGAAAAATTAAACAGACCCATGACAAAAGAAGAGATTGAAGAGGAGGTATAAAAACTCCCAACAACAACATTACCAAAAAGCCCTGGCCTAGATGGCTTCACTGGAGAATTCTACCAAACTTTCAGAGAACAGCTCACACCAATACTACTGAAAGTATTTCAGAGCATAGAAAAGGAAGGAATGCTCCCGAACTCATTCTATGAAGTGAGCATAACCCTGATACCAAAGCCAGGCAAAGACAACACAAAAGGAGGAAACCACAGACAATGTCCCTCATGAACAGAGACGCAAAAATTCTTAGCAAAATTTTAGCCAATAGAATTCAACAGCATAAAAAAAATAATACATCATGACCAACAGGGGGTCATACCACATATGCAGGGATGGTTCAACATTAGAAAATCAATCAATGTAATCTACCACATAAAAATAAATAAATAAAACACATGAGCATCTCAATCGATGCAGATAAAGCATTTGACAAAGTCCAACACCAATTCCTGATAAAAACTCTCAGCAAAATAGGAATCAAAGAGAAATTCCTCAATGTAATAAAGAGAATTTATACAAAACCAACAGCCAACATCATTCTAAATGGAGAAAGACTGAAAGCATTCCTCTTGAGAGCAGAAAACTTTAAGGATGCCCTTTATCACCACTCTTATTCAATATCATGCTGGAAGTCCTACCTAGAGCAATAAGGAAATAAATAAAGGGCATTCAAATTGGTAAGGAAGAGGTAGAACTATTCATATTTGCAGATGGTGTAATCTTATACACAGAAAAACTCAAAGAATCAACAAGAAAGCTGCTGGAACTAATAGAAGATTTCAGCCAAGAAACAGGATAGAAGATTAACATACAAAAATCAGTTGGATTCCTCTGCTCCAAAAGAGAGAACTTTAAAAAGGAAATCACCAAATCAAAACCATTTACAATAGCCCTCAAGAAGATAAAATACTTACGAATAAATCTAACCAGGGAAGTAAAAGACCTATACAAAGAAAATTACAAAACACTACTGCAGGAAACCAAAAGAGACCTATGTAAGTGGAAAAACAAACCATGCACGTGACAGGAAGACTCAACGTTGTGAAAATGTTAGTATTATGCAAAGTGATCTATGGATACAATGTAATTCCAACCCAAATTCCAATGGCATTTTTTAACGAGATGGAGAAAAAAAAATCACCAACTTTATATGTAAAGGGAAGAGGCCTTGGATAAATAAAGCATTACTTAAGAAGAATAAAGTGGGGGGCCTCACACTACCTGATCTTAAAACCTATTATACAACCACCGTAATCAAAACAGACTGGCACTGGCATAACAATAGACAGATAGACCAATAGAACAGAATTGAGGACCCAGATGTAGTCAACCCGTTTATGAGCTGCTGATATTTGACAAAGGGCCAAAATCTATTAAATGGGGAAAAGACAGTGTCTTTAACAAATGGTGCTCGAAAAACTGAATGTCGATCTGTAAAAAAAATGAAACAAGATCCATACTTCACACCATACTCCAAAACTAATTCAAAATAGATCAAAGGCCTAAATATAAAACTTAAAATGATAAAGATCATTAAAGGAAAATAGGGACAATGCCATGGGCTGTAATAGATGGGAAAAATAGTATACAAACCATAAATAACAATACACCAGCACCGAAAGATAAACTAGATATCTGGGAGCTCTAAAAAACTAAACACTTATGCTCATCAAAAGATTTCACCAAAAGAGTAAAAAGACAATCTACAGACAGGGAAAAAATCTTGGCTAGGACATATCTGACAATGGTCTAATTTCTAAAATTTCCAAAATACTTCAACATCTCAACAACAAAAAGACAAATAATCCAATTAAAAACCAGGCAAAAGATAGGAAGAGACTTCACCAAAGAAGGCTTGCAGGCAGCTAACAGATACATGAGGGAATGCTCATGTTCATTAGTCGTTAGAGAAATGCAAATCAAAACTACAATGAGATACCATCTCACCCTGACAATACCGACATTAATTTAAAAAACAAAACAAACAAAAAAAAGCAGAAAATACCAAATGTTGGAGAGGCTGCAGAGAGATTGGAACTTTTACGCAGTGCTGGTGGAAATATAAAAATGTATAACCACTTTTTTTTCTTTTGCTTTTAGGATTTTATTTTGTTTTTTTGTTAGTTAACATATTGTTTTATGACATTGGTTACCAACTCCATGACATGTCAACACTCTCCCTTCTTGACCTTGGGTTCCAAATTACCAGCTTTCTTTTCCCCTCTTACCTTCTAGTCCTTGCCCCTGGGCTGGTGTCCAAAATAAAACACGAGGTGACTTTTCAGTATAAGAAAAGGCACTGCAACTACCTGATAGGGAATTCAAATCTATAATATTCAGAGCTATCCAACATTTGAAGCAAAAAGCAGACAAAAATGAGGAAAAGGCAGACAAAATCATGGAAAAGACAGACAAAACAATGGAAGAATTCAGGAAAATAATTCAGGAACAAAATGTCAAATTAAATTCACAACAAGAAATCATACAAAAACAACAATTAGATATCCAAAAGATAAATAACAAGATTTAAGAAATAGACAGTGTCTAACAACTACTTTTGAAAATGATATGGTCCTTCCTTAAAAAGCTAGAAATAGAAATATCATGCAATTCAGCAATCCCACTCCTAGGAATACACCCTAGAGAAATAAGAGCCGTCACACGAACAGACATATATACATTCATGTTCATAGCAGCACTATTCACAATAACAAAAAGATGGAAACAGCCCCAATGCCCATCAATAGACAAATGGATAACAAATTATGGTATGGTGCATATACAAAATGTAATAGTATGCAAGGATAAGAACAATGATGAATTCATGAAACAGCTCATAACACGGATGAATCTGGAGGGCATTATGCTGTGTGAAATAAGTCAATTACAAAAGGACAAATACTGTATGAGACAACTATTATAAAAATTCAAGAAAAGGTTTACAAACAGAAAAGAATATTCTTTGATGGTTACGAGAGTGGTGAGAGAGGGAGAGGGGAAATCAGTCACCAGATAGTAGACAACTGTCAACTTCGGTGAAGAGAAAGACAATACACAATATACGGGAATTCAGCACAACACGACCAAAGCAAAAATGTAGAAGTTTCCTAGACAGAACCAAAAAACTTGAGGGACCAAGTTGCTGGCATCTAGATCATAAAGAAAATGTTCTACATTCTACTTTGGTGAGTAGCATCTGTGGGTCTTAAAAGCTTGTGAGCACCATATAAGATATATTTATTTGTCCCATCTTTTCTGGAGCAAAGGAAAATGAAGAATACCAAAGACACAAGGAAAGTATTAGCCCAAAGGACCAGAGGAACACATGAACCAGTGCATCTAGCAGTCTGAGCCCAGAACTAGATGATGCCTGTTGTTGTTGTTAGGTGCTGTCCAGTTGGTTCCGACTCATATGGACCCTATGCACAACAGAACGAAACACTGCCCAGTCCTGCGCCATCCTTACAATCACTGTTACACTTGAGCCCATTGTTGCAGCCACTGTGTCAATCCATCTCGTTGAGGATCTTCCTCTTTTCTGCTGACCCTGTACTTTGCCAAGCATGATGTCCTTTTCCAGGGACTGATCCCTCCTGACAACATGTCCAAAGTATGTAAGACGCAGTCTCGCCATCCTTGCCTCTAAGGAGCATTCTGGCTGCACTTCTTCCAAGACAGATTTGTTCATTCTTTTGGCAGTCCACGGTATACTCAGTATTCTTTGCCAACACCACAATTCAAAGGCATCAACTCTTCTTCGGTCTTCCTTATTCATTGTCCAGCTTTCACATGCATATGATGCGGTTGAAAATACCATGGTTTGGGTCAGGCGCACCTTAGTCTTCAGGGTGACATCCTTGCTCTTCAACACTTTGAAGAAGTCCTTTGCAGCAGATTTACCTAATGCAATGCACCTTTTGATTTCTTGACTGCTGCTTCCATGGGTGTTGATTGTGGATCCAAGTAAAATGAAATCCTTGACAACTTCAATCTTTTCTCCATTTATCATGATGTTGCTCATTGGTCCAGTTGTGAGGATTTTTGTTTTCTTTATGTTGCAATCCATATGAGGGCTGTGATCTTTGATCTTCATCAGTAAGTGCTTCAAGTCCTCTTCACTTTCAGCAAGCAAGGTTGTGTCATCTTCATAAAGCAGGTTGTTAATGAGCCTTCCTCCCAATCCTAATGCCCCATTTTTCTTCATATAGTCCAGCTTCTCAGATTATTTGCCAGCAGACAGATTGAATAGGTATGGTGAAAGGATACAACCCTGATGCTTGATTTTAAACCATGGAGTATCCCCCTGTTCAAATGACTGCCTCTTGATCTATGTAAAGGTTCCTCATGAGCACAATTAAGTGTTCTGGAATTTCCATTCTTCATAACGTTATCCATAATTTTTTATGATCCACACAGTCGAATGCCTTTGCATAGTCTATAAAACACAGGTAAACATCTTTCTGGTATTCTCTGCTTTCAGCCAGGATCCATCTGACATCAGCAATGATATCCCTTGCTCCATGTCCTCTTCTGAATCTGGCTTGAATTTCTGGCAGTTCCCTGTCGATGTACTGCTGCAAACACTTTTGAATGACCGTGAGCAAAATTTAATTGTTTGTGATATTAAAGATATTGTTTGATAATTTCTGCATTCTGTTGGATCATTTTTCTTTGGAATGGGTAAAATATGGATCTCTTCCAGTTGGTTGGCCAGGTAGCTGTCTTCCAAATTTCTCTGCATAGATAAGTGACCACTTCCAGTATTGCATCCATTTTTAAACATCTCAATTGGTATTCTGTCAATTCCCGGAGCTTTGTTTCTCACCAGTGCTTTCAGTGCAGCTTGGATCTCTTCCTTCAGTACCATCGGTTCATGATCATGTGCTACCTCCTGAAATGTTTGAATGTCATCCAGTTCTTTTTGGAACATTGACTGTGTGTATTCCTTTCACCTTCTTGGATCATTTAATATTTGCCCCGTAGAATCCTTCAATATTGTAGTTTGAGGCTTGATTTTTTTTCTTCGGTTCTTTCAGCTTGAGAAATGCTGAGTGTGTTCTTCCCTTTTTGTTTTCTAACTCCAGGTCTTTGCATGTTTCATTATAATACTTTCCATCGTCTTTTCGAGCTACCCCTTGAAATTTTCTGTTCAGCTCTTTTACTTCATCATTCCTTCCTTTTGCTTTAGCTACTCTACGTCCAAGTGAGACTTTCAGAGTCTCTTCTGACATCCATTTTGGTCTTTTCTTTCTTTCCTGTCTTTTTAATGACCTTTTTGCTTTCTTCACATACGATATCCTTGATGTCATTCCACAGTTTGTCTGATCGTCAGTCATTAGTGTTCAATGCATAAATCTCTTCTTGAGATGGTCTCTAAATTCAGGTGGGATATACTCAAGGCTCTCATGGACTCGTTCTAATTTTAACTTCAACTTGAACTTGCATATGAGCAATTTAAGACCTGTTCCACAGTTAGCCCGTGGCCTTGTTCTGACTGATGATATTGAGATTTTCCGTTGTCTCTTTCTACAGATGTAGTCAATTTGATTGCTGTGTATTCCATCTGGCAAAGTCCACATGTATAGTATCCGTTTATGTTGTTGAAAAAAAGTATTTGCAATGAAGAAGTCGTTGGTCTTGCAAAATTCCATCACGTGATCTCTGGTGTCATTTGTATTACCAAGGCCATATTTTCCAACTACCAATCCTTCTTTGTTTCCAACCTTTGCATTACAATCACCAGCAATTATCAATGTGTTTTGATTGTATGTTTGATCAATTTTGACTGCAGAAGTTGGTAATAATCTTCAGTTTCTTCATCTTTGGCCTTAGTGGTTGGTGTGTTAATTTGAATAATAGTTGTATTAACTGGTCTGCCTTGTAAGCGTATGGATATTATCCTATCACTAGCGGCGGTGTACTTCAGCATAGGCATTGAGATGTTCTTTTTGATGACTAATGTGATGCCATTCATCTTCAATTTGTCCTTCCCAGCATTGTAGACCGTATGATTGTCTCATTCAAAATGACCAATACCAGTTGATTTCAGCTCACTCATGCCTAGGATATCAATATTTATGCATTCCATTTCATTGTAACATGTGTAAACACACATATATAGACACACACAAATGTATAACCAAAAAAAAAAGGAAGAAATACTCATAAGAATTACGGTCATCGTTTCTGCAATTAATTACCTGGTTGTAGCTGGTATTTAGAACTATATTATTCCACCTCACATTCCATACTCCCTTTGCCCTCAGCAAGCACCTCAACTAATTGCAGTTCTTTGAAGGTGGGGTCACCCAAACCTTAGTTCCTGAAGGATCTAGGCCTTTAGTAATTATTTTAAGAATTAGGTACCTGTAGTTTTTTTTAGTTTACATATGAGTCAGAATCAACTGAAAGGCAACAGGTTTGGTTTTTAGGTTTAGTTTACATTGACTTCAATTACAGGGCATATCAGTACTAAGAGACCCCCTAAGGGGGCCCAATTTCTCTTAGGTAATCAGAATCAATCACACCATCCAATATGGTAGCTCCCTTCTTTGCCTGTTGAACCAGAGGAGTGAGGAGCCCAATGTGGCAGGGCATTCTTAACATCCAATTCAATGGAATCAGTGTTGTGTCTCCTGATACAAGCATTATTGCTTCCTTTGGAACTAAAATCTCTAGATCAGCAGAGAA
Source organism: Elephas maximus indicus (assembly GCF_024166365.1). Lineage (NCBI taxonomy): Eukaryota > Metazoa > Chordata > Mammalia > Proboscidea > Elephantidae > Elephas > Elephas maximus. Next base: position 87,144,717 of record NC_064846.1, read on the forward strand.
TAAGGTCACAGGGACAAGAAGAAAAAATTTTGGAATGAGTCACTAGGGGTAACACTCCCACTTCCACCACTTGATTCCTGGACCAGTAAAACCTGGCTGTGGGAGAAACAATGCCATATATTAGGTCCTGGTTTAAAGAATACACAGACGTCTAGAGAACTTTGTACAAGCCCTGCAAGGCATTGCCACCTAGATTGCGCTGTAATTGAGTCTTTAAAAGGCCATTCTTTCATTCTATCAGGCCAACTGCTTCACAATGATGGGGGAACATGATAAGAACAGTGAATTCCATGGGCATGGGATCATTATCTCACTTAATTTGTTTTGAATTGAGTTCTTTGAAAAAAGGTGATGCTATCCTTGATGGTGGATAAGGCATTCTGTAAGTCCACAGACTGTAATTTTGGCAGAAGGATTGCATGCAAGGAAGGCAAATCTGTATCCAGAGTGTCGACTCCAATAAGAACAAAATGTCACCCTTTTCCTGATAGAAGTGGTTCAAATGTAGTTAACCGGCCACCACGTTGCTGGCTGATCATCCCAAGCAATGGTGTCATATTGGGGACTGTGTCAGTCTCTGCTGCTGGCAGATTGGACACTCAGCAGTGACATAGCCAACCTGGCCTTCGTGAGTGGAAGGAAGTCCATGTTGGTTAGTCCATGCATAACTTTCACTCCTGTCACCACAGCCACTTTGTTCACGAGCCCTTTGGGCAATGACAGGAGTTACTGGGGAAAGACCCTGACTGTTATCCACAGAATGCATCATCTTACCCACTCGACTGTAAAAGTAGCCCTTGTCTAGGTCAACCTTTGGTGAACTTTCATGTGAGACACAAATATCTTCACTTCTTTGGCTCATTCAGAGAAGTCTATCCACATATCTCTTCCTTATACAAATTTACTGATCATGGTCATTCCTAGTCCCTGACCTTCCAGCCTAAGCTTTGGCCACAACCCATGGATGGGTACACAATCGCTCTTCTGGCCATTTTCCCTTCCAAGCAAAATAAACATCAGGTGCACTACTTGAAGCCTGCCCACTGAGAGGATTTCCCTTCATCACTTCCCTTCAGGGAAGTCCCAGAAAGAGGCTAAAGTCCAGCAGCTATCTACTTTCAAATGGTACCTGCATATCACACACAACCATCTGTAAACCAAGCTCCAGTTTTTTCTTCCTCAGTCAACTGATCATAAGGAACTCCTTTTGAGGCCATAGGTGCAGAGTTGTAGGGGGAAGGTAATATGTCAGGAGTGGTGACCATGGGCATTTGATCCACTTCCTCATGTAACTTGTTTGTGCCTTCAGGGCTTCTCAAGCTCTATCTCGTATGTACCTCTTCCATTTGATGATGAAGTACTGCTGTACACATCCAATTTTATGACACTGCGGGTCAGACAACACCCAGTTCATGATGAGCAGCTCAGGCTGCATGGTAACTTGGTGGTCTACAGTTAAGCCTTAAGTCTCTACTAAGGCCCAGTAACAAGCCAAAAGACATTTCTCAAAATAGAGTAGTTATCTGCAGAGAGCGTTCAGGTTTCCTCCCAAATCCTAAAGGTATGCACTGTGATTCTACAATAGGAGGCTACCAAATACTCCAAACAACATCTTTATCTGCTACTGACACTTCAAGCACCATTGGATCAGCTGTATTAAATGATCCAAGTGACAGAAGAGCTTGCACAGCAGGCTGAACCTGTTGCAGAGCCTTCTCTTGTTCTGGGCCCCACTCAAAACTAGTAGCTTTCTCAATAACTTTGTTTATATACCTGAGTAACACACTCAAATGAGGGATACGTTGCCTCCAAAATAAAAAAATGCTTATCAGGCACTGTGTCTCCTTTTTTGTTGTAGGAGGTGCAGACGCAACACTTTATCCTTCATTTTAGAAGAAATACCCCATCAGGCTCCACACGACTGGATCCCTAGAAATTTCACTGAGGTGGAAGGTACCTGTATATTTGTCAGGTTAATTTTCCACCCTCTGGCACACAAATGTCTTACCAGTAAGTCTAGAGTTGTTGATACCTCTTTCTTACTAGGTCCAATCAGCACAATGTCCTCAATGTAATGAACCAGTGTGACATTTTATGTATGGGACAGATGATCAAGGTCCCTGAGGACTAATTATGACACAAGACTGGGAAGTTAATATATCCCTGGGTAGGACAGCGAAGATGTATTTCAAGCCTTGCCAGCTGAAGACAAAATGTTTCTGGCGGTCTTTAGAAATAGATATTGAGAAAAAGGTGTTGGACAGATCAATAGCTGCGTACCAGGTACGAGGAGATGTATTTATTTGCTCAAGGAATAAACCGCATCTTGAGCAGCAGCTGCAATTGCAGTCACAGCCTGGTTAAATTTACAATAATCCACTGTCATTCTCCAAGATCCACTTGTTTTTTGCACAGGCCAAATAGGTGAGTTAAATGGGGTTGCATCCTTCAAGTCCTTGATGGTGGCACTAATCTCTACAATCCCTCCAGGAATACAGTATTGTTTTTTATTTACTATTTTCTTAGGCAGAGGCAGTTCTAATGACTTCTGCTTGGCCTTTTCTACCATAATAGCCTTCACTCCACATGTCAGGGATCCAGTGTAGGGATTCTGCCATTTGCTGAGTATTTCTATTTCAATTATGCATTCTGAAACTGGAAAAATCACTACAGGATGGGTTCGGGGACCCACTGGACCCACTGTTAGATGGACATGAACTAAGACTCCATTTATAACCTGACCTACATATATCCCTATTCCGATTGGTGGGCCACAGTGATGTTTTGATTCGCCTTAAATTAGTGTTAGTTCAGAGCCATTGTCCAGTAATCTCCAAAAAGTCTGATTATTTCCTTTTCTGTAATGAACAGTCACTCTCATAAAAGGACTCAGATCCCTTTGGGGAAGGCTGGGAGAAAGATTAACGATTTAAATTGTTTACAGTGTAACGTGGTTCTTCCTCAAGGGTTCTTGGCCTCCCGTTCATTCAAGGGGTTGTGGATCTGTAAACTGGCTCAATTCTGGGAATTTATTGAGGGACTATGACTCTTTCTTTTGTGATTCAAGTTAGATTGTCATTCACTTAACACAGAACTCTTCCTCTTACATAGAACAAGTAAATATTTAGTAGGTTCACTTCCATTTCACTCTTAGGGATGCCATGACTAATTACCCTATGGCATAAGCCCATTCTAGTACATTATCCTGAGTACTGCTTTGACTCTGCTCTCCATTATGGTAGCCATGCCCATCTTGTCTTTGGCAATTAAGTGCCACCACTTCACCCCTGATACCCCAAAATCCAATCACCCTCATTGTAATTAGATTCCCCAACTCAGTGAAGGCAGTTCCCAGTGTAATATTTGGCCTACGTAGAAGGGCAATCACGTCAGTCTTCAAGGATGCTGAGGCTCGCTTCACAAATTTATTCCTCTCAGTTGTGTTGAAAGGTGTGTCCTCTGGGCACTCCCTGGGTGAGTCTGTGAGTCAAACATGAAAAATCCATTCCAAAATTGCAATTTCTTTGTTACTGTGGTTACCTTCTTTCACTGCCTATACCAAGGCAGCTCTGACATTTCAAATTCATTTGGCCATATTTTGTGTAGGCCATATTTGGGTCCATGTTACAGTCAACCAACCAAATAAACTATCAGATCCTTTTCTAACCTCTCAAGGTGAAACACTGAATGAAGAATCTCTATCTAGTGGGTCCATATCAATAAACTCAGACTGATCCAACTTTATGTTCCTTACACCATTATCCCACACCCTAATATCCATTCCAACACATATTCCCCACTTTTCTGTTTGTATACATTTTAAAAATCAAGAAGTTCTTTTGGAGCATAGCATACCTCCTTATAGGTCATACTTTGTACCTCACCTCTTGGGGCTTGCTGTGACTTGAGCCTAGTTTTAGGCCTAGAAGGAAAAATGGGTGGTGGGGTAGATTCTGCGGGTTTTCAGAAATCTCTTACAAGGCATCTGCCTCAGAGTGACACCTCAGGCACTGCCTCAGGCAATGCCCCAGGTAATGCCTTAGGCAAGGACTCCTCAGACTCATTTAGGTTAATTTTATCACATGAGTGTGGGAGGGCTGATTTTCCTGGCAAAGGTGACTTAACAGACAAAACTGGGTTAATTTCTTCAGATGCGGTGGAAAGGCTGGTTACATTGGCAATGGTGACTCAATAGAATTTAGGAACGCATTGTCTCTGGCTTCATCGATATCTGCCTATATATCTCCATCCCAAGTTTCAATATCTCATTTTTTTTCCCAATCAATGCCCTCACTTTAACTTCAAACATGTTTTGATGTTGGGAATTCATTTTGCACTGTAATTCAGTCACCCTTAGGATAAAACTCCAGGTTTGATTTTCAGCAGTATTAGCTCTGGTACCACAAGAAATAAGCTTTCTTTCAGGGCACAAATAGCAACTTTCTGGTCCTTTATGTTGCACTTGAGCTGGGATTTTGAAGCCCTGAGCTCGTCCTTCTCTTTCTCCACTTTATCTATCGAAAATAGGAGCAACAAACCAGCTTCATTGCACTTGTCAGTTTTGAGATAGGGAAGAAACAGGGACTGAGCCCCTAGACAAGGAGCCTTGCATCATCTGCAATTTACAACTTACTTAAAAAAAATATGTGCTTGGCTAATGATGCAAAGCCCCCATCCTTGAATGTGTGATAAGGAAAGAACAAACAATATACTCCCTTGTAAGATGTTTTTCAGAGAAACTGGCCCTGGAACATGCACAGACATCTGCAAGGTAACTGACAGATAACTACTGCCTGATGATTCCCAGAAAACCCACGAGTAGAGATGACACAATTATCCTACTCTAAACTATAAGAGCTGTGACCTCCCTGACTCTGACGAGTCATTCTTTTAGAGAGGCTTAGTCCTTCACTGACTTCTTTTGCTTGACTCAAGCAAAATAAAGCTTGCTGAAGATAAAGTGTGTCTTTTGCATGTATTCTTACTTGGGAAAAGACAAGGACCTTTTATGTCAGATTGGCTATTGGTAACAGTTTGATAAAAATTTTGAAAGATACCAAATACACATTCACCCAAAGCCTTGTTTCTCAAGTATTTGAGCCAAATGTGATGATGTATTGTGTATTAACAATACTTTACTACTGGAAATAGAGTCATTAATGCCTTTAAACCTAGCCAGACTTGAGAACCAATTCAGGAAACTCAGCTTTAACATTTTTATTCTTCTAGAACTACTCTCAGTACGAAATGTCTTAGTCTAGGTTCTCTACAGGAGCAAAACTAGTGAAATGTATACATAATTATGTACAGAGAGATATACTTCAAGGACATGGCTCACACAATTATGGGGCCTGGCAAATCACAAATCCATGGGTCTTGTGGCAAGCTGGAGGCCTCTGCTGGCTCACAACATTTCAGAGGCTGGTAAATCCAAGATCTGGAGGTCAGGTGGCAGGGTGAAGACTTCTGCAGGTTTATATGCCAGGAAATGGAGGACAGGTGATAAGAAGAATGCAGTGTTGAGACAGAGAGAGAGAGAGATCTTTGCCAGACATCCATTTATTTACTGGAGGCAGGCCACACCCCCTAGGGCTGCTTATATCAGATCACTAGATGGAAGGTGATTACATTACATTACATTATGGAAGAGTGCCTAGTCCAGTGTCTGCCAAACCACTGAGAATCATAGCCTAGCCAAGTTGACACATAACATTTACCATCACACCAGGTAAAACAATCAGTTACACATGCACAAACACACAAAACATAATCATGATACACTCCTCAGCTCAGGTGTGAAAAGTAATCACAAAGTCATAACAACATAAATAATGGCCACCAAGCCAAAATTTTTATTCTAACTATATTTGGAAGTTAGAGCAAAGGGAAGTAAGTAGTAGGGTGGTGTTGATGAATCAATAACATCAATAGATAAAGTCTAAAATAATCAATTATAAACATATTTTTAAAATGTATAGAGTTAAGTGCCAGGAAATAAAAAAAACTTAAATAGTTGAGTTTTCCTGTTAGTGTGATGAGCAGTAATATGAAAGGGACAGCTATTTTTTGTAAGACATTTCTTACTTATTAGTAATAATAATTGATAGGTAAATATTACTGTGATAAAAATAAAAAGTAAACCATAAAGTTTTAATACAACTTTTTTTTTTTCTGAAAAAACACTTGAATTTCCAGATTAAATGTACAAATCATGCCCAGGGAAAACTGATGTAATATTATCAGTATCAAGATGATATTGATGAAGTTACAGAGTAAGAAAGAATCCTATGGCATCTAGACTTAAAAAAAAAAAAGCTTATGTGCATGAATTATCATAATTTTAACAACTTTTTTTTTTTGGAAAAAAGTATAAGCAGAGGGATTAGTCTCTTTACACAAAAATTAGACAACTAATTTTTGTGTAAAGAGAGAAGAAAGTAAAGGATAAATGAGGACACTATACAATATAATATAAATGATTTATTGTTAGCAGTAAGTCATAATGTTCAATTACAAAGAACATACAATTTGCACATATGCACAAATTTCAAGACATAAAGATCAAAAGAATTCAAATTAGTTTTATAAAACTAACCTTCCACTGAAACCCAAAATTAACAATAAAAAAAACTTTCAGACCAATTTCAATAAATATCACTACAAAAATCTTAAATCAAATATTAACAAATATGATGTAGCCATACAGTAGAGTCATGAGATTAAGTTCTAAAGTCAGCAAATAAATTAAAAACAGAGGATAATCCAAATCACCCTTTAAAATTCTTTATATTGCCTGTAAAGTATGGTATATATGAATTTGTGCTTATAACTCTACAGTAATATGTCTATCCTTACAGTATACGTTTGTTTTCTCCAGCATGGGCGCAATTCACTGATTCTGTTGTTGAACATCATATGAAGTTGTTGGCTTGGTTTAGGGACTATGGTGTATGATAAATACCTTAAACATTAGAGTTGGAATCTAGTGAAGGAAAAGCAAATTAATGTTTCATATGTCAAGCTCATTCTAGGACACACTTTTATGTGGAATGGTAGGTGGTCACTTGTAATATTTAAAATGATGTTTTATCTCTTCTCTCTTTCTCAGCCATTCTCTTTCTCTCATCAACCTCTCTCTCTGAATTTGGTTGAATTTACATGAGTTAAATGTGCTTGTGAAATAAGCCTATCGTACTTTAGAAGAACAGTACCCTATAATCAAATGCAATTTATTCCAGGAGTGCAAGGATAGTTAAATATTATAAAATTTATTAATATATTGAATATGCTGAATATAATCTATTCTCCAAGGTATTAGTTCAAAGATTTTTTTAAAAAGTTCAATATATGTCAAAAAGCCATTTAACAAAATCCACATCCCATTACTGGATCTTAAAAAATTATAATAAAGTTAAGAGAGATGCGATTAAAGGAACAACCAGAAGAGAAATAATAAGACTGCTGAAGCATTGTGAAGAATGCAACAATGTTACTGAAAAATTTGTGCAGAAATTATTGAATGGGAAGCTAACCTGCTGTGTAAACTTTCACTTAAAATGCAATAAAATATTGTTTTTTTTTTTAAGGAGATGTGTTGGACCTATATGAAGAAAATTAAAAATTCTACTTAGGATAAGAATCAAGAAAGAAGATTTGACAAAATGGAAAGACATTTTATTATTGAATAAAAAGAAAAGAGTTGCATTTGTAGAAGGTGTAACTTATCCCTAAATCATCCTGTAAATCCAATATAATATCAATGAAAACTCAAACAATATTATTTTTTCAATTTTAGAAATGTATGCTAAAGTTTATCTAAAAAAAAAAAGTACATGCAAAGATAGCCAAAAAATAAAGCAAGAAGGCTAAACTAACCCTACCAGATAATTAAAAACAGTCTGATACCGCCCCATGAATAAATAGGTCAATGAAACAGAATAAAAAGTCTAGAAGTAGACTGAATAAATATGAAATTCAGAATATTACACGGAAGATATTTTAAATCAGCAGAGAGATGTTAGGTAAATTAATAAATCAAATTAGGCCAACTGGCCAGTCACTTGGGTAAAAAATGTTAATTTTCTTCTTTACCCTTTACAGCAATATAAGGTAAAGATGAAACAAAGCTACAAGAAAAAAAAAATAAATAAATATTATCGAAGCACTCTTAGAAGGAATACTGAGTGCCTTTTTGAAAAAAATCCTGTGGGGAGGGGAATTAGTCTAAGCATGACAGAAGACAGAATCATTATTGAAAAAGATGAATATGACTCTTAAAACCTTCTACAAGAAAAATATCATAAAGAAAATTTTAAAAAACTAAAAATTATAAAAAAACACATATAACAAAAATCTAATTTCTGTAATATACAGACAGCTTATAAATCAATAGAAAAAAAGAAATTGATAGAAAAATCAGAAATAGTTTGAAAAAAATTTTTTTTAATTGGCCAATAAGCATATAAAGATGTTTCACCTCACTCATTTAAAGAAATGCAAATATAAATAATAAGATAACACCACTTTTCAACCACCCAATTGGGAAATATTCAAACTTTCATGATATTCATATCTTGCTCACCCTGCACACTGTTGATCAAAATTTTACAAGTACGTACCTTTCGAAACAGCAATTACACTAATAAAATTTTATCTATCAGTATCCTCACAGAAGTATCTAACAATATGTATACAAAGATGTCTATGCAGCATTGTTAATGATAGCAAAATGTAGAATCAATTAATTATTATTCAGTGAGGGATAAGTTAAATAAATTGTCATACATTTATATTGTGGACTATAAGGGAGCTGTTAAAAAGTATAAGGTACATCTCTGTGTGCTGCTCTGAGAAAATGGAGATATATTACTAAGGGAAAACAAGGAAAGTCCAGAACAGTAAATAGATCATAATTTCCTTTCACTTTTTGTAAAAAATGATTGTGACAGGCCTGCCTCCTGGTATTCACATTTTTGTGTAATCCCCTCCTTGGAGTGTGAGTGACTTGCTTCTAACCAATAAGAATATGGCAAAGGTGACGGGTTGTAGGTGATTATTTAAACATTATTACTTTACATAAGATTGTAAGACCCATCTTGTGAAGATATGCATTCTCCTTTGCTGGGAAGGCCTACCTGACAAGGAACTGAAGGCAGCCACTGGCTGACAACCAGCATAAAACTGAAGCCTCTAGTCCAACATCCTACAAAGAATTGAATGGTGCTAACAATCACGTGAACTTGGAAGAGAATTCTTCAGAATTCAATCTCAGATGAGACAGCAGCCCCAGCCTACACCTTGGTTACAGTTTTGAGAGTGAGTCCCTAAGGCAGAGGACCCAGTTAAGCTATACCAAGACTCCGGACTCACCAAAACTGTGACATAATAAATGTATGTTGTTTTGAAATGCTGTTTGTGACATTGTTATACAGCAATAGATGACTAATTTAATTTTACGTATGTATAACCTATCATAGAACATTTCTAAAAGGATAAACCAGAACTTAGTGACTACCTATGGAAAGTGGGACAAGGGATCAGGGTAAGAGAGATAGTTTTACTTCTCACTTTAAACACACTTCAAACATTTGTAAAAATAATCAGGAGTATTATTACTTTTATTTTGAAAATGAAAATAAGGCAAGAATGGGCACTCTGTACAAATGGCAAGAGGAATACCGAAATCTTTAGTTATGATACCATGCAAATTATTGGGTCAATGATACCCACTTTACCCCCGCTTCTTATTTTAAAGATGGAGAAACTGAGATGCAACCAAGAGAAATGACTTATTATTTATACTTTATATACTACCCAAAAGTCTTTGTGAAGCTCACAATGAAAGAAACAGACATACTAGGGCAATTAAAAAAGAGCAAGAACTATGTAATGGAGAGGGGAAGAACATAGTCATAATCAGAAACAGGCTAAAAAGGTAGATGCCAAAACTCAGTAGAAACTTTATCTTTGAATTCCTAAGGAGACAAGGCAAAAAGGGAAATACACCAAGTTACATAGTTCTTATTATCTGATAAAGAAATGCATCCCAATGTGCCAAAGGAAACAGCCTTCTTCATAACACAAAACTCAAATGAATAGATCTTGTAAATTCTTATGGACAGAATATTTTTACCCTGCATACAAATGAATCAGAACATGGAATTTGGTGTTTGACAGGGCCAGGCTTAAAGTCCAGCAAATCACTTTTTTTTTTTTATCATGTTCTTTAAGCCTGTTTCCTCATTTGTAAAAATCATGATAATAATACGATAAAATAATATATGTAAACTTCTTACTCCATTGCCTGTCACATATTAAGTGCTCAATAATTATTGGAGTTATGTGTATATGTGTGTCTTTGAAATAGTTATCTTACCAAAAATACGTAAGTATTTTTCATATTGTCATTTGCCATATTGATCCTCAGTGAAAAGTCAAGGAGAAGATATTAAAATATATTTCTGTGAGGGAATGTTAAGGATAGATGAAGTAAGTTTTCCAAGGTCACAGAACCAGTATGTGCTACAGCCTGAACTAAAACCCAGGTCTCCTGATTTCTGGATCAGCGCTTCTTTCACCATTCCATGCTGCTGCTTGAAGGAATCAGAGCTCGACTTGACTGGATGGTGAGAATTGCATTGCCTGCAATTGTTTTCTCCATCCATTTGCTTCTGCCTATTCCTAGTTGTGCAACAAAGAAAATGGGTGTTGTTTATTATCGTAAGATTACTGAGATCTGAGTAGGAAAGGAATTCCCACTAGTTTCACATACCCATTTTATTAGCTGTTTTCCTCACTGCAGGTCTGTATGTGCCACATGTTACACTGTTTTGTTTTGCCTTGCTTAAACTAGCACCAAAGCTTGCAATTTGATGCTGCCTTAACTAACCCCCCCCAACCCGTCCACAGGCAGGGTGTCAGGAGGGCACTCTTCTGGCATGTGCCTTCCCTCCTGGACACACGTTTGTCAAACTGTCACTCAACTTTTCAGACCATTAATTTGTTAGCCGATTTTCCACAGGCCTTGTAAGGGCATAACCTCCCTGATGGTCCTACACAATTCCAGATTTCCAATTCAATGGTATTTTGGCTTGGAACCACTAGGGTCTGAGGACTTTGGACTTTTATTGCAGGTGGCTGGTGAGATGGGGCTGGTGGTGTGGGAGTGTGTGGGTGCAGATAACAGACCTCCGTGCAAGGCTAGAAGACTAATAGCCAAAAGCAGCTATAATCAGATGCTTCTTCAAGACACCAACGAATTATTTAGACACGCTATTTATTATTTGGGGCCCTGGTGGCACAGTGGTTAAAGCACTTGGCTGCTAACTGAAAAGTCAGGAGTTCTAGCCCGTTGGTGAAGCCACAGGAGAAAGATGTGGTAATCTGCTCCCACAAAAGATTTACAGCCTTGAAAATCCAATAGGGCAGCTCTACTCTGTCCTATAGGGTAAATGTGAGTCTGAATAGATGCAGTGGGTCTGGGTTTGGGGTATTTACTATTTGGTGAACCCCAAGGAAAGTTTTAATAGAGAGGATTTGGGAGGGTTGGTGGAGAGGACACAAAAGAAATAGAAGTGGGTGGAATGCAACAGCATTAGGCAACATGGCCTAATTAAAACTCATGCCTGACACACAACGTGGAACTTTATTCTCAGTCATTTGCATCGAGAGTGGGTAGAAATAAAATGGTAAAAAGATAAAGGACCTAAATTTTCAAAGGCAGGATTTAAAGTGGATAGGACTTTGAGGGCCCTGCAGAAATTTGTAGGAAGGACTTCTATTCCAATTTAAAATTTCTTCGGAGTAAGTGATTCAATTCATTTAATACATGTTAGGCAAGTTTATGTCTTGCTAATTCTCTAAGTGCTTTAGAATAGCTCATGGATTACAGCTTCTAGGTATGATTACAAGTTGTTTCTCTCACTGAACTTGGCCAAATTTAATATACCTTATAAATCATGTGGTTTCATATATGCACTCCCACTAGCTCTATCCTCTAGTATTATTGCCTGGAAGAACCTTACACTTGGGGATAGCAGAGACTCATTGTCTTAGTGACCTACGGAAGTTGTTTCATCGGGAGCACAGTAACTTGGGCAACCGGTTCTGCCTATACTTGCTATGAGCCATGAGGATGGGACTTACCCAGATGAGAAGATGGAAGAACAAAAAAGTGAAATGTAGTCTGCATACTTGAAGTACAACCTTTCCTAGGATTATTTTCATTTTAAGGAGGAAATTTGAAGCACTCATGTCTTGGTTATCCAGTGCTGCTATAACAGAAATACCAAGTGGGTAGCTGTAATAAACAGAAATCTATTTTTTCACACTTTAGGAGGCTAGAAGTCTGAATTCAGGGTGTGGGCTCTAGGCGAGGGCTTTCTCTCTCTGTCAGCTCAGAGGAAGATTGTTGTCTCTTTGAGCTTCTGTTCCTGGGTGATCTTCTTGTAGGCTGGCATCTCTTTTCTCCCATCTCTGCTCTCTCCCTTGCTTCTTTAATCAATTTTACATCTCAAAAAAGATAGACTCAAGATACACCCTAGTCTTTCTTCATTAGCATAACAAATACAACCTAATTCTCATTAATATAACCTAAACTTGCTTCATTAACAAAACACAGACCATTCGCAAATAGGATTATAATCATAGGCGGAGTTTAGGATTTACAACACACACTTTTGGGGGACACAATTCAATCCATACCAACTCACAAATTTTCTGAGATTCCCACCCAGTTAATCTTTAATGGTGGCATTTCAGACACCACAACAGGACACACACATGATTCCTCAAAATTTATACAGTAGCATGAGGGACAGAAATTCTGGCCCTCCGGCTCTTTCTTCCCTTGAGTTTGCCTTTCTTATTAATTGTGTCATTGTTTTTTTTTCTTTTACTTGTATCATGGATTGAATTGTGTCTCCCCAAAATATAAGTCACCTTGGTTAGGCCATGATTTCCAGTATCATGTGGTTGTCCTCCATTTTTTGATTGTAACTTTATGTTAAAGAGGATTAGGGTAAGATTGTAACACACTTACTAAGGTCACATCTCTGATCCAATGTAAATGGAGTTTCCCTGAACTGTGGCCTGCACCACCTTTTATCTTACAAGAAATAAAAGGGAAGGGAAGCAACCAGAGAGGGGGGACCTCATACCACTAAGAAAGCAGAGTCAGGAGAGGAGCGTGTCCTTTGGATCTGGGGTTCCTGCCCAGAGAAACTTCTAGGCCAGGAGAACATTGATGACAAGGACCTTCCTCCAGAGCTGACAGAGAAAGCCTTCCCCCTGGAGCTGATACCCTGAATTTGGACTTCTAGCTACTAGACTATGAGAAAATTAATTTCTCTTTGTTAAAGCCATTCACTTGTGGTATTTCTGTTATAGCAGCACTAGATAATAAGACAACTTGTCTGTCTCACTAGTTTGTAAACTCCATGCAGGTAGGGACCATCTGTATCTCAAGTGCCTGATTCATAATAGCTTCTCAATAAATACTTGTTGAATGAATGAATTAATTAACAATTAGTTGAATAGAAGAAGCATTCTGAATTCCCAGCCATTGGCTATGAGTCTTTTCTCTGAGCTCTGGTCCCCATGTTCTTTAGTCTGGATACAGTTAGTTTGCTTTTGTTTTGTTTTAACTTGTGATCCAAAATAGAAAAATGAGTTAGATAATAGCCATGGTGCTCTTAGGCTCAGCTATAGAATTTTCAGTATTTCTGCAGTTTCAGAAAACAACACTCAGAGGGGTTAGAATAAACAATGTGTATATTGGTTCCCAATTTGTTTTTTCCACTTTTGAAGAATTTCCTTTCCCCTTTCATGTACATGTTCCAAAGAGCCTCAGAGTCCTGAAATGGAGGTTTCTTGTATGTCACATTTCAGAGCCAAATCTCCCATGTCTTTGAAATATTGAAGTCCATCCAACCCCCACTAGGCCTTGTTTGTTGATTGGGTCACAGAAGTTCCTTAAAATGAAAGGATCAATACTCAAGGTAATGTAACTCAATTTTCTTGGATTTAGCAGCTGCAGCACTGCAAATGCTTTCAAAATTGATCTTTAGGCCATTGGACAACGGGATCCTTGACACTGTTATAGATTTTGTGCTGGCATGTTCACCAGCTACTTTAAATGGACCCACATTGTCTTTACCTGTTTTTCTTAGAAGGATTAGATGTGTCCCACCAAGCTCAATGCCCTTGACCGTAAGCACCTTACGTTGACCATGACATAAAGTAACTTAGTTCAGCCTGCCACATATGCTTTGTAGATACACTAATATAGTTGTTTCATGGGAACAACAGCAGCAGGGGCTTCATGCAAACAGAGACCTTCTATGTCTTACTCATTGTTGTATCCTCAGAACATAGAAGAGTGCTAAGCACCTGGTAGACATTCAGTAAACACTTGTTTAATGATTAAATGAATGAATCCCTCAAATATAAACTCCCTCTAAATATAAAAAAATTTAAAAACATTGACAATAATGCACCCAAAGAAACAGTTCATAAATGGATGACTATGTAGTCTCATTTATATTCAAATTTAAATCATGGAGTCCAAGTGTAGTTTAAGGAACATGTTAGTATAGCAGTAGTTGTGACCTAATCAACAGCATTGTATTTTGTGGAAACAGACTATGTATGGCCACAAGAGAGCTATGTTTGCAAGGCATTTAGGAAAGTCTGAACAGAAAGAGGGACATTTTTTCAGTGACTTTCCAGCTCGCCAATGGGAAGGGTGACCTAACCAGCTGACCAAGGTATCCTATTTTCAGGTTTATCTCCACAGTGGAAGAGATGCTTTCGGTTATTCTAGTTAAATGTATGTCTTAGTCAACTAAGACTATCCAGCATACGCTTCTTGTTTTGGTTCTGTGCTTAACAGGAAACCTCCAGGTTATAATTTCATTCATTCAATAATTTAAGAAATATATAACATATACAACTTTGTCTAGGTATATTCTAGGATTCCCCTGCATGTCTGTCAGTTTGTCGTACTGTGGGGGCTTGTGTGTCGCTGTGATGCTGGAAGCTATGCCACCAGTATTCAGATACCAGCAGGGTCACCTATGGAGGACAGGCTTCAGCTGAGCTTTCAGCCTAAGACAGACTAGAAAAAAAGACCCAGCAGTCTATTTCTGAAAAGCATCAGCCAGTGAGAACCTTATGAATAGCAGCGGAACATTGTCTGATATAGTGCTGGAAGATGAGCCCCCCAGGTTGGAAGGCACACAAAAGATGACTGGGGAAGAGCTGCCTCCTCAAAGTAGAGTCGACCTTAATGACGTGGATGAAGTAAAGCTTCCGGGACCTTCATTTGCTGATGTGGCATGACTCAAAATGAGAAGAAACAGCTGCAAACATCCATTAAAAATCGGAACCTGGAATATACGAAGTATGAATCTAGGAAAATTAGAAATCATCAAAAATGAAACGGAATGCATAAACATCGATATCCTAGGCATTAGTGAGCTGAAATGGACTGGTATTGACCATTTTGAATTGGACAATCATATAGTTTACTATGCTGGAACTGACAGCTTGAAGAGGAATGGTGTTGCATTCATCATCAAAAAGAACATTTCAAGATCTATCCTGAAGTATGATGCTGTCAGTGATAGGATAATATACATACTCCTACAAGGAAGACCAGTTAATACGACTATTATTCAAGAATACGCACCAACCACTAGGGCCAAAGACGAAAAAATAGAAAATTTTAATCACCTGCTGCAGTCTGAAATTGATCGAACATGCAATCAAGTTGTACGGATAATTACTGGTGATTGGAATGCGAAAGTTGGAAACAAAGAAGGATCAGTAGTTGGAAAATATGGCTTTGGTGATAGAAACAATGCCGGAGATTGCATGATAGAATTTTGCAAGACCAGAGACTTCTTCATTGCAAATACCTTCTTTCACCAATGTAAACAGTGACTATACACCTGGACCTCGCCAGATGGAGCACACAGAAACCAAATTGACTACATCTGTGGAAAGAGACGATGGAAAAGCTCAATATCATCAGTCAGAACAAGGCCAGGGGCCGACTGTGGAACAGAACATCAATTGCTTATATGCAAGCTCAAGCTGAACCTGAAGAAAATCAGAGCAAGTCCATAAGAGCCAAAATATGACCATGAGTATACCCCACCTGAATTTAGAGACCATCTGAAGAATAGATTTGACACACTGAACACTAGTGGCCAAAGACCAGACAAGTTGTGGAAAGACATCAGGAACATCATCCATGAAGAAAGCAAGAGGTCATTGAAAAGACAGGAAAGAAAGAAAAGACCAAGATGGATGTCAGAGGAGACTCTGAAACTTTGTCTCGAACATCGAGCAGCTAAAGCAAAAGGAAGAATTGATGAAGTAAAAGAACTGAACAGAAGATTTTAAAGGGCCTCTCGAGAAGACAAAGTAAAGTATTATAATGACATGCGCAAGGAGCTGGAGATGGAAAACCAAAAGGGAAGAACACGCTCAGCGTTTCTCAAGCTGAAAGAACTGAAGAAAAAATTTAAGCCTCGAGTTGCAATAGTGAAGGATTCCATGGGGAAAATATTAAACGACACAGGAAACATCAAAAGAAAATGGAAGGAATATACAGAGTCATTATACCAAAAAGAATCAATGTTCAACCATTTCAAGAGGTGGCATATGATCAGGAACCAATGGTACTGAAGGAAGAAGTCCAAGCTGCTCTGAAGGCATTGGCAAAAAACAAGGTTCCAGGAACTGATGGAATATCAATTGAGATGTTTCAACAAACAAATGCAGCATTGGAGGTGCTCACTCGTCTATGCCGAGAAATATGGAAGACAGCTTCCTGGCCAACTGACTGGAAGAGATCCATATTTATGCCCAGTCCCAAGAAAGGTGAGCCAACCACATGTGGAAATTGTAGAACAATATCATTAATATCACACATAAGCAAAATTTTGCTGAAGATCATTCAAAAACAGCTGCAGCAGTCGACAGGGAACTGCCAGAAATTCAGGCTGGTTTCAGAAGGGGACGTGGAACCAGGGATATCATTGCTGCTGTCAGATGGATCCTGGCTGAAAGCAGAGAATACCAGAAGGATGTTTACCTGTGTTTTATTGACTGTGCAAAGGTATTTGACAACAGGGGCTAGGAATACAACATTAAACAGGATAATAAAATCCTCTGACCTAAAGACATTTACATTACAGAAAAAGACAAAAAATGAAAATTAAACAAGAAAAATCAGTGATGAATGCTACGAAGACAATAAAATCAAGTAATGTGATAGATAGTAACTGGATGAGGAAGAGGGAGATTATGGAGGAGATGAGTACAGGTCTCTGAGGAGATGGTATTTGAGCTGAGATACAAGTGATGAGAAGCAAGCCATGTAAGACATGAATAAAGAGTACTCCAGGAAGAGGGGACAGCATATGCAAAGAATCTGAGGTAGCAAACAGCTTAAAGTCTTAGAGGAACATAAAGATCAATGTAAGAGCATGGGGGAATACTGTATGATGTGAGGTGTGAGAGGTAGGTAAGAGCCTGATGTTGTTGAGTTTTGTGGATGAGTAATTTGGAATTTATCTTAACTGTAATGGAAAAACATCAGAAGATTTTAAGCGGAATGTCATTATTCATGCTTTAAAAAGATCACCAGCTTATCTGTAGAGAGTGAATTGGTGAGGGGGGGAAGAAAGAGTAAAAGCTTGCTATAATATACGCATAAGGTGGAATACCAATTGAGATGTTTCAACAAACGAATGCAGTGCTGGATGTGCTCATTCGTCTATGCCAAGAAACTTGGAAGACAGCTACCTGGCAAACTGACTGGAAGGGATTCATATTTGTGCCATTCCAAATAAAGTTGATCCAATAAAATGTGGAAACTATTGAACAATATCATTAATATCATATGGAAGTAAAATTTTGCTGAAGATAATTCAAAAGTGGTTTCAGCAGTACATCAACAGGGAACTGCCAGAAATTCAAGCTGGATTCAGAAGAGGATGTTGAATAAGAGGTATCATTGCTGATGTCAGATAGATCCTGGATGAAAGCAGAGACTACCAGAAAGATGTTGACCTGTGCTTTATTGACTGCATAGATCATAACAAAATATGGATAACATTGTGAAGAATGGAAATTTCAGGACACTTAATTGTGTTCACGAGGAACCTGTACATAGATCATTTGAACAGAACAAGGGAATATTGGTTAAAATCAGGAAAGGTGTGCGCCAGGGTTGTATCCTTTCGCCATACATATTTTATGTGTATGCTGAGCAAATAATCCAAGAAGCTGGACTGTATGAAGAAGAGCGGGCCATCAAGACACATTAACAACCTGCATTATACAGATAACATCACCTTGCTCACAGAAAGCAAAGAGGAATTGAAGCACTTACCGAAGATCAAAGACCTCAGCCTTCAGTATGAATTACACCTCAAAATATAGAAAACAAAAATCCTCATAACTGAACCAATAGGAAACATCATGATAAACGGAGGAAATATTGACATTGTCAAGCATTTCATTTTACTTGTATCCACAACCAATGACCATAGAAGCAGCAGTGAAGAAATCAAACGACGTATTGTGTTGAGCAAATCTGCTGCAAAAGATCTCTTTAAAGTGTTTCAAAGCAGTCACTTTGAGGAGTAAGGTGCATCTGACCTAAGCCATGGTATTTTCAATTGCCACATATGCATGTTAAAGCTGGACAATGAATAAGGAAGACCTAAGAAGAATTGATGCTTTCGAACTATTTTTTTGGTGACGAATATTGAATATACCATGGATTGCCAGAAGAATGAGCAAATCTGTCTTGGAAGAAGCACAGCCATAATGCTCCTTAGAAGTGAGGATGATGAGACTTCTTCTCATGTAGTCTGGACATGTTATCAGGAGAGCCCAATCCCTGGAGAAGGACATCATGTTTAGTAAAATCAGCAAAAATGAGGAATACCCTCAAGGAGATGGATTGACACAGTAGCTGTAACGATGGGCTCAAACATAGCAACGATTATGAGGATGGCACAGGACTGTGCAGTGTTTATTCTGTTGTACATAGGATTTCTATGAGTCGAGTCATCCTGATGGCACCTAACAAGAACAACGAGGTGATGCTGGCTTGGACTAGTGACGTAGCAGTGGAGGTGGTTGGAAGTGGTTGGATTCTGGTTATATTTCGGATATAGAGCAATGATAGGACTTGCTGATGGATTGGACGTGGATGTGAGGAAAAGAGAGGAGTCAAGGATAACTTCTAGGTTTTTGGCCTGAGTGACTGAATGAACTGTGATACAATCTACTAAGATGGGGAATATTGACAGAGGAGTAGGATTGTGTGTGTGTGTGCATGTGTGTGTGGGCAGGAATAAAGGATATTCTAACTAGCTTTCCTACAGAGGTGAGAATTTTTGAATCAGAGACAAGATAGTATAGAAGCTAAGAGTATGGATGTTAGAATTTTATTTATTAACCTCTTATTAGCTAGGTGGCTTTTGGGCAAGCTACATGATTTATTATTTCTTCAGTTTTCTTATCTATAAACTATGCATAAAAATAGTACACATCTCATAGGGTTGTTGTGAAGATTAGACGAAATAATACATGTAAGTGCTTAACCCAGTGGCTGGAATGTAATAACTGCTGAAATAAATGGAAGCTATTGTTATAATTTGTATGTATTACTTGGCAATTACAAAAATTTTAGTTTTCCAAGCTTTTTAAATTTATATTCTCTCTTTTGACCTTCCTTGTATGCTTATGAAGAAAATGGGGTAAAAGTTACAAATGTAATTTGTCCAAGTTCAGCCAGCTACTGAGTGGCAGAACAAAGATTACATTACTGTATTTAACTCTAAATTCTTAAATTCCTATTCTGGGTTGCACCTTATGAATTTGATTAGAGTTCTTAGTACCCCTGATTCTGGTCTACCCTGACAGTAATGAAAAAATTAAAGATATAAATCTATAAAGTTGAGTACCTGTTTTAATGACCTTCCTCTGTCATCACTATGTAATTTTGCCCCAAATACATTAATTTCCTTTCTTTCTTAACTCTTCTTCTTAGTAGGCTATGCTTAGTGTTTGGCTAGGTTTGTTGCCCTCAACGACATTTGTTCTTTACTTTGAATCACGAAATTCCACACAGGGTTCTTTAAGGACAATGAATTCGATTCAGTAGTGAAATTATAATGGAAGTAAATAGAATAGAAAATAATATTAAAGTGCATTTCATGAAGAAAGGATAAAGTGTTCTATCAGGAAACTTATGTTTAAATCCATAAATATATATACACTGTGTTTTAATGTAAAATATGTTTCATATTGTGAGTCATGGTGAAAAAGTATAGAAAGCCCATAATACAGTTGTCTGCTCTTTTTTAATGATGAGGAAATTGAGTTCAGTGGGAGGCAGTCTCTTGCCCAGATTCACGCAAATGGTTGGTAGCAAGTAAATTTAGGATTCAGATCTGTTGACTCCCTTCCATCCAGGGCTTTTTTTTTTCTGTACTTTAGATGATGGTTTACAAAACAAATTAACTTCTCATTAAATAGTTTGTACACATATTGTTTTATGACATTGGTTAACAACCCCATGACATGTCAACACTCTCCCTTCTCGAACTTGGGTTCCCTTTTACCAGCTTTCCTGTTCCCTTCTGTCTTCTAGTCTTTGCCCCTGCCTGGGCTGGTGTGCCCTTTTAGTCTTATTTTGTTTTATGGGCTTGTCTAATCTTTGGCTAAAGGGTAAACCTCAGGAGTGACTTAATTACTGAGCTAAAAGGGTTTCTGGGGGCCATACTCTAGGAGTTTCTCCAATGTCTGTCAGACCAGTAAGTCTGGTCTTTTTTTGTGAGTTAGAATTTTGTTCTACATTTTCCTTCAGCTCTGTGTGGCACCCTCTATTGTGATCCCTGTCAGAGCAGTCGGTGGTGGTAGCCGGGTACCATATAGTTGTACTGTATCCAGTCTGGTGGAAGCTGTGGTAAAAAAAAAAGGGATCTATTAGTTCTTTGGACTAACCTTTCCCTTGTATCTTTAGTTTTCTTCATTCTCCCTTGCTACCGAAGGGGTGAGACCAGTGTTCTATCTTAGATGGCCACTCACAGGCTTTTAAGACCCCAGACGCTACTCACCAACATAGAACGCTTACAGACAAAATTTAAGGGAAAGCACTGACACACGAAGACTCTTTTTTATTATGAGTCCATGTTTATTAGGAGTGAGATTCCGTATCACCTTATTCCACTTCAAACCAAAGTTGATACTTATACGCACACAAAGAAAATGCACATAATTGGGCTGGGTATCCAAATACCCCTGTTCATCTACGTCAGCTTAAGAAATTTCCTTTACAGTTCTGTGAAGTACTCCTACAAGATTGTATTAGTTATGTATAGCTTTGTAACATATTACTCTCAAACCTAGCAGTTTAAAACAGGCAAACATTTACACCTACTCCTCACTTATCGATTATCTTGTCTGTTATTTTGCATTTACAACAGTAATAAAAAATCTACTATCTGTCTATTTTGTACATAAAGGGGGTGGTGGGCATGGCGGCAATGGCTATGGACTGTCTCCTCCCTCAAGGAGAGTCTTTGGGCAGCTTCCAGGAAGCTGGGCTGAGCTGCCCCTAACCCTCCACTCCCTCCTGCTGGCAGGGACTCTGCATCCAGCTGCTGCTCAGGGGAATGCACAGCCACAAACAAGCCCCTGTTCTGGATTCCCAGCTCTTATGTGGCCTGAGGCCCTGCACCTCAAAATTGCTGAGGTGTGAGAAGGGAGGAAATAAAGAGGCATTGGAGAAGATGTTTGAAAGAAATATGTGTTAGTTTAATGACATCCCAAAGTGGGCAGAATGGGGCCTGAAGCCTCTGCCTCATTTGGGCCGTGTGCATGGCCAGGCTCCCAGTGCCCTCACAGGAAACCCCAAGCCTTGATGACTCACCAGGCCTAGGGGGTGGAGAAGTCTCCCAGATTGTGAATTCAGGGCTTGCAGGGGTGGGAGTGGAACCCTGGAGGTTCCTCCTAAGGGAAGCTCTGACCCAGCACAGGAGGAAGATGAAGTGGTTAAGCTGTGGGCCTTCCAGTCACACAGCCCAGATTTATTCAGCTTTATCTCCTCCAAGACTTCTTCTCCTCAGAGGAATAACCCATAACTGGACTCAGCACGGTGATGATCATATCAGTAAGCTCTAGCTGTTATTATTTATATGATCATATTAAAAAAAAATCAGGCAAATGGATGATCTGAAAACAGAAAAAAAATCTATTTTCACATAACAACCCAGTCTTTGGAGCCTAACCATATCAATAAGTGAGGAGTGGGTGCATTATTATACAGTTTCTGTGGGTCAGGAATCTGGGAGTAGCTTAACCGGGTATTTCAGGTTCCAGGTCTCTCATGAGGTTGCCAGTGCATTTACATGGTTGTAGGCAGGAGGCTTCATTTCCTTGTTATGTGAACTGCTCAGTAGGGTTGCTTAAAACAATTCCCCCCTCTAGTCAAGTGATTCAAGAAAAACAGAGAAAGAAACTCAGGAAAGAAGAGATTGCCCAAAACTAAGACCTTTATAGTCTCATCTTAGAAGTGATATACCATCCCTTATGCTGTATGTTATTGGTTATATAGACTAACCCTGGTATAATGTGGGAGGAGGCTACACAAAGGTATGAGAAGGTGGAAATAACAGGGTGCTATCTTGGAGACCTTTTTTTATCTTGGAGACCCGTCTCACTCTAGTCTGTTCTGACTCATAGCAACCCCAGGCGGAGCCTGGTGGCACAGTGGTTAAGAGCTCAGCTGCTAACAAAAAAGTCAGCAGTTCAAATCCACCACCTGCTCCTTGGAAACCCTATTCGGGCAGTTCTACTCTATACTATAGGGTCGCTATGAGCCAGAACTGACGAGATGGGAACAGGTTATCTTGGAGGTTGGCTACCACAATTATTTTATTTTCCTGACTCTGTAATGGTTGGATGTTGGAAAATAAAAATTATTATTCTTATTTTTTAGATAAGGAAAAAGACTCAAAGAGGTTAATTGGCACGCATAACCTCCCCAGCAAGGTAGCAGTAGATGCCATTAGAATATATCTTCCCTGAGATCAAGATCCATGTCTTATTTATTTATTTATTTAGCTGCTGCACTAACCAGCTGAGTAACTTCTGCATACTAAATGCTTGATACATTCAGGGACAATTTTAAAGCCAAACCAAACACCAGTTGCTATTGAGTTGATTCTGACTCGAGGCAACCCATGTGTTACAGAGTAGAACTGTGCCCCATAGGATTCTCATAGCTCTGACCTTTCAGAAGCAGATCACCAGGCTATTCTTCCAAGGCTGCTCTGGGAGGTTTGAACTTCTAAACTTTCAGTTAATAACTGAGTGCTTAGCCATTTGCACCACCCAGGGACTAATTTTAAAACATGGCCCCCCAAATTTTTGACACTCTTCCCATTGAGAGTTACGTCCCCTTGGATAAGCCTGCACGTCAAGAAAGACTCTATAGAGGCTGTTCTATAAAAGAGGCATGATTTGCTAATGTTGTAACTCAAATGATTTTCAAATATAGTATGGGTGGGCCTTCATTATTTTTTTGTCTTTTTTGTCTATATCTCATAACACAGGAACATTTTCAATCTGTCACATCTACTTTTTAACAGAAACCAATTTTTCTCTATATTTTTGTTTTTCCCCTTCAACTTGTCATTTGTAATCATAATTTAAAAGAGAGAGACAGAGAACTTTTGGAAATGGATAGTGGTGACAGTTGCACAGTGTTATGGATTAAAATGTGCCCCCCCCCAAAATATGTATCAACTTGGCTAGGCCATAATTCCAAGCATTGTGTGTTTGTCCACTATTTTGTGATCTGATGTGATTTTCCTATCTGTTGTAAATCCTAATCTCTGCCTGTGGTTAATAAGGCAAGATTAAACCAAAAGGGGGAAAAAAAAACCCATTGCCATCGAGCTGATTCTGACTCATAGGACCCTATAGGACAGAGTAGAGCTACCCCATACAGTTTCCAAAGCGCCCGGTAGATTTGAACTGCTGACCTTTTGGTTAGCTGTCATCGCTCATAACCACTAGACAACCAGGATTTTTGAGGCAAGATTGTTGTTGTCGTTGTTACATGCCATTGAGTCAGTTCTGACTCATAGGGACCCTATGTACAACAGAATGAAACACTGCCCAATCCTGCACAATCTTCATAATTATTGTTATGCTTAAGCCTGTTGTTGCAGCCACTGTGTCAATCCATCTCATTGAGGGTCTTCCTCTTTTTTGCTGACCCTATTTGATGAAGCATGGTGTCCTTCTCCAGGCATTGACCCGTCCTGACAACATGTCCAAAGTATGTGAGACGTAGTCTTGCCATGCTTGCTTCTAAGGAGCATTCTGGTTGTACTTCTTCCAAGACAGATTTGTTAGTTCTTTTGGCAGTCCCTGATATATTCAATATTCTTCCCCGAGATCACATTTTAAAGGCATCAATACTTTTTCGTTCTTCCTTATTCATTATCCAGCTTTCATATGCATAAGAGGCAATTGAAAGCACCATGGCTTGGGTCAGGGGCACCTTAGTTTTCAAGGCAATGTCTTTACTTTTCAACATTTTAAAGAGGTCTTTTGCAGCAGATTTGCTCAATGCAATGCGTCTTTTGATTTCTTGACTGCTGCTTCCATGGGTGTTGATTGCGAATTCTAGTAAAATGAAATCCTTGAGAACTTCAATCTTTTCCCCAATTACCATGATGTTGCTTATTGGTCCAGTTGTGAGGATTTTGTTTTCTTTATGTTGAAGCGTAATCCATACTGAATGCTGTGATGAAAAGATACTACCATGATGCACACCCTCCATAACTTGAAACCACGCAGTATCCCCTAGTCCTATTCGAACCACTGCCTCGTGGTCTAAGTACAGGTTCCTCATGAGCACAGGTAAGTGTTCTAAAATTCCTGTTCTTCACAATGTTATCCATAATTTATTATAACCCACACAGTTGAATATCTTTGCATAGTCAATAAAACACAGGTAAACATCTTTCTGGTATTCTCTGCTTTCAGCCATAATCCATCTGACATCAGCAATGATATCCCTGGTTCCACGTTCTCTTCTGAATCTGACTTGAATTTCTGGCAATTCATTGTCAAAGTACTGCTGCAACTGCTTTTGAATAATCTTCAGCAAAATTTTACTAAGGCCAAAGGTAAAGAAATTGAAGATTTTTATGAACTTCTGCAGTCTGAAATTGATCAAACATGCAATCAAGATTCGTTGATAATTACTGGTGATTGGAATGTGAAAGTTGGAAACAAAGAAGGACTGGTAGTTGGAAAATATGGCCTTGGTGATAGAAATGATGCCAGAGATTGCACGACAGAATTTTGCAAGACCAATGACTTCTTAATTGCAAATACCTTTCTTCAACAACATAAACGGTGACTATACACGTGGATCTCACCAAATGGAAAACAGAGAAATCACATTGACTACATCTGTGGAAAGAGGTGATGGAAAATCTCAATATCATCAGTCAGAACAAGGCCAGGGACAGACTGCAGATCAGACCATCAATTACTCATATGCAAGTTCAAGGTGAAACTGCAGAAAACTAGGACATGTCTGGGAGAGCCAATGTATGACCTTGAGTATGCCCCACCTGAATTTAGAGACTACCTCATGAATAGATTTGACTCATTGAACACTAATGACAGAAGACCAGATGAGTTGTGGGATAATGTCAAGGACTTCATACATGAAGAAAGCAAGAGGTCATTAAAAAGACAGGAAAGAAAGAAAAGGCCAAAATAAATGTCAGAAGAAACCCTGAAACTTTCTGTTGAATGTAGAGTAGCTAAAGAAAAAGGAAGAAATGATGAAGTAAAGGAGAGGCACAGCAGATTTCAAAGGGTGGCTCGAGAAGACAAAGCAAAGTATTATAATGACATTTGCGAGACCTGGAGATATAAAACCGAAAGGGAAGAACACACTCAGCCTTTCTCAAGCTGTAGGAACTGAAGAAAAATTTCAAGCCTCAAGTTGCAATATTGAAGGTTTCTACAGGGAAAATATTAAATGATGCAGAAAACATTCAAAAGATGGAAGGAATACACAGAGTCACTGTACCAAAAAGAACTTGTCAACTTTCAATCATTTCAGGAGGTAGCATATGATCAAGAACCGATGGTACTGAAGGAAGAAGTCCAAGCCACACTAAAGGCATTGGCAAAAAACAAGGCTCCAGGAATTGAGGGAATACCAATTGAGATGCTTCAACAGATGCAGTGCTGGAAATGCTCACTCGCCTATGCCAAGAAATTTGGAAGACAGCTACCTGGCCCACCGACTGGAAGAGATCCAAATTTGTACTCATTCCAAAGAAAGGTGATCAGGTCCCTAGATAATGTCTTATAAGCTTTTGCATTTGGTGGGATGGGAGGGTATTTTAGAAGGTTAGGTATACTTCCAACAATGAGGAACAGACTTGGAGTATTTCTTGAACCTCCATCCTCAAATGACATGACTTAAATAAGGCTACTGTTTCATTGGCTTTTAGGATGTGCCAGATACATTAAGAGCTTTATAAGCAATGTCTTATTCGATCATTTAACTTCTTTAGGAGGTAGGCATACTGTGATCCCCATTTCACAGATGAGAAAACTGAACCCTGAAGAGATTCAAGTACCATGACCAAGGTCATATAGTTAATACATGGTAGAGATGGCACTAGAACCCAAGGCAAAATGTTACATTAGGCATCTTCCCACAGAAGATAGTAACTACTTATCCCACCTAACCAGAAGGCTAACTTTGTAGGTAAGTGGTCTCAAAAGACTGATTTTATAAAAAGAAAAACCTGTCTTACCTCAATACCTCTAAGATAACAGGATTGCCAACTGGATACCTGTACAAAGACTGAGTTCTACTGGATGAATAGTGAAGATGTTTATTTCACATAGGTACTACTTTGCTTGGATGGAATACAGCAGGGATATCTGGCAGAATTCACTTATTTAACAAGTATTTATTGGGTGTTACTATGTACCAGTCACAGTTTTAGGTGTTGGGTACATAGGAATGAACAAAACAGATAATATCCTTTCCCTTAAAGAGCATACATGCTAGTGAGAGAAGACAATAACATAATTAAGGTATATAGGATGTTAACAAGTGGTAATTGCCATGGTAAATAAAGCAGGATAAGGAGGACAGGAATATGAGTGGCAGTATGTAATTATAAACAGAGTGATCAGAGAGGACCTCATTTTGAACATGATATTCATCAAAACGAGGGAGCGAGGGCTTGATATGCTGAGAACACATAGTAAATAATAAATGCTAACTATTATTGTCATATGGCACAATTATTTACAGTTAAAAAAACTATCTTTTTCAAAGCTCTTTTACATCTATTTTCCAATTAGATTATAAAAAAAATACCTATTATGTCAAGGGAGCATACAGCAGCCCTTTTTGAGCAAAAGGAAAAGTATGAGGTTAAGTGACTTACACAAGGTCAAGTGGTGGAGTGGATTATTGGTGGAGGGAGAGAAAGGACCCAGGATTCTGATTTCAAAATTCAGTATACTTACTACTTTGTTGTTCTCCTTAGTCTTATCCTTCTCAATAAAGTGTGCCAAACTCAGATTTCATTTCTGGCTGTTTAGGTAAATGCATTTCAGGACACAAAAGGAACTCAGAGGAACAGAAAAAAAAATCATGGGTTCTTTCTGAAAAATTAAAATTACAAATTAATTTCAAGAGCTGTAAGTAAATATGGAGGTCATGTAGGCCAACACCTTAGTTTTAAAGATGAGGAAACTGTATCTTAGAGAGGGAAAATGACTATCCCAAAACACACAGGGAGATGGTAGCACAACTGGGGACAGAATGCAGTTTCTTCTGAGTTCCCAGATTGTACCTGCTCAACTGTCATAAAGAATAACCTGATTATCTATCCAAGTTTCAACATTCATTGGTGTTATTTCTATTGCTGGTCAATAGATGGTGTTTCAAGATACCAAACCCTGATAAAGGAAGTTAGTTGACTGCGTGATGCTGAGGACAAGGAGGATCTTTTTAGCACCAACATATTTTTTTCAAATTTAGAACCTAAAAATCATAACAGATGCCACCCTGTTTAAATTATTGCTGAAAGAGTCTGACTTGATTTTTTCCCAAGACTTATATTGGTTAAAGATACTAAACTAAGTAGCCCTTATGGAGAGCGTTCAACAAGTATTTATAGAATTCTTTCTGCGTACCTAGCATAATACTGAACACCCTGGGAGATGTAAGAGGAATATAAAGTCTTAAGCCTAGCTGTTACTATATACTGTATCCTTTCGCCAATCTGTATGCTAAGCAAATAATCCAAGAAGCTAGACCATATGAAGAAGAACGTAGCATCAGGATTGGAGGAAGACTCATTAACAACCTGCAATATGCAGATGGCACAACCTTGCTTGCTGGGAGAGAAGAGGACTTGAAGCACTTACTGATGAGGATCAAAAACTATAGCTTTCAGTAGGGATTACAATATGAATTACACCTCAACATAAAAACAACATAAAGAAAATAAAAATCCTTACAACTGGGCCAATAAGTAACATCATGATGAACAGAGGAAAATATTGAAGTTGTCAAGAATTTCATTTTACTTGGATCCACGATCAACGCTGATGGAAGCAGCAGCCAAGAAATAAAATGATGTATTGCATTGGGCAAATCTGCTGCAAACGACCTCTTTAAAGTGTTAAAAAGCAAAGATGTCACTTTGAGGATGAAGGTGCACCTGACCCAAGCCATGGCATTTTTAGTTGCCTCATATGCATACGAAAGCTGGACAATGAATAAGGAAGACCTAAAAAGAATTGATGCCTTTGAATTATGGTGTTGGCAAAGATTATTGAATATATCATGTACTTCCAGAAGAACGAACAAGTCTGTCTTGGAAGAAATACCTCCAGACTACTCCTTGGAAGCAAGGATGATGAGAGTTCATCTCACATACTTTGGATATGTTACCAGGAGGGACCAGTCCCTGGTGAAGAACATCATGCTTGGTGAAAGAGGTCAGAGAAGAAAGAGAAAGGCCCTCAACGAGCTGGATTGGCATAGTGGCTGCGATAATGGGCTCAAACATAGCAACAATTGTGAGGATGGTGCAGGACTGGGCAGCATTTTGTTCTGTTGTACATGAGGTCACTATGGTCAGAACAGACAGGACCATAGTGTTTCAGAAAACAACCTGGCACCTAACAACAACAGTAGCAATCTTAACTCTGTTACTGTCTAACTATGTGACCTTGGTCAAGTCTTTAACTCTCTGTGGATTTTTTTTCCCCTCACAATAGTATAATGGGGGAATATGAAAGATAATCTCTATACCCTTTCCAGCTATAATATTTCATGAGTCTATAAATCTGAAAATTTAAGGGCTACAAACTTAACTTTTGGTCTTCCACCTCCAAATTTACCTTACCCACAGTCTTCCCTGTCTTAGATTATGGCACCTCCATCCTTTCATGTGCTCAGAACAAAACCTCTGAATTTTCTTTGATTGTTTTCTATCTTATAACCCCTAAGAGCATATCTAAGAGGAACACCCTATCTGTCAGGAAACCATGGCTCTTCAAAATATGTCCAGAATTCAACACTTTTCACCACTTCCATTACTACTACCCTAGTCCAAGCAAAAAATCATCTCAGGTCTGGATTACTACAGTATTTTCCTAACTGGTTTCCCTGCCTCACATCTTACTCTCCTTCAGTATAGTCTTAACACAGCAGCCAGACAGATTTGTTAAAAAATTGGAGTCAGATGACTTTCAATTTCAGAGTAAAATCTCAAATCCTGATAATGACCTTCATGGCCTTTGTTCTGGTTCCTGTTACCTCTCTGACATCTTCTCATACTGTCCTCATTGTTGAGTATGTTCCAGCTACAGAGGCCACCTCGTTGTTAATTTGAGTCTCAGAATCTACATACTGGCTCTTTCCTCTTGACTACAACACTCTTCTCTCAGAGCGTGGTCTCCAGACCAGCAGCATCAGTGTCACCTGGAAATTTGTTTGATATGCAAATTCCCTAGCCCGATCACAGACCAACTGAATCAAAAATTTTGTGGGTAAGGCCTAGAAATCTGTGTTTTAACAAGCTCACTAGATGATTTTGATGCATGCTAAAGTTTCAGAATCACTGATGCAGATTAAGTATTTAATAAAAAAAAGATTAAATTTAACATTTTCAAATTGTATAAGGGATTCTTTACCTGATTCACTTATTAGTATAACACTTTAAAAAAAAAACATGGTAGAGTTTGTTTTAGATCACAGCTTGATTTTGCTAAGAACCTGAACATGTGAGATCAATCAGTAGTACCTTTTTACATGGTAGGTTTTTAATGAAATATTTTCTCAATCATTATTACTTTGCTCAACCTCAGTAGGTGGTCCTTGTGCTTTCCATCTCTGTGTTTTTGCTCAGGATGTTACTGCCCCTTCATCTTTTCAACTCTTACTCAGCCTTCAAGACCTACCTCAGTTCTATTCCATCTGAATATAAACCTACTCTGAATAATGCAGTTCAGAGGAACTGCTTTCATTCTCTTCTGAATTCTCATAGTAATTAACATCTGCATTAATAGTTCTAAAAGTAGTTGCCATCTTTCTCTCCTTATATTGTAAATACACGAGACCAGAGCTCATGTTTTATATGTCATGCATCTTACACAATGCTTTAAACACACTGGGAATGTAGAGGGGCTCACTATACCTTAAATGTATTAAATATTTTCTGGAACAGCAATCACAGATGTTTCATGACTACAGTCATCTGAATCAAATTTCTGGATCTTAAATCTACTTGGAACCCACTTCATCCTTTACTAAAAGGGAATTCACAAGCCATCAGCAATTCTTTCTTTTGCTTTGGCCTATCCTCAGTATTATTTGCTAAATAATTATCAATCCCTGAGCTGAAGCAAGCTAAAGAAAACTGTTAAAGAAAATGCAAACAAATTTAGGGTGTGTTTGGTGCCAAAGAGGGGAAAGGAGGGAAGAAATAATGTTTGCCAAATGGAAAAGAGCTATTGTGTGTGTGTGGTGGGGGGCTTTTCTTTCTTCCTTTTTAAAATTGTGATTTAAATGAAAGTCTAAAATTCAGTTGAGTTTCTCATACGAAAATTTATACACACATTATTATGTGACCCTAGTTGCTCTTCCTACAATGTGACAGCACACTCTCTCCACCCTGTATTTCCCATGTCCATTCAACTGCTCCTGGCCCCCTCTGCCCTCTCATCTCACCTCCAGACAGGATCTGCCCACTTAGTCTCATGTATCTACTTGAACTAAGAAGAACACTCCTCATCAGTATCATTTTATGTCTTATAGTCCAGCAGTCCAGTATAATCTTTGAAGAGTTGGCTTCAGGAATGGTTTGAGTTTTGGGATAACAGAGAATCCAGGGACCATGTCTTCCGGGATCCCTCTAGTCTTGGTCAGATCATTAAATCTGGTCTTTTTACTAGAATTTAAGTTCTGCACCCCCACTTTTATCCTGCTCCATCAGGGACTCTCCCTTGTGTTCCCTGTCAGGGCAGTCATTGGTGGTAGCTGGAGACCAACTAGTTCTTCTGGTCTCAGACTGATGAAGTCTCTGGTTTATGTGGCCCTTTCTGTCTCTTGGGCTCATATTTTCCTTGTGTCTTTGGTGTTCTTCATTCTCCATTGCTCCAAGTGGGTTGGGGCCAATTGATGCATCTTAGATGGCTGCTCGCTAGCTTTTAAGACCCCAGACGCCACTCACCGAAGTGGGATGCAGAACATTTACTTAATAAACTTTGTTATGCCAATTGACCCAGATGTCCCCTGAAACCATGGTCCCCAGACCCCTGCCCCTGCTACTCTGTCCCTCAAAGTGGTTGTATTCAGAAAACTTTTTAGCTTTTGGTTTAGTCCAGCTCTGCTGACTTCCCCTGTATTGTGTGTTGTCCTTCCCTTCACCTAAAATAATTCTTGTCTACTATCTAGTTAGTGAATACCCCTCTCCCTCCCTCCCCGCATTTCTAACCATCAAAGAATGTTTTTTTCTGTGTTTAAACCTTTTCTTGAATTCTTATAATAATGGTCTCATACAGTATTTGTTCTTTTGCTACTGACTAATTTCACTCAGCGTAACGGCTTCAGATTCATCCATGTTACGAGATGTTTCTTGGACTCATCATTTTTCTTTATCGTTGAGTAGTATTCCATTGTGTGAATATACCATAATTTGTTTTTCCATTTATCTGTTGATGGTTGTTTCCATTTTTTTGCCATTGTGAACTGTGCTGCAATGAACATGGGTGTCCATATATCTATTCACGTGAGGGCTCTTGTTTCTCTAGGATATATTCCATGGAGTAGGATTGCTGTATCGTATGGTAGTTCTATATCTAGCTTCCTAAGGAAGCGCCAAATCGATTTCCAAAGTGATTGTACCATTTTACATTCCCTCCAGCAGTGTATAAGTGTTCCAGTCTCTCCACAACCTCTCCAACATTTATTATTTTGTGTTTTTTGGATTGATGCTAGCCTTTTTGTGTGAAATGGTATCTCATTGTAGTTTTGATTTGCATTTCTCTAATGGCTAATGATCGGGAGAATTTCCTCATGTATCTGGTAGCTGCCTGAATGTCTTCTTTGTTGAAGTGCCTGTTCATATCCTTTGCCCCTTTTTAATTGGGTTATTTGTCTTTTTGTTGTTGAGACTTTGCAGTATCTTGTAGATTTTGGAGATTAGATGCTGATCAGATTTGTCATGGCCAAAAATTTTGTCCCAGTCTGTAGGTTGTCTTTTTACTGTTTTGATGAAATCTTTGGATGAGCATAAGTGTTTGATTTTTAGGAACTCCCAGTTATCTAGTTTCTCTTCTGGTGTTTGTGCATCGTTAGTAATGTTTTATATACTTTTTTTTTTATATACCATACATTAGGGCTCCTAGCATTGTCCCTATTTTTTCTTCCATGACCTTTATTGTTTTAGATTTTATATTTAGGTCTTTGATCCATTTTGAGTTAGTTTTTGTGCCTCATGTAAGGTATGGGTCTTGTTTCATGTTTTTGCAGATGGATATCCAGTTATGCCAGCACCATTTCCTGAAGAGAATTTCCTTCCCCCAATTAATGGACTTTGGGTCTTTGTGAAATATCAACTGATCACAAGTGGATGAATTTACTTCTGGATTCTCAATTCTGTTCCATTGGTCTATGTATCTGCTGTCGTAGCAGTACCAGGCTATTTTGACTCCCCTGGCAGTATAATAGTTTCTAAAATCAGGTAGTATGAGGCCTCCCACTTTGTTTTTCTTTTTCAGTAATGCTTTACTTATCTGGGGCCTCTTCCCTTTCCATATGAAGTTTGTGATTTTTTTCTCCATGTCATTAAAAAATGTAATTGGAATTTGGATTAGGATTGCATTTTATCTATAGATCGCTTTGGGTAGAGTAGACATTTTCACAATGTTGAATCTTCCTATCCATGAGCAAGGTATGTTGGAAAAGAGCTAATTTTAGTCAGCATGAAGTATTGATGATGATACCTGATTGTCAGAATGTGGTAAGAAACATACCAAGTGATAAAGTGTAGCTAACTATGAAGGGACTTTTGTTGGTATACAGTTGCAGTGGGATGGTGTTTGGTAGAAGAGTATGTGTTGAAGCAGTGTGATCCTTTAGTGTAGGACAGGGCCTGGGACTGTCTAGAGAGGTGTCTAGGGCTGGGGACAAATCTTTCTCTACACCT
This sequence comes from Elephas maximus indicus, assembly GCF_024166365.1. Classification (NCBI taxonomy): domain Eukaryota; kingdom Metazoa; phylum Chordata; class Mammalia; order Proboscidea; family Elephantidae; genus Elephas; species Elephas maximus. Next base: position 87,178,529 of record NC_064846.1, read on the forward strand.
TTCTGAGCCTCAAAATTTGAATCCCCATAATATAGGGTTGAAATGAAAATAAAAGTCCCCTTTATTTGGCAAGCAGAAAGTGTCACAAAGGGGCAGCATGAGGGAAGAGACTTCACAAAGGGTATTCCCACACTTTGACCATCAAAGTAGAGGAGGGTGGTATTATGAAATGACCCAATGTATCAATGCACTTCAGTTAGCTTTTAGTATGTTAGGAATACCCGCCTCTTTTTGCCTTATTTGTCTTACTGCCAGCCCCAGAGGGCCAGTAAAGTCTGTCTTGGTATTCTCAATTCATGAGATCCTAGGACCATCTTCAGGGATAATCAGTCCCGAACTCTGCAGCCCTCCTCTTTCTAAAACACACAATGGCATGCTGAAATATTTGTAATCTTGTTTTGAATGTAACAAGATACAGCACAAGCTGCAGAGGTTATTCAGCTTTTTAACAGTCTCTCTGACCTCTCGTAGGATTCCTTGAGTATTCCGTATCCAACAATTCTGCATTCTGCTAAATCTCAGAAATGCTGTCCAGGATAGCTTAGGATGGGTTCCTATAGTTTTAGTAACCTAAAGAGTACACGACAAGTTGTGTCAGCTTTTTTTAGTCTGTACCATTTCTAGTCAGTAGCACTTTGTGTGATGACATATTTAAATGTGAATGAAACTGGAAAGCAAATTAAAAACACTTTGAGCTCTTGCAGTTCTTGATTCCCCATATGGTGGCCCTTCCCCCACCCCCAAAGACATTGAACATCTTGAAGATCAATTTGCAAGCCCATGTCAGCAAATCATCCTTATGCAGTTATGGCATTTCCTCATGCAGCCCTGTTGATTGGCGTGTGTCTATTGAAGAAGAAGTATCTTATTTCAAACAAAATACTTGTCAGGTGCACATGTTGGAATAAAGCACTTATCTGCTTCAGAATTAGAAACCTTCAATAATTTGATTTGGTTCAACTTATCGATTGCTACAAACAAGCCAAAATGATATTGAGTTGAGACAATTAAATGTGATAGGTCTGTTTTTTTAGGGGAGGAAAAATGCCATTAGCCCGACCAAAGAATTAACATGCAGCTTCTAAACAGGCTCCAGGGGAATTTCAAAAGAGAGGCAAACAAAAACCAAAATAGCCTTATCAAAAATGTCCTATGCGGAAAAGCTTTCTTCATATAAACATTACCAGTTGAAACGGGCTAACTCAACTTGACATGTGAAACAAAGCTTCATTTCTCATGGCACCTGGGAATTCCAAGATGGAAATAATCCCCCCTAATGAAGATATGTATTTGAGTCTTCTTGACAGGATGGCCAGCTGTCTCTGCCTATTTGTACAAGCTTGGCATTAGGTTACCCCTCAGTTTGGTTGAATGAGGAACTTCTTTTTACTTTCAAATAAACTCTTAGCTTTTAATATCTGTTTAAAGCATTGCAGCACCATTTACGGAATAAAACTTCCACTTCATTTTAATTTCAGTTCATAGGAGAATAATAAAGATGGTGCAGTTATTGGTCATGATTGTGTTAATGTGCTGTGTGTAACCTTAAAATTATGCTGTCAAGTTCACAGAGCCAAAGTTTCTGGTTTTCCCTTGCAATCTGGCCACAAGCTAAAGAGGGGGTTTTATTAAAAATACTTATTCAAATTTAAAAGTCTGTTTTAAAAAGAATGCCTTTAAAATAATAAAGTCTAAACCAAAAAAAAAAAAAAAGTGCTCAAGAACTGCCAATGTGTAACAAGATAATTTTGGCATCAAATTATAAAACATTGAGAAGACTTTTTTTTTTCTATTTTTTGAATTTTTACATTTCAATGTAGTACAGGAGTTCATTGCTTTTTTTTTAACTAATATTTTATTGTGCTTTTGGCGAAGGTTTACACAGCAGTTTGGGTTCCCATTCAACAATTTCTACACAAATTTTTCAGTGACATTGATTACATTCTTCGCAATGCGAGAACATTCTCGTTTTTTCTGTTCTAGTTGTTCCCTTTCCTTTAATCTAGTTTCCCTGCCCTCTTACATTCTTATCTTTGTGTTAAAGTAATTGGTGATTATTTGGTCTCATATAGGTCATTTTTAAAGGAACACAGTACTTAAAACAGGTGATGTTCATTATTTTTTTAGCCAAATTGTTATTTAGCTACAAGATGACCTCAGGGGTTAGTTTTGGTTCAAAATTTGAAGAGTATCTCAGGGTAATACTTTCAGGGAGTCCTCCAACCTAAACCATTCCAGCAAGTTTTTCGTTCTTTTTTCTAGGAACTTGAGGTTTGTTCCACATTTTTCTCCCATTCTGTCAGGGTTCATCTATTGTGGCTCTGATTAGGATAATCAGCAATGGTAGCCGGACATCACCTAGTTCTGATCTAAGGGTAGATGAGGCCAGGGTGTGTATAGAATATTTGTCCTGTAGAATAGCTTCTTCTTTGAGTATATGGTTTCCTTCTTTTTCTTTTGCTCCAGATGAGTAGAAACCAAAAGTTGTAATCTTAGATGGGCACTCACAAGATTTTAAGACCCCAGACTCTACTCACCAAATTAGGATGTAGAATATAACTTTATGAATTATATTATGCCGATTGACCAAGAATGTTCCACAAGACTATAGTTCTAATCCTTTAAACTCCAGAAAACCAATCCCACCAGGTGTTTGGTTATATCTAAGAATTACCCGTAACTGTTCCCCCTATGTGCTTTATTATATATATGAATATATGTGTATACAGTCACATAGATGCATATACATACACACGCGTCTATGGGCACATACATATATACTCACATACACATGTTGTTGGTGTTGTTAGGTGCCGTTGAGTTGGTTTTGACTCATAGCTACCCTGTGTACAACAGGTCAAACACTGCCTGGTCCTGCACCATCCTCACAATCATTGCTATGCTTAAACCTATTCTTGCAGTCACCATGTCGATCCATCTCATTGAGGTTCTTCTTCTCTTTTGCTGACCCTCTACTTCACCAAGCATAACATTCTTCTCCAGGGACTGGACCTTCCTGATAATAGGTCCAAATTATGTGAGGAAAAGTCTCGCCATCCTCGTTTCTAAGGAGCATCCTGGCTGTACTTCTTCCAAGACAGAGTATACGTACCTATACATATATAGGAAATCCTGGTGGTGTAGTGGTTAAGAATTCGGCTGCTATCCAGAAGGTTGGCAATTCGAATCCACCAGGCACTCCTTGGAAATCCTATGGGGCTGTTCTACTCTGTCCTATAGGGTTGCTATGAGTCGGAATCAACTTGACAGCAACAGGTTTGGTTTTGGTATACATATATATGGAGCTCTGGTGGCACAGTGGTTAAGAACTTGGCTGCTAACCAAAAGATCAGCAGTTCAAATCCACCAGCTGCTCCTGGGAAACCATATGGGGCAGTGCTACTCTGTCCTGTAGGGTCATTATGAGTCAGAATTGACTCAATGGCAAAGGGTTTGTTTTTGGGTTTTATCATACATACATATATATCTGCAATACATTTTTTGGTTGTTTTTGCTGCTGTTTCAAAATTATATATGCTGTAAACACGCTGCCGTTGAGTTGATTCCAACTCATAGTGACCCTATAGGACAGAGTAGAACTGCCCCATAGAGTTTCCAAGGAGTGCCTGGTGGATTCAAACTGGTGACTTTTTTTGTTAGCCACCAAGCTCTTAACCACTACGGCACCAGGGTTTCCATATATGCCATAGAAATTATCAATAGGTCCTTTTTTCTTGTGTACAATTTAGCAACATCCTTTACCTTCATCAAGCTGTGCTCACTTCACCCTCATTAGGTGTTACCTTTCCCATCACCTAAAATAACAAGTGTCTACTATCTAGAAAGAGAATCCCACTCCACCCTGCCCCCATCCCTGGTATCACTAAATGAACATTAGTGCTTGCATATTTACCTGTTCATATTTCATAAAAGTGTTTTTTTGTGGTTAACTTATTTATCTCAACATAATGTTCTCCAGGTTCATCCATATTCCAAGATGTTTCAGGAACTCATTTTTCTTTATTGCTGAGTAGTATTCCATTCTATGTGTGTACCACATTTTACTTACCCATTCAAAAAAATTTTTTTTTTCATTGATTGATGGGCACTTAGGTAGTTTCCATTTTTTTGCTATTGTAAATAGTGTTGTAATGAACGTAGGTATGCATATGTCTCTTCCTGTCACTTCCATTAGATCCCTGGGGTATATACCAAGGAGTGGAATTACTGGCTGAGATGGCAGCTCTACCTACAGTCTTTTGAAGAATCATGAGACTGTTTTCCACAATGGCTATACCATTTTGCATTCTCACCAGCAATGGACGAGGATTCCAATTTCTCCACATCCGCTCCAATATTTGTTATTTTTCATTGAATTCTCTTTTTTTATCATAGCCATCCTTGTGACTTTCTGTTCACATTTCTCTGGTGGCTAATTATGTTGAGCATTTCTTCATGTGTCTGTTAGCCATTTGAAAATCCTCTTTGGTGAAGTGTCTGTTCATGTCTTTTTGCCCAGTTTTTGATTGGATTATTTGTCTTTTTGATGTTAAGTTGTAGAAGTTTTCTATATATTTTAGATACAAAACCCTTACCACTTATATAGTTCTGAAAGATTTTTCTCAGTATGTGTATGTTGCCTCTTTACTGTTTTGGTAAAGCCTTTTGACGAACATATATATTTAACTTCTTTGAGGTTTCAATTATCTATTTTGTTTTCTGTTGCTCACACATTCATTGTTGTCTTTGATAAACTGTCACTGAAAATAATTAGGTCCCAAAGTTTTGCTCCTAAATTTTCTTAAGAACTTTATGGTTTTAGATTCAACATTTAGGTCCTTGATCCATTTAGAATTAGGTTTTGGGTATGGTGTGAGGTATGAATCTTGTTTCATTTTTCTGCATGTGGAAATTTCAGTTTTGCCAGCAGCGTTTGTTGAAGAGACTGTTCCCTCCCCCGTTGAATGTGTTTGGCTCCCTAATTAAAAATCAATTGACCTTAGATGTTTGGGCTTGTTTCTGGATTTTCAATTCGATTCCATTGGTCTATGTGGCTATCATTAAACCAGTACTGGGCTATTTTGATTACTGTAGCTGTGTAATAGGTTTTAAAGTTAGGAAGTGTAAAGCCTCCTACTTTGTTCTTCAAAATTGCTTTGGCTATTCGGAATCTCTTTGTCTTTCCATATAAAGTTAAGGATTAGTTTTTCCATTTCTCTGAAGAATGCTTTTGGAATCTTGATCATACAGTGCTTTGGTAATATTGACTTCTTGACTATATTAAGTCTTCTAAGCCACGAGTATGGAACATCTTTCTATTAAGGTCTTTTTAGTGTCTTTCAACAGAGCTTTATAATTTTCATTTTGTAAGTCTTTTCACATCCCTGGGTAAACTTATTCCTAGATATTTTATTCTCTTAGATACTATTTTTTATTATTTTTATTGTGCTTTAAGTGAAAGTTTACAAAATGACTGAGTCACTCCTACGAAAATTTATACACACCTTGCTATATACTCCTAATTGCTCCCCCCAATGAGATTTTAATGAGACAGCACACAAATTCCCTCCACTCTATTTTCGTGTCCATTCGACCACCTTCTGACCCCCTCTACCTTCTCATCTCCACTCCAGACAGGAAACATCAACATAGTCTCATGTGTCTACTTGATCCAAAAAGCTCACTCTTCACCAGTATCATTTTCTATCCCATAGTCCAGTCCAATCCCCCTCTGAAGACTTGGCTTTGGGAATAGTTCCTGTCTTGGGCTAACAGTAAGTCTGAGGACCATGAACTCCGGGGTTTTTCTTGTCTCAATCAGACCATTAAGTGTGGTCTTTTTAAGAGAATTTGGGGTCTGCATCTTACTGCTCTCCTGCTCCCTCAGGAGTTCTTTCTGTTGTGTTCCCTGTCAGGGCAGTCATCCGGTGTAGCCAGGAACCATCTAGTTCTTCTGGTCTCAGGCTGATGTAGTCTCTCATTTCTGTGGTACTCCCTGTCTCTTGGGCTCATAATTAACTTGTGTCCTTGGTGTTCTTCATTCTCCTTTGCTCCAGGTGGGTTGAGACCAATTAATGCATCTTAGATGACCGCTTGCTAGCCTTTAGGACTCCAGAAGCCACTCTCCAAAGTGGGATGCAGAATGTTTTCTTAATAAATTTTATTATGCCAATTGACTTAGATGTTCCCTGAAATCACGTTCCTCAAACCCCTGCCCCTGCTACCCTGGCCTTTGAAGCATTCAGTTTCTTCAGGAAACGTCTTTGTGCTGACCTCTCCTGTATTGTGTGTTTTCTCTTCACCTAAAATAATTCTTATCTACTAATTAGTGAAAATCCCTCCCTCCTTCCCTCCCTCCCTCCCCCTTCTCATAACAATAAAAGAATATTTTCTGCTCTGTTTACATTATTTCTCAAGTTCTTATAATAGTGCTCTTATACAGTATTTGTCATTTTGCAACTGACTAATAATTTCACTCAGCATAATGCCTTCCAGATTCCTCCATGTTATGAAATGTTTCATAGATTCATCATTGTTCTTCATCGATGGGTAGTATTACATTGTGTTAATATGCCATAAGTTTTTTAATCCATTCATCCACTGATGGGCACCTTGGTTGCTTCCACCATTACACTATTGTAAACAGTGCTGCAATGAACATGGGTGTGCATGTATCTGTTGGTGTAAAGCTCTTATTTCTCTAGGATATATTCCAAGGTGTGGGATTGCTGGATCCTACCCTAATTCTATTTCTAGGTTTTTTTTAAATAATTTTTATTTCACTTTAAGTGAAAGTTTACATATCAAGTCAGTCTCTCACAAAAAAAACCTTATACACCTTGCTACACGCTCCCAATTACTCTCCCCCTAATGAGACAGCCAGCTCTCTCCCTCCACTCTCTCTTTTCATGTCCATTTCGCCAGCTTCTAACCCCCTCCACCCTCTCATCTCCCCTCCAGGCAGGAGATGCCAACATAGTCTCAAGTGTCCACCTGATCTAAGAAGCTCACTCCTTACTAGCATCCCTCTCCAACCCATTGTACAGTCCAATCCATGTCTGAAGAGTTGGCTGCAGGAATGGTTCCTGTCCTGGGCCAACAGAAGGCCTGGGGGCCATGACCACCAGGGTCCTTCTAGTCTCAGTCAGACCATTAAGTCTGGTCTTATGAGAATTTGGGTCACTTTCGGTAGAATAGACATTTATATAATGTTAAGTCTTCCTATCCATGAGCAAGTTATGTTCTTCCACTTATATAAGTCTCTTTTGGTTTCTTGCAGAAGCATACTGTAGTTTTCTTTGTTTAAGTCTTTTACATCTCTGGTAAGATTTATTCCTAAGTATTTGATCTTCTTGGGGGCTATTGTAAATGGCATTGATTAGGTGATTTCCTCTTCGATGTTCTTTTTATTGTTGTAGAGGAATCCAACTGATTTTTGTATGTTAATCTTGTATCCTGATACTCTGCTGAACTCTTTTATTAGTTTCTGTAGTTTTCTGGAGGATTCCTTAGGGTTTTCTGTGTATAAGATCATGTCATCAGCAAAAAGAGATACTTTGACTTCTTCCTTGCCAATCTGGTTGCCCTTTATTTCTTTATCTATCCTAATTGCTCTGGCTAAGACCTCCAGCACAATATTGAATAAGAGTGGTGATACAGGGCATCCTTGCATGGTTCCGGATCTCAGTGGGAATGTTTTCAGGCTCTCTGCATTCAGGGTGATGTTGGCTGTTGGCTTTGTATAAATGCCCTTTATTATCTTGAGAAATTTTCCTTCTATTGCTATTTTGCTGAGAGTTTTTATCATGAATGAGTGCTGAACTTTGTTAAATACCTTTTCTGCATCAATTGATAAAATCATGTGATTCTTGTCTTGTGTTTTATTTATGTGGTGGATTACATTAATTGTTTTTCTAATGTTGAACCATCCCTGCATACCTGGTATGAATCCCACTTGGTCATGGTGAATTATTTTTTTGATATGCTGTTGAATTCGATTGGCTAGAATTTTGTTGAGGATTTTTGCATCTACATTCATGAGGGATATAGGTCTATAATTTTCTTTTCTTGTGGTGTCTTTACCTGCTTTTGGCATCAGGGATATGGTGGCTTCATAGAATAAGTTTGGTAGTATTCTGTCTTTTTTCTATGCGCTGAAATACCTTTAGTAGTCGTGGTGTTAACTCTTCTGTGAAAGTTTGGTAGAATTCTGCAGTGAAGCCGTCCAGACCAGGGCTTTTTTTTTGCTGGCGGCAGGGGTGGGTGGTGGAGTTTTTTGATTCCCTTTTCAATCTCTTCTTTTTTTTATGGGTCTATTTAGTTGTTCTACTTCTGTTTGTGTTAGTTTAGGTAGGTAGTGTGTTTCTAGGAATTCATCCATTTCTTCTAGGTTTTCAAATTTGAGTATAGTTTTTCATAGTAATCTGATATGATTCTTTTAATTTCAGTTGGGTCTCATATCTCACCCATCTCATTTCTTATTCGGGTTATTTGTTTCCTCTCCTGTTTTTCTTTTGTCAGTTTAGACAGTGGTTTAGCAATTTTGTCGATTTTTTTCAAAAAGCCAGCTATCGGTCTTGTTAATTCTTTCAATTGTTTTTCTGTTTTCTATTTCATTTAGTTCAGCTCTAATTTTTATTATTTGTTTTCTTCTGGTGCCTGTGGGTTTCTTTTGCTGCTCTCTTTCTATTTGTTCAAGTTGTAGGGCTAGTTCTCTGATTTTGGCCCTTTCTTCTTTTTGTATGTGTGCATTTATTGATATAAATTGCCGTCTGAGCACCGCTTTTGCTGTGTCCCAAAAGTTATGATAGGTAGTGTTTTCATTCTCATTGGATTCTGTGAATTTTTTTATTCCATCCTTAATGTCTTCTAGAATCCAGTCTTTTTTGAGCAGGATATTGTTCCATTTCCAAGTGTTTGATTTCTTTTCCCTGCTTTTCCTGTTATTGAGTTCCACTTTTATGGCCTTATGGTAAGAGAAGATGCTTTGTAATATTTCAATGTTTGGATTCTGCTAAGGCTTGCTTTCTGACGTAATACATGGTCTATTCTAGAGAAGGTTCCATGTGCACTACAAAAGAAAGTATACTTGGTTGCTGTTGGGAGGAGTGTTCTGTATATGTCTATGAGGTCAAGTTGGTTGATTGTGGCATTTAGATCTTCCGTGTCTTTATTGAGCTTTTTTCTGGATCTCCTGTCCTTCACCAAAAGCGGTGTGTTGAAGTCTCCTACTATTATTGTGGAGCTGTCTATTTCACTTTTCAATGCTGATAGAGTTTATGTATCTTGCAGACCTGTCATTGGGTGCATACTTAATATGGTTATATCTTCTTGGTGTATTGTCCCTTTAATCATTATATAGTGTCCTTTCTTATCCTTTCTGATGGATTTAACTTTAAAGTCTATTTTGTCAGAAATTGATATTGCCACTCCTGCTCTTTTTTTGATTGTTGTTTGCTTAATATATTTTTTCCATCCTTTGAGTTTTAGTTTGTTTGTGTCTCCAAGTGTAAGGCATGTCTCTTCTAGGCAGCATATAGATGGACCTTGTTTTTTAATCCATTCTGCCACTCTCTGTCTCTTTATTGGTGCATTTAGTCCGATTACATTCAGGGTAATTATGGATAGGTATGAATTTAGTGCTATAATTTTGATGTCTTTTTTTGTGTGTTGACAGTTTCTTTTTCCCACTTGATTTTATGTGCTGAGTAGATTTTCTTTACATATAGTCCTTTCCTCATATTTGTTGTTGTTGATTTTGTTTCTGCTGAGTCTGTATTTTTCCCTTGTATTTTATTTTGATGAGTAGGATAGTTTGTCTCCTTTGTGGTTACCTTATTATTTACCCCTATTTTTCTAAATTTAAAACTAACTTTTATTTCTTTGTATTGCACTATATTCCTCTCCACATGGAAGGTGTATGATTACATTTCTTAGTCTCTCTATTATTTTAATGTAGTCTTTTATATAATAACATCACCGTTACCCAGTAATGGGCTTTTTTTTTGGATTTCCCTACCTGCTTTGACTTCTGATTGCTTTGCCCAGCTCTCTAGTCTTGCACTGAATCCTAATATTATTGATTTTATAAGCAAAGAACTCCCTTTAGTATTTCTTGTAGTTTTGGTTTGATTTTTACAAATTCCCTCAACTTGTGTTTATCTGAAAATGTCTTAATTTCTCCTTCATATTTAAGAGACAGTTTTGATGGATATATGATTCTTGACAGGCAATTTTTTCCTTCAATTTTTTTAAATATGTCACCCCATTGCCTTCTTGCCTGCATGGTTTCTGCCAAGTACTCTGAGCTTATTCTTATTGGCTCTCCTTTTTAGGTGACTTTTCGTTTAGCTCTCGCTGCTCTTATAATTCTCTGTTTATCTTTGGTTTTGGCAAGCTTGATTGTAATATGTCTTGGTGGCTTTCCTTTAAGATCTACCTTATGTGGAGTTCGATGAGCATCTTCAATAGATATCTTCTCATCTTTCACAATATCAGGGAAGTTTTCTGCCAACAAATCTTCAACAATTCTCTCTGTATTTTCTGTTATCCCTCCCTGTTCTGGTACTCCAATCACTCGTAGGTTATTTCTTTTTGTAGAGACCCACACTATTCTTAAGGTTTCTTCATTTTTTAAATTCTTTTATCTGATTTTTCTTCAAATATATTAGTGCCAAGTGATTTATCTTCGAGTTCAGAAATTCTAACTTCTACTTGCTCAATTCTGCTCCTCTGACTTTCTATGGAGTTATCTAATTCTGTAATTTTATTGTTCATCTTCTGAATTTCTGATTATTGCCTGCCTAAGGATTCTTCCAGCTTAGTAAACTTTTCATTATGTTCCTGAATAATCTTTCTAATTTCTTCATTTGCTTTATCTGTGTGTTCCTTGGCTTGTTCTGCATATTGCCTCATTTCCTTCCTGATGTCTTGAAGGGTCCTGTATATTAAACTTTTGTATTCTGCATCTGGTAATTCCAGGAATGCACTTTCACCTAGAAGATCCCCGGATTCTTTGTTTTGAGAGCCTGTTGAGTTGATCATGGTCTGTTTCTTTATGTGACTTGATATTGACTGTAGTCTCCGAGCCATCTATAAGTTATTGTATTTTTTAATGCTTGCTTACTGTGTCGTAGCTTCTTGCTTTGTTTTGTTTTGGTATACCTCTATGGGTCGCTTGAGTGAGCTAGCTTGATTATTTTTGCCTTTGGAGCTCTGGTGTCCTGTCCCCAGCTGGCTAGAGCTGTTATTACGTATATCAGTCTAGGAGTCCATTCTGTTTTCTTGTATGAGTTCAGCTCAGGTGTCCAGGTAGCTGATATCAAGTGTGTGGTACAGGCTCTGTCCTACAGTCTTAGAGGGGCAGGGGTAATTGGCGTATATACCGGCATCTGATTGCAGCAGGGGGTCATGCTCTGAACAAGGCAGGGGGCTGAGTACCAACCCCCGAGTGACTGTGAGGAAAGCGCATCTCTGTTCCCTAGAACGTGCTGGTGGGTTGGTTCTACAGAGGGACCATGGGCACCCAAAGTTTTTGGTTGTAAGGACTGGGAGGTACCAGTTATCTTTGGACTCCTGTCGTGGGTTGCTGGGTGACCTGAGTGGAGCTACCAGTCCTTAGGTCCCTGATTTGGGTAGGTGAGGATCTTGTTTAGTAGGCAAGCAATGTCAAATATCAAACACCCACCTCTCCACCACACAGCTGAAATGGTTGGAGTTTGCCAACAAGGGCCTATTCTCCTGAAATAGGCCCACACAGGTCCAAGCAGAAGGGAAAGTTGATTAAGGTCCATGGATGGTTTATGCCTGGACAGGAGCCACTTCTGCCTGAGCTCCCACAGTTAATGGAGCTAGTAAAATATCTTTTCCCCCCAGTTGCAAATTTTTTCCTTCCCCAAGGCTGGGAGGATGGCTCTAGGAGCTCACCAGGGTCTATCTCAGGCCCAGGGATTCAGCCGCCAAAGCCAGCTTGGGGGTGGGGGGGAGTGGGGCACTATAAAATATATGCAAGTACTTAGCTTTTGCCGAAAGCGCCCTTCTCCTCAGGTTCTGGAGGTGTGAGTGGGCTGTGTGGCTGGCTGCTTCTTCCTGAGGAAACTGCAGCCAAATGCTAGGACCAGCCCGCTGCCGCCCCTGCTGCAGCCGCTCCGGGAATGGTGCCTGAGGGCTCCCCACGATTCAGGTCCAGTAACTCCTCTCCATTTCTGAATGGCCTCTTCCTCCCCCTGCCCCTCAGATCGTTGTCTAAGCTTGCCTTTGATGCTCAGGGTTCCCAGCTGTCACAAATATACTCGTTTCACTTGTTTTTTGGGGTCTTTGTTGTAAAGAGGGCTCGCCGGAAGCGTCTATTCCGCCATCTTGGCTCCGCCTATATTTCTAGTTTTTTAAAGAAGCACCAAATCGATTTCCAAAGTGGTTGCACTATTTTACATTCCCACCAGCAGTGTATAAGTGATCCAGTCTCTCCACAACCTCTGCAACATTTATTATTTTGTGTTTTTTGCATTAATGCTTGCATGGTTGGAGTGAGATGGAAACTCATTGTAGTTTTGATTTGCGTTTCTCTATTGGCTAAGGATATAATGGCATTTTCTCATGTATCTGTTAGCTACCTGAATGTCTTCTTCAGTGAAGTGCCTATTTATATACTTTGCCCATTTTTTAACTGGGTTATTTGTCTTTTTGTAGTTGAGTTTTTGCAGTGTCATGTAGATTTTAGAGATCAGGCACTGTCTGAAATGTCATAGCTATAAACCCTTTCCCAGTCTGTAGGTAATCGTTTTACTCTCTTGATGAAGACTTTGGATGAGCATCAGTCTTTGATTTTTAGGAGCTCCCAGTTATCTAGTTTCTCTTCTGGTGTTTGTCCATTGTTAGTAATGTTTTGTGTACTGTTTATGCCATGTATTAGGGCTCCTAGTGTTGCCTCTATTTTTTTTTTCCATGATCTTTATCTTTTTCGATTTTATATTTAGGTCTTTCACCCATTTTAAGTTAGGTTTTGTGCATGGTGTGAGGTATGGGTCTTGTTTCTTTTTTTTTGGCAGATGGATATCCAGTTACGCGACCACCACTTGTTAAAAAAGACTATCCTTTCCTCATTTAACCGACTTTGGGCCTTTGTCAAATACCAACTGCTCATATGTGGATAGATTTATGTCTGGATTCTCAATTCAGTTCCATTGGACGATGTATCTGTTCTTTTACCAGTACCAGGCTGTTTGACCACAGTGGCAGTATAATAGGTTCTAAAATCAGGTAGAGTGAGGCATCCCGCTTTGTTCTTTTTCAGTGATGCTTTACTTTTTTCTTATCCGGGGCCTCTTCCCTTCCATATGAAGTTGGTGATTAGTTTATCCATCTCATTAAAAAATGCCTTTGGAATTTGAATCGGAATTGCATTGTATCGATATACAGCTTTTGGTAGAATAGACATTTTTACAATGTTAAGTCTTCCTATCCATGAGCAAGGTAGGTTTTCCCAATTCGTAGGTCTCTTGGTTTCCTGCTGTAGTGCCTTGTAGTTTTCTTTGTATAGGTTATTTACATCTCTGCAAAGATTTATTCCTAAGTATTTTTATCTTCTCGGGGGCTACTGTAAATGGTATTGATTTGGTGATTTCCTCCTCAATGTTCTTTTTGTTGGTGTAGAGGAATCCAAATGATTTTTGTATGTTTATCTTGTATCCTGATGCTCTGCTGAACTCTTCTATTAGTTTCAGTAGTTTTCTTGAGGATTGTTTAGGGTTCTCTTTGTATAAATAATGTCATCTGCAAAAAGGGATACTTTTACTTCTTCCTTACCGATCTGGATGCCCTCACTTTCTTTATCTAGCCTCATAACTCTGGCTAGGACCTTCAGCACAATGTTGAAGAAGACTGGTGATAAAGGGCATCTTTGTCTGGTTCCCAGTCTCAAGGGGAATGCTTTCAGACTCTATTTAGGATGATTCTGGCGGTTGGCTTTGTATAAATACCCTTTATTTTGTTACAGAATTTTTCTTCTATTCCTATTTTCTGAGAGTTTTTATTATGAATTCGTGTTGAAATTTGTCAAATGCCTTTTCTGCATCAATTGAGAAAGTCACGTGGTTCTTGTCTTTTGTTTTATTTATATGATGGATTACATTAATTGTTTTTCTAATGTTGAACCATCCCTGTAAACCTGATATGAATCCCAGTTGGTCATGGTGAATTATTTTTTTTGATATGTTGTTGAATTTTGTTGGCAAGAATTTTGTTGACGATTTTTGCACCTAAGTCCATGAGGAATATAAGTCTGTAATTTTATTTTTTTTGTGATGTCTTTAACTGGTTTTGGAATCAGGGATATGCTGGCTTCACAGAATGAGTTTGGGAGTATTCTCTCCTTTTCTATGCTCTGAAATACCTTTAATAGTCGTAGTGTTAACTCTTCTCTGAAAGTTTGGTAGAACTCTGCAGTGAAGCCAACCAGGCCAGGGCTTTTTTTTTTTTCTTTTTTTTTTTGGTGGGGAGTTTTTTGATTACTTTTTTCAATCTCTTCTTTGGTTATAGGTCTATTTAGTTGTTCTACGTCTGTTTGTGTTAGTTTAGGTAGGTATTGTGTTTCTAGGAATTCATCCATTTCTTCTAGATTTTCAAGTTCATTATAGTATAATTTTTTATAGTAATCTGATATGATTCTTTTAATTTCATTTGAGTTTGTTGTAATATTGCCCATCTCATTTCTTATTCAGGTTATTTGCTTCCTCACCTGTTTTTCTTTCATAAGTTTGCCCAATAGTTTATCAATTTTGTAAATTTTTTCAAAGAACCAGCTTTTGGTCTTCTTAACTCTTTCAATTGTTTTTCTGTTTTTCTATTTCATTTAATTCTGCTCTAATTTTTATTATTTGCTTTCTTCTGGTGCCTTAGGGTTTCTTTTGTTGCTCTCTGTTCAAGTTGTAGGGATAATTCTTTGATTTTGGCCCTTTATTCTGTTTGTACGTGTGCGTTTATTGATATAAATTGACCTCTGAGCACTGCTTTCGTTGTGACCCAAAGGTTCTGATAGGAAGTGTTTTCATTCTCATTGGTTTCTATGAATTTCTTTATTCCATCCTTAATGTCTTCTATGACCCAGTCGTTTTTGAGCAGGGTAGTGTTCAGTTTCCAAATGTTTGATTTCTTTTCCCTGCTCTTTCTGTTATTGATATCTACTTTTATGGCCTTATGGTCAGAGAAGATGCTTTGTACTATTTCAGTGTTTTGGATTCTGCTAAGGCTTGCTTTATGATCTAATAAGTGGTCTATTCTAGGGAATTTTCCATGTGCACTGGAAAAGAAACTACACTTGGCTGCTGTTGGGTGGAGTGCTCTGTACATGTCTATGAGGTCAAGTTGTTTGATTGTGGCATTTAGATCTTCCATGTCTTTACTGAACTTCTTTCTGGATGTCCCATCCTTCACTGAAAGTGGTGTGTTGAAGTCTCCTACTATAATTGTGGAGCTGTCTATTTTCACTTTTCAATGCTGTTAGAGTTTGTTTTATGTCTTGCAGCTCTGTCATTGGTGCATAAATATTTAATATGGTTATATCTTCTTGGTATATTGTCCCTTTAATCATTATATAGTGACCTTCCTTGTCCTTTGTGGTGGATTTAACTTTAAAGTGTATTTTGTTGGAAATTAATACTGACACTTCTGCTCTTTTTTGATTGTTGTGTGCTTGATATATATATATTTTTCCATTCTTTGAGTTTTAGTTTGTGTCTCTAAGTCTAAGGTGTGTCTCTTGTAGGCAGCATATAGATGGATCATGTTTTTTCATCCATTCTTCCAGTCTATGTCTTTTTATTCGTGCATTTAGTCCATTTACATTCAGCATATTTATGGACAGGTATGAGTTTAGTGCTATCGTTTTGATGTCTTTTTTTTGTGTGTGTTGTTAACAGTTTCTTTTTCCCACTTAATTTTTTGTGCTGGGTAGTTTATCTTTATATATTGTCTTTTCCTCTTATTCATTGTTGTTGATTTTGTTTCTGCTGAGTCTCTATTTTTTTCTTGTATTTTATTTTGATGAGTAGGATAGATAGTCTCCCTTGTGGTTGCCTTACTATTTACCCCTATTTTTCTAAGGTTAAACCTAACTTTTATTTCTTTACATCGCCATGTCTTCTTCTCCATATGAAAGATCTATGACTACATTTCTTAGTCCCTCTTAATTGTTTTACAGTCGTTTTCTTTTACATAATAACATCGGTGTTTCCCTGTTGTGAGCTTTTTTTTTTTGTATCCTGATTTATTTTTGTGTTTTCCCTGTCTAGGTTGACATCTGATTGCTCTGTCTAGTGTTCTAATCTTGGCGTGATACCTGATATTATTGATGTTCTAACCAAAGAACTCCCTTTATATGTCTGGTAGTTTTGGTTTGGTTTTTATGAATTTCCTAAACTTCTGTTTATCTGGAAATGTGCTAATTTCACCTTCACATTTGTGAGACAGTTTTGCTGGGTATATGATTCTTGGCTGGGAATTTTTTTTCCCTTCACTGATTTATATAAGTTATCCCATTGACTTCTTGCTGCATGGTTTCTTCTGTGTAGTTCCAGCTTGTTCTTATTGACTCTCCTTTGTAGGTGACTTTTCATTTATTGTTAGCTGCTCTTAAAATTCTTCATTATCTTTGGTTTTGGCAAGTTTGATTATATGTCTTGGTTACTTTCTTTTAAGATCTATCTTATGTGGATTTCAATGAGCATATTGGATAGATATCTTCTCATCTTTCGCGATATCAGGAAAGTTTTCTGCCAACAAATCTTCAGCAATTCTCTCTGTATTTTCCATTGTCCCTCTTTGTTCTGGTACTCCAGTCACTCGTAGGTTATTTCTCTTGATAGAGTCCCACATGGTTCTTCAGGTTTCTTAATTTTTTTCAATTTTTTTAATCTGATTTTTCTTCAGATATATTGGTGCCAAGTGTTTACCTTCAAGATCATCAATTCTGCCTTCCACTTGCTCAATTCTGCTCTTCTGTCTATTGAGTTGTCTAATTCCATAATTTGATTATTAATCTTCTGAATTTCTGACTGCTGTCTCTCTATGGATTCTTGTAGCTTATTAAATTTTTCATTATAGTCTTGAATAACCTTTTTAATTTCTTCAACTGCTTTATCCATGTGTTCCTTGGATTGTTCTGTGTATTGCCTGATCTCCTTCCTAATTTCATTCCTGATGTCTTGAAGAGTTCTGTATATTAATCTTTTGAATTCTGCATTCAACAATTCCAGGAATGCACTTCCATCCAGAAGATCCCTTGATTCTTTGTTTTGAGAACTTGTTGATGTGATCATGATCTGTTTCTTTATGTTGTCTCCGAGCCATCTATAAGTTTTTGTATTAATTTTATGTTTGCTTACTGTATCCTAGCTTCTTGCTTTTTGTTTTGTTTTGTTATGCCCAAATGGGTTGCTTGAGTGAGCTAGCTTGATTATTTTGAACTTTTAAGCTCTGACGTCCTGTCATCAGATGGCTAGAGCTGTTATCAGGTATACCAGTCTAGGAGTCGATTCACCTTTCTTGTATGAATTCAGCTCAGGTGTCCAGGTAGCTGATCATCAAGTGTGTGTTACAGGCTCTGTCCTACAGTCTTAGAGGGACACGGGCGATTGATGTAGGTACCGGTATCTGGTTGCAGCAAGAGTTGTGCTTTGAACAGGCAGGGGGCTGAGAACTGTCCCCCAAATGTCTGTGAGGAAAACGCGTCCCTGTTCCCTAGAGCGTACAATTGGGCAGGTTCTGCAGACGGACAACGGTCACCCAAGTCTTTTACTTGTAAGGACTGGGAGGTACCAATTATCCTTGGAACTCTGTTGTGGGTGGCTGGGTGACCTGAGTGGAGCTGCAATTTCCTATGCCCCTGATGTTAGTAGGTGAGGGCCCTATTTAATAGGCAAAGTGTTTTCAAATATCAAACACCCACCTCTTCACCACAGAGCTGAAATGGTTGCAGCCTGCCAACAAGGGCCTATTCTCCTGATTAATTTATCCATTCATTCCTTGATGGGCACCTTGGTTACTTCCAACTCTTTCCTATTTTAAACAGTGCTGCAATGAATATGGGGGTGCATATATCTGTTCATGTGAAGGCTCTTATTTCTTTAGGGTATATTCCAAGGAGTGGAATTGCTGGGTAGTATGGTAGTTCCATTTCTAGCTTTTTGAGGAAGAGCTAAATTGATTTCCAAAGTTGCTATACCATTTTACATTCCCACCAGCAGTGTATAAGTGTTTCTGTATCTCCACAACCTCTCCAACATTTAGTATTTTGTGTTTTTTGCATTAATGCCAGCTTTGTTGGGATGAGATGGATTCTCATTGTAGTTTTGATTTGCATTTCTCTAATGGCAATGATAATGAGCATTTTCTCATGTATCTGTTAGCAGCCTGAGTGTCTTCTTCGGTAAAGTACCTGTTCATATCCTTTGCCCATTTTTTAATTGGGTTATTTGTCTTTTTGTTGTTGAGTTTTTGCATGCAAACTTTAGAGATCCGATGTTGATCAGATGCTGATCAGAGATGTCATACACAAAAACATTTTCCCAAATGATAGGTAGTGCTTTTACTCTTTTGGTGAAGTCTTTGGATGAGCACAGGTGTTTGACTTTTAGGAGCTCCCAGTTATCTAATTCCTCTTCTGGTGTTTGTGCAATGTTAGTTATGTTTTGTATACTGTTTATGCCATGTATTAGGGCTCCTAGCATTGTTCCTCTTTTTTCTTCCATGATTCTTTGTCATTTTAGATTTTATATTTAGGCCTTTGTTCCATTTTGAGTAATGGTTTTTGTGCATGGTGTGAGGTATGGGTCTTGTTTCATTTTTTTTTTTTTTGCAGGTAGATATCCAGTTATGCCAGCACCATTTATTGAACAGGCTGTCCTTTCCCCATTTCACAGACTTTGGACCTTTGTTAAATATCAGTTGCTGATATGTGGATGGATTTATGTCTGGATTCTCAATTCTGTTCCGTTGATCTATGTAACTGTTGTTGTACCAGTAAAAGGCTGTTTTGACTACTGTGGGTGTATAAAAGATTCTATAATCACGTAGAATGAGACATCCTACTTTGTTCTTTTTCAGCAATGCTTTACTTATCTGGTGCCTCTTTCCTTTCCATATGAAGTTGGTGATTTGTTTCTCCATCTCATTGAAAAATGTCACTGGTATTTGGATCTGGATTACATTGTATCTGTAGATTGCTTTGTGTAGAACAGACAGTTTTACAATATTGAGTCTTCCTATTCACGAGCAAGTTATGTTTTCCACTTACATAGGTCTTGCAGTAGAGCCTTGCAGTTTTCTTTGTATAGGACTTTTACGTCTCTGGTTAGATTTATTCCTAAGTATTTTATCTCCTTAGGGGCTATCGTAGATGGTATTGATTTGGTGATTTCTTCTTTGACTTTCTCTTTGTTGGTGTAGAGGAATCCAACTGATTTATGAATGTTTATCTTGTATCCTGATACTCTGCTAAACTCTTCCATTAGTTTCAGTAGTTTTCTTGAGGATTCTTTAGGTTTTTCTGTGTATAAGATCCTATCATCTGCAAACAGAGACACTTTCACTTCTTCTTTGCCAATTTGGATACCTTTTCTTTCTTTATCTAGCTGAACTGCTCTGGCTAGGACCTCCAGCACAATATTGAATGAGAATGGTGATAAAGAGCATCCTTGTCTGGTTCCCATTCTCCGGGGGAATGCTTTCAGTTTATCTCCGTCTAGGATGATGTTGGCTCTCGGCTTTGTATAAATGCCCTTTATAATGTTTAGGAATTTTCCTTCTATTCCTGTTTTGCTGAGAGTTTTTATCATGAATGGGTGTTGGACTTTGTCAAATGCCTTTTCTGTATCAGTTGATAAGATCATGAGATTCTTGCCTTTTATTTATGTGGTGGATTACTTTGATTGTTTTTCTGATGTTGAACCATCCCTGCGTACCTGGTATGAATTCCACTTAGTCACAGTGAATTATTTTTTTGATATGTTGTTGAGTTTTATTAGCTAGCTTTTTGTTGAGGATTTTTGAGTCTAAGTTCATGAGGGATATTTGTCTGTAATTTTTTCTTTTTTATAGTGTCTTTACCTGGTTTTGGTATCAGGGATATGCTGGCTTCATAGAATGAGTTTGGGAGTTTTCCATCCTTTTCTATGCTCTGAAATACCTTTAGTAGTAGTGGTGTTAACTCTTCTCTGAATATTTGGTAGAATTCTCCAGTGAAGCCATCAAGACTAGGATTTTCTTTCTCGGGAGTTATTTTAAATTACTTTTCAATCTCTTCTTTTGTTATGGGTTTATTTAAATGTTCAGTCTCTTAGGTAGGTAGTGTGTTTCTAGAAATTTGTTCATATCCTCTATTTTTTCAAATTTGTTAGAGTACAATTTTTCATAGTATTCTGGTATGATGCTTTTAATTTCAGTTGGGTCTGTTTTGATATTGCCCATCTTATTTCTTATTCGGGTTATTTGCTTCCTCTCCTGTTTTTCTTTTGTCAGTCTGGCCAGTGGTTTATCGATTTTGTTAATCTTTTCAAAGAACCAGATTTTGGCCTTGTTAAGCCTTTTGATTGTTTTTCTGTTCTCCATTTCATTTAATTCTGCTCTAATATTTATAATTTTCTTTCTTCCTGTGCCTGAGGGTTTCTTTTTTTTGCTCTCTTTCTATTTGCTCTAGTTGTAGTGATAATTTTTGTATTTTGACCTTTTCTTCTTTTCGTATGTGTGTATTTATTGACATAAATTGCTGCTTTAGCTGTGTCCCAAAGATTCTGATAGGAAGTGTTTTATTTTCATTGGATTCAATTAATTTCTTTATTCCATCCTTAGTTTGTTCTGTAATAGAATTGTTTTTGAGCAAAGTGTTGTTCAGTTTCCATGTATTTGATTTCTTTACCCTGGTTTTTCTGTTACTGATTTCTTATTTTATGGCTTATGGTCAGAGAAGATGCTTTGTAATATTTTGATATTTTGCATTCTGTTAAAGCTTGCTTTAAGGCCTGATATGTGCTCTATTCTAGAGAATGTCCCATGTGCATTGGAAAAGAAAGTACACTTGGATGCTGTTGGGTGGAGTGTTCTGTATAAGTCTATGAGGTTAAGTTGGTTGATTGTGGCATTTAGCTCTTCTGTGTCTTTGCTGAGCTTCTTTTTGGATATTCTGTCCCTCATTGAAAGTGGTGTGTTGAAGTCTCCTACATTTATTGTGAAACTGTCTATCTCACTTTTCAATGCTCTCAGAGTTTGTTTTATGCATCTTGAAGCCCTGTTGTTGGGTGCATAAATATTTAATGTGGTAACATCCTCCTAGTATATTGTCCCTTTAATCATTATATAGTGTCCTTCCTTATCTTTTGTGGTAGATTTAAATATGAAGTCTGTTTTGTCAGAAATATTTAGTATAGCCACTCCTGCTCTTTTTTTGATTGTTGTTTGCTTGGTATATTTTTTCTGTCCTTTGATTTTTAGTTTGTTTGTTTCTTTAAGGCTAAGATGTGTCTCTTGTAGACAGCATATAGCCAGATCGTGTTTTTTTGTCCATTCTGCCACTCTCTGTCTCTTTATTGGTACATTTCGTCCATTTACATTTAGCGTAATTATAGACAGGTGTGAGTTTAGTGCTGTCTTTTTGATGTCTTTTTTTGTGTGTTGTTGACAGTTTCATTTTTCCACTTATTTTTTTTGTGCTGAGTAGTTTTTCTTTGTAAATTGTTTGTTCCCCATTTTCATTGTTGTTGATTTTGTTTTTGCTGAGTGTATGTGTGTTTCTTGTTTTTTATTTTGATGTGTAGGATAGTTAGTCTCTTTGGGGTTACCTTAATATTTACCCCTGTATTTCTAAGTTCAAACCTAACTTGTATCTCCCAATATTGCCTTGATTTCCTCTCCATATGGAAGATCTATGACTACTTTATTTTGTCTGTCTTTATTAATTTAATGTTGTCATCTTTTATGTAATGATATTGGTGATTCCCTGTTTTAAGTGTTTTTCTATCTTGATTTATTTTTGTGAGTTCCCTATCTGTGTTGATATGTGGTTGCTCTGTCCTGAGTTCTACTGTTGGGTTGATATCTGATATTATTGATTTTCTAGCCAGAGAATTCCCTTTAGCATTCCTTTTAGTTTTGGTTTGGTTTTTGCAAATTCCCTAAGCTTCTGTTTATCTGGAATTGTCCTAATTTCGTCTTAATTTTTTGAGAGACAGTTTTGCTGGATATATGATTCTTGGCTGGCGATTTTTCTCCTTCAAACCTTTATATATGTCATCCCATTACCTTCTTGCCTGCATGGTTTCTGCTGAGTGGTTCAAGCTTATTCTTCTTGATTCTCCTTATCCCTGGTCACGCTTAAAATTTTCTCCTTATCTTTGGTTTTGGCAAGTTTGATTATAACATGTCTTGGTGACTTTCTTTTGGATCTACCTTGTTTGGTGTTCAATGAGCACCTTGGGTAGATATCCTTTCAATTTTCACGATGTCAGGGAAGTTTTCTGTGAGCAAATCTTCAACAATTCTCTCTGTAATTTCTGTTATCCCTCCCTATCCTGGTACTCCAATCACTTGTAGGTTATCCTTGATACAGTCCCACATGATTCTTACGGTTTCGTCATTTTTTAAATCCTTTTATCTGATTTTTCTTCGAATATATTTTTGCCAAGTGTTTTATCTTCATTATTGCTAATTCTGACTCCCATCTCCTCAACTCTGTTCCTCTGACTTTCTACTGAGTTTTCTAATTCTGAAACTTATTTGTTTATCTTCTGAATTTCTGAATGCTGTCTCTCTATGGATTCTTGCAGCCTGTTAATTTTTTTTCCTTATATTCTTGAATAATCTTCGTAATTTCCTTGACTGCTTTATCTGTGGGCTCCTTGGATTGTTCTGTGTTTTGCCTGATCTCCTTCCTGATGTCTTGAAGAGTTCTGTATATTATTCTTTTGTATTCTATGTCTGGTCAGGAATACATCTTCCTCCAGAACAGTCCTTGATTCTTTGTTTTGGGAGTTTGTTGAAGCAATCATGGTCTGCTTCTTTATGTGATTTGATATTGACTGTCATCTCCAAGCCATGTATGTTATTTTATTAATTTATTTGTGTTTTCTCACAAAGCTTCTTGCTTTGTTTTGTTTTGATATAGCCAAACAGGCTACTAGAGTGAGCAAACTTGGTTATTGGAGCCCTTGAAGCACTTATGTCCTGTTACCAGATGGCTAGAGCTATTACCAGGTATATGAGTCTAGGAGTCCATTCGCTATTCTTGTATAGATTCAGCTTAGGTATTCCAGTAGTCGGTCACCTAGTGTGTGGTGCAAGCTCTCACCTACAATCCTAGAGGAGCAGTGGTGATTGATGTAAGCACAGGTTTCTGGTAGCAGCTGGAGGTCACATTCTGAGGAAGGCAGGGGACTGACAACCTTCCCCCAAATGTCGGTGAGGAAAACCCATCCCTGTTCTCTAGAGAGCTCTGTTGCATAGGCTCTGCAGCCATACCATAGGTATCCAATGCTTTTAACTGTAAGGACTGGTAAGTACTTCTTATCCTTGGAGCCCTGTTGCAGGTAGCTAGGTGGTATGGGTGGAGCCTCCAGTCTTCAGGCCCCTGCTGTGGGTAGGTGAGGGTCCTGTTTAATAGGCAGGGTGGTATCAAATGTCAAAACCTGCCTCTTTGCCACATAGCTGAAATAGTTACAGTCAGACCTCAAACAGATTCGACCTTGCACTATAACAGCCAGATCCTATCTGCTGTAACGGGGCCACCTGGATCTATGCAGGGGTGAAGACAAAGTCTGTGAACCATTTGTGCCTGGACCAGAGCCACTTCTGCTCTAAGTTTGCAGATTAAGGGAGTCGGCAGAGTATTTTCCTGCATTTGTTAATTTGTTCCTTCTCCAAAGTCAGGGGAATGGCACAGGGAGTGCAGCAGGACCTATCTCAGGCCCAGGGAAATAACTAGTAGTGGAGCCGGCTGGGGCAGAGGGAGAAGGGATCAGTTATACAGGAGAGAGTCTTTCAAAAAGACAAGCTATTAGATCCACACAGTAAATTAGACAAAATCACTTATTTTGTGCTGAGAGCTCTGTTTTGTCTCAGATTCTGGAGGCTTGTGTATACCGTGTGCCCTGGCTCCGTGGTCACGCTGGGGGGTGGGGTTGCGGCACCTTGATTGCCTTCTTTTGCTGAAGCAGCCATGTCCCAGAACACTACCATCAGCCTCACTGTAGGGAAATAGGGACTGAGGTATTGCTGCCTATTCAGCAACTCTTTGCTGCTTCTGCACCATCTCTCCCTCCCCTATCACTCAGTCTGAATTCTTAACTTTGCCTTTGATGCTCAGGGTTCATAGCTTGTCATATACATAATTGATTCACTTGTTTTTTCAGGTCTTTCTTGTAAGAGGGACCCCTGAAGCATCTGACTACTCCGCCATCTTGGCCCCACCTCCTGTATATTTATTTTTGATTGTTAAATCTTCTTGATTAATTGACCATCCTATCACTATATAATGTTCATCTTCACCTCTTCTAACAGATTTTGACTTAAAGTCTACTTTGTCTGCTATTAAGATTGCCAACTGAACTCTCTTTTGATTACTGTTTGTGTGGAGTATTTTTTTCCATCATTTCATTTTCAACCTATTTGTGTCCTTGGGTCTAAAGTCTGCCTGTTGTAAACAGCAGATAGTTGGATCATTTTTTTAATCCATTTTGCCACTCTCTGCCTTTTTATTGGAGCATTTAGTCCCTTTACATTCACTGCAATTACCAATAAAGAGTGACTTACTTCTGCCATTAGATTATTTTTGTGTGTGTGTGGCTTAATCCTTCTTTGTCTTTGCCCTTTACCACTGCTTGCTTTTGTGTTGTTTTGTTTTATTGTAGTGAGCCATTTTGATCCCCTTCTCATTTCCTTTTGTGTATGTTTTTTAGACATTTTCTTACTGGTTATCATGAATATTACATTTAACAGCTTGTATTTATAACACCCTTCTTAGGTTAAGTTGGTACCAAATGAACTTCAGTAGCATACAAGAAGTTCTGTATCTGTACTGTTCCTCTCCCACTTTTGTTGTTGTTATTCCTAATTATGTCTTTATATTTCATGTGTCCTGTAACATAATTTTATACTTGTTTTTTTTGTGTGTGCTCCAAAGGGTTTTTTTTTTTTTAAATAGCATTTTATTGTGCTTTTGGTGAAAGTATACACAGCAAGATGGGTTCCCATTTGATAATTTCCACATAGATTGTTCAGTGATATTAGTTACATTTTTCACAACGTGTCAACATTCTCTTTGTGTTTTGGTTGTTTCATTTTCAGTACTCTAGCTTCCCTGCCCTCTTATCTCTGCTTATTTGCTTTAGAGTCAATATTGACCTTTTGGTTTATTAATAGAACACCATTCTTACAGGAAATCGTCTTTATTTTGTGTGCCACTGGGCTATTTCATTAAAATGTGGTCTCTGGTCAATGAAAACAAATGGTGGGGGGAGGAAGGTGGAGGAGGACAGAGCACCTGGGCACGAGAGGGAGCATCCAGCCATGGTATCAGGAGCAGGATTCCTGCAGTGGCTGTATTCTTACCGCCGCAGCCAAGCCTCTCCTCCCCCGAGCTCTGCCCCCCTCACTCCTGCCAGCCAGGCCTCTAAGGGCCGCCATATTCTGACCACGCTCCAACTGAGGGCAGCTTGGTGCTGGCGGGGGGAGCTCTCGGAAGGACCTGTCCCATGCTCTGCACCTTCCACATCTCTGCAGCTGGTGCCAGGCCAGGAGGACACACAGCGAGGAACTTTAAAGGACGGAGGGAGTTCTGCACAAGTGGACCAATTATCTCGCAAGTTGGCAGACTCGTAGGTTTGTTTTAGGTGGTGGAATCTTGTCCTACATTGATCCACAGGATGATGTTTGCCAAAGGAGTAAAGGAAGTATAAAGGTGGCTGTTTGTGAAATTAAAGTCCATTAAGCAGATAACAAAAGAATGGAATTAATCATTCCAGGACAACAGCATTTCTACATGAAAGCAGTGAATGCAGCTGAAAGGCAAAGGTGGCTAATTGCTCTGGGGAGCTCCAAAGCCTCTTTGACTGATACTAGGACTTAAAAAGAAAAAGAAATAAATGAAACCAGTGAATCTCTTAAAACCAAAATGTCTGAACTTCGACTCTACTGTGACCTCCTAATGCGGCAAGTTCACACCATCCAGGAATTTGTTCACCATGATGAGACTCACTCCCAGTGTAGAGATGAAGAGCTCTGTCAGCCACCCTGGTACTTGCAGTTCGGAGTAGCCACTCTGTAAAAGAACCAGTGCCTACACTTCACTGACTCTCCCAGCAAAGCCAAAGAACATACTCGGATACAGACTCTTGTAATGATATTCCCCTTGAAGACCCAGAGAGCCTTGTTCACTGTTCAAGAAATACACTTAATGGAGATTTGGCATCAGTAGCCATTCCTGAAGAAAACAAATTTATAGCCAAAAAAATCTGAATCGGAAGATCCTCTTCCATCCTCCTCTTCCTGAAAAAAATTGAAGTGTCCAGCATCCTCTAAGTATTGATATGCAAAAGCTGCTGTAATTAACTATTGCTATAAAACCAAAAATCTGTTGCCGTGGAGCCAATTCGGACTCATAGTGACCCTATAGGACAGAGTAGAACTGCCCCATAGGGTTTCCAAGGAGCACCTGGCATGTTCCAACTGCCGGTTAGCAGCTGTAGCTCTTATCCACTACCCACCAGGGTTTCCAACTATTGTTACAGGGAGTAGTTTTTTCCCTTAGGATTTCTCTGACTTTATAAAATATTGTAAGAAAAAAAAAACACATACATTTGAAGTGCATTTTATCTTTATATAGTTTATTTGCAAGAATAATTTTCTAATAACTTCACAGTATGAATGTGCATCTTCTTTTTTTTAAAAAAAAACAAATGATGATGTAACATTTTGGTATCCATAAGAACAAATATAGAGTAGATATTTTTCTAAAACACTGTGAGGGACTGATAGCTTAGTCAGCATGCATTGTAACTTATAAAGATGAAATTTTATAAACATAAGATTTAAGTTTGACAGAAGTGTGATATATGTAACTTGTGCCATGGACCAAATGGCCACTTTACCCCAGCTAAAAACGAGTTCCGACAGCATCTTGATGGTGATTGTATTGTATTCCTTTAAGCAAAAAGGGAACACTTAATATTCTAAATATTTTTAGCTCAAATACTATAATACATTGAAGATTTTTTAAAAGCGGCCTTTGTTGTCCTTCATATGTGAAGCTGACATTACTGATTTGTCAATACCAAATGTTGAATTAAACTATTTAATTTTTATTTATTTTTCTGTTGCATCAGAAAATGAATTCTAACTTCTGTGACCTACCAAATTTAATGTGTGTACACATTGTTATTTATGTTGTTCTAGAAAAGAAGCTTAATATGGTAGTGACTTTGCTCACTTACACCAGAGAGATAAATGACTTTCAATGGAAAAAGATTTTAGTGTTTTTTTTCCCTAAAATAGACATTAAGCTGCTGTTGTAAGGTATTAATGACTGCAGCTCTTTAGAATACCTAGAGGTATTTTTTACTTATGAATATTTATACAAAAAAGAAATTCTGTCAAGGTGATTGCTCTACATCACTTTAGAATGGTATTATTTAGCTAAAAAACAAATAGTATTTTTTGATTAGTGCCTGCCCTTATCTGTTGTCAGTGTTTGCTTTGTAAATTGTTTTTTAATTCACTTTGGGATGATGGTTTTTTTCAGTCTTGGATGAGGAGCACTTTAAAACAAACTAATTTGGTGTTTTTAAGTTAATCAGATGTTTAATAAATATGTGGTTTTTGCATTCAAAAAAAAAAAGTGGTCCCTGGTAATAATTTTGTTTCAAGGTTTAAAGAGTGCCTCAAAGCAATAATCTCAGGGAATTCTCTGGTCACAACTGGTCCAGTTAGTCTAGACTTTTTTAAGAAATTGAATTTTGTTCTGCATTTTTCTCCCATTCTATCCAGGACCATTAATCGTGAGCCAGGTCAGTATGGTCAGTGATGGGGGCCAGGCACCATCTAGTTTTCTGGTCTCAGGGTTGATGAGGCCATGGCTTGTGTAAGCTATCAGCCTTGTAGACAGGTTTCTTTGGGATTTTGGTTACTTTCTTGTACGTTTGCTCCTGATAGGTAGAGACCAATAGTTGTATCTTAGTTGGCCACTCCCAAGATTTTAAGATCCCAGACACTACTCACTTCACTAGGATGAAGAACATCAACTTTGTGAACTATGTCAATTGACTGAGTTATCTCATGAGACTATGGTCCTAAGCCTGCAAACCTAGAAAACCAGTCTCAGAAGGTATTTGGTTATGTCTGAAGAGTATCTGTAGTTGTGTCTTCACTGAATACATGTGCCTGCACACACATATCTGTTCTCACATATATATACACCTGTACCTACCGTTATAGCTGCATGCCCATACTCATCCATATGTGACAATACATTCCTTTTGTTGTCTTTGTTGGAGTTGTGACCATCTTAAAAAAAAAAAAAAACATTGCTGTTGAGTCAATTCCTACATATATCAACCCTATAGGACATTTTAGAACTTCGCCATAGGTTTTCAAGGCTGTAAACCTTTACAGAAGTAGACTGCCACATCTTTCTCCTGCAGAGTGGCTGGTGGGTTCAACCTTTTGGTTAGCAGCCAAGCCCTTAACCACTGCCCAAACAGGCCTCATTGTTTCCATCTTATATATGTCAAATTCTTCAGTACAGGCATCCTTTTCTCTTGTATGCTTTTCAGTGACGTCATTTACGTTGGTCATGCTGTTCTCACTGCATTCACATTCAGTGCCACTTTTCCCATCACCAAAAAATAGAAAGTATCTATGATTTAAAGCATGTTTCCCCTTCCCCCCTCCTCTCTCTAGCAACCACCAATGAACATTGGTCTCTTTATATATCTAGTCTTGGCTTCTTATAAAAGAGGGATCATACAATATTCGTCCTTAAGTGTTTGACTTATTTCATGTAACATTATGCCCTCCAGGTCCATCCATGTTATGTTTCACAGACTCATCATTCTTTATGGTTGTGTAGTATTCCATTACGTGTATATACAAAATTTTGCTTATCCATTCATCTATTGATGGGTACTTTGGTTGTTTCCATATTTTTGTTATTGTTAATAAAGCTGCAATGAACATATGTATGCATATGTCTGCTTGTGTCACTTCTTTTAGGTCTTTAGGGTATATACTTAGGAGTGGGACTGCTGGATCATAAAAAAAAAAAAAAAAAAAACCCAGTGCCGTCGATTCTATTCTGACTCGTAGCAACCCTATAGGACAGAGTAGAGCTGCCTCACAGAAGTTTCCAAGGAGCACCTGGATCATAGGGTAGTTATATTTCTAGCTTTTTGAGAAAGTGCCAAATTATTTTCCATACTGGTTGTACCATTTTGTAGTCAAACCAGCAATGGATAAGAGTTCCAATCTTCCCATATTCTTGTTAACATTTGTTGTTATTTATTTATATCAGTGCAGTTTTAGCCAGGGTGAGATGATATCTCATTGCACTTTTCATTTGCCTCTCTCTAATGGCTAATGATTGTGAGCATCTTGTCACGTTTTTGTTGGCTGCTTGGATGTCCTCTTTGGTGAAGGTTCTGTTCATGTCCTTTCCCCATTTTATAATTGGGTTCTGTGTCTTTTTGTGTTTGAGCTGTTGCAATTTTCTATAAATATTAGGGGTTAGAGCCTTATCGGATAAGTCATTTCCAAAGATTTTTTTCCCAGTCTGTAGGTTGTTTTTATTACACTTTTGAGAAAGTCTTTTGATGGGCATAAGTTTTCAACTTTTATGAGGTCCCATTTATCTATTTTGTTTTTTTCCATTTGTGCTTTTGTTGTTATACTTTTTTATGCTATTTTTACAAAAGATTAGGTCCCATAGTTTTCTCCCTATGTTTTCTTCCAGGAATTTTAGAGTTTTAGGCTAGATATTTAGGTCTTTGATCAGTTTTGAGTTATTTTTTCTGTGTAGTGTGAAGTATGGATCCTGTTTCAGTTTTCTGCAAGGGGATATCCAGTTTTGCCAGCACCATTTATGAAAGAGGCTGTTTCTGCCCATTGAATGGACTCTGACCCCTGGTAAAATCAGTTGTCCATAGATAGCTGGATTTATTTCTGGGTTCTCAGTTGTATTTCACTGGTCTATGTGTGTATTGTTGAACAGCCACCAGTCTGTTTTGATTACAGTGGCTGTATAGTTTGCTTTGATATTGGGGAGTGTGAGGCCTCCTACTTTGTTCTTCTTCAATATTACTTTGGGTATTCAGGGTTTCTGCCCTTTCCATATCAAATTGATCATTAGTTATTCTATTTCCATAAAGAATGTTGTTGGGATTTGTACCAGGATAACAATATATCTATAGATTGCTTTAAATAGAATTGACATTTTCACTGTATTAAATCTTCTAATCCATGAGCACAGAATGTGCTTTCATTTATGTAGATCTCTTTTAGTCTCTTGTAGTAGTGTTTTATAGTTTTCATTGTATAAGTCTTTCATGTTCCTGGTTAAGTTAATTTCTAGGTATTTTATTGTTTTGGGGGCCACTGTAAATAATAATGTTTTCTTGAGTTCTTTTTCGGAATACTCCTTGTTAATGTAAAGAACCCAACTAATTTTTATATGTTGATCTTGTACCCTGCAAAGTTGCCGAATTCTTTCATTAGTCCCAACAGTTTTCTTGTGGAATCTTTAGGGTCTTCTACGTGTAGGATAATGTCATTTGCAAATAGAGAAGTTTTACTTCTTCCTTTCCAATTTGGATACCTTTTATTTCTCTTTCTTGCCTTATTGCTCTGTCTAGGACTTCCAGTACAATATTGAATAAGAGTTGTGAAAATGGGCATCTTTGCCTTGCTGCTGTTCTGAAGGGGAAGGCTCTCAGTCTTTCTCCATTGAGTATAATGTTGGCTGTCGGTTTTGCATATATGCCCTTAATTATGTTCAGAAAGTTCCCTTCTGTTTCTATTTTGCTGAGAGTTTTTATCAGGAAAGTGTGTTGATTTTTTAATCCAATGCCCTTTCTGCATCAGTTGATATAAAGATTTGTTTCTTTTGTTTTGTTTATGTGGGGAATTACACTGATTGATTTTCTAATGTTGATCCATCCTGGCATTCCTGATATGAATTCCACTTGATGATGGTGTATGAATAGGGGTGGATTAACCAGTAAGCAAGGTATGCATGGGCTTATGTTAATAAAGGTACACACTGGTTTATTTGTATTTATTTACTAGTCTGTAGTACACAATTTCACATGGGTTTCACCACATCAAAGATGGGGTGAAAAACAGGTGAAATTGTGCACCACAGAGTAGTAAGTAAGCAGAAGTAAACTGGTGAATACTTTGCTTATTGGTTAATCCCAGCCAGTGTGTGATTGTTTTGAGCGTTGTAGAATTCTGTTGGCTAGAATTTTGTTGAAAATTTTAAATCTATATTCATAAGGTATATTGGTCTTCAATTTTCTTTCTTTTTTTTTTTCATGTCTTTTCCTGGTTTTGGTATCAGGGGGATGCTGGCTTTATAGAATGAGTTTGGAAGTATTCTTTCCTCTTCTATGTTTTTAAAGAGTTTGATTAGAATTGGTGTCAGCTCTTCTCTGAATGTTTGGTAAAATCCCCAGTGAAGCCATCTGGTCCTGGGTTTTTTTTTTTCTTTTTTGGCAATTTTTTTTATGACATCGTCAACCTCTTATTTTATAATGAGTATCTTTAGATTTTCTACCTCTGTTTGTGTTAGTTTAGGTAGGTAGTGTGTTTCCAGGA
Organism: Elephas maximus indicus; assembly: GCF_024166365.1. NCBI lineage: Eukaryota > Metazoa > Chordata > Mammalia > Proboscidea > Elephantidae > Elephas > Elephas maximus. Next base: position 87,210,374 of record NC_064846.1, read on the forward strand.
ATTTATCCATTTCATCTAGGTTTTGATATTTGTTGGAGTACAATTTTTCATAGTAATCTTTTATGATCCTCTTTATTTCAGTTGAATCTGTTGTAATGTCTCCAGTTTCATTTCTTATTTTGGTTATTTGCCTCTTCTTGATTTTTTTGTTTTCTTTTGTCAGTTGAGCCAGTGGTTTGTCTTTATTATTTCCTTTTTTCTGGTAGCTTTAGACTTCTTTTGCTCTTCCTTTTCTATTTCTTCAAGTTTTTGGTTTAAGTTGTTTATTTTGGATTTTCTTTTCTTTTTTTTAATGTAGGCATTTATTGCCATGAATTTCCCTCTGAGTACTGCTTTTGCTGAGTCCCAAAGATTTTGATATGTTGTGTTTGCATTTTCATTTGATTCTAGGAATTTTCAAATTTAACATTTGATTTCTTCAATGAACCAATGGTTTTTAAGTAGTGTACTATTTTTTTTTTAGTTTTCATACGTTTTTCCTTATTTTTCCTGTTGTTGATTTCTATATTCATACCATTATGATCAGAGAAGATGCTTTTTATTATTTCAATCTTTTTTTGTTTTGTTGAGGTTTGTTTTGTGTCCTAACATATAGCCTATTCTGCAGAAGGATCCATGTGTGCTGGAGAAAAATGTGTATTGTTCTGATGAAGAGTGGAGTGTTCTATACATGTCTGTTAGGTCAAATTGGCTTATGGTTTATTTAAGATCTCAATGTCATTAGTGATCTTCTTTTTACATATTCTGTATAGAATTGAAAGTGGTGTGTTCAATTCCTCAACTATCATTGTGGGTTTGCCTTTCATCTTAGTCAGTATTTCAGGTATCTTGGAGCATTGATGTTAGGTGCATATATATTTATAATTGTTATGTCTTCTTTCTAGGTTTATCCTTTTATTATTATGTAATGAATTTCTTTACTTCTATTACAGATTTTGATTGAAAGTCGATTTTATCTGATATCAGTATGGCCACCCCTGCTACTTTTTTGTTTACCGGTTGTGTGCAATAGTTTTTTCTCATCATTTACTTTCAGTCTGTCCGTGTCCCTATGTCTATGGTGTGTTTCTTGTAGACAGCAGAATGATGGATCATGATTTCTTATCCATTCTGCCACTCTCTGATTTTGCTTGGGGAGTTTAGACCATTTGTATTTAAGATTATTACCCCATTCATTTTGCTATTGGATGTTTGAGTGTCTCGTATCTTCTTTGTTGTTTTATTCTCATTTTTCTTTTACTATTTGTGTTTGGCTGCTTTCTTTGGGTGAGTGTTTTTATTTCTTCGTTTCTTCTATACATTTTTCTAGGTTATTTCTTAGTGGTTACCTCACATACTACATTACACAACTTGCAATTGTGGCAACATTTAATGTGTGAACAACAGGTAACATACAACATTAATGTATTAAATCTATTTCTGATTTCTTCCTCTCTCTACTATTTCTTTTAGTGAATACCCATTAGCATCATTATACACTCTATATCCAGTAGTTTACTTCATGCTTATTTCTTGCAAACTCAGTGTTGTATTTCTTGTGGAATTAAATTATTGAGTTTATTCCCTGAAAAATATCATGTACTTGGTCCTTAATTTTCCAATGTTGTTCTATTTATTTATTTTGAGATCTCATTCTCTCTCATTTTTTATTCCCATGCACAGATTCAAGTATTTAATGCTCTTGCCTTCCCATTTGAAGAACTTCCTTGAATAATACTTGCAGAGTTGGTTTGGTAGTGGCAAATTCCCAGAGCATCTTTTGATTTGGGAATGCCTTGTTTCCCCCTGGTTTTTGAATGGCAGCTTTGCTGAGTAAAGGGTTTTCTTTTTTATTGTGCTTTAAGTGAAATTTGCAAATCAAGTTAGCGTCTCATACAAAAACTTATACACACCTTGCTGTGTAACTGTAGCTGCTCTTGCCCTAATGTGACAGCACACTCCTCCTCTCCACCCTGATTATCCGTGTCCATTCAACCAATTCCTGTCCCCCTCTGCCTTCTCATCTCGCATCCACACAGGAGTGGCCCACATAGTCTCGTGTGTCTACTTGGGCCAACAAGCTCAATTCTCATCAGTATCATTTTCTGTCTTATACTCCAGTCCAATTCCAGTCCAAAGAGTTGGCTTCGGGAATGGTTCCAGTCTTGGGCTAACAGAGGATCCAGGGGCCATGACCTCTGAGGTCCCTATAATCTCAGTCAGACCATTAAGTCTGGTCTTTTTATGAGAATTTGAGGTCTGCATCCCACTGTTCTCCTGCTTCGTCAGGGATTCTCTGTTGTGTTTCCTGTCAGGGCAGTCATCAATGGTAGCTAGTCACCAACTACTTCTTCCAGTCTTAGGCTGTTGTAGACTCTGAGTTATGTGACCCTTTCTGTCTCTTAGGCTTATAGTTACCTTGTGTCTTTGGTGTTCCTCATACTGCTTTGCTGCAGGTAGGTTGACAACAATTAATGCATTTTAGATGGCCGCTTGCCAGCTTTTAAGACCCCAGATGCTGCTCGCCAAAGTAGTATGCAGGACATTTTCTTAATACATTTTGTTATGCCAGTTGACCTAGATGTCCCCTGAAACCATGGTCCCCAGAGTCCCATCCCTGCTACTCTGGACTTTGAAGTGTTTGGTTGTATTCAGGAAATTTCTTTGCTTTTGGTTTAGCCCAGTCGTATTGACCTCCCCTGTATTGTGTGTTGTCTTTCCCTTCACCTACAATAGTTCTTGTCTCCTATCTAATTAGAGAATACCCATCTCCCTCCCTCCCTCCCCACCCTCATAACCGTCAAAGAATATTTTCTTCTGTGTTTTAACCTTTTTCTTGAGTTCTTATAATAGTGGTCTCATACAATATATGTCCTTTTGCGACTGACTAATTTCACTCAGCATAATGCCTTCCAGATTCCTCCATATTATGAGATGTTTCACTGATTTACCAGGGTTCTTAATCATTGCTTAGTATTCCATTATGTGAGTACACCATAATTTGTTTATCCATTCATCAGTCGATGGGCACCTTGGTTGTTTCCGTCTTTTTTATTGTAAACAGTGCTTTAAAGAACATGGGTGTGCATATATCTATTCATGTCAAGGATCTTATTTCTCTAGGATATATTCCAAGGAGTGGGATTGCTGGATCTTATGATAGTTTTATCTCCAGGTTTTTAAGGAATAGCCAAATTGATTTCCAAACTGGTTTTATCATTTTACCTCCCCACCAGCAGTGTATAAGTGTTCCAGTCTCTCCACAACCTCTCCAACATTTATTATTTTGTGTTTTTTTGATTAATGCCAGGGTTCCAGGAGTGAGATGGCATCCTTTTGTAGTTTGATTTCAATTTCTCCTATGGCTAATGATCATGAGCATTACCTCATTGATCTGATAGCTGTCTGAATGTCTTCTTTGGTGAAGTGTCTGTTCATATCCTTTGCCCATTTTTAATTGGGTTATTCATTTTTTGTTGTTGGGTTTTTGCAGTATCATGTAGATTTTACAGTTCAGACACTGATCAGATTTGTCATAGCCAAAACTTTTTCACAGTCTCTAGGTAGTCTTTTTACTCTTTCGGTGAAGCCTTTGGACGAGTATTAAGTATTCATTTTTTAGGAGCTCCCAATTATCTAGTTTCTCTTCTAGTGTTTGTGCATTCTTATGGTTCGTACACTGTTTATGCCATGTACTAGGGCTCCTAGCATTGTCCCTATTTTTCTTCCATGATCTTTATCATTTTAGATTTTATATTTAGGTCTTTGATCCATTTTGAGTTAGCTTTTGTGCATGGTGTGATGTGTGGGTCTTGTTTCATTTTTTTGCAGATGGATATCCAGTTATGCCAGCACCATTTGTTAAACAGACTGTCTTTTCCCCATTTAATAGACTTTGGGCCTTTGTCAAATACCAGGTGCTCAAATGTGGATGGATTTATGTCTGGATTCCCAATTCTGTTCCATTGGTCTATGTATCTGCTGTCGTACCAGTACCAGGTTGTTTTGACTACTCTGGCAGTATAATAGGTTCTAAAATCAGGTAGAGTGAGGCCTCCCACTTTGTTCTTCTTTTTTCAGTAATACTTTATTTATCATGGACCTCTTCCCCTTCCATATGAAGTTGCTGATTTGTTTCTCCGTCTCATTACAGATGTCATTCGAATTTGAATCGGAATCGCGTTGTATCTATATATGGCTTTTGGTAGAATAGACATTTTACAATGTGGAGTCTTCCTATCCATGAACAAGGTATGTTTTTCCACTTATGTAGGTCTCTTTTGGTTCCTTGCAGTAGTGTCTTCTGGTGTTCTTTATATAGGTCTTTTATGTCTCCGGTTAAATTTATTCCTAAGTATTTTATCTTCTTTGGGACTATTGTAAATGGTATTGATTTGGTCATTTCCTCTTTGATGATCTTTTATTGGTGTAGAGGAATCCAACTGATTTGTGTATGTTTATCCTGTATCCTGATAATTTGCTGAGCTGTTCTATTAGTTTCGGTAGTTTTTTTTTTGGATTCTTTAGGGTTTTCTGTGTATAAGATCATGTCACGTGCAAAATGAGATACTTTACTTCTTCCTTGCCAATTTGGATGTCCCTTATTTCTTTATCTAGCCTAACTGCTCTGGCTAGGACCTGCAACACAATGTTGAATAAGAGTGGTGATAAAGGGCATCCTTCCGTGGTTCCCATTCTCAAGGGGATTGCTTTCAGTCTCTCTCCATTTAGGATGACATTGGCTTTTGGCTTTGTATAAATGCCCCTTGTTATGTTGAGGAATTTCCTTCTATTCTTATTTTGCTGAGAGTTTTATCATGAATGTGTGTTGGACTTTGTCAAATGCCTTTTGTGCATCAATTGATAAGATCACATGGTTCTTGTCTTTTGTTTTATTTATGTGATGGGTTACCTTGATTGTTTTTCTAATATTAAACCATCCCTGCATCCCTGGTATGAATCCCACATGGTCATGGAGAGTTCTTTTTTTGATATGTTGTTGAATTCTATTGGTTAGAATTTTGTTGAGGATTTTTGCATCTAAGTTCATGGGGAATATCATCTGTAATTTTCTTTTTTTGTGGTGTCTTTACCTGGTTTCAGTATCAGGGATATGCTGGCTTCATAGAATAAATTTGGGAGTATTTCATCCCTTTCTATGCTCTGAAATACCTTTAGCAGTACTAGTGTTAACTCTTCTCTGAAAGCTTGGTAGAATTCTCCAGCGAAGACATCAGGGCCAGGGCTTTTTTGTTGTTGTTGGGAGTTTTTTAATTACCTTTTCAATCCCTTCTTTTTTTATAGATTTGTTTAGTTGTTCTACCTCTGTGTTAGTTTAGGTAGGTAGTGCGTTTCTAGAAATTTGTCCATTTCTTCTAGGTTTTCAAATTTATTAGAGTACAATTTTTCATAGTAATCTGATATGATTCTTTTAATTTCATTTGGATCTCTTGTTATATTTTCCATCTCATTTCTTATTCAGGTTACTTGCTTCCTCTCCTGTTTTTCTTTTGTCAGTTTGGCCAATGGTTTATCAATTTTGTTGATATTTTCAATGTACCAGCTTTTGGTCCTATTAACAGTTTCAATTGTTTTTCTGTTCTCTATTCCATTTTATTCTGCTCTAACTTTTATTATTTGCTTCCTTCTGGTGCCCAAGGTTTTCTTTTGTTGCTCTCTTTTTATTTATTCAAGTTGTAGGGGTAATTCTTTGATTTTAGCCCTTTCTTCTTTTTGTATGTGTGCATTTATTGCTATGAAGTGACCTCTGAGCATTCCTTTACCTGTGTCCCAAAGTTCCTAGGAAGTGTTTTCATTTTCACTGGATCCTAGGCATTTCTTTATTCCAACCTTAGTTTCTTCTATAACCCAGTGGTTTTTGAGTAAGGTGTTGTTTAGTTTCCACATGTTTGATTTCTTTACCCTGCTTTTTCTGTCATTGATTTCTACTTTTATAGCTTTATGCTTAACGAAGTTGCTTTTTAATATTTTGATGTTTTGGATTCTGTTAAGGCTTGCTTTATGACCTAATATGTGGTCTATTCTGGAGAATGTTCCATGTGCTTTGGAAAAGAAAGTATACTTGGCTGCTGTTGGGTGGAGTGTTCTGTATATGTCTATGAGGTCAAGTTGTTTGATTGTGGCATTTAGATCTTCCATGTCTTTATTGAGCTTCTTTCTGGGTGTTCTGTCTTTCACCGAATGTGCTGTGTTGAAGTCTCCTACTATTATTGTGGGGCTTTCTCTCTCGCTTTTCAATGTGGTTAGATTTTGTTTTATGTATCTTGAAGCCCTGTCATTGGGTGCATAAATATTTTATATGGTTATATCCTCGTGGTATATTGTCCCTTTAATCATTATATAGTGTCCCTCCTTATCCTTTGTGGTGAATTTAACTTTAGCCTATTTTGTCAGAAATTAATATTGCCCTCCTGCTCTTTTTGATTGTTGTTTGCTTGATATATTTTTTTTTCCATTCTTTGAGTTTTAGTTTGTGTCTCTAAATCTAAGATGTGTTTCTTGTTGGCACCATATAGGTGGATCATATATTTTTCTAACCCATTCTGCAACTCTCTATCTTATTGGTGCATTTAGTCCATTTACATTCAACATAATTATGGATAGGTATGAGTTTAGTGCAGTCATTTTGATGTCTTTTTTTGTGTGTTGTTGACAGTTTCTTTTTTCCACTTCATTTTTTGTGCTGAGTAATTTTTCTTTATATGTTATCTTTTCCTCTTTTTCCTTGTTGTTTTTGCTCAGTCTTTATGTTTTTCTTGTATTTTATTTTGATGTGTAGGATTGTTAGTCTCCTTTTTGGTTACCTTAATATTTACCTCTACTTTTCTAAGTTTAAGTTTAAACCAAACTTTTATCTCTTTATATCGCCTTGACTTCCTCTTCATATGAAATACCTAAGGCTACATTTTTAGTCCCTCTTTATTGATTTAATGCTGTCATCTTTTACATAATGACTTTGCTGTTTCCCTGTTTTGAGCGTTTCTTTAATCTTGATTTATTTTTGTGATTTTTGTATCTGGGTTGATATCTGGTTGCTCTGTCCTGTGTTCTAGTCTTGGGTTCTTATCTGATGTTATTAATTATCTAACCAGAGGACTCCCTTTAGTATTTCTTGTAGTTTTGGTTTGATTTTTGCAAATTCCCTAAACTTTTTATCTGGAAATGTCCTAATTTTGTCTTAATTTTTGAGAGACAGTTTTGATGGCTATATGATTCTTAGCTGGCAATTTTTTTTCCTTCAAGACTTTATACATGTCATCCCATTGCCTTCTTCCCTCATGGTTTCTGTTGAGTAGTCCGAGCTTATTCTTATTGATTCTCTTTTGTAGGTGATTTTCCCTTTATCCCTAACTCTTTTAACATTCTCTCTTTATCTTCGGTTTTGGCAAGTTTGATTATAATATGTCTTGGTGACTTTCTTTTGGGATCTACTTTGTGTGGGGTTCAATGAGCATCTTGGATAGATACTTTCTCATGTTTCACAATATCAGGGAATTTTTCTCCCAACAAATCTTCAACCATTCACTATGTATTTTCCATTCTACCTCCCTGTTCTGGTACTCCAATCACTCAGGTTATTTCTCTTGTTAGAGTCCCACATGATTCTTAGGGTTTATCCATTTTTTTATTTTGTCTGTTTTTCTTTGAATATATTGGTCTCAAGTGTTTTTTCTTCAGTCTCCCTAATTCTGACTTCCATTTCTTCAGTTATGCTCCTCTGACTTTCTATTGAATTGTCCAATTTTGAAATTTATTGTTAATCTTCTGAATTTCTGATTGCTATCTCTCCATGGGTTCTTGCAGCCTATTAAATTTGTCATTATGCTGTTGAATAACCTTCTTAATTTCCTCAACTGCTTTATCTGTATGTTCCTGGGCTTGTTCTGCATTTTCCCTGATCTACTTCTTGATCTTTTGAAGAGGTCTTTATATTAATCTTTCGTATTCTAACTCTGGTAATTCCAGGAAAATATCTTCATTCAGAAGATTTCTTGATTGTTTTGGGAGCTTTTTGAAGCGATCATGGTCTGCATCTTTTCATGATTTGATATTGACTGATGTGTCCGAGCCATCTGAAAGTTATTGTATTAATTTATTTTGTTTGCTTACTGTGTCCTAGCTTCTTGCTTTGTTTTGTTTTGATATGTTCAAATAGGTTGCTCGAGTGAACTAGTTTGATTGTTGGTGCCTTTGAAACTCTAATGTCCTGTCACCAGATGGCTATAGGTGTTACCAGGTATATGGGCCTCGGAGTGCATTCAGTTTTTTCTTGTATTGATTCAGCTCAGGTGTCCAGGTAGTTGGTCTCTAAGTGTGTGGTGCAGGCTCTCACTTACAGCCTTAGAGGATGAGGAGTGATTGTTGTAGGCACAAGTATCTGGCTTCAGCAGGGGGTCATGCTCTGAGCAAGGCAAGGGGCTGACAACTGTCCCCCAAGTGTCTGTGAAGAAAGCACATCCCTGTTCCCTATAGCACACAGGTAGGTGGGCTCTGCAGCCGGACCATGGGCACCCGATGCATTTGGTTGTAAGGACTGGGAGGCATCACTTATTCTTGGACCGCTGTCGCAGGTGCCTAGGTGGTGTGTGTGGAGCCATGAGTCCTCACGCCCCTAATGTGGGTAGATGAGGACCCTGCTTAATAGGTAGAGCAGTGTCAAACATCAAAAACTCGCCTCTCCACCACACAGGTGAAACAGTCAGAAGTGAGACCTCAGGCACATATACCCTTGCACCATTCCAACGAGGGTCTAAGCTGCTGAAATGGGTCCACACTGGTCCATTCAGGGGTGAAAGACATTCAGAGTTCGTGGACCACTTGTCTTTGTTTCCAGGCAAAGTAACCACCTCTGCCCTTAGTTCCCAGCTTAGTGGAGCCAGCAGATTGTATTTTCCCCATTAGTTAATTTGTTCCTTCTCCAAGGCTGGGAGGATGGCTCAGGGCCCACTGCAGGACCTATCTCAGGCCCAGGGAAGGGGACCACCACTGAAGCCACTCGGGGGCTGAAGCAGAGGGAGGTGGGATCAGATGAATGGGAGAGAGTTCTTTCGAAAGGGATGCTTTTTGGCCCAAATTAGACGCAAGTACTTATCTTTTGCTGAAAGTGCTGTTCTTCACTGATTCCGGAGGCATGAGTAGGCTCTGTGACGCTTGGTCTCCCTCGCTAAAGAAACTTTACCCTGAATGCTACCTTCAGCCCCACCACAGTCGCGCCAGGAAATTGGGCCTGCGGGATGCCAGTTCCTGCTGAGTCAGGTCCTACATCTCCTCGTTGCTTCTGAACCATCTCTCCCTCCCTCTGCCACTCAGTCCAGTTTCTTAACTTTGCCTTTGATGTTCAGGTCTCCTATATATATAGTCATTTCACTTGTTTTTTGGGTCTTTGTTGTAAGAGGGACCACTGGAAGCTTCTGACTACTCTGCCTTCTTCTGAGTAAAGGATTCTTGGTTGGCAATTGTTTTTATTCCTTATTTTATATATGTTGCTTCATTGTCTTCTGGACTTCTGAGTTTCTAGGGAGAAATCTTCACTGATTCTTATGTTAATGGTATGTTAATGGTGTTTTTCTTTTGCTGCTTTCAGAAGTCTCTCCTTGTCTTTGGTTTTCATGAATTTTATTAGAATGGGGAATGGGGTTGATCTTTTTGTGTCTCTTCTAATTAAAATTTCATGTAGCTTCCTATATTTGCAGCCTTGGTTCTCTGTGCAGGTCTGGGAAATTCTCTCTGATTATCTTTTGGAAAATTCTTTGTATGCCTTTATTATTGTCATGATAATCTAAAATTCCAATAATTCTAATGTTAGATTTCTTAATTAAATTCCATATCTGCATTTGGCTTTGTTCACTTTTCTTTGTTCTTTTTTCTTGTTCTACTCAACACTTGATATGTTCAGTTACTTCATCTTCTAGTTCACTTAATCTGTCACTGTCCATTCAGCTCTATTGTTCAGTGTTTCTCTTGCATTTTCTAATTCATTTGCTTTACTCTTCAGTTCCAGTAACTCTCTCTCCCTCCTTTTTTTTAATATATATTTTCAATTTCCTTATTGAGTTTTTCATTTTGTTTCCCAATTTGTTTCCTGATCTATATTACTTTATCTTATGTGTGCTTTTGGCTTTCATTAAACATATTTAGCACCATTGTATGAAGATTTTCTATTTTTTCCATTAACATTGTCTTCATAGAAGAAATTTCCTCTTTTCCATGTTTACCTTTTGATTGGTTCCTCTTTTCTTGGATTTTGTGAGTTTTATTAACTTTTGTTGAGCTTGTGACATTTTGATATTTTTTATATTTTAAATTCTAATTTTCCTGATTTTCAAGGGAATTACACTTGTTTTATTTTGTTCCACTATCTTATCCTAAAGCGGTCCTGGAGGCACAGTCGATAAGTGCTGGGCTGGTAACTGAAAGGTCAGCAGTTTGAAACTACCAGCTGATCCATGGGAGGAAGATGTGGCAGTCTGCTCTCCTAAAGATTACTGCCTTGGAAACCCTATCAGGCAGCTATACTCTGTCCTATAGAGTTAAAGTGAGTCAAAATTGACTGGATGGCAACAGGTTTTTTTATTTTTTCAAACCACTAGAGGGCACTCTTCCACAGGTTTTTCAGTGCTGAGTCTGGAGTTCTGTGTGTGGTTTTATGTGGGTGCTTCAGTCTCTGGGTGCTTACTGTGGCTGGTTCTCCCTGAGATGGCTGACTTTGCGGGTGTTTAACTCCCTCTTTTTTGAGGTTTTAACTGTAGCCTTGAGTGATCCCTGGAGTTGTCTTTTTAACCCCTTATGTGGAGTTTGGAAAGGTCTGGGCTCTCCAGCTCAATGCACTTGCATGGGGGTTTTGTGCTGGCTGCAGACACGGACTTAAACAATGTGGCTTGGTTTTCCCAAGGTGAAGGGGGGGGAGCCCTTTATGCAGTTTCCTGATGGGCACCCCATACCAGTTCTCTCACGGTGTCCTGCTGTGGGCAGGGAGTCAGCTGTTTCCCTCTGTGTTGCCTCTTAGAAGTATTTTTCTCACCCTGGCTGAAGGCTGGATTGTGCAGCTTTTCAGTATGTCTAGGTTTTAGAGCCTGTCCAACTAGCGTATTGGCGAGATTCAACAACACTCACAGCACCTCAGTCTCTCTTTGTCTCCTCCCAAGTGCCTGGCCTGCAAACTCCTACAGCAAATCTGTGCCACCTTAAAAATCAGGTTACAGCTTCCTCTGTTTACCTCACATCTTATGTTCTTTTTTCAGGGTGTTGCCCATCATTGACCCAAAATGGCTGCAATGAGACAAGTCCTCCGGGTGCCAGCAGCTAGGATCTCCCAGCTTCTGTGCTGCCTCCATTCCTCCTTACCCCTGTTTCTGGACTCACCTTGGCTCTCCAACACTTCAACTGTCATCCAGAATTCTGAGAACTCAGCCGGTGCTTATTCTTATTTGTTGTGCAGTGGGTTAATTGCTGGAGGATAAATGGAAATGACTGCTACTCTGCCATCTTGCCCCACCTCTCTACCTTGTTTTTATATATTTGTTATTAAAAAAAAACATGAAGGACAAGCCAATTAGAATTATCAAGCATGGATACCTTATTAATAGCCCTTATACTTGTCCATGCCGTTCCCTTCATTAGGGATATTTGTTTGTATAAAAAACCAAAAATCAAACCCACTGCCGTCGAGTCCATTCTGACTCATAGCGACCCTGTAGGACAGAGTAGAATACATTGCTTTTATTTATTTTCTAGTGTCTTTTCCCTTCCATCTTCCATTAGTATTTTTTTTAGGGTCGGTCTGGTAGATATGAACTCTCTCAGCTTCTGTGTGTTTGTCTGGGGAATTTGAATTTCACCCTCATTCTTGAATGACAGTTTCTGTGGGTATAGTATTCTTGGTTGACTTTTTTTTTTTCCAGCACTTCAAATATATCATTCCATTGCCTTCTGGCCTCCAATATTTCTGATCTTAATATTTCTTGATCTTAATTGGGGATCCTTTGTATGTGACTGTTTGCTTGTCTTTCACTGCTTTCAGGATTCTCTCTTTATCTTTACTTTTTGAGTACTGAACTATGATGCATCTTGGTGTAGATCTCTTTGGGTTTATTTTGCTTGGGGTTCTTTGAGCTTCTTTGATTTATAGATTCATGTCCGTCATTAGATTGGAGAAATTTTCTGTCATTATTTCTTCAAATATTCTTTCTGTCCCTTTCTCTCTATCCCTTTCTCTCTTTCTGTCCCATTCTCTCTTTCATGTCCTTCTGGAATTCCCATGAGGTGTATATTAGTTTTCTTCTTGTTCTCCATAATCCCATTAAACTGTTCTCAGCCTTCTTGAGTCTCTGTTCTTGTTGCTCTTCAGTGTAATTTTAACTATTTTATGCTCTGATTCACTGATTTTTCCTTCTTACTGACTAAATCTGTTGGTGTTTATATTGTGTTTATTTCAGTTATTGTCCCTTTCAGTTGCAATATCATTTTTTAGATCCTCATATATTTCTTGAATTGTTTGCCTTATTTCTTTTAGTTCTTTATTTTTTGGGTTTTGACCTTGTATGCTACAATTTTACTAAATTCCTTTATTAGTTCTAGAAGTTTTTTAGTAGGTTCTTTGGGATTTTCTATATACAGGACCATTTCGTCTACTGATAGGTATAGTTTTACCTCTCTCTTTCCAGTTCGGATACATTTTATTTCTTTTTCTTGCCTTTTTGTATTGGCTAGAACTTCTGTTAGAATACTGAACAGGAGTGGTAAGAGTGGGTATCCTTGCTTAGTTCCCATTTTTAAGGAGAAAGCTCTCAATCTTTCTTCACTGAGTATGATACTGACTGTTGGTTTTTCATAAATGCTCTTAATTATGTTGAAGAACTTTCCTTTTATTTCTATCTTAAGTCTTTTGATCAAGAAAGGGTACTGTATTTTACCAAATGCCTTTTCTGCATCAAATGAGATGATCTTGTGGTTCTTTTCCTTTGTCCTATTAATGGGTGTATTACACTGATTTTCTAATGTTGAACCAACCTTACATTTCTGCAGTAAATCCCACTTGATCATGATGTATACTTCTTTTAAAATTCTGTTGGATTCTGTTTGCTAGAATTTTGTTGAAAAATTTAGAATCTATGTTCATAAGGGATATTGGTCTGTAGTCTTCTTTGCTTGTGGTATCTTTGCCTGGTTTTGGTACCAGGATAATATAGGCTTCACAGGGAGTGTTAGGGAATATTTTTCCTTCCTCTATTTTTTGGTTGAGTTTGAATAGTGTTGGTGCCAATTCTCTAAATGTTTGATAGAATTCCCCAGTGAAGCAATCTGGCCCTGAACTTTTCTTTGGAGGCTTTTTATTACCAATTCAATCTCTTTGCTTGTTATAGGCAAGATGAGGTTTCCTACCACCTTTTGAGTCAGTTTAGGTAGGTTATGTGCCTCTAGGAATTTGTTCATTTCATCAAACTTATGAATTATTTTTGGAATACATTTTTTCATAGTATTCTGTTATGATCCTTTTTACTTTATTTGAGTCAGTCGTAATGTCTCCACTTTCATTTCTTATTTTGGTTATTTGTGTCTCTTCTTTTTTTCTTTGTCAGTTTAACAAGTGGTTTGTCAATTTTATTTAACTTTTCAAAGAACCAACTTCTGGATTTGTTGATTCTGTCTATTGTTTTCCTGTTATCTCTTTCATTTATTTCTGCTCTCCTCTTTATTATTTCATTTTTTCTGGTAATTTTAGGTTTAGCTTGCCCTTCTTTTTCTAGTTCCTCAAGCTGTAGAGTTAAATTATGTTTGTGATCATCCTCCTTTTTCAATGTAGACATTTATTGCTATAAACTTTCCTTGGAGGGCTGCATTCACTGCATCCCATAAGTTTTGGTATGATGTGTTTTCATTTTCATTTATATCCAGATATTTTTTAATTTCACTCTTGATGCAAGTTATTTAATAATAAAAAACCAACCCAGTGCCATCATTAGACAATGTATTATTATATATATATATTTAATAATACATTGTCTAATTTCCATGAATTTGTGTTTCCTAGTTTTATTTCTGCTATTAATTTCTAAAATTATTCTTTGTGGTCAGAGAAGATACTTGGGATAATTTCAATGTTTTAAAATTTATTAAGATTTGTTTTGTGTCCTAGCATATAGTCTGTTCTGGAAAATGATCCATATGCATAGGAGAAAAATATGTACTGTTCTATTGATGGATGGAGTGTTCTTTATATTTCCATTAGGATTAGTTGGCTTACAGCATTATTTAAGTCCTCTATGTTTTTACTGATCTTCTGTTTAGATGTTCAGTCCTGAATTTAAAGTGTTGTATTGAAGTTCCCAACCATTATTGTGGAGTTGTGTATTGCTCCTTCCATATCAGTAAGAATTTGTTTCATATATTTTGAAGCACTGATGCTAGGTGCATATATATTTATAATTGTTATGTATTCTTGATAAATTGACACTTTTATTATATAATGTCCTTCTTTATCTCTTAGATTCTGATTTAGAGTCTATTTTATCTGATATCAGTATGGCCACCTCTGCTCTTTTTTGTTTACCATTTGTGTGGAATATTCTTTTTCTTCTATTATTTTCAGTCTGTTTGTATCCTTATGTCTACGGTGTGCCTCTTGTAGACAGCATAAGGATGATTCATGTGTTTCTTTTTTAATCCATTATGTTGCTCTCTGTCTTTTCAATGGGAGTTTAGACCATTTACATTTAAGTTTATTGAGGAAAATGAAGTACCTACTTCATTCATTTTGCTAATTTCTTTTTTGTGTGTGTGTCTTATATTGTCTTTCTCCCATTATTTCCTCGTTTCTTTTATTTTTTTGTGATTAGCTTCTTTTTTGAGTTGAGCCTTTTTGATTTCATCTTTCTTCCCTTCAGTGTATTTTCTCTAAGGATTTTCTTAGTAGTTACCACAAATATTACATTTAACAACTTACAATGGCAGTAACTTATTTCAGCTTGCTGCCAACATTTAACATACAAACAAGTAACACACAACATTAACATACTAAAACTTTATTCATGTTTTGCTCCCCCTTCCTCCCTTTCTGTTAGCAAGCTTCCACTTAACATCATTATAGATCCTATACTGAAAAAGTTTAATTTGTATTCATTTCTTATGCACTTGATGTTGTATTGCTTGTGGAATCTAATTATTGAGTTTACTCCCTGCAATTACTGTACACTTTGTCTTGTATTTGCCCATGTTTTTACCTTTATTGGAGGTTTCTCTCTTTTTTCCCCCCTCTTTTCTATGTGCAGATTTGAATATTTTCTTGTGCTCTTTCCTTTCCCCTGAAGAACTTCCTTAAGTAATACTTGCAGAGCAGGTGTGGCAGTAACAAATTCCCAGAGGTTCTGTATATTTGGGCATGTCTTGATTTCCTCCCTTATTGTTGAATGATAAATTTGCTGAGTAAAGAATTCTTGTTTGGCAATTGTTTTCCTTCAATACTTTTCATATGTCACTCCATTGTCTTCTGGCCTCCAGGGTTTCTGAGGAGAAATCCATACTAATTCTTATGAAGGATGCTTGGTATGTTATATTGTGATATTTCTCTTGCTGGTTACAGAATTCTCTCTTTCTTTGGTTTTCAAGAAGTTTAATACAATATGTAGTGGTGTAGCCCTCTTTATATTCTTTCTCTCGGGGTTCGTCCAGCTTCTTGGATTTGCAGACTTGATTCCCTATTCAGGTCTAGGAAATTCTCCGTGATTATCTCTTGGAAAATTCTTTCTATGTCTTTTTTACTGTCCTGTTATTTTGGAATTCCAAAAATGCTAATGTTGGATTTCTTAATTGAATCCCACAATACCATTTGGCTTTGTTTGTTTTTCTGTTATTTTCTCTTGAAATTTGATAATTTCAGTTACCTTGTCTTCTAGTTCATTTATTCTATCTCTTTGTTCGATTATCTTAACATTGATTTTTTTTTTTTCAGGAAAAGAAATGAAGTTGTTTCTTTCCTCAGTAATAATAGCTTTGTGAAATTTAACATTTATTTTTTAAAAATTCACATTTTCACTTTGAACATATCCATTTTGTATATATTCATTTTGAACAATAGGGTAATTATAATTTGAATATAAGGAGGTTTGGGAATGAATAAAAGGAGGGTGTTTCTCTAAAATATTCTCTATGGTGAAATTGCTAAAGTATATTTACTTTTGTTTTAGTCTATTGTTCAGTGGTGAGGTGCTTTATGGAAAGTATCACTACATTTGGAAACAGAAATCCAAAATGTTTATTGCCAGGTATGACAATGGCAGATTATTTTACTGTATCAGACATTCTGGCATCTGGGTAGACTTAGCAAATAACAAAGAGATATTACACTTATATCTAGAACATGTGTATTTTTCTTGTTACCAGCAGGCAGGCTAGCATGAACTGAGAAGGCAATCTTGAACTGAAGTAGAAAGTGATAACCTAGTAACCTTAGATTGTCTTAAGAATTTATGCAAGTATGGTTTGCTTAGTACATTTGGAACACACTGAAAATGAGTGTCAAAGACAAATCAAGTTCAGGACAAAATTAACAAACTCTGATTATTCATAAACTTGAGGCAAGGGAACCCATTTGCCTTCATTTTGTTTCAGTAGGAGTTCAAGGATATTTAAAAGGAGGTAAATTTTATAGAATAAAAGAGAGGAAATAGTAAGATCATGTCTGATTGACAAACATTCTACCTAGGTGGAATTTTCTTAAGTAGGAGAGACTTTCTAATTGATCTTCAGATACATTTGACTTCTTTGGTTGGCTGCAAGGGGGCACATAAGAA
Organism: Elephas maximus indicus; assembly: GCF_024166365.1. Lineage (NCBI taxonomy): Eukaryota > Metazoa > Chordata > Mammalia > Proboscidea > Elephantidae > Elephas > Elephas maximus. The sequence goes on from NC_064846.1 coordinate 87,227,161, forward strand.
ACTTGGGTATGTTTAAAAAAAAGAGACTTGTCTAATGTTAGGGGCAGAGGGTTTTATGTGGTCAGGTTTTTCCTGGAACAAGTGGAATTCAATAGGCGGCATTTTTATAGAAATGGTCCTTGTGACAGGCAGTTTCTCAGATTATCACCTCATTACAAGGCTGCACTTCCACTATGACTGGGAAGTGATTAATGTTCTTATACCAATGGCATTCTGAATACTTTCACACTTTTTAGTAAGGAAGAAATCACAAATTCCACATATCCTGGCTAAACCAACACACACACACAGATATACATTTATGTACATGAGAACACACATAAAACCACTACCCTAATCTCTTGTGCTTGAAGAGCTGTCTAACAACAAACAACTGTTTAAATTTATTACGCCGATCAAAGGGCATATTTTTTTAAATTTTTCATTGTGCTTTAAGTGGAAGTTTACAAATCAAGTCATTCTCTCACACAAAAATTTATATATACCTTGCTATATATAAAAAAATTTTTTTTATATACTCCTAGTTGCTCTCCACCTAATGAGACAGCACACTCCTTCTTTCTACTCTCTATTTTCGTGTCCATTTGGCCAGCTTCTGATCCCCTCCGCCCTCTCATCTCCCATCCAGACAGGAGCTGCCCACATAGTCTCATGTGTCTGCTTGATCCAAGAAGCTCACTCCTCACCAGTATTGTTTTCTATACCACAGTCGAGTCCAATCCCTGTTTGAAGAGTTGGCTTTGGGAAGGGTTATTGTCTTGGGCTAACAGAAGGTCTGTGGACCATGACCTCTGGGGTCTTTCTAGTCTCAGTCGGACCATTAAGTCTGGTCTTTCTCTGAGAATTTAAGGTCTGCATCCTACACTCTCCTGTTCTCCAGGGGTTCTCTGTTGTGTTCCTTGTCAGGGCAGTCATCAGTTGTAGCCAGGCACCATCTAGTTCTTCTGGTCTCAGGCTGATGTAATCTCTGGATTATGTGGCCCTTTCTGTATCTTGGGCTCATGATTACCTTGTACCTTTGGTGTTCTTCATTCTCCTTTAGTTCAGGTGGGTTGAGACCAATTGATGCATCTTAGATGGCTTCGTGCTAGAGTTTAAGACCCCAGACGCCACTCTCCAAAGTGGAATGCAGAATATTTTCAAAAGATATATTTTAATGAATCCCAGGCAACAAATCATAGTATTATAGAATCACTAGAGTAAATCAAATTAACAGCAGCAACAACACAAACTAATGCCAAATATATCATTGTAGTGCACTCCAAATTGAGAATAACTTTCATAAATTGCAGTGTAGGTGTATTGTATTTTGAGAACATAGCTGTGAAGATAAAAGCAATAATTGGACTGCACCTTGTGAGTTAGACCCCCTCTGTTTTATCAAAAGTGACTAAAGGCTAATGATTAGTGGTTGAAGTAGCTGTTTTATTTCTAGAATTCTGTAGTTATCCCTGGATGGTTATTCAGTATGATTATCATTATCTCAATTTCAGGGATAAATGTCATTTCCACTTTTATTTTATACTTAGTCTCTGGTTCATGTGGCCCTTTCTGTCTCTTGGGCTTGTAATCACCTTGTGTCCTTGGTGTTCTTCATTCTCCTTTGATCCAGGTGGGTTGAGACCAATTGATGTATCTTAGATGGCTGCTTGTTAGCGTTTAAGACCCCAGACTCCACTCTTCAAAGTGGGATGCAGAATGTTTTGTTAATAGATTTTATTATGCCAATTGACTTAGATGTCCTCTGAAACCATGGTCCCCAGACCCCTGCCCCTGCTATGCTAGCCTTCGAAGCATTCAGTTTATTCAGGAAACTTCTTTGCTTTTGGTTTAGTCCAATTGTGCTGACCTCCCCTGTATTTGCAACTGACTTATTTCCCTCAGCATAATGCCTTCCAGGTTCCTCCATGTTATGAAACGTTTCACAGATCCTTCACTGTTCTTTATCGATGCCTAGTATTCCATTGTGTGAATGTACCATAATTTCTTTATCCATTCATCCATTGTTGGGCACCTTGGTTACTTACATCTCTTTGCTATTGTAAACAGTGCTGCAATAAACATGGGTGTGCATATATCTGTTCGTGTAAAGGCTCTTATTTCTCTGGGATATATTCCAAGGAGTGGGATTGCTGGATCGTATGGTAGTTCTATTTCTAACTTTTTAAGGAAGCGCCAAACCGATTTCCAAAGTAGTTGTACCATTTGACATTCCCACCAGCAGTGTATAAGTGTTCCAATCTCTCCACAGCCTCTCCAACATTTATTCTTTTGTGTTTTTTGAATTAATGCTAGAAAAAAAATTTTTTTTGTTGTTGGAGTGAGATGAAATCTCATTGTAGTTTTGATCTGCATTTCTCTAATGGCCAATGATCGTGAGCATTTCCTCATATATCTGTTAGCTACCTGAATGTCTTCTTTATGAAATGTCTATTCATATCTTTTGTCCATTTTTTAATTGGGTTATTTGTCTTTTTGCAGTTGAGTTTTTGCAGTATCATGTAGATTTTAGAGATGAGGCGCTGATCAGAAATGTCATAGCTAAAAACTTTTTCCCAGTTTGTAGGTCGTCTTTTTACTCTTTTGGTGAAGTCTTTGGATGAGCATAGGTGTTTTATTTTAAGAGCTCCCAGTTATCTAGTTTTTCTTTTATGTTCTTTCTAATGTTTTCTATACTGTTTATGCCATGTATTAGGGCTCCTAACATTGTCCCTAATTTTTCTTCCATGATCTTTATCATTTTAGATTTTATATTTAGGTCTTTGATCCATTTTGAGCTCGTTTTTGTGCGTGGAGTGAGGTATGGGTCTTGTTTCGTTTTTTTTTTTTTGCAGATGGATATCCAGTTATGCCGGCAGCATTTGTTAAAAAGACTGTCTTTTCCCCATTTAACTGTTTTGTGACCTTTGTCAAATGTCAACTGCTCATATGTGGATGGATTTATGTCTGGATTCTCAATTCTCTTCCATTGGTCCGTGTATCTGTTGTTGTACCAGTAGCAGGCTGTTTTGACTACTGTGGAGGTATAATAGGTTCTAAAATCAGGTAATGTAAGGCCTCCAACATTGTTCTTCTTTTTCAATAATGCCTTATTTATCCGGAGCCTCTTTCCCTTCCATATGAAATTAGTGATTTGTTTCTCCATCTCATTAAAGAATGTCATTGGGATTTCGATTGGAATTGCATTAAATGTATAGATCGTTTTTGGTAGAATAGACATTTTTATAATGTTAAGTGTTCCTATCCATGAGCAAGGTATGTTCTTCCACTTATGTAAGTCTCTTTTGGTTTCTTGCAGAAGTGTACTGTAGTTTTCTTTGTATAAGTCTTTTACACCTCTCGTAAGATTTATTCCTAAGTATTTTATCTTCTTGGGGGCTACTGTAAATGTCATTGATTTGGTGATTTCTTCTTGTATGTTCTTTTTCTTGGTGTAGAGGAATCCAACTGATTTTTCTATGTTTATCTTGTATGCCAATACTCTGCTGAACTCTTCTATTAGTTTCAGTATTTTTCTGGAGGATTCCTTAGGGTTTTCTCTGTATAAGATCATGTCATCTGCAAATAGAGATACTTTTACTTCTTCCTTGCCAATCTGTATGCCCTTTATTTCTTTATCTAGCCTAATTACTCTGGCTAGGACTTCCAGCACAGTGTTGAATAAGAGTGGTGATAAAGGGTATCCTTGTCTGGTTCCCAGTCTCAATGGGAATGTTTTCAGGCTCTCTCTGTTTAGGGTGATGCTGGCCGTTGGCTTTGTATAATTGCCCTTTATTAAGTTGAGAAAATTTCCTTCTATTCCTATTTTGCTAAGAGTTTATATCACAAATGGGTGTTGAACTTTGTCAAATGCCTTTTCTGCATCAATTGATAAAATCATGTGATTCTTGTCTTGTGTTTTGTTTATGTGGTGGATTACATTAATTGTTTTTCTAATGTTGAACCCCATCCCTGCGTACCTGGTATGAATCCCTCTTGGTCATGGTGAATTCTTTTTTTGATATGTTGTTGAATTCTATTAGCTAGATTTTTGTTGAGGATTTTTGTGTCTACGTTCATGAGGGATATAGGTCTGAATTTTTTTTTTTTTTTTTGTGGTGTCTTTACCTGGTTTTAGTATCAGGGATATGGTGGCTTCATAGAATGGGTTTGGTAGTATTCCATCCTTTTCTATGCTCTGAAATACCTTGTTAACTCTTCTCTGAAAGTTTGGTAGAACTCTGCAGTGAAGCCGTCTGGACCAGGGCTGTTTTTTTGTTGGGAGTTTTTTGATTCCCTTTTCAATCTCTTCTTTGTTATGGGTCTATTTAGTTGTTCTACCTCTGTTTGTGTTAGTTTAGGTAGGTAGTGTGTTCCTGGGACTTCATCCATTTCTTCTAGGTTTTCAAATTTGTTTGAGTATAGTTTTTCATAGTAAACTGGTATGATTCTTTTAACTTCAGTTGAGTCTGTTGCAATATTGCCCATCTCATTTCTTATTTGGGTTATTTGCTTCCTCTCCTGTTTTTCTTTTGTCACTTTGGACAGTGGTTTATCAATTTTGTTGATTTTTTCAAAAAAACAGCTTTTGGTCTTGTTAATTCTTTCAATTGTTTTTCTGATTTCTATTTCATTTAGTTCAGCTCTAATTTTTATTATTTGTTTTCTTCTGGTGCCTGTGGGTTTATTTTGTTGCTCTCTTTCTATTTGTTCAAGTTGTAGGGATAGTTCTTTGATTTTGGCCCTTTCTTCTTTTTGGATGTGTGCATTTATTGATATCAATTGCCCACTGAGCACCGCTTTTGCTGTGTCCCAAAGGTTCTGATAGGAAGTGTTTTCGTTCTCATTAGATTCTATGAATTTCTTTATTCTATCCTTAATGTCTTCTATAATCCAGTCTTTTTTGAGCAGGGTATTGTTCACTTTCCAAGTGTTTGATTTCTTTTCCCTGCTTTTCCTGTTATTGATTTCCAGTTTTATGGCCTTATGGTCAGAGAAGATTCTTTGTAATATTTCGATGTTTTGGATTCTGCTAAAGCTTGCTTTATGACCTAATAAGTGGTCTGTTCTACAGAATGTTCCATGTGCACTAGAAAAGAAAGTATACTTGTTTGCCGTTGGGTGGAGAGTTCTGTATATGTCTATGAGGTCAAGTTGTTTGACTGTGGCATTTAGATCTTCTGTGTCTTTATTGAGCTTCTTTCTGGATGTCCTGTCCATCACCAAAAGTGGTGTGTGGAGCTTTCTATCTCACTTTTCAATGCTGATAGAGTTTGTTGTATATATATTGCAGCCCTGTCATTGGGTGCATAAATATTTAATATGGTTATATCTTCTTGGCGTATTGTCCCTTTAATCATTATATAGTGTTCTTCCTTATCCTTTCTGATGGATTTAACTTTAAAGTCTGTTTTGTCAGAAATTAATATTGCCACTCCTGCTGTTTTTTGATTTTTGTTTGCTTGATATATTTTTTTCCATCCTTTTAGTTTTAGTTTTTTTGTGTCTCTAAGTCTAAGGTGAGTGTTTTGTAGACAGCATAAAACGGATCTTGTTTTTTTAATCCATTCTGCCTCTCTCTGTCTCTTTATTGGTGCATTTAGTCCATTTACATTCAGGGTAGTAATGGATAGATACGAATTTAGTGCTATCATTTTGATGTCTCTTTTTGTGTGTTGACAGTTTCTTTTTCCCACTTGATTTTATGTGCTGAGTAGATTTTCTTTATATATTGTCCTTTCCTCATATTTGTTGTTGTTGATTTTGTTTGTGCTGAGTCTGTATTTTTCCCTTGTATTTTATTTTGATAGGTAGGATAGTTTGTCTCATTTCTGGTTACCTTATTATTTACCCCTATTTTTCTAAATTTAAACCTAACTTTTATTTCTTTGTATTGCCATATCTTCCCCTCCATACGGAAGGTGTATGATTACATTTCTTAGTGGCTCTTTATTATTTTAATGTTATCTTCTTTTGTGTAATAACATTCCTGTTACTCTGTGTTGGGCTTTTTTTTTTTTTTTTTGCATTTCCCCGTCTGGCTTGACTTCTGGTTGCTCTGCCCATGTTCTAGTCTTGGGTTGATACCTGATATTATTGATTTTCTAACCAAAGAACTCCCTTTAGTATTTCTTATACTTTTAGTTTGGTTTTTACAAATTCCCTCAACTTGTGTTTATTTGGAAATGTCTTAATCCCACCTTCATATTTAAGAGACAGTTTTGATGGGTATATGATTCTTGGCAAGCAATTTTTTCCTTCAATTTTTTAAATATTTCATCCCATTGCCTTCTTGCCTGCATGGCTTCTGCTGAGTATTCCAAGCTTATTCTTATTGGCTCTCCCTTGTAGGTGACTTTTCTTTTATCCCTCGCTGCTCTTATAATTGTCTCTTTATCTTTGGTTTTGGCAAGCTTGATTATAATATGTCTTGGTGACTTTCTTTTAAGATCCACCTTATGTGGAGTTCGATGAGTATCTTGGATAGATATCTTCTCATCTTTCACAATATCAGGGAAGTCTTCTGTCAACAAATCCTCAACAATTTTCTCTGTAGTTTCTATTATCCCTCCCTGTTCTGGTACTCCAACCACTCGTAGGTTATTTCCCTTGATAGAGTCCCACATGATTCTTAAGGTTTCTTCATTTTTTTCAATTCTTTTGTCTGATTTTTCTTCAAATATATTAGTCCCAAGTGATTTATCTTCGAGTTCAGAAATTCTAGCTTCTACTTGCTCAATTCTGCTCCTCTGACTTTCTATTGAGTTAATTATTTTTGCCTTTGGAGCTCTGGTGTCTTGTCCCAAGCTGGCTAGAGCTATTATCAGGTATATCAGTCAAGGAGTCCATTCAGTTTTCTTGTATGAACTCAGCTCAGGTTTCCAGGTAGCTGATATCAAGTGTGTGGTATAGGCTCTGTCCTACCAGTCTTAGAGGGACAGGGGTGATTGGCGTATACACCCGTATCTGATTGCAGCAGGGGGTCACTCTCTGAACAAGGCAAGGTCCTGAGAACCGACCCCCACGTGTCTCTGAAGAAAACGCGTCTCTGTTCCCTAAAGCATGCTGGTGGGTGGGCTCTGCAGAGGGACCGTGGGCACCCAAAGTTTTTGCCGTAAGGACTGGGAGGTACCAGTTATCCCTGGACCCCTGTCGTGGGTGGCTGGGAGACCCAAGTAAAGCCACCCGTCCTTAGGTCCCTGTTGTGTGTAGGTGAGGACCTTGTTTAATATGCAAAGCAATGTCAAACGTCAAACACCCACCTCTCCACCGCACTGCTGAAATGGTTGGAGTTTGCCAACAAGGACCTATTCTCCCAAAATAGGCCCACACAGGTCCATGCAGAAGGGAAAGGTGCTCAAGGTCTACGGATGGTTTATGCCTGGACAGGAGCTGCTTCTGTCCTGAGCTCCCCCAGTTAATGGAGCTAGCAAATTATCTTTTCCCCCCAGTTGCAAATTTTTTCCTTCCCCAAGGCTGGGAGAATGGCTCCAGGTGCTCACCGGCGTCTATCTCAGGCCCAGTAATTCAGCTGCTGAAACCGGCTTGGGGGTGGGGGAGGGTCGGTAAAATATACCCAAGTACTTTGCTTTTGCCGAGAGCATCCTTCTCCCCAGCTTCTGGAGGTGTGAGCGGTCTGTGTGCTGGCTGCTTCTCCCTGAGGAAACTGCGGCCGAACGCTTGTACCAGCCCGCCGCTCATGGAATGGTGCCTGAGGGCTCCCCGCGATTCAGGTCCGGTAACTCCTCTCCACTTCTGAACGGTCTCTTCCTTCCCCTGCCCCTCAGTTCATTGTCTAACCTTGCCTTTGATGCTCAGGGCTCCCAGCTTGTCACAAATATACTCGTTTCACTTGTTTTTTCTGGTCTTTGTTGTAAAGAGGGCTGTCAGAAGCATCTGTGTATTCCACCACCTTGGCTCTGCCTCCCCGCCTGATATTTCCTTTTAAATGACAGTCTCCTATTTCCTCATTTATTTTGTAGAGAGATAGTGGGTAGGGTCTTCTAATTTTATACAATCATAAAGGGGTTTTTAAAGGTTTTTTTCTTATTTTTTATGTGTCCTTTAACATTACTTATGTGTATTTTGCAATGCATTTACTTTATATTGTATCTGGATCTTGGGTCATAATTTGTTCTATTTGATAATCTCTCACTAAAACAAAACAAAACAAAAAACAGGTCACGTAGTTTAGCTCCTGTTTTCTTCCAAAAACTATTGTTCGAGCTTTAACATTTAGGTTTTTGATCCATTTTAAATTAGTTTTTGTGTATGCTGTGAGGTATCGGTCCTGCTTCATTTTTCTGCATGCAGAAATCCAATTTGCCAGCACCATTTGTTGAAGGACTGTTCCTTCCTTACTGAATCAATTGACCATAGGTATTTGGATTTATTTCTAGATTTTCAATTCTATTCCCGTGATCTATGTGTCTATAATTAAACCAGGGCCAGGCTGTTTTGATTACTGTAGGCGTGTATTATGTTTTGAAGTCAGGAAGTGTGAGACCTCCTATTTTATTTTTCTTCAAAATTGCTTTGGCTTTTAGGGGCCTCTTTCCTTTCCATATAAAGTTAAGGATTAATTTTCCATTTCTATAAAGAGAGGTGTTAGAATTTTCATCAGGATTGTGTTGAATCTACAGATTCCTTTGAGTAATATTGACATTTTCAGAATACTAATTCTTCCAATCTTTGAACACGGAATGTCCTTCCCTTTGTTTAGGTCTATTTTAGTCTCTTGCAGCAGTGTTTTATAATTTTCATCGTATAAATCCTTTACATACCTGGCCACAGCTATAATAATCAAAATGGTCTGGGCTATTGTGAAAAGTCCTGTAATGAACATTGATGTACATACGTCTGTTCATGTCACTAGTTTTACGTCTTCAGGATATATACCTATGGGTGGAATTGCTGGATCATATCGTAGCTGTATTCATAATTTTTGAGGAATTGCCAAAATATTTTCCACAATGGTTGTACCATTTTACATTCCCACCAGCAGTGGATATGGGTTCCAATCTTCCCACATTCTCATCACGTCTAATCATTTTCATTTGTTGAGATGAAGTTTTATTTTAAACCTGGAGGTGAGCATCTAAATTTCTTCCTGTGGTTAGAAATGAATGGTTTTGTCTACCTGTTAAAGCCAATTAGTAGGAAAATATACCCAAGAACAGCTTTGTTCCAGGATTTATTCTATACAGCTACAAGTACCAGATTTCTAGAAAGTCAGAGGCCCTCTACCACTGCCACATCATAAATAGATAAATAAATAAAGACAGCTTCAAAGAACTTCCAGAGAAAATAACTATCAGGCTTCAGAGGTTGAGGTTCCTCTGGGCAGGTGAGGTCCAGTTCCATCCTGAAAGTCCAATAGGCTCCATCCCTGGAAGTGGGTAGAGAAGCTGCCTGAGATATGACTTTAAGAAATATGTTGTTTTTGCTGTTAGGTGCCATCGAGTCAGTTTCAACTCATAGCAACCTCATGTACAACAGAATGGAACACTGTCCAGTCCTGCACCATCATCGCAATTGTTATGCGTGAGCCCATTGTTGCAGCCACTGTGTCAATCCATCTCATTGAGGTCTTCCTCTTTCTCACTGACCCTCTATTTTACCAAGCATGATGTCATTCTCCAGGGACTGGTCCCTCCTGATAACATGTCCAAAGTATATGAGACAAAGTTTCATCATCCTTGCTTTTAGGGAGCATTCTGGCTGTATTTCTTCCAAGAAAGATTAGTTCTTCTGAAAGTCCATGTATATTCAATATTCTTAGCCAACACCATAATTCAAAGATGTCAATTCTTCTTCTGTCTTCCTTATTTGTTGTCCGGGTTTCACACACATATGAGACAACTGAAAATACCATGGCTTGGGTCAGGCACACCTTAGTTCTCAAAGTGACATCTCTGTTTTTTAACACTTGAAAGAGGACTATTGCAGCAGATTTGCCCAGTGCAATGCATCATTTGATTTCTTGACTGCTGCTTTCATGGGTGTCAATTGTATATTGAAGTAAAACGAAACCTTTATCAACTTCAATATTTTCTACATTTCTCATGATGTTGCTTATTGGTCCAGTTGTGAGGATTTTTGTTTTCTTTATGTTGAGGTGTAATCCATACTGAAGGCTATGGTCTTTGATTTTCATCAGCAAGTGCTGCAAGTCCTTTTCACTTTCTGCAAGCAAGGTTGTGTCATCTGCATATTACAGGTTGTTCATGAGCCTTCCTCCAATCCTGATGCTGCATTCTTCTTCACATAGTCCAGTTTCTCAGATTTGCTCAGCATACAGATCGAATAAGTATGGCAAAAGGATACAACCTTGATGCATGCCTCTCCTGACTTTAAATTAAGCAGTATCCCCTCATTCTGTTCAAAAGATTGCCTCTTGGTCTATGTACAGGTTCCTTTTAAGCACAATTAAGAAATATATTTAATGCCAATAATAAACATTAAGTGCTTGCTATGAGCCAGGCACTGTGCCAAGCACTGTATATACTTCATCTCATTAAAACCCTTCTAACAACCTGTGAAACTGGTATTACTAGCCCTATTTTACAGATGAGGACACTAAGGCATAGAGAGTTATGTAACTTGCTCAGGGTCACACAGACAGGTAATGGAAGAGCTAGTAATTTGAAGTCACCTTTACAGGCCATACTCTTAAACACTATGCCCTACTGCCACTAATATCTTCCTCTCCAAGCTAGTGAAGTTTGTTGCTCCAAAATTATAATTAGACTTCTTTGCTCTTTTCTCTTTAATTTACAAATGTCCCTAGTAGGCATGGACACCCTGGTGGCATAGTGTTTAAGAGCTACAGCTGTTAACCAAAAAAGGTCAGAAGTTTTGAATCCACCAGGCACTCTTCAGAAACTCTATGGGGTAGTTCTACTTTGTGGTATAGGGTCGCAATGAGTCAGAATCGACTCGATGGCAACTGGTTTATTTTTGGGTTTATTTATCAGTTGCTAACATCTCAGTTTGTTAGTTTCAATTACTTTCTTCATTCTTTCCTTACTTCTCTAGATATTTACTGAGCATCTATTTGGCACTGGGCATTGTATATGCATTCAGAGTATAAAAATAAAAATAAATACAGACCTAGCCCTGTAAGAGCTCAGAGTTTAGTAGTCTTTTGCCAATGAACAGGTTTTATTTGTTGGGGGCAAGCAGGACTATATTGAGAAAGATGACTTTATTTTTTTGTTCATTTCTATACCCCAGTTCCTAGATCAGTGATTTCCATAGAGCAGGTGCTCAGTAGATATTTGTTGAATGAATGAATGAACAAATAAGCACATAGAGGTGTTCAAGTTAATGGTCACCACCCTCTTAGTTCTGCAAAAGATAAGTCCTGATGCCAGATGACAAGGTAAAGATTCTAAGGATTTAGGTTCAAGTAAAAGTGCCAAGAAAGAAATTTCCCCCACAGGTCATGAGGCAAACAGCCAAGCTTTCCCTTGGAGTACTCTCACAGAGTGGTTAAAAAAAAAATCAAGAATTAAAAAAAATACATCTTGTTAGTCAAACATTCCTGAGACCTACATGGTGTTTAATTTTCCACTGAGCTAAGCAGTGTGGTCAGTGGTGGAGTAACTGCCTAGTTTCCTATGTAGGCAAAGTGATTGGCCACATACTGGTATAGTAGGAGAGGGTATCACAATGCCAGTATGCCACTGCATCTACCCAAGGACATGACTGCTACCTTCCTCCCACTTTAACTTCCAGCACTGGCCTACTTTCTTGCTTGAAATTCCCACTGCTTTGGTTTAGGGTAGTGGCTAAAAAAAACACTATGGTCAACCAAATCAGTAAGATAGATAAACAAATAAAAAACAAACTACCTAGATGTATGAAGCATTTGCCAAGAACATTTTGATGGGGTAAGGGTAAGGATGGAAACCCTGGTGGCATAGTGGTTAAGTGCTATGGCTGCAAACCAAAAGGTCAGCAGTTCAAATCCACCAAACGCTCCTTGGAAATTCTATGGGGCAGTTCTACTCTGTCCTATAGGATTGCTATGAGTCGGAATCAACTCGATGGCACTGGGTTTTGGTTTTTGGCAAGGGTAAGGATAGCAGTGAATGTACTAAAATCAGTTTCAGGTATGACATTCCAGTGAGTTGGGTAAGAACTTGACCTAACTAGCCTCAAATGTCCTACCCAGCCCAAATATTTCAAAGCACTTTGCTTGGAACCTTCCCAGCCTGTTTTATCATCCTTATCTTAATCTCGTTTTCCACCTGTAAAGTCCTAGAGAATATACAACTCACTTTCACATATACTCTTATTGAGTGTTCCCAACAATCCTGTGAAAATCATAATCCAATAAATGATTTATAGGAAAAAATGTTCCAAGATAAGAAAATATTCCAACACTGTGTGAGTGATAGGATGGATTCTGTCACTGAAGTTTGGGGACACCATTATCTCTGGTTAGTGTCACACACATGCATCAGGATACTTCTTGTCTACTGAAAAAGTGATTTATCAAGAAAGTTTTGTATATTCTGTTACAGAGCTGAGAATGACTATAAGAGCATCAATGGGACATATAAAATATGTAAATATAACTTTCCCAACTGAGCCACAAAAACCTGCTTTCTTTCCCAAAATGAAATTATTTTTGTTTCTAGAAACGGAAACACAGTCATTTATATTTAGATTTCTGCTTAAGAAGACCATCTAGACTCTAAGCAAGCCAATTAACACAAGTCATTGTTAAGCAATGTAATGGGTCAAAGTCTATCTGCTGAAAGAGAATTCAGTCAATTGGACTGTTATTATCCCCAAAGCAAAAATATCTAGTCATATTCCTTTATCTCCTAATATTACCCATAAAATACCAATAGCAACATGTTAAAAAAAAAAAAAACTAGCATAGTGGCACTTATGAAAATACCTAGGAGGGGGAGGGCATGGTTGGCAAACAAACATAGAAGGTGCACATTATTTGCATAAAACTGGTAAATAAGAATGCTGAGTAGTATTAATATCTTACATCTCTATAGTCTTACATAGTTTACTGAGAACACTGATATACGTTATATCATCTAATCCTATTGAACTCCCTCTGAAGTAGTAAATGTCCCATTTTATAGTTGAGGAAACTGGAAAATTAGTGGTTAAGTGACTTGTTTGATTTCACATAGTAAGTAGCAGGGCCAAAATTGAACCCAGGTCTTCTGACTATAATTCCAAAGCTTTAGCCATGACACTTTGTTGTGAAAGCCCTTTACTTCTGTCTATTGGTAGCAATTATATTTCCAACTCTTTGGTAAAAAGTCCTGAAAACATTATGCCATGCAACATTTTCATAAATAGCAAATCTAAAAAACTCTGCCTTCTGGAAAGTATCATAAAGTGGTTATATTTGTTCTGCTATTTAAGTTGCTATTGGAATGATTTGGGAAATCAGGTCAAGGAAGGAGCAATGGTCAGTTTGGTCAATATGGTTGCTAGGGAAATAGGAACCTTTTACCATTTGTGCTTTTGAAAATTAAATGCTTTGAACAAACACAAAAGTTAAACAGGTGCTGAGTTGTTGCCAAAGTTTAGTATATCTGAACATAACATTTGTTTGATGAGTCTTTTCCTGAGAAAGAAAATACTTTTTACAGAATCATCAAACCATTTCAGCAGTCAAATGATAAGAGCAATGTCTTACATTTTTTCAAGGAATTCACAAGGCAAGACACTGTGTTATATGTCTATGGGAAGCCACTTTCCTAGAAAATCTCCAGTAGCATTTAGCAAAAAATAGCTACAGGAAATCTTGGGCCAGTCTTTCCACCACTCAACCTCAGTTTTTCCATCTGTACAACATAGACTGGACTTCATTAATAATATTTAAAGGCCCTTACATCTCTGACATCCTATATTTCTTCAAAAGTCAAGTATTAAAAAAGTACTTTCTTTGAGTATAAAAATACCTGGTTTTTATGCACATCTTAATTTAATCTGAGGTGCCCCATTGGTGCAGTGGTTAACAGCTCCACTGCTATCCAAAAGGTCTGAATCCACCAACTACTTCTTAGAAACCCTATGAGGCAGTTTTACTCCATCTTTTTTTTTTTTTTTTAAATAGGGTCGCTATGAGTCAGAATCCACTCGACAGCAATGGGTTTAATCAATTTGAAAACTCAGAAGACAGACAGGACTCTCTTTAGTGTAGGTAGAGGTGCTGTTAACCTTGTGTCAGTTCAGGCCCTGCAATTTAATGGGGAGCAACTGAGTCACAATCGACTTGACGGCAATCAGTTTTTGGTTTTTTAACTGTTCCTTAGCTCGCTTAAGCAGCGAGGCAGTCTACCCCTGACTCATTCTTACTAACTCTAGGCAACCCAGGCTTTGTTCTTTGATGTTAGTGAGCAAACAATTGGGCTCACTTATATGGGACTGTTATAAAGGAGAATGAATGAATGGCTAGGAAGAGGCTGAAGATGTTCAACAGTGTTTTAAAAATAGTGGATTCTTAATACAGATGGCTAGATGTGGCTGTATGCAAAATGTATTTCATAGTCAATAGCCTTGCATTGTTCTTCTGGGGAAATAAGGCTTCTATTGATTGGGTGGGGTTTTTGATATATTTTTGTCAGGTGCCAGCTTCCACATGGAAGAAGTGTGGATCAAAGGATTCAAGTGAGAGTAGAAGCAGATCGTACTTTTTACACCTCGCCTCAATAGCTGCCTGTGCCTTAAAAAGTCACACACCATTTTAAAACAGTAATGATAAGGACACTATTTTGTTCCTCTGAAATCTCCTCCATGTCCATATCCATGCCTAATGACCAGCTCATTTTTGATGTTAAAGACCTGCCCCTTCCTCCAATAGACATAGCATTTACTTAAGCCAATACAATAAGTGCCGTCATATTATCCGGTTTTAACAAATGTTCTGTATTTTTCATGAAAAGTTTAGACTCAGATTTTTATTTTTATATTTAGCTAACATTTTCTCAGTTTCTCTTTTGGAATATATATCTAGTTTTTTGATTGATCGTGCTTATTCATTGTCAATAGCTTTTATTACCAATAAAGTGGTAGCCATTTGTGATTAGAAATATGTATTTAAGTAAGTGTATCTTTTAGTATATTTTTTACATTGAACCACACTGAAAATAGCTGAAAGCAATCTTGCAAGTTCGTTAGTTCTTTTCCCTTTAACCTTACGTCTTGAAAAAAAGGAAAACAAAAGCTTGACTCAAAGCAGATGGAACTGTCAAGGATCACTCACACAGGTGAGCTGAATTGAGCTGATTAGCTGTTAAGTGCTTACAGCTGTTAGGTTTGACTTTGAGGAAATTATATAAAATCAGGCCTCCCTTACCAGAGAAGATGTGGAGCAAACATCATAAAGGACAATAGAGTTGCTATCAGAATTATGTTTCCTGGATTTGCAAAGTAAAATTAAAAAAAAATGAAATACAAAAACACAAACTAAGACTTCTCAAATTAACAAATACAGCAGGAGAGGTTGAACTGCTTCTTATCTTTAAAACTAGTTTACAGTGGGAAGCAATTCAACAATCTTAAAGTAAACTTAATGAAATATACAATTCCCTGTGAAATTACTAATATTTTCTCTCTTAATTTTAGTGGCAACCTGAAATTTGAAACATCCCATCTGAAGTTGAAATCTTGCATATTCTATACAGAATTCTGAGTGTGGCAGATAGCTTGGAAAACATCCTCAGCTTAACAGCTTCATAAAGCCTGTGGATGGGTAAGTTGAAAAGTAGAAAAATGCTTATAACCTTGGAATTATTTTTCTGATCATACAGTTTCATTGCATTAAACAGAAATAAACTTAGCAAAATGAAATTTGTGGAGTTGCTCACCCCTGGAAAGTGGCTGTTTATCATCTAAGCCACCTTGTACACCGTTGACAGATAGACTACCACTATCAGCAGTGTTCTACTCAAACACTTCCAATGGCTCCCTGTTGTTAGCCATGTTAGAGCCCCAAGGCTTGATTCCATAGGCCAGGCCCTCAAAGATCCAAACTTAACCCACCTAATGCCACTTATTAGCTGTGTTCCCTTGGGTAAGTTACAAAATCTTTTCGTGCTTCCTAAGGTGTTCATGAGTATTAAATGAGCTAACATATGTAAGTTGCTTGGAACAAAGTAGCTGCTATATAAGTGTTTGCTATTATTATTTTCCTCTCTCCATCCTTCATACTATATACCTAATACTATATATTGGAACCTAGAATGTCTTGGCCCAGCCTGAGGAATTTGTCATGACCCATAGTTTTAGGCATTTAAATTGTAAAGCCAAGGTTGCTGACACACTATAGGAAAAGTAAAGCACTATATATCTAAACAGTTTCCAAAACTGAGAAATCAAAGAGAAAACAGATAACTGACAAATAGGGTTAATAAGCTGTAAAAAAAAACCAGTGCTGTCGAGTCGATTCTGACTCATAGCGACCCTATAGGACAGAGTAGAACTGCCCCATAGAGTTTCCAAGGAGCGCCTGTTGGATTTGAACCGCTGACCCTTTGAAGCCGTAGTAAGACTTAAAAGGGGCAGAAACAGAGTTACTTGGAACACGTCACTTTTCTTACAAAATGAGCCCTGTTTTTAGTCTACTCATTGCTCTTGGTGCACTCTCCTGTACCTTTGTTCATTTGATTCTGCAGTCTTGGAATATCTACCAAGGGGTAGTACAGTATAGTGGTTGAAATACAGATTGCCTGTTTTTTTATGCCACTGTCCATTGTTTTCTTTTTCTGCTACTGTTTCTGTATTATTCTGCCACTTACCAGCTGTATTACCTGGGGAAATTTACAAAAACTCTTTGTGCTTTCTAAGGTGTTCTTGAGTATTAAATGAGTTAACATAAGTAAGTTGCTTGGAACAAAGTTGCTGTTATATAAGTGTTTGCTATTATTATTTTTCTTTCTCCCCCTACAAGGCCTGGTTTAGCACTCATCTTCTCCAGGAAGCCATGTGGATCCCTCAGTGCATAATATTCTTGTGCTCCTTTGAACTCCTATCAATTATAATCATTATGACTCCTTTGATGTTTAATTTTAAGCCACTGTGGGAGATATTTCATGTTGTTTTAGCATTATTTGAAACTTTTCAAAATTTATTAAAGTCTTACTTCTGGAAATAGACTATAAGCTCCTTGACAACAAGAACCAGGTCTTATAATTTTTGTTCTCCCTCTGAACATATCATTGTGCAGAGTAAATGCTCAAGGAATATTTTAAAATGAAAGCATCAATAACTGGTTACCACTGGTAGCATAGTTCACAGGTTTCACTATAACCAAATATTTTAATTATAAGAAAGAAGAATTTAGTAAAAAAAAAATTTTTTTTTTCTTACTTTGAAGTGTATCAGAAGTAAATGGTGGGCTGTTATGCTTTTGCTTTGAAAGGGGGTGAGTTTATATTCTAAATACAGGTCCTCATCCTTATTTAGAGCACATTGATTCTATTTTAACCAAGTAAAAATAGTTCCTGATAGGAGTAACTATTACGTTTTCATGGTTGCACCAAAACTGTAAGACACCTTGATGCTCTATTGAATGAAAATTACACATGAAACAATAAAGATAAAATTTCCAGAAAATTTCACTAAGATGTTTCCTAAGTATACATGAAACCCTTAATGCAGTTAGAAATATTAAAAGATTCATAAGAAATACTCAAAATTATGGAGTTGTCCAGGGCTTACCGACCTCTTCACATCATGGCACATATAGACGATGATAATGATTACATGAGCTAAGCAGATAGGGCTCTATCCAGAGTTGACTGGCCCCAGGGCTCTGGTCACTTCAAGCTTTGGCCTATCACTCTGAGGACTGAGATGATACAAATCTCAACACATCTGTAATCCATTAAGAACACACACACCAGTTGGGAAGCTCTGCTGCTTTTATAATATGAAATGTCTCAATCTGTTCTTTTCAGTACCGAACAAGGAAGAAATGTGATAAATATGTAAAGCTGGGTGCAGTTTGCATTTTGTTGATTTCCTTAGTGCAGTAATTCCTGAATCACATGATTTTGAAAGATATGATAACAAAAGCACAAGAGGCAAAAGATAAATCAGATAAATGTGACCTTATACAATTACTTTTGTTAAAAAACATTTATAAAAAAAAGTGAAAAGACAATTTACAGATAAATTTTTCAGGAACCATATATCTGATAAGGGTCTAGTATGAAATATATATATAAAGTGTCCACGGAGACTGGAACACTTATACACCACTGGTGGGAATGCAAAACGGTAAAACCACTTTGGAAATAGATTTGGCACTTCCTTAAAAAGCTAGAAATAGAACTACCATACAATCCAGCAATTCCACTCCTTGGAATATATCCTAGAGAGATAAGAGCCCTCACAAGAATAGATATATGCACACCCAT
Organism: Elephas maximus indicus; assembly: GCF_024166365.1. Taxonomy (NCBI): domain Eukaryota; kingdom Metazoa; phylum Chordata; class Mammalia; order Proboscidea; family Elephantidae; genus Elephas; species Elephas maximus. Next base: position 87,245,544 of record NC_064846.1, read on the forward strand.
GTTCATAGCAGCACTGTTTACAATAGAAAAAGATGGAAACAACCTAGGTGCCCATCAATGAATGAATGGATAAATGAAATATTGTATATTCACGATGGAATACTACACAATGATAAAGAACAACGATGAATTTGCAAAACGTCTCATAACTTGGATGAATCTGGAAGGCATTATGCTGAGTGAAATTAGTCAGTCTCAAAAGGACAAACATTGTATGAGACCACTATTATAAGAACTCAAGAGGCGGGGCCAAGATGGCAGAAGAGCCAGATGCTTCCGGCTATCCCTCTTACAACAAAGATCCAAAAAATCAAGTAAAATGATTATGTTTATGAAAAGATAGGAGCCCTGAACATCAAAGGCAAAGTTAGAAAATGGACTGAGCAGCAGGGGGAGAGAGAGATGGTTCAAAAGAGTTCAGAAGCAGAGAGGAGTTGCCAGACCTGAATCACTGGGATCCCTCAGGCGCCATTCCAGGAGCAGCTGTGGCAGGCTGGTGGTAGAGTTTGGCTGCTGTTTCCTCAGGGAGAAGCAGCCAGCATGCACAGCCTGCTCGCACTTCTGGAACAAGAGAAGAACGGCACTCTCAGGAAAGCTAAGTATTTGTGTATATTTTACCACACCCCCAGCCCCCAAGCCAGCTTCAGTGGTTGTTGATTTCCCTAGGCCTGAGATAGGCTCTGTTGAGCACCCTGAGCCATGCTCCTGGCCTTGAAGGAGGAATAAATTCACAACAGGGGGGAAAGATAATTTGCCAGCTGCATTAACGGGGGAGCTCAGGACAGAAACAGCTCCTGTCCAGGCATAAATGGTCCATGGACTTTGAATACCTTTCCCCACTGCATGGACCTGTGTGGGCCTATTTCAGGAGAATAGGCCCTTGTTGGCAGACTGCAACAGTTGAAGCTGTGCAGTGGAGAGGAGGTGTTTGATATTTGACACTGCTTTGCCTATTAAACAGGATCCTCACCTATCCACATCAGGGGCCTAAGGACTGGTGGCTCCACTCAGGTCACCCAGCCACCCACAACAGGGGTCCAAGGATAACTAATACCTCCCAGTCCTTACAACCAAAAACATTGGGTGCCCAAGGTCTGTCTGCAGAACCCATCCACCCGTACACTCTAGGGAACAGGGGCGCGCTTTCCTCAGAGACACTCGGGGGACAGTTTTCAGCCCCCTGTCTTGTTCAGAGTGTGACTCCCTGCTGCAACCAGATACTGGCACCTACACCAAACACCCCTGCCCCTCTAAGACTGTGGGACAGAGCCTCTACTACAACTCAGTGGCAAGCTACTTGGACACCTGAGCTGAAACCACACAAGAAAAGTGAATGGACTCATAAGCTCGTATACCTGATAACAACTCTAGCCATCTGGTGACAGGACGTCAGAACTCCAAAGGCAAAAATAATCAAGCTAGCTCATTCAAGCAACCCATTTGGGCATATCAAAACAAAACAAAGCACAAAACTAGGATACAGTAAGCAAACATAAAATAAACTAATACAATAACTTATAGATGACTCAGAGACAACAGTCAATATCAAACCACATAAAGAAACAGAACATGATGGCTTCAACAAGCTCTAAAAACAGAGAATCAAAGGATCTTCTGGATGAAGGTGACTTCTTGGAATTACTGGATCCAGAATACAAAAGATTAATACACAGAAATCATCAAGATATCAGGAAGATCAGGCAATATGCAGAAGAGGCCAAGGAACACACAGATAAAATGGTTGAAGAAATTAAAAAAGTTATTCAAGAACATAATGAAAAATTTAATAAGCTTCAAGAATCCATAGAGAGACAGCAATCAGAAATTCAGAAGATTAACAATAAAATTACAGAGTTAGACAACTCAATAGAAAGTCAGAGGTTCAGAATTGAGCAAGCAGAAGGCAGAATTGGTGACCTTGAAGATAAAGCACTTATCACCAGTATACCTGAAGAAAAATCAGATAAAAGAATTTTTAAAAAATGAAGAAACCTTAAGAATTATGTGGGACTCTATCAAAAGAAATAACCTACGAGCGATTGGAGTACCAGAACAGGGAAGGATAACAGGAAATACAAAGAGAATTGTTGAAGATTTTTTTTGCAGAACACTTCCCTGAGATCATAAAAGATGAGAAGGTATCAGTCCAAGATATTCATTGAACTCCACATAAGGTAGACTTTAAAAGAAAGTCACCAAGACATACTATAATCTAACTTGCCAAAACCAAAGATAAAGAGAGAATTTCAAGAGCAGCTACAGATAAATGAAAAGTCACCTACAAAGGACAGTCAATAAGAATAAGCTCGGACTACTCGGCAGAAACCATGCAGGCAAGAAAGCAATGTGATGACTTATATAAAGCATTGAAGGAAAAAAATTTGCCAGCCAAGAATAATATATCCAGCAAAACTGTCACTCAAATACGAAGGTAAAATTAGGACATTTCCAGATAAACAGAAGTTTAGGGAATTTGTAAAAACCAAACCAAAACTACAAGAAATACTAAAGTGAATTCTTTGGTTAGAAAATCAATAATATCAGGTATCGACCCAAGGCTAGGACACTGGACAGAGGAACCAGGTGTTAACCCAGACAGGGAAATCCTAAAAATAAATCAAGATAAGGAGGCAGAACCAAGATGGCGGAATAGACAGATACTTCCAGTGAGCCCTCTTTACAAAAAAGAACCAAAAAAACAAGAGAAACGAGTATATTTGTGACAAGCTGGGAGCCCTGAGGTTCAAAGACAAGCTTAGAAAATGAACTGAGGAGCAAGAGGAGGAAGAGATGGTTCAGAATTGGAGAGGAGTTACCAGACCTAAATCACCAGGAGCCCTCAGGCACCATTCCTGGAGTGGCGGCGGCGGGCTGGTACTAGCATTCGGCCACAGTTTCCTCAGGGAGAAACAGCCAGCCACACAGCCTACTCATACGTCTGGAACCTGAGAAGAACGGTGCTCTTGGCAAAAGCTAAGTGCTTGCGTATATTTTACCGTGCCCCACCCCCCACCCTCAAGCTGGCTTCAGCTTCTGAATTCCCTGGGCCTGAGATAGGTCCCATCGAGTACCTAGAGCTGTCCTCCCAGCCTTGGAGAAGGAAAAAATTTGCAATTGGGGAAAAAGGTAATTTCGTAGCTCCACTAACCAGGGGAGCTCAGGATACAAGTGGCACCTGTCCAGGCATACACCATCCATGAACACTGAGCACCTTTCCCCTCTCTGTGGACCTGTGTGGGCCTATTTTGGGAGAATAGGCCCTTGCTGGCAGACTCCAACCATTTCAGCTGTACAGTGGAGAGGTGGGTGTTTGATGTTTGGCATTGGTTTGCCTCTTAAACAAGGAAAAAATACAATAAAAAATAGATAATCGGCAGAAACAAAATCAACAGCAATGAATATGAGGAAAGGACAATATATAAAGATTATCTACTCAGCACATAAAATTAAGTGGGAAAAAGAAACTGTCAACACACAAAAAAGACATCAAAATGATAGCACTAAATTCATACCTATCCATAATATCCCTGAATGTAAATGTACTAAATGCACCAATAAAGAGACAGAGAGTGGCAGAATGGGTTAAAAAACAAGATCCGTCTATATGCTGTCTATAAGAGACACACCTTAGACTTAGAGACACAAACAAACTAAAACTCAAAGGATGAAAAAAAATATATCAAGCAAACGACAATCAAAAAAGAGCAAGAGTGGCAATATTAATTTCTGACAAAATAGACTTTAAAGTTAAATCCATGATAAAGTTAAATCCTGGAAGGCATTATGCTGAGTGAAATTAGTCAGTTGCACAAAGATAAATATTGTATAAGACCACTATTATAAGATCTTGAGAAACAGTTTAAACTGAGAAGAGCACATTCTCTTGTGGTTATGAGAAGGGGGAGGGAGGGAAGGTAAAAGAGGGGTATTGACTAATTAGACAGTACATAAGAACTACTTTAGGTGAAGGGAAAGACAACACACAATACAGGGAGGTCAGCACAATTGGACTAAACCAAAAGCAAAGAAGTTTCCTGAATAAACTGAATGCTTCGAAGGCCAGTGTAGCAGGAGCAGGGGTCTGGGGACCATGGTTTTAGGGGGCATCTAAGTCAATTGGCATAATAAAATCTATTAAGAAAACATTCTGCATCCCACTTTGATGAGTGGCGTGTGGGGTCTTAACTGCTAGCAAGCAGCCATCTAAGATGCATCAATTGGTCTCAGCCCACCTGGATTAAAGGAGAATGAAGAACACCAAGGACACAAGGTAATTACTAGGCAAGAGAGAGAAAGGGCCACATGAAACAGAGACTACATCATCCTGAGACCAGAAGAACTAGATGAGGCACGGCTACAACTGATGACTACCCTGATAGGGAACACAACAGAGAGCCCCTGAGGGAGCAGGACAGCAGTGGGATGCAGACCACAAATTCTCATAAAAAGACCAGATTTAATGGTCTGACGGAGACTGGAAGGCCCCCAGATCTTCTGTCAGCCCAGGACAGGAATCATTCCTGAAGCCAACTCTTCAGACATGGATGGGACTGGACAATGGGTTGGAGAGGAATGCTGGTGAGGAGCGAGCTTCTTGGATCAGGTGGACACGAGACTGTGTTGGTACCTCCTGCCTGGAGGGGAGATGAGAGGGTACAGGGGGTTAGAAGTTGGCGAAATGGACAGGAAAAGAGAGAGTGGAGGGAGAGATCAGGCTGTTTCATTATGAGGAGAGTAATTGGGAGTAGCAAGGTGTATATAAGTTTTTGTGTGAGAGACTGACTTGTTTTGTAAACTTTCACTTAAAGCACAATAAAAATTATAAAAATAAAAAAATCAAGATAAAAAAATGCTCAAAACAGGGAAACAGCGATGTCATTATGTAAAAGAAGACATTAAAATAATAAAGAGGGACTAAGAAATGTAGCCATAGATCTTTCTTATAGAGAGAAACACAAGATGATATAAAGAAATAAAAGTTAAGTTTAAACTTAGAAAAATGCGGGTAAATATTAAGGTAACCACAAAGGAGAATAACTATCCTACTCATCAAAATAAAATACAAGAAAAAAAAGCAGGGACTCAGCAGAAACAAAATCAACAGCAATGAATAAGAGGAAAAGTCAATATATAAAGATAAACTACTCAGCACAAAAAATTAAGTGGGAGAAAGAAACTGTCAACAACACACAAAAAAAGACGTCAAAATGATAGCACTAAATTCATACCTATCCATAATAACGCTGAATATAAATGGCCTAAATGCTCCAATAAAAAGACAGAGTGGCAGAGTGGATTAAAAAACAGGATCCGTCTATATGTTGCCTACAAGAGACACACCTTAGACTTAGAGACACAATCAAACTAAAATTCAAAGGATGGAAAAAATATATTAAGCAAACAGCGATCAAAAAAGAGCAGGAGTGGCAATATTAATTTCTGACAAAATAGACTTTAAAGTTAAATCCACCACAAAGGATAAGGAAGGACACTATAAAATAATTAAAGGGGCAACTTTTCAGAAAGATATAACCATATTAAATATTTATGATCCCAGTGACAGGGCTGCAGGGCACATAAAACAAACTCTAGCAGCATTGAAAATGAGATAGACAGCTCCACAAGTATAGTAGGAGATTTCAACATACCACTTTCAGTGAAGGACAGGACATCCAGCAAGAAGCCCAATAAAGACAGGGAAGATATAAATGCCACACTCAACCAACTCTAACTTATTGACATATACAGAACACTCCACCCAACAGCAGCCAAGTATACTTTCTTTTCTAGTGCACATGGATCATTCACTAGAATAGACCACATATTAGGTCATAAAGCAAGCCTTAGCAGAATCCAAAACATCGAAATATTACAAAGAATCTTCTCTGACCATAAGGCCAATAGAGTAGAAAACAATAACAGAATAAGCAGGGAAAAGAAATCTAACACTTGGAAACAGAACAGTACCCTGCTGAAAAAAGACTGGGTTATACAAGACATTAAGTATGGAATAAAGAAATTCATAGAATCCAATGAGAATGAAAACACTTCCTATCAGAACCTTTGGGACACAGCGAAAGCAGTGCACAGAGTCCAATTTATATCAATAAATGCACACATACAAAAAGAAGAAAGGGACAGAATCAAAGAATTACCCCTACAACTTGAACAAAGAGGCAGAGAGCAACGAAAGAAAATCTTAGGCACTAGAAGGAAGGAAATAATAAAAATTAAAGCAGAACTAAATGAAATAGAAAACAGAAAAACAATTGAAAGAGTTAAGAAGACCAAAAGCTTGTTTTTTGAAAAAATCAACAAAATTGATAAACCACTGTCCAAACTGACAAAAGAAAAACAGGAGAGGAAGCAAATAACCCAAATAAGAAATGAGATGGGCGATATTAGAACAAACCCAACTGAAATTAAAAGAATCATATCAGATTACTATGAAAAATTGTGCTCTAACAAATTTGCGAAAACCTAGAAGAAATGGATGAATTCCTAGAAACACACTACCTACCTAAACTAACACAAACAGAGGTACGACTAAACAGACTCATAACAAAAGAAGAGATTGAAAAGGTAATCAAAAACTTCCAACAACAACAACAACAAAAAACCCTGGCCCAATGGCTTCACTGCAGAGCTCTACTAAACTTACAGAGAAGAGTTAACACCACTACTACTCAAGGTATTTCAGAACATAGAAAAGGATGGAATACTACCAAACTCATTCTATGAAGTCACCATATCCCTAATACCAAAACCAGGTAAAGACACCACAGAAAAAGAAAATTGCAGACCTATATCCCTCATGAACTTAGATGCAAAACTCCTCAACAAGATTCTAACCAAGAGAATTCAACAACATGTCAAAAAAATAATTCACCATCACCAAGGGTGGTTTATGCCAGCTATGCAGGATGGTTCAGCATTAGAAATACAATTAATGTAATCCATCATATAAATAAAACAAAAGACAAGAACCACATGACTTTATCAATTGATGCAGAAAAGGCATTTTACAAAGTTCAACACCCATTCATGATAAAAACTCTCAGCAAAATAGGAATAGAAGGAAAATTCCTCAACATAATAAAGGGCATTTATACAAAGCCAATAGCCAACATCACCCTAAATGGAGATAGCCTGAAAGCATTCCTATTGAGATCAGGAACCAGACAAGGATGCCCTTTATCACCGCCCTTATTCAAAATTGTGCTGGAGGTCCTAGCCAGAGCAATTAGGCTAGATAAAGAAATAAAGAGCATCCAGATTGGTAAGGAAGGAGTAAAAGTATTTGTATTTGCAGATGACATGATCTTATACACAGAAAACCCTAAAGAATCTTCAAGAAAACTACTGAAACTAATAGAAGAGTTCAGCAGAATATCAGGATACGAGATAAACATACGAAAATCATTTAGATTCCTCTACACCAACAAAAAGAACATCAAAGAGTAAATCACCAAAACAATAGTATTTACAGTAGCCCCCAAGAGGAGAAAATACTTAAGAATAAATCTTACCAGAGATGTAAAAGACGTATACATAGAAAGTTACAAGGCATTACTGCAAGAAACCAAAACAGACCTACATGAGTTAAAAAAACATATCTTGCTCATGGATAGAATGACTTACCATTGTAAAAATGTCTATTCTACCAAAAGCGATCTTTAGATACAATGCAATTGCGATCCAAATTCTAACGACATTTTTTAATGAGAAGGAGAAGCAAATCACTAACTTCATATGGAAGGGAAAGAAGCCTCGGATAAGTAAAGCATTACTGAAAAAGAAGAAAAAAGTGGGAGGCCTTACACTACCTGATTTTAGAACCTATTACAGAGCAACAGTGGTCAAAACAGCCTGGTACTGGTACAACAACAGATACAGAGACCAATGGAACAGAACTGAGAATCCAGACATAAATGCATCCACATATGAGCAGTTGATATTTGACAAAGGTCCCAAGTCAGTTAAATGGGGTAAAGACAGTCTCTTTAACAAATGGTGATGGAATAACTGAATATCCATCTGCAAAAAAAAAAAAAAAAAAAATGAAACAAGACCCATACTTCACACCATGCACAAAAACTAACTCAAAATGGATCAAAGATTTAAACATAAAATCTAAAATGATAAAGGTCATGGAAGAAAAATAGAGACAATGCTAGGAGCCCTAATACATGGCATAAACAGTACACTAAACATTACTAACAATACAGAAGAGAAACCAGATAACTGGAAGCTCCTAAAAATCAAACACCTATGCTCATCCAAAGACTTCACAAAAAGAGTAAAGACTACCTACAGACTGGGAAAAAGTAAAAGTTTTTAGCTACGACATTTCCAATCAGCTTTTGATCTCTAAAGTCTACTTGATACTGCAAAAACTCAACTACAAAGAGCCAAATGACCCAATTAAAAAATGGGCAAAGTATGTGAACAGACACTTCACTAAAGAAGACTTTCAGGTAGCTAACAGATAGATGAGGAAATGCTCACAATCATTAGCCATTAGGGAAATGCAAATCAAAACTACAATGAGATTCCATCTCACTCCAACAAGGCTGGCATTAATCCAGAAAAACACAAAATAATAAATGTTGGAGAGGCTGTGGAGAGACTGGAACATTTATACACTCCTGATGGGAATGTAAAAGGGTACAACCACTTTGGCAACTGATTTGGCGCCTCCTTAAAAAACTAGAAATAGAACTACTATACAATCCAGTAATCCCACTCCTTTGAATACAGCCTAGAGAATAAGAGCCTTTACATGAACAGATACATGTACACCTATGTTCGTTGCAGCACTGTTTACAATAGAAAAATGATGGAAGCAACCAAGGTGCCCATCAACAGATGAATGGATAAATAAATTATGGTATACTCACACAATGGAATATTACACACCGATAAAGAACACTGATGAATCTGGAAGGTATTATGCTGAGTGAAATCAGTCAGTTGCAAAAGGACAAATATTGTATATGACCACTATTTTAAGAACTCGAGAAATAGTTTAAACAGAGAAGAGATTATTATTTGACGCTTAGGAGAGGGAGGCGGAAGGGAGGGAAGAAAGGAGGGAGAGGGGTTTTCACCAGTTAGGTAGTAGATAAGAACTATTTTAGGTGAGGGGAAAGACAACACACAATACAGGTGAGGTCGGCACAACCAGACTGAACCAAAACCAAAGAAGTTTCCTGAATAAACTGAATGCTTTGAAGGCCAGCGCAGCAGGGGCAGGGTTTTGGGGACCATGGTTTCAGGGGACATGTAAGTCAATGGGCATAATAAAATCTATTAAGAAAGAGTCTGCGTCCCACTTTGGAGAGTGGTGTCTGGGATCTTAAACGCTGGCAAGATGCCAGGTAAGATTCATTAATTGGTCTCAACCTACCTGGAGCAAAGGAGAATGAAGAACACCAAAGACACAAGGTAATTATGAGCCCAAGAGGCAGAAAGGGCCACATAAAGCAGAGACTACTTTAGCCTGAAACCAGAAGAACTAGATGTTACCTGGCTACAACTGATGACTTCCCTGACAGGGAACACAACAGCGAACCCCTGAGGGAGACTGAGGACAGTGGGATGCAGAGTCCAAATCCTCACAAAAAGATCAGACTTAATGGTCTGACTGAGACTAAAGTGACCCCAGAGGTCATGGTTCCCAGGTCTTCTGTTAGCCCAAGACAGGAACCATTCCCAAAGCCAACTCTTCAGACAGGGATTGGAATGGACTATGGGCTAGACAATGATACTGGTGAAGAATGAGCTTCTTGGATCAAGTAGGCACATGAGACTATGTTGGCATCTCCTGTCTGAAGGGGAGATGAGAAGGTAGAGGGGTCAGAAGCTGGCCGAATGGACACAGAAAGAGAGAGTGGAGGGAAGGATTGTGCTGTCTTATTAGGGGGAGAGCAATTTTTTTTTTTTAGCAAGGTGTTTATAAATTTTTGTATGAGAGTCCGACTTGATTTATAGACTTTCACTTAAAGCCCAGTAAAAAATTAAAAAAAAAAAGAACTCAAGAAAACATTCTTTGATGGTTACAAGGGTGGGGAGGGAGGGGGTATTCACTAACTAGATAGTAGACAAGAATTATTTTAGGTGAAGGGAAGGGCAAAACACAGTACAGGGAATGTCAGCACACCTGGACTAAACCAAAAGATAAGAAGTTTCCTGAATACAACAAAACATTTTGAGGGACAGAGTATCAGGGGCAGGGGTCTGGGGACCATGATTTTGGGGACATTGAGGTCAACTGGCATAACAACGTTTATTAGGAAAATATTCTGCATCCCACTTTGGTGAGCAGTGTCTTGGGTCTTAAAATCTAGCAAGTGGCCATCTAAGATGCATCAATTTGTCCCAATCAACCTGGAGCAAAGGAGAATGAAGAACACCAAAGACACAAGAAAAATATAAGCCCAACAAACAGAAAGGGTCACATAAACCAGAGACTCCATCAGAACTAGATGGTGCCTGGTTACCACTAATGATCACCCTGACAGGAACACAACAGAGAATCCCTGATGCAGAAGGAGAAAAGTGGGAGCAGACCTCAAATTCTCATAAAAAGACCAGACTGAGACTGGAGGGACCCCAGAGGTCATGGCCCCTGGACTCTCTGTTCACCCAAAACTAAAACCATTCCTGAAACCAACTCTTCAGGCAAAGATTAGACCGGACTATAAGACATAAAATGGTACTGGTGAAAAGTATGAAGTAGATACATGTGACTAAGTGGGCAGCTGCTGTCCAGAGGCAAGATGAGAAGGCACGGGGGGTAGGAGCTGGTTAAAAGGACAGTGGAAATACAGGGTGGAGAGTAGAAGTGAGCTGTCACATTACAGGGAGAGCAACTAGGGTGTGTATAAGTTTTTGTGTAAGAAACTGACTTGAGTTGTAAACTTTCGCTTAAAGCACAATAAAAAAAATGCTTCCACAAATTAACAAAAAAAGACAATCCAATCAAAAACCGGGCAAAAAAGTTCAGCTGATATTTCACCAAGGAGAATATTCGAATGGCCAACAAGCACATAAAAGTGTGCTCAATGTCATTAGTCATTAGAAGGATACAAATCAAAACCACAATGAGATACCACTTCACTAGGATAAAAAAAAAATTAGCTAAGATAAAATTGAAAATAATAAATGTTCCTGAGAACGTGGGGAAATTGGAGCACTTATTCATTGCTCGTAATGATACAAAATGGAACAGTCAACGTGGAATACAGTTGGGGGTTCCTGAAAATGTTACACACTGAATTATCATATGATCCAGCCATACCACTCCTGGGTATATACTCAAGAGTCTTGAAAGCAGTGACATAAACTAACACATGTACACCAATGTTCATTTCAGCACTATTAACGATAGCCACAATGTGGAAACAACTTCAATGCCCACCAAAAAATGAATGAATAAACAAAATGTGGTATATATGTACAATGAAATACTGTTCAGCCTTAAAGAGAAATGAAGTGCTAATACATGCTACAACATGAATGAACCTTGAAAATATTATATTGAGTGAAATAAGTCAATCACAAAAAGGCAAATATTGTATGATCTAACTTATATGAAATAAAAAGAATAGACAAATATATAGGGACCAAAGTTTATTAGTGGTTACCAGCAGCAGGAGGGAGGTGGGAAGGGGGTACCATTATTTAGCAAGCAGTGAGTTCCTGTTTGTTTTGATGGGAAATTTGGCAACGATTATGGGTGATGGTTGCAGAACATGATTAATGTAATTAATATCACTAAATTGTGCACCTGAAAAATGTTGAATTATATGTATGTTGTGTTACATATATTTTTAAAACAATAAAAAAAAGAATGAAAAAATATTGTCCCTGAATCTTGGATAGCTTTCTACCAAGGTCTGTTCCTAGCAGAGACTGGATCCAGTATGAATCATACTGTGTGTCTTTCACTTTGTTTTTCATTCACTCATTTATTAATGTATTTAACAAGCATTGATTGAGCACCATGTGATAGGTTCTGTGCTGGGTACAGAAAAAAATGACGACATTGAATTCTGACAGATATTGATGAGAAAAGCACAGGCAACAACCCAGAGACCTACTGGCCCCAGGCCCACTGGTAAGCTGGGGGTCCCTGAAGCAGGCCAGACACCCTGTTATATGGAGGCTTTGCTTCCCTTCATTTCTATCATTCACCTGCCTTGCCCAGAACCCAAGACAACAGTGACCCTTTCTGATGGCAGACCCCACTGGCCCTCTCAGTCTAGTCCCATTCTAGCTGGTTGAGAGGTAGGTGGAATGGAACTATTCCCACCAAATTGCATAGATCTGGGGAACTGGGGTGAACATTGTGTCCCAGCTGGATGAGACACCAATCTATCTCAACAATGATGGACAAAGTCTTTAGTAGGAGGATGGTAAGAAGAGCCCCTGACAACCGTGGATGAAGCAGTTAGTAGCCATCAGCCATCTGGCGGCTGGTCTTTGTTCTACCAGACCTCAATATTGGAAGAGAGAAATGGTAGAATAATGTATCATATTCTACCAAAATTAAGTGCACATCACGCTTTGGGAAGATTTACTGGACTTTTATGGAAGACCTGTATATAATAAGTAAGTGCGTAAACAAATAAATAAATGGAGTCCCTCCCTGGGTAATACAAACAGTTAACACATTTTCTTGCTAACCAAAAGTTTGAAGGTTTGACTCCACCCAGAGGTGCCTCAGAAAAGGTCTGGTGATCTACTTCCAAAAAAAAATTATCCATTGAAAACCCTATAGAAGATAGGTTCTACTCTGACACATATGGGGTTGCCATGAGTCAAAATTGATGGGACAGCAACTGTAAACTGTGAGTGCATGTAATATGAAAATATTGCTCTCAACTTTCCCTATGGCTATGATAAACTTGAGTTAGAAAATCACACTTCTTGAAAATGACATGTCGCAACATATATATACACACACATGCATATGTATGTACATATATACACACATATATGTATGTATATTATACATACACACGTATGTATATATATATGTGTGTGTGTATATATATATACACACACAAACATGCATATATATATTTTTGGAGCTCTGGTGGCACAGTTGTTAAGAGCTAGGCTGCTAACCAAAAGGTTGGTAGTTCAAATCCACCAACTGCTCCTTGGAAACCCTAAGGGGCAGTTCTACTCTGTCGTGTAGGGCCACTATGAGTTGGAATCAACTCATCAGCAATGGATGTATAAATATATGTATATAAATATCTTCTGGAAAAGACTTTTGGAAATGGATTTGTTGGATCACCTAGAGAAGTGAAATATATCTATGTCTGTTCAATCCATGAGTCATAGAGGAAATCTCAAAGGAAAGAAAAAAAATACATAGAACTGAATGAAAGTAAAAATTCAGTATACTAAAATATGTGGGATGCAGCTAAACCAGTGCTAAGAGGGAAATTTATAGCACTAAATGCTAACATTAGAAATGAAGAAACACTTCGGACTAATCATCTAAGCTCCAATATCAAGAAACTAGAAAAGAAGAGCAAAATAAATTCAAAGCAAGCAAAAGGAGGAAAATAATAAAGGCAAAAGCAAAAATTAATGAAACACAGTAGAAAAACTTTAGAGAAAAACAATAAAAGCAAGTTTTGGTTCTTTGAAAAATATCAAGAAAGATAGATAAACCTCTAGGAAGACTGGCATAGATAAAAAGAGAGAAGACAAATCACTAGTATTAGGGATATCAGTACAGATCCTGCAGCCATTAAAAAGATAACAATGGATACTACAAATGATTTCGCACTCAAATTCAACAACTTAGAAGATATGAACCAATTCCTCCAAAAATGACAAAATACAAAAAAAAAGAAATGAAAAACTTAACCAAGATTAAATGGATAGCCTGAATAATCATATAACCATATAGAAATTGGATTTGAAATTGGAAAGATTAATAATGAGAAGCAACTCTATAATGGTGGAGTAAAAAACAAATGGTGGAGTAAGACCACCCAAAATCCAATCTTTCGTAAAAGCAACAAGACAACTGGCAAAGAATTCTCAAAATTAATTTTGCCTAATTCTGGAAAATGGCCCAAAATTTTCAACAATCAGAACAGGAGGAACAGTGAGGTTTGGGACTTTTTACTTTATGTTATCCCCACCCTTTTCTCCCTGCTCATAGGTAACCTTGAAAAAAACAAAAAACAACCCATCATGTATGTACATGAATGTTCACAGCAGCATTGTTAATAATAGCCAAAAAGTGGAAAAAAACTTAAATGTCTGCCAAGATATGAATGGATAAATAAATGTGGTATAGCCATATGATGCAATATTATTCATCCATTAAAAAAATGAAGGATTGACACTTCCTACAATATAAATGAACATTGAAAACATTATGCTTATTGAAAGAAGGCAATTACAAAAACAACATATTATATGACTCCATTTATTGAAATATCCAGAATATGCAAATTCATAGATACAGAATGTAGAGTAGTGTTTGTCACATGTTTGGATGGGGGGGAGGGACTGAGAGTGAAGAAAAATCACACGATTCTATCAATTGATGCAGAAAAATTATTTCCCAAAACCCAACACTTACTCTCAATTAAAAAAAAAATTCTCAGAAAAATAGGAATAGAGGGGAACCTCTCAACTTGATAAAGAAAACAAAAACAAAACAAACCCAAACCCATTGCTGTTGAGTTGATTCCATCTCATAGTGACCCTATAGGACAGAATAGAACTGCCCCATAGAGTTTTTGAGGAGTGGCTGGTGGATTTGAACTGCCAAACTTTTGGTTAGCAGCCGTGTTCTTAACCAATGTGCCACCAGGGCGCCAAAAAACTTGATAAAGAGCACCTATAAAAACCCTACAGACAATATCACACTTATTGGTGAAAAACTCTAAGATCAGGAACAAGGCAAAGGCATTTATGCTCACCGTTCTTATTCAATATAGTACTGGAAGTCCTAGCCAGTGCAATGAGGCAAGAAAATAAAATAAAAGGAATAGATATTGGAAAGGAAGAAATAAAACTCTATTTACAGATGACATGGTAGTCTATGTAGAATCTACCAAAAAAAAAAAAAAAATTAAACCACAGCAAAAACCCTCCTTAAACCAATAAGTGAGCTCAGCAAATTTGCAGGATACAACATCAACACGTAAAAATCAATCACATTTCACTGTACTAACAAGGAACGTATAGAAACCGCTATAAAAAACACAGTATCATTTTCAATTGCTTCAAAGAAAATAAAATATTTTGGTACAATCTAACAAGACATATACAGGATTTGTATGCTGAAATTACAAAATACTGATGAAAGAAATATAAAAAGACCTAAATAAATGGATAGATATACCATGTTCATAGATTGTAGGACTCAGCATATTAAAAATGTCAAATCTCCACTTTGGTCTATAGGTTGAATGCAATTTCTACCTAATCTCAGCAATTTTTTTCAGATACCATAGTAAAACTCATTCTAAAATTTATATAGAAAGGCAAAGAAATAGCTAAAACCATTTTGAAAAACTATAAAGTGGGAGAAATCACTCTACCTGATGTTATGAATTAATATATAGCTGCCATAACCAAGACAGGGTGTTATTGATGGAGTGATAGAAACATAGTTAAAGGGAACAAATAGAGGTGTTATTGATGGAGTGATAGAAACATAGTTAAAGGGAACAAATAGAGAATCCAGAATAGACCCAAGCAAATGGGCTCAACTGATTTTTTACAAAGGTGCAAAACAATTCAATGTTCAATATTCAATAGAGCAGTGGAGAAATGAATTCAACAAATTGTGCTAAAACATTTAAGGGTTTGACATTTGAACATCCACAGTTCCCCTTTCTCAAAAAAAAAAAAGAATCTCAATCTAAACCTCATACTCTACTCCAAAATTAATGCAAATTGGATCACAAATATAAATGCAAAATGTAAAAGTATAAAGCTTTTAGAAAAAAATAGGAAAAATTCTTTGAGATCTAGGACTAAGCAAAGATTTCTTAGACTAGATAGCAAAAACACAATTCATAAAAGAAAAAAATTATAATTTAACCTCATAAATTTAAAGTTTCCTCTGGAAATCCTCTATGGAGAACATGAAATGACAAGCTGTACACTAAGAAAAAAATATTTTCAAACTACAAATCCAACAAATGACTATTATCTAGAAAATGTATAAAGAACTTTTTTATTTTTGCTGTTGAGAATGTACAGAGCAGAACATACACCAATTCAACAATTTCTATAATACAGTTCAGTGACATTGATTACATTCCTTGAGTTGTGTAAAACCATTCTCACCCTCACAACTTACTGTAGTATAATGTCAAGGGTTTTTATTATATTCGATTTTAAATTCTGTAACTCTTTTAGGAACCTTAAAAAATAAAACCAGTATACATTTCAACTAAGTAGAATGATTCTGTAATGGCAAAAGAAGATTACCATATATATTATGTATAAATGCATACCTATATATTCAACTGATAAGAAAATGTAGGGGAGCAATAAATACCAAATTCAGGATAATAGTTCCCTCTGGGGTAAACCAAAAAAACCTATTGCTGTCCAGTCAATTCTGACTCATAAGGACCCTATAGGATAAGGTAGAACAGAACTGCCCCATAGAGTTTCCAAGGCTGTAATCTTTAAAGAAGCAGACTGCCACATCTTTCTCCTGCAGAAAGGCTGATGAGTTTGAACTGCTAACCATTTGGTTAGCAGCTGAGCACTTTAACCACTGTGTCACCAGGGCTCCTTCCCTCTGGGGTAGCTGATAAGAATGGAGTTGTAAGGAGTACAAGGAGGGTGTCAGTCAGTAGTATTTGAAATGTTTTGCTTATTTAGCTTGGTAGTGAACACATGGGTATTGATTATTTTACTTTCTACATTTTTGTGTCTGAAGTATTTTGTTGCAAAAAAAAAAAGGAAGAAACTGTCAATTGAGAGATTTTGAATAAGGAGAAAGTGATACTACTTTGCCTTAATAATGCAGGAGAAATCAGGCTGAATGTGTGTTATCATCAGGCCTGTTTTAGCTTCAGCCGGGGAAGTCATCCCACTGCCGACTGGGAGGCCCTATATCTTGACTAGCCAAGGACTCAGGGCAAATACCCTGATTCTTCATCACACCTAAGGGACTGCTGAATTTGGCTACAACATTTGAGTGCCAAGACTGGATTTGTTTATTCAGATCTCCTATGTGCAGTGCTATATAGCTCACAGAGCCTTTTTGAAATGTGACACTCCATCCCCACCCCCATCTCAGGAATGTTACAACTACAGAAAAGAATCATGGTAACAGGTTACAAAGAGATGATATTTTTGACAAACAATTCTTTTCCTGCCTAGCATCATGGTTTTTAAAAGGATTCAACCTAGGTTTTGCAAAACATAGCTATTTGTGTTGGAGTTAAATACTAAGTGTTCAGCTTTTACATGAATTTTATTAAAGAAAGCCAAATACAATGTCTGTGTAGGTACAACACTGAATAACCTTGCTGCTTCAACTTGGGTCTTACTGAGAAACCATGTCTTTTCAGAAGATAATTTTGTTTTTGTTGTTGGTGTTTCTACAAAACAATTTTTTCTAAAATTTACAACATTCTGTGAAGTAGAAAACTATTATGATTAAACATTGGTATAATTGGTAATGCCACAAAATCTTTATGTAGCAAAAGAAACATGAAAACTCAATGCCAGGCAAAATTTAAATGAACGTAAAATACTAAAACATCAACATTTTCAAAGAAATGACTATGAAAAATGGAAGACTGAATTATGTATTTAATTAAAATCATTAATTTAAACACACCAACTTTTATCTATTACAAACCAATGTATTCTTTTTTTGTTTTAGTAAAACTTTGAATTATTTATACCATTTTCTACAGATAAAATATTAGGTTATACTTCATCATTTGCACAAGTCTATAATCTTAAATCCAAAATCAAAATTCTGTTAACAATAATAAAAATATGGTAATTTATAGAAAAGTTTAATGACATAACTTACTGTAGTATAATTTCAAGGATTTTTATTATATTTAATTTTAAATATTGTAACTCTTTTATGAACTTTAAAAAATAAAACCAGTATGCATTTCAACTAAGTAGAATGGTCCTGTAACTATTTTCTGTACATCTGCTCACTATAATGTATGTTTACATATTAATGTGCAGTACAAATTTGTAAACAGTAACATAAGAAACTTTGAAAGGAAATGATACTAGTCTTTTCCCTCTAAAATATTATTGAAACAGCATGTCAAAAGTTGTACAGCCCCACACATGTAAATAGTTGTAATACTGGATACGTTTCAAATGTTCTGTGTATCTATTTGTTCTGTTTTATGTTGTCATCCAAACCATGTTTATTTGCACGGTTTTAATACAAATTATTATTTAATTGCAGACCAAACCTAAGAAGATTGAATGTGTACCAAGGCATTTGTATCAAAGCAACTGCCACTAATGCCTAAGCTATTCATTTGGTTTGTTTTAAAGTGCTCCAATAAACATGCTGAGTTACAATGAAACCAATTGGTAAACTGTAGCTGTATACCAGGATATTATTGTTATTTTGGCTAATTGAGGATTTTTCAGCACAAAGGCAACATACCTCTAAATTGTAGCTAAAACATTGCACCTCCACCCTGTCAACTCAATTCACAAAGTACAGTACAAGCAATTAGACATTTCTAAGTATGTTCTATAGGGTTGCAATGAGTTGGAACCGACTCAACAGCAGTGGGTTTGTTTTTTATTTATTTTTTTTTGGTAAGTATGTTCCATATAAGTATGTATAATTAATAATGTAAGTGTGGAATGAATAGGTATTCTTTGTAGCATCATTTTTAGGAAGGGGAGAGAGAAAAAGCGACATACTATAAGTTCTCTAAAAACTAAACTAAAAGTCTACTGGTTACATGTATTACAGTGTGACATCTGGAATTTATTAAGCTGTATACAGTTGTTCCTTGAAATCTGTAGGTTATTGGTTCCAGGACCGCTGCCAATATTCAAGGTCTTTATATAAAATGGTGTAGTATTTGCACATAGCCTAGGCCTATCCTCCTGTATACTTCAAATCATCTCTAGATTACTTACAATACCTAATACAACATAAATGCTATGTAAATAGTTGTTTCATTGCAATTGAAGACTTGCTCTGGAAGGTAGCCTTTCTCTCCTATGAGTTTCTAGAGCTCTTCTGAGAACTCTGATGCTGCCTCAGCATCAGCCAATGCGATTCTTCTGTGATCTTTAAGTTTTTGAGGCTGTAGCATTTTACATAGCTAGCCAGCCATCCCTTACTAGCTTTGAACTCCTTCCTCTCTGTCTCCTCAACCCTCTCGCACTTAGCCTTTGAGGGATTGCTTTGACTACTGAATTGCTTTTTAGGAGCCTTATCTTTTTCACAGAAACAAAGGATGCGCACAACACAGATAGGGAACTGAAGAGAGGTGAAGAGAACAATGCTCAAACAAGGGGTGCTGGAGAGAGACTGAGGGTCTATAAAATGGTGGGAGGCTACGGCAGGGTATGCCTACACATCACTTTATTCAGGTGGATTTAGTGCAGTGCTTGGCACATGGCAAATTCAAGTTTTGTTTTTGGAACTTTTTTTCCCTCGGATATTTTCGATCCGCTGTGGAATGTAGAACGACTGTATTCACGTAAGGAAATAACTTGTTAGTGAGATTTAGTAAGGAGATAACAACTGCCTATTACGTATTCACGTAGACATGAACAAACAACTATTGTTTAAAGGCATCTAAATTTTTCATAGGAACGTTTGTAAACTTTTGTAAAATGTATGTTGAATATTTAGACAAACATTTATTTCAGTCATGTTCTGACTCGGTACTACACTATTAACACTTAAAAGATACACGTTACTTGCTTTATGTGCACATGATTTTCCCCAAGATTCACACTATACATGGTTGAGAGAATAAAAGGGAAATCTTCCATGATGTCCAATGCAGATGTTTGTCTTTATTTCTTGTTGGCACCTTGTCAAGTTGTCAACACATAAGACTCTGATCATTCAAAAACTAATCAATTGCTGATTCTAATCATTCATTTCTTCGCAGTGTCACAGACCCCCTTCAGCCCCACAAAAGAATAATGAAATCATGTTCATTCCCAGACCACATGTACAACCCATGCCTAATAACAGTGAGACATCATGAACATCTACCTTCATATTTCGAAGGAAATAAATCTCTTCATTTTTGTAGTACAGTAAATAGGAGAAATGACATTAATGAGTTTGAAGGCTCTAAAATTATATAACCTGATGTTATATATTGTTGTTTTGTTGTTGTGTGCCATTGAGTGGATTCCGACTGATAGCGACCCTAGAGGACGGAGTGCTACTGCCCCATAGGATTTCCAAGGCTGTAATCTTTAGAGAAGCAGACTGCCACATCTTTCTCTCATGGAACAGCTGGGGGGTTTGAACTGCCGACCTTTTGGTTAGCAGCCAAGGGCTTAGTCACCACTGTGCCACCAGGGCTCCTTAAGTTTTATATACATATGTATGTATATGTAGATATATATATGTAATAGGCTTTATAAATGTAATGCCTAGAGGGTTTAGCCCCTCTGTGCAGTGAAAAGAACTAGTTTCATTAAAGAGTTTGATGGTCTAAGTTTGGTTATCTAAAGTTATACGTTGGTCATTAAAATGTAATGAATATAGGATTTATCTACTTAGACATGTGTTCTGCAAGCAGGCTCAGGCTCAAACTTTAAGTCCTTGATTTCAGCCTGGCTAGCTGATCATAAAATAATACCTTCCTGACAAGGGAATCTAACTTCAGATCTGAGCTTGGCTACCATTGTGCAAGGATGAAGTAACATTCATTTATATTCTGACTCAGTGCGTAAATTTTACAGAGTTGATGAGAAGTTTATTTGCTCTAGGTTTATTAGGGGTAAGTCAAATAATCAGGTGAGGATATGTATCAGATTTTTAAATTTAGTCAGCTAAATTAAGTAAGCTGCTTCCCTTTAAAAAGGAGGGGGAAAGGAAGGCATGGATTTTACGGTCAAAACGTATGGAAATAGCGGTTTTCATTATTAGACCTGGGGTCCAGTCAGTATCATTTGGACATGTTCATTTGTCAACTATTTCATAACTTATCTAAGCAGGGTGGCTTTTGACTTTTGTATATTTTTAAAACAAGGCTCTTAATTGGTTGGAGTCCCTAAGTGGTGCAAATGATTAAGGTACTAGGCTGCTAACCAAAAGATTGGGAGGTTAGAGTCTACCCAGAGGTGTCTTGGAAGAAAGGTCTGGCAATCTACCTCCAAAACCACAGCCGTTAAAAACACTACGAAGCACAATTCTACTCCGACAAACATGCGGTATTTGAGTTGGAGTTGACTCCACAGCAACTGGTTAAGGGTTAATCGAATCTCATATCATTTCATGTTTTATTCCATAACCACAGCATCAATTTACCAAGTTACTCTAGTTTTGTGCTCTCCCATTAAGGAGTAAAAAAAAAAATTCTTCAATGTACAATGGTAAGGACACTAAGTATTCATTTTGCTTTAGCTCTGTTAGCATCTTTCTGCAGATGAGTAATTTGCTCAGAAGTAGGGGCCTGCTTGCTGGATCTCTTTGAGGTCTCTTTCAGGTCTAAGTTTCCATGAAGGCTTTTTCTTGGTTACTTCTTTAATTAAAAATATGAAATGACAGATTATAAACATTATATAAAATAAAAAAAAATAGTTTACAGTAAATTTGTAGCTTCTAGCATTTAAACTTTTTCCCCATTGTATTAATCACCATTATTAATGTAGTTCAGTATTATCAGTTTAAATGGATAATATATAGCAAAATTACCTGAAACATAAAGCATGGAATCTACATACTCTGGAGCACCTGCAAAATTAAGGCCTTCTCTTAAATAGTTATTAAAAAGTAACCCCAAAATTTTCTGGATTTTTCAGTTAAATGCTTTCTCTTGTCAATTACTGAGCTTTTCCCACATAAGCCCTCAGAACAAATTTTATTATAATCTGATATGGTACCTGCTGTTGAAAAAAAGAAATCATAACTTACTTTAGCAGTTAAAGTTAGCCTACAACTTTCCTCTTTTGGACTACACGGAAATGAAGTGTATTTGCTGCATTTTAATCCCTCAAAGCCTTTTATGACAAGTACGTAATTAGTCTAGGCCACAAATAATATTTTATATTGACTAGAGTACTCAGTTTAAATGCAGCCACATGCTGTTCTATCCCTACCCACAGGAGTAAAGGGGCATAACATTTTCAATGCATATATAGGAAAGTACATTGATAAGGCACACTTAGGAGGATATAATTATTTTGAGAAAAATAAATAATAATGTGCTCTTCCTAATTGGTGTTGAAAAATTAAAAAAAAAAAAGCAGCTTGGTTAGTTTGTCAAATGTCAAGTCATGCTATTGTGGTACGAAGGGCCTTGGCTTAACAAAACCGCTAAAGCTAATGGCATAAAAATTAAAATATGATTAATCTTAAAGATCTATAGGTTATATCTAGGTTATAATTCACAATTATTTTCAGATAATTTAGAGCCTGGTTAGAGGAAAATGTTCATCTTCATAAACTAAAGTCTTATTTATGCTACTTTTTTCTAGTCTAATTTACCATAAAAAATATTAATACAGAAGTGAAATTAAACTGTATCAATTTAATGCTATTTTCATATGTATAGACTCAAATACATTCTCTTCCTTCAAATATTAATTTCTTAGTCTTCTTGGAGAGTTAAAATAATTTGTTTTTGTAAACTCTGTATAAAATACCAGGTTTGTCAAAGAAACACGTAAACAAGCTTCACCTAGGAATGATCCAAAAGATAAAAGGTAATAAAAGATTAAATTTATTTAGAATGTTTTACTTTTCATTTGATCTTGTGTTCCTTCAGGATTAAATAGTCTTTAGGCTATAAAGTTTAATGAAAATAATATTTGAAAGTTTTTATCCTTATTTGTACCTTAAAATTGAGATCTGCAGCTGCTTCAATAGCTGCTAGATAGACAATTATGATGAAGCCAGTTTTCATGAATACAATCAAAATTTTTTCACTGTTCCCACAGGAATTAAATCTATCTTCTTTTGGTCATAGTCAATATATAAGAGGCAGCTGGTATGGTAAACTGGCTTCATTATAATTGGAGACCCAGTCACCTACTATCAGTTTTCACTGGTAGGCTATTACATCAAATAATATTTACTGAGTATCTTTGAGACCCAATGCCACTGTAATCAAAGATTCTTATAGTACACATTTGTTATTATAAACAACTTTTTCTTATGAACATTTGATAAGGCACTTTAAATGCATAACAGAGCAATACTCTCCGGGGATGAAGCTTTTTAAACTCAATAGCCATTGATCTTTCTTTGCCTACAAAGAAAGAAAATATGTGATTACATGTAATTGTCTTAGGAATATGAATGTACCATTAAAGGCAATGGTTAATTGTTGGATGCCAATGAGCATGATTCCATTTGCTTTCTCTAAGAGAAACTTGACCTTGGTCATTCATTTTGATATGGTCTGCTGCGTATGGTCTAGATGGCGTAGCGAAGTTGTACCTATAAAATCCACAGGAAGGATAGAAAGGGCAAGCAAGTGCTTTCTGGGCAATAGAGTTTGGGGGAAAAATGCTTCCAGGTGCCTGTAATCCATACAACATTTGACTGGCAGAATTAGGTGCCTGTAGACACTGTCCACTGAAGTCTTCAGATGTACCATTTTTTGAATTGGTGGATCCCAGGGAAGACAATATGGGTATTTCCAACATGAGTGGTGTTAAAGACTGGGAACTGTTGATGCTTGATAGCCTTTCAGGAACAGGCAAGACAAGAGGCTGCTGTTGCCAAAAATTAGTTGGGCAGATTTTGTAGCAAAGGGGCAGGTTGATATTGTGCGGGTACGCCTCCGGACAGGGCATTCCAAGGCAGCTTGTAGGTAAGTGAAACATAGGTGGGGAGCAAGGTGAAGAAAGCAAGGGGTTCAAAGGAGAGGGAGCCCCTCCACTAGAGGTCACTGGAGATGAGCCACTGCTTCCACCTGTGGATGACAATTTAGGTAATGGATAATCAATTTCATATTCCTGTTGAATTAGTAATTGTATTTATGGCAATCCCCACAAGTTCACAGTTCTTTTAGTTTCTTTGGGAAAGGACATGATTATTCCCCTGACCAAAGTTGAATTAGTATATCTACTAATAAACTATTAATATTTGAACTACTACTATGTATCCCGTATTGAGCATTCATTATACTCAAGGACTCTGCTAGACACTTGAAACACATTTATCCAATGAATTACAAAAGAATCCTGGTTATAATGCCACCCGGATTCAATTATATCTTACAAGTAAAACTAGCTTTTCATTTTTTTAAACTTTTAAAAAAATGTTTACTAATACAAGTAATTGATTAATTGAACAAATTGGTTATTTTGGTTTTTTTTCAGTCTGATAAAAATCAGTGGACATGATATTGTATAAGTGAAAATGGCATATTTAAAAGCATTAACTTTTTTTCTTATATGAAGATAAAGAAGGGAGACACTTCCATGGTACACTATATGAAGAAGAACTGAAGATAATTTTGCAGGGTGAGAATGTCAATGTTGTCAGGTGATCTTTTATGGTTGCCTGCCCATTGCCCTTGAGTTCATTCCTTCTCATAGCAACCCTATTGGACAGAGCAGAACTGCCCCACAGGGTTTCCAATGCTGTAGTCTTTATGGAAGCAGACTGCCACATCTTTCTCCCATGGAGTGGATTCCAACTGCTGACCTTTTGCTTGGCAGCTGAGTGCTTAACCATTGCACCTCCAAGGCTCCTTTTATAGTTGCCTTAGGAAAAATTATAAGGGCTAGGAAAATCTAGCCTCTAAACCTTATTTTTCTGTTCGAATTCAATCAAACAGGTGGTTTTTGACTGGATTTGATCAAAATTTTTTTTTCTGATGTTGCTGTTAGTTTTTCTTAGCTATTTTGTGTATGTAGATATAACCTAATCCTTTATCAACAGGGAAACAATTATCTCTATAATAAAATATTCAAAAGTTGTTTTCAAAATTGAGACCCTTTTCTTTGAAAATTGAGGGTACTGTGGACACCTTAAATAATTAAGAAAATGTATATTTAAAAAAGTTTAAATTAAGTTCATCTATTTTTTTTTTTTATAGCTTTTTCTGGGGTATAGCTTTTTCATTGTTACTACACTTTGGGGTGACTTGGCCATTTAAAAACTTGCTGCCTAGATGCTTTTAGTTAAAATGATACTGTCGAATATATTCATATTTTTCTATGCAACTCCCTAAATCACATCAATGTAGTCAATTCAGTGAAATATTTCACAGAATTAGGCTTGCCCTTTTCACATTTCAACAGGTTGTTATGGAATCCTGTAAAAATAAACCTACCTACAATGTTAATAATTTAGTTCATAATTTTTACCTCAAATTAATGTTCAAAGACAAGCAACTTTAATGGAGTAAGGACAAAAGAGGTGAATAATGCCATGTTGCTTGCAAATAAAGACTCATATTTGCTGTTACATTCCTCCACCAGAAACCTTGCCCTGCCTAATTATTTTTTAGTCATGTGATACACTACCTGAGAACAAATGCCTCACAAATATTTTTAAATGCTTGTGACAGTTAAATTAATAGCTTAGTATTATTTTCATTATTTTCCCCACTCACAACAAAAGGAAAATCATAGGTAAGCGATGGTGCAATTTAATGAAAACCATTTTAACATGTGCTGAGAGCTTCTCACAAAATATAAAATATTCATTTCAATATCTAACATACTTGCAAATAAGGCCACACACGCACAGCAGGCAGGTCCTAAAGAACATAAGGCAGCGAGATGCTGATGAATTCAGGTGAGCCCTGGAGCTCTCAGGGTGTAAGTAAACTCAAGAAGACAGAAGTCAGTTAAGTCCACAGCTCTGCTCTCTTCCTTCATACCAGCCACCCTCCCTTTTGCCTCTGACTTCCCAGTCATGGTAAATATGTGTACCCACTTGCTCATAAACATACATTTTCTGTCATGTGCTTATCCCCTTGTGGTGGTACAATGGTTAAGCTCTTGGCTACTAACAGAAAGGTTGGTTGTTGGAATCCATGCAGCCATTTGCTGGAGAAAGACCTGAGAATCTTCTGGAGAAAGACCTGGTGATCTGCTCTCCTAAGGATTACAGCCTAGAAAACCTTATGGGACAATTTTTACTCTGTCACATGGGGTCACTACAAAATCGACTCTACGGCATCTAGCAACCACAATATCTGGTACAAGGGGCCTGGTTGGTGATATTTCATTAACACATAAAAATAAAACTTAAGGTTAGAAATTTGCTTACTTTGTGTGTCTGCACCAAAGGTTTTAAAATCCAGAGTGAGAGAAGGCCTCCATGGGTAGGTCTCTAAAAGACCATCCAATATGCCCCTAAAAAAGAGATGCAACTTTCAGCAATGCCAGAATTCAATTCCTGAAAGTAATGATTTATATAAACTTTAGATTTTGTTATAGTGTTTAGGGGTGATGGTCTGAAATATTATTTAGCTAAAGCTAGACTTCTGAATAAAATTCAGTCAAACTCAGGAATCTAGAGTAAGCAATATCTTAAATGTAGCTGGGGGAAGGAGTGGGAGGAGGCAAGGTTTTGGAGATATAACATCTGAGCTCCATTCTTACCACCTACTAGATACATAACAAGGCCTCTGAGGCTCAGTTTAACACTTGTGAAAAGTGCTTTGTAAATATCGGGAATGATTTTTATTATTTTGTTTACCTGTTCCTTCCAGGATCTCTAAATCCTTTGGCAAAAGGATTCCTGTCTATTTTCAGTTTTGTAATCTATGAATCAAAAAGAGATAAAGTCAGTGCTCTCAGTAATAACGCTGTCACTATTGCATATAATGGTTACAACTACAAAACACTTTGTAACTTGTAGTATCAAACTTTATGTAAATGCAATCATATTCCTAAGTCAAATTTGGAATGATTATCCCTTGGCCACCTTTGCTCTGCTCTCCTTTCTAACAAGAGTCACATGGTTCATAATCAAATTTGCCTTGATGAAAATGCAACAAAACTATGAATGTTTTCACTCGTGGAAAGAACGATCCATAAAGTGCATCCCACTCCCTCTGGGGCCATCCCACTCCCTCTGGGGCCATCCCCACTTTCCCTTCCTTACCTGCTGGTTTTGGTAGGCAGTCACCGTGGTAAATTCCGTTTCTTTAAAGGAAAATGTTTTAACACCTCCAGCGGGCAGGGACTGAATCTGGGACAGGTCACCCCCGCCGTCCTGCTCCATCACGTGCACGCGGGGTTTGTACTTGTGCATGGACTGCAGGATGATCTGGAGGTGAAATGGTCAAATGCTGCCCGCGAAACTGGCTTCCCCTCCAAACACTGTCCCACTCTCATCATCACTCCCCTGACATGAGCACACACAAAGGTGAGGCTAAACCAGAGACTCTAAGTTCGCCACACAGAAAGGCCTTTTCTTTGCCATTTGGCCCCCACCAGAGGCCCTTAGGGGTAGGGGTTTCTGGAGAGAGGCCCTGTCTTGAGCAAGGGAGCAGTGATTCCATTTCCAGATGGGGCCCTTTCCTGCTTCCAAATATGGGTGATCATGTGGTGTAGAAGTGTCCCTGGGATCTGATTGCCTGCCATAAGCTCCCTGGGTGGTTACTGATGGCTCTGGAAGTGAGGAGCAACATTCTGACATTCCCCACCCACCTGATTCCTGAGACCTTCCACTCTGTCCTTTGCTGGCTGGCACAGGGCCAGCCTGGGCAAGATAGGGGGTGGGTGGCACCTGAGAATAAGGCTAAAGGTCAATGCCACCAGGGACTGTGGTGTACGGGTGTGTGGGGGGGGTTCCAGGCTGTGTTCCAGGGTTCCCCCTTGCATCCTCCTCCCACCACCCCACCCCACCCCACCATACCCCACACCACACCAAAGGTGCCCATTTGACAGCCTGGGCTAAGGGGAGGCAATCAGAGGGATTACACAGGTGGCCTAGGTAGAGAGCCTGGAAAGCATTCTCTCCTACTCTCCCAGACCAGGCATCCTGGCTTAAACAGGTTTCTTTTCATCCCCAAACTCCCAACCATCACCACCCGTACCTCCTGGCACTCTCACACCAAACAAAGCCCACTTGAGACCTGTGGGCTGGCTGCTTTGCTCACATGTCCAGAGCTTGGACATTTCCTAGTAGCCCAGCATGGGCGTCTGGAAGAAGCACAGATCGTGCTCATGCTCACGTACGTGGCCTTTGTCATCCATCTCGTTGTTGGTGAGCTTCACCCGGTCGAAACTGATGATCTGCCGCATCCAGGTCTCTCCTGAGCAGGGAGAGTCCGGGTGAACATAGAGCCTAGGGGCGATGCACCTGTGGTCCGTATTCCCAGCTACCATCCACTGTGAGCTGTGGTAGACATACCTGAAAAGACGTGGGGAGTGACATTAGGCACAGCTGGCCAAAGCCAGAAGCGTGGGAGAAAGGATGCAGAGTTCAGGTCTAAAAGGACTGTACTCAGCCAAGGTTAGCCCGCTCATCTCAAAAGCAGAGGCACAACTTGATTTCCAAAGAGCCGCTCAGGGGCAGAAAACAAACTGTAAATAAGTATATGTCATCAAAATGCAATAAAGTGCAAGTGCGAGTGAAATGTCATGGGATTTTGGAGTCTGGTTTGTATTTCATCACAGAAACCGCAGCAGAAATTGATTTTACCCGTTTTACAGCACAGAAAAGCCGGGAAAAAATCCACATGCGTCCTGCAAGAAGCGAGAGGTAAGGTGGATGTCTGTCTGTTCAGCCCAGAGCCTTCAGTCCTCATCAAAGCACTTTAACCAACAAGGCTTCAACACCAGAATACCCCCAGGAACCTCGCTTGGTTCTGAGGCAGGGCTCATTTCAGAATGTTTCCAATCTCAACCCCGCGCCGCTGAGTGCAGCATTCCCAAGAGCCGTCTTGCAGCTGCAACGTGAGAAGCAAACAGCTTGTTCTGCTGTTTTCCGGCCGCGGTCCCAGCAGGCTCTTGAGCTGAGCCTTCTCCATTGCCCTCACACCCAGCATTGATTCCAGGCAGACTGTCTCACTGGAGGGCCTGGCACTGATCTATTGGTCTAGCACTCACAGCCACAATGCTGGCGACTCCCACACAATTGGAGCCCCAGAGTCAAAGGAGTCCCACAGACCAGTGCCTTTGCGCTGCCTGCCCAAACGGGCCTCTTGGATTCAGGGCAATTCAACCACTTTTCGTTTGCTCTAAACCAAGCGCTTAAATCTAGAGGAAAGAGTACTCCCACCCTCTGGGGCCCGGCGGCCAATTCAGGTGGAGAGGCTGGGGAAGAAAGAAATGACCCGCCCATGTGCGATAACTGCTGGACTGCTCTAGCCTTGAATGGCAAATTAGGGCATTGCTCCTGGCACCCGCTGGGGCCAGGGTGCCTCAGAAGCCCGGGCCCACAAGGAGCTTGGGGCATTTCTTCCCAAACTCCTCCAAACCGCTTTCCTCAAGGCCGCCTGAGCCCATCCCCCCACCCCCGCAGTTGGGACTGCAAAGGGAAGTAGTCAGCAGGCTAGAGACCTGGGGTACACTGAAGCTCCAATTCGGTGGCCGGTGTTACAGGAATGGGGGAGAAAGAGGAACAAGCCTACTCTTCCCTCAGTCCAAAACCCAGATTTGAGCAAGATTATTCAACTCCCAAAGCTCATGGGAAAGCAGCTCCCTCCCCCCTTGCTAGGATTTTCAAAATAGCTCTCTCTGATTGTGAGCCCCAATCCCCCTCCCCTGCCTGGTCTTGGGTACCTTCCTATGGCCCGGTTACCTATAGCGTTTGGAATCCACCGGCACCACGTCGATGGCCACAT
The DNA here is from genome assembly GCF_024166365.1 of Elephas maximus indicus. NCBI lineage: Eukaryota > Metazoa > Chordata > Mammalia > Proboscidea > Elephantidae > Elephas > Elephas maximus. The sequence continues at coordinate 87,275,507 of NC_064846.1, forward strand.
AATATTGCTTCCCTGGGTCCAACCCTTTTACCTTGACCCGAACAGAGGGAAACATCCGCCTGTGGAAGAGAACAGAGGGACTGACCAGGATGCTTTTAGAGACTTTTGGAGGGGGGCGGGATCAGAGAGAAATGCTGACTCCAATGAAAAGTGAAGGGATATCTTCCTATCCCAGGGCACGTTTAGGGAATTGCAATCGCTATAAGAGGAAAAATTGTTGGTTTGTATGTTTCATTGAACAAGTGCAAGATTTCTGAGTGTAGTAGAATATCCTTACTATAAAAAGAAACCCAGGTAAAGGCTTTGTCCAGCCACCCCTCATCCTACTATAGTAAAAAGTTAAAGAAGAGAAACTAGGAGAGGAAACAGTGTGCTGCATCTCCTTCTCCCCTCCCCCACTGTTCTGAAGTACTTTCTGTGAGGCAGATTTGGAAAAGGCTGAAATTAGGAAGACACACACACACACACATACACACAAATCACCCAGCTGCCACATGAAAGGGTGGCTGGGAGAAAGGCCCACCTCCAACCCCAGATGGAGGCCTAGGGGCCTGTGAGATAGGATATTATCCACTGGTAACTGTAAGGCTTTAAAGAGAGGCCTGACCACTGCCTAAGATGTGGGGTTGGCATCTGTCAAGTGCCTGTACAGATCTAATTTTAGTCATATACTGCACAGACAGAATAAGAGATACCCAGTGCTTGGAAAGGAAGGCTGAGCCGCTTACTTAAGCCAGGCAAGCCCTAGTCTGACTGCTTGAGGGGCAGTGGGTTTCTAATGCCTGCCCAGGCGGTGGGGAGTGGTGATGTAGGGTACTAAAGTGTAAAACTGGAGGCACTGCTTATCACGGGGTAGGTGGGGAGGTGGTACATTAAGCACCTACTGTGTGCATGGCTTGCCCCACAGCCCTTGAACAGCCTCGGTAGAGCCGAACCTGCCAGCCTTGGTAATGATCATCTCAGTCCCAATGTCATGGAACCTCTTCCACAGCTCGGATCCTTGAAGCTCCACTTGGATAGCATCTCTCTCTTCCACACTTTCGCTGCTGTTGCCGCTGCTGTTGCCGCTACCGTTGCCGCTGCTGCTGCTGCCGCCGCCGCCGCCACCACCACAGCCAGAGAATGCAGTTGCTGAGGGTTCTGCCTTGGGTCGCTTTTGTGCTGGACACAGAGACGCCAAGGGTTTGAGAGAGCTTTGCAGTTTGCACACCTCCTTGCTGGCGCCTGTATGGAGGCAGTCTGGCTTGTCCCTCCCTCAGAAATCCTAGCCATAGATACCCAACCTTCCTCCAGCATCCACTGGAGCCCCGGTAATGGAGAGAAAGGGGTAACATCGCACCCTGAGAAAGACGCAGCTCTTCTTCAGATTTGCCCATCCTCATTCTCCTGGAGAATTTCTGTCTCGGAGACTGGATCCTCCAGGGATCTGAGGACTTGCATTCATTCCTACCCCAAGGGGCAGCCACCCCTCTAGCTGTCTGGGCTTCTTGGAAGTCAGGGAGCCTCACTTCTCCGTAAGCATGTCGGAACCCTCTACCTCACCGCAAATGAACCTCAGAACTCCAGACTTTAGAGGCATAGAAATCTCCTCTGGAGCCAGGTGGTCTAGGTGTCCCCTGGCCCCTAATGTGGAAGCCCTGCTAGGCCAGGACATCCTGGTGCAGAGCAAGCTGTCCACCCGCAGCGCTGTGGGTCCGGCGGAGAGTGCCCTGAATCCAGCACGCGCAGCCGGTGAACTAAAGGCAGTGGGGCTGTGTGGGGTACTTACCAGACTGTTCACTCCTCTTGCCTGCCGCGCAGCACCTCCTCTCCTCCTTTCCACCCTCTTTTTCCTGAAAATTAGGCTGAAATTCTTCTCTTGGGTCTTGCAGTTTTCTTTTGCTTGGTCTCCCTACCAAGGCTTCCACTGAGAAGGCATGCGCCCGGGAGCTCAAAGCCATTCCTATAGAAAGCAAAGGGAAAGTGCACAGCGAAGTTTGAACCTCTGAGGGAGGGAGGAAGAGGGAGAAAGGGAGGGTGCGGGAGATAGGCGAGGAAAGGAAAACTGAAAAATCCCCAAATTAAAAAAACAAAACAAAACAAAAAATGATTCTGGGTATGGAGATGTACATATATATATACATATTTTTTTTCTTTCTTTCTTTGAATATACAGAATGAAAGGAGAGAAAGATCAAACTGGAACCTAACTTCTCCAGAGTCTCCTTTCCTTTTGCGGTCTCTTCCCTCCCAGTGGACATATGTGGACCATCAGTCCTCAAATCGCTGCTTCCAGGACCTGGCAGAGCTCACAGTGATCAGCAATCTAGGGCCTTTTAGGGAGCAGACCTGCCGCCAATAGCGGCCCAGGCCACTGGGATTGGGAGATAATGTTGCACCCAACTGAGTGAATACAGGCTGGTTGCAGCCTCCATTGTTTGTTTTGGAAACTATTGGAAGCATAAAAAACACCCTGAGTGACACTTCAGAGTCTGACTGAGGAGCGGGGCTGTGGAAAGGGAGGAGAAAGGAGGAGAGGGAGACAGCACTGACTATAATACAAGGTTACTGTTTTACATTAAATTGTAAAACTCAAAGACATGAGACATAATTGCCCCCTAGGGGCCACTTTTCTAACAAAAGTGCAAACATTATTTAAGCAGAACCAGAGAAGTGTATCTGGGCCTTTTGCTCTCCAGTAAAGTCACCAGGGAAAGGTAGAGCAGTTTTCTGGGCAGGTTTGCTCTGCAATAGGGGTTTCAAGCTGGATGTGAGGTAGTGCCAGTTTGTCCTCTTTGGATGCAGAGGCTCAGGGAGGGCAGACGGGACCCCCCCCCCAGGTGGTCACTGTCAAAGATCAGAGAGTACCTGGGCCTTCCAGGTCTGTTCCTGCTGGACCCCAATATTCATATACACAGACTTCTCATACTTACATGACTAATCAGCAAATACAATATAAGGACTCCAGGGCCACTAGCAAGGCACCAACAGGGCCTCTGACAACTTCAAAATGTTGGGCTCAAATGATTGATTCCAGTGTCTCCTGGAATATCTTTTTGGGCTGGGTCTTACTTTTCCTTAAATTAGATGAAGGCAAGTTCTTCCTATCAGATAGAGACTTGTCTACCACTTCCAAAAGCATTTCCGTGAGTTCAGACATGAGATATTTGCCTGTGTGCATGGGATTTGCTCACCCCTTTTCGTCAGAAATAAGAAATCAGATGCCTCAGGGCGTTTTGTAGACTGCATTTTCAGTAATGACCTGTGCACTTTTCCAGAAAGATTCTCCTGTTCTTATCTGGCACATTGAGGGCATTTAAAGCCAATTCAACTTCGTGTGAAATAGGATGGGACTTGAATTAATTGGCAGTGGCGTAGTGGTTAAGTGCTATGGCTGCTAACCAAAGGGTCGGCAGTTCAAATCTGCCCGGCGCTCCTTGGAAACTCTATGGGGCAGTTCTACTCTGTCCTATAGGGTCGCTATGAGTCGGAATCGACTCGACTGCACTGGGTTTGGTTTTATCTCTATATTGGAGTTTGAGATTTGTGTGGCCTTTTAATTTCAGTTACTTAGGTACAAGGGTGCCCTGCCTGTATTTTCTGTGTGATGAAGGTGGTAGTGGTGAGGGAGGAGGTCAACATTCAGCTGGTGCCTTGCAAGGAGCTCTTCAGGCAACTGGGCATGGCTTTAAGAACCCCAGAACTTTGATGATCTCACATATCATGGGGAAGTGTTAGTTATGACCTGAACGTTGTTGAAGGGTTTGATTCAATAACCAATTATCCACTGCTCACCATGCAGAGCTGGGAAAGGCACCATCCCTACCCTAGAGGGGCAGAGCAAAGCTCACAGGGCAAGGCCAACTCCAGTGTACAAGGCATGTGGGCTGGATAACAACTAGATCTGGATATAATCTTGGCCACATCTTCATGGGCATTTGTTTCCTTCTGAAGCCATTAAAAAAATGAAAATATTAATGCATTTGTCCATCTCCTCTTACTCAGAATATATATAGAATATATAATCTACATATAAAAAATCTACATATATATGTTCTATATATATATATATATATACATATATCCATTGCATGTTCTTAGCTTAAAGGTACAGCCCAGAAACAGAGAAGTCAAGATTTTACAAGTTAATTTTAGAACGTTAGTCACCATGTAGCACTTTCATTAGTGTCTCTTAATATAGGCATTTTCTTGTATTTAAACCCTGGCTCACTTTACTGCTAAAAGACAGGTACCTTTGATAACAAGGGGGGGGCTTTGCTTGGTAGGTTTTTTATTTGATTTAGTTTTTGCCAGATTTCTGCAAAAATAAGACAAAATATGGTTGGTGCAATATTTGTTCTAGTATTTCCAACTATGTTCTATATGATTTTTTTTTTTAAATCAAGGATATAGTAGTTCTTGGGATGAAAGTTCTTTTCTTAGAAGAAACTTCTTCCTCAATACTCAATATTCATTACACGCACGTAATTTAGACATCCAGGATTTTTTTTTTTTTTTGTAATCTAAACTTCCATTTCTGTTTCAATATCTATCTGATGTCATCATTGGGAGAAATGTAGCTCAGCCCTCCCTTATGCTAGACTGAGGTGTAGTTAATTCCTGTTAACTTGTATTTGAGAGAAAATTTATCACATGCCTCAGGACCAACTTTGCAATTTGTTCAACTGCTGAAGCACTGGGCTATCGGGTACTGGGGGCCTGAGGGACATACACTCATAAAAATACTAGCAATTAATTCTCTACAGTTAGATGTGTCTTTTCAACATTTTTGTCTGTTTGTTTCAGCCAAGGACACCTAGAAACCCTTATAAGAGACTCTTCAATGCATGGAGGGACAGTGGAACGTGCAGAGAGAGCTTCTGGGACCCACAGTTACCCAAATTAGAAGGATTTTTTTTTTAAGTTTGACAGTTGGAAAATCCTTAGAATCAGGTGTTGGCTTTGAACTTCCCCGAAAAAAGTTACAACTGGGACACAGTGAGGATTCACAACTGAAAGGAAAAATAATTTTGTGATTAACGCAAATCAAACCTATTCAGTATCTATGAGGATACAGAAGAGATGGAAGCACCTTAAGTGATATATTGTTTATTAGAGCTCTCGTGGAATCGAAACCTGAACCTACTTTAAGGACAGAGAAAGCAATTTGTATCTCTAATAAAAATCCCAATATTTTGTTAATGGCTAGAAATAGGCATGTATACTAATACATGCACTAAACAAAGTAGGCCCTGAAAATGCTGCTTCTGGTGATGTGTGTGAGCATGGAAATAGATGTTCAGAATTAAGTTAACATGTTTGGAAATGTTACTTTTATCAGAAATGTATGATTTATGTAAGGAGTAAAGACTCAGGGTCTTCCTAGCTTTCTATATAGGCAGTATAGGTTATTTGAAGAAAGTTTTATGTTTAATTAAAATGAGTAAGTCTGACTGGAGGAAAAAAATCCTTTGTATTCTGCAGTACTTACTAAATAAGGGGATAATTTCAAACTGATTCCAGTTCCTACTTTTAATTTGTGTGGAAAAGAATGAAACAAACGAAATTAAATAAATCAGTAAGCATTTCAAATATATATGTATATATGTATGTAAATATACATATATATGAAATACACATATATTAAAAAAAAAACAAACCCAGTGCCGTTGAGTCGATTCCAACTCATAGCGACCTTATAGGGCAGAGTAGAACTGCCCCATAGCGTTTCCAAGGAGTGCCGGGCGGATTCAAACTGCCGACCCTTTGTTTAGCAGCCGTAGCACTTAACCACTACACCACCAGGGTTTCCCTACACATATATATATGTGTATATATATATATGTGTATACGTATATATAGGTAGAGGCAAAATATACAAAATAAAATAAAATGTCTTGAGACTTGTTGAATGCATAGTGCCTGTTTTTGTCAGAGAAGCACAAGCAACTTCATGATAGAGACATTTTTCCCTTCAATTGTCATTTTTCTTTCTCTCCTTTGATCCTCATTCCTCACCACCCCCACCCCATGGTTAAGATATTTTGGCCTAGTTCCAAGTCTAAAATCTGCTGCTGGTGACCAGTTTTGTCATCACTTGGGAAAGGTCTTCCTAGAAAGAAGCCCACACAGAGGAAAGTAGTCAGGAAAAGCATACTTCATTTGAATACCTGAATTCAATTCAGTTTTGCCAGAACTAAGTTATATGAACCATGAGTTATCTTTTTTTGGTTTTTTTTTTTTTTTTTTGCTTAAGTGAGTTTCGGCTAAGTTTCTGTTACTTGAACCAGTAGAATCTTGACGAACACACTCATCTTGATAAAAATTTGGAAGATCACCATCTTCGAGTTCATCTTATTCTAGTTCTTCCTATCCTTCTGCTCCTCGGTCTTCTTCAGTACTACTGAGTCTGTGAATAGGAAGATTATACGCTATAGACTATCCCAGAATCATAAACTCTAAAAGCAAATTTGACTTTCTACATGAATTCTTAAGACTATGATAATAAAAGGAATATGGTTCAAGCAGTACAGCATGTAGGAAGGCAGGCTTTGGATTCAAATTGACCTGATTCAAACTCTGACTCTGCTACTTTCTATCTAGCGGAATTTACACAAGTCTTTCTGATATTCAGTTTATTTTCAGCTTCTAAGATTTTACATCTACTAAAAAAAAAAAATTTAATATCTTCATCATAGTGCATGTTTCTGTGAGTGTGTGTGTGTGTGTGTGTGCATCTGATGGGTTTGTAAAATAGTTTATACAGACCGCTTAGCACAATACCTGGAACATAGTAAGCACTCACAGCCATTTTTATCATTAAAGAGATGATGGTGGTTGTTTTGAAGAATGTGCTAATCTTTGTTTTGAATATACAGCTGTAAATCCTTTGTGAACAGACACTATAAGGGAAAAAATGTTTGCCAACATTGGCACCCTCAACTTTTGGTTAAATTCTAAAGCAGATTCAAAAGGTAAGAAGACTTCTGGGATATCACTTTTCTTAAACCAATGTGAGAGCTATTTTATAAATATAATTAGAGAACTGAACCAAAAGATTTCATCTAAGTTTCAAAAGTAGCATGAAAATTTTGTTTATGAGGATAGAAAATTTGGAAGTAGACATGGGTGATGGTTGCACAACATGATTGATGCTATTGGTTTTACTGAATTATACGTGTGAAAAAATATTCAATTGGCAAGTGTCATGTTATTTGTATTTTTAGAACAATTAAAAAAAAAAGAAGTCCATGGGAAACATGTCTGATAGAATACATACTCTGATTTTATCAAGATGATCTTTGGAAAGATAATTTTGATACCTAACCAATGCAATGTAAGTGTATATTCTTCCTCTACAATAAGCACGTAAAATTTACCGAAGACAGGCCCCTAGCACATAGAACTCTTCTCACTCCAGGAAATTGAGGGAACTGGCCTAATTAATATTAAAAGTAATTTTCACACTGAATACCTCAGCTTCTGGTTAGTGTAATTCAATACAATCTTTCGAGAAGTCTGTGCCTTTTTGAATCTAGCAATTCAGTTATGCATGCCAAACTTTGTCATCCTTGTTCCTGTGTTCGATGGGGGAAGAGCCAGTAGGGAGACAAATTCTTATCTATGCTCATTGTGTTCTTCTCATGAGGAGGCTTGAAAAGCTAAATGGTTACCATTGCCAAAACATTAACTGAAGGAAAATTCATTCTTTTGGATTTAATCATGTGTTCACACTGCTATCAAATGGTGAAAGCCTTCCTATGATAATAATTACAACATTAGGCTTGGGTTCTTTATATTTCTCATTTCTCACTGAAGTATATCAAAGGCATGCAACTATTTTTCCTAATTTTATACTCAACTTACAACTTATAGCTGGTAAGCTTTTAAAATATTTTACATATAGGAGTTTTGCTCACAATAATTATGAGGATAATTTTGGGCACAGTAGATGAACAAATGAAAAAGGAATAATAAAACGAATGTGCTCAGATGTGGGCCTACCCTATAGTGACCTGGGTAATTGGCAAAATAGGCATTGCATGGCCACTTTTCAGCTGCTGCTGCCATTAACCCCCACCCCAAGGCCTCTTGCGTTGGAAGGAGTTGTACAGAAGCAGCCAAAGCACCCCACAACAACCTCCTTGGCATACCTTTAACTGTCCAGTGCCTTGTGTAGTCTCCTTCTCTAGTTTGAAGACAGGTGTGTGTAATGTATATGTTTGTGTGTGTGGGAAGAAAAAAAATACAATTGCAGTGTCTGAACCTGAGGTCTGGTGAGAAAAAGCAGGAAGAAGTAAAATAAGAAGGTGTTGTTTGGGACACCCTGCTGCTCCCTCATTCCTCTCCTGGGGAAGGGGGAGGTGTTGTGTTGTTCGGCCTCAGTTCTCCTTTTGAGGGTGAGAGACTGAAGCCAAGGGATCACAAGAAGGACTCAGAAGCTTTCTTGCTCAGTGATCTGGGGCTCCTTGGGGAACAGCCTGGGAAGAAAGAAACCATGGGGCATAGCCCTTGGCCAGAGCCACTGCAAACGCTGGGGACCTGCCACCCAGCTCAGTACCCTTCCCCCCAGTCCGCTCACACTGGACACACTCACCTTCCCCTGATGCAGAAATGACTCTTTCCCTTGCTGCTCCCTGGCTTTCTAAAGGAGCACTAGAGGCACTGCCAACAGTGCCTTCCTCCTGGAAGACTTCCAGCAGCATCTCTACCCAGGAGAGGAGCCATAGCAGGGATACCTTTGGGTATCACTGCATATCCGCAACAAACAGGCCAAGTCTAGCCTTTATTCACAGTAAACAGTATTCACATTCTACTGAAGGTCCCCAGAGGAAGGGTGATTTCGAGATCCCTGTCACAAAGCCCCCAGCTGAAGGAAAATAAAACCAACAATGATGACTGCGGCTGGACCTCCCTAACTTTAGTGACTTGCCTAGTAATAGAAAACAGAGAAGGTGGATGCTTAGGAGAACCTCTGCTGCCAAGGCCCCAAAGAAAACCCATAGCCTGGTCAGTAGGATAGAAGCTTTACCTGGAAGGCAAGAGGTGGTGGAGTCGCTGTGGCAAAAGGCCGGGCCAGCCCAGTGACCCTAAAGTCGATCCTGAACTGCTCTCACCAGCTCCCCTCCAGAACTCAGTGAAGAGTGGCCTGGAGCCAGGTCACAAAAGAACACAGCATTCTGGCCTCTCCCAGCTGACGCAGCACTTGCTACTCCTTGGGATCACCCTGGCCTGCACCTTCTCCCACGCAGAAGACCTGCCTTGAATCAAGGTCAGTGGTGAAGGCACAATGATAGTCTGTGATTGTGGCCCTCAGGGCTACAAGGCCGTAGGAGCCCCATGTCCTTCCTCAGCCTCCCTCAGGAGCCTTGCCCATCCATGCCCTATTCTGACTTGTTGGTGAACACTCCTCAAGGAAAAATGCCTCTGAAACAGGTGAGTTGGTCTTACAAGTTGAATTGGCCCAGCTCTCTCCACAGCACTTGCAGTTGGAAATCCCTTTTCAGTCCTCATTCACCAGCAATGCAGCAGCTCCACCGGCTGGATTCAGCTTGGTCAGCTCTGCTCCTGGTTGCCTGTTTTAAGTGGCCCATTCAGCTTCAGGGAGCCCACTCAGATGGTCCTGCCTGATCAAAGCTCTGGGCAGTGAGGAGACTCTGGGGAGCCATGATGCCTCCTGGGCTCACCATGCACAACCCATTAAAACTCTACACTTGCCAAAAGAAAGAATTAATTTTTGGTTTTCATGGGGAACCTCAGGGATGCCTTGGTTGCCTGATTTTCCTGATGCAGAATAGAACACATTTTATTTTCACTTGTTCCCAGGCAAACTCAGAACGAATTGAAAAGGGCTAATCTGCCAAGCCATGAGACTTTACTAGCCCCAATTGACCCACAGGAACTTGGCAATCAATGCTTATTTTAGCCTCTAGTGGAGGGACCCAGAGAAGAGAGTCCTTAACAGTGTGCTTTAATTGGAAGAAAGCTCAAGGACTCCCCCAAGCCCCTAGCAGCTGTTGCAGGGAGCACCATACCTTCCAAAGAATGCAGGAAACTCTAGGCATTAGGCATTTTGCTGCCATGCAGAGAGAAGAAGCAGAGGCCTCCAAATGAAACCCCTGAGTCAGGTAATTAACATGCATACAAATCCTGTGTGGGAAACAAGTGGTCAAGGAGGGCCACACATTGTTTATCAAAATTAGACACTAAATTGTGAGGGTGCAATGGGCCAACAGTCTATAAAAGCATTTCTGAATTCCTGAGGTTTCCAACTCATAGTCAAGCAGGCATAAATCTTACATTTTTCTTGATCATTTCCTCTGAAAGTTATCCTTGTTTAAAGAAGACTACACTCTTTCTAAAAATCATTTTCTGGAGAATATTTTCTCTTCTCTCAAGGAGAGTAAAAGAGAGGTTTGATTTTTTGTTTATGACTTTCCTTTTCATTTTATTTCAATTTTTAATCCTAAAGTGTCAATTTAATGATAAAATCTGGCCATTTTTGAAGAGAACTCAGAAACGGGATTTTCAGCAGTCCATTCTTTACAACCTAAAAAAAAAATGTGTGTGTGTGTGTGTTTTGGGCGGGAGGTGGTGAGGTGTGTTTCCTCCAGCATTGGAGAACCACTTGAATTTTGAAACACTGACAAATCTGTTTCTGGTCCTCATTTCATGTCGGGAAATGTGTTTCCTGTTGAAATTGGGCTATTCACTTTTGGTGACATTTAAAACGGGGCCTGACTGAGTTGAGTGGATGTTTGGTTAACCATGAAGGAAATAGCTCTTGATCAGGCAGGCAATTACCAACCAAATATGATCACTTCCCAACCAAAACAAAGGAATTTGTAACTATTTTTCTTCCACAGTAATGAGCAGAGCAATTATTTATGAATGAAAAAAGATTTTCTGTGTGGACACTTGGCAACCAGAAGTGCTCAGTGGGGAGCTCATGGCAGGCCAGTGCTCCCAGGGCAAACCCATCTTCTCCTAAGAACTAAGGCTGGGTGTCCCCTTGTGTGTCTCTGTGTGTGTTTGTATGTGTGCTGGGGGAGTGCAAGTGTGGTCAAGACCCTGAAGAGCCCCCTGGAGCAGTAGAGGCTTGCGGCTATACCACCAACAATCCCACCCTGGGCAAACCAGGAAACTTTGTCCTCCTCCCTTCCTCCACGGTCCACGGTGAACTCAATTATGCTTAGTTTCAGGCCAGGGACAGCCAGCTGATCCTTCACTTCTACCCCTGGGGTAAGGGCTTCAGAAAGACCTACAGAGTCAGGCAGATAACCAAGGTACAGGTGTCTCCCAGAAAGTGGCTTCAGTGCACCGGTGGAGGAATCCTTGCCTTTCTAGGCACCCTAGAGGCTGTCAGGAAGGGGCACAATTTTGACATTCCAAACTCACTGGCTGCCAGTGGGTTCCGACTCATAAGAACTCCATAGGGTTTCCAAGGCTGTAAATCTCTACAGCAGCAGACTGCCACAGCTTTCTCCCTTGGAGCCGCTGGTGGTTTCAAAACGCCAACATTTTGGTTAGTAGTTGATCACTTTAGCCACTGCTCCACCAGAGCTCCTTTGACATTCCAAAGAGGTCCCCATTTTTACCCCATGACCTCAGCATGTGCACTCAACTCCCTGGTTCCTATCAAAACTGACCTGGGGAAGTGGCCTGATACACAAGAACTATGGCTTGGCTTCCCACGGTTCAGGCACTCTTGGCAGCTTTCTGGAGAAAAGCCAGACAAAGGTGCAGAGCTTCTAACAATAACCACTGCTTTTGTTTATTTTTTTAAGCTTATTATTTGTTAATGCTTTTTTTGCTTTACTTTATTTAACCCTCAAAGCAATCCTATAATTTGCAGTAAACAATTTCATTCCCCCATTATCCAGATGATTGGAGCCCTGGTGGGGAAGTAGTTAAGAGTTCGGTTGCTAACCAAGAGGCCAGCAGTTCAAATCCATCAGCCACTCCTTGGAAACCCTATGGGGCAGTTCTACGCTGTCCTATAGGGTCACTATGAGTTGGAGTTGACTTGAGGGCAATGGGTTTTGGTTTTATTATCCAGATGAGGTAATCAAAGCTCAAAGAGAGTACATGAACAGTAGAGCTACTTGGCAAACTCTAGCACTATGTGACCCTCTAAGGCCACTGCTAAGGAATCTCAAAGTAATGAATTGCTAAAACTTCTGCCACCGTTACATAGCCCTCCCCTGCCCTAGTTCCTGGAGATGATTCACCGACATAGGGGCTGTTGGGGGTGAGGTGGCAAGTACCAGCTGCAGCATTTTTTGGCCACAGGTACCATCTTGTTGCTCATGATCCTTTGGCTTCAGCCTCCCTGGTGCTGCCCTCCCTGTGTCCCCTTCCCCCACCTCCAAGCTCACCCCACCCTGACCCTGCAAATCCACACAGCCTGGCACTGTATGCAGCCAGTGGAGTAGAGCATGAATCTTGACCCAGTAAATCAGGTTGTAAGTAGTAGTCCAGTGAGCCAAGATGGTCTCCAAAGTTTGAGAAGAAGCTGCTGCCATTAATCAAGGCCTTCCAAAGCCCCTTCCTGTAATGGAAAAGCCTTCTCTGGGAAAAACAGGCCTCTTTACAAACAAACAACATTTTAGAAAATCAAAGCAGAAAAGGCACTTTCTGGTTTGCTCCTCTGAGTCCCTATTACCCAGTCAAATCTCATCATATAACTTATGGTTCAGCTTTCAACCATCTTCCTGGCACAGCAAGACCTTTGGATGATCATCAACCATGGTGCCATTGATTTATTAAGAATTTAACTTTGTGAGAAACCAAGAATGTTTCAGACCTTGTTCATCCTGCTAGAATGTATGTAACAAAATGCCAGTCATGTTTTTAAATTGGGAGACTTTAGTCGGTTTATTTTGGACATTCTCAGTTCATTTCTTACATTAACTGAAAAAGAACGGAATATTATGGGCTAGAATTTCAGACAGCATTCTCTCTCACTAGCACAACTACTCAATTGTGCCCAGATTGCCACTTGCCTCTATTTTCAAAAATAACCAACCAGTGGCCAAAGTGAGTCAGAGTAGATTACCAGGCCCTTCTGAGGCATCTCAGGATGCACTCAAACCTTCAACTTTTTGGTCAGCTAATTGCATTAACCTTTTACAACACAAATTCTCTTTGAAAATTAGGTTAAATAAATGATCTTATTACATTTGTTCCCTTTTAAGCATCATTAAAGAGATCTTTGGGCATTTGCTAAAAATTCCTTTGAAATTGGAAGCAAATGTGACAAAGCAAGTACTTTTTTTCACTGTAGTAAACCTTAATCAGCTACCACGTTGAGGAAACACAATATACTTTTCCACTCAGGATCCTGAATAAGGCCAACTGTTTAACTGAGATGATATGATGTTGAAAATATAGCATTCTAATCTCTGAGATTTTATGGTACATGAAGTATATAACTTGTTTGAAATAAAGTTTTCAAAATTTACATTCTAATTTTTTCAACATACTTATTTCTCGACACTTATTGTGTAGAATACAATGTTTATGCTTTAAAAAAATTAGGCTTTATCCTCTGAAAAATCTTAAAACACATGCCCTGGATTCAAATATCCAATGAGAAGTGTTAACACAATCACATAAGTGTATATTTCACATCAGTGGACTTATTTTTATGTTTAAAAGTCATGTCTACTTGATGAAAGACATAGATCTAATCTCCTTATGGTCATCCTAACAACAGAAGCATATTGAACAACAGATTCAATTGATTGAGAAGAGCTTGGTCACAAGGAGAAACCACCCTGTTGTCTTCAGGCGATTCCAACTCATAGCGACCCTTTAGGACAGAGTAGAACTGCCCCACAGGATTTCCAAAGCTGTAATCTTTACCCCATCAGACTGCCACATCTTTTTACCATAGAGAAGCTGGTGGGTTCAAATTGCCAACCTTTGGGTTAGCAGCCAAGCACTTAACCACTGTGCCAAAAGGATTCCTTGTCACAGAATGACCTTACCAAAAGAAACAAACAAACAAAAGTTGACTCTGTTACTGCAGTGAAGTAACATTTGTTGCCACCAATGGAGGCGTTATGGGAATTTTAAAATGGAAAAAAAAAACTTTAAAATGGAAAATATACTGAAGTCTACAAAAGCAAGTCACACTTCAAAGTACTTATTATAGTGTATATAGCAATCACTCGTTGAAGTATAAAGGACTTTCTTAGACAGCAGAAGGTGTTGTTTCTGTTGTTAGGTGCCTTGGAGTCGATTCCTTGTCACAGTGACTTTACATATAACAGAGCGAAACATTGCCAGGTCCTGCACCATCCTCACACTCACTGCTATGCTCGAGCCCATTGTTGCAGCCATTGTGTCAAAGTGTCAAACTAGAAGGTACTTGATGATAATGTTAAGTATAATGTTACTAAATAATATTGCCTTACACTTCCTTTGTTTCTGATTTCCCCCTAATACTTGTTGTTGTTGTTGTTAGGTGCCATCTAGTCGATTCTGATTCATAGCAACCCTGTGTACAACAGAAGTAATACTGCCTGGTCCTGTGCCATCCTCACAATCATTGTTATGCTTGAGCCCATTATTGCAGCCACTATGTCAATCCACCTCTTTGAGGGTCTTCCTCTTTTTCAATGACCCTGTCTCTACTTTAACAAGCATGATGTCCTTCTCCAGGGACTGGTCTCCCCTGATAACATGTCCAAAGTGCAAGAGACAAAGTCTGGCCACCCTTGCTTCCAAGGAGCACACTGGCTGCATTTCTTCCAAGACAGACCTGTTCGTTCTTCTGACGGTCCATGGTATATTCAGTATTTTTTTGCCAACACCATAATCAAAGGCATCAATTCTTATTCGATCTTCTTTATTCATTGTCCAGCTTTCACATGCATACGTTGTTATTAGGTGCCATTGAGTCAATTCAGACTCATAGCGACCCTATGCACAGCAGAACGAAACACTGCGCTGTTCTGCGCCATCCTCACAATTGTTGCTATGCTTGTGCCCATTGTTGAAGCCACTGTGTCCTTCTAGTTGAGGGTCTTTCTCTCTTTCACCAACCCTCTACTTTACCAAGCATGATGTCCTTCAGAGTGACTGATCCCTCCTGATTACACGTCCAAAGTATGTGAGATGTAGTCTCGCCACCCTTGCGTCTAAGGAGTATTCTGGTTGTACTTCTTCCAAGACAAATTTGTTTGCTCTTTTGGAAGTCCGTGGTACATGCAGTATTCTTCACCAACATCACAATTCAAAGGCATCAATTCTTCTTCAGTCTTTCTCATTCATTGTAATGCTTTCACATGCATATGAAGCAATTGAAAACACCATGGCTTGGGTCCAGTGCACCTTAGTCCTCAAGGTGACATCTTTGCTTTTTAACACTTTAAAGAGTTCGTTTGCAGCAAATTTGCCCAGTGCAATGCATCTTTTGATTTTTGAACTGCTGCTTCCATGGGTGTTGACTGTGGATCCAAGTAAAATGAAATCCTTGAGAACCTCAGTATTTTCTCTGTTCATCACGATGATGCTTATTGGTCCAGTTGTGAGGATTTTTGTCTTCTTTATGTTGAGGTGTAATCCATACTAAAGGCTGTGGTCTTTGATCTTCATCAGTTAAGTGCTTCAAGCCCTCTTCACTTTCAGCAAGCAAGGTTGTGTCATCTGAATAGCCCAGGTTGTTATTGAGTTTTCCTCCAATCCTGATGCCTCATTCTTCTTCACATAGTCCAGCTTCTCCGATTATTTGCTCAGCATACAGATTGAATAGGTATGGTGAAAGGATACAAACCTGATGCACACCCTTCCTGACTTTAAACCAGGTATTATCCCCTTGTTCTGTTCAAAAGACTGCCTCTTGATCCATGTACAGATTCCTCACGAGGACAATTAAGTGTTCTGGAATTCCCATTCTCCACAATATAGTTCATAATTTATTACGGTCCACTGAGTCATTAAAACACAGGTAAACATCTTTCTGGTATTTTCTGCTTTCAGCCAAGATACATCTGACATCAGCAGTGATATACCTCGTTCCACATCATCTTCTAAATCTGGCTTGAATTTCTGGGAGTTCCCTGTTGATGTACTGCTGCAGCCACTTTTGAATGATCTTCAGCAAAATTTTGCTTGTGTGTGATATTAATGATATCCGCATTCCCTTGGATCACCTTTCTTGGGAATAGGCATAAATATGGCTCTCTTCCAGTTGGCTGGCCAGGTATCTGTCTTCCAAATTTCTTGGCATAGACATGTGAGCACTTCCAGTGCTGCATCTATTTATTGAAACATCTCAATTGGTATTCCATCAAATTCTGGAACCTTGTTTTTTGCCAATGCCTTCATTGCAGCTTGGACTTCTTCCTTCAGTACGATCAGTTACAGATCATATGTTACTTCCTGAGGTGGTTGATGGTCGACCAATTCTTTTTGGTATGGTGACTGTGTATTCCTTCCATCTTTTTTGATGCTTCCTGCATTGCTTAATATTTTCCCTGTAGAATCCTTCAGTATTGCAACTCGAGGCTTTAATTTTTCTTCAGCATGCACATGAAGTGATAGAAAATACCACCACTTGGGTTAGGTGCACCTAAGTCCTCTAAGTGACATCTGATTTTCAGCACTTTACAGAGGTTTTTTGCAGCACATTTGCCAAATGCAATGGGTGTTTGACTTCTTGACTGCTTCTTCGATGGGTGTTGATTCTGGACCCAAGTAAAATGAAATCCTTGATAACTTCAATATTTTCTCCGTTTATCATGATGTTGCTCATTGGTCCAGTTGTGAAGATTTTTTTTTCTTTATGTTGAGGTGTTATTTGATGAGTTTCTTTAACTCTTTGTCATTATTTACTTTTTTTTGTAATTGTGTTCAGCCTGAAAATAAAGCTAGTGAAGAATGTTTTTTATTACATAATCGTAATGTCGTTCTTTAGTTACAGTTACTAAATTAATTATTCCCCAACTCACCAAAGGTGTAATTAAAACACACATAGCAAATGTGGCTGTCATTATAGCAAATGTGGCTGTCATTATAGTGGCACATAATTCCAAATTTAATATTAAGAAGAAAAGCAGAGAACA
Source organism: Elephas maximus indicus (assembly GCF_024166365.1). Lineage (NCBI taxonomy): Eukaryota > Metazoa > Chordata > Mammalia > Proboscidea > Elephantidae > Elephas > Elephas maximus. Next base: position 87,292,557 of record NC_064846.1, read on the forward strand.
CCAGAAAGATGTTTACCTGTGTTTTATTGACTATGTAAAGGCATTCAACTGTGTGGATCATAACAAATTATGGATATCGTTATGAAGAATGGGAATTCCAGAATACTTAATTGTGCTCATGCTGAACCTGTAGGTAGATCAAGGGGCAGTCCTTTAAACAGAACAAGGAGATACTGCATGGTTTAAAATCAGTCAAGGTGTGTGTCATGGTTGTATCCTTTCACTGTACTAATTTAATCTGTATACTGAGCAAAAGATCCTACAAGTTGGACTATGTGAAGAACGGGGCCTTGGGATTGGAGACCCATGTTATGCAGATGATACAACCTTGCTTGCTGAAAGTGAAGAGGACTTGAAGTACTTACTGAAGAAGATCAAAGACCACAGCCTTTGTTATGGATTACACCTCAACATCATGATAAACAGAGAAAACTTTGAAGTTGTCAAGGATTTCATTTTACTTGGGTCCACAATCAACTCCCATGGAAGCAGCAGTCATGAAATCAAACGACATATTGCATTGGGTAATTCTGCTACAAAAGACCACTGTGAAGTGCTAAAAAGCAAAGCTGTCAGTTTGAGGACTAACATTATCCTGATCCAAGCCATGGCATTTTCAATCTCCTCATAAGTGTGGAAATGCTGGACAATGAATAAGGAAGGCTGAAGAATTGATGCCTTTGAGTTGTGCTTTTGGCAAAGAATGATGAGTATACCGTGGACTTCCAGAAGAACAGACAAATCTTTCTTGAAAGAAGTACAGCCAGAATACTCCTTAGAAGCAAGGATGGTGAGATTTTGTCTCACATAGTTTGGACATATTATCAGGAGGGCCCAGTCCCTGGAGAAGGACATCATGCTTGGCAAAGTAGAGGGTCAGCAAAAAAGAGAAAAATCCTCAATGAGTTGGGTTGACACAGTTTTTGCAACAATGAGCTCAAGCATAACAATGATTGTGAGGATGGTGCAGGACCGGGCAGTGTTTTGTTCTGCTGTATATATGGTTGCTATGAGTTGGAACTGACTCGATGACACCTAACAACAACAACAACCTATTTTGTTTATGAATTAATTTTTTCCCTTCTTATGCATACTGATAGAACCCAGCTGAAACATCCTTCTCTCTAAGATGATATATTATTTTAAAGTATGTCAAATAATCATTTATTTCTTTATAACAATGCATTTTAGAAACTTGGAGAGAGACCAACCAAATTATTTTAATTTCCTACAATGAAAAATAAACACAACAAAAAAAGACAACTGGGATCATATAATCAATAATACTTCTTAAATGAATGTAGTTTTGTATAATATGTTGGACTACATTTTCTGTTGAATTGGGGGAAAGTTAATCCATTATAGGTTGGTTCAGATCATTATTGTATTTTTAATCTTACTGAGTTATAAGAAATTAATCTTATGCTCTGGTCCAAAAGCAGAAGAAATATACAGTACTGTCCAAACTTTATTTGAAACTGTTATTTATATTTTTAAAGGAAACATTTCATTTTCCTACTTACGAATTTAAATAATATTTTAATTATGTATAACTTTTTCAGAAGATTAGCTGCAAATGAGGCTCCACAGCACACCTAAACTCAGCAGGCAGGAGATTGGATATTTCTGTAGTTCTATTAACTGTTTCATTCTTACAGTAACAAAAAAAGTGTCTCGCTTTTAGGTCAATTAATGCGTCTTGATTGCATGTTTGATCAACTTCAGACTGTAGCAGTTCCTAAAAATCTTCAATTTCTTCATTTTGACATTAGTGGTTGGTGTCCAAATTTATTTATTTATTTATTTTAATAATTTTTATTGAGCTTTAAGTGAACGTTTACAAATCAAGTCATTCTGTCACATATAAGCTTATATACACCTTACTCCATACTCCCACTTACTCTCCCCCTAATGAGTCAGCCCTTCCGGTCTCTCCTTTCGTAACAATTTTGCCAGTTTCTAACCCTCTCTACCCTCCTATCTTCCCTCCAGACAGGAGATGCCAACACAGTCTCAAGTGTCCACCTGATACAAGTAGCTCACTCTTCATCAACATCTCTCTCCTACCCATTGTCCCGTCCCTTCCATGTCTAATGAGTTGTCTTCGGGAATGGTTCCTGTCCTGGACCAACAGAAGGTTTGGGGACCATGACCATCGGGATTCCTCTAGTCTCAGTCAGACCATTAAGTCTGGTCTTTTTATGAGAATTTGAGGTCTGCATCCCACTGATCTCCTGCTCCCTCAGGGGTTCTCTGTTGTGCTCCCTGTCAGGGCAGTCATCAGTTGAGGCTGGACACCATCTAGTTCTTCTGGTCTCAGGATGATGTAAGTCTCTGGTTCATGTGGCCCTTTCTGTCTCTTGGGCTCATAGTTATCATGTGACCTTGGTATTCTTCATTCTCCTTTGATCCAGGTGGGTTGAGACCAATTGATGCATCTTAGATGGCCGCTTGTTAGCATTTAAGACCCCAGATGCCACATTTCAAAGTAGGATGCAGAATGTTTTCATAATAGTATTATTTTGCCAATTGACTTAGAAGTCCCCTTAAGCCATAGTCCCCAAACCCCCGCCCTTGCTTCGGTGACCTTTGAAGCATTCAGTTTATCCCGGAAACTTCTTTGCTTTTGGTCCAGTCCATTTGATCTGACCTTCTGTGTATTGAGTATTGTCCTTCCCTTCACCTAAAGTAGTTCTTATCTACTAAGTAATCAGTAAAAAACCCTCTCCCACCCTCCCTCCCTCCCCACCTCGTAACCACAAAAGTATGTGTTCTTCTCAGTTTATACTATTTCTCAAGATTTTATAATAGTGGTCTTATACAATATTTGTCCTTTTGCCTCTGACTAATTTTGCTCAGCATAATGCCTTCCAGGTTCCTCCATGTTATGAAATGTTTCACAGATTCGTCACTGTTCTTTATCGATGCGTAGTATTCCATTGTGTGAATATACCACAATTTATTTACCCATTCATCCGTTGATGGACACCTTGGTTGCTTCCAGCCTTTTGCTATTGTAAACAGAGCTGCAATAAACATGGGTGTGCATATATCTGTTCATGTGAAGGCTCTTATTTCTCTAGGATATATTCCGAGGAGTGGGATTTCTGGTTTGTATGGTAGTTCTATTTCTAACTGTTTAAGATAATGCCAGATAGATTTCCAAAGTGGTTGTACCATTTTACATTCCCACCAGCAGTGTATAAGAGTTCCAATCTCTCCGCAGCCTCTCCAACGTTTATTATTTTGTGTTTTTTGGATTAATGCCAGCCTTGTTGGAGTGAGATGGAATCTCATCGTAGTTTTAATTTGCATTTCTCTAATGGCTAATGATCGAGAGCATTTTCTCATGTATCTGTTAGCTGCCTGAATGTCTTCTTTAGTGAAGTGTGTGTTCATATCCTTTGCCCACTTCTTGATTGGGTTGTTTGTCTTTTTGTGGTTGAATTTTGACAGAATCATATAGATTTTAGAGATCAGGCACTGGTCTGAGATGTCATAGCTGAAAATTCTTTCCCAGTCTGTAGGTGGTCTTTTTACTCTTTTGGTGAAGTCTTTAGATGAGCATAGGTGTTTGATTTTTAGGAGCTCCCAGTTATCTGGTTTCTCTTCGTCATTTTTGGTAATGTTTTGTATTATTTTTATAATTTTTATTGTGCTTTAAGTTAAAGTTTACAAATCAAGTCAGTCTTTCACACAAAAACTTATATACACCTTGCTACATACTCCCATTTGCTCTTCCCCTAATAAGACAACCCACTCCCTCCCTCCACTTTCTCTTTCCCTGCCCATTTTGCCAGCTTCTAACCCCCTCCACCCTCTCTTTTCCCGTCCAGGCAGGAGATCTCAACATAATCTCAAGTGTCCACCTGATCCAAGAAGCTCACTCCTCACCAGCGTCCCTCTCAAACACACTGTCCAGTCCAACCCCTGTATGAAGAGTTGATGTTGGGAATGGTTCCTGTCCTGGGCCAAAAGAAGATCTGGGGGCCATGACCACCGGGGTCCTTCTCCTCTCAGTCAGACCATTAAGTCTGGTCTTTTTATGAGAATTGGGGGTCTGCATCCCACTGCTCTCCTGCTCCCTTGAGGGTTCTCTGTTTTGTTCCCTGTCAGGGCAGTCGTCGGTTGTAGCCGGGCACCATCTAGTTCTTCTGGTCTCAGACTGATGTAGTCTCTGGTTTGTGTGGACCTTTCAGTTTCTTGGGCTTGTAATTACCCTGTGTCCTTGGTGTTCTTCATTCTCCTTTAAACCAGGTGTGTTGAGACCAATTGATGCATCTTAGATGGCAGCTTACTACTGTTTAAGACCCCAGACTCCACTCCCCAAAGTGGGATGCAGAATGTTTTCTTAATAGATTTTATTATGCCAATTGTCTTAGACGTCCCCTGAAACCACGGTCCCCAAACTCCTGCCACTGCTACACTAGCCTTGGAATCGTTCAGTTTATTCAGGAAACTTCTTTGATTTTGGTTTAGTCTCGTTGTGCTGACCTCGCCTGTATTGTGTATTGTCTTTCCTGTCACCTAGAATAGGTCTTATCTACTATTTTTTTTTACTATTTAATTGGTGAATACCTCTCTCCCACCCTCCCTCTGTCCCCCCCCATAACCATCAAAGAATATTTTCTTCTCTCTTTAAACTATTTCTTGAGTCCTTGTAATAGTGGTCTTATACAATATTTGTCCTTTTGCAACTGACTAATTTCACTCAACAAAATGCCTTCCAGATTCCTCCATGTTATGAAATGTTTCACAAATTCCTCACTGTCCTTTATCGATGCGTAGTATCCCATTGTGTGAATATGCCATAATTTATTTATCCATGCATTCGTTAATGGGCACCTTGGTTGCTTCCATCTTTTTGCTATTGTAAACAGTGCTGCAATGAACATGGGTATGTGTGTATCTGTTCTTGTAAAGGCTCTTATTCCTCTAGGATATATTCCAAGGAGTGGGATTGCTGGATCATATGGTAATCTATTTCTAGCTTTTTAAGGAAGTGCCATATCGATTTCCAAAGTGGTTGTACCATTTGACATTCCCACCAGCACTGTATAAGTGTTCCAATCTCTCCACAGCCTCTCCAACATTTATTATTTTGTGTATTTTTGGATTAATGCCAGCCTTGTTGGAGTAAGATGAAATCTCATCGTAGCTTTGATTTGCATTTCTCTAATGGCTAATGATCGGGAGCATTTCCTCATGTATCTGTTAGCTACCTGAATGTCCTATTTAGTGAAGTGTTTGTTCATATACTTTGCCCATTTTTTAATTGGGTTATTTGCCTTTTGTTGTTGAGCTTTTGCAGTGTCACGTAAATTTTAGAGATCAGACGCTGATCAGAAATGTCATAGCTAAAAAGTTTTTACCAGTCTGTAGGTAATGTTTTTACTCTTTTGGTGAAGTCTTTAGATGAGCATAGGTGTTTTATTTTTAGGAGATCCCAGTTATCTAGTTTTTCTTCTGTACAGCATACAAAACATTACTAACAATAAAAAAAAAAAAGTTTTTTTATTGTTAGTAATGTTTTGTATGCTGTTTATGCCATATATTCAGGCTCTTAACATTGTCCCTATTTGTTCTTCCATGATCCTTATCATTTTATATTTAGGACTTTGATCCATTTTGAGCTAGTTTTTGTTCATGGAGTGAGGTATGGGCCTTGTTTCATTTTTTTGCAGATAGATATCCAGTTATGCCATCACCTTTTCTTAGACTATCTTTTACCCATTTAACTGTTTTGGGGACTTTGTCTAATATCAACTGCTCATATGTGGATGGATTTGTGTCTGGATTCTCAATTCCATTCCTTTGGTCTATGCATCTGTTATTGTACCAGTACCAGGCTGTTTTGACTACTGTGGCAGTATAACAGGTTATAAACTCTGGTAGTGTAAGGCCTCCCACTTTGTTCTTCTTTTTCAGTAATGTTTTATTTATCTGGGGCCTCTTTCCCTTCCATATGAAGTTTGTGATTTATTTCTCCATCTCATTAAAAAAGGTTGTTGGAATTTGGATGGGAATTGCATTAAATCTATAGATTGCTTTTGGTAGAGTAGACATTTTTATAATGTTAAGTCTTCCTATCCATGAGCAAGGTAGGTTTCTCCACTTATATAGGTCTTTTTTAGTTTCTTGCAGACGTGTTTTGTGGTTTTCTTTGTATAAGTCTTTTACATCTCTAGTAAGATTTATTTCCAAGTATTTTATATTCTTGGGGGCTACTGTAAATGGTATTGATTTGGTGATTTCCTCTTTGATGTTCTTTTTGTTGATGTAGAGGAATCCAGCTTATTTTTGTATGTTTATCTTGTATCCCGATACTCTGCTGAACTCTTCTATTAGTTTCATTAGTTTTCTTGAGGATTCCTTAGGTTTTTTGGTATATAAGATCATGTCATCCACAAATACAGGTACTTTTATTTCTTCCTTGCCAATCTGAATGCCCTTTATTTCTTTATCTAGCCTAAGTGCTCTGGCTAGGACCTCCAGCACAATGTTGAATAAGAGCGGTGACAAAGGGCATCCTTGTCTGGTTCCTGATCTCAAGGGGAATGCTTTCAGTTTCTCTCCATTTACCATGAGGTTGGCTAGTGGCTTTGTATAAATGCCCTTTATTATGCAGAGGAAATTTCCTTCTATTCCTATTTTGCTGAGAGTTTTTTTTTTTTAATCATGAATGGGTGTTGAAATTTGTCAAATGCCTTTTCTGCATCAGTTGACAAAATCATGTGATTCTTGTTTTTTGTTTTATTTATATGATGGATTACATTAATTGTTTTTCTAATGTTGAACCAACCCTGCATACCTGGTATGAACGCCACTTGGTCACGGTGAATTATTTTTTTGATATGCTGTTGAATTCTATTGGCTAGAATTCTGTCGAGGATTTTTGTGTCTACATTCATGAGGGATATAGGTCAATAATTTTCTTTGTTTTTGTGGTGTCTTGCTATGAGTCGGAATCGACTCGACGGCAGTGGGTTTGGTTTTTTGGTTTACCTGGTTTCGGTATCAGGGATATGGTGGCTTCATAAAATGAGTTTGGGAGTATTCCATCTTTTTCTATCCTCTGAAATACCTTTAGTAGTAGTGGTGTTAACTCTTCTTGGAAAGATTGGTAGAACTCTGCAGTGAAGCCATCCGGGCCAGGGCTTTTTGTTTTCTTGGGAGTTTTTTGATTACCCTTTCAATGTTTTCTTTTGTTATGGGCCTATTTAGTTGTTCTACCTCTGTTTGTGTTAGTTTAGGTAGGTAGTGTGTTTCTAGGAATACATCCATTTCTCTAGGTTTTCAAATTTGTTAGAGTACAATTTTTCATAGTAATCTGATATGATTCTTTTAATTTCAGTTGGATCTGTTGCAATATTGCCCATCTCATTTCTTATTCAGATTATATGGTTCCTCTCCTGTTTTTCTTTTGTAAGTTTGCCCAATAGTTTATCAATTTTGTTGATTTTTTCAAAGAACCAGCTTTTGGTCTTCTTAATTCTTTCAATTGTTTTTCTGTTTTCTATTTCATTTAGTTCAGCTCTAATTTTTTTTATTTGTTTTCTTCTGGTGCCTGTGGGTTTCTTTTGTTGGTCTCTTTGATTTTGTTCAAGTTGTAGGGATAATTCTTTGATTTTGGCCCTTTATTCTTTTTGTATGTGTGCATTTATTGATATAAATTGGCCTCTGAGCACTGCTTTTGCTGTGTCCCAAAGGTTCTGACAGTAAGTGTTTTCATTCTCATTGGGTTCTCTGAATTTCTTTATTTCATCCTTACTGTCTTCTATAATCCAGTCTTTTTTGAGCAGGGTATTGTTCAGTTTCCCACTGTTTGATTTCTTTTCCTGCTTTTCCTGTTACTGATTTCTACTTTTATGGCCTTATGGTCGGAGAAGATACTTTGCAATATTTCAATGTTTTGGATTCTGCTAAGGCTTGCTTTATGACCTAATATGTGGTCTATTCTAGAGAATGTCCATGTGCACTAGAAAAGAAAGTAGACTTGGTTGCTGTTGGGTGGAGTGTTCTGTATATGTCTACGAGGTCAAGTTGGTTGATTGTGGCATTTAGATCTTCTGTGTCTTTATTGAGCTTCTTTCTGGATATCCTGTCCTTCACCAAAAGTGGTGTGTTGAAGTCTACTATTATTGTGTAGTTGTCTATCTCACTGCTAATAGAGTTTGTTTTATGTATCTTGCAGTCCTTTCACTAGGTGCATGAATAGTTAATATGGATACATCTTTTTGGTATGTTGTCCCTTTAATCATTATATAGTGTTCTTCCTTATCCTTTCTGATGGATTAACTTTAAAGTTCTTTTTGTCAGAAATTAATATTGCCACTCCTGCTCTTTTTTGCTTGTTGTTTGCTTGATATATTTTTTTCCATCCTTTGAGTTTTAGTTTGTTTGTGTCTCTAAGTCTAAGGTGTGTCTCTTGTAGGCAGCATATAGACGGATCATGTTTTTTAATCCATTCTGCCACCCTCTGTCTCTTTTTTGGTGCATTTAGTCCATTTACATTCAGCATAATTATGGATAGGTATGAATTTAGTGTTATCATTTTGATGTCTTTTTTTGTGTGTGTTGTTTGCAGTTTCTTTTTCCTATTTAATTTTATGAGCTGTGTAGATTATCTTTATATATTTTCCTTTCCTCATGTTCATTGTTGTTGATTTTATTTCTGAGTCTCTTTTTTTTTCTTGTATTTTACTTTGATGTGCAGGATATTTTGACTTCTTTGTGGTTACCTTATTATTTACTCCTATTTTTCAGAATTTAAACCTAACTTTTATTTCTTTGTATTGCCTTATTTTCCTCTCCATATGGAAGATCTATGTTTATATTTGACTACATTTCTTAGTCCCTCTTTATTGTTTTATTGTCTTCTTTTACATAATAACATCACTGTTACCCTGTTTTGAGCATTTTTTAAACCTTGATTTATTTTTTTGATTTCCATGTCTTGGTTGACTTCTGATTGCTCTGCCCAGTTTTCTATTCTTGGGTCGATACCTGATATTATTGATTTTCTAATCAAGGAACTCCCTTTAGTATTTCTTGTAGTTTTGGTTTGGTTTTTACGAATTCCCTAAACTTCTCTTTATCTGGAAATGTCTTGATTTCACCTTCATATCTGAGAGACTGTTTTGCTGGATATATGATTCTTGGCTGGCAAATTTTTTCCTTCAGTTCTTTATATAAGTTGTCCCATTGCCTTCTTGCCTGCATGATTTCTTTCGAGTAGTCCGAGCTTATTCTTATTGGCTCTCCTTTGTAGGCAACTTTTCGTTTATCCCTCGCTCTTATAATTCTGTCTTTATCTTTGGCTTTGGCAAGTTTGATTATAATATGTCATGGTTACTTTCTTTTAATAGCTACCTTATGTGGAGTTCGATGACCATCTTGGATAGATATCTTCTCATCTTTCACAATATAAGGGAAGTTTTCTGCCAACAAATCTTAAACAATTCTCTCTGTCTTTTCTGTTATCCCTCCCTGTTCTGGTACTCCAATCACTCGTAGGTTATTTCACTTTATAAAGTCTCACATGATTCTTAAGGTTTCTCCTTTTTTTTTTAATTCTTTTATCTGATTTTTCTTCAAATATATTAGTGCCAAGTGCTAATCTTCAAGTTCAGAAATCCTGCATTCCACTTGCTCAAATCTGCTTCTCTGACTTTCTATTGAGTTGTCTAATTCTGTAATTTTATTGTTACTCTTCTGAATTTCTTATTGCTATCTGTCTATGGATTTTTCCAGCTTATGAAATTTTTCATTATGTTCCTGAATAATCTTTAATTTCTTCAATTTCTTTATCTCTGTGTTCCTTGGCTTGTTCTGCATATTGCCTCATTTCCTTCCTGATATCTTGAAGGGTTCTGTATAATAATCTTTGTGTTCTACCCCTGGTAATTCCAGGAAAGCTCTTTCATCTAGAAGATCCCTGGATTCTTTCTTTTGAGAGCTTGTTGAGGTGATCATGCTCTGTTTCTTTATGTGAGTTGATATTGACTGTTGTCTCTGAGCCATCTGTAAGTTATTATAATAGCTTATTTTATGTTTGCTTACTGTGTTGTAGCTTCTTGCTTTGTTTTGTTTTGATATGCCCACATGGTTTGCTTGAGTGAGCCGGCTTGATTATTTTCACCCTTGAAGCTCTGACGTCCTGTCCCCAGATCGCTAGAGCTCTTATCAGGTATATCAGTCTAGGAGTCCATTCACTTTTCTTGTATGAATTCAATTCGGGTCTCCAGGTAGCTGATCATGAAATGTGTGGTACAGGCTCTGTCCTACAGTCTTAGAGGCACAGGGGTGATTGGTGTAGGTACCGGTGTCTGGTTGCAGCAGAGGGTCACACTCTGAACAAGGCTGGGGGCTGAGAATCATCCCCCACATGTCTCTGAGGAAAGTGTGTCCCTGTTCCCTAGAGTATACAGGGGTTGGGTTCTGCAGACAGACCATGGGCACCCAATGATTTTGGGTATAAGGACTGGGAGGTATCAGTTATCCTTGGACCCCTGTCATGGGTGGCTGGTGACCTGAGTGGAGCTACTACTCCTTAGGCCCCAGATGTTCGTAGGTCAGGACACTTTTTAATAGGCAAACCAATGTCAAACATCAAACACCCACCTCTCTGCCACACAGCTGAAATGGTTGGAGTCTGCCAACAAGGGCCTATTCTCCTGAAATAGGCCCACACAGTCCATGCAGAGGGGAAAGGTACTCAAAGTCCACGGACTGTTTATGCCTGGACAGGAGCTGCTTCTGTCCTGAGCTGTCACAGTTAGTGGACCTGGCAAATTATCTTTTCCCCCTGTTGTGAATTTATTCCTTCTCCAAGGCCCAGAAGATGGCTCTAGGCACTCAACAGGTCCTATTTCAGGCCCAGGGAAGTCAGCCGCTGAAGCTGGCTTTGGGGAGAGAGGCCATGGTAAAATATACGCAATTACTTAGCTTTTGCCTAGAGCGCTGCTCTTCTCTGGTTCCAGAGGTGTGAGCAGGCTCTGTGACTGGCTGCTTCTCCCTGAGAAAACTGTGGCTGAACGTCCGCTGCCACCGCTCCTGGGAATGGTGCCTTAGGGCTCCCTGCAATTCAGGTCTGGTAACTCCTCTCCGCTTCTGAACTGTCTCTTCCTCCCCCTGCCCCTCAGTTCGTTTTCTAAGCTTTCCTTTGATGTTCAGGGCTCCTAGCTTATCATAAATATACTCATTTCACTTGTTTTTTTGGGTCTTTGTTGTAAAGAGGTCTAGCCCAAAGTGTCCTTCTATTCCACTGTCTTGGCTCGCCTCCTGGTGTCTAAATTTGAATAATAGTAGTATTAACTCGTCTTCCTTTTAGGAGTATAGATATTACCCTATCACTGACAGCATTGTACTTCAGGATAGATCATGAAATGTTCTTTTTGACAATGAATGCAATGCATTCCACTTCAGTTGGTTGTTCCCAGCATAGTAGATCATATGACTGTCTGACTCAAAATGGCCAATACCAGTCCATTTAAACTTAGTAATGACTAGAATGGAGCACTGGTGGTATAGTGGTTAAAAGCTTGGCAGCTAACTAAAAGGTCGACAGTTCAAATCCACCAGCTGCTTCTTGGAAACCCCACGGGGCAGTTCTGCTCTGTCCTATAGGGTCACTATGAGTTGGAATCAACTCAACTGCAAAGGATACAGGTAACGACTAGAATATCCATTGTCAACCATCCCATTTCATTTTGATGATTTCCAATTTTCCTTAATTCATATTTCATATTTCATACATTCATAGGCATTACTTCTTAGTTTGTCCTACCACATAAGCAAATGTAGGCCCTGAAAGCTTTACTCTAGCAACGTCATTAAGTTCGACTTTACTTTGAGGAGGAAGTACTTTTCCAGTCATATTTTGAGTGCCTTCCAACCTGAGGGGCTCATTTTCTAGTACTGTAAAAGACAATGTTCGATTGTTATCCATATGGTACTAAAGGAAGAATTTCAGGCTACACTGAAGGCATTGGTGAAAAAACAAGGCTCTAGGAATTGACGGAATACCACTTGAGATCCTTCAACAAACCAGTGCAATGCTGGAAGCGCTTACTCTTCTATGCTAAGAAATTTGGATGACTGCTACCTGGCCAACGTACTGGAAGAGATCCATATTTGTGCCCATTCCAAAGAAAGGTGATCCAAGGGAATGCAGAAATTATCGAACAATATCATTAATGTCACATGCAAGTAAAATTTTACTGAAGATAATTGATAATTAAAAATGGCTGCAGCCATACATTGACAGGAAACTGCCAGAAATTCAAGCCAGATTTTGAAAGGACATGGAATGAGGGATATCATTGCTAATGTCAGATGGATCTTGTCTGAAAGCAGAGAATACTATAAAGGTGTATATTATTATTGACTATGCAAAGACATTTGACTGTGTGGATCATAACAAACTGTGGATAACATTGCAAAGAATGGGAATTCCTGAACACGTAATTGCAGTCATGGGAACCTGTAGATAGATTGAGAGACAGCTGTTCAAACAGAACAAAGGGATAGTGCCTCGTTTAAAATTGGAAAAGGTATGCATCAGGGTTATAGCCTTTCACCATACTTTTTCAGTCTATATGCTCATCAAATAATACAAGAAGCTGGACTAAATGAAGAAGAATGCAGTATTAGGATTGAAGGAAGACTCAATGACAACCTGCAAAATGCAGAAGATGCAACCTTGCTTGCCAAAAGCGAAGACGACTTGAAGCAATTAATGATGAATATCAAAGACTACAGCCTTCAGTGTATATTATGCTTCAACATAAAGAAAACAAAAATCCTCACAACTTGACCAATAAGCAACATCATGATAAATGAAGAAAATGTTGAAGTTGTCAAGAATTTCATTTCACCTGGGTCAACAATCAATGCTCATGGAAGCAGCAGTCAAGAAATCAAATGACATATTGCATTTGGAAGATCTGTTATAAAAGACCTCTTTAAAATGTTAAAAAAAAAAGAAGGAAAGATGTCACTTTGATGACTAAGGTTTGCATAACCCAAGGTATGGTATTTTTAATCACATCACATGCATGGGAAAGCTGGACAGTGAAAAAGGAAGACTGAAGAAGAGTCAACAACTTTGAATTGTGGTGTTGGTGAAGAATATTGCATATACTATGGACTGCCAGAAGAATGAACAAATCAGTGTTGTAGGAAGTACGTTCAGAATGTTCCTTAGAGGCAAGGATGGGAAGACTTTGTCTTACTTACTTTGGACATGTTACCAGGAAGGATCAATTCCTGGAGAGGGACATCATGCTTGGTAACCCAAAACCCTAGAATCAGCAAAAAGGAGGAAGACCATCAACAGTATGAATTGACACATTGCCTACAGTAATGGGCTCGAACATACCTACTATTGTGAAGATGGTGCAGAACCTTGGCAATATTTCATTGTATCATACATAGGGTTGCTATGAATCAAAGCAGACTGGACAGCACCTAACAAGAACAGCTTTTAAGTAAAAGTTCTACTTAACAAATCACCTTTATTTAATTTGGCAAGTGACAATGTTATCTCTTATGTTTTCATCTTATTATATACCTTAGCTTTATACAGTATTAGGAGCCCTGGTGATGCAGTGGTTAAGAGTTTGGCTACTAATCAAAAGGTCAGCAGTTTGAATCCACCAGCCACTCCTTGGGAACCCTATGGGGCACTTCTACTCTGACCTATACAGTCTCTATGAGTGGAAATTGACTTAATGGCAATGGGTTTGGTTTTGGTTATACAATATTATAGTTATGAGCTTCATAGTAATACATTTCCCATTATAAAATGCACTGTCATAACCCACTTCATATTTGAATAATTACTTTAAAGGTAGATCAGAAAACTTGTGAGCGCCTGACAAAATTGTTTCTTCCCCACACTGCGTCACTATGGTTTTACACTTATCAACCAAAAAAACCAAACCTGTTGTCGTTGAGTGGATTCCGACTCATAAAAAACAAAACAAACAAACAAAAAAACACTGCCATAACAACCCTATAGAACAGAGTAGAACTGCCCCACAGAGTTTCCAAGGAGTGCCTGGTGGATTCAAACTGCCAGCTTCTTGGTTAGCAGCCGTAGTACTTAACCACTTTGCCACCAGGGTTTCCTTCTTACCCATAGTGACCTTATAGGACAGAGTAGAACTGCCTCTTAGAGTTTCCAAGGAGCTCCTGGTGGATTCGAACTGCAGACTGTGTGGTTAGCAGCTGTAGCTCTTAACCACTATGCCACCAGGGTTTCCTATTACCTGATAACATTTAACCAATTCCTCTGTTTTTCTGAGCCTCAGTTTCCTTACCCATAAAATATAATCCAGTTGACATGACTCATGGTGATCCCAAGTCTGTCAGAGGAAAACTATGCTCCACAGGGTTTTCAACTGCTGATTCTTCAGTCCCTCCTTTAGAAGTGCCTCTGGGTGAACTCAAACCGTCAACCTTTTGGTTAGCAGTTGAGCGTGGCATCACCTAGGAAGTCCCTATAAAATATGAATTAAATCAATTGCTATCTCATAGGGCTTCTGTAAGAATGAGATAGCACATACCTGACACTTTCACTGAACACTCGTTAACAACCACCACAACAACAATAACAGTACTCATTGTCTTATAACAGTAGTTTGAAGAAATTTTATGAGGTGAAACAGTTTAAAATTTTTAAGGTCATTTAAGATTCAAGTTTGGATTTTTTATAATTATCTATAGTGCAATCCCGCCTGGGATTAAAATGAAATTAAAATATTTAAATTTATGAAATGTACACACTTTGATTAGAAATGAAAGCTAACATCGTACAGTATAATTTAAGAAAACTCAAATCATACACTCCCATTTCCTTTCCCAAATATTTTTAAATATTTTTCATTTTGAAATAGTTATAGATTCATCTGCAGTTGTAAGAAATACTACAGAGAAATCCTGTGTGATCTTCACTCAGTTTCTCCCAGTGGTAACATCTTGTAAAACTGTGGTACAGTATCACAGCCAGGATATTGACATTGATACAATTCACTGATCTTGCTCACATTTCACCAGTTTTTCTTGTGCTCAGTGTGTGTGTATGCATGTGTGTATTTCTTCTAGGCAATTTTATCGCATGTGTAAATTTGTGTGATCACCACCACAGTAAAGATAAAGAACAACTCAGTCATGAAGTGATCCCTCATGCTGCCATTTTATAACTACATACACATGGTTATCTTTAGTGTACATATTCCTCCTTCTTTTGGTCTATTGACCAGGTGAAATAGGCTAGATGCATTCAGCCCCTCCTACCATAAATAGAATATGCAGTATTAACCTTTTGGGATTTTTTTTTTCACTCAGCTGCATTCCTTGGAGATTCAGTCAGGTTGTTGTGTGCATCAACTTCCATTTCAGTACACCTTTGGTAAAGGTATTATTCATAAAAGGGGTACTGTCATTAGAACAAGAAGGTTTGGAATTGAGCAAAAATCATTGTTGAAGTAAAGTTTGTTTCAGAATACCATGATTTCAAAAATATCTGCAAAATACGTAGTGGATATCTTCTGTAAAAGTAAGATTGATTTGAAAATATACAGAATGACTATTAGGACAGGTTTGAATACATATTGCTTATCATTGTTTAGCACAGAATATAAAGTTGAAATTAATAACTCATAAGGGTATGATGTGATATTCCAAGTCTTATATTTTGTGATTTTATCTTAAATATCTTTAAATAAAAAGCAACTTTAATTTAAAAAATAAAAATTTGTTTGAAATTGTGCCTACTAATTACTTGAACCAAGACCTATTACAACAAATATCCCTCTGTTAATTAAAATTTAAGACTTATTTTTACTTGCACCATAATCAACCAAAAAGAAGATAGAAATTTAGTGTAGTGACTTTGTGGTACTAAATGTAGTAGAACTAGTCTAGAAGAAACATAAGAATGTATACTTGTGACTGGCAAAGGCAATAGCTAAAAGATTTTTATACGGAAGGGCTTAATCATAATTCACTACAAGGCAATGATTTATGTTAATCTATTTTAAATATCTGTCATTTACAAACACATGCTTAAAATGTTGTCTATTTAGATTAAATTATTTCTTAATAACTAATTAAATCATTAAAACATTTTAAGGACAAATATTTTATTTCAAAATGTCTCAAAGATTAAGTAAACATTGGCAAAAAGGTCTAGGAGTTTATTCTGATTCTTGTGAGACAATTTTCCTCTGTGTTCTCAAATGTTGCCTCCCTAAGCACAACTTTAATTTCACCTTCAAGTTTATTTTCCTATAATGAACTTTCATGAACTTCTGGTTTCTTATTTATATATCATACTTGCTTAAGTATGGAACTGTGCCTTCTAAAAAGCAAGATTAAATCTGAAGTGAAATCTAACCTGAAAATCTAGGAAAAGCCATGTGCTAATGTGTATAAAATGAAAACAGAGCTCTGAATAAATCTAGTCTTCCTTTTATGTTTTGGTTACTCTCTTATCACTGTGCCATATTGTGGAGGAAATCCTTTCAATAAATTTTATTTCTTCTTACCTTTCCATTCTATTCCACAGGTGTCTACTGAACTTTGAGGATTTTTCTTTACACCCCTGCTGTCATTTCCAAGTTTTGATGTAAATTCCTATGGATTAGTGAATGATGATCATTTGTTGTTTACTTTTTTTCATAATTTGTTCTTTCTATTCTTAGGAGGATTTCAATCATTTGGAAAGCACCCAGTGAATGTCTCCTGTATGCTAGGTTTGGTGATAAGGAACATGAGAGTCTGTGGGAAAATCCTTTATTCACATTTGAGTTTCAATGATTTCATATGTAGAATATGGATAATACTACTACTTACCCCTCAGATTGAAAGAAATTTAACACACACTAATTCCTTTTCAGAGCCCTGGTGGTGAAGTGATTAAGAGTTTAGTTGATGACTAAAAGGTTGGCAGTTTGAATCCACCAGCTTCTCCTTGGAAACCCTATGGGACAGTTCAACTCTGTCCTATAGGGTCACTACGAGTCAGTATTGACTCAATGACAACAGTTTTTTTTTTTTTAATCCCTTTCATCTTCTCCACTTCTTTGCTGGAATGTTGTTGGAGAATACTGTCCTGAAACTGAGGAGGTGTAGTCTAGTTCAAGTTTTTGTGCTTGAGCCGTCTTGACTTTGACGACAGTTCAGCAATCTTATTTTACATTCCTCATTTACTCCCAGGCTCATGTTTCAAAACTACCATGTCCTTTCCCCCCAAACCCCATTTCCTTTTTGAATCCTTCAAGATGATGACTTCAAATCTTTCTTTATTAAACTTTGAGGTAATTTTTTTTCATCTACCTCTTCTTCACCTAAAAATGACATGTTATGTGCATCAGTTTTCATATCCTTCCCTCTTGTACCTCTTTTTAATCTGTGTTCTTGTCCTCATCCTCTCTTGCCGTAAAAGCCCATCTTCCTATATTTATTCTCTGACTCTTCAACCAGATTCAGTCTTTCTTTTCTTTTAGCTCTTTCTTTCTACTCTGCTTTAGTATAGGCACGTGTTTTACCGTGTTTCAAAGACTCTTTGCTTGGTTTTTCTACCCTTGTTAATTACTGTTCCACTATTGCTCATCTTTTAACTGCCTATGCTCTTTGCATGAGTTATTCATAAGCAGCACCTTTCTTTCCTTGCTACTGACTGTAATCAATCTCTAATTTCCTTCTCCAATTTTTCACAGAAATGGCCTACCTTTTAGCCAAATCAAATGCTCAGGTCCTTAATCCATTTTTTTCTTCTTCCTTAATTTAATATTTGAATAGGTAATGAAAACACATAGGCCAAACATCAATATTTTATAAAAATGTGTATATATACACAGGGTTCTCATTTCCCGCCCCTGTTCTCATTAATCATGTTTACTCCTTTCACACCCAACATGGGATATTACTTTTGGTAGTTTTTTGTGCATCCTTCCAGTATTTCTTTATGAAAATACAAGCAAACTTGGATATTCTTATTTTATTCCCATTTTACACAAAATATAGCATACTATACACGTTGCTCTGTATTTTTTTCACTTAACATGTCTTTGCAATACATAGTTGAATTGGCAAAAGTCGTGTGATAGATACATTTACAACAACACCAAAAAAAAAAAAAGAGTAGCTGCTGAGGCTGCTTATGAACAACAAAACACCTCGTAGGATTTGGTTACTTGGTTTGAAGGTTTAGGGCCATGGTTTCATGAGACATCCCAGTTGTGATGGTTAAGGTTGTGTGTCAACTTGGCTGAGCCATGATTCTCAGTGGTTTGATAGTCATGTGATGGTGTCATGACTTCCATGTCGAGATTTGATATTATGTGATCACCTCTGTGACAGGATCTGCTGGGAGCAGCTAACCAGCTGAAAAGGAGTTTCTTTGGGAGTGTGGCCTGCATTGAATATAAGTGGATATTATGTAAAGTCTTGTGGGATTTTGTTCCTTCTGGATCCTGCAGCTGGCTCCTATTCATCTAATCTCCAACTCTTGGTACTTGAGCTAACACCTTACCTGCTGTCTTGTCTGCTGATTTTGGGGATTCGTCGACCTTCGCAGCCTGTGAACAAGAGCCCTGCTCTCCGACCTGCCAATCTTGGGTTTCCCAGCCCTGGTGGCTACCTGCATCAGGAGAAGCGTCTGTTCTAACCCACGGACTTGGAATGTTCCAGCCTCTACAACCACGTGAGCCATTTCCTTGATAGAAATCTCTGTCTAAATATATATTTATACACTTTACTGGTTTTGCTTCTTTAGAGAACCCAGCCTGAAATACCAGTTAATAGGCCTAATATCGTGTTTATTGTTTCTGTTCTAACTTGTAGTTTGTTGTGTAGTGCCTGGGGTTTTAAAATCTTTCAAGCAGCCATCCAAAGCACAATTGGTCTCTACTCACCTGGAGCAATAGAAGAAGAAGGTGAGTCAGGAATAAGAGGAGGAAACATAATGTGTGGCTAATTGCCTCCATGAACAACTGCCTCTTTTGCCATGAGACCAGAAGAACTGCATGGTGCCCTGCAACCATTACTGAACATTTTGTTCAATGATTCTAGACAGTAATCCTCATCAAAAGGGTGAAAATGGAGACCAGTATTTCAAATCCAGAATTTCTGGAGCCATGGAGGTTGGATGAACCCGTGAAAATATTGCCCTGAGATAACTTAAATCTTAAAACTTGATCCAAAAATATTCCCTGAGGTCTTCTTAAAACTGAACGATTGTTTAGCTTGTCTGCTTTGAGCATTGTGCTCTTTTAATATTTATCTATATGGGATCAAATAGACAACAGCAACTCAAAAGATTTGATAGAAAACTAAGGAGACAGTGAGTTTCCTAATGGGGGAAGAACAATTCACAAAAGGAGGATAAGGATGGTTGCACAGTTGAAGAAAGTAATCAGTGTCACAGAATTGTACATGTAGAAATTGTTGAATTGGTTTATGTTCTACTGTGTATATTCTCAACAAGAAAAATAAAATATTTAAAAAAGCTTTTTTTACTCATATTTTCTCATGTGTATTTGAGATTATATCTGGAATTTCTAGTTTGTTAAAATGGTCTGAGTTAGTATTACACTAATTTAATTACTTAAATTTATAGTATTTCCTTGTCTGGTATGGCTGGTGACAAACACCTCATTGCCCTTACTTTTTATCATTTTCCTGGCTATGTTTTTAGATAAAAAAATAGGCTTTATTTATTAGAGCACTTTTAGGTTTACAAAAAAAAACTGTTTAGAAAGTACGGTGAGTTCCTACGTGTTCCTCTGCACCTCATGCATGCTCTTTCTCCTATTATTAACATCTTGCATTTGTGTGGGGTGTTTGTTATAATTGATAAACTAATACTGATAATTACCAGTTTTTATTATGCTTTAGGTGAAAGTTTACAGAGCAAATTAGCTTCTCATTAAAAAATTTATACACAAATTGTTTCATGACATTGGTTGCAATCCTGTGTTGTGTCAGCACTTTTCCCCTTTCCCTTTCCATCCTGGGTTCTCCAGTGCCATTCCTCTAGTTTTCCTGTCCCTTCCCGCCTTCTTGTCTTTGTTTTTAGACAGGTATGCCCATTTGATCTCCTATACTTGATTGATTTAAGAAATGCATTTCTCAATTGTAGTATTGTTTGTTTTATAAAACCAAAACCAAACCCACTGCCGTCGAGTTGATTCCAACTCATAGCGATCTTTGTTTTATAGACCTCCCTAATCTTTGGCTGAAAAGTGAACTTTGGGAGTGGCTTCAATTCTGAGTTAGAGAGGTATCATGGATTGAACTGTGTCCCCCCAAAATATCTGTCAAATGGGTTAGGCCATGATTCCCAGTATTGTATGATTAACTACCATTTTATCATCTGATGTGATTTCCCTATGTGTTGTAAATCCTGTCACTATGATGTAATAAGATGAACTAGCAGCAGTTATACTGATGAGATCTACAAGATTAGACAGTGTTTTAAGCCAATCTATTTCAAGATATAAAAGAGAGAAGCGAGCAGAGAGACATGGGGATCTCATACCACCAAGAATGAAGAGCAGGTGTGCGTGTCCTTTGGACCCGGGGTTGCTGCCCTGAGAAGCTCCTAGACCAGGGGAAGATTGAAGAAAAGGACCTTCCTCTAGAGCCGAGAAGAGAAAGCCTTCCCCTGGAGCCAGTGCCCTGAATTCAGACTTCTAGCCTACTGGACTGTGAGAGAATAAACTTCTCTTTGTTAAAGCCATCCTCTTGTGGTATTTCTGTTATAGCAGCACTAGATAACCAAGACAAAAGATGTCAGGGGGGCATAGTCTTTGGAGTTCCTCTAGTATCTGTCAGACAAGTAAGTCTGGTCTTTTTTGTGAATTTGATCTTTTGTTCTACATTTTTCTCCTGCTCTGTCCAGGACCCTCTGTTGTAATCCCAGTCAGAGCAGTAGGTGAGGGTAGCTGGGCACCATCTACTTTTTCTGGTCTCAGGCTGTGTAGACTGTGGTTCATGTGGTCCATTAGTCCTTTAGACTAAATTGCTCCCTTGAGTCTTTGGTTTTTTTCACTTTCCTTTACTAAGGAGTAAAAGAGACCGATAGTTGTACCTTAGACAGCTGCTCTCAAGTTTTTAAGACCCCAGACACTACTCACCAAAGTAGGATGTAGAACACTGTCTTTAAGAACCATGCTGTACCAATTGATGTAGATGTCCCCTGAGTCTATGGTCCTTTGCCTCCAAGCTTGGGAACTTCATCCTGTGAGGTGTTTAGTTATGTCCAAGTTTTCCTGACTGTGCCACTTGTGTGCTCTATTGTCTACATTAATATATGAAGATTGTCTGCAGTCATATATTTAGAAATGTTTACCACCAAACCTGTATCTGCTGGTAGGTGTGCTCTCTTACCCCCCCTCACCTCTTGACATATCTATCAATCTATGCAACCAGTCGTAAATTATTTTTTGTTGCCTCTATTGAAGGATTATCTATGCTAGAGTACTTACTATAAAAAAAATACTTGTCCTTTATTCCTGCATTCCTCTCAGTGTCCTCTCTTGCCTTTGTCATGGTGTGCTGACTTCTCCCACAACGTGTGTTGCCTTTCTCTTCACCAATATTAACACTTATTTACTATCTTTCTGGTAATTTTCCCTCCCTCCCCCTCCCATCCCTGGTAACTATCAATGAGGTTTTTTTTTTTCTTATGTGTAAATCTTTTGTTGTTACTTTATACTAGTGGTCTCATACAATTTTTGTCTTTTTGTGATTGACTTATTTCACTCAACATGATGCCCTCCAGATTCATCCATGTTGTGAAATGTTTTGTTCCAATCTCCCCACACTCTCACCAACACTTGTCATTTTGTTTGTTTTTTAATTAGTACCAGTAATGTTGGGGTGAGATTATATCTCATAATAGTTTTTTTTCCATTTTTTATTGTACTTTAAGTGAAAGTTTACAATTCAAGTCAGTTTCTCATACAAAACTTATACACACATTGTTATGTGACCCTAGTTGCTCTCCCTCCTATGTAACAGCACACTCCTCCTCTCCACCCTGTAATCCCCTTGTCTAGTCAGTCAGCTCCTGTACCCCTCTACCTTCTCATCTTGCCTCCAGACAGGAGCTGTCCACATAGTCTCATGTTTCTACTTGAGCCAAGATCACTCATCACCAGTATCATTTTCTGTCTTATAGTCCAGTCCAATCCCTGTCTGAAGAGTTGGCTTTGGGAATGGTTCCAGTCTTGGGCTAACAGAGGGCCCGGGGGGTCATGATCCCTGGGGTCCCTCCAGTCTCAGTCCTACCATTAAGTCTGGTCTTTTTACTAGAATCTGAGGTCTGCATCCCACTGTTCTCCTGCTCCATCAGGGATTCTCTGTTGTGTTCCCTGTCAGGGCAGTATTTGGTGGTAGCCAGACACCATCTAGTTCTTTCACTCTCAGGCTGATGTAGTCCCTGGCTTATTTAGCCCTTTCTGTCTCTTGGGCTCATATTTACCATATGTCTTTGGTGTTCTTCATTCTCCTTTGCTCCAGCTAGGTTGAGACCAGTTGATACATCCTTGATGGCCGCTTGCTAACGTTTAAGACCCCAGACGCCACTCACCAAAGTGGGATGCAGAACGTTTTCTTAATACATTTTGACCTAGATGTCCCCTGAAACCATGGTCCCCAGACCCCAGTCCCTGCTTTTCTGGCCTTTGAAGCGTTTGGATGTATTCAGGAAACTTCTTATCTTTTGGTTTAGTACACTTGTGCTGACTTCCCCTGCATTGTGTGTTGTCTTTCCCTTCACCTAAAATAGTTCTTGTCTACTATCTAATTAGTGAGTACCCCTCTCCCTCCTTCTCCACCCTCGTAACCATCAAAGAATATTTTCTTCCATGTTTAACTTTTCTTGAATTCTTATAATAGTGGTCTCATACAATATTTGTCTTTTTATAACTGACTAATTTCATTCAGCATAATGCCTTCCAGATTCCTCCATGTTATGTTTCACAGATTCATCATTGTTCTTAATCATTGCACAGTATTCCGTTGTGTGAGTATACCATAATTTATTTATCCATTCATCTGTTGATGGGCACCTTGGTTGCTTCCTTCTTTTTGCTATTGTAAACAGTGCTGCAATGAACATGGGCGTGCATGTATCTGTGTGAGGGTTCTTATTTCTCTAGGATACATTCCAAGGAGTGGGATTGCTGGATTTTTTGATGGTAGTTCTAGCGTACCTTTTGAAGGAAGTGACAAATCGATTTCCAAAGTGGTTATACCATTTTACATTCCCACCAGCAGTGTATAAGTGTTCTGGTCTCTCTGCAACCTCTCCAACATTTATTTTTTTGTTGTTTTTTGGATTAATGCCAGCCTTGTTGGAGTGAAATGGTAACTCAATGTAGTTTTGATGTGGATTTCTCTAATGGCTAACAATCGTGAACATTTCCTCATGTATCTGTTAGCCGCCTGAATGTCTTCTTTGGTGAAGTGCCTGTTCATATCTTTTGCCCATTTTTTAATTGGGTTATTTGTCTTTTTGTTGTTAAGTTTTTGCAGATCATGTAGATTTTAGAGATAACACACTGATTGGATTTCTGGTAGCCAAAAACTTTTTCCCAGTCTGTAGGTAGTCTTTTTACTCTTTTGGTGAAGTCTTTGGATGAGTATAAGTGTTAGGAGCTCCCAGTTATCTAGTTTCTCTTCTGGTGTTTGTGCATTGTTAGTAATGTTTTGTATACTGTTTATGCCATGTATTAAGGCTCCTATCATTATCCCTATTTTTTCTTCCATGATCTTTACCATATTAGATTTTATATTTAGGTCTTTGATCCATTTTGAGTTAGTTTTTGTGCATGGTGTTAGGCATGGGTCTTTTTTCATTTTTTTTTTTTTTTGCAGATGGATATCTTCATTATAGTTTTGATTTGCATCTCTCTAATTGCTAATGATAGCAAACATTTCTTCATATGTTCGTTAGCAGCCTGAATGTCTTCTTTGGTGAAGTGTCTGTTCTTATGCTTTGACCATTTTTTATTTGAATTATTTGTCTTTTTTTTGTTGAGGTGTTGAAGTTTTCTATAGATTTTGGAAAATAGGCCCTTGTCAGATATGTAGTAGCCAACAATTATTTTCCCCACCTGTAGGTTCTCTTTTTACTCTTTTGGAGAAGTCTTTTGTTGAGCGTAAGTGTTTAATTTTTAGGAGGTCCTACAGTTCATTTTCTCCTGTGTGTGCATTTTTAGTGATGTGTGGTGTTCTATTTATGCCATATATTAGGACCTCTATCACTGTCCCTAGTTTTTCCTCCATGATCTTTATAGTTTCAGGCCTTTGATCCATTCTAATTTTGTTTTTATGTATGGTGTGAGGTATGGGTCCTGTTTCACTTCTCTACAGATAGATATCCAATTTTTCCACCAACATTTGTTGAAGAGACTGTCTCTTCCCCATTCAAAAAAACTTTGGTTCTTTGTAGAAGATCAGCTCTCCATAGGTGAATGGATTTATATCTGGGTTCTCAATACTGTTCCATTGTACTGTGTGTCTGTTGTACCAGTACCAGGCTATTTTGACTACAGTGGATATATAGTAGGTTCTGAGATCAGATAGTGTGAGGTCTCCTACTTTGTTCTTTTTTAATAAAGCTTTATTTATTCAGGGCCTTTTTCCCTTCCACGTAAAGTTAGTGATTAGTTTTTCCATCTCAGTGAAGAATGCTGTCGGGATTTGGATTGGGATTGCATTATATCTATATGTTGCTTTGGGTGTTGTTGTTAGGTGAGGGTGAATTGGTTCTGACTCATAGTAACCCTATGCACGACAAAATGAAACACTGCCCGGTCCTGCGCCATCCTCACAATTGTTGCTATGCTTCAGCCGCCTATTGCAGCCAGTGTGTCAATCCATCTTATGGAGGATCTTCCTCTTCCTAACTGACCCTCCACTTTAGCAAGCATGTTGTCCCTTTCCAGGGGCTGATCCCTCCTAACAACATGTCCAAAGTGTGTGAGATGTAGTGTCACCTTCTTTACTTCCAAGGAACATTCTGGTTGTACTTCTTCCAAGACAGATTTGTTTGTTCTTTGGGCAGTTCATGATATATACAATATTCTTTGCCAACACCGCAATTCAAAGACGTCAATTCTTTTTCAGTCTTCCTTATTCATTGTCCAGCTTTCGCATGCATTTGAGATGATTAAAAACACCATGGCTTGGGTCAGGAACACCTCAGTCCTCAAGGAGACATGTTTGCTTTTTAACACTTTAAAGAGGTTTTTTGCAGCTGATTTGCCCAATGCAATGCATCTTTTGATTTCATGACTGCTGCTTCCATGGGTGTTGATTGTGGATCCAAGTAAAATGAAAGCCTTGACAATCTCAATCTTTTCTCCGTTTATCAGGATGTTAGTTATTGGTTCAGTTTTGAGGATTTTTGTTTTCTTAATGTTGAGGTGTAATCTGTACTGAAGGCTGTGGTCTTTTTTAATTAATTAATTATTTTTTTGTGCTTTATGTGAAAGTTTATAAATCAAGTCACTCTCTCATACAAAAACTTATATACACCTTGCTATCTACTCCTAGTTGCTCTCCCCTTAATGAGACAGCACACACCTCCTCTGCATCCTGTATTCCATGTGTCCATTCAGCCAGCTCCTGTCCCCATTTGCCTTCTCATCTAGCCTCCAAACAGGAGCTGCCCGCATAGTCTCATATGTCCACTTGAGCCAAGAAGCTCACTCCTCGCCAGTATCATTTTCTTTCTTATACTTCAGTCCAATCCCTGTCTGAAGAGTTGACTTTGGTAATGGTTCCAGTCTTGGGCTAGGAGAAGGTCTGGGAACCATGACCTCTGGGGTCCCTCTAGTCTCAGTCAGACCATTAAGTCTGGTCTACTTATGAGAATTTCAGGTCTGCATCCCATGTTCTCCTGCTCCCTTAGGGGTTCTCTGTTGTGTTCCCTGTCAGGGCAGTTGTCGGCTATACCTGGGCACCACCTAGTTCTGTTCTCAGGCTGATGTCATGTTCTCCTGCTCCCTTAGGGGTTCTCTGTTGTGTTCCCTGTCAGGGCAGTTGTCGGCTATACCTGGGCACCACCTAGTTCTGTTCTCAGGCTGATGTAGTCTCGGGTTTACTTGGCCCTTTCTTTCTCTTGGGCTCATATCTACCTTTGCCTTTGTTGTTTTTCATTCTTCTTTGCTCCAAGCGAGTTGAGACCAATTGATTTATCTTAGATGGCCTCTTGCTAGCATTTAAGACCCCAGACACCACTCACCAAGGTGGGAAGCAGAATGCTTTCTTAATACATTTTGTTTTGCCAATTGGCCTAGATGTCCCCTGAGACCATGGTCCCCAGACCCCGGCCCCTGCTACTCTGGACTTCGAAGCTTTCAATTGTATTCAGGAAACTTTGCTTTTGGTTTAGTCCAGTTGTGCTAACCTCTCTTGTATTGTGTTGTCTTTATCTTCACCTAAATTAGTTCTTGTCTACTATCTAATTAGCGAATACACCCTCCCTCCCTCCCCACCCTGTGACTATCAAAGAATAATTTCTTCTGTGTTTAAACTATTTCTTGAGTTTTTGTAGTAGTGGTCTCATACAATATTTGTCCTTTTGCAACTGACTAATTTCACTCAGCATAATGCCTTCCAGATTCCTCCATGTTATGAAATGTTTGACAGATTCATCATTGTTCTTTATCATTGCCCAGTATTCCATTGTGTGAATATAACATAATTTATCCATTCATCCATTGATGGGCACCTTGGTTGCTTCCTTCTTTATGCTATTGTAAACAGTGCTGCAATGACCATGAGTTTGCATATATCTGTTTGTGTGAAGGCTCTTATTTCTCTGGGATACATTCCAAGAAGTGGGATTGCTGGATCATGTGGTAGCTCTATTCTAGCTTTTTAAGGAAGCGCCAAATCGATTTCCAAAGTGGTTGCACCATTTTACATTCCCACCAACAGTGTATGTGTTGGAGTGAAATGGTATCTCATTGTAGTTTTGATTTGCATTTCTCTAATGGCTGATGATCGTGAACATTTCTTCATGTATCTGTTAGCTACCTGAATATCTTATCTGGTGAAGTGTCTCTTCATATCCTTTGCCCATTTTTAAATTGGGTTATTTATCTTTTTGTTGTTGAGTTTTTGCAGTATCATGTAGACTTTAGAGATCAGGTGACAATTGGAATCGTTGTAGCTAAAAGTTTTTTCCCAGTCTGTAGGTAACCTTTTGACTCTTTTGGTGAGGTCTTTAGATGAGCATAAGTGTTTGATTTTTAGGAGCTCTCACTTATTTAGTTTTTCTTCTGGTGTTTGTGCATTGTTAGTAATGTTTTGAATACTGTTTATGCCATGTATTAGGGCTCCTAGCATTGTCCCTCTTTTTTCTTCCATGACTTATCATTTAAAATTTTATATTTGTGTTTTTGATCCATTTTGAGTTAGTTTTTTTGCATCGTGTGAGGTAGGGGCCTTGTTTCATTTTTTTGCAGATGAATATCCAGTTATACCAGCACTACTTGTTAAACAGATTGTCTTTTCAACCATTTAGCAGACTTTGGGCCTTTGCCAAATATTAGCTGCTTGTATGTGGATGGACTTATGTCTAAATTCTCAATTCTGTTCCATTGGTCTATGTACCTGTTGTACCAATATCAGGCTGTTTTGACTGCTGTGGTGGTATAATAGGTTCTAAAATCAGGAGAGTGAGGCCTTCCACTTTGTTCCTCTTTTTCAGTAATGCTTTACTAATCTGGAACCTCTTTCCCCTCCATATGAAATTTGTGATTTGTTTCTCCATCTCATTAGAAAATGTCATTGGAATTCAGATTGGAATTGCATTGTATGTATAGTTTGCTTTAGGTAGAATAGACATTTTTACAATGTGGAGTCTTCCTATCCATGAGCAAGGTATGTTTTTCCACTTATGTAAGTCTTTTTTGGCTTCTTGCAGTACTGTCTTGTAATTTTCTTTGCATAAGTCTTTTATATCTCTGGTTAGATATATTCCTAAGTATTTTATCTTCTTGGTGGCTATTGTAAATGGTATTGATTAGGTGATTTTCATTTCAATCTTCTCTTTGTTGGTGTAGAGATATCCAACTGATTTTTGTTTGTTTATCCTGTATCCTGATACTCTACTGAACTCTTCTATTAGTGTCAGTAGTTTCCTTGAGGATTCTTTAGGGTTTTCTGTGTATAAGATCATGTCATCTGCAAATATAGATACTTTTACTTCTTCCTTATCAGTCTGGGCACGATTAATTTCTTTATCTTGCCTAATTCCTCTTGCTAAGACCTCGAGCACAATGTTGAATAAGAGTGGTGATAAAGAGCACCCTTGTCTGGTTCCCAGTCTCAAGGGGATTGCTTTCAGACTCTCCATTTAGGATGATGTTGGTTGTTGGCTTTGTGTAAATGCCCTTTATTATGTTGAGGTATTTTCCTTCTATTCCTATTTTGCTGAGAGTTTTTATCATGATTGGGTATTGGACTTTGTCAAATGCCTTTTGGCATCAATTGATAAGATCATGTGGGTCTTGTATTTTATTTATGTGGTGGATTACATTGATTGTTTTTCCAATGTTGAACCATCCCTGCATACCTGGTATGAATCTCACTTGGTCATGGTGAATTATTTTTTGATGTGGTGTTTAATTCTATTGGCTAGAATTTTGTTGAGGATTTTTGCATCTAAGTTCATGAGGGACGTGGGTCTGTAATTTTCTTTTTTCATGGTGTCTTTACCTGGTTAGTATCAGGGATATACTGGATTCATAGAATGAGTTTGGGAGTATTCCGTCTTTTTCTATGCTCTGAAATACCTTTGGTAGTAGTGCAGTTAACTCTTCCCTGAAACTTTGCAGAATTCTCCAGTGAAGCCATCAGGACCAGGGCTTTTTTTTTTGTTGGGAGTTTTTTTAAATTACCTTTTCAATCTCTTCTTTTGTTATGGGTTTATTTAGTTGTTCTACCTCTGTTTGTGTTAGTATAGATAGGCAATCTTTTTCTAGAATTTTGTCCATTTCTTCTAGGTTTTCAAATTTGTTAGAGTACAATTTTTCATAGTAATCTGATATGATTCTTTTAGTTTCTTTTGGGTCTTTTGTGATATCGCCTATCACATTTCTTATTTGGGTTATTTGCTTCCTCTCCTGTTTTCCTTTTGTCTGTTGGCCAATGGTTTAGTAATTTTCTTAATTTTTTCAAAGTACCAGTTTTTGGTTTTGTTAACTCTTTCAATTTTTTTTCTGTTCTCTGTTTCATTTAATTCTACTCTAATTTTTGTTATTTGTTTTCTTCTGGTGTCCGAGGGCTTCTTTTGTTGTTGTCTTTCTATTTGTTCAAGGTACAGGGATAATTCTTTGATTTTGGCCCTTTCTTCTTTTTGCATGTGTGCGATTTATTGCTATAAAGTGACCTCTGAGGACTGCTTTTGCTGTGTCCCAAAAGTTCTGGTAGGATATATTTTCATTCTTATTGGATCTATGATTTTCTTTATTCCATGTTTAATTTTTTCTATGCCCTGGTCATTTTTGAGGGAGGTGTTGTTAAGTTTCCAAGTGTTTGATTTCTTTTCCCTGCTTTTTCTGTTACTGATTTCTCCTTTTTTGGCTTTATGGTCAGAGAAGAAGCTTTGTAATATTTTGATGTTTTGGACTCTGTTAAGGCTTGCTTTGTTACCTAATATGTAGTCTATTCTAGATAATGTTCCGTGTGCCTTGGAAAAGAAAGTACCCTTGGCTGCTGTTGGGTGGAGTGTTCTGTATATGTCTATGACGTCAAGTTGGTTGATTGTGGCATTAAGATCTTCCATGTCTTTCTTGAACTTCTTTGTGGATGTCCTGTCCTTCGCTGAAAGTAGTGCATTTACATCTCCTACTATTATTGTGGAGCTGTCTATCTCACTTTTCATTGCTGTTAGAGTTTGTTGTATGTGTTTTGGAGCCCTGTCATTGGGTGAGCAAATATTTAATATATTTATATTCTCCTGGTATGTAGTCCCTTTAATCATTACATAGTTTCCTTCCTTATCCTTTGTGGTGGATTTTACTTTAAAGTCTATTTTGTCAGAAATTAATATTACCACTGCTGCTTTTTTTTATTTTTGTTTGCTTGATATATATTTTTCCATCCTTTGAGATTTAGTTTGTTTGCGTCTTTAAGTCGAAGGTGTGTCTCTTGTAGGCAGCATATAGACAAATAGTGTTTTTTTATCCATTCTGCCACTCTCTGTTTTTTATTGGTGCAATTAGTACATTTACATTCAGCATAAATATGGATAGGTATGAGTTTAGTGCTGCCATTTTGATGTCTTTTTTGTGTGTTTTGCTAGGAGTTTCTTTATTCCATTTAATTTTTTTGCTTTGTTTTTCTTTACGTATTGTCTTTTCCTCTTTTTTTAGTTGTTGATATTATTTTTGCAGAGTCTTTATGGTTCTCTTGTATTTTATTTTGATGTGTGGAATTGTTAGTCTCCATTTTTTATTTACCCTTATTTTTCTAACTTTAAACCTGACTTTTATTTCTTTATGTCGCCTTGTCTTCCTCTCCATATGAAAGATCTATGACTACATTTTTTAGTCCCTCTTTATTGATTTATTGTTGTCATCTTTTACATTATGATATCACTGTTTCCGTTTTGAGCTTTTTAAAAAAATCTTGATTTATTTTTGTGATTTCCCTGTCTGGGTTGATATCTGGTTGCTCTGTCCTGTGTTCTAGTCTAAGGTTGATATCTGGTGTTATTGATTTTCTAACCAGAGAACTCCGTTTGGTATTTCTTGTAGTTTTGGTTTGGTTTTTACAAATTCCCTGAACTTCCGTTTATCTGGAAGTGTCATATTTTTACCTTCATATGTGAGAGACAGTTTTGCTGGATATATAATTCTTGGCTGGCAATTTTTTTCCTTCAATGCTTTATATATAAGTCATTCCATTGCCTTCTTGCCTGAATGGTTTCTGCTGAGTAGTCTGAGTTCATTCCTATAGACTCTCCTTTGTGGGTGACTTTTTGTTTACCCCTAGTAGTTCTTAAAAGTCTCTTTATCTTTGGTTTTGGCAAGTTTGACTATAATATGTCTTGATGACTTTCTTTGGGATCCACCTTATTTGGGGTTCGATAAGCATCTTGGATAGATATCTTTTCATCTTTCATGACTCCAGGGAAATTTTCTTCCAACAATTCTTCAACAATTCTCTCTGTATTTTCTGCTTTCCCTCCTTGTCCTAGTGCGCCAATCACTCGTAGGTTTTTCTCTTGGTAGAGTCCCATATGATTCTTAGGGTTTCTTCACTTTTTAAATTCTTTTATCTGATTTTTATTTGAATATATTGATGGCAAGTGTTTTATCTTCAGCCTCACTAATTCTTACTTCCAGTTCCCCAGTTCTGCTCCTCTGACTTCCTATTGAGTTGTGTAAAAGTGAATTTTTACTGATAATCTTCTGAATTTCTGTTTGTTGTTTTTATATGGATTCTTGCAGTCTATTAAATTTGTCATGTCCTTCTCTAATCTTCTTAATTTCCTCTAATGCTATGGCTGTGCAATCCTAGGCTTGTTCTGCATTTCACCTGATCTCTTGAAAAGTTCTGTAAATTAAGCTTTTTATGCTACATCTGGTACTTCAAGGAAAATGTCTTCGCCCGGAAGATTCCTTTATTCTTTATTTTGAAATCTTGTTGTAACAATCATGGTCTGCTTCTTTATGTGATTTGATATTGAGTGTTGTCTCTGAGCCATCTATAAGCTATAGTGTTAATATATTTTATGGTTGTTTACTTTATCCTAGCTTCTTTCTGTGTTTTTTTTTATATGCCTAAATAGGCTGCTTGAGAGAGCTAGGTTGTTTATTTGTGCCTTTGAAGATCTAACATAATGTCGCCAGATGGCAAGAGCTGTTACTAGGTATATGAGCCTAGAAGTCCATTCACTTTTCTTGTATGGTTTCATGTCAGGTGTCCATTTAGAGGGTCACCAAGTGTGTGGTGTCGGCTCTGTCCCACAGTCTTAGATGGGCAGGGGTGATTTGTGTAAGTACAGGTATCTGGTTGGAGCAGTGGGTCACGCTCTGAGCAAGGCATGGGGCTGACAACCATCCCCCGAGTGCCTGTGAGGAAAGTGCATCCCTGTTCCCTAGAGCTCACAAGTAGTTGGGTTCTGCAGCCAGACCATGGGCACCCAATGCTTTTGGTTTTAAAGACTGGGAGGCACCACTTATTTTTGGACCCCTGTTGTGGGTGGCTAGGTGACATGGGTGGAGCCACCAGTCCTCAGGCCCCTGATGTGGGTAGGTGAGGACCCTGTTTAATAGGCAGAGTGGTGTCAAACTTCAAAAACCCACCTCTTCACCACACAGCTGAAACAGTTAAAGTCAGATCTCAGACACATACACCATTGCTATCTGCCACAAGTGCCTAATCTTCTGAAATGGGCCCACACAGGTCCATGCAGAGGTGAAAGACATTCAAAGTCCATGTACCCTTTGTGCCTGGACAGGAGCCGTTTCTACTCTGAGTTCCTAGCTTAGAGAAGCCGGCAGATTATTTTCCCCCCAATTGTTGATTTATTCCTTCTCCAAGGATGGGAGAATGGCTCAGGACATGCAGCAGAACCTATCTTGGACCCATGGAAATCGACTGCCACTGAAGCCGGCTTGGGGGCTGGGGGCATGGTAAATTAGACACAAGTACTTAGCTTTTGCCAGGGGTGCTGTTTATTGATTCTGGAGGTGTGAGTAGTGTATGAAGCTCACTGTCTCTCCCTGAGGAAACCGCATCCGGAACACAGCTATCCTTGTCATTTTCGCACCAGGGGATCATGCCTGAGGGGCTCCGGCTCCTGCCAAGTCAGATCCGGCAACTCCTCTCCACTTCTGAACCATCTCTCCCTAGCCCTCCCACTCAGTCCATTTCCTGACTTTGCCTTTGATGTTCAGGACTCCTAACTTGTCATATATGTAATTTCTTCATTTTTTGGGGGTGGATGTTTTTTGTAAGAGGGATCACTGGAAGCGTCTGACTACTCCGCCATCTTGGCACCGCCTCCAAGGCTGTGGTCTTTGATATTCATCAATTAAGTGCTTAAGTCATCCTCACTTCCAGCAAGCAAGGTTGTGTCATCTGCATAACACAGGTTGTTAATGAGTCTTCCTCCAATCCTGATGCCCCTTTGTTCTTCATGTAGTACAGTTTCTCAGATTATTTGCTCAGCATACAGGTTAAATAGGTATGGTAAAAGGATACAACCCTGACACACATGTTTCCTGATTTTAAATCATGCAATATCCTCTTGTTCTGTTCAAATGACTGCCTCTTCTTGATCCATGTACAGATTCCTCATGACCACAATTTAGTGTTCTGGAATTCCCATTTTTACAATGTAATCCATAATTTGTTATGGTCCACAGAGTCGAATGCCTTATCATAGTCAATAAAACAGAGGTAAACATCTTTCTGTTATTCTCTGCTTTCAGCCAGGATCCATCTGACATCAGCAATGTATCCCTGGTTCCACGTCCTCTTCTAAATCCAGCTTGAATTTCTGGCAGTTCCCTGTTGGCATACTGCTGCAGCTGCTTTTGAATGATCTTCATCAAAAGTTTGCTTGCATATAGTATTAATAATATTGTTTGGTAATTTCTGCATTGGGTTGGATCACCTTTCTTGGAAGTAGGCATAAATATGCATCTCTTCCAGTTCATTGGGCAGGTAGCTGTCTTACAAATTTCTTGGCATAGACAAGTGACCACCTCCAGTGCTGCATCTGTTTGATGAAACATCTCAATTGGCATTCTGTCAATTCCCGAAATCTTGTTTTTCCCCAATGCCTTCATTGCAGCTTGGACTTCTTCCTTCAATGCACTTGGTTCCTGACCATATGTTGTCTCCTGAAATGGTTGAACATCAACCAATTCTTTTTGGTATAGTGCCTGTGTATTTGTTCCTTCTTCTTTTGATGCTTCCTGCATTGTTCAATATTTTCCCTGTAGAATCCTTTGGTATTGCAACTTGAGGCTTGAATTTTTTTTTTCAGCTTGAGAAATGCCGTGTCTTTCTTCCTAGCCTGTCTTAGTCTGGAAGCTCAGCTGAAACCTGTCATGGGTGACCCTGCTGGTATTTGAATACTGGTGGCATAGCTTCCAGCATCACAGCAACACACCAGACCGCACAATATGACAAACTGACAGAAGCATGCGGGTTGCTTTGGGTAATATTGATATTTTCACGTTGTTGTTTT
The DNA here is from genome assembly GCF_024166365.1 of Elephas maximus indicus. NCBI lineage: Eukaryota > Metazoa > Chordata > Mammalia > Proboscidea > Elephantidae > Elephas > Elephas maximus. The sequence continues at coordinate 87,326,797 of NC_064846.1, forward strand.
CCTATCCAAGAGCATTGTATGCTTTCCTGTTTATCTAAATCTCTTTTATTTTCTTGCAGGGGTGTTTTGTAGTTTTGTTTTTATAAGTCTTTTATATCCCTGGTTAGATTTATTCCTAAGTATTTTATCTTTTTGGAGGCTGTTGTAAATGGTATTTTTTTCCTGATTTCCTTTCACATTTTTCTTTGTTGGTGTAGAGGAAACCAACTGACTTTTGTATGTTGATCTTGTATCCTGCCATTTTGATGAATTCTTCTATTAGTTCCAATAGCTTCCTTGTGGAGTCCTTTGGATTTTCTATGTACAGGATTGTATCATCTGTGAATAGGGATAGTTTTACTTCTTCCTTACCGATGTGGAGGCTCTTCCTTTCCTTTTCTTGTCTTGTTGCTCTCACTAGGACTTCTAATGCAGTGTTGAATAAGAGTTATAATAAAAGGCATCCTTGTCTGTTCCTGTTCTAGGGGGAAACATTTTCAGATTCTCTTCTTTGAGGATAATGTTGGTTGCTGGTTTTGTATAAGTTCCCTTTATCATGTTGGGGAATTTCCCTTCTATTCTTATTTCGCTGAGAATTTTTTATCAGGAATGGGTGTTGGACTTTAACAAATGCTTTTCTGCATTGATTGATATGGTCATGTGATTATTTTCCTTGTTTTATTTATGTGATGGGACACTCATTTTCTAACGTTGAACCAACCTTGCATACCTGGTATGAATCCCACTTATTCTTTTTTTTTTGATATCCTGATAAATTCTACTGGTAGGATTTTGTTTAAGAATTTTGCATCTATATTCATAAGGTGTATTGGTCTCTAGTTTTCTTTTTTAGTGGTATCTTTATCTGGCTTTGGTATTAGGGTTATGCTGTCTTCATAGAATGAATTCAAGGGTATTACTTCTTTTTCTATGTTTTGGAATAGTTTAAGTAGAATTGGTGTAAACTCTTCTCTGAATGTTTGGTAGAATTCCTCAGTGAAGCTGTCTGGACTGGAGCTTTTTGTTTTGTTGTTGGGAGTTTTTTTTTTTTTTCTTTTTTGACCCCTTCAATTTCTTCTTTTGTTATGGGTCTGTTCAAATTTTTTACTTTATTTTGTGTTGGTTTAGGTAGGTGGTGTGTTTCTAGAAATTTATCCATTTCCTCTAGGTTTTCAGATTTGCTGAAGTGCAATTTTTTCGTAGTATTCTGTTATGTGCTTTTTTATTTCATTTTGTTCTATTTTAATGACACTCATTACATTTCTTGTTCAGATTATTTGCATCTTCTCCTGTTTTTCTTTTGTCAGTTTGGCCAGTGGTTTGTTGATTTTATTAACCCCTTCAAAAAAACAATTTTTAATCTGGTTGATTCTTTCTATTGTTTTTCTGTTCTTTGTTTCATTTATTTCTGGTCTAATTTTTTATTATTTTGTTTTTCTGGTGATTGTGGGACTCCTTTGCTCCTTTCTAATTGTTCAAGTTGTAGGGTTAATGTCTTGAGTTTTGTTCTTCTTTTTTGATGTGTGCCTTTGTTGCTATAAATTGATCTTTGAGCACTGCTTTTGCCATGTCCCAAAAGTTTTGGTAAGCTGTGCTTTCATTTTCATTTGATTCTAGGAATTTTTTTAAATCCATCTTTGATTTCTTCTGTTACCCAGTAGTTTTTAAGCAGGATGTTATTCAGTTTCTATTTATTAGATTTTTTTTCCTTTCTCTTCCTGTCATTGATCTATACTTTCATAGGATTGTTATCAAAGATTTTTAATTTGTTGAGGCTTGTTTTGTGGCCTAAAATGTGGTCGATTCTCGAGAATGATCCATGAGCATTGGAGAAGAATGTGTACTTTGCTGTTGTTGGGTGATGTGCACTGTATGTGTCTATGAGGTCAAGTTGCTTTATTGTAGTATTTAGATCTTCTGTGTCTTTGTTGAGTTTCTATCTAGTTTTTCTGTCATTTACTGAGTGGTGTGTTAAAGACTGCTAGTATTATTGTGGAAGTGTCTATTTCTCTTTTCAGTGCTGTTAGAGTTTAATGTTAGAGTTTTGGAACTCTGTCATTGGGTGCATATATGTTTATTATGGTTATGTCCTCTTGGTGAATTGAGCCTTTAATCATTATATAATGTCTTTCCTTGTCTTTTGTAGTGGATTTTGCTTTAAAATCTATTTTATCAAAAATTAATGTTGCTACTCCTGCTCTATTTTAGTTATTGTTTTCTCGATATATATTTTCCATCCTTTATGTTTTATTTTATGTATATCTTTATGTCTAAGGTCTGTCTCTTGCAGTCAGCATATTAAAGGGTCATTGGTTTTTTATCCATGCTGCCACTGTCTGTTTCTTACTGGTACATTTACATTCAATGTGATTATCTGTTCATATAGATATGCGTTTATTGCTGTCATTTTCTTGTTTTTATTTTTTGTGGTGTTGATGGTTTCTTCATTGTGCTTAATTTTCTGTGCTGATTTTGTGTGTGCATGTGCACGTGTGTGTGGCTTGTCTTTTCATTTCTTTTGTCATTTTTAGTTTTATGCGTACTGAATCTTTATGATTTCCTTCTTTTTATATTTTGATGAGTAGGTTTGTTGACTTTTTTGTGGTTACCCTGAAATTTACCATTACCTTCCTAAGTTTAAAGCAGCAGTTTATTTCTCAATATTACCTTGACTTTCTCTTCATATGGAAGTTGTAAACCTATACCTTTTTTCCCCCTTTATGTTTTCAAGTGGTTGTCAGTTACAGATTGACACCTCTGGTTTCCTGTTTCCATATTTTAGCTTTACTTTATTTTTGAGAGTTCTTTATCTAGGTTGATATCTGTCTGATGGTGTCATGTATTATAATCTTAGATTGTTGTCTGGTGTGCTATTAGTTTTCTGTCTGAAGGACTTCCTGTAATGTTTCTCGTAAAGTTGGTCTAATTTTTACAAATTCTTTTAATTTCTGTTTATCTGAAAATGTCCTAGTGTCACCATCATATTTGAAATGGTGTCAGTTTTTTCTTTCTTTCAAGGTTTTATATATATTATCCCATTGCTTTCTTGCCTGCATGGTTTCTACAGAGTAATCAGAACTTAGTCTTATTGATGTCCCTTTGTAGGTGATCTTTCATTTTTCCCAAGCTACTTTCAGGACTCTTTCTTTGTCTTTGGTTTTGGAAAGTTTGATTATGATATGTCTTTGGAGCTCTTCTATTGGGATCTATCCTGTCTGGGGTTTGTTGTGCTTCTTGTATGGTTATCTTTGGTCTTTCATGATATTAGGGAAGTTTTCTGTCAGAATATATCTGACAGTTCCCTATGTGCTTTTTGCTAACTCTTTGCCTTCTGGGATTTTGATCACTCATAAGTTATTACTCCTGATGGTGTCTCACATAACTCTTAGGCTTTCTTCATCCTTTTTTTTTTTATTCTGCCTCGAAAAGATTACTGTTAAAGGATTGGTCTTCTATTCGGCTGATCCTATATTCCATTGTTTCAGTTCTACTACCCTAACTTTCCTTTGAGTAGTCAGTTTCTGCAATTTGATGATAAGCTTCTGGATTTCAAGTTGCTGTTTCTCTATTGTTTCCAGATGTCTATTTTGTCATTTTGTCCTTGCATTGTTTCCCTAAGTTCTTCTAGAGTTTTGTTTGTGCTTTCCTTGATTTTGTCTGTGTTTTCCTTGATTCCTTTGAGGACCCTATACATTACCTTTTTGAACTACTTATCATGAAGCTCCATTACATTTTCTTCCTCAGGGAGAATTTCTGGTTTCCAGTTTCTTCCATGTCTTTTCATAGCTTGATAGCTCATATATAGTGCCAGAAAAAGAGCCCCTCCAGTTGGAAGGCACTCAAAAGATGACTGGGGAAAAGCTGTCTTCTCAAAGTAGAGCCAATTTTAATGACGTGGATGAAATCAAACTTTAGGGACCTGCATTTGCTGATGTGTCATGGCTCAAAATGAGAAGAAACAGCTGCAGACATCTATTAATAATTGGAACTTGGAATGTACAAAGTATGAACCTAGGAAAATTGGAAGTAATCAAAAACGAAATGGAACACATAAACATCGATATCCTAGGCATTAGTGGGCTGAAATGGACTAGTATTGGCCATTGTGAATCAGATGATCATATGGTCTACTATGCCGGGAATGACAAATTGAAGAGGAATGGCATCACGTTTATTATCAAAAAGAACCTTTGAAGCTCTATCTTGAAGTACAATGCTGTCAGTGATAGGATAATACCCACACACCTGTAAAGATGACCAATTAATACGACTATTATTCAAATATACACATCAACCACTAATGCCAAAGATGAGGAAGTTGAAGATTTTTACTGAGATCTGCAGTCCGAAATTGATTAAACATGCAATCAAGATGCATTGATAATTACTGGGTGATTGGAATGCAAAAGTTGGAAATGAAGAAGGATCAGTAGTTGGAAAATATGGCCTTGTTGATAGAAATGATGCCAGAGACCACATGATAGAATTTTTCAAGACCAAGGACTTCTTTATTGCAAATACCTTTTTTTCAACAACATAAACAGTTACTATACACATGGACCTCACCAGATGGAAAACACAGGGATCAAATCAACTATATCTGTGGAAAGAGACTATAGAAAAGCTGAATATCATCAGTCAGAACAAGGCCAGGGGCCGAATACAGAACAGGTTATCAATTGGTTATATGCAAGTTCAAGTTAAAGCTGAAGAAAATTAAAATAAGTCCATGAATGCCTAGTTACAATCTTGAGTATACCCCACCTGATATTGGAGACCATCTCAAGAATAGATTTGATGCATTGAACACTAATTATCAGACATGTTGTGGGATGACATCAAGGACATCATACATGAAGAAAGCAAAAAAGCAAAAGGACATTAAAAAAGACAGGAAAGAAAGAAAAGAGCAAAATGGATGTTAGAAGAGACTCTGAAACTTGCTCTTGAATGTAGAGTAGCTAAAGTGAATGGAAGAAATGATAAAACAGCTGAACAGAAGATTTCAAAGGGTAGCTGGAGAAGATGAAGTAAAGTATCATAATGGCATGTGCAAAGACCTGGAGTTAGAAAACCAAAAGGGAAGAACACACTCGGCATTTCTCAAGCTGAAAAAAACGAAGAAAAAATTCAAGCCTCGAATTGCAAATTTGAAGAATTCCATGGGCAAAATGGAGCCCTTGTCACAGAGTGGTTTAAGAGCTCAGCTTCTAACCAAAAGGTCAGCAGTTCGAATCCACCAGCCACTGACCGAAAACATTATGAGATCATCCTACCCTGCCCTATATAGGGTCATTATGAATTGGAATCAACTGGATCTCAGCTGGTATTATTTTAATGGGCAAAATATTGAACAACGAAAGAAGCATCAAAAGCAGATGGAAGGAATACACGGAGTTACTGTACCAAAAGAATTGGTCAATGTTAACCATTTCAGGGGCTAGCATATGATCAAAAACTGATGGTCTTAAAGGAAGAAGTCCAAGCTGTTATGAAGGCACTGCCAAAAAACAAGAATCCAGGAATTGACGGAATACCAATTTAGATGTTTCAACAAAACGATGCAGTACTGGAGGTACTCACTTTTCTAGGGCAAGAAATTTAAAAGACAGCTACCTGACCAACTGACTGCAAGAGATCCATATTTGTGGCCATTCCAAAGAAAGGTGATACAACAGAATGTGGAAATTATAGAGCAATTTTTTATCATTAATATCACACACAAGTAAAATTTTGCAGCAGGTCATTCAAAAGTGGTTGCAACAGTACATCGACAAGGAACTGCCAGAAATTCAAGTTGGATTTAGAAGAGGAATTGGAACTGGGGCTTAGAACTTGCTGATGTCAGATGGATCTTGGCTAAAGTCAGAGAATGCCAGATAGATGTTTATCTGTGTTTTATCAACTATGCAAAGGTATTTGACTGTGTGAATCATAACAAATTATGGATAGCATTACAAAGAATGGAAATTCCAGAACAGTTCATTGTGTTCATGAGAAATCTGTACATAGTCCAAGAGGCAGTTGTTGGAACAGAACAAGTGGATGCTGCGCGATTTAAAATCATGAAAGGTGTGTGTCAGGGTTGTATCCTTTCACCATACGTATTCAATCTGTATGCTAGACAAATAATTGGAGAAGCTGGACTATATGAAGAATAAGGAGGCATCAGGATTGGAGAAAGACTCATTAACAGCCTGTGGTATGCAGATGAGTGAATCTTACTTGTTAAAAGTGAAGAGGACTTGAAGCACTTACTGATGCAGATCAAAGACCACAGTATGGATTACACCACAGCACTAAGAAAAAAAAATCCTCACAACTGAAACAATAAGCAACATCATGATAAACGGAGAAAAGATTGACATTGTCAAGGATTTCATTTTATTTTAATCCACAATCAACGCCCAGGAAAGCAGTAGTCAAGAAATCAGATGACGTATTGCACTGGGCAAATCTGCTGAAAAAAAAGACCTCTGTAATGTGTTAAACTAGCCTTGGTGGCTTAGAGATTAAGAGCTCAGGTTGCTAATGAAAAGGTTGGCAGTTCAAACCCACCAGCTGCTTCTTAGAAATCCTACAGGACAGTTCTAATCTTTCCCGTAGGATTGCTATGACTTGGAATCAACTAGATGGCAATGGGTTTTTTTTTTTAATTAACTTTTATTGAGCTTCAAGGGAACGTTTACAAATCCAGTCAGTCTGTCACATATAAGTTTATATACATCTTACTCCGTACTCCCACTTGCTCTCCCCCTAATGAGTCAGCCCTTCCGGTCTCTCCTTTTGTGACAATTTTGCCAGCTTCCAACTCTCTCTATCCTCCCATCCCCCCTCCAGACAGGAGATGCCAACACAGTCTCAAGTGTCCACCTGATATAATTAGCTCACTCTTCATCAGCATCTCTCTCCTACCCACTGTCCAGTCCCTTTCATGTCTGATGAGTTGTCTTCGGGGATGGTTCCTGTCCTGGGCCAACAGAAGGTTTGGGGACCATGACCGCCGGGATTCCTCTAGTCTCAGTCAGACCATTAATTATGGTCTTTTTATGAGAATTTGAGGTCTGCATCCCACTGATCTCCTGCTCCCTTGGGGGTTCTCTGTTGTGCTCCCTGTCAGGGCAGTCATCGATTGTGGCCGGGCACCAACTAGTTCTTCTGGTCTCAGGATGATGTAGGTCTCTGGTTCATGTGGCCCTTTCTGTCTCTTGGGCTCTTAGTTGTCATGTGACCTTGGTGTTCTTCATTCTCCTTTCCTCCAGGTGGGTTGAGACCAATTGATGCATCTTAGATGGCCGCTTATTAGCATTTAAGACCCCAGACGCCACATTTCAAAGTGGGATGCAGAGTGTTTTCATAATAGAATTATTTTGCCAATTGACTTAGAAGTCCCCTTAAACCATGGTCCCCAAACCCTCGCCCTTGCTCCACTGACCTTTGAAGCATTCATTTTTCCCAGAGACTTCTTTGCTTTTGGTCCAGTCCAATTGAGCTGACCTTCCATGTATTGAGTGTTGCCCTTCCCTTCACCTAAAGTAGTTCTTATCTACTAATTAATCAGTAAAAATCCCTCTCCCACCCTCCCTCCCTCCCCCCTTCGTAACCACAAAAGTATGTGTTCTTCTCAGTTTATACTATTTCTCAAGATCTTATAATAGTGGTCTTATACAATATTTGTCCTTTTGCCTCTGACTAATTTTGCTCAGCATAATGCCTTCCAGGTTCCTCCATGTTATGAAATGTTTCACAGATTCGTCACTGTTCTTTATCGATGCGTAGTATTCCATTGTGTGAATATACCACAATTTATTTACCCATTCATCCGTTGATGGACACCTTGGTTGCTTCCAGCTTTTTGCTATTGTAAACAGAGCTGCAATAAACATGTGTGTGCATATATCTGTTTGTTTGAAGGCTCTTGTTTCTCTAGGGTATATTCCAAGGAGTGGGATTTCTGGTTTGTATGGTAGTTCTATTTCTAACTGTTTAAGATAATGCCAGATAGATTTCCAAAGTGGTTGTACCATTTTACATTGCCACCAGCAGTGTATGAGAGTTCCAATCTCTCCGCAGCCTCTCCAACATTTATTATTTTGTGTTTTTTGGATTAATGCCAGCCTTGTTGGAGTGAGATGGAATCTCATCGTAGTTTTAATTTGCGTTTCTCTAATGGCTAATGATCGAGAGCATTTTCTCATGTATCTGTTAGCTGCCAGAATATCTTCTTTAGTGAAGTGCGTGTTCATATCCTTTGCCCACTTCTTCATTGGGTTGTTTGTCTTTTTGTGGTTGAGTTTTGACAGAATCATATAGATTTTAGAGATCAGGCGCTGGTCGGAGATGTCATAGCTGAAAATTCTTTCCCAGTCTGTAGGTGGCCTTTTTACTCTTTTGGCGAAGTCTTTAGATGAGCATAGGTGTTTGATTTTTAGGAGCTCCCAGTTATCTGGTTTATCTTCTGCATTTTTGGTAATGTTTTGTATTCTCTTTATGCCTTGTATTAGGGCTCCTAGGGTTGTCCCTATTTTTTCTTCCATGATCTTTATCATTTTAGTCTTTATGTTTAGGTCTTTGATCCACTTGCAGTTAGTTTTTGTGCTTGGTGTGAGGTATGGGTCCTGTTTCATTGTTTTGCAAATGGATATCCAGTTATGCCAGCACCATTTGTTAAAAAGACTATCTTTTCCCCAATTAACTGGCACTGGACCTTTGTCAAATATCAGCTGCTCATATGTGGATGGATTTATATCTGGGTTCTCAATTCTGTTCCACTGGTCTATGTGTCTGTTGTTGTACCAGTACCAGGCGTTTTGACTACTGTGGCTGTATAATAGGTTCTGAAATCAGGTAGAGTGAGGCCTCCCACTTTCTTCTTCTTTTTCAGTAATGCTTTACTTATCCGAGGCTTCTTTCCCTTCCATATGAAGTTGGTGATTTGTTTCTCTATCACCTTAAAAAATGACATTGGAATTTGGATCGGAAGTGCATTGTATGTATAGATGGCTTTTGGTAGAATAGACATTTTTACTATGTTAAGTCTTCCTATCCATGAGCAAGGTATGTTTTTCCACTTAAGTAGGTCCTTTTTAATTTCCTGTAGTAGAGCTTTGTAGTTTTCTTTGTATAGGTCTTTTACATCTTTGGTAAGATTTATTCCTAAGTATTTCAACTTCTTGGGGGCTACTGTGAATGGTATTGATTTGGTTATTTTCTCTTCGATATTCTTTTTGTTGATGTAGAGGAATCCAAGTGATTTTTGTATGTTTATCTTATAACCTGAGACTCTGACAAACTCTTCTATTAGTTTCAGTAGTTTTCTGGAGGATTCCTTAGGGTTTTCTGTGTATAAGATCATGTCATCTGCAAATAGAAATAATTTTACTTCCTCCTTGCCAATCCGGATGCCCTTTATTTCTTTGTCTAGCCTAATTGCTCTGGCTAGGACTTCTAGCACAATGTTGAATAAGAGCGGTGATAAAGGGCATCCTTGTCTGGTTCCCGTTCTCAAGGGAAATGCTTTCAGGTTCTCTGGCAATGGGTTTTTAATATATTAAAATGCAAAGATGTACCTTGAAGACTAAGGTGGACCTGACCCAAGCCATGCTATTTTTTTCTTTTTTATTGGGCTTTAAGTGGAAGTTTCCAGCTCAAGTTTCTTATACAAAAATTTATGTATACAACGTTATGTGACCCTAGTTGCTATCCCTATGTCAGCACACTCTTTTCCACCCCAGATTTCCAGGGTCCATTCAACCAGCTCCTGTCCCTTTCTGCCTTCTCATCTTGCCTCCAGACAAGAGACGCCCATTTAGTCTCATGTATCTACTTGAACTAAGAAGCACACTCTTCATGAATATCATTTTATGCCTTATAGTCCAGCCTAATCTTTGTCTGAAGAGTTGGCTTCTGGAATGCTTTTGGTTCTGGGTTAACCGAGAGTCCTGGAGCCATGTCTTCTGGGGTACTTCAAGTCTCAGTCAGACTATTAAGTTTGGTCTTTTTACCAGAATTTGAGTTCTACACCCCACTTTTCTCCTGCTCCATCAGGGACTCTGTTGTATTCCGTGTCAGGGCAGTATTTGGTGGTGGCTGGGCACCATCTAGTTCTTCTGTCTCAGGCTGATGGAGTGTCTGTTTTATGTGACCCTTTTTATTTCTTGGGCTCATATCTTCCTTGTGTCTTTGGTGTTCTTCATTCTCCTTTGCTCCAGGTGGGTTGGGACAAACCGATGCATCTCAGATAGACGCTCGCTAGCTTTTAAGACCCCAGACGCCACTCACCAAAGTGGGATGCAGAACATTTTCTTAATAAACTTTACACCAGTTGACGTAGATGTACCCTGAAACCATGGTCCCCAGACCACCACCCCTGCTACTCTGTCCTTCAAAGTGTTTGTTTGTATTCAGGAAACATCTTAGCTTTTGGATTAGTCCAGTTGTGATGAGTTCCTCTATATTGTGTATTGTCCTTCCCTTCACCTAAAATAATTCTTGCCTACTACCTTAGTCAATACCCCTCTCCTTCCTTCCCTCCCCACTCTTGTAACCATCAAAGAATGTTTTCTTCTGTGTTTAAACTGTTTCTTGAGTTCTTGTAATAGTGGTCTCATGCAATACTTGTCCTTTTGCAACTGACTAATTTTACTCAGCATAATACCTTCCAGATTCCTCCACATTATGAGATGTTTCACGGATTCATCATTGTTCTTTATCTTTGTGCAGTATTCCATTGTGCAAATATACCATAATTCGTTATCCATTCATCCGTTGATGGGCACCTTGGCTGTTTCCATCTTTTTGCTATTGTAAACAGTGCTGCAATGAACATGGGTGTGCATATATCTGTTCGTGTAAAGGCTCTTATTTCTCTAGGATATATTCCAAAGAGTGGGGTGCTGGATTGTGTAGTACTTCTATTTCTAGCTTTCCAAGGAATCCACAAATCAATTTCCAAAGAGGTCGTATCATTTTACATTCCCACCAGCAGTGTATAAGTGTTCCAGTCTCCTCAACCTCTCCAAAATTTTTGTTTTTGGATTGATGCCAGCCTTGTTGGGGTGAGATGGTGTCTCATGTTAGTTTTGATTTACATTTCTTTAATGGCTAATGATCATGAGCATTTCCTCATGCACCTGTTAGCCACCTGAATGTCTTCTTTGATGAAGTCCCTATTCATATCCTTTGCCCTTTTTTTATTTGGGTTATTTGTGTTTTTGTTGTTGAGGTTTTGTAGTATCTTTTAGGTTTTCAAGATTAGATACTGCTCAGATTTGTCATAGCCAAATTTTTTTCCCAGTCTGTAGGTAGTCTTTTTACTCTTTTGGTGAAGTCTTTGGATGAGTGTAAGTGTTTGATTTTTAGGAGCTCCCAGTTATCTAGTTTCTCCTCTGGTGTTTGTGCATTGTTAGTAACATTTTGTATGCAGTTTATGCCATGTATTAGGGTTCCTACCATTGTCCCTATGTTTTCTTCCATGATATTTATCATTTTAGATTTTGTATTTAGGCCTTTGATCCATTTTGAGTAAGTTTTTGCTCATGGTGTGAGGTATGGGCCTTATTTCATTTTTTTGCAGATGGATATCCAGTTCTGTCAGCACCATTTGCTAAAGAGACCATCTTTTCCCCACTTAACAGACTTTGGGCCTTTATCAAATATCAGCTGCTTATAGGTGGATGAATTTATGTCTGGATTTTCAATTCTGTTTCATTGGTCTATGTATCTGTTGTTATACCAGTACCAGGCCGTTTTGACTACTGGCAGTATATATAAAAAAAAAAAAAAAAAGGCAGTATAATAGGTTCTAAAATCCAGTGGTATAAGTCCTCCCACTTTGTTCTTCGTTTTTAGCAATGCTTTACTTATCTGGGGCCTCTTCCCTTTCCATATGAACCTGGTAATTTGTTTCTCCATCTCATTGAAAAATGCCACTGGAATTTGGATTGGGATTGCATCGTATGTGTAGATTGCTTTGGGTAGCATCTCATGTACTTTGGACATGTTCTCAGGAGGGACCAGTCCCTGGAGAAGGACGTCATACTTGGTAAAGTGGAGGGTCAGCAAAAAAGAGGGAGACCCTCGATGGGATGGATTGAGACAGTGGCTGCAAAAGTGGGCTCAAACATAACAATAATTGTGAGGATGGCGTTTTGTTCTGGTGTGCATAATGTAGCTATGAGTTTTGTTCTGTTTTGTTTTGTTCTGTTCTGGTGTGCATAGTGTAGCTATGAGTTGGAACCAACGCCAACACTACCTAACAACAACAACAATAGTTTTGCCTTTTCCAGCATGTCATACTGTTGGAATCATATATATGTAGATTTTTAAAACTGGCTTTTTTAACTGAGCAAATGTGCTTTTAAATTTCTTCCATGTGTTTTCATAGCTTGATAGCTCATTTTTTATTGCTATATAATACTCCATTATATGCATGTACCACATTTTTTAACCATTTACCTATCGAAGAACATCCTAGTTGCTTCCAAATATTGACAATTATAAATAAAGCTGCTATAAACATTCACGTGCAAGTTTTTATGTGGACACGGGTTTGCAAATTATTTGGGTAAATATTCAGCTGCGTGTCTTAGTCTGGGTTCTCTAGAGAAGCAAAACCAGTGAAGAGTGTAAATATATAGAGACAGATCTTTGTATCAAAGAAATGGCTCCTGCTGTTGTAGAGGCTGGAAAGTTTCAAGACTGTGGGTTAAGCTGTAGGCTTCCCCTGACTCACATAGCTGCAGGGGCTGGTGAACCCAAGATTGGCAGGTCACACAACAGGCCTCTGGCTCAAAGGTTGTGGAGGCCAATGAATCTCAAGATAGGCAGCTGAACAGGAGCCAGCTGCAGGATCCAGAGCAAGCAAAAGTCTGAAAGTCCACCCATATTGGATGTAGGCTACATCCCTAAGGAAACTTCCCTTCAATGGATTGGCTCATCATAATAGATCTCATGGTGATTACATTGTATCAGATCTCGTTGTGGAGGTGATTACACCAGTACTTAGCAGCTGAATTATGTCATACCTACCAAACCACTGGGAATCATGGCCCAGCCATGTTGACACACAACCATAAACATCACAGAGTGCAATGGCTGTATAGTATGGTAAGTCTGTGTTTAACTGTACCAGAACATCTTCCAAAATATCTGTACCATTTTGCATTCCCATCAGCAATGTTGTCTTTATTTTGCATTTGGGCCATTGCAATAGTTGTGTAGTGATATCTCATTGTTGTTTTAACTTGCAATTCCCTAATGACACATAGTATTGACCATCTTTTCATATGCTTATTTACCATATGTATATCTTCTTTTGTGAGGTATCTGTAAATGTGTTTTGCCCATTTTTTAATTGGGTTGTTTTCTTACTGTTAAGTTTTAAGAGTTCTGTGTATATTTTGGAAGCAAGACCTTTATCAGATAATAGTTTGCAAATATTTTCTCCCAGTCTGTGGCTTGTCTTTTCATTCTCTTAAAAATGTTTTTGACAGAGCAGCATTTTTTAATTTTAATTAAGTCCAACTTACTGATTTTTCTTTTTTTATAGATTATGTTTTTGTTGTTGTATCTAAAAAGTCATTGCCAACCCCAACTATCAGACAGATTGAGAGCCACAACCCCAGTTCTTCAGAATAAGGTTCATATTAATCCCTCTGGCACTAGCACTGACATCAAGAATGAAGGCTGCCGTCCTCATGGTCACTCCTTATCTGGGATGTGGGGGATGGCAGTATGACATTTTAAAAGGCCACAGCTTTCACAGACCCCAAAGCAGGATTTTTTTTTTTTTTTTTACCAAAGTCTTCCACTGGCTGTTGTCAGTTTTTAGGTAAATTTTAGAGTTCTGCAGAAATTGATTCTGACAGTTTGCCAATTTATTAGTTGCTTCGTGAGAGGGACTGAGGTATGGAGTTCCATACTCTGACATTTTTTGTAACATCTCCAGCTTTCTTTTTATTACTTTTATAGTTGGAAACAAAATTATATGCAAAGAACATAAGGGGGAATTAAAAAAGGAATATCAATTTAATCAATGGAATATATATATGTATACATTGTAAGTTAGTAAGTTTAATTTCAATTAGTCATTATAATTTTAAAAGGCTGTAATTAGGTGAATTTCTTTAGTTATTTAAATAATTTGTTTTACTTTAGTTTTGTCCACTTAGTTTCAGGTGAACTGGGCCTGATTATGCTTAGTTATCATAGTTCAGTAAGAAAATCAGTTGAGCATAAAGGCTGGAATTTCAATAGTTCCCTCCTTGTAGGATGCCCATTACTCACAATAATTTTTTTAAGTCATAAGTAATTCCATCCCAATTATATAAACACGGTTTTTCCTTAATGGAGGCCTGAGTCATAAAAAAGCATTCTTAGGGCTTCATCTATTTCATGACAACATTATATCTGAAAATGAAACATACAACCAGGTGATTGCATTTTAAACTTAGAGTCCAAGGCTTGCTTGAACATACTCCATGTATGTAGCTACATTTCTGTGTATTTAAATGCACACATTCTTACAGAATATGTATATATATATATATATATATTTTTATATATATATATATATATACACACATATGTGTGTGGGGGTGTAATTTCTAATCAATAAGATAGAAAGGAAAAAAAGAGAGATCTTGCGTAGATAGAGGCATAAATTGGAGTGATGCAGCTACCAGAAAGTGGAAGAAGCACGGAGCAGATTGTCCTATGGAGACTTCAGAGAGGGCATAGCCCTGTTGATAACTTCATTCAGAATTCTGGCCTTCAGAACTGTAAGTTTTTTTTTTTTTTACTTTAAGACACTATATTTGTGGTAATTTGTTACAGAAGTCCTAGGAAACTAATACAACCAGCAACTTAGAATTCTACATCCAATGAAATTGTCCTTCAATAGTGAAGGAAAAATAAAAACTTTCTCAAATAAACAAAAACAGAAGGAATTCATCAATGGAAAGAAAGTTATACAGGTGAGAAATGGATTTACATAAAAAGAGGAAGAGCGCTGAAAAAGGAATAAATGAAGGTAAACTGAAATCTTTTTTTTCTTATTAGTAGATCTAGTAGACACTATTTGTTCAAAGTAATAATAGTAAAAATATATTGATCATTATAGAATATGGATATGTAAAATAAATGACAGTAACGTTGTAAAAGACTGAATGGAGGAGTTCAGGATATTGTGTTATAAGCTATCTACACAACGAGTGAAATGTTATAATACTATGTGAAAATGGACTTGGATTCCTTATAAATATATATTTCAAACTCCAGGGCAACAAATTCTTAAAAGAAGTACAATTCATATGCTAAGAGAGGAGAGAAAATGGAATCATATACAATGTTCATTTTAAACAAGACAAGGAAGAAAATAGAGGAAGGTAAAAAGAAATAAAGAACAAGTAAAAGCATATAAATATTAATCCAACTATATCTGTAATCATTTTATATGTGAGTGGTGTAAATGCACCAATTAAAAAGGGATTGCGAGAGTGGATTAAAAAAAAAGAACTCACCCAACTATATGTTGTCTTCCAAAATCCACTTTAAACTTAAAGACACAGATATGTTAAGAGTAAAGGGATAAAGAAAGGTATACCGTGCTAACAAGAATTAAAAAGAAAACTGGAGTAGCTCTATTAATTTCAGACAAAACAGACTTCAGAACAAAGAACATTATCAAGGATAAAGAGGGCATCTCATAATGATAAAGTTGTCAATTATCCAAGAAGATGTAACAACTTTTAATGTGTATGCACCTAATAACAAAGCATGAAAATACATGAAATAGAAACTGATAGAAGTACAAAGAGAAATAGACAAGTCTACTATTATAGTTGGAGACTTAATATCCCTCTTTCAGTAACTGATAGTTCAAACAGGCAGAAAATCATTAAGTATACATTCGACTTGAATAGTACTACCAACAACACTAGACCTAATGGACATTTATAGAACACTCCATCCAACAATAGAACATAAATTCTTCTTAGGTTCACATGGAACATTCAGAAGGACAGACTACATTCTGAGCCGTAAAACACACTTTCAATGTTAAAAGAGTTAAAATCTTACAAAATACGTCTTAGACTCAAATGGAATTAAACTAGAAATTTTTAACAAAAAGATAGCTGAAAGAAAAGTATTTGTAGATTAAACACCTCACTTCTGATTAGCACATTGGTTGCAGAAGTCTGAAGAGTAATGAAAAATATTTCAAACTAAATAAAAATACAACTTCCCCAAATTTGTGGAATGCAATAAAAGCAGTGCTTAAAGGGAGATTTATAGCATTGAATATATGTATTAGAAAAAAAGAAAGTTCTAAAATTATTAACCTAAGCTTTCCCCTTAGGCCTGTAAAGAAAGAAGAGAAATATAAGCCTAAAGTAAGTTAAAAACAGAAAAACAGTAGAGAAAATCAATGAAACCAAAACCTGTTTTTTTTTTAAGTATTAATGAAATTGATCGATACCTAGACAAGCTAACAAAGAATGAATAGACAAGAAAAAAATTGCTAATATCAGAAATGACAGAGACGCCATCACTATTGCTTCCAGGGATATTAAAAGGATAAAAGTGTACTATTAACAACTCTATGACCACAAATGTGATAACTTAGTTGAAATGGAGCAACTTCTCGAAAGAGTCAATCTGAGTAGGCCAACATCTATTAAATAAATTTAATCAATAAATAATAGTGTTTTAAAAAAAAAAACACCAGGCCCAGATTGTTTTACTGATCAATCCGACCAAACATTTAAGGAAGAAATGATACTAATTATCTACAATCTCTTCTAGAAACAGAAACAGTGGTAGCACTTACTAAATTATTCTATGAGACAGGAATTACCCTGATACAAAAAACACATAATGAACACATAAGAAAGGAAATCTGCAGACCAATATCACTCATGAACATTAATGTAAAATGGTGAACAAAATATTAGATAATTGGTTTCAAGAATGTATAGAAATCATACACCATCAAGTTTGATTTATTCCTGGTTTATAAGGTTGGTTTAACATTTGAAAATAAATTAATGTAATCCACCAAGTCAACAGGCTAAAGAAGACAAATCATATGATCATATCAATAGATGCAGAAAAAACATTTAACAAAATCCAACACTTATTCAAGATATAAAATCCCAACTAACTAGGAATAGAGAACTGCCACAATCTGATAAAAACAATCTACAAAATTCTACAGCTAACTTCATACTTAAGGGTGAGAAGCTGGATCTTTTCTCCTTAAGGTCAGGAAAAAGGTGGGGTAGATAGATGAGTAAGCAAGGTACACACGAGCTTACATTAGTAAGGTATGCACCACTTTACTTGTGTTTACTTACTAATCTGTAGTGCACAATTTCTCATGGGTTTCACCACATCTTTGATCAAAATCATGTGAAATAGTGCACTACAGATTAGTAAGTAAGCAAAAGTAAGCCCATGCTTACCTTCCTTATCAGGTAATCTGTCTTTGTGAACAAGGCATAGATGCCCCCTCTCACCAATCTAGGAAAATTGGAAATTGGGAAAAATGAAATGGAGCACATGAAGATCTATGTCCTAGGCATTAATGACCTGAAACAGACTAGTATTGGTCATTTCGATTTGGACAATCATATGGTCTACTATGGCGGGAATGACAACTTGAAGAGGAATGGCGTTGCATTCATCTTCACAAAGAACATTTCAAGATCTAACCTGAAGGACAATGCTGTCAGTGACAGGATAATATCCATACACCCACAAGGAAGACCACTTAATACAACTTATTCAAATTTACGCACCAACCACTAAGGCCGAAGATGAAGAAATTGAAGATTTTTACCAAATTCTGCAGTCTGAAATTGATTGAATATGCAATCAGGATGCATTGATAATTACTGGTGATTGGAATGTGAAAGTTGGAAACAAAGAAGAAGGATCTGTAGTTGGAAAATATGGCCTTGGTGATAGAAACAATGCTGGAGATTGCAGTATTGAATTTTTCAAGACCAATGACTTCTTCATTGTAAATACCTTTTTTCTCCAACATAAAAGGTGCCTATACACATGGACCTTGTCAGATGGAATAAACAGGAATCAAATTGACTACATCTGTGGAAAGAGATGATGGAAAAGCTCAATATCATCAGTCAGAACAAGGCCAGGGACAGACTGCAGATCAGACCATCAATTACTCACATGCAAGTTCAAGGTGAAACTGAAGAAAATTAGAACAAGTCGAAGACAGCCAAAGTATGACCTTGAGTATATCCAACCTGAATTTAGAGACCATCTCAAGAATGGATCAGAGAGGATCCTAACCAAAGCTGCAGAGGTGTGTCCTTTGCTGAACCACAGAAAAATTGTCATTTTTTATTTATGCTATTCTAAATTAAAAAAAAATTTTTAATAGGTGTGTAGTAATATGTCATCATAGTTTTTTTTTTTTCTAAGAATGTTTTATTGTGTTTTTGGTGAAAGTTGACACTGTAAATTAGGTTCCCATTTGACAATTTCTATACAAATTAGAACAAGTCCACCAGAGCCAAAATAAAACCTTGAGTATATCCCACCTGAATTTAGAGACCATCTCAAGAATTGATTTGACACGTTGAACACTAATGACCAAAGGTCAGATGAGTTGTGGAATGATGTCAAGGGCATCATACATGAAGAAAGCAAGAAGTCATTGAAAAAAACAGGAAAGAAAGAAAAGACCAAGATGGTTATCAGAGGAGAACTGAAACTTGCTCTTAAAAGTCGAGGAGCTAAAGCAAAAGGAAAAAATGATGAACTAAAAGAGCTGAACAGAAGACTTCAAAGGGTGGCTCAAGAAGACAAAGTAAAGTATTATGATGACATGTGCAGAGATCTGGAGATAGAAAACCAAAAGGAAAGAACACGCTCGGCATTTCTCAAGCTGAAAGAACTGAAGAAAAAATTCAAGTCTTGAGTTGCAATACTGAAAGGTTCTACAGGGAAAATATTAAACAACGCAGGAAGCATCAAAAGAAGGTGAAGGAGTATACAGAGTCACTATACCAAAAAGAATTGGTCGGTGTTCAACCATTTCAGGAGGTAGCATATGATCAGGATCCAATGGTACTGAAGGCAGAAGTCCAAGCTGCACCAAAGATGTTGTTGAAAAACTTGGCTCTGGGAATTGACAGAATACCAACTGAGATGTTTCAACAAACGATGTGGCACTGGAAGTGCTCACTTGTCTATGCCAAGAAATTTGGAAAAAATCTACCTGGCCAACCAACTGGAAGAGATTCATATTTATGCTTATTCCCAAGAAATGTGATCCAGTCAAATGCAGAAATTATCAAACAATATCATTAATATTACATGCAAGCAAAATTTTGTTGAAGATCATTCAAAAGCAGCTGCTGCAGCAGTATTTTGACAGGGAACTGCCAGAAAGTCAAGTTGGATTTAGTGGAGGACATGGAACCAGGGATAACATTGCTGATGTCAGATGGATCCTGGCTGAAAGCAGAGAATACCAGAAAGATGTTTACCTGTGTGTTATTGACAATGTAAAGACATTAGGCTGTGTGGGTCATACCAAATTATGGAAAACATTGTGGAGAATGGGAATTCCAGAACACTTAATTGTGCTTATGAGGAATCTGGGCATGGATCAAGAGGCAGTCGTTCAACAGAACATGGGGATACTGCATGGTTTAAAGTCAAGAAAGGTGTGCATCAGGGTTGTATTCTTTTACCATACCTATTCAATCTGTATGCTGAACAAATAATCTGAGGAGCTGGACTATAGGAAGAACAATGGGGCATTAGGATTGGAGGAAGACTTATTAACAACTTGTGTTATGCAGATGACACAAACATGCTTGCTGAAAGTGAAGAGACTTGAAGCACTTACTGATGCAGATCAAAGACCATAGCCTTCAGTACAGATTACACCTCAACATAAAGAAAACAAAAATCCTCACAACTGGGCCAATAAGCAACATCGTGGTAAATGGAGAGGAGGTTGAGGCTGTCAAGGATTTCATTTTACTTGGATCCACATTCAACACCCATGGAAGCAGCAGTCAAAAAAATCAAAAAACACATTGCTTTGGGCAAATCAGCTGCAAAAGATGTCTTTAAAGTGTTGAGAAGCAAGGATGCCACTCAAGCCATGTCATATGTATGCCTCATATGTATGCGAATGCTGGACATTGAACAAGGAAGGCAGAAAAAAAAATTGATATCTTTGAATTGTGGTGTTGGAGAAGAATATTGAATATACCATGGACTGCCAAAAAAATGAACAAATCTGCATTGGAGGGATCATCATGCTTGGTAGGGAGTCATTTAAAAAAATGAAGACCCTCTACAAGACGGATTGACACAGTGGCTGCAACAATGGGTTCAAGCACAGCAAAAATTGTGAGGATGGTGCATGACTGGGCAGTGTTTCGTTCTGTTGTGCATAGGGTCTTTATGAGTAGGAACTGACTGGATGGCACCTAACAGCAACAACTAATCCAGTTTAACACCACAATGGAAATCCTAGCTAAATGTGATAAGACAAGAAAAGGAAATAAATGATATACACATTGGTAAAGAAGAAATAATAATACTGTCTTTTTTCCACAGATGGCATCTTAGGTTAGGTTCTCTAAAGAAGTAAAACCATTTATACATGTATGTGTGTGTGTGTGTGCGTGTACTTAGAGAGATTTATATCAAGGAAATGGCTCAAATGATTGTAGAGGCTGGAAAGCCTCAAGTCTATGTGTCAGGCATCAGGCTGGAGGCTTCTCCTGACTCATGTAGCGGCAGGGGCTGACGAACCCAAGTTTGGCAGGTCCAACAGAAGGCTGGTGGCTCACAGGTTGCGGAGGCTCATGAATCCAAGATCAGCAGGCAAAGTGGCAGGCTGCTGGTTCAAGTCCCAAGAACCAGAATCCAGATGATAAGGAGCCGAATGCAGGCCACAGAGCAGAGCAAAAGCCAGTGAGCTTTGCCAGAATGTCCATATATACTGGATGCAGGCCATACCCACTAGGAAACCCCCTTTCTACTGATTGACTGCTCATAGAAGATCTCATCATAGAGGAGATTATATTATATCAGATGCCACCATGGAGCCGATTACATCATCACATAACTGCAAACTACTGAGAATCATGGCCCATGCAAGTTGACACACAACTGTAACCATCACAGATGGAATGCTTACTTATGTATAAAATCACAAAGTATCAACAACAAAAACAAATCTCTAGAAACTAGCAATTATAGTAAGGCCTCAGGATACAAGGTTGATATACAAAAACCAACCGCTTTTCTGTGTATTACAAATGAACAATCGAAAATTAAATTTAAAAACACAATATTGTTTAAAACAACAGCAAAAATTTAGATACTTAGGTATAAATCTAACAAAACATGTACAAGATCATTATTTACAAAAGTAAAAAACTGATGAAAGAAATCAAAGTATATCTAAATAAATGGGAAGATATTCTATGGTCATGGACTGGAAAACTCAATATTGTTATTTTCCCAAACTTGATCCACAGATTTAATGTAATCCCAATCAAAATTCCTGCAAGTTATTTTGTAAGATATTGAAAAACTGATTGCAAAGTTTATATGAAAAGATAAAACACCTGGAATAACCAACACAATACGGAAGAACAATATTGGTGGACTGACTCTACCAGATTTGAAGATTTACTTTTGGCGAAAGAATAGAAACATAGAACAATGGATACTGAATAGATAGCCTGAAGATAGCCCTACAAAAATATAGTCAACTTATCTTTGGCAAAGTAGTAAAGCAACCCAATGGAGAAAGTAGTATTTTCAATAAATGGTAATGGATCAACTGGAAGTTCATATTTAAAAAAAAAAATGGATGTAGACAACAAACCTTACACCTTTCATAAACTCTCCTCAAATTGCATTATAGACCTTAATATAAGACAAAAACTATAAAACTTCCAAAAGAAATGCCTTGGCTTTGGTGATGAGCTTTTGGTATAACACCAAAAACACAATATATGAAAGAAAAAAAAAGAACTGATAAATTGGACTTCATAAAAGTGAAAAACTTCTGCTTTGCAAAAGATGCCATTAATAGAATGAAAAGAAAAACCACAGGTTAAAAGAAAATATCTGCAAAACATATAACTGATAAAGGACTTGTTTCCACAATATACAAAGAACACTTAAAACTCAACAATAAGAAAACAACCCAATTTAAAAATAGGTGAAAGACATTAACAAGTACCTCACAAAAGAAGATATACAGATGACGTACGTATAAGTACTATTTGAAAAGATGCTCAACATTATTTGTGATTAGAGAGTTGCACACTAAAACACCAATAAGGTATCACTACACACCCATTGTTGTGTGCTGTCGAGTTGATTCTGACTCATAATGACCCTATGTGACAGGGCAGAACTTCCCCATAGGGTTTCCTAGGCTGTAATAGTAACGGGATCAGATCACCAGCTGATGGTGGGTTCTAATCACTGACCTTTCAGCACCTATTAGAATGGCTAGAATCCAAAACACTGACAATACCACATACAGAGAAGGATGCAGATCAACAGCAATTCTAATTCATTGTTGGTGGAAATGCAAAATGTTACAGCCACTTTGGAAAACAATTTGGCAGTTTCTTACAAAGCTGACTATAGTCATACCATAAAATCCACCAAATATGCTCCTAAACATTTAGTAAAATGATGTAAAAATGTATGTCCACCCAAAAGCCTGCGTGCGTGTGTTTATAGGAGTTTCATTCATAATTACCAAGCCTGGAAGTAACAAAGAAACTGTTTAATGAGATAGTATTGAGCCATAAAAAGAAATAAGCTACCAAGCCACAAAAAGACGTGGAAAAACTAGAGACAGAAGTAAAGTCTTAAAAGGCTACATCCAGTGTGATTCCGATTATATGACATTCTGGAAAACTATAGAGACAGTTAAATGATCAGCATTTAACAGGTGTTAGGGTGGAGGGGGGAGAGTTGAATATATAAAATACAAAAGAATTTTAGGGCAGCAAAACTATTCTGTATGATATTTTCACAGTGGGTACATGACTCTTCATTTTTCAGAACTCATGGAACGTTACAACACGAAGACTGAATCTTAATGTATGCATCTTAAAACATAAATTTAGGGGCTTGGGGGATCCCAGGAAAGGATGCATACTTTGACAAGAGACTCTAACTGCATTACAGATATATAAAACAACCTCACAGAAAGGTATTTGGTGAAAGATGCTGAGGTAAGCAACTTTGGACATGAGAAGAGTATGTGAAAATAACTGAGCAAAAGGAGCTGAGCATAAGCACTGTTCTCTAGTTAATAAAGTTGTTTCCCACAGGAATATGGCTTAACAATTCTGATACTGCTATACATGTATACTGGAACTGAACAATAAGTAAATGGAAGGGGGGGCTGGTAGGAGCCATATTTATTTCTGTTAGAGTGGGATTTACAGGTAGGTAAGTTTTTTTTTTTTTTAAGTGGAGGAGGAGGCTACAATTATCCATGTGGTAATGGATTAGAGTGGAGATACCAGTAAGAACTCATGTTTAGCTTAATAAAGATATAGAAATATTTATAGATATATGTGTATATTTATATTTATAGATATAAAGACATATTTATATACATATTTATATAGATGTTTATATAAATATATTTATAGATATATGTGTATATACTGGAAACCCTGGTGGCATAGTGGTTAAGTGCTATGGCTGCTAACCAAAAGGTTGGCTGTTTGAATCCACCAGGTGCTCCTTGGAAAATCTATGGGGCAGTTCTACTCTGTCCGAGTCCTATAGTGTTGCTATGAGTCGGAATCGAATCGATGGCAATGGGCTTGGGCCATGTATATACTAATTAGTACATGAATTTATATTTCTTGCTCTGTCAGCTGAGAAGACCTAAAATAAAATGACACTGCAAGAGCGATGAGTACATCTAGCACCAAGATCTTGGTTTATAATATTATTTTCCAATAATGAGAATCAGAATTCATAGGTGGAAATGGCTTATTCTAGAACTGGGGCAGGAAATACAAAAGATGAGGCTAGAACATTTTGTAGTGACATAAATTAAGGAGATGTTCAAAAAACAAAACACAAAAAGATAGGCAAATGTCATATGGACATAGAAGCTACCTGAAAAAGTTCACAATGGCCAAAGCTGGAAAAATTTGAGCAATACAACTAATAAAGTATTATTGCACTATAACCAATTATACCAATACATATCCATCAGTCCATAATGATACAAAAACAAACAAAAAAAAGGATTAAACAAACAAATAGGTGGAGGTTGTTGTTGTTAGGTGCATCCATTTGGTTTCAACTCATACTGACACTGTGGACAACAAAATGAAACAGTGCCCAGGCCTGTGCGATGCTACAATTGTGCTTGAGCCCATTGTTGCAGCCACTGTGTCAATGCATCTCATTGAGGGTCTTCCTATTTTTCGCTGACCCTCTGTTTTACCAAGCATGATGTCCTTCTCCAGGAACTGGCCCTTCCTGAAAATGTGTCCAAAGAATGTGAGATGAAGTCTCGCCATCCTTGTTTCTAAGGAGCATTCTGGCTGTACATCTTTCAAGACAGATTTGTTCATCCTTCTGGCAGTCCACGGCATATTCAATCTTCTTCACCAGCACCAAAATTCAAAGGCATAAATTCTTCTTAGGTCTTCCTTATTAATTATTCAGCTTCCACATGCAGATGAGGTGATTGAAAACACCATGGCTTGGGTCAAGCACACCTTAGTCCTCACAGTGACATCTTTGCTTTTTAACACTTTAAAGAGGTCGTTGCAGCAGGTTTGCCCTATGCGATGCATCCTTTCATTTCTTGACTGCTGTTTTCATGACCATTGATTGCGGATCCAAGTAAAATGAAATTCATGACAACTTCAATATTTTCTGCGGTTATCATGATGTTGCTTATTGGCCCAGTTGTGAGGATTTTTGTTTTCTCTACGTTGAGGTGCAATCCATGCTGAAGGCAGTAGTCTTTCATCTTCATCAGTAAGTGCTTCAAGTCCTCCTCACTTTCAGCAAGCAAGGTTGTGTCATCTGCGTATCACAGGTTGTTAATGAGTCTTCCTCCAATCCTATTGTCCTGTTCTTTCTCAAATAGTCCAGCTTCTCAAATTATTTGCTCAGCGTACAGTTTGATTATGTGTGGTGAAAGTCTACAACTCTGATGTACACCGTTCCTGATTCAAAACCATGCAGTATCCTCTTATTCTGTTCAAAAAAACTGCCTCTTGATCTATGTACAGGTTCTTCATTGGCACAATTAAGTGTTCTGGAATTCCTATTCTTCACAATATTATCCATACTTTGTAATGACCCACACAGAGGAATGCCTTTGCATAGTCAATATAACACAGGTAAACATATTTTTTGGTATTCTCTGCTTTCAGCAAAGATCCATCTTACATCAGCAAAGATTTCCCTTATTTCACGTCCTCTTCTGAATCTGGCTTCAATTTCTGGCAGTTCCCTGTCAAGGTATTGCTGCAATCATTTTTTTTTCTTAACTTTTAAGGTACTTTAAGTGAAAGTTTGCTAATCAAGTCAGTCTCTCAAACAAAACCTTATACACCTTGCTATATATTCCTAGTTGCTCTCCCCCAATTGAGACAGCACATTCCTTCTCTCCACCCTGTGTTTCCATGTCCATTCAACCAGCTCCTGTCCCCCTCTGCCTTCTCATCTCCCCTCCAGACAGGAGCTTCCAAAATAGTCTCATGTGTCTACTTGGTCCAAGAATCCCACTCCTCACCAGTATCATTTTCTGTCTGTAGTCCAGCCCAATCCCTGTCTGAAGAGTAGGCTTCGAGAATGGTTCCTGTCTTAGGCTAACAGAA
Source organism: Elephas maximus indicus (assembly GCF_024166365.1). Classification (NCBI taxonomy): domain Eukaryota; kingdom Metazoa; phylum Chordata; class Mammalia; order Proboscidea; family Elephantidae; genus Elephas; species Elephas maximus. The sequence goes on from NC_064846.1 coordinate 87,352,668, forward strand.
GGTCTGGGGACCATGACCTCTGGGGTCCCTCTGGTCTCAGGCAGACCACTAAGTCTGGTCTTTTTACTAGAATTTGAGGTCTGCATCCCATTGTTCTCCCACTCCTTCAGGGATTCTCTGTTGTGCTCCCTGTCATGGCAGTTGCTGGTTGTAGCTGGACACCATTTGGTTCTTCTGGTCTCAGGCTGATGTAGTCGTTGATTTATGTGGCTCATTATGACTCTTGGGCTCATTATTACCTGTGTCTTTGGTGTTCTTCATTCTCCTTTGCTCCAGATGGGTTGAGACCAATTGTTGCATCTTAGATGGCTGCTTGCTAGGGTTTAAGATCCCAGAAGCCACTCTCCAAAACGGGATGCAGAATGTTTCTTAATAGTTTTTATTATGCCAATTGACCTAGATGTCCCCTGAAACCATGGTCCCCAAACCCCCGCCCCTGCTACTCTGGCCTTGGAAGCATTCAGTTTATTCAGGAAACTTCTTTGCTTTTGGTATAGTCCAGTTGTGCTGATCTCTCCTGTATTGTGTGTTGTCCATCCCTTTACCAAAATTAGTTCTTGTCTACTATCTAATTAGTGAATCCCCCTCTCCCTCCCTCTCTCTTTCCTCCCTCTTGTAACCATCAAAGAATATTTTCTTCTGTTTAAACTATTTCTTGAGTTCTTATAATAGTAGTCTCATACAATATTTTTCCTTTTGCAACTAATTTCATTCAGCATAATGCCTTCCAGTTTCCTCCATGTTACAAAATGTTTCACAGATTCATAGCTGTTCTTTATCGACGTATAGTACTCCATTGTGTGAATATACCGTAATTTATTTATCCATTCAACCCTTGATGGGCATCTTGGTTGCTTCCATCTTTTTGTTATTGTAAACAGTGCTGCAATGAACATGGGTGTGCATATGTCTGTTCCTGTAAAGGCTCTTACTTCTCTAGGATATATTCCAAGGAATGGGATTGCTGGATCGTATGGTAGTTCTATTTCTAGCATTTTAAGGAAGTGCCAAATCAATTTCCAAATTGGTTGCACCATTTTACATTCTCAGAAGCAGTGTATAAGTGTTCCAGCCTCTTCACAATGTCTTCAACATTTATTATCTGTGTTTTTTGGATTAATGTCAGCCTTGTTGGAATGAGATGGAGTCTCATTGTAGTTTTGATTTGGATTTCTGTTTTTTTTTAATGAACGTGACCATTTCCTCATGTATCTGTTAGCTACCTGAATGTTTTCTTTAGTGAAGTGTCTGTTCATATCCTTTGCCCACTTTTTAATTGGGTTATTTGTCTTTTTGTTGTTGAGTTTTTGCAGTAACACGCAGATTTTAGAGATCAGCTGCTGATTGGAGATGTCATAGCTAAAAACTTATTCCCAATCTATAGGTTATCTTTTGACTCTTTTGGTGAAGTCTTTGGATGAGCACAGGTGTTTGACTCTTAGGAGCTTCCAGTTATCTAATTTCTCTTTTGCTATTTTTGCAGTTCTAGTTATGTTTTGTATACTGTTTATGCCATGTATTAGGGCTCCTAGCATTGTTCCTGTTTTTTCTTCTGTGAATATTATCATTTTAGATTTTATATTTAGACGTTTGATCCATTTTAAGTTGTTTTTTTTCCATGGTGTGAGGTATGGGTCTTGTTTCATTTTTTTGCACATGGATATCCAGTTATGCCAGCACCATTTGTTAAAAACACTGTCTTTTCCCCCATTTAACTGTTTTGTGGCCTTTGTCAAATATCAGTTGCTCATATGTGGATGGATTTATGTCTGGATTCTCAATTCTGTTCCATTGGTCTCTGTATCTGTTGTTGTACCAGTACCAGGCTGTTTTGACTACTGTGGCGGTCTAACAGGTTCTAAAATCTGGTAGAGTGAGGCCTCCCACTTTGTTCTTTTTCAGTAATGCTTTCTTACCTGGGGCCTCCTTGCCTTCCATATGAAGTTGGAATCCAACTGATTTATGTATGTTTATCTTGTATCCTGAAACTCTGCTGAACTCTTCTATTAGTTTCAGTAGTTTTCTTAAGGCTTCTTTAGGTTTTTCTGTGTATAAGATCATATCATCTGCAGAGATACTTTTACTTCTTCCTTACCGGTATGGATGCCCTTTATTTCTTTATCTAGCCTTATAGCTCTGGCTAGGACCTCCAGCACAGTGTTGAATAAGAGTGGTGATAAAGGGCATCCTTGTCTGGTTCCTGTTCTCAGTGGGAATGGTTTCAGTCTCTCTCCATTTAGGATGATGTTGGCTCTTGGCTTTGTATAAATGCCCTTTATAATGTTTAGGAATTTTCCATCTATTCCTATTTTGCTGAGAGTTTTTATTATGAATGGGTGTTGAACTTTGTCAAATGCCTTTTCTGCATCAATTGATAAAATCATGTGGTTCTTGTCTTTTGTTTTATTTATGCGATGGATTACTTTGATTGTTTTTCCAATGTTGAACCATCTGCAAACGTGGTAGAATCCCACTTCATTGTTGCAAATTATTTTTTTGATATGTTGTTGAATTCTATTGGCTAGAATTTTCTCGAGGAATTTTGCGTCTAAGTTCATGGGGGATATTGGCCTGTAATTTTCTTTTTTTGTGGAGCCTGTACCTGGTTTTGGTATCAGGGCTATGCTGACTTCATAGAATGAGTTTGGGAGTATTCCGTCCTTTTCTATGCTCTGAAATATCTTTAGTAGTGGTGGTGTTAACTTTTCTCTGTAAGTTTGGTAGAATTCTCCAGTGAAGCTGCCAGGACCAAGGCTTTTCTTTGTGGGCAGTTTTTTAAATTACTTTGTCAATCTCTTCTTTTGTTATAGGTTGATTTAGTTTTTTCTATCTCTGTGTTTTTTTTTTGTGTGTGTGTGTTAGTTTAGGTAGGTTGTGTGTTTCTAGGAATTCATCCATTTCTTTTAGGTTTTCAAATTTGTTAAAGTACAACTTTTCATAGTACTCTTTTTTCTATTATGATTCTTTTAATTTCAGTTGGGTCTATTTTGATATAGTTCATCACATTTCTTATTTGGATTATTTACTTCCTCTTCTGTTTTTCTTTTGTCAATCTGGCCACTGGTTTATCGATTTTGTTAATCTTCTCAAAGAACCAGCTTTTTATCTTATTAACTCTTTCAATTGTTTTTCTGTTTTCTATTTCATTTAATTATGCTCTAAAAACCCATTGCCTAGTTTTTATTATTTGCTTTCTTCTGGTGCCTGAAGGTTTTTTTGTTGCTCTCTTTCTATTTGTTCAGGTTTTAGGGATAATTCTTTGATTTTGGCCCCTTCTTCTTTTTGTTTGTGTGCATTTATTGATATAAATTGACCTATGAGCACTGCTTTTGCTGTGTCCCGAAGGTTCTGATAGGAAGTGTTTTCATTCTCATTGGATTCTATGAATTTCTTTATTCCATCCTTGATGTCTTCTATAACTCAGTCGTTTTTGAACAGGGAATTGTTCAGTTTCCAAATGTTTGATGTCTTTTCCCTGGTTTTTCTGTTATTAACTTCTACTTTTATGGCCTTATGGTCAGAGAAGATGCTTTGTAATATTTCAATGTTTTGGATTCTGTTAAGGCTTGCCTTATGGCCTAATATGTGCTCTATTCTAGAGAATGTTCCATGTGCATTGGAAAAGAAAGTATACTTGGCTGCTGTTGGGTGGAGTGTTCTGTATATGTCCCTGAGGTCAAGTTGGTTAATTGCGGCATTTAGTTCTTCTGTGTCTTTATTGAGCTTCTTTCTGGATGTTCTGTCCTTTACTGAAAGTGGTGTGTCAAAGTCTCCAACTAGTATTGTGGAGCTGTCTATCTCACTTTTCAGTGTTGTTAGAGTTTGTTTTATGTACATTGAAGCCCTGTCGTTTGATGCATAAATATTTAATATGGTAATATCCTCCTTTAATCATTATATAGTGTCCTTCCTTATCCTTTGTGGTAGACTTAAGTTTGAAGTCTGTTTTGTCAGAAATTAGTATAACCGCTCCTGCTCTTTTTTGATTGTTCTTTGCTTGATATATATTTTTTCCATCCCTTGAATTTTAGTTTGTTTGTGTCTTTAAGTCTAAGGTGCATCTCTTGTAGGCAGCATGTAGCCAGATCATGCTTTTTTTATCCATTCTGCAACTCTGTCTCTTTATTGGTGCATTTAGTCCATTTACATTCAGCATGATTATAGATAGGTATGAGTTTAGTGCTGTCATTTTGATGCCTATTTTGTGTGTTGTTGCCATTTTCATTTTTCTACTTTTTTGTGCTGAGTATTTATAAATTCTGTGTTCCTCTTTTGCATTGTGGTTGAATTTGTTTTTGCTGAGTCTTTTTGTTTATCTTGTTTATTATTTTGAAATATAGGGTTGTTAGTCTTCTTTGTGCTTACCTTGATATTTACCCCTCTTTTTCTATGTTTAAACCTAACTCGTATCTCCATATATCACCTTGATTTTCTCTTAATATGGAGGATCTATGCCTACTTTATTTAGTCCCTCTTTATTGATTATTGTCATCTTTTACATAATGACATCACTGTTTCCCTGTTTTGAGCATTTTTTTTAAATCTTGACTTATTTTTGTGATTTCCCTGTCTGAGTTGATATACGGTTGCTCTGTTCCTTGTTCTAGTGTTGTGTTGATATCTGATGTTATTGATTTTCTATCCAGGGAATTCCTTTTAGTATTTCTTGTAGTTTTGGTTTGGTTTTTGCATATTCCCTAAGCTTCTGTTTATCTGTAAATGTCTTAATTTCGCCTTCATATTTGAGAGACAGTTTTGCTGGATATATGACTCTTGGCTGGCAATTTTTCTCCTTCAGTGCTTTATACATGTCACCCCCATTGTGTTCATGCCTGCATGGTTTCTGCTGAGTAGTCTGAACTTATTCTTAGATTCTCCTTTGTAGGTGACTTTTTGCTTATCCCTGGCTGCTCTTAAAATTTTCTCTTTATCTTTGGTTTTGGCAAGTTTGACTATAATATGTCTTGGTGACTTTCTTTTGGGATCTATCTTGTATGGGTTTCAATGACCATCTTGGATAGATATCCTTTTATCTTTCATGATATCAGGGAAGTTTTCTACAACAAATCTTCAACAATTCTCTGTGTTTTCTGTAATCCCTCCCTGTTCTGGTATTCCAATCACTCGCACGTTATTCTTGATAGAGTCCCACATGATTTTTAGCGTTTCTTCATTTTTTAAAAATTCTTTTATATGATTTTTCTTCGAATATATTGGTGCCAAGTGATTTATCTTCAATCTCACAAGGTCTGCATTCCAGTTCCTCAATTCTGCTCCTCTGACTTTCTATTGAGTTGTCTAATTCTGTAATTTTATTGTTAATCTTCTAAATTTCTGAATGCTCTCTATGGATTCTTGCAGTTTATTAAATTTTTCATTATGTTCTGGAATAATCTTTTTAATTTGTTCAACTGCTTTATCTGTGTGTTCCTCGGCTTTTTCTGTTTGTTGGCTGATCTTTTTCCTGATGTCCTTCCTGATGTCATTACTGTTGTCTTGAAGAGTCTGTGTATTAATCTTTAGTATTCTATATCTGGTAAATCCAGGAATACATCTTCATCTGGGAGAATCCTTGATTCTCTGTTTTGCGAGTTTGTTGAAACAATTGTGGTCTGCTTCTTTATCGACTATTGTCTCCAAGCCTTCTATAATTTATTTTATGTTTGTTCACTGTGTCCTAGTTTCTTACTTTGTTTTGTTTCAGTATGGCCAAATAGGCTACTAGAGTGAGCTAACTTCATTATTGGAGCCTTTGAAGCACTAATGTCCTATTACCAGATGGCTAGAGCTGTTACCAGGTAAATGAGCCTAGGAGTCTGTTCGCTATTCTTGTAGTTCAGGTGTCCTGATAGTCACCTAGTGTGTGGTGTAGGCTCTCACCTACTATCTTAGAGAAGCATTGGTGATGGGTGTATGGACTGGTTTCTGGTAGCAGCAAGGAGGTCACATTCTGAGGGAGGCAGGGATCTGACGGCCTTCCCCCAAGTGTTAGTGAGAAAGGAGTATCTCTGTTCTTTAGAGAGCTCTCTGGTGGGTAGGCTCTGCAGCTGTACCTGTAAGGACTGGTAGGCACCACTATTCTTTCGTGGGTGGCTAGGTGGCATGGATGGAGCTTCCAGTCCTCAGGCCCCTGCTGTGGGTAGGTGAAGGCCCTGTTTAATAGGCAGAGTGGTATCAGACCTCCAAAACCTGCCTCTCCACCACACAGCTGAAACAGTTACAGTCAGAACTCAAGCAGATTTGTTCCTGCAATATAACAGCCACCTGGATCCATGTAGGGGTGAAAGACAAAGTCTGTGGATCTCTTATGCCTGGACTTAGCCGCTTTTGCTCTGGGCTTCCAGATTAAAGGAGTGTGCAGAGTATCCCCCCCCCACCCCGTTTGTTAATTTGTTCCTTCTCTCAGGCCAGGAGAACGGCTCAGGGAGCACAGCAGGTTCTTTTTCAGGCCCAGGGAAATCAAGTGTTAATGAAGTCGGCTGGGGCAGAGGAGGGAGGGATCAGATAGATAGAATTCTTTCAAAAGAAGGAGCTATTAGATCTGTGCATGGTAAATTAGACAAAATCACTTATCTTGTGTTGAGAGCACTGTTTTATCTCAGATTCCAGGGGTGTGTGTAGTCTGTGTGTGCTGCTGCAACCACTTTTGAATGATCTTCAGCAAAATTTTACTTGTGTGTAATATTAATGATATTGTTTGCTATTTCCGCATTCTGTTAAATCACCTTTCTTTGGTATGTGCGCAAATATGGATCTCTTCCAGTCAGTTGGCCAGGTAGCTGTCTTCCAAATTTGTTGGCATAGACGAGTGGTCCCTTCCAACACTGCATTCATTTGTTGAAACATCTCAATCGGTATGGTATTTCACTAATGTCTTCAGTGCAGCTTGGACTTCATCCAGTCTAACCATTGCCTGAAGAGTTGGCTTCTGGAATGGTTTTAGTTCGGGGTTAACAGAGAGTGCTGGAACCATGTCTTCTGAGGCTCCTCCAGTCTTGGTCAGACCACTGAGTCTGGAATTTTTACTAGAATTTGAGTTCTGCACCCTACTTTTAGCTTGCTCCATCAGGAACACTCTGTTGTGTACCCTGTCAGGGTGGTCATTGGTGGTAGCTGGGCACAATTTAGTTTTTCTAGCCTCAGACTGATGGAGTCTCTCATTTCTGCTACCCTTTTTGTTTCTTGGGCTAATATTTTCCTTGTGTCTTTGGTGCTTTGCATTCCCCCTTGCTCCAGGTGAGTTGGCACCAATTGGTGCATCTTATATGGCCGCTCACTGGCTTTTAACACTGCAGATGCCACTCACCAAAGTGGGATGCAGAACATTTTCTCAATAAACTTTGTTATGCCTACTGACCTAGATGTCCCCTGAAGTCATGGCCTGAGATACCCACCCCTGCTATTCTGTCTCTCTCAGACTTTGGTTGTATTCAGGAAATTTCTTAGCTTTTGGTTTAGTTCAGTTATGCTGACTTCCCCTGTATTGTGCATTATCCTTCCCCTCAGCTAATTCTTGTCTAGTATCTAGTTAGTGAATACTCTCTTCCCACCCTTGTAACCATCAAGAATGTCTTCTTTGTTTCAAACCTTTCTTGAGTTCTTATAATAATGGTCTCATACAGTATTTGTCCTTTTGTGACTGACTAATTTCTTTCAGCATAAGAACTTCCAGATTCCTCCATGTTGTTAGATGTTTCACGGATTCATTGTTGTTCTTTATTGTTGCCTAGTATTCCATTGCATTAATATACCATCATTTGTTTATCCATTCATCCATTGATGGGCATCTAGATTGTTTCCATATTTTTGTTACTGTAAATACTGCTGCAATGAACATGGGTGTGCATACATCTATTCATGTGAGGGCTCTTATATCTCTAGGATATACCCCAAGGAGTAGGATTGCTGGATTGTATGGTACTTCTATTTCTAGCTTTTTAAGTAAGCACCAAATCAATTTCCAAAGTGGTTGTACCATTTTACATTCCCACCAGCATTGTATAAGTGTTCCAGTCTCTCCACAACCTCTCCAATGTTTATTATTTTGTGTTTTTTTGGATTAATGCTAGCCTTGTTAGGGTGAGATGTTATCTCATTGTAGTTTTGATTTGCATTTCTCTAGTGGGTTATGATCCTGAGCTTTTCCTCATGTCTCTGTTTTTTTTCTGTTAGAAGCTCAAATTTCTTCTTTGGTGAAGTGCCTATTAATATCCTTTGCACATTTTTTAAATTGGGTTATTTGTCTTTTTGTTGTTGAGGTTTTGCAATATCTTGTAGATTTCAGAGATTAGACACTGATCAGATTTGTTGTAGCCAAAAATTTTTTCCCAGTCTTTAGATTGTCTTTTTACCTTTTTTTGTGAAATCTTTGGATTAGCATAAGTGTTTGATTTTTAGGATCTCCTGCTTAGCTAGTTTCTCTTCTGGTGTTTGTGCATAGTTAGCAATGTTTATGCCATGTATTATGGTTCCTAGCATTGTTCTTATATTTTCTTCCATGATCTTTATCATTTTAGAATTTATATTTAGGAATTTGATCCATTTTGAGTTAGTTTTTGTGCATGGTGTGAGGTATGGGTCTTGTTTCATTTTTTTTGCTGATGGATATCCAGTTATGCCAGCACCATTTCTTAAAGAGACTGTCTTTCCTCCATTTAACTGGGACCTTTGTCAAATATCAACTGCTCATATGTGGATGGATTTATGTCTGGATTCTCAATTCTGTTCCATTGGTCTATGGGTCTGTTGTACAAGTACGAAGCTATTTTGACTACTGTGGTGTTATAATAGGTTCTAAAATCAGGCAGTGTGAGGCCTCCCGATATGTTCTTCTTTTCAGTAATGCTTTAGTTATCTGGGCCCTCTTCCATTTCCATATGAAGTTGGTGATTTGTTTCTCCATCACATTAAAAAATTCCATTGGAATTGGGATTGGAATTGCATTGTATCTGTAGATCGCTTTGGGTAGAATAGAAGTTTTCATAATGTTGAGTCTTCCTATCCATGAGGAAGGTATGATTTTCCACTTATGTAGGTCTCTTCTAGTTTCTTGTGGTAATGTCTTATGCTTTTCTTTGTATAGGCCTTTTCCGTCTCTGTTCAGATTTGTCCATAAGTATTTTATCTTCTTGGGGGCTGTTGTAAATGGTAGTGTTTTGGTGATTCCTTCTTTGAAGTTCTCTTTTTTGGTGTAGAGGAATCTAACTAATTTTTGTATGTTTATCTTGTATCCTGATCCTCTGCTGAACTCTCCTATTAGTTCCAGTAGTTTTCTAGTGTACTCTCTAGGGTTTTCTTTGTATAAGTTCATGTCATCTGCAAATAGAGATACTTTTACTTCTTTCTTACAAATTTGGAGGCCCTTTTTTTCTTTTTCCAGCCTAATTGCTCTGGCTAGGACCTCAAGCACAATGTTGAATAAGAGTGGTGATAAAGGCCTCCCTTGTCTGGTTCCCATTCTCAAGGGGAGGGCTTTCAGACTGTCTTCATTTAAGATGATGTTGGCTGTTGGATTTGACTAAATGTCTTTTATTATGTTGAGGACTTTTCCTTCTATTCCTATTTTGCTGAGAGTTTTTTTTATCATGAATGGGGATTGAGCTTTGTCAAATGCCTTTTCTTCATCAATTGATAAGATCATATGGTTCTTGTCTTTTATTTATGTGATTCATTACATTGTTTTTCTAAAGTTGAACCATCCCTGCATACCTGGTGTGAATCCCACTTGGTCATGGTGAATTATTATTTTGATATGTTGTTGAATTATGTGGGCTAGAATTTTGTTGAGAATTTTTTAGTCTAAGTTCATGAGGGATATAGACCTGTAATTTTATTTATTTATTTGAAAATTTTTATAGTGCTTTAACTGAAAGTTTAGAAATCAATTCACTGTTTCATACAAAAATTTTTATGCACCTTGCTATATACTCTTAGTTGCTCTCCCCCTAATGAGATAGCACACTCCTCTCCATCCTATATTTTTGCATCCATTCAGCAGCTTCTGTCCCCCTCTGCATTCACATCTCCTCTCCAGACAGGAGCTGCCCACACAGTCTTATGTGTCTACTTGATTCAAGAAGCTCAGTCCTCACCAGTATCATTTTCTATCCCACAGTCCAGTCCAATCTCTGTCTGAAGGGTTGGCTTTGGGAATGGTTTATCTCTTGGGCTACCAGCAGGTCTCGGGACCATGGCCTCTGGGGTCCTTCTAGTCTCAGTCAGACCATTAAGTCCAGTCTTTTTTGAGAATTTGAGGTCTGCATCCCACTGCTCTCCTGCTCCCTCAGGGGTTCTCTTTTGTGTTACCTATTCAGGCAGTTATTGGTTGTAAACAGGCACTATCTAGTTCTTCTGGTCTCAGGCTGACGTAGTCTCTGGTTTATGTGGCCCTTTCTGTCTCATGGGTTCATAATTACCTTGTGTCTTTGGTGTTCTTCATTCACTTTTGCTCCAAATGCGTTGAGACCAATTGATGCATCTTAGATGGCCGCTTGCTAGCATTTAAAGCCCCAGATGCCGCTCTCCAAAGCGAGATTCAGAATGAATTCTTAATAGATTTTATTATGTCAATTGACTAAGATGTCCCCTGAAACCATGGTCCCAAACCACTGCCCCTGCTACACTGGCCTTCGAAGCATTCAGTTTATTCAGGAAATTTTGCTTTTGGTTTAGTCCAGTTGTGCTGAACTCTCCTGTATTGTGTGGTCTTTTCCTTCATCTGAAATAGTTCTTGTCTAGAATCTAATTAGTGAATACCACCTCTCTCCCTCCCTACCCTCATAGAATGTTTTCTTCTGTATTTAAATGTTTCTTGAGTTTTTATAATAGTGGTCTCATACAGTATTTGTCCTTTGGCAACTGACTAAATTCAATCAGCATAAAGCCTTCCAGACTTCCATGTTATGAGATGTTCCATGGATTTATCTTTGTTCTTAATCATTGTGTAGTATTCCATTATGTGATTATACTATAATTTATTTATCCATCCATCCGTTGATGGACATCTTGTTTGCTTCCATCTTTTTTCTATTGTAAACAGTGCTGCAATGAACTTGGGTATGCATATATCTGTTCCTGTAAAGTCTCTTATTTCTCTAGGATACATTCCAAGGAGTGGGATTGCTGGATCATATGGTATTATTATTTCCAGCTTTTTAAGGAAGCACCAAAACTATTTCCAAAGTGGTTGTACCATTTTACACTCCCACCAGTAGTGTATAATTGTTCAAGTCTCTCCACAACCTCTCCAACCTTCATCTTTTTGTTTTTTTGGATTAATGCCAGCCTTGTCGGAGTGAGATGGAATCTCATTGTAGTTTCGATTTGCATTTCTCTAATGGCTAATGATCATGAGCATTTCCTCATGAATCTGTTACCTTCCTGAATGTCATCTTTAGTGAAGTATCTGTTCATATCCTTTGTCCAGTTTTTCATTAGGTTATTTGTCTTTTTGTTGTTGAGTTTTTGCAGTATCATGTAGATTTCAGAGATCAGACACTGATAGGAAATGTCATAGTTAAAAACTTTTCTGCAGTCCGCAGGTAATCATTTTACCCTGTTGGTTAATTCTTTGGATGAACATAGGTGTTTGATTTTTGGTGCTCCCAGTTATCTAGTTTCTCTTCTGGTGTTTGTGCCTTGTTAGTAATGTTTTGTATACTGTTTATGCCATGTATTAGGGCTCCTAGCATTGTCCCTATTTTTTCTTTGATGATCTTTATCATTTTAGATTTTATATTTAGGTCTTTGAACCAATTTGCATTAATTTTGTGCATGATGTTAGGTATGGGTCTTGTTTCATTTTTTTGCACATCGATATCCAGTTATGCCAGCACCATTTGTTAAACAGACTGTCTTTTTTCCCCATCTATCAGTCTTTGGGCCTTTGTCAAATATCAACTGCTCATATGTAGATGGATTTATGTCTGGATTCTCAATTCTGTTCCATTGTTCTCTGTATCCGTTGTTGTACCAGTACCAGGCTGTTCTGACCACTGTGGAAGTATAATAGGTTCTAAAATCAGGTAGAGTGAGGCCTCCCGCTTTTTTCTTCTTTTTCGGTAATGCTTTACTTATCCAGGGCCTCTTTCCCTTCCATATGAAGTTGGTGATTTGTTTCTCCATCTCATTAAAAAATGTTGGAATTTGGATTAGAATTGCATTGTATTTATAAATCGCTTTTGGTAAAATAGACATTTTTACAACATTGAGTATTCCTATCCACGAGCAAGGTATGTTATTCCACTTAATATGGTCTCTTTTGGTTTCTCGCAGTAGTGTCTTGTACTTTTCTTTGTATAGGTGTTTTACATCTCTGGTTAGATTTATTCCTAAGTATTTTATCTTCTTGGGGGCTATTGTAAACGGAATTATTTGGTGATTTCCTCTTTGATGTTCTTTTTGTTGGTGTAGAGGAATGCAACTGATTTTTTTATGTTTATCTTGTCTCCTGATACTCTGCTGAACTCTTCTATTAGTTTCAGTAGTTTTTTTGAGGATTCTTTAGGGTTTTCTGTGTATAAGATCATATCATCTGTAAATAGAGATACTTTTACTTCTTCCTTACCGGTATGGATGTCCTTTATTTCTTTATCTAGCCTTATTGTTCTAGCTAGGACTTCTAGGGCAATGTTGAATAAGAGTGGGATAAAGAGGATCCTTGTCTGGTTCCCATTCTCAAGGGGAGTACTTTCAGACTCTCTACATTTAGGATGATGTTGGCTCTTGGCTTTGTATAAATGCCCTTTATTGTGTTGAGGAATTTTCCTTCTATTCCTATTTTGCTGAGATTTTCTTATCATGAATAGGTATTAGACTTTGTCAAATGCCTTTGCTGCATCAATTGATAAAATCATGTGGTTCTTGTCTTTTGTTTTATTTATACGATGGATTACAATAATTGTTTTTCCAATGTTGAACCATCCCTGCATACCTGGTGTGAATACCTCTTGGTCCTGTTGAATTACTTTTTTGATATGTTGTTGAATTCTATTGGCTTCCATTTTGTTGAGAGTTTTTACATCTAAATTATTGAGGGGTATAGTCTGTAATTTTCTTATCTGGTTTTGGTATCAAGGATATGCTTGCTTCATAGAATGAGTTTGGAGTATTCCATCCTTTTCTATGCACTGAAATACCTTTAGTAGTAGTGGTGCTAACTCTTCTCTGAAAGTTTGGTAGAACTCTCCAGTGAAGCCTTCCTGGCCAGGGCTTTTTTTTTTTTTTGTTTGAGGTTTTTCAATGACCTTTTTAATCTCTCATTTGTTATGGGTTTATTTAGTTGTTCTACCTCTGTTTGTGTTAGCTTAAGTAGGTAGTGTGTTTCTAGAAGTCATCTATTTCTTCTAGGTTTTCAAATTTGTTAGAGTACAATTTTTCATAGTAGTTTGATATGATTCTTTTAATTTCAGTTGGGTTTGCTGTGATATCGCCCATCTCATTTCTTATTCGGGTTATTTGCTTCCTTTCCTGTTTTTTCTTTTGTCAGTTTCGTCAATGGTTTATCAATTTTGTTAATCTTTTCAAAGTACCAGCTTTTGGTCTTGTTAACTCTTTCAATTGTTTTTCTGTTCTCTATTTCATTTAATTCTGCTCTAATTTTTATTATTTGCTTTCTTCTGGTGCCTTAGGGTTTCTTTTGTTTCTGTTTTTCTATTTGATCAAGTTGTAGGGATAAGTCTTTGATTTAGACCCTTTCTTCTTTTTTGGATGTGTGCATTTATTGATACAAATTGACCTCTGAGCACTGCTTTCACTGTGTCCCAAAGGTTCTGATAGGAAGTGTTTTCATTCTCATTGGATTCTATGAATTTCTTTATTCTGTCCTTAATGTCTTGTATAATTCAGTCCTTTTTGAGCTGGGTATTGTTCAGTTTCCATGTGTTTGATTTCTCTGTTATTGATTTCTAATTTTATGGCCCTATGGTCAGAGAAGATGCTTTGTAGTATTTCGGTGTTTTCAATTCTGCTACATCTTGCTTTGTGACCTAATATGTGGTCTATTCTAGAGAATGTTTCATGTGCACTAGAAAAGAAAGTATACTTGGATGCTGTGGGGTGCAGTGTGCTGTATATATTTATGGGCCAAGTTGGTTTATTGTGGCATTTAGATCTTCTATGTCTTTATTGAGCTTCTTTCTGGATGTCCTGTCCTTCACCAAAAGTGGTGTGTTGAAATCTCCTACTATAATTGTGGAGCTGTCTATCTCATTTTTCAATGCTGTTACAGTTTGTTTTATGTATCTTGCAGCCCAGTCATTGGGTGCATAAACAATTAATATGGTAATATCCTCCGAGTATGTTGTCTCTTTAATCATTATATAGTGTTCTTCCTTATCTTTTTGTGGTGGATTTAACTTTAAAGTCTTTTTTGTCAGAAATTAATATTGCCGCTCCTGCTCTTTTTTGATTGTTGTCCGCTTGATATATTTTTTTCCATCCTTTGAGTTTTAGTTTGTTTGTGTTTCTAAATCTAAGATGTTTCTCCTGTAGGCAGCGTATAGACGGATTGTGTTTTTGTATCTATTCTGCCACTCTCTGTCTCTTTATTGGTGCATTTAGTCCATTTCCACTCAATGTAATTATGGCTAGGTATGAGTTTTTAATGAGTTTAGTGTTGTCATTTTTGATGTCTTTTTTCATGTGTTGTTGACAGTTTCTTTTTCCCACTTAATTTATTTGTGCTGAGTAGTTTATATATTGTCTTTTCCTCTCATTCATTGTTGTTGGTTTTGTTTCTGCTGAGTCTTTTTTTTTCCTTGTATTTTATTTTGATGAGTAGGGATGTTAGTTTCCTTTGTGGTTACCTTAATATTTAGGCCTGTTTTTTCTAAGTTTAAACCTAAATTTTATTTTTTATTTCGCCTTCACTTCCTCTCCATAGGAAATTTCTATGACTAGATTTCTTAGTCTCTTTATTGTTTTAATGTCTTCTTTTACATAATGACATTGCTGTTTCCCTCTTTTGAGTGTTCTTTTATCTTGATTCATTTTTGTGATTTCCCTATCTGTATTGATATCTGGTTGTTCTGTTCTGTGTTCTAGTCTTGGGTCGATATGTGATATTATTGATTTTCTAACCAGAGAACTCCCCCTTTGTATTTCTTTCAATTTTTGGTTTGGTTTCTACAAATTCCCTAAACTGTTTATCTGGAAATGTCCTAATTTCTCCTTCAAATCTGAGAGACAGTTTTGCTGGATATATGTTCTTGGCTGGCAATTTTCTTCCATCAGTGTTTTGCATATGTCATCCCATTGCCTTCTTGCCTGCATGGTTTTGCTTGGGTAGTCCAAGTTTATTCTTATTGATTCTCCTTTGTAGGTGACTTTTCCTTTATCCCTAGCCGCTCTTAAAATTCTGGCAATTTTTGGTTATAATATGTCTTGGTGACTTTCTTTTGAGATCTACCTTATGTGGAGTTCAATGAGCATCTTGGATAGATATCTTCTCATCTTTCACGATATCAGGGAAGTTTTCTGACAACAAATCTTCAACAATTCTCTCTGCAGTTTCCGTTTTCCTTCCCTTTTCTGGTACTCCAACTACTTGTAAGATATTTCTCTTGATAGAGTCCCAGATGATTCTTAGGGTTTCTTCATTTCTTTTAATTCTTTTATCTGAGTTTTCTTCGAATATATTGGTACCACGTGCTGTATCTTCATTCTCACTGATTCTGCCTTCCATTTCCTCAATTCTGCTCCTCTGACTTTCTACTGAGTTGTCTAGTTCTGTGATTTTATTGTTGATCTGAGTTTCTAATTGCTGTCTCTGTATGGATTCTTGCAGTTTATTAAATTTCTCATTATGTTCTTGAATAACCTTTTTAATTTCTTCAACTGCTTTATCTGTGTGTTCCTTGGTTGTTCTCTGTTTTTCCTGATCTTCCTGATCTCATTCCTGGTGTCTTGAAGAATTCTGTGTATTAATCTTTTGTTTTATGCATCTGGTAATTCCAGGAAGGCACCTTCACCCAGAAGATTCCTGGATTCTTTTTTGAGAGCTCATTGAAGTGATCATGGTCTGCTTCTTTAGGTGATTTGATATTGACTGTTGTCTCTGAGCCATCTATAAGTTATTGTATTAATTTATTTTATGTTTGCTTACTGTATCCTAGCTATTGCTCTGTTTTATTTTGATACGCCCAAATAGGCTGCTTGAGTGAGCTAGCTTGATTATTTTTGCCTTTGAAGCTGTAACATCTTGACACCAGTTGGCTAGAGCTGTTGTCAGGTGTATAAGCCTAGAAGTCTATTCACTTTTGTATGGATTCATCTCAGGTGTCCAGGTAGTCATCAAGTGTGTTGTACAGGCTCTGTCTTACAGTCTTAGAGGGGCAGGGGTGATTGGTGTAGGTAGAGGTATCTGGTCACAGCAGGGGGTCACGCCTGAACAAGGCAAGTGTTGATAACTGTTCCCCCAGTGTCTGTGAGGAAGGTATGTCCCCATTCCCTAGAACACACAGGTGGTGGGTTCCGCAGCTGGACCATGGGCACCCAATGCTTTTGGTTGTAAGGACTGGAGGTACCACTTATTCTCGGACCCCTGTCATGGATGTCTAGGTGACGTGGGTGGAGCAAATAGTCCTTAGGCCCCTGATGTGTGCAGGGGAGGACCCTGTTTAATAGAAAATGCAGTTTCAAACACCAAACATCCATCTCTCCATTGCACAGCCTGTTTTCCTGAAATAGGCCCACGTAGGTCCATGCAGGGGGAAATGGTACTCAAAGTCCACAGACCATTTATTTATGCCTGGACAGAAGCCACTTCTGTTCTGAGCTCCCCAGTTTAGTGGAGCTGGCAGATTATCTTTTCCCCCAGTTGTGAATTTATTCCTTCTACAAGGCCTGGAGAATGGCTTAGGGCATGCAGCAGTGCCTATCCGAGGCTCAGGGAAGTTGATAGCCACTGAAGCCAACTTTGTGGCTGGGGGCACGGTAAAATAAACACAAATAGCATTCTTCTCTGGTTCTGGAGGTGTGAGTAGGCTGTGTGGCTCGCTGTCTCTCCCTGAGGTAACCACATCTGAAACGCTACTGCCAGCTGTGCCATGGTAGCTCCAAGGAATGATGCCTGAGTGTTTCCGGCAATTCAGGTCCAGCAACTCCTCTCCACGTCTGAACTGTCTCTCCCTCCCCCTGCCACTCATTCCGTTTTCTAACTTTGTCTCTGTGTTCAGGGCTGCCAGCTTGTCATAAACATAATCGTTTCACTTGTTATTTGAGGTCTTTGCTGTAAGACGGTTCACCGGAATCATCTGACTGCTCCATTTTCTTGGCCCAGCCTCCTGAGCTGTAATTTCATTTTTTTTTTTTGTGGTGTCTTTACCTGGTTTTGGTATCAGGGATATACTGGCTTCATAGAATGAGTTTGGGCATATTCCATCCTTTTTATGCTCTGAAATACCTTTAGTAGTAGTGGTTTTAACTCTGCTCTGAAGGTTTGGTAGAATTCTCCAGTGAAGCCTTGAGGGCCAGAGCTTTATTTTGTTGAGAGTTTAAAATTTCCTTTTGAATCTCTTCTTTTGTTACAGGTTTATTTAGTTTTTCTACCTCTGTTTGAGTTAGTTTAGGTAGGTAGTGCATTTCTAGAAATTTGTCTCTTTCCTCTAGGTTTTCAAATTTGTTAGAGTACAGTTTTTCATAGTATTCTGTAATGATTCTTTTAATTGCAGTTGGGTCTCTTGTGATATTGCCCATCTCATTTCTTATTCAGGTTATTTGTTTCCTCTCCTGTTTTTCTTTTCTCAGTTTGTCCAGCAGTTTATAAATTTTATTGATGTTTTCAAAGAACAAACTTTTGGTTTTGTGAACTTTCAATTGTTTTTCTATTCTCTATTTCATCTAATTCTGCTTTAATTTTTATTATTTGCTTTCTTGTGCTTGAGAGCTTTTTTGCTGCTATCTTTCTATTTATTTGAGTTGTAGAGTTAATGCTTTGATTTTAGCCCTTTATTCTTTTTTGATCTGCAATTATTGCTATACATTGACCTCTGAGCACTGCTTTTACCGTGTCCCAAAGATTTTGGTAGGATGTGTTTTCATTCTCATTTGATTCTGTGAATTTTTTATTCCTTCCTTAATTTCTTCTATAGCCCAGTAGTTTTTGAGAAAGGCATTGTTCAGTTTCCATGTGTTTGATTTTTTTTCCTTGCTTTTTTCCGTTATTGATTTCTACTTTTATGGCTTTATGGTTGAAAAGATGCTTTGTAATATTTCAGTGCCTTGGATTCTGTTATGTATGTTGGAAAAGAAAGTATACTTAAGGTTTGATTTATGGTATAATATGTGGTCTATTCTGGAGAATGTTCCATGTATGTTGGAAAAGAAAGTATACTTGGCTGCTATTGGGTGGAGTGGTCTATGTATGTCTGTGAGGTCAACTTAGCTGGTTGTGGCATTTAGCTCTTCCATGTCTTTATTGAGCTTCTTTCTGCATGTTCTGTTCTTCACTGAAAGTGGTGTTGAAATCTCCTGCTGTTATCGTGGGGCTGTCTATCTCTTTTTTCAATGCTATTAGAATTTGTTTTATGTATTTTGGAACCCTGCTGTTGGGTGTGTAAATGTTTAATATGATTATGTCCTCCTGGCATATTGATCCTTTGATCATTATATAGTGTCCTTCCTTATCCTTTGTGGAGGATTTAACTTTAAAGTCTATTTTGTCAGAAATTAATATGGCCACTCCTGCTCTTTTTAGATTGTTGTTTGCTTGATATGTTTTTTTCCCATACTTTGAGTTTTAGTTTGTTTGTGTCTTCAAGTCGAAGGTATGTCTCTTGTAGCCTGCATGTAGACAGATCATTTTTTTATTAACTTTTATTGAGCTTCAAGTGAACGTTTACACATCAAGTCAGACTGTCACATATAAGTTTATATACATCTTACTCCGTACTCCCACTTGCTCTCCCCCTAATGAGTCAGCCCTTCCGGTCTCTCCTTTCGTGACAATTTTGCCAGCTTCCAACTCTCTCTATCCTCCCATCCCCCCTCCAGACAGGAGAAGCCAACACAGTCTCAAGTGTCCACCTGATATAATTAGCTCACTCTTCATCAGCATCTCTCTCCTACGCTCTGTCCAGTCCCTTTCATGTCTGATGAGTTGTCTTCGGGGATGGTTCCTGTCCTGTGCCAACAGAAGGTTTGGGGACCATGACCGCCGGGATTCCTCTAGTCTCAGTCAGACCATTAATTATGGTCTTTTTATGAGAATTTGGGGTCTGCATCCCACTGATCTCCTGCTCCCTCAGGGGTTCTCTATTGTGCTCCCTGTCAGGGCAGTCATCGATTGTGGCTGGGCAGCAACTAGTTCTTCTGGTCTCAGGATGATGTAGGCCTCTGGTTCATGTGGCCCTTTCTGTCTCTGGGGCTCTTAGTTGTCGTGTGACCTTGGTGTTCTTCATTCTCCTTTGATCCAGGTGGGTTGAGACCAATTGATGCATCTTAGAAGGCCGCTTGTTAGCATTTAAGACCCCAGACGCCACATTTCAAAGTGGGATGCAGAATGTTTTCATAATAGAATTATTTTGCCAATTGACTTAGAAGTCCCCTTAAACCATGGTCCCCAAACCCCCGCCCTTGTTCTGCTGACCTTTCAAGCATTCATTTTATCCCGGAAACTTCTTTGCTTTTGGTCCAGTCCAATTGAGCTGACCTTCCGTGTATTGAGTATTGTCCTTCCCTTCACCTAAAGCAGTTCTTATCTACTAATTAATCAGTAAAAAACCCTCTCCCTCCCTCCCCCCCCGTAACCACAAAAGTATGTGTTCTTCTCAGTTTATACTATTTCTCAAGATCTTATAATAGTGGTCTTATACAATATTTGACCTTTTGCCTCTGACTGATTTCGCTCAGCATAATGCCTTCCAGGTTCCTCCATGTTATGAAATGTCTCACAGATTCGTCACTGTTCTTTATCAATGCGTAGTATTCCATTGTGTGAATATACCACAATTTATTTACCCATTCATCCGTTGATGGACACCTTGGTTGATTCCAGCTTTTTGCTATTGTAAACAGAGCTGCAATAAACATGGGTGTGCATATATCTGTTCGTGTAAAGTCTCTTATTTCTCTAGGGTATATTCCGAGGAGTGGGATTTCTGGGTTGTATGGTAGTTCTATTTCTAACTGTTTAAGATAATGCCAGATAGATTTCCAAAGTGGTTGTACCATTTTACATTCCCACCAGCAGTGCATAAGAGTTCCGATCTCTCTGCAGCCTCTCCAACATTTATTATTTTGTGTTTTTTGGATTAATGCCAGCCTTGTTGGAGTGAGATGGAATCTCATCGTAGTTTTTATTTGTTTCCTTTCCTGTATTTCTTTAGTCAGTCTAGCCAATGGTTTATCAATTTTGTTAATTTTTTCAAAGAACCAGCTTTTGGCTTTGTTAATTCTTTCAATTGTTTTTCTGTTCTCTAATTCATTTAGTTCAGCTCTAATTTTTATTGTTTGTTTTCTTCTGGTGCCTGATGGGTTCTTTTGTTGCTCACTTTCTATTTGTTCAAGTTGTAGGGACAGTTCTCTGATTTTGGCTCTTTCTTCTTTTTGTATGTGTGCATTTATCGATATAAATTGGCCTCTGAGCACTGCTTTTGCTGTGTCCCAGAGGTTTTGATAGGAAGTATTTTCATTCTCGTTGCATTCTATGAATTTCCTTATTCCCTCCTTGATGTCTTCTATAACCCAGTCTTTTTTCAGGAGGGTACTGTTCATTTTCCAAGTATTTGATTTCTTTTCCCTAGTTTTTCTGTTATTAATTTCTAGTTTTTTTGCCTTGTGGTCTGAGAAGATGTTTTGTAATATTTCCATGTTTTGGATTCTGCAAAGGTTTGTTTTATGACCTAATATGTGGTCTATTCTAGAGAATGTTCCATGTGCGCTAGAAAAAAGGTATACTTTGCAGCAGTTGGGTGGAGAGTTCTGTATAAATCAATGAGGTCAAGTTGGTTGATTGTTGTAATTAGGTCTTCCGTGTCTCTATTGAGCTTCTTACTGAATGTCCTGTCCTTCTCCGAAAGTGGTGTGTTGAAGTCTCCTACTATAATTGTGGAGGTGTTTATCTCACTTTTCAATTCTGTTAAAATTTGATTTATGCATCTTGCAACCCTGTCATTGGGTGCATAAATATTTAATATGGTTATGTCTTCCTGATCAATTGTCCCTTTTATCGTTATGTAGTGTCCTTCTTCATCCTTTGTGGTGGATTTAAGTCTAAAGTCTATTTTGTCAGAAATTAATATTGCTACTCCTCTTCTTTTTTGCTTATTGTTTGCTTGATATATTTTTTTCCATCCTTTGAGTTTTAGTTTGTTTGTGTCTCTAAGTCTAAGGTGTGTCTCTTGTAGGCAGCATATAGACGGATCGTGTTTCTTTATCCAGTCCGAGACTCTCTGTCTCTTTATTGGTGCATTTAGTCCATTTACATTCAGTGTAATGATAGATAAATAAGTGTTTAGTGTTGTCATTTTGATGCCTTTTTATATGTGTTGTTCACAATTTCATTTTTCCACATATTTTTTGTGCTGAGATGTTTTTCTTAGTAAATTGTGAGATCCTCATTTTCGTAGTGTTTGACTTTATGTTTGTTGAGTCGTTACTTTTTTCTTGGCGTTTATCTTGAGTTATGGAGTTGTTATACCTCTTTGTGGTTACCTTAATATTTACCCCTATTTTTCTAAGTAAAAACCTAACTTGTATTGTTCTATATCGCTTTGTATCACTCTCCATATGGCAGTTCTATGCCACCTGTGTTTAGTCCTTCTTTTTGATTATTGTGATCTTTTACATATTGACTTCAGTGATTCCCTGTTATGAGCATTTTTTTTTAATTAATCTTAATTTTTTTTTTATTTCCCTATTTGAGTTGATATCAGGATGTTCTGTTTTGTAACCTTGTGTTGTGCTGGTATCTGATATTATTGGTTTTCTGACCCAACAATATCCTTTAGTATTTCTTGTAGCTTTGGTTTGGTTTTTGCAAATTCTCTAAACTTGTGTTTATCTGTAAATATCTTAATTTCACCTTCATATTTCAGAGAGAGTTTTTCTGGATATATGATCCTTGGCTGGCAGTTTTTCTCCTTCAGTGCTCTGTATATGTCGTCCCATTCCCTTCTTGCCTGCATGGTTTCTGCTGAGTATTCTGAACTTATTCTTATTGATTCTCCCTTGAAGGAGACCTTTCTTTTAACCCTGGCTGCTTTTAAAATTTTCTCTTTATCTTTGGTTTTGGCAAGTTTGATGATAGTATGTCTTGGTGTTTTTCTTTTTGGATCAATCTTAAATGGGGTTCGATGAGCATCTTGGATAGATACCCTTTCGTCTTTCATGATGTCAGGGAAGTTTTCTGTCAGCAGATCTTCAACTATTTTTTCTGTGTTTTCTGTCCTCCCTCCCTGTTCTGGGACTCCAATCACCCGCAAGTTATCCTTCTTGTTAGAGTCCCACATGATTCTTAGGGTTTCTTAATTTTTTTTAATTCTTTTATCTGATTTTTTTTTCAGCTATGTTGATGTTAATTCCCTGGTCCTCCAGATTCCCCAGTCTGCATTCTAATTGTTTGAGTCTGGTCCTCTGACTTTCTATTGTGTTGTCTAATTCTGTAATTTTATTGTTAATCTTTTGGATTTCTACATGCTGTCTCTCTATGGATTCTTGCAACTTACTAATTTTTCCACTATGTTCTTGAATAATCTTTTTGAGTTCTTCAACTGTTTTATCAGTGTGTTCCTTGGCTTTTTCTGCAGTTTGCCTTATTTCGTTTGTGATGTCTTGAGGCATTCTGTAAATTAGTTTTTTATATTCTGTATCTGATAATTCCAGGATTGTATCTTCATTTGGGAAAGATTTTGGTTCTTTTGTTTGGGGGGTTGTAGAAGCTGTCATGGTCTGCTTCTTTATGTGGTTTGATATGGACTGCTGTCTCCGAGCCATCGCTGGGAAACTTGTTTTTCCAGAAAATCCGCTAAAAAAAAAATGCAGTCAGATCCCTATCGGAACTGCCTTTGGATTATAACTGCCACCTTGTTCCCTGTAAGGACGGAAGTCCGAGATTTGGATCATATACGCTTGGCTGTAGCTGGTTCTGTGTTTTTAGTCCAATTAGGGATGGATTTTTGGTCCCTGGGTTTTTTGTGGTTCCTTCTCTCAGGCCGGAAGAGTGGGTTAGGAAAAGACCAAAAGAAAAAAAAAAGGGGCGAAAAGCAAAGCCGCCGTGGAGCCGGAGCCATTCTCCCTCTGGCTCAGGAAATTCCAATGTTAATGAAGCCACCTGGGGAGGGTGGGGGAGGGATCAGAGAGATAGGAGAGTAGCACCTCGGAATATAGCCAGAGTTGCTTGTCTTGCTTGGAATGACTATTTTATCTGAGTTTCCCGAGGGGCGTGTCGCCTATGTGTGCTGGCTGTGTGGACATTGCCCCCGGGGTCTGGCCCTTCTGAAGCCCCGGTCAGATCCTCCGCTGCCAGTCCAAAGCTCAGCGTCAAGGTTCCCCTGCTGGGGCGCCGCTCTCCTGACTCCAAAATCAGTCGCTGCCTCCCGGGGACTTCTCGTCCCGCCAGCCGCGTCACCGCACCACCTCCATGGACCGGCTGGGCCCCCTCCCGGGGTTAGTTCAGGGGGGTAGAGCTGTGCCCCGTGCTTGCGCCGTGGCAGCGCCCAGTCAAAGCCAAGGTTCCCCAGCTGGTACGCTGCGCTCCCGGCTCCAAAACCAGTCACTGCCTCCCGGGGACTTCTCCCACCAGCTGCGTCACCGCGCCGCCCGCACGGACCCGCTGAGCCCCCTCCCGGGTTCAGTTCAGGGGGGTAGGGCTGCACCCCTTGTTTGCACCATCACAAGATTTATGAGTTCAGCTCCCCTGGGCCCAGACCTAATCACGGCGCCAAGGTTACCTGCCTGGGACGCTGGCTCCAGGCTCCGAAAACAGTCACTGCTTCCCCGTATTTGTTCGTTTTCCATCTCTAAATCTGTGTTTGTTGTTCAGGGTTCGTAGATTGTTATGTCTGTGATCGATTCACTTGTTTTTCCGAGTCTTTGTTGCAAGAGGGATCTGAGGTAGCGTCTACCTAGTCCGCCTTCTTGGCCCCCCAAAAACCAGATCATGTTTTTGTATACATTCTGCTACTCTCTGCCTCTTTATTGGTGCATTTAGTCCACTTACATTCAGTGTAATTATTGATAGGTATGAGTTTTTTCAAATATGTTGGTGTCAAGTGCTTTATCTTCAATCTCACTAATTTTGACTTCCAGTGCCTCAATTCTACTCCTATGACTATTGAGTTGTCTAGTTCTGAATTTTATAGTTAATCTTCTGGATTTCTGTTTGCTCTCTCTCTATGGATTTTTGTAACCTCTTTAATTTACCATTATGCTCTTCTTTTTTTAATGTTCTTAATTTCCTGTAGTGTTTTGTTTGTATACTCCTTGGCTTTTTCTGTGTTTTTCCTGATCTCTTGAAGAGTTCTGTATATTAATCTTTTGTATTCTACCTCTACTAATTCCAGGAAATTCTCCTCATCAAGAAAATTTTTTGAATCTTTGTTTTGGTCTCTTACTAAAGCCATCATGGTCTGCCTCTTTATGTGATTTGATATTGACTGTTATCTCCGAGTCGTCAATAAGTTATTGTGTTTTTTATTTTATGTTCGCTTACTGTGTCCTAGCTTCCAGTTTCATTTTGTTTTGATATTTCAGATAGACTGCTCGTGTGAGCTAGTTTGATTGTTGGTGCCTTTGGAGCTTTAACATCCTGACACCAAGTGGTTAGATCTGTTACTAGGTATGTAAGCCCAGCAGTCCAGTTACTTTTCTTGTATGGATTTAGCTCAGGTGTCCAGATAGCCAGTCACCAAGTGTGGTGCAGGCTGTCACCTACAGTCCTAGACAGGCAGAGGTGATTGGTGTAGGCACAGGTGTCTGGCTGCATGAGGGGTCACCCACTGAGCAAGGCAGGGGACTGACAGTTGCAGCTGAGTGTCTGGGAGGAAAGTGTGTCCCTGTTCCTTAGAGAATATTGGTGGGTGGGTTTTGCAGCTGGAGTATGGGCACCTAGTGCTGTTGGCTGTAAGGACTGGGAGGCACTGTTTATTCTTGGACCCCTGTCAAGGGTTGCTATGTGTCATGGGGGAGACACCAGTCCTCAGGCCCCTGAAGTAGGAAGGTGAGGACCCTGCTTAATAGTCAGAGTGGTGTCAAATGTCTTGAACTTGCCACAGCTGTTAAAATTGGCCCACACAGGTTTCTGCAGTGGTGAAAGTCATTCAAGCTTCTTGGACCTCTTATGCCTGTGTGTAAGCAAAGGAGCTGTGCCTGCCCAGAGTTCCTGACTTAGGGTGGCCAGCAGATTATTTTTTTCTGTTTGTGAATTTGTTCCCTCTCCAAGGCCAGGAGAATGACTCAGGGTACATGGCAGGGCCTACTTCTGGCCCAGGAGATGTGACAACCTCTGAAATCATCTCCAACCCACTGTAGAGTGGGAAGGGGGCAGGTAAATGGGAGAGAGGTTTTTCCCAAAGGGTTTTTTTTTTTGATCCTCGTGGTAGGTTAGATGCATGTTCTTATCTTTTCCCAATTGAGCACTGCTTTCCGCTGATTCTGGAGGTGTGAGTGGACTCTCCTCTGCTTGATCTCTTCTGATGTGTAAAACATGTTACCAATACCACTGCTTGCCTTTCAGTGCTCACACCAGTGGATCTGGCCTTTGGGGTGCCAGTTCCCTCCATGTCAGGTCTGGCAACTCCTCACTGCTTCTGAACCATGTCTCCCTCCACCTGCCACTCAGTTCGATTCCTCAACTTTGCCTTTGATGTTCAGAGCTCCTGGATTGTCATATATAATTTATTCACCTATTTTTTTCGGTCTTTGTTGTAAGAGGGACCACAGGAACCTTCTGACTAGTTTGCCATCTTGGCCCTGCCTCCACTTTCTTGTCTTTTTAATGACCTCTTTCTTTCTTCATGTATGATGTCCTTAATGTCATTCCACTACTGCTCTGGTCTTTGATCATTACTGCTCAATGTATCAGATCTATTCTTGAGATGGTATCTAAATTCAGGTGAGATATACTCAAGGTCTTACTTTGGTCTCATGGACTTGTTCTAATTTTATTCAGTTTCAACTTGAACTTGACTATGAGGAATTGATGGTCTGTTCCACAGATGGTCCCAGGCCTTGTTCTGACTG
Source organism: Elephas maximus indicus (assembly GCF_024166365.1). Lineage (NCBI taxonomy): Eukaryota > Metazoa > Chordata > Mammalia > Proboscidea > Elephantidae > Elephas > Elephas maximus. The sequence goes on from NC_064846.1 coordinate 87,378,846, forward strand.
ATGATATTGAGCTTTTCTGTCGTTTCTTTCCACAGATATAGTCGATTTGATTCCTGTGTATTCCATCAGGTAAGGTCCAAGTGTATAGTCACCGTTGATGTTTTTGAAAAAGGGTATTCGCAATGAAGAAGTCATTGGTCTTGCAAACTTCTATCATGTGATCTCTGCCTTCATTTCTATCACCAAGGCTATATTTTCCAAAACTGTTCCTTCTTCTTTGTTTTCAATGCATCTTGATTGCATATTTGATCAATTTCAGACTGTAAAAGTTGGTAAAAAAATCTTCAGTTTCTTCATCTTTGGCCTCAGTGGTTGGTGCATAAATTTGAATAACAGGCCTATTAACTGGTCTTTCTTGTAGGTGTATGGATGGGTATTAGTCTCACTGACAGCATTGTACTTCAGGAAAGATCTGAAATGTTCTCTCTGATGATGAATTCAATGCCACTGCTCTTCAATTTGTCATTCCCAGCCAAATAGGCCATAAGATTGACTGAAAATGGCCAATACCAGTCCATTTCAGCTCAGTATTGCCTAGGATATCAGTTGTATTGAGTTCCATTTTATTTTCAACGACTTCCAACTTACCTACATTCATACATTGTATATTCTACATTCTGAATATTAGTAGATGTTTGCAGCTGTTTCTTCTCATTTTTTATTAATGGATGTTTGCAGCAGTTTCTTCTCATTTTGAGTTGTTACACATTAGCAAATGAAGGTCCTGAAAGCTGATTCCATCTGTGTCATTAAGGTCGACTCTACTTTGAGGAGGCAGCTCTTCTACAGTCATATTTTGAGTGCCTTCCAACCTGAGCGGCTCATCTCCTGGCACTGAATCAGAAAATGTTCCACCGCTATTCATAAAGTTTTCATTCACTAATTTTTTTTCAGACCTAGATTTCCAGGCCCTTCTTCCTAGTCTGTTTTAGTTTGAAAGCTCACCTGAAACCTGTCCACCACAGGTGACCATGCTGGTATTTGAAATACAGGTGGTATGGCTTCTACCATCACAGCAACATGTAAACCACTATAGTACAACAAACTGACGGACATGTGGGGATAAGTGGAGGAGTAGAGACAATTTCCCGTGCAAGCAGATTTCAAATAATTTAGTAGATTTTCTGTCCTCAAAGAGGGGAAACATAACTCCACATTCCTCACTGTGGGATGCACATAGTGTAGTCCTTCCAAAGAATATAATACAGAAAGGGAAAAATAAAAATCATAACTTTTCAGTGGAGAAACCTGGAAAACATTATGTGATGCAGCTGAACAAGGTCAAAATCAACAAGGATAACTCATGTTGATAGTATGTACCCTTTATATGATTTGACGAAAATGGAACTTTAACTCTGTGATCTTCCTTCCAAAAATTCATAACCCCTTTCTAATGCTTGTGACTTGAATAACGGCCCTCAAAAAGATATGTCCACCTCCAGGGGAGGATTATCTAATAGGCAAGGCAAGCACCGTACTTACCTTCCTTACCAGATCATCTGTAGTGAACAATTCCACGTTTTTTTTGTTTTTTACCACATCAAAGATTTTGATTTTAGGTATGGCTGGCATCTCTCTCTTCCAACCCCACAGCACCTTCCTACAGAATCAAAGCCTCTCTTTAAATTTACAATCCCCACAGGGGTGAATGATCCAGTAAGCAAGGTAAGCATGGGCTTACTTGTGCTTCTTTACTAATTTGTAGTGAAACTCTTCACTAAAGATGATCTGGTAAACAAGGTAAACATGGTACTTACCTCTCTTATTGGATAATCTACCCCATCCACCTCCTATCCCTAAGAACCAGTGAATGTGGCCTTATTTGGAAAATGGGTCTTTGAGGATGTAATTAAGTAAAAGAATATTGAAATGACATCAATGACAAGACCCAGCCCAGTGCCGGGTTTTGTCATTGGTGTTCTTAAAAGAGACAAACAGAGGAGAGACTGACACAGAGAGTAGAGGAGAAGGTCATGTGAAGACAGAGGCAGAGACTGAAATTATGAAGCCACAAGCAAAGGAACACCAGAAACTACCAGAAGCTAGAAATGGCAAGGAAGAATTCTTCCCTAGAGCCTTTGGAGGGAGTGTGAGCCTGATGACACCTCGATTTTAGACTTCTGGCATCTGTAACTATGAGGAAATAAATTTCTGTTGTTTTAAACCAACCAGTTTGTGGTTTAAACCATAATTGTTATGGCAGCCCTAGGAAACTAATGCACTAACCATGGGAAAAATTAAATTTAGGCAAACCCAAATTGAAGGGCATTCTACAAATTACCCAACCAGGGCTCCTAAAAACTGTCAAGATAATCGAAACAAGAGAAGTCAGAGAAACTGTTACTGCCACAAGAAACATGAAATATGACACCTAAATGAGCAGAAAAAGAACATTACGAAAAAACTAAGGGAATATGAATGAAGTATGGACTTTAGTTAGTAATAATGTATCAATATTGGCTCATTAATTGTAACTAATGTACCATACTAATGTAAGATGTTGATCATAGGGGAAAGTGGATACAAGGTATATGGAAGCTATACTACAGTCTCATATTTTCTGTAACTATAAAACTGTTCTAAAAAAGGTCTATTTTTAAATAAATGGACACAAATATTTCAGTCACTAGAAAGAAGCATTTTTTTAACTTTTATTTAGCTTCAAGTGAACGTTTACGAATCAAGTCAGACTGTCACATATAAGTTTATATACACCTTACTCCATACTCCCACTTGCTCTCCCCCTAATGAGTCAACCCTTCCAGTCTCTCCTGACAATTTTGCCAGCTTTCAACTCTCTCTATCCTCCCATCTCCCCTCCAGACAGGAGATGCCAACACAGTCTCAAGAGTCCACCAGATACAAGTAGCTCACTCTTCATCAGCATCTCTCTCCTACCCACTGTCCAGTCCCTTCCATGTCTGATGAGTTGTCTTTGGGAATGGTTCCTGTCCTGGGCCAACAGAAGGTTTGGGGACCATGACCGCCAGGATTCCTCTAGTCTCAGTCAGACCATTAAGTATGGTCTTTTTATGAGAATTTGGGCTCTGCATCCCACTGATCTCCTGCTCCCTCAGAGGTTCTCTGTTCTGCTCCCTGTCAGGGCAGTCATCGGTTGTGGCCGGGCACCAACTAGTTCTTCTGGTCTCAGGATGATGTAAGTCACTGGTTCATGTGGCCCTTTCTGTCTCTTGGGCTCATTGTTATCGTGTGACCTTGGTGTTCTTCTTTCTCCTTTGATCCAGGTGGGTTGAGACCAATTGATGCAACTTAGATGGCCACTTGTTAGCATTTAAGACCCCAGACGCCACATTTCAAAGTGGGATGCAGAATGTTTTCAAAATAGAATTATTTTGCCAATTGACTTAGAAGTCCCACTAAACCATGGTCCCCAAACCCCCGCCCTTGTTCCGCTGACCTTTGAAGCATTCATTTTATCCCGGAAACTTCTTTGCTTTTGGTCCAGTCCAGTTGAGCTGACCTTCCATGTATTGAGTATTGTCCTTCCCTTCACCTAAAATAGTTCTTTTCTACTAACTAATCAGTAAAAAACCCTCTCCCAACCTCCCACCCTCCCCCCTCGTAACCACAAAAGTATGTGTTCTTCTCAGTTTATACTATTTCTCAAGATCTTATAATAGTGGTCTTATACAATATTTGTCCTTTTGCCTCCATGTTTTTCGTCCTTTTGCCTCCATGTTATAAAATGTTTCACAGATTCGTCACTGTTCTTTATCGATGTGTAGTATTCCATTGTGTGAATATACCACAATTTATTTATCCATTCATCCGTTGATGGACACCTTGGTTGCTTCCAGCTTTTTGCTATTGTAAACAGAGCTGCAATAAACATGGGTGTGCATATATCTGTTTGTGTGAAGGCTCTTGTATCTCTAGGGTATATTCCGAGGACTGGGATTTCCGGGTTGTATGGTAGTTCTATTTCTAACTGTTTAAGATAACGCCAGATAGATTTCCAAAGTGGTTGTACCATTTTACATTGCCACCAGCAGTGTATAAGAGTTCCAATCTCTCCGCAGCCTCTCCAACATTTATTATTTTGTGTTTTTTGGATTAATGCCAGCCTTGTTGGAGTGAGATGGAATCTCATCGTAGTTTTAATTTGCATTTCTCTAATGGCTAATGATCAAGAGCTTTTTCTCATGTATCTGTTAGCTGCCAGAATATCTTCTTTAGTGAAGTGTGTGTACATATCCTTTGCCCGCTTCTTGATCGGGTTGTTTGTCTTTTTGTGGTTGAGTTTTGACAGAATCATATAGATTTTAGAGATCAGGTGCTGGTCGGAGATGTCATAGCTGAAAATTCTTTCCCAGTCTGTAGGTGGTCTTTTTACTCTTTTGGTGAAGTCTTTAGATGAACATAGGTGTTTGATTTTCAGGAGCTCCCAGTTATCTGGTTTCTCTTCATCATTTTTGGTAATGTTTTGTATTCTGCTTATGCCTTGTATTAGGGCTCCTAACCTTGTCCCTATTTTTTCTTCCATGATCTTTATCGTTTTAGTCTTTATGTTTAGGTCTTTGATCCACTTGGAATTAGTTTTTGTGCATGGTGTGAGGTATGGGTCCTGTTTCATTTTTTTGCAAATGGATATCCAGTTATGCCAGCACCATTTGTTAAAAAGACTATGTTTTCCCCAATTAACTGGCACTGGACCTTTGTCAAATATCAGCTGCTCATATGTGGATGGATTTATATCTGGGTTCTCAATTCTGTTCCATTGGTCTATGTGCCTGTTGTTGTACCAGTACCAGGCTGTTTTGACTACTGTGGCTGTATAATAGGTTCTGAAATCAGGTAGAGTGAGGCCTCCCACTTTCTTCTTCTTTTTCAGTAATGCTTTACTTATCTGAGGCTTCTTTCCCTTCCATATGAAGTTGGTGATTTGTTTCTCCATCACATTAAAAAACGTGATTGGAATTTGGATTGGAAGTGCATTGTATGTATAGATGGCTTTTGGTAGAATAGACATTTTTACTATGTTAAGTCTTCCTATCCATGAGCAAGGTATGTTTTTCCACTTAAGTAGGTCCTTTTTAGTTTCTTGTAGTAGTACTTTGTAGTTTTCTTTGTATAGGTCTTTTACATCTTTGGTAAGATTTATTCCTAAGTATTTTATCTTCTTGGTGGCTACTGTGAATGGTATTGATTTGGTGATTTCCTCTTCGATGTTCTTTTTGTTGATGTAGAGGAATCCAAGTGATTTTTGTATGTTTTTCTTATAACCTGAGTCTCTGCCAAACTGTTATATTAGTTTCAGTAGTTTTCTGGAGGATTCCTTAGGGTTTTCTGTGTATAAGATCATGTCATCTGCAAATAGAGATAATTTTACTTCCTCCTTGCCAATCCGGATGCCCTTTATTTCTTTGTCTAGCCTAATTGCTCTGGCTAGGACCTCTAGCACAATGTTGAATAAGAGCGGTGATAAAGGGCATCCTTGTCTGGTTCCCGTTCTCAAGGGAAATGCTTTCAGGCTCTCTCCGTTTAAAGTGATGTTGGCTGTTGGCTTTGTATAGATGCTCTTTTTTTTTTAATTAATTTTTATTAAGCTTCAAGTGAACATTTACCATTCCAATCAGTCTGTCACATGTAGGTTTACATACATCATACTCCCTTCTCCCACTTGCTCTCCCCCTATTGAGTCAGCCCTTTCAGTCTCTCGTTTCGTGCCAATTTTGCCAACTTCCCTCTCTCTCTATCTTCCCATCCCCCCTCCAGTCAAGAGCTGCCAACACACTCTCAAGTGTCCACCTAATTTAATTGGCTCACTCTTCATCAGCATCTCTCCCCCCCCCCGCTGACCAGTCCTTTTCATGCCTGATGAGTTGTCTTCGGGGATGGTTCCTGTCCTGTGCCATCAGAAGTTCTGGGGAGCATTGTCTCTGGGATTCCTCTAGTCGCATTCATATCATTAGGTATGGTCTTTTTATGAGAACTTGGGGTCTATATCCCATTGGTCTCCTGCTCCCTCAGGAGTTGTCTGTTGTGCTCCCTAGCAGGGCAGACATCGATTGTGGCCAGGCACCAACTAGTTCTTCTGGTCTCAGGATAATGTAGGTCTCTGGTTCATGTGGCCCTTTCTGTCTCTTGGGTTCTTAGTTGTCGTGTGGCCTTGGTGTTCTTCCTTTGCCTTTGCTCCAGGTGGGTTGAGACCAATTGATGTATCTTAGGTGGCCTCTTGTTGGCATTTAGGACCCCAGGCGCCACAATTCAAAGTGGGATGCAGAATGTTTTCATAATAGAATTATTTTGCGCGTTGACTTAGAAGTCTCCTCAAACCATGTTCCCCAGACCCCAGCCCCTGCTCCTCTGACCTTTGAAGCTTTCATTTTATCCCGGAAACCTCTTTTCTTTTAGTCCAGTCCAATCAGGCTGACCTCCTTGTCTTGTGTGTTGTCTTTCCCTTCACCCAAAGCAGTTCTTATCTACTGATTGATCAATAAAAAACCCTCTCCCTCCCTCCCTCCCTCCCCGCTTTGTAACCACAAAAGTATGTGTTCTTCTCCGTTTTTTCTATTTCTCAAGATCTTATAATAGTGCTCTTATACAATATTTGTCCTTTTGCCTCTGACTCATTTCACTCTGCATAATGTCTTCCAGATTCCTCCATGTTATGAAATGTTTCAGAGATTCGTCACTGTTCTTTATCGATGCGTAGTATTCCATTGTGTGAATATACCAAAATTGATTTACCCATTCATCCGTTGACGGACATCTTGGTTGCTTCCAGCTTTTTGCTATTGTAAACAGAGCTGCAATAAATATGGGTGTGCATACATCTGTTTGTGTGAAGGCTCTTGTATCTCTAGGGTATATTCCGAGGAGTGGGATTTCTGGGTTGTATGGTAGTTCTATTTCTAACTGTTTAAGATAATGCCAGATGGATTTCCAAAGTGGTTGTACCATTTTACAATCCCACCAGCAGTGTATGAGAGTTCCAATCTCTCCGCAGCCTCTCCAACATTTATTATTTTGTGTTTTTTGGATTAATGCCAGTCTAGTTGGTGTGAGATGGAATCTCATCGTAGTTTTAATTTGCATTTCTCTAATGGCTAACGATCGGGAGCATTTTCTCATGTATCGGTTGGCTGCCTGAATATCTTCTTTAGTGAAATGTGTGTTCATATCCTTTGCCCACTTCTTGATTGGGTTGCTTGTCTTTTTGTGGTTGAGTTTTGACAGAATCATGTAGATTTTAGAGATCAGGCACTGGTCTGATATGTCATAGCTGAATATTCTTTCCCAGTCTGTAGGTGGTCTTTTTACTCTTTTGGTGAAGTCTTTAGATGAGCATAGGTGTTTGATTTTTAGGAGCTCCCAGTTATCTGGTTTCTCTTCATCATTTTTGGTAATGTTTTGTATTCTGTTTATGCCCTGTATTAGGGCTCCTAGGGTAGATCCTATTTTTTCTTCCATGATTTTTATCGTTTTAGTCTTTATGTTTAGGTCTTTGATCCACTTGGAGTTAGTTTTTGTGCATGGTGTGAGGTATGGGTCCTGTTTCATTCTTTCGCAAATGGATATCCAGTTATGCCAGCACCATTTGTTAAAAAGACTATCATTTCCCCAATTGACTGACACTGGTCCTTTGTCAAATATCAGCTGCTCATACATGGATGGATTTATATCTGGGTTCTCAATTCTGTTCCATTGGTCTATGTGCCTGTTGTTGTACCAGTACCAGGCTGTTTTGACTACTGTGGCTGTATAATAGGTTCTGAAATCAGGTAGAGTGAGGCCTCCCACTTTCTTCTTCTTTTTCAGTAATGCTTTGCTTATCCGGGGGTTCTTTCCCTTCCATATGAAATTAGTGATTTGTTTCTCTAACCCCTTAAAATATGACATTGGTATTTGGATTGGAAGTGCGTTATATGTATAGATGGCTTTTGGTAGAATAGACATTATTACTATGTTAAGTCTTCCTATCCATGAGCAGGGTATGTTCTTCCACTTAAGTGTGTCCTTTTGAATTTCTTGTAGCAGAGTTTTATAGTTTTCTTTGTATAGGTCTTTTACATCCTTGGTAAGATTTATTCCTAAGTATTTTATCTTCTTGGGGGCTACTGTGAATGGTATTGATTTGGTTATTTCGTCTTCGGTGTTCTTTTTGTTGATGTAGAGGAATCCATGTGATTTTTGTATGTTTATTTTATATCCTGAGACACTTCCAAACTCTTCTATTAGTTTCAGTAGTTTTCTGGAGGATTCCTTAGGGTTTTCCATGTATACGATCATGTCATCTGCAAATAGTGATAGCTTTACTTCCTCCTTGCCAATCTGGATACCCTTTATTTCTTTGTCTAGCCTAATTGCCCTGGCTAGGACTTCAAGTACGATGTTGAATTAGAGTGGTGATAAAGGGCATCCTTGTCTGGTTCCCGTTCTCAGGGGAAATGCTTTCAGGTTCTCTCCATTTAGAGTGATATTGGCTGTTGGCTTTGCATAGATGCCCTTTATTATGTTGAGGAATTTTCCTTCTATTCCTATTTTGGTAAGAGTTTTTATCATAAATGGGTGTTGAACTTTGTCAAATGCCTTTTCTGCATCAATTGATAAGATCATGTGGTTTTTATCTTTTGTTTTATTTATGTGATGGATTACATTAATGGTTTTTCTGATATTAAACCAGCCTTGCATACCTGGTATAAATCCCACTTGATCAGGTTGAATTATTTTTTTGATGTGTTGTTGGATTCTATTGGCTAGAATTTTGTTGAGGATTTTTGCATCTATGTTCATGAGGGATATAGGTCTAAAATTTTCTTTTTTTGTAATGTCTTTACCTAGTTTTGGTATCAGGGAGATGGTAGCTTCATAGAATGAGTTGGGTAGTATTCCGTCTTTTTCTATGCTTTGAAATACCTTCAATAGTAATGGTGTTAAGTCTTCTCTGAAGGTCTGGTAGAACTCTGCAGTGTAGCCGTCTGGGCCAGGACTTTTTTTTGTTGGAAGTTTTTTGGTTACCGTTTCAATCTCTTTTTTTGTTATGGGTCTATTTAGTTGTTCTACTTCTGAATGTGTTAGTTTAGGTAGGTAGTATTGTTCCAAGAATTTATCCATTTCTTCTAGGTTTTCAAATTTGTTAGAGTACAATTTTGCGTAGTAATCTGTAATGATTCTTTTAATTTCATTTGGTTCTGTTGTGATGTGGTCCTTCTCGTTTCTTATTCGGGTTATTTGTTTCCTTTCCTGTTTTTCTTTAGTCAGTCTAGCCAATGGTTTATCAATTTTGTTAATTTTTTCAAAGAACCAGCTTTTGGCTTTGTTAATTCTTTCAATTGTTTTTCTGTTCTCTAATTCATTTAGTTCAGCTCTAATTTTTATTATTTGTTTTCTTCTGGTGCCTGATGGATTCTTTTGTTGCTCAGTTTCTATTTGTTCAAGTTGTAGGGACAGTTCTCTGATTTTGGCTCTTTCTTCTTTTTGTATGTGTGCATTTATCGATATAAATTGGCCTCTGAGCACTGCTTTTGCTGTGTCCCAGAGGTTTTGATAGGAAGTATTTTCATTCTCGTTGCTTTCTAAGAATTTCCTTATTCCCTCCTTGATGTCTTCTATAACCCAGTCTTTTTTCAGGAGGGTATTGTTCAGTTTCCAAGTATTTGATTTCTTTTCCCTAGGTTTTCTGTTATTGATTTCTAGCTTCATTGCCTTGTGGTCTGAGAAGATGCTTTGTAATCTTTCGATGTTTTGGATTCTGCAAAGATTTGTTTTATGACCTAATATGTGGTCTCTTCTAGAGAATGTTCCATGTGCACTAGAAAAAAAAGTATATTTTTCAGCAGTTGGGTGGAGAGTTCTGTATAAGTGAATGAGGTCAGGTTGGTTGATTGTTGTAAGTAGGTCTTCTGTGTCTCTATTGAGCTTCTTACTGGATGTCCTGTCCTTCTCCGAAAGTGGTGTGTTGAAATCTCCTACTATAAATGTGGAGGTGTCTATCTCACTTTTCAATTCTGTTAAAATTTGATTTATGTATCTTGCAGCCCTGTCATTGGGTGCATAAATATTTAATATGATTATGTCTTCCTGACCAATTGTCCCTTTTATCATTATATAGTGTCCTTCTTTATCTTTTGTGGCGGATTTAAGTCTAAAGTCTATTTTGTCAGAAATTAATATTGCTACCCCTCTTCTTTTTTGCGTATTGTTTGCTTGATATATTTTTTTCCATCCTTTGAGTTTTAGTTTGTTTGTGTCTCTAACTCTAAGGTGTGTCTCTTGTAGGCAGCATATAGATGGATCGTGTTTCTTTATCCAGTCCGTGACTCTCTGTCTCTTTATTGGTGCATTTAGTCCATTTACATTCAGCGTAATTATAGATAAAAGTTTTTAGTGCTGTCATTTTGATGCCTTTTCATGTGTGTTGTTGGCCTTTTTATTTTTCCACATGCTTTTTTGTGCTGAGACGTTTTTCTTAGTAGCTTGTGAGATCCTCATTTTCATAATGTTTAACTTTGTGTTTGTTGAGTCATTACGTTTTTCTTGGCTTTTTTCTTGAGTTATGGAATTGATATTCCTTTTTGTGGTTACCTTATTATTTACCCATATTTTTCTAAGTAAAAACCTAACTTGTATCCTTGTATGTCGCCTTGTATCACTCTCCATCTGGCAGTTCAATGCCTCCTATATTTAGTCCCTCTTTTTGATTATTGTGATTGTTTATCTATTGATTTCCAGTTATGTGTATTATTTTGTTTATTTATTTATTTTTTAGAATTACTCTTAATTTGTTTGTTTTTGTGCTTTCCCTATTTGAGTTATGTTGATATCAGGACGTTCTGTTTTGTGACCTTGTATTGTGCTGGTACCTGATATTATTGGTCATCAGGCCAAACAATCTCCTTTAGCACTTCTTGCAGTCTTGGTTTAGTTTTTGCAAATTCTCTAAACTTGTGTTTATCTGTAAATATCTTAATTTCTCCTTCATATTTCATAGAGAGTTTTGCTGGATATATGATCCTTGGTTGGCAGTTTTTCTCCTTCAGTGCTCTGTATACTTCGTCCCATTCCCTTCTTGCCTGCATGGTTTCTGCTGAGTAGTCTGAACTTATTCGTATTGATTCTCCCTTGAAGGAAACCTTTCTTTTCTCCCTGGCTGCTTTTAAAATTTTCTGTTTGTCTTTGGTTTTGGCAAGTTTGATGATAATATGCCTTGGTGTTTTTCTTTTTGGATCAATCTTAAATGGGGTTCGATGAGCATCTTGGATAGATATCCTTTCGTCTTTCATGATGTCAGGGAAGTTTTGTGTCAGGAGTTCTTCAACTATTTTCTCTGTGTTTTCTGTCCCCCCTCCCTGTTCTGGGACTCCAATCACATGCAAGTTATCCTTCTTGATAGAGTCCCACATGATTCTTAGGGTTTCTTCATTTTTTTAAATTCTTTTATCTGATTTTTTTTCAGCTATGTTGGTGTTGATTCCCTGGTCCTCCAGTAGTCCCAGTCTACATTCTAATTGCTCGAGTCTGCTCCTCTGACTTTCTATTGCGTTGTCTAATTCTGTAATTTTATTGTTAATCTTTTGGATTTCTACATGCTGTCTCTCTATGGATTCTTGCAACTTATTAATTTTTCCACTATGTTCTTGAATAACCTTTTTGAGTTCTTCAACAGTTTTATCAGTGTGTTCCTTGGCTTTTTCTGCATTTATCCTAATTTCATTTGTGATATCTTTAAGCATTCTGTAAATTAGTTTTTTATATTCTGTATCTGATAATTCCAGGATTGTATCTTCATTTGGGAAGGATTTTGATTCTTTTGTTTGGGGGGTTGGAGAAGCTGTCATGGTCTGTTTCTTTATGTGGTTTGATATGGACTGCTGTCTCCGAGCCATCACTGGGAAACTAGATTTTCCAGGTAATCAGCTAAAAAAAAATGCAGTCAGATCCCTATCTGAATTCTCCTTCTGGCTCAGGGTATTCGGATGTTAATGAAGCCGCCTGGGGAGGGTGGGGGAGGGATTAGAGAGCTAGGCGTGTAGCACCACAGAATATAGAGCTGATCCCTGCGTTCACGCTCTGCCCCCGTCCACCAGAATCCCGGCAGGATGGATCCCCGGCTGGGACGCTACTCTCCCCGCTCCAAGATCTGTCACTTCCTCCCGGGGATTTTTCCCTCCGGTGCGACACACCGCTCGCGTGAACTGAGTGGGCGTGGCCCTCACGAACAGCTGGGCCCGCCCCCGGGGTCTATTCAGGGGAATGTGCTCACACCCCGCCCGCTCTCGCCAAGATCCCAGCGGGACAGCTCCCCATCTGGGACGCTGCTTTCCCCGCTCCGAGACCTGTCACTTCCTCCCGGGGATTTCTCCCTCTGGTGCGCCGCACTGCTCGCGCGAACTGGGTGGACGTGGCCCTCACAAACGTCTGGGCGCCCCCCCTGGGGTCGCTTTAGGGAAATATAGGTGATCCCCACGCTCGCGCCTCTCCCGCCTCCCGCCAAACTCCCGGCGGGACAGCTCCCCGGCTGGGACGCTGCTCTCCCCACTCCAAGATCAGTCACTGCCTCCCGGGTGTATCTCCCACCGGCTGCGCCGCTACTCCTTCCGCACCAACCAGCTAGACTTCCTCCTGGGATGGGTTCGGGGGGGTAGGGCTGTGCCCCTTGTCTGTGCCGTCTGCCCCTCTGGGCTCTGCCCCAGCCCAGGCTCCAAAGGTCACCTGCCTGGTACGCTGGCTCTTAGTTCTGAAAACGATCGCTGTCTGCCCGTATTTGTTCATTCTCCATCTCTAAGTCTGTGTTTGTTGTTCAGAGTTCGTAGATTGTTATATATGTGATCGATTCACTTGTTTTTCCGAGTCTTTGTTGCAAGAGGGTTCTGCGGTAGCGTCCACCTAGTCCGCCATCTTGGCCCCGCCTCGATGCTCTTTATTATGTTGAGGAATTTTCCTTCAATTCCTATTTTGGTGAGAGTTTTTTATCGTAAATGGGTGTTGGACTTTGTCAAGTGCTTTTTCTGCATCAATTGATAAGATCATGTGGTTTTTGTCTTTTGTTTTATTTATATGGTGGATTACATTAATGGTTTTTCTAATATTAAACCAGCCTTGCATACCTGGTATAAATCCCACTTGGTCATGGTGGATCATTTTTTTGATATGTTGTTGAATTCTTTTGGCTAGAATTTGGTTGAGGGTTTTTGCATCTATGTTCATGAGGGATATAGGTCTGTAATTTTCTTTTTTTGTGATGTCTTTACCTGGTTTTGGTATCAGGGAAATGGTAGCTTCGTAGAAAGAGTTAGGTAGTATTCCGTCATTTTCTATGCTTTGAAACACCTTTAGTAGTAGTGGTGTTAACTCTTCTCTGAAAGTTTGGTAGAACTGTGCACTAAAGCCGTCCGGGCCAGGGCATTTTTTTGTTGGGAGTTTTTTGATTACCCTTTCCATCTTTTTTTTGTTTTGCGTCTATTTAGTTGTTCTACTTCTGATTGTGTTAGTTTAGGTAGGTAGTGTTTTTCCAGGAATTCATCCATTTCTTCTAGGTTTGCAAATTTGTTAGAGTACAATTTTCCGTAATAATCTGGTATGATTCTTTTAATTTCAGTTGGGTCTGTTGTGATGTGGCCCATCTCGTTTCTTATTCTGGTTATTTGTTTCCTTTCCAGTATTTCTTTAGTCAGCCTGGCCAATGGTTTATCAATTTTGTTAATTTTTTCAAAGAACCAGCTTTTGGCTTTGTTAGTTCTTTCAATTGTTTTTCTGTTCTCTAATTCATTTCGTTCAGCTCTAATTTTTATTATTTGTTTTCTTCTGGTGCCTGATGGATTCTTTTGTTGCTCACTTTCTATTTGTTCAAGTTGTCGGGACAGTTCTCTGATTTTGGCTCTTTCTTCTTTTTGTATGTGTGCATTTATCGATATAAATTGGCCTCTGAGCACTGCTTTTGCTGTGTCCCAGAGGTTTTGATAGGAAGTATTTTCATTCTCGTTGCCTTCTACGAATTTCCTTATTCTCTCCTTAATGTCTTCTATAACCCAGTCTTTTTTCAGGAGGATATTGTTCAGTTTCCAAGTATTTGATTTCTTTTCCCTAATTTTTCTGTTATTGATTTCCACTTTTATGGCCTTGTGGTCTGAGAAGATGCTTTGTAATATTTCGATGTTTTGGCTGAAAGAAGCCTTTTTATACTGGAGCAAACATTACCACAGTTTTAGAGAATACCCCACAAAGCATTCCAAATTTCATTTCTCTGTTTTCTCCAAGTAAGCTTTTGATCAGTAAGTCATTTTTCCTGGTACTTTGATACATTGACAGAATATCTTAAATAGCAAATGCAATTATTCTCCCCACCGTCAATTAATAAATGAAAATTCTCTAGTATCCTCTCATGTTCTGTGAGTTTGGCATGAATAAATTGATGAGAGGTTGTTGCCCGGTGACTGTGAAAACTAAACTTTTGGACCAGAAAATCTTAGGACTAGCTTTTGATAGTTCTACATTGTCCTCCGATGAAAACCCATCTAAAATAGCCAATGTGACTAGATCCGGGCATCATGGGGATTGTAACCATTTAGGAGTTGAATCTAGAATAATAACGAAGGAAATCTAAGCCCAAACCTTGAGCAATTCCAGCATTTAATTGCTAGTAGACTATAAAAATATGTAAAGGACAATGATATTGAGTACTAGAAATAGAAGAAAAACTGGAAAAATCGGTGTCAAGGATTTCAAGGGAAAAGACTATGTCAGGGAGTTAATTGTATGTTGAATGCTGCTGACAAGTCAGGTAAAATTAGAATAGAAAAATATCTGTTGCATTTCCCTTAACAAGAGTTTTTTTGTGCAGTGATGGATATTGAAGTTGATTGGAAGGATTGATGAGTGAGGGGGAATTAAGGGAATAACAAAAATAGACAACCCCTTTCTCCCCCCCTTTGGTTAATTTGATTTTAACTACTTGAGCTCTGCATGAGTATTTGCTTAATGCCATCCCTCTATTTCCTCCTAGTTCATTTATTTTTAGGGTGGAATGCATTCTGTAGTCATTCTTCATTATTTAAGAGAGAGTTTTGGAATGGAAACTTCAATCATTAGGGCTGCACGTCAACTTTGTTGGGCCGTGATTCTCAGTGGTTTGGCAGTTATGATATAGTTTGGCAGTCATATGATGATGTGATTACTTTCATGATGAGATTTGATATAGTGTGATTACCTCCATGATGGGATCTCCTGTGAGTATTCGATCAGTTGAAAGAGAGTTTCCTTGGGGTATGCACTACATCGAATATAAGTGGACTTTCTGGCAAGGCTTGTGGACTTTTGCTAGCTCTGGATCCTGCAGGTGGCTCCTGTTTGTCTGACCTCCAGTTTTTGGGGCTTGAGCTAGCAGTTTACCTGTGGTCTTGCCTGCTGATCTTGGTATTCCTAATTCTTTGAAGCCTATGAGCAAAAGCCCTGCTGTCTGACCTGCTGATCTTGGATTCACCAGCTCCTGTGGCTACATGAATCAGGAGAAACCTACAGCCTGACCCACGAATCTGGGACATTCCGGCCTCTACAACAGCATGAGTCATCTCCTTAATATAAATCTCTGTATATAGATATTTATAAGCTTTATTGGTTTTGTTTCTCTAGAGAACCGAGCCTAAGACAGAAACTTTCTTATATATTCCATGTCTAAAAAGGTCTTTAGTTTGTCCTCACATCTTGATGTATATACTTTTTTTGGCTGATGTATTAGTCTCTGTGATGGTTAAGGTTATGTGTTACCTTGGATAGGCCATGATTCTCAGTGGTTTGGCAGATATTATGTAATCATCCTCCATTTTTTTCTATCTGGTGTGAGCAGCCCATCAACTGAAAGGGGAGTTGCCTTGGGAGTGTGGCCTGCATCTAATATAAACGTAAGTTTTGGCATAGCTCTCTTTCTCTCAATCTTCCATCAGACTTGTCATCTTCTGAACTTATGTTCTTGGGACATGAACCAGCAGCCTGCTGTTTCACCTGCTAATTTTGGGTTCATCAGCCCCTGCAAACACATGAGTCAGGAGGTGCCTCCAGCCTGATGCCTGACCCACAGATTTGAGACTTACCAGCCTCCACAACTGAATGAGCCATTTTTTAAAAATAAATCTGTGTGTCACACACACACACACACACACACACACACACACACACACACACACATACTTTACTGGTTTTGTTCCTCTAGACAGCTCGCCAAAGGCAGTCTGATTAAGGACTAAGTTTAGAGTAAGTCTGAAAATTTTCCTTCTAGATAGAGAGCTCTCTATGTACTGGTCTGGAGAGATCGCTGGAATATTTTAAGTGAAAAAAAGCAAGGTAGATAATACTGTATATTACATAGAGATTTTTGTGTAATAAAGAGTAGGATAAGTGTGTGTATATATATACATGTACATATATATATATACACTCATATTGACTTGTGTTTGCATAAAGGGAAATTGGAAGAAAATCTTAGAAACTTACAAAAGGGTTTACTGACTATGGGCTGGGTGAGGGGTTGTGGAAGTGGGGTGATGGGAAGGTGGAGAGAAAAGTGGTGAAGCAAAGCAGAAGCCTTGCAGCCTAATCACACTGAGTGCATTCAGGAGTTGGGCTGCACATATGCATTCAGGGTGTGGAGAACCCAGGTAAAAATAATCCATCAATTTATTAAAACACATCCATAAAAGCCAACTACACATTTCAAACACAACATGGGGGCCTAAATTCAAACGTTGTATTATTACAGTCAAGCTAGTCTACCAGCTTTATAACAAATGGCTACAGTGTTTAACTGCTTTAGGGGACAGTCTGGCAAAAGAAATAATATTCTATTTGAAAGCTTTTTGATTTTGGTTTTGAAAGGCTTATTCTCCAGGATGAGAATTGTTCAAAGGACCCCTTACCAAGACAAGAAGGTAATGGATGGAAGAAAGAAAACTCAAAAAGTGAGAGTGGAAGAATGCTTGTGGCAAACCCACCATCAATTTTGTCTCTGGCCACTTCTGAGTAAGGTAGGCATAAAATTTTATAAATTTAGTGTATGTTACAAACATGAAAGAGGTAATATTCATCCATAACTCTGGCCTTCTGAGTATTACTCTGATCTCATTTTACAGATGAGCCAAAGCAGGAGCTCATGCTTTGTGTACCCTGGAAATTGAAACAAAATATATCATTCCATGTAACTACTACATTTTCCCTTGCAGAGGATTTTAGATTCAAGTGTGACTGTCGACAGGATAAATATTGAGACTTGGATCTATGGATATGCATTTTGCCCCTGAAGTAATGTGGCAGGTTCTGATGCCAAACCCAGTTTCTTCTCAATTAAAAATGACTCTGTTGTTTTTATGCCGATAAAAATCTACTGAAAAAGTACAATCCTCTTTAGTATCAAGTGGGGTGCTGGCTAATTCTTCTTAAAACATATGGAGAATTATTCTGTGCAATTGTTACTGTATCATCAAAATGCTGCTTTGGAGCTGGCTTAGTAATGCCAGTCTTATTAGTGGCAATAACTCTGATTTCATTACCCAACTAGAAGATTAAAGTAAGTAAGCATTGTAATTTTTTAAATTAGAGGAAATATCTGGTTTGGGTCAATTTGACTAGATTACTTTAATTGGAGAGAACTGGTGTGCTGTTCTCTTTGAAGATTTCCACTGCCTTTCATTGATGATTAGTTTGAGATGAGACGATACACCGGTATTTTCAGTGCAAGCTCCTTTGCTTACTGCATAACCTGGAAGAGTTTCCTTTTCCTTTCTTGATTTCCTATAGTCTTTATGCTTCCTGTTGGTTAAGTAGTTTTGTTACTGAGAACTTTAAAGATATGCCTTGTTCTATCAAAACAGTACAACAGACAGGATAGTTGCTCAATATATGTTTGTTGAATTCAATTGAACTTGTTACAAAGAATTATTTCTAGATCAGGTAGAAGAAACAAAACCTTTATTATTTTTGTTTTGCTAATAGACTCCCTAGAAAATGTCTATCAAAGATAGGCTTTACTTCACTCATTTTTCGTGAGTCTCATGTCCAAAAGCCCTGTGTAGTAACTATTCACAACTATATATATATATATATATATATATATATATATATATATATATATATATATATATATATATATATATATATATATAAAAACCTTATTGCCATAAAATTGATTCCAACTCATAACGACCTTATAGGACAGAGTAGAACTGCCCCATAGGGCAAGGAGCAGCAGGTGGATTCAAACCGCTCACCTTTTTGTTAGCAGCCGAGCTCTTAACCACTGCTCCTCCAGGATGCCATATATATATATATATATATATATATATATATATATAAAAACAAACCCAGTGCCGTTGAGTCAACTCCGACTCATAGCGAACCTACAGGACAGAGTAGAACTGCTACATAGAGTTTCCAAGCAGCGCCTGGCGGATTTGAACTGCTCACCCTTTGGTCAGCAGCCGTAGTGCTTAACCACTATGCCACCAATATATATATATGAAAATGTTACCACTTGATCATGGATAGTTAGATGACCACAGTATTATTTTTTCAAACTTTTTGCATTTTTGATATTTTTCATAATAAAAAATTAAAAAGAAACAGTAGTGATATGGACAAGTAGGTGGTATTGATGTGGTGATATCCTTATTGCAGTTAAACTCATTACAGTGGCTTGAAAGGAAACTCCTTATTTCATGCAACAAATATTTGTTAATTACCATGTGCCAGAAAGTGTGCTAGATAGAACTGTGAGTCAGACAGATGGGTCCTTGTACTCATGGAGCTTAACATCTAGTGTGGGAGAAAAACAAAACAAAGCATTAAAAATATGATAAATACAGATCATGGTATGTTCAATAGCAGAAATAAACAAGATACAAGATGAAAATAAAACTAAAAGGATGGCTAGAAGACCTACTTTAGATGGAGTTGTCTGAGGAGATGATAAATTTGAGACCCGAAGAATAACATGAAGCTAGTCCTTTAAAGAGCAAGAGATTGAGTTTCCAAGGTAGAAAGAAACACTTGAAAAGGCCTTAAGGCAGGAAAGAGCTTGGCTAGCTCAAGAAAGTAAAAAAGGTCAGAGTGCCAGTAGTGAGAGAGGGGTAAAGAGGTACAAGATGAGGCTATAAAAATTAGATGTGCAAATGAGAACTAGCAAAGAGTTTTTTAAACAAAGTAATTACATGATTCAATTTACATTTTGAGACAATCACTTTGACTGCTGTATGAAGAATGGATTGGAAGGAAGAAGAGTCTATTGTAGTATGTTGTATGTGAGCTTTAACTAGGGTTATGGCAGTGGGAATTAGAAGAAGTTGTTGAATTTGAAATGTTTTGTAAGTAGAGTGAAAAAAGATATGTAGCTTTGGTGTGGTGACTTAAATGCTATGAAACAGGAACCCATTTATTTGAATCTTGAGTAGTTCAACAAATTACAAATACCTTACCAGGACTGAGGTAAGCAAAAGTAACCTAATTATGAAAGTGTAGTCATACCAAAACGAATCACAAAGGGGAGAAATAAATAAAATTATTCATGGTACAATCATGTTGCTATCTGAAATAATCCTTAAATTTTGTCAAAGTCTTGCTTTGTTTTGGTCAAAGTCATATGGCTTCTGTAGGTAGGCTATCTGAAATTTTTCCCAAGGAGAACAACTGGAGTGAGAGGGTACAGTTGCCTCAGACAACACACAAATAGAAGTCATTCCTCTTTGTAGATATTAATGGTTTCTGGTAGAATTGGATTCAGGAAGGAAAATACTAGCTCAAACTTCAGGTTCTCTTGGGGGAAAACTGGCTCGAATTCACAGCCTGTTGATGTAGTCACTAGGTTATCCACATCATTTTCATGTGCAAAGAACAACACGCAATTTGAGAGGTCAACACAGATAGTCCTTAGGAGAGAAAGTTAAATAAGTATACTCATTTTTGTTAATTAACGCTTCTTTTCTCATTGACTGCAGTGCTTTTCTCAGATTTCTCTTAGCAGTCTCAGGGCACTATCATCTTTGGATTTCATTTCATGTGGCAACATAATGTTTTTCATGTTAGTAAGTTAGCCAGACTTGCTTTTCCACTTTTTCCCTTACATGAGGTATTTGTTTTTTTCTGTTTTCTATTATTCTCATTGTTCTGCAAGCACTTGGAGGCAAAAGAAGATGCAAAGGTTACAGCAGCTGAAAAGGTAGCACGAACTGGGAAATTCCATGACTCTGTGACCTCCTTTTTCATTTGTAGGTGGGATGTTGAAGAATGAACTTTCTATAAATATCAAATGTTCTCTCTTTTTCATGTCTGCTATATGACATAGCATTACTGTATGCCGAGTTTATTTGCTTTGCTAACTTTTGCCACAATATTCATTTACATTACTGATAGAACAATATGGGGAGGGTGGAAGAGTAGAAAAGGCAAAACAAGGGGTGAGGAGAAAAGAATAATAGGACAAATTTTTTTTGAAGAATATTTTCACTTCGTCCCTGAAAAATATTTTTCTAATTACTCCCACGTATGTTTCCTAAGTGTTTCCCATTTAAAAGTAACTTTTGAAATCAAGCAAAAATTGATACAATCTTTCGTATTTTAGAAGACCTGCCAATATAAATAGCTGTCAACAGATGTGTAAAGTAACATCTTAAAAATTCATATGACAGGGTTTCTTTAAAAGGTGATGTCAACTCCCTAGAAGAACTGTATATTCTTTGTATCTGAAATGAAAACCACATGAGCCTCCCCCCTTCCCTTTAAAACTGGGTAAAACTATACTTTTGAAAATATCCCTTTAGGGATCCTGGGTATTATTTTCTGTTTTTCTTTGTGAAGCAATAAATAAGTGTAAGTGATTGGCTAGTCACGTAATGCCAGTTAATTAGAAAAATAAAAGACCACAGAGACACATAAACCATCATCGACATGCAAGAATTATAGATATTTTCTAAATGAAATTCAGGAAACTGAAAATAAGCGATGACCTGCTTTTGCCTTAGTAAAATGAATTTGTTTTTTAAAGGATATAGTTTTCAAGAATGATTTTTTTAAATTTTAATACAAAAATTGTCTCCATGGTGTTGTCTTAGTTTTATAAACCATAGACTAAAAAATATTGTTGTTAAAATCTAAAAAAATATATATTTTTCAGAAAGGAAGAAAAATCTGCAATGGCTTAAAATGAGACCCAAATTAACTCACTAGTTTTTCTAATTTACAAGTGAGTAGTTTTGTTCAGATTAAAAAATTACTCCAAAAACTCAAAATTGTCAAATAACACCTGGCCAAATAACCATAGTCCAAATCCCAGAGCTATTAACAGGAAATTTATTCTGGAAAGATGGCTCTATTAGGAAAGTAATGCAAAAAGAAGGTAGGAAATGAACATGGCTTAATTTAGTTTTACGTCTGGATTTGACTCACCCTGAAGGAAGCAGCTTTATTCTTTATTGGCTAGCAGAAGTACAGCAAGTTGAACAGTCTGACTCTTTTGATAATGTTCAGTTCTTCTGTAACTATATAGAAGCTAAATTTTTAGTCTCTGGCAAAAATGCATCTTCTTGAGATTTAGCTCACGGATATAATTTTAAAGTTCAGAAACTAACTTAAGTATCTATATTTGTGTGTCTATCTATATATCTATCATCTATTACTTTTACCTTTTACTACTCTTGTCCAGTCACCACTATCTCTTAAATAGATCACTGCAACAACCTCTGTATTGATCTCCTGCTTCAACTTGTTTCCCTTATAGTTTATTTTATCAAACTTTTTTTGGTATGTGCATTACATTTCAATAATTAGTGCACAAATTATAAGTGTACAGCTCATTTTAAATACAACATGAACAGACATATGTATCCAATACATAGAACATTACCAACACTTTGGAAATTTCCTTTGTGCCCCATCCCATTCACCACTGATTTTCTACTCTTCAAAGAAAACTACTGTGCTGCCTTGTAACAGCAAAGATTAGTTTTGTTGGGTTTTGAATTTTATAAAAATGGAAGTATGTATCATGTGCTATTTTGTACCTTGCTTTTTTAGCTGAATATTTTACTTGTGATATTCATCCATTTTGTTACATGTAACTGTAATTTTTCATTTTCATTTCTTTATGGATTCCATTGTATGAGAATATCCTAATTTATGTATTCTCTTGATAATATACATATTTAGCTTGTTCCCAGCTTTTGGCTTTTATGAGTATTGCAACTATATACATCTTTGCACATGACTTTTTGGGCACATAGGTATGATTTTTACTGAATAAATGCATAGAAGTGTAATATCTAAGTCACCGGGTATGCATATATTCAGCTGAGTTTGTTCTTTGTTGTTAGTTACCATTGAGTGAACTCCAACTCATGGTGATCCCATGTGCAACAGAATGAAAAGTTGTCTGTTCCTGTGCCGTCTTCATGATCATTGGTATTTCAGCAGATATTGACAAATGGCTTTTCAAAGTGATCGTACCAATTTACAATCCAAGCATCCATGGAGGACAGTTCCTGTTGCTCCACATAATGTCAGCCATTTTATGATGGATAGTGTGTAATAGTATCACAC
Source organism: Elephas maximus indicus (assembly GCF_024166365.1). Lineage (NCBI taxonomy): Eukaryota > Metazoa > Chordata > Mammalia > Proboscidea > Elephantidae > Elephas > Elephas maximus. Next base: position 87,401,382 of record NC_064846.1, read on the forward strand.
TGATTTTTTTTCCATTTCTTAAGTGCAAGAAAGGGTGAGTACTTTTCATTTGGGTATCTTATTTTGTGAAATGCCTGTTTAAGTCTTTTACCCATTTTTTTTGGGTGGGGGGAGTGTGTGCTTTTGTCCTTGATTTGTAGCTGTTCTTTATATATCATGTATATGAGCCCTCATATCTTCATCCAGTACCTGGCTTGCCTTTCACTCTCTTAATGGTATCATTTGATAAGGAGTTCTTAATTTTAATATGCTCCTGTTTATCAATTTTCTTTTTTATGGTTAATGCTTTTTGTGTATTGTTTAAGAAATATCTTCCTATCAAATGGTTGTGAAAACATTTATCTATGTTATATCTTCTGGAAGGTTTATTGTTTACCTGTCACTTTTAGATTTAAAATCCACTTCGATTTTTTTTTTGCCTGTGCGTGTATCGTGTGAAGTGAACAAAGTTTTCCTTTTTTAAAAAAATAAATATCCACCTGACTCATCACTATTAAAATGACTGTCTTTTTTTCTGACTCCTCTGTAGCATTATCTTTGTCATGAATCAAGTGTCCGGATGTGTGTGAGATTATTTTTGGATCCTCTAGACTGTTCCCTTGATATTTTCATCCATTCTTGTGTCAGCTACACTATTTTTTAAATAATATGTATTTGTTCTTGTTTTGAGTCATTACATTTTTTTTTTTAATATTTTTATTCTGAGGTGTGGCCAAGATGCTGGAGTAGTTAGATGCTTCCGATGATCCATCTTATAGCAAAGGCCCGAAAAAACAAGTGAACTGATTACATATATGACAAGCTAGGAGCCCTGAATATCAAAGGCAAAGTTAGAAAATCAGACTGAGTGGCAGAGGTAGGAAGAGATGGTTCAGAAGTAGTGACGAGTTGCCAGACCTGACTTGGTGTGAACCAGCACCCCTCAGGGGACAATGCTAGGATCCCTAATAGGAGACATAAGCAGATACAAAACATTACTAACAATGCACAAACACCAGAAGAGAAACTAGATAACTGGGAGTGTCTAAAAATCAAAAACTTATGCTCATCCAAAGACTTCACCAAAAGAGTAAAAAGATCACCCACAGACTGGGAAAAAATTTTGGCTACCACAAATCCAATCGGCATCTGATCTCTAAAATCTACATGCTACTGCAAAAACTCAACAACAAAAAGACAAATCAACCAATTAAAAAATAGGCAAAGGATATGAAGAGACACTTCACCAAAGAAGACATTCAGGATGCTAACAGATACATGAGGAAATGTTCACAATCATTAGCAAATCAAAACTACAGTGAGATCCCATCTCACTCCAACAAGGCTGGAAGTAATAAAAAACAAAATAATAAATGTTGGAGAGGTTGTGGAGAGACCGGAACATTTATACACTGCTGGTGGGAATGTCAAATGGTACAACCACTTTGGAAATCGATTTGGCACTTCCTTAAAAAGCTAGAAATAGAAGTACCATACTATCCAGCAATCCCACTCCTTGCAATATATCCTAGAGAAATAAGAGCCTTCACATGAACAGATACATGCACACTCATGTTCATTGCAGCACTGTTTACAATAGCAAAAAGATGGAAGCAACCAAGATGCCCATCAACTGAAGAATGGATAAATAAATTATGATATATTCACATAATGGAATACTATGCAACAATTAAGAACAATGATGAATCCGTGAGACATCTCATAACATGGAGAAATCTGGAAGGCATTATGCTGAGTGAAATTAGTCAGTAGCAAAAGGGCTAATATTGTATGAGACCACTATTATAAGAACTCAAGAAATAGTTTAAACACAACAGAAAATATTCTTTGATGGTTATGAGGGTTGGGAGGGAGGGAGAAGGGTATTCACTAATTAGATAGTAAAAAAAAAAAAAGATAAGAACTATTTTAGGTGAAGGTAAAGACCACACACAGTGCAGGAGAGGTCAGCACAACTGGACTAAACCAAAAGCAAAAGAAGTTTCCTGAATAAAACTGAATGCTTTGAAGGCCAGAGTAGCAGGGGCGGGGGGCTGGGGACCATGGTTTCAGTGGACATCTAGGTCAATTGGCATAACAAAATGTATTAAGAAAACATTCTCCATCCCACTTTGGTGAGTGGTGTCTGGTGTCTTTAATGCTAGCAAGAGGCCATCTAAGATAAATCAATTGGTCTCAACCCGCCTGGAGCAAAGGAGAATGAAAAACAACAAAGACACAAGGTAAATATGAGCTCAAGAGACAGAAAGGGCCACATATATCAGAGACTACATCAGCCTGAGATGAGAAGAACTAGGTGGTGCCTGGCTATAACCTATGACTGCACTGACAGGGAACACAACAGAGAATCCCTGATGGAGCAGGAGAACAGTGGGATGCAGACCTCAAATTCTAGTAAAAAGACCAGACATAATGGTCTGACTGAGACTAGCGGAACCCCAGAGGTCATGGTCCCCAAATCTTCTGTTAGCCCAAGACCGAAACCATTCCCAAAGCCAAGGCTTCAGACAGGGATTGGACTGGACTATAAGACAGAAAATGATACTGGTGAGGAATGATCTTCTTGGCTCAAGTGGACACATGAGGCTATATGGGCAGCTCCTGTCTGGAGGTGAGATGAGAAGGCAGAGCGGACAGGAGCTGGCTGAATGCACACGGGGAATACTGGGTGGAGAGAAGGAGTGTGCTCTTGCATTGGGGGAGAGCAGCTAGGAGTACACAGCAAGGTGTATATAAGTTTTTGTTTGAGAAACTGACTGAATTTAACTTTCACTTAAAGCACAACTTTAAAATACATATATTTTTTTATTCTGGTAAAATATATATCACAAAAAATTGCCATTTCAACCTCTCTTAAGTGTACAATTCAATGACATTTAATCACATCACCAAGCTATGCAACCACCACCAGTACCCATTTTCAATAGCTTTTCATTACCTCAAACATAAACCCAATACCCCTTAGCAATAATTTTCTATTTCCTTTCCCCCCCTTGTGTAATAAACATGTGTCTCTATGCATTTGCCTTCAAACACACTATTTTTTAATTACAGTAGCATTATAGTAATTCTTGACGTCCTATAGAGCAGGTCATCCCACTTTGTTCTATTTCTAAAATGTCTTATCTGTTCTAAGCTCTTTCCATGTCCGTATACATATGCAGAAAAGTGCATGTTGGAATTTGTATTGATATTGTATTAACTCTACATAGCAATTTAAGGAGAATTGACATTAAGTCTTCCAGTTAATGAACTTGGAATATACGAAGGTGAACCAATATTTCTCTGTGAAAATGAATCTCATAAATTTTAATTTGCAGTATTTTCATAATTACTCAGTTAATATCATTCCTTTAATTTCCACTTCGATTTACTTTGTATTTAAAACAATATTCCTTAATTTATGAATATGTGGAGATTTTTCTAATTATACCATTGTTATAAACTTTGCCTTATTTCCACTGTAGTCAGCCAACACATTTTGAATGATTTTCCTTTTCTGTACTAATTTTGTAACCACGGATTATTTCAAACATATGCACAAGTAGAGAGAATAGTATAATAAACTCCCAAGTACCCTTACCTGGTGTCAACAAAATTCATCTTATGGTCTGTCTTGTTTTATCTACATTTCTACTCACTTCTACTCCTTCAGGACTTTTTTGGAGCAAACCCCACATATCATACCATGTTCATAATCAATATTTTAGTATGTATATCTAAAAGATAAAGACTCTTTTAAAACAACCCCAACACTATTATAGCACCTAAAATAGTTAACAGTGTGTTAGTATTCAAATTTCTCAATTAGATATGTTTTTTTCAGTTTGTTTGAATCAGAATCAGAATAATGCCTATGCATTATGATTGAATGGTGTTCCCCTTAGTCTCTTTTAATTCACTTGTCTTTCCTACTATTTCTTTCCTTTTTGCATTACAATTTATTAGTTGGAGACACAGGGCTATTTATTCTGTAGTATTTTCCTCTGGTGTGGATTTTGCTGATTGTATCTCTGTGATTTAATTTAATATGTGCCCTTTAATATGTTCTTCTCTCTTCTATATTCCCTCTAAACTGGTATTTAGATTTAGAGACTTGGTTAACTCAGGTTTTTTTTTTTTTTTTTGCAAAGACACTTCAAAAGTGGTACAATTCCATTGAAAAGGAACAATGTCTCCTTTGTAATGTTCACAGCAATTGATGACCGTTTGATTAATTCATCAGGAATTGGAAAATGTTGATATTTTTGTGTTGATTTTTTAAATTTATTAATTGCAACATTTCTATAAAAGAAACTTCTTTTCATCAGTTAGTGATCCAGAGGTATAATTTACTTAGGAAATGCAGTATAAGTGCTTTAATCTTTCCTGTTGTTTGTTAGTTTTAAAAATGATGAGTTGATTGAAGCTTAATAAAAATTATTATAAAAAAAAAAAAATTTATTGAAGGATAAAAAAAAAAAAAAAATGATGAGTTGGGTTATTATAATCCTCTAAAGGTGAACAAAGATTTCCTTTTGTTAATATCATTATTAACTAATTGAATTAAGCATATTTGATGTGTTTCCATATATTGAAGCAATTATACTTCTTTATCGTTTTTAAAAGTTTTATTTTGTTGTTGTTGTTAAGAATACGCACAGCAAAACTACACCAATTCCACAGTTTCTAGATGTATAATTCAGTGACATTGACTAAGTTCTTCAAATTGTTTAACTATTTTCACCAACCTTTTCTGATTCTTCTCCATTAACAAACTCATCGCCCCCTAAGATCCCTATCTAATCATTAGAGTTGCTATTGTCAGTTTGATCCCATATAGATAGTTCTTAAAGAGCATAATGCTCAAATCAGGCATGTTTTACTAATTAAGCTAAACTACTGTTTAAATTTAAGAAGACCTCAGGGGATATTTTTGGTTTAAGGTTTAAAGATTATCTCAGGGCAGTAGTTTCAGGGGTTCATCCAGTCTCCAGGAATACAGAAATTCTGGATTCCATGGGAATTTTAAATTATGGTATGCATTTTCCCCCTTTTGATCAGGATTCTGCTATAGAATCTTTGAACAAAATGTTCAGTAATGGTAGCTGGGCACCATCCAGTTCTTCTGGTCCCATGGAAAAGGGGGCATTTGTTCATGGAGGTAATTAGCCACACATTCCATTTCCTCCTCCTATTCCTGACTCTCCTTCCTTAGCCCTCAAATTTCCTGATCTTTGACCAATGGTAGTCTCTTCAAGTTGACTTTGGAACCATCTTGATATGGACCTCATGGTCTTTAATTGCTTTGTTCCTCTCAGGTATAACAAGATTTTCCTGGATCATCTTCTACTTATTCCACCCAGACTGGAATCAGCCATCCCTCCAAAGAGTCCTGTTCTCTTTAGAGAAAAATGATATTTTGAGACCGTGATCTTGGAACTAGGAATATTTACTCATATTGGGTTTATCACTGTTTTTAGTTTTTCTTCAATGGGCAGACTAGCAAATATGTATTTTTTAATTAAACTTTATTTTGAGAAAGTTGTATTTTCACATGAAGTTGCAACAAATAATGGAGATACAGTATACTCTTTACCCTGTTTCCTCTAATTGTAACATCTTGAAAAACTATACTACAATATCACAACCAGGATAATGACATTGAAACTGTCAAGATACAGAACGATTTCACCATCACAAATATTTCTCCTGTTGCTCTTTATAGACACACCAACCTCCCTTATCGCTGGCCAATGAAAGCCATTAATCTATTCTGCATTCCTGTAATTTTAGGCATTTAAAGAATGCCATAATGGAATGCAGTATGTGACCTTTGGGATTGCCTTTTTCCGCCCAGGATAATTCCCAGGAGTTTCATCTAAATTGTTGCTTGTATCAATAGTTCATTCTGTTTTATTGATAAACAGTATTCCATGATATGGATGTACCACAATTTATCTAATCATTTACCCACTGAGGGACATCTGTGTCATTTCCATGTTAGGGTTATTATTAATAAAGCTGCTATAATCATTTGTGTACAGGTTTTTGCCTGAAAATATGTTTTCATTTCTCTAGACAGATGCCCAGTAGTCAACTTACATAGTCATATGATAACTGCAAGTTTAGTTTTAAGAAAAATTAACAAAGTGTGTTTCAGAGCGGCTGTACATTTTACATTCCCAGAAGAAATGTATGAGGTTTCTCTGCATCCCTGGAAACATTTGATATTGCGACTATTTTTACTGTAATATATACATATGTATAGACACACATATATGTATGTATGTGTATTAAAAAAAACCTGTTACCATCAAGTCGATTCTGACTCATAGCAACCCTAGAGGACAGAGTAGAAATGCCCCGTAGAGTTTCGAAGGAGTGCCTGGCGGATTCAAACTGCCGACCTTTTGGTTAGCAGCCGTAGCACTTAACAACTATGCCACCACAGTTTCAATGTATGTGTATATATATAAAAAACTTATATTTATTTATTTATTTATATACACATACATATGGGGCCCTGGTGGCCAAGTGGTTAAGAGCTCAGGTTGCTGACCAAAAGGTTGGCATTTTGAATCCACCTGCCACTCCTTGGAAATCCTATGAGGCGGTTTTACTGTGTCCGCTAGGGTCACTATGAGTCGGAATCCACTCGTCAGCACGCAACAACTATATATATATATATATATATATATATATATATATATATATATATATATATATGTATATAAAACACAACATTTGCCAATTCAACATTTTTCATGTGTACAATTTAGGGACACTAATAGCATAAATCTTGTTGGGCAACCATCACTAATATCCATTCCCAAACTTTCCATCACAAAATCAGAAACTAAATTCTTCCTAACCAATGATTTCACCTTTCACCCTTTCTCTCACCCCTGGTATCCAGGAGTAAATTTTGATCTCTATACACTTGCTTATTCTAAATATTTCATATAGTGGAATCATACAATATTTGCCTTTTTGTGATTTATTTAGTTTATTCAGCATAAGATTTTCAAGGTTCATCTATGTTGTATATTCTGTCATATGTATTACACCATATTTTGATTATCCACTCATCTGTTGATGGCCATTAAGGCTGTCTCCAACTTTTGGCTAACGTTACTGTTTATGTTGCTTCTTTCAAGTCTCTTGGGTATATACCTAGGAATGGAATTGCTGGATCATACGGTAGTTCTATTTTAAACTTTTTGAGAAGCCATCAAACTATTTTCCACAGCAGCTGTAGCATTTTGCATTCCACCAGGAATGTACAAGCGTTCCAATTTCTCTACACCTGGAGGGTGGGGCAAAGATTGCGGAGTAGTCAGACGCTTCCAGTTGTCCCTCTTAAACAAAGACCTGGAAAAAACAAGTGAATCGATTATATATATGACAAGCTAGAGGCCCTGAACATCAAAGGCAAAGTTAAGAAATCTGACTGAGTGGAAGGGGGAGGTAGAAGCAGCAAGGAGTTCCTGGATCTGACTTGGAAGGAACCAGCACCCCGCAGGCCTGATTCCCTAGTGTGAACATGATGGAGCTCGATGCACCATTCAGGATGCGTTTTCCACAGTGGGAGAGAGTGAGTGGCACAGTCTACTCATGCCTCCGGAATCAGCAAAGAATAGTGCTCTCAGAAAAAGATAAGTACTTGTGTCTAATTTATTGTGAGGGAAAAAAACACCCCTTTCAAAAGAACTCTCTCCCATTTATCTGATCCCTCCTCTCTCTGCTTGAGCCCCTGAGTCGGCTTCAGTGGTGGCCGCTTTCCTGGGCCTGAAATAGCTCCTGCTGTGTGCTCTGAGCCATTCTCCCAGACTTGGAGAAGGAATAAATTAACAAAGGGGGAGAAAATAATTTGCTGGCTCCCCTAAGTTGAGAACTCAGGCAGGAAAGGCTCCTTTGCCTGGGCATAGGCACAAGTGGTCCACGGCCTTTGAATGCCTTTCATCCCTGCATGGACCTGTGTGGGCCCATTTCTGCAGCTTACGCTCTTGTTGGCACAGTGCAATGGTGTATGAGCCTGAGGTGTGACTTCAACTGTTTCAGCTGTGTGGTGGAGAGGTGGGTTTTTACATTTGACACAGCTCTGCCTATTAAGCAGTGTTCTCACCTACCCACATCAGGTGCCTAGGGAACAAGGACTTGCTTTTCTCACACTTGGGGAACAGTTGTTAGCCCCCTGCCTTGCTCAGAGTTGAACCCTTACTGCAGCCAGATACCTGTGCCAACACCAATCACCACTTGGTGACCAACATCACACACTTGGTGACCAACTACCTGGACATCTGAGCGGAAACCATACAAGAAAGGTGAATGGACTGTTGGGCTCATATACCTGGTAACAGCTCTAGCCATCTGGTGACAGGACGTTAGAGCTTCAAATGCCTTAATAATCAAACTAGCTCACTTGGGCAGCCTATTCGGGCATATCAAGAAGCTGGGACACTGTAAGCAAACATAAAATAAATTAATACAATAACTTATAGATGGCTCAGAGACAACAGTCAATATCAAATCACATAAAGAAACAGATCATGATCACTTCAATGAGCTTCAAAAACAAAGAATCAAGGAATCTTCTGGATGAAGAGAACTTCCCGGAATTACCAGAGGAGGAATACAAAAGATTAATATACAGAACTCTTCAAGAGATCAGGAAGGAGATCAGGCAAAACGTAGAACTAGCCAAGGATCACATAGACAAAGCAGTCGAGGAAATTAAGAAGGTTGTTCAAGAACATAATGACAAATTAATAGGCTGCAAGAATCAATAGAGATACAGGAAAAAGAAATTCGGAAGATTAACAATAAAATTTCAGAATTAGACAACTCAATAGAAAGTAAGAAGAGCAGTATTGAGAAACTGGAATGCAGAATTTCTGAGATTGAAGATAAATCACTTAAAACCCAGTAACCCAGATAAACCACTTGGCACCAATATATTCAAAGATAATCCGATAAAATATTTAAAAAAAAAATGAAGAAAACATAAGAATCATGTGACATTCTATTAAGAGAAATAAACTATGACTGATTGGAGTACCAGAACAGGTAGGGAGAACAGAAAATACAGAGAGAATTGCTGAAAATTTGTTGGCAGAAAACTTCCCTGATATCAGGAAAGATGAGAAGATTTCTATCCAAGATGCTTATCAAACCATACACAAGGAAGATACCAAAAGAAAGTCACTAAGACATATTAAAATCAAACTTGCCAAAACCAAAGATAAAGAGATATTTTAAGAGCAGCCAGGGAGAGGCAGAGTCAAGATGGTGGAATAGACAGATGCTTCCGTCGAGCCCTCTTTACAACAAAGACCCGAAAATACAAGTGAAATGAGTATATTTATGACAAGCTGGGAGCCCTGACCATCAAAGTCAAGCTTAGGCAAGGAATGGAGGGGCGGGGGGGGGGGAGAGACTGTTCAGAAGTGGAGAGGAGTTACCGGACCTGAAACACAGGAAGCCCTCGGGCACCATTCCTGCAGCAGCAGTGGCTGGCTCGTACTAGTGTTTGGCAGCAGTTTCCTCTGGGAGAAGCAGCCAGCCACACAGCCCACTCACACCTCCAGAACCTGAGGAGAACGGTGCGTTCCCAGCAAAAGATAAATACTTGTGTATATTTTACCGCGCCCCCCACAACCCCAAGCCGGCTTCAGCGGCTGAATCCCTGAGCCTGAGATAGACCCTGGTGAGCACCTAGAGCCATCCTCTCGGCCTTGGGGAAGGAAAACAATTTGCAATTAGGGGGAAAAGATAATTTGCTAGCTCCATTAGCCGGGGGAACTCAGGACAGGAATGGCTCCTGTCCAGGCATAAACCGTCCATGGACCTTGAGCACCTTTCACTTCTGCATGGACCTGTGTGGGCCTATTTCAGGAGAATAGGCCCTTGTTGGCAAACTCCAACCATTTCAGCTGTGCGGTAGAGAGGTGGGTGCTTGACATTTGACATTGCTTTGCCTATTAAACAAGGCACTCACTTACCCACAACAGGGACCTAAGGACTGGTAGGTCCACTCAGGTCATCCAGCCACCCACAAGAGGGTCCGAAGATAACTGGTACCTCCCAGTCCTTACAACCAAAAATTTTGGGTGCCCATGGTCCCTCTGCAGAACCCACCCACAAGCATGCTCTAGGGAACAGAGATGCGTGATCCTCAGAGACACCTGGGGGTCAGTTCTTGTTCAGAGCGTGACCCACTGCTGCAATCAGATACTGGTATATATGCTAATGACCCCTGCCCCTCTAGGACTGTACCACAGAGCCTGTACCACACACTTGATATCAGCTACCTGGAAACCTGAGCTGAATTCATACAAGAAAACGGAATGGACTCCTAGACTGATATACATGATAACAGCTCTAGCCAGTTGGGGACAGGACACCAGAGCTCCAAAGGAAAAAATAATCAAGCTAGCTCACTCAAGCAGCCCATAGGGGTATACCAAAACAAAACAAACCAAGAAGCTATGACACAGTAAGCAAGCATAAAATGAATACAATAACTTATAGATGGCTAGGAGACAACAGTCAATATCAAGTCACATAAAGAAACAGACCATGATCACCTCAACAGGCTCTCAAAACAAAGAATCCAGGGATCTTCTAGATGAAAGTGCATTCCTGGAATTACCAGAGCCAGAATAGAAAAGTTTAATATACAGAACCCTTCAAGACATCAGGAAGGAAATGAGGCAATACGCAGAACAAGCCAAGGAGCACACAGACAAAGATACTGAAGAAATCAGAAAGATTATTCAGGAACATAATGAAAAATTTAATAAACTGGAAAAATCCATAGACAGAGAGCAATCAGAAATTCAGAAGATTAACAATAAAATTACAGAATTAGATAACTGAAAGAAAGTCGGAAGAGCAGAATTGAGCAAGTAGAAGCTAGAATTTCGGAACTTGAAGATAAATCACTTGGCACTGATATATATGAAGAAAAATCAGATAAAAGAATTAAAAAAAAAGGAAGAAACCTTAAGAATCTTGTGGGAATCTCTTGAGAGAAATAACCTATGAGTGATTGGAGTACCAGAACAGGGAGGGATAACAGAAAATACAGAGAAAATTGTTGAAGATTTGTTGGCAGAAAACTTCCCTGATATTGTGAAAGATGAGAAGATATCTAACCAAGATGCTCATCCAACTCCCCATAAGGTAAATGTTAAAAGAAAGTCACCAAGACATATAAGCAAGCTTGCCAAAACCAAAGATAAAGAGACAATTATAAGAGCAGCGAAGGATAAACAAAAAGTCACCTGCAAAGGAGAGCCAATAAGAATAAGCTCGTACTACTCGGCAGAAACCATGGAGGCAAGAAGGCAATGGGAAGACATATTTAAAAAATTGAAGGAAAAAAATTGCCTGCCAAGAATCATATATCCAGCAAAACTGTCTCTTAAATATGAAGGTGAAATTAAGACATTTCCAGATAAACACGAGTTGAAGGAATTTGTAAAAACCAAACCAAAACTACCAAGAAATACTAAAGGGAGTACTTTGGTTAGAAAATCAATAATATCAGGTATCAACCCAAGCCTAGAACATGGGTCATAGCAAAAAGAAGTCAACCCAGAAAGGGAAACCCAAAAAATCAAAGCAAGATTATTAAAAAAAAAGCCCAAAACAGGGTAACAGCGATGTTATTATATAAAAGAAGAAAAGAAAGAAGACAACATTAAAATAACAAACAGGGGCTAAGAAATGTAATCATACACCTTCTATATGGAGAGGAAGATACGGTGATACAAAGAAATAAAAGTTAATTTCAAATTTAGAAAAATAGGGGTAAATAATAAGGTAACGACAAAGGAGAAAAACTATCCTACTCATCAAAATAAAATACAAGGGAAAAATACAGATTCAGCAGACACAAAGTTAACAACAAGAAATATGAGGAAAGGACAATATATAAAGATAATCTACTCAGCACATGAAATTAAGTGGGAAAAAGAAACTGTCAACACACAAAAAAAGACATAAAATGATAGCACTAAATTCATACATATCCATAATTACCCTGAATGTAAATGTACTAAATGTACCAATACAGACACATAGAGTGGCAGAATGCATTAAAAAACAAGATCCCTCTATATGCTGCCTAAAAGAGACACACCTTAGATTTAGAGACACAAACTAAAACTCAAAGGATGGTAAAAAATATATCAAGCAAACAACAATCAAAAAAGAGCAGGAGTTACAATATCAATTTCCGACAAAATAGATTTTAAAGTTAAATCCGTCAAAAAGGATAAGGAAGGACACTATATATAGTGATTAAAGGGACAATACACCAAGAAGATAAATAAAGATATTAAATATTTATGCACCCAATGACAGGGCTGCAAGATACATAAAGCAAACTCTATCAGCATTGAAAAGTGAGATAGAAAGCTCCAAAATAATAGTAGGAGACTTCAACACACCACTTTTGGTGAAGGACAGGACATCCAGAAAGAAGCTCAATAAAGACACAGAAGATCTAAATGCCACAATCAACCAACTTGACCTTGTAGACATATACAGAACACTCCACCTAACAGCAACCAAGTATACTTTCTTTTGTAGTGCACATGGAACATTCTCTAGAATAGACCACATATTAGGTCATAAAGCAAACCTTAGCAGAATCCAACATTGAAGTGTTACAAAGCATCTTCTCTGACTGTAAGGCCATAAAAGTGGAAATCAATAACAGGAAAAGCAGGGAAAAGAAATCAAACACTTGGAAACTGAACAATACCCTGCTCACAAAAGACTGGATTATAGAAGACATTAAGGATGGAATAAAGAAATTCAGAGAATCCAATGAGAACGAAAACACTTCCTATCAGAACATTTGGGACACAGCAAAAGCAGTGCTCAGAGGCCAATTTATATCAATAAATGCACACATCTGAAAACAAGAAAGGGCCAAAATCAAAGAATTATTCCTACAACTTGAACAAATAGAAAGAGAAGAACAAAAGAAACCCACAGGCATCAGAAGAAAACAAACAATAAAAACTAGAGCTGAACAAAATGAAATAGAAAACAGAAAAATAATAGAAAGAATTAACACGACCAAAAGCTGGTTTTTTGGAAAAAAACAACAAAATTGATAAACCACTGGACAAACTGACAAAAGAAAAACCGGAGAGGAATGAAATAACCTGAATTAGCAATGATATGGGCGATATTACAACAGACCCAACTGAAATTAAAAGAATCATATCAGATTACTATGAAAAACTATACTCACACAAATCTGAAAACCTACCTAAACTATCAAAAACAGAAGTAGGACAACTAAATAGACCCATAACAAAAGAGATTGAAAAGGTAATCAAAAAACTCCCCCCCAAAAAAAGCCCTGGTCTGGACGGCTTCACTGCAGAGTTCTACCAAACTTTCACAGAAGAGTTAACACCACGACTACTAAAGGTATTTCAGACATTAGAAAAGGATGGAATGCTACCAAACTCATTCTCTGAAGCCACCATATCCCTGATACCAAAACCAGGTAAATATACCACAAAAAAGGAAAATTATACACCTATACCCCTCATGAATGTAGATGCAAAAATCCTCAACAAAATTCTAGCCAATAGAATTCAACAACATATCAAAAAAAATAATTCACCATGACCAAGTGGAATTCATACCAGGTACGCAGGGATGGCTCAACATTAGAAAAACAATTAATGTAGTCCACTACATAAATAAAACACAAGACAAGAATCACATGATTTTATCAATTGATGCAGAAAAGGCATTTGACAAAGTTCAACACTCATTCATGATAAAAACTCTCAGCAAAATAGGAATAGAAGGAAAATTTCTCAAGATAATAAAGGGCATTTATACAAAGCCAACAGTCAACATCACCCTGAATGCAGAGAGCCTGAAAACATTCCCATTGAGATCCGGAACCATGCAAGGATGCCCTGTATCACCACTCTTATTCAATATTGTGCTGGAGGTCTTAGCCAGAGCAATTAGGCTAGATAAAGAAATAAAGACATCCAGATTGGCAAGGAAGAAGTAAAAGTATCTCTATTTGCAGATGACATGATCTTATACACAGAAAACTACTGAAACTAATAGAAGAGTTCAGCAGAGTATCGGGATACAAGATAAACATACAAAAATCAGTTGGATTTCTCTATACCAACAAAAAGAACATCGAAGAGGAAATCACCAAATCAACACCATCTACAGTAGCCCCCAAGAAGATAAAAAACTTAGGAATAAATCTTACCAGAGATGTAAAAGACTTATACAAAGAAAGCTACTGTACACTTCTGCAAGAAACCAAAAGAGACTTACAGTAGTGGGAGAACATACCTTGCTCGTGGATAGGAAGACTTAACAGTCTAAAAATGTCTATTCTACCAAAAGCCGTCTATACATTTAATGCAATTCTGATCCAAATCCCAATGACATTCTTTAACGAAATGGAGAAACAAATCACTAACTTCATATGGAAGGGAAAGAGGTCCTGGATAAATAAGGCATTAATGAAAAAGAAGAACAAAGTGGGAGGCCTTACTTTACCTGATTTTAGAACCTATTATCCTGCCACAGTAGTCAAAACAGCCTGGTACTGGTACAACAACAGATACATGGACCAATGGAACAGAATTGAGAATCCAGACATAAATCCACCCTCATATGAGCAGTTGATATTTGACAAAGGCCCCAAAACAGTTAAATGGGGAAAAAGACAGTGTTTTTAACAAATGGTGCTGGCATAACTGGATATTCATCTGCAAAAAAATGAAACAAGATCCATACCTCGCTCCATGCACAAAAACTAACTCAAAATGAATCAAAGACCTAAATATAAAATCTAAAACGATAAAGATCATGGAAGAAAAATTAGGGACAATGTTAGGAGCCCTGATACATGACATAAACAGTATACAAAACATTATAAAGAATGTAGAAGAAAAACTAGATAACAGGGAGCTCCTCAAAATCAAACACCTATGCTCATCCAAAGACTTCACCAAAAGAGTAGACTACCTACAAACTGGGAAAAAGTTTTTAGCTATGACATTTCTGATCAGTGCCTGATCTCTAAAATCTACATGATACTGCAAAAACTCAACTGCAAAAAGACAAATTAAAAAATGGGCAAAAGATATGAATAGACACTTCACTAACGAAGACATTCAGGTAGCTAACAGATATATGAGGAAATGTTCATGATCAAAACTACAATGAGATGTCATCTCACTCCAACAAGGCTGGCATTAATCCAAAAAACACAAAATAGTATATTGGAGAGGCTGTGGAGAGATTGGAACACTTCTACACTGCTGGTGGGAATGTCAAATGGTACAACCACTTTGGAAATCGATTTGGTGCTTCCTGAAAAAGCTACAAATAGATCAACCATACGATCTAGCAATCCTGCTCCTCGGAATATATCCTAAAGAAATAAAGGCCGTTACAGGAACAGATATATGCACACCCATGTTCATTGCAGCACTGTTTACAATCGCAAAAAGATGGATGTAACCAAGGTGCCCATCAACAGATGAATGGATAAATAAATTATGATATATTCACATAATGGAATACTATGCATTGATAAAGAACAGTGAGGAATCTGTGAAACATTTCATAACATGGAGGAATTTGGAAGGCATTATGCTGAGTGAAATTAGTCAGTTGCAAAAGGACAAATATTGTATAAGACCACTATTATAAGAACTTGAGAAATAGTATAAACTGAGAAGAAAACATTCTTTTGTGGTTACGAGATGGGGGAGGGAGGGTGGGAGAGGGGCATTCACTAATTAGATAGTAGATAAGAACTGCCTTAAGTGAAGGAAAAGACAATACACAATACAGAGGAGGTCAGCACAATTGGACTAAACCAAAAGCAAAGAAGTTTCCTGAAAAAACTGAATGCCTTGAAGGCCAGCGTAGCAGGGGCAGGGGTCTGGGGATCATGATTTCAGGGGACATCCAAGTCAATTGGCATAACAAAATCTATTAAGAAAACATACTGCATCCCACTTTGAAGAGTGGCTCCTGTGGTCTTAAATGTTAGCGAGCAGCCATCTAAGATGCATCAATTGGTCTCAACCCACCTGGATCAAAGGAGAATGAAGAACACCAAGGACACAAGGTGATTATGAGCCCAAGAGACAGAAAGAGCCACATGAACCAGAGACTACATCATCCTGAGACCAGAAGAACTAGATGGTGCCTGGCTACAACCGATGACTGCCCTGATGGGGAACACAACAGAGAACCCCTGATGGAGCAGGAGAGCAGTGGGATGCAGACATCAAATTCTCATAAGACCAGACTTAATGTCTGACTGACACTAGAAGGACCCTAGTGGTCATGGCCCCCAGACCTTATGTTGGCCCAGGACAGGAACCATTCCCAATGCCAGCTCTTCAGACATGGATTGGACTGGACAATGAGTTGGAGAGAGATGCTGGTGAGGAGTGGGCTTCTTGGAACAGGTGGACACTTGAGACTATGTTGTCATCTCCTGCCTCGAGGGGAAATGAGAGGGTGGAGGGGGTTAGAAGCTGGCTAAAAGGACATGAAAAGAGAGAGTGGAGGGAAAGAGCTGACTGTCTCATTATGGGGACAGTAATTGGGAGTGTGTAGCAAGGTGTATACGGATTTTTTTTTTGAGAGCCTGACTTGATTTGTAAACTTTCACTTAAAGCACAATAAAAATTATTTAAAAAATATTAAAATAGGAAATTGGATTACCCTAAAAAAAAAAAAAAGAACAGCTAGGGATAAACAAAAAATCGCCTACAAGGAGAGTCACTAAGTATCAACTTGGACTACTCAGCAGAAACCATGCAGGCAAGAAGGCAACGGGATGACATATATAAAGCCTTGAAGGAAAAAAAAAAATGACAGCCAAGAATAATATATCCAGCAAAACTGTCTTTCAAATATGAAGGCAAAATTAGGACATTTGCAGATGAACAGAAGTTTAGGGAATTTGCAAAAACTAAACCAAAACTACAAGAAATACTAAAGTGAGCCCTCTGGATAGAAAATCATCACTTTCAGATATTAGCCAAAGACCAATTTCTCTACATCCAAGTCAATGTTTGTTGTTTTTCTTTTTTTTAATGTTACCCATCCTAGTAGGGGTAAAGTATTTCATTACGGTTTGGACTTGCATCACCCTAATGGCTAATAATAGGTCCCTGGGTGGAACAAATGGTTTGTGCTCCAATTAATGTAAAGGTTAGCTATTTGAACCCATCCAGCAATGATGCAAAAGAAAGGCCTGGATCTTCCGTAAAGATTACAGCCAAGAAAACCCTATGGAACACTTCTACTCTGTAACACATGGGGTAACCATCAGCTGGAATTCACTCAAGGGCAAAAAGTTTTTTTTTTTTTTTTAATGGCTAATGAATTTGAGCATCTTTTCATATATTTGTTGGCCATTTGTATATCTTCTTTGGTGAAACATCTATTCAAATCCTTTGCCCATTTTTTGATTGGGTTGTTTGTCTTTTTGTTTTTAAGTTGTAGGTGTGCTTCATATATTCTGGATGTTAAGCCATTGTCCCATGTATGGTTCACAAAAATTTTCTTTCAGCCTGTAGAAGAATCTCCCAGGGCAGCCTGGAATCAGACAACCTGTGGAACTGGGGCACTCAGGACTGTGGCCATGATCATTCCTGTGCCCTTCATCACCTCTGGTAAGATCATTGGCAGCAAGTGGGAGTCCTATCTGTGGCTGCTACAGACGGAGTACACCCTGGGGAATGCCCTGAATGTTCTGGCCTGAGGTGTAACTGCTGCAGGTACATGCTGCTGGCCCACGTGGACCTTATCAAGAAGCTGCTGAGCAACACGCCCCTAGAGAAGTGACCATGCAGAACTTTGATGAATGCACCAATCTGTGCCTGCCAAAGCTAATTAAACCTTGTGAAATGGGGTGGGGGAGCTCAGAGAAGAGCCTGGCCACAGCTTCAGAGGTATGTTCTTTGCTGAACCACAGAAAAAAAGGGGAGGATATTGTCATTTTTAAAAATTTTTGCTATTCTACAGGTGTGTAGTAATATGCCATCTTTTTTGTTTTTTAAGAATATTTTATTGTTTTTTTGGTGAAAGTTTACACAGTAATTAGGTTCCCATTTGGCAATTTCTGTGCAAATTAGAACAAGTCCACAAGAGCCAAAATACGACCTTGAGTATATCCCACCTAAATTTAGAGACCATCTCAAGAATACATTTGATGCGTTGAACACCAGTGATAGAAGACCAGATGAGTTGTGGAATGACATCAAGGACATCATACATGAAGAAAGCAAGAGGTCGTTAAAAAGACAGGAGAGAAAGAAAAGGCCTAAGTGGACATCAGAAGAGACTCTGAAACTTGCTCTTGAACGTTGAGTAGCTAAAGCAAACGGAAAAAAAAAACCACGAAGTCAAAGAGCTGAACAAAAGATTTCAAAAGGCGATGCCAGAAGATAAAGTATTATGATGACATGTGCATAGACCTGGAGATAGAAAACCAAAAGGGAAAAAGACACTCAGCATTTCTCAAGCTGAGAGAACTGAAGAAAAAATTCAGGACGCGAGTTGCAATACTGAAGGATTCTATGGGGAAAATATAAAATGACACAGGAAGCATCAAAAGAAGATGGAAGGAATACACAGAGTCACTATATTACAAAAAGTTGGTTGATGTTCAAACATTTCAGGAGGTAACATATGATCAGGAACTGATGGTACTGCAGGAAGAAATCCAAGCTGCAATGAAGGCATTGGAGAAAAACAAGGCCCCAGAAATTGACAGAATACCATTTGAAATGTTTCAACAAAAGGAGGCAACGCTGGAAGTGCTCACTCGTCTATGCCAAGAAATTTAGAAGACAACTACCTGGCCAACTGACTGGAAGAGATCTGTATTTATGTCTGTTCCCAAGAAAGATGATCCAAGGGAATGTGGAAATTATAGAACAATATCATCAATATCACATGCAAGCAAAATTTTGCTGAAGATCATCCAAAAGCAGCTGCAGCACTATATCAACAGGGAAGTGCCTGAAATTCAAGACAGATTTAGAAGAGGAAGTGGAACCAGGGATATCATTGCTGATGTCAGATGGACCCTGGCTGAAAGCAAAGAATACCAGAAAGATGCTTACCTGTGTTTTATTGACCATGCTAAACCATTAGACTGTGTGGATCATAACAAATTATGGATAACATTGCAGAGAATGGGAATTCTGGAACACTTAATTGTGCTCGTGAGGAACCTGTACACAGACCAAGACGCAGTTGTTTGAACAGAACAAGGGGATAGTTCATGGTTTAAAGTCAGGGTTGTATCCCTTCACCATACCTATTCCAATTGTATGCTGAGCAAATAATCTGAGAAGCTGGACTATATGAAGAAAAACCAGGCATCACGATTGGAGGAAGACTCATTAATAACTTGTGTTATGCAGCTGACACAACCTTGCTTGCTGAAAGTGAAGAGGACTTGAATCACTTATTGATGAAGATCAGAGACCACAGCCTTCAGTATGGATTACACAGCAATATAAAGAAAACAAAAATCCTCACACCTAGACCAAGAAGCAACATCATGATAAACGGAGAAAAGACTGAAGTTGTCAAAGATTTCATTTTACTTGGATCCACAGCCAGCACCCATGGAAACAGCAGTCAAGAAATCAAAAGATACAGTGCATTGGGCAAATCGGCTGCAAGAGATCTCTTTAAAGTGTTGAAAAGCAAAGATGTCACTTGAGGACTAAGGTCCACCTGACCCAAGCCATAATGTTTTCAATTGCCTCATATGCATGTGAAAGCTAGACAACGAATAGGGAAGACTGAAGAACTGATGCCTTTGAATTGTGGTGTTGGCGAAGAATATTGAATATACCATGGAGTGCCAGAAGAAGGAAAAATCTGTCTTGGAAAAAGTACAACCAGAATGCTCCTTAGAAGCGAGGATGGCTGGACTGTCTCACATACCTTGGACATATTGTCAGGAAGAATCAGTCCCTGGAGAAAGACATTATGCTTGGTAAAGTAGGGGGTCAGTGAAAAAGAGGAAGATCCTCAATGAGATGGGTTGACACCATGGCTGCAACATTAGGCTCAAGTATAGCAATAATTGTGAGGATGGTGCAGGACAAGGTAGTGTTTCGTTCTGTTGTGCGTATGGTTGCTATAAGTCGGAACCGACGTAACAGCACCTAACAACAATAACAGCAACATACAAATTGTTCAGTAACATTAGTTACATTTTCCACAATGTGTCAACATTCCCTTGAATTGCGTTCTGGTTGTTCCATTTCCAGTACTCTAGTTTCCCTGTCCCCTTTTATTCTCATCTTTGCTTTAGAGTAAATATTGACCTTTGGTCACATATAGATTTTTTTTAGTAAATTATCATACTTATGGGTAATATCCTTTATTTTGTGTGCCAATCTGTTATTTTGTTAAAAGGTGATCTCAGGAGATCGTTTTGGCTGAAGGTTTAAAGAATACCTCAGAACGATAGTCTCAAGAAGTCCTCTGGTCTCAACTGGTCCAGTAAGCCTGTACTTTTTAAGAACTTATTGTGGTTTCAATTTGCATTTCCCTCATGGTTAATGATGTCGAACTTCTTTTCATGTGCTATTTGTCAAGTATATCCTTTTCTCTGAAATATCTGTTCAAGCCTTTTAACAATTTTGAAATCCAATTTTTTTAAATATTGATTTTTGAGAGCTCTTTAAATATTCTAGATATTAGCCCTTTGTTGGATGTGTGGTTTGCAAATATGTTCTACCAGTCTGTATTTATCTTTTTCATTCTCTTAACAGGGTTTTCATGGTGCAAACTTTTAAATTTTCATGAGGTTGAATTTATCAATTCATTTATAGATCATATTTTTAGTGACAACTATGTTATTACTATAGATACTCATCCCCTTTTTGTTACTGTTTTCATGGAATATCTTTTTACATCTTCTCACTTTCACCCTACTTGTCTCTTAGAATCTAAAATATGTCTCTTATAGACAGCATATGTTATTGTTATTGTTCTTAGCTGCCTTTGAGTTAGCCCCTGACTCATGGCAATCCCATGCATAACGAAACAAAATGCTGCCTGGTCCTGTGCCATCCCCATGATCTATCGCACATCAGACCCTTATGATCCAAAAGGTTTTCACTGGCTGATTTTCAGAAGCATGTATTCAGACCTTTCTTCCTAATCTGTCTTAGTCCGGGTGCTCCACAGAAACCTGTTCAGCATTATAGCAACATACAGGCCTCAACTGACAGATGGGTGGTTGTTTCACATGAGGTACATTGGCCAGGAACTGAACTTGGGTTTCCTGCATTAAAGGTGAGAATCCTACCACTGAACCAACAATGACTCATCTAGACAGCATATAGTTGCATCACTATTTTTTAATCCATTCTACTCTTCTATTTGTTTTCAGTGGAATGTTCAAAGCATTTGCATTACTGATAGTGTAGCATTTACATCTGCCATATTTCTATTTGTTTTCTATATGTCATGTTTTTTTTTTCTTCCTGTAGTTCTCCATTGCTACTTTCTTTTTTGTTGTATGAATAATTACTTGTGCCCTTTTAATTTCCTTGTTGCTCCATATAGTATATTTTAAAAGTTGTTTTTTGTTGTGGTTTCTCTGGGGATTGCGATTAACATCTTAACTTAAATCAATCTAGCTCTGATAATACCAACTGATTTTAATAGGATACAGAAACTTTGCTCCTATATACTTCCTTTACCATTCCCATTTTGTGCTATTTGTCATACAAATTATACATTTATACATTATAAGCAAATCAAAACTGTTTTAGAAATAGTACTTTGCAGACGTGTTTTTTAAGTAAAATAGAAAAGTATTACAAAAAAAACTATAATGTCTTTTATATCACTCTATGTACTTCTACCCCAACGTGTCTGTCAGTTTGTTGTACTGTAGGGGCTTGTATGTTGCTGTTATGCTGGAAGCTATGCCACTGGTATTCGGATACCAGCAAGGTCACCCATGGCGGACAGGTTTCAGCTGAGCTTCCAGACTAAAGACAGACTAGGAAATGCTCACTCATCTATGCCAAGAAATTTGGAAGACAGCTACCTGGTGAACTGACTGGAAGAGATCCATATTTATGCGTATTCCCAAAAAAGGTGATCCAACCGAATGTGGAAATTATCGAACAATATCATTAATATCACACGCAAGCAAAATTTTCTCAAGATCATTCAAAAGTGGCTGCAGCAGTATATTGACAGAGAACTGCCAGAAATTCAGGCCGGATTCAGAAGAGGACGTGGAACCAGGGATATCATTGCTGATGTCAGTGGACCCTGGCTGGAAGCAGAGAATACTAGAAGGATGTTTACCTGTGTTGTACTGCAAAGGCATTTGACTGTGTGGATCATAACAAATTACAGATACATTGTGAAGAATGGGAATTCCAAAACACTTAATTGTGCTCATGAGGAACCTGTACGTAGATCAAGAGGCAGTTGTTTGGACAGAACAAGGAGATACTTATTGCTTTAAAGTCAGGAAAGGTGTGTGTCAGGGTTGTATCCTTTCATTATACCTATTCAATCTGTATGCTGAGCAAATAATCCAAGAAGCTGGACTATATGAAGAAGACTGGGGGCATCAGGATTAGAGGACGACTCATTAGCATCCTGTGTTATGCAGATGACACAACCTTGCTTGCTGAAAGTGAAGAGAACTTGAAGCACTTACTGATGAAGATCAAAGAGCATAGCCTTCTGTATAGATTACGCCTCAATATAAAGAAAACAAAAATCCTCACAACTGGACCAATGAGCAACATCATGATAAATGGGGAGAAGACTGAAGTTGTCAAGAATTTCATTTTACTTGGATCCAAAATCAACACCCATGGACGCAGCAGTCAAGAAATCAAAAGATGCATTGCATTGGGGAAATCTACTGCAAAAGACCTCTTTAAAGTGTTGAAAATCAAAGATGTCACCTTGAAGACTAACGTGCACCTGACCCAAGTCATGGTATTTTCAATCACATCATATGCATGAGAAAGCTGCACAATGAATAAGGAAGACCAAAGAAGAATTGATACCTTTGAATTGTGGTGTTGGTTAAGAATATTGAATATAGTAGCATGGGCTCCCAAAAGGACGAATAAATCTGTCTTGGAGAAAGTACAATCAGAATGCTCCTTGGAAGCAAGGATGGTGAGACTGTGTCTTAAATACTTTGGGCATGTCAGGAAGGATCAGTCACTGGAGAAAGACATCATGCTTGGTAAAGTAGAAAAAAACAAAACAAAAAACAAACCCACTATGTAGAGTGGATTCTGACTCATAGCGACCCTATAGGACAAAGTAGAACTGCCTGATGGAGTTTCCAAGGAGTGCCTGGAGGATTCAAACTGCTGACCTTTTGGTTAGCATGCGTAGCACTTAACCATTATGCCACCAGGGTTTCCTGGTAAAGTAGAGGGTCAGCAAAAAAGAGGAAGATCCTCAATGAGATGGATTGACACACTAGTTGCAACAATGGGCTCAAGCACAGCAATAATTGTGAGGATGGCCCAGGACCAGGCAGTGTTTCCTTCTGTGGTACATAGGGTCACTACGAGTCGGGACCGACTTGATGGCACCTAACAACAACAACCTCTACTGTGCCCTATATATTATTGTGTGGATTCCAGTGACTGTTTTGATTTTTTTTTTCATTTCGGCCTGAAATAATCCTTTTAGTATTTCTTTAGGGAAGGTCATTTATTAAGGAATTCTCTCGGTTTATGCATATTTCTGAAAATCTTAATTTCTCCTCCATTTTTGAAGATTAATTTTCCTTTCTATAAAATTATTTGCTGCTGATCTTTTTCTTTCATCACATTGAATATGTCAAGTTACTGATTTCTAGACTCTATGGTTTCTAATGAGAAATTAGGTGTTATTTTTATTGAGGATCCCTTGTATGTAGTGGTTCCCTTTTCTATTATTTTCAAAATTATCTCTCTCATGTTTTCAACACTTCGACTATGTTGTGTCTAGGTGTAAATTGGTTTTTTTAATTATTTAATCTATTTGGAGTCAATTGAACATCTTTAATAAGCAGATCAGTTATTTCATCAAATCTGGGCAATTTTCAGCAATCACTTCTTCCAATATTTTTCTATCCCTTTCTCTCTCCCCTCTTTCTTCTGGTATTTCTATTACGCACGTGTTGTTGCAATTAATGGTGTCTCACATTTCTCTAAGGCCTTGTTTCTTTATTCTTTTTTCTTTCTAACCACTAGGCTACATAATCTTGATTGATTTATTTTCAAATTCTCTGATTCTTCAGCTAGTTTAAATATTCCTTTGAGCCCCTCTAGTAAATTTTTCATTTCAGTTATTGTATTTTCAACTCCAGAATAATTTCATTTGTCTTTTAAAATACTTTTTTTTATCTTTTTATTGATATTTTCTATTTGATCAGACATTTTTATACATTCCTTTAATACATTAGAAATAATTTTCTTTAGTACTTTGTATGTATTCATAACAGTTGATTTAAAGTCTTTATCTAGTAAGTCCAACATTGCCTCCCGAGGGAGTTTCTACTGATAACTTTCTTGCCCGGTCTGTGGGCAATACGTTCTTTTTCGTTGCATGTCCCATATATATATTTTAAATTATAAACTGGATATTTTAAATAATGCATGAAGGAACTCTGGAAATAAGGCTTCCCAGGTTTTTGTTTTTTTTTTTGCTTGTTTGTTTTTGTTTTTGTTGTTACTGTTCTCCTTAATGCTTGAGGTTTTTTAGGGTCTTCCCTGAACTAATTCTGTAAAGTCTGCATTCTTTGTCACGTGTGACCACTGAAATCTGCTCAGTTATCCAAGTCATCAGCTAACAATTGGATAGAGATTTTCTTAAATGTCTTGAACAAGTAAGTCACTCAAACCTTGGTGATAGGCTATATGCGTGTGTGTGTGTTGGAGCGTGCATTAACCGTCATGTCAGAGAGTTTTCAATTTTTCCTTAGTCTTCACTTACTCCTTGTGCAGAGAATTGAGGTAAGTCAGATGTGAGCATTAAAGCCTTCATAGGTCTTTCCTGCATATCTGCACATTCATGTGGCCTTTTAGGTTGGTAGGTAGGAATATTTCAGGTGTTTTGCAAATCCCCTTACTAAAGCTAGTTACCTATTTGTTTTAAGTTTTTACTTAATCTGTTCTTGACCCCAGTGTGTATCATGCCTCCGATATTAATCAATTGCCACTGATTATTTTGACAAACACACTAAGGTTAGCATTGTTCAGACAGAGTGAGCTTGTAGACAGGAGAAATACAACATTGAAAATACTGAGCATGCAGTAAAACAAAAAAGTGTGGCTCATTTAAAGGAAGAAATAAATTAATAAAAAGTATCCCTGAGGGAATACAGACATTGGGGTTACTAGACAAAAAGTTTAAATCAACTGTTTATATGCTAAAAGAACTAAAATAAACCATGATAAGAATTAAAGGAAAGGAAATAATGTCTCACCAATAAAGAAAATGAATAAAGAGGTAAAAAAAGAGAAGTAGATAGAAATGTTGAGCCTGACAATTGCAATTATTGAAAAGATATATTCACTACAGTGGTTTGTTATGGATTCAACTGTGTCCTTCCCAAAAATGTGTTGAAGTTCTTACCGATATACCTGTAAATATAAACTGTTTGGAAATAGGGGTTTTATTTTGTTATGTTAATGAGATCATACCAGAGTAGGCTGAGTTCTAAATCTAATTGCTCCTGAGTTACTAAAAACAAAAAACAAAAGACACTCATAGGATGAAGATGTCATGAGAAAACAGGCACACATGGTAGACGCATCTACAAACCCAGGAATTCCAAAGATT
Organism: Elephas maximus indicus; assembly: GCF_024166365.1. Lineage (NCBI taxonomy): Eukaryota > Metazoa > Chordata > Mammalia > Proboscidea > Elephantidae > Elephas > Elephas maximus. The sequence continues at coordinate 87,427,254 of NC_064846.1, forward strand.
ACCAGCTACTAGAAACTGAAATCCAGTGTAAATCTTATGACTAGCAGCAGAACATTGTCTGATACAGTGCTGGAAGGTGAGCATTTCACGTTGGAAGGCACTCTAAATAAGACTGGGGGAGAGCTGTCTCCTCGAAGTTGAGTTGTTCTTAATGACTTGGATGGAGTCAAGCTTTTGGGACCTTCAACTGCTGATGTGGTGTTACATAACATGAGAAAAAACAGCGGCAAACATCCATTAATAATCGGAAACTGGAATGTCTGAAAAATTAGAGCAGAATAAAATGAAATAGGGAACAGAAAAACAATTGAAAGAGTTAACAAGACCAAAATCTGTTCTTTGAAAAAATTAAGAAAATCGATAAGCCATTGAGCGAGGAAGCAAATAACCCGAGCACGGAATGAGATAGGCGATATCACAACAGACATAACTGAAAATAATAGAATCATAACAGATTACAATGAAAAATTGTACTCAAAAAAATTTGAGAACCTAGAAGAAATGACAAATTTCTAGAAACACACTACCTACCTAAACTAACACAGAGGTAGACCTACTAAATAAACCCATAACAAAAGAAGACACTGAAAAGGTAATTTAAACGCCCCCCCCCAAAAAAAAGCCCTGACCCTGATGGCTTCACTGGAGAATTCCACCAAACTTTCAGAGAAGAATTAACACCAGCACTACTAAAGGTATTTCAGAGCATAGAAAAAGATGGAATACTCCCAAACTCATTCTATGAAGCAAGCATATCCCTGATAACAAAACCAGGTAAAGACACCACAAAAAAAGAAAACTACAGACCAATTCATGAACTTACATGCAAAAACCCTCAACAAAATTCTAGCCAATAAAATTCAACAACCTATAAAAAAAATAATTCACCATGGCCAAGTGGGATTCATACCAGGTATGCAGGGATGGCTCAACATTAGAAAAACAATTGACTTAAACCATTACATAAATAAAACAAAAGACAAGAATCCTATGATCTTATCAATTGATGCAGAAAAGGCATTCGACAAAGTCCAACACCCATTCTTGGTAAAAACTCTCAGCAAAATAGGAATAGAAGGAAAATGCCTCAACATAATAAAGGGCATTTATACAAAGCCGACAGTCAACATCATCCTGAATGGAGAGGGTGTGAAAGCATTCCCCTTAAGAACGGAGACCTGACAAGTGTGCCCTTTTTCAATACTCTTATTCAACATTGTGCTGGAGGTCCTAGCCAGAGCAAATCGCCTGGATAAAGAAATGAAGGGCATTCAAACTGGTAAGGAAGAAGTAAATGTATCTATATTTGCAGATGACCTGATCTTATACACGGAAAACCCTAAAGAATCCTAAAGAAAACTACTGAAAATAAGAGTTCAGCAGAGTATCAGAATACAAGATAAACACATACAAAAATCAGTTGGACTCCTCTACACCAACAAAGAGAACTTAGAACAGAAAATCACCAAATCAATACTATTTACAATAGCCCCCAAGAAGATGAAATACTTAGGAATAAATCTAACCAGAGATGTAAAAGACTACAAGAAAACTACAAGACACTACTGCAAGAAACCAAAAGAGACCTACAAAAGTGGGAAAACATACTTGCTCATGGATAGGAAGACTCTACATTGTAGAAATGTCTATTCTCCGCAAAGCGATCTATAGATACAATGCAATCACCTTCCAAATTCCAACGACATTTTTAAAAAAAATTTATTGTGCTTTAAGTGAAAGTTTACAAATCAAGTCAGTCTCTCACAAAAAACTTATATACACCTTGCTACATACTCACAATTACTCTCCCCCTAATGAAACTGCCCGCTTTCTCCCTCCACTCTCACTTTTCATGACCATTTTGCCAGCTTCTAACTCCCTCTACCCTCTCATCTACCCTCCAGGAGGAGATGACAACATAGTCTCAAGTGTCCACCTGATCCAAGAAGCTCACTCCTCACCAGCATCCCTCTCCAAATCATTGTCCAGTCCAATCCATGCCTGAAGAGTTGGCTTCGGGAATGGTTCCTGTCCTGGGCCAACAGAAGGTTTGAGGACCATGACCACCAGGGTCCTTCTAGTCTCAGTCAGACCATTAAGTTTGATCTTTTTACGAGAATTTGGGGTCTGCATCCCACTGTTCTCCGGCTCCCTCAGGGGTTCTCTGTTCTGTTCTATGTCAGGGCAGTCATTGGTTGTAGCCGGGCACCATCTAGTTCTTCTGGTCTCAGGATGATGTAGTCTCTGGTTCATGTGGCTCTTTCTGTCTCTTGGGCTCCTAATTACCTTGTGTCCTTGGTATTCTTCATTCTCTTTTGATCCAGGTGGGTTGAGACCAATTGATGCATCTTAGATGGCTGCTTGCTAGCGTTTAAGACCCCAGACGCCACTCTTCAAAGTGGGATGCAGAATGTTTTCTTAATAGATTTTATTATGCCAATTGACTTAGATGTCTTCTGAAATCATGGTCCCCAAACCCCTGCCCCTGCTACACTGCCCTTCGAGGCATTCAGTTTATTCAGGAAACTTCTTTGCTTTTGGTTTAGTCCAGTTGTGCTGACCTCCCTTGTATTGTGTGTTGCCTTTCCCTTCACCTAAAGTACTTCTTATCTACCATCTAATTAGTGAATACCCCTCTCCCACCCTCCCTCCCTCCCTCCTCTCGTAACCACAAAAGAATGTTTTCTTCTCAGTTTAAACTGTTCCTCAAGTTCTTGTAATAGTGGTCTTATACAATATTTGCCCTTTTGCAACTGACTAATTTCACTCAGCATAATGCCTTCCACGTTCCTCCATGTTATGAAATGTTTCACAGATTCCTCACTGTTCTTTATCGATGCATAGTATTCCATTGAGTGAATATACCATAATTTATTTATTCATTCATCCGCTGATGGTCACCTTGGTTGCTTCCAACTTTTTGCTATTGTAAACAGTGTTGCAGTAAACATGGGTGGGCATATATCTGTTTCTATAAAGGCTCTTATTTCTCTAGGATATATTCTGAGGAGTGGGATTGCTGGATCTTATGGCACTTCTATTTCTAGCTTTTTCAGGAAGCACCAAATCGATTTCCAAAGTGGTTGTACTATTTGACATTCCCACCAGCAGTGTAGAAGTGTTCCAATCTCTCCACAGCCTCTCCAATATATTATTTTGTGTTTTTTGGATTAATGCCAGCCTTGTTGGAGTGAGATGACATCTCATTGTAGTTTTGATCTGCATTTCTCTAATGGCTAATGATCGTGAACATTTCCTCACGTATCTGTTAGCCACCTGAATGTCTTCCTTAGCGAAGTGTCCTTTGCCCATTTTTTAACTGGGTTATTTGTCTTTTTGCAGTTGAGTTTTTGCAGTATCATGTAGATTTTAGAGATCAGGCGCTGATCAGAAATGTCATAGCTAAAAACTTTTTCCCAGTCTGTAGGTAGTCTTTTTACTCTTTTGGTGAAGTCTTTGGATGAGCATAGGTGTTTGATTTTTAGGAGCTCCCAGTTATCTAGTTTTTTCTTCTGCATTCTTAATAATGTTTTATATACTGTTTATGCCATGTATTAGGGGTCCTAACATTGTCCCTAATTTTTCTTCCATGATCTTTACCGTTTTAGATTTTATATTTAGGTCTTTGATCCATTTTGAGCTCATTTTTGTGCATGGAGTGAGGTATGGATCTTGTTTCCTTTTTTTGCATATGGATATCCAGTTATGCCAGCACCATTTGTTAAAAAGACTGTCTTTTCCCCATTTAACTGTTTTGGGGCCTTTGTCAAATATCAACTGCTCATATGAGGGTGGATTTATGTCTGGATTCTCAATTCTGTTCCTTTGATCCATGTATCTGTTGTTGTGCCAGTACCAGGCTGTTTTGACTCCTGTGGCAGGATAATAGGTTCTAAAATCAGATAAAGTAAAGCCGCCCACTTTGTTCTTCTTTTTCAGTAATGCCTTGTTTATCTGGGGCCTCTTTCACTTCCAGAAAAAGTCGGTGATTTGTTTCTCCATCTCATTAAGGAATGTCTTTGGGATTTGGATCGGAATTGCATTAAATGTATAGATTGCTTTTGGTAGAATAGACGTTTTTAGACTGTTAAGTCTTCCTATCCATGAGCAAGGTATGTTCTCCCACTTATGTAAGTCTCTTTAGTTTCTTGCAGAAGTGTACCGTAGTTTTCTTTTTATAAGTTTTTTTACATCTGCAGTAAGATTTATTCCTAAGTATTTTATCTTCTTGGGGGCTACCGTAAATGGCATTGATTTGGTGATTTCCTCTTCGATGTTTTTTTTTGTTGGTGTAGAGGAATCCAATTGATTTTTTGTATGTTTATCTTGTATCCCGATACTCTGCCGAATTCTTCTATTAGTTTCAGTACTTTTCTTGAGGATTCCTTAGGGTTTTCTGTGTATAAGATCATGTCATCTGCAAATAGAGATACTTTGACTTCTTCCTTGCCAGTATGGATGTCTTTATTTCTTTATCTAGCCTAATTGCTCTGGCTAGGACTTCCAGCACAATGTTGAATAAGAGTGGTGATAAAGGGCATCCTTGTCTCGTTCCCGATCTCAATGGGAATGCTTTCAGGCTCTCTCCATTTAGGGTGATGTTGGCTATTGGCTTTGTACAAATGCCCTTTATTATGTTGAGGTACTTTCCTTCTATTCCTATTTTGATGAGAGTTTTTATCATGAATGTGTGTTGATCTCTGTCAAATGCCTTTTCTGCATCAATTGATAAAATCATGTAATTCTTATCTTTTATTTTATTTACCTGGCAGATTACATTGTTTTTCTAATGTTGAGCCATCCCTGCATACCTGGTATGAATTCCACTTGGTCATGGTGAATTATTTTTTTAATATGTTGTTGAATTCTATTAGCTAGAATTTTGTTGAGGATTTTTGCATCTATGTTCATGATGAATATCGGTCTGTAATTTTCTTTGTTTTTTTTGGTGTTCTTACCGGGTTTTGGTATCAGGGATATGGTGGCTTCAAACAATGAGTGTGGTAGTATTTGGTCCTTTTCTATGCTCTGAAATACCTTTAGTAGTAGTGGTGTTTACTCTTCTGTGAAAGTTTGGTAGAACTCTGCAGTGAAGCTGTCCGGACCAGGGCTTTTTTTTTTTTTTTGAGGGGGACGTTGATTACCTTTTCAACCTCTTCTTTTGTTATGGGTCTATTTAGTTGTTCTACCTCTGTTTATGTTAGTTTAGGTAGGTAGTGTGTTTCTAGGAATTCATCCATTTCTTCTAGGTTTTCCAATTTGTTCGAGTAGAGTTTTTCATAGTAATCTGTTATAATTCTTTAATTTCAGTTGGGTCTGTCGTAATATCGCCCATCTTATTTCTTATTCTGGTTATTTGCTTCCTCTCCGGTTTTTCTTTTGTCAGTTTGTCCAGTGGTTTATCAATTTTGTTGTTTTTTTCAAAAAAACAGCTTTTGGTCTTGTTAATTCTTTCAATTGTTTTTCTGTTTTCTATTTCATTTAGTTCAGCTCTAATTTTTATTATTTGTTTTCTTCTGGTGCCTGAGGGTTTCTTTGGTTGCTCTCTTTCTATTTGTTCAAATTGTAGGGATAATTCTTTGATTTTGGCCCTTTCTTGTTTTTGTATGTGTGCATTTATTGATATAAATTGGCCTCTGAGCACCGCTTTTGCTGTGTCCCAAATGTTCTGATAGGAAGTGTTTTCATTCTCATTGGATTCTCTGAATTTTTTTATTCCATCTTTAATATCTTCTATAATCCAGTCTTTTTTGAGCAGGGTATTGTACAGTTTCCAAGTGTTTGATTTCTTTTCCCTGCTTTTCCTGTTATTGATTTCCACTTTTATGGCCTTACAGTCAGAGAAGATGCTTTGTAATATTTCAATGTTTTGGATTCTGCTAAGGCTTGCTTTATGACCTAATAAGTGGTCTGTTCTACAGAATGTTCCATGTGCACTAGAAAAGAAAGTATACTTGTTTGCTGTTGGGTGGAGTGTTCTGTTTATGTGTATGAGGTCAAGTTGGTTGATTGTGGCATTTAGACCTTCCATGTCTTTATTGAGCATCTTTCTGGATCTCCTGTCCTTCACTGAAAGTGGTGTGTTGAAGTCTCCTACTATTATTGTGGAGCTGTCTATCTCACTTTTCAATGCTGATAGAGTTTGCTTTATGTATCTTGCAGCCCTGTCATTGGGTGCATAAAGATTTAATATCTTTATTTATCTCCTTGGTGTATTGTCCCTTTAATCATTATAGTGTCCTTCCTTATCCTTTCTGCTGGATTTAAGTTTAAAATCTATTTTGTCAGAAATTAATATTGCCACTCCTGCTCTTTTTTTTTGCACATCAAAACATTATTATTATTATTACTGTATTATGTTAAAGATTTTTTTAATTAATTTTTATTAAGCTTCAAGTGAACATTTTCCATTCCAATCAGTCTGTCACATGTAGGTTTACATACATCTTACTCCCTTCTCCCACTTGCTCTCCCCCTATTGAGTCAGCCCTTACAGTCTCCCGTTTCGTGCCAATTTTGCCATCTTCCCTCTCTCTCTATCTTCCCATCCCCCCTCCAGTCAAGAGTTGCCAACACACTCTCCAGTGTCCACCTGATTTAATTAGCTCTCTCTTCATCGGCATCTCTCTCCCCTCCACTGACCAGTCCTTTTCATGCCTGATGATTTGTCTTCGGGGATGGTTCCTGTCCTGTGTCATCAGACGTTCTGGGGAGCATTGTCTCTGGGATTCCTCTAGTCTCAATCATACCATTAGGTATGTTCTTTTCATTAGAATTTGGGGTCTGTATCCCATTGGTCTCCTGCTCCCTCAGGAGTTGTCTGTTGTGTTCCCTGACAGGGCAGACATCGATTGTGGCTGGGCACCAACTAGTTCTTCTGGTCGCAGGATAATGTAGGTCTCTGGTTCATGTGGCCCTTTCTGTCTCTTGGGTTCTTAGTTGTCGTGTGGCCTTGGTGTTCTTCCTTTGCCTTTGCTCCAGGTGGGTTGAGACCAATTGATGTATCTTAGATGGCCGCTTGTTGGCATTTAGGACCCCAGGCGCCACAATTCAAAGTGGGATGCAGAATGTTTTCATAATAGAATTATTTTGCCCATTGACTTAGAAGTCCCCTCAAACCAAGTTCCCCAGACCCCGGCCCCTGCTCCGCTGACCTTTGAAGCTTTCATTTTATCCCGGAAACCTCTTTGCTTTTAGTCCAGTCCAATTAGGCTGACCTTCCTTGTATTGAGTGTTGTCTTTCCCTTCACCCAAAGCAGTTCTTATCTACAGATTGATCAATTAAAAGCCCTCTCCCTCCCTCCCTCCCTCCCCCTTTCATAACCACAAAAGTATGCATTCTTCTCTGTTTTTTCTATTTCTCAAGATCTTATAATAGTGGTCTTATACAATATTTGTCCTTTTGCAACTGACTCATTTCACTCAGCATAATGCCTTCCAGATTCCTCCATGTTATGAAATGTTTCAGAGATTCCTCACTGTTCTTTATCGATGCGTAGTATTCCATTGTGTGAATATACCACAATTTATTTACCCATTCATCCGTTGATGGACATCTTGGTTGCTTCCAGCTTTTTGGTATTGTAAACAGAGCTGCAATAAACATGAGTGTGCATATATCTGTTTGTGTGAAGGCTCTTGTATCTCTAGGGTATATTCCGAGGAGTGGGATTTCTGGGTTGTATGGTAGTTCTATTTCTAACTGTTTAAGATAATGCCAGATGGATTTCCAAAGTGGTTGTACCATTTTACAATCCCACCAGCAGTGTATGAGAGTTCCAATCTCTCCGCAGCCTCTCCAACATTTATTATTTTGTGTTTTTTGGATTAATGCCAGTCTAGTTGGTGTGAGATGGAATCTCATCGTAGTTTTAATTTGCATTTCTCTAATGGCTAATGATTGGGAGCATTTTCTCATGTATCTGTTGGCTGCCTGAATATCTTCTTTAGTGAAATGTGTGTTCATCTCCTTTGCCCACTTCTTGATTGGGTTGTTTGTCTTTTTGTGGTTGAGTTTTGACAGAATCATGTAGATTTTAGAGATCAGGCGCTGGTCTGATATGTCATAGCTGAATATTCTTTCCCAGTCTGTAGGTGGTCTTTTTACTCTTTTGGTGAAGTCTTTAGATGAGCATAGGTGTTTGATTTTTAGGAGCTCCCAGTTATCTGGTTTCTCTTCATCATTTTTGGTAATGTTTTGTATTCTCTTTATGCCCTGTATTAGGGCTCCTAGGGTTGATCCTATTTTTTCTTCCATGATCTTTATCGTTTTAGCCTTTATGTTTAGGTCTTTGATCCACTTGGAGTTAGTTTTTGTTCATGGTGTGAGGTATGGGTCCTGTTTCATTCTTTTGCAAATGGATATCCAGTTATGCCAGCACCGTTTGTTAAAAAGACTATCATTTCCCCAATTCACTGACACTGGTACTTTGTCAAATATCAGCTGCTTATACGTGGATGGATTTATATCTGGGTTCTCAATTCTGTTCCATTGGTCTATGTGCCTGTTGTTGTACCAGTACCAGGCTGTTTTGACTACTGTAGCTGTATAATAGGTTCTGAAATCAGGAAGAGTGAGGCCTCCCACTTTCTTCTTCTTTTTCAGTAATGTTTTGCTTATCCGGGGGTTCTTTCCCTTCCATATGAAATTAGTGATTTGTTTCTCTATCCCCTTAAAGTATGACATTGGTATTTGGATTGCAGGTGCGTTATATGTATAGATGGCTTTTGGTAGAATAGACATTTTTACTATGTTAAGCCTTCCTATCCATGACCAGGGTATGTTCTTCCACTTAAGTATGTCTTTTTGAATTTCTTGTAGCAGAGTTTTATAGTTTTCTTTGTATAGGTCTTTTACATCCTTGGTAAGATTTATTCCTAAGTATTTTATCTTCTTGGGGGCTACTGTGAATGGTATTGATTTGGTTATTTCCTCTTTGGTATTCTTTTTGTTGATGCAGAGGAATCCAAGTGATTTTTGTATGTTTATTTTATATCCTGAGACACTTCCAAACTCTTCTATTAGTTTCAGTAGTTTTCTGGAGGATTCCTTAGGGTTTTCCATGGATACGATCATGTCATCTGCAAATAGTGATAGCTTTACTTCCTCCTTACCAATCTGGATACCCTTTATTTCTTTGTCTAGCCTAATTGCCCTGGCTAGGACTTCAAGTACGATGTTGAATAAGAGCAGTGATAAAGGGCATCCTTGTCTGGTTCCCGTTCTCAAGGGAAATGCTTTCAGGTTCTCTCCATTTAGAGTGATATTGGCTGTTGGCTTTGCATAGATGCCCTTTATTATGTTGAGGAATTTTCCTTCTATTCCTATTTTGGTAAGAGTTTTTATCATAAATGGGTGTTGAACTTTGTCAAATGCCTTTTCTGCATCTATTGATAAGATCATGTGGTTTTTATCTTTTGTTTTATTTATGTGATGGATTACATTCATGGTTTTTCTGATATTAAACCAGCCTTGCATACCTGGTATAAATCCCACTTGATCAGGGTGAATTATTTTTTTGATGTGTTGTTGGATTCTATTGGCTAGAATTTTGTGGAGGATTTTTGCATCTATGTTCATGAGGGATATAGGTCTAAAATTTTCTTTTTTTGTAATGTCTTTACCTGGTTTTGGTATCAGGGAGATAGTAGCTTCATAGAATGAGTTGGGTAGTATTCCGTCTTTTTCTATGCTTTGAAATACCTTCAACAGTAATGGTGTTAAGTCTTCTCTGAAGGTTTGGTAGAACTCTGCAGTGTAGCCGTCTGGGCCAGGACTTTTTTTTGTTGGAAGTTTTTTGGTTACCGTTTCAATCTCTTTTTTTGTTATGGGTCTATTTAGTTGTTCTACTTCTGAATGTGTTAGTTTAGGTAGGTAGTATTGTTCCAAGAATTTATCCATTTCTTCTAGGTTTTCAAATTTGTTAGAGTACAATTTTACGTAGTAATCTGAAATAATTCTTTTAATTTCATTTGGTTCTGTTGTGATGTGGTCCTTCTCGTTTCTTATTCGGGTTATTTGTTTCCTTTCCTGTTTTTCTTTAGTCAGTCTAGCCAATGGTTTATCAATTTTGTTAATTTTTTCAAAGAACCAGCTTTTGGCTTTGTTAATTCTTTCAATTGTTTTTCTGTTCTCTAATTCATTTAGTTCAGCTCTAATTTTTATTATTTGTTTTCTTCTGGTGCCTGATGGGTTCTTTTGTTGCTCACTTTCTATTTGTTCAAGTTGTTGGGACAGTTCTCTGATTTTGGCTCTTTCTTCTTTTTGTATGTGTGCATTTATCGATATAAATTGGCCTCTGAGCACTGCTTTTGCTGTGTCCCAGAGGTTTTGATAGGAAGTATTTTCATTCTCGTTGCTTTCTAAGAATTTCCTTATTCCCTCCTTGATGTCTTCTATAACCCAGTCTTTTTTCAGGAGGGTATTGTTCAGTTTCCAAGTATTTGATTTCTTTTCCCTAGTTTTTCTGTTATTGATTTCTAGCTTCATTGCCTTGTGGTCTGAGAAGATGCTTTGTAATATTTCGATGTTTTGGATTCTGCAAAGATTTGTTTTATGACCTAATATGTGGTCTATTCTAGAGAATGTTCCATGTGCACTAGAAAAAAAAGTATATTTTTCAGCAGCTGGGTGGAGAGTTCTGTATAAGTCAATGAGGTCAAGTTGGTTGATTGTTGTAAGTAGGTCTTCTGTGTCTCTATTGAGCTTCTTACTGGATGTCCTGTCCTTCTCCGAAAGTGGTGTGTTGAAATCTCCTACTATAAATGTGGAGGTGTCTATCTCACTTTTCAATTCTGTTAAAATTTGATTTATGTATCTTGCAGCCCTGTCATTGGGTGCATAAATATTTAATATGGTTATGTCTTCCTGATCAACTGTCCCTTTTATCATTATATAGTGTCCTTCTTTATCTTTTGTGGCGGATTTAAGTCTAAAGTCTATTTTGTCAGAAATTAATATTGCTACTCCTCTTCTTTTTTGCTTATTGTTTGCTTGATATATTTTTTCCATCCTTTGAGTTTTAGTTTGTTTGTGTCTCTAAGTCTAAGGTGTGTCTCTTGTAGGCAGCATATAGATGGATCGTGTTTCTTTATCCAGTCCGTGACTCTCTGTCTCTTTATTGGTGCATTTAGTCCATTTACATTCAGCGTAATTATAGATAAGTAAGTTTTTAGTGCTGTCATTTTGATGCCTTTTCATGTGTGTTGTTGGCCATTTCATTTTTCCACATGCTTTTTTGTGCAGAGACGTTTTTCTTAGTAGCTTGTGAGATCCTCATTTTCATCATGTTTAACTTTGTGTTTGTTGAGTCGTTACGTTTTTCTTGAGTTATGGAATTGATATTCCTTTTTGTGGTTACCTTATTATTTACCCCTATTTTTCTAATTAAAAACCTAACTTGTATCCTTCTATATCGCCTTGTATCCCTCTCCATCTGGCAGTTCAATGCCTCCTATATTTAGTCCCTCTTTTTGATTATTGTGATTGTTTATCTATTGATTTCCATGATTTCCTGTTATGTGTATTATTTTGTTTATTTATTTATTTTTTAGAATTACTCTTAATTTGTTTGTTTTTGTGCTTTCCCTATTTGAGTTGCGTTGATATCAGGATGTTCTGTTTTGTGACCTTGTATTGTGCTGGTACCTGATATTATTGGTCATCAGGCCAAACAATCTCCTTTAGCACTTCTTGCAGTCTTGGTTTAGTTTTTGCAAATTCTCTAAACTTGTGTTTATCTGTAAATATCTTAATTTCTCCTTCATATTTCATAGAGAGTTTTGCTGGATATATGATCCTTGGTTGGCAGTTTTTCTCCTTCAGTGCTCTGTATACTTCGTCCCATTCCCTTCTTGCCTGCATGGTTTCTGCTGAGTAGTCTGAACTTATTCGTATTGATTCTCCCTTGAAGGAAACCTTTCTTTTCTCCCTGGCTGCTTTTAAAATTTTCTGTTTATCTTTGGTTTTGGCAAGTTTGATGATAATATGCCTTGGTGTTTTTCTTTTTGGATCAATCTTAAATGGGGTTCGATGAGCATCTTGGATAGATATCCTTTCGTCTTTCATGATGTCAGGGAAGTTTTGTGTCAGGAGTTCTTCAACTATTTTCTCTGTGTTTTCTGTCCCCCCTCCCTGTTCTGGGACTCCAATCACACGCAAGTTATCCTTCTTGATAGAGTCCCACATGATTCTTAGGGTTTCTTCATTTTTTTAAATTCTTTTATCTGATTTTTTTTCAGCTATGTTGGTGTTGATTCCCTGGTCCTCCAGTAGTCCCAGTCTACATTCTAATTGCTCAAGTCTGCTCCTCTGACTTTCTATTGTGTTGTCCAATTCTGTAATTTTATTGCTAATCTTTTGGATTTCTGCATGCTGTCTCTCTATGGATTCTTGCAACTTATTAATTTTTCCACTATGTTCTTGAATAATCTTTTTGAGTTCTTCAACAGTTTTATCAGTGTGTTCCTTGGCTTTTTCTGCATTTATCCTAATTTCATTTGTGATATCTTTAAGCATTCTGTAAATTAGTTTTTTATATTCTGTATCTGATAATTCCAGGATTGTATCTTCATTTGGGAAGGATTTTGATTCTTTTGTTTGGGGGGTTGGAGAAGCTGTCATGGTCTGTTTCTTTATGTGGTTTGATATGGACTGCTGTCTCCGAGCCATCACTGGGAAACTAGATTTTCCAGGTAATCAGCTAAAAAAAAAATGCAGTCAGATCCCTATCTGAATTCTCCCTCTGGCTCCGAGTATTCGGATGTTAATGGAGCCGCCTGGGGAGGGTGGGGGAGGGATCAGAGAGCTGGGAGTGTAGCACCACAGGATATAGAGCTGAACACCTCGTTCACAGTCCGCCCCTGTCCGCCAAAATCTGGGCGGGATGGCTTCCCAGCTAGGACACTGTTTTCCCTGCTCGGAGACCTGTCACTTCCTCCCGGGGACTTCTCCCTCCGGTGCGCGGCACCGCTGGCGCGCACTGGGTGGGCGTGTCCCGCACGAACGGGTGGGCCCGCCCCCAGGGTCTATTCAGGAGAATATAATTGGACCCCGTGCTTGCGCCCCTCCTGCGTGCGTGCCCAAATCCCAGCGGGACAGCTCACCGGCTGGGACGCTGCTTTCCCCGGTCCAGGACCAGTCACTTCCGGGGGTTTTTCCCTCCGGTGCGCCGCGCCACTCGCGCGATCTAGGTGGGCGTCACCCACACGACCAGGTGGGCCCGCCCCCTGGGTCAATTCAGGGGAATATAATTGGACCCCGCACTCACGCCCCGCCCACACGCGCGCCCAAATCCCAGCGGAATGGCTCCCCGTCTGGGACGCTGTTTTCCCCGCTCTGATACCAGTCACTTCCGGGGATTTCTCCCTCCGGTTCGCCGCGCCACACGCGCGGACTGGGTGGGCTCCTCCCGCACGAACTTGTGGGCCCCGCCCCGGGTCGCTTTAGGGAAATATAGCTGACGTCCCCCCCGCTCGCACCCCGCCCGCTTCCTGCCAAACTCCCGGCAGGATGGGTTCGCAGCTGGGACGCTGTTCTCCCCACTCCAATATCAGTCGCTACCTCCCGGGTGCTTCTCCCTCCGGCTGTGCCACTATGCCGCCCGCGCCAACCAGCTAGACTTCCTCCTGGGATGGGTTCAGGGGGGGAAGGGCTGGGCCCCCCGTCTGTGCCGTCTGCCCCCCTGGGCTCTGTCCCTGATCGGGCTCCGAAGGTCACCTGCCTGGTACGCTGGCTCCTAGTTCTGAAAACGGTCGCTGTCAGCCTGTATTTGTTCGTTTTCCGTCTCTAGGTCTTTGCTTGTTGTTCAGAATTCATAGATTGTTATATATGTGATCGATTCCCTTGTTTCTCCGAGTCTTTGTTGCAAGAGGGATCCGCGGCAGCGTCCACCTAGTCCGCCATCTTGGCCCCGCCTCTCTCCTGCTCTTTTTTGATTGTTGTTTGCTTGATATATTTTTTCCCCATTCTTTGAGTTTTAGTTTGTGTCTCTAAGTCTAAGGTGTGTCTCTTGTAGGCAGCATATACACAGAACTTGTTTTTTAACCCATTCTGCCACTCTCTGTCTCTTTATTGGTGCATTTAGTCCATTTACATTCTGGGTAATTATGGATAGGTATGAATTTAGCGGTATCATTTTGATGTCTTTTTTGTGTGTTGTTGACAGTTTCTTTTTCCCACTTAATTTTATGTTCTGAGTAGATTATCTTTATATATTGTCCTTGCCTCATATTTGCTGTTGTTGTTTTTGTTTCTGCTGAGTCTCTATTTTTTTTCTTGTATTTCATTTTGATAAGTAGGATAGTTTGTCTCGTTTGTGGTTACCTTATTATTTGCCCCATTTTTCTAAATTTTAAATTAACTTTTATTTCTCTTATCACTGTATCTTTCTCTCTATATGGAACGTGTATGCTTACATTTCTTATTTCCTGTTTCTTATTCTAGTGTTGTCTTCTTTTATATAATAACATCGCTGTTACCCTGTTTTAAGCTTTTTAAAAAAATAATATTACTTTCTGTTTTTGGATTTCCCTTTCTGGGTTGACTTCTGGTTGCTCTGCCCAGTGTTCTAGTCTTGGGTTGATCCCTGATATTATTAATTTCTAACCAAAGAACTTCCTTTAATATTTCTTGTAGTTTAGGTTTGGTTTTTACAAATTCCCTAAACTTGCGTTTATTTGGAAATGTCTTAATTTCACCTTCATATTTAAGAGACAGTTTTGCTGGATATATGATTCTAAGCAGGCAATATTTTTCCTTCAGTTTTTTAAAATATGTCATCCCATTCCCTTCTTGCCTGCATGGTTTCTGTCAAGTAGTCCGAGCTTATTCTTATTGGCTCTCCTTTGTAGGTGACTTTTTGTTTATCCCTCGCTGCTCTTATAATTCTCTCTTTATCTTTGGTTTTGGCAAGTTTGATTATAATATGTCTTGGTGACTTTCTTTTAAGATCTACCTTATGTGGAGTTCAATGAGCATCTTGGATAGATATCTTCACATCTTTCAAAATATCAGTGAAGTTTTCTGCCAACAAATCTTCAACAATTCTCTCTGTATTTTCTGTTATCCCTCCCTGTTCTGGTACTCCAATCACTCGTAGGTTATTTCTCTTGATAGAGTCCCACATGATTCTTAAGATTTCTTCATTTTTTTAAATTCTTTTATCTGATTTTTCTTCAAATATATTAGTGCCAAGTGATTTATCTTTCAGTTCAGAAGTTCTGCCTTCCACTTGCTCAATTCTGCTCCTCTGACTTTCTATTGAGTTGTCTACTGTAATTTTATTGTAAAACTTCTGAATTTCTGATTGCTGCCTGTCTATGGATTTTTCTAGCTTATTAAACTTTTCATTATGTTCCTGAATAATCTTTCTCATTTATTCATTTGCTTTATCTGTGTTCCTTGGCTTTTTCTGCATATTATCTCTTTTCCTTCCTGATGTCTTGAAGGGTTCTGTATATTAAACTTTTGTATTCTGGCTCTGGTAATCCCAGGAATGCACTTTCATCTAGAAGATCCCTGGATCTTTGTTTTGAGAGCCTGTTGAGGTGATCATGGTCTGTTTCTTTATGTGACTTGATATTGACTCTTGTCTCCTAGCCATCTATATGCTATTTTATTAGTTTATGCTTGCTTACCATGTCATAGCTGAGCTGAGCTAGCTTGGTTATTTTCGCCTTTACAGTTCTGATGTCCTTTCCACAGATGGCTAGAGCTGTTATCAAGTATATCAGTCTAGGAGTCCATTCAGTTTACTTGTATGAATTCAGCTCAGATTTCCAGGTAGCTGATCATCAAGTGTGTGGTGCAGACTCTGTCCTACAGTCTTAGAGGGGCAGGGGTGATTGGTATATGTACCAGTTTCTGAGTGCAGCAGGGAGTCACACTCTGAACAAGGCAGGGGGCTGAGAACTTACCCCCGAGCATCTCTGAGCAAAGCATGTCCCTGTTCAATTGAGCGTGCAGGTGGGTGAGTTCTGCAGACGGACCATCAGCACCCAAAGTTTCTGGTTGTAAGTACTGGGAGGTACCAGTTATCTTTGGACCCCTTCGTGGACGGCTGGGTGACCTGAATGGAGTTACCAGTCCTTAGGTCCCAGATATGGGTAGGTGAAGACCTTGTTTAATAGACAAAGCAATGGCAAACATCAAACCCCCACATCTCTGCTGCACAGCTGAAATCATTGGAGTCTGTCAACAAGGGCCTATTCTCCTGAAATAGGGCCACACAGGTCCATGCAGAAAGGAAAGGTGCTCAAAGTCCACAGTGAGTTTATGCCTGGACAGGAGCTGTTTCTGTTCTTAGCTCCCCTGGTTTGCAGAGGTAGCAAATTATCTTTTCCCCCAAATGCAAATTTTTTTTTGCAAATTTTTTTTTCCTTCCACAAGGCCAGGAAGATGGCTCTAGGTGCTCAACAGGGTCTATCTGAGCCCCAGAGAATTCAGCTGCTGAAGCAGTTTTGCGGGTGGAGGGGCACATTAAAATATACACGACTACTTAGCTTTTGCCGAGAGTACTCTTCTCAGGTTCCGGAGGTGTGAGTAGGCTGTGTGGCTGGCTGCTTCTCCCTGAGGAAACTGCAGTCGAAAGCTAGTAGCAGCCCACCGCCACTACCGCTCCAGCACTAGTGCCTGAGGGCTCGCCACAATTCAGGTCTGGTAACTCCTCTCTGCTTCTGAATGGTCTCTTCCTCTCCTGCCCCTCAGTTCATTTTCTAAGCTTGGCTTTGAAGCTCAGGGCTCCCAGCTTGTCACAAATATACTCATTTCACTTGTTTTTTGGGGGTCTTTGTTGTAAACAGGGCTCGCTGGAAGTGTCTGTCTATTCCGCCCTCTTGGCTCTTCCCCAATGACATTTTTAATGAGATGGAGAAACAAATCACCAACTTCATATGGAAGCGAAAGAGCCCTCAGATAAGTAAAGCATTACAGAAAAAGAAAATTGGGAGGCCTCACACTTCCTGATTTTAGAACTTATTATACTTCCACAGTAGTCAAAACAGCTTGGTACTGGTACAACAATGGATACATAGACCAATGGAATAGAATTGAGAAGACAGACATAAATACGTCCATGTATGAGCAGCTGATATTTGACAAAGGCCCAAAGTCTGTTAAAGACAGTCTCTTTGACAAACAGTGCTGGCATAACTGGATATCTGCAAAAAAATGAAACAAGAACCCAACCTCACACCATGCACAGAAACTAAATCATAATGGATCAAAGACCTAAATATAAAATCCAAAACGATACAGAACATGGAAGAAAAAATAGGGACAATGCTAAGAGCCCTAACACATGGCATAAACAGTATGCAAAACATAGCTAACAATGCACAAACACCAAAAGAGAAATTAGGAATCTGGGAGCTCCTAAAAATCAAACACCTATGATCATCCAAAGACTTCACCAAAAGAGTAAAAGATTACCTACAGAATGGGAAAAGGCTTTTGGCTACGATTCCGATCAACATCTGATCTCTAAAATCTACATGATACTGCAAAAACTCAACAACAAAAAGACAAATAACCCAATTAAAAAATGGGCAAAGAATATGAAAAGGCACTTCACCAAAGACATTCAGGTGGCTAAAAGAGACATGAGGAAATGCTCACAATCTTTAACCATTAGAGAAATGCAAGTCAAAGCTACAATGAGATACCATCTCACTCTAACAAGGCTTGTATTTAGCCAAAAAACACAAAATAATAAATGTTGGAGAGGTTGTGGAGACACTGGAGCACTTATACAGTGCTGGTGGGAATGTAAAATTGTATAACCAATTTGGAAATCGATTTGTCACTTCCTTAAAAAGCTAGAAATAGAACTACCATAAGGTTCAGCAATCTCACTGCTTGGATTATATCCTAGAGAAATAAGAACCTTTACAGAAACAGATATATGCACGCCCATGTTCATTGCAGCACTGTTTACAATAGCAAAAAGATGGAAGCAACCAAGGTGCCCATCAATGAATGACTGGATAAATAAATTATGATATATTATCAAAATGGAATACTATGCAACGATTAAGAACAATGAGGAATCCGTGAAACAGCTCATAACATGGAGAAACCTGGAAGGCATTATGCTGAGTGAAATTAGTCAGTTGCAAAAGGACAAATATTGTATGAGACCACTGTTTTTAAGAACTCAAGAAAAGGTTAAACACAGAAGAAAATATTCTTTTTTATAATTTTTTATTGTGCTTTAAGTGAAAGCTTACAAACCCAGTCAGTCTCTCATACAAAAACTTACGTACACCTTGCTATATACTCCTAGTTGTCTGTCTCTAATGAGACAGCACACTCCTTCCCTCCTCTCTCTATTTTAGTGTCCATTCGGCCAGCTTCTGACCCCCTCGAGACAGGAGCTGCCCACATAGTCTCATGTGTCTACTTGACTCAAGGAGCTCACTCTTTACCAGTAACATTTTCTATCCCATAGTCCAATCCAACCCCTGTCTAAAGAGTTGGCTTTGGGAATGGCTCCTGTCTTGGGGTAACAGAAGGTCTGGGGACCATGGCCTCTGTGGTCCTTCTAGTCTCAATCAGACCATTAAGTCTGGTCATTTTATGAGAATTTGAGGTCTGCATCCCATTGCTCTCCTGCTCCCTCAGGGGTTCTCTGTTGTGTTCCCTGTCAGGGCAGTCATCAGTTGTAGCCAGGCACCACCTAGTTCTTCTGGTCTCAGGCTGATGTAGTCTCTAGTTTATATGGTCCTTTCCTTCTCTTGGGGTCATAATTACATTGTGTCTTTGGTGTTCTTCATTCTCCTTTGATCCAGGTACATTGATACAAATTGATGCATCTTAGATGGCCGCTTGCTGGCGTTTAAGTCCCCAGACGCCACTCTCCAAAGTGGGATGCAGAATGTTTTCTCAGTAGATTTTATTAAGACAATTGACTTAGATATCCCCTGAAACCATTGTCCCCAAACCCCTGCCCCTGCTACCCTGGCCTTTGAAGTGTTCAGTTTACTCAGGAAACTTCTTTGCTTTTGGTTTAGTCCAGTTGTGCTGACCTCTCCTGTATTGTGTGTTGTCTTTCCTTCAACTAATATAGTGCTTATCTACTATCTAGTTAGTGAAAACCCCAACCCTCCCTCCCTCCCTACTCTCATAATCATCAAAGAATATTTTCTTCTCAGTTTAAACTATTTTTCGAGTTCTTATAATAGTGTTGTCATACAATATTTGTCCTTTGATGGTTACAAGGGTGGGGAGGGAGGGAGAGGGGTATTCACTAATTAGATAGTAGAGAAAACTATTTTAGGTGAAGGAAAAGAGAACACACAATACAGGAGAGGTCAGCACAACGGTACTAAACCAAAAGCAAAGAAGTTACCTGAATACTACTGAACACTTTCAAGGCCAGGGTAGCAGGGTCAGAGTCTGGAGACCATGGTTTTAGGGTACATCTAGGTCAATTGGCATAACAAAAAGTATTAAGAAAATGTTCTGCAACCCACTTTGGTGATTGGCACCTGGGGACTTCAGCGGTAGCAAGAAGCCATCTAATATGCATCAATTGGACTCAAATCTCCTGGAGCAAAGGAGAATGAAGAACACCAAGGACACAAGGTAAATATGAGCCCTAGAGACAGAAAGGGCCACATAAAACAGAGACTACATTTGCCTGAGACCTGAAGAACTAGACTGTGCCCAGCTACAACCGATGACTGCCCTGACAGGGAACACAATAGGAAATCCCTGATGGAGCAGGAGAACAGTGGGATGCAGACCTCAAATTCTCATAAGAAGACCAGACTTGATGGTCTGACTGAGACTGGAAGGTCCATGGAGGTCATTATTCCCAAATCTTCTGTTAGCCCAAGACTGGAGCCATTCCCAAAGCCAACTCTTCAGACAGGGATTGGACTGGACTATAAGAGAGAAAATGATACTGATGAGGAGTAAGTTTCTTGGTTCAAGTAGACACATGAGACTATGTGGGCAGCTCCTGTCTGGAGGTGAAATGAGAAGGCAGAGGGGGACAGAGCTGGTTGAATGGACACTGGGAATACAGGGTGGAGAGGAGTGTGCTATCTCATTAGGGGGAGAGCAGCTAGGAGTACATAGCAAGGTGTGTATAAGTTTTTGTATGAGAGACTGACTTGATTGGTAAACTTCCATTTAAAACAAAACAAAAAAAAAGACCAAACCCAGTACTGTCGAGTTGATTCCAACTCATAGTGACCCTATAGGACAGAGTAGAACTGCCCCACAGAGTTTTGAAGGAGCACCTAGTGGATTCGAACTGCCGACCGTTTGGTTCGCAGCTGTAGCACTTAGCGACTGTGCCACCAGGGTTTCCTTTCACTTAAAGCACACACAAAAAAATCCTCACAACTAGACCAATAAAACAGAAAAAATGTAGAAGTTGTCAAGAATTTCATTTTGCTTGGATCTACTATCAATTCCCATGGAAGCAGTAGTGAAGAAATCAAACATATTGCATTGGGCAAATCTGTTGCAAAAGACCTCTTTGTAAAATTGATGATGGAAGTGTGCCTGACCCAAAACATGATATTTTTAATTGACTCATAAGTATGTGATATCTGGGCAATGATTAAGGATGACTAAAGAATTGATACCTTTGAATTATGGTGTTGGTGAAGAATATTGAATATACCATGGACTGCCAGGAGAACAAACAAGTCTGTCTTGGAAGAAGTACAGTTGTAGTCCTCCTTGGAAGTGAGGATGGCGAGACATTGTCTCACATAATTTGGACATGTTGTCAGGAGAGACCAGTCCTTGGAGAAGTACATCATGCTTGGTAAGGTAAAGAGTCAGGGAAAAATAGGAAGACACTTGATGAGATGCGTTGACACAGTGGCTGTAACAATGAGCTAAAACACAGCAATGAGCATGAGGATGGAGAATGATGGGGCAGTGTTTCCTTCCGTTTTACAGCTATGAGTGGGAACTGACTTGAGAGTACCTAACAATAACAACAAAGATAATTGGATAGATAAATATAAAAGACAGTATTATTGGGATTTTTTTGTTTGTTTATAACTCCTCTTTTTATTCTAATGTGATTTAAAAGATAAATGAATAAACAATAATTATAAATCTGTTAATGGTCACACATTTGCAAAGGTGTAATTTGTACAATAACAACATAAAAGGGAAGGAAAGAATATAACAGTTGACTTTCACATATTATTGAATCTAAATTGAAATAAATCCAAACTAGTTGTTATAAGTTTAAGATGCTAATTGTAGTCTCCATGGTAACCAGTAACATAATTAAATAAAAATACATACAAAGAAAATGAAGGAAAATGGAATGCAAATGATACAACAATTTAACACAATAGTATGCAATCCTTGAGGAACTGAGGAACAAAGAAGTTAAAGACATATAGTAAACAAATAGAATAATTGCAGAAGTGAGTCCCTCATATCAGTAATTATTTTAAGTGTAAAAAGGAAGAGATTTGCAGAACACATAAAAACACGTGATCCGGAGCCAGAGCCAAGACGGTGGAATAGACAGACGCTTCTGACAAGCTCTCTTTACAACAAAAACTTAAAAAAACAAGCGAAACAAGTATATTTATGACAAGCTAGGAGCCGTGAACATCAAAGGCAAGCTTAGAAAATGAACTGAAGGGCAGGTGGAGGAACAGACGGTTCAGAAACAGAGAGGAGTTACTGGACCTGAATCACGGGGAGCCCTCAGGCACCATTCTGGGAGCATCAGCGGTGGGTTTGTACTAGCGTTCAGCTGTAATTTCCTTAGGGTGGAGCAGCTAACCACACAGCCTACTAATACCTCAGGAACCAGAGAAGAACAGTGCTCTCGGCAAAAGCTAAGTACTTGTGTATATTTTAGTGCCCCCTCCCCCAGGCCCCAAGCTGGCTTCAGCAGCTGTTGATTCCCCTGGGCCTGAGATAGACCCAGTTGAGGACCTAGAGCCATCCTCCCAGCTTTGGAGAAGGAATAAATTTGCAATTGGCAGAAAAGATAATTTGCCAGCTCCACTAACCAGGGGAGCTCAGGACAGAAGCGGCTCATGTCCAGGCATGAACGGCCCATAGACTTTGAGTACCTTTCCCCTCTGCATGGACCTGTGTGGGCTTATTTCAGGAGAATAGGCTCTTGTTGGCAGACTCCAACCGTTTCAGCTGTGTGGCAGAGAGGAGGGTGTTTGATGTTTACCATTGCTTTGCCTATTAAACAGGGTTCTCACCTACCCACATCTGGGGCCTAAGGACTGGTAGCCCTACTCAGGCCACCCAGCCACCTGCGACAGGGGTCCAAGGATAACTGGTGCCTCAAAGCCCTTAAAACCAAAAAACTTTGGGTGCCCATGGTCCATCTGCAGAACCCACCCATCTATACACTGTAGGGAACAGGGACATGCTTTCCTCAGAGACACGTGGGGGATGATTCTCAGCCCCCTGCCTTGTTCAGAGTGTGACCCCCTGCTTCAACCAGATACCAGTACCTACATGAATCACCCCTGCCCCTCTAAAACTGTAGGACAGAGCCCGTACCACACACCTGATGATCAGCTACCTGGACACCTGAGCTGAATTCATACAAGAAAACTGAATGGACTCCTAGACTGATATACCTGATAACAGCTCTAGCCATCTGGGGACAGGACGTCAGAGCTCCAAAGGTGAAAATAATCAAGCTAGCCCACTCAAGCAACCCATTTGGGCACATCAAAACAAAACAAAGCAAGAAGGTACAACGCAGTAAACAAACATAAAATAAATAATACAATAACTTATAGATGGCTCGGAGACAACATTCAAGAACAAGTCACATAAAGAAACAGACCATGATCGCCTCACCAAGCTCTCAAAACAAAGAATCCAGGGATCTTCCAAATGAAAGTGCATTCCTGGAATTACCAGAGGCAGAATACAAAAGATTAATATACAAAACCCCTCAAGACATCAAGAAGGAAATGAGGCAATACACAGAACAAGCCAAGGAAGACACAGATAAAGCACCTGAGGAAAATAAAAAGATTATTCAGAAATATAAGGAAAAATTTAATAAGCTGGAAAAATCCATAGACAGCAATCAGAAACTCACAAGGTGAACAATAAACTTACAGAAGTAGACAACTCAATAGAAAGTCAGAGGAGCAGAACTGAGCAAGTGGAAGGCAGAATTTCTGAACTTGAAGATAAAGCACTTGGCACTAATATATCTGAAGAAAAATCAGATAAAAGAATTAAAAAAAATGCAGAAAACTAAAGAGTCATGTGGGACTCAATTAAGAGAAATAACCTACGAGTTATTGGAGTACCATAATAGGGAGGGATAACAGAAAATACAGAGAGAATTTTTGAAGATTTTTTGGCAGAAAACTTCCCTGATATTGTGAAAGATGAGAAGGTATCTATCCGATATGCTCATGGAACTCAACATAAGGCAGATGTTAAAAGAAACTCACCAAAACATGTTACAATCAAACTTGCCAAAACCAAAGATAAAGAGAGAATTTTAAAAGGAGTTAGGGATAAACGAAAACTCACCTACAAAGGAGTGTCAATAAGAATAATCTCGGACTACTCAGCAGAAACCATGCAGACAAAAAGGCAATGGGATGACTTATATAAAAAAATGAAGGAAAAAAAGTTGCCAGCCAATAATCATATATTCAGCAAAACTGTCTCTCAAATATGATGGTGAAATTAGGACACATCCAGATAAATAGCAGTTTAGGGAATTCATAAAAACCAAACCAAAACTACAAGAAATACTAAAGGGAGTTCTTTGGTTAGAAAAATCAATAGTATCAGGTATCAAACCAAGGCTACAACACTGGGCAGAGCAATCAGAAGTCAACCCAGAGAGGGAAAGCTGAAAAATAAAGATTAAAAAAGTGCTCAAAACTGGGGAACAGCGATGTTATTATTTAAAAGAAGAGAACATTAAAACAATATAGAGGGACTAAGAAATGTAGTCATAGATCTTCCACATGGAGAGGAAGAGAAGGCGATTCAAAGAAATAAAAGTTAGGTTTAAATTTTGAAAAATAGAGGCAAATAATAAGGTAACTATAAAGGAGACAAACTATCCTACACATGAAAATAAAACACAACAAAAAAATACTCAGCAGAAACAAAATCAATGACAACAAATATGAGGAAAGGATAATATATAAAGATAATCTACTCAGCACATAAAATTAAGTGGGAAGAAGAAGCAGTCAACAAGACACAAAAAAGACATCAAAATGATAGCACTAAATTCATACCTAGCCGTAATTACGCTGAATGTAAATGGACTAAATGCACCAATAAAGAGACAGAGAGTTTTAGGATGGATTAAAAAACAAGATCCGTCTATATGCTGCCTACAAGAGACACACTTTAGACTTAGAGACACAAACAAACTAAAACTCAAAGGACAGAAAAAAATATATCAAGCAAACAACAGTCAAAAAAGAGCAGGAGTGGCAATATTAATTTCTGACAAAATAGACTTTAAAGTTCAATCCATCAGAAAGGATAAGGAAGGACACTATATAATGATTAAAGGGACAATATACCAAGAAGATATAACCATATTAAATATTTATGCACCCAATGACAGGGCTACAAGATACATAAAACAAACTCTATCAGCATTGAAAACTGAGATAGACAGCTCCACAATAATAGTAAGAGACTTTAACACACCACTTTCAGTGAAGGACAGGACATCCAGAAAGAAGTTCAATAAAGACATGAAAGATCTAAATGCCACAATAAACCAACTTGACCTTGTAGACATATACAGAACTGTCCACCCAGCATCAACCAAGTATACTTTCTTTTCTAGTGCACATGGAACATTCTATAGAATACACCACATATTACGTCAGAAAGAACGCCTTAGCAGAATCCAAGGCACTGAGATATTACAAAGCATCTTCTCTGACCATAAGGCCATAAAAGTGGAAATCAATGACAGAAAAAGCAGAGAAAAGAAAACAAACACTTGGAAACTGAACAATACCCTGCTCAAAAAAGACTGGATTATAGAAGATATTAAGGATAGAATAAAGAAATTCATTGAATCCAATGAAAATGAAAACATTTCCTATCAGAACCTTTGGGACACAGCAAAAGCAGTGCTCAGAGGCCAATTTATATCAATAAATGCACACATCCAAAAAGAAGAAAGGGCCGATGAAAGAATTACCCCTACAACATTAACAAATAGAAAGAGAGCAACAAAAGAAACCCTCGGGCATGAGAAGAAAACAAATAAAAATTAGAGCTGAAATAAGTGAAATAGAAAACAGAAAAACAATAGAAAGAATTAACAAGACCAAAAGATGGTTCTCTGAAAAAATCAACAAAATTGATAAATCACTTGCCAAACTGACAAAAGAAAAACAGGCGAGTAAGCAAATAACACAAATAAGAAATGAGAGGGGTGATATTACAACAGACCCAACTGAAATTAAAAGAATCATATCAGATTACTATGAAAAATTGTACTCTAACAAATTTGAAAACATAGAAGAAATGGATGAATTCTTACAAACACACTAACTACCTAAACTAACACAAACAGAGGTTGTTGTTGTTAGGTGCCGTCGAGTCGGTTCCGACTCATAGCTGCCCTATGCACAATAGAACAAAACACTGCCCGGTCCTGCGTCATCCTTACAATCGTTGTTATGCTTAGGCTCATTGTTGCAGCCTCTGTGTCAATCCACCTTGTTGAGGGTCTTCTTCTTTTCCGCTGACCCTGTACTCTGCCAAGCATGATGTCCTTCTCCAGGGACTCATCCCTCCTGACTACTTGTCCAAAGTATGTAAGACGCAGTCTTGCCATCCTTGCCTCTAAGGAGCATTCTGGCCGCACTTCCTCCAAGATGGATTTGTTCCTTCTTTTGGCAGTCCATGGTATATTCAATATTCTTTGCCAACACCACAATTCAAAGGCCTCAACTCTTCTTCGGTCTTCCTTATTCATTGTCTAGCTTTCACATGCACATGATGCGATTGAAAATACCATGGCTTGGGTCAGGCACACCTTAGTCTTCAAGGTGACATCTTTGCTCTTCAACACTTTGAAGAGGTCCTTTGCAGCAGATTTGCCCAATGCAATGCGTCTTTTGATTTCTTGACTGCTTCTTCTGTGGCTGTTGATTGTGGATCCAGTTAAAATGAAATCCTTGACAACTTCAATCTTTTCTCCATTTATCACGATGTTGCTCATTGGTCCAGTTGTAAGGATTTTTGTTTTCTTTATGTTGAGGTGTAGTCCATACTGAAGGCTGTGGTCTTTGATTTTCATTAGTAAGTACTTCAAGTCCTCTTCACTTTCAGCAAGCAAGTTTGTGTCATCTCCATAACACAGGTTGTTAATGAGTCTTCCTCTAATCCTGATGCCCCATTCTTCTTCATATAGTCCAGCTTCTCGGATTATTTCTTCAGCATACAGATTAAATAGGTATGGTGAAAGAATACAACCCTGACACACACCTTTCCTGACTTTAAGCCAATCAGTATCCCCTTGTTCTGTCCGAACAACTGCCTCTTGATCCATGTAAAGGTTCCTCATGAGTACAATTAAGTGTTCTGGAATTCCCATTCTTCACAGTGTTATCCATAGTTTGTTATGATCCACACACTCGAATGTCTTTGCATAGTCAATAAAACACAGGTAAACATCCTTCTGGTTTTCTCTTCTTTCAGCCAGGATCCATCTGACATCAGCAATGATATCCCTGGTTCCACGTCCTCTTCTGAAACCAGCCTGAATTTCTGGCAGTTCCCTGTTGATATACTGCTGCAGCCGTTTTTGAATGATCTTCAGCAAAATTTTGCTTGCGTGTGATATTAATGATATTGTTCTATATTTTCCACATTCGGTTAGATCACCTTTGTTGGGAATAGGCATAAATATGGATCTCTTCCAGTCAGTTGGCCAGGAAGCTGTCTTCCATATTTCTTGGCATAGATGAGTGAGCACCTCCAGCGCTGCATCTGTTTGTTGAAACATCTCAAATGATGTTCCATCAATTCCTGGAGCCTTTTTTTTTTGCCAGTGCCTTCAGAGCAGCTTGGACTTCTTCCTTCAGTACCATCGGTTCCTGATCATATGCCACCTCTTGAAATGGCTGAATATTGACTAATTCTTTTTGGTATAATGACTCTGTGTGTTCCTTCCATCTTCAGGGACATTAGGAGCCCTAATACATGGCATAAACAGTATACAAACCATTACTTACAATGCAGAAGAAAAACTAGATAACTGGAAGCTCCTAAAAATCAAACACCTATGCTCATCCAAAGACTTCACCAAAAGAGTAAAAAGATTACCTACAGACTGGGAAAAAGTTTTTAGGTATGACATTTCTGATTAGCACTTGATCTCTAAAATCTACATGATACTGCAAAAACTCAACTGCAAAAACACAAATAACCCAATTAAAAAATGGTCAAAAGATATGAACAGACACTTCACTAAAGAAGACATTCAGGTAGCTAACAGATGCATGAGGAAATGCTCAGGATCATTAGCCATTAGAGAAATGCAAATCAAAACTACAATGAGATGTCATCTCACTCCAACAAGGCTGGCATTAATAGAAAAAAGACAAAATAATAAATGTTGGAGAGGCTGTGGAGAAATTGGAACACTTCTACACTGTGTCAAATGGTACAACCAATTTGGAAATCAATTTGGTACTTCCTTTAAAAACTGGAAATAGAAGTACCATATGATCCAGCAATCACACTCCTTGGAATATATCCTAGAGAAATAAGAGTCTTTACACGGACAGAGATATGCACACTCATGTTTATTGCAGCACTGTTTATAATAGCAAAAAGATGGGAGTAACCAAGGTGCCCATCGATGGATGAATGGATAAATAAATTGTGGCATATTCACACAATGGAATACTAAGCATCGATAAAGAATAGTGATGAATCTTTGAAACATTTCATAACATGAAGGAATCTGGAAGGCATTTCTCTGAGTGATATTAGTCAGTTGCAAAAGGACAAATACTCTATAAGACTACTATTATAAGAACTAAGAAATGGTTTAAACAGAGAAGAACATATTCTTTGGTGGTCACGAGAGCGGAGAAGGAGGGTAGGTGAGAGAGGTTTATTCAATAATTAGATAGTAGATAAGAGCTACTTTAGGTGACAGGAAAGACAACACACAATATAGGTGAGGTCAGAACTACTGGACTAAACCAAAAGCAGTTTCCTGAATAAACTCAATGCTTCAAAGGCCAGTATAGCAAGGGCAGAGGTTTGGGGACCATGGTTTCAGGGGACTTCTAAGTCAATTGGCATAATAAAATCTAATAAGAATACATTCTGCATCCTACTTTGGAGAGTGGCACCTGGGGTTTTAAATGCTAGCAAGCGGCTAAGATTCATCAATTGGTCTCAACCCACCTGGATCAAAGGAGAATGAAGAACACCAAGGACACAAAGTAATTATGAGCCCAAGAGACAGAAAGGGCCACATGAACCAGAGACTACATCATCCTGAGACCAGAAGAACTAGATGGTGCCCGGCTACAACCGAGGACTGCCCTGACAGGGGACACAACAGAGAACCCCTGAGGGAGCAGGAGAGCAGTGGGATGCAGACCCCAAATTCTTGTGAAAAGACCAAACTTAATGGTCTGTGTGAGACTAGAAGGACCCCGGTTGTCATGGCCCCCAGACCTTCTGTTGGCCCAGGACAGGAACCATTCCCGAAGCCAACTCTTCAGACATGGATTGGACTGGACAATGGTTTGGAGAGGGATGCTGGTGAAGAGTGAGCTTCTTGGATCTGGTGGACACTTGAGACTATGTTGACATCTCCTGCCTGGAGTGTAGATGAGAGGGTGGAGGGGGTTAGAAGCTGGGGAAATGGACAGGAAAAGAGAGTGGAGGGAGGGAGCGGGCTGTCTCATTAGGCGGAGAACAATTGGGAGTGTGTAGCAAGGTGTACATAAGTTTTTATGTGAGAGACTGACTTGATTTGTAAACTTTTACTTAAAGCACAATAAAAAAAAACCACTTGATCCAACTATATGATGTTTACATGAGATCACTTTAGATTCAAAGATACAAATATGTTGAAAATGAATGGATGGGGAAACTATTCCATGCAAAGCATATTCAAAAGAGAGTTGGGTGGTTATATTCTTATCAGACCAAATCAACTTTAAGTAAAAAACTGTAAGAGAAAAATAAATATATTATATATTGGTAAAGTTGTCAGTCAATACATTAAGAAATATATGCATACTTAACAGTAAAGGCCCGAGATATATAAGGTAAAAAATAAATAAACTGTTGGAAGTGAAAGGAAAAATAACAGTTCTACAATAATATTAGGAGTCTTCAGTACCTGCTTTTAATAGTGTATAGAACAACTAGATGGAAGATTAATCAGTAAATAGATAACTTGTAAAAAAGCTATAAAACGATTAGACATAACAGACATAAAGAAAACACTTCAATTAACAACAGAAGAATACACATTCTTCTCACATGCAGATGAAACATTCTCCGGTGTACACCATATGTTATGGATTGAATTATAGTCCCCAAAAACGTGTGTCAACTTGACTAGTCCATGACTCCCTGTATTATGTGGTTGTCCACCATTTTGTGATCGGATGTGATTTTCCTAATTGTTTTAAATCCTACTTCTATGATGTGAATGAGACAGGATTAGAGGTGGTTATGTTAATGAGGCAGGACTCAATCTGCAGGATCAGGTTGTATGTTGATTCAATCTCTTTTGAGATATAAAAAAGAAAATTGAGCAGAGAGGAGTGGTACCTCACGCCACCAAGAATGAAGAACCAGGATGGGAGCATGTCTTTTGGTCCAGGGGTCCCCGCACTGAGAAGCTCCTAGATGAGAGGAAGATTGATGACAAGGACTGTTCCCTAGAACCGACAGAGAGAGAAAGCCTTCCTTTGGTGCTGGCATGCTGAATTTGGACTTCTAGCCTCCTAGACTGTGACAGAATAAATTTCTCTTTGTTAAAGCCATCCATGTGTGGTATTTCTGTTATAGCAGCATTAGATAACTTAGACACCAGTTACAGGGTTAAAAAAACTCAATAAATTTTAAAATATTAAATTATGCAAAGTATCTTTCATGAACACAATGGAATGAAACTAGAAATCAGTAACGGATGGAAAATTTGAAAACATGTGGATGTTAAACAATAACACTTAATACATAAAAAAAAACAGAGGGAATTTGAAAATACTTTGGAATAAATGAAAAAACATACAAGAATTTATGAATGCAGTGAAAGCAGTGCTCATATGGAAATTTATAGCTGTAAATGACTATATTAAAAGTGAATAAAAATATCAAATCAGTAACCTAATTTACACCTTAAGGATCTAGGAAAAGAAGAAGAGGAAACTAAGCTACCAGAAGGACAGATATGATAAAAATGAGACTGGAGGTAAATGAAAAACGACCAAGGAAATCAATAAAACTAAATGTTGATTCTTTAAAAGCTTTTTAACATTGGTAAATCTTTAGCTAGACTTAATAAAAATAAAAAGAAGCCAAATTACTAAAATCAGAAACTACTGTGGCGACATTACTACAGCTTATACAGAAATAAAATTGATTATAAGAGAATATGCCTAACAATTGTATGTCAACATATTAGAAAACCAGATAGCTTTACCTGTGAATTCTATTAAACATGTAAAGGAGATTTAACACAATTTTTTTTTCTGAAATTCTTCCAAATATCAGATCAGGGACCTCTTCCTAACTCATCCTGTGAAGCTGGCATTTCTTTGGTACAAAGCCAGACAGAAATCACAAGAAACTACATACCAATATCCTTTATAAATATAGATGCAAAAATACTCAGCAAAATACCAGAAAACCAAATACAGCAGCATGTTAAGTGAAGTACCTACCATGGCCAAGTGGAATTTATGCCAGGAATGCAAGAGTGTGATTCAATGTATAAAAATCAATTAATGTAATACATCACATTGATATAATGAAGGAAAAATCCACATTACATCTCAATTGATGTTAAAAATGTATTTGACAAAATCCAACACTTCATGATAAAAACATTCAGCAAACAAGAATAGAACATCCTTAATACAACAAAGGGCATATATGAAAAACATACAGCTAATTTTAATGTCATACTTAATGGTGAAAAACTGAAAAAAAATTCCCCTTAGTTTAGGAACAACACAAGGATGCCTGCTTTTGACACTTCTTTTCAACATAATACTGGAAGTGTTACTACAAAAAAAAAAAAAAAACATTGAGGTTGAGTAGATTCCAACTCAAAGCGACCCAACAAGACAGAATAGAACTGCTTCATAGGATTTCCAAGGATTGGCTGTTGGATTTGAACTGCTGACATTTTGGTTAGCAACCGTAACTTGCCAGAGCTCTTAACCGCTGGGCTTCCAGGGCTCCAGAAGTGTTATTAGGTAAGAAAAAGAAATAAAATGTATCCAAATAGGAAGGAAAAAAACAAAACTATCTCTATTCACAGATGACGCAATTTTATATATGGAAGTTCTAAAGAATTCATAAAAAAAACTATTAGAGCTAATGAACTAATTCAGAAAAATTGCAGGATAGAGAATCACCATACAAAATTTAGTTGTATTATTATAATGTATTATTATACACCTGCAATGAACAATCTGTAAAGGAAAATATGAAAACTACTACATTTACAATTGCTTAAAATTGAGTAAAATGCTATAGAATAAACTTAACGAAGGAGTAAGATTTATACAGTGAAAACTATAAGATATTGAGGAAAGAAATTAAAGAAGACCTAAATAAATGGAAAGACATTCCATGTTCATGGTTTGGAAGACTTAATATTGTTAAAATTGCAACACACCCCAAAGTGATCTGCAGATTCAAGGCAATACTTACCAAATCACAACAGTCCTTTTTGCTTAAAATTTATATGGAATTGCAAGATACGTGAATAGCCACAAAAATCTTGAAAAAGCTGAACAAAATTAGAGGACTCACAATTGGCAATTTCAAAACCTACTAAAAAGCTGCACTAATCAAAATGGTATGATATTAGCAGCATTATAGATTGATGGAATAGAATTGTGAGTCCAGAGACAAACCCATACAACTGCCTTCAGTTGATTTTTGACAAGGATGCCAAGACCTTTCAATGTGGAAAGACGTTTCCTCAACAAATGGAGCTGGGACAAGAGATTACCCACATGCAAAAGAATGAAGCTGGGCTCTTATTCATACTATCTAAAATTAATTCAAAGTGATCAAAGATCTAAATATAGCTCTTAATTTAAATTTAGTTTTAGAGCTAAAACTATAAAATATTTAGAAGAAAACATGAGGGTAAATTGTCAGGACCTTGGATTTGGCAATTGTTATTAGTTGCTGTTGAAAAAAAAATTTTTTTTTGAGTCAGCTCTAACTCATGGCTACCTTCAGTATAGCAAAATGACACATTGCCTGGTCCTGCACCATCCTCATAATTGTTGGTATGTTTTAGCCCATTACTGCAGCCATTGTGTCATTTTGGGGCCTCGGTGGCCCAGTGGTTGAAGTGCTCAGCTGCTAACCAAAAGGTCAGCAGTTCCAATCCACAAGCTGCTCTTTGGAAACCCTATGGGGCAGTTCTACTCTGCCCTATAGTGTCACTCTGAGTTGAGAGTCTTCCTCTTTTTTTGTTGACCTTCTACTTTACCAAGCATGATGTCCTGCTCCAGGGACTGGTCCCCTCCTGATAAGTTGTCCAAAGACATGAGATGAAGTTCGTCATCCTCGCATATAAGCAGCATTCTAGCTATACTTCTTCCAAGACAGATTTGTTCATTCTTCTGGAAGTCCATGGTATATTCAATATTCTTAGCCAATGCCATAATTCAAATGCATCAATTCTTGGTCTTCCTTTTTTCATTGTCCAGCTTTCCCATGCATATGACACAATTGAAAATGCCTTGGCTTGAGTCAGGTTCATCTTAGTCCTCAAAGTGACATCTTTGCTTTTTAATACTTTAAAGAGCCCTTTTGCAGCAGATTTTCCCAATGCAATACATTATTTGAAATCTTTCTTTTCTTAATGTGCTTTAGATGAAAGTTTACAGATCAAATTAGTTTCTCATTAAACAATTAATACACAAATTGTTTTGTGACTTTCATTGCCAACCCCACGTTGCGTCAACATTGTCCCATTCTCCACCATGGGATCCCTGTTTCTAGTCGTACAGTTTTCCTGTCACTTCATGCCTTCCTGTCTTTGCTTTTGGACTGGTGAACTCATTTAGTCTTGTATATATGAATGGACTATGAAGCATGTTCCTCACTTGTGCTATTATTTGCCCTATAGACCTGTCTAATCTTTGGCTGAAGGCTGACCCTTGGGAGTGACTTCAGTACTGAGTTAAAAGGGTGTCCAGGGTTATACTCTTGGGGTTTCTCCAGTCTCTGTCAGACTAGCAGTCTGGTGTTTTTTTGTGAATTTGAATTTTGTTCTACGTTTTTCTCCCTCTCTGTCAGGGACACTCTTGTGATCCCTCTTAGAGCAGTGGCTGATGGTAGCTGGGCACCGTCTTGTTGTGCTGGACTCAATCTGGTGGAGGCTGTGGTAGTTGTGGTCCATTAGTCTTTGAACTGATCTTTCCCTTGTGTATTTGATTCTCTTCATTTTCCTTTACTTCAGCTGGCATAGGACCAGTAGATGTATCTTAGATGGCCGCTCCCAGGCTTTAAGACCCCAGACACTACTCATCAGTCAGATGAAGAACATTTTCTTTATAAAATATGTTATGCAAATTGAGCTAGATGTCCCTGGAGACCATGGTCCCCAGCCTTCAGCCCAGTAACATGGTCCCTCAGGGAGATTGGATGTGTCTGTGAAGCTTCTATGACTTTTGCCTTGTCAAGTTGTGCTTGTTTGTAGCGTTGTACTGTTTTTCCCTTCACCAAAGCTACCACTTATCTACTATCTAGTTAGTGTTTTTCCTCCCCACCCCTCCCTACCCTTGTAACCATCAAAGGTTGTTTCTTTTTGTGTAAAAACCTTTCCATAAGTTTTATAATAATGTTTTCATATAGTATTTGTCTTTTTGCGGTTGACTTATTTCACTCAGCATGCCATCCAGAGTCATCCATGTTTCGAGATGTTTAGAAGATTCATCATTGTTCTATATCATACCATAGTATTCTACTGTGTATATGTACCCAAGTTTGTTTATCCATTCATCTGTTGATGGGTACTTAGGTTGTTTCCACCTTTTTGATATTGTGAATAATGTTGCAATGAACAAGGGTATGTATATGTCTATTTGTTGGATGCCTCTCATTTCTCTGGTATATATTCCTAGGAGTGTGATTGCTGTATTGTATGGTAATTCTATCTCTAGCTGTTAAGGAAGTGCCATATATATGTTTTCCAAAATGGTTGTACCATTTTGCGTTCCCACAAACTGTGCATAAGAGTTCCAAACTCCCCACAACCTCCCCAACATTTGTTATTACCTGTTTTTCTGATTAATGCCAGTAATGTCAGCGCTAAATGGTATGTCACTGTAGTTTCAATTTGCATTTCTGTAATGGCTAGTGATTGTGAACACTTCCTCATGTGCCTGTTAGCTGCCTGAATGTCTTCTTTGGTGAAGTGTCTGTTCATATCTTTTGCTCATTTTTAAATTGGATTATTTGTCATTTTTTGTAGAGGTGTTGGATTTTCCTGTAGATTTTAGAGATTAGAACTTTTTTGGATAAGTCATAGCAAATTTTCTTTTTCCCATTCTGTAGGTTCTCTTTTCACTCTTTTGGTGAAGTCTTTTGATGAGCATAAGTGTTTAATTTTTAGAAGATCTCAGTTATCTAGCTTATCTTCTAGTGTTTGCATATTGTTAGTTATTGTTTGTATCCTATTTATGCCGTATATTAGGGCCCCTAGAGTTGACTCTATTTTTTCTTCCATGATCTTTACAGTTTTGGTTTTATATTTATATCTTTGATCTGTTTTGAATTGGTTTTTGTGTATGGTGTGAGGTATGTGTCCTGTTTCATTTTTTTACAGACAGACTTCCGGTTTTGCCAGCACCATTTGTTAAAAAGACTGTCTTTTCCCCATTTAATGTACTTTGGGTGTTTGTCAAAGATCACGTTGCCCTGGGTAGATGACTATACATCTGAGTTCTCGATTCTGTTCCATTGATCAATGTGTCTGTCTTACCAGTACCAGGCTTTTTGACTATGGTAGCTGTAAAGTAGGTTCTGAGGTTGGTAGTGGGAGGTCTCCTACAATGTTCTTCTTCAATAATGCTTTACTTATCCAGGGCCTCTTTCATTTCCATATAAAGTTAATGATAAGTTTTTCCATCTGGTTAAAGAATGTGGTTGGTATTTGAATTGAGATTACATTACATTTGTAGATTGTTTGGGGTAGAATGGAAACCCAGGTGGTGTAGTGCTTAAGAGCTATGGCTGCTAACCAAAAGGTTGGCAGCTCGAATTGACCAGGAGCTCCTTGGAAACCCTTTGGAGCAGTTCAACTCTGTTCTACAGGGTTACAATGAGTCAGAATCGACTCGACAGCAACAGGTTTTTTTGTTTGTTTGTTTTGGAGTAGAATCAACATTTTCACAATGTTGAGTCTCCCTATCTGTCTTAGGCTCAGTTCTCTAGAGAAGGAAAACCAGTAAAGTGTGTATATATATATATATATATCAAGGAAGTGGCTTACGCAATTGTAGAGGCTGGAACATCTGAAGTCTGTGGATCAGAATAGAGGCTTCCCTGGATTTACAGTGACTGGTGAACCCAAGATCATCAGGTCAGAGAGAAGGGCTCCCGCTCTCAGGCTGTGAATATTGACAAATCCCAAGATCTGCAGATAAGTATTGATAGCTCAAGTCCCAAGAGCCAGAGGTCAGATGAACAGGAGGCAGCTGCAGGATACACAGTGAGCAAAAAAAGCCAGAATGTCCGCTTATATTCAGATGCAGGCCATACCTCCAAGGAAATTCCCTTTCAAGTGATTGGTTACTCACAGCAGATTAAATCTTGGAAATGATCACATATAAACACTGAGAATCATGGCCCAGACAAGTTGACACACAATGTTAAAAATCACAGTCCACCCCTTGTCAACTTGGCACAAGTACACATCTCCTTAAACCATACATAATCTCTGGATAAAAACAATTATAAAGTCATACTTTTGCCTAACATGATACAACTAACACGCATACAACTGAAAACACACTAGCTCCATTTACATCTTATATTTTATAAGTGAAG
The DNA here is from genome assembly GCF_024166365.1 of Elephas maximus indicus. Lineage (NCBI taxonomy): Eukaryota > Metazoa > Chordata > Mammalia > Proboscidea > Elephantidae > Elephas > Elephas maximus. The sequence goes on from NC_064846.1 coordinate 87,463,507, forward strand.
AAAACAAAAATATTTGATGCATGCATACAAAGTAGAAATATTCATAACAATTACAGTCCTCATTTCTGCAACTGATCACATGGCCATAACTGGTATTTAGAACTACCTTCTTCCACCACCCATTCTGTATTCCCTTTGCCCTCAGCAAGCACCTCAGTTGGTCATGGTTCTTTGCCTGGTGGGGTGACCCAAACCTTCATTATGGAAGAGTCTGGGTCATTAGTAGTCATGCTGGAATTGGGTTGCAGTAGTTTTCCATTGGCTTTAATCACAGGGTATGGTAGTAGTAAGAGACGCCCTAAGGGATCTGCATTCCAGCCATACTTTTCTTTACCTCCACTATGTAATATCAATCTTATTTCCTCTTGGTAATCAGGATCAATCACACCAGTCAGTATGGTAATGCCCTTCTTTGCCTGTTGATCCAGAGGCGTAAGGAGCCCAAAGTGGCCAGGTGGCATTCTCAGCTTCCAGTTCAGAGGAATCAGTGATGTGTCTCCAGGTGGGAGCATTCCTTCTGTTGGAACTAAGACCTCTAGACCTACAGAGCATTAGGTCACAGGGACAGGAAGCAAAAATCTTGCAAATGGGTCACTAGAGGTAATAGTGAGTGGTGCCACTCCCATTTCCACACCTTGATTCCTGCACACATGAACCCTGGCTATGAGAGAAACAGCACCATATACTGGGTGCTTGTTTAGAGCATATATAGCCTCGTAGAGAACTTTGCCCCAACCCTGCAAGGTATTGCCACCTAGCTGGTGCCATAATGGTGTCTTTAGGAGTCCATTCCGTCATTCTATCAAACCAGCTGCTTCAGGATGACGGGGAGCATGGTAAGACCAGTGAATCCCATGAGCATGGGCCCACTGCCACACTTCATTTGCTGTGAAGTGAGGCCCTTGATCTGAGGCAATGAGGTGTGAGATATCATGGTGGTGGATAAGGCATTCTGTAAGTCCATGGATGGTAGTTTTAGAAGAAGCATTGTGTGCAGGGAAGGCAAATCCATGTCCAGAGTGTCTATTCCTGAAAGGACAAAATGCTGCCATTTCCATGATGGACGTGATCAAATGTAATCACCTTACCACCAGGTTGCTGGCTGATCACCTAGAGGGATGGTGCCATATCGGGGACTCAGTTTTGGTCTCTGCTACTGGCAGATTGGGCACTCAGCAGTGGCTGTAGCCAAGTCGTCCTTGGTGAGTGGAAGTCCGTGTTACTGGTTCCAAGTATAACCTCCATCCCTGCCACTATGGCCACTTTGTTCATGAGTCCATTGAGCAATGATGGTAGTAGCTAGGGAAAGAGAATGACTGGATTCCACAGTACGCGTCATTCTATCCACTTGATTGTTAACATCATCTTCTGCTGAGGTCACACTTTGATGAGCATTCACATGAGACACGAATATCTTCACTTCTTTGGCCCATTCAGAGAGGTCTATCCACATATCTCTTTCACATAAATCCTTGTCTCCGATTTTCCAATCATGCTCCTTCATGTTGCTGACCATCTAACCAAACCATTGGCCACAGCCCGTGAATCAGTATATAATTGCACATCTGGCCATTTCTCCTTCCAACCAAAGGGAACAACCAGATGCACTGCTCAGAGTTCTGCCCATTGAGATTTCCCTTCATCCCTGTCCTTCAGTGAAGTCAAAGAGAGGGCTGTAGTGCTGCTTCTGTCCACTTTCAAGTGGTGCCTGCATATCTCACAGAACCATCTGTAAACCAGGCTCAAGTTTTTTTTCCTTAGTCAACTGATCATAAGGAACTCCCCATGAGGCCATTGGTGCAGACTGGGAGATGGAAGGTAATGTTACAGGATTGGAGACCAGTGGCCTTTGGGCCACTTCCCCATGGAACTTACTTGTACCTTCAGGTCCTGCTCAGGCCCTATTTTACATATACCGTTTCCATTTAATGATGGAGTGCTGCTGTGCACGTCCAACTTTGTGACTCTGTAGGTCAGACAACACCCAGTTCATGATGGGCAGTTCAGGCCATATGGTTAAACGTTCAGTTCCTACTAAGGCCCAGTAACAAGCAAAAAGCTGCTGCTCAAAAGGAGAGTAGTTATCTGCATAGGTCATCAGAGCTTTGCTCCAAAATCCTAAGGGTCTGCGCTGTGATTCACCAATAGGGGCCTGCCAAAGACCCCAAAGAGCATCTCTATCTGCCACTGATACTTCAAACACCATTGTATCAGCTGGATTACATGGCACATGTAGCAGAGTGGCTTGCACAACAGTCTGGACCCATTGCAGAGCCTTCTGTTGTTCTGGGCCCCACTCAAAACTAGCAGCTTTTTGAGTCACTTGATAAATAGGCCAGAGTAGCCCACCCAAAAGAGGAATGTGTTGTCTCCAAAATTCAAAAAGGCCCACTAGACATTGTCCCTCCCATTTAGTTGTGGGAGAAGCCAGATGCAATAACTTGTTCTTCACTTTAGAAGGAATATCTCGACATGCCCTACACTGCTGGACTCCTAGAAATTTCACTGAGGTGGAAAGTGCCTGAATTCTTGTAGATTTAATTTCCCACCCTCTAGTGTTTTTTTTTTTTTTTTGGGGGGTAGCGTGCAAATGTTTTACCAATATGTCCAGAGTCATTGACACCTCTTCCTTACTAGGTACAATCAGCACAATGTCATCAATGTAATGGACCAGTGTGACATCTTCTGGAAGGGAAAAGCAATTAAGATCCCTTGGGACTAAATTATGCCATAGGGCTGAAGAGTTGATGTAGCCCTGAGGTAGGCAAGTGAAGGTGTATTCCTGGCCTTGCCAGCTGAAGGCAAACTGCTTCTGATGGTCCTTTGCAACAGGTTGGAGAAAAAGACATTGGCCAGATCAATAGCTGCACACCAGGTACCAAGAGATATATTAATTTGCTCGAGCAATGAAACTACATCTGGAACAGCAGCTGCAATTGGAGTCACCACCTAGTTATATTTTCAATAATCTACTGTCATTCTCCAAGATCCATCTGTTTTTTACACAGGCCAAATAGGTGAGTTGAATGGGGATGTGGTGGAAATCACCACCGCTGCATCCTTCAAGCCCTTGATGGTGGCAGTAATCTCTGCAAATCCCTCCAGGAATGCAGTACTGCTTTTGGTTTACTATTTTCCTAGGTAGGGGCAGTTCTAATGCTTTCCACTAGCTTTTCCTACCATAGTAGCCAGTACTATGTTTTCAGGGATCCAGTGTGGGAGTTCTGCCAGTTGCTGAGTATATCTATTTCAATTATGCAATCTGGAACTGGAGAAATCACTACAGGCTGGGTTCAGGGACCCAGTGGACCTACTGTGAGACAGACATGAGCCAAGGCTCCCTTAATAACCTGACCTCCATATGTCACCACTCTGACTGGTGGGCCACAGTGATGTTTTGGGTCTCCTGGAATTAGTGTCAGTTCAGAGCCAGTATCCAGTAATTCCCGAAAAATCTGATTATTTCCTTTTCCCCAATGAGCAGTCACTCTCATAAAAGGCTGTAAACCCCTTTGGGGAAGTTTGGAAGAAAGATTAACAGTAAAAATGTTTGGCAGTGTATTGGAGTCCTTCCTCAAGGAGACCCAGCCTCCCCTTCATTCAAGGGGTTGTGGGTCTTTAAACTCGCTCAAATCTGGGAATTGATTGAGGGACCATGACTCTCTATTCTGACGATTTGAGTTAGACTGCTGTTCACCTGACCTAGAATTCATCCGTTTGTACAGATGTAATGGACCAAGTAAATATCTATTTCACTCCTAGGGACATGATAACTAAGTAGTTAAAGCCATTAGTCCATATGAGTCACACTATTCTGATTACTGCTTTGACTCTGCTGTCTGTTGCTGTAACCATGCCTACCTTGTCTTTGTCGATTGAGTGTAGCCACTTGGCCCCTACTACCATGGGGTCCTATCAGCCCCCTCGTAGTTAGGTATCTTAATTCAGTTAGGGCAGTTCCCACTGTCAAATCTGATTTACATAAAATGGCAATCTCAGCAGTCTTCAAGGATGCTGGAGCTCCCTTCACAAATTTGCTCCTCACAGTTGTGGCAAAAGGTGTGTCCTCTGTGCACTCTATGTGTGGGTCTCTGGGTCTAACCTGCTAAATCAACTCTAGCATGCCAATTTCCCTAAGCCTTTGGATACCTTCTTCTACGCTATACCAAAGCAGGTCTGGTACTTCAATTTGATTTAGTGTAGGCCACCTGTAATCCATGCTTCAGCAACCCAACCAAATAAACTATTAGATCTTTTACTAACTTCTCGAGCTGAAACATTGAAGAATCAATCTGTGCTTAGTGGATCCATATCAATAAACTCAGACTGGTCCATCTTTATGTTCCTTGCACCATTATCCCACACCCTTAATAGCCATTCCCACACATATTCCCCAGGTTTCTTTTTATACATATTAGAAAATTCAAGCAGTTCTTTTGGAGTGTAGCACACCTCCTCCTGGGCCACAGTTTTTACTTCACCTTTTGGGGCTCACGGGGACTTAAGTCTAAAAGCCAGAATCAGTAGTGTGGAGTCATTTTGAGAACATTCAGCATTGTCTTGTAAAGCATCTGCCTCAGGCGACACCACAGGCAATGACTCAGACAAGGGCTTTTTAGAGGCAGCTAGGCTAGGGCTAATCTAATTAGATGGGAGTGAAGGGGCTAATGATTTTTCTGGGCAGGGTAGTTTAACAGAGAAACATGAAGTAATCTCTTCAGATGGGAGTGGTTCTGCTAGCAAGAGTGATTCAATGGAATTTAGGGGCTCAGTGTCTCCAGCTTCCTGATTATCTGCCCATATGTCCCCATCCCAAGTTTCAGGATCCCATTTATTCCCAATCAATGCCCTTACTTTAACTTCAGACACCTCTCAAGGTTGGCGATTGAGCTGGCACTGTAATTGAGCCACTCTTACAATAAGGCTCTGGGTTTGGTTTTCGGCAATTTCAGCTCTGTTTCTAAAAGAAATAAGGCATTCTTTCAGAAGCACAGCTGGAAGCCTCAAGGTCACTTATGTGACATCTGAGCTTTGACTCAGAAGCCCTGAGTGTATATCACTCTTTCACCAATTTGTCTAGTGAAAGTAGGACCTACCCACCTTCCTTATACTTTTCATTCTGACAAAACTGTAGAAAGATATCACAATTGTGTTCACCCAGAGCCTCACGTTTCATCAATATCTGATCTACTGGTGGCGATATTTTGCATAATTGTATTGCCACCTCACACCAGGGATTAGCAGTGCCCTCCTTACTGCTGGAAGCAGACTCATCAACATCTTTAAGACTAACCAGACTTGAGAACCAATTTAGAAAACTCATCCTTACAAGTTTGTTTCTCTAGAACCATTCTCGATACCAAATGTATCAGGCTGGGTTCTCTAGAAAAGGAAAACCAGTAACGCCCAAAAGTGTATATATAAAAAGATTTATATCAAGGAAATGGCTCAAGTGATTGTAGAGGCTGGAACATCTGAAGTCTGTGGATCAGGATAGAGGCTTCTCTTGATTCACGTATTCACAGGGACTGGTGAACCCCAGATTGGAAGGTCAGAGAGCAGGGCTCCCCCTCTCAGGCTGTGAATATTGATGAATCCCAAGATATGCAGATAAGTTGATAGCTCAAGTCCCAAAAGCCAGAGGTCAGATGAACAGGAGGCAGCTGCAGGATCCACAGTGAGCAAAAAAGGCAGAGTGTCTGCTTATATTCAGATGCAGGCCACACTTCCAAGGAAACTCCCTTTCAAGTGATTGGCTGCTCACAGCATATTCAATCATGGGAGTGAACACATAAACATGGAGAATCATGGCCCAGCCATGTTGACACACAAGCTTAACCATAACACTATCCATGAGCATGGTATATTTTTCCATTTTTGTAGGTCTCTTTTGGTTTCTTGCAGTAGTGTTTTGTAGTTTTTTTGTATAGGTCTTTTACGTAAATGGTTTGATTTATTCCTAAGTATTTTATTTTTTTAAGAGCTATTATAAATGGTATTACTTTCTGGATTTTTTCATAGTTCTTGTTATTGGTGCATAGGAATCCAACCGATTTTTTGTATGTTTATCTTGTATCCTGCGACTCTGCTGAATCTTTCTCATAGTTCCAGTAGTTTTCTTGTGGAGCCTTTAGAGTTCTCTATGTATAGTATCATATCATCCACACATAGGGATAGGTTTACTTCTTCCTTACCTATTTGAATGCCCTTTATCACTTTTCCCTGCCTTGTTTGTCTAGCTAGGCCTTCCAACACAATTTTAAATAGGATTGCTTATAAAGGGCATCTTGTCTTTTTCCTGTTCTCAGGAGGAATGTTTTCAGCCTCTCTCCATTTAGAATGATGTTGGTTGTTGTTTTTGTATATTGTTATTTTGTTAAGTGCTGTTGAGTCAGTTCTGACTCATAGTAACCCTATGTACAACAGAACAAAACACTGCTCTGTCCTGTACCATCCTCACAATCATTGTCATGCTTAAGCCCACTGTTGCAGCCACTGTGTCAATCCACCTCACCGAGGATGTTCCTCTTTTTCACCGACCCTCTACTTTACCAAGTCTCTTCCAGGGACTGATTCCTTCTGACAACATGTCCAAAGTGTGTGAGATGTAGTCTCGCCATTCTTGCTTCTAAGGAGCATTCTGGTTGTACTTCTTCCTAGACAGATTTGTTCGTTCTTTTGGCAGTCGATGGCATTTTCAATATTCTTCTCCAACACCACAATTCAAAGGCATCAGTTCTTCTTCGGTCTTCCTTATGCATCATCCAGCTCTAACATGCATAGTAGGTGACTGAAGAAATCATGCCTTGGTTTAAAGGCTATTTTGTCAGAAATTAATATTGCTACTCCTGTTCTTTTTTGCTTATTGTTTGCTTGATATATTTTTTTCCATCCTTTGATTTTCACTTTGTTTGTGTCTCTAAGTTCAAGGTGTGTCTCTTGTAGGCAGCATATAGACGGATCGTGTTTCTTTATCCAGTCGGAGACTCTCTGTCTCTTTATTGGTGCATTTAGTCCATTTACATTCAGCATAATTATAGATAAGTGTTTAGTGTTGCCATTTTGATGCCTTTTTATGTGTGTTGTTGACAATTTCATTTTTCCACTTACTTTTTTGTGCTGAGACGTTTTTCTTTGTAAATTGTCAGATCCTCATTTTCATAGCATTTGACTTTATGTTTGTTGAGTCGTTACGTTTTTCTTGGCTTTTATCTTGAGTTATGGAGTTGTTATACCTCTTTGTGGTTACCTTAATATTTACCCCTATTTTTCTAAGTAAAAACCTTACTTGTATTGTCCTATATCGCCTTGTATCCCTCTCCATATGGCAGTTCTATGCCACCTGTATTTAGTCCCTCTTTTTGATTTTTGTGATCTTTTACATATTGACTTCAATGATTCCCTGTTTTCAGCATTTTTTTAAATTAATCTTAATTTGTTTTTGTGATTTCCCTATTTGAGTTGATATCAGGATGTTCTGTTTTGTGACCCTGTGTTGTGCTGGTATCTGATATTATTGGTTTTCTGACCAAACAATTTCCTTTAGTATTTCTTGTAGCTTTGGTTTGGTTTTTGCAAATTCTCTAAGCTTGTGTTTATCTGTAAATATCTTAATTTTGCCTTCATATTTCAGAGAGAGTTTTGCTGGATATATGATCCTTGGCTGGCAGTTTTTCTCCTTCAGTGCTCTGTATACTTCGTCCCATTCCCTTCTTGCCTGCATGGTTTCTGCTGAGTAGTCTGAACTTATTCGTATTGATTCTCCCTTGAAGGAGACCTTTCTTTTCTCCCTGGCTGCTTTTAAACTTTTCTCTTTATCTTTGGTTTTGGCAAGTTTGATGATAATATGTCTTGGTCTTTTTCTTTTTGGATCAATCTTAAATGGGGTTCGATGAGCATCTTGGATAGATATCCTTTCGTCTTTCATGATGTCAGGGAAGTTTTCTGTCAGCAGATCTTCAACTATTTTTTCTGTGTTTTCTGTCCTCCCTCCCTGTTCTGGGACTCCAATCACACGCAAATTCTCCTTCTTGATAGAGTCCCACATGATTCTTAGGGTTTCTTCATTTTTCTTAATTCTTTTATCTGATTTTTTTTCAGCTATGTTGGTGTTAATTCCCTGGTCCTCCAGATTTCCCACTCTGCATTCTAATTGCTCGAGTCTGCTCCTCTGACTTCCTATTGTGTTGTCCAATTCTGTAATTTTATTGTTAATCTTTTGGATTTCTGCATGCTGTCTCTCTATGGATTCTTGCAACTTATTAATTTTTCCACTATGTTCTTGAATAATCTTTTTGAGTTCTTCAATTGTTTTATCAGTGTGTTCCTTGGCTTTTTCTGTAGATTGCCTTATTTCATTTCTGAGGTCATCCCTGATGTCTTGAAGCATTCTGTAAATTAGTTTTTTATATTCTGTATCTGATAATTCCAGGATCATATCTTCATTTGGGAAAGATATTGATTGTTTTGTTTGGGGGGTTGTAGAAGCTGCCATGGTCTGCTTCTTTGTGTGGTTTGATATCGACTGCTGTCTCCGAGCCATTGCTAAGATATAGTAGTGATTTATTCTATAATTGCTCACTGAGTCTTATCTTGTTTTGTTTTCTTTCAATATACGTGGATGGGCTACTAGATTGTACTGTCTTGTTTGTTGTAGCCCTTGACTTACTTAAGACCTATTACCAGCTGTTTTGGGCTGTTACCAGATATATATGCCTGAGTGTATTCACTATTCTTGAGTAGAAACTGATTTGGGGTCAACAAGTGTGTGCTGCACCCTAACACCTATCCACCTCGAGAAGTAGTGGTGATAGTTGTGTGCACCAGATTCTAATAGCAGCTGGGGTTCACACTCCAGGGGGGGCAGGATGCTGACAGGCTTCCCCCAAGTGTCAGTGAGGTAGGTGTGTCTCTATTCCTATAGCACCTTGGTGGGAGGGCTCTGAAGCTGTACCTTAGGCCCCCAATGCAAGTACCTCTACTGATTGGTAGGTGTCACCCTCCTTAGACCCCTGAGGCAAGAGGCTAGGTGGTCTGGGGGGAACTTCAGCCCTCAGTTTCCTGTTGTTGGTCAGTTAGGGCTCTGTTGAATAAGCAGAGATATCAGACCTGGGAAACTTGTTTTTCCAGTAAATCCACTAAAAAAATGCAGTCAGATCCCTATCAGAACTGCCTTTGCATTATAACAGCCACCTTGTTCCCTGTAAGGATGAAAGCCTGAGATTTGGATCATATATGCTTGGCTGGAGCTGGTTCTGTGTTTTTAGTCCAATTAGGGAAGGATTTTTGGTCCCTGGGTTTTTTGTGGTTGCTTCTCTCAGGCCGGAAGAATGAATTAGGAAAAGACCAAAAAAAAAAAAAGAAAAAGAAGGGAAAAGCAAAGCCATGGAGCCAGAGCCGTTCTCCTTCTGGCTTAGGAAATTCCAATGTTAATGAAGCCGCCTGGGAAGGGGAGGGGAGGGTTCAGAAAAACAGGAGAGAGTAGCACCCCGGAATATAGCCAAAGTTGCTTATCTTGCTTGGGATGACTGTTTTATCTGAGATTTCCGAGGGGCGTGTCACCTATGTGTGCTGGCTGTGTGGAGATTGTCCCTGAGGGTCTGGCCCTCTGAAGCCATGGTTAGATCCTCCGCTGCCAGTCCAACGCCCAGCGTCAAGGTTCCCCTGCTGGGACGCTGCACTCCCGGCTCCAAAATCAGTCACTGCCTCTCGGGGACTTCTTGTTCCGCCAGCTGCGTTGCTGCGCCACCTCCTTGGACTGGCTGGGCCCCCTCCTGGGGTTAGTTCAGGGGAGTAGGGCTGCCCCCGTGTTTGCGCTGTGACCGGATGCCGTGTTCGGCTCCCCTGTGCCCAGTCCAAAGCCCGGCGCCAAGGTTCCCTGGCTGGGACGCTGCACTCCCGGCTCCAAAACCAGTCACTGCCTCCCGGGGACTTCTCCTCCCACCAGCCGCGTCTCCGGGCAGACCAGCTGGGCCCCCTCCTGGGGTCAGTTCAGGGGGGTAGGGCTGTGCCCCATATTTTCGCTGTCACAGATGTTGTGTTCAGCTCCCCTGCACCCAGTCCTAAGCCCGGCGCCAAGGTTCCCCAGCTGGGACGCTGCACTCCCGGCTCCAAAACCAGTCGCTGCCTCCCGGGGACTTCACCTCCCACCAGCCGCGTCGCCACGCCGCCCGCGCGGACCGGCTGGGCCCCCTCTTGTGGTCAGTTCAGGGGGGTAGGGCTGTGCCCCGTGCTTGCGCCCTCACAAGATGTTGTGTTCAGCTCTCCTGGGCCCAGTCCTAAGCCTGGCGCCAAGGTTACCTGACTGGAACGCTGGCTCCAGGCTCCGAAAACAGTCGCTGCTTCCCCGTAGTTGTTCGTTCTCCATCTCTGTCACCCAGGTCAACTCTTTAAATCTGTGTTTGTTGTTCAGCGTTCACAGATTGTCATGTATGTGATCGATTCACTTGTTTTTCCGAGTCTTTGTTGCAAGAGGGATCCGAGGTAGCGTCTACCTAGTCAGACATCTTGGCCCCCCTCCCTCAGCCGTCTTGGCCCCCCTCCCTCTTTCACATACCTTTGTTAATGACTTTGTTTTGATCTGTCGGATCCCTGGTGATGTATACATCTCCTTAATAAACTTTCTCACTCTTTCTGACATGGAGTATGTTTCACTGGCTCAACTACTCCAGGGTACGGAACCTAATTTTGTAACAAAAACGTTCTGCATCCCACTTTGGTGAGTGGCTTCTGTGGTCTTAAATGCTAGCAAGCAGCCATTTAAGATGCATCAATTGCTCTCAAGCCACCTGGAACAAAGGAGAACGAAGAACACCAAAGACAAGGTAAATATGAGCCCAAGAGACAGAAAGCGCCACATAAACCAGAGACTACATCTACCTGAGACCTCATCTACCTGAGACCACATCTACCTGAGACCAGAACTGGATGGTGCCTAGCTATCACCATCGACTGCCCTGACAGGGAACACAACTGAAAGTACCTGACAGAGTGGGAGAAAAGTGCTGAACAGAAGTCCAATTCACTTTGGTCTGACTGAGACTTGAGGAACACCTGATGCCATGGCTCCCAGATGTTGTTAACCTAGAATTAAAACCATTACCATAGCCCACTCTTCTAATAAAGACTAGACTGGACTATAAAACATAAAATAATACTCATGAGAGGAGGTGGAGCCAACATGGTGGTATAGACAGAGGCACCGTTCCGTCCCTCCACAGCAAAGACCCAAAAAACTAAGTAAAACAGAGACATATGTCAATCCTGCAAGGCTAAATGTCAAATGAAGATATAAAGAACTCAGCCAAGCACCAAATGGAATAAGATGCTGACAGATAACAGAGAGCTAGGAGAGATAAGTATGGAGGTCCCCTATCAGCTAACACAGCATGGATTCACCATCTTGGAATCCTGTTGGAGATCAGCAGACAGAGAGTATGGGAGATCATCTTCATGGAGCTCCCAGCAGGAGACCCAACACCTGGTATCCAGTGATATATGCATTACCACCCCCCATTCTTCTTCCCCCTGCTCAGCCTGTACCACTTCCTAGCTGGCTAGAGTCTCTCAGGCAGGCGGCCAGAAAGTGCAGGCTCCATGCCATTTGAATTTGCCCCACCCACATCAGAAATCGCCAGACAGGGAGTAAGGAAAAGCAGTTTCAAGGAATTCCCAGCAGGAGCCGGAGCACCCATTCCCTTAGCACTCTTTTATTTCTTTGTATTTATTTGATTGCTTTTTTTGGCTCCTGTTTCTCTCTCCTCTCTCTCTTCTTTCTCATACCATTCTTAGCTCCACACATCACAGCCCCCCCACTCCTTCCTGCCTACCTGCACCATGCACTGAACATCACATCCCCAAGCAGCACAGGCATGGCCTACTGGAACCTGCCCTGCACTGATTCTTGGCCCACCTTGTCAGCCCCAGTATGTGTCCTAAACAACCCATCATAGCCCCTCCCCTTCAGCTGGACCTGCCCTGCTGCACCAAAGCTGAGCAACTGGCCCCGTCCATTTGACAAGGAGGTGAAAATTATCATGCCCACAGACACGCAAATGACAAAGAACGTGCAGCCTGCTTGTTCATACATAACCAAATAAAACAAAAAAGCAAGATGAAACAAACAAATCTACAATCAGTAAATGAAGAAAATACTGAATGTCCCGAAGACAGCAGACAATATCAAAAAAAAAAAAAAAAAAGACAGGATGGTTCCAGTAGGCATCCAAAATAAAACACCATATGACTTTCCATTAGAAAAAAAGGCACTAGAACTACCAAATCCAAATCTCTAATATTCAGAGTTTTCCAAGAGTTGAAGTGAAAATCAGAAAAAATAGGGAAAAAATTAGACAAATTCATGGGAAAGGCAGACCAATTCATGGAAAATATAGACAAAAATGGAAGAATTCAGGAAAAAAAGGCCAAAAAAAATTCACAACTAGAAATCGTACAAAAACAATTAGAAATCCAGAAGATAAGATTTTAGAAATGGACAGTGCCATAGAAGTGTTGAGAAACAGGCTTCAAACAATGGAAGACAGGATCAGTGAAATTGAAGACAAACACTTGTATATGACTTTGAGGAAAAATCAGAAAAAAAAGAACTAAGAAAAATGGAGAAACCCTGAGAATTATGTGGTGTACAATGAAAAGCAAAAATTACAAGCAATCGGAGTTCCAGAACAGGGGGACAAAATGGAAAACACGGAGAAGGTCATTGAAGAATTGCTGACAGAAAACTTCCCTAACATCATGAAAGATGAAAAGCTGACCATCCAAGAAGCTCGATGAACCCCGTAAAGGATAAACCCCAAAAGAAAATCACTAAGGCATATCATGGAAACCCTGGTTGCATAGTGGTTAAGTGCTATGGCTGCTGACCAGAAGGTCAGCAGTTTAAATCCACCAGGTGCTCCCTGGAAACTCTATGGGGGCAGTTCTACCCTGCCCTATAGGGTCACTATGAGCCGGAATCGACTCTATGGCAATGGGTTTGGTTTTTCAAGGCATATCATAATTGCACTCACTAAAACCAAAGACAAAGAAAGAATCCTGAGAACAGCTCAAGAAAAGCAAAAAGTCACATACAGAGGGAAAACAATAAGACTAAATTCTGATTATTTGGCAGGAACCATGCAGGGAAGAAGGCAATGGGATGACAAATATAAAACCTTGAAAGAAAAAAAAATTCCCAAACAAGAATAATGTATCCTGCAAAACTCTACTTCAAATTTGATGGTGAAATTAGGACAATTCCAGATAAACAGAAATTAAGGGAATATGTAAGAAACAAAGCAAAATTACAAGAATTATTAAAGGGAGTTCTTTGGTTTGAGAAGAAACAACATCAGGCCACAGCCTGAATCTAGGATGCAAGATCATACCAGCCAGACACCAATATAGGAAATGATCTCTCAAGGACTATTCAAAACCAAAAGAATTACAACAGGGAACCACAGAGGTTAATCTGTAAATGACAACAACATCAGAACAATAAAAGAGTGAATAAACAGTGCAGGTATAGAACTTTCTAATGGAGAGGAAGGCAAGGTGATAAGATACCAAGTAATAACAGACCTGTTTTAACCTAGGAAGAAAAGGGTAAATTTCAAGGTAACCACAAAGAAAGTTAACAAACCTCCTCATCAAAATAAAAAAGAAAAATATAGTCTCAGTAAACACAAAACCCACAAAAACAAAAGAAATGAGAAAAAATCCACAAACAAAAGGAATTCAGCACAAGAGTAAAAGGAACAGCAAAAAAAAAGTCAGCACCACAAAGGAAAAAAAAAACACTACAAAATGACAGTTATAAACTCATACCTATCAATAATTATACTGAAAGAAAATGGCCTAAAAAAAAAAAAGGCACCCATAAAGAGACAGAAAGTGACAGAATGGATTTAAAAAAAATGAAAAAAGGACCCATCAATATGCTGTCTACAAGCGACACACCTTAGAAAAAAAGAAGTAAATTTATTAAAAATCAAAGGATGGAAAAAAATATATATCAAGCAAACAGCTCCCATAAAAGACCAGGAGTGGCAAAACTAATGTCAGATAAAATAGGCTTTAAAACAAAACTCACCATAAAAGACAAAGGGCACAGTATAATGATTTAAGGGATGATCCATCATGAAGACATAACCATAATAAACCTATACACACCCAATGACAAGGCCCCAAAATACATAAAACAAACTTTGAAAGCCCTGAAAAGAGAAATTGACAGTTCTAGGTAATAGTAGGAGACTTCAACCCACCACTTTCTGTAAAGGACAGAACATCTAGAAAGAAACTCAGCAAAGATACAGAAGAGCTAAAGGGCACAATCAGCCAATTTGACCTCATAGGCATATATAGAACATGCCACCCAACAGGTGCAAAATACACATTCTTTTCTAACACACATGAAGTGTTCTCTAGAATAAACCACATCTTAGTGCACAGAGCAACCCTCGACAAAATCCAAAACATTGAGATAATACAAAATACTTTCTCTGATCATAACACAATCAAAGTAGAAATTAACAACAGAAAAAGCAAGGAAAAAAATCAATGATATGGAAAGTGAATAACACCCTTTAAAAACTACTGGGAAATAAAAGATATCAGAGATAGAATAAAAAAATTCCTAGAATCAAACAACAATGAAAACACATCGCACCAAAAATGTTGGGACACAGCAAAAGCAGTTCTGAGAGGTCAATTTGTAGCAATAGGTACACACATCAAAAAAAAAGAAAGGGACAAATCAGAACATTAGCTACACAACTTGAACAAATAGAAAGAGAACAGCAAAAAAAAAGTTCACAGTCACCAGAAGAAAGGAAATAATAAAGATCAGGGCAGAAATAAATGAAATAGAGAGTAGAATAACAATACAAAGTATATATAAAAAAATGAAAGTTGGTTCTTTGAAAGAATCTACAAAATTGACAAACCACTGGCCAAAAAGACAAAAGAAAAAAAGGAGAGGGCACAAATAACCCAAATAAAAAATGAAATGGGGACATTACAACAGACTCAATTGAAATAAAAGGGATCTTAACAGAGTACTATAAAAATTATACTCAACAAATTTGCAAACTTAGAGGAAATGGACAAATTTCTAGAAACACACTACATAGCCAAACTAACACGAACTGATGTTGAAAATCCGAACAGATCCATAACAAGAGAAGTAATTGAAAATGTAATGAAAACACTCCCAAAGCAACAACAAAAAATCCCTGGCCCAGATGATGTCACTGGAGAATTCTACCAAACATTCAGAGAAGAGCATACATCTGCCCTACTCAAACTATTTCAGAACATAGGAAAGGAACTGATACTTCCAAATTCATTCTATGAAGCCTGCACAACCTGATACCAAAACCAGGCAAAGACACCACAAAAAAAAAAAAGAAAATTACAGACCAATATTTCTCATGAATATAGATGCAAAAATTCTCAACAAAATTCTAGCCAATAGAATTCATCATCATATCAAAAAAAATAATACACCATGACAAAAGAGGATTTATGCCAGGTATGCAAGGATGTTTCAACATTAGAAAATCAATCAACATAATCCACCGCATAAATAAAAGGAAATAAAAGTATCACATCATCATCTCAGTTGATGCAGAAAAGGCATTTGATAAAGTCCAACACCCATTCAGGTACAAACTCTCAATAAAATAAGTATAGAAGGGCAATTTTTCAACATAATAAAGGGCATCTATGCAAAACCAATAGCCAACATCATTCTTAATGGAGAGAGGCTGAAAACATTCCCCTTGAGAACAGGAACAAGACAAGGTTGCCATTTATCACCCCACCTATTTAACATTGTGCTGGAAGTCCTATCTAGAGCAATAAGGCAAGAAAAAAAAATAAATAAAGGGCATCTAAATTGGTTAAGAAGAAGTCAAACTGTCCATAATTGTGTATGATAAGATACTGTATATAGAAAACCTAAAAGAGTGCGTGAGAAAACTACTGGGACTAATGGAAAGATTCAGCAGAGTAGCAGAATACAAGATAAACATACAAAAATCAGTTGGATTCCTAGACACCAATAAAAAGAATGATGAAAAGGAAATCAGGAAAACAATATCATTTATAATAGCCCCTAAACCAAAAACAAACCCACCTCCATCGAGTTAATTCTGACTCATAGCGACCCTATAGGACAGAGTAGAACTGCCCCATTTGGTTTCCAAGTAGTGCCTGGTGGATTTGAACTGCTGACCTTTTGGTTAGCAGCCATAGCTCTTAACCACTACAACTCTTCCATAATAGCCCCCAAAAATAAAATACTTAGGAATAAATCTAACCAGGGCTGTAAAAGACCTATACAAAGAAAATTACAAAACACTACTGCAAGAAACCAAATAAGATCTACATAAATGGAAAAACACGCCATGCTCATGGATAGGTAGACTCAACTTTGTGAAAATGACAATTCTACCCAAAGCAATTTACAAATACAATGCAATCTCAATCTAAATACCAACAACATTCTTTAAAGAGATGGAAAAACTAATCATGAACTTTATACAGAAAGAAACCCCATGTAAGTCATATAAGTAAAGCACTATTGAAGAAGAATAAAGTAGGAGGACTCACACTACCTGACCTCAGAACCTACTATACAGCTATGGTATTCAAAACGGCCTGGTACCAGTACAGATACATAGACTAATGGAACAGAATTGAGAACCCAGGTGTAAATCCATCCACCTACAGTCACCTGATCTTACACAAGGGCCCAAAGTCCATCAAATGGGGAAAAACAGTCTTTTTAACAAATGGTTCTTGTAAAACTAGATGTCCACCTGCAAAATATGAAACAGGACCCACAAGTCACACCATACACAAAAACTAATTCGAACTGGATCGATGGCCAGAATATAAAGCCAAAAAGTATAAAGTCCATTAAAAAAAAAAGATCAACTCTAGAGGTCCTAATACATGGCATTAACAGAATACAAACCATAACCAACAACACACAACCTCCAGAAGATAAGTTAGATAGGCTCTTCTAAAAGTTAAACACTTATGCTCATCAAAAGACTTCACCAAAAGAGTAAAAAGAGAATCTACAGACTGTGAAAACATTTTTGGCTTTTAGAAATCAGACAGAGGTCTAATGTCTAAAGCCTACAGGAAAATCCAAGACCTCTAAAACAAAAAGACAATTCAATCAAAAAATGGGCAAAGGAAATGAACAGACACTTCACCACAGAAGACATTAAAGTGATCAACAGAAACAAGGAATTGCTTGTGATCACTAGCCACTCTCCAAACCAAACCCATTGCAGTCAAGTCCATTCGGACTCATAGCTACCCTATAGGACAGGGTAGAACTGCCCTATAGAGTTTCCAAGGAGCATCTGGTGGATTTGAACTGCCGACCCCTTGGTTAGCAGCCGTAGCACTTAACCACTACACCACCAGGGTTTCCCACTAGCCATTAGAGAAATGCACATCAAAACCACAATGAGATAACATCTCACCCCAGCATTACTGACATGAATCAAAAAAACAGGAAATAAATGATGGAGAGGTTGCAGGGAGACCAGAACTCTTATGCCCTACTGATGTAAATGCAAAATGATACAACCATTTGGAAAATCATATGGTACTTCCTTGTTGTTGTTGTCTTTAGGTGCTGTCGAGTTGGTTCCAACTCATAGTGACCCTGTGCACAACACAACGAAACACTACCTGGTCCTGAGCCATCCTCACAATTGTTGTTATGCTTGAGCTCATTGTTGCAGCCACTGTGTCAATCCACCTTGTTGAGGGTCTTCCTCTTTTCCGCTGACCCTGTACTCTGCCAAGCGTGATGTCCTTCTCCAGGTACTGAGCCCTCCTGACAACACGTCCAAAGTACGTAAGATGCAGTATCGCCATCCTTGCTTCTAAGGAGCATTCTGGTTGTACTTCCTCTAAGACAGATTTGTTCGTTCTTTTGGCAGTCCATGGTATAGTCAATATTCTTCGTCAGCACCACAGTTCAAAGGCCTCAATTCTTCTTCGTTCTTCCTTATTCATTGTCCAGCTTTCACATGCATATGATGTAATTGAAACTACCATGGCTTGGGTCAGGTGCACGTTAGTCTTCAAGGTGACATCTTTGCTCTTCAACAATTTAAAGAGTTCCTTTGCAGCAGATTTGCCCAATGCAATGTGTCTTTTGATTTCTTGACTGCTGCTTCCATGGCTGTTGATTGTGGATCCAAGTAAGATGAAATCTTTGACAACTTCCATCTTTTCTCCGTTTATCATGATGTTGCTCGTTGGTCCAGTTGTGAGGATTTTTGTTTTCTTTATGTTGAGATGTAATCCATACTGAAGGCTGTGGTCTTTGATCTTCATCAGTAAGTGCTTCAAGTCCTCTTCACATTCAGCAAGCAAGGTTGTGTCATCTGCAGGTTGTTAATGAGTCTTCCTCCAATTCTGATGCCCAGTTCTTCTTCATACAGTCCAGCTTCTTGGATTATTTGCTCAGCATACAGATTGAATAGGTATGGTGAAAGAATACAACCCCGACACACACCTTTCCTGACTTTAAACCAATCAGTATCCCCTTGTTCTGTCTGAACAACTGCCTCTTGATCTTTGTAAAGGTTCCTCATGAGCATAAATAAGTGTTATGGAATTCCATTCCTCACAATGTTATCCATAATTTGTTATGACCCACACAGTCGAATGCCTTTGCATAGTCAATAAAACACAGGCACTTCCTTAGAAAGCTAGAAATAGAAATACCATATGATCCAGCAATCCCACTCCTAGGAATATATTCTAGAGAAGTAAAAGTTGTCACATGAATAGATATATGCCCAGCCATGTTCATTGTTGCATTGTTCACAATATCAAAAAGATGGAAACAACCTTGATGCCCATCAACAGATGAATGGATAAACAAACAATGGTACATACCCACAATGGAGTACTTCATAATGATAAAGAACAATGATGAATCTGCAATGTTTCTCATAACGTGGATGAATCTGCAGGGTATCATGCTGAGTGAAGTAAGTCAATCACAAAGGGCTAAATATTGTATGAGACCACTATTGTAAAAACTCATTAAAATGCTTAGACACAAAAAGAGACAATCTTTGATGGTTACAAGGGAGGGGAAGAGTGGGGATGGAAAAACGCTAAATAGACAATAGATAAGCGGTAACTTCGGTGAAGGGTAAGACAGTACACAATACTGAGGAAACCAGCACAAATTGTACAAGGCAAGGTCATGGAAGCTCCATAGACACATCCAAATTCCCTGAGGTACCAAATTGCTGGGCTGAGGCCTGTGAAGACCATGGTCTTGAGATAGACAAGAGATAGGGCTGGCTGAATTAAATAGCCTCTGACTCAGTATTCCTGGTATCTAAACCTAAGTGCAGACCACCATATAACTTTTGCTGCTGGCACCTGAGAACTACTTGTGATTGACAAACCAGGTGCTTAGACAAGATAAGGGGCTACGTTTCAAGGCCCTGTGTGTTTGACCAGCTAAAAATTACTGTTAATCCTCCTGAGTTGTTTTTCAAGGCCTCACCAGGTGCAGAGTGTGTGCAGTAAGTATCAACATGGCCTATGAATGACCTTCCACATGATATAAACATGAGCAGGGACCCCTTTCCGGGACTTGAACCAAGATCCAGAGGCATCACACATGCACAATATCCCAGAATAAGTCCTGTTCCATATCCCGGCAGCCTTTGTGACAGACTCCATATTAGTTCCAGCAACCTCTGTGAGGAAATCCATCTCGAATTCTAACTGCACCTGCATTTGATTTTCATAATACCTCCTCTTCTCCTGGAATTCTCCACCCATCTAATGAATAAAGATAATGTCTTTTCCCCCCACCTAAAACCTTTTATAAACCCGAGGAAATCCTTTGTTCATGAGAGACTGGAGGCTAGCATAGGTGGAAACCCCTCTCCATCTCTCCCTCGTGAGACTTTCCTCTCTTTCTGTCCCTAATAAGCCTCTGTTCGTGTGGAACTCTGAGCCTCTCCTGGTCATTCTTGGTCAGGAGAAGATAAGAACCTAGGCAGGGCTTAGTCCTGAGCTGGGAAGCCCTGCCCTGCAGCAGAATTTGGTGACCACAAAGGGACTGATTTTTTTTTCCCTCAAATCTGGGTCTGTGGGCAGATAAGGAGACCTACTAAACCCTGACGGATGGACAAGCAGCTGCTCGGACACCATTTGTCCTGTGTCCCTCCTTCCGGTGAGTAGATCTCCACGCCTGCTCTTCTCATCCGGATTTCCATGAGAACAAAGGATATTTCTCTCTGTCTTGAACTGGTGTTTGTTTACAGTGAGGAGCTTGGCCCCAAGATCTGTGAAACTTGGTAAATCAGGCGTGCTTAATAGATACTCTTCCCAGATTGAGTTGAAAAGCTGCCTGCCCGGACCCGCCCAATCCAGGAGTCTCAGGAGTGGAGTGATTACTTGGCGTCTGCGGTGGGGGGGTCTGCCCCAAGACCCATGAGACCTGGTGTAGTCTGCAGTGAGGTGGGGGGTCAACCTCAAGACCCGTGAGACCTGGTGTAGTCTGCAGACCTGGTAGCTGCCTTTTTCCCTCATCTTTCTCTATCCCATTTTCCTCTCCATTTTATTTTCCTTTTGATTAAGTGCCGGCTGGTGGGTGAGAGCCCTGGCGTTTTGCCCAGTTAGTGCATTTCTACCAGTTCAATCCCATTATTGCATTTGTGATCACAAGGAGGGACTCTTTGTGACTCCAGAGTTTGGGCAGGTGTATGACGGCAGTTGTTTTTATGTGTCTGGATGTTGTCTGTCTCTGATTCTGGGGAGTGGATGTAGACATCTCTATCTGTTTAACCTGGGAGATTGAAGCACTTCCATCTGGTATTGGGGATAGGAAGTATCTAGAGGATTGAAGTGGAGTTTCAGATAGTCCTAGTAATGTGTTGGACCTCACTAAAATCATCCTCATTCCCCTTTCTCTTTCTGGCTTGTCTTGTTTGAGTGCTCTCTGTCTGTTTTTCTTATGTGTGACTGGGGCTGTCTGGGAGGTTAAGACTGCAAGATTATCTCTGTCACCTCTGTCTGTGTCTATGTGTCATTCATGTGTGATGTATAGAAATTAATCGGTGAAGGGAAATTCAGGTTAAATTAGAACATACTTGTAGAGACTCCTCAGAGCTTATTGATTGGGCTGAAGAAAGATGTACAGGAAGAGCAGATTTTCAGTCTAGACTAGGATTTGAATCACAATACAAAGAACACTCCAGGCAGAGTGTTAAGATTAAAAAAAGAGGTTGTCTCCCAGAGCTGAGAAAACTCTTGGTTGCAGCACAAGAGACAAATAAATTCCTATGGACTAAAGGAAAAAGCTGCTGGTATTAACTACCCATAAAAATGAAAAGCTAGGTTCTTGAGAACAGTTAATTGGACAGAATAAAAAAAAATCAGAAGATCATACCAGGAAATTCACCCCTAGGGTGTATTCTTAAACATTGACAATTATTTTCTTATGATCAATTAAAGAAAAAGAAAGCTTCAGAAAAAGAAGGAAGTATAGGGTTAAAAAATCTCTTGGCTGAGACTGGCCTGCCAAGTTTACTCTAACTGAGGTAAGAAAAAAGATTTACAGACCAAAATACCAGGCAGCCTTCCTAACAGTTGCCTTGCAGGCTAAAGACCATCCCAAAAAAACAAAGAAAAGGAGGGAGACCAAGGCCACAGGAGCGGAGAAAGCCCCACCTCCATTTAGAAAGAAACCAGTGAACCTGGTGTAAAGAAAAAAGATAATTTGTCTTAATGTAAAAGTAACAGTTCAGAAACAGTAAAAGGGAAAGAAATTCGTTAATTTTTACCTTTTAAAAATGTCTAGGTCCGCCTCGCCTTAAACATATGTAAATGAATTAGAATGACCTAAACTTGTCTTCTACCAAGAGTTAAAAGGCAGGTAGGGTGGGGCAAGATGAGGGCTTCTCAGCCCCCAGCCCTAGTCCCCAGGGTCATATAGCTCCAGGGAACCTTTTGAAAGACTCTTTTCAACTGGGTGGGACCCTTTTAAGACAAAAGATAAAGGAAATTGCTGTTTTACTATAGTTATCAGAAATTGGGTGGATCCCAGTCATAAAAAAAGAAACAAGTTTTCTCCATTGTAAGAGAACTTTAAGGACCCAAAAAGAAAAAAAAAATATGTGTGTATTTGGGCCTGCTAATGAATGACTTCATTTTTGCCATTTGAAGGGATTTTTTACTATAAAGGTATACAAAAAAGAACATTTAAGAGGTTTATTGAAAAAAAAGGAAATCTACTTGATAATTGGTCAAAAGTTTTATCTGTCTGACTAAGTTTAAGGGTTTAATTTATGAGACTTTTAAGAGCTTATAACGTTAAATAGCATATAAAACAATTAAGTTTCTTGTTAAAATAACAAAATTTTCTTTGATTACTGACTTAAAGAGTTAATCTCTTCTTTGTGTAATCTGCTTCAAAGACAAAGGTTCAGTCTGTCATTAGAATAAGATTCCTGAGTCAGAAACCAAGCCCTATGGCTTTAGGAAAAAAAAAAAAAAACTAAGATTTTTATTTTAAGATCTTTGGTTAAATAACTAAAGTGTTGTTTCTTGGTAACTTATGGAAAACTTCTGACAAGTCTGAAAACCACAAAAATTTTTATAAAGTAAAAGTGCTAAAAAGGTTTATTTAACATGTTATAAATTACATAGAACATGTTGTTAAAGTCAAGAGAAGTGTCTGATTCTTTTTGGGTTAAAGTTTGTTAGTATTTCCTCTTGTGTTTTTGCCTATTATTAGGCAGCAAATGATTGCTAACTTGGTTGAAACTTTATTTTTTTTGAATCTAGCAACACCAAAGCCAATGGGTTAACTGAAGAATTACGATTCGGGTATCTAGAGACTTGATAATCTTGGAATGTTCTTGGTATATCCTGACTATATGGCATATGTCTCAAGATTATTATGTGCTACATTTGAAGTTCTTTAAAAATATGAAAAGGACTGTGACTAGACTCAATCAAAATTTCCAGAACCCTTATACAGATGCTGGTGAGTTCACAGACTGCGGTTGATCCAGTATCACATGGAACAGAAGTTAACTACATAAGACTGAGTAAATGAAATGATACTATGGGCTTTATGTGGGAATATTGCTAAATGTTTTAAGGTCTTTCTGGAAATAAGAAATGCATTAAAGTCCTACTTTTTGGAGATAAGAAACCATATTCCTCTTTTCTCCTAAATTATCTAACTAGTGAATTTAGATATTGTCACTCTTCAATTGAAAGTTCCTGTTGACTAACTTAAAGTTATAAATATCATAACCAGAAAAGTGTCTGAAATTTGAGCTATGATTTTACAAATTAGAATAATGTTAGATTTCCTATTAATTCTCTCAAAACAGTTTTGTGCTTTAATAAATAAATCTTGCGCCATTTACATTAATATGCAGTCTAAGTTTTGCACAATGCAATTGCTGCTAAAGCACATGAAAAGCAGTTACTGATACTGCTTATGCGTAAACAAACACCTCATGGGATTTGTTTCCTTGGTTCAAAGGCCTTAAGGTCGTGGTTTCATTGGTTATTTCAGAAAATTGACCTAATGTTAGTGTTTCTATCTTACCTTCTGATTTGCTGTATGGTGCCTGAGGTCTTAAGAACAGATAGTGATCAAAGATTCTATAACAAGATCATGATCCTAAGTAGGGAACCATGAGAGAATTGTATGTAATTCTCTTGGAATCCATATTTCTGGCTTTCATTGAAGTTGGGACAACCTACATAGGCCATTGCCTTTGGATGTCCTTTTGAACCTCGAGCTTTGAGAGAAAACTGATTCCTGAAGCCACTTTTTGAGTCAAACAATTGTCAAGATCAACTAATAAGACCATTTTGCTCTGGGCATTGAGCTTTTTTTGAAGAACTCAGTCTGTTTTGAGAACCTGACTCCAAAGATTAGACTGAGAGTTATGTTTAGGATAAATCAGTAATCAGTTTAATCAGTCTTCAAGACTATGCTGTATAAAATACCTGTCTAATGTTTGTAATCAAACTCTCACTCTCTTGCTATACATAAAATTATGTGTCTTAAAGAAATCAGGTTCTCAGAGGAGATCAACCTCATGGCTCAGGCTCCATTTTGTCCGAGATTCCACTTCTGGTTCTAAGTGATCCATGACTGTTAATAAGTAAACACAGGATGGGCAGCTTGCCCTCAGGGAGAACACTTAGTATGTTTTGGACAGATTAACTGGAGACCTCAACAGGAGAAGCCCATCCTGTATTATACTGCTAATCATGAATTCTCTAATGAAAACTAGGTTGTCACATGTAAGTTTTTCTATGTTTTCTGTTTTCTGTAGACAAACTTTGTGTATTCCTTCTAGATATGTTTTTATGTGATATATCCACCTATACTAGTTTAGATGATCACTTTCCAACTGATAGTGGATTTACGTGGAATTTCTTGTTTAGATTCCTGATAAATGCGTAGACAGCACACTTTGAGAACTTTAGGGTTATCTTTAGATATTCATTATAAATATTAGAAAGGAAATGTTAAATTTGTCACCCACTGTAAAATGAAAGTCAAAAGAAAGCCCATTGGTCCAACACTCAGGGTATGATTGGTAACTGTGTAAGAAGACCCTGAGAGGTTTAAGGATGAGTTCATGAAACCCAGCTTAAATTTTAATTTGACCTGAGGAGATGTGATTTTTATTTTTTACTCACTGTTGTAGTATGGAGGAGAAGACTAAGATCCTGACTAAGGCTAGAGAACAGGCAAATAATGTTAACCACCCACAACCAACACATGTTATTTTCAGACTAGGAGGGGAAACAATCCCTGACACGGAGCTGAACTGGGATTACAATGGGGTTGGTAACGAAAGGGCCAGACATTTAGTTGCATGTGTTATAGGTGGGATTCAGAAGTGTGTAGCCAAGCCTGTTAGTTATGATAGGGTGAAAAAAATTACTTAGCAGAGGAGAACCCAGCGGTCTTTCTTACCAGGCTAACTGAGTCTTTTAGGAAATATATTAACACTGACCCTCAGAGCCTGGAAGGAAAGACATTTCTAGCCATGCATTTTATTACCCAATCTGCAGCAGATATTAGAAGGAAACTGCAAGAGACAGAGGCAGGACCCCGGACTCCTCTCTCACAACTGGTTGAGGAAGACTTTAAGGTCTTTAATAACAGAGATCTGGCAGCAGAGGATAAAATGAGAATAATTCTTGGCAGTAGTGCTTCAGACCACACCTCAAGGTAACCCTGCAGGATCTCGAAGACCAAGACCTCCACGAGAATTTCTTCATCGACCAGTGAGTATTAAGCCATATCAATGTAGGTACTGTAAAAAAGAGGAGCCATTGGAAGGCAGAGTGGCCTGAGTGTCCTAAAACAGGACACCCAGCTGACTTCCCCCAGAGGCCAGCCCAGGTGGACCCATTGTGCCTGATGCCCCTCTCCTCAGAAGAAGAAGTGTGGTCCCACTGACCGGGCCCAGAGGTCTGCTTAGTTCCTGGCCAGAAGACCATCACCATTTCCACTGCCAATCCTCTGGTTACTCTCAATGTGGGAGGTAAGGAAACTGAATTTTTATAAGACACAGGAGCTGCCTTCTCTGTTCTGACCCCAAATACAGGCCCACTCTCTGGGCATGACTGCACAGTCATTGGGGTAGACTGAAAGCATAAGGTAAGGAATTTTACTTTCCCCCTTTCTGTGAAGTGGGCTAGAGAACTCTACCTTACTCTTTCTTGTATATCCCTGACTGCTCCATTCCCTTGTTAGGGAGGGATTTATTAACTAAGCTGGGCACAACAGTGTATTTAGAAAAGGGGGAACTCACTGTAGCTGTAAACAAAACTCAGAATTTGGGGCTACTCCTCATGTTAACTACAGAGAAGACTCCTGAGTTTGCGAACCCACCTCCCAAAGAAATTTTAGAACAGGTAATCCAGAAGTATGGGACATCCCACCTCCAGATCTGGCTAAAAATGTACCTCCTGTGTTAATCAAGCTGAGACCCAACACGCCCTATGCCTGGAGGAGACAAAAGCCTCTAAAACCAAAAGCCCAAGAGGGAATAAGATGAGTGTTGGAGCATTACTTACTTAGGGGACCACCCAATATACCTGGACTCACTTACCTGAAGGTTTTAGAGACTATCCTCACTTATTTAGAAATGCCCTGCCTGGAGAATTGAGGGAATTACAGTTGCCAAAGTATATTATTACAATATATGGAAGATGTATTAACAGCCAGTCCAACTAAGGAAAGTTCAGAGAATACTGTATTAGTATTACACTTCTTGGGAGAATGAGTTCCCCGAAAAGGGCCCAAATCTCTGAAAAGCAGGTACAGTACCTGGGTTTTATACTGACCCCAGGGAAACAGATGTTGGCTCTGGAGCGAAAGGTAATCACTGCCCTACTGGCACCTGCCACCAGGAAGCAGTTTAGGGGCTTCCTAGCGATGGTTGGATTTTGCTGAATCTGGATCCCTAACTTTGGCCTTATAGCAAGACCTCTGTATGAGGCCTTTAAAGGGGAAGAAAGAGCTCCCTTAGATTGGACCCCAGAATGTCAGAAGGCTTTTGATAAAGTAAGGATGGAATTAGGGGAAGCAGCGGCCTTAGGGCTCCCAGATTTAAGAAAGCTCTTCAAACTATTTGTACATTAGAAACAAGGGGTCCTCACTCAGGAAATTGGTTCTATAAACAGGCCAATAGCTTAATTTTCAAAACAGCTTGACCTTGTGGCTCAAGGCTGGCCAGGGTGTCTCTGAGCAGTTGCAGCTAGGGCCCTATTAGTAAAAGAAGCATCCAAGTTGTCCTTGGGACAGCCCACTGAGGTATTAACTTCTCATCAAGTACAGACGGTATTGGCTGGGAATGAAAAGGAGAAAGGGGCCAAAAGCAGATATACCCAACAAGGCCCCGGTAGGTAGCTAGTCAATGATAAAGGAATTCTCTATGCTCCTGAGTCTAGACTATGGAACATTGTTAAAGGCTTTCATTCTGCCACCCACTATGGAAGGGATGCATTACTGAACCTGCTGAGTAAGTGCCTTTATGAGAAAAACTTATATAAGATGGTTAAACAAGTGGTGCTCAATTGTGAAACCTGCCAAAGGAATGATCCTGTAGCACGTGATACCCCCTCCACTTGTAAAATCAGTCCAAAACTGAAGAACCTACCCAGGAGAAGACTGGCAAATGGATTTTACTGTCATGCCATGTCAAGGCTATAAGTTTCTGTTAGTTTATGTCGACACTTTTATAGGGTGGAGAGAAGCTTCCCCTGTTAAGACCAAGAAGGCTACTGAAGAGGATGGAGATTTCCCTGAAGGGCTCCCAAACTATACCTGTGAACTGGTATAGGACCTGAAGTTCCTGTTTAAATGGGAAAAGACGCCTTCCAGCAGTAGATAGGTGAGGAAAAAGAGTAGAAATCTAACCCTTGGTTTTGGGTAGTTGCTGTACTAGGGATAGGCCTAATACTTCTCTGGTGGTGCATGAGTTTTTGCATACTGCCTAAGGGTTGGAATCATTTCAGCTGCTCTTCAGCAGCATGAGATAAGTTGAAACATTTTACCTGCTTAAACTTATCCCGCTTGACCTTCTCATGCAGTGGGGTAAGGCTAATTGAAAGTCACCAGTGTAATGCTACAGAAAATACACTGCATACCCAGCTCACTATTAGCTGGACTGGCTGGTACATGGCCAAAAAGCAGGATTCTTTTAAAGGAATTGGATAGGGGCCCTTAAATTGACCAGGGTCTTGGCTACATTGCAGTCACTCCCAAGATCTTGAGGGAGATCTTGTTCAGTGGTTGGGCAGAGCCTGGTCCCTGGAAAGCTGTTCCAACCTCACAGAAGCCTTACTCTGTTTGCCCCGGGTAGTATGTTCCTTTGTGCAGATGATCGTGGTCGGCTATGGAGACTGTCTTGCCTGAATATCACTGCAATATGCACCAATGGTACTGTCGGGTGGGTGGTCCCTGGTAAAGACCAGCTTATGCTTTATAAACAATTATTACCCTATGTACTCGGGACTGAGAATGAATTTTGGAGGAAAAAGAGAGCCCCTCACCCTCATTGCTCTAGGTCTGATGGTCCTGATAATGACCTTGGGAAGAATAACAGCGAGTGTTATTTGTAATGCCTACATGATCCAGAATGCATCCACTATAGTGGAGGGGGTAGCTGAAGAGTCCGGGCAGGGGCTCAAAGCCCTTGCTACCTCATTAGATTCTATGGCCAACATGGTGATAGACCACAGGGTAGCCTTAGACTACTTATCGGCAGAACAGGGTGGACTTTGTGCTTTAACTAAGACCTTTTGTTGCATGTACATCAATTCTTCTTGGGAAATTGAATTAAGGGCAAAAAGATTGTTAGAACATGCAGCATGGCTTCGTGATGTTTGGAAGACTTTGGCAGGGGACATCTGGGCTCAGATCAAGGAATACCTGTTCTCACTCATTTGGTTTTTACCTTTACTGGGACCTATAGTAGCTGTACTTTTATTATTAATCTCTGGACCATGCTTTTTTAGCCTCGTTGTAAAGTTTATCTCCTCACGAGGTCAGCAATTTCAGGTCAAGCTAATAATAATGCAGAGATTCCAACCTATACCCAGAGAGGAGCCTGCCAGCCCATATATGTTATTAGGATGGGTAGCGAGAGACTTCTACTCAGTTCAGCATGAAGAAATTACAGAAACAGAGTCCTCCATCTACATTTCCATAAGATTTATGAGTTTGAAATCTCTCGGGGGGAGGTGAGATAGGCAAGAGATCAGGCTGGTTGACTCAATATTCTTGGAATCTAAACCTAAGTGCAGACCACCATATAACTTTTGCTGCTGGCACCTGAGAACTACTTGTGATTAACAAACTAGGTGCTTAGACAAGATAAGGGGCTACATTTCAAGGCCCTGTGTGTTTGACCAGCTATAAATTACTGAAAATCCTACTGAATTGTTTTTCAAGGCCTTCCCAGGCACAGAGTGTGTGCAGTAAGGATCAACATGGACTATATATGACCTCCCACATGAGACATACATGAGCAGGGACCCCCCCCCATCGGGACTCAAACCAAGATCCAGAGGCATCATGCATACACAACATCCCAGAATAAGTCCTATTCAACATCCCAGCAGCGTTTGTGACAGACTCTATCTTAGTTCCAGCAATGTGATGAATTGACACAGTGACTGCAACAGTGTGTTCTAACAAAGCAATGACTGCAAGGATGGTGCAGTACTGGGCAGTGTTTCATACACCTACAAACAAGACAAGTTAACATGACTATTATTCAAATTTA
The DNA here is from genome assembly GCF_024166365.1 of Elephas maximus indicus. Classification (NCBI taxonomy): domain Eukaryota; kingdom Metazoa; phylum Chordata; class Mammalia; order Proboscidea; family Elephantidae; genus Elephas; species Elephas maximus. Next base: position 87,492,852 of record NC_064846.1, read on the forward strand.
TGCACCAAACACTAAGGCCAAAGATGAAGAAATTGAAGACTTTTATCAGCTGCTGCAGTCTGAAATTGATCTAACAAGCAAGGAGGATGCATTGATAATTACTGGTGATCGGAAAGTGAAAGTTGGAAGCAAAGAAGGATCCATGGTTGGAAAATATGGCCTTGGTAATAGAAACAAGGCTGGAGATCGAATGATAGAATTTTGCAAGACCAACGACTTCTTCATTGCAAATACCAACATAAATGGCAACTATACACATGGACCTTACCAGATGCAATACACAGGAATCAAATTGACTATGTCTGTGGAAAAAGACGATGGAAAAGTTCAATATCATCATTCAGAACAAGGCTAGGGGCCAACTGTGGAACAGACCATCAATTGCTCATATGCAAGTTCAAGTTGAAACTGAGGAAAATCAGAGCAAGTCTATGAGAGCCAAAACATGACCTTAAGTATATCCAACCTGAATTTAGAGACCATCTCAAGCATAGACTTGACATGCCAAACACTAAGGACATAAGACCAGACGAGTTGTGAAATGACACAAGGACATCATACATGAAGGAAGCAAGAGGTCATTGAAAAGAAAAGAAAGGAAGAAAAGACCAAGATGTATGTCAGAGGAGACTCTGGAACTTGCTCTTGAATGTCGAGCAGCCAAAGCAAAAGGAAGAAATGATGAAGTAAAAGAACTGAACAGAAGATTTCAAAGAGTTGCTTGAGAAACTATTATAAGCAAAGTATTATACTGACATGTGCAAAGACTTGGACTTAGAAAACCAAAAGGGAAGAACATATATCAAAACAAAACAAAGCAAGAAACTAGGACACAGTGAGCAAACATAAAATAAATTAATACAATAACTAATAGATGGCTCGGAGACAGCAGTCGATATCAAAACACACAAAGAAGCAGACTATGATTGCTTCAACAAACTCCCAAAACAAAGAATCAAGGACTCTACCAGATGAAGATGTAATCCTGGAATTATCAGAAGTAGAATACAAAAGATCAATATACAGAACTCTTCAAGACATCAGGAATGAAATCAGGCAAAACACAGAACAAGCCAAGGAACACACAGAAAAAGCAGTTGAAGAAATTAAAAAAGATTATTCAAGAACATAAAGAAAATTTAATAAGCTGCAAGAATCCATACAGATACAGCAATCAGAAATTCAGAAGATTAACAATAAAATTACAGAATTAGACAACTCAATAGAAAGTCACAGGTGCAGAATTGAGGAAGTGGCAGGCAGAATTAGTGAGACTGAAGACAAAACACTTGGCAACAAATATATTAAAAAGAAAAATCAGATGAAAGAATTTAAAAGAATGAAGAAACCCTAAGAATCATGTGGGACTCTATCAAGAAGAATAACTTGAGAGTGATTAGCATACCAGAACAGGGAGGAATAACAGAAAATACAGACAGAACTGTTGCAGATTTTTTGGCAGAAAACTCCCCTGACATAGGGAAAGATGAAAGGAGATCTATCCAAGATGCTCATGAAACCCTATGCAAGGTAGATCCCAAAAGAAAGTCACCAAGACATATTATCATCAAACTTGCGAAAACCAAATATAAAGATAAAATTTAAAGAGCAGACAGTGATAAGCAAAAAGTCATCTACAAAGAGAATCAATAAGTTCTGACTACTAGGCAGAAACCATGCAGGCAAGAAGGCAATGGGATGACATATATAAAGCATTGAAGGAGAAAAATTGTTAGCCAAGAATCATATACCCAGCAAAACTGTCTCACAAATATGAAGGTGAAGTTAAGACATTTCAAGATATACAGAAACTTAGGGAATTTGTGAAAACCAAAACAAAACTACAAGATATACTAAAGGGAATGCTCTGGTTAAAAAAAAAAATAATATCAGATATAAAACCAACACTCGAACATAGGACAGAGTAACCAGATGTCAGCCCAGATAAATCAAGATAAAAAATGCTTAAAACAGGGAACCAGTAATGTCATTATGTAAAAGATGACAACATTAAATCAAAATAAAGTAGGCATAGATCTTCCATACGGAGAGGAAATCAAGGCAATATAGGAAGACAGCATTAGGTTTCAACTTAGAAAAATAGGAGTAAATATTAAGGAAACCACAAAGAAGACTAACAATCCTACACATCAAAACAAGAAAAACATAAAGACTCAGTGAAAACAAAATCAACTACAGTGAAAAAGAGGAACACACAATTTACAAAGAAAATCTACTCAGCACACAAAAAAGTGGAAAGATGAAACTGTCAATGACAAGCAAAAAAAGGCATCACAATGACAGCACTAAACTCATGCCTATCTATAATCACACTGAATGTCAATGGATTCAATGCACAAATAAAGAGACAGTTGCAGAATAGATAAAAAACATGATCCATGTATATGCTGCCTACAAGAGACACACATTAGACTGAAAGACACAAACAAACTAAAACTCAAAGGATGGAAAAAATTAAATATAGCAAACAGCAATCAAAAAAGAGTAGGAGTGGCTATAATAATTTCTGATAAAACAGACTTCAAACTTAAATCTACCACAAAGGATAAGGAAGGAGACTATATAATGATTAAAGGGACAATATACCAGGAGGATATTACCATATTAAATATTTATGCACCCAACGACAGGGCTTCGAGATACATAAAACAAACTTTAATAGCATTGAAAAGTGAGATAGATAGCTCCACAATAATAGTAGGAGACTTCAACACACCACTTTCAGTGAAGGACACAGTATTCAGAAAGAAGCTCAATAAAGACATGGAAGAAGAGCTAAATGCCACAATCAAACAACTTGACATATACAGAACACTCCACCCAACAGCATCCAAGTATACTTTCTTTTGCAACACACATGGAACATCCTCTAGAATAGACCACATATTAGGCCATAAAGCAAGCCTTAATGGAATCCAAAACATCGAAATATTACAAAGCATCTTCTTTGACCATAAAGCCGTAAAACTAGAAGTCAGTAACAGAAAAATAAGGGAAAAGACATCAATCACATGGAAGCTGAACAACACTTTGCTCAAAAATTATTAGGTTATAGGACAAATTAAGGATAGAATAAAGAAATTCATAGAATCCAACCAGAATGAAAACGCTTCCTCTCAGAACCTTTAGGACACAGTGAAAACAGTGCCCAGAGGTGAATTTATATAAATTTATATCAATAAGTGCACAAACACACACACAAAAAAAGAAGAAGGGCCAAAATCAAAGAATTGTCCCTACAACTTGAACAAGTAGAAAAAAAGCAACAGAGGAACCTTCAGGCATGAGAAGAAAACAAATAATAAAAATTAGAGCAGAATTAAATAAAATAAAAAACAGAAAAGCATTTGAAAGTGTTAACAAGACCAAAAGCTGGTTCTTTGAAAAGATTAACAAAATCAATAAATCATTGGCCAGACTGACAAAAGAAAAACAGGAGATGAATAAAATAACTCAAATAAGGAATGAGATGGGTGATATTACAACAGACCAACTAAAATTAAAAGAATCATAACAGAGTAATATGAAAAGTTGTACTCTAATAAATTTGAAAGCCTAGAGGAAATGGACAAATTTCTAGAAACGCACTACCTACCTAAACTAACACAAACAGAAGCAGAACAAATAATGAATCCATAAAAAAAGAAGAGATTGAAAAAGTAATTAAAATCTCCAAACAAAGAAGCCCTGGCCCAGAGGGCTTCACTGCAGAGTTCTACCAAACTTTCAGAGAAGAGTTAACATGACTACTATGAAAGGTATTTCAGAGCATAGAAAAGTATGGAATACTCCCAAACACATGCTATGAAGGCAGCATAACCCTGATACCCAAACCAGGTAAAGACTCCACAAAAAAAGAAAATTACAGACCAATATCCATCATGAACTTAGACGTAAAAATCTTCAACAAAATTCTACCCAATAGAATTCAGCAAAATATCAAAAAATAGTTCAACACAACCAAGGAGGATTCATACCAGGTACGCAAGGATGGTTCAACATTAGAAGAACCATCAAAGTAATCCATCACATAAATAAAACAAAAGACAAAAACAACAGGATCTTATCAATTGATGCAGAAAAGGCATTTGACAAAGTCCAACACCCACTCATGATAAAAACTCTCAGCAAAATAAGAATAGAAGGAAAATACCTAAACATAATAAAGGGCGTTTATACAAAGCCAAGAGCCAATATCATCCTAAACGGAGAGAGACTGAAAGCATTTCCCTTGAGATCGGGAACCAGACAAGGATGCCCTTTATCATTACTCTTATTCAGCTTTGCGCCGGAGGTCCTACCTAGAGCTATTAGGTAGATAAAGAAATAAAAAAAAAAATTTTTTTTTTAAAGAAATAAAGGGCATCCAAATTGGCAAAAAAGAAGTAAAAGTATCTCTGTATGCAGACGACATGATCTTATATTCAGAACTACCTAAAGAATCTGCAAGAAAACTACCGAAACTAATAGAAGAGTTTAGGAGAGTATCAGGATATGAGATAAATATGTATAAATGAGTTGGATTCCTCTACATCAAAAAAGAGACCGTTGAAGAGGAAATCACCAAATCAATACCGTTTAAAATAGCCCCTACGAAGATAAAATACTTAGGAATAAATCGAACCAGAGATGTAAAAGACCTATACAAAGAAAACTATAAGACACTACAGCAAGAAACCAAAAGAGACCTACATAAGTGGAAAAACATACCTTGCTCGTGGATAGGAAGACTCAACATTGTAAAAATGTCTATTCTGCCCAAAGTGATCTATAGATACAATGCAATCCAGATCCAAATACCAGTGACATTTTTTAATGAGATGCAGAAACAAACCACCAACTTCAAATGGAAGGGAATGAGACCCCGGATATGTAAAGCATTCCTGAAAAAGAAGAACAAAGTGGGAGGCCTCACACTACCTGATTTTAGAACTTATTATACTATCACAGTAGTCAAAACAGCCTGGTACTGGTACAACAACAGATACATAGACCAATTCAACGGAACTGAGAATTCAGACATAAATCCATCCACATATGTGCAGCTGATATTTGACAAAGACCCAAAGTCTGTTAAATGGGGAAAATACAATTTCTAACAAATGGTGCTGGCATAACTGGATATGCATCTGCCAAAAAATGAAACAAGATCCATTCTTGACAACATGCACAAAAACAAGCTCAAAATGGATCAAAGACCTAAATATAAAATCTAAAATGATGACAATCATGGAAGAGAAAATAGGGACAATGCTAGGAGCCTTAATAGAATACATAAACAATACACAAAACATTACTAGAAATGTACAAATGCCAGAAGAGAAATTAGATAACTGGGGGCTCCTAAAAGTCAAACACCTGTGATCATCCAAAGTCTTCACCAAAAGAGTAAAAAGATTACCTACAGATTGGGAAAAAGTTTTTAGCTATGATATTTCGATCAGTGGCTGATCTCTAAAATCTACATGTTACTGCAAAAACTCAACAAATAACCCAATTAAGAAATGGGCAAAGGATATGAACAGGCACTTCATTAAAGAAGACATTCAGGCTGCTAACAGATACATGAGGAAATACAATCATTAGCCATTAGAGAAATGAAATTCAAAACTACAATGAGATTCCATCTCACTCCAATAAGGCTGGCATTTATCCAAAAGACACAAAATAATAAATGTTGGAGAGATTGTGGAGTGACTGGAACACTTATACACTGCTGGTGCGAATGTAAAATGGTACAACCACTTTGGAAATCGATTTGGTGCTTCCTTAGAAAGCTAGAAATAGAACTACCATAGGATCCAGCAATCCCACTCCTTGGAATATATCCTAGAGAGATAAGAGCTTTTACATGATCAGTTATATGCACACCCATGTTCATTGCAGCACTGTTTACAATAGCAAAAAGATGGAACCAACCAAGGTGTCCCTCAACAGGTGAAAGGTTAAATAAATTATGGTATATTCACACAATACAATACTATGCATTGATAAAGAACAACGATGAATGTGTGAAACATTTCATAACATGGAGGAATCTGGAATGCATTATGCTGAATGAAATTAGTCAACTGCAAAAGGACAAATATTGTATGAGACCACTGTTATAAGAACTCAAGAAATAGTTTAAACAGAGTAGAGAATATTTGATGGTTAGGAGAAGGGTGAGGGAGGGAGGGAGGGAGGAGGTGTTCACTAGTTAGATAGTAGACAAGAACTAATTTAGGTGAAGGGAAAGACAACACACAATACAGGAGAGGTCAGCACAACTGGACTAAACCAAAAAAAAGAAGTTTCCTGAATAAACCGAACACTTCGGAGGCCAGCATAGCAGACACCCGGGTGTGGGGAGCATGTTTTCAGGGGACATCTAGGTCAATTGGCATAATAAAATCTACTAAGAAAACATTCCTTATCCCATTTTGGAGAGTTCGCTCTGGGGTCTTAAATGCTAGCAAGCGGCCATCTAAGATGCATCAATTGATCTCAACCCACATGTAACAAAGGAGGATGAAGAACACCAAAGACAGAAGATAATTGTGAGCCCAAGAGACAGGGCCATATAAATCAGAGACTACATCAGTCCGAGACCAGAAGAACTAGATGGTGCTCGGCTACAACCCACGACTGCCATGACAGGTAACACAACAGAGAATCCCCGAAGGAGCAGGAGAGCAGTGGGATGCAGACCTCAAATTTTTGTAAAAAGACCAGTCTTAATAGTCTGACTGAGACTAGAATGATCCTGGAGGTCATCGTCCCTAGACCTTCTGTTAGTCCAAGACAGGAACCATTCCCAAAGCCAACTTTTCAGACAGGGATTGGACTGGACTATAAGATATAAAATGATACTGGTGAGGAGTGAGCCTCTTGGATCCCTGTCTGGAGGGGAGACGTGAAGGCTGAGGGGGATAGAAACTGGTTGAATGGACATGGAAATATAGGGTGGAGAGGAGTGTGCTGTCTCAGGGGGAGAGCAACTAGGACTTAATAGCAAGGTGTATATAAGTTTTTGTATGAGAGACTGACTATTTGTAAACTTCCGCTTAAAGCACAATAAAAATAAAAAAATATATATGACCAATACTAGTCCATTTCAGCTCTACTAATGCCTAGGATATCGATGCTTATGCGTTCCATTTCATTTTTGATGATTTCCACTTTTCCTAGATTCATACTTTGTACATCCTAGGTTCCAATTATTAATGGGTGTTTGCAGCTGTTTCTTCTCATTTTGAGTCGTGCCACTTCAGCAAATGAAAGTTCTGAAAGCTTGACTCCATCCACATTGCTAAAGTCAACTCTACTTTCAGGAGGCAGCTCTTCCCCAGTCGTCTTTTGAGTGCCTTCCGACCTGGGGGGTTCATCTTCCGGCACTATATCAGACAGTGTGCTGCTGCTATTCGTAAGGTTTTCCCTGGCTAATGCTTTTCAGAAGTAGACTGCTGGGTCCTTCTTCGTAGTCTTTCTTAATGTGGAAGTTCAGCTGAAACCTGTCTGCTGTTGTAGGGGAAAAACATCATCAAGTTTAGTAAAGCAAAAAGAGTTTTATTCGGTATATATTCAAAAAGCAAAAGTGGGAAGTGGGCAAGCATGCTGCCAGAGCTAATGTCTGCCTGAATCCAAGGAAATATTGCAGAGTAAGTAAGAATGGGAAAACGGACAAGCATGCTGCCACAGCCATGTCTGTCTGAGTCCAGAGAATATTACACAATAGATAGAAGTGGGAAAAGAGACAGGCATGCTGTCACAGCCATGTCTGCCCAAGTCCAAGGAAGGTTACAGACTCATCAGTGTATATTAACATTACAAATGGGCAAAACCATTGAAAGCTTCACCTTTTCACAGATTGGCTAGAACTGTCATCCTACATTTTGAATTGTTTTTCTTAAAGATCATTGGTACAGGTTTCAGTAACGACAGGAGGGTCTTCATTGGTCCAGCAAATTTCTATTCACTATATCTTAACAGAAAAAGATAAGAGTGGAAAGCCTTTTGTGTTCTGGCTTATGTGAAAGGTTCACTAGAAGATATTTTCCAAGATTATTGTGTCTATTGTCTTTATACCTCAGGGCCCAGTTGATGTTTCCTTGTGAGTCATGTTGAGCTCTTGTGAGTTCAACTCCAGCTGGGTCACATTCTCTCTGCTCAAGGACAGGAAATAACGGCCCCAATATTATTTCCTAAATCACCACCATGGGTGGCTTTGCTGGTATTTGAATACTTGTGGCATAGCTTCCAGCATCGCAGCAACACACAAGCCCCCACAGTAAGACAAACTGACAGACAAGTGGGGGGGGTCATTTAGAGAGAGAAATCACACTGCTCATATGAACAGAGAATTGATAAGTATGTTTAAAGTTCTTAATGAGGTGTCAAATAGAAAAATTAACAACAGACATCTCACTTTGATTTTAGTGTTTTTCTTACTCATGAAACAAATATTAGCCACAAAATTTCCTGACAAAATCCTGCCAGGAGTTTTTTTCACACAAAGTTGCTACCCTTTTCTTTCCTGTTGGAAGTCAGGCTTACTTAATTTAAATTTCAAAAGATATCATGGCTGCAGGTGGGTGGAGGGCCAGAGAGTACCTTGTGACCAGATATCAGTTGATCTCATTAAAAGGGAGAAACCAAACCAAACCAAAAACCAAACCCAGTGCCATCGAGGCGATTCTGACTCATAGCGACCCTATAGGACAGAGTAGAACTGCCCCATAGAGTTTCCAAGGAGCGCCTGGTGAATTTGAACTGCTGACCCTTTGGTTAGCAGCCATAGCATTTAACCACTACTCCACCAGGGTTTCCAAAAGGGAGAAAGCAGGGGTCAATCATGTTAAGATAAGCTGATGATTGATCTACTATTCTTCTCCCACTTCTCTTTATAAGCTTCGTTGTAACCAGCCTACTACCAGTCATTTGCTCTTTTTGAGAATCAGAGTGGTCTCCTTATATGTAGATAGAATAACTGCTCAGAATAAACCTTATGTTTCCATTTCTTTGAGTTTTGATTATTTGTAACATGGGCAATTGGAAGAATAAAAGAGAACACTAAAGTGTCATGGCGTGACAATGTGTACTCTGTTTAAAATGAAAGTCAGGAGGTTTATTGAGAACAAAGGCAAGCTCAAGCTGAGATGCTCCCAGACCAAGGGAAGACTGATGACAAGGACCTTCCTCCAGAGCTGACAGAGCAAGAAAGCCTTCCCCGGGAGCTCGCGCTCTGAATTCAGACTTCTAGCCTACTGGGCTGTGGGAGAATAAACTTCTCTTTGATAAACACTTGTGGTGTTTCTGTTATAGCAGCACTAGATGACTAAGACATGGATTATTAGCTTTTTTGTTGCTGAGTTGGAGATCTTTATATATTCTGGCTATTAAATTTTATTAAATACATGATTTTCAAATAGTCCCCATTCTCTAGAATGTTTCTTCACTTTCTTAATAATGTTCTTTGTTGCACAAAAGTTTTTAATTTTGCTGAAGTACAATTTAACTTTCCCCCTTTCTTGTGCTTTTGGTGTTATAGCTAAGAATTCATTGCCAAATCAAGGTCATGAAGATTTATCCATATCCCTGGTGTTGCAGTGGTTAAAGTGTTTGACCGGTAACTAAAAAGTTAGTGGTTCGAAACCATCTACTAATTTCTTTTTTTAATATAATCTTTATTGTGCTTTAAGTGAAAGTTTACAAATCAAGTGTGTCTGTCACACAAAAACTTACATACACCTTGCTACATACCCCCAAGTACACTCCCCCTAATGAGACACCCGTTCCCTCCCTCCACATTCTCTTTTCTTGTCCATTTCACCAGCTTCTAACCCCCTCTACCCTCTCATCTACCCTCCAGGCAGGAGATGCCAACATAGTGTCAAGTGTCCACCTGATTCAAGAAGCTCACTCCTCACCAGCATCCCTTGCCAACCCATTGTCCAGTCCAATCCATGTCTTAAGAGTTCACTTCCGGAATGGTTCCTGTCCTGGGGCAAGAGAAGGTCTGGGGGCCATGACCACTGGGGTCCTTCTAGTCTCAGTCAGACCATTAAGTCTGGTCTTTTTATGAAAATTTGGGGTCTGCATCCCACTGCTCTCCTGCTCCCTCAGGGGTTCTCTGCTGTGTTCCCTGTCAGGGCAGTCATCAGTGGTAGCTGGGCACCATCTAGTTCTTCTGGTCTCAGGATGATGTAGTCTCTGGTACATGTAGCCCGTTCTGTCTCTTTGACTTGTAATTACCTTGTGTCCTTGATGTTCTTCATTCTCCTTTGATTCAGGTGGGTTGAGACCAATTGATGCATCTTAGATGGCTGCTTGCTAGCGTTTAAGACCACAGATGCCACTCTCCAAAGTGGGATGCACAATGTTTTGTTAATAGATTTTATTATGCCAATTGACTTAGATGTCCGCTGAAACCATGGTCCCCAGACCCCTGCCCCTGCTACACTAACCTTGGAAGCATTCAGTTTATTCAGGAAACTTCTTTGCTTTTAGTTTAGTCCAATTGTGCTGACCTCCCCTGTATCGTGTGTGTATTCCCTTCACCTAGAGTAGTTCTTATCTACTATCGAATTAGTGAATACCCCCCTCCCCCTCCCTCCCTCATAACCACGAAAGAATGTTTTCTTCTTAGTTTAAAATATTTCTCAAGTTCTTATAATAGTGGTCTTATACAATATTTGTCCTTTTGCAACTGACTAATTTCCCTCAGCATAATGCCTTCCAGGTTCCTGAATGTTATGAAATGTTTCACAGATTCCTCACTGTTCTTTATTGATGCGTAGTATTCCATTGTGTGAATATACCATAATTTATTTATCCATGCATCCATTGGTGGTCACCTTGGTTGCTTCCATCTTTTTGCTATTGTAAAAAGTGCTGCAATGAACATGGGTGTGCGTATCTCTGTCCTGTAAAGGCTCTTATTTCTCTAGGATAGTTTCCAAGGAATGGGATTGCTATTTCTAGCTTTTTAAGGAAGAGCCAAATCGATTTCCAAAGTGGTTGTGCCTTTTACATTCCCACCAGAAGAGTGTAAGTGTTCTGGTCTCTCCACAGCCTCTCCAGTATTTACTATGTGTTTTTTGGATTAATGTCAGCCTTGCTGGAGTGAGATGAAATCTCATTGTAGTTTTGATTTGCATTTCTCTAATGGCTAATGGTCATGAGCATTTCTTCATGTATCTGTTAGCTACCTGAATGTCTTCTTTCGTGAAGTGTCTATTCATATCTTTTGCCCATTTTTTAATTGGGTTATTTGGCTTTTCGTGGTTGAGATTTTGCAGTATCATGTAGATTTCAGAGATCAGGAGCTGATCGGAAATGTCATAGCTAAAAATTTTTTCCCTGTTGGTAGGTAATCTTTTTACTCTTTTGGTGAAGTCTTTGGATGAGCATAGGTGTTTGATTTTTAGGAGCTCCCAGTTATCTAGTTTTTCTTCTACATTCTTTATAATGTTTTGTATACTGTTTATGCCATGTATTAGGGCTCCTAACGTTGTCCCTATTTTTTCTTCCATGATCTTCATCATTTTGGATTCTATATTAAGGTCTTTGATCCATTTTGAGCTCTTTTTTGTGCACGGAGTGAGGTATGGGTCTTGTTTAATTTTTTTGCAGATGGATATCCAGTTATGCCAGCACCATTTGTTAAAAAGACTGTCTTTTCCCCATTTAACTGATTTGGGGCCTTTGTCAAATATCAACTGCTCATATGTGGATGGATTTATGTCTGGATTCTCAATTCTGTTCCATTGGTCCATGTATCTGTTGTCATACCAGTACCAGGCTGTTTTGACTACTGTGGCGGTATAATAGGCGCCAAAATCTGGTTGAGTAAGGCCTCCCACTTTGTTCTTCTTTTTCAGTAATGCTTTATTTATCTGGGGCCTCTTTCCCTTTCATATGAAATTGGTGATTTGTTTCTCCATCTCATTAAAGAATGTCTTTGGGATTTGGATCGTAATTGCATTAAATCCATAGATTGTTTTTGGCAGAACAAACATTTTTATAATGTTAAGTCTTCCTATCCATGAGCAAGGTACGTTTTTCCACTTATGTAGGCCTCTTTTGGTTTCTTGCAGTAGTGTTTTTTAGTTTTCTTTGTCTAAGTCTTTTACATCTCTGGTAAGATTTATTCCTATTTTATCTTTTTGGGGGCTTCTGTAAATGGCATTGATTTGGTGATTTCCTCTTCGATGTTCTTTTTGTTGGTGTAGAGGAATCCAGCTGATTTTTGTATGTTTGTCTTGTATCCCGATACTCTGCTGAACTCTTCTATTAGTTTCGGTAGTTTTCTGGAGGATTATTTGGGGCTTTCTGTGTATAAGATCATGTCATCTGCAAATGGGGATACTTTTACTTCTTCCTTGCCAATCTGGATGCCCCTTATTTCTTTATCTAGCCTAATTGCTCTGGCTAGGACCTCCAGCACAATGTTAAATAAGAGTGGTGATAAAGGGTATCCTTGTCTGGTTCCCGATCTCAAGGGGAATGCTTTCATGCTGTCTCCATTTAGGACGATGTTGGTTATTGGCTTTGTATAAATGTCCTTTATTATATTGAGGAATTGTCCTTCTATTCCTATTTTGCTGAGAGTTTTTGTGATGAATGGATATTGAACTTTGTCAAATGCCTTTTCTGCATCAATTGATTAAATCATGTAATTCTTGTCTTTTGTTTTATTTATGTGATAAAATTGTTTTTCTAATGTTTAACCATCCCTGCATAACTGGTATGAATCCCACTTGGTCATGGTGTATTATTTTTTTTTTGATATGTTGTTGAATTCTATTGGCTAGAATTTTGTTGAGGATTTTTGCATCTAAGTTCATGAGGGATATAGGTCTATAATTTTCTTTTCTTGTGGCGTCTTTACCTGTTTTTGGTATCAGGGATATGGTGGCTTCATACAATGAGTTTGGTTGTATTCCGTCCTTTTCTTTGTTCAGAAATACCTTTGTAGTAGTGGTGTTAACTCTTCTCTGGAAGTTTGGTAGAACTCTGCAGTGAAGCCGTCCGGACCAGGGCTTGTTTTTGTAGGGAGTTTTTTGATTCCCTTTTCAATCTCTTCTTTTGTTATGGGTCTATTTAGTTGTCCTACCTCTGTTTTTGTTAGTTTAGGTAGGTAGTGTGTTTTTAGGAATTCATCCATTTCTTCTAGGTTTTCAAATTTGTTAGAGTACAATTTTTTGTAGTAATCTGATAGGATTCTTTTAATTTATTTGGGTCTGTTTTAATATTGCCCATCTCATTTCTTATTCAGATTATTTGCTTCCTCTCCTGTTTTTCTTTTATCAGTTTGGCCAGTTGTTTATCAATTTTGTTGATTTTCTCAGAGAACTAGCTTTTGGTCTTGTTAATTCTTTCAATTGTTTTTCTGTTTTCTATTTCATTTAGTTCTGCTCTAATTTTTATTATTGTTTTCTTCTGATGCCTGAGAATTTCTTTTGTTGTTCTCTTTCTATTTGTTCAAGTTGTAGGGGTAATTCTTTGAATTGGGCTCTTTCTATTTTTTCTGTGTGTGCATTTATTTATATAAATTGACCTCTGAGCACTACTTTCGCTGTGTCCCAAATGTTCTTATAGGAAGTGTTTTCGTTATCATTGGACTCTATGAGCTTCTGTATTCCATCCTTAATGTCTTCTATAATCCAGTCTTTTTTGAGCAAGTTATTGTTCAGTTTCCAAGTGTTTGATTTCATTTCCTTGCTTTTTCTGTTAATTGATTTCCACTTTTATGGCCTTATGGTCAGAGAACATGCTTTGTAATATTTCAATGTTTTGGATTCTGCTAAGTCTTGCTTTCTGACGTAATATGTGGTCTACTCTAGAGAATGTTCCATGTGCACTAGAAAAGAAAGTATACTTGGTTGCTGTTGGGTGGAGTGTTCTCTATACGTCTATGAGGTCAGGTGGGTTCATTGAGGCATTTAGATCTTCCATGTTTTTATTGAGCTTCTTTCTGGATGTCCTGTCCTTCACCGAAAGTTGTGTGTTGAATTCTCCTACTATTATTGTAAAGCTGTCTATCTCACTTTTCAATGCTGACAGAGTTTGTTTTATGTATCTTGTAGCCCTGTCATTGGGTGCATAAATATTTAATATGGTTATATCTTCTTGGTATATTGTCCCTTTAATGATTATATTGTGTCCTTCCTTATTCTTTATGATGGATTTAAGTTTAAAGTCTATTTTGTCAGAAATTACTATTGCCACTCCTGCTCTTTTTTGATTGTTGTTTGCTTGATATATTTTTTTCTGTCCTTTGAGTTTTAGTTTGTTTGTGTCTCTACGCCTAAGGTGTGTCTCTCGTAGGCAGCATATAGATGGATTGTGTTTTTTAATCCATCCTAACACTCTCTGTCTCTTTATTGGTGCATTTAGTCCATTTATATTCAGCGTAATTATGGATAGGGATGAATTTAGTGCTATCATTTTGATATCTTTTTTTGTGTGTTGTTGACAGTTTCTTTTTCCCAATTGATTTTATGTGCTGAGTAGATTATCTTTGTATATTGTCCTTTCTTCATATTTTTTGTTGTTGATTGTGTTTCTGCTGAGTCTCTGTTTCTTGTATTTTATTTTGATGTGTAAGATAGTTTTTCTCCTTTGTGGTTACCTTATTATTTACCCCTGTTTTTGTAAATTTAAACCTAAATTTTGTCTTTTTGTATCACCATATCTTCCTCTCCGTATAGAAGATCTATGGCTACATTTCTTAGTCCCTCTTTGTTGTTTTCATGTTGTCTTCTTTTACGTAATAACATCACTGTTACCTTCTCCAGCAGTTTTTTTTTTTTTTTTTATCTTGCCTTGTCTTTTGATTTCCCTGTCTGGGTTGACTTCCGATTGCTCTGCTCTGGGTTCTAGTCTTGAGTTAATGCCTGATATTTTTGATTTTCTAACCAAGGAACTGCCTTTAGTATTTCTTTTAATTTTGGTTTTTATGAATTCCTTAAACTTCTGTTTATCTGAAAATGTTCTAATTTCACCTTCATATTTAAGAGATAGTTTTACTGGGTATATGATTCTTGGCTGGCAATTTTTTTCCTTCAATTTATTATGTAAGTCATTCCATTGCCTTCTTGCCTGCATATTTTCTACTGAGTAGTCCAAGCTTATTCTTATTGGCTCTCCTTTGTAGGTGACTTTTCTTTTATCCCTAGCTGCTCTTAAAATTCTCTCTTTATCTTTGGTTTTGGCAAGTTTGGTTATAATATATTTTGGTGACTTTCTTTTAACATCTACCTTATGTGGAGTTCGATGAGCATCTTGGTTAGATATCTTCTCATCTTTTACGATATCAGGGAAGTTTTCTGCCAATAAATCTTCAACAATTCTCTGTGTATTTTCTGTTATCCCTCCCTGTTCTGGTATTTCAATCACTTGTAGGTTATTTTTCAAGATAGTGTCCCAGATGATTCTTAAGTTTTCTTCATTTTTAAAATTCTTTTATCTGATTTTTTCAAATATATTAGTGCCAAGTGATTTATTTTCAAATTCAGAAGTTCTGCCTTCCACTTGCTCAGTTCTGCTCCTCTGACTTTTTATTATCTACTTCTGTAATTTTATTGTTAATTTTCTGAATTTCTGATTGCTGTCTATGGATTTTTCCAGCTTATTAAATTTTTCATTATGTTCCTGAATAATCTTTTTAATTTCTTCAATTGCTTCATCCGTGTGTTCCTTAGCTTGTTCTGTGTATTGTCTCATTTCCTTCCTGATGTCTTGAAGGGTTCTGTATATTAATCTTTCATGTTCTGCCCCTGGTAATTGCAGGAATGCAGTTTCATCTAGAAGATCCCTGGATTCTTTGTTTTGAGAGCCTGTGGAGGTGATCATGACCTGTTTCTTTATATAACTTGATATTGACTGTTGTCTCTGAGCCATTTATAAGTTATTGTATTAGTTTATTTAATGTTTGCTTACTATGTCACAGCGTCTTGCTTTGTTTTGTTTTGATATGCCAAAATGGGTTGCTTGAGTGAGCTAGCTTGATTATTTTTGCCTTTGGAAGTGTGATGGCCTGTCCTCAGAGGGCTAGAGTTGTTATCAGGTATATCAGCCTAGGATTCCATTCACTTTTCTTGTATGAATTCAGCTCAGGTGTCTAGGTAGCTGATCATCAAGTGTGTGGTACAAGATCTGTCCTACAGTCTTAAAGGCACAGGGGTGATTGGTGTAGGTACCAGTATCTGGTTGTAGCAGGGGTCACACTCTGAACAAGGCTGGAGGCTTAGAATCGTCCCCCATGTGTCTCTGAGGAAAGCATGTCCCTGTTCCCTAGAGTGTATACGTGGGTGGGTTCTGTAGATGGGCCATGGGCACCCAATGATTTAGGTTGTAAGGACTGGGAGGTATCAGTTATCCTTGGACCCCTTTCATGGGTGGCTGCGTGACCTGAGTGGAGCTACCGGTCCTTAGGCCCTTGATGTGGGTAGGTGAGGACCCTGTTTAATAGGCAAAGCAATGTCAGACATCAATGATCCACGTCTCTGCCGCACAGCTGAAGAGGTTGGAGCATGCCAACAAGGGGCTATTCTGCAATAGGCCCACACAAGTCCATGCAGAGGGGAATGACACTCAAAGTCCACGGACTGTTTATGCCTGGATAGAAGCTGCTTATATTCTTAGCTCCCTCAGTTAGTGGAGCTGGCAAATTATCTTTTTCCCAATTGCAAATTTCTTCCTTCTCCCAGCCTGGAAGGATGGCTCTAGGCACTCAACAGGGCCTATCTCAAGCCCAGGGAATTCAGCCACTGAAACTGGCTTGGGGGCAGTTAGGGGGGCAGGAGAAATTATACATAAATACTCAGCTTTTGCTGAGAGCACTGTTCTTCTCTGGTTCCGGAGGCGTGTGGCTAGCTGCTTTTCCCTGAGGAAACTGCAGCAGAACACCAGTAGCAGCCTGCCGCTGCTGCTCTGGGAATGGTGCCTGAGGGCTCCCCGCAATTCAGGTGCGGTAACTCCTCTCTGCTTCTGAACCGTCTCTTCCTCCCCTTGCCCCTCAGTTCATTTTCTAAGCTTGCCTTCGATGCTCAGGGCTCCTAGCTTGTCATAAATATACTCGTTTCACTTGTTTTTTTTGGGGGGGGGTCTTTGTTGTAAAGAGGACTCGCAGGAAGCCTCTGTCTATTCTGCCATCTTGGCTCTGCCTCCCGTTAGGGGATTTTTAATCACTGATTCAATCCGTTTTTTGTTATAAATCTGTACAGATTCTCAATTTTTTTTTCTTGAGTCAATTTTGGTAATTTTTCTGTTTCTAGGAATTTATTCATTTCATTTAGGTTGTCTAATTTGTTGCTGTACAGTTGTTCATAGTATTCTCTTATAATCCTTTTTATTTCTGTAAGGTTGATAGTAATGCCTCCACTTTCATTTGTGAATTTAGTTAAATGTGTTTTCCCTCTTTTTTATTTATTAGTCTATTTAGTGTTTTGGCTGTTTTGTATTTTCAATGACAAAATTTTGGTTTTGTTCATTCCCTCCATTGTTTGTATTCTCTATTCTATTTATCTCAATTTTAATATCTATAATTTACTTCCTTCTGCTTGCTTTCGATTTAGTTTTCTTTTTCTAGTTCCTCAGTATGTAAGGTTAAGTTATTGATTTGAGAAATGATTTTTCTTAATGTAGATGTTTACTGCAACCAATTTCCACTGAACACTTTCTTTGCTTCATGCCAAAAGTTTCCGCAATTTGTATTTTTGTCTTCATTAATCTCTAAGTATTTTCTAATTCTTTTTGTGATTTCTTCTCTGACCCATTGTTAGTTAATAGTGTGTTGTTTAATTTCCACAAATTTGTGAATTTTCTGGTTTTTCTTCTCTGATTTTTAGCCTAATTTCATTGAGTTCAGAAGAGATATTTTGTATGATTTCTATCTTCTAAAATTTATTTAGACTCTTTTGTGGTCTAATATATAATCTATCCTGGAGAACAACTCGTGTGTACTGTGGAAGAATGTGTATTCTGTGTTGTGGGGTGAAGTATTCTGTATATGTCTGTTAGGTATGTTTGGTTTATAATGTCATTGAAATACTCTATTTCCTTGTTGAGGTTACATACTTACCTAAAGGAAAACTATTTCACAAGCACCTAACTGAAGTGGATTAAACCACATTGTAACTGATGTAGGGAAAGGGAAGTACCTAACTCAAGTCCCTTCTAGCTTTTGACATAAGGGAATGAAAATACCTAACTCCAGCACTCTATTACCTTCCTTTTTTCAGTTAAGGGTAAAAAAAAAAAAAAAAAAAGAAAAAGAAATCTGAGAAAAACTTGTGCAATTACCAGGACGGGGCGCAAACTCAATGAAATACTGAAAACTACTCATAGGAATATAGAACATTTCCTTTCCACCCACATCTTTTTTATTGTAAAAATATAGGTAACACAACATTTGCCAATTAACATTTTTCACGTGTACAATACAATTAAAACAATTGGTCAATCATGTTGTGCAACCATCACCAATATCCATTGCCATATTTTCCATACCCATAAACAGAAGCTCAGTGCTAGCTAAACCCCTTTCCTCCTACCCCTGGTAACCTCTGCTAAGCTATGATCTCTATACATTTGCTTATCCTAAGTGTTTCATGTTAGTGATATCATATACAATATTTGTCTTTTGTGATTGACTCATTTCACTAAGCATGATGTTTTCAAGGTTCTTCCATGTTATGGCATGTAAAAAAAAAAAAAAAAAAACTAGTGCCATGTACCAGGACTTAATTTCTCTTTATGACAGAATAATATTTCATTGTACGTATATACCACATTTTGTTTATCCACTTATCTGCTGATGGACGTTTGGTTTGTTTCTACCTTTTGGCTATTTGGATTATGCTGCAATGAGCATTGGTTCATAAGTGTCTATTAGCGGCACTGTTTTAAAGTCTCTTGGGTATTATATCTAAGAGTGGTATTGCTGAATCATATGGTAGTTCTATTGTTAAATTTTTGAAGAACCTCCAAACCATTTTCCACAGTGGTTGTACCATTTTGCACTCCCATCAGAAATGGATGAGGGTTCTGATTTCTCCACATCCGTGCTAACACATTATTTTCCTTTTTTTTTTTTAACCTTAGCTGTCCTAGTGTGAGTGAAATGGTGCCCCATTGTGATTTTGATTCGTATCTCCCTAATAACTAATTGTGGAAACCCTGATTGCATAGTGGTTAAGTACTACAGCTGCTAACCAAGAGGTCGGCAGTTCGAATCTGCCAGGTGCTCCTTGAAAACTCTATAAGGAAGTTCTACTCTGTCCTATAGGGTCGCTATGAGTCAGAATTTACTCGATGGCAGCCGGTTTGTTTTTTTTCTTTTTTAATAACTAATTAGGTTGAGAATCTTTTCTTATGCTTCTCGTCCATTTGTAATCCTCTTTGGTGAAATGTCAATTCAAACTACTAGAGTTAATAAATATATTCAGCAAAGTGGTATGATACAAAGTCAACTCACAAAAATCAGTCAGGTTTTTAATATCTCAGTAATGAACAAACAAAAAGAAAATTAAGAAAAAGTTCCGTTTACAAGAGAAGCTAAAAGAATAAAATACCTAGCAAGGAACTTAACCAAAGAAGTGAAAGATGTGTACACAATAAACTATAAAACACTACTAAAGAAATTAAAGATAATCTATATAAATGGAAACACATTTAATACTCACGGATGAGAAATCTCAATATTGTCAAGATCAATACTACCTAAAGTAATCTATATATTCAACACAATCCTCCTCAAAATTCCAACAACCTTCTTTGTGGAAATGGAAAAGTCAATCACCGAATTTATATGGAATTTCTAAGGGCCCTGAATAGATAAAGCAATCTTGAAAAAGAACAGAGTAGAATGACTCTCACAAAACATATTATAAAGCTACAGTAATCAAAACAGCCTGGTTTGGTATAATAATAGACATATACACCAACAGAATAGAAATGAGAACCCAGAGGTAACCACACGTCCATGGTCAGATAATCTACAACAGTGCTAAATCCATCAAATGGGGGAAAAACAGCCTCTTTAATAAATGGTGCTAGGACAAACTGATGTCCACACGCAAAACAATGAAGATAGGCCCACACCTCCCATCATACACAAAAACTAATTCAAAATGGATCAAAGACCTAAATGTATGACCTAAAACCATGAAATTCTTAGAAAAAAATGGCGCAGTACTGCTTCAAGACTTATTATTCCTTAACAATGAATTCTTAGACATGACATCAAATACACAGCAACAAAGACAAAATAGATATGGGATCTCAGCAAATTTAAAAATTTCTGTACATCAAATGACTTTTTCAACAAAGAGACAACCTATAAACTGGGAGAAAATTTGGGGAACTAGATATTGGACAAGGTCCTTGAGGGGAGCAAATGGTTAAATACTCAACTACTAGCTGAAAAGTTGGTGGCTTGGACTCACCCAGAGGGCTACTGGGTCTCTGAAAGCAACAAGACAGATTACTTGGACATCTCTCTGGGGAATGCCAAGCCTTCTCCCTCCTGATACAGAGGAAAGTCTGCCTGTCTTTCCTCTGAATACCATCTCAAGTATAAGTAACTCTCACAGAGCAGAGAAGGAAGCCTCAGGGAAAACTAGGTCAACACACAACACCACAGGTAGCTCATTGGGTGTGGGCTTTCCAACTGAAAATATGGTTGCAAAAACAGAGCAGGGGAGGGAGCAATAACTAGAGGGGGAGGACTTCACTGCCTGGTGGACCGATTGATTAGTGCATAATACCTCTCCTGAGTGAGTGAGCCATCTGGAGGATAGATGGTTCACTGCATGTTTTCTAGTTGTTTGGGAACCACTAAAAGTTGAAGAGCAAGATCTGGAATTTTCAAATCCTTACTAGAACAGGGAGTGAGAAGGAGCTATCACAGAGAGGGAGAAGAAGTGATAAGCAAGTTTCAAAAGCTCCATGTGCCTAAGAGTTCTTGCAGAAAGTAGTGTGGGGGAAAACAACAAATACTGAAGAGAACTGAGAAAGTTGACACCCTCAAAAATTTTAATGCCTGGCAAAAATTCACAAGACACACAAAGATAAGAAAAATGATGGCACATCTAAATGAACAAGATGAAGAGAGTGAAATCACATCTCTGAAGGCCCAAATAATGAACAAAATGGAAGAATATAATTAAACAATTTCAAACATAATCAAAGAACTTAGAGAAAACATAGACAAAGATCTGAAAGAAATAAAGAATACAATGCATGAGCAAAACAAAGATTTTAAAATAAAGACAGACACTCTAAAAAGAAACAAAATGGAAATATTGCAACTGATATATACAATAACTGAAATGAGAAACACAATGGAAGTATTTGACAGCAAATTTTATCAGGCAGAAGGAAGAATCAACAAATTAGAGGATAAGATTTTCAGAATTACAGAGGCTGAAGAGCAATAAGAATGGAGGCTCAAGACTGCCAAACACAGTTTAATGGAACTATGGGACAACATTAACAGACCTAATATACTCATCATGGGAATTTCAGAAGGAGATGAGGGAATGGGGGTTAGAAAAAGAACATCTGAACAAATAATGACTGAAAATTTGTCAAAGGTCATTAATCTATACATCCAAGAAGCTCAAAGCACTCCAGGCAGAATAAACCCAAATAGATCTAAACTGAAACACATAATGATGCTCTCAAAAAGTAAAGGTAAAGAAGAATTCTGAAAGCAGCTAGAGAGAAGTGAACAGTCATATATAAAGGATCCTCAATAGAACTGTTGATTTTGCCTCAGAGACATTGGAGGCCAGAAGGCAATGGATGATATATTTAAAATTCCAAAAGAAAAAACAAACAAAAATGGTCAACAAAGAATATTATATCCAGTGAAACTTTATTTCAAGAATGAGGGTGAAGTTAAAACATTCCCAGGAAAACAAAAGCAGAGAGATTTTATATCCACTAGATCAGTACTACAAAAAATACTAATGAGAGTCCTTCAGATGCAAGAGAAAAGACACTAGAAAATAATTCCAAGACATACATAAAAAGACAGATTTCTAGTAAGGTTAATTGCATGGACAAGTATAAGGACTAGTCATAAGGTATTCATGCTTGATAATTCTAATAGTTTTGGACTTCATGCTTTTAACAAAAATATATATTAAAGAGGACAAAATTATATGACCAATGAAATATAAAGATGTAATTAGTTATAATAAGAAAAAAATGTGGGGGTGGATTGTATTGGTATATATTTCTTCTTACTGAAGCTAAGTTGGTGTCAACTTACCCTAAGGTGTGATAAATGCAAGATGCCAAATGTAATATTCATGATAACCACTAAGAAAATTAAAAAAAAAAAAGTAAACAGGAAGGGAAACAAAATGGCTCACTACATTAAACCAACAAAACACATCAGTAATTACAGTGGATGTAAATGGACTAAATGCTTCAATCCAAAGGCAGAGAGTGGCAGAACGGAAAAAAGAAAAAAAAAACATGATCCAACTATATGCTGTTCACAAAAGACACACCTTAGACTCAAGGATGCCAGTAGGTTAAAAGCCAAAGGATGGAAAAAAATATTCCATGCCAAAAATCACCAAAAGAGAGCTGAAGTGGCAATCTTAACATCAGATAAAGTAGGCTTTAAGTCAAAATGTGTTAGAAGAGATAAAGATGGACATTATATAGCGATAAAAGAGTCAATTAATCAAGATTTTACAAATATATATGCACCTAACACTGAAGTACCTAAATATATAAAGCAAAAAATTGATAGAATTGAAGGGAGAAACAGATAGCACTACAAAAATAGTTGGAAACTTCAATGTACCACTTTTAAAATTGGACAAAACATGTAGAAAGAAGATCTACAAGGAACAGAGAATTTTAATGACACCATAAACCAACTAGACATAACAGAACTATATAGAACACTCCATCTAAAAATAGGACAATATACATTCTACTCCAGTGAACATGAATCATTCTCTAGGATAGAACACATGTTAGGTCACAGAGCAAGTTTTGATAAATTTTAGAAGATTGAAATCATGCAAAATATTTTCTCTGATCACTACAGAGTGAAGCTAGAAATCAATAACAGAAAAAAAGGAAAGTACACAAATGGAAATTAAACAACACACTATTAAACTACCAACAGATCAAGGAAGAAATCAAAAGAGAAATCAGAAATTTCTTAGAATCAAATGAAAATCAAAGCACAACATACCAAAATTTATAGGATGCAGTGAAGGCAGCACTCAGAAACTTACAGCAATAAATGTCTACATGAAAAAAGAAGAAAAATTTCAAATCAACAGCCTGAATTAACAACTCCAGGAACTAGAAAGAGAAGAGCAAACTAAGCCTAAACCTACCAGAAGAAAGGAAATCACAAAGATCAGACCAGGAATAAATAAAAATGAAAACAGAAAAACAGTAGAATCAATAAAACCAGAAGTTGATTATTTGAAAAGAATCATAAAATCCACAAACCTTTTCTAGACTGACAAAGAGAAAATATGCAAACAACCAAAACAAAAAACAAAAGAGGTGACATTACAAATGGCCCAATAGAAATAAGGAGAATTATGACAGAATATTACGAACAACTGTATGGCAATAAACTGGACCACCTAGATGAAAATGACACATTCTTAGAAGCACTTAACCTACTCGATCTGACCCAAGTGGAAATAGAAAGTCTCAACAGACTCATAACAAGTGAAGAGATTGAATCAGTGATCAAAATCCTCCCCAAAACAACAAGAAAAGACCTGGACCAGATGGCTTCATTGGGG
This sequence comes from Elephas maximus indicus, assembly GCF_024166365.1. Taxonomy (NCBI): domain Eukaryota; kingdom Metazoa; phylum Chordata; class Mammalia; order Proboscidea; family Elephantidae; genus Elephas; species Elephas maximus. Next base: position 87,516,653 of record NC_064846.1, read on the forward strand.
AATTCTATCGAACATTTAGAGAAGAATTGACACCAATACTGACTAAACACTTCCAAAAGATAGAGAAAAAAGGAATACTTTATAATTCATTCTGTGAAGTAAACATAACCCTGATAGCAAAGCCAGATGCCACAAGAAAACTACAGGCCAATATCTCTATAAATAAAAAAACCAAAAACCAAACCCGTTGCCCTACAGACATAAAAATTCTCAACAAAATACTAGCAAACAGAATCCAATAGCACATTAAGAGTCATCCACCATGACCAAGTGGGATTTATTCCAGGAATTCAGGGATGGTTCAACATTAGAAAAATCAATCAACGTTATACAGCACATCAACAGAAGAAAGAAAAGAACCACATGATCATATGATTGGCATTATAGACCAAACAAAAAATGAACATATCTTAAAAGTAGGAAATATAAAGGCCAGAAGGAAGATGCACAACATTTTTCAAGTGTGCTGAAAGAAAGGATATGGAATGTGTGGCTAATTGCCTCCATGAACAACTGCCTCCTTTGTCATGAGACCAGAAGAACAGGATGGTTCCAGGCTGCTATTACTGAACATTTTGAACAAAGGTTCCAAAGAAGAATTCTGATCACATGGGGGAAAATGCAGAACAGAATTTAAAATTCTCATGAATCCCAGATTTTCTGGAGCCAAGGGGGCTGGTTGAAGCCCTGAAACCATTGCCCTGAGATAATCGTTAAAACTTACACCAAAAATATCCCCCAAAATCTTCTTAAAACCAAAGTTTAGCTTAAATAGTAAAAAAAAAAAAAAAAAAATCTGCCTTGAGCATTATGCTCTTTTAAGAACTATCTATATGGGATCAAATTAACAATAGCAACTCGAAAGATTGAATAGGAAGCTTAGGGGGCAGTAAGTTTATGTTAATGAGGTGGGAACAACTAAGAAAAGGAGGGTGAGAATGGTTGCACACCTCAAAGAATGTGATAAATGTCACTGAATTGTATGTGTAGAAATGGTTGAATAGGTGCACGTCTCGCTGTATATATTCTCAACAACAAAATAAATTTAAAAAATAAAAACATTTTAAAAATTAAAAAGAAAAGAATGGTCAACTCAGAATCCTATATCCTGCAAAAATCTCCTTTATGAGTAAAGGGGAAAGTAAGTCGTCACTGGCAGCACAGTTGTTAAGTGCTCAGCTGCTAACTGAAAAGTCTGTGGTTAGAACCCACCAGCCGCTCTGGAGGAGAAAGTTGTGGCATTGGCTTCCGTGAAGATTTACAATCTTAGAAACCCTCTGGCACAGTCCTAATCTGTCCCATAAGGAGTTGGAATCGACTTTACGGTAGTGGGTTTAAATCATTTTCAGACCTACTGTTAAAGAATGGATAAAGAAAGGAAATGGTAAAAAAAGAGCATTGGAACATCAAGAAGGAAGAAAGAACACAGTAAGCAAAACTATGGGTAATTACAGTAGACGTTCCTTCTCCTCTTGACAGTAGACGTTCTTTCTCCTCTTGATGGTAGAAGAAAATTAAAGACAATTTTACTACAAATGGGGGAGGATAAGGATACGTGGGAATAAAAGGAGGTAAGGGTACTAAACCTGAGCCAATAAAATGTTGACACCTGTAGTCTTTGATAAATTATGTACCCTGAACCCAGAACCCAGTGCCGTCGAGTCGATTCTGATTCATAGCGACCCTATAGGACAGAGTAGAACTGCCCCATAGAGTTTCCAAGGAGCGCCTGGCAGATTCGAACTGCTGACCATTTGGTTAGCAGCCGTAGCACTTAACCACTATGCACCAGGGTTTCCAAAATTATGTACAGTGTATATAAATTTCATACATAATCACTAAAAGAGTTATACAAAGGTATATATTAACGAACACTATGTTGTTGTTGTTAGGTGCCATCAAGTCAGTTCTAATTCATAGCAACACTATGCACAACAAAACAAAACACTGCACAGCCCTGCGCCATCTTCACAATCCTTGGTTATGCTTGAGCCCAGTGTTTTGGCCACTGTGTTAACCCATCTCATTGAGGGTCCACCTCTTTTTCACTGACCCTCTGCTTTACCAAGCATCATGTACTTCTCCAGGGACTGATCTCTCCTGATAACACGTCCAAAGTATTAGAGACAGTCTTTCCACACCTGCTTCCAAGGAGCATTCTGGCTGTACTTCTTCCAAGACAGGTTTGTTTGTTCATTTGGCAGTCTATGGAATATTCAATATTCTTCACCAACACCATAATTTAAAAACGTCAATTCTTCTTCAGTCTTCCTTATTCATCGTCCAGTTTTCACATGCATATGAGGCAACAGAAAATACCATGGCATGGGTCAGGCACACCTTAGTCTTCAAGGTGACATCTTTGCTTTTCAACACTTTAAAGTGGTCTTTTGCAACAGATCTGCCCAATGCAATGTGTCCTTTCATTTCTTGACTACTGCTTTCTTTGGTGTAGATTGTCGATCCAAGTAAAATGAAATCCTTGACAACTTCAATCTTTTCTCCATTTATCATGATGTTCCTTATTGGTCCATTTGTAAGGAGTTTTGTTTTCTTTATGTTGATGTGTAATCCATACCGAAGGCTTTGATCTTCATCAGTAGGTGCTTCAAGTCCTCTTCATTTTCAACAAGCAAGGTTGTGTCACCTGCATAACACAAGTTGTTAATGAGTATTCGTCCAATCCTAACATCACGTTCTTCTTCACACAGTCCAGCTTCTCCGATTATTTGCTCAGCATACAGATTGAATAAGTATGGTGAAAGGATACAACCCTGATGCACACCTTGCCTGACTTTGGACGACCGCCTCTTGATCTATGCACAGTTCCTCATGAGCACAATTAAGTGTTCTGGAATTCCCATTCTTCACAAAGTTATCCATAATTTGTTATGATCCACACAGTCTAATGCCTTTCTACAGACAATAAAACACAGGTAAACATCTTTCTGGTATTCTCTGTTTTCAGCCAGGATCCATCCGACATCAAAAATGATATCCCTCATTCCACGTCTTCTTCTGAATCTGGCTTGAATTTCTGGCATTCTTCCTGTGTATGTACTGCTATAGGGTCGCTATGAGTCAGTATCGACTTGACGGCACTGGGTTTGGGTATGCACTGCTGCAGCTGCTTTTGAATGATCTTCAGCAAAAATTTACTTCCTAGCGGGCTGGGAATATTAATGATACTGTTTGATAATTTCAGCATTTTGTTGGATCATCTTTCTTTGGAATGGTTACAAATATGGATCTCTTCCAGTAGGTTGGCCAGGTAGCTGTCTTCCATATTTTTTGGCATAGAGGAGTGAGCACGTCCAACACTGTACCTGTTTGTTGCAACATCTGAAATTCCTATTTCACCAGCTCCTGGAGTCTTGTTTTTCTCCAATGCCTTCAGTGCAGGTTGGACCTCTTCCTTCAGTACCATCAATTCCTGATCATATGCTACCTCCTGAAGTGATTGGACGTTGACCAATTCTTTTTGGTATAGTGACTCTGTGTATTCCTTCCATTATCTTTTGATGCTTCCTGCATCGTTTAATATTTTCCCTGTAGAATCCTTCAGTATTGCAACTCAAGGCTTAAATTCTTTCTTCAGTTCTTTTAGCTTGAGAAATGCTGAGCATGTTCTTCCCTTTTGGTTTTCTAACTCCAGGTCTTTGCACATTATTATAATACTTTATTTTGTTTTCTCAAGCCTCCCTTTGAAATCTTCTGTTCAGCTCTTTTACTTTATCATTTCTTCCTTTCTCTTTAGCTACTCTGTGTTCAAAAGCAACTTTCACAGACTCTCTGACATCCATTTTGGTCTTTCCTGTCTTTTTAATAACCTCTTCCTTTCTTCATGTATGATGTCCTTAATGTCATTCCACAACTCATCTGGTTTTTGGTCATTAGTGCTCAATGTATCAAATCTATTCTTGAGATGGTCTCTAAATTCAGGTGGGATATTCTCAAGGTTGTACTTTGGCTCTAGTGAACTTGTTTTAATTTTCTTCAGCTTCAATTTGAGCTTGCATATGAGCAATTAATGGTCTGTTCAGCAGTCAGCCCCTGGTCTTGTTCTGACTGATAATATTGAATTTTCCATCATCTCCACAGATATAATTGATCTGATTCCTGCGTATTCCATCCATCAAGGTCCATGTGTATTGTCACCATTTATGGTGTTGAATAAAGGTATTCACAATGAAGAAGTCACTGGTCTTGCAAAATTCTATCATGCAGTCTCCTGCACTGTTTCTATCACCAAGGCCATGTTTTCCAACTACCAGTCCTCCTTTGTTTCCAGCTTTCACATTCCAATCACCAGTAATTATCAATGCATCCTGGTTACATGTTCGATCAATTTCAGACTGCAGAAGTTGGCAAAACTCATCAATTTCTTCATCTTTGTCCTTAGTGGTTGGTGCGTAAATTTCCGTGCAGGTGTATGGATATTTTCCTATCACCAACAGCATTCTACTTCAGGGCAGAACTTGAAATGTTCTTTTTGATGATGAATGCAACCCCATTCCTCTTGAAGTTGTCATTCCTGGCATAGTAGACCATATGGTTGCCTGATTCAAAATGGCCTATACCAGTCCTCTTCAGCTCTCTAATGCCTGGGATATCTATCTTTGTGGGTTCCATTTCATTTTTGACGACTTCCAATTTAGGTAGATTCTTACTTCCTACATTCCAAGTTCTGATTATTAATGGGTATTTGCTGCTGTTTCTTTTCATTTTGAGTCATGCCACATCAGCAAATGAAGATCCCAAAAGCTTGACTCTGTCCGCATCACTAAAGTGGACTCTACTTTGAGGAAGCAGCTTTTCCTCAGTCATCTTTTGAGTGCCTTCCTACCTGACAGGCTCATCTTCCAGCACTATATAAGGCAATAATCCACTGGTACTCACAAGGTTTTCACTGGCTAATTCTTTTCTTAAGTAGGCCATTACGTCCTTCTTTCTTGTCTGTCTTAGTCTGGAAACTCAGTTGAAACCTGTCCACCATGAGTGACCCTACTGGTACTTGAATACTGGTGGCATAGCTTCCAGCATCACAGCAACATGCAAGCCCCCATAGTATGTCAAACTGACGGATGTGTGGGGGTAAACAGTGTATTATTCAAAAATTAAATTAAAGAAAGCAGGGGTAGTTTTATTAATATCAGACAAAGTAGACTTCTGAGCAAAGAAACCAGAGATAAAGAATGTTGTTATATAATGATAAGTGTCTGTGTACCAAGAAGACCTAACAATCCTAAACGAGTATGCAACAAATAACATATCTAAAAAATGTGAATAAAGAGTGATAGAACTGAATGGAGAGGTAGACAAATCCACAATTATAGATGTAGACTTCAGCAACTCTTTCCAAACAATTTATAGTACAACTACACAGAAAATCAACAAGGATAGAGAAGAATTCAACAACACTGTCGCCAACAGGAGCTAATCAGTATTGAAGGAACAGTTCACAAAACAAGAAAAGGATACACATTATTTTCAATTGATCACATATCAAATACCAAGATTGACTATATCCTGGGCCATGAAACAAACCTCAACAAATTTAAAATTAAACTAGATTAAATACCAGAACGATAACGGGACTATCACTAAACACTTGGAAACTAAACACACTGTTAAATCCATGGCTAAATGAGGGAGCCCAAAGGAAAATAAGAAAATAATTTAAACTAATTAAAAATACAACATCTCAAAATTTATAGGATGTAGCAAGATTGATGCTGAGAAGCAAATTTATACCACTGAGTGCATACATTAATGTGATGGTTAATTTTATTTCTCAACATGGCTAGGCTATGGCTCCTAGTTGTTAGGTCAAATACTAGTTTAGTTGAGGGTTTGTAATGCAATCATTATGTAATGTAATGTAAATTGCAATGTAATTACTTTCCATAATAAAATCTAATGTACCATGCCCCTTTGCTGAATTCACTTATAAAGTCTAGTAGCATTTCTGTGAATTATTTGGGGGCTCTGTATATACAATCACATCATAAGCAAAAAGGAATAATTTTGCTTCTTCCTTTCCAATTTGGATACCTTTATTTATTTTCCTTGCCTAATTGCTCTGGCTAGGATTTCCGGTGTAATATTAAATGGCAGTGGTTTGCCATCCAAGTACTAACCAGGCCAGACCCTGCTTTGATAAAAGGGCAATTATTGTATGACCTCACTCATATAAACAGACAAGAAAAGGCAGATTTATAAAGAACAAAGTTTATTAGTGGTTACCAGAGGTGGGAGAGAGAGGGGAAAGAAGTTAACAGTGATGGAAAAATCACATTAAATAATGGTAGGGTTGCAAAGCTGATTATTGTAACTGCTGTCAATAAGTCGTACAACCGTTAAAGCTGAATTGGCAAAAGTTATGTGATAGATGTATTTGCAACAACTACAAAAAAAAAAAAAAGAAAAAAAGAGTAGCTGTTGAGGCTGCTTATGTACAACCAAGAACCTTATGGGATTTGGTTCCTTGGTTTGAAAGTTTAGGGTTATGTTTCCATGGAATACCCCAGTTAACTGGCTTAATAACATGTTTAGTGCTTCTTTTCTACCTCCTAGTACGTTGAGCAGTGCTTGAGGTCTTAAAAGCTTGCAAGCAGCCATCCAAGGCATAATAATTGATCTCTGTTTACCTAGAGCAACAGAAGAAGAAGGAGAGTCAGGAATAGGAGGAGGAAATGGAATGTGTGCCTAATTGCCTCCATGAACTACTGCCACCTTTGCAATGAGATCAGAAGAACTAGGTGGTGTCCAGCTACCATTACTGAATGTTTTGATCAAACATTATATAGAGGAATCCTGATTACAAAGCGGGAAATGCAGAGCAGAATTTCAGATTCTTATGGACTTCAGACTTTATGGAGCTAAGGAGGCTGGATGAATCCCTGAAATTTTTGTCCTGAGATAACCTTTAAGCACTGACCCAAAAAATATCCCCTGAAGTCTTCTTAAAATCAAACAATGGTTTAGCTTAAATAGTAAAAAATGTCTGCCTTGAATATTATACACATTTAAGAATTATCTATATGGGATCGAATTGACAACAGCAACTCAAAAGATTAGATAGGAACCCTAAGGGCCAGTGAGTTTATGTTAATGGGGAGGAGCAACTCAGAAAAGGAAAGTGAGAATGGTTGCACAAATTGAAAAATGTAATAAACGTTACTGAATTGTACATGTAGAAACGGTTGAATTGGTGTATGTTTTGCTGTTTTTATTCTCAACAACAGCAACAAAAAGAAATAACTTAAAAAAAATAATGGTGGTGATAGCAGACATCCTTCTCTTGTTCCTGATTTTAAAGAGAAATCTGTTAGTCTTTCTCCATTGAGTATGATGTTAGCTGTGTGTTTTCCATAAATGACCTTTATCAATCTGATGATTGAGGAATTTCCCTTCTATTCTTGTCTTGATGGGCTTTTTTTATTAAAGGGTTTTGAATTTTTTTAAATGGTGCATCTGCCTCATTTGAGATGATCATGTTTTTCTTTTCCTTTGTTCTGTTAATGTGATATATTACATAGATTTATTTTTCTAATGTTGAACCACCCTTACATTTTTGACATACATGCCACTTGATCATGGTGTATGATTCTTTTAAAATGCTTTTGGATTCGATTTCCTAGTATTTTGTTTAGGAGGTTTGAAATCTATATTCATAAGTGATATTGGTCTGTAGTTTTCTTGTTGTCTTTGTCTGGCTTTAGCATCAGAGTAACGCTAGCCTCATACAATGAGATAGGAAGTGCTTCCTCCTTTTCTATTTTTTTGGAAAAGTCTAAGGATTGGGGTAACATCTTCTATGAATGTTTAGTAAAAAAAAAAGTCGCCAGTGAAGCTATCTAGTCCAGGACTTTTCTTTGTTGGGAGGTTTTTGATTATGGATTTGATTTCTTCACTTGTTATGGGTATGTTGAAAAAAATTTTTTTGAGTCAATGTAGGATGTTTATGAGTTTTAGTAATTTGTTCATTTAATCTAGTCTATCAAATTTATTGGTCTACAATTGCTCATAATCTTCCCTTATAATCATTTTTATTTCCTATAGGGTTGTTTATAATGTTCCCACTTTCATTTCTGATTTAGTTATTTCCATCTTATCTCTTATTCTTTATTAGTCTAGCTAGAGGTTTATTAATTTTACTGATCTTTTAATACAAACAACTTCTGGATTTATCAATTCAATTTTTTTTCTATTCTTTATTTCATTTATCTCCACTCTAATCTTTCTTATTTCCTTCCTTCTGGTAGCTTTGGAAAACCTGGTAGCATATTGGTTAAGAGTTCGGCTGCTAATCAAAAGGTCAGCAGTTCAGATCCATCAGGCACTCCTTGGAAACCCTATGGAGCAGTTCTGTTCTGTCCTATATAGTCACTATGAGTCGGAATCTACTCGACGGCAAAAGGTTTGGGTTTTGGTGGTAGCTTTGGGCTTGATTTGCTCTTTTTTTTCTGGCTTCTCAAATTCTAGAATTAGATGATTGATTTCAGATCCTCTTTTTGGATGTAGGTGTTTACCACTATGAATCCCCCTGAGCACTTCCTTCACTGCATTCCGTAAGTTTTGATGTGTTGTGCTTTTATTTTCATTTGAGTCTAAGTACTTTCTGATTTCTATCTCGATTTCTTCTTTGACCCATTGATTGCTCAATGTTTTTGTTAGGTGCCTTCAAGTCGATTCTGATTCAAAGCGACCCTGTGTACAACAGAACTAAACCTGCCTAGCCCTGAGACATCCTCACAATCGTTGTTATATTTGAGCCCATTGTTGCAGCCACTGTGCCACTCCATCTCATTTAGGATAAGTGAAATGAAATCTTGACATCCTTGCTTCTAAGGAACTTTCTGGCTGTATTTTTTCCAAGATAGGCTTGTTCATTCTTCTAGCAGTCCATTGTATATTCAATACTCTTCACCAACACCAAAATTCAAAGGCGTCGATTCTTCTTTGGTCTTCCTTATTCATTGTCCAGCTTTCACATGCATATGAGGCGATTGAAAATACCTAATTCTGTTGGATGATACTTTAAATGAAATTTTTAAAACATTTTCTTACTTATTTTTATTACTAGTATAAAGAAATAAAATTAGTTATTGTACATTGATTTTGTATCCTGCAACTTTACTAAATTTCTTTAGTAATTCTAGTATATATATGTATAAACCAAACCAAACCCAGTGAGAACAGATAGAAGTACCTATAAAAACCAAAACCAAATCCAGTGCCGTCGAGTCGATTCCAACTCATAGTGACCCTATAGGACAGAGTAGAACTGCCTTATAGAGTTATTTATAAATACCTTAAGGTTTGCTAAAAAGTGTTTTATGTCATCTGCAAATATAAAAAAAAAATATTTCCTGCTCTCCCAACTGGATGCCTTAATTTTGTTGTACTACTTCATGTATTAGAACCACTAGTACAGTCTTGAATAGAATTGATGAAAACTGACAACTTTACATATTTATTTTCTGGTCTTTGTGAGAAAGCACTCAGTGTTTCATCACTAAGAATCATGTCAATTGTAGGTTTCTTATAAATGACCTTTATCAAATTAAATCATTTTCTTTCTCTTCAGGAACAAATACTGAATTTCATCAAAAGCTTTTTATGCATCTACTGAGAATCATGGTGTAGTTATTGTCCTTTATTTTCTTAATACCCATTGCCTTTGGGTCAATTCCTACTCATAGTGACCCTGTGGCACAGAGTAGAACTGCCCCCATAGGGTTTCCAAGGAGAAGCTGGTGGATTCCAACTGCCAACTTTTGATTAACAGCAGAGCTCTTCACCACTGTGCCACCAGGGCTTCATTTTCTTAATATCGCGTATTATATTTATTGTCTTATGTTAAACCAACTTTGCATCCCTGGCATAAATCTTACTTGGCTATGACCTATAATTCTTTTTATATATTGTTGGGTTCACTATGCTAATATTTTATTGAGTATTGTTCTGTCTATGTTTATGAGTTGTATTGGTTTGTACTATTCTTTTCTTGTGATGTCTTTTTCTGGCCTTGAAATGAGAGTAAATTTAACCTTAAAAAATAAGTTGAGAATTATTCTATTCTTTATTTTTCTGAAAGACTTTGTGTAGGATTGGCATTATTTATTTTTAAATATTTTATAGAATTCATCAATGAATCCATCTCGACCTTGGATTTTTTATGTGTGGGGGAGATTTTCCAATTTCTAATTCAGTTCCTTTACTTGTTATAGATCTATTGGATTTTGTATTTCTTCTTGAGTTATTTGTGGTCATTTTTATTTTTCCTCAGAATTTGTCCATTTCATGTGTCTACACATTTGGCATAGAATAGTTTATAACATTACCTTATATCTCTTTTAATTTCTGTTTGGTCAATACTAATGTCCTGTCTCTCATTCCTGATTTTGAGAATTTGTGTCGTATCTCTTCTTTGTTAGTTTAGATAAAGGTTTTAAATTCTGTTGACCTTTTTAAAGGAACAAGTCTTGGTTACATTGGTTTTATCTATTGTATTTCTGTTTTTTTTATTGTGTTTTAAGTGAAAGTTTACAATAGAAATTAGGTTCTCATATAAAAACTTATACACACATTGTTATGTGACACTAGTTGCTCTCCCTACAATGTGATAGCACACTCCTTCTCTCCGCCCTGTATTTCCCTCCTCCATTTAACCAGCTCCTGTCCCCCTCTGCCTTCTCATCCTTCCTCCAGACAGGAGCTGCCCACTTAGTCTCATGTGTCTACTTGAGCTAAGAAACACATGCCTCACCAGTATCATTTTATGTCTTATAGTCCAGTCTAATCTTTGTCCAAAAGTTGGCTTCAAGAATGGTTTTAGTTTGGGGCTAACAGAGGATCCAGGGCCCATGACCTCTTGGGTCCCTGAAGTCTCAGTCAGACCATTAAGTCTGGTCTTTCTACTAGAATCTGAGGTCTGCATCCCACTTTTCTTCTATTCCATCAGGGATTATCTGTTGTGTTCCCTGTCAGGGCAGTCATCGGTGGTAGCAGGGCACCATCTAATTTTTCCAGTCTCAGGCTGATGGAGTCTCTGGTTTATGTGACCCTTTCTTTCTCTTGGGTTCATATTTTCCTTGTATCTTTGGTATTCTTCATTCTTTTTTGCTCCAGGTGGGTTGAGACCAATTGATGCATCTTAGATGGCCGATTGCTAGCTTTTAAGACCCCAGACACCACTCACCAAAGTGAGATGCAGAACATTTTCTTAAATCACTTTGTTATGCCAATTGACCTAGATGTCCCCTGAAATCTTGGTTCCCAGACTCCCACCCCTGCTACTCTGTCCCCCAAAGTGTTTGGTTGTATTTAGAAAACTTCTTAGCTTTTGGATTAATCCAGTTGTGCTGACTTCCCCTGTATTGTGTGTTTTCCTTCCCTCCACCTAAAATAATCCCTGTCTACTAGCTAGTAAATACCCCTCTCTCTCCCTCCCTCCCCACCCTCATAACCATCAAAGAATATTTTCTTCTGTGTTTAAACCTTTTCTTGAGTTCTTATAATAGTGATCTCATACAATATTTGTCCTTTTGCCACTGACTAATTTCACTCAGCATAATGCCTTCCAGATTCCTCCACGTTATGTGATGTTTCATGGATTCACCATTGTTCTTCATTGTTGCATAGTATTCCATTGTGTGAATATGCCATAATTTGTTTATCCATTCTTCCTTTGATGGGCACCTTGGTTATTCCCATATTTTTGCTATTGTAAACAGGGCTACATAGATGAGAATATATGTATTAATGTGAAGGCTCTTATTTCTCTAGGATATATTCCAAGGAGTGGGATTGCCGAATCATATGGTAGTTCTATTTCTAGCTTTCTAAAGAAGCACCAAATTGATTTCCAAAGTGGTTGTATCATTTTACATTCCCACCAGCAGTTCCAGTCTCTCCACAATCTCTCCAACATTTAATAGTTTGTTTTTTCTTGGATTAATGCCGGCTTTGTTGGGTTGATATGGCATCTCGTTGTAGTTTTGATTTGCATTTATCTAATGGTTAATCATTGTGAGTGTATTTCTGTTTTTTATTTCTTTGTTTTCTCCTTGGATATTTATTACTTGCTTTTTTTCTGCTTCTTTGAGTTTACCTCACTCATTGTTTTTAATTTCTGAAAGTGGAAGTTTAGATCATTTGTTTAAGATCTATCTTCTTTTCTAATATAGGCGTTGAAAGTCACAAATTTCTACCTAAGTACAACTTTATCGAAGGATTTCTGGTGGCACAATGGTTAAGCACTTGAATGCTAACTGAAAGGTTGGTAGTTGGAACCAACAAGCTGCTCCATGGAAGAAAAAATCTTACCATCTGCTCATGTAAAGATTAAAAAAAAAAAAAGATTATAGCCTAGGAAATCCTCTGGGTCAGTTCTACTCTGTGATAAAATGTCTCTATGAGCTGGAGTCAACTCAATGGCACACAACAACAAGAAAAAAACACAGCTTTACCTGCATCCCATAAATTTTCACATTTTATGTAATAGTTTTCATTCAGTTCAAAATATTTCTAATTTTCCTTGTGATTCCCTTTTCGGCCTGTTGGTTTTTAGAAGTCTATCTTTTAATTTCCAAATATTTGGGGGATTTTCCAAATTTCTTTCTTAAGCTGAGTTCTATTTTAATTTCCTGGTTGCTATGGATTGAATTATGTCCTTCAGAAATATGTGTTGTCAATCCTAACCACTATACCTGTGGTTTTAATCCCATTTGGCAGTGGGATTTCTTTGTTTTGTCAGTGAGGCTGTATTCATGTATGATGTGTCTTAAATCAACCTCTTTTGAGATTTAAAAGAGCAGATTAATCAAGCAAGCAATTACAAAATGGAGGGGAGACTACATGACACATGACCACCCAGGAACCCAGGAGCAGAAGCTGAAAAGAGTCAAGGATGTCCCACCAGAGCCAATACAGAGAGAAAGCCTTCCCTTTCAGATGGTGTCCTGAATTTGGACTTCTAGCCTCCTAAACTGTGAGAAAATAAATTTGTTTGTTGAATCCTCCTAATTGTGGTATTTCTGTTATAGCAACACTAGATAACTAAGACAGAATTTGGTACCAGAGAGTGGGGTTCTGCTTTAATAAATACCTAAAATGTGGTAGTCTTTTTGGAATTGGGTAAAGGGTGGAGGCTGAAATAGTTTCATGGTGCCTAGTAAAAGCTTTCAATATCTTCTTCTTTGGCACTACTGGTTGGTGCATAAATTTGAAAGTGTCTTATTAATTGGTCTTCCGTGTAGGCATATAGATATTATCCTATCACTGACAGATTTGTACTTCAGAATAGATCTTGAATTTTTTTTTTTTATATAATGAATGCAATGCCATTCCTCTTCAATTTGTCATTCCTGGCATAGTAGATCATCAGTGCTCCTATGAAAGTTCAAGTTGAAGCTTAAAAAAATTAGGACAAGTCCAGGGGAGCCAACATATAACCTTGAGTATATTCCACCTGAATTTAGAGACCATCTCAAGAATAGATTTGATACCTTGAACACTAGTGATCAAAGACCAGATGAGTTGTAGAATGACATCAAGGGCATCTTACATGAAGAAGACAAGAAGTGATTAAAAATACAGGAAAGAAAGAAAAGACCAAAATGGGTGTCAGAAGAGACTCTAAAACATGTTCTTTAATGTAGAGTAGCTAAACTGAAAGGAAGAAATGATGAAGCAAAAGAGCTGAACAGAAGATTCCAAAGGGTGGCTCGAGAAGACAAAGTATTATAATGAAATGTGCAAAGATCTAGAGTTAGAAAACCAAGAGGGCAGAACATGTTCAGCATTTCTCAAGCTGAAAGAAGTGAAGAGAAAATTCAAGGCTTGAGTTGCAATACTGAAGGATTCTATGGGGAAAATATTAAATGATGTAGAAAGCATCAAAAGAAGATGACAAGAATATACACAGTCACTCTACCAAAAAGAATTGGTAGATGTTCAACAATTTCAGGATGTAATATATGATCAAGAACTGATGGTACTGAAGGAAGACGTTAAAGGTGCACTGAAGGCATTGGAAAAGGCAAGGCTCCAGGAATTGATTTTTATATCAATTGAGATGTTTCAAGAAACTGATGCAGCAATGGAGGTGCTCAGTTGTCTAGGTCAAGAAATTTGGAAGACAGCTATCTGGCCAACCAACTGGAAGAGGTCTATACTTGTGACCATTCCAAAGAAAGGTGATCCAGAAGAATGCTGAAATTATCAAACAATATCATAAACAAGTAAAATTTTGCTGAAGTTCCTTCAAAAGTAGCTGCAGCAGTACATCGACAGGGAACTGCCAGGAATTCAAGCCGGATTCAGAAGAGGATGTGGAATGAGGGATATCATTGCTGATATTAGATGGATTCTGGCTGAAAGCAGAGAATACCAGAAAGATGTTTACTTGTGTTTTGTTGACTGTGGAAAGTCATTGGACTGTATTGATCATAAAAAATTATGGACACCATTGCAAAGAATCGGAATTCCAGAACACTTAATTGTGCTCGTGTGGAACCTGTACATAGAACAAGAGGCAGTTGTTCTAACAGAACAAGAGGATACTGCATAGTTTAAAATCAAAAAGTTGTGCATCTGGCTTTTATCCTTTCACCATACTTATTCAATATGTATGCTGAGCAAATCCAAGAAGCTGCACCATATGAACAAGAAAGAGGCATCAAGGTTGGAGGAAGGTTCATTAACAACCTGAGATATGCAGATAATGCAGCCTTGCTTGCCAAAAGTGAAGAGAATTTGAAGCACTTATTGAAGACCACAGCCTTCAGTATAGATTACACCTTAACATAAAGAAAACAAAAATCCTCATAACTGGACCAATAAGCAACATCCTGATAAATGGAGAAAAGATCGTAGTTGTCAGTGATTTTATTTTACTTGGATCCACAGTCATCATACATGGAAGCAGCAGTCAAGACATCAAAAGATGCATTGCATTGGGCAAATCTGCTGCAAAAGACTTCTTTAAAGTGTTGAAAAGCAAAGATGTCACCTTGAGGACTAAGGTGTGTCTGCCCCAAGCCATGGTGTTTTCAATCGCCTCCTATGCATGGGAAAGCTGGACGGTGAATAAGGAAGACAGAAGAATTGATGCCTTTGAATTGTGGTGTTGAAGAAGAATATTGAATATACTATGAGCTGCCAAAAGAATGAACAAATCTGTCTTGGAAGAAGTACAACCAAATTGTTCTTTAGAAACAAGGATGGCAAGACTACATCTCACATACTTTGGACATGTTGTCACTTGGAGGGATAAGTCCCTGCCGAAGGACATCATGCTTGGTAAAGTAGAGGGTAAGGGAAAAAGAGGAAGACCCTCAATCAGATGGTTTGACACAGTAGATGCAACAATGGGCTGAAGCATAACAGCAATCGTGAGGATGGCACAGGACCAGGCAGTGTATCGTTCTGTTGTACTTGGGGTTGCTATGAATTGGAACCAACTCGATGGCACCTAACACCAAGAACAACAAAGGTGCTACTGCCTTTGGAGATCTCTGATTCAAAAACTATCTTGCTTCAGAATTTTGCCTAAATGCACATAAGACCCACTCCTTCCTCCCCTTCCCTGGAGTTTTTCATGCCCTCTTCCCCTTCGTATGGCTCCCTGTACCACTTGCCTCTGGAAAACCTCATGCTGTGGAAGACTACCCCTATTTGCAGCTGTCAGTGCCAGTGGCCCCAATAAATACCTTGTGCAATGCTATATCATGGTCATATCTTTTTTTCTTAATCAGCTTCAATTCCCTCAAACTCACTACAGTATCTATATAAAGTATTGTTTGAAAATTGTTGCATTAAAGAAATATCCTTCTGGTGGTTTCTTTTGTTGTGAGATATGATCATTCATAATCACTTAAGTGGCATATGCATATTATTACTATTATTATGGCTCTTAAGTCTAAATATCTGTTCCTAGTGAACCAGGTAGTGTTCTGAAAGGCAAAACTAAAGGCAGGATAAAAAAAAAAAAAGGCAGGATAGCCTTATTAAATAAGAAAAAAAAAATAGTGTTACTGCAAATACTTCTGCTCTGTGTTTATTAAGACCTTAAAGAAAAAAAAAGTTTTATCAGGTTACTCCTTACAAAACTGACGTTATTCATTCCTCTAAATTTTAACTACCTCGGAATATTTGATAGTGTTTCTGCCTTAAAAATACGTTGCTGTTGAATTGATTCTTACTCATAACGATCCTATAGGGCAGAGTAGAACTGTCCCACAGGGTTTCCAAGGAGTGGCTGGTGGATTTGAAATGCCGACCTTTCGATTAGCAGCCAAGCTCTTAGTCACTGAGCCGCCAGGGCTCCCTAGTTTAGTTTATTAATTTCACATGCATTTTTATAAAAATGCTTTAAATATTCATTATTAAATTATATTACATGGTTTGAATAAGATTAGAGAGCATGGGAAGTACCTACCAGTGAAGAATACATTGTGTGGTTATTCTTTTTTTGACTTGACAGCATGTTAAGAGTAAAACATCATAAAAATATGTTATGGAGTTTTTTCAAGTCTCTAATAAACTAGTTTTGATTTAGTTATTTTCAAAGTCAAAATTATTTTTATTTATGCTGTCATTTGGGGTGTGTTAGTAAGGTATAGCAAACCTTGGTGGCATAGTGGTTGAGAGCTACGGCTGCTAACCAAAAAGTCAGCAGTTCAAATCCACCAGGCACTCCTTGGAAACCCTATGCGGCAGTTCTACTCTGTCCTATAACGTCGCTATAAGTCAGAATTGAATGGATGGGGCAACGGGTTTTGTTTTTTGGTTTTTGGTTTTTTTTGGTTTTAGTAAGGTATATACAGAGACAAAAAATACAATTATAATTACAATTTTATTAATTTAAATTCTTGTTTGAATTGGAGGTTTTTAAAGTTAAAATCCAATTGCCATTCAGTTGATTCCGGCTCTTGGCGACCCCATGCATGTGAACACACTGGGCTGCTAACCAAAAAGTTGGAGGTTCAAGTTCACACGGAGGCATCTCCGAAAAAAAACTTGGTGATTACTTCCAAAAAATCAGCAGTTGAAAATTCTAGGGAGTGCAGTTCTACTCCGACACACATGGGGGTTTCCATGAGTTGGAGGTGACTTAATAACAAGGTTTTTTTTTTTTTTTTAACGTTGAAATACTGGTTTATTGAGGATTATGGAGCAAAGCCATTTTGTTTCTTCTTTTTTCCCTTGTTTCAAATTTAGGAGGTGAGTGTACACTTAATAAAAATAAAAATGAAACAAACAGAAACAACTTTTGGGAAAGTAGAATCTTGCAAAGCCGGGTTTTCATCCTAAACATTACTTTTAATTGTTCAGAATTAGATGTATGTGCTACCGGTTAAGGTTTTTCATTTGTTTTATTTTAAGTTTCAAGGTTACCTCAAGAAATCATGGTTTATCTGAGGGGAACACAGGAATTTAAGAAAAACAGGGCTGACTACACAGGTGATGGGTGTTAACTTGTAGTTTATTGAAGTGTTTCTCAAACTTTAGTATACAAAAAAAAAAGCATGCTTGTTAAAAGTGTAACTTCCTGAAATCTCTTGCTACAGATTTCTAATGAATCTGTTTGGAGCCCAGAAATGGATTTTTGACAAGCATCCCAGAAGTTTTCATGTGCATGGTCTTCCAATCCCAGTTTGAGAGCCACTGGTTTAATGGTTTGGGTATTGAGTTCATATTGGTTAAAAGGATTCTCACAGAATGCTATTAAAAAGTAGCATTGCCTTTCATTATGTCTCAGTGGGAGAAACTTGATTAATTACAGGAGTGACTAAACACTAATTTCTGTCAACTGTTACTTCTTTTAAAAATATTTGAGTGCTTACCACTTGCCAGGCAACGTTCTAGGAGTTAGGGATAATGCTATGAAGAAAAAATGCAAAAATCCCTGTCATTATAGAGTTTCATTTTAGTGAGGGGGATAGATAAAACAATAAAGGCATAATAAATATGCAAATTTTATATGTTAGAAGGTGTTAAGGGCTCTGAAAACAATAAAATAAAACAGGGACGGGATAGGGAGTATCGAGGTGGAAGTGCAAATGTAAAGACAGCGGGCAGAGAAGGCGTCTTTGAAAAGGTGAATTTTGAGACCTGAAAGAGATGATGGAATAAGCCATGTTTATATCTTGGGAAAAAGTACTCCAGGCATACCAAGAGCACTATGCTATTCAACAATAGCATGTCTTATTGATAGCAAAGAGACCTGTGTGGCTACAGCAGAGTGAACAAGGTGGACAGGTTTGAAAATGAGCTCAAAGACCTAACAGGTTGAGCAAGAGAGAAGGTCTTATAAGGACATGCAGGTCACTGTAAGAACTTTTACTTGGAGTGAGATGTAAAGTCATCGAGGTTTTGAGCAGTAAAGTGATGTAACTTGTCTGTTACATTTTATCAAGATCACTCTGGCTGCTGCTTTGAGTATACATTGAAAAAATGGAGAGGAAAGGGTGGAAGCAAGTTTAGGTGTTAGGTCACGGTTAAAGTTCCAGATATTGCAGCACTGTAGTGGCATTCCACCACCTGTGTGTCAGTTGGTGATACTTTGGTGGCTTGTGTGTTGCTATGCCACTGGTACTTCAAATACCAGCAGGGTAATCCATAGTAGGTAGGTTTCAGAGGAGCTTCCAGACTAAAAAAGACTAAGAAGAAAGGCCTAGTGATTTACTTCTGAAATTAGCCATTGAAAAGCCTATGAATTACAACAGAATACTGTATAACATAGTACTGGAAGATGAGCCCTTTAGGTTGGAAAACAGTCAAAATACACAGTGGCCACAACAACGGACTTGAGCATACCAACAATAGGTAAGATGGTATAGGACTTGACAATGCTTCATTCCACTATACATGGGGTCACTATGAATCAGTAACAACCCCATAGCAAGTAACAACAACAACAACATAGTAGCATTAATCAGTATTAATATCATGACTGAGCCGATCTCTCTTATAGTTGCAATTCAAACTAGTCAACCAAAGTAGAATTTAAAATGAAAAAAAATTGGGACTTGGTATGTTAGATAATGTAGAATTCAATTCTGTTTGTACTATATGAAACATTTAATCTTAAAAAAAATTATAAAAGCCTTAGATTAGCCTAACTCTGAAACAGCTAACCACTGGCATATTGCTCTGTTATGCACAGAGAAGAATACATACTGATAGACAATCTTGCAAGTTGCCACTGAAAATATCTTCAAGTTGTAGGAATATGATATCAACTTAAATTTGACAGGCCTATGTCATGGAAGACAGGTATTATCATCACAAAATCAACAGCATTTCAGTAACATCATTGATTCTCAGGATTATGCATTTCAGCATCTGGGTCTGCAAAGATGAAGTCGGCCTCAGAAGTACTATAGCTTGGAAATGACTTCATTGAGCTGCAATGCAGATGGATTAATTCCAGTACTGTAATGTCAACATAGTTGTACATTGGCTACATCACAATCTTCATTACTGTGGTCTGGATCAAGTTGTGATGAAGTAATTTCCCTTGAGTTTAGCACTTAGAAAACCTATAGAGCAATCTCCTTGGACTTGACTTGAGAGCAGCCTTCCATTCCCCTACCGTCAAGTAAATTGGCTTTTATCAGTTGCACATGGATATCTATGATTTGGAAGACTTTCAAATGAGATCCATATGGTTTATGGCACTCTATGCCCAAACAATTGGATGCATGAAATGAGATTTTTTTTTTGACACAGGTG
Source organism: Elephas maximus indicus (assembly GCF_024166365.1). Classification (NCBI taxonomy): domain Eukaryota; kingdom Metazoa; phylum Chordata; class Mammalia; order Proboscidea; family Elephantidae; genus Elephas; species Elephas maximus. Next base: position 87,536,399 of record NC_064846.1, read on the forward strand.
ATGGAATTAATAACAAATGATATAATGCTGAATGTGAATGCCACCTTAGGGACTAAGGTACGCCTGACCCATGCCATGGTATTTTCAATCACCTCATATGCATGCAAAAGCTGGACAATGAATAAGGAAGACCGAAGAAGAACTGGTACTTTTGAATTATGGTGTTGGTGAAGAATATTGGGTATACCACGGAATGCCGGAAGAATGAGAAATTTGTCTTAGAAGAAGTACAGCCAGAATGCTTCTTGGAAGCAAGGATGGCAGGACTTCATCTCACATACTTTGGACATATTATCAGGAGGGAACAGTCCGTGGAGAAGGACATCATGCTTGGTAAAGTAGAGGGTTAGCAAAAAAGAGGAAGAGTCAATGAGATGGATTGACACAGTGGCTGCAGCAATAGGCTCAAGCATAACAGTGATTGTGAGGGTTGCTCAGGACTGGGCAGTGTTTCGTTCTGTTGTACATAGGGTCGCTACGAGTCAGAAACAACTCAACGGCACCTAATGACAACAACAACGTGCCAAACAATTGGGTGAATGAAATTAGATTCCATTTCTTTTTTTTTTTTTTTTTATAATAACTTTTATTAAGCTTCAAGTGAACGTTTACAAATCCAATCAGTCTGTCACATATAAGTTTACATACATCTCACTCCCTACTCCCACTTACTCTCCCCGTCTTGAGTCAGCCCTTTCAGTCTCTCCTTTCTTGACAATTTTGCCGGCTTCCCTCTCTCTCTATCCTCCCATCCCCCCTCCAGACAAGAGTTGCCAACACAATCTCAAGTGTACAGCTGATATAATTAGCTCACTCTTCATCAGCGTCTCTCTCCCACCCGCTGACCAGTCCCTTTCATGTCTGATGAGTTGTCTTCAGGGATGGTTCCTGTCCTGTGTCAACAGAAGGTCTGGAGAGCATGACCGCCGGGACTCCTCCAGTCTCAGTCAGACCATTAAGTTTGGTCTTCTTATGAGAATTTGGGGTCTGCATCCCACTGCTCTCCTGCTCCCTCAGGGGTCCTCTGCTGAGCTCCCTGTCAGGGCAGTCATCGATTGTGGCCGGGCACCAACTAGTTCTTCTGGTCTCAGGATGATGTAGGTCTCTGGTTCATGTGGCCCTTTCTGTCTCTTGGGCTCTTAGTTGTCATGTGGGCTTGGTGTTCTTCATTTTCCTTTGCTCCAGGTGGGTTGAGACCAATTGCTGCATCTTAGATGGCTGCTTGTTAGCATTTAAGACCCCAGACGCCACATTTCAAAGTGGGATGCAGAATGATTTCATAATAGAATTATTTTGCCAATTGACTTAGAAGTCCCCGCAAACCATGTTCCCCAGACCCCCGCGCTTGCTCCGCTGAGCTTTGAAGCATTCATTTTATCCCGGAAACTTCTTTGCTTTTGGTCCAGTCCAATTGAGCTGACCTTCCATGTATTGAGTGTTGTCTTTCCCTTCACCTAAAGCAGTTCTTATCTACTGATTAATCAATAAAAAACCCTCTCCCACCCTCCCTCCCTCCCCCCCTCGTAACCACAAAAGTATGTGTTCTTCTCAGGTTTACTATTTCTCAAGATCTTATAATAGTGGTCTTATACAGTATTTGTCCTTTTGCCTCTGACTCATTTCGCTCAGCATAATGCCTTCCAGGTTCCTCCATGTTATGAAATGTTTCAGAGATTCGTCACTGTTCTTTATCGATGCGTAGTATTCCATTGTGTGAATATACCACAATTTATTTACCCATTCATCCGTTGATGGACACCTTGGTTGCTTCCAACTTTTTGCTATTGTAAACAGAGCTGCAATAAACATGGGTGTGCATATATCTGTTTGTATGAAGGCTCTTGTATCTCTAGGGTATATTCCGAGGAGTGGGATTTCTGGGTTGTATGGTAGTTCTATTTCTAACTGTTTAAGATAACGCCAGATAGATTTCCAAAGTGGTTGTACCATTTTACATTCCCACCAGCAGTGTATGAGAGTTCCAATCTCTCCACAGCCTCTCCAACATTTATTCTTTTGTGTTTTTTGGATTAATGCCAGCCTTGCTGGTGTGAGATGGAATCTCATCGTAGTTTTAATTTGCATTTCTCTAATGGCTAATGATCGAGAGCATTTTCTCATGTATCTGTTGGCTGCCTGAATATCTTCTTTAGAGAAATGTGTGTTCATATCCTTTGCCCACTTCTTGATTGGGTTGTTTGTCTTTTTGTGGTTGAGTTTTGACAGAATCATGTTGATTTTAGAGATCAGGCGCTGGTCGGAGATGTCATAGCTGAAAATTCTTTCCCAATCTGTAGGTGGTCTTTTTACTCTTTTGGTGAAGTCTTTAGATGAGCATAGGTGTTTGATTTTTAGGAGCTCCCAGTTATCGGGTTTCTCTTCATCATTTTTGGTAATGTTTTGTATTCTGTTTATACCTTGTATTAGGGCTCCTAGGGTTGTCCCAATTTTTTCTTCCATGATCTTTATCGTTTTAGTCTTTATGTTTAGGTCTTTGATCCACTTGGAGTTAGTTTTTGTGCATGGTGTGAGGTATGGGTCCTGTTTCATTTTTTTGCAAATGGATATCCAGTTATGCCAGCACCATTTGTTAAAAAGGCTGTCTTTTCCCCAGTTAATTGACACTGGTCCTTTGTCAAATATCAGCTGCTCATACGTGGATGGATCTATGTCTGTGTTCTCAATTCTGTTCCATTGGTCTATGTGTCTGTTGTTGTACCAATACCAGGCTGTTTTGACTACTGTGGCTGTATAATAGGTTCTGAAGTCAGGTAAGGTGAGGCCTCCCACTTTCTTCTTCTTTTTCAATAGTGCTTTGCTTATCCGGGGCTTCTTTCCCTTCCATATGAAATTGGTGATTTGTTTCTCTATCCCCTTAAAATATGACATTGGAATTTGGATCGGAAGTGCGTTAAATGTATAGATGGCTTTTGGTAGAATAGACATTTTTACTATGTTAAGTCTTCCTATCCATGAGCAAGGTATGTTTTTCCACTTAAGTATGTCCTTTTGAATTTCTTGTAGTAGAGCTTTGTAGTTTTCTTTGTATAGGTCTTTTACATCCTTGGTAAGATTTATTCCTAAGTATCTTATCTTCTTGGGGGCTACTGTGAATGGTATTGATTTGGTTATTTCCTCTTCGGTGTTCTTTTTGTTGATGTAGAGGAATCCAAGTGATTTTTGTATGTTTATTTTATAACCTGAGACTCTGCCAAACTCTTCTATTAGTTTCAGTAGTTTTCTGGAGGATTCCTTAGGGTTTTCTGTGTATATAATCATGTCATCTGCAAATAGTGATAACTTTACTTCTTCCTTGCCAATCCGGATACCTTTTATTTCTTTATCTAGCCTGATTGCCCTGGCTAAGACTTCCAACACGATGTTGAATAAGAGCGGTGATAAAGGGCATCCTTGTCTGGTTCCCGTTCTCAAGGGAAATGCTTTCAGGTTCTCTCCATTTAGAGTGATATTGGCTGTTGGCTTTGCATAGATGCCCTTTATTATGTTGAGGAATTTTCCTTCAATTCCTATTTTGGTAAGAGTTTTTATCATGAATGGGTGTTGGACTTTGTCAAATGCCTTTTCTGCATCAATTGATAAGATCATGTGGTTTTTGTCTTTTGTTTTATTTATGTGATGGATTACATTAATGGTTTTTCTGATATTAAACCAGCCTTGCATACCTGGTATAAATCCCACTTGATCAGGGTGAATTATTTTTTTGATGTGTCGTTGGATTCTATTGGCTAGAATTTTGTTGAGGATTTTTGCATCAATGTTCATGAGGGATATAGGTCTATAATTTTCTTTTTTTGTAATGTCTTTACCTGGTTTTGGTATCAGGGAGATGGTGGCTTCATAGAATGAGTTGGGTAGTATTCCGTCATTTTCTATGCTTTGGAATACCTTTAGTAGTAGTGGTGTTAACTCTTCTCTGAAAATTTGGTAGAACTCTGCAGTGAAGCCGTCCGGGCCAGGACTTTTTTTTGTTGGGAGTTTTTTGATTACCGTTTCAATCTCTTTTTTTGTTATGGGTCTATTTAGTTGTTCTACTTCTGATTGTGTTAGTTTAGGTAGGTAGTGTTTTTCCAGGAATTCATCCATTTCTTCTAGGTTTTCAAATTTGTTAGAGTACAATTTTTCATAATAATCTGAAATGATTCTTTTAATTTCATTTGGTTCTGTTGTGATGTGGTCCTTCTCATTTCTTATTCGGGTTATTTGTTTCCTTTCCTGTATTTCTTTAGTCAGTCTAGCCAATGGTTTATCAATTTTGTTAATTTTTTCAAAGAACCAGCTTTTGGCTTTGTTAATTCTTTCGATTGTTTTTCTGTTCTCTAATTCATTTAGTTCAGCTCTAATTTTTATTATTTGTTTTCTTCTGGTGCCTGATGGATTCTTTTGTTGCTCACTTTCTATTTGTTCAAGTTGTAGGGACAGTTCTCTGATTTTGGCTCTTTCTTCTTTTTGTATGTGTGCATTTATTGATATAAATTGACCTCTGAGCACTGCTTTTGCTGTGTCCCAGAGGTTTTGATAGGAAGTATTTTCATTCTCGTTGCTTTCTATGAATTTCCTTATTCCCTCCTTGATGTCTTCTATAACCCAGTCTTTTTTCAGGAGGGTATTGTTCATTTTCCAAGTATTTGATTTCTTTTCCCTCGTTTTTCTGTTATTGATCTCTAGTTTTATTGCCTTGTGGTCTGAGAAGATGCTTTGTAATATTTCGATGTTTTGGACTCTGCAAAGGTTTGTTTTATGACCTAATATGTGGTCTATTCTAGAGAATGTTCCATGTGCGCTAGAAAAAAAAGTATATTTTTCAGCAGTTGGGTGGAGAGTTCTGTATAAGTCAATGAGGTCAAGTTGGTTGATTGTTGTAATTAGATCTTCCGTGTCTCTGTTGAGCTTCTTACTGGATGTCCTGTCCTTCTCCGAAAGTGGTGTGTTGAAGTCTCCTACTATAATTGTGGAGGTATCTATCTCGCTTTTCAGTTCTGTTAAAATTTGATTTATATATCTTGCAGCCCTGTCATTGGGTGCGTAAATATTTAATATGGTTATGTCTTCCTGATCAATTGTCCCTTTTATCATTATATAGTGTCCTTCTTTATCCTTTGTGGTGGATTTAAGTTTAAAGTCTATTTTGTCAGAAATTAATATTGCTACTCCTCTTCTTTTTTGCTTATTGTTTGCTTGATATACTTTTTTCCATCCTTTGAGTTTTAGTTTGTTTGTGTCTCTAAGTCTAAGGTGTGTCTCTTGTAGGCAGCATATAGATGGATCGTGTTTCTTTATCCAGTCTGTCACTCTCTGTCTCTTTATTGGTGCATTTAGTCCATTTACATTCAGGGTAATTATAGATAAATAAGTTTTTAGTGCTGTCATTTTGATGCCTTTTTATGTGTGTTGTTGACAATTTCATTTTTCCACATACTTTTTTGTGCTGAGGCGTTTTTCTTAGTAAATTGTGAGATCCTCACTTTCATAGTGTTTGACTTTATGTTAGTTGAGTCGTTACGTTTTTCTTGGTTTTTGTCTTGAGTTATAGAGTTGTTATACCTTTTTGTGGTTACCTCATTATATACCCCTATTTTTCTAAGTAAAAACCTAACTTGTATTGTTCTATATCGCCTTGTATCACTCTCCATACGGCAGTTCAATGCCTCCTGTATTTAGTCCCTCTTTTTGATTATTGTGATCTTTTACCTATTGACTTCCATGATTCCCTGTTATGTGTATTTTTTTTTAATTAATCTTAATTTGTTTGTTTTTGTGATTTCCCTATTTGAGTTGATATCAGGACGTTCTGTTTTGTGACCTTGTGTTGTGCTGATATCTGATATTATTGGTTCTCTGACCAAACAATATCCTTTAGTATTTCTTGTAGCTTTGGTTTGGTTTTTGCAAATTCTCTAAACTTGTGTTTGTCTGTAAATATCTTAATTTCGCCTTCATATTTCAGAGAGAGTTTTGCTGGATATATGATCCTTGGTTGGCAGTTTTTCTCCTTCAGTGTTCTGTATATGTGGTCCCATTCCCTTCTTGCCTGCATGGTTTCTGCTGAGTAGTCAGAACATATTCTTACTGATTCTCCCTTGAAGGAAACCTTTCTTTTCTCCCTGGCTGCTTTTAAAATTTTCTGTTTATCTTTGGTTTTGGTGAGTTTGATGATAATATGTCTTGGTGTTTTTCTTTTTGGATCAATCTTAAATGGGGTTCGATGAGCATCTTGGATAGATATCCTTTCGTCTTTCATGATGTCAGGGAAGTTTTCTGTCAGAAGTTCTTCAACTATTTTCTCTGTGTTTTCTGTCCCCCCTCCCTGTTCTGGGACTCCAATCACCCGCAGGTTATCCTTCTTGATAGAGTCCCACATAATTCTTAGGGTTTCTTCATTTTTTTTAATTCTTTTATCTGATTTTTTTTCAGCTATGTTGGTGTTGATTCCCTGGTCCTCCAGATGTCCCAGTCTGCATTCTAATTGCTCGAGTCTGCTCCTCTGACTTCCTAGTGTGTTGTCTAATTCTGTTATTTTATTGTTAATCTTTTGGATTTCTACATGTTGTCTCTCTATGGATTCTTGCAACTTATTAATTTTTCCAGTATGTTCTTGAATAATCTTTTTGAGTTCTTCAACAGTTTTATCAGTGTGTTCCTTGGCTTTTTCTGCAGATATCCTAATTTCATTTGTGATATCATTAAGCATTCTGTAAATTAGTTTTTTATATTCTGTATCTGATAATTCCAAAATTGTATCTTCATTTGGGAAAGATTTTGATTCTTTTGTTTGGGGGGTTGGAGAAGCTGTCATGGTCTGCTTCTTTAAGTGGTTTGATATGGATTGTTGTCTCCGAGCCATCACTGGGAAACTAGTTTTTCCAGAAAATCCGCTGCGTGCAGTCCAAATCCCTGCGGGACGGTTCCCCGGCTCGGATGCTGCTCTTTCTGCTCCAAGATCAGTCACTGCCTCCCAGGGACTTCTCCTAACGGCTGCGTCCCACGCCGCCCGTGGAACCGGCTAGTCCCCCTCCCGGGGTTAGTTCAGGGGGGTGGAGCAGGTCTCTGTGCTTGTGCCGTACCTGACTGGTACGCTGGCTCCAGGCTCTGGAAACAATCGCTGCTTCCCCGTATTAGTTCGTTCTCCGTCTCTAAATCTGTGTTTGTTGTTCAGGGTTCGTAGATTGTTATGTATGTGATCGATTCACTTGTTTTTCCGTGTCTTTGTTGTAAGAGGGATCCGAGGTAGCGTCTGCCTAGTCCGCCATCTTGGCTCCGCCCCTCCATTTCTTTTTTAACACAGGTGATGGAATTAATAACAAATGATATAATACTCCATGTGAAGACCTTAAAGTTCTGAGAGGCACAAGGTGGCTATAATTTTAGTATTGCTTCTTCCTCCTTTGCAGGAAAGTCACACCTTTGCTGAGTCATTCCTATCACTCAGATTCCAAGTTCTCAAAAAGAGTTGGTACAGGGTTCATGCTTAAAATTCAACAGTGAACAGTGAAATTCAAGGTATAAGTGATAAAGTTAGAATTTAGTGTTATGATAACTACTGAATCTCATAATTTTAATCTATATGTGCCATATTTTAGTTTCTCAGAGAAGAGTTGAAGATCTGCAATGTCAAACTTAAATAAAAATACATAAACCCCAGCTGGACATGTTGTTGTTGTTGTCAGGTGCCATCGAGTCAGTTCTGAATCATAGCGACCCTATGCACAACAGAACAAAACACTGCCCAGTCCTGTGCCATCCTTACAATCCTTAGGCTTGAGCTCATTGTTTCAGCAACTGTGTCAATCCACCTTGTTGAGGGTCTTCCTCTTTTCTGCTGACCCTGTACTCTGCCAAGCATGATGTCCTTCTCCAGGGACTGATCCCTCCTGAAAACATGTCCAAAGTATGTAAGATGCAGTCTCGCCTTCCTTGCCTCTGCACTTCTTCCAAGACAGATTTGTTTGTTCTTTTGGCAGTCCATGGTATATTCAATGTTCTTTGCCAACATGACAATTCAAAGGCGTCAACTCTTCTTCAGTCTTCCTTATTCATTGTCCAGCTTTCACATGCATATGATGTGATTCAAAATACCATGGCTTGGGTCAGGTGCACCTTAGTCTTCAAGGTGACATCTTTGCTCTTCAACACTTTGAAGAAGTCCTTTGCAGCAGATTTAGTCAATGCAACGCGTCTTTTGATTTCTGGACTGCTGCTTCTGTGGCTGTTGATTGTGGATCCAAGTAAAATGAAATCCTTGACAACTTCAATCTTTTCTCCATTTATCATGATGTTCCTTATTGGTCCAGTTGTGAGGATTTTTGTTCTCTTTATGTTGAGGTGCAGTTCACACTGAAGGCTGTGGTCTTTGGTATTCATTAGTAAGTGCTTCAAGTCCTCTTCACATTCAGCAAGCAAGGTTGTGTCATCTGCATAATGATGGGTTGTTAACGAGTTTTCCTCCAATCCTGATGCCCCGCTCTTGTTCATATACTCAGCTTCTCTTATTATTTGCTCAGCATACAGGTTGAATAGGTATGGTGAAAGAATACAACCCTGAGGCATAGCTTTCCTGACTTTAAACCAATCAGTATCCTCTTGTTCTGTCTGAACAACTGCCTCTTGATCTATGTAAAGGTTCCTCATGAGCACAATTAAGTGTTCCCATTCTTTGCAACGTTATCCATAGTTTGTTATGATCCACACAGTCGAATGCCTTTGCATAGTCAATAAAACACAGGTAAACATCCTTCTGGTATTCTCTGCTTTCAGCCAGGGTCCATTTGACATCAGCAATGATGTCCCTGGTTCCACGTCCCCTTCTGAAACCGGCCTGAATTTCTGGCAGTTCCCTATCAATATACTGCTGCAGCCATTTTTGAATATTCTTCAGCAAAATTTTGCTTGCGTGTGATATTAATGATATTGTTCTATAATTTCCACATTCAGTTGGATCACCTTTCTTGGGAATAGGCATAAACATGTATCTCTTCCAGTCAGTTGGCTAGGAAGCTGTCTTCCATATCTCTTGGCATAGATAAATGAGCACCTCCAGCGCTGCATCTGTTTGTTGAAACATCTCAATTGATATTCCATCAATTCCTGGAACCTTGTTTTTCGCCAGTGCCTTCAGAGCAACTTGGACTTCTTCCTTCAGTACCATTGGTTCTTGATCCTATGCTGCCTCTTGAAATGGCTAAACATTGACTAATTCTTTTTGGTATAAAGACTGTGTGTATTCCTTCCATCTTCTTTTGATGCTTCCTGCGTCGTTAAATATTTTCCCCATGGATTCCTTCACTATCGCAACTAGAGGCTTGAAGTTTTTCTTCAGTTCTTTCAGCTTGAGAAACACTGAGTGTGTTCTTCCGTTTTGGTGTTCCATCTCCAGCTCTTTCCACATGTCAGTATAATACTTTACTTTGTCTTTTCGAGAGGCCTTTGAAATCTTCTGTTCAGTGCTTTTACTTCATCGATTCTTCCTATTGCTTTAGCTGCTCAACGCTCAAGAGCAAGTTTCAGAGTCTCCCCTGACATCCATCTTGTTTTTTTCTTCCTTTCCTGTCTTTTCAGTGACCTCTTGCTTTCATATATGATACCCTTAATGTCATTCCACAACTCGTCTGGTCTTCAGCCACTAGTGTTCAATGCGTCAAATCTATTCTTCAGATGGTCTCTAAATTCAGGTGGGGTATACTGAAGGTCATATTTTGGCTTTCGTGGACTTGCTCTTATTTTCTTCAGTTTCAGCTTGAACTTGCATATGAGTAATTGATGGTCTGTTCCACAGTCGGCCCCTGGCCTTGTTCTGACTGATGATATTGAGCTTCTCCATCGTCTCTTTTCACAGATGTAGTCAATTTGATTTCTGTGTGCTCCATCTGGTGAGGTCCATGTGTATAGTTGCTGTTTGTGATGATGAAAGAAGGTATTTGCAAAGAAGAAGTCGTTGGTCTTGCAAAATTCTATCATTCGATCTCCAGCATTATTTCTATCACCAAGGCCGTATTTTCCAACTACTGATCCTTTTTCTTTGTTTCCAACTTTTGCATTCTAATTGCCAGTAATTATGAATGCATCTTGATTGCATGTTTGATCAGTTTCAGACTGCAGAAGCTGATAAAAATCTTCTATTTCTTCATCTTTGGCCCTAGTGGTTGGTGCCTAAATTTGAATAACAGTCATACTAATGGATCATCCTTGTAGCCGTATTGATATTATCCTATCGCTGACAGCGTTGTACTTCAGGGTACATCTTGATACGTTCTTTTTGTTGATGAATGCAACACCATTCCTCTTCAAGTTGTCATTCCCGGCATAGTAGACTATATGATTGTCCGATTCAAAATGCCAATACCAGTCCATTTCAGCTCACTAGTGCCTAGTATATCGACGTTTATGTGTTCCATTTCATTTTTGACTATTTCTAATTTTCCTAGATTCATACTTTGTACATTCCATGTTCTGATTATTAACGGATGTTTGCAGCTCTTTCTTCTCATTTTGATTCGTGCCACATCAGCAGATGAAGGTCCCAAAAGCTTTACTCCATCCACGTCATTAAGGTCGACTCTATTTTGAGGAGGCAGCTCTTCCCCAGTCATCTTTTGAGTGCCTTCCAACCTGGCGGGCTCATCTTCCAGCACTATATCAGACAATGTTCTGCTGCTATTCATAAGGTTTTCACTGGCTAATGCTTTTCAGAGGTAGACTGCTGGGTCCTTCTTCCTAGTCTGTCTTAGTCTGGAAGCTCAGCTGAATTCTGTCCTCCATGGGTGACACTCCTGGCATCTGAATACTGGTGGCATAGCTTCCATCATCACAGCAACATGCAAGCCCCCAGAGTATGACAAACTTACAGACACGTGGGCACAGCTGGACATACAAACTGATTTTTCAAGTATGTTTCTTTTTTAAAAAATTTCCATAAACAACATTCCCAGGTACCTCCCATACTACATTAAAATCTGCAAAAGCTGGAATCTGTGTAAGTAAGAAACCTGTCAGAGAATAAAAACTGTATTATTTTACACTAACTAAAACAAGCGAGAGAAAAGTGGTAAGACCGCACCCTGTTAAAGGTGGAAAACTTACGAGACCTGGAAATACGTGGCTGTCCTTTAGAGTTCTGGCTTTCACAAGTTTCACTATATTTTTATCAGAGACCAAGTTGAAAGTGCCTGTCTTGCTGGTGTTAGTTGCTGTCGACTCAATTCCAACTCGTGATGAGCCCACATGTTAGAGAGTAGAATGCTCCATAATGCTTTCTTGGCTGTAATCTTAAGGAAAGCAGATTGCCAGGCCTTTCCCTCTGTGGTACTACTGGATGGATTCCAACCACCAACCTTTAAGTTAGCAGTCAAGCTCAAACCATTTGTGCCATCTAGAGACTTGCAGGGATTGTAAACAAATTAAACAAACATAACAATTGTTTGATCACCTATATATATTAAATTAAAGATTAAAGAAAAAAAAAGATTCAGGTTATTTGCCAACGCTGAAAATTGAAAGGAAAAGATAGTACAGTGTAATATAAAATGATCAGCCCTGTTATATTAGAGTCTTGACTGAACATTAGCTGTCAGAATGCAGGCATTCCCTAGGTTTCCATAGCTGCTTTTGGAATGCATGTGTTTATAAGGACAGAATTGTACATGATCTAACACAGAAATTTTTTTACTTTGAGTTCCTAGTGGAAAAAATTATAGTATTTTTAGTTTGCTCCTACAATAATATTATTAGCAAGTTAATACTATTCTTCCTATTTTACCAGTGAGAAAACTAAAACTCAGAGGTTACATAACTTGCCCAAGATCAAATAGTTGGTAAATGGTAAAATCAGGATTCAAAATCAGTCACCTTGCCACTAGAGTCTATTTCTCTAAACCATATGTTACAGAAATTATTCACACAGTTGTACATTATGGACCTTGCCAACATCTTTCAGTTAATTATCATTCTGGCAAATAGTTTCTCTCTACTTAAATCTTAACAAATCTTGATTTATTAATAGTTGAAAGCAGCATATGCAGGAGACCACAAATATGATGATTGCCTTGTACAATATTTTGATTATGCTAAAATTGTTTGTAAACCTCTAACTGTTGGCAGTCAACTAATTTGTAGGTGCAACAGTTTTTGTCTCCTTAATGAGAATATTAACTTACCTATGCCATATTTATGTTGCCTGATGAAACTCAATGCTTTGTGAGTAAGTAGTCTAGCAATTTCCCAGATTGATTATTTAGAAATTACTGGGACAAGCAATAAACATTTAGTGAATGCCTATTATTCAGAATACGATATTCTAGCTATAGTATATAACACAATGTAGTGTATAATACAATGACAAAGAGATTGAATCACATCCCAGAAGGAACTGAGTATCTTGAGAGATTAGACTTCTAGAAAAAGAGATCTGTGATGTAAATAAGAACATGAAAAGTGTTAAAATAGAGGCATAAAGCGCTATGTGAGTTCAGAAAAAGTAGAGATTAGATTTAGATAGGTTGATCAAGAATGAGTTCGTGCAAGAGGGGGGAATTTGACCAGAGACTTAAAGGATTAATCCAATTGAGAGGCAGAGCTAGGTAAAAGACCATTACATTTGGAAGGAACAACATGAACAAAGACATAAAAGCAAAATAAAAAACAAGTGCAGAGTCTGTTTGTAGAAATGTAAATAATCTGATTTAATTAGAACATAGTCTATGTGAGGGGGAACAATGGAGAAATAAAAATGGAAAGGCAGATTGGGCCTAGAATGCTATCCTAGGGTGCTTGGACTTTGTCTTTTAATCAGTAAAGTATTATCAAAGAGTTTTGAGCATAGAAGTGATATGATTACAGCTGTGCTTTAGGAATTAAGCATCTCCAATTTGGTTACAGTGACTAAAATAACTACATCTGGTAATTTTTGTCATTACTATGAACAGATGGGATTGACCAATCTGCAACTGAGCCACAGTTTATTACTAAACTAAAAGAACAGAAGCATTTAGACAAAGGTAGTCAAATTAGTAGTGGGAGTTTGAAACTGCCCATATCTTTGAAAAACAAATACTGAAGCACAGCTGAATCCCATTAGCTCTAAAATCTACTTTTGCAGTTCTCTAATGTTTGTGTATGTAGAATTTGCAACTTAGTGTATTTACCTGTGCACTTTCATCCAACTTTTCAAAATAGTTTTGTATCTAGTCGCTTTTGATACTGACAACATCCTTATGAGGTAGGTAGGCAGGCATGATTATTCTTAGTTTATAGTCAAGGAGATGGAGACCTGAAGAGGTTAAGGGGCTTGTCAGAAATCATCCAATTTCTTACCATCAGGGCTGGGTCTAAAGTCAGATTTCTGTGCTTTTAGTCCGATATATATGTATATTTCTATCACACAAAAATGTCACTTCCTCCAGTAGAAAACTATACTCTTCAGCATACTTACAAACATGCAAAATCCAAATATAAACCAGTTTCCAAATATTTAATGTAGCATAAACAAAATTAATTGAATGGGTTTTTACCTCTTAACCTGAATGTTTAAACATTGTGTTGACATAGATTTAGTGTCTACTTTCCATGGGTTGTTTCAAAGAATCATTTGAAGATTTAACTGTCTATTGAAATCACCATAGCAAATTAGCCATGACAGGTTAAGATGAATAAACACCATGCAAAATGAATTGGATATTGGGCAATTTTACAGTTATATTGATTGGGTGAAATAATCCTTTTCAGGCCATTTATCTAAATTATCCAGATTAGCTGTCTTCATTTATCAAGTGGTCTGTATAATTGTTAAATCTTCAGCTCATTTTGTACCATGTGGACACAGTTGAAGTTGCATTTTATGCTCTGCATATAGTGAAAAAATATATTTTTTAATAAGGGAGCTGGCAGAAACTGTGTGGAATTGGTACAAAACTTTGAACAATGGTGGCATTCTTCCTCTTAGAGCGCTGTGTACAGATGCTGATAAAGAAATACTCATTGACCTCTTTTTCTGGCAGTGGTTTCAAAGCAGCTGAACTGATTGTTGAAGTGATACCTATGACCAGCCAACAAACTCATAAAGGAGTTGAGGCTTATCTTTGTCATTTCTATCTTCTTTGTTAATCCTATGCCCCTTCTCCAGGGTCTCTTTCTCCCAGAGACCCGTTATTCTCAAGCTATTTTAATCCAAACCAATCTTACAAACTCAATTTTTCTCAGTTAAGATCTGATTATGTTTTTGCTATTATAAATATCTACTTTAGAACCAGGACCTATAACTCAAGCCATCAGTAAAAGTATTATATTTGAGGATGGAAGGTAGATTTCTACTACTTCTCTGTCATCACAATGCATAGACATTTTACCAACTGATTGGCTCAACTGATACCAAGTGTACGTTTGAATTGGTGACTGGAATGTCAAGTCGTTCATTCCTGAAGATCTGGAACATTAGTAGTCCTGCTTGAATTGGGTTGTTGTAGTTTTTGTTTATTTATTTATTTGCTATTGTGAATAAAACTGAAATGACCATAAGTGTGCATATGCCTGTTCATGTCATTATTTTTAGGTCTTTAGGTCATATACCCCCCACGCATCTGTGAGTTTGTTGTACTGTGGGGGGTTGGATGTTGCTGTGATGCTGGAAGCTATGTCACCAGTATTCAAATACCAGCAGGATCACCCTTGGTGGACAGGTTTCAGCTGAGTTTGCAGACCAAGACAGACTAAGAAGAAGGGCCTGGTGGTTTATTTCTGAAAAAAATTGGACAGTGAAAACCTTATGAGTACCAGTGGAACATTATCTGACATAATGCCAGAAAATGAGCCTCTCAGGTTGGAAGGCACTCAAAATATGACTGAGCAAGTGCTGCCTCCTCAAAGCAGAGTCGACCTTAATAACATTGATAGAGTTACGTTTTCAAAACCTTCATTTGCTGACGTGGCACGACTCAAAATGAGAAAAAAAAGCTGCAAACATCCATTAATAATAGGAACATAGAAGGTATGAAGTATGAATCTAGGAAAATTGGAATTGTCAAAAATGAAATAGAATGCATAAACATCAATATCCTAGGTATTACCAAGCTGAAATGGACTGGTATTAGCTATTCTGAATCAGAAAATCATATAGTCTACCATGCCAGGGATGACAAATTGAAAAAGAGTGACATCGGAGGAGTGGCATTGCATTCATTGTCAAAAAAGAATATTTCAAGATCTATCATGAAGCACAATGCTGTCAGTGATACAATAATATCCGTACGCCTACAAGACAGACCAGTTAATACGACTATTATTTAAATTTATGACTCAACCACTAAGACCAAAGATGAAGAAATTGAAGATTTTTACCAACTTCAGCAGTCTGAAATTGATCAAACATTCAATCAAGATGCATTCATAATTACTGGTAGTTGGAATTAGAAAGTTCAAAACAAAGAAGAAGGACCTATAGTTGGAAAATATGGCCTTGGTGATAGGAACAATGCCAGAGATAGCATTATAGAATTTTGCAAGACAAATGACTTCTTCATTGCAAATACCCTTTCTAACAACATAAACAGAGACTATACACATGGACCTTGCCGGATGGAATACACAGGAATCATATCAACTATATCTGTGGAAAAAGACAATGGAAAAGCTCAATATTATCAGTCAGAACAAGGCCAGGGGCTGACTGTGGAACAGGCCATGAATTGCTCATATGAAAGTTCAAGTTGAAGCTGAAGAAAATTAAAACAAGTCCACAAGAGCCAAAATACAATCTTGAGCATATCCCATCTGAATTTGGAAAGCATCTCAAGAATAGATTTGATGCACTGAACACTAATGACTGAAGATCAGACGAGTTGTGGAATGACATTAAGGACATCATACATGAAGAAAGCAAGAGGACATTAAAAAGACAGGTGAGAAAGGAAAGACCAAAATGGGTGTCAGAAGAGACTATGAAACTTGCTCTTGAATGTAGAGTAGCTAAAGCGAATGGAAGAAATGATGAAGTAAAGGAGCTGAACAGAAGATTTCAAAGGGCTGCTCAAGAAGACAAAGCAAAGTACTATAATGACATGTGCAAAGACCTAGAGTTAGAAAACCAAAAGAGAAGAACATGCTCTGCGTTTCTCAAGCCGAAAGAAGCAAAGAAAAAATTCAAGCCTCTGGTTGCAATATTGAAGGATTCTATGGGCAAAATACTGAATGACACATCAAAAGAAGATGGAGGAACACAGAGTCACTGTACCAAAAAGGATTGATCTGTGTCCAATCTTTTCAGGAGGTAGCATATGATCAAGAACAGATGTTACTGAAGGAAGAAGTCCTAGCTGCACTGAAGACATTGGTAAAAAACAAGGCTCCAGGAATTGATGGAATGTCAATTGAGATATTTCAATAAATCAATGCAGAAAAAATTCAAGACTCTAGTTGCAATATTGAAGAATTATATGTGGAAAATATTAAATGACTTAAGAAGCATCAAAAGAAGATGGAAGAAATATACAGAGTCTCTATACCAAAAAGAATTGGTCAACGTTCAAAGATCTCCGGAGGTGCCATATGAGCAGGAACCACTGGTACTGAAGGAAGATGTCGAAGCTGTACTGAAGGCGTTGGCAAAAAACAAGACTCCAGGAATTTACAGAATACCAATTGAGATGTTTCAACAAATGTATGTAACACTGGACGTACCCACTCGTATATGCCACGAAACTTGGAAGACAGCTACCTGGCCAACACATTCCCAAGAAAGGTGATCCCACCAAATGTGGAAATTATGGAACAATGTCATTAGTATCACATGAAAGTAAAATTTTGCTGCAGATCATTCAAAAATGGCTGCATCAGTATATCAGCAGGGAACTGCCAGAAATTCCAGCCAGATTCAGAAGAGGACTTGGAACCATGGGATATCATTGCTGATGTCAGATGGATCCTGGCTGAAAGCAGAGAATACCAGAAGGATGTTTACCTGTGTTTTATTGACTATACAAAGGCATTCGACTGTGTGGATCATAACAAATTATGGAAAACATTGCGAAGAATAGGAATTCCAGAACACTTAATTGTGCTCATGAGGAACCTTTACATAGCTCAAGAGGCAGTTGTTCAAACAGAACAAGGGACTACTGAGTGGTTTAACGTCAGGAAAGGTGTGCATCAGGGTTGTATCCTTTCACCACATTTCACCTACATTTGGTGGGATTACCATATTTATTCAATCTGTATGCTGAGGAAATAATCCGAGAAGCTGGGCTATATGAAGAAGGACAGGGCATCAGGGTTGAAGGCTCATTAACAACTTGTGCTATGCATATGCACAACTGTGCTTGCTGAAAGTGAAGAGGCCCTAAAGAACTTACTGAAGAAGATCAAGGACTACAGCCTTCAGTATGGATTATACTCCAACATAAAGAAAACAAGAATTCTCACATTGGACCAATAAGCGACATCATGATAAATGGAAAAAAGGTTGAA
This sequence comes from Elephas maximus indicus, assembly GCF_024166365.1. Taxonomy (NCBI): domain Eukaryota; kingdom Metazoa; phylum Chordata; class Mammalia; order Proboscidea; family Elephantidae; genus Elephas; species Elephas maximus. The sequence continues at coordinate 87,553,865 of NC_064846.1, forward strand.
GTTGTCAAGGATTTCAGTTTACTTGGAGCCACAATCAACACCCATGGAAGCAGCAGTCAGGAAATCAAAGGATACATTGCATTGGGCACATCTGTTGCTAAGGACTAAGGTGCACATGACCCAAGCCGTGGTGTTTTCCATCACCTTATACACATGTGAATGTTGGACAAAGAAAAAGGAAGACCGAAGAAGAATTGCCACCTTTGAATTATGGTGTTGTTGAAGAATATTGAATATATAATGGACTGCCAAAAAAACAAACAAATATTTCTTGGAAGAAGTACAGCCAGAATGGTCCATAGAGGCAAGGATGGAGAAACTTCATCTCACATACTATGGTCTTTTTATCAGGAGGGATCTGTCCCTGGAGAAAGACATCATGCAGCACAAAAGAGGAAGACCCTCTATGAGACACAGTGGCTGCAACAATGGGCTCAAACATAACAATGGTTCTGAGGATGGCGCAGGACCTGGCAGTGTTTCTTTCTGTTGTACATAGGGTTGCTTTGAGTCGGAATGGACTCAATGGCACCTAACAAGAACATCAAGAAGCAAAAACTCTCTGTGAAAGAAGTTGAGTAAACACGGGCAAAAGCTATATTATCAGAGTATTCATCATATTTGAGTATTCCAGCTAGAGGCAGAGAAGTTATGGAAGTCAGAAGGCAACTTCATGGACAGAGTGAGTTTTATGCAGGACTTTGAATAATCTAAGCAGGACAATGGTAGTATAGTGTAGAAGGATAGCATGGTTGCAGTACTGAGTAGTTCTGTATGAATGCAGCAATAAAACTTTTTCTATGTCGTTTCAAAATTGTGTGATGTAGTGGGGTTGGGGTTGTGTGGAGGTGGGATTTAATGTTTATTTCTGTTAGTTTTTTGATGTTATGTATAAAAAATGTACATTTTATTCGTTTTTGCAACACTTTCACCTGTTATCTTACTGTGGCAGAGACTGCTTATGCCTAGTATTTATTTTTCCTTTGTTCTATTTTAATAGAACTTCTGGCTGTCTGTTATAAAGATTACATTTTCCAGTCTCTCTTTAAGATAGATTTGGTCATGTGACTAATAATGGGCAAAAAACATTCTCAGTGGAAATTCTAGGTAGCGTGGTGTAGCAGCTTTCTTAAAAGACAGCTGGCACACACTCTTCATCCCTATTTCTTCTTTATCCTTTCATCCTTCCTGCTGGCTAGAATTCACACATGATGGCTTGAGGATAGAGTCATTACATACTGAAGCATTAGGAGGGGAAGAGCCTGGGTCCTTGAAGAATTTATGAGTCAGATTTTCCACACGGGCCTTGGACTGCCTATCTTCACACTTTTACATGAGAGAAAAATAGACCTCTAACTCACTTAAGCCACTATTTTTCAAGTACATATTACTCAGCAAACTTAATCCTAATTGAACATAAGAATTCTTGGGTTGTATCTCATAAGGGGGTAGAACCACTTCCAAGCTGTTTTCACCATAACATTGCGAAGTATGTCCTGCTATTTAATAGCAAAGATGCTGAAAAACTGGCTGGGTTCAAATCCTAGCTGTGGCTTTGCTAGCAAATTACTTACATTCTCTGAACCTCAGTTTTCTCATTTATAAAAAGGCATTTTAATAACACCTCCCCCCTGAATTTTTTGTGTTAAATAAATAAGAAAATGACTATAAAAAGTTCTATATATAGTAAGATAAATAAACATTATCTAATAGCATTACTGGTTTTCTACACCGCCTCTTGATCTATGTACTACATACTTCTAGCAGTCTGGCCATCATACAGAAGAATCACAATAATTGCTTTTGCCTGAAAGTTATAGTTAGAACACATTAGAATTATTCTGGTAACATGCCTCATGACACACCATCATATGTATGAGGATTTTTTTATGACATCCTTTTTAAAACCATTTAACATGCAAATGTTCTTTATTTTGTAATTCCTGACATGTTTTATAAAAAGCATTGTAGAATTGATCTTAATTTTGAATTTTTAATTCAGAGTTGCTCTATTTTCCTGACCTCCTGTTCAGTGCCTATTTTTCTTATTATAAGAGATCACTGTAGTGTGATAGAAATAGTATCTTATCACCTTCATTCAGTTGCCATTGAGCATCACTACTGTATCATTCAGCAGTTGCTGTATCACCAAATCTCAGCAAGGTGAGATAACAAGTGGCTTTCAACCATCACCTGAATTTACTTGTTGTTTGTTTCAATGCTATTTTAAAAATAGGTTTTTCAGCTTCTATAAAATACATATGAGGACCAGAACTGAGACAAGGACAGTAGAAGAACCCAAACACTAAAACAATATGCTGTTACCAAATCACTCTACTGAATTAATGATATAAAAATACGTGTTATCATTTGTTGCTCATTATAATTATTACTCTACTTCACTGTGTTTTTTTTTTTTTACCCATAAACTATTTGCATCTAATTTTAGATGTAGCGTTTAAGTGTAACGAGTGTTTTAGGAAAAAGATGTTATTTTACTGTGCTTACCACGTAGTTTTTTTTTACCACATGGTTTTAAGTATTGTTATAACCTATGTGATAGAGCCTACGTAATAGAGTGGCTGTACGTTGGAATTGGAGAAATCTAGTTTCCATTTATGGATATATCACTTACTATTTGCATGAGTTTATTTGCATGATATTTACAGTGGAGTGCCTTGGGCTCAGTACTCAGTCATCTTTTCTTCCATTTCTATACTTTTTTTTTAATTAATTTTTATTAAGCTTCAAGTGAACATTTACCATTCCAATCAGTCTGTCACATGTAGGTTTACATACATCTTACTCCCTTCTCCCACTTGCTCTCCCCCTATTGAGTCAGCCCTTTCAGTCTCTCGTTTCTTATTGATTCTCCCTTGAAGGAAACCTTTCTTTTCTCCCTGGCTGCTTTTAAAATTTTCTGTTTGTCTTTGGTTTTGGCAAGTTTGATGATAATATGCCTTGGTGTTTTTCTTTTTGGATCAATCTTAAATGGGGTTCGATGAGCATCTTGGATAGATATCCTTTCGTCTTTCATGATGTCAGGGAAGTTTTGTGTCAGGAGTTCTTCAACTATTTTCTCTGTGTTTTCTGTCCCCCCTCCCTGTTCTGGGACTCCAATCACCCGCAAGTTATCCTTCTTGATAGAGTCCCACATGATTCTTAGGGTTTCTTCATTTTTTTAAATTCTTTTATCTGATTTTTTTTCAGCTATGTTGGTGTTGATTCCCTGGTCCTCCAGTAGTCCCAGTCTACATTCTAATTGCTTGAGTCTGCTCCTCTGACTTTCTATTGCGTTTCCAATTCTGTAATTTTATTGTTAATCTTTTGGATTTCTGCATGCTGTCTCTCTATGGATTCTTGCAACTTATTAATTTTTCCACTATGTTCTTGAATAATCTTTTTGAGTTCTTCAACAGTTTTATCAGTGTGTTCCTTGGCTTTTTCTGCATTTATCCTAATTTCATTTGTGATGTCTTTAAGCATTCTGTAAATTAGTTTTTTATATTCTGTATCTGATAATTCCAGGATTGTATCTTCATTTGGGAAGGATTTTGATTCTTTTTTGGGGGGGGTTGGAGAAGCTGTCATGGTCTGTTTCTTTATGTGGTTTGATATGGACTGCTGTCTCCGAGCCATCACTGGGAAACTAGATTTTCCAGGTAATCAGCTAAAAAAAAAATGCAGTCAGATCCCTATCTGAATTCTCCCTCTGGCTCCGGGTATTCAGATGTTAATGCAGCCACCTGGGGAGGGTGGGGGAGGGATCAGAGAGCTGGGAGTGTAGCACCACAGAATATAGAGCTGAACACCGCGTTCACAGTCCGCCCCTGTCCGCCAAAATCCGGGCGGGACAGCTTCCCGGCTAGGACACTGTTTTCCCTGCTCGGAGACCAGTCACTTCCTCCCTGGGACTTCTCCGTCCGGTGCGCGGCACCACTCGTGCGCACTGGGTGGGCGTGTCCCGCACGAACGGGTGGGCCCGCCCCCAGGGTCTATTCAGGAGAATATAATTGGACCCTGTGCACGTGCGGGAGGGGCGCGAGAATATAATTGGACCCTGCGCTCGCACCCCTCCTGCGCGTGCGCCCAAATCCCAGCAGGACGGCTCGCAGGCTGGGACGCTGCTTTCCTCCGTCGAGACTCGTGCGCACTGGGTGGGCGTCACCTGCACGACCAGGTCGGCCCGCCCCCTGGGTCAATTCAGGGGAATATAATTGGCCCCCGCACTCACGCCCTGCCCGCACGCGCGCCCTAATCCCAGTGGAATGGCTTCCCGTCTGGGATGCTATTTTCCCCGCTCTGAGACCAGTCACTTCTGGGGATTTCTCCTTCCAGTTCGCCACGCCGCACGCGCGGACTGGGTGGGCGTCCTCCCCCACGAATGTGTGGGCCCCGCCCCGGGGTCGCTTTAGGGAAATATAGCTGACCTCCCCCCGCTCGCGCCCCGCCCGCTTCCTGCCAAACTCCCGGCGGGACGGGTCCCCAGCTGGGACGCTGTTCTCCCCGCTCCAATATCAGTCACTACCTCCTGGGTGCTTCTCCCTCCGGCTGCGCCACTACGTCGCCCGCGCCAACCAGCTAGACTTCCTCCCGGGATGGGTTCGGGGGGGAAGGGCTGGGCCCCCCGTCTGTGCCGTCTGCCCCCCTGGGCTCTGCCCCAGATCCGGCTCCAAAGGTCACCTGCCTGGTACGCTGGCTCCTAGTTCTGAAAACGGTCGCTGTCAGCCCGTATTTGTTCGTTTTCCGTCTCTAAGTCTGTGCTTGTTGTTCAGAGTTCGTAGATTGTTATGTATGTGATCGATTCCCTTGTTTTTCCGAGTCTTTGTTGCAAGAGGGATCCGCAGCGGCGTCCACCTAGTCCGCCATCTTGGCCCCGCCTCTATACTTCTTTGCTCTGGTGACTTCACCTAATCTCATGGCTTTAAATACTGTATGATGATTACCAAAAATTTATATATCCAGTTCAAACTTCTCCCCTGAATTACAGACTTGTATCTACTCTTGCTACTTGACATCTCCAACTGGATGTCTAATAATCATTTTAAATTTAACACATCCAAAAATGAACTTCTGACCACCTTATTCCCCCTAAAAAATTTGCTCCACCTGCGATTTGCTCTGTCTTAGCTAACAGCAATTCCATCCTTCCAGTTGCTCATGCCTCAAACCTTATATTCATCCTTAACACATCCTTGACTTTATTTTCATACCCCACATTCAGTTCATCTTCAAAATGTATCCAGGGTATGACTACTTCTTACCGCCTCCAATGGGACCACCATGCTTTATGTCACAATCAGCTCTTGTCTGAATTATTGTAGTAGCCTCCTAATTGATCTCTTTCCTTATGTCATTGCACTTTTAAAGTGTCTGATCTGTTCAGCACCCAGAATGATCCTTTAAAAATAAAAGTCAAACTACATCAGTCCTCTGTTCAAAACCCTGCAATAACTTCCCATTTCACTTAAAGTAAAAGCCTAGTCCTTATGATGGCCTACAAGGACCTACACTGTGTCATTATCATCACCTCGTCCACATTACTTCTCTGATTTCATCTCCTACTACTTTTCCCCTCACACACTATTTTCCTTCCACAATAGCCTTGTTACTTCTCCTTGTACACGTCAGGCTTGCTCCCACCTCATGTCCTTTGCACTGGGTGTCTCCTCTGACATGACTACTTTTTCCCAGTATATCTGCATAAATAACTATGTCATCTCCTTACTTTTTTAATTTAATGTTACCTGTTCAGTTACATCTTCCTTGATCATGCTGTTAAAATTGCAATTCTTCCCTCTATATTTCTGACACTCTTTATCTTGTTTTACGTTTGTACATATCACTTATCACCTTATAATGGACTACTATATTTCACTCATTTTTGTAGATATGACACTCCACTAAAATGTAAGCATCATGAGAATTTTCTTGTGTTTCATTTGCTGATATATTCCCACTGCCTAGAATATTTCCTGTCAGAGATTAGGCTGCCAGTAAATATTGGATGGATAAAATAAAGAATGTGTAATAGAGATAATATTAGCACCTACATCATAGGGTTGTTATGAGGACTAAATGAGATAATGGATGCAGAGTGACTGGCATTCAAATATGTTTATTATTATTAACAGTAATACATAGAACAAGTAACTTTATATAACTTCAGGGATTTCCCAAATCCTTAAATACATTCTTCACTGTTTGCCGATATTTAGTGTTTTCTCATTAAAAATGCTTTATATACTACATATGTTTACCAGCTTTGCCATCTACCAAAATGCAAACAACCTGTGAGGGGTAAAATATTAACACTTATCATTGATATACATCATAGTGTGAATGGCTAGACAGGAGCCTTCACACTAAGAAAGAGCTGCCATCTATGGTGCCTAGAGTAGAGTGTAAACATCATACAAGTGGAGGGCTGTGCCATCAAGAAAGGGAATGCTTACAAATAGTAGCCATGGGCTGGTGAAGACATCTAATTACATGCCTTTTATTGGTTCTGTCATGGGTGTAATTTAAGGTGGTTCATATCATTCCCAGACTGAAACTCCAAAATGTGTAAGCCTAAAATCCAGGAGGGATCAGTCCCTGGAGACGGACATCATGCTTGGTAAAGTAGATGGTCAGTGAAAAAGAGAAAGAGTCTCAAGGAGATGGAGTGACTCAGTGGCTGCAACAATGAATTCAAACATAGCAATGGCTGTGAGGATGGCACAGGACTAGGCAATGTTTCATTCTGTTGTACATGGGTCGCTATGAGTTGGAACTGACTCAATTGCACCTAACAACAACAAATAAACAGGAAAGATCTTAGAAGACTGTTATGAACGAGAAGGCACAAATTCTAATGTGGTCAAGGCAGTAGTAACTTATAATCTCCAAATAACTTGGGTCTTTTTTGAACAAAACTTTCTTTCCATCAGTAATGCATAACAACTCCAGGAACATTCCCTTCCCTTCCTGTCAAATGAAAACACTTCCATGCTGACTGTATGCAAAACCATACACCACAGAAGTTTTTCATTTCAAAATATACATGCTACCAGAAAAGTATACTCTCTTGTTGTAGCCCATTTAAAGCAAACAAACAAAAAAGAAAACAAAACAAACAAAAAACAAGCCTAACTGATGAAAAACAAGAGACACGATCTCTAATATTTTCCATGTTCCCCATGTTTCAAAACACAGCAAAAAAATTCTACCAACCATTTTTAGAAGAAGTGAGCTCAATCATTCTTAAACTTTTCAAAAAACAGAAGAGGAGAAAACATTTCGTAACTCACTCTATGATACTAGCATTACTATGATACCAAGGGTAGACAAAGACACCACAAGAAAAGAAAACTAAAGACCAATATCCCTTATGAATATAGATGCAAAAATAATCAACAAAATATTAACAAACCTAATCTAAAAGCATATTAAAAGGTTAATATATCATGATCAAATGGAATTTATCCCAGGATTGCAAGGATGGTTCCACATTAGAAATTCAATCATGTAACCTCACATTAATAGAATGAAGGAGAAACACACACACACAAGATCATCTCAATCAACAAAAGAAGGAATTTAACAAAATTCAACAACCTGTAATGATAAAAAAAACTTCAGAAACCTAAGAATAGAAGGGAAATTCATCAATATAGCAAAAAACAAACTCATTGCTGTCTAGTAGATTTCGACTCATAGCAACCCGATAGGACAAAGTTGAACTGCCCCATAAGGTTTCTAAGAAGCGGCTGGTGGATTTGAACTGCCAACCTTTTGGTTAGCAGCCAAGCTCTTAATCACTGCACCACCAGGCCTCTAATATGATAAAGAGCACATATAAAAAGCCTACACATAACATCATATTCAATGGAGAATGACTGAGAGTTTTCCTATTAAGATCAGGAACAAAACAAGAATTCCCTCTCTTACCACTGCTATTTAATACTGTACTGGAAGTTCTAGTCAGAGCAATTAGGAAATAAGAAAGAAATAAAAGGTATCCAAATCAAGAAGGAAGAAATAAAACTATCCCTTTTTGCAGATGACGTGATCCTGTTATAGAAGACCCCAAAGAATTCACAAAAAAACTTGTAGAGCTTGTAAATGAATTCAGCAATATGGCAGGATACAAGGTCAGCAAAAAAAAATCAGTCAAATTTTTATACAGTAGCAATAAGCAATCTGAAAATAGAATCTAAAGAATAAAATATCTAGGAATAAGTTTAACCAAGGAAGTGAAAGATGTGTACACTAAAACTTTATAAAACATTATTGAAAGAAATTATAGAAGACCTAAATAAATGGAAGGACATTTCATGTTTATAGGTCTGAAGTCTCAAAATTGTCAAGATGTCAATACTACCTAAAGTAATCCATAAAATCAATGCAATCCCAATCAAACTTCCAACAGCTTCTTTGCAGAATTGGAAAAGGCAATCCTCAAATTTACATGGAACTGCAAAGGGCCCCCCAAATAAAACAATCTTGAAAAAGAAGAACAAAGTAGGTGGATTCACCATTCCTGGTCTCAAAACATACTACAAAGCTATAATAATCAAATCGGTCTGGTACTGATAAAATGATAGACATAGAGACCAATGGAATAGAACTAAAACTCCAGAGATGAACATGAACATATAGTCAATTGATTTTTTTTCCCAGGGGTACCAAGTCCACACAATGAGGAAAGAACAGTCTCTTTAATAAATGGTGTTGGGACAACTGGATTTCCACATGCAAAAGAGTGAACCTGGACCCATACCTCACCCCATACATGAGAATGAACTCCAAATGGGTCAAGAACCTAAGTGTAACAACTAAAACCCCAAAAACTCTTAGAAGAAAACATAGGGTTAATGCTTTAGGACATAGTTTTAACAATAGATTCGTAGATATGACTCTGAAGCATGGGCAACGAAAAACAAAATAAATAAACAGGACTTCACCAAAATGAAAAACTTTTTGTATAACAATGGACTTTTTCAGCAAAGTGCAGAGACAACCTACAGATTGGGAGAAAAAAAATTTGAGAACCATATATGAGTAAGGGTTTAATATAAGGAATATGTAAAAAATCTCAACACCTTATCAACAAAAAAAGAAAAAAACCCAATCCAAAAATAGACAAAAGACTGGAAAAGTCATTTCAACCAAGAAGATATACAAATGGTCAACAAGCACACGTTCAACCTCATTAGCCATTGTTGTTGTTTTAAGACTCTGTCCAGTAGGTTCGATCTCATAGCAACCCTTTATATACGAGAACAGAACACTGCCCGGTCCTGTGCCATGCTCACAAATTTTGCTATGTTTGAGCCTCTTTTTGCAGTCACTGCATCAATTCATGTCTTTTAGGGTCTTCCTGCTTTTTGACTGACCCCCTATTTTACCAAGCATGATGTCCTTCTCCAGGGACTGGTCCCTCCTGATAAGATGTCCAACGTACATGAGACAAAGTATTACCATCCTTGCTTCTGAGGAGCATTCCGGCTGTACTTCTTCCAAGACAGATTTGTTCATTCTTCTGGAAGTCCATGATATATCCAATATTCTTCACTAACACCATAATTCACATGCGTCTGTTCTTCTTCAGTCTTCCTTATTCATTGTCCACCTTTCGCATGCATATGAGGCTATTAAAAATACCGTGGCTTGGGTCAGGTGACCTTAGTCCATAAAATGGTATCTTTGATTTTTAACATTTTAAAGAGGTCTTTTGCAGCTCATTTGTCCAATGCAATATTTTGTTTGATTGCTTTTTTTAATTTTATTTTTATTGTGCTTTAATTAAAAGCTTACAAATCAAGTCAGTCTCTCATACAAGAATTTATATACACCTTGCTATGTATTCCTAGTTACTCTTCCCCTAATGAGACAGCATGCTCCTTCTCTCCACCCTGTATTCCCCACGTCCATTCAGCCAGCTTCTGTCCCCCTCTGCCTTCTCGTCTCCCCTCCAGACAGGAGCTGCACACATAGTCTCACGTGTCTACTTGAGCCAAGAAGCTCACTCCTCACCAGTATCATTTTCTATCTTATAGTCCAGTCCAATCCCTGTCTGAAAAGTTGGCTTTGGGGATGGTTCCAGTCTTCGGTTAACAGAAGGTCTGGGGGCCATGACCTCCGGGGTCCTTTCAGTCTCAGTCAGACCATTAAGTCTGGTCTTATTACGAGAATTGGAGGTCTGCATCCTACTGCTCTTCTGCTCCATCACGGATTCTCTGTTGTGTCCCCTGTCAGGTCAGTCATTGGTTGTAGCCAGGCACCATCTAGTTCTTCTGGTCTCAGGCTGATGTAGTCTCTGATTTATGTGGCCCTTTCTGTCTCTTGGGCTCATAATTATTTTGTGTCTTTGGTGTTCTTCATTGTCCTTTGCGCCAGGTGGTTTGAGACCAATTGATAAATCTTAGATGGCCACTTGTTAGTGTTTAAGATCCCAGACGCCACTCTCCAAAGTGGGATGCAGAATGTTTTCTTAATATATTTTATTATGTCGATTGCCCAAATGTCCCCTGAAACCGTGGTCCCCAGACCCCCAACCCTGCTACTCTGGCCTTCCAAGTGTTAGGTTTATTCAGGAAATTTCTTTGCCATTGGTTTAGTCCAGTTGTGCTGACTTCTTCTTTATTGTGTGTTGCCTTTCCCTTCACCTAAATTAGTTCTTGTCTATTATCTAATTAGTGAACCCACCTCCCTCCCTACCTCCTTCCCCCCTCTCGTAACCATCAAAGAATATTTTCTTCTCTTTTTAAACTATTTCTTGAGTTCTTGTAATGGTGGTCTCATACAATATTTGTCCTTTTGCATTCGTTTGATTTCTTGACTGCTGCTTCCATGGACATTGGTTGTGGATCCAAGTAAAATGAAATCCTTGACAATTTCAATATTTTCTCCGTTTATCATAATGTTGCTTGTTGCTCCAGTTGTGAGGAATTTTGGTTACTTTATCTTAAGGTGTAATCCATGTTGTGGGCTGTAGTTTTTGATCTTCATCAGTAAGTGCTTCAAGCCCTCTTCACTTTCAGCAAGCAAGGTTGTGTCATCCGTATATAACAGGTTTGTTAATGAGTCTCCCTCCAATCTTGAAGCAGTGTTCTTCATATAGTCCACCTCCTAGGATTGCTTGCTCAGCACACAGATTGAATAAGTATGGTGAAAAGATACAACCTGGACACACACCTTTCCTGATTTTAAACCACACAGTGTCCCCTTCTTCTGTTAAAATGACTGCCTATTGGTCTATGCACAGGTTCCACATGAGCACAATTAAGTGTTCTGGAATTCCCGTTTTTTGCAATGCTATCCATAATTTGTTATGATCTGCACAGTCGAATGCCTTTGCATGTCAATAAAACACAGGTAAACATCTTTCTGGTATTATCTGCTTTCATCTAAGATCCATGTGACATCAGCAATGATATCCTCTTCTGAATCTGGCTTGAATTTCTGATAGTTTCCTGTTGATGTACTGTTGCAACCATTTTTGAATTATCTTCAGCAAAATTTTACTTGAGTGTGATATTAATGATAATTTCCGTATTCTGTTGGATCACTTTTCTTTGGAATGGGCAGAAATATGGATACCTTCCAGTTGATTGGCCAGGTATCCATATTTACTGGCATAGATGAGTCAGTGCTTCCGGCATTGCATTAGTTTGTTGAAACATCTCAATTGGTATTCCATCAATTCCTGGAGCTTTGTTTCTCACCAATGCCTTTAGTGCAGCTTGGGCTTCTTCCTTCAATATGATCAGCTTTTGATAATATGCTACCTCCTAAAATGGTTGAATGTCAACCAATTCTATTTGGTACAGTGACTCTGTGCATTCCTTTCATCTTCTTTTGATGCTTCCTGTGTCGTTCAATATTTTGCCCATTTACAAAAAACCCATTGTCGTTGAGTCGATTCCGACTCATAGTGACCCTATATGACAGAGTAGAACTGCCCCATAGGGTTTCCAAGGATTTGAACTGCCAACATTTTGGTTAGCAGCTTGAGCTCTTAACCACTGTGCCACCAGGGAGAGGCAAATCAAAATCACAATGAGATATCACTTCACCCCTATTAGGATGACAAAGATAAAAAAAAATGGAAAACAACAAATGTTGGTGAGGATGTGGAGAAATCAGAAGGCTCGTCCATGGTGGGAATACAAATGATACAGCTGCAGTGGAAAAGAGTTTGGTGGTTCCTCAAAAAGTTAAACACATAACCCAGAAATTCTACCTCTAGCTGTATACCCAAGAGACTTGAAGGCAGAGATGCAAGCAGACACACGTACATCAATGTTCATTGCAGTACTAGTTACAATTCTAAAAGGTAGATAAAACCTAATTGTCCATCAACAGATGAATGGATAAAAAAAATTTGTTACATGCATTCAATTCAATATTACCAAGCCATAAAGAAAAATGAAGTCTTGATACATGCTACAACAAAGAATTATAGATGAACCTTGAAAACATTATGCTAAGTGAAGTAATTCAATCACAAAAGGACAAATATAGTATAATATTAGTTACATGAAATATCTAGAATAGGAAAATGTATAGAGACCAAAGATTATTAGTGGTTACCAGCAGAGTAAAGGAGGGGGAAATAGTGAAACATTGTTTAGGAAGCATTGAGTTTCTGTTTATAGCGATGCAAAATTTGGCAAAAATATTGATGATAGTTGCACAAGTCAGTGTCACTAAATTGTACAAGTGAAAAAATCTTGAATTGGCAGATGTTGTGCTATATATATCTTTACAACAACAACAACAAAAAAGCCCATATCTAGAAAAGGACTTATATCTGGAATATACAAGGAACTCTTAAAATTCAACAGTAAGAAATGAAACAGTTAAATTAGAAGATGGGAAAAAGATATGAAGAAGATATACAGATGGCAGATAAGCACATGTAAATTATTGAAGAAAAAGCACAAAAGCAAGAGGCCTCACACTACCTGATATCAGAACGTACTCTATAGCCATGGTAGTCAAAACATCCCGGTACTGGTACATCAACAGACATGCAGGCCAACAGAATGGAATTGAGATCCCAGATATAAATCCATCCACCTACAGTCAGCTGATCTTTGACAAAGGACCAAAGTCTATAAATGGAGAAAAGACAGTCATTTTAACAAATGGTGCTGGCAAAACTGGATGTCCACCTGTAAAAAAAATGAAACAGGACCATATCGCATACCATACAAGAAAACTAACGCAAAAGGGATAAAAAACCTAAATATAAAACCTAAAACAATAAAAATCATGGAAGAAAAAATAGGGAAAACACCAGGGACCCTAATACAAGATGGAAATATAAACCATGACTAATAGTGAAGAAACATCAGAAGACAAACTAGGTAACTGGTGTCTTAGTGCTGCCGTAACAGAAATACCACAAGTGGATGGCTTTATCAAAGAGAAATTTATTTCCTCACAGTAAAGTAAGCTAAAAGTCCAAATTCAAGTATCAGCTCCAGGGAACTCTTTCTCTTTCTGTCAGCTGTGGAGGAAAGTTCTTGTCCTCAATCTTCCCATTGTTGAGGAGCTTCTCAGGCACAGGGACACCAGGCCCAAAGGACATGCTCTGCTCCCGGTGCTGCTTTCTTGGTGGTATGAGGTCCCCAAATCTCTGTTTGCTTCCCTTTCCTCTTATCTCTTGAGAGATAGAAGGTGGCACAGGCCACTCCCCAGGGAAACTCCCTTTACACTGGATCGGGGAAGTGACCTGAGTAAGGGTGGTGTTACAATCCCACCTTAACCCTCTCAACATAAAATTACAACCACAAAATGGAGGACAACCACACAATACTGGGAATCATGGCCTAACCAAGTTGACACATATTTTGGAGGGGACATAATTCAATCCATGACACTTGGGAACTCCTAAAAATTAAACACATATGCTCATCAAAAGACTTCACCAAAAGAGTGAAAAGAGAACTACAGATTGGGAAGGTTTTTTTTTGCTGTGACATCCAGCAAGGGTCTAATCTCTAAAATCTATAGAATACTTCAACACCTCAGCAAGAAAAAGATAAATAATCCAATTAAAAAATGGGCAAAGGGTATGAACAGACACTTCACCAAAGAAGACATTCAGGAGGCTAACAGACACATGAGGAAATGCTCATGATCGTTAGCCATTACAGAAATACAAATCAAAAGTACAATGAGATACCATCTCACACCAACATTATTGGCACTGATCAAAAAAACAGAAAACAGCAAATGTTGGAGAGGCTGCGAGGAGACTAGAACTCTTATGCACTGGTGGTGGGACTGTAAAATAATACAACTACTAAGGAAAACTATATGGTGCCTCCTTAAAAAGCTAGAAGTAGAAGTACCATACGATCCAGCAATCTCACTCCCAAAAATATACCCTAGAGAAATAAGATCCGTCACACGAATAGACATTATCACATCCATGTCCATTGTAGCATTATTCACAATAGCAAAAAGATGGAAACAACCTAAGTTCCCATCAACAGATGAATGTATAAACAAATTATGGTACATACACACAATGGCATACTACACAAAGATAAAGAACAATGATGAATATGCAAAGCATCTCACAACATGGGTGAATCTGGAGGGCATTACGCTGAGTGAAATAAGTCAATCAGAAAAATACAAATTTTGTCTAAGACCACTATTATAACCCCCCCCCAAAAAATGTTTACGTACAAAAAGAAAACTTTGATGGTTATAAGAGAGGGGAGGAGTGGGGAGGGGAAATTATTAACTGAATAGTAGACAAGTTAACTTTGGTGAAGGGAAAGACTACATACCCTATAAGAGAAGGCAGCACAACTTGACTAAGGCAAAGTCTTAGAAGTTTTCTAGACACACCCAAACACCTTAAGGGACTGAGTTACCGGGGTTGAGGGCTGAGGTCCACGGTCTTGTGGGACAACTGGGTCAATTGGCATAAGAAAATTCATAAAGAAAATGTTCTACATCCTACTTTGGTGAGCAGTAGCTGGGGCCTTAAAAACTTGAGAAAGACCATCTAAGATACATCTATTAGTTCTATCACATTTGGAGGGCAAAAGAGAGTGAAGAAAATCAAAGACACAAGGGAAATATCAGCCCAAAGAACTAATGGAACACAAGGAACCACAGCCTCCACCACAGCCTCCTCCAGCCCAGAAGAAGTATATGATGCTCGGCTACCGCCACCGACCACTCTGACGGGGATTACGGCAGAGGGTCCTGGATAGAGAGGGAGAACAATGTAAAACAAAATTCAAATTCACTAAAAAAAATAAATAAATAAAACAGACTTACTGGTCTGACAGAGACTGGAGGAATCCCTGAGACTATGGCCCCCAGACACCCTACTAACTCAGAACTGAAGCCGCTCCCTAAGCCCACCTTTCAGCCGAAGATTAGACAGGCCTATAAAACAAACAATAATACATATGAGGCATGTGCTTCTTAGTTCAGTCAAGTATAGGAGCCCAAATGTGCAACATCTGCCCAAAAGCAAAGAGGAGAAGGTAGGAAGGGACAGGAAAACTGGACAAGTGGACACGGAGAAACCCAGAGGTAAAGGAAAAGGGGGAGAGCTCTCACACATGGAGGGGATTGCAACCACTGTCACAAAACAATGTATGTGTAAATTCTTGAATGAAAAACTAATTTGCATTGTAAACTTTCACCTAAAGCACTATATATCTATATTTTTTTAAATGGGGAAAAGACAAGAAGAAGAGATACAGATGGAAGAAAAGCACATATAAATTAGTTCAACATCATTAACCATTAAAAAAAAAAACCCAGTGCCGTCATTAACCATTAGGGAAATGCAAATTAAACCACAATGTGATACCACTACACTCTTTATCAGAAAGGTTAAAAAAAAATAGTAACAACATCCAATGAAGGTAGGATGTAGAAAAAGTTGATCACTTGTATTTTTCTGGTGGGAATGTAAAATAATACAGCCAACTCTGAAAAAGAGTATGGCAATTCTCATAAAACTAAACATGTATTTACAGTATGACCAAGCAATTGCATTCTTGGCTATTTATCCCAGAGATGGGAAAACTTTTGCTCATTTGAAAACCTGGACATGAATATTCATGGCAGCTTTATTCATAATAGCCCCAAACTGGGAACAATTTAGACGCCATTCAATGGGCATATGGTTAGATAAGCTGTGGTACATCCATGTCATGGAACACTGTTCAGCCATAAAAAAGAACAAACTGTTAATGTATACAACAAATTGAATGGATCTCAATGCAGTAATGCTGAGCAAAAAAGCCAGTCTCAAGGGATCACATAACGCATTGTTCCATTTATATAGCATCCTCAAAATGACAAAATTATAGAGATGGAGAACAGATTATTGGTTGCCAGGGCTTAGGAAAAGGGAGTGGGATGGAGAGCTGTAGCTATAGAAGGGTTGCAGTAGGGATCTTTGTGATGTAATGTTCTACATCTTGATTGTGGTGGTGGTCACATGAACCTAAAGATATGATAAAGTTGCTTAAAATTAAAGACATACACACAAATGTGTGCACATAAAACTGGTGAAATTTCATGGATTGTCAATGTTAATATATTAATGTGATATTGTACTATAGTTATTCAAGAAAAAAAATCACGGGTATGCATCATCTCTCTGTATTAGTTATTACAATTGCATGTGAATCTACAATTACTTCAAAACAAAAGATTAAAAGAAAAAAGATTACCAGTTTAGAAATGAAGAAGGAAAGCTACCTGTATTTACAGATGACATAATTTTTTTATTGTGGTAAATATACATGTAACAAAATGTTGGCCATTTCATTATTTATCACATGGAAAATTCAGTAACATTAATTTTGTTTATCATGTTGTTCATCCATCACTTTTTTAGCTGTTTCTGAATTTTTCCATAATCCTTATCAGAAGCTCAGTATTACATACAGATAATACATAGATATATATAGATTATATACAGAGCACAGGTGGCACACTGGTTAAGTGATTCAGCTGCTCATCAAAAGGTCAGCAGTTCAAATCGACCAGCTGCTCCTTGAAAACCCTATGGGGCAGTTCTACTCTCTCCTATATGGTAGCCATGGGTCGGAATCAACTCGATGGCAATGGGTTTGGTTTTATATATAGATAACCCTAAGCAATTTTTTTTTAAGCAATACGGAAACCCTGGTGGCATAGTGGTTAAGTGCTACAGCTGCTAACCAAAGGGTTGGCAGTTCAAATCTGCCAGGCGCTCCTTGGAAACTCTATGGGGCAGTTCTACTCTGTCTTACAGGGCCGCTATGAGTTGGAATCGACTCAATGGCACTAGGTTGGGTTTAAGCAACACACACACACACACACACATAGAGCCAATAAATGAATATAGCAAAGTTGAAGGACACAAGATGAATGCACAAAAATCAATTGAATTCTGTATACTGACAATGAATAATCCAAAAGGGAGATAAAGGAAACAAGTTTATTTATGTTAACATAAAAATAATAAAATACTTAGAAATAAATTACCAAAGAAGTATAAGAATGTGCACTAAAACTCACAAAACATTGCTTAAAGAAATTAAAGAAAACGAAAATAGACATATTGTGTTCATGAAGTAGAAGACTTAATATTGTTAAGATGTCAATGTTCCAAAACTTTATCTACAGATTCAATGTAATCCCTACAAAAAATTTCAACTTTTTTTTGCAGAAATGAACAAGTTGATCCTAAAATTCACATGGAAATGCAAGAAACTCAGAATAGCTCAAATAATCTTGAAAAAAAAAGCAAAGTATAACTCACACTTCCCAATTTCAAAATTTACTGCAAAGCTACATTTATAAGTCACTATAGCTTTTTTTTTTTTATGGTACTGGCAAAAGGATATGCATACAGATCAATGGAATAGAATTGAAACTCCAGAGACAAACCTGTACATCTATGGACAAGTAGTTTTTGACAAAGGTGCCAAAACCATTTCATGGGAAAAGGAGCATTTGTTAAAAAAATGGTGCTGGGACAACTGAAGTTATACACTCCCTCGCTGTATACACAATATTTGTAGAGTTGAAACTATAAAACTCATAAGAACAAAACATACGTGTAAATCATCATGACCAATAGTATCTTAGATATGGCACCAAAAGCATAAGCAACAAAAGAAAAATAAATAAATTGAACTCCATCAAAATTAAAAACCTTTGTATATTAAAGGGTATTTTTTATCAAGATAGTAAAAGACAATCCATAGAATGGGAGAAATATTTCCAAATATTTGATAAGGGTTTAACATCCAAAATACATAAAGAATTCTTCCAACACAAGAACAAAAATTCAAATAATCCAGTTGAAAATGGGCAAGAGATTTGAATAGACATTTCTCCACAGGAGATATAAGAGTGGTCAAATATTACCCTAAAAGATGCTCAACGATGTTAGTCATTGACCCATTGCCATTGAGTCAATTCCAACTCATAGCGACCCTACAGGGTTTCCAAGAAGCTGCTGGTGGATTCATACTATTGACTTTTTGCTTGGCAGCCAAGCTCTTAACCACTGCACCATCAGGGTCCCTATTAATCATTAAAAAACAAAAACAAACCAGTGTCATTGAGTCAATTCCGACGCATAGCGACCCTACAGGACAGAGTAGAACTGCCCCATAGAGTTCCCAAGAAGAGCCTGGCAGATTCGAACTGCCAACCCTTTGGTTAGCAGCTGTAGCACTTAACCACTATGCCACCAGGGTTTCCTATTAATCATTAAACCAAAAAAACCAAACCCAGTACCATGGAGTCGATTCTGACTCATAAAGCGGCCCTATTATAAGCACAGGGTAGAACTGCCCCATAGAGTTTCCAAGGAGCGCCTGGTGGATTCGAACTGCCAACTCTTTGGTTAGCAGCCGTAGCACTTAACCACTATGCCACCAGGGTTTCCTTATTAATCATTAATAGTAAAAAATTATTAATCATTACGGAGGTGCAAATCAAATCCACTCTGAGGTATCACTTAACGTCGGTACCAGTACCAGTTACTGTTGAGTTGATTTCCACTCAGGGCAACCCCTTGTGTGGCAGAGTAGAACTGTACTCCATAGTGTTTTCAATGGCTGATTTTTTGGAAGCAAATCACCAGAACTTTCTTCACAAGCACCTCTGGGTAAAACCAAACCTCCAATCTTTTGGTTAGCAGCCAAGTGTGTTAACCATTTGCACCACCCAGGTACTCTTTCCATCCACTAGGATGGTTATAATAAAAAATACTGAATATAACAATTATTGGTGAGGTATATTAAAAACCCAGTGCCTATATTATAATAGTCAGTTTATAAGCCTTAAGTTCCTTATATATTTCTGGAACTTACAGATTTCTCTTTATTTTTTAGTTAGATATGATTTTAAAGTAAATACATTCAGTATTTATCTGTGTTTTAGTGGGAAGTGTGGTCTGCATTAGCTCACTCCAGCACACTGTTATTACTGGAAGTCCTCCTGTATAGTCCAAGCCAGTTTGAGTTGGATTTCCTGTTACTCGCCACCTAAAAGTTCCTGATGGATACATATTCCTAAAACCTTAAAACATTAACAAATAGTTTTCTAGGGAAATGTAAATTATAAAACTGATTGAAGAATAGATAAACATTTCTGGCAACATGGCCATTGAAGAAAATCAGAAAGCCCTTCCAGTACAAAAACATGCAAATGCTATATAGAATATAATACAATGTCCTCCAAATGCATAGCTGTGCTTGAAAAAAGGGAAAATTTAAAGTGCCTTGCCATAAAAAAAAAAAAAAATTAGTTTTTTTTTTTTTTGCCATGGTGGCAGGCTAGCAGCAAAGCAGCGATGTGGCCCTAAATGAGCCCTTGGACATAGTTGTGTGTAGCAGTTATAATCTATTAGCTGTTGTATTTATATTACCTTACACATTGACTTTCAATAAAGTATTATTAAGAATTATAATCTGGTCTCAGTGGTGCTTTGGGAGTTAAAGGAGGATCCTCAATCTGGTATGTGAAGTGTAGAGAGAACACTATTCCCCAAGGCCAAAAAAAAGAGTTGCAGTGCTTGCTGCTGCCTTTGATGACAACGATCACCAGCAGATTTACTCTCACCGGTAGCATTGACACTAGAGGCAACAATGTTGTGGTTGTGGCAAAATAGTGAGGCTAAGGAGAAAAAGCAAAAATCTTGTCCCTGGCCATGAAATGTGAGACACCATCTTAATGAATTCTCAAAGAACAGAGAAATACTTTGGAGGCATGCAGTCGGTATTGATTTTCAACAGTTAGTCCAGACATCAACATTGTAACTTTAAAGAAACAGGTTGACAAA
Organism: Elephas maximus indicus; assembly: GCF_024166365.1. Classification (NCBI taxonomy): domain Eukaryota; kingdom Metazoa; phylum Chordata; class Mammalia; order Proboscidea; family Elephantidae; genus Elephas; species Elephas maximus. Next base: position 87,574,185 of record NC_064846.1, read on the forward strand.
TGCATGGGAGAAGGGTTTGCTTCATGGGTATGTAACCTATGCAGTCACACAGGGCTCTGCGCTCACAAGTACCTGGGTTTGGTTTAATACACTGCCTTGAAACTCTTAACAATTTTATCTTTGAACTTGTGTTTTGTAAGTGAAGTCCAATGGACAATAGAGCATGTGTTTGACCAGAAGCAACCAATTCTTTAAAAAATGCTTATGCAGACAACAACCTGACCAATCTCATGCAAACTGCTTATGCAGATAGCAAACTGGCAAATCCTTTAGCAGATTGTAGACTGACCAATCCTTTTTATAGAATTGCAAACCCCGGGTTAGAAAGACCACCTAAAAGAACATCCATTGCACCACAGGCTGCAATTGAAATTTGTACCCTTGCCAACTTCATAACTTGGGGAACCTTTGCTCTCTCCACTAATGTTCAATTGAATTAGTAGAACCTTTTTTTTTTATGAATGGATCAGGTGATAGTGGTAGTTCAGTGGTAAAATTCTTGCCTTTCATGTGGAAGACCAGAGTTCAATTTCCAGCCGATGAACCTCCAGTGCAGCCACCACCCATCCTTCAGTGGAGGTTTTTGTGTTGCTATGATGCTGAACAGGTTTTAGTGGAGCTTCCAGACTAAGATGGACTAGGAAGAAAGGCCTAGTGATTTGCTTCTGGAGGCCACGATGGTCCATTTCATAACTGATCATGGATGGCACAGGACTGGGCAGCATTTTGTTCCATTGTACATGGGGTTACCACGAGTCAGGGGCCCATTGGAAGACAATTAGCAACAATAAATGGAGCAAATGCGAACTGAGGATTTCTCACTCAGAACCTCTACAATTCTAATCCTGTAGTATCTGCTTGGATTCAAGCTTTGTCTTTTTTAAGAACAGCAACCATATGCATAGCTATAGTAACTAGGAATCTCAGTTTACAAACCAGCGCAAGAAAGATAACCTTTATAAACTTTTAATTAACTAATTTCTGACTTGGGACTTCATATCACAAGGCTAATGGGAAATCTCACTAACATTATTTTTGGAGCCCTCTCTTCTCACATATTTACCCTAGAATTTGAGAAGGTTATTTGTCTTCCAGATCAGAGAATGGAGGAAAGGCCTATTCATTTCCAGTTTATCATGGTTGCTGCCAACAGCCTTAATGGTACCTTGAAATCCCTGTTCTCTCTGATTCAGTGCCTAGTGTGAGACATGGGATTTTTGCTGAGGTTTGAACTCTGATGTCTGAGGTCCTACCTTACTAGGTACACCTCAGAGGAGCTCACTTCCTAGAGCCATTGCCTTGTTGAACTATGTGGCTTGTCCCAAGCCTCCAGATATCTCTTTTTAGCATATGGGAAATCCCTTTCTATATTTGTTTACTTCACAGTGCGAATCCTACAGTGCACAGAGGGAACTGCCTTTTTGGAAACTTCTTTCTCTCCTACCATAAATCTTCCAGAGGAAGGGAAGCTAAATGTGATAATGTCTTTGAATGAGAATAGTGAAAATGCAAGGGAAAAAATAAGATATTAATATCTCAAAATGATCTTTTCTCATGAGTTTTTAATAAGTAGAGACCTATTTGGCAGTAAAAGATTAACTACTATATAACAGATATCACAGCATCAGCATGATATCACAGCATCAGCATACATGTACATTAAAAAAAAATTTAGGTTCCTGGCAAAACCTACATAAACTTCTTTAAAAGACAATACACAGAGCCAAAGGGCACATTAATCATGATACTTGACCATAACAAAGATATATGTAGCTCATTAGGATAGCTGTTGTGAAGCAGTACCAGATAGTTGAAAAATACTTTGAAATATTCAGAAAAAATGGTTAAAAGTTACTATTTAAGTTCATATTTTATTTGGAAAGGCAAGGGAAATAAGATAATTAGATTTTTTAGGGTACAGATTGAGGAAGTAGAAACTTGTAGTTCTGAAGGGATGTTTAGAATAGCTCTAAGAGAAAAATGCTGGGAGAAAAGGTCCCTAAATTTTTAGCATACAGTGAAAAATGTCTTGTTGCATCCAGCAGGTGTTAATGTTTGTTTTCAGTTCACCTTCCCTTGAGGAGCAATAACGTTGGAGAACAGTGGGGATGTTAAACTGGTGGGACAGAGATTCCATTGCACTGTGACTTCTCTTGTGAAGACTGAATGACAATAGAAGGGAGGGCTATGATTTGAAAAAGTGAGAGAATAACATATAAAAATGATCATAGAAGGTAATGATCAGGTTAACTTAACTAGAGTGGAAAGTCAAACAGGGCACAATATAGGAGGCAAAAATGCTTAGATTAAGGGGAATTATTGCCTATTCTTTTATGAATAATTTTCATATGCCACCTAGTATAATCCAAATGAACTACTATTAGGAAACAGTTAAAAACAATGGAGTGTATATACACATAGTGACATGGGTGGCTCTTGAAATTAGTGATTAAAAAATAAAACAGAAAAAAGTCTACAAATAATGCTATCTGTATAAATTAGAAACATACTCAAAAATAACAATATACATTTTGTGAATTTTTTAAAGAGAAAAACCAAATAAAACCATCAATTGAAGATATTGAAAAGGTTGTTTATTTGTTAGATCGGTAGCTGAGTGGGATGTGAGGATAAAGAGAGTCAAACTGTTTGAACATGGCAAAGTCACTTAAATAACGATTACCACAATTTATGCTTTTATTCAATAATGACCTCCTATAGCTCTACTCTGTCCTATAGGGTTGATATGAGTTGGAATCGACTCGACAGCAACGGGAAAACCCTGGTGGAGCGGTGGTTGAGTGCTACGGCTGCTAACCAAAAGCCTGACATTTCAAATCCACCAGGCACTCCTTGGAAGCACTGTGGGGCAGTTCTACACTGTTCTATAGAGTCTCTATGAGTCAGAATTGACTCAACGGCAATGGGTTTGGTTTTTGGTTTTGTACATACCAATTACTTCAATTGTGAGGTTCAATTGTGTAATGTGGGAAAACACTAGGAGCACCTAAAACAAAATAATATTTACTAAGCTAGGAGTAACGTTGCCATTTCCATTTTGGCAATGTAGTCAAGATGGCTATTTAGAACTCTGGCCAGCAGCACACAGACAGAAGTAGAATCTGAATACACAAGAATCAGGGCTAAGTATAATGTATCATAGAAGTTAGGGATCAAAGCATTAGATGAAGAATATGTGGCTGGAGGTGGAAAGACTCAGGTATTGATGTAGTGGACAATGAATCTCAAAGCCATGTACAAAAGGCTGGTAAATCAAGGTAGAACTCAGACACTAAGACTCTTTGAAACGAGCATATGCTAAAAAGCTTGATCCTTGTATTCAAACCACCTCTCCAGAAGAAATTCTGGATTCTAGCTGCTCATATAACTGGCTTAATATAAACTTATAGATTGGAAAAAGGAGCCCCAGTGGAGCAATGGTTTAGTGCTCGGCTGCTAACTAAAAGGCTGGCAATTCGAACCTGCCCAGTGGCTCTGCAGAAGAAAGACCTGCCGGTCTTTTTCCACAAAGTTTACAGCCTAGAAAACCCAGGCAGTTCAGATATGTCACATGGGGGTCACTATGAATCGAACTTGACTCCATGGCACCTCTCAACAATAAAGGTTGGAGAAGCAGGCCTGCATGCCAGAGAGAAAGGATCCAGGACATTTCTGGTTTGGATACCTAAAAGGAAAAATAAAGTCATCATTGTAATTAGTAGGATCAGTCAGAAAAAGCTACTCCCTCTAAAGAAGAAAAACATTCCACTAGTGGAGCTTCTGACTGGATGATGGTTTGAAACTCCATGAAAATCTTTTGAGTACATGTTTAGTGAAATGTGGTGGGTTATCAAACAGCAGGAAACCCTGGTGGCGTAGTGGTTAAGTGCTATGGCTGCTAACCAAAGGGTTGGCAGTTCAAATCTGCCAGGTGCTCCTTGGAAACTCTGTGGGGCAGTTCTACTCTGTCCTATAGGGTCGCTATGAGTCGGAATTGACTCGATGGCACTGGGTTTGGTTTTTGGTTTTTTGGTATAAAACAGCAGTATAAAGAAGCCTCATGAGTATGAAGACTAAAATCTGTAAAACACATGAGCTTTCAAGGTATAAATGTCTGGATTTCAATTCTAACTCTAACTGTATTAGTTTTCCATTGGTGCTTAACAAATAACCACAAAACTAGCAGCTTAAAACAATACAAATTTATTATTTTACAGGGATGTGAAACAAGTTATGTCCTCAGGCATTTTAAAAACCAAAGAGCAATTCACTATCATCTACTGAAGTCTAAAAGCTGTGTCTAATGCTAACAAAGGCAAACCATCCAGAACTTAAACAGGTATATCAGGGAAATAGACAATTAAAGAGAGCCTGACTAAAACCGTGGTCATTTCTGAAGGAAAGAGGCTCTGGGTGAATATGCATACCTAAGACTTCACCCTTTGGGGAGTTACATCACAGACTAAATATTGTGGAATAAATAGACTTCACTGAAAATATCCAGCCAAGTAACTAAACAAATTAACAAGCAAGACAACACCATCAACAACAGACCCTGGAAGGGGGATAATACCCAAAGCTGCTACTTTACAGTATCTAAACTATCTAGTTTTCACACAAACAAAAAAAAATATGAGACATGCAAAGAAACATGAAAGTGTGACCCATACACAGGAAAAATAGCAGAAAATAGAAATGGCCTTTTAGATGTTTACTTATCTAACAAAGACTTCACAAGAACTATTATAAACACGTTTAAAAAAAAACTAAAGAAATCCATTTCTAAATAATTAAAGTATGGTAACAAAGTCGAGCTATTAGAGAATATCAATAAAGATACAAAAAATTATAAAAAAGAAACAAATAGAAATACTAGAGAAGAAATATACAATAGCCAAAAAAAAAAAATTACTAAAGGAGTAGAGTATATTTTAGCTGGCAAAAAAAAAAAAAAGAACCCGATGATAAATAGAGTCTTTGACTTATGTATAACAGAAAAAGTAATGCATAAACCTGAAAAGAGAAATATGGGATACCATTATGCACAAGTTACACATAATGGGGGTACCAGAAAGAGAGTAGGAAGAAGAAACAGTAGAAGGAATATTTTAAGAAATAATACTGTAAACTTCTGAAATTTGATGAGAAATATTAATCTACACATCCAAGAGAAAAACAACTCATCACGTAAAACAGAACTGCAATAAAATTAACAGCTGCTTTTCATCAGAAACAATGGAGTCAAAAGGCAGTAGATGACATAGGAGGGAGGGAGGGAGGGAGGGAGGGAGGGAGGGAGGGAGGGAGGGAGGGAGGGAGGGAGGAAGGGAGGAAGGAAGGAAGGAAGGAAGGAAGGAAGGAAGGAAGGAAGGAAGGAAGGAAGGAAGGAAGGAAGGAAGGAAGGAAGGAAGGAAGGAAGGAAGGAAGGAAGGAAGGAAGGAAGGAAGGAAGGAAGGAAGGAAGGAAGGAAGGAAGGAAGGAAGGAAAGAAGGAAGAAAGGGAAAAAAGAAGAAGAGAAAGAAGGAAAATCCTGACACCCAAGAATCATATACTCAAGAAAACTGTCGTTTAAAACTGAAGGTCATATGAAGACATTCCCAGGAGGCAGGGCCAAGATGGTTGAATAGCCAGACACTGTCTCTGGTCCCTCTTACAACAAAGACCTGAAAAAAAAAGTGAATCAATTATATATGATAATCTAGGAGCCCTAAACATCAAAGACAAAGTTAAGAAGTCAGACTGAGTGGCAGGGGGAGGGAGAGACAGTTCACAAGCAGTGAGGATTTGCCAGACCTGACCTGGCCAGTACCCTGTGGGCTGGATCAGCTGGCATGCCAGGGCTGAGGCAAGCAGTAGTGCTCAGGATGTGTTTTCCACATTGGGAGAAACTGAGCATCTGAGACTCTGCACAAGCCTCTAGAGCCAGGAGAAAGCAGTGCTGGATCTGCAAAAGTTAAGTGCAAGTGTCTAACCTACTGCATGGGATCAAAATAACCCTTCCCCCTCTGGGAAGTGCTTCTCTTCCCTTCACCTGACCCCTACTCGTTCTACTCCGTCCTGGTCCAGCTTCAGTGATTGCCATGCCCCTAGGCTGGAAGTGGGATCCGTCGTGTGCCCTAAGGCATTCTCCTGTCTTTGGACAGGGAACAAATAAATAAATAACAAACAGGAAAAAAATAATCTGCCAGCTCTGCTAAGCCAGGGCCTCAGGGCAGGCACAGCCCTTTGCCTAGGCACAAGCAAAAGAGATCTACAGACTTCAAATGTGTTTTACCCCTGTCTAGACCTGTGTGGGCCCATTTCAAAAGCGTAGGCCTTCATTAGTATAGTACAACAGAGTATACACCTGAAGCCTATATTCAACTGCAACAGCTAAGGAGGAGTGGCAGATTCGTGACATTTGACACCACCCTGCCCATTAAGCAGGGTTCTCATCTACCCACATCAGGGATCTGAGGACTGGTGGCTCCACCCACTCCACCTAACTGCCTGTGACAGGGGTCTGAGAATAAGTGGTGCCTTCCAGTCCTTACAACCAACAGCATTGGGTGCCCAAAGTTCGGCTGCAAAACCCACCCACCTACATGCTCTAGGGAACAGGATTATGCCTTCCACCCAGCACTCAGGGACAGCCTTCAAGACCTTACCTTGCTCAGCACATAACCCCCTACTGCAGCCAAATACCTGTGCCTGGCTCATTCCCCCCATGTAGCCCTGCTCATCTAGGACTGTAGGTGAGAGCCTGCACCACACACTCAGTGACTAATGACCTGGACACCTGGGCTTCATCCACACACGAAAACTAAATGGACTCTTGGGCTCACATACCTAGTAGCAGCTCCAACCACATGATGCTGCAATGTGAGAGCATCAAAGATGCCAATAATCAAAGTAGCACACACGACCAGCCTATTTGGGCATATGAAAAAAAAAAAAAAGAAGGTAGGACACAGCAAGCAAACATAAATAAGTAAATATAATAACTTATTGATGGCTTGGAGACAACAGTCAATAACAAATCACATAAACAGGCAGACAATGACGGCTTCAGCAAGTGGCCAAAACAAAGAACCAGGAAACCCCCTGTAGGAAGAAAAGGTCCTGGAATTATCAGGGGTAGAATTTCAAAGATTAACATACAGAGCTTTTCAAGAGATCAGGAAGGAGAACAGGCAAAATGCAGACCAAGCCAAGGAACACACAGACAAAGCAATAGAGGAATTTAAGAAGATTATACAAGTACAAAGTGACGAATTTAATAGGCTACCAGAATCCATAGAGAGACAGCAAATAGATATTCAAAAGTTTAACAATAAAATTTCAGAATTAGACAACTCAATAGAAAGTCATAGGAGCAGAATTGAGGCAATGGAAGTCAAAGGAGCAGAATTGAGGCAATGGAAGTCAGAATTAGTAAGACTGAAGATAAAGCACTTGACATCAATTTATTAGAGGAAAAATCAGATAAAGGAAATTAAAAAAAATGAAGAAACCCTAAGAATTACATGGGACTCTATCAAGAGGAATACAGAATAACCTACGACTGATTGCAGTACCAGAACGGGGCGGGGGGGGGATAACAGAAAATACAGACAGAATTGTTGAAGTTTGGTGACAGAAAACTTCCAGATATCGTGAAAGATGAGAAGACACCTATCCAAGAAGCTCATTGAACCCAACACAGAGTAGACCCCAAAAGAAAGTCACCAAGACATATTATAATCAAACTTGTCAAAACCAAAGAGAGAGTTTTAAGAATGGCTAGGGATAAAAGTCATCTACAAAGGAGAGTCAATAAGACTAAGCTCTGACTGCCCAGCAGAAACAGTGCAGGAAAGCAGGCAAAGGGATGACATATATTAAAGCCTTGAGGAAAAAATTGCCAGCCAAGAATTATGTATCCAACAAAACTGTCTCTCAAATATGAAGGTGAAATGAGGGCATTCCCAGATAAACAGAAGTTAAGGGAATTTGTAAAAGCCAAACCAAAATTACAAGAAATATTAACAGGAGTCCCCCAATTAGAAAATCAATAATATTAGAAAACAATCCAAGACTAGAACACAGGACAGAACAACCAGGTATCAACCCATATAGGGAAGTCACAAAAATAAAACACTGAAAATAGGGAAACAGAGACATCAATATGTAAAAGATGACAACATTAAAACAAAAAAAGAGGGACTAAAAAAAGTAGTCATAGAACTTCCTTATACAGATGAAGTTAAGGCAATATAAACAGATAAAATATTGGTTTAAACTTAGAAAAAAAGAGGTAAATTTTAAGGTAACCACAAAGGAAACAAACAATCCTACACATCAAAATAAAAAAGAAGAAAAACATAAAGACCCAGCAAATACAAAATCAACAACAATGAAAAAAATGAAAAGAAAATAAAGAAATGATTCAGCCCAGAAAATTAAGTGGAACAGTCAACAACAAACACTGGCAGCATTAAACTCATACCTATCAAAAATTACTCTGAACATAAATGCACAAATAGACAGGCAGTGGCAGAATGGATAAAAAAAATACAATCTGTCTATATGCTGGCTACAAGAGACACACCTAAGACTCAAACACACAAACTAAAACTCAAAGGATGGAAAAAATATATCAAGCAAAGAACAATAAATTAAAAAAAAGAGCAGGAATGGCAGTATTAATCTCTGACAAAAGAGACTTTAAAGCAAAATCTACCACAAAGGATAAGGAAGGACACTATATAGTGATTAAAGGGTCAATACAGCAGGAGGATATAAGCATAATAAATATTTATGCACCCAATGACAGCACTCCAAAATACATAAACAAACTGAGAAATAGAGAGCTCCACAATAATAGTAGGAGACTTCAACACACCACTTTCAGTGAAAGGCAGAACATCCAGAAAGAAGCTCAATAAAAGCACAGAAGATCTAAATGCCAGAATTAACCAACTTTATCTCACAGGCATATACAGAACCCTCTACCCAACAGTGGCCAAGTTTACTTTCTTTTCCAATGCACATGGAACATTCTCCAGAATAGGCCACATATTAGGCCACAAAGCAAGCCTTAACAAAATTTAAAACATCGAAATATTGCAAAGCATGTTTTCTGACCATAAAGCCATAAAAGTAGAAATCGATAACAGAAAAACCAAAACAAAACAAAACCAGATACATGGAAACTGAACAACGCCTTGCTCAAAAACTACAGGGTTATAGAAGAAATCAAGGACAGAAAAAAAGGAATTCATATAATGAGAATGAAAACACAGCAAAAGCAGTGCTCAGAGGTCAATTTATAGCAATAAATGCATACATCCAAAAAGAAGAAAGGGCCAAAATTAAAACATTAACCCTACAGCTTGAACAAATAGAGAGCATCAAAAGAAGCCCTCCAGAATCAAAAGAAAGGAAATAATAAAATTTAGAGCAGAAATAAATGAAATAGAGAATATAAAAACAATTCAAAGAGCTAACAAGACCAAAAGCTGGTTCTTTGAAAAGATCTACAAAATCAATAAACCATTGGCTAAACTGACAAAAGAAAAACAGGACAGGAAGCAAATAACCCAAATAAGAAATGAGAGGGGCGATTTCACAAAAGACCCAAATGAAATCAAAAGAATCATAACAGAATACTATGAAAAACTGTACTCCAACAAATGTGAAAATCTAGAGGAAATGGACAAATTTCTAGAAAGACAGTACCTACCCAAACTAACACAAACTGAGGTAGAAAAACCTATAAAAAAGAAGAGACTGAAGAGGTAAAAAAAAAAACTCCCCCCTCCCCCCCCCCAAAAAAAACCTGGTCCTAACGGCTTCACTGGAGAATTCTACCAAATTTTCAGAGAAGAGGTAACACCACTACTAATAAAAGTATAGAAAAAGCATAGAAAAGAATGGAATACTCTAGAACTCATTCTATGAAGCCAGCATAACCCTAACACCAAAACCAGGGAAAGACACCACAAAAAAAGAAAATTACAGACAAATATCCCTCATGAACATAGATGCAAAAATCCTCAACAAAATTCTAGCCAATAGAATTCCACAACACATCAAGAAAATAATTCACCAGGACCAAGTGGGACTCATACCAGCTATGCAGGGATGGTTCAACATTAGAAAAACAATCAAAGTAATCCATCACATAAATAAAACAAAAGAGAAGAACCACATGATCTTATCAACTGATGCAGAAAAGGCATTTGACAAAATCCAACACCCATTCATGATAAAAAAAACTCTCAGCAAAATAGGAATAGAAGCAAAAATTCCTTGACATAATAAATGGCATTTATACAAAGCCAACAGCCAACATCATCCTAAATGGAGAAAGTCTGAAATCATTCCCCCTGAGAATGGGAATCAGACAAGGATGTCTTTTATCACCACTATTAATCATTAATCAGCATTCTGCTGGCAGCCATAGCCAGAGCAATAAAGGAAGAAAAAGAAAAAAAGGACATTGAAATTGGTAAGGAAGAAGTGAAATTGTCCCTATTTGCAGATGCTATGATCTTATAAACAGGAAACCCTAAAGAAAACTACTGACCTAATAGATGAGTTCAGCAAAGTATGAGGATACAAGATAAACATACCAAAATCAGTTGGATTCCTCTACCCAAACAAAGAGAACTTCAAAGAAGAAATCATTAGATTAGTACCATTTACCATAGGCCCTAAGAAGATAAAATGCTTGGGAATAAATTTAACAAGAGAAGTAAAAGACCTGTATGAAGGAAACTACAAGACACTACAGCAAGAAATCAAAAGAGACCCACATAAGTGGAAAAAACATACCTAGGTCATGGTTAGGCAGAAAGGGACAGGAGATGGTTGGATGGAAACCCAGGGTGGAAAGAGTGAGTGTGCTGGCACATTATAGGGATTCAAGTAGTGACACATAAAAATATATGGATAAGTTTTTGTATGAGAAATTTACTTGACTTGTAAACTTTCACCTAAAGCACAATAAAATAAAATAAAAATGAATAAAGATATTCCCAGAAGAACAAAAATTGAGGATTCTCTGCTAGCCAGCCTACCTTACCAGAAATATTAAGAAAGTTCTTCAGACTGAAAGCAAGTAACACAACAAATAGTTCGAATTCACACAACATAGCAAAGAGTGCCAGCATAGGTAATTATGTTGATAGCGAAAACAGCATAATTTCAATTTCTTCTCCTTCCTTTTCTTAACTGGTTTAAATAAGTTTCCATTGACCTTTATGTATATAATTGTCTTTAGGGACTTGTAATATATAGAAAGGAGCTCTGGTGGCACAGTGGTTAAGAGCTTGGCTGCTAATCAAAACGTCAGCAGTTCGAATCCACCATGTGCTCCTTGGAAACCCTACAGGGCAGTTCTACTCTGTCTTATACGGTCATAATGAGTAAGAATTGACTCAAAGGTAAGAGTTTTTTTTAACATATAAAAATGTAATATATTTGACAATTAATAGCCAAAGGAGGTGGCTGGAGAAAAAAAGCTATATTGGTGTAAGGAAATGACACCACATGATAACTTGATCTACAGGAAAAAATGATGATAACAAGCAATGTTAAATAAAAAAATTAATGTAAAGAACTCTATAAATTTATTCCCTCAGCTTCTTTAAAAAATACAAAAGCATATAAAATATGATTAGAACAATATGTTATTACTTTATCACATATACAAATTCAATATGCACAACAACTACACAAAAATGAGGAGAAGGAAATAGAGCAATATAGGAGTAATGCTTCTATGGAATTAAGTTAGTATACATTTGAAGTTGAGTATGATGAGTTAACCTATGTATTGTAAGCCCTAGATCAACCACTAAGAAAATAACTAAAAAATACAATGAAAAATTTATTAAAGAAATTTAAATGGTACACTGGAAAATATTCACTTAATGCAAAAGAAAGCAGCAATAACAGAGGAACAAAAAGATATGTGACATATACCCAAAATACTAGTTGCCGTCGAGTCTATTCTGACTCATAGCGACCTTATAGGACAGAATGAAACTGCCCCATAGGGTTTCCAAGGAGCAGCTGGTGGACTTAAACTGCTGACCTTTTGGTTAGCACCCATAGCCCTTAAATACTACACTACCTGGGACATATAGAAAAAAAAAATCAAAATGGCAAATGTAAATCTAACCACATAAACCCAACATTAAATGCAAAGAAATTAAGGAATCAAATAAAAAAGCAAAGATTTTTAGATTGGACTAAAAAAATTCAACAAAATCTGACTATATGCTTCTTACAGGAGACATAATTTAGATTTATAAATACAAATAGGCAGAAAATAAAATTATGGAAAATTATGTACTACACAACAGTAAACAAAGAGTGTTGAAATAGCTACATTGGTTGGAGGCAAGACAGACTTGAGGCAAAAATTTTTATTAGAGATAAGAACATTTTATAGTGAACAAAGGGTCAAATTATCAGCAAGACACAACAACGAAAACATATATGCAACTAAAAACAGAGTCCAAAATACATGAAGTGAAGCTGAAAGAATTGAAGGGAAAAATTGACAACTTGATATTGATAATTTGACACTGAAATACTCCATTTTCAATAATGGATAGAGCAACTAGGCAGATGATGAAAAAAGAAAGAGAAAACTTCATCAGCACTATAAACCAACTAGCCCTATCAGAAATCTATAGAACTCCCCACAACAAGAGCAGAATACACATTTTTCTCAAGTGCTTTTTCCACAGTAGGCCATATACTAGGCTATAAAAACAAGTCTTATTGAATTTAATGTATTTAAAATCATAAAAACTGTGTTCTCCAACAACAATGGAAAGAAATTAAAAATAAATACCAGAGGAAATTTGGAAAATTTTTATTTGTGAGAAAAAATCCACACACTCCAAAACAACCAAAATGTCAAAGAATAAAAAACAAGTAAAATTAGAAAATATTTTAAGTTAAATGAAAACACAGTGTACAAAAACTTATGGGATGCATCTAAGACAATGAGTAAAGTGAAAATTGTAGTTGTTAGTTCTTGCGTTAAAAAAGAAGAAAATCTCAAATCAATAACCTAATCTTCCACCTTAAAAAATTAGAAAAAAAGGAAGCTAAACCTAAAGCAAGCAGCAGTGGAAATACTAATGACTGAAGTAGAAATAATGAAATAGAAGATAGAAAAAAGAGAGAAAATCACTGAAACAGAAAGTTGAGTCTCTGAAAAGACCAAAAACTTTGTAAGCCTAGAGCTTAGACTTATGAAGGAAAGAAAAAAAAATCAATTACTAAAAGCAGGAATGAAACACGGATTATCACTACTGACCTTACAGAAATAAAAGTAGATATAAGCAATCCAATAAACAACTGCCAGTCAACAAATTAAAAAAAAAAAAAATCTTAGATGAAATGGACAAATACCTAGAAAGACAAAAACTATTGAAACTGAATCAAGAAGTAATACAAAGTCTAAATAAATCTCTAACAAGCTAATCACTATATTAGTAATTTATAAAACATTCCCACAGCAGGATGGTGGAGTAAGCACCTGAATGCTCCCATTTCCTCACAATAAAAACAGAAAATAAATAAATAAATAAAAAATATGGCAAAACCAATGAACTCAGAAGTCTGGAAACCAATCAAAGAGACACAGCACCTAAGTGAACACTGAAGCAAGAATAAGGCAATGTTCAAAGGTAGGAAATTTTGTCTATTGTATATGAGCCCCCCTGCCTTTGTGGCAACGGGGGCTGTGACAGATCCAGTGCAGCTGGTTGTGAACTGTAAACTGAGCTCCCCTTTGGCCCAGGAGTAGGGGATAGACAGCTTTTGGTGGAAGACTGTTGTGTGTGATTCTTCATATCCATCTGGGAGCTGCCTGCAGAACCACGGAAGTGCAATTCTCCTAGAACAACCAGTCTCCATGCTCCATGGGACTGGGGGGTGGGAGAGAAGCAAACAATACCCACAGGCTGCAACGACCATGAATCACCTAGGAATAATTAATGTGAATGAAGCAAACGATAAGCTTCCAAGGGCTGAAGGAGAAGGGCTGGTGTGAGAGCTTCTTGTAAAACTTAGAACTTTAAACAGCAAAATGTCGTTACATAAAATGATGGATTAGGAAGTTCTAAAGGCCCTTGGCCCCAACAAATTATCTATTACCTGGGAAAGAGCAAGTGGAAAGAACTATCTGGGGCTCTCAAAACAGATCAGACACTTAAATCAGCCAGGGAAATGCTTAATGAACTGATAAACTGTGATATTTCTTAAGTGAGCCGTGTGTGCCAACTGGCTGCCAACTCCCATTCCTTAGAGCTGGCACAGAGTTGGAGATTGTGGCCTATATTCCTAGAGCAGCTGGTTACTGCTAGGGTGGGCAGTGGGTACCTTTTCCCGTGAGGTTTTGGGGTTGCAGAGTTTACACAGAAGGGTTGATATGGTGGTTCCCTGAAAGACAGGTTTAAATAGCTGCAAAAATGTTAGTCCTGTCTCAGCAGCAGCTTCTCTCTGCCAATAGACTCAAAGGGCCAGCATGCCCTCTGATGGAATCTGTCAGGCCACAGGCTGGAGAGAGAATTAGAAGGTACACTTTGCAAAAATTAGCATGGAAAAGGCCCTGAACAAACAGATTGCTGCCCCCTACACAAGTAACAAAAGCATTCCTTGAGCAGGGGGAAAATAAATATTTTTTCTATTCTGCTAGCTGTTTCCCTCCCCCCCCCCGAAGTTAAAAAAATATCTCTTTACAAAAAATAAGAGTTTGTGGGCTCTGGATCAACGTCCTTGATGTCCACGCATATTTTAGATGGCAGTCTATTCAATAATAGAAGTTGTTCAGGAGACGAAGTATTATCGTCTTCAACAATTAGGGGGAAAAAAACACACTAACTGCAATTCCTGGAGAAGAAGAATCTGAGTTCTAGAGTTGCACAGTAAATATTCAAATGTCTCAGTTTCAACAAGAAAATAACAAGGCATACAAAGAAATAAGAAAGGATGGGCAGATTGAAAAGCTATGGGAAGAGAAGTAATTAGCCTATGGAAGCCCAGATAATGGACAGATTAAACAACCCAACATTAAATGGACATATTAGAGAACTTCAAAACATTATTAAATATGCTTAAATAACTAAAGGTAACATGAACAATAAACTAAAACCAGGAAACAAAATGAAAATTTCAATAAAGATGTAGAAACTATGAAAAAGAAGCCAAAGATAGATATTGCCACTAACGAATACAATAACTGAAATAAAAAAAAAATTGTTGTAAGATCTTAACAGTTTTGAGCTGGCAGAAGAATCAATGAACTAGAGAAAAACAATTGAATTACTGAGTCTCAAGAGCAAAGGAAAAAATAATTAAGAAAAATTAGTAAAGCCAAATGGAATTGTGGGACACCATGATGCATATGTTGATTTGCTAGATAAAAACACGTTTTGGGAATCACAAAAACAGAAGAGAGAAAGAAAGGGACAGAAATACTATCTGAAGAAATAATAGCAGAAAATTTTCAGATTTGACAAAGGACATAAATCTACAAATGCAAGAAATTTAATGAACTCCAAGTAGAACAAACCCCAGTAGATCCACACCAAAACACAGTATAATCAAAACTCTTGAAAGCCAAAGATAAAAAGAGAATTCTGAAAACAGCAAGAGAGATGCAAATTGTCCCATCAAGGGGTCCTCTATAATAAGATTAGATGCTGCTTTCTCCTCAGAAATATTGGAAGCTAGAAGCAATGGAATGACACATTTGAAGTGCCTAAAAAAGAAATATCAACCAATAATTCTTTATCTAACAAAACTGTCCTTCAAAAGTGAGGATGCAATTAAAACATGCTCAGATAAACAAAAATAGAAGGAATTTTTTTTATGACCAGACTTGCCTTAAACAAGAAATGCTAAAGAGAGTTCTACAGATGGAAATGAAATGATACTAGAAAGCTACTCAAAGCTGTGCACAGGGGGAAAAAAAATCCAGTGAAAGTAATGTCATGTGAAAAGGGGGGGGTAGTTTTATGGTATTTTTAGTTGGTAATGTTGTTATGTTCAACAAGCTTTATAATGACAAATACACAAAGAGTAATTATAAATTTATGTTAATGGGCACATGATGTATATAGATGACATTGGTTATAATAACAACAAATACAGGGGAAGGAGTGGTACGGGAATAAAAATGGTGTGTGTTACTGAAGTTAATGTGGTATCAAGTTAAACTAGGTTGTTGTAAGTTTCAAATTGTAAATGTATTCTTCATGGTAACCATAAAGTAAATATCTATCTATCATCTATCTCTCTCTCTCTCTCTCTCTCTATCTACCTACCTACCTACCTACCTACCTACCTACCTACCTACCTACCTACCTACCTACCTACCTACCTACCTACCTACCTACCTACCTATCTATCTATCTATCTATCTATCTATCTATCTATCTATCTATCTATCTATCTATCTATCTATCTATCTATCTATCTATCTATCTATCTATCTATCTATCTATCTATCTATCTATCTATCTATCTATCTATCTATCTATCTATCTATCTATCTATCTATCTATCTATCTATCTATCTATCTATCTATCTATCTATCTATCTAATCTATCTATCTATCTATCTATCTATCTATCTCTCTCTCTCTCTCTCTCTCTCTCTCTCTACCTACCTACCTACCTACTACCTACCTACCTACCTACCTACCTACCTACCTACCTACCTACCTACCTACCTACCTATCTATCTATCTATCTATCTATCTATCTATCTATCTATCTATCTATCTATCTATCTATCTATCTATCTATCTATCTATCTATCTATCATCTATCTATCTATCATCTATCTATCTATCATCTATCTGTCAATCAATCATCTATCTGTCTATCATCTATCAATCATCTATCTGTCAATCAATCATCTATCTATCTATCATCTATCTAATCTACCTACCTACCTGTCTGTCTGTCTATCATCTATCTGTCTGTCTATCATCTATCTATCTATCTATCTATCTATCTATCTATCTATCTATCTATCTATCTATCTATCTATCTATCTATCTATCATCTATCATCTATCTATCTATCTATCTATCTATCTATCTATCTATCTATCTATCTATCTATCTATCTATCTATCTATCTATCTATCTATCTATCTATCTATCTATCTATCTATCTATCTATCTATCTATCTAATCTACCTACCTACCTGTCTGTCTGTCTATCATCTATCTATCTATCATCTAATCTACCTACCTACCTGTCTGTCTGTCTGTCTATCATCTATCTGTCTGTCTTTCTGTCTGTCTATCTATCTAATCTACCTACCTACCTGTCTGTCTATCATCTATCTATCTATCATCTATCTATCTATCTCTATCTATCATCTATCTATCTATCAATCTATCTATCTATCATCTATCTAATCTATCTATATGGGAAGGAGAAAGAGATCAAAAGGGTTCAGTACAAAAAAATCAACCAAACACAAGTGATAGAAATATTGGAGAAAATAAGAGATAAAGTAGGTATAACACACACACACAAATTAGAAAATGACAGAAGTCTTTTTTGTATTGGTAATTACCTTAAATGTAAATAGATTAAACTCCCCAATCAACAGGCAGAGAGTGGCAGATTGATGGGAAAAAATATAACCCTTCTATATATTGTCTGCAAGAGACATATCTCAGGTCCAGAAACAATAAAATGTTGAAAGGGCAAAGATGGAAAATAATAATCCATGCAAATAGTAACCAAAAGAGAGCTGGGGAGACTATACTGATATTAGACAAAATATATTTCAAGTGAAAATCTGTAACAAGAGAAAAAGAGGGACATTATAAAATGATAAAAGGGTCATGAAGATACGACAATTAGAAATATATATGCTAGCACAAAAGGAGCTAAATAATAGAAATTCTCTAATAAAAGTTGGAGACTTTGGAGAGGCAGAGCCAAGATGGCAGAATAGACAGATGCTTCCGGTGAGCCCTTTTTACAACAAAGACCTGAAAAAACAAGTGAGGGGTGTATATTTGTGACAAGCTGGGAGCCCTGAGCTTCAAAGGCAAGCTTAGAAAATGAAGTGAGGGACAGGGGGAGGAAAAGACTATTCAGAAGTGGAGAGGAGTCACTGGACCTGAATTGTGGTGAGCCCTCAGGCACCATTCCTGGAGTGGCAGGGGTGGGCTGGTAGTAGCATTCAGCCACAGTTTCCTCAGGGAGAAGCAGCCAGCCACACAGCCTACTCACACCTCTGGACCCTGAGAAGAACGGAGCACTCAGCAAAAGCTGAGTACTTGGGTATATTTTACCATGCACGCCCACCCCCAAGCTGGCTTAAGAGGCTGAATTCCCTGGGCCTGAGATAGGCACTGTTCAGCACCTAGAGCCATCGTCCCGACCTTGGAGAAGGAAAAAATTTGTAATTGGGGGAAAAGATAATTTGCTAGCTCCACTAAATGGTGAGCTCAGGACAGAAGTGGCTCCTATCCAGGCATAAACCGTCCATGGACTTTGAGCACCTGTCCCTTCTGCATGGACCTGTGTGGGCCTATTTCGTGAGAATAGGCCCTTGTTGGCAGACTCCAACCATTTCAGCTGTGCAGTGCAGAGGTGCTGGTTTGATGTTTGACATTGCTTTGCCTATTAAACAAGGTTCTCACCTACCCACATCAGGGACCTAAGCACTGGTAGCTCCATTCAGGTCACCCAACTGCCTGCAAAGGGGTCCAAAGATAACTGGTACCTCTCAGTCCTTACAACCAAAAACTTTGGGTGCCCATGGTTCGTCTGCAGAACCCACCCACCTGAACGCTCGAGGGAACAGGGACCCACTTTCCTCAGAGTCACTTGGGGGTTGGTTCTCAACCCCCTGCCTTGTTCAGAGCGTGACCCCCTGCTGCAATCAGATACCAGTATATACGCCAATCACCCCTGCCCCTCTAAGACTGTAGGACAGAGCCTGTACCACACACTTGATGATAAGCTACCTGGACACCTGAGCTAAATTCACACAAGAAAACTGAATGGACTTCTAGACTGATATACCTGATAACAGCTCTAGCCATCTGGGGACAGGACCTCAGACTCCAAAGGAGAAAATAATCAAGCTAGCTCACTCAAGCAACCCAAGGGGTATACCAAAACAAAACACAGCAAGAAGCTACAACACAGTGAGCAAACATAAACTAATACAATAACTTATAAATGGCTCAGAGAAAACAGTCAATATCAAGTCACACAAAGAAACAGGCCATGATCACCTCAACAGGCTCTCAAAACAAAGAATCCAGGGATCTTCTAGATGAAAGTGCATTTCTGGAATTACCAAAGACAGACAAACATTTAATATACAGGGCCCTTCAAGACATCAGGAAGGAAATGAGACAATATGTAGAACAAGCCAAGGAACACACAGGTAAAGGAAATGAAGAAATTAGAAAGATTATTCAGGAACACAATGAAAAGTTTAATGAGCTAGAAAAATCCATAGAAAGACAGCAATCAAAAATTCAGAAGATTAACAATAAAATTACAGAATTAGACAACTCAATAGAAAGTCAGAAGATCAGAATTGAGCAAGTAGAAGTTAGAATTTCTGAACTCAAAGATAAATCACTTGGCACTAATATATTTGAAGAAAAATCAGATGAAAGAATTTTAAAAAATGAAGAAAGCTTAAGGGTCATGTGGGACTCTATCAAGAGAAATAATCTACGAGTTATTGGAGTACCAAATGCAGAGGGATAACAGAAAATACAGAGAGAATTGTTGAAGATTTTTTGGCAGAAAACTTCCCTGATACTGTGTAAGATGAGAAGATATCCATTCAAGATGTTCATTGAACTCCACATAAGGGAGATCTGAAAAGGAAAGTCACCAAGACATATTATAATCAAACTTGCCAAAACCAAAAATAAAGAGAGAATTATAAGAGCAGCCAGGGATAAACAAAAAGTCACCTACAAAGGACAGCCAGTAAGAAAAAGCTCGGACTACTTGGCAGAAACCATGGAGGCAAGAAGGCAATGGGATGACATATTTAAAAAATTGAAGGAAAAAAATTGCCTACCAAGAATCATATATGCAGCAAAACTGCCTCTTAAATATGAAGGTGAAATTAAGACATTTCCAGATAAACACAAGTTTAGGGAATTTGTAAAAACCAAACCAAAACTACAAGAAATACTAAAGGGAGTTCTTTGGTTAGAACATCAATAATATCAGGTATCAACCCAAGACTGGAACACTGGCCAGAGTAACCAGAAGTCAACCCAGACAGGGAAATCCAAAAAAACAAAGCAAGATTATTAAAAAAAAAAAAAAGCTCAAAACAGGATAACAGCAATGTTATGATATAAAAGAAGACAACATTAAAATAATAAAGAGGGACTAAGAAACGTAATCATACACCTTCCATATGGAAAGGAAGATATGGAGATCCAAAGAAATAAAAGATAGGTTTAAATTTAGAAACATAGGGGTAAATAATAAGGTAACCACAAAGGAGACAAACTATCCTACTTATCAAAATAAAATACAAGAAAAAAATAGAGACTCAGCAGAAACAAAAGCAACAACAACAAATATGAGGAAAGGAAAATATATAAAGATAATCTATTCAGCACATAAAATTCAGTGGGAAAAAAACTGTCAACAACACAAAAAAAAGACATCCAAATTATAGCACTAAATTCATACCTATCCATAGTTACCCTGAGTGTAAATGGACTAAATGCACCAATAAAGAGACAGAGTGGCAGAATGGATTAAAAAACACGATCTGTCTGTATGCTGTCTACAAGAGACGCACCTTAGACTTAGAGATACAAACAAACTAAAACTCAAAGGATGGAAAAAATACATCAAGCAAACAACAATCAAAAAAGAGCAGGAGTGGCAATAGTAATTTCTGACAAAATAGAGTTTAAAGTTAAATCCATCAGAAAGGATAAGGAAGGACACTATATAATGAAAAGGGACAATATACCAAGAAGATATAACCATATTAAATATTTATGCACCCAATGACAGGGCTGCAAGATACATAAACTCTATCAGCATTGAAAAGTGAGATAGCTCCACAATAATAGTAGGAGACTTCAACACACCACTTTCAGTGAAGGACAGGAGATCCAGAAAGAAGCTCAATAAAGACACGGAAGGTCTAAATGCCACAATCAACCAACTTGACCTCATACACATATACAGAACACTCCACCCAACAGCAACCAAATAGACTTTCTTTTCTAGTGCACATGGAACATTCTATAGAATAGACCACATATTAGGGCATAAAGCAAGCCTTAGCAGAATCCCAAACTTTGAAATATTACAAAGCAACTTCTCTGACCATAAGACCATAAAAGTGGAAATCAATAACAGGAAAAGCGGGGAAAAGAAATCAAACACTTGGAAACTGAACAATGCCCTGCTCAAAAAAGACTGGATTATAGAAGACATTAAAGATGGAATAAAGAAATTCAGAGAATCCAATGAGAATGGAAACATGTCCTTTCAGAACCTTTGGGACACAGCAAAAGCGGTGCTCAGAGGCCAATTTATATCAATAAATGCACACATACAAAAAGAAAAAAAGGCCAAAATGAAAGACTTATCCCTACATAGGGAACAAATAGAAAGAGTGCAACAAAAGAAACCCTCAGCACCAGAAGAAAACAAATAATAAAAATTAGAGTTGAACTAAATGAAATAGAAAACAGAAAAACAATTGAAAGAATTAACAAGACCAAAAGCTGGTTTTTTGAAAAAATTAGAAAAATTGATAAACCACTGGCCAAACTGACAAAAGAAAAACAGGGAAGGAAGGAAATAACCCGAATAAGAAATGAGATGGGCGCTATTACAACAGACCCAACTGAAATTAAAAGAATCATATCAGATTACTATGAGAATTTGTACTCTAACAAATCTGAAAACCTAGAAGAAATGGATGAATTCCGAAAAACACACTACCTACCTAAACTAACACAAACAGAGGTATGACTAAACAGACTCATAACAAAAGAAGAGATTGAAAAGGTAATCAAAAAACACCAACAAAAAAAGCCCTCCTCCAGACAGCTTCATTGCAGAGTTCTATCAATCTTTCAGAGAAGAGTTAACACCACTACTACTAAAAGTATTTCAGAGCATAGAAAAGGACGGAATACTACCAAGCTCATTCTACGAAGCCACCATATCCCTGATACCAAAACCAGGTAAAGACACCACAATAAAACAATATTATAGACCTATATCCCTCATGAATGTAGATGCAAAACTCCTCAACAAAATTCTAGCCAATAGAATTCAACAACATATCAAAAAAAATAATTCACCATGACCAAGTGGGATTCATACCAGGTATGCAGGGATGGTTCAACATTAGAAAAACAATTAATGTAAACCACCACATAAATAAAACAAAAGACAAGAATCACATGATTTTATGAATTGATGCAGAAAAGGCATTTCACAAAGTTCAACACCCATTCATGATAACAACTCTCAGGAAAACAGGAATAGAAGGAACATTCCTCAACGTAATAAAGGACATTTATACAAAGCCAACAGCTAACACCACCCTAAATGGAGAGAGCCTGAAAGTATTCCCATTGATATCGGGAACCAGACAAGGATGCCCTTTATCACCACTCTTATTCAACATTGTGCTGGAGATCCTCGCCAGAGCAAGTAGGCTAGGCGAAGAAACAAAGGGCATCCAGATTGGCAAGGAAGAAGTAAAAGTATCTCTATTTGCAGATGATATGATCTTATACACAGAAAACCCTAAGAAATCCTCCAGAAAACTGAAAGTAATAAAAGAGTTCAGCAGAGTATAGGGATACAAGATAAACATACAAAAATCATTTGGATTCCTCTACACCAACAAAAAGAACATCGAAGAGGAAATCACCAAATGAATGCCATTTACAGTAGCCCCCGAGAAGATAAAATACTTAGGAATAAATCTTACCAGAGATGTAAAAGACTTATACAAAGAAAACTACAGTGCACTTCTGCAAGAAACCAAGAGGCTTACATAAGTGGAAAAACATACCTTGCTCGCGGATAGGGGGACTTAACATTATAAAAATGTCTATTCTACCAAAAGGGATCTATATACATTTAATGCAATTCTGATCCAAATCCCAACAACATTCTTTAATGAGATGGAGAAACAAATCACCAACTTCATATGGAAGGGAAAGAGGCCCCGGACAAATAAGGCATTACTGAAAAAGAAGAACAAAGTAGGAGGCCTTACTTTACCTGATTTTAGAATCTATTATACTGCCGGAGTAGTCAAAACAGCCTGGTACTGGTACAACAACAGATACACAGAACAATGGAACAGAATTGAGAATCCAGACATAAATCCATCCACATATGAGCAGTTGATATTTGTCAAAGTCCCCAAAACAGTTAAATGGGGAAAAGAAAGTCTTTTTAACAAATGGTGCTGGCATAACTGGATATCCACCTGTGAAAAAAATGAAACAAGACCCGTACCTCACTCCATGCACAAAACAAGCTCAAAACGGATCAAAGACCTAAATATAAAATCTAAAATGCTAAAGATCATGAAAGAAAAAATAGGGACAATGTTAGGAGCCCTAATACATGGAATAAACAGTATAAAAAACATTATTAAGAATGCAGAAGAAAAACTATATAACTGGGAGCTCCTAAAAATCAAACACCTATGCTCATCCAAAGACTTCACCAAAAGAGTAAAAAGATTACCTACAGCCTGGGAAAAAGTTTTTAGCTATGACATTTCTGATCAGCGCCTGATCTCTAAAATCTACATGATACTGCAAAAACTCAACTGCAAAAAGACAAATAACCCAATTAAAAAATGGGCAAAAGATATGAATAGACACTTCACTAAAGAAGACATTCAGGTAGCTAACAGATACATGAGGAAATGTTCATGATCATTAGCCATTACATAAATGCAGATCAAAACTAAAGTGAGGTTGCATCTCACTCCAACAAAGCTGGCATTAATCCAAAAATCACAAAATAATAAATGTTGGAGAGGCTGTGGAGAGATTGGAACACTTATACACTGCTGGGTGGGATGTCAAATGGTACAACCACTTTGGAAATTGATTTGGTGCTTCCTTAAAATGCTAGAAATAGAACTACCATAGGATCCAGCAATCCCACTCCTTGGAATATATCCTAGAGAAATAAGAGCCTTTACATGAACAGATATATGCACACCCATGTTTATTGCAACACTGTTTACAATAGCAAAAAGATGGAAGCAACCAAGGTGTCCATCAATGGATGAATGGATAAATAAATTATGGTATATTCACACAATGGAATACTATGCATCGATAAAGAACAGTGAGGAATCTGTGAAACACTTCATAAATGGAGGAACCTGGAACGCATTATGCTGAGTGTAATTAGTCAGTTGCAAAATGACAGATATTGTATAAGACCACTAGTATAAGAACTTGAGATATAGTTTAAACTGGGAAGAAATCATTCTTTTGTGGTTACGAGAGGGGGGAGGGAGGGACGGGGAGAGGAGTATTCACTAATTAGATAGTAGATAAGAACTACTTTAGGTGAATGGAAAGACAACATGCAATACAGGGGAGGTCAGCACAACTGGAGTAAACCAAAAGCAAAGAAGTTTCCCGAATGAACTGAATGCTTCGAAGGCCAGTGTAGCAGGGGCAGGGGTTTGGGGACCATGGTTTCAGGGGACATCTAAGTCAATTGGCATAATAAAACCTATTAAGAAAACATTCTGCATCCCACTCTGAGGAGTGGCGTCTGGGGTCTTAAAGACTAGCAAGCAGCCATCTAAGATGCATCAATTGGTCTCAACCCACCTGGATCAAAGGAGAATGAAGAACACCAAGGACACAAGATAATTATGAGCCCAAGAGACAGAAAGTGCCACATAAATCAGAGGCTACATAGGCCTGAGGGCAGAAGAACTAGATGGTGCCCGGCTACAACCGATGACTGCCCTGACAAGAAACACAACAGAGAACCCCTGAGGGAGAAGGAAAGCAGTGGGATGCAGACCCCAAATTCTCATAAAAAGACCAGACTTAATGGTCTAACTGAGACTAAAAGGACCCCGGTGGTCTTAGCCCCCAGACCTCCTGTTGGCCCAGGACAGGAACCATTCCCGAAGCCAACTCTTCAGACATGGATTGCACTGGACAATGGGTTGGTGAGTGATGCTGGTGTGGAGTGAGCTTCTTGGATCAGGTGGGCACTTGATACTATGTTGGCATCTCCTGCCTGGGGGTTAGAAGCTGGCAAAATGGACACGAAAAGAGAGAGTGGAGGGAGAGAGTGGGCTGTCTCATTAGGGGGAGAGTATTTGGGAGAATGTAGCAAGGTGTATATAATTTTTTGTGCGAGAGACTGACTTGATCTGTAAACTTTCACTTAAAGCACAATAAAAATTATAAAAATAAAAAAAGTTGGAGACTTAATATGGGAATAGAATAATTGAGCAACAGTATAAACAACTAGGCCTAGCAGACATATGTAGAACACTCTAGCCAGCAATATTCCTCTCCAGTACTCATGGATCATTCTCGTGGATAGACCATACACAGGGTTATAAAACAACTCTTAATAAAAAAAAAAAAAATTGAAATCTTACAGAGAATCTCATGCGACCAGAAGGGACTGAAACTGGAAATTAATAACAGAAGAAAAACTGGAAATAACACATATATGTAAAAATTATACAACAGATTATTAAATAAACAATGGGTCAAGGAAGACATAGAGAGAGAGAGAGAGAGAGAAAGTACAGGTGAATGAAAATGAAAGCAGAAGTTACCAAAACCTCTGGGACGCAGTGAAGGCAGTGCTTAGAGGGATTTTACAACAATAAACACGTACATTTAAAAAGAAGAAAGATCTCAAATCAGTAGCCTGACTCTACAACTTGAAGAACTAAAAAAGAAGAGCAAACAACCTTAAGGTATCAGAAGGGAGGAAATAACAAAGATCAGAGCAAAAATAAATGAAATAGAGAATAGAAAAATGATAGAACAACAACAAAAAAAAAAAACCAGAAGTTGTTTCTTTAAAAAGATTAATAAAGTGTGCAAATCTTTAGCTAGCCTGACAAAGAGAGGAGATGTGCAAATAAGAATGAGAAGGAGGACATTACAGCTGACTTGATGGAAATCAAGAAGGTCATAAGAGAATACTCTAGATAATTGTATGCCAAAAACTAGATAACTTAGAAGAAATGGACAAATTCCTAGGACACATTAACTACCTTAATTGACTCAAGAAGAAATAGAAAATCTGAACAGACCCATAGCAAGTGAAGAGATTGCGTCGGTAATCAAAAACCTCCCAACAACAACAAAATTTCCCAGATGGCTTCACTGGGGAGTTCTACCACCCGTTTAAAGAAGAACTGACACCAAACCTGCTCCAACTCTTTCAAAACATAAAGGAGGAAGAGGCATGCTCTAATAAATTCTATGAGGCCAGCATTACCCTGATACTAAAGCCAAAGACACTCAACATTTTATGAATAGAGTCACAAAAATCCTCAACAAAATACTACCAAACTGAGTCCAATAAAATATTATAAAGATTATAGACCATGACCAAGTGGAATTTATTCTGGGAATGCAGGGTGGTTCAACATTAGAAAATCAATTAACTTAATACACTCAGTAATAGAACAGCTACAAAACACAAATTGCATCATCCTCTCAATCAAAACAGAAAAGGCATTTGGTAAAACCAGCACCTTCTCATGAAAAACAAAAACACTGAACAAACTAGAATAGAAGGGAAATTCCTCAATGCAATAAAAGGCATTTGTGAAAAATCAAATTTTAAAATCATAGTCATAAACATGAAGATGGCAGAGGACCATGCAACATTTTGTTCTGTTATACATAAGGTCGCCATGAGTTGGAGTCTACTTAATGGCAACTAACAACAACAATATCATACTCAGTGAAGAAATATTGACGGATTTCTCCCTAAGATGAGGAATAACAAGGATGCCCACTCTCATTGCTGCTATTCAGAAGGAAGAAGTAGAACTATACCTATTGGCGATGATATGATCTCATATACAGAAAATACTGAAGAATCTTAGATCTAGTAAAGGAATTCAGCCAAGTCACAGAGTACAAGGTCTATACCCCAAAATCAGTTGAGTTTCTGTACACCACAAATGAACAATCTAAAAAGGAAATTAAGAAACCAATTCCATGTACAATGGCATCTTTAGATCTTTTAAGAATAAAATACTCAGGAATAAATTTACCCAGGGTTATGAAAGTCTTATACAACGAAAATTATATAACTGCTGAAAGAAGTTAAAGAAGACCTAAACAGATAGAAAGACATTGTGTTCATGCATTTAAAAAATTTAATATTGTTAAGATGTCAATACTACCTAAAGCAATTGATAGATTCAACACAAGCCCTATAAAAATTCCAAGAGACTGCACTGCAGAAATGGAAAAGCCAGTTCTCAAATTTATAAGAATTGCAAAGGATCTAAATAACCAAAGTAAACTTGAAAAAGAATAAAACAGGAGGACTGACACTTCCTGATTTCAGTATACACCATAAAGCTGCAGTAATCAAAATAGTATGGTACTAGAGTAATAATAGGATCATAGACCAATTAAATAGAATCGAGATTGCAGAAATAAACCTGTACATCTAGGATCATTGATTTTAGACAAGGGTGCTAAGTTCATGCAAAGGAGAAAGAATAGTCTCTTAATAAATGGTGCTGGGACTACTGGATCTCCGCATGCAAAAGAATGAAGATAGACTCATACCTTACATCATATATGAAAAATAACTCAAAATGGATTGAAGACATAAATTTTGTGGTTGTTCTTCTTAGGTGCTGTTGAGTTAGTTCTGACTCATAGTGACCCTATGTACAACAGAATGAAACACTCCGGCCCTGTGCAGTCCTCACAATCGTTGTTATGCTTGCGCTCGTTGTTGCAGCCATGTGTCAATCCATCTCATTGAAGGTCTTTGTCTTTTTCTCTCCTTTACTAAGCATACTGTCCTTCTCCAGGGACTGATCCCTCCTGATAACATGTCCAAAGTATGTGAGACGTAGTCTCGCCATCCTTGCTTCTAAGGAGCATTCTGGCTGTACTTCAAAGACAGATTTGTTCATTTTTCAGCAGTCCAAAATGGAAGAACTAAAATCATAAAATTTTTAGAAGAAAACATAGGGGTGTTGCTTCACTACCTAGTTTTTAACAATGGATTCTTAGATATGACACTGAAAGCACCAGCAACAAAAGACAAAATAGATAAATGGAACTTCATGATCATTAAAAATTTTTGTTCATCAAAAGACTTTATTAGCGAGGCGGAGCCAAGATGGCGGACTAGGCAGACGCTACCTCGGATCCCTCTTACAACAAAGACACGGAAAAACAAGTGAATCGATCACATACATAACAATCTACGAACCCTGAACAACAAACACAGATTTAGAGACGGAGAACGAACTAATACGGGGAAGCAGCGATTGTTTCCAGAGCCTGGAGCCAGCATACCAGTCAGGTACGGCACAAGCACAGAGACCTGCTCCACCCCCCTGAACTAACCCCGGGAGGGGGACTAGCCGGTTCCACGGGCGGCGTGGGACGCAGCCGTTAGGAGAAGTCCCCGGGAGGCAGTGACTGATCTTGGAGCAGAAAGAGTAGCATCCGAGCCGGGGAACCGTCCCACAGGGATTTGGACTGCACGCAGATACGCCATAAACACGGAGAGTTGCTCCACCCCCTGAACTAACCCCGGGAAGGTGACCATCCGGGTCGCGCGGGCGGCGTGGGACGCAGCCGGTAGGAGAAGTCCCCGGGAGGCAGCGACTGGTATTGGAGCGGGGAGAACAGCGTTCCAGCCGGGACACTCGGTCGCGGCACAAGCACGGGGAGCTACTCCACCCATCTGAACTAACCCCGGGAGGGGGCCCACCTGGTTCACGGGGGCGGCACAGCCACGCGGCTGGAGGGACGGGAAGTCCCCGGGAGGCAGCGACTGATTTTGGAGTCGAGAGTGCACCGTCCCAGTAGGGGAGCCTTGACGCTGGGCGTGGGGCTGGAAGCGGAGGATCTGACCGTGACTCCAGCGGGCCAGACCCCCCGGGGGCAATCTCCACACAGACAGCACACATAGGCGACGCGCCCGCGGGAATCTCAGATATAAGAGTCATTCCAAGCAAGACAAGCAACTCTGGCTATATTCTGAGGTGCTACTCTCCTATCTCTCTGTTCCCTCCCCCACCCTCCCCAGGCGGCTTCATTAACATCTGAATAGCCTGAGCCAGAGGGAGAACTCTGATAGGGATCTGACTGCAGTTTTTTTTTAGCGGATTTTCTGGAAAAACTAGTTTCCCAGTGATGGCTCGGAGACAACAATCCATATCAAACCACTTAAAGAAGCAGACCGTGACAGCTTCTCCAACTCCCCAAACAAAAGAATCAAAATCTTTCCCAAATGAAGATACAATTTTGGAATTATCAGATACAGAATATAAAAAACTAATTTACAGAATGCTTAATGATATCACAAATGAAATTAGGATATCTGCAGAAAAAGCCAAGGAACACACTGATAAAACTGTTGAAAAACTCAAAAAGATTATTCAAGAACATACTGGAAAAATTAATAAGTTGCAAGAATCCATAGAGAGACAACATGTAGAAATCCAAAAGATTAACAATAAAATAACAGAATTAGACAACACACTAGGAAGTCAGAGGAGCAGACTCGAGCAATTAGAATGCAGACTGGGACATCTGGAGGACCAGGGAATCAACACCAACATAGCTGAAAAAAAATCAGATAAAAGAATTAAAAAAAATGAAGAAACCCTAAGAATTATGTGGGACTCTATCAAGAAGGATAACCTGCGGGTGATTGGAGTCCCAGAACAGGGAGGGGGGACAGAAAACACAGAGAAAATAGTTGAAGAACTTCTGACAGAAAACTTCCCTGACATCATGAAAGACGAAAGGATATCTATCCAAGATGCTCATCGAACCCCATTTAAGATTGATCCAAAAAGAAAAACACCAAGACATATTATCATCAAACTCCCCAAAACCAAAGATAAACAGAAAATTTTAAAAGCAGCCAGGGAGAAAAGAAAGGTTTCCTTCAAGGGAGAATCAATAAGAATATGTTCTGACTACTCAGCAGAAACCATGCAGGCAAGAAGGGAATGGGACGACATATACAGAACACTGAAGGAGAAGAACTGCCAACCAAGGATCATATATCCAGCAAAACTCTCTCTGAAATATGAAGGCGAAATTAAGATATTTACAGACAAACACAAGTTTAGAGAATTTGCAAAAACCAAACCAAAGCTACAAGAAATACTAAAGGATATTGTTTGGTCAGAGAACCAATAATATCAGATAACAGCACAACACAAGGTCACAAAACAGAACGTCCTGATATCAACTCAAATAGGGAAATCACAAAAACAAACAAATTAAGATTAATTAAAAAAAAATACACATAACAGGGAATCATGGAAGTCAATAGGTAAAAGATCACAATAATCAAAAAGAGGGACTAAATACAGGAGGCATTGAACTGCCATATGGAGAGTGATACAAGGCGATATAGAACAATACAAGTTAGGTTTTTACTTAGAAAAATAGGGGTATATAATGAGGTAACCACAAAAAGGTATAACAACTCTATAACTCAAGACAAAAACCAAGAAAAACGTAACGACTCAACTAACATAAAGTCAAACACTATGAAAGTGAGGATCTCACAATTTACTAAGAAAAACGCCTCAGCACAAAAAAGTATGTGGAAAAATGAAATTGTCAACAACACACATAAAAAGGCATCAAAATGACAGCACTAAAAACTTATTTATCTATAATTACCCTGAATGTAAATGGACTAAATGCACCAATAAAGAGACAGAGAGTCACAGACTGGATAAAGAAACACGATCCATCTATATGCTGCCTACAAGAGACACACCTTAGACTTAGAGACACAAACAAACTAAAACTCAAAGGATGGAAAAAAGTATATCAAGCAAACAATAAGCAAAAAAGAAGAGGAGTAGCAATATTAATTTCTGACAAAATAGACTTTAGACTTAAATCCACCACAAAGGATAAAGAAGGACACTATATAATGATAAAAGGGACAATTGATCAGGAAGACATAACCATATTAAATATTTACGCACCCAATGACAGGGCTGCAAGATATATAAATCAAATTTTAACAGAACTGAAAAGCGAGATAGATACCTCCACAATTATAGTAGGAGACTTCAACACACCCCTTTCGGAGAAGGACAGGACATCCAGTAAGAAGCTCAACAGAGACACGGAAGATCTAATTACAACAATCAACCAACTTGACCTCATTGACTTATACAGAACTCTCCACCCAACTGCTGCAAAATATACTTTTTTTTCTAGCGCACATGGAACATTCTCTAGAATAGACCACATATTAGGTCATAAAACAAACCTTTGCAGAGTCCAAAACATCGAAATATTACAAAGCATCTTCTCAGACCACAAGGCAATAAAACTAGAGATCAATAACAGAAGAACGAGGGAAAAGAAATCAAATACTTGGAAAATGAACAATACCCTCCTGAAAAAAGACTGGGTTATAGAAGACATCAAGGAGGGAATAAGGAAATTCATAGAAAGCAACGAGAATGAAAATACTTCCTATCAAAACCTCTGGGACACAGCAAAAGCAGTGCTCAGAGGTCAATTTATATCAATAAATGCACACATACAAAAAGAAGAAAGAGCCAAAATCAGAGAACTGTCCCTACAACTTGAACAAATAGAAAGTGAGCAACAAAAGAATCCATCAGGCACCAGAAGAAAACAAATAATAAAAATTAGAGCTGAACTAAATGAATTAGAGAACAGAAAAACAATTGAAAGAATTAACAAAGCCAAAAGCTGGTTCTTTGAAAAAATTAACAAAATTGATAAACCATTGGCTAGACTGACTAAAGAAATACAGGAAAGGAAACAAATAACCCGAATAAGAAATGAGAAGGACCACATCACAACAGAACCAAATGAAATTAAAAGAATCATTTCAGATTATTATGAAAAATTGTACTCTAACAAATTTGAAAACCTAGAAGAAATGGATGAATTCCTTGAAAAACACTACCTACCTAAACTAACACATTCAGAAGCAGAACAACTAAATAGACCCATAACAAAAAAAGAGATTGAAACGGTAATCAAAAAACTCCCAACAAAAAAAAGTCCTGGCCCGGACGGCTTCACTGCAGAGTTCTACCAAATTTTCAGAGAAGAGTTAACACCACTACTACTAAAGGTATTCCAAAGCATAGAAAATGACGGAATACTACCCAACTCATTCTATGAAGCCACCATCTCCCTGATACCAAAACCAGGTAAAGACATTACAAAAAAAGAAAATTATAGACCTATATCCCTCATGAACATTGATGCAAAAATCCTCAACAAAATTCTAGCCAATAGAATCCAACAACACATCAAAAAAATAATTCACCCTGATCAAGTGGGATTTATACCAGGTATGCAAGGCTGGTTTAATATCAGAAAAACCATTAATGTAATCCATCACATAAATAAAACAAAAGACAAAAACCACATGATCTTATCAATTGATGCAGAAAAGGCATTTGACAAAGTCCAACACCCATTTATGATAAAAACTCTTACCAAAATAGGAATTGAAGGAAAATTCCTCAACATAATAAAGGGCATCTATGCAAAGCCAACAGCCAATATCACTCTAAATGGAGAGAACCTGAAAGCATTTCCCTTGAGAACGGGAACCAGACAAGGATGCCCTTTATCACCGCTCTTATTCAACATCGTGTTGGAAGTCTTAGCCAGGGCAATCAGGCTAGACAAAGAAATAAAAGGTATCCGGATTGGCAAGGAAGAAGTAAAGTTATCACTATTTGCAGATGACATGATTATATACACAGAAAACCCTAAGGAATCCTCCAGAAAACTACTGAAACTAATAGAAGAGTTTGGCAGAGTCTCAGGTTATAAAATAAACATACAAAAATCACTTGGATTCCTCTACATCAACAAAAAGAACACCGAAGAGGAAATAACCAAATCAATACCATTCACGGTAGCCCCCAAGAAGATAAGATACTTAGGAATAAATCTTACCAAGGATGTAAAAGACCTATACAAAGAAAACTACAAAGCTCTACTACAAGAAATTCAAAAGGACATACTTAAGTGGAAAAACATACCTTGCTCATGGATAGGAAGACTTAACATAGTAAAAATGTCTATTCTACCAAAAGCCATCTATACATTTAACGCACTTCCGATCCAAATTCCAATGTCATATTTTAAGGGGATAGAGAAACAAATCACCAATTTCATATGGAAGGGAAAGAAGCCCCGGATAAGCAAAGCACTACTGAAAAAGAAGAAGAAAGTGGGAGGCCTCACCTTACCTGACTTCAGAACCTATTATACAGCCACAGTAGTCAAAACAGCCTGGTATTGGTACAACAACAGACACATAGACCAATGGAACAGAATTGAGAACCCAGACATAGATCCATCCACGTATGAGCCCCTGATATTTGACAAAGGACCAGTGTCAATTAACTGGGGAAAAGACAGCCTTTTTAACAAATGGTGCTGGCATAACTGGATATCCATTTGCAAAAAAATGAAACAGGACCCATACCTCACACCATGCACAAAAACTAACTCCAAGTGGATCAAAGACCTAAACATAAAGACTAAAACGATAAAGATCATGGAAGAAAAAATTGGGAGAACCCTAGGAGCCCTAATACAAGGTATAAACAGAATACAAAACATTACCAAAAATGATGAAGAGAAACCCGATAACTGGGAGCTCCTAAAAATCAAACACCTATGCTCATCTAAAGACTTCACCAAAAGAGTAAAAAGACCACCTACAGATTGGGAAAGAATTTTCAGCTATGACATCTCCGACCAGCGCCTGATCTCTAAAATCTACATGATTCTGTCAAAACTCAACCACAAAAAGACAAACAACCCAATCAAGAAGTGGGCAAAGGATATGAACACACATTTCTCTAAAGAAGATATTCAGGCAGCCAACAGATACATGAGAAAATGCTCTCGATCATTAGCCATTAGAGAAATGCAAATTAAAACTACGATGAGATTCCATCTCACACCAGCAAGGCTGGCATTAATCCAAAAAACACAAAATAATAAATGTTGGAGAGGCTGCGGAGAGATTGGAACTCTCATACACTGCTGGTGGGAATGTAAAATGGTACAACCACTTTGGAAATCTATCTGGCGTTATCTTAAACAGTTAGAAATAGAACTACCATACAACCCAGAAATCCCACTCCTCGGAATATACCCTAGAGATACAAGAGCCTTCATACAAACAGATATATGCACACCCATGTTTATTGCAGCTCTGTTTACAATAGCAAAAAGTTGGAAGCAACCAAGGTGTCCATCAACGGATGAATGGGTAAATAAATTGTGGTATATTCACACAATGGAATACTACGCATCGATAAAGAACAGTGACGAATCTCTGAAACATTTCATAACATGGAGGAACCTGGAAGGCATTATGCTGAGCGAAATGAGTCAGAGGCAAAAGGACAAATACTGTATAAGACCACTATTATAAGATCTTGAGAAATAGTAAACCTGAGAAGAACACATACTTTTGTGGTTACGAGGGGGGGAGGGAGGGAGGGTGGGAGAGGGTTTTTCTATTGATTAATCAGTAGATAAGAACTGCTTTAGGTGAAGGGAAAGACAACACTCAATACATGGAAGGTCAGCTCAATTGGACTGGACCAAAAGCAAAGAAGTTTCCGGGATAAAATGAATGCTTCAAAGCTCAGCGGAGCAAGCGCGGGGGTCTGGGGAACATGGTTTGCGGGGACTTCTAAGTCAATTGGCAAAATAATTCTATTATGAAATCATTCTGCATCCCACTTTGAAATGTGGCGTCTGGGGTCTTAAATGCTAACAAGCAGCCATCTAAGATGCAGCAATTGGTCTCAACCCACCTGGAGCAAAGGAAAATGAAGAACACCAAGCCCACATGACAACTAAGAGCCCAAGAGACAGAAAGGGCCACATGAACAAGAGACCTACATCATCCTGAGACCAGAAGAACTAGTTGGTGCCCGGCCACAATCGATGACTGCCCTGACAGGGAGCTCAGCAGAGGACCCCTGAGGGAGCAGGAGAGCAGTGGGATGCAGACCCCAAATTCTCATAAGAAGACCAAACTTAATGGTCTGACTGAGACTGGAGGAATCCCGGCGGCCATGCTCTCCAGACCTTCTGTTGACACAGGACAGGAACCATCCCTGAAGACAACTCATCAGACATGAAAGGGACAGGTCGGCGGGTGGGAGAGAGACGCTGATGAAGAGTGAGCTAATTATATCAGGTGTACACTTGAGATTGTGTTGGCAACTCTTGTCTGGAGGGGGGATGGGAGGATAGAGAGAGAGGGAAGCCGGCAAAATTGTCAAGAAAGGAGAGACTGAAAGGGCTGACTCAAGACGGGGAGAGTAAGTGGGAGTAGGGAGTGAGATGTATGTAAACTTATATGTGACAGACTGATTGGATTTGTAAACGTTCACTTGAAGCTTAATAAAAGTTATTATAAAAAAAAAAAAAAAAAAAAAGACTTTATTAGCAAAGTGAATAGATTACCTACAGACTGGAAGAAAATTTTGGGTAATCATATATTGGAAAAGAGTTTAATATGTAAAATATATAAAGAATCCCTACAGTTTAACAGCAACAACAACAACAAAAAGACAAACAACCCAATCCAAAAATTGGCAAAGGACTTGAACAAGCATTTCACCAAAGAAGATACACAAATGGTCAACAAATATATGAAAAGATGCTCAACATCATTATCCATCACGGAGATGAAAATCAAAACCACGATGAGATAGATACCACTTTACCTTCACTAAGATGGCTCAAATTAAAAAAGGAAAACAACAAATGCTGGTGAGAATGTGGAGAAGTTGGAGCCTTCATTCACTGCTGGTGGCTATACAAAATGTTACAACTGTTGTGGAAAACAGTTTGGAGGTTTCTCAAAAAGTTAGATATAGAACTACAATAGATGACAGATAGACAGACAGACAGATAGATAGATAGGTAGATACCCATTGCTGTTGAGTCGATTCCGACTCATAGCGACCCTATAGTACAGGGTAGAGCTGCCCCATAGAGTTTCCAAGGAGCATCTGGTGGATTTGAACTGCTGACCTTTTGGTTAGCAGATGTAGCTCTTAACCTCTACACCACCAGGGTTTCCTTAGATAAAAAAAAAATAGATAAAAAAAAGATAGAAATAGATAAATGACAGTTGCTGTGGAATTGACCCCAACTCATGGCCACTTAAGTACTTTATGTACAACAGAATGAAATGTTGCCTAGTCCTACCTACATCATCCTCAAGATTGCTGGCATGTTTGAGTCCATTGTTGCAATTAATGCATCGATTCATTTCACCAAAGATCTCTCTCCCCCTTGCTGGCCCTCCGGTTCACCAAACATGATGCCCTCTTCCAATGATTGATTCCTGCTTACGACACATTCAAAGCAAGAGAATCTGACAATGTTCTGTTGTGATACGTAAGGTTTTCACAGGTTAATTTTCAGAAGTAGATTGTCAGCCCTTTCTCCCTAGCCTGTACTTTTCTATAAGCTCCATTGAAACCTGTCCACCATGGGTGATTGCTGGTATTTGAAATACCGGTGGTACAGCTTCCAACATCACAGCAACATGCAAGCCGCCACACTATGACAAACTGACAGATGAATGGTGGAGAATTATCCATATGACCCAGCAATTTGATCCCTAAGTGACTGGAAAGTAGCGTCTCAAATAGACACACATACACCACTCTTCATAACAGTACTATTCATAATAACCAAAAGGTGGGAACAACTTAAATATCCACCAAAAGATGAATGGATAAGCAAAATTTGGTGAACACGTACAACATATCCATAAAGAGAAGTGAAGTTCTCATATACATTACAACATGGATAAACCTTGAAAACATTATGCTGAGTCAAGTCAGTCAGTCACAAAAGGACAAACATTGTGTTATTCCACTTATATGAAATATCTAAAATAGGCAAATACACAGAGACCAAAGTTTGGTAGTGGTAACCAGGTTCAGCAAAGAGGGAGAAAGGAGTAGTCATCATTTATGCAACATTGAATATCTGGTAATGGTGATAGAAAATTTAGCAACAGATATTGGAGATTGTTGCAGGATCTGATGAATGTAATCAGTGTCACTGAACTGTACATGTAGTAAATGTTGAATTGGCAAATGCTGTGTTATATATATTCTTACCAGAAAAAAAAAATCCCACAAAGGAAAGACCATATCTAGATGACTTCATTGGTGAATTCTAACAAACATTTAAAGAAGAACTAAGTCCAATTCTTTATACTATTCTAATAACTACAAGAGATGGGAACACTTCCCAACTCATTTTATTAGCCTTGTATTAGCCTGATATCAAAACCAGAAAAAAATATGTATTGCAAGAAAACAAAACTACATAACAATATCCCTTATGAATTTAGACACAAAAATCTTCAAAAAAGTAATTAAAAAACTAAATCCAGCAACATACAAAAAAAGATTATACACTATGACCATTTGAAATTTATTCCGGGAATTCAAGGATGGTTTTACATCTGATAATTAATTAATGTAACACACCATATCAAGAGAATGAAAGACACAAACTACATGATCATTTTAATAGATAGAGAAAAATATCTGACCAAACCCAACACACTTTTATGATAAAAACACTCAACAAATTAGGTATAGAAGTTCCTTAAGCCAATAAATGGCGTCTATGAAAAACCCAATTACAAACACGTTTAGTAATAAAAATCTGAATATTTTACTTTAAAATCAGGATCAAGACAAAAATGTCCATTCTTACCTCTCACATTCCATGCTGTACTTGAGGTTCTTACCAGGGCAATTAGGGAAGGAAAAGATATAAAAAACGTCTAGCTTGGAAGGGAAGGAATAAAACTATCTCTATTTGCTGGTCATAAGGAATCCACTAAACAACTATTTAAAGAAAAAAAAAAACTGCCATAGAGTCAATTCTGACTCA
Source organism: Elephas maximus indicus (assembly GCF_024166365.1). Lineage (NCBI taxonomy): Eukaryota > Metazoa > Chordata > Mammalia > Proboscidea > Elephantidae > Elephas > Elephas maximus. The sequence goes on from NC_064846.1 coordinate 87,612,395, forward strand.
TAGCTACCCTATAGGACAGAGTACAACTGCCCCCTAGGGTTTTTAAGGAGCAGCTGGTGAATTTGTACTCCCCATCTTTTTGTCTAGCAGCCAAGCTCTTAACTATTGTGCCACCAGGGCTCCAAACAACTATCAGAAGTTACAAATGAATTTAGCATGATTGCAGAATACAAGATTAATATACAACATAAATTTTCTTTCTATACACTAAAAAACCCAACAACCCAGTGCCGTCGAGTCAATTCCGACTCATAGCGAGCAATGAAAATCTGAAAATGAATTTTAGAAAATAATTACATTTACAACAGCACCAAAAGTAATAAACATTTAAGAATAAATTTAAATAACTGAAAAACTTAGACACTGAACTACAAAATATTGTTGAAAGTAATTAAAGGAGACCTAAATAGATGTAAAGACATTCTGTGTTCATGGACTGGAAAATGTAATATTAGGACATTTATAATGCAAAAGACAGTTAATAGTAAGTGTTGGTGAGGATGCAGAGAAATGGAAACCATCTTACAGTGCTGTTGGAAATGTTAAAAAGTGCAGATACTTTGGAAATTATTTAGGAAGTTACTCAAATATTAAACATAGAATTACCATATAACCCAATAATTCCACTTCTAAGTACATACAGAAAAGAAAGGAAAACTATGTCCACACAAAAATGGGTACAAGACTGTTTGTAGTAGCACTATTCTCAATAGTCCAAAAGTGGAGACACCACTAATGTCCATCAACAAATTAATTGATAAACAAAATGTGTGCTACTCATACAGTAGAATAATATTCAGCCATAAAAAGTAATGACGTACATACTAAATATAGATGAACTTTGAAAACATTGTTAAGTGCAAGAAGCCAATCACAAAAGACCACAAATTGAACAATTCCATTTCCATGAATTGTCCAGAATAGACAAATCCTTACAGACAGAGGAAACCCTGGTGGCATAGTGGTTAAGTGCTATGGCTGCTAACCAAGAGTTTGGCAGTTCGAATCCACCAGGCGCTCCTTGGAAACTCTGTGGGCAGTTCTACTCCATCCTGTCGGGTCGCTATGAGTTGCAATCGACTCGACGGCAGTGGGTTTGTTTTGTTACAGACAGAAATGTTATTGTTTGCCTGATGGTTGGGGAAGGGTGGACTTATGGGGAGTGAGCAGTTACTGCTTATGGGTATAGGGGTTCCTTTTTAGGGTGAGCAATGTGTTCTTAAATCAGACTGTGTTTATTATGGTCACACAACTCTATAAATATACTAAAAACATTAAATTGTGCATTTTAGATGTGTGAATTTTATGGTATGTGAATTATGTCACAAAAGATGGACCAAAAAAGCTTGTTATGAGCTTTTCTTTTCATTAAAAAGTATTTATCATTTAGTAATATAGCAATGTTGAAGTTTATCTATTATAATAAAATATGTTCTTTCTGTTAAAAATAAACGAACCAAAAGAATGATTTCTGTGGCATTGGTCTACCGTTAAGACCACATGACCTTGTTGACAGCATCCATGCCATCTGGTGGTAATTTAACCTAATTGAGAATTTACTTTTTTTGTTGTTGTTGAATCACCCTTTATGAAGTATTGCTTGATCTTTCAATCATGACCCCATAAAGTATTGGTTAAAATATTAAAACAATGAGAAAACATAACTTACAGCTTTCAAGGATTCAATATGCTCTCTGGTACAGAAAACACAATCTTGAGCAAAGAAAGAAAAGGTACCTATAAGCGTGCTCTTTTTTCACGTTTTATATACAAGATTAAATATTTGTGAAAAAGAACATAAAAATTATATTCTGAGCATTATTTCTAGCTGCCTGAAATGATCAACTTTGTTTACTTCAGTGTTTCAGTTGGTTCTGTTTCTAAACTGGTAGAAGTACTGTCTGTAGTGTTTTTCATTAGATATAGGCAGCTCAACTGTATTTCCTGAATCATCAAAGAGCTCACATGTGGTCATTTCCAAAACATCTGGTATATCTCTGGTTGTAAAGCAGTACTTTCAAGTTGAAGTAAATCTAAATGCAGAGAGCATGTAGACTCACCACTTTTTTGGCCAGTGTTTGTGGCATTAAGCTATTGCTGGGGGAATGAAATGTTTTGAAGAGGTTGATATTTCATTTCTTAAATGGGAATAAACTTGGCTTTGTTAGCTCAAGTTTTCAAGCTGGTTTTCCAGAGTTTCTGAACACAATTTAACCCTTAATCTTTAGAAACATGGACTGGCAACTTTCCTTCTCCTAAAGAAAAAAAAAAACTTTGAAATTTGATTTATAATTGTGAAAGTAACACATGTTGATTCAAGAATTTTTTAAAAAAAAGTAGAAAGAAGAAAAATGTACAGTTGTAGTGCAATTGCCCCAAAAACAATGATTAAGATTTTTTTATATATATAAGTAAAGTGTGTAGCTCAGGGTCTGGTATACCATATACTATATATATGTTACGTTGCTGTATGCAGGCGAGTCAATTCTGACCCACAGAGACCCTACAAGATAGAGTAGAACTTCCCCATTGTGTTTCCTAGGCTGTAATCTTTACAGGGGCAGATTGCTAGGTCTTTTCTCCCATGGAGCAGCTGATGGGTTCAAACTGCTGACATTTTGGTTAGCCGCTGAGTGCTTAAACGTTGCAATACCAGGGCTCCTTATATGCTCTATATACCATGTACTGTATATGTGGTGGTGGTTGTTGTTGTGTGCCATCGAGTGGATTCCAACTCATAGTAACCCTATAGGACAGAGTAGAACTGCCCCATAGGGTCTCCAAGGAGTGGCAGGGGGATTCAGGCTGCCGACTTTTGGTTAGCAGCCTGAGCTCTTAACCACTTCACCACCAGGGGTCCATACTATATATAGTAGATATTTAAATAATGTTAACACAAGATATAGAGAAGGCATCTTTTTTTTTTCCCCTAAGGTTGAATTCTAATTCCAATGGTGAATAGAAATATTTATCTATTTACTTACTATTTTAAATATTTTCAATTTTCCTATTTTATCAAATCTTATACTGAATTATAATTCCAAAGTTTAGCCACAAATAGCTGAAAAGTGAAACATTTAGTCAACCGCTTTTGTTTTGTCTGTTTAGCATTATCCACATCAGACTAATTGAAAATTGTTTTTGATATTTTTTAGCTGAGTTCACTGAATTAACCAAGTGTTTTTGTATCCTAATTATGCTATTTTATCCAGGGGTTGAGTACTTGGAAACCAATTTCATTCATTACTGCATCAAATTATTGCTCAAGCACTTACTATGTCGGAAACAGTATAATGTATTTCATTTGATAGATACTCTTATCAGATGGATTAACAGCTGTATGACCTTAGGTAAGTTTCATGACCTTTTTTAGCCTTATCTAGCTGTAAAATTTAAATCACCATAATCTCCGTTTTCACAGGATTGATGTGTGAATTAAATTGAACAATGCATGTAAATCCTGTCACAGTTCCTGGCACTTAGTAAGTATTCAATAAAGATCATCTGCTGTTATGACTATATGTTTAGCACACACTGGGGAATACAGAGTGATATGTGACATGATGCCTAGCCTTAAAAGTTTATATTCTAGTTGAATAAATCATAATAACACATATAAAATGCTAAAAAATATTTTGATAATTAAAAATAATACAAGGCAGCAATACAGGAGTTGCTAGAAAGTAGTATGTAAGTGCCAAATAAACAGATATTTTCAACTGGAGTGCTAAATGGAGGCTCATGAAAGAGATGAAATTTGAGGTGGATAAGAGGGAAGGAGTAACACCTAGAGGCAGAGAGTCTTTAGAAATGTATAAAGATCAAAATAAGTCTGGTTTCAAAGTATTATTCAACCAGCCTGGGCTAGCCCATTCTGGAGGTGCATATCTTAGCCAGTCTCAAAAAAACACTTAAAAAAGAAAAATATTGAACATCTTAACTTCTAACACTTTTCTATGAGAAATCAATAAGTTCCTATAAATCTTTTCCCTATGGAGTTTGGGTTGTTTATATAAATATTCTTTCTAGATCTCTTGTGTGTTTGTAGTACATAAATTATCTTATGTTTTCCAAAATACCCAATGTACAACTGCAGAACTATAGCTTTCTGTTTATTTTCTTTTTTAGAGAGAATTAATAAACACCCTCAGTATACTGTCTTATCATTTAATGTTTTCTTACATCTAAATTTCTGAAAAACCATAGCATGCTGTTTAGCGAGTGATATATATTACCAAAAAAAAAAAATTTTTTTTTTTTTATATATTACCAGTGGTCACAGGAGATTGTTTTAGAATAAGTTCTATCACTGAAAATAATTACCAAACAGAATCACCTGGGTCGTGGATTACTGTTCTATTTTCTTCATAAATTATGAGATTACCCTGCTTTGTAATTTAAATGACCCTGCATTAGAAAAAAAAACTGAAACAAAATAAGAAAAAAGCATTTTATTTTAAAGAACATCTTGTGTAGCAAGTTTATTTTACTTTTTATTTCTATTTTATATAATGCTCCTTTCGAATAATATGAGATACATGGAAATCTTTCAACTGAATACTATCTCTCTCTAGCTCTCTCTCTCTCTATGTATTATCTATCCATCTATCTAGATTTTTGCCCTGAAGTCAGTGCTGGAAATATTTTTGCATAAAGAGTCCCTTTAGCTGCAATCCTTATATCACCCAGCCCATTTGGACTGCTTAAAAGCCAAACTTGTATAAATACAGGTGATAGCCCTCATATCAGGCTTGTCAAGCATAGCCTTGTCTACTAGTTGGTGACAAGTATTTCATTAGTCCTAGATGAAATGTGAAAAAAGAGGGACATACTGATTATAAATTTTAGTGTAAGATTGCTAGCTATCTTTTTTTTTTTTAATAACTGTCCCTTGTTCTGAGATTGTCTTTCCTATTTCTTTTGGTGTTCAAATGACCTTTATCATTCCCAGTTCCTGCCAAGTTAGAGTAGCCTATTCATCCATAGTCCTTCATCTTACAACTAAGAACCTGAGAATCTAACACACAAAAAAAATCAGAAATAGGAAGACTTTGAATGATGGGAAAAGATAATGGATTGACCAGGGACACGAGGGCTTGAGTAACAACATGGGATTCAGTTCCCTGGGTTTCCTTTCCCTCCCATATATCCTGGACAGGGAACTAAAGAAGTCCTCAACCTGAAACCACCAACAAGTAGGGGAAAAAAAGGCCCAGTAAAAGCCTGTTACCTTTAGCCAGAAGATTGGAAAATCAGTAGCCTAACAGAACAGAACATCTTTTTTTTTTTTTTTTAATAATACATGACCTATTTTTTTTTTTTATTCCTGCCAAATATCAGCTAGAAAACTGACATCCTCACAGGTTAAGTGGGGCAAAGTGGAGAGCTCATTTGTCTGACACTTTTTCCTGTAGAAACTGGGACTGGCACTCCATTTTCCCTGCCTAGTGGTATCAACAGGGCCAAGCAAGGATGTGATTTTTATCTCGTGGCTGACTGAACAGGTTTTTCTCAGAATCCTCCACCATGGTGGTGTTGGCAGAGCTGAATAGGAAGCTGATCTTTCATCCACCATGTGGTGGCAATAGATGGTGCTCTAATTCCCCTACTATGATAGACTTTGTGGGGTCCAGCAAGGAACTGAGCTTCCACATCAACCCAGCAGCAATGAGACTTAACAAGGTGCTCTGAGGCAGACTGGTTAGCACTCTGCTTCCTCGCTCCCTCCAATGTCAGTGTGACACAGAAAAGAGTTGAATCTCCATCCACACGCAGCAACAATAAGACTTAATGAAGTGATATGAAGGGGGACTAATCTGCACTCCAATCGACCCCACTCCAACTCTGTGTCAGCAGGGCTTGATAGGGAGCTGAGCCTCCACTGTCACTCAGCATCAACAATGTGGAACAGGCAGTTGGAGGTAAGCTAATTGGCACACTTTTTCTCCCACCTCCTCAAGTGTCAGCAGAGCCAAGCAGGAGACTGAGTTTATAATCCACATGTCTACAATGAGGAGGTATGAGTCAGCACTACACTGTGTATAGAGTGGTGTCAGTGGGTTCCAGGGAATAACAACTTTCACCCCCCCATACCTATGTGATACACCTAAACAGAGCAAATCTTTGTTTTAAAAAAAAAGATTGAGAGTCTTAAAACAAAATTCCTAAAGTACTCAGGATAAAATAAAAAACACTCATCAAAAACCCAGACAATCACAACTTGAACAAGAAAAGTGAGTCAAGATATACCAATACTTAGATGGCAGATGTTCGAATTATCTGGCAAGGATTTTGATCCTTCAATGAACAATTGTGAACCAGATTGAAAAAATGAAAAATATAAAATTTCAGCAAAGAAATAGAAGATATAGAAAGATCTGAAGGGAAAATATGAAAAATAAAGTAACTGAAATTAAAAATATATATGTAAAAACACCTCACTGGTTGAAGATCAATAGTAGAGTGGAGATGACAAAGGATAGAATCAGTAAACTTGAGGACAGATCAATAGAATTTACCTAAACTGAACAACACAGATAAAATTAAGTGAAAAGAAATCAAACAGAGTCTAGGGGATATGTCAGAAAATAGCAAAGGAGGTAACATTTATGTCATTGAAATCTCAGAATGAGACAAGAGAGTAAAAAAAAAAAATCTCAGAATGAGACGAGAGAGTGGGACTGAAAAAATATGCAAAGAAACAATGGCTGAAAATGTCCCAAATTTGGGAAAAAATATGAAGTTACAGACTGGAGAAGTCGAGGAAAATACAAATAGGATAAACCCAAAGAATATCATGCCAAAGAACATCAAAATTAATCTTGTGAAAGCTAAGATGAAGAAAAAAAAATTGAATGGAGCCAGGGAGTAATAATGCATTACTTATTTGGGAACACTAAATCAAATGACATCAGATTTACTGTCTGAAACTATGAGAAGTTCAGAAAGAATTGGCACAAAATTTCTCAAGTACTGAAAGAAACAAAACACCAAACCAAACCCATTGCCACTGAATCAAAAAGAACTGACAATTGTGAATTCTATTTCCAGCAAAAAATATCCATCAGGGATGACGGGGAAATTCTCGGACATGGAAAGCTAAAACAATCTATTGCTAGTAGACCTAGCCTTAAAGCAAGTTTAAAGGAGGTTTTCATAGATAACACAGAATTGAACCTTCCTTTTTTTTTAATCCACTATGATACTCTTGGTCATTTAGTTGGTGTATTTAGACTTCTCACATTTAATGTAATTATTGATGCAGTTGGAATTATATCTACCATATTTGTGTTTTCTATTTGTTGTCCTAGTTATTTGTTTCTCTTATTTGTTTATTTTCCCCTCTTTTTCTTCCTTCTCTGAATTTAATTGGGCTTTTTGTATGATTGTCAGTTTTCCATCCTCTCTTAACATACCAACTTTACTTCTTTTAATTTTGGGGGGGTTTCCCTAGAGTTTTCAATATACATTTATGTCTAAGTCCAATTAACACTATACAGCTTGACAGACACTACAGACATCTTATAATAGAGTATTCCCAACTCCTCCTTTCTGTGTCCTCTAACATCACTATCATAGTCATACATTTTACTTATGAATAAACTATGGAGTCCTTCCTTAAGTGGTGCAAATGGTTAATGTGCTCTTCTGCTAAGCAAAAGGTTGGAAATTTGAATCCACCCAGAAGTAGAAGCACCTCAGAAGACAGGTCTGGCAAACTATTTAAAAAAATCAGCCATTGAAAACCCTATGGAGTTGTCCTACTCTGACACTCATAGGATGCTCATGAGTCAGAGTTGACTTGATGGCAAGTGGTAAACTGGTTTCCATAAGCTATATATTTTTTTTTAGTCATCTAATATACTGATGCTACTATTAATTTAAACAAACTATTATCTGTTATAACAGTTAAGAATTAAAAAGATTTTATTTCACCTTCATTTGTTTCTTCTCAAACACTCTTCCTTACATTTTGCAGATCTGAGATTTTGATCTATACCATTTTCCTTCTTTCTGAAGAAATTTTAACTTTTCTGACAAGGAAGGACTACTGGGGGACGGATTTCTTAAATTTTTGTTTGAGAAAGTTCTTATTTCTCCCTTGCATTTGAACGATAATTTCACTAGGTACAGCACCTGTCAGTTTGTCATACTGTGGGGGCTTGCATGTTACTGTGATGCTGGAAGCTATGCCACTGGTATACAGATACCAGCAGGGTCACCCTTGGAGGACAGATTTCAGCAGAGCTTCCAGACTAAGACACACTAGGAAAAAGGACCTGGCAGTCTATTTCTGAAAAGCCTTAGCCAGTGAAAACCTTATGAATAGCAGGGGAACATTGTTAGATATAGTGCTGGAAGATGAGCCCCCCAGGTTGGAAGGCATGCAAAAGATGACTGGCGAAGAGCTGCCTCCTTAAAGTGGAGTCGACCTTAATGACGTGGATGGAGTAAAGCTTTCAGGACCTTCATTTGTTGATGTGGCACGATTCAAAATGAGAAGAAATAGCTGCAAACATCCATTAATAATCGGAACCTGGAATGTACGAAGTATGAATCTAGGAAAATTGGAAATCGTCAGAAATGAAATGGAACATGTAAACATTGATATCTAAGCATTAGTAAGCTGAAATGGACTGGTTTGGGCCACTTTGAATCAGACAATCATATAGTCTACTGTGGTGGGAATGACAACTTGAAGAGGAATGGTGTTGCATTTATCATCAAAAAGAACATATCAAGATGTATCCTGAAGCACAATGCTGTCAGTGATAGGATAATATCCATATGCCTACAAGGAAGACCAGTTAATATGACTATTATTCAAATATATGCACCAACCACTAGGGCCAAAGATGAAGAAATAGAATATTTTTATCAGCTGCTGCAGTCTGAAATTATTCGAACATGCAATCAAGATGCATTGATAATTACTGGCAATTGGAATGTGAAAGTTGAAGACAAAGAAGGATCAGTAGTTGGAAAATATGGCCTTGGTGATACAAACAATGCTGGAGATGGAATGATAGAATTTTGCAAGACCAACGACTTCTTCATTGCAAATACCTTCTTTCATCAACATAAATGGTGACTATTTTTTTTTTACACGTGGACCTCGCCAGATGGAACACACAGATATCAAATTGACTACATCTGTGAAAAGAGACGATGGAAAAGCTCAGTCTCATCAGTCAGAACAAGGCCAGGGGCCGACTGTGGAAGAGAGCATCAATTGCTCAGATGCAAGTTCAAGCTGAAACTGAAGAAAATCAGAGCAAGTCCACGAGAGCCAAAATATGACCTGGAGTATATCGGCCTGAATTTAGAGACCATCTCAAGAATAGATTTGATGCATTGGTCACTAGTTACCAAAGACCAGATGAGTTGTGAAATGACAGCAAGGACATCATACATGAAGAAAGCAAGAAGTCATTGAAAAAACAGGAAAGAAAGAAAAGACCAAGATGGATGTCAGAGAAGACTCTGAAACTTGCACTCAAAAGTCAAGCAGCTAAAGCAAAAGGAAGAATTGATGAAGTAAAAGAACTGAACAGAAGATTTCAAAGGGCCTCTCGAAAAGACAAAGTAAAGTATTATAATGGCATGTGCAAAGAGCTGGAGATGGAAAACCGAAAGGGAAGAACACACTCGGCGTTTCTCAAGCTGAAAGAACGGAAGAGAAAATTCAAGCCTTGAGTTGCAATAGTGAAGGATTCCACGGGGAAAATATTAAATGATGCAGGAAGCATCAAAAGAAGATGGAAGGAATACAGAGTCATTATATACCAAAGAGAATTAGTCAATATTCAGCCATTTCAAGAGGTGGCATATGATCAGGAACGGATGGTACTGAAGGAAGAAGTCCAAGCTGCTCTGAAGGCACTGGCAAAAAAACAAGGCTCCAGGAATTGATGGAATATCATTTGAGATGTTTCAACAAACAGATGCAGCGCTGGAGGTGCTCATTTATCTATGCCAAGAGATATGGAAGACAGCTTCCTGGCCAACTGACTGGAAGAGATCCATATTTATGCCTATTCCCAAGAAAGGTAATCCAACCAAATGTGGAAAATATAGAACAATATCATTAATATCTCATGCAAGCAAAATTCTGCTGAAGATCATTCAAAAATGGCTGCCGCAGTATATTGACAGGGAACTGCCAGAAATTCAGGCCGGTTTCAGAAGAGGACATAGAAACAGGGATATCATTGCTGATGTCAGATGGATCCTGGCTGAAAGCAGAGAATACCAGAAGGATGTTTACCTGTGTTTTATTGACTATGCAAAGGCATTCGACTGTGTGGATCATAACAAACTATGGATAATGTTGCAAAGAATGGGAATTCCAGAACACTTAATTGTGCTCATGAGGAACCTTTACATAGATCAAGAGGCAGTTGTTCAGACAGAACAAGAGGATACTGATTGGTTTAAAGTCAGGAAAGGTATGCCTCAGGGTTGTATTCTTTCACCATACCTATTCAACCTGTATGCTGAGCAGATAATAAGAGAAGCTGAGTATATGAACAAGAGCGGGGCATCAGGATTGGAGGAAAACTCATTAACAACCCATCATTATGCAGATGACACAACCTTGCTTGCTGAATGTGAAGAGGACTTGAAGCACTTACTAATGAAGGTCAAAGACCACAGCCTTCAGTATGGATTGCACTTCAACATAAAGAAAACAAAAATCCTCACAACTGGCCAATGAGCAACATCATGATAAACGGAGAAAAGATTGAAGTTATAAAGGAGTTCATTTTACTTGGATCCACAATCAACAGCCATGGAAGCAGAAGTCAAAAAATCAAAAGATGCATTGCATTGGGTAAATCTGCTGCAAAGGACCTTTTCAAAGTGTTGAAGAGCAAAGATGTCACCTTGAGGACTAAGGTGTGCCTGACTCAAGCCATGGTATTTTCAATCACATCATATGCATGTAAAAGCTGGACAATGAATAAGGAAGACTGGAGAAGAATTGACGTCTTTGAATTGCGGTGTTGGCGAAGAATATTGAATATACCATGGACTGCCAAAAGAACAAACAAATCTGTCTTAGAAGAAGTACAGCCAGAATGCTCCTTAGAGGTAAGGATGGCGAAACTGCATCTTACAAACTTTGGACATGTTGTCAGGAGGGATCAGTCCCTGGAGAAGGTTATCATGCTTGGCAGAGTACAGGGTCAGCGGAAAAGAGGATGACCCTCAATGAGGTGGATTGACACAGTGGCTGCAACAATGAGCTCAAGCATGACAACAATTGTAAGGATGGCTCAGGACCGGGCAGTGCTGTGTTGTGTTGTGCATAGGGTCGTTATGAGTCAGAACCGACTCGACGGCACCTAACAACAACAATAGAATTCTAGTTTGGTGGAATTTTTCTTTCAGTACTATAAATGTTTCACTTCACCTTGTTCTTGCTTACATGGTTTCTGAGAAGTCCAATACAATTCTTATCCTTTTTACTGTATAAGTTGCCCCCAAACCCTGAATTTTTAAAGATGTTCTCTATGTCTGTGATTTTCTGCAGTATAAATATGATAAGCCTTGGTAAGTATGACATATATACATATATATTTGTTGTTAGGTGCCATTGAGTCAGTTCGGACAGCACAGTGACCCTATGTATGACAGAATGAAACACTGCCCAGTCCTGTGCCTTCCTCATGATCCTTGTTACATTTCAGCCCATTGTTGCAGCCACCGTGTCAATCCATCTCCTTGGCGATCTTTCTCTTTTTCACTGACCCTCTACTTTACCAAGCATGATGTCCTTCTCCAGGGGCTGATCTCTCCTGATAACATGTCCAAAGTATGTGAGATTAAGTCTCGCCATCCTTGTTTCTAATGAGCAATCTGTCTTCTACCAAGACAGTTTTGTTCATTCTTCTGGCAGTCCATGGTATATTCAATATTCTTTGTCAGCAACATAATTCAAAGACATCTATTCTTCTTTGGTCTTCCTTATTCGTTGTCCTGTTTTTGCATGCATATGAGGCTATTGAAAACACTATGGCTTGGGTCAGGCACACTTTAGTCCTTAAAGTGACATCTTCGTTTCTTAACACTTTAAAGAGGCCTTTTGCAGCAGATTCTCCCAATGTAATATATCCTTTCATTTAACTGTTGTTTCCATAGGTGTTGATTGTGGATACAAGTAAAATGAAACCCTTGACAGCTTCAATCTGTTTATCATGATGTTGCTTATCATTCCAGTTTTGAGGATTTTTGTTTTCTTTGTGTTGAGATGTAATCCATACTGAAGACTGTGGTCTTTGACCTTTATTAGTGGGTACTTCATGTCCTTTTCACTTTCAGCAAGCAAGGTGGCGTCATCTGCATAACACAGGTTGTTAATGAGTCTTCCTCCAATCCTGATGCCCCTTTCATCTTCATATAGTCCAGCTTCTCTGATTATTTGCTCAGCATACAGATTGAATAGGTATGGTGAAAGGATGCAACCCTGACACATACCTTTCTTGACTTTAAACCGTGCAATATCCCCATGTTCTGTTCCAATGACTGCTTCCTGGTCTAAGTACAGATTCCTTGTGAGCACAATTAAGTGTTCTGGAATTCCCATTGTCAGCAATGTTATCCATAATTTGTTTTGATCCACACAGTCGAATGCCTTTGCACAGTCAATAAAACACAGGTAAACATCTTTCTGGTATTTCTCTGCTTTCAGCCAGAATCCATCTGACATCAGCAATGATATCCCTCATTCCACGTGCTCTTGTGAACCTGGCTTGAATTTCTGGCAGTTCCTTGTCGATGTACTGCTGCAACTGCTTTTGAATGATTTTCAGAAAAATTTTACTTGTGTGTGATATTAATGCTTTTGTTTGATAACTTCAATATTCTGTTTATCACCTTTCTTTGGAATGGGCACAAATATGGATCTCTTCTATCCTTCAGGTAGCTGTCTTCCAAATTTCTTGGCATGGATGAGTGAGCACTTCCAGTGCTGCATCTGTTTGTTGAAATATTTCAGTTGGTATTCCGTCAATTCCTGGGGCCTTTTTGTTTGACAATGCCTTCAGTACAGCTTGGACTTCTTCCTTCAGTACCATCAGTTCATGATCATACTCTACCTCCTGAACTGGTTGAACATCGACCAATTCTTTTTGGTACAGTGACTATGTATTCCTTCCATCTTCTTTTGATGATTCCTGTATCATTCAATATTTTTGCTGTAGAATCCTTCAGTATTGCAACTCAAGGCTTGAATTTTTCCTTCAGTTCATTCAGCTCTTTGGCTTTCTATCTCCAGGTCTTTGCACGTTTCCTTATAATACTTTACACTGTCTTCTCGAGAAAGCCTATGAAATCTTTTGTTTACCTCCTTTACTTCATCATTTCTTTCTTTCACTTTAGCTACTCTATGCTAAAGAGCATCTTTCAGAGTCTGTTCTGAGAACCATTTTGGTCTCTTTCCTATTTCTTTAATGACCTCTTGCTTTCTTCAGTTATGATGTGCTTGATGTCATTCCACAACCAGTCTGGTCTTTGGTCGTTAGTGTTCAATGCATCAAATCTATTCTTGAGGTCTCTAAATTCAGGTGGGATATACAAAGGTCATACTTTGGCTCTCGTGGACTTGTTCTAATTTTCTTCAGCTTCAACTTGAACTTGCATATGAGCAATTGATGCTCTGCTCTACAGTGGGCCTTTGGCCTTGTTCTGACTGATGATATTGAACTCTTCTATCTTCTCTTTCCACAGATGTAGTCGACGTGATTCCTGTGTATTCCATCTGGCGAGGTCCACATATATAGTCACAGTTTATGTTGCTGAGAAAAGGTATTTGCAAGGGAGAAATCATTGATCTTGCAAAATTCTATTATGTGATCTCTGGCATCATTTCTATGACAAAGGCTATAGTTTCCAATCCTTCATTTCCAACTTTCACATCCCAATCTCCAGTAATTATCAATGCATCTTGACTGCATGTTTGATCAATTTCTGACTGAAGAAGTTGGTAAAAATTTTCAATGTCTTCACCTTTGGCCTTACTAGTTGGTGGGTAAATTTGAGTAACAGTGATATTACCTGGTCTTCATTGTAGGCATATGTATATTATTCTATCACTGACAATGTTGTACTTCAGGATATATCTTCAAATATTCTTTTTGACAATGAACTAGACACCATTCCTCTTCAATGTGTCATTCCTGACATAGTAGACTATATGATTGTCTGATTCAAAATGGCCAATACCAATTCATTCCAGCTCACTAATGTCTAGAATATGGATCTTTATGGGTTCCATTTCATTTTTGATGATATTCAATTTTCTTAGATTCATGCTTCATACATTCCGTGTTCCGAGTATTAATAGATGTTTATTTCCATTTCATTTCACTTCATATGTATATTGTGTCTGGTGTTCTTTGAGCTTCTTGGATCTGCAATTTCAAGCCAGAGCCCAGATCACTTGGTCAGGACTGATTCCAATGCCCACCACCTTACAGACCTAAGATATTTTCTCTCTCATCTCCTTGCTGATCCGTGGTTCCTCTTTAAGCGATAACTCTTCTCTTCCTACATTAATGAGGCTCTTGTTCCTGCACTGATCTTAAGGGGATCCCTCGCTTTATTTATACTTTGATACATGGTAGCTTCTTTCAATAAAGAAGAGAGAAGAAATCACAAAAATATTACCTCTGGCAGTATACACTTTCTGCAAGGGCACCCTGGTGTAGCTAGATAGATGAAGAAGATCGATAGATGACAGATAGATAGATAGATAGGTAGGTAGGTAGGTAGGTAGATAGATAGATAGATAGATAGATAGATAGATAGATAGATAGATAGATAGATAGATAGATAGATAGATAGATAGATAGATAGATAGATAGATAGATAGATAGATAGATAGATAGATAGATAGATAGATAGATAGATAGATAGATAGATAGATAGATAGATAGATAGATAGATAGATAGATAGATAGATAGATAGATAGATAGATAGATAGATAGATAGATAGATAGATAGATAGATAGATAGATAGATAGATAGATAGATAGATAGATAGATAGATAGGTAGATAGGTAGATAGGTAGGTAGGTAGATAGATAGATAGACAGACAGATAGATAGTTGATAGTAGATAGAAAGATAGATACATGATAGACAGACAGATAGATATAGATGATAGATAGACAGATGTTAGATTTTTTTAGGGCCTATATGGGGTTACTATGAGTCAGAATCGACTTGATGGCAGTGGGTTTTGGGGGGAGTTATCCAAATATATAGGCCTGTTTTGACCTTTCATCAAATAGCCCTAAAATGCTTTATAATTATTTTGCTTTTTCTAGTTACTTTTTCACTGTCAGTTTTCAATACTTCCAACAGCTCGTCTTCCTTGTTTCTAAATTGCTACCTTATGTAAGAGCTTGCACCAAATATTTGTTAGTCAAAATTAGTCCAATAAGCTTGTTAAATCAGTTTATTTTGTGCACAAATGTAAGTTAATATCCTCCTCCTCAAAATAAATAAATAAACCTGTCGTCATTCAGTCAATTCCTACTCATGGTGACCATGCGTGTGTCAGAGTAGACCCGCACTCCATAGGGTTTTTTTTTTCACTTTTTAGAATCTATATTATTTTTGTTGTTGTTGTTGAGAATATGAACAGCAGGACATACACCACTTCAACTTCTACATGTGTGATTCAGTGACATTGATCTTTGACTTATTGCAACAATTCTCACCATCCTCAACCATGCAACGATTCTCCTTTTCTGAGTTGTTCCTCTCTCATTAATATCAACTCCATGTCCCCGAAGTTTCCTATCTAATCTTTCAAGATACTGCTGTCACTTTGATCCCATATAGATAGATCTTAGAAGAGCACAATGCTAAAGGCAGACATTCTTTACTAGTTAAGCTAAACTATTGTTTGGGGTTTAAGAAGATTTCAGGGGATATTTTTGGCTGTGATCTTTCAGAAGTAGATCACTAGACATTTTTTTCCAAGGTGCCTCTGGGTGAGTTCAAACCGCCAACCTTTCAATTAGCAGCCAAACACAACCATTTGTGCCACCCAGGAACACAAATCAGTTCCCATCAAGTTGGTTCTGACCCCTGGTGACCTTATATCCTCCTACTTGAGTGTTACATCACTATTTTTACGTGTGAAGTAAAGTGCAGGAGTTTTGTGCCTGCTCTTTGTCTCTCCCCTAAGAGGAAATTTTAATATAGTTTCAGGTTTTGCCACTATGTTATGGTATTCTAGGCAAACTGATAAAGAAGTAAAATAAATCAATGAATATGTCAAATATTTTATGTTATATTTATATTTCAGGATGAATACAATCATCATTATCTATTTTAAATTATGATTAAGAAGCTTGGTATGTACCCAATAATTCTTGGAAGCCTGTATGTAAAATGATCTTTAATTTTGTGACTATGCCTATTGCTTGCAATCTTGTCTATTTTTGTGCAGTCTCCAAGGAGGCCAGGTGATTTGACTTATAATTCACTGCTCCTTTTAATTTGGCTCACTCGTTTGAATTTATGCTCACCTCAGCAATCACATAGGGTAAAAGAATCTGCTCTCGTTACACATTTATTATACTTCGCGATTTCTTTAGTGATATTAATGAGATATGTATTTTTTTAAATATCACATCCATACTTTTCTTTTGAACAAATGGAGTTGGAAAATACAACCTTCCCTAAATGGTTGTCATTAAGGATATCAGTGAGTGAAAAGATAGGCTATATTCATGCTTCTCCTGGCAACATATGCCATATTAAATTAGTCAATATATGTGAAAGCAGTCTGTTATTGTAAAACACCCTGTAAACCCTATTTAACTATTTAATTTAAAAAAAAAAACATCTGGTATCAGGTTTCAGGAGGGAATTAAACAAAGGATTATTTTAGGAAACTGTCTTAGCTCATCTGCAAAAATGTGCCAGAATTCAGTGAACGCCTTCTGCAAAATTATTAAATATTTGACCCATTTCAGTAATTTTATTATCTATCAGTCATTGTTTTCAATAACTTACCCTCAGAAGAATTTCTTTAGAGGGTAACTCGAGTACCCTTTCACATGTAAACATATTCTGGCATTCGTAGAAAATGTAAACTTGTTAGAAATGTAAGAGGAAGTTCACTGAACTCATAAATAATCATTAATTTGAAAATACATGATGAAAGTCCTACCTTGAATGTGTTCTAAATAATGATAAATGTTCACTCTAGATCAATTTTATAATGAAGTTCAAGCTGATGGTACTATGACCTCCAAACTACTCCTTTGGTGACCACAACATAGTGGAGAAAATCACACTGATCAATATATTCTTGCTCAGCAGCTGTTGTATGGTGACATTCAGGGATTATTATAAAAAGGAAGGCAAGAAGAAACAGTTCCATGTCTGCCTAAAGGGCACATTTTTGAGGGTGACTATTTTTATATTTGATCCTCTCTCATCTCCCTCCTTTCCTCATTCTCCTCGCTGACATATGTATATCCTGTACATCAGTCCCAAAAGGCCTTGCTCTCAATAAGCAATCACAGGGTCTCTGGAGGTTGAAAAGCCTTCAAGGCCAAATGGAACGCATCTTTCCTGGATAAATGTCTGACTGCATTTCAGGTGATGTGATAGATATTTTTAAATGGGATCTGGCCAATGCCCCTCAGTCTACCCTCTTTCTCTCTACATAAAATCAGGTCTGCCTGTGCACCCAGGTAATTATTACCACCAGAAATCCCTTTCTCAAACAAAAAAGTTTCATTTTTTGCTCTAAACATACACAAATTGTCTATATGTGTGTATGCTTATGTGTATATTGATCTGTTCAACAAGTATTGTGAGCACCTATTATGTGCCTGGCACTGTTCTATGGATGTAGCTGTGAACGAATCAAAATTCCTGGGTTCTCTTGGAGCTTACACTCTAGTGGGTAGAAGGACAGAAAATAAAGAAATATTATACTTATTTGTATTATCATTGTGATAAGTCATATGAAGGAATCAAGTACAAGTTACTATGGCAAAATATAAGAGGAACACCTAAGCAAAAGTCAGAAGTTAGGGACGGCCTCCCTGTAAAAGTAACGTTTATGCTGAGACCTGAATAATGAGAAGAATTAAGTGGGCAGAAAACTAGGAGAAAAGCATTCCAAATAGAGCAAACAGCATGTCCAAAGACCCTGAGTGGAAAAAACGCTAGATTGAGCAATGGAGAGCAGGCTTGAGTGTCTATAGAACACAGAAAGGGTGGAAGGGAACAGGAGAAGTAGTATAAGGTGGTGATTGAGATCATAGACTGGAGCTAAACTCCATGGATTCGAATTCCAGTTCTGTGCCAAACTTACTAAGTGTAGTGTCTCTAGCAAGTTACATAACCTCTTTTTACTGCAGTTTCCTCATCTGTAAAATGGGGATGAGCATAAAAAATAATTATGATTTCATAGAGTTGTAGTGACTATCAAGTGAGATACTATTGTAAAACACATAAAAATGCCTGTAACATAGTAAATGTTAGCTGTTATTATTACAAATGTTTTGAATACCCAACCCTCCAATAATTTGCAACTATGTATCACCTTTTTAACAGACATAAATATACATTATTTGACTTATAAATTGTTAATGTAAGAAAAAACTGACTTTGGTCTAGTCCATTTCATGAGAAGGTAAGGAGACTAAGGCTCACACAAGTAGTTGGTAGTACACTAGGTCTAGATTCTAGGTCTATATACTCTCAGATCAGTGCTCTTCACAATTCATTACATCGACTCCTCAGTTAGTGTTCAAATTACTATCAGATTCCATTGACCTCTAAATTTAGAGGGCATATACTCTCCTGGATGTGAGTGGGGAAGAGCAGCTTTCCAATATCATACCAGGCATACGCTTCGCTGATCCTAAATCTACCTCAACCATGTGTTTATATGCTTAATAAAAAACAGGACCAATCCTGTGTTGGTGTAGCCACGTCACTTCTCTGGGCTTCATGCTTGGACTCATCCTGTTTTCAGTAAGGTGGCAGACAGGCAGTCCTTCCCAGAAATCCCATAGGAACAGAAGGATTATGCTTTATTTGACTTATACTATATTGGGACACTATTTCCTCCTCCATCTCCAGATGATCTGCTCTCAGTAATAGTTATATGTCAAGCTTAGATTACTTGATTTTGTACAGGTTTAGAATATATTATCATAATTCATTTGGTGCAGAGATTATAAACCCTTAGGAGGGATTATGGGCCATTTCTACACATTTCAAGGTGCTCTGGTGGCACAGCAGTTAAGCACTCAGCTGCTAACCAAAAGGTCAGCAGTTCAAACCTGCCAGCTACTCCTTGGGAGAAAGATGTGGCAGCCTGCTTCAGTAAAGAGCACAGCCTTGGAAACTCTATGGGTCAGTTCTATTCTGTCCTATAGGGTTGCTGTAAGTCAGAATCGACTTGATGGCAATGGGTTCTATGACATTCAATAAATTACATGCTAAGTAAGTTCAAGGAATTTGTTTAAATCTACGTAGAATACAAAGATGAATAAGACATGGCTCTTGACCTTAGAAAGTCTACCATCTAAAAAGGAATTTAAGGCAAAGACACAAATAGCTACACCAGCAAATATACTTTGAAGGAAGTCAAAAGAAAGGTACAAACCAATCTGATGAGTGTTCAGCTGAGGGAAGTAAATATATAGTTGTGTGTATGGGATAGTTCTACTCTGTCCTATAGGGTTGCTGTGAGTTGGAATCAATTAGACGAGCAACACGTTTAGTTTTTTTTTTTTTTAAGGCTGAGTAGTTTTTTTTTTTTTTTAGAATATCAATAGGCAGAGATGACACAGGAGGGTAATGTAGGCAGAGGAAATGTTATTAAACAAAGGCAGGGAGAGAGAAAGAAAAGTACAGGCTGAGATTGGGGAATTGGAAGTAGCTCTTTTCAGCTGGAACATAGCATTTGTGTACGTAAACTTAGAAATAAACATGGGAAGGCACACTGTGGCCAGATTACTGAGCACCCTGAATGTTAGTCTGAGTAGTTTGGACTTCATTATGAAAGTAGCAGGAAAGTTTATGAATGAAGTCATAGTTACAACTATACTCTAGGAAGATGTCTCTGGCAGTGGTACGTAGAATAGTTTGAGCCAGGGGATATTAGATACAGAGGAAAATAGAAGCATCTAGAGGTGAGAGGACATGAGTGCTTCAACTAATATGGTAGAAAGATAATGGAATTAGCCATTGCAGAGGTAGAATTCATGGTAGAATTTGACAAGTGATGTTATGTGGGAAGTGAGGGAGAGTTAGATGGCTATATAGTTTTGTGTTAGTGTGAGTGGGAAAATGGTGGTGCCATTATAAAAAAGAAAAAGTGTCTGTTATATTTGTATGGTGCTTGTCATGACCTTATGCTCCTTTAGTTTCTTAATAAGTACCTTTTAAAAATATTTTATTTAGCTAAAATATACATAACGAAACATTTGCCATGTTAACCATTTTTAAGTGTTCAAGTCAATGACGTTAATTACATTCACCATGTTGTGAAACCATCACCATTATCCATTTCCAAATGTTTTTATCACCCCAAAAAGAAACTCAGTACCCCTTAAACAATAACTTATCACTCCCTCACCTCCTACCCCCTGGTAGCCACTAACAAACTTTTTTGTCTATGGAATTTCTCCATATCCTCACCAATACTTGTTAATTTATCTTTTTCTGATAATAGCCATCCTAATGGGTGTAAAGTGATAGCTCATTATGGTTTTGATTTGCATTTCCCTAATAACTAATGACGAATATTTTCCCATGTGCTTATTGACCATTTGTATATCTCTTTTGGAGAAATGCCCATTTTCAGTTGGGTTTTTTTTGTTGTTGTTATTTAATAAATACCTTTATATTTTGAGCTAGAGAAGAAATATAAGGTAGTAGTTAAGAGTACAGACTCTGAAGCCAGATTGTCTGAGTTCAAATTCTGGCCTGCTGCTTCCTAGTTGTGTGACCGTGGGAAAGTTGCATAAACTATCCATGCCTCAGTTTCCTCAGCCTGAAAAATGAGAATGCTGATAATAATTGTACCTACTTCATATTGTTACTCTGAGGATGAAGTTATAATGCATAAATGTAATTAGGATATTAACTGGCATATAATAAGAACCATATGAGGGTATTTTAGTTTTTATATTTAAGAAAATGATAAATATTTTATTAAGAAATATGTTTATGTGATGCATTTTAAGCAACTGCATACAGAACACGTGTAAATGTAGTGAGATACTTTGGATATACTAAGAGTCAGCCCTGCCCACGTAAGAGGCATTAGTACACATAACACAGACTTTAAAAATCATTTTGATGAAAACATACAAATAAGAAAGTAAGGAGCAATGAATTAAAGTTTAAAGATGACCCATGAATGTTGTCTCTGAAACCCTTCTAAAGCCAAAACTCTTCCCTTTGGTATAGAATGTTGTAAGCACTTACTATTTTGCATATTAAAAACTCACCAACAAATTATTTCCACCCTACCACAGAACTTCAAAATATTTGAAGTGCAAGGGTTAACAAACTTAAACATTTAAAGAGTCATGAAATGGACTGTTTCCGCTTTCCATCTGGCATTTATCAATTGTAAGTCAGTTTCAGAAGGGCTGCTACACAATCAAAACACACAATCTCCCTAGTCAGATAATTCAATATTATAAATGAATTACTTATGTGCCTATAAGTAAATACATTCCTATGCATGAAGATATCAGCTGCTGTCAATGAAAAAATCAAATCCAGAGGAAAAGTCTATCCTTGTAAACACTTTAAACTCAAAAAGGCCCCAAATTTCTGGGTTATGATAAATTCAATCAGAAACACTTTAGTTTTATAGAAAGGGCAAGTTAGAAAAATGTTTTTCAGCACAAAGACACAAGGTCAACAGAACAGACCATTAAGAAGAGAACCATTTTTTTTTTGTTAAAGAAAGAACGTGAGTTAAAGCAAGTGCTTTCTATACCACTTCAATGTCTAGAAAACATGTATGCATGCCAACAGAAGATTAACATTGTAACTATGATCAGGTAACTATGATCTCTGAAAGACAGCACTGAACAAACAAAAGATCTTTGGAGTCTGAAAAAAAAAATGGATTTGAATACTGGCTCTTCTACTTACCAGCTGTGTGAACTTGGGCAATTTCCTTAACCTCTCCGGCCTTCAGTTTTCTCCTATGTATTATGGAGGAAATAACACCTACTCTGTCCTATAGAGTCTCTATGAGTCAGAATCGAATCAACGGCAATAGAATAGAACACCTACCTTGCAGGATTAGGGAAACTCTGGTGGCATAGTAGAACATAATGCATAAGGTCTCTATGACTTGGAATCTACTCGATGGCAACCGGTTTGTTTGTTTGTTTGGTGGCATATTGGTTAAGAGTTTGGCTGCTAACCAAAAGGTAGATAGTTCAAATATACCAGGTGTTCCTTTGAAACCCTATGGGGCAGTTCTACTGTGTTCTATAGGGTCGCTATGAGTCAAAATCGGCTCAACGCAATGGGTTTGCAGGATTACAGAGCCCCGATGGTGAAGTGGAAACCCTGGTGGCATAGTAGTTAAGTGCTAGGGCTGCTAACCAAAGGGTCGGCAGTTCAAATCTGCCAGGTGCTCCTTGGAAACTTCTATGGGGCCGTTCTGCTCTGTCCTATAGGGTCGCTATGAGTCGGAATCAACCCGACGGCACTGGGTTTTTTGGACGGTGAAGTGGTTAAGAGATCGGCTGCTGAGCAGAAGGCTAGCAGTTGGAATCCACCAGCCACTCCTTGGAAACCCCATGGGGCAGTTCTACTCTGTCCTATAGGATCGCTATGAGTCTGAATCGACTCGATGGCAACGTTTTTTTTTTTGTTTTGTTTTTTGTTTATTTGTTTTTGCGTGATTAGAGTGAAGATGAAAGCATAACATATGTGTAAAGTACCTAGTGTAGTGCCTGGCACGCAGAAGGCATTCAAAGTATAATGTTGTTAGTTGCCACCTAGTCGATTCTGATTCAGGGCAATGCCATGTGTCCAGAGTAGAATTGTTCCATAGGGTTTTCAAGGCTGTGCCCTTTTTGAAGCAGATTGCCATTCCTGTCTTCCAAGGAGCCTCCTGGTAGCTTCAAACCACCAATCTTTCTGCTGGTAGTTGAGCATTTAACCCTTTGTACCACTCAGGGACTCCAAAGAACAATAAAACAAACAAAAAATCAAATCCGTTGCCTTCCAGTCCATTCCAACTCATAGCAACTCTAAAGGACAGAGAACTGCCCCCACAGCGTTTTCAAGGCATAATCTTTAAGGAAGCTGACTGCCACACCTTTCTTTGGCGGAGCAGCTAGTAGGTTCGAACCACCAACCTTTAGATTAGCAGTCAAAGACTTAACTACTGTGCAACCAGGCCTCCTTTCTAAAGAATAATAGATCTTAAATTCTGTCTTTTGTTTGGTATAGAATTTAGTACAAGTAGAGTAACTTCTTGGCCTTTGTCTGCCTTTTGTGAAGTGAATAAAATGGCAAGCTGTAGAGTAGTGCAAATACCAATATAAGTATACTGATGCATATGCAGGGAATATTAATTTACTTATTATGTTCATGTACAAGGTCATACCTTAAATTTGTAAAGCAATTTACATTTCCCAAAAGTTTTCACATGTATTATATCATGTAATTTGAACAACAAACCAGTGAAGTTGGCAGGGCAAGTATTTCTATCATTATTTGACAGAAAAACCTAAAGCTTGAAGTGATTATTTCCTGCTTGTCAAAGTTTACAAAACTGAGGCAAAAAATCAGATCTCTCTCAGTCATAACAATCAAACTGGCACATCTTAAATATCTGATACTTTTTTTTCTTTTTTTAACCCCACACAGTCTCTCTTCTTGGCTTTGCATGAAATTACTCTTTTTTTGTCCTTGTGAGTCAGGAATGTTTATGGAGATCACCTGGTAAAAAGTTTTAAACATACTTACTGTGTTTTAAAATCTTATGAAAACTTTCTTTTTTCAATTATAAAAGCAATTCACGCTCATTGTGTTAGTCAAATGGTATGTATATAAAATTGTTTCAACTTTCCAGTTAACATGTATGTTACTAATTAATAATGCAGCCATTCCAGTCATCTTTCTGTATCTGTTGTCTGTCTATACCTGTTTTGAGTAGATGCTCAGCAATTTCCTGGTATTCTGAAAAAGTTTCAGTGTAATTATTTTAGTCTATGAGTTATAAATATGTTAATAGAAAAGTGTTACCTAATTTGAACATTTAAAATGTTTTAAGGTGGCTTGTTTTCATTTTCCAGAAGAAAGATTTTGTAAATTTGGCAAGTATTTTAAATCAGCCTAGACTGAGAGTCAGGAGGCTTAGGTTTTTATTCCTATATTGCCTCTAACTGTTTGCTTGGCTGTGAATAAATAACTTAGTGTCCAATTTCCTCATTGGTGAAATGAGAGAGGTCCCTTTTCAGTTCCAAAACTCAGTGAGTCTGTGAGGCTCTTGTCAAACACTACTAGTAAAATGCATATGTTAAACCAATATTTCCCATATTTGCCAGTTTCATAAGTGTTTTAAATCTTAATAAAAATCCTCAGGAAGTCTCATGAATCATGGAAATTTCTGGATAATTCAGTTTTGGAGTAACAGGGCTACCTAATCATTTTCATTATAATTCTTGTTGTGGAATATGATTATTCTATACATTCCTTAATTGACCTCTCTTTAATTACAGTTTGGTGATCTTAGATGTAAATAGCTACAAAAGCGAACATCTTACAATAAGGATCTTCTGAATTATTAAGACTATTATTCCACCCGTCTTATAAAGAAGATACAATGCAGATAATAGACATTGTTTTACACTTAGGGAAGGCCCAGTATGGGGATGACTAGTATGGAATGGGTCAACAGTAAGCAGGCTCAAGTAATTAAATACCTTTGCTGACTGGCTTCTGAGGCCTCATATTGAATCGAGAGTACTATTGTGGAAAAGAAGAAAAAATGCAGCAAAGGAATTTATTATTCATTCATCTACCCTCTCTCACTCATCATAGTTCACATAATTAGAATGAAATTAAAAGTGGAAATAGGGTGAAGTGTGAGAGGGGGTAGGTAAAAGCTATCAACTTTTACATAGGCTCTCAAGCTAAGTGAAAACATATGAAATGGATTTGAACATGAAGAAATCAATTTGCAATTGGTTCTAGAATCAGAAAGTTCTGGGTATAAATCCTGGCTCTGCCGTTTATCATCTATGTAACCATGTGCAGGAATTTGAGTTTGACTCTACATTTTTCTCCCATTCTATCAGCACCTTCTATGGTGTCCCTGGTTAGAATGGTCAGTAGTGGTAGCTGGGTACCATCTAGGTCTTCTGGTCTCAGAAGTGGTTTGTGTGGGCTGTTAGTCATGTGGACTAGTTTCTTTTTTAAGTCTTTGGCTTCCTTCATTCTCTTTTGCCGTACATGGGAAGAGATCAATAGTTGTATCTTAGATGGCCACTTGAAAGCTTTTAAGACCCCAGACACTACTCAACAAACTAGGATGTTGAACATTACCTTTATGAACTATATTATGCCAATTAACTGAGTTGTACCACAAGACTATGGTCCCAAGCCCTTTAACCCAGTAAAGCAATCTCAAGAGGTATTAGAATACATTTATGAGGTCTCCATAACTGTGCCCTTTAAGTGCTTTATTATATACATAAATATATATGTAGCACACCCAAACATGTATATACTTATGCTTACAAATATACCTATATATGCACATGCACGTAGTCACATATATCTTCCTACATATACAGCATTCCTATCTACCCCTGTAACCACACACACATTTTTTGGTTATCACTGTTGCAAAATTTTATATAACAGTTACCGTAAGTGTCCTTTATTCTTGTATACCTCTCAATGTCTTCATTTACTTTGGTCAACTTGTGCTGACTTCTCCATATTGTGTATTGCCTTTTCCATCACCAGAAATAACAGATGTCTACTGTGTGGTAAAGAGCTCAGCTGCTAACCAAAAGGTCGGCAGTTCGAATCCACCAGCCACTCCTTGGAAACTCTATGGGTCAGTTCTCCTCTGTCCAATAGGGTCGCTATGAGTCAGAATTTACTTGATGGCAATTTTTTTTTTTTTACTATCTAACAAGTGATTGCACTCCCTCGCCCTTCCACCCTTGGCAACCATCAAAAGATGTTTTTTTTTTCTGACTTTTTATAAAGTCTTTTTATGCTGAAAATTAGAACCTCTAGTTTTGTCCCTATGTTCTCTTCTGGAACTTTTATAGTTTTCACTTTAGCATTCAGGACTTTGATCTATTTCAGTTTGTTTCTGTGTATGGTGCATGGTATGGATCCTTTTTCTTTTTTCTGCAAATGGATATCCTGTTTTGCCAACACCATGTGTTAAAGAGACAATTTATTCCCCATTGAATGGACGTTGACCCTTTGTCTAAAATGAGCTGCCATGGACGGATGGATGTACTTCTGGGTTCTCAGTTCTGGTTCTATGTGTCTGTCATTGAACTAGTGCAAGGCTGTTCTGATTACTGTGGCTGTATAGTATGTTTTGAGATCTGGAAATATGAGGCCTCCTACTTCCTTCTTCTTCAATATTGCTTTAGATATTCAGGGCCTCTTTCCTTTATGTATAAAGTTGGAGATTAGTTTTTCCATTTCATTAATTAAAGAATGTTGTTGGGATTTGGATCAGGATTGCAGTATGTCCATACATCACTGTGGGTAGTATTGACATTTTCACAATGTTAAGTCTTCCAATTCATGTATGTGGAATATTTTTTTCCATTTATGTAAGTCTCTTTTGCTTTCTTGCCCCCACATGTCTGTCACTTTGTCATACCGTGGGGACTTGTGTATTGCTGTGATGCTGGAAGCTTTGCCACTGGTATTCAGATACCAGCAGGGTCACCTACGGTGGATGGGTTTCAGCTGAGCGTCCAGACTAAGACTGGGAAGGAGAACCCAGAAGTCTACTTCTGAAAATAATTAGCCAGTGAAAACATTATGAATACCAAAGGAACATTGTCTGATATAGTCCTGGAAGATAAGCCCCCCAGGTTGGAAGACACTCAAAAGACAACTGGGAAAGAGCTGCCTCCTCAAATTAGAGTCCACCTTAATGACATGAATGGAGTCAAGCTTTGGGGACCTTCATTTGCTGATGTAGTACAACTCAAAATGAGAAGAAACACCTACAAACATCCATTAATAATCAGAACCTGGAATGTACAAAGTATGAAGCTAAAGAAATCAGAAATCATCAAAAATGAAACGGAACATATAAACATCAATATCCTAGGCATTAGTGAGCTGAAATGGACTGATATTGGCCATTTCGAATCAGACAATCATAAGGTCTACTATTGCCAGAAATGACAACTTAAAGAGGAATGGCATTACATTCATTGTCAAAAAGAACACTAGATGATCTATCGTGAAGTACAATGCTGTCAGTGATAGGATAATATCCATACGCCTACAGAGAAGACGAGTTAATAAGACTTTTATTCAAATTACACACTAACCCCTAAGGCCAAAGATAAAGAAATTGAAGATTTTTACCAGCTTCTGAAGTCTGAAATTTATCGAACATGCAATTAGGATGCACTGCTAATTACTGGTGATTGGAAGGCAAAAGTTGGAAAAAAAAGGATTGGTAGTTGGAAAATATGGCCCTGGTGATAGAAACAATGCCAGAGACCACATGATTGAATTTTTCAAGACCACGACTTCTTCATTGCAAATACCTTTTTTCAACAGCATAAACGGTGACTATACACATGGACCTTGCCAGATGGAATACACAGGAATCACATCGACTACATCTGTGGGAAGAGAAGATGGAAAAGCTCAATATCATCAATCAGCAAGGCCAGGGGCTGACTGTGAAACAGACCATCAATTGTTCATGTGCAAGTTCAAGTTGAAATTGAAGAAAATTAGTACAACTCCACGAGAGCCAAAGTACAACCTTGAGTATACCCCACCTGAATTTAGAGACCATATCAGAAATAGATTAGAGGAGTTGAACACAAATGATCAAAGACCAGAGGAGCTGTGGAAAGACATCAAGGATATCGTACATGAAGAAAGCAAGAGTTCATTAAAAAGACAGGAAAGAATTAAAAAACCAAAAGAGATGTCAGAACAGACTCTGAAACTTGCTCTTGAATGTTTTTTTTAAGCAAAAGGAAGGAATGATGAAGTAAAAGAACTGAAGATATCAAATAGTGGCTGGAGAAGACAAAGTAAAGTATTATAATGACATGTGAAAAGAGCTGGAGATAGAAAACCAAAAGGAAGAGCATGCTTGCATTTCTCAAGCTGAAAGAACTGAAGAAAAAAGTCAAGCCTCGAGTTGCAATAGTGAAGGATTCTATGGAGGAAAATATTAAAGGACATAGGAAGCATCAAAAGAAGATGGAAGGAATACACAGAGTCATTATACCAAAAAGAATTGGTCAATGTTTAACCATTTCAGGAGGTAGCATATGATCAGGAACCGATGGTACTGAAGGAAGAAGTCCAAGCTGCACTGAAGACATTTGCAAAAAACAAGACTCCAGGAATAACGGAATCATCAATTGAGATGTTTCTACAAATGGATGCAGCAGTGGAAATGCTCACTCATCTGTGCCAAGAAATTTGGAAGACAGCTATCCGACCAACCGACTAGAAGAGATCCATATGTATGCCTATTCCCAAGAAAGGCAATCCAACCAAATGCAAAAATTATCAAAAAATATCATCAATGTCACATGCAAGCAAGATTTTGCTGAAGATCATTCAAAAGCAGCTGCAGCAATATATCGACAGGGAACTGCCAGAAATTCAGGCCGGGTTCAGAAGAGGGATATCATTGCTGATGACAGAAGGATCCTGGCTGAAAGCAGAGAATACCAGAAGGATGTTTAGAAGGATGTTTACCTGTGTTTTATTGACTATGCAAAGTCATTCTACTCTGTGGATCCTAACAAATTATAAATAACATTGAGAAGAACGGGGATTCCAGAATACTTAACTGTGCTCATGTGGAACCTATAGGTCAAGAGGCAGTTGTTCAGACAAAACAATGGGATACAGAGTGGTTTAAAGTCAGGAAAGGAGTACGTCAGGGCTGTGTCCTTTCACCATACCTATTCAATCTGTATGCTGAGGAAATAATCCGAGGAGCTAGACTATATGAAGAATGGGCATCAGGATTGGAGGAAGACTCATTAAAAACCTGTTATGCAGATGACACAACCTTGCTTACAGAAAGTGAAGAGGACTTGAAACACTTACTGATAAAGATCAAGCACCACAGCCTTCAGTATGTATTACACCTCAACATAAAGAAAACAAAAATCCTCAGAACTGGACCAATAAGCAACATCATGATAAATGGGAAAAGATTGAAGTTGTCAAGGATTTCATTTTACTTGGATTCACAATCAACACCAATGGAAGCAGCAGTCAAGAAATCAAGACACATTGCATTGGACAAATATGCTGCAAAGGACCTCTTTAAGTGTTGAAAAGCAAAGATATTACCTTGAAGACAAAGGTGCCCCTGACCCTAGCCATGGTATTTTCAATCGCATCATATGCATGCCAAAGCTGGACAATGAATAAGGAAGACCGAAGAAGAAATGATGCCTTTGAATTATGGTGTTGTCAAAGAATATTGAATCCACCATGGACTGCCAAAAGAACAAACAAATCTGTCTTAGAAGGAGTGCAACTAGAATGCTCCTTAGAAGCAAGGTTGGCAAAAGTGAGTCTTACATACTGCACATGTTGTCAGGAGCAATCAGTCCCTGGAGAAGAACATTGTGGTTGGTAGAGGGCCAGCAGAAAAGAGGACGCCCTCAAAGAAACAGATTGACACAATTGCTGCGACAGTGGGCTCAAGCATGATTGTGGGCATGGTGCAGGACTGGGCAGTGTTTCATTCTGTGGTACATAGGGTCGCTATGAGTCAGAGTCGACTGGATGGTACCTGACAACAACAATAACTTTTGATTCTTGCAGTAGTAATTTGTAGTTTTCCTTGTATAAGTCTTTTACATACTTGGTTAGATTTATTCCTAGATATTTTAGCTTTTTGTGGGCTACCGTGAGTGGTATTGTCTTCCTGATTTCTTTTTTAGAATTCTCCTTGTTAGTGTAGAGGAACCAACTGATTTTTGTGTGTTGATCTTGTACCCTGCCACTTTGTTGAACCCTTTATTAGTTTCTTAGTTTCAGTAAATTTCTTGTGGAATCTCTGGGATTTTCTATGATTTGGACCATGTCATCTGAGAATAGGGATAGTTTTACTTCATGGTTAAGAGCTTAGATACTAACCAAAAGGTCATCAGTTCAAATCCAAGGAGTTCCACTCCTTGGAAACCCTGTGGAGCAGTTCTTTGTCCTGTAGGGCTGCTATGAGTTGAAATTGACTTGACGGCAATGGTTTTGTTTGTTCGTTCGTTTATTTTTGCCCAATTTGGGTACCCTTTTTTCCCCTTTCTTGCCTTATTGCTCTGGCTAGTTTTCAGTACAATATTGAATAAGAATGAGGATAATGGGCATCCTTGTTCAACCCTTGTTCTCAAGTGGAATGCTTTCAAACTCTCTCCACTGAGAGTAAAGTTGGTTGTTGGTTTTGCATATGTGCCCTTAATTATGTTGAGGAAATTCCCTTCTATTCCTATTTTGCTGAGATTTTTTTTTGGATCAGGGTGTTAAATTTTATCAAATGCATTTTCTGCATCAAATGAGATGATCATGTGATTCTTTTCATTTGTTTTATTTATGTGATGAATTACATTGATGAATTTTCTAATGTTGAACCACCCTTGCATCCTTGGTATGAATCCCACCTGATCAGCATGTATTATTTTTTGATATGTTGTTGAATTCTGTGGGCTAGAATTTTGCTGAGAATTTTTGTGTCTATATTCATGAGGGATAATGGTCCCTAATTTTTTTTTTTTTTTGGTGGTATCCTTGCCTGGCTTTAGTATCAAGGTTATACTGGCTTCATAGCGTGAATTAGGCAGCATTTCTTCCTTTTCTATGTTCTGGAATAGTTTGAGTAGAATTGGTGTCAACTCTTCTCTGAATGGTAGAATTCTCCAGTGATGCCATCTGTGCTGGGGCTTTTTTAAAATGAAATTTTAAATTTCTTCTTTTGTTATGAGTCTATTTTCTAGCTCTATTGTGTTAGTTTATGTAGGTAGTGTGTTTCTAGAAATTTGTCCATTTCTCCTAGGTTTTCAAATTTGTTGGAGTACAATATTCCATTACGATCTTCTTTGTCTCAGTTGGTTCTATCATAACATCACTCATTTCATTCCTTATTTTCGTTATTTGAATCTTCTCATTTTATTTCTTCTTCAGTTTGGATAGTGGTTTGTCAATTTTACTGATCCTTTCAAAGAACCAACTTCTAATCTTGTTGATTCTTTCTATTGTTTTTCTGTTTTCTATTTCTTTTATTTCTGCTCTGATCTTTATTATTTCCTTTCTTCTGGTAACTGTGGTCTTCTTTTTGCTGTTTCTTTTCTATTTGTTCAAGTTGTTGATTTTGGACTTTTTTTTGATGTGTGCATTTATTGCTATAAATTTTCCTTTGAACACTGCTTTTGCTGTGTCCCAAAGGTTTTGGTATGTTGCGTTTTCATTTTCACTTGATTCTAAGAGTTTTTTCATTTCATTTTTAATTTCTCCTATTATTCAATAGTTTTTCAGTAAGGTGTTATTCAATTTCCATGTATTTTTTTCCTTGTTCTTTCTTTTATTAATTTCCAGTTTATAGTGTTATGGTCTGAGAACATGCTTTGAATTATTTTGATGTCTTTTCAGTTATTGAGGCTTGCTTTGTGGCCTAAAATAAGGCCTATTTTGAAGAATGATTCACGTGTGTTGGAGAAGATGATGTACTATGCTGCTGTTGGGTGGTGTGTTCCGTATATGTCTATGAGGTTGAGTTGGTTGATTGTGTTATTTAAATCTTCTGTATCTTTGTTGAGTTTCTTTCTAGTTATTCTGTCCATCATTGAAAGTGGCGTGTTAAACTAGCCTACTAATTTTGTAGAGCTGTCTATTTCTCTTTTCAATTCTGTTAGAGTCTGTTTTATGTATTTTGGAGCTCTGTCATTTAATGCATGGATATTTATTATTTTTATGTCTTCTTGGTGAATTTACCCTTTAGTCATATAATGCCCTTCTTTGTCTCTTATAGTGGATTTTGACTTAAAGTCCATTTTATCAGAAATTATTACTGTCACTCCTGCTGTCTTTTGATTACTGTTTGTTTGATATATTTTTTCTGTCCTTTGATTTTTAAATTATTTGTCTTTGTGTCTAAAGTGTGTCTTTTGTAGGCAACATATTGAAGAATCATTTTTTTTTCCATTCTGCCACTCTCTGCCTCTTGACTGGTACATTTAATCCATTTAGATTCAGTGTGATTATCGATAGGTATGAATTTACTGTAGCCATTTTGTTATACTTTTTTGAGGTGTTAGTGGTTTCTTTGCTCTTCTTAATTTTCTGTGCTGAATTCCCTTTGTATATGGATTTTCTTTTCCTATCATTCATTGTTGTTGTTTTTGTGTTTACCGAGTCTTTTTTTATTTTCTTCTTCTTTATTTTGGTGGATGGGGAGGTAGCTGGAGGCTTGTACTGCTGGTTGCTGAGCAGGCAAGGCAGCAGGTTGCACACCACTGGTCTCTGGCCAGGCAGGGGAGTGGGTTGCACACCACTGGTCACTGGGAGGGCATGGGGGTAGGAGGATGTGTTCTTCTCCGGTCAGTGGCACGGATGCTAGGGCAATCCTCTTAGGCTGCAGCCAGTGATCAGAACCTGGCCCAGAACAAATGCAAGGGAAGAGGGCACTGCACAGAGGATGAAGGATCTCCAACTGCCACTCTATGAAGCCACTACTACATGGGCTGCACCCACCCAAATGATGGGGGACTGCTGCTGGTGAGTAGTACTCTTGGTAGTTTCTGGCTCCCTCCCTGCTCTGTGGTAGCCAGGATACCTGGAGCTCTTGCTTGCCTTCCTGCACTTTCCCTCCTTAGATCTGGTTTATGTTCTGCTAACCCTACTTCATTCCGGGTTTGTCTACACAGTATCTCTGTCTCCTACCGGGGATTCTGTGAAGTTGCCTTCCTGTGTTCCTCACTGGGCAATGCTGCTTGCTTTGTTTCAAGATGGCCGCACTGCACCGGGTCAGCTGGCAGGGTACCTAACATCCATAAACCGCCTCATTTGCTGTTTTCAGTTTCTCCTTCCATTTGGTGTTCAGTCTAATTCTTCGTCCTTCCGTTTGCTGCTCAGAGTTGCAAGATTGGCATCTGTATCTGTTTCACTTGGTTTTTTGAATCTTTGCTGTAGGTGGACAGCATGGTATGTTGGGCTAAGCTGTCATCTTGGGCTGTCTCCTGATGAGAATGCTTGAATGGTAAATTATCTTTATGATTAATAACTAACTGATTTTAATTAACAAATAGCTTCAAGTCC
The DNA here is from genome assembly GCF_024166365.1 of Elephas maximus indicus. Lineage (NCBI taxonomy): Eukaryota > Metazoa > Chordata > Mammalia > Proboscidea > Elephantidae > Elephas > Elephas maximus. Next base: position 87,645,941 of record NC_064846.1, read on the forward strand.
AATTAGGCTGCATGTTTATTTTTCATTTGGAAACCCTGGTGGCGTAGTGGTTAAGTGTTATGGCTGCTAACCAAAGGGTCGGCAGTTCGAATCCGCCAGGTGCTCCTTGGAAACTCTATGGGACAGTTCTACTCTGTTCTATAGGGTCGCTATGAGTCGGACGGCACTGGGTTGGGTTGGGTATTACGTTTGGCAGCATGCTTACAAAATCACAGGATATCCTCCTGAAATAAATGGAATGTTTTATAAGAAGTGGACTGTCCTGAAGAAATTATATATACCCAAAATATATATATATATATATATATATATATATATATATATATATATATATATATACAGTGTGGTCTAATTGGCAGTTTGAACAAATACTGTGTCTTGAAAACACGAAATACATATTGTCTGAAAATTAATGGGTCCGTTCTCTTTTTCCTGAATAACTTCCATCTAGTTGAGGGGATAAGATAATGGAACTAAATTGATCAGTGTAATAAAATACATTAATCTTACAGCATAGTATCACCATTGCCCCACGTAGTTACCATAATTCCTAAAAATATTGAATTCTTGCCAGCTTCTTCTAATACTATGTTACTTATGGACGAAAGTCTGTCGTAATAGGTAGAAGTAATCCCAGGACTGTCCTAATTTTGGGCAACAAAGTCGTAATAGGTAGAAGTAATCCCAGGACTGTCCTAATTTTGGGCAACAATCATAGCCAACATTAGTTATCACAATGGCCATCCAGGGTCAACTTTTTTGTTTTTATTGTGGTAAATATTTATGTAACAAGACATCTGACATTTCAACCATCTTTATGTGTACAGTTCAGTGACATTGATTAAGTTCATTGTGTTGTTCATTCATCACCCTTATCCAAAATTTTCTATCACAGTTGTTGTTAAGTGCCATAGAATCAAGTCTCTACTCATAGTTACCCCATGTGAACAAGAAGAACTGCCCCTTAGTGTTTTCAAGACTGTAATCTTTATGGGAGCAGATCGCCAGGCTTTTCGCCTGCACAGTGGCTGGGTGGGTTCAAACTACCAACCTTTAGGTTAGCAACCCAATGCTTAACCATTGCACTACCAGGGTTTACCTTTTCAGAGTGAGAGACTAAAATGGAATTAATTAATTAATGGATTATTTCAATTTTTTAAAAGCTATGCTCATGCTTCCATTTACCCCCTTATTCAGAAAGCAGTGAAGGCTCAGAAGTCCTCTTCCAATTCCATTATGATTCAGAATGTTAGTATTCCATGATATCTAATTCTATCACACCTATGTAGATTTGGCTTAATATAGCATTTGACCATTAGCTATCACCTTTATTCCCACCACATAATATATTTTAGATTGATATGTCTTATAAGAAAGAGTTAAGAGAGACAGTGAGGTTTGGCTTCTTGTAAGGATTTTTTTTTCTTTCTTTGGGACTTATTTTTTTCATTCCCAAATGTCTGCAGAAGAGGAGTCAGTTTTATGTAGGGAAAAGAGTGCTTAACCCACATGTTCTCCTTTTAGGTACCCCTGTTAGCCACTGTGTGATTTGAGCAAGTCACCATCTCTGGGCCTCATTTTCCTCATCTGTTCTATGAGGTTGTACTGGTTTACCTCAAATCTTTTATCTCTCATCAGTCAAAGATTTTTAAAATACATTTAACTTAACAGGTAAAAGTAGTCCACTCTACTCCTGTGGTCATTTTAATTTGTCCTGTTTTGTCCAGATTTTCTTCTGATAACGCAAAACTGACCTGGAACTGCTGTTTGAAAGCTCTCATACCTAGCAGGTCCATAACGGACTTGGCTGTAGAGAACAGGAAGGAAACCTTGTAATAGGCAGAATATAGACCTATTTCTTTTCCTCTCAGCAGTCAGATTTTTCATGACTTAAATCTTAGAAATTTGTTGGCCTCTTTATGTACAAATTAATGTCCAAAATCCTTAGGCTGGCATATGGTCTACTGAAATGTGCTCTCAACCTCTCTTCTTGGTCATGTAGCACATTACTTGCCCATGTGGGCTTTATCCAACCAAACTGGATCTTAAATGCACATTATCTACTCATTACCTTTGCTCTTGCTATTCCTGTAACCGAGGACACCTTACTAATCAAATATCAATTATATTTCCTAACTCCAAATGGTTAAAGAACATTTAAAAGAAATCAGTTTCCATTCCTACTTAAGCTGAAATATGGATCTGTGGTTCTAAGAAACTGTTTGAAGTTGCCCTTCTTCCCTGCATTGCTATTTTATCTGTGCAATGAGAAGGGGATAAGAGGTCCTCGGCCTTCCTGCTATTCTCTTTGACTTAAGCTGTTCTTCCCTGTGAAGAGAGAAGAGCTAAACTCGTTGAGTTTTGACTAAACCCATTAAACAAATCCATTGCCGTTGAGTAGATTCTGACTCATAGCAACCCTACTGGAAGGAGTAGAACTGCCCTCATAGGGTTTCCAAGGAGTGTCTGGTAGATTCAAACTGCCGACCTCTTGGTTAGCAGACAAGCTCTTAGAGCTGCATCACCAGGACCCCTACTAAGTTAATATAATTACATATCATGAAAAAAAAATTTTTTTAGAGTGGCAAAAATAATGTTGTGTAATAGCTGCCCATATGGAATTAATGACAGTCTACTTTGACAATGAAATCTATCGATTAGAAAATCAGCAATGTAGTGTCCATATTTAGAGACAAGTATTTAGTTTTTAAACATTGTTTTAAGGGGGCATTAACAAATTAGTACATCTTAGGGGGTTATCAGGATAATAAACTGGGAGTAAAGTCATATGAGGAAAGTTTGAAGGAACCTGGGGTATAGACTGGAGAAGAAGAGATTTAAGAACACAAAAGCTGTCTCCAAACTTTTGAAGAACTGTCTTGTGAAAGAGGGATAATACTTACTCTGGTTGTTCTAAACCTAACACTAAGATCAATTGAGTGGAAGTTACCAGGAAAGAGATTTAGCTCAGTTCAAGGAGACCTTCTAAATAGTTAAAGATATCCAATCAAATGGACTGACTTAAGGAATAAGCTTCCCACTGGGGCAATGTTCAAGTAGAGCTATGATCATCTGTCAAAAGTGTCGTAAAAAGAGTGGGAAGCTGGATTCTACTTCCAGGGTCTTTTCCAAATTTAAGTTTCTACAAATCCGTTTTCTTTAAGTTGCTCTGATGAAACACATGCTTTCTCACAACACATGATAGGAGAAAATCACTCTTCCAGTATTCTTAAATTCTCTTTTACAATAGGATCATACTTGGTTCAAATACATAATTGTTGTCATCTGTAGTAGTCTAGTGTACTTTATTGTTGCTGTTTTTAGGTGCCATTGAATAGGTTATAAATTGTAGCTACCCTATGCACAACAAAAGAAAACACTGCCCTGTCCTGTCCCATCCTCACAATTGTTGCTATGCTAGGGCCCATTTTTGCAGCTACTGTGTCAATCCATCTCATTGAGGGTCTTCCTCTTTTTTGCTGAGCCGCTGCTTTACCAAGCATGGTGTCCTTCTTCAGGGGCTGCTCCCTCCTGATAACATGTCCAAAGTATGTGAGATGTAGTCTCGCCATCCTTGCTTCTAAGAATAATTCTGGTTGTACTACTTCCAAGACAGATTTGTTTGTTCTTTTGGCAGTCCTTGGCATAATCAATATTCTTCACCAATACCACAATTTAAAGGTGCCAATTCTTCTTCGGTCTTCCTTATTCATTGTTCAGCTTTAGCATCCATATGAGGCAGTTGAAAACACCATGGCGTGGGTTAGGTGCACCTTAGTCTTCAAGGTGACATCATTGCTTTTTAACACTTTAAAGTGGTCTTTTGCAGCCTATTTGCCCAATGCAATGCATCTTTTGATTTTTTGACTTCTGCTTCCATGGATGTTGATCGTGGATCCAAGTAAAACGAAATCCTTGACAACTTCAGTCTTTTCCCATTTATCATGATGTTGCTTATTGGTCCAGTTCTGAGGATTTTTGTTTTCTTTATGTTGAGGTGTAATCCTTACTGAAGGTTGTGGTCTTTAATCTTCACTGGTAAGTGCTTCAAGTCCTTTTCACTTTCAGCAAGCAAGATTGTGTCATCTGCATAGCGCAGGTTGTTAATGAGTCTTTCTCCAAACCCGATGTCCTGTCCTTCTTCATATAGTCCAAATTCTTGGATTATTTGCTCAGCATACAGACTGAATAGGCATGGTGAAAGGATACAATCCTGATGCACACCTTTCCTGACTTTAAACCATGTAGTATCCCCTTGTTCTGTTGGAACGACTGCCTCATCACATTCCTCATGAACACAATTAAATGTTTCAGAATTCTCATCCTCCACAATGTTATGATCCACATAGCCGAATGCCTTAGCATAGTGAATTAAAAAAAAATTTTTTTTTTAAACATCTTTCTAGTATTCTGTGCTTTCAGCCAGGGTACTTCTGACATCAACAATGATATCCCTGGTTCTACGTCCTCTTCTAAATATGGCTTGAATTTCTGGAACTTTCCTGTCGATATACTGCTGCAGCAGCTTTTGAATGATCTTCAGGAAAATTCTGCTTGCATGTGATATTGATATTGTTCGATAGTTTCCACATTTGGTTGGATCATCTTTCTTGGGAATAGGCATAAATATGGATCTCTTCCAGTCTTCCAAATTTCTTGGCATAGACAAGTGAGCACTTTCAGTGCTCATCCATTTGTTGAAACATCTCAATTAATATTCTGTCAATTCCCAGATCCTTGCTTTTCTCCAGTGCCTTTAGTGTAGCTTGGACTTCTTCCTTCAGTACTATCGGTTCCTGATCACATGTCACCTCCCGAAATGGTTGAACACCAACCCCAACCAATTCTTTTTGGTATAGTGACTCTGTGTATTCCTTCCATCTTCTTCTGATGTTTCCTTAGATGTTTAATATTTTCCCTATAGAATCCTTCAGTATTGCAACTAGAGGCTTGAATTTTTCCTTCAGTTCTTTCAGCTTGAGAAATGCTGAACATATTCTTCCCTGTTGGTTTTCTATCTCCAGCTCTTTGCACATGTCATCATAATATTTTACTTTGTCTTCTGGAGCTGCCCTTTGAAATCTTCTGTTCAGGTCTTTTACTTCATCATTTATTTTTCCTTTTGCTTTAGCTACTAGAGGTTCAATAGCAAGTTTCAGAGTCTCTTCTGGCATCTGTTTTGGTCTTTTCTTTCTTTTTAATGACCTCTTGGTTTCTTCATGTATGATGTCCTTGATGTCATTCCACAACTCACCTGGTCTTACGTCATTAGTGTTCAGCGTGTCAAATCTATTCTTGAGATGACCTCTAAATTTGGGTGGGATATACTCAAGGTCATACTTTGGCACTTGTGGACTTGTTCTAATTTTCTTCAGTTTCAACTTGAACTTGCTTATGAGTAATTGATGGTCTGATTTGCAGTTTGCCTCTGGCCTTTTTTCGACTGATGATATTGAGCTTTTCCATCCTCTGTTTCCACAGATGTAGTCTATTTGATTCCTGTGTATTCCATTGGATGAGGTCCATGTGTATAGTCACCATTTATGTTGTTGAAAAAAGGTATTTGCAATGAAGAAGTCGTTGGTCTTGAAAAATTCAATCATGTGGTCTCTGGCATCGTTTCTATCACCAGGGCCATATTTTCCAACTACCAATCCTTCTTTTTTTTCCAACTTTTGCATTCCAGTTACCAGTAGTTATCAGTGCATCCTAATGGAATGTTCAATTTCATACTGCAGAAGTTGGTAAAAATCTTCATTTTCTTCATCTTTAGCCTTAGTGGTTGGTGCATAAATTTGAAGTCTTATTAACCATAATAGTCTTATTAAGTGGTTTTCCTTGTATGCATATGGATATTATCCTATCACTGACAGCAATGTACTTCAGGATAGATCTTGAAATGTTCTTTTGATGATGAATGCAACACCATTCCTCTTCAAGTTGTCATTCCTGGCATAGTAGACCATATGATTGTTTGATTCAAAATGATCATTACCAGTCCATTTCAGCTGACTAATGCCTAGGATATCAATCTTCATTTGTTTTATTGCATTTTTGAAGATTTCCAATTTTCCTAGATTCATACTTAGTACATTCCAGGTTCTGATTATAAATGGATGTTTGTAGCTGTTTCTTCTCATTTTGAGTCATGCCACATCAGCAAATGAAGGTCGCAAAAGCTTGACTCCATCCATGTCATTAAGGTCAACTATACTTTGAGGGTGCAGCTCTTCCCCAGTCGTATTTTGAATGCCTTGCAACCCAAGGGTCTCATCTTTTGGCACTATATCAGGCAATGTTCTCCTGCTAGTCATAAGGTTTCCACTGGCTAATTATTTTCAGAAGTAGACTGCTGAGTCCTTCTTACTAGCTTGTCTTAGTCTGGAAGCTCAGCTGAAACCTGTCCACCTTGGGTGACTCTGCTGGTATTTGAATATCAGTGGCATAGCTTCTAGCATCACAGCAACACACAAGCTCCCACAGTACAACAAACTGACAGATGCATGGGGGTGTACTTTATTAGTAGCATCAAGATCTTTTAGAAACCTTCCATGGCAACTGGCAACACAAAAGAACACCCTGGGTTGTACTGCCATTTCTGCCCCTGTCTTTCCCACCAACAATGAATTTATACAAAAATACTTTCAACTTATTGAGGAGCTGGGAACAATAACAACAGTAATAAGCCAAATGGTATTTCAGCATCTGTGATGGTTAAGGTTGTGTGTCAACTTGGTTGAACCATAATTCTCAGTGGTTTTGCAGTTATGTAATGATGTAATGTGGCAGTTACATAATGATACAGTCATCCTCCATGATGTAATCTGATGTGATTAGCCAACCAGTAGTAAGGGGAGTTTCCCCAAGGGTGTGCTTGCATCCAGTATATATATGGACATTCTGGCAAAGCTTGCTCACTTGCTCTGGATCCTGCATCTGGCTTGTCATCATCTGACGTCTGGTTAATGGGACTTGAGCCAGTGGCCTGCTGTACTGCCTGCCTGTCTTGGAATTCATCAGCTTCCACAGCCTGTGAGCCAGCAGCCTGCTGTCTTACTTGCCAACTGTAGATTTGTCAGCCTCCACAGGCCATAAGCCAGTGGCCTGCCATCTGACCTGTTGATTTCAGATTTGTCAGTCTCTGCAGTTTCATAAGTCAGGAGAAGCCTCTAGCTTGATTCCTGACACATGTACTTGGGACTTGCCAGCCTCTACAACTGAGTGAGCGATTTCCTTAATCAATCAATCATCTATCTATCATCTATCTATCTATCTATCTATCTATCTATCTATCTATCTATCTATCTATCTATCTATCTATCTATCTATCTATCTATCTATCTATCTATCTATCTATCTATCATCTATCATCTATCTATCTATCTATCATCTATCTATCTATCTATCATCTATCTATCTATCATCTATCCGTCTTTCTATCTATACACTTCACTGGCTTTGTTTCTCTAGAGAACCCAGTCTAAGTGTCCATACTGAATGTTTACCATATAAAGCACAATATTTATATTTATTAATTGAAGTTGATGGAGGTGGTGTAAAGTTTTCAGTTTTCTGGAAAGAACGTAGTAGAAAATGATATAATTGGTATTGAAATAGAAACTTGTACTGTCAGTCACGCCAGATGCTGAAATGAATCTAATGCAAATGCAGGTTTGAACCATGGCAACATTTAAAATTACTCCAGATGTTACAGCTGTTTATTTCCTGTTTTTGCGTTGCTCTATAAAGCAAAGAGGAGACATTTCAAATCAAGTGAAATTAATTTAGCTCATTTCAGAATTGAGACCTATGTAGAGAACTGCAACAAATTAACTTTTTGTGTCATATGGAAATCAACAAGTTTAAAAAACTGGTTAACATGGTAAGACATTTGCAGCTACATTTACTGGTTTATGTACTAAAGATAAATAGTCATGAAAACAACATAAATTGCAAGTAATCTAATATTTGAAAATTCGTCCCAGTTCTTATTGAAATTTGAAATCATTAACTGAAGCAAAGAAACCCTCCAGATTCTAAATGATTAATCTGTGCTTTCTCTGCACCACCAGGGCTCCTTCTCTTTTTTAAAGTGAACAATAAATCTCTTGTGATCCTCCAGATTCATTTTCTCTTTTTTCACATGGAAATCTTTATTGGTGATGACAGCTGACAGACATTCCTTACAACCATCATGGTTTTGGAAAGTGGTTTGCATATTTTGGCACTTCATTTTAGAGAGAAACTAAAATAAGTTGCTGCCAACATTCCACTAAATTATACCTTTAAAGGTCTTTTTTGATGTCTCCACTATTTCATTTCAATATTCCTGGAAAATCCTACAATAAGTACAGTTATGTGTTCCCCAAAGAACAGCCTCCCATAATCAGCCCTCACAAAGTTCAGGAGGTCTATTTTCATGGGGGAAGTGCTTTAATCAAGATTAATTTTTTCCAGTTTCCAGTAATTGGAGCTCTTCCTGAGTTTTCCTCAATCCTTCTTTAGGATGAAATTATCAAATTTCCATGGCAATTATATGAAAAATTTAGAGTGTATGGATCGTTCTGTACAATAGTCACCAAGGTACAAGTGATATTAATTCAGGGGAAAAAAGGGCAAGATTTAACATTAAGGCCACAGGCTCACAAAATGCAGGTTTGTGGCAGAGCTCCTCTGTAGTGGAAAAGTTTGATTCCTTGCAATTCCCAGGACTGTTTTATCTGTATCTCCAATCAGACAAAATTGACTCTGATCAAATTTCTATGACTACAAAAACAAATGACAGTGTAAAAATTAGTTTTTCTATTATACAGAAAATAAATTGAAGCCGTACTGAAACAAATGCTGACTGGAAGAAGGGTTTTTTTTTTTTTAATGACTTTCTAGGTTGTATTCCTTACATGTTGTTTTTCAACTCTTGTTTGAAAAGAATTTGAAGTGGCTTTATATAATAATATAGTCATATATCTACTTTTATGTCTCTTCCAGGATGTGTCTTGAGATCGAAAAAGAACCTACAACATTTTGATACCAGTTATTGTCATTCTTTTTTCTCTCCTTGGACAACTGAGTACTCCTAAGACAAATGAATGCCCCTGCCACTCAGCAGGTTGTATTTTCCACCATCTGTGTTGGTATCTAGTAATCACAACTTAAAGAATCCATGGGAGAGGAGAGGACGCAATATGGCAGTTTGGTTGGTTGCACAATTGCACCCCCCTGCAGCAGTGTCAGAAATAGATAACTAAGAAGAGATGTAACTGAAGATCTCAGAACTCCAGACAGAAACTAAAGAACTGGAGAACCAAAGGGAAAGCAGAATCAAGAGGAAGGTAGAATGCACAGGGTAGGAAAGCAGAGTGTGACAGATCATACACACCCAACACAGCAGTCTTGCTCATTGGAGCCATCTTGGGTTGGAGACAAGGGAAACCTCCAAGCAGAGCTCAGGGAGGGAGCAATGCAGACAAAAATAGACCAAGATGGAGAAGTTAAGAAATTGCTGCCTGCCTTTATCCAGGTTCTCTAGAGGAACCAAGCCAGTGAGGCATATATAAATATATAGAGAGAGAGAAATTTACTTCTCAGAAATGCGTCACACAATTGTGAGACAAGAGCCTACACAATTGTAGATACTGACAAGTCCTAAATCCAAGGGACAGGAGGCAGAATGAAGACCTCTGGTGGCTCACAGTTTTTCAGATGGATCACTAGGGGTAACAGTGACTGGCAAAAATTCCATCTCCACCACTTGATTCCTAGACCCATGAAACATGCCTATGGAAGAAATAGCAACATATATTGGACACTGGTTTAGAACATATGCAGCCACCTGGAGAACACTGCCCCAACTCTGAAAGTTATTGGCACCTGGCTGGCACTGTAATTGTGTTTCTAAAAGGACATGCTATTGTTGTATCAAGCCAGCTGCTTCAGGATGATAGGGAACATGGTAAAACCAGTGAATTCCAAGAGCATGGGTCCATTGCCACATTTTATTTGCTGTGAAGTGAGTCCCTTGATCCAAGGCAATGCTGTGTAAGATAACATGATGGTGGATAACGCATTCTGTAAGTCTACAAATAGTAGTTTTAGCAGAAGCATTGCATACAGGATAAGGCAAATCCATATCCAGAGTAAATGTCTATCCCAATAGGAACAAAAAACTGCCCTTTCCATGATGGAAGTGGTCCAGTGTAGTCAACCTGCCACCAGATTGCTGGCTAATCTTCTTGAGGAATGGTGCCATATTGGGAACTCAGTGTTGGTGTCTGCTGCTAGCAATTGAGCACTCAACAGTGGCTGCAGCCAAGTCGGCCATGGTGAGTGGAAGTCCATGTTGATAAGCCCATGAAAAACTTCCATCTCTGTCACCATGGCAACTTTGTTCATGAGCCCAATGGGCAATGACAGGAGTGGTTGGAGAAAGAGGCTGACTGGTCTCTACAGAACGCATCATCCTATCCATTGATTGTTGAAATCCTCCTCTACTGAGATCATCCTTTGGTGAGCATTTACATGAGACACAAATATGTTCACTTCTTTGGCTCATTCAAAAAGATCTACCAACATACTTCTTCTCCACACCTCCTTGTCACCAATTTTCCAATCATGTTCCTTCCAAGTCCTTGACTATCCAACCAAACCACTGGCCACACCCTATAAATTGTTATACAGTCACGCACCTGGCAATTTCTTTTTCCAAACACAAATAACAACAAGGTGCACTGCTTGAAGTTCTACCCACTGGGAATATTTACCTTCACTGCTGTCCTTCAAGGAGGTACCAAAAGGGGGCTGCAATGCTGTCACTTTCCACTATCAAGTGGTGCCTGCATATCGCACAAAACCATTTGTAAATCAGACTTGATTTTTCCCTTCTTCAGTCAATTGAACATAAGAAACTCCCCATGAAGTAATACATGCAGAGAGGGAAGGTAATGGGACAGGAGCAGGGACCATGGACATTTGGGCCACTTCTTCATGTAATTTACCTGTGCCTTCAAGTATGAGCCCAATCTCCTATATACCACTTCCATTTGATAATAGAGTACTGCTGTGCATATCCAAATATATGAGTCTGGGGGTCAGACAACATCCAGTTCATGATGGGCAGGTCACATAGTAACTTGCTAGCCCGTGCTTAAGTGTTTACCCTCTACTAAGGTCTTGTAACAAGCCAAAAGCTGTTTCTCAAACAGAGAGTACTTATTTGAAGAAGACGGCAGGGCTTTGCTCCAAAATTTGAGGGGTCTCCACTGTGATTCATCAATAAGGACCTACCAAAAACTCCAATAAGCAACTCTACTTGCCACTGACATTTCAAGCACCGTTGAATCAGATGGATCATAGGGCCCAAGTGGCAGAGCTGCTTTCACGGCAATCTGGACCTATTGCAGAGACTTGTTCTGGACCCTCTCAAAATTAGCAGCTTTTCAAGTCTTTTGATAAATAGGCTGGAGTAGCACACCTAAAGGAGGGATACATTGCCTCAAAAATCTGAAGAAGTCCACCAGGCATTATGACTTCTTTTTAGTTGTAAGATGGGTCAGATGCAATAACTTATTCTTCATTTTAGAAGGAATATCTTGACATCCCCTATACTACTGGACCCTTAGAAATTTCATTGCCAGCGTTAATAAGCACATAAGTGTTTTGCCAATGAGTCCAGGGTCATTGACACTTCTTCCTTACAAGGTCCAATCAACATGATGTCATCAATGTAATGGACCAGTGTGGAGTCTAGTGGAAGGGAAAGGCAATCAAGTTCTCTGCAGACTAAATTACGACAAAGGACTGGAAGGTTGATACACTTTTGAGGTAGGATAGCAAGGTGTAGTTCTGGCCTTGCCAGCTGATGGCAAATTGCATCTAATTGTCTTTAGAAACAGGTATGGAGTAAAGGACATTGGCCAGATAAATAGCTGCATACTAGGTACCAGGAATTTATTTCCTCAAGCAATGAAAACATATCTGGAACAACATCTGCAGTTGGAGTCATCACCTGGTGAAGTTTATAATAAACCACTGTTACTCTCCAAGATCCATCTATTTTCTGGCATTTCACCTTCATTTTGTGTAGCCCACCTCTTGGGCCATGTTTCAGTCAACCAAGCAAATAAACTCTTAGATCCTATTCTAAACTCTTGGGCTGAAACATTGAATGAAGACTCTATGCTTAGCGGGCCATATCAATAAACTCAAACTGATCCAACTTTATGTTCCTTGCACCATTATCCTACACCCTTAATAGTCATTCCCAAACATGTTCCCCAGGTTTCTGTGTGTATTACAAAAATCAAGTAGCTCTTTTGGAGTGTAGCATAACTCCTTATGGGTCACACTTTTTACTTCACCTCTTGGGGCTTACCAGGATTTAAGACTAGTTATAGGTCTAGAAGCAAAACTGGGTGGAGAGGATAGGTCCTGGTTACATTCAGCCATGTCTTCCAAGGTATCTGCATCAGGCAATGTCCCAGATGATGGCTCAGGCAAAGATTCTTCAGACACAGATGGGTTAACCTCATCAGATGGGGGTGGAAGGGATGGTTTTATTGGAGAAGATGGCTTATCAGAAAATGCTGAATTAATTTCTTCAGATGGGAGAGGGCTGGTTCTATTGGCAGGGGTGATTCAACAAAACTTAGGAGTTCATTGTCCCCAACTTCAAGATTATCTTTCCATATGTGCCCATTCCAAGTTTCAGGGTCCCATTTCTTCCCAATTAATGCCCTCACTTTAATTTCAGACATGTTGGGAATTCAATTGGCATTGTAATTCTGCCACTCTTAGGATAAGACTCTGGGTTTGGATTTCAGCAATATTAGTTCTGTTGTTACAGGAAATAAGGCTTTCTTTGAGGGCACAGATGGCAACTCTCAGGTCGTTATGTGGCTCTTCAGCTGGAACTCTTACGCCCTGAGTCATCCTTGTATTTCTACAGTTTGTCTAGTAAAAGTAGGACCCACCATCAAGCTTCATTGTATTTCTCAGTTTGACAAAAATGTTGACAGGTATCAAACACAGAATCACCCAGAGCCTTTTGTCTCACAAATATTTGAGCCAATGGTGTTGATAATTTGTGTCTGTCTAGTCCCACATAATGCCATAAATTAACAGTTCCCTCTTTACTACTGGAAATGGAGTCATTAGTGACTTTTTGGTCTAATCAGACTTGAGAACAAATTCAGAAAACTCACCCTTAAGATTTTGTTCCTCTAGAACTGCTCTCAGTACCAAATGTCCTAGTCTATGTCTCTAAGAAAAAAAAAATTCTGTGTCTCTAGAAGAGCAAAACCATAGAGAGAAATTTACTTCAAGGAAATGGCTCATACAATTGTGATGAAATGGTTCACACAACTGTGGGGGCTGGCAAGTCCCAATTCACAGGTCAGGTGACAGGATGAAGACCTCTGCTGGCTCAGGTGGTTGCTGAGGGTAATGAACCCAATAGCTTCAGGTCTGGTTGCAGGCTGTAGGCCTCTGATGACTCACGGGACTACAGGGGCTGGCAAATGCAAATTATGCAGGTCATGTGGCAGACCAGAGAGTTCTGCAGGCTTACATCTCAAGAACCGGAGGTCAGGTGACAAGACGATTACAGGGTAGAGAAAGACAACGAGCTTTGCCAGAACATCCATTTATACCCTGCAGTCGGACCATACTCCCAAGGAAACTGCCCGTTCAAGTGACTGGCTGCTCATATCAGATCACAAAATGGAAGGTGATGACATAGTGCCTGCCAAACCACTGAAAAACATAGCCTGCCAAGTTGACACATAACATTAACCACCACAGCCCCAGAACTGAGTAACAAGGTGAATGGGGCACATACTGGTACTGGGAAGACACAGGTGAAAGTGGACTCACATGTAGCATAGAATGAAATCCTTAGAATCCAAGGGGAGTGCTACCTAAGAACAGTGGTGCAGACAGAGCTGTAAGAAAATTCAGGCAAAGAGCAGGAAGGCTGGTATGACTACCATGGGGGAGGGGAACAGAGAATGTGCAGTGGTGCAACAAAGGTTTAGGTTCCGCTAGTCTAGGTGAGTGCAACAAACTGTAATTACTGGGAATTGGTCCCATGGACGTGCATACCCTGGTAAGCCCATCTGCTGGAAATGGTTGGGGATGCTGTTCACCCCAGCCATCTATAGGAGGCTACCCTAGCCATCCATGATGGTAGGAACTCATAAGCTGAGCTCCCCACTGGGAACCAACTATCCTGAGGCAGGGATTCCACCTGGACACCCATGGCAGAAACTCCACCCAGGCACCCACACCCAGCTCAGCCCAGCGCCCAAAGGTGTACCTGTCACAACCAGACATCATAAACACATCCATCCCAGCCCAATGTTCTAATAGCAACTTACCTGACAGTGTAGACACACCCACAGAAACCCAATCCCACAGAAGCACATGCCCCACCCAGAAACCTGATGTGCCCAGTCAGGTCTAGCAGAACACCTGCAGCACCACCCCTGAAACTGATGCCACAAATGCCCTCAGGCCAGCGCAGAGCCCAAGTCACATTCCCGGGACCTACATGGACCATGGGACACCACTCCTGGACCAGCAACATGACCAGGCCCCATATGGACTGGCGTAGCACTTGAGGCACTGCCTCTGATCTAAGAAGAGCACATTAGTGGCCTTGCCTCAGTCCTGCACCCTGCCAGGGACCCCAGTTTGGTCCAGTGCAACACTCTCAGTGGTGCCTCCAGACCGGTGCCTTACTAGATAGCCTGTCCTGGACTGGTGCTACAGTCATGCCTTGTCCTATTTTGGCACTGTTTACATCCCCACCCAAGCCCAATACTGCAGTCACACACACCCAGACTCGATGCAGGAAGCACCAGGCCACAGAGAAGTGAACTTGAAATAATGCAGGCCAAAGTACCTGAGTAAGCTGTCCTAGGATGGGTAAGGCTAGAACAGAAAACCCTGTGATTCCCAGGAAATAGAAATGAACAAGAGTATTCTAAAGAGAAGGGACAAAAGTTAATCTTCTGATCTTCTAAACTAAAAACAATAAATAAATAAATCTTTATGTCCTGTAGACAAAAGGCAATTATACACAATAGAAAGAGACAGAAAATGATGGTGCAAACAAACAAAGCAAGGGCTCAGAAATAATCCCTGAGGAAGAACAAATAAAGGCATTATTTGATAAATATTTCAAAGCATTAATATTAAAAATGCTCCAAGAGCTAAAGAAAGATACAGATAAAGAGCTAAAGAAAATCAGGAAAACAATACAAAAACAGAGCAAAAAATTCAATAAAGAGATAGATATCTTAAAAATAAAAAAAAAATTAGAAATACTGGAGCTTAAAAGTAAAGTAATAGAAATGAACAACACCATGCAAGGGCATGAGAGCAGAATTGAAATGACAGAAAACCAGCAAACTCAAAGACAAACTTTGAGATTGCTTAGTCTGAAAAGCAAATAGAAATAAAAAAAAAAAATGAATGAAGCCTAAGGGACATGTGGGACTCCACTGAAAGGAATAATTTACTCATAATGGGAGTTCTAGAGTAAGAAGAGAGAGAGGTGGGCTCAGAAAGTATCTTTGAACAAATAATCTCAGAAAACTTCCCAAACATCAAGAAAGATAGAAATTTTCTCTTCCAAGAAGTACAGCAAAATCTATAAAGCATGAATCCTAAAAGAAACACACCTCAGTATATCATAATAAAACTCTTGAGAACCAAGGACAAAGAAAAAAATTTAAGAGCAGCATGAGAATAGTGAAGTATTACATACAAATAGAGCCTAATAAGGTTAGGTCCCAGCTTTCCTTCAGAAATCTTGCAAATAAGTCAATGGGGTGACATATTTAAAGTGCTGAAAGAAAAGTACTCTCAGCCAAGAATAATATATCCAGCAAAATTATCATTCAAATACAATAGTGGAATTAAAACATTCCCATATAAATTAAAAAGAAGAGAATTTAATACTCAGCAAGCTCTACAAGAATATTGAAGGAAGTCCTCCAGAAAGAAAGGTAATGACACCGAAGAGCCACCTGAATACACATAACAATAAAATAAATTTAAATTACAGGGAAGCTGGCATAAAAACTTGCAAATGATGAAAACATCAAAATAAAAGTGGAGGGGTGATTAGCATAAACAAGACACCAGTAACAGAAAGATAGGTGAAAATTAAAAAAAAATTGGAGTTTAAATGACACATATACAAATAAAATACAAAATCTCAAGAGAAATTTTTAAAAAATGAACTGAAATGAAAATACACCTTTTTAAAATTAGTGATTTGCAGTTAATGCAATGTAGAGAGAAATTTTCAGCATTGAATGTATATCTTTAACCAACAATCTAAGCTTCCACTTTAGGAAGCTGAAGAAAGAAGAGCAATTTGATTCTAAAGCAAGCAGAAGAAAAGAAATGTTAAAAATTAGACCTGAAAACAGGATAACAATAGAGAAAGATCAATGAAACTGGAAGCAGGTAATTTGAAAGGAACAATACAATTAATAATCTAGCCAGGTTAACCAAGGAAGAAAAAGAGAGAACACAGAAATTGTTAAATTAGAAATGAAAGAGGATCGATCATTAATGCCATGGACATTAAAAGGATAAAAAAAAGATAACAATTATGAACAACTATATGCTCAAAAATTTGATAACTTAGATGAAATGGACTAATTCTTTGACAGACAAAATCTACCAAAACCCACCCAAGGAGAAATAGACAATATGAACTATTGTTGTTCGTTCTGACTCACAGTGTCCTTATGTACAACAGAAGGAAACACTGCCTGGTCCTGAACTATCCTCACAATTGTTGCTATGTTGGAGCCCATTGTTGCAGCCACTGTGTCAATCCATCTCCTTAAGGGTCTTCCTCTTTTTCGCTGACCCTCAACTTTACAAACATGAGGTCCTTATCTAGGGACTCGTTCCTCCTGACAACATGTCCAAAGTACCTGAGCCTAAGGAGGATTCTGGCTGTACTTCTTCCTAGACAGACTTGTTGGTTCTTCTGGCAATATTTTTCATCAGTACTGTAATTCAAATGCATCAATTCTTCTTTGGTCTTCCTTATTTATTGTTCAGCTTTCACATTCATATGAGACAATTGAAAATACCATGTCTTGGGTCAGGAGTACCTTAGTCCTCAAGGTGTCATCTTTGCTTTTTAATACTTTAAAGAGGTCTTTTTGCAGCAGATTTGCCCAGTGCAATGCATTGTTTGATTTCTTGACTACTGCTTCAATGGGCATTGATTGTGAATGCAAGTCAAATGAAATCCTTGACAACTTCAATCTTTTCTCCATTAATCATGATGTTGCTTATTGGTCCAGTTGTGAGGATTTTTGTTTTCTTTATGTTGAGGTGTAATGAATATTGAAGGTTGTAGTCTTTGATCTTCTTAAGTGCTACATACCAGGTAACAGGAGATGTATTAACTTACTCAAGCAAGGATACCATGTCTACAACAGCAGCTGCAATTGGCATCATCACCTGCTTAAGTTTATGATGATTCATTGGCATTCTCTAAGATCCAGCTGTTGTCTGCACAGGCAAATAGGTTAGTTGAATGGGGATGTGGTAGATATTTGCACCCCTGAACCCTTCAAGTCCTTGATGATGGCACTAATCTCTGCAAACCCTCCAGGAATGCGGTATTGCTATTGGTTTACTATTTCCCTAGGTAGAGGCAGTTCTAATGGATTCCCTTGGCCTTTCCTACCATCATAGTCCTTACTCCACATTTCAGGGATCCAATGTAGGAGTTCTGCCAGCTGCTGAGTAAGTCTGTTCCAATTATGCTTTCTGGAATTGGGAATATCACTACAGGATAGGTCCAGAGTATCTCTGGACCCACTGTGAAACAGACTTGAGTTAAGACTCCATTAAAAACATGGCTTCCATACATCCTTACTCTGACTGGTGGGCCACAGTAACATTTGGGGCCCCCTGGAATAAGTGGCAGTCCAGTAATCCCCCAAAAGCCTGATTGTTTCTTTTTCCCCAAAGGACAGTCACCCTCATTAAAGGCAGTAGATATCTTTGGGGAAGAGTAGGGGAAAGATTAACAGGATAAATTTTTGGCAATGTATTAGGGTCCTTCCTCAAGGAGACCCAGCTTCACCTTCATTCAAGGTGTTGTGGATCTGTAAACTGGCTCAAATTTGAGAATCGACTGAGATGTCCTGATTGTCTATTTTTGTGATTTAAGTTAGACTGCTGTTCACTTGGCCTAGAATTCTTCAGCTTGCACAGATAAAGTAAATATTTGTAGGTTTCTTATCTATTTCCCTCCTAGGGACACCATGACTAAGTACCCAGTGCTGTAAGTCTATGCAAGTCAATTTTCTGATTCTTGCTTTGACTCTTTTCCATTATGGTAAATATGTTCACTTTGTATTTGGCGATTAAGTACCACCACTTGGTCTCTGCCACCCCAGGAATCATTCACCCCCCCATTGTAGTTAGGTGTCTTCATTTAGTTCAGGCAGTTACAAAGACTGCTGTGATTGATCTTCCATCTGAGCTACACAGAAGAGCAATCAAAGCAGTATTCAGGGATGCTGGGGCTCCCTTCACAAATTTATTCCTCATAGTTGTGTTGAAAGATGTGTTCCCCTGGGCACTCCCTGTCTGAATGTGTTGGTCCAACATAATAAATCCACTTTAAAGTTGCAATTTTTTTTTAATGCATGCAGATACCATCTTTTACAGTATACCAAGGCGGTTCCGGCATTTCAACTTCATTTAGTGTATGCCACTTTTTGGTCCATGTTTCAGTCAATCAACCAAAGAAACTATTAAACACTTTTATAAGCTCTCGAGCTGAAACACTGAATGAAGAAGTTCTGTCTAGTGGGCCCAAGTCAATAAACTCAGACTGATCCATCTTTATGTTCCTTGTACCATTATCCCACAGCTTCAGTAGCCATTCTCACATATTTTCCCCAGGTTTCTGTTTATACGGTGGAAAATCAAGAAGTTCTATTGCAGTGTAGCATAACCCTTCATGGGCCACACTTTGTACTTCACCTCTTGGAGCTTGCTGGGACATAAGTCTAGTTATAGTTCTGGAGGCAAAAATGCCAGGTGGAGTTTGGTTCTGGGAACATTCAGCAATGTCTCACAAGGCATCTGCTTCAGGCAGTACCCCAATCAGTTCCGCTGGTGCCACCCCAGGTGATGTCTCAAACAAGAGTTTTTCAGAAATAGCTTGGTTAATCTCATCAGATAGGGGTAGAAGGGACGGTTTTACTGGGGAAGGTGGTTTAGCAAACAAAGCTGGGTTGATCTCTTCAGATGAGAGAGAGGGCTTGTTCTGTTGGAGGGGTGATTCAATAGAATCTAGGGTCTGAGTGTCTTCAGCTTCAAGATTATTTCTTGATATGCCCCTATTCCAAACCCTCACTTTAACTTCAGAGATATTTTGATGTTTGGAATTCAATTTGCATTGTAATTCAGGCGCTCTTATTCTCTGGGTTTGGTTTTCAGCAATACCTGTTCTGTTACTAAAAGAAATAAAGCTTCCTTTCAGGGCAGAAATAGCAACTTTCAGGTCTTTTATACAGTGCTCGAGCTCATCTTTTTCTTTATCCACTTTTTCTAGTGAAAGTAGAATCAAACCAGCCAGCTTCATTATATTTCTCAGTTTGCCAAAAATGTTGAAAGCTATCAAATGCATGATCACTGAGAGTCTTGTCCCTCAAAATATTTTATCTAATGGCAGTGATATTTTGTGTATCTCTATTGCCACATCATGCCATGGATTAACAGTGCCCTCTTTACTACTGGAAATAGAGTCATTAGTACCTTTAAGTCTAGCTAGACTTGAGAACTAATTCAGAAAACTCATATTTAAGATTTTGTTCCTCTCGAATCACTCTCGGTACCAAATGTCTTAGTCTGGGTTCTGTAGAGAAGTAAAACCAGTGAGGTGTATATAAAGATATATATAGAGAGAGAGAGAAAAAAAAAAGTTACTTCAAGGAAATGGTTCACACAATTGTGAGGAAATGGTTCATGCAGTTGTGAGGGCAGGTAAGTCCCAAATTCATGGGTCAGGTGACAGACTGAAGACCTCTGCTGGCTCACGTTGTTGTAGGGGTTGACAAACACAAAATCTTATGATCAAGTGGCAGTCTGGAGTTCTCTGCTGACTCACAGGGTTGTGAGGGTGGCCAAACTCAAAATTTGCAGGTTAGGTGGCAGGCCAGGGACTTCTGCAGGCTTATGCCCCAAGAGCAAGATGTTAAGTGATGAAAAGATTGCAAGGATGAGATAGAGAACGAGCTTTGGCAGAACATTCACTTGTATACTGCAGGCAGGCTACACCCCCAAGAAACACCCTTTCAACTCATTTGCTGCTCACATCAGATTACAAAATGGAAGGTGATTACATAGTGTCTGAAAAAGCCACTGAGAATCACTGCCTAGCTCAGTTGACACATAAAATTAACCATCTTGGTGGGACATTGTTCTTATACTTTCTTTAGAAATCCTTTCTTTTACCTTTAAGAATGAATTTAAATAGATGAATCAAAGTCTTTGTCTAATAATTCCAATATCTGGCCTCCTCAGGGACAAGCTATATTTATTGCTTTTAACCAAAATGTCAGCAGTTCTAATGCACCAGATGCTTCTTGGAAACCCTATGGGGCAGTTCTACTCTGTCCTATAGGGTCCCTATGAGTCAGAATTGACTGGACAGTAATGGGTTTTATGGGTCATACTGTCTTGTTTATTTGTATGCATCATAATCTTTTGTTGAAAACTGGACATTTCAATTAATAAACTATGGTAACTCTGGATATTAGAATATATCCTCCCAGGGTTCTTTGTGATTGCTTTTTTTTTTCTGTAATTTGTGTTGTTTGTTCAGTGACACTTCTGAAATAATTCTGTGTTCCTTGCCGTGTGTGGCTGCTGAAGTCTCAGGTACTTTAACTTAGTGGTCAGATAAAGATTGGGCAGAAATTTCTTCAAATTCTTGGAATCAATAAATCCCCCAGTTTTTGCCAAATTTGTGTACTTTTGGGGGCATGCCTTCAACACTCTACCAGGAAGTTTACAATACTTAGACTTTACTTCCTGCTTGTGCAACACCTTCAGTCAGAGTTTACAACCTTTCCAGGTTTTTCCTGAGCATGTACACAGTTTTACACATGCAAGCGGTTTTCTAAATTCTCAGGAGAATGTTGGAGATTTTCTCATTCTAAGCTTTTTCTTTCAAGATTTTTGGTTTGTCTATTGTTTTCCCTTCAGGAAGCCATGATGTTAAAATGTTTGATAAATTCCCCATGAAGAGGCTGTTAGCCCTCAATGAGTTCAAGTAAAGTAAAGTCCCTTGAGTGAGTTCTTCTGAGGAACCACAAGACAGGTTGAATAATTACTATTTTTGGGGACTGATACTTGGAAAGAACTCCAGATCCATATTCTCCCTCCAGAGTAGGTGTCTTAGGCTGGGTTCTCTAGAGAAGCAAAACCAGTGAAGCATACGTGTGTGTGTGTGTGTGTGTGTGTGTATAAAATCCAAGAAGCTGGACTATATGAAGAAGAATGTGACATTAGGATTGGAGGAAGACCCATTAACAACCAGCATTATGCAGATGACACAACCTTGCTTGCTGAAAGTGAAGAGGACTTGAAGAACTTACTGATGAAGATCAAAGACCACAGCTTTCAGTATGGATTACACCTCCGCATAAAGAAAACAAAAATCCTCACAGCTGGAGCAATAAGCAACATCATGATAAATGGAGAAAAGTTTGAAGTTGTCAAGGATTTCATTTTACTTGGATCCATAATCAACACCCACAGAAGCAGTAGTCAAGAAATCAAAAGACCCACTGCATTGGGCAAATCGGCTGCAAAAGTTTTCTTTAAAGTGTTAAAAAGCAAAGATGTCAACTTGAGGACTAAGGTGAGCCCGACCCAAGCCTTGGTGTTTTCAATCACCTTATATGCCTACGAAAGCTGGACAATGGATAAGGAAGACCGAGGAAGAATTGATGCTTTTGAAATGTTGTGTTGGTGAAGAATATTGAATATACCATGGATTGCCAAAAGAACAAACAAATCTGTCTTGGAAAAAGTACAACCAGAATACTCCTTGGAGGCAAGGATGGTGAGACTGCATCGCATATACTTTAGACATGTTGTTAGGAGGGATCAGTTCCTGGAGAAGGACATCATGCTGGGTAAAGTAGAGGGTCAGTGAAAAAGAGGAAGACCCTTCATGAGATGGATTGACACAGTGGCTGCAACAATGAGCTCAAGCATAGCAACAATTGTGAGGATGGTGCAGGACCAGGCAGTGTTTGGTTCTGTTGTGCATAGGGTCACTATGAGTTGGAACTGACTCAATGGTACCGAACAACAACAACATATATATATAGAGAGAGAGAGAGAGAGATTTATCTCAAGGAAATGGCTTATGTGGTTGTAGAGGCTGGTGTGTCCCAAATCTGTGGGTCAGCTATTAGGCTGGAAGTATCCAGCAGCAGGGACTGGAGAACCCAAGATCAGCAGGTCAGATGACAAGCTGCTGGTTCACAGGCTCAGTGGCCAACAAACCCCAACATCAGCAGGTAAGATGGCAGGTTGCTGGCTCACAGGCTGTAGAGCCTGACGAATCCCAAGATAAGCAGGTCAGCTGCTAGCTCAAGTCCCAAAAACAGGAGGTCAGATGATGATGAGACAGATCCAGGATCCAGAGCAAGAACCTTGCTGGAACATCCATTTATATACTGGAGGAAGGCCATACCCCCAAGTAAACTCCCTTTCAACCGATTGGCTACTAGAGCAGATCTCATCATGCAGTTAATTACATCATTTCATAACTGCCAAATAACATCAAAACTACCAAACCACTGAGAATCATGGCCCAGCCAAGTTGAAACAAAACCTTAACAGCATAGTCCACCCTTTGTAAACTCGTAGCCTGTACACATCTCCTTAAACCATACATGATACCTAAAGACAATTATGAAGTCATATTTACTAATAACATGATACAGCTAACATGACTACAATAAAAAAACACACTACCCCAGTTTACATTTTATATTTTATAAGTGAAGAAGACAAAAATACTTGATGCACACATACAAACAGTAAATACTCATAATAATTACAGTCTTTGTTTCTGCATCTGGTTACGTGGTTGTAGCTGGTATTTAGAACTACCTTCTTCCACCACCCATTCCATATTCCCTTTACCCTCAGCAAGCACCTCAGCTGGTCATGTTTCTTTGTTTGGTGGGATGACCCAAACTTTCATTCTTGAAGGGTCTGGGCTGTTAGTAATTCTCATGGATTGAATTATGTCCCCTCAAAAAATGTGTGTATTAACTTGGTTAGGCCATGATTCTCAGTATTCTGTGGTTGTCCTCCATTTTGTGATTGTAATTTTATGTTAAAGAGGACTAGGGTGGGATTGTAACACCACCCTGATTACCTCCCTGATCCAGTGTAAAGGGAGTTTCCCTGGGGTGTGGCCTGCACCACCTTTAATCTCTTAAGAGATAAAAGAAAAAAAAAAGCAAACAGAGAGTTGGGGACCTCATACCACCAAGAAAGCAGCACCAGGAGCAGAGCACATCATTTGGACCTGGGGCCCCTGTGCCTGAGAAGTTCCTCGACCAGGGGAAGATTGAGGACGAGGACCTTCCTCCAGAGCCAACAAAGAGAGAAAGCCCTACCTTGGAGCTGACACCCTGAATTTGGACTCTTAACCTACTAGACTGTGAGAGAATAAATTTCTCTTTGTTAAAGGCATCCACTTGTGGTATTTCTGTTATAGCAGTACTAGATAACTGAGACAGTAGTCATGTCAGAATTAGCTTGCTGTAGTTTTCCATTGAATTTAATCCCAGAACATTGTAGTACTAAGAGACACCCTAAGGGATCTGCTGTATTCCAGATACACTCTTTCTTACCCCCATTATGTAATATCAATTCTTTTTCCTCTTGGTGTTCAGGATCAATCACACCAGCAAATATGGTAACTCCCTGTTTGCCTGTTGATGCAGAGGCATGAGGAGCCCGAAGTGGAGGGTGGCATTCTTAACTTCCATTTCAGTGGAATCAGTGATGTGTCTCCAGATGGGAACATTCCTCCCTTTGTAACTAAGACCTCTGGGCCCACAGAGCGCACGGTCACAGGGACAGGAAACAAAAATTTTGAGAATGGGTCATTAGTGGTATTAGAGAGTGTAGCCACTCTCATTTCCACCATTGAATTCCTAGACCCATGAATCCTGTTTATGGGAGAAAAAGCACCATATATTAGATGCTGGTTTAGAGCATATACAGCCTCCTAGACAACATTGCCCCAACCCTGCAAGGTATTGCTACCTAGCTGGTGCAGTAATCGTGTCTTTAGAAGGCCATTCTATTGTTCTATCAAGCCAGCTGCTTCAGGGTGATGGGTAACATGGTAGGATCAGTGAATTCCGTGAACATGGGCTCATTGGAGCACTTTATTTGCAATGAAGTGAGTCCCTTGATCCCAGGTGATGCTGTGTGGGAAAACATGATGGCAGATAAGACATTATGTAAGTCCATGGGCGGAAGTTTTGGCAGAAGCATTGCATGCGGGAAAGGCAAATCTGTAACCAGACTAAGTGTCTACTTTAGTAAGAACTGTCTTAGGCTGGTTTCTCTAGAGAAGCAAAATCAGTAAAGCATATATATATATATATATATATATATATATATATATATATATATATATATGAAAACCCTGGTGGTATAGTAGTTAAGTGCTACTGCTGCTAACCAAGAGGTCGGCAGTTCGAATCCACCAGGTGCTCCTTGGTAACTCTATGGTGCAGTTCTACTCTGTCCTATAGGGTCGCTATGAGCCAGAATTGACTCAACGGCAGTGGGTTTTAGATATATATATATATATATACACACACACACACATAGAGAGAGAGAGAGAGAGGTTTATATCAAGAAAACAGCTGATGCAATTGTAAAGGCTGGAACGTCTCAAGTCCGTGGATCAAGATAGAGGATTCTCCTGATTCATGTAGCTGCAGGGGCTGGAGAACCCAAGACTGGCAGGTCAGAGAGCAGAGCAGAAGATTCACAAATCCCAAGATCGGCAGGCAAGACCACAAGGCTTCTTCTGATTCATGTAGCTGCAGGGGCTGGTGAACCCAAGATCAGCAGGCTGAAGAGAAGGACTCTTGCTCAAAAGCTGTGAAGATCGATGAATCCCAAGATCGGCAGGTAAACTGCTAGCTCAAGTTCCAAGAACCAGAGGTCAGATGAATAAGGGGCAGCTGCAGAATCCAGAGCGAGCAAAAGCCAGAATGTCCACTTGTATTCAGATGCAGGCTACACGCCCAAGGAAACTCCCTTTCAACTGATTGGCTACTCATAGCAGATTCTATTATGGGGGTGATCACATATAAACATATAAACACTGAGAATCATGGCCTAGCCAAGTG
This sequence comes from Elephas maximus indicus, assembly GCF_024166365.1. Taxonomy (NCBI): domain Eukaryota; kingdom Metazoa; phylum Chordata; class Mammalia; order Proboscidea; family Elephantidae; genus Elephas; species Elephas maximus. The sequence continues at coordinate 87,671,395 of NC_064846.1, forward strand.
GACACACAATCTTAACTATCACAAGAACAAAACACTGCCCTTTCCATGATGGAAGTGGTCCAATGTAATCAATCTACTACCAGGTTGCTGGCTGATCACCTTGAGGAATGGTGCCATATTGGGGACTCAGTATTGGTCTCTGCTGCTGGAAGATTGGGTACTCAGTAGTGATTGTAGCCAAGTCAGCCTTGGTGAGTGGAAGCTCATATTGCTGAGCCCATGCATAACCTCCATCCCTGCCACCATGGCCACTTTAACCATGATCCCATCGGGCAATGAAGAGAGTGCCTGGGGAAAAAGATGACTGGTTTCCACAGAACATGTCATCCTATCCACTTCATTGTTCAAATCTCCTCTGCTAAGGTCAACCATTGGTGAGAATTCACATGAGACACAAATATCTTCATTTCTTTGGACCATTCAGAGAGGTCTATCCACATACCTCTTCTCTATACCTCCTTGTACCAATTTTCCAATCATGTTCCTTCCAAGTCCCTGACCTTCCATCCAAACCATTGACCACAGCCAGTATACAATTGCCCATCTGGCCATTTCTCCTTACAAGCAATGTGAACAAACAGGTGTTGTGCTTGTAGTTCTGCCCATTGGGAGGATTTCTGTTCTTGACTGTCCTTCAGGGAAGTCCCAGAAAGGAATTGTAGTGCTGCTGCTGTCCACTTTCAAGCTGTGCCTATATATCATGCAGAACTGTCTTTAAACCAGACACAAGTTTTCTCTTCCTCAGTCAACTGATCATAAGGAAATCCCATATGAGGTCATAGGTGCAGACTGGAAGAGGGCAGGTAATGTGACAGGATGGAGATCGTGGGCATTTGGGCCACTTCCTCATGCAACTTACTTGTGCCTTCAGATCCTGCTCAGGTCCAATCTCAAATATACCACTTCCATTTAATGATGGAAACCTGCTGTATATGTCCAACTTATGACTCTGTGGGGTAAACAACACTTAGTTCATGATGGGAAGCTCAGGCCACATGGTGGTTTGGTGGCCCATGGTTAAGCATTCAGTCTCTATTAAGGCCCATTACCAAGCCAAAAGCTATTTCTCAAAGGGAGAGTAGTTATTTGCAGAGGTTGCCAGAGCTATGCTCCAAATTCCTAAGGGTCTGGTTCCCTATTTTCAGTCTGTTAGCTTTTTGTTTTGTTTTTGTGAATTCCCTTATCTGGGTTGGTATCTGGTTGATCAGTCCTGTGTCCTAGTATTGGATTGTTGTCTGATGTTGTTGATTCTCTAACCAAAGAACTCCCTTTAATATATCTTGTAATTGTGGTCTGGTTTCTACATATTCCCTTAATTTCTGTTTATCTGGAAATGACCTAATTTTGCCATTGTATTTGAGAGACAATTTTGCTGGATATATAATTCTTGGCTGGCAATTTTTTTCCTTGAAGTCTTTATATGTCATCTCATTGCTTTCTTGCCTGCATGGTTTCTGCTGAGTAATCAGAGCTTAGTCTTATTGTTTCTCCTTTGTAGGTGACTTTTTATTTATCACTAGACTCTCTCAGAATTCTTTCTTTTTCTTTGGTTTTGACAAGTTTGATTATGATATGTCTTGGCGACTTTCTTTCACAGCCTATCCTGTATCGTATGGGTTTCTTTGAGCTTCTTGGAGAAATATCTTCTTGTCTTTCATGATATTAGGGAAGTTTTCTGCCAGCAAATCTTCAACAATTCTTTCTGTGTTTTCTGTAATCTGGTGATCTGGTATTCCAATCACTCGTAGGTTTTTCTTCTTGACAGTATCCCACATAATTCTTAGGTTTTCTTCATTCTTTTTTCTGATTTTTCCTCTAACAAATCAGTGTCAAGGGATTTATATTCAATCTCATTAATCCTGACTTCCATTGTCTCAATTCTGCTCCTATGACCTTCTATTGAGTTGTCTAATCCTGAAATTTTAATATTAATCTTTTCAATGTCTTGTTGCTGTTATTTGTATGGTTTCTAGCAGTCTGTTTATTTTGTCATTTTGTTCTTGTATTGTTTTCCTGAAATCTTCTATTGCTTTGTCTGTGTGTTTCTTTTTTTTTTTTTTTTTTTTTTTTTTTTTTTTTTTTTTTTTTATAATAACTTTTATTAAGCTTCAAGTGAACGTTTACAAATCCAATCAGTCTGTCACATATAAGTTTACATACATCTCACTCCCTACTCCCACTTACTCTCCCCGTCTTGAGTCAGCCCTTTCAGTCTCTCCTTTCTTGACAATTTTGCCGGCTTCCCTCTCTCTCTATCCTCCCATCCCCCCTCCAGACAAGAGTTGCCAACACAATCTCAAGTGTACACCTGATATAATTAGCTCACTCTTCATCAGCGTCTCTCTCCCACCCGCTGACCAGTCCCTTTCATGTCTGATGAGTTGTCTTCAGGGATGGTTCCTGTCCTGTGTCAACAGAAGGTCTGGAGAGCATGACCGCCGGGATTCCTCCAGTCTCAGTCAGACCATTAAGTTTGGTCTTCTTATGAGAATTTGGGGTCTGCATCCCACTGCTCTCCTGCTCCCTCAGGGGTCCTCTGCTGAGCTCCCTGTCAGGGCAGTCATCGATTGTGGCCGGGCACCAACTAGTTCTTCTGGTCTCAGGATGATGTAGGTCTCTGGTTCATGTGGCCCTTTCTGTCTCTTGGGCTCTTAGTTGTCATGTGGGCTTGGTGTTCTTCATTTTCCTTTGCTCCAGGTGGGTTGAGACCAATTGCTGCGTCTTAGATGGCTGCTTGTTAGCATTTAAGACCCCAGACGCCACATTTCAAAGTGGGATGCAGAATGATTTCATAATAGAATTATTTTGCCAATTGACTTAGAAGTCCCCGCAAACCATGTTCCCCAGACCCCCGCGCTTGCTCTGCTGAGCTTTGAAGCATTCATTTTATCCCGGAAACTTCTTTGCTTTTGGTCCAGTCCAATTGAGCTGACCTTCCATGTATTGAGTGTTGTCTTTCCCTTCACCTAAAGCAGTTCTTATCTACTGATTAATCAATAAAAAAACCCTCTCCCACCCTCCCTCCCTCCCCCCCTCGTAACCACAAAAGTATGTGTTCTTCTCAGGTTTACTATTTCTCAAGATCTTATAATAGTGGTCTTATACAGTATTTGTCCTTTTGCCTCTGACTCATTTCGCTCAGCATAATGCCTTCCAGGTTCCTCCATGTTATGAAATGTTTCAGAGATTCGTCACTGTTCTTTATCGATGCGTAGTATTCCATTGTGTGAATATACCACAATTTATTTACCCATTCATCCGTTGATGGACACCTTGGTTGCTTCCAACTTTTTGCTATTGTAAACAGAGCTGCAATAAACATGGGTGTGCATATATCTGTTTGTATGAAGGCTCTTGTATCTCTAGGGTATATTCCGAGGAGTGGGATTTCTGGGTTGTATGGTAGTTCTATTTCTAACTGTTTAAGATAACGCCAGATAGATTTCCAAAGTGGTTGTACCATTTTACATTCCCACCAGCAGTGTATGAGAGTTCCAATCTCTCCGCAGCCTCTCCAACATTTATTATTTTGTGTTTTTTGGATTAATGCCAGCCTTGCTGGTGTGAGATGGAATCTCATCGTAGTTTTAATTTGCATTTCTCTAATGGCTAATGATCGAGAGCATTTTCTCATGTATCTGTTGGCTGCCTGAATATCTTCTTTAGAGAAATGTGTGTTCATATCCTTTGCCCACTTCTTGATTGGGTTGTTTGTCTTTTTGTGGTTGAGTTTTGACAGAATCATGTAGATTTTAGAGATCAGGCGCTGGTCGGAGATGTCATAGCTGAAAATTCTTTCCCAATCTGTAGGTGGTCTTTTTACTCTTTTGGTGAAGTCTTTAGATGAGCATAGGTGTTTGATTTTTAGGAGCTCCCAGTTATCGGGTTTCTCTTCATCATTTTTGGTAATGTTTTGTATTCTGTTTATACCTTGTATTAGGGCTCCTAGGGTTGTCCCAATTTTTTCTTCCATGATCTTTATCGTTTTAGTCTTTATGTTTAGGTCTTTGATCCACTTGGAGTTAGTTTTTGTGCATGGTGTGAGGTATGGGTCCTGTTTCATTTTTTTGCAAATGGATATCCAGTTATGCCAGCACCATTTGTTAAAAAGGCTGTCTTTTCCCCAGTTAATTGACACTGGTCCTTTGTCAAATATCAGCTGCTCATACGTGGATGGATCTATGTCTGGGTTCTCAATTCTGTTCCATTGGTCTATGTGTCTGTTGTTGTACCAATACCAGGCTGTTTTGACTACTGTGGCTGTATAATAGGTTCTGAAGTCAGGTAAGGTGAGGCCTCCCACTTTCTTCTTCTTTTTCAGTAGTGCTTTGCTTATCCGGGGCTTTTTTCCCTTCCATATGAAATTGGTGATTTGTTTCTCTATCCCCTTAAAATATGACATTGGAATTTGGATCGGAAGTGCGTTAAATGTATAGATGGCTTTTGGTAGAATAGACATTTTTACTATGTTAAGTCTTCCTATCCATGAGCAAGGTATGTTTTTCCACTTAAGTATGTCCTTTTGAATTTCTTGTAGTAGAGCTTTGTAGTTTTCTTTGTATAGGTCTTTTACATCCTTGGTAAGATTTATTCCTAAGTATCTTATCTTCTTGGGGGCTACCGTGAATGGTATTGATTTGGTTATTTCCTCTTCGGTGTTCTTTTTGTTGATGTAGAGGAATCCAAGTGATTTTTGTATGTTTATTTTATAACCTGAGACTCTGCCAAACTCTTCTATTAGTTTCAGTAGTTTTCTGGAGGATTCCTTAGGGTTTTCTGTGTATATAATCATGTCATCTGCAAATAGTGATAACTTTACTTCTTCCTTGCCAATCCGGATACCTTTTATTTCTTTGTCTAGCCTGATTGCCCTGGCTAAGACTTCCAACACGATGTTGAATAAGAGCGGTGATAAAGGGCATCCTTGTCTGGTTCCCGTTCTCAAGGGAAATGCTTTCAGGTTCTCTCCATTTAGAGTGATATTGGCTGTTGGCTTTGCATAGATGCCCTTTATTATGTTGAGGAATTTTCCTTCAATTCCTATTTTGGTAAGAGTTTTTATCATAAATGGGTGTTGGACTTTGTCAAATGCCTTTTCTGCATCAATTGATAAGATCATGTGGTTTTTGTCTTTTGTTTTATTTATGTGATGGATTACATTAATGGTTTTTCTGATATTAAACCAGCCTTGCATACCTGGTATAAATCCCACTTGATCAGGGTGAATTATTTTTTTGATGTGTTGTTGGATTCTATTGGCTAGAATTTTGTTGAGGATTTTTGCATCAATGTTCATGAGGGATATAGGTCTATAATTTTCTTTTTTTGTAATGTCTTTACCTGGTTTTGGTATCAGGGAGATGGTGGCTTCATAGAATGAGTTGGGTAGTATTCCGTCATTTTCTATGCTTTGGAATACCTTTAGTAGTAGTGGTGTTAACTCTTCTCTGAAAATTTGGTAGAACTCTGCAGTGAAGCCGTCCGGGCCAGGACTTTTTTTTGTTGGGAGTTTTTTGATTACCGTTTCAATCTCTTTTTTTGTTATGGGTCTATTTAGTTGTTCTGCTTCTGAATGTGTTAGTTTAGGTAGGTAGTGTTTTTCAAGGAATTCATCCATTTCTTCTAGGTTTTCAAATTTGTTAGAGTACAATTTTTCATAATAATCTGAAATGATTCTTTTAATTTCATTTGGTTCTGTTGTGATGTGGTCCTTCTTATTTCTTATTCGGGTTATTTGTTTCCTTTCCTGTATTTCTTTAGTCAGTCTAGCCAATGGTTTATCAATTTTGTTAATTTTTTCAAAGAACCAGCTTTTGGCTTTGTTAATTCTTTCAATTGTTTTTCTGTTCTCTAATTCATTTAGTTCAGCTCTAATTTTTATTATTTGTTTTCTTCTGGTGCCTGATGGCTTCTTTTGTTGCTCACTTTCTATTTGTTCAAGTTGTAGGGACAGTTCTCTGATTTTGGCTCTTTCTTCTTTTTGTATGTGTGCATTTATTGATATAAATTGACCTCTGAGCACTGCTTTTGCTGTGTCCCAGAGGTTTTGATAGGAAGTATTTTCATTCTCGTTGCTGTCTATGAATTTCCTTATTCCCTCCTTGATGTCTTCTATAACCCAGTCTTTTTTCAGGAGGGTATTGTTCATTTTCCAAGTATTTGATTTCTTTTCCCTCGTTCTTCTGTTATTGATCTCTAGTTTTATTGCCTTGTGGTCTGAGAAGATGCTTTGTAATATTTCGATGTTTTGGACTCTGCAAAGGTTTGTTTTATGACCTAATATGTGGTCTATTCTAGAGAATGTTCCATGTGCGCTAGAAAAAAAAGTATATTTTGCAGCAGTTGGGTGGAGAGTTCTGTATAAGTCAATGAGGTCAAGTTGGTTGATTGTTGTAATTAGATCTTCCGTGTCTCTGTTGAGCTTCTTACTGGATGTCCTGTCCTTCTCCGAAAGGGGTGTGTTGAAGTCTCCTACTATAATTGTGGAGGTATCTATCTCGCTTTTCAGTTCTGTTAAAATTTGATTTATATATCTTGCAGCCCTGTCATTGGGTGCGTAAATATTTAATACGGTTATGTCTTCCTGATCAATTGTCCCTTTTATCATTATATAGTGTCCTTCTTTATCCTTTGTGGTGGATTTAAGTCTAAAGTCTATTTTGTCAGAAATTAATATTGCTACTCCTCTTCTTTTTTGCTTATTGTTTGCTTGATATACTTTTTTCCATCCTTTGAGTTTTAGTTTGTTTGTGTCTCTAAGTCTAAGGTGTGTCTCTTGTAGGCAGCATATAGATGGATCGTGTTTCTTTATCCAGTCTGTGACTCTCTGTCTCTTTATTGGTGCATTTAGTCCATTTACATTCAGGGTAATTATAGATAAATAAGTTTTTAGTGCTGTCATTTTGATGCCTTTTTATGTGTGTTGTTGACAATTTCATTTTTCCACATACTTTTTTGTGCTGAGGCGTTTTTCTTAGTAAATTGTGAGATCCTCACTTTCATAGTGTTTGACTTTATGTTAGTTGAGTCGTTACGTTTTTCTTGGTTTTTGTCTTGAGTTATAGAGTTGTTATACCTTTTTGTGGTTACCTCATTATATACCCCTATTTTTCTAAGTAAAAACCTAACTTGTATTGTTCTATATCGCCTTGTATCACTCTCCATATGGCAGTTCAATGCCTCCTGTATTTAGTCCCTCTTTTTGATTATTGTGATCTTTTACCTATTGACTTCCATGATTCCCTGTTATGTGTATTTTTTTTTAATTAATCTTAATTTGTTTGTTTTTGTGATTTCCCTATTTGAGTTGATATCAGGACGTTCTGTTTTGTGACCTTGTGTTGTGCTGATATCTGATATTATTGGTTCTCTGACCAAACAATATCCTTTAGTATTTCTTGTAGCTTTGGTTTGGTTTTTGCAAATTCTCTAAACTTGTGTTTGTCTGTAAATATCTTAATTTCGCCTTCATATTTCAGAGAGAGTTTTGCTGGATATATGATCCTTGGTTGGTAGTTCTTCTCCTTCAGTGTTCTGTATATGTCGTCCCATTCCCTTCTTGCCTGCATGGTTTCTGCTGAGTAGTCAGAACATATTCTTATTGATTCTCCCTTGAAGGAAACCTTTCTTTTCTCCCTGGCTGCTTTTAAAATTTTCTGTTTATCTTTGGTTTTGGTGAGTTTGATGATAATATGTCTTGGTGTTTTTCTTTTTGGATCAATCTTAAATGGGGTTCGATGAGCATCTTGGATAGATATCCTTTCGTCTTTCATGATGTCAGGGAAGTTTTCTGTCAGAAGTTCTTCAACTATTTTCTCTGTGTTTTCTGTCCCCCCTCCCTGTTCTGGGACTCCAATCACCCGCAGGTTATCCTTCTTGATAGAGTCCCACATAATTCTTAGGGTTTCTTCATTTTTTTTAATTCTTTTATCTGATTTTTTTTCAGCTATGTTGGTGTTGATTCCCTGGTCCTCCAGATGTCCCAGTCTGCATTCTAATTGCTCGAGTCTGCTCCTCTGACTTCCTAGTGTGTTGTCTAATTCTGTTATTTTATTGTTAATCTTTTGGATTTCTACATGTTGTCTCTCTATGGATTCTTGCAACTTATTAATTTTTCCAGTATGTTCTTGAATAATCTTTTTGAGTTCTTCAACAGTTTTATCAGTGTGTTCCTTGGCTTTTTCTGCAGATATCCTAATTTCATTTGTGATATCATTAAGCATTCTGTAAATTAGTTTTTTATATTCTGTATCTGATAATTCCAGGATTGTATCTTCATTTGGGAAAGATTTTGATTCTTTTGTTTGGGGAGTTGGAGAAGCTGTCACGGTCTGCTTCTTTAAGTGGTTTGATATGGATTGTTGTCTCCGAGCCATCACTGGGAAACTAGTTTTTCCAGAAAATCCGCTAAAAAAAAACTGCAGTCAGATCCCTATCAGAGTTCTCCCTCTGGCTCAGGCTATTCAGATGTTAATGAAGCCGCCTGGGGAGGGTGGGGGAGGGAACAGAGAGATAGGAGAGTAGCACCTCAGAATATAGCCAGAGTTGCTTGTCTTGCTTGGAAAGACTATTATATCTGAGATTCCCGCGGGCGCGTCGCCTATGTGTGCTGTCTGTGTGGAGATTGCCCCCGGGGGGTCTGGCCCGCTGGAGTCACGGTCAGATCCTCCGCTTCCAGCCCCACGCCCAGCGTCAAGGCTCCCCTACTGGGACGGTGCACTCTCGACTCCAAAATCAGTCGCTGCCTCCCGGGGACTTCTCGTCCCTCCAGCCGCGTGGCCGTGCCGCCCCCGTGAACCAGGTGGGCCCCCTCCCGGGGTTAGTTCAGATGGGTGGAGTAGCTCCCCGTGCTTGTGCCGCGACCGAGTGTCCCGGCTGGAACGCTGTTCTCCCCGCTCCAATACCAGTCGCTGCCTCCCGGGGACTTCTCCTACCGGCTGCGTCCCACGCCGCCCGCGCGACCCGGATGGTCACCTTCCCGGGGTTAGTTCAGGGGGTGGAGCAACTCTCCGTGTTTATGGCGTACCTGCGTGCAGTCCAAATCCCTGTGGGACGGTTCCCCGGCTCGGGTGCTGCTCTTTCTGCTCCAAGATCAGTCACTGCCTCCCGGGGACTTCTCCTAACGGCTGCGTCCCACGCCGCCCGTGGAACCGGCTAGTACCCCTCCCGGGGTTAGTTCAGGGGGGTGGAGCAGGTCTCTGTGCTCGTGCCGTACCTGACTGGTATGCTGGCTCCAGGCTCTGGAAACAATCGCTGCTTCCCCGTATTAGTTCGTTCTCCGTCTCTAAATCTGTGTTTGTTGTTCAGGGTTCGTAGATTGTTATGTATGTGATCGATTCACTTGTTTTTCCGTGTCTTTGTTGTAAGAGGGATCCGAGGTAGCGTCTGCCTAGTCCGCCATCTTGGCTCCGCCTCTCTCCTCTGTGTGTTTCTTGATTTGGTCTGTGTTTTACCTGATATCCTCATTGATCTCTTGGAAAGCTCTGTATATTAGCCCTTTGAATTCTTTATCAGGCAGTTCCATTGCCTTAACTTCCTTCAAAATTTCTTCTGGTTCTTATTTTGTGACTTGCTGGAGCCATCTTGTCCTACTTCTTTATGTGATTTGATATTGACTGTTGCCTCTGAGGCATCAATAAGTTACAGTATTTATTTATTATATTTTTGTTTACCTCATCCTGAATTTTCATTTTGTTTTGTTTTGATATGTCCAAGTAGGCTGGGCATGTGTGCCACTCTGGTCATTAGTCTGGTGTTGTTGAAGTTCTTACCTCCTGTCTCCATGTGTTTGAAGCCACTACTCTGTGTGTGAGCCTGGGAGTCTTTTCACTGTTCTTCCTAAGATACTGAAGATGTAGGTGGCGTTTTTGGTGAGGTGATGAATCTATTCTGCTGGCCATTGGTGCAGGGTGTGTTCTCCATTGTTGTCGGGTTGGGTGTTGTGTGTGGGCTCTATCACTTACCAGCTAGTCAGGGTGCAGGTGCCCAGGTCATCGGTCACCAAGTGTGTGTGCAGAGACTCTCACCTACAGTCCTGGGTGGGCAGGGTTGCATGGAGTGTTCAGAGCAGGCACGGGTCTCTGGTTGCAGTGGGGGGCAAGGTGAGGGGCAAGGCAAGGGGCAAGGCAAGGGTCTGTTGGCTTCTCCCAGGTTCCTGGATGGAGGGCATGCCCTGTCACCTAGACAGCATACTGGGCAAGTAGTGCAGTCAGTCCTTGGCTGCCCAGTGGCTTTGGCTGGAGGGACTGGGGGGGCACCACTAATTCTCAGGCCTCTGTTATGGGAGGCTAGATGAAGTGGGTGGTAGTGTTGTCCCTCAGACCCCCAACGTGGGTGGATGAGGCCCCTTCTTGGGGATGGGGCAATGTTAAATGTCACAAATCTATAGCTCATAGTTGGCTGCCACAGGTGAAAATGGGCTCCAGATGGATGCCCTGCCTGTTGTGTCCTAATGAGGGTGTGCTGTGCTGTATCAGCCAGAAAGGCACTGGTGCAGGTGTTTGGAGGGGATGAAGCATGCTGAAAGTCCATGGACCCCCTATACCAGTGACTGGGTGAAGGGGTGAGTGAGTGCCTCTGGACCCAGTCATGAGTCCCTGGCTTAGGGGATGTGGCAGTGCTGAATGTCGCTGGACTGGTGTTGGAGCAGGGAGGGGAATGGATGAGGAGAAGGGAGTGTTCCTCGCCATGGAGCTCTGGTGTTGGAAGGTTATGGTGCATGCATGGTTGGTTGGGATCTTGAATTTGACTTTCACAAGTCTGGTGTGGCTCCCGTTTGATTCTGGAGGTGCATACAGATTTGCTGTTACTTGGCTGCACCAGATGGGGTGGGTTTCAGCTTGGGACATTGCTGCTTGCCTCACACTGTGTGCACTGTGCGGATTCAGTTAGCAGTATGCCTGCAATCCTTCAATACATAATTTGCCACTTCTGCTGTTTTTGAATTGTCTCTCCTTCCACCCATTGCTCAGTCTGATTCTTCAGCTTTGTCTTTGATGATTAGGGTTCCTAGGTTTCATATATATCCAAGTCACTTGTGTTTTTTTTTTTTTTTTGGATCTTTGTTGTAAGAGGGATGACATGAAGCATCTGACTATTCTGCCATCTTGTCCCCGCCTCCTCCACTTCCATTGGCTCTTGATCATATGCTACCTGCTGAAATGGTTGAGCATCAGCCAATTCTTTTTGGTACAGTGACTCTGTGTATTCCTTCCATCTTCTTTTGATGCTTCCTGTGTCTTTTAATATTTTCCCTACAGAATCCTTCAATATTACAACTCAAGGCTTGGATTTTTTCTTCTGTTCTTTCAGCTTGAGAAATGCCGAGCATAGTCTTCACTTTTCAGTTTTCTAACCTGAGGCCTTTGTACACATCATTATAATACTTTGCCTTCTTGAGCCACCCTTTGAATCTTCATTTCAGCTCTTTTACTTCATCATTTCTTCCTTTCACTTTCACTATTCTACATTCAAGGGCAACTTTGAGATAGAGTCACCATGTACCCTAGCAATTCCATTTCTTGGTATATACCCAAAAGTGTTGAAAACGTACATTTGCACAAACACTTGTACACAGTGGTTCATAGAAGCAGTATTTATCATATCATCAAAGTGGAAAATATTCAAAGGCCCATCAAATGGTGTATGGATGAACAAAATGCTGTATGTTCATACAATGGAATATTATTCAGCCATAAAAAGGAATGAAGTAGTAATACATGCTACAACATGGATGAACTGTGAAAATGTTACGCTAAGTAAAAGAAACCCATTACAAAAGGCCACATACTGTATGCTTCCAGTTAAATGAAGTGTCCAGATTACGCAAATCCATACCGACAGAAAATAGATTTGTTAATGCCTTTAGAGCTAGGTTGTTGAGGGAAATGTGGCGTGACTGCTAAAAGCAATGGGGTTTATTTTTTGGAGAGATGATCATGTTCTAAAATTACTGGTGGTAGTTGAAGAACTGTGTAAATATACTAAAAACTGTTAACTTTTTGACTTTTAACTGGTGAAATTCATGGCCTGTAAATTACGTATCACATAAAAAGATACGTGAGATATTCAATAATGGAGGTAAGAAGCCTCCATTCTTCTGCACTGATCAGACCACTCCTAGAATAATGTATTCATATCTCAGCATCATCCTTTGAAAGGATATTGATGAACCTGACTAAATGAATTCACAATAGAGTGGTGAAGATAACAAAGGCACACAAAACTACAGCATTTGATATTACCTGATCCTGGACTGCATCCTAGATTAAGGAAAATAAAACTCTATGAAGAACATTACTGAATCCATTGACAAAATTGTAATGGGGATGATAGATTAGGTGAAAGTGTTACATCAATATTAAATTTCCTGAAGTCCATAGCTGTACTTTGATAACTTATGACAATGTCCCTGCTCTTCAGAAATATATAATGAAGTATGTAGGAGTAAAATGGCATGATGTATGGAACCTTCTCAAATGTCACAGAAAATATTTAGTGCATATGTGTATGTGTGTGTAGTGAGAAAGTAAATAATAAAACAAAGATAAATGTTAAAAATTGGTGAATCTGGGTAAAGGATATATCAGTGCTTTTGGAGCTATTCTTGCAAATTTTCTATAAACTTGAAATTATTTCCAAATAAAATGTTTTTAAAAATATAGCTTTGGGGAATATGGGTGGGAAATTAGGGTATTTGCTTTGGTGAAAAGAAGTCACAGGCAGAACATAACAGCTATCTTCAGATATCTTCTGTCATATGGAGGACTTTTTTTGGTCTGGTTGCAAGTGGTGGAACTAAAACAGGTGGATTAAAGATTCAGGTAGGAGCCCTTGTTGTGCAACGGTTAAATGCATGGCTGCTAATCAAAAGTTCGGTGGTTCCAGCCCACCAACAGCTCCGAGAAAGAAAAGGCCTGGTAATTTTCTCCCATAAAGATTATGGCCTAGGATATCTTATGGGACAGTTCTACTCTGTAATATAGGGTCACTATCAGTCAGAATCGACTCAACGGCACACAGCAACCACAACAAAGCTTCAGGAGGGCAGAGCTGAGGTAAAGAAAAAGAAAAAAAAATCTTTTGGTTAAAGCTGCCCTAAGATGGAAGAGGATGCTTTGAAAAGTGATATGTTTACATTGCTGGAAATGATCAAAACCAAACTTAATATTCAATAAGGATAAAATAATAATTATTCGAACATGAAATTAGGGCTGGAGAGTTGGATTAGTGAGATTTAAATTTTCTTCTAGCCTCAAGATTCTTTAATTTTATAAAGATAAATTTGGTCTCATACATAAATTGATTAGTTGGCCACTTTTGTGGGTTCTTCCAGGAAGTTTTCATACCCAAAATATCTTGTACTTAGCAGGATGCTCAGTAAACACTTCAGGAATAAATGAATGTATAAATGATGGTTTGTTTTTTATTGCTTTAACATCTTTTATTTGAGAGATAACTATTTCAAAGACAAAGCAGATATTCAGGGCTTTTCATTGAATCCAAAATCTCAGGTCAGGTGGCTGGCCGAAGGCTACTCCAAAAACTGGAGGTCAGATCACAAGATGAGTGCAAGATCAAGAGAGAGTGAGCTCTGCCAAGACATCCATACACATTGGATGTAGGCCATACCCCCAGGGAAACTTCCCTTCCAAATGATTGACTGCTTACATCAGATCACAAAATGGAGGATGACTATCACTGAAAATCATGGCCTAGCCAAGTTGACACATAATGTTAACCATCACACTCTCTAACTCCAAACAACTGCATCACATCACCCTGTATAACTGTCTAAATTGCATTAGGGTGAAAAGTGATCATTTTTATTATTCATTACCTGTTTTTTGCTAACCACATGTCACTGTCTGATTCCCAGCTTACTTCCTTCCCCCTACTACCAAGTAGACTATGAGCTTCATAAGAGTAGGTACCTTGTTTCTCTTGTTCATATCTATATTTCCAGTGTCTGTAAAAATCACCCACATAGGTAGGCAGTCAATAAATATTTTTGAATATTTATTGATCAATACAAATCAACATTCAGGGTCAAAATCTCAAAACGTTTTATTTTCAAGACTATCTTTTAACAGAGCGTGCCTGACCCAAGCCATGTTATTTTCACGTCATATGCATGTGAAAGCTTGACAATGAACAAGGAAAACCAAAGAAGAATTGAGGCCTTTGAATTATGGCGTTGGAGAAGAATATTGAATATACCGTGGACTGCCAAAACAACAAATAAATCTGTCTTGGAAGAAGTATAGCCAGAATGTTCCTTAGAGGCAAGGATGGCAAGACTTCAGCTAACATACATTAGACACATTTCAGGAGGGGCCAGTCCCTGGAGAAAGACATGAAGAGGACCAGTGAAAAGAGGAAGACCCTCAACGAGTTGGATTGACACAGTGGCTGCAACAATAGGCTCAAACATAGCAAGGATTGTGAGGATGGTGCAGGATTGGGCAGTGTTTTGTTCTGTTGTACATAGGGTAGCTATGAGTCGGAGCCGATTTGACAACACCTAACAACAACATGGTATTTTATTACAAATGCCCTCTTATACAGAAAATCAAATTGTATACCAAAACAACTGCCTTTCTAATTGCACTGCTTTCCACTGATACCTTGTCATGACTTGTGTACTCAAAGAAAAGGGAAAATAGGCAGCTGTAGATGTTACTGAGGGCATTAGAAGAAATTCTCTTTTTAATATTTGGTCCTGAGGAACCAAAAAAAAAATTACTGGGGTTGGTATACACAGAGTCACTGTACCAAAAAGAATGGGTCGACTTTCTACCATTTTAGGAGGTAGTATATGATCAAGAATGGATGGTACTGAAGGAAGAAGTCCAAATTGCACTGAAGACATTGGCGAAAAACAAGTCTTCAGGAATTGACAGAATACCAACTGAGATGTTTCAACAGAGGAATGCAGTGCTGAAAGTGCTCACTCGTCTATGCCAAGAAATTTGGAAGAAAGCTACCTGCCCAACTGACTGGAAAAGATCCATATTTATGACTATTCCAAAAAAGGCGATTCACCAGAATGCAGAAACTATTGAACAATATCATTAATATCACACACAAGTAAAATTTTGCTGAAGATCATTCAAAAGTGGTTGCAGCAGTACATCAAAAAGGAGCTGCCAGAAATTCAAGCCAGATTCAGAAGAGGACGTGGAACCAGGAATATCATTGCTGATATCAGATGGGTTCTGGCTGAAAACAGAGAATACCAGAAACATGTTTACCTGTGGTGTTTCATTGACTGTGCAAAGGCATTCTACTCTGTGGGTCATAACACATTATGGATAACATTGCGAAGAATGGGAATTCCAGAACACTTAATTGTGCTCATGTGGAACCTGTGCATAGACCAAGAGGCAGTCGTTCAGACAGAACAAGGGGATAATGCGTGGTTTAAAGTCAGGAAAGGTGTGCATCAAGGTTGCATCCTTTCACCATATTTATTTGATCTGTATGCTGAGCAAATAATCTGAGAAGCTGGACAATATGAAGAAAGTGGCATCAGGATTGGAGGAAGACTCATTAACAAAATGTGTTATGCAGATGACATAATCT
This sequence comes from Elephas maximus indicus, assembly GCF_024166365.1. Classification (NCBI taxonomy): domain Eukaryota; kingdom Metazoa; phylum Chordata; class Mammalia; order Proboscidea; family Elephantidae; genus Elephas; species Elephas maximus. The sequence continues at coordinate 87,686,977 of NC_064846.1, forward strand.
TACTTGCTGAAAGCGAAGAGGACTTTAACCACTTACTGATGAAGGTCAAGGACTATAGCCTTCAGTATGGATTACACTTCAACATAAAGAAAACAAAAATCCTCACAACTGAACCAATGGGTAAAACAATGATAAATGGAGAAAAGACTGAAGTTGTCAAGGATTTTGTTTTGCTTGGATCAACAATCAAGGCCCATAGAAGCATCAGTCAAGAAATCAAATGACGTTGCACTGGGAAAACCTGCTGCAAAAGACCTCCTTAAAGTGTTAAAAAGCAAAGATGCCACTTTGAAGACTAAGGTGCACTTGACACAAACCATGGTGTTTTCATTCACTTCATATGCATGTGAAACCTGGACAATCAGTAAGGAAGACCAAAGAAGAATCGATGCCTTTGAATCATGATCTTGGCAAAGAATATTGAGTATGCCATGAACTGCCAAAAGAACTAACAAAACCTGTCTTGGAAGTCATACAGCCAGAATGCTCCTTAGAAGCAAGGATGGAGAGACTTCATCTCGCATACTTTGGACTTATTGTCAGGAGGAACCAGCCCCTGGAGAAAGACATCAAGCTTGGTAAAGTAGAGGATCAGCACAAAAGAGGAAGACCCTCAATGAGATGGATTGACACAGTGGCTGCAACAATGGGCTCAAGCATAACAACAATTGTGAAGATGGCGCAGGACTGGGCAGTGTTTGGTTCTGTCGTGCACAGGGTCTCTATGAGTAGGAACTGACTAGACAGCACCTAACAACAACAGAACTGGTATGTGAATTCTCTTTCATTTCGTAGCATATTTCCAGGCTTAGCAGCAACATCTCATCATAATTTGTCAGGAAGTAGAATGTTTGTTTACAGCATTAATAAGATGCCATAGTCATGTGCTAAAACCTTTTGAAACAGACACCAGGCATTTGGGAGAACCAAATGTAAAATAGGCTAGCATTCATGGGGACCAGAAAATCATGTGCTGTTGACCTGGCGACTTCTAATTGCCTCTAAAAAGGCCAAAACCAAACCCACTGCTGTTGAGTCGATTCCAACTCATAAAAAAAAGACAGAGTAGAACTGCCCCATAGGATTTCCAGGGCTGTAAATCTTTAGGGAAGCCAACTTCCACATCTTTCTCCTATAGAGGCTGGTGGGTTTGAACTGCCCACCTTTTGGCTAGCAGCCAAGTGTTTAACCACTGTACCTCCACGGCACCTTCTAATTGCCTCTGGACATATGTTATTTGCATATCCTATGCTGTCTCCATAAGAAAATTGCCTATATCTTTATAAGAGTAATCAAGGTGGTGGGAGTAAAATGCTAAATCATGTGCATTTGTTCACATATGACTAATATAACAGAACTGAGATTAACTTAGACAAACAGAGTATATAACTATATATTGGACAAAACTTTATTAATATAGTGGGGAAAAACAGATACTAAGAATCAGAAAACCTGGGTTTTAGTCACAATTCTGCCATTGAGTAGTATTCTAACTTTGAGAAAGTCATTTTACTCTCTGACCCTCAATTTCCTCATTCTAAAATAATCAAGACCCAATTATTTTCTCCTTTGAATTTTTTTGTTGATACTATGTATTTTCACTAATGAAGGCATGCAGATTAAAGGACCAATTCAGAAATTTTGTTATGAGCTATGGATTTTGATACCCATTATCTGGGATCCCATGTGTCCCATGGATGAAATAAATCCTGACCATATGAGTCAATGATAATTTTTTTTAATTTTATTGCATGAAAATTCGCAAAACATGAGGTGAAACATGGAGGCACCTGGTAATGACTTCACATACATTTTATCCCTGTCTCCTTCTTCTTAGAATTTTTATTTTTTTCATGATACTTTTCAAAATGTACTGTGCGTTCTTCCTTACAGTAAAAGCAGTACTTACATCCCAAATAAATAAAGCCAGGGAATTTTTTATCTCAAGAAAATTACCACTACAATGCATTCTTCATTGCTGCAAAAGCACTACTGACAGGCCAAATAAATACAACTAAAGGAGTTTGAATCTCAGGAAAATTATCACTACTATGTATTCTTCATGATAACAAAAGGAGCACTAACAGCTAAGAAGCAGAAATAGCTGCCCTGGAATAATGCAGAACTGCTCACAGCAGTGCATTCCGCCTGCTACATGTGGAAGCAATGATGAGGCCCCAAGATTGAACGCAGGTAAGAATAACTTATAGGAGCTCCAACTTCTAAAAAAGCACCTCTGCAGTGCATTATTCCTTATTGGAAAGACATTATTTACTGTTCAGAAGCTAGAAAAGAAGGGAAGCAGTAACATCTGGAAACAATGAATGGAATAAAGAAAAAAATGGCCACTATGAATGAAGAATGGCAATAGCTTATTCTCACACTAAGTACATTCTCATGAGAACATAGTAACTGGAAAACATAGTGAGAAGGCTTATCTCACAGAAATAAAGGCAAAACTGTCAAAAGTTTAGAAAATTCACACATCCGCAAGACTTCACCTAAGACAACGCTCAATCTACACAAAAATGAGGCTCCCACTGAGGATATTGTAGTTTCGCACATTTCAAAGGCTTCCCACCTTGAGGCTAAACACATTGTAATGGGGCTACCCAGGTGCTGTAAGGGGGAGGGCGAGAGCTTGCACTCTGGAAGAGGAAGAGACAAGGGGTGATGACATTCCTCAATAAGATGGTCCCTACATAGTTAAATGTTAAGCCAAGGAAATGGTCCCTATAGGGGTCCCTAACTTGGTAATTAAACATTAAGCCAAGGAAATAGTCTCTATAGGGGTCCCTGTCTTGGCTGTTAAACATTAACAGGGAGAGATAAGAGACAAGAAGGGTATAAAACCCTAAGAAAATGACTATCGGAGCACTCAGATTCTTTCTCTACCTGAGTAGCCCACTTGACGCTTCCTCGTCAAGTGTACTTTTGCTACTAACCCTCTGCCTGCTAATAAACCTCTGCTCACTTGGCACTGTCTGTCTCAGTTTTTGAATTCTTTCCTACACGGAAGACAAGACCTGAGGCTATTCTCCAGTAAGAGTTCCAAAGAACTCCAAAGGCATAAAAAGTGGGTGGGATACTATAAGTCCTACAGGTCTCAAAAGGGATAAGACACTCTTTCAAATCCAAGGTAGGTCGTGTAGTCCTATTAATCTAAGATAACAGAGTGATAGGATTGATTTTTCAGTATATAAAATGTCTACCAGGTTTCCTTACTTTGTTTTTGGTCAGTATGTACATCATATCAGTAAATGGTTGTTAAAATAACAGATTTTGAAGGCAGAGAGACTTGGATTCTTGTCCTTGCTCTGCCACTTACTAGTTGCAAGGTCTAGGGCCAGCAAATTATCCCTGCTTCCATTACCTCATTGTTAAAATGAGACTAATATTAGTACTGACTGCATAAGTTTATTCTGAGGGTTAAATGAGATAATTCATATACATACTTTTCAGAGTACCTAGCATGTAATAGACACTCAGCAAATCTTAGCTTTAAAAATGAAGAACTTTCTTTAACTGGAACCCACTCTGATCATATCTTTTTTCTGGGATCTGTTAGTACAGGGGGATTCCAACTGCATTTTTTCTTAGCACGCATTTACATGGTAAATGTTTCAAATCGCTTTCATATTTTTATATGACCATAAGTTAGTAGAAGTAAGAATTTAAATACGTTTCTTTAAACTCTGTGCACAATATCTAACATAGGACATTGCATGCAAAATCATATGATCTTGACTGGATGTTGTTGTTGTTAGGAGCTGTTGAGTCTGTTCTGACTCGTAGCAACCCTATGTACAACAGAAGGAAGCACTGCCCAGTCTCAATCCTCACAATTGTTGTTATGTTTGAGCCCATGGTTTCAGCCACTGTGTCAATCCATCTCCTTGAAGGTCTTTTTTGCTGACCCTCTGCTTTATCAAAGATGATGTCCTTCTCCAGGGACTGATCCCTCCTGATAACATGTCCAAAGTATGTAAGATGAAGTCTTGCCATCCTTGCTTCTAATGAACATTCTGGCTGTACTACTTCCAAGGCAGGTTCGTTCATTCTTTTGGCAGTCCTCGGTATATTCAATATTCTTTGTCAACACCATAATTCAAAGTTATCAGTTCTTCTTCAGTCTTCCTTATTCATTGTCCAGTTTTCACATGCATATGGGGTGATTGAAAACACCATGGCTTGTGTCAGGTTCACCTTAGTCCTCAAAGTGACATCTTTGTTTTTTAACACTTTAAAGAGATCTTTTGCAGCAGATTTTCCCAATGTAATGTGTCATTTGATTTCTTGACTGCTGCTTCCATGGGTATTGATTGTGCATCCAAACAAAACGAAATCCTTGACAACTTCAGTCTTTGCTCTGTTTATCATGATGTGGCTTATTGATCCAGTTATGAGGATTTTTATTTTCTTTATGTTGAGGTGTAATACATATTGAAGGCTGTGGTCTTTGATCTTCATCGTGTTTCAAGTTCTGACTGAATGAGCACCTGTCAAACTAAAATCAGAATTCTGACTGATTAATACACAATAACATTTTATTGGAAGGGAATCTATGGCATACCTCTTAAGGGTATGCTTACACCTCTCAAACATTCCTTATCAAGATTCAAAACTGGTCACAACTTCATCCAGAATAAGCCCCTAAAATGGCTGTCTGGGAAGAAGTGGACAATTTCAGCATGAGAAATTGAGCTCGTTTTAGTTAGGAAAGTTAACTCTTTGCCACAGCAATAAGAATATTTGCTAAGAAATTAAGAGAAGAAAGACAGTTTCTGACTTTAATGAAATGGTAACTTTATTTTACTTTGAGGATTTTATTTTAGTGTGAGGCATTGGTGGTTCAGTGTAGAAATCTCACCTTCCATGTGGGAGACCTGGGTTTGATTCCAGCCAATGCACCTCATATGCAGTCACCATCACTGGAGGCTTGCATGTTGCTACAATGCTGAAAAGGTTTCAATGAAGCTTCCAGATTAACATAAAAACTGGTGGCACAGTGGTTAAGAGCTATGACTGCTATCCAAGAGGTCGGCAGTTCGAATCCACCAGATGCTACTTGGAAACCGTAGGAGGTAGTTCTACTTTATCCTATAGGGTTGCTATGAGTTGCAATCCACTTGACGGCAACAGGTTTGGTCTGGGTTTTTTAGGAAGAAAGACTGGCAATGTACTTCCAAAAATGAGACAATTAAAACACTATGGATCACAACCCAAAAACCAAACCCACTGCCATCGAGTCGATTCAGACTTATAGCGACCCTATAAGACAGAGTAGAACTGCCACTTAGAGTTTCTGAGGAGCGCCTGGCAGATTCGGACTGCCAACCTTTTGGTTAGCAGCCAGAGCACTTAACCACTATGCTACCAGGGTTTCCTGGATCACAACAGTCCTATTGAAAACCTGGCAGTGTTTGGTTCAGTCGTGCATGGGATCTCCATGAATCAGGGGACAACATGATAACAGCTAACAACAACATTGTAAGGAGCTTTATTTACACTCTTTGCAGCTGAGGGGTGTGTGTGTGTGTGTTGAAGAGGGGTGTGACTGACAGAGAGGAAAGCAGGGTTGAGTAGAAATGGATGATCATATGAATATTTTACCCAGAGGAAAAAGAAGGTCACTGGGTGGTCTGGAAAGTCCCTGAGTGGCAGTTGGAACCCATCCACAGGCTGGAAACAGGCCTGGTGATCTGCTTCTAAAAGGTCACAGCCTAGAAAACCCTATGAAGTAGTTGTACTCTGCACACATGGGGTCACAATGAAATGGAATCAACCCAATGGCAACTAAAAACAACAACAACAATTAAAGGTTGGTGGTTCGAGCCCACCCAGAGGCACCACAGAAGAAAGGCGATCTGCTTCCATAAAGACTACACCAAGAAAATCCTAGGAGCAGTTCTACTCTGTAACATATGGGGTTCCCATGAGTCAGAATCAACTCAATGGCAATGGGTTTGGTTTGGTTTTGGTAATGACTAATGACATTGAGCATCTTTTCACATGCTTATTGGCCATTTGTGTGTCTTTGGTGAAGTGTCTGTTCAAGTCCCTTGCCCATTTTTTAATTGGATTGTTTGTCTTTTTATTGTTGAATTATAGGAGACTTTTATATGTTCTGGATATTAAACCAGTATCAGCAATACTGTTCCCAAATATTTTCTCCCAATCTGTAGGTTGTCTCCACACTTTGATTATGGAGTTCTTTAACATACAATAGTTCTTAGTTTTAATGTAGTCCCATTTGTCTGTATTTTGTTGCTTGTGCTTTTAGTGTCATATCCATGATTTCATTTTCAAAACTAGGTCTCAAAGCATTGCTTCTATGATTTCCTCTAAGAATTTTATGGTTTTAGTTATTATATTTAGGTCTTTGATCCATTTTTTTAGTTAGTTTTTATATACAGTGTGAGGTACGGGTCCAGGTTCATTCTTTTGTGAAGATAGAGTTGTTCCAACACCTTTTATTGAATAGACTATTCTTTCCTCATTGGATGGAGTTAGCACCTTTGTTGAAAATCAACTGGCCATAAATTTATATTTTTGGACAGGTAAACCTATTACAATTGTTTAGATGCCTAATATTATATAAGCACCAGACTGTTTTCATTACTGTATTTTTTAGTATGTTTTGAAATTGGGAAGTCAGAGTCCTACTTTGTTCTTTTTGAAGATTGTTTTCGCTATTCAAGGACCCTTGCAAATCAATAAAAATTTGATGTTTGGCTTTTTCGGTTTCTGCAAAGAAGACTTGGAATTTTGATACAGATAGCATTGAATTAATAGATTGATTTGGATAACATTGACATCTTAACAATATTAAGTTTTCAAATCCATGAACACAGAATGTCTTCCCATTTATTTAGATCTTCTTTAATTTCTTTTAGCAATATGTAATCATTTTCAGTGTATAAACCTTTCACCTTCCTGGTTAAATTTATTCCTAGGTATTTTATTCTTTTAGATGCTGTTGTAAATGGAATTATTTTCTTAATTTCTTTTTCAGATTGCTCATTATTGTTGTATAGAACCCCAACTGAATTTTTATGTGTTGACTTTGTACCCTGCAACTTTGCACAATTCAATTATTAGCTCTAGCAGTTTTCTTGTGGATTCTTTGTGATTTCTCTATAGAGGATCATGCCATCTGCACAAAGAAATAATTTTACTTCTTTTTGGTGTGGACAACTTCACATATATATATTTGCCTAACTGTTCTGGCTAGGACTTCAAGCAAAATATTGAATAGCAATGGTAAGAGTGGGCATCCTTGTCTTGTTCCTGATGTTATGGGGAAAGCTCTCAATATTCCTACACTGAGTATCATGTCAGCTGTGGGCTGTTCATAAATGTCTTGTATCATATTGAGTAATTTTTCTTCTACTCCTATTTGTTGAGTGTTTTTATTATGAAAAGATGTTGAATTTTATTGAATTCCTTTTCTGCATAAATTGAGATGATTATGTGGCTCTTTTCCTTTGTTCTATGAATCTGTTGTATTACACTGATATATTATCTAATGTTGAAAGACACTTGCATTTCTGGATAGATCCCAATGGTCATGGTGCATAACCCTTTAAATATGGTGTTGGATATAGTTTGCTAATATTTTGTTGGGGTTATTTGCATCTATATTCATAAGACATATTGGTCTGTGGTTTTCTTGGGGTGTCAGTCTGGCTTTGGAATCAACATAATGACTGCCTCAAAAATGAGTTAAAAAGTGTTACTCCTCCTATTTTTGGGGGGGAGTGTTAAGAAGAATCAGTGTCAGTTCTACGTATATTTGGTAGAATTTCCCAGTGAATCCATCTGTCCCAGGACTTTTTTTTGGGGGGGGTAGATGGGGATGGAGACTTTTTTTGACTATTGAGTCAATGTCTTCATTTGTTATAGGTCTGTTGAGATCTTCTATTTCTTTTTGAGACAACTTATGTAGTTTATGTATTTCTAAGAATTTGTCCATTTCATCTAAGTTATTTAGGTTGTTGGTGTACAAGTGTTCATAGTATTCTCTTATGGTGCCTCTTTCTTCTGTAGGATGAGTCATTAGCTCCCCACTTGCATTTCTGATTTTAGTTATTTACATTTTCTCTGTCACTGTAGGTAAAGTTTGTCAATTTTGTTGATATTTTCAGAGAACAAAATTCTGGTCTCATTGATTCTCTCTGTTGTTTTCTAGTCTATTTCATTTATCTCTGATATATATACTTTTTTTTCCTTCTTCCTGGTGGCTTTGGGCTTAGTTTGCTCTTCTTTCTCTAGTTCCTCAAGTTGTAAAGTTAGGTTATTTATTTCAGTCCATTCTTCTTTTTTTATATAGTCATTTACAGCTATAAATTTCTTTCCATTCACTGCCTTCACTGCACCTCATAAGTTTTGGTATGTTGTACTTTCATTTTCATTCAACTCTAAGTATTTTCTGATTTCTTCCTTGACTTATTGGTTGTTTAATAGTGTGTTGTTCTACTTCCACATATTTATGCATTTTCCAGTTTTCCATATGTTATTAATTTCCAGTTTTGTTCCATTGTGTTTAGAGAAGATGTTTTCTATGATTTTAATATTTTAAAGTTTATTGAAACTTGCTTTTTGTCCTAACATATGGGTTATTGCAGAGAATGAATGTTTAGTCCATTTACATTCACAGTAATTACCAGTAAGGAAAGACTTACTTCTGCCATTTTATTTGTTTTTGTTTTGTTTTGTGCATTGTATACCTTCATTGTCCCTCATTTCTTCCAATACTGCCAACTTTCATGTTTTCTTGTTCTTTTTTGTTGTTGTTGTAGTGAACCATTTTGATTTCCTACTTTCCTTTTGTGTATCTATTTTTAGATTTTTGTTTTTGGCAGTTACCATTGGGATTACATTTAACATTGTATATTTAATACAATTTGATTTAAATTGATACCAACTTAAATTCATTTACTTACAAAAACTTTGTTCCTATGCTGCTCCTCCCCCAATGCCTGTTCATGTTGGTTTTACTTATTACATCTTTATACATCATGTGCCCTGTAACATGAACTTTACTTAATTTTTATGCATTTGTCATTATAAAGAATGAAGGGCATAACAATAAGAATTAACAACCAAATATACCTTAAAACTGGCTCTTATATTTACCCATGAAATTGCTTTTAATGGAGTTATTATTTTTTTTCTATGTCCAGCTTTGACCTATTGTTCTTTCCTTTCCATGTGAAGGACTCCCTTTAGAGTTTCTTGTAGGGAAGGTCTAGTGGTAACATACTCTCTTAGCTTTTGTTTATCTGGAAATGTAATTTCACCTTCATTTGGACAGTTATATATTTGGATGTTAGACCCTTATCGGATATATGGTTCCCTAAAATTTTTTCACAATCTGTAGGTTGTCTTTTCATTTCTTTTGTTAAAGTCCTTTGATGAAAAAAAAATTAATTTTGTGAGATCTCAATTATCTAGTTTGTCTTTTGTTACCATGCTTTTTTGTCATGCTTGTTTGATTCTATTTCTTATTGAAATTTTCCTTTGGTCCGTGTATCATTTTCTTGATCTCCTTTAGTTCAGTTTTTGAACATATTTCATATTTTTACTTTAAAGTCTTCTCATCTGTCCATAATCTGGGCTTACATAGGGTTAGTTTCTATCTCTTCAAATTGTTATTTCAACTGGACCATCCTTTTCTGTTTATTTGCATGCCTTATGAGATTTTCTGGTGAAACTGGGACATTTGAATATTATAATCGGGTAATTCTGGAACTCAGATTCTTCCCATTTTCCAGAGATTTCAGTGTGTATGCCACCTGTCTGTGTATGTGCATAAGTGTATATATATATATCCTATACCCCAAGCAATCATGATACTGCTAGAATGAAGACTGTACTCTCTGATCCAACTGGGTAGCACACACAATGACATTTTACAAAGTGTTGGCAATTAAAAGCCATTATTATTATTTATAGAGGGTAAACAGTGAACCACACGAAGATATTACTTACAGAAAGCAAACAGTAAACAACATTATCATATTTAAAGTAAACCCTTCCCCTCCACCCCTCTATGTACCCCGCTTATCACTGTAGGAGAGGAACCCATTTATGTCTAAAAGGGGACCTGCTTACCCTTCCCAAGTTACCCATGTTCATTTCTTTTTCACTAGGCAGGCACACTGTGGATCAGGTGTCAGCAGATGTCTCTCTTAGCTAGTTGTCATCCACTCAGGTCAGGTGTGGCATGGCTCTGTTCTCTCTCTATTTCCCTGCAGCTTCTCTTGGCTGGGTCTGGCTTACTGTACTTACTGATCCAGATCTAAACCAGCAGCTTTGGGACAAGCCTGGGCCAGTGAAAAGGTTAGGACAGCATTACTACACCTCTTGAGGCAAAACTGCTTTACAGACAACTCCTGTAGAGTATGCCCAAGCCTCTGTGGGAAACCTCCTGTCCCATTCAGGACAGGCTTCCTCTCATTCCCTCAGGTTAGACACCTTCTTGGCCTTAGGATTTCAGTTCTCAGCACAACTGGGATGTCTGCCACAGCTTTCACCCCATGATGCTGCTTGCTTTGCTCAGCATTCACCGTAATGGGCCCAAACTGTGGCTGCTTCCCCTTTATGGGGCTCCCAGTTCCATTGGCAACCTGCTGTCCAGAGGTGCCCACCTCTGTTGGTGACCTCCTGCCTGGAGGTGTTCAGCTCCATTGGTGACCTCACTTACCACTGCTGTCTGCCAGTCTTGTGGTTCCTGTCATTTGCACCACTGCTGCCATTTCTCTGCCACTTGATTCTGCTGTGCTTGCTGCTGTTTCTCTTGGTCTTCAGTGTTATCAGCTCAGTGTTACCAGCTTAGCTCAACCCTTTCACTCAGATCTAGGAGATTCTCAGCACAGAGACCTTGGCTCCAAAATACGCACTTTTCCCCAGCAAAAAGCAGAAAATATCTGCTTTTGTCTAACTCCTCAGGGATTGGTATTATGACTCAATGAAGGTTTCTGTCAACTGTATGTTTAATGCCTTTTTCCAAGCCAACTTTTAGGAAGTGTGTGTTCCAATTCTGTTATCTCTGCAATCAATCAGTGGCTTGATATGTATCATCAGAGGGCACTCTAGCCCTTTAAATTTGCAGCAGAGTAAAGCCATTGTTAATAGAGTGTCAAATCATTGCAGTGGTCTAAATCCATTCCTCAGGACATCACAGACCAACCCAATTGTGCATACTGTGTAATCCCAAATCCTTGGAGGACAAGGACCCTACCGCCCACCCTGGCACCAGCCATCTGTTTTATGAACACAAGTGCTAAGTAATGGTAGCCAGTTGGCTCACGTATTTCACCTAGGAAAGATCAGCAGCTTTCCCCGTCATCAAGGACTCCCCTGGTTGAATTAAGTGATCAGTTCAGTTCCAGAGTTGCAAAATAGTTTATTCCATTTGCTCATTCCAGTGCTATTGCTATGAACGTGGAGGAAAAGACCTCTAGAAGTCCCTACCCTGCCATTTTGTGTAAGTTCATGCTGTTACTGAAAGTTCTTAATTCTGTAGGAAACTTTCACACTCGACCTCCACCTTTATCCCTTAGAAGGTGAATTGCTGCTCCAATATGCTTCAGTCCCATGTGATTAAGTTCGGGCACTGCCTGCCAGGCTTTGTTCAATGCCTCCTTCCCCAGTCCTGCAGGAGTGCAGATGCTGTTTAATCTGGGGATATTGCCTCCTCCATCCTCCAGGTATCCCCCAGAAAGGTCTGAACAGACAGACAAAACAGTTTGCTAACAAAAGCAAAGTCTATTCCATACAGTCCCAAGCCAGAGAGTGTATTTCTGTTATGGTCAAGATAGTGTGTCAACTTGGCTGGACCATGATTCTCAGTGTTTTGGCAGTCGTATAATGTTGTGATCACTTCCCTGTTGAGATTTGATATGAGATCACCCCCATGATGGCATCTACTCTGAGTAGTCAATCAGTTGAAAGGGAGTTTCCTTGGGTGTGTGGCTTTGCTATTGATATTTCAGAGCACCCCATCTGTCATAATGTTGCAATCAGGATGATGCTGAGATGACATGTGACAAAACTGCTTTATATATAAAAGTCTTCTAAAGGCTCTTCTGTAGCACCTGTTGACAGTATAAAATTTTACATGTATAATGGCTCAAGAAAAGGTCCTAGTGGAGCAGCTGTGTATTTAAATACTATTCCTATTATTCAGGGGATTTTTGCAAACAAGAAAAGTAGAGCACAATAAAGGCATGAACCAGAACACATACAGTTTATTTAGACATTCTAGCCACACTATAGAAAGTTACGCCAGGTGGTTCAATGATTTTCAGGGGTACATTCTGCTAGGAGAAGTGTCAGTTTGAGAGATCTTGCTATTAAAAATCCTATTCTCAAGTAATATTATTTCCATGACATTAATGACCAGAAGTTGTAGCATATTTAGAGGTAGCAGAGCAAGTTGCCACTGGAAAAGACAGTATTTGCTCAGAACTTATAAAAGGTCAAAAAGAAAAGATGAATAATAAAACTTTGAAATCCCCAAGTACACTGTAAATTAAGGTAATAAGCAGCACCTATTGCTCAAGTTATGAACCTAACAGACTATGTTTCTACAGCACTTTCTTTATTCCATGAAAAAAAAAACATGATTTTTTTGCTGTGTTTCACAACCATCATACACGATAAGAAAAACTTCGTTAACTAGAAAAGAAACATCCATTTTGAGGCTGTTTCAAATGGTACAATAGCAGTAGTGTCAATATGGTGGGCTAAAGCACAAGCAATTGAAATTCTGATGTCATATTTTACATTTTTTCCCCTTAGATTCCTGGTGTATTGAAATTATGTAGCTATTTATGAACACTTTGGCATCATATTTAGATTTCATATTTAGTCAAGAAGTCAATTTTCTTATCTAATACTAATAGTTTTTTAAAAATTAAGAAGGTGGTGTGGGCTGATCATGAGAATTCATAACTAGCTCCATGGGAATCATAAATCAAAATTCCAAGAAAGAAGCTGAGTTGGGAAGATAGAGGGACACACATACACTAACGAAGTGACATGAACACATTTTATCCAGTGATACTGGTGTCATTCCAGATGATTTTTATTAAGCTGTCTACATGAATGGTGTCTCTATCCACAAGAAAGTATTAAACACTCACTTGGCTTCTTACAGGAATTATAAGCCAAATTCAAAGGTAATTCAGTTCAACCAGCAATTATTGAGGATTTTCTGTGCCCGTCTGCCAGGAACCGTATTAGGGTTGTAGGAAATTAATAAAATATAACCTCAGCCTTTAAGATGTTCATATATCCTACAAATTAATAAAATCTTCTTGACTGTGGACTGAACCTGATACCAAATTAGTTTGGCATATCTGATATAAACCTCAAATCTCATCTATGTCCAGTCCTTTTGCAATAGGTACAATAATTCTATTTGTCTTTTTGTCTATTTGAAGAGATTTTAATCTCTTCCATGCAGCTCCCCAGCCTGGAAAACAACTCTTCTTTTACAAGTGTTTCCCTTTCTGTCAAGCCATCCCCAAATATGCTAGTAATTGTTTGTGGGTGATTCCAGCACAAACCCAGTAACTATCATTCACTACTGAACATTCAGAGTTAAGTACTTTACGTTTAGAATTTTGGTGCTCCCAAAATTTTCCACCGAGACTGTGCATTCTAAGAATCTGGATCAGATATCATTTTATGACTTCCTGATTGGAGGATTTTCTGAGAAAAAACTCCAATATGGAGTCCATAAATCCTGGCATCAATTCAGTACATCAGAATTTCAGACACACCTTGCTTAGTCCACTATATAAATAATACTGTTATTACACAATCAAGACAGCCTCAAAATATAGTGTTCTTTTTCTGATTAGAAAAGCATTAGCTATTGTGGTATATTCATAAAATATACATCTCCTTTTTAAGACTCTTTCAATAACATGATAACAGTAGCATTTGATATGTTAGGATAAGCAGGTCATGATTAAAATTATGAACTCACATTTTCTATTTTTCAATTAGAGTCCTGATGTGCTGAAATTGCATCATGATTTACAAACTCTTTAACAATAGATTTAGACCACAATAAAAATGTAATGAAAAATAATGAAATAATGATACATGCAACAATACAAATTAATTTCATAGACATCAAGTTGGTTGAAAGAAGTCAGGTACAAAAGACAGCATAATATTCAATTCCACATATATGAAATTCATTGTGGGAAAAATGAATCTATGGTGATAGATACCAGAATAGTGATTACACTGGAATACTGACTAGAAGGAGTGATACGGAGCCATTGGAGGGCTGCAAAACTCTTTTCTCTTCTGAGTGGTTACACATGTGCACACATATGTAAAATCTCATCTGTCCACTTTACTGTCTGCAAGTTATACCTTAAAAAGTCTTAAAAAGAAAGAATACAAAACTGTTAGCTAGGAATTAAGCAGTAAGGGTGGTGGTATGTATGCTAAAAAAGTAGTGTTGTACAATGTACAATGTATTTTTTCTTTGAGGGGTCATCTTAGTAACACAATGCAGTGATTTGGATTAGGGTCAGCTCTACAGCTAATCTTCAAGAACAACTCATCCATGCTTGTTTATTGCTACTCTAACATTAGTTCCAACATCTTTTGTGAGAATAAACTTTAGCAATACAATCGATGTATTACTGCAGTTTAACTAGATGGAATTTTGGAACAGAGAGAGACATTTTGAGACATTGAACATACCATGGAGGCTATGATCTTTTACTTTGAAATCCTTTAAGCACTAACTATAGAACATGATGTTGTAGACAGAAGCACCATGTTGTCCCTCTGCAGCAAAGACCTGAAAAACTAAGTAAAACAGACACAAATGCCAATCCTGGAACCAAAGCATCAAAAAAAAAAAAAAAAAGGGGGATAAAGAACTAGATCAAGCACCGAATGGAAGAAGAAACTGACAGCGAACAAAAAGCGTTACGGAGAGGAGGTCCCTGGCAAGCTAATGTGCCATGGATTTGCCATCTTTGAGCACAGCCACAAATGACACCAGAAAGGGAATACAAAAGGGCAACTTCACAGAGCTCCCAACAGGAGACAGAGCACCCAGCCTTATGTTGCCTTCACCCCTTCCTGATGAGCCATGCCATGCCAACCAGTGAGAGAAACACCAGCTGGCCGCCACCCTGGTTCTACCCTACCCTCAAGGGCAGGATCTCTCAGCCCATTTTTTTTTGTTGTTGGTGCTTTTTTTTTGTTTCTTCTCTTTCTTTCCATTCCATCCTTCCTTTTCATCTGCCCACCTAGCCTGGTGCATTGCCTCTACCCCTTCGTGACAGTCCATGCCACACTGATTGGCTGGAGAGCCACCATCATATGGTCTCCCCAGTTCTGCCCTGCTCCCACCCGCCAACTCCCACTGAGCCACGTTTTATTTTTTCTTCATTTTTAATATTTTTTTCTTTTTTGCTCCTGTTCCTCTCTCTTCTTTCTCTCTACTGTATCCTTTCCCTTCCCTTCTGCTTCTCTGTACAATGCACTGAACTCTGTGCCTCAGAGCAGCACTTGAATGGTCCTCTAGATCCCGTACAGCCAGGCCACCCTAAGACCCAGGGTGCTAGCCGCAGTTTGTGCAACAATTGATGCATTTCTGTCCCTTTCCCTCCACTGTACCTGCCCTGCTGCATTATACCTGAGTGATCTGCCCTGCTCCCTGAAAAAGGAGGTGAGAACTATAACGCCCAAACATAAGCAACCAACAAAACACACCCAGCCCGCCCACCCAGACATAACCAAACCAAACCAAACAGTAGATTGAAACAAACAAGCCTACAATAAATAAATGAAGAAAATAATTCCTGAATGTCTCAGAGACAGCCAAAAAAAAAAAAAACCCATTGCCATCAAGTCAATTCTGACTCAAAGGGACCCTATATGACAAAGTAGAACTGCCCCATGGAGTTTCCAAGGAGCGCCTGGTGAATTTGAACTGCTGACCTTTTTTGGTTAGCAGAGTAGCTTTTAACCACTATGCCACCAGAATTTCTATAGAGACAGGAGACAATATCAAAACATAAAAAGACAGGACATAATGGCTCCAGGAAGTAACCAAAACAAAACAACAGATGACAACGAGTAGAAGAAAAGGCACTGGAACTATCTGATAGAGAATTCAAAAGTCTAATATTCAGCACCGTTCAAGAGATTAGGAAAGAGATGGAGGAAAACATAGAAAAATTGAGGAGAAAGACAAAATCATGGAAAATACAGACAAAATCAGGGAAAACACAGGCAAAGATATGGAAGAATTCAGGAAAATAATACAAGACCAAAATGTTAAAATAAATAAAAAATTAGAAATCATACAAAACAGCAATTAAAAATCCAAAAGATAAACAAGATTTCAGAAATGGACAACAAAATAGAAGATTTTAGGAGCAAATTTGAAACAATGGAAGACAGGAATCAGAGAAATGAAAAATCCTTGCAGATCACTTCATTTGAGAAAAAAAATCAGAGAAAAGAATGAAGAAAACCTAAGAACTATGTGAGATACAATCAAGAGCAAAAATTTACATGTGATTAAAGTTTCAGAACAGGGAGAGAAAATGGAAAACACAGAGAAGGCCATTGAAGATTTACTGATAGAAAACTTCCCTAATATCATGAAAGATGAAAACTGACCGTCGAAGAAGTTCAAAATTAGGAAGATATGAGTAAATTTCAAGGTAACCACAAAAGAAAGTTAACAAGCATAGTCATCGAAATAAAGAAGAAAATCATAAAATCTCAGTAAACACCAAATCCATAAAAAACAAAGAAAAAAGAAAATCCACAAACAAAAGGAATTCAGCACAGAAGAGTAAGGAACAAAGAAAACATCAGCACCACAAAAAAGCAGTACAAAATAACAAAAATAAACTCACACCTGATGATAATCACACTGAATATAAATGGCTTAAACGCACACATAAAGATACAGAGAGTGACAGAATGGATGAATAAAACATGACTCATCAATATGCTGTCTACAAGCGACACACCTGAGAAACAAAGACATAAATATATTAAAAATCAAATGATAGAAAAAATATATCAAGCCAACAGCAATCAAAAAGCAGCAGCAGTAGTAATACTAATCTCAGATAATATACGTTAAGACAAAATCCACCAAAAAAGACAAGGAAGGACATTATATAATGATTAAAGGGACAATCCACCATGAACACATAACCATAATAAATATCCATGCACCCAATGACAGGGCTCCAAAATACATAAAACAAGCTCTAACAACAATGAAAAGAGAAATGGAAAATTCCTCAATAATGGTAGGACCCTTCAACACACCACCCTTGGTAAAGGACAGAACATCTAGAAAGAAACCCAACAAAGATAAAGAAGAACTAAAGGCCACAATCAACCAACTAGGCCTCAGAAACATATATAGAACACTCAACCCAACAGCAGCAAAGTATACATTCTTATCCAAACCACATGGAATGCTCGCCAGAATAGACCACATTTTAGGCCAAAAAGCAACCCTCAGAAAAATTCAAAACATTGAGACAATACAAAGAATCTTCTCTGACCACAACGTCATCAAAGTAGAAAATAACAACAGGAAGAGCAAGGAAAAAAATGCAATTACATGAAAAGTGAATAATGCATTGCTTAAAAACCACTGGGTAATAGAAGAAATCAAAGATGGAATCAAAAAATTCCTAGAATTGAATAAGAATGAAAACACATCATACCAAAACTTTTGGGACACAGCATAGGCAGCACTCAGAGATTAATTTATAGCAATAGACACACACATCAAAAAAGAAGAAAGGGACAAAATCAAAACATTAGCTGCACAACTTCAACAAGTGGAACGAGAACAGCAAAAGAAGGCCACACACACTAGAAGAAAGGAAATAATGAAGGCCAGAGTAGAAGTAAAAGAAATAGAGAATAGAAAAACAATAGAAAGAATCAAGAAAACCAAAGTTTGTTCTTCGAAAGGATCAACAAAATTGACAAATCATTGTCCAAAACTGACAAAAGAAAAACAGGAGAGAACACAAATAACTCAAATAAGAAATGAAATGCAGGATGTTACAACAGACTCAAACGGAAGAAAAAGAATCATAACAGAGTACAATGAAAAACTGTACTCCAACAAATTTGAAAACGTGGAGAAAACAGATAAATTTCTAGAAAGACACTACCTACGTGTCAGGGTTGTATTCTTTCACCATACCTATTCAATCTGTATGCTGAGCAAATAATCCGAGAAACTGGACTATATGAAGAAGAATGGGGCATCAGGATTGGAGGAAGACTCATTAACAACCTGCATTATTTAGATGACACAATCTTGCTTGCTGAAAGTGAAGAGGACTTGAAGCACTTACTGATGAAGATCAAAGGCCACAGCCTTCAGTATGGATTCCACTTCACCAAGAAGTAAGCAAAAATCTCTACAACTGGGACAATAAGCAACATCATGATAAACGGAGAAAATATCGAAGCTGTCAAGGATTTCATTTTACTTGGATCTACAATCAATGCTCATGGAAGCAGCAGTCAAGAATTCAAAGGGCATATTGCATTGTGCAAGTCTGCTGCAAAAGACCTTTTCAAAGTGTTAAAAAGACATCACTTTGAGGATTAAGGTGCACCTGATCCAAGCTGTGGTATTTTCAATTGCCTCCTATGCACGTGAAAGCTGGACAATGAATAAGGAAGTCCAAAAAAGAATTGCTGCCTCTGAATTATAGTGTTGGTGAAGAATATTTGACTGCCAAAAAAACCCCAAAAGAACCAATAAATCTGTCTTGGAAGAAGTATAGCCAGAGTGCTCCTTAGAAACAAGAATGCCAAGACTTTGTCTCACGTACTGTAAACATGTGACTAGAATGGACCAGTGTCTGGAGAAGGACATCATGCTTGGTAAAGTAGAGGATCAGTGAAAAAAAGGAAGACCCTCGACGAGATGGACTAACACAGTGGGTGCAACATGGGCTCAAGCGTAACAAAGATTGTGAAGATGGTAGTGTTTTGTTCTGTAGTACATGGGGTCACTATAAGTCAGAACCTACTCAATGGCACTGAACAACCTAACAACAACACAGCAAATAAGGGAGATCCATCTTGACTCAGGGCATGTTTTAAACTGCATTTTATAACCAACGGAGAAATTATACTCAGGTAGAATATCAGATGGCTTAGCTGTTTTCGTGGAACTCTTTTTTTCATTAGAAAATTGACTTTCTAAAATTTATTTTAATATCCCACAAATTTCTGTATATGAGTATTGCCATATTGTTTTCAGTATTATTAAATGTGTCACTACATTATTGCCTCCAGTCTCTCTGTACAGGAGACAAATAAACAGCATGTATTTGTCAGTCTCAGCAATAAACTATACTGGCAGCAAACTTAATCTGGTGTTAATTAAGCTTGTGGAAAACTAAATCAAGCATCAAAAACCACAGATTATTTTAGGCTTCCACTAGCATAAACGGAAATTCTTTAGGGTCCATAACATATTATTTTTGTTGACAGTCTTCCATTTTTGACCAATTGATTTCATGTTTCTGATAGGCTATGTCTTGATTGCCTTTAGCTCTGTCTTCTCTTGGACTCCAAACAGCAGTTTGTTAATCCTTCCTATTTTTGTGTACTTAAACAGGATTACAAACTTCAAATACATTGTAAAATGAACTTGCATACAATCTATCAAAATCACTTAAGTGACCCAGTGGTAGAAGTACCAGCCTTGAAAGTAAATACAGAACATTTTGGAAATCATCTCAAATGTTTATTTATAAGCCATTTGTAATTACTAAACAAGAATGAATGAAAGACCTGGAAAATGTAAAATGTCAGGGCCTTTTGAATTAAATTATAATTTACCCAGAGCAAGGAAAGGATAATACTGGTTTTGTAAGTCTGTTCTAATTGAGAAGTGTGATTACGTTCTACAAGCTCCTTGACAATCAAATGAAGAATTAAAGTACGGAAACTTTAGCACACGTGTAAAAGAATATGCCACTACAAAGAACAAGCAAACAGAAATGAGCAATGGTCATATCCCACTGCAAGAGTTCCTTATAATATTATGCACCTGGGAGATGGCTGATAGCCAAATAAACTTTTTTATTTTGTCTAATTAAATGATTTTTTTTTTTTGAGGATTCCAGAATATACCCCTTGAACTCTTTATAGATCAGGGGCAGAAGTACTCTACGTTTTCTCAGGAATTCCTTCCTTTTCCCTCCCTTCGTTTCTTCCTTCCTTCCTTCTTCCTTTCCTCCCTCCCTCCCTCCCTCCCTCCCTCATCCCTTCACTCCTTCTTTTCCTCCCTCCTTTTCTTCCTTCCTTACTTTCTGTCTGCCTGCCTGTCTGCCTTCCTGCTTTCCTGCCTTCCTCTCCATTCTTCCTACCTTTCAACCTATCTACTCTCTCTCTCTCCACTGTCTCCACCCCTTTCATCCCCAGGAACATTTTCTAAACACCTCGTCTGTACCAGGACTTGAAGATGCAATGTCAGACAAAGTTAAGACAAGATCCCTGCCCCCAATGAGCTCACAGCATAGAAAGAGGGACACAAATGTCAAAAATTACCATATAGAGTAAGTACTATAAGAAAAATGTACACTACAGAGTAAGTGGTATAAAAAAGATATTCACTGAGTGCTGTAAGAATATAGAGGATGGGTATATAAATCAGAATGAAGGAAGTGATCAGGAAGGCTTCTTGGAGATGAAGTTTACATAAAACTTTAAAGAACAGGTAGGAGATACCTAAAAGTGGGGGAAATGGTGTGGTAAGCAGTAATAAGGATATACTGGGTTTTATGAAGGCATGGTGACATCAGGCATCATGATGCATTCTAAAACCCATATATTCAGTATAGCTAGAGGATAGGGTGCATGTGGAGTGTGCAGGGGATGAGGCCATAGAAGTAGACATTAGCCAGATTATGGAGTGCTATGTGCTGAAATAAGGAATATGGGCTTTATTTTGGAGTCAATGGACAGCCTTTTGAAGGATTTTAAACAAGAACATAGTATAATTAGATTTGTGTTAGTAAAAGATCACTTTAGAATGAATGTAAAGGAAGTAGGAAACTAGGTTGGGAGACTGGTGCAACAACTTGGCAAGAATGGATGAGAGCCTTATCTAAAGAAATGGCTTTGTGACAAGAGAGGAAGGATAGGTTTGAGAGGTATTGACAGTGTGTTCTCATATTGACTCAGTTACATCCTGTAACCATCTTGATTTAGTTGTAGCATGTACTTCTTTCTGTAACACTTACCAAAGTTGTAACTATTATTCATCACTGTATCTCCAATGTTTAGCACAGCAATTTTACAAAGAAGCTGCCCAATAAATACTTTGTCAATAAATAAAGTAAGATGGAATGACCGGAGGTTGTGTTTCAGAGAATGAGATATTGGAGTTTACTATTTAGAAAATGGAGTAGTTCTAGATTATTACGAACTTGCAAGGTATATGCATAGAAGTGTGTGGCTGAGGTGCAGGGTGATTGAAGAACAAGCAATTGCAAGGCAAAGGTGCTGTATGGGTTACCTAGATGGGTGTTGACCTGATTCTCCTGAACCTGAATATAAGGAACCTGCACTTATGGTGACTTCTAAGAGACATAATCTTGATGGAACAGTGTCTTGGTTTCTGGCCTCTAAAAAATTGCTTTCTAGTGAGGTATTCATGAACAGGCAACCATTATTTTTGACTAAAAATAAATATGACTATGAAATGTAAAGGATCACTGTGATAATTACTTAGAATTTTAAAATGATAATAATAAACCAAACAATCATATGATGATATTGGCCAGTTGTAGCTCTTATATGCATGAGACTTATCTAAATATATATGTAGGGAAAATGGTCTTGTCATAGGTAAACAACTATTTTTTTGTAAGTTAGATGTGATTTAAAAGTAAACTGTTATATTCCATACTTCCATGTTTCTGAGTCAAATCTCAGTAATTTAGACCATGGAGAAAGCACTAATTTATAAGTCTGACTTTTAAAATACTTTCTAGTAGATATAGAAAACCAAATTAGCCAAGAGTTGTCCCCCAGACCAGTGATTCCCAAACTGTTTCTTTTTGCGGCATGCATAGAAATTGATAATATTTGAAAATCACATTGACAAAAAACAGGCTAGACTGTTTACGGTCAGAGGGCCTAGTGCTCAGCTGCCCAGGCTCTGCTGTGCCATCTGAGGGCTGATGCAATTAATATATTGGGACTCCCATAACCCATTTTTGCCACACTAGTTGGGAAGCTCTTCCCTAGAATTCTTGGCCTTTATCATTAATAGAGGAGAATTATTTGTGATTAAAAATCAATTTAAGCTATTAAAAGTTCAGCTCAGTTCTAGAGAGCACATGATTACTGATCTCAAAGCTTTGACTGACCAGTACTGGCCTCTGTTAATGTAGCAATTACATTAATTACATGTAAAAGAAAGATGTCTAAAATGTGTTAAAAACCATACACTGTAGATTTGGTTGTCCATTTATCTATTTAGTGGCTTTGCCAAACTAGGTCAGGGGCCTAATGACAGAGCTCATGTTAAGTAGAACAGATAGGATATTAACATCCATAATTGCTTCTAGTCATTTTTGATTTCCAGTTACCTTTATTCTTGAGGGTCCTAGCTTCTAAATTAAAATTTAAGAAATATTTATTTAGCATTTATTGGTACCAATCTTCCTACCAGTAGCTGTGAGAAATACATAAAATAAATTTTAAAAATATAGCATTTGCCCTAAACAATATGATAAGAGGCAGTATGGGTGGTAGAAAAAGCCACGTAGTAGAAATCAGAACTCCTGGGTTTCAAGTTCAGTTTTTCCACTTCCTAGTAACTTGGGCAAGTTACTTAAATCATAGTATCAAAAAGAGTATATGTGTAGAGGCAGAGCCAAGATGGCTGAATAGACAGATGCTTCCTGTGGGCCCTCTTACAACAAAGACCCTAAAAAACAAGTGAAACAAGTATATTTATGACAAGCTAGGAGCCCTGAACATCAAGCTTAGAAAGCTTAGAAAATGAACCAAAGGGCAGGGGGAGGAGAAGCAGTTGAGAGGCAGAGAGGAGTTAAAGGACCTGAATTGTGGGGAACCTTCAGGCACCATTCCTGGGAGTGGTGGCAGTGAGCTGGTACTAGCATTCAGCTACAGTTTCCTCAGGGAGAAGCAGCCAACCACACAGCCTACGCACACATCCAGAACCAGAGAATAATGGCACTCTCAGCAAAAGCTAAGTACTTGCATATATTTTACTTCTTCCCTCCCAACCCCCAGCTCCCAATTCGGCTTCAGTGGCTGATTTCCCTGGGCCTGAGATAGGCCCTATTGAATGCTTAGAGCCATCCACCCGGCCTTGAAGAATGAATAAATTTGCAATTCAGGGAAAAGATAATTTGCCAGTTCCACTAACCAGGGGAGCTCAGGACAGAAGCAGCTCCTGTCCAGGCATAAATGGTCTGTTGACTTTGAGTACCTTTCCACTCTTCATGGACCTGTGTGGGCCTATTTCAAAAGAATAGACCCTTGCTGGCAGACTCCAACTGTTTCAACTGTGCAGTAGAGAGGTGGGTGATTAATGTTTGACATTGCTTTACCTATTAAACAGGGCCCTCACCTACCCACATCAGGGGCCTAAGGACTGGTGGCTCCATTCAGGTTATGCGGACACCTGTGACAGGGGTCCAAGGATAACTGGTACACCCCAGTCCTTACAACCAAAAACATTGGGTGCCAATGGTCCATCTGAGGAACCCGCCCACCTGAATGCTCTAGGGAGCAGGGACACCCTTTCCTCAGAGACAGGTGGGGCATGATTCTCAGCTCCCTGCCTTGCTCAGAGTGTGACTCCCTGCTGCAACCAGATACTGGTACCTACACCAATCATCCCTGCCTCTCTAGGGCTGTAGGAAAGAGCTTGTACCACACACTTGATGATCAGCTACCTGGACACCTGAGCTGAATTCACACAAGAAAAGTGAATGGACTCCAAGACTGATACACCTGGTAATAGCTCTAGCCATCTGGGGACAGGATGTCAGAGCTCCAAAGGTGAAAATAATCAAGATAGATCATTCAAGCAACCCATTTGGGCATATCAAAACAAAACAAAGCAAGAAGCTACTACACAGTAAGCAAACATAAAGTAAACTAATACAATAACTTATAGATGGCTTGGAAACAACAGTCAATATCAAGTCACATAAAGAAAGAGACATGATCACGTCAACAAGCTCTCGAAACAAAGAATCAAGGGATCTTCTAGATGAAAGTGGATTTCTGGAATCACCAGAGGCAGAATACAAAAGATTAATATACAGGACCCTTCAAGACATCAGGAAGGAAATGAGGTAAGATGCAGAACAAGCCAAGGAAGACACAGATAAAGCAACTGAAGAAAATAAAAAGATTATTCAGGAACATAATGAAAAATTTAATAAGCCGGAAAAATCCATAGACAGACACCAATCGGAAATTCAGAAGATTAACAATAAAATTACAGAATTAGACAACTCAGTAGAAAGTCAGAGAAGCAGAATTGAGCAAGTGGAAGGCAGAATTTCTGAGCTTGAAGATAAAGCATTTGACACTAATATATATGAAGAAAAATCAGATAAAAGAATTAAAAAAAAAAGAAACCTTAAGAATCATGTGGGACTTTATCAAGAGAAATAACCTACAAGTGATTGGAGTAACAGGGAGGGATAACAGAAAAATATAGAGAGAATTGTTGAAGATTTGTTGGCAGAACACTTCCCTGATATTGTGAAAGATGAGAAGATATCTACCCAAGATGCTCATTGAACTCCACAGAAGGTAGATGTTAAAAGAAAGTCACCAAGACATATTATAATCAAACTTGCCAAAACCAAAGATAGAGAGAGAATTTTAAGAGCAGCTAGGGATAAACGAAAAGTCACCTACAAAGGAGAGCCAATAAGAATAAGCTCAGACTACTCGGCAGAAACCATGAAGGTAAGAAGGCAATGGGATGACTTAAATAAAAAATTTAAGGAAAAAATTGCCAGAAAAGAATCTTATACCCAGCAAAACTGTCTCCCCAAGATGAAGGTGAAATTAGGACATTTCCAAATAAACAGAAGTTTAGAGAATTTGTAAAACTGAACCAAAACTACAAGAAATACTAAAGGGAGTTCTTTGGTTAGAAAATCAATAATATCAGGTATGAACCCAAGACTAGAGCACTGGGCAGAGCTATCAGAAAGAAATCAGGCAGGGAAATCACAAAAATAAATCTAGATAAAAAAACGCTCAAAACAGAGTAACAGCGATGTTATTATGTAAAAGAAGACAATATTAAAACAATAAAGAGGGACTAAGAATTACAGTCATAGATCTTCCAAAAGGAGAGGAGGACAAGGTGATACAAAGAAATAAAAGTTAAGTTTAAATTTAGAAAAATAGGGGTAGATAATAAGGTAACCACAAAGGAGACAAACTCTCCTACACATCAAAATAAAACACAAGAAAAAATTAGAGACTCAGCAGAAACAAAATCAACAACAACAAACATGAGGAAAGGATAATATATAAAGATAATCTACTCAGCACATAAAATTAAGTGGGAAAAAGAAACTGTCAACAACACATAAAAAAGACATCAAAATGATAGCACTAAATTCATACCTATCCATAATTTTGGTGAATGTAAATGGACTAAATGCACCAATAAAGAGACAGAGAGTGGCAGAAGGGATTAAAAAACATGATCTGCCTATGTGCTGCCTGCAAGAGACACATCTTAGACTTAGAAACAAAAAGAAGCTAAAGCTCAAAGGAAGGGAAAAAATATATCAAGCAAATAACAATCAAAAAAGAGCAGGAGCAGCAATATTAATTTTTGACAAAAGAGACTTTAAAGTTAAATCCATCATAAAGGATAAGGAAGGACACTATACAATGATTAAAGGGACAATATACCAAGAAGATATAACCATATTAAATATTTATGCACCCAATGACAGGGCTGCAAGATACATAAAACAAATTCTATCAGCATTGAAAACTGAGATAGCTCCACAATAATAGTAGGAGACTTCAACAGACAACATTTGGTGAAGGACAAGACGTCCAGAAAGAAGTTTAATAAAGATACAGAAGATCTAAATGCTACAATGAACCAACTTGACCTCATAGACATATACAGAACTCTCCACCCAACAGCAACCAAGTATACTTTCTTTTCTAGTGCCCATGGAACATTCTCTCGAATAGACCACATATTAGGTCATAAAGCAAATCTTAGCAAAATCCAAGACATTGAAATATTCCAAAGCATCTTCTCTGACCATAAGACCACAAAAGTGGAAATCAGTAACAGAAAAAGCAGGGAAAAGAAATCAAACACTTGGAAACTGAACAATACCCTGCTCAAAAAGGACCGGATTATAGAAGACATTAAGGATGGAATAAATAAATTCAGAGAATCCAATGGGAATGAAAACATTTCCTATCAGAACCTTTGGGACACAGCAAAAGCAGTGCTCAGAGGTCAACTTATGTCAATAAACGCACACAGACAAAAAGAAGAAAGGGCCAAAATCCAAGAATTATCCCTACAACTTGAACAAATAGAAAGAGAGCAACAAAAGAAACCCACAGGCACCAGAAGAAAGCTAAAAAAAAAAAATTAGAGCAGAACTAAGTGAAATAGAAAACAGAAAAACAATTGAAAGAATTAACAAAACCAAAAGCTGATTCTTTGAGAAAATCAACAGAATTATAAACCATTGGCCAAACTGACAAAAGAAAAAAATGAGAGGAAGCAAATAACCCAAATAAGAAAGGAGATGGGTGACATTACAACAGACCCAAATGAAATTAAAAGAACCAAATGAGATTACTATGAAAAAGTGTACTCTAACTAATTTAAAAACCTAGAAGAAATGGATGAATTCCTAGAGGCACACTACCTACCTAAGCTAACATAAACAGACTTAGAACAACTAAATAGAACCATAACAAAAGAAGAGATTGAAAAGATAATCAAAAAACTCCCAACAACAACAACAACAAAAGCCCTGGCTCAGGCAGCTTCACTGCAGAGTTCTACCAAACTTTCAGAGAAGAGTTAACGCCACTACTACTAAAGGTATTTCAGAGCACAGAAAAGGATGAAATACTCCCAAACTCATTCTATGAAGCCAGCATATCCCTGATTTCAAAACCAGGTAAAGACATCACAAAAAAAGAAAATTACAGACCTATATCCCTCATGAACGCAGATGCAAAAATCCTCAAGAAAATTCTAGCCAATAGAATTCAACAACACATGAAAAAAATAATTTGCCATGACCAAGTGGGATTCCTACCAGGTATGCAGCGATGGTTCAACATTAGAAAACAATTAAGTAATCCATCATATAAATTAAACAAAAGACAGGAATCACATAATTTTATCAATTGATGCAGAAAAGACATCTGACAAAGTTCAACACCCATTCATGGTAAAAACTCTCAGCAAAATAGGAATAGAAGGAAAATTCCTCAGCATAATAAAGGGCATTCATGCAAAGCCAATAGCGAAAATCATCCTAAATGGAGAGAGTCTGAAAGCATTCCCCTTAAGATCGGGAACCAAACAAGGATGCCCTTTACCACCACTCTTATTCAACATTGTGCTGGGGGTCCTAGCTAGAGCAATTAGGCTAGATAAAGAAATAAAGGGCATCCAGGTTGGGAAGGAAGAAGTAAAAGTATCTCTGTGTGCAGATGACATGATCTTATACACAGAAAACCTTAAGGAATCCTCAAGAAAACTACTGAAACTAACAGAAGAGTTCTGCAGAATATCGGGATACAAGATAAACATACAAAAATCAGTTGGATTCCTCTATACCAACAAAAAGAACACAGAAGAGGAAATCACCAAATCAATACCACTTGCAGTAGCCCCTAAGGAGATGAAATACTTAGGAATAAATCTTACCAGAGATGTAAAAGACTTAGACAAAGAAAACCACAAAACAGTTCTGCAAGAAACCAAAAGAGACCTACATAAGTGGAAAAACATACCTTGCTCATGGATAGGAAGATTTAACATTATAAAAATATCTATTGTACCAAAAGTGATCTTTAGATTTAATGCAATTCCAATCCAAATTCCAACGACATTTTTTAATGAGGTGAAGAAACAAATCACCAACTTCATATGGAAGGGAACGAGGCCCCGGGTAAGTAAGCCATTACTGAAAAAGAAGATCAAAGTTGGAGGTCTCAATCTACCTGATTTTAGAACCTATTTTACTGCCATAGTAGTCAAAACAGCCTAGTACTGGTACGACAGACACATAGACCAGTTGAAGAGAATTGAGAATCCAGACACAAATGCATTCACATAAGAGCAGTTGATATTTGACAAAGCCCCCACAACAGTTAAATGGGGAAAAGACAGTCTTTTTAACAAATGGTGCTGGCATAACTGGATATCCATTTGCAAAAAAAAAAATGAAACAAGACCCATACCTCACATCATGCACAAAAATGAACTCAAAATGGATCAAAGACCTAAATATGAAATCTAAAACAATAAAGATCATGGAAGAAAAAATAGGGACAATGTTAGGAACCCTAATACATGGCATAAACAGTATACAAAACATTACTAATAATGCAGAAGAAAAACTAGATAACTGGGAACTCCTAAAAATCGAACACCTATGCTCATCCAAAGACTTAACCAAAAGAGTATAAGGATTACCTACAGACTGGGAAAAGTTTTAAGCTATGACATTTCTGATCAGCGCCTGTGCTCTAAAATCTACATGATACTGCAAAAACTCAACTACAAAAAGATGAATAACCCAATTAAAAAACAGGCAAAACATATGAACAAACACTTCACTAAAGAAGACATTCAGGTAGCTAACAACAATGAGCTCAAGCATAATAACGAGTGTAAGGATGGCGCAGGACCGGGCAGTGTTTCGTTCTGTTGTGCATAGGGTGGCTATGAGCCGGAATTGACTCGATGGCACCTAACAACAACAACAACAGATACATGAGGAAATGCTCACGATTATTAGGCCATTAGAGAAATGCAAATCAAAAGTACAATGAGATTCCATCTCACGCCAGCAAGGCTGGCATTAATCCAAAAAACACAAATTCATAATTGTTGGCGAGGTTGTGGAGAGATTGGAACACTTATACACTGTTGGTGGGAATGTAAAATGGTACAACCACTTTGGAAATCCATTTGGTGCTTCCTTAAAAAGCTAGAAATAGAACTACCATAGGATCCAGCAATCCCACTCCTTGGAATCTATCCTAGAGAAATTAGAGCCTTTACACGAACAGATATATGCACACCCATGTTCATTGCTGCACTGTTTACAGTAGCAAAAAGATGGAAGCAACCAAGGTGCCCATCGATGGATGAATGGATAAATAAATTATGGTATATTCACATAATGGAATACTACGCATCGATAAAGAACAGTGATGAATCTGTGAAACATTTCATAAATGGAGAAATCCGGAAGGCATTATGCTGAGTGAAATTAGTCAGTTGCAAAAGGACAAATATTGTATAAGACCACTATTATAAGAACTTGAGAAATAGTTCAAACAGAGAAGAAAATATTCTTTGATGGTTATGAGAGCAGGGAGGGAGGGTGGTAGAGAGGTATTCACTAATTAGATAGTAGATAAGAACTACTTTAGGTGATGGGAAAGAAAACACATAATACAGATGAGGTCAGCACAACTGGACTAAACCAAAAGCAGTTTCCTGAATAAACTGAATGCTTCAAAGTCCAGCGTAGCAGGGGCGGGGGTTTGGAGACCATGGTTTCAGGGAACATCTTAGTCAATTGGCATAATAAAATGTATTAAGAAAACGTTCTGCATCCCACTTTGGGGAGTGGCGTCTGGGGTCTTAAACGCTAGCAGGTGGCCATCTAAAATGCATCATTTGGTCTCAACCCACCTGGACCAAAGGAGAATGAAGAACACCAAGGACACAAGGTAATTACGAGCCCAAGAGACAGAAAGGACCACATAAATCAGAGACTACATCAGCCTGAGACTAGAAGAACTAGATGGTGTTTTGCTACAACCAATGACTGCCCTGTCAGGGAACACAACAGAGAGCTCCTGAGGGAGTAGGAAAGCACTGGGATTCAGACCCCAAATTCATGTAAAAACAGACTTAATGGTCTGACTGAGATTTGAAGGACCCCGGTGGTCATGGCACCAGACCTTCTGTTGGCCTAGGACAGGAACCATTCCCAAAGCCAACTCTTCAGACAGGCATCGAACTGGACAATGGGATGGAGAGGGATGCTGGTGAGGAGTGAGCTTCTTGGATCAAGTGGACACTTGTGACTATGTTG
The DNA here is from genome assembly GCF_024166365.1 of Elephas maximus indicus. Lineage (NCBI taxonomy): Eukaryota > Metazoa > Chordata > Mammalia > Proboscidea > Elephantidae > Elephas > Elephas maximus. The sequence goes on from NC_064846.1 coordinate 87,717,381, forward strand.
GCACCTCCTGTCTGGAAGGGAGATGAGAGGGTAGAGGGGGTTAGAAGCTGATGAAATGGAAATGAAAAGAGAGAGTGAAGGGAGGGAGTGGGCTATCTCATTAGGGGGAGAGCAATTGGGTGTATGCAGCAAGGTGTATATAAGTTTTTGTGTGAGAGATGACTTGATTTGTAACTTTCACTTAAAGCACAATAAAATTTTTAAATATATATATATATTTGTAAAACAATATGCTAGAAACAAAAATAACATTTAGGAACAAAAATCCAGTGAGAAACCCACACACATATACACACATACACAATTAGCTGTAAATTGGGGCTAAATGTAATGTGTTTTAATTTACGCAGAAATAAAGTAATAGATTTGACTTGAACAGATTTGGGTATGGAACATACTTATCTTTTAAAAGGAAAAATTGTGAAATATTCTAAACAAAAGTGGACATGAAAAGGTTTCACCAAAGCCTTGCAGTAATTAAAATGGTACTCAATTTTGAGTACTACCAAGGCTCAGCTAACTGGAATACACCTCTAATGCTCAGGAGTTTTCTACTGTGGTCCATTTCTAGACCAAAAAAAGAAAGACAGAAAGAAAGAAAGAAAAGATCACAGGAAAACAAGTTGTTGTTAAAGAATTTTTAATAAAATTTCCAGATTCTTTTTCATATAACTTTCACATTTCATTTCTTCTTTTTGTCTCTGGTCTTAGACAATGATAAATGATGTTCAGGCAAGTGACACTCAGGCCTTGCAATATCCTCATTCAGCCAAATAAATAAAAGATATTCAATTATAACCAGTGTGTTGTTGTTGCTAGGGGTCATCAATTTGGTTTGATTCATAGTGACCCTATGCACAACAGAATGGCACACTGACAGGTCCTGACCCATCCTCACAGTTTTTGCTATGTCTGAGCCCATTCTGAAGCCACTCTGTCAATCCATCTCATCAGGGTCTTCCTCTTTTTTACTGAAACCCCTACTTTACCAAGCTTATGTCCTTCTTCAGGGACTGGTCCCTCCTGATAACGTGCCCAAAGTACATGTCATGCCATCCTCAATTCCACGGAGCACTGTGACTGTGCTTCTTCCAAGACAGACTGGCAGTCCATAGTACATTCGATATTCTTCGCCAATGCCATAACTTAAAGGTATCAATTCCTCTTCGATCTTCCTTATTCACTGTTCAGCTTTTGCATGCCTATGAGGTGATTGAAAATATCATGGCTTGGATCAGGGGCAACTTAGCCCTCAAAGTGACATCTTTGCTTTTCAACACTTAAAAGAGGTCTTTTGCAGCAGATTTGCCCAATGAGATATGTCATTTGATTTCTTGACTGCTGCTTTCATGGGCATTGATTGTGGATCCAAGTAAAATGAAATCCTTGACAACTTCAGTCTTTGCTTATCATGATGTTGCTTATTGTCCAGTTGTGAGCATTTTTGTTTTCTTTATGTTGAGATGCAGTCCATACTGAAGGCTGTAGTCTTTGATCTTCATTAGTATGTGCTTCAAGTCCTCTTCACTTTCAGCAAGCAAAGCTGTGTCATCTGCATAAGGTAGGTCATTAATGAGTCTTCTTCCAATCCTGATGCCTCCTTCTTCTTTACATACTCCAGCTTCTCGAATTATTTGCTCAGCATAGAAATTCAATAAGTATGGTGAAAGGATACAATCCTGACGCACACCTTTCTGGATTTTAAACCATGAAGTATCTTCTTGTACTGTTTGAATGGCTGCCTCTTGATCTATGTACCAGTTCCTCATGAGCACAATTAAGTGTTCTGGAATTCCCATTCTTCATAACGTTATTCATAATTTGACATGATCCACACAGTTGAATGCCTTTGCATAGCCAATAAAACACAGGTAAACACCTTTCTGTTATTCTATGCTTTCAGCCAAGATCCATCGGACATCAACAATGATATCCCTAGTTCCATCTCCTCTTCTGAATCTGGCTTGAATTTCCCTGTCGATGTACTGCTGCAACAGTTTTTGAATGATCTTCGGCAAAATTTTACGTGTGTGATATTAATGATACTGTTCGATTATTTTCACATTCTTTTGGATTACCTTTCTTTGGAATGGGCACAAGTATGTAGCTCTTCCAGTCAGTTGGCCAGATAGCTGTCTTCCAAATTTCTTGCATAGATGAGTGACCACCTCCAACACTGCATCTCTTTGTTGAAACATTTCAATTTGTATTCTGTCAATTCCTAGAGTTTTGTTTTTCACCAATGCCTTCAGTGCAGCTTGGACTTCTTCCTTCAATACCATCAGTTCTTGGTCATATGCTACCTCCTGAAATGATTGAACTTGGGCCAATTCTTTTTGGTATAATGACTCTGTGTATTCCTTCCTGCATCGTTCAATATTTTGCCCATAGAATCCTTCAACATTAGAACATGAGCCTTGAATTTTTTCTTCACTTCTTTCAGCTTAAGAAATTCTCAGTGTTCTTCCTCTTTGGTTTTCTAACTCCAGGTCTTTGCACATTTCATTATAATACTTTACTTTGTTTTCTCTAGCCACCCTTTGAAATCTTCTGTTCAGCTCTTTTACTTCATCATTTCTTCCATTCACTTTAGCTACTCTATGTTCAAGAGCAAGATAGGAGTCTCTTCTGATATCCATTTTGGTCTCTTTTTTCTTTCCTGCCTTTTTAATGATCTTTTGCTTTCTTCACGTATGATGTCCTTGATGTCATCCTACAACCCATCTGGTCTTCATTTATTAGTGTTCAATGCATCAAATCTATTCTTGAGATGGTCTCCAAGCAGCCACTGTACAATATCTATGCATGGGATATCTGCTATTGTCACTGTACAATATAAATGGGACTTCAACCATTTGGAAAGGTTATCAAAACCAAATTGAAAAGTTTTTTTTTCTTTCTTAAGCCTCAGTTAACCATAAAATTTTGTTATCAGAGATCCCCACATCAAGCATTCAACTTAATTGAAATACATTGTATACCAAAATGCTGCACTGACATACCAACACTTCAGCTTTGTTATCATATGAAGAAATTCGAATCATGTCAGGTGAAGGGAAGGACAACACACAATACAGGGGAAGTCAGCCCATCTGGACCAAAGCAAAAGCCAAGAAGCTTCCTGAACACAACCAAACACTCTGTGGGACAGAGTACCTGGGGCTGGGGTCTGGTGGCATAGTTTTGGGGGACATCTAGGTCAATGAGCATAACAAAGTTTGTTAAGAAAATGTTCTGCATCCCACTTTGGTGAGTGGTGCCTGGGGTCTTAAAACCTTGTGAGTGACTGTCTAAGATGCATTAATTAGTCCCAATCCACTTGGAGCAAAGGAGAATGAAGAACACCAAAGACACAAGGAAAATATTAGCCCAAGAGACAAAAGGGCCACATAAACCAGAGACTCCATCAGCCTGAGACCAGGAGGACTACATGGTGCCCTGCTACCATCAATGACTGCCCTGACAGGGAACACAACAGAAATCCCTGGACGGAGCAGGAGAAGAGTGTGGAGCAAAACTCAAAATCTTGTAAAAAGACCAGACTTAATGGTCTGACTGAGACTGGAAGAATCCCCAAGGCTATGGCCCCTGGAAGCTCTATTAACACAGAACTAAAACAATTCTTGAAGCCCCACTCTTCAGACAAAGATTAGACTGGATTATAAAACATAAAATAATACTTGTGAAGAGAGAGTTTCTTAGTACAATCAGGTACACGAGACCATATGGGTGGCTCCTGTCTGGAGGCAGGATGAGAAGGCAGGAAGGGACAGGAACTGGTTGAATGGACACAAGAAACTCCAGGTGGAAAGGGAGAGTGTGCTGTCTCATTGTAGGGATTGTAACTAATGTCACATAACTTGAGCTGTAAACTTTCACCTAAAGAACAATTTAAAAAAAAGCACCACTGTGCTTAGAATTACTGAAGCATCTAAAACCAAGAAACCAAAATGTGATGGTTAAGATTGTGTGTTAACTTGGCTGGGCCATGATTCTCAGTTTTTATATGGAATCTGCTGTGAGTTGAAAAGGCATTTCCATGGGGGTGTGGTCTGCATCAGAATATAAACAGATGTTCTGGCTTTTTGCTCTCTCTGGATCCTGTGGCTGCCTCCTGTTTGTCTGACCTCCAGTTCTTGGAACTTGAGCTATCAGCTTATCTGCCGGTCTTGGGATTTGTTGATCTTCACAGCCTGTTAGTGGAGCCCTGCTCTCCGACCTGCCAATCTTGGGTTCACTACGTGAATCAGGAGAAGCCTCTATCTTGACCCACGGACTTGGGATGTTCCAGTCTCTACAATCACATATTTTGTTGAGGATTTTCGCATCTATAGATTCAAGGAATATTCAACTATAGTTTTATTTTTCTCATGGCGTCTTTGTTTTGCTTTGGTATCAGTGTAATGCTATTCTTATAGAACGAATTAGTAAGTGTTGCCTCCTCTTCTATTTTTTGTAAAAGTTTTACAAAGACTGGCATCACTTCTATAAATGTTTGATGGAATTTCCCAGTGAAGCCATCTGGTCTATGGCTTTTTTTTGGGGGGGAGGGGGTTTGAATACTGATTAAATATCTTCACTTGCTATAGGTCTGTCTATTGAGATCTTCTAGTTCTTTTGGAGTCAGTGTAGAAAATGTATGTGTTTCTAGAAATTTGTCCATTTCTTCTAGATAATCTATTTTGTTAGCATACAATTGTTCATGGTATTCTCCTGTCATTGTGTTTTATTTCTGTGGGGTCAGTTTAATGTCCCAAATGTTATTTCTGATTTTATTTTCTTTTATTGCATTTTTCTTTGTCAGTCCAGTTAAAGAATTTGTTGATTTTATTGATATTTTCCAAACAACGATGACGACAACAACAACTTTTGCTTTCCTTGTTTTTTTTCTATTGCTTTTCTATTCTCTGCTCTGATCATCGTTATTTCTTTTCTAGTTGTTTTAGGGCTTGGTTTGCTCTTCTTTTTCTACTTTCTCAAGTTTTTTAGTTGGGCCATTCATTTATGGTCTTTCTTATTTTTAACATAGGTGTTTACAGCTATACATTTGTTTCTGAGCACTGTTTTTTGAAGTGTCCAATAAATTTTGTTATGTTGCATTTTATTTTCATTTGGCTCTATTTTCCAATTTCTCCTTTGATTTCTTCCTTGATTCATTTGTTGCTTAATAGCATGTTGCTCAATTACTATATGTTTGTTGTGTCTATAGGGTCACTATACGGTCGCTATGAGTTGGAATCTACTCGATGGCACTGGGTTTGGTTTGGGTTTTTTTTTGTTGTTGTTGTTGTGTACTTTCCAGCTTTCTTTTTGGTGTTATTTTCTCATTTCATACCATTGTGGATGGAGAAAATACTTCATGTGATTTCAATCTTTTTAAATTTATTGAGACTTGCTCTTTGATCTAGCATGTGGTCTGTCCTGGAGAATGATCCATGTATACTAGAGAAAAATGTATATTGTGCTATTTTTGAGTGGAGTGTTCTATATATGTCTAGCCTAGTTGGTTTATAGTGTCATTCAGGTCTTCTGTGTCCTTATTTATCTTCTTCTAGATGTTCTGTCCATTATTGAGTGTGTTGTATTGAAGTTTCCAACTATTATCGTAGAGTTCTCTATTTCTCCCTTCAATTCTTTCAGCTTTTGCTTTATGTAGTTAGATATTCCAAAGTTATATATTTATAAAAAAAAACCAGTGCCATCGAGTTGATTCCGACTCATCTACAATTTTATATAGATTATATATATAATTTATATGTGTGTGTATATATATAAATATATATATATATATATAAAATTGTCAGGACTTCTTGATGAATTGATCCTTTTATCATTACATACTGTCCTTTGTCTCTTATAAAAGATTTTTATTAAAGTCTATTTTGTCTGATATTAAGATTGCCACCCCATTCACTTTTGATTGCCGTTTGCATGGAATATATTTTCCATCCTTTCACTTTCAATTTATTTATGTCCTTGGGCCTAAGATGTTTCTCTGGTAGGCAGTATATAGGTGGGTCTTGTTTTTATTATTTTTTTAATCTATTCTGCTACTCTCTGCATTTTGACTGAAGCATTTAGCCCAATTACACTCACTGTGCATACTGCCATCTTGTTCGTTTTTTGTGTGCCTTATACCTTTTTGTCTCTTATTCCCTCTAGTGCTACCAAATTTGTGTTTCATTGCTTTTTTGTTTGTTTTTTACATTAAGCCATTTTGATTCCCTCTTCTTTCATTTTGTGTATTTTCTCTCTCTCTCTATATTATATATATATATATATATATAATCATGGATATTATATTAAACATCTTGCTTTTATAACAGTCTGGGTTAAATTGATACCTACTTAACTTCAGTAACATACAGAGAATATATACCCATACAGTTCCTTCCCCCACTTATGTTGTTCTTATTACCAGTTACATCTTTATACATTACGTACAATGTAACATAAAAATATACTTATTTTTGTACATTTGTCATTATAAGGCAGAAAGGATACAACATTTTGAATTATCAAATAAGAATACTGTAAAACTTGCCCTTATGTTTTCTCAGTCAATTACCTTTTATGAGAATTTTTCTTTCTATATGCACTTTGAATCACTTTCTACTGTCCTTTCCTGTGTGAAAGACTCCATTTAGCATTCCTTGTAGGACTGGTCTAGTGTATATGAACTCTCTAAACTTTTGTTTGTCTGGGAATGTCTAAACTTTTCCCTCATTGTTTAAGACAATTTCTTCTGATAGAGTATTCTTAGTTGCCACTCTATTTTTTTCAGCATTTTAAATATGTCATTCCATTCCCTTCTGGTCTCCAGGGTTTATGAGGAGATATCAGCATTTAATCTTACCGAGGTTCCTTTACAGGTGAACATTTGCTTCTCTCTTGCTGTTTTCAGGATTCTCTCTTTATCTTTAGTTTTTGAGAACCTGATTATAATTTTTCTCAGTGTGGATCTCTTTGGGTTTATCCTACTGGGAGTTCACTGAGCTTCTTGGATTTTTAGGTTTAGGTCCTTCTTCAGATTTGACAAATTTTCTGCCATTATTTCTTCAAATATCCTTTCTGTACCCCTTTCTCTCTTCTCCTTCTGAAATTCTCCCGGTGCTTATGTTTGTTCACTTGATGTCTCATAGTTCCCTTAAACTGTGTTCAGAGTTGAGCTTTTCCCTTGTTGCTCTTCAGCTTCCAAAATTTTGATTATGTTACCTTCTAGTTTACTGAATCTTTCTTCTGCCTGTCAATGCTGTTGTTCAAGCCTTCCATTGAGTTTCTCATTTCAGTTATTGTCTTTCAGTGCCAGTATTCTTGCTTACTTTTTATAGTGTCTATTTCTTTATTGAAATCTTTATTGTTTTCCTGATTTCATTTAGTTCTTTTTCTGTGTTTTCATCTAGTTCTTTTAGCTTGTCTAAAATTTATGTACTATAGTCTTCCAATTTTTTCATTATTTGGGCTTCCATAGATACAAAGTCTCTCCCTTTGTCTTGTTCATTTTGGTGAGCCATAGTTTCCTTTTTTTTTTTTAGTATGTCTTATAATTTTTTGTTGGATCCTGGACATTAGAATTTTACAATATGTTAGCTTTGCTGATTCTCCCCAATATTTCTTTCTTTTTCTTTTCTTTTTTTTTTTTTTTGACAGCATTGTGTTCTGCAATAAAACCTTAGGTGGACAAAGCCTTCAAACTTTTCTTGTTCCTTCCTCTGCCTCTTTGTTATAATGCCCTTTCAGACAGTTCACACCAGGCTTCAATCTTTCGGAAGCTGTCAAGCAGAACAGAGAACATATACTAGTCTATCTGTCCATCAGAGCATGCAGCCTTTATTCTTTGGTTATCTCTATATCTTTTGCTTTGCTACATTTACATCTTTTTTGTGACACTGTAACTGATCAAGCAGTACAGACTAAATAAATCACTGACATGATTTGAAGTCATCCCATTCCTGCTTGAAGCTTTCTTCCCCACTCTGTAAGGGCTCACATATCGCATAACCAGAGATTGGGTCCCTTTTGCCTGCTCATACAAGCCACTGGTGAACTGGAATTGCAGCCACCATCTGTCAGGGGCATTGGGAGAGGGAAGAGGCAGGCTCCAACCAAATGATCCACCAGGGAGATCTATTCTGTTGATTTTGGTTGAGGCTTAGGACCTTTATGTACAGACAAGCCATGTTTACTGGGTGTGTGGTTTCCATGAGAGCCATCAGTCTATATGCCACTCTACAGCTGTCCATGGGTCTGTAGCACCAAAAGGGGGGTGGGGACCATTGATGGGACAGTTCTACCTTATGGGTCTCATCGTTGACCTTGGTTCCTTCTGCAGGTCTTTGCTGCAGTCCTCTGCCCAAGAATCATAGTCCCTATGGCGAGGCACAGTTTTCTTATTGTATTTCTTGTTGATCTTGTGTGTGTGTGTGGGGGGGGGGAGTCAGGCACCTATACCTGCTCATGTGCCATTTTTCCTGAAGTCTTCAAGTTTTCTGATTTTTAGGAGTAAATTTGGGCAATTTATTTTTTAATATGAAAATGCCTAATTTAATGAAACTTCATAATTAGCACAGTATTATTTAGTTTTGTGGTTAATTATTGTGTATAATAATTTTATAATCATATAGTTAATTGGTGGCCCAGCAGTTAAGAGCTTGGCTGCTAACAAAAGGTCAGCAGTTCAAATCCACCAGCCACTCCTTGGAAACCCTATTGGGCAGTTCTACTCTGTCCTGTAGGGATGCTATGAGTTGGAATCAACTTGATGGCAATGAATTATAGTTAATTAGCATCTAGTGTTCTCATATGTTTTAAGAGGGAGCTTTAATATATAAATAGGAGGCAGAAAATTCAATGGTCCTCTTCTTTGAATGATAAACTAAAGCCTTAAAATCAAACACTGACTCTGAAATAACTTCTCTCAAATACACTATAACAAAATTCAAAGAAATAATTTACACCCACTCAAACCACCTGAAATCTAACCTCTTTGTTGAAAAAATGCAAGATGTTTTAAGCCATTGTTTTAGACTATTATATCTGTGTCAATGACTTAATTGATAGCCTCTAAGAAGGTAAATACAGCACTATGGGAAATACCAGAGGAGGATTTAAATACTCTAGCTATGCAAAATGTTTAAAATGGTCTTGAAAAGTTATGGAAAAAGTAGGTCATTTCAGAAGCCTTTCCTTAAGGCTAGATTGGAAAAAGATTCAAAACTCTACACAAAATGAAGAAGAATCAAAAGGAGAACTGAGAATAGACTTAAGGGAGTGATGTCACCTAAAATGGCAGAGCAAAGAGATCCATGGCCCCATCCCTCCACAAAAGCAACTAATAAGCTGGAAAAATATCAAAATCAACTTTGATAGAATGCTGAAATCCACTAAAAATTTTAAAACAGAGGAAAGCTTAGTGAAGAAAGATGCTGCTCATTGCAATGAGAGCACTGTGGCATTTTAAATCGCTCACCTACCATAGCCCAGTTCACACATCAGCAGCAGTAATGAAGGTGAAGCCTGCATTCCTAGTGTAGGTTGCTAGTGCAAGAAGATGCATATGTATCTTATTCTCAAATAATTATGGTTGTGTTGTTTTTAGCTCTCTGGCAGCTCCCTGAAGTACCAATGCAAGGGCTTGCCTTCATTTGCCTAACTAAACAATTGTTCCCAGGGTTGTGGCATTTTCCCAGGTGGCATTTGCCAAAAGCATTTAAAGGAAAAACTAGAGTGGGACATCAGAAAGATGGTAGAGGAAGAAGCTCCATGTTCCCATTCACCCACAGAAACACAAAAAAAACAAACAAAAAAAAACCTGAAAATGTCAGAATTAATCTTGTCAGAACTCTGGTAAACACTCCAAGGTTCAAGTGAATACTAAATCAAGAAAAAAGGCAATTTCAAAATGGCCGAAACACTTAGTGTTTTTTTTTTGTTTGTTTGTATTTTACCCTGCCCTCTCCTCAGCTCTGCAACCAGCTTGAAGCAGTAGCAAGTGTTTCCAGCTTGAGACTCTAGTCCCTGCTTCCAGAGGGAACAGAACACTTATCACATATTATGTTTGTCTACACTCAGGTGCCAGGTGGTAACCTAGAAGATTGAAACAAAGTGATTATCATTGTGTTATCTATCTCTGAACTCATACAGGGTAGAAAAGCAGCAGATATTGCCTGAAATGCTATAAGGAAAACATAACTGCTTGGGGCAAAGCAATGCAATTGAGACATAAAATAGAACACCTAAGACCAAGGACAAAGAAACATTCAAAATCACCCAAATACAAAGAGAAATCTAGAAAGCCACATGCACTCCCAGGGAAAGATATAATCTCAGAAAAAACTAAGAAAACACTTAGAACACAATTCAATCCGTAACACTGTTTCATTTATTTTTGCTTTAAGGTATATTTTATTTATTTAAATTTACCCTAAAAAATTACAAAACTACCATATATTCACTGTGAAATGATACATATGTGTAAGAAATAATTAATAATCATTTATCATTCCATCTTGTTCACCCTCCTCAGCCAGTCCCATTCCAGTGATTGAAGTTCACAGTATTGTGTGTCCTTCCATATGTTCACCATGTTTATTCAAACGTACACGTGTATTGTTTTTTATCGTGATAAAAATACATATAACAAAACATTTGCCAATTCAACAATTTTTACATGTACAATTCAGTGACACTGATTATGTTCATCATGTTGTGTAGCCATCACCACTATTCTTTTCCAAATTATTCCACCATCATTAACAGAATAAATTACTCTTGATCATGGTGCATAATCCCTTTAATATGATGTTCCATTTGGTTTGCTAGTATTCTGTAGAGGATTTTGCATCTACATTCATAAGGGCTATTGGGTGGTAGTTTTCTTTTCTTGTGATGTCTTTTTCTGGATTTGGTATCAGAGTAATGCTGGCCTCAACGAGTGAGTTAGGGAGTGTTAGCTCTTCAATTTTCGGGAGCGTTTGATAAGTAACGATGTTAATTTTTCTTTAAATGTAGAATTCATCAGTGAATCCACGTGATTCTGGATTCTTTGTTGGGAGATTTGTGATAATGGATTCAATCATTTTACTTGTTTTAGATTTGTTCGGATTTTCTATACCTCCTTGATTCATTTTGGGTAATTTGTTTCTAGGAATTTGTTTATTTCATCTAAGTTATTTAATATTTTCATGTGCAATTGTTCATCATGGTCTTTTACAAGACTCTTCATTTCTGTATTCTGTAAGGATGACAATAATGTACCCACTTTCATTTCAGAATTTAGCAACTTGTGTCTGCTTTCTCGCTCTATCTCTCTCACTCTCTCTGTTTTTGGTCAGTCAAAGTTTAGTTTTGTCAATCTAGTTTGCTTGTCAATTTTGTTCAAACTTTTGGTTTTGTTTATTTGTTTTATTGTTTTTCTATTCCATATTTAATTTATCTCTGCTCTCATCTTTGCTGTTACATTTCTTCTGGTAGCTTTGGACTTTGCTTGCTCGTTCTTCTTTTGTAGTTCCTTGAGTTGTAAAGTGAGGTTATTGACTTAGGATCCTTCTTCTATCTTAAGGTAAGCTTTTCCCACTATAAATTTCCCTCTGAACACTGCCTTTGCTGCATCCTGTAAGTTTTGCTATATTGTGCTTTTGTTTTCATTCAACTCTGAGTATTTTCTGATTTCTTCTTTATGAATTTGTCATTTAATAGTGTATTGTTTAATTTCCACCCATTTGCTTATTTTCCAGTTTTCCTTCTATTAATAGTTTCTAGTTTCATTCCATCGTGGTCAGAGAAGGTACCTTTTGTATGGTTTCAATCTTTTAATGTATTGAGTATTGCTTTGTGACCTAATATATGGTATGTTCTGAAGAATGATCCATGGGCACTAGAGGGGAATGTATATCTGCTATTGCTAGGTGGAGTGTTCTATATGTCTGTTTGGCATAGTTGGTTTATGTTGTTGTTTGGTGCCATTGAGTTGGCTCTGACTCATAAGGACCTTATGTACAACAGAACGAAAATGTGCCCAGTCCTGTGCCATCCTCAGAATCATTACTATTTGAGCCCATTGTTGCAGCCCACTGTGTCAATTCACCTCACTGAGTGCCTACATCTTTTTCACTGACCCTCTGCTTTACCATGCATGATGTTCTTCTCCAGTGATTGCTCTCTTCTGATGAATGTCCAAAGTAAATGAGATGAATTCTCACCATTCTTACTTCTAAGGAGCACTCTGGCTGTACTTCTTCCAGAACAGATTTGTTTGTTCTTCTAGCAGTCCATGGTATAGCCCATATTCTTCACCAACAGAATTTGAACGTGTCATTCTTCTTTGGTCTTCTATTTTTATTATCTAGTTTGTATGCATGTGAAGTGATGGAAACTACCAGGTCAGGCACACCTTAGTCATCAAAATGATGTCTTTGATTTTTCACACTTTAAAGAAGTCTATTGCTACAGATTTTCCCAATGTAGTATGTTATTTAATTTCTTGAATGCTGTTTCCATGGGCGTTGATTGTTGATCGAAGAAGAATGAAATCATTGACAACTTCAATTTCTTCATCATTTATCATGATGTTCTTTGCTGATCCAGTTGTAAAGATTTTCATTTTCTTTATGTTCAGATGTAATCCATACCAAAGACTGTAGTCTTTTACCTTCATAAGTAAGTGCTTCAAGCCATTTTCACTTTCAGCAAGCAAGATTGTCATTTGTATATCTCGGGTTATTAATGAGTCTTCCTCCAATCCTAATGCCACTTTCTTCTTCATATAGCCCAGCTTCTTGGATTATTTGTTCAACATACAGATTGAATAAGTAAGGTGAAAGAATATAACCCTGCCACACACCTTTTCCAATTTTAAACTACACAGTATCCCCTTGTTCTGTTTGAATGACTGCCTCTTGATTCATGAACAGGTTCCACATGAGCACTATTGTGTGTTCTGGAATTTCAATTCTTCACAATGAAATCCATAATTTGTTACGATCTGCACAGTCGAATGCCTTTGCATGTCAATAAAACACAGGTAAACATCTTTCCGGTATTTTCTGCTTTCAGTAAAGATCCATCTGATATCTTTTGTACCGTGCCCTCTTTTGAATCTGGCTTGAATTTCTGGTAGGTCCCTGACGATGTATAGCTGCTGCCTTTTTAAAATTTGGTTTATGGTGTTGTTCAATTCCTCTATTTCTTTATTGATCTTCTTTCTAGACTTTTTTTATCCATTATTGAATGTGCTGTATTGAAGTCTTCAACTGTTATTGTAGAACAGCTCATTTCTCATATCAAATTTGTCAGCATTTGCTTTATATATTTTGGGGATCTGAAGCTATATATATATATATATATTATACACATATACATATATACCTGTGTGTGTATATACATATGTATATGTATATACAATTGACTTATTTTCTTGATATATTGACCCTTTTACCATTATATAATGTCCTTCTTGTTTCTCGTAATGCATTTTGACTCTAAGTCTATTTTGTCTGATATTAAAATTGCCACACCACTTTCTTTTGATTACTATTTGCATGGAATATTTCCCCACTTTCATTTTCAACCGATTTCTGTCTTTGTGCCTAAAGCAAGTCTTTTAGAAACAGCATATAGTTGGGACATGTTTTTTTTTGTTGTTGTTTTGTTTTAATCCGTTTTGCTATTCTCTGCCCTTTGATTAGGGTGTTTAACCACTTTACATTCACAGTAATTACTGATAAGGGATGACTTACTTCTGCTACTTTGTTACTTGATTTTTGGGTGTCATATATCTTCTGCATCCCTTATTTCTTCCAGTAGTGCCTTTTTATTTTTATTTATTTTTAGTGAACAATTTTATTTCCCTTCTCCTTTCCTTTTGTGTAATTTTTTTATTTTTACTTTTTGTGGTTAACGTGAAGATTATGTTTAACAAATAACCTTGTTTAAATTGATACCAACTTAGCTTCAGTAACATACAAAAATTCTATTCCTATATTGTTCTCCCCATTTATGTTTCTGTTACCAACTATTCCATTTTTATACATTATGTGCCCTGTAACATAAGTTTATACTTTTTTATGCATTTGTCATTATAACACATGAAAAACATAATAATTATATTTACCAACCAAAAATACATCAAAGCTGATCCTTATACTTGCCAAGATGTTTACTTTAATGGGTACCTTTTTTTGTCATTCTGTATTGTGGTGTTGGCAAAGAATATTGTACACACCATGGACTGCCAAAAGAATGAACAAACCTGTCTTGGAAGAAGCACAACCAGAATGCTCCTTAGAAGCAAGAATGGCGACACTACGTCTCACGTACTTTGGACATGTTATCAGAAGGGACCAGTCCCTGGAAGAGGACATCATGCTTGGTAAAGTAGAGGGTCAGCGAAAAAGAGGAATTTCTTAAACAAGATGGATTGACACAGTGGCTGCAACAATGGTCTCAAGCATAAAAACTGTTGTGAGGATGGTGCAGGATCAGGCAGTGTTTCATTCTGTTGTATATAGGGTCACTATAAGTTGGAATCGACGTGACAACACCTAAGAGCAACAACAGCAGTTTGTATCTGGTAAACAACAACAAGGAGCCCTGTTGGCATAGTGATTAAGAATTTGCCTGGGAACCAAAAGGTGGGCTGTTCAAACACACCAGCTGCTCCTCAGAAAGAAGATGTGGCAGGCTGCTTCCATAAATATTACAGCCTCGGAAACCCTATGGGGCATTTCTTCTCTGTCTTATATGAGAGCTATGAGTTGGAATTGACTCAAGGGCAATAGGTTTGGTTTTATTTATTTTTTAACTAACAACGGTTGATACCTTTAAAAGCATCAACATCTTTTGAGTTTTGTGGATATTTTATAAGTTTGGAGAATATATTAAAAATGTATCTGGTGTTGGACCTGGGGCTTCTAGATTTTTTTTTTTTTGGTCTCTTTCCCGTCATCAAAAACAACCTGGAGGATTTTCTTTTTTTTTTTGGTCTACAGTGAGGCTGAACAACCATTGGCCACTAGAGGGCAACAAAAGATCAGAACCTGTTTAAAAACATGCTGGGTACATACAGGATCAGTTGTCTTTTAAGAGCAACTGAAAGAAACATATTGACATACCATTTTAGGACTTTGAGGAACGGGTCCTGGACTGGCCTGAAGCGCAGAAGAATGGGGGGGGGTCACAGTTTAGAAGCATAATAAAATTCCTTTAGCTCAAAAGATCTGTAATAAATAAAACAAGGAATTAAGCAATGTATTTAATGGTTTTAAGAAACAGTAGCCTGATCCAGGAATCCAAGTCTCAGGCAAAATTATTTTGTTACTCAGGTTATTAAAAGTAAAGTTGTAGTGAAATCCAAGCACAAATGAAGAAATAACAGAATTAGGACAGAAGGTGCCAAGCGAACAAATGGCTGGGCCATGCAATGTTGTTCCAACACAGTATGAGAGAACTCCACCTCTTTTTAAAGCAGTGACAGTTTAAAGAGTGAATTTCTAAGTCACAGTTTAAAGAGTAATGAACCTAGGTGATTGTATGTGAGTTGACACTCTTCTGTCATCAGGTCTATACCTGAGGAATAGTGGAATCTTTATTTAGTGGGGTATATTTTGTGAAAATCAATGAGAAAAATGTAAAACATTTAAGTAGGATGCAAACCCCACAGAAATGAGTCTGATATTTAAGGCTCATCCCTTCCTTTGGTAAAGAAGGTATTTATTGTATTTGACCCCAGTAGTACCAGGAACACAAAACTATCAGACCAGTTTATATCAGGAAATGCTATGTTCAGTATCAGGGGTGAGTGGTAGGCAATGTGAGTGGAACCTATAATTGACATGAAAGAGGAATATAGCAGCCACGTGTCAGTTTCTTCATTTTTTGGCTGCTAAAAGCCACTTCCTTCCTGATAGCATTCCTGTTTCCTTGTGGAGATTTACCTCTTCCCAATCACATGTAATCTTGGCATGGGGATAATTCCCTGCACCCATCCCACGCTGCCAAACTCCATGCCTCTGTCTATGTAAGTTGAGAGGATCAGGAGTTTGGACACATGACCTAAGTTCAGCCAATTAAAAGTCCTCTCTCTGGATTTTAAATTTTAAGAGAAAGTAACAACATCAGGACACATATTCGCACACGTTCTTTATCACAGCAGCAGCCATGGCGGTGATGGCAATGGAAGTGGCAACTCAACAATATTTTCTGAACAGAAGGACCATTCTACAAAATGGTTGTTTTTCATTTCCTACTTCCAGCTTCCTCAGATCTTCCTGATTTTTCTATTCTTTCATCAATTCTGTGACACAGAATCCTTTTGATAAATACAATTTTGCTTAAGTTTGTCAGAATTGCTTTCTGTTGCTTGCCACCAAGTGTCCTAATTAATATTAAAAAAATTAATATTAGAATATTCTAAATGGAAGCATATAAGCAAACAAATTTAGATTTAAAATGAGAAGACATTTTATTATTTTGACCACATAGTCCATAATAAGTAGCCTTTGTTCTAAGTTGTTGTGATACCAAAAACCAAACCCATTGCCGTTGAGTCGATTCCGACTCATAGCAACCCTATAGGACAGAGTAGAACTGCCCCATACGGTTTCCAAGGAGTGCCTGGTGGATTTGAACTGCTGACCTTTTGGTTAGCAGCCATAGCTTTTAAGCACTATGCCACCAGGGTTTCACTAACCACCTATGGATGAGGGAGAGAGAGCAGATAACATTTCATGATGTATGTGGCCTCCTAGGCGGTGTATTATGCAACTCCTGGAAGAATCATTCACATAGACTGCAATGTGAATGGCACTCCCTAGCTGTTGCACAGTTTGGTGGATATAATAAAAAAGACATCATATATTTGCAAAACTTCAAACAAACTGCACTCCTAAAATATCACCTGATGTGGGCTTTTATAAAATTCAGAAGGTGTCCTCAATGGGTAACTTACATAGGGAATGAAGAGGTCTGTCATCGTTAATATATCAAACCAACATGGAGATGATACCATAGTATGAAATGCAGGGTACTGTGTAGCCAAGCACAAGAATACAAGTGCCTATTAAATTTGGAGCCCTGGTGGCACAGTGGTTAAGAGCTGTGGCTGCTAACCAAAAAGCTCAGCAGTTTGAATCCACCAGCTGCTCCTTAGAAACTCTATGGGGCAGTTTTCCTCTGTCCTATAGGGTGGCTATGAGTCAGAACTGACTTGATGGCAAAGGATTTGGTTTTTGGTTTATTAATATTGGAGCAGGTGGAAAGGGTCAAAAGTATTTTCAAAAACCCTTCCAGCTTTTCTGGGTACTGAGTAATTAAGTCAATGTATTATGCCTCTTAGGGTCAGACCTGGACCCATTAACTGTCAAAAAACAGTGTTTACTGTCTTAAAGAAGCTTATATCATGGCGAGGAGTGTTATACATCATAAAAGCAGTATTTCCTGCATGAAAGTAATAAATATGCTGGAATGAAAGTATCACAGGTGAAAGACAAGGACTGTCAGGAAGAGACTTCACTTGACACTAAATAGCACTTATACATAGAATTTGGGTTCTGTATAAATGAACCAGAGAAAAATGAACCTGAGGTATCTTAAAGTTTCAACCAGTAATATATAACATGGCTCTACTCTGTCCTATAGGATTGCTATGGGTCGGAATGGACTCAACAACGTGTAGAGATCCTGCCAGAGGGGATGGCGTGGACCCGGGTAGGCTGTGCACCAATAGTTCTCTAACAGAGTGGCATGGCACAGCCTGCCGAGAAGAGGTGGGGAGCTCATATGGGGCTAGGTGGGTGGGAAAAGGAAAGGAAGGAAGGAATAGAGAGAGTAGAAACTGAAAAATAAAATAGGGCGCTGAGGGAGCCTGCCAGCCATGAGGTGCAGATCCGAAGTGACCATGCCCTGGTGACTCTAGTGTAGTGGTGTGGCACAGCCTGTCAATAAAGTGACGGGAAGGCACATGGAGCTAGCTGGGTGGGAGAAAGGAAAGGAAGGAAGGGAGAGTGGGAGAAGCAACAAAAAAGGCAAAAACAAACAAAAAAATGGCCCCGAAGGGGCCAGCCAGTGAGGAAGGGGTGGACCTATGTGGCAGTAAACTGCTGAACAACCTTGACCTGTTTTAAAGTGGTGGAGGCTACATATAGGGAAGAAGCATGGGGGATGGAAAAGCTTGTATCCCTGGTTACTGGGTGCTCTGTCTCCTGTTGGGAGCTCCATGAAGTTGCCCTTGCATACTCCCAGTCTGTGTTCCTTGGTGGCTGTACTCCAAGACGGCAAACCCCTGCCACTTCAGCAGGTAAAGGACCTTCATTCCATAGCTCTCCTCATTCTCTGTTCTCTGTCATTTTCTTATTGCATTTCGTGCTTGGTTGAGTTCTTTATTCCTTCATTTGATGCTTAGGATT
The DNA here is from genome assembly GCF_024166365.1 of Elephas maximus indicus. NCBI lineage: Eukaryota > Metazoa > Chordata > Mammalia > Proboscidea > Elephantidae > Elephas > Elephas maximus. Next base: position 87,735,782 of record NC_064846.1, read on the forward strand.
CCAGGATTGACTTTTGTATCTGTTTTACTTCGATTTTTGGGTCTTTGTTGCAAAGAGACAGCATGGTGCTTCTGTCTACAATGAGATCTTGGCTGCACCTCATGTAGTTTCATTTCTGGACTGCCCCTTCCAAAGGCATTGATTGCGTGTTGTTGTTAGGTGCCGTCGAGTTGGTTGCAACTAATAACAACCCTACGCACAACAGAACGAAACACTGCCTGGTCCTGAGCCATCCTCACAATTGTTGTTATGCTTGAGCTCATTGTTGCAGCCACTGTGTCAATCCACCTAGTTGAGAATTTTCCTCTTTTCCGCTGACCCTGTACTCTGCCAAGCACGATGTCCTTCTCCAGGGACTCATCCCTCCTGACAACATGTCCAAAGTATGTAAGACACAATCTCGCCATCCTTGCTTCTAAGGAATATTCTGGTTGTACTTCTGAGACAGATTTGCTCGTTCTTTTGGCAGCCCATGGTATATTCAATATTCTTCACCAACACCACAATTCAAAGGAGTTGACTCTTCTTCAGTCTTATTCATTGTCCAGCTTTCTCATGCATATGATGTGATCGAAAATACCATGGCTTGGGTCAGGTGCACCTTAGTTTTCAAGGTGACATCTTTGCTCTTCAACACTTTAGCGAGATCCTTTGCAGCAGATTTACCCAATGCAATGGGTCTTTTGATTTCTTGACTGCTGCTTCCATGGTTGTTGATTGTGGATCCAAGTAAAATGAAATCCTTGACAACTTCAATCTTTTATCTGTTTATCATGATGGTGCTCACTGGTCCAGTTGTGAGGATTTTTGTTTTCTTTATGTTGAGATGCAGTCCATACTGAAGGCTGTGGTCTTTGATCTTCATCAGTAAGTGCTTTAAGTCCTCTTCAATTTCAGCAGGCAAGGTTGTGTCATCTGCATAACGCAGGTTGTTAATGAATCTTCCTCCAATCCTGATGCCCTGTTTTTCTTCATATAGTCCAGCTTCTCGGATTATTTGCTCAGCATACAGATTGAATAGGTATGATGAAAGAATTCAACTGTGATGCACATCTTTCCTAACTTTAAACCAATCAGTATCCCTTTGTTCTGTCCGAACAATTGCCTCTTGATCTATGGAAAGGTTCCTCATGAGCACAATTAAGTGTTCTGGAATTCCCAGTCTTCACAATGTTATCCTTAGTTTGTTATGATCCACATAGTCAATGCTTTTGCATAGTCAATAAAACATAGGTAAACATCCTTCTGGTATTCTCTGCTTTCAGCCAGGATCCATCTGACATCAGCAATGATATCCCTGGTTCCACGTCGTCTTCTGAAACCGGCCTGAATTTCTGGCAGTTCCCTGTCGAAATACTACTGCAGCCGTTTTTGAATGATCTTCAGCAAAATTTTGCTTGTGTGTGATATTATCGATATTGTTCTATAATTTCCACATTCAGTTGGATCACCTTTATTGGGAACAGGCATCAACATGGATCTCTTCCAGTTAGGTGGCCAGGAAGCTGTCTTCCATATTTCTTGGCATAGACGAGTGAGCACCTCCAGTGCTGCATCTGTTTGTTGAAACATCTCGATTGATATTCCATCAATTCCTGGAGCCTTGTTTTTCACCAATGCTAGAGCAGTTTGGGCTTCTTCCTTCAGTACCATCCGTTCCTGATCATATGCCACCTCTTGAAATGGTTGAACATCGACTGATTCTTTTTGATATAATGACTCTGTGTATTCCTTCTATCTTCTTTTGATGCTTCCTGTGTCATTTAATATTTTCCCCATGGATTCCTTCACTATTGCCACTAGAGGCTTGAAGTTTTTCTTCAGGTCTTCCAGCTTGAGAAATGCTGAGCGTGTTCTTCCCTTTTGGTTTTCCATCTCCAGGTCTTTCCACATGTCATTATAATACTTTAGTTTTTTTTCCCAAGACACCCTTTGAAATCTTCTGTTCAGTTCTTTGACTTCATCAATTCTTCCTTTTGCTTTAGCTTTTCGACATTCAAGAGCAAGTTTCAGAGTCTCCTCTGACATCCATCTTGGTCTTTTCTTTCTTTTCAATGACCTCTTGCTTTCTTCATGGGTGATGTCCTTGATGTCATTCCACAACTCGTCTGGTCTCCGGTCACTAGTGTTCAATGTATCAAACCTATTCTTCTGATGGCCTCTAAATTCAGGTGGGATATACTCACAATCGTTTTGGCTCTCATGGACTTGCTCTGATTTTCTTCAGTTTCAGCTTGAACTTGCATATGAGCAATTGATGTTCTGTTCCACAGTCAGCCCCTGGCCTTGTTCTGACTGATGATATTGAGCTTTTCCATTGTCTCTTTCCACAGATGTAGCCATTTTGATTTCTGTGTGTTCCATCTGGCGAAGTGGCCGTTTATGTTGGTGAAAGGAGGTATTTGCAATGAAGAAGTCCTTGGTCTTGCAAAATTCTATCATTCGATCTCTGGCATTGTTTCTATCACCAAGGCCATATTTTCCAACTACTGATCCTTCTTCTTTGTTTCCAACTGTCACATTCCAATTGCCAGTAATTATCAATGCATCTTGATTGCATGTTTGATCAATTTCAGACTGCAGCAGCTGATAAAAATCTTCTATTTCTTCATCTTTGGTCCTAGAGGTTGGTGCATATATTTGAATAATAGTCGTATTAACTGGTCTTCCTTGTACGTGTACAAGGAAGACCAGTTAATACGACTATTATTCTATCACTGATAGCGTTGTACTTCAGGATAGATCGTGAAATGTTCTTTTTGATGATGAATGCAACACTATTCCTCTTTGAGTTGCCATTCCCAGCATATTAGACTATATGACTGTCCAATTCAAAATGGCCAATATCAGTCCATTTCAGCTCACTAACGCCTAGGATATAGATGTTTATGTGTTCCGTTTTTTTGATGATTTTCAATTTTCCTAGATTCATCCTTCATACATTCCTGGTTCCGATTATTAATGGATGTTTGCAGCTGTTTCTTCTCATTTTGAGTCATGCCACATCAGCAAATGAAGGTCCTGAAAGCTTTACTCCATCCACGTCATTAAGGTCGACTCTACTTTGAGGAGGCAGCTCTACCCCAGTCATCTTTTGAGTGCCTTCCAACCTGGAGGGCTCATCTTCCAGGACTATATCTGGCAATGTTCCGCTGCTATTCATAAGTTTTTCACTGGCTAATGCTTTTCAGAAGTAGAGTGCCGGGTCTTTCTTCCTAGCCTGTCTTAGTCTGGATGCTCAGCTGAAACCTGTCCTCCATGGGTGACCCTGCTGGTATCTGAGTACCGGTGGCATAGCTTCAAGCATCACAGCAACACACAAGCCCCCATAGGACAACAAACTGACAGACACGTGGGGGATTGATTGTGTATCTAAGTAAAATGAAATCCTTGACAACTTCAATCTTTTCTGTTTATCATAGTGTTGTTTATTGGTCCAGGTGTGAGGGTTTTTGTTGTCTTTATGTTGAGGTTGAAATCCATAATGAAGGCTGTAGTCTTTGTCCTTCATCAGTAAGTGCTTCAAGTCCTCTTCACTTTCAGCAAGCAAGGTTGTGTCATCTGCATATCTCAGGTTGTTAATGAGCCTTCCTCCAATCCTGACGCCACATTCTTCTTCATATAGTATAGCTTCTCAGATTATTTGCTCAGCATAGAGATTGAATAAGTATGGTGAAAGGATACAACCCTGATGCCCAACTTTTCTGATTTTAAGCCACTCAGCTTCCCCTTGTTCTGTAAGAAGAACACCCTCTTGGTCTATATACAGGTTCTGCATGAGAATAATCAAGTGTTTTTCAATTCCCATTCTTCACAATGTTATCCATAATTTATTATGGTAAAAAAAAACAGTCAAATGCCTTTGTATGTCAATAAAACACATGTAAACATCTTTCTGGTATCCTCTGCTTTCACCCAGGATCCATCTGACATCAGCAGTGATATCCCACATTCCAAGTCCTATTCTGAATCTGGCTTGAATATCTGGTGGTTCCCTGTCATTCTTCTGTAACCACTTTTGAATGATCTTCAGCAAAATTTTACTGGCATGTGATATTAATGATATTGTTCCATAATTTCCACATTGCACTTGATCACCTTTCTTTGGAATGTGCACAAATATGGATTTCTTCCAGTAGGTTGGCCAGGTAGCTGTCTTCCAAATTTCTTGGCATAGACGATTGAGCACCTCCAGTGCTGCATCTCTTTGTTGAAACATGCCAGTTGGTATTCTGTCAGTTCCTGTTGCCTTGTTTTTCACCAATTCCTTCAGTGAGGGTTGGGCTTCTTCCTTCCGCACCATCCCAAAAGCCATAGGTTCTTGATTATATGCTACCTTCTGAAATGGTTGCATGTCCACCAATTCTTTTTGGCACAATGACAGTGTGTATTCCTTCCCTCTTCTTTTCATGCTTCCTGCATTGTTTAATATTTTCCCCATAGAATCCTTCAATATTGTAACTGGAGGCTTGAAATTTTTCTTCAGTTCTTTCAGCTTGAGAAATGCCAAGTGTGTTCTTCCCTTTTGGTTTTCCAACTTCAGGTCTTTGCAGATTTCAATATAATACTGCTATTTTTGTTCTGGAGTCACCCTTTTAATTTTTCTGTTCAGCTGTCTTACACCATCATTTCTTCTTTGTGTTTAGCTATTCTACGTTCAAGAGCAAGCTTCAGATTATTTTCTGTGATCCATTTTGGTCTTCCCTTTCTTTCCTGTCTTTTCAATGACCTCTTGCTTTCTTCATGTATGATGTACTTGATGTAATTACACAACTCTCTGGTCTTAGGGATTTAGTGTTCAGAGCATCAAATCTATTCTTGAGATGGTCTCTAAATTCAGGGGGGTGATATATTCAAGGTCACACTTTGAACCCATGGAGTTGTTCTAATTTTCTACAGCTTCAACTTGAACTTGCATATGAGCAATTGATGGTCTTTTCCACAGTCGGCTTTGCTCTAACTGATGATATGGATCTTTTCCATTGTCTCTTTCCACAGATGTAGTGGATTTGATTTTTGTGTATTCCATCCAGGGATGTCCACGTGAATAGTAGCTGTTTATGTCATTGAAAAAAGGTATTTGCAATGAAGAAGTCGTTGGTCTTACAAAATTCTATCGTGATCTCTGACATCATTTCTTTCACCATGGCCATATCTTCCATCTAGTTTTCACTCTTCAGGGTATGGCATACACTAATGACAGAAAGTTGAGACATATCAGGACCTACAGACCCCTGTACAATGATAGATTTTCCTCATCCTGTCAGGTGTGGGACAGAAGTTCCAGCAACATCAGGTGTAACAGCAATTGTACAGAGCTGTTATATCAGGCTTCTCTAGAGAGAAAGTCAGAAAACCTGCTCTTTTATGAATTTACCTGTGTATAAAAATGACTCTTATTGAGAGTTTTTAATTATTCGTAAATTGGGCCACACATGTACATATATAAATCCCTTCAAATTATCTCCCTAAAAGCTAGATGTGTTCTTTGAATTTAGACATGTAATTTCGTTCTGTATTCCAACTACTGCTCAGTAGTTGCATCGTCTTGCATGTAAATTAAGGACAATTAATTTCAAATAATTGTGAGGCAATTGTGGTACCCAAAAGGAGAATGTGTTGTACGACAAGGATTTCTTTCTGGTACCACCTTTACAACCCCACCACTATCACTACCACTACAACCATCACCAGAACTACCACCACCAACATCACTACCACCAGGGACTAGGAACAATGATAGACCCCTACAGAACATAAGTCAAACTCTCAAAATTATATCCTGCCTTATGTGACTGATGGTATCTCTCACAACTGTGTATAGAGGGTTAGAGAAAAACGTTATTCTACTCCATTCTATCTGGCTCTAACCTAGCAGATCTTGTCATCAATTGAACTAGGCAAGTGGTGACCATTAGATGGTAGCAGAGTACCAATGACTACTACAAACAAATGCTGGCTAGTGGAGGGATCCATGTTGCCTTGGACAATTGCCAAAAATGGCAATACCGTTGAATAATGGGACTAAGAAGGACAATTCTGTAAGTCTGACTGAAAAATGGGATTCCAGTCTATCCTTGAGCACTGACAGGGTGTGACCAATCCCAGGGGCACAGAAGGGTGACTACACCACACGAGAGAGAGAGAGAGAGAGAAAAGGCAGCTGACTAAGAAGTACAAATTCAAACCACAGGCAGTTATTTTACTAAGTTTTCTAATTGAAGAAAAGAGTGGATTTGAAACTGGGGTTATGTAAAAGTACATGACGGGGAGAAACAAATCTAAAAAGAAGACAATTAATTAGGTATAATTCAAAGGGTAATCAAGATCTCCACCCTCACACTTAGGGTAACAGCATTGTGGAGTTCTTAAGAGCCATGACTTTAAAATCAGGCAATCCTGGCTTCAAATCTCAGTTCTTCTGATTAATAGCGATGTGACACTAGTCAGGTTTCACTCACCATTATTGAGCCCTGGTTGTTTTATTAGTAAAATGGGAACAATTAACTCCTTGCACATTTGGTGAGTCAGTTAAATAATATTAAAAAACCACATGTCATAGTACCTGGCGCTAAATGATAATCCTCTCTCTAAATGAGAACTATAGTTATTTAAAAAATGCCGTAGCTGGTGGTACATGGTACCTCTAAGTTTGATTTGTGGGAGTAAAATTGTGGGGTTAAATATAAACCAACATTTGTTCCAAATCAAATATTATCCTTCTGATGAATAGATTCCTCTCTCACCACCATATAGGTTGCTGACTCTGCAGTTCTCAAGTTGTGGATTGCCTAACATGATTCAAACCAGAAATGAGCCTACATATGGTTGTATATGCTAATCATTCTTCAAGGCCCTTATCAAATTTCCCCTCCTTTGTGAAATTATGTCTGATCATTTCAGCCTCATATGACCTCTCTTTAAGAATTTCAACTAGAGGTGTGGCCAAGATGGGGGAGTAGTCAGATGCTTCTGGTGGTCCCTCTTATGACAAAGACCCAAGAAAACAAGTGAACTGATTATATATGTGACAAGCTAGGAACCCTGAGCATCAAAGGCAAAGTTAAGAAATCAGACTGAGTGACGGGGGAGGGAGAGACAGCGCAGAAGCAGTGAGGAGTTGCCGAGTCGGTGGCAATGCCTCCCCCCATATCCCCCTATAGTGGGGCTGGTGGTAGCATTCGGAGACATGGCTGGTTCAGCAAAAGAAGACAAGTAAAGTGGTACACCCATGACCTCCTCATGTGACTGTGGTGGGGCTGGTGGTAGGCAGTAACATTTAGGATGCTGCTGCTTCAGTGAAAGAAGGCAAGTGAGTTGCTGCAGCCCTGACCCCCAGGGCATGACCAGGGAGCCAGCACACACAATCTACACATGCCTCTGGAATCTGAGATAAAACAGCTCTCTTGGCACAAGATAATTTTTCTGTCTAATTTACCACATGGATCTAATAGCTCCTCCTTTTAAGAGAGCTCTCTGATCCCTCCTCCCTCTGCCCCAGCCAGCTTCATTAACAGTGATTTCCCTGGGCCTCAGATAGGTCCTGCTGCACTTCCTGAGCTATTCTCCTGGCCTTGGAGAAGGAACAAATTAACAAATGGGGGGAAAATACTCCAACTCCTCTTATCTGGAAACTCAGAGCAGGAGAACATCCAGTCCAGGCACAAGTGGTCCACAGGCCTTGTCTTCACCCCTGCATAGATCCAGGTGGCCCTGTTACAGGAGATAGAAGCTGGCTGTTATATTGCAAGGGCAAATCTGTTCGAGGTCTGACTGTAACTGTTTCAGCTGTGTGATGGAGAGGCAGGTTTTTGACATTTGATACCACTCTGCCTATTAAACACGGCCCTCACCTACTCACAAAAGAGGCCTGAGGACTGGAGGCTCCACCCATACCACCTAGCCACCTGCGGCAGGGCTACAAGGATAAGTGGTGCCTACCAGTCCTTACAGTTAAAAGAACTGGATGCCTACAGTACAGCTGCAGAGCCCACCCTCCAGAGTGCTCTAAAGAACAGGGACATGCCTTCCTCACAGACATTCGGGGGAAGGTTGTCAGCCTCCTGCTTCCTCAGAGTGTAACCCCCTGCTGCTACCAGAAACCTGTGCATACACCAATCAGCATCACTCCTCTAAGACTGTAGGTGAGAGCCTGCACTACACACTAGATGACTGACTACCGGAACACCAGAGCTGAATTGATACATGAATACTGAATGGACGCCTATGCTCATGCACCTGGTAACAGCTCCAGCCATCTGGTAACAGGACATTAGTGCTTAAAAGGCTACAATAATCAAGTTAGCTCACTCTACTACCCTAATTGGGTATATCAAAACAAAGCAAAGCAAGAAGCTAGGACATAGTGAGCAAACAAAAAAAACTAATACGATAACTTATAGATGGCTCAGACAACAGTTGAAATCAAATCACGTAAAGAACCAGACGAAAATTGCTTCAAAAAACACCCAAAACAAAGAATCAAGTACTCTTCTGGAGGAAAATGTATTCCTGGAATTACGAGACATATAGAACACAAAAGACATCAGGACATCAGGAAAAAGATCAGGCAATAAGCAGAACAAGCAAGGAGCACACAGATAAAGCAGTACGGGAAATTAAGAAGATTATTCAAGAACATAATGAAAAATTTAATAGGCTGCAAGAATCCATACAGAGACAGCAGTCAGAAATTCAGAAGATTAACAATAAAATTCCAGAATTAGACAACTCAGTAGAAAGTCGGTGGAGCAGAACTGAGGACATGGAAGTCAGAATTAGTGAGGCTGAAGATAAAACACTTAGTTGCTCTTGTTAGGTGCCGTAGAGTCGGTTCCGACTCATAGCAACCCTATGCACAACAGAATGAAACACTGTTGGGTCCTGCACCATCCCTAGAATCATCCCTATGTTGAGCTCATTGTTGCAGCCACTGTATCAGTCCACCTCATTGAGGATCTTCCTCTTTTCTGCTGACCATGTACTTTGCCAAGCATGATGTCCTTCTCCAGGGACTGATCCCTCCTGACAACATGTCCAAAGTATGTAAGATGCAGGCTCGCCATCCTTTCTTCTAAGAAGCATTTTGGTTGTATATCTTCCAAGACAGATTTGTTCATTCTTTTGGCAGTCCATGGTATACTCAATATTCATCACCAACAACACAATTCAAAGGCGTCAATTCTTCTTCGGTCTTCCTTATTCATAGTCCAGCTTTCTCATGCATAGGAGGCGATTGAAAATACTGTGGCTTGGGTCAAGAGCACCTTAGTCTTTAAGGTGACATCTTTGCTTTTCAACACTTTAAAAAGTTCCTTTGCAGCAGATTTACCCAATGCCATGCGTCTTTTGATCTCTTGACTGCTGCTTCCATGGGTGTTGATTGTGGATCCAAGTAAAATGAAATCCTTGACAACTTCAATATTTTTCTACATTTATCATGATGTTGCTCATTGGTCCACTTCTGAGGATTTTTGTTTTCTTTATGTTGAGGTGCAATCCACACTGAAGGCTGTGGTCTTTGATCGTCCTTAGTAAGTGCTCCAAGTCCTTTTCACTTTCAGCAAGCAAGGTTGTGTCGTCTCCATAATGCAGGTTGTTAATGAGCCTTCCTCCAATCCTGATGCCCCATTCTTATTCATATAGTCCAGCTTCTTGTATTATTTGCTCAGCATACAGATTGAATAGGTATGTTGAAAGTATACAACTCTGATGCACACCCTTCCTAACTTTAAACCAATCAGTATCCCTTTGTTCTGTCCGAACAATTGCCTCTTGATCTATGGAAAGGTTCCTCATGAGGGCAATTAAGTGTTCTGGAATTCCCATTCTTCTCAATGTTATCCATAATTTGTTATGATCTACACAGTCGAATGCCTTTGCATAGTCAATGAAACACAGATAAACATCCTTCTGGTATTCTCTGCTTTCAGCCAGGATCCATCTGGCATTAGCAATGATATCCCTGGTTCCACATCCTCTTCTGAAGCTGGCCTGAATTTCTGGCAATTCCCTGTCAATACACTGCTGCAGCTGTTTTTGAATGGTCTTCAGCAGAATTTTACTTGCATGTCGTATTAATGATATTGTTCTATAAGTTCCACATTCACCTGTATCACCTTTTTTGGGAATAGGAATAAACATGGATCTCTTCCAGTCAGTTGGCCAGGAAGCTGTCTTCCATATTTTTTGGCATAGACGAGTGAGCACCTCTAGCACTGCATCCATTTGTTGAAACATCTCAATTGATTTATGTCAACTCCTGTAGCCTTGTTTTTCACCAATGCATTCAGAGCAGCTTGGACTACTTCCCTCAGTACCATCGGTTCCTGATCATATGCTACCTCTTGAAATGATAAAACACTTGGCAACAATATATACAAAGGAAAATCAGACAAAAGAATTTTTTTAAATGAAGAAACCCTAAGAATCATATGGGACTCTATCAAGAAGAATAAACTATGAGTGACTGAAGTACTAGAACTGGGAGAGATAAAAGAAAATACAGATGAAATTGTTGAAGATTTGTTGGCAGAAACTTCCCTGACATCGTGAAAAATGAAGGGATACTATCCAAGATGCTCATCGAGCCCCATACACGGTAGATCCCAAAAGGAAGTCACCAAGACATATTATAATCAAACTTGCTAAAGCCAAAGATAAAGAGAGAATTTTAAGAGTAGCTCGGGATAAATGAAAAGTCACTACAAAGAGGAGTCAATAACAATAAGCTTGTAATACTCCACAGAAACCATGCAGGCAAGAAGGCAATGAGATGACTTTTATAAAGCATTGAAGGAAAAAAAAAACTGCCAGCCAAGAATCATATATGCAGCAAAACTGTCTCTCACATATGAAGGCGAAATTAGGATGCCTCCAGACAGATAGAAGTTTAGGGAATTTGCAAAAATCAAACAATAACTGCAAGAAATAAAAAAGGGAACCCTCTGGTTAGAAAACCAATAATATCAGTTATCAACTCAAGACTAAAAACAGGACAGAGCAACCAGATACCAACCCAGATAGGGAAATCAAAAAAATTAATGAAGATTAAAAAAATGCTCAAAAGAGGTAATCAGCGATGTCATTATGTAAAAGATGACAACATTATATCAATAAAGAGGGTCTAAATAAAGTAGTCATAGATCTCTCATACAGAGAGGAAATGAAGGTGATATAGGAAGATACAAGTTAGGTTGCAACTTAGAAAAATACGGGTAAATATTAAGGTAACCACAAAGGAGACTAACAATCTTACATATCAAAATAAAATACAAGAAAAACATAAAAACTCAGCAAAAACAAAATCAACAACAATGAAAAGGAGAAACACACATTTTACAAAGAAAAACTACTCAGCACAAAAAAAAGTGGAAAAATAAAACTGTCAACAACGAACACAAAAGAGACACCGAAATGGCAGCACTAAACACATGCTTGTCTATAGCCACTCTGAATGTAAATGGACTAAATGCACCAATAAAGAGACAGAGAGCTGCAGAATGGATAAAAAAAAAAGTCCATCTATATGCTGCCTACAAGAGACACACCTTAGACTTAAAGACACAAACTAAAACTCAAAGAATGGAAAAAATACATCAAACAACAATGAAAAAACAGCAGGAGAGCTGTACTAATTTCTGACAAAACAGACTTCGAACTTAAATATACCACAAAGGATAAGCAAGAATATTATATAATGATTAAAAGGACAATATATCAGGAGGATATTACCATATTAAATATTTATGCACCCAAGGACACGGCTTCAAGATACATAAAACAAACTCTAACAGCATTGAAAAGTGAGACAGACAGCTCCACAGTAATAAGGGATTTCGACACACCTCTTTTGGTGAAGGACAGAACATCCAGAAAGAAGCTCAGTAAAGACATGGAAGAGCTAAATGCCACACTTAACCAACCTGACCTCACAGACATATACAGAACACTCCACCCAACAGCATCCAAGTATACTTTCTTTTCCAATGTACATGGAACATTCTCCAGAATAGATCACATATTAGGCCGTAAAGCAAACCTTAACAGAATCCAAAATACTGATATATTACAAAGCATCTTCTCTGATCATAAAACTATACGACGAGAAATCAGTAACAAAAATCATGGAGAAGAAATCAAACATATGGAAACTGAACAATACTTTGGTCAAAAATGATTGGATTATAGAAGAAATTAAGGGCAGAATTTAAAAAATTCATAGAATCCAATGAGAATAAAAACAATTCCTATCAGAACCTTTCGCACAGAGCTAAAGCAGTGCTCAGAGGTCAATTTATATCAATAAATGCACACATACAAAAAGAAGAAAGGGCCAAAATCAAAGAATTATCCCTACAACTTGAACAAATAGAAAGAGAGCAACAAAAGAAGCCCTCAGGCGCCAGAAGAAAGCAAATTAGAGCAGAATTAAAGGAAATAGAGAAAAGAAAAACAAATGAAAAAGTTAACAAAACCAAAAGCTGATTCTCTGAAATGATTAACAAAATCACTAGACCACTGGCCAGGATGACAAAGAAAGACAGGAGAGGAAGAAAATAATCCGAATAAGAAATGAGATGGGCTATATCACAACAGACCCAACTGAAATGAAAACACAACAGAATACTATGAAAATTGTAATCAAATAAATTTGAAAACCTAGAGGAAATGGACAAACTTCTAAAAAAACATTACCTACCTAAATTAACACAAACAGAGACAGAACAGCTAAATAAACCATAACAAAAGAAGAGATTGAGAAAGTAATTTAAAAATTCCCAACAAAGAAAACCCCTGCCCTGACAGCTTCACTGGAGAATTCTACCAAACTTGCAGAGAAGAGTTAACACCATACTACCAAAGGTATTTCAGAGAACAGAAAAGGATGGGGTACTCCCAAACTCATTCTATGAAGCCAGAATAACCCTGATACCAAAACCAGGTAAAGACACCACAAAAAAAGAAAATTACAGACCAATATACCTCATGAACTTAGACACAAAAATCCTCAACAAAATTCTAGCCAATAGGATTCAACAACATATCAAAAAAATAATTCATGACCGACCGAGTGGGATTCATACCAGGTACGCAGGGATGGTTCAACATTAGAAAAACAATTAATGTAATCCATCACATAAATAAAACAAAAGACAGGAACCACATGATCCTATCAATTGATGCAGAAAAGGCATTTCACACAGTCCAACACCCATTCATGATAAAAACACTAAGCAAAATAGGAACAGTAGGAAAATTCCTTAACATAATAAAGGGCATTTATACAAAGCCAACAGCCAACATCAACCTAAACAGAGAGAGACTGAAAGCATTCCCCTTGAGAATGGGAACCAGACAAGGATGCCCTTTATCACCGCTCTTCTTTTTTTTATTCAACATGGCTCTGGAGGTCCTAGCCAGAGCTATTAGGCTAGATAAAGAAATAAAGGGCATCCAAATTGGCAAAGGAGTAAAGATATCTCTGTTTGCAGATGACATGATCTTATACACAGAAAAACCCAAAGAATCCTCAAGAAAACTACTGAAACTAATAGAAGCATTTAGCAGAGTATCAGGATACAAGATAAACACACATAAATCAGTTGGATTCCTCTACACCAACAAAGAGAAAATCACCAAATCAATGCCATTTACAATAGCCCCTAAGAAGAGAAAATACTTAGGAATAAATCTAACCAGAGATGTAAAAGACTTATATAAAGAAAACAATAAGACACTACTGCAAGAAACCAAAAGAGACCTACATAAGTGGAAAACATACCTCGCTTGTGGATAGAAAAACTCAACATTGTAAAAATGTCTATTCTACCCAAAGTGATCTATAGATACAATGCAATCCTGATTCAAATACCAGTGATATTTTTTAATGAGATGCAGAAACAAATCACCAACTTCATATGGAAGAGAAAGACACCTGGACAAGTAAAGCATTACTGAAAAAGAAGAACGAAGTGGGAGGCCTTACTCTATCTGATTTTAGAACATATTGTACTGCCATATTAGTCAAAACAGCCTGGTACTGGTACAACAATAGATACATAGACCAATGGAACAGAATTGAGAATCCAGACATAATCTATCAACAGATGAGCAGCTGATATTTGACAAAGGCCCAAAGTCTGTTAAATGGGGAAAAGACAGTCTCTTCAACAAATAGTGCTGGCAGAGCTGGATATCCACCGATAAAAAAATGAAACAAGACCCATACCTCACATCATGCACAAAAACCAACTCAAAATGGATCAAAGATCTAAATATGAAATCTAAAGCAATAAAGATCAGGGAAGAAAAAATAGGGACAATGCTAGGAGCCCTAATACATGGCATAAACAGTATATAAGACTTCACTAACATTGTACAAACACCAGAAGAGAAATTAGATTACTGGGAGCTCCTAAAAGTCAAACGCCTATGTTCATCCAAAGATTTCACTGAAAGAGTAAAAAGATTACTTACAGATTGGGAATAAGTTTTTAGCCATGACATTTCTGATCAATGTCTGATCTGTAAAATCTACGTGATACTGCAAAAATTCAACAATAAAAAGACAAATAACTCAATCAAAAAATGGGCAAAGGATATGAACAGACACTTTACCAAAGAAGACATTCAGGCTACTAACAGATACATGAGGAAATGCTCACCATCATTAGCTATTAGAGAAATGCAAATCAATACTACGAGATTCCATCTCACCCCAACAGGCTTGCATTAATCAAAAAAAACACAAAATAAAAAATGTTGGAGAGGTTGTGGAGAGATTAGAACACTTACACACTGCTGGTGGGAATATAAAATGGTACAGCTACTTTGGAAATCAATTTGGTGCTTCCTTAAAAAGCTAGAAATAGAACTACCACATGACCCAGCAATTCCAATCCTTGGAATATACCTTAAAGAAATAAGAGCCTTCACAAGAACAGATATATGCACATCCATGTTCATTGCAGCACTGTTCACAATAGCAAAAAGTTGGAAGCAACCAAGGTGCCCATCACCTGATGAATGGATAAATAAATTGTGGTATAGTCACACGATGGAATACTATGCAACGTTTAAGAACAACGATGAATCTGTGAAACATTTCATAACTTGGAGGAATCTGGAAGGCATTATGCTGAGTGAAATTAGTCAATTGCAAAGTACAAATATTGTATAAGACCACTATTATAAGAACTCTAAATAAAGTTTAAACACAGAAGAAATTATTCTTTGATGGTTACAATGCTGGGGAGGGAGGGATGGGATGTTCACTAACTAACTGGGTAGTAGGGAAGAAAATTTTTTTTGGTGAAGGGAAGGGCAACACATAACACAGGGATAGTCAATACAACTGGACTAAACCAAAAGCAAAGCAGTTTCCTGAATACAACCAAAAGCTTCGAAGGCCAGAGTAGCAGGGACAGTCATCTGGGGACCATGGTTTCAGGGGACATCTAGGTTAATTGGCATAATAAAATCTATTAAGAAAACATTCTGCATCCCACTTTGGAGAGTGGTGTCTGGGGTTTTAAATGCTAGCAAGTGGCCATCTAAGATGCATCAATTGGTCTCAACCCACCTGGAGCAAAGGAGAATGAAGACCCCCAAATACAAAAGGTAATTATCAGCCCAAGAGACAGAAAGGGCCACATAAGCCAGAGACTCCATCAGCCTGAGACCTGAAGAACTAGATAGTGCCTGGCTACCACCCATCACTGCCCTGACAGGGAACACAGCAGAAAATCCCTGATGGAGCAGGAGAACAGTGGGATGTAGATCTTAAATTCTCATAAAAAGACCTGGCTTAATGGTCTGACTGAGACCCAGGGAGCCTGACGGTCATGGTTCCTGGACCCTTTGATAGTCCAAGATTGAAACCATTCCTGAAACTAACTCTACAGACAGGTATTGGCCTGGACTATAAGATAGACAATGATGCTGGTGAGGAGTGAACTTCCTGGCTCAAGTAGACACATGAGACTATGTGCGCAACTCCTGTCTGGTGGCGAGATGAGAAGGAAGAGGGGGACAGGAGTTGGCTGAATGGACAGGAGGAATACAGGGTAGAGAGGAGGAATGTGCTGTCTCATTACGGGTACAGCAGCTGGGGATGCATGGCAGGGTGTGTATGGCTTTTTGTATGAGAAGCTGACTTGATGTGCAAACTTTCACCTAAAGCACAATAAACAAATTTAAAAAAAAAGAATTTCAATTATATTTTGTACGTAACCTCCTGTCACTTACAATGCTGTCCTTTTTAACGACTATTTGCATTCTGGGCTATAAGTTCCTTGAGGGTGAGTCCATGTCTGATTTATATTTGTATCCCCCAGAAACTTATAGTATGTGTTCAATAAATGTTTATATTAGTTCAATAGACAACCAACATTGACAAATAGACCTTGGTGTTCTCATGACCATGTGTTTTCTTACCACAGGTCAAATACTGTGACTACATTCAAACTGAACAGAAGCAGAACGCAGGCATATTGGAGTTCTAGAGGCATACGTGTAGCTAAACGGAAAAAAAGACGACTCTAAAATATGATTTCTGAAAAGAAAACCCTGTTATTGCTTTGGAAACAAGTTTCACAGGCAGCCCCCCAGATCACAGTTGGCCACATAGCTTTCAGAGCAATATGTTTGAGATTAGCCTATAGTTCAGAGCACACAGGAATTGGGGGATATCCTAGGGTCACAGGCAACTCATCAAACTGCCATGAGCAACAAGTAGAAAAGCAAAAGTAACAAATCGTATTTAAATAGGTAGAAACCTGAAAGTGGCATAGCTGTCTAAGAACAAAATAACAAAGGCAATGTGGTATAGGGAAAGATAATGGATTTCTAAATCCACTCCGTCACAATCAGTGGAAATTTGAGTTAATTAACTTCTCTGATCTTCAGTTTTCTGAGAAATGGAGATAAGAAAATAGGACCTCATTCATGTGTGAGCATGGCAAAATAGCTTCCATTAGCAAAATGTCCCACTGAAAGCAATTATAAAAGCTACACAAAACACATAAATTTACTCTTTGAAGGCATAAAAGAGAAACCAACATAGGAATGACATGAAGAGCTATGATTCTTGAGAGAAGGAAAGTATACGAAATGAGCTCCACATTTAACCTGGCTTATTTGCTGAGGTCTTTGTCTAAGTCATGGTATGGAAAAATAGAACCCAAGCATATGGCAGTAGTCTTATTGGGATGACTACAGAGCGGATGGAGGTTAAGTTTACAAAAGAGTTGGAACTTGAGAGCCAGTATGAAAGAGATAAATACATGTATCCAAATTTCCTCAGTTCTTTAGCCAACTCCTAAATTGCGTCTCTACAGGACAAGACTCCAAGGAACTCAGCGTTAAACAGAAGCTTGTAAACTAAAAGTTGAGCAGAAATTTAAGCACCCCTGCCATAGTGGGTAGAAAGGCTGGTATTAAAGTACTGTTAAGGTCAAGGGTATTAATGGCTTTTTAGATGAAACTGGAGAAAGAAATGCGACGTATGAGTAATGATCACATCCTAAGAATAAAGACCACATCACAGTAGTAAGGGCAAAACTAACATAGATCAGCCCTAATAAAGTCTAAAACACAGCCACAACAGATTAGGGTTATCAAGGTACCCTCTCTGCCTGACAGAAGAAAATTCAACCACATTTAGAGGATAACATCGAAGACCAATGATTGAAACCGAAGAACAAATAAAAACACAAAATAGAAGCAAGCCTGTGGGTGATTAAGTAATTACAGTTTTCAGATGCTGTTGTTGTTTTTAGGTGCCGTTGTTTCCAATTCACAGTGACACCACACGCAACAGAACAAAATACTGACTGGTCCTGGGCCATCCTCAAAATTGTTGCTATGTTTGAGCCCATTGTTGCAGCCACTGTTACAATCCATCTTGTTGAGGGTCTTCCTCTTTTTAGCTGACCTTCTATTTTAACAAGCATGATGTCCTTCTCCTGGGATTGGTCCCTCCTGAAAACATGCCAAAAGTAAGTGAGACAAAGTCTTGCCATTCTCACTTCTAAGGAGCATTCTTGCTGTGCTTCTTCCAAGACAGATTTGTTCCTTCTTCTGGCAGACTATGGTATATTTAGTATTATTTGCAAAAACCATAATTCAAATGAATCAAATCTTTGCTCTTCCTTATTTACTGTCCACATGCATATGAGGTGACTGGAAAAATTCACATGCATATGAGGTGATGGGAAAAATCATGGCTTGGGTCCAGCACACCTTAGTCCTCAAAGTCACATCTTTGCCTTTTAACACTTTAAAGGGGACTTTTGCAGCAGATTTGCCCAATGCAATACATTGTTTGATTTCTTGACTGCTGCTTCCATGAGCACTGACTGTAGATACAAGTAAAATAAAATCTTTGACAACTTCAATCTTTTCTCCATTTATCACGATGTTGCTTACTGGTCAGGTTGTAAGGATTTCTGTTCCCTTTATGTTTAAGTGTAATCTATGTTGAAGGCTGTAGTCTTAGATCTTCATCAGCGTTTAAGTTCTCTTCACTTTCGGCAATGTTGTGTCATCTGCATATCTCAGGTTATTAATAAGTCTTCCTCCAATCCTGATGCTGTGTTCTCCTTCCTACAGTCCAGCTTCTTGGGTTAGTTGCTCAGCATACAGATTGATTAAGTATAGTGAAAGGATATAACCATGATGCACACATTTTCTGATTTTAAACCACACAGAATCCCCTTGCTCTGTTCAAATAACTGACTCTTGGTCTATGTACAAGTTTCACATGAACACAATTAAGTGTTCCCATTCTTAAGGTTATCTGTAACTTGTTATGACCCACGCAGTCGAATGCCTTTGCATAGTCAATCAAACACAGATAAAAATCTTGCTAGTATTCTCTATTTTCAGCCAAAATCCATCTAACATCAGCAATGATATCTCTTGTCTCATGTCCTCTTCTGAATTCAGCTTGAATTTCTGGCAGTTTTGTCTATATACATTCAAAAATGGTTGCAATTTTCAGATAGGACTTTAAAATAAGTAAAAGTAATATGTTAATAAGAAAAGTTTGAAAACTTCACCAGAAACATGGAATGTATAAAAAAGTTCAGATGGAAATTCTAAAACTGAAAACTACTATAACTACTCAAGAATTTACTATATAACTTTTGCTCCCCAAGACAGAAACATGAACATAAAAAAATATATAAAAAAAAAATTTTGCTCCCCAAGATAGCAACATGAACATAGATATATCTAAATTCTCCTGTAACAACTATAAAACCAAACCAAACCCGGTGCCGTCGAGTCGATTCTGACTCATAGCGACCCTACAGGACAGAGTAGAACTGCCCCATAGGGTTTCCAAGGAGCACCTGGTGGATTTGAACTGCCGACCCTTTGGTTAGCAGCGGTAGCACTTAACCACTACGCCACCAGGGTTTCCATAACAACTATAAGGAAAAAAAAAGAACAGTAAAATAGCTCTAGCAAGGAGATAGATATATGAATGTAGATCTCTAAAACCAACCCAAAACTTAACTCTTTAACAGGTAATGTCACATAAAAGTTCCAGCTACTTTTTCTGCCCCTAGAGGAGTATTAGAAGGCATTTGAGACACTTTAGTACTTTCTGGCATGTTGGTGGATAATGGTTTATAGAAATGCATATAATATACATATACACACATACATAATATACATACACACATATATATATATGTACAGGTTGTTGTTGTTAGGTGCCACGTAGCCATTTCTGACTCATAGTAACCCTATGTACAACAGAAAGTAACACTATCCAGTCCTGTGCCATCTTCACAATCATTGCTATTTTTCAGCCCATTGTTGCAGCCACTGTGCGAATCCATCTCTTTGAGGGTCTTCTTCTTTTTGGCTGGCCCTTTACCTTAACAAGTATTATATCCTTCTTCAGGTACTGGTCTTTCCTGATAACATATTCAAAGTATGTGAGACGAAGTCTCATCATCTTCGCTTCCAAGGAGCACTCTGGCTGTTTTTCTTTTAAGACAGATATGTTCATTCCTCTGGCAGTACATGGTATATTCAGTATTCTTCGTCAGCACCATAATTCAAAGGCATCAACTCTACTTCAGTCTTCCTTATTCACTGTCCAGCTTTCCCATGCGTATGAGACCTTTGAAAATATCATGGCTTGGGTCAGGCGCACCTTAATCATCAAAGTGACATCTTCCTTTTTTCAACACTTTTTTTTTGTTTGCATTTGCCCAGTGCAATATGTCATTTGATTTCTTGACTGCTGCTTCCATAGATCCCTGGTGATGTAGTGGTTAAGAGCTACAGCTGCTAACCAAATGGTCGGCAGTTCGAATCCACCAGGCACTCCTTGGAAACCCTATGGGGCAGTTCTACTCTGTCCTATAGGGTCGCTGAGTCAGAATCGACTCGACAGCAATGAGCTTCCATGTGCATTGATTGTGAGTCCAAGTAAAATGAAATCCTTGACCACTTCAATATTTCTTGTTTATCATTATGTTTCTTACTGGTACAGTAGTGAGGATTTTTGTTTTATTTTAGTAGAAGTGTGATCCATACTGAAGGCTGTAATCTTTGACATTAATCCATAAGTGCTTCAAGTCCTCTTCCCTTTCAGCAAGCAAGGTTGTGTCATCTGCATATTCCAGGTTGCTAATGAGTCTTCCTCCAATCCTGATGCCATGTTGCTTTCATATAGTCCAGCTTCTCCGATTAGTTGCTCAGCATACAGATTGAATAAGTATGTTGAAAGGATTCAACCTTGAAGCACACTTTCCCTGATTTTAAACCACATAGTATCCTTGTTCTCGTTCTGTTAGAACAGCCTCTTGGTCTATGTACAGGTTCTACATGAAAACGATTAAGTGTACTGGAATTCCCATTCTTCACAATATTATCCATAGTTTGTTATGATCCACACAGTCAAATGCCTTTGCATAGACAGTAAAACACAAGTAAATATCTTTCCGGTATTCTCTGTTTTCAGCCAGGATCCATCTGACGTCAGCAATGATATCCCTTATTCCACATCTTCAACTGAATCCAGCTTGAATTTCTGGCAGTTCTCTGTCAATGTACTTCTGCAAATGTTATTGAATGATCTTCAGCCAAAATTTATTTGTGTGTGATATTAATGATATTTTCAATAATTTCTGCATTCTGTTGGATCACCATTCTTTGGAATCAGCACAAATATTGATCTCTTCCAGCTGTATTCCAAATTTCTTGACATAGACGAGTGAACACCTCAAGTAGTGCTACACCTGTTCATTCAAACATCTCAGTTTGTGTTTCATCAATTCCTGGAGCCTTGCTTTTCGCCAATGCCTTTAGTGCAGGTTAGACCTCATCCTTCAATACCATCAGTTCTTGATCATATGCTACTTCCTGAAATGATTGATCATTGACCAATTCTTTTTGGTACAGTGACTCTGTGTATACCTTCTGTCTTAGTTATCTAGTGCTGCTATAACAGAAATACCACAAGTGGATGGCTTTAACAAAGAGTTTATTCTTTCACAGTCCAATAGACTAGAAGTCCGAATTCAGGGTATCAGCTCCAGGAGAAGGCTTTCTCTGTCAACTCTGGAGGAAGGTCCTTGTCATCAATCTTCCCTTGGACTAGGAGCTTCTCCATGCAGGAACCCCAGGTCGAAAGGATGCACTCTGCTCCCAGCACTACTTTCTTGGTGGTATGAGATTCCCACTCTCTCTTTCTTCTCCTTCCTTTTTATCTCTTGAAAGATAAAACGTGGTGCAGGCCACACCACAGGGAAACTCCTTTTATATTGGATTGGCAATGTGACTGAGTAAGGGTGTTACAATCCCACCCTAATCCTCTTTAACATAAAATTGAAATCACAAAATGGAGAACAATCACACAATACTGGGAATCATGGCCTAACCAAGTAAACATATTTTTTGGGTACACAGTTCAATCCATGACACCTTTCAAAACAAACCCCAAAGCACCCCAAACCAAAGGAAAACCAAATCAAACATGTGGGCCCAGCATAGCCAAACTTTCATAAATCAAAGGCAGAGAGAAAATCTGATATTCAGTAATAATTAACGAAGCCCGAGATAACGGAATAACATAATGAAATACACACACCAATAAAGCACCTTTTAACTCCGTGAAACTATCTTATAAAAATGAAAATGAAATAAAGATATTTTTAGGCAAAAAAACAGAGAATTTACCATCAAGAGACCTGAACTACAAGAAATAGTAAAGTGAGTTATTTCAGCTGAAGAAAAATGATCTCAGACTAAAAAATAGAACTACAAGAAGATATGAAGAGTACCAGAAAATACAAATATGTCTATGTCTTGCGGGGTTTAAAACATACGCAGCAATAAAATATGTCATAATAAAGGCACAAAGGTGTGAGAATGTGTTATGGAATGAATTGTGTTCCTAAAAATTATGTGTTGTAAATCCTAACTCCTAGACCTGTGGCTATAATCTCATTTAAAAATAGGTTATCTTTCATTATGTTAAGAGGCCATATCAGTGTGTTTAAGCCAACCACCTTTGAAATATAAAAAGATCAGATTAAGCATAGAGAAGCAAACAGAGACTGAGGAAAATAAATGCCCCACCACATGAAAATCACCCCCAAACCAAGGAACAAGGAACTTCCTCCGGAGCCTACAGAGAGAAAAAGCCTTCCTCTAAAGCCAGCACCCTGAATTCAGACTTCTAGCCTCCTAAACTGTGAGACATAAATTTCTCTTTGTTAAAGCCATTCACTTGTGGTATTTCAGTTATCGCCCAAACCCAAAAACCCGTTGTCATCAAGTCAATTCTGACTCATAGCGACTCTATCACACAGAGTAGAACTGCCCCATAGGGTTTCCAAGGAGCGCCTGGTGGATTCAAACCAACATTTTGGTTAGCAGCCATAGCTCTTAACTACTACACCACCAGGGTTTCCTCAGTTACAGCAGTACTGGATAGCTAAGGCAGGATGTGGTACCAGAGAGTGGGCTGCTGCTCTAACAAATATCTGAAAGGCAGAAGTGGTTTTGGATTTGGGCAATAATGGGTAGAGGCTGAAAGAGTTTTAAGGTGCCTAATAGTAAAAACCCTGGTGGTGTAGTGGTTAAGAGCTACAGCTGCTAACCAAAGGATCTACAGTTTGAATCCACCAGGAGCTCCTTGAAAACTCTATGGGGCAGTTCTACTCTGTCCTATAGGGTCACTATGAGTTGAAATCGACTCAATGGCAATGGGTGGTGTGGTGCAATAGTAAAAAGGAGCCCTGGTGGTGAAGTTGTTAAGAGCTCAGGCTGCTAACCAAAAGGTTGGCAGCTCGAATTCACCAGCCACTCCTTGGAAACCCTATGGGGCAGTTCTACTCTGTCCTATAGGGTCTCTATGACCCAGAATTGACTCAATGGCACACAACAACAAACAGTAAAAAACTAAATTGCCTTGAAGAAACTATTGGTAGGGTTGTGGAAATCAAAGGCAATTCTGGTAAGGGTGCAGAAGGAATGAAGCAAGCCATAGAGAAATGTCTATTGTCTTAGAGAATACATATGGCGCCGTCGACGGAATGTTGCTAGACGTGTAGACGTTAAACGTGCTCCTGGCAAGGCTCAAAACGGAAGTGATGAACATGTGATTGGACAACGGAAGAAAGGTGATGCTTTCATGCAGTGGCAAAGAACTTGTCTGAATTATGTTCAATGTTTGGTGAAAGGCACAATTTGTAAGTGATAAACTTGGCTATTTGGCTGAGATGATTAAGCAAGATTTTAAAGGGGCCATGTAGCTTCTCTTTGCTGTTTAAAGCAAAATATGAGAAGAAAGAGATGGACTTAAAAATGAACTGTGCAAAATGAGAACAAAACTTAAAGATTTGGAAAATTCTGTTGTACAAACTGAGGACACATGCTCTAGAATTTTCACGAAGGGTATGGCTACATAAACTTTTGTTAAAAAGTTTAAAACTGTGACTGATGGATCAAACCAACTGTCACAGGGACAAAGATAGGACAAAAGGAAGGAAAGCTGTCTGCCTCTTGGAATTCAACAGGCAGGGAAGAGGCCAAAGGAGTTACATCTGTTGTCTTCCAAGAAAAGAAAAGGACCATCGCTGGAGCAGTTCAGAGATCAGCATAACTATTGGAAGGAGCAGGAAAAGCAGGGCTGCCTCCATTTCAAAGGGTGGAGCAGAGATTTCCTAGGTTTCAAAGGGTGGAGGCACAGCCTCCTAGATTTCAAAGAATTAGTTCTTCACCAACTCGGTTCTGGAGTGTGCTACTGGTATCCAGATTGAGCAAGAGAATGGGGCTGCTACCCAAAGTTGAGGGGATGGGGCTGCCATGCCAAAGGGTCAGAAGAATAGGGCTAGCCAGGGCTGAGGGGGTGGGGTCACCATTCAGATGGTCTAGGAGAATGGGTCCTCCAAAAGCCCAGGGAGCAAAGTTGCTGTCCCACTGAACCTGAAAGGCAGGGCTGAAGCCTAGGGCCAGGGGTTCTCTACCCAGAATCCAGAGAACATGGCCAACACCTAGAGTCTGGGGTTCAAGGTCATTGCCCAGATGATCTCAGAGAACAGTGGATTATTCTCAAATGTTGAGAGCCAATGTAATTTTTTATGCTGGGGTTAGGACTTGCTTGGTGCCTGCTATCCATTCATTTCCCTTCAATTTCTCCCATTTGTAATGGAAATTTCTAATTATCTACTTTGTGCCTATCCCACCATTGTACTTTGGAAACAGATAACTTGTATTCTAGATTTCACAGGTTCACTGATGAAGAATTTTGCCCCAGGATGAAATACGCCTAAAGTCTCACCCATATTTGCTTTAGATAATTCAGAAGATAAAATTTTGGACTTGGGGTTGCTTTAAGACTTTAGGGAATATGTGATGGGCTGAATGTGTTTTGTGTGTGGGAAGACATGAATTTCAGGGGAGGCAAAGTGTGGAATATTATGGATTGAATTTTCCCCCCCAAAAAATGTGTTGCAAATCCTGACCTCTGTACCTGTGGCTATAATCCCATTTGGGAATGGGTTTTCTTTATTATGTTAAGAGGCCATATCAGTGTAGGGTGTGCTTTAAGCCAGTCACATTTCAGATATAAAAACAGCAGATTATGCATACAGAAGCAAGCAGAGACGGGGGAAGACAGATGTCACAGCATGTGAAGACAACCAGGAAAATAATGAAAGAAAGCCTTCACCTAGAGCTGGCACTCTGAATTCAGGCATCTAGTTTCCTAAACAATGAGGAAAATAAATTTCTGTTTGTTAAAGCCACCTACTTGCATTTCTGCTATAGCAGCACTAGGTAACTAAGACAAGAGGTAAATGCAGTTAAATTGTTATAAGGGTTTCTCATTGTTTTGGAAATGGTAAAAATACTAATGTAAGGTAAATATCAATAAATTTAGAATACATATCACAATCTATATGCTAATCACTAAAAGTATAATAGAATCTACTAATTAAAAGCTAAATGATGACAAAAATGAATAACAAAAATACTTGATTAATCCAAGTGAATCAAGAAAGGAGAAATAAAGAACGAAAAGGAAAAATAGAAAACAAATACAAAGACTGGAGACAAACTCAACCATACCATAAATGCATTAATTTCAAGTATATCAAACGCATTAATTCAAAGACAAAAATCATAGACTGTATAAGCAATTAAAAATAATAAAACAATTTTAAAATATTTACAAGGGACTCATTTTATAACAACACAGAAAAGTTGAAAGTAAAAAGGTGGAAAAAAATGTATAAATATACATGCAAAAAATACCTGGAAGAAACCCAGTGTATTTATACTAACATTAGACAAGATTTCAAGGCAAGAGGAACCATTCAGTCAAATTTCCACAAATCTAGCAGCCTAAAACAACATATATTTATTATCTCATAGTGTCTGTGGCTAAGCAGTACAGGTAGCATTAGGCAGACCCTCTGCCCAAGGTCTCTCACTAGGCTAAAACCAAGGTGTTGGCTGTGGTTACAATCCCATTTGAGGCTCAGCATCCTCTTCCATGTTCACTGCTTATTGGAAGAATTCATTCTCTCAAAGATGTAAAACCGAAATCCTCATTTATTTTCTTGCTGGCTGTAAGCCAGGAACTACTCTCAGTTCCTAGAAGCTTTCTTCAGGTCTATGCCACTTGTCCTCCTACATCAGCAGTTCAGACATTGTTGTTTGCTTCTTCAAAGCCAGAAGGAGCAATCTCTCTCACTTTGAACCTCTTTCACCTCTCTGAAAGGCTCTCTTGATTAGGTCAGGTGTATTCAGAGTAATCTCCTTTTTGATTAACAAAAATATTCGCTAATTAAAAAAAATCCAACTCATACCAACCCTATAGGACACAGTACAAATGCCCCATAGGGTTTCCAAGGCTGTAAATCTTTATGGAAGACAAATGTTTATCTTTCTTCTGCTGGCAGTGGAGCTCTTTAAACGCTGTGCGACCAGGGCTCCTTCCACTGATTAGGGGCTTTAATCACATCTATGAAATCCCTTCTGCTGTATGTCACTGTTAGGTGCCATCTAGACAGTTCCTACTCATAGCTACTCTATGTACAACACAAGGAAACACTGCCCAGTCCTGCATTGTTATGCTTGAGTCCGTTATTGCAGCCACTGTGTCAATCTGTCTCGTTGAGGGTCTTTTTTTTCACTCACCATCTATTCTACCAAGCATGATGTCCTTCTCCCAGGACTGATCCATCCTAATAAAATGTCCAAAGTATGTGAGATGAAATTTTATCATCCTCTCTTGTAAGGAGCATTCTGACTGTTCTTATCCCAAAACAGATTTGTTCGCTCTTTAGGCAGTCCATGGTATATTCAACATTCTTCACCAACACCACAACTCAAAGGTGTCAATTCTTTTTCAGTCTTCCTTATTTATTGTCCAGCTTCCCCATGCATATGAGTCAATTGAAAACACCATGGTTTAAGTTAAGCACACATTAGTTCTTAAAGCAACATCTTTGTTTAACACTTTAAAGAAGTCTCTTGCAGCAGATTTGTACAATGCAATGCATCTTTTGATTTCTTCTCTGCTGCTCCCATGGACTTTGATTGTGGATCTAAGTAAAATGAAATTCTTGACAGCTTCAGTATTTCCTCCGTTTATCATGATGCTGCTTATTTGTCCAGTTGTGAGGATTTTGTTTCCTTTATATTGGGGTGCAATCCATACTTAAGGCTGTAGTCTTTGATCTTCATTAATAAGTGCTTCCACTCCTCATCGCTTTCAGCAAGCAAGTTTGTGTCATCTGCGTATCACTGGTTTTTAATGAGTCTTCCTCCAATCCTGATGCTGCATTCTTCTTTATATATTATACCTTCTCAAATTATTTGCTGAACTTACAGATTTAATGAGTACAGCAAAAGGACACAACCTTGTTACTCGTCTTTCCAGATTGTAGACCATAAAGTATTGCCTTGTTCTGTATGAATTATTGTTTCTATGTACATGTTCCTCATGAGTACTATTAAGTGTTCTTGAATTCCAATTCTTCGAAATATTATCCATAACTTGTTATGATACGCACAGTTGAATGCCTTTGCATAATTAATAAAACACAGGTAAACATCTTCCTGATATTCTCTGTTTTCAGCCATGATCCATCTGACATTACCAATGATATCCGTCATCCCACCTCCTCTTCTGAATCTGGCTTGAATTTCTAGTAGTTCTCCGTCAATGTACTGCTGCAAACACTTTTGAATTATCTTTGGCAAGATTTTACTTCTTTTTTTTTAATAATTTTTATTGTGCATTAAGTGAAAGTTTACAAATTAAGTCAGTCTCTCACTCAAAAACCCATATACACCTTGCTACACACTCCCAATTACTCTCTCCCTAATGAGACTGCCCGCTCTCACCCTCACTCTCTCTTTTCGTGTCCATTTCGCCAGCTTCTAACCCCCTCCACTCTCTCATCTCCCCTCCAGACAGGAGACGCCAACATAGTCTCAAGTGTCCACCTGATCCAAGAAGCTCACTCCTCGCCAGCATCCCTCTCCAACCCATTGTCCAGTCCAATCCTTGTCTGAAGAGTTGGCTTCAGGAATGGTTCCTGTCCTGGGGCAACAGAAGGTATGGGGGCCATGACCACCGGGGTCCTTCCAGTCTCAGTCAGACCATTAAGTCTGGTCTTATGAGAATTTGAGGTCTGCATCCCACTGCTGTCCTGCTCCCTCAGGGGTTTTCTGTTGTGTTCCCTGTCAGGGCAGTCATTGGTTGTAGCCAGGCACCATCTAGTTCTTCTGGTCTCAGGATGATGTAGACTCTGGTTCATGTGGCCCTTTCTATCTCTTGGCCTCGTAGTTACCTCGTGTCCTTGGTGTTCTTCGTTCTCCTCTGATCCAGGTGGGTTGAGCCCAGTTGATGAATCTTAGATGGCTGCTTGCAAGCATTTAAGACCCCAGATGCCATTCTTCAAAGTTGGATGCAGAATGTTTTCTTAATAGATTTTATTATGCCAATTGACTTAGATGCCCCCTGAAATCATGGTCCCCAAACTCCTGCCCCTGCTATACTGGCCTTCGAAGCATTCAGTTTATTCAGGCAACTTCTTTGCTTTTGGTTTAGTCCAGTTGTGCTGACCTCCCCTGTATTGTGTGTTGTCTTTCCCTTCACCTAAAGTAGTTCTTACTAACAACTAATTAGTGAATACCCCTCTCCCGCCCTCCCACCTTCCCCCTCTAGTAACGACAAAAGAATGTGTTCTTCTCAGTTTATACTATTTCTCAAGATCTTTTAATAGTGGTCTTATACAATATTTGTCCTTTTGCATCTGACTAATTTCACTCAGCATAATGCCTTCCAGGTTCCTTCATGTTATGAAATGTTTCACAGATTCCTCTCTGTTCTTCATCGATGCATAATATTCCATTGTGCGAATATACCATAATTTATTTATCCATTTTTCCCTTGATGGGCACCTTGGTTGCTTTCATCTTTTTGCTATTGTAAACAGTGCTGCAATAAACATGGGTGTGCATATATCTGTTCATGTAAAGGCTCTTATTTCTCTAGGTTATATTCTGAGGAGTGGGATTGCTCGACCGTATGGTAGTTCTATTTCTAGCTTTTTAATGAAGCACCAAATAGATTTCCAAAGTGGTTGTACCATTTGGCATTCCCACCAGCAGTGTATAAGTGTTTCAATCTCTCCACAGCCTCTCCAGTATTTATTATTTTGTGTTTTTTCGATGAATGCCAGGCTTGTTGGAGTAAGATGAAATCTCATTGTAGTTTTCATCTGCATTTCTCTAATGGCTAATGATCGTGAACATTTCCTCATATATCTGTTAGCTACCTGAATGTCTTCTTCAGTGAAGTGTCTATTCATATCTTTCGCCCATTTTTTACTTGGGTTGTCTTTTTCTAGTTGAGTTTTTGTAGTATCAAGTAGATTTTAGAGATCAGATGCTGATCGGAAATGTCATAGCTAAAAACTTTTTCCCAGTCTGTAGGTAGTCTTTTTACTTTTTTGGTGAAGTCTTTGGATGAGCATAGGTGTTTGATTTTTAGGAGCTCCCAGTTACATAGTTTTTCTTCTGCATTCTTAATAATGTTTTGTATACTGTTTATGCCATTTATTAGGGCTCCTAACGTTGTCCCTATTTTTTCTTCCATGATCTTTATTGTTTTAGATTTTATATTAAGGTCTTTGATCCATCTTGAGCTCGTTTTTGTGCATGGTGTGAGGTATGGGTCTTGTTTCATTTTTTTTCAGATGGATATCCAGTTATGCCAGCACCATTTGTTAAAAACACTGTCTTTTTAACTGTTTTGGGGCCTTTGTCAAATATCAACTGCTCATATGTGGATGGATTTAAGTCTGGATTCTCAATTCTGTTCCATTCCTCTATGTGTCTGCTGTTGTACCAGTACCAGGCTGTTTTGACTACTGTGGTGGTATAATAGGTTCTAAAATCAGGTAAAGTAAGGCCTCCCACTTTGTTTTTCTTTTTCAGTAATGCCTTAGTTATCCGGGGCCTCTTCCCCTTCCATATGAAGTTGATGATTTGTTTCTCCATCTCATTAAAGAATGTCCTTGGGATTTCGATCGGAGTTGCATTAAATGTATAGGTCACTTTTGGTAGAATAGACGTTTTTATAATGTTAAGTCTTCCTATCCTTGAGTAAGGTATGTTTTTCCACATATGTAAATCTGTTTTGGTTTCTTGCAAAAGTGTACTGTAGTTTTCTTTGTATAATTCTTTTACATCTCTGGTAAGATTTATTCCTAAGTATTTTATCTTTTTGGAGGCTACTATAAATGGCATTGATTTGGTGATTTCCTCTTCGATGTTCTTTTTGTTGGTGTAGAGGAATCCAACTGATTTTTGTATTTTTACCTTGTCCCCAATACTCTGCAGAACTCTTCTATTAGTTTCAGTAATTTTCTTGAGGATTCCTTAGGGTTTTCTGTGTATAAGACCATGTCATCTGCAAATAGATATAATTTTACTTCTTTCTTTCCAATCTGGATGCCCTTTATTTGTTTATCTAGTCTAATTGCTTTGGCTAGGACTTGCAGCACAATGTTAAATAAGAGTGGTGATAAAGGGCATCCTTGTCTGGTTGCCAATTTCAATGGGAATGGTTTCAGTCTCTCTCCATTTAAAGTGATGTTGGCTGTTGGCCTTGTATAAATGCCCTTTATTGTGATGAGGAATTTTTCTTCTCTTCCTATTTTGATGAGAGTTTTTACCATGAATGGGTGTTGAACTTTGTCAAATGCCTTTTCTGCATCAATTGAAAAAATCATGCGATTCTCATCTTTTGTTTTATTTATGTGGTGGATTACATTAATTGTTTTTCTAATGTTGAACCATCCTGCATACCTGGTATGAATCCCACTTGGTCATGGTGAATTATTTTTTTGATATGTTGTTGAATTCTATTAGTTAGAATTTTGTTGAGGATTTTTGCATCTACATTCATAAGGGATATAAGCCTATAATTTTCTTTTTTTGTGGTGTGTTTACCTGGTTTTGGTATCAGGGATATGGTGGTTTCATAGAATGAGTTTGGTGATGTTCCATCCTTTTCTATGCTCTGAAATACCGCTAATAGTAGTGGTGTTAACTCTTCTCTGAAAGTTTGGTAGAATTCTGCAGTGAAGCCATCTGGACCAGGGCTTTTTTTATTGGGAGTTTTTTGATTATCTTTTCAATCTCTTCTTTTGTTATAGGTCTATTTAGTTGTTCTACCTCTGTTTGTGTTAGTTTAAGTAGGTACTGTGTTTTGAGGGATTCATCCATTTCTTCTAGGTTTTCAAATTTGTTAGAGTACAATTTTTCATAGTAATCTGATATGATTCTTTTAATTTCAGTTGGGTCTGCTGTAGTATCGCCCATCTCATTTCTTATTTCAGTTATTTGCTGTTTTTCTTTTGTCAGTTTAGGCAGTGGTTTATCAATTTTATTGATTTTTTCAAAAAACCAGCTTTTGGTCTTGTTAATTCTTTCAATTCTCTTTCTGTTTTCTATTTCATTTTGTTCAACTCTAATTTTTATTGTGTTATCTTCGGGTGCCTGTTGATTTCTTTTGTTGCCCTCTTTCCGTTTTTTCAAATTGTAGGGATAATTCTTTGATTTTGGCCCTTTCTTCTTTTGGGATGTGTGCATTTATTGATATAAGTTGGCCTCTGAGCACCGCTTTTGCTGTGTCCCAAAGGTTCTGATAGGAAGTGTTTTCATTCTCATTGGATTCTCTGAATTTCTTTATTCCATCCTTAATGTCTTCTATAATCCAGTCTTTTTTGAGCAAGCTATTGTTCAGTTACCAAGTGTTTGATTTCTTTTCTCTGCTTTTCCTGTTATTGATTTCCACTTTTATGGCCTTACAGTCAGAGAAGATGCTTTGTAATATTTCAATGTTTTGGATTCTGCTAAGGCTTGCTTTATGCCCTAATATGTGGTCTATTCTAGAGAATGTTCCATGTGCACCAGAAAAGAAAGTAGACTTGGTTTCTATTAGGTGGAGTGTTCTGTGTATGTCTATGAGGTCAAGTTGGTTGATTGTGGCATTTAGATCTTCTGTGTCTTTATTGAGCTTCTTTCTGGATGTCCTGTCCTTCACCGAAAGTGGTGTGTTGAAGTCTCCTACTATTATTGTGGAGCTGTCTATCTCACTTTTCAATGCTGATAAAGTTTGTGCTCTGTATCTTGCAGCCCTGTCATTGGGTGCATAAATATTTAATATGGTTATATCTTCTTGGTGTATTGTCCCTTTAATCATTATGTAGTGTCCTTCCTTACCCTTTATGATGGATTTAACTCTAAAGTCTATTTTGTGAGAAATTAATATTGCTACTCCTGCTCTTTTTTGATTGTTGTTTGCTTGATATATTTTTTCCATCCTTTGAGTTTTAGTTTGTTTGTGTCTCTATGTCTAAGGTGTGTCTCTTGTAGGCAGCATATAGATGGAACTTGTTTTTTAATCCAGTCCACCACTCTCTGTGTCTTTGTTGGTGCGTTTAGTCCATTTGCATTCAGGGTAATTATGGATAGGTAAGAATTTAGTGCTATCATTTTGATGTCTTTTTTGTGTGTTGTTGACAGTTTTTTTTTACCACTTAATTTTATGTGCTGAGTAGATTATCTTTATATATTTTCCTTTCCTCATATTTGTTGTTGTTGATTTTGTTTCTGCTGAGTCTCTATTTTTTTCTTGCATTTTATTTTGATGACTAGGATAGTTTGTCTCCTTTGTGGTTACCTCATTATTTACCCCTATTTTTCTAAATTGAAAATTAACTTTTGTTTCTTTGTATCACCGTATCTTTGTCTCCATATGGAAGGTTTATGATTTCTTTGTCCCTCTTTATTATTCTAATGTTGTCTTCTTTTATATAATGACATCGCTGTTACTCTGTTTTGACCTTTTTTTTTATTATTTTGTTTTGTTTTTTTGGATTTCCCTGCCTGGGTTGACTTCTGGTTGCTCTGCCCTGTGTTCTAGGCTTGGGTTGATACCTGATATTATTGTTTTTCTAACCAGAGAACTCCCTTTACTATTTCTTGTAGTTTTGGTTTGGTTTTTACAAATTTCCTAAACTTGTGCTTATCTGGAAATGTCTTAATTTCACCTTCGTAAAAATAAAAATAATTTTTTATTTTTTTTTTTATTAAGAGACAGTTTTGCTGCATATATGATTCTTGGCAGGCAATTTTTTTCCTTCAATTTTTTACATATGTCATCCCATTGCCTTCTTGCCTGCGTGGTTTCTGCCGAGTAATCCGAGCTTATTCTTAGTGGCTCTCCTTTTTTTTTTTTTCTCCTTTGTAGGTGACTTTTCGCATATCCCTCACTGCTCTTATAATTCTCTCTTTATCTTTGGTTTTGGCAAGTTTGATTACAATGTCTTGGTGATTTTCTTTTAACATCTACCTTGTGTGGAGTTCTATGAGCATCTTGGATAGATATCTTCTCATCTTTTATAATATCAGGGAAGTTTTCTGCCAACAAATCCTCAACAATTTTCTCTGTATTTTCTGTTATATCCCTCCGTGTTCTGTTACTCCAATCACTCATAGGTTATTTCTCTTGATAGAGTCCCACACGATTCTTAAGGTTTCTTTGTTTTTTAAAAGTCTTTTATCTAATTTTTTCTTGAAATATATTAGTGCAAAGTGATTTATCTTCGAGTTCCGAAAATCTAGCTTCTACTTGCTCAATTCTGCTCCTCTGACTTGCTATTGAGTTGTCTAATTCTGTAATTTTATTGTTAATCTTCTGAATTTCTGATTGCTCCCTGTCTATGGATTTTTCCAGCTTATTAAACTTTTCATTATGTTCCTGAATATTCTTTCTAATTCCTGCAGTTGCTTTATCTGTGTGTTCATTGGGTTCTTCGTATTGTCTCATTTCCTTCCTGATGTCTTGAAGGGTTCTGTATATTAAACTTTTATATTCTGCATCTGGTAATTCCAGGAACGCACTTTCATCTAGAAGATCCCTGGATTCTTTGTTTTGAGAGCCTGTTGAGGTGATCACGGTCTGTTTCTTTATGTGACTTGATATTGACTGTTGTCTCCGAGCCAACTACAAGTTATTGTATTAGTTTATGCTTACTTGCTGTGTCGTAGCTTCTTGCTGTGTTTTGTTTTGGTATACTCCTATGGGTTGCTTGATCAATTTCGCCTTTGGAGCTCTTACGTCCTATTCCCAGATGGCTAGAGCTGTTATCATGTATATCAGTCTAGTCCATTCAGTTTTCTTGTATGAATTCAGCTTAGGTTTCCAGGTAGCTGATCATCAAGTGTGCGGTACAGGCTCTATCCTACAGTCTTAGAGGGGCAGAGGTGATTGGCGTACAAACCAGTATCTGATTGTAGGAGGGGGTCACTCTTTGAACAAGGCAGGGGGCTGAAAACTGACTCCCGAGTGTCTCTGAGGAAAGTGCGTCCCTGTTCCTTAGTGCATGCAGGTGGGTGGGTTCTACAGATGGACCATGGGCACTCAAAGTTTTTGGTTGTAAGGACTGGGAGGTACCAGCTTTCTTTGGACCCCTGTCACGGGTGTCTGGGTGTCCTGAGTGGAGCTACCAGTCCTTAGGCCCCTGATGTGGGTAGGTGGGGACCTTGTTTAATAGGGAAAGCAATGTCAAACATCAAACACCCACCTCTCCACCACATAGCTGAAATGGTTGGAGTTTGCCAACAAGGACCTATTCTCCCAAAATAGGTCCACACAGAAGGGAAAGGTGCTCAAAGTCCATGGATAGTTTATGCCTGGCCAGGAGCTGCTTCTGTCCTGAGACTGCCTGGTTAGTGGAGCTAGCAAATTATCTTTTCCTCCAAATGCAAATTTTTTCCTTCCCCAAGGCCGGGAGGATGGCTCTAGGTGGTCAACAGGGTCTATCTCAGGCCCAGGGAATTCAGCCACTGAAGCCGGTTTGCAGGTGGGGAGGTGTTAAATATACTCAAGTACTTTGCTTTTGCGGAGAGCGCCATTCTCCTCAGGTTCCGGAGCTGTGAGTGGGCTGTGTTGCTGGCTGCTTCTCACTGAGGAAACTGCGGCCGAACACTAGTACCACCCAGCCAGCGCCACCACTCCAGGAATGGTGCCTGAGGGTTCCCTGTGATTCAGGTCCAGTAATTCCTCTCCGCCTCTGAACGGTCTCTTCCTCCTTCTGCCCCTCAGTTCATTTTCTAAGCTTACCTTTGAAGCTAAGAGCTCCAGCTTGTCACACATATACTCATTTCACTTGTTTTTTCTGGTCTTTATTGTATAGAGGGCTCGCCGGAAGTGTCTGTCTATTCCGCCATCTTGGCTCTGCCTCTAGCAATCACTTGTTGTTGATATTAATGATATTGTTAGATAATTTTCACATTCTGTTGGATCACCTTTTTTTGGAATGGGCACAAATATGAATCTCTTCCATTTGGTTGGCCAGGGAGCCGTCTTCCAAATTTCTTTGCATAGACAAGTGAGCACCTCCAGCGCTACATCTGTTTATTGAAACATTTCAATTGGCATTTCATCAATTCCTGGAGCCTTGTTTTTCTCCAATGCCTTCAGTGCAGCTTGGACTTCTTCCTTCAATACCACCAGTTCTTGATCATACACTACCTCCTGAAATGGCTGAACTTCGACCTTTTTTTTTTTTTTGGTAACTGACTCTGTGTATTCTTTTCATATTTTTTGATGCTTCCTGCATTGTTCAGTATTTTCTCCATACAATCCTTCGATAGTGCAACTCAAGGCTTGCATTTTTTCTTCAGTTCTTTCAGCTTGAGAAATGTGGAGCATGTACTTCTCTTTGTGTTTTCTAATTCCAGGTCTTTGGACATTTCATTCTAAGACTTTACTTTGTCTTCCCAAGCCAGCCTTTGAAATCTTCTGTTCAGCTTTTGCTTCATCATTTCTTCCTTTTTCTTTAGTTACTTTATATTCAAAAGCAAGTTTCAGAGCCTCTTCTGCCATCCATTTTCATCTTTTATTTCTTCCCTGTCTCTTTAATGACCCTTTGCTTTCTTCATGTATGATGTCTTTGGTATCATTCCACAATTCCTCTGGTCTTTGATCATTAGTGTTCAATGTGTCGAATCTATTCCAGGATGATCTCTGAGTTCCAGTGGGATATAGTCAAGGTCATATTTTGACTCTCATGGACTTGTTCTAATTTACTTCAGCTTCAAGT
The DNA here is from genome assembly GCF_024166365.1 of Elephas maximus indicus. Classification (NCBI taxonomy): domain Eukaryota; kingdom Metazoa; phylum Chordata; class Mammalia; order Proboscidea; family Elephantidae; genus Elephas; species Elephas maximus. The sequence continues at coordinate 87,771,943 of NC_064846.1, forward strand.
TGAACTTGCATATGAGTAATTGATGATCTGTTCTGCAATCGGTCCCTGGCCTCATTCTCAGTGATGATATTGAGTTTCTCTATAGTCTATTTACACAGATGTAGACAATTTGCTTCCTGTGTATTCCATCTGGTGAGGTTCATGTGTTTCATTGTCATTTATGTTACTAAAAAAAAAAAAGGCATTTGCAATGAAGAAGTCGTTCATCTTGCAAAATTTTATCCTATGATCTCTGACATTTTTTCTGTCACCAAGGCCATATTTTCCAACTACTGATCCTTCTTGTTTCCAATTTTGCATTCCAATCACCAGTAATTATCAATGCATCTTGATTGGACGTTTGATCAATTTCAGTCTGGAGAAGTTGGTAAAAATCTTCATTTTCTTCACCTTTGACATTAGTGGTTGGTAGGAAATTTGAATAACAGTTGTATTAACTGATCTTTCTTGTAGGCGTATGGGTATTATCCTATCACTGACAGCATTGTACTTCAGGATAGATCTTGAAATATTCTTTTTGACGATGAATGTGAAGCCATTCCTCTTCAATTTGTCATCCCTAATATGTTTGTCTGATTCAAAATTGCCAATACAAGTCAATTTCAGCTCACTAATGCCTAGGATCTGTGTTCCGTTTCATTTTTTGACAACTTCCAATTTTCCTACAGTCATACTTCATACATTTCATTTTCTGATTATTAGTGTATGTTTGCAGCTGATTATTCTCATTTTGAGTTAGGCTACCTCAGCAAATGAAGATCCCCAAAGCTTTAGTCCATCCAAGTTGTTAAGGTCAACTCTACCTTGAGGGGGCAGCTCTTCCCCAGTCATATTTTCAGTGCCTTCTAACCTGGAAATCCTGGTGGCATAGTGGTTAAGTGCTATGGCTGCTCACCAAAAGGTCGGCAGTTCAAATCCACCAGGTGCTCCTTGGAAACTCTATGAGACAGCTCTATTCTGTCCTACAGGGTCACTGTGAGTCAGAATTGACTCACCGGCAATGGATTTTTTTTAACCTGAGGGGCTTATCTTCTAGCGTTTTATCAGACACTGTTCGGCTGCTATTCATGAGGTTTCCACTGGTCAGTTTTTTTAGAAATAGACCACCAGGTCCTTCTCTCTAGTCTGTAAGCTCTGCTGAAACCTGTCCACCATAGGTATTCTTGCTGGTATTTGAAATACTGGTGGGATAGCTTCTAGCATCACAGCAACGTGAAAGCCACCACAGCATGAAAAACTGACAGACGAGTGGTGATCTGCCATATAATGTAGCATAATCATAACAGTCTTGTCTAGACTCAAAGGGAGAGGATTATGCAGGATGTGTACTCGAGAAGGCAGAATTGTAGAGACCATCTCAGACTTCTGTTTATAACAGCAATAAAGAGGGATATTTCATAATGATGAAAGGATCTTTTCAAGAAAAGATATACAAATTTTAACTTCTTATGCACTTAATATCATAGCTTCAAAATGTATATTAAAATTGATAGAATGCAAAGGAGAAATAGACAAAAAGACAGTCATAATTGGATATTTCAAAAAGTTATCTTATAAGGAAGTTTTAACTTTTTTGGCAAAAAAGGTTAGTATGTGTCATGGCTTTTATTGTGTCCCCCCAAAATATGTATCAACTTGGCTAGGCCACAGTTCCCAGTATTGTGTGATTGTCCACCATTTTGTCATCTGATGTGATTATCCTATGTGTTGTAAATTCTACCTCTATGATATTGATGAGGCAGGATTAGAGGCAGTTATGTTAATGAGAAAGGATTCAATCTACAAGATTAGACTGTGTCTTAAACCAATCTCTTGATATATAAAAGAGAGAAGCTAGCAGAGAGACTTGGGGACATCATATCACCAAGAAAGCAGTGCTTGGAGCAGAGTGCATCCTTTGGACTCAGGGTTCCTGTGCAAAGAAGTTCTAGACAAAGGGAAGATTGATGACAAGGACATTCCTCCTGGGCTGACAGAGAGAGAAAGCCTTCCCCTGGAGCTTTTGCCCCAAATTTGGACTTCTAGCCTACTAGACTCTGAGAGAATAAACTTCTGTTTGCTAAAGCCATCCACTTGTGTTATTTCTGTTATAGCAGCACCAGATAACTAAGATAGTATCATAAATAAAAAACGAATGGTATGAGTAACTAAGTTGGACATAATTGACATAAATAGAATATTGTAGAACTCAAGTTATTTTCAAGTGCACAAGGAACATTTACCAAAACAGATTATTTTCTTGGAAATCTCAACAAATTTTAAAGCAATGTAATAATTTCTTGTTGTTGTTAGATGCCATCAAGACGGTTCTGACTCATAGTGACACTATGTCCAACAGAAAAAACATTGCCCAATCCTGTGCCATCCTAACAATTGTTATGTTTGAGCCCATTGTTGCTGCCACTGTGTCGATCCATCTCACTGAGGGTCTTCTTCTTCTTTGCTGACCCTCTACAATCATACTGAGTGTGTTTATTAACTACAGTGGAATTAAACTAAACAATAAGAAGGAATTTGCCAAATGTTTGAAAATTAAGCAACACACTTTTAATTCACCAATTTTTCAATAAACAAGTCACATGAAAATTAGAAAATATTTTGATGTGAAAATATTTGATACAAAAATACAACATATGAAAATTTGTAAGATGTAATGAACCAGTGTTTAGAGGGTAATGTATAGCTTAAATGCATACATATATATTTTTTAAAAAGTAACTTTTAAAATCAGTGACCTAAGCTTCTACCTCAGGAATTTAGAAACAAAGGCAAATTGACTTAAAAAAAAGGTAGAATAAAGGAAATTATTAAGGAAATAGAAAACCAATAAAATTACAACTCGATGTACACTACAGAAATTATACTAAGCCAGTAATAGGTTATTTGAAAAGATTAATGCAATTTATTAAACCTTATTGAGACTGATCCAAAGAAGGCGTAAGGTAACGCACAGTCACAATACCAAAAGAAATGGTGGTTGCAGCATAACATCAACAGAGAACTTCCGGAAATTGAAACCTGATTCAGAAGAGGACGTGGAATGAGGTATATCATTGCTGACATCAGATGGATCTTGGCTGAAAACAGAGAATGCCAGAAAGATGCTTACCTGTGTTTTATTTACCATGCAAAGGCATTTGATTTTGCGGATCATAATAAATTATGGATAACAGTGCAAATAACGGGAATTCCAGAACATTTAATTGTGCTCATGTAAAATCTGTACATATGCCAACAGGCAATTGTTCTAACAGAACAAGGGGATTCTCCATGGTTTAAAATCAGGAAAGGTGTGTATCCTCTCATTATACTTATTCAATCTATATAACGAGCAAATAATCTGAGAAGCTGGACTATATGAAGAAGAAAATGGCATCAGGATTGGACAAAGAGTCAGTAGCAACCTGTGATATGCACATGACATATCCTTGCTTGAGTAAAGGCAAGAGGACTTGATACACTTACTGATGAAGATCAAAGACTACACCCTTCAGTACGGATTGCACCTCAACATAAAGGACACAAAAAAGGGGCAAGGACTAGAAGTCAGGAGGGGACAGGAAAGCTGGTAATAGAGAACCCAAGGTTGAGAAGGGAGAGCATAGACAGGTCTTGGGGTTGTTAACCAATGTCATAAAACAGTATGTGTACCAGCTATTTAATGAGAAGCTATTTTGTCCTATAAACCTTGATCTAAAGTACAATGGAAAAATTAAAAAAAAAATTCATTCCGAGGAGGTGGGGCCAAGATGGCAGAGTAGCCAGATGCTTCCAGTGATCCCTCTTACAATAAAGACCCCAAAAAACAAGTGAATCGGTTATATACATGACAAGCTAGGAACCCTGAGCATCAAAGGCATAGTTAAGGAATTGGACTGAGTGACAGGGGAGGGAGAGATGGCGCAGAAGCAGAGAGGAGTTGCCGAGCCTGCAGCAGCGCCTCAGCCTGATTCCTGGGTGCGACTGTGGTGGGGCTGATGGTAGTTTTGGCAGAGTGGTACACCGCTGACCCTGTGGCATGTCTGCAGCAGGGCAGGCCGTGGCGTATAGGAAGTGGCAGCTCCAGCGAAAGAAGGCAACAGAAGTGCAGGCACCCCGACCCCTTGGTGTGGTGGCAGCAGGGCTGGCTGTGGCATTTGGGACGGGGGCAGCTTCAGCAAAAGAAGGCAAGTATGGGACGCAGCCCTAACGACCTGGGGCGATCTCAGCAGGGACCCAGAGGGCGCACACAGGCTACACATGCCTCTGGAATCTTAGATAAAACAGCGCTCTCAGCACAAGATATATATATATCCTGACAAATAATATCATGAATATATATACATCTTCCTACAAATTAATAAGGCAAATACACTCAATTTTAAATGTGCAAAAGACTTTAACAATCATTTGATAAAAGAAGATATCAAAATGTTCAATAAGAATATGAAAGTTTCTCAACATCATTAGTCATCTGGAAAATGTAAATGAGAGCCACAATGTGACACTATTACACCTCCACCATAATGACTATAATTAAAAGATTTGATAATACTAATTGCTGGTGATAATAAGGAAAAACTATAATTTTAATTTACTGCTTCTGGGAATGCAAAATTGTAAACCACCCTAGAAATTTCTTTAGAAATACCTAATAAAGCTGCAGACATGCCTATGACCAAGAAGTTTACTCCTGGGTATATAAATCAGTGTTTAAGGCCACCAAAAGTCTTGTACAAGAATGTCCACATCAGCTTTACTCAGAATAGTCTCCAAATTGAAAACAATTCTAATGTCCCCCAAAGGAAGAATTAATAAACAAATCTTATGTTTTTAGTAATCCAATAGGACAGATCAATAAAAAAAAGTACTGATGAATGTAACAATATGGTTGAATTTTACAGGCACAATTATAATCAAAAGAAGCCAAACCCCAAAGAATACATACTGTATGTTTCAATTTCTAGAATAAATGTTATGATTACCCCTTCAGGGTATACCGACTGAGAGAGAACAGAAGGAATCATTTTGGGGTGCTAGAATTGTCCTATATCTTGACCTAGGTGGTTCTTACACAGGTGTAAACTTTTATCAAGCTGAATGTTTAAGACTGGTGCCAGTACAACATCTAGTTATACCACAATTAAAAAAAAGTTTTAAAATAACACAGAGCATTTCATACAGGGCTTTGGGAGTTATTTGTGATAATATTGATAATATCGATGATATGAGTCATGAAGACAAGGCCAAGAACACAGCTACAGTTTGTTGGCATGGGATTGGACCCAATTCTAGCTTGACCTTCAAAACCAGGCAGAGTATTGTGACCTAGACTCTGAAGTTTCTAGGACCAATGTAAATGATGGTTTTCCCTACTTCGAAGTAATCAGAAACCATTAAACTTTCTGAGTGCTTTATGTGAAAAATGTGGAAGCTTAGGATGTGTGTATACAGTATCTATGCAAACTCAGATGCCCAGATTTTCTTTTATGATAAATTATATATACATTTCTCATATAATGCAGATCTCATTGTGTGCCACAGCTCCAATTCTTCAGCACTAAAATGAATGGTGGCAGCAGAAACATTTAGAGAGACAGCAAGAAGCCAGATCCACGAATCCAGGAACTATGACAAAAATCACAGATTTAGATTGTGCATTGGGTCACCAAATAGGCCAAAAAGAGTCAAAAAACAGATATGAATTAGTAATCAGGACAAAATAATGGATCAGAAACAATGCAGGGAAGCAAAGGAAGGAGATATAGCTCTTTGAGCCAGTTCCCACCCAAGACCACTGACCAGACTATGCATATACTTCGATCAGATGATCACCATGATTCAATCAACTGAGGTAAGAAATAAGAAAAACAAAGTGGAGAGTGATGTCAATAAAAATGTGGCAGAGCATAGGACTCTGGGAGTCATTTCTCCACCAAAATGTCAAATAAATTGGCAAAACCCGTCAGAAACAACTTTATCAGAATTCTAGAAGATGGTCAAAGGTTTACACGAAACAAGTGAACGTTTATCAGGGAAAATGTGACTAAAGCAGAATAGGAGAGCTTTGTGTCATTTCAACTTACCCTTGCCCCACTCCTCTTGCTGGTCTGGCAGCATTCTTTATTTTATTTTATTTTTTAATTTATTTATTTATTGTGCTTTAAGTGGAAGTTTACAAATCAAGTCAGTCTCTCATACAAAGTTATACACACCTTGCTATGTACTCCTAGCTGCTCTCCCTCTAATGACACAGCACATTCTTCCTCTCCTCCCTATATTCCCAGGGTCCATTCAATCAGCTCCTGTCCCACTCTGCCTTCTCATCTTGACTCCAGACAGGAGTTGCCCACATAGTTTCATGTGTCTACTTGAGCCAAGAAGGTCACTCCTCACCAATATTATTATCTATTTTATAGTCCAGTCCAATCCCTATCTGAAAAGTTGGCTTCAGGAATGGTTCCAGTCTTGGGCTGACAAAGGGTCTGGGGACCATGACCTCCAGGGTCCCTCTAGTCTCAGTCAGACCACTAAGCCTGGTCTTTTTATGAGAATTTGAGATCAACATCCCACTGTTCTCCTGCTCCATCAGGGATTCTCTGTTGTGTTCCCTGTCAGGGCAGTCATCAGTGGTAGCAGGGCACCATCTAATTCTTCCAGTCTCAAGCTGAGGTAGTCTCTAGTTTATACGCCCTTTCAGTCTCTGGGGATCATCTTTACCATGTCTTTGGTGTTCTTCATTTTCCTTTGCTGCAGGTGAGTTGAGACCAATTGATGCATCTTAGATGGTGGCTTGCTAGTGCTTAAGACCCAAGATGCCTCTCACCAAAATGGGTTGCAGAACGTTTTCTTAATACATTTTGTTATGCCAGTTGACCCAGATGTCCCCTGAAACCATGGTCCTCAAACACCTGTCCCAGCTACTCTGGCCTTAGAGGCATTTGGTCGTATTCAGTAAAATTCTTTGCTTTTGGTTTAGTCCAGTTGTGCTGACCTCCCCTGTATTGTGTGTTGTCATTCCCTTCACCTAAAATAGTTGTAGTCTACTATCTAATTAATGAATATCTGTCTCCCTCCCTCCCCACCTTTGTAACCATCAAAGAATTTTTTCTTCTGTGTTTAAACTTATTCTAGAGTTCTTATAATAGCGTTGTCTTATACAATTATTTGTCCTTTTGCAACTGACTAATTTCACTCATCATAATGCCTTCCAGATTCCTCCATGATATGAAATGTTTCACAGATTCATTGTTATTCTTAATGGTTGCATAGTATTCCATTATGTGAATATACCATAATTTATTTATCCATTCATCCATTGATGGGCATGTTGGTTGTTTTCATCTTTTTGCTGTTGTAAACAGTGCTGCAATGAACATGGATGTGCATGTATCTGTTCTTGTGAAGACTCTGATTTCTCTAGGATATATTCCAGGAAGTGAAATAGCTGGATCATATGGTAGTTCTATTTCTAGCTTTTAAGGAAGCATCAAATCGATTTCCAAAGTGGTTGTACCCTTTTACTTTCCCACCAGTAGTGTATGTGTTCCAGTCTCTCCACAACCTCTCCAACATTTATCATTTTGTGTTTTTTGGATTAATGCCAGCCTTGTTGGGATGAGATGATATCTCGTTGTAGTTTTGATTTACATTTCTCTAATGGGTTTTTTTTTTTTTTTGGAATGGCTAATGATCATAAGCCTTTTCTCATGTATCTGTTAGCTGCCTGAATACCTTCTTTGGTGAAATGCCTTTTCTTATCCTTTGACCATTTTTTAATTGGGTTATTTGTCTTTTTGTTGTTGAATTGTTGCAGTATCATGTAGATTTTAAAGATCAGGTGCCGATCGGAATTGTCAGAACTAAAAACTTTTTCCCAGTCTGTAGGCAATCTTTTTACTCTTCTGGTGAAGTCTTTGGATGAGCATAGGTATTTGATTTTTAGGAGCTCCCAGGTATCTAGTTTCTCTTCTGGTGTTTGTGCCTTATTAGTAATGTTTTGTATACTGTTTATACCATGTATTAGGGCCCTTAGCATTGTCCCTATTTTTCTTCCATGATCTTTATTGTTCTAGATTTTATGTATAGGTCTTTGATCCATTTTGAGTTAGTTTTTGTGCATGGTGTGAGGTATGGGTCCTGTTTCATTTTTTTGCAAATGGATATCCAGCTATGCCAGCACCATTTGTTAAAGAGACGGTCTTTTCCCCCATTTAACTGACGTTGGGCCTTTGTCAAATATCAACTGCTCATATGTGGATGGATTTATGTCTGGGTTCTCAATTCTGTTCCACTGGTCTATGTATCTGTTGTTGCACCAGTACAAGGCTATTTTGACTACTGTGGCAGTATAACGTGCTCTAAAATCAGGTAGTGAGGCCTCCCACTTTGTTCTTCCTTTTCAGTAATGCTTTTCTTATCTGGGGCCTCTTTCCCTTTCTGGCAGCATTCTTGAAGGTGGCAGCCAGCATTATCACTGTGGTGAGGAATTGTGTTTGTTTCTATCTAGGTCACTGCCTTGAAAACCCTATGGAGCACTTCTACTCTGCACACGGGGCCTTCATGAGTCAAAACTAACAACAAAAACAACAACAGGGTATACCTGAGGACTGCCACAAGAGGATTATGTTTGTTTTGTCTAATTCAGAACTCTCTTATTGTGGAGAAGTGGCTATGTGGAAAATTTTCTTCAGAAACTTTGAAATGTAGGAGTTCCTCCCCAAGATGGCAGCATAGGCAGCTAAGCAACGCCATTCTCCCACAACAATTAAAGAAAAATGAACCAAAATAGAACAAACAATGTGGTGGAACTGATGGACTCAGAACTCTGGAAACCAGTCCAAGAGATAAAGCATCTAACCAAAAGCTGAAAAAAATAATCCAGCTCACAGGGTAGGAAGTATTTTTCTCTCTATCACAAACATTTCTCCATCTCAGCCACCACATCAATTGGGCCAGAGCACCTGGCTATAAACTGTAAGCTGTGAACTGTGAGCTGCAAGTGACAAGCCACAAACTGTAAACCATGAACAGCGCTCCTTTTACCCCAGGCGTGTGTTGAATGAAGTTGGCTTTTGATGGTGGTCTGTTATGTCAGAGTCTTCATATCTGTCTGTTGGCAGCCAAAAAAATTGAGAAGATGCCTGATCCTCACAGAGAAGCCAGCCCCTTTCCCCATCCCTGCAGGACTAGAAAGTGTTTGTTATGCCTCCAGTTTCCATGAATCAAATGAGACTGATTTAACTTCATGGTTGCAAACGTTAGGCTTCTAAGGGATGAACTCCAAGAAAGGCCTGCTCCCAGGAAATTTGAAACTTTAAAAACAAAAACATGGATTAGGTTGAAGTTGAGTTCTGCCTCTCCATCTAATCATCTACAGCCTATGAATGCACTGTTGGGGCTACTTAGGGGCTGTGGAAATGGGTTGAATGTTTAAATAAACCAAGAAAGTGTGTGAGGAAAGACAGGTTGCTGAACTTTCTCAGGTGCACCACCAGCACCAACAGGCTAGTACCCCTTATTCTTCAGCCCCACCATGGAAGTGGGGGTGGTGACCCATGTTCCCAGAATGGCTGGCTGGTTGCAGAGTTTTCAGAAAAGCCTTGGTCCAGCAGTGCCCTGAAGGATTCAGACAAGTGAGGAGTTTTTGACCCTTTCCTAGCACCATATCAATGTTGGCAGAATCAAAAGGCCAGAGTGTCCTCTAGTAAGATCAGCCTGGCCGCTGGCTGACTGCAAAGGAAACAATATTGGAACTTACTCATTACAAAAAGTAGTTTGGAATGGGCACTAAACTTACAGTTAACTACAACTTGCATCAAGTAATAACAATTATCCCTGAGGACTGAGAGAATCAGATATTTTCTGTATACTTCTGTTTGTCTTTCTCCCTGATGTACAAGAAAATCATCTTCAAAACACCACAAGTACAAGGGCTTTGGATCAGAATCCTTGAAAGCTACACATGTTCTGGATAACAGTCCTTTCAACAGTAGTCAGAGGAGGTTGCTGAGCAGATGAACTGTTACAATCTTCAATAATTGGGGGAGAGAAAAAATAAAAGAAATACACACACAATTAAAATCCTTGGAAAAGAGATGATTCTGAGTTTGGGTTACCACAGTATAATATTCAACATACTGAATTCAACAAAATATTAAAAGATATACAAAGAAACAAGAAAGGATAGTCTAATTGAAAGAATAATAGGGAAAAACAGAAATCAACCTATGGAATTCCAGAAAATGGAAAAAAATAGAGGACGACTTTCAAACAACAACATTAAATATGCTCAAAGCATTTTAAAAAACATTAACAACAAACCAAAGGAAATCAGGAAAAAAATGTGAATTTCAACAAGGAGATAGAAAATATATAAAAAAAGAAATTCTGAAGCTGAGAATATGACAACTGAAATGAAAAATGCAAGGATTGAATTCAAGAGTAGATTTGGTCAGGCAGAAGAAAAAATAAGTGAATTAGAGGACAAAGTAATCAAAATTTATTACGTCCCAAGAGACATAGGAGAAAAGAATAAAAAATATGAGGAAAGCCAAATGGAATAGTAAGACACCATTAAGTGAGCCAACATATGCATCATGGGAATTTCAGAAGGAAAGGAAAAAAGAGACAGAAAGAATTTGTTAAGAAATAGTGGCAGAAAACTTTCCAGACCTGAGTTAATAGTTTAATCTGAAAATCCAGGAAGCTCAATGAACTTCAAGTAGCATAAATGCAAAGAGATGTACACAAAGTCAAACTCTTTAAAAACAAAGATGAAGAGATAATTCTTAAAGCAGCAAGACAGAAGCTCAGTGTAACATATAAGGGATCTTCAATAAAATTAAGTGCCTATTTCTCCTCAGAAACGTTGGAGTCCAGAAGGCAATGGAATGATATATATAAAGTGCTGAAAGAAAAGAACCATCAACCAAGAATTCTTCATCTGGTAAGACGTGACTTTCAAAAATGATGGTAAAATCAAGACATTTCCAGGTAAGCAAAAGTTGAGACAATTTGTTACCATCACACCTGCCTTGCAAAAAAATGCTAAAGGGAGTTGTTCAGATGGAGATGGAAAGGAAAGAAAACTAGATAGCTACTCAAAGGCATACATGAGGGGAAAAGAGGGAGAGAGATATCTCCAGTAAAGGTAACGGCATGGGCAAATAAAAAAGCAAGTTTTATGGTATTTTCAGTTGGTAAATTTAGTTATGTTCTACGAGCTTTATAACAGCAAATGCAAAAGGCATAAGCATAAATTTAACTAATTGGATGTAGAATGTATAATGGTGTAATAGATAACAACAGAAACAGTGGAATGAGGAGCCAACTAGGAATAGAGTTTTTGTATGTTATTGTTCTATGTTACTTGTGTGTATGTTACTTAGTACCAAGTTAAACAAGGTTGTTCAAAGTGTAAGATGTTTGTCTTAGGCTGGGTTCCCTAGAGAAGCAAAACCAGTGAAGTGTATAAATATAGAGAGAAATTTATACCAAGGAAATGGCTTACATTGTTGTAGAGACAGAAATGTTCCAAGTTCGTGGGTCAGGCTGGAGGCTTCTCATGATTCACACAGCTACAAGGCCTGGAGAATGAAAGATCTGCAGGTCAGAGAGCAGGGTTCTTGCTCACAGGCTGCGAAGATCGATGAATCCCAAGATTGGCAGGCAAGACAGCAGGTAAGCTGCTAGCTCAAGTCTCAAGAACCAGAGGTCAGATGAACAGGAGTCAGCTGCAGGATCAAGTGTGAGCAAAAAGCCCATGAGCCTTGCGAGAATGCCCACTTACATTCTATGTAGACCACACGCCCAAGGAAACTCCCTTTGAACTGTTTGGCTACTCACAGAAGATCCAGTCTTGGAGGTGATCACACAATAGCAAATCTCATCATGGAAGTGATCTCAATGTCATACAACTGCCAAATCACTAAGAATCATGACCCAGCCAAGCTGACACACAATCTTAGCCCTCACAATGTGTCATGGATTGAATTATGTCTCCCCAAAAAATGTGCATATCAACTTGGTTAGGCCACGCTTCCCAGTATTGAGTGGTTATCCTCTATTTGTGATTGTACTTTTATGTTAAAAGGATTAGGGTAGGATTGTAACACCACCCTTATCCAGGTCACCTCCCTGATCCAAGGTAAAGGGAGTTTCCCTAGGGTGTGGCCTGCACCACCTTTTATCTCTCAAGAGATAAAAGAGAGATGGGGACCTCATACATCCAAGAAAGCAGCACCAGGAAGAGACCACATCCTTTGGACCAGGGGTCCCTGCACCTGAGAAGCCCCTCAACCAGGGGATGATTGAGGACAAGGACCTTCCTCCAGAGCCAACAGAGAGAGAAAGCCTTACCCTGGAGCTGACACCTTGAATTTGGATTTTTAGCTTACTTTACTGTGAGGAAATAAATTTCCCTTTGTTAAAGCCATCCGTTTCTGGTATTTCAGTTTACAGCAGCACCAGATGACTAAAACAGAATAAATTATGTCTTGGCCATCTAGTGCTGCTATAACATAAAAGTACAATCACAAAATGGAGGACAACCACACAATACGGGGAGTCATGGCCTAATCCAGTTGAAACATTTTGGGGGGGACACAATTCAATCCATGACACAGTGTTAAATGTAATCTTTATTGTAAGCACAAATAAAATACTAAAAAATAAAGTAAGAAGAAGGAAATCAAAGGAACTCAACATAAGGTGGGGCCAAGTTGGCTGACTAGGTAGAAGCTACCTCAGATCCCTCTTGAAACAAAGACTCGGAAAAACAAGTGAATCGATCACATACATGAAAATCTACGAATCTTGACCATCAAACACAGATTTAAAGAGTTGACCTGAGTGACAGAGACTGAGAACGAACAACCACGGGGAAGCAGCGACTCTTTTCGGAGCCTGGAGCCAGCGTCACAGTCGGGAAACCTTGGCGCCGGGCTTCGGACTGGGCGCAGGGGAGCTGAGCAGGGCATCCTGAGATGGCACAAACGCGGGGCACAGCCCTAGCCCCCTGAAATGACCTCGGGGGAAGCCCAGTCAGTGCACACAGGCAGAGCAGTGACGTGGCTGACAGGAGGAGAAGTCACTGGGAGGCAGCAACTGGTTTTGGAGCCGGGAGTGTGGCGTCCCAGCTGGGGAACTGGGGAACCTTGGCGCTGGGCTTTGGACTGGGAGTGGAGGAACTAACCGCAGCTTCTGAGACAGCGCAAGCATGGGAGGCGGGCCTGACCCTTGGGGGCAATCTCTACCCAGCCAGCAAACTCAGTGGACGCGCTCCCCTAGGGAATCTCAGATAAAACAGTCATCCCAAGCAAGATAAGTAACTTTGTATATATTCCGGGGTGTTACTCTCTCCTATTTATCTGAACTCTCCCCTCCCCTTCCCAGGTGGCTTCATTAACATTGGAATTTCCTGAGCCAGAGGGTGAACTGCGCTGTGGGTTTTCTTTCTTTGGTCTTTTCCTGACCCATTCTCCTGGCCTAAGAGAAGCAGCTACAAAAAACCCAGGGACCAAAAATCTTTCCCTAATTGGACTAAAAACACAGAACCAGCTCCAGCTAAGCATATGTGATCCACAGTGTTGGGCTTTCATCCCCACAGGGAACAAGGTGGCTATTATAATGCAAAGGCCTTCCTGATACGGATCTGACTGTAATTGTTTCAGCAGATGACTGTAAAGACAAGTTTCCCAGGTCTGATATCTCTGCATATTCAGCAGAGGCCTCACTGACCCACACCAGGGAGCTGAGGGATGAAGCTCCCTCCAGACCACCAAGCCTCCTGCCTTAGGGGTTTAAGGAGGGTGACACCTACCAATCTGTAGAGGTACTTGCATTGGCGGCCTAAGGTACAGCTGCAGAGCCCACCCACCAAGGTGCTTGAGGAATAGAGACACACCTACCTCACTGACACTTGGCGGAAGCCTGTCAGCATCCTGCCTCCACTGCAGTGTGAACCCCTGCTGCTACTAGAATCTGGTGCTCACAACTATCACCACTACTTCCATAGGTGGATAGGTGACAGTCTGCACCATACACTTGATGACCCAAAATCAGATTCTACTCAAGAATAGTGAATGGACTCAGGCTTATATATCTGGTAACAGTCCAAACCAGCTGGTAATAGGACATAAGTGAGTCAAGGGCTACAGCAATCAAGACAGCACAATCTAGTAGCCCATCTATGTATATTGAAAGAAAACAAAACGAGATAAGACTCAGTGAGCAAATATAGAATAAATCACTACAATATCTTAGTGATGGCTCAGAGACAGCAGTCGATATCAAACCACATAAAGAAGCAGAACATGATTGCTTCTAAAAATCCCCCAACTAAAGAATCAAAATCTTTCCCAAGTGAGGATACAATCCTGGAATTGCCAGATACAGAATATAAAAAACTAATTTACAGAATGCTTCAAGACATCAGGGATGACCTCAGAAATGAAATAAGGCAATCTACAGAAAAAGCCAAGGAACACACTGATAAAGCAGTTGAAGAACTGAGAAAGATTATTCAAGAACATAGTGGAAAAATTAATAAGTTGCAATAATCCATAGAGAGACAGCATTCAGAAATCCAAAAGATTAACAATAAAATTACAGAATTAGACAATGCAATAGGAAGTCAGAGGAGCAGACTCGAGCAATTGGAATGCAGAGTGGGAAATCTGGAGGACCAGGGAATTGACAACAATATAGCTGAAAAAAAAATCAGATAAAAGAATTTTAAAAAATGAAGAATCCCTAAGAATCATGTGGAACTATATCAAGAAGAATAACTTGCATGTGATTGGAGTCCCAGAACAGGGAGGGCTAACAGAAAATGCAGAGAGAATAGCTGAAGATCTGTTGGCAGAAAACTTCCCTGACATCATGAAAGACGAAAGGATATCTATCCAAGATGGGCATTGAACCCCATATAAGATTGATCCAAAAAGAAAATCACCAAGACATATTATCATCAAACCTGCCAAAACCAAGATAAAGAGAAAATTTTAAAAGCAGCCAGGGAGAAAAGAAAGGTCTCCTACGAAGGAGAATCAATAAGAATAAGTTCAGACTACTCAGCAGAAACCATGCAGGCAAGAAGGCAATGGGATAATATACATGGAGCACTAAAGGAGAAAAACTGCCAGCCAAAGATCATATATCCAGCAAAAATCTCTCTCAAATATGAAGGTGAAATTAAGATATTTACCGATAAACAGAAGCTTAGAGAATTTGCAAAAATCAAACCAAAGCTACAAGAAATACTAAAGGAAATTGTTTGGTCAGAAAACCAATAATATCAGATACCAGCACAACACAAGGTCACAGAACAGAGCATCCTGATATCAACTCAAATAGGGAAATCACAAAAACAAATTAAGATTAATTAAAAAAAAAAACCACTCAAAGCAGGGAATCATTGAAGTCAAGATGTAAAAGATCACAATAATCAAAAAGAAGGACTAAAAACAGGTGGCATATGGAGAGGGATATGAGGCGATATAGGAGAAGGCAAGTTAGGATTTACTTAGAAAAATAGAAGTAAATATTAAGGTAACCACAAAGAGGTATAACAACTCCATAACTCAAAATAAAAAAAAAGAAAAACATAACTACTCAGCAAACATAAAGTCAAATACTATAAAAATGAGGAACACACAATCTACAAAGAAAAAAGTCTCAGCAGAAAAAAGTAAGTGGAAAAATGAAATTGTCAACAACACACATAAAAAGGCATCAAAATGACAGCACTAAGCACATACTTATCTATAATTACGCTGAATGTAAATGGACTAAAAGCACCAATAAAGAGACAGAGAGTCTCAGACTGGGTAAAGAAACACGATCCGTCTATATGCTGCCTACAAGAGACACACCTTAGACTTAGAGACACAAACAAACTAAAACTCAAAGGATGGAAAAAGCATATCAAGCAAACAATAAGCAAAAAAGAGCAGGAGTACCAATGTTAATTTCACACAAAATAGACTTTAAAGTTAAATCCACCACAAAGGATAAAGACGGACACAAATAATGATAAAAGGGACAATTGACCATAAAGATATAACCATATTAAATATTTATGCACCAATGACAGGGCTGCAAGATACATAAAACAAACTTTAACAGAACTGAAAAGTGAGATAGACACCTCCACAATTATACTAGGAGACTTCAACACACCACTTTCGGAGAAGGACAGGACATCCAGTAAGAAGCTCAATAGAGACACGGAAGACCTAATTGCTACAATCAACCAACTTGACCTCACTGACTTATACAGAACACTCCACCCAACTGCTGCAAAGTATACTTTTTTTTTCTGGCGCACATGGAACATCCTCTAGAATAGACCACATATTAGGTCATAAAACAAACTTTTGCAGAATCCAAAACATCAAAATATTACAAAGCATCTTCTCAGACCACAAGGCCATAAAAGTGCAAATCAATAACAGAAAAATCAGGGAAAAGAAATCAAACACTTGGAAACTGAACAATGCCCTGCCGAAAAAAGATTGGGTTATAGAAGACATTAGGAAGGAATAAAGAAATTCATAGAATGCAACGAGAATGAAAACACTTCCTATCAAAACCTCTGGGACACAGCAAAAGCAGTGCTCAGAGGCCAATTTATATCGATAAATGCACACATACAAAAAGAAAAAAGAGCCAAAATCAGAGAACTGTCCCTACAACTTGAACAAATAGAGAGCGAGGAACAAGAGAATCCATCAGGCACCAGAAGAAAACATATAATAAAAATTAGAGCTGAACTAAATGAATTAGAGAACAGAAAAACAATTGAAAGAATTAACAAAGCCAAAAGCTGGTTCTTTGAAAAAATTTACAAAATTGATAAACTATTCGCCAGACTGACTAAAGAAATACAGGAAAGGAAACAAATAACCCAAATAAGAAACGAGATGGGCCACATCACAACAGACCCAACTGAAATTAAAAGAATCATATCAGATTATTACGAAAAATTGTACTCTAACAAATTTGCATACCTACAAAAATGGATGAATTCCTGGAAAAACACTACCTACCTAAACTAACACAATCAGAAGTAGAACAACTAAATAGACCCATAACAAAAAAAGAGATTGAAACGGTAATCAAAAAACTCCCAACAAAAAAAAGCCCTGGCCCGGATGGCTTTACTGTAGAGTTCTACCAAACTTTCAGAGAATAGTTAACACCACTACTACTGAAGGTATTTCAAAGCATAGAAAATGATGGAATACTGCCTAACTCATTCTATGAAGCCACCATATCCCTGATACCAAAACCAGGTAAACACACCACAAAAAAAGAAAATTATAGACCTATATCCCTCATGAACATAGATGCAAAAATCCTCAACAAAATTCTAGCCAATAGAATTCAACAACATATCAAAAAAATAATCCACCATGACCACGTGGGATTTATGCCAGGTATGCAAGGCTGGTTTAACATTAGAAAAACCATTAATGTCATCCACCATATAAATAAAACAAAAGACAAAAACCACATGATCCTATCAATTGATGCAGAAAAGGCATTTGACAAAGTCCAACACCCATTCATGATAAAAACTGTCAGCAAAATAGGAATTGAAGGAAAATTCCTCAACATAATAAAGGGCATCTATACAAAGCCAACAGCCAGCATCACTCTAAATGGAGAGAGCCTGAAAGCATTTCCCTTGAGAACGGGAACCAGACAAGGATGCCCTTTATCACTGCTCTTATTCAACATTGTGCTAGAGGTCCTAGCCAGGGCAATTAGGCTAGACAAAGAAATAAAGGGCATCCGGATTGGCAAGGAGGAAGTAAAATTATCTCTATTTGCAGATGACATGATCTTATACACAGAAAACCCTAAGGAATCCTCCAGAAAACTACTGAAACTAATAGAAGAGTTTGGCAGAGTCTCAGGTTATAAGATAAACATACAAAAATCACTTGGATTCCTCTACATCAACAAAAAGAACATCGAAGAGGAAATAACCAATTCAATATCATTCACAGTAGCCCCCAAGAAGATAAAATACTTAGGAATAAATCCTACCAAAGATGTAAAAGACCTATACAAAGAAAACTACAAAGTACTACTACAGGAAACTAAAAACGACCCACCTAAGTGGAAAAACATACCTTGCTCATGGATAGGAAGACTTAACATAGTAAAAATATCTATTCTACCAAAAGCCATCTATACATACAATGCACTTCCGATCCAAATTCCAATGCCATTTTTTAATGTGATGGAGAAACAAATCACCAACTTCATATGGAAGAGGAAGAAGCCTCGGATAAGTAAAGCATTACTGAAAAAGGAGAAGAAAGTGGGAGGTCTCACTCTACCTGATTTTAGAACCTATTATACAGCCACAGTAGTCAAAACAGCCTGGTATTGGTACAATAACAGGCACATAGACCAATGGAACAGAATTGAGAACCCAGATATGAATCCATCCACATACGAGCAGCTGATATTTGACAAAGGCCCAGTGTCAGTTAATTGGGAAAAGATAGTCTTTTTAACAAATGGTGCTGGCATAACTGGATATCCATTTGCAAAAAATGAAACAGAACCCATACCTCACACCGTGCATAAAAACTAACTCCAAGTGGATCAAAGACCTAAACATAAAGACTAAAACGATAAAGATCATGGAAGAAAAAATAGGGACAACCCTAGGAGCCCTGATACAAGGCATAAACAGAATACAAAACATTACCAAAAATGATGAAGAGAAACCAGATAACTGGGAGCTCCTAAAAATCAAACACCTATGCTCATCTAAAAAAAAAAAAGAAAAAAAAGACTTCTCCAAAAGAGTAAAAAGACCACCTACAGACTGGGAAAGAATTTTCAGCTATGACATCTCCGACCAGCGCCTGATCTCTAAAATCTATATGATTCTGTCAAAACTCAAAAACAAAAAGACAAACAACCCAATCAAGAAGTGGGCAAAGGATATGAACACGCACTTCACTAAAGAAGATATTCAGGCAGCTAACAGCTACATGAGGAAATGCTCTCGATCATTAACCATTAGAGAAATGCAAATTAAAACCCCGATGAAATTCCATCTCACTCCAACAAGGCTGGCATTCATCCAAAAAACACAAAATAATAAATGTTGGAGAGGCTGCGGAGAGATTGGAACTCTTATACACTGCTGGTGGGAATGTAAAATGGTATAACCACTTTGGAAATCTATCTGGCGTTTTCTTAAAAAGTTAGATATAGAACTACCATACAACCCAGAAATCCCACTCCTCGGAATATACCTTAAAGAAATAAGAGCCTTCACACAAACAGATATATGCACACCCATGTTTGTTGCAGCTCTGTTTACAATAGCAAAAAGCTGGAAGCAACCAAGGTGTCCATCAACAGATGAATGGTTAAATAAATTGTGGTATATTCACACAATGGAATACTATGCATCGATAAAGAACAGTGACTAATCTGTGAAACATTTCATAACATGGAGGAACCTGGAAGGCATTATGCTGAGTGAAATTAGTCAGAGGCAAAAGGACAAATATTGTATAAGACCACTTTTATAAGATCTTGAGAACTAGTATAAACTGAGAAGAACACATACTTTTGTGGTTACGAGGGGGGATGGAGGGAGGGTGGGAGAGGGTTTTTTACTGATTAGTTAGTAGATAAGAACTGCTTTAGGTGAAGGGAAGGACAATACTCAATACACGGAAGGTCAGCTCAACTGGACTGGACCAAAAGCAAAGAAGTTTCCAGGGTAAACTGAGTGCTTCAAAGGTTAGCGGAGCAAGGGTGGGGGTTTGGGGACTATGGCTTAAGGGGACTTCTAAGTCAATTGGCAAAATAATTCTATTATGAAAACATTCTGCATCCCACTTTGAAATGTGGCATCTGGGGTCTTAAATGCTAACAAGCGGCCATCTAAGATGCATCAATTGGTCTCAACCCACCTGGATCAAAGGAGAATGAAGAATACCAAGGTCACATGATAACTATGAGCCCAAGAGACAGAAAGGGCCACATGAACCGGAGACTTACATCATCCTGAGGCCAGAAGAACTAGATGGTGCCCGGCCACAACCGATGACTGCCCTGACAGGGAGCACAACAGAGAACCCCTGAGGGAGCAGGAGATCAGTGGGATGCAGACCCCAAATTCTCATAAAAAGACCAGACTTAATGGTCTGACTGAGACTAGAGGAATCCCGGTGGTCATGGTCCCCAAACCTTCTGTTGGCCCAGGACAAGAACCATTCCTGAAGACAACTCTGCAGACATGGAAGGGACTGGACAATGGGTAGGAGAGAGAAGCTGATGAAGAGTGAGCTACTTGTATCAGGTGGACACTTGAGACTGTGTTGGCATCTCCCTTCTGGAGGGGAGATGGGAGGGTAGAAAGGGTTAGAAACTGGCAAAATTGTCACGAAAGGAGAGACTGGAAAGGCTGACTCATTAGGGGGAGAGTAAGTGGGAGTATGGAGTAAGGTGTATCTAAGCTTATATGTGACAGACTGACTTGATTTGTAAGCGTTCACTGAAAGCTCAATAAAAATTATTTAAAAAAAAAGGACTCAACATGCAGAAAAAATGTTTCTAAACACAAATAATGACAAAACTGCAGGAAACGAGCAACAAAGAGATATGAGACACACACAAAAAAAATCAGCAAAATGACAGAATTAAATCCTTCCATATCAGTAATTACATTAAGTGTATACAGATTAAAAACTCCAAGCAAAAGGTGGAGAGTGGCAGAATGGATTTAAGAAAAAAAAAATCCATCCATATGCTCTCTGCAAGATATAGATCTTAGACCCAAGAGCACAGACTAGAAGTGAAAGAATGGGAAAGAATATCCCATGCAAATAGTAACCAAAAGAGAGCAGGTATATTCATATTGATATCAGAAAAAAAAATTTTAAATCATATTTTTAAGAAAATAAGAATACTATATAATGATAAAAAGATAAAACCATCAAGAAGATACAATTATATATATGCACCTAACATCAGTGTCTCAAAATATATGAAGCAAACACTGACAGAACGGAAAAAGAGTAATAGAATGCTCCACAGTAATAGTTGGAGACTTCAATATGCCACTTTCAATATTGGATATAACATCTAGAAAGAAATTAGACCTAACAGACATATATAGAACACTCCACCAAACAAAAGACAAATACACATTTTTCTCCATGCACATAGGGCATTCTCCAGAATAGACCATATGCTACGGCACAACACAAGTTTCAATAAATACATAAGGACTAAAATTATACAAAGTATCTTCTGTGACCACAAGGGAATATTATAAATTGATTGGAGAAGGAACACACACCCATACATGGAAAGTGAACAACACACTACTAAACAACCAGTAGGTCAAAGAAGAGATCAAAAGAGAAACCAAAATACTTGGAGTTGAATGAAAATGAAAACACAACATACCAAAACCTATGGAATGGAGTGAAGGCAGTGCTCAGAGATAAATTTATAGCAAAAAAAAAAGTCTACATTAAAAAAGATTTCAAATCAATTGCCTAACTCTAAAACTTGAGGAACTAGACAAAGAAAAACAAACTAAGCCTAAAGCTACAAGAAGAAAGAAAATAACAAAGATCAGAGCAGAAGTAAATAAAATAGAGTAGAAAAGCATTAGAGAGAAAAAAAAAAAAAAAACAGAGGTTGATTCAGTGAAAATATCAATAAAACCTTTAGCTAGACTGACAAAGGGAAAAAGGAGAGAGAGAAGGTAAAATAATCAAAATAAATTAAAGTGAATACATCACAACTGACCCAATACAAATAAAAAAGGATCATAAAAGAATACTGTGAACAGCATTGGTGTACTATATAAACCAATGTCACGGATTGAATTATGTCCTCCCAAAAATGTGTGTCAATTTGACTGGGCCATGATTCCTGGTATGTGATTTTCCTATATGTTGTAAATCCTGCCTCTATGATGTTAATGAGGGAGGATGGGGGATCAGTTATGTTTGTGAGGCAGGACACAATCTGCAAGATTGGACTGTGTCTTGAAGCAATCTCTTGAGCTATAAAAGACAGAAGTGAGCAGAGAGACAGGGGACCTCGTACCACCAAGAAAGCAGTGCCAGGAGCAGAGTGCATACTTTAGACCTGGGGTCCCTGCGAGGAGAAGCTCCTTGTCCAGGGGAAGAGCTGACACCCTGAATTTGGACCTTTAGCCTACTTTACCGTGAAGAAATAAATTTCTCTTCATTAAAGCCATCCACTTGTGATATTTCTGTTATAGCAGCACTACATGACTAAGACAACCAACAAACCTGATGACTGAGATGAAATGGACAAATTCCTAGAAGCACATAATCTACCTAAACTGACTCAAGAGAAAATAGAATATCTCAACAGACCATAAGAAGAGAAGAAATTGAATCATTAATCAAAAACTACCCCCCCAAAAAAAAACATGAACTCAGTGGCTTCACTGGGAAATTCTATCAAACATTTAAAGAATAATTGACACCAATTCTGTTCAAAGACTTCTAAAAAGTAGTGGAGGAAAGGATATTGCCTAACTCATTCTATGAAGCCAGCATTACACTGATACTAAAGCCAGACAGACACTACAAGTAAACTTCAGACCAATATCCATTATGAATACAGATGCAAAATTCCTCAACAAAACACTAGAAAACTGAATCCAACAGCATATTAGAGAATTATAAGCCATTACCATGTGAGATTTATTCCAGGAATGCAAGAATGGTTCATTATTAGAAAACCAATCGACGTAATATACCACATTAAGAGAACAAAGGAAAGAATGACATGATCATCTGAATTGACATAGAAAAGGCATTTGATAAAATCTAACACCGGTTCTCCATAAAAACACAACAATAACTAGAAATAAAAGGAAAGTTCCTCAATATGGTTAAGGGCATTTATGAAAAGTAACTGCCAACATTATACTCAATGGAGAAAGATAGCTTTCCTTTAATATCAAGAACAAGACAAAGAAGCTTGCTTCCAATACTGCTATTCAATATTGTATTGGAAATCCTAGCCAGAGCAATAAGGCAAGAAAAAGAAATAATAGTATCCAAATTGGAAAGGAAGAAGTAAAATTATCCATATTCACAGATGACATTATTCTATATAAAGAAAACCCAAAAGAATCTGCAGGAAAACAACTTCTAAGTATAGGAATTCAGCAAAGTTGCAGGGTACAAAGCCAACATGCAAAAATCAGTTGGGTTTCTATATACCAGTAATGAGACATCTGAAAAAAGAAACTAAGAAAACAATTCCACTTACAATAGTATCTGAAAGAATAAAATACCTAGGAATGAATTTAACCAGGGATGTAAAAAATGTATACAATGAAAATTATAAAAACTGTTGAATGAAATTAAAAAAGACCTAAGTAAATGGAAAGACACTCCATGTTCACGGATTGGAAGACTTAAGATGTCTATATTACTCAGAGCGATCTATAGATACAATGCAATCGTGCTCAATATTCCAAAAGCCTTCTTTACAGAAATGGAAAAGCCAGTCCTCAAATTTATATGGACTAGCAAGAGACCCCAAATAACTAAAGCAATTTGGAAGAAGAACAGCAAAGTAGGAGGACTAGTACTTCATGATTTCAAAACATACTATACAGCTACAATAAACAAAACAATCTGGTACTGCTATAATGATAGACACATAGAACAATGGAAAAGAATTGAGAGTCCAGAAATAAAACCATACATCTGCATTCAAATTATTTTTGACAAGGGTGCTTAATGCATGTAATGAGGAAAGAAGTGTCTCTTAATAACCGGTGCTTGGACAACTGGATATCCATATGCGAAAGAATGAAGCTGGATTCATACTTCACACCATTTATAAAAATTAACTAAAAACGGACTGAAGACCTAATGTAAGAAATAAAACCATAAAATCTTAGGAGAAAACATAGGGGTATGGCTTTGGGATCTAGTTTTTAACAATGGATTCTTAGATCCAAAACCAGAAGTACTAGCAACAAAAGACAAAATACATACATTTAAGTTAATTACAATTAAAAGCTTTAGTTCAACAAAAAAGTGAAGAGACAACCTACAGAAAGAAGAGAAAAAAAATTGGGGGAACAATATATAGGATAAGGATTTAAAATCTGTAATATATAATGAACTCCTACAACTTAACAAAAAAACAAACAACGCAAAAAAAATGGATAAAGGACTTGAATAGACATTTCACTAAAGAAGATATACAAATGACCAACAAGCACATGAAAAGATACTCCACATCATTAGGCATTAAGGAGATTCAAATCAAAACCACAATGAAATACCACTTCACTATCACAAAGATAACTAATGTTAAAAAAAAGGGGGGGGGGAGAGACAAAAAGTGTTGATGTGGGTGTGGAGAAATTGGAACCCTTATCCATTGCTGGTGGAAATGAAAAATGGTAAAATCACTGTGGAAAACAGTTTGGTGGTTCCTCAAAAAAATAAAAACATATGTGTCATATAACCCAGCAATTTCATGTTTAGGTATATATCCAAGAGACTTGACAGCTAAGCTGTAAAGAGACACGTGCACGTCTATGTTCACTGCAGCACTATTCACAATAGCCAAAATGTGAAAACAATGTAAATGTCCATCAAAACATAAATGGATTAACGAATGGGTATTAATGGATTAACAGTGGAGTATCACACAGCCATAAAGAGAAATTAAGTCCTGATACATGCTACGAAATGGATAAACCTTGAAATCATTATGCTGAGTAAAATAAGCCAATCAGAAAAAGACAAAAATTGTATAATCTCATTTATATGAAAAAACAAAAATAGGCAAACTTATAGAGACCAAAGTTTTATTAGTGGTTACCAGCAGTGGAAGGGAAGGAGGAAGAGAGAGTCACTGTTTAGGAGTCAGTGAATTTCTGTTGATGATGATGGACAATTTGGTAATGATTATGGATGATGGTTGCACAACATGATTATTGTAATTGAAATCATTAATTCTACCCTTGAAAAATGCTGAATTGGGAACTGTTATGTATATATTTCTCCAGCAATTAAAAAAAAAACCTTGAAAAGCTAATGAACAAGCCACTGAAACCTAGAGCAAAAGATAACAGCTGTAGCATGCAAATGACATTCCAAAACCCTCAGAAGTGGAGTTGGCAAACCCTGGGGAAAGGGGACAAGCTTAGTTCCAGATTCACCACATTATAATATTTTAAATATCCAGTTTTCAAACAAAATTTGGGGTTAAGCAAATAAAAAATATATGGCCCATTTATAGGGGAAAAAATTTACAGAAACTGTCACTGAGAAAGCACAGACATTGGACTTACTAAACAAAGACTTTAAATCAATTCTCTTAAATATGCACAAGTGCTAAAGAAAAACATGGACAAATAACTAAAGGAAACCAGAAGAACAATGTCTCAATAAATAGAGACTATAAGTAAACAGATGGAAATTAGAAAAAGGTAAACCAAAACAAACCAAACCCACTGCCATCGAGTCAATTCCAACTCATAGCAACCCTAGAGGACAGAGTAGAACTGCCCCATAGAGTTTCCAAGGAGCACCTGGTGGATTCAAACTGCAGACCCTTTGGTTAGCAGCCGTAGCACTTAACCACTACGCCACCAGGTGTAGTGTAGAAAAAGGTTTCAAATAGAAATTCTGGAGGTGAAAAAAAAATTTTTTAATTGAAATGAAGAATTTGTTAAAAGAATTTAAGATTTGAGCAGGTAAAGAAAGAATCAGCAAATATTATAGAGTTAGGTCAACTGAGAATATCCATTCTGAGGAGCAGAAAGAGAAAAGAATGAAGAAAAATAAACACAGCCTTAGAGACCTGGGCAAGACTACCAAGCATACCACAATAGGCATAATGGGACTACCTGAAGGGGAGAAGAGAGATAAAGGGGGTGAAATAATATTTGAAGAAATAATGATTGAAAAATTCTAAAGTTCCATAAAATACATGAATCCACACATCCAAGAAGCTCAATGAACTACAAGTAAGATCATCACAAAGGCATACACACTGAGACACATTTCAATCAAGTTGCTGAAAGGCAAAGAAAGAGAACCCTGAAAGTGACAAAAAAAAAAAAAGGCAATTCATCATGCACAAGGAATACTTAATAAGTGTAACAAACGACTTCTTAACAGAAACTACAGAGGCCAGAAGGCAGTGAGATGACACATTTAAAGTGTTGAAAGAAAATTCTGTCAACTAAGAATTCTATTGTCCAGCAAAAATATCCTAATTTTTTTTTTATGGAGAAGAAATTAAGGCAGTCCCAGACAAACAAAAGTTGAGGGAGTTTGTCACTAGTAGACTTTTCTACAAGAAATGTGAGCAAATAATTTCTTTTATAAGTATCACCACAAAGCTGGTCCCCATGAGGCAGAGGTTAAATATGTCCCAAGTGTCCAACTTTTCCAAGCTGCTGTACCACTCCATCATCTCTAACATAGCTATTCCCTCTCCCCTCAGTACTCTCACCCCTGTCCTTGGGTTTTCTAATTCACTGCAACGTCTCACAGAACTCACAAACTGTACAAAGGAAATGGGTCACGTGGTTGTGGAGGCTGGCAAGTTCCAAATCCATGGGTCAGGCTTAGGCTTCTCCCAACCCATGTGACTGCAGGGGTTGATGAACCCAAACCAGCAGTTCAGATCACAGGGTGCTGGCTCACAAGGCTGCAGAAGCTGGTGAATTAGATCAGATGATAGGCTACTGGTCCATGGGGCTGTGGAGGCTGGTGAATCCCAGAATTGGCAGGTCAGAGAGCAGAACTCTGGCTCAAGTCCCAAGAACCAGAGATCAATTGATCATGAACCAGATGCAGTATCCAGATGCAGAGAGAGAGAGCCCAGCAAGGTCATCCACACATATATTAGATACAGGCCACACCTCAGGGAAGGGCATAACTTGAGAAAGGTGGGACTTGAGTCACACCCTCTGACAAGGCTGCAATCCAACACAAACCCTACACCAATCCTGCCTCATCAGCATGTAGAGGTCAGGATCTGCAACACATAAAATGGAGGACAACCATACAATACTGGGAATCACAGACTAGCCAAGTTGACACATAACCCCACTATCACAGGTTTCTATGAGTCAGAATTGACTTGAAGACAATGGGTTTGTTTTTTTTATTTTTTGTATCACAGACTCCATATACCTTATCTAGTCCCACTCAATCATTGTGTGTGAGTCACAAAGACCATGCTAGAAGGGCCATATTAAGTAATTCATTATACTGCAGGCCACCACCTGGCTCTTCTAGCCATTGACCTGTTCATACTTGAAGGATTAGCTTCCCCCTCCCAATCATCTTACCAGTCTAAAACAGTCATTAACAGCTAGTCCTTCAGTAGGGCAAACTAGCCCTAAGGGTGAAGCTACTCAGATACCAATCAAGCCTGCTTCAGGTATCCATCTGATTTGGTCAGGTTCTCCAATAGGTCGTCTTGTCTTTGCCCCTTCTGGCCTCTGATAAAATTAAACTGAGAGAAGATTATTCCCTTGCTCTGAGTTTCTCTCGAGGTATCAGTATAATGTCAGGTATCCCCTGATGCATAACCATTTATTCTTTCCTTTACCTTCAGCTATTATTTCTCCTTCCTTCTGTTTGTCCTTTTTTTTTTTTTTACCCAAAGTTATCCACCTTGGGAAGGTACATCAGGTTCAGCTGCTGTGCTAGCCCAGATTTCTGGTAGCAAGACCAGTCTAGCAAGTGCTTTGCCCTCAGTCTACTCCTATTCATGTTGTGTAGGGCTACATAGGCACTGGGATAATGGGGATTTAGAGGGTTACATAAGTGCAACACTAGTGAGCTATCTTGTCCACTAGGCAATACAGCAGTATTCACTGTCAACCCCAATTTTGCCAGATGGGGGGAAGGCACAATTCATACCATCAGGCCCTTGAGAATTCTGGCATGTATGTTCAGAGTTACAGTTACAGTCTCTTGCTTAGGGATCATCTCTGCTTCCAGCACCGCAGCTTCATCCCTGGTCCTAGAACCAAAGCATCTGGCAGAAAAAAAGCAATTTTAGGTGATGTGGGGAAGGACTGTACAGTGGCACCAGGATCCTCCCCCACCCCATCTTCTCCAGATCCCCCAGAGAATCCTAGGACTCTGTCCAGTGGAGGTCCTCCCTTTGTCCCCCTCATGTGGAGTGTGAGCATTACACTCATGAAGGTGTGTGAGTCAGCCCTTCATGCCTTCATCTCCCCCTGTTTTAGATAACAACTGTTTCAATTGCCAATTCCAATTATCTATCAAATCGTTACTCTCATGGTGGTTTGCAACATGGTATATCCATTTAATATGGTGTTTCTTGGCCCATTGCTGCAAAGTGTGTTCCTTGGTCTGAAGAACTATAACTCAGTGGCCCAAATTGGTACAGTATCTTTTGTTCCAATCCCTTAATAGTGCAGTCCCAGTCCAGAGTAAGTCTCTATTCCTGTGAAGACCCATTTGTAGCCACCAGGTGCCACCAGTGTCATTGGTCCAATATAATCAACTTGCCAGCTATGTACAGGGTCTTCCTCATGGGGAATCTGCTCCATAGCCATCTGCAACCTGTGTCTTTCTTGTTAGCAGACAGAGCAGTCCTTATTGGCATTTTGTGTTTCAGAGGGTGCAAGGGGAATGTGTTTAGATTCAGCCCATCTCTGAATTGCTGCAGCACCCCCATATCTGCTCATTTCATGGACCCAATTGGCCACCTCAAGTGAGTGTACCAACAGGTCCACTGGCTGATTTCAATAGCCTTCCGATACAGGAAGGGGGTTTATGTGATGGGCGTTGACATGTCCTATTCTATATGCCCTCTAAGTTCCCAGAGTGCTTTCCATAGGCTCATGGCCCACATGGGTGTCCCCTTAGTAGTTCAATTTTCTGTTGCCCATTTCCCTGACCACATGTCCAGGCTGTTGGCTGCTGCCCATGAATCAGTAAAAATCTAAATATATGGGCTCTCACCATTGTACAATTCTTTTATCACAGCTAGGAAATCAGCATACAGTTAAGCCCATTTGAGCTGACCTGTTCTTCCTTCTTTAATCAGCCTTCCCATCTGCTGGTCTTAATGCAGCAGCTTTCCACATCACATGATGTCCATGTACCCTGCAACTGCCATCTGTGAACCAAGCAGCCTTCTACTGGCTAGCAGAAAGTTGTTCACGGGGCATTGTCTACGTAGCAATGGGCTCTTGAATCTTCTCAGGTTGTTCCAGAATAGGACTTACGGGAAAAGAGGCTACCTGCTCATGGATATGGTGGATGCCTCCCTGCATTCCCCTAGTAGCTTGTTCTTGTATGAACAATTTCCATTTTATTATGGACTTATTTTGGTCACCACCTTCCTTATTAGTGTTTCCCTGACATTACCGAAGACATTATGAGTATTTAAGGTCTCATGAAGATTGTATGTCCTTCTGTCATTGAGGCAGTCTCAACCAATACTCAATAGCAGGCATGTAATTAATTGTCTTTCAAATGGCATGTACTGTGCTGCAGTATCTGGAAGCTTTCTAATCCAGAATCCCAGTGGTTGCTGTAGGGCAGCATTCTCAGGTGTTTGCCATAAACTCCAGTCTGCATAAGCACATGTGGCAGACAGCTCCAAAATCATGTCTCAGTGTGGATCATAAGGGTCTAAAGGCAGGGATAGTGAGACTGCTTTTTATAATTCTGACACAGCCTGCTGCTGCTGTGGCCCTCCCATTCTAATGTAGTTTTCTTCCAAGTGGTTTTATGGATGGAGGCCAGCAATATTCCCAGATGTGGAATACGAATTCTCCAAAATCCAAATAAACCAACCAAATGTTGGGCCTCCTGCTTATTCTTGGGGGTAGGTAGAAACAACAATTTATTCTTAGTTGCCTGCGGAATGTCATGGGTAGCTCCTGCCCAACTTAT
Organism: Elephas maximus indicus; assembly: GCF_024166365.1. NCBI lineage: Eukaryota > Metazoa > Chordata > Mammalia > Proboscidea > Elephantidae > Elephas > Elephas maximus. The sequence goes on from NC_064846.1 coordinate 87,801,882, forward strand.
TCACAAGAATTTCACTGTTTAGGCAAGGCCCTGTATTTTTGCTGGATTTATTAACCAGCCTCTGTTGGTCATGTGGGCCACCACTGCATTCAAATCAGCCCTAGCCTATACTTCGGTGTTTGATATTATCATAATATCATCGATGTAAATGTATCATTACACTTGAGATCCACACCAAGTCCATCGCTTCTAACCAAATTGTGACAGTAAGCTGTTGAATTCAGGTAACCATGTGACAGGAAACCCTAGTGGTATAGTGGTTAAGAGCCATAGCTACTAACCAAAAGGTTGGCAGTTCGAATCCACCAGGTGCTCCTTGGAAACTGAATGGGGGCAGTTCTACTCTGTCCTATAGAGTCACTATGAGTAGGACTCAATGACAATGAGTTTTTTTTGTGTGTGTGTGTGTGACAATGTAGTGAAAGTACGTTGAGATCCTTCCCACGTGGAAGCAAACTGTGGCTGGCTCTTTTCTGAGATTGTTATGGTGAAAAAGGGATTTGCAAGATCAATCACTGTGTACCAGTCTCCTTTAACCTGCTGTATTTTCTGCAGTGTTGATACCATGCCTGGAACAGCTGCAGCCACTGGTGGTACTACTTTATTTAGGCTTTGATAGTCTAATGTAAGCCTTCACGAGCTATACAAGGCTGTTATACAAAGAATGTGCTGTCATTAATACTCCAGCCTTTAGCATGTCTTTAATCAAAGCAGTAATCTCCTTTTGTCCACCCGGTATCCTACCATGTTTCAAATTCAACAACCTGAGTGGGTTCAGGCAATTCTAATGGTTCCCATTTAGCATGTCCAATCAATACCGGCTTAAGGGCAGGCTTACAGGCCTTCTGGTTTTACAATATCAGATAAAGGGAGTATTCCCCAATTAGACATAATATCCTTATCAATAATACATTCAGGTGAGGGAGATGCAACTAATTCATGCAAGATCTATTTAAATCTTCCAATTGTCATTCAAACTTTCACCCATCAACCATTGCACTCCCATATCCCCCATGTCTAACCTTAGGCCCCTTCAAAATTTTATTGACAGGTTTTGGGATTACAGTACATTGGGCTCCTGTGTTCAGGAGCCCCAAGAAAATCTCTTTCCCACCCCTGGGCCATTTCACCCACGCCTGTGGATATGGCCTTGAGTTCCCTGCTGGAGGCTGGACCGGAAGACCCTGGCCCCCTTGTCAATCTTTATTTTGATCAACTAGCTGAGCCTCTGTTTCAAATGGTCCCAGGTGGGAATTCCCATCATTAAATATCTCCTGACTGGGGTGAACAGGATGGACTTGTTTCAGCCTCTTCAACGTTGAGGGACCAGCAGGAATTTCCACTGGTCCACCCAACCTCCTGTAGTGTTGCGTTAGAACCTTTGTCTCAGCTCCATAAATGTCGGCTATATTCATCCCATTTCTTAGTAACGATCTAAAAATCTCTGTCCTGCTGAGGTAAGTTTTTTCCCCATTGCCTTTTCCCATTCTCCTATGAATCGCCCTTATGTTTCTTGCGTCTGTAAGATCCATGCAGGGAAGCTGGGGGAACAGATCCGACAAGGCTTCTCGGATTGTTGCTTTGTTTCGCAGTAGCAAGGTTACACAGGGTGCCCATGTAGAAGGGGCTCCCTTGATTATTATATCTACCATGACCTATCAGATGGATCCTGGCTGAAAGCAGAGAATACCAGAAAGATGTTTACCTGTGTGGATTTGTGTGTGTGAGAGACATATCTTTTTTTTTATTTTACTTTAGATGGAAATTTACAGAGCAAATTAAACAATACGCATATTGTTTCGTGACATTGGTTGCCAACCCCACGACATGTCAACACTCTCCCCTCTTGACCTTTGGTTCCCCATTAACACTTTCCTGTCCTCTCCTGGGTTCTCCTTCCTGCCCCATTTAGTCCCATTTTGTTTTATGGGCCTGTCTAATCTTTGGCTGAAGTGTGACTCTCAGGAGTGACTTAAGGATTGAGTTAAAAGGGTATCAAGAGGCCATACTCTTGGGGTTTCTCCAGTCTCTGTCTGACCAGTAAGTCTGGTTGTTTTTTGTGAGTTAGAATTGCATTCTATATCTCTGTCCAGGACCCTCTATTGTGATCCCTGTCAGAGCAGTCAATGTTGTTAGCCAGGAAACATCTAGTTGTGACAGATTGGGTCTGGTGGAGGGTGTGGTAGTTGTGGTCCATTAATCCTTTGGACTAATCTTTCCCCTGTGTCTTTGTTTTTCTTCATTCTCCCTTGCTCCGGATGGGGTGAGACCAGTGGAGTATCTTAGATGGCTGCTCACAAGCTTTTAAGTCTCCAGATGCCACTCATCAAAGTAGGATGTAGAACATTTTCTTTATAAACTGTTTTGCCAATTGAGCTAGATGGCCCCCAAGACCATGGTACCCAGCCTCATCTTGGTAATTCAATCCCTCATGGAGTTTGAATGTGTCTATGGTGCTTCCATGACATTGCCTTGATCAACTTGTGCTGGCTTCCCCAGAATTGTGTACTGTCTTACCCTTCACCAAAGTTACCACTTATCCATTGTCTAGTTAGTGTCTTTCCCTTCCCACTTCTCCCCTCCCTAGTACCATCAAAAACTATTTCTTTCTGTGTGTAAATCTTTTCATAAGTTTTTATATAGTGGTCTCATACAGTGTTTGTCCTTTTGTGACTGACTTACCTCCAGATTCATTCATGCTGTGAGATGTTTCACAGATTCATTATTGTTCTTTATTGCTGCGTAGTATTCCATTGTGTTTATGTACCATAGTTTGTTTATCCATTCATCTGTTGATGGGCACTTAGGTTTCATTTTTTGCTATTGTGAATAATGCTGCAGTGAACATGGGTGTGCATATGTCTATTCGTGTGATGTCTCTTATATTTCTAGGAGTGGGATTTCTGGATCTTATGGTATTTCTATTTCTAGCTTTTTAAGGAAGTGTCACCATATGGTTTTCCAAAATGGTTGTATCATTTTACATTCCCAGCAGTAGTGCATAAGTGTTCCAAGCTCCTTGCAGCCTCTCCAACATTTGTTATTTTCTGTTTTTTTTTTTTTTATTTTATCTGTGCCAGTAATACTGAGGTGAGGTGGTATCTCACTGAAGCTTTGATTTGCATTTCTCTAATGGCTAGTGATCTTCAGCATTTCTTCATGTGTCTGTTAGCTACATGAATGCCTTCTTTGGTGAAGTGACTGTTCATTTCCTTTGCTCATTTTTAACTGTATTATTTGTCTTTTTGTTGTTGAGGTGTTGGACTTGCCTACAGATTTTAGAGAGTAGACATTTGTCAAATTTGTCATAGCCAAAATTTTTTTTCCCAGTCTGTAGGTTCTCTTTTTACCGTTTTGGTAAAGTCTTTTGATGAGCATAAATGTTTAATTTTTTGAAGATCCCAGTTATCTAGCTTATTATCTGGTGTTTGTGTATTGTTAGTTATGGTTTGTATGCTGTTAATGATGTGTATTAGGGCCCTTAGTGTTGATGTTGTTTTTTCTTCTATGATCTTTATAGTTCTGGGTTTTATACTTAGGTTTTTGATCTATTTTGAATTAGTTTTTGAGTATGGTGTGAGGTATAGGTCCTGTTTCATTTTTTACATATGGACATCCAGTTTTGTCAGCACTATTTGTTAAAAAGACTGTCTTTTCCTCATTAAATGAATTTTGGGACTTTGTTGAAGATTACGTGACCATAGGTGGATGGATCTACATCTGGGTTCTCGATTCTGTTCCATTGGTCAATATGTCTACCACTGTACCAGTACCAGGCTGTTTTGACTACTGTAGCTGTATAGTAGGTTCTGAGGTCAGGTACTGTGAGTCCTTACTTTGGTCTTTTTCTTCAATAATGCTTTATTACCTGGGGCTGATTTCCTTTTCATATAAAGTTGATGATTAGTTTTTCCATCTTGTTAAAGAAAGCTGTTGATATTTGGATCAGGATTTCATTGTATTTGTAGATTGTTTTTTTGTGTAGAATTGACATTTTTCCAATATCCATGAGAATGGTATGTTTTTCCATATTTGTAGGTCTCTTGGTTTCTTGCAGTAGTGTTTTGTAGATTTCTTTATATAGGCCTTTTACATTCCTGGTTAGATTTATTCCTAAGTATTTTATTTTATTTTTTGGGGGGTTATTATAAATGGTGTTGCTTTCCTTTTCACAGTTATCTTTATTGATGTATAGGAATCCAACTGATTTTTGTATGTTTATCTTGTATCCTGGTGCTCTGTTGAATCTTTCTATCAGTTTCAGCAGTTTTCTTGTGGAGTTCTTTGAATTCTCTATGTATAATATCATATCATCCATAATAGGGACAGTTTTACTTCTTCCTTACCAATTTGGATGTCTTGTGTTTCTTTTTCTTTCCTTATTGCTCTCTCCAGGACTTCCAGCACAATGTTAAATAAGAGTGGGGATAAAGGGCTTCCTTGTCTTGTTCCTGTTCTCAGTGAGAACGTTTGCAGCCTCTCTTGGTTAAGAATGATATTGGCTGTTGGTTTTGTATAGAAACCCTTTGTTATGTTGAGGAATTTCTCTTCTGTATTTAATTGAGGGTTTTTCTCAGGAATGGGTATTGGACTTTAGCAAATGTCTTTTCTTCATCGATTGAGATGATCATGTGATTCTTTTGTTTTATTTATGCGATGGATTATGTTGATTGATTTTCTAATGATGAACCATCCTTGTATACCTGGTATGAATCCCACTTGGTTGTGGTGTATTATTTTTTTTATATACTGCTGAATTCTATTGGTTAAAATTTTGTTAAGAGTTTTCACATGTATATCCATGAGCGATATTGGTCTGTAATTTTTTCTTTTTTTTTTGCTTTCTTTTTTGTGTGGTGTCTTTACCAGGGTTTGGTATCAGGATTATATTGGCTTCATAGAATGAATTTGGAAATAGTCCTTCTTTTTCTATGTTCTGAAATAGTTTGAGTAGTACTGGTGTAAGCTCTTCTGTGAATGTTTGGTAGAATTTTCTAGTGTCGCCGTCTGGGCCAGGGCTTTTTTTGCTTGGGAGTTTTTTTTATTATTATTTAAATTACCTTTTCAATCTCTTCTCTTGTTATGGGTCTGTTCAGATTTTCAACCTCAGTGTGTGTTAATTTGAGTAGGTAGTGTGTTTCTAGAAATTTTGTCCATTTCCTCAAGGTTTTCAAATTTGTTGGAGTACAGTTTTTCATAGTTCTGTTATGATCCTTTTTTCTTTCAGCTTGGTCTGTTGTAATGTCCCCCATTCGGTTTCTTATTTGGGTTATTTGCATCCTCTCGTTTTTCTTTAGTCAGTTTTGGCCAGTGGTTTGTCGATTTTGTTGATTCTTTCCAAGAACCAACTTTTCATTTTGTAGATTCTTTCTATTCTTTTTCTATTCTCTATTTCATTTATTTCTGCCCTGACCTTTATTATTTCCTTTCTTCTGGTGGTGTTGAGCTTCTTTTGCTGATCTCTTGCTATTTGTTCGAGTTGTATAGCTAATGTTTTGATTTTGTCCCCTTCTTCTTTTTTGATGTGGCCTCTATTGTTATGAATTGACCTCTGAGTACTGCCTTTGCTGTGTCCCAGAGGTTTTGGTATGGTGTGTTGTAATTCTTGTTTGATTTTATGAATTTTTTTTTATTCCATATTTGATTTCTTCTATTACCCAGTGCTTTTTTAGCAAGGTGTTATTCAGTTTCTATATATTTTATTTTTTTTCCTTGCTCTTCCTCTTCCTCATTTCTGCTTTGATGGCATTGTGATCAGAGAAGATGCTTTGTATTATCTAAATGTTTTAAATTTTGTTGAGGGTTGCTTTGTGGCCTAAGATGTGGTCTATTCTGGAAAATGTTTCATGTGTGTTGGAAAAGAATGTGTACTTTTCTGCTGTTGAGTGGAGTGTTGTATATATGTCTATGAGGTTAAGTTGGTTGATTGTGCTATTCTGTGTCTTTGTTGAGTTTCTTTCTAGATGTTCTGTCCTTTACAGAGAGTGGTGTGTTGAAGTCTTCTCCTGTTATTGCAGAACTGTCAATTTCTCTTTTCAGTACTGTTAGGGTACATTTTATATATTTTGGAGCCCTGCCATTGGGTGTGTAGATATTTATTATGGTTATATTCTCATGGTGGATTGCCCTTTTAATCATTATACAATGTCCTTCCTCATTTTTTATAGTGGATTTTGTCCAAAAGTCAATTTTATCTGTGATTAGTATTGCCACTCCTGCTCTTTTTTGGTTGCTGTTTGCTTGGTATATTTTTTCCATCATTTGATTTTTAATATAATTGTGTCTCTGTTTCTAAGGTGTATCTCTTGTTGACAGTATATTGATGGGTCCCGGGTTTTTTTCTTTAAAATCTATTCCTTCATTGTCTCTTTTTGTGTGGGCTTAAGCCATTTACGTTCAGTGTGATTATTGATACGTCTGAGTTTATTGCTGTCATTTCATAGTGCTTTTTTATGATGCTGACATTTTCTTTGTTCCTCTTACTCTTACTCTTCCTTGCTGAATTCCATTTGTGGATTTTTTATTTTCATTTTTGTAGATTATGAGTTTACTGAAACTTTATGTTTTTCTTCTTTATTTTGATGAGTAAGATTGTTAACTCTCTTTGTTTTTACCTTGAAATTTACCCCATCTTCCTAAGTTTAAACCAGTCTTTTACTACTTGATAACACCTTGTCTTCCTCTCTATTTGAAAGTTCTATACCTACACTGTTTATTCTTTCTTTTATTGTTCCAATATTGTTGTTATTTAGAGATCGATTTCTCTGGTTCCCTGTTGTAAATTTTTTAGTTTTGTTTTATCCTTGATAGTTCATTACCTAGGTTGGTATCTGTCTAACACTGTCTTGTGTGCTAGATTCAGTTTGTTGTCTGATGTTGGTTCTCTAACTTAAGGACTCCCTTTAATAATTCTTGTAAGTTTGGTGTGGCTTTTACATATTCCCTTAATTTCTGTTTATCTGGAAGTGTCTTAATTTCACCATCATATTTGAGCAAGTGTTTTGCAGGATATATTATTCATGGCTGGTGTTTTTTTTTTCTTTCAAAATTTCATGTGTATCATCCCATTGTCTTCTGTTCTGCATGATTTTTGGCAAGTAATCAGAACTCACTGTTTCCCTTTTGTATGTGACTTTTCATTTTTCTCAAACTGCTATCAGGATTCTTTCTTTGTCTTTGGTTTTAGCAAGTGTGACTATGATATGTCTTGGTGTTTTTCTTTTTGGGTCTATCCTATATGGGGTTCATGAGCTTCTTGAATGGTTGGCTTTTTGCCCTTCGTGATATTAGGGGAGTTTTCTGTCAGCAAATCTTCAATGATCCTCTCTGTGTTTTCCATTTTCTCCCCCTGTCCTGGAACTCCAATCACATTCAAATTTTTGCTTTTGATTGTATTCCCACATTGTCCTCATGGTTTCTTCATTTTTCTTTGTTCTTTTCTTTTTTTTTTTCCTCAAAGTGGTATCCAAGGATTTGTTTTCTATTTTGCTAATCCTGTCTTCCATTATTTCAAATTTTCTCCTAGGTCCTTCTATTTCACTGTCCATTTCTGAAATCTTGTTTATCTTTTGGATTTCTAGTTGCTGTTTTTGTATGATTTCTAGTTGTTTATTTATTTTTACATTTGGTTCCTGTATTATTTTCCTGAATTCTGCCATTGTTTGTCTACCTTTTCTATGATCCTGACCGTATTTTTCATGATTTTGTCTTTTTCTGTTGTTGTTATTTTTTGTCTACATTTTCCTTCATCTGTTGGAGAACTCTTAATATTAGACTGCTGAATTCCCTATCAGGTAGTTCCAGTGCCTTTTCTTCTAGCACAAGATACCTTTATGTTTTATTTTGGTTGCTTTCTGGAGCTGGCCTGTCCAGTTTTTTATATGTTTTGATATTATCTGCTGTTTCCAGGACTTTCAAGATTTTTTTTCTTCATTTATTGATTGTAGATTTGATTGTTTCACCCTGCTTTTTTTTTTGGTTATGTCTGGGCGGGCCTGATGGGTGTGTTTTATTGCTTGCTCACCTGTCAGCACAATACTTCTCACTACCTTGTCCAAGTAGGCAGGGCTGGTCACAGTTATTGTGCAGCAGGGAGGGCTCAACAGAGGTGGAGAGGTGGGTATAGGTAGTTTGTTGCACTAACTGGGGTGATGGGACATGGACAGAGGGCTCTGCAGGCTGGGTCCTGGGTGCCACATCAGTACCACTTGGGGCCATAGCACTAGGTGCACAATGTGATGTGCAGAAATAATGTGATGTGCAGAGCTAAGTGGGTGGGTGAAAGTAGAGAAAGACAGAGAAATAAAAGCAAAAAATGAAGTAAAAATTTTTAAAAGAAAAAAATCAATAAAACGACTGCAGTAGGATTCAGTGAGTGGGAGCAGGGCAGGCCCAGCGAGGCTGTGCACTGGTAGCTCTCTAGCATGAGTGGTATGGCTCAGCCTACAGTGAAGGGGCATGGGTCACACAGGGGGCTAGGTGGGTGGGAGAAGCGAAAGGAAAGGGGAGAAGAGAGAGAAGAAATCTACAAATAAAAAATAAAATTATATGAAAAATATAAACAACAACCACACACAAAAAAAATATGGTAGTGGGGAGCTGGCCATTGGGGTGGGGTGGAATTGGGATGGCGGTGTGCCTCTGTCTCTCTTGGCAGGTAGCACGGCACAGCCATTCAGGAAGAGGCAGAGACAGTGCCAGGCCTAGTTGAGAGGGAGATGGAAAAAGAGAAGGGGAAAGGTAAACAAAAATAAAAAAATATGGTGCTGAGGGAGCCAGCCTGTGGGAGTAGCACAGAGCTGGGGAGGTTGTGTGCCAGAGGATCCCAGCTGAGTGGTACAGTACAACCCACGAAGAAGGAGGGAGTGGTGCATGGGGCTGGGTGGATGGGAGAAAGGAAAGGAGGAGAGAAGAAACAAGCAAACAAAAAAGAAACAAAAAACAAAACAAACAAGAAGTAAATAAATAAATAAAATGTCTCTGAAGGAGCCTGTCAGTGACAGCAGCACAGGCCTGGGGAGGCTGCATGCAGTGACTCTCCAACCTAGCAGTGCAGAATGGGGGCAGGAGAAAGGAAAGGAAGGAAAGGAAAGAGAGAGAAGAAACAGAAGAAAAAAAAAGAACAAAGCAAACAAACCAAAAAAATCACAGCCCTTCAAGAAAGGGAGGGGATGGCACATGAGGCTAGCTGAGCAGGAGAAAGGAAAAGGAGGAAGAGAGAGAGAAGGAAACAAAAAAAAGCCCCCTTCAAATTACCAAAAAGCAAACAAAAACACAAACTAAAAAAAAAGTAAAAAGATAGAGCAAAAAGAAAAACAAACAAACAAAAAAATGGTGCTGAAGGGGCTGACTGATGGAGGCGAGGTGGGTCCTGGTGGCACTGGGCTGGTGTCTCTCCAGCTGAGCAACCTTGGCCCTTTGGAAAGTGATGGATGTCCCATACAGGGAAGAAGGGTGGGTGAGGAAAAGCTTGTATCCCTGGTTATCGGGTGCTCTGTCTCCTGCTGAGAGTTCAATGGAGTTCCCTTCCTGTACTCCCTGTCCAAAGTGTGTGGTGGCTGAAGTCCAAGATGCCAAATCTGGGCAACAGTGAACTGATATCTCTCCAGCCAAGTGACCATGACCCATTGGAAAGTGGTGGAGACCTCATACAGGGATGAAGAGTAGGGGGTGGGAAAGTGTATACCCTTGGTTACTGGGTGTTCTGTCTTCTGTTGAGAGTTCCATGAAGTTGCCTTCCCTTTCTCCCTGTCTGCATTCCTTGGTGGCTGTAATCCGAGACGGTAAATCTGGCCACCTTAGCTGGTACGTGACCTCCACTCCATAGTTCTCCACGTTCTCTGTTCTGTCAGTTTCTTATTCCATTCAGTGCTTGATCAAGTTCTTTATTCCTTCATTTGGTGCTTAGGGAGCCAGGATTGGCATTAGTATCTGTTTTGCTTAGTTTTTCAGGTCTTTGCTGCAAAGGGATGGCATGGTGCTTCCGTCTACTGCACCATGTTGGGTCTGCCTCCTGTTTACCTCTGTTTTACTGACTACACAAAGACACTTAACTGTGTGGATCACAATAAATTTTGGATAACATTGTGAAGAATGGGAATCCCAGAATACTTAATTGGGCTCATGAGGAACCTTGTCATGGATTGAATTATGTCCTTCCCAAAATGTGTGTATCAATTGGGCTGGGCCATGATTCCTTGTATTGTGTGCTTTTCCTATGTGTTGTAAATCCTGCCTCTATGATGTTAATGTGGGAGAATGGCTGGCAGTTGTGTTAATGAGGCAGGACTCAACCTACAGGTTTAGATTTTGTCTTGAGGCAATCTCTTGAGATATAAAAGATAGAAGCAAGAAGAGAGATGAGGGACCTCATACCACCAAGAAAGCAGCACCAGAAGCAGAGTGTGCTCTTTGGACCTGGGGTCCCTGTGCTTGTGAAGCTTCTCAACCAGGGGAAGGCTGAGGACAAGAACCTTCCTCTAGTGTTGACAGAGAGAGAAAGCATTCCCCTGGAGCTGATGCCCTGAATTTGGACTTTTAGCCTACTTTAAAAAACTACTTTATTGTGAGGAAATAAGCTTCTCTTTGTTAAAGCCATCCACTTGTGGTATTTCTGTTACGGCAGCACTAGATGACTAAGACAAACTTGTACATAGATCAAAAGGAAGTTGTTCAAACAGAATAAGAGGGTACAGCATGGTTTAAAGTCAGGAAAGGTGTGCATCAGAGTTGCATTCTTTCACCATACCTATTCAATCTGTATGCTGAGCAAATAATCTGACAAGTTGGACTATATGAAGAACAGGGGGTCAAGATTGGAGGAAGAGTCATTAACAAACTGCATTACACAGATGACACCACCTTACTTGCTGAAAGTGAAGAGGACTTGAAACACTTAATGATGAAGATCAAAGACCACCCGGTTCAGTATGGGTTACACTTCAACATAAACAAAAACAAAAAAAAAACCTTCATGACTGGACCAATAAACAATGTAATGATAAAGGGAGAAAAGATTGAAGTTGTCAAGGATTTCACCTTATTTGGATCTACAATCAACACCCATGGAAGCGGCAGTCACAAAATCAAACGACACATTTCATTGAGAAAATCTGCTGCAAAAGACCTCTTTCAAGTGTTAAAAAACAAAAATGTCATCTTAAGACCTAAGACCTAGGTGCACCTAAGCCAAGCTGTAGTGTTTTCAATCCTCTCATATGCATATGAAATCCTGACAATGAATAAGGAAGACTGAAGAAGAATTGACACCTTTGAACTGTGTTGTTAAAAGAATATTGAATATACCATGGGTTGCCAAAAGAACTGAGAAATCCATCTTGGAAGAAATACAGCCAGAATGCTTCTTAGAAGCAAGGATGGTGAGACTACATCTCACATACTTTGGACATGTTATCAGGAGGCATCAGTCCCTGGACAAGGCCTTCATGCTTGGTAAAGTAGAAGGCCAGTGGAAAAGGAGGGAGACTCTTGACGAGACGAATTGACACAGTGGCTGCAACAATGGCCTCAAGCATAACAAGGATCATGGGGATGATGCAGGACTAAGCAGTGTTTTGTTCTGTTGTACATGGGGTTGCTATGAGTTGGAAATGACTCAACAGCACCTAACAACAACAACCACCATGGCCTGTGTAAGGGACATACTCATTGGATGAATATCATTATCACCATAAAGCCATTCCAGCATAACTTGCATAAACAACACATTAGCTGCTTCCTCTATAGTGTTCCATTGGGTGTTTAGAGGGGAAGCAGGGCAGTTTCCATTCTCAAGGTAAACAAATATCACTGCAAATTTTATCTAGTCCATCAGGCTGGCCATCCCCTCTGGGTTAACTTACTGTGTACCTGAATTTCGTATCATCATTTGTGACTGTTCCATAGTGAGTTGTGGGTCTTGCATCAACCCAAACATACGTTTCCATTCTGGATTGCTTAAAACTAAAGACACTGCCCCTAAATTCATCGCTCTCACAATCCATTTTAGTAATGGTTCCTCAGGAAGCTCATGATACAGATCTACAAATTGAAGCAGCTACTTTACACTATATCCCCTGGTTTCTATAGTTTCTTGGTTTTGTCCATTTCCCTCCTGGACTACCTTCGTGGTAACCAACGGTCATAGAGGAACTTCCTGTTGTTCTGACATGATTTTTCCTTTCTGGGTCAGCCTTGAGACTAGAGGTCCTAGCTCTGACTGGACTGGATCTGGGTGGGCTTGGTTCAGTGCTAAAATCAGCCCCTACATTCTTTTTCCTTGCCATTGTAGCTATTACTCTTAAAAAAAAAAAAAAAAACAAGGAATTGTATGTCTGGGCCTTTCCTTATCACTCTGCATTTCCAAATTCATCCAACTAGCCAATTCCTCAGGAATTAGATCCACCCCTCCTAAATCTCATGAATAGTTTTTGCCTTAGATAACCGATTGCAACATAACACCTGCTTCTGTCCATGGGTGTTTTTTATACCATCCAGAAACCAAAGGTTTCTCATTCTCCCATTTATCCCCTTTTTTTCTAAAACCACATATCCCAGTGAGTCAGGGCCATTGCAGCAAAACCCACCATTCTGACACCAACTGAAAAAGTAATTTATAAGGATCAGCACAAAGCAGGTTCCCATGAGGCAGAGGTTAAAGATGTCCCAGGTGTCCAACTTTTCCAAACTACTGTACCACTCCATCATCTCTAACATCAACTAACTATTCCCTCTACTGTCAGTACTCTCACTCTCATTTTTGGGTTCCCTAATTCACTGAAACATCTCACAGCACTCATGAATCGTATAAAGGAAATGGCTCACACAGTTGTAGAGGCTGGCAAGAGCCAAATCCGTGGGTCAGGCATAGGCCTCTCCTGACTCATGTGACTGCAGGGGCTGAGGAACCTAAATCAGTAGTTCAGTCGTCAAACTGCTGACTCACAAGACTGCGGAAGCTGGTGAATCAGGTCAGATGAGAGGCTGCTGGCCCGCAGACTGTGCAGGCTGGTGAATCCCAGAATCAGCAGGTCAGACAGCAGAATTCTTGCTCCAGTCCCAAGAACCAGAGGTCAATTGATCATGAATCAGATGCAGGATCCAGATGCAGAAAGAGAGAGAGAGCCCAGCCAGGCCATCTACACATATATCTTAGATGCAGGCCACAACCCACAGAAGGGTATAACTAAAGTAAGGCTGTGCAAGGCTGTGACCCAACACACACTCTACACCAGTCCTTCCTCATCAACATGTGGAAGTCAGGATCTGTGACACATAAAATGGCGGGCAACCATACAATACTGGGGATCATGGCCTAGCCAAACTGATGCATAATTCCAACCATCACAGGTTCCATATACCTTATTTGCACAGTCTCAATCATTGTGTGCGAGTCACAAAGACCATGGATAGAAGGGACATATTAAGTAATTCATTACACCGCAAAATGCTAAAAGGATTCCTTCAGACAAAGGAAAGGACCCTATACCATAATTTGAAGACAAATGATGAAATAAAGGACACCAGTAATCTACACACACAAATATAAAAGCCAATATGTATGAATAACGGCCTAATTAAAACTAATTTCCAAACTGTGAAGATAAACTCATGCCCCCACTTTTCCACTTTATCATTCTGACACCGGCCACCCACGTGGCACTTTCCCTTTTTGACCCTAACAACCTAGAGTTGAGTTTCCACAAGTTAGGACTCTGACCTACCATCCCCTGCTAAATAGGCAAATGCTGGACTCTTTGAGGTACTCACTGCTCCCAGTGGGTTTAATAATTCCCTATAATGACTCACATAACTCACAGAAACTATTACCTATACTTAAAAAAAAAAATACTTAGAGTTACCCATTTATTATAACCAGAAAGGATACAAGTGTAGAGATGCACCAGGCAAGGTCTGCAAGAGGGCCCAGAACCAGGAGGCTTACATTGTTCCCAGGGACTTCCTGCACCCTCTCCTGTGAATAGATGCTGCTATGGATTGAATTGTGTCCCCTCAAAACGTGTGTTGTAAATCCTAACCTCTATGCCTGTGGTTATAAATTCCTTTTGGGAGTGGGTTTTTTTTGTTATGTTAATGAGACATAATTAGTGTGGGATGTGTTTTGATTCAATATCTTTTGAGATACAAAAGAGGCTAAACAAACAAGCAAGAGAGGCAGAGATGAGGGAAGAGTGAAGCCAAGCCACATGAAGATCTCTGAGGAGCAAAAGCTCAGAAGAGACAAGGACCTACCTCCAGAGTTGACAGAGAGAAAAAGCTACCAGAGCTCCTCATAGCAGCACTCGATAACTAAAACAGATGTTCCATCAATCTATGAGGCCCCAAAGAGACCGTTTCAAGTTCCCAGGTCCTCTATTCATGGGGACCCCAGTAAATATGCATGACTTGGGCCTTAATGTATAGTTATGATCTAGCCAATCAATCATTATCCTTGATTACATTAGGGTCCCACCCGTCCTGTAGTTAATTCTCCAGGTATGGGGCCTGTGTAGCCCCTACTTGCCTGGATATTTTAGAAAAACAAAGAACATCTAAATTGCTCAGGCTATTTTCAGAAACCAAAGTCAAAGGGCCAAACCAAGTTCTCCATCCCACATGGTATTATTGTATTTTTCATTTGTAACTCCTCTTTTTATCCTATATGATTTAAAAGACAAATGCAAAAAACAATCACTATATACCTGTTAAAAGATGCAAAATATATAAAGATATAATTGGTGAAAATAAAGACATGGGGGAAGGGAAAGAGCTGTATAAGAGCAGATTTTTTTTATATGCTTTCAAAGATAAGTTGGCATTACCTCAAACTAGGTTGTTTTATTTTAACATGTTACTTGTAATCTCCAGAATGACCACTACACATAAAAAGAAAAAATAAAGAAAAAAGGAATCAAAGTGGCACACTACAAAAAAATCAAACACCAATTAAGGCAGTAATGGAGTAATTGAGGAAAAAAACATGACACGTTGAAAACAAATAACAAGATAGCAGAAGTAAAATTTTCCTTATTTGTAATTACTTTAAATGTAAATGGACTAATTTTTCAATTAAAAGTCAGAGAATGAGAGAATGGACAAAAAGCTGTCTACAAGAAAGTCACTTTAGATTCAAAGACACAAATATGTTGAAAGTAAAACAATGGAAAAGTCATTCCATGCAAACAGTAGCCGAAAGATAGCAAGGGGACTATATTAATATCAAACAAAACAGACTTTAAGTCAAAAATTGTTACAAAAACAAAGTACATTATAAATTGGTAAAAGAGTCAATGCATAAAGAAGCTATAATAATTACAAATGTATGCACCTAACAGCAGATACCCAAAATATACAAAGCAAACATTGAGAGAATTGAAGGGAGAAATAGACAGTTCTGCAATAATAGTTGGAAACTTCAAAACATCACTGTCAACAATTAATAGAAAAACTAGGCAATCAATTAGGAAATAAAGGACTTGAACTGCACTATAAAACAACTAGACTTAAGAGACAGGCAAAGAACACTGCATCCAACACAGCAGAATAAAATTCTTCTTAACTGTATATGGAACATGCTCCAGGATAGAGCCTGTGTTAAGCCACACACACACACACACACACACACAAAATTCTCAATAATTTTTTAAAAATGGAAACCTTAAAAGTATCTTCTCTGATCAAAATCGAATGAAACTAGAAATCAATAACAGAAGAAAAACTGGTAAATACGCAAATATGTGGAAATTAAACAACACCCTCTTAAACAACAAGTGAGTCAAAGAAAAAAGGGAAAAAAGAAAATTCTTTGGGACAGATGAAAACAACAACAACAAAAGTACCAAAACTTATGTGATGCAGTAAAAACAGTGTTCAGAGAGAAATCTATATTTTTGAAGCCTACATTTGGCACAGTGGTTAAGAGCTCCCCTGTTAACCAAAAGGTCAGCAGCTCAAATCCACCAGCCGCTCCTTGGAAACCCTAGGAGGCAGTTCTACTCTGTCCAATAGGGTTGCTATGAGTTGGAATTGACTTGACGGCAACAGTGCTTTTACAATAGCATCCAAAAGAATACAATACTTATGAATGAATTTAACAAAGGAAATGCAAGACTTGTATACTGAAAATTATAAAATATTGTTGAAAGAAATTAAGAAGATATTAGAAAAATATTCCATGTTCACAGTTTGGAAGACAATATTTTTAAATAACAATACTTCCCAAATTGTACACAGATTCAATGCAAACTTTATAAAAAACCCCAACGACCCTAATAGAAGTGACTCAACCAGACATACGCATATCTATGTTCATTGCAGCACTAATCACAATACTAGTAAAAAGATGGAGACAACCTAAGTGCCAATCAAAAGATGAATGGATAAGCAAAATGTGGTACATACATACAATAGAATATTATGCACCCATAAAGAATAATGATGAGTCCTCAAAACGTAATGTAGATGAATCTGGAGGACATTATGCTGAATGAAATAAGTCAATCACAAAAGGGCGAATATTGCATGATTCCACTTTTATGAAGAGTCAAAAATATGTATATATACAAAAACTAACATTCATTAGAGGTTACCAGAAAGACATGGTTGGGGAGAGGGGGAATAACTCTTTAGATAATAAACATTTGTTATTTTGGTGATGGAAAATGAAACACTGAATATGGGCGAAGTATGCACAGCTTGACCAAAGTAAATGGTGTCACTAAGAAGTACACACACACAGGTTGTTTTTGGTAAATGGTAGACAATATATAATTTTACAAAAACAGTAACAACCAAAATATATATGTATGGTTACACATGTACTATGTATGCATATAAGTGTATAAGTATGCATATGTGTGCACATATACATATAGCCATATGCCTATGCATATACATGTGTGTGCATGCATGCATGCATGTTCATATATATAATAAAGCACATAGAAGGCACAGTTATAGATACTTCTTAGATATAACCAAACACCTTGCTGGATTGGATTTCTGGGTTTGAAGACTTAGAACTATAGTCTTGTGGGACAAGTCAGTCAACTGGCATAATATAGTTTACATAATTAATGTTCTACATCCTAGTTTGGTGAGTAGCGTCTGGGGTCATAAAGCTACCAAGCAGCCATCTAAGATACAACTATCAGTCTCATCTCAGAAGGAGGAAAAGAGAAAGAAGGAAACCAAAGACTCAGAGAAGAAACTAGTCTACAAGACTAACAGTTTACATAAACCATGACCTCATCTACCCTGAGACTAGAAGAACTAAATTTTGCGTGACTACCACTAACAACAATTCTGATCAGGGCCACAATAGATGGATCTTAACAGAAGGGGAGAAAAATGTGGAAAAGAACTCAAATTCTTAAAAAGTCCAGACTTCCTGGACTGGTTGAGACTAGAGGATTCCCAAAACTATCACCATGAGATACTCTATAAAACTTGAACCTACATTACCCCTTGGGGGCACCTTTTAGCTAAATAACACATTGGCTCATAAAATCAAGAACATTTACCAGTGAGTACAGGGCAACTTTAAAAAATCACCTATATGAGACAAAAAGGTCAACAATTACTCTAAAGCAAAGATGAAAGGATAGAGGACAGGCAAACCAGATTACTAAAAGTGAAGCATCCAGAAAGGGACTGATGAGAATGTTAAAACATTCTGAAAAGTGTAATCAATATCTCTGAACAATACATGTAGTGATTGTTAAATGTGAACCTAACTTGCTGTGTAAACTTTCACCAAAAACACAATAAAAAATCACTTAAAAAATCCCAACAGCATGATGTGCAGAAATGGAAAAGCCACTGCTATAAGTCATATCAAATTTTAAGGGACTGGAGGTGGAGCCAAAATGGCGGAATAGACAGATGCTTCCAGCGAGCCCTTTTTACAACAAAGACCCGAAAAAACAAGTGAAACGAGTATATTTGTGACAAGCTGGGAGCCCTGAACATCAAAGGCAAGCTTAGACAATGAACTGAGGGGCAGGGGGAGGAAGAGCCCGTTCAGAAGTGGAGAGGAGTTACCGGACCTGAATGGCGGGGAGCACTCAAGCACCATTCCTGGAGTAGTGGCGGTGGTGGTGGTGGGCTGGTACTAGCATTCAGCTGCAGTTTCCTCAGGGAGAAGCAGCCAGCCACACAGCCCACTCACACCTCTGAAACCTGAGGAGAACAGTGTTCTTGGCAAAAGCTAAGTACTTGCATATATTTTACCGTGTCCCCCACACCCCCAAGTGAGCTTCAGCATCTGAATCCCTGGGCCTGAGATAGACCCTGGTGAGCACCTAGAGCCATCCTCCCGGCCTTGGGGAAGGAAAAAAATTTGCAATTGGGGGGAAAAGATAATTTCCTAGCTCCATTAACTGGGGGAGCTCAGGATAGAAGCGGCTCCTGTCCAGACATAAACTGTCCGTGGACCTTGAGCACCTTTCCCTTCTGCATGGACCACTGTGGGCCTATTTCGGGAGAATAGGCCCTTGTTGGCAAACTCCAACCATTTCAGCTGTGCAGTGGAGAGGTGGGTGTTTGACCTTTGACATTGCTTTGCCTATTAAACAAGGTCCTCACCTACCCACATCAGGGACCTAAGGACTGGTAGCTCCACTCAGGTCACCCAGCCACCTGCGACAGGGGTCCAAAGATAACTGGTACCTCCCAGTCCTTACAACCAAAAACTTTTGTTGCCCAGGGTCCATCTGCAAAACATACCCACCAACATGCTCTAGGGAACAGAGACACGTTTTCCTCAGAGGCACTTGGGGGTCGGTTCTCAGCACCCTGCCTTGTTCAGAGTGTGACCCCCTGCTGCAGTCAGGTACCAGTATATATGCCAAACACCCCTGCCCCTCTAAGACTGTAGGACAGAGCCTGTACTACACAGTTGATGATCAGCTACCTGGAAACCTGAGCTGAATTCATACAAGAAAACTGAACAGACTTCTAGACAGATATACCAGATAACAGCTCTAGCCATCTGGGGACAGGATGTCAGAGCTCCAAAGGTGAAATTAATCAAGCTAGCTCACTCAAGCAACCCATAGGGGTATACCAAAACAAAACAAAGCAAGCAGCTATGACACAGTAAGCAAGCATAAAAAAATACAATAACTTATAGATGGCTCAGAGAAAACAGTCAATATCAAGTCACATAAAGAAACATACCATGATCACCTCAACAGGCTCTCAAAACAAAGAATCCAGGGATCTTCTAGATGAAAGTGCATTCCTGGAATTACCAGAGGCAGAATACAAAAGTTTAATATACAGAACCCTTCAAGGCATCAGGAAGGAAATGAGGCAATATGCAGAACAAGCCAAGGAACACACAGATAAAGCAACTGAAGAACTCAGAAAGATTATTCAGGAACATAATGAAAAGTTTAATAAGCTGGAAAAATCCATAGACAGAGAGCAATCAGAAATTCAGAAGATTAACAATAAAATTACAGAATTAGACAACTCAATAGAAAGCCAGAGGGGAAGAATTGAGCAAGTAGAAGTTAGAATTTCTGAACTCGAAGATAAATCACTTGGCACTAATATATTTGAAGAAATAACAGATAAAAGAATTTAAAAAATGAAGAAATCTTAAGAATCAGGTGCGACTGTATCAAGAGAAATAACCTATGAGTGATTAGAGTACCACAACAGGGAGGGATAACAGAAAATACAGAGAAAATTGTTGAAGATTTGTTGGCGGAAAACTTCCCTGATATTATAAAAGATGAGAAGATATCTATCCAAGATGCTCATTGAACTCCACATAAGGTAGATGTTAAAAGAAAGTCACCAAGACATATTTTAATGAAACCTGCCAAAACAAAAGATAAAGAGAGAAATAAGAGCAGCGAGGGATAAACAAAAAATCCTACAAAGGACAGCCAATAAGAATAAGCTCAGATACTAGGCAGAAACCATGCAGGCAAGAAGGCAATGGGATGACATCTTTAAAAAATTGAAAGAAAAAAACTGCCTGCCAAGAATCATATCCAGCAAAACTGTCTCTTAAATACGAAGGTGAAATCAAGACATTTCCAGATAAACACAAGTTTAGGGAATTCATAACAACTAAACCAAAACTGCAAGAAATACTAAAGGGAGCTCTTTGGTTAGAAAATCAATAATATCAGGTATCAACCCAAGACTAGAACACTGGGCAGAGCAACCGGAGTCAACCCAGCCAGGGAAATCAAAAAAAAAAAAAAAAGCAAGACTACAAAAATAATAATAATAATAACAAAACAGGGTAACAGTGATGTTATTATATAAAAGAAGATAACATTAAAATAATAGAAAGGGACTAAGAAATGCAATCATACACTTTCCATATGGAGAGGAAGATACAGCAACAAAAAGAAATAAAAGTTAGTTTTAACTTTGGAAAAATAGGGGTAAATAATAAGGTAACCACAAAGGAGACAAACTATACTACTCATCAAAATAAAATACAAGGGAAAAATACAGACTCAGCAGAAACAAAAACAACAACAACAAATATGAGGAAAGGACAATATATAAAGAAAATTTACTCAGCACATAAAATCAAGTGGGAAAAAGAAGCTGTCAACACACAAAAAAAGACATCAAAATGATAGCACTAAATTCATACCTATCCATAATTACCCTGAATGTAAATGTACTAATAAAGAGGCAGAGAGTGGCAGAATGGATTAAAAAAACAAGATCCGTCTATATGCTGCCTACAAGAGACACACCTTAGACTTAGAGACACAAACAAACTAAAACTCAAAGGATGGAAAAAATATATCAAGGAAACAACAATCAAAAAAGAGCAGGAGTGGCAATATTAATTTCTGACAAAATAGACTTTAAATGTAAATCCATCAGAAAGGATAAAGAAGGACACTATACAATGATTAAAGGGACAATACACCAAGAAGATAGAACCATATTAAATATTTATGCACCCAATGACAGGGCTGCAAGATACATAAAACAAATTCTATCAGCATTGAAAAGTGAGATAGACAGCTCCACAATAATAGTAGGAGACTTCAACACACCACTTTCGGTGAAGGAGAGGACATCCAGAAAGAAGCTCGATAAAGACACAGAAGATCTAAATGCCGCAATCAATCAACTTGACCTTGTAGACATATACAGAACACTCCACCCAACAGCAACCAACTATACTTTCTTTTCTAGTGTACATGGAACATTCTCTAGAATAGACCACATATTAAGTCATAAAGGAAGCCATAGCAGAATCAAAAACATCCAAATATTACAAAGCATCTTCTCTGATCATAAGGCCATAAAAGTGGAAATCAATAACGGGAAAAGAAATTAAACACTTGGAAACTGAACAATACCGTGCGCAAAAAAGGATGGATTATAGAAGACATTAAGGATGGAATAAAGAATTTCAGAGAATCCAATGTGAATGAAAACACTTCCTATCAGAACCTTTGGGACACAGCAAAAGCAGTGCTCAGAGGCCAATTTATATCAATAAATGCACACATCCAAAAAGAAGAAAGGGCCAATATCAAAGAATTATCCCTACAACATGAACAAATACAAAGAGAGCAACAAAAGAAACCCACAGGCACCAGAAGAAAACAAATAATAAAAATTACTGCTGAACTAAATGAAACAGAAAACCAATTGAAAGAATTAACAAGACCAAAAGCTGTTTTTTTTTTTTTTTTACCTCCCCCTTGATTGTTTAATATGACTGGAAGAAATCAACCTCAAAATTGAAAGTTGATAATAGGACAAAGACTTCTGGAGTCTCAATCTTGAAGCATGGTGAAGAGCATGGTAGATCCTGTAATAAAACTACATGGGCTAATATTCCAGTTTTACTAGTTCCTTCCTGTATGGTGGTGGAAAATGTACTTCATCTCTCTGGTACCCAGTTTTCTCATCACCATGACATTCCTTGGGTTTCCAGGCAGTCTGCTTTCTTTTCTCTCCTTTTCAGAGTCTCTTATATTTGTTTTATGTATTGTGTCCAGAGTTTTAGCTGTATCCAGAGGGGAAAGTACGTCTGCTCCATCATGTTGCAAGTGGAAGTCCCCTGCCTGCTTTCTAAATAATCTGTCTTTCTATTTGTTCTCGCCTCTGTATCACTTGTAGAGGTTCAGACTTTTCATGCTTTGCCCTTTTCTCTCTCTGTCTTCAGCACCCACTCTGTATGATTGTTCATTTTCTATATAAATATTCGCCTTGGAAGCTTTATTCCTGAATCCGTTTCCAGCTTGCTGAATGATCTTGAGCAAGTTTCTTCCCTTCTGTGGTCTTCTATGTTTCATATGTAAAATAAAGTTTTTTTGGCAGAAGTAACAAGTTCCTTCTGGACAGTGAAAATCACAGTTTGGAGGGTAGTTGGAGAGTAATTAAGCCCTTCACACAAAATTATCAATAAAAAAAATGATAATTCTTAGAAACAATGAACTGCAGTGAAACAGTGGCTTCGGCACATCCCTCATGAGTTCAGGAAAATGGCTTGCATGTTTTTACACATTTGAACATTAATTTATGACACTATAGAAAGAGCATCTGTTAAAGTTTTGAGAAAAATAAAAACTGGTACCAATTTCCAATGGCAGAAAAATATGATCATGGTAATTATGGCATAATTATGATGGTCTAAATTTAATTTTAGTATCTCAGTACAAGAAAGAATGGAAAAGTAATATAAAGGAAGACAAAAAACCCATCAACTTTCCACAGATAATCAAACCATAAGAAATAACAGTATTGGGTTATTTAAAAAAAAATCATCATCTGCAAACCTGATTGTGGTTGTTATTTTTAGGTGCCATCGGGTCGGCTCTGACCATAGCAACCACATGTACAACAGGGTGAAACACTGCCCAGACCTGTGCAATCCTCACAATCATTGCTATTTTGAGCCCATTGTTGCAGCCACTGTATCAATCCATCGCCTGTTTTTCACTGATCCTCTTCCTTAACAAGCATGATATCCTTCTCCAGGGACTGGTCCCTCCTGATAACCTGTCCAAAGTACTTGAGACAAAGTCTTGCCATCCTTACTTCACAGGAGATTTCTGGCTATGCTACTTCTTCTAATACAGATTTGTTCATTATCCTGGTGGTCCATGGTACATTCAATATTCTTCACTAACACCATAATTCAAATGTGTCAGTTATTCTTCAGTCTTCCTTATTCATTGTCCAGATTTTTCATGCATATGAAGCGATTGAAAATATCATGGCTTGGGTCAGGCACACCTTAGTCCTCAAAGAGGCTTTGAAGCAGTCTTTTGCAGCAGATTTGCCCGATGTAATGTGTCCTTTGATTTCTTGACTGCTGCTTCCATGGTTGCTTCTGGATCCAAGTAAAATGAACTGTCCACTTAGTCTCATGTGTCTACTTGAGCTAAGAAGCACACTCCTAACCAGTATCATTTTATATCCTATAGTCCAGTCAAATCATTGTTTTAAGAGTTGACTTCGGGAATGGTTTTAGTTTTGGGCTAACAGAGTCTGGGGGCCAAGTCCTCTGGAGTCCCTCCAGTGTCAGTAAGACATTACATCTGGTCTTTTTACTAGAACTTGAGTTCTGCACCCCACTTTTCTCCTGCTCCCTCAGGGACTATCTTGTGTTCCCTGTCAGGGCAGTCATTGGTGGTAGCCGGGCACCATCTAGTCCTTCTGGTCTCAGGCTGATGGAGTCTCTGGTTGATGTGGCCCTTTCTGTCTCTTGGGCTCATATTCTCCTTGTGTCTTTGGTGTTCTTCATTATCCTTTGCTCCAGATGGCCTGGGACCAATTGATGCATCTCAGATGGCCACTTCCTAGCTTTTAAGACCCCAGATGCTACTCACCAAAGTGGGATGCAGAACATTATCTTAATAAAATTTGTTATGCCAATTCACCTAGTTGTCCCCTGAAACCATGGTCCCCAGACCCCTGCCTCTGCTACTCTGTCCCTTGAAGTGTTTGGTTGTATTCAGGAAACATCTTAGCTTTTGCTTTAGTCCAGCTGTGCTGACTTCCCCTGTAGTGTGTTGTCCTTCTCTTCACCTAAGATAATTCTTATCTACTATCTAGTTAGTGAATACCCCTCTTCCTCCCTCCCCACCTTCGTAACCATCAAATAATGTTTTCTTCTGTGTTTAAACCTTTTCTTGAGTTCTTATAATAGTGGTCTCATACAATATTTGTCCTTTTCTGACTGACTAATTTCATTCAGCATAATGCCTTCCAGATTCCTCCATCTTATGAAATGTTTCACAGATTCATCATTGTTCTTTATCGATGCATAGTATTGCATTGTCCAAGATGGTGAATCCGTGCTGTGTTAGCTGATAAGGGACCTCAGCAGGTACCTCTCCTTGCTCTTTGCCCTCTGTCAGTTTCTTGTTCCATGGCCAAACTGACAAAAGAAAAACTGGAGAGGAAGCAAATAACCCAAATAAGAAATGAGATGCACAATATTAAAACAGAACAATCTGAAATTAAAAGAATCATATCAGATTACTATGAAAAATTGTACTCTAACAATTTTGAAAACCTAGAAGAAATGGATGAATTCCTAGAAACACACTACCTACCTAAACTAACACAAACAGAGGTAGAACAACTAAATAGACCCATAACAAAAGAAGAGATTGAAAAGATAATCAAAAAAACTCCCAACAAAAAAAGCCCTGGTCCAGACGGCTTCACTGCAGAGTTCTACCAAACTTTCACAGAGAAGTTAACACGACTAATGCTAAAGGTATTTCAGAGCATAGAAAAGGATGAAATACTACCAAACTCATTCTATGAAGCCACCATATCCTTGATACAAAAACCAGGTAAAGACACCACAAGAAAAGAAAATTATAGACCTATATCCCCCATGAACTTAGATGCAAAAATCCTCAACAAAATTCTAGCCAATAGAATTCAACAAAGTACAAAAAAAATAATTCACCTTGACCAAGTGGGATTCATACCAGGTGTGCAGGGATGGTTCATTATTAGAAAAACAATTAATGTAATCCATCATATAAGTAAAACACAAGACAAGAATCACATGATTTTATCAATTGATGCAGAAAAGGCATTTGACAATGTTCAACACTCATTCATGATAAAAACTCTCAGCAACATAGGAGTAGAAGGAAAATTCCTCAACGTAATAAGGGGCATTTATAAAAAGCCAACAGCCAACATCACCTTAAACGGAGAGAGCCTGAAAGCATTCCCACTGAGATCGGGAACCAGACAAGGATGCCCTTTATCACCAGTCTTATTCAACATTGTGCTGGAAGTCCTAGCCAGAGCAATTAGGTTAGATAAAGAAATAAAGGGCATCCAGATTGGCAAGGAAGAAGTCAAAGTATCTCTATTTGCAGATGACATGATCTTATACACAGAAAACCATAATGAATCCTCCAGAAAACTACTGAAACTAATAGAAGAGTGTATCGGGGTACAAGGTAAACATACAAAAATCAGTTGGATTCCTCTACACCGACAAAAAGAACACCAAAGAGGAAAACACCAAATCAATGCCATTTATAGTAGCCGCCAAGGAGATAAAATACTTAGGAATAAATCTTACCAGAGATGTAAAAGACTTACACAAAGAAAACTACAGTACACTTCTGCAAGAAACCAAAAGAGACTTACATAAGTGGATGAACATACCTTGCTCATGGATAGGAAGACTTAACATTTTCAAAATGTCTATTCTACCAAAAGCGATCTATACATTTAATGCAATTCTGATCCAAATCCCAAAGACATTCTTTAATGAGATGGAGAAACAAATCACCAACGTCATATGGACGAGAAACAGGACCCGGATAAATAAGGCATTACTGAAAAAGAAGAACAAAGTGGGAGGCCTTACTTTACCTGATTTTAGAACCTATTATACCACCACAGTAGTCAAAACAGCCTGGTAATGGTACAACAACAGATACATGGATCAATGGAACAGAATTAAGAATCCAGACATAAATCCATTCACATATGAGCAGTTGATATTTGACAAAGGCCCCAAAACAGTTAAATTGGAAAAAGACAGTCCTTTTTTAACAAATGGTGCTGGCATAACTGGATATCCATCTGCAAAAAATGAAACAAGACCCATACCTCACTCCATCCACAAAAATGAGCTCAAAATGGATCAAAGACCTTAATATAAAATCTAAAACAATAAAGATCATGGAAGAAAAAAATAGGGACAACGTTAGGAGCCCCAATACATGGCATAAACAGTATACAAAACATTATAAAGAATGTAGAAAAAAATAGGTAACTGGGAGCTTCTAAACATCAAACACCTGTGCTCATCCAATGACTTCACCAAAAGAGTAAAAAGACCACCTACGGACTGGGAAAAAGTTTTTAGCTATGACATTTCTGATCAGTGCCTGATCTCTAAAATCTACATGATACTGCAAAACTCAACTAGAAAAAGACAACCCAAGTAAAAAATGGTCAAAAGATATGAATAGACACTTCACTGAAGAAGACATTCAGGTAGCTAACAGATATATGAGGAAATGTTCACGATCACTAGCCATTAGAGAAATGCAGATGAAAACTACAATGAGATTTCATCTCACTCCAACAAGGCTGGCATTCATCCAAAAAACACAAAAGAATAAATTTTGGAAAAAAAAATTTGTTTTTGGAGAGATTGGAACACTTATACAGTGCTGGTGGGAATGTCAAATGGTACAACCACTTTGGTAATCGATTTGGCACTTCCTTAAAAAGCTAGATATAGAACTACCATAAGATCCAGCAATCCCACTCCTCAGAATATATCCTAGAGAAATAAGAGCCTTTACACGAACAGGTATATGCACACCCATGTTTATTGCAGCACTGTTTCCAGTAGCAAAAAGATGGAAGCAACCAAGGTGCCCATCAACGGATGAATGGATAAATAAATTATGGTATATTCACACAATGGAATACTACACATCAATAAAGAACAGTGAGGATTCTGTGAAACATTTCATAACATGGAGGAACCTGGAAGGCATTATGCTGAGTGAAATTAGTCAGTTGCAAAAGGACACATATTGTATAAGACCACTATTATAAGAACTTTAGAAAAACCAAAAACCCAGTGCATAGTTTAAACTGAGAAGAAAACATTCTTTTGTGGTTATGGGGGGGGAGGGAGGGTGTGAGGCGGGCATTCCCTAATCAGATAGTAGATAAGAACTACTTTAGGTGAAGGGAAAGACAATGCATAAAACAGGGTAGGTCATCACAACTGGACTAAACCAAAAGCAAAAAAGTTTCCTCAATGAACTGAATGCTTCTAAGGCCAGCGTAGCAGGGGGAGGGTTCTGGGGGGCATGGCTTCAGGGGACATCTAAGTCATTTGGCATAATAAAATCTATTAAGAAAACATTCTGCATCCCACTTTGAAGAGTGGCATCTGGGGTCTTAAACGCTGGCAAGCAGCTATCTAAGATGCATGAATTGGTCTCAACCCACCTGGATCAAAGGAGAATGAAGAACACCAAGGACACAAGGCAATCAGGAGCCCAAGAGACAGAAAGGGTAACATGAACCAGAGTCTACATCATCCTGAGACCAGAAGAACTAGATGGTGCCCAGCTACAACCGATGACTGCCCTGACAGGGAACACAACAGAGAACCCCTGAGGGAGTGGAAAGGCAGTGGGATGCAGACCCCAAATTCTCATAAGACCAGACTTAATGGTCTCACTGAGACTAGAAGGAGCCCGGTGATCATGGCCCTAGACCTTCTGTTGGCCCAGGACAGGAACCATTCCCGAAGCGAACTCTTCAGACATGGATTGGACTGGACAATGTGTTGGAGAGGGATGCTGGTGAGAAGTGAGTTTCTTGGATCAGGTGGACACTTGAGACTATGTTGGCGTCTCCTGCCTGGAGGGGGGATGAGAGTGTGAAGGGGGTTAGAAGCTGGCGAAATGGGCATAAAAGGAGAGAGTGGATGGAGAGAATGGGCTGTCTCATTAATGGGAGAGTAATTGGGAGTGTGAAGCAAGGTGTATATGAGTTTTTGTGTGAAAGACTGGCTTTATTTGTAAACTTTCACTTAAAAGCACAATAAAAATTAAAAAAAAAAATTTAAGGGACCTTAATAGCCAAAATATGCATTAAAAAGAAGAAAGATGGGGGGGCGGAGCCAAGATGGCGGACTAGGCAGACGCTACCTCGGATCCCTCTTACAACAAAGACACGGAAAAACAAGTGAATCGATCACATACATAACAATCTATGAACCCTGAACAACAAACACAGATTTACAGATGGAGAACGAACTAATATGGGGAAGCAGCGATTGTTTCCAGAGCCTGGAGCCAGCGTACCACTCAGGTACGGCACAAGCACAGAGAGCTGCTCCACCCCTCTGAACTAATCCCGGGAGGGGGACCAGCCGGTTCCACGGGCAGTGTGGGACGCAGCCGGTAGGAGAAGTCCCCAGGAGGCAGTGACTGGTCTTGGAGCAGAAAGAGCAGCATCCAAGCCGGGGAACCGTCCCGCAGGGATTTGGACTGGACGCAGGTATGGCATAAACACGGAGAGTTGCTCCACCCCCCTGAACTAACCCCGGGAAAGGGACCAGCCGGGTCGCACGGGCGGCGTGGGACGCAGCCGGTAGGAGAAGTCCCCGGGAGGCAGCGACTGGTATTGGAGCAGGGAGAACAGCGTCCCAGCCGGGACACTCGGTCACCGCACAAGCACGGGGAGCTGCTCCATCCATCTGAACTAACCCCGGGAGGAGGCCAAACTGGTTCTCGGGGGTGGCACGGCCACGCGGCTGGAGGGACAAGAAGTCCCCGGGAGGCAGCGACTGATTTTGGAGTCGAGAGGGCATCGTCCCAGTAGGGGAGCCTTGACGCTGGGCGTGGGGCTGGAAGCGGAGGATCTGATCGTGACTCCAGCGGGCCAGACCCCCCGGGGGCAATCTCCACACAGCCAGCACACATAGGTGACGCGCCCGCGAGAATCTCAGATATAATAGTCATTCCAAGCAAGACAAGCAACTCTGGCTATATTCTGAGGTGCTACTCTCCTATCTCTCTGTTCCCTCCCCCACCCTCCCCAGGCGGCTTCATTAACATCTGAATAGCCTGAGCCAGAGGGAGAACTCTGATAGGGATCTGACTGCATTTTTTTTAGCGGATTTTCTGGAAAAACTAGTTTCCCAGTGATGGCTCGGAGACAACAATCCATATCAAACCACTTAAAGAAGCAGACCATGACAGCTTCTCCAACCCCCCAAACAAAAGAATCAAAATCTTTCCCAAATGAAGATAAAATCTTGGAATTATCAGATACAGAATATAAAAAACTAATTTACAGAATGCTTAATGATATCACAAATGAAATTAGGATAACTGCAGAAAAAGCCAAGGAACACACTGGTAAAACTGTTGAAGAACTCAAAAAGATTATTCAAGAACATAGTGGAAAAATTAATAAGTTGCAAGAATCCATAGAGAGACAACATGTAGAAATCCAAAAGATTAACAATAAAATTACAGAATTAGACAACGCAATAGGAAGTCAGAGGAGCAGACTTGAGCAATTAGAATGCAGACTGGGACATCTGGAGGACCAGGGAATCAACACCAACATAGCTGAAAAAAAATCAGATAAAAGAATTAAAAAAAATGAAGAAACCCTAAGAATTATGTGGGACTCTATCAAGAAGGATAACCTGCCGGTGATTGGAGTCCCAGAACAGGGAGGGGGGACAGAAAACACAGAGAAAATAGTTGAAGAACTCCTGACAGAAAACTTCCCTGACATCATGAAAGACGAAAGGATATCTATCCAAGATGCTCATCGAACCCCATTTAAGATTGATACAAAAAGAAAAACACCAAGACATATTGTCATCAAACTCACCAAAACCAAAGATAAAGAGAAAATTTTAAAAGCAGCCAGGGAGAAAAGAAAGGTTTCCTTCAAGGGAGAATCAATAAGAATATGTTCTGACTACTCAGCAGAAACCACGCAAGCAAGAAGGGAATGGGACGACATATACAGAACACTGAAGGAGAAAAACTGCCAGCCAAGTATCATATATCCAGCAAAACTCTCTCTGAAATATGAAGGCGAAATTAAGATATTTACAGACAAACACAAGTTTAGAGAATTTGCAAAAACCAAACCAAAGCTACAAGAAATACTAAAGGATATTGTTTGGTCAGAGAACCAATAATATCAGATATCAGCACAACACAAGGTCACAAAACAGAACGTCCTGATATCAACTCAAATAGGGATATCACAAAAACAAATTAAGATTAATTAAAAAAAATACACATAACAGGGAATCATGGAAGTCAATAGGTAAAAGATCACAATAATCAAAAAGAGGGACTAAATACAGGAGGCATTGAACTGCCATATGGAGAGTGATACAAGGCGATATAGAACAATACAAGTTAGGTTTTTACTTAGAAAAATAGGGGTAAATAATAAGGTAACCACAAAAAGGTATAACAACTCTATAACTCAAGATAAAAACCAAGAAAAACGTAACGACTCAACTAACATAGAGTCAAGCACTATGAAAATGAGGATCTCACAATTTACTAAGAAAAACGCCTCAGCACAAAAAAGTATGTGGAAAAATGAAATTGTCAACAACACACATAGAAAGGCATCAAAATGACAGCACTAAAAACTTATTTATCTATAATTACCCTGAATGTAAATGGACTAAATGCACCAATAAAGAGACAGAGAGTCACAGACTGGATAAAGAAACACGATCCATCTATATGCTGCCTACAAGAGACACACCTTAGACTTAGAGACACAAACAAACTAAAACTCAAAGGATGGAAAAAAGTATATCAAGCAAACAATAAGCAAAAAAGAAGAGGAGTAGCAATATTAATTTCTGACAAAATAGACTTTAGACTTAAATCCACCACAAAGGATAAAGAAGGACACTATATAATGATAAAAGGGACAATTGATCAGGAAGACATAACCATATTAAAAATTTATGCACCCAATGACAGGGCTGCAAGATACATAAATCAAATTTTAACAGAATTGAAAAGTGAGATAGAGACCTCCACAATTGTAGTAGGAGACTTCAACACACCACTTTCGGAGAAGGACAGGACATCCAGTAAGAAGCTCAACAGAGACACGGAAGATCTAATTACAACAATCAACCAACTTGACCTCATTGACTTATACAGAACTCTCCACCCAACTGCTGCAAAATATACTTTTTTTTCTAGCGCACATGGAACATTCTCTAGAATAGACCACATATTAGGTCACAAAACAAACCTTTGCAGAGTCCAAAACATCGAAATATTACAAAGCATCTTCTCAGACCACAAGGCAATAAAACTAGAAATCAATAACAGAAAAACTAGGGGAAAGAAATCAAATACTTGGAAAATGAACAATACCCTCCTGAAAAAAGACTGGGTTATAGAAGCCATTAAGTAGGGAATAAGGACATTCATAGAAAGCAACGAGAATGAAAATACTTCCTATGAAAACCTCTGGGACACAGCAAAAGCAGTGCTCAGAGGCCAATTTATATCAATAAATGCACACATACAAAAAGAAGAAAGAGCCAAAATCAGAGAACTGTCCCTAGAACTTGAACAATAGAAACTGAGCAACAAAAGAATCCATCAGGCACCAGAAGAAAACAAATAATAAAAATTAGAGCTGAACTAAATGAATTAGAGAACAGAAAAACAATTGAAAGAATTAACAAAGCCAAAAGCTGGTTCTTTGAAAAAATTAACAAAATCAATAAACCATTGGCTAGACTAACTAAAGAAATACAGGAAAGGAAACAAATAACCGGAATAAGAAACGAGAAGGACCACATCACAACAGAACCAAATGAAATTAAAAGAATCATTTCAGATTATTACGAAAAATTGTACTCTAACAAATTTGAAAACGTAGAAGAAATGGATGAATTCCTGGAAAAACACTACCTACCTAAACTAACACATTCAGAAGTAGAACACCTAAATAGACCCATAACAAAAAAAGAGATTGAAACGGTAATCAAAAAACTCCCAACCAAAAAAAGCCCTGGCCCGGATGGCTTCACTGCAGAGTTCTACCGAACTTTCAGAGAAGAGTTAACACCACTACTACTAAAGGTATTCCAAAGCATAGAAAATGACGGAATACTACCCAACTCATTCTATGAAGCCACCATCTCCCTGATACCAAAACCAGGTAAAGACATTACAAAAAAAGAAAATTATAGACCTATATCCCTCATGAACATTGATGCAAAAATCCTCAACAAAATTCTAGCCAATAGAATCCAACAACACATCAAAAAAATAATTCACCCTGATCAAGTGGGATTTATACCAGGTATGCAAGACTGGTTTAATATCAGAAAAACCATGAATGTAATCCATCACATAAATAAAACAAAAGACAAAAACCACATGATCTTATCAATTGATGCAGAAAAGGCATTTGACAAAGTCCAACACCCATTCATGATAAAAACTCTTAGCAAAATAGGAATTGAAGGAAAATTCCTCAACATAATAAAGGGCATCTATGCAAAGCCAATAGCCAATATCACTCTAAATGGAGAGAACCTGAAAGCATTTCCCTTGAGAACGGGAACCAGACAAGGATGCCCTTTATCACCGCTCTTATTCAACATCGTGTTGGAAGTCTTAGCCCGGGCAATTAGGCTAGACAAAGAAATAAAAGGTATCCGGATTGGCAAGGAAGAAGTAAAGTTATCACTATTTGCAGATGACATGATTATATACACAGAAAACCCCAAGGAATCCTCCAGAAAACTACTGAAACTAATAGAAGAGTTTGGCAGAGTCTCAGGTTATAAAATAAACATACAAAAATCACTTGGATTCCTCTACATCAACAAAAAGAACACCGAAGAGGAAATAACCAAATCAATACCATTCACAGTAGCCCCCAAGAAGATAAGATACTTAGGAATAAATCTTACCAAAGATGTAAAAGACCTATACAAAGAAAACTACAAAGCTCTACCACAAGAAATTCAAAAGGACATACTTAAGTGGAAAAACATACCCTGCTCATGGATAGGAAGACTTAACATAGCAAAAATGTCTATTCTACCAAAAGCCATCTATGCATTTAACGCACTTCCGATCCAAATTCCAATGTCATATTTTAAGGGGATAGAGAAACAAATCACCAATTTCATATGGAAGGGAAAGAAGCCCTGGATAAGCAAAGCATTACTGAAAAAGAAGAAGAAAGTGGGAGGCCTCACCTTACCTGACTTCAGAACCTATTATACAGCCACAGTAGTCAAAACAGCCTGGTATTGGTACAACAACAGACACATAGACCAATGGAACAGAATTGAGAACCCAGACATAGATCCATCCACGTATGAGCAGCTGATATTTGACAAAGGACCAGTTTCAATTAACTGGGGAAAAGATAGCCTTTTTAACAAATGGTGCTGGCATAACTGGATATCCATTTGCAAAAAAATGAAACAGGACCCACACCTCACACCATGCACAAAAACTAACTCCAAGTGGATCAAAGACCTAAACATAAAGACTAAAACGATAAAGATCATGGAAGAAAAAATTGGGACAACCCTAGGAGCCCTAATACAAGGCATAAACAGAATACAAAACATTACCAAAAATGATGAAGAGAAACCAGATACCTGGGAGCTCCTAAAAATCAAACACCTATGCTCATCTAAAGACTTCACCAAAAGAGTAAAAAGACCACCTACAGAGTGGGAAAGAATTTTCAGCTATGACATCTCCGACCAGCGCCTGATATCTAAAATCTACATGATTCTGTCAAAACTCAACCACAAAAAGACAAACAACCCAATCAAGAAGTGGGCAAAGGATATGAACACACATTTCACTAAAGAAGATATTCAGGCAGCCAACAGATACATGAGAAAATGCTCTCGATCATTAGCCATTAGAGAAATGCAAATTAAAACTACCATGAGATTCCATCTCAGACCAGCAAGGCTGGCATTAATCCAAAAAACACAAAATAATAAATGTTGGAGAGGCTGCGGAGAGATTGGAACTCTCATACACTGCTGGTGGGAATGTAAAATGGTACAACCACTTTGGAAATCTATCTGGCGTTATCTTAAACAGTTAGAAATAGAACTACCATACAAACCAGAAATCCCACTCCTGGGAATACACCCTAGAGATACAAGAGCCTTCATACAAACAGATATATGCACACCCATGTTTATTGCAGCTCTGTTTACAATAGCAAAAAGTTGGAAGCAACCAAGGTGTCCGTCAACGGATGAATGGTTAAATAAATTCTGGTATATTCACACAATGGAATAGTATGCATCGATAAAGAACAGTGATGAATCTCTGAAACATTTCATAACATGGAGGAACCTGGAAGGCATTATGCTGAGCGAAATTAGTCAGAGGCAAAAGGACAAATATTGTATAAGACCACTATTATAAGATCTTGAGAAATAGTAAACCTGAGAAGAACACATACTTTTGTGGTTACGAAGGGGGGAGGGAGGGAGGGTGGGAGAGGGTTTTTTATTGATTAATCAGTAGATAAGAACTGCTTTAGGTGAAGGGAAAGACAACACTCAATACATGGAAGGTCAGCTCAATTGGACTGGACCAAAAGCAGTTTCCGGGATAAAATGAATGCTTCAAAGGTCAGCGGAGCAAGCGCTGGGGTCTGGGGAACATGGTTTGCCGGGACTTCTAAGTCAATTGGCAAAATAATTCTATTATGAAATCATTCTGCATCCCACTTTGAAATGTGGTGTCTGGGCTCTTAAATGCTAACAAGCGGCCATCTAAGATGCATCAATTGGTCTCAACCCACCTGGAGCAAAGGAAAATGAAGAACACCAAGGCCACACGACAACTAAGAGCCCAAGAGACAGAAAGGGCCACATGAACCAGAGACCTACATCATCCTGAGACCAGAAGAACTAGTTGGTGCCCGGCCACAATCGATGACTGCCCTGACAGGGAGCACAGCAGAGAACCCCTGAGGGAGCAGGAGATCAGTGGGATACAGACCCCAAATTCTCATAAAAAGACCAAACTTAATGGTCTGACTGAGACTGGAGGAATCCCGGCGGCCATGCTCCCCAGACCTTCTGTTTACACAGGACAGGAACCATCCCCGAAGGCAACTCATCAGAAATGAAATGGACTGGTCAGCGGGTGGGAGAGAGACGCTGATGAAGAGTGAGCCAATTATATCAGGTGGACACTTGAGATTGTGTTGGCAACTCTTGTCTGGAGGGGGGATGGGAGGATAGAGAGAGAGGGAAGCCGGCAAAATTGTCAAGAAAGGAGAGACTGAAAGGGCTGACTCAAGAGGGGGAGAGCAAGTGGGAGTAGGGAGTGAGATGTACGTAAACTTATATGTGACAGACTGATTGGATTTGTAAACGTTCACTTGAAGCTTAATAAAAGTTATAAAAAAAAAAAGAAAGATGATTTACACTTCTGAATTTCAAAACTTAATACAAATCTATACTAATCAAAACAGTTTGGTACTGACATAAGGATACACATATAGATAAAGAGAATAGAAATAAGAGCCCAGGAATAAATTCATATTCCTAAGGTCAATTGATTTCTGACAAGGGTGCCAAATTCATTCAATGGGGAAAGAATGGTCTTTTCAAGAAATGGTGCTGGGACAACTTCATAGCCACATGTAAAATAATTAATTTTAACCCTTAGCTCACATAATATGCAAAAATTAACTCAAAATAGATCAAAGACCTAAATGTAAAAGCTAAAACTTTAAAATTCTTAGAATACATACAAATAAATCTTCATGACCTTCTATTTGGTAGTGGTTTCTTAGATACAACACCAAAGCCAAAAGTAGCAAAAGAAAATGATGAGTTGTACTTCATTAAAATTAAAAACTTTGGAGTATCAAAGGATACTATTAAGACAACTGACAGAATGGGAGAAAATATTTTCAAGTCTTATAGGTTATAAAAGTTGAGTATCCATTATATACGTATATACACATATATATTTACTTATATATATATATATACATATACATATTTTTGTTGTTATGTTGTTAGGTGCCGTCAAGTCGGCTCTGACCCATAGCGATCCTATGCAAAACAGAATGAAACACTGCCCGGTCCTGCACCATCCTTACAATCGTTGTTATGCTTGAGCTCATTGTTGGAGCCACTGCGTCAATCCACCTCGTTGAGGGCCTTCCTCTTTTCCGCTGACCCTGTACTTTGCCAAGAATGATGTCCGTCTCCAGGGACAGCTCCCTCCTGACAACATGTCCAAAGTATGTAAGAAGCAGTCTCACCATCCTTGCTTCTAGGAAGCATTCTGGTTGTACTTCTTCCAAGAGAGATTTGTTTATTCTTTTGGCAGTCCATGGTATATTCAATATTCTTCACCAATATCACAATTCAAAGGCGTCAATTCTTCTTCGGTCTTCCTTATTCATTGTCCAGCTTTCACATGCATATGATGCGATTGAAAATAGCATGGCTTGGGTCAGGCGCACCTCAGTCTTCAAGGTGACATCTTTACTTTTCAACACTTTAAAGAGGTCCGTTCCAGCAGATTTGCCCAATGCAATGCGTCATATTTTTTCACGGGTGTTGATTGTGGGCCCAAGTGAAATGAAATCCTTGAGAATTTCAGTCTTTTCTACATTTATCATGATGCTTCTCATTGGTTCAGTTGTGAGGATTTTCGTTTTCTTTATGTTGAGGTGTAATCCATACTAAAGGCTGTGGTCTTTGATCTTCATTAGTGCTTCAAGTCCTTTTCACTTTCAGCAAGCAAGGTTGTGTGATCTGCATAATGCAGGATGTCAATGAGTCTTCCACCAATCCTGAAGCCCCATTCTTCTTCATATAGTCCAGCTTCTTGGATTATTTGCTCAGCATACAGATTGAATATGCATGGTGAAAGGATAAAACCCCAACACACACCTTTCCTGACTTTAAACCACTCAATATCCACTTGTTCTGTCTGAACAACTGCTTCTTGGTCTACGTAGAAGTTCCACATGAGCACAATTAAGTGTTCTAGAATTGCCATTCTTCCCTATATATATATATATAAATGTATATATGTGTATATATTTATAAATATAAGAGAAAGAGAGCACCCTGGTGATGTAGTGGTTAAAACTCTCAGCTGCTAACCAAGAGGCTGGTGGTGCAAATCCAGCAGTGGCTCTGCAGGAGAAAAGACCTGCCAATCTGCTCCCATAAAAATTACAACCCAGCCAACGTACCACTATAGAAAGAAGCACCATGCTATCCCACTGCAGAAAAGACCTGAAAAATTAAGTAAAACAGATACACACAGCAATCCTGGAACCCTAAGCATCAAATGAAGGGATAAAGAACTCAATCAAGCACCGACTGGAATAAGAAACTGACAGAGAACAAAGAGAGCTACGGAGTGGAGGACCCCTACCAGCTAACATGGCATGGTTTCACTGTCTTGGACTTCAGCCACCAAGAACCGTGGACAGGGAGTATGGGAAGGCAACTTCATGAAGAACCCAACAGAAGACAGAGCACCCAGTAACCAGTGATACATGCTTTCCCACCCCCCACACTTCTTCCTTCTACATGGCCTCTGCCACTTTCCAATGGGCCATGGTCACTCTGCTGGACAGACACCAGCTCACTGCCACCCAGGTCTGCCCCACCGCCAACTGCCAGTTCTCTGAGCACCATTTTTTAATTTTTTTTTGTTATTGATTTTTTGGCTTTTTTGTTTGTTTCTTCTCTCTCTCCAAATTCCTTCTTTCCTTTCTCCCACCCAGCTAGCCCATTGCACCATCCCTGCCCTTTCTCGATGGGCTGCGCTAAACTGCTTGGCTAGAGAGCCACTGGCACATGGCCTCCCCAGGTCTACAACCCCCCCACCAGCCAGCTTCTTTAGCACCATATTATCTTACTTTATTTTTATTACTTTTTTGGGTTTTTTTTTATTGTTGTTTCTTCTCTCTCTCTCCCTTCTTTCCATTCCTTTCTCCCACCCTAGTCTGCAACCTAGCCACACTTGGCTAGAGAGCCACAGACACATGGCCTCCCCAGGTCTGCCCCACCCCCACCTGCACAATTCCACTGTACTGCCATTTTATTTACTTTTTATTTTCCCTACATTTTTTAATTCCTCTTTTTGTGCTTTTTTGCTTCCATTTCTCTCTTCTTTCACTTGCCCACTTAGCTCCACATATCACATCTTCTCCCTTCCCTCCTGCCAATCTGCACAACTCATTGAGTGCTGCACCTCCAAACTGCATCAGCGTGTACCCTGGGACCCTACCCTTTACTACCCTGGTCCTGTCCTGCTGGCCCCAGTTTGCACTGCAAACGAACCTTCCTGGCACCTTCCCCCCAAGGGAACTGCACTGATGCATCATAGCTAAGCGACTGGCCCTGCCCAACTGGATAATTTGGTGGTGAGAAGTATCATGACCACAGATGAGCAAGCAACAAAACACACTCAGCTCGTCTGCCCAGACATAACTAAATAAATAAAAAATACAGGACAAAACAAACAAATCTATAATAAATAAATGAATAAAATAATTCCTGAATGTCCCAGAGGCAGCAAAAAATATTAAAACATATTTTAAAAAAGGACAGGATTACTCCAGAATGCAACCAAAAGAGAATACCAGATGACATCCGGCTAGAAGAAAAGGCACTGGAACTACCTGATAGGGAATTCAAAAGTCTAATATTCATGGCTCCCCAAGAGATTAGAAAAGAGTTGAAGAAAAAAAGCAGAAAAAAAAAATAAGGGAAAGAATAGACAAAATCATGGAAAATACATACAAAATCAGGAAAAACACAGATAATGCAGTGGGAGAATTTAGGAAAAAAATGTCAAAACAAATAAACAACTAGAAGTCACACAAAAGAGCAATTAGTAATCAAAAAGATAACAAAATTTAAGAAATGGACAGTGCAATAGAAGGTTTCAGGAGCAAATCTGAAACAATGGAAGACAGAATAAGCCAAATCGAAGACAAATCCTTCATTGAATGCTACTTTTTATGAGGAAAAATCAGAGACAGAATGGAGAAAAATGAAGAAAAACTGATAACGATGTGAGATACAATCAAAAGCAAAAATTTGCTTGTGATCAGAGTTGAAGAGCTGGTGAAGAAAACAGAAAACACAGAACAGATCATTGAAGACTTGCTGACAGAAAACTGACCCAATATCATGAAAGCTGAAAAGCTGACCATCCAAGAAGCTCAACAAACCCCATATAGGATAGACCCCAAAGGAGAGTCACCAAGACATCATAATCGCACTCACCAAAACCAAAGACAAAGAAAGGATCATGACAGCAGCTCAAGAAAAACAAAAAGTTACATACAAAGGGGGAAAAATAAGACTAATCTCCAAATTAAACATGAGAGAAGGATGCAATGGGATGACATATATAAAAACATGGAAGAAAAAATTACTAAACAAGAATAAAAAAACAAGAATATACCCTGCAAAACCCTCGCTCATATAAAGAAATATGATGGCAAAATTAGGACATTTTGAGATAAACAGAACTTAAGGAAACATGTAAAAACCAAACCAAACTTACAAAAATTATTAAAGAGAGTTCTTTGGTTAGAGAACACACAACATCAGACAACTACTTGAATCTAGGACACAGGACAGCATCAGCCAGACGCCAACCTAGGTAATGAAATCTCAAGGATAAAACAAAACAAAAGATTTGAAACAGAGAAGCAGAGATGTCAATCTGTAAATGACAATAATGCCACAAGGATAGAAGAGGGAATAAACAGCGTAGATATAGATCTTTCAAATGAAGATAAAATGAAGGTGATATCAAGTAATAAAAGACTGCTTTAAACTTAGAAGATGGGGTAAATTTCAAGGTAACTGTAAAGAAAGTTAGCAGACCTACTCATCAAAATAAAGAAGAAAAACATAAAGTCTTAGTAAACACAAAATCTACAAAAACAAAACAAACAGACAAATCCACAAAGAAAATGAATTCAACACAGAAGAGTAAGAGGAACAAAGAAAATTTCAGCACCACAAAAAGCACTACAAATTGATAGCACTAAACTCACACCTATCAATAATCGCACCCAATGTAAATGGCTTAAATGCACCCGTAAAGAGACAGAGGGTAACAGAATGGATAAAAAAAACAAGCAAACAAAAAAACAGAACCCATCAATATGCCATCTACAAGAGACACACCTTAGAAACAAAGATACAAATATATTAAAAATCTAAGAATGGAAAAAATACATCAAGCAAATGGTAACGAAAAAAGAGCAGGAATAGCAATATAACCTCAGATAAAATAGACTTTAAGACAAAATTCACTAAAAAGACAAAGGACATTCTATAATAATTAAAGGACTAACCCACCATGAGCACATAACCACATAAAGATCTACACACCCAATGACAGTGCTCCAAAATGCATAAACTGTAACAGCACTGGAAAGAGAAACTGACAGTTCCACAAGAATAGCAGCAGTCTTCAACACACCATTATCAATAAAGGACAGAACATCTAGAAAGAAACTCAACAAAGATACAGAAGATCTAAAGGCTGCAACCAACCAACTTGACCTCAGAGACGCATACAGAACACTGCACTCAACAGCAGCAAAGTACACATTCTTTTCCAATGCAAATGGGACATTCTCCAGAATAGATCACATCTTAGACCACAAAGCAACTCTCAATAAATACAAAACACTGAGATAATACAAAGTATCATCTGATGACGATGCCAAAAAAAAAAAAAAGTTAATGAAAGGAAGAGCAAAGAAAAAAAATCAAATACATGGAAACCAAATGACACTCGGCTTAAAAACCACTGGGTAATAGAAGAAATCAGAGATGGAATCGAAAAATTCCTGGAATCAAAAGAGAATGAAAACACATCATACGAAAAACTTTGGAATACAGCAAAGACAGTGCTCAGAGGTCATTTTATAGCAATAGATGCACACATCAAAAAAGAAGAAAGGCTCAAAATCAAAACGTTAGCTACACAACTCGAACAAATAGAAAGAGAGCAGCAAAAGAAGCCCTCAGCCAGCAGAAAAAAGGAAATAATAAAGATCAGAGCAGAAATAAATGAAAAAGGGAACAGAAAAACAGCAGAAAGAATTAACAAAACCAAAAGTTGGTTCCTTGAAAGGATCAACAAAACAACTGGCCAAACTGACAAAAGAAAAACAGGAGAGGATGCAAATAACTCAAATAAGAAATGAAATGGGGGACATTACAACAGGCTAAACTGAAATAAAAAGGATCATAACAGAGTACTACAAAAAACTGTACTCCAAGAAATTTGAAAGCCTAGAGAAAATGGACAAATTTCTGGAAAGACACTACCTACCTAAACTAACACAAACTGAGATAGAAAACCTGAACAGACCCATAACAAGAGAAGAGATTGAAAAGATTAAAAAAAAAAAAAAAACTCCCAACATAAAGAAGTCCTGGCTCAAATGGCTTCACTTGAGAATTCTAATAAACATTCAGAGAAGAGCTTATACCAGTACTGCTCAAACTAATATTTCAGAATATAGAAAAGGGATACTTCCAAATTCCTTCTATGAAGCCAGCACAACACTGATACCAAAATCAGGCAAAGACAGCACAAAAAAAGAAAGAAAGAAAATTACAGACCAATAGCTCTCATGAATATAGATGCAAAAATTCTCAACAAAACTTTAGCCAATAGAAGTCAGCATCATATAAAACAAAAATAATACACCTAAACAAGTGCAGTACATACCAGGTATGAAAGGATGGTCCAATATTAGAAAATCAACCCACATAATCCACCACATATATATAAAAAGAGAAAAGGATCATGTGATCACCTCATTTGAGGCAGGAAAGGCGTTCGATAAAGTCCAACACCCATTCCTGATAAAAACTCTCAATAAACTAGATATAGAAGGGAAAATTCTCAACACAATAAAGGGGATTTATGCAAAACCAACAGCCAACATCATTCTGAATTGAGAAAGGCTAAAAACATTTCCACTGAGAACAGCAATAAGACAAGGATGCCCTTTATGACCACTCCTATTTAACATTGTGCTAGAAATCCTAGCGAGAGCAATAAGGAAAGAAAAAGAAATAATAGACATCCAAATTGGTAAAGAAGAAGTATAACTACTATTTGCAGATGATATGATTGTATACATAGAGAACCCAAAGACTCCAGAAGAAAACTACTGGAACTAATAGAAAGATTCAACAGAGCAGCAGGATACAAGGTAAACATACCAAAATCAGTTGAATTCCTTTACACCAATAAAGAGAACTATGAAAAGGAAATCAGGAAAGAAATACCATTTATAATAGCCTCTAAAAAAAAACAAAACACAGGAATAAATCTAACCAGGGATGTAAAAGGCCTATACAAAGAAAACTACAAAACAGTATTGCAAGAAATCAAAAGAGACCTACATAAAGGGAAAAACATGCCACATTCATGGATAGGCAGACTCAACATCGTGAAAATGTCAATTCTACCCAAAGCAATCTACAAATACAATGCAATCCTGATCCAAATACCAACAGCATTCTTGAAGAAGATGAAAAAACTAATAATTAACTTTATATGTAAAGGAAAGAGGCCCTAGGTAAGAAAAGCACTATCGAAGAAAAAGAATAAAGTAGGAGGACTCACACTATCTGATCTCAGAACCTACAACTACGGTAGTCAAAACAGCGTGATACTGGTACAATGACAGACACATTGATCAACGGAACAGAATCGAGAACCCAGATGTAAATCCATCCACCTACAGTCACCTGATCTTCGACAAAGGCCCAAAGTCTATTAAATGGGGATAAGACAGTCTTTTTAACAAATGGTGCTGGCAAAACTTGATGTCCATGTGTAAAAAAATGAAACAGGACCCATGCCTTACACCATACACAAAAACAAATTCAAAATGAATACCTAAAAACTATAGAGATCATAGAAGAAAAATAGGGTCAATGCTAGAGTCCCTAATACACGGCATAAATAGGATACAAACAATAATTAACAGTGCACAACGACCAGAAGGTAAGCTAGATAACTGAGATCTTTTTAAAAAATTAAACACTTACGGCCATCAAAAGACTTTACCAGGAGAGGCGGGGCCAAGATGGCTGACTAGGTAGATGCTACCTCGGATACCTCTTGCAACAGACTCGGAAAAACAAGTGAATCGATCACATACATGACAATCTACCAACCCTGAACAACAAACACAGATTTAAAGAGTTGACCTGAGTGACAGAGACGGAGAACGAACAACTACGGGGAAGCAGCGACTGTTTTCGGAGCCTGGAGCCAGCATTCCAGTCAGGTAACCTTGGCGCCGGGCTTAGGACTGGGCACAGGGAAGCTGAACACGACATCTGTGATGGCACAAACACGGGGCACAGCCCTAACCCCCTGAACTGACCCTGGGAGGGGCCCAGCCGTCCGAGCGGGCGGCACGGCACGCGGCTGGGGGGAGGAGAAGACCCCAGGAGGCAGTGACTGGTTTTGGAGCCGGGAGTGCAGCGTCCCAGCCGGGGAACCTTGGCTCCGGGCTTTGGATTGGGCGCAAGGGAGCTGAAGGCGGCATCTGGCCACAGCGCAAACATGGGGCACAGCCCTACTCCCCTGAACTAACCCCGGGAGGAGGCCCAAACGGTCCGTGGGGGCTGCGCGGTGATGCGGCTGGCGGGCCGAGAAGTTCCCGGGAGGCAGCGACTGATTTTGGAGCCGGGAGTGCAGCGTCCCAGCAGGGGAATCTTGACGCTGGGCTTTGGACTGGCAGCGGAGGATCTGACCGCAGCTTCAGTGGGTCAGACCCTCGGGGACAATCTCCACACAGCCAGCACACATAGGCGACCCGCCCCTCGGGAATCTCAGGTAAAATAGTCATCCCAAGCAAGATAAGCAACTTTGGCTATATTCTGGGGTACTACTCCCTGCTGTTTTTCTGAACCCTCCCCTCCCCTTCCCAGGCGGCTTCATTAACATTGGAATTTCCTGAGCCAGAGGGAGAACAGCTCCAGCTCCGTGGCTTTGCTTTTCCCTTTTTTTTTTTTTTGGTCTTTTCCTGACCCATTCTTCCGGTCTGAGAGAAGCAACCACAAAAAACCCAGGGACCAAAAATCCTTCCCTAATTGGACTAAAAACACAGAACCAGCTCCAGCCAAGCATATATGATTCAAATCTCCGAATTTCATCCTTACAGGGAGCAAGGTGGCTATTATAATGCAAAGGCAGTTCTGATAGGGATCTGACTGCATTTTTTAAAGCAGGATTACTGGAAAAACAAGTCCCCAGGTCTCATATCTCTGCTTATTCAACAGAGCCCTAACTGACCCACAACAGGGAACTGAGGGCTGAGGCTCCCCCCGGACCACCTAGCCTCTTGCCTTAGGGGTCTAAGGAGGGTGACACCTACTAATCAGTAGAGGTACTTGCATTGGGGGCCTAAGGTACAGCTGCAGAGCCCTCCCACCAAGGTGCTATAGGAATAGAGACACACCTACCTCACTGACACTTGGGGGAAGCCTGTCAGCATCCTACCCCCCCTGGAGTGTGAACCCCAGCTGCTAATAGAATCTGGTGCACACAACTATCACCACTACTTCTCGAGGTGGATAGGTGTTAGGGTGCAGCACACACTTGATGACCCCAAATCCGATTCTACTCAAGAATAGTGAATAGACTCAGGCATATATATCTGGCAACTGCCCAAACCAGCTGGTAATAGGTCACAGGTAAGTCAAGGG
Organism: Elephas maximus indicus; assembly: GCF_024166365.1. Lineage (NCBI taxonomy): Eukaryota > Metazoa > Chordata > Mammalia > Proboscidea > Elephantidae > Elephas > Elephas maximus. Next base: position 87,846,667 of record NC_064846.1, read on the forward strand.
CTACAACAAACAAGACAGCACAATCTAGTAGCCCATCTACGTATATTGAAAGAAAACAAAACAAGATAAGACTCAGTGAGCAAATATAGAATAAATCACTACTATATATATTTTATATCTTAGTGATGGCTCGGAGACAGCAGTCGATATCAAACCACATAAAGAAGCAGACAATGATTGCTTCTACAACCCCCCAAACAAAAGAATCAAACTCTTTCCCAAATGAAGATACAGTCCTGGAATTATCAGATACAGAATATAAAAAACTAATTTACAAAATGCTTCAAGACATCAGGGATGACATCAGAAATGAAATACGGCAAACTGCAGAAAAAGCCAAGGAACACACTGATAAAACAGTTGTAGAACTCAAAAAGATTATTCAAGAACATAGTGGAAAAATTAGTAAGTTGCAAGAATCCATAGAGAGACAGCATGTAGAAATCCAAAAGATTAACAATAAAATTACAGAATTAGACAACGCAATAGGAAGTCAGAGGAGCAGACTCGAGCAATTGGAATGCAGACTGGGACATCTGGAGGACCAGGGAATTAACACCAACATAGCTGAAAAAAAATCAGATAAAAGAATTAAAAAAAATGAAGAAACCCTAAGAATCATGTGGGACTCTATCAAGAAGGATAACTTGAGTGTGATTGGAGTCCCAGAACAGGGAGGGAGGACAGAAAACACAGAGAAAATAGTTGAAGATCTGCTGACAGAAAACTTCCCTGACATCATGAAAGACGAAAGGATATCTATCCAAGATGCTCATCGAACCCCATTTAAGATTGATCCAAAAAGAAAAACACCAAGACATATTATCATCAAACTTGCCAAAACCAAAGATAAAGAGAAAATTTTAAAAGCAGCCAGGGAGAAAAGAAAGGTCTCCTTCAAGGGAGAATCAATAAGAATAAGTTCAGACTACTCAGCAGAAACCATGCAGGCAAGAAGGGAATGGGATGACATATACAGAACACTGAAGGAGAAAAACTGCCAGCCAAGGATCATATATCCAGCAAAACTGTCTCTGAAATATGAAGGTGAAATTAAGATATTTACAGATAAACACAAGCTTAGAGAATTTGCAAAAACCAAACCAAAGCTACAAGAAATACTAAAGGAAATTGTTTGGTCAGATAACCAATAATATCAGATACCAGCACAACACAAGGTCACAGAACAGAACGTCCTGATATCAACTCAAATAGGGAAATCACAAAAACAAATTAAGATTAATTAAAAGAAATGCTTAAAACAGGGAATCATTGACGTCAATATGTAAAAGATCACAATAATAAAAAGAGGGACTAAATACAGGTGGCATAGAACTGCCATATGGAGAGGCATACAAGGCAATATAGGACAATACAAGTTAGGTTTTTACTTAGAAAAATAGGGGTAAATATTAAGGTAACCACAAAGAGGTATAACAACTCAATTACTCGAAATAAAAGCCAAGAAAAACATAACTACTCAACAAACATAAAATCAAATACTATGAAAATGAGGATCTCACAATTTACAAAGAAAAACGTCTTAGCACAAAAAAGTAAATGGAAAAATGAAATTGTCAACAACACACATAAAAGGCATCAAAATGACAACACTAAACACTTACTTATCTATAATTACGCTGAATGTAAATGGACTAAATGCACCAATAAAGAGACAGAGAGTCTCAGACTGGATAAAGAAACACGATCCGTCTATATGCTGCCTGCAAGAGACACACCTTAGACTTAGAGACACAAACAAACTAAAACTCAAAGGATGGAAAAAAATATATCAAGCAAACAATAAGCGAAAAAGAAGAGGAGTAGCAATATTAATTTCTGACAAAATAGACTTTAAACTTAAATCCTCCACAAAGGATAAAGAAGGACACTACATAATGATAAAAGGGGCAATTGACCAGGAAGAAATAACCATATTAAATATTTATGCACCCAATGACAGGGCTGCAAGATACATAAAACAAACTTTAACAGAACTGAAAAGTGAGATAGACACCTCCACAATTATAGTAGGAGACTTCAACACACCACTTTCGGAGAAGGACAGGACATCCATTAAGAAGCTCAATAGAGACGCGGAAGACCTAATTACAACAATCAACCAACTTGACCTCATTGACTTATACAGAACTCTCCACCCAACTGCCACAAAGTATACTTTTTTTTCTAGTGCACATGGAACATTCTCTAGAATAGACCACATATTAGGTCATAAAACAAACCTTTGCACAATCCAAAACATCGAAATATTACAAAGCATCTTCTCAGACCACAAGGCAATAAAACTAGAAATCAATAACAGAAAAATTAGGGAAAAGAATTCAAATAGTTGGAAACTGAACAATACCCTCCTGAAAAAAGACTGGGTTATAGAAGACATTAAGGAGGGAATAAGGAAATTCATAGAATGCAACGAGAATGAAAATACTTCCTATCAAAACCTCTGGGACACAGCAAAAGCAGTGCTCAGAGGCCAATTTATATCGATAAATGCACACATACAAAAAGAAGAAAGAGCCAAAATCAGAGAACTGTCCCTACAACTTGAACAAATAGAAAGTGAGCAACAAAAGAATCCATCAGGCACCAGAAGAAAACAAATAATAAAAATTAGAGCTGAACTAAATGAATTAGAGAACAGAAAAACAATTGAAAGAATTAACAAAGCCAAAAGCTGGTTCTTTGAAAAAATTAACAAAATCAATAAACCATTGGCTAGACTGACTAAAGAAATACAGAAAAGGAAACAAATAACCCGAATAAGAAACGAGAAGGGCCACATCACAACAGACCCAACTGAAATTAAAAGAATCATATCAGATTATTATGAAAAATTGTACTCTAACAAATTTGCAAACCTAGAAGAAATGGATGAATTCCTAGAAAAACACTACCTACCTAAACTAACACAATCAGAAGTAGAACAAGTAAATAGAATCATAACAAAAAAAGAGATTGAAATGGTAATCAAAAAACTCCCAACAAAAAAAAAGCCCTGGCCCGGATGGCTATACTGCAGAGTTCTACCAAACTTTCAGAGAGGAGATAACACCACTACTACTAAAGGTATTTCAAAGCATAGAAAATGATGGAATACTACCCATCTCATTCTATGAAGCCACCATCTCCCTCATACCAAAACCAGGTAAAGACATCACAAAAAAAGAAAATTATAGACCTATATCCCTCATGAACATAGATGCAAAAATCCTTAACAAAATTCTAGCTGGTAGAATTCAACAACATATCAAAAAAAAATAATTCACCACGACCAAGTGGGATTTATACCAGGTATGGAAAGGCTGGTTTAATATTAGAAAAACCATTAATGTAATCCACCATATAAATAAAACAAAAGACAAAAACCACATGATCTTATCAATTGATGCAGAAAAGGCATTTGACAAAGTCCAACACCCATTTAAAAACTCTCACCAAAATAGGAATTGAAGGAAAATTCCTCAACATAATAAAGGGCATCTATGCAAAGCCAACAGCCAACATCACTCTAAATGGAGAGAACCTGAAAGGATTTCCCTTGAGAATGGGAACCAGACAAGGATGCCCTTTATCACCACTGTTATTCATCATTGTGCTAGAAGTCCTAGCCAGAGCAATTAGGCTAGACAAAGAAATAAAGGGCATCCGGATTGGCAAAGAGGAAGTAAAATTATCTCTATTTGCAGATGACGTGATCTTATATGCAGAAAACCCTAAGGAATCCTCCAGAAAACTACTGAAACTAATAGAAGAGTTTGGCAGAGTCTCAGGTTATAAGATAAACATACAAAAATCACTTGGATTCCTCTACATCAACAAAAAGAACATCGAAGAGGAAATCACCAAATAAATACCATTCACAGTAGCCCCCAAGAAGATAAAATACTTAGGAATAAATCTTACCAAGGATGCAAAAGACCTATACAAAGAAAACTACAAAGCTCTACTACAAGAAATTAAAAAGGATATACTTAAGTGGAAAAACATACCTTGCTCATGGATAGGAAGACTTAACATAGTAAAAATGTCTATTCTACCAAAAGCCATCTATACATATAACGCACTTCCGATCCAAATTCCAATGTCATTTTTTTAATGTGATAGAGAAACAAATCACCAACTTCATATGGAATGGAAAGAAGCCTCGGATAAGCAAAGTATTACTGAAAAAGAAGAAGAAAGTGGGAGGCCTCACTCTACCTGATTTCAGAACCTATTATACAGCCACAGTAGTCAAAACAGCCTGGTATTGGTACAACAACAGGCACATAGACCAGTGAAACAGAATTGAGAACCCAGATATCAACCCATCCACATATGAGCAGCTGATATTTGACAAAGGCCCAGTGTCAGTTAATTGGGGAAAAGATAGTCTTTTTAACAAATGGTGCTGGCATCACTGGATATCCATTTGCAAAAGAAATGAAACAGGACCCATACCTCACACCATGCACAAAAACTAACTCCAAGTGGATCAAAGACCTAAACATAAAGACTAAAACGATAAAGATCATGGAAGAAAAAATTGGGACAACCTTAGGAGCCCTAATACAAGGCATAAACAGAATACAAAACATTACCAAAAATGACGAAGAGAAACCCGATAACTGGGAGGTCCTAAAAATCATCTAAAGACTTCACCAAAAGAGTAAAAAGACCACCTACAGACTGGGAAAGAATTTGCAGCTATGACATCTCCGACCAGCGCCTGATCTCTAAAATCTACATGATTCTGTCAAAAGTCAACCACAAAAAGACAAACAACCCAATCAAGAAGTGGGCAAAGGAAATGAACACATACTTCACTAAAGAAGATATTCAGGCAGCTAACAGATACATGAGAAAATGCTCCCGATCCTTAGCCATTAGAGAAATGCAAATTAAAACTACCATGAGATTCCATCTCACTCCAACAAGGCTGCCATTCATCCAAAAAACACAAAATAATAAATGTTGGAGAGGCTGCGGAGAGATTGGAACTCTTATACACTGCTGGTGGGAATGTAAAATAGTACAACCACTTTGGAAATCTATCTGGCGTTATCTTAAACAGAAATAGAATGAAATCCCACTCCTTGGAATATACCCTAGAGAAATAAGAGCCTTACACAAACAGATATATGCACACCCATGTTTATTGCAGCTTTGTTTACAATAGCAAAAAGCTGGAAGCAACCAAGGTGTCCATCAACGGAAGAATGGTTAAATAAATTGTGGTATATTCACACAATGGAATAGTATGCATCGATAAAGAATAGTGACGAATCTGTGAAACATTTCATAACATGGAGGAACCTGGAAGGCATTATGCTGAGCGAAATTAGTCAGAGGCAAAAGGACAAATATTGTATAAGACCAGTATTATAAGAACTTGAGAAATAGTATAAACTGAGAAGAACACATACTTTTGTGGTTACGAGGCGGGGATGGAGGGAGGGTGGGAGAGGGTTCTTTACTGATTAATTAGTAGCTAAGAACTGCTTTAGGTGAACTGCTTTAGGTGAAGGGAAGGACAACACTCAATACATGGAAGGTCAGCTCAATTGGACTGGACCAAAAGCAAAGAAGTTTCCAGGATAAAATGAATGCTTCAAAGGTCAGCGGAGCAATGGCGGGGGTTTGGGGACCATGGTTTAAGGGCACTTCTAAGTCAATTGGCAAAATAATTCTATTATGAAAATATTCTGCATTCCACTTTGAATTGTGGCATCTGGGGTCTTAAATGCTAACAAGCGGCCATCTAAGATGCATCAATTGGTCTCAACCCACCGGGAGCAAAGGAGAATGAAGAACACCAAGGTCACATGATAACTAAGAGCCCAAGAGACAGAAAGGGCCACATGAACCAGAGACCTACATCATCCTGAGTCCAGAAGAACTAGTTGGTGCCCGGCCACAATCAATGACTGCCCTGACAGGGAGCACAACAGAGAACCCCCAAGGGAGCAGGAGATCAGTGGGATGCAGACCCCAAATTCTCATAAAAAGACCATACTTAATGGTCTGACTGAGACTAGAGGAATCCCGGCGGTCATGGTCCCCAAACCTTCTGTTGGCCCAGGACAGGAACCATTCCCGAAGACAGCTCATCAGGCATGAAAGGGACTGGACAGTGGGTAGGAGAGAGATGCTGATGAAGAGTGAGCTAATTATATCAGGTGGACACTTGAGACTGTGTTGGCATCTCCTGTCTGGAGAGGGGATGGGAGGATAGAGAGAGTTGGAAGCTGGCAAAATTGTCACGAAAGGAGAGACTGGAAGGGCTGACTCATTAGGGGGAGAGCAAGTGGGAGTATGGAGTAAGGTGTATATAAACTTATATGCGACAGTCTGACTTGATTTGTAAACGTTCACTTGAAGCTCAATAAAAGTTAAAAAAAAAAAAAAAAAAAAAAGACTTTACCAAAAGAGTAAAAAGAGAACCTACAGACTGGAAAAAAAATTTAGCTATGACATATCTTTCAAAGGTCTAATCTCTAAACTCTACAGGAAAATCCATCACCTCTACAACAAAAAACAAACAATCCAATTAAAAAATGGGTAAAGGATATGAACAGACACTTCACAAAGAAGACATTCAGGTCGCTAACAGACACATGAAGAAATCTCGTGATCATTAGCCATTAGAGAAATGCAAATCAAAACTAAAATGAGATACCAGGTCACTCAGACATTACTGGCACGAATAAAAAAAAAACAAAAACAGAAAATAACAAATGGAGACTTTTCAGGGAGTTTGTAACTTTTATGCACTGCTGGTGGGAATGCAAAATGGTACAATCATTTTGTGAAATGATATGGCACTTCTCTAAAAACCTAGAAATAGAATTACCATCCTATCCAGCAATCCCACTCTTAGGAATATATCCTATAGAAATAAGAGTGGTCACACAAATAGACATATGCACACCCATATTCGTTGTGTCATTATTCACAATAGCAAAAAAATGAAAGTAACCTAAGCGCCCATCAACAGTTAAGTGGATAAAAACACTATGGTACATGCACACAATGGAATACTATGCAACAATAAAGAACAATGATGAATCTGCAAAATATCACACAACATGGGTAAATCTGGAGGGCATTATGCTGAGCGAAATAAGTCGCCATGGATTGAATTGTGCCCGCCCCCAAAATGTGTGTACTAACTTGGTTAGGCCATGATTCCCAGTATTCTGTGCCTGTCCTCCATTTTGTGATTGTAATTTTATGTTAGAGAAGATTAGGTGGGATTGTAACATTCTTACCAGGTCATATCCCTTATCCAATGTAAAGGGAGTTTCCCTGGGGTGTGGCCTGCTGCACCTTTTATCTCTAAAGAGATAAAAGGAAAGGGAAGCAAGCAGTGAGTGGGGAACCTCATACCACCAAGAAAGCAGCATCAGGAGCAGAGAGCATCCTTTGAACCTGGGGTCCCTGCACCTGAGAAGCTCCTCGACCAGGGGACAATTGAAGACAAGGACCTTCCTCCAGAACCGACAGAGAGAGAGAGCCTTCTCCTGGAGCCGTCGTCCTGAATTTGGACTTGTAACCCACCAGACTGTGAGAAAATAAGTTTCTCTTTGTTAAGGCCATCTACTTGTGGTATTTCTGTTACAGCAGGACTAGATGACTAAGACATAAGTCAATCACGAAAGGACAAATACTATATGAGACCACTATTATAAAAACACATGAAAAGGTTTACACACAAAAAGAAACACTCTTTGATGGTTACTAGGGAGGGAAGAGGTGGGTAGGGAAAAACACTAAATAGACAAAAGTGGATAAGTGGTAACTTTGGTGAAAGGTAAGAGTACACGATACTGGGGAAGTCAGCACAACTTGACCAAGGCGAAGTCATCAAAGCTTCATAGACATATCCAAACTGCCTGAGGGACCGAAATACTGGGCTGAGGGCTGGAGACCATGGTCTTGGGGGACATCTAGCTCAATTGGCATATTATAGTTTATAAAGAAACTATTCTATTTCCTACTTTGGTGAGTAGCATCTGAGGTCTTAAAAGCTTGTGAGTGGCCATCTAAGATACGTCTACTGGCCCCACCCCATTTGGAGCAAGAAAGAATGAAGAAAACCAAAGTTACAAGGGAAAGATTAGTCCACGGGACTAATGGACAACAACTACGACGACATCCACCAGGCTGAGTCCAGCAAAACTAGATGGTGCCACCAACAACTGCTCTGACAGGGATCACAGTAGGTCTCAGGCAGAGCTGGAGAAAAATATAGAACAAAATTCAAACTCACAAAAAGATCAGACTTACTGGCCTGACAGATACTGGAGAAATCTCAAAAGGATGACCCCAGGCAACCTTTTAACTCAGTAATGAAGTCACTCCTGAGGTTCATCCTTCAGTCAAAGATTAGACAGTCCCATAAAACAAACAATAATACATGTAGGTCAACCATGTGTACGAGACTAAATGGGCACACCGGCCCAGGGACAAGGACAGAAGGCAGGAAGGGACAAGAAAGCTGGACGAAGGTAAATGGGGAGCCCAAGTTCAAGAAGGGGTGAGTGCAGACTCGTCACAGGAATGGCAACCAATGTCACAAAGCAATATGTGTATTAATTATTTAATGAGAAACTAATTTGCTCTGTAAACCTTGATCTCAAACACAATTAAAAAAAATTACAGCCTTGGAAACCCTATGGGGCAGTTCCACTCTGTCCTAAATGGTCACTATGAGTCAGAATTGACTTGACAATATATATCTTCCAAATGAACAACAAAAAATGGCGGACAACCCATTTAAAAAACTGACAAAGAATTTTAATAGACATTTCTCCAAAGAAGATGTACAAATGGACAATTAGCACAGAAAACATGCTGAACTCATTAGACACTAGTGAAAAATCAAATCGAAATCTCAAGAAGATATTACTTCACACTCACTAGGATGGCTATTATCAGAAAAACAAAACTAACAAGTGTTGGCTAGGATGTGGAGAAATTGGAACCTTTGTGCATTGCTAGTGGGAATGTAGAATAGTGCATCCCTTGTCGAAAAGATTTTGGCAGTTCTTCCAAAAGTTAAACATAGAATTACTACATGATCCAGCAATTCCACTCATAGATACATAACCAAAAGAATTGAAAATAAGTGTTCAAACAAAAAATTGTACATGAATATTCATACACGAACTATTCCAAATAACAAACTATGGATAACACTGCGAAGAATGGGAATTCCAGAACACTTAATTGTGCTCATGAGGAACCTTTACATAGATCAAGAGGCAGTTTTTTGGACAGAACAGAGGGATACCGATTGGTTTAAAGTCAGGAAAGGTGTGCGTCAGGGTTGTATTCTTTCACCATACCTATTTAACTGGTATGCTGAACAAATAATACGAGAAGCTGAACTATATGAAGAAGAATGGGGCATCAGGATTGGAGGAAGACTCATTAACAACCTGCATTATGCAGATGACACAATCTTGCTTGCTGAAAGTGAAGAGGACTTGAAGCACTTACTAATGAAGATCAAAGACCACAGCCTTCAGTACGGATTACACCTCAACATAAAGAAAACAAAAATCAACTGGACCAATGAGCACCATCATGATAAACAGAGAAAAGATTGAAGTTGTAGAGGATTTCATTTTAGTTGGACCCACGATCAACAGCCATGGAAGCAGCCGTTAAGAAATCAAAAGACGCATTGCATTGGGTAAATCTGCTGCAAAAGAACTTGTTAAAGTGTTGAAGAGCAAAGATGTCACCTTGAAAACTAAGGTGCCCCTGACCCAAGCCATGGTATTTTCAATTGCATCATATGCATGTGAAAGCTGAACAATGAATAAGGAAGACCGAAGAAGACTTGATGCCTTCGAATTGTGGTGTTGGCGAAGAATATTGAATATACCATGGACTGCCAAAAGAACAAAGAAATCTGTCTTGGATGAAGTGCGGCTAGAATGCTCCGTAGAGACAAGGATGGCGAGACTGCGTCTTACATACTTTGGACATGTTGTCAGGAGGGATCAATCCCTGGAGAAGAACATCACGCTTGGCAGAGTACAGGGTCAGCAGAAATGAGGAAGACCCTCAACGAGGTGGATTGACACAGTGGCTGCAACAATGAGCTCAAACATAACAAGGATTGTAAGGATGGGGCAGGACTGGGCAGTGTTTCGTTCTGTTGTGCATAGGGTCACTATGAGTCGGAACCGACTCGACGGCACCTAACAACAACAACAACAACAAGGTGGAAACAACCCAAAAGTCTACAAAATGACAGATGATAAACAAAATGTGGTCTATAGATACAGTGGAATATATTCAGCCATAAAAATGAAGGACATACTGATACATACTTCAACATGAGTGAACCTTGAAAATACTATACTAAGAAGCCAGACTCAAAAGGCCACATGTTGTAGGCTTCCATTTACATAAGTTGCCCCAAACTGCCAAAACGTAAACAACGAGAATACTGATGGTTGTCTGGGGCTGGGGGAGAAGGAAATGTATAATAGAGGTGTTCTTCTGTGGTGATGAAACAGTTCTGGAACAAGATAGTACTGATCGTTGCCCTACTTTATATTAATCCCTCTGAACCATACACTTTAAAATGGGTGAAATGGTTAATTCTATGTTATGTGTATTTTACCACAATAAAAAATTAACAAAGGATGATTTTTATATAAGTGGTCCCCTTATATTTTTCCTCCTGTATCTAACAGATTGGCTGATTCCAGAAAAAAGCATTTTGAGAGAAACACGTAATAGAATTGATATGTTTTATAGGGAAATGAGGTTGGACTGTCCAGAGACAAGCAAGATCACATCTACACAACAAAATTCTGTGATGACATGTTTTAATAGTAACCAAAAAAGGAAAGGGGAGGAGCATTACCAGGGAACTGAGTATTTTGGTAGGACAGGATGCCAAAAGCTGGGAAAAGGAAAATTCCAAAAAAGAGTGGAGCTATTGAAGACCAACTATCTACTGCACTATAATTTTGCCAAGGGCTAACTTTGGCAGGTGCATATTTTGGAATTTTTCACCATTCTCTGAAAAACTCCAGAATACTATGCAATTCTCTCCAAGTTAGGCATACCAAAACCAAACCAGACCCGTTGCTTTTGAGTCATTTCCGACTCATAATGACTCTATAGAACATGGTAGAACTCCCTCATGGGATTTCTAAGGAGCAGCTGGTGGATTCAAACTGCAGACCTTTTTGATTAGCAGCCATGCTCTTAACCACTGCACCACATGGGCTCTAAGTTAAACATAAACTCATTGCTGTCAAGTCTATTCCAACTCAAAGCGACGCTAGGGGACAGGGCAAAACTGTCCCATAGGGTTTCCAAAGAGTGGCTTGTGGGTTTGAACTGCTGACCTTTTGGCTAGCAGCCATAACAGCAAACCACTACACCACCAGTTAGACATAACCCAGTAAAAAAAAACATAGGAGTTATAAAACAACCCTGGGGGGTTCAATACTCCTGCAGTCAGAGGCTTGAGAATTCTGGAAAGCATAAAGGAAAGACAGAAGGCTTTTGTTTTGTTTTTCCAAATCATTCTGTCCTTGAATGCTCCATTAGGTTTAGTAATATCCATCTATTAGACACTGATGTTATTTTTGATATGAAGTATTTCACTTTAATTTACATCATTTAAATTAAAATATGCATAGTAGTCAGTATATACCAAGAATCTATATTCTCTGCTTATGTTTTAGTTTCTCCTTTCACGCTCCTCTTATGGAAAGCCAGGCTACCGGTTCAGTACAGATCCAATCCCTAAGTCATGCTTGACTTGGGTGCCCTGGAAAATTCCAGTATAGTGATGTCTGCTGGACCTCTCTATTAGAGTTTTGGCTTGCAATTCAGACTCATGGGACTTTCATTTCTTATTGCATATTTTGGCATATGAACACAAAGAAGCCCACAGGAGTGTGAGAATACATCAACAACAAAAGTTAATGGGGCAGTTAAGCCTAAAAGAAATCAGATGTAGCAGCAATTTAACTTGCAGGATGAGAAAGTGAGATAGTGTGAAAACGAGTTCATAAAATCTGTCTCCTTATACAGTAAAACCTCTGAAAGTCAGAACCTGTGGAAGGCCAAAACCAGTCAGAGATGGAAAACTCAAGTCTTTTCCACTAAAATGAGCAATAGGAAAGTGGTAAGACTGTATCCTGTCAAAGGCAGAAAATTTTGGAGACATGGAAAACAAGGCAGTCCCACCGAGTCCTGGTTCTCACAGTTTTCACTATCTGAGGTGATTGTAACTTTGCACAATTTAACACTGATCATTATTTTTCTCTTTCTGTACAGTTACCTGAACCTAAAAATATAAAAGTAATTAGCTCAATCATTAAAAAAAGATCCATAAAGTGTGCCTAGAAATCCAGGTCTTTGGAGCTAATGATTTATAAAACTTCCAGAGGAAATAGGTTAGTCTCCAAATGCCATATTATAGTAAGGTACTGTTACTAATGGGCTGAAAAGAAGTTGATTGACATGATGTGATTTAAGGGGTACCAGAAAGTACCTCACAAATGTCATCTAAAAATGCCTCTCATTGTAATTTGCACTTGAACTATTAGCAAATTATTAATTTCTTTAAATAGTGCTCTTTTGTGGGGGTCTTGTCTATTTTTTGTCTATAAAGTAAAGATCCTGAAAGAGGATAATATCAAATGACAACCCATCAGTACACACTCCCCCTTTCGTGACTCCATGCCAGTAGTTTTAGATCAGTCATAGTGGGAGAATACACACCACAGAAATCATCAAAAATAATCACGGTTTTATTTTCAGGAGGAGGGAGAGCCAATTGTTAAATATTTACCAGCACTTCAGTGACACTAGGAGCTAGATATGTATTTCTGTTATAATTGGGGGGAACTATTGGTTGAGTGGAGAATATCTTGCAATGATTTACGGCAGATAATCAACTTAAGGCTTGTTGGGTACATAAGATGAACATGAAAAATATAAAGTTAACATATTTTGAAAGGCAGATCAATCATGTTAAATTCATACCTGTAATTTCAGCTCTGTTTTTACGGAGTTTATTCTGCATCCATAAAAATACACTCCAGTGCTCGCTTCGGCAGCACATATACTAAATTTGGAACGATACAGAGAAGATTAGCATGGCCCCTGCGCAAGGATGACACGCAAGTTCGTGAAGCGTCCCATATTTTTTATATAGAGAACTGAAGGAGAAAAACTGCCAGCCAAGGATCATATGTCCAGCAAAACTCTCTCAAATATGAAGGTAAAATTAAAACATTTACAGATACACACAAGCTTAGAGAATTTGCAAAAACCAAACCAAAGCTACAAGAAATACTAAAGGAAATTGGTAGGAAATCAATAATATCAGATTGCAACACAACACAAGATCACAGAACAGAACATCCTGATATCAATTCAAATAGGGAAATCACAAAAACATATTAAGATTAATTTTAAAAAGAAAAAAAATGCTCAAAACAGGGAATCATTGAAGTCATTATGTAAAAGATCACAATAATCAAAAAGAGGAACTAAATACAGGAGGCATAGAACTGTCATATGGAGAGGAAAACAAGGTGATAGAGGACGATACAAGTTAGGTTTTTACTTAGAAAAATAGGGGTGAACATTAAGGTAACCACAAAGAGGTCTAACAATTCCATAACTCAAAATAAAAACCAAGAAAAACAAAACGACTCAGCAAACATAAATTAAACTACTTTGAAAATGAGGAGCACACAATTTACAAAGAAAACCATCTCAGCACAAAAAAGTAAGTGAAAAAATGCAATTGTAAACAACGCACACAAAAAGGCATCAAAATGACAGCACTAAAAACGTATCTATAATTACGCTGAATGTAAATGGACTAAATGCACCAATAAAGAGACAGAGAGTCTCAAACAGGATAAAGAAACACGATCCATCTATATGCTGCCTACAAGAGACATACCTTAGACTTAGAGACACAAACAAACTAAAACTCAAAGGATGGAAAAAAAATATATCAAGCAAACAATAACCAAAAAAGAGCAGGAGTAGCAATATTAATTTCTGACAAAATAGACTTCAAAGTTAAATCCACCAAGAAGGATAAAGAAGGACACTACATAATGATTAAAGGGACAATTGACCAGGAATATATAACCATATTAAATATTTATGCACCAATGACAGGGCTGCAAGATACATAAAACAAACTTTAACAGAACTGAAAAGTGAGATAGACACCTCCACAATTATAGTAGGAGACTTCAACACACCACTTTCGGACAAGGACAGGACATCCAGTAAGAAGCTCAATAGAGACACAGACGACCTAATTGCTACAATCGACCAACTTGACCTCATAGACTTATACAGAACACTCCACCCAACAGCTGCAAAGTATACTTTTTTTTCTAGTGCACATGGAACATTCCCTAGAATAGATCACATATTAGGTCATAAAAGAAACCTCTGCAGAATCCAAAACATCAAAATATTACAAAGCATCTTCTCAGGCCACAAGGACATAGAAGTGGAAATCAGTAACAGAAAAATTGGGGAAAAGAAATCAAATACTTGGAAACTGAACAACACCGTGCTCAAAAAAGACTGGGTTATAGAAGACATTAAGGAGGGAATAAAGAAATTCATAGAATGCAATGAGAATGAAAACACTTCCTATCAAAACCTCTGGGACACAGCAAAAGCAGTGCTCAGAGGCCAATTTATATCGATAAATGCACACATACAAAAAGAAGAAAGAGCCCAAATCAGAGAACTGTCCCTACAACTTGAACAAATAGAAAGCGAGCAACAAAAGAATCCATCAGGCACCAGAAGAAAACAATAAAAATTAGAGCTGAACTAAAAGAATTAGAGAACAGAAAAACAATTGAAAGAATTAACAAAGCCAAAAGCTGGTTCTCTGAAAAAATTAACAAAATTGATAAACCAATGTCCAGACTGACTAAAGAAATATAGGAAAGGAAACAAATAACCTGAATAGGAAATGAGATGGGCCATATCACAACAGACCCAACTGAAATTAAAAGAATCATATCAGATTATTACCAAAAATTGTACTCTAACAAATTTGCAAACCTAGAAGAAATGGATGACTTCCTGGAAAAACACTACCTACCTAAACTAACACAATCAGAAGTAGAACAAGTAAATAGAATCATAACAAAAAAAAAAGAGATTGAAAAGGTAATCAAAAAACTCCCAACAAAAAAAAGCCCTGGCCCAGACGGCTTCACTGCAGAGTTCTACCGAACTTTCAGAGAAGACTGAACACCACTACTACTAAAGGTATTTCAAAGCATAGAAAATGATGGAATACTACCCAACTCATTCTATGAAGCCACCATCTCCCTGATACCAAAACCAGGTAAAGACATTACAAAAAAAGAAAATTATAGACCTATATCCCTCATGAACATAGATGCAAAAATCCTCAACAAAATTCTAGCCAATAGAATCCAACAACACATCAAAAAAATAATTCACCATGACCAAGTGGGATTTATACCAGGTATGCAAGGCTGGTTTAATATCAGAAAAACCATTAATGTAATCCATCACATAAATAAAACAAAAGATAAAAACCACATGATCTTATCAATTGATGCAGAAAAGGCATTTGACAAAGTCCAACACCCATTTATGATAAAAACTCTTACCAAAATAGGAATAGAAGGAAAATTCCTCAACATAATAAAGGGCATCTATGCAAAGCCAACAGCCAATATCACGCTAAATGGAGAGAACCTGAAAGCATTTCCCTTGAGAACGGGAACCAGACAAGGATGCCCTTTATCACCGCTCTTATTCAACATCATACTTGAAGTCCTAGCCAGGGCAATTAGGCTAGACATAGATGCAAAAATCCTGAACAAAATTCTAGCCAATAGAATTCAACAACATATCAACATATCAAAAAAATAATCCACCATGATCAAGTGGGATTTATACCAGGTGGGTTGTTGATGGAAGGTTGGTTTAATATTAGAAAAACCATTAATGTAATCCACCATATAAACAAAACATAAGAAAAAAACACATGATCTTATCAATTGATGCAGAAAAGGCATTTGACAAAGTCCAACACCCATTCATGACAAAAACTCTCAGCAAAATAGGAATTGAAGGAAAATTCCTCAACATAATAAAAGGCATCTATAGACAACAGCCAACATCATTCTAAATGGAGAGAGCCTGAAAGCATTTCCCTTGAGAACAGGAACTGCTCTTATTTAACATTGTGCTAGAAGTCCTAGCCAGAGCAATTAGGCTAGACAAAGAAATAAAGGGCATCCAGATTGGCAAGGAAAAAGTAAAATTATCTCTATTTGCAGATGACATGATCTTATATGCAGAAAACCCTAAGGAATCCTCCAGAAAACTACTGAAACTAATAGAAGAGTTTGGCAGAATCTCAGGTTACAAGATAAACATACAAAAATCACTTGGATTCCTCTACATCAACAAAAAGAACATCGAAGAGGAAATCACCAAATCAATACCATTCACAGTAGCCCCCAAGAAGATAAAATACTTAGGAATAAATCTTACCAAGGATGTAAAAGACCTATACAAAGAAAACTACAAAGCTCTACTACAAGAAATTAAAAAGGATATACTTAAGTGGAAAAATATACCTTGCTCATGGATAGGAAGACTTAACATAGTAAAAATGTCTAGTCTACCAAAAGCCATCTATACATACAATGCACTTCTGATCCAAATTCCAATGACATTTTTTAATGTGTTGGAGAAACAAATCACCAACTTCGTATGGAAGGGAAAGAAGCCCCGGATAAGCAAAGCATTACTGAAAAAGAAGAAAGTGGAAGGCCTCACTCTATCTCGTTGGAGAACATATTATACAGCCACAGTAGTCAAAAGAGCCTGGTACTGGTACAACAACAGGCACACAGACCAATGGAACAGAATTGAGAACCCAGATATCAACCCATCCACATATGAGCAGCTGATATTTACAAAGGCCCAGTGTCAGTTAATTGGGGAAAAGATAGACTTTTTAACAAATGGTGCTGGCATCACTGGATATCCATTTGCAAAAGAAATGAAACAGGACCCATAACTCACATCATGCACAAAAACTAACTCCAAGTGGATCAAAGACCTAAACATAAAGACTAAAACGATAAAGATCATGGAAGAAAAAATAGGGACAATGTTAGGAGCCCTAATATAAGGCATAAACAGAATACAAAACATTACTAAAAGTGACGAAGAGAAACCAGATAACTGGGAGCTCCTAAAAATCAAACACCTATGCTCATCTAAAGACTTCACCAAAAGAGTAAAAAGACCACCTACAGATTGGGAAAAATTTTTCAGCTATGACATCTCCGACCAGCATCTGATCTCTAAAATCTATACGATTCTGTTTAAACTCAACCACAAAAAGACAAACAACCCAAACAAAAAGTGGGCAAAGGATATGAACACGCACTTCACTAAAGAAGATATTCAGGCAGCTAACAGATACATGAGAAAATGCTCTCGATCATTAGCCATTAGAGAAATGCAAATTAAAACCACGATGAGATTCCAGCTCACACCAACAAGGCTGGCATTCATCCAAAAAACACAAAATAATAAATGTTGGAGAGGCTGTGGAGAGATTGGAACTCTTATACACTGCTGGTGGGAATGTAAAATGGTACAACCACTTTGGAAATCCATCTGGCGTTTTCTTAAAAAGTTAGAAATAGAACTACCATACAACCCAGAAATCCCACTCCTCAGAATATACCCTAGAGAAATAAGAGCATTTACATGAACAGATATATGCACACCCATGTTTATTGCAGCACTGTTTACAATAGCAAAAAGCTGGAAGCAACCAAGGTGTCCACCAACGGATGAATGGATAAATAAATTATGGTATATTCACACAATAGAATACTATGCATCAATAAAGAACAGTGACGAATCTGTGAAACATTTCATAACATGGAGGAACCTGGAAGACATTATGCTGGGTGAAATTAGTCAGAGGCAAAAGAACAAGTATTGTATAAGACCAGTATTATAAGATCTTGAGAAATAGTATCAACTGAGAAGAACACATTCTTTTCTGGTTACGAGAAGGGGGAGGGCGGGAGGGTGGGAGAGGGTTATTTACTGATTAGTTAGTAGATAAGAACTACTTTAGGTGAAGGGAAGGACAGTACTTAATACAAGGAATGTCAGCTCAATCGGACAGGACCGAAAGCAAAGAAGTTTCCGGGATAAACTGAATGCTTCGAAGGTCAGCGGAGCAAGGGCGGGGGTTTGGGGACTATGGCTTAAGGGGACATCTAAGTCAATTGGCAAAATAAATTCTATTGTGAAAACATTCCGCATCCCACTTTGAAGTGTGGCGTCTGGGGTCTTAAATGCTAACAAGCGGCCATCTACGATGCATCAATTGGTCTCAACCCACTTGGAGCAAAGGAGAATGAAGAACACCAAGGTCACACGATAACTATGAGCCCAAGAGATAGAAAGGGCCGCATGAACTAGAGATTTACATCATCCTGATACCAGAAGAACTAGATGGTGCCCGGCCACAACCGATGACTGCCCTGACAGGGAGCACAACAGAGAACCCCTGAGGGAGAAGGAGAACAGTGGGATGCAGACCCTAAATTCTCATAAAAAGACCAGACTCAATGGTCTGACTGAGACTAGAAGAATCCCGGCGGTCATGGTCCCCAAACCTTCTGTTGGCCCATGACAGGAACCATTCCCGAAGGCAACTCATCAGACATGGAAGGGACTGGTCAATGGGTTGGAGAGAGATGCTGATGAAGAGTGAGCTACTTGTTTCGGGTGTACACTTGAGACTGTGTTGGCATCTCCTGTCTGGAGGGGAGATGGGAGGGTAGAGAGGGTTAGAAACTGGCAAAATGGTCACAAAAGGAGAGACTGGAGGGAGGGAGCGGGCTGACTCATTAGGGGGAGAGTAAATGGGAGTATGTAGTAAGGTGTATATAGGCTTATGTGTGACAGACTGACTTGATTTGTAAACTTTCACTTAAAGCACAATAAAAATTATTAAAAAAATGTGTACTGTTAAATGAGAATATAGTTTGTTCTGTAAACCATCTAAAGTACAATAAAAAATTGCAAAAAAAAAAAAAAAAACACTCCAACAGAAAAGCTTTCCTTTGCATTGTATGCTCTTTGGTGCGTAGCTACCCCAGGACTTGAGTTTTCTGGGATTATCCCCCAAAATAAACATAAAGAAGTGGAGGATACCTTAGTTTGAGAGTGTCTTTGTTATCTAGTGCTGCTACAACAGAAATACGACAAGTCGATGGCTTTAACGAGCATAAATTAATTGTTTCACACTTTAGGAGACTAGAAGTCCAAATCCAAGGTGTCAGCTTTAGGCGACGCTTTCTCTCTGTCTTAGCTCTGGAGGAAGGCCTTTGCCCCTTTTGAGCTTTTGCTCCTGGGCAATCTTCATGTGGCTTAACATCTGTCTTCCCCCATCTCTGTTCTGCTTGATTGTTTAATCTCTTTTATATCTCAAAAGAGATTGACTCAAGATACACTCTTCATGTCTTACTTATCTAGTGCTGTTATAACAGAAATACCACACGCTGATGATTTTAACAAACAGAAATTAATTCTTCCACAGTTTAGGAGGCTAGAAGTCCAAATTCAGAGCACCGGCTCAAGGGGAAGGCTTTCTCTCTCTGTTGAATCTGGAGGAAGATCCTTGTCTCTTCAGCTTCTGCTTCCTGGTTCCTTGGAGTTCTCCCTGTGTCTTGGTATCTATCTTACCCCATCTCTCTCTCCATTTCCTTGTTTAATCTCTTTTTATATCTCAAAAGAGACTGACTTAAGATATACCCTACACTAATCCTGCCTCATTAACATAACAAAGACTACCCATTCCCAAATGGGATTATAGGATTTACAACACATATTTTTTCGGGGGTACAAAATTGAATCCATAACATTTCACCCTTTGGCCCCCAAAATTCATGTCTTTGCCACATGCAAAATACATTCACCCCATCTCATCATCCTAAAAGCCTTAAAAAAAACTCGAAGTTCAAAATCTCATCTTCTGGATATTTTATATCAAATAAATGTGAGACTTTAAGTGTATTCCATCCTGTGAAATCTAGATTACAAATTATCCTTTTCCAAAGTACAATGGTGGAACAGGCACAAGGTAGACATTTCCATTACAAATGGGAGAAATTGGAGGGAAAGAAGGGATGAAGGTCACCAGCAAGTCCAAAACATGGCAGAACAATTTACATTAGCTCTCAAGTTTTGAAAATAATCCTCTGTTCTCTGAGACCATTGGGGCAATGACCTCACCTTCCAGACCCCGGGCATTGGCCACACTGTCTGGATTCTGAGTGGAGGTCCCTTTCCTCTGGGCTTCAGCTCCACCTTCCAAGCCCTCTGGGTTGGCTACTCTGCTCCCTCAGTTTTAGGCTGCCTCATTCTCCTAGTCCATCTGAGGGGTGACCCCACCTTCTCAGCCCCAGCAGGCCCTGTCCTTCTGCCCCATGGGCATTGGGCATGACAGCCCTGCTCTCTCAGCTTTGGGAAGCAGCCCCATCCCTCTGGCTCACCTTAAGGGCAGCCCACACTCTGGAACCCAGATTCAACTCTTTGAAACCTAGGAAGCTGTGACCCCACCCTCTGTGATCTAGGAGACCATGGCCCCACACTTTGAAACAGAAAAGGCCCTACTTCCCATGCTCCTTCCAACAGTTCTGCTTATAAATGAGTTGCTCCAGGGATAGTCATTTTCTTTTCTTGGAGGACAACAGATTTAGCTCCTTTTCCTGCCTGTAGAATTTCAAGAGGCAGACAACTTTTCTCTCCTTTCGTTCTTCCTCTGTCCCTTTCAGTCTAAGCTGATGGGTTTTCTGCTGTGGAAATTGGTTAGATCCATCTGTTACAGGCTTAATCACTTTAACAAAATATCAAGTAGTCACATCTTTGGTGAAGATTCTAGGACTCGTGTCTTTAGTTTGTACAACAGAATTTTCCAAATCTTTAACTTTTGTTTTCACTTTGCACACTTCATTTTTAAGTCCATATCTTTCCTCTCACATTTTACTGTATAAGTGTCAAGGAGAAACCACAAGGTCCCTTTAAGATCTTGCCTAGAAATCTTATCAGCCAGATATTCAAGTTCGTCACTTACAAGTTCTACCTTCCACCAAATATTTGAACATAATTCAGACAAGTTATTTGTCCAATCACATGTCCATCATTTTCCTTTAAATCCTCACCAGAAACATGTTTAACAGCCACATGTTCAGCAACATTCTGTTGCTGGTGCCATATGTACTCTCTAAGATAATAGAGATTTCTCTATAGCTCTCTTCACTTCCTTCTGAGCTTTCACCAGAATTGCCTTTGACGTCCTTAATTCTACCAACAGTCTCTTAAACGCAACCTAGACTTTTACTATTCAGTATCTGTTGCCATTGAGTCTATTTCAATTTATATCAGCCCTATAGAAGAGAATAGAACTGTCCCATACGGTTTCCAAGGAGTGGCTGGTGGATTCGAACTGCTGACCTTTTGGTTAGCAGCTGAGCTCTTAGCCACTGTGCCACCACATATCCATTACACACCTTAAAACTCTTCCAGCCTCTACCCATTACCCAATTCCAAAACTACTTCCACATTTTAGGTATCTGTTAGAGCATTACCCCACTCTTCCAGAACCAAATTCTGTCTTAGTTTTCTAGTGCTACTATAACAAAAATACCAATCAGAAATTTATTTTCTTACAGTTTAGGGGGCTAAATTCAGAGCATCAGCTCAAGGGGAAGGCTTTCTCTGTCAGCTCTGGAGGAAGGTCCTTGTCTCTTCAGTTTCTGCTTCCTGGTTCCTTGAAGATCTCCATGTGTCTTGGCACCTATCTTACCCCATCTCTCTTTCTGTTCCCTTATTTAATCTCTTTTTATATCTCAAAACAGATTGACTCAAGATATACCCTATGCTAATCTTGCCTCATTAATATAGCAAGGACTACCTGCCCCAAAATGGGATTATAATCACAGGCATAGAGGTTAGAATTTACAACACATATTTTTGGTGGACATAACTCAATCCATAACAGGGGGTTATACAAATTATCATATAGGTCACATAAGGACTACATTGGAAGAGGTCCTACAGTAGGTGAATGTTTATGAAGTATAGTTTCAAAGATACAGAGAGATGGCTTAATAAAAACATATATATACCCTACCTGTCTGAAATTCCTCCTTCATTCCCTACAGGTCTCTAATGGTCTAGAAACTCCCTTCTTACTGTGAGGAACTGGGGTTATTTAGAATGCAGACAAAGAGTCTGTTGTGTATTGAATTATGTCCCCCCAAAATGGGTGTTGTAAATCCTAACCTCTACGCCTGAGGTTATAACCCCATTTGGGAATAGGTTGTCTTTTGTTATGTTAACGGGCAAGATTAGTGTAGGGTATATTTTAAGTCAATCTCTTTTGACATATAAAAAGAGATTAAACAAGGGAACAGAGCGATGGGGTAAGATAGATGCCAAGATACATGGAGAACTCCAAAGAACCAGGAAGCAGAAGCTGAAGAGACAAGGATCTTCCTCCAGAGCCAACAGAGAGAGAAAGGCTTCCCCTCGAGCCAGTGCTCTGAATTTGGACTTCTAGCCTCCTAAACTGTGACAGAATTTCTGTTTCTTAAAGACATCTACTTGTGGTATTTCTGTTATAGCAGCACTAGATAACTAAGTCAGAACCTCACATCCAAAAATCTTTCCTGAAAGCCAAATTCAATAAAGAGAAAGAATAAAGCAGGGAACAAAGATGGGACATCATGGAGAAAAGGACAACTAGAACCATCTGTGAAAAACCTTACCATCTATTTATTCTTTTTTTTTTTTCAGGATGATGCTAAAAGTCTAAGTTAAAAAAAAATCAATAAAACTCAGCTTTCTACTAGGATATCATTTAGACACAGAAGAACATTAGGGTAATTAGGTCTGTAAACATAATTTAGAATCTGTCTTTTTTTTCTCTCTCTCTTTTTTTTTTTTTTGGTAGCAGCCTGCCTGTACGTTATTTTCCAAAGTTTCCATTGCTGAGATCAATGGATACATTGCCAAGGTTTGATCACTTGGCATTTTTTTAACCCAAACCACAGTCTCAAAGTAAATATTTCCTACATAGATCATTTAAGCCACAAATGAAAATGTAAGGCATAGCAGCAGGGAAAATATTGCTTTAAAGTTCCTTGGAAACCATACTGAATGAATTAGTGACTAAAGAATGCAGCTGGCAGGGGACACTTAAAAAGAGAGGGGAGGAAGGAGCAGTGTTTTACCATTTGCATCATTTTCAAGTTGTTACAACTCCAAACCCCAAAAGCTGTCTTTTTTTTTCCCATGATACCTAAGCCATTCTTCTGCTATTTAATGGACTTGTCAATTTCTATTCAGTAGTTTTCCAGAAACCACAGATAGGGAGAAAAGTGAACATATAGCCTTACAGTGTTTAGTTCCAAAGGAAACAAATCTGAAATAACTCATCAAACTCTACGTACTGTCGGGGCAAAACGTATGTAGGGACAACAGTTTTAACAATGTATTTTTTTTTCTGAATAAATTGTCTCTAGGTGACAGATAATTGTGCAGACCACATTAATGAGGCCACTAGGTTTTAAAAGTTGCTCCCTTCTCTCTTGATCAACTGATTCAGGCTGAACGTTTGGCTTCCAGGGAATAAGCCTCATTCAGCGACATTTACAGTTATTTTTTCCAAGCACAATCCGTAATTGCTCAGAGGAGAAAATGACACTTCTAGCTCTCCTGGTCACTTCATGTAATAAACATCCACTCCTTTTGGAGGACTGTTTTCTTTTCTCCCCTGCTGTGTGATGGATTGCTTTTGCGTGGCCTTTCTTTCCAAAGTCTTATAACTCCCACCCAAGTGATTGGGTGGAACTGTGAAAATAGGGTAATTGTGGCCCACCAAAGGGATTGATCAGTTTTGTCATACAACTGGGCTTGAAATGAGCCATCCCAGAGGCAGGAAGGAGAGGATTCCACCACCACCCAGGGAAGAACAGTAACAAGAAGAATGCATCCTTTGGACCCAGGATCCCTGTGCTGAGAAGCTCCTGGAACCAGGAGGCCAAGAGGGAGAGCTGTAACACTGAAGGCAGTGAGAAGCAGTGGCAGAAAAATGGTGGCCAGAGAGACCAGCAGGAGATGGCACAGTGGGCTCCCAGGCCATGGAGCAGGAAAGCTGAGTGCTTTTGGCTGCCTCCAGGTACTCCAGCTCATGGAGCTAGAGCTGAGCACCTTTGGACTGAGGCTTACTGGTGGAGCGGGGCACCTCTGGGTACTTATTGGCAGAGCTAAAAGAGCTTTGTAACACTTACCAAAGCAGGGCAGAGGCTGAGGGCCAGAGAGAGGTGTGTTTGCGAGCATGACTGGGAAGGGGCTGTCCTGATGGAAAAACTGTATCCTGAGCATTTCTGAACCTGGATTGTAACCTGTTACTTCCCTAATAAACCCCATAATCTTGAGTATTGTCTGTGAATTTTGTGAGGCCATTATCGAACCCAGCATAGAAGTAGAGAGTGATATGAGAGGGAACGTTGGTGTCAGAATTGGTAGTGATGGTGGAAAGAGGAAGCTTGTCTGACCTCTGCCTCATAGTAACCAGCCTTGGTGTGTTGATCTTGATTCCCCTTCCCTCTTGTGCAGTTAGCGGAGATCAGACATCTCCCCCATGCTGTTTTTACACCCTCTCTGAAAGCAACAATCAAATGAGAAACCATGGAGCAGTACTTTTCAAACAGCCCCTCCACCAATATCTGAACAGTAGAAAGTCACCTCTGGTCCTTTTGCTAACAAATGCAATGATTTCACAGATTCTCGGAGGGAAACACTAACTTGCAAGTTCAAAGAAAGCCTGGTCACTCATTCACTCAAGTATTCAGTCAGCATCTATTGGACAATGACTATGTGCCATAAAACTGTATTGGCAACCACTGAGGTGATGGGGGATGACAAAGTCCAGACTGTCTTTATGCAGTTAATGTACAAGACATGGCCGTGTTTTTGTCACTGGCATTTTTAAGAGATATTTGAGAAGTGGGAAACTTATAAATCAAGAATATGAAGACTTTAAATTACTATTATGACAACTGTCAATCATAAAGTCACATATGAAAAATAAAAATACCATAATACAACAACTACAAAAATGCAGGTACAGTAAAACTGTAATTAAGAGAAACATGAAAACCACACACCCAACATCAGTGATTTAATAACAACTAATGTTTATATCCTGGATTCAGTATACAAAACAGTCTATATACTTGCTTCCACCTCCATTACCATCTCCAGTTCTGATGACTGAAAACCTATGTTCAGAATAATGGCTGCGGTCCTGAAAAATCCTCAGTAAGCAAAAATTTGATCATTGCTACCAGATTATCTTGAATAAACCTAGAAATGTGTTTATCCAGCTTTCTAAGTTTAAAAAAAAAACTATTATAGTTAACTCTTAACCCATTGCTTTCAAGTCGATTCCGACTCATAGCACCCCTATAGGACAGAGTAGAATTGCCCCATAGAGTTTCCAAGCCTGTAATATTTACAGAAGCAGACTGCCACATCTTTCTCCCAAGGTGGCTTCAAACTGCCGACATTTTGGTTAGCAGCAGAATGCTTAACGACTGTACCACCAGGGCTCCTAGTAAGCTCTTAGTTAAACTCACATTGAAATTAATTAAACAGAACTCCTCTAATCCTCAAGCGTGTAAGGCCAACCAAGGCACATTAGGGGTATGATTGGATGCCACCCTGAACAGACTCCTGCCTAATCACAGCCAATACCCAGGCTCAGTCTCTGTATGGGCCATTATTCCGTCTTTGGAGTTAGGAACCTGAGAAGAGCTATTAAACTGCAAATGCTACTCAGAGGAATGGCCCATTAAATTATTAATCACCAATTAAATCTTTAGTGAAAATTAGTTAATCTGAATTGTCATTTATCATCTAACAAAACCCCAAGGAAATGTGACCTTGAGGGACCAAAGAGCTCTGGCTGAAAAAAGTCACCTAGATGAATTTGGTGCCTGGGGCATTGTCTAGAGAAGGAAGGTCCAGGCTCGTCATTGCAGTATGGGTTTTGCAAAAGAGTGACAGGGTTAGATGGGGTGGCAGGCAAGTCCAGGGCACAGGAAAGCTGTGAAGAAGGCTAATGTGGGATAATAAGTTGTTGAAAAGGAGGGGCTGTATCAGATTGGCACGACTTTAAAAAGTCTGAGGATGTCAAATACAGTGAGTATACAGGGAAAATAGAACTTTCGTATATTGCTGGTGGAGTTAAAAATGTATACAACCAATTTGGACAGTAATTGGTTAATGTTGAGTAAAATTGAAAATGTGCAAGCCCTATAATCCTGCAATTATACACTTGAGGTATATATTTTATGTATTTGCACGTTTGCAAGAACACTGATGTCAACATTGTTTTTAATAGCAAAAAAATTGGAAACAAAATTATCTAGTCAACTGGAGACAAGATAAATATAGTACATATGCATTATCTAATACTGAATGGTAGTTAAGGAAATTAACTATTTATATATTAGTAAGTATATATCTATACTTATAAGTCCTGTAAATAAGTATATGTCTAAAGGAGCCCTGGTGGCACAGTGGTTAAGAGTTCGGGTTCTAATCCACCAGCCACTCCTTGGAAACCCTATAGGGCAGTTCTCCTCTGTCCTATAGGGTCACTATAAGTCGGAATCGATTCAACAACAATGGGTTTGGTGTTTTTTTTTTTTTTTTGGTTTATATATGTAAAACAATAACATACACTGTCTTCTTTAATTTTGGCAATTAAAGAAACAACAAAATACACTATCTTGTGTCACTATTATTTCATAAATGAAAGTGTGTTTTTTAATAGAAACACTAAAAATGTGGGACAGACATAATCTTAGAACCTTAGAGGGCAGTGAGTTTGTGTTAATGGGGGAGGAGCAAGTCAGAAAATGAGGGTGGGAATGGTTGTACCACTTGAAAAATGTAACCAATGTCACTGAATTGTACATGTACAAAGGGTTGAATTGCTGTATATTTTGCTGTGTATGTTCTCAACAACAATAAAATTAAATTTAAAAATACAAAAAACAAAGACAATATGAATAAATATGGAATTTTGTTAAATATGAAATTTGTGTTAATGAAAACTCATAAAAACTTTTTTGTAGATTGCTGAAAATTTCATCAAAAAGTCGTGTTTGAAACAAACTGGAATGGATTGAATTGTGTCCCCCCAAAACGTGCGTCAACTTGGCTAGGCCGTGATTCCCAGTATTGAGGCAGGACTCAATCCTATAGGATTAGGTTGTATATTGAGTCAGTCTCTCTTGAACTATAAAAAAGAGAATCAAGTAGAGAAAAGGGGGACTTCATACCACCAAGAAAGAAGTTCCAGGAGCAGAGGTGTTCTTTGTACCAGGGATCCCGATGCTGAGAAGCTCCTAGATGAGGGGAAGATTAATGACAAGGACCTTCCCCCAGAGCTGACAAAGTGAGAAAGGCTTCCCTTGGAGCTGGGGCCCTGAATTCAGACTTCTATCCTCCTAGGCTGTGAGAGAATAATTTTTTCTTTGTTAAAGCCAATCTACTTGTGATATTTCTGCTATAGCAACACTAGATAACTAAGACACAAATACTACATGGGAAATAGTTTACTAAAAAAAAAGTGTTTATGTGAAATAATAATTTAACTGGGCTTGCTTATTATTTGCTAAATCTGGTATCCCTAAGCCTGGAAGCCATTGACAGAACACGCTCAGATCTTCAGATGCTACCAAATTACACATACTACATTCTATATACTACTATGTGCCCTTAAGGCTACTGTGAAGCCTGCTGTTTGGCAAGGACCAGTTATCTGCTTCTCCTGATTTCCAAACATGACTTAATGCAGGGCTCTGTACAGCTGGTGATGTCTAAAAGACATTTATTTTAGGGATGTGGATGCCTGCGTTTTGCATAACTGACTTTGTGCCCAACTTCTCTGCCCAAACTCAAAATCTGCTTCATAGATACTATATGTATAGAGGTTTTCCTTAATAAGTCCTCACTACAGCCCTTAGACAAGCGTGGGGTTGGTATCTCATTTTGGAAATTGTAATTATTTGCTCTGATATCCTATACAGAATTCTTAGGAGTTCATTGTACATGTTGTAATTATTCCAATTTTAATTTAAATTATGAAAGAAAGATGAAGGAAAATCAACATTCCTTTTTAGCTTTCTTTCTCTTGATTTGCATACCATGATTTGTTGTGTAAAACCCAACTATTCTATTACTGTTGTAAATGTTTTTCTTTAAAATGGTGAGAAAAAGTAAGAGTTTATTTCCACTTGAACAGCCCAGATTTTTCTAGCCATCATGTCAATCCCTATGATATGATTGCCTATTTACAAAAGTACTGAGGAAACTCAAAAAGAATAGTTTAAACTCAAATAGACTGAAAACAACCATTTCAATTTTCAAGCCTTCTGAGTGGCTCCTATATTTTACCACAAGGGGGCGTATGAGGATAAAATACAAGAATAAATTTATAAAAGGTCTTTGATTTAAAAAAAAAAAAGCGCAGTTGTTTTTAAACTGTTTAAAAAGATGATTTATTTCACCATGGCTGTGTTTATTTTGTTAAACACAGTTTCACTGAACATTAAAAAAAAAAGAAAGAAAGCAAACCCGTTGCCATCGGGTCGATTAGAGCTTAAAAAAAAAAAAAAGAGCTTAGAGCTGGCTAAATATTAAATCATTCCATATTCTTCCCTGAATTTGGAGCAGAGAAAATGGCTGTGTTGTTTTCTGAAACAGCTTAGTACTCTTGATTTGTTGAATGAAGAAAAGAGCTAACAAGAACGCTCCTGCAACTGTCACTTTAATAGGCAGGTATTTCAGGGTAGACAACACCTTTTGTGAAATTGAGAGTCTTAAGGAAACTGACCATAGGTGGGAGATGTTTTTCCACTTCACTTTTTCATACAGTGCAGATATTTTTTCACTTCATAAAGGTTCTTTTCAAGTATTTCTTTTGAAAATATTTAGCCTTTAATTGCTATATTAATAATACAAATCTCTACTCTGTAGATCATCATCTTCTCTCTCTCACACACACACAGAATGAACCAAAACTTGTTTTTCTCAATGGAAGTATGAACAACTTTATGCGAAACAGATATATGCAAGCAATATTTTTCATAAATTTCATAAAGGGGCATTACCTTTAAGTCTAAACTATTTACCACAATTCCTCAAAGAGAAAATATTTTTTAAAGGGGGAAGGAGAAAAAGAAGTGACAACCAAGCAAAACAGCAATTCAAAGTGGAAAAAATATTTCAGCAACTTTAAAAGCAGATATTTCCCAAGTGAAATATGTTCCATTTGAAATATTATACAAGCCAAAATTCAAGCAAATGGTTTTCAACTTTAAGTGAAAAAAGTTGGAACCAAATTTGGACGTCTATTTCACATTTCAGCCAGCCCAGTATGAAAGTTTGCAGCAGTTTTTTTTTTTTTTTTTTTTTTTAGTAAGGGATGTGGGGAACAGGAGCTAAAGTTTTGAAGGGGTTCCATACAAGCATAAGACAAAAATAAATATTTCAAACCTATAGCTCATTCATATGAAGGATGTGGAGGCTAAAGCAGTTATGAACTGCCATGTTGATGTTCTCCTTGTGTCACTTTTATAACTTAAATTAGAAATATTACAACATATACAGTGAGCTCCCAAAACATTGTGTATTGAAAGCCGGAGCAAATGTTACTTTCCAAAACTATTTGCTCTAATTTATAAAATGCATTCCTGTGTGCTCTAAGCTCTTTTTAAGTATGTTGGCCCATTTCATTATCACCAATAGTTTAGAGAGTGTGGAAATACTGTCTTCTATGCTAAAAAGCTATCTATTGACTGAGTTCATTCATGCATTTATTCAGCAAATATTTATAGATTGTCTACTATGTGCCAGGCAACTATGCTTTGGAAAAAAATGCAAAGAATATGTCATGATATCTATGTGGGAGAAGCTTTTGCTTAGTTGGGAGGAGAACAAACACAGAACCAAGAAAGGTTAAATCATGGTACATACAAATAAGATATAACACGGAACATCCAAAACAGACAGTACACGCCTTTAGATTTAGAGATGGTTGTTGTTGTGTTGTTGTTAGGTGCCTTCCAGTCAGTTTTGCCTCACAGCAACCCTATGTACAACAAAAACACTGCCTGGTCCTGTGCCACCCTCATGATCATTGTTATGCTGGATCCCATTGTTACAGCCACTGTGTCCATCCATCTCGTCAGGGGTCTTTCTCTTTTTTTGCTGACACTCTACCTTACCAAGCATGATGTCCTTCTCCAGAGATTAGTGCCTCCTGATAACATGTCCAAAGTATGTGAGACGAAGCCTCCCATTCTAGCTTCCAAGGAGAACTCTGGCTGTATTTCTTCCAAGACCTACTTTTTCGGTCTTCTGGCAGTCAGTAGTATATTCAGTATTCTTCGCTAACACTGTAATTGAACGGCATCAATTCTTCTTCGGTCTTCCTTATTCTATGTCCAGATTTGCATACATATGAGGCAAATGAAAATATTGCAGCTTGGGTCAGGAGAACCTCAGTCCTCAAAGTGACATCTTTGATTTTTAACACTTTAAAGAGAATTTTTGCAGCAGATCTGCCCAATGCAATCCTGACTGCTGCTCCCATGAGCATTGACTGTGGATCCAAGTAAAATGAAATTCTTGACAACGTCAATCTTTTTTCTATTTATCATGATATTGCTTATTGGTCCATTTGTGAGGATTTTTGTTTTCTTTATGTTGAGGTATAATCCGTACTGAAGGCTGTAGTCTTTGGTCTTCATCAGTAAGTGCTTCAAGTCCACTTTCAGCAAGCAAGGTTGTGTCATCTGCATATCGTAGGTTGTTAGTGAGTCTTCCTCCAATCCTGATGCTCCATTCTTCTTCGCATAGCGCAGTTTCTTGTATTATTTGCTCAGTATACAAATCGAATAAGTATGGTGAAATGACACAATTCTGAAGCACACTTTTCTTGATTCAAAACCATGCAATATTCCCTTGCTTTGTTTGAACCACTGCCTCTTGGTCTGTGTACAGGTTCCACATGAGCCCAATTAAATGTCCTGGAATTCCCATTCTTTACAATGTTATCCATAATTTGTTATGATCCACACAGTCGAATATATTTGCATAGTCAATAAAACACATGTAAACATCTTTCCGGTATTCTCTGCTTTCAGCCAGGATCCATCTGACATCAGCAATGATATCACATCCTCTTCTAAATCTGGCTTGAATTTCTGCCAGTTTCCTGTCTATGTACTCCTGGAACCACTTTTGAGAATGATCTTCAGCAAAATTTTACTTGCACGTGACATTAATGATATTGTTCGATAATTTCCACATTCTGCTGGATTACCTTTCTTTGGAATGGGCATATATATGGATCCCTTCCAGTTGGTTGGCGAGGTAGCTGTATTCCAGATAGACAAGTGAGCACCTCCAGCACTGCATCTCTTTGTTGAAACAGCTCAGTTGGTATTCTATCAATTCCTGGAGCCTTGTTTTTCGCCAATGCCTTCAGTGCAGCTTGGACTCCTTCCTTCAGTACTGTAGGTTCTTGATCATTTGCTACCTACTGAAATGGTTGAACATCGACCAAATATTTTTGGTACAGTGATTCTGTGGATTCCTTCTATCTTCTTTTGATGCTTCCTGTGTCATTCAATATTTTGCCCGTAGAATCCTTCAATATTGCAACTCAAGGCTTGATTTTTTACTTCAGGTCTTTCAACTTGAGAAATGCTGAGCGTGTTCTTCCCTTTTGATTTTCTAACTCTAGGTCTTTGCACATTTTGTTCAAATACTTTGTCTTCTCAACCTGACCTTTGAAATCTTCTGTTCTGCTCATTTCTTGTATTCGCTTTAGCTACTCTATGTTCAAGAGCAAGTTTCACAGTCTCTTCTGACATCCATTTTGTTCTTTTGTTTCTTTCTTGTTGATTAAATTGATCAGACAGGCAATAAATATGCACTGATAATTACTGGTGATTGAAATGCGAAATTTGGAAACAAAGACGAAGGGTCAGTAGTTGGAAAATATCACATTGATGGTAGAAACAACACTGGAGATCTCATGATAAAATTTTGCAAGGCCAATAACTTATTCATTGCAAATACCCTTTTTCAACAACATAGATGGTAACTATACACGTGGACCTCACCTGATGGAAAACAGGAATCGAATCGACTCCATTCGTGAAAACAGACGATGAGAAATCTCACCTGATTTTGGAGATCATCTCAAGAATAGATTTCACACTTTGAATACCAGTGACCAAAGACCAGATGAGTTGTGGGAAGACATCAAGGACATCATACATGAAGAAGGCAAAAGGTCATTAAAAAGTCAGGAAAGAAAGAGATGGTTGGGGAGGGGCAATTAGTGAGCATATAAAGTGGATTGGCAGAGAGAAAGGAGCTGAGTATTTCAGTTAACCAGACAGGTATGAACAAATTAGTAAAAGAGATGAACATTTGGATAGTTCTGTCAGTGACAGAGAATAGACCAGTCTGGCAGAACTGGAGACTTAATGTTGAGAAATAAGAGGCAATAAAATTGGAATGATGAGTGCATGCAAGATAGCTGTGAGAAATGGCTGACACACTTTATCTTATAGAAAATGGAGTAACATTTGAGAATTTGGGGCAGAGCAATGGAATAGTAAAAAAAAAAAATGTTTAGAGAAGATAAAGCTGGCAGTGCTTGACAGAGTGAACTGGAAGAAAGAAGTATTGGAGACTGTTGCAATAATTCATAGGCGAGATATGGACTTGGACAAAAATGATAAAAAAAAGAAAATTATATTGTGAGAGCTAATTAAACATTCATTCATATTATTGGAATAGAAGCACCATAGGAGTTGTTCTCTGGGTCAACCTTTCCTTTTCTCGGAGGACAACAGATGTGGGCAGCCAAGTAACTCCACAATCCAGGAAACTTCCTAGAATTCCAGGAATCTGACAGCTTTTCTTCATTCTGTCCTGTCTCTTGCCCCTTCAGACTAAGCTGACAGTATTTCTACTGGGATGGCAGATTGGATTCATAGGTCATATGCCTAAACTCTTTAGCAACTAATTGTCTAGCCATACCCATGGTGTCATCTCCATAACATGATTTCTTAATTTTTACAATAGAATTTTTAAAACCTTCAAGTTCTGATTCCCTTTTGCGCAGTTCATTTCTTAATTTACCTTTTTACTCTCGCATTTTGCTGTTGGCCACAAGAAGAAGCCAGGCTGCACCTTTGAGATTTTGCTTAGAAATCTCCTCAGCTAAATATTCAAGTTCATCATTTAGAAATTCTACCTTCCACAAAACATTCAAACATAATTCAGCCAAATTCTTTACCACTTTATACCAAGGATGATCTTTCCTCCAATAACATATTCAATGTTTCCTTTTAAAACCTCACCAGAGGCATATTTAACATTCACATTTCTAGCAACATTCTCTTCGTGATGATAGAAACTTCCCCCTCACCTCTCCTTCCTTCTTTCTGAGCCCTCATTTAAATCACCCTTAATGTTCGTAGTTCTACCAATAGTATCTTCAAGGCAATCTAGGCTCTTCCTATCAAGCTCGTCAAAACTCTCCAGCATTTACCGATTACCCAATTCCAAAAGCTACTTACACATTTTTACGTATCTATTACAGCAGCACTCTACTTCCCAGTACCAAAAGCTATATTATTTTCCTAGGGATGCTGCCTTAATAAAATAGCACAAAGTGAGTGGCTTTTGTTGCCTCAGTTTTGGAGGTGAGAAATTTAAAATCAAGTTATCAGTTGTGTCAATTTGTTCTGAAAGTTGTGAGAGAAGAACTGTTCCATGCCTCTCTCCCAGCTTCTGGTTTCTGCTATCAATCTTTGTTGTTCCTTTTCTGCTTTTAGTTATATCTTCACAAGGTATCTTCCCCCTGTTTGACTCTGTCTCCATGTCTGTTTTCCTATTTTATAAGATAGCACTCAGAAGAGAATAGGACCTCCCACTCTGATATGACCATATTATCTGATAACATTTTCAAAGAAATACTCTGTTTCCAAACAAGATCACATTCATAGGTAAAAGGGTTAGGATTTCATCATATCTATTGGGGGAAACGATTCATTTCATAACACTAGTTAACACTAATATTTCTCTTTTCTTAAAATGGGAAATATAATCTGGTTTATGATACAATTTTATTTATATCAAAGGCCTATTTTAAGGATTAAATAAGATAAGGGAACTGAAGTACCTAGCGGTAACTACACTACTAGGATACATCTGAAATTTCTTTGAATACAGTTAATATTTTTATATAGTAGTCCATATAAATATTCTTCATGATCTAGAACTAAACCCTCAGGATCAACAAGAACTGACCTCTTTGCCCAACTGTACCTGCTTAAATGCAGAACTATGTACCAGATAGATTCAGTGGTTTCTTTTAGTACTAAGATCTCATATTCTATGAATTATTTGCACTAAAACAGAAGACTACCACTCATCTGCCAGATTGTCATACTGTGGTGGCTTGTGCATTGCTCTGATGCTGGAAGCTATGCCAGTGGTATTTCAAATACAAGCAGGGTCACTCATGGTAGACAGGTTTCGTAGGAGCTTCCAGACTAAGACAGACTAGGAAAAAGGACTTAGTGGTCCACTTCTAAAAAATTCGGCAAATGACAAGCTTATGTAGGAAGATGCACCCCTCAGGTTGGAAGGCACTAAAAATATGACTGGGGAAGAACTGTCTGCTCAAAGTAGAGTTGACCTTAATGACATGGATGGACTACAGATTTCAGGACTTTTCTTTGCTGATGAGCCACAGCTCAAAATAAGAAGAAACTGCTACAAATATCCATTAATAATTAGAATGTGGAATGTACAAATTATGAATCTAGGAAAATTGGAAGTTAAGAAAAATGAAATGGAGCACGTAAAGATTGATATCCTAGGCATTAGTAAGCTGAAATGGACTGGTATTGGCCATTTTGAATTAGACAATCATATGATCTATTATGCAGAGAATGACAAATTATAGAGGAATGAATGCTTTCATCATCAAAAAGAACATTTCAAGATCTATCCTGAAGTACAATGCTGTCAAGGATAGACTATATCCATACACCTACAAGAAAGACAAGTGAATATGACTATTATTCAAATTTAGAAGTCAACCACTAATGCCAAATATGAAGAAATTAAAGATTTTCAACAACTTCTGTACTCTGAAATGTATCAAACATGCAATCAAGATGCATTGATAAATACCAGTGATTCGAACACGTTAGTTGAAAACAAAGAAGAAGAATCAGTAGTCTGAAAATATGGTCTTGGTGATAGAAGTAACACCAGAGATCGCATGATAGAATTTTGCAAGCCCGTCGACTTATTATTCCCAATACATTTTTTTCAACAACATAAAAAGTGACTATATATGTGGACTTCATTGAATAGAATACACAAGAATCAAATCCAGTACGTCTGTGGAAAGAAATCATGGAGAAGCTCAGCATTATTGGTCAGAGCAAGGCCAGTGGCCAGCTACTGAACAGACCATCAGTTCCTCATAAGCAAGTTCAGGTTGAAGTTGAAAAAAATTAAAACAAGTCCATGATACCAAAATGTGACCTTGGGTATAACAGAAAACCAAACAAAACCCATTGCCATCAAATTGACTGCGACTCATAGTGACCCTATAGGACAGAGTAGAACTGCTCCCATAAAATTTCCAGGGAGCAGCTAGTGGATTCAAACTGCCAACCTTTTGGATAGCAGCCAAGCTCTTAACCATTATGTCATCAGGGCTCCAATTTTGAGTATACCCCTCTTAAATTTAGAGACCATCTCAAGAATAGATTTGAAGCATTGAACACTAATGACTGAAGACCAGGCGAATTGTGGAATCACATCAAGGACATTATACATGAAGAAAGCAAAATGTCATTAAAAAGACAGGAAAGACAGAAAAAAACAAAGCGGATGTTGGTAGATACTCTGAAACTTGCTCTTGAATGTAGAGTAGCTAAAACAAATGGAAGAAATGATGAAGTAAAAGAGATGAACAGAAGATTTCAAAGGGCAGCTCCAGAAGACAAAGAGTATTAGGATAAAATGTGAAAAGAACTTGAATTAGAAAACCAAAAGGGAAGAACATGCTCAGTGTTTCTCAAGCTAACTGAAGAAAAAAAATCAAATCTTGAGTAGCAATATTGAAGGATTCTGTGGGCAAAATATTGAAAGACACACGAAGCAAAAAGAAGATGGAAGGAATACACAGAGCCACTGTACCAAAAAGAATTATGGCATTCAACCTTTTCAGGAGGTAGCATAAAATCAAGAATGGTGGTATTGAAGGAAGTCCAAGCTGCACTGAAAGCACTGGCAAAAAACAAGGCACCAGAAATTGACAGAATACCAATTGAGGTGTTTCAACAAATGAATGCAATACTGGATAGGATTTTGGAAGACATCTATATGGCCAACTGACTGGAGGAAATCCATATTTGTGCTAATTCCAAAGAAAGGTGATCCAACAGAATGTGGAAATTTTTGAATGATAACATTAATATCACACACAAGTAAAAATTTGCTGAAGATAATTCAAAAATGATTGCAGCAGTACATCGACAGAGAACTGACAGAAATTCAAGACAGACTCAAAAGAGGACTTGTAACCAGGGATACCATTGCTAATGTCAGATCGATCTTGGCTGAAAGCAGAGAATATACGAAAGATGTTTACCCTTGTTTTATTGACTACGCAAAGACATCTGACTCTGTGGATCATAACAAATTATGGATAATATTGTGAAGAATGGGAATTCCAGAACACTTAATTATGCTCATAAGAAACCTATACTTAGTCCAAGAGGCAGTCCTTGGAACAGAACAAAGGTATACTACATGGTTTAAAATCAGGAAAGGTGTGCATGAGGTTTATATCCTTTCATCATACTTATTCAATCTGCCTGCTGAGCAAATAATCTGAGAAGTTGGACTATATGAAGAAGAATGCAGCATCAGGATTGGAGGAAGACTCATTAACAACCTGAGATATGCAGATGATACAACCTTGCTTGCTAAAAGCTAAGAGGACTTGAGGTACTTTCTGATGAAGATCAAAGACTACAGTCTTCCATATGGATTACACCTTAACATGAAGAAAACAAAAATCCTTACAACTGGACCAATAAGCAACATCATGATAATTGGAGAAAATACTGAAGTTGTCAAGAATTTCATTTTACTTGGATCCACAACCAATGCCCATGGAAACAGCAGTCAAGAAATCCAAAAACGTATTGTATTGGGCAAATCTGCTGCAAAAGACTTCTTTAAAGTGTCGAAAAGCAAAGGTGTCAACTTTGAGGACTAAGGTGCACCTGACTCAAGCCATGGTATTCTCAATCACTTCATATACATGCAAAAGCTGGACAACGAATAAGGAAAAATGAAGAAGAAGAATTGATGCCTTTGAATTACGGTTTTGATGAAGAATATTGAATAAACCATGGACTGCCAGAAGAACAATAAAGAAAAATCTGTTTTGGAATAATTACAGCCAGAATGTTCCTTAGAAGTGAGGATGGTGAGACTTTCTCTCATGTACTTTGAACTTGTTATCAGGATGGACAAGTCCCTGGGAATGACATTATGCTTGGTAAGATAAAGGATAAGTGAAAAAGAGGAAGACCCTCAATGAGATAAATTGACACAGTGCCTTTAACAAAGGTCTCAAGCGTAACAATTGTGAGGATGGTGTATGACAGGTCTATATTGTCTTAAAGAATACGTATGGGGCCAGCAACAGAATGCTGATAAAAATGTGGAGGTTTTAAAAGGAAATGATAAACATGTGATTAAACAAGGGAGGAAGGATGACGCTTTTATGCAGTAGCAAAGAACTTGTCTGAATTATGTTCAAATATTTGGTGGAAAGTAGAACTTGTAAGTGATGAACTTGTATATTTGCCTGAGAAGATTTCAAAGCAAAATCACAAGATCTTAAAAAGGGTGCATCATTTCTCCTTGCCACTTAGAGTAAAACATGAAAGAGATGTAGTTAAAAATAACTGTGCAAAATGAAAACAAAACTTTAAGATTTGGAAAATTCTGTTGTACAAATGAAGGAAAAGTGTTCTAGAATGTTCACCAAGGACTTGGTTACACGATCTTTTTTTAAAGAGATTAAGCCCTTGACTGATGGATCTAACCATCTACCACTGCAGAAATCCCATCAGCTTAGACTGAAGGGGATAGAGGCAGGATGAAAGGAAAGAAATTTGCCTGCCTCTTGGAATTCTACATGCAGGAAACAGGCCAAAGGTGCTACATCTGTTGTCCTTCAAGAAAAGTAAAAGACCATCCCTGGAGCAACTCAGAGATCATCAGAACTATTGGAAGGAGCAAGGGAAGAGTGGCTGCCTTGGTTTCAAAGGGTGAGGTCATGGCCTCCTGGATTTCAAAGGATGGGGTCATGGCCTCCTAGGTTTCAAAGAGAGACCTTCACCAATTCAGTTCCAGAGTGTGGGTTTGTGATTCATGAGTGCCAGGGCGTTGGAACCTATGCCCAAAGCTGAGGGGTTAAGGATGACATGCCCAAGGGACAGAAGAATGGGACCTGCCCTGCTGTGACAAGGAGGTGGTGTCACCACTCAGATGGACTAGGAGAATGGGGCTGCCCAAAGCTGAGGTAGCAGAGTTGCCACCCCAGTGGACCTGAAAAGTGAGGCTGAAGCCCAGGGCTGAGGGGCCTCCACCCAGAATCTAGAGAGCATGGCCAACACCCAGAATCTGGAGGACAAGTCCCTTGCCCAAAAGATCTCTAAAAACAGAGGATTATTTTCAAGTCTTGAGAGCTAATACAAATTGTTCTTCTGGGTTTTGGACTGCTTGGTGCCCATTATCCCTTCTTTCCCTCCAATTTCTCTCATTTGTAATAGAAATGTCTACCTTGCACCTGTTCTACCATAGTACTTTGGAAGCAGGTAATTTTTATTCTAGATTTCACAAGTTCAAAAATATCTCATATGGATGGCTTTAACAGGCAGAATTTTATTTTATTACAGTTTAGGATATGAAAAGTCTGAATTCAGAGTGCCAACTGTATGAGAGGCCTTTCTCTTTCTGTCTGCTCTGGAGGAAGGCCTTGTCTCTTTTTCTTTTGAACTTCCACTCCTGGGCAGTCTTCATGTGGTTTCACATTTCCTTTACCCCGTCTCTGCTTGGTTCTCTATGCCTAATCTGCTGTTTTTATATCTCAGATATGATTGGCTTACAACATGCCTTTCACTGACATGGCTTCTTACCATAACAAAGAAAATCTATTCCAAATGAGATTATAACCACAGTCCTAGGGGTTGGGATTTACAACACGTATTCTTGGGGGAAACAATTCAATCCACAACATGTATATTATACAATATTTCATGCCTAATAAATTTTTATTAATCTAAGAATTTATTTTAACAAGGAGTACATTTCCATGGTTGTCTCTACAGTAGAAACACGGAACCTGTTGATGTCTTTGGGGATTTCGCTTAATACCATTATATGGAATAAAGTCAGTCTCCATGCTGTTACAATTTGACCCAGGAGCAGTAGATGATAATGAAACACATAATAACTGAAAAGTACCCATTTGGCCTTCCTAATGTGATCATTATCAATATATTCTGCCGTTATCCTATGATCTAGACACCAGTATCAATTATTTATATATAATGTATGGCAGCAATATTTGCTATTTTGGGACCTTGCATGACTCCCAGATCTCCAATACCTCAACACTTTGAGAAGCTAAGACTCTTAATGCTGCTATAAGTTAACCCAAATGGGGGCCAAATTCTTC
The DNA here is from genome assembly GCF_024166365.1 of Elephas maximus indicus. NCBI lineage: Eukaryota > Metazoa > Chordata > Mammalia > Proboscidea > Elephantidae > Elephas > Elephas maximus. Next base: position 87,886,670 of record NC_064846.1, read on the forward strand.
AAAATACTTACGAGAAGGTGAGAGCAAATTTATGTGACTGTTCTAAGCAGCCTGGCCTTTACCAAGAAGACTTCTATCCATATACTATGGAGCCTGAACAGCTCTAGAGACAAAAGAAATGCTGAAGGAAAAAATAACTTGAAATACGGGTATGTTCCTGAGTTATCAATCATGCTACTCTACCAGCACTGTCATCTGACGATAATAGAAAATATTTTATCGCTTGGAAGGTGGGGGAGCCAGGGATGTGAATTAATCTGATGACCTTTAAAATGTTTCTGACCTGAGATTAGAAATGTGAAAGACTCTAGGATTCTAAAACATATTGTGCTCTGACCCTTTGAAGATGAATGAGCAACAGTGAATGAAAACGTACAATGAATGCTAGAGGTGTACAGTATGTATTTCCATGTAAATAGAAATACTGCAGTTCCATTAATTCACTGTTCTCCAACTAGGTATTTTAATGGGCAAGCCTACAATTTTCTCACCAGAGAAAAGCAAAGTTTTCAAGCCTTTTTTTCCCTAACCTAGCAACTGAGGTGAGGCCATGGGGAGATAGCCACAAATTTAAGATGTACCCTCAATGGAATAAGCTCTCCAAACTTATGCTGGTGAAGCAGCCTGTGGATCACTATGGAGCAGCTCTGATTGACTATATGGCATGTTCTTTGTCCTTCAAGGTAAGAGGCATTTTGTGTAATGTGGATTTAGAAGAATATTCTCTGGGTGACTTTAGGTAAATCACTTTTTCACTGGGCCTAAATCTCCAAAGGGGTTACTGGGAAATCTCCAAATTTGTCTTGTGTAAGACAAATAGGAAAAGAAGGAAGAGGAGAAGTCCAAGCAAGAAAGAAGAGAATAATAAATAAAGACAGAAAAAACACTTCCCTACTTAGGTTTGTGAAACATTGGTTAAAATGGTTCAGGCACTTCTTAAACAGTTTTAAGGGGCTGTAACAGATAAATGTAAGGTATGCGGGGACTTAAAGATTTCCAGGGGCTTTCTGTAAAGGGAATATATTCATTTGCATGTACTTTGACTTGTGACATTCAACAATAGTACCATATTCTCTTTACTAAGAACCAACCTAAGATTTCTATCTTGGTAAAAAACCAGTTAAATGACTCAAGTGCACTTTGAGACACTGAACTATGGACTTATTTTTGGAGGTACATAAGTTCCTAAAATCACCCCTGTAGTCAAGACAGACTAGGAACAAAAGCCTGGCAACATATTCCCAAAAATCAGCCAATAAAAGCCATATGTATCACAATGGTCCAATCTCCAACTGATCATGAAGATGGGTGCAGGACAGGGCATTTAGTTCCATTGTGCATTGGGTCATCATGAGTTGGGGTGGAGCTGAGTCAACAGCAGCTCAAACAGCAACAGTCAATATGTATTAAAGTAGGGAAAGCAGAGAATGAAGGTGTTCATCAATTTTTCAAGACCCACTACACTAGAATTCTCTATATTATCAACATTGATTTTTGGGATTGGATAATTCTTTGTTGTAGAGGCCTATTTTGTGCATTGTAGGACACTTAGCAACATCTCCGCCCTCTACCAACTACATGCCAGTAGCACCCATTTCCCAAGTGTGACAACCAAAATTGTCTCCAGATATTGCCAAATGTCCCCTGAGTAATCCCGAATTCAGAACCACTGCTCTGAACCTAAGGTATTATTGCCCTAAACCTAAAACTCTGAATTATCAGTGTTTTACAGCTGAAAGGGACCCTAGAAATAATTCATTCCCCTCATTTTAAAAAAATGAGGAAACTGATGCTCAAAGAGAGGAAGGGATTAGAAATTATTTAGGAATAGAAATTCTAAATTTAAATACCACCTTCAAATCATGATCCTATTTCTTCATCTCCATTTCCATCCTGTTTGCTCTGACTTATCCATTATTTAATTTGTCTTCCTGTTTCAGTTGACTTGTGCATCCCCAATTTTCTCTTGGATCAAATCTTCAAGCTCCTGCTAGAATCCATTCAGCTGTGGGTTATAAATTCCAAGTGTCACGCAAGAGCGGCCGACTGTAATAAGAAACCCAGAGAATCCTAGCAAAACTAAGAGAGAAATATATTATCAATTGAAAATATATTTGAAACTTTTCCCCAGACTTCTACGTAAGATTAAGATGGTCAGTAATTCTTTAATGTTCTCAGTGCTCTCTCCCACCTCCAAACTCCTGAAAACTTTTAAAAGTTTTTCTTTTTTTTCAACTTAAGAAATAGCTAGTCTAAGCAAGTTCAAATCAAAATATTATTTCATCGCATTGATGGAGGAGGAAGGAAATTGAACAGCCATATACAGTTTAAAAAAGCAAGGTTTAGAACCTGAAATCAGCTAATGAAAAGAGAAATACGTGTGTGCTCATCTCAAGAAGCTCAACATAACTCTGTTACAAAACCCAGTTTGGATAACAGTAAGAAAGCTGAATTGAGCGATGTGTGAAAAACAATTTTGGATACTGAGAAGGTTGTACTGGAGTTGATGTTTTATAATATGGGCTGTCTTCAATTTCTTCCCTTTTGTGCAGAGAGGTATGTGGAGATATACTTGACTCTTATTTAAAAAGCTGTTATTAAAACAATCATTTTAGCTAAGTACTTGCCATTAATATCAGTACTATTTTTATTATTAGCCTTATCATGACTAGCAAAAGATTTTATAAATATCCATTTTACTAGATACTATTTTATTTTAGAGCAGTATTTAAGGTGCTGAGAAATACATACTTTAAGCATACATACTTTAACGTGGTTTCTATAAATTTGTAATGATGCAACTGTCACAAAGTCCATTGAAACCTGGTAATTAAAAGACTTTCTAGAATCCCTTTGTTGTTTAGCTAGCTATGTAGTTAAACTTATACTAAATTGTCTCATGTCCTCTACAACCACCAACTCTATCCACACACATACACAAGCCACTCTACCCCTTTTATTACTAAATTTTTATTTAAAAAATTATGCTATGTGTTTTCACTAATTATGGCATGCCATTGCAAAGGCCAATTCAAAATTTTTTATATAAGTTATGGATTTTGAGATATATAGACTGATAAAAAGACAGGGAACAGAGGGGCCCCCAAATCTGCAATTCACATAAACAAATTAAAGTAACAAAAAAAAATTTTTTTTTAAAGTGACAAGGTAACAAGAAATGGGCCAGGGTGCAGAAACAAAGCCATTCCCCAGAACAGTGGAGCAAGGTATCAGAAAACAGCCCAGAAACTTCCTTAAGATTGTCTTTCGGAAGCAGCTGGATGAAACCAGCCCCAAGAACGTGAGCAGAACATCCACGTGACCGCTGTGTGATCTTCCACCAGGGGTAGTGAGGGGCTGCAGCCGCAGCTGGAGAATCGAGCTGTGACCCCCCCGTAATAAGTCCTGCTACAAATCCCAGCAAGTTTCAGAGTCTCCTCTGATATCCACCTTGGTCTTTTCTTTCTTTCCTGTCTTTTCAATGACCTTTTGCTTACTTCATGGATGATGTCCTTGATGTTATTCCACAACTCGTCTGGTCTTCGGTCACTAGTGTTCAATGCATCAAATCTATTCTTCAAATGGTCTCTAAATTCAGGTGGGATATACTCAAGGTCATATTTTGGCTTTCGTGGACTTGCTCTGATTTTCTTCAGTTACAGCTTGAACTTGCATAATTGATAATCTGTTCCACAGTTGGCCCTGGCCTTGTTCTGACTGATGATATTGAGCTTTTCTATCATCTCTTTCCACAGATGTAGTCAATTTGATTGTGTGTGTTCCATCTGACAAGGTCCATGTGTATAGTCCCTGTTTATGTTGGTGAAAGAAGGTATTTGTGATGAAGAAGTCGTTGGTCTTGCAAAATCCTATCATTCAATCTCTGGCATTGTTTCTATCACCAAGGCCATATTTTCCAACTACTGGTCCTTCTTCTTTGTTTCCAACTTTTGCATTTCAATTGCCAGTAATTATCAATGCATCTTGATTGCAAGTTCGATCAATTTCAGACTGCAGCAGCTGATAAAAATCTTCTATTTCTTCATCTTTGGCCCTAGTGGTTGATGTGTAAATTTCAATAATAATCATATTAACCGGTCTTCCTTGTAGGTGTATGGATATTATCCTATCACTGACAGCTTTGTACTTCAGGATAGACCTTGAAACGTTCTTTTATGAAGAGGAACAGGGCACCAGGATTGGAGGAAGACTCATTAACAACCTGTGCTATGCAGATGACACAAATTTGCTTGCTGAAAGTGAAGAGGACTATAAGCACTTACTAATAAAGATCAAAGACCACAGCCTTCAGTATGGATTGCACCTCAACATAAAGAAAACAGAAATCCTCACAACTGGACCAATGAGCAACATCATGATAAATGGAGAAAAGATTGAAATTATCAAGGATTCATTTTACTTGGATCCACAATTAACAGCCATGGAAGCAGCAGTCAAAAAATCAAAAGACGCATTGCATTGGGTAAATCTGTTGCAAAGGACCTCTTTAAAGAGTTGAAAAGAAAAGATGTCACCTTGAAGACTAAGATGAGCCTGACCCAAGCCATGGTATTTTCAATCTCATCATATGCATGTGAAAGCTGGACAATGAATAAGGAAGACCAAAGAAGAATTGATGCCTTTGAATTGTGGTGTTGGCAAAGAATATTGAATATACCATGGACTGCCAAAAGAATGAACAAATCTGTCTTAGAAGAAGTACAACCAGAATGCTCCTTAGAAGCAAGGATGGTGAGACTGCATCTTACATACTTTGGACATGTTGTCAGGAGGGATCAGTCCCTGGAGACGGACATCATGCTTGGCAGAGTACAGGGTCAGCGGAAAAGAGGAGGACCCTCAACGAGGTGGATTGACACAGTGGTTGCAACAATGAGCTCAAGCATAACAACAATTGTAAGGATGGTGCAGGACCGGGCAGTGTTTCATTCTCTTATGCACAGGGTCGCTATGAGTCGGAACTGACTCGATGGCACCTAACAACAACAACAACAGATCTCAGAAGCCTCCGGGACAAGAGCCGTCTTAAAGCCATCTTAAAAAGCTACTGTGCGAGTACGTTAGTTAACTTATCCCCACCCAAAATGGGCAACTTGTCAGAAAACCCCACCTATGCCTCTGAATAAGCATGAATCTTTTTCCCTCCCAGCTCAAGAATTTTTAAAAACCCATGCAAGTCCTTTTTTTCTGGGAGACGGGGGTAAGTGTTGCCTACGTCTTCCTCATCTCCGCTTGCCAGCCTCTTTAATAAATGTTTGTTAGTGTGGAAAATTCTCTGTGCCTTACATGTTCATTCTTGACCAGTGAGAGGCAAGAATCTTTTTTAATTAAAGACGTAGAGGCAGCGGCAACAATTATACAAGCCACCAATACGGCAACTGGCACTGTGGCACCCCAGAACTGTGGTATGACAATATACCAATAAGAACTAAATACATAGTTTATTGTGAGCACCTTTCCATTAGGTTGCATGCGGAACCTCTGGTTTTCCAAATACGGAACAAAACAAATGAACAAAAAAAATCCATCAGGGCCCCCTAACTACCACACAGGAAAGACACAATCGTGGTTGCAAGCCTTATCTCACAGAAATAAAAGGAAAAAAAGGAGAAGATTATAAAACCAACACATTCAGGAAGCATATTTAATACAATGCTCAACCTAGGCAACAGTGGGGCTCCAACTCCAGTCTACTGAGCTTCACACATTTCAAAAGGGACCAATCTTTTTTTTTTTTTAATTTTTATTGTGCATTAAGTGAAAGTTTACAAATCAAGTCAGTCTCTCACACAAAAACCCATATACACCTTGCTACACACTCCCAATTACTCTCCCCCAATGAGACAGACTGCCCTCTCCCTCCACTCTCTCTTTTCGTGTTCTTTTCGCCAGCTTCCAACCCCATCCACCCTCTCATCTGCCCTCCAGGCAGGAGATGCCAACATAGTCTCAAGCGTCCACCTGATCCAAGAAGCTCACTCCTCACCAGCATCCCTCTCCAATCCATTGCCCAGTCCAATCAATGTCTGAAGAGTTTGCTTCGAGAATGGTTCCAGTCCTGGGCCAACAGAAGGCCTGGGGGCCATGACCATCCGGGTCCTTCCAGTCTCAGTCAGACCATTAAGTCTGGTCTTATGAGAATTTGGAGTCTGCATCCCACTGTTCTCCTGCTCCCTCAGGGGTCCTCTGTTGTGTTCCCTGTCAGGGCAGTCATCGGTTGTAGCCGGGCACCATCTAGTTCTTCCGGTCTCAGGGTGATGTAGTTGCTAGCTCATGTGGCCCCTTCTGTTTCTTGGGCTCATAATCACCTTGTGTCCTTGGTATTCTTCATTCTCCTTTGATCCAGGTGGGTTGAAATCAATTGATGCATCGCAGATGGCTGCTTGCTAGTGTTTAAGGCCGCAGGTGCCACTCTTCAAAATGGGATGCAGAATGTTTTCTTAATAGATTTTATTATGCTACTTGACTTAGATGTTCCCTGAAACCATGGTCCCCAGACCCCTGCCCCTACTATGCTGGCCTTTGAAGCATTCAGTTTATTCAGGAAACTTCTTTGCTTTTGGTTTAGTCCAATTGTGCTGACCTCCCCTGTATTGTGTGCTGTCTTTCCCTTCACCTAAAGTAGTTCTTATCTACTATCTAATTAGTGAGTACCCCTATCTCACCCTCCCTACCTCCCCCCTCTCGTAACCACAAACCAATGTTTTCTTCTCAGTTTAAACTATTTCTCAAGTTCCTATAATAGTGGTCTTATACAATATTTGTCCTTTTGCAACTGACTAATTTCACTCAGCATAATGCCTTCCAGGTTCCTCTATGTTATGAAATGTTTCACAGATTCCTCACTGTTCTTTATTGATGCGTAGTATTCCATTGTGTGAATATACCATAATTTATTTATCCATTCATCCGTTGATGGGCACCTTGGTTGCTTCCATCTTTTTGCTATTGTAAATAGTGCTGCAATAAACATGGGTGTGCATATAACTGTTCGTGTAAAGGCTCTTATTTCTCTAGGATATATTCCAAGGAGTGGGATTGCTGGATCTTATGGTAGTTCTATTTCTAGCTTTTTAAGGAAGCGCCAAATCAACTTCCAAAGTGGTTGTACCATTTGACATTCCCACCAGCAGTGTGGAAGTGATCCAATCTCTCCACAGCCTCTCCAACATTTATTATTTTGTGTTTTTTGGATTAATGCCAGACTTGTTGGAGTGAGATGAAATGTCATTGTAGTTTTGATCTGCATTTCTCTAATGGCTACTGATCGTGAACAATTCCTCATATATCTGTTAGCTACCTGAATGTCTTCTTTAGTGAAGTGTCTATTCATATCTTTTGCCCATTTTTTAATTGAGTTATTTGTCTTTTTGTAGTTGAGTTTTTGCAGTATTATGTAGATTTTAGAGATCAGGCGCCGATCAGAAATGTCATAGCTAAAAACTTTCCCAGTCTGTAGGTAGTCTTTTTACTCTTTTGGTGAAGTCTTTGGATGAGCATAAGTGTTTGATTTTTAGGAGCTCCCAGTTATCTAGTTTTTCTTCTACGTTCTTTATAATGTTTTCTATACCGTTTATGCCATGTATTAGGGCTCCTAACGTTGAAAAGGGACCAATCTTGATGCTAAGTGCATTAGAACTGGAATAAAGTCCTACCTAAAAAAAAAAAAATTATGAGGTCTAGAAGCATAAAAAGTGGCTGACATACCATTACACCAATAGTAATGAAAGGGTAATGATCTCTCTCACATACCATTTCTTCTTTGACTTCATATTATATTTTAAAAAGATGTGAGAAAGTACAGAAAGAAAAGAGAATAACAAAACCAGTGTTTCAATAGTTATTTCTTAGCAATATTTCATTAGGGTAAGATCTCTCGTTCTGACTGGTTCAGCAATTTAATTTTAGTATGTGTTAAAGTTTGAGTACGTAATTATTTAATTTTACTATGAATTCTGGAAAGCCCACTGAAATTCAATTGACCCTTTCTACCTTAATCTCACCTCCATATACATTTAGAAAAAGAAGTGAAAATTTTTAGGTAAGCAGATTCTAAATATTCAGTTAATAATTAATGCTAAAATCCTAAGATACAACTATTGGTCTTTACTCATTCAGAGTAATAGAGAAAGAAGGAAACCAAAGATTCAAAGAAGAAACTAGTCTACAGGACTAATAGTCTACACAAACCACGGCCTCATCAACCCTGAGACGAGAACAACTAGAAGGTGCCCAGCTACCACTACCGACAGTTGTAATCAGGGCCACAATAAATGGACCCTGATAAAATGGGAGAAAAATGTGGAACAACATCTGAAATTCCTAAAATAAAACAAAAAAAAAAAAACAGACTTACTGGACCGGTTGAGACTGAAGGACTTCCCCGAGACTACTCTCCTGAGATACTCTTCAAACCTTGAACTGAAATTAAACCCTAACTTTACCTTTTAGTTAAAAAACAAATTGGCTCACAAAATAAAGAATGTTATCCATGAGTACTGTGCTCCTTTAAAAAATTATCTCTGTGAGACCAAATTGTCATCATTTACTTTAAAACAAAGGTAAGAATGTAAGGGGGAGGGGAAACAAGGTCAATGGAACTGAAACAACCAGAATGGCAATAATGAGAATGTTCATGCCTTGTGAAGAATGTAACTAATGTACTGAAAAATTTGTGAATAAATTGTTGAATAGGAACCTAAACTGCAGTAAACCTTCACCAAAAACCCAATAAAATATTATTTTAAAAAATAGTTAATGCTAAAATCGAAGAGATTGGATAAGACTTGGAGTACAATTATTTACTTAACATGACATAATATGTTGAAGCCACGGTGAAGATGACTGACATGAATATCTCACATATTATCAAAGACAGAAGAAGCACATACATGTCATAGTTTATGTACAATGGGTTCTAAACAATTGCTTTCTGGGTGCTTCCTTTTTTTTCTTTCTTTTCTTTATACTGTTTCCTTAAAAAGGGCTTTATTACATCATATTTTGCACAGACAATAAACATTTCATCCAAGGATCATTATCTCCACAAGAACAACTGGTAAATCTAGATGTGGTGACATACTGTAATTAGCTAGGAATAGAAACCTCTAGCTATCCAAAATATATGAAAAGTATACACCAAACAGAAAATGCTCTATTAATTTTTTGGTTTATTTCCAGAGCCCACAATGTTCCACTGCTCTTCATAAGGTTTTCACTGGCTAATTTTTTTCAAAAGTAGACTGCCTCGTCCTTCTCCCTAGCCTGTCTTAGTCTGGAAGCTTCACTGAAACCTATCCACCGTGGGAGACCCTACTGGTATTTGAAATACTGGTGGCACAGCTTCCAGCATCACAGCAACATGCAAGCCTCCACAGTACAACAAACTGACAGATCTGTGGTGGTGTACATAGGGTCACTATGAGAACTGACTCCACGACACCTAACAACCACAAGAGCCCACATTACAAGCATGCATGAGATAATGAAAAACTTAACATCAAAATGTGGGGAAAATCCTGGGATGAAATTTTTACCAAAGAACAGGAAGTTGGTTTCATTGAGGTGACAGAAGGCATGGGAGGGTAAAATTCAGTCTGATTTATTTATGCTAATTTTTAAATAATTTCCTTATTTCGAATGATCTGCAGTCAAGACTTGGCAAATGCTCTCTTCCTCCTTCACCTCTCATGTGCATCCTGAAACAGAAGTATGACAATTCCCCAACACAGGAAATACACATGAAGCTCCAAACCCCTTTTGAGATCTCCATTTGCCTTATTTAGAACATATCAAAAAACTGCATATAATGATTGCTGTTTTGATACTTGAACATTCCAAGGAGTGTTGTTGTTAGGTGCCATCAAGTCAGTTCTGACTCATAGCAACCCCTACGTACAACAACAGAACTAAACAATGCCCGGTCCTGCACCATTCTCGTAATTGTTGTTACACTTAAGCTCACTGGGTCAATTCATCTTGTTGAGACTCTTTCTCTTTTTCGGTGACCTTCTACTTTACAAGCATGATTTCCTTCTCTAGGGACAGGACACTCCTGATAACATGTCTGAAGTATGCGAGGTAAAGTCTTGCCTTCCTTGCTTCTAAGGATCATTCTAGCTGTACTTCTTCCAAGACAGGTTTCTTTGTTCTGCCAGCAGTCCATGATATATTCAGTATTCTTCACCAACATCATAATTCAAAGGCATCTATACTTCTTTGGTCTTCCTTATTCATTGTATAGCTTTCATGTGCATATGAGGCAATTGAAAACACCATGGCTTGGGTCAGGTGCACTTTAGTCCTTAAAGTGACACCTTTGCTTTTTTTTTTTTATTTTATTGCGCTTTAAGTGTAAGTTTACAAATCAAGTCAGTCATTCATACAAAAATTTATATACACCTTGCTATGTACTCCTAATTGCACTCCCCCTAATGAGACAGCACGCTCCTCCCTCCACTCTCTCTATTTGTGTCCATTCCGCCAGCTTCTGACCCCCTCTACCCTCTCATCTTCCCTCCAGATAGAAGACGCCAACATTGTCTCATGCGTCTACTTGATCCAAGAAGCTCATTCTTTACCAGCATCTTTTTCTATCCCATTTTCCAGTCCAATCCCTGTCTGAAGAGTTGGCTTTGGGAATGGCTCCTGTCTTGGGCTAACAGAAGGTCTGGGGGCCATGACCACTGAAATCCTTCTAGTCTCAGTCAGACCATTAAGTCTGGTCTTTCCACGAGAATTTGGGGTCTGCATCCCACTGCTCTCCTGCTCCCTCAGGGGCTCTCTGTTGTAATCCCTATCAGGGCAGTCATCAGTTGTAGCCAGGCACCATCTAGTTATGGTCTCAGGATGATGTGGTCTCTGGTTTATGTGGCCCTTTCTGACTCTTGGGCTCATAATTACCTTGTATCTTTGGTGTTCTTCATTATCCTTTGCTCCAGGTGGGTTGAGACCAATTGATGCATATTAGATGGCTGCTTCCTAGCATTTAAGATCCCAGACGCCACTTTCCAAAGCGGGATGAAGAATATTTTCTTAATAGATTATACTATGCCAATTGACCTAGATGTCCCCTGAAACCATGGTCCCCAAACCCCAGCCCCTGCAACGCTGGCCTTCAAAGCATTCAGTTTATTCAAGAAACTTCTTTGCTTTTGGTTTAGTCCAGTTGTGCTGACCTCCCCTGTATTGTGTGCTGTCTTTCCCTTCACCTAAAGTAGTTCTTATCCACTATCTAATTAGGGAATGCCCGTCTCCCACCCTCCCTCCCTCCTCTCACAACCACAAAAGAATGTTTTCTTCTCAGTTAAAACTATTTCTCAAGTTCTTATAATAGTGGTCTTATACAGTATTTGTCCTTTTGCAACTGACTAATTTCACTCAGCATAATGCCTTCCAGATTCCTCCATGTTATGAACTATTTCAAAGATTCATCACTGTTCTTTATCCATGTATAGTATTCCATTGTGTGAATATACCATAATTTATTTATCCATTCGTCCATTGATGGGCACCTTGGTTGCTTCTACCTTTTTGCTATTGTAAACAGTGCTGCATTGAACATGGGTGTGCATATATCTGTTCCTGTAAAGGCTCTTATTTCTCCAGGATGTATTCCAAGGACTGGGATTGCCGGATTGTATGGTACATCTATTTCTAGCTTTTTAAGGAAGCGCCAAATCAATTTCCAAAGTGATTGTACCATTTTACATTCCCACGAGCAGTGCATAAGTGTTCCAGTCTCTCCACAACCTCTCCAACATTTATTATTTTGTGTTTTTTGGATTAATGCCAGCCTTGTAGGAGTAAGATGCAATCTCACTGTAGTTTTGATTTGCATTTCTGTAATGGCTAATGATCTTGAGCATTTCCTCAAGTATCTGTTAGCTACCTGAATGTCTTCTTTCGTGAAGTGTCTATTCATATCTTTTGCCCATTTTTTAATTGGGTTGTCTTTTTGTAATTGAGTTTTTGCAGTATTATGTAGATTTTAGAGATCAGGCACTGATCAGAAATGTCATAGCTAAAAACTTTTTCCCAGTCTTCAGGTAGCCTTTTTACTCTTTTGGTGAAGTCTTTGGATGAGCATAGGTGTTTGATTTTTAGGAGCTCCCAGTTATCTAGTTTATCTTCTGCATTGTTAGTAATATTTTATATACTGTTTATGCCATGTATTAGGTCTCCTAATGTCCTTATTTTTTCTTCCATTATTTTTATAGTTTTAGATTTTATATTTAAGTCTTTGATCCATTATGAGTTCATTTTTGTGCATGGTGTGAGGTATGGGTCTTGTTTCATTTTTTTGCAGATGGATATCCAGTTATGGCAGCGCCATTTGTTAAAAAGACTATCTTTTCCCCATTTAAATGATTTGGGGCCTTTGTCAAATATCAACTACTCATATATGGATGGATGTACCGCTGGATTCTCAATTCTGTTCCATCGGTCTATGTATCTGTTGATACACCAGTACCAGGCCATTTTGACTACTGTGGCGGTATAATAAGTTCTCAAATCAGGTAGAGTGAGGTCTCCCACTTTGTTCTTCTTTTTCAGTAATGCTTTACTTATCTGGGGCCTCTTTACGGCACTGGGTATTTTTTTTCTTTCCCTTCCATATGAAGTTGGTGATTTGTTTCTCCATCAACTAAAAAATGTCCTTGGAATTTGGATCCAAATTGCATTGAATCTATAGACTGCTTTTGGTAGAACAGATATTTTTACAGTGTTAAGTCTTCCTATCCAGGAGCAAGGTATGTTTTTCCACTTATGTAGGTCTCTTTTGGTTTCTTACAGAAGTGTTTTGTAGTTTTCTTTGTCTAAGTCTTTTACATCTCTGGTAAGATTTATTCCTAAGTATTTTATCTTCTTGGGGGCTACTGTAAATGGTATTGATTTGCTGGTGATTTCCTCTTCGATGTTCTTTTTGCTAGTGTAGAGGAATCCAACTGATTTTTGTATGTTTATCTTGTAACTTGATACTCTGCTGAACTCTTCTATTAGTTTCAGTAGTTTTTTTTAAAGGATTCCTTAAGATTTTCAGTGTATGAAATCATGTCATTTGCAAATAGAGATACTTTTATTTCTTCCTTACCAATCTGGATGCCCTTTATATCTTTATCTAGCCTAATTGCTCTGGCTAGGACCTCCAGCACAATGTTGAATAAGAGTGGTGATAACGGGCATCCTCGTCTGGTTCCCGATCTCAAGGGGAATCTTTCAGACACTCGCCATTTAGGATGACGTTGGCTGTTGGCTTTGTGTAAATGCCCTTTATTACATTAAGGAATTTTCCTTCTATTCCTATTTTGATGAGAGCTTTTGTCATGAATCGGTGTTGGACTTTGTCAAATGCCTTTTCTAGATAAATTGATAAAATCATGTGGTTCTTGTCTTTTATTTATATAACGGATTAAATTAACTGATTTTGTAATGTTGAACCATCCCTGCATACCTGGTATGAATCCCACTTGGTCACGGTGAATTATTTTTTTGATATGTTGTTGAATTCTATTGGCTAGAATTTTGTTGAGGATTTTTGCATCTAAGTTCATGAGGGATATTGGTCTGTAATTTTCTTTTTTTTTGTGGTGTCTTTACCTCGTTTTGGTATCAGGGATATGGTGGATTCATAGAATGAGTTTGGGAGTATTCCGTCCTTTTCTATGCCCTGAAATACCTTTAGTAGTAGTGGTGTTAACTGTTCTCTGAAAGTTTGGTAGAAATCTGCAGTGAAGCCAACTGGGCCAGGGCGTTTTTTCGTTAGGAGTTTTTGATTACCTTTTCAATCTCTTTTTTTGTCATGGGTCTATTTAGTTGTTCTACCTCTTTTTGTGTTGTTTTAGGTAGGTAGTGTGTTTCTAGAAATTCATCCATTTCTTCTAGGTTTTCAAATTTGTTAGAGTACAATTTTTCATAGTAATCTGATATGATTCTTTTAATTTCATTTGGGTCTCTTGTAATATCGCCCATCTCATTTCTTATTTGGGTTCTTTGCTTCCTCTCCTGTTTTTCTTTTGTCAGTTTGGACAGTGGTTTGGCAATTTTGTTAATTTTTTCAAAGAACCAGCTTTTGGTCTAGTTAACAATTGTTTTTCTGTTTTCTATTTCATTTTTTCTGCTCAAATTTTTATTATTTGCTTTCTTCTGGTGCCTGTTGATTTCTTTTGTTGCTCTTTTTCCATTTGTTCAAATTGTAGGGATAATTCTTTGAGTTTTGGCCCTTTATTCTTTTTGGATGTGTGCATTTATTGATATAAATTGAACCCTGAGCACTGCTTTCGCTGTGTCCCAAAGGTTCTGATAGGAAGTGTTTTCATTCTTATTGGAATCTATGAATTTCTTTATTCTATTTTTTTATCCTTAATGTCTTTTATAACCCAGTCTTTTTTGAGCAGAGTATTATTCAGTTTCCAAGTGTTTGATTTCTTTTCCCTGCTTTTTCTGTTGTTGATTTCTACTTTTACGGCTTTATGGTCAGAGAAGATGCTTTGAAGTATTTCAATGTTTGGACTCTGCTAAGGCTTACTTTATGACCTAACATGCAGTCTCTTCTAGAGAATATTCCACGTGCACTAGAAAAGAAAGTACACTTGGTTGGTCTTGGGTGGAGTGTTCTGTATATGTCTATGAGGTCGAGTTGGTTCATTGTGGCACTTAGCTCTTCCATGAGCTTCTTTCTGGATGTCTTGTCCTTCACCGAAAGTGGTGTGTTGAAGTCTCCCACTATTATTGTGGAGCTGTCTACCTCACTTTTCAATGCTGATAGAGTTTGTTTTATGTATCTTGCAGCCCTGTCACAGGGTACATAAATATTTAATATGTTTATATCCTTCTGGTATATTGTCACTTTAATCATTATATAGTGTCCTTCCTTATCCTTTGTGGTGGATTTAACTTTTAAGTTTTTTTTTTCAGAAATTAATATTGCCACTCCTGCTCTTTTTGATTGTTGTTTCCTTGATATATTTTTTTTCCTTTCTTTGACTTTTAGTTTCTTTGTGTCTCTAAGTCTAAGGTGTGTCTCTTGTAGGCAGCATATATACGGATGGTATTTTTTAATCCATTCTGCCACTCTCTGTCTCTTTATTCCTGCATTTAGTCTATTTACATTCAGCGTAATTATGGATAGGTATGAATTCAGTGCTGTCATTTGGATGTCTTTTTTATGTGTTGTTGACAGTTTCTTTTTCCCACTTAATTTTTTGTGCTCAATAGTTTATATATTGTCTTTTCCTCATATTCGTTGTTGTTGATTTTGTTTTTGCTGAGTCTCTATTTTTTTTTTGTATTTTATTTTGATGTGCAGGATAGTTTGTCTCCTTTGTGGTTAACTTAGTATTTACCCCTATTTTTCTAAATTTAAAACTAACTTTTATTTCTTTGTATCTCCTTTTCTTCCTCGCCATATGAAAGATCTATGACTACATTTTTTAGTCCTTTATTTTTTTAATGTTGTCTTATGTAATAACCTCGCTGTTTCCCTCTTTTGAGCGATTTTTTATCTTGATTTATTTTTGTGATTTCCCTTTCTGGGAGCCCAGGGCTCTAGTCTTTGGTTGATACCTGATATTACTGATTTTCTAACCAAGGAACTCCCTTAGTATTTCTTGCAGTTTGGGTTTGGTTTTTACGAATTCCCTAAACTTCTGTTTATGTGGAAATGTCCTAATTTCACGTTCATATTTGAGAGACAGTTTTGCTAGATATATGATTCTTGGCTGGCAATTTTGTCTCCTTCAATTCTTTATATAAGTCATCCCATTGCCTTCTTTTTTTTTTTTGTCGTATACAGATGCAGCATTTTATTTGGGATGTCTTACAATTATAAACTTGTCAAGAAAATTCTTGGGATTAATAACAATAACAGAAATTATAATGTACCATGTTGTCTTCTATTCATTTAGTCAATTAATTTTCACCACAACCCTATGAGGTAGGTGCTAGAATTGCTCCCAATTTACAGATGAGAAAACTGAGGCCAAGTCAGATTACCTGGTCTGTTAGTTGTGGAGCTGGTAACTGAACTCAAACAGTCTTGTTCCAGTGTCCAAATAATATTTTATGTATAGACTTTGCTATTGCATATATGTTTTTATGATGATAAATGTCGTCGAGAACATCACCACTCCTGATGTTTCATTCTGGCTGGAAATCCTGTTCAAAATGCATTCTAGTAATGGCTTCTCTATTGTCTCAATCATACAACGGCTCAGTATCCAAGATCTTTATTCCCTTTGGTCTGCATTATGCAGCTCTGGAGCCAGCCTGACTGTGTTCAAATCCCAGCTATGCCCCTTATTACTTATGTGGCTTTGGTCTATTTCTTATATCTCACTTCTTCATGTATAAATAGGGATAACAACAGTACCTACCTTTAGAGTTCTACCTATTGCCGTCAAGTCAAATTCCAATTCATGGTGACCCTATAGGACAGGGTAGAACTGCCCAATAGGGTTTCCAAGGCTGTAATCTTTTTTTTTTTATAACTTTTATTAAGCTTCAAGTGAACGTTTACAAATCCAAACAGTCTGTCACATATAAGTTTACATACATCTCACTCCCTACTCCCACTTACTCTCCCCCTCTTGAGTCAGCCCTTTCAGTCTCTCCTTTCTTGACAATTTTGCCGGCTTCCCTCTCTCTCTATCCTCCCATCCCCCCTCCAGACAAGAGTTGCCAACACATTCTCAAGTGTCCACCTGATATAATTGGCTCACTCTTCATCAGCGTCTCTCTCCCACCCGCTGACCAGTCCATTTCATTTCTGATGAGTTGCCTTCGGGGATGGTTCCTGTCCTGTGTAAACAGAAGGTCTGGGGAGCATGGCCGCCGGGATTCCTCCAGTCTCAGTCAGACCATTAAGTTTGGTCTTTTTATGAGAATTTGGGGTCTGCATCCCACTGATCTCCTGCTCCCTCAGGGGTCCTCTGCTGTGCTCCCTGTCAGGGCAGTCATCGATTGTGGCCGGGCACCAACTAGTTCTTCTGGTCTCAGGATGATGTAGGTCTCTGGTTCATGTGGCCCTTTCTGTCTCTTGGGCTCTTAGTTGTCGTGTGGCCTTGGTGTTCTTCATTTTCCTTTGCTCCAGGTGGGTTGAGACCAATTGCTGCATCTTAGATGGCCGCTTGTTAGCATTTAAGACCCCAGACGCCACATTTCAAAGTGGGATGCAGAATGATTTCATAATAGAATTATTTTGCCAATTGACTTAGAAGTCCCCGCAAACCATGTTCCCCAGACCCCCGCGCTTGCTCCGCTGACCTTTGAAGCATTCATTTTATCCCGGAAACTTCTTTGCTTTTGGTCCAGTCCAATTGAGCTGACCTTCCATGTATTGAGTGTTGTCTTTCCCTTCACCTAAAGCAGTTCTTATCTACTGATTAATCAATAAAAAACCCTCTCCCACCCTCCCTCCCTCCCCCCCCCCCCTCGTAACCACAAAAGTATGTGTTCTTCTCAGGTTTACTATTTCTCAAGATCTTATAATAGTGGTCTTATACAATATTTGTCCTTTTGCCTCTGACTAATTTCGCTCAGCATAATGCCTTCCAGGTTCCTCCATGTTATGAAATGTTTCACAGATTCGTCACTGTTCTTTATCGATGCGTAGTATTCCATTGTGTGAATATACCACAATTGATTTACCCATTCATCCGTTGATGGACACCTTGGTTGCTTCCAACTTTTTGCTCTTGTAAACAGAGCTGCAATAAACATGGGTGTGCATATATCTGTTTGTATGAAGGCTCTTGTATCTCTAGGGTATATTCCGAGGAGCGGGATTTCTGGGTTGTATGGTAGTTCTATTTCTAACTGTTTAAGATAACGCCAGATAGATTTCCAAAGTGGTTGTACCATTTGACATTCCCACCAGCAGTGTATGAGAGTTCCAATCTCTCCGCAGCCTGTCCAACATTTATTATTTTGTGTTTTTTGGATTAATGCCAGCCTTGCTGGTCTGAGATGGAATCTCATGGTAGTTTTAATTTGCATTTCTCTAATGGCTAATGATCGAGAGCATTTTCTCATGTATCTGTTGGCTGCCTGAATATCTTCTTTAGTGAAATGTGTGTTCATATCCTTTGCCCACTTCTTGATTGGGTCGTTTGTCTTTTTGTGGTTGAGTTTTGACAGAATCATGTAGATTTTAGAGATCAGATGCTGGTCGGAGATGTCATAGCTGAAAATTCTTTCCCAATCTGTAGGTGGTCTTTTTACTCTTTTGGTGAAGTCTTTAGATGAGCATAGGTGTTTGATTTTTAGGAGCTCCCAGGTATCTGGTTTCTCTTCATCATTTTTGGTAATGTTTTGTATTCTGTTTCTACCTTGTATTAGGGCTCCTAGGGTTGTCCCAATTTTTTCTTCCATGATCTTTATCGTTTTAGTCTTTATGTTTAGGTCTTTGATCCACTTGGAGTTAGTTTTTGTGCATGGTGTGAGGTGTGGGTCCTGTTTCATTTTTTTGCAAATGGATATCCAGTTATGCCAGCACCATTTGTTGAAAAGGCTATCTTTTCCCCAGTTAATTGACACTGGTCCTTTGTCAAATATCAGCTGCTCATACGTGGATGGATCTATGTCTGGGTTCTCAATTCTGTTCCATTGGTCTATGTGTCTGTTGTTGTACCAATACCAGGCTGTTTTGACTACTGTGGCTGTATAATAGGTTCTGAAGTCAGGTAAGGTGAGGCCTCCCACTTTCTTCTTCTTTTTCAGTAGTGCTTTGCTTATCCGGGGCTTCTTTCCCTTCCATATGAAATAGGTGATTTGTTTCTCTATCCCCTTAAAATATGACATTGGAATTTGGATCGGAAGTGCGTTAAATGTATAGATGGCTTTTGGTAGTATAGACATTTTTACTATGTTAAGTCTTCCTATCCATGAGCAAGGTATGTTTTTCCACTTAAGTATGTCCTTTTGAATTTCTTGTAGTAGAGCTTTGTAGTTTTCTTTGTATAGGTCTTTTACATCCTTGCTAAGATTTATTCCTAAGTATCTTATCTTCTTGGGGGCTACTGTGAATGGTATTGATTTGGTTATTTCCTCTTCGGTGTTCTTTTTGTTGATGTAGAGGAATCCAAGTGATTTTTGTATGTTTATTTTATAACCTGAGACTCTGCCAAACTCTTCTATTAGTTTCAGTAGTTTTCTGGAGGATTCCTTGGGGTTTTCTGTGTATATAATCATGTCATCTGCAAATAGTGATAACTTTACTTCTTCCTTGCCAATCCGGATACCTTTTATTTCTTTGTCTAGCCTAATTGCCCTGGCTAAGACTTCCAACACGATGTTGAATAAGAGCGGTGATAAAGGGCATCCTTGTCTGGTTCCCGTTCTCAAGGGAAATGCTTTCAGGTTCTCTCCATTTAGAGTGATATTGGCTGTTGGCTTTGCATAGATGCCCTTTATTATGTTGAGGAATTTTCCTTCAATTCCTATTTTGCTAAGAGTTTTTATCATGAATGGGTGTTGGACTTTGTCAAATGCCTTTTCTGCATCAATTGATAAGATCATGTGGTTTTTGTCTTTTGTTTTATTTATGTGATGGATTACATTAATGGTTTTTCTGATATTAAACCAGCCTTGCATACCTGGTATAAATCCCACTTGATCAGGGTGAATTATTTTTTTGATGTGTTGTTGGATTCTATTGGCTAGAATTTTGTTGAGGATTTTTGCATCAATATTCATGAGGGATATAGGTCTATAATTTTCTTTTTTTGTAATGTCTTTACCTGGTTTTGGTATCAGGGAGATGGTGGCTTCATAGAATGAGTTGGGTAGTATTCCGTCATTTTCTATGCTTTGGAATACCTTTAGTAGTAGTGGTGTTAACTCTTCTCTGAAAGTTTGGTAGAACTCTGCAGTGAAGCCGTCCGGGCCAGGGCTTTTTTTTTGTTGGGAGTTTTTTGATTACCTTTTCAATCTCTTTTTTTGTTATGGGTCTATTTAGTTGTTCTACTTCTGAATGTGTTAGTTTAGGTAGGTAGTGCTTTTCCAGGAATTCATCCATTTCTTCTAGGTTTTCAAATTTGTTAGAGTACAATTTTTCATAATAATCTGAAATGATTCTTTTAATTTCATTTCGTTCTGTTGTGATGTGGTCCTTCTCATTTCTTATTCGGGTTATTTGTTTCCTTTCCTGTATTTCTTTAGTCAGTCTAGCCAATCGTTTATCAATTTTGTTAATTTTTTCAAAGAACCAGCTTTTCGCTTTGTTAATTCTTTCGATTGTTTTTTCTGTTCTCTAATTCATTTAGTTCAGCTCTAATTTTTATTATTTGTTTTCTTCTGGTGCCTGATGGATTTGTTTGTTGCTCACTTTCTATTTGTTCAAGTTGTAGGGACAGTTCTCTGATTTTGGTTCTTTCCTCTTTTTGTATGTGTGCATTTATTGATATAAATTGGCCTCTGAGCACTGCTTTTGCTGTGTCCCAGAGGTTTTGATAGGAAGTATTTTCATTCTCGTTGCTTTCTATGAATTTCCTTATTCTCTCCTTGATGTCTTCTATAACCCAGTCTTTTTTCAGGAGGGTATTGTTCATTTTCCAAGTATTTGATTTCTTTTCCCTAGTTTTTCTGTTATTGATCTCTAGTTTTATTGCCTTGTGGTCTGAGAAGATGCTTTGTAATATTTCGATGTTTTGGACTCTGCAAAGGTTTGTTTTATGACCTAATATGTGGTCTATTCTAGAGAATGTTCCATGTGCGCTAGACAAAAAAGTATACTTTGTGGCAGTTGGGTGGAGAGTTCTGTATAAGTCAATGAGGTCAAGTTGGTTGATTGTTGTAATTAGATCTTCCGTGTCTCTGTTGAGCTTCTTACTGGATGTCCTGTCCTTCTCCGAAAGTGGTGTGTTGAAGTCTCCTACTATAATTGTGGAGGTCTCTATCTCACTTTTCAATTCTGTTAAAATTTGATTTATGTATCTTGCAGCCCTGTCATTGGGTGCGTAAATATTTAATATGGTTATGTGTTCCTGATCAATTGTCCCTTTTATCATTATATAGTGTCCTTCTTTATCCTTTGTGGTGGATTTAAGTCTAAAGTCTATTTTGTCAGAAATTAATATTGCTACTCCTCTTCTTTTTTGCTTATTGTTTGCTTGATATACTTTTTTCCATCCTTTGAGTTTTAGTTTGTTTGTGTCTCTAAGTCTAAGGTGTGTCTCTTGTAGGCAGCATATAGATGGATCGTGTTTCTTTATCCAGTCTGTGACTCTCTGTCTCTTTATTGGTGCATTTAGTCCATTTACATTCAGGGTAATTATAGATAAATAAGTTTTTAGTGCTGTCATTTTGATGCCTTTTTATGTGTGTTGTTGACAATTTCATTTTTCCACATACTTTTTTGTGCTGAGGCGTTTTTCTTAGTAAATTGTGAGATCCTAATTTTCATAGTGCTTGACTTTATGTTAGTTGAGTCGTTACGTTTTTCTTGGTTTTTATCTTGAGTTATAGAGTTGTTATACCTTTTTGTGGTTACCTTATTATTTACCCCTATTTTTCTAAGTAAAAACCTAACTTGTATTGTTCTATATCGCCTTGTATCACTCTCCATATGGCAGTTCAATGCCTCTTGTATTTAGTCCCTCTTTTTGATTATTATGATCTTTTACCTATTGACTTCCATGATTCCCTGTTATGTGTGTGTGTTTTTTTCTTAATTAATCTTAATTTGTTTGTTTTTGTGATTTCCCTATTTGAGTTGATATCAGGACGTTCTGTTTTGTGACCTTGTGTTGTGCTGATATCTGATATTATTGGTTCTCTGACCAAACAATATCCTTTAGTATTTCTTGTAGCTTTGGTTTGGTTTTTGCAAATTCTCTAAACTTGTGTTTGTCTGTAAATATCTTAATTTCGCCTTCATATTTCAGAGAGAGTTTTGCTGGATATATGATCCTTGGCTGGCAGTTTTTCTCCTTCAGTGTTCTGTATATGTCGTCCCATTCCCTTCTTGCCTGCATGGTTTCTGCTGAGTAGTCAGAACATATTCTTATTGATTCTCCCTTGAAGGAAACCTTTCTTTTCTCCCTGGCTGCTTTTAAAATTTTCTCTTTATCTTTGGTTTTCGTGAGTTTGATGATAATATGTCTTGGTGTTTTTCTTTTTGTATCAATCTTAAATGGGGTTCGATGAGCATCTTGGATAGCTATCCTTTCGTCTTTCATGATGTCAGGGAAGTTTTGTGTCAGGAGTTCTTCAACTATTTTCTCTGTGTTTTCTGTCCCCCCTCCCTGTTCTGGGACTCCAATCACCCGCAGGTTATCCTTCTTGATAGAGTCCCACATAATTCTTAGGGTTTCTTCATTTTTTTTAATTCTTTTATCTGATTTTTTTTCAGCTATGTTGGTGTTGATTCCCTGGTCCTCCAGATGTCCCAGTCTGCATTCTAATTGCTCGAGTCTGCTCCTCTGACTTCCTAGTGCGTTGTCTAATTCTGTTATTTTATTGTTAATCTTTTGGATTTCTACATGCTGTCTCTCTATGGATTCTTGCAACTTATTAATTTTTCCACTATGTTCTTGAATAATCTTTTTGAGTTTTTCAACAGTTTTATCAGTGTGTTCCTTGGCTTTTTCTGCAGTTATCCTAATTTCATTTGTGATATCTTTAAGCATTCTGTAAATTAGTTTTTTATATTCTGTATCTGATAATTCCAAGATTGTATCTGCATTTGGGAAAGGTTTTGATTCTTTTGTTTGGGGGGTTGGAGAAGCTGTCCCGGTCTGCTTCTTTAAGTGGTTTGATATGGATTGTTGTCTCCAAGCCATCACTGGGAAACTAGTTTTTCCAGAAAATCCGCTAAAAAAAAATGCAGTCAGATCCCTATCAGAGTTCTCCCTCTGGCTCAGGCTATTCAGATGTTAATGAAGCCGCCTGGGGAGGGTGGGGGAGGGAACAGAGAGATAGGAGAGTAGCACCTCAGAATATAGCCAGAGTTGCTTGTCTTGCTTGGAATGACTATTATATCTGAGATTCCCGCGGGCACGTCGCCTATGTGTGCTGGCTGTGTGAAGATTGCCCCTGGGGGGTCTGGCCCGCTGGAGTCACGGTCAGATCCTCCGCTTCCAGCCCCACGCCCAGCGTCAAGGCTCCCCTACTGGGACGGTGCACTCTCGACTCCAAAATCAGTCGCTGCCTCCCGGGGACTTCTTGTCCCTCCAGCCGCGTGGCCGTGCCGCCTCCGAGAACTAGTTGGGCCTCCTCCCGGGGTTAGTTCAGATGGGTGGAGCAGCTCCCCGTGCTTGTGCCGTGACCGAGTGTCCCGGCTGGGATGCTGTTCTCCCTGCTCCAATACCAGTCGCTGCCTCCCAGGGACTTCTCCTACCGGCTGCGTCCCACGCCGCCCGTGGAACTGGCTGGTCCCCCTCCCGGGGTTAGTTCAGGGGGGTGGAGCAGGTCTCTGTGCTTGTGCCATACCTGACTGGTGCACTGGCTCCAGGCTCTGGAAACAATCGCTGCTTCCCCGTATTAGTTCGTTCTCCGTCTCTAATTCTGTGTTTGTTGTTCAGGGTTCGTAGATTGTTATGTATGTGATCGATTCACTTGTTTTTCCGTGTCTTTGTTGTAAAAGGGATCCGAGGTAGCGTCTGCCTAGTCCGCCTTCTTGGCTCCGCCCCCTCCCATTGCCTTGTTGCTTGCATGGTTTCTGCTGTGTAGTCCCAGCTTATTCTAATTGACTCTCCTTTGTAGGTGATTTTTCGTTTATCCCTAACTGCTCTTAAAATTCTTTTTATCTTTGGTTTTAGCAAGTTTGGTCATAATATGTCTTGGTGACTTTCTTTTTAAATCTACCTTATGTAGAGTTCAATGAGCATCTTAAGTAGATATCTTCTCATCTTTCACAACATCAGGGAAGTTTTCCGCCAAGAAACCTTCAACAATTCTCTCTGTATTTTCTCTTATCCCTCCTTGTTCTGGTACTCCAGTCACTTGTAGGTTATTTCTCTTGATAGAGTCCCACAAGATTCTTAGTGTTTCTTCATTTTTTTTGGGCACCAATATATTTTTCTTCAAATATATTGGTGCCAAGTGTTTTATCTTCAATCTCACAAATTCTGCCTTCCACTTGCTCAATTCTGCTCCTCTGACTTTCTATTGAATTGTCTAATTCTGTAATTTTATTGTTCATAGTCTGGATTTCTGATTGCTGTCTATAGATTTTTCCAGCTTATTAAATTTTTCATTATGTTCCTAAATAACCCTTTAATTTCTTCCATTGCTTTATCTGTATGTTCCTTGGCTTGTTCTACATATTGCCTGATTTCCTTCCTGATGTCTTGAAGGGTTCTGTATATTAATCTTTTGTATTCTGCATCCTGTAATTCCAGGAAGGCACTTTCATGTAGAAGTTACCTTAATTCTTTGTTTTGAGAGCTTGTTGCAATGATCATGGTCTGTTTCTTTGTGTGATGTGATGTTGACTGTTGTCTCTGAGCCATCTACAAGTTATTGTATTAGTTTATTTTATATTTGCTTACTGTATTCTTGCTTTGTTTTGTTTTGATATGTCCAAATGGATTGCTTGAGTGAGCTAGCTTGATTATTTTCACCATTGAAGCTCTGATGTCCTGTCACCAGATGGCTAGAGCAGTTATCAGGTATATCAGTCTAGGAGTCCATTCCCTTTTCTTCTATGGATTCAGCTCAGTTGTCCACGTAGCTGGTCATCAAGTGTGTGGTACAGGCTCTGTCCTACAGTCTTAGAGGGGCAGGGGTGATTGGTGTAGGTACAGGTATCTGGTTGCAGCAGAGGGTCATGCTCTGCAGGGATTGAGAATCATCCCCCATGTGTCTCTGAGGAAAGTGCGTCCCTGTTCCCTAGAGCGTACAGGTGGGTGGGTTCTGCAGACAGACCCTGGCACCCAAAGTTTTTGGTTGTAGGGACTGGAGGTAACATTTATCCTTGGACCCCTGTCACGGGTGACTGGATGACCTGAGTGGAGCCACCAGTCCTTAGGCCCGTGATGTGGGTAGGTGAGGACCCTGTTTAATAGGCAAAGCAGTGTCAAATGTCAAACACCCACCTCTCCACCGCACAGCTGAAACAGTTGTAGTCTTCCAACAAGGACCTATTCTCCTGAAATAGGCCCACACAGTTCCATGCATGGGGAAAGGTACTCAAAGTCCACGTACTGTGTATGTCTGGACAGGAGCCACTTCTGTCCTGAGTTCCCCAGGTTAGTGGAGCTGGCAAATTATCTTTTCCCCCAATTGAGAATTTATTCCTTCTCCAAGGCCGGGAGAATGGCTCTAGGCATTCAACAGGCCTTATCTCAGGCCCAGGGAAATCAATAGCTGCTGAAGCTGGCTTGGGTGAGGGGACGTGGTAAAATATACAAAAGTACTTAGCTTTTGCCGAGAGCACCATTTTCTGTTTCCGGAGGTGTGAATAGCCTGTGTGGCTGTCTGCTTCTCCCTGAGGAAACTGCGGCTGAACACTAGTACCAGCCTACAACAGCCGCTCCTGGAAATGGTGCTTGAGGGCTCCTGGCAATTCAGTTCCGGTCTCTGCTTCTGAACCATCTCTTCCTCCCCCTGCCACTCAGTTCATTTTCTAACTTTGCCTTTGATGTTCAGGGCTCCTAGCTTGTCATAAATATACTCGTGTTACTTGTTTTTTCAGGTCTTTGTTGTAAGAGGGCACACTGGAAGCATCTGTCTATTCTGCCATCTTGGCCCCGCCTCCCTACCTTTGCTGTTTAACACTTTAGAGAGGTCTTTTTCAGCAGATTTGCCCAACACAATGAGTCATTTGACTTCTTGACTGCTGTTTCCATGGGCATTGATTTGAATCCAAGTAAAATGAAATTACTGGAACTTCAATCTTTTCTCCTTTTATCATGATGTTGCTTATTGGTCCAGTTGTGAGGATTTTTGTTTTCTTTATGTTGAGATGTAATCAATACTGAAGACTGTGGTCTTCGATCTTCATCAGCTAGTATTTCAAGTCCTCTTCACTTTCAGTAAGCAAATTTGTGTCATCTGCATATTGCAGGCTGTTCATGAGTCCTCCTCCAATCCTGATGCTGCGTTCTTCTTTTCTTATAGTCCAGTTTCTTGGGTATTTGTTCAGCATACAGATTGAATAAGTGTGGTGAAAGGATACAAACCTGATGCACACCTTTCCTGATTTTAAACCACGTAGTATCCCTTTGTTCTGCTTCAAGGATTGCCTCTTGGTCTAAGCACATATTCCTTATGAGCACAATTAAGTGTTCTGAAATTCCTATTCTTTGCAATGTTACCCATAATTCGTTATGATCTACACAGTCAAATGCGTAGTCAATAAAACACGGATAAACATCTTCCTGGTATTCTCTGCTTTCCACCATGATTCATCTGACATCAGCAATGTCACAATATTCCACATCCTCTTCTGAATCCGGTTTGACTTTCTGGCAGTTCCCTGTCGATGTCCCCTGCAATCCCTTTTGAATGATCTTCACCAAAATTTTGCTTGAATGTGATATTAATGATATTGTTCAATAATTTCTGCCTTTTAGGGGTACCCAGTGCCATCGAGTCGATTCCAACTCATAGCGATCCTAGAGGACAGGGTAGAACTGCCCCATACAAGGCACATATATGCCTGTTTTCCTTTGATTATATAATTCTGTATTCCAAGGAAAACAGTCATCTGAGAAAGGGTTGCAAAACTGTGACTAGTTTCATAAAGCTTTATTTACCTGTCAAAAGACATTACAGTTGACCTTAAGGACTATTGGAGTAGAGGACATATGTATTTCAGTAACACTGACTTTACTGAGAATTCTTGCATTCCCAGGAATTGGAAAATCAGACTAAAAGTCCTTAAAATCAAATGTAATGTCTTTTGACAGGTAAATAAATCATTATGAAACTAGTCGTCGTTTTGCAGCCCTTTCCCAGGTGCCTGTTTTCCTTTGATTATGCAAATTGTACTTGCTTGCTTTCTGTTATCAACCAGTATCTATGGAGTAGATTGTGAAACCAGATGACAGATTTAAAGATACATTTAAACGAATTTTACTGCTCACCATATTAGCATCAAGTTTTCTGAAGTTCCTATGAACATCATATTCATCATACCAGTGTTTTCAGGCACTTCAGGATCTAGACCAGTAAATCGAAAACAATGAAAATTTGTTCAATGAAGGCAGAGGGGTTTTCCTCCAGTTGTTTGTTTGCCTTAATACACTTTGTTTAAATTCTTTTGTTTGGGCGCCCCATTTTTGAGGCCAGTAAGCAAACAGTCATGGAGCTCACTTAATCTGGCTCAGCTGGCCTGAATGTCTGGGTCCCAGCCTGGTTCAGTAGTAGGTATGGCTGAATATACAGGGGTTTGTCATTGGCATTTTGCTGGTGAAACTTGTCTGCTTCTTCCATAGCCTTTAAAAAAATTCTCCTCTCCTCCAGAATGAGTAAAATGTCACATAAGGCTTGACAATCTGCCCAATTTGGGTAGTGGGTTTTAAAAATAGAAGTGAAAAGATCATGTATTCGCTTAGGATCCCGTCAGTATGTTGGTAGTTTGTTTCTCCAACTGAACAAATCAGAAGTTGTGAAAGGGCTGTGTACCCATACTAGAGCCGGGGCTCCTTTTGCTCTGTCCTCGCCCCCTCCTGGGGCAGGAAGTTGCCTCAATGGGTATAGCCCTGTTGTGTGTCCTGGGGCTGCCAGACCAAATTGGGTGGCACTGTGAGCGTGCACTGGGGAAAGCATCTCAGAACAGGAGGCCTCAGGAGCTGACAGAATGTTTACAGGATAAAGGGGAGGTCTATGACCTCTAGTTATGACCTCTGGTTAAAACCGGGTCCTCTTCCAAAGGACTAAACAAAACAGGGGTTTTAACCTCGGTTTGAACACATTGTTTCTGCAAATTCTTATTTTGCCACAACAACATAAAACCTTCGACATACATTTTCTGATTCCACTTTCCTGCTTTAGCACAGAACAAATCTAACTGCATGATGACATTATCATTTATGGATCCATTCTTAAGCCAGTGTTCGCTGTCCCCAAGCTTGTATTAGAGCCAGGCAATGTCACAAAAAATTTCATTTTTGACTTTTTTATTAGGTCATACCCAAAGTAGGACCAAGTCTTCAAAATTCACCCTAATGGACTATATTCTGGAATGCTCAAATTATTTCCCATGGTACCAAATTTCTGAAACTACAGATGCCTATTTAAAATTAAAGTATCTGACTCAACCTTCACTGGCTAAGCATTACTAGAATCTACACTCTGTCTACTTTCTGCAAATAGGACTTATTTCTGTACCAGACCTGGAGACACAGACGCCTATTCAAAGTGAAGGTGTTTGACCTGACCTTCATGGGCTAAGCAATACTACGTCTACAGTCTATCCACTTTCTGAACAATAGGACTCATTTCTGTACTCATCAAAAGAGTCGTTTCCCTCTTCCTGGGACACCTGACACTGTTCTCTTTCCTCGTCACACAGTCTATCACCTAGGGGTCCGAGGCTGGTTCCAATCTCAAGGACTGAAAACGAATCTCCCTCGGGGAAAGGTTATTACCGGTGTGCACTTGGCAGAAGCGGTCAGTTCCCGTTGGCTGGAAGCAATCTCAGGGACTGGGCAGGGCGGGTTCTATCTGGGTTTGCCAGAATTTGTTACCCAAAGCAGGTGCAGCTTTTTGTTAATAAAGACACATTGAGGTGAAGAAGGAGGAAGAGAGTTTATTGCAAGAGTGCAGGCAAGGAGCAAGGAGGTGTGTATACCTTGAATCAAGTTCCCGGAGCAAAGGGAAGCAGAACCTTTTATTCCTTTGTTCACAAAGAAGTACATACAAACATGGAGTACATAGGTTATCATGGCATGCAGTCGCAGTAGGACAAACTGCATTTTTTCCCCGTAGTATGTACAGAAAATGGTGGATAAGTCTGGCTCTGAGTGAAGATCTTAATATTCAATTAGGCCTTAATGAGGTTTAGGTAACTTTGGGACACTTTTAAGGCTAGTAATCTGGGTTTGACTGGTTTAAGGCAGGAACTGAGCCACATGCAGCACTCAGGATCTCTGAAGACAATGGACAGGAGGTTTGATAGTGGCTGAGCAGCTGCTGGTTGCACTCGCTATCAGTGACATGTTAATTTGTTAGGTATGATGATATCTTTTTTTATTTTTAATGAAAATGTCCTTATTTATCCCTTTACAAGAAATAAACTAAAGAATTTAGGGGAGAAATAACATTATCTCTGTAATCATTTTTAAATACTCCAGAAACAGGAATAGGGTAGGGATGAAGTAAGTATGGTAACATATTGAGGTTTTTTGAAGTTGGGTAGGATCTTGTTGTACTCTTGGCCTGGAAATTTTCTTTAAATAAATAAATAAGAAAATGTACATTGCCCAAAATTGAGTGTAAACTGGAGAAAGAAGTTGAGTTTTTGGGGGGGCCTCTTGTCCTTTCCATTCTGTGATTCAGTTGCTACTTTGGGAAACAAATCAAGGGACAGTATTTGAATTCTAATGCTCCTGTGGCTAAGTCTGCCAAAAGGATTGTAGAGATTTAAGGAGTCTGTAGATAATTTGAACCAGCTTTGGTAATGTAAAGCCACAAAGTCTTTTTCCTCATTACAAGACTTTTTTTTTTGCCCCTATCATCTGAAATTGTGGATAATTGACTTGATGAGTACTCAACATTCCTGGTAAATGCTCCTATGAATAATGAACACTTCCAGAATAACTGTAATTGAGTTACCTCTATTCCAAGGGATTATCAAAAGTCTCTTTTTTTGTAATTTTTAGTTTTTTAAAAAAATTATTGCGTTTTAAGTGAAAGTTTACAGCTCAAATTAGTTTTTCATTCAAAAATTTTGTACACAAATTGTTTTGTAACATTAGTTTAAATCCCTGCAGTGTGTCAGCACTCTCCCCCTTTCCCTTTCCACCCTGGGTTCTCTGTATCCATTCCTCCAGTTTGCCTGTCCCTTACTGCCTTCTTGTCTTTGCTTTTGGGCAGGTGTTGCCCATTTGGTCTCGTACACTTGATTGAACTAAGAAGCACGTTCCTCATGTGTGTTATTGTTTGTTTTATAGGCCTGCCTAACCTTTGGCTGAAAGGCGGACTTCAGGAGTGACTTCAGTTCTGAGTTAGCGGGGTGTCTGGAGGCCATAGTCTCAGGGTTCCTCCAATCTCTGTCAGACCAGTAAATCTGGCCTTTTTTTGTGAATTTGAATTTTGTTCTACATTTTTAGTTTATTAATTTTTAAAGAATTACAAATGCATCTTACCAGAAATTCGTATTGAGGAGAAAAAAG
Source organism: Elephas maximus indicus (assembly GCF_024166365.1). Classification (NCBI taxonomy): domain Eukaryota; kingdom Metazoa; phylum Chordata; class Mammalia; order Proboscidea; family Elephantidae; genus Elephas; species Elephas maximus. Next base: position 87,916,969 of record NC_064846.1, read on the forward strand.
AGGAGATGGAAGGTACTTGACTTTCACAAACATGAAGTTTCTAGTCATGAGACAGTCTACATCCAAATGAGATTACCTCTTCTAAGTAGTTAATTTGGGAGATGAGGTAATATTTTTGGAGTTCCCTCATTCCTGTGGTATTGCCTTCAGTGTCTAAGTACAATCTTTCTAATATTCTCAGTGGGTTAAAAATTCATGAATTTGATTTCTGAAAATAAATAGAAATTATTCAGAGTTATTGTTGTTGGCTCCAACTCATCATGACCTTATGTATAACAGAATGAAAGTGACTGGACCTGTACTATCTTCTTTGATGTGTTTGAATGTGTTATTATGGCTATTATGTCAGTCCATCTCATTGAGGATTTCCTTCGCTTTCACCGACCCTCCACTCTACCAAACATGATGCTCCTTTCTAGCCATTGGTCTTTGTCGATGACTTGTACAAAGTAAGCAAGATGAAATTTTGCAATCTTCACTTCTAAGGAGCTTTCTGGATTTATTTCTTCTAAAATTGATTTGTTCATTCCTCCAGCAGTTCATGGTATATTCGATATTCTCTAACACCACAATTCTGATGCATCAATTCTTTTTCTATCTTATTTTTTCATTGCACTGCTTTCACATGCATGTATGGTGATTGAAAAGACCATGGCTTGGGTCAGGCTCACCTTAGTCATCAAAGTGGCATCTTTGCTTTTTAGAACTTTAAAGATGTCATTTGCATCAGATCTTTCCAATGCAATATATTGTTTGATTTTTTGATTGCTGCTTTCTTGGGCATTGACTGTTGATCATGTAGAATGAAACCCTTTACAACTTCTATTTCTTCACCATTTATCCCAATGTTGTTTATCGGTCCAGTCGTAAGGATTTCCTTTTTCTTCATATTCAAGTGTAATTCATATTGAAGTGTAATTCATACTGAAGGCTGTAGTCTTTGACCTTCATCAGTAACTGCTCCAAGTAGTCTTCATTTTTGGCAAGCAAGGTTTTGTCATTTGCATGTCTTAGGTTGTTAATGAGTCTTCTTCCAATCCTGATGCCATGTTCTCCTTCACATAGTCCAGCTTCTTGGATTACTTGTTCAGCACACAGATTGAACAAGTATGGTGAAGTGTTACAACCCTGCCACACACTTTTCCAATTTTGAACCAAGAAGTTTCCCCTTGTTTTGTTTGAACTACTGCCTCTTAATCCAGGTACAGATTCCACATGAGCACAATTAAGTGTTCTGAAATTCCCATTTTCATAATATTATCTATAAATTGTTATGATCCACACAGTCGAATGCCTTCACATAGTTAATTAAACCCAGGTCATCATCTTTCCAATTTTCTTTGTTTTCAGCCAAGATCCATCTGACATCCCTCATTCCATGTATTCCTATGAATCTGGCTTGAAATTCTGGAAATTCCCCGTTGATGTACAGCTGCAGTCATTTTTTAATTATCTTCAGCAAAATTTTGCTAGCATGTTATATTAATGATATTGTTTGATAATTCCTGCATACCATTTGATCGTCTTTGGAATGGGCACAAATATGGATCTCTTTCAGTCAGTTGGCCAGGTAGTAGTTGTCTTCCAAATTTCTTGATGAGTTAGCACTTCCAGCATTTCATTCCTTTGTTGACTGATATTCCTCAACTGGCTTTCTGTGTCATTCTATTTTTTCTCATACATTCTTTCACTATTGCAACTCAATGTTTGTATTTTCTCTTCAGTTCTTTCAACTTGAGAAATGCTGATAATGTTCTTCCCTTTTGGTTTTCTAATTCCAGGTCCTTGCATATTTCATTATAATAATTTACCTCGTGTTCTCAAGTGGCCCTCTGTCAACGTCTGTTCAACTCTTTCACTTCATCTTTTCTTTCATTCACTTTAGCTACTCTGCACTTTATAGCAAGTTTCAGGGTCTCTTTCAACATCAGTTTTGGTCTTTTCCTTCTTTCTTGTCTTTTTAACCACCTTTCACTTTCTTCATGTATGATATCCTTTATGGCATCCCATAATTCTTCTGGTGCTTGGTCATTGGTGTTCAAGGTACCAAGTCTGTTCTTGAGATAATCCTTAAATTCAGGTGGGGTATATATAAGGTTATACTTTCACTCTCATAGACTTTCTTTAATTTTCTTCAGCTTCAATTTGAACTTGCACATGAGCACAAGTTGATCCCTGGCTTTTTCTTGACTGATGATATTGAGCTTCTCAATCTCCTTTTCCACAGATATTATCAATTTGATTCTTATATTCCATCTGGTGAGCCCACATGTATAGTCATCAACTATGTGGTTGAAAAAAAAGTATTTACAATAAATAACATGTTGGTATTACAGAATTCTATCATGTGATCTCCAGTGTCGTTTCTGTCACCAAGGGTGTTTTTTCCAACTACTTATCCTTCTTTGTTTCCGACTTCAGCATTCCAATCACCATTAATTATCAATGCATTTTTATTGTAAGTGGGATCAATTTCAGGCTGCAACAGTTGGTAAAAATCTTCAATTTCTTCACCGTTGACATGCATGATTGGTGCTTACATTAGAATAACAGTCATATTAATTGATCTGCCTTGTGGGTGTATGGATATTAACCTATCACTGACTGTTATATTTCAAAATATATCTCAAAATGTTCTTCCTAATGATGATTGCAACCTAATTCCTCTTCAATTTTTCATTCCTAGCATAATAGACCATATGACTGAAGAATTCGAAATAACCAGTACAAGTCCGTTTCAGCTTGCTAATGCCTGGGATATCAATCTTCTAGTGTTCACTTTATTTATAACAACATCCATTTTCCCTTGATTCATACTTCCTACAGTCCATGTTTTGATTACTAATAGATGTTGGCCACTGTTATGTCTCATTTTGAGTCATGTCACATCAGCTAATGAAGGTCCTGGAGGCTTTACTCCATTCACATCTTTAAGGTTGACTCTATTTTGAGGAGGCAGCTCTTCCCCGTCGTGTTTTGAGTCCCTTCCTGCCTGAAAGGCTCATATTCCGGCACTATATCAAACAATGGTCTGTTGCTATCCATAAGCTTTTCATTGGCTAATTTTTGGAAATGAATTGCCAGGTCTTTCTTCCTAGTCTGTCTTAGTCTGAAAACTCTTCTGAAACATGTCCACCATAGCTGACCCTGCTAGTATTTGAAATCCTGATGGCATACCTTCCAGCATCATAGCAACATGCAATCCACATCAGTATGACAAACTGACAGATGAGTGATGAATTCAGTGTTATGTCCAGTGAATAAGATGGATGACCAAGCTTTCTGGTTTAGATCTTAATCAAAACCAAATGCTACCATAAATAAATGAAGCTTGTTGTCTGGTGTGGCATGTAAACTGAGTCTCAGATATACTCGGTAATGAGATGTTAGCAAATGAGTAGCATCACTTAATGATTATGGATGGGGAGGATGGGACAAGGATACAGTAGGGGAAATAAAGGCGTGACCTCATTTCTTTTGACCCCAGCTCTAAAATCCCACCTCTTTTTATTGGAATATGTATCTACCAGTGTGGAGGAGAGTATAGATGAGGAAAGCAATGGAGTACTACAGTCATTTCTACACCCGACTGAGGAAACAATGCTCCTTGATTTGTTTCTACTATATCAGGTTTGCCTCTGAGTCACATGATCTGTTGCACACAGGCTTTGCTCAAAGGGAGCCACTGAATTATTTTTTGTATTCAATATAATTCACATATCAAAATATTCACCAAGTTAAAGTGTATGTTCAGTGTTTTCAGTATATTCATAAGGTTATGCAACCATCATTATTTAATTCCAGAACATTTCCATTACCTGTAAAAGAAATCTGGTACCCATTGACCCCTCCCCTCAGTCTCAGACAACGACTAATCTACTTTCTGTCTCTAAAGATTATCCTATGCTGGACTTATATAAATGGAATCTTACAATATGTGGACTGTCGTGTCATGCTTCTGTTACTTAGAATACTATTTTCAAGGCTCATCCACATTGTAGCATGAGTCAATCCTTCATTTATTTTCATAGTTGAATAATATTGCAATGTGTGGAGAAACAATTATTGTTTATCCGTTTATCTGTTGATGACACTGGGTTCTTTGCACTTTTTGGATATTATGAATGATGCTGCTATGAATATTCACATACAAGTCTGTGTGTTGACAACACATTTTCAATTCTCTTGGATATATACCTAGAAGTGGAATAACAGGGTCATATGGTAGCTCTATGTTTAATATTTTGATGAAATGTTAGATTGTTTTCCAAAGTGACTGCGTCATTTTACATTCTCACCAGCCGTGTATACAGGTTCTGATTTCTTCACTTCCTTACCAACATTCATCACTTTCCATCATTTTAATTATAGTCATACTCATTGGTGTGAAGTGGTATGTCATTGTGTTTTCTATTTGCATTTACCTAATGCTGGAGATCACATAATAGAATTTTGCAAGACCAATGAGTTCTTCATTGCAAATACATTTTTTTCACCAACATAAAAGGCAACTATACACATGGACCTCGCCAGATGGAATACATAGAAATCAAATCAACTACTTCTGAAGAAATAGATGATGGAAAATCTCAATATCATCAGTCAGAACAAGGCCAGGGGCTGACTGAAGAACAGATCACCAATTGTTCATATGCAAGTTCAAGTTGAAACTGAAGAAAATTAGAACAAGTCCACAACAACCAAAGTATGACCTTGAGTATAACCCACTTGAATGTAGAGACCATCTCAAGAATAGATTTGACGCATTGAACACTGATGACTGAAGACCAGATGAGTTGTAGAATGACATCAGGGACATTATACATGAAGAAAGCAAGAGGTCATTGAAAAGGCAAGAAAGAAAAAACCAAAATGGGTGTCAGAAGAGACTCTGAAACTTGTTCTTGAATGTTGAGTAGTTAAAGCAAAAGGAAGACATGATGAAGTAAAAGAACTGAACAGAAGATTTCAAAGTGCAGCTTAAAAAGACAAAGTAAAGTATCATAATGACATGTGAAAAGAGCTGGAGATAGAAAACAAAAAGGGAAGAACACGCTCAGCATTTCTCAAGCTAAAAGAACTGAAGAAATAATTCAAGCCTTGAGTTGCAAAAGTAAAGGATTCTATGGGGAAAATATTTAATAACACAGGAAGCATCAAAAGAAGATGGAAGGAATGCAAAGAATCACTACACCAAAAAGAATTGGTCAAAGTTCAACCATTCAAAAAAAATTTTTTTTTTAAGGAGGTGGCATATGATTAGGAACCAATGGCACTGAAGGAAGAAGTCCAAGCTGAACTGAAGGCATTGGCGAAAAACAAGGCTCCAGGAATTCACAAAATGCCAATTAAGATGTTTCAAAAAATGAATGCAGCACTGATGTGCTCACTAGTCTATGCTAAGACATTTGGAAGACAGTCACCTGGCCAACCGACTGGAAGAGATGCATATTTATGCCTATTCTTAAGAACCGTGATCCAACCAAATGCATAAATTATCAACCAATATCATTAATATCACATGTAAGCAAAATTTTGCTGAAGATCATTCAAAAGTGGCTGCAGCAGTATATCAACAGGGAATGGCCAGAAATTCAAGCTGGGTTCAGAAGAGAATGTGGAGTTAGTGATATCATTGCTGATGTCAGATGGATCTTGGCTGAAAGCAGAGAATACTACAAGGATGTTTACCTGTGTTTTATTGACTATGCAAAGGCATTCAACTGTGGGGATCATAACAAATTATGGATAATATTGAGAAGAATGGGAATTCCAGGACACTTAATTGTGCACATGAGGAACCTGTACATAGATCAAGAAGCAGTTTTTTGGACATAACACAGGGATACTGCCTGGTTGAAAGTCAGGAAAGGTGTGCATCAGGGTTGTATCCTTTCACCATACCTATTCAATCAGTATGCTGAGAAAATAATCAGAGAATCTGGACTTATATGAAGAAGAACAGAGCATCAGGATTGATGGAAGACTCATTAACAACCTGCATTATGCAGATAACACAACACTGTTTGCTGAAAGCGAAGAGGACTTGAAGCACTTACTGACAAAGATCAAAGACCATAGCCTTCAGTATGAATTGCATCTCAACATAAAGACAACAAAAATCCACACAACTGGACCAATAAGCAACATCATAATAAAGAGAGAAAAGATTGGAGTTGTCAAGGATTTCATTTTACTTGATCCACAATCAACACCCAGGGAAGCAGCAGTCAAGAAATCAAAAGAAGCATTTCATTGGGCAAATCTGCTGAAAAAGACCTCTTTACAGTGTTGAAAAGTGAGGACTTCCAGCCTACAAGATGCCATAGACAGAAGCACCACGCCTTTCCTCCACAGCAAAGACCCAAAAAACTAAGTAAAAAAAAGACAAACGTCAGCCAAACACCAAGTGGAATAAGAAACTGACAGAGGACAGAGAACAAAGAGAGATACCTGAGGATGTGCCTTATCCGCTATGGCAGCACAGATTCACCATCTTGGACTCCCGTTGGAGATCACCTGACAGGGAGCATGGGAAAGCAGCTTCATGGAGCTCCCAAAAGGAGCCAGAGCCCCCAGTAACCAACAATACATGCTTTCCCACCCCCATCCTCTCCCTGCTGCTCTACCTCCAAACTTCTTGGCTGGCTGCAGTGGTTGGGCTGGCTGGGAAGTGCATTGTCTGTGTCGCTTGGATTCACCCCACCCACGAAGGCCGGGCCCCTGAACTGATGTTGCTTCTTTCTGTCTCTTTTGTTTTCTGCCATACCTCCTGCCACCTCCCCCTCCTTTCTCTTGAACACTTGGCTCTATGTGCCATCTTTACTTCTTTGTGAAAGGCTGTGAAGCCCTGCTCGACTACGAAACTACTCCCCCAGCCCGGGACACCACACTAATGAGATCCCTGGGTTTTGTTTTGTTTTCATTTTTTTTGCTTGTCTTGTTTTGCTTTGTTCTTTTTGTTTTCTTTCTCTTTTCCCACTTGGGAGCTCCTTCTAGCCAGGCTGCACTGCACAGCTTAGGAAGCACTCCCCCAGTCTGAGCAGCCACATAAGTGAGATTCCTGGGGGCATTTTTTCCTTTTTTTTCCTCTTCTCTCTTTTTCCCTTTCTGTCTTTCTTCATTTCTCAGTTCTTGTCTGTCTACATTTACCTTCTTTTCCTGTTTCTTGAATACCTGGTGCTGTGTGACACCTATACCCCTTCTAGGCAAGATATACCTCACAGCTTGGGAGATTTCCCCAGTCTTCATGGCTGTACAGCTGGGACCCTTGGGGGCTTTTTTCTCTTTTTTATTTTTATTGTGCTTTAAGTAAAAGTTTACAAATCAAGTCAGTCTCTCACACAAAAACTTATAGACACCTTGCTACATACTCCCAATTGCTCTCCCCCTAATGAGACAGCCCGCTGCCTCCCTCCACTCTCTCTTTTCATGTCCATTTTGCTACTTCTAACCCCCTCTACACTCTTATTTCCCCTCCAGGCAGGAGATGCCAACATAGTCTCAAGTGTCCACCTGATCCAAGAAGCTCACTCCTCACCAGCATCCCTCTCCAACCCCTTGTTCTTTTTTTTCCTTTCTCAATTTTTATCTAGTGTTTTTCTTTTTCCCTTTTTCTTTTTTTCCTTTTTGCTGCTCTCCATTTCTCAGTTTCTCATCTCTCCACTTCATTGACAAGCTCCCGTTGCACTCCTTTTATTTTATTTTATTTTTTGTCTCCTGTTCCTCTCTCCTCTTTCCCGTACCCATTTTAGCTCCATACATCACAACTTTTCCCTTCTTTCCTGCCTACCTGCACCATGCGCTCAACATCACACCTCTGAGCAGTACAGACATGGCCTACCATAACTTGTCCAGTACTGATTCCTGGCCTGCCCTGTGGGCCCTAGTATGTGCCACAAACAACCTATCCCAAGACTTCCCCTTCAGCTGGAACTTCCCTGCTGCAACATAGCTGAGTGACTGGCCCCATTCATTGGATGAGGAGGTAAAAATTTTTGTGACTACAGATCAGCAAACAGCAAAGAACTCATAGAATGTCTGTTCAAACAGAACCAAATGAAACCAAAACTAGGATGAAACAAACAAATCTGCAATCAAGAAATGAAGGAAATAACTACTGAACGTCCCAACGACAGCAGACTATATATATATATATATATATATATATATATATACACACACACACCAGGAAAAAATGATTCCAGTGGTCATCCAAAATAAAACGCCAGATGTCTTTCGAGTAGAAGATAAGGCACTAGAACTACCTGACAGGGAATTCAAATCTCTAATATTCAGAGCTATCCAAGAGTTGAAGCAAAAAGCAGAGAAAATGAGGAAAAAATAGACAAATGTATGGAAAAGGCAGACAAATTCATGGAAAATACAGACAAAAAAATGGAAGAATTCAGGAAAATAATACATGAACAAAAAGTCAAATAAATTCACAACTAGAAATCATACAAAACCAATAATTAGAAATACAGAATCTAAACAAGATTTCAGAAATGGACAGTGTCAGAAAGGCTGAGGAGCATATTTGAAATTATGGTAGACAGAATCAGTGAAATTGAAGAAAAACACTTGGATAAAACTCTGTTTGAGGAAAAATCAGAAAAATGAGGAAACACTGAGAATTATGTGGGATACAATCAAAAGCAAAAATTAGCGAGTGATTGGAGTTCCAGAACAGGGGGAGAAAACAGAAAACACTGAGATCACTGAAGAACTGCTGACGTAAAACTTCCCTGATACCATGAAAGATGAAAAGCTGACCATCCAAGAAGCTCAACGAGCCCGATATAGGATAGACCCTAAAAGAAAAAAAACAAGGCATATCATAATCAAACTCGATAAAATCAAAGATTTCAAAAAAATCCTGAGAGCAGCTCAAGAAAAACAAAAAGTCACATACAGAGGAGAAACAATAAGACTAAGCTCTGATTATTCAGAAGAAACCATGCAGGCAAGAAGAAAATGAAATAACTATATAAAACATTGAAAGAAAAAAAAATTGCAAACCACCAATAATATATCCAGCAAAACTTTCATTCAAATATGTTGGTGAAATTACATTTCCAGATAAACAGAAATTAAGGGAATATGAAAAAACCTAACCAAACTTACAAGAATTATTAAAGGGGGTCCTTTGGTCTGAGAACAAACAACACCAGACTGCAGCCTGAATCTAGGATGCGATATTTTACCAGCCAGATACCAATGTAGGAAATGAACTCTCAAGGACTATCCAAAACCAAAAGGATTGCAACATGGAACCAGGGAGGCTAATCTGTAAATGACAACAATATCAGAGCAATAAAAGAGGGAATAAATGGTGTAGGCATAGAGCTTTCTAATGGAGAGGAAGGCAAGGTAATACCAAGTAATAATAGACTGGTTCAAACCTAGGAAGATAAGGGTAAATTTCAAGGTAACGGCAAAGAAAGTTAACAAACGTACTCAACAAAATAAAGAAGAAAAACGTAAAGGCTCAGTAAAAACAAAAGAAATGAAAAAGAAATCCACAAACGAAAAGAACTCAGCACAGGAGAGTAAGAGGAACAAAGAAAATGTTAGCAGCACACACACACAAAAAAATACAAAATGACAGCAATAAACTCACACCTATCAATAATTACACTGAATGTAACTGGTCTACATGCATCTATAAAGACACACAGAGTGACAGAACGGATAAAAAAAACAGGATCCATCAATATGCTGTCTACAAGAGACACACCTTAGAAACCAAGATATAAATTTATTAAAAATCCAAGGATGGAAAAATACATATCAAGCAAATAACTACAAAAAAGAGCAGAAGTGGCAATACTAATCTCAGATAAAATAGACTTTAAAACAAAATCCACCATAAAAGACAAAGAAGGGCACTATATAATGATTAAAGGGACAATCCATCATGAAAACTTAACCATAACAAACATCTACCAACCGAATGACAGGAATCCAAAATACATAAATTCTAACAGCACTGAAAAGTGTAATTGACAGTTCCACATTAATAGTAGGAGACTTCAACATACTACTCTTGGTAAAGGACAGAACATCCAGAAAGAAACTCAACAAAGATTCAGAAGAGCTAAAGAGCACAAACAGCCAATTTAACCTCATAGACATATATAGAACACTCCACCAAATAGCTACAAATTACACATTCTTTTCCAATGCACATGGAATGTTCTCCAGAATGGACCACATCTTAGGCCACAGAACAACCCTCACAAAATCCAAAACACTGAGATAATACAAAGTATCTTCTCTCACCACAGCGCCATCAAAGTAGAAAATAACAATAGGAAGAGTAAAAAAAAAAAAATCAATTGCATGGAAACTGAATAACACCCTGCTTAAAACCACTGGGTAATAAAAGAAATCAGAGAACGAATCAAAAAATTCCTAGAATCAAATGAGAATGAAAACACATCACACCAAAACCTTTGGGACACAGCAAAGGCAGCTCTCAGAGGTCAATTTATAGGAATAGATTCACACATCAAAAATGAAGAACGGAACAAAATCAAAACATTAGCTACATAACTTGAACAAAGAGAAAGAGAACAGCAAAAAGATGGAAACAACTTATATGCCCATCAACAGATGAAGGGATAAACAAACTGGTACATACACACAATGGAGTATTATGCAACAATAAAGAACAACAATGAATCTGTGAAGCATCTCCTAACGTGTAGGAATCTGGAGGGCATTATGCTGAGTGGAATAAGCCAATCACAAAAGGACAAATATTCTAAGAGACCACTACTGTAAAAACTCAAAAAAAAAAAAACTTTAATGGTTATGAGGGAGGGGAGGGGTGGGGATGGAAAAACACTAAAAAGACTATAGATAAGTGGAAGCTTTGGTGAAGGGTAAGACAGTACACAACACTGGGGAAGCCTGCATAACCTATACAAGGCAAGGTCATAGTAGCTACATAGACACATCCAAACTCTCTGAGGGACCGAATTTCTGGGCTGAGGGCTCTGGGGACCATGGTCTCAGGGAACAGCTAGCTCAACCATATAGCATATTTTATAAAGAATATGTTCTACATTCTACTTTGGTGAGTAGCGTCTGGGGTCTTAAAAGCCTGTGAGGAGCCATCTAGGATACTGCACTGATCTTACCGCTTCAGGAGCAAGGGAGAATGAAGAAAACTAAAGATATAAGGGAAAGATTAGTCCAAAGGACTGATGGATCACATCTACCACGGCCTCCACCAGACTCACTCCAGTACAACTAGATGGTACCTGGCTACCACCAGCGACTCCTCTGTCAGGGATGACAATAGAGGGCCCCAGACAGAGCTGGAGAAAAATGTAGAGCAAAATTCTAACTCAAAAAGAAAGACCAGACTAGATGGCCTGACAGAGACTGGAGAAACCCTGAGAGTATGGCCCCTGGACATCTTTTCAGCTCAGTAATGAGGCCACTCCTGAGGTTCACCCTTCAGCCAAAGATTGTACAGGCCCGTGGAATAAAACAAGACCAAAGGGGTGCACCAGCCCTGGGACAGGGACTGGAAGGCTGGAGGAAACAGAAAACCTAGTAATAGGGAACCCAAGGTTGTGAAGGGAGAGTGTTGACATGTCATGGGGTTGTTAACCAATGTCATAGAGCAATGTGTGTACTGTTTGATGAGAAACTAGTTTGTTCTGTAAACTTCTTCTAAAGTACAACTAAAAAAAAAATGAAGTGTTGAAAAGCAAAGATGCCACCTTGAAGACTTAGGTGTGCCTGACCCAAGCCATGGTATTTTCAATTGCATCATATATGACCCTTTCTGTCTCTTGGGCTAATGTTTTCCTTGTGTCTTTGGTGTTCTTCATTCCCTGTGGCTCCAGGTGGGTTGGGGCCAATTGATGTATCTTAGATGGCATGGCCGCTTGCTAACTTTTAAGACCCGAGATGCCACCCACCAAAGTGGGAGGCAAAATGTTTTCTTAATAAACATTGTTATGCCTATTGACCTAAGTGTCCCCTGAAACCATGGTAACAAGGCCCCCACCCCTGCTGCTCTGTCCCTTGAAGTGTTTGGTTGTATTCAGAAAACTTCTTAGCCTTTGGTTTAGTCCAGTTGTGCTGATTTCCCCTGTATTGTGTGTTATCCTTCCCTTCACCTAAGATAATTCTTATCTACTAACTAGTTAGTGAATACCCCACTCTCCCTCCCTCCCCGTCCTTGTATCCATCATAGAATGTTTTTGTCTATATTTAAACCATTTCCTGAGTTCTTATAATAGTGGTCTCATACAATATTTTTCCTTTTGCAACTGATTAATTTCATCAGCATAATGTCTTCCAGATTCATCCGTGTTACGAGAATGTTTTGCAGATTCGCCGTTGTTCTTTATCATTGCGTAGTATTCCATTGTGTGAATATACCATACTTTGTTTATCCATTCCTCCATTGATGGGCACCTATGTTGTTTACATCTTTTTGCTATTGTGAACAGCAAGTACTGCAATGAACATGGGTGTGCATATATCTATTCATGTGACGGCTTTTCTTTCTCTAGGATATATTCCAAGGAGTGGGATTACTGGATCGTATGGTACTACTATTTCTAGCTTTTTAAGAAAGCACCAAATGGATTTCCAAAGTGGTTGTACCATTTTACATTCCCACCAGCAGTGTATAAGTGTTCCAGTCTCCACAAACTCTCCAGCCTTGTTGGGGTGAGATGGTGTCTCATTATAGTTTTGATTCGCATTTCTCTAATGTCTAGCAATCGTGATCATTTCCTCATGTATCTGTCAGCTACCTGAATGTCTTCTTTGGTAAAGTGCCTGTTCATATCTTTTGCCCATTTTGTAATAGCATTATTTGTCTTTTTGCTGTTGAGGTTTTGCAGTATCTTGTAGATTTTACAGACTAGACACTGATGGGATTTGTCATAACCAAAAACTCTTTCCCAGTCTGTAGGTTGTCCTTTTACTCTTTTGATGAAGGCTTGTGATGTGCATAGGTGTTTGATTTTTAGGAGCTCCCAGTTATGGAGTTTCTGTTCTGGTGTTTTTGCACTGTTAGTAATGTTTTGTATTGTTTATGCCACATATTAGGGCTCCTAGCATTGTCCCTATTTTTTTTTCCATAATGTTTATCGTTTTAGATTTTATATTTTGGTCTTTGCCCCTTTTTGAATTAGTTTTTCTGCGTGGTTTGAGATATGGGGATTGATTCTTTTTTTTTTTTTTTGCAGATTGATATCCAGTTATGCCAGCACCATTTGTTAAAGAAACTTTGTTTTCTCGATTTAACAGATTTTGGGCCTTTGGCAAGTATCAGTTGCTCATAGGTGGATGAATTTATGTCTGGATTCTGAATTCCGTTCCATTGATCTGTGTATCTGTTGTTGCACCAATAACAGGCTCTTTTGATTACCATGGCAGTATAGTAGTTTCCAAAATCAGGCAGTGTGAGGCTTCCCACTTTGTTCTTCTTTTCAGTAATGCTTTACTCATCCAGGGCCTCTTCCCTTTCAATATGAAGTTGGTGATTTGTTTCTCCATCTCATTATAAAATGCCATTGTTATTTGGATCAGAATTGCATTGTATCTACAGATTGCTTTGGGTAGAATTGACGTTTTCACAATGTTCAGTCTTCCTATGCATGAGCAAGATATGTTTTTCCACTTACGTAGATCTCTTTTGATTCTTGCAGTAGAGTCTTAAGGTTTTCTTTGTACAGGTTTTTTACGTTTCTGATTAGATTTATTCCTAAGTATTTCATCTTCTTGGGGCTACTGTAAATGGTATTGATTTGGTGATTTCCTCTTTGAAGTTCTCTTTGTTGGTGCAGAGGAATCCAACTGATTTTTGTATGTTTATCTTGTATCCTGACACTTTGCTGAAATCTATTACTTCCAGTAATTTTCTTGTGGATTCTATGGGGTTATCTGTGTATAAGATCATATCACCTGCAAATAGAGATACTTTTACTTCTTCCTTACTGGTTTGGATGCCCTCGATTTCTTTTTCAATCTAATTGCTCTGGCTAGGACTTCCAGCACAATGTTGAATAAGAGTGGTGATAAAGGGCATCCTTGTCTGGTTCCCATTCTCAAGGGGAATGCTTTCATACTCTCTACATTTAGGATGATGTTGGCTGTTTGCTTTGTATAAACTCCCTTTATTATGTTGAGGAATTTCCCTTCTATTCCTATTTTACTGAGAGTTTTTACCATGAATGGTGTTAGACTTTGTCAAATGCCTTTTTGGTATCAATTGGTAGGATCATGTAGTCCTTGTCTTTTGTTTTATTTATGTGATGAATTATATTGATTGCTTTTCTAATGTTGAACCATCCCTGCATGTTGTTGTTGTTGGGTGCCATCGAGTTGGTTCCGACTAATAGTGACCCTGTGCACAACAGAAGGAAACACTGCCCGGTCCTGCGTCATCCTTACAATCATCATTATGCTTGAGCTCATTGTTGCAGCCACTGTGTCAATCCACCTCGTCAAGGGTCTTCCTCTTTTCCGCTGACCCTGTACTCTGCCAAGCATGATGTCCTTCTCCAGGGACTGATCCCTTCTGACAACATGTCCAAAGTATGTAAGACGCAGTCTCACCATCCTTGCTTCTAAGGAGCATTCTGGTTGTACTTCCTCCAAGACAGATTTGTTCATTCTTTTGGCAGTCCATGGTATATTCAATATTCTTCGCCAACACCACAATTCAAAGGCGTCAATTCTTCTTCAGTCTTTCTTATGCATTGTCTAGCTTTCACATGCACATGATGTGATTGAAAATACCATGGCTTGGGTCAGGTGCACCTTAGTCTTCAGGGTGACATCTTTGCTCTTCAACACTTTGAAGAGGTCCTTTGCAGCAGATTTACCCAAGGCAATGCGTCTTTTGATTTCTTGACTGCTGCTTCCATGGCTGTTGATTGCAGATTCAAGTAAGATGAAATCCTTGACAACTTAAAATCTTTTCTCCATTTATCATGATGTTGCTCATTGGTCCAGTTGTGAGGATTTTTGTTTTCTTTATGTTGAGGTGTAATCCATACTGAAGGCTGTGGTCTTTGGTCTCCATTAGTAAGTGCTTCAAGTTCTCTTCACTTTCAGCAAGCAAGGTTGTGTCATCTGCATAACGCAGGTTGTTAATGAGTCTTCCTCCAATCCTGATGCCCCATTCTTCTTCATATAGTCCAGCTTCTTGGATTATTTGTTCAGCATACAGATTAAATAGGTATGGTGAAAGAATACAACCCTGATGCACACCTTTCCTGAATTTAAACCAATCAGCATCCCCTTGATTTCTCCGAACAACTGCCTCTTGATCTACGTAAAGATTCCTCATGAACACAATTAAGTGTTCTGGAATTCCCATTCTTCTCAATATTATCCATAATTTGTTACGATCCACACAGTTAAATGCCCTTGCATAGTCAATAAAACACAGGTAAACATCCTTCTGGTATTCTCTGCATTCAGCCAGGATCCATCTGACATCAGCGATGATATCCCTGGTTCCACGTCCTATTCTGAAACTGGCCTGAATTTCTGGTAGTTCCCTGTCGATATACTGCTGCAGCCGTTTTTGAATGATCTTCAGCAAAATTTTGCTTGCGTGGGATATTAATGATATTGCTCTATAATTTCCACATTTAGTTGGATCACCTTTCTTGGGAATAGGCATAAATATGGATCTCTTCCTGTTAGTTGGCTAGGAAGCTCTCTTCCATATTTCTTGGCATAGACGAGTGAGCACCTCCAGAGCTGCATCTGTTTGTTGAAACATCTCAATTGATATTCCGTCAATTCCTGGAGCCTTGTTTTTTGCCGGTGCCTTCAGAGCAGCTTGGACTTCTTCCTTCAGTACCATCGGCTCCTGATCATATGCCACCTCTTGAAATGGTTGAATATCGACTAATTCTTTTTGGTATAATGACTGTGTATTCCTTCCATCTTCTTTTGATGCTTCCTGTGCTGTTTAATATTTTCCCCATGGAATTGTTCACTATTACAACTCGAGGCTTGAATTTTTTCTTCAGGTCTTTCAGCTTGAGAAACGCCGAGCATGTTTTCCTTTTTGGTTTTCCATCTCCAGTTCTTTGCACACGTCATTATAATACTTAACTTTGTCTTCTCGAGAAGCCCTTTGACATCTTCCATTCAGTTCTTTAACTTCATCAATTCTTCCTATTGCTTTAGTTGCTCGAAGCTCAAGAGCAAGTTTCAGAGTCTCCTCTGACATCCATCTTGGTCTTTCTTTCCTGTGTTTTCAGTGACCTTTTGCTTACTTCATGGATGATGTCCTTGATGTTATTCCACAACTCGTCTGGTCTTCGGTCACTAGTGTTCAATGCATCAAATCTATTCTTGAGATGGTCTCTAAATTCAGGTGGGATATACTCAAGGTCATATTTTGGCTCTCGTGGACTTGCTCTGATTTTCTTCAGTTTCAGCTTGAACTTGCATATGAGCAATTGATGGTCTGTTTCACAGTCGGCCCCTGGCCTTGTTCTGACTGATGATCTTGAGCTTTTCCATCATCACTTTCCACAGATGTAGTCAATTTGATTTCTGTGTGTTCCATCTGGCAAGGTCCATGTGTATAGTTGCTGTTTATGTTGGTGCAAGAAGGTATTTGCAATGAAGAAGGACCTGGCAGTCTACTTCTGAAAAGCTTTAGCCAGTGAAAACCTTATGAATAGCAGCGGAACATCATCCCTGCATACCTAGTATGAATCCCACTTGGTCATGGCGAATTACTTTTTGATATACTGTTAAAATCTATTGGCTAGAATTTTGTTGAGGATTTTTGCACCTACGTTCATGAGGGATATAGGTCTGTAATTTTCTTTTTTGTGGTGTCTTTACCTGGTTTTGGTATCAGGGTTATAATAGCTTCAAAGAATGAGTTTGGGAGTATTCCTTTCTTTTCTATGCTCTGAAATAACTTTAGTAGCAGTGGTGGTAACTCTTCTCTGAAAGTTTGGCAAAACTCCCCAATGAAACCATCAGGGCAAGGGCTTTTTTATGTTGGGAGTTTTTTAATTATGCTTTCAATCTTTTTTTTTTCAATCTGTATTTTGTTATAGGTTTATTTAGTTGTTTTACGTCTGTTTGTGTTATCTTAAGCAGTTAGTGTGTTTCTAGAAATTTGTCCATTTCCTCTAGGTTTTTAAATTTGTTAGAGTACATTTTTTCATTCTATTTTGTTATGATTCTTTCAATTTCATTTGGGTCTGATGTGATAACACCCATCTCATCTCTTATTTGGGTTATTTACTTCCTCTCCTGCTTTTCTTTTGTCAGTTTGGCTGTTTTATTGATTTTGTTGATCTTTTCAAAGAACCAGCTTGTCCCTTTACCCTTTCAATTGTTTTTCTATTTTCTATTCCATTTAATTCTGGTCTAATTTTTATTATTTGCTTTCTTCTTGTGCTTGAGGGCATCTTTTGGTGCTATTTGTTTGAGTTGTGGGGTTAATGTTTTTGATTATGGCGCTTTCTTCTTTTTGGATGTGTGCGTTTATTGCTATAAAGTGACCTCTGAGTGTTGCTTTTGCTGTGTCCCAAAGGTTCTGGTAGGATGCGTTTTCATTCTTATTTGATCCAGTGAATTTCTTTACTCTGTCCTTAATTTCCTCTATAACCCAATAGTTTTCCATCAAGGTGTTGTTCAGGTTCCATGTGCTTAATTTTTTTCCCTTGCTTTTTCTGTTATTTATTTCTACTTTTATGGGTTTGTGTCCAGAAATGATGTTTTGTAATATTTCAATACTTTGGATTCTGTTAAGGCTTGCTTTATGGCCTAATATATGGTCTTTTCTGGAGCATGTTCCATGTGTTTTGGAAAAGAAAGTATACTTGGCAACTGTTGCGTGGAGTGTTCTGTATATGTGTATAAGATCAAGTTGGTTGATTGTGGCATTTAGATCTTCCATGTCTTTATTGAGCTTCTTCCTTCTGTCCTTCACTGAAATTTGTGTGTTAAAGACTCCTACTATTATTGTGGAGCTGTCCAACTCTCTTTTCAATGCTGTTACAGTTTGTTTTATTTGTTTTGGATCCCTGTCGTTGGATATGTAAATATTTATTATGGTTATGTCGTCCTGGTCCTCCTGGTGTATTGACCCTTTAATCATTATATAGCGTCCTTCCTTATTCTTTGTGGCAGATTTTACTTTTAAGTTTATTTTGTCAAAGATTAATATTGCCACTCCTGCTCTTTTTTGATTGTTACTTGCTTGATTTTTTTCCCCACATTTTGAGTTTCAGTTTATTTGTTTCTTTAAGTCTAAGATGTGACTCTTTTTTTTAATCCATTCTGCCACTATCTGTCTCATTATTGGTACATTTAGTCCATTTACATTTAGCATAATTGTTAATAGGTATGAATTTAGTGCTGCCATTTTGATGTCTCTTTTTTGTGTCATTGACAGTTTCTTTGTTCTTAATTTTCTGTGCTGAGTCGTTTTTTTAGTGTATTTTCTTTTCACCTGTTTCATTTTTGTTGCTTTTGTATTTGCTGAACCTTTATGTTTTACTTGTTTTTTATTTTGACGTGTAGGATTGTTAGTTTCCTTTGTGGTTACCTTAATATTTACCTCTATTTTTCTAAGAATAAACCAATCTTTTATTTCTTTATATCACCTTGACATTATCTACATATGATCTATGACTACATTTTTTAGTCCCTCTTTTCTGTTTAATGTGATCTTTTACATGTTCACATCTCTGTTTCCCTATTTTCAGTGTTTTATCTTTTATTTACTTTTGTGACTTCCCTATATGGGTTGTTATCTGGTTGATCTGTCCTGTGTTGTAGTCTTGGGTTGTTATCTGATGTTATTGATTTTCTAACTGGAGGACTCCTTTTTAGTATTTTTTGGAACTTTAGTTTGGTTTTTGCAAATTCCCTAAACTTCTATTTATCTGGAGATGCCCTATTTTAGCAATCATATTTGAGAAACAGTTTTGCTGCATATATAATTCTTGGCTGGAAATTTTTTTTTTTCCTTCAAGGCTTTAATATATGTCATCCCATCGCCTTTCTTCCCTGTATGGTTTCTGCTGAGTAGTCCAAGCTTAGTCTTATTGACTGTCTTTAGTAGATGACTTTTCGTTTACCTCTAACCGCTCTTAAAATTCTCTCTTTGTCTTGGGTTTTGGTAAATTTGATTATGGTATATCTTGATGACTTTCTTTTGGGGTCTACCTTGTGTGGTGTTCGATAAGCATCTTGGGTGGATATCTTCTCATCTTTCACAATATCAGGGAAGTTTTCTGCCAACAAATCTTCAACAATTTTCTCTGTATTTTGTGTTATCCCCACTGTTCTGGTACTTCGATCACTTGTAGGTTATTCCTCTTGATAGAGTCCCACATAGTTCTTAGGGTTTCTTCTTTTTTTATATACTCTTTTATCTGTTTTTTCCTCAAATAAATTGGTGTCAACTGCTTTATCTTTAATCTCACTAATTTGGACTTCCATTGCCTCAGTTCTGCTCCTATGACTTTCTCTTGAGTGGTCTAATTCTAAAATTTTATTGTTAATCTTTTGCATTTCGGATTGCTGTCTCTATGGATTCTTGCAGCCTGTTAAATTTGTCATTGTGCTCTTCTATAATCTTCTTAAGTTCCTGTATTGCTTTGTGTGTTCCTTGGCTATTCTGCATTTTGTCTGATCTTCTTCCTGATCTCTTGAAGAGTTCTGTATATTAATCTTTTGTATTCTACCTTGGGTAATTCTAAGTTATCTTCCTCCAGGAGCTTTCTTGATTCTTTGTTTTGGGCATTTACTGAGGCCATCATGGTCAGCCTCTTTAAGTGATTTGATATTAACTGTTGTCTCTGAGCCATCAATAAGTTATTATATTTATTTATTTTAGGTTTCTTACGGTGTCCTAGCTTCTTGTTTTGTTTGATTTGCTCAAGTAGGCTGCTTGTGTGAGCTAGTTAGATTATTGGCACCTTTGAAGCTTTAAGGTCCTGTCACCACAAGGTTAGATTTGTTACTAGCTATGTAAGTAAGTATGTAAGCCCAGGAGTCCATTTACTTTTCTTGTATGGATTCAGCTTAGGTGTCCAGATCATTGGTCACCAAGTGTGTTGTGTAGGCTCTTACCTATAGTCCTAGATGGGCAGGGGTGATAGGAGCAGCCACAGGTATCTGGCTGCAGGAGGGGGTCACATGCTGAGCAAGGCAGGGGCTGACAGCTGCCCCTGAGTTTCTGGGAGGAAAGTGTGTCCCCATTCCATAGAGTGCATATGTGGGTAGGTTTTGCAACAAGACTATGGGCACCCAATGCTGTTGGCTGTAAGGCCTAGGATGTACCACTTGTTCTTGGACCAATGTTTCAGGTTGCTAGGTGGTGTGGGGGGAGCCACCAGTCCTCAGGCCCCTCATGTCAGTAGGTCAGTGCCCTGCTTAATGGGCAGAGAAATGTCAAATGTCATGAAGCTGCCCCTCCAGCATATAGCTGATACAGTGAAGTTAGGCTTCAGATATATACCCTGTTGTACTGTGCTAAGGGCCTAAGCTGTTGAAAAGGTCCTACACAGGTCTATGCAGGGATGAAAGGCATTCAAAGTCCATGGAACCCTTATGCCTGTGCCTAGGCAAAGGAGCTGTGCCTGCCATGAGTTCTCAGCTTAAGGAAAATGGCAGATTATTTTTTCCTGATTGTTAATTTTTTCCCTCTCTCAGGCCTGGAGAATGGTTCAGGAGGGGTGATGAGTCCTACCTGCAGCCCAAAGGAAGTAACAATCTCTGAGGTCAGCCCAAGACCCAGTGCACAGTAGGGAAGAGCAGGTAAATGGGAGAGAGGTTCTTCTCAAATGGGCTGTTTTTTGATCTGCATGGTAGGTTAGGTGCATGTACTTATCTTTTGCTGATTGAGGGCTGCTTTTTGCTGGTTCTGAAGGTTTGAGCAGACTCTCTGCCACTCACTCTCTCCTGATGTGGAAAATGCATGCTGAAACCACTGCTTGACTAGCCATGCATGCCAGCCAATTGGGCCTGTGGGGTGCCGGTTCCCGCAGGGTCAGGTCTGGCAACCCCTCACTGCTTCTGAACCATCTCTCCCTCTCCCCACCGCTCAGTTCAATTCCTCAGTTTTGCCTTTGATGTTCAGAGCTTCTAGATTGTCATATATAGTGGATTCACTAGTTTTTTTTGGTCTTTGTTGTAAGAGGGATCACTGGAAGCGTCTAACTACTCCACCATCTTGGCCGCCCCTCTGGATATTTCAATTTTGTTCTTCTTTTTCAAGATTGTTTTGGCTATTTTGAGTGTCTGCATTTCTATACAAATTTTATTATCAGCTTACCAATTTCTGGGGAGAAAAAGCCAACTGGAATTTTGGTAGGGATTGCATTGAATCTTTAGATCATTTTGGGGAGTATTGTCATTTTAAAATTATTAGATCTTTTTATCCATGAACATAAGATATTCTTTCCATTTATTTAGATCTTGTTTAATTTCTATTAATTATATTTTTAAAAGTATTTTTGATAATATAATCCTAAAATTGAAGTGTTTTGTATCTTACAAAGCCTTTCTGACACATTGTCTCACTTGATGTTAACAGCATTTCTGTTAGTACACAGGGCAAATAAAGAGGGGTGAATTGTCAAAGGTTACATGGGGATTTAATAACAGAAGCAAAACTTAGGTCTTTATGCAACAGCCTGGAAAATAATTTCCATTGAGAAACAATGGAACGACACCTTCCCATTCTTGGGGGCACCATAAAGGGCACCTGATGGCTCAGTGATTAAATGTTTGGCTGCTAACCAAAAAGGTTGGCAGTTCGAATCCACCAGCCACTCCTTGGAAACCATATGGGACAGTTCTACTCTGTCCTATAGGGTCATTATGAGTTGGAATCTACTGGAGGGCAATTTTTTTTTAGATATACCAGGGATCAGCATGACAAAAGAGGATTCCAGGGCAAGAAGTGGAATTTGGGATCCAGAAAAAGAAAAATAGCACTTAAGAGGTGTTAAAAAAACAAAATTGTTACCAGAAGCAATTCAATTAATTCATTCATTTTACACTTATTTAGTAAACATTTCTTGGGAACTCCTTTTTTTGCAGAGCACTAAGAGAGTTGTCAAAGAACATATGGCACAGGTTCTGCACTGAAGTAGCATAAATTTAATAGAGAAGATGGATGTGTTCACAATTAACTCTAATAACAAAGGAGAATGATAGTGAACTATGTGGCTCATTTATAAAATAAGTGGGTTGGATAGGGCTATATCATTTCTAAGGTTCTTCCTAACTTTAAAATTCTGGCTTAATGATTCTAAATATTAAAATAGGAGAAAATCATGTTAAGCGAGCACAGAAGAAGGAATGATTAATATTAATTATGACTAGAGAGATTCGGGAATTTCATGGAAAAGTTACCATTCAATCTGGACTTTAAAAAGGGGTAGGTTTGCTAGGTGGAGAAGGTGAGGGAGAGGAGTTTTACAGGGTAGGTAGACAACACAATCAACATTTTGAGGCAGGGAAATACTTCACTTTCTTTGGAAAGAAAATAAAATATATCTAATCTTTAGTAATAAGTGAATAATAAAATCTGAGATTTAAAATGTGCTGTATTTTGGTTTAACAGGTAGTTCTTCTTAGATGTGATGAAGTTGATTTTCATTTTTTCAACTCCTTTGTATTTCATTTGGAATATTATTGTTTACGATTCTGTTTATTGTTTCCACAACACTATTCTGTAGTCTATTTACACATTTTACTTTATTTACATTTCAAAATAAGCTCCTGGTCTTAAGTCCAAATTCTGGATTGAATGAGCATTATTTAAGTGTCCCTGCCAATTGAACAAAGTAAAAATATGGAAATTACAAAGTGCATGAAAAGTACCTCTTGGAGATGTAGAACAACAACATCAAGTATTTAAAGATAATTGTGACTTTAATTTGATTTAGATCTCTACGTATAATTCTTACTGAGTGCCTACACTATATGTACAAGTTCATTGATAGGCCCTGAGGAGACCTCTGATTCGATGAAGTCATGTAAAGGGACTAAGATTTGAAAACACAAAAAAGCCTATGGCAAGGCAATGTCTGGCAGAATATATAGAGGTGCCATAAACAGGTACAAAAAACAAAGTTTCATGAGATATAACAACTTAAGAATTTAGATTTTATTACTACTATCACAGACTGTCAGATAAACAAATGCCACAAAGCCTGGCCACTTTGCAGTACAAAAATCATTTCCTTGAGATGTTGATATTTACAGCTCCTCCCTCCTTCCCTTTCCTTGTCTTTGTTTTTTTTTCCCTTTTTTCAATCACTGAACTTGTACTCACTTATTTACCCATCATCTTTAGAACTCTTACCACTGCTATTAATACTTCTTTCCGTTCCCCTTTCTTCCATCACCACTACCCTTTTGAGGCCAACGCAAGGATTTCCTGCTCAAATAAAGTTTCACCATCATTTCCTCCCTCTTTTAGTTCCCTGTACAAATGCCATTTATCAAATAAATAACTAAAGATAATTTCACCTAGATACTATCTGGCATATATTGGGGTTATCTCTTTTACATTTAATTTGACCTTTATAGACATGATGAAGAAAGACAGTTGCTATAAGGAGAATTGGCTTTAGAATTGTATTTTTAAATGAGTTTTTCCCGGCTTCTTCACAGAATCTAAAATTGAATACATTAAAAAGATTCTAAAAGACTGGTATCAGGACTTCAGTTTCATTAAAAATATAACCATAATTACTTTGTCTTTCCCCCTTACATTTAGATGAGTACTTTCTCAAAACTTAAAAAAAAAAAAACAAGTAGCATGAAATATTGGTGAATGTATGTGTATGCATTTTTTCCATTAGGTCAGAGAGAATTGGTAACTTTTCATCTTAATTTGTGAATAAGTTTTATCTGTTATAGCTTAGTACTTCATGGTGTTGAATTCCTTCATGCTTGAAGGCAGAGGTTTTATCTGAGGTCATGTATTCCCTAACTCTAAGAGATCCATATCAGCTCACAGTTTTTGTATTTCTTCATTTGTTGTCACAAATCTCACATAACTGAAAGTGTTTTCAAAGCATTGTCACTGCCAGTTCATTGACGTTTTTCTGTATTTGACAGAGTAGGTTTAAAGCAAAGTCATTAAGGTAGCCTTTTGGTTTCTTAAACTTTAAAAGGTATAAGCAAAATACTGCATCAAATCTGATTTTCCAGATTATCTTTCATTTAGGAGGATTACATACCCTTAATCATGTGTAATCCTCACTTTGTAGCAGAGATACAGTTTTTAAAAGTTGCCTAATAAAGTGAACTCCCACATTTGTTTCATGGCTAAAGATCAAAAAAAAAGCTAACTGCAACATTACCTGACTAAAAGTCATTAACAAAAGTGTCATAGCATTTCGGAAATCAAACCAAGACACAAGATCTTACCTTGGGATAGAACATTTGAAATCCATTTTGTACTTGAAAATTTAGAATGTAAAGTCAGTAATCATGGCTAATGTTAACATCTAGTACAGTGACTTCTCTTATTTTCTTTGGTATACGATTACTCTATAAAATTCAGAGTCAGCTATTTTATTAAATACTTTCCAAGGCAGCTCTGTGCTAGGCATTGGGAGGTATTCAAAGAATTACAATAACTGACTTTTTAATGGTGCATTGCAGTTGACAAAACTTTCATATGTATACTACCACATTTGATTCTCCTAATAACTTGTGAAAAGAGCAGGAAGTATCTCCATTGTATAAATCCCAAAGAGAGTAATTGACTCATCTAAAGTTATATGGCAATTATGTGGACACAAACACATGTTTTTGAACTCACAAGCCAGTCCCCTTTACACCCTGCCTTTAGCATATGACAGAATTCTTGAATTCAGGGAGTTTATAATCTAGGTGGGGAATAGTTAAACAACAATAGAATAAAATAATATTGCAACATAACAATATAGGCAAAGTCAAAGGCAGTAGATTGGAGAATAACTTTAAAGGTTGAGAATTAAAAGCAATCCCAAAGAAAAATATTGACACACAGAAATGTAAAACTTCTGTACATTAAAAAAAAAATTTTTTTTAAGTGAATAATGAAGCAGGAAAATATGGCAGCAAATATGACAGAAAAAAGGTTGCTGAAGAGGTTTTCAGAGTAAAGCAAGGGTGAGCTTATAGGAAGCTGCAGTGAGATGGCAGTACTACAAATGGAAAGGAACAGATGCAACAGATATTGTCCAAGAAAACTTGGCAGAATATGGTAACTGACTGGATATGGAGAGGAGAAAGAGGGAAGGCATTGTTAGACTTCCAAACACTCCTTCCAACAACCCTACACAAATGTGGAATGCTGTTGGCTCCTGTTTCCAGTTCAAATAATTTCAAATTAGCTCTTGTACTTTTTTTTTCTCCCAAGAGTTTCACAATGCCTTCTGAAATATTAGAGATTTACTAGAGTGTGACAAAAGGAGCCCTGGTGGTGCAATGGTTAAGCACTTGGCTGCTAACTGAAAGTTTGGTGGTTCAAACCCACCCAGCAGCTCCACAGGAGAAAGATCTATCTGTTTTCCTAAAGACTTACTATTACCCGTTGCCTTTGATTTGATTCTTACTCAAAGTGACCTTATAGGAGAGTGTAGTGCTTCCCCATAGGGTTTCCAAGGCTGTATTCGTTAAGGAAGCAGACCACCACATCTTTCTACCTCACAGAGGCTGGTGGGTTTAGACCTCCAACCTTTCGATTAGCAGCCAAATGCTTAACTACTATGCCAAAGACTACAGCCAAGGGAACCCTAGGGGGCAGTTCTACTCTGTCACAAGGCGTCGCTATGAGTCAAAAATCAACTCGATGGCACCTAGCAAACATAACAGTGTGTGACAAAACCAGTTATCATTCTAATCAAAATATTGCTGTTCTTAACTGTCTAAAAACTAGTGGCTATTTATTAGCTTTAAGCTAAACTCCAGGGCATGGAGCAGCTGCAGAAAATTTAGCATCCAGAAAAACAAGTAAATTACACCACAGCAGCATACATTCACAGGTCCATCTCCTCATTTTGTGGAGAAGAAAACAGGACTAAAGAGGGGTCCTGACTGAAGGGTTCACTGCCTGATTTTGTCCCCAGTACCCTTCATTTAGCAAAGCTAATTTTTAATAACAGCATTTTCATCTGAAGTTTCTAGATTGCCCAGCTCTGGTTACAAGTGACAATCTCCAATGTGACTAGGGTGTGATGGTTTCCTTAACATACAGCATGGAACTTAGCCAGAGTGTCTTTTATGATGAATGGGGTCCTAGTTTACAGTAGAAACATTATCACATAATATATCAGTTTTATGTCAAATGTTCTGAAGTTTTAACAGTCTTTCCACTCAATGTGTTGGGGCTCCTTGTCACAGAGCCTTTCTAAAATATGACCAGAGGGGATTTAAAGAGGGTGACATAATGATTTATAAAACCTCCTTCTGGCATCAGTGATGAAAACAAAAAACATGTAAACAAAAAAAATTGCTGTTACTACTCGGTAATAAATAGGTGCACAGTCAATGAGTGACACTCAAAGCACAACTTTGAATTCATATCCCTAACTTAGGTGCTCAATCAATTACTGCCATGTTAATGGGCCATAAAGCCCAACTGAATTTTCCTTAACAAAGCTTTGGAACGCACCCTCAGGCCAAGGCTGACATGACCATGCAACAGAATACCCTGACCTAGACAGTGAGGCAGCAGTCTCTGTGGGAGTGACGAGTACAAACAGTGTGGAAGGGTGAGTAGAAGGCCCTCGGCAGAAGGTGAAAGACAAAAGAACCCAGATTGTTTCTCATGAGCACTGCAGACAGAATAATATTAAATGGCCACTGAATGATGAAGGCAGCACCTGTTCTCATTGTACCCAGAGTAAATCATCACAATGTGACATTGGATCTGCCTGAAGACCAGATTGTAGCTTCCAGTGGTTGTCCCTCACAACTGTCAATTTCTTGTTTCCAGTCAGCCTCTGGGTAATTTTTTTTTTTACCCACTGTGGGTATCAACCATGCTGAATCAAATGCTCTTAAAAAAAGTTTCATATAGATTACAGACTCAAATTCATACAGGTTATAACCCCAAACTCTGAGAGAATAAACAAAACAAAAAACCAACAACTACAAACATTGCACCAAGGGAAGGTTCCTAGAAAGAAGTAAAGTGAATGAAAGAGAAAAATAAAATAGCGTTGACAAAGGCATTTATTATTTTTTGTTTGGTTATGTGGGAAAAGGGTTTTGTGCAGGAAGGATATAAGTTTAATTTTCTTTAACAGCTGTGCCAGAGGAGACACTAAACCCAAGAGTGTAGTAGGAAGAGCACTGTATGAGGCTGAAGAAACAGGAGCCTCTCCTGTTAATTAGTTGGGAAGTTTGGTCAAGGCGGCATCCTTCTCTGGGCAGCCAGAGAGAGGGCTGGACCAAGTTTTTAAGGCGTACTCCAGCTCTAACATTTTTTGATTCTATAAGGTCCCATTCTTCTATTTGTTTTTCAAAGAGCAAATCCTTCAGTTATTTTGGCCACTATGAGTCAGAGTCGATTTTAAGGCAATGGACATTTTTTTTTAAGTATATTTGTAATAGTAACCTTGTTTTTAGTTGTGGCAGGATCTTTCATTTGGAGCCTAGTTTTGTGTGTGTGTGCAATTAGGAGCTGATAGGAAGAACTCCTAAGTTAGATTACTTATTTATTTTTTTTTTGGTGGGAGTATACCCGGTCAAATATAAAGCATTTCAAAAATTTCTACATGTACAGTTAAGTGACATTTGTTATATTCTTCAAGTTGTGCTACCATTCTCTCTATCCTTTTCCGCATTATTCCACTACCATTATCTTAAACTCACTGCCCACAAAGCATTCTACCCAACCTTCTGAGTTGTCATTGTCAATTTGATCTCACATAGATAATTATTTAAAAGAGCACAGGCTCGAGAGGCGGAGCCAAGATGGAGGAATAGATAGATGCTTCCAGCAAGCACTCTTTACAACAAAGACCTGAAAAAAACAAGTGAAAGGAGTATATTTATGACAAGCTAGGAGCCCTGAACATCAAAATCCAGCTTAGACGGTGAACTGAGGGGCAGGGGGAAGAAGAGACTGTTAAGAAGTGGAGAGGAGTTACCGGACCTGAATCATAGGGAGCCCTCAGGCACATTCCTGGAAGTGGCAGGGGCGGGCTGGTACTAGTGTATGGCCACAGTTTCCTCAGAGAGAAGCAGCCAGCCACACAGCCTACTTACACCTCCAGAACCAGAGGAGAACGGTGCTCTCAGCAAAAGCTAACTACTTGCATACATTTTATTGCATCCCCCCCACTCCCGTTTCCCAAGCTGGTTTCAGCCGCTGACTTCCCTGGACCTGAGATAGTCCCTGTTGAGTGACTAGAGCCATCCTTCTGGCCTTAGAGAAGGAATAAATTTGCAATGGGAGGAAAAGAAAATTTGCCAGCTCCACTAACTGGGTGAGCTCAGGACACAAGTGGCTCCTGTCCAGGCATAAATGGTCCATGGACTTTGAGTACCTTTCCCCTCTGCATGTACCTGTGTGGGCCTATTTTAGGAGAATAGGTCCTTGTTGGCAGACTACAACCATTTCAGCTGTGCGGTGGAGATGTGGGTGATTGATGTTTGACATTGCTTTGCCTATTAAACAGAGTCCTCACCTACTGACATCAGGGGCCTAAGGACTGCTAGCTCCACTCAGGTCACCCAGCCACCCACAACAGGGGTCCAAGGATAACTGGCACCTCCCAGTCCTTACAACTAAAAACATTGGGTGCTCATGTTCCTTCTGGAGAACCCACCTACCTGTACGCTCTAGGGAACAGTGACACCCTTTCCTCAGAGACACAAGAGGGTGATTCTCAGACCCCTGCCTTGTTCAGAGTGTAAGCCCCTGCTGCAACCAGATACCGTTACCTACACCAGTCAACCCTGCCCCTCTAAGACTGTAGGACAGAGCCTGTACCACACACCTGATGAACACCTACCTGGACACCTGAGCTGAATTCATACAAGAAAGGGAAGGAACTCCTAGACTGATATACATGATAACAGCTCTAGCCATTGGGGACAGGACATCAGCGCTCCAAAGGTGAAAATAATCAAGCTAGCTCACTCAAATAACCCATCTGGACATATCAAAACAAAACAAAGCAAGAAGCTATGAGACAGTAAGCAAACAAACAAAAAAAACTAATACAAAAACTTATAGATGGTTCAGAGGCAACAGTCAATATCAAGTCACATAAAGAAGCAGACCATGATCACCTCAACAATCTCTCAAAACAAAGAATCAAGGGATCTTCTAGATGTAAGTGCCTTCCTGGAATTACCAGAGGCAGAATACAAAAGATTAATATACAGAACTCTTCAAGGCATCAGGAAAGGAATCAGGCAATATGCAGAACAAGACAAGGAACACACAGATAAAGCAACTGAAGAAATTAGAAAGATTATTCAGGAACATAATGAAAAATTTAATAAGCTGGAAAAATCCATAGACAGCAATGAGAAATTCAGAAGAATAACAATAAAATTACTGAAGTAGACAACTCAATAGAAAGTCAGACAAGCAGAATTGAGCAAGTGGAAGGCAGAATTTCTGAACTTGAAGATAAAGCACCTGGCACTAATATACTTGAGGAAATATCAGATAAAATAATTTAAAAAATGAAGAAACCTTAAGAATCATGTGTGACTCTAATAAGAGAAATAACCTACGAGTGACTGAAGTACCAGAACAGGGAGGGATAACACAAAGTAAAGAGAGAGCTGTTGAAGATATGTTGGCAGAAAACATCCCTAATACCGTGAAAGATGAGAAGATATCTATCCAAGATGCTCATTGAACTCCGCATAACGAAGATGTTAAAAGAAAGTAACCAACACATATTATAATCAAACTTGCCAAAACCAAAGATAAAGAGAGAATTTTAAGAGCAGCTAGGGATAAATGAAAAGTCACCTACAAAGGAGTCAATAAGAATAAGCTCAGACTACTCGGCAGAAACCATGCAGGCAAGAAGGCAATGGGATGACTTATATAAAAAATTGAAGGAAAAAAATTGCCTGCCAAGAATCATATATCCAGCAAAACTGTCTGTCAAATATGAACATGAAATCAGGACATTTCCAGATAAACAGAAGTTTAGGGAATTTGTAAAAATCAAACCAAAACTACGAGAAATACTAAAGGGAGTTCTTTGGTAAGAAAATCAATAATATCAGGTATCGACCCAAGACTAGGACACTGGGTAGAGCAATCAGAAGTCAACCCAGACAGGGAAAAAAAAATCAAGATAAAAAATGCTCAAAATGGGGTAACATCTACGTTATTACGTAAAAGAAGACAACATTAAAACAATAAAGAGGGACTAAGAAATGTAGTCGTAGATCTTCCATATGGAGACAAAGACAAGGCAACACAGAAATAAAAGTCAGGTTTAAATTTAGAAAAATAGGGGTAAATAATAAGGTAACCACAAAAGAGACAAACTGCCCTACACATCAAAATAAAATACAAGAAAAAAATAGAGACTCAGCAAAAACAAAATTAACAACAATGAATATAAGGAAAGGACAATAAAGATAAACTACTCAGCACACAAAATTAAGTGGAAAAAAGAAACTGTCAACAACACTTAAAAAAAGACATCAAAATGATAGCCCTAAATTCACACCTATCCATAATTATGCTGAATGTAAACGGCCTAAATGCACCAATAAAGAAACAGAGAGTGCCAGATTGGATTAAAATATGCAATCCGTTTATACGCTGCCTACAAGAGACATGCCTTAGGCTTAGAGAAAAAAAAAAAACTAAAATTCAAAGCACAGAGAAAAATATATCATGCAAACAACAATCAAACAAGAGCAGGAATGGCAATATTAATTTCTAACAAAATAACCATTAAAGTTAAATCCATCATAAAGGATAAGGAAGGACACTATATAATGATTAAAGGGATAATATACCAAGAAGATATAACCATATTAAATATTTATGCGCCCAATGACAGGGCTGCAAGATACATAAAACAAACTCTATCAGCATTGAAAAGTGAAATAGACAGCTCCACAATAATACTAAAAAAAAAAAAAATTTTTTTTTTTTTTTTACTAGGAGACTCCAAAACATCACTTTTGGTGAAGGACAGGACATCCAGAAAGAAGCCCAACAAAGACATGGAAGATCTAAATGCAATCAACCAACTTGACCTCATAGATACAGAGAACACTCCATCCAACAGCAACCAAGTATACTTTCTTTTCTAGTACACATAGAACAATCTCTAGAATAGCCCACATATTAGGTCATAAAGCAAGCCTGAACAGAATCAAAAACATTGAAATATTACAAAGCACCTTCTCTGACCATTAGGGCATAAAAGTAGAAATCAACAACAGAAAAAGCAGGGAAAAGAAATCAAACACTTGGAAACTGAACAATACCCTGCTCAAAAAAGACTGGATTATAGAAGACATTAAGGATGGAATGAAGGCATTCATAGAATTCAATGAGAATAAAAACACTTCCTATTAGAACCTTTGGGACACAGTGCTCAGAGGTCAATTTATATCAATAAATGTAAGCATAAAAAAATAGGCCCAAATCAAAGAATTATCCCAACAACTTGAACAATTAGAAAGACAGCAACAAAAAAATCCTCAGGTACAAGAAGAAAACAAATAATAAAAATTAGAGCTGAACTAAATGAAATAGAAAACAGAAAAACAATTGAAAGTATTAAAAAGACTAAAAGCTAGTTCTTTGAAAAAATCAACAAAATTGATAAACCACTGGCCAAACTGACAAAAGAAAAACAGGTGAGGAAGCATATAATCAGAATAACAAATGAAATGGGCAATATTATAACAGACTCAACTGAAATTAAAAGAATCATATCAGATTACTATGAAAAACTGTAACAAATTTGAAAACCTAGAAGAAACGGATGAACTCCTAGAAACACACTTCCTACCTAAACTAACACAAACAGAGGTAGAACAACAAAATAGATCCATGACAAAAGAGGAGATCAAAAAGTTATTAAAAAAACTCGCAACGAAGAAAAGCCCTGGCCAGAGGGCTTCACTGCAGAGTTCTACCAAACTTTCAGAGAAGAGGTAACACCACTATTACTAAAGGTATTTCAGAGCATAGAAAAGGATGGAATGCTCCCAAACTCATTCTATGAAGTCAGCATATCCCTGATACCAAAACCAGGTAAAGACAACCCCAAAAAAGAAAATTACAGACCTATATCCTTCATTACCTTAGATGCAAAAATTCTCAACAAAATTCTAGCCATTAGAATTCAACAACATATCAAAAAAATAATTCACCATGACCAAGTGGGATTCATACCAAGTATGCAGGGATACTTCAATATTACAAAAACAATTAATGTAATATATACGGCACTGGGTTTTAATCATATAAATAAAACAAAAGACAAGAATCACATGATTTTATCAATTGATGCAGAAAAAGGCATTTGACAAAGTCCGACACCCATTCATGATAAAAACTCTCAGCAAAATAGGAATAGAAGGAAAATTCCTCAACATAGAAAAGGGCATTTTTACAAAGCCAATAGCCAACCTCATCCTAAATGAAGAGAACCTGAAAGCATTCCCCTTGAGAACTGGAACCAGACAAGGGTGCCCTTTATCACTGCTCTAATTCAACATTGTGCTGGAGGTCCTAGCCAGAGCAATTAGGCTAGGTAAAGATACAGGTAAAGATATAGGTAAAGATATAAAGGGCATCCAGATTGGACAGGAAGAAGTAAATTTATCTCTATTTGCAGATGACATGATCTTATACACAAAAAACCCTAAGGAATCCTCCAAAAAAAAAAAACTACTGAAACTAATAGAGTTTAGCAGAGTATCAGGTTACAAGATAAACATGCAAAAATCAGTTGGATTCCTCTAAACCAACAAAAAGAACATCTAAGAGGAAATCACCAAATCAATACCATTCACAGTAGCCCCCAAGAAGATAAAATACTTAGGAATAAAACTTACCAGAAATGTAAAAGACCTATACAAAGAAAACTACAAAACGCTTCTACAAGAAACCAAAAGAGACCTACATAAGTGGAAAAACATACCTTGCTCATGGATAGGAAGACTTAACAGTTTAAAAATGTCTATTCTACCAAAAGCAGTCTATAGGTTTAATGCAATTCTGATCCAAATTCCAACAACATTCTTTAATGAGATGGAGAAACAAATCACCAGCTTCATATGGAAAGGAAAGATGCCCCAGATAAGTAAAGTATTACTGAAAAAGAAGAACAAAGTGGGAGGCCTTACTCTACCAGATTTTAGAAGCTATTATACCGCCACAGTAGTCAAAACAACCTGGTACTGGTACAACAACAGATACATAGACCGATGGAACAGAATTGAGAATACAGACATAAATCCATCCACATATGAACAGTTGATTTTTGACAAAGGCCCTAAAACAGTTAAATGGGGAAAAGACAGTCTTTTTAACAAATGGTGCTGGCATAACTGGATATCCAACTGCAAAAATGTGAAACAGGGCCCATACCTCACTCCATGCACGAAAACGAGCTCAAAATGGATCAAAGACCTAAATATAAAATCTAAAATGGTAAAGATCATGGAACAAAAAATAGGGACAATGTTAGGAGCCCTAATTCACAGCAGAAACAGTATACAAAACATTACTAACAATAAAAAAAAAAAAATACAGAAGAAAAACTAGATAACTGGGAGCTCCTAAAAATCAAACACCCGTGCTCATCCAAAGACTCCACCAAAAGAGTAAAAAGATTACCTACAGACTGGGAAAAAGTTTTTAGCTATGACATTTCCAATCAACCCCTGATCTCTAAAACCTACATGATGCTACAAAAAGTCAACTGCAATAAGACAAATAACCCAATTAAAAAATGGGCAAAAGATATGAACAGACACCTCACTAAAGAAGACATTCAGGCAGCTAACAGATACATGAGGAAATGCTCACGATCATTAGCCATTAGAGAAATGCAAATCAAAACTTCAATGCGATTTCATCTCATTCCAACAAGGCTGGCATGAATCCAAAAAGCACAAAACAATAAATGTTGGAGAGGCTGTGGAGAGATTGGAACACTTCTACACCGCTGGTGGGAAGGTAAAATGATACAACCACTTTGAAAATCGATTTGGCGCTTCCTTAAAAAGCTAGGAATAAAACTACCACATGATCCAGCAATCCCACTCCTTGGAACATATCCAAGAGAAATAAGAGCCTTTACAGGAACAGATGTATACACACCCAGGTTCACTGCAGCACTGTTTACAATAGCAAAAAGATGGAAGCAACCAAGGTGCCCATCAATGGATGAATGGATAAATAAATTATGGTAACTTCACACAATGGAATACTACACATCAATAAAGAACAGTGAGGAATCTGTGAAATATTTCATAACATGGAGGAATCTGGAAGGTATTATGCTGAGTGAAATTAGTCATTTGCAAAAGGACAAATATTGTATAATTCTACTATTATAAGAACTCGAGAAATAGTTTAAAAACAGAAGAAAATATTCTTTGATGGTTACGAGGGTGGGTGGGAGAGGGGTATCCACTAATTAGACAGTAGGTAAGGACTACTCTAGGTGACAGGAAAGACAACACGCAATACAGGTGAGGTCGGCACAACTGGACTAAACCAAAAGCAAAGAAGTTTCCTGAATAAGCTGAATGCTTTGAAGGCCAGTGTAGCAGGGGTGGGGGCTTGGGGACCATGGTTTCAGGGGACATCCAAGTCCATTGGTGTAATAAAATCTATTAAGAAAACATTCTGCATCCCACTTTGGGAAGTGGCGTCTGGGCTCTTAAACGCAAGCAAGCGGCCATCTAAGATCCATCAATTGGTCTCAACCCACCTGGATCAAAGGAGAAAAAGAATGCCAAGGACACAAGGTAATTACAAGCCCAAGAGACAGAAAGGGCCACGGAAACCAGAGGCTCCATCAGCCTGAGACCGGAAAAACAAGATGGTGACTGGCTACAACCCATGACTACCCCGACAGGGAACACAACAGAGAACCCCTGAGGGAGCAGGAGAGCAGTGGGATGCAGACCCCAAATTCTCATAAAAAGACCTGACTTAATGGTCTGACTGAGACTAGAAGGACCCCAGTGGTCACGGCCCCCAGACTTTCTGTTGGCCCAGGACTGGAAACATTCCCAAAGCCAACTCTTCAGACAGGGATTGGACTGGACATTGGGTTGGAGAGGGATGTTGTTGAGGAGTGAGCTTCTTAGATCAGGTAGACACTTGAGGCTTTGTTGCTGTCTCCTGCCTGGAGGGGAGATGAGAGGGTAGAAGGGGTTAGAAGCTGATGAATTGGACACGAAAAGAGAGAGTGGAGAGAGGGAGCGGGCTGTCGCATTAGGGGGAGAGCAATTGGGAGTATGTAGCAAGGTGTATATAATATTTTGTGTGAGAGACTGACTTCATTGGTAAACTTTCACTTAAAGCACAATAAAAATAAAATAAAAAAGCATGCATTAAAGCTGTTGAATGTCATAACTTGAATAAATGGAAATACATCCTTTTTAAAAACAGAATTCAATATATTTTTTGTGTAATTTTTTATTATACTTTAGATGAAGGTTTATAGAACAAACTAGTTTCTTATTAAACAGTTAGTACACATATTGTTTTATGACATTGGTTGACAACCCCATGACATGTTAACACTCTCCATTCTTGACCTTGGGTTCCCTATTACCCGCTCTCCTGCTGCCTCCAGGAGGCAAGAGGGTATTTTGGACAAAGATCAATCACATGCTCAGAAAGCAGAGAGGAGAAGAGGTGGCAAAGGAAGCTAACCTTTTTTGATTATGTGCTTTGTGGTAGTGCTTAACCTATTTTTAAAATTGAATATTAAATGCACAGAAAGAATATTAAAAAAAAAGAGCAGAAGCTCAAAGCTGACATACTTTAGTAATTAAAATGTTTTTTTTCTGGTTCAAAAAAAACTTTAGGGGATAGTTTTGGCTTAAGGTTTAAAGATAATCTCAGGGGAATAGTTTCAGGGGCTTATCCAGCCTCAATGGCTCCAGAAAGTTTGGATTCCATTGGGAATTTGAAATTCTGTTCCACATTTCCCCCTTTTAATCAGCGTTCTTCCATAGAAGCTTTGATCACATTATCCAGTCATGATAACCAGGCACCATCCAGGTCTCCTGGTCTCATGGCAAAGGAGGCAGTTTGTTGATGGAGGAAACCAGACACGAACTTTATTTCCTCCTCTGATTCCTGACTCTCCTTCTTCTGTTGTTTCGGGTGAAGGAAGGCATTTCAATGGGCAAATGGATAAGCAAAATATGATAGATACATACAGTGGAATACTACTCAGAAAGACATAACGTCCAACATGGGTGAACTTTGAATACAATATGCTGAATTAAATAAGTCAATCACAAAAGGACAAATACTGTATGAGCTTGCATTTATAAAATTACAAGAATAGGCAAACATATGAAGACCAAAGTTTATTGGTGATTACCAAGGAACAAGAAGGAGGGGGAGAAGGGGGGCCATTGTTTGGGAAGAAATGAGTTTCTGTTTATGATGATGGGAAATTCTGCAGCAATTAAAGGTAATGGTTGTACAACTGATTAATGTAATTGATATCACTAAGCTGTACACCTGAAAAAAATTGAGTTGGCAAATGTTCTGTTATATATATTTTTATAAAATATGCTTTTGCACAACCAACACCTCACAGGACTTGTTTTCTTGATTTGGAGGTTTAGGGTCATGGTTTTGAGGGACATCCCAATCAACCAGCTTAATATTGTTTTCTCAGTATTTCTGTTCTACCTCTAGTTCATTGCATAGTAACCGGGGTCTTAAGAGCAAATTTACAATTTTGGCCTATGTCTCTTTACTTTATCCCCAATATACACTCATTTCTATACACTCATTTAAAGAAGATAATATCGATGAATAAAAGGTAGACAGCAAGGAGGAGGAGGAAGGTGAAGAAGTAGAATCATCTGCTCCCAGACTTTTTAATAGATAAAAAAATATACACTGGCAAATTGAAAATTCTTTGTAGCTAAGCAAACACTCTGTTTACAACAGGTAGAGTCATAACATTGTGAGCAGATTTAACATTGCTGACTTTTGCCATAATGGACAGAGCAGCACATAAAGACTAAAGATCTCAGGGCCATCATTAAACATCCCAGTCTACATGCAGAGAGAACAAACATCAGGCGTAAGGCACACAGACAGCAGGAAGGACTTACAGAGGTCTAGAGTTCTGATGGAGCTCTCCTCATCACTACTGGCAAAGCTCCTTACGGGGCAAATGGAGACTGGGAGGAGGCCTGGAGTCCTGTTATACTCCTCAGTGATTTAAATGATGCTTGTGTACACATGAAGAAAGCCTGCTCTATGTACTACCCAGGGAGCCAATGTACACGGGAAAAAAAAAGCCAAGGAGAACCAAACCTGGAAAGAAGAGAAGGATGCATGATGATTCTTCTTTAAGATATGCCTAGAGAGAGAAGGTAAAAAAGAAGCCGGAATTTCATTATGATTTAGGCCATCTGTTTTTCCCTCATAGACATTCCAGTGAATAATCATGATTTGCTGGGTTGGGTGTGGGGGAAAAAGTGGGCCTGTCTAACGATAATATACATAAAGAGGAAAGGGCACTAAATTTCTTATAAAATAGTATTATTTCCTAAGTGACTCACAATGCAAAGGAAGTAGGTTTGTTTATTTATTTCATGGAGGCTTCAAGGCCAAAAGGAAAACAGTGTTATGGCTTAATGGGACAAAACTTAAAAATCTTAAAAGTCCTAATCACTTGGTCCTTCTATTTAACAATATTCTACCAGGAGGCTCCAGTCAATTCTGTGAAGTTTTCTAGACCAATTTAGTAATCAGAATCTGGTGAAATATCATAAACTTAAGCTTATTGCAGACCCTGTTCTGACCTTGTGCCCCAGGTCTTATTATACCCTTATATCGCAGAGTTGGGCCCTTGTATTATTTCCCTACCCCTACCAATACTCTAGTTCTTCATATCTGGGGATACTCACTTTTTTTTTTTTCAGTGTCCACCTGATTTAATTAGCTCTCTCTTCATCGGCATCTCTCTCCCTCCCACTGACCAGTCCTTTTCATGCCTGATGATTTGTCTTCGGGGATGGTTCCTGCCCTGTGTCATCAGACGTTCTGGGGAGCATTGTCTCTGGGATTCCTCTAGTCTCAATCATACCGTTAGGTATGTTCTTTTCATGAGAATTTGGGGTCTGTATCCCATTGGTCTCCTGCTCCCTCAGGAGTTGTCTGTTGTGTTCCCTGACAGGGCAGACATCGATTGTGGCTGGGCACCAACTAGTTCTTCTGGTCTCAGGATAATGTAGGTTTCTGGTTCATGTGGCCCTTTCCGTCTCTTGGGTTCTTAGTTGTCGTGTGACCTTGGTGTTCTTCCTTTGCCTTTGCTCCAGGTGGGTTGAGACCAATTGATGTATCTTAGATGGCCGCTTGTTGGCATTTAGGACCCCAGGCACCACAATTCAAAGTGGGATGCAGAATGTTTTCATAATAGAATTATTTTGCCCATTGACTTAGAAGTCCCCTCAAACCAAGTTCCCCAGACCCCAGCCCTTGCTCCGCTGACCTTTGAAGCTTTCATTTTATCCCGGAAACCTCTTCGCTTTTAGTCCAGTCCAATTAGGCTGACCTTCCTTGTATTGAGTGTTGTCTTTCCCTTCACCCAAAGCAGTTCTTATCTACAGATTGATCAATAAAAAGCCCTCTCCCTCCCTCCCTCCCTCCCTGCTTTGTAAACACAAAAGTATGTATTCTCCGTTTTTTCTATTTCTCAAGATCTTATAATAGTGGTCTTATACAATATTTGTCCTTTTCCAACTGACTCATTTCGCTCAGCATAATGCCTTCCAGATTCCTCCATGTTATGAAATGTTTCAGAGATTCGTCACTGTTCTTTGTCAATGCGTAGTATTCCATTGTGTGAAATACCACAATTTATTTACCCATTCATCCGTTGACGGACATTTTGGTTGCTTCCAGCTTTTTGCTATTGTAAACAGAGCTGCAATAAACATGGGTGTGCATATATCTGTTTATGTGAAGGCTCTTGTATCTCTAGGGTACATTCCGAGGAGTGGGATTTCTGGGTTGGATGGTAGTTCTATTTCTAACTGTTTAAGATAACGCCAGATGGATTTCCAAAGTGGTTGTACCATTTGACATTCCCACCAGCAGTGTATGAGAGTTCCAATCTCTCCGCAGCCTCTCCAACATTTATTATTTTGTGTTTTTTGGATTAATGCCAGTCTAGTTGGTGTGAGTTGGAATCTCATCGTAGTTTTAATTTGCATTTCTCTAAAGGCTAATGATCGAGAGCATTTTCTCATGTATCTGTTGGCTGCCTGAATATCTTCTTTAGTGAAATGTGTGCTCATATCCTTTGCCCACTTCTTGATTGGGTTGTTTGTCTTTTTGTGGTTGAGTTTTGACAGAATCATGTAGATTTTAGAGATCAGGCGCTGGTCTGAGATGTCATAGCTGAATATTCTTTCCCAGTCTGTAGGTGGTCTTTTTACTCTTTTGGTGAAGTCTTTAGATGAGCATAGGTGTT
The DNA here is from genome assembly GCF_024166365.1 of Elephas maximus indicus. Classification (NCBI taxonomy): domain Eukaryota; kingdom Metazoa; phylum Chordata; class Mammalia; order Proboscidea; family Elephantidae; genus Elephas; species Elephas maximus. The sequence continues at coordinate 87,956,655 of NC_064846.1, forward strand.
TGATTTTTAGGAGCTCCCAGTTATCTGGTTTCTCTTCATCATTTTTGGTAATGTTTTGTATTCTGTTTATGCCCTGTATTAGGGCTCCTAGGGTTGATCCTATTTTTTCTTCCATGATCTTTATCGTTTTAGCCTTTATGTTTAGGTCTTTGATCCACTTGGAGTTAGTTTTTGTGCATGGTGTGAGGTATGGGTCCTGTTCCATTCTTTTGCAAATGGATATCCAGGTATGCCAGCACCATTTGTTAAAAAGACTATTATTTCCCCAGTTGACTGACACTGGTCCTTTGTCAAATATCAGCTGCTCATACATGGATGGATTTATATCTGGGTTCTCAATTCTGTTCCATTGCTCTATGTGCCTGTTGTTGTACCAGTACCAGGCTGTTTTGACTACTGTAGCTGTATAATAGGTTCTGAAATCAGGTAGAGTGAGGCCTCCCACTTTCTTCTTCTTTTTCAGTAATGTTTCGCTTATCCGGGGGTTCTTTCCCTTCCATATGAAATTAGTGATTTGTTTCTCTATCCCCTTAAAGTATGACATTGGTATTTGGATTGGAAGTGCGTTATATGTATAGATGGCTTTTGGTAGAATAGACATTTTTACTATGTTAAGTCTTCCTGTCCATGAGCAGGGTATGTTCTTCCACTTAAGTATGTCCTTTTGAATTTCTTGTAGCAGAGTTTTATAGTTTTCTTTGTACAGGTCTTTTACATCCTTGGTAAGATTTATTCCTAAGTATTTTATCTTCTTGGGGGCTACTGTGAATGGTATTGATTTGGTTATTTCCTCTTCGGTATTCTTTTTGTTGATGTAGAGGAATCCAAGTGATTTTTGTATGTTTATTTTATATCCTGAGACACTTCCAAACTCTTCTATTAGTTTCAGTAGTTTTCTGGAGGATTCCTTAGGGTTTTCCATGTATACGATCATGTCATCTGCAAATAGTGATAGCTTTACTTCCTCCTTACCAATCTGGATGCCCTTTATTTCTTTGTCTAGCCTAATTGCCCTGGCTAGGACTTCAAGTACGATGTTGAATAAGAGCGGTGATAAAGGGCATCCTTGTCTGGTTCCCGTTTTCAAGGGAAATGCTTTCAGGTTCTCTCCATTTAGCGTGATATTGGCTGTTGGCCACAGATGCCCTTTATTATGTTGAGGAATTTTCCTTCTATTCCTATTTTGGTAAGAGTTTTTATCATAAATGGGTGTTGAACTTTGTCAAATGCCTTTTCTGCATCTATTGATAAGATCATGTGGTTTTTATCTTTTGTTTTATTTATGTGATGGATTATATTAATGGTTTTTCTGATATTAAACCAGCCTTGCATACCTGGTATAAATCCCACTTGATCAGGGTGAATTATTTTTTTGATGTGTTGTTGGATTCTATTGGCTAGATTTTGTGGAGGATTTTTGCATCTATGTTCATGAGGGATATAGGTCTAAAATTTTCTTTTTTTGTAATGTCTTTACCTGGTTTTGGTATCAGGGAGATGGTAGCTTCATAGAATGAGTTGGGTAGTATTCCGTCTTTTTCTACGCTTTGAAATACCTTCAACAGTAATGGTGTTAAGTCTTCTCTGAAGGTTTGGTAGAACTCTGCAGTGTAGCTGTCTGGGTCAGGACTTTTTTTTGTTGGAAGTTTTTTGATTACCATTTCAATCTCTTTTTTTGTTATGGGTCTATTTAGTTGTTCTACTTCTGAATGTGTTAGTTTAGGTAGGTACTATTGTTCCAGGAATTTATCCATTTCTTCTAGGTTTTCAAATTTGTTAGAGTACAGTTTTACGTAGTAATCTGAAATGATTCTTTTAATTTCATTTGGTTCTGTTGTGATGTGGTCCTTCTCGTTTCTTATTCGGGTTATTTGTTTCCTTTCCTGTTTTTCTTTAGTCAGTCTGGCCAATGGTTTATCAATTTTGTTAATTTTTTCAAAGAACCAGCTTTTGGCTTTGTTAATTCTTTCAATTGTTTTTCTGTTCTCTAATTCATTTAGTTCAGCTCTAATTTTTATTATTTGTTTTCTTCTGGTGCCTGATGGGTTCTTTTGTTGCTCACTTTCTATTTGTTCAAGTCGTTGGGACAGTTCTCTGATTTTGGTTCTTTCTTCTTTTTGTATGTGTGCATTTATTGATATAAATTGGCCTCTGAGCACTGCTTTTGCTGTTTCCCAGAGGTTTTGATAGGAAGTATTTTCATTCTCGTTGCTTTCTAAGAATTTCCTTTTCCCTCCTTGATGTGTTCTATAACCCAGTCTTTTTTCAGGAGGGTATTGTTCATTTTCCAAGTATTTGATTTCTTTTCCCTAGTTTTTCTGTTATTGATTTCTAGCTTCATTGCCTTGTGGTCTGAGAAGATGCTTTGTAATATTTCGATGTTTTGGATTCTGCAAAGATTTGTTTTATGACCTAATATGTGGTCTATTCTAGAGAATGTTCCATGTGCGCTAGAAAAAAAAGTATATTTTTCAGCAGTTGGGTGGAGAGTTCTGTATAAGTCAATGAGGTCAAGTTGGTTGATTGTTGTAAGTAGGTCTTCTGTGTCTCTATTGAGCTTCTTACTGGATGTCCTGTCCTTCTCCGAAAGTGGTGTGTTGAAATCTCCTACTATAAATGTGGAGGTGTCTATCTCACTTTTCAATTCTGTTAAAATTTGATTTATGTATCTTGCAGCCCTGTCATTGGGTGCGTAAATATTTAATATGGTTATGTCTTCCTGATCAATTGTCCCTTTTATCATTATATAGTGTCCTTCTTTATCTTTTGTGGTGGATTTAAGTCTAAAGTCTATTTTGTCATAAATTAATATTGCTACTCCTCTTCTTTTTTGCTTATTGTTTGCTTGATATATCTTTTTCCATCCTTTGAGTTTTAGTTTGTTTGTGTCTCTAAGTCTAAGGTGTGTCTCTTGTAGGCAGCATATAGATGGATCGTGTTTCTTTATCCTGTCCGTGACTCTCTGTCTCTTTATTGGTGCATTTAGTCCATTTACATTCAATGTAATTATAGATAAATAAGTTTTTAGTACTGTCAGTTTGATGCCTTTTCATGTGTGTTGTTGGCCATTTCATTTTTCCACATGCTTTTTTTGTGCAGAGACGTTTTTCTTAGTAGCTTGTGAGATCCTCATTTTCATAATGTTTAACTTTGTGTTTGTTGAGTCGTTACATTTTTCTTGGCTTTTTTCTTGAGTTATGGAATTGATATTCCTTTTTGTGGTTACCTTATTATTTACCCCTATTTTTCTAAGTAAAAACCTAACTTGTATCCTTCTATATCGCCTTGTATCCCTCTCCGTCTGGCAGTTCAATGCCTCCTATATTTAGTCCCTCTTTTTGATTATTGTGATCATTTATCTATTGATTTCCATGATTTCCTGTTATGTGTATTATTTTGTTTATTTATTTTTTTTTAGAATTAGTCTTAATTTGTTTGTTTTTGTGATTTCCCTATTTGAGTTGATATCAGGACGTTCTGTTTTGTGACCTTGTGTTGTGCTGATATCTGATATTATTGGTTTTCTGACCAAACAATATCCTTTAGTATTTCCTGTAGCTTTGGTTTGGTTTTTGCAAATTCTCTAAGCTTGTGTTTATCTGTAAATATCTTAATTTCACCTTCATATTTCAGAGAGAGTTTTGCTGGGTATATAATCCTTGGTTGGCAGTTTTTCTCGTTCAGTGCTCTGTATACGTCATCCCATTCCCTTCTTGCCTGCATGGTTTCTGCTGAGTAGTCTGAACTTATTCTTATTGATTCTCCCTTGAAGGATACCTTTCTTTTCTCCCTGGCTGCTTTTAAAATTTTCTCTTTATCTTTGGTTTTCGTGAGTTTGATGACAATATGTCTTGGTGTTTTTCTTTTTGGATCAATCTTAAATGGGGTTCGATGAGCATCTTGGATAGATATCCTTTCGTCTTTCATGATGTCAAGGAAGTTTTGTGTCAGGAGATCTTCAACTATTTTCTCTGTGTTTTCTGTCCCCCCTCCCTGTTCTGGGACTCCAATCACTCGCAAGTTATCCTTCTTGATACAGTCCCACATGATTCTTAGGGTTTCTTCATTTTTTTTAATTCTTTTATCTAATTTTTTTCAGCTATGTTGGTGTTGATTCCCTGGTCCTCCAGTAGTCCCAGTCTACATTCTAATTGCTCGAGTCTGCTCCTCTGACTTGCTATTGCGTTGTCAAATTCTGTAATTTTATTGTTAATCTTTTGGATTTCTACATGCTGTCTCTCTATGGATTCTTGCAACTTATTAATTTTTCCACTATGTTCTTGAATAATCTTTTTGAGTTCTTCAACAGTTTTATCAGTGTGTTCCTTGGCTTTTTCTGCATTTATCCTAATTTCATTTGTGATATCTTTAAGCATTCTGTAAATTAGTTTTTTATATTCTGTATCTGATAATTCCAGGATTGTATCTTCATTTGGGAAGGATTTTGATTCTTTTGTTTGGGGGGCTGGAGAAGCTGTCATGGTCTGCTTCTTTATGTGGTTTGATATGGACTGCTGTCTCCGAGCCATCACTGGGAAACTAGATTTTCCAGGTAATCAGCTAAAAAAAAAATGCCGTCAGATCCTTATCTGAATTCTCCCTCTGGCTCTGGGTATTCGGATGTTAATGGAGCCGCCTGGGGAGGGTGGGGGAGGGATCAGAGAGCTGGGAGTGTAGGACCACAGAATATAGAGCTGAACACCGCGTTCACAGTCCACCCCCGTCTGCCAAAATCCGGGCGGGACGGCTTCCCGACTAGGACACTGCTTTCCCTGCTCGGAGACCAGTCAATTCCTCCCTGGGACTTCTCCCTCCGGTGCGCGGCACCGTTCGCGCGCATTGGGTGGGCGTCTCCCGCACGAACGGGTGGGCCCGCCCCCAGGGTCTATCCAGGAGAATATAATTGGACCCCGCGCTCACGCCCTGCCCGCGTGCCCATATCCCAGCGGGACGGCTCGCCGGCTGGGACGCTGCTTTCCCCGGTCCAAGACCAGTCACTTCCGGGGGTTTCTCCCTCTGGTGCGCCGCGCCACACACGCGATCTGGGTGGGCGTCAGCCGCACGACCAGGTGGGCCCGCCCCCTGGGTCAATTCAGGGGAATATAATTGGACCCCGCGCTCACGCCCCGCCCATGTGCGCGCCCAAATCCCAGCGGAATGGCTCCCCGTCTGGGACGCTGTTTTCCCCGCTCTGAGACCAGTCACTTCCGGGGATTTCTCCCTCCGGTTCGCCGCGCCGCACGCGCAGACTGGGTGGGCGTCCTCCCGCACGAACGTGTGGGCCCCGCCCCGGGGTCGCTTTAGGGAAATATAGCTGACCTCCCCCCACTCGCGCCCCGTCCGCTTCCTGCCAAACTCCCGGCGGTACGGGTCCCCAGCTGGGATGCTGTTCTCCCCGCTCCAATATCAGTCACTACCTCCTGGGTGCTTCTCCCTCTGGCTGCGCCACTACGTTGCCCGCGCCAACCAGCTAGACTTCCTCCCGGGATGGGTTTGGGGGGGAAGGGCTGGGCCCCCCGTCTGTGCTGTCTGCCCCCCGGGCTCTGCCCCAGATTGGGCTCTGAAGGTCACCTGCCTGGTACGCTGGCTCCTAGTTCTGAAGACGGTCGCTGTCTGCCTGTATTTGTTCGTTTTCCATCTCTAAGTCTGTGCTTGTTGTTCAGAGTTCGTAGATTGTTATGTATGTGATCGATTCCCTTGTTTTCCCGAGCCTTTGTTGCAAGAGGGATCCGCGGTAGCGTCCACCTAGTCTGCCATCTTGGCCCCGCCCCCGGGATACTCACTTTTGATATAATGGAAAGTACAACAAAATGAAGACAAAGGGACCAAGATCTATTATTCAGTATCCTAGCCAATGTGCAGATTGAGTAAACATACTGTACATAAGCTAGTTCTCCTGAACTGCTCCCAAGCCTTTCTGAACTGAACTTCTAATTCCTATTGCTTGACTCCCCTGACGTTCTGCTTACATGTTCTGACTTCAACTGTCTACTTTAGAATCTTCCTAAATCCACTGGCCTGTTCCAGCAAGTTTGTCCATCCAAGAGCACATCCTGAAAATAATACAAGACATTCTTTCACCAGTTAATAGGCAAAACATCACAATAGTAATCTATCATGGGTTCCATAACTTCTGTTTGTACTCTGGCTAACAGTTGAATGCTGAGCTTTCCAAGGCCATAAAATCATACTAAAAAGGTACTGTAATTTTTTTTCACAAATAGCGTGGTTTAAATAATGCACACATACACATATAAGGTACAGAAATTACAAAATTATGTTAAAAAACCGTTCTGGATAGCGTGCCCACTCGTTTACTGTGCATGTCTTGTGACATTTCCAGAAGTGAGTTTTGATGTCATTCACCCTCATTCAATAGTCTGAAAATGTTACTTTTGATCATATTTGTACAAGAAAAGTATAAACCATGAATAGATCAAGTTTGGTAGGATCCTGATAATCAGAAAATAAACAATTGAAACTGTTGCATTTGTTTCTATTAATTTAAGTTGATAATTATATTCCTGTTGCCTCTGAGTCATCAGTTGGAACCTTGAACCTACTGAAGCCTGTCCATAAATCACGTGCTATCAGTTGGAAACGTAAACAAAGCGAAGCCTGCACTGGCATAAATGACATCAAGTAGCTTTCCATAGGGATCTCAATTCAATCTGCTTTGACACAATTATCACAGTCATCTTCCAAATCTGGCTTTTAATTAGAGGAGTTAACAAAGCAAAACTGATGCACTATAGCTCTTGGCTCAACAGATGAATGATCATAAGTCATCTTAGTCATATGCATGCCAGCATATAAAAAGACCCTCGCTTCTTGTACACCTCAAGTTTGAATTTTGCAAACTCTTCTTTTTTATTATTTTATTTTTACTGTGCTTTAAGTGAAAGTTTACAAATCAAGTCAGTCTCTCATACAATAATTTATATACACCTTGCTATATTTTTCCTAGTTGCTCTCCCTCCAATGAGACAGGACAGTCCTTCTCTCCACCCTGTATTCCCCGTGTCCATTCAGCCACCTTCTGTCCCCCTCTGCCTTCTCATCTCCACTCCAGACAGGAGCTGCCCACAAAGTCTCATGGGTCATCTTGAGCCAAGAAGCTCACTCCTCACCAGTGTAATTTTCTATCTTATACTCCAGTCCAATCCCTGTCTGAAGAGTTGGTTTGGGGAATAGGTCCAGTCTTGGGATAACAGAAGTTCTGGGGACCATGACCTCCAGGGTCCTTCTAGCTTCAGTCAGGCCATTAAGTCTGGTGTTTTTACTAGAATCTGAAGTCTGCAACCCACTGCTCTCCTGCTCCCTCGGGATTCCCTGTTGTGTCCCCTGTCAGGACAGGGATGGGTGGTAGCTGGGCACCATCTAGTTCTTCTGGTCTCAGGCTGATGTAGTCTCTGATTTATGTGGCCCTTTCTGTCTCCTGAGCTCAAAATTACTTTGTGTCTTCGGTGTTCATTCTCCTTTGATCCAGCTGGGGTAAGACCAACTGATGCATCTTACATGGCTGCGTGCTAGCCTTTAAGACCCCAGATGCCACTCTCCAAAGTGGGATGTAGAATGTTTTCTTAATAGATTTTATTATGCCAATTGACCTAGATGTCCCCTGAAACCATAGTCCCCCAACCCCCGCCCTTGCTACTCTGCTATTAGAAGCATTCAGTTTATTCAGGAAACTTAGTTGCTTTTGGTTTAGCCCACTTGTGCTGACCTCACCTGTATTGTGTGTTTTATTTCCCTTCACCTAAAACAGTTCTTGTCTACTATCTAATTAGTGAATACCCTTCTCCCTCCCTCCCTCCCCACTCTAGTAACCATCAGAGAATATTTTCTTCTCTCTTTAAACTATTTTTTGAGTTCTTATAATAGTGATACAATATTTGTCCTTTTGCAACTTACTAATTTCACTCAGCATAATGCCTTCCAGACTCCTCCATGTTATGAAATGTTTCATGGATCCGTCATTGTTCTTCATTAATGCATAGTATTGTATTGTGTGAATATACCACAATTTATCCATTCATCCGTTGACGGGCACCTTGGTTGCTGCCATTTTTTTGCTATTGTAAACAGTGCTGCAATGAACATGAGTGTGCATATATCTGTTTGTGAGAAGGCTCTTATTTCTCTAGGATATCTTCCAAGAAGTGGGATTGCTGGATCGTATGGTAGTTCTATTTCTACTTTTTTTAAAAAAGTGCCAAATGGATTTCCAAAGTGGTTGTACCATTTAACATTCCCATCAGCAGTGATAAGTGTTTCAGACTCTCCACAACCTCTCCAACATTTTTTATTTTGTGTTTTTTGGATTAATGCCAGGCTTGTTGGAGTGAGATGGAATCTGATTGTAGTTTTGATTTGCATTTCTCTAATGGCTAATGATTGTGAGCATTTTCTCATGTATCTGTTAGCTACCAGAATGTCTTCCTTAGTGAAGTGCCTGTTGATATCCTTTGCCTATTTTTTAATTGGGTTGTCTTTTTGTAGTTGAATTTTTGCAGTATCCTGTAGATTTTAGATTAGGCGCTGATCAGAAATGTCATAGCTAAAAACTTTTTCCTAGCCTGTAGGTATTCTTTTTACTCTTTTGGTGAAGCCCTTGGATGACCACGAAAAAAAAAAAAAAAAACCCAGTGCTGTCGAGTCGGTTCCGAGGTGTTTGATTTTTAGGTGCTCCCAGTTATCCAGTTTCTTTTCTGGTGTTTGTGCTTTGTTAGTAATGCTTTATATACAATTTATGTCATGTATTAGGGCTCCTAGCGTTGTCTATTTTTCTCTTCCATGATCTTTGTCATTTCAGACTTTACATTGAGGTCTTTGATCTATTTTGAATTAGTTTCGTGCGTGGTATGAGGTATGGGTCTTGTTTCATTTTTTTGCAGATGGATATCCAGTTATGCCAGCACCATTTGTTAAAGAGACTGTCTTTTCCCCATTGAACTGACTTTGGGCCTTTGTCAAATATCAGCTACTCATATGTGGATGGATTTATGTCTGCATTCTCAATTCTGTTCCATCAATCTATGTATCTGTTTTTGTACCAGGCTGTTTTGACTACTGTGGCAGTATAATAGGTTCCAAAATCAGGTAAAGTAAGGCCTCCTACTTTGTTCTTCTTTTTCAGTAATGCCTTATTTTTCCGGGGCCTCTTTCCCTTCCACGTGAAGTTGGTGATTTGTTTCTCCATCTCATTAAAGAATGTCCTTGGAATTTGGATCGGAATTGCATTAAACGTATAGATCACTTTTGGTAGAATAGACATTTTTATAATGTTAGATCTTCTTATCCATGAGCAAGGTTTCTTGCAGAAGTGTACTGTAGTTTTCTTTGTATGTCTTTTACATCTCTGGTGAGATTTATTCCTAAGTATTTTATCTTCTTGGGGGCTACTGTAAATGGCATTGATTTGGTGATTTCCTCTTTGATGTTTTTTTTCGTTGGTGTAGAGGAATCCAACTGATTTTTTGTATGTTTATCTTGTATCCGGATACTCTGCTGAACTCTTCTGTTAGTTTCAGTAGTTTTTTTGAGGATTCCTTAGGGTTTTCTGTGTATAAGGTCATATCATTTGCAAATAGAGATATTTTTACTTCTTTACCAATTGCATGTCCTTTATTTCTTTATCTAGCCTAATTGCTCTGGCTAGGACGGCCAGCACAATGTTGAATAAGAGTGGTGATAAAGGGCATCCTTGTCTGGTTCCCATTCTCAAAGGGAGTGATTTCAGACTCGCTCCATTTAGGATGATGTTGGCTATTGGCTTTGTATAAATGCCCTTTATTATGTTGAGGAATCTTCCTTCTATTCCTATTTTGCTGAGAGTTTTTATCATGAATGGGTGTTGGGCTTTGTCAAATGCCTTTTCTGCATCAATTGATAAGATCGTGTGGTTTTTGTCTTTTATTTATATGATGGATTACATTGATTGTTTTTCTAATGTTGAGCCATCCCTGCATACCTGGTATGAATCCCACTTGGTCATGGTGAATTATTTTTTTGATATGTTGTTAAAATCTATTGGCTAGAATTTTGTTGTGGATTTTTGCATCTAAGTTCATAAGGGGTATTGGTCTGTAATTTTCCTTTTTTGTGGTGTCTTTACCTTGTTTTGGAAACCCTGGTGGCTTAGTGCTATGGCTGCTAACCTAAAGGTCAGCAGTTCAAATCCCCCAGGTGCTCCTTGGAAACTCTATGGGGCAGTTCTACCCTGTCCTATTGGGTCGCTATGAGTTGGAATCAACTCGAAGGCAAGGGGGTTTTTTTGGGTATCTTGTTTTGGTATCAGGGATATGCTGGCTTCATAGAATAACTTTGGAAGTATTCCATCCTTTTTTATGCTGTGAAATAGCTTTAGTAGTAGGGGTGTTAACTCTTCTCTGAATGTTTGGTAGAACTCTGTGGTGAAGCTGTCCGGGCCAGGGCTTTTTTTTTTTTTGTCAGGAGTTTTTTAATTACCTTTTCAAACTCTTCTATTGTTATGGGTTTATTTAGTTATTCTAACTCTGTGTTAGTTTAGGTAGGTAGTGTGCTTCTAGGAATTCATCCATTTCTTCTAGGTTTTCAAATTTGTAAGAGTACAGTTTTTTGTAATAATCTGATATGATTCTTTTAATTTCAGTTGATCTGTTGTGTATCACCCATCTCATTTCTTATTTGGGTTATTTGCTTCCTCTCCTTTTTTTCTTTTGTCAGTTTGGCCAATCGTTTATCAATTTTGTTAATTTTTTCAAAGAACCAGCTTTTGGTCTTGTTCACTGGATTGTTTTTCTGTTTTCTATTTCATTTAATTCTGTTCTAATTTTATTATCTGCTTTCTTCTGGTGCCTGAGGGCTTCTTTTGTTGCTCTCTTTCTATTTTTTCAAATTGTAGGGATAATTCTTTGATTTCGGCCCTTTCTTCTTTTTGCATGTGCGTATTTATTGAAATAAAGTGACCTCTCAGCAGTGCTTTAGCTGTGTCCCAAAGGTTCTCATAGAGCTTTCATTCTCATTGGATTCTGTGAATTTCTTTATTCCATCCTTAATTTCTTCTATAACCCAGTCATTTTTGAGCAGGGTATTGTTCAGTTTCTAAGTACAAGATTTATTTTCCCTGATTTTTTGTTATCGCTTTCTACTTTTATGGCCTTATGGTCGAGAAGATGCTTTGTAATATTTCAATGTTTTGGGTTCTGCTAAGGCTTCTTTATGACCTAATATACAGTCTATTCTAGAGAATGTTGCACGTGAGCTGAAAAAGAAAGCATACTTGGCTGCTGTTGGGTGGAGCTTTCTATATATGTCTATGAGGTCAAATTGGTTGATTGTGTCATTTAGATCTTCCATGTCTTTGCTGAGCTTCTTTCTAGATGTTCTGTCCTTCACCGAAAGTGGTGCGTTGAAGTCTCCTACTATTATTGTGGAGCTGTCTATCTCTCTTTTCAATGTTGTTAGAGTTTGTTTTATGTGTCTTGAAGCTCTGTGATTCGGTGCATAAATATTTAATATGGTTATATCTTCCTGTTATATTGTCCCTTTAATCATTATACAGTGTCCGTCTTAGTCATCTAGTGCTGCCATAACAGAAATACCACAAGTGGATGGCTTTAACAAAGAGAAATTTCTTTTCTCACAGTCTAGTATTTTTTTTTTAGTAGGTTACAAGTCCAAATTCAGGGCTTCAACTCTAGGGGAAAGTTTCTCTCTCTGTTGGCTCTGGAAGAAGGTCCTTGCCCTCAACCTTTCCCTGGTCAAGGAGCTTCTCAGGCACAGGGTCCCCATATCCAAAGGATGTGCTCTGCTCCTGGTGCTGCTTTCTTGGTGGTATGAGGTCCCTAACTCTGTTCTTGCTTTCCTTTCCTTTCATCTCTTGAGAGATAAAAGGTGGTACAGGCCACACCCCAGGGAAACTCTCTTTACATTGGATCAATGGTGTGACCTGGTAGGGGTGTTTTTGTTACAATCTCACTCTAATCCTTTTAACATAATATTACAATTACAAAATGGAGGACCACCACAGAATACTGGGAATCATGGCCTAACCAAGATGATACACACATTTTTGGAGGAACATAATTCAATCCATGACAGTGTCCTTCCTTATCCTCACTGGTGAATTTAATTTTAAAGTCTATGTTGTTAGAAATTAGTATTTCCACTCCTGCTCTTTTTTGATTCTTGTTTGCTTGGTGTAGTTTTTTCTATCCTTTGAGTTTTAGTTTGTTCCTGTCTTTAAGTCTAATGTGTGTCTCTTGTAGGCAGCATATAGATGGATCGTGTTTTTTTAATCCATTCTGCCACTCTCTGTCTCTTTATTGGTGCATTTAGTCCATTTACATTCAGTGTTATTATGGATAGGTATGAGTTTAGTGCTCTCATTTTTATGTCTTTTTTGTGTGTTGTTGACAGTTTCTTTTTCTCACTTAATTTTTTTTGTGCCGAGTAGTTTATATATATTGTCTTTTCCTCTTATTGTTGATTTTGTTTTTTTCTGAGTCTTTTTATTTACTTGTATTTTATTATGATGAGTAGGATTGTTAGTCTCCTTTGTGGTTACCTTAATATTTACCCCTATCTTTCTAAGTTTAAAACTAACTTTTTTTCTTTATATCACCTTGATTTCCTCTCCATATGAAAGACCTATGACTACATTTTTTAGTCCCTCTTTATTGTTTTAATGTTGTCCACATTTACATAATAACATTGCTGTTTCCCTGTTTTGAGCATTTTTTAATCTTGATTTATTTTTGTGATTTCCCTATCTGGGTTGACATCTGGTTACTCTGTCCTGTGTTCTAGTCTTGTGTTGTTATCTGATATTACTGGTTTTCTAACCAGAGAACTCCCTTCAGTGTTTCTTGTAGTTTCGGTTTGGTTTTTACAAATTCCCTAAACTTCTGTTTATCTGGAAATGTACTAATTTTGCCTTCATATTTGAGAGACAGTTTTGCTGGATATATGATTCCTGGCTGGCAATTTTTTTCCTTCAGCACTTTACATATGTCATCCCTTTGCCTTCTTGCCTGCACTGTTTTGACAAGTAGTCTGAGCTTATTCTTATTGACTCTCCTTTGTAGGTGACTTTTCATTTATCCCTAGTGGCCCTTAAAATTCACTTTTTATCTTTGGTTTTGGCAAGTTTGGTATAATTCTTGGTGACTTTCTTTTGAGATTTACCTTTTGTGGAGGTCGATGAACATCTTGGATAGATATCTTCTCATCTTTCACGATATCAGGGAAGTTTTCTGCCAACAAATCTTCAATAATTCTCTCTGTATTTTCTGTTATTCCTCCCTGTTCTGGTAATCCAATCACTCGTAGGTTATTTCTCTTGATAGAGTCCCACATGATTCTTAGGGTTTCTTTATTTTTTTTAATTCGTTTATCTGATTTTTCTTCAAAAATATTTGTGCCAAGTGTTTTATCTTCAATCTCACAAATTCTGTCTTCCAATTCCTCAATTCTGTGCCTCTGACTTTCTATTGGGTTATCTAATTCTTTAATTTTATTGTTAATCTTCTGAATTTCTGATTGCTGTCTCTCTATGGATTCTTGCAGCTTATTAAATTTTTCATTATGTTCTTGAATAACCTTTTTAATTTCTTCAACTGCTTTATCTGTGTGTTCCTTGGCTCATTCTGGGTTTTCCCTGATCTCCTTCCTGATGTCTTGAAGAGTTCTTTAAGTTAATTTTTTGTATTCTACATCTAGTAATTCCAGGAATATGTCTTCATCCAGAAGATTCCTTGATTCTTTGTTTTGAGAGCTTGTTGAAGCAACCATGGTCTGCTTCTTTATGTGGTTTGGTATTGACTGTTGTCTCCGAGCCATCTATAAGTTATTGTATTAGTTTACTTTATGTTTGCTTACTGTATCCTAGTTTCTTGCTTTGTTTTATTTTCTTATGTCCAAAGAGGCTGCTTGAGTGAGCTAGCTTATTTTTGCCTTTGAAGCTCTAATGTCCTGTCACCAGGTGGCTAGAGCTGTTGTCAAGTATATGAGCCTAGGAGTTCATTCACTTTTCTTGTATGGATTCTGCTCAGGTGTCCAGGTAGTTGGTCATCAAGTGTGTGGTACAGGCTCTGTCCTGAAGTCTTAGAGGGGCAGAGGTGATTGGTGTAGGTACAGATATGTGTTTGCAGCGGGGGTCATGCTCTGAACAAGGCAGGGGCTGACAACCATTCCCTGAATGCCTATGAGGAAAGCACACCCTTGTTACCTAGAGTACACAGGTGGGTGGGTTCTGCAGCCAGACTATGGGCACCCGCTGCTTTTGGTTGTAAGGACTTGGTGGTACCACTTCTCCTTGGACCCATGTCGTGAGTGGCTAGGTCATGTGGGTGGGAGCCACCAGTCCTAAGGCCCCTGTTGTGGGTAGGTGAGGACCCTGTTTAGTAGGCAAAGCTGTGTCACACATCAAAACCCACCTCTCCACCACACAGCTGAAACAGTTGCAGTCTGCCAACAAGGGCCTATTCTGAAATGGGCCCATGCAGGTCCGTGAAGGGGTGAAAGGTATTCAAAGTCCACACACTGTTTGTGCCTGGAAAGGAGCAGCTCCCGTCTTGAGCTCCCCAGCCCAGTGGAGCTGGCAGATTATCTTTTCCCCCAGTTGTTAATTTATTACTTCTCCAAGGTCAGGAGAATGGCTTAGGGAAAACAACAGGACCTATCTCAGGTCCAGGGAAATTGATAGCTACTGAAGCCAGCTTGGGGGCTGCAGTTATGGTAAAATAAACACAAATACTTAGCTTTTGCCAAGAGCACCTTTCTTCTCTGGTTCGGGACGTGTGAGTAGGATGTGTGACTCACTGTCTCTCCCTGAGGAAACCATGTCTGGAACGCTACCACCAGCCCCACCATGGTTGCTGCAGGCGATTGTGCCTGAGTGTTCCTGCTGGAATCATGTCCAGCAACTTCTTGCCATTTCTGAACTGTCTTTCCCTCCCCCGGCCCTCAGGCTGTTTTCTAACTTTGCCTTTGATGTTCAGGGTTCCTAGCTTGTCCTATATATAATTGTTTTACTTGTTTTTTCAGGTCTTTGTTGTAAAAGGGATCACCAGAATCATCTGACTGCTCCGCCATCTTGGCTGTGCCCCCCGCAGTCTCTTTACCAGAACCACTCAGTTATTGAGTTTATTGTGCACATTTTTTCAGTTTATAAATCTAAATCTGAGAACCTTTAGGATCATCTCAGGAATTAAACACAAGTCCTCCAACTTCAACTTCAAACTGAAAGTCATTGTGCGGGGAGGAGAAATAAGCAACAGAACTGCAAAGAGAGAGTTCAAGGTTGGAGAGTAGTCCATTAGTGAATGGAGAAAGGAGAAAAAAGAGCTAGAGAAAATGAATCTGTGAAAATGCACACTTCTTGGGCCCAAAGTGAAATGGCCTGAGTTGAAGAACAACTTGAGAGTGGATTATTTCTCTAAGGAAACAAAATCAAGCTGTCTCTACTATCACAATTCAGATCAAAGTGAAGCTTGTAGCAAATAAAAGATGAATGCCAGATATCAAGGCAGGGTTTCACCTGGATTTCTAAATTCATGAAAAGGAATGGACTTTCTTTGAGACTGAGAAGCACGGTAGGCCAGCAAGTTCTGGATGACTGGGAGCAAAAAATGGTCAACTTCCACAAATTTGTCATCAAAGAGATCTATGAAATTGGTATCTCTGCAACAGACGTAATTAATACAGATGAGGTTCTGATGTCATTCAACATTCCAGCCGCCAGGACTGTAGCTGCTTTGGGTAAGAGAACTGTAGCCATTACAATCACTGGGCACCATAGGGCTTGCTTCACTGTAGTCTTTGTGGTGAAATTTAAGCTAAGGGTGATTTTTGAGAGTTACCATGCCCCATGAAAAACTGCCCACGAGTGTGGTTGTTCATTGTAATGAGAATGGATGGGTGGACTGTGATTTTATGAAAGTATGAGTAAATGTTATAGAGCCAGGCAGAAGGGATCCTTTTTGAAGAAGTTTTTACTAATTCTTGGTGCCACAGCTGCTCACAAAGAAAAAAAAAATCAAAGTTACATTAACTTAACTTGTGTCCATATAGCAGTCATACCTGGTGGCCTTACCTGCAAGCTGCAGGTGCTAGATATAGCAATCACCTTCCCATTCAAGACCTTCATGAGAAGAGAGTGGGATGAATGGATGCAGTCTAGGATTCATCAGTATGACTGAAGTGGGAGATATTTGCAGAAATGTGTATGTAAGTGGTTGGCTCCTAGTTGGGGCAAAATAACCCTAGACACCGTCTGCAATGGCTTCAGAAAAGCTGGGATTGTGTACCAGCAGAATACTGGATGATGAAGATGTCAAAGGGAGTGATGATGATGACATCCGATTAGAAGTCACACCAAGAGGGTCTGCAGGCAGCTCTGAGATATTTCAATGATGATAGTGAGGAGGGATCAGACTTTGAAGGCTTCTGGAAGTCAGATGTTGATGATGATGGTAAAGAATGAGTAAACTAAAATGGCCTATTTTAAGGTGAAGACACAATTTCTTCTGGTGACTTTTAATTGTTGATTTCAAATAAACTGATTATCAAAAATTATGTTCAGTTTAAAATTTATGAAAGCAATAAAATAGAAACAACATCTTGTTCTTGTCATTTTAGGCCTAGGATCATTTCTCACTAATTTCTAGCTCTTTGGGCATTCATACTCTTTGGTTTCAACATACAGTCCCATTTCCATCACAAACCCATTCAGTTCACAATTGGTTGCACTTGGTTTAGGAAAATACCTACCTTAAATGAAGTTTCTGTGAGATCAGTTTTATCCCAATAGTGTTAAATCCATTGGATAGAAAAAAAAATTAAATCGAAGTCAGCAACATTTTTAAAAAATATTGGTATAGTATTCTTATAAAAATAACCCTGGGGGTTGCATGGTTTGTAAAAAGGTATAACATATGTGTTATTTGCATAAAAATACAGTAGTATCTGCTTACAGAAGAAATCCTTAAGTGTGGGCTCTCTATGTCATCTTGGATCCTACTAGAAGTCCGAGGCATGTGCTCCCCAATTTAAGCTTATCAACTTGTACAAAGATTCTTTTTTAATATGAAATCAGGTAAATCTCTATTGAAAGAGTTTGTCTCAGCCTTGACATCACTCATTTTGTGTGAATATGCTCATATGCCAAAGTGGATGCTTTGCTTTAGAAAAAGCATCCTGAGTCCTTAGGGGCTTGGTCCCCTCCCTATTCTTTGCATTCGACCTCTTTCCCCATTTTTTTTTTAAAGGAAAGGGAGAAGAATGTGCATTAGGCTAATTCATTAGAGCCAAGAGCAAAATTCCCTTTCTTCGGTTATGAAATTAAACGCAAGCAGAAGCTGTTATCAATGCTGTCTGTAGATAGTTGAAATGTTGCTACTTTTAAAAATGAACTTGTTTCTAAATTTCAAACTAAATTGAGCATTTTGTGGTTTTAATCCTGACTTTGATTAGTAAAGCACAATTTCTTCTGTCAAGGAAAAAAAAAATGGAATAAAGAAAAATTTGATGAAAACTTCAGACTGTTAAAGGCTTTTATAAAATAATTTAAGAACAATAATACTTTTAAAAATAAACTGCTGCAGGAATCAATTTTTTAATGTTTCCAGCTTCCCTCTCTTGACCTTACCATACCTCAAACAATACTATTCTATCTAATTAAAAAATACACAAAGCGAGGTGGGGCCAAGATGGTTGACTAGGTAGAAGCTACCTCGGATCCCTCTTGCAACAAAGACTCGGAAAAACAAGTGAATCAATCACATACATGACAATCTACAAACTCTGACCATCAAACACAGATCTAAAGAGCTGACCTGAGTGACGGAGACTGAGAATGAACAACCACAGGGTAGCAACGACTGCTTTTGGAGACTGGAGCCAGCGTCCCAGTCAGAAAACCTTGGCACCGGGCTTTGGGCTGGGCACAGGGGAGCTGAGCACGGCATCCTGAGACGGCGCAAACACGGGACGCAGCACTAGCACTCAGAAGTGACCTCGGGGGAAGCCCAGCCAGTACACGCAGGCAGCGCAGCAACGCGACTGACAGGAGAAGCCACCGGGAGGCAGCGACTGGTTTGGAGCCTGGAGTGTGGTGTCCCAGCCAGGGAAACTTGGCACTGGGCTTTGGACTGGGAGCGGAGGAACTGACCATGGCTTCCGAGATAGCACAAGCACGGGACGCTGGCCTGACCCTCAGGGGCAATCTCGACCCAGCCAACGCACACAGACTACACACCCCTTGGGAATCTCAGATAAAACAGTCCTCACCAAGAAAAATAAGTAACTTTGTCGATATTCTAGGGTGCTACTCTCTCCTATTTATCTGATCCCGCCCCTCCCCTTCCCAGGCAGCTTCATTAACATTAGAATTTCCTGAGCCAGAGAGTGAAGTGCGCTGCGTTTTTTCTTTTTTTTCGGTCTTTTCCTAACCCATTCTCCTGGCCTGAGAGAAGCAGCTACAAAAAACCTAAAAAAAAAATCTAGGGACCAAAAATCCTTCCCTAATTGGACTAAAAATACAGAACCAGCTCCAGCCAGGCATATGTGATCCACAGTCTTGGGCTTTCATCCCTACAGGGAATAAGGGGGCTATTATAATGCAAAGGCAAATCTGATAGGGATCTGACTGTAATTGTTTTAACGGATTACTGGAAAGACAAGTTTCCCAGGTCTAATATCTCTGCGTATTCAACAGAGCCCTCACTGACCCACAACAGGGAACTGAGGGCTGAAGCTCCCCCCAGACCACCTAGCCTCCTGCCTCAGGAGTCTAAGGATGGTGACCCCTGCCAATATGTAGAGGTACTGGCATTGGGAGCCTAAGGTAAAGCTTCAGAGCCTAGCCACCAAAGTGCTTTAGGAATAGAGACTCACCTATCTCACTGGCACTTGGGGGAAGCCTGTTAGCATCCTGCCCACCCTGGGGTGTTAACCCCTGCCGCTACTAGAATCTGGTGCACACAACTATCACCACTACTTCTCTAGGTGGATAGGTGAAAGTCTGCACCACACACTTGATGACCCAAAATCAGATTCTACTCAAGAATAGTGAATGGACTCAGGCATATATATCTGGTAACAGCCCAAACCAACTGGTAATAGGTCATAAGTGAGTCAAGGGCGACAACAATCAAGACAGCGCAATCTAGTAGCCCATCTACGTATATTGAAAGAAAACAAAACAAGATAAGACTCAGTGAGCAAATATAAAATAAATCACTACAATATCTTAGAGATGGCACAGAGACAGCAGTCGATATCAAACCACATAAAGAAGCAGACCATGATTGCTTCTACAACTCCCCAAACTAAAGAACCAAAATCTTTCATAAAGGAAGATACAATCCTGGAATTGCCAGATACAGAATATAAAAAACTAATTTACAGAACGCTTCAAGACATCAGGGATGAACTCAGAAATGAAATAAGGCAATCTACAGAAAAAGCCAAGGAACACACTGATAAACTTCCTGACATCATGAAAGACGAAAGGATATCTATCCAAGATGCTCATCGAACCCCATATAAGATTGATCCAAAAAGAAAATCACCAAGACATATTATCATCAAACTTTCCAAAACCAAGATAAAGAGAAAAATTTGAAAGCAGACAGGGAGAAAAGAAAGGTCTCCTACGAAGGAGAATCAATAAGAATAAGTTCAGACTACTCAGCAGAAACCATGCAGTCAAGAAGGCAATGAGATGACATATATAGAGCACTGAAGGAGAAAAACTGCCAGCCAAGGATCATATATCCAGCAAGACTCTCAAATATGAAGGTGAAATTAAAACACTTACAGATAAACACAAGCTTAGAGATTTTGCAAAAACCAAAACAAAGCTACAAGAAAAACTAAAGGAAATTGTTTGGTCAGAAAATCAATAATATCAGATACCAGCACCACACAAGGTCACAGAACAGAACATCCTGATATCAACTCAAATAGGGAAATCACAAAAACAAATTAAGATTTTTAAAAAGGAAAAAAACGCTCAAAACAGGGAATCATTGAAGTCAAGATGTAAAAGATCACAATAATCAAAAAGAGGGACTAAAAACAGGAGGCATAGAACTGCCATATGGAGAGGGAAACAAGGCAATATAAGACAATACGAGTTAGGTTTTTACTCAGAAAAATAGGGGTAAATATTAAGGTAACCACAAAGAGGTATAACAACTCCATAACTCAAAATAAAAACCCAGAAAAACATAACAACTCAGCAAACAAAAAGTCAACTTGTATGAAAATGAGGAACACACAATTTACAAAGAAAAATGTCTCAACACAAAAAAGTAAATGGAAAAAAGAAATTATCAACAACACACACAAAAAGGCATCAAAATGACAGCACTAAATACATAAAAAAATTTTTTTATGTATTTAGTGCTGTCATACTTACCTATAATTACGCTGAATGCAAATGGACTAAATGCACCAATAAAGAGACAGAGGGTCTCAGACTGGATAAAGAAACACGATCCGTCTATATGCTGCCTACAAGAGACACACCTTAGACTTAGAGACACAAACAAACTAAAACTCAAAGGATGGAAAAAATATATCAAGCAAACAACAACCAAAAAACAGCAGGAGTAGCAATATTAATTTCTGACAAAATAGACTTTAAAGTTAAATCCTCCACAAAGGATAAAGAAGGACACTCAAAAATGATTAAAGGGCCAATAGACCAGGAAGATATAACCACATTAAATATTTATGCACCCAATGACAGGGCTGCAAGATACATAAATCAAACCTTAACGATAGTGAAAAGTGAGATAGACCCCTCCACAATTATAGTAAGAGACTTCAACACACCACTTTCGGAGAAGGATAGGACTTCCAGTAAGAAGCTCAATAGAGACACGGAAGACCTAATTGCTACAATCAACCAACTTGACCTCATAGACTTATACAGAACACTCCACCCAACAGCTGCAAAGTATACTTTTTTTTCTGGCACACATGGAACATTCTCTAGAATAGACCACATACTAGGTCATAAAACAAACCTTTGCAGAATCCAAAACATCAAAATATTACAAAGCACCTTCTCAGAGCACAAGGCCATAAAAGTGGAAATCAATAACAGAAAAATTAGGGAAAAGAAATCAAATACTTGGAAACTAAACAATAAAAAAAAAAAATACCCTGTCGAAAAAAGACTGGGTTATAGAAGACATTAAGGAGGGCATAAAGAAATTCATAGAATGCAATGAGAATGACAACACTTCCTACCAAAACCTCTGGGACACAGCAAAAGCAGTGCTCAGAGGTCAATTTATATTGATAAATGCACACGTACATAAAGAAGAAAGAACCAAAATCAGAGAACTGTCCCAACAACTTGAACAAATAGAA
Source organism: Elephas maximus indicus (assembly GCF_024166365.1). Taxonomy (NCBI): domain Eukaryota; kingdom Metazoa; phylum Chordata; class Mammalia; order Proboscidea; family Elephantidae; genus Elephas; species Elephas maximus. The sequence goes on from NC_064846.1 coordinate 87,978,024, forward strand.
AGCGAGCAACAAAAGAATCCATCAGGCACCAGAAGAAAACAAAAAATAAAAATTAGAGCTGAACTAAATGAATTAGAGAACAGAAAAACAATTGAAAGCATTAACAAAGCCAAAAGCTGGTTCTTTGAAAAAATTAACAAAATTGATAAACCACTGGCCAGACTGACTAAAGAAATACAGGAAAGGAAACAAATAACCCAAATAAGAAACGAGATGGGCCACATCACAACAGACCCAACTGAAATTAAAAGAATCATACCAGATTATTATGAAAAATTGTACTCGAATAAATTTGCAAACCTAGAAGAAATGGATGAATTCCTGGAAAAACACTACCTACCTAAACTAACACAATCAGAAGTAGAACAACTAAATAGACCCATAACAAAAAAAAAGATATTGAAAAGGTAATCAAAAAACTCCCAACAAAAAAAAGCCCTGGCCCGGACGGCTTCACTGCAGAGCTCTACCAAACTTTCAGAGAAGAGTTAACACCACCACTACTAAAGGTATTTCAAAGCATAGAAAATGACGGAATACTGCCTAACTTATTCTATGAAGCCACCATCTCCCTGATACCAAAACCAGGTAAACACACCACAAAAAAAGAAAATTACAGACCTATATCCATCATGAACGTAGATGCAAAAATCCTCAACAAAATTCTAGCCAATACAATTCAACAACATATCAAAAAAATAATTCACCATGACCAAGTGGGATTTATACCAGGTATGCAAGGCTGGTTTAATATTAGAAAAACCATTAATGTAATCCACTATATAAATAAAACAAAAGACAAAAACCACATGATCTTATCAATTGATGCAGAAAAGGCATTTGACAAAGTCCAACACCCATTTATGATAAAAACTCTTACCAAAATAGGAATTGAAGGAAAATTCCTCAACATAATAAAGGGCATCTACACAAAGCCAACAGCCAACATCACCCTAAATGGTGAGAGCCTGAAAGCATTTGTCTTGAGAACAGGAACCAGATAAGGATGCCTTTATCACCACTCTTATTCAACATTGTGCTGGAGGTCCTACCGAGAGCAATTAGGCTAGACAAAGAAATAAAGGGCATCCGGATTGGCAAGGAGGAAGTAAAATTATCTCTATTTGCGATGTCATGACCTTATACACAGAAAACCCTAAGGAATCCTCCAGAAAACTACTGAAACTAATAGAAGAGTTTGGCAGAGTCTCAGGTTATAAGATAAACATACAAAAATCACTTGGATTCATTGACATCAACAAAAAGAACATCAAAGAGGAAATCATCAAATCAATACCATTCACAGTAGCCCCCAAGAAGATAAAATACTTAGGAATAAATCTTACCAAAGATGTAAAAGACCTATACAAAGAAAACTACAAAGCACTAGTGCAAGAAACTAAAAAGGACCTACATAAGTGGAAAAACATACCTTGCTCAATGGATAGGAAGACTTAACATAGTAAAAATGTCTATTCTACCAAAGCCATCTATACATACAATGCACTTCCAATCCAAATTCCAATGACGTTTTTTAATGTGATAGAGAAACAAATCACCAACTTCATATGGAAGGGAAAGAAGCCCCGGACAAGTAAAGCATTACTGAAAAAGAAGAAAGTGGGAGGCCTCAGTCTACCTGATTTTAGAACATATTATACAGCCACAGTAGTCAAAAGAGCCTGGTACCGGTACAACAACAGGCACATAGACCAACGGAACAGAATTGAGAACCCAGATATAAATCCATTCACATATGAGCAGCTGATATTTACAAAGGCCCAGTGTCAGTTAATTGGGGAAAAGGTAGTCTATTTAACAAATGGTGCTGGCATCACTGGATATCCATTTGCAAAAAAATGAAACAGACCCATACCTCACACCATGCACAAAAACTAACTCCAAGTGGATCAAAGACCTAAACATAAAGACTAAAACGATAAAGATCATGGAAGAAAAAATAGGGACAACGTTAGGAGGAGGCCTAATACAAGGCATAAACAGAATATGAAACATTACCAAAAATGATGAAGAGAAACCAGATACCTGGGAGCTCCTAAAAATCAAACACCTATGCTCATCTAAAGACTTCACCAAAAGAGTAAAAAGACCACCTACAGATTGGGAAAAAATTTTCAGCTATGACATCTCCGACCAGCGCCTGATCTCTAAAATCTATATGATTCTGTTAAAACTCAACCATAAAAAAGACAAACAACCCAAACAAAAAGTGGGCAAAGGATATGAACACGCACTTCACTAAAGAAGATATTCAGGCAGCTAACAGATGCATGAGAAAATGCTCTTGATCATTAGCCATTAGAGAAATGCAAATTAAAACTACGATGCGATTCCATCTCACTCCAACAGGGCTGGCATTTATCCAAAACACACAAAATAATAAATGTTGGAGAGGCTGCGGAGAGATTGGAACTCTTATACACTGCTGGTGGGAATGTAAAACGGGACAACCACTTTGGAAATCTATCTGGCGTTTTCTTAAAAAGTTAGAAATAGAACTAGCATACAACCCAGAAATCCCACTCCTCAGAATACACCCTAGAGAAATAAAAGCCTTTACACGAACAGATATATGCACACCCATGTTTATTGCAGCTCTGTTTACAATAGCAAAAAGCTGGAAGCAACCAAGGTGTCCATCAGCGGAGGAATGGGTAAATAAATTATGGTATATTCACACAATGGAATACTATGCATCGATAAAGAACAGTGAGGAATCTGTGAAATATTTCATAACATGGAGGAACCTGGAAGGCATTATGCTGAGTGAAATTAGTCAGAGGCAAAAGGACAAATATTGTATAAGACCACTATTATAAGATCTTGAGAAATAGTATAAACTGAGAAGAACACATACTTTTCTGGTTACGGGGTGGGGGAGGGAGGGTGGGAGAGGGTTATTTACAGATTAGTTAGTAGATAAGAACAACTTTAGGTGAAGAGAAGGACAATACTCAATACAGGGAAGATCAGCTCAACTGGACTGGACCAAAAGCGAAGAAGTTTCCAGGATAAACTGAATGCTTCAAAGGTCAGCGGAGCAAGGGCAGGGGTTTGGGGACTATGGCTTAAGGGGACTTCTAAGTCAATTGGCAAAATAATTCTATTATGAAAACATTCTGCATCCCACTTTGAAATGTGGCATCTGGGGTCTTAAATGCTAACAAGCGGCCATCTAAGATGCATCAATTGGTCTCAACCCATCTGGATCAAAGGAGAATGAAGAACACCAAGGTCACACGATAACTATGAGCCCAAGAGATAGAAAGGGCCACATGAACCAGAGACTTACATCATCCTGAGGCCAGAAGGACTAGATGGTGCTTGGCCACAAAGATGACTGCCCTGACAGGGAGCACAACAGAGAACCCCTGAGGGGGCAGGAGAACAGTGGGATGCAGACCCAAAATTTTCATAAAAAGACCAGACTTAATGGTCTGACTAAGACTAAAGGAATGGTCCTCAGACCTTCTGTTGGCCCAGGACAGGAACCATTCCCGAAGACAACTTATCAGACATGGAAGGGACCGGACAATGTGTTGGAGAGAGATGCTGATGAAGAGTGAGCTACTTGTATGAGGGGGACACTTGAGACTGTGTTGGTATCTCCTGTCTGGAGGGGAGGTAGGTGGGTAGAGAGGGTTAGAAACTGGCAAAATTGTCACGAAAGAAGAGACTGGAAGGAGGGAGTGGGCTGACTCTTTAGGGGGAGAGTAAGTGGGAGTATGGAGTAAGGTGTATATAAGCTTATATGTGACAGACTGACTTGATTTGTAAACTTTCACTTAAAGCACAACAAGAATTATTAAAAAAATAAATAAACTGCTGCAGAATTCAGTGTGGAGATTTTATAAGACTAAAATTGTTGAAAAATGAAGGTGAAAGAGTAATTTGTGACTTTGCTAACTGTGAATCTGAAAACTTGTTTGGAAAATTTTCTGAAGTAAAACACAATGGGATTTCCTCATTCCTCCATCTGAGCCTGTGTTTCTTGAAGCTGTATTTGTAATCGAGAAAGTACCAACCATCTATGAATTGAAGAAATAAAGCTACTTTAGATCAATTAAAACAAACATTATTACAATTAGAGTGGTTCGTGTATGACATGGAAAGATCTAAAGCTGAAGTCTAAAATCAGGATTTCTGATTAAATTCTCTGCTTTAAAGGGCACCAAAGTTGCAATGATTTACTGATAAAACTCTAGGGTTTTACTGGAGATAATGCTTAGACAATGATTATTATTATTATTTGCTGAATGAACTACAGGGATATTGTTAGTTGCCTACTTAATAGCCATTTACCTACTTCTTCCTAGTTACAAGAAAGACAATTTTGTACATACATATATTTTAATTAATTTTTGTTGTACTTGAAGTGAAAGTTTACAAATCAGGTCAGACTCTTATACAAAAATTTACATACACCTTGCCATGCACTCCTAATTGCTCTCCCTCCAGTGAGACAGCATAGTTCTTCCTTCCACTCTCTCCAGATACAAAAAAAAAAAAAAAATTAAGGATGTGCCAAAATAGTCTCATGTGTCCATTTGATCCAAGAAGCTCATTCTTCACCAGTATCATTTTCCATCCACTATTCCAGTCCAATCCCTGTCTGAAGAGTTAGCTTTGGGAATGGTTCCTGTCCTGAGCTAACAGAAGGTCTGGGAATCATGGCCTCCAGGGTCCCTCAATCCCAGTCTGACCATTAAGTCTGGTCTTTTTATGAGAATTTGAGGTCTGCATCCCACTGCTCTCCTGCTCCCTCAGGATTTCTCTGTTGAGTTCCCTGTCAGTGTAGTCATCGGTTGTGGCCAGGTACTATCTAGTTTTTCTTGCCTCAGGCTGAAGTAGTCTCTGATTTATGTGGTCCTTTCTTAAAAAAAAAAAAAAATTTTTTTTCTTTGGTGTTCTTCATTCTTCCTTGCTTCAGGTGAGTTGAGACCAAATTGATGCATCTTAAATGGCCGCTTGCTAGGGTTTAAGACCCCAGACGCCACTCTCCAAAGTGGGATGCAGAATGTTTTCTTAATAGATTTTATTATTCCAATGATTTAGATGTTCATGGTTTAAAACCATGGTCTTTAAACCCCCACCCCTGCTCCGCTGGCCTTTGAAGTGTTCAGTTTATTCAGGAAACTTCTTTGCTTTGGCTTAGTCCATTTCTTTTGGCCTCTTCTGTATTGTGTATTGTCTTTCCCTTCACTAAAATAAGACTTATCTTTTTTTTTCTTACTACCTAATTAGTGAACACCCCTCTCCCTCCCCCCTCTCGTAACCATCAAAGAATATTTTCTTCTCTGTTTAAACTGTTGCTCCAGTTCTTATAACAGTGGTCTTATACAATATTTGTCCTTTTGCAATTGACTAATTTCACTTAGCATAATGTCTTCCAGATTTCTCCATGTTATGAAATACTTCATGGATTCAACAATGTTCTTTATCGATGCATCGTATTCCATTGCGTGAATATACCATAGTTTATTTACCCATTCATCTGTTCATGGGCACCTTGGTTGCTTCCAACTTTTTGCTGTTGTAAACACTGCTGCAATGAACATGGGTGTGCATATATCTGTTCATGTAAAGGTTCTTATTTCTCTAGCATATCTTCCAAGGAGTGGGATTGCTGGATAGTATGGTACTTCTATTTCTAGATTTTTAAGGAAGAGCCAAATTTATTTCCAAAGTGTTTGTATCATTTTACATTCCCACCAGGAGTGTATAAGTGTTCCAATCCTCTCCACAACCTCTCCAGCGTTTATTATTATGTGTTTTTTGGATTAATGCCATCCTTGTTGGAGTGAGATGGAATCTCATTGTAGTTCTTAATGATCGTGAGCACTTCCTCATGTATCTGTTAGCTACCTGAATGCCTTCTTTAGTGAAGTGCCTGTTCATATCCTTTGCCCATTTTTTAATTGGGTTATTTGTCTTTTTGTAGTTGAGTTTTAGCAGAATCATTTAGATTTTAGAGATCAGGCCCTGACTGGAAATGTCATAGCCAAAATTTTTTCTGCAGTCTGTAGGTAATCTTTTTACTATTTTGGTGAAGTCTTTGGATGAGCATAGGTGTCTGATTTTTAGGAGCTCTCAGTTATCTGGTTTCTCATCGGCATTTTTACTAATGTTCTATATTCTGTTTGTGTCATGTATTAGGGCTCTTAACGTTGTCCCTATTTTTTCTTCCATTATTTTTATAGTTTTAGATTTTATGTTTAGGTCTTTGATCCATTTTGAGTTAGTTTTTGTGCACGGTGAGAGATATTGGTCTTGTTTCATATTTTTGCAGATAGATATCCAGTTACGCCAGCACCATTTGTTAAAACGACTTTCTTTTACCCAATTAACTGACTTTGGGCCTTTGTCAAATATCAGCTGCTCCTTTGTGGATGGATTTATGTCTGGATTCTCAATTCTGTTCTATTGGTCTATGTGTCTGTTGTTGTACCAGTACCAGGCAGTTTTGACTACTATGGCAGGATAAAAGGATCTAAAATCAGGTAGAGTGAGGCCTCCCACTTTGATCTTTTTCAGTAATGCTTTACTTATCCGGGGCCTCTTTCCCTTCTTAAGAAGTTGGTGATTTGTTTCTCCATTTCACTAAAAAATGTCATTGGGATTTGGATCAGAATTGCGTTGTATCTATAGATCGCTTTTGGTAGAATAGACATTTTTACAATGTTAAGTCTTCCTATCCAGGAGCAAAGTATGTTTTTCCACTTATGTAGGTCTCTTTTGGTTTCTTGCAGTAGTGCATTGTGGTTTTCTTTGTATAGGTCTTTTACATCTCTGGTAAGACTTATTCCTGAGTATTTTATCTTCTTAGGGGCTACTGTAAACGGTATCGATTTGATGATTTCCTCTTCAATGTTCTTTTTGTTGGTGTAGAGGAATCCAGCTGATTTTTGTATGTTTATCTTGTATCCGGATACTCATCTGGACTCTCCTATTAGTTTCAGTAGTTTTTTTGAGGATTCTTTAGGGTTTTCTGTGTATAAGATCATGTCATCTACAAATAGAGGTATTTTTAGCTTATTCCTTACCAATCTGGATGCCCTTTATTTCTTTGTCTAGCCTAATTGCTCTAGCTAGGACATCCAGCACAATTTTGAATAAGAGTGGTGATAAGGGGCATCCTTGTCTGGTCCCCATTCTCAAGGGGAATGCTTTCAGAATCTCTCCATTTAGGATGATGTTAGCTGTTGGCTTTGTTTAAATGCCCTTTATTATGTTGAGAAATTTTCCTTCTATTCCTATTTTGCTGAGAGTTTTTATCATGAATGGATGTTGGACTTTGTCAAATGCCTTTTCTTCATCAATTGATAAAATCATGTGATTCTTGTCTTTTATTTTATTTATATGGGAGATTACATTAATTGATTTTGTAATGTTGAACCATCCCTGCATACCTGGTATAAATCCCACTTGGTCATGGTGAATTATTTTTTGATATGTTGCTGAAATCTACTGGCTAGAATTTTATTGAGGATTTTTGCATCTATTTTCTTGAGGGATGTAGGTCTATAATTTTCTTTTTTTGTGGTGTCTTTAGCTGGCTTCATAGAATGAGTTAGGTAGTATTCCGTCATTTTCTATGCTTTGAAATACCTTTAGTAGTAGTGGTGTTACCTCTTCTCTGAAAGTTTGGTAGAACTCTGTAGTAAGGTAAAGCCGTCAGGGCCAGGGCTTTTTGTTGTTGTTGTTGGGAGTTTTTTGATTACCTTTTCAATCTTTTTTTTGTTAGGGGTCTATTTAGTTTTTCTACATCTGTTGGTGTTAGTTTAGGTAGGTAGTGTGTCTCTAGGAATTCATCCATTTCTTCTAGGTTTTCAAATTTGTTAGAGTACAATTAAGAAAGCCAATTTTGTTTTCTCCCAAAGCCTGGTCCCTTCTCTGACTCAAGAGTGAATTTTGAATAGGCTAAGCTAATTATGGGAATTCCATTTCCCTTGCCAATAATTGATTTAGGAATAAGCATATAATACAGTGTTGGCCAATGGGACATCAGGGAAAGTCTTCTGAGAAACCTCTGAAAAAGACTCCAGAGTCTGCAATTATAACCATTAACCTAAAACAAAACCCTTTGCTTTCAAGTTGATTCTGATTCATAGAGACCCTATAGGACACAGTAGAACTACCTCATAGAGTAGACTGCCACATCTTTCTCCCACAGAGTGACTGGTGGGCTCAAACCACCAACCTTTTGGTTAGCAGCTGAGTGCTTTACCACTGCACCACCAGGGCTCTTTAATTATTACTCTAGACTCCCTCAAATATCTGGACAGAGACAGGGAACACTGACTGAGTCCTCCCTCCAAGATATAATCAGTTTTGCTCTTGATAAATCCAGCACGGTTGAAGTGGCCTCCCTCTATTCAAAGCAAAGAGCATCCTCTTGACCACTGAGGGTATGCTACCCATGCTGCAATGAAAAGTAACGTTTACTCATGACCACATGTGATATTTCTTTTAGAAACCTTCATCATGGTCTGCTTCAGAAATTTTCATGGTATTGGTTTACATGAAATCCCTTAGTGAGATGGAGGCCTCAGCTGGCAAGCACTAGAGATCATATTTTTCAGACGGCTACTGATGATATATGATACTAGTGGTGAAAGGCAACGAGACACCTGTTGCATGCTGAGGTAGTATGATGTGGTGGATGGAAAACTGAACTTGAAGTTAAAACACAGCTTCCAGCCCAAGCTGTGCCACTTTCCCGTTGTGTGACCATGAGCAAGTCTTAACCCTTCAGAACTTCAGTTTCTTCATCTGTCAAAAGGATATGATGAGCTCTTCCTTAGTATAGAAGTTCTTTAGGATCAATGAACTAAAAAATGTAATGCAGTTCCATAAGATGAAATCTACTACTACTCTATTGCAGAAGACTTTAAAAAACTTTAGGGCAGAGATATGCTTCATATTTCTGTATTCCTTACATAGAACAGAGCTGGATACATAAATGTACAATGTGGTTCTTTTATTAATTTTTTTATTGAACTTTAGATGAAGATTTACAGAACAAACTAGTTTCTCATCAAGCAATTAGTACACACATTGGTTAACAACCCACAACATGTTAACACTCTCCCTTCTCATCCCTGGGCTCCCTATTAGCAGCTTTCCTGTTCCCTCCTGCCTTCCAGTCCCTGCCCCAGGACTGGAGCATCCCTTTAGTCTTGTTTTGTTCCACGGGCCTGTTCAATCTTTGGCTGAAGGGTGAACTTCAGGAGTGACCTCATTACTGAGCTGAAAGTGTGTCCGGGGGCCATACTCTCAGGGTTTCTCCAGTCTCTGTCAGGCCAGCAAGTCTGGTCTTTCTTTCTGAGTTAGAATTTTGTTGTACATTTTTCTCCAGCTCTGTCCAGGACCCTCTATTGTGACCCTGTCAGAACAGTAGGTGGTGGTAGCCTGGCACTATTTGTACTGGAGTCAGCCTGGTGGAGGCCATGGTAGATGTGGTCCATTAGTCCTTTGGACTAATCTTTCCCTTGTGTCTTTAGTTTTCTTCCTTCTTCCTTGCTCCCAAAGGGGTGAGACCAGTGGAATATCCCAGATGGCTACAAACAGGCTTTTAAGACCCCGGATGCTACTCACCAATGTAGAATGTAGAACATATTCTTTATAAACTATGTTATGCCAATTCAGCTGGAAATTTTCTGAGACCATGTTCCCCACAGCCCTCAGCCAAGCAATTTGGTCCCTCAGGGAGTTTGGATTTGTCTATGGAGCTACCATGACCTTGCCTTGTATAGGTTATGCAGCTTTCGCCAGTACCGTGTGCTGTCTTATCCTTCACCAAAGTTACAACTTATCTACTCTATTAAGTGTTTTTCCATCCCCACCCCTCCACTCCCTCATAACCAATAAAGATAGTTTCTTTTTGTATGTAAGCCTTTTCATGAGTTTTTACAGTAGTGGTCTCATACAATATTTGTCCTTTTGTGATTGACTTATTTCATTCAGCATAATGCCCTCCAGATTCCTGTATGTTATGAGATGATTCACAGATTCATTCTTGTTCTTTATCATTTTGTAATACTCCATTGTTTGTATGTTCCACAGTTTTCATTCATCTGTTGATGGGTATCTAGGTTGTTTCCATCTTTTTGTTATTGTGAACAATGCTGCAATGAACATGGGTGTACATATGTCTATCTGTGTGATGATCCTTATCTCTCTAGGGTATATTCCTAGGAGTGGGATTGCTGGATCATACAGTATTTCTATTTAAAGGAAGCACCATATCATTTTAAAAATGGTTGTATCATTTTGCATTCATTCCCACCAGCAGTGCATAAGAGTTCCAATCTCCCCTCAGCCTCTCCAGCATTGGTTATTTCCTATTTTTTTGATTCATTCCAGTAATGCCAGGGTGAGATGGTATCCCATTGTGGTTTTGATTTGCATTTTTCTGATTGGCTACAGTTCGTGAGCATTTTCTCATGTGTATGTTGGTCGCTTGAATGTCTTTTTTGGTGAAGTGTCTGTTCATTTCCTTTCTCCATTTTTTAGTTGGATTATTTGTCTTTTCGTTGTCCTTTTTATTTCAGTTTGGTCTGTTGTAATGTGCCCCATTTCATTTCTTATTTGGGTTATTTGCATTCCCTCCTGTTTTTCTTTTGTCAGTTTGCAAGTGGCTTGTTGATCCTTTCAAAGAATCAACTTTTGGTTTTGTTGATTCTTTCTATTATTTTTCTATTCTCAGTTTCATTTATTTCTGCCCTGATCTTTATTATTTCCCTTCTTCGGGTGGCTGTGGGCTTCTTTTGCTGTTCTCTTTCTATTTGTACAAGTTGTGGAGCTAATGTTTTGATTTTGTTCCCTTCTTTTTTGATGTGTGAATCTAGTGCTATAAATTGATCTTTGAGGACTGCCTTTGCTGTGTCAAAAGGTTTTGGTATGATATGTTTTCTTTCTTGTTTAATTCTAGGAATTTTTTTTTTATTCCATCTTTCATTTCTTCTTTAACCCTGTGGTTTTTAAGCAGGATGTTAATCAATTTCCATGTAATTGATTTTTTTCCTTACTCTTCTTGCTGTTAATTTCTACTTTGATAGTTTTGTGATCAGAGAAGATACTTCGTATTATCTCAATGTTTAGCATTATGTTGAGGGTTGCTCTGTGGCATAAGATGTATGTGGTCTATTCTGGAGAATGTTCCATGTGTGCTGGAAAAGACTGTATTTTTCTACTGTTGGATGGAGTGTTCTATATATGTCTATGAGGTCAGGTTGGTTGATTGTGCTTTTTAGCTCTTCTATATCTTTGTTCAGTTTCTTTCTAGATGATCTGTCATTTACCGAGAGTAGTGTGTTGAAGTCTTCTACTATTATTGTGGAATTGTCAATTTCTGTTTTCAGTGCTGTTAGTTTGTTTTATATATTTGGAGCCTGGTCGTTGGGTCCATAGATGTTTATTATGGTTAAGTTTTCATGATGGATCATCCCTTTAATCATTATATAGTGCCCTTCTTTGTCTTTTATGGTATATTTTGTTTTAAAATCTATTTTATCTGAGATTAGTATTGCCACTCCTGCTCTTTTTTGGTAGTTATTTGCTTGATATATTTTTTTCCATTCTTTGATATTTAATAAATTTATGTGTTTGCTTCTAAGGTGTTTCTCTTGTAGTCAGCACATTGATGGATCCTGTTTTTTTATCCATTCTGTCACTTTGTCTCTTTATGGGTGCATTTAGGCCATTTACATTCAGTGTAATTTTTTATAGGTGTGAGTTTATTGCTGTCATTTTGTAGAGCTTCTTTTTTTGTGGTGCTAACATTTTCTTTGTTCCTTTTGCTGTCTTGTGCTGAGTTCCTTTTGTTTGTGGATTTCTTTTTCATTTCTTTTGTTTTTGTAGATTTTGTTTTTATTGAGACTTTATGTTTTTCTTCTTTATTTTGATGAGTAGGGTTGTTAACTTTCCTTGTGATTATCTTGAAATTTACCGTTACCTTCCTAGGTTTGAACTAGTCTATTATTACTTGGTATCACCTTGGCTTCATCTCCATTAGAAAGTTCTATACCTATACCATTTATTCCCTCTTTTATTGTTCTGACATTGTTGTCATTTACAGATTATCCTCTCTGTTTCCCTGTTGCAATTCTTTTGGTTTTAGATAGTCCATAAGAGATCATTTCCTAGGTTGATATCTGGCAGGTGCAATCTTGTGTCCTAGATTCTGGCTGTGTTTGCTGTTGTTTGTTCTCAGACCAAAGGGCTCCTTTAAAAGTTCTTGTAAGTTTGTTTTGGTTTTTACATAGTACCTTAATTTCCGTTTACCTGGCAATGTTCTAATTTCACCATCTTATTTGAATGAAAGTTTTGCAGAATATATTATTCTTGGTTGACAATTTTTTTTTCTTTCAAGGTTTTGTATATGTCATCCCATTGCCTTTTTGCCTGCATAGTTTCTGCTGAATAATCAAAGTTTAGTCTTATTGTTTCTCCTCTGTACATGACATTTTGTTTTTCTCAAGCTGCTCTCAGGATTTTTTCTTTGACTTTGGTTTTAGCAAGTGTGATTATGATATGCCTTGGTGTTATTCCTTTGGGGTCTATTCTATATGGGATTCACTGAGCTTCTTGGATGATCGGCTTTTCATCATTCATGATATTAGGGACGTTTTCTGTCAGCAATTCTTCAATGATTTGTTTTCCATTTTCTCCCCCTGTTTTGGATTTCCAATCTCTCAAAATTTTTGCTTTTGATTGTATCCCACATAATTCTCAGGGTTTCTTCATTTTTCTCCATTCTTGTTTCTGATTTTTCCTCAAACAGAATTGTATTCAAGTATTTGTATTTGATTTCACTGATCCTGTATTTTGTCATTACAAATCTGTTCCTCAGTCTTTCTGTGGCACTGTCCATTTCTGAAATCTTCTTGTTTATCTTTTGGATTTCTAATCGTTGTTTTTGTATGATTTCTGGTTGTGAGTTTATTTTGACATTTTGTTCCTGTATTATTTTCCTGAATGCTTCCATTTTTGTCTGTATTTTCCATGAATTTGTCTGCGTTTTCCATGAATTTGTCTATTTCTTCCTCATTTCTGTTTGCCTTTTGCTTCAACTCTTTGATTGCTCCAAATATTAAAGATTTGAATTCCCTGTCAGGTAGTTCTAGTGCCTTTTCTTCTACTGGAAAGGCATCCGGTGTTTTATTTTGGACACCTACTGGGCCCATTCTATCCTTTTTTTAATATGTTTTGGTATTGCCTGCTGTCTTTGGGACATTCAGTAGTTATTTTCTTCATTTCTTGATTGTAGATTTGTTTGTTTCATCCTGCTTTTTTGTTTCATTTGGTTAAGTCTGAGCAGGCAGGATGTGCCTTCTTGGTTGTTTGCTCATCTGTGGGCATGATACTTTTCACCTCATTGCCCAATGGGCAGGGCCAGTCACTCAGCTATAGTATCACAGGGCAGGTCCAGCTGAAGAGGAGGGCTGGGATGGGTTTTTTTGTGGCACATACTAGGGCTGACAGGGAGGGCCAGGTGTCAGTGCTGGGAAGGTTCTGGTAGGCCATACCTGTGCTGCTTGGGGGTGTGATGTTCATTGAATAGTGTAGGTAGGTAGGAGAGGTGTGAGGTTGTGATGTGTGGAGCTAATATGGGTACAAGAAAGAGGAGAGAGAAACAGGAGCCAAAAACAAACAAAGAAAAAAAATGAGTGCTAAGGGAGCTTGCCACTGGAGTGGAGAGGTGAGAAATCAAATAATGGAGAAAAGCAACAAGGAAAAAAAAAGAAAGAAAAAGGGAAAAAGAAAAAAAATAACAAGAGAAAATTTGGAAAAGAAAAAAAAAGCTCTCAAGAGTCCCACCAGTGGAGCTGCAAAAATAGGGGAAGTGGTTCCCAGGCTGTGCAGTATAGCCTGGCAAGAGAGGGTATAAATGTCACACAGCACCAGGTATTCAGGAGACAGGAAAAGAGGGCATGTATAGAGAGACAATCACTTAGAAATGAAGACAGAAAGGGAAAAAGAAAGAAAAAAGAAATGCCCCTAGGGATCCAGCCTACAAGGCTGCGCAGATTGGGGAAGTGGCTCCTAAGCCGTGCGGTGCAGCTCAGCTAGAAGATGCTCCCAAACCATGAAAAGAAAAAGAAAACAAACAAACAAACAAAACAAAACATAAGAAAGCAAAAACAAATAAGCAAAAAAAAAAATGCCCCAGGGATCCCACCAGGATGGTGTCACGGGCTGGGGGAATGGTTCCCCAGTCGAGTGGTGCTTCACAGCCTTTCAAGAAGAAGCAAAGGTGGCACACAGAGCCAGATGTGCAAGAGCATGGAGGGGTAGGTGGTAGGAGGCATGGAAGAAACTGAAAGAAATAGTAAGAAGCAACATCAGCTCAGGGAGCAGGCCAGTCTGGGTGGGGAGAATTCAAGTGGCCTGAGGCCAAAGCAGTTCCATCCTGGCCAAGAGATTTAGAGACTCCATCTGGTGGGGAGCAGAGGAGGCCAAACGGGAGATGAGAAGGAGGGTGGGGTTAGGAAAGCATATATCGCTCATTACCCAGTGCTCTGTCTCCTGCTGGGAACTTTGTGAAGCTGCTTTCCCATACTCCCTATCCGCTGATCTCCAATGTGGGTGGGGCAAATCCAAGAGGCAAGGATGCTGCTCTTCCTGTCTGGCCAAGCCACCACAGCCAGTCAGGAAGCTCAGAGTTAGAGCAGTGGGGAGAGGAGGGGGTGGGAAAGAGTGTATCGCTGGTTATGGGGTGCCCTGTCTCCCGCTGGGAGCTCCATGAATCTCCTTTCCTGTGCTCCCTGTCTGCTGATCCCCGACAAGAGTCCAAGATGGTGGATCCATGCTGCTTTAGCTGATAGGGGCCCCTGCATGTATCTCTCCTCACTCTCTGTCCTCTGTCGGTTTCTTTTTCTATTCAGTTTTTGGCTGAGTTGTTTATCTCTTCATTCGATGCTTCAGGTTCCAGGAATGACTTTTGTCTCTGTTTTACTTAGTTTTTCAGGTGTTTGCTGTGGAGGGATGGCGTGGTGCTTCTGTCTATGGTGACTTATTGGCTGGAAGTCAATGTAGATCTTTTAGATACAAGGCAAGGTACACTCTATACCATGTAATCCCTTATCAAATTTTATAAAAATAAATACATACAGATGGAATTACATGAGACAGAACATAAATCAGGGCCAGATCTGAAGCAGAAAAGTCCCTGTAGGAAGCATGAGAGATGTATGTACAAAGGCATAGCTGGTCCAACTTACTTTGCGGGATGATATTTTCAACTTCACTGCATGTCTGTGAACTTCAGGATCAGTTCAATTCACAATTTTTTATTGAGCTTCCTCTTTGTAACAGTCAATAGGATAAACACTGCCAAGTATTCAAAGGTGAGTTAGACAGAGGTGATAAAGGTAAAGGATAGATATATATGGAACTGACTTTAGATCAAGACACTAAAATAGTATCGACATACAAGCCTACCTCATTCTTCCCTGGTATAAATGAGTCCCAGAATCAATTCAGTCACTGCAGCAGCGCAGGGACCCAAATTTTTCTTTAGAAATGGTTCTGCCCTTCTTCCACCAAGAAGAAAAGCCAGCACTACAAACTCCACAGACAAACCCAAAGAACCCTGAATGTGGAAAATACAAAAATGAAAGTGATGCTGGTAAGAACTAAGAAATGAGAAGAAAAAAAAAAAACCCATTGTGTCCGTTCCAACTCATAGCAACGATAAAGGACAGAATAGTACTGCCCCACAGGGTCTCCAAGAAGTGCCTGGTGGATTCAAACTGCCAACCTTTTGGTTAGGAGCCACAGCTCTTAACCACTACTCCACCAGGGTTTCCTACGGAAAGAGACAAATATCAATAATGTTTTAGTTTTTAAAGTGAAGTGTGGAATGGGAAGAACTTTACCATCACATGATGTACACCATCAATACAGGAAGTATAATACTTGTATCCTGCAGAGTTTCAGTTAAAATCTCTCTGGGAGCCTAAAATGGTAGTGCAGTTTAGAGAAAGTAGACTCAAGAGATTATGTTCAATTAAAGCAAATACAGAGAGAGAGAGAGAAAATAAACTTGTGCACTTAGTCAACTTGACAGGATAATTTTTTGGTTCTTTGAATTTCCTAGATAAATATAGTTACATTTACTTTGAATTGCTGGGGAGAGATTTCTATATGAATTTGGGGTGCAGATTTGGAATTCTAATGTTTCCTTACAGAGTTGTCTGTGGAGGAAGTTGTGCGTGTGGCAGAATCATACTCAGCCTACAATTTCAGCATA
Organism: Elephas maximus indicus; assembly: GCF_024166365.1. Taxonomy (NCBI): domain Eukaryota; kingdom Metazoa; phylum Chordata; class Mammalia; order Proboscidea; family Elephantidae; genus Elephas; species Elephas maximus. Next base: position 87,994,300 of record NC_064846.1, read on the forward strand.
TTCATCCTAGTATATGTTGGCTATTCTTGTTAATCAGTCATCATCTCCTCTTCTCAGTCTCCTTCAGGTTCACAGTTCCAGAGGTTATACTTGCCTCCTCAGAGAACTAATTTCCTGGATTATTCCTAAATATTCATGCATTTTCCTTACCTGTGCTTGCATCATTGCTGTTTAGTAGTAATTCCTACACTGATTGAGAATAGATTTATTTGCAAGTTCTTTATAAATAAACTACCAAATAAGATTCCAATGCCACTTACCTAAGAGTTCTGAAAGGGAGTCTGAGTGGGGGTATGCCTTTTAGATGCCTTGCAGGGCTTGCAAAAGTGGAAAATTAAGCATTTGATAGTCCATGGAAAGAATTATTCTTAAAGTTTACAGGTTAAGAATATAACATTACATTGGAGAAAGACATAACTCCCCTTGGTTAGTATGAATGTTGGTATTTGTTTAATTAACTATTTCTATTTATAAATGCCATTATTCTAATATTCCTTATTTAGCAGCAACATTTAAATTCACAAATCCCAAGCTAAATGTGAGGAAAGAAGCCACTTACTCTGTGTTAACTGCAACAGAACTCCATAGGAAAGGTGACTCCTTCTTCCCCAGGCTGTGCAGGCAATATTTTTGTCTGGGATTCCTCTCAAGGTACTGGAGATAATTACAAATTTCAGTTGGTGAAATAAAAAATTAAAATGCTGAGAGAATAATGTCCCTAAGTTGAATGTTAGCAAGTGTAATTGATTAGTCGATGAAACAGAAGAATACAGAAGCTGTCACACACTACCAAACCCGTTTCCATCGAGTCAATTCTGACTCATAGTGACCCTATAGGACAGAGTAGAACTGCCCCATAGAGTTTCCAAGGAGCGCCTGGCGAATTTGAACTGCTGACATTTAGGTTAGCAGCCATAGCACTTAACCACTACACCAGGGTTTCCTCACACACTACAGTGTCCCTTTATAAAGGATTTCCCATCTGCACTAGCACAGAAACATGGCAACCACACTGAGTTATAAGCAGCACTTTATTTGGATACTGAGTTTGGATTACAGGATCCTCAATCAGAATTTTCCTATCATCATCTGATTTAATTTATGGGACTGACAAATACAAGTGAAGTATGTGCCATCAACCTGGCTAGAGTCTAATTTAGAACCTTCCTTTGTTGCTGATGCCTTTCTGTCCTCCATATTACCCAGATTCCATCAGACTTTGGAATAATTAAAGATTTTGGGATATAAACATATCGGAATTAATATCAAAAATAGGAGTAATATGAAAAATTAAAAAAGTTGTATCTCAAGCACAACCAAAATGAATCATGTGACAAAACAATTTGAGATTTTCTATTCTTTAAACTGTGAACAGAGTATGTTGAGCCGTTAACAAAACTAAACACAAAAGTAAAATAATATCTTGCTTAATTATCTTTAATGAAAGTACAAGCGTTTGTGCTTTCATTTCACAAGAACTAACTCTAAAGTTACAAATATACCGCAGTGCTATATTATGGAGTAAATAAACCAACTGGAATTCTCAGAAGCATTTCTGGAGCTAGGCTTGAGTTTGTCACTTGAACTACTCAGGACTGGAGTTTCTGTAAAATTTTATCAGATAATACATGTTCAAATATTGATTCAAAACTCTATTTTAAAAACCCCTCATGAAGGGAAAGACAACACTCAATACAAGGAAGGTCAGCTCAATTGGACTGGACCAAAAGCAAAGAAGTTTCCGGGATAAAATGAATGCTTCAAAGGTCAGCGGAGCAAGGGCGGGGGTCTGGGGAACATGGTTTGCGGGGACTTCTAAGTCAATTGGCAAAATAATTCTATTATGAAATCATTCTGCATCCCACTTTGAAATGTGGCATCTGGGGTCTTAAATGCTAACAAGCAGCCATCTAAGATGCATCAATTGGTCTCAACCCACCTGGAGCAAAGGAAAATGAAGAACACCAAGGCCACACGACAACTAAGAGCCCAAGAGACAGAAAGGGCCACATGAACCAGAGACCTACATCATCCTGAGACCAGAAGAACTAGTTGGTGCCCGGCCACAATCGATGACTGCCCTGACAGGGAGCACAGCAGAGGACCCCTGAGGGAGCAGGAGATCAGTGGGATGCAGACCCCAAATTCTCATAAAAAGACCAAACTTAATGGTCTGACTGAGACTAGAGGAATCCCGGCGGCCATGGTCCCCAGACCTTCTGTTGGCACAGGACAGGAACCATCCCCGAAGACAACTTATCAGACATGAAAGGGACTGGTCAGCGGGTGGGAGAGAGACGCTGATGAAGAGTGAGCTAATTATATCAGGTGGACACTTGAGAGTGTGTTGGCAACTCTTGTCTGGAGGGGGGATGGGAGGATAGAGAGAGAGAGAAGCCGGCAAAATTGTCACGAAAGGAGAGACTGAAAGGGCTGACTCAAGAAGGGGAGAGCAAGTGGGAGTAGGGAGTGAGATGTATGTAAACTTATATGTGACAGACTGATTGGATTTGTAAACGTTCACTTGAAGCTTAATAAAAGTTAATAAAAAAAAAAGGAAAAAAAAATCCCTCAAAGATAGTCTGCAATGAAATCAGGATTTTTACACAATTTCGAGAAAGTGCAAATGTTTTCAGTAGATTTTTCAATTACCCCACTGTGCCACCAGGGCTCCAGCAAATGACAAAAATGGAAAGCTGTTTGTTCCCATCTATACAGTCACATGTTATGAATTAAGGTGGGGGCACAACTGCCTCTTAAACTCAAAGATACGGCCACATTGTTGTGAAGGGATGATGAATTCTATTCTCATATTTAAGAAAATGTTGCATACTCCTTTTATCATAGCTTACTAGCTTACAGAGGAAACCTTAAATGGAGTTGAAAAATAAGAATCTATTACATAAACCAAGATGAGTGTCCTCTATCACCTTGAGGGAAGAATCCTAGCTCTATTCCCAGATCAGGGTTAAGTGTACAGGGAAATAGAGGACCTAGAAAATGGTCTGGCTCTTTAAAGATCTATGCCAGAGGTGGAGCCAACATGGCCCTATAGACAGAAGCACCATGCCATCCCTGTACAGCAAAGACAAGAAAAATTGAGTAAAACAGAGACAAACGTCAATCCTCGAACCCTAAGCATCAAAAGAAGAGAGAAAGAATTCACCTAAGCACTGAAAGGAGTAAAAAACTGACAGAACAGAGAGTGAGGAGAGATATGTGTGAGGTCCCCTGTCAGCTAATGAAGCACGGATTCACCATCTTGGACCCCTGTCAGAGATCGACAGACAGGGAGTATGGGAAAGCAGCTTCACAGAGCTCCCAGCAGGAGACAGAACACCAGTTACTAGTGGTAAATGCTTTCCCACCCCCCATCCTTCTCCCCTGCTCTACTTCTGCAGCTTCTTGCTGGCTGCAATCCGTTGGCCAGGAAGCACCAGCTCCAGCCCCATGGAGGTTCGTTTTGCCGTGCCCACACTGGCCGGCTCCTTCAGTTCCATTTGTTCGTTGCCGGTTTGCTTTTTTCAGTCACTTTTGGTTTTCTCCCTCCTTCTCACCACCTCCTCCCTCCTTTCTCTAAAACATCTGGCTCTGTATGCCAGCTTTGTTTCTTCTAGAAAAGCTGTGAAGCACCACTAGGCTGGGGAACTTCTTCCCCAGACCCTGTCCTCATGTAGGTGGGACTCCGGAGATGTGTTTGTTTTGTTTGTTTGTTTTTCTTTTAGAGGATTGGGAGCCCCTTATACTCAGGCTATACTGCCCAGCTTGGGAGCCACTTCCCCAGTCTATGCAGCTGCACCAGTGGGATCCCTGGGGTCTTTTCTAATTTTTATTTGTTTTCTTTTTCTTTTTTCCTTTTTTGTTTTTCTCCATTTCTCAGTTTCTTGTCTCTCCACTCCAATGAAAGCTCCTTTATTTAGGACTTGCTTTTTTTTTATTTCTCTCTTTTGCTTGTTTATTTGTTTTTGCCTCCTGTTTCTCTCCTCTTTCTCTTCTTTTCCATACCCATCTTGGACCCACACATCACAACTTCCCCCTTGCTTCCTGCCTATCTGCACCATGCACCAAACATCACACCCCCAATAAATACAGGCATGGCCTACTGGAATGTGCCCTGCACTAATTCCCAGCCCACCCTGACTGCCCTAGTATGTGCCACAAACAACCCAGCCCCTCCCCTTCAGCTGGACCTGTTCTGCTGCACCATAGCTGAGCAACTAGCACTGCCCGTTGGACAAGGAGGTGTAAATTATCATGTCCACAGAGAAGCAAACAACAAAGAATGCACGGCCTGCCTGTTCAGATGTAACCAAATAAAACAAAAACACAGGACAAAACAAACAAATCTATAATCAACACATGAAGAAAATAACTACTGAATGTCCTAAAGACAGCAGACAATATCAAACCATATTAAAAAAACAGGACAGGATGGTTCCAGTAGACAGCCAAAATGAAACATCAGATGACGTTCCAGTAGAAGACATGACAGTAGAACTACCTGATAGGGAATTCAAATCTCTAATATTCAGAGCTATCCAACAGTTGAAGCAAAAATCAAGCAAAAAATGTGGAAAAAATAGACAAATTGATGGAAAAGGCAGAAAAAATCATGGAAAATACAGACAAAAAAATGGAACAATTCAGGGAAATAATACAGGAACAAAAATGCCAAAATAAATTCACAACTAGAAATTGTACAAAAGCAATAAGAAATCCAAAAGATAAACAAGATTTCAGGAATGGACAGTGTCATAGAAAGGATGAGGAGAAGGTCTGAAACAATGGAAGACAGGAACAGGGAAATTGAACACAAACACTTGGATACCACATTCTTTCATGAAAAATGAGAAAAAAAGAATGAAGAAAAATGAAGAAACCCTGAGAATTATGTGGGATACAACCAAAAGCAAAAATTTCCAAGTGATCAGAGTTCCAGAACAGGGGGAGAAAATGGAAAGCACAGAGAGGATCATTGAAGACTTGCTGACAGAAATCTTCCCTAATATCATGAATGATGAAAGGCTGACCATCCAAGAAGCTCAACGAACCTCATATAGAATAGAAAATTACAAGGGCATATCATAATCACACTCAGTAAAACCGAGAACAAAGAAAGAATCCTGAGAGCAGCAAGTGAAAAACAAAAGGTCACATACAGAGCGGAAACAGTAAGACTAAGCTCTGATTATATGGCAGAAACCATGCAGGTAAAAAGGCAATGGGATGACATACATAAAACCTTGAAAGAAAAAAATTGCTAACCAAGAATAATATATCCAGCAAAACTCTCATTCAAATATGATGGTGAAATCAGAACATTTCCAGATAAACAGAAATTAAGGGACTATGTAAAAACCAAATCAAACTTACAAGAATTATTAGAGGGAGTCCTTCAGTTTGAAAATAGACAACATCAGACCACAGCCTGAATCTAGGATGTAAGATCATACCTGCTAGACACCAACCTGGGAAATGAACTCTCAAGGGCTGTCCAAAACCAAAAGAATAACAACAGGGAACCAGAGATGTTAACCTGTAAATGACACAACATCAGAACAATAAAAGAGGGAATAAACAGTGCAGGTATAGAGCTTTCTATTAGAAAGGAAGACAAGGGGATATCAACTAATAATATATGGATTCAAACTTAGGAAGATAAGGGTAAATCTCAAGGTAACCACAAAGAAAGTTAACAAACATACTCATCAAAATAAAGAAAAACAAAATCTCGGTAAAAACAAAAGAAATGAAAAATATCAAAAAACAAAAGGAATTCAGCACTGGAGAGTAAGAGGAGCAAAGAAAATGTCAGCACCACAAAAAAGCACTACAAAATGACAGCAATAAACTCACACCTATCAATAATTACACTGAATGTAAATGTCCTAAATGCACCCATAAAGGGACAGAGTGACAGAATGGATAAAAAAACAGGATCCATCAATATGCTGTCTACAAGAGACATGCCTTAGAAACAAAGATGTAAATTTATTAAAAACCAAAGGATGAAAAAAAAATCAAGCAAACAACTATGAAAAAAGAGCAGGAGTGGCAATACTAATCTCAGATAAAATAGATTTTAAAACAAAATCCACCATAAAAGGCAAAGAAGGACATTATAGAATGATTAATGGGATGATCCATCATGAAGACACAACCGTAATAAACATCTATGCACCAAATGACAGTTCTTCAAAATACATAAAACAAACTGTAACAGCACTGAAAAGAGAAATTGACAGTTCCACAATAATAGTAGCAGAAGAGCTAACAGGCACCATCTGCCAACTTGACCTCATAGACGTATATAGAACACTCCACTCAAAAGCTACGAAGTACACATTCTTTTCTAACACACATGGAACATTCTCCAGAATAGACCACATACATCTTATGCCACAGAGCAACCCTCAACAAAATCCAAAACATGGAGATTATACAAAGTATCTTCTCTGACCACAATGCCATCAAGGTAGAAATTAACAACAGGAAGAGTAAAGGAAAAAAATAAATTCATGGAAACTGAATATCACCCTGCTTAAGAACCACTGGATAATAGAAGAAATCAAAAATGGAATCAAGAAATTCCTAGAATCAAACAAGAATGAAAACACATCATACCAAAACCTTTGGGACACAGCAAAGGCAGTCCTCAGAGGTCAATAGATGCACACATCAAAAAAGAAGAAAGGGACAAAATCAAAACATTAGCTACACAACTTGAACAAATAGAAAGAGAACAGCAAAAAAAAAAAAAGCTCACAGCCACCAGAAGAAAGGAAATAAGAAAGATCAGAACAGAAATAAATTAAATGGAGAATAGAAAGATTCAACAAAACCAAAAGTTGGTTCTTTGAAAGGATCAACAAAATTGACAAACAACTGTCCAAACTGACAAAAGAAAAACAGGAAAGGATGCAAATAATCCAAATAAGATATGAATCTGGGGCCATTACAACAGACTCAACTGAAACAAAAAGAATCATAACAGAGTATTATGAAAAACTATACTCCAACAAATTTGAAAACCTAGAGGAAATGCACAAATTTCTAGAAACACACTACCTACCCAAACTAACACAAAATGATGTTGAAAATCTGAACATACCCATAAAAAGAGAAGAGACTGAAAAGGGAATAAAACAACTGCCCCATCCCGCTCCCCTCCCCCCAAAAAAAGCCCTGGCTCAGAATTCATTGGAGAATTCTGCTGAACATTCAGAGAACTTACACCAGTATTACTCAAACTATTTCAGAACATAGAAAAGGAAGCAATACTTCCAAATTCATTCTATGAAGCCAGCATAACCCTGATATCGAAACCAGGCAAAGACACCACAAAAAAAGAAAATTACAGACCAATATCTCTCATGAATATAGATGCAAAAATTCTCAACAAAATTTTAGCAAATAGAATTCAGCATCATATCAAAAAAATAATACACCACAAGACCAAGTAGGATTCATACCAGGTATGCAAGGATGATTGAACATTAGAAAATCAGTCAACATGATCCACCACATAAATAAAAGGAAAGAAAAGAATCACGTTATTACCTCAATTGATGCAGAAAAGGCATCAAAGTCCAACACCAACTCCTAAAGAAAACTCTCAATAAAATACATATAAAAGGAAATTTCTCAACATAATAAAGGACTTCTGTACAAAACCAACGACCAACGTAATTCTTGATGGAGAGAGGCTGAAAACATTCCCCTTGAGAACAGGAACAAGACAAGGATGCACTTTATCACCACTCCTATTTAACGTTGTGCTGCAAGTTCTAGGTAGATCAATAAGGCAAGAAAAAGAAGTAAAGGTCATCCACATTGGTAATGAAGAAATAAAACTGTCCCTATTTGTGTATGAAATGATACTATACATAGAAAACTTAATATACTTGATGAGAAAACTAATGGAACTAATAGGAAGACTCAGCAGAGTAGCAGAACACAAAACAAACATACAAAAATCATTTGAATTCCTATACACTAATAAAGAGAGTTATAAAAAGGAAATCAGGAAAACAATACCATTCATAATAGCCCCCCCCCCAAATAAAACACTTAGGAATAAATCTAACCAGGCATGTAAAAGACCTATACAAAGAAAACTGCAAAACACTACTGCAAGAAAACAAAAGAGATCTACATAAACGGAAAAACATACCATACTCACGGATAGGTAGACTCAACATTGTGAAAATGACAATTCTACGCAAAGCAATTTACAAATACAACGCAATCCAGATCCAAATACCAACAATATTCTTTAAAGAGATGGAAAAACTAATCATTAACTTTGTATGGAAAGGGAAGAAGCCCCAGATAAGTAAAGCACTACTGAAGAAGAATAAAGTAGGAGCACTCACACTACCTCACCTCATAACCTACCATACAGCTGCAGGAGTCAAAAGAGCCTCATACTGGTACAACAACAGATATACTGACCAAAGGAACAGAATTGAGAGCCTAGACGTAAATCCATCCACTTACGGTAACCTGATCTTCGAGAAAAGACCAAAGTCCATCAAATGGGGAAAAGAGAGTCTTTTTCACACATATTGCTGGCAAAACTGGACGTTCCTCTGCAAAAAACATGAAACAGGACCCATACCTCACACCATACACAAAAACTAATTCAAAATGGATCAAAGACCTAAATACAAAGCCCAAACTTAAAATTGATAGAAGAAAAAATAGGATCAGTGCTAGAGGCCCTAATACATGCCATTAACAAGATACAAACCATAACCAACAACACGCAAACTCCAGTAGATAAGCTAGATAACTAGAATCTTCTAAAAATTAAACGCTTATGCTCATCGAAAGACTTCACCAAAAGAATTAAAAGAGAACCTACAGACTGGGAAAAAAATGTTTGGCTATCACACATCAGACAAAGGTCTAATCTCTAAGATCTACAGGAAAATCCAACACCTCTACAACAAAAAGACAAGTAATCCAGTTAAAAAATGGGCAAAGGAAATGAACAGACACTTCACCAGAGAAGACATTGAAGTGACCAACAGACACATGAGGAAATGCTTGCAATCAATAAAAAAAAAAAAAATTTTTTTTTTTTTAGCCATTAAAAAAAAAGCCCACTGCCGTCGGGTCGATTCCGACTAATAGCAACCCTATAGGACAGAGTAGAACTGCCCTGTAGTGTTTCCAAGGAGCTCCTGGTGGATTTGAACTGCCTACCTCTTGGTTAGCAGCTGTAGAACTTAACTACTTTGCCACCAGGGTTTCCCTAATAGCCATTTAAAAACCAAAACCAAACCCAATACCGCCAAGTCGATTCCAATTCATAGTGACCCTATAGGACAGAGTAGAACTGCCCAACAGAGTTTCCAAGGAGCACCTGGCGGATTTGAACTGCCAACCTCTTCGTTAGCAGCCATAGCACTTAACAACTACGCCAGCAGGGTTTCTGCAACAGGCATTAGAGTAATGCAAATCAAAACCACAATGAGATACCATTCGACACTGGCATTACTGGCACAAATTAAAAAAAAAAAACAGGAAATAGCAATGTTGGAGATGCTGCGGGGAGATCGGAACTCTTATGCACTGCTGGTGGGAATGCAAAATGATACAAGCTTTTTGGAAAATGATATGGCACTTCCTTAGAAAGCTAGAAGTAGAAAAATACTATATGATCAAGCAATCCCCTTCCTAGGAATACACCCTACAGAAATGAGTGATCACATGAATAGACATATGCACACCCATATTCATTGCAGCATTGTTCACAATAGCAAAAAGATGGAAACAACCTAGATGCCCATCAACAGATGAATGCATAAACAAAGGTACATACACACAATGGAGCATAAAGAACAGCGATGAATCTGTGAAGCATCTCATAACATGGATGAATCTGGAGGGCATTATGCTGAGTGAAATAAGTCAATTACAAAAGGACAAATATTGTATGAGACCACTACTGTAAAAACTCATGAAAAGGTTTACACACAAAAAGAAACAATTTTTGATGGTTACAAGGGAGGGGAGGGGTGCGAATGGAAAAACACTAAATAGACATAGACAGTAGATAAGTCGTAACTTTGGTGAAGGGTAAGACAGTATACAATACTGGGGAAGCCAGTACAACTTGTACAAGGCAAGGTCATGTAAACTCCATAGACACATCCAAACTCCCTAATGAACCAAATTACTGGACTGAGGGCTGTGGGGATCATGGTCTCCGGGAACATCTAGCTCAACTGGCAAAACATACTTTGTAAAGAAAATGTTCGACACTTTGGTGAGTAGCATCTGGGGTCTTAACAGCCTGTGAGCGGCCATCTAAGATACTCCACTGGTCTCACCCCTTTGGGAGCAAGAAAGAAGAAAACTAAACATACAATGAAAAGATTAGTCCAAAGGACTAATGGACCACATATACCATGGCCTCAACCAGACTGAGTCCAGCACAACTAGATGGTGCCCAGCTATCACCACTCACAGCTCTGCCAGGGATCAAAATAGAAGATCCAGGACAGAGCTGGAGAAAATGTAGGACAAAATTCTAACTCACAAAAAAAAGGCCAGACTTACTGGCCTGACAGAGACTGGAAAAACCCTGAGAGTGTGGCCCTCAGACACCCTTTTAGCTCAGTAACAAAATCACTCCTGAGGGTCACCCTTCATCCAAAGAGTAGACAGGCCCATAAAACAAAACGAGACTAAAGGGGCACACCAGCCTAGGGGCAAAGACTAGAAGGCAGGAAGGGACAGTATAGCTGGTAATAGGAAACCCAAGGTCGAGAAGGGAGAGTATTGACATGTTTTGGGGTTTTTAACCCATGTTATAAAACATGTGTACTTACTGTTTAGTGAGAAACCAGTTTGTTCTGTAAACCTTCATCTGAAGAACAATAAAGAAAAAAAAAGATCTATGCCAAACTTCTGGAATTATACCCAGATTCAGATGGCTGGCCAGCTTTCCCTGTAGCTGCTTCTCTGCTGACAAAATCAACTGCAGAACTGAGGAGAAATGCACTTTAAGATGAGTAGCCTATAGCTATGGATAGGCCAGGAAAGTACTAAAGGGATTTCAAATGCATTCCTGAACAAAATCCAAAGCAGGAATCTCTGTATGCAATATAAACAGGGAATTCATGTTTCATTGCCCTGAACAATATGCTGAGTATTTCTCCCACTTTCAAACCAGCTCCCCTCTTGTTTTTTTTCAATTTCTTTTAGCGATAGCAAGACTATACATTGGTTAGGAGTACAAACATTAGAATCAGACCACCTGAGTTAGAATCTGACCTTGGGCAACTTATTCAACCTCTTGGAAATTCAGCTTTCTCATCAATGAAATTATGAATATAATACCACACAGGGTTGTGGCAAAGATTGAATGGCATAATCAATTTAAAGGGCTAAGCACAGAGATCTAGCATTTGATAGGTTCAACAAATGTTTAGTATTCCTACTAAGGTCACCAACCTTCTCCCAGTCTGAGATTTCCAGTCATTCAAAATAGAAATTTTTTTTCTAATTTTTCTCTTCCATAGTATTTATTCCAGAACCAAGCTTTGTAAGGCGTATCTCCTAAACATCCCTGGAAGTTTTCCATTTCTTTTCATTATCTCAATTACCAGTGTAATCCATGACTACTCACCTGAAATATGGAAGAGTAACTTCTAACTTTTTTCCCAATTCCTCCTACTGTCAGATTTATCTTCCTAAATGAAGTGCTGAGTGTGAAATAATTGCAAGTGAGCTAGGGATTTAAACATTCCTAGTAGTTTTTTAGTTAGTAGTACTTTTTTTTTAGTAGTACTGGCTAGGGGTGGAACAATTCTGCTGGTTTGTTGAAGTACTGGGGACCAATGTTCTCACTACAAAAACTGGAAAACTCTTCACAAACATGTCATTGTCATTGGTAGCAAGGATGATGGGCTCTAAGGGGCAAAGTTGTGTCTGTCTTGCTTACTGCTATATCCCAGGGCTGAACACAACACAAGGCACGTAGTAAACAACAACAGCAAAAAAACAAACCCATTGCCGTGGAGTCAATTCAGCGACCCTATAGGGAGAGAGCAGAACAGCAACATAGAGTTTCCAAGGAGCCCCTGGTGGATTCAAAATGCTGACCTTTTGGTTAGTGGCCATAGCACTTAACCACTATGCCACCAGGGTTTGACATTCAATAAATATTTGATGAATGAGTGAAAGAGATAATGAGTGAAATGGTATCACTGATGCCCCTAATAGCCTTTTTTTCTTTTTCCTGATTGAATCTTTAGTAATTTCAGAAGGTCATTCAAAGAGAGTTAACATCATTGCTTGACATCCAATTGAATACCACGTTCCATTCACAAGTTGTGAAAATTTAATCACCAGACATGTAGGAACAGGGAAATCCTTTATAAACTTGACTGGTGTGAATCCAGACATGATTAACAATGTGAGCTGGAATTGGCATGGCAGCCAGATCCCTACATTTTCCAAAGACAAGAAATTGAGAGAAATTGATTCTAGGGAACAAAAGGTGGTTGTTGCTGGGAAGGAAAGAGTACAAGAAAGACCTTGGCCAATGAGAATCTTTTTTTTTTTCTTTTTGGTAGATTGGGATGTGATTATTACTGGTTTCAGCTCAACGAGCAAGTGGCAGCTTTATATTTTGAAATTCAAAAATCACGCAGGAACAATTCATCCTTCCTGAAATGGACACTAACACTGGGTGTTGTTGCTATTCTATGATTCTGATGTAACCCGTAACCTATTGCCTTCGAGTCGATTCTGGCTCATAGTGACCCTATAGGACACAGTAGGAAGGCTGTAATCTTCACAGAAGCAGACTGCCATATCTTTCTCCCTCAGAGTGGTTAGCAGCCAAGCGCTTACCCACTGTGCCACCAGAGTTCCTTGTTCATGGCATAAATATTACTTATTTATATGAAGAGGGTGACATGGGTATCAGTTATTTTGAGATGGTGCCTGCATCACATTTACGCAATAGTAGCAAAGCCCTCACAGAGATACGGGTGGAATGCCTAAAATGGGGCTTGGTTTTAACAAATGAGAGATGGTCAAATTCTTCAAAATCCATGAAAAGTTAGGTGTAAATTTATATGCTTATTCTCAGAAGCCTGATCTTTTCCAAGAAGACCTATACTCAAATACTGTGGAGCCCACAGTGGCTCCAGAGCCTAAATAATGGTTGAAGGATTAAAAAAAAAAACTCTCATGATCATGAAACAGACTAAAATAAGAAGGGTAATGTCTTTCTTAGTCATCTAGTGCTGCCATAACAGAAATACCACAAGTGGATGGCTTTAACAAAGAGAAATTTATTTTCTTGCAGTCTAGTAGGTTACAAGTCCAAATTCAGGGCATCGGCTCCAGGCGAAGGCTTTCTCTGTCAGCTCTGGAAGAAGGTCCTTGTCCTCAATCTTCCCATGGTAAAGGAGCTTCTCAGGTGCAGGGACCCCATGTCCAAAGGATACGCTCTGATCCTGGTGCTGCTTTCTTGGTGGTATGAGGTTCCCAGCTCTCTGCTTGCTTCCCTTTCTTTTTATCTCTTAAGAATTAAAAGGCGGTGCAGGCCACACACCAGGGAAACTCCCTTTACCTTGGATCAAGGAGGTGACCTGAGTAAGGTGATGTTACAATCCCACCCTAATCCTCTCCGCATAAAATTACAACCACAAAATGGAGGACAACCACACAATACTGGGAATCATGGCCTAACCAAGTTGACACATATTTCTGGGGGGATACAATTCAATCCTGGACATTCCACCCCTTGGTCTCCAAAAAAATCACATCTTTGCACATGCAAAATACATTCACCCCATCATATCATAGCAAAAGTTTTAACTCCAAGTCCAAAATCCAAAAATTCCTCTTTGTGAAATCTAGAATACAAGTTATCTGCTTCCAAAGGTACAATGACAGAACAGGCACAAACTAAGACATTTTCACTACAAATGGGAGAAACTGAAGGGAAAGAAGGCATAACAGGCACCAAGCAAGTCAGCAGAACACATTACATTAGCCCTCAAAGCTTTGAAGATAATCCTCTGTTCTCTGAGACAATTTACACAATGGCCCTGCCCTCCAGCCTCTAGGTATTGGCCACACCCTCTGGATTCTGAGTGGAGGCCCCTCGGCCCTGGGCTTCAGCTGCACCAAAAAGCCCCACTGGGACAGCAACTCTGCTCCCTCAGCTTTAGGTGCACCATTCTCCTAATCCATCTGAGTGGTAATTTCACCATTAGAGATGCCAGAGGCTCCACCCTTTGAAACCCCTGAGGTCATGGTCATACCTTTTGAGACTGAGGCAACTCTGCTTCTTGTGTTGTCACTTCAGCTTCTGTTTCCTGATTTCTTGGGCTCTTGGCTCCTTGGGCCTCATGCCTGCATCTGCCCTGCTGGGGCAAGTGTTCCAAAGCTCTGTAGCTCCATTGATAAGTGCCCGGAGGCACCCCACTCTGCCAGGAAGCTTCCTGAGCACAAGCATTCAACTCTCTGGTTCCATGGGTCAGCAAGCCTAGCTCCACCCATAAGTGCCCAGAGGCACCCCACTCCTCCAGGAAGCCTCCTGCGCACAGGCACTCAGCTTTCTCACTCTGTGGGTTGGCTCCAGCAGAGTCTCACGCTGGTCTCCTGGTTCTGCTGTTGGTTCTCTGCTGTTGCCACTTCTCTGCCGCTGCAGGTTCTCTGCTGAGCTAGTCGTCTGTCGCTGTCACAACTCTATCCATTCACAGTTTCAAAACTGCTTCCACACTTTAGGTATCTGTTAAAGCAGCACCCCACTCTCAGTACCAAATTCTGTCTTAGTCATCTAGTGCTGCCATAACAGAAATACCACAAGTGGATGGCTTTAACAAAGAGAAATTTATTTCCTCACAGTAAAGGAGGCTAAAAGTACAAATTCAAGGCATCAGCTCCAGGGGAAGGCTTTCTCTCTCTGTAGGCTTTAGAAGATCCTTGTCCTCAACCTTCCCTTGATCGAGCAACTTCTCAGGCACAGGGACCCTGTACCCAAAGAATGCACTCTGCTCCTGGTGACGCTTTCTTGATGGTATGAGGTCCCCAACTCTCTGCTTGCTTCTCTTTCATCTCTTGAGAGATAAAAGGTGGTACAGGCCACACACCAGGGAAACTCCCTTTACACTGGATCAGGGAAGTGGCCTCAGTAAGGGTAGAGTTACAATCCCACCCTAATTCTCTCAACATAAAATTACAATCACAAAATGGAGGACAACCACATAATGCTGGGAATCATGGCCTAACCAAGTTGACACATATTTTTTGGGAGACATAATTCAATCCAGGACAGGTAACTAACCATTTTACTTTCCTATTCTTTTCATAGCAACAGGATACAAAATATTGTACCATTCTACAGAGGAGGAAACTGAGGCCTGAGAAGACGAGGTGATTTGCTCAATGTCACATACTCAGCAATTGATTATATTGATTATATACTGCTTTGGTCAGAGTTTGAGTCTATTTAGATGAAAAATGGAAATAATCCCTACTCTTCCTACCTAACCAGATTTCAAGGAAGACACACTGAGAATGTATATTACTATCCCACACACATCCTTGCATTTGGTAGATAAACTTATAGGGAGACCATTTGTTTAACCATCAGTATGGTGTGGATCAGAGTGCAAGACCAGCACAGAACCCAGGCTGAGCTGTTATAAACAGAAGGTAACTGTAAATGGAAACATGCTAGAAAGTTGAGATTTCTTCAGCCTATACCAAAGTTGCCTGACAAAGGCTAAATTATAATGGCCAGATCTGAGCAAGAATGAATCAAAGAACATAGGATGCCAACATTTCTAAGGAAAATCAAACATCCTGCTTTATAAGGCTCTGGCCCTGTATAAGGCACAGGCTTCCTACTGTTTGCCTCCATCCACCTTCCCATCTGTGGCCTATCCAAGAAAATGAAAGCTGTCTTCACAAAGTTCCTACAGTGGAGACAGGCGACAGGTTTCAGAGTCAAGGAAACCTCAGTGGGAAAAATTTCAAGCTGGAATTTCTTGGATGGATCGGTGGTGGCTCTTAACATATTGAAGTCCCTTAGTAAGTGGGTAGATAGGGGATTCTTTAACAAGACTTTTTTTTTCTTAAGTGTTATTGACTTGACACAACAGAGTAGCTTCCTCAGCAGGACTATTTACAAACACTGTACCACAGCCAACCCCAGCCACCACCCTCCACAGCTTGGATTTCACATGGTGAAGTTCTCTATCAGTGTCACCAACCTAGGAGGACTTCATTGTGAAGAAGTAGCTTGATTACACTGGCTGCCCACATGAATGTTTCAGTAATGATTTCTAACTCAGCCCCTTTGGGTTATTGTTTTTCCCACTAGTGCTGGGTTAGAGTCTGGCTAAATTTTGTATCCTCCACCCCACCTCCACTTCCCTAAACACATAGGTACACATACACCCCTGCTTTTCTCCCTGCAGGCTTCACAGCTGGTGGCTGAAGAGAAACAGGCACTGGGCTGAGACCATACACTAATTTCCCTGACCCGGGAGAGTGAAAAGATCTGGGTTATTTCACGGACTCAAGATGAGCTTTCACCCTCTTCTGTGTCTCATCACGTCTTACCTGCAAAATGGGGAGGTGGGAGCAAGGAGCCTTATTTTTATATTCTAAGCAGTGCCAGGGACTTTACTTTGGGAAATTAACAGTATTAAAAAAAAAAAAAAAACTCAAAGGGAAAAAAAAAATTTGAGAGAATGAACCAAATAGCTATAAACAGACTTTAAAGGTGTTCTTTAAAAGGAAGTTATTGTTATAAAGATGCAGAACCCTGTGGAAGTGTACTTTAGGGGCCTAGATGCCTGCAGAGCTGAGGAATCTTGGGTTGGTGCCAAGTTATAGCTCCCAGCCCCGCGGGGGAGTCCGGGACAAGCACGAGTTCCTGAAAGCAGCGTCTGGTTCAGGGACTATCACAGCCTGTACAAAGGCAGAAACACAAGCCAGGCTTCCTGCCTTGCTCTTATCTGAGGGCGCAGAAAGTGACAGGGAGAACTCCTGGGGTGCAGGTGAGACACAAAGATCAAGGAGGCCAAGGGCTCCACCTCCCCTCCTCTGCCTCAGCTATCAACCCCCTCCTCCCAGCACTCGGGCCCCTTCCAGCTCCTCCCTTGGCCCCTCCCCGGGCCCGCCCCCTATCTCCCACCCAATTTGGGATTGCATCATAAGTATTCCGAGACCAGGCTTTGCAGCAGCATAAGGCAGACAGCGGAGAAAGTAGGTGCTGCCAGAGTGAGTGCAATCTCTTCCACTTCTAACCAGTAGCCTTGGACGCTGATTCCAGACGCGCCTTACCGCGCAGCCCAAAGCTTCACCATGGTGAAAATCGCCTTCAACACCCCAACCGCCCTGCAAAAGGAGGAGGCACGGCAAGACGTGGAAGCTCTCGTCACCCGCACTGTCCGAGCTCAGATCCTGACCGGGAAGGTAGCGGTCCCCACTCCTCCCCTGGCTGCCTGCCAGGGTGGGGGGTGGGGGAAACAGGTGGCAAAGAACAAAATGGAGGGTTTCTGAAGCCCCTTGGTCCCCTGGCGGTCTGCTCTGCACTTCTACTCTGTCGAGTTTCCCCAGTAGCTCCTGTTCTGTCTGGTCGAGCCACCTCTAGCCCCTTGCGCCTCGCGCCCCTCTGCATCCCCGCGCGTTCCACGCCGTCTATTACTGAGGGAGGTTGGAGGGAGTTTGAGGAGAACCCCTGGGACCAGATGTCATCTTCTTTTGTGGGACGCGTTGGGGACTGGGTACCAACGAGGGGCATGCTGCCCTGTTCCCAGCTTCAGCGGCGTGCACAGCCTCCATAGGGGCCGAGCGGACGCGAGGGGTGAGCAAGGGCAGGCGATTTAACTATTCTTTCCTTTTGACGTGGATGAAATTCTATGACTTTATCTTTCTAGGATCTAAGGGTGTTTGAGGGTGCTAGGGTTGAGTTGGGACAAAGGTCGGCTTTGATTAGAAGCACTATGGGTTGACAATGGTGTATGTGTGTGTGTGTGTCTGTGTGTGTGTGTTTTCAATTTCTCCCTGGTCAAAGGCTGTGTTAAGCATTCGGTAAAAGGAGCTGTCAACCTGAGGTTGGTCTTAATTGACTTTGGGGTGTTTACTGTGCCCTTGTACTGCACAGGCCTTGTATGTTTTCTGAATGACATTTCCTAAAGAAAACACTCTTCTTCCATAAAAAGAAAATTTGTCATTTCTTGTCTTTCTTTTTATTTTTAAAATTTGTCTTTGTTTAAGCAATACTTCCCATCCACTCTCCCATGCAGAGATGTGAAGCAGGCCCGACATTGTATGTTAAACTACTAACTTTGCCAGAAACTAGGGGAGTTTTTCCCCCCAAAAGTTAGGCATTATTTATTTAGTCCAATGTATATTTCCTTTAAACACCTACCATGTGTTCAGTGTTTGGAAACTCCTTATTTTCCTCAGTAAAATCTCAAATTTAAAAGTAACTATATTTTGTCCATGTTCTCCAAAATCTGTGAAGAGCTGGAGCTTGCAAATCTGTCCTAACTTGTTTTGTTCTCTGTAAAGTTTTGTGTTTAGTCGTGGAGATTTGGAGAGTGCTTTGAGTGAAATGAGAATCCTTGTGGTAAATCTGATTATGCACACAGCTTGAAATGCTAGTGTGCTTACGTAAAGTTTTTATCAAGGAACAGCAATCAAACCAGCTCTTGTGTATTATATATTTCAGAACTCAAGTGTAACACCCCCTTGCATTGTTGAGATTTTGGTTAAATAACAGATCAAATGTGTAATTGTCCTCAGATTTACTTTGTAAGTGAAATATGGCCAGATCTTTTTGGGAGTTCTAATTAGATGCCAGGTCTGGTTTAGTTAAATATAGCCACAAAGTAGTCCCTCCTCCCCCCTCCCCCTTTTATTTCCTCTTACTACCAAGAACTTCATGACTTGTATTTGGATTAAGTTAATATGCAAACAATACTTCTGTCAGGCCTGTGGTGTGATGAGGAACAAACAAAAATGACATATGCACTATAATTGTATTTCTTTGTTAGATGTTGGAGAAGCTCCCAAAGGATCCTGAACTGGACATTTATTTAATAATACCTGGTTGATATATAGCAATGTATTTATCTTCTCATCAGAAATTGAGTACAACAGATTCAAAATCAGAGGTCGTGTACAATGACTTTAAAATATAGTTCAGAGAGAAATTAGCTATGGAAATTCTTTACCATCCTAAATTTCGGCAAATTTAAATGCAAACAAAAATTCTTATTCCTAGTATGTAGGTATATCTTATGAAATTTAAGGCTCTAATATTTAAAACGTGCTTAGTAACAAACTCCCTGAATTGTTGGAAAACCAAACACAAACCCATTGCTACTGAGTTGATTCCAACTCATAGTGACCCTGTAGGACAGAGTAGAACTGCCCCACAAGATTTCCAAGGAGCAGCTGGTGGCTTTGAACTGCCAGCCTTTTGGTTAGCCACCGAGCTCTTAAACACCATGCAATCAGGGAACTGAATTTTTGGAAGGAGAGATGAAATTACAGTGCAAATTGTTATTCTCATGTCTCAGTAGCAAGAAAAAAAATAGAAACTGATTCTTCTAAAAATATAGGCAAATCACTTCATATTTCTGGGTGTCAGTTTAATCATATAAATATAATTACTAAGCCTCCAACTCTAGATCAAAGTGATTTCCAAACATAATTTTTAGTTCTATCTTTGTAGTGTTAATCTTAGATAACATTTTTTACAAAAGTAATTAAAAATTGGTGAAAATTATTGGGACAAAGAAAAGCCTTCAAAGTTTATAAAGTATTAATGGAGAGTTTGAATTTAAATATCTTTTTAGGTATGTGAACCCCAAATTTCTTTGAACTTTAAATAAAAATCTTTTATTTGAAAAATCATATATCAAATTCTTGCCTGTCCTTTCTTCTCCTGCATTAACTTCAAATCATTCATCTATTTTCAGCAAATTAATTTGTTTGGGTAGATAGCATAAACATTATAGTAGTTGTCATAGAAAGGGTTTATGGTTTAATTACCAGTGTGAATTATTTACCCTCTGATTACCGGGGCCCAAGTTTGCTGATTTCATTTATTCTATCCCTGAGTAATCATGCCATTTAGGGCATATTGTGAAACAAGAATGGGATTGGGGAGGGTGCAGAGTTAGTGAGTTACTTGTTTGCTTTGGATCTTTCTTGTTCAAATTTCTAAGCAAATTACTGATTTAACAGAATTTTGTAGTAACTGTTTTACAGTTTTTGTACTAGTTATAGCCAATCCTATACTTAAAAATCTAGTGTTTCCTCCAGAATTTGGAAAACATTATTTCATTCATGCAATACACAGCTATACAACGTTGAGTGACATTAGGAAACCTTAGAGTCCTTGAGTGAAACAAATGGTTAAGCGCTCACTACTCACTGAAAAGTTGGCAGTTCTAACCCACCCAGAGGTGTTTCAGAAGACAGGCCTAGTGATATGCTATGGAGCAGTTCCACCGTGCACATACGGGGTCCATGAGTCATAAACAACTCGACAGCAGCTAATGACAACAGGAAGCCTCATATTTTTCATTAAAATTAGGAGCATTAGAAAATATATCTCTGTCCTCAATATTTTTATTTCTAAAATAGGGGAAAATGGCATATGCCTTACCTCATAGGACTCCTTCCTTTAAAACCTAATTTTCAAAATAACAGTTTTTTGAAAATCAGTTACTAAATCAAAGGATATTAATTTTCCTTTAAATTGGCAAACAAGCTGATTACCAAAAAAAAAAAAAAAAAATGAAGAAACTTAACTGTATTCCAGAAAGTTAATGATGTTATCACTTTACAAGTCTAAAAAGTAACCATTTCCATTTATTTATACAGCATAATTTATTATATGAATGAATGGTTATTTTCATTTGATTCCAGAAATGTGTATCTCGAAATAAGTTCGTAAGTATATTTGGGTTTGGAAATGCCAGAAGGAAAGTTAATCTAATTGGAGATATTTGCACCTATTAGACATAAGAGTCTTGAAATGATTTTAAGAACAATGACTTAATATCATTTAAAAATACCTTGGGTTTCAAGAGAGACAAGTTGTACACAAAAGCAACTATGTGTCTAAAAGTGCAATCTGGTTTTGTTTTTGTTTTTGCTTTTCAATAAATAGGAGCTCCGAGTTGCCACTCAGGAAAAAGAGAGCTCCTCTGGGAGATGCATGCTTACTCTCTTAGGCCTTTCGTTCATCTTGGCAGGACTTATCGTTGGTGGAGCCTGCATTTACAAGTACTTCATGCCCAAGGTAATAATAATTCCTATAATTTGGATTACTAATTGCTATATATTTAGTAGCAACTTAAAATAATTTCTGTGGTGGTCATCAGAGAAAGGAATATTTAGGGAAAGTTTTAAAATTACCTTTTAGTTCATACAACTGATTTGTCTTCATGATGCTAAATGTAATTGACAAGCTGGGTAAACAGTACATGGATTGATATGAATGTGAGAAACCATTCAAATATCATGGTAGTGAGTGTTGGAAGTTTTTAATTTTTCTCTTCTAGAGTACCATCTACAGGGGAGAGATGTGTTTCTTTGATTCTGAGGACCCTGCAAATGCCCTTCCTGGAGGAGAGCCTTACTTTCTGCCTGTGACTGAGGAAGCTGACATTCGTGAGGATGACAACATCGAAATCATTGACGTACCTGTTCCCAGTTTTTCTGATAGTGACCCTGCAGCAATTATTCATGACTTTGAAAAGGTGAGTTTCTCATTCTTATAGATATCTCAGGATTTTCTTTTTCCTAGTCCATTGACAGGTAGTAAGTCCTTGCATAAATGTATAATGTTTGAAGCAAAGACTTGCCATTTTGTTGTCATTGCGTATACAATAGTTGATTTTGAAAGGATGAGCTGCTTGTGTTCTTGTGTTAATGGCAGTTGGAAAATCTGTAATATTAATGCTGTCTATATCATACAGAACATTTCTTCCCTCCTCAATAGGGTATGACTGCTTACTTGGACTTGCTGCTGGGTAACTGCTATCTGATGCCTCTCAATACCTCCATCGTTATGCCACCAAAGAATCTGGTGGAGCTCTTTGGAAAACTGGCGGTATGTACTTTGCAAGTTAAATTTTCCCATAAGCATTTCCAAATGATTTTATTTCCTAAATATTCCACTTAACTGAGATAATTTCCAAATAATAAAAAAGGAAAATATGTATCTACTATAGATAAGGATTTAAAGTGTCTTTAAGAATTTCTCATGTCAGTCTTTTCTTTTTTAATTTTAGAGTGGCAAATATTTGCCTCACACTTATGTGATTCGTGAAGACTTGGTTGCTGTGGAGGAGATTCGTGATGTTAGTAATCTTGGCATCTTTATTTACCAACTTTGCAACAACCGCAAAGCCTTCCGCCTTCGTCGCAGAGACCTCTTGCTTGGTAGGCAATTTATTTCTTGGTTCACCTTATGTTATTGGGACAGAGGAAGAGGGTGGGGATACAGTGTGGGAGAAAGAGGGGAGCAAATCTATATATCTTTTCATTTCCACAAAGGACCCAAAAGTAACTTTTTCTGTGTATTTCCTCACAGGTTTCAACAAACGTGCCATTGATAAGTGTTGGAAGATTAGACACTTCCCCAACGAATTTGTTGTTGAAACCAAGATCTGTCAAGAGTAAGAGGCCATAGATTAAAAGTATCCGTAGGTATAAGAAGTCAGAGATTTACAATGTGACTTCAATATCAAAGTGTGTAGGATACTCAAGATATTTACTCATGCATTTACTCTAATATATGTATTAGAATAATGTATGTATATTATTGGAGCCCTGGTAGCACATTGGTTAAGAGCTTGGCTGGTAACCAAAAGGCTGGCAGTTGGAATCTACCATCCACTCCTTGGAAACCCTCTGGGGCAGTTCTACTCTGTCCTACAGGGTTGCTATGAGTTGGAATCAACTCAAAGGCAACGGGTTTGGCTTATACATATATATATATATATATGTATCTATATGTGTATGTAGACATATGTGTATACATACATATATATACATATATAAAGATACATATATACCTACTAACCACTGCAAGCTTTTGTTAATTCTTAGTTTAACTGATATTGCTTGTTATTTGAAATTGAAAATGAATAATTCTTATTTTCTTTTGAATTTATAGGGTTTAGATTTCTGAAAGCAACATGATTATGTCAGTTAACATCCTGACAATAAATTCCATCATTTGTTTGTTTTTTTCTTAAGTAAATTTTTTTTAAGCTCTTTACTATCATAGGGCAGAGCATATTTTACATTTAAAATAGTTAAAATTGTTTTTGACCTTTTTGTGTACAGCATGTAAAATCCTTAACATTGTAAAGTTTCATTTTGTTTTTCATTTTGTGCATCTTTCCTTGATTTAAAAATTACATCTTTGCAATTCTGTTAGGTGTTCTGTAATAAATCTGACATGTGTGAACAATTTCCTTGAGGAAGTCATTTCCACTAATGCAGTCATTCTCACTGATACCTGTATTGTGAAATCTACAAAACTGTACAGGTGCTGAATGGTATAAGGAGTTTAGGTTGCATGAGTTCTACAGCCCTGGTTAATATCTTGGCTAATAACCTAAAGGTCAACAGTTCAAATCCACCAGCTACTCCTTGGAAACCCTCTGGGGCAGTTCTACTCTGTCCTACAGGGTCACTATGAGTCAGAATTGACTTGGCAGAAATGGGTTTGGTTTTTTGGTTATAATAAATTTTGCTGTATTCAACCACTGTTTCTCTTATTTGAGGAATATTTAAACAGCTAATTTTTTTATTCAGCTTTGATGTACCTGCAATAGATCTAAAATTATGAACCTACTTCTGCTCCCATTCCAGTCTCTTCATGTATTATTTTTATAATTCTATATTTTACTCCTCTTTAGATATTACATCAACTACTCCTTTAGAATGATCCTTGATGGTATAGTGGTTAAGCCTTTGGCTGCTAACTAAAAGGTTGACAGTCCAAGCCCACCAGCAGCTCCACGGAGAAAGATGTGGCAGTCTGCTTTTGTAAACGATTACAGCCTTGGAAACCCTACGGGGTGGTTCTACTCTGTCCTATAGGGCCATTATGAATCAGAATTGAATTGACAGCAACTGAGTTTGGTCTTGAGGTTTTTTGGTCCTCTTTTTAGAAGTAACCCCATAATTGGGTTCTTGTATAAATTCAACTATTTATTAAGAGACTTTAGGTTACTTTCAGGCCCACAGAAAGTTCAAATTTCTTCCATATTTATCTTAAACCAATAGTCAGCATCATGCCTAATTGTGAAACAAAAGAAAGGATGCTTACTATTGCAATTATTCAATTTTTTTTAGACATTCTGGTCAATGCAGTGACATGTGAAACAAATTGTAAGTATCACTTGCTAAAAGGGGTTAAATTTATTACCACATGTGATTTTTTCAAAATAGAACACTAATGGATTAATTGAAAACCTTTGAAATCAATAAGAAGAGTCAGTATAAGAAAAACAAAAGCCAGTGTCTATCATTTATACCACCAAACCTATTGTCGTAGAGTCAATTTTGATACTATCAATAACCAGTTAAAGTGTAAT
Organism: Elephas maximus indicus; assembly: GCF_024166365.1. Classification (NCBI taxonomy): domain Eukaryota; kingdom Metazoa; phylum Chordata; class Mammalia; order Proboscidea; family Elephantidae; genus Elephas; species Elephas maximus. The sequence continues at coordinate 88,018,920 of NC_064846.1, forward strand.
AAAAACAGGTAAAAATATTCCACTCACAATAGAAACAGGGACATAAAGGAGAGCCAACAAGAAATTCTTGGAATTATTATGAATAAAATCACAAAACTTAATTAAGAGATACAAGAGAAAAAGTTGAATAAATGGAGAGGGAAGAAAGAACATTACAGATAGAGTTCCCCAATTGAATTTATTGGTTTAACCTGATTTCAATTAACCCCCCCCAAATTGTTCTTGGAACTTAGCAAAATTATTTGAGGGTTCATCTGGAAGTATAAATAGGTGAGAATAGCTAAAGAAAAAATTGAAAACAAAGTAACTGAAGGCAGGGGTTTCTTACATGAACAACTAATAAACCAAAGGTGACATTCACACAAGACAGACTATGATGCCCTCCCACCCAAAAGAACCTAGCGTAGATAAGAAGAGTATCCTAAATAAAACACAATGCAAGGAGATGCACTGTTTATAAAATTATGCTGGTAAAAGTGGCTAAATGAAAATCAACAAAGCAAAACAAAAATTCTACTTGTTACACTATGAAATAACATGAGGCTAGTAGCCCTCCAAGTTCAGTCTCTCCTAATTTTCACCATCAGTGAATATGTTGAAGAAGAGAAAAACCCTTAGAGACACTAAAAGCATAACTGGCTAGTAACCTGGTGCCAGAATGTGTGAGGAATCGATATGTGACAGAGACTTCCTCTCTCACCATCTGTCCACTCATTCAGAGGCCAAGATTTGTATAAATCAGAAAAGTGGGCAGCCATTTCTCTGAGAGATATTCTGTGGAGCATAGTTTTGGGTTTCATACCCTGTGCCACTTTTCCCTTCTATTTCTTCACCCATCTCTACATGGTTATTCATTAATTTATTTGGTAATGAGTCAGGAATTGTGCTAGGCATTAGGGATACCTACAGCTGTGAACAAAACAGAGTTAAACACTGCTCCTATGGGCATGTAATTTCCTGGGGGAGACTTTTTTCAAAATAGTTGTACTATTTTATTACAAGTAAAAATTATAAAGTGCTTATGACAGTTTATAACAGGGTGGCCAAACATGGGCTATCAATGAAGTCTTACCTGAGAAAGTGAAATCTTTTAATGAGTAGTATAAATGGGGTAAATGAAAGAACATTTCAGACAGAACAAAGCCTGAGCTAACTCCTTGAGTCAGGAAAGAGTATGGAATGTTGGAGAAAAAAAGCTAGACGGGCTGGAGCACATTGAGTGAAGAAAATTGTGTGAAAAGAAGTTGGAAAAATAGGCAGAGTACAAATTATGCAGGACCCCGTAGGGACAATTTATTAAGGTGTAAGAAGGTGTTATGGATTGAATTGTGTTCCTCAAATATATGTGTTGTAAATTTTAACCTCTGTACATGTAGATGGAAACCTTGGTGGCATAGTGGTTAAGTGCTACGGCTGCTAACCGAAGGGTCAGCAGTTCAAATCCGCCAGGCGCTCTTTGGAAACTCTATGGGGGCAGTTCTACTCTGTCCTTTAGGTTCGCTATGAGTCGGAATTGGTTATACATGCGGATGTAATTCTATCTGGGAATAGGGCTTTCTTTGTTGTGTTAGTGAGGATATATCAGTGTAGGATGTGTCTTAAACCAATCACTTAGGAGACACAAAAGGAGCAGATTAGGCACAGAAGCAAGCACAGATACAGAAAGATAGATGCCACACCACATGAAGATCACGAAGGAATCGAGGAACAGAAGTTCAAAAGAGAAATGGACTTTTCCCATAGGTGACCGAAAGAGAAAGCTTTCCCTTAGAACTGGTGCCCAGAATTCAGACTTCTAACTTCCTAAACTACGAGAAAATAAATTTCTGTTTGTTAAAGCCACCCGCTTGTGGTATTTCTGTTACAGTGGCACTAAGAAACTAAGACAGAAGGGTTAATAAAAACCAGCAAGGCTGGGTGAGGCTCACTGAAACTAGTCACAGTGAAGAAGGAGGAGGAATGATACCCAGAACCTGGAAAGACTAGCTATAGGTGAGGACTTCCCCCGACAGGAACCAGGGCCTTTGGTAGTGGTACTCTTTATACAAGGCAGTAGGTGGAGGGGGGGGAGGTTTGAGGAAAAAGAAACAAAGCCAAACATAGCTGCTTCAGTCCCTGATTTTTTAGCTGCTTTTAAGTCCTAAATTGATAGTCAGAGTTTTCTTCTTCCACGATAAACTCCATATCTTCCTTTCCTCTCAGCATCTTAGCTGGAGGGAATTTACCCAGTGGAATAACCCAAATTTTTATTACTGCAGGATCTGAGTCCTTGGTTGTCCTATATTTGTTGCAGTTTTTCTTTGAAAGAGGCACCTTAGTAACTCTTGAATTCCAGTAACAGTTCTCCTTGCCTCCACTGTATAGCAGCTACCCAATTTCCCCTTGGCAATCAGAATCAATCAATCACCCCAGCTGGTGGGGTCCCAAATGGCTACAAATCAGTCTCAGTTTCCAATTTAATGTAACCATGACTCAGTTTCCTGGTAGAAGTAGTCCACACTTGCGCAGTAGAACATCCAAACTCACCAAACCCAAGATCGTAGGGATAAAAAAAAATTCCTTCAATGCATTGTTAGATATAATAGTGAGAGGGTCAATTCCCACCCCTACCCATCCATTCGTTCCTGGCTATGAAGAAGACAGATAGCACCATTTATTGACTGCTGCTTTAAGGTTTATCCTGATGGACAGCATCTCAGCCTCACAGGTCTCTGTCTCCCAACTGGCACAATAAATCAATCTTCAGGATGCCATTTCTCATACCCAATTCTAAGGATTCAGTGGATAAGATAACACTATTTTCATGACATTTTGGGTTGCATAATCACTAGGTGTCCCATGGTCAGAGTCAGACAATCAATCTCTACTAGGACCCAGTAGCAAGATGGGAGTGATTTTTCTAATTGAGCATAGTTGTTAGAAGAAAAGGGCATGTCCCTATTCCAGAACTTTAGGAATTTGCACTGTGACTATCCTAGAGCATCTCTGTCTGCCATAAGAACTTACAACACCACTGTGGTTGCTGGTTCATAAGGCCCAAGTGACAAAGCAACTTGCACCGGAGCCTAGATCTACCATAAAGAATTTTCTTGCTTCAGGCTCCACTCAAGATCAGTAACCTTACGAGTTACCTGGTAAATGAATTAGAGCAGCAAGCCCAAGTGTTGTATGTGTTGCCTCCAATTCCAAAAAGGCCTACCATGCACTATATCTCTTTCTTTAGAGTGGGCAGTACAAGGCACAAGAATTGTTTCTTACTTTAGAGAGGATATCCTGACAGGCTCCAGACCACTGGACCCTTAGAAACCATCAAAGATGTGACAGGCCACTGAACATACATGTATCTTACTAAGGCATGTACTATGCTTGCTACTTTCTGCTCGCAATGTCCAATTAGCATAATATTGTCAATGTAATGGACCAGCATGGTGATCCATGTGATATCAAGACAAACAGAGTCCCTCTCTACCAAATTGTCGTAGAGACGGGAGCGATTATATAGCTCTAATATAAGAAAGGAAACCCTGGTGGTGTAGTGGTTGAGAGCTACAACTGCTAACTAAAAGGTTGACAGTTCAAATCCACCAGGTGCTTGCTCCTTGGAAACCCTATGGGGCAGTTCTACTCTGTCCTATAGGATCACTATGAATCGGAATCGACTCGACTGCAAAGCGTTTGGTTTTTGATTAATATAAGAACTGTAGAGGCCCCATGAAAGCAAGCAGCTTCTGATTATCTTTGCTAGCAGGAATGAGGCAAGTAAAAGGGATTTTCTCCCTAAATGGTTATGTATTAACTGCCAGGAACTGAGTTGATTTGCTTCAATAAAAGTACCACATCCAGAATTTAAGCTGAAATTGACCTCATGACCTGATTAAATTTGCAATAATCAACAGTCATTCTCCAAAACACATCTGTTTTTTGCCTTCAGCCAAATAAAATTAAATGGCAGTGGTAGATGTTATGGGTTGGTTTGTGTCTCCCAAAAAGATATGTACGAGTTTTCACTGCTTTACCTGTAAATGTGACCTTGTTTGGCTGTAATTAGCTAAACTCACATGGGGTCGTACTAGAGTAGGGTAGGCCCTAAACCAATCTTACTGGTATCCTTTTAAGAAAAAGAGAAAAAACACAAAGACACACAGACAAAGAGGTAAGATGGCCACGTGAAGACAGGTCAGAGATTAAAGTTATGCTCCCATAAACCAAGGAATGCCTGGGGCTACCAGAAGTTGAAAGAGAAAAGGAAGGATCTTCCCCTAGAGAGAATAGACTCTGCTGACACCTAAATCCAAACTTCTAGCCTCCAGAATCTGAGAGAATAAATTTCTGTTGTTTTAAGCCACACAGTTTGTGGTATTTTGTTAACTAGGAAACTAATTAAGTAGGAAATATCATTCTTTGATTTTTGAAATCTTTGATGAAAGTACTAATCTCTGCAGTTGCTTCTCTTTTTGGCAGGAGGAAAGGAGAGTTCTAGTGAATTCCACTCAGCCTTTCCTACTATAATAACCTTCACTCCATGGGTCAGGTAACAAATGTGGGGATTTTGCCAGTTTCTGGGATGTCTATTCCCATTACACATTTTGGAACTGGGAAAATAAACATAAAATGAATCTGAAGTCTCACTGGATCACAAAGAAACAGACCTGGGCTAAGACTTATTTTATCTTCTAAACTTGGTAAGCCCACACTCTGGTAGATGGACTATGGTGGAATATCAAGCCTCCAGTAGTCAGCAACAGTTTGGAGCTAATGTCCAATAACCTCCAGAAAATCTGAGTATTTCCTCTTTATCCAGTCATCCTAGTAAATGGACTTGGATACCTCTGGGAAAGAATTAGGGGAATACTAAAAGTATACACCTGAGGCTCCATTTCAGGGTTATTCCTTAAAGGGGCCAATCCTTCCTCAGTAAGAGGTCTTCAATTCTGTGAATATTTTTGAGTTATGAGAAATGGGTACAAGTTGTAAACCTCAGTATGATCAAGTTAGGCTTCTGCCCAACAGACTTCAACGTTTTCTGCCTAAATTTGTCAAGCAGCAGTTTTATAGGCTGCATATTTCATGCATAAGGATGCCATGATTAATTAGCCATTACCAGAGAATCTTGAGATACAAAGCACTTTCATTACTATTCCAACAATGTGGTTTATTTAATATATCAATTGCTTGCACCTTGTCTGTGTTGGTTACGAGAGGCCATCTGGACTTGACCACTTAAGTACTCATTATCCTTAATGCCTTGACGGGGGATATGATTAGAGTCTTGCACTTAATATATCCCTTCTGACATTTCCATCTCCCTAAGTCTTCAGAATCCTTCCTCTGTAGCAGGGTAGTTCTGACATTTCAATCCCATTCCACTGTTGAGTTCAAGTTTCAATTTAGCTGATCTCACAGATGATTAACATCATTCTTACGTGCTCAAGTCAAACTATAATATGCTCAAATCCAGATGAATGTATGCATACCAATTAATTTGGCTTGATCAAGTTTTATATTTTATCCTCTTTAGTCAACCCTTAGAATGCACTCCCATGCATGCATCCATATTTTGATGATACATATTATTGAGGTCTATAGTTTTTTTGGCCTCAAAAGAGCATGGTATTTTTCCTGATGGGTCTATATACCTCCTCAAAAGAGTTATATGTCAATATAACCCAGATGAAAGAATATAAATCATAAACACATATAAATATCAAAAGGAAGCGACATCAGAGAGGGACAGGTATAAGACACAAGAGAAATGGGGGTTGTTAGTGGAGTGGGACCCTTGAAAAAGTGGTAGGGAAGTGAATCCAAAACACAGGTAAAGATATGCTTAAGAAAAGGAATTTAGGTCTCCTCCATTGAGACTGAAGAAAGAATAAGAGGTTGTTGACAAAGACCAGAAAGTTTATTAAGCTTGACAGTGCCATCATGGGAGTGGATAACTGAAATGGAGTAGAAGTAAAGGTCTCTGGTGATGAAGAAGTAAAAAACCAAGAGGTCAGTGCATAGGCTGTGTTGTCCACATGGATATTGATGTAACTAAGAATAATGAAAGAACTTGAGATGAAAAGAAAGTGATACCAGTGACAACATTTTCAATAAGTGATGGAGATGACTAGGGAGTGAACAGATTTTGGTAATAAGCAGTCAATGGTAAAATCAGATGCTATGAATCCCAAAGGAGAAATATGTTTTATAAGAGATTCAATTTGTACTTGATGGTCTGAAAGAATCTCTGATGAAATTTTTAGAAGAAAAGACTTTCAACAGGGACAAGAAAAGGGTTTTTGCTATTAATGCACTGTTCAATGCAGTACAGTCATTATCTGCAAATGCTTTCCATAAAAAAAATTGAAAAGAAATAACTGACAAAATATTAGAACTAATAAAATAACTGAGCAGGATGTTTTATGGAACATGTCAAATTTATTCTAAAATCTATGCAGGAGAGTAAATATCTAAAAACAGCCTAAATATTTTGAAAGAGGCTAGCAAAAAGGTTGCTCTTGGTCTACCACATATCAAAACTTAACCTGAAGTTTTCGTAATTAAAACAATTAGGTATTGGTACAGGAACAAAATAGAGAGTCTAGTTAATACCAGTTAGTGTGTGTGTATGTGTGTGATGATGGTGTTGTTGCTAGGTGTTGTCAAATTGATTTGACTCATAACAACCCCAGGTAACACAGTAGAACTTCTCCACAGTGTTTTCTAGGCTGTACTCTTCATGGGAACAGATCACCAGGTCTTTCTCCTGCAGAGCAGCTGGGTAGATTTGAACCATGAACCTTTTGGTTAGCAACTGAGTGCTTAACTGTTGTGCCACCGGGGCTCCTTATGATAGTATTGGTAATATGATATTAGTATAAAACAAACAGGGCATGCTAAATCAGAGGAAGAATGAACTAGTCAATAAATGTTGGAAAAGTTGGTTATCCATTGAGAAAGCAGTGTTAAATTCTAAGCTTATACCATATGAAAACATTTTTCCAGGTGCATCAATGACCTAAATGTAAAAAAAAAAAAAACATAAAAATAATAATAAAAAAAAGATATAGGAGAATATAATATGCCTTTGCAATAGTTAAGGATTTCTTAAGAAAGCAAAAATCACAGAGAAAAAAATGTTTTAGTGTATTAAACTTCTAAAAACATTCATATGTTAAAAACAGGAGACACATCTCAGAAAATGTCTGGAATAATAAATAGGGAAAGTGAGACAGAAACCCACTCAAAACAAACTGAAACAATTTGGCAGAGCAGAAGAAAGAAAAAAAATAGGTGACAGACTAGAGGAAGATATGGATAAATAGCATTTCTTTTACCTTCTTTATTAGAATTTCCATCTCTCTACATACATTATCCATCTGTTCTTGTATATTGTCCACTTTTTCCATTACAGCCCTTAGCGTACTAATCATATTAGTTGCTGTAGAGTTGATTCTGACTCATGGTGAACCCATGTGTGTCAGAGTAGAACTGTGTTCCACAGGGTTTTTTTTTTTAATAATTTTTATTGTGCTTTAAGTGAAAGTTTACAAATCAAGTCAGTCTCTCACACAAAAACCCATACACAACTTGCTACATACTCCCAATTACTTCCCCCCCCATGAGACAGCCTGCTCCCTCCTTCCACTCTCTCTTTTCATGACAATTTTGCCAGCTTCTAAACCCCTCTACCCTTGCATCTCCCCTCCAGGCAGGAGATGCCAACGCTGTCTCAAGTGTCCACCCGAACCGAGTAGTGCATGCCTCACCAGCATCCCTCTCCTACCCATTGTCCAGTCCAATCCATGTCTGACAAGCTGGCTTCAGGAATGGTTCCTGTAGTGGGCCAGCAGGAGGACTGGAAGCCATGATCACCGGAGTCTTTTCAGTCTCAGTTAGACCATTAAGTCTGTTCTCTTTATGAGAATTTGGAGTCTGCATCCCACTGTTCTCCTGCTCCCTCAGGGTTCTCTGTTGTGTTCCCTGTCAGGGCAGTTATCGGTTGTGGCTGGGCACCATCTCGTTCTTCTGGTCTCAGGATGATGTAGTCTCTGGTTCATGTAGTCCTTTCTGTCTCTTGGGCTCGTTATTATCTTGTGTTTTTGGTGTTCTTCATTCTCCTTTGATGCAGGTGGGTTGAGACTCATTGATTCATCTTAGATGGCTGCTTGCTAGAGTTTAAGTACCCAGATGCCACTCTTCAAAGTGGGATGCAGAATGTTTTCTTAATAGATTTTATTATGCCAGTTCACTTAGATGTCCCCTGAAACCATGGTCCCCAAACCCCGGCCCCTGCTTCGCTGACCTTCAAAGCATTCCGTTTATTAAGAAAACTTTGCTTTAGTTTAGTCCAGTGGTGCTGACCTCCACTGTGTTGAGTGTTTTCCTTCCCTTCACCCAAAGTAGTTCTTGCCTACTATCTATTTAGTAAATAACCCTCTCCTATCCTCCCTCCCTCCCCTCAATCATAACCACAAAAGAGTGTGTTCTCAGTTTAAACTATTTCTCAAGATCTTATAATAGTGGTCTTATACAATATTTGTCCTTTTGCAACTAACTAATTTCACTCAGCATAATGCCTTCCAGGTTTCTCCATGTTATGAAATGTTTCACAGATTCATCACTGTTTTTTATTGATGTGTAGTATTCCATTGTGTGAATATACCATAATTTATTTATCCATCCATTGATGGGCACTTTGGTTGGTTCCATCTTTTTGCTATTGTAAACAGTGCTGCAATAAACATGGGTGTGCATATATCTGTTTGTGTAAAGGCCCTTGTTTCTCTAGGATATATTCCGAGGAGTGGGATTGCTAGGTCATGTGGTAGTTCTATTTCTAGCTTTTTAAGGAAGCACCAAATCAATTTCCAAAGTGGTTGTACCACTTTACATTCCCACCAGCACTGTGTAAGTGTTCCAATCTCTCCACAACCTCTCCAACATCTATTATTTTGTGTTTTTTGGATTAGTGCCAGCCTTGTTGGAATGAGATTGAATCTCATTGTAGTTTTGATTTGCATTTCTATAATGGCTAATAATCGTGAGCATTTCCTCATGTATCTGTTAGCGACCTGAATGTCTTCTTTAGTGCAGTGCCTGTTCATATCCTTTGCCCATTTTTTAATTGGGTTGTGTGTGTTTTTGTGGTTGACTTGTAGCAGAGTCATGTAGATTTTACAGATCAGGTGCTGGTCAGAGATGTCATAGCTGAACATTTTTTCCCAGTCTGTAGGTGGCCTTTTTACTATTTTGGTGAAGTCTTTAGATGAGCATAGGAGTTTGATTTTTAGGAGTTCCCAGTTATCTGGTTTGTCTTCAGCATTTTTAGTAATGTTTTGTATTCTGTTTATGCCACATATTAGGGCTCCTAACCTTGTCCCTATTTTTTCTTCCATGATCTTTATCATTTTAGATTTTATGCTTAAGTCTTTGATCCCATTTTGAGCTAGTTTTTGTGCATGGTGTGAGGTATGGGCCCTGTTTCATCTTTTTGCAGATGGATATCCAGTTATGCCAGCACCATTTGTTAAAAAGACTATCTTGAGTCAGGGCCAAGATGGCTGACTAGGTAGAAGCTACCACGGATCCCTCTTGCAACAAAGACTCAGAAAATAAAGTGAATTGATCACATACATGAGAATCTACGAACCCTGACCATCAAACAGAGAACTGAAGACTTGACCTGAGTAACAGGGGAGTGAAAAGCTGTGCCCTGAAGCAGCGACCGCTTCTGGATCCGGCGTCCCACACCACAACCTTGAGCCCTCACAGTTCCCTGGTGCCAGAGAGGTGGGGCTGATTGTGGCTTACTGAGATGGGGCGCGCACGGGACACAGCCCTAACCCCTAACCCCCTGGAGTAACCTCGGTAGAGACTCAGTCAGTGCAAGCAGACTGCACACTGACGTGGCTGACAAGAGAACGAGCAACCACGGGGAAGCAGTGATGGTTTTCAGAGCCTGGAGCCAGCATCCCAGTCAGAATGCCTTGGCGCCGGGCTTTGGACTAAGCGCAGAGGAGCTGAACAGGCTTCCTGAGACGGCACAAGCATGGGATGCAGCCCTAGCCACTAACTCCCTGACGTAACCTCGGGGGAAACCCAGCCAACACACACAGGCTGCGCAACAATGTGGCTGACAGGAGGAGAAATCACTGGGAAGCAGCTACTTGTTTTGTATCCTGGAGCGCAGCGTCCCAGCCAGAAACCCTTGGGGCGGGGCTTTGGACTAGGAGCGGAGGAGCTGATCACGGCTTCCTGAGAGGGCGCAAGCACGGGACGCAGGCCTGACCCTCAGGGGCAATCTTGACCCAGCCAGCACACACAGATTACAGGCCCACCTGGAATCTCAGATAAAACAGTCATCACCAAGCAAGATAAGTAACTTTATCTATACTGCCGAGCCTCTGCTCTCTCCTGTCTATCTCATCCCTCCCCTCCCTGCCCCAGCCAGCTTCATTAACCTTGGAATTTCCTGGGCTAGGGAGTGAAGTGCTCTGCTGTTTTTTTTTTTTCCTAACCCATTCTCTTGGCCAGAGAGAAGCAGCAGCTTACAGCCCAGGGTGAAAAAATCCTTCCCTGAGTACCCTAAACTGGAATAAAATACAGAACAAGCTCCAGCCAAGCATATGAGATCCACAGTCTTTGGCTTTCATCCCTACAGGGAACAAGGTGGCTATTATAATGCAAAGGCAATTCTGATAGAGATCCGACTGTGTTTTAGCAGAGCAGTGGAAAGACAAGTTTTGCAGATCTGATACATCTCTACCTATTAAACAGAGCCCTTGCTGATACACACCAGGGAACTGAGGGCTGAAGCTCCACCCACACCACCTAGCCACCTGCTAAAGGGGACGGCGGATAGTGATGCCTACCAATCTTTAGAGGTACAAGCATTGGGTGCCTAAGGTACAGCTGCAGAGCCCGCCCACCAAAGTGCTCTAGGAATAGAGACACACCTACCTCACTGGCACATGGGGGCAGGCAGTCAGCATCCTGCCCTCCTTGGAGTGTGAACCCCTGCCGCTACTAGAATCTGGTGCACACAGCTATCACCACTACTCCTCTAAGTTAATAGGTGACAGTCTACACCACACACTTGGTGACCCAAAATCAGAACACCTAACCTGATTCTATTCAAGAATAGTGAAAGGACTTTTAGGCTTATATATCTGGTAACACCTCAAACCAGCTGGTAATAGGACATAAGTGATTCAAAGGCTACAAATATCAAGACAGTGCAAGCTAGTAGCCCATCTGGGTATATGGAAACAAAACAAAACAAGAAGATAAGACTGAGTGAGCAAATATAACATAAATAATTACAATATCATATAGATAGCTCAGAGACAGCAGTCAATATAAAATCACATAAAGAAGCAGACCATGGTTGCTTCTACAAATCCCCAAATTAAAGAATAAAAATCTTTCCCAAATGAAGATACTCTCCTGGGATTGCCAGAGGCAGAATATAAAAAACTAATATACAAAATGCTTCAAGACATCAGGGATAACCTCAGAAATGAAATAAGGCAATGTACAGAAAAAGCCAAGGAACACACTGATAAAGCAGTTGAAGAAAATAAAAAAGATTATTCAAAAACATAGTGGAAAAATTAATAAGCTGCAAGAATCCATAGAGAGAGAGCATTCAGAAATCAAAAAAATTAACAGTAAAATTACAGAATTAGACAACTCAATAGGAAGTCAGAGGAGCGGAATCTAGGAAATGGAATGCAGAGTGGGGGAGATGGAGGATAAGGCAATTGACACCAGGTGAAGAAAAATCAGATAAAAGAATTAAAAAAAAATGATGAAGCCCTAAGAATCATGTGGGACTCTATCAGGAGAATAACTTGCATGTTATTGGAGTTCCAGAACAGGGAGGGATAACAGAAAATACAGAGAGAATAGTTGAAGATCTGTTGGCAGGAAAATTCCCTGGCATCATGAAAGATGAAAGGATATCTCTCCAAGATGCTCATCGAACCCCATACAAGACTGCTTCAAAAAGAAAATCACCAAGGCATATTATCACACTTCCCAAACCAAAGATAAAAAGAAAATTTTAAAAGCAGCCAGGGATTAAAGTCACCTACAAAGGAGAATCAATATCAATAAATTCAGACTACTCAGCAGAAACCATGCAGGCAAGAAGGCAATGAGATGACATATACAGAACACTGAAGAAGAAAAACTACCAGCCAAGAATCATATATCCAGCGAAACTCTCTCTCAAATATGAAGGTGAAATTAAAACATTTACAGATAAACACAAGCTTAGAGAATTTGCAAAAACCAAACCAAAGCTAGAAGAATTACTAAAGGAAATTCTTTAGTCAGAAAATCAATAATATCAGATATCAACACAACACAAGGTCACAGAACAGAACATTCTGATATCAACTCAAACAGGGAAAACACAAAAACAAAATGAGATTAATTTAAAAAGAAAAAAATGCTCAAAACAGGGAATCTTGAAGTCAATATGTAAAAGATAACAATAATCAAAAAAGAGGGACTAAATACAGAAGGCATAGATCTTCCATATGGAGAGGAAAACAAGGTGATATAGTATGATACAAGTTAGGTTTTTACTTAGAAAAATAGGGGTAAATATTAAGGTAACCACAAAGAGGTCTAACAAGTCCATATTTCGAAATAAAAACCAAGAAAAACAATGACTCAGCAAAAATAAATTCAACTACTATGAAATTGAGGAACACACAATTTACAAATAAAAATTTCTCAGCACAAAAAAGTAAGTGGAAAAATGAAATTGTAAACAACACACACAAAAAGGCATCAAAATGACAGCACTAAACTCATACTTATCAATAATTACGCTGAATGTAAATGGACTAAATGAACCAATAAAGAGATAGAGTTGCAGACTGGATTAAAAAACATGATTTGTCTATATGCTGCCTACAAGAGACACACTTTAGACTTAGAGACACAAACTAAAACTCAAAGGATGCAAAAAATATATCAAGCAAACAACAATAAAAAAAGAGCAGGAGTAGCAATATTAATTTCTGACAAAACAGACTTTAAAGTTAAATCCACCACAAAGGATAAAGAAGGACATTACATAATGATTAAAGGACAATTTACCAGGAAGATATAACCATATTAAATATTTATGCACCCAATGACAGGACCACAACATACATAAAACAAACTTTAACAATTGAAAAGTGAGATAGACACCTCCACAATTATAGTAGGAGACCTCAACACACCATTTTTGGAGAAGGATAAGACTTCCAGTAAGAAGCTCAATAGAGACACGGAAGCTCAAATTGCCACAATCAACCAACTTGACCTCATTGACTTATACAGAACACTCCACCCAACAGCTGCAAAGTATAATTTTTTTTCTAGTGCACACAGAGCATTCTCCAGAATAGGTCACATATTACATCATAAAACAAACCTTCACAGAATCCAAAACATCGAAATATTACAAAGCATCTTCTGACACCATAAGGCCATAAAAGTAGAAATCAATAACAGAGAAATCAGGGAAAAGAAATCAAATACTAGGAAACGGAACAACACCCTGCTCAAAAAAGACTGGGTTATACAAGACATTAAAGCCATAAAGAAATTCATAGAATGCAACGAGAATGAAAACACTTCCCTTCAAACCCTCTGGGAAACAGCAAAAGCAGTGCTCAGAGGTCAATTTATATCGATAAATGCACACATACATAAAGAAGAAAGAGCCAAAATCAGAGAACTGTCCCTACAGCTTGAACAAATAGAAAGCAAGCAACAAAAGAATCCATCAGGCGCCAGAAGAAAACAAATAATAAAAATTAGAGCAGAATTAAATGAATTAGAGAACAGAAAAACAATTAAAAGAATTAACAAAGCCAAAAGCTGGTTCTTTGAAAAAATTAACAAAATTGATAAACATTTGGCCAGACTGACCAAAGAAATAGAGGAAAGGAAACAAATAACACAAACAGGAAATGAGACGGGCCATATCACAAAAGACCCAATTGAAATGAAAAGAATCATATCAGATTACTATGAAAAATTGTACTCTAACAAATTTGAAAACCTAGAAGAAATGGATGAATTCCTAGAAACACACTACCTACCTAAACACAATCAGAAGCAGAACAAGTAAATAGAACCATAACAAAAAAAGAGATTGAAAAGGTAATCAAAAAACTCCCAACAAAAAAAGCCCTGGCCTGGATGGCTCCATTACAGAGTTCTAACAAACTTTCAGAGAAGAGTTAACACCACTACTACTAAAGGTATTACAAAGCATAGAAAAGTACGGAATACGACCTAACTCATTCTATGAAGCCAGCATAACCCTGATACCAAAACCAGGTAAAAAAAAAAAAAAAAGACACCACACACACAAAAAAATTACAGACCTATACCCCTCATGAACATAGATGCAAAAATCCTCAACAAAATTCTGGCCAATAGAATTCACAAACATATAAAAAAAAATCCACCATGACCAAGTGGGATTTATACCAGGTATACAAGGTTGGTTCAATATTAGAAAAACAATTAATATACTCCACCATATAAATAAAACAAAAGACAAAAACCACATGATCTTATCAACTGATGCAGAAAAGGCATTTGACAAAGTTCAACACCCATTCATGGTAAAAACTTTCAGCAAAATAGGAATAGAAGGAAAATTTCTGAACATAATAAAGGGCATTTATACAAAGCCAACAGCCAACATCGTCCTAAATGGAGAGAGCCTGAAAACACTTCCCTTGAGAGTGAGAACCAGATAAGGATGCCCTTTATCACCTGTCTTATTCAACATTGTGCTAGAGGTCCTAGCCGGAGCAATTAGGCTAGACAAACAAATAAAGGGCATCCAGATTGGCAAGGAAGAAGTAAAATTATCTCTGTTTGCAGACGACATGATCTTATACACAGAAAAACCTAAGGAATCCTCAAGAAAACTACTGAAACTCATAGAAGAGTTCAGCAGAGTTTCCGGTTACAAGGTAAACATACAAAAATCACTTGGATTCATTGACATCAACAAAAAGAACATTGAAGAGGATATCATCAAATCGATACCATTCACAGTAGCCCCCAAGAAGATAAAATACTTAGGAATAAATCTTACCAAAGATGTAAAAGACCTATACAAAGAAAACTACAAAGTGCTACTGAAAGAAACTAAAAGGGACCTACATAAGTGGAAAAACATACCTTGCTCATGGATAGGAAGACTTAACATAGTAAAAATGTCTGTTCTTCTAAAAGCCATCTATATATACAATGCACTTCTGACCCAAAATCCAATGACATTTTTTAATGTGTTGGAGAAACAAATCACCAACTTCATATGGAAGGGAAAGAAGCCCCGGATAAGTAAAGCATTACTGAAAAAGAACAAAGTGGGAGGCCTCACTCTACCTGATTTCAGAACATATTATACTGCCACAGTAGTCAAAACAGCCTGGTACTGGTACAACATACACGTAGACCAATGGAACAGAATTGAGAATCCAGATATAAACCTATCCCCATATGACCAGCTGATATTTGACAAAGTCCCAGTGTCAGTTAATCGGGGAAAAGATAGTCTTTTTAACAAATGGTTCTGGCATAACTGGATATCCATCTTCAAAAAAATGAAACAGGACCCATGCATCACACCATGCACAAAAACTAACTCCAAATGGATCAAAGACCAAAACATAAAGACTAAAACGATAAAGATCATAGAACAACACATAGGGAAAATCTTAGGAGCCCTAACACAAGGCATAAACAATACAAAAGATTACTAAAAATGCTGAAGAAAAACCAGATGACTGGGAGCTCCTAAAAATCAAACACCTAGCTCATCTAAAGACTTCTCCCAGAGAGTAAAAAGACCATCTACAGACTGGGAAAAAATGTTCAGCTATGACATCTCTGACCAGCACCTGATCTCTATAATCTATATGATTCTGTTAAAACTCAACCACAAAAAGAGAAACAACCCAATTAAAAATTGGGCAAAGGATGTGAACACCCACTTCACTAAAGAAGATATTCAAGCAGCTAACAGATACATGAGGAAATGCTCTCAATCATTAGCCATTAGAGAAATGCAAATTAAAACTACGATGAGATTCCATCTCACTCCAACAAGGATGGCATTAATCTGAAAAACACATAATAATAAATGTTGGACAGGCTGTGGAGAGGTTGGAACACATACACTGCTGGTAGGAATGTCAAATGGTACAACCACTTTGGAAATCAATCTGGCATTTCCTTAAAAAGCTAGAAATAGAACTACCATACTACCCAGCAATCCCACTCCTCAGAATATATCCTAGAGAAATAAAAGCCTTTACACGAACAGGTATATGCACACTCATGTTTATTGCAGCACTGTTTACAATAGCAAAAAGATGGAAGCAACCAAGGTGTCCATCAATGGACGAATGGATAAATAAATTATGGTATATTCACACAATGCAATACTATGCATCGATAAAGAACAATAATGAATCTGTGAAACATTTCATAACATGGAGAAACCTGGAAGGCATTATACTGAGTGAAATTAGTCAGATGCAAAAGGACAAATATTGTATAAGACCACTATTATAAGATCTTGAGAAATAGTTTAAACTGAGAACACATTCTTTTGCAGTTACGAGAAGGGGGAGAGAGGGAGGGTAGGAGAGGGTTATTTACTGATTAAATAGTAGATAAGAACTATTTTAGGTGAAAGGAATGAGGACACTCAATACAGGGGAGGTCAGCACAACTGGACTGGACCAAAAGCGAAGAAGTTTCCTGAATAAAATGAATACTTTGAAGGTCAGCGGAGGAAGGGGGCGGTTTGGTGACTATGGCTTCAGGGGACATCTAAGTCCATTGGCAAAATAAATTTTATGAAGAAAACATTCTGCATCCCACTTTGAAGTGTGGCGTCTGGGGTCTTAAATGCTAACAAGCGGCCATCTAAGATGCATCAATTGGTCTCAACCCACCTGGATCAAAGGCGAATGAAGAACACCAAGGTCACAAGGTAATTATGAGCCCAAGAGACAGAAAGGGCCATATGAACTAGAGACGACATCATCCTGAGACCAGAAGAACTACATGGTGCCTGGCCACAACCGTTGACTGCCCTGACGGGGAGCACAACAGAAAACCCTGAGGGAGCAGGAGAACAGTGAGATGCAGGCCCCAAATTCTCATTAAAAGACCAGACTTAATGGTCTGACTGAGACTAGAAGAATCCCAACGGTCATGGTCCGCAAACCTTCTGTGGCCCCAGGACGGGAACCATTTCTGAAGCCAACTCAGCAGACATGGATTGGACTGGACAATGGGTTAGGGAGAGATGCTGGTGAGGAGTGAGCTTCTTGGATCAGGTGGACACTTGAGAGTATGTTGGCATCTCCTGTCTGGAGGTGAGATGGGAGGGTAGACAAAAAAAAAAATCCATTGCCGTCCAGTCATTTAGAAATTGGCAAAACGGTCAAGAAAAGAGAGACTGGAAGGAGGGAGCAGGCTGACTCATTAGAGGGAGAGTAAGTGGGAGTATGTAGTAAGGTGTATATAAGTTTATATGTGAGAGACTGACTTGATTTGTAAACTTTCACTTAAAGCACAATAAAAATTATTAAAAAAAAAGACTTTCTTTTCCCCAATTAACTGACACTGGGCCTTTGTCAAATATCAGCTGGTCATATGTGGATGGATTTATATCTGGGCTCTCAATTCTGTTCCATTGGTATACGTGTATGTTGTTGTACCAGTACCAGGCTGTTTTGACTACTGTGGCGGTATAATAGGTTCTAAAATCAGGTAGAGTGAGGCCTCCCACTTTGTTCTTTTTCAGTAATGCTTTACTTATCCAGGGCTTCTTTCCCTTCCATATGAAGTTGGTGATTTGTTTCTCCATCACATTAAAAAATGTCATTGGAATTTTGGTGGAATAGACATTTTTACTATGTTAAGTCTTCCTATCTATGAGCAACGTATGGTTTTCCACTTATGTAGGTCCTTTTGGTTTCTTGCAGTAGTACCTTGTAGTTTTCTTTGTATGGGTCTTTTACATCTTTGATAAGATTTATTCCTAAGTATTTTATCTTTTTGGGGCTACTGTGAATGGTATCGATTTGGTGATTTCCTCTTCAATGTTCTTTTTGTTGATGTAGAGGAATCCAACTGATTTTTCCATGTTTATCTTGTAACCTGAAACTCTGCTGAACTCTTCAATTAGTTTCAGTAGTTTTCTTGAGGATCCCTTAGGGTTTTCTGTGTATAAGATCATGTCATCTGCAAATAGAGATAATTTTACTTCTTCCTTGCCAATCTGGATGCCCTTTGTTTGTCTAGCCTAATTACTCTGGCTAGGACCTCCAGCACAATGTTGAATAAGACAGGTGATAAAGGGCATCCTTGTCTGGTTCCCGTTCTCAAGGGAAATGCTTTCAGGCTCTCTCCATTTAGGACGATGTTGGCTGTTGGCTTTGTATAAATGCCCTTTATTATGTTGAGAAATTTTCCTTCTATTCCTATTTTGCTGAGAGTTTTTACCATGAATGGGTGTTGGACTTTGTCAAATGCCTTTTCTACATCAATTGATTAAATCATGTGGTTCTTGTCTTTTGTTTTATTTATGTGGTGGACTACATTAATTGTTTTTCTAATGTTGAACCATTCTTGCACACCTGGTATAAATCCCACTTGGTCATGTTAGATTTTTTTTTTTTGATATGTTTTTGAATTCTGTTGGCCAGAATTTTGTTGAGGATTTTGCATCTATGTTCCTGAGGGATATAGGTCTGTAATTTTCTTTTTTTGTGTGTGTTGTCTTTAGCTGGTTTTGGTATCAGGGTTATGCTGGCTTCATAGAATGCGTTAGGTAGTATTCCATCCTTTTCTATGCTTTGAAATACCTTTAGTAGTAGTGTTGTTAACTCTTCTCTGTAATTTTGGTAGAACTCTGCAGTGAAGCCATCCTGGCCAGGGCTTTTTTTTGTAGGGAGTATTTTGATTACCTTTTCAATCTCTTTTTTTTGTTGTTGTTATGGTTCTGTTTACTTGTTCTACTTCTGTTTGTGTTAGTCGAGGTAGGTAATGTGTTTCTAGAAATTCATCCATTTCTTCTAGGTTTTCAAATTTGTTAGAATACAATTTTTCTTAGTAATCTGATATGATTCTTTTAATTTCAGTTGGGTCTGTTGTGATATGGCCAATTTCATTTCTTGTTCAGGTTATTTGTTTCTTTTCTTGTATTTCTTTAGTTAGCCTGGCCAATGGTTTTTCAATTTTGTTTATGTTTTCAAAGAATCAGCTTTTGGCCTTGTTAACTCTTTCAATTGTTTTTCTGTTCTCTAATTCATTTAATCCTGCTCTAATTTTTATTATTTGCTTTCTTCTGGTGCCTGACTTTTTTTTGTTGTTGTTGTTGCTGCTCTCTTTCTATTTGTTCAAGTTGTAGGGGTAGTTCTTTGATTTTGGCTCTTTCTTCTTTATGTATGTTTGCATTTATTGATATAAATTGACCTCTGAGCACTGCTTTCACTGTGTCCCAAAGTTTTTGATAGGAAGTGTTCCCAGTCTAGTTGCATTCTATGAATTTCTTTATGCCCTCTTTAGTATCTTCCATAACCCAGTCTTTTTTGAGCAGGGTATTGTTCAGTTTCCAAACATTTGGTTTCTTTTCCCTGGTTTTTCTGTTATTGATTTCTACTTTTATGGCCTTATGGTCTGAGAAGATGCTTTGTAATATTTCGATGTTTTGGATTCTGCAAAGGCTTGTTTTATGACCTAACATGTGATCTATTCTAGAGAATGTTCCATGTGTACTGGAAAAGAAAGTATACTTTGTAGCTGTTGGGTAGAGTGTTCTGTATAAGCCTATGAGGTCAAGTTGGTTGATTGTAGCAATTAGATTTTCTGTGTCTCTACTGAGCTTCTTACTGGATGTCCTATCCTTCACCGAAAGTAGTGCATTGAAGTCTCCTGCTATAATTGTGGAGGGGGTCTATCTCACTTTTCAATTCTGTTAAAGTTTGTTTTATGAAACTTGCAGCCCTGTCATTGGATGCATAAATATTTAATATGGTTATATCTTCCTGGTCAATTGTCCCTTTAATCATTATGTAGTGTCATTCTTTATCCATTGTGGTGGATTTAACTTTAAAGTCTATTTTGTCAGAAATTAATATTGCAACTCCTGCTCTTTTTTGATTGTTGTTGGCTTGGTATATTTTTTGCATCCTTTGAGTTTTAGTTTATTTGTGTCTCTAAGTCTAAGGTGTGTCTCTTGTAGGCAGCATATAGACGGATCATGTTTTTTTATCCAGTCTGCAACTCTCTGTCTGTTTATTGGTGCATTTCGTCCATTTACATTCAGTGTAATTATAGGTAAGTATGAGTTTCATGCTGTCATTTCAATACCTTTTTGTGTGTGTTTTTGACAGTTTCATTTTTCCACTTACTTTTTTCTGCTGAGAAGTTTTTCTTTGTAGAATGTGTGTTCCTCCTTTTCATAGTAGTTGAATTTATTTTTGCTGAGTCGGTATGCTTATCTTGGTTTTTATTTTGAATTATGAAATTGTTAGACCTCTTTGTGGTTACCTTAATATTTACCCCTATTTGACGAAGTAAATACCTAACTTGTATTGCCCTGTATCGCCTTGTTTTCCTCTCCATATATAAGATCTATGCATCCTCTATTTAGTCCCTCTTTTTTGACTATTGTAATCTTTTACATAATGACATCAATGATTCCCTGTTTTGAGCAAATTTTTTAAAAATTAATTTTATTTTGGTGATTTCCCTATTTGAGTTGATATCAGGATCTTTTGTTCTGTGACCTTGTGTTGTGTTGGTATCTGGTACTATTGATTTTCTGACCAAAGAATTTCCATTAGTAATTCTTGCAGTTTTGGTTTGGTTTTTGCAAATTCTCTAAGCTTGTGTTTATCTGTAAATGTCTTAATTTCACCTTCATATTTGAGAGAGAGGTTTGCTGGATATATGATTCTTGGCTGGCAGTTTTTCTTCTTCAGTGTTGTATATATGTCATTCCATTGACTTCTTGCCTGCATGGTTTCTACCGAGTAGTCCGAACTTATTCTTATTGATTCTTCTTTGTAGGTGACTTTTTGTTTATCCTTGGCTACTTTTAAAATTTTCTCTTTATCTTTGGTTTTGACAAATGTGATGATAATATGTGTTGGTGATTTTCTTTTAAGATCTATCTTGTGTGGTTTTTGATGAGCATCTTGGATAGATATCTTTTCATCTTTTACCATGCCAGGGGAGTTTTCTGCCAACAGATATTCAACTATTCTCTCTGTATTTTCTGTTATCCCTCCCTGCTCTGGAACTCCAATAACACGCAAGTTATTCTTCTTGATGGAGTCCCACATGATTCTTAGGGTTTCTTCATTTTTTTTTTAATTCTTTTATCTGATTTTTCTTCAACTATATTTTTTTTTTATATTGGTGTCAATTGCCTTATCCTTCAGCCCCCCCCCACTCTGCATTCCAATTCCTCTATTCTGTTCTCTGACTTCCTATTGAGTTGTCTAGTTTGTAATTTTATTGTTAATCTTTTTGATTTCTGAATGCTCTCTCTCTATGGATTCTTGCAGCTTATTAATTTTTCCACTATGTTCTTGAATAATCTTTCTGATTTCTTCAACTGCTTTATCAGTGTTTTCCTTGGCTTTTTCTGTAGATTGCCTTATTTCATTTCTGAGGTCATCCCTGATGTCTTGAAGCATTCTGTATATTAGTTTTTTATATTCTACATCTGGTAATTCCAGGAACGTATCTACATCTGGGAATGGTTTTGATTCTTTGATTTGGGGGTTTGTAGAAGCAATCATGATCTGCTTCTTTATGTGATTTCATATCGACTGCTGTCTGCAAACCATCTATAAGATATTGTAATATTATCTTTTGTATTTGCTCACTGAGTCTTATCTTCTTGCTTTGTTTTGTTATGATACACCCAGATGGGCTACTAGATTGTGCTATCTTGATTGCTGTAGCTTTTGAATCACTTATGTCCTGTTACCAGCTGGTCTGAGCTGTTACCACGTATATAAGCCTGTGAGTCCATTCACTATTCTTGAATAGAATCAGCTCAGGTGTCCTAGTCCTCAGGGTCTCCTAGTGTGTGGTATAAGCTCTCACCTACTAACTTAGAGGAGTAGTGGTGATGGTTGTATGCACCAGTTTCTAGTAGCAGCAGGGGATCACACTCCAAGGAGGGCAGGATGCTGACAGCCTTCCCCCAAGTGTTAGTGAGGTAGGAGTGGCTCTATTCTCTAGAACGCTCTGGTGGGTGGACTCTGAAGCTCTACCTTAGGCACCCAATGCTTTTACCACTATAAATTGGTAGGCATCACTATCTGCAGTCCCCTTTTAGCAGGTAGCTAGGTGGTGTGGGTGGAGCTTCAACCCTCAGTTCCCTGGTGTGTATCAGTGAGGGCTCTGTTTAATAGGTAGAGAGGTATCTGACCTCAAAAATTTGCCTTTCCACTGCTCAGCAAAAACACTTACAGTCAGATCTCTATCAGAATTGCCTTTCCATTATAATAGCCACCTGGTTACATGTAGGAATGAAAGCCAAAGACTGTGGGTCTCTTATGCCTGGATGGAGCTGGTTCTGTTTTGTTATTCCAGTTTAGGAAAGTCAGGGAAGTATTTTTCCTTTGATTGTTAAATGCTGCTTTTCTCAGGCAGGGAGAATTGGTTAGAAAAGAAAGAAGAAAAAAAAAGGAATGCACTTCACTCTCTGGCCCAGGGAATTCCAATGTTAATGAAGCTGGCTGAGGCAGGGAGGGGAGGGATCAGATAGTTAGTAGAGAGGCAAGATAGACAATGTTACTTATCTTTTTTGGTGAGGACTTTTTTATTTGAGATTCCAGAGGGGTGTGTAGCTTGTGTGCCCTGGCTGGTTCCCCACTGAGACTGCCCCAGAGGTTTAGGGCTGCACCTCATGCTTGTGCCTTCTCAGGAAGCCACAATCAGCACCTTCACGGCTGGCTGGCACCTTCACAGTTAGTCCAAATTCCAGTGCCAAGGTTTCCTGTCTGGGATGCTGCGCTCCAGGCTCCAAAACTAGTCGCTGCTTCCCCGTGGTTTTTCTTTTGCCTGTCAGCCACGTCGGTGTGCAGCCTGCGTCCCCTCTGAGGTTGGTCCCAAGGGTTAGGCCTGCGTCCGTGCTTGCCCCGTCTCAGTAAGCCGCAATCAGCCCCACCACTCTGGCACCAGGGAACTGCGAGGGCTCAAGGCTGCGGTGTGGCACACTGGCTCTGGAACAGATGCTGCTTCAGCCTGTGGCTTTTTGCTCCCCTGTCACTCAGGTCAACTGCTTAGTTCTGTGTTTGATGGTCAGAGTTCATAGATTTTCTTGTAGGTAATTGATTCACTTGTTTTTTTGAGTCATTGTTGCAAGAGGGATAAGTGGAAGCTTCTACCTTCTACCTAGTCAGACATCTTGGTCCTGCCCCCTCCATAGGGTTTCCAAATGATAATTTTTTTTTGAAGTAGATTATCAGACCTTTCTTCCTAAGTGCCTCTGGGTAGACTCAAACCTCCAATCTCTGGTTAGCAGCTAAGCATGTTAACTGTTTTTACCATCCAGGGGTATTAATCACAGCTATTTTAAATTCCTGGTCTGATAATTCAAAAATCTCTGCCATATCTGAGTCTGGCTCTGATGCTTGCCCTGTCTCTTCAGGCTGTATTTTTTGCCTTTTAGTATGCCTTGTAATTTTTTGTTGAGAGCAAGGCATGATGTATTTGGTAAAATGAACTGAGTTTCCTTTCGTCGTAATCCCCTGCAAAGCCCTGTGGATAGTGATGTTGTGGTAAGGTTGGAGGAGAAGGGGAGCATTCTATATTTCTACAATTTTAGTGAGACTTTGTACCTTGCTATGGCCTTTACAAGTGGTTTTCAGATTTTGTTTTTCCTGCCCCTTAGGTGAAAGAGGCAGGCTAGAGTTAGGTAATTTTCTTCCCTTATAACGAAGACTAGAAGGGGGCTGGAGTTGGGTATTTCCCTTCCTCCAAGTCAGTTAGGATCTCATAAAATCCATGTTGGTTAGGCTCTGATAATGTTGGTCGTTTGAGGGGAGGTCATTTTTAAGGAGAACAGAGCACTATCTCAAAATGGATACTTTTCCCCTCCGAGTGCCAAAAGCACAAAAGGGATTTTTCTCTGAGCTTCACAGTGAAATCCCGGTGAGGCTCCTGGAGGTAAAACTTGCAAAATTATGGGGGCCTTTTTTTTTTTTATGGTGCAATGGATCACCTTTATGTGGTATTTCTTGCCATGGTCTTATAACTCCCACCCAAGTGATTGGGTGGGAAGGTGCAGATAAGGTAATTGTGGCCCAATGAGGGGATTGGTCAGTTTAATCATCAGCCAGGCTAAAAAGAGAGCCAATTCCAGAGCAGAGAAATGATCTCACCACCACCAAGGAAGAAGAGCCAAGAACAGAGTGCATCCTTTGGACCCAGAATCCCTGTGCTGAGAAGCTCTTGGAACCAGGAGACTGAAAGAGAGAGCTGTAACACTGAAAATGGTGAGAAGCAGTGGCAGAGAAAGGGTGGCAAGAGGGACCGGCAGGAGAGACCAGCAGGAGGTGGTGTAGTGGGCTTCCCGTCTGAGTGCCTTTGGGACGAGGCTTTCTGGTGAAGTGGGGTGCCTCTGGGCACTTACGGGCAGAGCCAAAAGAGCTTTGTAACACTTGCCCAAGCAGGGCAGAGGCTTAGGAGCTAAAAGAGCTTTGTAACACTTGCCTGAACAGGGCAGAGGCTGAGGGGCCAAAGAGAGGCATAACCTGTAGGCATAACTGAGAAGAGGCTGTCCTGATGGAAGAACTGTATTTTGAGTGTTCTTGAACCTGAATTGTAACCTGTTACTTCCCTAATAAACCCCATAATCTTGTGACTATTGTCTGTGAGTTCTGTGTTGCCATTGCAATGAATTATAGAACTCAGGAGAGAAGTGGAGGGTGCCGTGGGAGGAACAGCTGGTGTCAGAAAAGATAAAGATGGAGGAGAAAATAGGCATGTCTGACCTCTGTCTCACACGGATCAGTCTTGGGGCATTGATCTTGTTCTCCTTCCCTCTTGTGAAGTTAGATGAGGTCAGATGATATTGCCACATCATTTTTACAGGCTCCCTGTCTTAGTCATCTAGTGCTGCCATAACAGAAATACCACAAGTGGATGGCTTTAACAAAGAGAAATTTATTTTCTCACAGTGTAGTAGGTTACAAGCCCAAATTCAGGGCATTGGCTCCAGGCAAAGGCTTTCTCTCTCTGTCGGCTCTGGAGGAAGGTCCTTGTCCTCAATCTTTCACTGGTCGAGGAGCTTCTCAGCCACAGGGACCCGTATCCAAAGGATGCGCTCTGCTCTTGTTGTTGCTTTCTTGGTGGTGTGAGGTCCCTAACTCTCTGCTTGCTTCCCTTTCCTTTTATCTCTTGAGAGATAAAAGGTGGTGCAGGCCACACCCCAAGGAAACTCCTTTTACCTTGGATCAGGAGGAGGCCTGAGTAAGAGTGGTGTTACAATCCCACCCTATTCCTCTCAACATAAAATTACAATCACAAAATGGAAGACAACCATACAATACTGGGAATCATGGCCTAACTAAGTTGATACACACATTTTTGGGGGGGGCATAATTCAATCCAAAACACCCCCTAAGGCTTGGCTTCCAGGGGTCTTTATAGATCAGTGTATTTGATAGTCAGTCTCCATCAATTAATTAATTTCTCTTTAAGTATTCCTACTTAAAACCTGCTACAGTGGTTCCCGCTCCCACAAAACAGTGATCATCTGTATCTGCCTGTGTATCCAATTTTCTGGGTGGCAGTTTGCCCTGTGACCTCATTTCTCTGATAAATCTAAGAATAGCTGTTGGTTTCTATTTCTTCAGCTCTTTTCCTTGGGGGACTGGAGTGGTGACTTACATGTCAGACCAGAAACCCAAAGCTCAGGAAGATATCTACAACTCATAAAACTGACAAAACATCCAGAAAATGCTTTTAGAAATCTCCTACAAATCAATAAGAAAAATGGGCAAAGGATATGAACAAGCAAGTCACAGAAAAGAGAAAGTGTAGATGACCATTAAACCTATTAAACAATACTCAACTTCTCCAGTAATCAAGGGAATCAAATTAAAATGAAATGAGATATAGGCATGCTTTGTGACACAGCAGTTCCCCTACTTGGTATATATTGCAGAAAAACACTCATATTTGTTCAAGGAAGTATATATCAAATGCTTATTGTGGTGTTTTTTGTAGGAGTGAAAAACTAGGAATAAAGTGAATGTTCATAAATAGTAATAACTGACTTTAATTACATAATTCCCATGAGAGAGGTACTATTCTAAGTGCTTTACATGCATTACCACATTTAATCTCCACAATAATTATATGAGAAAAGAATTATTATCTGCATTTTATTGATGGAAAAAGTGAGTTATAGAGAGATTGAGTAACTTGCCCCGAGAGCCCAGGATTTGAACTTAGTGGTCTGAATCATGAGCCAGTGCTCTTAACCACTGGGAAATATTATGTAATGAAGTGGCTAAATAGATTGTAGTATATTAACTATGGTATAGGTTGGTGGGTACTAAGAGGCAGTTTTAAAAAAATGAGGTACAGCTAAGTATAGATCTCCAACATTTAGTTCTCTAATGAGATAGAATTTAGTAGAAAAAAACTTCAAAATACATTGCAGAATTTTTTTAAAAAATGGAGAAAAATGTGTTTAGTATTATAGCTTTTTTAAAAAAAAAATTCCCTATATATACTATATGGAAACCCCAGTGGGATAGTGGTTAAGAGTTTGGCTGCTGACCAAAAGGTCAGCAGTTCAAATCCACCAGGTGCTCCTTGGAAACTCTATGAGACAGTTTTACTCTGTCCTACAGGGTCGCTATGAGTCAGAATCGACTCGATGGCAATAGGTTATGGGTATAGGTACTGTATAGTCTACAGATACATAGAAATGCATGAATTTAAAAAAAATGCTGAAAAACATCAGAAGGAAAGGATTAGAGGGGAGCCAGGAATTAAGAGTGGGAGCATCAAAGGAGATTTTAGCTTTACTTATAAGACATTAATTTATATAAATTAATTTTTAAAAGTAAATTAAAGAAACTTTTTACTCCACTGGAAAAAAATAAAAGCAATAACAAGCTGTCTATAAACCAAAGATAATGATAAATATCAAAGTCTTTGGTCTAAGTATAGCTAGAGAAAATAGTCACAGTCTTAAACATATTAATTTTTCTACGAGAAGGAATAGACTAAGAGTAAAATTCCAGAAACTTTTAAAAATCATCAAATTAATCAAAGGGGAGTAGCAGGAAGAAATTATTAAAAAATAACAAAATAAAAAGTATTTCTAAACTTAAAATGGGATATAAAACTTATTCTTAACAACATCAGATAAATAGACAAGCAGTGAGGCAGTGTTCACAATTCCCTGAGTGTCTGAAAAAATGTTAAGTTTGTTTGTTTGGACTGGAAAATTGGAATCCAAATAAATTCCACAGATTGCAGCTGATATGTTTCTTAGAATTTTTTAAACTGTGGTTCTCCCTATCCATCTTCTCTCCCACCCTTGCAAGTTTGTTGAAGAGATAGGGTTATTTGTGCTGTAGTGTGTTTTCCAAGGCCTGGATTTTTTTTAATTGCATTCATATGGGGTCTTTTAACATGATGCCCTATCTCCTGTCCTTCCTGTAATGTTAAAGGTTTGATTATACTGTGATTCTTCATGTATGTGTTGCATGCTTTCATTAAGAAAGGTACATAGTGTCTGCTTGTGATGTTAACAGACATTGTTTGCCATTGCCTGGGTCCATTCATTCATTAACGGTTGCCAAATGGTGATATTCTTTTATTTCTTCCTCATTTATTAGTCCTTGTTGTTAGTTGCCATCAAGTTGGTCCCTACTGATGGCAACCCCATGTGTTTCAGAGTAGAATTGTGCTCCATAGAGTTTTCAAGGCTGTGATTTTTTGGAAGCAGATTGCCAGACTTGTCTTCTGAGGTGTTTCTGTGTGGGTTCGAACTGCCAACCTTTCGGATAGTAGTAGAGCTCTTAACCCATTTGTGCCACCCAGGGACTCCTTCATTTATTAGCAAGAATATTTCAATAAAGAGAAACCCTCATTATTTTGTGACATTAAAGTACAGTTTGAATATGGAAGGCCAGGTACATGCTTGACTCTCTCCTTTTACCTGTTTGCAAAATAATGAGCAGACTATTTTTTACTATGAAATTAACAAATTCTGTAGTTTAAAAGTTTTGATGTCCAACACTGATTTGGTAAAGCAGACATTTTCATACCTGCCATTTGCAGTTTAAAAATGACTGAAAGGGACTATATTAAAATACTGATCTGGTGGAATTACAGGTAATTTTATTCCTATTTCTTTACATTTTTCTATACTTTCTTTTCTACATTGAGCATGTAATTATTTTTATAATTAGAAAAATAAGAACAAAACCATCAAATGTTTTTCTTTATATTTTTAGGAAAATAAAGACTCAGTGAAATAAGAGATAAAGAATTGTTAGGAAAAGACAATATATGGAAAAGCAAAATAAGATGTTTGAAATGAGGACTGTAATAAAAAGAGAGCTTGATAAGATAAGGGGGATTGTAAAGAAATTTATTATGAAATCACAGAATAAAAGCAGCATTAGATGCAGAAAATAGTCATCAACATTGTGCATAAAGTCTTATGCTCTCTGGTGATTTGGAAGAAAATAATGAGATTTTATCAATTCAAGAATATGATAGATACAGAGGACAAAAACCAAAGATCTGAATATGGGCAATTGATACCTAGAGGCTGAGATCAGAACAAATGGTAAAGGAGAAATAAATGTATAATAGAAGACAACATTCCTGAGAATTTTTGCTCCAGGCAAAATTATTATTGAAAAGAAACCAATGCATTTACATAACTTAACGATAGTTCAAAAATGAAGAATTCTAAAAATCATCCAGCCAAAAAGAGAAAATTACCTTCCAACAGGGAAGAAGAAAACATGTTGCTGTTGTTAGGTGCTGTCAAGTCAGTTCTGACTTATAGACACCCCATTTACAACAGAAAGAAACACTGCCTGGTCCTGCACCATCCACATGATCGCTGTTATGCTTGAGCCCATTGTTGCAGCCACTGTGTCAATCCATCCCATTGAGGGTCTTCCTCTTTTTCGCTGACCCTCTATTCTACCAAGCATGATGTTCTTCTTCAGGGTCTGGTCCCTCCTCATAACATGTCCAAAGAATGCGAGATGAAGTCTTGCTGTCCTTGCTTGAAATGAGCATTCTGGCTGTACTTCTTTCAAGATAGATTTGTTCATTCTTTTGGCAGTCCATGGTATATTCAATATTCACAACACCATAATTCAAAGGCATCGATTCTTCTTTGGTCTTCCTTATTCGTTGTACAGCTTTCACATGCATATAAGGCTATTGAAAACACCATGGCTTGGGTCAAGGGCACCTTAGTCCTTAAAGTGACATCTTTGCTTTTTAACACTTTAAAGAGGTCGTTTGCAACAGATTCGCCCAGTGCAATGCATCATTTTATTTCTTGACTGCTGCTTCCATGAGAATTGATTGTGGGTCCAAGTAAAATGAAATTCTTGACAACTTCAGTCTTTTCTCCATTTATCATGATGTTGCTTGTTGGTCCAGTTGTGAGGATTTTTGTTTTCTTTATGTTGAGGTATAATCCATACTGAAGGCTGGGGTCTTTGATCTTCATCAGTAAGTGCTTCAAGTCTTCTTTACTTTCAGCAAACAGGGTTGTGTCATCTGTGTATCACAGGTTGTTAGTAAGTCCTCCTCCAATCCTGATGCTTCATTCTTCTTCATATAGTCTGGCTTCTTGGACTGTTTGGTCAACGTACAGATTTTATAAGTACTGTGAAAGGATACAACCCTAATGCATGCCTTTATGATTTTAAACTAAGCAATTCCTCTCATTCTGTTTGAAGGACTGCCTCTTGGTCTATGTATAGGTTCTTCGCAAGCACAATTAAGTGTGTTTTTAGTACAGTGAGGGCCTGCATGTTGCTGTGATGCTGGAAGCTATGCCATTGGTATTCAAATACCAGCAGTTTCACCTGTGGTGGACAGGTTTCAGTTGAGCTTCCAGACTAAGGCAGACTAGGAAGAAGGACTTGGACATCTACTTCTGAAAAAAATTACCCAGTGAAAACCTTATGAATGGCAGCAGAACATTGTCTTATATAGTGTCAGAAGATGAGCCCTCAGGTTGAAGGCACTCAAAATACGACTGGGGAAGAGCTGCCTCCTCAAAGTAGAGTCATCCTTAATGATGTGGATGGAGTCAAGGTTTTGAGACCCTTCATTTGCTGATATAGCACAGCTCAAAATCAGAAGAAACAGCTGCAAACATCCATTAATAATTGGAACATGGAATGTACGAAGTATGGATCTAGGAAAAATGGAAGTCATTAAAAATGAAATAGAACAAAGAAGAAGGATTGGTAGTGGGAAAATATGGCCTCGGTGATAGAAACAATGCCAGAGATAGCATGGTAGCATTTTGCAAGACCAATGACTTCTTCATTGCAAATACCTTTTTTCGGCAACATAAACGGTGACTACACATGTGGACCTGGCCAGATGGAATACACAAAAATCAAAACGACTACATCTGTGGAAAGAGACGATAGAAAAGCTCAAAGTCATCAGTCAAAACAAGGCAAGGGGCCAGCTGTGGAACAGATCATCAATTGCTCATATGCAAGTTCAAGTTGAAGAAAATTAGAAGTCTTTGAGAACCAAAGTACGACCTTGAGTAGATCCCACCTGAATTTAGAAGAAAACACACTTGCCTCAAACTTAAAAATACCAAATGCTAGAAGATAGTGGAGAAATATCTGTAAAATTTAGAGGGAAGTAACATAGTGACATAATTCTCTACCAAGATAATTTCTCATTCGTGTTGTGTGAGGGGAAAGGGGGTTGGGAGTGGGAATGTCATACTCAAATAAATAAGAGCTTCAAAAGTATGCAGTCTATCTTAAAACCCATTATCACTGCCATCGAGTAGATTCTGACTCATAGCAACCCTACAGGACAGAGTAGAACTGCCCCACAGGGTTTCCAAGGCTGTAATCATTAGAGAAGCAGACTGTCACATTTCTCCCGTGGAACAGCTGGTGGATTTTAATCACTGACTTTTGGGCTAGCAGCCATGCACTTAACCACTTTTCCACTCCAACTTTATCAGTCTTAAAACTAACAAGCATGAATAACAAAAAACTATTAGTCAAAGATAAATACCAGTTGGTGGAGTGAGGGGGGAAAAAAACTCATGAATTGGGAGTTATGATATAAGATGGTGTATAAAAACTGACAATGAACACTGAAACCAAGTAAACATACAGTTGAACAAATATGGCTACAAAATCAACCACCGGTGTTAAAAATTTTTTTTTGAAAAAGAGATAAATTATAAAAAAATTACCACTTTAATAATAATAATTATGAACCCAAATCTCTGTATGAACAAAACCAGGAATTTTTTGGGAGATATACAAGGGAGATATGAAAGTGAGATAATTATTTAACTTTGAGATTCCTCAGTAGAAACAGTATCTTTTGTCTTATTGTTAGAGAAATATAAATTTGTGTATGCATGTATATATATGTCTGTGTGTTTCAAATACACTGCTCTGTGTTTTACAGACATACTCGGTATAAAAATGAATTAGGTTAGAGTATCTTCAAATATATACATTTGGGGTTTTAATTATATATTATATAAATCTTCATATGTTATGTATTATTTTTAGAAATATAAAAATTACATATCTATTAGTACTTAATTTTTTGTATAATGAAAATTAAAATAAAATATAATTTTTTTAAAGCATCAATGGCACGTTTATGAAAACTGATCAGCTTTAGATAACAAAGAAATCTTCAGTTGACTCCAAAAATGAAACCATTTCTAGGCTGCATTTTCTGGTCAGAGTGCTTTAATACTACAAATTAAACTGATTAAGGAATCTAAAATTATTTGTAGGTTAAAGAAAAAGTCAAAATTATAACCATTATTTAAATAATGAGAACATTACTACCATTAAAACTGATGGGACAAAGCAAAGCTACAGTAAACAGAAATTTAAGAGATTTCTCATGCGCTCATTAAATAACACTTTATTATTAATAAGACATAATAAAAATAAGTGAACCAAAGAGTTATAAACAAGATACAAAGTGATGCTAAGGAATGTGAGAAGATAGAAATAAAAAAGATAAAAGCAGAAATCAAAGATATAAGAAAACATAAAACAGTAGAATAAATAAATTCAGGAGCTTGTTCTTTAAAAACCCCCAAGAAAATAATAGTTGGCAATTCAAATCACAATAGAAACCAAAGAGAATGAAAGACACAGAGAGAGACAGAGGGAGGGAGCAAATTCACAAAAAGAAAAATTAGAAATTGATATTACCACAAACATTGAGGACACTGGAAAATTATTAAGAAATACTATGTACAGACTTACGCTAATAAAGTATAAAATCTTGATGAAAGAGGCGATTTGGGGGGAAATGTAAATTACTACCAAAAACCTAAATTGCTTAGAGAAACACCAAAAATTAATGTAACAAAATATATCCAATTTGAATAGATATGATTTGAAATGGACAGCATCACCCAAACATGTCAGGGAGGTGCTTCAAAGAGGGAAGAGTGAAAGCGGGTTACATAGGTCATTGTTATGTTAATCAGAAGGTATCATCAAAGTACAGGGCAGGCTACAGAGATGGTCACCAAGGACATTTCATATATCCTAGAACAGCCTTAGCCAGGCCCTGGAGTTCCTGCTTCTCAAAGCTGGCTGCACATAGGTAATTTTCCAAAAGAACCTAATGCCTAAGGCAAAACACTTTCTGCTCCGAAGCTGCTTACTAAGCTATTGTCTGACCTGAAGATGACTCTAGGGAACCAGTTCCTACAATGTTCCAAAAGAAACCTAAGAGTGAATGGCCTTTGTGGGTCACCCAATTTCATGAACCCAGAAATTTGGACACCAAGAGAATCAAAACAGTTTTTTCATTACTAAAATTAACCAAAGGAGAAGCTAATAGGTGAAAATAATCATGAAAAAACTGAAAAATTTTCAAAAGTACCGTCAAATAACTAACATTAATAAGAGGAGGGCCAGGCTCCCATTCTCATATACTTCAGGCACAAACATAAATTGGTAACATAAATTTACCCCAAGAGGTTGTTAGAGACTTATATATGTTTATAAGCTTTGACCCAGCAATCCCAGTTCTGAAAATCCCATATATTTATTTGTGCATTGTATATGTGTTATATATATGCCCTACATATCATCATATCATACATGCATATGTCATCTATGTATGTCATCTGTATGTCATATATAACATGCATTTGACATTATGACATATATACATACATATAAAAAAATAAACTCATTGCCATCAAGTCTATTCTGACTCATGGAAACCCTATAGTGACTCTATATACATATATACACATATACACCTATATGCACATACATACACATATACACATACACCTACATATATATATATATCCCTGATGGCACAGTGGTTAAGAGCTCAGGCTGCTAACCAAAACGTCAGCAGTTCAAATCCACCAGCCACACCTTGTAAACCATGTGGGGTAGTTCTACTCTGTTCCGTAGGGTTGCTATGAGTCAGAATTGACTTGATGTCAATGGGTTATACATAGATATATATATATACGTGCGTGTGTGACTAGATATACATGCCTAAGGAAGATAATAAGGCAACATATAAAACAATTCTTGGGTAAAAAGATTATAGACTAAGTGTTCTATAATGAGACAAATTACTATTTAAATGTGAGGGAAAAAGAAAGACAGCTTCAGAAAATATACCTCCCCAGTCCTCCAGAAATTTAAACTCCAACCAAATAAAACTTGGATGAAAATAAAGAATTCAAGTATGGCAAAGATTAAGTAGAAAAGTTGTAAACAATGAAACTATAAAAACTTAAATAAATGTTTAAATAACCATTAATACGGTTATGAAACTTAATGGCAATGTCAAAAATAAGTCTTGAGCTCCTCCCCCAGGATGACAGCATAGGTAATCAAGCTTCTCCATCCCCCCCCACAACAATTTGAGAGACAAAAGAATCAAAAGACCACAAAAAACTTGGTAGAACTGATGAATTCAAGACTCTTGATTACTGCTCCAAGAAATAGGGCACCTGGGTGAAGTTAGAAGGAGGAGCAAGACTTCAGTTAGGAAAATCTTCCTCTCCACAACTTCTGAGGGTTACTCCCCCCCGCCATCTTCTAAGCTGAGAGCTACAAGCACAGTGAATGGCAGACCAAGTTGAATTGACAAACACAACAGGGAACTGACTCTCTAAGTTTAGGAGAACAACAGGAGAACTTAAATTTTGCAGATGGTCTGATATTTCAAGCCCTTAATATCTTTCTGGGGGCAGACTGGTAAACAGATCCCCAACCCTATAAGGCAGAAAAATCTCTTTTTGCAGCACTTACAGAGGCTCTCTCATCCAGCCTACATCCAATACGGAAGCTACAAATACAGTGAGAGCTGGGCAGGGCTATTTGGGCAAACACTGGGAACTGGCTTCTTAGATAAAGGAAAACAGAGAAGGAACTAAAATATAACTGACAGCCCAATATTTCACATGTCTTTCTGTGGGCAGACAGGAAAACAAGTCCACAGGGAGACAGGAACCCTGCCCCCAATCTTACAAGGCAGGAAATCCTTTCTCTCCAGCTCTTTAGAGTCCCTCCTTCCACATCCCCATCCAAACTGGGAGTCCTAAACACAGTGGCAGGCAGGCTGAACAAAGACGCAAAATGCAAACAGGGATATGGCTCCTTAGGACAAGGAAAAAGTGAAGGAACTTAAATTTCACGAAGATTCTGATACTTCAAAGTCCAAATATCTTTCTGAGGGCAACCAGGAAAACACACAGGAAAAATACCCTCCACCCAATTTTACAAGACAGGAAAATCTCTCTCTCTAGTGCCTAAGAGAGTCTCCCATCACCCCATCTCCATCCAAATCAGGAGCCACAAGCACAGCTATGGAAACAAGCAGGGAATTGGCGCCCTAGGGCTAGAAAGTTAATAATTATAAACAACTTAATGGTTATAAACCGTAGGGTGAGTCACTCAATAGGTCCGCAGAGACTTAAAACTACCTAAAACTAGTGGAACCAGATCAGAACCTTATATCAACAAAGAAAGTGCCAGGCGCCCTACCACAGAAGAGGGAAGGAGGGCACAAGTCACCAGAAATGATGAAGTAAAAGAGCTGATCAGAAGACTTCAAAGGGTGGCTGCAGAAGACAAGCCTCGATATCAATTGAGATGTTTCACCAAACGGATGCAGCTCTGGAGTTGCCCACTCATCTATGCCTATCCCAAAGAAAATTGATCCAACTGAATGTGGAAATTATCATTAATATTACACACAAGTAAAATTTTGCTGATGATCATTCAAAAGTGGTTGCAACAGTACAACAACAAGGAACTGCCAGAAATTCAAGTCAGATTCAGAAGAGGTCATGGAATGAGGGATATCATTGCTGATGTCAGATGAATCCTGGCTGAAAGATAAGAATACCAAAAAGATGTTTTTACCTGTGTTTTATTGACTATGCAAAGGCATTCGACTGTGTGGATCATAACAAATTATGGACAACTTCGCCAAAAATAGGAATTCCAGAACACTTAATTGTGTTCATAAGGAACCTTTACATAGATCAAGAGGCAGTTGTTCGGACAGAACAAGGGGATACTGAATGGTTTAAAGTCAGGAAAGGTGTGCATCAGGGTGGTATCCTTTCACCACACTTATTCAATCTGTATGCTGAGCAAATAATACAAGAAGCTGGACTATGTAATGAAGAATGGGACATCAGGATTGGAGGAAGACTCGTTAACAACCTGTGCTATGCAAATGACACAATCCTTCTTGCTGAAAGTGAAAAGGACTTGAAGCACTTACTGTTGAAGATCAAAGACCACAGCCTTCAGTGTGGATTACATGTCAACATAAAGAAAACAAAAATCCCCACAGCTGGACAGATAAGCAACATCAGGATAAATGGAGAAAAGATTGAAGTTGTCAAGGATTTCATTTTACTTGGATCCACAATCAACACCCATGGAAGCAGCAGTCAAGAAATAAAAAGATGCATTGGATTGGGCAAATCTGCTGCAAAGGACCTGTTTAAAGTGTTGAAAAGCAAAAGTGTCACCTTGAAGACTAAGGTGCACCTGACCCAAGCCATGGTATTTTCAATGGCGCCATATGCATGTGAAAACTGGACAATGAATAAGGAAGACCGAAGAAGACTTGACGCCTTTGAATTGTGGTGTTGGTGAAGAATAGTGAATATACTGTGCACCGCCAAAAGAATGAACAAATCTGTCTTAGAAGTACAACCAGAATGCTCCTTAGAAGCATGAATGGAGAGACTGCATCTTACATACTTTGGACATGTCAAGAGAGATCAATCCCTGGAGAAGGACATCATGTCTGGTAAAGTACAGGGTCAGCAAAAAAGAGGAAGACCCTCACTGAGGTGGATTGACATAGTGGTTGCAACAATGGGCTCAAGCATAACAATGATTGTAAGGATGGCACAGGACTGGGGAGTGTTTCGTTCTGTTGTGCATAGGTTTGCTATGAGCTGGAACCAACTCAACGGCACCTAAGAACAACAACCACAACATATGCAGTGAAAATCGGGACAATGAATAAGGAAAACCAAAGAAGAATTGATGCCTTCAAATTATAGTGTTGGCATTGAATATTTGATATACCATAGATGGCCAGAAGAATGAACAAATCTGTCTTGGAAGAAATACAGCCAGAATGCTCATTAGAGGCATAGATGGTGAGATTTTGTGTCACATACTTTGGACATGTTATCAGGAGGTACCAGTCCCTGGAGACATACAGCATGCTTGGTAATGTAGAGCATCAGCAAAAGAGAGAAAGACCCTCAAACAGATGGACTGACACAGTGGCTATGACAATGGGCTCAAGTATAGCAACTGTTGTGAGTATGACACAGGATGGGACGGTGTTTCATTCTGTTGTACATTGGGTCATTCTGAGTCAGAACTGACCCCATGGCACCTAACAACAACAGACCCACAGACAACATACTACAAGGGGGCTATGATAGCAACAAGGCAGACTTCTCTGGGGTCCTTTCAATGTGTGACAATCCCTCCCCAAAGAAGTAACTGATAGCTGCTGGACTGATATGAGCTCCTACAGAAGGTTTCCTACAGTGAAGTCAGGATGTGGATCACCTAAGTGGAGACTGCTCCCCCAACCATCACAGGGTCACTGGGACTCTAAACCAAGACAGCTCTCTCAGAGGCCCTTCTGGGGAGTGCCAGCACTTCCATCTGAAATGGAAAAAAGTCTGCCTCTGCTTCCCCTGAATGCCAGCACAGCTATAAGCAGCTACCACAGAGCAGGGAAGGAATTCTTGGACAAAACAGGAAGGTAACACCTGGTTTTCTCCCAAGGTGTAAGTGTGAGTTTTTTGGGTGTGTATATTCTTACTAAAAATGTGGTTATAGAAACAGAGAAGGGAAGGGAATAATAACCAGAGAGAGAGAGGCTGTGTCCCCTAGGAACAATTTTTTTTAATACACAATGTCTCGATTGAGTGGCAGTGCCCCCTGGTGGACAGACTGACCACATCTTGCCCTGTAGTGTGTTTTGGAGAGATTGCAATTTGAAAACCAAGATCTGGAACTTTTAAATCCTAATGAAATGAAGGAAGGAGAGGGAGGTATCACAGAGAGGGAGAAGAAATGATAAACAAAGGCTGAAGGCTCTGCTAGACTGAGAGTTTTTGCAGAAAGTAGTGAAGGTAAAAACACCAAATACTGGGGAAAACTTAGAAAGTTAAAACCCTCAAAAATTCCAGTGCCCAAAAGGAAGATCAGAGAGCAGAGAAACAATGTCCCTTTCAAATGACCATGGTAAAAGGAGTGAAAGCACATCTAGGGATGACGAAATAGTGAAAAAAATGGAAGAATATAACACAACATTAAACACAGTTAAAGAACTAAGGGTATAAATAGACAAAGTGCTAAAAAATGCAGAAACAAAATGAGTATCTAAGAAAAGAGGTATTGCAACTGATAAGGACAATAACTGAAATGACAAATACAACAGAAGGATTTACCAGAAGATTTAATCAGGCAGAAGAAAGAATCAGTGAAATAGAGGATAAAAAAAAAAATTACAGGAGCTGAGGAGCAACAAGAACAGAGGCTCAAGAAAGCTGAGCACAGTTTAATGGAATTATGGGACAGCAACAAGAGGCCTAATATATGCATCATGGGAATTCCAGAAGGAGATGAGAGAGAGAGAGAAAGGAATAGAAAGAATATTTGAAGAAAATTTCCCCTGTCTAACAAAGGACATTAATCTCTAAATCCAAGAAGCTCAAAGAACCCCAGGCAGGATAAACCCAAAGAGATCTATACCAAGACACATTATAGGCTCTCAAAAAGTAAAGATAAAATTCTGAAAGCAATGAGAGAAGCAAACAGTCATATACAAAGGATCTCCCATAAGATTAAGTGCCAATTTCTCCTCAGAAATATTGGAGGCCAGAAGACAATGGAATGAAATATTTAAAGTGCTGAAAGAAAAAAAAAAACTGTCAACCAAGAATAGTATACACAGCAAACCTATCCTTCAAAAATGAGGGTGAAACAAACAGCCCTACAAAAAAGAAAAAAACAAAAACAAACTAATGTAAGTTCTGTAGATGAAAGGGAAAAGATACTAGAAAGTAATTAAAAAAAAAATTGCCTTCGAGTAGATTCCGATTCATAGTGGCCGTACAGTACAGTTGAACCGCCGCATAGGGTTTCCAAGGAGTGGCTGGTGGATTCGAACTGCTGACCTTTTGGTTAGCAGCCGAGCTCTTAACTGCTACTCTACCAGGGCTTCTAGCTATATATAAAAAGAAAGATCCTTAATAAAGGGAAATGCATGCACAAGTACAAGAGCAAGTAATAATGTATTCACACTTGATAATTCTAATTGTTTTGTCCTTTATGTTTTTTAACAACAAATATATAAAAAACTATGATAAAATTATATTACAGTGAACAAGGAATATAAAGATGTAATTAGTGATAACAGCAACAAAAGTGGGGGAGAGGAATAGTATAGACATAGAATTTCTTGTATGTTACTGAAGTTCATTTGGTACCAACCTACCCTAGAATGTTATAAATGCAGGCTGTTAAATGTAATACTCATGGTAACCACTAATAAAAAATATTAAAAATATATGCAAAAGGAAAAGAAAGGGGAACCAAAAAGGCTCACTACAGTAAACCAACAAAATGCAAAAGCAAGCAGTAAAGGACAAAGAAAGGATTAAGACACACAAAAAACAAATAACAAAATGGCAGAAGTAAGTCACTTCTTATCAGTAATTACAGTGATTGTAAATGGATTAAATGCTCCAATCAAAAGGTAGAGAGTGGCAGAATGGACAAAAAAAATGATCCAACTATATGCTGTTTATAAGAGACACATCTTAAACCCAAGGACACACTATGTTGAAAGTGAAAGGATGGAAAATATTCTATGCAAATAATAACCAAAAAAAGATGGTGTGGCAATCTTCATATCAGGCAAAGCAGATTTTGAGACAAAATCTGCAGAAGAGATAAAGATGGACATTATGTAGTGATAAAAGGATTGATTCATCAAGACTTAACAATCATAAATATATATGTACCCAACATCTGGACACAAAAATATATGAAGTAAACGCTGATGGAACTGAAGGAAGAAATAAATAGTATTACAATAGTTGGAGATTTCAATACACCACTTTCAATATTGGGCAGAATAAATCGAAAGAAGATCAACAAGGAAACAGAGGACCTGAATGACATATAAACCAACTAGACTTAACAGACATATATAGGACACTCGACCGAAAAACAGCACAATATACCTTCTACTCCAGTGCACATAGATCGTTCTCTAGGATAGTCCCCATTTTAGGTCACAAAGCAAGTTTTGATAAATTTAAAAAGATGGAAATCTTAGAAAGCATTTTCTCTGACCACAACAGAGTGAAGCTAGAAATCAATAACAGAGAAAAAAAAAACTGGAAAATGTACAAACATATGGAAATTAAATGCAGTATTAAACTACCAATGGGAAGAAGAAATCACAAATTTCTAGAGTTAAACGAAAATGAAAGCATAGCATGCCGAAACTTTTGGGATGCAGCAAAGCAGTGCTCAGAGGGAAACTTAAAGCAACAAAAGCCTACATAAAAAAGGTCTCAGATTAACAGCCTAACTCAACATCTCCAGGAAATAGAGAAGAGCAAGACTAAACCTACCAGAAGAAAGGAAAAAACAAAGATCAGAACATAAATAAAAAATCAAAACCAGAAAGACAATGGAAAGGATCAATAAAACCAGAAGTTGGTTCTTTGAAAATATCAATATTGACAAACATTTAGTGATACTGACAAAAAAAAAAAAAGAGAGAAAATACGCAGATAAACAAAATGAAAGATGGGACATTGCAACTGACCTGATAGAAATAAAGAGAATTATGACAGAATGTCATGAACAACTGTATGGCAACAAATTGGATAACCTAGAGGAAATGTACAAATCTTGGAAGCATACAACTACCCAAACTGATTTAAGAGGAAATAGAAGGTTTCAATGGACCCATAACAAGTGAAGAGATTCAATCAGTGATCAAAAACCTCCGAACAACAAAAACCAAAAAAAAAATTCCTGGAACAGATGGCTTACCTGGGAAATTCTACCAAAATAATTGACACCAATACTGTTTAAATTCTTCCAAAAGACAGAGAAGGAAGGAATGCTCCCTAGTTCATTCTATGAAGCAAACATAACACCACAAGAAAAGAAAACTGCAGGCCAACATCTCTAATGAATATAGATGCAAAAATTATCCACACAATATTAGCGAACAGAATCCAACAGCATATGAAAAGTCATAGACTGTGACCTAGTGAGATTTATTCCAAGAATGCAGGAATGGTTCAACATTAGAAAATCAATCAAAGTAATACATCACATCAATAGAATAAAGGAAAAGGATCACATGATTATCTCTATAGATGCAGAAAAAGGATATGATAAAATCTAACATGCTTTCTTGATAAAAACCCTAAAGAAGATTGGAATAGAAGGGAAAATCCTCAATATGATTCAGGGCATATATGAAAAGCCAACAGCCAACATTATACTTAACCATTTCATGACTATTGAGACATATGGTATCCTAACAATTTTTATGCCTCTGGAGTTCTTTACCA
This sequence comes from Elephas maximus indicus, assembly GCF_024166365.1. Classification (NCBI taxonomy): domain Eukaryota; kingdom Metazoa; phylum Chordata; class Mammalia; order Proboscidea; family Elephantidae; genus Elephas; species Elephas maximus. The sequence continues at coordinate 88,060,354 of NC_064846.1, forward strand.
AAGTGGTAGTCCAATTTTAAAGCATTTAACCTCAAGCTGGGAGCTTTTTGAAATGTATGAAACGTAAAAACCCTGAGTTGGAGCCTCATTATTGTGTAGATAGAGCATTGTGTTAGGTCATGTCTCCTGGATGTGTGTATTTTGTAAACTTTTGACAGGTTTGCCTTTAATTCTGTGAGATAAGCCTCCTTGCTATGTCCCCCCAGTTACTGTGTTCTCATTAGAATGTACTTATCATGAGAATAAACTATTCCTAGTCTTCATTCAGTCATGTTGTTGTTGTTAGGTGCCCTTGAGTAGATTCCAACTTATAGTGATCCTCTGTACAGCAGAATGAAACAGTGCCCAGTCCTCAACTATCCTCACAATGCTTGCTATGTTTGAGCCCATTGTTGCAGCCACTGTTTCAGTCCATTTAGTTGAGGGCCTTCCTCTTTTTTGCTGACCCTCTACTTTACCAAGCATGATGTCTTTCCACAGGAATTGGTCCCTCCTGATAACAGGTACAAAGTATGTGAGACGAAATCTCGCCATCTTCACTTCTAATGAGCATTCTGGCTGTACTTCTTCCAAGACTCCCAGTGCTGTTGAGTCGATTCCGACTCATAGCAACCCTATAGAACAGAGTAGAACTGCCAAAAGAATGAACAAATCTGTCTTTCATTCTTTCATCCTTTTGGCAGTCCATGGTATATTCAACATTTTTCGCCAACATCATAATTCAAAGGCACCAATTCTTCTTCAGTCTTCCTTATTCATGCATATAAGGCAGCTGAAAATACCATGGGTTGGCTCAAGCACACCTTAGTTTTTAAAGTGACATCTTTACTCTTTAACACTTTAAATAGGTCTTTTGTAGCAGATTTGTCCAATGCAATGCATCTTTTGATTTCTTGACTTATGCTTCATGGACGTTGATTGTAGATCTAAGAAAATGAAATCATTGACAACTTCAATCTTTTCTCCATTTATCATGATATTGCTTATTGGTCCAGTTGTGAGGATTTTTGTTTTCTTTATGTTGAGGTGTAATCCATACTGAAGACTGTGGTCTTTGATCTTCATCAATAAGTGCTTCAAGTCCTCTTCATTTTCAGCAAGCAAGGTTGTATTGTCTGCATATCATAGGTTGTTAATGAGTCTTCCTCCAATCCTGATGCCCCATTCTTCTTCATATAGTCCAGTTTCTTGTATTATTTGCTCAGCATACAGATTGAATAAGTACGGTGAAAGGATACCACCTTGACACACACCTTTCCTGACTTTAAACCACTCAGTATCCCCTTGTTATGTTTGAATAACTGTCTTTTTGTCTAGGTACAAGTTCTTCATGAGCACAATTATATGTTCTGGAATCCCCATTCTTTACATTGTTATCCAAAATTTGATATGATCCACATAGTTGAATGCTTTGCATAGTTGATAAAACACAGGTAAACTTCTTTCTGGTATTCTCTGCTTTCAGCCATGATCCATCTGACATCACAATGATATTCTGCATTCCACATCCTCTTCTGAATTTGGCTTTCATTTCTGGCTGTTCGCTGTCGATTTACGGCTGTAACTGCTTTTGAAAGCCTCCAGCAAAATTTTACTTGCCTGTGATATTAATGATATTGTTCAATAATTTCTACATTTTGTTGGATCTCCTTTCTTTGGAATGGATACAAACATGGATCACCTCTAGTTGGTTGTCCAGGTAGCTGTCTTCTAAATTTCTTGGCATAGACGAGTGAGTGCTTCCAGTACTGCATCCATTTGTTGAAATATCTCAATTGGTATTCCATCAATTCCTGGAAACTTTTTTTTTTCACCAATGCCTTCAGTGCAGCTTGGACTTCTTCTTTCAGTACCATCAGTTCTTGATCATATGCTTTCTCCTGAAATGGTTGAACATTGACCAATTCATTTTGGTACAGTGACTCTGTGTGTATTTCTTCCATCTTCTTCTGATGCTTCCTGCATCGTTTAGTATTTTCCCTGTAGAATCCTTTAATATTGCAACTCGAGTCTTGACTGTTTTCTTCAGTTCTGTCAGCTTGAGAAACACTGAGAGTGTTCTTCTCTTTTGGTTTTCTATCTCCTGGTCTTTGCACATTTCATTATGATTATTTACTTTGTCTTCTCGCACCACCCTTAGAAATTTTCTTTTCAGCTCTTTTACTTCATACTTTCTTCCTTTCTTTTAGCTACTCTGTGTTTAAGAGAAAGCTTCAGAGTCTCTTCTGACATCCATTTTGGTCTTTTCTTTCTTTCCTGTCTTTTTAGTGACCTCTTGTTTCTTCATGTGTAATGTTCTTGATGTTATTCCACAACTCATCTGGTCTTCAGTCCTTACTGTTCTATGTGTCAAAGCTATTCTTGAGATGGTCTCTAAATTCAGATAGGGTATACTCAAGGTTGTACTTTTGCTCTTGTTGACTTGTAATTTTCTTCAACTTCAACTTGAGCTTGCATATGAGAAATTGATGGTCTGTTCCACAGTCGGCCCCTGGCCTTGTTCTGAATGATGATATTGAGGTTTCCCATTGTCTTCTTCCACAGATGTACTCAATTTGATTCCTGCGTATTCCATCTGAAGAGCTCCACGTGTATAGCTGCTGTTTACGTTGTTGAAAAAAGGTATTTGCAGTGAAGAAGTCGTTCATCTTGCAAAATTCTATCATGTGATCTCTGGTGTTGTTTTTATCACCAAGGTCATATTTTCCAACTACCAATTATTCTTTGCTTCTGACTTTCACGTTCCAGTTGCCAGTAATTATCAATGCAACTTGATTGCATGTTTGATCAATTTTGGACTGCTGAAGTTGGTAAAAAAAAATCTTTAATTTCTTCACCTTTGGCCTTAGTGGTTGGTGCTTAAATTTGAATAATAGTCATTTTAACTGGCTGTCCTTGTAGGTGTATGGGTATTATCCCATCACTGATAGCATTGTACTTCAGGAGAGATCTTGAAATGTTCTTTTTGACAATGAACATAATGCCATTCCTCTTTAATTTTTCATTTCTGGTATAGTAGAACATATGATTGTTTCAGAATGGCCAGTACCAGTCCATTTCAACTCACTAATGCCTAGGATATGAATGTTTATGTGTTCCATTTCATTTTTTATGACTGCCAATTTTCTTAGATTCATACTTCATAATTCTATTTTCCAGTTATTAATTGATGTTTGCAGCCGCTTCTTCTCGTTTTGAGTCATGATACATCAAAAATCTTGATTTCATCTGCTTCATTAAGTTTGATTCTACTTTGAGGGCACAGTTATTTGCCAGTGGTATTTTGAGTGCCTTCCAAGGTGAGGGGCTCATCTTCCAGCACTATATCAGAAATGTTCTGTAGCTATTCGCAAGGTTTTCACTGGCCTTTTTTTTTTTTAAGAATTTTTATTGTGCTTTAACTGAAAGTTTACAAATCAGGTCAGTCTCTCACACAAAAACCCATATACACTTTGCTACACACTCCCAATTGCTCTCCCCTAATGAGACAGCCCGCTCTCTCCCTCCACTCTCTCTTTCCGTGTCCTTTTCACCAGCTTATCACCCCCTCCACCCTCTCATCTCCCCTCCAGGCAGGAGATGCCAACACAGTCTCAAGTGTCCACCTGATCCAAGAAGCTCACTCCTCACCAGAATCCTTCTCCAACCCATTGTCCAGTCCAATCCATGTCTGAAGAGCTGGCTTCGGGAATGATTCCTGTCCTGGGCCAACAGAAGGTCTAGGGGCCATGACCACCGGGGACCTTCCAGTCTCAGTCAGACCATTATAAGAATTTGGGATCTGCATCCCACTGCTCTCCTGCTCCCTCGGGGGTTCTCTGTTGTGTTCCCCGTCAGGGCTGTCATCGGTTGTAGCCAGGCACCATCTAGTTCTTCTGGTCTCGGGATGATGCAGTCACTAGTTCGTGTGGCCCTTTCTGTCTCTTGGGCTCATAATCACCTTGTGTCCTTGGTGTTCTTCATGCTCCTTTGATCCAGGTGGGTTGAGACCAATTGATGCATCTTAGATGGCTGCTTGCTAATGTTTAAGACCCCAGATGCCACTCTTCAAAGTGGGATGCAGAATGTTTTCTTAATAGATTTTATTATGTCAATTGACTTAGATGTTCCCTGAAACCATGGTCCCCAGACCCCTGACCCCGCTACGCTGGCCTTTGAAGCATTCAGTTTATTCAGGAAACTTCTTTGCTTTTGGTTTAGTCCAATTGTGCTGACCTCCCCTGTATTGCGTGTTGTCTTTCCCTTCACCTAAAGTAGTTCTTATCTACTATCTAATTAGTGAATACCCCTCCCCAACCCTCCCTCCCTCCCCCCTCTCGTAACCACAAAAGAATGTCTTCTTCTCAGTTTAACCTATTTCTCAAGTTCTTATAATAGTGGTCTTATACAATATTTGTCCTTTTGCAACCGACTAATTTCACTCAGCATAATGCCTTCCAGGTTCCTCCATGTTATGAAATGTTTCACAGATTCCTCATGGTTCTTCATCGATGCATAGTATTCCATTGTGTGAATATACCATAATTTATTTATCCATTCATCCGTTGATGGGCACCTTGGTTGCTCCCATCTTTTTGCTATTGTAAACAGTGCTGCAATAAACATGGATGTGTATATATCCATTCGTGTAAAGGCTCTTATTTCTGTAGGATATATTCCAAGGAGTGGGATTGCTGGATCATATGGTAGTTCTATTTCTAGCTTTTTAAGAAAGTGCCAAATCGATTTCCAAAGTGGTTGTACCATTTGACATTCCCACAGCAGTGTAGAAGTGTTCCAAACTCTCCACAGCGTCTCCAACATTTATTCTTTTGTGTTTTTTGGATTAATGCCAACCTCGTTGGAGTGAGATGAAATGTCATTGTAGTTTTGATCTGCATTTCTCTAATGGCTAATGATCGTGAACATTTCCTCATATATCTGTTAGCTATCTGAATGTCTTCTTTAGTGAAGTGTCTATTCATGTCTTTTGCCCATTTTTTAATTGGGTTATTTGTCTTTTTACAGTTGAGTTTTTGCAGTATCATGTAGATTTTAGAGATAAGGTGCCGATCAGAAATGTCATAGCTAAAAACTTTTTCCCAATCTGTAGGTAGTCTTTTTACTATTTTGGTGAAGTCTTTGGATGAGCATAGGTGTTCGATTTTTAGGAGCTCCCAGTTATCTAGTTTTTCTTCTGCATCATTAGTAATGTTTTGTATACTGTTTATGCCATGTATTAGGGCTCCTAACATTGTCCCTATTTTTTCTTCCATGATCTTTATTGTTTTAGATTTCATATTTAGGTCTTTGATCCATTTTGAGTTCATTTTTGTGCATGATGTGAGGTATGGGTCTTGTTTCATTTTTTTTGCAAATGGATATCCAGTTATGCCAGCACCATTTGTTAAAAAGACTGTCTTTTCCCCATTTAACTGTTTTGGGGCCTTTGTGAAATATCAACTGCTCATATGTGGATGGATTTATGTCTGGATTCTCAATTCTGTTCCACTGGTCCATGTATCTGTGGTTGTACCAGGACCAGGCTGTTTTGACTACTGTGGTGGCATAATAGGTTCTAAAATCAGGTAAAGTAAGGCCTCCCACTTTGTTCTTCTTTTTCAGTAATGCCTTATTTATCTGGGGCCTCTTTCCCTTCCATATGAAATTGGTGATTTGTTTCTCCATCTCATTAAAGAATGTCCTTGGGATTTGGATCAGAATTGCATTAAATGTATAGACCGCTTTTGGCAGAAAAGACATTTTTTATAATGTTAAGTTTTCCTATCCATGAGCAAGGTATGTTCTTCCACTTAATGTAAGTCTCTTTTGGTTTCTTGCAGAAGTGTACTGTAGTTTTCTTTGTATAAGTCTTTTACTTCTCTGGTAAGATTTATTCCTTTTTTTTTTTTATATTTTATCTTCTTGGGGGCTACTGTAAATGGCATTGATTTGGTGATTTCCTCTTGGTGTAGAGGAATCCAACCGATTTTTGTTTGTTTATCTTGTATCCTGATACTCTGCTGAACTCTTCTATTAGTTTCAGTAGTTTTCTGGAGGATTCCTTAGGGTTTTCTGTGTATAAGACCACGTCATCTGCAAATAGAGATACTTTTACTCCTTCCTTCCCAATCTGGATGCCCTTCATTTCTTTATCTAGACTAATTTCTCTGGCTAGGACTTCCAGCACAATGTTGAATAAGAGCGGTGATATGGGGCATCCTTGTCTGGTCCCTGATCTCAGAGGGAATGTTTTCAGGCTCTCTCCATTTAGGGTGATGTTGGCTGTTGGCTTTGTATAAATGCCCTTTATTATCTTGAGAAATTTTCCTTCTATTCCTATTTTGCTGAGTTTTTATCATGAATGAGTGTTGAACTTTGTGAAATGCCTTTTCTGCATCAATTGATAAAATCATGTGACTCTTGTCTTTCGTTTTATTTCTGTGGTGGATTACATTAATCGTTTTTCTAGTGTTGAACCATCCCTACATATCTGATATGTATCCCACTTGGTCATGGTGAATTATTATTATTATTATTTTGATATGTTGTTGAATTCTATTGGCTAGAATTTTGTTGAGGATTTTTGCATCTACATTCTTGAGGGATATAGGTCTATAATTTTCTTTTCTTGTGGTGTCTTTACCTGGTTTTGGTATCAGGGATATGGTGGCTTCATAGAATGAGTTTGGTAGTAATCCATCCTTTTCTATGCTCTGAAATACCTTTAGTAGTAGTGGTGTTAACTCTTCTCTGAAAGTTTGGTAGAACTCTGCAGTGAAGCCGTCCGGACCAGGGCTTTTTTTGGTGGGAGTTTTTTGATTACCTTTTCAATCTCTTCTTTTGTTATAGGTCTATTTAGTTGTTCTACCTCTGTTTGTGTTAGTTTAAGTAGGTAGTGTGTTTCTAGGAGTTCATGCATTTCTTCCAGGTTTTCAAATTTATTTGAGTATAGTTTTTCATAGTAATCTGATATGATTCTTTTAATTTCTGTTGGGTTTGTTGTAATATCGCCCATCTCATTTCTTATTTGGACTATTTGCTTCCTCTCCTGTTTTTCTTTTTTCAGTTTGGCCAATGGTTTATCAATTTTGTGGAGTTTGTCGAAAAACCAGCTTTTGATCTTGTTAATTCTTTCAATTGTTTTTCTGTTTTCACTGGCTTTTTTTTTTTTTCAGAAGTAGGCTGGCAGGTCCTTTGTCCTATTCTGTCATAATGGCCATTTTCTTCGAGACACCATTCATTGTTTCTAGGTGTTTTTGGCTCCCAACTCTGTTTTGAGTCTTTGCTCTGCAATTTTTAGGACTGCTTTTCTAGTTTTTGAACAGTAAGTAATGTGTTTGCAATAAGGAGTAATGCATTGCTGTGGTACTTTTCAAGAGCCTCAAACTCCTTTAAGTTATTCTTACTCTATATTCAATCTTAAGGCCGAATCATTGCTTCCAGGTATAGCAGCTGGAATGTACTCCTTTGAGCAGGTCTGCAATATTCCAGGGAAACTGTTTCTGTTTTTAGCTGTTAATACTGCATATATATATGTATGTATATATATATATATATATATAAAAAAAAAATTTTTTTATATATATATATATACATACATATATATATGCAGTATTAACGTGTGTGTATATATATATATATATATATATAAAATGAAGAGTTCATAGAGTGGCAATTTTCCTTAAATTCAAAATCCTTTAGATTTATTTGTGTTTTAAGTACTGCTTGAAAAATGCATACTAGTGATAATTTCCCTAAGATAATCCCTTGGCTTTATGTATTTGGGCTGTCAGTACTGCTTTTGCAGTAATGAAGAATGCATTGTAGTGATAATTTTCCTGAGACTCACATTTCTTTGGTTTTACTCATTTGGGAAAGAGGCTTGACCTAGGCAATCTTCTCCCCTTCTGTATTCTCATGTTTGCTTGGAAGTATGCTATAGTTATTATCCAAGTTTTGTGGGACCAACATCTAATTTTTTTCTGGTACTGCCCTCTGTTTTAGACATGGCAAAGAGATCTAGAGACACCCCAGCAACTTCCAGACTATTTTTTGTCCTCTTCCTGACAATGAGGAAAACTCCAATGAGAATTAATTTAGTATTTATGGTGTAACTTCTTCCCAAGTGGCTTCTGTAGTGTGGAGCTCTAGCAATCGTATACAGGGACTTCTTAGTCAGCTCCTGTGGCTTTCCCTTTAGGTCCACTTCTGGTCTTTTTTATGTTCTGATTGGCACCAGGGAAATTCGTGCTCCTTGCATTTCCATCCGTTATTATTCTGTCTCCCTATGTTCTACTGAACTGAAAATCAGCAATCCAATTCCCTAACACAAATAACCTCTTATATTCTACTTCAATTTCTACCCTCCCTTCCACTACCACACACACAGTGTTGCTTAAATTTTTTATGCATATATGACCCTCTCACCACCCCTTTCATTATCAAGGCTGTGTGTTCATGAAGCTTTTCTTATGTACTTATTCAAACCAGTTTTCATCAGTAAATATCACATTTTTTCGTACTGAAGTAAGGTTGAATTTATAAAACATGCCCCTTCAGGATTTAATTGCTATTAAGCATGATATGTATTATTTGGATTCTTTATTGCGTTGGATACATATTCATAAAATATTGTTCAGTAGGGAAACACTATTATAGTGTTTTTTTGGGGGGTTAAAAATGCCTTTATGAGGAAGAGATTACAAAAAACAATGGGAAATACCACATTGAGATGGAAGGAACCATGTGTGAACTATATATTAAGTAAATTATGTTACACATTGTTTTTCAAATAACGTACACCAGAAGAAAACCTACCAAGTCTTTGTACATTTTCTATTACTATACTCTAGAGAGGTCTGTCTAGTAAAAGCCTTTGCATACCACTGTGGGTGGGCGGGGCACCTGAAAGACTGAGGTCAGTTTATCTTGGAAACACCATGGGGAAGAACAACCTTGGTTGGGTCCAGGCTACAGTAGGGTATGAAGAATTACGTAGGTCACTGTAAAGTGACACATTTTCAGCAGCATGAAGACTATAAATACATCTTTTACATCAAGGCATATGTGTACACACACATAAACATATATACATACATATAAAAATATCTGCCCCAACCAGATACAGAAAGTGTTTAAATTTTCTTTTACACACGGGCATATACAATATGTTCAAAAAGTCTACACTATAAAAAGACACAATAGTAAGAAGGGCTTTTTCTCAGGGGTATTATGGGTAATTTTTCTTTCTTTCTTTCTTTTTTGCCTACCTTCATTATCTAATTTTCTACAAAGATACATTTATAACAAAAAAACTTAACATTTAAAAAATCTAATAAAAATAATGTAAAGAAAACAATATATCATTCTTTAGATGCTTAAGTTACTAATTTGGAGAAAGATTAATCTTACTCTTCCTGTATTTCTCTTTTCTAATAATTCCTCACAATTCTCCCTAGTAATGAACAGGCCTGAAGCAAATAGTGAAAATATCAAGTACTCCAGACTCTAAAAATTTACAAACCACTTAAAAGGGAAGATTTTGTTTTCTTCTTTTTGATGTACTCTATATATATATGTGTGTGTGTGCACACACGTGTGTGTGTTAGCAGAACTAATGTTTAAGCACATTTGCACAGTAATTCCTTATGTAGGGCATGGTTTCCTTTCCTCTACGTTGTGGGAACATCTTTTAAGGTGTGCCACAGCACATCTGAAATTTTACAAATGTGCCATTGAATAAAAAATGTTGAGTAGTCCTGAAATGTCAACTGCGTTTTAGCAACATGTTTGTAGATAAATTTTGTAGAACCAGTTCAAAAGTCTACTGAAACCGTGATTTACTTTGGATATTTTCACATTTTTCTATCTACAGATCTCATTACTTAATCATAGGAAAAAAATGAAATTGCTGTGACATGATCTGTAATTTATAAAACTTTTGAGGATTATCTTTTGCCTTTTAATTACCTAAGAATTCAGAAATGACTTTCTAGAAAGAGAACTTAAGGGAACAGATTTGTCATTTCTGAGGTTTTACTGTTTCTAGTGAATTTGTGTTTAGTTTCTTTGAAAATCTGTATTTGGTGTTTCTTAAACTTTGGGTTCCTTATCCATGCTCTTAAGTTCCCTTGCTATTTAAAGATAAATTATTCATTAGTTGTTGCAATGGGGGAAAATGAGAGCTTTGAAAATGGAAATTCTGAGATAACACGCACACAAAAAAATTTTCACATCAAATAATTTATTAAAACTGCTAAGCCCCAAAACCCAAACCCACTGCCATGGAGATGATACCCACTCATAGTGACCCTATAGAACAGAGCAGAACTGCCCCATAGGGTTTCCAAGGCTGTAATCTTTATGAAGAGCCTTGGCAGCCCAGTGGTTAAGAGCTACGGCTGCTAACCAAAAGGTTGACAGTTCAGTTCCACCAGCTGTTCCTTGGAAATCATATGGGGCAGTTCTACTCTGCCCTATAGGGTCACTATGAGTCAGAATCAATTTGATGGCAGTGGATTTGGTTTGCAATCTTTAAAAAAAGCAGACTGCCATATCTTTCTCCCTAGGTTCAAACCACTGGTTAGCAGCCAAGCACTTTAACCACTGTGCCACCAGGGCTCCTTGTTTAGAACTGCCGACCTTATGAGAACTGTTACTAAGTAAAAAATAAATATTTGACATGAAATACACTTTAGGCTGTGTCCATGGAACAAAGCACCTTGAAGAAAAGTGTGCAATTTTTATTTTTGCTTAGATGACATCAGTTGTATTTTTTTTTAATATGGCACCTTGGTGTTTGGAAATATCCAGATAGTTGGCTTATATTTTATTCAGCAATGGAACTTTAGTATTATTCAGACGGCTACCCTTCTTTCTTGCCTATGCTTGCCATCTGCTGGAAGTACAAATTTATTTTGAATGTGTGTGTGTCAGTTGTATTAAGTCAGCTCCAACTCATGGCAACCCTCCATGTACAACAGAAGGAAACATTGTGTGGTCCTGCATGATCCCCACAATTCCAGCGTGTTCAAGTCCATTGTTGCAGCCACTGTACCAATCCATCTCACCTAGGGTCTCCCTTGCCCTTGTTGGCCCTCTGCTTCACCAAATATGATGTCCTTCTCCAGAAATTGATCTCTTCTGATGATATATCCAAAACAAGCAAGTCAGACAATGTTCTGTTGTGATCCGTAAGGTTTTTATCAACTAATTTTTGGAAGTAGATCTTCAGACTTTTTTTCCTAGTCTGCGTTAATCTGGATGCTCTGCTAAAACCATGTATGACCCTGCTGGTACTTGAAATACAGGTGGCATAGCTTCCGGCATCACAGCAATATGCAAGTCACCACAGTATGACAAACTGACAGATGGGTGGTGGAATAATTTTGAATACTGACCAATAATTAGAGGCAGGGTAATTAGCAATGGGCCCAAATAATTCCCAAATAGTTTTATTAATTCTAAATTATCAAACTGTGCTTCTTTAAACTTTATCTTTATTTTGCTAATGGACAAGTGGTCTTATTTTTTTCCATGTTTTCAACACCAACCATGACTCCCTAATCTCTACCCTAGCCCTGACTTCACCCACACACATTTAAATTATTCTGTAAGATATCAGGTCTGTCTATCCCACATGTTAAAAATAGAACTCTTAGATAAGACCTAAAACTATAAAGATCATGAAAACAAACATAGGGACAAGGTTAGGGGCCCTAATTTATCACATAAATAGAATGTCAACCATAACTAAAGATGCACGAACTCCTGAAGATAAACTAGATGAATGGGACCTCCTGAATGTTAAATACTTATGCTCATCCAAAGACTGTATCAAGAGAGTAAAAAGAGAACCTTCAGACAGGGAAAAAAATCTTTGGCAACGATATATCTGATAAAGATATAATCTCTAAAATATACAGAAAACTTCAACAACTCAACAACAAAAAGACAAAAAACCCAATCATAAAATGGCCAAGGGGATGAACAGACACTTCACCAAAGAAGACATTCAGGCAGACAACAAATACATGAAAATATGCTGGCAATCATTAGCCATTACAGCGATGCAAATCAAAAACACAAAGAGATATCATCTCACCCCTGCAAGAATGGCACTGATCAAAAAACCAGAAAAATATAAATGTTGGTGAGGTTGGTGGGATATTGGCACTCCCATACACTACTGGTGGGAATATAAAATGATACAACCACTATGGGAAACAATTTGATGTTTCCTTAAAAAGCTAGAAATAGAAATACCATAGGATCCAGCAATCTCACTCCTAGGAATATATCCTAGAGAAATAAGAGCCTTCACATGAATAGACATATGCACACCCATATTCACTGTAGTATTATTCACAATAACAAAAAGATGGAAACAACCTAAGTGCCCATCAACAGATGAATGGATGCATAACACACAATGGAATATTACACAATGGTAAAGAACAATGATGAATCTGCGAAACATCTCACGACACGGATGAACCTGGGGGGCGTTATGCTGAGTGAAATAAATCAATCACAAAAAGACAAATATAGTATGAGATCACTATTATAAAAACTCAAGAAAAAGTTTACATGCAGAAAAAAAAAATCTTTTAAAGTTACCAAGTAGAGAAGAGGCAGGGTTGGGAAACCACTTACTAGATAGCAGACATGTGTTAACTTTGGTGAAGGGAAAGGCAATACACAATATAGGGGAAGTCAGCACAGCTTGCTAAGGCAAAGGAAGCCACCGAGAGACAGGAAAACCTGAGGAATGGAAACCGGGAACCCAGGGTGGGGGTAGGGGAGAGTGCTGACACATTGCAAGGATTGCAACAAATGTCATGAGACAATCTGTGTATAAACTTTTTGAATGGGAAACTAATATGTGCTGTGCACTTTCACCTAAAAGACAATAAAATGTTCAAAAAAATTGAACTTTTAAGACATTTTCCATTCCCACCCCTAGATTCCTAATCCTACTCCTTCTATACTTCTGGTCTTATCCAGTATCAAAATTCAATTTATTTCCAAATATTGTCAATAAAAATAACTCCCTAACTCATCCCCACTGAAATTGCTTGAATTCTAGAACTCCTCATTTCCTACTTAGACTATTGCAACAACCTTATAACTTGGTCTCCCTGGCTCTAATCCTTCTTTCTTCTAAACAATCGTCCACACTTCCAATAAAGAAATGTTTTCAAACACATATAGTTCAAAAATTATCTTGCAGATTACCCTATTATCATCTATATCATATATTGAAGTTATTTATTTTTACTTTTATGACTCCCACTAGATTCTAAGCTCTTTTAGGGCCCAGAGGTCATGTCTTATTTGTGATTGTGTCTCTATTGCCTGGCACTTAGTAGGTTCTCAGTAGTTTTTGTTCGAATAACTGAACAGGAAATACACTTCATGTCTACATGATTTTACATATATTATCCACCTTTCTGAAAAGATTTTCCTTCTCTTATTACTCCACTTTCTGCCTGTTTCACAATGGTCCATTCTCCTGTAATGTTCTTACTCTCCACTCCACCTAGATCGTTATTTTTCTTCAGCTATGACTTTAAACGTCATTCCATCAGACAATTTTTCTGATTATCCAGTCCAAAGTAGTCCCTGCTGCACCACAAGCCTTTCTCATAAGACCTTGTTCTTTTTTAAAATAACTCACAATTTCTAATTTAAGTATTCATTTTTAGATTTTTTAAAAATTGCTGTCTTCTTCCAATAGACTGTAAACTCCATAAGAGCAGGACTCATAATTTGTTCACAAATGTATCATTACCACTCAGCACACTACTTGGAACACACTAAGTGCTCTCAAATAAATATATATGTTCTATAATAAATGTAAGTATGATTTGAAAAAAGAATAAAAGCAGTTCTAGCCTTGAGACCAATTGTGTATATGTTTCAGCTTAATCTATTAAATATGGTAACTACGCCTTAGACTACTTTGTGTCTAAGGAAATGTTACGTCCCCACAAGGTAATAAGTTACTATTTTCGTCCTCTTGCACTTGTTATCTGTTTTACTCTGTTACACCTGAGAAACCCTGGAAAAGAAAGGTGTGGGTGCGAGTGAGGCCAGAGTACTGAGCTTTGAAAAGATTATTTTCCTGAAGTAATGAACCAGTTAACATCGAGTTGATTCTGACTCATGGCAACCCCATATGCGTCAGAATAGAACCGTTCTCTATAGGGTTCTAATGACTAATTTTTTCAGAAGTAAATAACCAGGCCTTTCTTCTGAGGCACATCTGAGTGGACTCGAACCTCCATCCTTTCAATTACCAGTCATGCGTATCGACTGTTTGCACAAAAAGAAATGATGAAGATCATCTAAGAAAAAAGGATAGGACATTAACTTAGATGGCTGGAAGTCAAGATTTCTTGAAAAGCAGTTACAGAACAGGAAGGGAATGCATGGCACTGAGGCAATACTGCCCCAGGGTCAGGTTAAACAGAAGAACCATTCTATGAGAGAACAGGAATCTGTCCAAAATAGATCACCTAGGCCTCATGCTTTAACATATGAATGACAGTCATACAAACATTTGCTTCTCATATGCACCAATGATCGAGTTAAAATAAATTTTGTTCTTACTGTTCCCTTCTGAAATGTCAAAATAGTCTACCTGCTATCATAGCATAAAAGCGTAGAGTCTCAGAACACTTTTGTATCATCTTAATGGCAAGGCACAAGATCATAATCAGTATACTGAAGGTAAACTTGCCACAAACACAGCAGATACACAGCAGGAAGGTACTCACTTTCAGGCTGTGTATGATGTTATTATAGATTGATATTTTAGCTTTAAGTTTTAATGTTATTCTTTGTACTCTGTTTGAAGCTATCCTGGAAACCCCAGTTAATCTTGCCAATCAATTTAGTGAATGATTTCATTGGCTCCAGTGAAAATCCAACCAGGAGGTCGCTCTTTCAGTAAATACTAATAACTCTCCAGAAATGAACAGTACTCTTCTATGGTGACTTTATTATTTGCTCTTATTGAAAGTGTTGATATAAAGTAAATGTGTAGCCAAAAGTACTATTTTTTTTTATTGTGAATTTTAAAACCAGTCAGCAAAATAATGCTGGTACATGGAAACAGTGCTTGTCTAATTGAGTGTTCTGTTCAGTTGAGAAATATCTTTTCCCAATCTGATCTGGATTTCACCACCAGGGCACCCAAAATCAAGAGAACTTGGGGGTTCATGAATAATACAGGATGAGTTCAAAACAGACAAGATATGCTCCTGTATATTTAAAGCTTAAACTCTAAATGGGAAGACAAATCAAAATTCAAGCATGCTAATCAGAAAACACAGAAAAGAGAGTGACTATTAAAATCAGGTTTTTAAATTTTGTCAGAATTACAGTTTGTGGAATCAGTCTCATTACATTGTAGTATATTACAGTTCTTAATAGTGTGATTGCAGGTATAGGGATTGAGAGGAGAGAAAGAAAGGGTCCTGTGAAGTATAATATTCAGGAAAGACTACCTTGAGCAGGTAAGATTTGTCCTGGCCCTGAGGATAATGGAGGTGGCAGTTGCTTGGATTAATGGAAAGGAAAGAGTAGGCATTTTGTTAGAAAGCCCCCTTGAGCAACATCTGTAGGGGATAGGGAGGAAACTGGCACAAGTGGGTGATGCAGAAAAGTGGGAGATAAGAATTTAGATGCTTTCAAAGAGGACATCTATCTCTGAATAAAGAATCATAGAGTACTTTTAAATTGGAGAGTACTCTAAGTTGTTAGATGTAGCATGTCTTGGGCCCCTGGTGTTAAGGCACATGGTTAATGGGATTCATTTTGAATTTGAATACAGTAATTATCCTTTCTTCTTTCCACAAGATTTTTTTTTACAGGCTTGCTGTTTGCTTGAGTGAGACTTTGATCACATTTCAAATTTCAGTTACCTCTTGAAAAAAATTTTTTTTTTCTTGAATACTCAAATTTCAAAACGGAAACCTAGAAGAAAACGTCAAGTATTCACCATGGAGATGTAGCTAGAATTTTTCTTAGGACCTGTGTCTTCCACTAGTCATATCTGAATTTTTGTATGATATTTTAAGACTAAGTAGTAACAGATAAAGCAATGAGAAATCCTAAAGTCTAAGGGCAGTTCAGAAACAGAAGCCATTATTTACCCTGTTGGGCGAGGGGTCAGAAGAGGGCGCCACAGTCTTTAGGAGCACTTCTCTTAAGCGAGTGCTAGCCCTTTAAATAGGAAGGTAGTCAGAAGGATGAAACCACATTATTATTGTTTTAAAATAATTATTGGGTGTTCCTGTATGGACAGTTACAGGAAATGTTTCCTCAGAAGATAGAAATAATCACACCTGAAACTTATTTCACTTGTTTTTGAAAGTGTCTACCTTTAACTCAAATTCTCAAGGCAATTAGTGTTTAAAGATAATCGAGCTCTAATCTACTTTTCTTTGTGCCTAGCTGATGGAGGAATAACAAAAGATTGGTTCTCAAACTTAATCATTTTTGCTATTTAAATCCAGAATGTCATAGATTAATGGAGTCTTAGAGATCATATCTAAGTCTCTTATTTGACAGAAAGATAAGTTGAGCCATGAGGATTCACACATCTGGATGTTAACAGAGGTGTGATGACATTCCAGGATTCCCGAAGTCTTCTGTGGGGCTATTTCCAATATAGGAAAGCATCAAGTCCAATAAAAAGTTATGTGTATGATAGCCATGTTAAAAAAAAGAATTGTCCTCATCAGTTAGCGATGCCTTTTAGAGCATTTATGGATGAAATTATGCTATGCGTGGGCAGTTCAATACAAAAAGATGTGCAACATGTTCTTAATTATCGAAGCTCAGTTATGGATATATGAGGGTTCATCACATTTATCTCTATTTTTTTGTATGCTTGAACAGCTCCATAATAAAGAATACCTTTTTTAAAATAATGTGTATTGGGGAAAGCTATGTAGCAAGAAATGAAACCATTAAGTATAATCTGTAAATTTTAATGATCCATGATCATGACCATGATCAAGAATTGCTTATAAAAGATGTCTAATATCAATAAAAGTTTAATAAATAGACACCTGCTAAAGAGAATATGCCTGTTTGTGATACTGTATACTGTCATGTACTAACATGAGCGCTTTTATTCTTAAGAGAAATATGATTAAGTTCACAGTTGTGGAGACTGTAACTAACATTTGTACTGTATTGCACCTGCCGGTCCCTTCAAATTTATCCAAGAAAACCAACAAACCAGAGTGGGGTGTGTATGTGAATGTGTGTGGCGGGGGGGCGGGGGAGGTAATTTCTCAATACAATTTGACTCTGCAACAATTGGTTTGGAAAAGCATTTCTAAAACAATTTGATCACTCTGTGCATCCAAAAGTTATTTTTCAAGGAGAGCCAATCAATTTAAAAAGCAATTCCTTGTAGTTTGTAGCTCATCAGACAGACCCAGGTGAGCATCAGTGAAATGAATCAAGGGAAGGGAAGTTGAAACTACGACTGCATATAACTACACCACGTTTTCGGGTAAGAGAAGACCCCTTTAAACACCTTCCAACAAGGACTACTTGTGCCTTTTGGTTGCAGGGTACCAATGACAACTACAAGCTTATGTAGCAAAAAGCTAACCTAACATAAAAAAGTTAACTAAATACATAAGCAAAAGCCCTTAAAGACTGAAATTCATAGGTGGGAGAGGCTCATGCTTTCCAAATCATTTTTTGGAACTGTTTTTCTGCTCCAGAAGACAAATAGGAGAATGACCAAGAATCACTTCCTACTTCATAAAATGCAATGTGCTTCTCACCTTTGATCAACCAAGGTACATAAGTATTTTGGCCTGAATGTGCTAACATTTAATCACATTGACACTGTTTTATCTCCAAAGGAAGCTGGGTTTCTGTTACTTTATCCTGAACTTTTGTTTAAATATTCATATTTTATAAATTCATGTGTGTGCTTCTTGGGGTATAAGGGACAAATTACAAGAAAGGCACTAGCCTGGTAACATACTGAACATTTGCAAACAGTAGTTTTTCTTGTTAAGGCTTGCTGTCTCTCCTTGAAGGAAGTTTCTGAGCAAACAATCTACATTTTGAAAACATCTTGAGAAAAACAACAAGAACAAAAAAAAAATCCAAATATGAGGAAGTAAAGGTCATCAGAAGCAAGAGGCTTTAGAAAACCTAGATTGTACAGGTGGCATAAACTTGTTGGAAAGTAGTACAAAGATGAATGAAGCCAGATGCCTGAAAGAGAGACAGATACCAGATCTTGGTTAGAGTTGAGTTGCCTATTGGGAGCCAGGTTTAGATTGGAGTTGATATGAAGGAATAGAGCCAAAACATGAAGTCTTGGCTAGGAAAAAAGCTAAAAAGAGATTGATGAACATAAGAATTTGATTTTTATTTTATAAAAACTTACCTAAATTTCTTAAATGGACTACTGCAATTTTAGTTTTAAAAATGGATATTCACTAAAAAAATACCTTGTGCAATAGTATGAACATTCTAAAGCAGGGGTGGGGGTAGGGTGTGAGAGAAAGAGAAGGGAACAAACTGGTGTCCATACAGAGGTATGGTATTTAGAAATAGAATTATATTGCCAGTAAGAAGGCCTGGGTTCTAACCCCAGTTCTGATGTTAACTCATTGTGTTACTGTAGGCAAATTCTTTCCCTCTCTGGACCTTGGTTTCCTAGTCTGCTTATTGAAGATGGTTATGCTAAATGGCCTTTCAGGCCTCTTCTAATTCTGCAATTCTAGTTAAGTTCATTTGGAATGATTTATTGCAAATTTTCTAGGTTTTGACTAATGCTCCTTTACAATGAATAGCAATAGAATTATTTTTCGTTTGGAATTTCTTGCTATCATCCAAATCATGTTGATGCTAAACACTGAACAACAATTCTCACTGCCTACGTTTGGAAATAAAAATGGAAAAAGGATAGGGAATTGAGCTGACCGTATACTAAAACCAGGAAAACACACTCTGGAAGTAGCAGATTTGGAGAAACCTCTGGCATCAGCTCCTTTTCTTCATGTTCTAAGCTCTCCCCAGTTCATTAAGGTTTCCAGTTAAACCTTGTATTCCTGTCCTAGTTGACTCCTTTTGCTGTCTCTTTCATGGGCCCCTGAGATTTATGCAGCTGTTAGGGACATGATCAGTGTCTAGATTCCCCTTCTGTATGTAGAGACTGAGGCTTTGCACATCTGAAGCCATCTATACAAAGATTTGTTTCTTGGCTCAATTCTAGCAATGTCCTGTCCCATATTTCAGTTCTTCTCTTTGACCCTTTTACTGTTACCTCAGCGCCTCCCATAAGATACCAGTAAATTTACGAAGAAATGCCAACATACTAAAACTCAAACATATCTCTTCTTTCAAAGGGCCATTTAATGTGGGTCTTGTGTCTATGGAGTATATTAAAAAAAGATGTTATCTTCCCTAGATAGTGAGACATCCCTTTGACCAAATTAATATCAGTTTTGGCACAGCCTTGCCTACAACAGGGAAAGAAAACTTTTTTTATATATATTCCATAGACACAAGGCAGATTTAGACGTGAACCTTTTTTCCACAAGTGGAAAAAGACATGTGGATAAATATTTTATTTTAATATGTATTTATTTGCTTATTTATAATGTAATACAATATATTTTTTTACAATGACCATCTCTTTATGTTAGGTGTAACTTGTTTTACAAGCATGTAGTAATATACTGTTTCCCTTTAAAAGTTAAATAATGTTAAATAAAATTAAATTTGAGTAAAATATAGTAGTATGGCACAGTGGTTAAGAGCTTGGCTGCTACCCAAAGGTGGGCATTTTGAATCCTTTAGCCGCTCCTTAGAAACCCTATCCAGGCAGTTCTACTCTGTCCTATAGTGTCGCTATGAGTCAGAATCAATTCGACAGCACAGAACAACAATAATATATGTTAAAACCAAAACCCAGCGCCGTCGAGTTGATTCCAACTCATAGTGCCTCTATAGAAACCCTATAGGACAGAGTAGAACTGCCCACATAGAGTTTCCAAGGAGTGCCTGGTGGATTCGAACTGCCATCCCTCTGGTTAGCGGCGGTAGCATTTAACCTCTAAGCCACCAGAGTTTCCACAGTATATGTTAAGTGGTGATAAACGGATATGTAAAAACTCATTCGAGAAGCACAAGAATGATGAAATTTGAGAAACACAAGACCGGGTAACTTCAAGATTGCCATCAGCCTTAAGATTCTATGATTTCATCAATGGCCACTAAAATGAAAATTAAATGAAGTTAGTTTCTCTCCACTTCCTTATTCACCTCTCTTCACTCAGAGTCATGTGTTTTAATTTTGGTGTCTGCTGAGGGCTCATTTGTTCCAAAAGCATCAGTTCTGCCTAGGTTATCTATGGCAAGAGCAATTCACCTCCTAGATGCTTTTCTTACTACATGGTAACATTGTTTTTCTTGGAAATTACTACAAGTCTATAAACACATATTTTTTCAAAAGGTGTCAGAACAGCAAGAGAGACTAACTGTGCATCCTCGTCTCACCACAGACATTAATTAAAAGTTTCATCTGCAGCTGATGGTCAGAGTAAACCTCAAAAGACAGCCTAGATATTCAGGCTGTATGATTGTTTTACAAACTGGGATATAGGTTCTCTACCAGGGTGGGACATATGCATTGCAAATTACAAAGAGCTATTCGAGCCTTTGCAGCTCAGAAAAAAACCAAAAGAACAGGCTTAAGTCCCAAACAAAAGATTTGTTATGGTCACCATGAAAAGGCAATTTCAACTGCCTTTCAAAGGAAGCAGCATACCAGGATTAGGATCTTGGTGGATGGTGTTCCTAATCAAGGTCAAAGAAAGCCCCACACTGAAAGCCCTGAGGAAACCCCTTAGGGTTCATCCAAACCCAGCTACCTTTGGCTTCACTAAGGGTGAATGGAACCTTTAAACATCTTGCTCAGGAGTCTACCTTTTCAAGAAGATTTGGGTTTTTGCTAGCTCTTCAAACAATAGAAATTAATGAAGGTCCTGTATAAGTGGGTAGTGCCTACACCTCCATTAACTTCTTGAGTCTCACACAACCTAAGAAGGTAGGCAGAGTAGACATTATTATCCTCATTTTAGAGAAGTAGAAATTTAGAATTAGCAGGAGAGGCTCTCCTGATCCCCACTGTGTCAAAAATAGGCAGCATAATTATGGGCTAGAACCAAGGCATTTCAACCTCTTACAAGATCCTAGGTTCTACCTGGACTAGGTTATCACTAAAAGCATCAGTGTGAAAGAGTTTTAGAGGATGAGGCAAAGGTAAGATTGAGGGTTGTGAGCCTTCCCTTTAATGTTCAGATATCTCTTAAAAGGTGTGCACAGCCCAATAGTCCTGACATATACTGAGAGCTGAGTAGCCCTGGGGGAAGCTGCTCTGTTGCCCTGGTATAAACTGATGGAGAAAAGCCCTCTGAGGTTTATTTATATAGGCACAAACTTTGACCTAGCCAGTCTGAGACTACAACTGAATAGATTATTGCACACAGTCTTTTGTCTTCAGGTAACTAAACCTTAATTTTTCACTTTTGATATCATTTAATGTGGCAATAAATTCCTTCTAAGCATTGATAAAGCCATCAGGGCTTAGAATAGTATATTTTCAGTCATCTGTCTGTCTCTGATGAAGATAGATTTCAGGTTACCATTAGGAACCAAGGGGGAGAGAAGCTGAGATTTAGGCATCATCAGTGCAGAGGTAGTAGTTGAAATCATAAAAGTAGATATGCTTTCCCAGTGTAAGCAGGCAGGGTGAGAAGGGCAATGGGCCTGGGATGTAGCCTTGGGAAGAGCAATGTTTAACAGTTGGGCAGGGGGAGAGTTGTCCCAACAGAAGAACAAAAGAAAGTAGACATAGAGGCATGGAGATAATCAGGATGGTTGCTGGGTTAAGGAAACTAAGGGAGCAAAGTTTCAAAAAGTGGTGAACAGTGTCAAACACTTTAAAGAGTTGAAGGACAACAAGAACTTGAGAAAATACCACTTCATGTGTTGATTGGGAAATCACTTGTCACCTTCAAGAGAGTATTTTCATTACAAAATGGGGAAGCTGAGTTTTAAGATAAGGAAATGGGTGCAGTGGGTAAAAGTTACTTGTAGGAGAGTTTTAGGTGTGAAAAAAGACAGTAATAACAGAGATGTAGATTTTTTGAAACAGAATTGTTATGTTTAATGATAAATACTTCTTACCTTGAAAAACAAAACCATTGCAACTAATGTCACAAAAAAATGTGTATAAGTTTTTGTAAGAGAAATTAACTTGAGTATAAACTTTTACCTAAAAAAAAAAAACCACTGCCATCGAAAAGCACAATAAAAAAAATACAAAAAAAAGAAAAGGAAATGAAAAAACTGTTTTTCAAAGTTCACCAAACTAAGTATAAAATAAATTGAAATGATTAAGCTTCATATAATTTTTGTAAGCCCTGGTGGCACAGCAGTTAACAGCTACAGCTGCAAAACAAAAGGTCAGAGGTTCGAATCCACCAGCCGCTTCTTGGAAACACTATGGGGCTGTTCCGCTCTGTCCTATGGGGTCGCTATGAGTCAAAATCAACTCGACAGGAAGGGGTTTGGTTTGGTTTTGGTAGCATTTATATTTCTAAAGTAATAAAACCGAACTAAGAGTTTGGGGATGCCAAGTACATTATCAAGTCCTGGATTTTCTTTGGTCCTTTCAGTTCTGGCAACTCAGGCCTTCCTGTCCAGTCATTCCAAGACCAAAAGGAACTCTGACAGAGAAAATGCAGGTGCGAAAGGAGCCAGAATTCTCCACAGGAAACCCAAGTAGGAGAAACTTTTTAGGTTAAAAAAAAAAGTTGGTAAGGAGTCAACTCTAACTCACAGCAGCCACATGTGTGTCGTTGTGGAACTGTGCTCCACAGGGTTTTCAATGGCTAATTTTTCAGAAGCAGATTGACAGGCCTTTCTTCTGAGGCACTTCTGAGCTCATTAACAGTTTGCACTACAGGTCTTTTTAGGTAAATGCGAAAACTAAAGAACATTTACAACAATTAAAAATGTATATATATGTTTGCTCTGAAGCAAACAAGATCATCTAAAACAAAGAAAGAAAAAAGAAAAAAACAATGATAGATGAGGCAACAGGGTCATATAGCTTATAAAAAAACAACAAACAAGCAAACCCAGTGCCGTCGAGTCGATTCCGACTCATGACGACCCTATAGGACGGAGTAGAACTGCCCCATAGAGTTTCCAGGGAGCGCCTGGCGGATTCCAACTGCCGACCATTTGGTTAGCAGCTGTAGCATTTACCCACTACGCCACCAGGGTTTCCATAGCTTATATGTGTCTATATATAAGGGAGTCAGCAAAAACACACAAGTCTGTGCCTTTTGCATTTGGCAATAATCCACAGGAAAAGAGAAGTAAGAGCGTTGGCATTTTAGGGTGGCATGGGGCTGTATCTCCCAGCATACCTTTCCTCGTTTTCCACTGAGACTGAGCAGTGCCTCCCAGACCATTCCCTGACTCTGGGAAAAATCTTTTCATAGTTATGATGGTACCATTCTTTGAAACTTTTGAATTTTATAGCTATTTCCATCACTTCTTAAAGCCCCTCTATTTGACTCTATTTATAATTTTCAGTGAAAAAAGGTTACCCAGGGAAAGAAATTGATAAGTGCTAATGTGACTCGACTCAATGGCACTGGGTTTTTTTGGGCTAATAGGTTTAGGTGACTAAGAAGTCCAGAGACACAAATAGTCATTCTCAACTGTGTTCTAATATGTTAAATTATTTTATGAATTCATGACTTTGCATGTCTATGCATGCACAGTGTTTTTATTAATTTTATTTACGATATTTCCATAGCAGCTTCTCTTTTCGGTGTTCTGTGGTGGGAATCTCAAAATAGCAACCTGTTCATATGAGAACCCAGGGAAAGTCTGACTAACATTGTTGGCAAGCTCTCAAGTTCCCCTCCCATCTCACACCTTCCCCTTTCTCCTCCTTGTATTTCTCTTTTTTTTTTTTTTTCAGGTTTAATCCCTGAGTTGAATCATAGTATTTTAATACGTCAATTTCTATTCCTCTTCTAAGTGTGACTGAAATATGAATACAGTGAACCCCCTAACCAGGGTTGAAAATTCTTCATGGCCTGAGCAGTTAATCACATATTTCAACAACAGCAATGGGTAGTATTTGAGAATGTGAGGCATTCATTCAGAGCCTAAATTCAGCTTAGCTTGACTTTTATAAGTGGGGCCTCCAGAGATTTCATGGCTTTTCTTCATTAGAAAACTATATGTGTTTCACATCACTAGTAATCCTCAAATGCAATTTATTGCACCTGTTTGTCGAAATTCATTTGCCACTCAAGCAGCTCAATACTTTCACTTGATGATCAAAATTTTAACCAGCTGTAAGTCACAAGTCTCAAATTTGAGTATTTTCAACAATTCTGCCACATGTTTACATCGTTGATGATATTTTAAATGGTGGTATTAGACAAAATAACTTTTGCATTGTTGCTTAGATAACTTCAACCTTATTACTTCACCTGAATATTCAAGGATCTCATGTGGTTACACATCTTCCTAGGAAATATTCTAAACACTCCATCTGGGAAATTTTTGTTCAGTAAGTACCCTTCTAGCCACTTTCATGTTTTACTTATCCTGAAGGCAAAACTGCTTGTTAATCAGGCCCCTAAATCTGTTCAACTGAGATCATAGCTCACCTACTAGGTCCTCAGCACCCAGAAGAAAGGACAGAAGGCCCCTGTGAGAAACAGAGATGTTCCTTTACCTCCTTTACTGAAGCCATAGCTCAACTCCATTTACTCAGATGTGCCTATTATCAAGCTTTTATGTTTAACCAACAGATCATACCACTTTTAATAGTCTCCCTTCTTCCCTCTGTCTTGGCCTCCATTTTAAATCCTATGAATAGATAAAAACAAGCAATGCCTCAATAACTTTCCATTTATCTCTACTACTCACAATGAAACAATGTAAAAAAACAATAAATAATAATAATAAAGTTGCCCCTTGGACAAAATCAACTTATTCCAACTTCTTTGTGCATAGCATCTGAAATTTAGATGAGTTTTAGGACTACGAGAATTGCCTATCTTTAACATTCTCTAGTTTCTTTGTCTTATTTGTGTTTCTACTGTATTTTTGTACGTGGATACTCAAAGCAAAAGGAGCCATGGTGGCGTAATAGTTAGGCCCTCAGTTTTGAAACAAAAGTCTTGCAGTTTGAACCTACCCAGAGGCTCTGAAAGAGAAAGACCTAACATTCTGCTCCTGTAAAGATTGCAGCATAGGAAACCCTATGGGGCATTTCTACTCTGTCATATGGGGTCACTACGAGTCAAAAATTGACTTGATAGCACCTAAAAACAACAACATTCAAAGGGAAACATCAGTATGTTTAGTTCACACATTTCCAGTGGTCCAGAGTTTACTTAGTGAGAATGATAACAACATTAAACTTCTATGGAAGGAGAATCTGGCAACATTTTGCTTGTCAAAGGTTTAATTTACATGTGGAAAATTGTGCCCATTTGTGGAGATTCAACTAGCTGGGAATAGCTTCCTTGAGCATAAAAGAGTAAGGAAAAAACTGACTGCACAGATTGATTTAATCTGTCTGTACCAAATAGTGATGTATAAACTAGCTCACCCATGAATACAAATATTACAATTAAAACCCAGTTCCTAAAAATTACAACAGAAAGTGACGAATATCCAAATTCTCTTCATGAACCAGTCAATGGCCAAAGGTAATGGACCCTTGAAGATTTGGCTGGAATACTGTTGTCCGAAAATCATCCTGAACATGTCTTTTCTCTGTTTAAGGAAATGTAATCTAAGGCAAGATCTGAATCATGTACTGTTTTAAGAGTAAGGGACTAAGGGAGTGGAAGGAGCCCTGGTGGAGCAGTGGTTAAGAGTGTGGCTGCTAACCGAAAGGCTGGAGGTTTGAATCCCCCAGCCACTCCATGGGAGAAAGATGTGACAGTCTGCTTCTGTAAAGATCACAGCCTTGGAAACCCTATGGGGCAGTTCTACTCTGTCCTATAGGCCCATTGTGACTAGGAATCAATTTTACACCAAAGAGTTTTTTTTTTTTTTTTTTTTATTAAGGGAGAGAAAGAGTCTCTGCTGAGTTCATTTCCAAGAGTTCATTCTGTCATTAAATAGCAGTTACTTTCAAGTCACACATCCCTCCCCACCAAAAATATCTCCATCACCTAAATTTCTACCCACTCACCCACTGACATAGAACAGTAACTCACAAAATGATCTGAATGTTTGGAAAAGGGTAAGGATGGGCCAACACTCACTTTTTCCTACTGGACTCAGAATGCTTCTTTCCATTTGCTAACTATAATGCTTAAGAGCACAGACTTTGGTACCAGACTGCTTGTGGTCAAATACGACTCTTTTATTAGCAGTACGACTTTTAGCAAACTATTTAACACCTCTGTGCCTTGATTTCCTCATCTGTAAAATGAAATGATAATAGAACTTTTCTCATAGGATTGTTGTGATGATTATACAAATGGAAAAAAAATGTTTGCTATCACAATTTTAAGACATAGAATTCCTCATCAAGTCCTCTTGGTAACCAAATTTCATCTAAGCCCAGACTATCTGTCTGGTTGGTTACAATGAACGTCAAAGCACTCCTCAATATGAGGCATGTTTTTATATGTGTTGTGTTCAAGTGAGATGTGCACAAGAAAGCCTGTTTTGTGTGCTGGGCATACTCGAAAGCTTCATATAGGAGTGAGTGAGTGTGTGTGTGCATGTGTGCTCTTTTAGCATGGCCATAACTGAAGTTCCTAGGCTGATTGACAAGTTTACCATTTATTTTTCAACAAGAGTAAAGGTGTAAGATGATTCTTATCCTTTTTTCTTTTTATGGAAACTTCTACTGTGCTGTTCCTTTCCCAGAATCTCAGAAGGCAAGTGTTTTTAAACTTAATTTAATTTTAATTCTTTAATCTGATTGTTGTTACTGTAAGTTCAAATTTAAACATAGCCTAGTGGGTTGTGAATGTCAATAGCTTTACTTATTTATTTTAGGTTTCCTTCAGGGCCCACAAAGATTCCCATACCTCAGCACCTTATCCTGTGGGCCCTCAGGGACCCACAGCTCTGTTTTAGACAGAGAAGAAATGCTTGTGCTTTCATTTTGCACTTGTGAAATAGCTAAGCACCAGGCACTCTTGCCCCTCCCCCCCCACAAGACTAGGGCAATAAACAGCCTCTCCTCTTTTTTTGTCTGGTTTTGCCTAGTTTCATATGGATCAAATGGTGGTTTTTTTAGCTTTGAAATTTTTAAGGGTCTTTCAGGTAATGTCACATTACTTTTTTTTTCAACCCTCCTATCCTGTTGCACACATAGAGGAAGGTAGATAAGCCGTGCCTGTTATACACATGGCGAAACAGTTCACAGCTGCAGCTGCTACAACCAAGGCTTGTATTCTTGTTTGAATGTGGTTAATCTGAGAAACTGAACTGTGGGTGTCTATGGAAACAGCCGCTCAAGTGATTATGAGATGAGGCATAACGAAACCAACTTGTAAAGGGGGTGTGCTAACACCAGCCTCCTCCAGAAGTAACAAATGATAAAACTTTGGGCTTGTTAAATGACAATTGGTATTAGTAGGGTCACCTTCAAATTTTCCTTCAAACAGACTCAGCTGCTGAGCTGTTGCCTTTCCCTTGGTTGAGAAGCATTCAGGAATGTCGGGGTGGTTCTCAGTACTGAGGTTTATAAGCAAATTTGCAAAGCTGCAGACTCCCGCTACCTATTTTCACAAATGCACAATCCCTCTTATCATTGTCCTTTATAAATGTGGCCCCAGCTTCTTTGGTGGAGCAATGAGGCTTTGATAGTGGGTCATTAAATAGGATGCAAAGAGTGTTAAAATTGCAGTTAGGAACTTGTTCTAATATCTTCGTTCAGCCAATTATCAGCAGTGGCTAAAAAGGCTCTACAGCTTATGACTAAGAGCAGGCTCTGGAAGTCAGATTGCCTGAGCTCTTAATCCCAACTCTACACTTTAGTAGTTGTATAAACTTGAGAAATTTACTGAATATCTTTTTTCTCTCAATTTCCTCATATATAAAATGGCTATAATAATAGGTCATATATCTCACAGGATCATATGCAAATTTAATGAAATTTTGCATATAACTTGTTCAATGTAAGATAGTAATATTTTAATAAATTTAAAATAGCACTACCACCGTAATCATCATTGTGACCCTTATACTCCCCATCATGTTTTCTCCTTTTCAAAATGGGCAACTGAGAGCTTGACATAACTGATGCCATGATGAATCTATGTTTTTCCCCTTCCTCTGCCTGCTTTCTCCTTTCCATGTACCTTTGTTAATGACTTTGTTTTGATCTGATATAAATAACTTTGTTCTTTGTTTTGATCTGAATCTAATAACTTTGTTTTGTTTGTGGACCACCTGTGACTTATGACTCCCACATGGAGATTAGAGCCCAGGTGTCTGACATGTATATCTTTGGCCTGATAAAGAGATGTTTGGTTTGTATCTCTTTAGTTTGTTAAAGAGTCTCTTGTCACTATCTTGTGATGAATAACTCCTTTGGCCATGCCATTTGATACTTCTACCCTTGTAAAAATTCTATATAAGCTCTAATGTAAACTAGCTTTTTGGGACTCCATAGAGACAGTCTGCGTTACCGTCAGATTGCCGATAGTGTACATCTCCTAAATAAACTCTCGCTGTTTCTGACTTCGAGTACGTTTCATTGGCTCAACTGCTCCAGGACATGAACCCTAATCAGGCAACATCATCATCATCATCATTATTTCTGTATTACTACTCAGGGAAAACCAAATGACCTTGCTTATCCTTTGTAAACTTCTAAAAATTGACAATCATGACCTAGGGGTGTTGAGGAGATGCCAAAATTGAATAATTCTGAGCAAATAGGGCAGTCTCTGAAGTGACACATGGATTGAAGGGTGATAATAATTGTATTATTGGTAGTTATCAAATATAGAAGCTAGCAAGTGACTACACGCCCCATTTGAGGCCCCTTTTGTATAGTGAAGTCAAGTCTAAAAGTGAAAAGACAAGCACTTATCTTCTAGCTGTTTCTCAGTAAATTTATCTTAGTTTTCCCCTTCCCTGGCATTTTTTCAGTGATTCTTGTTTACAAGCTCACTAAATTCCAGAAATTGTGATGCCTTCAGAATATCAGCTCAGTTATCCCAGGGCATACAGAACATAGCTAACAGATCTTTATGTTCATACCATAATATACTATCAGAGATAATTCTGGGATGGATTGTTCTTCAAGTCCTTTGATTAGTTGAGTCCCCACATTTTCTGTGGGATCTCCAAGGAGTTGAAAAACTTGTATTTCTCTTCTAGGTTGTCCTATTAATACAAATTTAGCTTTGCTCTGTAGGTACTTCTTTACCAGACCAGTCAAGTGACAGTTGCAAAGACACTGCAGTTAAAATCCAGAAGGGTGGGGTTTGAAGCTTTTCATTTTTTTCTTTTTCTTTGTTTGTTTGTAATATACTTGTCAGAACCAGAAGGGCTGGGGGCAGGGGAGTGAGCAGCAGGGGAGGTATTTCGATATTTAACATAAGTAGATCTTCAGTTGCTCTTGTTGCTCAAAGCTCCTGAAAAATGACACCTACCATCATCATGATTACTTTGGAGCCTTACATAAGGTTTTCACTGTCAAACTGGACATCACTTGCCACCATTTCATATTATCCAACCCTTTGCATCTCTCCAGCAGAGGGGGCCAGTGACTGTACTCTATGGTTCTTTAGAAGCCAGTGTCCATGGTGGGGTTTTTTGTCACTGTGTCATGCCCGTGGAGTGCTTTCCTTAGAGGTCACTACATTTATTCCCATTCACAGGTGTTATCTGACAGAACACCTATATACACATTCATAAGCAGCTGAAAAGATATGTTGATAACCCTTATTAGGAAGAGATTATTTTCTAGCCCCAACATTTGCCTCTGCAGTATTTTGCTGGCTCCAGAGAAAACAAAGGACCTTGCATTTCCAGTTAAGACAGCTTCTGTAATGTTAGCTGTAATAATGACTGAGTTACATTTATCCCTTAAACCCTCACCTCCATCACCCCATACACTCATAGCTGATTTCAATAAAATGCCAAAACTTCTAGTCATGTCTTAAAGAAGTGAGATGACTAATAATGTCTTGCACTTGGATGAAGATTTTGATATCTTTCTAAAAGGGATGCTTACATATAATACACATACTGTCTCAACAAAAAGAAGAGCAAGTATTTTTTAGATTATTTTACACAGTTGAAAAACTCAAACAAGTTTGGAGACTTGCCTAAGGTCACATAGCCAATAGTTTAAAAAAATGGAACTAGATACATTGAGAATAATTTCTACATCAAGTCAAGTCTCAGTGGCTTATTTAGCTCTGAAGATCAACTTGAAACCCTTTATGACTTAAGGAACAGATTCGTGAGAGAAAAGAAGGGGGCGAGGGAGAGAGAGACTGAATACGATGGAATGAAGAGTAAATAGATAAAATAAAACATAAAAAAAAGACAATCAAACCCATTGCTGTTGAGTTAATTTTGTCTCACAGCAACTCTATAGGACAGAATAGAACTGCCCAATAGGATTTCCAAGGAGCGGCTAGTGGATTCAAACTGCTGACCTTTCGATTAGCAGCCAAGCTCCTAACCACTGCACCACCAGGGCTCCTTAGTAAGTAATAAGAAAAGAAAAACACAGAAATAAAATAGCATATGCATTGGAGGGTTAGAAAACCTATGACCAAGACCTCAGAGCTCTCTCCCTGATCACAGGCTATCCTATTGACCAAGAGTCCTCACAAACCTAATACCCCTTATAGAGCTTTGTTTGTTTGCTTGTTTGTTTATTTATTTCCATAACAAGGAAAATTTCTTCAGAATATTTTCTATTTCAAAAAGTAAATAAAAGCCAATCTGTTTCATCTTCTTCAGTGGTGGGGAAATCCTACTTCCAGAAGCAGTTCTTCCCATTGTTAACAAACTGTTGGTAAATTCCGTATTATAAACTGAAATCCACTTCTGCCTAACTTTCACTTATTGATTCTATATTCTTCCTTCTCTTACTTCAGAGGATTTGCTTTCTCCCTTCTTCCACATAACAGCCATTCTTCTATCTGAAGATAGCAAGCATGATCTTCCCTCCTCTTCTCCAGCATCAACACTTTCACTCTAATTGTGTTTAATGATATTTATTCATCATTAGTTCTTTCACCTATTCTTCATTAACTATGTTTTTCAGCCTCTCACCATGTTGATCACCTTCCCCTAGATGCTTGAATTTAAGTCTGTTCTCAACTGTGACATCCAAAATGTGTCTGACCAACATGTAGTAGAACGAAAACACCACCTTCCTAATTCTGGAAAAAGTACATCTCAATATATCCTAGGACTTTTCTAGCTTTTATATAACCACATTAAACTGCAGGATTGTTGTGATGGTTAAGATTATGTGTCAGCTTGGCTGGGCCATGATTCTCAATGTTTATATGTGATCATCCCCATGATGGGATCTGCTGTGAGTAGCCAATCAGTTGAAAGAGAGTTTCCTCGGGCGTGTGACCTGCATCCAAATATAAGTGGATGTTCTGGCTTTTGCAGGCACTGGATCCTCCAGCTGCCCCCTTTTAGTCTGACCTCTGGTTCTTGGGACTGGAGCTAGCAGCTTACCTGCTGATCTTGGGATTCACTGATCTTCACAGCCTATGAACAAAAGCCCTGCTCTCCAACCTGCAGATCTTGGGTTCACCAGCCCCTGGAGTTCCATGAATCAGGAGAAGCCTCTATCCTGAACCACGGACTTGAGACATTCTAGCCTCTGCAATCACATGAGGGGTTTTCTTGATATAAATCTTTATATATATATATATATATAAGATTTACTGGTTTTGCTTTTCTAGATAATCCATCCAAAGACAGTTATCATACTCAATTAAAGCTATATCTTAAATATTATCTTCATACCTGACTTTTGCAATTGTCTTGCTGGAACTAATTCTGTATTTGTAATAGTTAAAATTTGTGACTCGACGGCACTGGGTTTGAGTAAATTTGTAATTTTTTTGTTTTAAAATATTTAAATAATTCTAATTTGATTGGCTCCTATTTTACAAATACTTCTAGCAAGCCTTGTTATCACAGAATATTAGACAGTAAATTAAAATAGGGAAAGGAGAATAGATACTAGTAAAGGATCAAGATATTACAGTTGATAAAAAGAGAGAAGGCAGAACACTCTAAAAGACAAACACAATGTTAGTTAATTACAAATAATGTTAGTCTAGAAGTATTCATTGTAGGGACAAACAGCCCTACATATCTCATGAGCATTTCACTTTATCTATAGACTACACAGTAGTCATCAGGAATTCTATTATGTTCATTATTCTCTGTTTACTAAGGTAGGAACATAACCGTCTTTACAAATAGTTCTATTGAAAAAAATGTTTTTTTGCTTATAGTGGGTTGAATGAGGGCAGCTTAACCCCCTCCCCCCTCAAAAAAAAGATATTTTCACATCCTAATTCCTGGAATCTGTGAATGCTATCTTATTTGGAAAAAGAGCCTTTGCAGACGTAATTAAGTTAAAGGTCTTGAGATGAGGAGATAATCCTGGATTATCTAGGAGAATACTAAATCCAATCACCATTATCTTTATAAGGTAGAGAAAAGAGGAGAAGACACCCACCCAACCCACTGCCTTCAAGTCAATTCCAACTAATAGCAACCCCATAGGGTTTCCGAGGCTGTAAATCTCTATGGAATCTGACTTTCACCTCTTTCTCCTGCAGAGCTGCTGTTGGTTTCAAACCATTGAACTTTTTGGTTGGCATTTGATAGCTTTAACCACTATGCCACCACGGCTCCTTGGAAAAGATGCAGATGGACATAAATAAAGGCAATGTGAAGGTGAAAGCAGAGATTGGTGTAATGTGGCTGCAAGCCAAGGAACGTCAACAATTTCCACAGCCACCAGAAGCTAGGAGAGAGGCATGGAATGGATTCCCCGCCCCCACCCCACCCCAGAGCTCCAGGAGGTAGTGTGGCCCTACTGACTGCTTGTTTTCGTACTTCTGGCCTCCACAGCTGTGAGAAAATAAATTTCTGTTGTTTTTATTCTTTCTTCACTGTTGTAAAAATATAAAGAACACAACATTTGCCAATTGGACATTTTGCATGTCTACAAATTTCTGTTGTTTTAAGCCACCCAGTTTATGGTAATTTGTTATACCAGCTGTAGAAAACTAATACAATGCTCAAAGTCCTAAGTATCACTACCTGGAAGACTCATTTACATGGGAATTGCTAACACTGGATACCCATATCAAAACTGGATAAATGAGGCATTTGTGGGTAAAAATTTAAACAATCTAAAAACAGTATGAATTACAGAATCTGAATTACATAGTATTCTTTTTTTAACAATATTTTATTGAGTCTTTGGTGAAAGTTCACACAACAAAGGTTCCATTTGATAATTTCTGACAAATAGTTCAGTGACATTAGTTACATTTATCACAATGTGTCAACATTCTTTTTAATTTTATTCTTTTTTTTTTTTTCATTTCCAATACTCTAGTTTTCCTGCCCTATTAACTTCTCATCTTTGCTCTTGAGTAATCGTTGACCTTTTGGTCTCATACTGATGGTTTTTAAGTAGAGCACCAATCTTACAGATAATATCCTTTATTTCGTGTGCAACTGTGCTGTTTCCCTAAAGGTGATCTCAGGGGATAGGCTCAGTTCTAGATTTCAAGAGTGTCTCAGGGCAATAGTCTCAGGGAGTCCTCTACTCTACTGTTTCAGTTTGTCTGCCTTTATATATACATACTCAAATTCTTACTTATATGTATATAAGAATTTGAGTTCTGCTCCACATTTTTCTCGCATCCTATCCAGGACCATCTATTGTGATCCCAGTCAGAATGGTCAGTGGTCGTAGCAGGGCACTCTCTAGTTCTTCTGGTCTCAGACTAGATGAGGTTGTGGCTCACATAGACTTGCTTCTTCTTTGAGCTTTTGGTTACCTTCTTACTGTTTTGCTCCTGGCCAGTAGAGACCTGTTGCATCTTAGTTGGCTGCTCACAAGTTTTTAAGACCCCAGACACTATTCACTTCACTAGGATGCAGATCATGATTTTTTGTGAACTATGTTATGCCAATTGACTGAGTTGTGCCCTGAGATTATGGTCTTAAGTTTCAAAAACCCTTAAAACCAGTCTTGAAAAGTGTTTGGTTATATCTATGGAGCATCCGTATTTGTGTCTTCAATGAATATATGTGCCTGCACCCACATATTTGTGTTTACACATGCCTATAAATGCTTCTATCTGTTCTCACCTCTGTACATAACTGTACCTACCAGTATGCCTATACCCATCCATATGTGCTCAAACACTCTTTTTTACATTGGTTGTGTTGTGCTCAGTACATCCACATTCTGTGATTTTACCCATTATCAAAAAATAACAAGCCTGTACCACCTAAGCTTACTTTTTCCTCCCTCCCCCTGAACATTGGTCTTTTTATATATATCTATTCTTGTCTTCTTATAAAAGAGGGATCATACAATATTTGTCCTTATATGCTTGATTTATTTCACTTAGCATTATGCCCTCCAGGTGCATTCATATTATAATATGTTTTGCAGACTTATCATTGTTCTTCATGGTTGCATAACATTCCCTCATATGTATGCACCACAATTTTCTTATCCATTCTTCCATTGATAGGTGTTTCAGTTGTTTCCAAAATGTGCATATGTCAGTTCCTGTCATTATTTTTAGGTCTGTAGAGTATATACCCCTCGTGGGTCTGTCAGTTTGTGGTACTGAAGGGGCTTGTGTGTTGCTGTGATGCTGGAAGCTATGCCACCGGTATTCAAATACCAGCAGAGTCACCCATGGTGGACAGGTTTCAACTGAGCTTCCAGACTAAGACAGACTAGGAAGAAGGATCTAGCAGCCTACTTCCAAAAAAAATTAGCCAATGAAAACCATAGGAATAGCAGCAGAACACTGATACAGTGCCAGAAGTTGAGCCACTCAGGTTGGAAGGCACTCAAAAGGTGACTGGGAAAGAGCTGCCTCTTCAAAGTAGAGTCAACCTTAACGGCATGGATGTAGTCAAGCTTTTGGAACCTTCATTTGCTGATGTGGCATGACTCAAAATGTGAAGAAACAGCTGCAAACATCCATTAATAATCAGGAAGTGGAAAGCACGAAGCATGAATCTAGGAAAATTGGAAATTGTCAAAAATGAAATGGAACTCGCAAAGATCACTATCCTAGGCATTAGTGAGCTGAAATGGTCTGGTATTGGCCATTTTGAATCAGACAATAATATGATCTACTATGGCATTGCATTCATCACCAAAAAGAGCATTTCAAGATCTATCCTGAAATACAACTCTGTCAATGATAGGATAATAGCCATGTAACTACAAGGAAGACCAGTTAATACGACTATTATTCAAATTTGCATTACTGGAGCCCTGGTGGCCAAGTGGTTAAGAGCTATGACTGCTAACCAAAAGGCCAGCAGTTTGAATTCACCAGCTCCTCCTTGGAAACCCTGTGGGGGAGTTCTACCCTGAGACTATGAGTCAGAATCGACTTGATAGCAACGGGTTTGATTTTTCCCAGGGATGAAGATGAGAAGGCAGGAGGGGACAGGGAAAGCTGAGAATGGGGAAACCAAAGTAGAAAAGGGGAGACTGTTGACACGTAGTGAGCTTGGCAACCAATGTCACAAAATAATGTCTTAATTGTTTAACGAGAAACTAACTTGCTCTGTAAACCTTCATCTAAAGCACAATAAAAAAAATAAACACCCATGAACCCATCACTTACATTATTAATTAAAAATTGCAAATACTATACTTGCAGTGTTTAAAGTGTTAAAAAGGAAAGGTGTCACCTTGAAGACTAAGGTGTGCCTGACCCAAGCCAAGATGTTTTCAATCACCTCGTATGCATATGAAAGCTATATTAAGAATAAGGAAGACCTATGAAGAAGAATTGAACCCTTTGAATTGTGGTGTTGGTGAAGAATATTGAATATACCATTGACTGCCAAAAGAAGGAACAAATCTGTCTTGGAAGAAGTACAGCCAGAATGCTCCTTACAAGCGAGGATGGCAAGACTACATCTCACATGTTTTGGACATGTTGTCAGGAGGGAGCAGTCCCCGGAGAAGGACATCGTGCTTGGTAAAGTAAAGGGTCATCAGTGAGATGGGTTGACACAGTGGCTGCAACATTGGGCTCAGGCATAACAGTGATTGTGAGGATGGTACAGGACTGGGCAGTGTTTCCTTCTGTTGTACATAGGGTCGCTAGGAGTTGGAACCGACTTGTCGGCACCTAACAACAACAACATACTTACAGAGATAACCACTATCCTGAATTTTGTGTTTATCAGTTCCGTATTTCTTAAAGGTTTTTTTTTTTATTTTTGCTTCAGTTTGTTTTATACATGTATCTATTCCACAGAGTCCCTGGGTGTTGCAAATGTTTAAACTCTGGGTTACTAACCAAAAGATTGGCAGTTCCAAACCACTCAGACGCTTCTTAGAAGAAAGGCCTGATGATCTACTTATGAAATATCACAGTGATTGAAAACTCAACCCTCAGGAGTGCACTTCTATTTTGAAATACATGGGATTGTCATGTAGGAATTGACTCGACTGCAAGTGGTTTGGCTTTATTGGTTTATCTATTCTTCATTAATATTGTTTAGATTTGCTTGGTTTTGAGGTTTATAAAAACCATATCCTACTGTATGAAATTTCTGCAACTTGCTTTTTTAACTCAACAGTATGTTTCTAAAAGTCCTGATGTTAATTTAATGTAACTATGCTGTTGTTCTTAGATGGCATCGAGTGAGCTCCGAATCGTGGTGACTTTATGTATAATACAATGAAACCTTGCCAAATCCTGTGCTATCTTCATGATCATTGGTATATTTGAGTCCACTGTTGTGGTTATTTTGTCAATCAACCTCATTTAGGGTTTCCTTTGTTTTAACTGACCCTCTACTTTGTCAAACGTGATGTCCTTTTCTAGAAACTGGTTTTTCCTAATGACGTGCCTAAAGTAAACAAGTCCAAGTCTTGCCATTCTCACTTCTAAGAAACATTCTGGTTGTATTTCTTCTAAGATTGATTTGTTTGTTCTTGTGGCTGTGCACAGTATATTCAATATTCTTCATCAATACCACAGTTCAAATGCATTAATTCTGTTTTCCTTTTTCATGATCCAACATTCGGATGCATAAGAGGTGATTGAAAAGAGTATGGCTTGGGTCAGTTGCACTTTTGTCATCAAACTGACATCTTTGCTTTCTAAAACTTTAAAAGAGGTCTTTTGTAACAGATTTGCCCAAAGTAATAAGTAGTTTGATTTCTTGACTGCTGCTTCCATGGGCGTTGATTGTGGATCCCAGTAGATTGAAATCATTGACAACTTTAATTTTTTTTCCCCATTTATTACCATGTTCTTTACTTGCCCAGTTGTGAGGATTTTTGTTTTCTTTACGTTGAGGTGTAATCCACATTGAAGGCTGTAGTCTTTGATCTTCATCAGTAAGTGCTTCAAGTCCTCTTTACTTTCAGCAACCAAGGCTGTGCCATCTGCATATCACAGGTTGTAAATGAGTCTTCCTCCAATCCTGATGCCATGCTGTTCTTCATATAGTCCAGCTTCTCGGATTATTTGCTCAGTATACAGTTTGAATAAGTAAGGTGAAAATATAAAACCTTGCTGCACACCTTTTCCAATTTTAAACCCTTGTTCTCTTCAAACGACTGCCTCTTGATCCATGTACAGGTTCTGCATGAGTAAAATTAAGTGTTCTGAAATGTAACTATAGTTAATCCTTTTTCCTTGTTTTATAATAGTCCAACCTGTGAATATATCTCAATTTGTTTTTCTAGTCTACTGTCAATAAACATTGAGCTATGTTAGTGTCATGGATTGAATTGTGTCCCCCCAAAATATCTGTCAACTTGGCCAGGTCATGATTCCAAGTATTGTATGATTGTCCATCGTTTTGTCATCTGATGCGATTTCCCTATGTGTTGTAAATCCTATCGCTATGACGTTGATGAGATGATATTAGTGGCAGTTATGTAAACTCAGTATACAAACTTAATCTACAATTTAAGCCGATCTGTTTTGAGATATAAGAAACAGAAGTGAGCAGAGAACCAGGGCGACCTCATACCACCAAGAAAGCAGAGCTGGGAGCAGAGTGCGTCTTTCGGAGCTGGGGTCCTTGCTTTGAGAAGCCTAGCCCAGGGGAAGTTTGATGACAAGGACCTTCCTCCAGAGCTGATGGAGAAAGAGGGCCTTCCCCTGGAGCTGACGCCCTGAATTCAGACTTCTAGCCTACTGGACTGTGAGAGAATAAACTTCTGCTTGTTGAAGCCATCTACTTGTATGTCCGTTATAGCAGCACTAGATTACTAAAGCAGTTAGTTTTTTGGATAGTCTCAGCAACAGTGCCATGAACAACCATTTACATCTATTTTTTTAATAATATATTTTATTTGTCATCATTGAAAATATACACAGGAGAAAACACACCCATTCGATGATTTCTATATGTACATTTCCTTGACATTGATTACCTTTTTCAAGTTGTGCACCCATTCTCACCTTCCCTTTCTGTGTCTTTCCTCCCCATTAACACAAACTCACTGCTCCCTGAGATTTTTATCTAACCTTTCAATTTGCTGCTGTCAGTTTGATCCCATATAGATAGTTCTTTAAAAGAGCACAACGCTCAAGGCAGACATTCTTTAGTAACTAAGCTAAACTATTGTTTGGTTTAAAGAAGGCTTCTGGAGATATATTTGGTCTAAGGTTTAAAGATTTTCTCAGGGCAATAGTTTCAGGGGTTCATCCAGCCTCCACGTTCCAGAAAGTCTGGATTCCATGAGAATTTGAAATTTTGCTCTGTATTTTCCCCTTTTTGTTCAGGATTCTTCTATAGAATTGTTGACCAAAATGTTCAGTAATGATAGTCAGGTACCATCCAGTTCTTTTTGTCTCATGGCAAAGGAGGCAGCTGTTCATGGAGGCAATTAGCCTTGCATGCCATTTTCTCCTCCTATTCCTGACTGTTTCTTCCTCTGCTGCTCCAGGTGGATGGAGACCAATTGTTGCATCTTGGATGGCCACTTGCATGCTCTTAAGACCACAGACACTATGCAATGAACTAGCAGGTAGAAAAGAAACACTAAACACAATATTAGCCCAATTAACTGGGATGTTCTGTGAAACCCTAAACCTCCAAACCAAGAAATCAAATCCCATGAGGTCTTTGGTTGTACATAAGCACCTTGTCTCTTAATGCACATGTAGACAAGTTTTGGAGGGTTACCTGGAAAGTTTAATAAATGACTTTTTGCGAAAGTGTGGGTTACCCAGTTTAAGGTTTTCATCTATTTTTTGCTGGGACCTTGGCTGGTTGAATCCTCCCAAAAAGTTTGCATGATCAGGCAATTTTTTGGTCAGTCTAGTAAAAGGGATCTCACAAAGTCATTACTTGCATCTCCCAGGCTACTAATAAAGTAGATTTCTTTTCATATGCTTATTCTCCATTTTCATTTCCTCATCCTGAAACATTTGCTCTTTTCTTTTGTCCATATTTCTATAATAGAGTTTGTCTTTCTCTTATTTTTACAAAATGTATAGACCCACACATTCACACATTCTGGCTATCAATCTTTTGTTAAATGTGTCACAAATATTTTCTCCAAAATTTTGGTTAATCACTTTATTTCCTGGTATCTTTTGTTAAGAAGAATTTCCTTAATTTTTTGTAGTCATATTTATCAGTCTTTTCTTTAATGCTGTCTTGTTAAGGAATCCTTCCCTGTCTCGGGATCATAAAGGTATTTGTCTATATTTTCCTCTAAAAATTCTAAAAGGTTGCCTTTCACATTATGTCTTTAATTAATTAGGAATTGGTTTTTATAAATTGTGCAACTTGGCCATCCATTTTTTCTCATATGGAGAAAATTTCTCAATTATCCTGGTGTCACTTACCTAATAATCTATTCCTCCTTATGTGCGATGCCACTTTTATCACATATCAGTGTTCATAGATATATAGACCTATTTCTGAGGGTCCACGTGCCCAAACCATTTTGTCTTAATAATTATAACTGAACAATAATCTTGATATCTGAAAGGGCAACTTTTTCCAATACTTTTCTTTCTATTTTTTGATTTGTTTCATTTTGTTTTTAAGGAATCTCTAGGCTATTATTAAATCTTTGCTCTTCCATATAAATTCTAGAATTTCCAACGACCATGAAGATAGTGGAAGACATGGCAATGTTTCATTTTCTTATACATAAGGTTGCTATGAGTCAGAACAGACTCAATGGCAAATAACCATACAATGTGTTTATTTTGGCTAATATTTGCCTGGTAGATCTTTGCCTATTTCTTTTTCAACTTTTTGATGTTCTTATTTTTTCATGTAATGTCTTGTAAATGACATATAACCAGCTGCTGTCAAGGCAATTTTGATTCATGGTGACCCCCATGTGCATCAGAGTAGAACTGTGCTCCTTAGGGTTTTCAATTGAAGATTTTTCAAAAATTAGATCACCAGGCCTTTATTCTGAGGCATTTTTTAGAGGACTCAAACCCCCAACCTTTCAGTTAGTAGCCAGTATGTTAACTGTTTGCACCACTATACTGGCAATCTTTGTATTTTGACTGAGGATTTTAGTTAATTTACGTTTATTTCAATTATGGACATATTTGGAGTTGTTTCTACATCTTCTTGCTTTATCTTTGTTTTGCTTTTTCTATGCAATTTTTTCTCCTTTCTTTCCTTTCAAAATTATTAAGCCTTTGGAATATCATTTTTCATCTACTGGTTTCAAAACACTCTATTGTTATGCTTTTAACGGTCATCTTTGTGATGTTATCATACTACATAATAATGTCTGAAATCAACATCTTAATACCTTTCTCCAAAATACAAAGACTTTGGAATACTTTAACTCCAACCAGACCTCTACCAACTTGCATGCTGTTGCTGCACAAACTAATTTCTGTATTTTTATAGTATATTCTATCATATAACGCTATTGGTTGCTGCTAATTTATACAGTCATCATTTCAATTTATCTTCATGTTTATATTTTTTGGTGTTGTTGTTTATTTTTTTTTTGGATTTCTGATGTTCATTCTGGGATCATTTGTTTTCTTCCTGAAGTTCAGTCTTCAGGTTTATTGGCATTACTCTCTTTTTTTGTTTTTGTTTTTAATATTTTATTTTACTCTTCTTCTTAAAAGATAGTCTTGTTGGGTGCACAATCTAGCTTGATAATCTTTTATTTATTTTTCTCTCAGTACTTTGAGAGAAGCTGTCTTCTGTCTGTTAAAGATTCTGCTCTCAGTTTAGTTATGTTGCTTTCATAGATTTTCTTTTTTTTTTTCTTTTTCCATTTTTAAGTCTTTGTCTTCGGTGTTCTGTAGTTTCAGTACAACATGACTAGGTACAGGATTTTTTTTTTTAATTAATCCTGCTTGGGATATTTTGCACTTCCCTCATGTATGGATTTTTGTCTTTTATCAGTTCTAGTAAATTCTCAGCCATTATGTCTTCAAATAATGCTTCTCTTACTTTCTTTTCTCTTCTGATTCTCTGATTACATTAATTTTAATGCCTTGCGTTTAGTAGTTTCTCAACAAATATTGCTGAAAAATGAACAGATAAAATCAAAACTTCCAAAGCAATATTTTAATGCATTATTATTGAATGATTATTATTTTCTAAGAAATGTCTGTCACATTATCTGTATTAGTTTCCAATTTATGCTGTAACAAACTACCAGAAATTTAGTACAAATACCATACTAAAAAAAATTTATCATCTTACAGTTATGGAGGTCAAAGGTCTCACTGGGCTAAGATCATGGTGCCATCAGGGTTGTGTTCCTTGCATAGGCTCTAAAGGAGAATCTGTTTCCTTGCCTTTTCCCACTTCTAGAGGCTACCTGCATTCATTGGCTCATGGTCCCTTCCTTCACATTCAAAGCCAACAGTGCAGCATCTTCTCTCCTCCCTGACTTCTGTTTGCATAATTACATCTTCTCTCTCTGACTTTAATCCTCCTACCTCCTTCTTATAAGAACCCTTATGAATACATTGTGTCCACCTGAATAATTCAGGATAATCTCACCATCTCAATAACTGAAATCACATCTTCAAAGTCCCTTTTATCATTTATGGAAACATATTCACAAGCTCTGGGGATCAGAACATGGATATATTAAGATGAGGACACATTGTTGAGCCTACTACACCAGAGGATAGGAAACCATGGCTTGTTCATCTTTATATCTCCCACAGATTCTAGAACAATGACTCTCAAGTATTTATATGTATTTAAGTATTATGACTACCAAAAAGTTTAAAAGCATGTTTCCTTAATACAGAACATTCCTTCCTTCTTTTCTTCTTCCCCTCCTCCCTCCTATCCTCCTTTCCTTCCTTCATTGAACAAATGCATATTAAGGTTTGACTACACTCAGTTTGGGAAATTATTATAGAATAGTGCTGAACAATGTTGGTTCTGGATTCAGACAAAGTATGTTAAAATCCCATCTCCATATCTTATTAACTACCTGATTGTGAGAAAAAATCTTTACCCTATTTAACTTCAGTTTCCTTCCTTATAAATTGAGGACAAAAATGGTATCCAGCTCATATAAGGTTGGTAGAATGTAAATGACTATATGATGTAAACACTTAGTACAGTAGTTGGGATGTAATAAATGGTCAAAATGTTAGTATTATAATTACTTTTGGGGCAGCAAATAATTTTCGTATTGTGTGCTCACTCTAATTGATTAATGATAGCTGCCTAGAGTGCTGTGTTAAGACATGTTCTATGGGTTCTTCCAAGCTCAAA
The DNA here is from genome assembly GCF_024166365.1 of Elephas maximus indicus. Classification (NCBI taxonomy): domain Eukaryota; kingdom Metazoa; phylum Chordata; class Mammalia; order Proboscidea; family Elephantidae; genus Elephas; species Elephas maximus. The sequence continues at coordinate 88,103,389 of NC_064846.1, forward strand.
AGATTGGCATGATTAATTAGTATGTATTATACATCCCCATCTCTGGCTCACTGTATGAATAGGACTTCCCTAGGTACCATAGGGAGTCCCTGGATGGTGAAATCAGTTAAAGTGTTTGTCATTTTGATGTGTCTGTTATGGTATAAGTGCTGAAAGGCTGGAAGTTTGAGCCCTCCCAAAGATGCCTCAGAAGGAAGACTTGGTGTTCTACTTTAGAAAAATCAGCCATTGGAAGCCCTATGGAGCACAGTTCTGCTATGACACACATGAGATTGCCATGAGTAGGAATCAACTTGACAGCAACTGATTTTTCATTTGTTTTTGTTTTAGGCACTATACAAAATATAATGATTAGTAAGATTCAGTCTCTGCTTTCATGGAATAAGGGTATGAAAGAGGAGTAACAGATACAGACAGACCCTGTTATTACAGATTATAAAATTGCTGGTAAGTAATTTTTTTTTTTTTTACTGTAGCAAGAGGAGATAGTATATGAGAATGAAGAAGTGAGGACACCTGACTGATTGACTGAAGAAAAGTTCAAGAATGATGTATTCTTTTAACTGGGTCTTGAAAGATAAAATTTGCAGATATGAAAAAGGTGAAGGTATTCTTACTATTTTATAAAGTCAGCCTCAATAATTAGGATAGGCAGTTATGCCACAACAAACATCAGAATGGCTAAAATGAAAAAGACTGGCAATATCAATTGTTGATGAGGCTGTGGGGTAATAGGAACCCTCATACACAGCTTCTAGAAGTGTAAGTTGGTTTAACCCCTTGGAAAACTGGCAGTATCTACTAATGCTAGACATATACTTAAACCAACAATTCCCTTCTGAGTATATACACAACAAAATGGATATATTACTTTCAACAAAAGTCTTGCAAAACAAGGGTCAAGACAACACTATTCGTAATAGTTCCAAAATGGAAACTACACAAATTCTATTAAACATATGTCTTAGTTATCTTGTGCAGCCATAACAGAAATACCACAAGTGGATGCCTTTAACAAAGAGAAATTTATTCTCTCAGTCTAGGAGGTCAGAAGTCTGAATTCAGGATGTCAGCTCCAGGGGAAATCTTTCTCTTTCTGTCGCCTCTGGGAAAAGCTCCTTGACATCAATGTTCCCCTGTTGAAGATCTTCTCAGCACAGGAATCCTGAATCCAAAAGATGTGCGATTCTCTTGGCTATTGTTTCTTGGTGGTATGAGGTTCCCCGTCTCTCTGCTTCCTTCTCTCTTTTGTATCTCAAAAGAGATTGGCTGAAGATACAACCTAATCTTGTAGATTGAGTCCAGCCTTACTAAAATAACTGCCACTAATCCCACCTCATTAACATCATAGAAGTAGGATTTATAACACATTGGAAAATCACATCAGATGACAAAATAGTGGACAATCACACAATACTGGGAATCATGAACTTGCCAAGTTGACACACATTTTTTTAGGGGGACACAGTTCAATGTAAAACAGCATATAATTAATAAATGAGATACTGTTGTAGTCAAATAATAGAGTACTATACAGCAATGAGAAGGAGCAAACTACAGCTACACACAACATGGATAAATCTTACAATGCTGAATAAAAATTCAGGTGTAAAAGAATACATACTATATGATCCCGTCTATATTAAGTTCAAGAACCAACAAAAGTCACCTATAGTATTTGTCGTGGATTGAATTGTGTCCCCCAAAAATATTTGTCAACTTGGCTGGGCCATGTAATTCCCAGCATTGTGTGATTGTCCACCATTTTGTCACCTGATGTGATTTTCCTATGTGTTGTAAATCCCATCTCTATGATGTTGATGAGATTAGTAGCAGTTAGGTTAATGAGGCAGGACTTCATCTACAAGATTGGGTTGCATGTTGAACCAATCTCTTGGGAGATATAAAAGAAAGAAGTGAGCAGAAAGACATTGATGAGATTAGTAGCAGTTAGGTTAATGAGGCAGGACTTCATCTACAAGATTGGGTTGCATGTTGAACCAATCTCTTGGGAGATATAAAAGAAAGAAGTGAGCAGAAAGACATGGGGGACCTCATACCACCAAGAAAGCAGTGCCGGAGTACATCTTTTGGACCCAGGGCTCCTGCTCAGATAAGCTCCAAGACCAAGGAAAAATTGATGACAAGGACCTTCCTCCAGAGCCGATGGACAGAAACTTCCCCTGAAACTGGCACCCTGAATTCGGACTTCTAGCCTGCTAGATAGTGAGAGACCTAACTTCTCTTTGTTAAAGCCATCCACTTGTAGTATTTCTGTTATAGCAGCACTAGATAACTAAGACAGTATTAGAAGTCAGGACAGTGATTGCCCTTGAGAGATTAGTGACGGAAATGAACATGTTGGGAGCTTCTGAGGTTTTGACAATAATATGCTTTTTCTTCTTATGTGGGTTGTAGTTCATATACTAATGATATGTGCACTTTCATGTATGTTTATAAAAAATTTTTTTATATATTAAGCTTGAAAACAAAATTAAAAATAATAATTAGATCAAGATGCCAGATACTTATTGCTTCCCTCTTCCAATTAATATTCTCCCTCCATATTTTTCTAGTGGTAAAATATAAATCACAAAAAATCTGCTGTATAAACCTGTCTAAAGTGCACAATTCACATTCACCATACTGTGCAATCATCACAACTATGCATTACCCAAAAAATGTTATCACCCTGAAAAGAAACCCCTTACCCTGTAAGCTATAGCTCTCCATTCCCCCCCCTCCGCCGCCATCCCCTCATAATTACTAATAAACTATTTTCTCTATGCATTTCCTGTTCTGGGTATTTCATATAAGTGGGATCATACAGCATTTGCTTTTGTGCCTGACTTATTTCACTCAGCATAATGTTTTCAAGATCTAGCCATGTCATAACATGTACCAGAACTTCATTTATCTTTATGAATAATATTCCATTGTATGTATGTACCATATTTTTTTTATTCATGTGTTGATGGACATTTGGGTTGTTCCCACCTTTTGACTTTTGTAAATAATGCTGCAATGAAAATTGGTATACATATATCTGTTTGAGTCGTTGCTTTCAAGCCTTTTGGGTACATCAGAAAAAACAAAAATAAAAGAACAAAAATTGTGCTGTCCCTTTAAGGTGCTGCCACCAAGAAACACTGCTAGTGCAAGAGACTCAATGCTGCAGGTATCATCTGCACTCATCTCCCTAGGGCACCACCAGACCAACCCAACTGTGCAAATTGTACAACCCCAAATTCTTGAGTGGAATTTCTCCACTGTCCACCGTAATACTAACCAACCACTCTAGGACTATGGACCACCGTCCCCACCACTGCAGTGGGCTGAAGAATGGGGAACAGTAGCCACTCAACAAATGTGGCTCACTTAGGACAGAAGACAAAGTAAAGTATTATAATGACATGTGCAAAGACCTAGAGTTAGAAAATCAAAAGGGAAGCACACAACATTTCTCAAGCTGAAAGAACTGAAGAAAAACTTCAAGCCTCGAGTTGCAATAGTGAAGGATTCCATGGGCAAAATACTGAACGATGCAGGAAGCATCAAAAGAAGAGGCAAGGAATACACAGAGTCACTGTACCATTTCAGGAGGTAGCATGTGTTCAAAAATCCATGACACTGAAGGAAGACGTCCAAGCTGCACTGAAGGCATTGGTGAAAAACAAGGAATTGAAGGAATGCCAATTGAGATTTGGTTTCAACAAACGGATGCAGTGCTGGAAGTTCTCACTCATCTATGCCAAGAAATTTAGAAGACAGCTACCTGGCCAACCAACTAGAAGATATTCATATTTATGCTATTCCAAAGAAAGGTAATACAACCGAACGCAGGATTACTGAACAATGTCATTAATGTCGCAAACTAGTAAAATTTTGCTGAAGATCATTCAAAAGTGGTTGCAGCAGAACATTGAGAAGGAACTGCCAGAAATTCATGCCTGATTCAGAAAAGGACATGAAACGAGGGATATAGTTGCTGATGTCAGATGAATCTTGGCTGAAATCAGAGAATATTAGGAAGATGTCTACTTGTGTTTTATTGACTATACAAAGGCATAGTGTGGATCATAGAAAATCACGGATTACATTATGAAGAATGGGAATTCCAGAACACTTAATTGTGCTCAGAGAAACCTGTACATAGATTAAGAGGTAGTCTTTCTATGAGAACAAGGGGATACTGCTTGGCTTAAAGTCAGGAAAGGTGTACGTCAGAGTTGTAAGATTTCACCAAACTTATTCAATCTGTAAACTGAGCAAATAATCCGAGAAGCTGGACTATATGAAGAAGAACGGAGGATTAGGATTGGAAAAAGATTCATCAACAACTTGTGATATGCAGATGACACAACTTTGCTTGCTGAAAGTGAAGAGAACTTGAAGTACTTACTGATGAAGATCAAAGACTACAGCCTTTAGTGTGGATTACATCTCAACACAAAGAAAACAAAAACCCTCACAACTGGACCAATACGCAACATCATGATAAACGGAGAAAAGATGAAGTTGTCAAGAATTTCGTTTTACTTGGATCCACGATCAATGCCCAAGGAAGCAGCAGTCAAGAAATCAAACAACACACTGCATTGGGCAAATATGCTCAAAAGATCTCTTTTTAAAAATGAGCAAAGGAATGAACAGACACCTCAACAAAGAAGACACTCTAGTGACCAACACACACTTGAGGAAACGCTCGAGATCACTAGCCGTTAGAGAAATCCAAATCAAAAACACAATGAAATACTGTCTCACCCTGGCATTACTAGCACGAATCAAAAAAACAGGAAATAACAAATGTTGGAGAGGCTTTGGGGAAGTCAGAACTCTTAGGCACTGCTGGTGGGAATGCAAAATTACACAACCATTTTGGAATATGGTATAGTGCTTCCTTAGAAAGCTAGATATTGCATATGATCTAGCAATCCCACTGCTATGAATATATCATAGCGAAATGTGTCATCACATGAATAGATATATGCACACCCATGTTCACTGCAGCATTGTTCACAGTAACAAAAAGATGGAAACGACCTAGATGCCCATCAACGGATGAATGAATATGAACATACATGCATGCACACGCACACACACACATAAATATGCATACACATATGCACACATAGAGATACCTATAGACTTATACGCATAAAAAAATTTTTTTTATATGCATACATACGTACAAATATAACCACACGTATATTTTTTGGTTGTTTTTGCTGTTGTTACAAAATTATATATTTTCTATCATTTAGGAAAAGCATCCTTTTGTGTGTGTATATGTGTGTGTTTATGTACTTCTTAGTGACATCATTTACCTTGGTCAAGCTGTGCTCACCTCACCAGCATTCAGTGTTACCTTTCCTATCATCAAAAATAACAGTGTATACTATCTTAAGGGAAACCCAGGTGGCGTAGTTGTTAAACGCTATGGCTGCCAACCAAAAGGTTGGCAGTTCGAATCCACCAGGTGCTTCTTGGAAACCCTATGGGGCAGTTCTACTCTGTCTTATAGTGTCACTATGAGTCAGAATTGACTCAATGGCAACGGGTTTGGTTTTTTTGGTTTTACTATCTCAAGACATATTCCCCCTCTCCCCACCCACCCCTCCCTGGTAACCACTAATGAACATTGGTTTCTCTATGTATACATATTTTTGTCTTTTTCTAAAAAAGGAATCATGCAATATTTGTCCTTTTGTGATTGACTTTTTTCACTCAGCATAGTGTCCGCCAGACTCATCCACGTTATATGATGTTTCAAGTGGTCATCGTTATTCTTTATTAAAAAAATTCTTTATAGGAACATAGAATTCCGTTGTATGTATGTACCATATTTTATTTATCGGTTGATGGGCACTTAGGTTGTTTCCATCTTTTTGCTATTATGAATAATGGTGCAATGAGCATAGATGTGCATATGTCTGATCATGTCACAGCTATCATATCACTAAGGTATATCCTGGTTGTTGTTGTTTGGTGCCGTCAAGTTGGTTCCAATTCATAGCCACCCTAAGCACAACAGAACAAAACACTTCCCGGTCCTGCGCCATCTTTGCAATTGTTGCCATGCTTGAGCCCACTGTTGCAGCCACTGTGTCAACTCATCTCATTGAGGGTCTTCCTCTCATCTGCTGACCCTGCACTTTACCAAGCATGATGTCCTTCTCCAGGGACTGATCCCTCCTGACAACATGTCCAAAATATGTAAGACGCAGTCTCACCATCCTTGCTTCTAAGGAGCATTCTGGGTGTACTTCTTCTGAGATAGATTTATTTGTTCTTTTGGCAGTCCATGGTATACTCAATATTCTTCGTCAACACCACAATACAAAGGCATCAACTCTTCTTTGGTCTTCCTTATTCATTGTCCAGCATTCACATGTATATGATGCTATTGAAAATACCATCGCTTCGCTCAGCCGCACCTTAGTCTTCAGGGTGACATCTTTATAGTGGTCCTTTGAAGCAGATTTGCCCAATGCAATACACTGTTTGATTTCTTGGCTGCTGCTTCCATGGGTGTTGATTGTGGATCCAAGTACAATGAAATCCTTGACAACCTCAATCTTTGTTTATCATGATGTCGCTTATTGGTACAGTTGGTGGGGAATTTTGTTTTCTTTATGTTGAGGTGCAATCCATACTGAAGGCTGTGGTCTTTGATCTTCATTAGTAAGTGCTTCAAGTCCTCTTCACTTTCAGCAAGCGAGGTTTTGTCATCTGCATAAAGCAGGTTGTTAATGAGTCTTCCTCCAGTTCTTATGAACTGTTCTTCTTCATGTAGTCCAGCTTCTCAGATTATTTGCTCAGCATACAGATTGAATAGGTATGGTGAAAGAATACAACCCTGATGCACACCTTTCCTGACTTTAAACCACTCAGTATCCCCTTGTTCTGTCTGAACAGCTGCCTCTTGATCTAGGTATAGGTTCCTCACGAGCACAATTAAGTGTTCTGGAATTCCCATTCTTCTCAATGTTGTCCATACTTTGTTATGATCCACACAGTCGAATGCCTTTGCATAATCAATAAACCACAGGTAAACATCCTTCTGGTATTCTCTGCCTTCAGCCAGGATCCATCTGACATCAGCAGTGATATCCCTGGTTCCACATCCTCTTCAGAATCGGCCTGAATTTCTGGCAATTTCCTGTCGATATACTGCTGCAGCTGCTTTTGAAAGATTTTCAGCAAAATTTTGCTTGCATGTGATATTAATGATATTGTTCTATAATTTCCGCATTCAGTTGAATTACCTTTCTTGGGAATAGGCATAAATATGGATCTCTTCCAGTCAGTTGGCAAGGAAGCTATCTTCCATATTTCTTGGCAAAGACGAGTGAGCACCTCCAGCGCTGCATCTGTTGTTGAAACATCTCAATTGATATTCCATCAATTCCTAGAGCCTTGTTTTTTGCCAGTACCCTTAGTGCAGCTTAGACTTCCTCCTTCAGTACCATCAGTTCCTGATCATATGCTACCTCTTGAAATGGTTGAATGTCGACTAATTCTTTTTGATATAATGACTCTAGGTATTCCGTCCATCTTCTTTTGATGCTTCTTGGATTCCCATAGGATCCTTCACTATTGCAACTCGAGTCTCGAATTTTTTCTTCAGTTCTTTCAGTTTGAAAAATGCCGAGCATGTTCCCTTTTGATTTTCTATCTCCAGTTCTTTGCATATGTCATTATAATACTTTACTTTGTCTTCTCAGGCTGCCCTTTGAAATCTTCTGCTCAGTTCTTTTACTTCATCAATTCTTCCTTTTGCTTTAGCTGCTCGACGTTCGAGAGCAAGTTTCAGAGTCTCCTCTGACATCCATCTTGGTCTTTTCTTTCTTTCCTGTTTTTTCAGTGACCTCTTGCTTTCTTCATATAGATGTCCTTGATGTCATTCCACAAATCATCTGGACATTAGTGGTCAATGCTTCAAATCTATTCTTGAGATTGTCTGTAACTTCAGGTGGGATATACACAAGGTCATATTTTGGCTCTCATGGACTTACTCTGATTTTCTTCAGTTTCACCTTGAACTTGCAGATGAGCGATTGAAGGTCTGTTCCACAGTCAACCCCTGGCCTTGTTCTGATAGGTGATATTGAGCTTTTCCATTGGTTCTTTCCACAGATGTAGTCGATTCTATTCTTGTGTTTTCCATCTGGCGAGGTCCATGTGTATAGTCACCGTTCATGTTGGTGAAAAAGGTATTTGCAATGAAGAAGGCATTGGTATTGCAAAATTCTATCATTCGACCTCCAACATTGTTTCTATCACCAAGGCCATATTTTCCAACTACCGATCCTCCTTTGTTTCTAACTTTTGCATTCCAGTCACCAGTAATTATCAGTGCATCCTGATTGCATGTTCAATCAATTTCAGACTGCAGAAGCTGATCAAAATCTTCAATTTCTTCATCTTTGGCCTTAGTGGCTGGTGCTTAAATTTGAATATCAGTTGTATTAACTGGTCTTCCTTGTAGGCGTATGGATATTATCCTATCACTGACAGCGTTGTACTTCAGGATAGATCTTGAAATGTTCTTTTTGACGGTGAATGCAACCCCATTCCTCTTCAAGTTGTCATCCTGGCATAACAGACTATATGATTGTCAGATTCCAAATGGCCAATACCAGTCCATTTGAGCTCATATGCCTAGCATATGAATGTTTATGTGTTCTATTTCATTTTTGATAATTTATAATTTTCCTAGATTCATACTTCGTTCATTCCAGGTTCTGATTATCAATGGATATTTGCAGCTGTTTCTTCTCATTTTGAGTCATGCCACATCAGCAAATGAAGGTCCTGAAAGCTTTACTCCATCCAGGTCATTAAGGTAGACTCTACTTCGAGGAGGCAACTCTTGCCCAAGTGTCTTTTGAGTGCCTTCCAACCCTGGGGGGCTCATCTCCTGGTACTATATCAGACTATGTTCCATTGCTATTTATAATGTTTTCACTGGCTAATTCTTTTCAGAAGTAGACTGCAGAGTCTTTCTTTCTAGTTTGTCTTAGCCTGGAAGCTCAGGTGAAACCTGTCCGCCATGGGTGACCCTGCTGGTATCTGAATACCGGTGGCATGGCTTCTAGCATCACAGCAACACGCAAGCCCCCACACTATGACAAACTGACAGACATGTGGGGGAGGGTGTATACCTAGGAGTGGGATTACTGGATCATCGGGTATTTCTGTTTCTAGCTTTTTGAGGAAGAACCATACCATTTTCCATAGTGGTTGTACCATTTTACAAACCCATCAGCACTGGCTAAGGGTTCTAATCTCCCGAAATTCTCACCAACATTTGTTATTTTCTGGGTTTGGTTTTTGGTTTTTATTTTGCCAGTGCCATTTTTGCAGCAGTGAGATGGTATCTCATTGTAGTTTCGATTTGCATCTCTCTAATGAATAACAATCACGAGCATCTTTTCATGCTTTTGTTAACCCCTTAAATGTCCTCTTCAATGAAGTGTCTGTTCATGTCCTTTGCCCATTTTTAATTGGGTTGTTCGTCTTTTCATTCTTGACTTGTTGCAGTTTTCTATATATTTTAGAGATTAAAGCCTTATCAGCTATGTCATTTCCAAACATTTTTTCCATGTCTATAAGTTGTCTTTTTATTCTTTTGATAGTCTTTTGAGAAGCATAAGTGTTGAATTTTTACAAAGTCGCAATTTTCTATTCTGCCTTCTGCTGCTCTTGCATTTGTAGTTGTATTTGATAATATACCCAAAAAACAAAACAAACAAACAAAAAACTAGGTCCCATAGTTTTGCTTCTGTATTTTCTTTCAAGAACTTTATGGTTTTGGCCTCAACGTTTAGGTCCTTGATCCACTTTGAGTTAATTTTCATGTATGGTGTGAAGTATGGGTCCTGTTTCAGTTTTCTGCATGTGTTTATCCAATTTTGCCAGCACCATTTGTTGAAGAGACTGTTACTTCCCCATCAAAGAGACTTTGACCCTTTGTTGAAAATCAGTTGTCCGTAGATGGATGGATATAATTCTGGGTTCTCAATTCTATTCCATTGTGCTATGTGTCTATCACTGAACCAGTACCAGGTAGTTTTGATTATTGAGCTGTGCAGTATGTTTTGAGGTTGGGCAGTGTGAGGCCTCCTACTTTGCTTTTTCTTCAGTATTGCTTTGGCTATTCAGGGCTTCTTTCCTTTCCATATAAAGTTGATGATTCGTTTTTCCATTACATTATTGAATGTTGTTGGAATTTGGATCAGGATTACACTTTATCTATACATTGCTTGGAAACCCTGGTGACATAGTGGTTAAGATCTATGGCTGCTAATCAAAAGGTCGGCAGTTCAAGTCCACCAGGCATTCCTTGGAAACTCTATGGGGCAGTTCTACTCTGTCCTATAGGGTCATGATGAGTCCAAATTGACTCAATGGCAATGGGTTTATATATAGCTTTAAGTAGTACTGACATTTTCACAAAATTAAGTCTTCCAATCCAAGTAATGTCCTTCCATTTATGTAGGTGTCTGTCTTAGTCATCTAGTGCTGCTATAACAGAAATACTACAAGTGGATGGCTTTAACAAAGAGAAATTTATTTTCTCACAGGCTAGAAGTCCAAATTCAGGGTGCCAGCTCCAGGGGAAGGCTCTCTGTTGGCTCTGGATGAAGGTCTTTCTCATCTATCTTCCCCTGGACTAGGAACTTCTCTGTGCAGGAACCCTGGGTCTAAAGGACATGCTGTGCTCCTGGTACTTCTTTCTTGGTGGTATGAAGTGCCCCACTCTCTGCTTGCTTCCGTTTCCTTTTATCTCTTGAGAGATAGAATGTGGTACAGGCCACATCCCAGGGAAATTCCCTCCACATTGGGTCAGGGAGATGACCTGAGTAAGGGCGATGTTACAATCCCACCCTAATCCTCTTAACATAAAACTACAGTCACAAAATGGAGGACAGCCACACAATACTGGGAATCATGGCCTAACCAAGTTGATACACACATTTTTGGGGAACATAATTCAATCCATGACAGTGTCCTTTAGTCTCTTGTATTAGTATTTTATAATTTTCACTGTATAAGCCTTTTACATCCCTAGTTAAGTTTATTCTTAGGTATTTTATCATTTAGGAGGCTATTGTAAATGTTATTGCTTTCTTAATTCCCTTTTCAGTTTCCTCATGGTTAGTGTATAGGAACACAACTGATTTTTGTGTTGATCTTATATCCTGAAACATTGCTGAATTCCTCTATTAGATCCAGACGCTTTCTTGTGGACTCTTTAGGGTTGTCTATGTATAGGATCATGTCATTTGCAAATAGAGATAAAACCAAGAAAACCAAACCCGTTGCTGTCTAGTCTATTTCGACTCATAGCAACCACATAGGACAGAGTAGAACTGCCCTGTAGGGTTTCCAGGGAGCAGCTAGTGGATTCAAATTCCTGATCTTTTGGTTAGCATCCAAGCTCTTAACTGCTGCACCACCAGGATAGTTTTATTTCTTTTTTTTTTTTCAATTTTTAGAAAATTTCTCATTCAAAAATTCATACACATATTGTTTTGTGACATTTATTACAATGCCCACAATGTGACAACACACTAAACCTTTCCATCCCGGGTTCCCTGTGTCCATTTGTCCAGTTCCTGTCCCTTCCTGCCTTCTTTTTCTGCTTTTGGACAGGAGTTACCCATTTGTTCTTGTGTATTTGATTGAACAAAGAGTCACGTTCCTCACGTGTGTTACTTTTCATTCTATTAAAAAAATTAAAACTCGTTGCCGTCAAGTCGATTCTGACTCTTAGCGAACCTATAGGACAGAGTAGAACTGCCTCAAAGAGTTTCCAAGGAGGGCCTGGTGGATTCCAACTGCCAACCTTTTGGTCAGCAGCTGCAACGCTTAACCACTAAACCACCAGGGTCTCCTTTCATTCTATAGGCGTGTCTAATTTTTGTCTGAAAAGTGGGCTTCGGGAATGGTTTCAGTTCTGGGTTAGCAGAGCATCAGCGGTGTATAGTTTCAGGGATTTCTCCAGTCTCTGTCAGATCGCAGGTCTGGATTTTCACATGAATTTGAATTCTGTTCTACATTTTCCTCCTACTCTGTCTGGGACTCTTTGTTGTGATCTCTGTCAGAGTGGTCGTTGGTGGTAGCCAGCCACCGTCCAGTTCTTTTGCTCTCAGGCTGTTTTGACTACAACGTCAGTACAGTAGGTTCTAAAATTGGGTAGTATGAGGCCTCTAAATTTGTTCTTCTTCTTCAGTAATTCTTATATGGGGCCTCTTCCCTTTCCATATAAAGTTGGTGATTTGTTTCTCCATCTTGTTAAAAAAAATGCTGCTGGAATTTGGATTGTATCTGTAGATTGATTTAGGTAGAATTGACATTTTCACAATGTTGAGTCTTCCTATACATGAACATGATATGTTTTTCCACTTATTTATGTCTCTTTTGGTTTCTTGCACTAGTGTTTTGTTGTTTTCTTTGTATATGTCTTTTACATTCCTAGTTAGATTTATCCCTAAGTACTATATCTTCTTGAGGGCTATTGTAAATGGTATTGATTTGGTGATTTCCTTTTCGAACTTCTCTTTGTTGGTGTAGAGGAATCTTACTGATTTTTGTATGTTAATCTTGTATCCTGATACTTTGCTGAAATCTTCTATTAGTACCAGTGGCTTTCTTGTGTCTTGTGGACACTTTGGAAAAAAAAAATTTTTTTTTTTGGAGCTTTCCATATATAAGATCATAGCATCTGTGAATAGGGATAATTTTGTCTCTTCCTTACCAATTTGGATGCCAGTTATTTCTTTTTCCTGCCTTATTGCTCTAGATTGGACTTCCAGCAAATGTTGAATAAGAGCATTGATAAAGGGCATCCTTGTCTGGTTCCCTTTCTCAAGGGAAATTCTTTCAGTCTCTCTCCATTTAGAATGATATCGGCTGTTGACTTTGTATAAAAAAAATAAACGCCCTTTATTGTGTCAAAGAATTTCCCTTCTATTCCTATTTTTCTGAGAGTTTTTTTTTAATCGGGAATGGGTGTTGGACTTTGTCAAATGCCTTTTCTGCATTGATTGATAATATCATGTGCTCCATTTGTTTTATTTATGTGGTGGATTATATTGATTGATTTTCTACTGTTGAACCATCCCTGCTTGCCTGGTATTAATCCCACTTGATCATGATGTATTATTATTATTTTTTTTTTTTGGTATGGTGTTGAATTCTATTGGCCAGGCTTTTGTTGAGGATTTTTGCATCTATGTTCATGAGGGATATTGGTCTGTAGTTTTGTTTTGTTTTGTGATGTCTTTGCCTGGTTTTGGTATCAGGGTTATGCTGACTTCATAGACTGATTTTTGGAGAATTTCTTCCTTTTCTATGCTCTAAAATAGCTTGAGTAGTATTGGTGTTAGCTCGTCTCTGAAAGTTTGTTAGAATTTTCCAGTGAAGCCGCCTGGGACAGGGCTTATTTTTTGTTGGGAGTTTTTTTTTTTTTTTTTAACCTCTTCAATCTCGTCTTTTGTTATGGGTTTGTATAGTTTTTCTACCTCAGTTTGTGTTAGTTTAGATAGGTAGTGTGTTTCTAGAAATTTATCCATTTCCCCCATGTTTTCAAATTGTTGGAGAACAATTTTTCATAGTATTCTATTATGATCATTTTTATGCCAGTAGGATCTGTTGTGAAGTCACCCACCTCATTTCTTATCTGGTTATTTGTTTCTTCTCCTATTTTTCTTTTGTCAGCTTTGTCAATTTTGTTGATCTTTTCAAAGGAACAACTTTTGGTTTTGTTGATTCGTTCTATTTTCCATTTCATTTATATCTGCTCTAATCTTTATTATTTCCTTTCTTCTGGTGCCTGAGGGCTCCTTTCGCTGCTCTCTTTTTACTTGTTTGAGTTGTAAGGTTAATAATTTGATCTTGTCCTTTTCTTCTTTTTTTTATGTGTGGGTTTATTGCTCTAAATTGACTTCTAAGCACTGCTTTTGCTGTGTCCCAAAGGTTTTGGTAAGATGTGTTTTCATTCTCATATGAGTCTGTGAATTTCTTTATTCCATCCTTGATTTCCTCTATAACTCAGTAGTTTTCATCAAGGTGCTGTTCAGTTTCCGTGCATTTTATTTTTTATCTTTCCTGTTTCTCTTACTGATTTCTACTTTTATGGCATTATGATCAGAGAAGATGCTTTGTATTATTTTGGTGTTTTGGATTCTGTTAGGGCTTGCTTTGTGGCCTAAAATGTGACCTATTCTGGAGAATGTTCCATGTGCGTTGGAAAAAAATGTACACTTTACTGCTGTTGGATGGAGTGTTCTGTATGCCTGTGAGGCCAAATTGGTTAATTGTGTCATTTAGATCTTCTGTACCTTTATTGAGTTTCTTTCTTGTTGTTGGTTCTCTAACCAGAGGACTTCCTTTAATGTTTCTTGTAATTTTGGCTTGGTTTTTACATGTTCCCTTAATTTCTGTTTATTTGGAAATTACCTAATTTTGAGAGACAATTTTGCTTGGATATATAATTTTTCGTTGGATTCTTTTTTTTTCCTTTAAGGCTTTGTATATGCCATCCCATTGCCTTCTTGCTTGCATGGTTTCTGCTGAGTAGTCAGAGTTTAGTCGTATTGGTTATTCTCTGTAGGTGACTTTTAGTTTATCCCTAGTCTCTCTCAAAAACCTTTCTTTGTCTTTGGTTTTGGCAAGCTTGATTATGATATGTCTTGGTGACTTTCTTTTGGGGTTTACCCTGTTGGAGTTCATTGAGCTTCTTGAATAGATATCTTTTCGTCTTTCACGATATTAGGGAAGTTTTTCTCCAACAAATTTTGAACAATTCTCTGTATTGTCTGTTATCACTCCCCCCATTCTGGTACTCCAATCACTAATAGATTTCTCCTCTTGAAAGTGTTCCACATAATTCTTAAGTTTTTTTCACTTTTTTTCATTCTTTTTTCTGGGTCTTCCTCAAACAAATTGGTATGAAGGGCTTTGTCTTCAATCTCACTAACTTTCATTGTCTCAATTCTGCTCCTATGACCTTCTATTGAGTTGTCTAATTCTGAAATTTTGTTGTTGATCTTTTGGATTTCTAGTTGCTATCTCTGTATGATTTCTTGCAGCTTGTGCATCCTGTTGTTTTGTTCTTGTATTGTTTTCCAGGATTCTTCTATTGCTTTGTCTGTATGTTATTTGGCTTGGTCAGTTTTGCCTGATCTCCTTCCTGAGCTCTTGGAGACCTCTGCATATTAGTTTTTCAAATTCTTTACCAGGTAGTTGTGTTGCCTTACCTGCCATTGGAAGGTTTTCTGGTTCTTTATTTTGGCCGCTTGCTGGAGCCATCTTGTCCTGCTTCTTTATGTAGTTTGATATTGACTGTTATCTCAGAGGCATCAATAAGTTATTGTATTTATTTATCGTATTTTTGTTTAATGTGTCCTGTATTTTTTGTTTGTTTTGTTTTGATATGCCCAAGTAGGCTGGTCATGTGAGGTACATTGGTTGTTGGTGTCATTGAAGCTCTTATGTCCTGTCTCCAGGTGGTCAGAGCAGCTATTAGGTGTGTGAGCCCAGGAGTCTGTTCACTGTTCTTGCAGGGGTGCTTTATTCAGGGCACCGGTGTCTGGGTTGCTTGCCACTGAGTGTGTGGTGCAGAATCTCTCCTATAGTCCTAGGTGAGCAGGGCTGTGTGGGTGTGTTCTGAGCAGGCACAGGTCTCTGGTTGCAGTGGGGAGTGATGTGTGGGGCAAGGCAGGGAGCTGATGACTGTCTTCAGGTGCCTGGATGGAGGGTGTGTCCATGTCACCTAGAGTGCATAGTGTGGGGGTAATGCAGCCTGTCCTTGGACACCCAGTGCCATTGACTGGAGGGATTGGGAAGCATCACTAATTCCCAGACCCCTATCATGTGTGGCTGGTTAGAGTAGATAGTCCCACTGGCTCTCAGGCCCCTGGGTGGGTGAGGCCCCTTCTTAGGGTGTGGGGTGGTGGCAAATGTCACAAATCTACAGCTCCGCCTTGGTCTATGAACATGAAAATGGGCATCAGGTGTATGCCCTGCTGTTTTATGCTAATGAGGGCACATGATGTTGAATCGGCCCGAAAGGGACTGAGAGGGTGAAGGGCACTGCAAGTCCATGGACCTTGTACGCCAGTGGTTGGGCGAAGAGACAGGGCCTTCTGACCAGCCCTGAGTTCCAGGCTTAGGGGGTGTGGCATTGTTGAATGCCACAGGACTGATGTTGGAGCTGGGTGGTGGATGAGTGAGGGAAAGGAAATGCCTCTCTGCTGTGAAACTCTGATGAGGGGAGGGGTTATTTTGCCAGTTTGGGAGCTTGCACGCACTTAACTTTTGAAGGTCTGGTGTCACTCCTGTTTGGTTCTGGAGTTGCTTGCAGATTCGCTGCTGCTTGACTACGCCAGATGTGGTGGGCCTCGGCTTGGGATGTTGCTGTTTGCCTCAGCCCCCATGCAGTGTGCAGACTCAGCTAGCAGGGTGCTGGTGATCCTGTGATTTCTAGTTCCTCATCTCCACTGCTTTTGGATTATCTCTCCTTCCATCTGCCACTCAGTCTGATTCTTCAGCTTTGCCTTTGATGATTAAGGTTCCTAGATTGTCATACATATTCAATGCACTTGTTTTTAAATTCTTTGTTGTAAGAGGGACAACAGGAAGCTTCTTACTATTCCACCATCTTGACCCCTCCTCTAGTTTTGTTTCTTTACGATTTGGATACAGATTTTTTTTCTCTCTTTTTTGCCTTATTGCTCTGGCTTGGACATCCAGTATAATATTGAATAAGAGCGGTGATAGTGGGCACCCTTATCTCATTCTCGTTACAAGGAAAGGCCCTCAGTCTTTCTCCACTAAGGATAATGTTTGCTGTTGATTTTGTACATATTCTTTAATTATCTTGAGGAACCTCCCCTGTATTCCTGTTTTGCTGAGAGTTTTTATCAGAATGGGGTGTTATCAATTGAGATGGTCATGTGGTTCTTTTCCTTTGTTTTATTTCTGTGGTGAATTACATCGATTGCTTTTCTAATGTTGAAGTACCCTTGCATTCCTGGTATGAATCCCACTTGACCATGATGTATGATTTTCCTAATATGTTGTGGAATTCTGTGTGCCTGAATTTTATTGAGAATTTTTTAGCATCTATATTCATGAATGATATAGGTCTGTAATTTTCTTTTTTTTGTGGTGTCATACCTGGCTTTGGTATCAGGGTGATGCCGGCTTCACTGAATGAGTTAGGGAGTGTTTTTTTTCCTCTTCTATGTTTTTAAAGAGTTTGAGGAGAATTGGTGTCAACTCTTCTCTGAACATGTGGTAAAACTCCCTGGTGAAGCCATCTGGTCTTGGGCATTTATTTGTTGGGAGTTTTTTTGTTTGTTTTTAAGAAAATTTTCAATCTCTTGTTTTCTTATGTTTACATTTTCCGCCTCTATTTGTGACAGGTTAGGTAGGTAGTGTGTTTCTAAGAATTTGTCCATTTCTTCTAGGTTTTCAAATTTGTTGGAGTACAGTTTTTCATAATATCCTGTTATGATCTTAATCTTATTTGGGTCTGTTGTATTATCTACAATTTCATTTCTTATTTTGGTTATTTTATCTTTGCTTTTTTTTCTCATTTGTCAGTGTGGGTATTGGTTTGTCTATTTTATTGATACTTTCAAAGAACAAACTTCTGGTCTTGTTGATTCTTTCTATTGTTTTTCTGTTTTCTTTTTAATTTATCCCTGCTCTTTATTATTTCCTTTCTTCTGTTAGTTTTGTCTTCTTTTGCTCTTTCTTTGTTTTCTATTTGTTCAACATATCAGGTTAAATTATTGATTTTGGATCATTCTTTTTCTATGTATGCAATTATAGTTATGAATTTCCCTCTGGGCACTGCTTTTGCTCCATCCCAGAGGTTTTGAAATGTTGTTTTTTTTGTTTTCATTTAATTCCAAGTATTTTTTAACTTCACTTTTGATTTCTTCTATGACTCTATAGTTTTTTTATTAGTCCATTATTTAGTTCCCATGTATTTTTCCCTCTTATTCTTCCTTTTATTGATTTCTAGCTTCATATCATTATCGTCAGTGAAGATGCTTTTTATAATTTTGATCTTTTTAAATTTGTTGAGGTTTGTTTTGTGGCCTAGAATATGGTCAATTCTCAAGAATGTTCCATGTGCATTGGAGAAGAATGTGTGCTGTGCTGCTACTGGGTGGTGTGTTCTATATATGTCCGTTAGGTCCAGTTGGTTGATAGTGTTATTCAGATCTTCTATGTCTTCACTTATTTTCTTTCTAGCTCTGTCTATTGCTGAACTTGATATATAGAAATCTCCTACTATCATTGTAGAGCTATTTCTCTCTTTCATTCTGTTAGTTTGCTTTATAAAATTTTGGGCCTCTGGCATTGGGTGCATAGATACTTATCACAGTTACGTCTTCTTGGTGTATTGTCCATTTTATCAACGTATAATGTCCTTTTTTGTCTTTCAGTTGATTTTGACTTAAAGTCTATTTTATCAGATATTGATATTGCCACTCCTGCTGTATTTTGGTTACTGTTTGCTTAGTATTTTTTTTCCATCTTTTGATTTTTAGTCTATTTATGTGTTTTTGCCTAAGGTGTGTCTTTGGTAAGCAACATATTGATGGTTTGTGTTGTTGTTGTTGTTTAATCCATTCTGCCACTCCATATTTCTTGACTGGTGGATTTAATCCATTGACATTCAGTGTAATTATCAATAAGGAAAAATTTACTGTAGCCATTTTGTTATGCTTTTTTTGCATGTGTGGTGTTAATGATGTCTTTCTTTTCTTTCTGTGCTGAGTTCTCTTTTCATGAGTTTTCTTTTGCTTTAATTCATTATTCTTGTTTTTGTGTTTACTGTCTTTGTTTTTCTTCTTTACTTTGGTGAGTAGATTTATTAACTTTTTTGTGGTTACTATGGGTTTACATTTGACGTCCTACATTTAAAACACTCTGTTATATCTTTAAATTGCCTTAAGATCCTCATCATATGATGCTTCTATAACTACATCAATCATTTCCCCTTTTGTTTTGATGATGTAGTCAATTACAATTTTGTATTCTGGATACCCTGTGGTTATTTTTTAACTTTGTTTCATTGTTGTGATGTCTTCACCTGACTTGGTATAAGGGTGATGCTGTTTTGTGTCATTCCCTCAGGTTGTTTTGTGACATCTTTGTTTTCTATCTGAAGCAATTCCTTTAATATTTCTTGCAGGGCTGGCCTGGCAGTTACAAATGCCTTTAATTTCTGCTCATCTTAAAATGACCTTACTTCTTCCTCATTTTTGAATGACAATTTCTTTGAATAAATAATTCTTGGTTGACAGTTCTTTTCTTTTGGGGCTTTGTATATGTCATCTCACTGCCTTTTTGCCTGCATGATTTCTGATGAAAAATAGGTGCATAATCTTATTGGAGTCCCTTTGTAGGTGATATTTCTCTTTTCTCACACTATTCTCAAGATTCTTTGTCATTGGCTTTGAAAGTTTGATTATGATATGTCACAATGAATTTCTATTAGGGTCTATCTTGTTTGGGGTGTGTTGAGTTTCTCGATTGAAAAGCTCACGTTTTGCATATTTGGGAAGTTCTCTGCCCTTAATTCTTCAAACATCCTTTCTGTACTTTTTTTTCCTCTTCTTTTGGAATTTCCATTATGCATATGTTGTTCCTTTTGATGGTATCTCACAAACCCTTTGGCTTTCTTTTTCTTCATTCTTTTTTGTTTGTTCCTCAAACTGAGCAGTCTTGAAGGTTTTGTCTTCTATTTTGCTGATTCTTTCTTCCATTGTTTCGATTCTACTTTTGTGTCCTTGCATGGAATTGTTTATTTCTGTTATTTTATTACTGAGTTTTGGAATGTCTACTCATTGAATTTGTAGGGATTCTATCTCTTTGCTTAATTTTTTGTTTTGTTCTTGTATTGTTTTCATGAGTTCTTCGAATTTGTGTGTGTGTGTGTGGTTTCCTTTACTTTTTTGAGTAACCTTAGTACTTTTCTAAGTCTTTATCTGGTAGTTCCATTATTTGTTCATCTTCTGAGATTGTTTCTGCCCTTTTATCTTGTTCGTTAAATTGCTCCATATTTTCCTGTCTCTTCATACGCTTTGTAATTGCCCATTGTCTTCAAGATATTAATGATTTTTATTGTTTGTTTGCTTGTTTGATTTTGTTTTGATTTATTAGGATTTTAGCTTATTTCCTATTTCCTTGGGTTGTTTCCCTTCGTTTGTGTTATTTTAATTATTGTTGTTTTGTATTATTGATGTATGTATGACTTTGGGACTGTCTGTTGGTTAGCTGTGGTTTCCCTGGAGACCCTCTGTATTGATGAGAAGTGATGTGGACTCTTTGTTTTGACATGAATAGGTGCCATGCCCCCTGGTTTTCTGGTTTACTGGCTGGGTTGTCCACTTGCACTGGGTTGGGCAGTGAAGCCTTGGTGGTCGAAATAAGCCTTTCCTTCAGCCTCATGTAGGATGTGGAGGGGGAGAGGGCAGGTGTTTTCTGTCAGTTCAGCATGGGAAGATCCCTCCGCACAAGCTCAGGAGGGTGGGGGAGTGCCTGGGAGGATGAAGGTTTCTGAGTGGCTTTCCTTGCTCTGTGAGAGCCCTCAGAAGACAGCCAAATAAAGGAGTAAGGAAGGGAGAATTTCTAAGAGGAGGGAGGGAGCAGGGCAGGGCTTCTTCAGTCTGGCAGTTGAGAGAATAGCTGCCTGATTCAGAAGATCTGGAGAGTCCCTTGGGAGAGAGAAGGGGCCAGGCCGGGCTTCCTTTCTCAGTAAGACCACCTGTAAGGTGGCCTCAGAGGGGATTGATTAAGGGCAGAGGAGTCCCTAGCAGGAAAGATGTGGTGAGGCAGGGCTTCCGTGGATCAGCTGCTGGGAGGCTAATCACCTGACTCAGAAGACTGGGATGTCTCTGGGAGGCGAGAGGAAGCAGCTTGGGCTTCCACACTCAGGCAGATGCTCTATAATTGTTCTACGCAAGTGCAAAGGGATGGAGAAATTCCTGGGAGGGGGGATGGGATAGGGTGTCTATTCTCAGGTGGGTGACCTAGGAGGGCACCACACAGGCTCAGGTAGGTGAGTTAGTACTGGAGGGCAGGCGGGATTATCTAGGTGACTCAGCGTCTGTGCAGACAACTTGCACTGGGGGAATGTGGCCCTCCATTCAGATGTCGTGGTTGGAATACAGGGGACCTCCCTGCTAACCACATAACTCGGTGGGGGAAGTGAACCCTCCACTGAACACATTTTGGCATCCCTGCTAGTAGCCTGGTTTTGTGAAGGTGGGTAATTCTCCATGCCAGCATGTGGACAGCTGAGCTTCCTCCCTTCTCTGCACTCACCTGGCCCTTGGGGCTAACATCTCCCTCTTTTATCTTCCTTTTGTCCCTCTGCAAATGCACACTCTCTGATTAATCTGTCCTTTGGTCTAAATTTCCTGTAATCCAACCCTCATCTCTTTACTCCTACCACATTTCTTCATGGTTCCCTGGTTTCAATGTGTTGCTATTCTCGTGTGACACTCTTTCTCTGGTATGTCCACACACAGTGTGTTGATTGCCCACCATGTTGTTCCTTTCCAGAGTTATTACTGAAGTGACTCTATTTCAGGTTGTATTTTTCTTGATGCTTTCTTGCTGAACTCCTCGCTCAAGAATACTGTTTGTAGCTGACCCAAGATGGCCACGTTGCTCCATGGTAGCAAGTAGGCTGTGGATGATCAATGAATCCCTACTTACCCACTGTCCTTGTTGTCTGTCTCCTACCAGTCTGTATCTGGTTTGTTTCTTCAGTCCTTCATTTGCTTTTCAGAGATCCAAGGTCACCATTCGTGACTATTCTTGGTTGTTTGTGTAAGACTTTGTTGTAGAGGGGCTTTATGATGCATCTGACTATGCTGCCATCTTGGCCCCTCTCCAAAACTAAAGCACTTTTTAATAGGGAGCAGAAAACACCCAATAAAATGAATTACAAACAGAATTCAGACTGGAGAAACAGGCTTGGGCAATCTTCTTGGAGAAAATTGGGAAGATTTCCACAGGGAAGAGCATTGGAGGTCAAGTCTTCTGAGGCATCGTATAAGCCTTGCTCTAAGTATAGCCAAGCTACCCATGTACACTGCCAGATACTGAGATAAAATATGGGCAGCTTTGCCCAATCTGTTCCTGGCCCAAATTTTATCTTTGGGCAGGGTTATATGGCAGAACTCTCTTGTCTTGGTGTAGTTTAAAGAAAGCCCTGGGCCTTCTAAGAGCTTTCCTCATGGTTACCAAAAGACAATATCTAAAATAAACTCTTGATTTTCTGTACCCAGTGAAATGACAAGAGCCTCCAAAGACGATAAAAAAAAAATGATTTTCTAAGAAAATCGAATTCTGAACTGAATTAAATTATGTTGTTGTCGTTAAGTGCCATCTAGTCGATTCCTACTCATAGCAACTCTATGTAAAACAGAAGGAAACACTGCCCAAACCCATGTTATCCTCGTGATCATTGTTATGCTTGAACCCATTGTTGCAGCCACTGTGTCAGTCCATCCTCTAGAGGGTCTTCCTCTTTTTCACTGATCCTCTACCAATCATGATGTCCGTCTCCAGGGACTGATCCCTCCTGATAACACACCCAAAGTATGTGAGATGAAGTCTCACCATTCTTGCTTTTAAGGAGCATTCTGGCAGTACTTCTTATGAGACAGATTTGTTTGTTCTTTTGGCAGTCCATGGTATATTCAAAACTCTTCACCAACATCATAATTCGAAGGCATCAGTTCTTCTTCAGTCTTCTTTATTCATTGCCCAGCTTTCTCATGCGTATGAGGCAGTTGAAAACACCATAGCTTGGGTCAGGTACACTTTAGTCCTTAGAGTGACATTTTTTCTTTTTAACACTTTAAAGAAGTCTTTCTGAGAAAATTTTCCCAATACAAGCTGTCGTTTGACTTCTTGACTGCTACTTCCGTGGGTGTTGATTGTGGATCCAAGTAAAATGAAATCCTTGACAACTTCAATATTTTCTCAGTTTATCTTGATGTTGCTTTTTGGTACAGTGTAAGGGTTTTTCTTTTCTTTATGTTGAGGTGTGATGCCCACTGAAGGCTGTAGTCTTTGATCCTCACCAGTAAGTGCTTCAAGTCCTCTTCACTTTCAACAAGCAAGGTTGTGTTGTTTGCATGTCACAGGTTGTTAATGAGTCTTTCTCCAATCCTGATGCTGCATTCTTCTTCACAGAGTTCAGTTTGTCAGATTGTTTGCTCAGCATACAGATTGAATAAGTATGGTGAAAGGATACAATGCTAACACATCTATCCTGACTTTAAAGCACAGAATATCCCCTTGTTCTGTTTGAATGACTGCCTCTTGATCTATGTACAGGTTCCTCATTAATATATTATCACTCATATATTTGAAGATTCTCAAAAGGGCAATCCAAAATAGAGTCAGTCTCATTATTAGTTGCCATGGATGACAGATGACTTTGAATTACACAATTTTCACCTGAAATTCTGATAAACCCATATGGATGTAAGCCACAAGGAAGGACTAGTTAAAAAAAAAAAAAAGACTGACCATAGTAAAAATATTTTATTTTATTTATGATAGTTAATATTGTGTGTCAACTTGGCTGGGCCATGATTCTCAGTATTTTGGGAATCGTATGCTGTGATCACTTCACTGTTAAAATTTGATATGTGATCACCCCCATGATGGAATCTACTGAGTGGTACTGGCAAGGGAGGGGGCCTGTGGCAGCTCACCACCCCCTCAACCTTCATCTCTCCACCCTCCACTGCCTACTTCCTTCCTGCTCACCTTGCCAAGGCTTTTGGGTGGTTCTGGATCCTACGGCTGCCTCTTGTTCATCTGACCTCTGGTTCTTGGAACTTGAGCTAGCAGTTTACCTGCCGATCTTGGGATTCGTTGATCTTTACAACCTGTGGGCAAGAGTCCTGATCTCCTACTTGCGGATCTTGTGTTCGCCAGCCCCTGCTGCTTCCTGAATCAGGAAAAGCCTTGCCGTCTTGTCTGTCAACCCTGGGATTCATCAACCTTCACAGCCTGTGAGCAAGAGCCCTGCTCTCTGACCTGCCAGTCTTGGGTTTGCCAGCCCCTGCAGCTACGTGAATCAGGAGAAACCTCTATCCTGATCCACGAATTTGGGATGTTCTAGCCTCTACAATTGCATGAGTTGTTTCCTTGATATAAATCTCTCTCTCTATATATATATCTATATGCTTTCCCGGTTTTGCTTCTCTAGAGAACCCAGCCTAAGACAATGTAATATATCACTTTACAGTTTATGAAATGCTTTGACCAATGTTTTCTCATTTAGTAAGTATAATAATCCTGAGAGACAGGCATGGCCTGGTTTAGTATTGTCCCTACTCTTTGGCTGAGGAGGCTGTTAACAGACATCTTGCTTTAATTTGGGGGTTTTCTTACCTAGAAAACCAAATAAACACTTTAATGAAGTTTCTGACCAACACTAATCCACCAGTAGCTTTTCTTTCATCCAAAGTTGCAAATCCTTTCTTTCCTGTTTGAAGCTAGGTTTACTAAATTTGAATTTCAAAAAGGCATGACTGGGCCAAAGACCATTTTGTGACCTGATATCAGTTGATCTCAGTAAAAGGGGAGGGCAGGTTTCAATCATTCTTGTTGAGATTAGCCAATAATTGATCTATATTCCTCCCTTATCTTCTCTTTATGAGTCTCATTTCACCTAGCTTCTTCCAGCCATTTGCCTTTTCTGGAGTCAAAATTGTCTCTGTATATGCATATAGAGAACCCTGGTGGTGTAGTGGTTAAATTCTAGAGCTGCTAACCAAAGGGTCGGCAGTTCGAATCCACCAGACCCTCCTTGGAAACTCTTGGACAGTTGTATTCTGTCCTATAGGGTCACTATGAGTTGGAATCAACTTGACAGCAATGAGTTTTTTTAATGCATATAGAATAAATGCTCAGAAAAACTTACATTCAATTTTCATTGTATTTTGATTATTCTTAACAAGACTAAAGCTCTGTAAAGTTTAATGAGGAGACGGAAGATCTGAGGAATTTAAAGTACCATGAATAGTGAGTTTTCTAACTTCAAGTTCAATAGGACAGAATGCAGTATCTTTAGGTAAATTTTAGAAATGGTAATGGACCTAGGGTAAGAGCTAAGGTGGAACAAAATTAATTGGGGATTCATAGATAGAAAAAAAATCCCAACACTACAGTACAATTTAGCATGAAAAAAGAAAAACTTAAGGAAAATATACTCAAGATCGCACAGGCAATTCCCTCTGCCTGGAACATCCTTCCCTTACCCTTACTTGCTGTTTCCTTCTCATAATTTTCTGTTTAAATGTAACCTATATCAAAGGTGTTTGAGAATTAACTATGTCAGCACATGTGACCCACCTGGAAAAGTGCCTAATATATACTAGTCAATAGCTAGCTGATAGACGATGTTAGTATTAGTGTTAGTATTAATATTATTAAAAACGTAAATCATTTACAATAAAATCTGAGGGTTGCATTAACTTACCAGAAGGATTTGGCCTTTGTCCCTGGTTTCTGAGGGATAACTCAAAACACTTGGAGTTTCCAGAGTAACTGAGGTGTCTTTGTTGTCTTTACACCCACAAATCACATCTGAGAGGTTATGTTAATAAGGTGACTTAAGCAGGGGCTGAATAGAACAGAAAGACCACTATGTGATATCGGCTGACCTCAGGGGTTGTGGACTGATTCAATCAACCATAACTACATAATGGGACCTGATAAAGGCTCTGGATATAGAATATTAATAGGCTTTCTCATTGGCGAAAGACATCAATGCTCATGGGAAGGCAGCATATCCCTTTTTGTGCATGAAAGCTCCACGTTAAGCATCTTTTCAGATCTTTCCCTAGTCATCTGTTCATTTATATTCTTTCTGTTGTAATAAAACTGTGAACATAAGTACAGCACTTTCTATGAATTCCGTGCGTCACTCTAACAAACTGTCAAACACATGGGAGTGGTAAAAAAAAAAAAAGGTAGGAGCCATCAAGTGGGAAATGAGGGATATTGGGGACCCCTGAGCTTACAACTGGCATTCTGAGTGTGTAGAAGGGACCCTTGAATTTGTAGCCAGCAGGTGAGAAGTGAGAGTGACATGGGGACTCCCAAGCTTGTGACTAGCATCTGAGGACTTGAGCAGACTTGGCAATCTGGAGGGCCATGCCCTTTAACTTGTCCAGGTAGTTAGGGTCAGAGGAAGAAGAGCTGCATGTGCAGCTGGTGTCAGAAGAGAAGTGGAACAGAATTGATAATAAATTGATTTGGACTGATCAACAGAATTTGATGTCAGGGAAGTGAAAAGTAGGGATTTATTTATATCCTTGCAACATCTTAAACCAAAATTTTGCTGTTTCACTTGTAGAGGCATTTCTTCTGGTTAATAATAGATGCTTTAACCACTGTGCCAGTTAAATAGGTATCAGTTGGAAACCCTGGTAAGGTTGGCAGTTTGAACCCAACAGGCGTTCCTTGGAAACCCCATGAGGCGTTTCTACTCTGTCTTATAGTGTCGCTATGAGTCAGAATCAACACGATGGTAACGGGTTTTTTTTTTTTTAATCTTCAATCATTCACTTAACAAATGCTTAGTGAGAACATATTCTATGCCAGACACTGTGCTAGGTAGATCATTGAGTGTGAAGGGTCAATTACATGAGATGCTACTTGGATTTCAAGCCAGATTCTACCACAAACTCTGTACTTGAATAAAAAATTCTCCTCTGTGGGCCTCAGGTTTTTATTCTGTAAAATAAGAGTTTGATTAAACTAGTGATTCACAAAATTTAATTTACATCAGAATCATTCAGGGTACTTGTTAATATGCTGATTCCATGACCCCACTCCAGAGATCATGATTTATTGATTTGGGAAAGACATTCTTTAATATGCATTTTAAACAAGTACCTCCAGATGATTATGATCCAGGTAGGATGGCTGGGTGGCTCATTTGGTTAAGGGCTAATAAGTGCCAGAGGTAATATTCAAACCTAGATCTGTCCTACTCCAAAGTAATTGTTCAAATCACTTTGAAAACCAAATCACTTTTGGGCACAGAGCCTAGGTGTGTGGTCTCGTAATATTTTGCTAGAGTTAATAGTCAGTCATGAGTTCCCTCACCACTCCATTTGAAACCTGAAAGTGGAATCAATTATTTTAGACCAGTGAAACAGTGGTTCCAAATATTAACCCACAATAAAATTTTCACAGATATGGGAAAAAGTATAAACAACATAGTGAGTTTTTCGCAGGGTTAAATGTATTCCATTTACACAACTATCTTTTATTTTGAGACTAAGTCCTTTCTTTGGGGGAGTTTGGGAAGCTAAAATATCTTTTTTAAAAATGAAATAATGGTTGGCAGTTTGAACCCAACAGGCACTCCTTGGAAACGCTATGGGGCATTTCTACTGTGTAACTGGTTGGTCATTTGCTTTAATGTGGTTGGCAAAATACAACTTTATGTCCAAACCCTTTGCCATGGAGTCAATTCTGACTCATAGCGACTCTATAGGACAGAGTAGAACTGCCCCACAGAGTTTCCAAGGAGCGCCTGGTGGATTCAAACTGCTGACCCTTTGGTTAGCAGCTGTAACACTTAACCACTACACCACCAGGGTTTCCAACTTTATGTCAGTCCCTCATTTTTCTTTTTTTTTATGGAATGTTTTCTGAACCATGAATTCCAAGTATAGAGCACATTTGCTGTGATGACCTACTCCAGTTTGCCTAAATAGGTTCTAGAGAACTGAGAATGCATAATTGAGAAGGAAATCAGAGACAAGCAGTGGCTGTTTGCACTTCCTCACCCTAAACTGCTAGTAGTAGTTACATGTTGCTCTATAAGGTGCCCATCGTAAGGTAAAATGCTAAGCTCTTAAATGCCTGCACTGCCTCACTTTGCATTGGTATTGTAGCAGCTGGAGTCACTTCATGGATTCCCCAGCCAATGAGGCCTTAGCAGACAGGGATATCTTTATACCCACAAATCATGGTATATAGAACATCCTCAGTAACATTTCTGATTATACAAATTATATAGATAATTTCATAAAAACAGAAAAACCAAATAACTAGGAGGGACCTTAGAAGTCATAGCCTAACAATCCAAGTTTATACGTGAAGAAACTGAGGCTGCAAAGACAGTTTTCTGAGGATAAATAGTAAAGCTGCTGATTCTGATGATAGCAGTTCAGAAAGTTTAATTTATTTGTCCCATGACACAGCTATTGTATCAAAGATATACAAAATATAGATGTTAACCTAAACGCTGTGCTTCTGGGAAACTTTTTGCTTAAGGGGATAGTACTAGCTTAAATTTTCTCTCCATTTGAATTCTTAAATTTTAGTTAGCTTTCATGTGAAATACAGAGGTTAAAAAAAAAAGTAGTTTCACCTAAGTTGCTCAGATAAGCCTGTTTCTTATTACAATGATTCAGATAACTGCTGCAAATGAACATTTCTCTCTAGGTACAGGCCTAGAAGAATAGATGAAATGGGGATGTACTTCTAAGGAAATTTAATCTCAGAGAATTTAGGAATCCACTTCAAGGACATTTTTCTCAACCTCATTTTAAACCTATAACCCCATTAAATAAATAAAAGCAGCCCCACATCCTTCTTAATGTTATTTAAAATTTTAAATAAATTAAATATCATGACTGGAAATGAACGAAAGCAGTAGTGATTTTAGACTAAAATTTATTTTACCTTGAAAATAAAAATAGAAGTGTATGTATAAATATAAACGCAATTGATTTTGACCATGTGTTATCTAGATGGTAAACTCTCAGTAGGTAGCTAGTGCCTCATGCTAGTAGGTGCTTAAAAATTTTTTTTTATGAAAGAATGGATTGTAAATGAAATAGTGACAAAAGAAGCCAGATTGGGGCTGGCTGAGAAGTGAGAGAGGTACAGAACTAGAGACAGCCTCTTCGAGCTAGCTCTGAGTTTACTGTCTTTGTATCTCCAGTACTTATCACAGAGCATGTTATATGGGACTCATTCAATATTTAACTATTTAATTAATTAATGTGAATATTCAGTATTTCTACAGCTTTCCTATCATAGCCAATGTTGAGTAGGGAGCACAATGTAGTTCACCTTAAATAGCACATCTTTGTTGTGCTTAATTTTTATAGCCAGAAATACAGAAATAAAAAAGCTTTACAAATGAGTTATGTTAACTACATTATTAGAAATGAAAATAATTATGCTTCTCCAGGGTTTCTACTGACCCCCATCTTCTCTCTACCTTCCCAAACACACATTTTCCTCCCTCTCTTAAAACAGTCATTTTAGAAGAATATGCTTAGTCATTCCCAGTGGTGTCTGCACCTGAAAAGTTTAAAATAGAACGAGTGACACAGGTTGTGACAAGGCTAACCAGGCAGGCAACAAAAGTTGAGAGGGATAAGGTTGGGTCCCATCTTATTCTATGTTTATTTCTCCAAACCTCTCTCTAGTTGTGAATGATTTCATCATATTGCTGAGTAAAATCCAATGGTATTGCATACAAACTATTGGTTTGGGGTAAACTATATCATTTTAGGTGATTTGTTGGTAAATGATTGTCTTGTTCAACTCAGGGTCTGAACTGGGCAGTGGCAGAGGTAGTGGTGGGGACCTTCCTAACCCTACCAGGCTGGGTTCATCCCCAAGCCCTAAACACAATATGAGTTTGTGATAGGTGAGGCAAGAGAAAAACTGTAGAGTACTCTGCACCCATTCAGAAGTGAAAGGTTGGAATTTTAGCTGGAAAAGAAATAACTAGAGTAATCCTTGACTCTTCCAATGACCCCTACCCCTACCCCAATCTTGACTCCTACCTTTTTTTCTTTTTTTTTTTTAGTGGTTTTTAGATGCATCTGGCTAGGTCCTGTCGGAACAATGATCAAGCTCCATGGATTGTCAAGGAACTGGTGAATTTCCTCCCTGGGCAATATTTTTAAGGATGCCCATTCTCTCTTTCTGTTTTGGTTTCTGTTTAATATCGGTAGGTACAATCACAATATCCCCATGCACTTCCTGGCCTGATTCTCCAGAACGCATTTTGGCTCAGGTCTGGGCTTTAATGAAGCCATGTTTAGACAGGTTTGAAATACAATCAAATGTAAGAGTTTAAAACTAAGACCAAGATAAAGAGTTCATTTTCACTGAGAGGACATTAAATTTTGAAAGTATGTAAAAGAGTAGTAAAACCCTCTTTTGAAAGATGGGTATTTTTATCCAGAGTTGTATTTATTGCCAGAAACCATAACTGGATTCTTGGAAACCACTGGATAAAGTGGTAGTTTTAAACTACCTGATTTTATCATATTTTATTTTATTTTTGTTACATGAAGATAGTACACTAAAAAATGTTATTTTACTTTAAAAAATATGAAATCCACTATATATATTTATTTTTAAATACTATTTTATTGTGCTTTCTTTGAAGGTTTACACAGCAGTTTAGGTTCCCATTCAACAACTTCTATACAAATTGTTCAGTGACATTGATTACATTCGTCACAGTTCATGAACTTTCTCAATATTTCTGTTCTGGTTGTTCCATTTGAAAACGTATTTTTACTCTTTCCAAAAACACATTAAAATGATAGTAAGACACGTATGTTGTAGCTGTTGTTAGGTGCCATTGAGTCCTTTTTGACTCATAGCTACACTATGTGACGGGGTAGGATTGCCCCACAGGGTTTTCTTGACTGTAATCTTTACGGAAGCAGATAACCAGGTGTTTCTTCCATGGAGCTGCTGGGTGGGTTTGCACCACTGACCCTTCTTTTTTATTTTTTTTATATTGTGCTTTAGATGAAGGTTTACAAAGCAAACTAGATTCTCATTAAACAATTAATGCACATATTGCTTTGTGACATTGGTTGCCAAACCTACAACGTGTCAGCATTCTCCCCTTCTCAAGCTTGGGTTCCCCATTAGCAGCTTTACTCTCCCCTTCTGCCTTCTTGTCCTTGCCCCTGGGCTTGCCCATTTAGTCTCATTTTGTTTTATGAGCCTGTCTAATCTTTGGCTGAAGGATGAACCTCTGGAGTGACTTCATTACTGAGCTAAAAGAGTGTCCCAGAGCCATACTTTCCAGGTTTCGCCAGTCTCTGTCAAACCAGTAAATCTAGTCATTTTGTGAATTACAATTTTGTTCTACATTTTTCTCCAGCTCTGTCCAGGACCCTCTATTTTGATCCCTATCAGAGCGGTCAATGCTGGTAGCCTAGCACCATATAGTTGTGCCGGACTCAGTCTGTGGTAGATGTGGTCCCTTGGGCTAATCTTTCCCTTGTGTCTTCGGTTTTCTTCATTCTCCCTTGCTCCAGATGGGGTGGGACCAGTGGAGTATCTTAGATGGCTCCTCACAAGCTTCTAAGACCCCAGATGCTACTCACCAAAGTAGAATGTAGAATATTTTCTTTATAAACTATGTTATGCCAATTGAGCTAGATGTCCCCTGAGACCATGGTCCCCACAGCCCTCATCCCAGTAGTTCAGTCCCTTAGGGAGTTTGGATGTGTCTATGAAGCTTCCATGTCCTTGCCTTGGTCAAGTTGTGCTGAATTTTCCAATATTGTGAACTGTCTTACCCTTCACCAAAGCAACCACTTAATTATCGTCAATTTAGTGTTTTTCCCTCTCCACCCCTCCCCTTCCTCATAATCATCAAAGATTCTTTCTTCCTGTATGTAAAACTTTTCATGAGTTTTTGTGATAGTGATCTCATACAGTATTTGACCTTTCGTGATTGACTTATTTCACACAACATAATGTTCTCCAGAACCCTGGTGGCATAGTGGTTAAGTGCTAGGGCTGCTAACCAAAAGGCATGCAGTTCAAATCCACCAGGCACTCCTTGGAAACTCTATGGGGCAGTTCTACCCTGTCCTATAGGGTCGCTATGAGTTGGACCCGAGGGCAAAGGATTTTTTTGTTTGTTTGTTTTTAATGCTCTCCAGATTCATCCATGTTGTGAGATATTTCACAGGTTCATCATTGTTCTTTATTGTTGTGTAGTATTCCATTGTGTGTATGTACAATTGTTTGCCTGTTCATCTGTTAAGCACTTACTTCGTTTACATTATTTTACTATTGTGAATAATGCTGCAAAGATCATGGGTGTGCATATGTCTATTGAATGGAATTGCTGGATCATATGGTATTTCTATTTCTAGCTTTTTAAGGAAGTGACATGTTGTTTTCCAAAATGGTTGTACAGTTTTGCTTCCCCACCAGCAGTGCATAAGAGTTTCAATCTCCCCACAGCCTCTCAAACACGCTAATTTCTGTTTTTTTTTTTTTTTTTGATTCGTGCCAGTGATGTCTTTACCTGGTTTTGATTTGCATTTCTCTAATGTCTGCTAGCTGCCTGAATGTCTACTTTGGTGAAGTGTTTGCTCATATCATTTGCCCATTTTATAATTGGATTATTTGTCTTTCTGTTGTAGAGATCTTGGATTTTCCTGTAGATTTTAGAGATTAGACCATTGTCAGATCTGTCAGAGTTAATTTTTTTTCCGAGTCTGTAGGTTCTCTTTTTACTCTTTTGATGAAGTCTTTTGGTGAAGCATAAGTGTTTAATTTTTAGAAGATCCCAGTATCGATATTCTGATGTTTATTGTTAGTTATGGTTTGTATCCTATTTACGCTGTGTTATTGGGGTCTCTAGCATTGACCCTATTTTTTCTTCTATGATCTTTATAGTTTTTGGTTTATATTCAGGTCTTTGATCTATTTTGAATTAGTTTGTGTGTATGGTGTGGAATATGGGTCCTGTTTCATTTTTTTGGAGATGGCTATCCAGTTTTGCCAGCACCATTTGTTAAAAAGACTCTTTTCCCTATTTAATGGACTTTAGGCCTTTGTAGAAGATCAGGTGACCTTAGATGGATGGATTTACGTCTGGGTTCTCGATTCTATTCCATTGATGAATGTGTCTGTTGTTGTACCAGTACCATACTGTTTTGACTATCATAGCTGTAGAGTAGGTTCTGAGAACAGGTAGTGCAAGTGTTCCTACTTAATTCTTCTTTTCCAACAGTGCTTTACTTATCTGGGGCCTCTTTCCTTCCCATATAAAGTTAGTTTTTCCCCTCTTGTTAAAGAAGTCTGTTGGTATTTTAATTGGGATTTGAATCAGTATTCCTAGATTGCTTTGGGTAGAATTGACATTTTCACAATGTTGAGTCTACCTATTCGTGACATGGCATGTATTTCCATTTATGTAGATCTCTTTTGATTTCTTGCAGTAGTGTTTTATAGTTTTCTTTGTATAGGTATTTTACATCTGTGGTTAGATTTATTCCTAAGTATTTTGTTCTTTTTTAGGGACTATTATAAATGGCATCACTTTCCTGATTTCCTTTTTTTTTATTAACTTTATTTAAGCTTCAAGTGAATGTTTACAAATGCAATCAGTCTGTCACATATAAGTTTACATACATCTTACTCCGTACTCCCACCTGCTCTTCCCCTATTGAGTCAGCCCTTTCAGTCTCTCCTTTCGTGACAATTTTGCCAGCTTCCCTCTCTCTCTATCCTCCCATCCCCCCTCCAGACAAGAGCTGCCAACACACTCTCAAGTGTCCACCTGATATAATTAGCTCACTCTTCATCAGCATCTCTCTCCCACTCGCTGACCAGTCCCTTTCATGCCTGATGAGTTGTCTTCAGGGATGGTTCCTGTCCTGTGCCGACAGAAGGTCTGGGGAGCATGGCCGCCGGGATTCCTCTAGTCTCAGTCAGACCATTAAGTATGGTCTTTTTATGAGAATTTGGGGTCTGCATCCCACTGATCTCCTGGTCTCTCAGGAGTTCTCTGTTGTGCTCCCTGTCAGGGCAGTCATCGATTGTGGCCGGGCACCAACTAGTTCTTCTGGTCTCAGGATGATGTAGGTCTCTGGTTCCTGTGGCCCTTTCTGTATCTTGGGCTCCTAGTTGTCGTGTGACCTTGGTGTTCTTCATTTTCCTTTGCTCCAGGTGGGTTGAGACCAATTGATGAATCTTAGATGGCCGCTTGTTATCATTTAAGACCCCAGAAGCCACATTTCAAAGTAGGATGCAGAATGTTTTCATAATAGAATTATTTTGCCAATTGACTTAGAAGTCCCCTCAAACCATGTTCCCCAGACCCCCGCCCCTGCTCCGCTGACCTTTGAAGCATTCATTTTATCCCGGAAACTTCTTTGCTTTTGGTCCAGTCCAATTGAGCTGACCTTCCATGTATTGAGTGTTGTCTTTCCCTTCACCCAAAGCAGTTCTTATCTACTGATTAATCAATAAAAAAAACCCTCTCCCTCCCTCCCTCCCTCCCTCCCTCCCTCCCTCCCTCCCCCCTTCGTAACCACAAAAGTATGTGTTCTTCTCAGTTTTTACTATTTCTCAAGATCTTATAATAGTGGTCTTATACAATATTTGTCCTTTTGCCTCTGACTAATTTTGCTCAGCATAATGCCTTCCAGGTTCCTCAATGTTATGAAATGTTTCACGATTTGTCACTGTTCTTTATCGATGCGAAGTATTCCATTGTGTGAATATACCACAATTTATTTACCCATTCATCCGTTGATGGACACCTTGGTTGCTTCCAGCTTTTTGCTATTGTAAACAGAGCTGCAATAAACATGGGTGTGCATATATCTGTTTGTGTGAAGGCTCTTGTATCTCTAAGGTATATTCCGAGGAGTGGGATTTCTGGGTTGGATGGTAGTTCTATTTCTAACTGTTTAAGATAACGCCAGATAGATTTCCAAAGTGGTTGTACCATGTGACATTCCCACCAGCAGTGTATAAGAGTTCCAATCTCTCCGCAGCCTCTCCAACATTTATTATTTTGTGTTTTTTGGATTAATGCCAGCCTTGTTGGTGTGAGATGGAATCTCATCGTAGTTTTAATTTGCATTTCTCTAATGGCTAATGATCGAGAGCATTTTCTCATGTATCTGTTGGCTGCCTGAATATCTTCTTTAGTGAAATGTGTGATCATATCCTTTGCCCACTTCTTGATTGGGTTGTTTGTCTTTTTGTGGTTGAGTTTTGACAGAATCATGTAGATTTTAGAGATCAGGCACTGGTCTGAGATGTCATAGCTGAAAATTCTTTCCCAGTGTGTAGGTGGTCTTTTTACTCTTTTGGTGAAGTCTTTAGATGAACATAGATGTTTGATTTTTAGGAGCTCCCAGTTATCGGGTTTCTCTTCATCATTTTTGGTAATGTTTTGTATTCTGTTTATGCCTTGTATTAGGGCTCCTAGGGTTGTCCCTATTTTTTCTTCCATGATCTTTATCGTTTTAGTCTTTATGTTTAGGTCTTTGATCCACTTGGAGTTAGTTTTTGTGCATGGTGTGAGGTATGGGTCCTGTTTCATTCTTTCGCAAATGGATATCCAGTTACAGCACCATTTGTTAAAAAGACGATCTTTTCCCCAATTAACTGACACTGGTCCTTTGTCAAATATCAGCTGCTCATACGTGGATGGATTTATATCTGGGTTCTCAATTCTGTTCCATTGGTCTACGTGCCTGTTGTTGTACCAGTACCAGGCTGTTTTGACTACTGTAGCTGTATAATAGGTTCTGAAATCAGGTAGAGTGAGGCCTCCCACTTTCTTCTTCTTTTTCAGTAATACTTTGCTTATCCAGGGCTTCTTTCCCTTCCATATGAAATTGGTGATTTGTTTCTCTACCCCCTTAAAATATGACATTGGAATTTGGATCGGAAGTGCGTTATATGTATATATGGCTTTTGGTAGAATAGACATTTTTACTATGTTAAGTCTTCCTATCCATGAGCAAGGTATGTTTTTCCACTTAAGTATGTCCTTTTGAATTTCTTGTAGTAGAGCTTTGTAGTTTTCTTTGTATAGGTCTTTTACATCCTTGGTAAGATTTATTCCTAAGTATTTTATCTTCTTGGGGGCTACTGTGAATGGTATTGATTTGGTTATTTCCTCTTCGGTGTTCTTTTTGTTGATGTAGAGGAATCCAAGTGATTTTTGTATGTTTATTTTATAACCTGAGACTCTGCCAAACTCTTCTATTAGTTTCAGTAGTTTTCTGGAGGATTCCTTGGGGTTTTCTGTGTATAAGATCATGTCATCTGCAAATAGTGATAACTTTACTTCCTCCTTGCCAATCTGGATACCCTTTATTTCTTTGTCTAGCCTAATTGCCCTGGCTAGGACTTCAAGTACGATGTAGAATAAGAGCGGTGATAAAGGGCATCCTTGTCTGGTTCCCGTTCTCAAGGGAAATGCTTTCAGGTTCTCTCCATTTAGAGTGATATTGGCTGTCGGCTTTGCATAGATGCCCTTTATTATGTTGAGGAATTTTCCTTCAATTCCTATTTTGGTAAGAGTTTTTATCATAAATGGGTGTTGGACTTTGTCAAATGCCTTTTCTGCATCAATTGATAAGATCATGTGGTTTTTATCTTTTGTTTTATTTATATGGTGGATTACATTAATGGTTTTTCTAATATTAAACCAGCCTTCCATACCTGGTATAAATCCCACTTGGTCGTGGTGAATTATTTTTTTTTTGATGTGTTGTTGGATTCTATTGGCTAGAATTTTGTTGAGGATTTTTGCATCTATGTTCATGAGGGATATAGGTCTATAATTTTCTTTTTTTGTAATGTCTTTACCTGGTTTTGGTATCAGGGAGATGGTGGCTTCATAGAATGAGTTGGGTAGTATTCCGTCATTTTCTATGCTTTGAAATACCTTCAGTAGTAGTGGTGTTAACTCTTCTCTGAAAGTTTGGTAGAACTCTGCAGTGAAGCCGTCCGGGCCAGGGCTTTTTTTTGTTGGAAGTTTTTTGATTACCGTTTCAATCTCTTTTTTTGTTACGGGTCTATTTAGTTGTTCTACTTCTGAATGTGTTAGTTTAGGTAGGTAGTGTTTTTCCAAGAATTCATCCATTTCTTCTAGGTTTTCAAATTTGTTAGAGTACAATTTTTCGTAGTAATCTGAAATGATTCTTTTAATTTCATTTGGTTCTGTTGTGATGTGGTCCTTCTCGTTTCTTATTCGGGTTATTTGTTTCCTTTCCTGTATTTCTTTAGTCAATCTAGCCAATGGTTTATCAATTTTGTTAATTTTTTCAAAGAACCAGCTTTTGGCTTTGTTAATTCTTTCAATTGTTTTTCTGTTCTCTAACTCTTTTAGTTCAGCTCTAATTTTTATTTTTTGTTTTCTTCTGGTGCCTGATGGATTCTTTTGTTGCTCACTTTCTATTTGTTCAAGTTGTAGGGACAGTTTTCTGATTTTGGCTCTTTCTTCTTTTTGTATGTGTGCATTTATCGATATAAATTGGCCTCTGAGCAC
The DNA here is from genome assembly GCF_024166365.1 of Elephas maximus indicus. Classification (NCBI taxonomy): domain Eukaryota; kingdom Metazoa; phylum Chordata; class Mammalia; order Proboscidea; family Elephantidae; genus Elephas; species Elephas maximus. Next base: position 88,140,776 of record NC_064846.1, read on the forward strand.
TGCTTTTGCTGTGTCCCAGAGGTTTTGATAGGAAGTATTTTCATTCTCGTTGCTTTCTAAGAATTTCCTTATTCCCTCCTTGATGTCTTCTATAACACAGTCTTTTTTCAGGAGGGTATTGTTCAGTTTCCAAGTATTTGATTTCTTTTCCCTAGTTTTTCTGTTGTTGATTTCTAGTTTTATTGCCTTGTGGTCTGAGAAGATGCTTTGTAATATTTCGATGTTTTGGACTCTGCAAAGGTTTGTTTTATCACCTAATATGTGGTGTATTCTAGAGAATGTTCCATGTGCGCTAGAAAAAAAAGTATACTTTGCAGCAGTTAGGTGGAGAGTTCTGTATAAGTCAATGAGGTCAAGTTGGTTGATTGTTGTAATTAGGTCTTCTGTGTCTCTGTTGAGCTTCTTGCTGGATGTCATGTCCTTCTCCGAAAGTGGTGTGTTGAAGTCTCCTGCTATAATTGTGGAGGTGTCTATCTCACTTTTCAATTCTGTTAAAATTTGATTTATGTATCTTGCAGCCCTGTCATTAGGTGCATAAATATTTAATATGGTTATGTCTTCCTGATCAATTGTCCCTTTTATCATTATATAGTGTCCTTCTTTATCCTTTGTGGTGGATTTAAGTCTAAAGTCTATTTTGTCAGAAATTAATATTGCTACTCCTCTTCTTTTTTGCTTATTGTTTGCTTGATATATTTTTTTCCATCCTTTGAGTTTTAGTTTGTTTGTGTCTCTAAGTCTAAGGTGTGTCTCTTGTAGGCAGCATATAGATGGATCGTGTTTCTTTATCCAGTTCGTGACTCTCTGTCTCTTTATTGGTGCATTTAGTCCGTTTACATTCAGCGTAATTATAGATAAATAAGTTTTTAGTGCTGTCATTTTGATGCCTTTTCATGTGTGTTGTTGGCCATTTCATTTTTCCACATACTTTTTTGTGCTGAGGCGTTTTTCTTAGTAAATTGTGAGATCCTCATTTTCATAGTGTTTGACTTTATGTTAGTTGAGTCGTTACGTTTTTCTTGGCTTTTATCTTGAGTTATGGAGTTGTTATACCTTTTTGTGGTTACCTTATTATTTACCCCTATTTTTCTAAGTAAAAGCCTAACTTGTATCGTTCTATATCTCCTTGTATCACTCTCCATCTGGCAGTTCAATGCCTCCTGTATTTAGTCCCTCTTTTTGATTATTGTGATCTTTTACCTATTGACTTCCATGATTCCCTGTTATGTGTATTATTATTTTTTTTTAATTAATCTTAATTTGTTTGTTTTTGTGATTTCCCTATTTGAGTTGATATCAGGACATTCTGTTTTGTGACCTTGTGTTGTGCTGGTATCTGATATTATTGTTTTTCTGACCAAACAATATCCTTTAGTATTTCTTATAGCTTTGGTTTGGTTTTTGCAAATTCTCTAAACTTGTGTTTATCTGTAAATATCTTAATTTCGCCTTCATATTTCAGAGAGAGTTTTGCTGGATATATGATCCTTGGCTGGCAGTTTTTCTCCTTCAGTGCTCTGTATATGTCGTCCGATTCCCTTCTTGCCTGCATGGTTTCTGCTGAGTAGTCTGAACTTATTCTTATTGATTCTCCCTTGAAGGAAACCTTTCTTTTCTCCCTGGCTGCTTTTAAAATTTTCTGTTTATCTTTGGTTTTGGCGAGTTTGATGATAATATGTCTTGGTGTTTTTCTTTTTGGATCAATCTTAAATGGGGTTCGATGAGCATCTTGGATAGATATCCTTTCGTCTTTCATGATGTCAGGGAAGTTTTGTGTCAGGAGTTCTTCAACTATTTTCTCTGTGTTTTCTGTCCCCCCTCCCTGTTCTGGGACTCCAATCACCTGCAAGTTATCCTTCTTGATAGAGTCCCACATGATTCTTAGGGTTTCTTCATTTTTTTTAATTCTTTTATCTGATTTTTTTTCAGCTATGTTGGTGTTGATTCCCTGGTCCTCCAGATGTCCCAGTCTGCATTCTAATTGCTCGAGTCTGCTCCTCTGACTTCCTATTGCGTTGTCTAATTCTGTAATTTTATTGTTAATCTTTTGGATTTCTACATGCTGTCTCTCTATGGATTCTTGCAACTTATTAATTTTTCCACTATGTTCTTGAATAATCTTTTTGAGTTCTTCAAAAGTTTTATCGGTGTGTTCCTTGGCTTTTTCTGCAGTTTGCCTTATTTCGTTTGTGATGTCTTGAAGCATTCTGTAAATTAGTTTTTTATATTCTGTATCTGATAATTCCAGGATTGTACCTTCATTTGGGAAAGATTTTGATTCTTTTTTTGGGGGGGTTGGAGAAGCTGTCATGGTCTGCTTCTTTATGTGGTTTGATATGGACTGCTGTCTCCGAGCCATCACTGGGAGACTAGTTTTTCCAGAAAATCCGCTAAAAAAAAATGCAGTCAGATCCCTATCAGAGTTCTCCCTCTGGCTCAGGCTATTCGGATGTTAATGAAGCCACCTGACTGATACGCTGGCTCCAGGCTCTGAAAACAATCGCTGCCTCCCCGTATTTGTTCGTTCTCCATCTCTAAATCTGTGTTTGTTGTTCAGGGTTTGTAGATTGTTATGTATGTGATCGATTCACTTGTTTTTCGGAGTCTTTGTTGCAAGAGTGATCCGCGGTAGCGTCCACCTAGTCCGCCATCTTGGCCCCGCCTCCCTGATTTCGTTTTTATTGTTCTCTTTATTGGGGTATAGGAATCCAACTGATTTTTGTATGCTTATCTTATATCTTGCTAATCTGCTGAATCTTTCTATTAGTTCCAGTAGTTTTTCTGTGGAGACTTTTGGTTTCTCTGTGTATAGTATCATATCATCTTCAAATAAGGATAGTTTTACTTCTTCCTTACCAATTTGAATATCCTTTATTTATTTATTTATTTTTTTTTGCCTTATTACTCTAGCTAGGACTTCCAGCACAATGTTAAACAGAAGTTATGATAAAGGGCATCCTTGTCTTGTTCCTGTTCTGAGGGGGAATGTTTTCAAACTCTCTTCCTTGAGAATTAATGTTGGCTGTTGATTTTATATAGAAGTCCTTTATTCTGATGAGAAATTTTCCTTGTATACCTATACTATTTAGAGTTTTTATTAGGAATTGGTGTCGGACTTCATAAAATGCCTTTTCTGCATCAGTTGAGACGATAATATGGTTCTTTTATTTACATATCAGATTGCGTTGATTGATTTTCTAATGTTGAACCATCCTTGCATACCTGGTGTGAGTCCTACTTGGTCATGGTGTATTTTTTTTTTTTGTATACAATGCTGAAATATATTGGCTAGAATTTTGTTGACAATTTCTGCACCTATATTTATGAGAGTTATTGGTCTATAATTTTTTGTGTGTGTGATGTCTTTACCTGGTTTTGGTATCAGGGTTATGTGGGCTTCATAGAATGAATTCAGAAATATCCCTTCCTTTTCTATGGTCTAAAATAGTTTGAGTAGTTTTGGTGGAAGATCTTTGAATGTTTGGTTGAATTCTCCAGTGAAGTTATCTGGGCCAGGACACTTTTTTCTTGGGAGTTTTTTTAATTATTATTACCTTTTCAAACTCTTCTCTTGTTATGTGTCTGTTCAAATTTTCTACCACAGTTTGTGTTAGTTTATGAAGGCAGCATGTCTCTAGAAATTTGTCCATTTCTTCTGGGTTTTCAAATTTGTTGGAGTATAGTTTTCCAGAGCACTCTGTTATACATTTTATATCAGTTTGGTCGGTTGTAATGTCCCTCATTTCATTTCTTAGTTGGGTTATTTGCGTCCTCTCCTGTTTTTCTTTTGTCAGTTTGGCCAGTGGTTTATTGATATTGTTGATCCTTTCAAAGAACCAACTTTTGGTTTTGTTGATTCTTTCTGTTGTTTTTCTCTTCTCTATTTCATTTATTTCTGCTCTGATCTTTATTATTTCCTTTCTTCTGGTGGCTGTGGCCTTCTTTTGCTATTCTCTCTCTATTTGTTTGTGTTGTGTAGCTAATGTTTTGATTTTGTTCTTCTCTTCTTTTTTAATATATTCATCTATTGACCTCTGAGCACTGCCTTTGCTCTGTTCCAAAGGTTTTGGTATGATGTGTTGTCATTCTTGTTTGATTTTAAGCATTTTTTGATTCCATTTTTTATTTCCTCTACTACCCAGTGGTTTTTCAGCAAAGCATTATTCAGTTTCTACATACCTGATTTTTTTGCTTGCTCTTCCTGTTATTAATTTCTATTTTTATGGCATTGTTATCAGAGAATATGCTTTGTATTATCCCAACGTTTTAGATTTTGTTGAGGGTTGCTTTGTAGCCTATGATGTGGTCTATTCTGGAAAATGTCCCATGTGCATTGGAAGAAAAAATGTATAATTTGCTGCTATTGGTTGGAGTGTTCTATGTATGTCTATGAGGTCAAGTTGTTTGACTGTGGCTTTTAGGTCTTCCATATCTTTGTTGAGTTTCTTTCTAAATGTTCTGTCGTTTACCGAGAGTGGTGTGTTGAAGTTTCCTATTATTGTGAAACTGTCATTTTCTCTTTTCAGTGTTGTTAGAGTTTGTTTTATGTATTTCAGAGCCCTGTCATTGGGTGTGCAAATATTTATTATGGTTATTTCCTCATGGTGGATTGTCTCTTTGATCATTATATAATGTCCTTCTTTGTCTCCTATGGTGGATTTTGCCTTAAAGTCTATTTTATCTGAGATTAGTATTGCCTCTCCAGCTTTTTTTTTTTTTGGTTGCCTTTTGCTTGATTTGTTTTTCCTATCTTTTAATTTTTAATGTATGTCTTTGTTTCTAAGGTGTGTCCCTTGTAGAGAGCACATTGATGGGTCCTTTTTTTTTAATCTATTCTGTCACTCTCTGTCAATTTAAGGGTGCATTTAAACCATTTACATTTAGTATGAGTTTATTCCTGTCCAGCTTTTTATTTATTATTTTTGGTGCTGATGTTTTCTTTGTTCTTCTTACTCTCTTGTGCTGAATTCCTTTTGTGTGTGTGTTGGGGGGAGGTCTTTTGATTGTGCAGATTTTGTGTTTACTGAGACTTTATATTTTTCTACTTTATTTTGATGTGTAGGTTTGTTAACTTTCTTTGTGCTTACCTTGAAATTAACCCTTGTCATCCTAAATTTAAAGTAGCCTTTTATTACTTGATATTACCTTGACTTCCTCTCCATTTGAAAGATCTATGCCTATATTGTTTATTCCCTCTTTTACTGTTCTGATGTTGTTGTCATTTACAGATTGGCATCTCTGGTTCCCTTTTGGAAATCTTTTCTTGTTGTTTTATCCTTGATAGTTCATTTCCTATGTTGATATTTGACTGATGCTGTCCTGTGTCCTAAGTTCAGACTGCTGTCTGACATTGTTGCTTCTCTAACTGAAGGACTCCCTTTAATAATTCTTGTAAGTTTCATTTGGTTTTTAAATAGTTCTTTAATTTCTGTTCATCTGTAAATGTCCTAATTTTGCCATCATATTTGAGTGAGAGATTCGCAGGGTATATTATTCTTCAGTGGCAGTATTTTTCTGTCAAGTTTTTATATATGTCATCCTGTTGCCTTCTTGCCTACATGATTTCTGCTGAGTAAGCAGAGCTTAGTCTCATTATTTCCCACTTGTATGTAATGTTTTGTTTTTCTTTAGCTACTCTCAGGATTCTTTGTCTTTGGTTTTAACAAGTGTGATTATATGTCTTGGTGACTTTCTTTTGAGATCTATCTTACATGGGGTTCATTGAGCCTCTTGGATGGTCAACTTTTCAGCTTTCATATTAGAGAAGTTTTCTGTCAGCAAATTTTCAATGATAGTCTCTGTGTTTTCTGTTTTCTCTCCCTATTCTGGAACTCCAATCAAATGCAAATTTTTGCTTTTGATTGTATTCCACATCATTTTCAGGGTTTCTTCATTTTTCTTTGTTCATTTCTCTGATTTTTCCTCCAACAAAGTGGTGCCCAAGGATTTGTCTTCAATTTCACTGATCCTGTCTTTCATTGCTTCAAATATGCTCCTAAAATCTTCTATTGCACTTCCCCTTTCTGAAATCTTGTTTATCTTTTGGATTCTAATAGCTGTTTTTGCATGATTTCTAGTTGTTTGTTTATTTTGACATTTTGTTCCTGTATTATTTTCCGGAATTCTTCCATTTCTTTGTGTTTTCCCTGATTTTGTCTGGATTTTCCAAGATTTTGTCTATTTTTTTTTCAGATTTTTGTCTGTTTTCCTTCATCTCTTGGAGATCCCTGAATATTAGAGTTCTGAATCCCCTATCAGGTATTTCCATTGCCTATTCTTCTTCCAGAAGGTTATCTGGTGTTTTATATCAATCGCTTTCTAGAGCCATCTGGTCCTGTTTTTTCACATGTTTTGATATTGTCTGCTGCTTTGGAGACCTTCAGGGATTATTTTCCCCATTTTTTGATTGTAGACTTGTTTGCTTCTTACTGCTTTTTTTAATTTGGTTATGTCTGGGCAGGCGGTCTTGGTGGGCTGTGCTGTCTGTGGGTACAATACTGCTCACCACCTTGTCTAGGTGGGCAGGACTGGGCGATCAGCTATAGTACAGCAGAGCAGGTCCAGTCATGGAGGATCAGGATGGGTCATTTGTGACATGTACTGGGACCAAAGGAGCAGGTCCAGGGGACAGTGCAGGGTGGGGTCTGGTGATCCTTGCCTGTGCAGCTTGGTGATCCAGTGCTCAGTGCACAATGAAGATAAGATGTAATTTGTGAAGCTACATGGGTGAAAGAAAGAAAAGAGCAAAACAGAAGCAAAAAGAAGAAGAAAGAAAAAAGTAAATAAAAAGGTGACACAGTAGGATTTGGAGAGTGGGAGTGGGGCAGATCCAGTGAGGCCACGTGCTGGTGGCTCTCTAGCTAAGTGGTGCAGCTTGGCCTGAGAATGGGTTTGGGTGGCACATTGGGCTAGGTGGGTAGGAGAAAGGAAAGGAAAGAAGTGATAGAGAGAAGAAACAACAAAAAGCAAAAGAAAACAAAACGAAACAACAACAACAGAAATAAATATGGTGCTGGGGAAACTGGCCTTTGAGGGCAGGGAGGAATTGGAGTTGTGGTGAGCTGGTGTCTCTCTCACTAGGCAGTGTGGCACAGCCCACCAGGAAGTGGTGGAGGCAGGTCAGGGCCTAGATGGGAGGGAGAAGGAAAAAGGAGAAAAGGAAAGATGAAGAAAAATAAAAAAATATAATGCTGAGGAAGTCAGCCTCTGGGCGCAGGGCAGACCAGGCTGTATGCCATAGGTTCTCTAGCCAGTGGTGTGGCACAGCCCTTGGGGTGGCGCACATTGGACTAAGTGGGTGGAATAAAGGAAAGGAGAGAGAGAAGAAACAACAAAAAAGAAAAAGACAAAAGCAAAAACAAACAAACCAAAAAAAAAAAAGTAAAATAGTGCTGTGGGGGCCTGCTGGTGGGGGAGGCATAGACCCTGGGGAGCCTTGTGTCCATGGCTTTCTAGCTGAGCAGTGTGGCATAGACCATCAAGAAGGGGCAGGGTCAACACACAGGGCTAGTCAGACAGAAGAAAGGAAAGAAAGGAAGAGAGAAAGAAAGACGACACAAACAAAAAAAGCCAAAAAAACAGTAACAACAAAAAATGGTGCTGAAGGAGCCAGCCAGTTGTGGTGGGGTGGACTCAGGTGTCAGTGAGCTGGAGTCTCTCCAACTGAACCTGTTGGATAGCAGCAGAGGCCACGTAAAGGGAAGAAGGGTGGTGGTGGGGCAGAAGCTTGTATCCTTGGTTTCCAGGTGCTGTGTCTCCTGTTGGGAGCTCCGTGAAGTTGCCTTTCTGTACTCCCTGTCCACCGTTTTTGGTGACTGAAGTCCAATATGGAGAATCCATGCCACGTTAGCTAATTGGGGACCTCCACTCTGTAGCTCTCCTTGTTCTCTGCTCTCTGTCAGTTTCTTATTCCATTGGGTGCTCGATAGAGTTCTTTATCCCTTCATTTGATCCCTAGGGTTCCAAGGTTGATGTTTGTATCTGTTTTACTTAATTTTATGGGCTTTTGCTGTAGAAGGACAGTATGGTGCTTCTGTCTATAGTGCCATGTTGGCTCTGCCCCCTGTTACGTTTTATTTATCCCATCTATTCACTTGACTAATTTACTGGCAATGGCAATAGTCAGATCAACTAACTATTTTAATTTGGATCCCTGAGTTAAAAGAACTATTTATCTTCTATAAGAAACTCTCTGATAGCTTTTGCAGACAGGTTAAAGGGGACATTGTGGCTATTCATGAATCCTATTTACTTGAGAGGGAAAATATAGTGATATGGATATTTTCAAAATAAGGAAGTGAACATAACACCCATATACACACAAATCGTCAGATGTATTTCATCTTAGATGGTTTTGATGTAAGGCATTTAGGTCAACACCATGAATCTGAATTAATATTGTGAGTGATAAACCACAAGCCATCAATTGATGTAACATTCCAGATAGTGTAATGCTGGATAAAGAGTTCAGCTTATTTACACTCATTTGCTATTCATCCTTTCAATATACGTTTTGAGTTTCTATGATGTTGCAGGCTGTGGGCTAGGCATTGTGGACACAAAAATGGACAAATCTTATGTTCAAATAAGGGAGACATACAATAGGCAAATAAATAGGATGCTTAAAATTATGATAAGGAGCTGTTGTTGTTAGGTGCCCTTGAGTCAGTTCTGACTCATAGTGACACTATGCACAACAGAATCAAACACTCCCCAGTCCTGTGCCATCCTCACAATTGTTGCTGTACTTCAGCCCATTATTGCAGCCACTGTGTCAATCCATCTCATTGAGGGTCTCCCTCTTTTTGCTGACCCTCTATTTTACCAAGCATGGTGCCCGTATCCAGGGACTGATCCCTCCTGATAACATACCCAAAGTACGTGAGACATAGTCTCACTATCCTTGCTTGTAATGAGCATTATGGCTGTACTTCTTCCAAGACAGATTTTTTCATTCTTTTGGCAGTCCATAGTATATTCAATATTCTTCACCAACATCACAATTCAAAGGTGTCAATTCTTTGGTCTTCCTTATTCATTGTCTAACTTTCACATGCATATGAGGCAAATAAAAATACCATGGCTTGGGTCAAGCATACCGTCGTCCCAAGGTGATATCTTTGCTTTTCAACACTCTAAAGAGGGGTTTTGCAGCCTATTTTCCCCATGCAATGTGTCTTTTGATTTCTTGACTGCTGCCTCCATGGGTGTTGGTTGTGGATCAAAGTAAAATGAAATTCTTGACAACTTCAATCTTTTCTCCTTTTATCATGATGTTGCTTATTGGTCCAGTTGTGAGGATTTTTGTTTGCTTTATGTTGAGGTGTAATCCACACTGAAGGCTGTGGTCTTTGATCTTCATCAGCAAGTGCCTCAAGTCCTCTTCACTTTCAGCAAGCAAGTTTGTGTCATCTGCATAATGTAGGTTGCTAATGAGTCTTCCTCCAATCCTGATGCACTATTCTTCATATGGTTCAGCTTCTTGGATTACTTGCTCGGCATACAAATTAAATAGTTATGGTGAAAAGATACAACCCTGACACACAAGTTTCCTGACTTTAAACCATGCAGTTATTCCCTTGTTCTGTTCGAATGGCTGCCTATTGATCCATACACAGATTCCTCATGAGCACAATTAAGTGTCCCGGAATTCCCATTCTCCGTAATGTTATCCATAATTTGTTATGATCACATGCAAGTTCAAGTTGAAACTGAAGAAAATTAGAAAAATCCAAGAGAGCCAAAGTACAACCTTGAGTATATCCCACCTGAATTTAGAGATCATCTCAAGAATAGATTTGATGCATTGAACACTAATGACCGAAGACCAGACGAGTTGTTGAATGACATCAAGGACATCATACATGAAGAAAGCAAGAGATCATTAAAAAGACAGGAGAGAAATAAAAGACTTAAATGGATGTCAGAAAAGACTCTGAAACTTGCTCTTAAACGTTGAGTAGCTAAAGCAAAAGGAAAAAATAATGAAGTAAAAGAGGTGAACAAAAGATTTCAAAGGGTGGCTTGAGAAGACAAAGTATTATGATGTCTTGTGCAAAGACCTGGAGATAAAAAACCAAAAATGAAGAATATACTCAGCATTTTCTCAAGCTGAAAGAACTGAAGAAAAAAAAAGTTTCAAGTTGCAATTATGATAAGGAGTTATCAGGGGAAAAATTAATGTAATATATTAGAAGTGAACTGGTGTGTATAGGGTTGGAGAGTTCTTTAGCAAGAGTGGTCAATCCTGAAAACTGAAGAAAAAGACAGGACAACTGTTGGAAAATGGAACAAAAACTAAAGAGGACTTTCTAAAACCATTTTAATTCTTTGGACTAATTAAGTTTTAGGGCAAACCTATGTTTTGCACCTGAGCTGACTCATCAACGAGAGGTCGGAAAAGGGTGTTTTGCTTCCTCTGTGGGAATAGGGTGAAGAAATTATAGGTTAGACACTGACCAAGGCAGTCACTCCCTCTATCCTCTTCTTTGGTTCCCCATTTTTCTGGAGCCAAGTCTTGTCCATACACTCCCTGGGCACTACCACCATAACTTTCTAGAGGCTGCTGCTACTTTTGCTATAGGAATAAGCAGCGTTCGATAATTTGGATAGACCCATGGAGGAAGAAAGAGTGATGCTCCACTGGAATGATGTGGCGGTTTTATATAATAGAAGGACTATACAAAGGCTTGCTGGAGTTTGTGGTTTGGATGGAATCTTTCGTACCTCTGGGATCTTTGAAATGGCAAATAATACAAGTTGTTACCATGTATTCGTTTTCCATTTCTTCTATAAAAAAATAATTTTTAGCTGAGCACCTGGCCACCCAGAATAATGTCTGCATTTTCTAGCCTCTCTTACAGCTTGATGAGGTCACATAGTTGATTTCTAGCCAGTAAATTCAAGCAGGAAGAACGTGTGCAGTTTGCTGTCATCCCTTTAATGCTTCCCTTTCCTCATTTTCCCGACACTACTAGCTGTAATGAAAAGGTGATGAGATACCTTATTCAGATTAAGGAAAAACCTAAGAGGTGTTGTAGTTACATGTTGTGAGTCTGGATCCCCAAATACCTTGCAAAGAAAAGCCACCACACTGGCTCACACTTTCACATAAAAGAGAAGTATGTTTATATCTAGTTTAAGCTATAGCTCTATTAGCCACAGCTGAATCCACAGTCTAATACACCTTGTCAGAATAGGTTCAAAAGAAAAAAATGAGGAATGCCTAAAGGAAAGTTTTTGAGAAATACTAGCCACCCAATTATGAGCAATGTTCATAGAGTTTGCATAACTACTTTAGAAAGCTGAATAAGTCTTACCAGTCTTTCTACAAGTTGTAGTTATTCTACTTCATTTAGACCAGTGTGAAAAATCTCTCCATTATGGTCCAGAATTAAACTTGAAGAGTATATGGCCAAAGTTTGATTCAGCTGTGCTCCTGAAGCTCCTAATAAAAGAAGATATTGGGGTCATGGGGACAGGCCTTAATACAACCCTCCCCATGGAGCAGTTTCTCCATTATTCTTTAAAGAGATCCAAGAAGGAAAAGGTAAGGCCTTGAATAAGGGCTATGCCTATAGATTAATCAGCAAATGTGCAGTAAGGAGCTGGATGGAGTAAACTCAGCAAACAGAAGAGATATGGTCTTAGCAACACCAAATAAATGGTTAAAGCTGAGGAAGTTCTGCTAAAGAAATGGTGTATGAACTTTAAAAAAGTTATTTACAGCACTTCCCTCCCCTCTCCATACACATTCTACTTATAACTATGGAATTAGGAAAGTAAAACAACCACAGTTACTTGAGAGTTTATTTCCCTCTTCCGACAACAACAAAAATATGGTAGTGAAGGCAGTGAAGTTACTTCTGGGCTGGATTCTGGAGGGCACAATATGTGACTTGAGGACATTTGAAGCGTGGGGCAGGTCCTATTTTTATACTCCTTTTTTTTTTCTTCAGGCATGCCAAATCGTCAAAAGTTCTTCTGAAGGAAAACCTTTACCACTTCCTTGGAAAATCTTTCTGCAAGGGCCACAATGTGGAATTCCTAACAAATTGGTTATCACAAAAGATACCTGGGTCTCCTGAAAGCACCAGTGATACACGGTGAGGTGAGGAAGAAATTGTTAAAATGGAGAAAGAAGACCAAGATGAGGCATGTACCAGAGAGAGTTTTCCTGACTTTACTTTTTTGTTATAGTTTAAAAAGTTCTGTTTTGGGAAGAAAAACAGGAGTACAGTGGGGGATGGTGTTTTTCTTGCAAGAAAAAAGCAGATTGTGAGGTCTTAAAAACCCTTCAGAGTAAAAAGAAAACTTTCTCTCTGCTACCCTCATCACCTTTTCTGCCCACAGAATATGCTCTAGCAAATACAGGGCTTTAAGTCATTCAAATAAACTTGGTCCAGACGTGGGGGTGGGGAATAGTCTGTGGATAGCAAAGAATCAATAAGGCGGTTCATTTTTCCCTTTGAGAATAGATGTACCTCTCCGGGGAGAGAAAAGATGAGTAGAGCCTCAAGGGACTTTCAACTATGTGTATGAGAACACTGAAAAGGAGCCTCAAGCCTGTCAGTTTGCTGAAAGGCATACTAGATACACATTGACTTCTGGAGGCAGAAACATTCTGTGTAATTACAGAGACAATCTTTATTAATAAAATGCATGTTATAAACTATAGCCGTAAATAAATTTCAAGTGCAATATTTTCACAGTATCTTACGGAAATAAAAATAAAAAGGTGACATGAAAATTAAGTTGCACAAGAGTTCCACTGATGCACTTCTTCAAACCAAGGTAGCATAGATTGTTGTTACTGGGGCAGATAGGTCCTCTTCATGGAATCACTGGTTAATAGAATTAGCTGCTTAACTGACTATGAAAAAATTTAAACTATTTGAATATACTAATAATAACAATCATGACAATAATAACAACATGGAAATAAATCTATATTCAAAATCTCCCTTGTTGGAATAATTTTGTATTTTGGAATCAAAACTCAAACGACTTTATATAAGAAATATGAGATTATTTACGTTAAATTACATATTACGGTAGTTGAGGGTGTTTACTCTTTGCACCCCAATTCCATGGAACCCAGAATGTGATAAGTGGGAGATCCAGAGAGGAGATTCCTCAAGGAAAAGAGAAACTCAGAGAGGAGGCTACTAGTGATTTCCCCGGAAGTCAGGTCTGGAATTGGAAGGGAAAAAGAAAACAGGAAGAGATCTGAGAAACTAATATCCATTCTTGTGGGTATATTCCTTAGAATTTAGCATACCTTTATGGGGAAAAAAAAAGTTTTTTTTTTTTTTTACGGTAAGCAAAATAGGTGGTCATTTACTAGACATAATCTGAAAGGCTCTGCTGCCAAACATACTTTCTTCAAAATATCCTCCCTTTCATTCTGCCTTAATGCCTACAATTCCTTCATTGAACGTCACCACTTTAGGTAAGGCCTAGTCCTCTCTACAGAATTCAGATACCCTTGGGTAAATTAATATTAAGCTAACGTTAGTCATTAGCCCCTTAGTGTGAATGAACTGATCCAATTACTGATTAAATGAACAAGGGACTAAAGCATAACGCAAATCATAATGATGGAGGGAAGGATGGATAAAGTAAATCAGAGCACTGAACACTAACCTAGATGGGCAGGTCTGGGGAGAAGGAGTGGCCCAAGGCAAGCAGCATAAGAGCACTAGATACTTGTCTTCTCCCCAAATGATGTAAATGAGCTGCAAGGACTTCTGGGATGCCTAACAAGTAATGGGATCTACCCTCAACCATTCTTCTAAGGTCAGTAATCTCCTGGAAATAGTTCCTTTCCCCTTTATCCACCAGGCACTCCTTGGAAACCCTATGGAGCAGTTCTAAACTGTCCTATAGGGTCACTATGAGTCAGAATCGACTTGACAGCAACAGGTTTTTTTTTAAAAAAAGAAATATCTAAAGTGAAATCAATATTTTAATAAAATTAAATTACCCTTCTTCCAAGTGGCCCTAGGAAGTGTAATTCATGCTAATCTAGTAAATAGTAAACATATATAATATACATAAGACTCTTCCATTACAAGAACCCACAGTTCCACAAAAGTATTACTTGCAACCGCATTACAACACTAAATTATTCTCAAATACAAATCACTTTAAAGCAAACACTCCAGACATATTTAGTTATTTTATAAAACTCAATATAACACTGATTTGACAAATTAAAACATGTACTTTACAGTGAATAATAAGGAGATACATAGATACACTATTGCTAGCAGCACAGAGTCAACTTTCTTACAGGGCATTTTAATAACTAAGTACAACAAAATCAACATTTATCCAGAGAAAGCTTTAAAAAAAAGTTCCCATTAATCTTAGATATTAGAATTCATTTAAATTTCACATCTTTTCTCCAGAACTTATTAATATCATAATGGCATGCTTAAAACAATCCCTTCCTCTAAATAATATAGAACATTCCTTCTAGATGAGAAGTAGTATGTGTCTTCATTACATAGCACATAGATTTTAACTACATCGATTTCTTAAAAATATGCTAGAGCATTTAGCTAAAACACTTTTCAAATTATTCTAATACTTAAGACCTCATGTTTAATTACTACTCATATTCTGGGTCTGTTTCTTGCATAATAGTACCAAGCAGCTAGCAGGCAAGGCATTGCAATGGGTGCCCATGGCTGCCAAAATTAATTTCCTGCACTTTTCTCAAAAGATAGAAGAATTACCTTCCCCAGCTGCTGGGAGGTAGCTATGTAGACCACAAAATGGTTATGCCTGGGACAAGATTAAACCAGAAAAATCACTGCAGACTCTAGTGTCCATACACCTGGCTGCCCACAAATCCTACTCTGGCTGGTATGGGTAGCTCAGTAGTTACCACCTAGCTTAGAGTAAGAAATACAATGTGCTGTGAATTTTATGAGGTATACCTAACTCTGCTTCATCTTTTCACTCTGGCCCAAGTTTAGTAATTAATTAGTGCACTACATTTTCATAGGCTCAGAAAGTGCAATGATCTGTCGGAAGTACCTCAGTGCCACACAAGAAGCATGGTGGAAATCCTCTCTACTAGGCAGATCCATACATCTCTAGAGATGTTCACTGGAAGTAGTTTAAGGGAGTCAGAGCTGTGATTTTCACCTATATGCTGTCTTTTGGGCCTATAGAAGCCATTTGTGTCACATTGTATGGACTTTGGCAGGCTACCTGCCCTGAATAGATTCAACAGCATCCTGTAGAGTCATAGAGAATTATCATATATGAATCTGAGTATTATTCTTAGTTCAAACAAACCAGAGGCTTGAGTTCAGATTTCATGCTATGAGTGGGTATGACAGATGATGTCTTAATTAGCTATTTGAGTCTTCAAGTCCTGGAGTGTAATTATACATGGCAGATAAAAATGGTCCCATGTTTATAATATTTCATCAACATACAGTAATAAATTGTCCATCCCACTTAGACTATAACCAAAAATATTATATTGGAATATAAGCTGTGGTTACTAAGATAAACAGACAACTAAATTGCCTCTGAATACAGAAGACCTAAAGTCCTTTGTGAAGGACCCCTGGTGGTATGGTGGTTAAGTGCTCTTCTGCAAACCAGAAGGTCAGTAGTTCAGTTCAAACCCACCAGCCACTCTGTAGAAGAAAGATGTAGCAGTCTGCTTCCACAGAGATTTACAGCCTTGGAAACCCTGTAGAACGGTTCTACTTTGTCCTATTGGGTCACTATAAGTTGGAAACGGCTTGACAGCAATGAGTTTGGTTTTGTTTTTTGAATGTCCTTTGTAACAAAACTAAGTCCTTATAATGTTTTTGTTAGTTGCTGTGGAGTCAATTTCCATTCATGGCAGCCCCACGTGTGAAGAGTAGAACTGCTCTACAGGGTTTTCAAGGCTGTGACCTTTCAGAAACACATCACCAGGCCTGTCTTCTGAGGCACCTCGTGTTGGGTTCAAACCACCAGCTGAAGCTAATAGTCTTTCTGTGCCTTAGGTTCACAGATAAAACTGCTAACTCTAGTTGAGAACATATGTCTATAGGATGTCACTGCTATTTTATACTTTAAGTCTTAAAGAATTGATGACAAATTTTCTACACAAATATTTTATATGATAATGGTGTATCAAAAAGCTCCAAATAGGTTCTATTATGAAGTGTAAATTCCCCATATAAGTAAGATAGAAGGTAACTGAAAAGTTATGAACACTTTCTCTGAGTACTTCCTTGTGGTTTGGCTGTTGCAAATGTGTTTTGGTATATTTCCACTTTAGGCCATATTCAGTTTTTTTTAGCATAATTCAGTTGTCATGGCAGAAGTAGTATGGTTGCTCACAAAGAACTTTGCATGGAGTTGGATGCTATCATGCAAATCTTGTCTTGAAAGCCGTCTTCTGAACTCATTAGTGGTGAAGTAGTATATGACTGGATCAAGGCAGGAATTTAGACTAGCAAGACACAAGGCCACAGAATGAAATATCAGAATCACTCTTCTGGCTAGGCAGCTTTTAATTTCGTTGGACTTAACCAAGAAATCTAAAGGAAAACTGAAGTGATAAGGTGCAAAGCAGATTAGAAATACCCCTGCACAGGTTAGAATCATCTTCAGGGCTTTCTTTTTTTCTCCAAGGTCTTGGGCCACAGGGTATTTATTTTGCAATGATAAAACTGTCTTCCAGGTACAATACAGAACGATCAGAAGAGGAGTAATAAACCCAATCAACTCGCCAACAGTCATCATAGCAACAGACTGGGCCAGATTGACATTCCTGGTAGGAAGATCCACGAAGCATTTGGTTCTGTTGCCTGGGGTGTCGACACTGGTTCTTAGAAGAGGGAAGAGTGAACAGGCAAGGCAGATGATCAGCCAGCCAGCAATGCTGATGTAAAGGTCATATTTCTTCTTGCAGTCATGGAAGCGAAAGGGGTACATGAGAAACCAAAATCGCCTCACACTTATGCAGACCAAGAAGTAGATGCTTGCATACATATTAACATACTTCAGGTAGAAACAGAACATGCAGAGTCCAGGCCCAAATGGCCAGTCATGATTTAGGTAGTAAAAGATCCTCAGTGGCAAGGAGAGAATTTGCAGTAAGTCAGCAATGGCTAAGTTTATCATGAATATCACAGCCCGTTTGGTTTCTTTCATATAGCCATAAAATACCCACAAGGCTAATATGTTCCCTATGAGACCTGGCACAAGAATAATAGTGTATGTTACTGCATAGATGAAGTACCGAAAATCTGTATTTTCCTCATCTGGCCCACTGCACGTGTCATTAGCAGGCATGTTTCTTTACAGAAAAACTGTCTTTGCCAGATGGTGTTTCAATGTTTAAATTCACAGCCAGCTGCTGCTCATTCTAAAAGACTAATAGTCAATGGGTTGGAGGGACTATGTGTAAAATAGCCTTCTTTTATCAAATCTGTCTGAACCTCTGCACATGATTTGAAGAACTTTTCAAAGAACTGTCTGCATATTTGCTTTGGATTTGACTACAGTGTCTATATAGAAAGAAGTCCTGAGCTAGTGGTTAAGCGTTCATCTGTTACCCAAAAATGTTGGCAGTTTAAACCCACCAGCTGCTCCACGGGAGAAAGACGTGGCAGTTTGCTCCTGCAAAGATTACAGCCTTGGAGAACCAGTGGGACAGTTTTACTCTGTCCTATAGGATCACTATGAGTCAAAATCAACTCAATGGCAATGTTTTTTTGTTTGTTTTTTTCTTAACTAAGTCTAGTGTACAAGAATAGATGACAAGCTGTTATAACTTTTGCCTTTTGTTTATTATAATGCCTTCTGGTGCATCATGACAGTTGATCTTCTCTCATTTGGATCATCAATGTACCATATAGCAGCTCCACAAATTCCCATATCATGATAGCCATCTTTTTTTACAGGTGTTTTAACAGGTTATTTTTCTTTTTTGGCTCATATAGAAGAAAGGCTTGCTTTAGTGCACAGTGGATCTGCCACTCTTCAGGGATAATTAACCTGAACAGATCAGGTTTCTGTGACTTTTTCAGTTGTGTCCAAAGCTGAAAAGTGGGAAACAAAGGCAGAGCTGGAAGTAAAATAAAACAAGTCAATTATTTTTATTTTCTTTTGTAAAAAGAAAAAGCCCAACACCATCAAAATAAATAAATAAATAAACTGACAGCAGTAAACTCTACCTATCAATGAGTTTCTACACTGACTGTAAATGCAATTATACTGAATGTAAATGGCTTAAATGTACCAGTAAAGAGACAGAGAGTGGCAGACCAGATTAAAAAAACATGAGCCATCTATATGCTGTCTACAACAGACATACCTTAGACACAAAGAAATAAACAAACTAAAACGCAAAGTATGGAAAAAATATATCAAGCAAACAATAACAAAACAAAGCAAAAGAACAGGAGCGGCAATATTAATCTCTGATAAAATAGATTTTAAAGCAAAATCCACCATAAGTGATAAGGAAGGTCATTATATAAGGTCAATATGCCAGGAAGGCATACTCACAATAAATATATATACACTCAATGAAAGGGCTCCAAAATACATAAAACAAACTCTAACAGCATTGAAAAGAGAAATAGTTCCACAACAACAGTAGGAGACTTCAACATACCAGTTTTGGTGAAGGACAGAACATCTAGAAAGAAACTTGATAAAGATACAGAAGATCTAAATGCCACAATCAACCAACTTGACCTCATAGACATAAATAACACTCCCTCCAATAGCCACAAATTATATATTTTTTTCTAATGCACAGGAAACACTCTCCAGAATAGACCACGTTTTAGGCCACAAAATAAGCCTCAACAAAATCCAAAACATTGAAACAATACAAAGCATTTTCTCTGATCACAACGCCATAAAAGTAGAAATCAATAACAGAAATAGCAAGGAAGAAAACTCAAATACAAGAAAACTGAATGAAACATTGCTTAAAAACTACTAGTAAATAGAAGAAATCAAGGATGGAATAAAAGAATTAATATAATCAAACGATAAGGAAAACACATCTTACCAAAATCTTTGGGCCACAGCACAGTGCTTAGAGTCAATTTATAGTAATAAACACACACACAAAAAAAGAAGGACCAAAGTCAAAACATTAACCCTACAACTTGAACAAACAGAAAGAGAGCAGCAAAGAAGCCCACAATCACCCCCAAGAAATGAAAAAATAAATATTAGAGCACAAATAAATGAAATAGACAACAGAAAAACAATAGAAAGAATCAACAAGACCAGAAGTTGGTTCTTTGAAAGGATCCCCCAAATCGACCAACCACTGGCCAAACTGACAAAAGAAAAACAGGAGACAAAGCAAATAACCCAAATAAAAAATGAAATGGGTGATAAAACAACAGAATCGACTGAAATAACAAAAAGATCATGACAGAATAGTAAGAACAATTGTACTCCAATGAATTTGAATACCTAGAGGAAATGGAGAAGCCCTGGTGGAGTAGTGGTTCAGGGCTATGGCTGCTAATCAAAAGGTCAGCAGTTCAAACCCACCAGGCGCTCCTTGGAAACTCTATGGGGCAGTTCTACTCTGCCTATGGGGTCGCTATGAATCAGAATTGACTAGACAGCAACGGGTTTGGTTTTTGGTTTGGAAATGGATAAATTTATAGAAACACATTACTTACCTAAATGAAAACAAACTGAGGTAGAAAAACTAAACAGACCCATGACAAAAGAAGAGATTGAAGAGGCAACAACAAAAAAACAAAAAAACTCCTAACCAAAAAAAAAAGGAAAAGCCCTGGCCCAGAAGGCTTCACTGGAGAATTCTACCAAACTTTCACAGAAGAGCTCATAATACCACTATTCGAACTATTTCAGAGACTAGAAAAGGAAAGCATACTCCCAGACTCATTTTATGAACCCAGCATAACCCTGATACCAAAGCTAGGCAGACACCACAAAAAAGAAAATTACAGACCAATATCCTTCATGAATACAGACACAAAAATTCTCAACAAAATTTTGGCAGATAGAATTCAACAGCATATCAAAAAAAAATAATAATAATACATCATGACCAAGCTGGATTCATACCAGCTATGCAAGGATTGTTCAACATTAGAAAATCGATCAACATAGTCCACCACATAAATAAAACAAAAGAATCACATGATCTTCTCAATTATGTTCACAGATAGGAAGACTCAACATTGTGAAAATATCAATACTACTCAAATTTATCTACAGATACAATGCAAACCTGATCCAAATTCCAACAGCATTCTTTAATGAGATGGCAAAACTGTTCATCAACTTTATACGGAAAAAGAAGAGGCCTCAGAT
The DNA here is from genome assembly GCF_024166365.1 of Elephas maximus indicus. NCBI lineage: Eukaryota > Metazoa > Chordata > Mammalia > Proboscidea > Elephantidae > Elephas > Elephas maximus. The sequence goes on from NC_064846.1 coordinate 88,161,113, forward strand.
TAGTAAAACATTTGTTATGGATTAGTGTCCCCCAAAACTGTGTTATAAACTTGGCTAGTTTATGATTCTCAATATTGTGTGGCTGCCTATCATTTTGTGATCTGATGTAATTATCTTATGTGTTGTAAATCCTAACCTCTATGAGGTCAGTGACGCAGTTGCTTTAATGATGTAAGACCCAATCTACAGGATTAGGTTGTATCTTGAATCAATCTCTTTTGAGATTATAAAAGGGAAATTCGCACAGAGAGGAGAGGGGCTTCATACCACTAAGAAAGAAGCACTGATATCAGAGTGCATCCTTTGGACCTGGCGTCCTTGTGCTGAAAGCCTCCTAGGCCAGGGAAAGATTGATAACAAGGGCCTTCTCCCAGAGCCCTCAAGAGAAAGGCTTACCATACAGCTGGCCATTGAATTCAGACTTCTAGCCTTCTAGACTGTGGAAAAATAAATTTCTGTTTGCTAGAGCCATCCACTTGTGGTATTTCTGTTATAGCAGCACTAGATAACTAAGACAGAATTATTGAAGAAGTAGAACAAAGTGGGAGGTCTCACACTACCTGATCTCACAATGTACTATACAGCCATAGCACTGTACTGGAACAACAACAGACACACAGACCAATGGAACAGAAATCCACACGCAAATCTACCCATCTATGTGCAGCTGATATTTGACTAAGGGCCAAAGTCCATAAAATTGGTAAAAGACTGTCTCTAACAAATGTTGCTGGCATAATTGGATGTCCATTTGTAAAAAAAAAAAAAAACAGTATCCATGCTTGACACCACATACAAAAACTAACTCAAAATGGATCAAAGACCTAAATACAAAGCTTAAAATGATAAAGATCATGGAAGAAAAAATAGGGGCAATGCTAAGGTCCCTAATACATGGCATAAATACAATACAAACTATAGCTAACAATGCAGAAACACCAGAAGATAAACTTGATAACTGGGAGCTCCTAAAAATTAAACACTCATGCTCATCAAAAGATTAAAAATAGAACCTAAAGACTGGGAAAAAAATGTTTGGCTACAACATATCTGACAAAAATCTAGTCTCTAAAATATAAAAAATATGTCAAACACCTCAACAACAAAAAGGCAAATAATTCAATTAAAAAATGGGCAAAGGATATGAACAGCCCCTTCACCAAAGGAGACATTCAGGCAGCTAGCAGACACAAGAAGAAATGCTTGGATCATTAGCCATTAGAGAAATGCAAATCAAAACTGCAATGAGATACCATCTCATACGAACAATACTGACCCTAATCAAAAAACAAAAACAAAAACAAAACAATAAATGTTGGAGAGGTGACAGGGAGATTGGAACTCTTATGTACTGCTGGAGGGAATATAAAATAACACAACCACTATGGAAAACGATATGGCACCTCCTTAAAAAGCTAGAAATTGAAATACGATATGATCCAGCAATCCCACTACTAGGAATACATTGTAGAGAAATAAGAGCCATCACACAAATAGATCTATGCATACCCATGTTCATTGCAGCATTATTCACAATAGCAAAAAGATGTAAACAACCTAACAACAGATGAATGGTGTCATGGATTGAATTATGTTTCCCCCAAAATGTGTGCATCAGTTTGGCTGGGCCATGATTCCCAGTATTGTGTGATTTTTCTATATGTTTTAAAACCTGCCTCTATGATGTTAATGAGGGAGAATGGGTAGCAGTTGTGTTAGTGAGGCAGGACTCAGTCTATAAGACTGGATTTTCTTGAGGCAATCTCTTAAGACATAAAAGAAGTGAGCAGAGAGACCGGGGGACCTCATACCACCAAGAAAGCAGCACCGGGAACAGAGCACGTCCTTTGGAACCCAGGGTCCCTGCGCCTGAGAAGCTCCTCGACTGGGGGAAGATTGAGGATAAGGACCTTCCTACAGAGCCAACAGAGGAAGAAAGCTTTCCCCTGGAGCCAACGCCCTGAATTTGGACTTTTAGCCTACTTTACTGTGAAAAAATAAATTTCTTTTCGTTAAAGCCATCCACTTGTGATATTTCTGTTATAGCAACACTAGATAACTAAGACAAATGAATAAACAAATTATGATGCATACACATAATGGAATACTACACAAAGATAAAGAACAATGATGAATCCATGAAACATCACACAACATGTATGAACCTGGAGGGTATTATGTTGAGTGAAATAAGTCAATCACGAAAGGACAAATATTGCATGAGACCACTATTATAAAAACCCAAAAGAAGGTTTACACGCAGAAAAAAAATCTTTGATGGTTACGAGGGAGGGGAAGAGTTGGGAAGGGAAATCATTAGCCAGATAGTAGACAAGTTTCAACTTTGGTGAAGGGAAAGACAACACACACTAAAGGGGAAGTCAGCACAACATGTCCAAGGCAGTCATAGAAGCTTTGGAGACACATCCAAACACCCTAAGGGACTGAGCTGCTGGAGCTGAGGGCTGGGAAAACATCTAGGTCAAGTGACATAACATAGTTCATAAAGAAAATGTTCTAGATCCTTCTTTAGTGAACAGAGTCTGGGGTCTTAAAATCTTGTGGGTGGCCATCTAAGACACATCCAGTCCGGAACAAAAGAGAATGAAGAAAACCAAAGACACAAGGAAAATATTAGCCCAGAGAACTAAAAGACCACATCAACCACAGCCTTCACCAGCCTGAGGTCAGAAGAAGTATATGGTACCTGACCGTTCTGACAGGGGCCAAAATAGAGAGTCCTGGACAGAGCAGGAGAAAAATGTAGGACAAAATTCAAATTCACACACACAGAAAAAAGACCAGACTTATGGTCTGACAAAGATTGGAGGAAGGTCTGACAAAGATTGGAGGAATCCCTGAGACTATGGCCCCAGACGCCCTGCTAACTCAGAGCTGAAGCCACTCCCAAAGCCCACTTTTCACACAAAGATTAGACAGGCCTATAAAACAAACAATAACACACGTGAGGAACATTCTTCTTAGTTGAATCAAATATATGGGACTAAATGGGCAACTCCCCACCCAAAAGCAAAACGAGATGGCAGAAAGGGACAGGATAAATGGACAAAGGGACACAGAGAGTGCTGCCACATTGAGGGTATTGCAACCAATGTCACAAAGAAATGTATGTACAAATTTTTGAATGAGAAATCAACTTGCATTATAAACTTTCACCGAAGCAGAATAAATATTTTTTTTTAGAAGAAAAAAACCTGGTGTGGAATGGAAAGTTCTGATGTAAATGATGGTGTTCTGCTGCAGCTTCCACAAGGGACTTTAGAATCACAGGGAAATATAGTTAGACAGAACCTAAGAAGTAATCTAACCCCTTGCTGCTCAAAGTGTGAATCATGAAACAGAAACATCGGTATTACTTAGGAGCTTGTTAGAAATGCAAAAGAATCTCAGACTCCACCTAGGACCTGCTGAATCAGAATCTGCATTTTAACAAGAATCCCCAGTGATTTTTATGCATACTAATGTTTGAGAGGATCTGATCAAGACCATTGTTTCGCAAATCTCACGGATTGTCAGACTCTCCTGGGTAGGTTAAAAAACACAAAAACAGCTTTCTGAGTGTCTCCTCCAAAGATTCTGATTCAGTACCTTTGAGGTAGGATCCCAAACTTGCATTTTTAAAAGTTCTCCAGATTATTCTGATATAGCTAGCCCAGCATTGTCCCTTGAATCATCATTTGGGGGTCACTGACTTCGTCCAAATCCTTCCCAGATGTCGGAAAATAATTGGGCAACAAGCCTTTCTTTAAATACTTTCAGTTACATGGGTCGTTTAGTCACCTCTCAATTATCCAAGTTAACAGAGCATAGCACCAGTACAGAAAGTCAAAATCCCCAGAAAGCTGACTCAGCTGGCTCCATGACCCTTGTTTTGAGGTGAACAATTTTTAGCTTAGAGATTAAAAAACAAAAACAAAAACAAAAACAAAAAAAACCTGTTGCTGTCTAGTCGATTGTGACTCATAGTGAACACATAGGACAGAGTAGAACTGTCCCATAGGGTTTCCAAAGAGCACCCAGTGGATTCAAACTGCCGACCTTTTGGTTAGCAGCAATAGCTCTTAACCACTATGATACCAGGGTTTCCAGCTTAAGGGTTAGATGGATTTAAGGGACTTTAAAGATATGTGGTAAAAACAAAAATCAAATTATAAGTATGAAACATCATGTTTTAGGTCATCAAGTCTATGTAGATTATCAAATACATGTGGTTTGAAGTGTACTTGTTTCAATCCCTGATGGTATTGTTACTGCTATTATTTTGCCTTAACTGCCTGGTAAGTAAAATAGCATGGTTAGTTCAAAGATTTGATGAACAGTTTATTTAAAAGGTTTAATTATTTATATGAACTATGCATTCAGGAGGAAGAGTTTAAATACTTGATATTTTCCAGATAAGAAAAAAAAAAAACATAGAGATGGTGTCATAAAATACATGGAAACACAACTGCAAAGAATAAGATAGATTCTGAAAGAGCTAAAATTAGAGGTTGTTCAGTTCCCAAACTGAAGTACATCTTTGAAATATTTTCACAGGTAGTGATTTTCATTGGGTGATAGACAAAATTAGGTGACCAACCAAAAAGTCAAAAGCCCAAGGTTTTCAGCCTCCTTTTAACCGTCTATATTAAAGTCCTTGCCTGCTAATGCCACTTACTATGCATTAGAAGTTTACAAAATTACATGTCCAATCAAACTCTACTAAACCTTCACCTCTCCTATAATGACCAGTGATTCCAATCTGTGTCACATCTGGGCTGTATCTCTCTTTCCAACCATAAGTGCTCTTCTCTTGAATGTTTCATTATCACCTCAAATTTCAATATACAAATGTGAAGTCACCTTTTATATTTGAAATATAAGTCAGGTCTTTTGTCTGACCATGTCATCTCTTTACAACCCCCTCCCCCACCCAATGACTTCTCATCTGACTCAGGAAAAGTCAAAGTCCTTATAATGAACTAGAAGGTCTAGCTTCCTATTACTCTTCTGACTTCATCTCCTAAGACTCTCCCTCTTGCCTTCTGCTCCAGCCATTTTGCCGTTCTTGTTGTTATGTAAAAGTACCAAGCACATTGCTGCCTCAAAACTTTTGCACTGGCTGTTCTCCGTGCCTGCAATGCTCTATTTCAGTTATTCACTTGGTTTTCTCCCTCAACCCCTTCAGGTCTTTGCCTAAATGTCACCTCATGAGGCTTTATCTGACCTTCCTATTTAAAATTACAGCTCTCCCCAGACACTTCTCATCCCCCTTCAGTGCTTTATTTTATCTATAGTGTGAAAGAGCACTCTAAAACTGAGGTGCTTGGCATAATTAAAATGGCTGACACAGGTCTGGATCAGACTCCATTTTGTTTTAAACCCTTGCTGCAGTTTGTAAACTATGAGCACCCCTTTCAGGTAAACGAGTCTTGTTTTGCCAACAAATATGGTTTTGCTTGCTTAACTATGATTCCAAGAAGTGTGAGCAGATTGTTCCTGAGGAAAAAAAAATGCTTGCCCTCAGGAAGAACGCATTTGAAAATAAATTAACCGATGTGAAAAAAGGTCTGTTTGTGGTTGCAGTTAAGCTAGCCTTCTTATATAAAAATCCTGCATTCCTTTGTGAATGTCAGAGCACTTCGTAATTTTACTCAGTGCTGCCCAACTTGAGTTGTATTCCTCAATAAAACTATAATTTCTCACTATACAGTTAGTGTTATTTACACTTTTGATATTTCTGATGTTAGAAGCGGAATATTGAAGGTGCACTGCCTTCAACAACCCCAGAGGTGTTGAGAATTTGGCCTCAGGTACCAGCTGACCCATTTTTACTCTCCATCTCTACAGACTCTTGGGAGTCATCTTAAGGTAAATAACCTCTCTAACCTTAGCTCAGCTCTTTTGCATTTGTAGCTCTTTGAGTTTTATTATTGAATTTGGTACTTTTGCCTATCTGCTGAAAACAAGGGAAATGCCAACTCTAAAAGTGATTCAGAGCTGCCCTCTGAGACCACTGCTTATTACATGAACAAGTATTTTGGTCCTTGTCTGACTGGCATAGTCTTACCAGAGACAGTTTAGAAAATCAGTGGTCACTCTGGGGTTCTTTTGAGCTTTTGAAATTGATTTTCCTCTGCAGTAAATTGGAAAATAGAGACTCCCATATCATACAATCTCAGTGGGATGCCTGTTTTGATTGGTACCTAGAATTTCTCTAAAAGGCATCAAGATAGTAAAATAGCTTCCCTACAGGTCATCATTTCCAAAATAAGGAATTACAATGCCACAATTCAACTCCTGAACACTCTGCACCGTCACTGGCTCTTACTTCTTTGTACCCTTCTTTTCCTTCTTGTTCTTCTGAAAATACCCTACCTGAACACCCTTTCTTTCCAAAAAGGACCACCAATAACTCTTGCATGAAATGCCCTTTAAATTCACCACAGCACCGCTCAGTGTGGGCTATAATGAATCCAAGAAAGCAGCTGATTGTCCAGTGGAAGTCTGGCTCACTACATGGCCAAGAGCAATGGGTCTAGGTCTTGTTTGTACTTGGATTTTGTTTGAGTTCCTTAATGACAGTTTTTAAATCAGTGGCTACTTTAGGATACTTTTCATTTAGAGAGACTAGTATATTTAAGGTCTAAAATAAGAGACTAGATTTCTAACCAGCAGAATGCATTAGGTTCAGAAAAAATAAAACCAGGTTTCATGTGGTTGTCATGAAGGAATTCCAGAATTTTTAAGCCACAAAAACATGTAGGTACTGTTCAAGCATCTTACATGCCCTTATGGCACTTGCCACTGACAAAAAGACACTCATGAAAGAATAAGCTGGGACATGAGATAAGCTAGAGGACTAGGCTGCCCACCAGCAGCAAGAAAACTGTCATGAGGACTTCTGTCCCAAATGGTGGCTTAGTCAGGCACACCACACCATCCCTCTACAGCAACAACCCGAGAAACCAAGTGAAACAGATACAGTAGACAATCCTGGAACCCTCAACATAAAACGAAAGAATAAAGAACTAGATTGGACTCTGACTAGAAGAAGAAACTAACTGAAAACAGCAAATGAGAAGAGACAGTGCAGAGGGTCCCTGCCAGCCAGCCCAACACTCCTTAACCATATTGAGACAAAGAAAGAAGCAATCCTGGGTGAGGAGCACAGAAGGCAACTTCATAGAATCCCCAACAGGACATAAAGTAACTGTGCAGACATAGCCAGAGTGAAAAAGGTCCTGATTGCTTTCTGAAGCCAGTGGGAAGAGCCCAGACACCCTCTCCCAGTGATCAGAGGAGCATGCTCCCCCTTCCCCCCCTTCTGGTGATTAGCAGCACAAAATCCCCATTCCTGCAGTCCTGACTACCAGGGAATAAGGTATGATCCCCCCACCAACCCTGACCACCAACCTCCCCCCCCACTTTGATCACCACCCCTCCCTACCCAATGACCCCAAAGAGTGACAGCAGGCCATTCCAGCATGGTGCTGGTCACTTGTTCCAGCCCTCTCGCCTGCTGATCTCCCCCCCATCCTGCCCAGTGAGAGGCAGTGGCACCATGACCATGCATACACCTGCCCACCATCCCCCCCATCCAGTGAGGGGCATGCATACATGCCTGCCTGCAGCCCGTGCCCTGCCTGGGGTTCCCTCCCCCCCACCCCCTGCCTGGTAAGAGGCAGCAGCTGTGCAACACATGCTCCCACCCATCAGTCCCTCCACCTTTCCACTGCCCACCACTTGCCACTCCTCCTCCCACCTGGCAAATGGTGATGAGCATGCAGCTTCATGCATGCTGATCCATGACTCACACTACCCCAACTAACCAGCCACACCTGCCACACCTGTTGTCCCATCTACTCAACAAGTTGAACTGCTCCCTGCTGTGCCACTGGACTGATTACAGATGACAGCCTATCCCCACCCTCAGTCATCCCACAAGAGCAGCAAGCAGAGACCCATGCTCACACATCCACCTGCTAACCCACCCACCAGGAGACAGGTGGAAAGCACTCCAGTGCAGCCAGACTAGCGATCAGAGTAGCATCCCCTCTCTGCCTGGATACATCAAAACAAAACATAAAAAATCAGAACACAAAAAGCAAGCATACAATAAATAAATACAATAACACCTTAATGCCTAGGAAACAACAGACAATATGAAATTACCTAAAGAAGCAGGACAAGATGGCTCCAGTAAGTAACCAAAATAAAGAACCAGGAAACCTCCCTGAGGAAGAAATGGTACTGGAACTACCTGAAAAGGAATTTAAAAGGCATATATAGGGCCTTCTGAGAGATCAAGAAATAGATCAAGGAAAACACAGACAAAACTCTAGAAAAATACAGGAAAACAATACAAAAAAAATGACAAAATAAATACACAATTAGAAACCATACAAGAACAGCAACTAGAAATTCAGATTAATTTAACATTAAAATTTCAGGAATAGATTATGCATTGGAAATACAAAGGAGTAGAATTGAATCAATGGAAGACAGAATCAGTGAAATAGAGGACAAATTCTTTGGTATCAATCTGTTAGAGGAAAAATCAGAAAAAAAGAATGAAGAACTCCTAAGAGTTATGATCAGAATTCCTGAACAGGAAGAGACAAAAAAAGAAAGAAAAAAAATTTTGAAGATTCGCTTGCAGAATACTTTCTTAATATCATGAAAGACAAAAAGATATCCATCCAAGAAGCTTGACAAACCCGTAGAGTAGACCCCAAAAGAAAATCACCAGGACATATCATAATCTAACTTTCCAAAATGAAAGACAAATAAAGAATCCTAAGAGTAGCTTAGGAAAAAAATGAAATGTTACATACAAAGGGAAACCAATAAGACTAAGCTCTGATTTCTTGGCAGAAACCATGCAGGCAAGAAGGCAATGGGATTACATATATAAAACCCAGAAAGGAAAAAATTGCCATCCAAGAATTATATATCTATCAAAATTGTCCCTCAAATATGATGGCAAAATTAGGACATTTCCAGATAAACAGAAGTTAAGGGAATTTGTAAAAACCAGATCAACCATACAATAAATACTACAGGGAGTCCTTCAAACAGAGAGCCAATAATGTCGGACAACAATCTGAGATTAAGACACATGGCATCATCACCCAGAAATCAACCCAGATAAAGAATATTCAAACATAAAATAAAGCAACAGGACTGAAAATAAGGAACAGAGAAGTCAATCTGTAAACTGCAACAACTTCAAAACAAAAAAGGGGGGAAAAATGATGTAGTTATAGAAATTCCATATGGAAAGAAGGAAATCATGGTGATATCAAGATAGAACATACTGTTTCAAACTTATGATGATAAAAGTATTTTTCAGGGTAACCATAAAGAAACTAATAAACCTCTTCACTAAAATAAAAATGAAGAAAATCATAAAGCCTCAGTAAACACAAAATCAACAGCAACAAAGGAAATGAAAATAAAATCCATAAACAAAACTCAGCACAGAAAAGTATATAGAACAAAGAAATCATCAGCACCACAAGAAAAAGCACAGGAGAATGACATCGGTAAATTCATACCTATCAATAATTGCACTGAATGTAAATGGATTAAATACACCAGTCAAGAGACAAGAATGGATAAGAAAACATGACTCATCAATATGCTGCTTATAAAGACACACTTTAGAAATAAAGACAAGCATAAACTAAAAATCAAAGGATGGGAAAAAAAGTCAAGCAAACAGCAACCAAAATAGAACAGGAGTGGCAATATTAATCTCTGATGAAATAGAATTTTTGGCAAAAACCAGCATAAGCAACAAGGAAGGGCCTATATAATGATTAAAGAGTCAACACAACAAGGGGACAAAGTCATAATAAATACCTACGCACCCAATAAAAGAGCTCCAAAATACATAAAACAAACTAACAGAATTGAAGAGAAACAGACAACTTCATAATAATAGTAGGAGACATTAACACACTACTTTTGATGAAGGACGGAACAACTAGAAAGGAACTCAACAAAAATACAGATCTGAACAACACAATCAACTAACTTGATCTCATAGTCATATACAGAACAACAGCACGGTACACATTCCTTTCTAGTGTGCATGGATCATTCTCCAGAATAGATCATATAAATTAGGCCACAAAACAAGCCTTAATAAATTAAAAAAAAATCAAAATCATACAAAGCATTTTCTCAGATTACAACACTGTAAAATTAGAAATCAATAACAAGGTGAACAAGGGAAAAAATCAAATATATTGAAACTGAATAACACCTTGCTTAAAAAAATCACTAGGCAATAGAAAAGAAAGAAAAAAAATCCCTGGAATGAAACAAAAATGAAAACACAATGTACCAAAACCTCTGGGACACAGCAAAAGCAGTGCTCAAAGGTCAGTTTATGGCAAAAAACACACACATCAAAAAGGAAGAAAGAGCCAAAATCAACGCCTTAGTCCTACAACTCCAACAAGTAGGAAAAGAGAAGCATAAAAGTCCACAGTCACTAGACTAAAGCAAATAATAAATATTAGAGAAGAAACAAATGAAATAAAGCACAGGAAAAAACAAAAGGATCCACAAGACTAGAATTTGTTTCTTTGAAAAGATTAATAAAATCGACAAACAACTGGTCAAACTGACAAAGGCAAAGAAAGAGAAGATGCAAATAACACAATTAAGAAATGAGATGGGTGATGTTACAACAGAAAAAACTGAAATAAAAAGGATAATAACAAAATACTGTGAAGAACTGTACACCAATAAGCTTTAAAACCCAGAAGAAATGGACAAATTTCTAGAAATACACTACCTACCTAATTAAACTAACACAAACTGAGGTAGAAAATTCGAACAGATCCATAATAAAAGAAGAAATTAAAGAGATCATAAACACACATGCATACACACATACCAAACAAAAATGGCCTGGCCAAGGTGGTTACACTGGAGAAATCTACAAAACACTCAAAGAGTTGACACCAATTCTACTCAAACTACTCCAGAACATAGAAAAGGAAGGAATACTCCCAAATTCATTCTGTGAAGCAAGAATAACCCTGATACCGAAGCCTGGCAAAGATACCTCTAAAAAAGAAAATTGTAGACCAACATTCCTCATGAATATAGGCACAAAATTAAAAAAAAAATCCTAACCAATAAAATCCAATACCATATCACAAAAAAACAATACATCATGACCAAGTGGGATTCATACCAGATATACAAGGATGGTTTAACATTAGAAAATCAATCAACATAATCAACCACATAAAAAATACAAAGGATAATGTCAATTGCAGAAAAGTCATTTGATAAAATCCAACTCCCATTCCAGAAAAAAATCCTCAGCAAAACAGGTACATAATTAACAGAATATACACAAAAACAGCAGCCAACATTATTCTCAAAGGAGAGAGACTGAAAGTATTCCCCTTGAGGATGGGAACCAGACTAAGATGTCATTTATCACCACTCATTGAACAATGTACTGGAAGGCCTATCTAGAGCAATATAAGGCAATAAATGGAAATAAAAGGCATCCAAATTAGTAAGGAAAAAGTAAAATTATCCCTATTTGCAGATGACATGATCCTATACAGAGAATATCCCAGAGATTCTACAAGAAATCTACTGGAACTAATAGAAGAAGTCAGTAAAGTCGCAGGGTACAAGATCAACATACAAAAATCAGTAAGACTCCTCTACACTAACAAAGAGAACTTCGAAAAGGAAATCACAAAAACAATACCATTTATAATAGCCCCCTCAAAAGATGAAATACATAGGAATAAACCTAACCAGGGATTTAAATGATTTATACATACAAAACACTACTGTAAGAAACCAAAAGTTGGAGCTGGGCTCAAGATGGTGGGAAAGGCAGACGCTTCCTACATTTCCTCTTACAACAAAGACCCGAAAAAAAAAGTGAAACAGTATATTTACGACAAGTTAGGAGCCCTGAACATCAAACGCAAAGTTAGAAAACGGACTGAGAAGCAGGGGGAGGGAGAGGCAGTTCAAAAGCAGAGAGGAGTTACCAGACCTGAATCACCGGGATCCCTTCGGCACCATTACTGTGGGGGCTGTGGGGGGCTGGTAGTACCATGTGGCCTCAGTTTCCTCAGGGAGAGGCAGCCAGCTGCACAGCCAACTCATCACACCTCCAGAACCAGAGAAGAATGACGCTCTTGGCAGAAGCTAAGTACTTGTGTATATTTTACCACCCCTCCCCCCACCCCCAAGCTGGCTTCAGAGGCTGTAGACTTCCCTGGGCCTGAAATAGGCCCTATTGAGTGCCTGGACCCATCCTCCCAGCCTTGGAGTAGGAATGAATTCACAATTGGGGGAAAAGATAATTTGCCAGCTCCACTACTAACCTGGGGAGCTTAGGACAAAAGCAGCTCCTGTCCAGGCATAAACAGTCCATGGACTTTGAATACCTTTCCCCCCTGCACAGACATGTGTGGGCCTGTTTCAGGAAAATAGGCCCTTGCTGACAGACTGCAACTATTTCAGCTGTGCGGTGAAGAGGTGGGTGTTTGATATTTGACACCGCTTTGCCTATTAAACAAGGTCCTCACCTACCCACATCAGGGGCCTAAGGACTGGTGGCTCCACTCAGGTCATCCATCCAACAATGACAGGGGTCCAAGGATTACTGGTACCTCCCAGTCCTTACAACCAAAAGCAGCGGGTGCCCATGGTCCACCTGTAGAATCTACCCACCTGTATGCTCTAGAGAACAGAGACATGCTTTCCTCACTGACACTCAGGGGATGGTTCTCATTACTCTGCTTTCTTCAGAGTGTGACCCCTGCTGCAACCAGATACCAGTACCTATACTAATCACCCCTGCCCCTCTAAGACTGTGGGACAGAGCCTGAACCACACATTTCATGATAAGCTACCTGGATACCTGAACTGAATTCATACAAGAAAAGTGAATGGACTCCTAGACTGATATACCTAATAACAGCTCTAGCCATCTGGTGACAGGATGTTAGAGTCTCAAAGACAAAAATAATCAAGCTAGCTCACTCAAGCAACCCATTTGGGCACATCAGAACAAAACAAAGCAATAAGCTAGGATACAGTAAGCAAACATAAAAGAAACTAATGCAATAACGTAGAGATGGCTCTGAGACAACAGTCAATATCAAGTCACATAAAGAAACAGATCATGATCACCTCAACAAGCTCTCAAAACAATCAGTGGACCTTCTGGATGAAGGTGCATTCCTGGAATTACCAGATGCAAAATACAAAAGATTATATATACAGAAGTCTTCAAGACATCAGGAATGAGATTAGGAAGGAGATCAGGCAATACACAGAATGAGCCAAGGACACACAGATAAAGTAGTTGAAGAGATTAAAAAGGTTATTCAAGAATATAATGAAATATTTAATAAGCTGCAAGAATCCATAGACAATAATCAGAAATTCATAAGATTAACAATAAAATTACAGAATTATACAACTCAGTAGAAAGTCAGGGGAGTAGAATTGAGCAAGTGGAAGGCAGAATTAGTGATACCGAAGATAAGCACTTGGCACCGATATATCTGAAGAAAAACCAGATAAAAGAATTTAAAAAACATGAAGGAAGCCTAAGAATCATGTGGGACTCTATCAAGAGAAAAAACCTACAAGTGATTGGAGTACTAGAACAGGAACGGACAGCAGAAAAAAACAGAAAGAATTGTTGAAGATACTTTGGCAGAAAACTTCCCTGATATTGTGAAAGATGAGAAGATATCAATCCAAGATGCTCTTCGAACTCCACACAAGGTAAATTTTAAAAGAAAGTCACAAAGACATACTATAATCAAACTTGCCAAAGCCAAAGATAAACAGAGAATTTTAAGAGAAGCTAGGGATAAATTAAAAGTCACCTACAAAGGAGAGTCAATAAGAATAAGCTCAGGCTATTCAGCAGAAACCATGCAGGCAAGAACACAATGGGATGACTTATAAAGAGCAGTGAAGGAAAAAAATTTCCAGCCAAGAATCATATATCCAGCAACACTGTCTCTCAAATATGCAGGTGAAATTAGGACATTTCTAGATAAACAATAGTTTAGGGAATTTGGAAAAACCAAACCAAAACTGCAGGAAATACTAAAGGGAGTACTTTGGTTAGAAGATCAATAATATCAGGTATCAACCCAAGTCTAGAACACTGGACGGAGCAATCAGAGGTCAACCCAAACAGGGAAATCACAAAAATAAATCAAGATAAAAAAAGCTAGGAGCTCCAGAAAATCAAACACCTATGCTTATCCAAAGTCTTCACCAAAGGAGTGAAAAGATTACATACAGACTGGGAAAAAGTTTTTAGCTATGACATTTCCAATCAGCACCTGATCCCTAAAATCTACATGATACTGCAAAAACTCAACTACAAAAAGGCAAATAACCCAATTAAAAAATGGGCAAAAGATATAAGCAGACACTTCACTAAAGAAGACATTCAGGTACCTAACAGATACATGAGGAAATGCTCACAATCATTAGCCATTAGAGAAATGGTCATGGCCCTCAGATTTTCTGTTGGCCCAGGACAGGAACCATTTCCAAAGTCAATTCTTCAGACAGGGATTGGACTGGACAATGGGTTGGAGAGGGATGGTGGTGAGGAGTGAGCTTCTTGGATCAAGTGGACACTTGAGACTATGTTGGCATCTCCTGCCTGGAGGGGAGATGAGAGGGTAGACGGGGTTAGACGCTGGTGAAATGGACACGAAAAGAGAGAGGGAAGGGAGGGAATGGGCTCTTTTGTTAGGGGGAGAGAAATTGGGAGTATGTAGCAAGGTTTTTTTTTTTTTTTTTTAGCAAGGTGTATATAAGTTTTTGTGTGAGACACTGACTTGATTTGTAAATTTTCACTTAAACCACAATAAAAATTAAAACAAATATACACTCAGAACAGGGAAACAGCCATGTTATTACGTAAAAGAAGACAACATTAAAACAATGAAGAGGGACTAAGAAATGTAGTCATAGATCTTTCATGTGGAGAGGAAGACAAGGTGATATAAAGAAATAAAAGTTAGGTATAAACTTAGAAAAATAGGGGTAAATATTAAGGCAACCACAAAGGAGACTAACTATCCTACTCATCAAAATAAAATTCAAGAAAAAAAATAGAGACTCAGCAGATACAAAATCAAGAACAATGAATAAAAGGAAAAGACAATACATAAAGATAAACTACTCAGCTCAAAAAATTAAGGGGGAAAAAGAAACTGTCAACAGCACACAAAAAAAGACATCAAACTGATAGCACTAAACTAATAAGCACTAAACTAATAAAACTAATACCTACCTATAATTATGCTGAATGTAAATGGACTAAATGCACCAATAGACAGAGTGGCAGAATGGATTTAAAAAAATGTGAACCGTCTACATGCTGCCTACAAGAGACACACCTTAGACTTAGAGACACACCTTAGAGACACAAACAAACTAAAACTCAAAGGATGGGGAAAAAAGTGCATCTAGCAAACAACAAACAAAAAAGAGTAGGAGTGGCAGTATTAATTTCTGACAAAATAGACTTTAAAGTTAAATCCACCACAAAAGACAAGGAGGGACACTATATAATGACTAAAGGGACAATATACCAGGAGGATATAACCATATTAAATATTTATGCACCCAATGACAGGGTTGCAAGATACATAAAACAAACTCTAACAGCACTGAAAAGTGAGATAGACAGCTCCACAATAGTAGATTACAACACACCATTTTTGGTGAAGGGCAGGACATCCAGAAAGAAGCTCAATAAAGACACAGAAGATCTAAATGCCACAATCAACCAACTTGACTTCATAGACATATACAGAACACTCCACCCAACAGCAGCCAAGCATACTTTCTTTTCCAACCCACATGGAACATTCTCTAAGAGACCACATATTAGGCCATAAAGCAAGCCTGAACAGAATCAAAAACATCGAAATATTACAAAGCATCTTCTCTGACCATTAGGACATAAAAGTAGAAATCAACAATAGAAAAAGCAGGGAAAAGAAATCGAACACTTGGAAACTGAACAATACCCTGCTCAAAAAAGACTGGATTATAGAAGACATTAAGGGTGGAATACAGAAATTCATAGAATCAAATGAGAATGAAAACACTTCCTATCAGAACCTTTGGGACACAGTGAAAGCAGTTCTCAGAGGTCAATTTATACGAAAAAATGCACACATACAAAAAGAAGAAAGGGTCAAAATCAAAGAATTATCCCTACAACTTGAACAAATAGAAAGAGAGCAACCAAAGAAACCCTCAGGCACCAGAAGAAAGCAAATAATAAAAACTAGAGCAGAATTAAATGAAATAGAGAACAGAAAAACAATTGGGTGAACACCAAAAGCTGGTTCTTTGAAAAAATTAACAAAATTGATAAACCATTGGCCAAAGTGACAAAAGAAAAACAGGAGAGGAAGCAAATAACCTGAATAAGAAATGAGATGGGCCATATCACAACAGACCCAACTGAAATTAAAAGAATCATATCAGATTACTACAAAAAATTATGCTCTAACAAATTTGAAAACCTAGAAGAAATGGGTGAATTTCTAGAAACACACTACCTACCTAAAGTAACACAAACTGAGGTAGAACAACTAAACAGACCCATAACAAAAGAAGAGATTGGAAAGGTAATCAAAACACTCCCAACAACAACAACAACAAAAAGCCCTGGCCCAGATGGCTTCACTGCAGAGTTCTACCAAACTTTGAGAGAAGAGTTAACACCAGTACTACTGAAGGTATTTCAGAGAATAGAAGAGTATGGAATACTCCCAAACTCATTCTATGAAGCCAGCATATCCCTGATATCAAAACCAGGTAAAGATACCACACAAAAAAAGGAAATTACAAACCTATATCCCTCATGAACTTAGATGCAAAAAACCTCAATAAAATTTTAGCCAATAGAATTCAACAACATATCAAAAAAATAATTCACCATGACCAAGTGGGATTCATATCAGGTATGCAGGGATGGTTCAACATTAGAAAAACAATTAATGTAATCCATCATATAAATAAAACAAAAGATGAGAACTACTTGATTTTATCAACTGCTGCAGAAAAGGCATTTGACGAAGTCCTACACCCATTTATGTTAAAAACTCTCAGCAAAATAGGAATAGAAGGAAATTCCTAAGCATAATAAAGGGCATTTATACAAAGCCAACAACCAACAGCATCCTAAATGGAGACAGTCTGAAAGCACTCCCCTTGAGATCAGGAACCAGACAAGAATGCCCTTTTTCACCACTCTTATTCAACATTGTGCTGGAGGTCCTAGCCAGAGCAATTGGGCTAGAAACGAAGAAGTAAAAGTATCTCTATTTGCAGAAGACATGATCTTATACACAGAAAACCCTAAGGAATCCTCAAGAAAATTACTGAAACTAACAGAAGAGTTCAGCAGAGTATCAGGATACAAGATAAACATACAAAAATCAGTTGGATCCCTCTACACCAACAAAAAGAACATCGAGGAAAAAAATCACAAAATCAATGCCATTTACAGTAGCCCCCAAGAAGACAAAATACTTAGGAATAAATCTTACCAGAGATGTAAAAGGCTTATACAAAGAAAACTACAGTACGCTTCTGCAAGAAACCAAAAGAGACCTACATACGTGGAAAAACATACCTTGCTCATGGATAGAAAGACTTAACATTATAAAAATGTCTATTCTACCAAAAACTGTCTATAGATACAATGCAATTCCAATCCAAATCCGAACGATATTCTTTAATGAGTTGGAGAAACAAATAGCCAATTTCATGTGAAGGGAAAGAGGCCCCAGATAAGTAAAGCACTACTGAAAAAGAAGAATAAAGTGGGAAGCCTCACTCTACCTGATTTTAGAACCTATTATACCGCCACAGTAGTCAAAACAGGCTGGTAATGGTACAATAACAGATACATAGACCAGTGGAACAGGATTGAGAATCCAAACATAAACCCATCCACTTATGAGCAGCTGATATTCGACAAAGGCCCAAAGTCTATTAAATGGGGAAAAGACAGTCTCTGTAACAACTGGTGCTGGCATAACTGGATAACCATGTGCAAAAAAAAAAAAAAAAAGATGAAACAAGACCCATACCTCACACTATGCACAAAAACTAACTCAAAATGGATCAAAGACCTAAATATAAAATAAAAAACGATAAAGATCATGGAAGAAAAAATAGGGACATTGCTTGGAGCCCTAATACATGGCATAAACAGTATACAAAACATTACTAACAATGCAGAAGAGAAACTAGATAACTGGAAGCTCCTAAAAATCAAACACCTGTGCTCATCCAAAGACTTCACCAAAAGAGTAAAACGATTACCTACAGACCAGGGAATAGTTTTTACCTATGACATTTCTGATCAGCATCTGATTTCTAAAATCTACATGATACTGCAAAAACTCAACTACAAAAAGACGAATATCCCAATTAAAAAATGGCCCAAGGATATGAACAGACACTTCACTAAAGATGACATTCAGGTAGCTAACAGATGCATGAGGAAATGCTCACAATTATTAGCCATTAGAAAAATGCAAATCAAAACTACAATGAGATTCTACCTCAATCCCACAAAGCTGGCACTAATCCAAAATACACAAAATAATAAATGTTGGAGAGGTTGTGGAGAGACTGGAACACTTATACACTGCTGGTGGGAATGTAAAATGGTACTACCACTTTGGAAATCAATTTGGAGCTTCCTTAAAAAACTAGGAATAAAATTACCATAGGATTCAGCAATCCCACTCCTTGGAATATATCCTAGAGAATTAAGAGCCTTTACACGAACAGATATATGCACATCCATGTTCACTGCAGCACTGTTTACAATAGCAAAAAGATAGAAGCAACCAATGTGCCCATCAACCAGTGAATGGATAAATTGTGGTATATTCACACAATGGAATACTACGCATTGATACAGAACGATGATGAATCCATGAAACATTTCACAATGTAGAGGAATCTGGAAGGCATTGTTCTGAATGAAATTAGTTGCAAAAGGACAAATATTGTATAAGACCACTATTATTATAACTGGAGAAATAGTTTAAACAGAGAAGAAAATATTCTTTGATGGTTATGAGAGTGGGGAGGGAGAGAAAGGGGTTTTCACTGTTTAGATATTGCATAGGAATTATTTTGGGTGAAGGGAAGGTCAACGCACAATGCAGGCGAGGTCAGCACAACTGGATTAAACCAAAAACGAAGAAGTTTCCTGAATAAACTGAATGCTTCAAAGGCCAGCATAGCAGGGGTGGGGATTTGGGGACCGTGGTTTCAGGGGACACCTAAGTGAATTGGCATAATAAAATCTATTAAGGAAACATTCTGCATCCCACTTTGGAGAGTGGCTTCTGGGGTCTTAAACGCTAGCAAGCAGCCATCTAAGATGCGTCAATTGGTCTCAACCCACCTGGAGCAAAGGAAAATGAAGAACACCAAAGACACAAGGTAATTATGAGTCCAAGAGACAGAAAGGACCACATAAACCAGAGACTGCATCAGCCCGAGACCAGAAGAGCTAGATCGTGTCCGGCTACAACCAATGACTACCCTGACAGGAGCAGGAGAGAAGTGGATGCAGACACCAAATTCTAGTAGAGAAACCAGACTTAATGGTCTAATTGAGACTAGATGGACCCTGGAGGTTAAGGTCCCCAGACCTTCTTTTAACCCAAAGCAGTAGCCGTTCCCAAAGCCAACTCTTCAGACAGATTGGACTGGACTATGGGATAGAAAATGATACTGGTGAGAAGAGGGCTTCTTGGATCAAGCAGACACATGAGACTATGTCGGCATCTCTTGACTGGAAGGGAGATGAGAGAGCAGAGGGGGTCAGAAGCTGGCCGAATGGACACAAAAATAGAGTCGAGGGAAGGAGTGTGCTGTCTTATTAGGGGGAGACCAATTAGGAGTATATAGCAAGGTGTGTATAAATTTTTGTATGAGAGACTGACTTGATTTGCAAACTTTCACTTAAAGCACAATAAAAATAATGAAAAAAAAAAGAAACCAAAAGTTTTTGTTATTTTTAGGTGCCTTCTAGTCAGCTCTGACTGATAGTAACCCTATGTACAACAGAAAGAAACACTGCCCAGTCCTGCATCATCCTCATGATTATTGTTATGCTTGAGCCCATTGTTGCAGCCACTGTGTTAATCCATCCCATTGAGAGTCTTCCTCTTTTTAGCTGGCCCTCCACTTTATCAAGCATGATGTCCTCCTCCAGGGATTGTTCCTTCCTGATAACATGTCCAAAGTGTGCGAGAAAAAGTCTCATTATCCTCATTTTTAAGGAACATTGTGGCTGAACTTCCTCCAAGACAGATTTGTTCATTCTTTTGGCAGTCCATGGTATATTCAATATTGTTGACCAACACCACAACTCAAAGGTGTCAATTCTTTGATCTTCCTTTATTCATTGTCCAGTTTTTGCATGCTAATGAGGCTATTGAAAACACCATGGCTTCAATCAGGCACACCTTAGTCCTCAAAGTGACATCTTTACTTTTTAATACTTTAAAGAGATCTTTTGCAGCATATTTGCCCAATGCAATGCATCCTTTGATTTCTTGACTACTGCTTCCGTGGGTATTGATTGTGGATCCAAGTAAAATGAAATCCTTAAAAACTTCCACCTTTTCTGCATTTTTCATGATGTTGCTTATTTGTCCAGTTGTGAGGATTTTTGTTTTATTTATGTTGAGATGTAATCCATACCGAAGACTGTGGTCTTTGATCTTCATTAGTAAGTGCTTCAAGTCCTCTTCACTTTCAACAAGGAAGGTTTTGTCATCTGCAGAACACAGGTTTTAGTAAGTCTTCCTCCAAATCTGATGCTCCATTCTTCTTCATATAGTCCAGCTTCTCAGATTATTTGCTCAGCATACAGATTGAAAAAATATGGGGAAAGGGTACAACTCTGACACATACCTTTCCTGACTTTAAACCACAAACTATCCTCTTGTTTTGTTTGAACAACTGCCTCTTGATCTATGTACAGGTTCCTCATAAGCATAATTAAGTGTTCTGGAATTCCCATTCTTCTCAGTGTTATCCATAATTTGTTATGATCCACACAGCCGAATGCCTTTGCAACACAGGTAAACATCTTTCTGGTATAGTCTGCTTTCAGCCAAGATTCATCTGATATCAGCAATGCTATCCCTTGCTCTAAGCCCTGTCCTGAATCCAATTTGAATTCCTGGCAGTTCCCTATAGATGTACTGCTGCAACCACTTTTGAAAAATTTTCAGCAAAATTTTACTTGCATGTGATATTAATGATATTGTTTGATAATTTATGCGTTCAATTGGATCACCTTTCTTTGTAGTAGGCATAAATATGGATCTCTTCCAGTCAGTTGGCCAGGTAGCTGTCTTCCAAATTTCTTGGCATAGACGAGTGAACACTTCCAGTGCTGCATCCTTTTGTTGAAACATCAGAATTGGTATTCCGTCAATTCCTGGAGATTTGTTTTTCACCATTGCCTTCAGCGCAGCTTGGACTTCTTCCTTGAGTACCATGGGTTCTTGATCATATGATGACTCCTGAAATGACTGAATGCCCACCAGTTATTTTGGTACAGTGACTCTATGTATTACTTCCATCTTTGGATGCTTCCTGCATCTTTCAGTATTTTGCCTGTAGAATCTTTCAGTATTGCAGATGGAGACTTGAATATTTTCTTCAGTTCTTTCAGCTTGAGAAATGCTGAGCATGTTCTTCCTTTTTGGTTTTCTAACTCCAGTTCTTTGGACATGTTATTATAATACTTTGTCTTCTTGAACTGCCCTTTGATATCTTCCTTTCAGCTCTTTGACTTCATCATTTCTTCCTTTCTCTTTAGCTACTCTGTGTTCAAGACCAAGTTTTAGAGTCTCTTCTGATATCCATTTTGGTCTTTTCTTTCTTTCCTTTCTTTTTAATAATCTCTTGCTTACTTCAGGTACGATATACTTGATGGCATTCCACAATTCGTCTGGGCTTCAGTCATTAGTGTTCAATGAATAAAATCTATTCTTGTGATAGTATCTAAATTCAGGTCGGATAAACTCAAGGTCACTTGTGTGTCATTGACTTGCTCTAATTTACTTCAGGTTCAGCTTGAACTTGCATATGAGCAATTGATGGTCTGTTCCACATTCAGCCCCTGGCCATATTCTGACTGGTGATATTGAGCTTTTCCATCATCTCTTTCCACATATGGTGTTGATTTGATTCCTGTGTATTCCATCTGGCGAGGTCCACATGTATAGTCATCTTTTATGTTATTTGCGATGAAGAAGTCATTCTTCTTGCAGAATTCTGTCATGCAATCTCCAGCCTCATTTCTATCACTAAAGCCATATTTTCCAACTAACAATCCTTCCTCTTTACTTCCAACTTTCACATTTCAATCACTAGTGTCTATGAATCCTGATTGTATGTTTGATCAATTTCAGACTGCAGAAGTTGGTGAAAATATTCAATTTCTTCATCTTTAGCCTTAGTGGTTGGTGCATAAATTTGAATAATAGTCATTTTCACTGATCTTCCTTGTAGAAGTATAGATATTAATCCTATCACTGACAGGCTTGTACTTCAGGACAGATCTTGAAATGTTCTTTTTGATGGTGAAAGCAACATCATTCCTCTTCATTTTGTCATTCCCAGCATAGTAGAGCATGCAATACAATTCAAAATGGCCAATTACCAGTCCATTTCAGTTCACCAATGCCTAGGATATCAATGTTTATACATTCCATTTTGTTTTTGACCTTTTCCAATTTTCCTAGATTCATAGTTCGTACATTCCAGATTCTGATTATTAATGGATGTTTGCAGCTGTTTCTTCTCAATTTTAGTCATGCCACATCAGCAAATGAAAGTCCCAAAAGCTTGACTCTATCCATGTCATTAAAGTCAACTCTGCTTTGAGGATGCAGCTCTTCCCCAGTCATCTTTTGAGTGCCTTCCAACCTGAGGGGCTCATCTTCTAGTACTACATTGGACAATTTTCTGCTGCTGTTCATAAGGTTTTCACTGGCTAATTTTTCTCGGGAGTAGCCAGCCAGGTCCTTTTTCCTAGTTTGTCTTAGTCTGGAAGCTCAGCTGAAACCTGTTCATCACGGGTGACCCTCCTTGTATTTGCATACTGTTGGCATAGCTTCCAGCATCACAGCAACATGCAAGCCCCCACGGTATGACAAACTGACAGGCCCATGGGGGGAAACCAAAAGGGAACCACATAAAAGGAAGGACATAACATGCTTATGAATAAGACGACTTAACATTGTGAAAATGTCAATACTACCCATCTTAGTCATCTAGTGCTGTTACAACAGAAATACCACAAGTGAATTGCTTTAACAAAGATAAATTTATTTTGTCACAGCCCAGTAGGCTAGAAGTCCAAATTCAGGGTGTTGGCTCCAAGGGAAGGCTTTCTCTGTCTGTCAGCCCTGGAGGAAAGTCCTTCTCGTGAATCTTTCCTTGGTCTGGGAGCATCTCAGTGCAGGAACCTCAGGTCCAAAGGACTTGCTCCACTCCCAGCACTGCTTTCTTGGTGGCGTGAGGTCCCCATGTCTCTCTGCTTGCTTTCTCTTTTATATCTCAAAAAGGATTGGCTTAAGACACTATCTAACCTTGTAGATCTCATCAATATAACTGCCACTAATCCATTTAATTACATCATAATGATAAGATTTACAACACATAGGGAAATCACATCAGATGACAAAATGGTAGAAAATCATACAGTACTAGGAATCATGACCTAGCCAAGTTGACAGATATTTTGGGGAGGGACACAATTAAATCCACGACCCTACCCTAAGCAACCTATAAATATATAATGCAATCCTGATCCAGATTCCATCAACGTTCTTTAAAGAGATGGAAAAACTAACCATCAACTTTATATGGAAAGAAAAAGAACCCGGATACATAAAGCACTACTGAAGTAGAACAAAGTGAGGCCTCACAATTCCCGATCTCAGAACCTACTATACAGCCATGGTAGTCAAAACAGCCTTGTACTCTTACAATGACAGATACATAGACCAGTGGAACAGAATTGAGAACCCAGAAGTAAATCCATCCACCTATGGACAGGTGATCCTTGACAAAGTACTGAAATCCATTGAATGGAGAAAAGAGAGTCTCTTTATGAAATGGTGCTGGTAACACTGAATATCCATTTGCTGAAAAATGAAGCAGGATCCATACCTCACACCATACGCAAAACTAACTCAAGATGAATCAAAGACCCAAATATAAAACCTAAAACTGTAAAGATCATGGAAGGAAAAATAGGGGCAAAACTAGGTCCTCTAATTTATGGTATCAATAGACTATCAAACATAACCAAAAATGCACAAGCAGCAGAAGTAAACTCGAGTACTGGGACAGCCTAAAAATTAAATACTTATGTGCATCAAAAGACTTTTCCAAAAGAGTAAAAACAGAACCTACAGATCAGGAAAAAAAAAAAAAAACTTGTCAATGATGTATCTGACAAGGGTCTAATTGCTAAAATTTACAGAAAACTTCAACACCTCAACAACAAAAAGAAAAACAATACAATTAAAAAATGGACCAAGGACATGAACAGACACTTCACCAAAGAAGACATTTAAGTGGCCGGCAAATACATGAAGAGATGCCCATGATCCTTATTCAGAGAGGTACAAATCAAAACAGCAGCAAAATAACACCTCACCCCGGCAATAATGGAAATTATAAAAAAAGACAAAAACAAAAAACAAATGCTGATGAGGGTGTGGGGAAATTGGAACTCTCATACACTGCTTGTGGGATTGTAAAATGGTATGACCACTGTGAAAAAGGGTATGGAGAGTTCTTAAATGTTAGAAATAGAGATATCATACCATGCAACAATTCCACCACTAGGTATGTATCCTAGAGAAATAAGAGCCATGACATGAATAGATGTATGCACACCCGTGTCCATTATTCACAATAGCAAAAAAGATGGAAACAATCTAAGTGCCCATCGATGGGTGAATGGATAAACAAACTGGTATATACACACAATGGAATAATATGCAATGTTAAAGAATAATTACAAATTCTCAAAACATTTCACAACATGGATGAACCTGGAGGACATTATGCTGATTGAAATAAGTCAATAACAGAAGGAAATTTTTTTTTATGAGAACACTATTATAAAAAGTCAAGAAAATGTTTACACCCAGAAAGAAACATTCTTTGATAGTTACCAGGGATGGTAATTATCACTAACTAGATTAGACAGGTATTAATTTGGGTGAAGGGAAAGGGAATACACAGTAAAGGTGAGGTCAGCACAACATGACCAATGAAAAGGAAGGCACTGGGAGGTAGGCAAGAGTAAAAGGCAAGAACAGTAAATACTATTATATACAAAATCCTGCAATAACAGCAATAACGAACAATAATTTATGAGTGGATACATAGGTAGATATGTAAGCTGAACAGGTGTGGGTTGGTGTATGGGAGTACACCCACAAGCATATATAGGTTTGACAGAAGATATTTCTATATAAGTATTTTTATGTGCTGCAAATATATCCATGTATATAGTAGAGCACACAGGGGGCAAAGTTATGAAAACTTCTTATCCGTAATCAAAATCCTTCAGGGACTGAGTTACTGGGCTGGAGGGCTTAGGACCATAGTCTTGGGGGACATCTAGGTCAGTTAGTATAACGTGATCGATAAAGACAATGTCCTACATCCTAGTTTGTTGAGTAATAATTGGGGTCTTAAAAACTTGAGAACAGCCATCTAAGATACAACTCTTGGTCTCTTCTCATCTGGAACAAAGAAGAGTGAAGAAATAAAAAACACAAGGAAACAATTAGTCCAAAGGACTAATGGACCATGTGAACCACAGCCTTCACTAGCCTGAGACAAGAACTAGATGGTGCCTGGCTACCACTACTGACTGCTCTGATTGGGACCACAATAAAAGGTTCTGGTCAGTGGGAGGAAAATGTAGAACAAAATTCAAGTTCATTAAAAGACCTGATTTACTGGTCTGATAGAGACTGATGGAACCCGAGACTATGGGCCTTAGACACCCTTCAAACCTGAAACCTACTCTGCTCCCAGAGATCACTTTTCAGCCAAACAGTAGACAGACCAATAAAGTCAACAATAACACCCATGAGGAATGTGCTTCTCAGAACAATCAACTACACGAGATCAGAAGGGCACATTCTCCCAGAAACAAAGTACAGAGGGCAGGAAGGGGCTGAAAAGATGGGCAAATGGAAATGAGAAACCCAGGGAGGAAGTGGGTAGAGTGCTGTCACATTGAGAGGATTGCAACTAGTGTCACAAAACAAAACATATATATAAATTGTTGAACGGGAAACTAATTCGCTCTGTAAACTTTCACCCAAATCACAATAAAATGTTAAAAAAAGTTTTTTTTTTTTTTAAAGAAAACACTCATGCAATGAGTGAAACAAAACCCTGTGAAACAAAATACTGACCAAACACTTTGCTAGGAATTTCATTAGACTCTGGGAAACCAAAGTGTTAACCTAAGAGATCCTTGAAAAAACAGCCTGGGTTTTCCTCCTACCAGGACACTGGTTTAGGCCCATGTTCAAAAACATAAAGGGAATATACTTGAAGTAATTCAGAAATTCAGAATTTCAGTGATTACTTTGGGAAAATGGATTCCCATTTCCATTGTCTTTTTTTTTGTGTGTGTGAGAACTTTTGTTTAATGCTCAGTTTTAGTCAGAGTCTGAATAAAATCCCTCCATCTGAGACTCTGGCAAGTTAATAAGTTTATTTAGGGCCTGCTTTTCTGTTGAGTTGAATCAATCTCATCCAAGATTTGCTGTACACATTTTAAGAAACTGGGTACCCCATATGTTTGTCTTGTGTGGTGTTGAGGATAAACCTGGGTTTTGAGCTGCCTTCACATATCAGTGAATTTATGTGGTTTTTCTGCCTCATTTTGTGTATGAGTTTCTGTCTTGTCTCAGGAAGCTGTGACTGGCAGTTGCTGGGTTTTTCTTTTTTTTTTCTCATGAGACAGCCTTTTAAGTCTTAGCTTTTTTTCTCTTCCAAGAAAAACTGCTTCTTGCACCTGTCTTATGTAATGGGGGGAAATATCCCAGACTTAAATTTAATTAAAAGAGATTTTTATTTAGCCAAGACAAAGACAAAGACAATCATTGCTATGAGGAATTCGGCCAGTGTGCACCAGTGAGTTGGGCTTTCAGTAGCTACACTGAGAAAGATTTGATACTAATTGGTCTGTTTTAAAAGTGCACTGAAAAAAGGATGGATTTTTTAAATTTTGTTTGGTACAACAAGACCTTAAGAAAAGACAAATTAAAACGTGCAGAAGATAGGGTTATGAAAATGTAATGATTTCCTCCCTCCAGATGGTATTATTAAATTGGATTATAATATTCCTTCAAAGAAGTTACTCTGTTCAGTTTAATGATAAATAAGCACTTATATAAGTTAAATGGAAACCCTGGTGGCGTAGTGGTTAAAAGCTATGGCTGCTAACCAAAAAGCTGATAGTTTGAATCCACCAGGCGCTCCTTAGAAACCCTAACGGGGAAGTTCTACTCTGTCCTATAGGGTCTCTATGAGTAGGAATCGACTCGATAGCAACAGGTTAGGTTCAGGTTATACAAATTAAATAGTCCTAATATACCCAGGAATTAATGAAAATAAATTTGTTCTGACAAAGCGTTTTATGTTTTTGTCAACCTTAAAAGCAAAATCTTTCTGAATAACTTAAGCTAGACATTATATGAAACGTGCTTTATTTAGTGAAAGGCAACAACTTTTATTAATTCCAGAAGAGAAGAAAGAAACCTAAACTGCTTACTAAGAGACTAATAAAAAAAAAATTAGGAGAAAAAGAATTTAGTTATCTTTTGTCCTTCAAAATACCTAGGCCAACTTAAATATATGTAAATGAATCAAGATTAATCAATTCTTTCTTGATAATGAGCCTCTGAGACCCACACTTCTCCACAGAAGGTTTTGAAAAGACCCCTCCCAACCACGTGAAAACTTTAAGACAAAAGAAAATAAGATAAAAAGGTGGACCTTAAACCCTTTGCCATTGAGTTGATTCCTACTCAGCAACCCTCTAAGACAGAGTAGAACTACCCCACGTGAACTTTGATGAGGTCAAAAATGAGAAAAATACTGCCTTAATACCAACAAACGAAAACCAAACCCGTTGCCGTCGAGTCAATTCCAACTCATAGCGACCCTATAGGTCAGAGTAGAACTGCCCCATAGAGTTTCCAAGGAGTGCCCGGCGGATTCTAACTGCTGACCTTTTGGTTAGCAGCCATAGCACTTAACCACTATGCCACCAGGGTTTCTGTCTTAATACAGATACCAGAAATTGGGTGAATCACCAACATAAAAAAAAAAAAACTTTCACAAATCTAAGGTTAGATTGAGAAAATAGAAGAAATGGTTTAAGGATTTGATTGAAAATACAGACTATTTAAACAAACTTTACTTCAACAGTAATTATGTTTTGTAGCATATGAGAGTATATGAGAAAACCTATTGCCATTGAGTCAATTCCTACTTATAGTGACCCTGTAGGACAGAGTAGAACTTACCCATTGGGGTTTCCAAGGAGCAGTTGGTGGATTCGAACTGCTGACCTTTTGGTTAGCATATAGGCTTAAATAATTTCCAAGATTTTTAGGTAACTTACTGTAGTGGTTAAGGTTGTGTGTCAACTTGGCTGGGCCGTGATTCTCAGTGGTTTGGTGGTTATGATGTAGTTTGGTGGCTATGGAATGATGTTATCACTTCCACAGTGAGATCTGATATAATGCAATCACCTCAATGATGAGATCTGCTATGAAAGCCAATCAGGTGAAATTAAGTTTCCTTGGGGGTATGTCCTCCATCCAATATATGTGGACTTTCTGGAAAAGCTCACTGGCTTTTGCTCGCTTTGGATACCACAGCTGGCTCCTCATTTGACCTCCATTTCTTGGGACTTGAGCTAGCAGCTTACCTGACAATCTTGGGATTCATCAGCCTCTAAGGTCTGAGCCAGAGGGCTGCTGCCTAATCTGCTGATCTTGTGTTCAACAGCCCCTGCAGCTATATGAGTCAGGAGAAGCCTCCATCCTGACCTACAGACTTGGAACTTCCCTGCCTCTACAACCACGTGTGTCATTTTCTTGATATAAATCTCTCTCTATATATATTTATATATACACACTTCACTGATTTTGCTTCCCTACTGAACTCAGCCTAAGATACTAATATTAAATTGAATTAAGGAATAATTGAAGTTTATAGGATCTTACCTTTTATTGCCACAGAGAAAGGATATAGATAGATGATAGACAGATAGACAGACAGAATGATAAGGGTGGCTATGGATATGGATATAGATATATATTTGGGTCTAGGAATGAATGTGTTCATTTTTGACACTTAAAGGGCTGTATTCTAAGGGATGTATAACAAGGACAAAAATTTAAAAGGTTTATTAAAAGTAAATTTATTTGATATGGTCAAAGTTCTCATTTACTGTGGCTAAAAGTTTAATGGGTTAATTTATGAGAATTTTTAAGAGCTTTAATGTCAAATAGCATACAAAGCAAACAATTGGGTTTCTTGCTGTTAAGAAAACAAAATTTTCTTTTGGTTGAAGAGTTAATTTTATCCTTTGTGCAATCTGTCTCAAAGGCAAGGGTTTGACAGAATAAATTCCTGAGTCAAAAACCAAGCCACATGTCTTTGTAAAAACCTGAGGTATTTACCTTTAAGATCTTTGGTTAAATAACTCAAGTATTTTTTTCAGCGACCTATGATAAACTCCTGACAACTTTGAAACTTCATTGAAAGCCACAAAAGACTTGATTCTGTTTTATAAAGAGAAAGGTGCTAAAATAGGTTTATTTAATATGTTATGAACCACATGAAATATATTGTCAAATCAGCAGAGGTACCAAATTTTCTTTGAGTTCAAATGTATGTGTCAGTAATGTTTGCCTGTATACAACAAGCACATATTATATCATAATTTCATTATGTCAATTGCTAAGTTAGCTGCAACTTTTTTTTCCTTTAATCTAACATTATCAAACCCAATGGTTTTAACTGGGGAATTCACATCATTTTTAGACATAGGAAACCATTTTTAATTTTTTCCCCTTTTTAATGTAAGAAGCCTTTTAATCTGAGAATCACACCATTTGAATCTCATAAGTTTACCCCTTATGAAATACTCATAAGAAGACCTGTGATCCTCCCTTATGGTGCTTATACACACCCTAGTATTGTACAGCCTGAACTACTAAAATATTACCAATCATTGATCCAATACTCTAAGGAATATCTTTCACAGGTACAGGAGGCCTTTGATAAATGAAAATTAGAACCCTCAAGCCTATCCATTTCCTCAGGATAATACATTTATTAGAAGAAGCATCAACTGAAAGACTCATTAGAACCCCATTGGAAAGGACCATATCTAGCTATCCTTACTAATCTATGTGCTGCCAAATTACAGGGAGTTAAAACCTGGATCCATTTGTCACAACTAAAAAAGGCCAAGACACCCCCTCTGGACTTGTCAACCTTTTGAAGAACTAAAAAATCACCTTAAAATGCCCTAGTGACCGGAAGCAGACAACATCTGAGGTAGATAGCTGATCCCAAGATCATAGAACAAGACTCCATGAATCTTGCTAAATTTTGCGGACTTTGCTTTGTAATTATAGCTGTTCTTATGGGATTAGCTTTACTTCATACTTGCAGTTTTTTCCTTGGTAATTCTATCCAACATGAAGGTCTGTTTAACTTTTATCCTTGTCTTTTCAGTGGCATCTTCTGCCTCATGGGAAGAGAATGCATTTATTAAATTAGCCCAGTCAGTATCTAGCACCAGAAATTTGACCAAATGTTGGATCTGTCATCCCTATGGGTGATCTGGGCATGAAAATTCAGATCCATTAGCATTCTCTATATCAAATTATAGTCTTGTACCCAATGCTAATGTTAATTTCAACATTATCTTTAAGCTAGCCATACATGTTAGGCTGTGGCATCCCTCTGGTTTGTTCGACCAATCTCAGGTAACATGCTTCAACCTAACTCATATCATAGACTGGAGATTGAATCGTTCTAAGATAAAATCATTTCCCAGTTGGAACAGATTGCAGAAGTACTGTCTAAATGATACAACTTTCCCACTCCTCCCTGCTGATTCCCCTAGGTACTTTGTGAATTTGTCCCAAAGTGCAACCAAACTCCCCAACTTCTTAAGAGGAACAGAGACTGATTTAAATAACTTTTTCCCCCTTTGTACTAAGCTCTAGGGCCAAATGAGATTAGGACTATTGTCCCTTTGTAACAATTTCTTTACCAAAATTGGCTTAAGCTGGTTAATGAAACTATTTCTTTCTCGGACAATTATACCAGAAACAATATGACTTGTGCTCCTCCTGCATATGTATTTTTATGTGGATGACCAAACTATAGCACAGTTGAAGATTCAAACCCAAGTGATAGTCTCTATGCTTGGGCATTGCCCTGCTTGGATGGCTGGAGGATGAGAGAGCAATACACACTAGGTCTCTTAGGAGTTTCCTAAATACCCACTTTTATAATTGAAGTGTACATTGGACTAGTGAGTTGAAGATCCTTGTTTGAAATTAGAGATTCTTTGTCCAACCATAAACCAATAGCAGACAAACCCGGGTTAGGTTGGGTGTTCTTTCTAGCTCTCCTACTCAATTATGGCATTCCCCAGTTGGAAAAACCAATTCATAATTTGTCTGCTACCATGGCTCAAATTGCTGATGATATTACAGATGAAACGGAAGCTAAACACAAATCTCTATAATCCCTTTTAAAAGTAGTATTAGACGATATAATAGCTCTTGATTTCCCCCTAGCTCAACAAGGCAGAATCTCTGCCATTGCTAATACCTCCTGCTGTACTTGGATAAATGCCACAGGGGAAGTTGTTGTTGCTGTTAGGTGCCATCAAATATCAGTTCCAACTCATAGTGACCCTATGTACAACACAAGAAAATACTGCTAGGTCCTGTGCCATCCTCACAATCATTGCTATATGTGAGCCCACTGTTGCAGCCCCTGTGTCAGTCCATCACAGTGAGAGTCTTCCTCTTTTTCTATCTTACCAAGCATGACTTCCTTCTCCAGGGCCTGGTCTTTCCTGATAATATGTCCAAAGTACGTGAGTTGAAGTGTTGACATCCTCACTTCCAAGGAGCATTCTGGCTGTACTTCCTCCAAGACAGACTTGCTTGTTCTTCTGGTAGTCCATGGTGTATTTTATATTGTTCACCAACATCATATTTCAAAGGCACCAGTTCTTCAGTTTTCCTTATTAATTGTACAGCTTTTGCATGCATATGAGGGGATTGAAAATATCATGACTCGGGTCAGGCAAACCTTCATCCTCAAAGTGACATCTTTGCATTTCAACACTTTAAAGAGATATTTTGCAGCAGAATAGGAAAAGTAGACAAGGTTTATTATTTCAGCAATGAAGATGATTAGTCCAGTTTGCAATATAGAGCACAACCAGGAACCAGTGCCATTGAGTAACCAACTAAAAATGTCTATAAGAGGAGTCAGGCATAGGAGTATTGAATGTAGCCAAGTAGCTTTCTGGTGAATTTTTCTAACAGGAGAAGTAGAAGGAGATATTAAGAAAATATCCAGAAAGTTACTTGGCTACATTCAACACCTCCTAAGCCTGACTGTCCTTTCATAGACATTTTTAGTTGGTTACTCAGTGGCATTGGTTCCTGGTTGTGTTCTATATTGCAAACTGGATTAATCATCTTCATTGCTGTAATAATTATTAAAAGTTCTGTTAAATGTTGAGTGAAATGCCTGTCTAATGTTTGTAATAAAACCGGAGTCCCTCCTGATATGCAGAGAATTATGTGTCTTGAAGAAACTAAGTCTTTAAAGGAGACCAACTCCACACCTTGAGATAGCCTTTTATGGTGTCAATTGTTCCTTCAAATGTGGCCTTGCTGAGCACATAACCCAACTAAATGAT
This sequence comes from Elephas maximus indicus, assembly GCF_024166365.1. Lineage (NCBI taxonomy): Eukaryota > Metazoa > Chordata > Mammalia > Proboscidea > Elephantidae > Elephas > Elephas maximus. The sequence goes on from NC_064846.1 coordinate 88,194,240, forward strand.
CACAGAAGCATAGTACCTGAGCTATGGCATGGTGAAGATGTGGACAAAGATTCCAATTTATGAAAAAGGCCAATCCAAAGAAAAAGTCCATGCAGAAGAAAGTAATCTCATAATGGTGATCAAAGAATCTTCATAGAGATTCTTGATCAAAAGAGAAAGTGTGAAAGAGCACTCTGAAACTGAGGCACTTGCCATAACTAAAATGACAGACAGAGGTCTGGATTGGACTCCAATTTGTTTTAAACCCCTGCTGTTGCTTGTAAAGTATGAGCACCACTTTCGGGTAAACAAGTCTTGTTTTGCAAACAAACATGGTTTTGCTTGGTTAGCTATGATTCCAGGAAGTATGTGCAGATTGTTCTTGGAAAAAAAAATGCTTGCCCTCAGGAAGAATGTATTTGAAAACAGATTAACTGATTTGAAGGACAGTCTTTTGTGGTTGCTGTCCTGCTAACCTTCTTGTATAAAAATCCTGCGTTCCTTTGTGAATGTTGGAGCACTTTGTAATTTTACTCAGTGCCGCTGCCCAGCTCAAGTTGTATTCTTCAATAAAACTCTATCATTTCTCTCCAAACAGGGTTAGTGATGTTTACACTTTTGACAACAGCAATCATCACTAACATACTCTAACTTTTTTACTTACTCATTTAGTTTTTATCTATTTCGTTTTCCTTATTAGAATGTAAGGTCCATGAGGACAGGGATTCTTTGTGTTTTGTTTGTTATATGTCCATAGCAAATTACAATGTCAGACTCAGAATAAATGCTCAGTATTTGTTGAATAAATTAATTTGAGTAAATAAATATTAACTGACCATGAAGTCAGCATATGTAAAGACAAAGTTATCATCTTTCCCAACTTTAAATTAGATTAGACTCCAGACTTACTTATTACTATTCATTTCATCACTACTTTCCTAGACAGCCTGTCTCAAAGTCTTAGAGACATTGACTCCTTCTCACTTATTCTCCACTTTCAAACAGATTCCTAACTGGGGAGATAGCATACTATGGTGGAAATCACGTATGTTTAAGAGTCAGAAAGTTTCTTTCAAGTAATAGCTTTGTGACTTTGGGTACTGTAAGGAAAAATACAAATTAAAAAGAAGTTTTAATTCTTCCTGTTAAAAATAAGGAAGAGATTCCTCTCCTTCCCTGATCTTTTAGAATGCACTTTACATAATTTGTAATTGTAAATTATTTCTTTGCCACTTTTTAAAAAGTATGTAAATCTAAGAGGTCTTCTCAAAGATCTGGCAGCTACCTTTTTGAAATGTAACTTTAGGTGAATCTCTCTTACCTTCCTGTTTCCCGGAAGGAGATTAGCATAAACTCAGGTAGCCCAGCCCTATCTCTGGGCCAAAAAGGTTAGAAAATTAACAATTATCTTGAAACCCTTAATGAATGTATTGTAATACCTTAGCTCTATAACCCGTTGCCATCGAATCGATTCCAACTCATAAGGACCCCATAGGACAGAGTAGAACTGTCCCATGCAGTTTCCAAGGCTGTAATCTTTATGGAAACAGACTGCCACATCTTTCTCCTGTGGAGTGCCTGGTGGGTTTGAACCACGGACCTTTTGTTTAGCAACCAAGCACTTAGCCATGACACCACTAGGGTTGTTAGCAATATAATGGTTAAGATTCCTTTCTGTCTTTGCAGTCTCTTTAGTGGACTGTCTGTGATGTAACACATTCTAGTTTAATGCTTACTCAATAATAAAACTTTTCTTTCCCTCCTATTTTTGTGGAGAGGTTTGCTGGTTTGAGAGTAGATTTTGTTTTTGGTAACTTTCCACAATAATATACATCACTAGGAACCCCTGGCAGAGTAGTGGTTAAATGCTACAGACACTAATAAAAGGGTCGGCAGTTCGAATCTGTCAGGCGCTCCTTGGAAACCTCTATGGGGCAGTTTTACTCTGTCCTATAGGGTCACTCGCTAATAGTCAGAATCAACTCAACGGCACTGGGTTTGGTTTTTTGGTGTTATACATCACTAAGTTTCTCTGACCCTTAAATTTTATACTGGTAAATTGAGAATAATCATAGTATTTAACTCATGAGCCAGTATGAGAATTAAATGAACTGAAGTACGTAATGCATTTAGCATAGTGCCTAGTACATCCCAAAAAACGCAGTGCCATCGAGTCGATTCCGACTCATAGCGACCCTATAGGACAGAGTAGAACTGCCCCATAGAGTTTCCAAGTACACAGTAAGTGCTTAATAAACATTAGTTATTGTAACTGATATTATTATTTTCTGCAACTGTATTATCTCTCTTATCCATCTCCTCTTTTTAAATTTGCATTGTCTCTGATGTAGTTCAGGCCATTATTACTTAATTTGTTTCCTTATCTTTTATTTCCTCCCATCCCGTTCTGCATAATGCTGTCAGATTATATTTTTCTAAGATGAGTTCTTATCATCTGCTCTTTAAAAAGCATGAATGGCTCCCTATTGCCTAACAAATCACAATTTACATGACAGAGGGAGAGATTTATATCAAGGAAATGGCTTACATGGTTGTAGAAGAAGTTGGAAAGTCCCAAGTCCATGGGTCAGGCATCAGGTTGGAGACTTCTCTTGAGTGATGTAGCTGCAGGAGATGATGAACTTAAGATTGGCAAGTCAGACAGCAGGCTGCTGGCTCATGGGTTGCAAAGGCTGATGAATCCAAGATTGCCAGGCAAAATGGGAGGCTGCTGGCTCAAGTCCAAAGACCCAGAGGTCAGATGATGATGAGCCAGATGCAAGATCCAGAGCACGGCAAAAGCCAGTGAGCTTTGCCAGAAAGCCCATATATATCATCAAGGAAATCCCTTTCAACTAATTGGCTGCTAATAGGAGGACTCATCGTGGAAATGATTACATCACTGCATAACTGCCAAACTACATCATAACTGCCAAACCACTGAGAATCATGACCCAGCCAAGTTAACGCAAAATTTTAACTATTAAAGTCCTCTCCTTGTCAACTTGGCACCTGTATACATCTCCTTAAACCATATATAATATCCAAATAAAGACAATTATAAAGTCATACTGGGGCCTAACATGATATAAGCAAAACAAGTACAACTGAAAATGCACTAGCCCTGTTTGCATATTATGTTTTATAAGTGAAGAAAGCAAAAATATTTGATGCACACATACAACGAATACAAAGCAGAAATACAACAATTACAGTCCTCATTTCTGCAACTGGTCAAGTGGTTTTAGCTGGTATTTAGAACTACCTTCTTCCACCACTCATTCCGTATTCCCTTTAGCTTCAGCATCAGTTGGTCGTGATTTTTTGCCTGACGGGGTGACCCAAACGTTCCTTCCTGAAGGGTCTGGGCCATTATTAGTCATGTCGAAATTGGATTGCTGTAGTTTTCCATTAACTTTAATCACAGGGCATGATAGTACTAAGAAATGCCCTAAGGGATATCCTGCATTCCAGACATACGCTTCTTCACCTTTATTGCATAATAGCAATATGATTTCCTAGTAATCAGGATCAATCACACCAGCCATTATGATAACTCCCTTCTTTGCCTGTTGATCCAGAGGCATAAGAAGCCCAATGTAGCCAGGTGGCATTCTTAACTTCCAGCTCAGTGGAATCAGTGATGTGTCTCCAGGTGGGAAAATTCCTTCCTTTGGAACTAAGACCTCTAGACTTGCAAAGCAGAGGGTTATGGGGACAGGAAGCAAAAATTTTGAGAGTGGGTCACTAGGAGTAATAGTGAGTGATGCCACCCCCATTCCCACCTCTTGATTATTGGACCCATGAATTCTGGCTATGGGAGACACAGCACCATATATTGGATGTTGGTTTATAGCATATACAGTCTCCTGGAGAACATTGCCCCAATGCTGCAAGGTATTGGCACCTAACTGGTGCTATAACTGAGTCATTAGAAGGCCATTCCATCACTCTATCAAGCCAGTTGCTTCAGGATGATGGGGACCATGGTAGGACCCGTGAATTCCATGAGCGTGGGCTTATTGCTGCATTTCATTTTTTGTGAAGTGAGCTCCTTAATCTGAGGTGATCCTGTGTGGATAAGGCATTCTCTAAGTCACGGATGGTGGTTTTGGCAGAAGCTTTGCATGCAGGGAAGGCAGACCCATATCCAGAGTGTCTATTCCAGTAAGAACAAAACGCTACCCTTTCCATGATGGAAGTGGCCCAATGTTATCAACTTGGCATGAGGTTTCTGGTTGATCACTTTGAGAAATGGTGCCATATCAGGGACTCAGTGTTGGGCTCCATTGCTGGCAGACTAGGTACTCAGCAGTGGCTGCAGCCAAGTTGGTCTTGGTGAGTGGAAGTCCATGATATTGAGCCTATGCATAACCTCCATCCTGGCCACCATGGCCACTTTGTTCATGAGCCCATTAGGCAATGACAGGAGTGGCTGGGGAAAGAGGACGGCTGGTTTCCTGGTTTCCTTTATTGTTAAAATCCTCCTTTGCCAAGGTCACCCTTTGGTGGGCATCCATATGAGACAAAAATATCTTCACTTCTTTGACCCATTCAGAGAAGTCTATCCACATACCTCTTCCTCACACCTCTTTTTCTCCAATTTTCTAATAATGTCATTCCAAGTCCCAGACCATCCATCCAAACCATTGTCCACAACCCATGAATCAGTATACAATCACACATCTGGCCATTTGTCCTTCCAAGCAAAGTGAACAAACAGGTGCACTGCTTGAAGTTGTACCCATCGGGAAGGTCTCCCTTCATCACTGACCTTCAGGGAGGTCTCAGAAAGGGGCTGCACTGCTGCCACTGTCCACTTTCGAGTGATTCCTGCAGATCACACAGAACCATCTATAAATCAGGCCCAAGTTTTCTCTTCCTCTGTCAACTGACCATAAGGAACTTCCCATGAGGCCATAGTATAGACTGGGAGATGAAAGGTAATGTGACAGGAGTGGAGACCATGGGCATTTGGACCTGTGCCTTCAGGTCCTCCTTGGGCCCAATCTCATATATACCACTCCTTTTTTAAAAAATAAATAATTTTTATTGTGCTTTAAGTGAAAGTTTACAAATCAAGTCAGTCTGTCACATATAAACTTATATACACCTTACTACATACACCCATTTACTCTCCCCCTAATGAGTCAGCCCGCTCCCTCCTTCCAGTCTCTCATTTCGTGACCATTTTACCAGTTTCTAACCCTCTCTACACTCCCATCTCCCCTCTAGACAGGAGATGCCAACACAGTCTCAAGTGTCCACCTGATACAAGTAGCTCACTCCTTATCAACATCTCTCTCCAACCCATTGTCCAGTCCAATCCATGTCTGATGAGTTGTCTTCAGGAATGGTTCCTGTCCTGGGCCAACAGGTTTGGGAACCATGATGCCGGGATTCTTCTAGTCTCAGTCAGACCATTAAGTCTGGACTGTTTATGAGAATTTGGGGTCTGCATCCCACTGTTCTCCTGCTCCCTCAGGGGTTCTCTGTCGTGCTCCCTGTCAGGGCAGTCGTCGGTTGTGGCAGGGCACCATCTAGTTCTTCTGATCTCAGGATGATTTAAGTCTCTAGTTCATGTGGCCCTTTCTGTTTCTTGGGCTCATAATTATCGTGCGACCTTGGTGTTCTCCTTTGATCCAGGTGGGTTGAGATCAATTGATGCATCTTAGATGGCTGCTTGTTAGCATTTAAGACCCCAGACACCACACTTCAAAGTGGGGTGCAGAATGTTTTCTTAATAGAATTTTTTTTGCCAATTGACTTAGATGTCCCCTGAAGCCATAGTTCCCAAACCCCCGCCCTTGCTCCACTGACCTTCGAAGCATTCAGTTTATTCAGGAAACTTCTTTGCTTTTGGTCCAGTCCAGTTGAGCTGATCTTCCCTGTATTGAGTATTGTCCTTACCTTCACCTAAAGTAGTTCATATCTACTATGTAATCAGTAAATAGCCCTCTCCCACCCTCTTCCATCTTGTAACCACAAAAGAATGTTTTTTCAGTTTAAACTATTTCTCAAGATCTTATAATAGTGGTCTTATACACTATTTGTCCTTTTGCATCTGACTAATTTCACTCAGCATAATGCCTTCCAGGTTCCTCCATATTATGAAATGTTTCACAGATTCATCACTGCTCTTTATTGATGCATAGTATTCCATTGTGTGAATATACCATAATTTATTTATCCATTCATCTGCTGATGGACACCTTGGTTGCTTCCAGCTTTTTGCTATTGTAAACAGCGCTGCAATAAACATGGGTGTGCATATATCTGTTCGTGTAAAGGCTCTTATTTCTCTAGGATATATTCCGAGGAGTGGGATTGCTGGGTTGTATGGTAGTTCTATTTCTAACTGTTTAAGAAAACGCCAGATAGATTCCCAAAGTGGTTATACCATTTGACATTCCTATCAGCAGTGTATAAGAGTTCCAATCTCTCCGCAACCTCTCCAACATCTATTATTTTGTGTTTTTTGGATTAATGCCAGCCTTATTGGAGTGAGATGGAATCTCATCGTAGTTTTAATTTGCATTTCTCTAATGGCTAATGATCGAGAGCATTTTCTCATGTATCTGTTAGCCGCTTGAATATCTTCTTTGGTGAAGTGCGTGTTCATTTCCTTTGCCCAATTTTTAATTGGATTGTTTGTCTTTTTGTGGTTGAGTTTTGACAGAATCATGTAGATTTTAGATATCAGGCGCTGGTCGGAGATGTCATAGCTGAAAATTTTTTCCCAACCTGTAGGTGGTCTTTTTACTCTTTTGGTGAAGTCTTTAGATGAGCATAGGTGTTTGATTTTTAGGAGCTCCCAGTTATCTGGTTTCTCTTCATCATTTTTAGTAATGTTTCGTATTCTGTTTATGCCTTGTATTAGGGCTTCTAGGGTTGTCCCTATTTTTTCTTCCATGATCTTTATCATTTTAACCTTTATGTTTAGGTGTTTGATCCACTTGGAGTTAGTTTTTGTGCATGGTGTGAGGTATGGGTCCTGTTTCATTTTTTTGCAAATGAATATCCAGTTATGCCAGCACCATTTGTTAAAAAGACTATCTTTTCCCCAATTAACTGACACTGGGCCTTTGTCAAATATCAGCTGCTCATATGTGGATGGATTTATATCTGGGTTCTCATTTCTGTTCCATTGGTCTATGTGCCTGTTGTACCAGTACCAGGCTTTTTTGACTACTGTGGCTGTGTAATATGATCTAAAATTGGTATACCACTCCTTTTTAATAATGGAGTACTGCCCTGGGTGTCCGACTTTATGGCATTGTGAGTCAGACAACACTGAGTTCATGATAGGCAGCTCAGACTGCATGATGCCTTGGAAGCACATGGTTAAGCATTCAGTCTCTTCTGAGGCCCAGTAACAAACAAAAAGCTGTTTCTCAAAAGGAGAATAGTTATCTGCAGAGGATGGCTGGGCTTTGCTCCAAAATCCTAGGGTTGTGTGGCGTGATTCACCAACAGGGGCATGGCAAAGGCTCCTGCCAAAGACTGCCATGGACACTTCAAGCACCATTGGATCAGCCAGATAGTATGGCCCAAGTGGCAGAGCAGCTTGCATGGCAGCCTGAACCTGTTGCAGAGCCTTCTTTTGCTCTGGGCCCCAATCAAAACTAGCAGCTTTTCAAGTCACTTGAGAAATAAGCTGGAGTAGCACACTTAAATGAGGAATATGTTGCTTCCAAAATCCAAAGAGGCCTATTAGGCATTGTGCCTCCTTTTTAGTTGTGGGAGGAGCCAGATACAATAATTTATCCTTAACTTTAGAATGAAAATCTGGACATGCCCCACATCACTGGACCCCTAGAAATTTCACCAAAGTAGAAGGCACCAGAAATTTTGTGGGATTAATTTTTAACCTTCCAGCATGCAAATGTTTTACCAACAATCCAAAGTCACTGAAACTTCTTCCCTATTAGGTCTTATTAGCATACTGTTACCTATGTAATGGACCACTGTGATGTCTTGTGGAAGGGAAAGGTGATCAATGTCCCTGGGGCCTAAATTATGAAATACAGCTGGAGAGATGATATATATGCCAGTTATGCAGTCTGGAACTGGGGAAATCACTCCCATTGCGAGATGAACCTGAGCTAAAAATAACCTGACCACCATATACCCCCAATTCTGACTGGTGGGCCACAGTGACATTTCAATCTCCTGGAATTAGAATCAATTCAGAGCCAGTATTCAGTAATCCCTGATAAGTCTGATTATATCCTTTTCACCAGTGAACAGTCATTCTCAAAAAAGGCAATATATGCCTTTAGGAAAGGCTGGGAGAAAGATTAACAGTAAAATTTTTGGAAGTGTAGTGGGGTCTTTCCTCAAGAGGACCTGGCCTTCCCTTCATTCAAGAGCTTATGGGTCTGTAAACTGGCTCAAGTCTGGGAATTCATTGAAGGGGTGTAACTTTCTATTCTATTTCTATTCTGGTAACTTGAGTTAGACTTCTGTTCACTTGGCCTAGAATTATTCCACCTGTACAGACTAAATAAATATTTAGTAGATTTTCCATGCATTTCATTCCTGCGGACACCATGATTAAGTATCAAATGCCATAATTCCAGACGAGTCAGGCTATTCTTTTTTTTTCCAAGTTTTTTTTTGTCCTTTAAGTAAAAGTTTACACATCAAGTCAGTCTCTCATACAAAAAAACATATACACTTTGCTATGTACTTCTGGTGGTGTAGTGGTTAAGTGTTACAGCTGCTAACCAAAGGGTTGGCAGTTCGAATCCACCAGGCTCTCCGTGGAAACTCTATGGGGCAGTTCATTCTGTCCTACAGGGTACTCCTAGTTGCTCTCCCCCAATGAGACAGCACATTCCTCCTCTCCACCCTGTATTCCCTGTGTCCATTCAGCCAGCTACTGTCCCCCTCTGCCTTCACATCTCACCTCCAGACAGAAGCTGCCCACATAGTCTCATGAGTCTACTTCAGCCAAGAAACTCACTCCTCACCAGTATCATTTTCCGCCTTATAGTCCAGTCCAATCCCTGCCTGAAGAGTTGGCTTTGGGAATGGTTCCTGTCTTGGGCTAACAGAAGGTCAGGGGACCATGTCCTCCAGGGTCCTTCTAGTCTCAGTTAGACCATTAAGTCTGGTCTTTTTATGAGAATTTGAAGTCTGCATCCCACTGTTCTCCTGCTCCATCAGGGATTCTGTTAGGCTCCCTGTCAGGACAGTCATTAGTTGTAGCCAGGCACCATCTAGTTCTTCTGGTCTCAGGCTGATGTAGTCTCTGGTTTATGTGGCCTTTTCTGTCCCTCAGGCTCATAATTACCTGTGTCTTTGATGTTCTTCATTCTCCTTTGCTCCAGGTGGATTGAAACCAATTGATGCATCTTAGACCCCAGATGTCAGGCTATTCTGATTACTGCTTTGACTGTGCTTTTCATTAAAAGAACCACTCCCATCTTGTCTTTGTCAATTGAGTACTGCCACTTGGCTCCTACCACCATGGGATCCAATTGACCCCACTGTATTAACACGTCTAAATTCAGTTAGGGCAGCTCCCACTGTCAAATCTGACTTACATAAAATAGCAATCACAGCAGTCTTCAAGAATTCTGGGGCTTCCCTCACAAATTTTTTCCTCACTGTTGTGGTAAAAGGTGTGTCCTCTGGGCACTCCATGTGTGGGACTGGGAGTCTAACTTGATAAATCCACCGTAACATACCAATTTACCTAAGCCTTTGGATACCTTCTTTTACAGTATATCAAGGCATGTCTGGTACTTCAACTTGATTTTTAGTGTAGGCCACCACATAATCCATGCTTCAGTGACCCAACAAAATAAGGTATTTGATCCTTATCTAACTCTGGACCTGAAACACTGAATGAAGAATCTGTGCTTAGCAGGCTTATAGCAGTAAATTCAGACTGTTCCAACTTTATGTTCCTTGCACCATTATCCCACACTCTTAATAGCCATTCCCACACATATTCCCCAGGATTCTGTTTGTACGTATTAGAAAAGTCAAGCAGCTCTTTTGGGGTGTAGCATACCTCTTCCTGGGTCACACTTTGTCCTTCAACTTTTGGGGCTTGTTGGGCATAGGTCTATTTATAGGTCTAGAAGTAAAAATAGGTGGGGGGATGAGTTTTGAGAACATCCAGCAATGTCTGGCAATGCCCTAGGCAATGATGCAGACAGACTCCAGCTCAGGCGACATCTCAGACAAATACTCTTCAGACACAGTTAGGTTAATCTTATCAGATGGGTGTGGAGGGGATAATGGCTTTGTTGGCAGGAGTAATTTGACAGAATTTAGGAGCTGAGTATCCCCAGCTTCCTAATCATCTGCCCATATGTCCCCATCCCAAGTTTCAGGGTCCTGTTTCTTCCCAATCAATGCCCTCACTTTAGTTCAGATACCATTCGAGGTTGTGAATTCAATTGGCATTGTAATTCAGCCACGCTTATGATAAAACTCTGGGTTTGGTTTTCAGTCATTTCAGTTCTGTTACTACTAGACATAAGACTTAGTTTCAGGGCACAAGTGGCAGCTTTAAGGTCATTTATGTCGTGTTTGATCTTTGACTCTTAAGCTCTGAGTTCATCTCTTTCTTTCACCACTTTGTCTAGTGAAAGCAGGACCAACCAACCAGCTTCTTTATACTTCTCATTCTGACAAAATTGTGGAAAAGTATCAAACCTGCAATCACCCAGAGCCTTGCTTCTCACCAATACTTGATCTCTTGGTGGTGACATTTTGTGTATTTCTATTGCCACCTCATGCCCAGGATTAGTAGTGCCCTCTTTACTACTGGAAACAGAGTCATCAAAATCCTTAAGACTAACCAGACTTGAGAACAAATTTAGAAAACTCATCCTTACAATTTTGTTTCTCTAGAACCACGCCCAGTACCAAATGTCTTAGGCTGGGTTCTGTAGAGAATCTTCTCCTGACTCATGTAGTTACAGGGGCTAATCACTCCAAAACTGGCAGGTAAGATGGTAGTGTGCTGGCTCAAGTCCAAAGAACCAGAGGCCATATGATGATGAGCCAGATGCAGGATCCAGAGCACAGCAAAAGCCAGTGAGCTTTGCAAGAAAGTCTGTATATATATTGGATGCAAGCCACACCACCAAAGAAACTTCCTTTCAACTGATTGGCTGAAACTACATCATAACTGCCAAACCTCTTATAATCATGGCCCAGCCAAGTTGTCACATAACCTTAAGCTCATTCTGCTACCTGAGTCTAGAATATCTTATTTTTTGCCTGTTAATCCTACATATTTCTAAAGGCCTTCCTCAAATTTACTGCTATTCATGAAAACTTTTGTGGTTAACTCCGTGCTGTTATGCTAGCTCCTTTCTTTTAACCCCATTTATACCTCTTTTAAAGAGTTTAATTTCCTCGATATTTGGTACAGTAATTCATGTCCATGACTTATTTCTGTTCCCATTTCCCATCCTCCATTCCACAACATCCCCACCATGACTGGACCAGGAACTCAAGGGTTGGGTCTTATACACCTCTATATCCCCTGGATCACCTAATGCCATGCTTGGAACATGGTGGGTTCTCTGAATATGCACTCAAAAATATTTACATATTCAGCATCTACATCTTGCCAGCTACTGAAAGTCAAGACTGCCTTCCCCAAATATGTATTTTTCCTGTTGGTCATTCACTCCTTGGCTACATTTTAATGAATTTTCATCTTTATGCTCTAGCCTTGAACATTGAAGTGCTCCTGTATAGGACATCTCCCTTAACATTCCTCTGGCTCCCTTCTCGGAGTGCTGATGCTGCTTCCACTTTGCTTATCCATTGCTATTGAGTTGCTTCTGACTCCTAGCCACCCTATAGGACAGAATAGAACTGCCCCATAAAGTTTCTGAGGCAGTAATCTTTATAGAAGTAGACTACCACATCTTCCTTCTATGAGCAACTGGTGGATTTGAAGTGCTGACCTGATGTAGGAGGCTTTCAAATGCCAAAAAAAGAAAGACCTAGTTGGCTCTGTGCTATTATGATTACGGTGATGGAGAACAAAGATGGAACAAATTTTACTTGCATCAAAAAACTAACCCTCATATTTCCTTGGTACAATTCTCCCTTGAAAAAAAAGAAGAAAATTAAAAATGAACTGATTCCCTGAATTCAGCATACAAAGTTTCTAATAATCTATAGTTCAGAAACTATCTCACATGAATTTCTGTTCAACTAAAACTGAAGCTTCACTTAATTTTACTTAGTATATGATTCAAGAGTATTTTCCAGCAATATTATATGTTTGAATATCTAGAAACACACTAGTTACCCAAACTAACACAAACTGAGATAGAAAATCTGAACAGACCCATAACAAGAGAAGACATAAAAGAGAGAATTAAAAAAAAAAAAAACTCTCAACAAAAACAACAACAAAAGCCCTGGCCCAGACAGCTTTACTGGAGAATTCTACCAAACGTTAGAAGAAAAGTTCACACCAGTAATACTCAAACTCTTTCAGAACACAGAAAAGGAAAGAATACTCCCAAATTCATTCTATGAAACCAGCATAACCCTGATACCAAAACAAGGCAAAGACACCACTAAAAAAGAAAATTATAGACCAATATCTCTCATGAGTATAAATGCAAAACTTCTCAAAAAATTCTAACCAAAAGAATTCAGCATCATATAAAAAAAAATAGTACACCAAGACCAGGTAGGATTCATACCAGGTATGCAAACATGGTTCAACATGAGAAAACCAATCAATGTAATGCATCACTTAAATAGAAAAAAAGAAGAGAATCACATGATCATCTCAATCGACACAGAAAAGGCATTTGATAAAGTATAATACCCATTCCTGATAAAAATTCTCAATAGAATAGGAATGTAAGGAGAATTCCTTAGCATAATAGGGCATCTACACAAAACAACAGCCAACATCATTCTTGATGGAGGCTGAAAGCATTTCCCATGAGACCAGAAACAAGACAAGGATGCCCTTTATCACCACTCTCATTTAACATTTTGCTGGAAGTCCTAGTTCAACAATAAGAGAAGAAAAAGAAATAAAGAGCACCCAAATAGGAAAGGAAGAGGTTAAACTATCCCTATTCACAAACAATATGATCCTATATATACAAAATCCCAAAGGCTCCACAAGAAACCTACTAATAGAAAGTTTCAGCAAAGTAGCAGGATATAAAATCAACATTAAAAATTTCATTGGATTTCTATACACTAACAAAGAAAACTTTAAAAAGGAAATTGGGAAAACAATATCATTTATAATAAGAGAAAAAAAAGTCCCTAAAAATATAAAATACATTGAAATAAATCTAACCAGGGACATAAAAGACCTGTATAAAGAAAACTACAAAACAATATTTCAAGAAACCAAAAGAGACTTACAAAAATGGAAAAAACATACCATGCTCATGGATAGGAAGACTCAAAATTGTGAATTTTTCAATACTACCCAAAGCGATATACAGCTATAATGCAATCCTGATCCAAAAACCAACAGCATTCTTTACTGAGATGGAAAAACTAATCACCAACATTATACAGAAAGGAAATAAGCCCCAGATAAGCAAAGCATTATTGAAGAAAAAGAACAAAGTAGGAGGACTCACACTACCTAATCTTAGAACCTACTATACAGCCCCAGTAGTCAAAACAGCCTGGTACTGGAACAACAACAGACACAAAGATTAATGGAACAGAATTGAGAACCCAGAGTTAAATCCATCCATTTTTATCTACATGCAGCTGATATTTGACACAGGATCAAAGTCCATTAAATGGGGGAAAAGACTGTCTCTTTAACAAATGGTGTTGGCAAATGGATGCCCATCTGTAAAAAAAAAAAAAAAAAGAAAGAGGACCAATACCTCACACCATACACAAAACTAACTCAAGGTGGATCAAAGACCTAAATGTAAAACCTAAAAAATTAAAGATCATGGAGAAAAAAATAGAGACAATGCTAGGGGCCCAAATACATGGCATAAATAGAATACAAGCCATACCTAGCAATGCACAAACACCACAAAAAAAAAAAAAAAAAAACTAGATATCTGGGAGCTCCTAAAAATTAAACACTTATGCTCATCAAAAGACTTCACCATAAGAGTAAAAAGAGAACCTACAGACTGGGAAAAAAAAATTTTGGCTAAGACATATCCAGCAAGGGTCTAATCTCTAAAATCTATAGAATCTTCAACAACTCTATAACAAAAAGACAAATAATACAGTTTAAGAAAATGGGCAAAGAATATGAACAGACTCTTTACCAAAGAAATTTTCAGGCAGCTGACAGACAGGTGAGGAAATCCTCACAATCATTAACCATTAGAGAAATGCAAATCAAAACTGAAATATCATCTCTCCCCAACATGGCTGGCACTAAACCAAAAAACACAAAATGACAAATGTTGGAGAAGTTGTGGGTAGACTGGCACTCTTGTGCACTGCTGGTGGGAATGTAAAGTGGTACAACCACTTTGGAATACAATATGACACTTCCTTAAAAGGCTAGAAATAGAAATATCATAAGATCCAGTAATCCCACTCCAAGGAATACACCCAAGAGAAACAAAAGCCATCACAAATAGACCTATACACACCCATGTTCATTGCAGCACTATTCACAATAGCAAAAAGGTAGAAACAAACTAAATGCCCATTAACAGATGAATGTATAAACAAATTACAGTATATAAACACAATGGAATACTATGCAATGTTAAAGAACAATGATGAATCCGTGAAATATATCACAACATGGATGAATCTGGAAGGTATTATGCTGAGTGAAATAAGTAGATCACAAAAGGACAAATATTGTATGAGTCCACAGTTATAAGAACTGATGAAAAGGTTTACACACAGAAAAAAAATTCTTTGATGGTTAAGAGAGTGAGGAGGAAGGATAAGGGGAAATCACTAACTAGATAGTACACAAGTGTCAACTTTAGTGAAGAGAAGGACAATACACAATGTAGGGGAAGTCAGCACAAGTGGACCAAAGGAGAAGCATAGGTTTCCTAGACACATCCAAACACTTTGAGGGACTGAGGAGCTGGGGCTGGGGGCTCGGTACCATAGTGTCAGAGGACATCTAGTTCAATTGACATAGCATAATTCATAAAGAAAATGTTTTACGCCCCTCTTTGGTGAGTAGTGTCCAGGTCTTAAAAGCTTGCGAGCAGCCATCTAAGCTACATCTATTGGTCCCATCTCATCTGGAGCAAAGGAGAATGAAGAACACCAAAGACGCAAGGAAAATGTTAGCCCAAAGGGCTAAAGCACCACATGAACCAGAGACTTCACCAGCCTGAGACCTGAAGAACTAGCTGGTGCCCTGCTACCTCCAGTGATCACTCTGGCATGGATCACAACAGAGAGTCCCAGGCAGAACAGGAGAAAAATGTAGAAAAGAATTTAAATTCACGAAAAAAGACCAGACTTACTGGTCTGACAGAGACTGGAGAAACCCCTGAGAATATGGTCCCTGGACACTCTGCTAACCCAGAACTGAAACTATTTCCAACCCATTATTTCAGACAAAGGCTAGACAGGTCTATAAAACAAAAAATAACAGATGTGAGGGGCGTGCTTCTTTGTTCAATCAAATATATGAGCAACTCCTGTCCAAAAGTAAGATGAGAAGGCAGAAAGGGACAGGAACTGGACAAATGGACACAAGGGGTGAAAACGGGGAGCATGCTGTCACACTGTGAGGATCGCAAAATTATAACCAATATCATAAAACAATATGTGTATAAATTTTTGAATCAGAAATTAACTTGACCTGTAAACTTCAACAAAAAGCACGATAAAAAAAAAAAAAGAAAAGGTTTACACACCGAAAAAAAAAATCTTTGATGGTTATGGGGGGGGGGAAGAAGAAATCATTAACTAGGTAGTAGACAAGTATTAACTCTGATGAAGAGAAAGACCACACACAATAGAGGGGAAGTCAGCACAACTTGATTAAAGCAAAGCCATAGAAACTTCTAGACACATCCAAACACTTTAAAGGGCTGAGTTAGGGAGACTGAGGGTTGAGGACAATGGACTCAGGGGACAACTAGGTCAATCGGTATAATAGTTCATAAAGAAAATGTTCTACATACATGTAGGTGAGTTGAGTCTGGGGTTTTAAAAACTTGTGAGCAGCCATTGGGAGCAAAGGAGAATGAAGAAAATGAAAGACACAAGGAAAATATTAATCGAAAAGACTAATGAACCACAGCCTCCACCAGCTTGAGCAAAAAGAACTAGATTGTGCACTGCTACCACCACTAACTGGTCTGACAGGGATCATGATAGAGGGTCCCAGGCAGAGTGGGGGGAAAATGTAGAACAAAATTCACATTCACACACACAAAAAAAGGCCAGACTTACTGGCCTGACAAAGACTGGAGGAACTCCCAAGACTGTGACTCCGGACACCTGGTTTACTCAGAACTGAAGCAATTCCTGAAGTTCATCTTTTAGCCAAAGATTAGACATGCCCATAAAACAAACAATAACACATGGGAGGAACATAATTCTTATTTCAATCAAGTATACGAGACCAAATGGGTAATACCTGTCCAAAAGCAAAGATGAGAAGGAAGGAAGGGACAGCAAAACTGAAGAATAGACACAGAGAACACAGGGTAGAAAGGGAGAGAGGGAGAGTGCTAAAATGTTTCGGGGATTGCAATCAATGTCACAAAACAATTCGTGTGAAAATTTTTGAATGAGAAATGTATTTGCACTGTAAACTTTCACCTAAAACACAATAAAATAAAAAATATATATGTATTACACATTTGGTTGCTTATCCAGACAAAACCTGATTCAAATGAATATCAAGGATGCTTGCAATTTTGCTAAGACTTGCTCTGAGCAAACTGCTTTTATCTATGAAGGTGTTAACTGATAACATATTAAGACTTCCCCCATCAGGGGGGCAGGCCCAAGATGGTGGAGTAGTCAGATGCTTCCGGTGGTCCTTCTTACAACAAACACCCAAGAAAACAAGTGAATCAATTATATATATGACAAGCTAGGAACCCTGAACATCAAAAGCAAAATCAAGAAATCAGACTGAGTGGCAGGGGGAGGGGAGATGGTGCAGAAGCAGTGAGGAGCTGCTGGACATGACTCAGCTGGAACTGGTGCCCCTCAGCCTCAATCCTCTGCTGCGACCACAGCCAGGCTGGCAGCAGCGTTCAGGACACGGTTACTTCAGGAAAGAAGGTGAGTGAAGTGGTGCAGCCCCAATCCCCTGGCACGACCGAGTTGGGGCCTGTGATAGTGTTCGGGACTCGGTCTCCACAGCCACAGAAAACCAGCAAAACAGAATCTTCTCACGCCTCCAAGACCAGCAAAAAATAGTGCTTTCAGCACAAGATAAGTGATATTACCTAATTTACCATGTGGATCTAATAGCTCCCTTTTTGAAAGAACTCTCTCCTATCTATTTAATTCCTCCTCCCTCTGCCCCAAGCCAGCTTCAGTGACAGTCAATTCTCCTGTGCTTGAGATAGGTCCTGCTGTGCATCCTGAGCCATTCTCCCAGCCTTGGAGAAGGAAAAAATTAACCAGAAAGGGAAAAATAATTTGCCAGTTCCCCTAACTGGGAAATCAGGGCAGAAGCAGCTCCTGTCCAGGCACAAGTGGTCCACAGATTTTGAATGCCTTTCATCCTGCATGGACCCATGTGCCCACATTTCAGCATCGAGGCTCTTATTGTTGTATTGCAAGGGTGTATGTGCCTGAGTTCTGACTTTAACTGTTTTTCATCTGCATGGTGGAGAGGTGGTTTTTTGATGTTAGACATCACTCTGCCTATTAAGCAGGGTCCTCACCTACCCACATCAGGGGCCTGAGGACTTGTGGCTCCACCCATGCCACCTAGCCACCCCCTAGAGGAGTCCAAGGATAAGTGATGCCTTCCAGTCCTTACACTTAAAAGCACTGGGTGCCTATGGTATGGCTACAGAGCCCACCCACCTGTGAGCTCTAGAGAACAGTGGCACACCTTCCTCACGGACACTGGGGGGAAGGTTGTCAGAGTGTGACTCCCTGCTGCTACCAGAAAACTGTGCATACACCAATCACCACTGATGCTTTAAGATCACAGGTGACAGATTGCATCACACACTTGATGACCAACTATCTGGACACCTGAGCTGAATCCATACAAGAATAGTGAATAGACTCCTAGGCTCATATACCTGGTAACAGCTCTAACCATCTGGTGACAGGACATCAGAGCTTCAAAAGCCCCAATAATCAAGTTAGCTCACCCAAGTAGCTTTTTTGGGTATATCAAAATAAAACAAAGCAAGAAGTTAGGACACAGTAAGCAAACATAAAACAAATTAATACAGGAAATTATACATGGCCAGAGACAACAGTCAAAATCAAATCACATAAAGAAGCAGGCCATGATCATTTCAACAAACTCCCAGAAAAAAAGACTCAAGGAATCTTCTGGATGAAGCCTTCTTCCTGGAATTATCAGATGTAGAATACAGAAGATTAATATACAGAACTCATCAAGAGATCAAGAAGGAAATCAGGCAAAATGCAGAACAAGCCAAGGAATACACAGATAAACCAGTTGAGGAAATCAAGAAAGTCATTCAAGAGCATAATGAAAAATTTAATAGGCTGCAAGAATCCATAGAGAGACAGCAATCAGAAATTCGGAAGATTAACAATAATATTTCAGAATTAGACAACTCAACCCAACATCAGAGGAGCAGAACTGAAGAAACAGAAGCCAGAATTAGTGAGTGAGATTGAAGATAGAACACTTGGCAACAATATATTTGAAGAAAAATCAGATAAAAGAATTTTAAAAAATGAAGAAACTCTAAGAATCATATGGGACTCTATCAAGTGACTGGAGTACCAGAACAGGGAGGGTTAACAGAAAATACAGACAGAATTGTTCAAGATTTGCTGGCAGAAAACTTCCCTGATATCATGAAAGATGAGAAGATATCTCTCCAAGATGTTCATAGAACCCCATATGAGGTAGATCCCGAAAGCAAACTTGCCAAAACCAAGGATAAAGAGAGAATTTTAAGAGCTCCTCGGGATAAGCAAAAACTCACCTACAAAGGAGAGTCAATAAGTGTAAGCTCAGACTACTCAGCAGAAACCATGCAGACAAGAAGGCAATGGGATAGTATATAAAAAAACCAAACCAAACCCAGTGCCGTCGAGTCGATTCCAACTCATAGCGACCCTATAGAACAGAGTAGAACTGCCCTATAGAGTTTCCAAGGAGCACCTGGTGGATTAGAACTGCTGACCATTTGGATGATACATACAAAGCCTTAAAGGAAAAAAAAAATTGCCAGCCAAGAATCATATATCCAGCAAAACTCTCTCCCAAATATAAAGGCAAAATTAGGATACTTCCAGAAAAACAGAAGTTTTGGGAATTGGTAAAAAGACAACCAAAACTACAAAAAACTACTAAAGGGAGTCCTCTGGTTAGAAAATCAATAACATCAGATGACAACCCAAAACTAGAATACGTGACAGAGAAAACAAGTATCAACCCTGATAGTGAAATCACAAAAATAAATCAAGATAAAAAAATGCTCAAAACAGGGAAACAGTGACATCATTATGTAAAACATGGCAACATTAAATCAATAAAGAGGGACTAAAAATGTAGTCATACATCTTTCCTATAGAGAAGAAGTTAAGGTGACATAGAGAGATAAAAGTTTGGTTTAAACTGAGAAAAATAGGGGTAAATAATAAGGTAACCACAAAGGAAACTAACATTCCTACACATCAAAAATAAAATACAAGAAAAACATAAAGAATCAGCAAAAACAAAACCAACAACAATGAAAAAGAGGGAAAAAATTATAAAGAAAAATTCCTAGCACAAAAAATTAAGTGGAAAAAAGAAACTATCAACAATGCAAAAAAAAAAAAAAAGACATCAAAATGACAGCACTGAACTCATAACTATCCATAATCACACTGAATGCAAATGGACGAAATGCATCACTAAAAAGACAGAGAGTTGCAGAATGGACAAAAAAAAAAAAAACATGATCCATTTCTATGCTGCCTACAAGAGACACACCTTAAATTCATAAAGTCATAAACAAACTAAAACTCAAAGAATGGAAAAAATATATCAACAAGAATATAAAATATATTTTTATATATGTACAAAATATATTTTATATATTTACAAAATATATTAAATATATATTATATTTAAATTATATATATAATATATATTAAAATATATAAAATATTTTTTATAAAAAAATAAACAGCTATCAAAGAAAACAGAAGTGGTAATACTAATTTCCAACAAAACGGATTTTAAAGTCAAATCCACCACAAAGAATAAGGAAGGACACTATATAATCATTAAAGGGACAATATACCAGGAGGATATTGCCATATTAAATATTAGGCACCCAACGACAGGGCTTCAAGATACATAAAACAAACTCTGACCTCACTGAAAACCAAGATAGACACTCCACAATAATAGTAGGAGACGTCAACACACCACTTTCAGTAAAGGACAGGGCATCCAGAAAGAAGCTCAATAAAGACACAGAAGATCTAAATGCCACAATCAACCAACTTGACCTCACAGACATATACAGAACACTCCACGCAACAGCAGCCAAGTATACTTCCTTTTCCAGCGCACATGGAACATACTCTAGAATAGACCACATATTAGGTCATAAAGCAAGCCTTAACAGAATCCAAAACACCAAAATATTGCAAAACATCTTCTCTGACAATAAAACCATAAAACTAGAAATCAATAACAGAAAAAACAGAGAAAAGAAATCAAACACATGGAAACTGAACACCTTCCTCAAAAATGACTGGATTATGGAAAAAATAAGGACAGAGTAAAAAATTCATAGAATCAAATGAGACTGAAAACACTTCCTATCAGAATCTTTGCAACACAACTAAATCAGTGCTCAGGGATCAATTTTTAGCAATAAATGCACACATATGAAAAAAAGAAAGGGCCAAAATCAAAGAATTAATCCAAGAACTCAAACAAATAGAAAGAGAGCAATTAAAGAAATCCTCAGTCACCAGAAGAAAACAAATAATAAAAATTAAAACAGAATTAAATGAAATAGAGAACAGAAAAACAATTGAAAGAGTTAGCAAGACCAAAAGCTGGTTCTTTGAAAAGACTAACAAAATTGATAAACCATTGGCCAGACTGACAAGAGAAAAATAGGAAATGAAACAAATAACCCAAATAAGAAATGAGATGGGCGATATCACAACAGACCCAACTGAAATTAAAAGAATCATAACAGAATACTACGAAACATTGTACTCTAACAAATTTGAAAACCTAGAGGAAATGGACAGATTTCTAGAAACACACTACCAACCTAAACTATCACAGAGGTAGAAAACTAAATACACACATAACAAAAGAAGAGATTGAAAAGGTAATTAAAACACTCCCAACAACAACAACAAAAAGAAACCCTGGCCCTGATGGCTTCACTGAAGAATCCTACCAAATTTTAGAGAAGAGTTAATACCACTGCTACTAAAGACATTTCAGAGCACAGAAAAAGATGGAATTTCAGAGCACAGAAAATGATGGAATACTCCTAAACTCATTCTATGAAGCTAGCACAATGCTGATACCAAAACAAGGTAAAGACACCACAAAAAAAGAAAATGACAGACCAATATCCCTCATGAATTTAGATGCAAAAATCCTCAACAAAATTCTAGCCAATAGAATTCAACAATATTTCAAAAAAATAATTCACCACGACCAAGTGGGATTCATACAAGGTATGCAGCAATGGTTCAACATAAGAAAAACAATCAATGTAAACCATCACATCAATAAAACAAAACACAAGAACCACATGACCTTATCAATTGATGCAGAAGAAGCATTTGACAAAGTCCAACATCGATTCATAACAAAAACTCTCGGCAAAATAGAAGGAAAAATTCCTCAACATAATAAAGGGCATTTATACAAAGCCAACAGCCAACATCATCCTAAATGGAGAGATTCTGAAAGTATTCCCCTTGAGAACAGGAATCAGACAAAGATGCCCTTTATCACCATTCTTATTCAATATTGTGCTGGAGCTCCTAGCCAGAGCAATTAGGCTAGATAAAGAAATAAAGGGCGTCCAAATTGGCAAGGAAGAGGAAGTATCTCTATTTGCAAACGACATGATCTTATACACAGAAAACCCTAAAGAATCCTCAAGAGAACTACTGAAACTAATAGAAGAGTCCAGCAGATTATCAGGATACAAGATGAACATACAAAAATCAGTTGGATTCCTCTACACCAACAATAAGAACATCGAGGAGGAAATCACCAAATCAATACCATTTACAGTAGCCCCCAAGAAGATAAAATACTTAGGAATAAATCTTACCAGAAAAGTAAAAGAAAACTACAAGACACTACTGGGAAAAACATACCTTGCCTGTGGATAGGAAGACTCAACATTGTAAAAATGTCTATTCTACCCCAAACAATCTATAGATACAATGCAATCCCAATCCAAATACCAATGACATTTTTTAATAAGACGGAGAAACAAATCCGTAACTTCCTATGGAAGGGAAAGAGGCCCCAGATAAGTAAAACATTACTGAAAAAGAAGGACAAAGTGGGAGGCCTGATTTTAGAACATATTTTACCACCACAGTAGTCAAAACAGCCTGGTACTTGTACTGCAACAGATACATAAACCAATGGAACAGAATTGAGAATCCAGACACAAACCCATCCACATATGAACAGACAAAGTCCCAAAGTCAGTTAAATGGGGAAAAGACAGTCTCTTTAACAAATGGTGCTGGCATAACTGGTTATCTCTCTGCAAAAAAATGAAACAAGACCCATACCTCACACCATGCATAAAAACTAACTCAAAATAGATCAAAGACCTAAATATAAAATCTAAAATGATAAAGATCATGGAAGAAAAATTAGGGACAATGCTAGGAGCACTAATACATGGTGTAAACAGTATACAACACATTACTAACAATGCAGAAGAAAAACTAGATAACTGGGAGCTCCTAAAAATCAAACACTTAATACTCATCCAAAGACTTCACCAAAAGAGTAAAAAGATTACCTACAGACTGGGAAAAAGCTTTTAGCTATGACAGTTCCAATCAGAGGCTGATCTCTAAATCTACATGATACAGCAAAAACTCAGCAAGAAAAAAACAACCCAATTAAAAACTGGGCAAAGGATATGAACAGGCACTTCACCAAAGAAGACGTTCAGGCAGATAATAGATGAGTGAGGTAATGCTCAGGATCATCAGCCATTAGAGAAATGCAAATCAAAACTACAGTGAGGTACCATCTCACCCAGCAAGGCTGGCATTAATCCTAAAAACACAAAATAATAAATGTTGAAGAGGTTGTGGAGAGACTGCAACACTTATACACTGCTGGTGGGAGTGTAAAATGGTACAACCACTTTGGAGATCGATTTGGCACTTCCTTAAAAAGCTAGAAATAGAACTACCATAAAAAAAAATACTATCCAACAATTCCACTCCTTGGAATATATCCTAGATATATGAGAGCCTTCACACAAACAGATATATGCACATCCATGTTCATTGCAGCACTGTTTACAGTAGCAAAAAGTTGGAAGCAACCAAGATGCCCATCAATTTATGAATGGATAACTAAATTATGGTATATTCACATAGTGGAATACTATGCAACGATTAAGAACAATGATGAATCTGTGAAAAATCTCATAACACAAAGGAATCTGGAAGGCATTATGGTGAGTGAAATTAGTTTCAAAAGGACAAATATTGCATGAGACCACTATTTTAAGAACTTTAGAAAAAGTTTAAACACAGAAGAAAATATTCTTTGATGGTCACGAGGGTGGGGAGGGAGGAAGAGGGGTATTCACTAATTAGATAGTAGACAAGAACTGTTTTAGGTGAAGGGAAAGACAACACACAATACAGGAGAGGTCAGCACAACTGGACTAAACCAAAAGCAAAGAAGTTTCCAAATACAACTGAATGCTTTGAAGGCCAGAGTAGCAGGAGTGGGGGTTTGGAGACCATTGCTTCAGTGGACATCTAGGTCAATTGGCATAACAAAAAGTATTAATGAAACGTTTCGCATCCCACTTTGATGAGAGGCTTCCGGGGTCTTAAACGATAGCAGGCATCAATTGGTCTCAACCCACCTGGAGCAAAGGAGAATGAAGAACACCAAAGACACAAGGTAATTATGAGCTCAAGAGACAAAAACATAAACCAGAGACTACATCGGCCTTAGGCTGGAAGAACTAGATGGTGCCAGGCTACCACGGAACACATCAGAAAATCCGTGATGGAGCAGGAGAACAGTGGGATGCAGATCTCAAATTCTTGTAAAAAGACCAGGCTTAATGATCTGACTGAGACTGCTGGGGCCCTGGAGATCATGGTCCCTGGACCCTTTGTTAGCCCTAGATTGAAACCATTCCTGAAACCAACTCTTCAGACGTGGATTGGACTGGACTATAAGTTACTGGTGAGGAGGGAGCTTCTTGGCTCGAGTAGACACATGATACTATGTGGGCAACCACTGTCTGGAGGTGAGAAGAGAAGGAAGAGGGGGACAGGAGCTGGTTGAATGGACACAGGGAATACAGGATGGAGAGGAAGAATGTGCTGTCTCATTAGGGGGAGAGCAGCTAGGAGTACATAGCAAGGTGTGCATAACTTTTTGTATGAGAAACTGACTTGATTTGTAAACTTTCACTTAAAGCACAATAAATAAATTAATTAAAAAAAGACTTCCCCCATAAAATTGTTTATTCATATTTTAATAAAGGAAACTCAATGATTAAAAATACTAGATTACTGAAATGATCTAATAGCTAATGGTGGTCTTTGAGACACAGTAGGAGCAAGTAGAAGTGCTTTTTGGGATATGGAGCCCTGCTCAGTAGCCATGGAATCACAGACCAGAGGCAACTACTTGCTCAAAACCCAACTTTCATTTTGAGTATTGGTTAGGTGCACAAAAAAAAAGCGGGCTTAGTGCTTCAAGTGCCTGGAAATGATGTGGGCTGGTTGAGGTATGTGCATTTTTGTGGGGAGTAATTGTAAAAGCATGAGGCATGAGTAATTACAAATATTGGATAGAAGAGAACAGAAGAATTTCTTCCCGATTCTGATCAGCACACATGGTAAACCTCATGGATTCTTTTTTACTTTTGAATATCTTCAAATTCAAATAGCTTACAGTCTTTCCAGGAACGCTGTTCAACAGAAAACTGCGTGTAGGTAAAGAACTGACTACAGGGCAAAAAGCAAGTATTTTGGGAAGTTGTTGCCAAGCTAATGCTCCAAGGAAGTTCTCCTAGTGAGTTCACTATGTCTACCCTACTGAATATTCCACCCGACGTTTTAAAGACAGGTCTTCTGCCTGGTTATCACATACAATCAGTTTTCCAACTTCTCTTGTCTTTGACTCCTTCTATGATTCTCCCATAGGTCAGCTTCATGAGGAAAGGAAATGCATCTCTGGGCAGACAATGCAGTTATTGTTGAACACTGTTGTTTTGCCAGGAACTTCTACTTAGCTGAGTCTAAATGTGCTTGCTGAGATCTAAAAGCACATTTCCTCTTCAGTAAACAGTACATTGTGTTCCTTGCTCTGGGTAGTATCCTTTCAGTTATTTGGAGACAGCCTCACATCAAAAGTGAATAATACCTGGTTACGTTGCCTTTCCTCATATATCCTAGTTTGTAATCATATCATATCCTGGAGACAAGTGCACACCAGTTGGTATTGGGAGTGAGTAGTCCTAGAGGCTATTGAAACCTATGCTGAGAATTAACAGGTACTTTAGCCACTATCTACTTCTTTACCCCTACCATCATAAATATATATATATATATGGCTGTTTTTTTCTTATATAGCTCCCACCTTCCAGAGGCTTTCTCTTAGTCATATGATTTACAGGTGTCTAATTTTCCACCATGCGTCTGTCCATTTGTCATACCGTGGGGGATTGTGTGTTGCTGTGATGCTGGGAGCTATGCTATGGTATTCCAGCAGGTTCACCCATGGTGGACAGGTTTCAGCTAAGCTTCCAGACTAAGACACAGTAGGAAAAAGGACTTGGCAGTCTACTTCTGAACAGAATTAGCCAGTGAAAACCCTATGAATAGCAGTTGAACATTGTCTGATATAGTGCCCGAAGATGGGCCCCTCATATTGGAAAGTGCTCAAAAGACGACTGGGAAAGAGCTGCCTCCTCAAAATAGAGTTGACTTTAGTGACGTGGATGGAGTCAAGCTTTCGGGACCTTCATTTGCCGCTGTGGCATTACTAAAAGTGAGAAGAAACAGCTGCATCCATTAATAATCAGAATATGAAGTGTATGAAGTGTGGATCTAAGAAAATTGGAAATCATCAAAAATGAAATGGAATGCATAAAGACTGATATCCTAGGCATCAGTGAGCTGAAATGGACTGGTATTGGCCATTTTGAATTAGATAATCATATGGTTTACTCTGCTGGGAATGACAACTTGAAGAGGAATGGTGCTGCATTCAGTGTCAAAAAGAACATTTCAAGATATATCCTGAAGTACAATGCTGTCAGTGATAGGATAATATCCATAAGCCTACAAGGAAAACCAGTTAATACTATTATTCAAATTTACACACCAACCACTAAGTCCAAAGATGAAGAAATTGAAGATTTTTACCAACTTCTGCAGTATGAAACTGATCAAACATGCAATCAGGATGAACTGATAGTTAGTGGTGATTGGAATGTGATAGTTAGAAACAAAGAAGAAAGACTGGCAGTTGGAAAACATGGCTTTGGCGATAGAAACAATGCCGGAGATCAAATGATTGAATTTTGCAAGACCAATGACTTCTTCATTGCAAAAACCTTTTTTCACCAACATAAATGGCGACTATACTATACACATGGACCTCGGAAGACAGAATACACAAGAATCAAATCAACTACATCTGTGGAAAGAGACAATGGAAAACTTGATATTATCATTCAGAACAAGGCCAGGGGCCGACACCAGATCAGACCATCAATTACTCATATGCAGGTTCAAATTGAAACTGAAGAAAATTAGAACAAGTCCACGAGAGCCAAAGTACAATCCTGACTATATCCCACCTGAATTTAGAGACCATCTCAAGAATAGATTTGATGCGTTGAACACTAACTACAGAAAACTAGACGAGTTGTGGAATGACATCAAATACATTATAAAAGAAGAAATCAAGAGGTCGTTAAAAAGATAAGAGAGAAAGAAAAGACCCAAATGGATGTCAGAAGAGACTGAAACTAGCTCTTAACCGTCAAGTAGCTAAAGCAAAAGGAAAAAAAAATGATGAGGTAACAGAGTTGAACAGAAGATTTCAAAAGGTGGCTTGAGAAGACAAAGTAAACCATTATGATGACATGTGCCTGGAGATAGAAAACCAAAAGGGAAGAACTCACTTCCCATTTCTCAAGCTGAAAGAACTGAACAAAAAATTCAAGCCTCAAGTTGCAATGCTGAAGGATTCTACGGGGAAAATATTAAATGACTCAGGTAGCATCAAAAGAAGATGGAAGGAATACGCAGAGTCACTACAGCAAAAAGAACTGGTCAACATTCAACCATTTCAGGAGGTAACATACAATCAGGAACCAGTGATACTGAAGGAAGAAGTCCAAGGTGCACTGAAGGCATTGGTGAAAAAACAAGGATTCGGGAATTGATGGAATACCAATTGAAATGTTTCAACAAACAGATGCAGCTGGAAGTGCTCACTCATCTATGCCAAGAAATATGGAAGACAGCTTCCTGGCCAACCATCTGGGAGAGTTCCATATTTATGCCTATTCCCCAGGAAAGGCAATCCAACCGAATGAGGAAATTATCGAATAATATCATTAATATCACATGCAAGTAAAATTTTGCTGAAGATCATTCAAAAGTGGCTGCAGCAGTATATCAACAGGGAACCCCCAGACATTCAAGCCGGATTTAGAACAGGATGTGGAACCAGGGATATCATTGCTGATGCAGATGGATCCTGGCTGAAAGCGGAGAATACCAGAAAGATGTTTGCCTGTGTTTTACTGATTATGCTAGGGCATTCAACTGTGTGGATATTAACAAATTATGGATAACATTGCAGAGAATAGGAATTCCAGAACACTTAATCGTGCTCATGAGGAATCTGTACATGGAGCAAGAGGCAGTCTTTCAAACAGAACAAGGGGATACTGCATGGTTGAAAGTCAGGAAAGGTGTGGGGCATGCTTGTATCCTTTCACCATAACTATTCAACCTGTATGCTGAACAAATAATCTGAGAAGCTGGACTCTATGAAGAAGAACGGGATATCAGGATTGGAGGATGACTTATTAACAACCTGCTTTATGCAGATGACACATCTTTGCTTTCGGAATATGAAGAGGACCTGAAGCACTTACTGATGAAGATCAAAGATCACAGCCTTCAGTATGGATTCGCCTCAACATAAAGAAAACAAAAATCCTCACAACTGGACCAATACACATCATCACGATAAAGAAAAGATTGAAGTTGTCAAGGATTTCATTTTACTTGAATCCACAATCAATACCCATGGAAGCAGCAGTCAAGAAATCAAAAGACTCATTGCATTGGGCAAATCTGCTGCAAGGGACCTCTTTATTTTAAAGTGTTGAAAAGCAAAATGACATCTGGAGGACTAAGGTGCACCTGACCCAAGCCATGGTATTTTCAATCATATCATATGCATGTGAAAGCTGGGCAATGAATAAGGAAGACCAAAGAAGAATTTACGCCTTTGAATCGTGGTGTTGGTGAAGAATATTGGGTATACCATGGACTGCCAAAAGAACAAACAAATCTCTCTTGGAAGACGTATGACCAGAATGTTCCTTAGAAGTAAGGATGGCGAGGCCACTTCCCACACACTTTGGACATGTTGTCAGGAGGGATCAGTCCCTGGAGACGGACATCATGCCTGATAAAGTAGAGGGTGAGCGAAAAAGAGGAAAACCCTCAGTGAGACGGATTGACACTGTGGCTGCAACAATGGGTTGAATCATAGCAACGATTGTGAGGATGGTGCAGGACTTGGCATTGTTTCGTTCTGTTGTACATAGGGTCACTATGAGTCGGAGCTGACTTGATGGCACCTAACAACAACAACAATTTTATGCTTTTCCTTTTATCTTAATCTGGGTTTCTAAAAATGTGATCCCTGGACTAACTGAAAAAAATGCATATTCTGAGATGGTCTGAATCTTAATTGTTAAAGGGTAAACCCAAGGTACCTACATTTTAAAAGGACCATATCTGAGAACCATCAAATCTGAGAACCTTCACTTCCTTGAGTGAAAACGGGCAATACAAATATCAACTCAGTCGTTTTGTCGAGCTTCATAGGCACACTGGAGTCTTTGCTGGTGTTCATTTTGCTTTTCTGTCTCCGTGGCCTGTGTTGATTGATTTTTCCTCTGCTTAAAATCCTCTATCCCAACTTTACCTGTTGAAATCCCTCCTATTCTGCAACCTCTTTTATGTATGCTTCTTGTGATGTTCTCAAATCACCTCACAGTTATGTATGGGTCTATAATGCATTTTTACACTACTGCGAAGGTTTTATAATGCTTTTAAACACCTATATATAAGTCCCTTATAATGTGAAGTTAGAAATAATTTCTGAACTTAGAGGCCTGCATACTTCTATAATGCTCTTTATTAGGAAGTTGTTCTAACCTTGGAAATAGATAATAGTAGTTCATAAACAACTTCTTTAAATTCGGCTGTGCACCTACACTCTGTGATAATGGAATGTAACATTAATCAACTCTTTGTAAATTGGCCTTGAAATGAAACATAAATATGTCTCAAAACAATTTCCATAGTTTTCTGTTAATTAAATCTATAAATTTACCCTGGTTCATAAATATGCCATACGATAATTCCTTAATTGACAATAAAGCATACTATAAATTTGCAAAACATAAATATGTTATACCACAATTCCCTAATTGGTAATAAAATATTATACCAATTATGGTTAAACACAACAGCACCTAACCTTTATCTTGCAAAGTCAAGGTGAAGGAATAGTATATAAGCCAAAGATTTCTGCTCACTTGCTGGAGCAGAAGACAGAGACAAAAGGTCTCTTTGAAGGTCTCTTTGACTCTGGCTTCCTCTAAAGACACCTTATATGAGATACCACCTGCCACAACTGACCTCGGATCCTAGCTACAGGGGACCTCCTCTGAGTTTGAGGAGTGCTCAAGTCTTCCTCCTTGAGACCACTCATTAAAGGTAAAAGCCTGAAGTCTGAAGATTTGGACTCTAACCGTTAAACTAATATTTTAATTGTTTATTCTGTTTCTCCAGTGCCAAAAGAGTATCTTGAGGTCTTACCTGCATGCCTTGTCATGACTACCTTGCAATAAACTAAACGAGTTCATGCATGACAAACCTAAGCATTTCTTTATTTTTAAGGTTAAATCCTCCAGGACACCCTCTATCAAAATGCTACCTTCTCCACGAAGGTTTTCATTATCCCCTGCCTAGTTGTGATCATACCCTCCTGTGAACGCTCATAACAGTGTGTTTGCATT
The DNA here is from genome assembly GCF_024166365.1 of Elephas maximus indicus. Taxonomy (NCBI): domain Eukaryota; kingdom Metazoa; phylum Chordata; class Mammalia; order Proboscidea; family Elephantidae; genus Elephas; species Elephas maximus. The sequence goes on from NC_064846.1 coordinate 88,224,872, forward strand.
AGAAATATGCTTCTTTCTTATCCTTTCCACAAAATTATAAGCTCTTTACCAGAAAAGACAGTGTTTTAGTGACCTTTATAAATCTTTACCTCCTAAGTGTCCAGCTACTTTGCATGTAGCAAGAACTCAATTAGATTGAACTAAGTTTACTGAGAATCTAGATCAAAACTTAATATCATAGAAAGATCCCCTTATGTCTCATATACGTTATGTTCTTTTAAAAATAATTTGAATACAGCTCCATTTTGCTGACTATTGTTTGACTTGGGATTTATAATGACTGTCAAGTCTTTGTTATTTATTCATGGTTAAAACTACTGTAAGTTCGTTATGTCTAGAAACCGTGAAATGGGAGTGGGTTTTGCTGTGTATATTTTCAACAAAAACAAAATTTAAAAAAAAGGTCATCACAGACTTCAAGACCACAAAAACAAAACACAACAACAAAACACTTTTGATAGGTGTTATAAAACACTGAGCAGACCATTTAGAATTATACATAGCCAAATATCTGCTATCAGTGTCCCCTGCTGTTATCATCCTGGGTTTGTATTTCCCAACTCCTATAGACTCACTATGAGTTGGAATCGACTCGAGGGCACTGGGTGGGTTTTGTTATTCAATGATAAGCCACCATTTTAAGAAGCTCCATTTTACATGGTAAAATTAAATATTTTCACTTTTTAGAAGTGACAAGAAGATCCCAAGTTATGTTACAGTGAAAAAACTACGTATTTCCTGTTCTCAGTTCTAGTACGGCTGTGGGGATTTTTCCTCAGTTCTTCTGAATGTTCATCTTGTGTCTCGTACCGACATGAGCAGTTGGACAAGAAAGGGGGTGTCTTTTAGGAAAGTTATGAGCTCCCAAGCTTACAGAAAATAAGCTAAGGTCCAAGATAATCACATCTTTCTGGCCCTTTTTACTTTTTTGGAGACCTCCTCTTACAATTTTCTCTTGAGAGTGTGCCCTATCCACTGCTTCACAAACCATCATTATGGGGTCTAGTAGAAAGAGCAAGGGTGGAGTGTAAAACAAAGCCAATTTCCAGGGCCTCATCCCAGGGCTGGCCACGATTTTAAATGTAGGTGGCTACCTAATGCAGCATGATTTCAAGAGGACAAGAAGCTGTCTTTTAAGAAAAGATGGAAAACATTGTTTCCCACTTATTGGCTAGGGTCTGAAATCCTTTATCGTAAGGTTAAACCTTTTTCCCTATAGAGAGAGTTTAGAATTGGAATACCAGACTCCCACGTTTAAAGCTGGGGCTCAGGAGCTTAAACCTGGCAACATTTCCTAAGAAATACCAGTACACCACACAGATTCAGATCTGTGAAGCACACGTAACAGACCCCAGGACTTTTGCATTCTTTGCTTTTCAGCTGAGTCACTGTATCAGCTATTTCAAGTTGTGCTTAGTTGTTTTTCGGGTACCCCACATAGTTATTCATGTTTTACTTACATTTTGAAGGCATTTTTTCACATTAAGTTATTCAAAATCTATAGCACTTTGTTTTAAATTGCAAATGGGTAATATCAAAGCCTCTAAGGAGACATTGGAAACCCTAGTGGCATGGTGGTTAAGAGCTATGCCTGCTAACAGAAGGAAAGGTCAGCGGTTTGAATCCACCAGGCACTCCTTGGAAACTCTATGGGGCAGTTCTACTCTGTCTTACCGGTCACTATGAGTTGGAATTGACTCTATGGCAACGGGTTTGGTTTGGCTTTTTGGAAGCAGTCCTTGGGATTTTCAGAAACTGTAGAAAAAATTATGATGGAAAATGGTTTCAAATTTAAGATTTTTAATATAAAATACACATGGCACAAAATAAATCATTTATCCCTAGAAGTTACCTTAAACAATACCCAAGAAACACTTGATACCCCAAGAGCTGGGCAAGTCATCTAAAATATGGAAATCTCATTCTTAGATTTGAAATAATAGATGCTCTCCTGAGACCAGGCTTTTAGGAAATATGAGAGAGACGTACAAGACACTGAACACTACTATCCCAGATGATTGAATATAGGCCTTCTCTAGTGGCAATGTTTTGTCTTTTGCTGTACCTGTTCTATTTTCTGAATCTTGATAAAACTTCTTCTCTAATACTCCAAATGAAGGATTCTTCTTGGTTGCTCCTCAATCTTTACCATGTTTTCTATGCTTGAAGAGTGGATCCCACAAATCAGGCAAGACTCTGAAAGAGTGCATTTTGTCCCTCACTGCAGAAAAAATGCCTCCAAAATCCCTGAGGAGTGACCACACACCAGGAACCAGTACTGTGGTACTACACTTCTGCTTCCAGCAGTACATGCCTTCTAATTAGTAGGCACAAACAGTCTTCTGGCTACTCTTGCCTCCTAAAGGCATCCTTCTGGTTACTGAAACTTTCATGTAATAAAAAAAATGAAGATGACTGGGTTCCCTAGCTAATCCTCCACCAATGATGGCTACATGTCCACTGGCTTAGGTGGAAGTAGAGAGGGTGGCACATCTTTACCAATGCATCTCTTTCTTCTGAGCCTCTTTTTTCCTTTGGAAGCTACCACATTTGAGAAAAGAGATGTAATTATAAAGGGTTGGGGAAGTCATTGTCTTTTGCCCTAGATCCATCCCCAAAAGGAAGGTACAGGGATGAGATGGGGGAGAATCCTAGATTAATTTCAATGGCTTTGCTGCCAAACCTATTGTACCCATGATCCAAGAGGCCAGGGAATAACATACTCACTCAGAGGACACTCTACTCCAAGTATGAGGATAAGGATGCCCCAGTGAGATGGTTAATGTTACGTATCGACTTGGCTAAGCTACAATTCTCAGTAGTTTGGCAAATACTGGACTGGATGTTCTTCCATAATGCAATATAATATAATCGCCTTCCATGATGTGATCTGATGTGATCAGTTAATTCATTGAAAGGAGAGTTTTCTTTAGAGTATGGCCTGCCTCCAGGATATAAATGGATGTTCTTGCAAAACGTGCTCTCTTTTTCTACCCTGCACTTTTTCCATCACATAAGTAATGAGACATAAGCCTGCAGAAGTCCCCAATCCTTGAGACATAAGCCTGCAGAGGTCTTCAGCTTGCTGCCTGACCCACAGATAGGGGACTTGCCAGCCCCTACAATTGTGTGAGTGATTTTCTTGAAATAAAAAAATCTCTCTATATATACATATCGTATCTCATAGTGACCCTATAGGACAGAGTAGAACTGCTCCATAGAGTTCCAAGGAGTGCCTGGTGGATTCAAACTGCTGACCTTTTGGTTAACAGCCATAGTTCTTAACCTCTAAGCCACCAGGGTCTGTTTTTTTGGGGAGGGGTGTATATATATATATATATCTCCACACACACATATCAAGGGCACTGGGTGGTGGGTATATATATATGTATATATGTCTCACTGGTTTTGCTCCTCTAGAGAACTCAAAGACACCCAGGTAAGAAACATCATATAATACTCTAGATTCTCATCAGAACTGCAGTCACATCTGTTTAAGATGGCACTATATGTATTGACTGAGAGGAAGTAGAGAAAATTGAGTCAGTTTAAATCTTTTCTTATGGCACCCACTTTCCCTACATCAATCTTTTAAGTCCTAAATTCATGGAAATTCAGAAATTTTGTTCTGAGTGTATAGAAAACTACCAACTGCTCAGAGGCGGGGCCAAGATTGGGGAATAGTCAGGCTCTTGTTATCCTTCTTGCAAAAAAGACCTGAAAAAACAAGTGAATCGATTATATATGACAACCTAGGAACACTAATAATCAAAGACAAAGCTGAAGAATTGGACTGAACGGCAGGGGGAAGGAGAGATAATTCAAAAGCAGCAGAGAAGCACTGATCATGAGATCTCCAGGCCCTGCTAGCTAAGTCTGCCCAGAGCACATGTGCTGAGGCAAGCAGCAACATTCAAAGACGAGCCTCACCACATCAGGTGTAGCCAAGCGGTAGTAAATCTGAACATACCTACAGAACCAAGTAAGTGACACCAGACCTGCAAAAGTTAAGTGCAAGCTTCTAACCTACCACATGGGGGCAAAACTTCCCCTCCCCTTCCAGAATTTCACAGTACAGAAGTGTACCTTCTCCTCACCCACTCCCACCCCATTATACCCCAACACCAATCCAGCAGTATTCAACAACTGCCACACCCTCTAAGCCAGGAACTCAGGGATCTCCACACCCACGCCAGTCTCACAGCTACTTTGCCCTGTCACTTCCATAAGGTGTCCATGGACTTGGAGTGCCCTTCACTCTGCCCAGACCTGTGTGAGCCACTTCAAAACCTCATGCCATCGTTAGCATAAAATAACAGGGCATACATGTGAAGCCCATGTTCAACTGCTGCAGCAGTGACTTTTGACACTTCCCTGCCCCCAATCAGGGGCCTCACCCACCCACAACAGAGTCCTGAGGGCTGATGGTACCACCCATTCCATCTAGCCACCAACAACAGGGGTCTTAGAATAAATGGTGCCTCCAAATCCCTCGAACCAATAACATCAGGTATCCAAGGACTGGCTGCAATACCCCCAAATAAGCGCTCTAGGGCAGAGGGACATGCCTTCCACCCAGGCACCTGGGGGCAGCTGTTAGCCTCCTGCCTGGCTACACATAGCTCCCTACTGTAGCCAGATACCTGTGCCAGCTCCAAACACCTCTACACAGCTCTGCCCATCTAGGACTGAAAGTGAGAGTCTGTACCACACACTCGGTGACCAACGACCTGGACACCTGTGCTCCATCCCCACAAAAAAAGTGAACAGACTCCTGGGCTCACACATCTAGTAGGTGCTCTGACCTCCTGAAGACAGGACATGAGAATTTCAAAGGCACCAACAACCAAAATACCTCATATGCAGAGCCTACTTGGGCATATGAAAACAAAATAAAAATGTAGGGTGCAATAAACAAGCATACAAAAAATATATATAATAACGTATTGATGCCTTGGAGAAAACAGTCAATATCAAATCACATAAAGAAACAGGTCAAGATGGCTCTAGCGCTCTAGCAAGTGACCAAAATAAAGAACCAGAAAACTTTCCAGAGGAAGATAAGATAACTGAACTACCTGAGAAAGAATTCAAGAGACTAATATACAGAGCTGTCTAAGAGATCAGGAAGGAGATCAGGCAAAACTCAGATTAAGCCAAGGAACATGTAGACTAAGCTATAAAGGAATTCAGGAAAACAATACAAGAACAAAATGACAAAATTAACAGGCTGGTAGAAATGACACAGAGACAGCAATTAGAAATACAAAAGATTAAAAATAAAATTTCAGAATTAGACAATAGAAGGTTGTAGGGGGAGAATTGAGATGGAGGACGTCAGAATTAGTAAGATGAAGATAAATCCCTTGACACAAATCTATTTGAGGAAAAATTGGAAAAAAAGATTAAAAAAAATGAAAAAGCCTAAGAATTATGTGAGACACTATGAAGAGGAAAAACCTACAAGTGATCAGAGCACCAAAAAGGGGGGATAATAGAAAACACAGAGAGAATAGTTGAAGATTTTCTGGCAAAAAAAAATTCCTGTTATTATGAAAGGCAAGAAGGTATCTATCCAAGAAGCTCAATGAACCCCGTACAAGGTAGACCCCAAAAGAAAGTCACCAACATATATCATAATTGAACTTGCCAAAACCAAAGACACAATCTTGAGAGTGGTTAAGGATAAAAAAAGTCACCTACAAATGAGAACCAATAAGAAAAAGCTCTGATTACTCAGCAGAAACCACACAGGCAAGAAGGCAATGGGACGACATATAAAGCCTTGAAGGAAAAAAGTTGCCAGCCAAGAATTATATATCCAATAAAACTGTCTCTCAAATACGATGACAAAATTAGATCATTCCGAGATAAACAGAATTAAGGGAATTTGTAAAAACCAGACCAAAATTACAAGAAAAATAAAGGGAGTCTTCTGGGTAGAGAACAAACAATTTCAGGCTACAATCCAAGACTAGAACACAGGACAGATCAACCAGTTATCAGCCCAGATAGGGAATTCACAAAAACAAATTAAAGCTAAAAGACTGAAAATAGGGAATCAGAAATATCAATATGTAAACAATGACAACGTCAAAACAAAAAAGAGGGAATAGTGTAGTCATAGAACTTCCACATGGAGAGGAAGTTAAAGCAATATCAAGAAATAAAGGATTGATTTAAATGTAGAAAAATAAAGGTAAATTTGAAAGTAACCACAAAGGAAGCTAACAAACCTAACCATCAAAAAAAAAAAAAAAAGAAGAGAAACATAAAGACTCAACAGACACAAAATCAATAATAATGGAAAAGATGAAAAGAAAATGTGTAAAGAAAAAGAGCACACCACAAAAAATACAGCAAAATGACAGCACTAAACTCATACCTATCCATAATTACACTGAATGTAAATGGCCTAAATGCACCAATAAAGAAAGAATGGCAGAATGGATTTTAAAAAAACACAATTCATCTATATGCTGCACACAAGAGACACACCTTAGACACAAAGACACAAACAAACTAAAACTCAAAGGATGGAAAAAATATATATCAAGCAAACAACAACCAAAAAAAGAGCAGGAGTGGCAATATTAATCTCTGGCCAAGTAGACTTCAAAGCAAAATCTACCACAAAGGATAAGGAAGGTCACTATATAATAATTAAAGGGTCAACACACCAGGAAGACATAACCACAATAAATGTACATTCACTCAATGGCAGAGCTCCAAAATACATAAAACAAACTCTATCAGCATTGAAAAGAGAAACAGTCAGCTTCACAATAACAGCAGGAGACTTCAACACACCACTGTCAGTGAAGCACAGACCATCTAGAAAGAAACTCAATAAAGATACGGAAGATCTAAATGCCACAATCAATCAATCTGACTTCATAGATATACAGAACACTGCACACAACAGCAGCCAAGCATACCTTCTTTTCCCACGCACATGGAACATTCTCCAGAATAGACCAAATTTTAGGCCATAATGCAAGCCTTAACGGAATCCAAAACATTGAAATATTATAAAATATTTTTATTGACTATAAAGCCATAAAAGTAGAAAACAATAACAGAAACAGCAAGGAAAAAAAAATCACATACCTGAAAACTGAACAAGCACCTTGCTTAAAAACTACTGGATTATAGAAGAAATCAGGGTGGCATGAAGTAATTCATAGAATCAGTTAAGAATGCAAACACGTCTTACCAAAACCTTTGAGACACAGCAAAAGCCGTACTTAGAGGTCAATCTATAGCAATAAATGCACACATCCAAAAAGCAGAAAGGGCCAAAATCAAAATGTTAACCCTACCACTCTAGCAATAGAAAGAGAGCAGCAAAAGAAGCCCACAGGTACCAGAAGAAAGGAAATAATAATGATTAGAGCAGAAATAAAGGAACTAGAGAATAGAAAAACAACCAAAAGAGTTAACAAGGCCAAAAGTTGGTTCTTTGAATGATCAACAAAATCAACAAAATGTTGGCCACACTGACAATAGAAAAACAGGAGAGGAAGCAAATAACCTGAATAAGAAATGAGATGTGTGATATCACAACAGACCCAAATGAAGTAAAAAGGATCACAACCTAGAGGAATGGACACATTTCTAGGAACACGCTACCTGCCTAAACTAACACAAACCAAGGTAGAAAAACTAAATAAACCCATAACAACAGAAGAGATTGAAGAGGTAAGAAAAAAATCTCCCAATGAAAAAAAAGCACTGGCCCAGACGGCTTCACTGAAGAATTCTAACAAACTTTCAGAGAAGAGTTAACACCAGTACTACTAAAGATATTTCAGACCATAGAAAACAAAGGAATACTCCTGAATTCTTTCTATGAAGCCCGCATAACCCTGATACCAAAGCCAGGCAAAGACACAACAACAGCAACAAAAAAAAAATTGGGGCCAATGTCCCTCATAAACATAGACACGAAAAATGCTCAACAAAATTCTAGCCAATAGAATTCAACAGCATATCAAAAAAAATAATTCATTATGACCAAGTGGGATTCATACCAAGCATGCAGGGATGGTTCAACATCAGAAAATCATTCAACTTAATCCATCACATACATAAAACAAAAGAATTGAACACACGATCTTATCAATTGATGCAGAAAAGACATTTGACAAAGTACAACACCAATTCCTGATAAAAACTCTCAGCAAAATAAGAATAGAAGGGAAATTCCTTGACATAATAAAGGGCATTTATACAAAGCCAACAGCCAACATCATTCCAAATGCAGAGAGACTGACAGCATCCCACTTGAGAACCGGACAAGCATGCCCTTTATCACCACTCTAATTCAACATTGTGCTGGAGGTCCTAGCCAGAGCAATAAGGCAAGAAAAAGAAATAAAGGGCATCCAAATTGGTAAAGAAGAAGTTAAAGTATCTCTGTTTGCAGATGACATGATCTTATACACAAAAAAACCCCCTTTGGGATTTCGTTGGATTCCTCTACACCAACAAAGAGAACTTTGAAAACGAAATCACCAAATCAATACCATTTACAATAGCCCCCATGAAAATAAAGTACATAGGTATAATTCTAACCAGTTTTTTGGTATACAAAGAAAACTATAAAACACTTCTGCAAGAAACCAAAAGAGGCTTACATAAATGGAAAAACATACCATGATCATGAATAGGAAGACTCAACATTGTGAAAATGTCGATTTTACCCAATGCAATCTACAGATACAACGCAATCCCGATCCAAATTCCAATAGCATTTTTTAACGAGATGGAAAACAAATTACCAACTTCATATGGAAAGGGAAGAGGCCCCAGATAAGTAAAGTATTACTGAAGAAGGAGGAGGAGAAGAAGAAAAAGAACAAAGTGGGAGGCCTCACACTACCTGATTTGATTTTAGAAACTATTGTACTGCCGTGGTAGTCAAAACAGCCTGGTACTGGTACAACAACAGATGCGTAGACCAATGGAACAGAATCAAGAGCCCAGATGTAAGTCCATCCACGTATAAGCAGCAGATATTTGACAAAGGCCCAAAATCCATTAAATGGGGAAAAGACAGTCCTCTTTAACAAATGGTGCTGGCATAATTGGATATCTATCTGCAAAAAAAAAAAAAAAAAATGAAACAAGACCCATACCTCACACCATGCACAAAAACTAACTCAAAATGGATCAAAGACCTAAATATAAAACCTAAAGCAATAAAGAGCATGGAAAAAAAATAGGAACAACGTTAGGGGCCCTAACACATGGCATAAATAGTACACAAACCATAACTAAGAATGCACAAACACAAGAAGAGAAACTAGATATCTGTGAGCTCCTAATAATCAAACACCTAGGCTCATCAAAAGACTTCACCAAAAGAGTAAAAAAAGGAAAAAAAATTTCACTATGACATATCAAATAAGGGTCTAATCTCTAAAATCTTCAAGATACGGCAACTACTCAACAACAAAAATACAAACAATCCAGTTAAAAAATGGGCAAAGGATATGAACAAACACTTCACCAAAGGAGACATTCAGGCGTTTGAACAGACACATGGGGAAATGCTTATGATTATTGGCCATTAAACCCCCCGCCAAAAAACAGACTCATAGCAACCCTATAGAGAATGAAAACTACAATGAGATACCATCTCACCCCAGCAAAGCTGACATTAATCAAAAAAACACAAAATAAATGTTGGAGAGGTTGTGGGGAGATTGGACCCTTATGCACTGCTGGTTGGTATGTAAAATGGTACAAAGACATGGGAAATGATATGGTGCTTCCTTAAAAAGGTAGAAATTGAAATACCATACTACCCAGCTATCCCACTCTTGGGAATATACCCGGGAGAAATAAGAGCTGTCACAAGAATAGACATATGCACACCCATGTTCATTGCAGCGGTGTTCACAATAGCAAAAAGATGGAAACATCCTAAATGTCCATCAACAAATGGATAAACAAATTACAGTACATACACACAATGAAATACTATGCAAAAATAAAGAACAATGATGAATCTGGAAACATCTCACAACATGGATGAATCTGGAGGACATTATTCTGAGCGAAATAAGTCAGTCACAAAAGGACAAACATTGTGTGAGACCACTATCATAAGAACTCAAGAAAAGGTTTAAACACAGAAAAAAGCGGTCTTTGATGGTTGTGAGGATGGGGGGGAGGGAGGTTTAGGGGAAATAACTAACTAGATAATAGACAAGGATCAACTTCGTTGAAGGGAAGGACAACACCCAATACAGGGAAAGTCAGCACAACTGGACCAAAGCAAAAGCAAAGAAGTTTCTTGGATATATCCAAACACTTTGAGGGACAGAGTAGCTGGGTCTGGGACCTGGAAAACATAGTTTGGAGGGAAATCTAGGTCAATTGGCGTAACACAGTTTATAAAGAAAATGTTCTACATCCCACTTTGGTGCTTGGTATCTAGGGTCTTAACAGCTTGCAAGCGTCAATTTAAGATATATCACTTGGTCCCATCCCACTCAGAGCAAAGGAGAACAAAAAAAAACAATGACACAAGGAAAATATTAGCCTAAAGGACTAAGGGGTCAAATGAACCAAGCCTCCACCAGCCTGAAACCAGAAGAACTAGACAGTGCCTGTCTACCACAAATGACTGCCCTGACAGGGGACAGAACAGAGAGTACCAGACAGAGCAAGAGAAAAATGTAGAACAGAACTCAAATGCAGGTAAAAAGATCAGACTTAATGGTCTGACAGAGATTGATAGAACCCCTGAAACCATGGCCCCCAGATGCACTGTTAACCCCAAAACTGAAACCATTCCCAAAGCCCACTCTTCAAAGATTAGGCAGGACTGCAAAACAAAAAATAATACACGCAAGGAATGTGTTTCTTAGTTCAATCAGTTATACAACACCAAATAGGCAGCTCCTGCCCAAAAGCAGGATGAGTAGGCAGGAAGGGACCAGAACTGATCGAACGGACACGGGGAACCTAGGATGGAAAAGGGGCGTGTGCTATCACATTGTGGGAATTGCAACTAATGTCACAAAACAATACGTGTATAAATTTTTGAATAATAAATTAACTTGAGCTGTAAACTTTCACCTAAAGTACAATTTAAAAAAAAAAGGAAAAAAAAATCTCTCCTAAGATAGGGCTGAAGTGTCCTAACATATCACAAATCCCATCCCAATTCTAGTCTGGAATCAGGCCAGCTCTGGAGCTTACATGGGCAATATTTGCCTGGCATTTTGCATACTTGTGTTTATTACATAATGTTTTATTAAATAAAGTAATTTGTCAGTGAATGGCATTATTTGCAATATTTGGTTATGTTATAAATAAATAATTTTCTCAGTAAATGATATTTGGAATATTTAGTTGGTTTGTGCTGACTCATTTCACTAGAGTGAAAAGTAAAAAATTCAAGATGGAGATCTTGCGAACAGGCCAATACTGTATGAATTTGTTTTTTGGTTTTAAAATCAGAAATATATTATTCATTGTTTTCTTTCAGTCTGTAGTTTCAGTCTAAAAAATATCTAAAAAGCACACACACACAAAAAAAATATCCTCTCTTCACAAATCTTTTGCAGATGTTCTTTTAGAAAGAATATGAGCTTCTATGGATCACATAGAAACCTTATGGATCACAACAGAATCTTGTTCAATATAGTGCTAGAAAATGAGGCCCCTAGGCTGGAAGGCATCCAAAATACACAGTGGCCACGACAATGGACTAGAGTACATCAGCAAATTGTGAAGATGGTACAGGACCAGGCAACTTTTTTTCTGTTGTACATACGGTTGCCACAAGTGGGAACTGACTGAAAGGCTACTAACAAGTTTCTGTCCTGGATTAACCCAAAGGACTGAGAAGTATCTTCTGCCTAAAGTGGATAAGCCTAAAGTGGATAGGTGAGCAAATAAGGAATCCCCAGTGGCAAATGCAAACTTTTTGTACCTTGCCAGCAAAATATCAGTAACATTCAGCAATATTTCAGAAGGAAGAATAATCCTTCATATTTTATCTCTGTTTACAATATTTTAGCATGGACAATAGCGTTAGTTACTTCCTCTTGTTATGTTAAATAGCATAAATTCCTTGTTTTAGACTGATGGATATTTCAGCAATTGTCCTTATCCGATACAAGTTGAAGCATATTATGCCCTTGTGCAAAATCCTTTAAAAGTCCACATTGTGGTGGCTTGAAAAACTGGCATTTAAAGCCCTATTCTCTCTTATTATACTTTTCCAGCTCCCCTATGCTTCCACTACACTAGATTGTTTGCTGTCCCAGAATACATCATGTACCTTGATGTCTCTGTCTTTGACTTTAGCCCTGTATGGCATTTATATTCAGGCCCTGCCTCCCACCTTCTCACCTTGATAGGTAGGAAAATTCTTGATAGAAAGGAGAATTTTGATAATTTCCTCATCATTTTAAACTCAAATAAAGACTTTCTTGAGCCATTCAAATTAGATTTAGCCCTCCTTCTTTTGTATTCCCACAAAAATGCATTTGTACCTCTGTTATAGCCTGATGCGTTTCATCCTGTTTGATAGATAGTTAGTAGTCCATACAACTACTAGATTGTAAGCTCTTTGGGGTAGGGAATCTCCTATTCATCTATGTATCTCCCACAAAACTTAGAATATACATTTACTAAATGTCCAGTAGTAGACCTTTAGGAAATATCTGTTAAGTGGGACAATACAAATATCCACACATCTTTGTAGAACCATTTTTTTCAATTATCCTGTTCTGTATAATCTTTGCAGAGCTCTGGTGGCATAGCAGTTAAGAGCTTAGCTGCTGACCAAAAGGTCAGCAGTTTCAAACCCACCAGCTGCTCCTTGGAAACACTACGGAGCTGTTCTACTCTATCCTATAGGGTCACTCTGAGTCGGAACCGACTCGACGGCACCTGACAACAACTACAACAAATTGGCTCAAGGAAGTCTTTAGCTGAGTTTCTCAGCAGCATGGCATTTAAAGGCTGTTCAAGGTATACAATATAAAAACATACTAAATAATCTCTAGCTATTGTTTTAATAACTGACCTTGGCCACTGAAAAGTATTTGGAGATCCCAGAAACTACTTTTTAAGAACTTCTCTTTTTTTATTCACTGAGTTTTACATATAGATTTTTTTTTCCAGTGAAGAGTTGTCTCTTTTTTTCCATCAGAGAAATTTGTTCTTTCTTATTGGTCATATAACAATGGATTAAAAAAAAAAGTGCTTTGGACACTCCTTCATAGCAATAGTAGCCCTCACAAGCTCCATGTGGATTTATCATTTTAAAAATCATTCAACTATAAATTTATCATCTTTATCTAAAAGCTATGAGCTAAGGCAAAGCACATGACTCAAAGCACACATTGCCTTTAAAAAAAAAAACTAAAATCTTGAGAATATACATACAAGCAACCATATCGTATTACAATCAAAGAAAGTAAAAATAAAAGCAAGCCAGGTAAATAAGAGCATAGCCTCTTCTACACATGTTAACACACACACACACAGAGGGAATAGAGCATACTTCTTTGTGGCAATGTGGTGCTACTTTTATTTTCTGTACCATAGTCTGCTTCCTTCTTATGGTAGGAAATGACAAATCCCTCCCCCGCTATAGCCAGGGGATTCACCAAGTATCCAAAAATACGTTGACCAGGCACTCTTCCCCAAAACTTGCAGTTGAGAAAATATTTTTCTTGATAAATTTGTCTTCTGGTTTTCTCACTCCTATTTCTGCCACAGGCCAGTTGCTTACTTCTATACATCATTACCCACTCAGAAAGTCAGGCTGAACTCCTAGGCACCAGATGGGCCTAAGGACTTAATTTCAGCTAGGGTGAATTAAGAAGTGATTTAGGCACCAGATCGCTATTCATTGATTCCTTAAATGCAGCCTGTGAGTCAGAAGCCTGCTGTCTGACCTGTTCATCTTGAATTCATCAGCCCCTGCAGCTACATGTGTCAGAAGAAGCCTCTATCCTGACCCAGGGACTTGGGACTTTACAGCTTCTACAACTGTGTGGGCCATTTCCTTGATATGCATCTCTCTCTCTCTCTTATCTCTCTCTCTCTCTCTCTGTGTATATATACATACACAGAGAGAGAGAGAGAGAGAGAGCACCCTGCTGGTATGTGCTCTGCTCCTGGCACTGCTTTCTTGGTGCTATGAGTTCCCCCTGTCTTTCTGCTCACTTCCCTCTTTTATATATCAAAAGAGATTGGCTCAAGACAAAATCAAATCTTACAAATTGAGTCCTGCCTCATTAACATAATTATTGCCTATCCCACCTCATTAACATCATAGAGGTAGGATTTACAACATATAGGAAAATCACATCAGAAGACAAAATGGTGGACAATCATATAATACTGGGAATCATGGCCTAGACAAAGTGACACATATTTTTGGGGGACACAGTTCAATCCATTACAATAGCCATCAGAAAGATGCAAATCAAAACCACAATGAGATACCACATCACTTCCACTAGGATGGCTAAGATTTAAAAAAAAAAGAAAATAATAAATATTGATGAGAATGTGGGGAAATTGGAACACTTATCCATTGTTCGTGGGAATGCAAAATGGTACAGCCATTGTGGAAAACAGTGTGGTGCTTCCTAAAAAACTAAATAGAGAACTACCATAAGACTCAGCAATTCAACTCACAGACATATATCCAAAAAACTTGAAAACAGAGACTCAAACACAGACTTGTATATCAATGTTCATCGCAGCACTATTCACAATAGCCAAAAGCTGGAAACAACTTAAATGCCTATCAACAGATTAATGGATAAAGAAAATGTGGCATATGCATACAATGGAATACTACTCAGCCAGTAGGAGAAATAAAGTCTTTGTACATGCCACAATGTGTACGGAGCTTGAAGACATTATCCTGAGTGAAATAAGTCAATCACAAAAGGACAAATATTCACTTATGTAAAAAGACAAGAAAAAGCAAATGCATGGAGACCAAAGTTTATTAATGGTTACCAGGGCAGGAGAGAGGTGGAAAAGGGGAGTAAATGGTGATAGAAAAATTGCATTGATTAACTGTAGGTTTGAACAGCTGATTGTTGTAATTGCTGTCAAGAAACTGAACACTTGTGAAAAGTTGAATGGGCAAAAATTGTGTGACAGATATATTTACAACAGTGACAAAAAGAGTAGCTGCTGAGGATGCTTATTACACCAAACACGTCATGGGGTTTTACTTGTTTGAAGGTTAAAGGTCTTGGTTTCATGAGACGTACCAGTTAATTGGCTAAATAAAATGTTTAGTACTTCTGTTCTGCCTCCTAGTTGGTGGTATATTGCCTGGAGTCTTAAAAGCTCCCAAGTGGCCATCCAAGGAACAGCAATTGATTTCTATTCACCTGTAGCAACAGAGGAAGTAGAGCCAGGGATAGGAGGAGGCTATGGAAGGTGTGGCTAATTGCCTGCCTGAACAACTTCCCCCTTTTTAATGAGACCAGAAGAACTGGATAGTGCCCAGCTACCATTACTGAGCATTTTTATCAAAGATTCTATAGAAGAATCCTGGATAAAAAGGGGAAAATGCAGAACAGATTCCAAATTCTCATGAACTCCAGACTTTCTGGAGTCATGGAAGCTGAATGAAGCCCTGAAGCTATTGCCCTGAGATAGCTTTAAACCTTAAGCCAAAAATATACCCTGAAGTCTTCTTAAAACCATAGTTTAGCTTAACTAGTAAAAATAGTCTGCCTTAAGCATTATGCTTTTTTAAGAACTCTCTATATTGGGTCAAATTGCCAACAGCAACTTGAAAGACTAGGTAAGAGCATTATGGGGCAGTGAGTTTATGTTAACGGGGGAGGAACAAATAGGGAAAGGAGGGTTAGAATGGTTGCACAACTTGAAGAATGTAATAAATATCACTGAATTTTACATGTAGAAACTGTTGAATTGGTGCACGTTTTGCTGGGTATATTCTCGACAACAATAGCCACAAAATAAATATTTTTCTTAAACAGAGAAAATTCAAAACAGAATTTCAAATTATCATGGAATCCAGAATTTCTGAAGCTATGGAGGCTGTATGAACACCCAAGACTGTTGCCTGGGGATAATCTTTAAACCTCTAACCAAAAATATACCCTGAAGTTTTCTTTAAGCCAAACAATAATTTAGATTAATAAGTAAAGAATGTCTGCATAGAGCATTGTGCTCTTTCAAGAATTGTTTACGTGGGATCAAACTGACAATAACAACTTGAGAGATTAAACAGGAAACTTAGGAGATAGTGAGTGTATGCTAATTGGGGAGGAACAATTTAGAAAAGGGTGGTGAGGATGTTTGTACAACTTGAAATGTGTAAGCGATGTCATTGAATTTTACATGAAGATGTTGTTGAGTTGTCATATGTTCTGCTTGTATATTCTCAGCAGCAACAACAAAAATATATCCTATGTACCACACCAACATGTCCATCTCCAAGAAATCTCCTCTGCCTTGGAGGATGAAAGGCATTCTCCATTGGGAACTTCTACACCTGGGGAGAGTCACCCCAGAAACACAACACACACGCACATCACCTTTCTGGACTCCACCAATGAGTTGAAATTTTTAGTACATGGATTTCTACATAATGATAATATTTTAAAATAAATAAATAAGCCCATCAGGAAGCAAGCATCCAAATGAGTTTGCCTCTCCTAAGTTATCACTTTGAAAGGTAACATACTTGTTCTAATTATGCTCCTATTGCTGAGGAAATCTTTGGAAATGTTCTTTGGAATTACTCTTAGATCCTGCATCATATTTTTTGGGACAATCCACATGGTGACAAATCTATTAAGGGTAGTTAATTTGGGGAAATGGTCAAAAGCCACTCAGAACCAAGTATGAACAATGAAGTTAGGGATCAAGTTGAACGATGCCATTTTTGGTCCAAAGCAAGAAATGGCAAGGAATGAACACACTGTTTTAGGGCTTAATTTTAATTATCAGCTCAAACTGCTTCCGAAGATAACTTCAAAGAACAAGTAATGAGATTTATTATATTTTATTTTTATTTATTGTGCTATAAGTGAAAGTTTACAATTCGTCCGTCTCTCATACAAAAACTTATACACACCTTGCTATGTAACCCTAGCAGCTCTCCCCCTGATGTGACAGCACACTCCTACTCTCCACCCTGTATTCTCTGTGTTCATTCAACCAGCTCCTGTCCCCCTCTGCCTTCTCATCTCGCCACCAGACAGGAGCTTCCCGCATAGTCTCATGTGTCTACTTGAACCAAGGAGTAATGAGGATATTTGATGTAGCACAGCATCACTGAGGCAAGCATATATCTTTGCAAAGTGATCATTTTAAAGGTGACATTTATTCAAAAATATTAACTGTGACATACTTATTTACATTAGTTATAAGAAAAGCAACAAGGTAGTGAAAAGAGTGCTAGACCGGGAGTGAAAATTCTTGAGTTTTTGTTCCACCTCTGCCTTGAATGTCTATCTTGCCTTGGGCAAGTCATTGAACTTCTCTGAGTCACCATTTCTTCTTTGAAATGAGTAGGTTAAAGAGATATCTTTTAAGGACTCTTCTACCACTAATATTTTGTCATTTTCCTTCTGGGTTTTAAATAGCCCTAGAAGTCCATGCCGTATATATGCATTCATATGTAGCAAACATAATTATTGTGTAATGTACAAACATAAATGAGACACAGCCTTCCTCGATTCAAATCCTAGCTCTTCCAATTCCTTGTCATGTGACTCTGGGCAAATTACTCAAACTTCTCTGTTTCAATTACCTCAATGAAATAACAGCACTTATGTATATGAGTATTCAATGAATTAATATTTCTGCTGTGCTGTAGTAACTGCCATATAAATATTAAATAAAATATGAGCAAATTCTTACCACAACGTAAAATCTCATTGCTGTCGAGTGGATTCTGACTCATAGCAAACCTATATGACAGAGTAGACCTTCCCCCTAGGGTTTCCAAGGAGCAGGGGGTGGATTTGAACTGCTGACCTTTACTTAACAGCCAAGTTCTTAACCACTATGCCACCAGGGCTCCAAAATAACAAATACACAAATGCTATGACCATAGACTGAATGCTGGCTAATGTCTCCAGGAGGAAAGACTTCACACAAATTACATAGATCTCTTTACAAATTTATTAATAAAATGTTTTGTTTTTGTTTTATTTTGTGTTTTGTTTGCTTACTAGTAGTAGCGATTGGGGGTTCTCTATATCTCTTTCTCTCTCTCTTTATCTCTATCTCTCTCTGCCTACCTCTCTCTCTCTCTCAAGTCAGAGGTTGTGCCTTGATTAGGGCCTTTTATGGATATTAATAAATGAACATGCACTTGAATTTCCCCCAGTTAATTTGAATTGTCTATCACACCAGGGATGCAGGTTCAATCAGCACTTTCACCTGTTTATAGCTCTATCGAAGGTGTAACACTTCACTTGAGCCAACGGATGATTACTTTTGACAACAGAAGTATACCATTAGCTATTAGGCTACTCCACCTATCATGAGCCGCTAATATATGAGTGTGTTAATCATAATATTCTTCCGACAGGTGTCTGCTTTTTCTCCCTTTCTCATTAAGCTTTTCAATTATACTTATCTTGATTACAGCAGGGAAAAAGGCTCAAGTGGTCTTGAAAAGAGGATCTTTCCTCTTTTATGAGAAAGTTCAACTAGCAAGAAAGGATGGAGTGGCTTCATTTTGGCTTCCAGATATCCAAAAACCCATATACTAAATACTTACAGTAAACACGCACATATAAACATACACAGGATATGTATACTATCGAGTTAAATTAGTCATAAAAACCCTGGCCTCCTGGTTAAGGATATAACCTAATGCTACTATGACTAGGGTCTTTCTTCCTGCATGCATAGGTAATATATGATGCCATTTTGCTCATGATTTTTAAAACTGGGTTTAAGCACTAGATGTGTCCCCTTAAAATAGTTAGATTTCCATGCTGGCATTTGCATGGCACACTTCTAAGAACAGACCTCCAGCCAAAGGAGCCAAAAGCAACAAAACAGCTCCCTCCCCAAAATCACCATCTTCCAAACCTATCTCTAACTTGGGACCCGTTGAGTTTTAAACTGACCAGCAAATGCATAAAAACTTGCCTAACATTACTGTGGAAACCCTGGTGGTGTACTGGTTAAGTGCTACTGCTGCTAACCAAAAGGTCGGCAGTTTGAATACACCAGGTGCTCCTTGGAAACTCTATGGGGCAGTTCTACTCTGTCCTATAGGGCCGCTATGAGTTGGAATCGACCCGACGGCAGTGGGTTTTTTGGTTTTAACATTACTGCGATTCACCTATACTTGAGCTTTTCTTCTCATCAAATGACATCCTCATCCTTAACAAACACAAACACACACATGACAGTGGACAAGGTTTGCTGGTTGTTTTTATGTATCTATATCTATCATGGAAACCCTGATGGTGTAGTGGTTAAGTGCTATGGCTGCTAACCAAAGGGTCAGCAGTTCGAATGCGCCAGGCGCTCTTTGGAAACTCTATGGGGCAGTTATATTCTGTTCTATAGGGTCGCTATGAGTTGGAATTGACTCGACAGCACTGGTTTTGGGTTTTATATCTATCATTGTTGTTGTTAGGCGTCATCAAGTCACGTCAGACTCATAGTGACCCTATGTACAACAAAGGAAACACTACCCCATCATGCGCCATCCTCATGATCATTGTTATGCTTGAGCCCATTGTTGCAGTCACTGTGTCATTCCATCTCCTGGATGGTCTTCCTCTTTTTCACTGACCCTATATTTTTCCAAGCATGATGTCCTTCTCCAGGAACTGATACCTCCTGAAAACATGTCTAAAGTATGTGAGACGAAGTATCACCATCCTCACTTATAAAGAGCATTCTGGCTGTACTTCTTCAAAGATGGATTTGTTCCTTCATTTGGTAGTCCACAGTATATTCAATATTCTTTGCCCACAGCATGATTCAAACGCATGAAGTTTTCTTCAGTCTTACTCATTGCCCAGCTTTAGCATATATATATATATATACATATATATACATATATATATATCCTAAAAAATAGAGTTGACCTTAATGACATGGATGGAGTAAAGTTTTGGGTCCTTCATTTGTTGATGTGGCATGACTCGAAATGAGAAGAAACAGCTGGAAACATCCATTAATAATTGGAACATGGATCACACAAAGTATGAGTCTAGGAAAATTGGAAGTCGTCAAAAATGAAATGGAACACATAAAGATAGGTATCCTGGCATTGGTGAGTTAAAATAGACTGGTATTGGCCATTTTGAATGGGACAATCATATGGTCCACTATGCCGGAAATGACAAATTGAAGAGGACTGGCATCACATTCATCGTCAAAAAGAGCATTTCAAGATCTAACCTGAAGTACAACACTGTCAGTGATAGAATAATATCTATACACCTACAAGAAAGACCAGTTAACACTGCTATTATTCAGATTTACGCACCAACCAATAAGGCCAAAGATAAGGAAATTGAAGATTTTTACCAGCTTCTGCAGCCTGATATTGATCAAATATGCAACCAAGGTGCATTGATGATTACTGGTAACTAGAATGCGAAAGTTGGAAAAAGAAGAAGAAATATTGGTAGTTGGAAAATAGAGCCTTGGTGATAGAAATGATGCCAGAGATCATGCAATAGAATTTTTCAGGACCAATGACTTCTTCATTGGAAATACCTTTTTTCAACAACATAAATGGCGACTATACATGTGAGCCTAGCCAGATGAACACACAGGAGTCAAATCAACTACCTCTGTAGAAAGAGATGATGGAAAAGCTCAATATCATCAGTCAGAACAAGGCCAGGGGCCAAATGCAGAGCAAACCATCAATTGCTCATATGCAAGTTCAAGTTGAAGCTGAAGAAAATTAAAATAAGTCCATGAGAGTCAAAATATGACCTCAAGTATATCTCACACAAATTTGGAGATCATTTCAAGAATAGATTTGACACACTGAACACTAATGACCAAAGATCAGACAAGTTGCGGGAAGACATCAAGGACATCACACAGGAAGAAAGCAAAAGGTCATTAAAAACAAGAAAGAAAGAAAAGACCAAAATGGATGCCAAAAGAGACTCTGAAACTTGCTCTTGAACATAGAGTAGCTAAAATGAATGGAAGAAATGATGAAGTAAAGGAGCTGAACAGAAGATTTCAAAAGACAGCTTGAGAAGACAAAATAAAATATTATAATGAAATGTGCAAAGACCTGGAGTTAGAAAACCAAAAACAAAGAACACACTGGACATTTCTCAAGCTGAAAGAACTGAAGAAAAAAATTCAACCTCAAGTTGCAATTTTGAAGAAATCTTTGGGCGAAATATTGAATGATACAGGAAGCATCAAAAGAAGATGAGAGGAATACACAGAATCACTGGACCAAAAAGAACTGGTTGACTTTCACATATGTTAGGAGGTAGCATATGATCAAGAACTGAGAGTACTGAAGGAAGAAGTCCAAGCCGCACTGAAGGCACTGGCAAAAAACAAGACTCCAGGAATTGACGGAAGACCAACTGAGATGTTTCAACAAATGGATGCAGTGCTAGAGGTGCTCAATAGTCTATGCCAAGAAATTTGGAAGACAGCTACCTGGTCGACCAACTGGAAGAGATCCATATTTGTGCCTTTTTCAAAGAAAGATGATCCAACTGAATGTGCAAATTATCGAAAAATATCATTAATATCACAAGCAAGTAAAATTTTGCTGAACATCATTCAAAAGAGGTTGCAGCAGTACATCTACAAGGAATGCCAGAAATTGAAGCCAGGTTCAGAAGAGGACATGGAATGAGGGGTATCATTGCTGATGTCAGATGAATCTCAGCTGAAAGCAGAGAATACCAGAAGAATGTTTACTTGTGTTTTGACTATGCCGAGGCATTCGACTGTGTGGCTCATAACAAACTATGATTGACATTATGAAGAACGGGAATTCCAGAACACTTAATTGTGCTCATGTGGAACCTGTACATAGATCAAGAGCCAGTTGTCTGAACAGAGTAAAGGGATACTGCATGGTTTAAAATCAAGAAAGGTGTGTATCAGGGTTGCATCATTTCACCATACTTATTCAATCTCTATGCTGAGCAAATAATCCGAGAAGCTGGACTATATGAAGAAGAACCAGGCATCAGAATTGGTGGAAGACTCACTAACAACCTGCAATGTGCAGATGACAGAATTTTGCTTGCTGAAAGTGAAGAGGACTTGAAGCACTTACTGATGAAGATCAAAGACTACAGCCTTAATTATGGTTTACACTTCAACATAAAGAAAACAAAACTCCTCACAACTGGAGCAATAAACAATATCATAATAAATGGAGAAAAGATTGAGGTTGTCAAGGATTTCATTTTACTTGGATCCACAATCAACATCCATGGAAGCAGCAGTCAGGAAATCAAACGACGTACTACATTTGGCAAATCTGTTGCAAAAGACCTCTTTAAAGTGTTAAAAAGCAAAGATTTCGCTTTGAGAACTAAGGTTCGCCTGACCCAAGCTGTGAAATTTCAATCACCTCATATGCATGAAAAACCCAGACAATTTAGTAAGGAAGACTGAAGAAGAATTGATGCCTTCGGGTAATGATGTTGGCGAAGAATATTGAATATACCTTGAACTGCCGGAAGAGTGAACAAATTTGTCTTGGAAGAAATACAGCTAGAATGGTCCTTAAAAGAGAGGATGGTGAAACTTAGTCTCATGTACTTTTGACATGTTATCCTGAGGGATCAGTCCCTGGAGAAGGACATTATGCTTGGTAAAGTAGAGGGTCAATGTAAAAGGGGAAGACCTCGATGAGATAGATTGACACAGTGAGTGCAACAATGGGCTGAGAGGTAACAATGATCGTGAGGATGGTGCAGGACTGGGCAGTGTACATAGGGTTGCTATGAGTCGAAACTGACTCGAGGGCACCTAAGAACAACAACAACAACACATACCCTAAAAATTTAGGATTGAAAACATTGTAGGCTATATACATAGACTTACTTATTGCATGGACTTCCAGAAGAATGAACAAACCTGTCTAGAAAAAATACAACCAGAAATGCTCCTTAAAAGCGAGGATGGCGAGATTTTGGCTCCCTTACTTTGCACATGTTAATCAGGAAAGACCAACTTCTAGAAAAGGACATCATGTTTGGTAAAGTAGAGGGTCAGCGAAAATGAGGGAAATTCTCAGTGAGTTGAATTGACACAATAGCCTCAACAATAAACTCAAACATATCAAAGATCATGGAGATGGCACAGGACCAGGTAACATTTCCTTCTGTTATCTGTAAGTTGGAGCCAACTTGAAGGCAACTAACAACAAGAACCCTGGTTTCCCTGTTACCCTTTTGAAGTCTAGGAAACAGATCATAACAGTCCTTAAAAAGGGAGGCCAAAACTAGGGTGAGGTTAGTGAGGCAGTCTCCTTGAATGCAAAATTTAAGGGGGTGCCAAAAATACTCAGTAGTCAACATAATATTTAATGCAATATTTTTAAAAATAAAAAATAAAGTAAAAAACCCATGATGAACAAAATATCAAAATAATAAAGACAGGATCAGTATGACTAAATTTTTCTTTTGGCCTCAGGCTCCCGTATTACTCGTCAGGGTACTGTTTAAAAAATGCTGCATTTTACCAAATAGCCCCCAAGCTTCAGCCTTTTGTGTTCTATAAGATTGCATGCCTTGACTGCTAAAACCTCGTCATTACCTGGTGTTCTACCAAATGGGCCAGCAAACATGTCCCAGGTGGCTAGTGAGAGCTCTTAGTACTTCTCCAGGGTCCATAGAGTGAACAAGCACTCTTTTAGAGAGGATGCAGAAACAGAAGTTAAGATTATATTTGAGTACCTACTGTTTTCTCCAGTACTGGTGAAATTCCTTAATCAGAATAATAGGGTCTCCTGAGGAAGTCATGAGGAATCTGGCTGGATTAATGCATTCATGCCTGAAAGAACATAAAAGAGAAGGAATCAACTGCAGTATGGAAAGGATGCTCACACAGAGCTAGGAAATCTCAGCAGGTGGGTGCTGAGACCCCAAGAGTGAACCCCCATGAGCAAAGGAGAGCATGGAGAGAGTTACACTCAGCCCTTAGTGGTAGCAAATCTGAATAAGTAAGGATACATTTACTATCTGACATCTCTCTTTGATCTGGCATCCTTTGGAAAGGGCCAGAAAAGGCAGGAATGTCAGTGACATGGCTCACAAGTCACTCCCTGGCGGTAAGTACCTCTTAACCATGATGAAATGTGATAAAAGAGAAAAAAAATTCACGTCCACTAGTCAGACTTACAGCATAATTTAAGGGTATAAGCTGTCTTTTTCTCAGTCATGAATCTTTTCTGAGGAGTTCTCACAACCACAACTGTTTTGTGGATTAGTGAATATATGCAAAGGGAGACCCACCTGGCCACTGGCTGCCAGCATAGCTGGTGCTAGGAGACAGATGAATTCTTTTACAAAAAGTTGCCTCACATGTACCTTTTGCAATACATATAAGTGGGTTCTTACGTGGCATGATTTATAGACAGCAAAAGCCATATCTCACCCCTCTCTGCTTCACTTGACCCAATGATCTCTTGCCCACAGGCTTGCCATCTTTTGTGAAATGTCACATTACAGATTCAATACTTGAAGGCACTGTGTTTCTAGGAATCTTCTAATAAAGTGCAGACACTACAAGGAGGGGTTACACATTAGCTCATTAACAATAATCAACTGGACGAGCGAGTTTTCACCTTAGAAAGCCGAGGAGATGAAATACAAAGAGGGATATATTTTAATTGGTAGAAGAAAGGGAATAAAGGAATATGGGGAGGTGGGAGTCTTATGCGGGGCAATATAGTTGGGTTACTTAAGAATCCAGATTGCATCATAAGTGTTGGCAAAGGAGTCTACAAAGGGGAGGAGAGGGCAGGAAAGAAGTGGGGAAGGCAATCAATGTAAAAACTGCTACCTGCACAAATTTGCTTCTAACTAGTCCTTTTAACAAACTGTTTTTCATCTAGACTGCAAGTTCCTTGAAGGAAGGGATCCTTTCAGATATGCTTGGGTTCAAAGCCCAGCTTCAGCTGGGAGACTTTGACTAAGTTGCTCACTCTCTCAGCTTATTCCTCTTGAAAAATGAATAATGAGTATAATGAATAATGTCTACTTCTGGGGTGTGTTGTTAATGTTATATAAGATATCTTAAGTGAAAGCCAGTAACAGTGCTTGGCACATAATAACCTATTGCCGTTGAGTCGACTCGACTCATAGTGACCCTACCCGTAGGGTTTCCAAGGAGCAGTTGGTGGATTCAAACTGCTGACCTTTTGGTTAGCAGCCAAGCTTTTAACCACTCTGCCACCAGACCTCCATTATAGGCACCCAATAAATGTTATTTGTCCTTTTCTTCTTGTCTCTAGCATCTAACAAAGAGGGTTCTGGGTGCACAGGAACTTCTTAATAAATGCTTTAAAAGGATCCAAATGAAGAAAAAAAATTAAATACCTAAAGTTGTTTCTAAATCTTTTGTCTTTGAGATAGGGTGGGAAAAACAGACCTGAGAAGAGGATGAGTAACCAAAAGGGATTCCCAGAGGTTCTAGAATCTGAAACAGCCAGTCATGGGGGCTAAGAAAGAAATACCAAACAGGAAGTTACACACTGACAAAATTATAATCTTTGTTGGTAGCTTGTTGTGTGTGAACACAGAATCAGAACTATCCAAGCACTACCTGGGTAGGACAGATAAGTGAAGACAACCTAGAGCAATAGTCCACAAGGACAGAGTTCAGTGACTAAGCAGGGTCACATATTAATAATGAATACCAGCAAATCCAGCTGCCTGGAAGCAAATTCTATTGAAATGGTAGATATTCTTAGGCACTTTTCTATTGTTAGTCATTCCATTCATTGTATTCGATGGACAGGAGTCAGGCAAGACCTAAAAAAAGTGGGCTCTGGTTTGAGGATCACTTCATCAATTTTTTCTACAATAGCCACAAACCCAAAATCATTCTGTTTTATCTTCTGGCTTTTTTAACTCTCAGGACAGGCCACTTAGGCTGAGAAAAAAACAGGGTATAAGGGAAAAAGCGCTGGTCAGAGACACAAGACACCTGACTTCTAGTCTTGGCCTTATCACTAATTAGTGGTGTGACCTTGGGAAAGTCCCTTCTTTTCCTGGGCCTCAGTCTTTTATCTGTAAAATGAGGGGATTTGACTAGATTATTCCTAAAGCCTTTAAGCTCTGATAGTCTAAGACTAATCCAAAGTTTGATTTGTCAAGCAGGCCCAATCTCTAGACAAGAACTGAGAAATATATAAAGAAACTACCCAAGTATAAGACATATAAAGAAAAGACAATATATATTTATTCCCCAGTGATTCATCACCTCAGGCCTTACTGAGAATCCTCACACTACAACCCTAACTTCCTGGACTCCATAGCTAACCCAAAACCCATCATCTTAGGCTGCCTTTCCCAGTTGGAGCAGACTTGTTCTCCATCAAAATATCTCACAGGGCCAGCATCTCTACTTTTAAGGTCAAAATCATTGAAATTTGATAAGTGGATTTAAGCTAATGCATTGCTTATAAAGAACTAGATGATATGTCCAAGACCTCCACAGGAAGCATGCGAGTATTTTCCCAGCAGCCTTCTTTCAATAACTTATATAGGCCATCACAGGCTGTGGTGCAATAGATTTCTTTTATGTGGGCTTTTTGGCCCTGGACTTGCAAATTCTCCAAAAATGTTTTGTCAGGCCACGATCTGCCAAAGGATTGGTTGGTTTCCTATACATAAAAAAAAAAAAAGCTGCCTTAAACAGATTGGCTGGTTTGCTATCTGTTTAAGGGGGCTTCCAAGAATTGGCCAATTTATTATCCACATAAGTGGCATGCAGTCCACCTGTCCTTAGTTATCTAGTGCTGCTATAACAGAAATACCACAAGTGGATGGTTTTAAAAAACAAAAATTTATTTTCTCAAAGTCCAGGAGGTTAGAAGTTGAATTCAGAGGGGGCTGAGAGGAGGCCTACGGAGATTTAGGCATACACTGAACAGGGGTTTCCCATAAAAATTTTGCCTCAAGAGCTGGGGTAATGCTGTCCTAACCCTGGCACTGGGCCTGGGTTGTCCTAAAGCTGCTGGTCGAGAACTGGACAAGCAATCGTGGGGGCCAGACCTGGCCAAGAAAAGCTGTGAAGAGAGAATAAACAGCCGTGCCATACCTGATCTAAGCTGAAGACACTCCTACTGGGAGAGAAAGACAGACACCTGCTGACACCTGGTCCATGGCATGACCACCCAGTGACACAGAAAAGGGCATGGGTAATTTGGGAAGGATGAGCTGGTCCCTTTTAGACACAAGTGGGTTCCTCTCATATGATGCTGAGTACTCATAGGCGTAAAGGGTAAAGTGTTCCCCTCAAATCTGTTCCTGTTTGCCTTCTTTAAATAATAATAATGGCTCTCAATTGCTGACACTATGTAAGTGTCTTGTGTGTATGGCCCAATCGGATCAGAGAGTAGAGTCCTCATCCTGGCAATCACATGATTGCTTGGGATTTACAGCACGACCTGTACGTATAAGTACATGTACACGCATGTGCACACAGCTCACAGTCCCATGCTAAAATGAGCACAGTACTATGGAAGAAGAGTAAGAGAAGAGTTTTAGACAGGCTGAAACGCTTTTATCATACACTGAAGTCTACTAAGCAGCCAACACACAGAGTAATTCAACAGGTTCAGTTAGCCCGTATTTACTGAGTACTTAGTGTAGCCTGGTGATAAGAATGCTGTTTTCATTGATAAGCCCAATAGTGACATGAATAATGATTCAATTGACCATAAACTAACTTCTCATTTGCTGGCAGAACTGATTGAGCATTTTAAATAAAGATTAGACTTTATTAATCATTAGTAAATCTGTATTAATAATCTATTAATCTGTATTGACCCTTTAATGTTTACAAAAGAGGTAACTGAGACCCGGAGAAGATAAGGGACTCATCCCGAGTTATATAATAAGTTAATGTCAGAGCCAGGGCTAGAACTTAAGTTTTAATTCAAAAGCCTTGTGTTTCTTTATACACATCACACTGCTTCCCCTCTGCACATTCTCTAATATGTGTATGGATATTTCTCTTCTCATATAGTCAAATCATTTGGATGTAAGCTTTGTTTATGTTGGTAAGCGCTGTCAAATTTCTAAATCAGACATCAATCTCCAAATCACCAGAAACACATGTCCCTCTTGTTGCCTTTCTGCAGCTGCATGGAAACCAGCATCTTTACTATGTGCAGAAAAAAACACCACCTATTCCTGCTTCGTCCTCATCTCTCTCACTAACTCCTCTCACATACAGTAACACAGGCATGCAGACTCATTTTAATTGAGTTCATCCATTTCCACTGGCATGCAAGACTGGAAGAAGGCATTTCTCCTTTGGCTCTTTCCCCATGCCGCAATTTGCTAAACTACCAATCTAGAACAGAAGAGTAGAGTGATAAGAAGAGCAGTGCCTTGTTGTCAATCAAGCCACCATGCTAGCTGTCACTGGAAATTAAAAAGAAAGGAGACATGACCCATGCCCCTGAGAAACTTATAGACTGGCAGCAGTGACATAACAGACGAAACATGAGAAAAGTGTAAAATCAATTGTTAAATTAAGCAGGTAAAATACCAAGTTCTATTTTTTTTTTTTTTTATAGCAAGTTACCATATATTTAGGACACAAGCCCACAATAGTCCTTAAGGTGGTGGGACTATTCTCTATGGCATTTCTATACATGTCTTTCTCATTTATTCAGCTACAAGCCTTGTAACCATTCTGCTCCTTATAGCACTTCGAGCTGAATACTTGACCAAGCATAACGTTCCCATGCACTGAAGAAAATCTCTCAGATGAAAGGCAGATGAAACTCAATTTTCCCCGTGTGATTTCAATCCAATCAATGGCATTTTGGCGAACTGTACAGAAGTGCTCTAACCAAAGGAATGAAAAGTACCTTTTTAAACATTTGCATGGTGATCCATACCCTTGAGAGTGAGGTGCTCTCAGTCACACTATTTTCAGATAAAGAAACTGAAAAATGAGAAAGCTTGGTGCTTTGTTCAGGTTTGTACTCCTAGCCAGCCCCAAAGGAGCATGACTTGAAATTCAAGCTTGTGATCACTTCCTGTTAGAAGCATATTTTCTTTTGGATAAGGAAACATAGATAAGAGGGGTGGGGTGGGCAGGGAGCAGGAGGTCATGGGGAATAACCAACATCAAAGGAAGTGTGCAGACCTAAAACCTTATTCCCATGTTGATTTTTCGTCAGAGTTCTGTAGCTAGTTGGATCAGATCGTTATAGCACATAGCTCCTAAAACTAAGTATACAAGTTGGATTCCAGTTAAGTCTCTGTAATGTAGCCACAAACTGTGCTTTGAACCCAGGGGAGTTGTCAATGTAAGTAACTCCTAGTCTTTGGTCCTAAGGAAAAACTTGAATCACAAATTGAAAAAAGCTCTATCCATTCATTCTGATGGATGTTCTCTAGCATCAATCTTGTATATGAAGGATCTTGTGCTTTTTTTTCTTTTTTCCAATTCTAATGCTTTATGGCCAATATAGAGTGCACTAAGAGCCCTGTTGGCTCGCAGTGGTTAAGAGCTCAGGCTGCTAGCCAAAAGGTCAGCAGTTCAAATCCACCAGCCGCCCCTTGGAAACACTATGGGGCAGTTCTACTCTGCCTTATAAGGTCTCTATGAGTTGAAATCGACTTGACAGCAATGGGAGGAGTCCAGCACACAAGCACACATATAAATAAAATCTGTACTTCCAGATTTGTTTAGGAAAGTCTCTATGTACATTTTTTTCTGAGTACTTTCTTTTTGTTGCTTTTAACTTACAATTAAAAGTACATATTTTTGTCTTACACTTCAACACAGCATTATATCTGGGATTCAGACCTTTTGCTCTAAATCATAGCATGTCATAGATTAGATTAAAGAAAACAAGTCTTTCTCAAAAGCTCTAATATGATTTCCCTTTTACATACATATGGGAAACTCTGGTGGCATAGTGGTTAAGTGCTACGGCTGCTAACCGAAGGGTCAGCAGTTCAAATCTGCCAGGCGCTCCTTGGAAACTCTATGGGGCAGTTCTACTCTGTCCCGTAGACCCGCAGCACTGGGTTTGGTTTTGGTTGTGGATGGGTGAGGATGATGATTATCCATTTAAGGAAAAAAGTGTGAAGAAGGCACATATCTTTTTCCTAAGTCCCTTTTTTATAGTCAGATTTAATATTTTCTAGTTTACTGTTCCCAATAAGCTCCATCAAGGCATGGGCTATATCTTATATGTCTCCTATTGTTGTTATGCATACTACACTGATAACATAGTAAACATATCATAACCCAAAAACCCAGTGCCGTCAAGTCGATTCCGACTCACAGCGACCCTATAGGACAGAGTAGAACTGCCCAGTAGTTTCCAAGGAGTGCCTGGTGGATTCCAACTGCCGACCCTTTGGTTAGCAGTCGTAGCACTTAACCACTACGCCACCAGGGTTTCCAAACATATCATAAAGGTTTGTTAAAGAAAATTAAAGTATTTTATCTACAATTTGTTAATCTCTACTTTTTAAATCCATTTTATTCCCTTTTCCCAGCTGATAAAATAACAGCTTATTTTGAAATTGATACATTTTCACTCCCTCTATTATGAACTCTCTTGATTCTCAAATGGAAAGAGACAAGATAGTGAGTTGAGATTTTATCATGTAGAGGCAGGATACCAAACCAAACCAAACCCACTGCCGTCGAGTCATTCCGACTCACAGCGACCCTATAGGACAGAGCAGAGCTGCCACGTAGAGTTTCCAAGGAGCACCTGGCGGATTCGAACTGCCGCCCTTTTGGTTAGCAGCCGTAGCACTTAACCACTACGCCACCAGGGTTTCCACAGCATAGTGAAAACAGCTTTGACAACCAACAGACCTGCGCTTGAAATTCATCATGTAATTTTGAGCAAGTCATTTAATTCCTTTAACATTGATTTCCTCATCTGTAAAATGTGGAAAATCATACAGTTGTCAAAATGTAAGGCATCTTACCCAATGTTTAGTGTATCATAACTTCACAATAAAAATGATAATTGTTTTTGATGGTAGAGAACCTAAAATCAAAGTTGAAGCTAGTAGTAGATAGATTCCAAATACCTGCTAAATCCTAGATTCTAGCTGCTTTAATATTCAGTAGCATTTTCTGAAGTCGTTACTAGGAAGATACTTGATTTAGAATAGGATTTAATTATGTTTTATATGCTAGTTTGTTGAGTAGTTTCTGGGGTCTTAAAAGCTTACCAGAGGCCATCTAAGGCACAACTATTGGTTTCTACTCCTATGGAACAAAAGAGAAAGAAGGAAACCAAAGACTCAAAGAAGAAACTAGTCTACAGGAAAAAAATAGTCTACACGAACCACAGCCTCATCTACCCTAAGACCAGAAGAACTAGATGGTGCCTGGTTACTACTACCCATCAATCTAATCAGGGCCACAATAAATGGACGCTGATAGAAAGGGAGAAAAATATGGAATAGAACCTCAAGTTCCTAAAAAAAAAAAAAAACCTACTGGACTGGATGAGACTGGAAGACTGCCCAAAACTATTGCCCTGAGATACTCTTCAAACCTTGACCTGAAACTAACCCCTCAGGTCGCCTTGTAGCTAAATAACAAACTGGCTTACAAAAATAATGAATATTACCCATAAGTCTTGTGGAATATTACCCGTAAGTACTGTGCTCCTTTAGAAAATCACTTACATAAGACCAAACTGTCAACAATTACTTTAAAAGAAAGACCAAAATGTAAGGGAGCAGGGAAACTACATTAATGGAAACTGAACAACCAGAACAGAAATAAATGAGAATGTTCACACATTCTGAAGAATGTAAACAATGTCACTGAGCGACTTGTGTAGAAATTGTGGAATGGGAACCTAAACTGTTCTGTAAACCTTCACTGAAAACACAATACCATTTAAAAAAAAGAATGAGATTTAAGTGCTTTGTGTAGCAAATAAACAGGTCAGGGATGGCCTGAATCTGCTGCTGACCCTTAATCCGTGGTGAGAACTTTGGCCTTTACTTCAGATTCACACCCAGAGCTCTGAGGAGGCTCTGGAAATTCTAAATGTACCCTCAAAACTCGAAATTGCATTGAGAAATTTTGATTCTTTTCCCTTTGATAAAGAACACAGACTGATCTTCCCCCTCCCGCCCCCCCCCACCCCAAAGCTGTTGGAATAGAACAAGGTCAAAGGCTTAACATTCGCCATCAAATACAATGAAGTCGTCACACTTAGAAGTGAGACTGGCTAAACCAAAGCTAGTTTACATTGAAAAATTAATTTTTCAAACCTAAAAATAATTCCACACCCCCCAAAATTTGTGACAATTAAAATTTTGCATTGAAAATAACTTCTAAGATATGAAAATAAATCAATCTTTTTAATAAATGTGCTGAAATTTTATAGAAAAAGGTAATGAACTGATCACAACTTCTTAGATTTACTTCGTGTTGTTTGGCCCAATATGACAAGCAGGATAAATGCATACAGATGTTGCTAGATTAAATTTAAAATGTTCAAAGCAACATTATACAGCCTCTGTGAGAAGTATATTAGGAAGTATATTAGGAAGGTTAACCATCAATTTTCATTTTAATGTGTGCCCAAAATATTTCCAACAAGTTCCCAGGTGTGTCACTAAATGAAAAGAATAGGGGAAAAATGTATTTGTATTTAGTTTATTCAAGCAGCCCACGTAATACAGATTCCACAGTACACTTAGGGAGAGGCCAGCATAATTAACCATCATGCTCATATTCTGTAGATATTGGTTTAGCCTGGAGTTTTACTCTGGCTATATATATTCCAGCCAGGGAGTAATTTATAACCCAGAGTAATCAACCTTGATATTTCTTCTCTATTGGGCCAAGTCACAGAGATTTTCAAATTTAATGATTCCCAGAGGTCAGACAGTTTTGAATTTCCTGAGTGATTTTTACCCTTAGGAAAGACCCAAACAGACACACAGATGACATTTTTCAATGTGCAGTTCTTACAAATGTAACTTAGAACCGAGATGGTTATTAACAAGTAATTCCATGTTAAATATGATCCAGATCATACTCTGAATTCTGAGATACAGCACTGTTCTCTCTTCAGATTACAAAATGCCCTCATAGCATTTTGCTTAAGCAAATTTCATGGTCCAAAATTGAGGAGTATACTTTATCATCACAAGGACCTTTCAGCAAGGTGGCCAGGGCAAATTTGGGTAGCCCGAAATTCAACAAATGATTGCCCACTCTGAATAATTTAGACTCCCAATTTACTTTCCCTCATAAATCTGGATTGGCTATCTAGACCGGTCACTTCACAGTCTAGTTTATTATATTCACACTCCGCTTCAGCTAAGTAGATTTTGATTTTCAGTACTGATAAGCTGTTGGAGATCATAGACTTTCTTTCAGAAGGGAAGGCATTACTGTACCAGATATCTTAATATGGATTATGCTTGCTTTTGATAACAAAACAGTGCTTCTTTCTCAGTGAGAACGTCCTAGGTCAAATTGCTGAACTGCCTTTTGTTTGACCCAATTAGTTTTCTGAAATATTAAAATATCAGTACCATCACATTTCAACCCTAAGTCCCTTAGAAGAAAGAGTTTACTGGTGCCTTCATAGTAGAACAGTTTCTTCTTTTTGATTACGGGGAGGGGGCAAAACAAACAAACAAAAATCCCAGATACACATCCAAAAGAATCGAAAGCAGAACACAAGCAGAAACCTGCACACCAATGTCCATTGCAGCACTAGTCACAATAGCCAAAAAGTGGAAGCAAGCGAAATGTTCACCCACAGATGAATGGATAAACAGAATGTGGTACATATATACAAGGGAATATGGCTCAGCCATAAAGAGAAATAAAGTCCTGGTACATGCTGTGGTACAGATGGACCTTAATAACATTATGCCAAGTGAAATAAGTCAGTCACAAAAAGGACAATTATTGTATGATTTCACTTATATGAGGTAAAAATATTTATAGAGATCAAAGCTTATTAGATGTCACTAGGAGTGAGAGGGAGAGGAGAAAAGGGAGTCATTGCTTATGGGGCACTGAAATTTCTGTTAATGGTGGTGGAATAATTTGGAAAAGGATAGTGGCAGTGGTTGCACAACATGATTAATGTAATCAATGTCAGTGAATTATACATAAAAAATTGCTGAATTGGTAAATGCTTTATTTGATATATGTATTTACCACAATAATAATTAAAAAAAAGATTCTAATCAAAACTGGACCCAAGAATATTGTGAGAAGAGAGAAGCAGGGTGCTATTATTATTATGAAAATGTGGGGGAAAAGGTAAAAGAAATATGACTTGACTTTAGAAAATAAAATAGGAAAACAGATTTTAAAAAACCCTGCAAGTCCCTACCACCCACCAAAGAAAAAAAAAAAAACGTTAGAAACTTCTGAATGATTTCTACACTTACAAATTCAAACCACGCAGGTAAATTGGGCAAAATAGTAAAGAGCACTGTGCTTACTGAGGAAAACTTTGTTTATTGAACCTGGGTTATATTCTTCCTCTATCTACACTGAATGAATTAATTGGATAAACATTTAATTTTCCACTTTGAAATACACATATAAACAACTTCATATCTTGGAGAACTTCAGAGTTTTTATTGTAAAAATGTATCCAACTATGTATATGATAGTGCTTAAAGACAATGCCAGTGTTCTGCTTTGGACTCTTTACAAGTGTGTATAGGACATATTTGTGATGTTCTAATGTGCACAATATATGTCAAATTGCCAAATGTGCATTAGTCTTGACAATTTCGGCTTTTCTGGAAAAAAAGAAATTTTTGAACTTTTTATGGCCAGCTAGAATAGAATACGATGTTTCTGTAGTTTGAAGCCACTGTCTCACTACTTTTGTCACCTTGTAATCAGTGTGTCTTTATTGTATCCATTGATGTGAAATTAGTAACAAATATTAAGAAAACATTTCATTTTGCAGTTTTGGAATCAAATGGCTTTTCCTTCTCATAACCTAATGTGGTGACAATATTTAGCTGTCAAAACACATCTGATAAATAACAAATCAGTCAATTTTCCGGATGTCATTCATTTTCCAGCTCATCACATGCTCTGATACTGACACTTCAAAATAGAGAAGACATCCAGGATAACAATTTTTCTAGTTTTAAAGAAAAAATTCAAGGGTCACCTTGTGTCACCTAAAAAAAAGATTAAATACCCCAAACACAGTAAATCATTATCATTATTGTCATCTTATAACTAACTTGTAAGAATTATTTTATAGTATAAAAATATCATTAGCTTATAAGAAATACCCTGTCACAGTAGCTTATGAGAAACGCCTGAATCTGATTTGCCAACTAAAGCTGAAAATGATTTTATCTAAGTAATTATAATTAGAATAATACCAAAGCCTTTCTCCTGTTGCTAAGAATGTGCAGAAACCTTGCTAATGTCTGACATAAATTTTTGTGATATTGGGCAAAAGCTTTTGGAGGAAACAGATATATTGTCAAGAAGAGAGGAAGGAATTGAGGGCTTTTTGACTTGGTGGCAGAAATTTGCATGTATTTTAGGTACTCTGTGAGGTGGTAATTACGCCTTCTGAGATGTAACTGAACCTGAATTAGTAGCCCTGGCTCATGCTCTGGATGCAAGCCATGCTTTCACATAACACACTTATAGATCATGGCCAATGATTTAAACTCTGTTTTCCAAACTTGAACATTAGAATTAGTGAAGTTCCTGACTCATACCCAAGTCCCCGGAGTTTATACAGACTTGATTTTGGTTAATCTCCTGCCCTTCTTGTTATTTCTCAGGATCTCTCTCTGCATCTTAATTCCTGGCTAATTCTTGCAGCTGTTACTGCAAATGAAAGTGATACCTTTGAATCACATCCTCGCCTCCTATTTGTCCTCTGCTGGCTGTACCAAGAGACCCCACTTTAATTTTCATATCCCAGATAGCATGTGCTTATATGATAAATATTAGTAGTAGTCAAGCCACAAACTACTGCATTTTCTTTGTGATTTGCATACCACGAATTACTGTATTTAGCTTCCCTGTATTCTATCTTTAACTTCTCAGCCCCATATGCCTGTTTTGGCCAGGAAGGTACTTTGGAAACTTTTTTCTCAAGTCTGGAATCTCACAGGCCTCAAGATTTCCTGAATACTCTCTCTTATCTTGTGTCTTGACCAAACTGCTGCCCTGGCACTAAATGCAGCATATATACATCCGGTATACGGTTAGGTCTGTGTTAGGGCTGCATTACAGCACTTAGTGAGTATTGATTTGCATTTTGGGATGTTTTCTATGGGCATAGCAGGAATAACTCTCTCCTATTCTTGCAAGGAAACAGTAATAAGGCCGAACAAACCACGGCTTGCTACATTATCAGAGCCCTTGGGAGAAGCCCTGAAGTGTGTCCCTGTTATCGAGATGTTCTTGAGTGATTTCAAAATGACATCTTTTAACATTTCCCAATAAATAATGCATGTCCTTTATGCCTCAAGCCTTGTTAGGCAGCAGAAAGAAGTGAAATGAGCACTGAATGAGGCATTGAGAGGCTTGGATTCGAGTCTTGTCTCTGTCACATGTCCACCGAAGGAACTGGCCCAGTCACTTCGACTTTCTGGGCCTCAGTTTTCCCAACTGTAACATACAAACTGCCAACCTACTGCACTTCCCAAAGCATAAGTCTCAGGTGTTTGCCATTGCTCCCATGAGTGATAGGGTCTGAATCTGTTTCTGACCAAGTCTTATTCTCTGACTATGGACCTGAAGACTGATTCTTGAGACTGATGGCTTAGGAGGAAAGCTTTTGGGAGATCACTGTAATGCGTAAGGGAAAAAGGATCACTATGGCCCCTCTTCTCAGGATTGGGTGGGGGTCAGGAGAAGGAGTTAAATTCCCTTTCTGCATTTGGGCATTTGATAATAGGTGCCAAAAATATCTACGAGAAGAAGGCAGAAAGTGTATTTTTCCCCCCTTTATTTAAATTACCTGGTACAAAGGGGAGATAATTGAGTTTATCCACTCCTAAGGGTCTCTAGATGAAAATTAAGTGAGCTTTTTGGAGAAATCAACCCTTCACTTTGTGTTTATTCACCTTTACAATATTCAACACCATTTTACATTGTCCCCAACAGAACAGATACACTACCATTTCCTGTTTCACAGTAATATTACCGCAAACATGGAGCACGGTGGGGCAGTACATGTGTTCATAAGTGCAAAGCACATACACATTTTCTATAATTAAAAAAAAAATACCCTCCTCCAACACAAGATTCTTGGAGAATGGCTTTTATGTTATCCAGATAGTTGTTATCGTGGCTGGTGGAGCCTTTCCCTGAGCTGAAGAACTTTAATCCCTTTGTAAGATCCATGTCTTTCCCTTCATACCTGAAATGTATAGCAGCTGGAGAAAAAAGATGCCCCTTGATGAATGACCCAAAACTCTCTAACAAATGTTGCTTTGGTAATGAAATAAAATAATAACTTTTTCTTCCCTGGGAAGATTAGAGCAGTATAAAAAGAAGTTCAAGCACACCACTGTTGACAGCAGAGAAAGAAGCAGGCAAGTTATTTAGGATTTAATTCTGAGTCATGTTGCACCACATCCCTTCTAATTCTCACTCCCACCCCAAATGAAAATCCATCCTTTTCCTTCTTTTAATTGGGAATGCAGCCCCTACTAGTTACGTGCCATTGATTACCTGATTGTTTGGTTTAAAGTCAGAAGGCACCTTCCTAAACATCTCTTTGAATATAGGAAAGAAACAACATGCAAACCAGGAAACAATTTCACTTGCATTTTGTCCAAATAAGTCAATTATAAGTGTATAAAAATGTAAATTTAATCCAAAATCCTTCGGTCCATTGTTTATTTTTAATGTACCGATTATTTCTTTTGATGGATACAGTTTATCTAAGAAAAACTGAGCATCTGTGTCTGTTGTCTTATTTCGCCTTTCTCTCTCTCATTAGTAACATGTTTTTGTTTTTCTTTTAGACTGCTTTTTTTTTTGAGCTGAATCTCTACAGCTACCATTAATTACAATGAATCACTTTTACAGTGAAAATATACAACTTATACTAGCCGATAT
The DNA here is from genome assembly GCF_024166365.1 of Elephas maximus indicus. NCBI lineage: Eukaryota > Metazoa > Chordata > Mammalia > Proboscidea > Elephantidae > Elephas > Elephas maximus. The sequence goes on from NC_064846.1 coordinate 88,263,158, forward strand.
GAGCATGTATTCATGTTTGTAAAGGTCCTGAAACATTATAGCGCTCTTATTTTTCTAATCATAGCTAATTTTGGAAAGGATAAAATACACAATTTGAACTTCTCTAATCCTTCTGCAGATAAAATATCATCCCCAAAGAGTTATAACAAGAAGAGTAAATAAAAATAATTCTGCCCATCCATGCAAGTAACTCTACTTATGCAGATTTGGTTAAATTACAAATATTCACAGGGCTATTTTATTCAAAATCAACTGAGCTAAATACATTTTGATAGCAGTTATGAAAGAGCTCTCCATTTCAAACTTACATTTCCCCAAGTTCAAAGTTACTTCCCCCCTCCCACCTCAGGCAGCCAACCATATAATTATTTTGCTTGTGCAAATACCAAGGAAATGACATGTGAAGATGGTCCAGGTTTATTATATCTATTACCATCCTTAGATCTGACAGGTTACCCAGAGCCTGGTGTGAAGAGGCCAATTCTAGATATCAAGGGTGAAAGGAAAGATGAGAGCTAATCATGCATTAAAAAAACTGAAGCCTACCGTTTTGGTTTCTTTCTGTTTTCTCCAGAGATCTCCAAAAAATTCATGCGACAGCCACTCCAACAAAGATGCTACTGATCTGTGCATCAATTCTGGCTCCCTGTTCCGAGAACAACTAATCCAACCCTCCTCCGCTGCCAAAAAAAAAGAAAAAAGAAAGAGAAAAGGGAAGGAGGTTGAGTGAGAGAGAGAGAGAGAAGAAAGAGTACAAAGAAAATCAAATAAAAGAAAGCCTAAAGAAAAATGAAGACAGCCAAAGGCAAAAAATAAATAAATAAAATTCTCAGCATTATCTAACCACTACCATGTTGGAAAGCGTGGTAGCGAGATGTCAGAGTAAAATTTGCCAGCCACTCTGTGCACACTGAACATTTCCGTTTTCTAGGGGGCAGCTTACGTGTTTCGCTCTCTCTCTGTCTCTCTCTGATTAATGATGCAGGGCAATGCTATGGGTTGTACATAGAGGCTGCAAAGCTTCACACTTAGCAAAAGAAATTCTCCTTTCTATTTATAGGGCCACAGTTCATTGTCTTCCAATCCTGTGGTTGCACTCAGCTTTGAGTTTGTGATAACATACAGCCTATTTGTTTATGGAGCTCTTTGCTGAAGCTAGATGCCCTCTGGCCCCTTCCATAAATAGTGGATTACTGCAATCTTCACTGGAATCCTTTCTCACAGCCCCTCAATTATTGCGTGTGAGCACCAAAATGGACACTTCTCTAAGGATGTCCCTTAAGTAGCTCCCCAAAAGAGAGAGGTCAGGGTGAAAATGATCTCATCCTAGAACATTCTTGGGTTAAAAACCTTTAATTCATGACATTTAAATAAATACCACCCCTAAAGAGAAATTTGGAGCTAGTAAACCCATCTCCCACTACCTATACACCCACTCCCCCTTCCCCTCAGTGTTTCTGTAACCAGGAAGTGCATTTCTCCACCCCCCCCCGCCCCCAGCAGTGGTTACGGAGAATTGGGCAAAAAGAGGTTGATTTCCTGTGGCCCAGGCTCATAGCCAGAGTGTCTTGAAGATTATGTCCCTAGGCATCCCACAGTCCAGTGCCACTCTGTATGAGGCTACTAACATCCTACCACCATCACCACGGGAAGATGAACAGGAAGCAGCTGGGAGTAATACCCAAGCTTTGAGTAGTACCTCTAGATCAGAGCAAGGAAATGGTTTTGTTCCCATTTTACAGTAGAGAAAACAGACTCAGAGATGTTACATAACTTTCTCCAAGTAACATAGCTTCCATAGTCAAGAAAAGCTGAGCATCGATTTGGAATTTTCAAATTAAGGAGATTTGAAACCATAGAATATCATTGCCGACTCTCAGGCTATAGTGATACCTGTTGGTAAAGCATCATATTGCAACCTAATTCTATTAATCATAAATACACAGACAAATGAACTTATAGATGCAAATTCAGGAAATTCACAGGGCTGAAAGAAAAATCCCTACAGTCTTACCCTAATGGGGTAATGGCATAAGGGAGATTCCATATTTGAGGAGCTCCCACATAGTCTTAAATGGACTGTAAAATACCCCTCAGTTCCACAATTTTAAGTGGTCACAGGGTAAGCCAACTGCTGGACTCCTTCCTTCCTTGCCAAAGTTTTTAGCTTTATGTGATGGCTGTATCTTTTGTTTTTCTTTGATAAAGAAGATCTGATTTCATCATGGAAAGTGATGGGAAAACAGAAGCCACTTTACAGAAATTCACTGAATCCTCGAAGAAAGTAGAGGGGAATGGGTAGAGAGTTGTTTCTACCTTTAACAATGACCCAGCAGCCAATTCAAACAGCTGGTTTCCTAAAGCCCATGCTCATTTGTAAAACCAATATACCAAAACCAAACCAAACCCACTGCCATGGAGTCAATTCCAACTCATATGACCCTATAGAACAGAGTAGAACTGTCCCATAGGGTTTCCAAAGAGTGCCTGGTGGATTTGAACTGCCAACCTTTTTGGTTAGCAGCCATAGCTCTTAACCACTGTGCCACTAGGGTTTCCAAAATAGGTATAGTGAAGTTTAATTTGTTAACTGAATTTTCATTCTTTATCCAGAGACAATAAGGAGCCCTGAAGGCACAAGTGTTAAGTACTGGGCTGTTAACCAAAAGGTCAGTGGTTCAAACCCACCAGTAGTTCCACAGGAGAAAGATGTGGCAGTCTGCCTCCATAAAGATTTACAGCCTTGGAAACCCTGTGGGGCAGTTCTGCTTTGTCGATAGGGTTGCTATGAATCGGAATCAACTCAGTGGCAATGGGTTTGGTTTGGTTTCTTGGTTTGGCAGCACGATGGTTGAGCACTTGGCTGCTAAGCAAAAGGTCAGTGGTTTGAATCCACCAGTGGCTCTGTGGGAGGAAAGACCTGGTGATCTGCTCTCGTAAAGATTACAGCCTAGGAAACCCTAATTTTTTTTTTTATGAGTTGAAATCGACTATACAGCACACAGCAACAACGTCTAGAAAATAAAGATAAATGGTCCATAACACAATGTCCAAAAATAAGAAATAAAGGTGTCATCATGTGTTGGGGCAAATTTGGGGCCTGAAGCTTCAAGAGGGCATAATTTTTTATTTGAAAATGTCCAAAGAGCATTATACTACAAGTCACAGTGTAAATGCAAATGAACACTGGATTTCCCAACCAAAAATAGTACTCTAGTTAAGGGAATAAAAATGTGCTATTTGGATAAACATGCCCAGGCAAGAATCCAAGCCAGGAGTGGTTTCATTGTTATTGATTTCAATGTCCCTATAATTAGCTGTAAGCTGTTAGTAAGGGTATCTATTGTACTAGACCTTTGGGCATAAGGCATTCAGCTGAAGCTCACAAAGGTAACTTTATACAGCCTGTATTTATGCATGGCCCTGTGGACAAGGCCGTACAGAGAAAGCAACAATTTTATCCATAGACAGACAATTGTTATGCTCCTTAAAAGCCCACTCACATCCCTGCCATCAAGCCTGAAAAGTCACTATTTCAGGTTTGTTTCTTTGAATTCTTTCCCCTCTGTGTCATTTTTGCAGAAGCAAACTCTGTTGGGAAGGGAAATATGTATAGCCTCATATTCCTTGCCTAATGTAAGTTTATCAGTTAAATCTACTCTCAGTAGAGATTCTGGCAATGTCAAGACAATTGAAAGAAATGCTGAAGAGGAATGGGAAGGGTATGGGGAAGTACCCATTAAACAATTTTGCCTTGAGCCAAACCTGCTGAACACATTAGAGACTCATGGAGTGTTAGATACAGTGGGATTCTTAGATATCCTCCTAGATTGACAGTGTCTGCAACAATGGTCTCAAACATAGCAACGATTGTGAGGATCTTACAGGACCAGGCAACATTTTGTTCTGTTATATATAAGGTCTCCTAAGTCAGAGTCAACTTGACCATACCTAACAACAAGATATCTTCCTGGGCATGGATTTTTACTGATGGGCCAGCATGAACTTCAGAAGGTCCTTGAATCCCTGAAAGCATTTCATAAAAAATTCCTACGTGCACTCATATGTGCATTTTTTCTAGGGAGAAGGGCCATAGCATTAATCAGATTCTTGAAGGGATCTGGGGCCAAATAACCAATGGACTAATGAGAATTGCCACTTCAAACTGCCTGCTATGAGGAAGTGCAACCTGGCAGGAAGTGCCCAGCAGTGAGGGTTTTCAGATAGTAATCCCCAAATGGTTACAAACCACTGATCTGACAAACTTCCTCATTTACAGGTGAGGAAATTGAAATCAGAGAGTTATAAATCTTCTCCAATATGACATAGTTAATCAGAGTGAGCTCAATAAAAATTATTGAGTCTAATAAGAAATGGCTTCTATTATCCTCTTATATTTTCCTTGATATTTTCTTCCTGAGGTCACTGTGGATGTTAAAGAGGGTACTGAGAGTGTATTAGCTACAGGCTTATCATAGTATTTTCGTGTCTGAGTGATGGCAGGAGAAGACATGTGGTATAAAGGGAAAGCAAATGTTGACTACTAGGGTTGTATTTGTGATGTTTGATGTAGTGTTAAAGCAGAAATTCTTTAGCGTAGAGAACCCCTGACACTGTACAAAAAAAATATTTGAGTGTGTATTTGTGTGTGTGCGTGTGCTCGTGTGTTTTCCTGTGTGCATACTGTACTAGGAAATGATCCCATAGATAGCATAAGCTTCTTAAAGGAGTCAGTGACCCAAAGGACGTTAGAAACCACTAACCTCATTTTTCAGTTAAGGAAACAAAGGTCCCAAAAGGAGAAGAGACTTGCTTATGTTCTCATAGAACCCAATCTCTTAACTTTAGTTCAGTGTTATTTACACTGCTCCAAGCAGGCTCTTTCTCAACTACCTTATCTCTCTAAATGAAATGCATTTGACCCTTCCCTTATTTAATATGTCTGTGGTAAAAACCTAGTCAGATGTATTTAAGATGGGGAATGCTATAGACTAAATACAGAAAAGGCTTTTTAAATGAGTGCAAGGAAATTTTCTGAGCCTTAAATCATTAAACTAAAGCATTTTCAAATGCCTCTAGCCACTGTGTTTAGGGTAAGAGTTTGACCCTATATAGGTTAGGTTTATAAACAAAAAAAAATACATTCTACTTAATTTAGATGGAAAGAAATTTATTAAGGATTATTAGGTAACTCACCAAATCTCTAGGAGAGACAAAGAAACAGGGTTAGACATCACACAACTAGGGACACTTCAGCCAAGAGTAATGCCCAATCACACCATGAAATTATTCTAGCAGAAACACTATTATGGGCACCACCCACCACTCAGTACCTATGACATTAGGGATTGGATATGACACTCTGCCTAGCTTCTCTACAAGAACCAGATGCCTCTGTCAAAATGCTTCCCAGAAGATCCAACCTCCCTCTACAGCCACATATTCATATTGCTTTTTTCTACTTCCGAATCTCACAAAGGCTTATTTACTTGGATAAACTTGAGTCACATGCCTGTACTCCAGATGCAAAAATTATTAATGGATTGTATAAAACATAAATGCAAACATTAAAAATATATAAATATTAATACATAAAATAAATGTAGATTTTAACTTTCTAGACTTAGTAGTACAAGAAATCAACCTGAAAAGGGGTTGAAATGGAAGGGAAGATTGGTAACTCTTAAAATCCAATATAGGAAAGACTAGGGTTGGGGGAAGTGTAAGAAAATCACTCAAGGAACAATTTAAAGTCAAAACTGACTTGTTGAGACCCTTGGAGGCTCCTAAGCCATCTAATTCCATAATGAATTAGCCTGATACAAAACTCTTTGAACTGTCAGTTTAAACCAAATAGGATTAAGAAGGCAAATACTCAAAAAGTAAAATACACTCAAGTCATGTCTGCAATCTTCAAAAAATGAAATGCCTGTTGTTCTAGGGATTGTCTACACCTTTGCATGTCCCCATAGAGAACTGACTATATCAGGAGTTTGGGGGAGATAAGAGATGGGACCTTGCCAGCTCAGAAATGCCTGGTCCTGGCTCAAGGGCACAGTGAGGTGAAACAGGATTAATGATAGAGGAAATGGAATGGGAATAGATAATTGGGTTACAGGTATAGAGAGCATACAAAGAGGCTGATAATTTAGGAGAAAGGAAGACGGGAAGATGGAGTGAAGGTGGAAGTGGTGAGCAGATCATTTTGAATCAGAGTGAAGCACAAGAAGCAACATTCTCTGTGAATGTGCTGAACTGTGGAAGGAAACAGGCTGTCTTAGAGGACCTAGGAGGGAAGCTGGTTAGTGGCCACAGTATGTTAGTTTTCCTGTCCTGCATCTTACCTCTGACTTAAAGGGACAGATTTAGGTAGATTATGAGTATGCTTTTATATTCCGAGATCTGTGGAGGTGAAGTCTTTTATAGGTGTAAAAAAACTCACTGCTGTTGAGTCGATTCTGACTCATAGCGACTCCGTAAGACAGGGTAGTAATGTCCCATAGGGTTTCCAAGTAGTGGCTGGTGGATTCGAACTGTAGACCTTTTGGTTAGCAGCTGCAGCTCTTAACCACTGCACCATCAGGGCTCCTCAAAGATTAAAACCCATTGCCATCGAGTCGATTCTGACTCATAGTGATCCTATAGGACAGAGTAGAACTGCCCCATAGGGTTTCCAAGGAGCAGCTGATAGATTTGAACTGCTAACCTTTCGGTCAGCAGTCGAGCTCTTAACCACTCTGCCACCAGGGCTCCCAGTTTTTTTGTTTTGTTTTATTTTTAAATAGGTGTAGTCTCCATATATCATTTATATGCAGGCGAAAACCAAGAATTATCAAGAGACAATAACTTTTCCTTGGCTCAGAGAACTGGGTAAAATTGGGTTCATCACGCCTTTCTAGTCTCAAGGGTTTACTGAAGTTGTTTTTGGTTTGGAAACAGGAAGTTTATTTAAAACTATCTATCAGAGTAGAATATACACACAAATTTGCCATTTGTATTTCTTCTTAATTAGGCTGTGCAGGTTTCAGATGCCACAATGCCAGTCTCCATCTTTGCACTCTGGAATATGGAGATGTTTTGAGCCCACTTTCCCAGTTGTTTTGCTGAGGAAGTTACACTCAGCAGCAGATGATTTATTTAACCTTGACATGGTTTCTAACTTATGTTAGAACAAAGGTATTTCAAAGAATTTATCAATTTTTATATGTATTTTTGTTTACTATCACCTTTAACTTTATCATTTCTTCCATTTGCTTTATCTACTAGACATTTAAGAGCAGGTTTCAGAGTCTCTTCTGACATCCATTTTGGTCTTCTCTTTCTTTCCTGTCTTTTTAACGACCTCTTGCTTTCTTCCAGAGCCCTGGTGGCACAATGGTTAAGAACTTGGCAGCTAACCAAAAAGTCAGCAGTTCGAATCCACCAGCCTCTCCTTGAAAACCCTATAAGGCAGTTCTACTCTGCCCTGTAGGGTCACTATGAGTCGTAAAAGACTCAATGACAATGGGTTTGGTTTGGTACATGTTGCTTTCTTCATGTATGATGTCCTTGATATCATTCTAAACTAGTCTGGTCTTCTGTCATTAGTGTTCAACCCATCAAATCTATTCTTGAGATGTTCTATAAATTCTGGTGCGTTATACTCAAGGTCATACTTTGGCTCTCATGGACTTGTCCTAATTTTCTTCAGCTTCAAATTGAACTTGCATATGACCAATTGATGGTCTGCTCTGCAGTCAGCTCCAGACCTTGTTCTGACTGATGACACTGAGCTTTTCCATCACCTGTTTCCACAGAGGTAGTCTATTTGAGAGCTGAACAGAAGATTTCAAAGGGTAGCTCAAGAAGACAAAGTATTGTAATTACATGTGCAAAGACCTCGAGTTGGAAAACCAAAAGGAAAGAACACGCTTGGCATTTCTCAAATTGAAAGAATTGAAGAATAAATTCAAACTTCGAGTTGCAATATGGAAGGATTCTACAGGGAAAATACTGAACAAAGCAGGAAGGATAAAAAGAAGCCTATATTCAAATGTTTCAGGAGGTAGCATGTGATCAGCAACGAATGGTACTGAAAGAAGAGGTCCAAGGGGCACTGAAGGCATTGGTGAAAAACAAGGCTCCAGGAATTCAGAGAATACCAGTTGAGATGTTTCAACAAATGAATGCAGCACTGGAAGTGTTCACTCATCTAAGCCAAGAAATTTGGAAGACAGCTACCTGGGCAACCAACTAGAAGATATCCATATTTACACCTATTCCAAAGACAGGTGATTCAACCAAATGTGCAAATTATCAAACAATATTATTAATATTACAAGCAAGTAAAATTTTGCTGAGGATCATTCAAAAATGGCTGCAGCAGTACAATAACAGGGAACAGCCAGAAATTCAAGCTGGGGAGGCAGGGCCAAGATGGCAGAATAGCAGATGCTACACATCGTCCCTCTTACAACAAACACCTGAAAAAATGAGTGAATTAATTATATAGGACAATCCAGGAACCCTAATCACCAAAGACAAAGCTGAAGAATTGGACTGAGCAGCAGGTGAAAGGAGGGACAATTCAAAAGCAGGAGAGAAGTAAAGATCGCAAGATCATCAATGCCCTGCTAGCTCAGTCTGCTCCGTAAGCATGGGCTGAGGCAAACCACAACATCCAAAGACGAGCCCCATCACATCAGGTGCAGCCAAGTAGCAACAAGTGTGCACGCACCTCCAGAACCAAGTAGGAACAACACCAGACCTGCAGAAGTCACATGCAGGCCTCTAACCTACCACACAGAGGCAAAATAATCTTGCCCTCTCCCAGGTTTTCGCAGCAAAGTGCTTCCTTCCCTTCACCCACACCCACCCAGCTCTGCTTCACACCAGTCCAGCATTATTTTACAACTACCACACCCCCTACGCCAGGAACTCAGGGCTCTTTGTACCCACACCAGTTTCACAGCATTAAAAAATACCAAGTCCCCTAAGCCAGGAACTCAGGGTGGGTTAGGAGGCCCTGCCCCTTAGTGAAGCCATTGGCATAAGGGGTCCAAGGACTTGCAGCACCTTCCACCCCTGCCTATACCTGTATGGGCCGATTCATTGCCTCATGTCATCATTAGCATAAAACACTAGGGCATACACCTGAACCCCATATTCAACTGCAGCAGCCAAGGGGAGATTGCAGATTCGTGACATTTGACACCTCCCTGCCCCTTAAACAGGGGCCTCACCCTCACTCCCCACTCCCCTGGGCCCTGAGGGTTGGTAGTACCAACCACTCCACCTAGCCACCACGACATGGTCTGAGAATAAGTGATGCCTCACGGTCCCTCCAGCCAAAAGCACAGTGCCCCAGGACTAGCTGCAATACCCCCCAAATCAACATTCTAAGGGACAGGAACATGCCCTCCACAAAGGCACCCAGAACCAGTCATAATCCCCCTGCCTTGCTCCACACATAGACCCTACTGCAGCCAGTTACCTATCCCTGCTCTGAAAATATCTATGCAGCCCTGCTGATCTAGGACTGTAGGTGAGAATTTGCACCACACACTGGGTGACTGACAACCTGGACACTTGAGCAACACCCCCACAAGGAGAGTGAACACATTCCTGAGCTCACACACCTAGTAGCTGCTCTGACTCCCTGGAGAAAGGATGTGAGGGCTTCAAAAATACCAATAACCAAAGTAGCACACACGACCAGTCTACTTGAGCAAAACAAAACAAAACAAAAAAGTTAGGACAGAGTAAAAAAATATACAATAAATAAATACAATAACTTATTGATGCCTTGGAGAAAACAGTCAATACCAACTCACATAAAGAAGCAGGTCAAGATGGCTCCAGCAAGCAACCAAAATAAAGAACCAGGAAACCTACCAGAGTAAGAAAAGGTAATGGAACTACCTGAGAAAAAATTCAAAAGACTAATATACAGAGCTCTCCAAGAGATCAGGAAGGAGATCAGGCAAAGCTCAGACCAAGCCAAGGAACACACAGACAAAGCAATAGAGGAATTCAGGAAAACAATACAAGAACAAAATGACAAAATTAACAGGCCAATAGAAACCACACAGAGACAGCAACTAGAAATCCGAAAGATTAACAGCAATATTTCAGAATTAGACAATAGAAGGTCATAGGAGCAGAATTGAGGCAATGGAAGTCAGAATTCATGAGATTGAAGATAAAGCCCTTGACACCAACTTACATTTGAGGAAATATCAGAAAAAAAGAATTTAAAAAAATGTAGAAAACATAAGAATTACATGGGACCTTATCAAGAGAAAAAACCTAGGAGTGGTCAGGCTATCAGAACAGGGGAAGATAACAGAAAACACAGAGAGATTTGTTGACGATTTGCTGGCAGAAAATTTCCCTGATATCATGAAAGATGAGAAGATATCTATCCAAGAAGTTCAACAAACTCTGTACAAGGCAGACCCCAAAGAAAGTCACCAAGACATATCATAATCAAACTTGCCAAGACCAAAGACAAAGACAGAATCTTGAGAGTGGCTAGGGATAAACAAAAAGCCTTTTACAAAGCAGAACCAATAAGAATAACCTCTGATTACTCAGCAGGCAAGAAGGCAATAGGATGACATATATAAAGCCTTGAAGGAAAAAAAATTACCAGCCCAGAAATATATATCCAAAAAAAACTGTCTCTCAAATACAATGGTGAAATTAGGTCATTTCCAGATAAATGGAAATTAAGGGAATTTGTAAAAACTAAACCAAAATTAGAAGAAATATTAAACAGAGTCCTTTGGGTAGAGAACCAACAATTTCAGACAACAATCCAAGACTAGAACACAGGACAGATCAAGCAGTTATCCACCCAGATAGGGAATTCACAAAAACAAATTAAACCAAAAGACTGAAAATATAAACCAGAGACATCAATATGTAAACAATGACAATGCCAAAACAAAAAAGAGGGAATAAACAGGGTAGTCATAGAACTTCCATACGGAGAGGAAGTTAAGGTGATATCATGAAATAAAAGATTGGTTTAAATGTAGAAAAATAAAGGTAAATTTCAAGGTAACCACAAAGGAAGCTAACAAACCTACCCACCAAAATTAAGAAGAGAACATAAATACACTGCAAACACAAGATCAACAATAATGAAAGAGGTGAAAAAATGCATAAAAAGAACTCAGCACAGAAAATTAAGTGGAACAAACAAACCATCAACACCACAAAAAAAAAAAAAAACCTCGAAATGACAGCAGTAAACTCATACCTATCAATAATTACACTGAATGTAAATGGCCTAAATGCACAATAAAGAGACAGAGAGTGGCAGAATGGATTAAAAAACACGATCTATCTGTATGCTGGCGTAGTGGTTAAGTGCTATGGCTGCCAATCAAAGGGTAAGCTGTTCAAATCCACCAGGAACTCCTCGGAAACTCTATGGGGCAGTTCTACCCTGTCCTATAGGGTCGCTATGAGTCAGAATCAACTCGATAGGACTGGGTTTGGTTTTGGTTTTATCTATATGCTGCCTACAAGAGACACACCTTAGACACAAAGACATAAACAAACTAAAACTGAAAGGACAGAAAAAATATATATGAAGCAAACAACAACCAAAAAAGAGCAGAAGTGGCAATATTAACCTATGACCAAATAGACTTTAAAGCAAAATCCACCCAAAGGATAAGGAAGAACACTATATAATGATTAAAGGTCAATACACCAGGACAACATAGCCATAATAAATATATAAACACCCAATGACAGGGCTCCAAAAAACAAAACAAACTCTAATAGCACTGAAAAGAGACATAGACAGCTCCACAATTGTAGGGGACTTCAACACAATACTTTTGGTGAAGAACAGAACATCTAGAAAAAAACTCAATAAAGATACGGAAGGTATAAATGCCACAATCAATCAACTTGACCTCAAAGACATATACGAAGCACTCCACCCAACAACAGCAAAGTATACATTCTTTTCCAGTGCACATGGAACATTCTCCAGAATAGACTGTATATTAGACCATAAAGTAAGCCTTAACAGAATCCAAAACATCCAAATATTACAAAGTATCTTTTCTGACCATAAAACCTTAAAAGTAGAAATCAATGACAGAAAAAGCAGGAAAAAAAATCAAACACCATGGAAACTGAACAACACCTTACTTAAAAACTACTGGGTTGTAGAAGAAATCAAGGATGGAATAAAAAAAAAACATAGAATCAAATGAGAATGAAAACACATCTTTCCAAAACCTTTGGGACACAGCAAAAGCAGCGCTTAGAGGTCAATTTATAGCAATAAATGCACAATCCAAAAAGAAGAAAAGGCCAAAATCAAAACGTTAACCCTACAACTCGAACAAATAGAAAGAGAGCAGCAAAAGAAGCCCTCGGTCATCAGAAGAAAGGGAATAGTAAAGATTAGAGCAGAAATAAACAAAATAGAGACTAGAAAATCATTTGGAAGAGTCAACAAGACCAAAAGCTGGTTCTTTGAAAAGATCAGCAAAATCGACAAACCATTGCACAAACGGACAAAAGAAAAATGGGAGAAGAAACAAATAACCAGAATAACAAACGAGTTGGGTAATATCACAACATACCCAACGGAAATAAAAAGGATCTCTAACAAATTTGAAAACCTAGAGGAAATGGAAAAATTTCTAGAAACACATTACCTACCTAAACTTAAACAAACCAAGGTACAAAAACTAAATAAACCCATAACAAAAGATGAGATTGAAGAGGTTAAAAAAAAAAAAAAAAACTCCTAACAAAAAAGAGACTTGCTAGCTCTGCTTCACTGGAGAATTCTATCTAACTGTGAGACAAGAGTTAACACCAATACTACTACAGAAAGGTATTTCAGAACATAGAAAAGGAAGGAATACTCCTGAACTCATTCTATGAAGCCAACATAACCCTGACACCAAAGCCAGGCAAAGACATCACAAAAAATGATTAATACAAACCAGTATCCCTCATGACCATAGACACAAAAATTCTCAACAAAATTCTAGTCAATAGAATACTAGAGCATATCAAAAAAATAATTCATCATGACCAAGTGGAACTCATACCACATATGCAGGGGTGGTTCAACAATAGAAAATCAATAAATGTAATTTTTATCACATAAATAAAACAAAAGGTAAGAACCACATGATCTTATCAATCAATGCGGAAAAGGCATTTGACAAAGTCTAACACCTGTTCCTGATAAAAACTCTCAGCAAAATAGGAATAGAAGTGAAGTTACTCGACATAATAAAGGACATTAAACAAAGCCAACAGCCAACATCATTTCAAATGGAGAGAGAGTGAAAGCATTCCCCTTGAGAATGGGAACCAGACAAGCATGCCCTTTATCACACTCTTATTCAACATTGTGCTGGAGGTCCTAGCCAAAGCAATAAGGCAAGAAAAAGAAATGAAGGGCATCCAGATTGGCAAGGAAGAAGCAAAAGTATCTCTATTTGCAGATGACATGATCTCAAACACAGAGAACCCCAAAGAATCCACAAGAAAACTACTGAAATTAAAAAAAAAGATTTCAACAAAGTAGCAGGATACAAGATAAACATACACAAATCAGTTGGATTCCTCTACGTCAACAAAGAAATTTGAAGAGGAAATCACCAAATCAATACCATTTACAATAGCCCCCAAGAAGATAAAGTACATAGGGATAAGTCTAACCAGAGATGTAAGACCTATACAAAGACAACTATAAAATACTATTGTAAGAAGCCAAAAAAGACCTGCATAAATGGAAAAACATACCATGTTCATGGATAGGAAGACTTGTGAAAATGTCAGTTCTACCCAAAGCAATCTACAGATAAAATGCAGTCCTGATCCAAATTCCAACAACATTTTTTAATGTGATGGAGAAACAAATCACCAACTTTGTAGGAAAAGGGAAGAGGCCCTGGATAAGTAAAGCATTACTGAAGAAGAAGAAAAGAGTGGGAGGTCTCACACTATCAGACTGGTCCTGGTACAACAGACACATAAACCAAAGGAACAGAATTGAGAACCTAGATGTAAATCCATCCACCTACAAACAGCTGATATTTGACAAAGTACCAAAGTCTGTTAAATGGGAAAAAGACAGTCTCTTTAACACATGGTGCTGGCATAACTGAATAACCAACAGTAAAAACATGAAACAGGACCGATACCTCACACCATACACAAAAACTAACTCAAAATAGATCAAAGACCTAAATATAAAATCTAAAATGATAAAAACCATGGAAGAAAAAATAAGGACAATATTAGGGTCCCTAATACATGTCATAAATAGTGTACAAACCATAACTAACAATGCACAAATACCAGGAGAGAAACTGGGTAACTGGGAACTCTAAAAATCAAACACTTTTGCTCATCAAAGACTTCACCAAAAGAGGAAAAAGAGGACCTACGGACTGGGAAAAATATTTTTGGCTACAACTTATCCGATAAGGGTCTAATCTCTAAAATCTACAAGACACTTCAAACCTCAACAACAAAGACAAATAATCTAATTAAAAAATGAACAAAGGATATGAACAGACACTTCACCAAAGAAGACATTCAGACAGATAGCAGATACAAGAGGAAATGCTCTTGATCTTTAGCCATTAGAGAAATGCAAATCAAAACTACAATGAGATACTATCACGCCTCAACAAGGCTGACACTAATCCAAAAAGTACAAAATAACAAATGAATAAATCTTGGAGAAGTTGTGGGGAGATTGGAACTCTTATGCACTGCTGGTGGGAATGTAAAATGATATAGGGCTTTATGAAAAAAAAAACTAGAAATATAAATACCATATGATCCAGCCATCCCACTTCTAGGAATATACCCAAGACAAATAAAAGCTGTCACATGAATAGACATAAGCATACCCATGTTCATTGCAGCACTATTCACAATAGCAAAAAGATGGAAACAACCTAAATGCCCATCAACAGATGAATGGATAAACAAATTATGGTACATACAGAGAACAGAACACTATGCAATGATAAAGAGCAATGATGAACCCGTGAAACATCTCACAACATGGAAGAATCTGGAAGGCATTATTCTGAGTGAAATAAGTCAGTCACAAAAGGACAAATATTGTATGGGATCACTATCATAAGAACTTAAGAAAAGATTTAAACAGACAAAAGCATTCTTTGATAGTTACCAAGGAGGGGAGAAAGGAGGAGGGAAAATCACTAACTAGCTAGTAGATAAGATCAAATTCGGTGAAGGAAAGGACAATACACAATACAGGGGAAGTCAGCAAAACTGGACCAAAGCAAAAGCAAAGATGTTTCCAAGACACATCCAAACACTTTGAGAGATAGAGTAGCTGGAACTGGGGCCAGGGGACCTTAGTTTCGGGGAACATCTAGGTCAATTGGCATACCATCTGATGCTAAAGATCTCTTCAAAGTGTTAAAAAGCAAAGATATCACCTTGAAGACTAAGTTGTGCCTAACCCAAGCCATGGTGTTTTCAATTGCCTCATATGCATGTGAAAGCTGGACAATGAATAAGGAAGACCGAAGAAGAATCGATGTCTTTGAATTATGGTGGTGGTGAGGAATATTGAATATACCATGGACTGCCAAAAGAATGAACACATCTGTCTTTGAAGAAGTGCAGCCAGAATGCTCCTTGGAAGCAAGGATGGTGAGACTTTGTCTCACACACTTTGGGCATGTTATCAGGAGGGATCAGTCCCTGGAAAGGGACATCGTGCTTTGTAAAAAGTAGAGTGTCAGCGAAAAAGAGGAAGACCCTCAACGAGATGGATTGACACAGTGACTGCAACAATGGGCTCAAGTCTAACAGCAATTGTGAGTGAGGATGGCACAGGACTAGGCAGTGTTTCATTCTGTTGCACATAGAGGAGCTATGTGTCAGAACTGACTCAACGGCACCTAACGACAACAAAAACATCACCTTTTAAACCAAGGCTGTCTCCAGCTCGTCCTTAGTTTCCACTGAACTAACTGCTAACAAGTACAGCATCAACTCAATTCTTCTGTGTAAGACCAGCAACATGCAAAAGATATGGCAGTGCCTAAGATGCTCCCCTTACCTCTAAGGAGAGAGCAGCTGAGTTAGTGGTCTCTCATTCCCAAAGGCCATGTTCCTTCTCAAGTAATTAATCAAACGCCCAGTAGGGGAGTTCCACTTCATCTGTCCCTTTCTGGAGCCTCCCAATGAATCTCATTACTGTTCCTTTCCCTCTGTCTTCCATATGCCTGGGTGAAGGAAGGTAAGGTAGACACTCTAATCCCTAGGGATTATTATCTCATTAACACAGTCATCCTCTGCCCCGCTGCAGATGTATTATTATTCAGGGCTCTCCTATGCAAGTGATTGGAACTCAACTTAAACTGCATTTAGAAAGAAAAAGTGTTGATTCATGTACCTGAAAATTCCATGGTTTCAAGCATGGCTAGATTCAGGTGTTGAAGCAATAGAGGGATAAATATATCTCTTGCCACATCCCGTGTCTAATTTTCTCTGTCTTGGCTTCATTCTTAGCTGTGCTTTCCAAAGTGCTGATAAGCTGTACTTCCAAAAGCCCTACAAGATAGGTAGAGCAGGTATTATTATACTCTCTTTACACATGTGGGAAATGAAACACAGAAAATTTAAATACATTTTCAAAGTCACATAGCTAGTTAGGTAAGTAACTGTATCAGACACCTCACATCTTCTTAGCCCTACATTGTACCCCAGTTGTTACTGCAGCAACAAACTGTAGGCAGATATAACCCAAAAGCACCAAGCCTCAACTACACCATGTATCTTTCACTTTCTGCCACAGTATTTCTTTCTGCTGCATGTAAACTTGGAACTGTGAAGGAGCTGTTGGAAGGTTCATCATTGCAGGTCCAATAGATTCTTAACAAGGACTTGTTCAAATAAAATTGATTTTAAACTGGAGAAATGACTCACCTTGCTCTTATATCCAATAATAAAAAAAAAGAAATGCAGTTGATCACTTGGAGAACGAGAAATATCACTAAGCAGCATCACACGTAGAAATGACAGGAATTTCAGCTGACTGTAAGCTCATGCTCAGTGAACAATGAGCTATAACGACCACAACCGCAACAAAAAAAGAAAAATAAGTAAATGCTATCTTACCCTGGTGGCATAGTGTTCAAGAGCTATGGCTGCTAACCTAAAGGTCGGCAGTTCAAATCCACCAGTTGCTCCTTGGAAACTGTATGAGGCAGTTCTACCCTCTCCCATAGGGTCGCTATGAGTCGGAATCAACTCAAAGGCAAGGTTTTTTTTTTTTTTTAACGCTATATTAATAGAAATAAAATATCTAGAATGATGGCGATGTTTCTGTCCTGTGTGTCTTATTCAGGGTTCTCTAGCAAAGAGAACCAGTGACACACACATATACACATACATATATATATATATATGTATATATAGAGAGAGAGGGAGAGATTTATTTCAAGGGATCAGCTCATTTGATGGCGGGAGGAGACAGACTGGCAAGTCGAAAATCCATAGGTCAGGCAGTAGGCTGGGCACTTCTGCAGGTTTACATCTCAAAACACATAGGTTGGGATGGAAAGAGTGCAGAGCAGAAAGACAGGGAGATTTGCCAAAAGATCTATCTATAGACTGGAGGCAGATCACACCCTAAAGAAATGCCCTTTCAACTGATTGATTGATTACAATATACTATATTACATTACAGAAGATCATTACATTACATGACATTAGGGAAGATCATTACATTGCATTGCATTGCATTGCATTGCATTGCATTGCATTACATTACATTAGGAAACAGCAACTAGCCTGGTGTTTGGCCAAACCACTGGGAACCATAGCCTATTAATTACTAAACATGGCACTTACTAATCACCAACTACACAGCCAAGTCTTTTACACGAGCAGATTGATCAACACAACCCTAAGGGGAAGAACTGGAAGCTGTAGATACAAACACCCAAAAGGCATATATGCTTTCTGAATGTAAAACGAACAGAAAAAATTGTTGTCAAAATTTAAAATAGGCAGTCTAGGGGAGCTAATGAGTTCTCTGTTCTCGGAGGTATGAAAGCAAATGAAAATGACTTGGGTTACATCAAAGACCCTCAAATTGTTTGAAAAAGCTCTGGGGGATCTGCAAAGGCAAGACTACAGGCCCAAAACTCAAAGGTTTCCACTTGAACATGTTTCATATATAGGATTTCTATGTAAAATTTCATTTGAAAAAATAATCTCACTTTTTAAAAATATTTTTAAAAACTGCTGAACTCACTAGTGTTTTTGATTCTTTGTAAACTTGAGATCATGTGGCCATGTAACATAATAAAGCAAAGTCTCTAGTGTTCCACCTGGATTCTAAACTTGGTTCTACTACTCATTAGTTCTTTACCCTTGGACAAGAATTTAACCTCTGATTGCCTCAATTTCCTCATCTGTAAAATGGAGTAATAACCCAAACCATTGTCGTGGAGTCAATTTTGACTCATAGCAACCCTATAGGACAGTGTAGAACTGCCCCCATAGCGTTTCCAAGGCTATAACCTTTAAGAAGCAGATTGCAACATCTTCCTCCTGCAGAGCACCTGGTGAGTTCAAACTGCTGACCTTTCAATTAGCAGCCAAGTGCTTAACAACTGCCCAACCAGGGGATAATAATAGAACATACTATATGGGAATGTCATGAGGTATAAATAAGTTAATATAAGCAAAGCTTTTAGCAAGCTTTCAATAAATAATTACTGTTAACATTATTAAATGAAAAGGCACCCTGACAGTTTGTTAGAAGTGCCAAAATCTGTGGCTACAGAGTTTATCATTCTTCAGATTTCCAAGATTAGCATGAACTGTTTGCTGCTATATACAGAGATCTAATCACGTTCCTTCTGACAAGGATGTGCCTATATTCCATTAGCTCAGGACTGTGAATAACTCCTAAAAAAACTATTAACTCTAATGCTGGATATTTATTTCTTGGAAAAAGATAAGAAAATTTACCTGGCCTCACTCTCTCTTTTTGTTATCTAGTTCTGCTGTAACAGAAATACCACAAGTGGATAGCTTAAAAAAAAAACATTTATTTTATCACAGTTTAGGAGGCTAGAAGTCCATATTCGGGACATTGGCTCTAGAGGAAGGCTTTCTTTCTCTGTCAGCTCTGGAGGAAGCTCCTTGTCTCTTTAAACTTCTTCTCCTGGGCAATCTTCATGGGGCTTGGTATCTCTCTTCCCCCATCTCTTCTTCCTTGCTTGCTTGTTTAATCTTTCTTATGTCTCAAAAGAGATCAACTCAAGATACACCCTACACTTCTCCTATCTCATTAACACAACAAAGAAAACCCATTCCCAACTTGGATTATAACCACAGATATAAGCATTAAGACTTACAACATATACTTTTGGGAGGCACAATTCAATCAAATAACACTTTCCTTCCAGATTTGTGTAGATTCCTCTGTGAAGCATGTTTTAGACAAGGACTAAAGGAGTAACTTCTCCAAATCATTCTCCCATCTCTGCCTAACATTCTCCCCTTGAACCACAAACTGCATTCTATTACTTAAATCCGAAAATGACTAAGTATGACCTGCAGGCCAAAGCTGGCCTTATATTCCATGAATTTCACCTCTTAAAAAAAAAAAAGCGTATAATTCAATATTTTTACTATATTTAGAGTGGTGCCACTATCACTATAATCAAATTTTAGAACACTGTCAGAACTCCAAAAATAAACTATTCACTTTCCATTCCCTCATCTCTTCATTTCTGGGCAACAACTAATACACTTTCTGTCTCTATAGATTTATCTGGCCTCACTGTCTTTGTTATCTAGTGCTGCTAATGACAAATGGAACAGAATTCAGAAGCCAGATGTAAACCCATCCACCTATGGTCACCTGATCTCCGACAAAGGCCCAAAGGCCACCAAATGGAGAAAGGACTGTCTTTTCAACAAATGTTGATGGCAAAACTGGATGTGCATCTCCAAAAAATGAAATAGGACCCATATCTCACATCATACACAAAAATTCAAAACGGATCAAAGACCTAAATATAAACTCAACAATTATAAAGTTCATTGAAGAAGAAATAGGATCAACACTAGAGAACCTAATTGCTGTTGTTGTTCTTAGGTGCCATCGAGTTGGTTCTGACTCATAGCGATCCTATGTGCAACAGAACGAAACACTACCCGGTCCTGCGCCATCCTTACAATCATTGTTATGTTTGAGCTCATTGTTGCAGCCAATGTGTCAATCCACCTCGTTGACGATCTTCCTCTTTTCCGCTGACCCTGTACTCTGCCAAGCATGATGTCCTTCTCCAGGGACTCATCCCTCCAGAACAACATGTCCAAAGTATGTAAGACACAGCCTCGCCATCCTTGCCTCTAAGGAGCATTCTGGCTGCACTTGTTCCAAGACAGATTTGTTCGTTCTTTTGGCAGTCCATGGTATATTCAATATTCTTCGCCAATACCACAATTCAAAGGCATCAACTCTGCTTCGGTCTTCCTTATTCATTGTCTAGCTTTCACATGCATATGATGCGATTGAAAATACCATGGCTAGGGTCAGGCCCACCTTAGTCTTCAGGATGACATCTTTGCTCTTCAACACTTTAAAGAGGTCCTTCGCAGCAGATTTACCCAATGCAACGCGTCTTTTGATTTCTTTACTGCTGCTTCCATGGTTATTGATTGTGGATCCAAGTAAAATGAAATCCTTGGCAACTTCAATCTTTTCTCCATTTATCATGATGTTGCTCATTGGTCCAGTTGTGAGGATTTTTGTTTTCTTTATGTTGAGGTGCAATCCATACTGAAGTCTGTGGTCTTTGAGCTTCATTAGTAAGTGTTTCAAGTCCTCTTCACTTTCAGCAAGCAAGGTTGTGTCATCTGCATAATGCAGGTTGTTAATGAGTCTTCCACCAATCCTGATCCCCCGTCCTTGTTCATATAGTCCAGCTTCTCAGATTATTTGTTCAGCATACAGATTAAATAGGTACGGTGAAAGAAGACAACCCTGATGCACACCTTTCCTGACTTTAAACCAATCAGTATCCCCTTGTTCTGTACGAACAACTGCCCCTTGATCTATGTAAAGGTTCCTCATGAACACAATTAAGTGTTCTGGAATTCCCATTCTTCGCAGTGTTATCCATAGTTTGTTATGATCCACACAGTCGAATGCCTTTGCATAGTCAATAAAACACAGGTAAACATCCTTCTGGTATTCTCTGCTTTCAGCCAGGATTCATCTTACATCAGCAATGATATCCCTGATTCTACGTTCTCTTCTGAATCCAGCCTGAATTTCTGGCAGTTCCCTGTTGATATACTGCTGCAGCTGTTTTTGAATGATCTTCAGCAAAATTTTGCTTCCATGAGATATTAATGATATTGTTCTATAATTTCCACATTCAGTTGGCTCCCCTTTCTTGGGAATAGGCATAAATATGGATCTTTTCCAGTCAGTTGGCCAGGAAGCTGTCTTCCATATTTCTTGGCATAGACGAGTGAGCTCCTCCAGCGCTGCATCTGTTTGTTGAAACATCTCAATTGATATTCCATCAATTCCTGGAGCCTTGTTTTTTTGCCAGTGCCTTCAGAGCAGCTTGGATTTCTTCCTTCAGTATGAAATATGCCTGATCAGTTCCTGATCATATGCCACCTCTTGAAATGGTTGAATATCGACTAATTCTTTTTGGTATAATGATTCTGTGTATTCCTTCCATCTTCTTTTGATGATTCCCCAGTAGTTTAATATTTTCCCCAATGGAATCCTTCACTATTGCAACTCAAGGCTTGAATTTTTTCTTCAGTTCTTTCAGCTTGAGAAATGCCGAGTGTGTTCTTCCCTTTTGGTTTTCCATCTCCAGCTCTTTGCACGTGTCATTATAATACTTTGTCTTCTCTAGCTGCCCTTTGAAATCTTCTGTTCAGTTCTTTTACTTCATCAATTCTTCCTTTGCTTTAGCTGCTCGACACTCAAGAGCAAGTTTCAGGGTCTCCTCTTACATCCATCTTGGTCTTTTCTGTCTTTCCGGTCTTTTCTGTCTTTCCTGTCTTTTCAGTGACCTCTTGCTTTCTTCATGGTTGATGTCCTTGATGTCATTCCACAATTCGTCTGTTCTTCGGTCACTAGTGTTCTGCATCAAATCTATTCTTGAGATGGTCTCTAAATTCAGGCACATATACTGAAGATCGTATTTTGGCTGTCATGGACTTGCTCTGATTTTCTTCAGTTTCAGCTCGAACTTGCATATGAGCAATTGATGGTCTGTTTCACAGTCGGCCTCTGGCCTTGTTCTGACTGATGATATTGAGCTTTTCCTTCATCTCTTTCCACAGATGTAGTCAATTTGATTTCTGCGTGTTCCATCTGGCGAGGTCCATGTGTATAGTTGCCGTTTACGTTGATGAAAGAAGGTATTTGCAATGAAGAAGTCATTGGTCTTGCAAAATTCTATCATTCGCTCTCCGGCATTGTTTCTATCACCAAGGCCATATTTTCCAACTACTCGTCCTTCTTATTTGTTTCCAACTTTTGCATTCCAATCACGAGTAATTATCAATGCATCTTGATTGCATGTTTGATCAATTTCAGACTGCAGCAGCTGATAAAAATCTTCTATTTCTTCATCTTTGGCCCTATGGTTGATGTGTAAATTTGAATAATAGTCGTATTAACTGGTCTTCCTTGTAGGCGTATGGATGTTATCCTATCACTGACAACGTTGTACTTCAGGATAGATCTTGAAACTTTCTTTTTGACGATGAATGCAACACCATTCCTCTTCGAACTGTCATTCCCAGCGTAGCAGACTATATGATTGTCTGATTCAAAATGGCCAATACCAGTCCATTTCAGCTCACTAATGCCTAGGATACTGATCTTTTATGCTTTCTATTTCATTTTTGATGAGTCCCAATTTTCCTAGATTCATACTTCGTACATTCCAGTTTCCGATAATTAATGGATGTTTGCAGCTGTTTCTTCTCATTTTGAGTCATGCCACATCAGCAAATGAAGGTCCCGAAAGCTTTACTCCATCCACATCATTAAGGTCAACTCTACTTTGAGGAGGCAGCTCTGCTCCAGTCATCTTTTGAGTGCCTTCCAACCTGGGGGGCTCATCTTCCAGCACTATATCAGACAATGTTCTGCTGCTATTCATAAGGTTTTCACTGGCTAATGCTTTTCAGAATTAGACTGCTGGGTCCTTCTTCCTAGTCTGTTTTAGTCTGGAAGCTCAGCTGAAACCTGTCCTCCATGGGTGACCCTTCTGGTGTCTGAATACTGCTGGCATAGCTTCCAGCATTACAGCAACACACAAGCCCCCACAGTACGACAAACTGACAGACACGTGGGGGAGAGAACCTAATACATGGCATTAACAGGATACAAACTGTAACCAACAACACACAAACTCCAGAAGATAAACTAGATAACTGTGATCTTCTAAAAATTAAACACCAAAAGACCTCATCAAAAGAGTAAAAACAGAACCTACAGACTGGGAAAAAAATTGGCTACTGCAAGTCAGACAAAGATCTAATCTCTAAAATCTACAGGAAAATTCAGCACCTCTACAACAAAAAGACAAATAATCCAATTAAAAATGAGCAAAGGAAATGAACAGACATTTCATCAAAGAAGATATTAAAGTGGCTAACAGACACATGAGGAAATGCTTGTGATCACTAGCTATTAAAATAAGAGAAATGCAAATCGAAACCACAATGAGATGCTGTTTGATGCCAGCATTACCGGCACGAATCAAAAAAAACAGAAAATAACAAATGTTGGAGAAGCCGCGGGGAGAACGGAATTCTTATGCACTGCTGGTGGAAATTCAAAATGATACAACCATTTTGGAAAATGATATAGTGCTTCCTTAGAAAGCTAGAAATAGAAATACCATATGAGCCAGCAATCCCCCTCCTAGGAACATATCCTACAGGAATAAGAGTCATCACAGGAACAGACACATGCACACCCATGTTCATTGCAGGAGAGTTCACAATAGCAAAAAGATGGAAACAACCTAGATGCCCATCAACAGATGAAAGGGTAAATAAACTATGCTACATACACACAGTGGAGAATCACACGGCAATAGAAAAGGATGATGAATCTATGAATCACCTCATAACGTGGATGAATCTGGAGGGCATTATGTTGAGTGAAATAAGTCAGTCACAAAAGGAAAAATATTGTATGAGACCATTACTGTAAAACCTCATGAAAAAGTTTACACACAAAAAGAAACAACTTTTGATGGTTATGAGGGAGGGGAGGGGTGGGGATGGGAAAACACTAAATAAGAAAATAGATAAGTGGTAACTTTGATGAAGGGTAAGACAGTACACAATTCTGGGGAAGCCAGCACAACTTGTACAAGGCAAGGTCATGTAAGCTCCATAGACACATGCAAGCTCCCTGAGGGATCGCATTGCTGGGCTGAGGGCTGTGAGGACCATGATCTTGGGGAACATTTATCTCAATTAGCATGACACAGTTTATAAAGAAAATGTTCTAAATTCTACTTTGGTGAGTAGTGTCTTGAGTCTTTAAAGCCTATGTGCAACCATCTAAGATACTCCACTGGTCTCACTCCTTCGGGAGCAAGGGAGAATGAAGAAAACTGAAGACACAAGGCAAAGATTACTCCAAAGGACTGATGGACCACAACTACCACGGCTTCCACCAGACTGAGTCCAGTATAATGAGATGGTGCCTGAATACCACCACTGACTCTTCTGACAGGGATCACAATGGAGGGTCCCGGACAGAGCTGGAGAAAAATGTAGAACAAAACTCTAACTCACACACACACACACACACACACACAAACAAAAGAGCAGACATACTGGCCTGACAGAGACTGGAGAAGTCCCGAGAGTATGGTTCCCAGACACCCTTTTACTCAGTAATGAAGTCACTCCCAAAGTTCACCCTTCAGCCAAAGATTAGACAGACCCATAAGCAAATGAGACCAAAGGGGTACACCAACACAGGGGCAAGGACTAGAAGGCAGGAGGGGACAGCAAAGCTGGTCATAGGGAATCCAAGGTAGAGAAGGGAGAGCGTTGACATGTCGTGATGTTGGTAACCAATGTCATAAAACAATATGTGTACTAACTGTTGAATGCGAATCTAGTTTGTTCTGTAAACCTTCATATAAAGTATGACTGAAAAAAAATTTAAGCCTCTAGTTGTTAAATGCTACGGCTGCTAACCAAAGAGTTGGCAGTTTAAGTCTGCCAGGTGCTCCTTGGAAACTCTATGGGGCAGTTCTACTCTGTCCTATAGGGTCGCTATGAGTTGGAATCGACTCGATGGCACTGGGTTAGTTGTAATACTGAGGAATTCTATGGGCAAAATATTGAAAGACGCAGGAAGCATCAAAAGAAGATGGAAGAAATACACATATTCACTCTATCAAAAATAATTGGCCGACATTCAGCTATTTCAGGAGATAGCATATATGATCAAGTACCAACAGTACTGAAGGAAGAAGTCCAAGCTGAACTGAAGGCACTGGCGAAAAACCAAAAAACAAGTCTCCAGGAATTGAGAGTCTGTCAGTCCCCCATGGGTCTGTCAGTATGTCGCACTGTGGGTGCTTGTGTGTAGTGATGCTGGGAGTATGCCACAGTATTCAAATGTCAGCAGGGTGACCCATGGAGGAGAGGTTTCAGCTGAGCTTCCAGATTAAGACTAGGAAGAAGGACCCAGCAGCCTATTTCTGAAAATAATTAGCCAGTGACAACTTTATGAACAGCAGTGGAATATTGTCTGAAACAGTGCTGGAAGATGAGCCCCTCAGGTTGGAAGGCACTCAAAATACAATTGACAACATCATGATAAACGGAGAAAGACTGAGGTTGTCAAGGACTTCATTTTACAATCAACACCCATGGAAGCAGCAGTCAAGAAATCAAAAGACACATTGCATTGGGAAAATTGGCTACAAAAGAAATCTTTAAGGTGTAGAAAAGCAAAGATGTCACCCTGAGGACTAAGGTGCACCTAACCCAAGCCATGGTGTTTTCAATCGCCTCATATGCATGTGAAAGCTGGACAATGAATAAGAAAGACCAAAGAAAAATTGACACCTTTGAACTGCAGTGTTGGCGAAGAATAAAAGAACGAACAAATCTGTCTTGGACGAAGTGTACCCAGAATGCTCCTTAGAAGCAAGAATGGCGAGACAACATCGCACATACTTTGAATATATTATCAAGAGGGATCAGTCCCTGGAGAAGGACATCATGCTTGGTAAAATAGAGGGTCAGTGAAAAAGAGGACGACCTTCATCAAGATGGATTGACACAGTGGCTGCAGCAATGGGTTCAATCATAGCAACAATTGTGGGGATAGCGCAGGACCCAGCAGTGTTTCGTTCTGTTGTGCATGGGATCACTGTGTGTTGGAACTGACTCGACTGCACCTAACAACAACAATGGGAATTGAAGGAATACCAATTGAGATGTTTCAACAAATGGATGCAAGACTGGAAGTGCTCAATTGTCCATGGCAAGAAACCTGAAAGACAGCTACCTAGCCAAGCGACTGGAAGAGATCCATATCTGTGCCCATTCCAAAGAAAAGTGATCCAACAGAATTTGTAAACTATCATTAATCTCACACAAAAGTAAACTTTTGCTGAAGATAATTCAAAAACAGTTCCAGCAGCACAGCAACAGGGAACTGCCAGAAATTCAAGCTGGATTCAGCAGAAGACATGGAACGAGGGATATCTATTAGTTTGATTTTAACATAGCCACCCAGATCCCTTTTTTATTACTATTTGTATGGCCTATTTTTATCCTTTTACTTTCAACCATTTGTGTCTGTGAATCTAGTGTGTCTCCTGTAGACAGCAAACGGTTGGATCTTACTTTTTCAGCATAACCTGCAAGACTTTTCCTTTTGATTAGATTGTTTAATTCATTCACATTTAATCTTATTATTGATACATTTGGATTTTGTCTGCCATTTTAAATTTTTCTTCCTCTATATCGTCTGTCTTTTGTGTTCCCTTTTTTCTCCTTTTACTACTGTCTTTTGTATTAAGTGGATATTTTCTTTAAGGATTTTTGAACATATTTTTTGTTGTTCCTTAGTGGTAGTTTTCAGACTTACAGTGGGCATCTTGTCTCTCCTCCTGTGCCACTGCATAGGAGTTAGGATGGGGACAACATCCTGATTCTCCCAGAGTAAAATACCCACCCTATGAGTGGGTACTGGTGGTGGGGTAGAAGCTCCTGGTCTTCTCAGCTTGCTTCTTCCAGCATGAGCGAACAAGAAAATGGGCTGGAGTAATCAGAGATCCAGTATTCTCTATTGTTCCTGGAACAGAGCTTTCACTCTACAAATGGGAGTTGGGAAGGAAGAGAATGTTATAGTCCTTTCCGCCCAGAATAGAATTTCAGCAACATGGACCTGGAAGAAGACATGATATAATCATTTGGCCTGTCCCTGTATTAGTGAAACTGTAGCTATAGACTGGAATCTAGAGAAAATGAGAGCCTTCCTATTCTTGGCTGCACCTGACTAGAGTAGAGCTTCTGTAACATGGAACTGGGGAGGACAAGGAATGGAAGGAGCTTATAACTCAAATGCCAAAGGCTCAGACAGTTATAACTGTGATTTTAGTAAATTTTCTTGAACAAATATTTAACACTTTCCTGTATGCTGTGTAGGTCAATTTTCAGAACCTTTAAATAGTTATTTTTATGATTTTCAACAGTTAAATATGTGCTGCTCTGCAAAGGGTCTGCTGAGCTCCTCACATTGTTGTTGTTAGGTGCTGTGGAGTTGGTTTCAACTCATAGTGACCCTGTCTATAACAGAACAAAACACTGCCTGGTCCTGCGCCACCTTCACAACCGTTGCCACGTTTGAGCCCATTGTTGCAGCCGTGTGTCCATCCATCTCGTTGAGGGTCTTCCTCTTTTTCACTGGCCCTCTAATTTACTAAGCATGATGTCCTTCTCCAGGGACTGGTTCCTCCTGACAATATGCCCAAAGTAGGTGAGATGAAGTCTCACTATCCTTGCTTCCAAGAAGCACTCTGGCCGTACTTCTTCCAAGACAGACTTGTTTGTTCTTCGGGCAGTCCACTTTACGTTCAATATTCTTCGCCAGCACCATAATTTAAAAGTATAAATTCTTCTTCCTTATTCATTGTTCAGCTTTCACAAGCATATGAGGTGACTGAAAAATACCATGGCTTAGATCAGGTGCACCATAGTCCTCAAAGTGACATCTTTGCCTTTTAACACTTTAAAGAGGTCTTTTACAGCTTTTTTTTTTTTTTACAGCAGATTTGCCCAATCGTTTGATTTCTTGTCTACTGCTTCCATGGGTGTTGATCGTGGATCCAAGTAAAATGAAATCCTTGACAACTTCAATATTTTCTCCATTTATTATGATGTTGCTTATTTGTCTAGTTGTGAGGATTTTGGTTTTCTTTATACTAAGGTGTGATCCATACTGAAGGCTGTAGTCTTTTATTTTCATCAGTAAGTGCTTCAAGTCCTCTTTGCTTTCAGCAAACAAGGTTGTGTCATCTGCACATTGCAGTTTGTTAATGTGTCTTCCACCCACCTGATGCCACATTTTTCTTCATATGGTCCAGCTTCTCGGATTATTTGTTCAGCATACAGATTGAATAAGTATTGTGAAAGGATACTGACATACACCTTTCCTGATTTTAAACCATACAATGTCCCTTTTTTCTGTTCAAACACCCTGGCTGCCTGTTTTTATAAATAAAGTTTATTAGAATACAGTCACTGTTATTTGTGCATTGTTTATAACTGTTTTTGTGCTCAACAACAGAGTTGAGTATTTGCTACAGAGATTATATGATCCACAAAGCCTAACATATTTACTACTTGGCCCTTTACAGAAAAAGTTTGCCTACCCTTGGCTTACATAAACAATCCTTTCAGTTAATTGATCTTCTCTTTTGAGATGCAAAAACACCTGAAAGAGTTGGGGTGGGGGGGCATAGTCGGGTTGTCCAGTAATCCAAATGATGATATAAATTAGTCTGATCAGCTGGCCTTAAATAAAAATATAAAAGGATCAGCTGGCCTTAGGGAAAGGAAATTTTTATTTCGGGCTGGTGGTTATGATCTGAGAAGTAACGAGGGATACTTGAGATTTTAGAGAAGGGCAGGCCTGGATAGAGGACTAAAGAAAGAAATTTGGGCTAGTGAAAGGGCAAAATGAGAACATGGACTGTCAATGGAAGTATGGGAGAGAGGATTCACTGGAGCACTAAAATGACAGTGAGAAGTACCTGCACCCAGGTTGCCTCAATGAAGTTTCAATCACTCTTCCTTGTTAATTTCCATATTTCAACATTGTATTTGTTTTGTACCATGGAGCAATTTACCAGAAAAAACTCACATTTTAATTGTCTGTTAAAACATCAACCACTGCAGAAGCAGGTGTTTATTTGCTTTTTGGAAGTTACCCCATCCCAACCCTCTAGCCTCTCTGCCATAGAGCTCCAGGCACACAGGGGTGCGAGTTTATCTTGTTAGTTCACTGTTCCCAGGATGGGCAACAACCCTTGCAAATTTGACCCCAGAGCTGTGAAATTCCAAGCATGTTTTGTAACTTTGCTCTTCTTTCACAGCTGTGCAGCTGCTGTCTCCCTTGTTATGGAGAGCCCTCTTGTCCTCCTATAGGGATTTGCACTCTGTCCATGACTAAATCCCCTCTGCACACAGGAACTTCTATGGCATTTCCTTTCTAGTCTTTCCAGGTAAGTGGAGAGTAGTGATGCAATTTTTTCAGGCCTTCTATGAAGCTGAAATCAGGCCATGTTCTTTTCTAAATGAAGTCTCCCTTTAACTGCAAAATGGCCCCTGCGTAGACTGTTTCCTTGCTACAAGACTATAGGTATCTTTGAGGCAGAGTGAAATGGAAGGAACCACAGACAAGGAGTGCGGCGCTGGGCTTTTGTCCCAGCTTTCCCACTAACTCAGTGTGTAACCTATTTACCCCCACGTCCATCTCCCAGGCTTATTTCTTCCTCTATAAAAGGAGCTCTGATGGTGCAGTGGTTGAGTTTGGATGCTAATCAAAAGGTTGGCAGTTTGAATCCACCATCCACTCCTTGGAAACCCAGTGGGGCAGTTCTACTCTGTCCTATAGTGTCGCTGTGAGTTGGAATCCCCTCGAAGGCAACACTTTTTGTTCATTTGTTTGTTTATAAAAGGAAAGCATTAGATTTAATGATCTCTGAAGTCATTTCCAGCTCCACAAGTCTCTGAAATCTACTAAATTTTCAGTTTTTTTTTCCCTCCCTGATGTGCTCGCTGGGTCAGTTACTTTTGTAAGGACTTTCCACTTAGCGGAGATTTTTCCAGTTGCACATACAGCCCGAGGCATACATTCTCCATATTCCACTTCCATCATGCAAATTTGGCCCTAGAGCTGTGAAATTCTAAGCTTTATCCTTTACCCTGTATTTCTCTCACAGCTGTGAGCTTTTCTTTTCCCCCAATCTTCCAAGCCCTCCCAGGTCATCCCTTTCCATTTCAGAATTTATACTGTTTGGGGGATGAAAGCCCCATATATACTACTGATCAGCATCTTACCCTTTCAACTGTATGGCAAACATTCCTTTAAAACAAAGCATGTGATTTTGGGTCTTTCCTATATGAGCAACTATAGTAACTATAGAAGATACGTATAATTAGTTCTAATCCAATTCCTTTAATATAGTGTGTAAAGTCCTAAGTAATTGGGGTATGGTTAATGGTCTCAGGTATGCCACTTATTTAATTTTCTGGATATTTTTTCTTCTCCTTCAAACAGAGATAATAAGTCCTATTCTATTCTATTCACCCCATAGAGTGTTTGTGGGTGCTCATCATGGCAAAGGCTTTACACATGTTTGTTAATGGTGATAAAAATCGATTGTTGTTTTTTTTAATTGTTAAACATTTTATTTTAAAGAGACTGTCTTTACTGCTATTGTGTATGTAAGTTAGCACAGCTAACTCTGGCCACAGCAAGTCATTATTAATTGGAATGCTGACATAGGGATCCTTTCAGCTACAGAAGATAGCTAATTTATCAATACAAAGAAAGGGCTTATGGTGTGATCTCAACACATCCTCATAGTGACTGACAGAAGGAAAGCTTTGACTCTCAGAAGCACAGATTTTGGATTTTCAAACTTCCTAATGTAGAGTTCAAAGAAAGGTCTGGCGATCTGCTTCCAAAAGTCAGCCAGTGATCATAATGATCTAGTCTCGCAAATGATCGTGGAAATGGTGCAAGATTGGGCAGGTTTTCCACTATTATGCATGGGATCACCATAAGTCGGGGGCAACTCAGAGGCAGCTAACAACAGCAACAATGTAGAATGACAAATACCAAAGTGTGTGGCCAGGGTTACCAAAAAGGCCCCACAACTGGTACCTCTTCCACCTGTCTTAAGTACTTGGCACTCCCCTAAGTAAGGGGTGTGTGTGTGTGTGTGTGTGTGTGTGTGTGTGTGTGTGTGTGTGTAGGTCTGTGTGCATGCACATGTGTGTGTTTTTTTTTAAAGCCTGATCCTGGTTCAAATAAAGCTAGACATCACACACATAATAGATGTGAAATAGAGATTTGTTGAGTGAGTTGAAATGACAGTCCCCTTGATGGGCAAGCTGCCCTTAAGTCATTAGCATCTTGGGGTAAAGAATGGAACTGAAGTCAAAACAGAAGGACAATGGTAGCTTAACGGTGACGGGGGAGAAGGGATAAAAAGCTGAAAATTGCAGAAAAAAGGTATCATATTCTTATATGATTTTCTCTAGGACTGGCCAGAGAAAAGGCCAGTTCTGAAATCAAACTTCTCATGCCTGAGAAGGTAAATTGCCTCAAATGCCAGGTTTTGTGGACCTAAACCAATGTAGACTTGAGTAAGTCTATTTTTCTGCTTTGCTTTGTGTTATGGATTTAATTGTGTTCCCCTAAAAAATGTGTGTCAATTTGCCTAGTCCATGATTCCCAGTATTCTGTGATTGTCCACCACTTTATCATCTGATGTTATTTTCCTATGTGTTGTAAATCTTAATTCTATGATGTTAATGAGGTGGTATAAACAGCAGTTATATTAATGAGGCAGGCCTTAATCAACAAGATTGGGTTGTGTCTTATGACAATCTCTTTTGAGATATAAAAGAGAGAAGTGAACAGAGAGACATGGGGACCTCATATCACCAAGAAGAAGTATATCCTTTGATCTCTGGGTCCCTGTGCAGAAAAGCTCCTGAAACAGGGAAAGACTGATGACAAGGACCTCCCTCCACAGCTCACAGACAGAGAAAGCCTTCCCCTGGAGCTGGCACGCTGAATTTGAACTTCTAGCCTACTAGACTGGGAGAGAATAAACTTCTGTTTGTTAAAGCCATCCACTGTGGTATTTCTGTTATAGCAGCACTAGATAACTAAGATAGTTTTGCTTTGGTTTGTTTGGGGAGGGTGAAGATCAAAGAAAATATCTTGACTTTATTTTCCTAAGATTTCCTTCCATTTCCAAGATGAATGAATCATTGAGGTAAACAGAATTTTTATCATGGTGACTGTAACCATTAGGATAATTTTTCTTGGATTTCTAAAACCAAATTTTCAGGAATTTACGTAAAGTCTGCTATCATGAAATTTACTTGGTTTCTGTTTATTACCCAGATATAACATTTCCCTTTGAGATACTGCACTTGAAATTTTAAGGTTTTAAAATGTGTATTGAAGCACTTGCTGGGTTTCATATTCAGGCCTGACCTCTTATATCCTTTCTTAGAGAGCTCAGTCGGTTGCTCAGAGTTGTCTAATTGCAGACTTGAATCTCTGGGAAACAGAATTTGAAGCATTGCTGCTTCTCAAATTGTAATCAGGTCTCTCTGAGTGCTCAGTCAATTGCTAATTGTAAAATTAAAGAGGCAATTGTTTTTTGTGTTAAGCTGTCTGCCAAGGTAGAAGATTGTAAAATGGAGTGCTGGCTGTGCTTAAGGAAGAGTGCTGGAAATGCAGGTGGTGATGAGTGCTATAGAGAACGTTTTCAAGAGGAGCCACTTCAAGGATTAACATACGAGTTAAACTCATTGCTTTGGGGAAAGTGGTCAAAGTTTCTTTGCTCAATTCTGTGTGTGTTTGGGGGAGGTATTTCACATAAGGTGAGTTTAGTTCAGAATTTTGTGGCTTTGGAGATAACATTTTTATTTAACTGTTAGGCTTATTTCTCTTATTTGTGGAGTACAGGTACAGGGTACAGTACAAGGTGCAGGGAAGTTACATAACGTAGAAAAAAACAGCTAGGATATACTGAACACGTTGGCCAACCAATCTTTATGAAAGCACCAAAGCAGTCTGTGAAATGAGGTAAAATATGCCCTTTATGCTCATTTAAATCCTAACTGTCCTTTATCCTTCAAATGCTGTTTCAAATTTCACTACATCCAAAAAATTCACAATTTCCTAGGCCTTGGGACTGTTGATTCTCCTTTGTACTGCTTACTACTTTTTTTTCCATGTTTATTGCCCTTCCCAATTTGATAGGAAGTAAACTTTAGGAGATTCAAGTTGGAAACCCACACAGTCCTTAATAAACTCATTTAGAACCTGTTAATTAACTAAATGGTTGAACAAAGCAATGTGACCTTCATAATGGGTAAAAGTCATTGGATAGACCGATGGCGGGGTGACAGGTACCAAAAAGCAGAGCACCTGTTTATTCTAGTGGTCTGCATACTAATCTGTATGTTTTAAACTTTGACATGTCTAGAGGGGATTTGTTTTGTCCATTATGTTCACTTAATCTACTCTATCAAAAGTAGGGTTGAAGCCTCACTTTGCATAGGACAGGTTTGCCCAGTAGGGTAGTCTTGAGGGATCATGATGTAATGCTTCTCCGGTAAATTTATTATCTGGTAAATTCCCAAACCTATACTTTTCTTCATTAACAGCTAAATATAATGAGCTATAAGTGTCTTGCATCACATATTCAGTTTGACTGTACTAAATACTTTTGTAGGGGATTTTTGTTTTAAACCCAAGGAAGTGATGTTATATCCTGTTTTTGCCAGTGGTTTATGAATAGCAACCAAAGTTCTCTGCTCAGCCAAAAAAATTAGTCTGTTACCTAAAACAAGTAAGATAACTGAATTAGAACTTCCATGTAGTGTCACTGAATTACTTAATTATGAGGAACGCAGAATACAAGCCATCTTCAAGCCATGAAATTTGCAGTAATGCAAAAGAAAACATTTCTGTGCTTGCCACTAGTCAGAAACAGACTGCCATCCTAACATGTTGTAAATGACAATAACCATTACCTCTCACACTGATAATAGTGCCAGAATACAGAGAAATAGGGATCTCTCTTTCAAAGCATTAATAATGCTATTATTGATGTCTTACAGTGTTTGTATTAATCAATCATTTATTTATCATTAAATTTTATACTAATAATAGCTCTTTTTTTCACTATACTTGATACCTTGTGTACATTATGCCATTCAATCTATGAGGTAGATATTATGTTATCATCCTCATTTTAAAAATTAAAAAAAACAGACTCAGAAATGCTACGCGATTTGCCTAAAACCACACTGTCAAGAAAGATAGTAGTAGCCCATTTACTGACTCTTCCAACCCTGCATTAAGATCCAGGTAGATTTCAAAGCAGCACAAGACAAGATCCCTGTTCCCTACGAACTTGTAGCATAGTTGACGAGGCATGATTCACAGCTAGAAATAGTTCAAGACAGAATATAAGTGCTCCATTTCAGGGCTCAAGTTTTAAGTGCCATAGGCATCCAGATAAGCCTATCTCAGTCCAACAGTCCAAGGCGCTTCACAACTTCACTTCACTATGCTGAGGAGTCATCTAAGAGTAGAAAAGACAAGGAGGAAAGGTATTAACATTTATCACCCACCTACTATTATTTTTTTTACTATTATACAGGTACATAATTTCATTAAACTTACAATAAACTTTGTGAAGGAGTATTTGATGAAGGAAGAAATTAAGACTTAGAGAAATTAATTACATAGGATATCTCAGCAAGAAATGATGAAGCTAAAATTTGGATGCAGATGTGTCTGATTCTAAAACGCAAGAAAGCAATATTTTATAGTGGGAAGAATGGACAAGGAGCCTTACTGTTCCCATCAGTAAAAGGTGGAGTAATAATAATACCAATCACCTCGTAGTTATTATAATACTGAATCACAGGATTAAAATATCATTGTCTATCCTATTTTTTAAAATTTTTTTATCCTATTATTTTTCAGTCCTTCAGATAAGGTTGTTTCACATGGCAAATGAAATGATGTATGAAGAATGTCTGAGATATATCAGGTGATAGATAGCAAAGTTATTGTCACTTTGATCAATGTAAATCTTCACAAAGAGCATTTCCAGTGAGGCATTGATTTTGTAGCATTCAAACCTTTATCTCTTTGGAAAAAAGTTGTTATGGTTATGTGCGTGTGTGTGTACACTAAAAAGTTCGCCATTTTAACTCTTTTAAGTGTACAATTCAGTGACATTTAGTGCATTTACTGTGTTATGCAACTATCACCACTATTGGTTTCCAAACTTTTTCATCACCCCAAACAAAAACTTTGTACGCATTACGCAATAACCTCCCATTTCTCCCTCCTCCCAGAGCCCCATAACCACTCATAAACTTTTGTCTCTATGCATTTGCCTATTCTAGATAGTTCATATAAGGGGGATAATAAAATATTTGTCTCTTTGTGTCTGAATTATTTCACTTACCATAATGTTTTCAAGGTTCATCTATGTTGCAGCATGTATCAGAACCACAACTATTAAAAACACATAGGGGTAAAACTTCCAGCCACCACCTGTCAGTTTTTTGTACTGTGTTATGATACTGGAAGCTATGCTACCAGTATTTCAAATACCTGCAGGGTCACCCATTGTGGACAGGCTCCAGCAGAGCTTCCAGAATAAAACAGACCGGGAAGAAGGCCCTGGTGATCTACTTCTGAAAATTAGTCAATGAAAACCTTATGAATAGCGACAGAACGTTATTCAATATAGTGCTGGAAGTTGAGCCCCTTGGGTTGGAAGGCATTCAAAATACAACTGAAGAAGAGCTGCTTCTGCAAATTAATTACATGAATGAAGTAAAACCTTTGAGACCTTCATTTGCTGATGGGGCAAGACTCAAAAATGAGAACATCTGTAAATAGCCCTTAATAATTTCAACATGGAATGTACAAAGTATGAATCAAAGAAAACTGTAAGTTGTCAAAAATGAAATAGAACTTTTGAAGGTCAATATTCTAAGCATTAGTGAGCTGAAGTGGACTGATATTGGCCATTCTGAATGTGACAGTCATAGGGTCTACTATGTTGGTAACAACAAATTGAAGAGGAATGGCATTGTATTCATTGCCAAAAGAACATTTCAAGATCTATTCTGAAGCACAATGTTGTCAGTGATAGGTTAATATTCACAAGCCTACAAGTAAGACAATGGTGCCTGGGTGGCACATCAGTTTGTGATTGATTGCTAACCCAAAGATTGGTGGTTCAAACCCACCTAGTGGCTCTACAGAGGAAAGGGAAGGTGAACTGCTTCTGTAAAGAAGTTATAGTTCATAACATATGGGATAAACTGTGAGCCAGATGCTAACCCAGTGGCAGCCAACAACAACGGAATACCAGTTAATATGGCTAATATTCAAATTTACACACCAACCACGAATGCCAAAGATGAAGGAATTGAAGATTTTTAGGAACTGCTGCGGTCTGAAATTGATCAAACATGCAATCAAGAAGATTGATAATTATTGGTGATTGAAATGCAAATGTTGGAAACAAACAAGAAGTATCAGTAGTTGGAAAATATGGTCTTAGGGATAAAATGATTCCAGAGACCACATGATAGAATTCCATAAGATTTATTCATTGAAAATACTTTTTTTCAACAACACAAAAGACAGCTATACATTTACACCTCTCTGGATGTATTACACGGGAATCAAATTGACTACATCTGTGGAAAGAGATGATGGGGAAGCTCAAAAATCATCAATCAAAACTAAGCAATACTGTGAAACAGATCATATACTACTCACAAGCAAGTTAAAGTTAAAGCTGAAGAAAATCAAAGCAAACCCTCAGGAGCTAAAGTATGACCTTGAATACATTCTACCTGAGTTTGGACCATCTCAAGAATAGATTTGACACACTGAACACTAATGACCAAAGACCAGATGAGTTATGGGATGACATCATACATGAAAAAAGTAAAAGGTCACTAAGAAGACAGAAAAGAATGAAAACACCAAACTGGATGTCAGAAGAGACTCTGAAACTTGCTCTTAAGTGCACAGTAGCTAAAGCTTACAGATGAAATAAAAGAGCTATACAGAAAGTTTTAAAGGGAGGCTTGAGAAGACAAGGTAAAGTATTATGTTAAAACATGGAAAAATCTGGAATTAGAAAACCAAAAGGGAAGACAACTGGCATTTCTCAAGCTGAAAGAACTGAAAAGAAATTCCCAGCTTCAAGTTGCAATGTTGAAGGAGTCTACGAGCAAAAACTAAATGACACAGGAAGCATCAACAGAAGATAGAAGGGGTACACAGAGCCACTGTATCGGAAAGAATTGGTAGATGTTTAACCATTTCAGGAGGTAGTATATGATTGATAACTTCTGGTACTGAAGGAAGAAGTTCAAGCTGCACTGAAAACATCAGCTAAAAACAAGGATCCAAGAATTGACAAAATGCCAATTGAGATACTTCAACAAACAGGTGCAATGCTGGATGCACTTCTTTGTGCATGTCAAGAAATTTGGAACACAGCTACCTGGCCAAACAACTAGAAGAGATCCATATTCATGCCCATTCCAAAGAAAAATGATCAAATTAAATGCAGAACTTATCAAATAATATCATTTATATCATATGTAGCAATATTTTGTTGATGATAATTGAAAAGTGGCTGCAGTCATACATTGACAGAGAACTGCAAGAAGGTCAAGTTGGATTCAGAAGAGGACCTGGCATGACATACCATGTCTGATGTCCAGTGGACCTTGGCCAAAAGCACAGAATATCAGAAAGACGTTTACCTGTGTTTTCTTGACTACATGAAGGCATTCAAATGTGAGGGTCATAAAAAATTATGGATAACATTACAGAGAATGGAAATTCCAGAATTCTTAATTGTTCTCATGTGGAACCTGTACACATGGATCAAGAGGCTGTTGTTCAAACAGAACAAAGGGCTTTCTGCATAGTTAAAATCAGAAAAGGTGTGTGAGAGGGTTTAATCCTTTCACTTTGCTTATTCAATCTGTATGTAGAACAAACAATCCGAGAAACTGGACTATATGAAGAAGAACGTGATGGTGTCAGGACTGGAGGAAGAATCATTAACAACCTGCAATATGCAGATGACACAACCTTGCTTTGCGAAACTGAAGTTGACTTGAAGTACTTACTGATGAAAGTCATAGACTACACCCGAACATAAAACAATGAAAATACTCACAAGTGGACCAATCAACAACATCATGATAAGTGACAAACAAATTGAAGTTGTCAAGGATTTCATTCTACTTGAATCAACAATCAGTGCCCATGGAAGCAGCAGTCACTAAATCAAGGAATTTGCATTGGGCAAATCTGCAGCAAAAGACCTCTTTAAAGTGTTCAAAGCAAAGATGTTTCTTTGATGACTAAGGTGCAACTGACAGAAGCCATGGTCTTTTAAATTGCCTAACATGCATCTGAAAGCTGTACAATGAAAACATATCAAAGAGGAATTGATATATTTGAACTGTGGTGTTGGAGAAAAATATTGAATATACTGTGGACTGGCAGAAGAATGAAGAAATCAGTCTTGGAGGAAGTACAGCCAGAATATTTTAGAAGTGAGCATGGTGGGATTTCATCTTATTTACTTTGGACATGTCATCAGGAAAGACCAATTACTAGAAAAAGACACCATGTTTGGTAAAGAAGAGGGTCAGCAAAAACAAGTGAAAACTCCATGAGATGGATTGATGCAATAGCTACAACAATGGACTCAAGCATACCAATAATTATAAAGATGGCACAGGACAGGGCATGTTTGGTTCTAGTATAAGTAACATTGCCATGAACTGGAGCCAATACAATGGCAATTAACAACATAAAAGCTTCCAGATCTTGTTTTTGAAAATGGATTCATAGATACGACACCAAAAGCTTGAGCAACAAAACAAAAATAAATAAATTGAACCTCATCAAAATGGAATTTTTTCTTGCACCAAAGGACTTTATCAAAAAGTAGAAAGACAACCTACAGAATGGAAGAAAGTATTTGGAAAGTATATAACTGAAGTTAAGAAAGATATCATTTTTATTTTTTATTGTGCTTTAAGCGACTGTTTACAGCTCAATTCACTTTCTCATACAAAAGTAAATACACACATTGTTTTGTGACCCTATAATGTGACAGCACACTCAACCAGCTCCTGTCCCTTTTTGCCTTTTCGTCTCGCCTCTGGACAGAGCTGCCCATTTAGTCTCATATATCTACTTGAACTAAGTAGCACCTGCTTCACGAGTGCAATTTTATATCTTTTAATCCAGTCTAATCTTTGTCTGAAAAGTTGGCTTTGGGAATGGGTTCAGTTCTGGGCTAACAGAGTATGGGGGCCATGTCTTCCGGATTCCCTCCAGTCTCAGTCAGACCATTAAGTCTGGTCTTTTTACTAGAATTTTAATTCTGAACTGCTATTTTTCTCCTGCTCTGGCAGGGACTCTGTGCTGTGTTCCCTGTCAGGGTGGTCATTGGTGGCACCATCTAGTTCTTCTTGTCACAGACTGATGGAATCTTGGTTTATGTGGCCCTTTCTGTCCCTTGGGCTAATATTTTCCTTGTGTCTTTGGTGTTCTTCATTCTCCTTTGCTCCAGGTTGGTTGGGACCAATTGATGTATCATAGATGCACATTTGGTAGCTTTTAAGAGCCAGAGGCAACTCATCAAAATGGGATGCAGAACATGTTCTTAATAAATTTTCTTACGCCATTAATAATCGGAACCTGGAATGCATGAAGTATGAATCTAGGAAAATTAGAAATTGTCAAAAATGAAATTGAATGCATAAACATCAGTAACCTAGCCATCAGTGAGCTGAAATGGACTGGTATTGGCCATTTTGAATTGGACAATCATATAGTCTACTACACCGGGAATGACAACTGGAAGAGGAATGGTGCTGCATTCATCATCAAAAAGAACATTCAAGATCTATCCAGAAGTACAATCCTGTCAGTGATGGGATAATACCCATACACCTACAGGAAAGACCAGTTAATACGACTATTATTCAAATTTATGCACCAACCACTAAGGCCAACGATGAAGAAATAGAAGATTTTTATCAGCTGCTGCAGTCTGAAATTGATCAAACATGCAATCAAGATGCATTGATAATTACTGGTGATTG
Organism: Elephas maximus indicus; assembly: GCF_024166365.1. Taxonomy (NCBI): domain Eukaryota; kingdom Metazoa; phylum Chordata; class Mammalia; order Proboscidea; family Elephantidae; genus Elephas; species Elephas maximus. Next base: position 88,303,670 of record NC_064846.1, read on the forward strand.
GAATGCAAAAGTTGGAAACAAACAAGAAGGATCAGTAGTTGGAAAATATGGCCTTGGTGATAGAAACAATGCCGGAGATCAAATGATAGAATTTTGCAAGACCAACGACTTCTTCATTGCAAATACCTTCTTTCATCAACATAAACGGCGACTATACACATGAACCTTGCCAGACGGAACACACAGAAATCAAATTGACTACATCTGTGGAAAGAGACGATGGAAAAGCTCAATATCATCAGTCAGAACAAGGCCAGGGACTGACTGTGGAGCAGACCATCAACTGCTCATATGCAAGTTCAAGCTGAAACTGAAAAAAATCAGAGCAAGTCCACGAGAGCCAAAATATGACCTTGAGTACATCCCACCTGAATTTAGGGACCATCTGAAGAATAGATTTGATGCATTGAACATGAGTGACCGAAGGGCCAGACGAGTTGTGGAATGACATCACGGACATCATCCATGAAGAAAGCAAGAGGTCTTTGAAAAGACAAGAAAGAAAAGACCAAGATGGATCTCAGAGGAGACTCTCAAACTTCCTCACGAGCATCAAGCAGCTAAAGCAAAACCAAGAATTGATGAAGTTAAAGAACTGAACAGAAGATTTCAAAGGGTGTCTCGAGAAGACAAAGTATTATAATGACATGTGCAAAGAGCTGGAGATGGAAAACCAAAAGGGAAGAATACGCTCGGCGTTCCTCAAGCTGAAAGACCTGAAGAAAAAATTCAAGCCTCAACTTGCAATAGTGAAGGATTCTATGCATAAAATATTAAACGACGCAGGAAGCATCAAAAGAAGATGGAAAGAATACACAGAGTCATTACACCAAAAAGAATTAGTCGATGTTCAACCATTTCAAGAGGTGGCATATGATCAGGAACTGATGGTACTGAAGGAAGAAGTCCAAGCTGCTCTGAAGGCATTGGCGAAAAACAAGTCTCCAGGAATTGATGGAATGTCAATTGAGATGTTTCAACAAACAGATGCAGCGCTGGAGGTGCTCACTCGTCTATGCCAAGAAATATGGAAGACAGCTTCCTGGCCAACTGACTGGAAGAGATCCATATTTATGCCTATTCCCAAGAAAGGTGATCCAACTGAATGTGGAAATTATAGAACAATATCATTAATATCTCATGCAAGCAAAATTTTGCTGAAGATCATTCAAAAACGGCTGCAGCAGTATATTGACAGGGAACTGCCAGAAATTCAGGCTGGATTCAGGAGAGGACGTGGAACCAGGGATATCATTGCTGATGTCAAATGGATCCTGGCTGAAAGCAGAGAATACCAGAAGGATGTTTACCTGTGTTTTATTGACTATGCAAAGGCATTCAACTTTGTGGATCATAACAAATTATGCATAACACTGCGAAGAATGGGAATTCCAGAACACTTAATTGTGCTCATGAGGAACCTTTACATAGATGAAGAGGAAGTTGCTTGGACAGAATGGGGAATACTGCATGGTTTAAAGTCAGGAAAGGTGTGCGTCAGGGTTGTATTCTTTCACCATACCTATTCAATCTGTATGCTGAGCAAATAATACGAGAAGCTGGACTACATGAAGAAGAATGGGGGATCAGGATTGGAGGAAAACTCATTAACAACCTGTGTTATGCTCATGACACAATCTTGCTTGCTGAAAGTGAAGAGGACTTGAAGCACTTACTAATGAAGATCAAAGACCACAGCCTTCAGTATGGATTGCACCTCAAAATAAAACAAAATCCTCACAACTGGACCAATAAGCAATATCATGATAAGCAGAGAAAACATTGAAGTTGCCAAGGATTTCATTTTACTTGCTTTGACAACAGCCATGGAAGCAGCAGTCAAGAAATCAAAGAACACATTGCATTGGGTAAATCTGCTGCAAAGGACCTCTTTAAAGTGTCGAAGAGCAGAGATGTCACCCTGAAGACTAAGGTGGGCCTGACCCAAGCCATGGTACTTTCAGTCACATCATATGCATGTGAAAGCTGGACAATGAATAAGGAAGATCGAAGAAGAATTGACACCCTTGAAATGTGGTGTTGGCGAAGAATATTGAATATACCATGGACTGCCAAAAGAATGAACAAATCTGTCCTAGAAGAAGTACAACAAGAATGCTCCTTGGAAGCAAGAATGTCAAGACTGTGTCTTACATACTTTGGACATGTTGTCAGGAGGGGTCAGTCCCTGGAGAAGGACATCATGCTTAGCAGAGCACAGGGTCAGTGGAAAAGAGGCAGGCCCTCAACGAGGTGGATTGACACAGTGGCTTCAACAATGTTCTCAAGCATAAAAACGTTTTTAAGAATGGCTCAGGACCGGGCAGTGTTTCTTTCTGTTGTTTATAGGGTCGGTATGAGTTGGAACCGACTTGACGGCACCTAACAACAACAGCAGCAACATGCCAATTGACCTAGATGGTCCCTGAAACCATGGTCCCCAGACCCCCGACCCTGCTACTCTGTTCCTCAAAGTGTTTGGTTGTACTCACAGAACCTCTTAGCTTTTCGTTTAGTCCAGTTGTGCTGACTTCCCCTGTATTATGTGTTGTCCTTCCTGTCACCTAAGATAATTCTTATCTACTAGCAGTTGTTGTTGTTGTTAGGAGCCATTTAGTGTTTTCCGACTCATATTGACCCCATGTACGACAGAAAGAAACACTGCCCAGTCCTGCACCATTCTCACAATTATTGTTATGCTTGAGCGCATTGTTGCAGCCACTGTGTCAATCCATCTCCTTGAGGGTCTTCTTCTTTTTCGCTGACCCTCCACTTTACCAAGCATTATGTCCTTCTTCAAGGACTGATCCTTCCTGATAACATGTCCAAAGTATGTGAGATGTAGTCTCGCCAGCCTTGCTTCTAAGGAGCACTCTGGCTGCCTTTCTTCTAAGACGGATTTGTTCATCCTTTTGACAGTCCATGGTATATTCAATATTCTCTGCCAAAACCTGAATTCAAAGGCATAAATTCTTCTTTGGTCTTCCTTATTCAGCTTTCACATAGATATGAAGCGACTGAAAACACCATGGCTTTGATCAGGCGCACCTTAGTCCTCAAGGTGACATCTTTTCTTTTTAACGCTTTAAAGAGATCTCCTGGAGCCGATTCGCCCAGTGCAAAATGTCTTTTGATTTCTTGACTGCTGATTCCATGAGTGTTGATTGTGGATCCAACTAAAATGAAATCCTTGACAACCTAAGTGTTTTCTCCTTTTGTCCTGACGTTACTTATCGATCCAGTTGTGAGGATTTTTGTTTTCTTTATGTTGAGGCGTAATCCATGCTGAAGGTTGTGGTCTTTGACCTTCATCAGTAAGAGCTTCAAGTCCTCTTCACTTTCAGCAAGCAACGTTGTGTCATCTGTACAATGCAGGTTGTTATTGAGTCTTCCTCTAATCCTGATGCCCCGTTCTTCTTCATATAGTCCAGCTTCTTGGACTATTTGCTCAGCATACAGATTGAATAAGTACGGTGAAAGGATACAACCTTGATGCACACCTTTCCTGCCTTTAAACCAATCAGTATCCCCTTGTTCTGTTTGAAAGACTGCCTCTTGATCCATATACAGGATCCTAATGAGCACAATTAAGTGTTCTGGAATACCCATTCTCCACAATATTATCCATAATTTGTTATGATCCACACAGTCGAATACCTTAGCATAGTCAATAAAACACTGGTAAACATCTTTCTGGTATTCTGTGCTTTCAGACAGGATCCATCTGACATAAGCAATGATACCCGTGGTTTCACGTCCTCTTCTAAATCTGGATTGAATTTCTGGCAGTTCCCTGTCTATGTACTGCTACAGCCGCTTTTGGATGGTCTTCAGCAAAATTTTGCTTGCATTTGATATTAATGATATTGTTTGATAACGTCTGCATTGGGTTGGATCACCTATCTTGGGAAGAATCATAAATATGGATCTCTTCCAGTCGTTTAGCCAGGTAGCTGTCTTCTAAATTTCTTGGCATAGACAAATGAGCACTTCCAGCACTGTATCCTTTTTGTTGAAACATCTCAATTGGTATTCTGTCCATTCCTGAAGGCGTGTTTTTCTCCAATGCCTTCAGTGCAGTTAGTACTTCTTCCTTCAGTATCATAGGTTCCTGATCATATGTTACTTCCTGAAATGGTTGAAGGTTGACCAATTGTTTTTGGTATGGTGACTCTGTGTATTTCTCCCATCTTTTTCTGATGCTTCCTGCATCGTTTAATATTTTCCCCATAGAATGCTTCAGTATTGCGACTCGAGGCTTGAAATTTTTCTTCAGTTATTTTAGCTCGAGAAATGCTGAGCATGTTCTTCCTTTTTGGATTTATATCTCCAGGTATTTGCACATGTCATCATAATACTTCACTTTGTCTTCTTGAGCCTCCCGTTGCAATCTTCTGTTCAGCTCTTTTATTTCATCATTTTTTCCTTTTACTTTAGCTACTCGACATTGAAGAGTAAGCTTCAGAGTCTCTTCTGACATCCATTTATGTCTTTCTTTCCTGTTTTTTAATGACCTCTTGCTTTCTTCATGACTGATATCCTTGATGCCACTCCACAACTCATCTGCTGTTCAGTGATTAGAGATCAATGCATCAAATCTATTCTTGAGATGGTCTCTAAATTCAGGTGGGATATACTCAGGGTTGCACTTTGGCTCTCGTTGACTTGTTCTAATTTTCTTCAGTTTCAACTTGTATTTTCATATGAGTAATTGATGGTCTGATCTGCAGTTGGCCGATGGCCTTGTTCTGACTGATGATACTGAGCTTTTCCATCATCTCTTTCCACACATGTAGTCAATTTGATTCCTGTATATTCCACCTGGTGAGGTCCACATGTATATCAAAAAAACAAACCCCTTGCTGTCTAGTCAATTCCAACTCTTAGCAACCCTAAATGACAGAGTAGAACTGTCCCATAGGGTTTCCAAGGAGTGCCTGGTGGATTCGAACTCCCTACTTTTATTGGTTAGCAGCAGCAGCTCTTAACCAGTATGCCACCAGGGTTTCCCCCATGTGTATTGACACAGTTTATGTTGTTGAAAAAAGATATTTGCAATGAAGAAGTCATTGGTCTTGCAAAATTCTATCATGTGATCTCCAGAGTTGTTTCTACCACCAAAGCCATGTTTTCCAACTACCAATCCTTTCTTTCCAACTTTCCTGTTCCAGTCACCAATAATTAATCCGTACATCCTGATTGCACATTTCATCAATTTCAGACTGCAGAAGTTGGTAAAAATCTTCAATTTCTTCATCTTTGGCCTTAGTGGTTGGTGCTTAAATATGCATAATAGTCATCTTAACAGGTCTTCCTTGTAGGCGTATGGATATTATCCTATCACTGACAGCATTGTACCTCAGGATAGATCTTGAAATGTAATTTTTGGTGATGAATGCGACATCATTCCTCTTCAAGTTGTCATTCCTGAAGTAGCAGACCATATGATTTTTTGAATCAAAATGACCAATACCAGTCCATTTCAGCTCACTAATACCTAGGATATTGGTCTTGTATGTTTTCCATTTCATTTTTGATGAGTTCCAATTTTCCTAGATTCATACTTCATACATTACAGGTTCTAATTATTAATGGATACCTGCAGCTGTTTCTTCTCATTTTGAGTCATGAAACATCAGCAAATGAAGGTCTCAAAAGCTTGACACCATCCACATCATTAAGATCGACTCTCCTTTGAGGGGCAGCTCTTCCCCAGTCATCTTTTGAGTGCCTTCCAACCTGAGGGGCTCATCTTCTGGCAGTATATCAGACAACATTCGGCTGCTATTCATAAGGTTTTCAGTGGCTAGCTCTTTTCAGAAATAGACTGTCAGGTCTTCCTAGTAAGCCTTTGTCTGGAAGCTCAGCTGAAACCTGTCTGCCATGGGTGACCCTGCTGATATTCGAATACCGGTGGCATAGCTTCCAGCATCACAGCAACATACAAGCCCCCACAGTACTACAAACTGACAGACACTTGGGGGTATCTACTCTCTGGTTAGTGAATACCCCTTTCCTTAACCCCCCACCCTAATAACCATCAAAGAATGTTTTCTTCTGTGTTTCAACCGGTTCTTGGGCTGTTATAATAGTAGTCTCATACAGAATTTGTCTTTTTGCAACTAATTTCAGTCAGCATAATGCCTTCCAGATTCATCCGTGTTATGAGATGTTCCGCAGATTCATCCTTGTTCTTTATTCTTGTGTAGTATCCCATAATTTGTTCATCCGTTCATTCGTGGATGGGCACCTAGGTTGTTTTCCATCTTTTTGTTATTGTGAACGGTTCTGCAATGAACATGGTTGTGCATATATCTATTTGAGTGAGGGCTCTTATTTTTCTCTAGGATATATTCCAAGAAGTGGGATTGTTGGATAGTGTGGTACTTCTATTTCTAGCTTTTTAAGGAAGCACCAAATCAATTTCCAAAGTGGTTGTACCATTTTACATTGCCACCAGCAGTGTATAAGTGTTCCAGTCTCTCCACAACCTCTCCAACATTTATTATTCTGTGTTTTTTTGGATTAATGCTAGTCTTGTTGGTGTGAGATAGTATCTTTTTGTAGTGTTGATTTGCACTTCTCTAATGGCTGATGACCGTGAGCATTTCCTCTTGTATCTATTAGATGCCTGAATGTCTTTTTTGGTGAAATGCCTGCTTATATCCTTTGCCCATTTTTTAACTGGGTTATTTGTCTTTTTGTGTTGAGGTTTTGCAGTATCTTGTAGATTTTAGAGATTAGAAGCTGATCAGATCTGTCATAACCAATTTTTTTTTCCCCAGCCTGTAGGTTGTCTTTTTACTCTTTTGGTGAAGTCTTCCGATGAGCATAAGTATTTAATTTTGAGGAGCTTCCAGTTATCTAATTTTTCTTCTGGTGTTTGTGCATTTTTAGTAATGTTTTGTATTCTCTTTATGTAATGTGTTAGGGCTCCTAATGTTATCCCTATTTTTTTTTCCATGATCTTTATCATTTTGGATTTTATATTTAGGTCTTTGATCCATTTTAAGTTTGAGACTGCTCTGACAGGGATCACAATAGTGGTCCTGGACAGAGCTGGAGAAAAATGTAGAACAAAATTCTAACTCACAAAAAAAGACTAGACTTACTGGCTTGACAGAGACTGGATAAACCCCAAGAGTATGGCCCTGCAACACCCTTTTAGCTCAGTAATGAAGTCACTCCTGAGGTTCACCCTTCAGGCAAAGATTAGACAGGCCCATAAAACAAAACAAGAATAAGGGGCACAACAGCCCAGGGGCAAGGACTAGAAGGCAGAAGGGAACAGGCAAGCTGGTGATAGGGAACCCAAGTTTGAGAAGGGAGAGTGTTGACATGTGGGATTGTTAACCAATGTCATAAAACTATATGTGTACTAACTGTTTAATGAGAAACTAGTTTGTTCTGTAAACCTTAACCTAAAGTGTAGTAAAAAATAATAACAGTAAATATTAATAACAAGAAAAAAAACGAATGACATATTATGTTGAGCAAATCTGCTACAAAAGACCTCATTAAAGTATTAAAAAGCATACATGTCAGTTTTAGATCTAAGGTGCTTCTGATCCAAGTCATGGTATTTTTAATCACCTAATGTGCATGCCAAATCTGCAGAATGAATAAGGAAGACTGAAGAAGAATATATGCCTTTGAATTTTGGCATTGGCAAAGAAAACAAATCTGTCTTGGAAAGCATACAGCCAGAATGTTCCTTAGAAGTCAGGATAGTGAGACTTCATCTCACTTTGGACATGCTATCAGGAGGGACCAATCCCTGGAAAAGGACACCATGCTTAGTAGAGGGTCAGCAAAACCAGGCAACGTTTTTTTTCTGTTGTACATAGGGGTGCTGTGAGTCAGAATCGACTCGACAGCACTTAACAACAATATCTGATAATGATTTAAAATCCAGGATATATAAGGATCTTGATATCTTTTAAAACACTGAAGACAAAAGAGCTGAAACAAATCTTAAGAAGATTCTTTGTTTATGTCTGTACAGGAATACTTATAAGCTTTTTTTTTTTTTAATGCAGATAAAATTCCCAACAGAAAAATGGACCAGTCAGGCTTTGATTTAACAAGAGTAAGCCTCCTGGAAAATTGATGTCATCAATAGTGTTTATTTACATTGCATTCCATTAGTTATTATAATAGAATTTACTGCCTTAGGACCTAAGTGCTTTACAATAAACAACATACTGAGATTGATATTGTAACCCAGGAAAGAAAGGGTTTGTGTAACCCTATCCAGGATGTCTTGGTAGCAGTTAGAAAGAGTAGTCTTCCAGGACAGTCTGTAGTATATCGGTTTCAGGAAACAAAAGGAATGTTCCACAGATTCTCTCAGTTGGCAAAAAAAAAAAAAACACAACAACCATCAAGTTGATTCCAACTCATAGTAACACCATGTGTTACAGAGGAGAACTAAACTACATAGGGTTTTCTCGGCTGTGATCTTTACGGAAGCAGATCACCAGGGATTCCTTCCATGGTGCTACTGGGTGGGTTCAAACTGCCAACCTTTAGGTTGGTAGCCAAGTATAAACTCTTTGTGCTATACAGGGATCTTTTTGGTTGGCACTCACTGTCTCATAAAACATGAAGATGTTACACAGAGCCAGGCACAAGTTACAGAATGAATTATAAGAGGGCATTAAAGCAATGTTTTCTAAAATGTGAATAAGTCAGTATCAAGTAAATTGAATCACTGAGTTAGTAAACCATTTCCTTCTCAATTTTCTTTCACTATTTCTGATTAAATCAAAGATAAAGTATCTGGTTTTAGTCTTTAGCACCTCTCTAACTCTTGCTAATTTCTCCTTTTGGTACGCAGGGAACAGGTTTTAGCTCAGAGCCTTGGATGGGCTGGATAAGATTTTTAATTTCAGTGTTTTTTAATGGTATTTATTTTCTATGACTCCCACCACTCCTCTGTGAGTTTGTTGTACTGTGGTGACTTGCATGTCACTATGATGCTGGAAGGTATGCCACCAGTATTTCACATACCAGCAGGGTTACCCATGATGGACAGTTTTCAGCAGAGCATCCAGACTAAGACTAGGAAGGAAGACCTGGCGGTGTACTTCTGAAAAAGTTAGCCAGTGAAAACCTTAGGAATAGCAGCTGAACATTGTCTGGTATAGTGCTGGAAGATGAGCCTCTCAGGTTGGAAGGCACTCAGAATACAACTGGTGAAGTGCTGCGTCCTCAAAGTAGAGTCGACCTTAATGATGTGGATGGAGTAAAACTTTCAGGACCTTCATTTGCTTGTGTAGCATGACTCAAAATAAGAAGAAACAGCTGCAAACATCCATTAATAATCAGAACATGGAATAAAAAGTATGGATCTAGGAAGATTGGAAGTCATGAAAAATGAAATGGATAGCCTAAAGATCAATATCCTAGGCATTAGTGAACTGAAATGCACTAGTACTAGCCATTTTGCATTGGACAATCATATGGTCTACTGTGGCTGGAATGACAAACTGATGACAAAAGGTGTCACATTCACCTTCAAAAAGAACATTTCAAGATATATCTTGAAATATAACATTGTCAGAATAGAATAATATTCATACGCCTACAAGGAAGAGCAGTTAATGCTACTATTAACATTTACACACCAACCACTAATGCCAAAAATGAGGAAATTGAAGGTTTTTACCAACTTCTGAAGTCTGAAATTGACAAATATGCAATCAAGATGCATCGATAATTACTGGTGATTGGACTGCAAAAGTTGGAAACAAAGAAGAAGGATATGTATTTGGAAAATATGGCCTCGATGATAGAAATGACACCGGAGATTACATAATAAAATTTTGCAAGACCAATGACTACTTCTTTGCAAATACTTTTTTTTCAACAACATAACTGGCAATTATACATATGGTCCTCACCGGGTGGAATACACAGGAATCAAATTGACTATGTCTGTGGAAAGAGACAATGGAGAAGCTCAATATAATCAGTCAGAACAAGACCAGGGGCCATTTACAGAACAGACCATCAGTTGCTCATATGTAAGTTCAAGATGAAGCTGAAGAAAACTAAAACAATTCCAATGAGAGCCAAAGGAGGACCAATTCCAATGAGAGCCAAAGGAGGACCAACTCAATTTAGAGGCCATCTCACAATCAGATTTGATGCATTGAACACTAATGACCGAAGACCAGGCAAGTTGTGGAATGACATCAAGTATATCACACATGAATAAAACGAAAGGTCATTAAAATTAGCTGGCTAATTTTTGGAAGTAGATTGTCAAACCTTTCTTTCTAGTCTGTTTTTATCTGGAAACTCTCTTGAAACCTGTTCAGCATGGGTTACCCTGCTGGTATTTGAAATACCCATGGCACAGCTTCCAACATCACAGCAACACACAAGCCACCACAGCATGTTATCGTAGAACTCTCAACTTTCCCTTTAATTCTGTCAATGTTTGCTTCATATATTTTGAGGCTCTCTTGTTAGGTGCATAGATGTTTATAATTTTTATATTCTCATGATGAATGACCCCTTCATTGATATATAATGTCCTTCTTTGTCTCTTATAACAGTTTGACTTAAAGTCTATTTTGTCTGATATTTGTATAGCACCCCAGCTCTCTTTTGGTTGCTTTTTCAGTGGGATATTTTTTCCATCCATTGTCTTTAAGTCTATTTGTGTCCTTAGATTTAAAATGAACCTCTTGTAGATAGCATACGTTTTTTATCCATTCTCCCAATCTCTGCCTTTTGATTAGAAATTTAATCAATTTACATTTATCACAATTACTGGTAAGTAGGGATATATCTCTGCTATTTTCTTTTCTTTTTTTTCTTTGTATGTCTTATAACTTTTTTTGATTCTTATTTCATCCATCACTGCCTTCTTTTTGTTTAATTGATTTTTTGTTGTGAACATTTTTTATTCATTTTGCATTTCCATTTCTGCATTTTTTTAAAGTACTTTCTTTGTGGTTATCATGGGGATTATATTTAATGTCCTAACTTCATAAAATCTAGTTTAAATTGATACCTTCTTAATTTAAATAGTATGTGAAAACTCTCTTCCTAAACACCTCACTTCCCTTCATCTTTCAGTTGTTTTAACACATAATATTTTTATACACTGTGTATGTAGAACTCCTTTTAAAAGAAAGTCTTGAAACAACCAGTAACATACTAGTCTCCTGTGAAACATACTTCGAGAAATATTATTAAAAGAGCAATGATCTGCCTTAAGCGTCAGCATTGTCCTAGGAGCTGCAATGAAGTGATATTTTGTTAAAAGATCTGAATTCAGTGAATAACATGAAAAGATAGCCATTACATATTAAGTGAAATAAATAGTATAAACTACTAAATACAGTGTATAATTTCCATAATAAATATTTATTTGCATAAGACTAAAGTGGAAGAATAAACCCCAAATGTGGGCAAGCCACTTACTCTATCTTGGATTTTTCATCTCTAAAGTATGAATACTACTTAAAATGCATTGGAAGCTATGAAATGCTGTAAAAAGAATTGTTAAGTCCCAAATAACTCTATTCAGATGGATTGAATCTATGGTTGGTGGATAGCTGGCTGTTTCATTATATCAGGCCTGACTTATCCAGTATATCATGGCGCTGCAAATTTCACAACACAGAGGCCACCGCATGAAGGAAAGGAGGGGGCAGAGAGCAGGTACCCAAGCCCAGGGTTCTGAACTCAACCAGAGTGATTCTGCTTTTGATCCATCTTATATACTGGATGTCTTCCTAAATTTTTAAAAAAATGTTTAAAAGCCACTGTCCTAGAGTAAATCAATTAAAACTTAAACTACGTAAAAGGTTGAACTAACAAAAGTTGTGTGATAGATATATTACAAAAAAAACCACAAGAGTAACAGTTGTGGCTGCTTATGTACCACCAAAAACCTCATGGGATTTGGTTCCTTGGTTTGGAGGTTTAGGGTCATCCCAATTAGTTGGCCTCATAACCTGTTTAGTGCTTCTGTTCTAACTCCTAGTTCTTTGCATAGTGCCTGGGGCATTAAAAGATTGTAAGTGTCCATTCAAGGCACAAAAAAGTGGTTTTTATTCACCTGGAGCAACAGACAAAAAGGGAGAGTCAAGAATAGGAGGAGGATACGAAATGGGTGGCTAATTGCCTCCATGAACAACTGCCTCCTTTGCCATGAGACCCGAAGAAATGGGTAGTGCCCAGCTACCATTACTGACCATTCTGATCAAAGATTCTATAGAAGAATCCTGACCAAAAGGAGGAAAATGCAGAACAGAATTTTAAATTCTCATGAACTTCAGACTTTCTGGAGCAATGGAGGCTCAATGAACCCCTGAAACTATTGCCCTGAGATAATTGTTAAACCTTAAGCCAAAAATATACCCCGAAGTCTTCTTAAAACGGAACAATAGTCTAGCTTAAAAAAAGAAAAAAAAAAATTTTTTCTTAACTAGTAAAAAATGTCTGCCTTAAGCATTATGCTATTTTAAGAACTATCTATATGGGTTCAAATTGACAACAGCAGCTCAAGAGATTGATAGGAAACTCAGGGGGCAGAAAGTTTATGTTAATGAGGGAGGAACAACTCAGAAAATGAAAGTGAGAATGTTTGCACAACTTGAAAAATGTAATCAATATCACTGAACTGTACATGCAGAAACGGTTGAATTGGTGTATGTTTTGCTGTGTTATTCTTAACAACAACAAAATTTAAAACGAGATTAAAAAAATCTTGAAGTAGAACTGATTCTTGCTCTCCACCAAAGTGCTTCTTTGCCCAACTTCCCTGGATACACTTCTGGCTTCCTGTCACTTAGGAGACAGATTTCAGGCACTCCTGACCTCTCTCTCTCCCTTCCTGACTGCATGGGATGGGGCTGGATTGATCTGGCCAAGAAAGGAAGAAGTTGGATATGGCACCCTGTGTTAAGCAGTAGAAATGTAGAGATGTCTACATCCTAACCTCTAAAATCTATGAATATGTTACCTTACATAGCAAAAGGACTTTGCAGATATGATTAAAGCTAAGGACCTTGAGATGAGCAGATTATCCTGGATTGTCCAGGTGGACCCAACCCAATCACTTAAAAGTGGAAGAGTGAGGCAGAAGTGAGATTCAGAGGGAAATGTGACTATGGAAAAATAGACAAAAAGCAATAGTACTGACTTTGAAGATAAAGAGAGAGACCATATGCCAAGGAATGCAGACAACCCTTAGAAACTGGAAAGGATAGAACTGCATTCCTAGGTCCTCCAGAAACTAATGCAGCCCTGAGGACATCTTGATTTTAGGTAATTGAGATTTGTTTCACACTTCTGACCTCTAGAATTTTAAAATAAATTTGTGAGGTTTAAGCCACTGATTGTGTGATGATTTGTTATCTCTATAATTGTAATTGCTATATGACAGCAATAGAAAACCATCGTAGGCCCCATTGATTCAAATTTTGATCCCCTGACATCTCATGCAGAATCTACACTTATCAGTGGTTCTCAACTCAGGCTGCAAATTAGAATCACCTGGAAAGCATTTAAAAAATATATCCTTGGGAGAGTGATGTCATAAAAATGGCAAAGTAGGGAAATCTAGCACTCCATTCCCTCCACAAAGCAATTAATAAAATTGTAAAGACTGTCATAATAAGCTCTTTCAGAACTACAAAATCTAATTTCAAGGAATGCTTAATAAAGAAAGAAGCTGCTGCACTGTGGTACAATTGACTACCTACCATTCTCCACTCCTCAGTTTGATGCTGACCATGAAAACAGCAGCTCATATGGTGCAGGTTGCTAGTGCCAGGAGGAGCAGTGTGGACCTTGTTCTCAAAAATTGAGGCAGTTTGTAACTAGTACATCTGCCTTACAAAGAATTCTAAAGGGAGACCTTCAGGCTGAAATGAAAGGACATTACACAGTAATTCAAAGCCATACTATAAATCTACAGTAATCAAAACAGCATAAGAATAGACATAGATAAATGGAATAGATTGGAGAGCCTAGAAATAAACCCGTACATCTATGTCAGTTGACTTTTGACAACAGTGCCAATACCATTCAATGAGGAAAGAATTGTCTATTCAACAAACGGTGCTGGCACAACTGGATAGCCACATGCAACAGAATAAATTTGAACCTCTACCTTATGCCACATAAAAAAAAAATAATAATAATAACTCAAAATAGATCAAAGACTTGAATATAAGTCCAAAAATTGTGAAACTTAGAGAAAACATAGTGGTAAATTTTCATGATCCTGGATTTTGCAATGAATTCTTAGATACGACACCAAAAGCATAAGCAATAAAAAAATAGATAAATTACACTTGATCAAAATTAAAAACTTCTGTGCATCAAAGGGCACTATCAAAAAAAGTGAAAAGGCGGCCTACAAAATGGGATAAAATATCTAGGTATCATTTACTTGATACAAGTCTAGTGTCAGAATATATCAAAAATATTTACAACTCAACAACAACAAAGAAAAACAACCCAATTAAAAAATGGACAAAGGACTTGAATAGAACATTCTCTAAGAAGATACACAAATTACCAACAATCATATGAAAAGATGCTCAACATCATTAGTCATTTGGAAATGAACATCAAAACCACAACATGGAAGGTGGAGACCACATGGCTCCGTAAACAGATGCACCATGCCAACACTCTGCAGCAAAAACCTGACGAACTAAGTAAAACAGATACAAACGTCAACCCTGGAACCCTCAGCACCAAATGAAGCCACAAAGAACTAGATCAAACACCAAATGGAAGAAGGAACTGATGGAATACACAGAACGAGGAGTGATACGGAGTAGATGCCCCCTGCCAACTAAGAGAGCACAACATTGTCATCTTGGAACACCCGGACAGGGAGTACAGGAAGACAACTTCGTGGAGCCCCCAACAGGAGACAGAACACATAGTAACCAAAGAAACACTCTCTCCCACCCCTCACTCTTCTGCCTGTTAGCCACCCCCACCCCTTCCCAACAAGCCATGCCACACTGCATGTCTAGAAAACCACGGGCCCACTGCCACCCAGGTCCACCCCACAACCACCCACTGGCTCCCAATATGCCATTTTTCCCCTTTTATTTCTCTATCTTACCTAGCCCCATATGCCACCTCCGCACTGTCTTGATGGTCTATACCATGCCACTCAGCTAGAAAGCCATTGGCCAGCTGCCAACGTGGGTCCACCCCACTTCCACTGCAGGCTCAAACTGTGCTATTTTTCCCCCTTCTTCCTTTTCTTTCTCCCTCCCACCTAGCTGCATACACCACCTCCACCCCTTCCCAACAGGCCACACTGCACAGCTAGAAATCCACTTATCCACCACCAATCTGGGTCCATCCTGTCCCCACTGCTGGTTCCTGCTGCACCACAGTTTTGTTTTGTTTTTTTTCCTTTCTTCCTTTTCTTTCTCCCTCCCACCTAGCCACATATGCCACCTCCATCCTTTATCACTGGGCAACACTGCACCACCTAGTTTAGAGAACAACCAACCCCACATCACCCTGGGTCTGCTTGTCCCCACCCACTGGCTCCTACTACACCAATTTTTTTTTACTTTTCTCTTTGTTTCCCTTTCTTTCCTTTCTGTCTCCCTCCCACCTAGCCCTGTACACTAACTACCTCCACCGCTTCCTGTTGGGCCACACTGTACTACCGCAGCTAGAGAGCCACTGGCCTGCCATTGCCTTGGGTCTGCCCCACCTCTGTCATTTTTTTCCTCTTTCTTTTCTTGCCTTTGTTTCCACCTCTGGCCTGCCCCCTGAGCCACCTTACCTTCCCATTGGACCCTGGTCTACCCTGACCCCACTCTCCTGTCCCTGTAGAACCACCATTTTTTTCCTTTCCTACTTTTTTCCCTCCCACCCAACCCTGTAGGCTACTTCCCCCCCTACTGCCAGCCCCTGATAAGCCACGGTAGATAGAGTGCCACCGACACAGCAGCCCACGACTATCCAGGTTCGCCCTTCCCTCACCTACTGGTCCCCACAGTACCAGCATTTATCCTATTTTCTTTTTCTTTCTACCTTCCATCTAGTCTCATATGCCACCTCACACCCCTTCTCACCTGCTCCCCAGTCTGTCCCACCCCCACCTGCCAGCTACATTTTTTTTCTTTTGTTTCTCCTCCACACCTAGCCCCACACAGCACTCCCCATCCTGCCAGCCCCCGCTGTGCAGACAAAGCTAGGGCATCCTTGGCACTGAGGCCCAACGCCATACTGAGCCTGCACTGTACCTCCTCTCTTGCCACTCAACCACTCTGGAAATGACACCCCCTGCCTATCAGGGAAGAGGTGTGAATGCTCCCACACCACTAGATGAACAGAAAGTGCCCACCCTGTCAGCCCTAAGCCACCTCATCCAAACCAGTGCCCAGCAAAGCAGGGTCCCCTGGACTGCTGCTGCCCTGCCCGCAGAGACAAGGTGGTGAGAGCTATCATGACAACAGCTGAGCAAGCAGTAAAGCATGCTTGGCCCACTTACTCTGACATATCCAAACAAAACAAAAAAGCAGCATGAAACAAATGAACATACAATCAATAAATAATGACAATAATATTTTAATGTCTTAGAGACAGCGGACAATGTCAAAACATAAAAAAAGCAGGACAAGTTGGTTTCAGTAAGTGACCAAAATAAAGAAACAGATGGCTTCCTGGTAGAAGAAAAGGCAGTGGAAATATCTGATATGGAATTCAAAAGGATAACATTTAGGATTCTCCAAGAGATTAAGACAGAGATCAAGGAAAATACAGACAAAACAAAGGAGAAAATAGATAAAATCATGAAAAATTCAGACAAAACCAACAAAAATACAGCCAAAATCAAGGAAAACATAGAAATAGAACAGAAGAATTCAGGAAAATAATACAAGAACAAAACACCAAAATAAAAAATTAAAAATCATACAAAAAGAACAACTAGAAATTGAAAAGACAAGCAACAAAATTTCAGAGATGGACAACTCAATAGAAGGTCTTAGGTGCAAATTCGAAATAATGGAAGACAGAATCAGTGAGACTAAAGACAAATCCAAAGACACAACTTTGTTTGAAGAAAAATCAGAGAAAAGAATGATGAAAACCTAAGAATTATGTGGGACACAATCAAAAGCAAAAATTTGTTCACGGTTGGCATTCCAGAACAGGGAGGGAAAACAGAAAGCGCAGAGAAGATTGATGAATATTTGCTGGCAGAAAATTTCCCAAATATCATGAGAGATGAAAAGCTGACCATCCAAGAAGTTAAACAAACCCCATATGGGATAGACCCCAAAAGAAAGTCACCAAGACATATCATCATCACACTTGCCAACACCAAAGACAAAGAAAGAATCCTGAGAGCAGCTCAAGAAAAATAGTCATGAAAAAGTTGAAACAATAAAACCAAAAACCTGTTAAACAAGTCCTGATTAATTGGCGGAAGCTATGCAGGCAAGAAGGTAATGGGATGACATACAAACCCTTGAAAGAACAAAACAGCCAACCAAGAATAATATACATTGCAAAACTTTCTCTCAAATATGATGGTGAAATTAGGACATTTCCAGATAAGCAGAAATTAAGGGAATTCTTAATAACCAAACAAAACTTATAAGAAATGTTAAAGGGAGTCCTTTGGTTAGAGAGTCGACAACATCATACACCAACCAGAGTCTAGGACACAGGACAGCATCAGTTAGATAACAACTTAGGTAAAGAACTCTCAATAATAAAATGAAACTAAGACATAAAACAGGGAAACAGTGATGTCACTGTAAATGATGAGAACATCAAAAAATAAAAGGGTAAATAAAAGGTGTAGGTATAGAACATTCAAACAGAAAGGGAGTCAAGGCAATATCAAGTAATAAAAGCCTGATTCAAATTTAGAAAGATAGTGGTAAATTTCAAGGTAACCACAAAGACATTTTTAAAAATTACTGATCAAAATAAAAAAGAAGAAAAACATAGACTCAATAAACACAAAATCCACACAAATGAAAGGAAAGAACACAAAATCAACAAACCAAAGGAACTCAGCACAGGAAAGTAAGAGGAACAAAGAAAACATCAGCACCACAAAAGTAATAATAATAATATATATATATGACAGCAATAAACTCATACCTATTGATAATCACACTGAATGTAAATAGCTTAAATGCACCTGTAGAGAGACAGACAGTAGGAGAATGGATAAAAAATCATGACCCATCAATATGCTGTCTATAAGAGACATAACCTTAGACACAAAGACACAAATATATCAAAAATCAAAGGATGGAAAAAATATACGAAGAAAACAGCAACCAAAACAGAGCAGGAGCGGCAATACTAATCTTAAATAAGTTAGACTTTAAGGCACAAATCAACCATAAAAGGCAAGGAAGGACATTATACAATGATTAAAGGCACAATCCACCAGGAAGACATAATCTTAATAAATACCTACACACCCAATGACAGGGCTCCAACACACACAAAACAAACTCTAACAGCACTGAAGAGAGAACTGGAGAGTGCCTGCCACAATAAGAGTAGAAGACTACAATGCACCACTCTTGGTAAAGGATGGTACACCTAGAAAGAAACTCAACAGAGATACAGAAGATCTAAAGGCCAAAATCAATCAACTTGACTTCATAGAAATATATAGAATATTCCAACCAACTGTAGCAAAGTATATATTCTTCTCCAATAGAAATGAACATTCTCCAGAATAGACCACATCTTAGGCCACAAAGCAACCTTCAATAAAACCCTAAACATTGAAATACCTCAAAGCATTCTCTATAATCACAATGCCATAAAAGAACAAATCAAAAACAGGAAAAGCAAGGAAAAAAAATCAAATTTATGGAAACTGAATAATACCTTTTTTATATGGTAAATATAAAAAATCAAAGAGAGAATCACAAAATCCCTAGTATCAAATGAGAATGAAAACACATCATACCAAACCCTTTGGGACACACAAAGAGAGTGTAAGAGGTCAGTTAATAGCAATGAACACACAAATCAAACAAACAAAAAAAAAGATAATGGTCCAAAACAAAAACATTAACCTAACAACTCAAACAAATACAAAAAGAGCACCAAAAGAAGCCCACAAGCAGGGCTAAGATGGCTGACTAGGTAGAAGCTACTGCAGATCCCTCTTGCAACAAAGATTCAGAAAAACAAGTGAATCGATCACATACCTGACAATCTACAAATGCTGACCATCAAACACAGATCTAAGGAGGTGACCTGAGCGACAGGGAAGCGAAAAGCCGTACGCTGAAGCAGCGACCACTTCTGGAATGAGCGTCCCATGCCACAGCCTTGAGCCCTCACAGTTCCCTGGTGCCAGAGTGGTGGGGCTGATCACAGCTTACTGAGATGGGGCAAGCACAAGACACAGCCCTAACCCTTAACCCCCTGGAGTAACCTGGCAGAGACTCAGCCAGCACAAGCAGGCTGCACACTGACCTGGCTGACAGGAGAAGGAGAAACCACGGGAAAGCGGTGACTGTTTTTGGAGCCTGGAGCCAGTGTCCCAGTCAGAAAACCTTGGTGCTGGGCTTTGGACTAAGCACAGAGGAGCAGATCACCGCTTCCTGAGACAGCACAAGCACGGGATGCAGCCCTAACCCCCTGGAGTAACTTTGGCGGAAACCCAGCCAACACACGCAGGCTGCACACCGACACGGCTGACAAGAGAAGAAAAAAACACGGGGAATCAGTGACTGGTAGTGGAGCAGGGAGTGCAGCGTACCAGCAAGAAAAACTTAGCATTGGGCTTTGGACTAGGAGTGGAGGAGCTGATCACGGCTTCCTGAGACAGTGCAAGCACAGGACGCAGGCCTGACCCTCGCAGGCAATCTCAACCCAGCCAGCGCACACAGGCTACACGCCCCTCTGGAATCTCAGATAAAACGGTTTTCACCAAACAAGATAAGTAACTTTGTCTATATTGCTGCACTACTCTCTCCTATTTATTTGATCCCTCCCCTCCTTGCCCAGGCAGCTTCAATAACATTGGAATTTCCTGGGCCAAGGAGTGAAGTGCTCTGCAGGTTTTTTTTTTCTAACCCATTCTCCTGATCTGAGAGAAGCAGCAATTAACAATCGGGGGGGGGGGGAGCGGGATGGAATCCTTCCCTGACTTTCCTAAACTGGAATAATAATACAGAACCAGCTCCAGCCAAGCATAAGAGATCCAGTCTTTGGCATTCATGCCTACAGGGAACCAGGTGACTATTACAATGCAAAGGCAATTCTGATAGAGATCTGACTGTAATTGTTTTAGCGAAGCAGTGGAAAGACAAGTTTTGGAGGTCCGATACCTCTCTACCTATTAAACAGAGCACTCACCGATCCACAACAGGGAACTGAGGGCTGAAGCTCCACCCACACCACCTAGCCACCTGCTAAAGGGGTCTGAGGATAGTGACACCTGCCAATCTTAAGTGTCTCTAAGAATAGAGACACTCCTACCTCACTGGCACATGGGGGAAGGCTACAGCATCCTACCCTCCTCAGAGTGTGACCCCCTGCCACTACTAAAATCTGGTGCATACAGCCATCACCACTACTCCTCTAAGTTAATAGGTGACAGCCTACACCACACAATAGGTGACCCACTATCAGGACACCTAAGCTAATTCTATTCAAGAATAGTGAATGGACTTATAGGCTCATATATCTGGCAACAGCTCAAACCAGCTGGTAATAGGACATAAGTGATTCAAAGGCTACAACAGTCCAGATAGCACAATCTAGGAGCCCATCTGGGCATATTGAAACAAAATAAAACAAGAAGATAAGACTCAGTGAGCAAATATTAAATAAATCATTACAATATCTTATATATGGCTCAGAGACAGCAGTTGATATCAAATCACATAAAGAAGCAGACCATGATTGCTTCTACAAATTCCCAAATTAAAGAATCAAAATCTTTCCCAAATGAAGATACAATCCTGGAATTGCCAGATGTAGAATACAAAAAACTAATATACAGAATGCTTCAAGACATCAGGGATAACCTCAGAAATGAAATAAGGCAATCTACAGAAAAAGCCAAGGAACACACTGATAAAGCAGTTGAAGAAATCAAAAAGATTATTCAAGAACATAGTGAAAAATTAATAAGCTGCAAGAATACATAGAGAGACAGCATTCAGAAATCCAAAAGATTAACGGTAAAATTACAGAATTAGACAACTCTGTAGGAAGGCAGAGGAGCAGAATCGAGGAATTGGAATGCGGAGTGGGGAAGTGGGAGGATAAGGCAATTGACACCAATATAGTTGAAGAAAAATCAGATAAAAGAATTTAAAAAAATGAATTAACCCTACGAACCATGTGGGACTCTATCAAGAAGAATAACTTGCGTGTGACTGAAGTTCCAGAACAGGGAAGGATAACAGAAAATACACAGAGAATAGTTGAAGATCTGTTGGCAGAAAACTTCCCTGGCATCATGAAAGATGAAAGGATATCTACCCAAGATGCTCATCGAACACCGTAAGAAATTGATCCCAAAAGAAAACCACCAAGGCATATTATCATCAAACTTGCCAAAACCAAAGATAAAGAGAAAATTTTAAAAGCAGCCAGGGATAAAAGAAAAGTCACCTACAAAGAAGAATCAATAAGAATAAGTTCAGACTACTCGGCAGAAACCATGCAGGCAAGAAGACAATGGGAAGACATATACAGAACACTGAAGGAGAAAAACTGCCAGCCAAGAATCATATATCCAGCAAAACTCTCTCTCAAATATGAAAGCGAAATTAAGACATGTACAGATAAACACAAGCTTAGAGAATTTGCACAAACCAAACCAAAGCTACAAGAATTACTAAAGGAAATTCTTTGGTCAGAAAATCCAATAATATCAGAAAACAACACAACACAAGGTCACAGAACAGAACATCCTGATATCAACTCATATAGGGAAATCACAAAATCAAAATAAAAATAATTTAAAAAAGAAAAAAAAAGGCTCAAAACAGGGAATCATTGAAGTCATTATGTAAAAGATTACAATAATCAAAAAAGAGGGAATAAATACAGGTAGATCTTCCATATGGGGAGGAAAACAAGGTGATATAGGATGACACAAGTTAGGTTTTTACTTAGAAAAATAGGGGTAAATATTAAGGTAACCACAAAGAGTTCTAACAATTTCATACTTCAAAATAAAAACCAAGATAAACATAAAGACTCAGCAAAAATAAATTCAACTACTAAGAAAATGAGGAACACACAATTTACAAAGAAAAACTTCTCAGCACAAAAAAGTAAGTGGAAAAATGAAATTGTCAACAACTCACATAAAAAGGCATCAAAATGACAGAGAAAAAAACTTACACTTATCTATAATTAAGCTGAATAAAAATGGACTAAAGGCACCAATAAAGAGACAGAGAGTCTCACACCGGATAAAAAAACACGATCCATCTATATTGCTGCCTACAAGAGACACACCTTAGACTTAGAGACACAAACTAAAACTCAAAGGATGGAAAAAAATATATCAAGCAAACAATAAGCAAAAAAGAAGAGGAGTAGCAATATTAATTTCTGACAAAATAGACTTTAGACTTAAATCCACCACAAAGGATAAAGGACGCTACATAATGATAAAAGGGACAAGTGATCAGGAAGACATAACCATATTAAATATTTATGCACCCAATGACAGGGCTGCAAGATACATAAATCAAATTTTATCAGAACTGAAAAGTGAGATAGACACCTCCACAATTATAGCAGGAGACTTCAACACACCACTTTCGGAGAAGGACATGACATCCAGCAAGAAGCTCAATAGAGACACAGAACCTAATTACAACAATCAACCAACTTGACCTCATTGACTTATACAGAACTCTCCACCTAACTGCTGCAAAGTATACTTTTTTTTCTAGCGCACATGGAACATTCTCCAGAATAGACCACATATTAGGTCATAAAACAAACCTTTGCAGAATCCAAAACATCGAAATATTACAAAGCATCTTCTCAGACCACAAGGCAATAAAAGTAGAAATCAATAACAGAAAAACTAGGGAAAAGACATCAAATACTTGGAAAGTGAACAATACCCTCCTGAAAAAAGACTGGGTTATAGAAGACATCAAGGAGGGAATAAGGAAATTCATAGAACGCAACGAGAATGAAAATACTTCCTATCAAAACCTCTGGGACACAGCAAAAGCAGTGCTCAGAGGCCAATTTATGCCAATAAATGCACACATACAAAAAGAAGAAAGAGCCAAAAGCAGAGAACTGTCCCGACAACTTGAACAAATAGAAAGTGAGCAACAAAAGAATCCATCAGGCACCCGAAGAAAACAAATAATAAAAATTAGAGCTGAACTAAATGAATTAGAGAACAGAAAAACAATTGAAAGAATTAACAAAGCCAAAAGCTGGTTCTTTGAAAAAATTAACAAAATTGATAAACCATTGGCTAGACTGACTAAAGAAATACAGGAAAGGAAACAAATAACCCGAATAAGAAACGAGAAGGGCCACATCACAACAGACCCAACTGAAATTAAAAGAATCATATCAGATTATTACGAAAAATTGTACTCTAACAAATTTGCAAACCTAGAAGAAATGGAAGAATTCCTAGAAAAACACTACCTACCTAAACTAACACATTCAGAAGTAGAACAACTAAATAGACCCATAACAAAAAAAAGAGATTGAAACGGTAATCAAAAAACTCCCAACAAAAAAAAGCCCTGGCCCGGACGGCTTCACTACAGAGTTCTACCAAACTTTCAGAGAAGAGTTAACACCACTACTACTAAAGGTATTTCAAAGCATAGAAAATGACGGAATACTATCCAACTCATTCTATGAAGCCACCATCTCCCTGATACCAAAACCAGGTAAAGACATTACAAAAAAAGAAAATTATAGACCTATATCCCTCATGAACATAGATGCAAAAATCCTCAGCAAAATTCTAGCCAATAGAATTCAACAACATATCAAAAAAATAATTCACCATGACCAAGTGGGATTTATACCAGGTATGCAAGGCTGGTTTAATATTAGAAAAACCATTAATGTAATCCACCATATAAATAAAACAAAAGACAAAAACCACATGATCTTATCAATTGATGCAGAAAAGGCATTTGACAAAGTCCAACACCCACTTATGATAAAAACTCTCACCAAAATAGGAATTGAGGGAAAATTCCTCAACATAATAAAGGGCATCTATGCAAAGCCAACAGCCAACATCACTCTAAATGGAGAAAATCTGAAAGCATTTCCCTTGAGAACGGGAACCAGACAAGGATGCCCTGTATCACTGCTCTTATTCAACATTGTGCTCGAAGTCCTAGCCAGAGTAATTAGGCTAGACAAAGAAATAAAGGGCATCCTGACTGGCAAGTAGGAAGTAAAATTATCCCTATTTGCAGATGACATGATCTTATATGCAGAAAACCCTAAGGAATCCTCCAGAAAACTACTGAAACTAATAGAAGAGTTTGGCAGAGTCTTAGGTTATAAGATAAACACAAAAAAATCACTTGGATTCCTCTACATCAACAAAAAGAACATCGAAGAGGAAATCACCAAATCAATACCATTCACAGTAGCGCCCAAGAAGATAAAATACTTAGGAATAAATCTTACCAAGGATGTAAAAGACCTATACAAAGAAAACTACAAAGCTCTACTACAAGAAATTCAAAAGGACATACTTAAGTGGAAAAACATACCTTGCTCATGGATAGGAAGACTTAACATAGTAAAAATGTCTATTCTACCAAAAGCCATCTATACATACAATGCACTTCCGATCCAAATTCCAATGTCATTTTTTAAGGTGATAGAGAAACAAATCACCAACTTCATATGGAAGGGAAAGAAGCCTCGGATAAGCAAAGCAATACTGAAAAATAAGAAAGTGGGAGGCCTCACTCTGCCTGATTTCAGAACCTATTATACAGCCACAGTAGTCAAAACAGCCTGGTATTGGCACAACAGGCACATAGACCAGTGGAACAGAATTGAGAATCCAGATATAAATCCATCCACTTATGAGCAGCTGATATTTGACAAAGGCCCAGTGTCAGTTAATTGGGGAAAAGGTAGTCTTTTTAACAAATGGTGCTGGCATAACTGGATATCCATTTGCAAAGAAATGAAACAGGACCCATACCTCACACCATGCACAAAAACTAACTCCAAGTGGATCAAACACCTAAACATAAAGACTAAAACGATAAAGATCATGGAAGAAAAAAATTGGGACAACCCTAGGAGCCCTAATACAAGGCATAAACAGAATACAAAACATTACCAAAAATGACAAAGAGAAATCAGATAACTGGGAGCTCCTAAAATCAAACACCTATGCTCATCTAAAGACTTCATCAAAAGAGTAAAAAGACCACCTACAGACTGGGAAAGAATTTTCAGCTATGACATCTCAGACCAGCGCCTGATCTCTAAAATCTACATGATTCTGTTAAAACTCAACCACAAAAAGGCAAACAACCCAATCAAGAAGTGGGCAAAGGATATGAACACACAATTCACTAAAGAAGATATTCAGGCAGCCAACAGATACATGAGAATATGTTCTCGATCATTAGCCATTAGAGAAATGCAAATTAAAACTAAGATGAGATTCCATCTCACTCCAACAAGGCTGGCATTAATCCAAAAAACACAAAATAATAAATGTTGGAGAGGCTGCGGAGAGATTAGAACTCTTATACACTGCTGGTGGGAATGCAAAATGGTACAACCACTTTGGAAATCTATCTGGCGTTATCTTAAACAGTTAGAAATAGAACTACCATACAACCCAGAAATCCCACTCCTGGGAATATACCCTAGAGAAACAAGAGCCTTCACACAAACAGATATATGCACACCCATGTATATTGCAGCACTGTTTACAATAGCAAAAAGCTGGAAGCAACCAAGGTGTCCATCAACGGATGAATGGTTAAATAAATTGTGGTATATTCACACAATGGAATACTATGCATCGATAAAGAACAGTGACGAATCTGTGAAACATTTCATAACATGGAGGAACCTGGAAGGCATTATGCTGAGAGAAATTAGTCAGAAGCAAAAGGACAAATATTGTATAAGACCACTATTATAATATCTTGAGAAATAGTATAAACTGAGAAGAACACATACTTTTGTGGTTACGAGGGGTGGAGGGAGGGAGTGAAGGAGAGGGTTTTTTACTGATTAGTTAGTAGATAAGAACTGCTTTAGGTGAAGGGAAGGGCAACACTCAATACATGGAAGGTCAACTCAATTGGACTGGACCAAAAGCAAAGAAGTTTCCGGGATAAAATGAATGATTCAAAGGTCAGTGGAGCAAGGGTGGGGGTTTGGCGACCATGGTTTAAGGGGACTTCTAAGTCAATTGGAAAATAATTCTATTATGAAAACATTCTGCATCCCACTTTGAAATGTGGCGTCTGGGGTCTTAAATGCTAACAAGCGGCCATCTAAGATGCATCAGTTGGTCTCAACCCACCTGGAGCAAAGGAGAATGAAGAACACCAAGGTCACACGACAACTAAGAGCCCAAGAGACAGAAAGGGCCACATGAACCAGAGGCCTACATCATCCTGAGACCAGAAGAACTAGTTGGTGCCCGGCCACAATCGATGACTGCCCTGACAGGGAGCACAACAGAGAACCCCTGAGGGAGCAGGAGATCAGTGGGATGCAGACCCCAAATTCTCATAAAAAGACCATACTTAGTGGTCTGACTGAGACTAGAGGAATCCTGGTGGTCATGGTCCCCAAAACTTCTGTTGGCACAGGACAGGAACCATCCTCGAAGACAACTCATCAGACATGAAAGGGACTGGACAGTGGGTAGGAGAGAGATGCTGATGAAGAGTGAGCTAATTATATCAAGTGGACACTTGAGACTGTGTTGGCATCTCCTGTCTAGAGGGGGGATGGGAGGATAGAGAGAGTTGGAAGCTGGCAAAATTGTCACGAAAGGAGAGATTGGAAGGGCTGACTCATTAGGGGGAGAGCAAGTGGGAGTATGGAGTAAGATGTATATAAACTTATATGTGACCTACTGACTTGATTTGTAAACCTTCACTTGAAGCTCAATAAAAGTTGATAAAAAAAAGAGCAGGACTGGCAATATTAATTTCTGACAAAATAGATTTTAAAGTTAAATCCACCACAAAGGATAAAGAAGGACACTACATAATGATTAAAGGGACAACTTACCAGGAAGATATAACCATATTAAATATTTATGCACCCAACAACAGGGCCGCAAGATACATAAAACAAGCTTTAACGGAATTGAAAAGTGAGACATCTCCACAATTATAGTAGGAGACTTCAACACACCACTTTAGGTGAAGGATAGGAATTCCAGTAAGAAGCTCAGTAGAGACACGGAAGATCTAATTGCTACAATCAAACAACTTGACCTCATAGACTTATACAGAACACTCCAGCCAACAGCTGCAAAGTATACTTTTTTTTTTCTAGTGCACATGGAACATTCTCTAGAACAGATCACATATTAGGTCATAAATCAAACCTTTGCAAAATCCAAAACATCGAAATATTACAAAACATCTGCTCAGACCATAAGGCCATAAAAGTAGAAATCAATAAAAGAAAAATCAGGGAAAAGAAATCAAATACTTGGAAACTGAACAATGCCCTGCTCAAAAAAGACTGGGTTATAGAACACAGTAAGGAGGGAATAAAGAAATTCATAGAATGCAATGAGACTGAAAACACTTCCTATCAAAACCTCTGGGGCACAGCAAAAGCAGTGCTCAGAGGTCAATTTATGCCAATAAATGCACACATACATAAAGAAGAAAGAGCCAAAATCAGAGAACTGTCCCTACAACTTGAACAAAGAGAAAGCGAGCAGCAAAAGAATCCGTCAGGCACCAGAAGAAAAAAAATAATAAAAATTAGAGCAGAATTAAATGAATTAGAGAACAGAAAAACAACTGAAAGAATTAACAAAGCCAAAAGCTGGTTCTTTGAAAAAAATTAACAAAATTGATAAATCATTGGTTAGACTGACTAAAGATATACAGGAAACAAATAACCCAAATAAGAAATGAGATGGGCCATATCACAACAGACCCAACTGAAATTAAAAGAATCATATCAGATTATTACGAAAAATTGTACTCTAACAAATTTGCAAACCTAGAAGAAATGGATGAATTCCTAGAAACACACTACCTACCTAAACTAACACAATCAGAAGTAGAACAACTAAATAGGCCCATAACGAAAAAAGGAGATTGAAAAGGTAATCAAAAAATCCCAATGAATAAAAGCCCTGGCCCAGACAGCTTCACTGCAGAGTTTTATCAAACTTTCAGAGAAGAGTTAACACCACTACTGCTAAAGGTATTCCAAAGCATAGAAAGGGATGGAACACTACCTAACACTTTCTATGAAGAAAGCATATCCCTGATACCAAAACCAGGTAGACACCACAAAAAAAGAAAATTACAGACCTATATCCTTCATGAACATAGATGCAAAAATCCTCGGCAAAATTCTAGCCTACAGAATTCAACAACATATCAAAAATAATAATCCACCATGACCAAGTGGGATTTATACCAGGTATGCAAGGTTGGTTCAATATTAGAAAAACAATTAATGTAATCCACCATTTAAATAAAACAAAAAACAAAAACCACATTATCTTATCAATTGATGCAGAAAAGGCATTTGACAAAGTCCAACACCCATTCATGATAAAAACTCTCAGGAAGACTGGAAGAACCCAGGTGGTAATGGCCCCCAGAACTTCCATTGCCCCAGAACAGGAACCATTCCTGAAGCCAACTCTTCAGACATGGATTGGACTGGACAATGTGTTGGAGAGGGATGCTGGTGAGGAGTGAGCTTCTTGGATCAGGTGGACACTTGAGACTATGTTGGCATCTCCTGCCTGGAGGGGAGATGAGAGGGTGGAGAGGGCTAAGAGGTGAAGAAATGGACACGAAAATAGAGAGTGGAGGGAGGGAGCGGGCTGTCTCATTAGGGGGAGAGTAAATGGGAGTGTGTACTAAGGTGTATATGGGTGTTTGTGTGAGAGGCTGACTTGATTTGTAAACTTTCACTTAAAGCACAATAAAAATTATTTTAAAAAAGAAAAACAAACAAAAAACTCTCAGCAAAATAGGAATAGAAGGAAATTTCTTCAACATAATAAAGAGCATTTTATACAAAGCCAACAGCCAACATCATCTTAAATGGAGAGAGCCTGAAAGCATTTCCCTTGAGAACGGGAACCAGACAAGGATGCCCTTTATCACCACTCTTATTCATCATTGTGCTGGAGGTCCTACCCAGAGCAATTAGGCTAGATAAAGAAATAAAGGGCATCCAGATTGGCAAGGAAGTAGTAAAATTATCTCTATTTGCAGATGACATGATCTTATACACAGAAAACCCTAAGGAATCCTCAAGAAAACTACTGAAATTAATTGAAGAGTTCAGCAGAGTTTCAGGTTACGAGATAAACATGCGAAAATTAGTTGGATTCCTCTGTATCAACAAAAAGAACATTGAAGAGCAAATCACCAAATCAATACCATTCACAGTAGCCCCCAAGTAGATAAAATACTTAGGAATAAATCTTACCAAAGTTGTAAAAAACCTATACAAAGAAAACTATAAGGTATTACTGCAAGAAGCTAAAAGGGACCTACATTAGTGGAAAAAACATACCTACCTTGCTCATGGATAGGAAGACTTACCATTGTAAAAATGTCTATTCTACCAAAAGCCATCTATACATACAATGCACTTCCAATCCAAATTCCAACATGTCTTAATGCGATGGAGAAACAAATCACCAACTTCATATGGAAGGGAAAGAAGTCACAGATAAGTAAAGCATTACTGAAAAAGAAAAAGAAAGTGGGAGGCCAAACTCTACCTGATTTTAGAACCTATTATACAGCAACAGTAGTCAAAACAACCTGGTACTGGTAGAACAGACACATAGACCAATGGAACAGAATTGAGAGCCCAGATATAAATCCATCCACATATGAGCAGTTGATATTTGAAAAAGGCCCAGTGTCTGTTAATTGGGGAAAAAGATAGTGTTTTTAACAAATGGTGTTGGCATAACTGGATATCCATTTGCAAAAAAATGAAACAGGACCCATACCTCACACCATGCACAAAAACTAACCCCGAATGGATCAAAGACCTAAACATAAAGTCTAAAACGATAAAGATCATGGAAGAAAAAATAGGGACAACATTAGGAGCCCTAATACAAGGCATATGCAGAATATAAAACATTACTAAAAATGACGAAGAGAACCCATATAACTGGGAGCTCCTAAAAATTAAACACCTATGCTCATCTAAATACTTCACCAAAAGAGTAAAAAGACCACCTACAGATTGGGAAAAAATTTTCAGCTATGACATCTCCGACCAGTGCCTGATCTCTAAAATCTACATGATTCTGTTAAAACTCAACCACAAAAAGACAAACAACCCAATTAAAAATTTGGCAAAGGATATGAACATGCACTTCACTAAAGAAGACATTCAGGTGGCTAACAGACACATGAGGAAATGCTCTCGATCATTAGCCATTAGAGAAATGCAAATTAAAACTACAATGAGATTCCATCTCACTCCAACAAGGTTGGCATTAATCCAAAAAAATAATAATAATAAAAGTTGGAGAGCCTGGGGAGAGAATGGAACACTTATACACTGCTGGTGAGAATGTAAAATGGTACAACTACTTTGGAAATAGATTTGATGTTTCCTTAAAAAGCTAGAAATAGAACTACCATGTGATCCAGCAATCCCACTCCTTGGAATATATCCTAGAGAAATAAGAGCCTTTACATGAAGAGATATATGCACACCCACGTTCACTGCAGCACTGTTTACAATAGCAAAAATCTGGAAGCAACCAAGGTGCCCATCAACAGATGAATGGATAAATAAATTATGGTGTATTCACACAATGGAACACTACACTTCGATAAAGAGCAGTGATGAATCTGTGAAACATTTCATAACATGGAGGAATCTGGAAATCATTATGCTGAGTAAAATTAGTCAGATGCAAAAGGACAAATATTGTATAAGACCACTATTATAAGATCTTGAGAAATAGTTTAAACTGAGAACACTTTTTTGTGCTTATGAGAGGGTGGGAGAGGGTTATTTACTGATTAGATAGTAGATAAGAACTACTTTAGGTGAAGGGAAGGACAACACTCAATACAGGGGAGGTCAGCACAACTGGACTAAACCAAAAGCAAAGAAGTTTCCTGAATAAACGGAATACTTAGAAGGTCAGCAAAGCAGGGGCAGGGGTTTGGGGACTATGGTTTCAGGGGACATCTAAGTCAAATGGCAAAATAAAATATATTAAGAAAACATTCTGCATCCCACCTTGAAGTGCGGCATCTGGGGTCTTAAATGCTAGCAATTGGCCATCAAAGGAGAATGTAGAACACCAAGGTCACAAGGTAATTATGAGCCCAAGAGACAGAAAGGGCTACATGAACTAGAGACTACATCATCCTGAGACCAGAAGAACTAGATGGTGCCCAGCCACAACTGATGACTGCCCTGACAAGGGACACAACAGAGAACCCCTGAGGGAGCAGGAGAACAGTGGGATGCGGACCCCAAATACTCATAAAAAGACCAGGCTTAATGGTCTGACTGAGACTAGAAGGACCCCGGCGGTCATGGTCCCCAAACCTTCTGTTGGCCCAGGACAGGAACCATTCCCGAAGCCAACTCATCAGACGTGGATTGGACTGGACAATGGGTTGGAGAGAGATGCTGATGAGGCATGAGCTACTTGCATCAGGTGGACACTTGAGGCTATGTTGACATCTCCTGTCTCGAGGGGAAATGGGAGGGTAGACAAGGTTAGAAACTGGCAAAATGGTCACGAAAGGAGAGACTGGAAGGAGGGATTGGGCTGACTCCTTAAAAAAAAGGGGAGAGTAAATTGGTGTATGTAGTATGATGTGTATAAGTTTGTGAGAGAATGACTTAATTTGTATACTTTCACTTAAAGCACAATAAAAATTAAAAAAAGAAGCCCACAGGCATTAGAAGAAAGGAAATAATAAATATTAAATCAGAAATGAATGAAATAAAGAACAGAGTATCAAAGAAAGAGTCAACAAGGCCAGAAGTTGGTTCTTGGAAAAGATGAACAAAATTGACAAACCCCTGGCCCAATTGACAAAAGAAAAACAAGAAAGAAAGTAAATAACCCAAATTAGAAATAAGATGGAAAACATTACAACTGACCCAACAGAAATAAAAAAGATCATAACAGAATACTATGAAAAATTATACTCCAACAAATTTGAGAACCTAGAAGAAATGGGCTAATTTCTAAAAACACACTACCAACCTAAACGAAAATAAACTGAGATAGAAAATCTGACTAGACCCAGAACAAGCATACAGATCAAAGAGGTAATTAAAAAAAAAAGAAAAAACCCTGGCTCAGACTTCTTCACTGGGGAATTCTGCCAAACATTAAGAGAAGAGTTCATACCACTACTTCTCAAACTACTTCAGAGCATTGAAAAGGAAGGAATACTCCCGAACACATTCTATGAAGCCAGCATAACCTTGATACCAAAGCGAGGCAAAGACACCAAGAAAAAGAAAATTACAGACCAATCCCTCTCATGAATATAGATGCAAAAATTCTCAACAAAATTCTAGCCAATAGAATTCAGCATTATATCAAAAAATAATACACCATGACCAAGTGGGATTCATACCAGATATGCAGGTTGGTTCAACATTAGAAAAGCAATCAACTTAGTCCACAACATTAAAAGAACAAAAGAATAGATTCACATGATCATCTCAATAGATGCAGAAAAGACATTTGATAAAGTCCAACACCAATTCCTGATTAAAAAAAAAAAACTCTTGGTAAAATAGAAATAGAAGGAAATTCCTCAATGTAACAATTCTAAGGTTCCCTAGAGTCCCTAGGGCCTCAGTGTGTTTCAGAATCACCTATCCAGACTCACAACTAGAAGGTTTAGGGTTCAGCCCCAGAATCTGCAATGGAAGCATCACTAGTGACTCTGATGCAGGATTTAAATATTTCAGAAATTAAAAAACAAACAAACAAAACAAGTGATCTAAATCAGGGAGTCCAAGCCAACATTTTGAGAAACACTCTCCTATGGTGTTTTTTTTTTAATTGAAGGGTATCTATACAAAACCAGGGGCCGGGTGGCACAGCGCTTAAGAGCTATGGCTGCTAAGCAAAAGGACAGCAGTTTGAATCCACCGGCTACTCATTGGGAGCCCTATGGGGCAGTTCTATCCTGTCCTATAGTGTTGCTATGAGTCAAAATTGACTCCATGGCAATGGGTTTTGGTTTGTTATACAAAATAAACAGCCAGCATCATTCTCAAAGGAGCCAGGTTGAAAGCATTCCCCCTTTGAACAGGAACAAGACAAGGATGCCCTTTATCACAACTTCTATTTAACATTGTGCTGAAAGTCCCAGCTAGAGCAATAAGGCAAGAAAAATAAAGAGCATCGAATTGGAAAGGAAGAAGTAAAACTATCCCTAATTGTAGATGATATGATCTTCTACATAGAGAACCCCAAATATTACACAAGAAAACTACTGGAACTAATAGAAAGATTCAGCATGGTAGCAGGATACAAGATCAACATAAAAAAAAAATCAGTTGAATTCCTATACACCAGCAAAGAAAACTTCAGCAAGGAAACCAGGAAAACAATACCATTTATAACAGCCCCTGAAAACATAAAATACTTAGGAATAACTCTAACCGGGGAAGTAAAAGACCCATACAAAGAAAACTACAAAACAGTATTCCAAGAAACCAAGAGACCTACGAAAAATGGAAAAACATACAATGCTCATGAATAGAAAGACTCAACCTTGTGAAAATGTCAATTCTACCCAAAGTGATCCACAGATACAATGCAATTCCAATCCAGTTTTTCCATCTTTAACTAGATGGAAAAACTAATCATCAACTTTATATGGAAAGGAAAGAGGCTCCAGATAAGCAAAGTATTACTGAAGAAAATGAACAAATTAGGAGGTCTGAAAACTACCTGATCTCAGAGCCAACTATACAGCCACAGTAGTCAAAACAACCTGTACTAGTACAAGGAAAGACACATAGACCAAAGAAACAGAATCGAGAGCCCAGATGTAAATCCATCCACATATGGTCAGCTGATCTTTGACAAAGTACCAAAGTTCATTAAATGGGAAAAAGACAGTCTTTTTTAACAAATGAAGCTGGCAAAACTGGATGCCCATCTGTAAAAAATTGAAACAGGACCCATACCTCACACCGTACACAAAAACTAACTCAAAATGAATCAATTACTTACAATAATACCTAAAATTATAAAGATCATGGAAGAAAAAATAGGGACAAATGTAGGGGCCCTAATACATAGCCTAAATAGTATACAAATCATAGCTAATGATGCACAAACACCACAAGATAAACTAGATAACTGGGAGCTTCTGAAAATTAAACATGTATGCTCATCAAAAGACTTCCTGAAAAGAGTAAAAAGAGAACCTGAAGACTGGGGGGGGAAAATTGGCTAAGAAATATCCGATAAGGGTCTAATCTCTAAAATCTATAGAATACTTCAACATTTCAATAACACAAAGACAAATAATCCAACTAAAAAATGGGCAAAAAATAAGAACATATACTTCACCAAAGAAGACATGAAGAGAGCTAACAAACACATGAAGAAATGCTCACAATATCAGCCATTAGAGAAATGCAAATCAAAACTGTAGTGAGATACCATCTCACCCCAACATTACTGGCACGAGTCAAAAAAACAGACATATCAAATGTTGGAGAGGTTGTGGGGAGACTGGAACTCTTATCCACTGTTGGTGGGAATGTAAAATGGTAGAACCAAAATGATATAGTGCCTCCTTAAAAAGCTAGAAATAGAAATACCATACTTTCCAGCAATCCCACCCCTGGGAATATATCCTAGAGAAATAAGAGGAGTCACACAAATAGACATATGCAAACCCATGTTCACTGTACCAGTATTCACCATAGCAAAAACATGAAAATGACCTAAGTGTCCATCAACAGATGAATGGATAAACAAATTATGGTACATATACACAATAGAATGTTAAGCAATGATAAAGAACAATGATGAATCTGAGAAACATCTCA
Source organism: Elephas maximus indicus (assembly GCF_024166365.1). Classification (NCBI taxonomy): domain Eukaryota; kingdom Metazoa; phylum Chordata; class Mammalia; order Proboscidea; family Elephantidae; genus Elephas; species Elephas maximus. The sequence continues at coordinate 88,338,926 of NC_064846.1, forward strand.
CAAAATGGATGAATCTGGAGGGCATTATGCTGAGTGAAATGAGTCAATAACAAAAGGACAAATATTATTTGAGACCACTATTACAAAAACACAAGAAATGGATAACACACAGAAAAAAAAAACTGTAATGGTGAAAAGGGAGGGGAGGTGTTGGGAAAGGAAATCACCAAGTAGATATTAGACAAGTATTAACTTTGATGAAAGGAAAGATAACACAATATAGGGAAAGTAAGCACAACTTGACCAAGGCAAAGACACAGAAACAACCTAGACACATCCAAACACCTTGAGGGACTGAGTTACTGAGGCTGAAAAAAAAAATGAGGGCTGGGGAAAACAATACCAGGGACATCTACATCAATTGGCATAATATAAAAAAAAAAAGTTCTACATGAGGTGGAGCCAAGATGGCGGAATAGGCAGACACTTCCAGCGAGCCCTCTTGCAACAAAGACCCGAAAAAACAAGTGAAACGAGTATATTTATGACAAGCTAAGAGCCCTGAATATCAAAGGCAAGCTTAGAAAATGAACTGAGGGGCAGCGGCAGGAAGAGACGGTTCAGAAGCAGAGAGGAGTTACCAGACCTGAATCATGGGGAGCCCTCAGGTACCATTCTGGGAGCAGCAATGGTGGGCTGTCACTAGCGTTTGGCTGCAGATTCCTCAGGGAGAAACAGCCAGCCACACAGACTTCTCACACCTCCTGAGCCAGAGAAGAACAGCGCTCTTGGCAAAAGCTAAGTACTTGCATATATTTTACTGCACTCCCCTTCCAGGCTGACTTCAGTGGCTGATGTCTGAGATAGGCCCTGTTGAACACCTAGAGCCATCCTCCCAGCCTTGGAGAAGGAATAAATTTGCAATTGGGGAAAAAGATAATTTGCCAGCTCCACTGCCAGAGGAGCTCAGGACAGAAGCGGCTCCTGTCGAGGCATAAACAGTCTGTGGACTCTGAATACCTTTACCCTCTGCATGCACCTGTGTGGGCCTATTTCAGGAGAATATGCCCTCCTAGGCAGACTCCAACTGCTTCAGCTGTGCGGTGGACAGGTAGGTGTTTCATGTTTGACATTGCTCTGCCTATTAAACAGGGTCCTCACCTACCCGCATCAGGGGCCTAAGGACTGGCAGCTCCACTCAGGTCACCCAGCTCCCCAGTTTTTGCAGCAAAAACATTGGGTACCCATTGTCCACCTGCAGAACCCCACTACCTGTACGTTCTAGGGGACAGAGACACAATTTCCTCAGAGACACATGGGGGTCGATTCTCAGCCCCCTGCCTTATAAAGAGTGTGACCCTCTGCTGCAACCAGATACTGGCACCTATACCAATCACCCCTGTCCCTCTAAGACTGTAAGACAGAGCCTTTACCACACACTTGATGGTCAGCTTCCTGGACACCTGAGCTGAATTCATACAACAAAAGTAAATGGACTCCTAGAATGATATACCTGATAACAGCTCTAGCCATCTGGTGACAGGACGTCAGAGCTCCAAAGGCGAAAATAATCAAGCTAGCTCACTCAAGCAACCTATTCAGGCATATCAAAACAAAACAAAGCAAGAAGCTATGACACAGTAAACAAGCATAAATTAATACAATAACTTATAGATGGCTCGGAGACAACAGTCAATATCAGGTCACATAAAGAAAAAGACCATGTTCACCTCAACAAGGTCTCAAAACAAAGAGTCAAGGGATTTTATAGATGAAAGTGCCTTCCTGGAATTACCAGAGGCAGAATACAAAAGATTAATATACAGAACCCTTCAAGACATCAAAAAGGAAATGAGGCAATACACAGAACAAGCCAAGGAACACACAGATAAAACAATTGAAGAAATTGAAAAGATTGTTCAGGAACATAATGAAAAATTTAATAAGCTGGAAAAATCCATAAACAGACAACAATCAGAAATTCAGAAGATTAACAATAAAATTACAGAAGTAGATAACTCACTAGAAAGAGGAGAAGAATTGAGCAAGTGGAAGGCAGAATATCTGAACTCGAAGATAAATCACTTGGCACTAATATATTTGAAGAAAAATCAGATAAAAGAATTAAAGAAAAATGAAGACAACTTAAGAATCATGTGGGACTCTATCAAGAGAAATAACCTACGAGTGATTGGAGTACCAGAACAGGGAGGGATAACAGAAAATACAGAGAGAATTGTTGAAGATTTGTTGGCAGAAAACTTCCCTGATATCGTGAAAGATGAGAAGATATCTATCCAAGATGCTCATTGGACTCCATGTAAGGTAGATTTTAAAAGAAAGTCACCAAGACATAATGAAACTTGCCAAAACCAAAGATAAAGAGGCAATTTTAATAGCAGCTAAGGATAAAGAGGAAACCCTGGTGGCGTAGTGGTTAAGTGCGATGGCTGCTAACCTAAATGTCAGCAGTTCAAATTCACCAGGCACTCCTTGGAAACTCTATGGGGCAGTTCTACTCTCTCCTATGGGGTCGCTATGAGTTGGATGGCAATGGGTTTAATGGGTCTAGGGATAAACAAAAAGTCACCTACAAAGGAGATTCAATAAGCGTAAGCTCAGACTACTCAACAGAAACCATGCAGGCAAGAAGGCAATGGGATGACTTTATAAAAACTTGAAGGAAAAAAATTGCCAGCCAACAATCTTATATCCAGCAAAACTGTCTCTAAAATATGAAGGTGAAATTAGGACATTTCCAGATAAACAGAAGTTTAGGGAATTTGTAAAAACAAAACCAAAACTAAAAGAAATACTAAAAGGAGTTCTTCAGTTAGAAAAACAATAAAATCAAGTATCAAACCAAGACTAGAACCCTGGGCAAACAGAAGTAAACCCAGACAGGGAAATCACAAAAATAAATCAACATAAAAAAATGCTCAAAACAGGGAAACAGCAATGTTATTATGTAAAACAAGACAATATTAAAACAATGAAGAGGGATTAAAAAGTGTAGTCATAGATCTTCCATACGGAGAGGAAGGCAAGATGATACAAAGAAATAAAAGTTAGGTTTAAATTTAGAAAAAAAGAGGGGTAAAAATAAGCTAACCACAAAGGAGACAAGCTATCCTACACATCAAAATAAAATACGAGAAAAGGATAGAGACTCAGCAGAAACAAAATCAACAACAATGAATTTGAGGAAAGAGCAATATATAAAGACAATCTACTCAGCACATAAAATTAACTGGGAAAAAGAAACTGTCAACAACACACAAAAAAAGATATCAAAATGATAGCACTAAATTCATACCTATCCATAATTACGCTGAATATAAATGGACTAAATGCACCAATAAAGAGACAGAGAGTGGCAGAATGGATTGCAAAATAACGTCCGTCTATATGCTGCCTACAACAGACACACCTTAGACTTAGAGACAAAACAACTAAAACTCAATGGATAGAAAAAATATATCAAGCGAACAACAATCACTAAAGAGCAGGAGTGGCAATATTAATTTCTGACAAAATAGACTTTAAAGTTAAATCCATCATAAAGCATAAGGAAGGACACTATATGATGATTAAAAGGACAACATACCAAGAAGACATAACCATATTAAATATTTACACACCCAGTGACAGGGCTGCAAGATACATAAAAGAAACTCAGCGTTGAGAAGTGAGATAGGCAGCTCCACAATAATAGTGGGAGACTTCAACGCACCACTTTTGGTAAAGGACAGGACATCCAGAAAGAAGCTCAATAAAGACGTGGAAGACCTAAATGCCACACTAAACCAACTTGGCCTCATAGACTTATACAGAACACTCTACCCAACAGCAACTGAGTATACTTTCTTTTCTAGTGTACATGGAACATTCTCTAGAATAGACCACATATTAGGTAATAAAGCAAGCTTTGGCAGAATCCAAAACATTGAAATATTACAAAGCACCTTCTCTGACCATAAGGCCATAGAAGTGGAAATCAATGACAGAAAAAGCAGGGAAAAGAAATCAAACTTGGAAACTGAATAATACCATGCTCAAAAACAACTGGATTATAGAACACATTAAGGATGGAATAAAGAAATTCATAGAATGCAATGACAATGAAAACACTTCCTAACAGAACCTTTGGGAGACAGCGAAAGCAGCACTCAGAGGTCAATTTATATCAGTAAATGCACACATACAAAAAGAAGAAAGAGCCAAAATCAAAGAATTATCCCTACAACCTGAACAAATAGAAAGGGAAAACGAAGGAAACCCTCAGGAACCAGAAAAAAACAAATAATAAAAATTAGAGCAAAAAAAATGAAATAGAAAACAGAAAAAAAATTGAAAGAATTAACAGGACCAAAAGCTGGTTCTTTGAAAAAATCAACAAAATTGATAAACCACTGGCCAAACAGACAAAAGAAAAACAGAGAGGAAGCAAATAACCTGAATAAGAAATGAAATAGGAGATATTACAACAGCCCCAACTGAAATTAAATCATATCAGATTACAATGAAAAATTGTACTCTAACAAATTTGAAAACCTCGAAGAAATGGATGAATTCTTAGAAACACACTACCTACCTAAACTAACACAAACCGAGGTAGAACAACTAAATAGACCCATAAAAAAAAAGAAGAGATTGAAAATGGAATCAAAGAACTCCCCCTCCCCCGAAAAAAGCCATGGCCCAGATGGCTTCACTGCAGAGTTCTACCAGACTTACAGACAACTTAACACCACTACTACTAAATATATTTTGGAGCATAGAAAAGGACGGAATACTCCCAAACTGATTCTGAGGCCAGCATATCCCTGATACCAAAACCAGGTAAAGACAACACAAAAAGAAACTTATAGACCTATATGCTGCATGAACTTAGATGCAAAAATCCTCGACAAAATTCTAGCCAATAGAATTCAAGAACATATCAAAAAAGAATCCACCATGACAAAGTGGGATTCATACTGGGTATGCAGGGATGGTTCAACATTAGAAAAACAATTAATGTAATCCACCACATAAGTAAAACAAAAGACAAGAATCACATGATTTTATCAATTGATGCAGAAAAGGCATTTGACAAAGTTGAACACCCATTCATGATAAAAACTCTCAGCAAAATAGGAATAGAAGGAAAATTCCTCAACGTAATAAAGGGCATTTATACAAAGGCAATAGCCAACATCACCTTAAAAGGAGAGAGCCTGAAAGCATTCCCCTTGAGATCAGGAACCAGACAAGGATGCCCTTTATCACCGCTCTTGTTCAACATTGTGCTGGAGGTCCTAGCCAGAGCAATTAGGCTAGATAAAGAAATAAAGGGCATTCAGATTGGCAAGGAAGAAGTAAAATTATCTCTATTTGCAGATGACATGATCTTATACACAGAAAACCCTAAGGAATCTTCAGGAAAACTACTGAAACTAATAGAAGAATTCAGCAACGTATCGGGATACAAGATAAACATACAAAAATCAGTTGAATTCCTCTACACCAAAGAAAGAACATCAAAGAGGAAACCACCAAATCAATACCATTTACAGTAACCCCCAAGAAGATAAAATACTTAGGGATAAATCTTACCAGAGATGTAAAAGACTTATACAAAGAAAACTACAAAAGTCTTCCGGAAGAAACCAAAGGAGACCTACATAAGTGGAAAAACATACCTTGCTCACGGACAGGAAGACTTAACATTATAAAAATATCTATTCTACCAAAAGCGATCTATAGATTTAATGCAATTCTGATCCAAATTCCAACAACATTTTTTAATGAGATGGAGAAACAAATCACCAACTTCATATGGAAGGGAAAGAGATCCTGGATAAGTATAGCATAACTGAAAAAGAAGAACAAAGTGGGAGGCCTTACTTTACCTGATTTTAAAGCCTATTATATGGCCACGGTAGTCAAAACAGCCTGGTACTGGTACAACAACAGATATATAGACCAATGGAACAGAATTGAAAATCCACACATAATCCATCCACATATGAGCAGTTGATATTTGACAAAGTTTTATTAAAGTCAATTAAATGGGGGAAAAGACAGTCTCTTTAACAAACGGTGCTGGCATAACTGGATATCCATCTGCAAAGAAGATGAATGAGACCCATGCCTCACACCATGCACAAAAACTCACTAAACTAGATCAAAGACCTAAATATAAAATCTAAAACGATAAAGATCATGGAAGAAAAAATAGCGACAATGCTAGGAGCCCTAATACATGGCATAAACAGTATACAAAACATTACTAACAATGCAGAAGAGAAACCAGATAACTGGGAGCTCCTAAAAATCAAACACCTATACTCCTCCAAAGACTTCACTGAAAGAGTAAAAAGATTACCTACAGACAGGGAAAAACTTTTTAGCTATGACATTTCCGATTTGAGTGTGATCTCCAAAATCTACACGATACTGTGAAAACTCAACTACAAAAAGACAAATAACCCAATTAAAAAAAGGGCAAAAGTTATGAATAGACACTTCACTAAAGAAGACATTCAGGTAGCTAACAGATACATGAGGAAATGCTCACGATCATTAGCCATTAGAGAAATACAAATCAAAACTACAATGAGATTTCATCTCACTCCAACAAGGCTGGCATTAATCCAAAAAATACATAATAATAAATGCTGGAGAGGCTGTGGAGAGATTGGAACACTTCTACACTGCTGGTGGGAATGTCAAATGGTACAAACACTTTGGAAATCGATTTGGTGCTTCCTTAAAAAGCTAGAAATAGAACTACCCTAAGGTCCAGCAATCCCACTCCTTGGAATATATCCTAGAGAAATAAGAGCCTTTACAAGAACAGATATATGCACACCCATGTTCGTTGCAGCACTGTTTACAATAGCAAAAAGATGGAAGCAACCAAGGTGCCCATCAATGGATGAATGGATTAATTACGGTATATTCACACAATGGAATACTACACATGTATGGAGAACAATGATGAATCCGTGAAACATTTGATAACATGGAGGAATCTGGAAGGCATTATGCTGAGTGAAATTAGTCAGTTGCAAAAGGACAAATATTGTATAAGACCACTATTATAAGAACTTGAAAAATAGTTTCAACAGAGAAGAAAATATTCTTTGATGGTTATGAGAGAGGGGAGGGAGAGAGGGTGGGAGACGGGATTTCACTAATTAGATAGTCGATAATAACCACTTTGGGTGACAGGAAAGACAACACACAATACAGGCGATGTCAGCACAACTGGACTAAACCAAAAGCAATTTCTTGAATAAACTAAATCCTTTGAAGTCTAGCATTGCAGGGGCAGGGGTTTGGGGACCATGGTTTCAGGGGACATCTAAGTCAATTGGCATAATAAAATCTATTAGGAAACATTCTGCCTCCCACTTCAGAGAGTGGCATCTGGGGTCTTAAACGCTAGCAAGCAGCCATCTAAGATGCATCAATTGGTCTCAACCCACCTGGATCAAAGGAGAATGAAGAACACCAAGGACACAAGGTAATTATGAGCCCAAGAGACAGAAAGGGCCACATAAACCAGAGACTACATCAGCCTGAGACCAGAAGAACTAGAGGGTGCCCAGCTACAACCGATGACTGCCCTGACAGGGAACACAAAAGAGAACCCCCGAGGGTGCAGGACCAGATTCTCATAAAAAGACCAGACTTAATGGTCTGCCTGAGGCTAGAAGGACGCCGGTAGTCATGGCACCCAGACCTTCTGTTGGCCCAGGACAAGAACCGTTCCCAAAGCCAACTCTTCAGACACGGATTGGACTGGACAATGGGTTGGAGAGCTATACTGGTGAGGAGTGAACTTCTTGGTTCAGGTTGATAGTTGAGACTATGTTGGCATCTCCTGCCTGGAGGGGAGATGCGAGGGTGGGGGGTGGTTAGAAGCTGGTGAAATGGACATGAAAAGACAGAGTGGAGGGAGGGAGCGGGCTGTCTCATTAGGCAGAGAGCAATTGGGAGTATGTAGCAAGGTTATGTAAGTTTTTGTGTGAGAGACTGACTTGATTTGTAATCTTTCACTTAAAGCACTATAAAAATTTAAAAAAAACACTCTACATTCTACTTTGTTGAGCAGCATCTGAGGTTTTAAAACCTTGCAAGTGGGTATCTAAAATATACCTATTGGTCCCATCATGTTCAGAGCAAAGGAGAATGAAGAAAACCAGACAAGGAAAATATTAGTCAACCAGCCTGAACCCAGAAGAAATAGTGCTCTCTACCAGCACTGACTGCTCTGACAGGAATCACATTACAGGGTCCCATACACAGCCGGAGAAAAAGTGTAGAACAAAATTCAAATTCACAAAAAAAATTCAGACTTACTGGTGCGATAAAGACTGGAGGAACTCAGAGCCTATGGTCACAAAACACCTTGTTAACTCAGAACAGAAGTCACTCCTAAGTCCACCTTTTGACCAAAGATTAGACATATCTGTAAAATAAACAATAACATACATGAGGAACGTGTTTCTTAATTCAATCAAGCAATAGAGACCAAATGGGCAACACCTGCCCAAAAGCAAAGAAGAGAAGGCAGGGAGGGATAGGAAAACTGGACAAATGGACATGGAGAACCTGGCGTGGAAAGGGAAAGGGGGAGAGTGCTGATATATTGTGGGGATTGCAACCGGTATCACCAAACTGTATATAAATTTTTTAATTAGAAACTAATTTGTGCTGTGAGCTTTCACCTAAAACACAGTAAAACTAAAAAAAAAAAAAGCGGATTAGGCATAGAAGGTTGAAAAACACAAATGGGGGGAAGATAGATGCCATGTGGAGATCACCAAGGAACTGAGGTTACAGAAGCCCCAGAGCTGACAGAGAGAGTCTTCCCCTAAAGCCAGCGCCCTGATTTTGGATTTATACCTTTCCGAATTGTGAGAAAATACATTTCTGTTCCTTAAAGCCGAAAAAAAAACACCCAAAAACAACAAATACAATGAGTGGCACAGTATAACAAAAATAAACAAACCACAATGAGATACCACTTCATATTCACCAAGATGGGTATTAAAAAAAAAAGACAAAATCCCAAAATAACAAATGTTGGTGAGGATGTGGAGAATTTGAAACTCTTGTGCATTACTGGTAGGAACGTAAAATGGTGCAGCTGCTGTGGAAAACAATTTGTTGGTTCTTCCAAAAGTTAAATGTAGACCTACCATATGACCCAGCAATTCTACTCCTAGGTATATACCCAAAAGAGCTGAGAATATACATTCACTCAAAAAACTTGAACACAAATGTCCCTAGTAGCATAATTCATAATAGCCAAAAGGGAAAACAACCCAAATGCCCACCAACTAATGAATGGATAAAATACATTGTGGTGTGTTCATATAATGGAGTATTATTCAGCCATAAAAAGTAATGAAGTAGTGATGGATAATACAACATGGATATAGCTCGAAAATACTATGCTAAGTGAAACAAGCCAGACACAAAAGGCCACATATTGCATGATCCCATTTATATGACGTATCCAGAATGGACGAATCCTAGAGAAAGAAAGCAGATTAATGATTGCCTACAGTTGTTTTTTTTACAGTTGAGGGGAAGGAGGACTGGACAGTGGGTGCTTAATGGGTACAGGGTTCCTTTAGTGTGATGAAAATATTTTGGAAATAGAAGTGACATTTGCACAGCCTTGTGACTGTGCTAAATGTCACTGAAATACACATTTTCAAATGGTTAATTTTATATTATGTGAATTTTACCCCAATTAAAAAAATTTCACTCCACTCAATCATACTTAAATAACAATACCTGGTGTTCCCCTCCCCACTCCCAGCATCAATTTAGAACAAATCCTCAAAGAATTCTAATGTATAGCCAGAGTAAAGAACCACTATGGCTAACAGAGCTGGGAAAATTGATCTTTAGATGGCAACCAGAGGTCATTTTAAAGGTGACCTACGGTTAATTGTTCATTGTTCATCATCTTCATCTCAGTATTTTCTTCCATATGGGGAGGTTTTTACATCAAAACAAATGTTGCAGAGAGAGGAAGTTAAAAACAAAATCACACTTTAAAAACAGGTGCCCCTTGACACTGTTGAGTTCATCCAATAATTCAAACACCATGAGCATGAGGTCTCCTTCAATACCGGTCAACAAATGAACTGGTCCAGTAAATGCAGAAGGAATTTCTCTGTGCAGTTAACACAGCAGCTGATCATACAAAAGAAATGTTGTAATTAGTATTTTACAAGATACCAATTTTTGGATGTGTTGATATACTCACTTTTTTCTGTTGAAGACAGCTCATCAGGCTCAATACTCACCCCTCTTTCCTCCCATGCATGGCAGGTGTGTATACTCATTCTTCATTTGAGGACAGCAATGCATGAGAAGTAGACTCAAATAGGGCTCTCAATGTCTAATCACATTAAAGTCACCTGAGAAACCTCTTTATCAGAATAATTTTTGTAGCCAAACACACAGGTTTTGAAGTCAGTAAGCTTGATTTCATACTCTAGCTTTGCCAATTATTTGCTGTGTGACAATGGGCAAGTCACATACCCTCTCTGATTCTGCTTATTATCTGGAAAAACTGTTGTGAGAATGAAATGAAACCAAACCTATAAAGTACCTAGGAGAGTGCCTGCCACCACGTTAAGTAATCAATAAAATTAATATGTTAAAAATGTGGAAATGGCAAATGTTTTGTTATACATATACTTGTTGTTGTTGTTAGTTGCCTTCTAGTCATCCCCAACTTATGATGACACCATGCACAAAAGAAAAGAAAAGAAAAAAAAAACATTGCCCAGTCCTGCACCACCTCATAATTGGGTGTAGATTAGACAGTTGTGATTCATAGGGTTTCCATTGGCTGATTTTTGAAAGTAGATTTCCATGCCTTTCTTAGTCTGGAACTTCCACTGAAACCTGCTCAGCATCATAGCAACATGCAAGCCTCCACTGATAGACGGGTGGTGGCTGTGCATGAGGTATATTGGCCAGGAATCGAACCCAGGCCTCCCAAATGGAAGGCAAGAATTCTACCACTGAACTACCAATGAATCACACACACACACACACACACACATTTACTACAATAAAAGTAAATTAATACATAACACAGTCTTAGGAACATGAGACAAAGTTCCCAAGACCCCAAATCTACCCTCAAATGACTATTGCTATAACTCTGAGAATGTTATTCTATATTAAAATGATTATCCCTCCAGGAGAGGGATGCTGTCTTAACTGTGCAGAACTGCAAGGGCAGAAGGGCGTGCCACCAAAGAAAAACACTACTTAGTAGGCCATTTGGTTGAGACAAACCTAACCTTCCCAGTGGTAGAGCTTCTTGCTTGAAAATTCTCAGAAATGGAGGAATTACGCTTTCATAGAGGCAAGTGCCCTTTGCAGGAATCAGATTAAGATATTCCTATTATGGATCATAATACCTATGTTTTCTAAAAATGGCAATTGTTTGTTCATCTTACTGAAGTTGGCTTCAGGCTTCTCAAAAATACATTTGCCTCCCCTGAAATGAGTAAAGACTAATGGATACATTGTCCATTAGAGAGACACTTTCTTCTTTGATTTCTGACACATTTTTTTTTTAATTGGGCTTTAAGTGAAAAGTTTACAAATCAAGTCAGTCTCTCACAGAAAATTTATATACACCTTACACATATACTCTCAATTGCTTTCTCCCTAATGAGACAGCCCGCTCCCTCCCTCCGCACTCTCTTTTTGTGTCCATTTTGCCAGCTTCTAACTCCCTCTACCCTCTCATCTCCCCTCCAGGCAGGAGATGCCAACATAGCCTCAAGTGTCCACCTAATCCAAGAAGCTCACTTCTCACAAGCATCCTTCTCCAACCCATTGTCCAGTTCAATCCCTGTCTGAAGAGTTGGCTTCGGGAATGGTTCCTGTCCTGGGCCAACAGTAGATCTGGGGGCCATGACCACCAGGGTCCTTCCAGTCTCAGCCAGACCATTAAGTATGGTCTTTTTAGGAGAATTTGGGTTCTGAATCCTACTGCTCTCCTGCTCCCTCAGGGGTTCTCTGTTGTGTTCCCTGTCAGGGCAGTCATCGGTTGTAGACGGGCACCACCTAGTTCTTCTGGTCTCAGGATGATGTAGGCTCTGGTTCATGTGGCCCTTTCTGTCTCTTGGGCTCGTAATCACCTTGTGTCCTTGGTGTTCTTCATTCTCCTTTGATCCAGGTGGGTTGAGACCAATTGATGCATCTTAGATGGCTGCTTGCTAGCATTTAAGACCAATGGGAAACTCTTACAGGACAAATGACCCAGTTTCTTCAATAAAAAATTGTAAGAAGAAAAAGGAGAGATGGAGGAGAAACTATAGATTAAAATGATGTAAGAAATATCCAACAGCAATGTAGGGACTTTAAATACTCAAATACATGGAAACAAAACCATTTATAAAACAATGGGAAAATATGAACACTGACTGGATTATTTGGCTATATTATGAATTATTTTTAATTTTGGTTTTGGTGTGATAATAGGATTTTGTATGTTTTTATCATCTATCTTTACAGAATGCAAAATGAAATGGTGTCTGGGATTTGTTTCAAAATAATTGAGGGTGAGAAGAAGTGGGGTAGATGAAACAATACTGTATGAATTGGTCATTTTTAAGCTGGAACACTGGTGTTTCACTGTACTATTCTATTTTGAATATGTTTGACATTTTCTTTAAGACAAAGCATTTTAGAAAAGGAATTTCGATTTCTGAGTTGGTAAACGGATAGATTAAGGTGAATGACTGCATGTAGGAGACAAGGGAGAAAGAAGAGCTGAGGGAGAAAGAAGGGTCAAAGACGATTCGATTCCTTCAGCTTGAACAACAGGGAGGATGGTAGCACCATTTGCTGAGATGAGGACGCATGGAATAGAATCACTTTGTGTATGCTGAATCATATGGTAGTTCAATTTCTAGCTTTTTAAAAAAAAAAATTTAAGGAAGCGCCAAATCGATTTCCAAAGTAGTTGTACCATTTGACATTCCCACCAGCACTGTGTAAGTGTTCCAATCTCTCCACAGCCTCCCCAACATTTATTATTTTGTGTTTTTTGGATTAATGCCAGCCTTGTTGGAGTGAGATGAAATCTCATTGTAGTTTTGATTTGCATTTCTCTAATGGCTAATGATCGTGAACATTTCCTCATGTATCTGTTAGCTACCTGAATGTCTTCTTTAGTGAATTGTCTGTTCATATCCTTTGCCCATTTTTTAATTGGGTTGTTTGTCTTTTTGTAGTTGAGTTTTCACAGTATCATGTAGATTTTACAAACCAGGCGCTTCTATTCCTATTTTGCTGAGAGTTTTTATCATGAATGGGTGTTCAACTTTGTCAAATGCCTTTTCTGCATCAATTGATAAAAGCATGTGATTCTTGTCTTTTGTTTTACTTACATGATGGATTACATTAATTGTTTTTCTAATGTTGAACCATCCCTGCATACCCAGTATGAATCCCACTTGGTCATGGGGGATTATTTTTTGATATGCTGTTGAATTCTATTGGCTAGAATTCGTCGAGGATTTTTGCATCTAAGTTCATGCAGCATATAGGTCTGTAAGTTTCTTTTTTTGTGGTGTCTTTACCTTGGTTTTGGTATCAGGGATATGCTGGCCTCATAGAATCAGTTTGGGAGTATTCCATCCTTTTCTATGCTCCAAAATATATTTAGTAGTAGTGGTGTTAACTGTTGTCTGAAAGTTTGGTAGAACTCTGCAGTGAAGCCATCTGGGCCACGGCTTTTTTTTTTTTTTTTTGCGGGGAGGGGGGAAGTTTTTTGATTCCCTTTTTTAATCTCTTCTTTTTTTTATGGGTCTATTTAGTTGTTCTACCTCGGTTTGTGTTAGTTTAGGTAGGTAGTGTGTTTCTAGGAATTCATCCATTTCTTTCAGGTTTTCAAATTTTTAGAGTACAATTTTTCATGGTAATCTGATATGATTCTTTTAATTTCAGTTGGGTCTGTCATAATATTGCCGTTTCATTTTTTAATTGGGTTATTTGCTTCCTCTCCTGTTTTTCTTTTGTCAGTTTAGCCAATGGTTTATCAATTCTGTTGATTTTTTCAAAGAACCAGCTTTTGGTCTTGTTAATTCTTTCTATCGTGTTTTTTTTTTTTTTTCTGTTTTCTATTTCATTTAGTTCTGCTCTAATTATTATTATTTGTTTTCTTCTGGCACCCGAGGATTTTCTTTGTTGTTCTCTTTCTATTTGTTGAGGTTGTCGGGATAATTCTTTGATTTGGGCCTTTTCTTCTTTTTATATGTGTGCATTTATTGATATAAATTGACCTCTGAGCTCTGCTTTTGCTGTGTCCCAAAGGTTCTGATAGGAAGTGTTTTCATTCTCATTGCATCCTATGAATTTCTTTATTCCATCCTTATTGTCTCTACAATCAAGTCTTTTTTGAGCATGGTAATGTTCAGTTTCCATGTGTTTGATTTCTTTTCCCTGTTTTTTTTTTTTTTTCTGTTATTGACTTCCACTTTTATGGCCTTATGGTCAGAGAAGATACTCTGTAATATTTCAGTGTTTTGGATTCTGCTAAGGGTTGCTTTATTACCTAATATGTGGTCAATTCTATAGAATGTTCCATGTGCGCTAGAATGAAAGTATACTTGGTTGCTGTTGGGTAGAGTGTTCTGTATAAGTCTATGAGGCCAATTTGGTTTAGTGTGGCATTTAGATTTTCTGTGTCTTTATTGAGCTTCTTTCTGGATGTCCTGTCCTTCACCAAAAGTGGTGTTTTGAAGTCTCCTACTATTATTGTGGAGTTGTCTATCTCACTTTTCAATGCTGATAGAGTTTCTTTTATGTATCTGCCAGCCCTGTCATTGGGTGCATAAATATTTAAAATGGTTATATCTTCTTGGTATATTGTCCCTTTAATCATTATGTAGTGTACTTCCTTATCCTTTATGATGGATTTAACTTTAAAATCTATTTTGTGAGAAATTAATATTGCCAGTCCTGCTCTTTTGTCATTGTTGTTTGCTTGATATATTTTTTTCCATCCTTTGAGTTTTAGTTTGTTTGTGTCTCTAAGTGTAAGGTGTGCCTCTTGTAGGCAGCATATAGATAGATCATGTTTTTTAATCCATTCTGCCACTCTCTGTCTCTTTATTGGTGCATTTAGTCCATTTACATTCTGCGTAATTATGGATAGGTATGAATTTAGTGCTATCATTTTGATGTCTTTTTTGTGTGTGTTGTTGACAGTTTCTTTTTCCCACTTAATTTTATGTGCTGCGTAGTTTATCTTTATTTTCCTTTCCTCATATTCCTTGTTGTTGATTTTGTTTCTGCTGAGTCTCTATTTTTTTCTTGTATTTTATTTTGATAGTAGGATAGTTTGTCACCTTTGTGGTTACGTTATTATTTACCCCATTTTTCTAAGTTTAAAAAAAAAAAACCTAACCTTTATTTCTTTGTATCCCCTCATCTCCCTGTCCATATGCAAGATCTGTGACTACATTTCTTAAGCCGTCTTTATTGTTTTAATGTTGTCTTCTCTTACGTAGTAAGACTGTTGTTACCTTGTTTTGATCGTCTTTTAATCTTGATTTATTTTTTCAATTTCCCTGTCTGGATTGACTGGTGGTTGCTCTGTCCAGTGTTCCAGTCTTGGGTCGATACCTGATATTATTGATTTTCTAACCAAAGAACTCCCTTTAGTATTTCTTGTAGTTTTGGTTTGGTTTTTACGAATTCCCTAAACTTCTGTTTTTCTGGAAATACCCTAATTTCACCTTCATATTTGAGAGACAGTTTTGCTGGATATGATTCCTGGCTGGCAATTTTTTTCCTTCCATTTTTTATATAAGTGATCCCATTGCCTCCTTGCCTGCCTGGTTTTTGCCATGTAATCCAAGCTTATTCTTATTGGCTCTCCTTTGTAGGTGACTTTTCATTCATCCCTAGCTGCTCTTATAATTCTCTCTTTATCCTTGGTTTTGGCAAGTTTGATTATAATATGTCTTGGTGAATTTCTTTTAGCATCTACCTTGTGTGGGGTTCAATGAGTGTCTTGGATAGATGTCTTCTCATCTTTCACGATACCAGGGAAGTTTTCTGTCAACAAATCTTCAACAATTTTCTCTGTATTTTCTATTATCCCTCCCTGTTGTGGTACTCCAATCACTCGTAGGTTATTTGCCTCAAAAGAGGCCCGCATGATTCTTTTCTTCATTTTTAAAAAAAAATTCTCTGATCTGATTTTTCTTCAGATATATTAGTGCCAAGTGTTTTATCTTCAAGTTCAAAAATTCTGCCTTTCACTTGCTCAAATCTGCTTTTCTGACTTTCTATTGAGTTGTCTAATTCTGTAATTTTATTGTTAATCTTCTGAATTTCTGATTGCTGTTTGTCTGTGGATTTTTCCAGCTTATTAAATTTTTCATTTTGTTACCGAATAATCTTTTTAATTTCTTCAGTTGCTTTATCTGTGTATTCCTTGGCTCGTTCTGCATATTGCCTCATTTCCTTTCTGATGTCTTGAAGGGTTCTGTATATTAATCTTTTGTATTCTGCCTCTGGTAATTCCAGGAAGGCACTTTCATCTAGAAGATCACTGGATTCTTTGTTTTGAGAGCTTGTTGTGGCAATCATAGTCTGTTTCTTTATGTGACTTGATATTGACTGTTGTCTCCAAGCCATCTATAAGTTATTGTATTAGTTTATTTTGTTTGCTTGCTGTGTCCTAGCTTCTTGCTTTGTTTTGTTTTGATATGCCCGAATGGGTTGCTTGAGTGAGCTAGCTTGATTATTTTTGCCTTTGGAGCTCTGATGTCCTGCCCACTGATGGCTGGAGCTGTTATCAGGTATATGAGTCTAGGAGTCCATTCACTTTTCTTGTGTGAATTCAGCTCAGGTGTCCAGGTAGCTGATCATCAAGTGTGTGGTACGGGATCTGTCCTGCAGTCTTAGAGGGGCAGGGATAATTGGTGTAGGTACCAGTATCTGGTTGCAGCAGGGGGTCACACTCTGAACAATGCGGTGAGCTGAGAATAGACCCCCATGTGTCTCCGAGGAAAGCGTGTGCATGTTCCCTAGAACATACAGGTGGGTGGGTTCTGCAGACAGACCATGTTTACCCAATGTTTTTGGTCATAAGGACTGGGAGGTCCTTGGACCCCTGTCGCGGGTGGCTGGGTCACCTGAGTGGAGCTACCAGTCCTTAGTCCCCTGATGTGGGTAGGTGAAGGCCCTGTTTAATAGGCAAAGCAATATCAAATGTCAAACACCCACCTCTCCGCCACACAGCTGAAATGGTTGGAGTCTGCCAACAAGGTTCTATTCTCTGGAAATAGGCCCACACAGGTCCATGCAGAGGGGAAAGGTACAATTTATGCCTGGACAGGAGCCGGTTCTGTTCTGAGCTCCCCCGGTTAGTGGAGCTGGCGTATTATGTTTTCCCCCAGATTGCAAATTTATTCCTTCTCCAAGGCTGGGAGGATGGCTCTAGGCACTCAAAAGGGACTATCTCAGGCCCAGGGAAATCAAGAGCTACTGAAGCTGGCTTGGGTGCCGGTGGGGTTGGGGCATGAAATTCACACAAATACTTAGATTTGCAGAGAGTACCATTCTTCTCTGGTTCTGGAGGTTTGAGTAGGCTGTGTGGCTGGATGCTTCTCCCTGAGGAAACTGTGGTTGAATGCGGGAATGATGCCTGAGGGCTCCCTGCAACTCAGGTCTGGTAACTCCTCTCTGCTTCTGAACCATCTCTTCTTCCCCCTGCCCCTCAGTTCATTTTCGAAGCTTGCCTTTGATGTTCAGGGCTCCTAGCTTGTCATAAATATACTCGTTTCACTTGTTTTTTCGGGTCTTTGTTGTAAAGAAGGCTCACTGGAAGCATCTGTCTATTCTGCCATCTTGGCTGCACCTCTCCGACACATTTACTTGTCATCAAATCAAAAGAATCATTTTTCTTTCATATTTACCTAGAGAACTATGCAAAGAGATAGTGGGATCTTCTAGTTGTTCTTAAACAATCCTGATGGCCTTAAAACCTGTTTGCCATTTGTCGTAACAGAAAATAAGAGAAAGCTAAGCCCCAGGGCCCTTAGCCTCAGCCTTTCATATCCAGTTTATTCACTTTATCAGAAACTCAAGGAAAGTAATGCTTACTCACTCACTTTTTTCATTTCAAAGCAGAGGATTTTACTGAGATATGGGAAATAATGTTAGATAAATACCGTGAGCACTTTTTTCTTTTTTTAATTTTATCGTGCTGAAAACATACGTAACAAAACACACTATTTCAACCATTTCTAAGGGGACAATTCAGTAACATTGATTACTTTCTTCAAGTTGTGCAACCACTCTCCCTATCCTTATCAAACTTATTCCACCACCATTAACACAAACTCAATGACCCCTACACAAAAACTCCCTCTTTCCCCCTCCCTGCTTACCCTGGTACCCAGCCACTGATAATCTTTGGTTTCTATGCATTTGCCTATTTCATATACCTGGGTTCATATTGTGTTTGTCCTTTTGCAACTAACTGATTTTACTCAGTATAGTATTTCAAGGTTCATCCATGTCGTGGCATGCATCAGGACTTCATTTTTCTTTATGGTTGAGTAGTATTCCATTGTGTGTATATACCACATTTTGTTCATCCATTCATCTGTTGATGGACTCACTGATTTTTGAGTGGGTTTTCCTTTAATCAAAACATGCAATATTACCTCTGAATAACTAATAGTAAGGCACAATGGGAATTCACTGCAATCTAGTCGATTCTGACTCATGGCAACACTATAGGACAGATTAGAACTGCCCCATAACCTTTCCGGGGCTGTAAATCTTTACAAAAGCAGACTGCCACATCTTTCTCCTTTGGTGTGGCTAGTGGGTTCCACCTGCCAACCTTTTGATTAGCAATAGAGCTCTTTAACCATTGCACCACCAGGATCCATGTGGCAAAATGGGTAGTTAGGATCAATGAGTCTAACAACGTGTCCTTAAAGTACCTGGACTCTGGGAATGCACAAAAATACAGCAACCACTCTACCAAGAAAAAAAAAAAAACACTCTGTTAAGGAAAAACTTGTGTTCTCTGGATACATTTCCTTGTCAGAAAGGTCTTGTCATTAGTACTGGGGAAACAGACCACTGAGGATGCACTTTAGAAGTAGAATCCTCACCACACTTGGGCCCTCATTTTTTTTCTTTTTTCTTATAAAAGTAATGCATGTTGATTGATTGAATCTTTCATTCAATTAGTCATTCAACAAACATGATTGAGCACCTAAAATGTCCCATGCATAATGCTGGACACTAGGACATATTGGTGAACAAGATAGACATGGTCCCTATCCTCAGTTTATTAGGGGATATAGGAATGAAATAAATATATATTTGATTGCTATTAAAATTATGCAAATGCTATACAGGAGAAGTACAATGTGCTATGAAGGAGTAAAGGAAAGGGAAGCTCATTTAAATCAGGGGATCAAGGGAGGCCACTCTGTTGAAGTGACTTTGAAACTAAGAATGAAAATGAATTAATCCTTTGAAAATTTTCGGGAAGAACATTCCAGGCAAGGAGAAGAGCAAGTGCAAAGACCTTGAGGTGGGAGCAGGCTTGGGGAGTTTGAAGAGCTGAAATAGAGTAGGAGAGGAAGGGAGATTGATGGGAAATTTGTTCTGAGAGATAGTAAAAAAGGCCAAATCATGGAGGGCCTTTTGCCCATAGTAAAGACCTTTGCTTGTATCATAAGTATAGTAGGAATCCATTAGTAAATTTTAAGCAGGAGATTTACATGACCTGATTAATATTTTCAGAAAAAGACATTCTGGGGTATCTCTGAGGAATGGGTCCTAGGGTGTTAAAGTTGACATGAGAAGTCCACTAAAAAGGTTACAGTAAAAAAAAAAAAGGAAAATATAGAAAAGCACAGAGAAGAAAATAAAATTTTTTTTCTCTGAGTTAACTACTATTATAATTCCATAGGGGTTTTTTTTTCTCATCAGTTATATTAAACAAAAATTAAATTATACTGTGCATATGTTTTAATCAATGTTTTGAAACCATTTCAATAGAGCATCCTGGAAAGAGAAGAAAGAGAGGGGAGACATTTCCTACTTCCAAGTTTGACCAGACTTGAGTCTTTTCCTTGTTTGTACCTCACTAGTTCCCTGGGCAGGGATGTTGTTCCTTATGGGCTGCTTGCCTCCAGCTAAGCAAAGGATGAAAGAAGGTGCCTGGCTGCAGTGTCAGCAGCCATTAAAATATACCATTTTTTAATCTTTCCTACTTTGAAATCTAAACCTTCTGTAGCCTTCACTTTTCTATCCCAGAGACTCTGTTTTACTGCTTTTCCCCACACTTATATCACATGCCTGGACTTTCTGAGAAAATATGATATTCCTTTTCAGACTCACCAAATAGCAGAAGAGGCAATTGAGGCCCAAAGGGGGCTAATAATTTCCGTCAGGTCACAGAAAATGAGCAGCAGAACATGGACTAGACCTTGGGTCTTTTAGCTTCCAGGCCAGTGTTCCTTCCCCTACAGCAGAAGCACTTTCTCTCATAAAACCCACTGCTGTCGAGTGGACTCTGACTTATAGAGACCGTATAGGACAGGGTAGGACTCCCCCATAGAGTTTCCAAGAAGTGCCTGGTGGATTTGAACTGCCAACCTCTTGGTTAGCAGCTGTGGCTCTTAACCACTACACCACCAGGGTGTCCACTCTCTCATAATCATCTGCAAATCCAGCCTCCAGCACATGTTCATCAACAACAAGATCAGAGCTAGAAAAGAAACAGAAATAGGACAGAATCCAGGCCTGAATGGTACTGAAAGCAATATGAGTTTGTACTCAGATAATTATTACCATTTTGATTGCAGGAATCTCCCTTTCAGCTTGGGCTCAAGGGTAAGTTGTAGGGAGCTCTGGCAAAGGGCTTCTCTCTACAACTTCATTACTTACCTTCCTCTTCTGAAGCGCCATTTTTTTTCTTTCACCTTCTTTCCTTCTTTTCTTCCTTCTTCCTTCCTTCTTTCTTTGCCATTCTTTTTCTTGTTTTTAGGCCTTACTGATGCCAGCTCTCTGTGTCAAATTTTCAGTGGTAGCTAAACATCAGATTTGTAAAAGAGTCAATCCAAGGTATACATATAAAAACACAATTACTGGTAGTAGAGTTTAGAGATTTAAGTAGGAGTAAGTTCCAATTTAAGTAATTTAAGTAAGAGTAAGTTCCAATTTCCATGGAAATAATTATCTCACCCAGGGCTTATTTGCATAATGACTAAGGTCAGACATGTCTATGGGTCAGCATCTGTTATTAGATATTGAGAGTTCTATTTTTATGTACAGAGTTGGCGGGTCTTCATGTGTTAGAAGCCTCTTCACACCAGTTCTTTTAACTGCTTAGTTTTTGTTGCCAAACTTCTATTTCATTTTAAGCTACTTCTAAACATGCCTCCTAACATCTGTCATCTTTCATTCCATTCCTCTTTCTTATGTAGATCTTAAATCTGAATTAGTAGGCTGCTTGAGGAGAGAAATATCATGAGGGTGGAGAGTTCATTCCATGTACTTTCAGATGGAGAAAATACAGTATTAGAATAACATTAAAAGGATGAAATAAAAAATGTAGTTCCTTAGTAATACCAATTACACATGATATTAATTGCCATCACTGAGATGTCTTGCACACCTACTACATCCCACATGTTGTGCTAAGGGATTTCACATATATTTTCTCTTCACCCTCCTGACAATCCTGTAAAATAAGAATTTTTAGATTCATTTCCCAGTGAGGAAACCAAATTTTAGAGAGATCAAGTAACTCAACCTAAAGTCAAATAGTTAGTGGTAGAGCTGATGTTTAAGCCCAGGGCTGCCAAATTTCAGTACCCATAACCCTTTGGAACTACCTTGCTAAAAACAAAACCAAACCTGTCGCCGTTGAGGTGATTCCGACTCATAGCAACCCTACAGGACAGAGTAGAACTACCCCATAGGGTTTCCAAGGAATGGCTGGTTAATTTGAACTGCTGACCTTATGGTTGGCAGCCAAGATCTTAACCACTTCACCATATTGGTAAGGAGGGTTATAAATAAAGAATGCCTCATTGCCAGAACACAAAAGTAACAGATAACATGAAATTGACCTGTTGATCAGAGGGAGGTTTGAGTCACCATTCTCATGTTCATTAGCTAAAACAGATCTAATGTGAACTTTGGGGTTTGAATCTTGTTATGATAGTAATTATTCTGCACATCATGCTAATGTGAATTATTGAGTACTTACAGTAATGAGATATTTTTAAACAAATTAAAAACTGGAGAACTTATCCCTATTGGAATATTAAAGTTGAAAAGGAGCTTACGAAGTATGTATTCTACCCCATGGTTTTATAAACCAGGAAACCAAAGTCCAGAGAGGTCCTTGCCCAAAGTTTCAAAGAGAGATATTGGCACGCTCAGCTTCACAATGCTGGTATAAATATGTTGGGGAACACTTCATTTTGACTCCTGGGGCTTTATTATGATTTAAATTAACAGAAGTTAAGCAGTTATAAAGCTAAGGTATAAACTAGCTAAGGAGATACAAAATAAATCTATCACTCAGCAACTATTTATAGATTGTTTACCTGGTACCCAGTCCTGTGCTAAACTATGTTGTGAGGAATACAGTTGAATATGAATCAGTCTCTGCCTCTAGGGTACTCAGAGTTTAGTTAATAAAAATAACATGTGCACGAAGTTGGACAAGTAACAACAACAACAAAAAAAACAGCATAAAGCAGTGGAAAAAGCACAGGACTGGGATTCAGGATATCTGGGTCTGCTCTAACACCACTTATTGCAGGACCACTTACTATGGGACTCTGGTTATGCTTTGGTTCTGTTTCTTCCCCTAAAATAAGAGAATTTGGCAATGGCTGTATCAAGGAATGGAAAGGGGGTGAAAAAAGTGGGATATTTTGCTCTCCATCCCCATCAGGTCCAGTTTCTTCATTCTATATTGACAAATCAATTGTCTTGATCCTGCAAATGCAGGATCAAGTCAGGTGTCCTAAAGAGCTCCTCACCATTCCCTCTTTCCAACCTGATTGCTGTCTTTCAGCTCTTGTTATACAGAGCCAATTCTAAGAGTTCTTTCTAACTTAGATTCTAAACCAGGTGTATAAAAGTGACAGGGGTGGGTCAGTCTGTTGGTGTTATAGGAGCACAAAAGAAAGAGACAGATATTCCTAACATTATGGGAGTAAGCATACATTCCTGTCTCTGGGTGGTGCAAAAGGTTAAGTGCCCCACTATTAGCCAAAAGGTAGTTTGCTGGAACCCACCCAGAGGCTCCTTGGAGGGCAGGCCTGGTGTTCTGCTTTCAAAAGGTCACAGTCTTGAAAATCCTAAGGAGCAGTTGTACTCTGCAAAAGTGTGGGTATTCTACCCCATGGTTTTATAAGTCAGAATCAATTTGATTACAGCTAACGAGGACAACAAAAATAATGTGACTTTAGGTAAAAGAAAAAGCTGGGATTTTAGTAGGCTGAAGAGTAGAGTGGGTGTGTTCCAAGAAGAGGAGTCAGGAAGCACAGAGATGGAAAAGCTCAAGAGATGCCTGGAAGAGATTAAAAAACTAATTTGGCTGGAATAAAGAAAGGAATGGAAGTTGGCCTTAGTCATGTAAGTTAGGTTTAGTTTAGATACCAAGTCAAGGAATCTGTTTTTTTCTTCTACTGGCAGTAGATGCCAAAAGAGGTATGCTGAAGTAGGGAACTGCATGCAGCCAGTCTTAATAAAGGCTAAGTTTTCCTTGTATGCACACTCTCATCCTGATCATAGGCTGTATGTGGTCCTTCTATGGCCTTCCCCTCCCTCTCATAGTTTTTCTTCCATAATGCTGGTTTCACAAAAGTTGGGGCCTAAAGTGTGGTCGTGACAGTAAATTCTTGTTGACCTTTAGATGGGGCAAACCCACTAAAGTTCAGGGAGGAACTAACTAGGCAGCCACCACCAGCCAAAGGAAAGTATGATCTGGAGAAGATTGAATTTGGACTGGCAAGTCAGAACTGGAGCTGGAGTGGAAGCCAGTGCAAAGGCAGAGTCCTGGCTACTAGAGGAAACAAAAAAAGTTAACACTGAAAACAACTGGAGAGAACTCACACAGGTCTGATTGCATCAGCACTATATTGGAGTCACTGGAAATAAAAGAAATAACTGGGCGCATAGATGAAAGAGGGAAAGAGTAACTGATATTATGAGATACTGTCTTCACTCTGCACACACTCTTTCACACCTCCACTTCCCTGCTGGGAAAAGAAGGTATAAATTATATTTTTTCAGAGCAAGAACAGAAATATCAAAGCAAAAAGCAAACAACCTTCCAGAAACAGATTTAAAGCACATCTTACAAGCACATTTAACAGAACTACAAAAGTCAGTCTTGGGTAATATGGTGAACTGGTAAACATAGTCCCATATGCCTGGCAGTTTGTCATACTGCGGTGGCTTGCATGTTGCTGTGATGCAGGAAGCTATGCCACAGGTATTTCAAATACCAGCAGGGTCATCCATGGTGGACAGGTTTCAGCTGAGCTTCTAGACTAAGACTAGGAAGAAGGACCTGGTGGTTTACTTCTGAAAAAAAATTGGCCAGTGAAAACCTTATGAATAGCAACAGAACACTGTCTGTTATAGCGATGGAAGAAGTCTCTCAGGTTGGAAGACACTCAAAACACAACTGGGGAAGAGCTGTCTCCTCAAAAAAAAAAGTAGAGTCAACCTTAGTGATGTGGATGGAGTCAAGTTTTCTAGCCTTCATTTGCTGTTGTGTCATGACTCAAAATGAGAAGAGCCGCAAACTTCCATTAATAATCAGAACATAGAATGTATGAAGTATAAATCTAGGAAAATTGGAAATGGTCAAAAATGAAATGGAACACATAAAGATCTATATCCCAGGCATTAGTGAGCTGAAATGGACAGATATTGGACATTTTGAATCAGATAATCATATGGTCCACTATGCTGGGAATGACAAATTGAAGAGGAATGGCATTGCATTCATCATCAAAAACAGCATTTCAAGATCTATCCTGAAGTACAATGCTGGCAGTGATAGGATAATATCCATATGCCTACAAGGAAGACCAGTTAATACGACTATTATTCAAATTTATGCACCAACTACTGAGGCCAAAGATGAAGTGATTGAAGATTTTTACCAATTTATGCAGTCTGAAGTTGATCAAACATGCAATTAAGATGCATTGATAATTACCGGTGACTGGAAAGTGAAAGTTGGAAACAGAGAAGGATACGTAGTTGGAAAATATAGTCTTGGTGATAGAAACAACACAGAGATCGTATAATATAATTTTGCAAGACCTATGATCTTTTCACTGAAAATGCCTTTTTTCAACAACATAAAGGGTGACAATACACGTGGAACTCACCAGATGGAATACATAGGAATCATATCCATTAAGTCTGTGGAAAGAGACAATGGAAAAACTCAACGTCATCAGTCAGAACAAGGCCGGGGCAGACTGCAGAACAGACCATCAAATGCTCACGTGCAAGTTCACCTTGAAGTTGAAGAAAATTAGAACAAGGCCATGAGAACCAAAGTATGACCTTGAGTATATCCTGCCTGGATTTACAGAGCATCTGTAGAATTGACGAATTGAACACTAATGACTGAAGACAAGATGAGTTGTGGAATGACATCAAGGACATCATACATTAAAAAGACAGGAAAGAAAAGAACAAAATGGGTGGCAGAAGAGACTCTGAAACTTGTTCTTGAATGTAAAGTAGCTAAAATGACAGGAAAAAATGATAAAGTAAAAGAGTTGAACAGAAGATTTCAAAGGGTGGCTTGAGAACAGAAAGTGAAGTATTATAATGAAATGTGCAAAGACCTGGAATTAGAAAACCAAAAGGGAAGAACACGCTCGGCATTCTCAAGCTGAAAGAACTAAAGATAAAATTCAAGCCTTGAGCTGCAATATTGAAGAATTCTATGGGGAAATTTTTAAACAATGCAAGAAGCATCAAAAGAAGATGGAAGTAATACACAGAGTCACTGTACCAAAAAGAATTGGTCAGTGTTCAACCATTTCAGGAAGTAGCATATGGTCAAGAACCGATGGTACTGAAGGAAGAGATCCAAGCTACACTGAAGGCATTGGCAAAAAACAAGACTCCAGGAATTGACTGAATACCAATTGTGATGTTTCAACAAACAGATGCAGCGCTGGAGGTGCTCACTCATCTATGCCAAGAAATTTGAAAGACAGATACCTGGCCAACCTACTAGAAGAGATCCATATTTGTTGCCATTCCAAAGAAAGGTGATCCAGCAGGATGTGGAAATGATCGAACAATAGCATTAACATCATATGCTAGCAAATTTTGTAAAATTTTGCTAAAGGTAATTAAAAAACATTTGCAGCAGTATATCTACAGGGAACTGCCAGAAATTCAAGCCGAATTCGGAAGAGGACATGGACCCAGGGATATCATTGCTGATGTCAGATGGATCCTGGCTGAAAGCAGTGAATACTAGATAGATGTTTACCTGTGTTTTATTGACTATGCAAAGGCATTTGACTCTGTGGAATCATTACAAATTATGAATAACATTGTGAAGAAAAAGAATTCCAGAACACTTAATTGTGCTCATGCAGAACCTGTACATAGATCAAGAGACAGTCATTCGAAGAGAAAAAGGGGAAAGTGTGTGGTTTAAAGTCAGGAAATATGTGCGTCAGTGTTGTATCGTTTCACCAATATATATTCAATCTGTATGCTGAGTAAATAATCCAAGAAACTGGACTATCTATTTAGTGATTTCCATTCCCCATACTTCACCTCCAACTTAACCATCAAAGATTGCTTTCTTTTGTGTGTAAACCTTTTCTTGAGTTTTTAAAATAGTGGTCTCATACAGTATATGCCCTATTGTGATTGACTTATTTCATTCAGCATAATGCCCTCCAGATTCATCCACGTTGTGAGATGTTTTGAGAATTCAGCATTGTTCTTTATCATTGCATAATGTTCCATTGCGCGTATGTACCATCATTTGTTTATCAATTCATCTGTCGGGCACTTAGGTTGCTTCCATCTTTTTGCTTTGTGAATGAACATGGGCCTGCATATGTCTATTCGTGTGACAGCTCTTATTTCTCCAGGCTATATTCCTTTTTTTTATATTCCTAGGAGTGGAATTGCTGGATTGTATGGTATTTCTATTTCTAACTTTTTAAGGAGGTGCATTATGGTTTTCCGTAGTGATTGTGCCATTTTACATTTTCACCAGCAGTGCACTCTCCCTGCAAGCTCTCCAACATTTGTTATTTTCTGTTTTTTTGATTCATGCCTGTAATGTTGGTGTCAGATGGTATGTTGTTGTACTTTTCATTTGCATTTCTCTAATGTCTAATGATTGGGAGCATGTCCTCATGTGTGTGTTAGCTGCCCAAATGCCTTCTTTGGTGAAGTGCCTGTCCATATGCTCTGCCCATATCTTAATTGGATTATTTGTCTTTTTGTTTTGAGGTGCTGACGTATTCTATAGATTTTAGGGATTAGACCCTTGTCTGATATGACAGCCAAAGCTATTTTCCCAGTCTTTAAATTCTCTTTTTACTCTGTTGATGAACATAAGGATTTAATTTTCAGGGGCTCCCAGTTATCTTGTTTATCTTCTGGTATTTGTGCATTGTTATTTGTGGTTTGTATTCTATTATGCCGTGTTTGAGGGCCCCTAGTGTTGTCTCTAATTTTTCTTCTGTAATCTTTACCATTTTAGGTTTTATATTTAGGTCTTAGATCCATTTTGCACTAGCTTATAGGTGTGAGGTATGGATTCTGTTTCATTTTTTTACAGATGGGCATCCAGTTTTGCCAGCACCATAAGTTAAAAAGACTGTTTTTCCCTCATGTAATGGACTTTGGTCCTTTATCAAAGATCAGCTGACCATAGGTGGATGGATTTACATCTGGGTTCTCAGTTCTGTCTCACTGGTCTATGAACTGTCCTTGTACCAGTACCAGGCTGTTTTGACTACTGCGGCTGTATAGTAGGTTTTGAGATCAGCTAGTGTGAGTCTTCCTACTTTTACTTTTTCTTCAGTAATGCTTTACTTATCAGAGGCCTCTTTCCATATAAATTTGGTGATTAGTTTCTTCCATCTCAGTAAGGAATGCTGTTGGTATTTGTATCCGGGTTGCATTATATCTGTAGGTCACTTTGAGTAGGATTGAAATTTTCACAATGTTGAGTCTTCTTACCCATGAGCATGGTATGTTTTTCCATTTATGTAGGTCTCTTTTAATTTTCTGCAATAATATTTTGTAGTTTTCTTTGTATAGGTCATTTATGTCAATGGTTAGATTTATTTTATCCTTTTCGGGGCTGTTATAAATGATATTGTTTTCCTGATTTCCTTGTTGAAGTTTTCTTTGCTGTTGTATAGGAATCCAACTGATTTTTTTGTTTTATGTTGATCTTGTATCCTTCTACTCTGTTGAATCTTTCTACTAGTTCCACTAGTTTTCTTCTGTAATATTTGGGGTTCTCTATGTTTTTTTTTCTATGTATAGGATCATATCATCTGTGAAGAGCCATAGTTTTGCTTCTTCTTTTCCAGTTTCAATGCCCTTTATTTCTTTTTCTTGCCTTATTGCTCTAGCTAGGACTTGCAGCACAATGTTAAATAGAAGCAGTGATAAAGGGCATCCTTGTCTTGTTCCTATTCTCAGGGGGAATGATTTCAGTCTCTCTCCATTGAGAATGATGTTGGCTGTTGGTTTTGTAGAGATGCCCTGTGTTGAGGAATTTCCCTTCTATTCCTATGTTATTGAGAGTTTTTATCAGGAATAGGTGTTGGAGTTTATCAAACGCCTTTTCTGCATCAATTGAGATGATCATGTATATCTTTCTTTTGTTCTATTTATATTGTGTATATGTTGACTGATTTTCTAATGTTTAACCATCCATGCATGCCTGGTGTGAATCCCACTTAGTCGTGTTGTATTGTTTTTGATATGATGCTGAATTCTATTGGCTAGAATACTGTTGAGAATGTTTGCATCTATATTCATGAGCGATATTGGTCTGTAATTTTCTTTTTTGTGTGGTATCTTTACCTGATTTTGTTATCAGGGTTATGCTGGCTTCATACAACAAATTTGGGAGTATCTCTTTTCTATGCTCTGAAATACTTTGAGTAGTATTTTTTTTTTTTTTTAGTATTGTTATGAACTCTTTTCTGAATGTTTGGTAGAAACCTCCAGTGAAGCCATCTGGGCCAGGGCTTCTTTTTTATTATTATTATTGTGTGCGTGTGTATGGGGGGGGGTATTACCTTTTTGATCTCTTCCCTGTTTCTGTGTCTTTTCAGATTTTCTAACTCAGTTTGTATTAGTTGGGTAGTGTGTTTATAGAAATTTGTCCATTTCCTCTAGATTTTCAGATTTGTTGCAGTATAATTTTTGGTAGTATTTTGTTATGATACTTTTTATTTCAGTTGGTTCTGTTGGAATGTCCCCCATGTCATTTCTTACTTGAAATGTGTATCCTGTGCTCTAGACTCCAGTTGTTGTCTGATGTTTGTTCTCTAACCAAGTGACTCCCTTCAACATTTCTTGTAAGTCTGGTTTGGTATTTATGAATTGCTCTCCTGTTTTTCTTTTGTCAGTTTGGCCAGTGGTTGGTCAATTCTGTTGATATTTTCAAAGAACCAACTTTTGGCATTGTTAATTCTTTTTATTGTTTCCTGTTCTCTGTTTCATTTATTTCTGCTTTAATCTTTATTATTTCCTTCTGCAGTTTTCTTTCTGTTTTTTCAAATTGTAGGGCTAACTTTTTGATTTTGGCTCATTCTTTTTTGATGTGTGCATTTATTGCTATAAATTGACTTCTGCTATATCCCAAAGGTTTTGGTATGATGTGTTTTCATTCTTATTTGATTCTAGGAATTTTTTTGATTACCTATTTGGTTCCTTATATTAACCAGTTGTTTTTAAGCCAGGTGTTATTCAGCTGCCACATACTTGATTTTTTTCCCTTGCTCTTCTTTTATGGCATTGTGATCAGAGAAGATGGTTTGTATTATTTCTATGTTTTGAGTTTTATTGAGAGTTGCTTTGTGGCCTAAAATGTGGTCTATTCTGGAGAATGTTTCATGTGCATTGGAAAAGAATGTATACTTTGTGCTACTGAGTGGAGTGTTTTATATATATCTATGAGGTCAAGTTAACTGATTTTGTCCTTTAAATCTCCTGTATCTCTGTTGAGTTTCTTTCTAGATGTTCTGTCCATTACTGAGAGTGGTATGTAGAAGTCTCCTACTATTGTTGTGGAACTATTTCCCTTTTCATTGCTATCAGAGTTTGTTTTATGTATTTTTGGAGCCCTTCCATTGTGTGCATAGATATTTATTCAGGTTATATCTTCTTGATGGATTGTCCCTTTAATCATTATATAATGCCTTTCCTTGTCTTTTATGGTGGATTTTGCCTTAAAGTCTATTTTATATATTAGTACTGCCACTCCTGCCCTTTTTTGGTTACTGTTTGCTCGATATATTTTTTCCATCCTTTGATTTTTAATATTTTTATTTCTTTGTTTCTAAGGTGTGTCTCTTGTAGACAGCATATTGATGGGTTACATTTTTCTTATCCATTCTGCCACTCTTTGTCTCTTTACAGAAACATTTAACCATTTACTTTCAGTGTGATTGTAGCTAGGTATGAGGTTTATTGTTGTACTTTTGTGTGTGTGTGGTGCTGACGTTTTCTTTGTTCCTTACTCTCCTGTGCTGAGTTCCCTTTGTTTTTTGATTTTCTGTTCTTTTCTTTCGTTTGTATAGATTTTGTGTTTACTGAGATGTTAGGGTTTTCTTCTTTTTTATTCTGATGAGTAGGTTTGTTAGCTTTCTTTGTGTTTATCTTGAAATTTACCATTATATTCCTAAGATTTAACCAGTCTTCTTTTACTTGATATCACCCTGACTTCCCCTCCTTTTGAAGCTTCTATACCTACATTGTTTATTCCCCCTTTTGCTGTTTTGACATTGTCATCATTTACAGATTGACACCTCTGTTTCCCTGTTTTAAGTCTTTTAGTTCTGTTTTATTATAGTGAGTTCTTTACCTAGGTTGGTATCTGGTTGATGCTTTTCTGTGTCCTAGACTCCAGTTGCTGTCTGATGTTGGTTCTCTAACCAAATGACTCCCTTTAACATTTCTTGTAAGTCTGGCTTGGTATTTATGAATTCCCTTTATTTATGTTTACCTGGAATTGTTCTAATTTCACCATGATATTTGAAAGAGAGTTTGCATGATATATTATTCTTGGTTGGCAGTTTTATTCTTTCAAGGTTATATATATATGTATATCATCCCATTGCTTTCTTGCCTGCATAGTTTCTGTTGAGTAATCATAGCTTAGTCTTATTGTTCCCCTTTATAATTAGCTTTTCATTTTCCTCGAGCTGCTCCCAGGATTCTTTGTCTTTGGTTTTGGCAAGTGTGATTATGGTGTGTCTTGGTGACTTTCTTTTGGGGTCTATCCTGTATGGGGTTTGCTGAGCTTCTTGGATGTTCAGTTTTTCTTCTTTCCTGATACTTGGAAAGTTTTCTGCCAGCAAATCTTCTACAATCTTCTCTGTGTTTTACATTTTCTCCCCTGGTTTTGGAACGCCAATCACTTGCACATTTTTCCTGTTTATTGTGTCTCACGTAATTCTTAAGTTTTCTTCACTCATTTCTCTGATTCTTCCTCAAATAAAGCGGTGTTCATGGATTTGTCTTCAATTTCACTGATTCTGCCTTCCACCATTTCAAATTTTCTCCTAAAACCTTTTACTGAGTTTCCCAGTCCTCAAATTTTATTTTCTATCTTTTGGATTTCTAGTTTCTGTTTGTGCATGATTTCTAATTGTTGATTTATTTTGATTTTTTTTTCTTGCATTGTTTTCCTGAATTCTTCTATTGCTTTGTTTGCATTTTCCTTGATTCTGGCTTTGTTCTTGTTGGTATTGTCTGTGTTTTCCATGATTTTGTCTAGTTTTTCCTTGGTTTTGCCGGTTTTCCTTGATCTCTTTCCTAATCTCTCTTTTTGGTTTGCAGCCAAATGCTTAACCACTGTGCCACCAGGGCCCCCTAATCTCTTGGAGACCCCTAAATACTAGTCTCTTGAATTCTATATCAGGTATTTCCACTGCCTTTTTTTCTGCCAGAGGTCATCTGTTTCTTTATTTTGGTCACTTGCTGCAGCCATCTTGTCCTGCTTTTTTACATGTTTTGACGTTGTCTGCTGTCTCTAAGATATTAAGGCACTATTTTCTTTATTTGTACACTGTATGTTTGTTTGTTTTGTCCTGCTTCTTTGTCTTGTTTTGATATGTCAGGGGCTGCAGGCTGTTCATGCTTTGCTGCTTGAATGTCTGCAGGCAAAGTAGGCCTCACCACCTTGTCCAGTTGGACAGGGCAGCAGCAGGCAGGGTGAGTTCACTTGGTGGTATACTGATTTGGTGAGGTGGCTGAGGGTGGATTGAACTGGTGCTGTCTGTCTCCTGGTGTTGGCCCAGCAATGTAGGAGCATACACAGCCCCTCACCAGAGAGAATATGGGCTGGCAGCAGACCAGTATCTCTCTACCTGCAGTGGTGAATTGTGGCCTGCCGGGAAGGAGTAGATGTTCCATATGGGTCTAGGTAAGAGGGAGAAAGAAAAGGAAGTAAGACAAAAGAAAAAATGGCATGGTAGGAGCTGATGGGGGGGGCAATCCAGGGTGGTTGTGGGGTGGTTGCTGTCTAGCTAAGTGGTGCAGCTGGTCCATTGGGAAGGGGTGAGGGTGGCAAATGGGACTAGGTAGAAGGGTGAAAGAAAAGGAAGAGAGGGAAAAAAAGTGAAAAAAATGGTGTGGGAAGAGCTGGTGGTTAGGGGAGTTATGAACCCTGGGTGATGGCAGGCCAGTAGCTCTCTAGCCAAGTGCACAGCACAGCCCACCAGGAAGGACTGGGGTTGGCACACAGGGCAGAAGGGTGAGGGTTGGGAAAGCATGTCTCTTTGGTTACCGGCTGCTCTGTCTCCAGATGCGAGCTCCATGGAGTTGCCTTCCCATATTCCCTGTCTGTGGTCATTTCTGGCTATGCTCCAAGATGGTGCACCTGTGCTGTTAGTTGGCAGGTGATCCCTACTGCGTATCTCTCCTCGTTCTCTGTTTTGATTCAGTTTCTTCTTCCATTCAGTATTCGATCTAGTTCTTTATCCCTTCATTTGAGGCTTAGGATTCCAGGATTGACATTTGTATCTGTTTTACTTAGTGTTTTGGGTCTGTGCTGCAGAGGGACAACATGATGTGTCTGTCTAGGGTAGGGTGCCATGTTGGCTCCACCTCTCCTTGTGACCTTTATTAATCTCTAATTTTACAAGAACTAGCCTTTTGACTATTTAGCTGATTATTATACATTTTCTTTTAAATCAATCAACAGGCATTTATTGACTAGCTATTATTTACATGATACTGAGAGAGCTAGATTAATTATGTGTCATCTTATATCAATAAAATCTCTAGTTTATAACCCAGGTTACAGTCTCCCATACAGAAAGAAATACGTGGCCCTTAGTTAATCTAGCAACAGAAATTAACTACCAAAATCTTAATATCCCTATAAGAAATTAGGTTCAAAGTCAATATGTTGTAAAGTACAAAAAACAGTGGGTATCCTCAAGCACTTAACTGTCTAGGGGAGAAGTTGTGGTTTCACAGTAAAATAGAATTTAAGCTAAATCTAAAGATCTCTTTAAGACTGGATAGACAGGAGGTGTAAAGACATGCATTGCAGGCAAACAGTGTGAGCAAAGTCAGAAGTGTATATGTTCAATGTTTTTTCAGGAGACTTAGTTTTTGCATATTTCATATTAATGCAGATTTGATTATCAAATATATTTACCCAGACCAATGATTATAGAAACTGTACTGAATGAAGAACTTTGAACCTTTAAAGGCACCTCAGAAAATCCATCCATGAGCAGTATTGCTAGGTAAGATATGCCTGCCCTCAGCCCTTCCCTCTACAGCTATAGATTTGTTTCAAATCCTTTCCTTCCCTTTGTTCTGGAGACCTTGCCTCGCATCCAGAAAATTTACCCCCAGGGAACACTGATTGGTTCACTTTGGGATCTTCATCATTTAACAAGGCTATGGCCAATCTCTGATATTTGATATCTTCTGAGATCTCTAGCCTTAACCTTAGGCAGCTAGGTGGTGCAAATAGTTAAGTGCTCAACTATTAGCCAAGAGGTTGGCACTTCAAATCCACCCAGTGGCTCTGAAGGGAGTCCTGGTGATCTGCTTTTGAAAAGCTACAGCCTGGAAAACCCTATGGAGCAATTCTACTCTGCCTACATGGGGTCATCATGAGATGAAATTGAGACTGCAACTTAACAATAACAACTCTAATCTTAATTTTCTTCTCTGAAAAACTGTATCCAAATACTTTGTGGTGAGGCTAAGTTAAATGGCTTCTCCTCTTACTCTCAGGGGGCCTCAGTCAGTGCTATCTTGACCCTGGGCACTGCTTTAAACCCTCATATTTTCTATGGTGCTGATAAGGTTTTATAAAATCTTTAATGGCATCTTCTGTGCTGTTATGAGTTGAGGGGGGCACTTCTCCCCTCGGTGGTTCTATTCCTAATACTACTGCTCACTGTGTCCTTATGTTTAAATAACTGTTACTGTTTACAAATAATTCTCACCTACATTTCTTATTACATCCTTGCAACGGTGATGCAGAAGGGGCAGAGATTACTATAACTATCTTACAAATGAGGAATCAGCTTCACAGTGGAAAAGTGTCTTCCTCAAAATCACAATGTTAGGAAGGGTCAGAACTGAGACTAGAGCCCAACTCTATCTAATTATTATCACTCAGTTACAATTGCAAACCCAGGCTTGCCATTTCTGGAACTCCTGCACTCCAGAGTTTTAAGAAATAGGGATGAGGTTTGTTACTTGTTAGGCCCCAGAAATACTGGATCAAGGTTACTGCATATAGCTCCTCCTCTAGAAGTATGAAGGAACTCTGGTGGTGCAATGGTTAAGCACTCAGCTACTTACTGAAAGGTTGACAGTTCAAATCCACCAGGGGCTCTACAGGAGAAAAGACCTGGTGATCTGCTCCCATAAACATTTCAGCCTAGGAAACTCTATGGGACAGTTCTGCTCTGCTCTATAGGTTCAGAATTGACTCCATGGCACAAAACAACAACAACTAAAAGTAGGGTTAAATTGGTGCTTTTGGAGAATTCTGATAATTTCAAGAGTTAGTGAGCCAGTCTGATTCCTTTGCTTCTCCAAATCCAAGGGATAAAGTTTGTTATTCATGATAACAATACACCAGTTAAAAAAAAGATTAATGTTGTCTCAAATATGACTTCAAATACATAAGGTAATTTCTGCAAAAAAAAAAATCTTTGCCCTTGAATAGATTTCAAATCATAGTGACACTATAACAACAACAAAAAAAAAAAAAAAAAACATTTCCATTGAGTCAATTCTGACTTATAGCAACCCTACAGGACAGAGTAGAACTGCCCCATAGGTTTCCACGGAGCACCTGGTAGATTCAAACTGCCAATCTTTTGGTTAGCAGCCATAGCTCTTAACTACTATGCCACCAGGGTTTCTAGTGGCTCTATCAGACAGAATAAAACTGCCCTTATAGGGTTTCTAAGGAGTCGCTGGCGGATTTGAACTGCAGACCTTTTGGTTAACAGCCGAGCTCTTAACCACTGCACCACCAGGGCTGAAGTGCACCTAAATAGGAAGAGAGCAAAGGCCAGAGTGAGCAAATGTTTTCTTAAGAACATTATGTTCAAATGGAAAATAACCTCCCTAAGAGCCATAAAACAGTTCTGAATACACTTTTTCTTGATTAAACAAGTAATGTCTTCGGAAATTTAATTTTAAATAGCATATATAACTAAATATAATCAGCAGTTTTTGTTGAAAACAAGATAGATATAGATAGAAATAGAGGTAGATAGACATAGTAAGCTGGAAATATTTATATTTCAAGAACTTCTGGGTGTCAAAAACATCTACTCACACCTCATTCATCCAGAGCTCAAATATCTGGCAACCTCACCTATCCAAACACAGCTGACAGAGCCAGGAAGGAAGCAAAATAGCCCTGAATAGCCAAAATAGATGTCACAAAGTCCATAAACTAAAACCCATACAGTTAGTTCCATACAAGATTTTCCTTTTTTCACACAACTCCTCTCCAAATAAAATAAAACAGCAGGCTTTTGCTCGTTTTAGTTAAGTTTAAATTCTGTCCTAACTAGCTTGATTAATGTGCTTTCAAAGCCAAAAAGATTAGAGTAACTAATTAAAAACATGGAGACTGCTTTAGACAGTGGCAAAATGTGAGAGCAAATTGCTCAAAAAGGTATAGACCAAGAGCACTGTAAAAACAATACAAAAAAAAAAATCCATGAGCCTTTTTGTATGTAGGGACAAACACTCGTAAAGATTTCAATACCCTTAGAGAAGCAAAATATACTGTACCACAACTGATATTTGTAATGACTCTCAGTCATCCTGAAATTGTTACACTAAATGTTAAACTTGAAAAAAACTTGAAGCTCTCCTTAAATAATGATAATAGTAATAATAATAAAATAAATAACAACAATAATCGTTTGTAAAGTGACTTAGTGTTTAGAAAACACTTTAAAAAAAATACAGCTCATATAGATATCCAGTCTAACCCTTTAAAAAAATAATAAAATAATAGCACTGAAATCTAAAAAGAAGTGACTTGTCCAAGATCACATAACTTTTCAGTGGCAGGTCTAAAACTAGGACCGTGGCCCTCTGAATCTGGATTAGTGCTTCTTTCATACACCATGTCTCCTTGTTTAACACAAACGGCTAGGGTAAGAAGGAAATATTTGCACCTAAAATGGTTTTTAAAAAGTTCAGGTGCTTAGAATGCTACCTAATCATTTCTACGGGAAACAACTGTCTGAAACACAGATTCCCAGAAGATTTCGGAGAATCTTGGTTTTGCCCTGTGTTTTTTTTTTTAACCCCTGTGCTAAATTATATATATTATCTTTTGTTACTGATAGAAAATTACTATTTCAAAAAAAATCACACAAGGAAAATATTTTGTAAATTTTCAGTCTTATAAAGACAAGGAGTCTGTATAATTTTATAAAACTAACCACTGCTTTTAAAAATGTTACTTTTTTGTCATTGTAAGTATATCTATCACACATATTTTCCCAATTCAACTTTTTACAGGTTTACAACTTGTTGTTCTTGTTAGGTGTCATCGAGTTGGTTCAGACTCATAGCAACTGTGTGTACCACAGAAAGAAACACTGCCTGATCCTGCACCATGCTCACAATCGTTGTTATGATTGAGCCCATTTGTGCAGCCACTGCGTCAATCCATCTCGTTGATGGCTTTGCTCTTTTCTGCTGACCCTGTACTTTACCAAGCATGATGTCCTTCTCAAGGGACAGATGCCTCCTAACAACATGTCCAAAGTGTGTAAGACGCAGTCTTGCCATCCTTGCTTCTAAGGAGCATTCTGGGTATACTTCTTCTAAGATAGATTAATTCATACTTTTGGCAGTCCATGGTATATTCAGTATTCTTCAGCAATGCCACAATTCGAAGGCATCAATTCTTTGGTCTTCCGCATGCATATGATGTGATTGAAAATACCATGACTCGGGTCAGGCATACCTTATTCTTCAGGGTGACATCTTTGCTTTTTAACACTTTAAAGAGGTCTTTTGCAGCCAGTTTGCCCAATGCAACGCGTCTTTTGATTTCTTGACTGCTGCTTCCATGGCTGTTGATTGTGGATCCAAGTAAAATGAAATCCTTGGCAACTTCAATCTTTTCTCCATTTATCATGATGTTGCTCATTGGTCCAGTTGTGAGGATTTTTGTTTTCTTT
The DNA here is from genome assembly GCF_024166365.1 of Elephas maximus indicus. NCBI lineage: Eukaryota > Metazoa > Chordata > Mammalia > Proboscidea > Elephantidae > Elephas > Elephas maximus. The sequence goes on from NC_064846.1 coordinate 88,376,866, forward strand.
ATGTTGAAAAAAATTTTTTTTTTTTATGTTGAGGTGCAATCCATACTGAAGGCTGTGGTCTTTGATCTTCATTGATAAGTGCTTCAAGTCCTCTTCACTTTCAGCAAGCAAGGTTGTGTCATCTGCATAACGCAGGTTGTTGATGAGTCTTCCTCCAATCCTGATGCCCCATTCTCCTTCACATACTCCAGACTCTTGGATTATTTGCTCAGCATACAGATTGAATAGGTATGGTGAAAGGATACAACCCTGACGCACCACTTTCCTGACTTTAAACCACACAAATCCCCTTGTTCTGTCCAAACGACTACCTCTTAATCTATGTACAGGTTCCTCATAAGCACAATTAATTCCTATTTTTTCAATATTATCCATAATTTGTTATGATCCCCACAGTCGAATGCCTTTGCATAGTCAATAAAACACAGGTAAACATCTTTCTGCTTTCAGCCAGGCTCCATCTGACATCAGCAATGATATCCCCTAGTTCCATGCCCTCTTCTGAATCCAACCTGAATTTCTGGCAGTTTCCTGTCGATATACTACTACAGCCACTTTTGAATAATGTTCAGCAAAATTTTGCTTGAGTGTGATATTAATGATATTGTTTGATAATTTCTGCATTCCTTTGGATCACCTTTCTTGGGAATAGGCATAAATATGGATCTCTTCTAGCTGTCTTCCAAATTTCTTGGCATAGACAAGTAAGCACTTCCAGCGCTCCATCCATTTGTTGTAACATCTCCATTGATATTCTGTCAGTTCCTGGAACCTTGTTTTTCTCCAATGCTTTCAGTGCAGCTTGAATTTCTTCCTTCAGTACCATGGGTTCCTGAGCATATTCTACCTCTTGAAATGGTTGAAAGTCGACCAATTCTTTTTGGTATAATGACTACATATTCCTTCCATCTTTTGATGCTTCCTGAGTCTTTTAATGTTTGCCCCATAGAATCCTTCACTACTGCAACTTGAGGCTCAAGTTTTTTCTTCAGTTCTTTTAGCTGGAAAGTTGCCGAGCATGTTCTTCCCTTTTGGTCCTCTATCTCCAGCTCTTTGCACATGTCATTACAATACTTTGTCTTCTGGAGTTGCCCTTTGAAATCTTCTGTTCAATTCTTTTACTTCATCATTTCTTCCTTTTGCTTTAGCTGCTCGACATTCAAGAGCAAGTTTCAGAGTCTCCTCTGACATCCATTTTGGTCTTTTCTTTCATTCCTGTCTTTTTAGTAACCTCTTGCTTTCTTCACGTATTATGTCCTTAATGTCATTCCACAACTCCTCTAGTCTTCGGTCATTAGCGTTCAACACGTCAAATCTATTCTTGAGATGATCTCTAAATTCAGGTGGGATATACTCAAGGTTGTACTTTGGCTCTTGTGGACTTGTTCTAATTTCCTTCAGTTTCAACTTGAATTTGCATATGAGCAACTGATGGTCTCTTCCACAGTTGGCCTCTGGCCTTGTTCTGACAGGTGATGTTGAGCTTTTCCATCAACTCTTTCCACAGATGTAGTCAACTTGATTCCTGTGTATTCTATCTGGTGACGTCCATGTGTATAGGCTCTGTGTATGTTGGTAAAAAAAGGTATTTGCAGTGAAGAATTCGTTGGTCTTGAATAATTCTATCATGGCATCTCTGGCATCATTTCTACCACCTAGGCCATATTTTCCAACTGCCATTCTTCTTTGTTCCCAACTTTTGCATTTCAATCACTAGTAATTATCAACACAGCCTGATTGCATATTCAATCAATTTCAGACTGCAGAAGCTGGTAAAGATCTTCAATTCATCTTTGGCCCTAGTGATTGGTGCACAAATTTGAATAATTGTCGTATTAACTGGTCTTCCTTGTAGGCATATGGATATTATCCTATCACTGACAGTGTTGTACTTCAGGATAGATCTTTAAATGTTCTTTTTGACAATGAATGCAAGGCCATTCCTCTTCAAGTTGTCATTCTAGGCTTAGTAGACCATATGTTTGTCTGATTCAAAATGGCCTGTACCAGTCCTTTTCAGCTTACTAATGCCTAGGATATTGATCTTTATGCATTCCATTTCATTTTTGATGATTTCCAATTTTCCTAGATTCATACATCATACATTCCAGGTTCTGATTACTAATGCAGCTGTTTCTTCTCATTTTGACTCACGCCACATCAGCAAATGAATGCCCAGAAGCTTGACTCTATCCACATCATTAAGGTTGACTCTACTTTAAGGAGGCAGCCCTCCACAGTCGTTTTTTGAGTGTCTTCCAACCTGGGGAGGCTCATCTTTCTGCACCACATCAGACAATGTTCCACTGCTATTCATAAGGTTTTCACTGGCTATTTCTTTTCAGAAGTAGACTGTTGGGTCCTTCTTCCTCCCAGACCCAGTGTCGTCGAGGCAATTCCGACTCATCCTTCTTCCTAGTCTGTTTTAATCTGGAAGCTCAGCTGAAACCTGTCTGCTATGGGTGACCCTTCTGGTTGCTGAATACTGATGGCGTAGCTTCCAGCATCACAGCAACAAGGAAGCCCCCACAGTATGACTAACTGGCAGCAATTACAGTAATCGGCTGTGCAACCCTACCCTTAATCAACATGATTATTCCATCACCATTAAGTTCCCTTTCCCCCTTCTCTCCTGCCCCAGGTAACCACTAATAAACTTTGGTCTATAGACATTTGACTTTTCTTGCCTTTTAATGTAAGTGAGGTCGTACAATATTTGTCCTTTTGTGATTGGCTTATTTCACTCAGCATAATGTCTTCAAGCTCCTTCCAAATTGTAGCAAGTATCAAGACTTCATTTCTCCTACTGACTGAGTAGTATTCCACTGTACGTACCATATTTTGTTTATTCATCTGTTTATGGGCATGTAGGTTGCTTTCACCTTTGGCTATTGTGAATAGTGATACAATGCACACAGGTGTACATGATGGTTAAGGTTGTGTGTCAACTTGGCTGGGCCATAATTCCCAGAGGCTTGACAGTTCTGATGTAGTTTGGTAATTATGCAATAATGTAATCACCTCTATGATGAAATCTGATATAATGGAATCTCCTCCATGATGATATCTGCTATGAGCAGCCAATCAGTTGAAAGGCAGTTTCCTTGCGGGTATGGCTGGTATCCAATATATATATAGACTTTCTGGCAAAGGCCACTGGCTTTTGCTCTGCTCTGGATCCTGTACTCAGCTCATCATCATCTGAAATCCAGTTCTTGGAACTGGAGCCGGCAGTCTGCCATCTTACCTGCTGATCTTGGGTTTGTCAGCCCCTGCAGCTACGTGAGTCAGGAGAAGCCTCCAATCTGATACCGGACTCACAGACTTGGGACTTCCCAGCCTCTAAAACTGCATAAGCTGTTTCCTTGAGATATATATATATACACACACACTTCACTGCTTATGTTTCTCTAGAGAACCCAGCCTAAGACAGTGTACAAGTCTCTTTTTGAGTCTCTGCTTTCAAAAGTGTTGGGTATATACCTAGGAGTGGAACTGCTGAATCATATCGTAGTTCTATTTTTAGTTTTTTGAGGAACTACCACAATGTTTTCTACAACAGCTGTACCAGTTTGCATTCCCACTAGCAATGGGTAAGGGTTCCACTTTCTCCCAAATCCTCGCCAACATTTGTTATTTTCTGGCTTTTTTTTTTTTTCAATCTTAGCCATCCTAGTGGGAGTGAAATTGCATTTCATTGTGGTTTGATTTGCATCTCAGAGAAGCTGCTCAGGCTGCTTATGAACAACTGAAAACCTCATGGGATATGGTTCCTTGGCTTGGAGATTTAGGGTCATGGTTTCTTGGTATACCCCCGTTAATTGGCCTAATAACATTTTTAGTGCTTTTGTTTTAACATAGTGCCTAGGATCTTAAAAGCTTGAGGGCGGTTATCCAAGGCACAACAACTGGTTTCTATTCACCTGGAGAACAGAGAAAAAAGGAGAGTCAGAAATAGGAGGATATGAAATGGGTGGCTAATTGTCTCCATGAACAACTGCCTCCTTTGCCATGAGACCAGAACTGGATAATGCCCAGCTACCATTACTGAACATTCTGGTCAAAGACTTTATAGAAGGGTCCTGATTCAAAAGGGGAAAATAGAGAACATAATTGCAAATTCTCATGGACTCTAGACTTTCTGGGGCCATGACAGGTGGATGAACCCCTGAAACTATCACTCTGAGATTATTTTTAAACCTTCAACCAAAAATATGCCCTGAAGTCTTCTTAAAACCAAATAATAGTTTAGATTAACTAGTAAAAAATGTCTGCCTTGAGCATTATGGTCTTTTAAGAGCTATCTACATGGCATCAAATTGACAACAACTCGAAAGATTAGGGGCAGTGAGTTTATGTTAATGAGGGAGGAACAACTCAGAAGAGGAGGGTGAGAATTGGTGCACAACTCAAAGAATGTAATTAATGTTACTAAATTGTACATGTAGAAACTTGAATTGCTGTATGTTTTGCTGTGTATATTCTCAACGACAATAACTAAATAAAATTTTGGAGAAAATGTTATGTATTACAAAAGGATTTAACCAAAAGGATTTTTTAAAATAGCAATATTCCATTCTGCATTTATAATAGGATTCAGTTCACCAGTGTTCTCTGTATATATGACTTTACTTGTATTAAATGAGGTCCATAAAGAGTTTGGCTACTGAAAAACTACATGCATGTATGTGATTCTTTATTAATTCATTAACCTAAATGTATCAAGTGAAATTGTGACTCAAATTGTATAAAAAACAATCAAACCAGGGAGAACATGGCATAGTTGATTTTAATAAACAAATATAACAGAATATTTTCTGAATTAGTACCAATATATGAAAGCAGATATCACATCACATGCACTCAGAGAGATCCAAGCAAAGAATCTTCACTGCAAACCCTGAAATTCTCAAGGTTGTGAAATGTTTTAGAACATAACATTTTGTCTTTAAGGCGCATGTGTAGGTGTGTTATGTGAACCTCATGATACTTTTGAGATATTTTGGATTAATGTGAATTGTCTGTATCCCCAAGGATGGAAAGAGAAAGTGTCATAGGTATTCCAAATTATAATAATTCCCATAATTCATATTAACAACAATAGGCAGCTACTCTTTAATCTACTTTGTTCAATTAGTGTATATTTTCTAGATTAAACCAGAATCATATTTTTACCTGTACAATTTCAAATGTTTTGACAATACACTAAGTCCTTCTGTTATCAAATTACATTTTGTTGCTCTCAGGAGAAGGTGAAAAGATTAGATTAATTGCTGAAAAACTGGTGTACAATTCATTCTATTGCCGATCACCTTCTGTAAAGAAAGATATTTGTTCACATACTCCATAGAGCAATATGTTTCCTTTTGGGGAGAAAATAGAGGCATGAATATTTCTTTCATAAGAATCATTCTGAGGGTGAAAGGAGGGGGCATGTGTTTCTCTAAGGCTCTCGTCAGCCTCATTTTTTAAAAAATCTTTAATATGTATAGCTGGACAGATAGATTATATGGATTGTTCTAGCTAATTATTTGATTAAATTGTCTTGGAATCATCCAAAAATTCAAGAGAGATAGTTTGAAGATCCTCCTTCCTCTGATGAATTTCCAAATTACTGTCCTTACACCTCACACATGACTGAAGAACCAAGCTGCCATGTTCTGAAAATTGATCACAAAATTCTGAAGTCATGAAATAATACACAACTGGATCAAGACAACAATTCAGATTTGCAAGACACAGGAAGATGATGTGCAAATATAGAGTGCTCTTAATAAATGAGCAGTTGGAAAAGACATGTTGCTTCACCATCATAAAGAAGGGGAAATTGAGATGGTAAGGAGTGAAACACACAATGAACACCACTGCACACATCAGGACCATTCGCCAAGCCTTTTTTCTCTCTTCGGTATTCTGTGAGGGAACTTGGAATTCCTTCAAGGATTTTCTCGTTTTCCATGTGCAACAGGTGATAATTACAACAGGTAACACAAACCCTCCAATTTCAGCTACAGTTACCATGCCAATGGAGGAAGCCATGCTAATGTGTTGAAGCCCTAAATCAGCAAAGCAGGACTCAGTGTTGTTGGCTAAGTCTGCGTTTCTCAGGATGGGAAGTGGCAAACAGGCAGTCCCCACAACGACCCAGATGGCAGCACTGATGCCCACGTCGTACCTACGTTTCCAGTCTCTGGCCTTGAATGGCTTGAGGAGAAAGAAACACCTCTGAAGGCTGATGCAGGTCAGGAAGCAAATGCTGGCATACATGTTAAGATACTTCAGGTAGAAGCACAGCAGGCAAAGGGCTCTCTGGAAAGGCCAGTGATGGTTGATGTAATAGTAAATCCGGAGGGGTAAGGACAGCACATGAGCAAGGTCAGCCACAGAGAGATTGATCATGAAAATGATGGCTTTATTTTTCTTGCTGATGAAGCGGCATAAAACCCACAAGGCCACACTGTTGGCCAGAAGACCAGGGATGAATATGAGGGCATAGGTAGTTGCATAGAGCGAGTACTGAAATGGCATTTGAAGATCCGTGCACTTTGCTCTTGTACTGTTGTTGCTGTTACTTCCCATTCTGAGGATTTATGTTCCTTCTTTAAGGAAAGCATTAGAGTGATGATTTCTGCAGAAAATTGAGTAAAAATAGAGTCAAGGCCATGTCAGTCTTATGTTTGATTACACAAATATATTTGTTTCCCATCAAAGAAGTATTCAAATAAAAAAAAATTTTTTTTTTTTGTAAAGCATAAATTAAAAGGGTCTTTTGTAAGTAAACCGAAATATCAAAGGAAAGATATTTTCAGGAATCAAAAAGATCACTATTTTGGGAATAACCTTTCAGGTTTTTCCCTTATTAGTAAGAGAGAGTAATCAAACTTGCAGAGCTAGCCCACAAGGCAAGACCTCACTGCAAAATAGCCCCAAGACATACATTCCAGCACTCCTATTGGGTTCCATCTTTCAGTTTTACAGTTTTCCTCATCTGGATTTTCAGATTTTGAGATCTAGCTGAGTCCCCTAACATCAACCCTACGACAGCAAAAATTTAACTCATCTTCAACTGCATCCTTCTCAGAGATTAGGTGATTGCTGAGGTGAGCTTGTGTTCTTTTTGGAGTGAGACATGTGATAGGGACCTGGGTAAGAGTTGGCAGATCACCAGGCCTTGGACTGATAGGGACTAGGAAAAGGGAATGCAACTCAAATAACCTTTGCCTCTTTCAGAATTAGTCCTGCTAATACGTCATAGAACAAATCCTGGTGGCACAACAGTTAAGTGCTCAGTGGCTAAATGAAAGTTCTGAGGTTTGAACCCATCAGTGGCTCCCCAGGAGAAAAGACCTGGTAATCTGCTTCCATAAAGATTACAGCCAAGAAAATCCTATGAGGTAATTCTACTCTGTCACATGGAGTCGCTCTGAGTCGAAATGGATTCAATAGTACCTAACAACAACAGTAACATGTGTCGTGGCACTTTCCAGAGCTCCTGTAACTTTAAAGTTCAGACATTATGGTCACTTCAGCTTTCAACAAAAGGAGCTATATCTTTCCTTCTAGCTTTCAGTGCAAGTCCAAAGAAAAGTTGTTAATGTGGTTGGTTACATTTTTACCAACCCAAATTGTTAGAAAATTCTTCCTTCAGTGAGCCAAAATTTGTTTCCCTGTCATTTCAACCTAATTCTGTCTGCCAAAGCCAAATAAAATAAGTCTATGCCCTGTTATACTTGAAAGCTCATCTGAAGACAGCAATCCTGTTCTTTCTCAAATCTTCCCTTATCCAGATTAAATATTCATCCATAATATGACATGGTCCTGTTCTGGGTTTTCTTTCTTTTGGTTTAAATCCGTACTGTTTTTTGCCAAAAGCCACTAGAAAACAATTTATTTTACCCTTGAATGTGACAGTTTAACAACTTAAATGTTTGATATTTTTAGAAAATATGACTTATGTATCTGATTTTAGAAAAAAAAGGATAAATGGGATTTTAACACTCCTTTGTGCTTTTTATTGCTTGCAAAAGCTGAAGTTTGCTTCACATTTTGTGGAATTAAAAGGAAAATAAGACAGCCTTAACGTTGATTACCTTGTACTCACATGCAAAAGTAAATGCACATTTTTGCAACAACTTTTGAAATATGATTTGGGAAAGCAATATAGGGTAAAACACAACCAATTAAAAAGTGTAAAAATGTAGTCAATCCACACACAGCTCATACAGTGCCAAACAACCTATTTGAGCTGACTACATGAGGCTTTCAGAAAGATTATATTTACTGACTGACAGTCAAACAGCTCATTCACATAAACATCTATTTTGATTTTTTTTTTCCACTAAGGTGACAATTTTGCTGAATCGCTTAGTATAGCAAACTGTAAATGGAGCCAAACTATCTTTTTTTGGTTTATCTGTTTGTTTATTCAATGAACTAACTAAAGGAATTGATCAGATGTTGTTTATACTCAGTCAAAATAAAAAGCTGTATAAATTTGAAACAGAACTATTCATGAAATAAAATTAAGGGAACAGCTAATACAAATGAAGACTTATCTGATCATCTTTGGATTTGTTATAATAATAACTAATATTTATTGAATACCCACTTTGAGCCAGGTGCTATGTTAAGTGCTTTACATATATTCTTTCAATTAATTCCTAACAAGAACACCATGTGGCAAATATATTATTATTGCTATTTTACAGATGAGGGACCTGAGGTCCAAAGAAAGGCAAAGCTCACTTCCTCTAGGAGCCCTTCCCAAACCTCCTCGAACTACAGGTCACTCCTCTGGCCTCAGAGTACCCATAGTTCTGATACTTTTCTTTATTGAAAGTGCACTAAACACACCCAGCATGCAGTAGTTATTTGCCTTTCCATGTGGGTGTATTTTATTCTTCTAAATAAATAGCAATCTCCTACAGATCAAAGACTCAGTGTCTTACTTCTGTCTATAAAAGTGTCTTGAGCATATTAGTGGTCAACTATTGAGTGCATGATGGAATGAACGATGAATGGATAAAAAAAAGAGAGGAAGAGAATGAGTTCATATCTGGGGGATTAAAATTTAGCTGTGATGTTTGACTTGACCACCAGGTGTCATAAATATACCAACGTTCTTTTGACATTGGACTAGTTGCCACGGTGTAGACTCCAACTCATGGTGACTCCAAGTGTATCAGAGCAGAAGTGTACTCCACAGGGTTTTCAATGGCTGATTTTCATAAGTAGATTACTAGGTTTTTTTTTTTTTCTGAGATGCCTGTAGATGAACTCAAACCTCTAACCTTTTGATTAGCAGCCAAGTAAGTTAATCACTTGTACTACCCAGGGATTCCTTTTGACATTTAACGCATAATTTGTTTAAAAACCCCATTAAGGGAGAAGTCATATTAAAAGAGAGAAGTACCAAAAACACCCTCTGTAATTTCAGAAGCAGAATCCTTTAAAGGGCTTTTAGGGAGTTTGGTTTATTTTATTTTATTTTTTCAGCCTTTATATGTCCTCTTATAGTTCTCTGCAAACACTTAGTTTGGTTTTTATATGCATTATACATCACTAAAATATTAGGGCTGTTAAAAGCCATCAATATCTTCTTATCCTGTCATTTTTTATACATGAGGAAACTTAGTCCAAAAAATGAGATTAAATTTTCCAAATTCACACAGAAAGTTAACGGCAAAGGCTGAACCAGGATCTCTTGCCTCCCATTAGAGAGCAATTTCTATTTCTCCGGGAATTTCTACAATGCAGATTGCATTTCTGTAATTATCTACTAATAATACAAACTTTCAGAATGAACCAATGCCAGACTTTAGACAACTAACCTTGACAGTGAGGTGTTACAGTAAGTGATTAGTTCCTTCCAAATATTTTGAGGCAAATACAGTATTTTTTAAAGTAAATGGATATTTCCAGTCCCTGATCATATGATTGCATAAAAAATCCAGTTAAACATCTTAGATTTGGTTGTTTTTAAACTTTCATGCTTTCTTCATCATACAAGGAAGAATTTCACATAAGAAAACAGAGGTAAGCAAAAACAAATCAAAACTATCGGAGGGACAGTTGTGCTTTAATGGTAGAATTATCACCTTCCCTGCTGGAGACACTGGTTCAATTCCTGGCCAATGCACTTCATGCATGGCCACCACCTGTCTGTCAGTGGATGCTTGCATGTTGCTGTGATGCTGAACAGATTTCATTGAAGCTTCCAGATTAAGACAGGCTAGGAAGAAAGGCCTGGTGATCTACTTCCAAAAATCTGCCAATGAAAACCGTATGGATCACAGCAGTCTGACCAGCAATGGATCATGAGGATGGTACAGGACCAGGCATTGTTTTGTTCCATGGTGTATGAGATTGCCATGAGTTGAAAGCCTACTCAACAGCAGCTAACAGCAACTATAACAGCAACATCTATCTATCCGTCTATCTACCTACAGCAGTATTTCCACTGTTAACATTTTGATGTAAAGTCTTCAAGACCTTTTCTTTCTATGCACATAGATCTATATACGAATACATATATAGATGCATCAACCAAATTTGACTTATATACACACGCTCTTTTATAATAGATTTTGTTCCTTTAACCAAAATCATGACTATCCTTCCATGCCAATAAATACATATCTGAATAATCATTTTAATGGATACTTAGCATTTCATCAAAAGTATGTACCATAATTTAACTAGTGGACATTTAGGTAGATTCCCATTTTTTCACTGTTAGAAACAATGATAAACATTTTTGTGCACTCACCTTTGTACTCTTGACCAACTATTTCCTTTGGATAAATTCTTAAAAGTGGAATTTCTAGGGTTTCGATGCATAATACCAAATTATCCTGCAGGAAGTCATCTTATAATAAAATTCCAAAGCTCATGCTCTTTCCCATAACATAAATCTATTGGTTTTCCAAATACATCATATTCTGTTTAACTGGAAGAAATATGGTATAGAGAACTCTGAGTCATTCTTTAAGGCCCTGTTGAAAGTACCTTCCTCCATTCTTCTACCTCTTCACTAATCAACCTGGACAGAATTTATTATCCCCACCTTAACACAATGATTCTCAAAGTTGAGCATGCATCACAGACATCTGGAGGGCTTGTCCCACCCACAAAGTTTCAGATTCAGTAGGTTTGGGGTGAGACCCAATGATTTGCACTTGAAAAAGATCCCCATGTGATCCAGGGGCCACACTGAAAACCACTGCCCTAAAACACTGTTTATACCAGCAAGGGTTGTGTTTTACCTGATAAACCAGTATATTATCTCCTCACGAATATTGTTAATCATTTAAGTAATTATATTTTCCTTTTCACAGAGGAGTTTGTATCCTAACTTTCTAACTGTACAGTATAATCTGGCCTATTTATCTATATTCTATTATTTCTCCTGGTCAGGACCAGGCAGAAGAAAAGTAACAGTAAAACAAAAACAATGACAAAAATCCCACATTGTGTTAAGATTTTTAGGAAACAGTCATGATTCTATTTTTTTTTAATATCTTAAATATCTTCTGCAATCAGAAGTATACGATAGCTCTTTTAATGCCATAAAAAATTAAGCTTTTAACTGTTTTATCACAATGCATTGTTGAGAAAAGCATATAAGCTTACAACAATTGAGAAAAATATAAGTTTATTCCTAAAGCATTAAAATCCAACTGATTCAATTTTAAAATAATTATTTTCTTCTTTGGTATCAGGAACTTGAAAACAGTAAGTTCAGTCAAAGCAAAAATGCATTTGTCTCAAGACTTTTTATTAGATTTTACAAATCTAGATGATAAATACTAAATTAGACTGATTTTCAACTTTTAAAGGGAAATATATTTCTGATTTTACTTTTCCCTCAGAAGCTGAAGAGACTTTTTTATGGATTGAATTACCAAAAAACAAACCCAGTGCTGTCGAGTCGATTCTGACTCATAGCGACCCTATAGGACAGAGTAGAATTGCCGCATAGAGTTTCCAAGGAGCGCCTGGCAGATTCAAACTGCCAACCCTTTGGTTAGCAGCTGTAACACTTAACCACTATGCCACCAGAGTTTCCATGGATTGAACTAAATCCCCCCAAAGCATGTGTTGTAAATCCTAACTTCTGCCTGTGGTTATAATTCCATTTGAGAAAGGGTTGCGTTTGTTATGTTAATGAGGCAGGATTAGTGTAGGTATGTCTTGAGTGAATCTCTTTTGAGATAAAAAATAAATTAAACAAGCAAGCAATCAAGCAGAGATGGGGGAAGAGAGGTGCCAAGCCACAAAAAGATCAGCCAGGAGCAGAAGCTCAAAAGAGACAAGGAATTCCTCCAGAGCCAGTAGAGAGAGAAAGCCTTTCCCTAGAGCCTGCACCCTGAATTTGGACTTCCAGCCTCCTAAACTGTAAGAAAATAAATTTCTGTTTGTTAAAGCCACCCATTGGTGGTTTTTCTGTTATAGTAACACTAGATAAGTAAGACAGACTTACAAACTTTCACCCACAACCACTTATTCTTAATTATTTTTCACCAGAACCCAACTTGTTTTTAACTTACAGTTTTCTGGATCTCTCTCTCTCTGTTTGAGAATCAGTACAGTGTTCAAAGCATTGGCTTTGGGGTCAGAGAGACCTGAGTTTGAATCCCAGTTCCTCCACTGTCCACTGATGGGTTGTGTTTCCTAATTTATCTGAGCCACAGTTTCCCCCACTATACAATGTATGGTATTGCTTTATATATTCAATGAGGTGAGCTAATATATGCAATGCATGTATCTGACACATAGTAACATTTCAACAAGTATTATTATAATTTGTTTTGTGTATTTTTATGCATATGGAAGAAGGTAAAATATTAATAAATTTCAAAGCCCAGCTCAAGTTCCCCATGTACCCCAGAAAGCTACCACTGACTTCTCTAGTCCTTATTGACCTCATCTTTCTTGGTATTTCTGAAGTATCTACCAACTTATGCCACATAGCATCAGTATTTAATAATAATTATATTTACTGAGCATTTGCTATGTGCCAGACACTTTTGTTATTGTTAGGTGCTGTCCAGTCAGTTTCAAATCACAGCAACCTTATGTACAAGAAATTGAAACACTACCCGATCCTGCACCATCCTCACAACCTTTGCTATGTTTGAGCCCACTGTTGCAGCCACTGTGTCAATCCATCTAATTGAAGGTCTTCCTCTTTTTGCTGGCCTTCTAGTTTAGCAAGCATGATGTCCTTCTCCAGGGACTGGTAACATGCCCAAAGTACATGAGATGAAGTCTCATCATCCTGGCTTCCAAGGAGCATTCTGGCTGTACTTCTCCCAAGACAGGTTTCTCTGTTGTTGTGGCCAACCAAAACCCACTGCCGTCGAGTTGATTCCGACTCATAGCAACCCTATAGGACAGAGTAGAACTGGCCCATGGAGTTTCCAAGGAGCGCCTGGCAGATTTGAATTGCTGGCCTCTTGGTTAGCAGCCATAGCACTTAACCACTATGCCACCAGGGTTTCCATTGTTCTGGAAGTCCATGGTATATTCAATATTCTTAATCAACACCCTAATTTAAAGGTCAATTCTTCTTCAGTCTTCCTAATTCATTGTCCAGCTTTCACATGCATATGAGGCAATTAAAATATTATGCCTTGGGTCAGGCCTTAGTCCTCAAAGTGATGTCTTGCTTTTTAAGACTTTAAAGAGGTCTTTTGCAATTTGCCCAATGCATCATTTGATTTCTGGACTGCTTCTTCCACAGGGATTGATTGTGGATCCAAGCAAAATTAAATCCTTGACAATTTCAATATTTTCTGTGTTTATCCAGTTGTAAGGATTTTTGTTTCTTTATATTGAAGTGTAATCCATACTGAAAGCTGTAGTCTTTGATCTTCATCAGTAAGTGATTCAAATCTTCTTCACTTTCAGCAAGCAAAGTTGTGCCACCTGCATATTGCAGGTTGTTAATGAGTCTTCCATCAATTCTAATGCTATATTCTTCTTCCAGTCCAGATTCTCTGATTGTTTGCTCAGCATACAGATTGAATCAGTATGGTGAAAGGATGCAAACCTGAGAACACCTTTCCTTATTTAAGCCACTCAGTATCCCTTTGTTCCGTTCAAATGACTGCCTCTTGGTGTATGTACATGTTCCAAATGAGCACAGTGAAGTGTTCTGGAATTCCCTTTATTCCCAACGTTATGCGTACTTTGTTATGATCCACAGTTAAATGCCTTTTCATAGTCAATAAAACACAGGTAAACATCTTCCTGGTATTCTCTGCTTTCAACAAAGATCCTTCTAACATTAGCAATAATATTTCTCATTCCATGCCCTCTTTTGAATTCAGTTTGAATTTCTGGCAGATCTCTGTTGATGTACTGCTGTATTTGTTTTTGAATTATTTTGAGAAAAAGTTTATTTGCCTGTGATATTAATGATATTGTTCACTACTGTCTGCTTTGTGTTGGATCACCTTTCTTTGGAATGGGCACAAATATCAATCTCTTCCAGTCAGGTGCCCAGGTAGCTGTCTTCCAAATTTCTAAGCATAGATTAATGAGCACCTGTAGTGCTGCATCTATTTGTTGAAACATCTCAGTTGGTATTCTGTCAATTCTTGGAGCCTTGTTTTTGCCAATGCCTTCAGTACAGCTTGGACTTCTTTCAGTACCATCAGTTCTTGATCATATGCTACCTCCTGAAATGGTTGAACATTGACCAAATCTTGTTGGTATGGTGAATCTGTGTATTCCTCCTTTTTTTTTTTTGATGCTTGCTGCATCATCATTCAATATTTCGTTATTAAAAAAAAAAAAAGCAAAAACAAACCTGTTGCTGTTGAGCCAAATCTGATTCATAGGGACTGTATAGAACAGAGTAGAACTGCTCCATAGGATTTCCAAGGAGTGGCTGGTAGATTCAAACTGCCAACTTTTTGTTTAGCAGCTGAATTCTTAACTACTGCAGCACCAGGGCTCCATTTTGCCCACAGAATCCTTCAAAATTGCAACTCAAGGCTTGACTGTTCTCTTCAGTTCTTAACCTTGAGAAATGCCAAACATGTTATTCCTTTTGGTTTTCTAGCTCCAGGTCTTTGCACATTTCATTACAATACTTTACTACATCTTTTAGAGCTGCCCTCTGAAATCTTCTGTTCAGCTCTTTAACTTCATGATTTCTTCTGTTCGCTTTAACTACTCTAAGTTCAAGAGCAAATTTCAGAGTTTCTTCTGTCATCTATTTTGATATTTTCATTCTTTCCTTTTAATGACCTTTTGCTTTTCTCATGTATGCTGTCCTTGATGTCATCCCACAACTCCTCTGGTCTTTGGTCATTGGTGTTTAACATGTCAAATCTATTCTTGAGAGGGTCTTCAAATTCAGGTAGGATGTACTCAAAGTCGTATTTTGGTTCTCATGGATTTGTTTTAATTTTCTTCAGCTGCAACTTAAACTTGCATATGAGCAATTGATGGTCTGTTCTGATTCGCCCCTTGGTCTTGTTCTGACTGATGATATTGAGGTTTTCCATCTTCTCTTTCCACAGACGTAGTTGATTTGATTCTTGTATTTTCCATCCTGTGAAGTCCACGTGTACAGTCGTTGTTTACGTTGCTTAAAAAAAAAAAAAAGACATTTACAATGAATAATTCTTTGGTCTTCCAAAATTCTATCATGGGGTTTCCAGGGTTGTTTCTATCACCAAGGCCATATTTTCCAACCACATATGTTTCTTCTTTGTTTCCAAATTTGCATTCCAATTACCAGTAATTATCAGTGCATCTTGATTGCGTATTTGATCAATTTCAGACTGCAGAAGTTGGTGAAAATCTTCACTTTACTCATTTTTGGCATTAGTGACTGATGCATAAATTTGAATAGTCCTATTAACTGGTCTTCCTTGTTGTTGTTCTTAGGTGCTGTCGAGTCGGTTCCGACTCATACCGACCCTATAAACTACAGAACGAAACACTGCCCAGTCCTGCGCCATCCTTACAATTGTTGCTATGTTTGAGCTCATTGTTGCAGCCAATGTGTCAATCCACCTCGTTGACGATCTTCCTCTTTTCCGCTGACCCTGTACTCTGCCAAGCATGATGTCCTTCTCCAGGAACTGATCCCTCCTGACAACATGTCCAAAGTATATAAGACACAGCCTCGCCATCCTTGCCTCTGAGGAGCATTCTAGCCGCACTTGTTCCAAGACAGATTTGTTCGTTCTTTTGGCAGTCCATGGTATAGTCAATATTCTTCGCCAACACCACAATTGAAAGGCATCAACTCTGCTTCGGTCTTCCTTATTCATTGTCCAGCTTTCACATGCATATGATGCGATTGAAAATACCATGGCTTGGGTCAGGCGCACCTTAGTCTTCAAGGTAACATCTTTGCTCTTCAACACTTTAAAGAGGTCCTTCGCAGCAGATTTACCCAATGCAATGCGTCTTTTGATTTCTCGACTGCTGCTTCCATGGCTGTTGATTGTCAATCCAAGTAAAGTGAAATCCTTGACAACCTCAATCTTTTCTCCATTTATCATGATATTGTTTATTGGTCCAGTTGTGAGAATTTTATTTTCTTTATTTTGAGGTGCAATCCATACTGAAGGCTGTGGTCTTTGATCTTCATTAGTAAATGTTTCAAATCCTCTTCACTTTCAGCAAGCAAGATTGTGTCATCTGCATAACACAGGTTGTTAATGAGCCTTCCTCCAATCCTGATCCCCCATTCTTCTTCATGTAGTCCAGCTTCTCGTATTATTTGCTCAGCATACAGATTGAATAGGTATGGTGAAAGAATACAACCCTGACGCACACCTTTCCTGACATTAAACCAATCAGTATCCCCTTGTTCTGTCCAAACAACTTCCTCTTGATCTATGTAAAGGTTCCTTGTGAGCACAATTAAGTGTTCCGGAATTCCCATTCTTCGCAATGTTATCCATAGTTTGTTATGATCCACACAGTCGAATACCTTTGTGTAGTCAATGAAACACAGGTAAACATCCTTCTGGTATTCTCTGCTTTCAGCCAGGATCCATTTGACATCAGCAATGATATCCCCTAGTTCCACGTCCTCTTCTGAAACCAGCCTGAATTTCTGGCAGTTCCCTGTCAATATACTGCTGCAGCCGTTTTTGAATGATCTTCAGCAAAATTTTGCTTGCATGAGATATTAATGATATTGTTCTATAATTTCCACATTCGGTTGGATCACCTTTCTTGGGAATAGGTATAAATATGGATCTTTTCCAGTCAGTTGGCCAGGAAGCTGTCTTTCATATTTCTTGGCATAGACAAGTGAGCACCTCCAGCGCTGCATCTGTTTGTTGAAACATCTCAATTGATATTCCATCAATTCCTGGAGTCTTGTTTTTCGCCAATGCCTTCAGAGCAGCTTGGATTTCTTCCTTCAGTACCATCGGTTCCTGATCATATGCTGCCTCTTGAAATGGTTGAACATTGCCTAATTCTTTTTGGTATAATGACTCTGTGTATCCTTTCCTTCTTCCTTTGATGTTTCCTGCATCGTTTAATATTTTCCCCATAGAATCCTTCACTATTGCAACTTGAGGCTTGGATTTTTTCTTCAGTTCTTTCAGCTTGAGAAACACTGAGCGTGTTCTTCTTCCCTTTTGGTTTTCCATCTCCAGGTCTTTGCACATGTCATTATAATACTTTACTTTGTCTTCTCGAGAGGCCCTTTGAAATCTTCTGTTCAGTTCTTTTACTTCATCAATTCTTGGTTTTGCTTTAGCTGCTCGACATTTCAGAGCAAGTTTCAGAGTCTCCTCTGAGATCTATCTTGGTCTTTTCTTTCTTTCCTGTCTTTTCAATATCCTCTTGCTTTCTTCATGGATGATGTCCTTGATGTCATTCCACAACTCATCTGGTCTTTGGTCACTAGTGTTCGATGAGTCAAATCTATTCTTCAGATGGGCTCTAAATTCAGGTGGGATGTACTCAGGTTCATATGTTGGCTCTCATGGACTTGCTCTGATTTTTTCAGTTTCAGCTTGAACTTGCATGGGGCAATTGATGGTCTGTTCCACAGTCAGCCCCTGGCCTTGTTCTGACTGATGATATTGAGCTTTTCCATCGTCTTTTTCCACAGATGTAGTCAATTTGATTTCTGCGTGTTCCATCTGGCGAGGTCCATGTGTATAGTCGCTGTTGATGTTGATGAAAGAAGGTATTTGCAATGAAGAAGTCGTTGGTCTTGCAAAATTCTATCATTCGATCTCTGGCATTGTTTCTATCACCAAGGCCATATTTTCCAACTACTGATCCTTTTTCTTTGTTTCCAACTTTCGCATTCCAATCGCCAGTAATTATCAATGCATCTTGATTGCATGTTCGATCAATTTCAGACACTAATAAAAATCTTCTATTGCTTCATCTTTGGCCCTAGTGGTTAGTGTGTAAATTTGAATAATAGTCTTTATTAACTGGTCTTCCTTGTAAGTGTATGGATATTATCCTATCACTGACAGCATTGTACTTCAGGATAGATCTTGAAATGTTGTTTTTGATGATGAATGCAACACCATTCCTCTTTGAGTTGTCATTCCCAGCATAGTGGACTTTATAATTCTCTGATTCAAAATGGCCAATACCAGTCCATTTCAGCTCACTAATGCCTAGGATATCAATGTTTATGTGTTCCACTTCATTTTTGATGATTTCCAATTTTTCTAGATTCATACTTCATACATTCCGGGTTCCGATTATTAATGGATTTTGCAGCTGTTTCTTCTCATTTTGAGTCGTGCCACATCAGCAAATGAAGGTCCCAAAAGCTTAACTCCATCTACATCATTAAGGTCGATTCTACTTTCAGGAGGCAGCTCTTCCCCAGTCATGTTTTGAGTGCCTTCCAACCTGGGGGGCTCATATTCCAGCACTATACCAGACAATGTTCCACTGCTATTCATAAGGTTTTCACTAGCCAATGCTTTTCAGAAGTTGACTGCCAGGTCCTTCTTCCTAGTCTGTCTTAGTCTGGGAGCTCAGCTGAAACCTGTCGTCCATGCGTGACCCTGCTGGTATCTGAATACCGCTGGCATAGCTTCCAGCATCACAGCAACATGCAAGCCCCCACAGTGCGACAAACTGACAGACACGAGGGTAGGTCTTCCTTGTAGGTATATGCATATTATCCTACACTGACAGTGTTGTACTTCACCATATATCTTGAAATGTTCTTTTGGAAAATGAATGCAACCCCATTCCTCTTCAATTTGTCATTCTTGGCATAGTAGACCACATGATTGTTCAGTTCGAAATGGCCAATATCTGTCCATTTCAGATCACTAATGCCTAGCGTACTGATGTTTATATGTTCTATTTCATTTTTGATGGCTTCTAATTTTCCTGGATTCACAGTTCATACATTCCACTTTCCGATTATTAATGGATGCTTGTAGCTGTTTATTTTCATTTCAAGTCATGTCACATCAGTAAATGAAGGTCCCAAAAACTTTACTCCATCCCCATCATTAAGGTCAAATCTACTTCAAGGAGGCTCTTCCCTAGTCGCACTTTGAGTGCTTTCTCACCTGTGAGGCTCATCTTCTGGCATCACATCAGACAATGTTTCACTGCTATTCAGAAGGTTTTTCACTGCCTAACTTTTTTCAGAAGCAGACCGCCAGGTTCTTCTTCCTAGTCTGTCTTATTCTGGAAGCTCTGCTGAAACCCATCCACTATGGGTGACCCTGCTCGTATTTGAAATACTGATGGCATAGCTTCCAGCATCACAGCAACATGCAAACTACCTCAGTACGACAAACAGACAGCTGTGTGGTGACAAGACACTTTACATATATTATACCATTTAATCTTCATGACATTCTTGTTAGGAAAGACACCCATTTGGTAACGTAGTTTGTCCATAGTTGTACTACTAGTTTGTGATGAAACAGGGATTTGAACCCAATTAGTTTGATTCCATAGCCCACATTATGCTCTGTTACCTCACACTAGTGGATTTTTTACTATTGTGTCTAAGGTGTTAGCCTTGAATGCTAGCTCCTTGACAAGCATCTTATCTTCTGTGAAACACATCGTAGAACAAGCATGGGCATAAACTAGGACTCATTATCTGACTGGCAAATAAGATAAATACTTCAGAACTAAGGAGCTTCTGAAAGAACTTTAACCTAAAAATCTCACTACAAACATCCATTACTTGGTCACTGGCCTCTTTAGAATTTTCCCAGTTTCCCTTCAGAGCCATAAGTTTGGACTATGTTCTCTAGGGACTCTGACACTTGAATTTTTTTTATAAGTTAAGAGCTTCATTCACTTCATCGAAAATTTTAATCCTGCATCCAGCTCGTCATCATTTGACCTCCAATTCTATGGACTTGAGTCAGTAGCCTACCATCTTACCTGAAGTTCTTAGAGTCGTCACCCTCTGCAGCCCATAAGTTAGTGGCCTGCTGTCTGACCTGCCAATCTTGAGCTTGTGAACCCCTGCAGCCACATGAGTCAGGAGAAGCCTCTAGCCTGATGTCTGACCCATGGACTTGGGACTTGCCAGCCTCTACAACTTCATGAGCCATTTCCTTGAGATAACTCTCTCCCTCTCGCCGTACACACACACACACACACACACATATATATATATATACACTTCACTGGTTTTTCTTTTGTAGAGAATCCAGCCTAAGACACTCATCATATCTGACCTCTGCTCAGCATTTAATTCTATTAACCATTCCATACTTTAAAACCTCTCTTTTCTTGGCCTTCATGATTCCATACTTGCCTGTTAACTTCCCTCTTTTTCTAACTGCTGCTTATCTTCTTCTGAGGCACATCTTTCTCTGAAAATTCCAGAAATGATGGTGCAGTCCATATTTTGTCCTAAATATTCTTTTCTTTTCATGTGACCTATTTTCTCTAGGTTAGGTCATCTATTCCTACCACTTCAATTACTACACATAAGCACATGATTACCAAATCCATAGCTCCAGTCTACAGCTACCCCTCAGCTCTAGATAAATACATACATTCATACATATATGCATGCATACATACATACTTACAGATATAAGTACCTACTGGACTACTAGTATGTCCCATAAAAAAGTCATTGTAAATTAAAAAAAATTAAACAAAGTATAAATTTCCCCTGAAATGTATGCTCCTCTCCTACTAGAATCACCATATACTAGGGTGACTGCATATCCTGATATGGCTAATACGATCCTAGTTTACACACATCATTGTAGTATAATTACTAATGGAATGCCCTTTCACTCTCAAAAGTGCCATAGTTTGGATGATTTACGATTACTCTGTTATCTACCCAGTTAGCTAATCTGGATGATACCTTTAACATCTTCACCTATTAGCACCCACCATATACAATCACTAGATCCTATTACTTCTATCAACTTAAGTTTTTAAATGTACTTACTTCTTCCTTTCTTCATCATCTCTTTATCTCATACTCTAATCAGTCTGTTATCAATTCACCCTACCTTCAATCTTACCTATTCCAATCAATATATTTTCCATTCAAAGTGATCTTTCTAAATTTCAAATGCGATCACACCACTACCCTGTTTTGTTCTCTTAAAGATTCCCATGAATATTTAGACCACTCTCTTTTCTATGATTTATTAGATCCTGCAGCCCTATTTCTCCAATCTCACCTCTACAATTTTACTCCTCACAAGCATTCTCTGCTTCTGCAATACTGAAGTTCTTAAATTTCCATGAATGTTCATGTACTTTGTCTTATCTAGGACTTTTCACAAATCCTCCCTCTTCCTGGAATATTCTTTTCCCCATCTTCATTTGGATAACTCATTTTCCTTCAGGTCTTAACTTAGACTTTCCTTTGGGAAGACTTTCCTGACGTCTCTCTAGGTTTGAATTGGGTACTTCTCTTTTGTTCTCCTATAGGACTCTGTGCTTCCTTCTATTGACTGGATTTCACACTAATGTTACACTCTGGGGCAGAGAGTGAGTCTCTATTGATCAAGTTTGCATCATGAAAACTAGAACCGTTCCTAAAAAAAAAAAAAAATTCCTAGCAGGCATTAAATACTAAAAAAAAAAAAAAAAGTCTGAGTAAATAAATTAAGGGGATGGTAGAATTTTAGGTGCAAGAAAAAAGGTAAAATTGTTAGCAATTGGAAACTAACACTCCATTTCCTCTTTTATTCAAATTATACCAGGCAGGCCTGATTATAAGACTCTTCTGGGAACTTCCAATACCAGGCAAGATGGCGTAAATTTACTCCAACCTATTCCTTCTAGTAATTAATGTCATAAAACCTGGACAAAACTTGTAAAAGATAATCTAAAAGGTGGAGAAAATAAGACAGTCTGGCTAGAGACCTCAAGGCTTGGGAAACTACATGGTGGTTAATTTACTGTATTTATCCCCTCCTTTTTTTTTTTATATCCGGACTTGGGTTCTGAAGAAGCCCACAACCTAGAAAACAAAATTCAAAAACAAGATGGCTGAAAATTTCCCAAATCTGGTGCAAGATATAAAGCTTTGAATTCAAGAACCCAGTAAACCGGAAGTAGGATAAATGCAAAGAAATGCACACCAGAGAATCATAATCAGCTTTCTGAAAACTAAAGACCACAAGGAAGTCTTGAAAGGAGCCAGAGAGAAACAATACACTACCCATAGAGAAACAATGGTTCAAATGGCATTGAAACCATGAAGTCCAGTGAAACTATCCTTCAGGAATAAACATTTTCAGATGATGGAAACTAAGCTGACCTGACCTAAAAGAATTGCTAAGGGAAGTTCTGTGAATAAAAAAGGAAATGATAACAAACAAAAACTTGGAACACCAAGAATAAGGGAAGAAGAACATAAAAAATCATATATCCAGGAAAACTATGCTTCAAAATGAAGGAGAAATTAATGCAATCACAGATAAAGAAAAACTAAAAGAAGTCATTGATAACAGACCTGCCCAACAAGAAATAACAAAAGGAGTCCTTCAGGCTGAAATGAAAGGACATGAGACAATAACTAGAATCCAAAGAAAGCAGTAAAGATCACCAGTAAAAGTAACTATATAAGGAAAATTAAAAGGTAACATAAACATATATTTGTAACAATTTTCTTCTACTGTCTATTTAAAGCAGTAATTATAAATAATTATAAGCTGTGTTGATAAAATTGTAACGTATAAAGCTGTAATTTGTATGACAGTAGTAGAACAAAATAGGGAGGTGGGAACAGGGATATATTGGGGCAATGCTTTCCTATACAATTGAAATTAAGATGGTATTAATATAAACTAAACTGTTTTAAGGTAAGATGTTAGTTCAACTCCCCAAGGCAACCACTAAGAACATCATTCAAAAACTATAGTAAAGAAATTGAAATGGTACACAAGAAAATATCTATGTAACACAAATGAAGGCAGTAATGGAGGATTTGAGAATAGTTTTATAATGCCCTAAGACATTTAGAAAACAAATAGCAAACTGTAACCACATTAAATATAACTGAATTAAATATTGCAATTAAAAGTGAGAGCTTGGTAGATTGGATTGAAACCAATACCTATATCAAACCATACACTATCTACAGAGACACACATTAGATTCAAAGATGAAGAC
The DNA here is from genome assembly GCF_024166365.1 of Elephas maximus indicus. NCBI lineage: Eukaryota > Metazoa > Chordata > Mammalia > Proboscidea > Elephantidae > Elephas > Elephas maximus. Next base: position 88,400,458 of record NC_064846.1, read on the forward strand.
AGGTTGAAACTAAAAGGATAGAAAAAGATATACTCTGAAAACAGTAGACAAAAGAGAACTGGAGGAGCTATACTAATATCAGACAAAATAGATCATGGAAAAAAATTTCTATTTAGAGAAAAAGAAGCACATTATGTAATGATAAAAGGGTCAGTAAATCAGGACTACGTAATAACTAAAAGCACATATGTATCTAACAATATATTCATGAAAGGCATGAAGTAAAAACTGACAGAATTGAAAGGAGAAAGGGACAGTTCTACAATACAAAGTGGGTACCCTATTTTCAATAAAGGCTAGAACAACGAGGCAGAGGATGAACAGGAATATATGACTTAAACAACACTATGAAATAACTATTACTATTAAAAAAAATAATAGAATACTCCACCAAAAACAGAAGAATACACATTCTTTACAACTGCATATGGACCATTCTCCAAGATGGAACAAATATTGAGCCGTAAAGCAAGTCATAACAAATTAAAAAAGATAGCTATCACACAAAGTATGCTCTCTGACCACAACAGAATGAAATTAGAAATCAACAAAAGAAGGATTTTTAATTTACAAATTTACAAATACATGCAAATGATTTTAAAAAAATATTCCTAAATAACCAATGGGTCAAAGAAGAAATCATGAGAAGTATTAGAAAATGTCTTGAGATGAGTGAAAATGAAAACACAAAGTACCAAAACTTAATGGATGCAACTAAAATACTGTCTAGAAGAAATTTTATAGATGTAAATACCTATATTAAAAAGAAGAAAGATTTCAAATCAATGCACTAATTTCCCACTTCAAGCAACTAAAAATATAAGAGCAAACTAAATCCAAAGGAAGCAGAAGAAACAAATATTAAAGATTACAGCATAAATATAAATTACAGAATAGAATAACAACACCGAATACCAATGAAACCAAGTTTGGTCCTTTCAAAATATTGACAAACTTAACAAATTTTATCAAGACTGACCAAGAAAAAAAGGAGAGAAAATCCAATTACTAAAATCAGGATTGAAAGAGGGGATATCACTATTGATCTTACAGAAATAAAGATGATTATAAGGAAATACTATGAACAACAGTATGCAAACAAATTAAAAAATTAGATGGTATAAATGAAATAGAAACATTTTTAAAAAGACACAAACTACCAAAATTAACTAAAAAATAAATATAAGATCTAAATAGACTTTAAAAAGGTAAAAAGATTGGATTAGTAATAAAAAAAAATCCCACCCCCCCAACACACACACAAAAAAAGCCCAGGATCATATGGCTTCACTAGTGAATGCTGCCAAACTTTTAAAGAAGAATTAACAACAATCCTTCACAAACTCTTCTAAAAAATAGAAGAGGATGAAACATTTTCCAACTCATTCTATGAGGAGGCCAGTATTACCTGGATACCAAAACTAGACAAAGATTTCACAGGAAAAGGAAATGGCAGATCAGTATTATTTATGGATGTTATGCATATCCCTTATGAAGAGTTTCTGAATTAGTTATGGGTTTTCTGAAACCAGCAATATATAAAAAGAGTCATACACCATAATCTAAATGGGTTTAATATCTAAAAATCAACCAATGTAATACAGAATTTTAACAGGAAAAAGGAAAAAAAAACACATACTCATCTTAATAAACCTGTGGCTATAGAGTAGATTCCAACTCACATTGACCTTATAGTACAGAGCGGAACTGCCCCATAGGGCTTTCAAGGAGCAGCTGGTGAATTCAAACTGCTGACCTTTTGGTTAGCAGCTTTTAATGGCTAACACTGAATGTTTTTTTCAATAAGATCAGCAAAAGACAAAAATTTCCACTCTCATGACTTCTATTAAATATTGTAAAGTATATTATAGCCAGAGTAATTAGGAAAGAAAAGAAGTAAAACTATGTCTATTTACAGAAGACATTTCTTGTATATAGAAAATCCTAAATAACCCACTAAGTTTTTATGACCTGATGAACAAGTTCTGTAAAGATTGAGAATACAAGATCGATAAACAAAAATTGCTTATATTTCTATACAGTGGCAATGAGCAAACCAAAAATGAAATTAAGAAACCAATACAGAAGAAGGGGAGGGGCCAAGATGGCAGAATACTCAGATGATTCATGTCATCCCTCTTACAACAAAGACCCAAATAAACAAGTGCATCAGATATATATGACAATCTAGGAACCTTAATTATCAAAAATAAACCTGAAAAATTGGACTGATCGACAGGTGGAAAGAGAGACAATTCAAAAACTGTGGAAACAGGGAATTACAAATAGCATGATAGCCAGTGTCCTGCTAACTGAATCTGCACAGTGCACACAGGTTGAGGCAAGCAGCAACAACCCAAGCTGAAACCCACCCCATCTGATGCAGCCAAGCAGCAGTAAGTCTGCAAACACCTCCAGAACCAAATAGGATTGACATCAGACCTGCGAAAGTTAAGTGCAAGCTCCCAAACTACCACATGCATGTCAGAACCTCTCCCCCACAAAAGCTCCACAGCCAAGGAGCACTTCCTTCTCCTCATCCATCCCCCTCCCCACTACAACACCGTTCAGGCTGCATTCAACACCACCATACCCCCTAAGCTGCAAACACACAGCCTGGTCCAGAGGCACTCTCTCCATTGCCCAGTCGCTGTCATAGGGGGTGCAGCACCCTTCACCACCATTGATCACCTGCACCAGTGCCTTGCAGGATAACCCAATAAGGCACTCCTTCATTAGAACAAAACTGGTAGGGCATCCACCTGAAACACATTTTCACATGCAGAAGCCAAGTGGAAGCTGCAGCTTTGTGACATTCAAAACTCCCCAACCCCCAAAGAAGGGGCCTCTCCCACCCACACCACAGATCTGAAGGCCAGCGGTACTACCCACTCCACCTAGCCATTCCTGACAAGGTCCTGAGAATTAGTGGTATTGCAATCCTTCCAGCCAATGGCACAAGGCGCCCAAGGACCAGATGCACTACCTCCTCCACTCTGTGCTGTAGGGGACAGGGGAATGCCCCCCATCTAGGCAAGTAGCGGAAGATGCCAGCTCCCTGCCTTTCCCTGCACGTCACCACTGACTGCAAACAGAGACCTGTGCCAGCACTGAACACCCCCACATAGCCCTGCCCGCCCAGGACTGTAGGTGAGAGTCTTCACACCACACATTCACTGACTGACAAAATAAGCACCTGTGTTCCAACAAACCAGTAAGAAGTGGAGCACACACACAACACCCAACCCAAAGACCAGAGAGAACACCACCTGTACCCACAAAGCAGTGGACCAGCAGGACAGAATCATTAGCTCACCAAAAATTTTGCCTACATCTTCAGCACCCCCGCAAGAACAGTGAACCAGCTCCCAGGCTCACACACCTAGTAGCTGCTCTGAACACCTGGAGACAGGAGATGAAAATTTCAGTGATGCCAATGACCAGAGTAGCACACACGCCCAGTCTACTTGGACATCTCAAAACACAACAGAACAAAAATACAGGACACAGTAAACAAAAATACAATAATTAAATAAATATAATAACTTATTGATGCTTTGGCAAATCACATAGAAGCAGGTCAAGATGGCTCCAGCAAGCAACCAAAATAACGAACCAGAAAACCTTCTGGAGGAAGATAAGGCAATGGAACTCTCTGATAAAGAATTCAAAAGATTAATATACAGAACTCTACAAGAGATCAAGAATGAGGTCAGTCAAAACTAAGGCCCAGTCAAGGAACACAGACAAAGCAATAGAAGAATTCAAGAAAACAATACAAGGAAAAAATGACAGAATGAACAGGCATTTACAAATCATGTAGAAATAGCAACTAGAAATCCAAAATATTAACAATAAAATTTCAGAATTGGACAACTCAATAGAAGGTCATAGAAGAATTGAGACAATGGAAATCAGAATTAGTGAGATTGAAGATTAAATCCTTTGGCACCAATTTGTTTGAGGAAAAATCAGAAAAATGAATGAAGAAAACCTAAGAATTATATGGGACACTATCAACAGGAAAAGCCTACGAGTGACTGGAGTACTGGAATGGGAGGAGGGAGAAATGGAAAACACAGCAAGAATTGCTAAAGACTTTCTGCCAGAAAACTTCCCTAATATCACAAAAGATGAGAAGACATCTATCCCAGGAGCTCAAGGAACCTCATACAGGGTAGACCCCAAAGAAAGTCACCAGTACATATCATAATCAAACTTGCCAAAACCAAAGACAAAGAAAGAATCCCGAGAGTGACTAGGGATAAATGAAAAGCCACCTGCAAAGGAGAACCAATAAGACAAAATTCTGATTACTCAGCAGAAACCACACAAATAAGAAGGCAATGGGATGATATATAAAAGCCTTGAAGGGAAAAAAATTGCCAGCCAGGAATTATATATTCAGCAAAATTGTCTGTCAGATATGATAGTGAAATTAGGTCATTTCCAGATAAACAGAAATTAAAGGAATTTGTAAAAACTAGACCAAAATTATAAGAAATATTAAAGGGAGTCCTTCAGTTAGATAACCAACAACATCAGACAACAATCCAAGACTAGGACACAGAACAAATCAACCAGATACCAACCCAGATAGAGAATTAACAAAAACAAAACAAAGCTAAAAGACTGAAAATTGGGAACCAGAGATGTCAATATGTAAATGATGACAATGTCAAAACAAAAAAGAGGGAATAAATGGTGTAGTCATACAACTTACATATGACGAGGAAGACAAGGTAGTATAAAGAAATAAAAAAAACTGGTTAAAACTTAGAAAAATAAAGGTAAATTTCAGGTATCCACAAAGGAAGCTAACAAACCTACTCATCAAAAGAAAAAAAAAATACTCAGCAAACACAAAATCAACAATAAAGAAAGAAATGAAAAGAAAATACATAAACAAGAGGAACTCAGCACAGAAAATTAAGTGGAACAAAGAAACTGTCAACATGTCAAAAAAAAAAAAAAATGACAGCAGTGAACTCATACCTATCAATGATTACACTGGATGTAAATGGCCTAAAAGCACTAGTAAAGAGACAGAGAGTGGCAGAATGGGTAAAAAACACCCGATCCATCTATATGTTGTCTACAGGAGACACATCTTACACACAAAGACATAAACTAAAACTCAAAGGATGACAAAAATATATCACACGAACAATAACCAAAAAAGAGCAGGAGTGGCAATATTAATCTCCAATAAAATAGACTTTAAAGCATAATTCACCACAAAGGATAAGGAAGGACACTATAGAACGATTAAAGGGTCATTACACCAATAGGACATAACCATAATAAATATATATGCACCCAATGACAGGTTTCCAAAATACATAAAACAACTCTAACAGCATTGAAAAGAGAAATTGAGAGTTGCGCAAGAATAGTAAGAGGCTTCAACACTCCACTTTCAGTGAAGAACAGGACATCTAGAAAGAAACTCAATAAAGATACAGAAGATCTAAATGCCACAATCAAACAACTTGACCTCACAGACATATACAGAACACTCCACCCAGCAGCAAAGTGTACATATTTTTCCAATGCACATGGAACATTCTCTGGAATAGACCACATTTTAGGCCACAGAACAAGCCTTAACAAAATCCAAAACATCAAAATAATACAAAGTATCTTATCTAATCATAATGCCATAAAAGTAGAAATCAGTAATAGAAACAGCAAGAAAAAAAAAAAAAACTAAATACGTAGAAACTGAATAACACCTTGCTTAAAAACTACTGAGTAATAGAAGAAATCAAAGATGGAATAAAACAATCCATGAAATGAGAAAAAAAAAACACATCTTATTAAAAGCTTTGGGACACAGTAAAAACAGTGCTCAGCAGTTAATTTATAGCAATAAATGCACACATCAAAAAAGAAGAAAAGGCCAAAATCAAAATATTAACCCTACAACTCAAACAAATAGAAAAAGAGCAACAAAAGAAGCCCTCAGGCGCCAGAAAAAAGGAGATAACAAAGGTTAGAGCAGAAACAAATGAGATAGAGAAAGAACTGAAAAAATCAGCAAGACCAAAAGATGGTTCTTTGAAAAGATCAACAAAATAGACAAATCATTGCCCAAACTGACAAAAGAAAAACAGGGACGGAAGCAAATAACCTGAATAAGATATGAGATGGGTGATATCACAACACGATAAAACACACCCAAGAGAAATAAACAGGATAATAAGGGAATATTACAAAAAATTATACTCTAACAAATTTGAAAACCTAGAGAAAATAGACAAATTTCTAAAAGCACATTACCTACCTAGACTAACACAAACTGAGGTAGAAAATCTAGACAGAAGCGATTGAAGAGTTAAAAAAAAAACTCCCCCCAAAATATCCCTGGCCCAGACAGCTTCACTGGAGAATTCTACCAAGCTTTCAGAGAACTGACACCAATACTACTAGAGCTATTTCAGATAACAGAAAAGGAAAGAATACTTCCAAACTCGTTCTGTGAAACCAGCATAACCCTGATGCCAAATGCAAGCAAAGACACCACAAAAAAAAGAAAATTACAAATCAATATCCTTCATGAACATAGAAAAATTCTCAACAAAATTCTAGCCAATAGAATTCAACAGCATACCAAAAAAAATAATACATCATGACCAAGCAGGATTCATACCAGGTATGAAGGGATGGTTCAACATTAGAAAATCAATTAAAGTAATCCAACTTCTAAATAAAACAAAAGAATCACATTATGCAGAAACGGCATTCAACAAATTTCAACATGCATTCCTGATAAAAAAAAACTCTCAACAAAATAGGAATGGAAGGGAAATTCCTTGACATAATAAAGGGGATGTATACAAAACCAACAGTGAACATCATTCTAAATGGATTAGACTGAAAGAAAGCATTCCTCCTGAGAAAGGGAAACAAATGAGGACGTCATTTTTCACTGCTCTTATTCAACATTGTGCTGGACATCCTAGCTAAAGCAATAAGGCAAGAAAAAGAAATAAAGGGCAATCAAATTCATAAGGAAAAGGGAAAACTATTCCTATTTGCAGATGGTATGATCTTATACGGAAACCCTCGTGGCGTAGTGGTTAAGTGCTACAGCTGCTAACCAAAGGGTCGGCAGTTCAAATCCACCAGGCGCTCCTTGGAAACTATATGGGGCAGTTCTACACTGTCCTCTAGGGTCGCTATGAGTCAGAATCAGCTTTACGGCACTGGGTTTGGTTTTCTGGTATGATCTTATACACAGAAAACCCCAAAGGATTCACAAGAAATCTACTGGAACTAATAGATTGCAGCAAAGTAGCGGGATACAAGATTAACATACAGAAATCAGTTGATTCCTCTACAGCAACAAAGAGAACTTTGAATAGGAAATCACCAAGTCAATACCATGTACAATGGCCCTCAAGAAGATAAAGTACTTAGGAATAAATCTAACCAGGGACATAAAAGACCTATATGAAGAAAACTACAAAACACCACTTCAAGAAACCAAAAGAGACCTACATAAGTGAAAAAACATACCATGCACATGGATAGAAAGACTCAGCATTGTGAAAATATCAGTTCTACCCAAAGTAATCTACAGATACAATGCAATCCCAATCCAAATTCCAACAGCATTCTTTAACAAGATGGAGAAACAAATCACCAAGTTTATGCAGAAAGAGGCCCTGGATAAGTAAAGCATTACTGAAGAACAAAGTGGGAGACCTCACACTACCTGATTTTTGAACTTATTGTACAACCGTGATAGTCAAAACAGCCTGGTACTTGTACAATAACAGACACATAGAACGATGGAACAGAACTGAGAACCCATCCACCTGTGAGCAGTTGATATTTGACAAGGGGGCAAAGTCCATTAAATGGGGAAAAGACAGACTCTTTAACACATGCTGCTGGTGTAACTGGATGTCCATCTGTAAAAAAAATGAAACGAGTTCCATACCTCACGCCATACTCAAAAATTAACTCAAACTTGATGAAAGACCTAAATATGAAATCTAAAACAATAAAGATCATGGAAGAAAAAATAGGGAGAATGCTAGGGGCTCTAATACATGGCACAAATAGTACACAAACAATAACTAACAATGCACAAAGACCAGAAGAGAAACTAGATAACTGGGAGCTTCTAAAATTAAACTCTTATCAAAAGTCTTTACCAAAAGAGTACCTACGGACTGGGAACTAGGAGTCAGAATTGACTGGACAGCAACGGGTACAGACAGGGAAAAAAATTTTGGCTATGACATATCTGACAAGAGTCTAATCTCTAAAATCTACAAAACACATCAATGCCTCAATAACAAAAAGACAAATAATCCACTTTAAAAATGGGCAAATAATATGAACAGACACATCACCAAAGAAGACATTCAGGAAGCTAAAAGACACATGAAGAAATGCTGGCGAACATTAGCCATTGTTGTTGTTAGGTGCTGTCTGGTTAGTTCAGACTCATAGTGACCCTATGTACAACAGAATGAAACTTTGCCCAGTCCTGCACCATCCTCGCAATCTTTTTATGCTTGATCCCATTGTTGCAGCCACTGTGGCAGTCCTTCTCATTGAGGGTCACTGTCTCTTTTTTGCTGACTCTCCACTTTACTAAGCGTGATGTTCTTCTCCAGGAACTGGTCCCTCCTGATAACATGTCCAAAGCACATGAGACGAAGTTTAGCCATCGTTGCTTCTAAAGAACATTCTGGCTGTATTTCTTCCAAGAGAGGTTTCCTTGTTCTTCTGGCAGTCTGTGGTATATTTAATATTCTTCATCAACACCATAATTAAAAGGAGTCAATTCTTCTTACATATTTCTTATTCATTGTCCAGCTTTTGCATGCATATGATGCAATAGAAAATATCATGGCTTGCATCAGACACACCTTAGACCTCAAAATGACATCTTTAGTTTCCACACTTTGAAAAGGTCTTTGCAGCAGATTTGCCCAATGCAATACATTGTTTGATTTCTTGACTGCTGCTTCCATGGGTGTTGACTATTGATATGTCTTAGTTATCTAGTGCTGTTGTAACTTGAAGTTGACAAGAATTTCATTTTACTTGGATCCACAATCAACACCAATAGAAGCAGTAGTCAAGAAATCAAAAGACACATTGCATTGGGAAAATCTGCTGCAAAGGACCTCTTTAAAGTGTTGAAAAGCAAAGATGTCACCTTGAAGGCTAATGTGTGCCTGACCCAAGTCATGGTATTTTCAATCACATTATATGCATTCAAAAATTGGACAATGAATAAGGAAGACCAAAGAAGAATTGACGCCTTTGAATTGTAGTGTTTGTGAAGAATATTGAGTATACCATGGACTGCCAAAAGAACGAACAAATCTGTCTTGGAAGAAGTATAACCAGAGTGCTCCTTAGAAGCAAGGATAGCTAGACTGCCTCTTACATACTTTGGACTTGTTAGGAGGGATCAGTCCCTGGAGAAGGACATCATGCTTAGTAAAGTACAGGGTCAGCGGAAAAGAGGAAGATCCTCAACAAGATGGATTGAAACAGTGGCTGCAACAATGGGCTCAAGCATAGCAACTATTGTAAGGATGGCAATGGACTGGGCAGTGTTTCATTCTGTGGCACATAGGGTCATTATGAGTGAAAACAGACTCGATGGCACCTAACAACAACAACAGCTATAACAGAAATACCACAAGCGGGTGGCTTTACAACAAACAGAAGTTTATTTTCACACAATAATGTAGGCTAAAAGTCCAAATTCAGGGCGTCAGCTCCAGGGGAAGGATTTCTGTCTCTGTCAACTCTGGAGAAAGATCCTTGTCCCCAACCTTCCCATGGTCAAGGAGCTTCTCAGGTGCAGGGACCCCAGGTCCAAATGATGAGCTCTGCTCCCAGTGATGCATTCTTGGTGGTAGGAGGTCCCCAATTCTCTGCTTGCTTCCCTTTCCTTTTATCTCTTGAGAGATGAAAGGTGGTACAGACCACACCCCAGGGAAACTCCCTTTACCTTGGATCAGGGATGTGACCTGGTAAGGGTGTTACAGTCCCACCCTAATTCTCTTTAACATAAAATTACTATCATAAAATGGAGGACAGTCACAGAATACCAGGAATCACGTACCAACCAAGTTGACACACACATTCTTTGGGTGACATAATTCAATCCATGACAGGATCCAAGTAAAATGAAAGCCTTGACAACTTCAATTCTTTCTCTGTTGATCATGATGCTGCTTACCGGAACAGTTGTGAGAAATTTTTTTTAACTCTGTGTTGAGGTGAAATCCATATTGAAGGTTGTGGTCTTTGATCTTCATCAGTAAGTTCTTCAAGTCCTCTTCACTTTCTTCAAACATGGTGGTGTCATCTGCATAACTCAGGTTGTTAATGAGTCCAATCCTGCTGTTCTGTTCTTCATATACTCTAGCTTTTTGGATTATTTGCTCAGCATACAGATTGAATAAGTATGATGAAAGAATACAGCCCTCATGCACACATTTCCTGACTTTAAACCATGCGGTATCACCTTGCTGTGGTCAAATACTGTCTCCTTGTTTATGTATATGTTCCTCATGAGCACAATTAAGGGTTCCCAAATTTCCATTCTTCTCAATGTTATCCATAATTTGTTATGATCCACACAGTCGAATGCTGTTGCATAGTCAATAAAACACAGGTAAACATCTTTCTGGTATTCTCTGCTTTCAGCCAAGATCCATATGACATTAGCAATGATATCCCTGGTTCCATGTCCACTTCTGGATCCAGCTTGAACATCTACCAGTTCTTTGTCCATATACTGCTGCAACTGGTCTTGAATGATCTTCAGCTAAATTATACTTGTGTGTGATATTAATGATATTTTTTTGATAATTTCCACATTCTGCTGGGTCAACTTACTTTGTAATGGGCATAAATATGGATCCCTTCCAGTTGGTTGGTCAGGTAGCCGTCTTCCAAATATCTTTGCATAGATGGGTAAGCATCTCTAGCACTGCATCTGTTTGTTGAAACATCTCAACTGATATACAGACAACTCCTAGAGCCCTGTTTTTCACCATTCCCTTCAGTGAAGGTTGGACCTCTTACTTCAATACCATCGGTTCTTGATCATAAGCTGCTGCCTGAAATGGCTGATTGTCGACCAATTCTTTTCGGTATAGTGACTCTGTGGATTGCTTCTATCTTCTTTTGATGCTTTCTACATCATTCAATATTTTCCCTGTAGAATCCTTCAATATTGCAACTTAAGGGTTGAATTTTTTCTTCAGTCCTTTCAGCTTGAGAAATTCTGAACGTATTCTTCCCTTTTGGGTTTCTACCTTCGGGTCTTGGCACACTTCATTATAATACTTTGTCTTCCCTAGCTGTCCCTTGATATCTTCTATTGAGCTCTTTTACTTCATCAGTTCTTCCTTTCACTTTTATCTACTTCAAGAGCAATTTTCAGAGTCTCTTCTGATATCCATTTCAGGCTTTTTCTTTCTTTTCTGTCTTTTTAATGATCTCTTGCTTTCTTCACGTATGATGTCCTTAATGTCATTCCACAACTTGTCTGGTCTTTGGTCATTAGTGTTCACTGTATGAAATCTGTTCTTGAGATGGTCTCTAAATTCAGGTATGATATACTCAAGGTGGAAATCCTGGTGGTGTAGTGGTTAGAAGCTATTACTGCTAACCAAAAGGTCATCAGTTCGAATCCACCAGGCACTCCTCGGAAACTCTATGGGGCAGTTCTACTGTGTCCTATAGGGTTGCTATGAGTCAGAATTGATTCAAGAGTAATGGGTTTTTTGGTTTAGTATGCTCAAGTTAATTTTGGCCTTAGTGGTTGGTGCATAAATTTGAATAATAGTCATATTATAGGTCTTTCTTATAGGCATATGGATATTATCCTATTGCTGACAGTTGTACTTCAAGATAGATATTGAAATGTTCTTCCTGATGATGAATGCAATGCCATTGCTCTTCAACTTGTCGTTCCTGGCATAATAGACCATATGATTGTCTGATTCAGAAAGGCCAGTACTAGTCCATTCCAGCTCACTAATGCCTAGGATATTGATGTTTATGTTTATCCATTTAATTTTTGATGATTTCCAATTTTCCTAGATTCAGAGTTTGTACACTCCACATTCTGATTGTTAATGGATATTTGCAGCTGTTTCTTCTCATTTTGAGTTATGCCATATCAGAAAATGAAGGTCCTAAAATCTTGGCTCCATCCACATCATTAAGGTTGACTCTACTTTGAGTAAGCAGGTCTTCCCAGTCATATTTTGAGTGGCTTCCAAACTGAGGGGCTCATCTTCCGGCACTATATCAGACAATGTTTCACTGTTATTTATAAACCACTAAGGCCAAAGATGACGAAATTGAAGATTTTTAACAATTCTGCAGTCTGAAATTGATCAAATGCAATTAGTGTGCCTTGATAATTACTGGTGATTGGAATGCAAAGATTGGAAACAAAGAAGGATTTGTAGTTGGAAAATATGGCCTTGGTGATGGAAACCATACCAAAGATTGCATGACAGAATTTTGCAAGACCAACAACTTCTTTATTGAAAATACCTTTTCTTTTTTAACAATGTAAATGGTGACTGTACACGTGGACCTCAGCAGATTGAATACACAGGGTTCCACATCTGTGGAAAAAGTCGATGGAAAAGCTCAATATCGTCAGCCAGAACAAGGCCAGGGGTGACTGCAGAACAGGCCATCAATTGTTCAAATTCAAGTTGTAACTGAAGAAAATTAGAGCAAGTCCATGAGAGCCAATGGAGCATATTCCACCTGAATTTAGAGACCATCTCAAGAATAGATTTCACACATTGAACACTAATGACTGAAGACCAGATGAGTTGTAGAATAACATCAAGGACATCATACATGAAGAAAACAAGTCATTAAAAAGACAGGAGAGAAAGAAAAGACCAAAATGGATGTAAGTCAAGACTCTGAAACTTCCTCTTGATTGTAGAGTAGCTAAAGCAAAAGGAAAAAATGATGAATTAAAAGAGCTTAACAGAAGGTTTCAAAGGGCAACTCGAGAACACAAAGGAAAATATAATAGTAATATATGCAAAGACCTGGAGATAAAAAACCAGAACACGCTCTGCATTTCTCAAGCTGAAAGCACTGAAGAAAAAATTCAGGCCTCCACTTGCAATATTAAACAACGCAGGAAGCATCAAAAGAAGATGGAAGGAGTACACAGAGTCAATATACCACAAAGAATTGGTCAACGTTCAACCATATCAGGAGGTAGCATATGATCAGGAACCAATGGTACTGAAGGAAGAAGTCCAAGCCACACTGGAGGCATTGGTGAAAAACAAGGCTCCAGGAATTGACAGAATATGAATTGAGATGTTTCAACAAACAGATGCAGCACTGGAATTTCTCACTTGTCTATACCAAGAAATTTGGAAGACAGTTACCTGACCAACTGACTGGAAGAGATCCATATTTATGCCTATTCCAAAGAAAGTTGATCTAACCAAATGCAGAAATTATCAAACAATATCATTAATATCACATGCAACTAAAATTTTGCTGAAGATCATTCAAAAGTGGCTGCTACAGTATATCAACCAGGAACTGCCAGAAATTCAATTTCTGAATTCAGAAGAGAACGTGGAACCAGGGATATCATTGCTGATGTCAGATGGATTCTGGCTGAAAGCAGAGAATTCCAGAAAGATGTTTACTTGTGTTCTATTGACTATGCATAGGCATTTGACTGTGTGGATCATAACAAATTATGGATAACATTGCAAAGAATGGAAATTCCAGAACACTTAATTGTATTCATGAGGAACATGTACGCAGATCAAGAGGCAGTTGTTTGAACAGAACGAGGGAATACTGCATGGTTTAAAGTCAAGAAAGGTGTGCATCAGGGTGGTATCCTTTCACCATACCTATTCATTCTGTATGCTGAGCAAAGAATCCTAGAAGCTGGACCATATAAAGAAGAACATCAGGATTGGAGGAAAACTCATTAACAACCTGCGTTAAGCATATGACACGACCTTGCTTGCTGAAAGTAAGAGGGCTTGAAGCGCTTACTGATGAAGATCAAAGACCACAGCCATCAGTATGGATTATACCTCAACATAAAAACCAAAAACCAAACCCGTTGTCATCCAGTCGATTCCAACTTATAATGACCCTATAGGACAGAGTAGAACTGCCGCATAGAGTTTCTAAGGAGTGCCTGGTGGATTCGAACTGCCAACCTTTTGGTTAGCAACTGTAGCACTTAACCACTATGCGACATACCTCAACATAAAGAAAACAGAAATCCTCACAACTGGACCAATAAGGAGTACCATGATTAAAAGAGAAAAGACTGAATTTGTCAAGGATTTCATTTTACTTGGATTCACAAACACTCATGGAAGCAGCAGTCAAGAAATCAAAAGACAGGGACTTCCCACCAACATGGTGGCATAGACAGAAGCACCACGCTGTTCCTCCACAGCAAAGATCCGAAAAACTAAGTAAAACACAGGCTAATGTCATTCCTGGAACCTGACGTGCCAAACGAAAGAGATAGAGAACTCAGCCAAGCACCGAATGGAATAAGAAACTGAAAGAGGATGAAGAGCAAGGAGAAATATATGCGGAGGGCCCCATCAGCTAAGGCAGCACGATCCGCCATCTTGGACTCCTGTCAGGGATGGGCAAACAGGGAGCACGAGGAAGCAGCTTTGCGGAATTCCCAGCAAGAGACAGAGCACCCAGAAACCAGTGATACAGGCTTTCCCACCCCCATTCTCTCTCCAATGCTCTACCTCTGAGCTTCCTGACTGGCTCTGGTGGCCAAGCCACCAGAGCCAGTCAGGAAGCCAAGCCTCTGTGCCACTTAGATTCACCCCACCCACATCAGAAATCAGCAGACAGGGAGTACAGGAAAGCAGCTTCACGAAGCTCCCAACAGGAGATGAGCACCTGGTAACGAGTGATTTACGCTTTCCTAGCCTTCCCCTTCTTCCCCCAACTTCAGCCTCCTCTGCCTCCCTCCAGCCACAGTCTCTTGGCCAGGAGGCAACTGCTTTGGCCTTAGGCTGCTTGAATTTGCCCTGCCCACACTGGCTGGGCCCCTCTGCTGGTATTGCTTCTTTCCGTCTCTTTTGGTTTCCTCTGTGCCTCCTACCACCTCCCCCTCCTTACTCTGGAACACCTGGCTCTGTGTGCCATATTTACTTCTTCTTGGAAGGCTGTGAAGCCACACTCAACTGGGGAACCACTCCCCTGGCCCATGACACCATGCTGGTGGGATCCCGGGGGACTTTTTTGCCTTGTTTTGCTTTGTTCTGATTTGTTTGTTTCCTTTTTTCTTTTCACAGCTTGGGAGCCACTTCTAGCTAGGCTGCACTGCATGGCTTAGGAGATACTACCCAAGTCTGCGCAGCTTCATAGGTGGGATCCGTGGGGGCATTTCTTTCTTTCTTTTGTATTGTTTTCTCTCTTTTTCCCCTTCTGTCTGTCTTCATTTCTCGGTTCTTTTCTCTACACTTACCTTGTTTTCCTTTCTTCTCAATACCTGGTGCAGTGTGACTGCTATACTCCCTCTAGCCAGGCTACACTGTGCAGCCTGGGAGCCACTTCCCCAATCTTAGCAGCCCCACCAGTGGGACTCCAGGACTCCCGGGGGCTTTTATTTTACAAATTTTTATCTAGTTATTTCTCTCTCTCTCTCTCTTTTTTTTCTTTTTGCTTTTCTCCATTTCTTGGTTTTTCATCTCTCCACTTCAAAGGTAAGCTCCCTTAGCACTCTTTTTTTCTCTCTTTCTTTGTTTGCTTACTTGTTTTTGGCTCCTGTTTTTCTCTCCTCTCTCTCCTCTTTCCCATACTGTTATTAGCTTCACACATCACAGCCTCCCCCCCTTCCTGCCTACCTGTACCATGCACTGAATATCACATCTCCAAGCAGCACAGGCATGGCCTACTGGAACCTGCCCAGCACTGATTCATGGCCCACCCTGTCAGCCCTTGTACATGCCATATACAACCCATCCTAGCCCCTCCTCTTCAGCTGGACATGCCCTGCTGCACCATAGCTGAATGACTGGTCCTGCCCATTGGACAAGGAGTTGAAAAGTATCATGACTACAGATGAACAAACAACAAAGGGCGCACAGCCCACCTGCTCAGGCATAACCAAATAAAACAAAAAAGCAGGACAAAACAAATCCACAACCAAGAAACAAAGAAAATAACTACCGAATGTCCCGAAGCCAGCAGACAATTTCAAAGTACATAAAAAAATAGGACAGGATGGGTCCAGTAGGCATCCAAAATAAAACACCAGATGACTTTCCAGTAAAAGAAAAGGCACTAGAACTACCTGCCAGGGAATTCAAATCTCTAATATTCAGAGCAATCCAAGAGTTGAATCAAAAGGCAGACAGAAATGAGGAAAAAATAGACAAATTTATGGAAAAGGCAGACAAATTAATAGAAAATACAGACAAAAAATGGAAGAATTCAGGAAAATAATACAGGAACAAAATGCCAAAATAAAAACACAACTAGAAATCATACAAAAACAACAATTAGAAATCCAAAAGATAAGCAACAAGATTTCAGAAATGGACTGTGTCATAGAAGGGCTGAGGAGCACATTTGAAATGATGGAAAACAGAATCAGTGAAATTGAAGACAAAAACTTGGATACAAGTCTGTCTGAAGAAAAATCAGAAAAAAAGAATGAAGAAACCCTAAGAATTATGTGGGATACAATCAAAAGCAAAAAGTTACAAACAATCAGAGTTCCAGAACAGGGAGGAAAAAAAGGAAAACACAGAGAGGATCATTGAAAATTTGCAACAGAAACCTTCCCTAATATCATGAATGATGAAAAGCTGACCATCCAAGAAGGTCTACGAACCTCATATAGTATTGACCCCTTAAAAAAAACACCAAAGCATATCATAATCACACTCACTAAAATCAAAGACAAAGAAAAAATCTTGCGAGCAGCTCGAGAAAAACAAAAATTCACATACAGAGGAGAAACAATCAGACTAAGCTCTAATTATTTACCAGAAATCATACAGGCTAGAAGGCAATGGGATGACATATTTAAAACCTTGAAAGAAAAAAAAAAATTGCCAACCAACAATAACATATCTTGCAAAACTTTTGTTCAAATATGATGGTGAAATTAGGACATTTTCAAATCAACAGAAATTAAGGGATTATGTAAAAACCTAACCAAACTTACAAGAATTATTAAAGGGAGTCCTTTGGTCTGAGAACTAACAACATCAGACCACAAACGGAATCTAGGATGCAAGATTGTACCAGCCAGATACCAATCTAGGAAATGAACTCTCAAGGACTATCCAAAACCAAAACAATTGCAACAGGGAACCAGAGAGGTTAATCTGTAAATGACAACAATGTCAGAACAATAAAAGAGAATGATATAGGTATAAAACTTCCTAATGGAGAGGAAGGCAAGGTGATACCAAGTAATAATAGAAACATATTACCTAGAAGACAAGGGTAAATTTCAAGGTAAACACAAAGAAAGTTAACAAACCTACTCATCAAAATAAAGAAGAAAAACATAAAGTCTCAATAAAAACAAAAACTACAAAAACAAAAGAAATCCACAAAAAAAAGGAACTCAGCACAGGACAGTAAGAGGAACAAAGAAAATGTTAGCACCACACACACACAAAAAAAACTACAATGACAACAAAAAACTTAAGGATAAAGAACAACAATGGATCTGTGAAGCATCTCATAACATGGATGCATCTGGAGGACATTATGCTGAGTGAAATAATTCAATCACAGAAGGACAAATATTGCATGAAACCACTACTGTAAAAACTCGTGAAAAGGCTTACATACAAAAACAATATTTGATGATACAAGGGAGGGAAGGGGTAGGGGTGGAAAAAATACTTAAAAGACAATAGATAAGTGGAAACTTTGGTGAAGGGTAAGACAGTACACAATACTGGGGAAGCCAGCACAACCTGTACAAGGCAAGGTCATGGTAGCTCCATAGACACATCCAATCTCCCTGAGGGACTGAATTGCTGGGCTGAGGGCTGTGGGGACCATGGTCTTGGGGAACATCTAGCTCAATTGGCATAACACAATTTATAAAAAAAATATGTTCTATATTCTACTTTGGTGAGTAGCTTCTGGGGTCTTAAAAGCCTGTGAGCAGCCATCTATGATACTCCACTGGTCTCACCCCTTCAGGAGCAAGGAAGAATGAAGAAAACTGAAGATACAAGGGAAAGATCAGTCCAAAGGACTAACGGACCATATCTACCATGGTCTCCAACAGATTGAGTCCAGTATGAGGTGGTGACTGGCTACCACCACTGACTGCTTTGACAGGGGTCACAATAGAGGGTCCCTGGCAGAGCTGGAGAAACATGTAGAACAAAATTCTAACTCGAAAAGAAAGACCAGGCTTGCTGGCCTGACAGAGACTGGAGAAATCCTGAGAGTATGCTCCGGACACCCTTTCAGCTCTGTAATGAGGCCACTCCTGAGGTTCACCCTGCAGCCAAAGATTGAACAGGTCCATGGAATAAAACAAAACTGAAGGGGGTGCACCAGCCCTGGAGCAGGGACTAGAAGGCAGGAGGGAACAGGACAGCTGATAATAGGGAACCCAGGGTTGAAAAGGGAGAATGTTGACATGTAGTGGGGCTGTTAACCAATGTCATTCAACAATGTGTGTACTGTTTGATGAGAAACTAGCTCGTTCTGTAAACTTTCATCTAAAGTTCAATTAAAAAACATACATGTATATTGAAAAAAAAGAAGTCAAGAGACATATTGCATTAGGCAAATCTGCTGCAAAAGGCCTCTTTAAAATCTTAAAAAGCAAAGTTGTCGCCTTGAAGACTAAGGTGGACCTGACCCAAACCATGGTGTTTTCAATAGCCCCATGTGTATATGAAAGCTAGACAATGAATAAGGAAGACCGAAGAATTGACTCCTTTGAATTGTGGTGTTGGCAAAGAATATTGAATATACCATGGACTGCCAAAGAACGAACAAATCTGTCTTGGAAGAAATACAGCCAGAATGTTCCTTTGCAGTAAGGATGGAGAGACTATGTCTCATATACTTTGGACATATTATCAAGAGGGCTCAGCTCCTGGGGAAGAACAACAAGCTTGGTAAAGTAGAGGGTCAGTGAAAAAGAGGAACACCCTCAATGGGATGCATTGATACAGTGGCTGCAACAATGGGCTCAAGTATAATGATTGTGAGGATGGCATAGGACAGGGCAGTATTTTGCCCTGTTGTGCATAGGGTCTCTATGAGTCAAAGCCAACTCAATGGCACCTAACAACAACAACATCCTCAAGGTCATATTTTGGCTCTTATAGACTTGTTCTAATTTGCTTCAGCTTCACCTTGAACTTGCATATGAGCAATTGATGGTCTTTTCTGAAGTCAGCCCCTGGCCATTAGAGAAGTGCAAATCAAAACTACCTTGATTATTTTAGTTATCTAGTGTTGCTGTAACAGAAATTCCACAAGTGGATGGCCTTAACAAAGAGAAATTTATTCTGTCACAGTCTAGTAGGCTACAAGTAGAAATTCAAGGCATCAGCTCCAAAGGAAAGCTTTCTGTCTCTGTCGACTCTGGGGGAAGATACTTGTCATCAGTCTTCCCCTGGCCGAGGAGCTTCTCAGCGCAGGGACCCTGGGTCCAAAGAACACACTGTTCTCCTGGCTCTGGTTTCTTGATAGTATGAGGTCCCCCTGTCTCTCTGCTTATTTCTATCTTTTATATTTCAAAAAAGATTGGCTTAGGACACAATCTAGTCTTGTAGATTAAGTTCTGCCTCATTGACACAGCTGCCACTAATAGCATCGCATTAACATCATAGAGATAGGATTTACAACACATAGGGAAATCACATGAGATGATAAAATGGTGGACAATCGCACAATACTGGGAATCATGCATGGCCTAGTCAAGTTGATACACATATTTTGGGGAACACAATTCAATCCACGACAGTGAGATACCATCTCACCCCGACATTACAAGCACTAATCCAAAAAACACAAAACAGCAACTGGTGGAGAGGTTGTGGGGAGACTGGAACTTTTATGCACTGCTGGTGGGAATCAAAAATGGTACAACAACTTTGGAAAACAATATCCTTAAAAAGCTAGGAATAGAAATACCATAAGATCCAGCAATCCCACTCCTAGGAATACACACTAGAGAAATAAGAGCTGTCACTTGAATAGACATATGCACACCCATGTTTATTGCAGCACTATTCACAATAGCAAAAGAATAGAAACAACCTAAATGCCCATCAACACACAAGTGGATAAACAAATTATGGTAAATACACACAATGGAATAGTATGCAAAGATAAAGAACAATGTTGAATTCAAGAAACATCTCACAACATGGATGAATCTGGACGGCATTATGCTGAGTGAAATAAGTCAGTCACAAAAGGACATATATTGTATGAGATCACTATTATAAGACCTCAAGAAAGGCTTAAACACAGAAAAAAAGCATTCTTGGAAGGTTAAGAGTGTGGGGAGGGGAAGGGGAGGGAAATCATTAACTATATAGTAGACAAGTGTCAACTTTGGTGAAGGAAAGGACAACACACAATATAGGTGAATTTAGCACAACTGGACCAAAGCAAAAGCATAGAAGTTTCCTAGACACATCCAAACACTTTCAGAGACTCAGTATCTGGGCCTGGGGGCTGGGAACCATAGTCTCAGGGGACATCTAGGTCAACTGGCATAACATAGCTCGTAAAGAAAATATTCCACATCCTTCTTTAGTGAGTAGCGTCTGAGGTCTTAAAAGCTTGACAGTGGCCATCTAAAATATATCTATTGGTTGTCATCCCATCCAGAGCAAAGGGTAATAAGGAAAACCAAAGACACAAAGAAAATATTAGTCCTAGGTACGAAAGGACTGCATGAACCACAGACTCCAAAAGCCTGAGCCCAGAAAAACTAGATGGTGCCCAGCTACCACAACCAACCCCTTTGACAGGGATCACAACAGACAGTCCTGGGCAGAACAGGAGAAAAATGTAGATCGGAGTTTAATTCATGAACAAAGACCAGACTTACTGGTCTGATAGAGACTGGAGGAATCCCCAGGACTAGAGCCCCTAGACACTCTGGGTAACTCAGAACTGAAACCATTCCTGAAGGCTGCGTTTCAGACAAAGATGAGACAGCCCTATTTTAAAAAAAAAAAAAAAAAAACACGTGAGGAATGTGCTTCTTAGTTCAATCAAATATACGATACTAAATGTGCAATGCTGTCCAAGAGCAGGATGAAGGGACACAGGAAATCCGTGGTGGAAAGCAGGAGCATGCTGTCACATTTTATGGATTCCAACCAATGTCTCAAAACAATATGTGTTTAAATTTTTGAATGAGAAATTGGGCTGTAAACTTTCACCTAAACAACAATAATTTTTTTTTATAAAAAAAAAAAAGAAAGCAATACAATTTACAATAGTATCAAAAAGAATAAAATACTTAGGAATAAATTTAATCAAATATCTGAAAGACTTGTACATTGAAAAGTACTAAACATTGTTGAAAAATTATAGATGACCTAAGTAAATGAAAGGAAGCCCTCTTGTCATAATGCTAAAGAGCTCAGTTGCTGACCAAAAGGTCGGCAGTTCAAATTCACCAGCTGCTCCCTGGAAACCCTATGGAGCAGTTCTACTCTGTCCTGTAGGGTTGCTATGAGTAAGAATGGACTCGAAGGCAACGGGTTTGGTGTTTGGTTTTGTAAGTAAAAGAAAAGACATCTCATGTTTATGGATTGGAAGACAATATTATTAATATGTTGACACTACCAAATTCGTCCTCATATTCAACACAATATCTATCAAAACCTCAGTTGCCTTATTTGCAGAAATTGACCGATCCTAAATTTATATGGATGTACAACAGACCCAGAATACCAAAACACACTTGGATTAGAATAACTAAGTTGGAGAACTCATACTTCCTGGTTTCAAAACTTACTTCAAAGCTACAGTAGTCAAGACAGTGTGGCATTGACATAAGAATAGAATAGAATTGAGAGTACAGAAATAAATGCTTAAATTTATGGTTGATACCAAGAAAATTCAATGGGGATGGAATA
This sequence comes from Elephas maximus indicus, assembly GCF_024166365.1. Classification (NCBI taxonomy): domain Eukaryota; kingdom Metazoa; phylum Chordata; class Mammalia; order Proboscidea; family Elephantidae; genus Elephas; species Elephas maximus. Next base: position 88,422,600 of record NC_064846.1, read on the forward strand.
GTCCTTTCAACAAACACTGCTGGGACAGGTGGATATTCACATAAAATAGAATTAAGTTAATAGCTGTGATGATCTTTTATGCATAATTGTGGGTAGTCTATAGTCCCCAGTTATTCAATCAAACACTAAGTGTTGATATGAAGGTGTCGTAGATTTGATGATTAAAGTCTATACTCTGTTGACTTTAAGTAAGAGAGACTGTCCTAGATAAAATGGGTAGGCCTGATTCAATCAGTTGACAGACTCTAAAAGGAGAGTTGAGAATTCCCTGAATGTAATGGATTGAATTGTATCCCCCAAAAGATATGTTTAAGTCCTAGACCCTGCACCCTCGTGAGTATGACCTTATTTGGTGAAACAGAGTTTCTTTCTTTTTTTTTTTTTGCGAATGTTATCAGTTACTGATCATATCAGAGTAGGGTGTGTTCTAAACCCTTTTGAGTGGTGTCTTATAAAATGGGAGTCACACATAGGGGAAATTCAACATGTGAGGATCCATCTACAAGTCAAGAAATGCCAAGAAGCATCTAGGGCTACAGAAGCTCAAAGAAATAAGGAAGGATCTTCCCTCAGATCCAACAGAGAGAGAGAACATAGCTTTGCCAGTGCCTTGAATTTGGACCTCTGGTCTCCAGAACATTGAGTCCCTGTGTGGTGATGGGTAAGCGCTCTAGGAAACAAATACAGTATCTAAAGGCTTAAGATTAAAATGTTAGAGTGGACATATCATGTAAGGGCTGTCACCCGAAGTTGGAGCTTCCAGAGATGCATCTTTTACCATGACTGTGAAAAATACATTTGTGAATGGATGCCCAGCATCCTTTAAGAGCTCTGTAATTGCTCGTTTGTATAGGTCAAAAGTTACAATGGAAACTTCTACCATTGAATGGAGATCCCTAATAGCAATGGGGATAATGGGATCTCAAGGTCTCAGGGGGAAAATGTTAAAGAACTAAATTGCCAAAGATAAGGTGAACAGGGTTAACATGATGGAAACTGGAGATGAAGTGGTAATCAGAATAGTATTACTTTCAGAAACGTATGACATTGACTAGTTAAGCATGGTGTCCCTAGAAAAATTAGATGGATAGTTTACTAAATTCTTATTTCATCTGTATCAATGGAAGAATTTTAGGTCGAGTCAACAGAGGTCTAAATTACATCATCAAAACAGAAAGTCAGGGCCCATGAATCAATTATCAGACTTTAACTAGTTTACAGACCCAGAACCCCTTGAATGAAGGAGCAGCTGGGTGTCCCTGAGGAAGGACACTGCTCACAGTCCTAAAAATTTATACTGTTAGTCTTTCTCCCAGACTTCCCCAAAGGGATCTATGGTAATTTACCAAAGTGAGTGCAAACCGGGGAAAGGGAAGTAATCACACTTTCCATAGATTACTGGATATTGGCTCTAAAACTGATACTGACACCTGAAGACCCAAATGTCACTGTGGTCTATCTGTCAGAGTAGGGGTTTATGGAGGTCAGGTGGTCAAAAGAGTTTTAGCTCTGGTTCATCTCACAGTGGGTCCAGTTTGTCCCTGAACCCATTCTGTAGTGATTTCTCCATTTCCAGAAAACATAATTTGAATTGACATACTCAGCAACTGGCAGAATTCCCACATTGGTTCTCTGACCTGTGGAGGGAGACCTATTATGGTAAAAAAGAAAAAAAAAAAAGAATTCAACTGTGTGGATCATAACAAATTTTGGATACCATTGCAAAGAATGGAAATTCCAGAATCCTTAATTGTGCTCATGAGGAACCTGCACATAGACCAAGAGGCAGTTGTTCAAACAGAACAAGGGTATATGCGTGGTTTAAAATCAGGAAAAGTGTGCGTCAGGGTTGTATCCTTTCACCACACTGACTCAATCTGTATTCTAAGCAAATGATCCAAGAAGCTGGAATATATGAAGAAGAACATGGCAGCAGGATTAGAGGAAAACTCATTAACAACCTGTGATATACGAATGACACAACCTTGCTTGCTGAAAGCAAAGGAGGACTTGGAGCACTTACTGATGAAGATGAAAAACTACAGCCTTTGGTATAGATTTCACCTTAACATAAAGAAAACAGAAATCCTCACTGCTGGACCAATAAGTAACATGATAACCAGAGAAAATTTTGCAGCTGTCAAGAATTTAATTTTACTTAGATCCACAATCAATGCCCATGGAAGCAGCAGTCAAGAAATCAACAACTTATTGTGTTGGGCAAATCTGCTGCAAAAGACCTCTTAAAAGTCTTAAAAAGAAAAGACATCACTTTGAGGACTAAGGTACACCTAACCCAAGCCATGGTATTTTCAGTCGACTCATAAGCTTGTGAAAGCTGGACAATGAGTAAGGAAGACTGAAGAAGAATTGACTTCTTTGAGTTATGGTGTTGGCAAAGAATATTGAATATACCATGGACTGCCAGAAGAACGAACAAGTCTGACTTGGAAAAAGTACAGACAGAGTGCTCCTTGGAAGTGAGGATGGTAAGAATTCCTCTCACGTAACTTGGGCACGTTATCAGGAGTGACCAGTACCTGGAGAAGGACATCATGCTTGGTAAAGCAGAGGGTCAGCAAAAAAGAGGAAGACCCTCAACGAGATGGATTGATACAGTGGCTGCAACATACATGATATAGCAATGATTGTGATTGCAGGCACCTGTCTAAAGTGGACAGCTGAAGAACAATGGCCCCTTTCTGAGACATCCCTGAAAGGCAATGGTAAAGGGAAATTTTCCTAGAGGCAGAACTTCAAGCAGTGCACCTGGTTGCTCATTTTGCCTGAAAGGAGAAATGGCCAGAGATAAGAGCCTTAGTGATTCAAAGGCTGTGGTTAATGATTTGGTTGGATGGTCAGAGACTCTGAGGGAGCATGATTGGAAAAGTGATGACAAGGTGGTCTTTGGAAGGAGTATGTGGATATACTTCTCTGAATGGGCAAAATATATGAAGATATTTGTGTTCTATGTGAATTCTCACCAAAAGGTGATCTCAGCAGAAGAGGATATTGATATTGATAATAAAGTGGGTACCAAAAAAAAAAAAAACCATTACCGTCGAGTCAATTCTGACTCATAGCTACCCTATGGGACAGAGTAGAACTGCCCCATAGGGCTTCCAAGGAACAGCTGGTGGATTTGGACTGTTAAGATTTTGGTTAGTGGCTGAGCTCTTAACCACTGCACCATCAGGGCTCCGATCAAGTGGATAGAATGACTCATTATATGGATATCAGTCAGCCTTTTCCCCCAGACACTTCTGTCATTGCCCAGTGGGCTAATGAACAAAGTAACCATGATGGCAGGGATGGAGGTTAAGCATGAGCTCAGCAACATCAATTTCCACTCATCATGGCTAAACTGGCTGCAGCCACTGCTGAGTGCCCAATCTGCCAACAGAAAAGGCCAATACTGAATCCCTAACATGGCATCACTCCCAGGATAACCAACCAGCTACTTGGTGGCATGTTTATTACATTGGACCACTTGCATTATGAAAGGGGCAGCATTTTGTTTTTACTGGAGTATATACTTACTGCAGAAATCCCTCCCAATGCTTCTGTCAAAACTATTATCTGTGGACTTACAAAATGTGTTTTATATTATCATGGTACTCCGCACAGTATTGCTTCTAATCAAGGAATTCATTTTACAGAAAATAAGGTAAATCTGTGGGCACGTATTCATGGACTTCACTGTTCTTGTTATGTTCTGCATCATCCTAAATTATGTTCTTATTATGTTCTGCATCATCCTAATGCAGCTGCTTTGAGAGAACAGTGTACTGACCTTTTGAAGACAAGTTTACACTACCAGCTAGCCGGCCATACCTTGCAGGGCTGCAGTACTGTCCTCCAGGATGTTGTATATACTCCAAATCAGCAGCCAGTATATGGTGCTATTCCTCCCATAGCCAAGATTTGTGAGACCAGAAATCTGGGGGTGGAAATGGAAGTCATTTTACTTACAATTGCCCCTAGTGATTCACTAGCAAATTTTTGCCTACCATCCCTTCAATCTTAGGCTCTTCTGGTCTAACCATTGCCGTTGAATAGATTCCAACTCATAGTGACCCTATAGGACAGATTACAACTGCCCCATAGGGTTTCCAAGGAGAGCCTGGCGAATTTGAACTGCCAACCTTTCAGTTAGCAGCAGCAGCTCTTAACCACTACACCACCGGTGTTTCTTCTGGTCTACAGGTCTTAATTCCAAAGGAAGGAATATCTCCCACCAGCAGACACAACAATTATTCTATTGAACTGGAAGTTGGAACTGTCACCTGGACACTTTGAGCTCCTCATGCCTCTGAGTCAACAGGCAAAGAAGAGGATTATAGTATACTGGCTAAAGTGATTTATATCTAATACCAAGGGGAAATCTGAGGTAAGGAACAGTATGTGAGGGTAAGGAAGCATACCTGGAATACAGGGGATTCCGTACGGCGTCTCTTAGTACTACCATTTCGTGTGGGGAATGTCAATGGAGAACTACAACAACCAAATTCAGGTAGGACCGCTAATGGCCAAAACTTTCTGGAATAAAGTTTTTTTTTTCTTTTGTTTTTTTTTATCCCACCAGGCAAAGAAAGAACCACAACCAGATGAAGTGCTTATATGGACAAAGGAAATATGGAATGGGTAGTGGAAAAATGTAGCTAATAATGCCAGCTATGACCACGTGACCAGTTACGGAAACAACGACTCTAATGGTTATGAGTATTTTTTCTTATATTGTCATGAATACTTGCATATATATTAACCAAATATTTTTGTTTTATTTTCTGTCTTATCCTCTTATCATATAACTTATGATGCATTAAAAATAGTTAACTTTATGTCACAGCCCTTAAGTTATAGGGTATCAAAGGATAAGAATGAACATCACTCAAGAACTTTTCATTCTCCTCTGGGTTAAGGGTTAGCATGTTTTCAATTGTATGTAGGATTAATTGTACCGTGTTAGGCAAAAGTATGACTTTGTTACTGCAAATTAAGTATGGTTTAAGGAGATGTTTATGGGTGTCAAGTTGACAAAGCATGTAACTTCATGGTCTTCTTTGTATGTCAATTTGGCTAGGCTATAGTCCTTAGTTACTCAGTCAGGCACTAATGTAAATTTTTCTGTGAAGGTATTTTCATAGATGTGGTTAAATTTGTAACCATTGACTTTAAATAAGGGAGATTATGCTATATTATCTGGGTGAGCATGATTCAAAAGGCCTTAAGAGCAGGGCTGAGGTTTCCCTGAGGAAAAAAGAAATTTTACCTGTGGACAGCAGCTTCAATCTGTGCCTAAGAGTTCTAGCCTGTCCTTCATGAAATCCTGCCTTAATGGATTTCTGACTTGCCTACCCAGCCCACACAATTGCTAAGACTATTCCTCACAAGGAATTTCTCAATACATATCTCATACTGGTTCTGATTATCTGGTGTACCCCTGCAAGCACAGTTCCTTACCTTACACCATACACAAAAATTAATTCAAAATGGATCACAGAAATGAATTTAAGACCTAAAAGTATAAAATTCTCACAACGTGAGAAAATATATGCAAATTATATGTTTGATTAGGGGTTAGTGTCCAGAATACGTAAAAAAAAAAGATAGAGAAGAAAAAAAAAACTCTTAAAATTCAACAATAAAAAATACTCAACAAAATGCTAGCAAACCAAATCTAAAAGCATATTAAAAGTGCTATACACCACGATCAAGTAGGATTTATTCCAGGAATGCAAGGGTGGTTCGACACTAGTAAATCAATCAGGGTAATACACCACATTCATAGGACAAAGGAAAGAACCACATGATCATCTCAGTCAACGCAGAAAACGCATTTGACAAGATTCAACATCTTTTCATGGTAAAAACGCTCAACAAGATATGAATAGAAATACCTCAGTATAATAAAGGGCATCTATGATTTTTTTTTTTTATGAATAACCTACAGCTGAAATCATACTCAATGGAGAAACTCTGAGAGCTTTTCTATTAAGATCAGTAACAAGACAGGGATGCCGATTCTCACTACTACTATTCAACATCATTCTGGAAGTCCTAGCCAGAGCAATTAAGCTAGAAAAAAATAAAAGGTATCCACATTGGGAAAGAGGAGATGAAACTATCCCTTTTCTCAGAGGACATGATTCTATACATAGAAAACTCCAAAGAATTCACAAGAAAGATATTACAACTAATAAATGAATTCAGCAAAATGACAGGATAAAAGGCCAACAACCAAAATTAGTCACATATGTATATATCAGTAACGTGCAAGAGGTAAAGAAAATTAAGGAACCATTTACAAAGGAGCCCTGGTGGTGAAGCAGTTAAGTGCACAGCTTCTAACTGAAAGGTCGGAGGTTCGAACCTACCATCAACTCTGTGGGAGAAAGATGTGGCAGCTTGCCTCCATAAAGATTTACAGCCTTGGAAAACCTATGGGGCAGTTTTACTCTGTCCTATAGGGTCACTATGAGTTGGAATTGACTTCAGAGCAGTGGGTTTTTGGGGTTTGCCATTTACAATATCATCCAAAAGAATAAACTACCTAGGGGTAAATTGAACCAGGAAAGTGAAAGACCTGTATACAGAAAATTTGAAAACATTGCTAAAAGAAACTAAAGAAGACCTAAATAAATGGAAGAACATTTTGTGTTTGTGGATCAGAAGGTTTTATATGTTAAGATGTCAATAATACAAGAAGAAATCAATAAATTCAATGCAACCCCCATCAAAATTCCATCAGCCTTCTATACAGAAATAGAAAAGACCATCCTCAAATGTATATGGAAGAACAAGGGACCATGAATAGCTAAAGCAATCTTAAAGAAGAATAAAGTAGAGGGACTCACAATTCCTGACTTCAAAATATACTGTAAAGCTACAGTAATTAAAACAGCCTGGTATCAGTATAATGATTTTTTTTTTTATGTTGCTGTTAGTTGCTGTCACTGTTTGAATTGGCTAGACCATGATTTTCAGTGGTTTGGTAGTTACATAAAGATGTAGTTTGGCAGTTATGTAATGATGTTAGTTGGTACTTATGTAATGATGTAGTCATCTCCATTTTGTGATCTTATGTATCCTCCATTTTATGTGTTGTAAATCCTATGAAGCAGGATTAGGGTAATATATATCTTAAGTACTTAAGTCACCACCCTACACCATCTTACTGAAATCACACCTTGCTTAAGCCACAGTTTTTATAAGAGATAAAAGCAGAGAGAAGCAAACAGAGAGAAAGGGACTTACTATCACCAAGAAAGAAGACTCAGGAGCACAGCGCATCCTTTGGACCCAGGTCCCTGCACTGAGAACCTCTTAGACCCAGGGGAAAGTTGATGCCAAGATACATGGAGATTTCCAAGGAAGGCCAGGACTGCAGGTGTTGACAGAAGACGAGGACTTCCTCCAGAGTGATAGAGAAAGCTTTCTCCTAGAGCCAGCACTCTGAATTCAGACTTCTAGCCTCCTAAACTATGAAAGAATAAATATCTGTATGTTAAAGCCACCCATTTATGGTATTTCTGTTATAGCAGCACTAGATAACTAAGATAGTTGCCATTGAGTTGATTCTGACTCATGGAGACTGCATGTGAGCAGAGTAGAACTGCTCCATAGGATTTTTAAGGAGATCAATGGAATAGAATTGAGAGCCCAGAAGTAAATCCATACATCTATGGTCAATTACATTTCAACAAGGGTGTCAAATTTATCCAATGGAAGTCTCTTCAATAAATGGCACTGGGAAAATTGGATTTCTACATGCAAAAGAATGAATCAGGAGCTATCCCTCACACCATACACAAAAAAATAATAAAAAAAAAAAATGGATCAAGGATCTCAATCTGAAAGCTAAAACTATAAAATTAGAAAACGTAGAGGTGAAGCTGTGGGACCTAGGTTTTTGTGATAGGCTATCAAATATAACAACGAAAGGATGAGTAGCAAAAGACAAAACAGATAAATGGGACTTCATAAAAATTAAATGCTTTTGTGCATCAAAGGACTTTACTTAAAAAGTAAAAAGACAACCTACATATTGGGGGGAAAAATTTGGGGAAATATGTATCCAATAAGGGTCTAATATCCAAAATTTATAAAATACTTTTGCAACTTAACAACAAAAAGGCAAACAATCTAATCAAAAAATGGGCAAAGGACTTGGACAGATATTTCACCAAAGAGGACATTCAAATGGCCAACAAACACATAAAAAGTTGCAAACCAAAACCACAATAAGATACCATCTCACCCCTATTAGAATGACAATGATCAAAAATCAGAAAACATTAGGTCTTGGCAAAGTTGTGGAGAAACAGGGACCCTTATCCATTACAGATGGGAATGTAAAGCGGTACAGCCACTGTGGAAAACAGTTTCACAATTCCTCCAAAATTTGAACATAGAACCCAGGAATTCCACTCTTAGGTATATACCCAAAAGACCTAAAAGCCGTGGCATAAACAGACACATGTACACCAATGTTCATTGAAGCACTATCCATAATAACCAAAGGTGAAAACAAATAAAATGGCTGTTAACTAATGAATGAATAAACAAAATGTATTATATACATACGGTGGAACAATAGTCAACTATAAAGAGAAATCAAGACCTAATGCATGCTACAACACAGATGAACCTAGAAAACATTATGCTGAGCCAAATTAGTCAGTGGCAAAAGGACAAATACTGTATGATCTCACTTATAAGAAATAAGCAAATATATAAACAAACAAACCTGTTACCCTCAAGTCAATTCTCACTCGTAGCTACCCCACAGGACAGAATACGACTGCCCCATAGGATTTCCAAGGCTGCAATCTTTATGGGAGCAGACTGCCAAGTCTTTCTCCCACAGAATGGCTGGTAGGCTCAAACCGCCAACCTTTTGGTTAGCAGCCAAGCACTTAACCACTGCACCACCAGGGCTCCTTAAGCAAATATATAAAAACCAAAAACCAAACCCAGTGCCATCAAGTCGATTCCGACTCATAGAGACCCTATAGGACAGAATAGAACTGCCCCACAGAGTTTCCAAGGAGCGCCTGGTGGATTCGAACTGCCAACCCTTCAGTTATCAGCCGTAGCACTTAACCGCTACGCCACCAGGGTTTAAGCAAATATATAGAAACCAAAAATCATTAGTGGTTAAAGGGAGTTTTTGCTTAGGGTGCATTGAATGTATGTTCCTGGTGGTGGAATAATTTGCAAAAAGGTAAAGAGAATGAGTAAGCAACTTGAACAATGTAATCAATATCACTGAATTGTCTATGTAGAAACTGTTGAATTGTTGTGTGTGTAATTGTATATATTTTCACCACAATGAAAAAAATGACAAAGAACCAAATTACAAAATGAACAGAAGTTTTAAATAGATATTTCTCCAAATAAGGTATCTAAAATGGTCAGTAAGCACACGAAAACATACCCAATTTCATTAATCATTAGGGAAATGCAAATCAAAACCACAATGAGATTACATTTCACACTGACTAGGATGACTAAAAACGGCAGACAAAAAAAAAGTATAAGTAAGGATATGGAGCAATTAGAACTATTATGCATTGCTAGTTGGAATGTAAAATGGTGCAGCCTTTTTGGAAAGCAATTTAGAATTTGCTCAAAATATTAAATAGTTACCATATGCCACATTAATTCCCTCTCTAGATATAAATCAAATGAAATAGAACATATGTCCACACAAAAATTTGTACATGAGTGTTCATAGCAGGATCATTCCTAATAGCAAAAAAAGTATAAATGACCCAAATGTTCATCAACAGAGAAACTGATGAAAAAATGTGTATTCATACAAGAAGATATTATTCAGGAATAAAAAGAAATGAAACACTGATAAGTGATACAACATGGATGAACACTGAAAACGTTATGCTAAATGAAATGTGCTGATTAGATAAATCTATACAGACAGAAAGTAGATTAGTCGTTGCCAGGAATTGAAGGGAGAGAGATATGAAGTAATTGCTGATGGGTACAGAATTTCTTTTGGGAGTGATAAAAATGCTCTAAAATTAGACAGTAGTGATGGTTGCACAGTTCTGTGAATATTCTAAAAACCACTGAATTGTACACTATAAAAGAGTGTATTTTATGGTATATGAATTATATCTCAATAAAAAAATAAATGTTATAAAACACAACTATAAAATAAGGCATTCTCAAAAATACTATAGATGAATCAAAGGAGTATAATAAAAACTGTTCAAGTAACTGTGAAGTAGCAAATAAAATGGAAACAAAGGAATAAAAAGAAGGAACAATGTACTAATGATAAAGTTACAAACATAAATCTTAACATATCAATGATTACATTAAATATAAATAATCTAAATACTCCAATGAAAAGAGAGAATGGCACTTTCGATAACAGAGCATGTAGAAAAAAAGATCAATAAGGAAACAAGAGGACTTGAATGACACTATAAACCAACTAGACCTAATAAACATAAACATATATAGAACACTCTACACAACAACAGCAAAATATACATTGTTCTCCAATGTACATGGATCATTACCCAAGATAAACAACATGTTAGGTGTAAAGAAAGTCTTAATAAATTCAAAAAGGTTGAAATCATACAAAGTATTTCCTCTGATAGCAATGGAGTAAAATTCCAAAAGAAAACTGGAAAATACAGAAATAAATGGAAATTAAACAACACACTATTAAACAACCAACGGGTAAAGGAAGAAATCAAAAGAGAAAGCAGAAAATACTTAGAGTCAAATGATAATGAAAGCACAACATATCAAAACTTAGTGAGATGAAGTGAAAGCAGTACTCTGAGGAAAATTCATAGCTGTAAAACACCTACATTAAAAAAGAACCATCACTATCTAACTTTACCACTTGAGAAATTAGAAAAAGAAGAGCAAACCTAATCTAAACCAACCAGAAGAAAAGAGATAGTAGAGATATATGAAATAGAAAACAGAAAAAAAAAAAAACAGAATGACTGAAACTAGAAGTTTTTTTTTGAAAGATCATTAAAATTGGCAAACCATTAGCTAGACTGACAAAGAAAAAAGAAAGAAGATGCAAATATTTGAAATCAGAAACAAAAGTGCAGACATTACAACCATACAGAAATAAAAATCATAGTAAGAAAATGCTGTGAACAACTGTTTGACAACAAAGTAGAAAATCTTGGTAAAATGAGCAAATTTCTAGAAACACATAAACTCCCTACATTGACTCAAGAAGAAATAGAAGATCTCAACACACCCATAACAAACGAAGAGACTGAGTCAGTAATAAAAACCTTCCAATAAAAAAAAGTCCTGGACCAGTTGGCTTCACTGGGGAATTTCACCAAACATTTTAAAAGTGATTCCAATCTTTTCCAAAAAAGGAAAAATTTTTTAACTCATTTTATGAGGCCAGTATTACTCTGACACCAAAGCCAGAAAAAGACAATGCATAAAAAGAAAACTACAGACCAATATCTCTTATGAATATATATGCAAATATACTCAACAAAATATTAGGGAAGTGAATCTAAAGCATATTAAAATGATTATACACCAAGATCAAGTGGGATTTATCCCAGGAAATGCAAGAGTGGTTGAACATTAAAAAAAACAATCAAGGTAAAACCAATCATTAACAGATTAAGGAAAAGACCCACATGACCATCTCAGTCGATACAGAGAAGATGTTTGACAAAATCCAACACTCTTTCGTCATAAAAACAGCCAACAATCAAGGAATAGTAGGGAAAATCATCTATCTGATAAAGGGCATTTATGAAAAATCCACAGTTAACATCATACTCAGTGCTGAAAGACTGAGAGCTTTCCCTCTTAATATCAGGAGCAAGACAAGGATGCCTCTTCTCACCACTGCTACTCAATATTGTACTAGAAGATCTAGCCAGAGCAATTAGGCAGGAAATAGAAATCATATGTATCAAATCATGAAGGCAGAAGAAAAACCATTCATTTTTGCAGATGATATGATCCCATATACAGAAGACCCCAAAGAATCCACAAGAAAGCCACTAAAGCCAATAAATTAATTCAGGAAAGTGTCAGGGTAGAAGGTCAACACACACACAAAAATCAGTCAAGTTTTTACACATCAGCAATGAGAAACCCGAAAAAGAAACTAAAGATACAATTTCATTTACAATAGCATCTAAAAGAACAGAATACTCAGGAATAAATTTAACCAAGGAAGTGAAACACATGTTCATTGAACACTATAAAATGTTACTGAAAGAAATTAAAGAAGACCTAAATAAATGGAAGGGCATTCCATGCGCACAGATCAGAAAACTTAACATTGTTATGATATCAATAATACCTAAAGCAATCTACAGATTCAATGCAATCCCAATCAAAATTACAGTGGCCTTCACATTATGCTAAGTGAAATTAGTCAGTTGCAAAAAGACAAATATTGTACAAGACCACTATTATAAGAACTCAAGAAATGGTTTAAACAGAGAAGAAAATATTGTTTAATGGTTACGAGAGGAGGGAGGGAGGAAAGGTGGGAGGGGGTATTCACTAATTAGATAGTAGATAAGAACTACTTTAGGTGACAGGAAAGACAACACACAATTCAGAGAGGTCAGCACAACTGGACTAAACCAAAAGCAAAGAAGTTTCCTGAATAAACTGAATGCTTCGAAGGCCAGTGTAGCAGGGGTGTGGATTTGGGGACCATGGTTTCAGGGGATATCTAAGTCAATTAGCATTATAAAATCTATTAAGAAAACCTTCTGCATCCCACTTTGGAGAGTGGCATCTGGGGTCTTAAACACTAGCAAGCGGCCATCTAAGATGCATCCATTGGTCTCAACCCACCTGGATCAAAGGAGAGTGAAGAGCACCACGGACACAAGGTAATTAGAAGCCCAAGAGACAGAAAGGACCACATGAACCAGAGACTACATCAACCTGAGACCAGAAGAGCTAGAAGGAGCCTGGCTACAACTGATGACTGCCCTGACAGGGAACACAACAGAGAATCCCTGAGGGAGGAGGAGAGCAGTGGGATGCAGACCCCAAATTCTCATAAAAAGACCAGACTTAATGGTCTGACTGAGACTAGAAGGACCCCGGTGGTCATGGCCCCCAGACCTTCTGTTGGCCCAGGACAGAAACCATTCCCAAAGCCAACTCTTCAGACATGGATTGCACTGGACAATGGGTTGGAGAGGGATGCTGGTGAGAAGTGAGCTCCTTGGATCAGGTGGGCACTTGAGAGTATGTTGGCATCTCCTCCCTGGAGGGGAGATGAGAGGGTAGAGGGGGTTAGAAGCTGATGAAATGGACGCGAAAAGAGAGAGTGGAGGGAGGGAGTGGGCAGTCTCATTAGGGGGAGAGCAATTGGGAGTATGTAGCAAGGTATATATAAGTTTTTGCGTGAGAGGCTGAATTGATTTGTAAACTTTCACTTAAAGCACAATAAAAATTAAAAAAAAATTACAGTGGACTTCTTTGCAGAAATGGAAAAGCCAATCCTCAAAGTTATATGGAATGACAGGGCACCTCATATAGCCAAAGCAATCTTGAAAAAGAACAAAGTAGGAAGACTCACACTTTCTGATCTCAAAACATATTATAAAACTACAACAAACAATACAGTCTGGCACCAGTATAATAATAGACATATGGACCAATGGGATAGGATTGAAAGCTTAGAAATAAACCTGTACATCTGTGGTCAATTGATTTTGGACAATGGTGTTAAGTCCACCCAATGGTGAAGAATAATCTCTTTAATAAATGATGCTGGACCACTGGTTTTCCACAGACAAAAGAATAAATCTGGACCTATACCTCACACCATATAAAAAAACTAACTCAAAATGGGTCAAAGAACTAAATATAAGAACCAAAACCATAACACTCTTAGAAGAAAACATAGCTTCAAGATAATGCTTCAGGACCTAGTTTGTAACAATGGATTTTTAAATATGACATGGAAAGCAAGAGCAGCAAAAGACAATATTTTGACTTGATCAAAATTAAAAACTTTTGCTCATCAAAGGACTGTATCAACAAAGTGAAGAGACAGCCTACAGACTGGGAGATATTTTTTGGAAACCGTATATCAGGTAAGAGTTTAATATCCAGAATATATAAAGAGCTCTTACAACTTAACAATAAAAAGATAATGCAATAAAAAAAATGGGCAGAGGACTTAAACAGACATTTCAGCAGAGGATATAAAATGACCAACAAGTACATAAAAAGATACTGAATGTCATAAGTCATTGGGGAAATGTGTATCAAAACCACAATGAGCTATCAATTCACACCCACTATGACTGAAAAAACAGGTATTGGAGAGGATGTGGAGAAATAGGAACCCCTCATCAATTGCTGGTGGAATTGTAAAAAGGGGCAGCTGCTGTAGAAAGTGGTTTGACGGTTCTACAAAACATTAAATGTAGATTTATCATATGATCCAGCAATTCCACTTCTAAGTATACATCTAACAGAATTGAAAGCAGAAACTCAGACACTTGTATACCAGTGTTCATTACAGCACTAGTCACAATAGACAAAAGGTGGAAACAGCCTAAATGTTCATCAACAGGTGAATGGATAAACAAAATGTGTATATACATATGATGGAATATTACTCAGCCATAAAGAGAAAGAATACAGTCACAAAAGGACAAATATTGTATTATCCCACTTACACGAATCACTAGAACAGGCAAGTGTACAGAGATGGAAGGTTTATTAGTGGTTACCAGGGAAGAGTGTGAGCGATGGGGAAAGGAGGACTCAATGCTTAAGGAACACTGAGCTTCTGACAAGGGTGATGGTAAAATCTGAGAACGGATAAGGGTGATGATTGAACAACAGGATGAAACTCATTAATATCGCCAAATTGTAAATTGTGAAGGTTGTTGAACTATCAATTTTTTACACATATATTTACAATTTAAAAAATGCAGATTGGAAAAAAAAGGACAGATTGACAAAGTATATAGAAAAACATTGCTAAATGTCTTAGTTTCATATTGCTGTTGTAACAAATTACTACAAATAGTGGCTTAAAACAACAATAAATTATTATCTTACAGTTCTAGAGGTCTAAAGTCTGACATGTATCTTACTGTTCTAAAATGATGTTGGCAGGGCTCTGTTCCTTTCTGGAGGCTCTAGGGGGAATTTCCATTTTCTTGCCTTTTGCAGCCACTGTAAATTGTCTGGAAACCCTGGTGGTGTAGTGGTTAAGTGCTACAGCTGCTAAACAAAGGGACGGCAGTTCAAATCTGCCAGGCACTCCTTGGAAACTCTATGGGGCAGTTCTACACTGTCCTATAGGGTCGCTATGAGTTGGAATCGACTCGACGGCACTGGGTTTGGTTTTTTGATTTTGTATAGATTGTCTGCATTCTTTAGATAATTCCTCCCTTCTATCTTCAAAGCCAGCAATGACCAGCCAAATTCTTCTCACACTGCCATCTCTCTGCTTCTCTCTCTCCTGCCTCTCTCTCCCATTTATAAGGACCCCTGTGATTATATTGGGTCCACCCAGATAATCCAGTATAACTGTAACTCTCCCTCCCCACCCCTGTCCACGTAAAGTAACATGTTTACAGGTTCTGGGGATTAGGACACGGACATCTTTGGTGGGGAGGGGGTGGTAGAAGGGGGAGGAGGCATTATTCTGCCTACTGCACCTAAATATATGTCATCTACAAGACATTCATTTTAATCATAGCACCATAGATAGGTTTTAAGAAAAAGGATGGAAATATATATACCACGCAAACATTGATCTAAAGAAAGCAGTAGTGGGTATTTTAATATTAAAAAAGTAGACTTCAGAGCAAACAAAATTACTAGGGACAAAAGGGATGTTATGATAAAATGATCAACCCACCAAGAAGACATTGTGATTTTAAATGTGTACAGATGGAAAAACAGAGCTTTAAAATAGAGGAATAAAAACTGACACAGTTGAAGGGGGAAATATACAAATCCACAATTATAGTTGGGGACCGCAACGCTTTCTGCAACTGACAGAATTACTAGACAAAAGTCTGCACAGATGTGGAGGAAATGAAAGTTATCTTGAAGCAACACGAACCAATTGAAATTTATAGAATACGCTATTCAACAAGAACAAAATACACATTTTTTTTCAATCCAACATTAAACATTTGCCAAGATAAACCATGTCTTGGCTCATAAAACAAATTGAAAAATTAAAAAAAAAAAACTGAAATCATACAGGATTTTTTCTCTCATCATAATGAAATCAAATTAGGAATCAAACTAATAATCAATAAAAAGCTACAAATCAAGCAAGAAGATACAAGTAACATCTGAACACTAAAGAATTAAATACACACCTGGTGGTGTAGTGGTTAAGAGCTTGGCTGCTAACCAAAAGGTCAGCAGCTCGAATCCACCAGGCATTCCTTGGAAACCCTATGGAGCAGTTCTACCCTGTCCTGTAGGGTTGCTATGCGATGGAATCAACTTGACGGCAATGGGTATGATTTTCTGGTTTTCTAATCAATCTATGAGTCAAAGAGGAAGTCTCAAGGGGAATAAAAACATACTTGGAACTGAAGGGAAATGAAAATACAGCACATCAAAATATGAGGGAGTATAGCTAAACAACTGCTTAGATGGGAAATAGAGAGCATTAAATGCCTTTATTAGAAATGAAGAAAGCCATGGTAGTCAAAACAGCCTGGTAAGGATGGCAATCACCACCCATTGCTCTGACAGGGATCACAATAGAGGGTCCCAGACAGAGGAGGACAAAAATGTAGAACAAACTCAAATTCACAAAAAAAGACCAGACTTACTGGTCTGACAGAGACTGGAGGAAGCCCCAAGACTCTGACCCCTAGACACCCTGCTGACTCAGAACTGAAGCCACTCCGGAAGTCCACCTTTCAGCCAAAGATTAGACAGGCTTGTAAAACAAACTGAGCCCTGGTGGCTAGAAATACCATATGATCCAGCAATCCCACTCCTAGGAATATATCCTAGAGAAAGAAGAGCCCTCACACAAATAGGCATATGCACGCCGATGTTCATTGTAGCATTATTCACAGTAGCAAAAAGATGGAAACAACCTAAGTGCCCATCAGCAGATGAATGAATAAACAAATTGTGGTACATACACACCGTGGAATACTATGCAACCATAAAAAAACAATGATGAATCTGAGAAACATCTCACAACATGGATGAATCTGGAGGGCATTATGCTGAGTGAAATAAGTCAATCATGAGAGGATAAATATTGTATGATACCACTACTATAAAAACCCATGAAATGGTTTACACACAGAAAATAACAATCTTTGATGCTCAGCAGGAAGGGGAAGGGTGGGGAGGCAAAACCACTGACTAGTTAGTAGACAAGTATTAATTTTGATGAAGGGAAAGATGACACACAATATAGGAAATATAGCAAAGTCAGCACAACTTGATCAAGGCAAAGTCATAGAAACTACCTAGACATAACCAAACACCTTGAGGGACTGATTTACTGGGGCTGAGGGCTGGGGACCATGGTCTTGGGAGATCTAGGTTAATTGGCATAAGATAGTTCATAAAGAAAATGTTCTACATCCTATTTTGGTGAGTAGCATTTGGGGTTTTAAAAGCTTGTAAGCAGCCATCCAAGGTACATCTGTTGGTCCCATCAAGCTTGGAGCAAAGGAGAATGAAGAAAACCAGAGACACAAAGAAAATATTAGTCCAAAGGACTAATGGACCACATGAACCACAGCCTCCACCAGCCTGAGCCCAGAAGAACTAGACGGTGCCTGGCTGTCACCATCCACCACTCTGACAGGGATCACAATAGAGGGTCCCAGACAGAGGATGACAAAAATGTAGAATAAACTCAAATTCACAAAAAAAGACCAGACTTACGGGTCTGACAGAGACTGGAGGAACCCCCGAGACTGACTCCTGGACACCCTGATAACTCAGAACTGAAGCCACTCCAGAAGTCCATCTTTCAGCCAAAGATTAGACAGGCTTATAAAACAAACCAAGCCGTGGTGACACAGTGGTTAAGAGCTTGGCTGCTAAGCAAAAGGTCAGCAGTTCGAATCCACCAGTTGCTCCTTGGAAACCCTATGGGGCAGTTCTACTCTGTCCCATAGGGTTGCTATAAGTCAGAATCAATTTGACAGCAATGGGTTTTCAGGTTTATAAAACAAACATAACGCACTAGGGTAATGCTTCTTAGTTCAATCAGGTATATGAGATCAAATGGGCAACACCTGCCCAAAAGCAAAGACAAGAAGGCAAGAAGGGACAGGAAAACTGGACAAATTGACACAGAGAACCCTGGGTGGAAAGGCAAAGAGGGAGAATTCTAACAATTTGTGCATAAATGTTTGAATGAGAAACTAATCTGCACTGTAAACGTTCACCTAAAACACAATAAAATTAAAAAAATAAGATTGAAGAAAACCAAAGACACAAGGGAAAGATTAGTCCAAAGAACTATGAACAAAAACTACCACAGCCTCCACCAGGTTGAAACAAGCACAACTAGATGGTGCCCTGCTACAACCACCAACTGCCCTGACAGGGATCACACAGAGGGCCCCAGACAGAGCTGGAGATAAATGTAGAATAAAATTCAAACTCACAAGAAAGGACCAGACTTACTGGTCTGATAGAAACTGGAGAAACCCCAGGAGTATGGCCCCCAGACACCCTTTTAACTCAGTATTGAGGTCACTCCTGAGGTTCACCCTTCAGCCAAAGATTAGACAGACCCATAAAACAAACCATAACACATGTAGCTCAACCATATATACTAGACTAAATGAGCACACCAGCCCAAGGGCAAGGATGAGAAGGCAGGAAGAACAGGAAAGCTGGACTAATGGAAATGGGGAGCCCAAGGTAGAGAAGGGGAGAGTGTTGACACTTTGGAGGTTAGCAATCAATGTCACAAAACAATATGTGTATTAATTGTTTAATGAGAAACTAATTTGCTCTGTAAACCTTCATCTAAAGCACAATAATAAAAGAAAAATAAACAAAATACATTTTTTAAACTTAAAGAAGAAATGAAAGGTATCAAATCAAACTACATATAAGCTTCCATCTTAAGGAACTAAAAAAACAGTTAAATAAACTTAAAGCAAACAGAAAGAATGAAATAACAAAAGTATAAATTAATCTTAGAAATAGAAAGAGCAATTAGAGATATCAAACCCAAAGCCAGTTCTTCGAAGAGATTGATAAAATTGATAAACCTCTCGCAGGTCCAACAAAGAAAAAAAAAAGAGAGAAGAGACAAATTAGCAGTATCAGGAATAAAAGAATAAAGGGAATACTATGAATAACTCTATGCATACAAATTTGACAATTTAGATGAAATGGATCAATTCCTTGAAAACCACAAACTACCAAACTCACACAAGATAAAATAGATAATAGTCCTACAATATTAAAGAAATTGCATTTATAGATTAAAAAAAAACTTCTGAAAAATAAATCTTCAGGCCCCAATGATTTCATGGACAAATTCTACCAAACATTTAATAAAGAAGTAACACAAATCCTATACAATCACCTCCAGAAATAGAAGAATAGGGAATATTTCCCAACTCATTTTATGAGACCAGCATTTCCCTAATGCCAAAACCAGAAAAAGATAATACAAAGAAACAAAAAATACAGATCAATATTTCTCCTGATATACATACAAAAATCCTCAACAAATACTATTAAATTGAAACCAGCAATATATAAAGAAGTATACAACATGTCCAAGTGGGAATCATTTTGCAAAGACAAGGCTGATTCAGTATTCTAAAATCAAACAATGTAATCCACCATATTAAGAAAAATCATGCTAACATGTCAACTAATACAGAAAAATCATTTAACAAAACCCAACAGCCATTCATTTGAAAAACTCTCAGCAAACTAGACATAAAGGAAAACCACCTCAACTTGATAAAGAACAACTCTAAAAAACCTATAGTTAGCATCATATTTAGTGGTGAAAGACTAAACGTTTTCCCTCTAAAATCCAGAACAAGGCAAAGATGTTCACTCTCATCGCTATTATTCAACATACGACTGGAATTTCTAGCCGGTACAATAGGAAAGGTAAGGACATAAAAAGATACACAGGTAGCAAAAGAATAAAACTATCCCTATTTGCAGATGACATGACTGTCCATGTAGAAAATATCAAAGAATTCTACAAAAAAAGAAAAAAAAAAACCCTCTTAGAACTAAGAAGTGAACTTACCAAGGTTGCAGGATACCAGGTCAAAACACAAAATCAATTGCATTTCTATGTGTTAGCAATGAATATGTGAAAACAAAAATTGAAATTGAGATATCATTTATAATAGCCACACCCCCAAAAAATAGACAAGGAATATTTTCGTATACATGTAGCTAAAATGTACAGGATCTGGGCCCTGAAAACTAAAAAAAAGTTGATGAATGAAATTGAAGACCTAAATAAATGAAGATATATAACATGTTCACTGATTGGAAAATTCGACATAGTAAATATGTCAATTCTCCACAAATTAACATCAAGGTTTAATGCAATTCCTATCAAAATTCCAGGAGGTAATTTTGTAGATACAGACAACCTTATTCTAAAATTTATGTGGAAAGGCAAAGGAACTAGAATAGCTAAAACAATTATGAAAAGGAAAAGTAAAGTTAGAGGAATCACTGTAACCAATGTTAAGAATTAGTATATGGGAGATGGGGACAAGATAGAGGAGTAGTCAGATGCTTCTGGTGTCCCTCTAAAAACAAAGACCTGAAAAAACAAGTGAATTGATTATGTATGACAATCTAGGAGCCCTGAACATTAAAGGCAAAGTTGAGGAATCAGACTGAGTAGCAAGGGGAGGGAGAGATGGTTCAGAAACAGTGAGGGGTTGCCGGACCTAACCCAGCAGGAACTGGCACCCCGCAGGCTGGATCCACTGGGGCAGCACAAGTCCAGGGCCAGCGAAGAGCAGCACTCTCAGCCTAAGATAAATACTTGTGTCTAAGCTACAGAATGGACCAAAAAACACTGCTTTGGGAAACTCTCTCCCATTTAACTGACCCCTGCCCGCTCTGCACCGGATCCCAAGCCAGCTTCAGTGATAATCGCTTTCCCTGGGCTGGAAGTAAGACCTGTTGTGTGCCCTGAGCCATCTTCCCAGCCTTGGAGAAAGAACAAATTAACGGCAGGAAAAAATAATCTGCCAGCTCCCCTAAGCTGGGAAGTCAGGCCAAAAACAGCTTTTTTTGTCTAAGCACAGGCATAAATTGTGCACTGACTTTGAATGTCTTTCACCCCTGCATAGACTAGTGTGGGCCCATTTCAACAGCAAGGCCCTCATTAGCACAGTACAACAGGGTATATACCTGAAGTCTAACTTCAACAGTTTCAGCTATATGGTGGAGAGCCCGGTTTGTGATATCTGACACCACTCTAACTAAAAAGCAGGATCCTCACCTACCCACATCAGGGACCTGAGGACTGGTGGCTTCACCCACACTGCCTAACCACACTCAAAAGAGGTCCAGGATAAGTGCTGCCTACCAGTCTCTACAGCCAATAACATTGGGTGCCCATAGTTGAGCTGCAAAACTCACCCACCTAGGAGCTGTAGGGAACAGTGATATACTTTCCTCACAGACACTCAGGGACAGCTGTCAGCCCCCTGCCTAGCTCAGTGCATGACCCCCTATTACAGCCAGATGCCTGTACCTACACCAGTCACCCCTGCTCACCTAAGACTGTAAGTGAGAACCTGCACCACACACTTGGTGACTGACTACCTGGACACCTGAGCTGAATCCATACAAGAAAAGTAAATGGACTCCTGGGTTCTTTTACCTAGTAACAGCTCTAACCACCTGGTGACAGGACGTTAGAGCTTCAAAAGTATCAATAATCTAGCTAGCTCACTCAAACAGCCTATTTGGGCATGTCAAAATGAAACAAAACAAGAAGCTAGGACACAGTTAAAAAAAAGGACACAGTTAGCAAATGTAAAATAAATAAATATAACTTGATGGCTTGGAGACAACAGTCAATATCAAATCACATAAAGAGGCAGACCACAATTGTATCAGCAAGCTCCCAAAACAAAGAATCAAGAAATTTTCCTGCTGAAGATAATTTCCTGGAATTATCAGAGGTAGAATAAAAAGATTAATATACAGAACTCTTCAAGAGACCAGGAAGACCAGGCAAAATGCAGAACAAGCCAAGGAACCCACAGACATAGCATTAGAGGAACTTAAGAAGATTAGAGAAGAGCATAATGACAAATGTAATAGACTGCAAGAAGTCATAGAGAGACAGAAAACAGAAATTCAGAAGATTAAAAATAAAATTTCAGAATTAGGCAACTCGATAGAAAGTCATAGGAGCAGAATTGAGGCAATGGAAGTCAGAATTAGTGAGACTGAAGGTAAGGTACTTACATGAACATATTTGAGGAAAAATCAGATAAAAGAATTGAAAAATATGAAGAAACCCTATGAATCATGTGGGGCTCCATCAAGAGAAATAACCTACAAGTGATTGGAGTACCGGAATGGGGGAGGAGGGACAACAGAAAACACAGGCAGAATTGTTGAAGATTTATTGGCAGAAAAGTTCCCTGATATTGTGAAAGAGAAGAAGATACCTATCTAAGAAGATCATCAAACCCCACACAAGGTAGATCCCAAAAGAAAGCCACCAAGACATAACATAATCAAACTTGACAAAACCAAAAATAAAGAGAGAAGTGTAAGAGTGGCTAGGGATGAATGAAAAGTCACCTAAGACTAAGCTTGGACTACTCAGCAGAAACAATGCAGGCAAGAGGGCAATACCAAAAACCAAAACCTGCTGCCGCAGAGCAGATTCCGACAATAGTGACCCTATGGGACAGAGTAGGACTGCCCATAGGGTTTCCAAGGAGCATCTGGTAGATT
This sequence comes from Elephas maximus indicus, assembly GCF_024166365.1. NCBI lineage: Eukaryota > Metazoa > Chordata > Mammalia > Proboscidea > Elephantidae > Elephas > Elephas maximus. Next base: position 88,445,556 of record NC_064846.1, read on the forward strand.
CAAACTGACAAACTTTTGATTAGGGGCCATAGCTCTTATCCACTACGCCACCAGGCAATGGGACAACACATATAAAGCCTTGAAGAAGAAAAATTGCCAGCAAAGAATTATATATCCAGCAAAACTGTCTCTCAAATATGAAGGCAAAATTAAGACATTTTCAGACAAACAGAAGTTTAGGGAATCTGCAAAAGCCAAACCAAAATTACAAGAAATACTAAAGGGAGTCGTCCGTTTACAAAATCAATAACATCAGATAACAACCCAAGGCTACAATACAGGACACAGCAACTAGATATCAACCCAGATAGGGAAATCACAAAAGTAAATCAAAGCTAAAATGCTCAAAACAGGGAAAGAGATGTCATTATGTAAAAGATGACAACATTAAATCAAAAAAGGGAATAAAAAAAGTAGTCATAGATCTTTCGTGAAGAGAGGAAGTCAAGCTGATATAAAGAAATAAAAGTTTGGTTTAAACTTAGAAAAATAGGGGCAAATATTAAGATAACCACAAAGAAAACTAACAATCCTACACATCAAAATAATAAAAAAAAGAAAAACATAAAGACTCAGCAAATACAAAAGCAACAGCAATGAAACAGAGGAAAAAACAATATATAAAGAAAAACTACTCAGCACAGAAAATTAAGTGGAAAAAAATTGTCAACAACACAAAAAAAAGACATCAAAATGGCAGCACTAAACTCATACTTATCAATAACTATGCTAAATATAAGTGGACTGAATGCACCAATAAAGAGGAAGAGAGAGGCAGAATAGATTTTTAAAAAATGATGCTTCTATACGCTGCCTACAAGAGACGCACCTTAGACTTAAAGGCGCAAACAAACTAAATCTCAAAGAATGGAAAAATATATATATATCAAGCAAACAACAATAAAAAAGGACCAGCAGTACAATATTAATTTCTGACAAAATAGATTTTAAAGTAAAATCTACCACAAAGAAAAAGGAAGGACAACTATATAATGATTAAAGGATCAATATACCAGGAGGATATAACCATACTAAATATTCATGAACCCAAAGACAGAGTGCCAAAATACATAAAACAAACCCTAACAGCACTGAAAAGAGGGATAGCTCCACAATAATAGTAGGAGACTTCAACACACCACTTTCAGTGAAGGACAGAACATCCAGAAAGAAGCTCAATAAAGTCATGGAAGATCTAAATGCCACAATAAATCAACTTGACCTCATAGATATATTCAGAACACTCTACCCAGCTGGAGCCAAGTAGACGTTCTTTTCCAATGCACATAGAACATTCTCCAGAATAGACCACATATTAGGCCGTAAAGCAAGCCTTAACAGAATCTAAACCATTGAAATATTATAAAGCATCTTTTCTGACCACAAAGCCATAAAAGTAGAAATTAATAACAGAAAAAGCAAGGAAAAAAATCAAACACATGTAAACTGAACAACATTTTGCTCAAAAGCTATCGGGTTGTAGAAGAAAGTAAAGACAGGATAAAGAAATACATAGAATCAAATGAGCATGAAAACACTTCCTACCAGAACGTTTGGGACACAGCAAAAGCAGTGCTCAGAGGTCAATTTATAGCAATAAATCCACACATCCAGAAAGAAGAAAGGGGAAAATCAAAGAATTATCCCTAGAACTCAATCAAATAGAAAAAAGAGCAGCAAAAGAAGCCCTTGGTCACCAGAAGAAAGCCAATAATAAAAATTACTGCAGAATTAAATGAAATAGAGAACAGAAAAAACAACTGAAAGAGTTAACAAGACCAAAAGCTGACTCTTTGAAAAGATCAGTAAAATCGATAAACCAATGGCCAAACTGACAAAAGAAAAACAGGAGACAAAGCAAATAATTTGAAGAAGAAATGAGATGGGCAATATCACAACAGACCAAACTGAAATTAAAAGAATCATAACAGAATACTCTATCAAATTTGAAAACCTAGAGGAAATGGACAAATCTCTAGAAACACACCACCTACCTAAACTAACACAGAGATAGAACAACTAAATAAACCTATTACAAAAGAAGAGATTGAAAAGGTAATTTAAAAACTCCCAACAACAACAACAACAAAAAGCATTGGCCACGATGGCTTCACTGGAGGATTCTACCAAACATTCAGAGAAGAGTTAACACCACTACTACTAAAGGTATTTCAGAGCATAGAAAAGGACGGAATACTCTCAAACTCATTCTATAAAGCCAGTATAGTGGTGTTACCAAAACCAGGTAAAGGTACCACAAAAAAAAAAGTTACAGACCAATATCCCTCATGAACATGGACACAAAAATCTGCAACAAAATTGTACCCAAAAGAATTCAACAACATTTCAAAAAAAAAGTAACAATTCACCATAACTAAGTGGGATTCATACAAGTTATGCAGGGTTGGTTTAACATTAGAGAAATGATCAATGTAATTCGTCACATAAATAAAAGACAAGAATCACATGAATCTTATCAATTGATGCAAAAAAGGCATTTGACAAAGTTGAACACCCATTCATGATAAAAACTCTCAGCAAAATAGGAATAGAAGGAAAAATCCTCAACATAATAAAGGGCATTTATACAAAGCCAACAGCCAACATCACCCTAAATGGAGAGACCCTGAAAGCATTCCCGTTGAGATCGGGAACCAGAAAAGGATGCCCTTTATCACCGCTTTTATTCAACATCGTGTTGGAGGTCCTAGCCAGAGCAATTAGTCTAGATAAAAAAATTAAGGGCATCCAGATTGGCAAGGAAGAAGTCAAAGTATCTCTATTTGCAGATGACATGATCTTATACACAGAAAACCCTAAGGAATCCTCAAGAAAACTACTGAAACTAATAGAAGAATTCAGCAGAGTATCGGGATACAAGATAAACATACAAAAATCAGTTGGATTCCTCTACACCAACAAAAAGAACATTGAAGAGGAAATCACCAAATCAATGCCATTTACAGTAGCCCTCAAGAAGATAAAATACTTAGGAATAAATCTTACCAGATACATAAAAGACCTTTACAAAGAAAACTACAAGACACTACTGCAAGACACCAAAAGAGACCTACATAAGCGGAAAAACATACCTTGCTCATGGATAGGAAGGTCCTACATTGTGAAAACGCCTATTCTACAAAAAGCAGTTTATAGATAAAATGCAATCCAGATCCAAATTCCAATGTCATTTTTTAATGAGATGGAAATATAAATATAAATCACCAACTTTATATGGAAAGGGAAGAAGCCCCAGATAAGTAAAGCATTACTACAGAAGAACAAAGTGGGCGGCCTCACACTACCCAATTTAAGAACCTATTATACAGCCACGGTAGTCAAAACACCTTGATACTTGTACAACAACAGATACATAGACCAATGGAATAGAATTGAGTATCCAGACATAAAATCATCCACCTATGAGCAGCTGATATTTAAAAAAAGTGCAGTCTGTTAAATTGGGAAAAGAAAGTCTCTTTAACAAATGGTGCTGGTATTACTGGATATCCATCTGCAAGAAAATGAAACAAGACCCATACCTCACACCATGCACAAAAACTAACTCAAAATGGATCAAAGACCTAACTATAGAATCTAAAACAATAAAGATAATGGAAGAAAATTAGGGACATTGCTAGGACTCCTTATATATGAACAGTATACAAAAGGTTTAGTAACAGTGTACAAACACCAGAAGAGAAACTAAGATAACTGGGAGCTCCTGAAAATCAAACATCCAAAGACATCACCAAAAGAGTAAAAAAAACTACCTACAGACTGGGAAAAAAAAATTGGCTGTGACAAATCTGATCAGCATCTAATCTCTAAAATCTACAAGATACTGCAAAACCTCAACAACAAAAAAACAAATAACCAAATTAAAAAATGGGCAAAGAATATGAACAGGCACTTCACCAAAGAAGACATTCAGGCGGCTAACAGATACATGAGGAAATACTCATGATCATTAGCCATTAGAGAAATGCAAATCAGAACTGAAATGAGATACCATTTCACCCCAAGCCTGGCATTAATCCAAAAAACACAAAATAATAAATGTTGGAGAGGTTGTGGAGAGACTGGAATGTAAAATGGTACAACCACTTTGGAAATCAATTTGGTGCTTCCTTAGAAAGCTAGAAGTAGAACTACCATACGATCCAGCAATCCCACTCCTTGGAATATATCCTAGAGAAATAAGAGCCCTCACACAAACAGACTTATGCACACCCATGTTCATTTTAGCACTGTTTACAATAGCAAAAAAAAAAGGAAATAACCAAGGTGCCAATCCACAGATGAATGGATAAACAAATTATGGTATATTCACACAATGAAATACTACACAATGATAGAGAACAACAATGAATCTGTGAAACATCTCATAACATGGAGAAATGTGGAAGGCATTATGCTAAGTGAAATTAGGCAGTTGCTAAAGGACAAATATTATATGAGACCACTATTATAAGAACTCAAGAAAGGGTTGAAATATAGAAGAAAACATTTTTTGATGGTTACGAGGGTGTGGAGGGAGGGAGAGGGATATTCACCAATTAGATAGTAGACAAGAATTATTTCAGGTGAAGGGAAGGAGAACACACACTACAGGGGAAATCATCACAAATGGACTAAACCAAAAGCTAAGAATTTTCCTGAATATAAGCAAACACTTCAAGTGACAGAGAAGCAGGGGCAGGGGCCTGGGGACCATGGACATCTAGGTCAATTAGCATAACAAACTGTACTAAGAAAATATTCTGCATCCCACTTTCGTGAGTGGTGTCTGGGGTCTTAAAAGCTAGCAAGCAGCTGTCTAAACCCAGTGAAAAAATGGCAGCTGTGTAGGATGCATCAATTGGTCTCAACTCACCTGGAGCAAAGGAGAATGAAGAACACCAAAGGCACAAGGAAAATATGAGCCCAAGAGACAGAAAGGGCCACATAAGCCAGAGACTCCATCAGCCTGAGACCAGAAGAACTTGACGATGGCTGGCTACCACCAAGACTGCCTTGACGGTGAACACAACAGAGAATTCCTGACAGAGCAGGAAAAAAGTGAGATGCAGACCCCGAATTCTAGTAAAAAGATCAGACTGAATGGTTTGACTGAGGCTGGAGGGACCCTAGAGGTCATGGTCCCAGGACTTTCTGTTAGCTCACAACTAAAATCATTCCCGAAGCCAACTCTTCAGACAAAGATTAGACTGGACTAAAAGACATAAAATGATACTGGTGAGGACGTGCTTCTTAGCTCAAGAAGACACATGGGACTATGTGGGCAGCTGCTGTCTGGAGTAAGATGAGAAGGCAGAGGGGGCCAGGAGCTGGTTGAATGGACACAGAAAATACAGAGTGGAGAGAAGGAGTGTGCTGTCACATTGCAGGGAGAGCAATTAGGGTCACATAACATTGTGTGTATAAGAATTTCTATGAGAAAGTAACTTAAACTGTAAACTTTCACTTAAAGCCCAATAAAATATATATATATAAATATTAAAAAGAAAATAGGAAAAAAATTAGTACAGGACTACTGTAACCAAGATAATACGGTATCAGTAAAGGATTAAACACATAGATCAGTGAAATACAAAAGAAAATTAAGAAATAGATTAACATACAATTATAGTGAACTGATTTTTTACAAAGGTGCAAATTCAATTCAATGAAGAATAGCCTCTCAACAAGTGGTATTTGAATAATTAAATACTCATAAACAAACAAAAGCTAATTTTGACCTAAAGCTCATATATTATGCAAAACATAACACAAAATGGATTATATATCTAATTATAATGAGACTGGTGGCACACCCTCCATCTTGAACAGGCAAGAAATTGTGCCTGTCATGTTAAGTGATACAGGAACTAACTCCCTATTTTTAGTTATCTCCTTATTATGTTTCCTATTTCCACCTCGGTTGAGAAAAACAAGAGCCTGGAGTTGCAGGACCAGTTAAAACTGGCAAGAACCAGATCTGGCCCACCTGACATGAGCAGTACTAGCAATTGTGTCCTTTGGATGACCTATTGATGTCAGAGGCTGAAAATCACACCCCTGTCTACCCCCAGACTCTGGCAAAAAACCATCTTTGTGGTGCCCCTTCCAGACTGAACAGGCCCAGACCACTCGCCCTCACCAAGCCTTTTCCGGCCAAGCCAATCAGGCTTACCACACTTTAAGGCATTTCTGAAGACACCAGACCCAATTTGCTTCACCCATATAAACCTCCTGAGTCATCGTTCGGAGAGCCACCTTGGCAGCAGGAGTTCTGGTGTGCTCCTTTACTTGGCCAACTAAATAAAGCTTCTTCTTTCGCTTTCACCTGCTTCAGGTCTCTGCAGCCATGCCAAGCTAGACCTGGACCAGTCCAGTTACAGTAAAACTATTAAATTTTTGATGAAATAGGAGAAAATCTTTAGGACCTAGGATTTCGTAAAATGTTCTTAGACATGACACCAAAAGAATGATCCAGAAAAAAAAAAAATCAATGAGTTGGACTTTATCAAAATTTTTTTAAAAATTGCTCTGTGAAAGATCCCATTAAGAGGAAGAAAAGACAAGCCATAGACTTGGAGAAACTGTTTGCAAACCACACACCTAACAAAGAATTTTTATCTAAAATGTATAAAGAGCTCATAGAACTCAACAGTAAGAAAAGAATCTAATTAGAGAATGGGGAAAGGATGTAAACAGACATTTTTCTGAAGATGATCTACATATCAAATAAGCAAATGCAAAGATGTTCAACATCACTAGCCATTAGGGAAGTGTGATTTAAAACCATGATAAACCTATTAGAATGTCTAAAATAAAAAGTACTGACAACAGCAAGGGCTGACTAGTATGCAGAACAACTGCATCTATCTCCTACATTGGTGTTAGAAATGTTAAGTGGTACAAACACTCTAGAAATCAGTTGGTCAGTTTTTTACAAAATTAAACATATAATCTAGAAATTCCACTCTAGGTAGATACCCAAGAGAAATAAAAATGTATGTCCACAAAAAATGTGAATGTGGATGTTCATAGCAATTTTATTCATAATAGACAAAAAATGGAAACAATCCAAATGTCCTTCAGTGGATGAATGAATAAACTATACATTCATCTATTCAATGGAATAGTATAGATGGTACATCTACACAAGGGAACAGTACTCAGCAATAAAAATGAACTATTGATACAGAGGCAATAACTTGCATAGTTCTCAAGGCCATTACACTGAGTGGAAAAAAAATTCAAAGAGTTTACATACTGTTTGATTCCATTTATACAACATTGTAAAAATGGTAAAATTATAGATATAGGGAACATAACGCTTGTTGACCAGGGCATTAGGGATGGGAGGAAGGTGTGACTAAACAGGCATAGAACAAGGGAATTTTTTTTTTTTATGATGATAGAACAGTTCTGAGCCTTTATTGTGCTAGTGATTAGATAAATATATGTGATAAAATTTTATGGAACTATATATACACATGAACGCACACAAATGAGTACATGCAAGTATTGGTAAAATCTAAATAAGGTCTGTACCCTAGTTAATAGTATTATACCAATGTCAGTTTTCTGGTTTCAATAATCTACTATAGTTTGTAAGATCTTATTGTTGGGAGAAGCTGGTGAAGACTACAGGGGAATGTGTACTATTTTTGTAACTTCTCATGCTTCTATAATTATTTCAAAATAAAAAGTTAAAAAAAATGACTTCCTCATGAGATGCACTGAAGCAAAATTGTCTCACTCAATGAGGAAACCAATCAGAAAGGATTTATCTCAGGTTTATCACATATAACATATAACATAAAGTTGGAGGAAACCATTCTATGATCTACCATTCTATGATCATTTTCCATGCTTGTTATGAGTGTTAATCCACAATTAAGAAATACTTTTTTTGCTTTGGTTTTGTTGGACATACATATAACTTCAGAGGCCTCTCTGGAAAAACATACGTTCATTGAACTGAAGCTCACATCAGAGCCAAGTCCCAGGCGAGACGCTTAGGAAGTTTGATTTTAAGTCCAAGCCAACTCTGTACTCTCTGACTTGCTCACAGGGATGGAGCAGCATTGCTCCAATGTAAAGCCAGCAAGGAAAAGCTGACCCTATGGTTGATTCTGCTCACTGTCTGGGCAGTAGGCTGTTGACTGATATGGAACATATACAATAAAAACACATTTTTAGTTAATAAATAGGCAAAAGTGTGAAGTCAGCAAAGTTCCCTTTTCACTCATTACCCCATAACCAAAAAAAACCAAACTGGTTGCCATCGAGTCGATTCGGACTCATAGCGACCCTAATAAGACAGAGTAAAACTGCCCCATAGGGTTTCCAAGGAGTGCCTGGTGGATTTAAACTGCTGACCTTTTGGTCAGCAGCTATGCTCTTAACCACTAAGCCACCAGGTTTTCCATTACCCCATAAAGTTCCCCCCTCCCTTTTTTTCCCCATTATCCTCTTTTCAATCACCCAGTACCTTCTAAAGCATCAGCCTTCCTTGTTGGAGAAAAAAATAGCAACTGGCTGATAAATCTGGATCATAAACTCATTCACTGAATTGTAATTAGCTTAATCATTCACCACTCCCAGGAAATTTGTATATTAAGAAATGGAAACTTAGAGAGGCAGTAAGTAAACTGGGAATAGATAACTAATACAGTAGAGAGATTTCTGGCCTGGAGGCAGACATGCAGGCAGGACTAGGAGACACATCAAGTTGGGAATGCCTCTTCCAGTCTCAAAATAATACATTTTAAGAAGTTGCCAATTTTTAAGTCTAATTCTAGTAGTGTCTTATCATTTAATATCCCCAGAAACTACAGGCAGTATTACTTCCCAAGTTTCAGCAATAATTTTGACCAAGTGGAAAAATGTCTGGAGCTCTAGTAAATAATATCTTTCTCAGCCTTCTAGGATGCCCACATTCACCGTTGCAGAAAGCAAGACTTCCCCACAGAATTAGCCAACAGTAACCTCTCCCTTTCCTAGAGCTCTACAGTTTTGCAAAAGCCTAGCCTCTACTAAGCACCAGCCTTGGGGTAAACTTTGTTCCTAGGGAAACAGAGACAATTCATTTCTCCCCCAGGGCAGGTTGAATAACTTTCCTTCTCCTCAACCAATTTGCTTGCTGGGTGGCGGAGGGAGAGCAGATTGGGAATAAAAACTCAGTCCAGAGCTTTTAAGTCTGCTGGGAAGGTCCTTTGGTCAGAGTCCCTCCAAAATGCAATTTGGAGGGAAAGTCAATACAAGGAGCACTGCTGACCTCAGCTCTTCTGGAAGTTCCCAGATCCCTGCAGCTGCTTAGCCAGACTAGGTTTCACACACTATGCCAAGTCCAAGTCACTTTGGAACGGATTTTGATGGAGGAAAAAAACCCACCCATACTTGTGGTCGGAGATTAGGGAGAACTGCTTTCCATATTCAACGTTATGATGTGACTTGGCAACCATAATATGAAGATAGTGCCATCCTGTGAGTCATGCTCATGCTGTCTACAGCTGTTAGTTACATTTTGTTTCTGGAAGGAAAACACAAAAAAACAAAAAAAGCTAGTAATACAGTAAAGTCTTTATCCTGTTATTTCATTATAAAAATCGTGAGGCATGTTTTACTAAAAGGGAATTTAGTACCTTCGACTCTTTAACTGAAAGAATCCAGTACATACAAAATATACTTATTTTCTCATTTCATGGGAAAGTAGTCGTATGAGTAAGTTTCACTGATACCCTAGCATGACTTCCACTAACTTCTTTAGGATTGTATATAACTTTACATACCCTGAAAAAGCTTGCATACTTAAAAATCAAGCTCCAAGTGTGAAACTAGAAGAACTTAAAAAAAAACTGTTATTTCATTATTTCAAGTAAATAAAATGGAAGGAATCCTAACAAAGGCAGTTGGAGCCCCTTGCAAAAATGTTTCCCATGCTCTCAAATTAAAAATACATTCAAATAAATATTCTTCGTAAACTGAGAATCAGCTCCTCTGAGATTTGACAGCTGTGCTAACTTCTAGGGCTTGATGAAAATCCTCATGCTATTTGAAGTCCTCATGTCCCACCCTAGAATGAACACAAGAAAAATGTTCCAAACCAAGGAAACATGTCAAGCCTCATCTTTTTAAAAGATGTCATGTAGGAATTTAAATGTACTTATCATTTGAGCGCACCTTAATTTGGTAGACATACACACTGAATTTAAAATTTTAAGCCCCACCCCACCCCACCCTCTGGTTCATGCTGAAAGAAATGTGTTTAATCAACCACAATCTTAATTTTAACATAAAATTCTCAGGAGCAGTGTTTAATATAAGTCTGGACTTGTGGTCTCTGTCAGTGGCATATCAAATTGTACAAAAAGGAGCTTTCTATCTAGACAGCCATATTTCCTTACACAAATCATGCAGCCGTTTCAGTGAACATGTTAACGACTTACAAATAGATATTACCTCACTGGAGCCTCCATTCTTCATAACAATACATCCCCCAAAAGGTAAGATATTAGCAGAGTCAGGGCAACATTTTCAATGGAAGCTGCAGAAATTTACACTGTTGTTTTCAGTTCAGAGATTTTTAAGTTTTCAACGTATGAAAAGAAAGCCAAGAGCCTTACCCTTTCTACCCAGATATCCTGTAGAGAACTGCAGGCTTGTTCAGCTATGAGAGGAAGTAACTTAGTTTATTCAGCAAAACAGGAAAAAAAAAAAAAAACAAAATCGTTTCCTTCTAATGGGAGGTAGAACTGTACGTCAGCATCACTCAGTTATTTAGGAAAGCATTACCCCCAGAGAATACTGTGGGCAAAAAAAATTCAAATTTTGGTTTTGATAAATTCAGAGTTTCCATGATTTGTACACTTCTTTAGTACGGAACAGAGTATTTGACTTTAATTTGCCACGTATTACAGTAGTTTTTCAGTCTATTCTGAAAGTTTAAAGTGTGGGTTATGCAAATACTCAGTATAACTAATAGAATTTTATTTTGTCATTTAAAAATGAGTTATAATGCACTTAAAATGCTAACCATTTTTAATGGAGAGCAATAAATAATGCTTTTTACACTGATTCCTTATTGTCTAACTATAGTGCTTTATTTCTTACCATGATTTCTTCCTAGTTTATAGTTTTGCAAGGCATCCACTTCTTGAAGGGATTCATTTGTACTTTTTTTCAGGCCACCAGGAGGCTATTTTTAGCTTGCTAAACTTACAGAAGATACTATACTTCCAGACATCATTATAGCTGTTAAAAATACTCAAAGCTCAAATAAACTCAAACTTAACATTTATTCTGAACAGTTATTCTATATGATTTCAGAAAAAGAAAATGGCTAGAGGTAAGTGAGGCACTATGAGGTTTATAAAGAGAAGAGATGGAAGAAACATAGAAGATCAACCACTGGGTAACCTTTTGTTGTTGTTGTTGAGAATATACACAGCAAAGCATACCCTAATTCAATACCCTAATTCTACACGTACAATTCAGTGACATTGATTACATTCTTTGAGTTGTGCAAACATTGTTCTCCTTTTCTGAGTTGTTCTGTTACTGGGTGGAAACCCCAGATTCTTACTCAGAGTGACTCGTATTGGCCAATGAACAAGAGATCGAGGTGGGAGAACAGGAAAGGCACTTTATTTCCTTGTACAAGTCAAAGCTGTTGCTGCCAAGACTGCTTGCCAAGGGCTGGCAGGCAAGTTAGTTTTAAGGGGGTTTACAAGTAGGGAGTTCATACAAGCTACATCATCAACATTCTTAATTATACTACGCAGGCACAGTGGGGTTTACATATAACCTCCAAGCAAAAAAAAAAAATAGCAGCATTCAAATGCAAAGCTAGGGTGGGGGATCCCAGCTGTTAGAAATAATTTTTCAATACAACACTGTAGAAGAGGAAGTCAAGTAAAGAATACAGCACTGTGGGGGCTCTGTCTCACTCCCCTCATTTCTTTTTGGATGTAGGTCATTCAAGACCAGTGTCCATTTTGAACTACAGCCTGGCTTGGAATTGTTCGGCATATTTTCGGGGAGGGGAAAATATTGGACCTAGGCCTTTCATTGTGATTACTGACCTCTTTTTTATTAAAAGAGTGGCTTTTATGCCCCATTTATGTGAATGTCCCTAAAAGATTCTTTTTTTTTTTCCAGATTGTCTTAGCTATTGTCTTTATAACCTCAGAGCCCAGTCGATGTGTCTTTATGAGTCTTTGTGAGTCCAGTTCCAGCTGGGTCATATTTTTTTATGCTCAAGGATAGAGAATAATGGCTCCAATATTATCTCTTAAATTATTCTTTTCTTTTGATCGGAGATTGGAGATATTAATACCTGGGCTTAATCTACCCCTTAGATGATGACCATGGCAGGCTCTTTAAACTGACAGTGCTGGTTTTCCACCAGATACCATCTGGTTTTTTACCAGGATCTCAGGTTAAGAGCAAGGATCCCGTCAATCACATTGCTGGAGTGAGCAGACTCAAGGTACGTCAACATTTTAGCCTGAGGCTTTTTTTAAGTGTGTAAGACAATTGAAGGTAAGTTTTATTATGCCTAATACTATCCGGATGTAGATTAAGAACATTACTATTCCTTGCGGTAGTAATCTAGCCCATGTAAATAAATCTGTTTTTTGTAAGGGTGTTATAGTGTGTAAGCAAGTAGCTTGCTGTCTAATACTATGTATATCCTGTTATACGTTTCCTGTGTTATTTATCCAAATGCAACAAGAGGTGTTTGCTACAGAACAGACTATACTTTCTTGGGCTAATACAAAAACCTAAGGCTATTTTGCTATCTCATGTCACATTGGCTAATGAGGTCAGAGATTACTGTTGTGTTTTTATCTCATTAGCAACATCATCTGTAATTTGTCTCATAATGACTGACAAATTTTTAAAAGATTTTTCTAATTCATCTATACCATAACTAGGAATTTAAGCTATCAACCAAACCCTGAGTGTTGGACCAATGGGTTTCTTTCTGACTCTTGTTTTATAATGCGTAAAGATTTAACATTACCTTTCAATATTTACTAGCATCATTACTATGAATATCTAAAGGTGATCTTAAAGTTTCAGAGTGTGTTGCTCCTGTATTCACTAGGAATCTAAACAAGAGATTGCCCATGTAAACTGTCAGTTGGAAAGGGTTAGAGGAAACCGCAGGTATAGAAAAATTCACATGTGATGACTAGATTTTCATTAGAGAGTACATGATTAACAAGCCAATATAGGATGGACCTCACCTGTTGGACATCTTCAGTTAATCAATTCAACACATACTAAGTATGCCCCTCCATGGTTTACCTATTAACAGTCATAGGCCACTTTTTCAGAAGCAGAAGAATCACAAAGTTGTTTTTAGGAGAGAAGAGCTTTTAATTTAAGAGTTTAAAATATCTAAACTCATTAGTTAAATAATTTAGGAGAAATTGAGACAGATAGGGTTAACTGTGCCAGCAGCTGAACAAAAGAGGTGTTAAAAGATTACTGTCTAGAAGTTGGGTAAACAGGAACCCACCCTGTCAACATGAGATAAAATTGAAACAACCCATGAGTTACTATCTCCTTCTTAGTGTTTTTCTAGTCTCCTCCTCCTTTACAGGCTCTGCATGCACAGAAGAACAAAGTGTGACCAACAAAGTGTGACCACTGTTTAACCTTCCTTAGCCCTCTGAAGATGGAGATGTAGTGCTGAAGATCAAGTGTGCTTGGGCTATATCCCATAATATGTGATGCCAAGGGCTGCCGAGAAGACTCCATCTTGAATATCAGCAGGTTCCATCTTAGATTCCAGATGTATGTGCAACCTAATTAGCATACACTGCCATCCTGAGGAGTACCCGCCCCTTGAAAGAAGTCCACTAAATATTCATTACTCTATTGTCTCCACCTAACCCATATAAGCCCTAGCCTTGCTTTCCTTTTTGAGTCAGTCTTTTGGAGAGGCTTACATACCCGCTGACTCCTTTTGCTTGACTCAAGCAAAATAAAGCTTGCTGAAAAGAAAGTTTGTCTTTCACGTGTATTCTTGCTTGGGAAAAGACAAGGGCCCTTTGTGTCAGATTGGCAATTGGTAACAAAAGGAAAATGTTTTCTTATATTCAGAAAGTAGGACCATAAAACATCAGCAATATTGTCACATAAAACCCATAGTTTTCTTTTGTTTACTCAGTCTTATGTAGTTAATTTCTGTTTTATGTGATTCTGGATCAGCCACAGTCTGTGAACCCGTAAGCTTCTGCATAGGAGTTCTGGAAATTTTATTCAGTCTAGTCACAGTCTTTTTCGCAAGTACAATATAGTCTATTTTTCTCGTTGAGATATTTTGGTCAAACATTTTCAGCAAATCAGTAAAGTAAAAGCTTATTTGCAGATGACAAAATTTAATGACTATGATTAACTTAAAGAATAATACTCTTACAGTGAAAGACCTGATAGAAGTTAATTACAAGCATAAAGGCCAAATAAAATCAGTTAAAAAAAAAACTTTGGATAAAAGTATCTCTAAATATAACCATTAACCATATTTTTAAAGAGCTGCAGATATAATACATAATAATCTTGGGACATAATGCCAGGATATGCCAAGTCAGGATATACCAAGAGTATACCAAGATTATCAAATCTTTAAATACCTGAGTAGTAATAAAAGAAAACTTTATAGGTAAATGATGTGAATTCCCAATCAAACCACTGGTTTTGAGAAAGTTGTGACCATGTTAGCAATTAAGAAATAATAATAAAATTATGGCATAATATTATGCATTTGCTATCTAATATTAGGCAAAAACACGTGAGGAAATATTAACTTATAAGTTTTAACCCAAAGAGAATCAGGCGTTCCTCTTGATTTTGACAACACATTCCATGTAATTTATTTAAAAAAAAAAAATTTTAGCACTTTTTTTTATAAAAGTTATTTGTGGCTGTCCATGAAGTTTCAGAGCTGTCAGAAGCCTATTATCAGTTACTGTGAAATAATATTTAGGTTGTTTAACAAAAGATCTGAAAGTAAAACTTAGCTTTTTTTTTTTTTTTTCTAAAAGCCATGTGGCTTGGTTTTTGACTCAGGAATCTTATTATTATGAGTGGCCAAACCTTCGCCTTCAAGGCAGGTTACACAAAGAATAAATTAACCCTTTAACTCAGAAATCAAAGAAAATTCTGTTACTTTAACAGCAAGAAACCCAATTTTTTTGTTTCATATTTTATTTAATGTTAAAGCTCTTAAAAATCTCATAAATTAGACCATTAGACTTTAGTCAGATAAAATTTGCAACCATATTGAATAAATTTCTTTCTAATAAATCTCTTAAACATTGTCTTTGTTGGGTATCTCTTATAGTACATTATTTAAATGGCAAAGATGAACACACTCATTAGCAGATTTAATATATATTTTTTTTATATGTATATATATATATCCTTTCTCTTGTGGCATAAAAAGCAAAAGTATATAAGCTTAAATTATGACCAATATCTATTAGTTCAATTTGACATAGTAAGTTACCTAAAAGGTCTTAGAGATTATTTTAAGCCTGTATATCATAAAACATAACTGTTGTTGAAAGATCTTAGAGATTATTTTAAGCCTGTATATCATAAAACATAACTGTTGTTGAAAGAAAGTCTGTTTAAACATTCCATGTTTTCATTCAACTTTTACTGTTTCTCATATTTTCTCAATCTAATTTTAGCCCTTAAAGATTTTATCAACTGGCTTTGGACTTCACAAAGTCTCTGCCCAGCTGACCAATTCGTTGATATGGATATAACCTTAAGTGCCTGGGTAGGGTTGGAAACATTTTTCTAGGCCATTTCAGGTGTCTCATTTTGATTTCTATTTTTCTGGCCTCTTAAAGTTCTGCTACAATAGAGATAACGTTTACAGTTCTTTTATGATTGGGATCCACCCAAATTCTGATAACTATAGTAAGCTTCCTGAAGCTATATGACCTTGGAGGCTTGCTGTTGTCCCACCCTTCCTATTTTTGACTCAGGGTAGAAGACAAGATAAGGCTATTCTGATTCATTTACATGTGTTTAAATTGATCTAGGCATTTTGAAAGGCTATCTGCCCAGTAAATACCAAAGCTCTTTAGCAAATTTGTAAATCAGTCCCTCAATTCTTATCTAGCCTTTTTTTTTTCTAGGCTTGCCTTACGTCTCTCTTTTTTTTACCCACTCTGCAACTACTAGTTTTGCTTTAAGAAGAAATTATTTTTTTTCCTCAAATAAAACACATTTCATATAATATCTAGCTTAAATTACTCAGAGAGATTTTGTTCTTAAAATTGACTTAAACAAAAAGTTCTTCAGTTTAGCTATGAAAAATCTAAACCGTAAGACAGAGAGAAGACAGTTTTTCTTAGATGAGGAAAGAACTGAGGTTCTAAGACAGCCTTACAGGAAAACAGCAATCCTCAACAATAGCCTCCAACCTGATACAAGACAGAAACTTAGACACAATCTTCTAGACTAGAAGCAAGCTCTTAGAACAAGACTAGGCAGAAAGACCACATAAGTCACCAAACAATATCACACAAAACAAGGATATGGAAATTTTAGTTTCCTAAAGGTATGTGGCAATTTTTGGTAAGATCAACTCAATTCAATGGAAATAGCAGGTTTTAGATAAAGCTTATTAACTTGTCAGAGCATCAGATGGAAGAATATTATTGTGATTCTTTATTGAGAAACTATATCATAAAACAGGTATGGAGTTGCCACTTTTTCCTGCAAATTTTGTAACACAGGTCAGGAGCTGCCATGTCTCCCTGAGAATATGGCAAAACAGGTCAAGGGCTGCCACCTCTCCCTGCAAATTTGGCAAAACAGAGCACTATTTTCCAGGTTTTCTCTGAGCAACAAAGAGAAACCTGATGAGGAATGTTGCAGGGTTTGGACAGTGTTTTGCTTAGGCCAAGGTGTACCTTTCTTGTGTGAGAGTTTACTTACGGGTGGCAGGCAGCCTAGTGCTCTAGCCTATCTCGACACCACCTTATCCTGTCACGAAGGTCTTAAATGCTCATCATGAGCACTGGTGACAACTCTAATGGCTTTTAATGGCTGAATTATGCCTGAATTTTTGTGGTTTATAGTGGCTCTGAGCTCTATGAGTATAGAATTACCTCTTTAATGTTTCACATGTCCAAATCCAGACCTGGACTGCAGTTTACCAAGAGTTACTAGATATCACTCTTAAACAAATGACCAAGCAAAAATCTAAGAAAGATCCTTCTTAATCAAACAACCAGTTTTTCAAACAAAACTTAAGAAAATATGAGAAAAAGAACAAAAAGAACAAGCAAAGTCTCATTTTCTGAGAGCACTCACCTCGTCAGTGTTGAAGAGACATGGAATGTGAATGCTTGGGTCCAGAAGATAAGACCTCTCTTTTTGCCAGCTTTTGCTCCACTGTCCAGGTCTCTTTGAGGTTGACTGGATTTGTGGTTTTAGAATCTCCACAACAACTATACCATTAACTCTTGTAGGGTGAAAACACCACAAAGTTTAGTGAAGCAAAAAGAAAGGTTTTATTCGGCATACATTTAAAGAGGCAAAAGGAGGAAAGGGATAAGCATGGTGCCAGAGCCATGTCTGTCCAAGTCTCTGTTTCCAGTTCTTAAGGGTGCATTTTAGGGGACTGCATTGTGGGGTCCCTTGAATGTTCCCCATTCTCTGGGTACACACACACACTCACACAACCTAACCCGGTGCACCACTTAACAGGTACCTGGGCCTTTTTATGCCCTCAGCGGTCAATTCCTCTTGCTTCTTGGGACTCTTCTAAGGCCTTACCTAGCAATTACCCTGTTAGTTACCAAATAACATCAGATTCCTAATGCTCTCAACGGTCAGTTTCTCCTGATGCTTGGGACTCTTCTAAGGCCTTACCTAGGCACTTACCAAGCAACCTAGGTGCCTTTCATGTCTCCTACAGAGCCATCATTTGGGCCCCAGGAGGGATCGGCTTTCAGAGCTGTTACAAGGTCTCCAGGAGAAATCTCCTGGTGGCTCCAGACTTCAGGGCCAGTCTGTTTTCTGATCCACTTCAGGAACCAAGCAGATGGCTCCTGGCTGGCTCACCAGAAATATTACTAGGTGGAAACCCCAGGTTCTTACTCGGCTTGACTCGTATCAGCCAACAAACAAGAGATTGAGGTGGGAGAACAGGAAAGGCACCTTTATTTCTTTGTACAAAGAAATGGAGTCAGTTGAAGCTGTTGCTGCTCTCCAAGGGCAGGCAGGCAAGTTACTTTTAAAGGGATTTACAAGTAGGGAGTTCATACAAGTTATGTCAACAACATTCTCAATCATACTACACAGGCTCAAAGGGGTTTACATATAACCTCCAAGTAAAAGCAAGATTCAAATGCAAAGCTGGGGGTGGGGGAAGCCCAGTGAGTTGAAACAATTTTTCACTACAACACCTTAAGGGAGTGTCATGAATTGAATTTTGTCCCCCCAAAAATGTGTGTATCTACTTGGCTGGGCCATTATCCCCGGCATTGTGTGATTTTCCAATATGTTGTAAATCCTGCCTCTACGATGTTAATGAGGGAGGATGGGCTGGATGGCAGTTGTGTTAGTGAGGCAGGACTCAACCTACAGGATTGGATTGTATCTTGAGGCAAATTCTTGAGATAAAAGAAAAAAGCAAGCAGAGAGACAGGGGGACTTCATACCACCAAGAAAGAGGCACCAGAAGCAGAGTGTGTCCTTTAGACCCAGGGTTCCTGCACAGAGAAGCTCCTAGTCTAGGGGAAGATTGATGAAAAAGACCTTCTTCCGGAGCCAACAGAGAGAGAAAGCCTTCCCCTGGAACTGATGCCCTGAATTTGGACTTTTAGCCTACTCTACTGTGAGAAAATAAACTTCTTTTTGTTAAAGCCATCCACTTGTGGTATTTCTGTTACAGCAGCACTAGATAACTAAGACAGAGAGGAAGCCAGGTAAAGAATACAGCACTGTGGGAGCTCTGTCTCAGTTCCTCCCCCATTAGCAGAAACTCACTGCCCTTAAAGTTCCTATCTAATCTTTCAAGCTGTTGTTGTCACTTTAATCCCACCCATATAAGTAGTTCTTAAAAGAGCTTGATGCTTAAGGTAGACTTTTTTTTTACTAGTTAAACTAAATTATTATTTGGTTTTAAGAAGATTTCAGGGAATATTTTTGGTATAAAGTTTAATTAAAGATTATCTCAGGTCAATAGTTTCAGGCGTTCATGTAGTCTGCAGGCTTCAGAATGTCTGGAGTCCATGAGAATTTGAAATTTTGTTATGCATTTTCCCCCTTTTTATCAGGATTCTTATATAGAATCGTTGATCAAAATGTTTAGTAATGGTAGCTGGGCACTACCCAGCTCTGGTCTCACAGCAAAAGAGTTAGTTGTTCATGGAGTCAATTAGCCACACATTCCATTTCCTCCTCCTATTTCTGACTCTTCTTTCTCTGTTGCTCCAGGTGAATAGAGACCAATTATTGTGCCTTGGATAACCACTAAGAACTACCTAACAAACTAGGAGATAGAATAGAAGCACAAAACATGTTACTAGGCCAGTTAACTGGGATATTCCATGAAACCATGATCCTAAACCTCCAAACTCAGGAAACAAATCCTATGTTTGATTGTACATAAGCAGCCTCAAGAGCTACTCTTTGTTGTTGTTGTTGTTGTTATAAATATTTCTGTCACACGACTTTTGAACTATTGGCTAATTTTAACATGATTGAGGGAATCCTGCCCTCCCTTTTTTACTGAGGCCAACTGATATTAGATCTCAAAGTGGTCTCTGGCCCTCCACCCAGACATACATCTTGAAATTCAAATTTAGTAAGCCTGGTTTCTAAAAGGAGAGAAAAGATTACCAACTTTGAGTCAAAGAAAAGCCACTGGCAGGATGAATTTTTGCCAGGTATTTGTTAACAGTGACAATCTGGATTCTTGGGTATCTTAGTCATATAGTGGTGCTATAACAGAAATACCACAAGTGGATGGCTTTAACAAAGAGAAATTTATTCTCTCATATTATAGGAGGCTAGAAGTCTGGATTCAGGGTGCCAGCTCCAGGGGAAGGCTTTCTCTCTGTGTTGGCTCTGGAAGAAGGTCCTTGTCATCAATCTTTCCCGGTTGAGGAGCTTCTCAGTGCAGGGAGCCCAGGTCCAAAAGACGCGGTATTCTCCTGGTTCCTGTTTCATGGCAGTATGAGGTTCCCATGTCTCTCTACTTGCTTCTCTCTTTTACATCTCAAAAGAGATTGATTTAACACACAACTTAATCTTGTAGATGGAATCCTGCCTCATTAACATAACTGTCCCTAACTCCATCTCATTAACATCATAGATGTAGTATGTACAACACATAAGAAAATCACATCAGGTGACAAAATGGTGGACAATCACACAATACGGGGAATCACAGCCTAGCCAAGTTGACAGATATTTTGGGGGGACACAATTCAATCCATGGCCATGGGTAAGAAAACCTTAAAATCAAAGTAAAATGTCAGTTATTAATTTTATTTTCTTTGACAAATCCCCTGGATGCAATGGCTGTTATTTCCCTATAATTACACGAAAGGTCATATGTCTTTGCCATGGAATAAGAATGTGTTAAAAATGCACGGAGTTTTCTGCTACGCTCATGCCCATCTTGTTTGATCCTCATCCTTTTTTGTTTTTTTCTGTGTGTGCATGTATGTGAGTAAAGATGATTTTTAGGCTGGCTATGCAAGGTAAATATTTCCAAGGGACAAAGCTGTTTGGATTCTCCTGGAATCCAGATTTCTGGGTTCATGGAATTAGGGTGATCCAGCCAGGCCATCCCCTTAAGTATCATTTTGAACCTTGAGCCCTTAAGGAACAGTTTTCCTATAGTCACCTTCAAGTCAAACAATAGCCTAGTAAGCAGCTTAGTGGGTGTCATTTTGCCTTAGGCATTGGGCTTTTTTAGGTAATTATCAATGTGCAGCCAGTTTCCAGGAGCAGGAACTTCAGGGTCTGACTGGAAAATGTATGGCATGTCCTTAGTGACTCTGTTTCTCTAACCACCTGTAACCCTGCACGTGTGCTTGTGCCACCTCCTAAGAAACCAATGTAACAATGACCCATGTAAACCATTTTCACTGTCCCCTCTTCAGAGCACCTTCCCGATACATTTGGGTTGACACTGTCTCATTCGAATCATATCTACTCACAATAAACATATTCTGTTACACTAATTTTTGGCTTTTCTCTAGGCATTTAGGTTTTTTTTTTTTTTGAGAATCCTTTATTATCATCTTTTTATCTCAGAATATGTTTGCTGAATAAGATATGAATGGAAACACCCTACTTCTGGTTGGTTAGTTCATTTAGTTAGTGCCCTCTTTTTAAGATCCAAGATTATGCACCTGTCCTTGTATGATTGGCTTTGCTATTTCATAGCCACAGATTTCATTCCCATGTTAGCTAATCTGGAAACCTTGGTGGCATAGTGGTTAAGTGCTACGGCTGCTGACCAAAGGGTCGGCAGTTCGAATCTGCCAGGTGCTCCTTGGAAACTCTATGGGTTAGCTCTACTCTGTCCTATAGGGTCGCAATGAGTCAGAATTGACTCGACAGCACTGGGTTTGGTTTTTGGTTTTGTTAGCTAATCTTACAAGGAAACTAGGGGAACTAGACCTTGATGGGCCAATAATATTATCTTGACATATGAAATATAGCAAACTATGAGTTTAAGCGTAGACTTTTGAAACTGTCAGGAACATACCTTGCTTATATGAAATATACTGACTTTTCTGTTTGATACTTTTCTTCTCTTATAGGAACTGAAAAAAAATAACCTAAGACTTGATAAAGTCCAAGGTTGCACGTCAGTATAAGATGGGAGAAGAAAACATAAATCTAACAATTAAAGAACAGAAATTTCAAGACTTCAAGAAAGACATGATATGGTATTTAATTAAATATATTCATTTTTACTATATTAGTCTTTTTAGAAAAATTTATGAAAATTTAAGGATTATAACACAAAAATTTCCTTCTATATGAAGTTAATATACATAGTAAAAAATTCGACATATAATCTGTTTTTAAATTACTAGATAATGTTTGCCCTTAGCAAGACTTTGGGCCAATAAAATTTGACTATATTAATTTTAGCCCCACTTTAATATGGTGTCAGATAATCTTGTGGTATGGTGGTATTTACAGAACAGCTTTTGGAGATAAGTGATTCTGTCTTTCTTAACTTTAACATTTAAAAGTTTGCACCAGATTATATTCACCTTCTAATACCTTCTTTTTTTATATTGTGCTTTAAGTGAAAGTTTACAGCTCAAGTTAGTTTCTCACACAAAAACTTATACACACATTGTTATGTGACCCTAGTTGCTATCCCTATAATATGTCAGCACACTCCTCCTTTCCTCCCCGGATTTCCCATATTCATTCAACCAGCTCCTGTCCCTTTCTGCCTTCTTATCTGGCTTCAGACAGGAGCTGCCAGTTAGTCTCATATAGCTACTTGAACTAAGAAGCACACTCTTCACAAGTATCATTTTACTTCTTACAGCCTGGTCTAGTCTTTGTCTGAAGAGTTGGCTTCGGGAATGGTTTTAGTTCTGGGTTAACAGAGAGTCTGGGGGCCATGTCTTCTGGAGTTCCTCCAGTCTCAGCCAGACCATTAAATCTGGGCTTTTTACTAGAATTTGAGTTCTGCTCCCCACTTTTTTCCTGCTCCATCAGGGACTCTCTGTTGTGTTCCCTGTCAGGGCAGACATTGATGGTAGCCGGGCACCATCTAGTTCTTCTGGTCTCAGGCCAAGGGAGTCTCTGGCCCTTTCTGTTTCTTGGGCTAATATTTTCCTTGTGACTTTGGTGTTCTTCATTCTCCTTTGATCCAGGTGGGTTGGGACAAATTAATGCATCTTAGATGGCCACTCACTCACTTTTAAGATCCCAGACACCACTCATCAAAGTGGGATGCAGAACATTTTCTTAATAAAGTTTGTTATGCCACTTGACCTAGATGTCCCCTGAATAAGCATTTATGTTCTTTACACAAGCCACATTGAAGTGTTTAAACCAAATTGCTATGTTCTGCCATATTGTCTGTTTCAAGAGTTATAGTGTGGTAAGAATAGGAACCGCCTTGGGAATCAGCACAAACATCATTTGGTCACAAAAATTGAATGATTTGAAGTCACCAGAAAGACTGTGCTTAGAATTGTCTCCAATTTTGATGACTTAAATTACTTTTTGAGACTTTCTTTTGGGTTAAGCATTCTCCTCTCCATACTCTTGTCTTTGAAAATGCTAATTTTAACACATTAAGTCCTTGATACTACACTGTGAAGGTATTGCTTGGGAAACAGTTGGCATGGGTGAAAGAGGAGTAAAACCCATAAAAATGAAGAAAGGAGTAGAAAGGAGGGCAAAGCCATTCAGGGTTTCATGATCTTGACATTAAGTAGCCCCATTAAAACAATTCACTGAAAGCCATTCAATAGACTGTTGTCTGAAAATGTTGTTAAATGTAGCAAAAACAGTGGTTTTAAAACTAAAAATTGGGTGACTTATTTAGTATAGGTCTCATGATTTCCTCCCCAAGACATTAATTTTACTACTGCTGTAGCTATAGTTTGAAGATCTAAGATTTTAAGTGTCTCTCTGGGAACTTCTATTGCTTCTCAATCTTTTCCTCTTGGATGGAAGGTAACTTTGGACCTGTTCATATAGACCAAAAAGCAAATGATCTTAATTGTGTTATAAGACATAGGGTCTCAATAAAGTTTTAACATAAAGCAATGCTATAAACAATACCAGGGCCACTGCATAATGTTGTGCAGTGAAAAAGAGTGACTATTCGAGATGTGCATAAGAGCAAAAATCTAAGTCAAGCAGTACTCCTAAGGATTTCCTGGAGGAAGATCTTTAATTATGTAATTTTCTAATTCACAAAAGGCATGGCTTTCTAGTGAAGCCTTTTAACCAGAGGACTATGTCAGGTTGGAAGGAAAGCCTTTTTTTAATTTTATAAAGGAGTCATACAGACTGTAGATGGCCCTGATCAAATATATTATTTTTGAAAAAAAATCTAAAAATAGTGTACAGATGGATTGGGGAGTAGGGGTGGAGAGTTTTAAGACAAGAAAATCATTCATGGGTGTTGTAATAATCCAAGCATGAGTTAATAAGGATTTGGAATTGAAGAGTGCAATCAATAGGCCATGCACAACTGAAAGATGGGTTGAGAAAAGCAGACTATATACTAGGAAGTAAGTTAGTTCACGTTAAAGGACTAGAGCTGTGGGGAAAGCTTCTATTATCATGAACAGTCTGTTGCTAGGAACGTGTATGTTAAATGCGTTTCTGGTAAGACCTTAAAAGGAAGTGATAAAAGTGTTATTGGATACTGGAAGAAAGGAGATCCTTGTTATTAGGTGGCCAAGAACTTGGCTGAATTATGTTCAAATATTTAATGGAAAGTAAAACTTGTAAGTGATGATACTAGATATTTAACAGAGGAGATTTCTAAGCAAAATCTTTAAAGTACAATCTGGTTTCTCCTTGCTGCTTATAGTAAGTTGTGGGAGCAAAGAGACAAATTTATGAATGAACTGAGCAAAAAGAAGCAGAACTTGAAGATTTGTAAAATTCACATATCCATATTGTGAAAAGTAAGAAAGTATGCTCTAAAGAGGACATCAAGGATGTGGATAGACAATTGTTTGCTAAAGAGATTAGGCATGTGACCTGTGGACCCAACCAACCATCTCAGCAGAAACACTCCTAGTTTAGACTGAAGGAGACAGAGACAGGAAGTTATTAAAAAAAAAAAAGTCTGATTCTTGGAATTCTACAGGCAGTAAACAGGACAACGGAGCTATGAGGGATGATCTTGTGAGTAGTTCAGAGACCTACAAGACTGCTGGCACGAGGAGTTGGGGTAGGGGGAGGTGAGGGGAACAGAGGTGCCACTTCCTTGGTTTCAGACGGTGGGGTCATTACGTAGATTTCAAAGTGTGAGACCATCACCTAGTTCCAAGGAGGTGTATGTTTTACCGTGTATATTCTCAAGAACAACAAAATGAAATTTAAAAAAAATTGCCAAATGTCCCCAAAATGCAGCTCTGGCCCATGTTTCAATACCTTGCCTTATTTTTGCCTATGTCTGTGTGCATAACCAAGATCCATCTGACATCAGCAATGATATCCCTTGTTCCACGTTCTCTTCTGAATTCGGCTTGAATTTCTGGCAGTTCCCTGTCAATGTACTGCTGCAACAGTTTTTGAATCATCTTCAGCAAAATTTTACTCATATGTGATAATAATGATCTTGTTCAATAATTTCCAGATTCTGTTGGATCAATTTTCTTTAGGATGGGAACGAATATGGATCTCTTCCAGTCAGTAGGCCAGGTAGCTCTCTTCCAAATTTCTTGGAATAGACGAAGGAGTGCAGAGAATACCAGAAAGATGTTTACTTGCATTTTGTTGACTATGCAAAGACATTGGGTTCTGTGGATCTTAATAAATTTTGGATAACATTGGGGAGAATGGGAATTCCAAGATATTTAATTGTGTTCATGCAGAACCTGTACATAGGCCAACAGGCAGTTGTTTGAACAGAACAAGGGGATACTGTGTGGTTTAAAATCAGGAAAAGTGTATGTCAGAGTTGTATCCTTTCACCATACTTATTCAATCTGTATATTGAGCAAATAATCCGGGAAGGTAGACTATATGAAGAATGGGGAATCAGAACTGGAGGAAGACTCATTGACAACCTGCAATATGTGCATGACATAACCTTGCTTGTTGAAAACTAAGAGGACTTAAAGCACTTACTGATGAAGAGCAAAGACTACAGCCTTCATTATGGATTACAAGACATAAAGAAAACAAAAATCCTCACAATCATAACAATAAACAACATCATGATAAATGAAGAAAATATTGATGGAGACAAGTATTTCATTTTACTTCGATCCACAATCAATGTCCATGGACGCAACAGTCAAGAAATCAAAGGACGTATTGCACTGGCCAAATTTGCAAAAGACTAAGGACTAAGATGCACCTGACCCAAGTCAATGTATTTTCAATTGCCTCATATGCATGGGAAAGCTGGACAATGAAGACTGAAGAAGAATTGATGCCTTTGAATTATGGTGTTGGTGAAGAACAAACAAAAATATCTTAGAGGAAGTGCAACCAGAATGCTCCTTAGAAGTGAAGATGGTGAAAACTTGGTCTCACATACTTTGGACATCCTATCATAAAGGATCAGTCCCTGGAAAAGGACATCATGCTTCATGCTTGGTAGAGTCAGATAAAAAAAAGGAAGACCTCAAGGAGATGGATTGTGACACACTAGCTGCAACAATGTGCTCCAACATAACAATTATGAGGATGGCACAGGACTGGGCAGTGTTTTGTTCTGTTGTTAGAGTCTATGAGTCAGAACTGACTCATCAGCACCTAACAACAACAAAAACATATGCATAACTGTCTTGCCACTTAGCCTGAACAGAGACTGTCTGTAGAGACTATTAGTAAATATTTATCTACCTCCAAATCTGGAAAAGACTAATCAAGTACTCTCCACATGGAAATCTACTACCTTCCATGGGCCAAGCATCTTGTTGTTGTGGTCAAATCAGCTCTGACTTATGGTGACCTTATTACAACAGAATGAAACATTGCCCTGTCTTGTGCAGGCTTCATGATCTTTGGTATGTTGGAGTCCTTTGTTGTGGTTATTGTGTCAATCCATCTCATTGAGGGTTTTCCTCGTTTTTGTTAGCCCTCTACTTTATGAAACATGATGCCCTTTTCTAGTAGTTGGTTTGGTTTTTCCTGATGATGTGTCCAGAGTAAGGGAGCCTAAGTTTCACCATCCTCACTTTAAAGGAGTGTGCTGGTTGTATGTCTTCTAAGACTGATTTATTCATTCTTCTGGCAGTTCAAGGCATATTCAATATTCTTCATCAACACCACAGTTCAAATGCATCAATTCTTCTCTGTCTTCTTTTATCATTATCCAACTTTCTCATATGAGGTATTGAAAAGACCATGGCTTGGGTCAGATGTACCTTAATCACCAAAGTGACATATTTTCTCTGTAAATCTGTAAAGAAGTCTTTTGTAGCATCTATATTTTTTTTTATAGTTATAGTTTAGTAAACGGCTGAAGAATTTCAAAAGGTCAAATTTTTTCAGTGGTCAAATTTTTTAATGGTCAAACCCATGGTTGTATTCCATTTCTGATGAAATGATTATAATCAAGTGACATATGTGCTTTTTGTCCCTTTTGACCATTTCATAATAACCAGTTAAGATAATCAGATAATTCATGTTGCTATACTGGCCCATCTGTCACAAATTGATATGTGTTTGAATTTTCCCCTTTAAGTTAGTTTCACTTTCAGCTTGGTGATGAGAGAAGGGCAGAATTTATTTTGTTAGGTTTACTTATAACTGAAACAATTTCACTGCACTAAAAATATGCTATAAAGTTGTTGTTTAAATATGGTAATATTAGGATTTTAATGCATTGCTGAATTATATTTAGACTTTTTTGAGTTTATATTTATTAATGACCTTTATTTTTTATGTGTTTGCCTTAATCAGAATCATAATTTATTTCAAATTGAATTAGCAGCTTACCTTCTCTTTCTATATTTTAGGAGTAATCATGAAAATCAAAATTATGTGCTCTTTGAAAACTTTAATAAGTGCATCAGGTACAATTTTCTCTTATGTAGATGCTCTTAATATTTTCTTAATTTCTTTTGCAGTGGTTTGAGCTTTCTACTTCTTGTATCATTTTGATGATTCTTTTAAATGGAAAATCACCCATTTCAATGAGATTTACAAATGTATTTACATTAAATTTATTATAGCATTTTCTTATATTTTCTCATTGGTTATTTTCTGCCCTTTCTATTTTCTAAAATTGTTTACATTGTTGGTATTTCTAATTTGGGTCGTATAATGTCATATGTATAATTCCTTATTTTAGAAGCACTATATTCCCTTTTTATGTTATTTAATGTCTACTAAATATCCATTATACCTTACTGTTTTTTAATTTATTCCCTCATAATTATTTGTTTTGAAGCAATTATATTTTTCATTTGCCTAATTGCTGATTCTTTTTTTAAAATAGTATTTACTATTTTCTGACTAAAAATTATGTCTACCAAAGAGAATCTGGAATATCAGAAAAAATTTAAAGTAAAAAAATAATTATTCATAATCACATCTCCCAAAGATAATTAACATTTCAGAGTGATTTTTTTCAGGTTATTTATTTACTTATATATATACATATGTGTGTGCTTATGGCTAAGGCCATCCCTGTCATCACATATTTATTTACACTAATCCCCAGGGCTTTGCTGCCACACAAGAGCTTGGAATAAGCATTTATAAAAAGGGGTGTGACAAAATGTGGTATATACTTCTTTGGTTTTTTTTGGATTAAAGGGAAAACCACCTTAAATACACGAACATTTCCCACCAAATTCATTCTATCACAGTAAAGTGTAGGCTAATATGTAGTAGTTAAGCTTATGAGCACTGGATTTAGGCTTCCAGAGATAAAAATCCTGGTCCTGTCACTTATTAGCTGTATATCCTTGAGTAAGTAACTTTACCTTTCTATACCTAAGGTTTTTAATCCAAAAAGTGGGGATGATGATAATACCTACATCACAGGGTTGCCATGAGAATTAAATATGACAGTCCAAAGTAATCCCCTCACATAGATTCAATAAATGATAGCTATTTCTGTTGTATATTTGTGAATACTTGTGTGCATGCTTGTGGTATTACCTATATAATCCAAACCTCAGAATGAATGAGAAATCTATGATGTATACTTGCCACCAGACTTTTGCCCATGTTCTTATATCCAACCATTGTTCTTCAAGACCAGTTATACATAAGGTTTTCTCTTTCCACCATTTTTATGATCCACCTTACTTCACCCCACCACACAAAAGTTCAAATCCTATAAGGCCCCCCATATTCTACACTCCTAACTTTTCCAGCTTCGTTACTTGCTACTCCCTTCTATATTTCTAGCCAAACTATAGTATTTGGTGTTAGCCAAATCCCAGCCTTTTTGTCTTTCCGTCCTTGCCTCACAGGGTTTTCCAACCAGAATGCTTACTCTTCATATTTAGTGAGAACTTGAAGACCCCCCATCCTGCAAGGCCCAACTCAAATGGAATTTCTTAAATTGTGGAAATCCTTGTGCCCCCTTCTCCTGCAAGTCCAAAAGATCAGGAAATATGTTAACGTATGTCAACAGCTCCTGAAAATTTGCTACCCTCATTCTTTCTTCTTAGTACCCGATTTGAAATTCAGCTTCTGTAAAACAAATTGCTCCCTAATTTATAACTCTGCATATATAGTTTAGTTGGACAAAGGAACACCTACGTGAAAATTAGAAACGTATTCTCTATTTCTAAAGCAAAACTGTGGTTTTTGAGTTAAACGCAGGCTCCAAAATATGCTAATTATTCATCAGTAGTAAATTTGGGACTTTTGGAGGTTAATTAACTTAGAGTCTTAGAGGAGAATAGTATACTTGTACTTGGAATCACATATTGCAGTCATAAGTGGTCTAAATAGTTAATATGCCACCCATACTACTTACAACCTAAAAGTAAATTAAACCTACAGGAATGCAGTTTAAAATTTTCTATCACAAGCAGCAATCTTATGGTGAGATATATTCCTGGAAAATATACGAAAAGATGTAAGGAGCGCTAAAGAAGAATAAGACTTTGACAATTAAAGACAGCAACTATTTATTAAGAATGAGAGAGACATTTTCAAAGTGGCAGTCAGTTTTAGAGAAAGTGTGACTATTGCAAAGTAGTTTTTTGTTTATATGCATTTTACAATCTTGTGATAAATGAAAGAACGTACCGTTGGTTCTTTGACGGTTATACAGTAATGTAGAAGAACAAATCACGTGGAATACACAAAATTCTAGAGATACAGGTCTTAGAAAAAAGAAACGTTTAGGTTAAACATCTACTATCTATTACTTCAAAGTGAGCAAGGTCCTTGGGGAAACAAGAAGGGACATTCTTGAGGGATTAATGAGGTTGGTTTGCAGAGATATAGTTAATGATAAGACACCCAGAAGTCTTGGAGTGTCGTCTGGGCTTCTGGGGGTTCTTAAATTTTAACAGGAGATGCTGATTTTCTCATAGAAACAATTTCATAACAAAGGGTTACATTTTTAAACGAGTCTGATGCTCAATATTTTTATAGAAATGACCACTGCTTCATAAGAATAATCTCTTTAATCAATTTTTTATACCTATATTCTGTGTTAGCATATAAAGCTTTTTAAAGGTAAGCAGCATATCCATCACACAGAAACTGCCTTTGTTATAAAAATTATTGTATAAAGTTATTATATGCCTCAAAATTCCTTCCCATTTTTACCAAAACCATCAGAAGGTGAAAACGTCTTTCATCAGGGCTGTGGGATTCTGAAAGGTTTCTAGGTGGATTTTGACAGGTGTCTTACATAGATTGGGGGGCAACTTGGGGCTTTTTAGCAATTTTTGAAAAATTCATTCAAGAATTTATGGTTCGCTGTCCACTTTGTATCACATTATGTTCCTGTAGTAAGCACAGGGATAACTGTTCAAATTTTTGGTCATTGTCATACTTTAAAGCAGTCTCATGGATTTCTTGAGCTGCAATCTCATCACTCCAAGCATTATCATTTCCCCCATGGCATTATGTAAGGTATCCCAGCCTTCAAATTCAAGAACCAACCATTTCTTGCTTGAATGTTTTTATCCTTTTCTTTCTCACCACATTAAAAAAAAATTGGTGTCCAGTCAATTCCAACTCATAGTGACCCTAGAGGACAGAGTAGAACTGCCCCACAAGGTTTCCAAGGAGTACCTGGTGGATTCGAACTGCTGACCTTTTGGTTAGCAGCCAAACTCTTAACTACTATGCCACCAGGGTTTCCATATCACCACATTGTTATCATTGTTGTTGTTAGGTGCCATCGAGTCAGTTCTGACTCATAGAGACCCTATGCACAACAGAACGAAACACTGCCTGGTCCTGAGCCATCCTTACGATCGTTGTTATGCTTGAGCTCATTGTTGCAGCCACTGTGTCAATCCACCTTGTTGAGGGTCTTCCTCTTTTCCACTGACTCTGTACTCTGCCAAGCATGATGTCCTTCTCCAGGGACTGATCCCTCCTGACAACATGTCCAAAGTATGTAAGACGCAGTCTTATCATCCTTGCTTCTAAGGAGCATTCTGGTTGTACTTCTTCTAAGACAGATGTGTTCGTTCTTTTGACAGCCCATGGTATGCTCAATATTCTTCGCCAACACCACAATTCAAAGGCGTCAATTCTTCTTCGGTCTTCCTTATTCGTTGTCCAGCTTCCTCATGCATATGAGGTGATTAAAAATACCATGGCTTGGGTCAGGCACACCTTAGTCCTCAAGGTGACATCCTTGCTTTTCAACACTTTAAAGAGATCTTTTGCAGCCAATTTGCCCAATGCAATGAGACTTTTGATTTCTTGACTTCTGCTTCCATGGTTGTTGATTGTGGATCCACATAGGGATTTACAGTTGTTAACCTGACTATACTAGGCCCCCAAAAGGCCCGCCCGAGATGAAGTCACATCAGCAAATCAAAACTTTGTATTTCCTGTAAATGCCTAATCTTCCTAAAAGCCAAGATCCAAGTCAGTTGACTCTCCCAGAAGTGGAAATATAAGCTAATTAATCAGGACTTGTCTGCTCATTTTAACCTAGTTCAAAATTTCCCCTTAATCCCAAATAAAGAAAGAAAATGCCCACTAGCCAATCTGAAATTTGCCCAGTATAGCTTCCTGTTCTGTCTGTGCCTACAAAACCCTTTCACTTTGTACCGCTCTTCAAAAATCTGATCTGACATCCAAAGCTGATGCCCCCCACATTCATGAATTGCAAATAAAATTTATGAGTTTGTACACAAATTTAATCTTGTAGAAATTTTACTTGTAAAGGAGGTAAGAAAAAAGCCCAGAGATTCTGTTTTTTTGATGGCCAAAGTGAAAATCCAAAGCCAAGCACCACTGCTGTTGAGTAAATTCTGACTCATAGCAACCCTATAGGACAGAGTAGAACTGCCCCATAGGGCTTCCAAGGCTGTAAATATTTATGGAAGCAGACTGCCACATCTTTCTTCCACAGAGCGTCTGGTGGGTTCCAACTGCTGACCTTTTGGTTAGCAGACGAGTGCTTTAAACCCTGCACCACCAGGGCTCTTTCAAAGTAAAAGGCTATAATTTAATTTGCCCATTAATCCACAAATCATGTCTTGCTAACCACTTGAAAAAAGGGCATATGGGTTCGACTTTCAAGAACTGAGGCTCCTTTCCTCCACAAGCATAACAGGATGCATAGTTCCAAATGGATCTCTTTCAAAGTCATCTCCTTAGGATGGGGTTGTCTACCCAGTCATTCTGTTAGTGCTGCCATTAACTCCAAGCACATCTGGAAACCGTTTTTTGACATTTCCTTCAGATCCAGGTTAATAAAGAAAGCACAAGAAAACCAGTTTTACTGTTCTATAATTACAGAACTCTTTCCCTTACGAGAACTCTTGTTCTTTTTTTTTCTTCCTTTTTTTGTTTGTCTCTCTTCCTAGTCCATAGCCAGTGTATTCAAATGGATGTTCTGAGGACCACTACTTCCCTTCTCCTTACTGAACACCAATATCTATGTTCTTTAAATTGCAGGCATAAAAGATGAGCGTGACGGATTGAGCTTCATAAATATAAATGCCCACCTCAGAAGTTGAGGACGACTTATGTTCAAATTTTTCTTACGGTTCTGAAACGATGGCAATAACCTTTGTAAAAAATGAAGATAATAAAATTGCCAGAAGGATTTTTTAATAAGCGCAGATATAGTAAATTTTAAAAAGAATATGGCTAGCTCTCCCCCCCCAAAAAATACAAATTTTACAAAATGTTCATCTGTCAGCTTTCCAACTTTCCTTTTTTGACCCACTTATAGGCCTATAAAAAAAAATTTTTTTTTTATAGGGCTTGTATATCATGCGTTAAGCCTTAAATTACACTTTGTGAGAAATAATAAACTATTTCAGGCTGTTATAACCCATATCATCAGGATTGTATAGACTGAGAAAGTACTAGTATAGCTCAACTATTTATAATTTAATACCTTGAAAACTGGAGCCTGACATGACATAACCCACAGCCTTTTCAGATAATCCCAGGCAAGTTGTGCTGAAATGGTCTTGGTCTTACGTGACCTAGCTTTAGTATATGTCTTCACCATTCAAATAAAGTTTAGTATTGACCTAGTAAATGTAACAATGCAAAAAGAGGAAATAAATTTAAGCAGATTCGGTGTATACTGGACAAATTTTGGCTCACCACTGTTTATTCCAAGGCAAGTTGCTTAAACTTTCTGAAATTCCATCTATTCGTTTATAATGGAAACTTCCACAAGTTTATTGGGGGGGGAGCAGATGAGATGCTATATGTGAAATTACCTAAAACAGCGGCAACTCAGAACACAATAGACATCCAATACATTTTAAATGACTGAATTCCCATACCCTTTCTTCAGTAACAGATTTGAGGTCTTGAACTTCACGCACACATTTGCTTCAACTCTTTAGTCCTCCTGCCTGTGCATTTATCCCTTAGAAATACTATAGATTTTTACCCTCATTCAGAAATGTCTTCATATGAAATGAAGATTTACTTACTTTTACAAGCTGGAAAAGATTCGTGTATTTATTGTATCTTATTAACAACAACATATTTACTGAAAAATGCTTAAAATAAAATATCCCATTTCTATTTGATTAGAAACATTAGTAAAATTTTGATCTTGGTTTCTTAAATAAGAAAATGCCTTGAATTTCAAAAGAAGAAAAAAGCAAATCCCATCTTCCTTTCCTGTCTCATATTTTCCACACTCTGCATTCACGATCACACCCTTGTGACCACGACTATCACACAAGAAAACACCTATTTTGGTTATTCCCCAAGGTTCAACTAAAGATATTGTCTGCCTATTCATTCTGACCTTTGAAACAAGTCAAGGAATGTGGGTAAACAAATTCATAATTGAGGAATTATTTTATTTTTAACTAATCATTGATGAACCACTCTCCCTGCTCATGAGGCGGGAACGGGTCACAGAGTTGCCATGGCGGGATAGTTGGTCACGAAACTCTGAGGCCATAAAGTAATAGAGAATAGGATCCAAAAGGCAGCAGAGACTTGCAAGACACAGACAAAAAGGATGGAAATACAGTGTGCTTCGGACAACGAGACAACTGCTAATGATGCTTTCCTTTACTAGGGTGTAAAAAATAAAGTTAATATGATATGGAGTGAAGCAGATGAAGAAGACTGCAGCACACATGAAAACCATCCGCAGTGCTTTCTGTCTCTCACTGATCCCTTGAAAAGCTTCTGGTGGCTGTCTCAGGGATATAGTCGTTTTCCAGGTACACCATGCGATGATGACAACTGGGATCACAAATCCTGACAGTTCAGCAACTGTAATCATCCCAACCAAAGCCACTGCATTCATTTGCTTGTAACCAAGATCAGCAAAGCAGGACTCGTTGTTGTTGGCTAAGCCTGCATTTCTCAGGATAGGAAATGGCAAACAAGCAGTCCCCACAACGACCCATATAGCAGTACTGATGCCCACGTCGTACCTACGCTTCCAGTTTCTGGCCTTGAATGGCTTGAGGAGAAAGAAGCACCTCTGAAGACTGATGCAGGTCAGGAAGCAAATGCTGGCATACATGTTGAGATACTTCAGGTAGAAGCACAGCAGGCAAAGGGCTCTCTGGAAAGGCCAGTGATGGTTGATGTAATAGTAAATCCGGAGGGGTAAGGACAGCACATGAGCAAGGTCAGCCACAGAGAGATTGATCATGAAAATGATGGCTTTATTTTTCTTGCTGATGAAGCGGCACAGAACCCACAAGGCCACACTGTTGGCCAGAAGACCGGGGATGAATAGGAGGATATAGGTGGTTGCATAGAGCGAGTACTGAAATGTCACATTAAGGGAAATGCAGCCATTTTCAGCATTGCTGGTGCTGTTGCTATTCATCTTTAATATTTCAGTATATTCATCAAGGTAAACCACGGTGTTATGATACCTGCCCAAAACAAAGAAAAAAACAAAAAACTATAATGATTAATGAGTTATTTAGATAACCATCAGCTCTTCCTTTTATACTTACAGAGACATAGGATATTAGAATTAGAAGAGACCTGTTCACAGATGTAGAAGCAGAGGTTCATGGAAACTATACTACTGATCCAAGGTCACCCAATGAAAGTCAGTTATGGAGGCATGGAATTGCACTCCAACTGCCCTCCCAGATTCTCTAAATTGTGTCTCAGGGGCAAGGGTGTCCTGAAATTTTCAGTCTATTGTTCCTGCTACATTCAAAAGTGTGTGTATATCATCTCTGGCATTTGAGTCTGTTTCCTTTGCCTCAAAATTTGTCTTGCCTCAAGTCTTGGATGGAGTGAATACTGCCCACTCATCCCCAATTTCAATGGTAGAAATTCAGCCTCACCTTTCAGATCACCCTGCCTCTTCTTTGCCTGCCACCTCACTCACTGGGTCTTGTCTTCCTACATTGGCTCCCCAACACTTGGAAAATGGCCCTGCCTCCTCGAGCCAGCATGCCAGTGTCCTGGCTGATTTTTAGGGGTTGGGAACGTGGTTTCTCTATTATTCCATCGCAGTAGCTGGTGACTCTGAGGTTCTCCTGTACTTTGTCTCTCTCTTTTGTCTTTGGTCCCATTCCGTATTTACCTGAAAAACTTCAGTAGCATATGGATTCATCCAGAAGCTGAACTGGGATAGCCTCTCTTATGTAACCTGGAGGGGAAAAGACCTATTCACCCTTTAAGAGGAATTCTTTGCTGGTGTGGTGCCATGGATATGCCAGGATTATCCAACAGTCAAAATGAACATTGTTTAGGGCAACAGCAAAACAAGGCTGCCAAAACCATTTTTTGGAAAAAAGATATAATGCTAGTCTTTTGTTCATTAAAGTAGTCATCATTAGGAGAAAATCTGTTTTGGAGTTCCTTAATCATACTCTATGCTTTAGCATGGTTTTTATTATGTATTATTTGTGGGACATGGGTAGCACACAGTAATTTTTAGGGCTTTCCAAGGTCTGACCATGGAGTTGCACAGGCTCCCTGCAGGTAGGAATAGCAAGCAATCCAAAGACTCTTTATTTTACTTTAATTCTCTGGTAAGAACCCTTGGAAAAACTCTAATTCAACTCCTACATTAAAAAAAAAAAGGGTAGAAAAAGCAAGGCCCAGAGAGAAGAGTTTCTTAAAGCCACACATCTACTGAATGAAAGATTTGGGACTTCAAAAGGGAAGACAAGGTGCTTAATCTTCATACCCACCCTGCTCCCACCATCCATTTTCCTACTCAAAGCAAGTTTTACAAACATACCTTCTATCCATATCATGGAATATTTTTTGCATTTAGAGCCAGAAGTGGAAGAAGTAAAGCAGTGAGTTTGTTCCTCAGGTGGGATAAGAGTTTTGTTGTTATGTTATTGTTTTGTTGTTATTTTGTTTTGCACATTTACAAAAACAAGACCAATCTGGTTTTAGTTTCTCCTCTTAAGTAGCAGAGTAGCTTCCTACTTCATTTTCAGTCCTGCTCCAAGAAATTTTGTTGTCGTCGTTGGGTATCTTTAAGTAAATTCTGACTCATAGTGATCCAATATGACAGAGTGGAACTTCCCCATAGAGTTTTCTTGGCTATAATCTTTACAGAAGTAGATTGCCAGGTCTTTCACCTACAGGGCCTCTGGGTGTGTTGAAACCACCAACCTTTAGTTTAGCATCCAAGCACTTAACCACTGTGCCACCAGGGCTCCAGGAAATAGAGATGTGATAAAAGAACAAAATTCCAAGTGATGGATTCACAGATAAAAGGGGGGTGATGTTATAATCTACTATTTCTCTTATGTTCACTTCCCCCTACTTGGCCTATCACGTGTGATATGCCCTAAAGAATCATACAGTAATCTTTTGCATATCTGTATGGCTTAAGACCAGAATGAGGGGGAAGAGGGTACTCAAGGTGGAAAACCAAAAAAACCAAAACCACTGCCGTCGAGTCGATTCCGACTCACAGCAACCTTATAGGACAGAGTAGAACTGCCACATAGAGTTTCCAAGGAGCGCCTGACGGATTTGAACTTCTGACCCTTTGGTTAGCAGCTGTAGCACTTAACCACTACGCCACCAGGGTTTCCCATGTGGAAAAGCAGAGATTAATTATAATTTTGTGACTATCTATTATGTATCCCCTGGTGGCTCAAGGGTTAAGAGCTCAGCTGCTAACCAAAAGGCTGGCAGTTCGAATCCACCAGCCACTCCTGGGAAACCCTATGGGGAAGTTCTACTCTGCCCTGTAGGGTTGCTATGAGTTGGAATCGACTTAATGGCAACGGGTTCGGATTTTTTTTTTTGGATTATGTATCCCGATATCTGCAATGGGAGCTTTCACATGCATTATCTAGTTTAATGCTCACAGCCACCCTAAGAGGTAAATGTTATTATTGCCTTTATAGTGTAGATGAGGGAATGTCTCACCATGGCCTAAAGGCCATATCCACTGTGGTTCCTATATCCCTCAACATCAGCTTATGTTGTTCTCTACCTCATTCTCATTCTCAGCTAAACTGAGATGCTTTCAGTTTCTAGAACAAGCCAAGCATTTTTCCTGACAAAGATCTTGTTATAGATTGAATTGTGTCCCCCCATAATATGTGTCAACTTGGCTAGGCCATGATTTCCAGTATTGTGTGGTTGTCCTCCATCTTGTGAGCTTATGTAATTATCCTCCATTTTGTAATACATTGTAAATCCTAACCTTTATGCCTGTAGTTATAGTCCCACTGGGGAGTGAGCTGTCCATTATGTTAATGAGGCAGGATTAGAGCAGGATGTATACTGAGTCTACCTTACTAGAGTGTGTGGCTCAAGTGAACACCCTTATCCCAGTCACCACCCTTACTACCCTTATTCAAGTCATACCCTTGACTCATACCTTTTATCTTACAAGAGATAAAAGGAGAGAGAAGCAAACAGAGATAGGGACCTTAATACCACCAAGAAGAAGAGATGAGAGTTGAGCTCACCTTCTAGACCCATAGTCCCTGTGCTGAGAACCCCCTACAACCAGGAGAGAGAAAGGTGTAACACTGGAGGTGGCTCAAGACAGTGAGAAGCAGCCACAGAGAAATGGCAGCAGCAGAATTAGAAGACCAGTATGAGACGTGTGGAAGCCAACCCAGGGAGTGAGAAAGACCGAAAGAGACCTGAGTACCTTCAGGCAGGAGGCTTCCAAGCGGAGTGGGGTGCGTCTGGACACTTGTCAGTGGAGCTGAAGAGCTTTGTAACACTTGCCTCAGTAATACAGAGGACGGGCTGAGGGGCCTTGGGGCCAAGGGCCAGAGAGAGGCCTGTCTAATGGACACAGCTGAGACGAGGTTGTTCTGACTGACAAGAACCTTCCACCGGAGCAGACAGGGAGAGAAAACCTTCCCCATAAGCTGGCACTCTGAATTCAGACTTCCAGCCTTCTAAACTGTGAGAAAATAAATTTCTGTCTGTTAAAGCCATCCATTTGTGGTATTTCTGTTATAGGAGCACTAGACAACTAAGCCATGCCTCTGTATGTGTTGTTCCTTCTGTCTAGAATTCTGCTCCTCCAGATATGCACGTTTTTGACTCCTTTTAAACTCAGTTTATGATCAGAGAGAACTTTCCTGCCAATCCTAACTAGATAATTCTACACGTCATTATCTTTTCTCATACTCTTTATTCTTTCCCTTTGTAGCATCTACATTTGTAATACAGATGTTTGTTTACTTGTTCATTGGTTATCTCAACCAATCTATTATAACTTCATTAGAGTCGTAACAAAACACCAGTGTCATAACATCTGATTTGTTCATCTCCATGTAACTAGGACCTAGCCTGCTAGCTAGTAATACCCAAAAGTATTTGTATAATTGGATTGAATTGCATCACAATAGTTCAAAGCCTTTATTTAAAAGCATTAAAGCAAAAATGCAAGCTATGATATCTCAACTAACACATTTCTGCTGCCAACTGTTTCCCTGAAATTCTGTCTTCTGATCTGGCCTATCAGCATCAATATTCCTTATGCCTTTCCTTTTCAACTCAGAAAGATAATGCCTGGAAAGACCTGAGAGAACAAAGCAGAAATCACAGGTGATCAGACGTATCCTGTGGGTAGAAACCAACATAACTCAAGTTCTCCGAGTATCATCAACACTATTACCTGGACCTCAGGAAGAGAGGTATCTTTGTGATCTGCTTCCAAAGGCATCTCAATTTTTCAATTTTATTGGTTGTGATCCTTTAAAGTGTACACCTACTAATATAATCAGCAAATGATTTCATACCCACCCATGTGTGGGACCTGAAATGGGGGTAAGAAAGTTGCATCTGTAGTTCCCAAAGCTGTCTATGCCTCTAAAGTAAACAAAAAGGGGAAAATAACCTTATTTAATTTTTTCCATTGATTTTTTGAAATTCTGACTGCCTTGGAGGCCATCATTCAATCAACATGTATTTAATAAGCCCAATACTATAAGCCCTGTGCTAGATTCTGTGGAGAATATAGACTCATAAACCATGGCCTCTGGCCCTGAGAAGCTTCTGGTCTGGTGGGAGAAACATTTTTAAATTATCCAAAAACACCATCAGTGCACACCAAGAACTGAGGGAATGGTATAGAAGATGATGAGAACCCCTCATGTTAGCACAGCCTCACCCTGGTGAGGTAAACGGGACAGGTACCAGTAATACCTCTACCATATTTTTAGTTGATAACGAGATGGATTCAAGACAGATTCAGTGCCTCGTTCAAGGTCACAGGGTTAGAGTATGATGGAATCAAAACTAGAAGCCAGGCTTATTGGCCTCTTATTCAGTGCTCTCTTCTCTATCAAATTCTGAGAGATAGGGCACTTTGAGTCAGAGAAGGTAGTACTTCCTTTTTCCAGCGCTTTCCAAATTTGTACTCTTTATCAATTCCTGTTGTCTCAAGTGGTTTTCTTTCTCTAACATTGTGATTGCTGAGCTACACTGCAAACTATGCCATACTAACTTGCACCATACACTCCTAGAGATCTAACATTTCTAGATCTCTCCATTTCTCCTAGTCTAACTCGACAAACCTCCTTCATCTCACTTCTTCTCCAGTTATAGATCAAATAACTGGTAAAATTGACAACTCTCAGATGAGAACCCTTGACTTCCTTGCACCCCATTCTTCTGCTGAACCAGCCTGGCAAAACATTAACCTCAGGTCAATTCCACAATCTTCTCTTTCTTACCACTTAAGCTGCTGGACAATACTATTAAAAATACCAACGTCTTTTGGATTAACAGAACTACAAATTTATGATTTCCAGCTTAAGAGTTATTGTTTGTTTGTTTGTTTGTTTTTGCTCTATCCTCTTTTGCAAACCTCTGCTTAGCATCTTCTTCATTTCCCATGGTAGCTATTCTGCATCTGCACATTTCTACTAAACCTCTCTCCTATTTCCTGCTGTCCCATCCCAGACCTTTCTCAGCAGTCTTACCTTACAGAGAAAATTGAGGTTATTGGATGAAAAGCAACTCAACTTCATCCATTGCCCCCTCCCAACACACATATAATCTTTTCTACAGTTACACTCATCTCACTTCCCAACATAGCTGTCTTTCCAGATGCTCCGGATGAATCTTTGTACCCTTAATCCCATCTCTTCTTATGTTCCTCAGGATCCTCTTTCATTAATTGTTCCTTTCACTCCTGATCATCATATTCCCCTCCTCTCTCAGCTATATCTATGTCATCAAGTCTCTCTAACCTCAAAAATAATTCTTTTCTTCTCTAGTACTTTATTCTCTTTGTCATTTTCCCTCTCTTCTTAAATAAAATTTCAAGAGTTGTTTACACTGTTTCTTTTTCCTCACTTTATATCCATTCTTCTTTGCCCTTCAAGGTAGCGTAAATACCCTGAACAACCTCACTGAAACTGTTTTGGCGAATGTCCACATGTGATCATCATGTTGCTAAATCATGCAGGACGTCTCTGCTGCCTTGAAAACAGTCTGACCACGTCCATCTTTTATAAGTGCTCTCCTCCCTTGGCTTCCAACACACGATTCTTTCTTGGTTCTCTTCTTTACTACCTGTGCATTCTTTCTAAATCTGTTCTGTGGCTTCTTTTTGCTTTGTTTATTCTTTTAATGTTGATTTTTCTCCAAGTCTGTATCCTCTCTTCTTATTCAGCATACTCTTCCTGAGTAACATCATCTACTTTCATGGCATCAATTACCACCCATATCTTGAGGACTCTCACATCTATATATCCAGATCTGACTTCTCTCCAGATATTAAACCTGTATGTCCAACTTTGAGCTGAGATTTCCCATTTGAATGTCTACAAAACAAAAACTGTTTTTTTTTTTTTAGTCGATTCCGACTCATAGCGACCCTATGGGACAGAGCAGAACTGCCTCACAGGGTTTCCAAGGAGTGGCTGGTGTATTAGAACTCTGTCCTTTTGATGAGCAGCTGAGCTCTTAACCACTGCATCACCAGAGCTCCT
The DNA here is from genome assembly GCF_024166365.1 of Elephas maximus indicus. Lineage (NCBI taxonomy): Eukaryota > Metazoa > Chordata > Mammalia > Proboscidea > Elephantidae > Elephas > Elephas maximus. Next base: position 88,487,282 of record NC_064846.1, read on the forward strand.
GAATGTCCCCAAGCCATCCCAAAGCATCTTGAAATGAATACGCCCAAACCTAAACTCCTCATGGGAGTCCCTGGGTGGAGCTAATGGTTAAGCGCTGAAGTACTAGCCCGAAAGGTTGGCAGTTCAAACCCACACAGAGGCCTCTTGGTAGACAGGCCTGCTTCTGCTTTTGAAAGATCACAGCCTTGAAAACCCCATAGAGCAGTTCTACTCTGTACACATAGGATCACCATGAGTTGGAACTGACTTGACAACAACTAACAACAAAAAACTCATCACACTCCCTGAACTTTACTTATCCACCACCATCTATCCAGTTCAAGAGCCAGGATCTTTAGAATAATCCTAGACAACTTCTCTTTAATCCAATCAACCACAAAATTCTCTCTTTCTCTCAGCTACGGCTCCTCTATATCAGGCTTTCATCTTGCCATCTTCCCTTGCCTGGATTGTTAAAAGACTTAGTAAATTATCTACTTGCCTGAAGAATTACCTTCTTAAAGTCTATCGTCTAGCATGCTACCATAGATATGTAATAAAAATGCTTATCTGGTTGCCCCATATCACCATGAGAATTACATTAACACTACATTCACTATATTATGTTAAATGTTTGCATCTATGTCTCTATTTCTAACTAATATGTCAGAACATAGCAGAATTCCTGGCACGTAGTAGTTATTCCGTTAATATTTTAACTAAATAAATATTCTGCCTTATTACAACTCTTTTATTGTTTAACTATTTATGGATCTCTTTACACTTGGTTGTAAATTTATGAAGTCAGGGACCATGTCCCAAATTTGCTTCTCTAATTCTTGAACAAGGCTGAACATATTAAAACAACTGATGTTAGCTGGCTTATGTGGGGATTAATCCTAAGGACTTAACTTCATCGATGTTGCATAACCAACTCAGCTAACTAAGTCCACAGAGACAATAAGGGCCAGATAAAATTATAACCTGTGAAAATGCCACATTCTCAGTGCCACGCTTCAGTCCCTAGCTCTGTAGTTGTGAACCACTCAGCTGCAGTTAGAGCAGAATCCTTTATTTATTGTACTTTGGATGAAGGTTTACAGAGCAAACTACTTTCTCATTAAATAATTAATACACATATTGTTTTGTGACATTGGCTGACAACCCCACAACATGTCAACATACTCCCTTCTCTACCTTGAGTTCCTATTACCAGCTTTCTTTCCTATCCTCTACTGCCTTCTCATCCTTGCACCTGGGCTGGCGTGCCCATTTAGTATCACTTTCTTTTTTGTTTGTTTTAAATTTTTATAGTGCTTTAAGTGAAAGTTTGCACATCAAGTCAGTCTCTTATATAAAACCTTATATACACCTGGCTACATACTCCTAGTTGCTCTCCCCCTAATGAGATAGCACATTCCTTCCCTCCACCCTGTGTTTCCATGTCCGTTCAGCCAGCTTCTAGAGCAGAATCCTTGATGAATTCCTAAGAATACCAGTCTTACAGAAGTAAATGCCTCTTGGTTCCTCCAGTTTGGGACACTCTGCCCAGGGTACACACTGCCTACTCCAAGGGTCAGGACCATGGGGAGGGATGCCTCTTCTTTTGAAAGAGGAGTCTGCTGACAGAAGCTAAGTCCCGAAGAAAATGACCAGTACAGAGCTCTAATCTAGTAATCACAGAACAGAAAATCAGCCATCAGCTCTGAGTTAACAAGATTCACTTTCAACATGTGGCTCTAAGGATATTCCTGACCAAAACTCCATCAAACTCCTTTCCCCTTGAAGCCCATCTCAGAGTTCAATATTTTGCTCCTCTCATAAGATCCCATCTTAACTCTCATCTTTTCCCTGCATTGGGCAACTCTACTCTGAATTACCCATCATATGTTAGGGTACAGTTCTATCAAAGCCAGGGGCCTTTTTGGAGCTTTGTTTATGAACCCAAACCGTAACAGATCTGTGGGTAGAAGTACTGGAACAATCTATAACAGGAGTGATCTGAATGGGACAAGCCTTTTTGTGGGATAGAAAAGGCTCAAAAGCAGTAGGATATATGAAAAGGAATACTGAATTTGTTGCCAACAGACTTGGTTTCTAATACTTATTCAAATACTAACTCTTTATCTTGCCCTGAATAAGCCCCCTCCCTTTTGTGGGTTTCATTTTTCTCACTATTAAAATAAGACAATTTGAACTGGGTGATCTTTAAACTCCCTTCCAGCTCTAACTTTCCAGTGCTTTATAGGCATTATCCCTCTCAATACCTGCCCCTAACTAATACCACCAGCACTGCCATTGCCACTGTTAATGCTTACACAGTTATCACCTCAATCTATCTCCTGATTTACATTTTCAAGAGCATTATTACACCAACATTTGCAGTTAATAATTATTAAAAATATATATTATGAATAATCATGTCAGGGGATATCATCCTCATTTTACAGATGAGGAAACTGGGGTTCAAAGAATCGATCTCATTTGCCTGAAGATGCAAGATTAGCACGTGGCAGAGTCAGGAGTGTGGAGTTTAAGCTTTTAGCATCAAAATGACTGCTCTTTTCCTAGTACCGACTCTACAAACCTCTACCCTCTCAATAAAACCAAAACAAAAAAACCCAGTGCTGTCGAGTTGATTCCGACGCACAACAACCGTATAGGACACGGTATAGGACACGGTAGAACTGCCCCATAGGGTTTCCAAGGAGCAGCTGGTGAATTTGAACTGCCGACCTTTTGGTTAGCAGCCAGGCTCTTAACCACTGTGCCACCAGGGCTCCATATTAACACCACTAAATGAGAATGTTTATTAAATTTACCTCTCCTCGGCACTGGGTTTTTTTCTGGGTTATTTTCTTTGACGATAGGGACAACTGTGGGATTGTCATCTTGAGAGGAGAAGGGGAAATAAAACAGGGAAAAGGGAATGGGCACTTAAAAGGAAACTTCTCACTCTCCAAGGTACAGCTTTTACAGGTCATTGGGAACTTTGCTTTGCCTTATCTTACCTTTTTATCTTTTTTAACCACTAAAGTCTAACATGAATTGGCTCTGCCAGTATGAATTCTATAACCATGGTGTCCTTCATTCAATCTCTCATAACCAGAGCTAAAGAAGATCAGCTGGGACTGGAAACTGATATCTTCTGAATTAATTAAAATCAACTCCAGATAACCCAGCTTGACATCAGAAATGCAGATATTTGGATATATTCTACAAGTTTACACATTTTTTTCTGTAAATTAGGGGAAGTAAAAATTATATACCTTTAAAATGAATTAAAGAACTAGCATATTAGAGTTTGAATTTGAACTTCCATGCATTAATCTTAGTTGGATTTTTAGTCACTTAGGAAGGAGGCATGATTAGATACCATTTTTTGCAGTTGGTGCAGCATTTTGTTAGTGGAAAAAGCCATGATCTTTGCGCAGACCTGGGGTCATATCTTGACTAAGTTATTGGCTGTGTAGCCTGAAACAGGAGCCCTGGTGGTGCAGTGGTTAAGTGCTTGGCTGTTAACTAAAAGGTTGACAATTCAAACTCACCAGCCCCTCTGTAGGAGAAAGATGTGGCAGTCTGCTTCCATAAAAATTACAGCTTTGGAAACCCTATGGTGCAGTTATACTCTGTCCTATAGTCTGTATAAGGTGGAACTGATTTGATGGCAATGGGTTCGGTCTTGGCCTGAAACATCTCACTTATCTCTGGGCTTCAGTTTCCTCATCTATAAAATAAAGATACTAGTGGTGTCCACAACATAGATTGTTGTGAAGATTATATGGGAAACTTGTGCGAAAGTACCTATTTTCATGTCTGGTACACAACAGACATTCAACAAACATTAGTGAATTTCCTCTTTACGTGTACACAGAGTGATCTCCTAGGACTTTGGTTAGATCCTGTATTTTTAGAAAAAAATCCCTGAAAAGTATAGTCATGAGAGCCAGACAGGTCTAAAGCAGTAATTTTAAAGTGGGAGTGTGAAAAACATATGCTACTTAAAAAAATACATATTCTTTATCATAATAAATTTATTTGGAGAACAAAATATAATTATTGTCCTTATAATACAAACTTTTGGGTGTACAGATCTATAAAATCTTCTTGGCTGTTGGGTGCAGAGTACTTGAAAAATCTGTATGATGTGGTAGGTCTTTCTAGGGTCCAGGGTCTGGTTCTCAGTAAGGCAAGTTCACAATAACCTTCTAGTGAGATTTTCATATTTCTCAAAGGCAACATTAGTTTTAAAAGATTGACAAATAAAAATTGAAAGACACAGTCATGGTGGAAATCAGATTTTAGAACTCTTTCCTTTGTTGTCTGTGTTTTATTATTTGAGAAAAAGAAAAACAAAAAAGGAAATTACTTACAAAACATTTTCCTGTGCCCTAAAAGTTGAAGGTCTTGTGATAACATAATCTGGAAGAAATACAATGACCTTTTGCAAAGGTTACTGAATTACCCTGGAAACTTGGATTTTATTTTCAGAAAGAACCTTCTAATTAGATTTTCCTACTAATGACACCGTTATTCATGACTTAATGATATGTAACATTTCTGAGGTACCTAGCAGCCTAGAATCGAATCATTATATTTCTAAGAAGGGAATTAGATACCATCTATTCCAAGTCTCCCCTTTATAAAAGGTGAGAAGATTGAGACCCAAAGAAATAAAATGACTTGCCCAATGCCACACCTTTGAGTCATTGAGCTAGAACACAGACTCCTTGACCCCCTGTCTATAGTTCTGCTTGCTTTATCACTCTGCTTTTGATGCATGTGAACTGATACTAGATGAAAATTTCTCTGCAAAATACCCTTATCTGGAGTGTAAGCAGACCTTTAGGCCAATGGCGTTTAAATAAAGCCTAGATTTCTTGCCAGCCATATCTACTACCCTGAGTGATGGAACTCTTAGAAGGGGTAGTTTCAAAACATACAGCCTCTATTCTCTTTACTAAAATGTCCCTGGATGGTGCAAAAGGTTTGCACTTAACTATTAATAGAAAGGTTGGTAGTTTGAACCCACCTAGCAGTGCCACAGAAGAAAGGCCTGGTGATCTGCTTACATAAAGATTACACCCATGAAAACCCTTTGGAGCTCCGTTCTAGTCTGTAGTACATGTGATCACCATGAGTTGGAACTGACGTGATGGCAAAGTGTAATCCTCTTTGCTAGAGCCATGACAGAGGTCTGCCCTGTCTCTTATGGCCTCAAATGACTTACTTCAAACACCACTGACCACTGAAGACAATTCAAATGACCCAGAAATATGCTCATTCATTTGGAGTTTGATGATTCATCACTGCTAGTATTTGAGCGGGTTGTACAACTTGCACTCAACAACTTCCCCAGTTGAGCTCAAAACAGAACTCCCTTTGTCCAAAGAAATAGCCATGTTAAACAGGGCCATTGCAAAGACAATTACCCCAAATTCATGACCCAATTCCAAGTATACTTCAGGCCATTTTCTGCTGCAATATACTTGCAAGTCCCCTGCTTTCAGCAGCAAATAATTTTACTGTGTCACAATTGCTGAGGAATAAACTTCCAATTAACAGAACTGGCAAAAACTCTCTGCATTCATTTGAACAACCAAAAAATATTATATTCTTACTTGCAGGATCCTTGGGACTGAGGCTACTTCACCCTTAAAAGCACAACAAAACCTGTCATCATTCTATCTATACTGATTCTGATGCCACCTGGCTTGGCACAGTCCATCTTCAGGAACTCCCCAATTGGCAGTTCCTATTTTACTCATTCATCTTGGCTTTGAACAAGACAGATGTTAGCACTCAAAGTAATAAGCAATAATTACTGAAAAGACAGGTGTCATTTTGCTGTTATTCTTGACTCTGCTGTATAGTGCGGATGACTTGGATCAAACAGTAGCTTTCAAAGGATCAAAAAAAATCTTCCAAGCGGACTCTGAAATAATTTCACTAGAGCTTGTGATCTGAGATATTTTCTCCTTTTCTAAACTAAAAACTGGCAGAGTCATAAATAACATTTACAGTATTCTCTGGGAGATGCAGACTGCTGTAGGGAAAAGGGTGTTTTAGTCAGAAGACACAGGTTCCCAAACTGGATGATGTGATCCCAAGTGTCTTCCCTGCACTATCTCTCAGTTTCCCCATGTGTATTTTAAGAGATTTGGATCTTCTAAGAGCCCTTGTGGCATAGTGGTTAAGAGCCACGGCTGCTAACCAAAAGGTTGGCAATTCAAATCCACCAGGTGCTCCTTAGAAACCATATGTGGCAGTTCTACCCTGTCCTATAAGGTCGCTATGAGTCGGAATTGACTGGATGGCAATGGATTTGGTTCTTCAGGTTTTTGGTTTCAGCTCCAAAATCTATGCTCTGGTTTTCATTCCTTTTCTCCTGGGAAAACTTAACATCTGTCTCTGTACTGCTGAAAACTAAACTTCAAAGCAAGGAGCTAATAGATAAAAATCTTTGTTTATTATACAGCTAGATGAACTACACACAGCAGAAGTTGAGTGCAAAACATCATTCTTCTTTTCCCAGCAACCAAGATAAAGCACAAACATTTTCACATTTCCTTTTCTCCTCCACAAACACAAAATTTAATCTACATGAAATGTGTAAAAAAATCCTCTTTTTCTGACTGAATATACCAAGTTGTCCCAATGAGTCTCATTGAGGACACTCTTTTCTAACCACTTTGTGTCATCTTTCCTGGTCCCACCCTACAAAGAACCCTCAGAAAAGAGGAAGATGTATCATGGACACCACACTCCTGGAACAATGGTGGGGACTAACGGCATTAACCTTAACTTTGGACTCTGGTCAGATTCAAAGGCAATCATATTTGCCCCTGCTGTAAAAAGTCTGAGATGAGAAACCAGAGACCATTTTCATTTCAGACACCAACCCCACAACAGCCTACGTCTTGGATCTTCATGTCTCCACCAATCCTCCCACATGGAACCACCAATTTCCAGGTGTTAGGCTGTAACTTACCTTGGAGTTCAGCCGGGATTAGACTCTTGTTCTTTTTGCAGGGAGGTAGGAGTAAAAACGCCTAACTCTGAGGGGCAAGGATCCTGCCGATAACTAACAAACTTGTTGTTGAAAGAGGAAGTTGAATACATTTGGTGTCTCACCACAGAAACCTAACTTGCACAGAACGAAGGTAAGTCCCTTGAACAGATGACGCCACCTTAGTTTTATTTCTATTTTTTTTTTTTTTAGTTCATTTCATTGGTGCAGAGAAATTCAAAGGGCAGGTTATGCGCACACTCAATGACTGCATACTAGCCTTCTTCACTGCTCCCTACCCTTCCGCCTTTCACTATAGTCCACATGCCTGTCTCATTAGGTTTCAGCAGGCTCCATGGCAAGATGAGATTTTCAAGTAAAATCTGATGAGAGTTTACCTGTGAACAAGAGATGCAGCTTCTTCAAGACCTGAGGGCAAAGGCTAAGAAATCTCAAAATACAAGTCAGAAATAAAAGCAGTAGGATTACCTTTACTTAAGCTCTTCCCTCCATCTGGAGTGCACTTTCCTCGACCTCCTTATCCCAAGGTTCACAATTTAATGTGCACTTTGGTTATTTTTGTACATTTTTTTATCCCCTAAAAAAAAAAAAAGAATTTTTCTTTTCTTTTTACTACAGTGTAAATTGAGGGCAAAAACAATGTCTGACTCATCTCTATATTCTCAAATTGTACAACACAAGGCACTTTCACAAATGTTTGTTAAATGAATATGTGAGGAAATGAATGAATCAATGAATGTTTAAAGAATGCATGAATAAATATTGTTGGTTACACAGCCTCCCTCCAGGCATTCCAGGATTCTGAACTTTATGTACAATGTCTATGGGGTCTTCAGACTGAAAATAAAGGAAGATAATACATTTAGAGACTGTAGCCTCAACCAAATCAGAGAATAGTTCTGAAAAAGAAGGCTTACAAAGCAGCACAAACTTCTGTGGGCACATAAGAGAACTGCACTCAGAACCAAGAGCTCAAAGCTGCAGAGTCTTCTGGGTAATAAACATAAAAAACTGAAAACCAAATCCGTTGCCATCTGGTTGATTCCAACTCATAGAGATCCTATAGACAGATAGAACTGCCTCATAGAGTTTCCAAGGAGCGCCTGGTGAATTTGAACTGCCGCCTTTTGGTTAGCAGCCATAGTGGCACTTAACCACTATGCCACCAGGGTTTCTGTAATAAACATAGTAAAGGAGAAAAAGAAAGTACTGTGGGTAAGGTCAAAGGGTAGAATTTGGACTCATGAATGTTGTTATGTGCCATCGAGTCAATTCCAACTCATAATGACCTTATCGGACTGAGTAGAACTGCCTCATAGAGTTTCTTAGGATGTAATCTTTGCAGAAGCAGATCACCAGGTCTTTTCTCCCTGGAGCCACTTGCAAACTGCCGGCCTTTCAGTTAGCAGCCTAGTCCTTAATCATTAGGCAACAGGGCTCCTTAATTAACGGATAAGACTGATTAAAGAAGGAAATAGATAATATTCTTATAAGAGGGCAACCTGAATCTGCACCAGGCTCTCCATATAAAACAAGTAGCATTAGAGAATTAGATGCAGCCATGTCCAACACTCAGAGATCTTCAACATAAATTTTGAGGGCATAACAAGATGGAAGCAGAAAAGATTTCTGCACTGGAAACTAAGATTTTGGGCTGATTGATGGGAAAGCCATGGCTTGTGAGGACTGGTAAAAGGAGAGGGTGCCCATCTGACTGATGTATACCAAATAAAACAAGCTTGACCTTGCAGTTCCCTTCCTCATGCTGATTTCATATATTTATTCAGCTCCAATCTATTGTTAATTTAGTTACCTGACTTGGCTTCCCTACTGACAGGCAACCACACATTTCAGTCCATTTGAGTTATGCTCCTGGCTATAAATTATTAAATTGGCTTTCTGGTACAAATCTGTCCCTTGTGAGTTTGGACAGTGACAGCCAGTTTTCCTAGGGTCCGATCCTTCTCTAGACAAAGAAAATTGCAGACCTCTTGAGCTTAGAAACCAAACCCTGTGATATAGAGAGAAAAGGAACCTTTTCCTGACAAGTAGCTCTTGTCACCACCCCCACCTTCGTTTTTCACACAAACACATTAACATTTCTAGGAGGAAGCCAGCTTACCTCATTTCTCTCTTGCATGCAAGTATCCTCTCCTCTCATTGACCCTAAAAAGGGAAACAAAAAAAGCTTAGAAGTCAATGTCCCAGTTCATGAAAAAGAAAAATTCAACTCAAGTTTTGATTGCTGATTAGAAGGCGCAAAGATGTGGACAAATCAAAAAAGCTGATAAATTAACAATCTCCAATTAGCTTTTGGAAGAGAGTCCTCTAGTTATCTGACATGATTGATCATGTAGAAATCATTAGTGCCTCAAATGAAGCATTATATATCCAGTCATAGGTATCTAAAGAGTAGAAAAGTAGTGCAGCTGCTCCTTCTTGCTCTTAATTCTGAAATATCTTCTTTTCCAGACGTTCAGCCTCAAGGTTTAATTGGTGGACCATATCTTCCTTAGGCTGGAGGAAGTTTAAGATTTGGTGCTTCAAAGGATTTTAGGTCTTTTCTGACAGTAGCAGGAGATAGGGAGCGATGGCTATTGAGGGCATTACTTACTACCATGAACTTTCTTTTTCTAAGAGAACCAAAGAGTCTTATCTGATCTTGTTATCAGGACGACCTAAGCTTTTCCCAAGCAACTGCTTTGATTAGAATTTAATGGACACTGATATTATATAATTGATCATATGTCCCTCTTTACATGTTGTTGTTGTTGTTAGGTGCAGTCGAGTCAGTTCTGACCCATAGTAACCCTGTGCACAACAGAATGAAACACTGTCCTGTCCTGCACCATCCTTACAATTGTTGCTATGCTCAGCCCATTATTGTAGCCACTGTGTCAATCCATCTTGTTGAGGGTCTTCCTCTTTTTTGCTGACCTTCTACTTTACCAAGAATGATGTCCTTCTTCAGGGACTCATCCCCCCTGATAACATGTCTAAAGTATGTGAAACGTAGTCTTGCCATACTTGCTTCTAAGGAGCATTCTGGCTATACTTCTTCCAAGACAGATTTGTTCGTTCTTTTGGCAGTTCATGGTATATTCAATATTCTTCACCAACACCACAATTCAAAGGCATCAATTCTTCTTTGGTCTTCCTTATTCATTGTCCAGCTTTCACATGCATATGAGGGGATTGAAAATACCGTGGCTTAGTCCTCAAGGTGACATCTTTGCTTTTCAACACTTTAAAGAGGTCTTTTGCAGTCAATTTGACAAAGCAATGTGTCTTTTGATTTTTTGACTGCTACTTCCATGGGAGTTGATTGTGAATCCAAGTAAAATGAAATCTCTGACAACCTCAGTCTTTTCTCCTCTTATCATGATGTTACCTATTGGTCCAGTTGTGAGGATTTTTGTTTTCTTTGTGTTGAAGCGGTAATCCATACTGAAGGCTGTGGTCTTTGATCTTCATCAGTAAGTGCTTCAAGTCTTTTTGCTTTCAGCAAGCAAGGTTGTGTCATCTACATAATGCAGGTTGTTAACGAGTCTTCCCCCAATCCTGACGCCCTGATCTTCTTCATATAGTCCAACTTCTTGGATTATTTGCTCAGCATACAGATTGATAAAAAAAAAAAATTTTTTTTTTTTGGTATGGTGAAATGACACAACCCTGACACACACCTTTCCTGACTTTAAACCACGCAGTATCCCCCTGTTCTGTTCGAATGACTGCCTCTGATCCATGTGTGGATTCCTCATGAACACAATTAAGTGTTCTGGAATTCCTGTTCTCTGCAATGTTATCCATAATTTGGTATGATCCACACAGTCGAATGCTTTAGCATAGTCAATAAAACACAGGTAAACATCTTTCTGGTTTTCTCTGCTTTCAGCCAGGATCCATCTAACATAAGCAGTGATATCCCTGATTCCATGTCCTGTTCCAAATCTGGCTTGAACTTCTGGCAGTTCCCTGCTGTGGCCGCTTTTGAATGATCTTCAGCAAAATTTTGCTTGCATATGATATTAATGATATTGTTTGATAATTTCTGCATTCCGTTGGATCACCTTTCTTTGGTATGGGTACAAGTACGGATCTCTTCCAATTGGTTGGCCAGGTAGCTGTCTTCCAAATTTCTTGACACAGACAAGTGAGCACTTCCAGCACTGCATCCGTAGGTTAGTGAAAAACTTGAAGCTGATTTTATAGTCTAATGATAACAAGTAGAGCATCAGCGGAAAAGAGCAAGACCCTCAAAGAGATGGATTGACAAAGTGGCTGCAACAATGGGCTTAAGCATAACAATGATTATAAGAATGGCTCAGGACCATGCAGTGTTTTGTTCTGTTGTACACAAGGCAGATATGAGTCAGAACCAACTCAACAGCACCTAACAACAACAACACCTATGATAACAAGTGTAGATACCTTTTTATGGTGTGCATTTTAATTGGCCTCATTCATGGCTCAATATTTATGTTTTTTCCCTTATTTTCCACCTACTTTTAATTTATATTATCTTGCTATGGTATGCATCCTTTTAAACTACCCTCAGTCCTTTCTGGGAAAACAGTAGGACAAATAATTAAAAAACAAAGCACAGAGTAAACAATGACCTCAATTCTTCTTGCATTAGAACTGTTGTTGTTGTTAGGTGCTGTGGAGTTGGTTCTGACCCATAGTGACCCTACATACAACACAATGAAATGCTACCTGGTCCCACACCATCCTCACAATTGTTGCTATACTTGAGCCCATAGTTGCAGCCGTTGTGTCAATCTATCTCATTGAGGGCCTGCCTCTCTTTCACTGACCCTCTACTTTACCAAGCAGGATGTCCTTCTCCAGGGACTGGTCCCTTCTGATAACATGTCCAAAGTAAGCAAGAAGAAGTTGCACCACCCTTGCTTCTAAGAAGTATTCTGGCTGTATTTCTTGCAAGACAGATTTGTTCGTTCTTCTGGCAGTCCATGCTATGTTCAACATTCTTTGAAAACACCATAATTCAAAGGTATCAACTCTTCTTCCTTTATTCACTGCCCAGGTTTCCCATTTTGAGGCAATTGAAAATACCATGGCTTGGGTCAGGTACACCTTAGTCCTCAAAGTTACATCTTTGCTTTTCAACACTTTAAAGAGGTTTTTGCAGCCAATTTGCCCAGTGCAACAAGTCTTTTGATTTCTTGACTGCTGCTTCCATGGGTGCCCCATGCGTGTTGGCCATGGATCCAACCTCAATCTTTTCTCCATTTATCATGATGTTGCTTATTGGTCCAGCTGTGAGGATTTTTGCTTTCTTGATGTTGAGGTGTAGTCTATGCTGAATATTGAAGTCTTTTGTCTTCATCAGTAAGTGCTTCAGGTCGTCTTCACTTCCAGCAGGCAAAGTTGTGTCATCTGCATATCGCAGGCTGCTAATGAGTTTTCCTCCAATCCTGATGTTGTTGCGGCGTTCTTCGTATAGGCCAGCTTCTCATATTATTTGCTCAGTATACAGATTGAATAAGTATGGTGAAAGCATACAACCCTGACACACACCTTTCCTGATTTTAGGCCATATGATATCCCTGTGTTCTGTTTGAAGCACTGTATTAGAACTATTTAACATGAACTTTTTCAGATAAACTGTATTCAAGCGTTGCTCATATCTGATTATATGGCCTTTGACTTTTCTTTTGGAATTAATCATTCAGTAAGTAATTAATGAGCTACAACAATGATAAATTTTGTTGAATGCTTAATGGGCAGGATTATATTCAAAAGCAAAAAATATGTTCCCTATCTTCCAGAAGCCTACAATCCAAGTGACAAGAGGACAACTCATAAAAGAATTAGACACATGGCATAGTATATGATTTACTATTAAACTATGTGAAAGTTAAAAAGAAAATGAGATAACTATGGGCTGGAGGCTGGACATGTTTGAGAAGGTTGACTGATCCTTTCTCAGTGGGCAAGTTTTAGTTTCAGCAGTGTTTGCCAATGTGTGGAACATATTCCAATGGAGGCATGCAAGGTTATTTTAAGTGGTACAAGGAATAACTAAGAAGATGTTTAAAGTTATGCATCTATTTTGATGCTTTAACATTATTAAAAATTGTACATCAAATCCATGCTTTTATGGATGATATCACTTAGGAACAGGCTAAAGTAGATAATTAAGTTTTAAAAATTGTGATTATTTAAACAAGCACACTCATAAAAAAGTATGGAGGGTAATCAGGCATAGAAAATTGTGGAGGAGAATTTGAGTGTCTGAAATTTGGCAAATATCAGGTATTATAAATGAATTTTGTTTCCCAAAACAATATGTTGAAGTCTTAATGCCCAGAACCTGTGAACGCAATCTTGTTTGGAAATAGTCTTTGAGGCTATTATCAGTTAGGTTAACATGAGTTCATACTGGAGTAGGGTGTGTCTTATATGATTGGTGTCCTTATAAAAGAGGAGAAAAGACACAAAGACAAGGAGATAAAGACTGTCATGTGAATATGCATCTACAAACCAAGGAATTTCAAGGATTGCCAGAAGCCACCAGATGCTAGGAGAGAGGCATAGAACAGTTTCTTCCTCAAAGCCCTCAGAAGGAATCAGCATAGCTGATACAGTGGTTTAGACATCTATCCTCCAGAACTGTGGGACAGTAAATTTATGTTCTTATAAGCCACCCAATTTATGGTATTTTGTTAGGGCAGCCCTGGGAAACTAATACACCAGCTTAGGGAGAGGAGAGAGGGCAAGGAATTTCAGGAGAGAGAAGGACATGCCAAGGACATGAATAGAGAATAAACACGTACTGTTTGTGTGACACTGAGGACAAAAGACTTGACTGAAGCATAAGGTTTATGTTAGGAAACAGTAGGAAAGAAGCTTGGAGTGTTGAGCCATACAAAGATGGTCTTGGAGTATAGAAGTCATAGGATACAGGAAGCCACTGAAGAGCTTTAAACAGAGCTGAAGGAGGTAGATAAGAACTACTTGAGTTACAGTCTACGTACCTGTCATCATTCTGGGTAATTTATACACATCTCATTTAATACTCTGAACAGTCCTATGACATGTTGTTGTCACTGCTAGTTGCTGTCAAGTTGATTCTAACTTGTGATCCCAATGTGATAGGGGCTAACATTACCCCCATCTTACCATGAGTGAACAGAAGCACAGAGAGGTTAATTTCCTTAAGACCACACAACAAGTAAGTGGGAGAAGCAAGATTCAGACTCAAGCCCGTCTAGCTCCAGAGCCAAGCCTCTTTCTACTACTCCCTGAAAGATCACACAGACAATGATAGACAAGACAGATTGGAGAAGAAGGTGAAAGAGGAGGTGGAAAGCCCTATCTTAGTTATCTAGTGCTGCCATAACAGAAACACCACAAGCAGATGGCTTTAACAAAGAGAAATTTATTTCCTCATGGTAAAGTAGGTGAAAAGTTCAAACCCAAAGCATCAGCTCCAGGGGAATGCTTTCTTTCTTTGTCATCTCTGGAAGAAGGTTCTTGTCCTCAATCTTCCCACGGTCGAGGAGCTTGCCAGGCGCAGGGACTCCAGGTCCAAAGGATGCGCTCTGCTTCTGATGCTGCTTTCTTGGTGGTATGAGGTCTCCAACTCTCTGATTGCTTCCCTTTCCTTTTTATCTCTTGAGAGATAAAAGGTGGTGCAGGCAACACCCCAGGAAAACTCCCTTTACATTGGACCAGGGTTGTGACCTGGGTAAGGGTGGTGTTACAATCCCATCCTAATCCTTTTAACATAAAATTACGATCACAAAATGAAGGACAACCACACCATACTGGGAATCATGGCCTAACCAAGCTGATACACACATTTTTGGGAGGACATAATTCAATCCATGACAAGCCCTATTAGGATGATATACCAGTAATTTAAATTTAAGGTAATGAGGGCATTGATTAGGGCAATGACAATAAGAATAAAGAGAGAATAGTTTCAAATGAAATATATTTTGCAAAAGAGCACTTAAAATAGTAATCAACAAAAGAGAAAATGAGTCTTCATGAGTGTGAATAAATCAGCCTTTGAAGGGGTTTAATTTTTGCATATTTTTCATTAAAATTTTTTTGAGTCATTCACTGAAGTATCTTCCTTAAGTGAGAAAAACATACTTTGTAGCTAGAAGAGGCATTAATTTTCCTGAGTTCCAAAAGCTTGTCATGGAGACAGGCAACTTCTTGAGGCCCTATGTGAGGAATGAGTAATCCTGAGGGGCCGGGGGGGGAAAGCTGGTCTCACAGGATATGAATTTCTAAAGAAATATATTTAAGATAATTTCTATAAGAAGAGGTTTCAGTCAACCAAACTGGCTCCTTGTGTCTACATGTTGTGAATTAAAGAGAGTCGTGGAATTTCCTCAAGCTCTTTTCTTTAAAGTAATATGTATTTTTTAATACATTGTGTTTTAGGTGAAAGTTTACAGATCAAGTTAATTTCACATTCAAAAATGTAAACACATATTGTTTTGTGACTTTAGTTGCAGTCCACACAATGTGACAGCATACTCCCCCTTTCCGTCTCCTGGTTCCGCGCGTTCATTTGTCCAGATCCTGACACTTGCTGCCTTATCTCGCTTTTGGAGAGGAGTTACCCATCTGGTCTTGTATATTCGATTGAACTAAGAAGCACGTTCCTCACGTGAAATTTTTTGTTTTACAGACCTGTCTACTCTGTCTCAGAAGTGGGCTTCAGGAGTGATTTCAGTTCTGAGGTAGCAGAGAGTTCTGCAGCCATAGTCTTGGGGGTTCCTCCAGTCTCTGTCACACAAGTACATTTGGTCTTTTTTCATGAATTTGAAATCTGTTCTACATTTTTCTACCATTCTGCCCAGGACTCTGTTGTAATACCTGTCAGAGCAGTAGGTGGAGGTAGCTGGGGACCATCTAGTTCTTCTGGGCTCAGGCTGGTAAAGTCTCTGGTTCATGTGGTTCTTTAGTCCTTTGGGCAAATGTTTTCCTGGTGTCTTTGGTTTTCTTCATTCTCCTTTGCTCCAAACATGATGGGACCTATAGTTGTATCTTAGATGGCTGCTCACAGGCTTTTCAGACCACAGACACTATGCATTAAAATGGAATGTACATTTTCTTTATGAGCTATGTTATGCCAATTGACCTAGATGTCCCCTGAGACTATGGCCCCCATCCTCAGCCACTCAGGTCCTCAAAGTGTTTGGATGTGTCTAGAAATTTTCTAGGCTTTTGTTTTTGTCCAGTTGTGCTGACTTCCCCTATGTTGTGCATTGTGTTTCCCTTCACAAAAGTTGACCCTTGTCTACTATCTAATTATTTCCTCTCCCCCTCCTTCCCCACCATTAAAGAATGCTTTTTTTCCTGTGTGTAAACCTGTTCTTGAGTTCTTATAATAGTGGTCTCATACAATATTTGTTCTTTTGTGATTGACTTATTTCACTTAGCATAATGCCCTCCAGATTTATTCATATTGTGAGATGTTTCACAGTTTCATTATTATTTTTTATCATTGCCCAGTATTCCATTGTGTTTATGCACCATAATTTGTTTATCCACTCATCTGAGGATGGTCATTTAGGTTGTTTCCATATTTTTGATATTGTGAATAGTGCTACAGTGAACATGGGTATGTATATGTCCATTCATGTGACAGCTCTTATTTCTCTAGGGTATATTAATATTCCTAGGAGTGGAATTATTGGATCATATGGTATCCCCATTTCTAGATTTTTAAGGGAGCACCATGTCATTTTCCAAAGTGGTTGTGCCATTCTACGCTCCTACCAGCAGTGCATAAATGTTCCAACCTCCCTGCAACCTCTCCAACATTTGTTATTTTGTGTTTTTAGGATTAGCATCAGTATTGTTGGGGTGAGATGGGATCTCATTGTAGTTTAGATTTGCATTTCTTTAATGGCTAATGATTCGGAGCATTTCTTCATGTGTCTGTTGGCCACCCTAATGTTGTCTTAGGTAAACTGTCTGTTCGCATCCTTTGTCCATTTTTTAAATTGGATTATTGTTTTTTTGTTGTTGTTGTTATTGAGGTGTTGAAGTGTTTGGTAGATTTTAGAGTTTACTCCATTGTCCGATATGTCATAGCCAAAAAATTTTTTCCAGTCTGTATGTTCTCTTTTTACTCGTCTGGGGAAGTCTTTTGATGAGCGTAACTGTTTAATTTCTAGCAGCTCCCAGATATTCCATTTCTCTTCTGGTGTTTGTGCATTGTTAGTTACGGTTTGTATACTATTTATGCCAAGTATTAGGGCCCCTAGCATTGTCCCTATGTTTTCTTCCATTACCGTTATCCTTTTTTATTTTATATTTAGGTCTCTGATCCATTTGGAGTTAGTTTTTGTGTGTGGTGTCAGTCATGGATCTTGTTTCATTTTTTTTGACATATGAACATCCAGTTTTAACAGCACCATTTGTGAAAGAGAATATGTTTTCCCCATTTAATGGACTTTGGACCTTTGTCAAATATCAACTGCTCATACATGGATGGATTTACCTCTTGGCTCTCAATTCTAATCCACTAGTCTATGTGTCTGTTGTTGTAACACTACCATCCTTTCTTTTTGTTGTTGTTGTTTGTTTTGTTTTTGTACTTTAAAAGAAGTACAAATTGGCTTCTCATTAAGCAATTAGTACACATACTGTTTTGTGACATTGGTTGCCATCCCACAACTTGTCAACACTCTCCCCTTCTTGACCTTGGGCTCACTATTACCAGCTTTTCTGTCCCCTCCTGCCCTCTTTTCCTTTTGCCTGAGCTGGTGTCCCCATTTAGTCTCATTTTGTTTTATGGGCCTGTCTGATCTTTGGCTGAAGGGTGAACCTCAGGATTGACTTCATTACTGAGTGAAAAGTGTGTCCAGGGGCCATACTCTGGGGTTTCTCCAGTCTCTGTCAGACCAGTAAGTCTGGTCTTTTTTTTTTTTAATTTTTATTGTGCTTTAAGTGAAAGTCTACAAATCAAGTCAGTCTCTCATACAAATATTTATATACAACTTTCTATATACTCCTAGTTGCTGTCCTCCTAATGAGACAACACACTTCTTCCCTCCACTCTCTCTTTTCGTGTCCATTCAGCCAGCTTCTAACCCCCTCTGCCCTCTCATCTCCCCTCCAGACAGGAGATGCCCACATAGTCTCATGTATCTACTTCATCCAAGAAGCTCAGTCTTCACCAGTATAATTTTCTATCCCCTAGTCCAGTTCAATGCTTATCTGAAGAGTTGGCTTTAGGAATGAATCCTGTCTTGGGCTAACAGAAGGTCTGGGGACCATGACCTCCAGGGCCAGTCCAATGCTTATCTGAAGAGTTGGCTTTGGGAATGAATCCTGTCTTGGGCTAACAGAAGGTCTGGACCATGACCTCCAGGGTCCTTCTAGTCTCAGTTAGACCATTAAGTCTGGTCTTTTCACAAGAATTTGGGGTCTGTGTCCAATGCTCTCCTGCTCCCTCAGGGGTTCTCTGTTGTGTTCCCTGTCAGGGCAGTCATCAGTTCTAGCCAGGCACCATCTAGTTCTTCAGGTCTCAGGCTAAAGTAGTCTCTGGTTTATGTGGCCCTTTTTGTTTCTTGGGCTCATAATTACCTTGTGTCTTTGGTGTTCTTTATTTTCCTTTGCTCCAGGTGGGTTGAGACCAATTGATGCATCTTAGATGGCCGCTTGTTAGCGTTTAAGACAGCAGGTGGCACTCTCCAAGGTAGGATGCAGAATGTTTTCTTAATAGATGTTATTATGCCAATTGACTTAGGTGTCCCCTGAAACCATAGTCCCCAAAACCCCACCCCTGTTACACTGGCCTTCGAGGCGTTCAGTTTATTCAGGAAACATCTTTGCTTTTGGTTTAGTCCAGTTGTGCTGACCTCTCCTGTATTGTGTGCTGTCTTTCCCTGCACCTAAAATGGTCCTTATCTACTATCTAATGAGTAAAAAACCCTCTCCCTCCCTTCCTCCCTTCTCACTCTTGTAAACATCAAAAGAATATTTTCTTCTCTGTTTAAACTATTTTTCAATTTCTTATAATAGTGGTCTCATACAATATTTGTCCTTTTGTAACTGACTAATTTCACTCAGCATAATGCCTTCCAGATTCCTCCATGTTATGAAATGTTTCACGAATTCATCATTGTTCTCTATTGATGCATAGTAGTACATTGTGTGAATATACCATAATTTATTTATCCATTCATCCATTGATGGGCACCTTGGCTGCTTCTATCTTATTGCTATTGCAAATAGTGCTGCAGTGAACATGGGTGTGCATATATCTGTTCATGAAAAGGCTCTTACTTCTCTAGGATATATTCCAAGGAGTGGGATTGCTGGACCTTATGGTAGTTCTCTTTCTAGTTTTTTAAGGAAGCACCAAATCGATTTCCAAAGTGGTTGTACCATTTTACATTCCAACTAGCAATCTATAAGTGTTCCAGTCCCTCCACAACCTCTCCAACATTTATTATTTTGTGTTTTTTGGATTAATGCAGCCTTGTTGGAGTGAGATGGAATCTCATTGTAGTTTTGATTTGCATTTCTCTAATGGCTAATGATTGTGCGCATTTCCTCAGGTATCTGTTAGCTATCCGAATGTCTTCTTAGTGACGTGCCTGTTCATATCCTTTGCCCATTTTTTAATTGGTTTTTTTGTCTTTTTGCAGTTGAGTTTTTGCAGCATCATGTAGATTTTAGAGATCAGACTCTGATTGGGAATGCCATAGCTAAAAACTTTTCCCAGTCTATAGGTAATCTTTTTACTCTTTTGGTGAACTTTTTGCTTGAGCATAGGTGTTTGATTTTTAGGAGCTCCCAGTTATCTAGTTTCTTTTCTGCGTTGTTAGTAATGTTTTGTATACTGTTTATGCCATGTATTAGGGCTCCTAGCGTTGTCCCTGTTTTTTCTTCCATGATCTTTATCATTTCAGATTTTATACTTAGGTCTTTGATCCATTTTGAGTTAGTTTTTGTGCATGGTGTGAGGTATGGGCCTTGTTTCTTTTTTTTTTTTTTTTTTTTTTGCAGATGGATATCCAGTTATGCCAGCACCATTTGTTAAAGAGACTGTCTTTACCACTTTTTCACTGACTTTGGGCCTTTGTCAAAAATCAGCTGCTCATATGTGGATGGATTTATGTCTGGATTCTCAATTCTGTTCCATTGGTCTATGTATCTGTTTTTGTATCAGTACCAGGCTCTTTTGACTACTGGGGCAGTTATAATAGATTCTAAAATCAGGTAGAGTGAGGCCTCCCACTTTGTTCTTTTTTAGTAATGCTGTGCTTATCCGAGGCTTCTTTCCCTTCCATATGAACTTGGGGATTTGTTTATCCATCTCATTAAAAAATGTCATTTGAATTTGGGTTGGAATTGCATTGTATCTATAGACAGCTTTTGGTAGAATAGATATTTTCACAATGTTAAGTCTTCCTATCAATGAGCAAGGTATTTTTTTCCACATATGTAGGTCTGTTTTGGTTTCTTGCAGTATTGTCTTGTAGTTTTCTTTGTATAGGTCTTTTACATCTCTTGTAAGATTTATTCCTAAGTATTTTATCTTCTTGGGGGCATTGTAAATGGTATTGATTTCGTGATTTTCACTGCAATACTCTTTTAATTGTTGATGTACAGTAATCCAACTGATTTTCGTATGTTTATCTTGTATCCTGATAATCTGCTGAACTCTTCTACTAGTTTCAGTAGTTTTCTTGAGGATTCTTTACGTTTTCTGTGTATAAGATCATGCCATCTACAAGTAGAGATACTTTTACTTCTTCCTTACCAATCTAGATGCACTTTATTTTTTTATCTAGCCTAATTGATCTGGCTAGGACCTCCAGCACAATGTTGAATAAGAGTGGTGATAAAGGGCATCCTTATCTGGTTCCTAATCTCAAGGGGAATGCTTTCAGACTCTCTCCATTTATGTTTATGTCGGCATTGTATAAATGCCCTTAATTATGTTGAGGAATTTTCCTTCTATTCCTATTTTGCTGAGAGTTTTTATCATGAATGGGTGTTGAACTTTGTCAAATGCCTTTTCTGTATCAATTGATAAGATCATGTGGTTCTTGTCTTTTGTTTTATTTATCTGATGGATTACGTTAATTGTTTTTCTAATGTTGAATCACCCTGCATACCAGGTATGAATCCCACTTGGTCATGGTGAATTATTTTTTTGATATGTTGTTGAATTTTGTTGAGGACTTCTGCATCTAATTTCATGAGGGATATAGGTCTGTAATTTTCTTTTTTTGTGGAGTCTTTACTTGGTTTTCTTATCAGGGATATCCTGGCTTCATAGAATGCGTTTGGGGGTATTCTGTCTTTTTCTATGCTCTGAAATACCTTTAGTAATAGTGGTGTTAACTCTTCTCTGAAAGTTTGGTAGACCTGTGCAGTGAAGCTTTTTTTCAAAAGGCCAGGGCTTTTTTTCTTTGGGAGTTTTTTAAAATACATTTTCAACCTCTTCTTTTGTTATGGGTTTATTTAGTTGTTCTACTTCTGTTTGAGTTAGTTTAGGTGGATAGTGTTAGGTGTTTGCCTATTCTAAGTTTTCAAATTTTTTAGAGTACAATTTTTTATAGTTATCTGATATGATTCTTTTCATTTCAGTTGGGTCTGTTGTAATATCACCCATCTCATTTCTTATTCAGGTTATTTGCTTCCTCTCCTGCTTTTCTTTTGTCAGTTTGGCCAGTGGTTTATCAATTTTGTTGATTTTTTTCAATGAACCAGCTTTTGGTCTTGTTAACTCTTTCAATTGTTTTTCTGTTTTTGTTTTTTTTTTTCATTTAATTCTGCTCTAATTTTTGTTATTGCTTTCATCTGGTGCCTGAGAGTTTTTTGTTGTTGTTGCCCTGTTTCTATTTGTTCAAGTTGTAGGGATAATTCTTTGACCTTAGCCCTCCTTTTTGTATGTGTGCATTTGTTGATGTAAATTGACTTCTGAGCACCGCTTTTGCTGTGTCACAAAGGTTCTGATAGGAAGTGTATTCATTCTCACTGGATTCTATGAATTTCTTTATTCCACCCTTAATGTCTTCTATAATCCAGTCTTTTTTGAGCAGGGTATTGTTCAGTTTCCAAGTGTTTGATTTCTTTTCCCTGCTTTTTCTGTTGCTGATTTCTACTTTTATGGCCTTATGCTCAAAGAAGATGCTTTGTAATATTTCGATGTTTTGGATTCTTCTAAGGCTTACTTTATGACTTAATATGTTGTCTATTATAGAGAATGTTCCCTGTACAGTAGAAAATAAAGTATACTTGGCTGCTGTTGGGTGGAGTGATCTGTATATGTCTATGAGGTCAAGTCGGTTGATTGTGGCATTTAGATCTTCCATGTCTTTATTGAGCTTCTTTCTGGATCTCCTGTCCTTCACTGAAAGTGCTGTGTTGAAGTCTCCTACTATTATTGTGGAGTTGTCTATCTCACTTTTCAATGCTGATAGAGTTTGTTTTATGTGTCTTGCAGCCCTGTCAATGGGTGCAAAAATATTTAATATGGTTATATCCTCCTGGTATATTGTCCCTTTAAGCATTATATAGTGTCCTTCCTTATCCTTTGTGGTGGATTAAAGTTTAAAGTCTGTTTTGTCAGAAGTTATTACTGCCAATCCTGTTCTTTTTTGATTGTTGTTTGCTTGATATACTTTTTTCCATGCTTTGAGTTTTAGTTTGTTTGTCTCTAAGTCTAAGCTGTGTCTCTTGTAGGCAGCATATAGACGGATCTTGTTTTTTAATCCATTCTGCCACTCCCTGTCTCTTTATTGGTGCATTTAGTCCATTGACATTTAGCGTATTTACGGACAGGTAGTTTGTTTTTAGTGCTGACATTTTGATGTCTTTGTGTGTGTTGTTGACAGTTTCTTTTTCCCACTTAAGTTTTTGTGCTGCATAGTTTATCTTTTATATTGTCTTTCCTCTTATTTGTTGCTGTTGATTTTGTTTCTGCTGAGTCTCTGCTTTTTTCTTGATTTTATTTTGATGAGAATGATTGTTATTCTCCTTTGTGGTTTCCTTAATATTTACCCCTATTTTTCTAAGTTTAAACATAACTTTTATTTCTACATATCGCCTTGTCTTCCTGTCTATAGGAAAGATCTATAACTACATTTCTTAGTCACTCTGTATTGTTTTAATGTTGTCATCTTTTACGTAATAACATCACTGTTTCCCTGTTCTTAGCTTTTTTATCTTGATTTATTTTTGTGATTTCCCTGTCTGGGTTGACATCTGATTGCTCTGTCCAGTGTTCTAGTCTTGGGTGGATACCTGATATTATTATTTTCTAACCAAAGAACTCCCTTTAGTATTTCTTCTACTTTTGGTTTGGTTTTTACAAATTCCCTAAACTCCTGTTTATCTGGAAATGTTGTAATTTTACCTTCATACTGGAGAGACAGTTTTGCTGGATATATGATTCTTGGCTGGAAATTTTCTTCCTTCAATGTTTTATATAAGTCATCCCATTGACTTCTTGCCTGGATGCTTTCTGCTGAGTAGCTCAAGCTTAATCTTATTGACTCTCCTTTGTAGGTGACTTTTTGTTTATCCCTAGCTACTCTTCAAATTCTCTTTATCTTTGGTTTTGGCAAGTTCAATTAAAATATGTCTTGGTGGCTTTCTTTTAACATCTACCTTATGTGGAGTTCGATAAGCATCTTGGATAGATACCTTCTCATCTTTCTCAACATCAGGGAAGTTTTCTGCCAACAAATCTTCAACAAATCTCTCTGTATTTTCTGTTATCCCTCCCTGTTCTGGTACTCCAATCACTCGTAGATTATTTCTCTTGATAGAGTCCCACATGATTCATAAGGTTTCTTCATTTTTTTTAATTCTTTTAACTGATTTTTCTTCAAATATATTAGTGTCAAGTGTTTTATCTTCTATATCACCATCTCTGCTTTCCACTTGCTCAATTCTTCTCCTCTGACTTTCTATTGAGTTGTCTACTTCTGTAATTTTATTGTTAATCTTCTGAATTTCTGATTGCTGTCTCTCTAGGGATTCTTGCAGCTCATTCAATTTTGCATTATGCTCTTGAATAACTTTTTTAATATCTTTGTCTGCTTTATCATGTGTTCATTGGCTTGTTCTGCATATTGCCTGATCTCCTTCCTAATCTCATTCCTGACATCTTGAAGAGTTCTGTATATTAATCTTTTGTATTCTGTATCTGGTAATTCCAGGAAAGCACCTTCATTCAGAAGATCCCTTGGTTCTTTGTTCTGAGAGCTTGTTGAAGTAATTGTGGTCTGCTTCTTTATGTGATTTGATATTGACTGTTGTCTTTGAGCCATCTATAAGTTATTGTGTGGTTTTATTTTATGGTTGCTTACTGTATCCTAGCTTCTTGCTTTGTTTTGTTTTGATATGCCCAAATGGGTTGGTTGAGTGAGCTATCTTCATTATTTTCACCTTTGAAGCTCTGATGTCTTGTCAATAGTTGGCTAGAGATGTTATCAGGTATATGAGTCTAGGAGTCCATTCACTTTTCTTGTATGGATTCAGTTCAGGTGTCCTAGTAGCCAGTCACCAAGTGTGTGGTACAGGCTCTGTCCTAGAGTCTTAGAGGAGCAGGGGTGATTTGTGTAGGTACCAGTACCTGGTTGCAGCAGTGGTTCATACTCTGAACAAGGCAGGGGGCTGACAACCTTCCCCCAAGTGTCTGTGAGGAAAATGTGTTCCTGTTCCCTAGAGCATACAGGTGGGTGTGTTCTGCAGATGGGCCATGGGCACCCAGTGTTTCTGATTGTAAGGACTGGGAGGTACCAGTTATCCTTGGACCCTTTTGCATGTCGCTGAGTGACCTGAGTGGAGCCACCAGTCCTTAGGCCCATCATGTGGGTAGGTGAGGACCCTGTTTAATAGGCAAAGTGGTGCCAAACATCAAACACACACCTCTCCACCGCACAGCTGAAATAGTTGCAGTCTGCCAACAAGCACCTGTTCTCCTGAAATAGGCCCGCATAGGTCATGCAGAGGGGAAATGTATTCAATGTAAAAAGACCATTTATGCCTGGACAGGAGCCGCTTCTGTCCTGAGCTCCCCAGGTTAGCAGAACTGGCAAATTATCTTTTCCCCATTTGTGGATTTATTCCTTCTCCAAGGCTGAGAGAATTACTCAAAGTGCTCAGCAAGGCCTATCTTTAGCCCAGGCAAATCAACAGCCACTGAACCTGGCTTGGGGGCTGGGGGTGTGGCAAAATATATGCAAGTAATTAGCATTTGCTGAGAGCACCATTCTTCTCCGGTTCTGGAGGTGTAAGTAGGCTGTGTGGCTGGCTGCTTATCCCTGTGGAAACTGCAGCTGATCCCTACCACCAGCCCACCACAGCCAATCCCAGGAATGGTGCCTGAGGGGTCCTGGTGATTCAGGTCCGGCAACTCCTCTCTGCTTGTGGATGATCTCTCACTCCCCCTGCCCCTCAGCCCATTTTCTAACTTTGCCTTTGATGTTTAGGGCTCCTAGCTTGTCATAAATATAATTGTTTCACTTGTTTCTTCAGGTCTTATTTGTAAAACGGATGACTATAAGCATCTGGCTATTCCGCCATCTTGGCCCTGCCCCCAAGTCTGGTCTTTTGTGTGTGTGTGTGTGTGTGTGTGTGTGTGTGTGTGTGTGTGTGTGAGTTAGAATTTTGTTCTACATTTTTCTCCAGGTCTGTCCAGGTCCCTCTACTGGGGTGATGGTAGCTGGATACCATCTAGTTGTGTGGAATCAGTCCAGTGGAGACTGTAGTACTTGTGGTCTGTCAGTCCTTTGGACTAATCTTTCCCTTGTGTCTTTGGTTTTCTTCATTCTCCCTTGCTCCAGATGGTGTGAGACCAGTGGAGTATCTTAGATGGCCACCCAGAAGCTTTAAGACTCCAGATGCTACTCACCAAAGTAGAACATAGAAAATTTTCTTTACAAACTATGTTATGCCAATTGAGCTAGATGTTCCCCAAGTCCAGGGTACCCACAGCCCTCAGTCCAGTAATTCGGTTCCTCAGGGAGTTTGGATGTGTCTATGGAGCTTCCATAACTTCACCTTGGACAAGTTGTGCTGGTTTCCCCAGTATCGTGTAGTGTCTTACCCTTCACCAAAGTTACCACTTATCTATTGTTTATTTAGTGTTCTTCTATCCCCACCCCTTCTCTCTCTCGTAACCATCAAAGATTGTTTCTTTTTGTGTGTAAACCTTTTCCTGAGTTTTTACAACAGTGGTCTCATACAACGTTTGTCCTTTCGTGATTTACTTATTTCACTCAGCATAATAGTCTCTAGATTTATCCATGTTGTGAGATGTTTAGCAGATTCATCATTGTCCTTTATTTTTGCATCATATTCCACTGTGTGTATGTATCATAGTTTGTTTATCCATTCATCTGTTGATGGGCATGTAGGTTGTTTCCATCTTTTTGTTAATGTGAACAATGTTACAATGAACACGGGTGTACATATGTCTATTCATGTGATGGCTCATGTAGAAACTTTCACTATTGCAACTCAAGGCTTGCACTTTTTCTTCAGTTCTTCAGCTTGAGAAATGCCAAGCATGCTCTTCCCTTTTGCTTTTCTATCTCCAGGTCTTTGCACATGTCATCATAATACTTTACTTTGTCTTCTCGAACCACCATTTGAAATCTTTTGTTCAGCTCTTTTACTTCATCATTTTTTCCCTTTTGCTTTAACTACTCGATGTTCAAGAACAAGTTTCAGAGTGTCTTCCATTTAGGTCTTTTCTTTCTCTCCTGTGTTTTTAATAGCCTCTTGCTTTCTTCGTTTATGATGTCCTTGATGTCATTCCACAACTCATTTGGTCTTCAGTTCGACACATCAAATCTATTCTTGAGATGGTCTCTAAATTCAAATGGGATATACTCAAGGTTGTACTTTGGCTCTCGTGGACTTGTTCCAATTTTCTTCAGTTTCAGCTTGAACTTGCATATGAGTAATTGATGGTCTGATTCACGGTCGTCCCCTAACATTGTTCTGACTGATGACATCAAGCCTTTCCTTCTCTCCACAGATGCAGTGGATTTGATTCCTGTGTATTCTGTCTGGTGAGGTCCATATAGCCACCATTTATCTTGGTGAAAAAAGATATTTGCAGTGAAGAAGTTTTCGATCTTGGAAAATTCAATCATGCGATCTCCAGCATATTTTGAGAAATTTTCTTTTTATACCTATACCTGCATGTGAAAGCTGGACAATGAATAAGGAAGACTGAAGAAGAATTGACACCTTTGAATTGTGGTGTTGGCAAAAATATTGAATATACCATGGACTACCAAAAGAATGAACAAATCTGTCTTGAAAGAAGTACAGCAAGAATGCTCCTTAGAAGCAAGGGTGATGAGACTGCATCTCACATATTTTGGACATGTCATCAGCCCGTGGAGAGGGACATCATTCCTGGTAAAGTAGAGGGTCAGTGAAAAAGAGGAAGACCCTCAAGGAAATGGATTGACACGGTGGCTGCAACAATGGGCTGAAGCATTGCAACAGTTGTGAGGATGGCGCAGGATCGGGTGATGTTTTGTTCTGTTGCGCATAGGGTCACCATGAATGAGAATGGACTCAATGGCATCAAACAACAACAATAGTACCTATTTTATTGAGAGCTTTTATGAGGAATGGGCGTTAGACTTTGTTGAATGGCTTTTCTGCGTCGATTGAGGTGATCATGTGACTCTTTTATTTTATTTATATTGCAGATTATATTGATTGATTTTATAATGTTGAACCGTCCTTGCATACCTGGTATGAATCCCACATGGCCATGGGGCATTCTTTTTTTGATGTGGTGCTGAAATCTATCGGCTAGAATTTTGTTGAGAATTTTTGCATCTATATTAATGAGAGATACTGGTTACGTAGTTTTCTTTTTTCGTGGTGTTTGCCTGATTTTGGTATCAGGGTTATGCTGGCTTTATAGAATGCATTCGAAGTATCCCTTCCTTTTCTATGTTCTGAAATAGTTTGAGTAGTACTGGTGTAAGCTCTTCTCTGAATGTTTGGTACAATTCTCCACATAAGCCATCTGGGCTGGGACTTTTTTTTTGTTGGTAGTTTTTTTTTTTTTTTATTACCTTTTCAATCTCGTCTTGTTATGGACCTGTTCAGATTTTCAACTTCAGTTTTTGTTAGTTTGGGTAGATAGCTTGTTTCTAGAAATTTGTCCATTTCCTCTAGGTTTTCAAATTAGTTGCTGTATAGTTTTTCATAGCATTTTTTTTTTATGAATCTTTTTATTTCAGTTGAGTCTGTTGTAATGTTCTCCATTTCATTTCTTATTTGAGTTATTTGCACCCTCTTCTGTTTTTCTTTTGTCAGTTTGGCCAGTGGTTTGTCAATTTTGTTGGTCCTTTCAAAGAACCAAATTTTTGGTTTCCTTGATTCTATTGTTTTTCTATTTTCCGTTTCATTTATTTCTGGTCTGATTTTTTTTTTCCTTTCTTCTGGTGGCTGTGGGCTTCTTTTACTCTTCTCTTTCTATTCTTTGAAGTTGTGTAGCTAATGTTTTGATTTTGTCCCTCCTTTTTTGATGCGTGCATTTATTGCTATAAATTGACCTCTGAGCACTGCCTTTGCTGTGTTCCAAAGGTTTTCATATGATGTGTTTTCATTCTCATTTGATTCTAGGAATTTTTTGATTACATCTTTGAATTCTTCTTTACCCAGTGGTTTTTGAGCAGGGTGCTATTTAGTTTTCCTGTATTTGATTTTTTTTCTTTGCTCTTCTTGCTGTTAATTTCTACTTTGATGGTATCTTGATCAGAGGAGATACTTTGTTTTATCTCTGTGTTTTGGATTTTGTTGAGGGTTGCTTTGTGGCCTAAGATGTGCTCTCTTCTGGAGAACGTTCCATGTGCATCGGGAAAGAATGTGTACTGTACAGCTGTTGGGTGGTATGTTCTATATATGTCTATGAGGTCAAGGCGGCTGATTGTTGCCTTTAGATCTTCCGTGTCTTTGTTGAGTTTCTTTCTAGATGTTCTGCCCTTTACCATGAGTAATGTGTTAAGTCTCCTGCTATTATTGTAGAACAGCCCTTCTTTGTCTTTTATGGCAGATTTTCTTCTAAAGCCTATTTCTCTTTTCAGCACTGCTAGTTTGTTTATTTTGGAGCCTTGTCATTGGGTGTGTAGATATTTATTATGGTTATGTTGTTATGATGGCTCATTCCTTTAATCATCATATAGCATCCCTCTTTGTCTGTTAATGGTGGATTTTGTTTTAAAGTCTATTTTATCTGAGACTAGTGTTGCCACTCCTGCTCTTTTTTCATAGTTGTTTGCTTGATATATATTTTTTCCATCCTTTGATTTTTTTTTTTTTATAAATTTTTGTCTTTGTTTCTAAGGTGCATCTCTTGTAGACAGCATATTGATGGGTCCTGTTTTTTCATCCATTCTATCACTCTCTGTCTCTTTATGGGTGCATTTAGGCCATTTACATTCAGTGTAATTATTGATAGGTTTGGGTTTATTGCTGTTATTTTGTAGTGCTTTTTTTTTTTAATGCTGACGTTTTCTTTGTTCCTCTTACTCTCCTGAGCTGAATACGTTTTGTTACTGGATTTTCTCTCCTTTTTTTCATTTTTGCAGATTTTGTGTTTACTGAGACTATGTTTTTCTTCTTTATTTTGATGAGTAGTTTTGTTAATCTTCTTAGTGGTTACCTTGAAATTTACTTTTATCTTTCTAAGGTTGAACCAGTCTTTCATTACTTGGTATTGCCTCTCCATTTGAAAACTCTAAACATATACCATTTAGTCCGTCTTTTTTTCTTCTGAAGTTGTTTTCATATGCAGGTTAACCTCTTTGGTTCCCTGTTGTAAAACTTTTAGTTTTGTTTTCTACTTGAGAGTTCCTTACCTAGGTTGGTATCTGGCTGATGTGGTCTTGCATCCTAGATTCAGGCTATTGTCTGATGTTGTTCTCTAACCAAAAAATTCCTTCTAATAGTTCCTGTAAGTTTGGTTTGGTTTTTACATATTCCCTTAATTTCTATTTATCTGGAAATGCTCTAATTTTATCATCGTATTTGAGCAAGAGTTTTGCAGGATGTATTACTCGTGGTTGGCATTTTTTTATCTTTCAAGGTTTTATATATGTTATCCCATTTTCTTCCTGTCTGCATGGCTTCTGACTAATAATCAGAGCTTAGTCTTATTGTTTCCCCTCTTTATGTGACTTTTTGTTTTACTCGAGCTGCTCTCAGGATTCTTTCTTTGTCTTTGGTTTTAGCAAATATGATTATATTAAGCCTTGGTGATTTTTTAGGAGGTCTATCTTATATGGGGTTTGTTGAGTTTCTTGGAGGGTTGGTTTTCATCTTTCATCATACTAGGGAAGTTTTCTGTTAGCAATTTTTCAATGATCCTCTCTGTGTTTTCTGTTTTCTCCGTCTGTTCTTGAACTCTCATCACTCAAACATTTTTGCTTTTGATTATATCCCACATCGTTCTCTGATTTTCTTCATTTTTCTTAGTTCTTTTCTATGATTTTTCCTCAAAGTGGTATCCAAGGATTTGTCTTCAATTTCACTGATCCTGTCCTCTGTTCTTTCAAACCTGCTCCTCAAACATTCTATGACAGTGTGCATTTCTGAAATCTTGTTGTTTTTCATTTGGATTTCTAATTGCTGTTTTTGTCTGATTTCTAGTTGTGAGTTTATTTAGACATTTTGTTTTTGTATTATTTTACTGAATTCTTCCATTGTTTTGTCTGTATTTTCCATGATTTTTCTATTTTTTCCCTGATTTTTGTCTGCTTTTTTCTTCATCTCTTGGCTATCCTTGAATATTAGAGATTTGAATTTCCTATCAGGTAGTTCCAGTGCCTTCTCATCTACTGGAAGGTCACCTGGTGTTTTATTTTGAAAGCCTATTGGAACCATACTGTCCTTTTTAAAATATATATATATATGTTTAGATATTGTCTACTGTATTTGGGAATTCGGTAATTATTTTCTTCATTCATTGATTGTGGATTTGTTTGTTTTGTCCCACTTGTTTGTTTTATTAGGTTACTTCTGAGCAGGCGGGCTGGGCATTTTTTGTTTTTTGCTTCTCTTTGGACATGATACTTCTCACCACCTTGTCCAATAGACAGAGTCAGTCACTCAGCTATGGTGCAGCAGGACAGATCCAGCAGAAGGTGAGGGGTTGTGATGGGTCATTTGCAGCATGTATTGGGGCCAACAAGGTGGGTTCTGGGGGCAGTGCAGGGCATGTTCTGGTAGTGATTCCTGTGGTGCTTGGGGGTACGATGCTCAGCGTAGAGTGCAGATAGGCAGGAGGGTGTTGGGAAGATGTGATGTGTGGAGCTAAGTGGGTGTGGGAAAGAAGAGAAAGAGAGAGAAAAAGAAACCAAAAGAAAAAAAATACTGAAGGAACTTGCCCGTACAGACCCAGGGAGACTGTGTACCAGTGGCTTTATAGCCAGGCTGTGTGGTACAGCCTGTCAAGAGGGGACAGATACAGCACACCAGCTAGGTGAGCAGGAGAAAGGAAAGGAAGGAAGGGAGAGATAAGAAACTTAGGTCAAAAAAAAAAAAAAAAGAGAAAGGTGCAAGTGGTCTAGTAGTTGGGAGAAAGGACAGGAAGGAAGATAGAAAGACAAGAAACCATGGGAGGTGGGAATAAAAGATGCCAGGTCGTTGGGCAGAAGGAAAGGAAGGAAGGTAGAGAGAGACAGGGAACTGAGAGAAAAAGAAGAAAAAAAATGCTCCAAGAGATCCCACTGGAAGTGGGTCCCCAGCTGAGTGGCACCGCACAGCCCATTAAGAAGCAGAGATGGTACCCAGCGTCAGGTGTTCAGGCCCACTGGAAGTGGGTCCCCAGCTGAGTGGCACCGCACAGCCCATTAAGAAGCAGAGATGGTACCCAGCGTCAGGTGTTCAGGCCCACTGGAAGTGGGTCCCCAGCTGAGTGGCACCGCACAGCCCATTAAGAAGCAGAGATGGTACCCAGCGTCAGGTGTTCAGGCCCACTGGAAGTGGGTCCCCAGCTGAGTGGCACCGCACAGCCCATTAAGAAGCAGAGATGGTACCCAGCGTCAGGTGTTCAGGAGAAGGGTAAGGAAGGAAGGTAGAGAGACAAGAAACTGAGAAAAGATTTTTTTTAATGCTGGGAGGGAGCATACTGGTGTGGTGGCATAGACTGGGAAAGGAACTCCCTAGAGGAGCAGTGCTGTACAACCTGTCAAAAAAGAGTGGAGATGACACACGGTGCTAGGTGTTAAGAAGTAAGAAAAGAAAGATAGGTAGAGAGAGAAGAGAAACCAACAAAAGAAAAACGCCCCGAGGGAGCCCTCTAGCTTGGCAGTACAGATCAGGGAAAGGGATACCCAGCCAAGTGTCATTGCACAGCCTGTCTAGAAGGGGCAGAGATGGCAAATGGCACTAGGTATTCAGGAGAAAGGAAAAGAAGGAAGGTGGAGGGACACAAGAAACTGAGAAACAAAGAAAAACTAAAAAAAAAAAAAGCCCCCAGGAAGTTTAGTGGCGTGGTGGCATGAGCTGGGGAAATGGTTCCCCAGCCGAGCAGAGCTGCACAGCCTGTCAAAAGGAGCAGAGATGGCACATGGAGCCAGGTGTTCTAGAGAAAGGAAAGGAAGGAAGTGAGAAAGAGAGAAGAAACCAAAAGAAGCCAAAAAAAAAAAAGCAACAACAAAAAAATGGCACTGAAGTAGCTGGCCAGTGGGGGTGGAGCAAATCCAAGCAGCAAGGAGCTGGCATCTCCCTGGCCTAGTGACCACAGCCCACTGGAAAGCAGTGGAGGCAAAGCAGGGGGAAGAAGGTTGGGGGGTGGGAAAGTGTGTACTGCTGGTTACCAGGCACTTTGTCTCCTGCTGGGAACTCTGTGAAGTTGCCTTCCCATACTCCCTGCCTGCTGTTCTAGGTGGCTAAGAGTTCCAAGATGGTGAATCCATGACATGTTAGCTGATAGGGGACCTCCACTCCATACCTCTCCTTGGTCTCTGTTCTCTGTCAGTTTCTTATTCCATTTGGTGCTTCGTTGAGTTCTTTATCTCTTCATTTGACACTTGAGGTTTCAAGATTGGTGTTTGCCTTTGTTTTACTTAATTTTTCGGGTCTTTGTGGAGGGAAGGTGTGGCACTTCTGTCTATAGCACCATATTGCTCTGTCCCCCAGGCTGTTTTGACTAGCGTGGCTATATAATAGGTTCTAAAATCAGGTCGTGTGAAGCCTCCCACTTTGCTCTTCTTTATAGTAATGCTTTACTTGTATGGGGCCTCTTCCCTTTCTGCATAAAATTGGTGATTTTTTTTTCTCTCTCTCTCAAGTTGGATCAAAGGTGTTGGAATTTGGGTCGAAACTGCACTGTATCTATAGATCGGTTTGGATAGAATCGAAGTTTTCACAATGTTGAGTCTTCCTATCCATGACGGTGGCATGTTTTTCCACTTATGTAGTTCTTTTTTGGTTTCTTGCAGTAGTGTTTTGTAGTTTTCTTTGACTAGGTCTTTTATGTCCCTGGTTAGATTTATTCCTAAGTACTTTATCTTCTTGGGTTCTATTTTAAATGGTATTGATTTGATGATTTCCTTTTCAAGGTTCTCTTAGTGCAGATTTTTGTATGTTAAGCATGTATTCTGTTACTTTACTGAAATCTTCTATTAGTTCCAGTAGCTTTTTCTGTGGATTCTTTGGGGTTTTCTGTGTATAAGATCAAATCATCTGTGAATAGGGATAATTTTACTTATTCTTTAGCAATTTGGTTACCTTTTATTCCTTTTTCTTGCTTTATTGCTCTAGCTAGGACTTCCAGCACAATGTTGAATAAGTGCAGTGATAAATGGCATTCTCATCTGGTTCTCATTCTCAAGGGAAATGCTTTCTTTCACTCTGCTCTGTTTACAATGATGTTGGCTGTGGGTTTTGCATATATACCCTTTATCATGTTGAGGAATTTCCCTTCTATTCCTATTTTGCTGAAAATTTTTATCAGGAATGAATGTTGAACTATGTAAAATGCATTTTCTGTGTCGATTGATAAGATCTTGTGATTCTTTTGTTTTATTTATGTGATGGACTACATTGATTGATTTTCTAGTGTTGAACCATCTCTGCATAACTGATATGAAGCCTGCTTGGTCATGATGTATTATTTTTTTGGTATGTTGTTGAATTCTATTGGCTAGAATTTTGTTAAGAATTTTTCTGTCTACATTCATGAACGATATTTATATGTAGTTTTTTTTTTGTGTGTGTGTGTGTGTGTGTGGGTGTGTATGTGTGTAGTGTTTTTGCCTGGCTTTGGTATCACAGTTACGCTGGCTTCATAGGATGAGTGTGGGAGTATTCCTTCCTTTTCTATGTTCTGAAATAAGTTTTAGTAGTATTGGTGTTAGCTCTTTTCTGAAACTTTTGTAGGATTCTCCAGTGAAGCCATCCAGGCCAGGGCTTTTTTTGTTTGTTGGGAGTTTATTTATTTATTCATTTATTTTTAACTACCTCTTCAATCTCTTCTTTTGTTATGGGTCTGTTTAGTTTTTTTACCTCAGTTTGTGTTATATTAGGTAGGTAGTGTGCTTTTTAGAAATTTGTCCATTTCCTCTAGGTTTTCAAATTTGTTGGAGTACAATTTTTCATGGTATTCTGTTATGATCCTGTTTACTTCATTTGGGTCTGTTGTGATACCCCTGTCTCATTTCTTATTCAGGTTATTTGCATCCTCTCCTGTTTTTCTTTTGTTGGTTTGGCCAATGGTTTCTTGATTTTTTTCATCTTTTCAAAGAACCAAATTTTGGTCTTGTTGATTCTTTCAATTGTTTGTTTTCTGTTGTCTATTTCATTTATTTCTGTTCTAATCTTTATTATTTCACTTTTCTGGTGCCTGAGGGCTTCTTTTGCTGCTTTCTTTCTGTTTGTTCAAGTTGTAGGTTCATGTTTTGATTTTGGTTCTTTCTTCTTTTTGGATGTGTGCATTTATTGCCATAAATTGACCTCTAAGCACTGTTTTTGCTGTGTCCCAAAGGTTTTGGTAAGATGTGTTTTCATTCTCATTTGATCCTATGAATTTTTTTTCCATCTTTGGTTTCTTTTATTACCCAGTATTTTTTATGCAAGGTGTTGTTCAGTTTCCATGTATTTGATTATTTTCCTCGCTGTTTGTTATTGGTTTCTACTTTTATGGCATGATGATCAGAGAAGATGCTTTGTGTTATTTCAATGTTCTGAATTTTGTTAAGACTTGCTTTGTGGTTTAAAACATTGTCTATTTTGGAGAATGTCCCACGTGCATTGGAAAAGAATGTATACTTCGCCAATGTTGGGTGGCGTGTTCTGCATATGTCTATGAGGTCAAGTGGGTTGACTATGGCATTTAGGTCTTCCATGTCTTTATTGAGCTTCTTTCTGGATGTTCTGTCCTTCACCAAAAGTGGTATGTTGAAGTCTCCTACTATTCTCGTGGAACTGTCTATTTCTCTTTTCAATGCTGTTAGAGTTTATTTTATATATTTTGGAGCCCTGTCATTGGATGCATATATATTTATTATGGTTATGTCCTCCTGGTGTAATGACCCTTTAATCATTATATAGTGTCCTTTCTTAACCTTTATGTTGTATTTTGCTTTAAAGTCTGTTTTATTGGAGATTAATATTACCACTTCTGCTCTTTTTTGGTTATTTATTGTGTGATATAGATATTTTTCCATCCTTTGAGTTTTAGTTTGTTTATGTCTTTGTGTCTAAGGCAGTATATAAATGTAGACAGTATATAAATGGATTTTTTTTATCCATTCTGCCACTCTCTGTCTCTCTACTGGTGCATTTAGGCCATTTATATCCAGTGTAATTATTGATATGTACGATTTTACTACTGCCATTTGGTTTTATTTTGTGTGGGGGGGGTGTTGACAGTTTCTTTGTTCTGCTTAATTATCTGTGCTGAGTAGTTTATGTATTTTCTTTTCATCTCTTTCCTTATTGTTGAATTTGTGTTTGCTGAGAGTTTTTATGTTTTTCTTCTTTTTTTTATTTTTATGGTTGGTTTGTTAGATTCCTTTGTGGTTACCTTGAAATTTACCTTTATTTTCTAAGTTGCAGCCAGTCTTTTATGTCTTCATATCACCTTGACTTCCTCTGTAAATGGAAGTTCTATGACTACAACATTTATTCCCTCTTTTTTGTTTGACCTTGCTGTCATTTACATATGTTGTAAAAGACAAATAGGTTCCCTATTTTTAGTCTTTTGGCTTTGGTTAGTTTTTGTGAATTCCCTATCTGGGTTGGAATTTGGTTGATCTGTCCTTTGTCCTAGTCTTGAATTGTCTGATGTTGTTGGTTCTCTAAACAGAGGGCTCCGTTTAATATTTCTTGTAATTTTGGCCTGGTTTTTTACAAATACCCTTAATTTCTATTTATCTGGAAATGACCTAATTTTGCCATCATATTTGAGGGACAATTTTGCTGAATATATAATTCTTGGCTGGCAATTTTTTTTCAAGGCTTTATATATATGTCATCCCATGGGTTTCTTGCTGGCATGGTTTCTGCTGAGTAATCAGAGCTTAGTCTTATTGGTTCTCCTTTGTAGGTGACTCTTCTTTTATCTCTAACTGCTCTTGGGATTCTTTGTCTTTTATTTTGGCAAGTTTGATTATGATATGTCTTGGTGACTATCTTTTGGGGTCTATCCTGTTTGGGGTTTGTTGAGCTTCCTGGATGGTCATCTGTTCACCTTTCATGATATTAGAGAAGTTTTCCGCCAGCAAATCTTCAACAATTCTCTGTGTTTTCTGTTATCCTTCCCATCCCCTGTCTAGTACTCCAATCACTTGTAGGTTTTTCATCTTGATAGCGTCCCACATAATTCTAGACTCTTCAATTTTTAAATTATATTTTCTTATCTCATATTAGTGTCAAGGAGTTTGTCTTCAATCTCACTAATTTCGACTTCCATCGTCTCAGTTCTGCTCCTGTGACTGCTACTGAGTTGTCTAATTCTGAAATTTTATTGTTAATCTTTTGGATTTCTAGTTGCTGTTTTTGTATGGTTTCTAGCAGCTGTTTTTTTCTGTCATTTTGTTCTTGTATTCTTTTCCTGAATTCTTCTATTGCTTTGTATGTGCATTTGCATGTGCATTCCTTGTTTTTGTCTGTGTTTTGTCTGATTCTCTTCTTGATCTCTTGAAGAGCTCTGTATATTAGGCTTTTGAATTCTTGATTAGGTAGTTTCATTGCTTTTTCTTCCTCCAGAATGTTTTCTGGTGTTTTATTTTCATCGCTTGCTGGAGCCATCTTGTCCTGGTTCTTTATGTGATTTGATATTTACTGTTGTCTCCCAAGTATCAGTATGTTATTATATTTACTTTTTTATTCTTTTTTTGTTTACTGCATCCTGAATTTTTGTTGTGTTTTGTTTTGATATGTTCAAATAGGCTGAGATTTTGTGCTACTCTGGTGGTTAATCTGGTGGCATTGAAGCTCTCACCTCCTGTCTCCAGGTTGTCAGCTTCTAAGTCTGTGAGTCTGGGAGTCTGTTCACTGTTCTGCTGCAGGTGCTGATGCTGTAGGTGTAGTTTTTGGTGAGGCAATGAATCTGTCCTGCTCGTCACCTGGCCGTGGTTGCAGGGGGTGTTTTCCTTTGACATTAGGTTGAACGTTGTGTGTGTGCTCCTCTGCCTACTGGTTGGTTGGGGCAAAGGTGTGCAGGTTATTGATCATGAGTGTGTGGTGCAGGGACTCTCACCTACAGTCCTGGATGGGTAGGACTGCATGGGGATGTTTGGAGCACTCACAGTTCTCTTTTTGCTGTGGGGGGGTGATGTGGGGAGCAAGGCGGGGGGGGCTGTCAGTTGCCACCAGGTGCTTGGATGAAGGGGGTGCCCTGTCTGCTAGAGTACATAGTCGGGGGATAGTGCAGCTGATCCTTGGATGCCCAGTGCCATTGGCTGGAGGGATTGGGGGACACCATTAATTCTCAGGACTCTGTCATGGGCGGCTAGAAGGACTGCGTAGTACCACCAGCCTTTAGGCCCCAGGCGTGGGTAGATGAGGCCCCTTCTTAAGAGATGGGGTGGTCTCAAATGTCAGAAATCTGCAGTTGCCACTTTTTGGCTGCATGTTCAAATGGGCTTCAAGTGGATGCCCTGCCCATTTTGACCTAATGAAGGAGTTTTGTGCCAGGTCTGCCAGCAAGGCAGTAAGCAGTGTGATTGAAATATGGGGGATGAAGGGCACTGTAAGTCTGTGGACCCCCTACACCAGTGGCTGGGCGAAGGGGCAGGTGCCTCCAGACCAGGCCATGAGTTCCCGGGTTAGGGGGCATGGCAGTGTTGAATGCCGCGAGACTGGTGTTGGAGTGGGGAGGGGATGAATGAGGTGAAGGGAGTGATCCTTGGCTGTGGAGCTCTGGTGTGGGAAGGCTTAAGGTGGGCATATGTGGTGGGTTGGAAGCTTGCACTTAATTTTTGCAGGTCTGGTGTCACTCCTGCTTGGTTCTGGAGGTGCATGCAAATTCACTGTTGCCTTGACTTCAGCAGATGGGGTGGGTTTTGGGTTATGATGCTCCTGCTTCCTCAATCTGTGTGTGCTGTGCAGATGCAGCTAGTGGGATGCTGGCAATCCTGCTATCTGTAATTCTCCATTTCTGCTGTTTTTGAATTGTCTCTCCTTCCACTTGTCAGTCAGTCCAATTTTTCAGGTTTGTCTTTGATGATTAGGGTTCCTAGATTGTCATATATATCCAATTCAGTTGTTTTTTTTTGGGGGGGGGCGGGAGAGGTCTTTGTTGTCAAAGGAATGACAGTATGTATCTGACTATACTGCAGTCTTGGCCCCACCTCTTCTTTAAATAGTATTTTATTGTTTTCAGTGAAGACTTACACAGCAGTTTAGGTTCCCGTTCAACAATTTTTACACAAATTGTTCAGAGACATTGGTTACATTCTTCACAATGCATGACCATTCTCATTAATTCCATTCTGGTTGTTTCATTTCCATTAATCTAGTTTAATTTCCCCCAAATTCTTGATGCTTTCTTTGGTTTCCACATCATAAAAGGCATAAACAATGAGCAAGAGACAAATAGATGATGTGAAGATATATCTTGCCTCAATTTCTTATTCCAGGCTTCTTGATACAGACTTACTGATTTCATACATGTCACACGATCATTGAGAAAATGGTGGAATAGGTGCATTCAAATTGTGGTATTGGCAAAGAATATTGAATATAACGTGGAATGCCAGAAGAATGAACAAATCAGTCTTAGAAGAAATAGAACCAGAATGGTCCTTAGAAGTGAGGATGGCAAGACTTTGACTCATTTACTTTGGACACGTCATCAGGAAAACCCAATTTCTAGAAAAGTACAATAGACGACTAATGAAAATGAAGAAAACCCTCAATGAAATGGATTGACAGAAGAGCAACAATAGATTCAAACATACCAACAATCATGAAGATGGCACAGACTGAGCAATGTTCCATTCTGTTATACAAAAGTTCACCATGAGTCAGAGCCTACTCAAAGCAACTAACAACATGTACCAAAAGCTTTACATATATTATCAAATCTATTTCTTATACTAATCCTATGAGGTAGGAACTATCATTATTCTAATTTTTATAGGAAGTTATTTACTTCCTTTCTGGGTGCCTACAATACTTTACTCTGAAGATTATATTATACTGTGTTGTAATTATTTATTTTTATGATTATACCCTCACTAGACCGAAGACTCAAGACCATGTCTAAGTCTTCACCTAGCATGTGCCTGTACAGAAGTGCTCAGTAGATGTTTTAACGCAATGAACATCCTTGATAATATTTGACAACAATAAACATAGTGATAATATTACCAATAAAAAAAATTTTTTAATAGCTACTATTATTTGAGTCCCTACTATGTATCTCTTTACAATGGTTATTCATTTATTTCACACAGTCACATATGTTGTTTTGTTGTTGTTGTCGTTAGGTGCCCTCAGTCAGTTCCAACTCATAGCGACCCAGTGTACAACAGAACAAAATACTTCCTGGTCCTGTGCCAACCTCACAATCATTGCTATGTTTGAGACCATTGTTGTGGCCACTGTGTCAATTCATCTTGTTTTGAGGGTCCTCTTATATTTCTAAGACCCTCTTCTTTACCAAGAATGAGGTCCTTCTCCATGAACTGGTCCCTCCTGATAATATGTCCAAAGTAAGTGAGACAAAGTCTCACCATCCTCACTTCTAAGGAGCATTCTGGCTGCGCTTTTTACAAGACAGGTTTGTTGGTTCTTCTGGCAGTCCATGGTATAGTCAATATTCTTCGCCAACACCATAATTCAAAGGCATCAATTCTTTGTTCTTCCATATTCATTGCCCAGCTTTTGCATGCATATGAGGTGAAAATACCATGGCTTGGGTTAGGCGCACCTTAGTCCTCAAGGTGACATCTTTGCTTTTTAGGACTATAAAGAGGCCTTTTGCAGCAAATATGCCCAATGCAATACGTCATTTGATTTCTTGACTGCTGTTTCCATGGGTGTTGATTGTGGATACAAGTAAAATAAAGCTATTTGACAACGCCAATCTTTTCTCCAATCATGATGTTGCTTATTGTTTCAGTTGTGAGGATTTTTGGTTTCTTTATGTTAAAGTGTAATTTATACTGAAGGCTGTAGTCTTTCATCTTCATTAGTGAGTGCTTCAAGTCCTCTTTGCTTTCAGTAAGCAAAGTTGTCTCATCTGCATATTGCAGAATGTTAACGAATCTTCTTTTAATCCTGATGTGGTGTTCTTCTTCATATAGTCGAGCTTCTCAGAATATTTGGTCAGCACACAGATTGACTAAATATGGTGAAAGGATACAACCCTGACGCACACATTTTCTGATTTTAAACCATTCAGTATCCCCTTGTTCTGTTCAAATAACTGCTTCTTTGTCTATGTATAGATTCTGCATGAGCACAATTAAGTGTTCTGGAATTCCCCTTCTTTACAATGTTATCCATAAACTGTTATGATGCACACGGTCAAATGCAAAGGCATTGGACAATTGCATATGGGACACTTTAATTAGTTATAGAAACTGAGGCTTAGAAAGGGACAAAGATCTTTATTTCATTCTCCAAAGTCCTTTTTGGTTGTACAAAATACTCCTTTTTTTTGTTGTGCTTTAAGTGAAAGTTCACAAATCAAGTCATCTCTCATACAAAAATCTATATACACCTTGCTATGTACTCATAGTTGCTCTCCCCCTAATAAGACAGCATACCCCTTCTCTCCACCCTGTATTCTCTGTGCCCATTCAGCCAGCCTCTGTCCCCTCTGCCTTCTCATATTGACTCCAGACAGGAGCTGCCCACATAGTCTCATGTATCTACTTGAGCTAAGAAGCTCACTCCTCACCAGTATCATTTTTTATCTTATACACTAGTCCAATACCTGTCTGAAGAATTGGCTTTGGGAATGGTTCCAGCCTTGGGCTAAAAGGGTCCTTCTAGTGTCAGTCAGACCGTTAAGCCTGGTCTTTTTATGAGAATTCGAGGTCTGCATCCCACTGCTCACCTGCTCCATCAGCGATTCTGTGTTGTGTTCCCTGTCAGGACAGTCATCGGTGGAGCTGGGCACCATCTAGTTCTTCTGGTCTTGGGCTGATGTAGTCTCTCATTTATGTGACCCTTTCTGTCTCTTGGGCTCATAATTACTTTGTGTCTTCAGTGTTCTTCATTCTCCTTTGCTTCAGGTGGGTTGAGACCAATTGATGTATCTTAGATGGCCACGTGCTAGCATTTAAGACCCCACTCTCCAAAGTGGGATGCAGAATGTTTTCTTAATGGATTTTGTTATGCCAATTCACCTAGATGTCCTCTGAAACCATGGCCTCCAAACCCCTGTCCCTGCTACTCTGGCCTTCCAAGTGCTCGGTTGTATTCAGGAAACTTTTTTGCTTTTGGTTTAGGCCAGTTGTGCTGGCCTCTCCTGTGTTGTGTGTTGTCTTTCCTTTCACCTAAAATAGTTCTTGTCTACTTACTACCTAATTAGTGAATACTCCTCTCCCTCCCTCCCCACCCTTGTAACCATGGAAGAATATTCTCTTCTCTGTTTAAACTATTTCTTGAGTGCTTATAATAGTGGTCTCATACAATATTTGTCCTTTCGCAACTGACTAAATTCACTCAGCATAATGCCTTCCAGATTTCTCCATGTTATAAGATGTTTCACGGATTCATCATTGTTCTTTATCGATGCATAGCATTACATTGTGTGAATATACAACAATTTATTTATCCATTCATCTGTTGATGGGCATTTTGGTTGCTTCCATCTTTTTGCTATTGTAAACAGTGCTGCAGCGAACATGGGTGTGCATATATCTGTTCATGTAAAGGCTCTTATTTCTCTAGGATATATTTCAAGGAGTGGAATTGCTGGATAGTATTGTAGTTCAATTTCTGGCTTTTTAAGGAAGTGCCAAACCGATTTCCAAAGTGGTTGTACCATTTTACATTCCGACCAGCAGTATATAAGTGTTCTGGTCTCTCCAAAACCTCTCCAACATTTATTAATTTTGTGTTTTTTGAATTAATGCCAGCCTTGTTGGAGTGAGATAGTATCTCATTGTAGTTTTGATTTGCATTTTTTTAACTCACATATCTGTTAGCTGCCTTCTGTCTTCTTTGGTGAAGTGCCTGTTCATATCCTTTGCCCATTTTTTAATTGGGTTATTTGTCTTTTTGTTGTTGAGCTTTTGCAGTGCAGTATCATATAGATTTTAGAGGTCAGACATTGATTGGAAATGTCATAGCTAAAAACATTTTCCCAGTCTGTAGGTAATCTTTTTACCCTTTTGGTGAAGTGTTTGGATGAGCATAGGTGTTTGATTTTTAGGAGCTCCCAGGTATCTCATTTCTCTTATGGTGTTTGTGCTTTGTTAGTAATGTTTTGTATACTGTCTATGCCATGTATTAGGACTCCGCATTGTCCCTATTTTTCCTTCCATGATTTTGTATTTAGGTTTTTGATCCATTTTGAGTTAGTTTTTGTGCATGGTGTGAGGTATGGGTCTTGTTTCTTTTTTTGCAGATGGATATCCAGTTATGTCAGCACCATTTGTTAAAGATGCTGTCTTTTCCTTCTTTAACTGACTTTGGGCCTTTGTCAAATATCAGCTGCTCATGTGTGGATGAATTTACATCTAGAGTCTCAATTCTGTTCCATTGGTCTATGTATCTGTTTGTACCAGCACAAGGCTGTGGTGGTATAATATGTTTTAAAATCATGTAGTGTGAGGCCTCCTAATTTGTTCTTCTTTTTCAGCAAAGCTTTACTTATTCAGGGCCTCTTTCCCTTCCATGTGAAGTTGGGGATCTGTTTCTCCATCTCATTAAAAAATGTCATTGGAATTTGGATCGAAATTGCATTGTATCTATAGATGGCTTTTGGTAGAATAGACATTTGTACAATGTGGAGTCTTCCTATCCACAAGTAAGGTATGTTTTTCCACTTATGCAGGTCTCTGGTTTCTTGCAGTTGTGTCTTGTAGTTTTCTTTGTATAGGTCTTTATGTCTCTGTTTAAATTTATTCCTAAGTATTTTATCTTCTTGGGTGCTACTGTAAATGCTACTGATTTGGTGATTTCCTCTTGGAATCCAACTGGTTTTTGTATGTTTATCTTGTATCCTAATACTCTGCTGAACTCTTCTGTTAGTTTCAGTGGTTTTCTTGAGGATTCTTTAGGGTTTTCTGTGTTTAAGATCGTGTCATCTGCAAATGATATACTTTCACTTCTTACCATTCTGGATGTCCTTTTTTTTCTTTACTTAGCCTAATGGCTCTGGATAGAACCTTGAGCACAATGTTGAATAAGAATGGTGATAAGAGGTGTCCTTGTCTGGTTCCCTTCTTAAGGGGAATGCTTTCAGACTCCCTCCATTTAGGATGATGTTGGCTGTTGGCTTTGTATAAATGCCCTTTGTTATGTTGAGGAATTTTCCCTGTGTTCCTATTTTGCTGAGAGTTTTTTATCATGAATGGGTGTTGGGCTTTGTCAAATGCCTTTTCTGCATCAATTGGTAAGATCATGTGATTCTTGTTATACAAAGTACACTTATCTTCTACC
Organism: Elephas maximus indicus; assembly: GCF_024166365.1. Lineage (NCBI taxonomy): Eukaryota > Metazoa > Chordata > Mammalia > Proboscidea > Elephantidae > Elephas > Elephas maximus. The sequence continues at coordinate 88,531,362 of NC_064846.1, forward strand.
AGATAAGAGAAGAAATAAAAAACAAACTAAACAAACAAACAAAAAAAATGAGTATATTTGAGGACTAAAAAAGTCAAAATCTTTTGGCTTTTTAACAAAAGGTTTCCAAAGTAGTTCTAGATTTAGAACATGATATTTGATGCAATTACACCAATCAACACAGCTTACAAGCCCATGAAAATTTTCCACATGACCTGAATACAAATGTGTTCCTGATCACTACTAATGTCAGATGGAGCAAGAGAACAGTGGAATGCAGACCTCAAATTCTCATAAAAAGACCAGACTTAATGGTCTGACTGAGACTGGAGGGACCCCAGAGGTCATGGTCCCTGGACCCTCAGCACAAGACTGGAACCAGTTCCAAAGCCAATTCTTCAAACAGGGATTGGACTGGACTATAAAACAGAAAATGATACCAGTGAGGAGTGAGCTTCTTGGCTCAAGCAGACACATGAGACTATGTGGCAGCTCCTGTTTGGAGGTGAGATGAGAAGGCAGAGGGGTACAGGAACTGGTTGAACAGTCACGGGGAATACAGGGTGGAGAGGAGAAGTGTGTTGTCTCATGAGGGGGAGAGCAGCTAGGAGTACATACCAAGTATGTATAAGTTTTTGTATGAGAGACTGACTTGGTTTATAAACTTTCACTTAAAGCACAACTTAAAAAAAAGAACTTATACCTTTGAATTGTGGTTTTGGTAAAGAATATTGAAAATACCGTGGAAAATGCCAAAAGAATGAACATATCTATCTTGAAAGAAGTACAACCATAATGTCCCTTAGAAGGTTTCCAAACAACTTTCATTAACTCAAGTCCTAAGTAACTGGTATTAGGGCAATGAGTAAGGCGAACAGCATTAACCTATACAGTAACACAGCCATGCAAGATAACCAGATATAGGGGTACTCCCGGCAGTAAAAACATGTCAGTCCAGGTCACAAAAGGTGAGTAGGACCATAGTGACCAGATTAAGGAAGAGTGATTAGGATAACAGTAGAAACAGCCATGAAATAGATCTATAAAGCAGAAATACTTAACCTCATACATTGCACTTTACTTAAGGCATAACAAGTAAATATTCTTTCTGAATTGGAGGCGTAAGAAACAAAAGGAAGTGAATATAATTCAATAAAGGACATTGAGGGACCAAGAAATCAAGATCTTAATGGACGTCAGGACATAAGTGCCAGCAGACTTGTCTTTAGAGCCTCATTTTTAGGAGATTCCTTGAACTATATTCTGCAGGAACTAACACTAATGCTCCTTGCTTCTCTAGAGTTGGAAAACACAACTCCCTGAACATGATATCAGCGTATGTCTTAGTCATCTAGTGCTGCTATAATAGAAATACCACAAGTGGATGGCTTTAACAAAGAGAAATTTATTTTCTCACACTCTAGGAGGCTGTAAGTCCAAATTCAGGGCATTGGCTCTAGAGGAAGGCTTTCTTTTTCTGTTGGCTCTAGAGGAAGATCCTTGTTATCAATCTCCCCCTGGACCGGGAGCTTCTCCACACAGGAACCCCAGGTCCAAAGGATGTGCTCTGTTCTGGGCACTGCTTCCTTGGTGGTATGAGGTCCCACCTCTCTGCTTGCTTCCCTTTCCTTTTATCTCTTGTAAGATAAAAGGTGGTGCAGGCCACACTCCAAGGAAACTCCCTTTACATTGGATCAGGGATGTGACCTTAGTAAGTGTGTTACAAAGCCACTCTAATCCTCTTTAACATAAAATTACAATCATAAAATGGAGGACAACCACACAATACTGGGAATCATGGCCTAACCAAGTTGACACATATTTTGGGGGGACACAATTCAATCCACGACATTCCACACTTTGGCCCCCAAAAATTCATGCCCTTGCTACATGTAAGACACATTCACCCCATCATATCACAGCAAAAGTATTAAATCAACTCCAAGTCCAAAATCCAAAAAATTCCTCTTCATCTGTGAAATCCAGAATACTGGTTATCTGCTTCCAAAGTACAACGGTAGAACAGGCAGGCACAAGCTATACAGTTCCATTACAAATGGAAGAAATTGGAGGGAAATAAGGCATAACAGGCACCAAGCAAGTCAGTAGAACACATTACATTAGCCCTCAAGGCTTTGAAAATAATCCTCTGTTTTTTGAAACAATTTACACAATGGCCCTTCCCTCCAAACTTTAGGTATTGGCCACACTTTCCAGATTCTGAGTGGTGGCCCATTGGCTCTGGGCTTCAGCTCCACCTTCCAGGCCCACTGGGACAGACAGCAACTCTGCTCCCTCAGCTTTAAGCACACCATTCTTCTAGTCCATCTGAGTGGCGACTTCACCCTTAGAAACAACAGAGGACATGCATGGCTTCACCCTTTGAAACCCCAGAGGTCGTGGCCCTATCTTTTGAGACTGAGGCAGCTCAGCTTCCTGTTTTCTTTGTCTCTCAGCCCTTGGGCCTCACACCAGCATCTGCCCTGCTCAAATAAGTGTTCCAAAGCTCAGTAGCTCCATCGATAAGTGCCCATAGGCACCCCACGCTGCCAGGAAGCCTCCTGCACAAAGACAGACACTCAGCTCTCTCACTCCATGGGTTGGCTCCAGTACGGTCTGGTGCTGGTCTTCTGGTTCTGCTGCTGCTGGTTTGCTGCTGCTGTTTCTCAGCATCTGTACCTTCTCCTGTGTTAACAGTTCTCCTCACTTTCCTCTGAGTCTTCTATCCATCCACAGTTTCAAAACTGCTTCCACATTTTAGGTATATATTAGAGCAGAACCCCACTCTCAATAACAAATTCTGTCTCAGTCATCTAGTGCTGCTATAACAGAAATACCACAGGTGGATGATTTTAACAGAGTGAAACTTATTTTCTCACAGTCTAGTAGGCTAGAAGTCCAAATTCAGGATGTTAACTCCAGGGGAAGGCTCTCTCTCTCTATTGGCTCTGGAGGAAGATCCTTGTCATCAGCCTTTCCCTGGACTAGAAGCTTCTCCATGTAGGAAAGCTGGGTTCGAAGGACATGTTGTACTCCTAGCACTGCTTTCTTGGTGGTATGAGGTTCCTCCTCTCTGGTTACTTCCCTTTCATCTCTTATAAGGTAAAAGGTGGTGCAGGCCACGCTCCAGGGAAACTCCCTTTACATTGGATCAGGGATGTGACCTTAGTAAGGGTGTTACAATCCCATCCTAATCTTCTTTAACATAAAATTACAATCACAAAATGGAGGACAACCACGAAATACTGGGAATCATGGCCTAACCAAGTTGACATATTTTAGGGGGACACAGTTCAATCCATGACAGCATGTGTACATTAGTTGTGGCTTTTGGAAAAAGTGATTACATGGAGAAAAGCTTTAGTTTCGAGCCTAAACAAACCAAAGAAGTGCCCTAAAATATTTCTCACACCTTCATTATCTTTCAATATCTTTCATTGCTAACGTATTTATTTCACCCATTACCTCTGAAGCTGAACCTCAACCAGGACCCTCATAACTAGTATTATCAGTTAACTCCTGTTGATCCAACAGTAAAAAACCAGAAATGTAAGATTACCAGAATGCTGTTTACTATCCTACACAAGGATCATTGATCTTCACCATTATGCTTTCTATCAGAAAATACCGAATTCTATTTAACAAACTTTAAAGTTTTGTAGTTTATTCCAGATCTTAGAAAATTGGATTATGTTACACTTAATATGGCAATTCTCTATTAAAAAATAGACAATTTATCAAAGACCTGTATATGTGTAACCTGACCCTAGGGATGCCAGTAAATTTCCATTAGTCCTTAAACTAGCCCAAGCCAGATTTGGCCTGCCCTACGGCAGTAGGTTATAGTAGGTTACATGGCAGAAAGGCCAGCAGAAAGGCCAGCTGTGACCATTAATTGACCACAACAGTGGACCCAGCAACAGGTGGAATGAATCAGAAGGAAAATCATCACCTGGACACTATTCTGAAGCAAGAGGTTCGACAAGAACCACATCATCTCCTGTTTCCTGTTCACCTTCTGGAAGTTTCCCTCCCCTGTACACCTGCGTGGCCACCAGCTTGCTGCCCAAATCACATATAAACCCTGTTTCCCATAGCTTGAGGAGTCATATCTGAGGGACTTTCTCCTGGCTCCTTGCTCGCACATTGCCATAAACTTACTTTCTCTTTCTCAAAGTCTTGTGTCCAGATTATTGGCAGGTCTGAGCACATCAGACAGAACTCACCTTCTAGGGTTTGGTAGCAATTTTGGTGCCCAATGTGGGTCCAGAGGGTTGCACAGACCCTCTGTTCGGAGCCTGGCAACCCCCCGATTGTGAGTGGAAACTCTACCGACCCACAGCGCACACCAAGCCTCTTATTGGAGAGGATTGGGTGGGTCTCCTAAACATGACTGAGGCAATGACTGGTCTGAGGCACTGTTACTTTGAGAATTAGAAACTAATTCAGATATGGACATCCACTAGGTAAGTACCCTCAAAATCTTTCTTGTTAAGCGTAAGTGCTTGGGGTTGGAGATGGGGAGGTATCTGGAAGGTCAAAGTAGGACTAAGACATCCCCATTAATTGGAATTGAAGCCCTACTAAGACATCCTCGTTATGCTACCATTCCCCGGAGCTGATGGCAGAGAATTGCCACCCTAGTTTCTGGTGGACCACTGTCCTGGTTCTGGTTCTGAGGTGGGGAGTTATCTGGAGGATTGTAAGTAGGACTAAGACATCCCTATAGGGGAGGATTGAAGCCCTCCTAAGACATCCTCATTAACTTGCCCTGCCACTCTCCCTAGCCAACGGCAGAGAACAGGTAGCCTAGTTTCTAGTCGTTGACCTTGGTCAGGTTTAGGTTCTGGTTCTGGTTCTGAGTGTGTGTGTGTGTGAGTGAAATATGGGAAACCAACCTCTAGTGTACTTTTACTGGTGCTGTTTGTTTTTTCATGTGGGTTCTAATTACTGTTTGGGTCACTTAACTATGCTACTATTTTACAATTAGGTCTGTTTTGCAAAAGAGAGGGAAAATGGGATGAAATCCCTGTGTAAAAACCTTTATGTCTCTCTGGCAAAACAAAACCCTACAAAAACAGTGTAAACTAACGGTGCAGGGGAAAAAGAAAGGGGAGAAAACTCCACCTGGCAAGGCCTAGGGCCAAAGCCAGGCCAGATAAATGGGATGATTGATAGGGGGCCAGGGTCTTCTGATTTCACCCAACCAGAGGCCCAAGGCCGTATGCATATGAAGGTGTACAGAAGCCTAAACAGAATGTTTTAAAAGGTTATGTGTTTAGGATTATACATTTATCTGGATGTACTATGGATATTGAATGTTTAAATATGTATGCTAGAAAAGAATATTGGGTAGTATAGATTACAGAGAATACATAACTACTTTCAGTCAATATTTAATTGGATCTGCTAAAAGGAGAGCTAGGATTTGCCTGGGAGAAACACAGCTTTTTGTTTATAGAGTGGAGGCTTAGGTTAAAAATCGGGGCCCCACCCAGATTTGCATTTATCCATACCCCTTCCACCTGGAGGTGTAGGCCTAATTCCAGGCCTGGCACCTCCCTGATGGCCCCAACACCAGCAGCCCCCACTGCGCTGCTCCTCTGGTGGCAGCCACTACCCCTTTGGTAGAACCCTCCACCACCCTTCCTGCAAATTGCTTGCCGGCTCTTCAGGAGTCAGAAACTCCTGGTCCTGCCAAGGGAATAGTCTCCCCAGCACACACCTGTAGTGGGGTGCTGTTTGGCCAGGGATCCACCCAAGTATACTCAGGGCAATTTCCACTGAGACAAATGCTTGCTGGACTTGATCACAACACCCAGCCAAGAGGGATTATGTGGGTCCATACAGTGTTCTCCACTTCTGACCTGTATAATTGGCACATTCTTTTAACTCCAGAGGAAAGGAAGATGGTCTTAGAAAAGGCACACCAAGAGGCCGACAGGTTGCTTAACCTCAACCCTCAAAATGGTATTAGACTCCCAGCACCCCAGGCTGTACTTGCCACAGACATTTGCTGGGGGCAGGACAGCTAAAACATTATAAAAACTGATAAATTGGTTTACAGCAAGGGGCCCCAACACAGAAGAACTTTAGAAAAGTTCAGGATGTACAACAAGGCTCCAAGGAAAATCCCTCCAGCTTCCCAGAATGGGTGGGTATGTGAAGCATACTGGCAATTTACTGATATAAACCCCGAAGACCCAGAGAATTTAGGTTAATAAATGACTTTCATCAGCCAGAGTGCCCCTGACATCAGATGGAAACTTCAAAAGTTAGAAGGAGGTAACCCACCACCCAGGCAAATCTCATGCAGGGTAAGTCCTCATGGGCCCCAAAAGGGCTGGTGGCCAACCCAAGGCCCCTTAAAGGTAGGCCCCAGACAGTGTGCCTACTGCAAACAAGAAGGCCACCAGAAAGACAGTGCCCCTCACAGCAAACCCAATCCAAGCAGGAAACCCATAACACAACTCCTGCAGATAACTTGGACTGACAGGGCCCAGGGGCTCCCCTGCACCCAGCCTCTGGCTAATGATTACTGTTCCTGCTTTCATCCTGAAAAGCATTTACAAGGATGACTAGATAGTGGCAGTGGAGAGAGAAAAGACCCATGAGGAGCTCTGGGTTACAGTGACTGTGGGCTGACAACTAAATTTTTAGTAGGCACGGGCACAACCTATTACTTCATACGCAACGGACCAGAGAGCTGGAGAACATAGCCTCTGCTACTGTCCCATGCACACAGGGGATCTTCCAGCCACCCCAGGCAGGGACAAGTTTGCAGTCCTAGCCCTTAGCCGGCTTCATTGGCAGGGTGCAGAGCTGCCAAACATGGGCAGAGGTGACCCACAGCTTCAGGGCCTGGTAAGACAGTCACCATTCTTACCTTGCCCCAAACCCTGGCAGGCCCCTGACAGCAAAGAGATTCTTGGCTGGTGGGACTGGAGGAAAGAAAGCCTACTGAGATGCCTTTTTTTGAATAATGTACTATGTTCAACAGAGGTGGCAGTTATACACTGCCCTGGGAAACCAGAAGGGAGAGTCACATAATTAAAGGATCAGGTGGCCAAACAAGCTTCTAGAAGAAAAATCCACACCATTTGCCTTGCTTTTAATTCCTCATCTTCAGCCACCAGAAAATCCCCAGAGCACTGAATGTGATATAAACGGAGCTTCTGACTGCGGCTTTGACCTTAATAACAGCAGGGGACAAGCAGCTATACAGTTTCCAAGGACAGGTGTTAATACCAGAACACCTGATGCACCCAATAATAAAGGCAGCACATGAGAGCACACATTATGGTCAGGGTGCTATGTTTCACTGGCTAGTCAAACCAATTAAAGAGCCCAATCTACAAAATACTCAACAATGTATCACCTGCATGAAGAACAATCCAAAAACAAGCCCAAAACCTCCTATGCCTGGGGTACAAGCCCACGGGATTTGACCCGGAGAAGACTGGCAAGTGGACTTAAGAGTTATGCCAACAGCTACAGGAGGTTTCAAGTATCTTTTAATGTTTCTAGATACCTTTACTGAATGAGTAGAAGGCTTCCTCTTCCAAACAGAAAAGGCGTCTGAGGTAAGCAAAGCTCTCCTCAATGAAATGATTCCTAGACTTGGCCTACCTTATTCAATTCAAAGCGATAACGGAGGAGCCTTTTTATCCAAAGTCGCTCAAGAGGTTTCAGGACATTTAGAAATTCGGTGGAAGCTACACGCTCCCTGGAGCCCACCTTGATTACTGCATTTGACTCTGTGCTTAAAAGGTATAATTAGAAACCTAAGCTAGAGTGGGCAATGTGGGTGAATATTCGTATTCTAAAGAGATCAAGCTGCTACATTGCCCTGTTGAGAGTCCGAGTGGACCCTAGAAGCAGGCTGCAATTGAGCCCCTATGAAATGCTGTATGGGAGAACTTTCCTTTAGGCAACCTGGGGATGTAGTGCTTCAGATGATCCTTAAGTAGTCCAGGAACTTAATATTTCTAGGTATCTTAGGTAACAGTTCTAATTGTAACATTATCTTAAACACTTTCACATCCTGGCTCTTGTTCCCTGCTCCATTTCTATTCCAGTCTTCTGGGCCAGGGGGAAGGCCGACTTGCATTTCAGTGCTCATTGGCATGTGTTCTGCTTATACAAGGCAATTTGCTTCTCTTAGCACCTAAGATCAGCCATTCTTTTTGCCCTCCTAAATCTTAGGGGTGGAGCGAGGCGACAGAAGCCGGCAGTAGCACTGGTGCCCAGAAGTTGGAAGCCATCAGCAGGTGTACAGTATTTACTGGGAGGTCGTTAATTGGGTTGAAGGGAAAACCTCTGAGTGTGTGAAAGGGCCTGGCAGCAGGAGAAAACCAATATAGCTTCTGGTGGCAGTATAACAGAAGGGTCTTGGAGACCATCTGCCTGGGTTCAAATCTTGGCTCTGCTAGCTTTTGATTTTGAGTCAAGGGGTTTCACTTCCAGGTGGTTCAGTTTCTTTATTTGCAAAATAGCAGTAAATAACAGTGGCTGATTTATAGGGTTATTGTGAAGATTAAATAAGAAAGTAAAAACGACTTAGCTCATTGTCTGGCATATATTAAATTTATATTTCTTTTTGTGAGTTTGGTGGGGAAGGTAAGAGGATATAGATAGTATAAAAAAGTAAAACTTAAGTTCTATAATAGTTCTTCTTTTCCACCTTCTAAGTCTTCTTTGCCTGCTATCCCCCAGAAGCTAATTGTTTGCCTATAACTCCAATTCGTGTCAGCAGGAAGGAGTCAAATGAGTCACCAACCCTTATCCCTTAAGATTAAGGAATTACTACACTTCAAGGGTGGATTGTAACCTGACCCTATGAATGCCAGTAAATTTCCATTTGTCCTTGAACTAGCCCAGGCCAGATTTGGCTGGCCTGCATGTGCAGAAGAGCCAGCTGAAACCGTTAATGACCTCAATAGAGGACCCAGCCACAGATGCAATGGATCAGAAGGAAAATCATCACCCAGAACCAATTCCAAAGCAAGAGGTCTGACAAGAACCACATCACCTCCTGTTTCCTGGCCGCCTTCTAGAATTTTCCCTGCCCAGTACACCTGCGTGGCCACCATCTTGCTGCCCAAATCACATATAAGCCCTGCTTCCTCATAGCTCAGGGAGTTGGATCTGAGAAGCTTCCTCTGAGCTCCTTACTCTTTACATTGCAATAAAGTTACTTTCTCAAAGGTGTGCCCAGATCATTGGTAGGTCTGAGTGTGCCAGACAGAATTCACCTTCTAGGGTTCAGTAACATATGGAAAGAATTTATTTGAGAATAGTGGGATATACGGTTGAATAGAAAAAAGGTGGAAGGGAACTTACACCTACCAAGCATTATACTGGTCATTCTCAGAGGAATTATCTCATATAAACCTCACCAAAGACTATGAGTCATATTATCCCAATTAAGGCTCAGGGAGGTTAAAGTGATTTTGCCTAAAATCTCATAAAAATTAAAAGAGTTGATATTTTATGCGTGCCTGTCACTAAAACAGTTTGAGCCACAATAATCCAGGCAGAGAAACTAATGAAGTTGAAATTAGAAGCCTTTGAAAATGTTTGGACAGATAAATTACATAATACAATCAGCATATTAGGTAGATTAGGAAAGTAGTGGGAGCAAGATAAACTGGAGAAATAATAGGAGGAAGGTGTCAAGGAGTAAGAGTCAGGAGGCAGAAATTAAGACATAGATGTTTGTTTCAACAGATAAAGTGTCAGCTAATAAATACCTGAATTAAAGGAGTGGTGATAGGACTGGAAAGGAGAGAATGGATGTCAGGGATGCATAAACTGGTTGGATATAGGAAGAAAGAGAGATATATACAGGAGGCATCCTCAGGGTGTTTGGTACCTAAAGCCTCCATTCCTTTATTCCACATACCTGGGGGTTCCCTACATTGGAAGCACTACTCCTATTCCAGCTAGCCTAAATGATAAGAGCTAAGTTCAAGTGAAGTGCTTTGGGAGAGAACCAAAGGATACCTGTCAGGCAGGAAGGGGTAGTGCATGTTTATAGTGTCTTTGAAGAAAGAAAAAGCAGTGACACTTGACCTGATTTGTTACAAGCTCTACAAGGGTCACACTTCAAGCGTTTTCTGACTGGAAGAGAAAAAAAAAAAAATTTTTTTTTTTTTTGGAAGAGAAGTCATCATCAAAAGTACAACAGTTGACCCTTGGGTTAATGCTCCTTCCCCTGCTCTGTGAGGGTGCTGTGCAGGGACGGGGGGAGTCAGGATCCTGAAGATCTGTGATATTAGACTCAGAGCCAGAGATCAGGGGCCCTTCCAAGTGTGTGGGCAGCTGAGAAGAGAATTTTGCACAGAGATAATTTGTAATGAAATATAATATTAATGTGCAATTATTCTACTTCTGATTTATTCTCTTTTATTTTTTTATTGAACTTTAGATGAAGGTTTATGGAACAAACTGTTTCTTATCAAACAATTAGTACACACGTTGTTGTATGACATTGGTTAACAGCCCCACGACATGTCAACACTCTCCCTTCTCAACCCTGGGTTCCCTATTACCAACTTTCCTATTCCCTCCTGCCTTCCAGTCCCTGCCCCAGGGCTGGTTCGTCCCTTTAGTCTTGTTTTGTTCCATGGGACTGTTCAATCTTTGGCTGAAGGGTAGACCTCAGGAGTGACCTCATTACTGAGCTGAAAGGGTGTCCAGGGCCATACTCTCAGGGTTTCTCCAGTCTCTGTCAGGCCAGCAAGTCAGGTCTTTATGAGATAGAATTTTGTTCTACATTTTTCTCCAGCTCTGCCTGGGACCCTCTATTGTGATCTCTGGTCAGAGCAGTCAGTGGTGGTAGCCAGGCGCCATCTTGTTGTACTGGACTCAGTCTAGTGCAGGCGGTGGTAGATGTGGTCCATTAGTCCTTTGGACCAATCTTCCCTTTGTATCTTTAGTTTTTTTCATTTTTCCTTGCTTGAAGGGGTGAGACCAGTGGAGTATCCTAGATGGCCGTTCATAGGCTTTTAAAACCCCAGACACTACTCACCAAAGTAGAATGTAGAACATATTCTTTATAAACTATGTTATGCCACTTGAGCTAGATGTTCCCCAAGACCATGGTCCCCACAGCCCTCAGCCCAGCAATTTGGTCTCTCAGGGAGATTGGATGTGTCTATGGAGCTAGCATGACCTTGCCTTGTACAGGTTCTGCTGGCTTCCCCAGTATTGTGTACTGTCTTACCCTTCACCAAAGTTTCCACTTATCTATTGTCTATTAAGTGTTTTTCCATCCCCACCTCTCCCTTCCCTCTTAACCTCAAAGGTTGTTTCTTTTTCTATGAGTTTTTACAGTAGTGGTCTCATACAATATTTGTCCTTCTGTGATTGACTTATTTCACTCAGCATAATGCCCTCCAGATTCATCCATGTTATGAGATGCTTCACAAATTCATCCTTTTTCTGTATAGTTACATACAACTCTATTGTGTATAAGTACTACAGTTTGTTTATCCATTCATTTGTTGATGGGCATATAAGTTGTTTCCATCTTTTTGCTATGGTAAACAATGCTGCAATGAGCATGGGTGTGCATATGTCTATTCGTGTGACTACTCTTATGTCTCTAGGATATATTCCTAGGAGTGGGATTGCTGGATCATATGGTATTTCTATTTCTAGCTTTCTAAGGAAGAGCCATATCGTCTTCCAAAATCATTGTATCATTTTGCATTCCCACCAGCAGTGTATAAGAGTTCTGATCTCCCCGCAGCCTCTCCAATATTTGTTATTTCCTGTTTTATTGATTCATGCCAGTAATGCTGGGGTGAGATGGTATCTTATTGTGGTTTTGCTTTGCTTTCTGTAAGGGCTAGAGATTGTGAGCATTTCCTCTTGTGTCTGTTGGCCGCTTGAATGTCTTGTTTGTTGAAGTGTTTATTCATTTCCTTTGCCCGTTTTTTAATTGGATTATTTGTCTTTTTGTTGTAGAGGTGTTGGATTTTCTTATAGATTTTAGAGATTAGACCTTTGTCAGATTTGTAATAGCCAAAAATTTTTTTCCCAGTCTGTAGTTTCTCTTTTTACTCTTTTGGTGAAGTTTTTGATCAACATAAGTGTTTAATTTTTGAAGATCCCAGTTATCTAGCTTATCCTCTGCAGTTTGCCTGTTGTTGGTTGTGCCTTGTATCCTGTTAATGCAGAGTATTAGGGCCTCTAGCCTTGATCCTACTTTTTCTTCTGTGAACTTCATGGTTTTGGGCTTTATATTTAGGTCTTTGATCCATTTCGAGTTAGTTTTTGTATATGGTGTGAGGTATGGGTCCTGTTTCCTTTTTTTGCAGATGTACATCCAGTTTTGCCAGCACTATTTTGGGTTTTTTATTTGTTAAAAAGACTGTCTTTTCCCCCATTTGATAGACTTTGGGCCTTTCGTGTGACCTTGGGTGAATGGATTTACATCTGGGTTCTCAATTCTGTTCCATTGATCTACGTACCTATTGTTGTACCAGTACCAGGCTGTTTTGACACCTGTAGCTGTATTGTAGGTTCTGAGATCAGGTAGTGTGAGTCCTCCTACTTTATTTTTCTTCTTCAATGGTGGTTTACTTATCCTGTGCTTCTTCCTTTTCCATATAAAGTTAATGATTAGTTTTTCCATCTCTTTAAAGAATATTGTTGGTATTTGGATTGGGATTGCATTATATTTGTAAATCGTTTTGGGTAGTATTGTCATTTTCACAATGTTGAGTCTACCTATCCATGAGCATTTCCATTTATGCAGATCTCTTTTGATTTCTATCAGTAGTGTTTTGTGATTTTCTCTGTATAGGTCATTCATATTCCTGATTAGATTTATTCCCAAGTATTTTAATTTTTTAGAGGCTATTATTTTTATTATATAGTATTGTTTTCATGATTTCCTTTTCATCATTCTCTTTATTGGTGTTTAGGAATCCAACTGATTTTTGTATGTTTATCTTGTATCCTGCTAATCTACTGAATCTTTATATTATTTCCAGTAGTTTTCTCGTGGAGTCTCTTTGGTTTTCTATGTATAGTATCATATCATCTACAAATAGGGAAATTTAACTTCTTCATTACAAATTTGGATGCCCTTTATTTCTTTGTCTTGCCTTATTGCTCTAGCTAGGACTTCCAACACAGTGTTAATTTAAATAGGAGAGTTGATAAAGGGCATCCTTGTCTTGTTCCTATTCTCAAGGGGAATGTTTTCAGCCTCTCTTCATTAAGAATGATGTTGGCTGTTGGTTTTGCATATATGCACTTTATTATGCTGAGAAATTTTCCTTCTATACCAGCAGTTTGAATCCACCAGGCGCTCCTTGGAAACTCTACAAGGCAGTTCTACTCTGCCCTATAGGGTCGTTATGAGTCAGAATCGAATTGAGGCCACTGGGTTGTTTTTTTTATACCTATTTTATTGACAGTTGTTATCAGGAATGGGTGTTGGACTTTGTTGAATGCCTTTTCTGCTTCGACTGAGATGATCATGTGATTCTTTTCTTTCCATTTATTTATGTGGTGGATTACGTTGATTGATTTTCTAATGTTGAACCATCCTTGCATAGCTGGTGTGAATCCTACTTGGTCATGGTGTATTATTTTTTTGATATGATGCTGAATTCAATTGCCTAGAAATTTGTGGAGAATTTTTGTGTCTATATTCATGATAGGTATTGGTCTGTGATTATCTTTTTTTGTTGTGTCTGCCTGGTTTTGGTATCAGGGTCATTCTGGCTTCATAGAATGAATTTGGAAGTATGCCTTCCTTTTCTATGTTCTGAAATAGTTTGAGTAGCACTGGTGTAAGCTCTTCTTTGAATGTGATAGAGTTCTCCAGTAAAGCCATCTGGGCCAGAGTTATTTTTTGTTGGTAGTTTTTTTAAATTACCTTTTCAATATCTTCTTTTGTTATGGGTCAGTTCGGATTTTCAACATTTTGTGATAGTTTGGGAAGGTAGTGTGTTTCTGGAAATTTGTCCATTTCCTCTAGGTTTTCAAATTTGTTGGAGTGTAATTTTTCTTAATACACCGTTATGATCCTTTTTATTTCACTTGGATCTGTTGTAATGTCCCCCATTTCATTTCTTATTTGGGCTATTTTTGTCCTCTCTTGTTTTTCTTTTGTCAGTTTGGCCAGTGATTTGTCAATTTTGTTGATCCTTTCAAAGAACCAACTTTTGGTTTTGGTGAATCTTTCTATTGTTTTTCTACTCTCTATTTCATTTATTTCTGCTCTGATCTTTATTATTTCCTTTCTTCTGGTGGCTATGGGCTTCTTTTGCTGTTCTCTTTGTTCAAGTTGTGTAGCTAATGTTTTGATTTTGTCCCTTCTATTTTTTAAATGTGTGCAGCTATTGCTATAAATTGACCTGCGAGCAATGCCTTTGCTGTGTCCCAAAGGTTGTGGTTTGATGTGTTTTCATTCTTGTTTCTAGGAAATTTTTGATTCCATCTCTGATTTCTTCTATTACCCAGTGGTTTTTAAGCAGGGTATTATTCAGTTTCCATGTAATTGTTTTTTTTCCTTACTCTTCCTGTTCTTAATTTCTACTCTGTTGGCTTTGTGGTCATAGAAGGTACTTTGCATTATCTCAATGTTTTGGATTTTGTTGAGGGTTGCTTTGTGGCCTAAGATGTGGTCTCTTCTGGAGAATGTTCCATATGCATTGGAAAAGAATGTGTAATTTGCAGCTGTTGGGTGGAGTGTTCTATATATGTCTATGAGGTCAAGTTGGCTGATGTGCTCTTTAGCTCTTCTGTATCTTTGTTGAGTTTCTTTCTAGTTGTTCTGTACTTTACCGAGAGTGGTGTGTTGAAGTCTCTTACTATTACTGTGGAACTGTTAATTTTTCTTTTCAATGCCGTTAGAGTTTGTTTTATGTATTTTGGAGCCCTGTCATTGGGTGCGTAGATGTTTATTATGGTTAAGTCTTCATAACGAATTGTCTTTTTAATAGTTACATAGTTCCCTTTTTTGTCTTTTATGGTGGATTTTGTTTTAAAGTCTATTTTATCTGAGATTAGTATTGCCACTTTTTTGGTTGTTGTTTGCTTGATATATATTTTTTCCATCCTTTGATTTTTAATAAATTTACTTCTGTGTTTCTAAAGTGTGTCTCTTGTAGACCACATATTGATGGGTCCTATTTTTTTTTTTGTCTGTTCTGTCACTCCGTGACTCTTTATGGTTTCATTTAGGCCATTTACATTCAGTGTAATTATTGATAGGTGTGAGTTTATTGCCATCATTTTGTAGTTTGTATGTGTGTGTGTGGTGCTAACATTTTCTTTTTTCCTCTTACTCTCCTGTGCTGAGTTCCTTTTGTTTGTGGATTTCTTTTGTTTTTGTAGACTTTGTTTTTATTGAGACTTTATGTTTTTCTTCTTTATTTTGATGAGTAGGTTTGTTAAATTTCTTTGTGGATACCTTGAAATGTACCCTTTCCTTCCTAGGTTTGATCCAGTCTATTATTACTTGGTATCACCTTGCCTTCCTCTCCATTAGAAAGTTCTATACCTACACTGTTTATTCCCTCTTTTATTGTTCTGACATTATTATTATTTACAGATTAACCTCTCTGGTTCCCTGTTGCAATTATTTTGGTTTTGGATATTTCTTGAGAGTTCGTTTCCTATGTTGGTAACTGGCTGGTATAATCTTGCATTCTAGATTCAGGCTGTGGTCTGATGTTGTTTGTTCTCAGACTGAAAGACTCCCTTTAATAATTCCTGTAAGTCTGATTTACTTTTTACATATTCCCTTAATTTGTTTTTCTGGAAATGTCCTAATTTTGCCATCATATTTGAATGAAAGTTTTGCAGGATATATTATTCTTGGTTGGCAGTTTTTTTTCTTTCCAGGTTTGTATGTCATCCTATTGCTTTTTTGCCTGCATGGTTTCTGCTGAATAATCAGAGCTTAGTCTTATTGTTTCTCCTCTGTATGTGACTTTTTGTTTTTCTCGAGCTTCTCTCAGGATGTTTTCTTTGTCTTTGCTTTTTGAGAGTGTGATTATGACATGCGTTGGTGTTTTTCTTTTGGGTCTATCCTATATAGCTTTTGTTGAACTTCTTCGATAGCTTTTCATCATTCATGATATTAGGGAACTTTCCTGTCAGCAATTCTTCAATGATCCTCTGTGTTTTCTCTCCCCGTTCTGGAACTCCCATTGCTCGCAAATTTTTGCTTTTGATTGTATTCCACATAATTCTCAGGGTTTCTTCATTTTTCTTCATTCTTTTTTCTGATTTTTCCTCAGAGTTATAGCCAAGTGTTTGTCTTCAATTTCACTGATCCTGTTTTCCATCATTTCAAACCTGCTCCTTAGCCCTTCTATGACACTGTCCATTTCTAAAACCTTGTTGTTTATCTTTTGGATTTCTAATTGTTCTCATGATTTCTAGTTGTGAATTTATTTTGGCATTTTGTTTCTGTATTATTTTCCTGAATTTTTCATTTTTTGTCTGTATTTTTCATTGATTTATCTGCCTTTTCCATAAATTTGAGTATTTTTCCATCATTTTTTTCTGTTTTTTGCTTCAACTCTTGGATAGCTCTGAACATGAGAGATTTGAATTCCCTGTCAGGTAGTTCTAGTGCCTTTTCTTCTACTGGAAAGTCATCTGGTGTTTTATTTTCGATGCCTACAGGAGCCATCCTGTCCTGTTTTTTAAATACGTTTTAATATTTTCTGCTGTGTTCAGGACATTCAGTAGTTATTTTCTTTGTTTCTTGGTTGTAGATTTGTTTATTTTGTCCTGTTTTTTTTTGTTTTATTTGATTATATCTGAGCATGTGGACTGTGCCTTCTTTGTTGTTTGCTTGTCTGTAGTCGCGACACTGTTCACCTCCTTGTCCAATGGGCAGGGCCAGTCATTCAGCTATGGGGCTGCAGGGGATGTCCAGCTGAAGGGGAGGGGCTGGAATGGGTTGTTTGTGACACATACTAGGACCCACAGGGTGGTCCAGGAATCAGTCCTGCGCAGGTTCCGGTAAGCAGGGTCGGTACTGCTCAGTGGTATGATGTTCAGTGCACGGTGTGGGTGGGCAAGAAGGAGGGGGGAGGTTGTGATGTGTGGAGCTAATATGAGTATGGGAAACAGGAGATGGAAACAAGAGCCAAAAAAGGGGGGGGGGGGAAATGAGTGCTAAGGGAGCTTGCCATTGGAGTAGAGAGATGAGAAACCTAGAAATGGAGAAAAACAAAAAGAAAAAAAAGAAAAAGGGATAAAGAAAAAAAAGATAAAAATTTGGAAAAGGAAAAAAATTAAGAAAAGCCTCCAAGGGTCCCATGGGTGTGGCTACCATGACTGGGCAGGGGCTCCCAGGTGCACAGTATAGCCTGGCCAGAGGGGGTATATATGTCACACAGCACCAGTTATTCAGAAGACAGGAAAAGAAGGTCAGTATTGGCAGACAAGAACTGAGAAATGAAGAAAGACAGAAAGGGAAAAAGAGAGAAAAAAACTAAAAAAGGAAATTCCCCCAGGGATCCCACCTATGTGGCTACACAGATTGGGGGAGTGGCTCCTAAGCTGTGCAACGCAGCCTGGCTAGAAGGGTCTCCCAAGTGCTAAAAGAGAAAGAAAACAAAACAAAATCCCCAGGGATTCCACCAACATGGTCTCATGGGCTGGGAGAGTGGTTCCCCAATTGAGTGGAGCTTCACAGCCTTTCGAGAAGAAGCAAAGATGGCACACGGAGCTAGGTGTTTGAGAGTAAGAAGGGGGAGGTGGTGGGAGGCATGGAAGAAACCAAAAGAAATGGAAAGAAGTAACATCTGCTCAGGGACCCGGCCAGTGTGGGCAGGGCAAATCCAAGCAGCCTGGGGCGGAAGCAGTTGCCTCCCGGCCAAGAGACAGTGGCTGGCAGGAAGCAGAGGAGGCTGAAGGGGGAAAAGAAGGGTGGGGATTAGGAAAGTGTATGTTGCTCGTTACTGGGTGTTGTCTCCTGCTGGGAGCTCCGTGAAGCTGCTTTCCTGTGCTGCCTGTCCACTAGAGCCCCAACAGGATTTCAAGATGGTGAATCTGTGCTGCATTATCTGATAAGGGACCTCCACACGTATCTCTCCTCACTCTGTTCTCTGTCAGTTTCTTATTCCATTTGGTGTGTGGCTGAGTTCTTTTTCTCTTCATTTGACACTTTGGGTTACAGGAATGATGTTTGTCTCCGTTTTACTTGGTTTTTTGGGTCTCTGCTGTGGAGGGACTTCGTGGTGCTGTTGTCTATGGTGCCATGTTGGCTAGAAGTCCTGGATTTATTTTCATTTAAAATTGTAAAAATGTGAAATGTAAATATAAAAGTCATTCTTAGCTTGTGGGCCATACAAAAACAGGTGGTGGACCAAATTTGGTACAGAAATGGAGGGAATATTTCCTATGGCAAACAATGATCTCTTTTTAGATAAATAAGACAATTTCAAGTTTCTTCACTTTTTCTTCTAAGGTACTACCTCTGAAGTGAACAGTCTTGCTCATGTCAGTAGCTCCCCAAAATGGCTACTAAAATTCCAAATTGTCATTGGTTAAGTTGGGTCAATGATAGAAACATAAAGCTTATGCATTAGCATTATTATGAGAAAACATGAAGGAAGTAGGAGTTTAGACCAGAAAAGGCACAGTTGTAGACTATGAAGACCCCATAAGAATTAAATGGTCTATAAAGATGGTGCTTAAGTAATTTTGTGTCTCCAGAGCTTGGGCAAGATCTAATTATCACCACTCAGGGGCTGGAAAAATCCTTCTGATTCTGGACAGATAAGACTAAATAAAGCATTTCTCAGGGACACAAGATAAGACTGAGGAAGAAGTTCTTGGAATGTTTTGAAATGACTATGGCAGATGGACCCTAAGATAACACTCAATGATCTCTGCCTCTTGGTGTCCATGCTTATATATATAATCCCTTACCCTTCAATATGAGTGGAACTTGTCACCTACTTGTAGTCAATAGAATATGGCAAAGGTGAAGGAATTTTGCAGATATAATCAAGCTCACAAAGCAGTTTATTTTGAGCTAATCAAAAAAGATTATTTTGGGTAGATCTGACTTGATCAGGTGAAAGCTCTAAGAAGAGAGTCTGGGCTTTCCCTGAAGTGAAAGAATCTTTGTGTAGGCTAGGTGAAGTAAGAAACCATGTTAGAGAAGCCAACATGGCAAGGAATTGCAGGGGCCTCTAAGAACTGTGAGCAGCCCCCAGTAGACAGCCAGCAAGAAAACAAGAACCTTGATCCTACAGCTGCAAGGAGATGAATTCTGCCAACAATCTAAGGAAACTTGTAAGTGATCTCTTCCCAGTTGAGCCTCTGGTGAGACTGCAACCCTGGCCAACACCTGGATTGCAGCCTGCTGAAACCGTGAAGCAGAGAACCCAGCTAAGGTGTTTTGAAACTTCCAACCTATAGAAACATGAGATAATAAGGTGTCATTTTAAGCCACTAAGTTTGTAATGATGCGTTACACAGCATTAAAAACTAATGGAGTAACACGAGGGAAAGTTTGCCACTCTGAGACATTCTGAACTCTTTAGTCCTCGTGGCCAACTTGAGGATGAACTTATTGGACCCATGCTTCCCCTCTTCCTATAGACTTGCCAACTTAGAGACAACATTTAAGATACTAAACAAACAGACCTAGGAGCAGGTGTTTGAGGCCAGAAAACAATTTCACAAAGGAACAATACAAATCTGCTTAGATAACAAAACCATCTGAAGAACCTTATTCCTAGGAAAGTAATATCAACCTAATTCTGAGCAGATTCAGGGAAATAGCACAGATCAATTCAGGATGAACTTACCTTTGACCCGAAGGCAGATGGCATCTTAAACAGGTAAAGACTCAATAGGTCTCAGATGTGCACATTGTACCGATTTGAGGGTCCTAGACTGTATCAGTGAGAGATTGAACTGAATCTCAGTGGACATTCCATTTCAGTCAATGATCTCCAGCCAAAGATCACTAGGAATACGCCTATAGTTAAACAGGCTGGGTTTATTGCTAGTTGCAGTAATGGAAAGTACACACCATAGGGAACTGCGAGGTGTGTCTGTAAGATGGTGTTAGAAAGGACTTACAAAATAGGGGGTTGGTTGTGTTAGAAGATTTTGGTGAGAGTTTAAGGAGGCAGGGATCTGCTCTAGATTGGATACTATCAGGAAATGGGGCACCCATAAGTTCTGTAAATGGGCATCTTAAGGAGTCTTATCCAGAAAGAGAGGAGATAAAAGTGAGACGAAAGCTATAATTGGTAAAGAAGCAGCAGTCACTCACATTAACTGGTAGAGGAGGATGTTTGGTATTTTATGGCTCAGAAAATGTTCACGTTTTGTCTGTGTTTATGCATGATTACAGAACTATCTTGTTCTTGTCTTGATCCATCATGGTCACACATATTGGTTTTCTGTGACATTGTTTATACTAAACAGGCAAATATCCTCCAGCTGGGAGTATCAGGCCACCTCCTAGCAACATCGAGGCCTAGCTAAAAGTACTAGGCCAGCTCCAGGATGTCAGAGACTGCTTCTCTCTTTCTCAAAACCATACTGCTCAGGTCTTTGTTGAGTCCAGAGTAGACCTGCTTGAAGTTGAGAATATACGGTTGAAGAAAACTTCTGTCCAGTCGTTCTGGTTATAAGTAAAGACAACAGATTTGAGGCCACGGAGGAATAGAGAACCTGATTATCAATTATCCACTATCCCTTTTTTAGGCAGTACATCTTTATTTCTATTTTCCTTATTCTTCTGCTTTCCCATTATTATTTCATTCACGTTTTCATGTAATAACAGCTCCCATGAGCAGCAGCTAGGGCTCAACATTTCCTGATTGATTTAATTGTTTACATATTTGAATTTTTTTTTCATTCACACATCTCTTTTGCAATAGAGCTATTTTGAGTCTGAAACATAGGGAAAGGAATATTTTATGACACTCTATGTATAGGAATTTTATTTTGGCATAACCAAATAAAGATAAAATAATCATGGAAATATAAGGATCTTATCTTTCCTGAAGGAGCCCTGGTGGCACAGTGATTAAGCACTCTGCTGCTAACTGACAAGTTGGTGATTTGAACCCACCAGCTCTTCCATGGGAGAAATATGTGGCAGTCTGCTTCCTTAAAGATTTACAGCCTTGAAAACCCTATGAGGCAGTTCTACTCTGTCCTACTGGGTTGCTATGAGTCAGAATTGACTGGACAGCAGTGGGTACTATTAATCTCCCCCAAAGGAGCCCTGGTTGCACAATGGTTAAGGTGCTTGGCTGCTAACCGAAAGGAAAAAATCCACAAGTGACTCCACAGGTAGAAAAGAACTGGTGATCTGCTCCCTTAAAGATTACAGCTTTGGAAACCCTATGGGGCAGTTCTACTGTGTCCTATATGGACCGTATGAGTTAGAATTGACTCAGTGGCCCACGATGACAACAATATCCCCCGGGACTATTTTGATATATCTCCTAATTTATCAGATCCCCTAATTTAGCCTGTGTAGAGGCATTTTAATGCTATATAATACATCAAAAGCCCCTGACACCACAAACAGGTATACTGTTGTGGAGCACTTTATATGAGTAACAGAAAAAGAGCTCGACTTTACAGCTTGCGTTTGAGATCTACTTGTGCAACAGGTTTTGAAACCACTAATCCTTGAAGCTATTTTCCATCAGAGCTGGGGAAAAGTAACTCAAACATGAGATAGATGGACATAAGGTGAGCAAAATTTCCTTCCTTTGAAATGCTATTGATGCAGCCAGGGAGGCAAAACCGACAAGGAGGAAACTAGTTTTCCACGATTAACTTGGATGGTGTAATTACAGAGAGAAAAGGGAAAAAAGAAATAAAAAGAGGAAAAAGTCCAATGACAGGACAGGGTGGGAGAAAGGAGTCTACTCTGACTGGAAGGAGGCGAGTGGCCTTGACAATGTTCACAGAAAACAGAAAATGTCAGTGGTGTTTGGGATCTCCATATTTGCACATTTTTTTTTAAGAGTCTATGGGCTACCAGCAAGAATATGTATGTGATATTGTGAGAAGGAATGTTTATGGCACATCACTCTGCAATCCACAAATCAAAATGAGTCTCTAGGAATGTGAGTGTAAGATGTAAAGACAGCCTGTAGCGCAACATTCAGTGACACTTTTACTGATTACAAGCTGTAGCAGTCACATAAGGGTATTTCTTTAGTCCCAGGTGGGCAAAATTTTGTTAAAGGGCCAGATAATAAATATTTTCAGCTTTGCAGGTCACACATGTCTGTTGCAACTCCTCAGTTCTGCCTTTGTAGCACAAAAGTAGCCATGTGGTGGTTATTAGGTCCCATCCAGTTGGTTCCCATTCATAGAGACCCTACCTATAACAGGATGAAATGCCACCTGGTCCTACACCATCCTTGCTATACTTGAGCCCATTGTTGCAGCCACTGTGTCAATCCATCTTACTGAGGGTATTCTTTTTCACTGACCCTCTACTTTACCAAGCATGATGTCCTTCTCCAGGGACTGATCCCTCCTGATAACATGTCCAAAGTATGTGAGACAAAGTCACATCTTCCACGCATCTAAGGAGCATTCTTGTTCTACTTCTTCCAAGACAGATTTATTCCTTCTTCTGGCAGTCCATGGTGTATTCAATATTTTTCCCAACACTGTAATTCAAAGGCATCAATTTTTCTTCCTTCTTCCATATTCACTGTTCATCTTTTACATCCATATGAGGTGATTGAAAATACCATGAGGTGCACCTTAGTCCTCAAAGTGATATCTTTGCTTTTTAACACTATAAAGAGATCTTTTGCAGCAGATTTGCCCAATGCAATACATCATTTGATTTCTTGACTGCTGCTTCCATGGGTTTTGACTATGGATCCTAGTAAAATGAAATCCTTGACAACTTCAATCTTTTCTCTGTTTATCATGATTTTTTTATGCTTATTGGTCCAGTTATGAGGATTTTTTTATGTGAAGGTGTAATACATACTGAAGGCTGTGGTCTTTGATCTTCATCAGTAAGTGCTTCAAGTCTTCTTCACTTTCATCAAGTAAAGTTGTTGTATAATCGGCATATTGCAGGTTGCTAATGAGTCTTTCTCCAATCCCGATGCCCCATTCTTCTTCATATAGTCCAGATTCTTGTATTACTTACTCAATCTAGAGATTGATTAAGTATGGTGAAAGGATACAACTCAGACACACACTGTCATGGATTGCGTTGTATCTGCCCAAAAATGTGTGTATCAACTTGGTTAGGCCATGATTCCCAGTATTGTGTGGTTGTCCTCCATTTCGTGATTGTAATTTTATGTTAAAGAGGATGAGGGTGGGATTGTAACACCCTTACCAGGTCACATCCTTGATCCAATGTAAAGGGACTTTCCCTGGGGTGTGGCCTGCACCACCTTTTATCTCTCAAGAGATAAAAGGAAAGGGAAGCAAACAGAGAGTTGGGCACCTCATACAGCCAAGAAAGCAGTGCCGGGAGCAGGGCATGTCCTTTGGACCCGAGGTTCTTGAACAGAGAAGTTCCTTGTCTGGGGGTAGGTTGATGAGAAGGCCGACAGAGAGAGGAAGCCTTGCCCTGGAGATGATGCCCTGAGTTTGGACTTTTAGCCTACTTTACTGTGAGAGAATATACTTCTCTTTGTAAAAGCCATCTACTTGTATTTCTGTTATAAGAGCACTAGATGACTAAGACACACACCATTCCTGATTTTAAACCACGCAGTATCCCCTTGTTCTGTTCAAACGACAGCCCCTTGATCTATGTACAGGTTCTTCATGAGTGCAATTAAATGTTCTGGAATTTCCTTTCTTCATAATATTGTCCATAATTTATTATGATCCACACAGTGGAATATATTTGCATAGTCAATAAAACACAGGTAAATATCTTTATGGTATTCTCTGCTTTCAGCCACCAACTTTCTGACATGAGCAATGACATTCCTCATTCCACATCTTCTTCTGAGTCTGGCTTGAATTTCTGGCAGTTACCTGTCAACATACTGCTGCAACCATTTTTAGACAGCACCTAAAAATATGCATATGTTTGTGCTCCAAGAAATTTTATTTATGGATGCTAAAATTTGCATTTCATATAATTTTTATGTGTCCTGAAATATTATTCTTCTTTTGTTCCAAACATTTAAAAAAGTAGAAAACCTATTGTTAGCTAGCAGTCATGCAAAAACAGGTGGTGGGCCAGTTTTGGCCTGTAGGCCATAGTGTACCAACCCCTGATTCAAAGTATGTTACTAAATAGCAAAACCCAGCTCTATTCATTAAATACTATTCAATGTCTGTCTAACTGACCTAAAAAATAGGGGCTCTCAGTTCTCAGACACATCTCTATTCTCCTATTTGAGAATGTTCTTCCAGCCTCACTTTTCTTTCTCTAAACTCTTTCAGTCTCTAATATTTTGACCTGCCATTTTTTGTCTCTATAGTTTTAGGTCAGTTTTTCCAGATAGTAGCCCTATCTCTCTAGCAGTCTATATATTACCAAACCAGGTACTATGACTTCATCTGTAGTACCACCACTATCATCACTATTACAGTGCCTACTACTGTTGTGGAACAAAATGTGTCTATTCTTTGGAGTAATATTCTCTTAGACCAAGCTCAAGTATGTTGTTGTGTGCCGTCTATTCAGTTCAGACTCAAAGTCACCCTATAGGACAGAGTATAATGGCCTCATGCATTTGACTGCTAACTGAAAGGTTGGTGGTTCAAATCCACCAGCTGCTCCTTGGAAATCCTATGAGGCACTTCTGCTCTGCCCTATAGGGCCTCTATGTGTTGCAACCAACTTGATGGCAATTTTTTTTTTTAATAAATGCCCCATAGGATTTCCTAGGCTATACTCTTTACTGGAGCAGAACGCCAGGTCTTTTCTCCCATGGAGCATCTGGTGGGTTCTAACTGCCAACCTTTCTGTCAGCAGCCAAGTGTAAGGCTCCCAAAACTCCCTTTAAAACAATCACCGAGCCCTCAAAATCTGCTTTTCTACCAGTCTTCCCTATTTCTGTTACTAGTTTCCCATTGTTTGAAGCTGAAAATACTACCATCATCTGCATTCCCCACTGTTCAACCACTGACACTGCCATTTATTCAGAAGCTAAGTCCTCTAGGTTTTTCTCTGCAGTCTTATACCTTCCCAGTGCCACTATCTCAGTTTATGTCCTTTTCATGAAACTCCCAGCACAGTTACTACAATAGTCTCCCAACTACTGTGCCATATGCCCAACACAGAACTATCAGCTTCATTTGCCTTAAGTTCAGCTGTGGTCATGTCGTTTTGTGTGTGTGTGTGTGTGTGTGCAGGAACCCTCAACGATGCATTACTGTTCACTAGGTTCCTTGCAAAACTCCTCTGCTTCAACCTCATGGTTTCATTTTATTTTCTATCATCCTCTTTCCCCACACTCCTAAATGTATACCATGTCTCAAACAAACTGGACTATCACTATTCTGCAAACACAAGCTGCACTTTCTCATCTCCAAGTCTTTGCATGAGCCAATCCATCTTCTTGAAGCCTTTTACTCTCTCTTGCTACTTAAAATCCTACCCATCTTCCCTTCGAGGCTCTGCCAAACTCCACTATTTTCATGAAACCCTCTCTATACTCTTTTACTTACCTTATCGATTGGACCTTTCCATTCTCTGAACCTGCACCACATTTAGGTGCTTGCATTCTGTTTGAGATGTTAGATCTATGTATACTTATCTACTGCACCCCTTCTACTAGACTGCAAGTCCTTGTTATGTATATGATAGGTGTTCAGTAATTTTGTTGAATTGAATCTGCTGGCCATCAAGTCAGGGGCCATATGCGTATGACACTGGAAATCTTCTGGTTTTATTTTCTTATTAGGGAGGAAAATGTAAATGTAAAATCTCTTTGTCTTTAGTAAGAGTACTTTTACTTGTAAAAGTCAAATACATGATCACCTATTTTATTGTAATTGTTGAAAACTTAGAGCGCATTTTTGGTATGAATTGGACTCAAAAGATAAATGTGAGTTCCTAAAGTGTTTTTAAAAATCTATGAATCATTCCTATTTTGCAGTCAAATAATATTAAGCCTATTTTTACATTTATAAAGCAACTGTCATGCCTCTATTCATCAGAGGTTTCCTCTATTTGTCTAGGCGAAAACACAAGAGATAAATGTGCTGGGCTCCAGTTCCGGCTCTGTTGTAAAATGCAGATAACAATCCTTGCCTCAGAGGATTGCTGCAAGAATCAAGGGCAATAATACATGTGAAAGAAACGGCTTTAAAAGAGAATAAAATAATATGCTGAGGTAAGATATTACTAAATGCTTCACTGGTCATCAGTGAAAATATTAGATCATTATAATCCATCAAAGGGCAAACTTAGATTAAGTTGTATCAAATAGTTCTTTTTCTCCTTTGGTTGAAGAAGGATGTGTAGATCTCAGAACAGTTGATCTGATCAAGCCATCTTAGAAACCAAAAAATAAAATACAATAAACAATTCAACTGCAGAGTTACTAACCCACAAAAAATCACCCTGGTTTGTAAGTAAGGACACAGCTTTATTCCTAGTTCTTTTGCATCTCGGTCTAATGATATTTTAGAACATACAGAAACAGGAAGCCAGCAATACTTTTCCTGTGGTCATCTTTGATCCTTTTCCTTGATCAGATCTCTTACAGCTCCGGGGTAACTTATACCAGATTCTTGTGAGAAAAAAGCAACAAAAACAAACATGCTCAGTGATTCAAAAAGTCACCATAGAATCTGGCAACTTCATGTTGTTCAATAATTATTTATATCATAACCTGATGTGAATTAGGTCTGATGCACAAAATATAGAAAATGTCACATTTATTCAAAAACTTTGAAAGTCACAGTGTGGGGAAGGATGCTGCCACTTCATATGAATTATATGTGGAAGTTATGACAAGGTACTAAAATATTAGTCAAGTGAGAAGTAGGTTTGCTAATGCTAAAACATTCAATATATCACAAAGCAACCATTTGAAATATGGTATTCTCAACTTCCATAATGGAAGTTTTATTCAGTTACATTCTTAGTAAAGGAATATCATTGCTTGCTGTCTTCCAAAGTCTTCAACAAACTTCTATCCCCACTTCCAGGAAAGTTAGCAAATTTAGTAGGATTTTAGAAAGATAGGCTAATATCAGACCACCAAAGATTATATTGAAAATACCTAGTGTTGATGAGGATTTGTGGTGAATAAGCAGTTCTCAGACAATGTTTTGAAGTGCAATTTGGCAATTTCTAGAAAAATTTCAAATGCATATACCCATTGATCAAACAATTCCATTTTTAGAAAGTACTCACTCAAGTGTTGATAACAAGTCCAAAGTAAGTGAGAGGAAGTCTTGCCATCCTCACTTCTAATGATAATTCTGACTGCACTTCTTCCAAGACAGATTTGTACATTTTTCTGGCAGCCATGGTATATTCAGCATTCTTCACCAACACTGTAATTCAAAGGCATTAATTCTTCTTTGGTCTTCCTTATTCATTGTCCATCTTTCACCTGCATATGAGTTGATTGAAAACACCATGGTCTGGGTCAGGTGCACCTTAGTCCTTAAAGTGACATATTTGCTTTTTAACACTTTAGAGAGGTCTTTTGCAGCAGATTTGTCCAATGCAATAAATCGTTTGATTTCTTGACTGCTGCTTCCATGGGCACTGATCTTGGATCCAAGTAAAATGAAATCCTTGACAACTTCAATCTTTTCTCCATTTAGCATGATGTTGCTTATTGATTCAGTTGTGAAGATTTTTGTTTTATGTTGAGGTGTAATCCATATTGAAGGCTGTGGTCTTTGATCTTCATCAATAAGTGCTTCAAGTCCTCTTCACTTTCAGCAAGCAAGGTTGTTATATCATCTTCATATAGCAGGTTGTTATTGAGTCTTCCTCCAATTCTGATGCTGCGTTCTTCTTCACACAGTCCAGCTTCTAGGATTATTTGCTTAGCATATAGATTAAGTATGGTGAAAGGATACAACCCTGACACACACCTTTCCTTACTTTAAACCATGCAGCATCCCCCTGTTTGAAAAAACTTCTTCTTGGTCTATGTACAGGCTCCTCATAAGCACAATTAAGTGTTCTGGAATTCCCATTTTTCACAATGTTATCCATAATTTGTTATGATCCATACAATCGAATGCCTTTGCATAGTCAATAAAACACAGGTAAAACATCTTTCTGATACTTTCTGCTTTCAGCCAACATCCTACTGACATCAGCAATGGTATCTTTCATTCCACATCCTCTTCTGAATCCATCTTGAATTTCTAGCAGTTCCCTGTCAATGTACTGCTGTGGCCACTTTTGAATGATCTTCAGCTTCTATATTTTATAACCTGAAAGATTAATTATAGACCGAGGATTTCCAAATTTATAACTCTAGCCAAGAGCTCTTCTCTAAACTTCAAATTATTATCCCACAAATGCATGCTGAACGTTTCACTTGGATGTCCCAAACATACTCAAATTCAATATATCCAAAGTTGAACTTAACATATTTTTCACAAATTTCCTTATCTCCTTGGGAGTCAAAGACACTACCATGCATATGGTTGCTCAAGCCAGTAATGTGAACATCATTCTTGATTCTTCCCTCTCTTTTAGCCTCCATTCCCAATCAAATTGTGGTGATTTTGGTGATTATATCTCCAAGAATTTTCTTAAATCCATCCACTTTTCTCCACCTCCAATTACACTACTTCAGGTCACCATCATTCAACCTAGATTACAGCAATATCCTAGTTACCTCCAGAGAGCATCCCACACAAAATCTAATCCTTTTATTCAGTCCTCTGCTTCTAACGCATAAATGGTTTCCAGTTGCTTTTAGGATAAATCTATTATTTCTTAACTTGGCTTATAAAGTTCTGCTTGACTCAGATGCATCTTATTTGTTCAGTCAATTCCTATATCATACTCTCATCTCCAGCTATAATAGAGATCTTTTCTCCCCCTGTTCTTAGACTGGGTTAGGTATATCTCTATACCCCTCTGACTGCTTGAAGCTTTCCTAGCACAGCACTTAAGGTACTGTTTTGCAAATACCTGTTTACTGCTCTGTGTTCACCACTAGAATGTACTGTTGCATAAAAACAGGGACTACATCTGTTTTGATGTCCCTTGCTTCTACTCTGATACATAATAGATACTTGATAAACAATTATTGAATGAACGAATACATGAACTTGAATTTAAGAATTCAGAACCAAAAAGAAAGTTGATGGCTTTCGAGTTCAAGGCCCAATTAATGCTTTCTCTCACCATCTCCTCAGGAAAATAATTATTTCAGAAAAGAAAATGGACATTCCCCTCCCCCCACACACATGCCTTTGTTTTTGTTCTAGCAGGCTGGAGTTGTGGATGTAACTGTTTAAGGGTGTAAAGACTGATAAAAATGCATTTCACGGAAACTATAATCTCAAAAGAAACTGTTAATTTTGAGTGACAAACCAGCAAATTTTTTACAGATAAGTTCAAACTGCCTCTTCTTCCCTATTTCAGATCTGAAGGTCTTTGTGGGTTTATTTCTTTCTGAATTGGTCGTGCCTGAGGAGTTTCCCCTTAGTATAAAGCAGCCTGTCTCTTCCCATGGTGTCCCATATTTCACCATTTTCTTATAGTCCCAATTCTTTGAGAAAGGGTGCCCTAAACTGAGGTAAAGATCTGGCTATAGATCTCTAAAGATAACTTATCTTAGGTTCAAAGTTGGGCATTTATTTTTAGAGAAATCTCCAAGGCATGTCTTTAGACAGTGTTACAGGTTGCATGAGGGAATGCATTTTTATCAACCTTAAATATGGAACCAATAGTTCCTAAAATCAGTTATGCATAGACTTTTATTTCTGTTTTCTTTTCAAATTTATAACTTTACCAGGGTATCATAGAAATTTATTTTGCAAAAAAGGTGTATTTCTGAACATTTTGAATACAAAATACAGATAAATCCTGTTTACCGAGTATATAACTTTGGGCAAATCATTTAACCACTTAGAGTCTCAGTTTCTTCATGTGTAAAACAGAGATAAAAAATAAATTGTGTTGGACTAAACCAAAAGCAAAGAAGTTTCCTGAATAAACTGAATGCTTCGAAGGCCAGCGTAGCATGGGCAGGGGCCTGGGGACCATAGTTTCAGGGGACATCTAAGTCAATTGGCATAATAAAATCTATTAACAAAACATTCTGCATCCCACTTTGAAGAGTGGCATCTGGGGTCTTAAACGCTAGCAAGCAGCCATCTAAGATGCATCAATTAGTCTCAATCCACCTGGATCAAAGGAAAATGAAGAACACCAAGGACACAAGGTGATTACGAACCCAAGAGACAGAAAGGGCCACATGAACCAGAGCCTACATCATCCTGAGACCAGAAAAACTAGATGGTGCCTGGCTACAACAAATGACTCCTCTGACAGGGAACACAACAGAGAACCCCTGAGAGAGCAGGAGAGCAGTGGGATGCAGATCCCAAATTCTCGTAAGATCAGACTTAATGGTCTGACTGAGACTAGAAGGACCCCGGTGGTCATGGCACCCAGACCTTCTGTTGCCCCAGGACAGAAACCATTCCCAAAGCCAACTCTTCAGACATGGATTGGACTGGACAATGGGTTGGAGAGGGATGCTGGTGAGGAGTGAGCTTCTTGGATCAGGTGGACACTTGAGACTGTGTTGGCATCTCCTGCCTGCAGGGGAGATGAGATGGTGGAGGGGGTTAGAAGCTGGTGAAAAGGACACGAAAAGAGTGGAGGGAGAGAGCAGGCTGTCTCATTAGGGGGAGAGAAATTGGGAGTGTGTAGCAAGGTGTATATGGGTTTTTGTGTGAGAGACTGGCTTGATTTGTATACTTTCACTTAAAGCACAATAAAAATTATTTAAAACAAAACAAACAAAAAAATAAATTGTGAAAATTAAGTGAAACAATGGATGTACATGGTGCATCGTAGATGATCAATATAACATATCATCATTATTATCATTATCATCCAGCCACCTAATCAGATATATTAGGATTGTCCTTAATGCTTCCATCTTCCTCATTCATTACACCAAATCAACTTCCAAGTCTAAATATAAAAAAAAATATATCTACCTTCAAAATGTCTTTCAGATTTATCTCTTCATTTCTTTGCACTGTTACAATCTGCTTTCAATCCCTCATCCTTTCTTGATATTGAAGCGTCCCCCTAAATATTGTATCTCCTCTCCAGTGTCACCTAAGTCATCGTCTTAATATGTAAGTCTTATTAAATTACTCTCTGACTTAAAAACCCTTCAGTGGCTTCCTATTTTCTACTAACTCAGGTCCAAATTCTTTAAGTTAACCTTCAATTTACTGTATATCCTGGCCTTGTCCTAACTTTTCAATTTCATTTTAGTCTACCTTTTCCTTAGCCACACTCAGGAAGTCAGTTGCCAACCATGCCTCTGAACTTTTGCTCACTCAAAGTGCATACAGTAAGAACTCAACATTTAATTCAGGCAAAGAGAAGGCAGTCTGGGCATCAGAACTACATTTTTCAAGAAAGCCCAGCAAATATAAATTTACTGAACTGAATGGACTATGGTACAGAGAATATCCTTGGGAAACTGACATAAACTTTTGATTTATGATTGTCCACTTAATTTGGAATACTCCTGGTCCTGCACATTTTCCATTCAAAGTCTCTTTAAGTCTCGTATTTAAAGATCTAGAACAAAGGCTAGCCCCTCTGTAAAGCTTTCCTAAATCTTTCAGAAGAATTAACCCTAAATAAATCAAGGTTATGTGCCAACCATAAATAGCTTAGTTAACTTGTCCCTTAAGAGTGAATGCTTCATATTATAATTCACATATATGTCTCTTTCCCTAGACTGTGAGCTCATTAAAAGCAGGGACCATGTGCAGTCTGAACAGAAATCTTGAGTGGAAATGTTTTTAGAACTAGTACAGAAAACCTCCATACTTTCCCAATGCCAGGGTGTGTATGAATGAATTTATATGCATAGACTTCTTGTTTTTTGACTGAGCCTGAAGGAAAAGAGGTTTTAGTGAGGGAGACCTCCAAGAGGACAAGTCAGGAAAATGAAGACTTTAGTGTTACATCAGCATTGTAAAAGGGCCCTGAGCAACACCTTCAAGGAATTTGGCTGAGGGTGCCCCAGCTCACACACCAGAAACTAGAGGCCTTGGTGAAGATGCCTGTATTTGTTGGCACAAGGAGCTCCAAGTAATGGGATTTGAAGGCTGGATTGAATGGGAAAATCATTTCTCTTATTTTCTCTGTATTGAATAGATAATAATTTTCCTATTATATCTGCATAATCATATCACCCACAACCCATCTGTCAGTTTGTCATACTGTGGTGGCTTGCCTATTGTTATGCTGGAAGCTATGCCGTCAGTATCTCTAAAACCTACAGGGTCACCCATGGTGGACAGGTTTCAGCAGAGCTTCCAGACTGACTAAAAAGAAAGGCCTGGCTAACTACTTCCAAAAATTAGCCAACAAAAACCTTATGAATAGAACACTGTCCAATATAGTGATGAAAGATGAGATCCTTAGATTAGGAAGCGCTCAAAATACGATTGGAGCAGAGCTGCTTCCTCAAAATACAGTCAATCCTTAATGATGTGAATTGAGTAAAGCCTTAAGGACCTTCATTTGCTTATGTGGCATGACTCAAAATAAGACTTAACAGCCACAAACATCCTTTAGTAATCAAAACACAGACTGTACAAAGTATGAATTAAGGAAAATAGGAAGTTATCAAAAATAAAATGGAATGTTTAAAGATTGATATGCAAGCCAAAGAGAACTGGTATTGGCCATTCTGAATCTGACAATCATAGGGTCTACTATGCCAGGAATGACAAACTGAAGAAGACCAGCATTGTATTCATCATAATGAAGAATATTTCAAGTTCTATCCTGAAGTACAGTGCTGTCAGTGATAAATTAATATCCATACACATACAAGGAAGACCAGTTAATATGACTATTAATCAAATTTATGCACCAACCACAAATGCCAAAGATGAAGAAATAGAAGATTTTTATAAACTGCTGAAGTCTGAAGTTGATCAAACATACAATCAAGAAGAATAAACAATTAATGTTGGTTGGAATGCAAAAGTTAGAAACAAAGAAGGATCAGTAGTTGAAACGTGGACTCACTGATAGAAATACTGCCAGAAATTGAATGATAGAATTCTGCAAGACCAATAATTTATTCACTGGAAATATCTTTTTTCAACAAAACAATTGATGACTATATACCTGGACCTCACTGGATGGATTACACAGGAATCAAATTGACTATACCTATGGAAAGAGACAATGAAGAAACTCGATAACATCAATCAAGACGAAGCCAAGGCCAGACTGTGGAACAGAACATCAGTAGCTCATGTCGAAGCTGAAGAAAATGAAAGCAAGTACACAAGAGCTAAAGCATGACCTTTAATACATGTAGCCTTGCCTGAATTTAGAGACCATCGAAAGAATATATTTGGTGCACTGAGCATCAGTGGCCAAAGACCAGAAGAGTTGTGGATGACATCAAAGATATCATGCATGAGGAAAGTAAAATGTCATTAAAAAGACAGGAAACAAAGAAAAAAAGACCAAAATGGATGTCAGAAAAGACTGAAACTTGATCTTAAGCACAGAGTAGCTAAAGTGAACAGAAGAAATGATGAAGTTAAAGAGATGAACAGAAGATTTCAAGGACAGCTTGAGAAAGCAAGGTAAAGTATTTATACTGAAATATGAAAAACCTGGAGTTAGAAAACCAAAAGGGAAGAAAATGATCACCATTTCTCAAGGTGAAAGACCTGAAGAGAAGATTCAAGCCTCAAATTGCAATATTGAAAGATTCTATGGGCAAAAAAATGAATGACACAGAAAGCATCAAAAGAAGATGGAAGGAATACACAGAGTCACTGTATCAAAAAGAATTGGTTGAGGCAGCATACAATCTAGTAATGCTGTTACTGAAGGAAGAAGTTCAAATTACACTGAAAAAAAAAAAAAAGGCATTGGCAAAAAACAACGCCCCAGGAATTGATGTAATACCAATTGAGGTACTTTAACAAAAGGATACAATGCTGAAAGTACATTTTTGTCTATGTCAAGAAATTTGGAAAACAGCTACCTGGCCATCCCAAAGAAAGTCATTCAAATAGAATGTGGTAATTATGGAGCAGTGTCATTAATATCACATGTTAGCAAAATTTTGCTAAAAATTTTTTGCTAAAAAAAATTGCCAGAAGTTCAAGCTGAATTCAGAAGAGAATGTGGAATGAGGGATATCATTGCTGGTGTCAGATGGATCTTGGCAAAAGCAGAGAATACCAGAAAGATGTTTACCTGTGTTTTATTTACTATACAAAGACTTTCAACTCTGCAGATCATGACTAATTATGGATAGCATTATGAACAATGGAAAATCCAGAACACTTAATTGTGCTTATGTGGAACTTGTACATGGATCAAGAGGTAGTGTTTCGAACACAACAAGGGGATACTGCATAGTTTAAAATTGGAAAAGGTGGGTGGCAGGGGTGCAGTCTTTCACCTTACTTATTCAATCTGTTTATTAAACAAATAATCCAAGAAGTCAGACTATATTAAGAAGAATTTGGCATCAGGATTGGAGGAAGAATGATTAACAACCTGCGGTATGTAGGTGGCACAACCTAACTCACTAAAAATGAAGGCTACTTGAAGCACTTACTTATGAATGTCAAAGACTACAGCCTTCCATATGGATTACACCTGAACATAAAGAAAATAAAAATCCTCACAACTGGACCGATAAACAACACCATGATAAATGGTGAAGAAATTGAAGTTGTCAAGGATTTCATTCTACTTGGATCAACAATCAACAGCTGTGGAAGCAGTAGTCAAGAAATCAAGACATTGCATCAGGCAAATCTGCTGCAAAAGACCTCTTTAAAGTGTTAAAAAGCAAAGGTGTCACTTTGATAACTATGGTGAGTTTGATCCAAGCCATGTTCTTTTCAATCACCTCATATGTGTAGTAAAGCTGTACTGTGAAAATGGAAGACCAAGGAAGAATTGAAGCATTCAGATTGTGATGTTGGCATAGAATATTGAATATATCTTGGAGTGCCATAATTATAAGCAAATAAGACTTCAAGGAAGTACAACCAGATTCCTCCTTATAAGTGAGGATGGCGAGGCTTCGCCTTGTTTATTTTAGACACATCATCATGTTTGGTAAAGTAGAAGGTCATCGAAAAAGAGGGAAATCCTCAGTGAGATAGACCAACACGATAGCTGCAACAGTGGGCTCAAGCGTACCAACAATTGTGAGGATGGTGCAGGGCTCAGCAATATTTAGTTTTGTTATACATAAGGTCACTATGAGTCGAAGATGTCTTAATGGCAAATAACCACAACAACAACAATTACATTTCCATCACAGATAAAACCCCTACCACTCCAGTCAGGCCATGGAGACTCAGCTTGAGAAAACGATAGGTTTCCTGAGTCATTGAGTCTTTCTATTTTGGTCTTGTAGCACTTTATCTCCTTATTTCTTTGTGGCACTGGTTGGTTATAAACTGGGCCACTAGCCTCAAGGGCCAGGCTGACAACAACAGTGGAGACTGAAGATCAAGCAGTGATGTGTCACTATGAATCAGTAGCTGGAAAATGGAGAACCAGTTCACAGTTTTTGTTTTAGTTTTATTTTGTGTTGTTTTCAGAACTGAACTGTAAGAAGATCATCTTCCAAAACTAAGTCTTTAGGTGGTTTTCGAACTGTAAATAAAGCTCAGGCCAGTGTCGGGGAGTTCCCCAGCAAGGTCTCCAGACAGAAATATGTTACCTTGTGAAGGTCAGGTGCTAAACTAAGCATTGAGTAGAATCAGTGTTCTAGGACAGTCAAAGCCAAGTGGCCAATCAAAGTAAACATGATGGTAGGGGGGTGGGTTCAGAATGAGGTCACCAAATTCCCTTTAAGGGCCAAGGTAGATGAGATGAAGGGATCTCAGGACAGACTGTTGCTCTGTCAAAAAAAAAAAAAAAAAAAGAACTGACAAAAAGATACTTATGGGCCAGACTCTGCTTTCACCCTAGTGGTTTCTTTTTTAGCCTTCAGAAAAGTATGAGATGTAAGGTCTGATGCTTCAGGATACATTCTAAAATTATAGAACATTGACCCCTAGTCCCAAGCCACCATTTGTTCCCAGGGCAACTCCATGTACTCCTAGTTTGATTATGGTCTAAGAATAGACTGGCTTTTGGTAGACCATAGGTAAAGAGGTATTAGTTGCTTCATAACAGACTTGGTGTTTCAGAAACTAATTTCTGATGTCTTAGAAACATTAGGGGGTGATATATTTATATAAAATTTCCTGTTTCTATTTCTCTATTTCGCTTTTAGGTTAAGAGCTCGTTTGCTAATCAAAAGTCAACAGTTCCAATCCCCCAGCCACTCCTTGGAAGTCCTATGGGGCTGCTACGAGTTGAAATTGACTTGAGGCAATGGATTTTGTTTTGTCTTTTTTTTTTTTTGAACATATCTTTTAAATCTCACACCACCCAAGTTGCTGAATAACACCTTCCTTTTCATTTTTCCCTTTTTCTGGCTAAAAGAGGTGTTCATAATAGCACGAACATACTGTGCATTTCTTTCTTCCACTAGAATGGATTTATGTGCCAGAGGGAAAAGGGTGGATAAGAGGACACTGAACAGACTCATTGCCTAAAAGAGACTCGTAAAGAAGTGAAAGGTAAGGAAAAGTCCAAGATAGAATGGGTAATTCTCTGCCTGTCTTCACCTTAATTGGCTTTGTGAATTAATTTGAGCTAGTTGTTTTTTGGGTAACAGGATTAGGTTACTCAGACCCTATCTACTCTAGAAGGTTGGGAACCTGAGGGAGTAACACTGAATGATAATTTTTTTTCTCATGAACAATTAGTAAGGGCTCTCATTGTGATAGTGGAAACTTTTCCATTGCTCCTCATATTAGCCTTGTAGACATGGGAACTGAGTTTCATCACACTTAGTGCCCATAGAAAGTTCTAAAAGTACTTCCAGGTGCCATCCAGGAGAACAAGCGTCCATGAAACGTGGCAGAAGGATATTGGATTTTTAACAAAATGAGCTTATTTCATTTGAAATCAAGTGAAGGTGTCTTTTTCTTCACTCCTCTTCAGATTATTTCCTGAGGTTCATGGATTTATCCATATCCTGTTGCTCCTTGATTCACTTAAGTAACTTTGATATAATGAACTTGGTTTTTATAGCATACAGATCAGTGACAGGAATTTAATATTCTAAAAAGTAATTTATCTTTAACAAAGGAACATGGGTAAAAAAAGGAATGGGACAGCAGGAATGATAGGGACTAAATGGAAATGTTTATAGTGTTTTAGGCAAACAATGAGACAAATAGTCTTACTGTAGGAGGCTCACCAAAGGTAACAATGAGTGACAGCATTTGGTTTAGGTCCTGGTTATAAAGAGGGATCTTGAGTGTCAGACCAAGTTTAGACTTTACCCAATAAATAATAAAGAGCTATTGAAGGCTTTTGAAGAGAAGATAACCTGAAAATAGTAGTATTTTGGGGGAAAAATCATGGAATAATATACAGAATGGGGAAGGGGAAGACATGGAAAGTAGTGATATTAGGTAGGAGGTTATTGCAGTAGTTCAGTCAAAAGGCAACAGGATAGTGGCAATGGCAATGGATTCAAGGAGACAGAAACTTCATGATGAAAGAAGGCTTAGTGAGACCTGCGGGCTGAGTGTCTTTGCTTTTTCTGAATGTACTCTCAAAGAGTGGTGACCCTTGAGATCTGAGGACCAAGAGATAATTCCCTAGGGCTCAGCTAACATGATCATACTACCAGATAGTAAAAGTCCTTGATGAATATTAACAGTTCAAATTAAATGGAGGGAGGTGAAAAATCCCTGAACACTTTGAAGCATTTATAAGATTGTGCAAAAAAGTGCTTTGGTTATTAACAAAATAAATAAATAAAAGACTAAACTGTTAGAGGCTTGTTCTGTTAATTTTTAGGTGTGTCTCACAGAGTCACCTGGTTTGTGCTAGAGAGTGTGTCTAACTTATCTTTTTGGGAGAGAGAAATAAGGGCTTAGTCATTAGAAGAGCTTACAACAAGTGCATTCAAAGGGAAGAATTGATCTTGGAAACAGATAAAGCAACACACTGAAGGTCTGTTGTGATGCACATCAGTACTTAGGACCCTTACAAAGCTATAGCTGATGCTGTCAGAAAATGCCATATGCCTTGAAAACAGTAATTGGGAGACATATGCCTATAACAGAGCTACCTGTCCAGAGTAGAGAACATGGACCAGCTCATGAATTTCTGCAGAGCAATGACCAGCCAACCACCATCTGGGAATGACTTCCCTCTGTCCTCTTTGGATCAGCTTGGATTCTTGAACTAGCTATGACCTCATCCCATCCTTTTTAGCATCCAATTTCCTTCCAGTTTTTATCAATCACATTATAAGTCTTTACTGAAGACCTACCATGTGCCCAGATCTGTGGGTCATAAGGAAATAAAACATTATAGCAAATATATACAGTTGGAGCCTCACCATTTTCCATGGTGTGGTGCAATGAATTCCTTTAAGTGGCCTTTTACCTTGGTTCTTTGGAAAAATAGCTTGGGAGAGTTTCCCCCTATTCTTTGAGGAGTTATTAATTTTGTCCTAGTTATTGGGAGAAGCAACTCCAAATAGGGCTTCCAGTTTGGGTGGGGAGGCTTCCAGGTTGTTTTCTACCCCAGAGGGCTTGTTACTATTGCCCAGGGGATTCCCTCGGTTGATTGACTTTTCCTGGGTAATTAAAGGAGACCTAGTTTTTTTTTTTAGTGGCACAGTGGTTAAGAGATTGGCTGCTAACCAAAGGGCTGGCAGTTCAAATCCATCAACCACTCTTTGGAAAGCTTATAGGGCAGTTCTACTCTGTCTATAGTGTTGCTACGAGTTGGAATTGACTTGATGGCAGTGGTCTTGGTTTTTCTGGTTTGGATAATTAAGGTTTGGTTGAATTCTGGTCTGGTGAGCAAAGCCCCACCTTGTATCTGATGAGGAGTGGGGTATATAAATGGCTGAAACACAAAGGTTTTAGAAGCACATAGAAGCTGAGTGGTCCTGAAGCTGCTACACTGGCTATGAGCTGGTCAGTTAGCAGCAGAGAGGCTGATGGCAGAGAGGCCAACAGCAGACAGCCTGTCGGCAGAGCACTGGACAGCAGAGGCCCAACTGCAGAGAGGCCCGACTATGGAGAGCTGTTGCTGGGGAGCAACATACAAGGGAGCTGAATGAGCTGCTACAGTGGCTATGAGCTGGGCCAGTTAGTGGCAGAGAGGCCTAGAGCAGAAAGGCCAATGGTGGAGAGGATGATGGCAGAGAGGCCAACAGCAGAGAGGTTCGATGGTGGAGAGCAACTGAGAGAGCTCTCCTAGTCAGAAGCTGTCCTGCATAAAAGAAGGGAGAGACGTGTTCACCTCAGGGACCTTCCCAGACCTTGCTTGTGTGCTTCCTGATCCTGATCCCAAGTTGTTCCTGTTACTTCCAAGTTGATCCTGATCCCAAGTAGTAGCCTATTACTTCCCTAATAAACCTCATAACTGTGAGTATGGTCTGTGAGTTCTGTATGGTCATTGCAACAAATTATTGAACCCACCAGAGTAATAGAGAGTGCCATGGGGGAAAGGTTTGTGTCAGAAATGGTGAAGAAGTTGGAGAGTAGAGGTATGTCTGACCTCCACATCATAGCAATCAGCTTTGTACTGATCCTGATTCTTAACCCTCATGAATTTAGACAATTCATTAATCTGCCTTACACATGGTCACCCTACTGGGTGAAGAATTCCAGACTGTATTCTGAGCTCTGTCTTAATTTTCTACAAGCAAATTATCTACCTTGAAATTCTGTGGGAGGCTACTTTCAGCCATTTAGGTTGAAAGACAACAGCAGTGGGTTTGAGGGTCAGGGCTACTTGCAGAACAAGTCATCATTTGAGTATGTGTACATACTACCAAGCATGTGATCATTTTACTAAATTAAAAAGTCATTCCTCAGACACCAATGAGAGCAATTAAATCAGTACAGTTATATTCCACCCAAGTGGCCAAACGAGTTGTAGACATGAACCAGGAAAAAGACCACGCTCCAAAGCCAAACATAACTGATTTGAGCTACAGTCCTTCATTTTGTATACTTTCTTCATTTCTGTCAACATGAACAGGGCCACTGTAACAGAATATTCTTAGATGTTCTTTCCTTGAGACCAGGTTCAGTTTGCAGCCTTCTATTAAAAACAGTTCAACTGGAAGTGTGAATAACCTCCTTCTACCTGTATGTGCTTTTTGGGGATTATTATACATACACACACACATATATATATGACTTGAATATATATGACACATACATACACACATACATACACACACACATATATGACTTGAATATACATTCCTCCAAAGAAGATATAAAAATAGCCAATAAGAACATAAATAAGGGCATGATTGAAATGATGCCCAACCTTATTAGTCACCATGGAAATGCAAATAAAAAACTACAATGAGATACCTTTTCACACCCTCTACCACTAGGTTGGAGGCCTGGTGGCTCAGTGGTTAAGTGCAACAGCTGTTAACCAAAAGTTGGCAGTTTGGATCCACCACCCACTTCTTGGAAACTCCATGGGGCAGTTCTACTCTGTCCTACAGGATCGCTACGGGTCAGAATTGACTCGATGGCAACTGGCTTGGCAGGGCTACCACTACAGTGGCTATATACTGTTATTGACATAATTTTAATTATATAATATATAGTTATAATGATTACATCAATATAATAATCACAACATTCACTGAGGTCCTATTCTGCGTAAGACACTGCCCAAGTTTCCATGAGTGATGCTTACAGGAAAAGTAAAAAAGACAAAATATTTCTATACTCAAGTTGCATACAGACTTTGCAGATAGGCATATACACATTTTGTTGGTAACACTACCAGGTTGTTGTTGTTAGGTGCCATCAAGTTGGTTCCTACTCATAGTTGCTCTATGTACAACAGAACGAAACACTGCCTGGTCCTGCATCATTCTCACAAATGTTGCTATGTTTGAGCTCATTGTTGCAGCCATTGTGCCAATCCATCTCGATGAGGGTCTTCCTTTTTTTCACTGACCTTCTACTTTACCACGCATGATGTGCTTCTACAGGAACTGGTCCCTCCCAATAACATATCCAAAGTACATGAGACAAATTCTCACCGTCCTTGCTTCTAAGGAACATTCTGGCTTTATTTCTTGCAAGGTAAACACTACCAGGTAAAAAAAAATAGTGTATACTTAATTATCAAATAGTTACAGGTTGTACCTCCCACAGGAATTCAGAGAACTATAATAGCCAGGGAAGCATCTGTAGATAAGAAGAGGTATAAATTATGTCCTGAATGATAAATAGGATTTAGATGAGCAGAAAGAATGTGAGAGATCATTCTAGGCCAGAAGACAAGTCCAATAACCCAGTGCCAATGACCTAGTGTGCAGAAATATTCAAGAAGTGTTTGAGTGAAATCATGGCTGAAGCATAAAGCACATCTTTTGAATAGCTTGAAGATCAGTCTAAACTGAAAAGGGAGTGATGTCAAATAATGAAGGGCTTTTAGTAACAGGCTAAGCAGTTTAGACTTGAAGCTGTAGACCATTCATTCAGAAACCTTTTTAGGTTTCACTACACTATCATTAAAAAAATGCATTCCAGTGGCAGAGCCAACATGACTGTACAGCAAAGGCCCAAAAAACAAAGTAAAATGGATACAAACATCAATCCTGGAACCCTAAGCATCAAACGAAGGGACAAAGAATTCAACCAAGCATTTAATGGAATAAGAAACTGAGAGAATGAGGAAAGCTATGGGGTGGAGGTCCCCTGCCAGCTAGCACGGCACAGACTCACCATCCTGGACCTCAACCACCAAGAACAGTGAACAGGGAGTATAGGAAGGCAACTTCATGGAGCTCCGAACAGGAGGCAGAGCACCCAGTAACCAGGAATACAGGCTTTCCCACTCCTCACTCTTCTTCCCTCTACACAGCCTCTGCCACTTTCCAATGGGCCACAGTTGCTCAGCCAGAGAGATGCCAGCTCCTTGCCACCTGGATTCACCCTGCCCTCACCAGCCAACTCCTTCAGTGCCTTCTTTATTGTTGTTTTTTTGGCTTTTTTTTGTTTGATTCTTATCTCTCACTTCCTTCCTTTCCTTTCTCCCACTCACCTATCTGTGTGTGCAGTCCCTGCCCCCTCTTGATGGGCTGTGCCACACCACTCAGCCATAGAGCCACCAGCTCAGGGCTTCCCTGTGTCCACTTTGCCCCTACTGGCAGGCTCCTAGAGAACATTTCTTTTTTTGTTTCCTCTTTCTCTATTTCCTTTCTACCACCCACCTAGCCCCATGTGCCATCTTCTCCCCTTCTCAACAGGCTACATGCTGAACCACTCAGCTAGAGAGCCTTTGGCACATGGTCTCACTAGGTCTGTGCTGCCCCCCCAGGCCAGCTCCCTCAGTGCCATATTTTTTTTCTTTGTCTTTCCCCTTCTCCCTGTTCCTTCTCTCTCCCATCTAGGCCCTGCACTGCCTCTGCCCCTTCTTCACAGGCTGTGCCATGCTGCTGAGTGAGAAAGACATCAGCTTGCAGCCACCTCAATTCTGTCCCACTCCCAAAAGCCAGATCCTCAGAACCATATTTATTTATTTTGTTGTTGTTTTTGTTTTATATTTTCTTAATTCTGTTTCCTTTCATTTCTTTCCTTTCTCCAGCCCACCTAGCCATGTGTGCCACCCAAGCCCTTTTTCGAGAAGCCAAACCACACCACTCGGCTAGAGAGCCACCAACACACAGCCTTGCTGGGCCTTCCCTGCCCACATCCACTGAATCTTACTGCACTGTCTTTTTATTCACTTTTTCTTTTTTGCTTCATGTTTTCCCTTTTTTTGCTTCTGTTTCTCTCTCTTCTTTCTCTCACCCATTTAGCTCCACATATCATATCATCTCCTTTCCCTCCTGCCTATCTGCATTGCATGCCGAGTGCTGCACTCCTGAGCGGCACAGGCATGGACCATCAGACCCTGCCCTGCACTGATCCCTGTCCCACCCTGTTGGGCTCAGTACGTGCTGCAAACAACCCATCCCCACAATTCCCCCTCTGCTGGACCTGCCCTGCTGCACCATACCTAAGTGATCAGCACTGCCCACCTGGAGAAGGTGGTGAGGAGTATTGTGCCCACAGATGAGCAAGGAACAAAGCATGCCCATCCCACCTGCCCAAACATAAATAAAATAAAAAAAGCAGGATGAAACAAAAAAAACTACAAATAATAAACAAAGAAAATAATTCCTTATTCTTCAGAAGGCAGCAGACAATATCAAAACATATAAAAAAAATACAGGAAAGGATGGCTCCAGAAAAAGTCCAAAATAAAACACCAGATGAATAAAAGGCACTGAAAAAAAATGCACTGAAGAATAAAAGGTAGAGTAAAGAGCACTGAAACTACCTCATATGAAAATTCAAACTCTAATATTTGTGGCTATCCAAGAGATGAAGGAAAATGCAGAAAAAGATAAGAGAAAAGTAGACAAAATCATGGAAAATACAGACAAAATCAGGGAAAACACAGACCAACCAATGGAAAAATTCAGGAAAATAATATGGGAACAAAATTTCAAACAAATAACTAGAAATAATACAAAAAAGAGCAAGTAGGAATTCAAAAGATAGACAAGATATCACTAATGGACTGTGAAATAAAAGGTTTTAGGGGCAAATTTGAAACAAT
The DNA here is from genome assembly GCF_024166365.1 of Elephas maximus indicus. Taxonomy (NCBI): domain Eukaryota; kingdom Metazoa; phylum Chordata; class Mammalia; order Proboscidea; family Elephantidae; genus Elephas; species Elephas maximus. The sequence goes on from NC_064846.1 coordinate 88,575,232, forward strand.
GGAAAACAGGATCAGCAAAATTGAAGACAAATCCTTGGGTACTACTTTGAGGAAAAGTCAGAAAAAAATGAAGAAATGTCGAGAATGATGTGGGATACAATCAACAGCAAATTTGCATGTGATTGGAGTTCCAGAACAGGGGGAGAAAATGGAAATCACAGAAAGGATCACTGAAGATTTGCTGATAGAAAATTTCCCTTATATAATGAAAGATGAAAAAGCTGACCATCAAAGCAGCTCAATGACCTCCATATAGGAGAGACCCCAAAAGAAAGTCACCAAGACATGTCATAATCACACTTGCTAAAACCAAAGACAAAGAAAGAATTGGGAGAGCAGCTCAAGAAAAATGAAAAGTCACATACAAAGGGAAAACAATAAGATCAAGGTCTGAATACTCAGAAGAAACCATGCAGGCAAAGAAGGCAATCAGATGACATATTTAAAACCTTGAAAGAAAAAAAAAATTACCAACCAAGAATAATATACCCTGCAAAACTCTCACTCAAAGATGATGGTGAAATTAGGACATTTTTAGATAAACAGAAATTAAAGGAATATGCAAAAACCAAACCAAACTTACAAGAATTATTAAAGGGAGTTCTTCAGTTAGAGAACCAGCAACATCAGAAAACAATGGGAATCTACAGTGCAAGACAGCATCAGCCAGACACCAACCTAGGTAATGAATTCTCTAGTATACAACAAAACTAAAAGATTTACAACAGGGACCCAAAGAGGTCCATCTGTAAATGGCAACAACGTCAGAACAGTAAAAGAGGGAATAAATGGTGTAGGTATAGAACCTTCAAATGAAGAGGAAGTCAAGGTGACATCAAGTAATAAAAAACTTGCTTAAACTTAGGAAGATAAGGGTAAATTTCCAGGTAAACACAAAGAAAGTTAACAAATCTATTCATCAAAAAGAAGAAAAACAGTCCCAGTAAATGCAAAATCTACAAAAACAAAAGAAATGAAAAAAAAATCCAGAAACAAAACGAATTCAGCACAGGAGAGTAACAGAAAGAAAACGTCAGCACCACAAAAATAAAATAACAGCACTACAAAATGACAGCAGTAGACTCACACCTATCAATAGTCATACTGAATGTAAATGGTTTAAATGCAGCCATAAAGAGACAGAGAATGACAGAATGGATTAAAAAAAAAAACAGGGCCCATCAATGTACTGTCTACAAGAGATATGCCTTAGAAACAAAGCCATAAATTTATTAAAAATCAAAGGATGGAAAAAAATAAGCAACAGCAATTAAAAAAGAGCAGGAGAGGCAATACTAATCTCAGATAAAACAGACTTCAAAACAAAATCCACCATAAAAGACAAGGAAAGACATTATATGATGATTAAAGTAACAATCTACCATGGGGATATAACCATAATAAATACCTATGCACCCAATGACAGGGCTCCAAAATACATAAAACAAAATCTAACAACAATGAAAAGAGAAACTGACAGTTTCACAATAATAGTAGGTGACTTCAACATGCCACTCTCAGTAAAGGACAGAACATCTAGAAAGAAATACAACAAAGCTACAGAAGATCTAAACGGCATGGTAAACCAACTTGACCTCATAGACATATATAACACAAACTACCCAACAGCATCAAAGTACACATTATTTCCCAATGTACATGGAATGTTCTCCAGAAGAGACCACATCATAGGCCACAAAGCAACCCTCAACAAAATCCAAAACATTGAGGTAGTACAAAGCATCTTATCTGATCACAATGCCATAAAAGTAGAAATTAATAACAGGATGAGCAAGGAAAAAAAGCCAAATACTCAGAAACTGAATAACACCCTGCACAAAAGCCAATGGGTAATAGAAGAAATCAAAGATGGAATAAAAATTTCCTAGAATCAAACAAGAATGGAAACACATCATACCAAAATCTTTGGGACACAGCAAAGGCGGTGCTCAGTGGTCAATTTATAGCAATAGACGCACACATCAAAAAAGAAGAAAGGAGCTAAATCAAAACCCTAGCGATACAACTCGAACAAATAGAAAGAACAGCAAAGAATACCACAGCCACCAGAAGAAAGGAAAAGAAGATCAGAGAAGAAATAAATGAAACAGAGAAGGGAAAAACAACAGAATCAACAAAACCAAAAGTTGGCTCTTTGAAAGCATCAACAAAGCTTTGGCAAAGTTCACAATAGAAAGCAAGAAGAGGCCGTAAATAAATAAGAAAGGAAATGGGGGACATTACAACAGACCCAACTGAAATAAAAAGGAATCATAACAGAGCACTATGAAAAACCATACTCCAACAAATTTGAAAACCTACAGGAAATGGACAAATTCCTAGAAACACACTACCTACTTAACTAGCACATATTGAAGTTGAAAATCTGAGCAGAACCATAATAAAAGATGGAAATGGTTTAAAAAAAAAAAGCCCTGGTCCCAATGGTTTCACTGGAGAATTCTACCAAGCATTTAGTGGAGAGCTTGCACCAGTACTACTCAAACTATTTCAGAACAGGGAAAAGGAAAGGGTACTTCCGAATCCATTCTAGTAAGTCAGCATAACCCTGACACCAAAACCAGGCAAAGACACCACAGAAAAAGAAAATAACAGACCAATATTTCTCATGAATACAGATGCAAAATTTACCGACAAAATTCTAGCTAAAAGAACTCAGCATCATATAATAATTATACACCCAAACAAAGTGGGATTCATACCAGGTCTGCAAGGATGTTTCAGCATTGGAAGATCACTCAACATAATCCACCACATAAATAAAACAAAAGAATCACATGATCATCTCAATTGGTGCAGAAATGGCATTCCATGAAGTCCAACACATATTCCTGATAAAAACTCTCAAAAAATAGATATAGAAAGGAAATTTCACAGTATAAAATAAATGGCACCTATACAAAACCAACAGCCAACCTCATTCTTAATGAAGAGATCTGAAAACGTTCCCCTTGAGAACAGGAACAAGACAAGGATGCCCTTTATCACCACACCTATTTAACATTGTGCTGGAAGTCCTAGCTAGAGTAATAAGGAAAAAAAAACAGAAATAAAGGACATCTAAATTGGTAAGGAAGAAGTACAACAGTCCCTATTTGTGGATGATATGATACTATACATAGTCAAAAAAGACTACGCAAGAAAACTACTGGTACTAATAGAAAGATTCAGCAGAGTAGCAAGATACAACATAAATACACAAAAATCAGTTGGATTCCTATACACAAATAAAGAGAACTATGAAAAGGAAATCGGGAAAACAATATCATTTATAATAAAAAATTATAAAATAGCCTCTAATAAAATAAAATACGTAGGAGTAAATCTAACCAGGGATACAAAAGAACTATACAAAGAAAAACTACAAAACAGTACTGCAAGACACCAAAAGAGACCTACATAAATGAAAAAAAATACCATGCTGATGGATAGGTAGACTCAACATTGTGAAAATGTCAGTTCTATCCAAATCAATCTACAAATTCAAAACAATTACATTCCAAACACCAACAGCATTCTTTAACGAGATGGGAAAAACTAATGCTTAACTTTATATGGAAAGGGAAGAGGCCCCAGATAAGTAAAGCATTACTGAAGAAGACGAACAAAGTGGGAGGCCTCACACAATCTGATTTTAGAACCTATTATACTGCCACAATAGTCAAAACAGCCTGGTACTGTACAACAACAGACACATTGACCAGTGGAATAGAATTGAGAACCCATTTGTAAACCCATCCACCTATGGTCACCTGATTTTTGACAAAGGCCCAAAGTCCATTAAATGGGGAAAAGACATTCTTTTTAACAAATGGTTTGGGCAAAACTTGATGTCCATCTCCAAAAGAATGAAACATGACCCATACCTCACACCATACACAAAAACAAATTCAAAATGGATCAAAGACCTAAATATAAAACCCAAAAATATAAAGATCATAGAAGAAAAAATAGGGTCAATACTAGAGGCCCTAATACATGGCACAAACAGGATACAAACCACAGCTAATAATATGAAAACACCAGAAGATAAGCTAGATAACTGGGATCTTAAAAATTAAACACTTATGTTCATCAAAAGGCTTCACTGAAAGAGTAAAAAGAGAACCTACAGATTTGAAAAAAAATTGGCTAAGAAAAATCCCACAATGTTGTAATCTCCACAATCTACAGGAAAATCCAACACCTCTACAACAAAAAGACAAATAACCAGTTAAAAATGGGCAAAGGATATGAGCAGACACTTCATCAAAGAAGACATTCAAGTGGCTAACAGATATATGAGGAAATGTTCTTGATCACTAGCCGTTAGAGAAATACAAATCAAAACTACAATGAGATACCAGCTCGCCCAGACTTTACTGGCATAAAAAAAAAAAAAAAAAAAACAGAAAATAACAAATGTTGGAGAGGCTACAGGGAAATGAAAACTCTTATGCACTACTGGTGAGGATGCAAAATTGTACAACCATTTTGGAAAACCATATGGCACTTCCTTGAAAAGCTAGAAATAGAAATACCATAAGAGCCAGCAATCCCACTCCTAGGAATATATCCTAGAGACATAACAGCTGTCACATGAATAGACACATGCACATCCATGTTCATTGCAGCATTATTCACAATAGCAAAAAATGGAACCAACCTAAGTGCCCATCAACAGATGAAGGGATAAATAAACTATGGTATATACACACAATGCAACATTATGCAATGACAAAAAATGATGAACCTGCAAACATCTCACAACATGGATGAATCTAGAGGGCTTTATGCTGAGTGAAATAAGTCAATCACAAAATAACTAATATTGTATGAGACCACTATTATAAAAACTCATGAAAAGGTTTACACACAAGAAGCAATCTTTGATGGTTACTAGGGAGGGGAAGTGTGAGGATGGAAAACCACTAAATAGACAATAGATAAGTGGTAACTTTGGTGAAGGGCAAGGCAGTACACAGTACTGGGAAAGCCAGCACAACTTGTCCAAGGCAAGCTCATGGAGGCTTCATAGACACATCCAAACTCCCTGAGGGATCAAATTACTGGGCTGAGGGCTGGAGATTATGGTCTCAGGGGACATCTAGTTCAACTGGCATAATATAGTTTATAAAGAAAATGTTCTACATCCTACTTTGGTGAGTAGCAAGCAGGGTCTTAAAAGGTTTTGAGCACCCATCTAAGATATTCCACTGGTCACGCCCCAAATAGAGCAAGGGAGAATGAAGAAAACCAAAGAAATAAGGAAAAGATTAGTCCAAAGGACTAATGGACCATAACTATCACAGCCTCCCCCAGACCAAGTCCCACACAACTAGATGGTGCCTGGCTACCACCACCAACTGCTCTGACAGGGATCACAATAGAGGGTCCCGGACAGAGCTGGAGATAAGTATAGAAAAAAAATTCTAACTCACAAAAAAGACCAGACTTACTGGTCTGACAGAAACTGGAGAAACCCTGTGAATATGACCCTCGGACATCCTTCTATCTCAGTACTGAGGTCACTCCTGAGGTTTATCCTTTAGCCAAAGATTAGACAGGCCCATAAAACAAAACAAGACTAAATAGGCACACCAGCTCAGGGGCAAGGACGAGAAGGCAGGAGGGGACAGAGAAGCTGGTAATGGGAAACCCAAGATGGAGAAGGGGAGAGTGTTAACATGTCATGGTTTGGCAACCAATGTCACAAAACAATATGTATATTAATTGTTTAATGAGAAACTAATTTGCTCTCTAAACCATCTAAAGTACAATAAAAAAGGACTCCAAGCCTTTATTTATGTTTATAAATCAAAAACACATACAACTGTGTATGTTAAAAACATACGCAAATTAAAAATTTTAAAGGATGAAGTAAAATAAATAAAATGGAAGTTCTAATATTTGATTTTCTTTCTTCCCCAAGTAGATTATTTTGCAAATTTCATGGAGTACACAAACCCCACTTTGAGAAGACCACTATAGGATACAGGACGAGTGTACCTGGGAGGTTGACATGATCAGTGAGTAGAGCAGATTGCTCGGGCAGGGAAGGAGGTATATACCCTCATCCAGGCATGAGTAATAAGGTCTTGAACTCGGGTGGTGGCTTTGAGAATGGAAAGGAAGGAATGGATGTAAAAGACATTATGAAAGGATAATTCACCAAAGTCGTTGAGTGAGTACTTATGAAGATAACAAAAATTAGAAATATAGGAAGACGTTGGAATTTCTAGCCTGGAACTAAAGCTCTGGAGGAATGCCAAGATGCCAGGAAGGAACACTGGTCTTGGAGGGAAAATGAAGAATTCTATTCTAAATATGTTATGTTGGGCATACTATAGGTATAAATGGCCAGCTGGGAATACTCAGTATAATCTTCTCTTGCCTTTCTATTTCGCCTGCCTCCCCACCCCATGAGTAAACTCCAAGGCCTCATGGACCAGGAAGCCTCCATGTTTCCCAGAAACACCTTCCAGGTAGATGGCTGTTAGAATCCCAGTTTTCTGTACTACTTAATATTCTACATTGCTCTCTCCAACAGCTGGTACCGTGGACCCCAACTCTTTGGGCACTGCACCTGGAAATTATAATGGGCACCTACTTGCCCTCCAGCCTGTAACAAATATATTGCTCACTCTTTTTAAAAAAATCAGTATTGCTTACAACATATCATTACTTATTCCTTAGTTGAATCATTATGTCTACCAGATTAAATGCTACCCTGACTGGATTTGTACTTTTTTTTACACTTCTAGACAAATAATGGAACCCTGGTGGTGCAGTGGTTAAGAGCTACAGCTGCTAACCAAAGTGTTGGCAGTTTGAATTCACCAGCTGTTTCTTGGAAATCCTGTGGGGTAGTTCTACTCTGTCCTATAGGGTTGCTATGAGTCGGAATCGACTTGATGGCAATGGTTTTTGTTTTCTGAAACGAATAACATTCTTAATAGAGCACCTTTAATGGATGATCTGCTTTCTCTCCTATAAGAGCTTCTATTCTTCGATATTTACTTAATCCCTCTTTCTTTAATTTTGTGTAATTTAGCATTCTACATTGCCACGTTTAAACCATTCCCATTACCTGAAATAAAATGAAGATTTAATGAATCAAATCCTAACCAAGATGAAGGTGGGTGGTGAGGAAAATTTCAGTTATTTTCTCCTACAGCAGTCTCCAAAACCACACCACTGTGTAGGTTTGTCCATATTGGTCAAGTTTAGCATCATCTTCTGCTCAGAAATCCTGTTGTCTTTGTTCCAGCTTTTCAATCTTGTTTGAGCTGTTCCAGCTTGTTTCAGCTTTTCAATCTCTCACTGCAAAATACTAAGTAGCTTCTCAATGCATTCAGAATTCATTTCAGACATTTTGAAGCATCAAATCTAGTTCTTATTGAGTTGAGTTGCTCTGCTTATTTTCTCACATCCCTTCTTCACACTGTACATTCTTGCCAATCTGGACTAATAGATATTATCAAAACACTCCCACAATCTATGACTCTTTAATCCTTTCTTTGCCAATTCTTTCCACTTAGAATACCCTATTCCACCTCCCTTCTCCATATTTGCCAGCCAAAATACTCCACATTTTTTCCCAATTCCTTTTATCTGCTTGCTTTCTTCTAAATTGTGACACACACACACACATATGAATAGCAGCGGAACATTGTCTGATATAGTGCTGGAAGATGAGCCCCTCAGGTTGGAAGGTACTCAAAAGATGACTAGGGTAGAGTTGCCTCCTCAAAGTAGAGTAGTCTCAAATGACATGGACCTTCATTTGGTGATTGGCACAACTCAAAATGAGAAGAAACAGCTACAAACATCCATTAGTAATTGGATCATGGAATGTATGAAGTATGAATCTAGGAAATTTGGAAATTGACAAAAATGAAATGGAATGCATAAACATCGATATCCTAGGCATTAGTGAGCTGAAATGGACTGGTATTGGCCATTTTGAATTGGACAATCATATGGTCTACTAGGCCAGGAATGACAAATTGAAGAGGAATGGCGTCACATGCATCACCAAAAGGAACATTTCTTTGTTCTATCCTGAGGTACAACTCTGTCAGTGATAGGATAATATCCATACACCTACAAGGAAGACCAATTAATCAAAGATGCATTTATTCTTTGGTGAAATATCTATTCTAGTCCTTCGCCCATTTTTTGATTGAGTTGTTTATCTTTTTGTTGTTAAGATGTAGGAGTTTTTATATATTCTGGATTCCAATCCTTATCATGTATGGTTCCTCAAAGTTTTCTTCCAGTCTGTGAGTTATCTCTTTACTTTGTTTATAAAGTCCTTTAATGAACAAAATTTCTTAATTTTGATGAAGTCCAATTTATCTATTTTATCTTCTATTGCTCATGCTTTTGATATTGTATCTAAAAACTTATTGGTAAAAACTGGATTCTGAAGCTTCATTATTGTTATTAGTTGCCATCAAGCTGGCCCCCAACCCTTGTAGACCCCGTGCACAATGGGATCTGATCATTGTGATCTGTAGGGTTCTCACTGGTTGATTTTCAGAAGTAGATTGCCAGGTCTTAATTTATTTTTCTTTCTTAGTGTAGAAGCTCTGCTGAAACCTGTTTAGCATCACGGCAATAAGCAAGCCTCCCCTGACAGATGAGTTGTGGCTGTGCTTGAGGTGCATTGCCCAGGAGTTGAACCTGAGTGCCATACATGGACGGCAAGGATTCTGCCATGAACCATCACTACCCTTACCTGAAGCATACCCCTACTTTTTCTTTTAAGAGTTTTATGATTTTAGTTCTTATATTCAGGTTTCTGATCCATTTTGAGTTAGTTTTTGCATTTGGTGTGAGGTTTGCGTCCAGGTTTATTCATTTGTAGATACCCAGTTGTCCCAGCATTATTTATTATTATATATTTTTTAATTATGCTGTATGTGAAATTTTACAGAGCAAATTAGTTTCTCATGCAACAATTGATACACAAATTGTTTTGTTACATTGGTTGCAATCCCCATGACCTGTCAACATTCTCCCCTTCCTCACATCAATTCCCTGTTTCCCTCTGTCCATTATTCCTGTTCTTTCCTGCCTTCTCATTATTGCTTTGGGGCAGGTGTTGCCATTTTGGTCTCATCTACATGATTGAACAAGAAGCACATTTCTCTCACATGTGTTATTTTTTGTTTTATAGACTTGTCTAATCTTTGGCTGAAGGGTGAACTTCAGGAATGATTTTAGTTCTGAGTTAGCAGGGTGTCTGGGACCATAGTCTCAGGGGTTCTTCCAGTCTCTGTCAGACCACTAAGTCTGGTCTTTTTTTATGTGTGTGTGAATTTGGATTTTGTTCTATATTTTCCTCCTGCTCTGTCCAGAACCCTCTATTGTGTTCCCTGTCAGAGCAATTGGTGGTGGTAGTGGGGCACCATCTAGTTCTTCTGGGCTCAGGCTGGTGGAAGCTGTGGTAGAAGTGGTCCATCAGTCCTTTTGACTAATATTTTCCTTGTGTCTGGTTTTCTTCATTCACCTTTGTTCTGAATGGAATGGGACAAGTAGATGTATCTCAGATGGCCACTCGCAAGCTTTTAAGACCCCAGATGCTACTCACCAAAGTTGGATGTAGAAAATTTTCTTTATGAATCATGTTATGCCAGTTGGCTTAGATGATCCCCTCCACCATGATCTCCAGCCCTCAGCCCCAGTAACTCAGTCCCTCAGGATGTTTGGATGTGTCTATGAAGCCTCTATTATTTTGCCTTGGTTAAGTTGTGCTAACTTCCTCTACATTGTGCATTGTCTTTCCCTTCACCAAAGTTAACACTTACCTAATATCTAGTTAGTGATTTCCCCTTCCCAACCCTCCCCTCCCTCATAACCACCAAAGATTGTTTTTTCTGTGTATAAACTTTCTCTAGGATATTTATAATAGTGGTCTCATACCAAAGACCAAAAACCAAACACATTGCCGTCAAGCCGATTCCCACTCACAGCAACCCAGTATTTCTCTTTTTGTGGTTGACTTATTTCACTCAGCATAATGCCCTCCAGATTAATCCACATTGTGAGATGTTTTGCAGATTCACCATCGTTCTTTATCGTTGCATACTATTCCACTGTGTGTATGTACCACTGTTTGTTTAAACACTTATCTGTTGATGGGCACTTAGGTTGTTTCCATCTTTTGCTATTGTGAATAATGTTGCAATGAATATTGGTGTGCATATGTCTATTTGTGTGACAGCGCTTATTTATCTAGGATATATTCCTAAGAATGAGGTTGCTATATCACATGGTATTTCTATTTCTAGCTTTTTAAGGAAGCACCATGTGGTTTTCCAAAATGGTTATACAATTTTGCATTCCCACCAGCACTGCCTAAGAGTTCCATCTCCTCGCAACCTCTCCAATACCTGTTTTTTTCTCTTTTTTTTTGATTAGTGCTAAGGAGCATTCTGGCTGTACTTCTTCCAAGACAAGTTTGATCATTCTTTTGGTAGTCCATTGTATGTTCAATATTCTTCACCAGCACCGTAATTCAAAAGCATCAATTCTTCTTCCATCTTTCTTACTCATTGTCCAGTTTTCGTGTGCATATGTGGTGATTGAAAACACAATGCTTTGAGTCAGGTGCACCTTAGTCCTTAAAGTGACATCTTTGCTTTTAAACACTTTAAAGAGGTCTTTTGCAGCAGATTTTCCCAATAAAATACATCTTTTGATTTCTTGACTGCTGCTTCCATGGGCACTGACTGTGGATCCAAGTAAAATGAAATCTTTGACAACATAAAAATTTTCTCTGTTTATCATGTTGCTTATTTTTTTTTATTATTGGTCCAGTTGTGAGGATTTTTGTTTTCTTTATGTTGAGGTGTAATCCATACTGACGGCTGTATTCTTTGATCTTCATCAGTAAGTGTTTCAAGTCCTCTTTGCTTTCTGCAAGCAAGAATGTGTCACCTGCATATTGCAGGTTGTTAATGAATCTTCCTTCAAGCCTGACACCATGTTCTCCTTCATATAGTCCTCCTTCTGGGATTATTTGCACATCATACAGCTTGAGTAAGTATGGTGAAAGGATACAACCTTGACACTCACCTCTCCTGATTTTAAACCATGCAGTATCCCCTTCTTCTATTCTAACAACAGCTTCTTGGTCTATGCACAAGTTTTGCATGAGAACAATTAAGTGTTCTTCAATTCCCATTCTTGCCGATGTTATTCATAGTTTGTTATGATCCACACAGTCAAAAGCCTTTGCGATATCACTTGTTCCATGTCTTCTTCTGAATACAGCTTGAATTTCTGGAAGTTTAGCTTGAATTTCTGGAAGTTCCCTGTTTCATGTACTGCTGCAACCACTTGTGACTGATCGTCAGCAAAATTTCATTTGTGTGTGATATTGATGATATTGTTTGATAATTTGCACATTCTATTGGACCACCTTTCTTTGGAATGGGCACAAATATGGATCTTTTCCAGTCGGTTGGTCAGGTAGCTGTCTTCCAAATTTCTTGGCATAGATGAGGGAGCACTTCCAGCACTGCATCCCTTTGTTGAAACACCTCAATTGATATCCTGTCAATTCCTGGAGCCTTGTTTTTCATCAATGCCGTCAGTGCAGCTTGGCCTTCTTCCTTCAGTACTGTCGGCTCTTGATCATATGGTATCTCCTGAAATGATCAAACATTGATCAATTCTTTTTGGTACAGTAACTCTGTGTATTCCATCCATTTTCTTTTGATGGTTCTTGCGTAGCTCAGCATTTTCCCTGTAGAATTCTTCAATATTGCAACTCAAGGCTTGAATTTTTCCTTTAGTTCTTTCAACTTGAGAAATGCCAAGCATGTTCTTCCCTTTTGGTTTTCTAACACCAGGTCTTTGCACATGTCATTTTATTTTCAGTGAAAAAAAAATTTTTTTATATGTTTTGAGTGCCATTATATATTTTGAGTGCCTTCCGATCTGAGGGGCTCATCTTCAAGCAGTATATTAGACGACGTTCTAGTGCTATTCATAAGGTTTTTACTGGCTAATTTTTTTCAGAAGTAGACGGCCAGGCCCTTATTCCTAGTCTGTCTTAGTCTAAAAGCTCAGCTGAACCCTGTTCACCATGGGTGACACTGGTGGTATTTGAATACCAGTGGCATAGCTTACAGTACCACAGCAACATGTAAGGGCCACAATATGACAAGCTCGGAGTTATTAAAACTAGAGGCCTTTTTTCAGGGATCTTTTGGGAACTTTTTTTTTTATATACAGGATCACGTTATCAGTGAAAAGAAATAGTTTTAACTTCCCCTTCATGATTAGGATAACTTTTATTACTTTTTCTTTCTTTTATTTTTTTTTGTGCTTTATGTGAAAATTTACAGCTCAAATTGATTTCTCATTCAAAAATTTATACACATATTGTTTTGTGACATTAGTTCCAATCCCCACAATGAGAGAGCACACTCCCCCCTTCCACTCCAGGTTCCCTGTGTCCATGCGACCAGTTCCTATCCCTTCCTGCCTTCTCATCCTGCTGTAGGACAGGAGCTTCCCATTTGGTCTTGTATATCTGACTGAACTAACAAGCTCATTCCCCACCTGTATTTTTTTTTTTTTTGTAATATAGTCCTGTCTAATCTTTGAAGAGTGGGCTTTGGGAAAGTTTTCATTTCCGGGTTAGCATTGCACCTTGGGCCCATAGTTTCGGGGGTTCCTGTAGTCTCTGTCAGACCATTAAGTCTGGCCTTTTTTACCTGCATTTGAGTTCTGTTCTACATTTTCTCCTGCTCTGTCCAGTACTTTCTGTTCTGTTTCCTGTCAAGGTGGTTATTAATGGTAGACAGGCACCATCTTGTTCTTCTGATCTCAGGCTGGTGGAGTCTCAAGTTCATTTGGTCCTTTAGTCCTTTGGGCTACTGTTTTCCTTGTGTTCTTTTCTTCATTTTTCTTTGCTCTGAGTGGGATGGGACAAACTGATGTATCTTAGGCAGCACTCCCAATCTTTTAAGACCCCAGGCTTCACACACCAAAATGGGATGTAGAACATTTTCTTTTATAACTATTTGTCAGTTGACCTAGATGTCCCCCAAAACTGTGGTCACCAGGCCCTAGCCCCAGCTACTCTGTCCCTCAAAGTGTTTGGATGTGTCCAGGAAACTTCTTTGCTTTTGCTTTGGTCCAGTTGTGCTGACTTCCCCTGTATTGTGTGTTGTCCTTCCCTTCACCGAAGTTGATCCTTGTCTACTATCTCGTCAGTGATTTCCCCTCGCCATCCCTCCCCGCCCTTTTAACCATCAAAGAAAGTTTTTTTCTGTTTTCTTTAGTTCTTATAATAGTGGCCTCATACAATATTTGTCCTTTTGTGACTGACTTATTTTACTCAGCACAGTGCCCTCCAGATTCATCCATGCTGTGAGATGTTTCGTGGATTTATCATTGTTTTTATATTTGCATAGTATTCCATCGTGTGCATGTACCATAACTTTTTTTTTATCCAATTGTCTGTTGATGGGCATTTAGGTTGTTTCCATCTTTTTGCTATTGTGAATAGCAAATGAACATAGGTGTGCATATGTCTATGCACATGACAGCTCTTATTTCTGTCAGGTATATTCCTAGGAGTGGGATTGCTGGATCATATGGTATTTCTATTTCTAGCTTTTTAAGGAAAAGAAGCACCATATTATTTTCCAAAGTGGTTGTATCATTTTACATTCCCATCAACAGTGCGTAAGAGTTCCAATCTCCCCACAACCTCTCTAACATTTGTTATTTTGTGTTTTTTGGATTAGTGCCAGCCTTGGGGTGAGATGGTATCTCATTGTAGTTTTGATTTGCGTTTCTCTAATGACTAGCGATTGCGAGCATTTCCTCATGTGTCTATTAGCCGCCTGAATGTCTTTGATGAAGTGTCTGTTCATATTCTTTGCCCATTTTTTAATTGGGTTCTTTGTCTTTTTGTTGTTGAGGTGTTGGTATCTTGTAGATTTTAGAGATTAGATCCTTATCAGATATGTTGTAGCCAAAAAAATTTTCTCATTGTGTAGGTTCTCTTTTTATTCTTTTTTTGTGAAGTCTTTTAATGAGTATAAGTGTTTCATTTTTTTTTAGTTATCTAGTTTTTCTCCTGGTGCTTGTGAATTGTTAGTTATGGTTTGTATACTATTTATGCCATGTATTAAGGCCCCTGGCATTTTCCCTATTTTTTCTACTATGATCTTTATCATTTTAGGTATTATATTTAGGTCTTGATCCATTTTCAGTTAGTTTTTGTGTACGGCATGAAGTATGGGTCCTGTTTCATTTCTTTTTTACAGATGGATATCCAGATATGCCAGTACCATTTGATAGAGAATGCCTTTCCCCATTTAGTGGACTTTGGGCCTTTATCAAATAAGAGCTGCTCATAGGTGTATTCATTTAGGCCTGGGTTCTCAATTGTGTTCCATTGGTCTATGTGTCTGTTTTTTACCAGTACGAGGCTGTTTTGACTACCATGTACTATAATAGCTTCTAAAATGATAGTGTGAGGTCTCCCACTTTGTTCTTTTCAGTAATGCTTTACTTACTGGGACCTCTTCCCTTTCCATATAAAGCTGGTGATTTGTTTCCACATCTCTTTAAAAACACTGTTGGAATTTGAATCAGGCTTGCATTGTATTTGTAGATTGCTTTAGGCAGAACTGACAGTTTCACAGTATTGAGTCTTCCTACCCATGAGCATGGTATGTTCATCCACTTACAAAAGTCTCTTTTGGTTTCTTGAAGTAGTGTTTTGCAGTTTTCTTTGTTTAGGTCTTTTACACCTGGTTAAATTTATTCCTAAGCACTTTATCTTCTTGAGGGCTATTGTAAATGGTACTGATTTGGTGATTTCCTTTTTGAAGTTCTCTTTTTTGGCATATAGGAATCCAACTCTTTTTTGTATGTTTTTCTGGAATCCTAATACTTTGCTGAAATCTTCTGTTAGTTCCAGTAGTTTTCTTGTGCATTTTGGGGGTTTTCTGTGTAAAATTCATATCATCTGTGAATGTTGTTGTTGTTAGGTACCATCAACTCAGTTCCAACTCATAGTGACTCTATGCGCAACAGAGCAAAACACTGCCTAGTCCTGTGCCATCCTTACAATTTTTGTTGCTATGCTTGAACCCATTGTTGCAGCCACTGTGTCAATCAATTTCATTGAGGGTTTTCCTCTTTTTCACTGACCCTCTACTTTACCAAGCATGATGTCCTTCTCCAGGGACTGTTCCCTTCTGACAACATGTCCAAAGCATGTGAGATGAAGTCTCGCCATCCTTTTCTCCAAGGAGCATTCTGGCTATACTTCTTCCAAGACAGATTCGTTCATTCTTTTGACACTCCATGCTATATTCAATATTCTTTGCCAACACCACAATTCAAAGGTGTCAATTCTTCTTCGGTCTTCCTTATTCATTGCCCAGCTTTCACATGAATCTGTGAATAGGGATTCTTTTATTTCTTCCTTACCAATTTGGGTGCACTTTATTTCTTTTTCATGCCTTTTTGCTGTAGTAAGGTCCTCCAGAACAATGTGGAATAAGAGTGGTGATAAAGGGCATTCTTGTCTGTTTCCCCGTCTTAAGGGGAATGCTTTCAGTCTCTCTCCATTGAGAATGATGTTGACTACTGGCTTTGTATAAATGCCCTCAATTATGTCAAGGAATTTCTGTTCTGATCCTATTTTGTTGAAAATTTTTATCAGGAACATGGGTTGGACTTTGTCAAGTGCCATTTCCACATCAATTTATAAGATCATGTGGTTCTTGTCTTTTATTTATATCATGGATTACATTGATTGATTTTCTAATGTTGAATACCTCTGCATACCTGGTATGAATCCCACTTGGTCACAATGAATTATTTTTTTTGATATGCTGTTGAATTCTATTGGCTAGAATTTTTTTGAGGAACTTTGTGTCTGTATTTATGAGGGATATTGATCTGTTTTTTTTTTTATTGATCTGTAATTTTCTTTTTCTTGGTGTCTTTTCCTGTCTGTGGTATCAGGATTATGTTGGCTTCGTAGAATGAGTTCAGGAGTATTCCTTTCTCTTCTATGCTCCGAAATACCTTTAGTAACAGTGGTGTTAACTCTTCTCTAAAAGTTTGGTAGAAGTCTCCAGTGAAGCCATCAGGGCCGGGGCTTTTTTTGTTGGGAGTTTTTTTTTTTTTTTTACCTCTTCCATCTCTTCTTTTGTTTAGGTTTATTTAGTTTTTCTATCTCTGTAGGTAGTGTATTTCTAGAAATGCATTTTATCCATTTTATCTAAGTTTTCAAATTTGTTGGAGTACAATTTTTCATAGTATTCTGTTGTGATCCTTTTTATTTCTGTTGGATCTGTTGCGATATCACCCATCTCATTTCTTATTCCGGTTATTTGCTTCCTCTCCTGTTTTTCTTTTGTCAGTTTTGGGCAACGTTTTGTCGGTTTCATTGATCTTTTCAAACAACCAACTTTTGGTCTTGTTGACTCTTTTAATTGTTTTTCTATTCTCGATTTCATTTATTTCTGCTCTAATCTTTATTATTTAATTTCTACTGGTGCCTGAGGGCTCCTTTTGCTGCTCTCTTTCTTTTTGTTCAAGTTGTAGTGTTAATGTTTTGATTTTGGCCCTTTCTTCTTTTTGAATGTATGAATTTATTGCTATAAATTGACCTCTAAGCACTGTTTTTGCATGTCTCGAAGGTTTTGGTAAGATGCCTTTTCATTCTCATTTGATTCTACGAATTTCTTTACTCAATCCTTGATTTCTTCTATAACCCAGTAATTTTTAAGCAAGGTGTTGTTCAGTTTCCTTGTATTTGACTTGTTTTCTTTGCTGTTTCTGTTATTGAATTCTACATTTATGACATTATGGTCAGAAAAGATGTTTTGTAATATTTCAATGTTTTGGACTCTGTTAAGGCTTGCTTTGTGGCCTAAAATGTGGTCTGTTCTGGAAAGTGTTTCATGTGCTTTGGAAAAGAATGTATATTTGGCTGCTGTTGGGTAGAGAGTTCTGTATATGTCTATGAGGTAAAGTTGATTGTGGCTTTCAATCTTCTGTATCTTTACTGAGTTTCTTTCTAGATGTTCTGCCCTTCGCCAAAAGAAGTGTGTTGAAGTTTCCTACTATTATTACGGAGCTGTCAATTTCTCTTCAATTCCGTTAGAGTTTGTTTTATATTTTTTGAGCCCTGTTATTGAATGAGAAAATATTTATTATGGATATTATCCTTCTTGTGTATTGATACTTTAATCATGATACAGTGTCCTTTCTTAAACTTTGTGGTGGATTTTGCCTTAAAGTCTACTTTGTCAGAGATTAATATTGCTACTTCTACTCTTTTTTATTGTTGTTTGTTATATTTATTTCTATACTTTGAGTTTTTGTTAGTTTGTGTCTAAAGTGTGTCTCTTGTTGACAGCGTATAGATGGATTGTGGTTTTGATCCATTTTGCCACTCTCTATCTCTTTATTGGTGCATCTGTGCCATTTACATTCAGTATAATTATTGATAAGTATGCTGTCATTTTGATGCATTTTTGTGCTGTTGACAGTTTCTTTGTCCTATTTAATTTTCTTTGCTGAGTTCTTTTTGCTTATGTATTTTCTTTTCATCATTTTCATTATTGTTGATTTTGTGTTGCTGAGTCTTTATGTTTTTCTTTTTTATTTTGATGGGTAGGTTTGTTAGCTTTTTTGTAGTTACCCTAAAATTTAACTTGATATTTCTAATTTTAAACAATTTTTTATTTCTTTATATTGCTTTAACTCCCTCTGCATATGGGAGTTCTATGACTATACTGCTTATTCCCTCTTTTTTTGTTTTGACATTATCATCGTTTACATATTGACATCTCCAATTCCCTATTTTCAGTCTTATAGCTTTGAGTCGTTTTTGTGAATTCCCTGTCTGGGTTGATATCTGGTTGATCAGTCCTGTGTTCCAGTCTTGGATTGCTGTCTGATGTTGTTGGTTCTCTAATCCAAAAAAAAAAAAAAATCCAAGGACTCCCTTTAATATTTCTTGTAATTTTGGTTTGGTTTTTAAAAATTCCCTTAACTTCTGTTTTTCTGGAAATGACCTAATTTCACCATTGTATTTGAGAGACATTTTTTTTTTTGGATATATAATTCTTGTCTGGCAATTTTTATCCTTCAAGACTTTATATATGTCATCCCATTGTCTTCTTACTTGCATGATTTCTGCTGATTAGTCAGAGTTTAGTCTTATTGGTTCTCTTTTATAGATGACTTTTTGTTTATGCCTAGCTGCTCTCAAGATTCTCTTTGTCTTTGGTTTTGGCAAGCTTGATTATGATATGCCTTGGTGACATCCTTTTGGGGTCTACCCAGTATGGGGTTCATTGAGCTTTTTGGATGGATATCTTTCATCTTTCACGATATCAGGGAAGTTTGCTGCCAGCAAATCTTCAACAATTCTCTCTTTGTTTTCTGTTATCCTCCCCATTCTGGTACTCTAACCACTCGTAGGTTTTTCCTTTTGATAGTGTCCCTCATAATTTTTAGAATTTCTTCAATTTTTTTAATTCTTTTTTTCTGATTTTTCCTCAGATAAATTGGTGTCAAGGGATTTATCTTCAGTCTCACTAATTCTGACTTCCATTGTTTCAATCCTTCTCTATGACCTTCTACTGAGTTGTCTAATTCTGAAATTTTATTGTTAATCTTTTGGATTTCTAGTTGCTGTCTCTGCGTGGTTTCTATCAGCCTGTTGATTTTGTCATTTTATTCTTGTATTGTTTTCCTGAATTCCTCTATTGCTTTGTCTGCATGTTTCTTGGCTTGGTCTGAGTTTTGCCTGACCTCCTTCCTGATCTCTTCAAAAGCTCTGTTATATTAGTCTATTGAATTCTTTCTTAGTAGTTCTAATATCTTATCTTCTTCTGGAAGGTTTTCTGGTTCTTTATTTTAGTAGCTTGCTGAAGCCATTTTGACCTGCATCTTTATGTGATGTGATATTGACTGTTGTCTCTGAAGCATCAATAAGTTATTATATTTATCTATTGTATGTTTTTTTTAACATGTCCTACAAGCTCTGGGTCTGTGAGCTACTTTGGTTGTTGGTGTCTTTGAAGGTCTCATGTTCTGTCTCCAGGTGACAGCAGCTACTAGGTGTGTGAGCCCAGGAGTCTGAGTCTGTTCACTTTTCTTGTGGTGGTGCTCCACAGGTGCCTGTGTTGTTGACCATCAAATGTGTGGTGCAGATTCTCACCTACAGTCCTCGATGGGAAGGGCTGAGTAGGGGTGTTCAGAGCAGGCACAGGTATCTGGCTGCTATAGGGGGTATGTGTGGAGGAAGGCAGGGGCTGATGGCTGCCCCAGGGTGCCTGAGTGGAGGGTGTATCCCTGTCCCCTAGAGTGCATAGTAGGGGGGTATTGCAGCTGGTCCTTGGGCACCCAGTGCTGTTGGCTGGAGGGACTTGGAGCCACCACTTATTCTCAGACCCCATTGTGGGTGACTAGATGGAATGAGTGGTGCCACCAGCCCTCAGGCCCAACTGTGGTTGGGTGAAGTCCCAGTTTAGGGGTATGTGTGGTGTCAAATGTCACAAATCTGCAGCTCCCTCTGGGCTACTGAAGTTGAAAATGGTCTTCAGGTTTATGCCCTGCTGTTTTATGCTAATGAGGGCATGTGGTGTTGAATTGGCGCACACAGGTCTGGGCAGGGGTGAAGGGCACTGAAATTCCGTGTACCCCTTAAGGCAGTGGCTGGGCAGAGTGGCTACGAGACTGGTGTGGGTGCAAAGAGCCCTGAGTTCCTGGCTTAGGGGCCATAGTGTTTTTTAATACTGCATGACTGGTGTTGGAGCGGGCAGGGTAGGCGGTGGATGAGGGGAAGGAAGCACTTCTCCTCTGTGAAACTCTAGGATGTGAGGAGTTATTTTGCCCCTGCATGGTAGGTTAGAAGCTTACACTTAACTTTTGCAGGTCTGGTGTTGCTCCTACTTGGTTCTGGAGGTGTGTGAAGATGCACTGCTGCTTGGCTACACTTGATGTGGTGAGGTTAGTCTTTGAATGTTGCTGCTTGGCTTAGCCTGTGTGTGCTACGCAGACTCAGCTAGCAGGGTGCTGGTGATCTTGCAATCGTTACTTCTCAGATGCTTTTGAATTCTCTCTCCTTCCCCTGCTGTTCAGTCCAATACTTCAACTTTGCCGTTGATGATTAGTGTTCCTAGATTGTCATATATAAATGATTAACTTGTTTTTTGGGGTCTTTGTTGTAAGAGGGATGACAGGAAGCATCTGACTATTCTGCTATTTTGGCCCCACCTATTTTTTTTTGTTGCCTAATTGATCTGACTAAAACTTCCAGTACAATATTGAATAACAGTAGGAGTGGTTTTCTTGTTTTGTCCTTGATCTTAAGGGGAAAGCTCTCAGTCTTTCTCCATTGAGTATGATGTTAGCTGTGGGTTTTTCATAAATACCCTTTATCAGATTGATGCTTTCCCTTTTCTTGGCTTGTATTTTGGTCATGAAAGGGTGCTGAATTTTGTCAAATGCCTTTTCTGTATCAATTGAGGTGATAATGTGGTTCCTTTCTTTTGTTCCATTAATGAGGTGTATTTTTTTTATTACATTAATTAATTTGCTAATGTTGAACCACGATTGCATTCCTAAGATAAATTCCATTTGATCATGGTGTATAATCCATTTAATATTCTTTTCAATTCAGTTTGCTGATATTTTGTTAAGGATTTTTGTCATCTGTATTCATAAGGAATATTGCATTGTGTCTGTCTAGCTTTTGTATCAGAGTGATGCTGGCTTCATAGAATGAGTTAAGAGGTGTTCCCTCCTCTTCTATTTTTGGAGAAGTTTAAATAGGATTCAAGTCACTTCCATAAATGTTTGGTAGAATTCCTCTGTTAAGCTACCAGGTCCAGGACTTTTCTTTTTGGGGAGATTTTTGATTACTTATTCAATCTCTTGTTGTGGGTTTGTTAAGATCTGTTTTGACTTGCTTCAGTGTAGGATGCTTATGTGTTTCTAGATGTCGGTCCATTTCATCTTGATTATTTAATTTGCTGGCATACTATTTTTCATGATATTCTCTTTTGACCCTTTTTATTACTGTAGGGTTGTTTATAATGTCCCCCTTTTCATTTTTATTTTTGTAGGCTCAGTTGTAATGTCCCCACTTTCATTTTTGATTTTAGATATTGCATCTTCTCTCTTTAGTCCAGCTAAAGGTTTGAAAATTATAATGATTTTTTTTTGTGTGCATGGAAAAACTAGCTACTGGTTTCATTGATTTCCTCTCTTGTTTTTCTATTCTCTATTTCATTTATTGCTACTATGATCTTTGTTATCCCCCCCTTTCTGGTTTCTTTTGATATAATTTACTCTTCTTTTTCTCATTCTTAAAGTTGTAAAATTAGGCTATTGATTTGTGATCTTTATTCTTTTTTAATGTAGGCATTTATAGTTATAATTTTCCTCTGAACACTGCTTTTGTGTGTCCCATAAGTTTTTTTAATATGTATTTTTTTATTTAGTTGAAAATACACACAGCTAAAAATGTACCATTTCAACAATTTCTACATGTACTTCAGTGCCATTGGTTACATTCTTCAAGTTGTGGTACTGTTCTCTCTATCTTTTCCAAATTATTCTACCATCATTACCTTAAACTCACTGTTCACTAAGCCTCCCATCCAACTTTTTGAGTTGTCATTGTCAATTTGATCTCACATTGATAACTCTTAAGAGAGCACAATGGTCAAGGAAGATTTAGTTTGGTAATTAAGATAAACTTTTTGTTGTTGTTGTTCAAAGGAGACATCGGGCCATAGTTTTGGTTTAAGGCTTAAAGTTTAAAGATTATTTCAGGACAATAGTTTCAGAGGATCATCCAGCCTCAATGAATCCAGAAAGACTAGATACCATTGAGAATTTGAAATTCTGTTCTGTACTTCCTTTCACCCCCTTTGATTAGGATTGATCTACAGAACCTTTGATCAAAATGTTCAGTAATGGTAGAGGGACACCATTCAGTTTTTCTGATCTCATGGAAAAGGAAGCAGTTGTTCATGGAGGCATCCAGAAATATATTCAATTCCCCCCTCAATTCCTGACTCCTCTTTTTCCTGTGCTTTCATTTTCATTTGACACTAAATATTTTTTTTCTTATTTCTCCCTTAACTCATTGGTTATTTAATAGTGTGTTGTTGAATTTCCATATTTGTGTATTTTCCACATTTCCTTCTCTTATTAATTTCTAATTTCACTCCATTGTGGACAGAGAAAATACTTTGCATGTTTTTTATCTTTTAAAATCTATTGTGATTTGCTTATGACCTAACATGTGATCTATCCTAGAGAATGATTCATGTGCATGGAGCAGAACGTATTCTGTGCTGTAGTTTGGTGAAGTGTTCTATTTTTGTCTGTTTGCTCTAGTTGATTTATAGCGCCATTTAGAACCTCTGTTTTCTTAATTATCTTCTTTCTATATGCTTTGTACGTTATTGAAAGTGGAATATTGAAGTTTCTACTGAATTTAGAGACCATCTCAAGAATAGATTTCACGTGTTGAACACTAATTATCAAACACAAGACAAGTTGTGGAATGACATCAAGGATGTCATACATGAAGAAAGTAAGAGGTCATTAAAAAGACAGGAAAGAAAGAAAAACCAAAATGGATGTAAGAAGAGACTCTAAAACTTGCTCTTGAATGTTGAGTAGCTAAAGCAAAAGGGAGAATTGATGAAGTAAAAGAGCTGAACAGAAGATTCAAATCGTGGCTCAAGAAGACAAAGTAAAGTATTATAATGATGTGTGCAAAGAGCTGGAGTTAGAAAACCGAAAGGGAAGAACATGCTCAGCATTTTTCAAGCTGAAAGAACTGAAGAAAAAATTCAAGCCTTGAGTTGCAATAGTGAAGGATTCTATAGGGAAAATAGTAAATGAGTAAATGATGTAGGAAGCATTAAAAGAAGTTGAAAGGAATACACAGAGTCACTGTACCAAAAAGAATCGGTTGATGCTCAACCATTTCAGGAGATAGCATATGATCAGGAACCAGTGGTACTGAAGGAAGAAGTCCAAGCTGCACTGAAGGCATTAGTGGAAAAAAAAAAAAAGGCTCCAGGAATTGATGGAATATCAATTGAGATGTTTCAACAAACGGATGCAGCATTGGAAGTGTACACTCATCTAGGCCAAGAAATTTGGAAGAAGCTACCTGGCCAACTGACTGGACCAGATCCATATTTGTGCCCATTAGAAAGGCGATCCAACCAAATGCAGAAATTATCAAACAATTTCATTAATATCACCTGACAGTAGAATTTTGCTGAAGATCATTCAAAAGCAGCTGCAGTAATAAATCAACAGGGAACTGCCAGGAATTCAAGCAGTGTTCAGAAGAGGAGGTGAAACCAAGGATATCATTGCTAATGTCAGATGAATCTTGACTGAAAACAAAGAATACCAGAAATATGTTTATCTGTATTTATTGACTATGCAAAGGCATTTGTATGGACCATAACAAATTATGGATAACATTGCGAAGAATGGGAATTCCAGAACACATAATTGTGCTCATGAGGAACCTGTACATAGATTGAGGTAGTTGTTCGAAAAGAACAACGGCACACTGCGTGGTTTAAAGTCAGGAAAGGTGTGTGTCAGGGTTGTATCTCTCCACCATACCTATTAAATCTGTAAACCCATATTAAATCTGTATACCGAGCAAATAATCTGAGAAACTGGACTACATGAAGAACGGGGCATCAGGATTGGAGGAGGACTCATTAACAACCTGCGTTATGCAGATGACACAACCTTGCTTGCTGAAAGTGAAGAGTATTTGAAGCACTTACAGATGAAGATCAAAGGTCATAGCTTTCAGTATGGATCGCACCTGAACATAAAGAAAACAAAAATTTTCACAACTGGAACAATAAGCAACATCATGATAAATGGAGAAAAGATTGAAGTTGTCAAGGATTTCGTTTAACTTGGATTCATGTTCAACGCCCATGGAAGTAGCAGTCAAGAAATTCAAAAGACACATTGAATTGGGCAACTCTGCTGCAAAAGGCCTCTTTAAAGTGTTGAAAAGCAGAGATGTCACCTTGAAGATTAAGGTGCACCTGACCCAAGCCATGGTGTTTTTAGTCGCCTCACCTGCATGCAAAAGCTGAACGATGTATAAGGAAGACCAAAGAATTGACGTCTTTGAATTGTGGAGTTGGCAAAGAATATTGAATATAGCATGGATTGCCAAAAGAGGGAACATATCCGTCTTGGACAAAGCACAACTAGAATTCTCCTTAGAAGCAAGGATGGCAAGACTACATTTCACATACTTTGGACATGTTATCAGGAGGGATGAGTCCCTGAAGAAGAACATGCCTGGTAAAGTAGAGGGCCAGCGAAAAAGAGGAAGAACCTCAATGAGATGGATTGACAGAGTGGCTGCAACAATGGGCTCAAGCATAGCAACGATTTTGAGGATGGTGCAAGACTGGGCGGTGTTTTGTTCTGTTGTACATAGGGCTTCTATGAGTCAGAACTGACTCTATGGCACCTAGCAACAACAACAATTATTATTGTAGAGAAATCTATTTCTCCCTTCAATTCTATCAGTTTTTTTTTAAACACTTTTATCATTATATAATGTCCTTATTTGTCTCTTATTTCATGTTTTGATATAAAGCCTATTAAAATCACCACCCCAGCTCTCTTTTGGTTACTATTTGTATGGGGTAATTTTTTCATCCTTTCACTTTCATCCTATTTGTGATTTGGGCCTAAGATGTGTCTCTAGTAGACAACGTATAGTTGGATCATGAGCTATTATCCATCCTTCCACTCTCTCTTTTGACTGGAGCATTTAATCCATTTACATTCACTGTAATTACTGATAAGAAAGAACATACTTGTCATTTTGTTATTTGTGTGTCTCATAACTTCTTTGCTTCTTATTTCCTCTAGTTATGCCTGTTTTTTTTTTGTAGTGAACCATTTTGATTCCCTACTCCTTTCTTTTGTATGTATTTTTTAGATATTTTCTTTGTAGTTACCATGAGTATTACGTTTAACATCTTGCATATATGGCAACCTGGATTAAATTGATACCAACTTAACTTCAGTAACATACAAAAGTTCTATACCTGTACCATTCATCTCCCCTCCCCTTATATATGTAGTTGTTATCAGTAATTACATCTTTATACATCATGTGACCTGTAATTACATTTATACTTATCATTTATGCATTTGTTAAGTATGAAGGACATAACCACTAGAATTATCAAGCAAATATACCTTAAATCTTGCCCTTATATTTACCCCTACAATTACCTTTAATGGAAATTTTTTTTTCTTTTTCTAAGTACTTCTTTGAGTTATGTTCTAGTGTCCTTTCTTTCTTATCTGAATACTCCCTTTAGTACTTTTGTAAGGGAGGTGTATTGGCTAGGGATTCTCTGAGCTTTTGTTTATTGGAAATATCTTTATTTCATTCTCATTCTTGAAGAATAGTTTTGATGGATATAGTATTCTTGGTTGGCAGTTCTTTTCTTTCAGCACTTTGAATATGTCATTACATTGCCTCTGGCCTCCAAGGTTTCTGAGCAGAAATAGACACTTAATCTTACTGGGGATAATTTGGGCGTGACTGTTCACTTCTCTCTTGCAGCTTTCAGGATTCTCTTTGTCTTTCGCTTTTATACAGCTTGATTATAAATTGTCTCAGTGTAAATCTTTTTGGTTTTACTCTTGAAGTTCTTAGTGACATAGTTTACCTTGGTCAAGCTATGTGTACTTCATCAGTATTTGAGGCTACCTTTCCCATCACCAAAAATAACAACTGTCTACTATCTTGAGACTGCATCCCCCTATTCCTCCCCCTCCCCACCAAACCCTGTTAACCACCAATAAGCATTGGTCTCTGTACATGCATTCTTTTCTTCTTATGAAAGAGTGATCATACAGTATTTGTCCTTTTGTGATTGACTTATTTCACTCAGCATAATGTTCTCCATATTTGTCCACATTATAAGATGTTCCCAGGCTCATCATTCTTTACGGTTGGATAGAATTCCATTGTATGTATATACCACATATTTTTATCAATTCATCCATTCATGAGCGCTTAGGATGTTTCCATCTTTTTGCTATAGTGAATAATGCTGCAATAAACATGTTGTTGCTGTTGTTAGGAGCCATCAAGTTGGTTTCAAGTCATAGTGACCCTATGTACAACAGGATGAAACATTGCCCAGTCCTGCGCCATACTCACAATTGTTACTATGTTTGAGCCTATTGTTGCAGCCACTGTGCCAATCCATCTTGCTGAGAGTTTTCCTCTTTTTTGCTGACCCTCTACTTCACCAAGCATGAAATCTTTCTTCAGGGACTGGTCCCTCCTGATAACATCACCAAAGTATGTGAGACAAACTCTCACCACCCTTGCTTCTAGTGAGCATTCCAGCTGTACTTCTTCCAAGACAGATTTGTTTGTTCTTCTGGCAGTCTGTGGTATATTCAACATTCTTACCAACACCGTAATTCAAGGGCATCAATTCTTCTCTGATCTTCCTTATTCATTGTCCAGCTTTCACATGCACATGAAATGGTTGAAAATATCATGGCTTGGGTCAGGCGTGCCTTAGTTCTCAAAGTGATATCTTTTTCTTATAATATTGTTTTTAATGAATTAATAAATATATATTTTAAAAACCTCTGTTTTAATTTGTAATACAGTAAATATCAACAGATACAACCAACATAAAGAAGCTTCTTGGTGTCTTCAATAAAATTTTCACTTTTTTAATTTTGTGTTGTAGGTGAAAGTTCACAGCACAAATTAGTTTTTCATTCAAAAAATTTAAACACAAATTCTTTTGTGACATTAGTTGCAATCCCTGCAATGTATCAGCACCCTCCCCCTTTCCCTTTCCACTCTGAGTTCTCAGTGTCCATTCATCCAGTTTTCCTGTCCCTTCCTGCCTTCCCTTCTTTGCTTTTGGGCAGATGTTGCCCATTTGGTCTTATATACTTGACTGACCTAAGAAGCACATTGCACTGTGTGTTATTATTTGTTTTATAGGCCTGTCTAATCTTTGGCTGAAAGGAGGACCTTGGCAGTGACTTCGATTCTGAATTAGCAGGGTGTCTGGGGGCTATAGTCTTGAGAATTCCTCCAGTAATTGTCAGACCAGTAAGTCTCATCTTTTTTTGTGAATTTGAATTTTGTTCTGCGTTTTCCTCCCACTCTGCCCAGAACTCTCTACTGTGATCCCTGTCAGAGTGGTTGGTGGTGGTAGCTGGGCGCCATCTAGTTTTTCTGGGCTCAGGTTGGTGGAGGCTGTGGTTCATGTGGTACATTAGTCCTTTGGATTAATATTTTCCTTGTCTTTAGTTTTCTTCATTCTCCTTTGCTCCAAATGTGCTGGGGCCAGTAGATGTATCTTAGATGACCGCTCACAAGATTTTAATACCCCCAGACGCTACTTACCCAAGTAAGATGTAGAACATTTTCTTTATGAACTATGTTATGCCAATTGACCTAGATGTTCTCCTAGGCCATGGCCCCCAACTCTCAGCCCTAGTAACTCAGGCCATGAAGGTGTTTTTGTCTAGGAAGCTTCTATGACTTTGCTTCAGTCGAGTTGTACTGACTTCCCCTATATTGTGTATTGTCTTTCACTTCACCGAAATGAACACTTTTTTACTATCTAGTTAGTGATTTCCCCTCCTCATCGATCTTAGTTATCTAGTGCTGCTATAAAAGAAATACCACAAATGGATGACTTTAACAAAGAGAAATTTATTTCTTCACAGTGAAGTAGGAAATTCAGGGTGTCAGCTCCAGGGGAAAGCTTTCTGTCTCTCTATCGGCCTTCTCATCAGTCTTCTCCTGGACTAGGAGCTTCTCCGTGCAGGTACCCCAGGTCCAAAGGATGTACTCTGCTCCCAGCACTGCTTTCTTGGTGGTATGAGGTCTCCCTGTCTCTCTACTTTCTTCTCTTTTTTATATTTCAAGAGATTGCCTCAAGACACAATCTAATCTTGTAGATTGAGCCCTGTCTCATTAACACAACTGTTGCCTATCCTTCCTCATTAACATCATAGAGGCAGGGTTTACAACATATAGGAAAATCACACAATACGGGGAATCATAGCCCAGCCAAATTGATACATACATTTTTGGGGGGACATAATTCAATCCATGACACTACCTTTCCACTCAAAGTGACATCCTTGCTTTTCAGCACTTTAAAGAGTTCTTTTGCAGCAGATTTGCCCAATGCAATATGTCATTTGATTTCCTGACTGCTGCTTCCGTGGGCATTGATTGTGGATTCAAGTACAATGAAATCCTTGACAACTTCATTCTTTTCTCTGTTTACCATGATGTTGCTTATTGTTCCAGTTGTGAGGATTTTTGTTTTTTTTTAAGTTTAGGTGTAATTCATACTGAAGGTTGTATTCTTGATCTTCATCAGTAAGTGCTTCAAGTCCTCTTTGCTTTCTGCAAGCAAGAATGTGTCATCTTCATATCACAGGCTGTTAATAAATCTTCCTCCAATCCTGATGCCATATTCTTCTTCATTTTGTCTTGCTTCTCAGATTCTTTGGCCAGCATACAGATTGAATAAATATGGTGAAAGGACACAACCCTGACACACACGTTTCCTGATTATAAACCATGCTGTATCCCCTTCTTCTATTCTAACGACTGCTTCTTGGTCTATGTACAAGTTCCTCATGAGCACAATTAAGTGTTCTGGAATTCCCATTCTTCGCAATGTTATCCATAGTTTGTTGTGATCCACACTGTCAAAAGCCTTTGCAGTATCCCTTGTGCCATGTCTTCTTTGAATACAGCATGAATTTCTGGCAGTTCCTGTAGATGAACTGCAGCAACTGCTTTTGAATGATCTTCAGCAAAATATTACTTGCTTGTGATATTAATGATATTGTTCGATTATTTCCACATTCTGTTGGAAACCCTGGTGGTGTAGTGGTTAAGAGCTATGGCTGCTAACCAAAAGGTCATCAGCTCGAATCCACCAAGCACTCCTTGGAAACTCTATGGGGCAGTTCTACTCTGTCCTACAGGGTCGTTAAGAGCCAGAATCGACTCAAAGGCAATGGGTTTGGTTTTTGGTTTTGGTTGAATCACACTTCTTTGGAGTTGGCACAAATATGGATCTCTTCCAGTCAGTTGGAAACGTAGCTGTCTTCCAAATTTCTTGGCATAGATGAGTGAGCATCTCCAATGCTGCATCCATTTGTTGAAGCATCTAAACTGCTGTTCTGTCAATTCCTGGAGCCTTGTTTTTCAACAATGCCTTCAGTGCAGCTTAGACTTCTTCCTTCCATACCATCAGTTCTTGATCATATGTTACCTTCTGAAATATTTTAATGTCGACCAGTTCTTTTTTAGTACAGTGACTGCGTATTCCTTCTATCTTCTTTTGATGCTTCCTCTGTCATTCAATATTTTGCCCTTTATTGCAACTCTAGGCTTGAATTTTTTTTTCAGTTCTTTCAGCCTGAGAAATGCCAAGCATGTTCTTCCCTTTAATTTCCTAACTCCAGGTCTTTGTACATTTCATTATAATGCTTTACTTTGTCTTCTCGAGCCACCCTTTGAAATCTTCTGTTCAGCTCTTTTACTTCATCATTTTTTTCCAATCACTTTAGCTACTTCATGTTCAAAGGCAAGTTTCAGAGTCTCTTCTGACATCCCTTTTGGTCTTTCTTTCTTTCTTGTCTTTCATGACTTTTTGCTTTCTTCACGTATGGTGTCCTTGACGTCATCCCACAACTGGTCATTAGTGTTCAGTGCATCAAATCAGATGGTCTTCAAATTCAGGTGGAATATACTCAAGGTCGTATTTTGGTTCTCATGGACTTGCTTTAATTTCCTTCAGCTTCAACTTAAACTTGCATAGGAGGAATTGACGGTCTATTTCACAGTCGGCCCTGGTCTTGTTCTGACTGATAATATTGAGATTTTCCATTGCCTCTTTCTACAGATGTATTTGATTTGATTTCTATATTTTCCATCTGGTGAGATCCACATGTGTAGTCCTTGTTTATGTTGTCAGAAAAAGGTATTTCCAATGAATAGGTCATTGGTCTTGCAAAATTCTATCATGTGATCTCCAGCATCATTTCTATCATTAAGGCCATATTTTCCAGCTACCGATCCTTCTTTGTTTCCAACTTTCACATTCCAATCACCTGTAATTATTGACACTTATTGATTGCATGTTTGATCAGTTTCAGACTGCAGAAGTTGTTAAAAATCTTCAATTTCTTGGCATTAGTGGAAGAAATAAAAAATGAAATGGAATGCCATTCCTCTTCAATTTGTCATTCCTGGCATAAAAGACCATATTATTGTCTCATTCAAAATGGAAAATATCAGTCCATTTCAACTCATTAATGCCTAGGATATCGATCTTTATGCATTCCATTTCATTTTTTATTCATAGCTGTTTTTTTCTGATTTTGATTCATGCCACATCAGCAAATGAAGTCCCAGTGAGCGTAGGTGTGCATATGTCTGTGTGTGTCTCTTTTATTAGATCTCTAGGGTTTGTTTTTTTTTTTTAGGGTATAGCCTAGGAGTCAGATTGCTGGATCATAATGTATTTCTATTCCTAGCTTTTTGAGGAAATGTCATACCTTTTTCCATAGTGATTGTACCATTTTACAATCCCTCCAGTAGTGGATAAGTGTCCCAATCTCTCCACTTCTTCACCTGTATTTGTTGCTTTCTGTTTTTTTTTTTTTTTAATTAGTGCCATTTTTGCGGGGATGAGATGGTATCTCATTGTAGTTTTGATTTATAGCTCTCTAAGAGCTAATGATGTTGAGCATCTTTTAATGTGTTTGTTGGCTGCTCGAATGTCCTCTTTGGTGAAGTGCTGTTCATAACCTTTGCCCATATTTAAATTGGGTTATCTGGTTTTTTGTTGTTGAATTGTTTAAGTTTTCTATATATTCTGGAGATTATAATGTTGTTCCCAAAGACTTTTTCCTAGTCTGTCGGTTGTTTTTGTTTTTTACTCTTTTGATAAAGTTAATTTAATTTTCAGGAAGGTCCAGTTATCAAATTTGTCTTCTGCTGTTGGTTCATTTGCAATTATATTTGTTAGTCTGTTTAGATTAACAGTTAGATTCCATAGTTTTCTTCCTGTATTATCTTCCAGGAACCTTATAGTTTTAGCTTTAACATTTAGGTCTTTGATCCATTTTGAGTTTGTTTTTGTGTGTGGTGTGAGGTTATGGATCCAGTTTCATTTTTCTGCAACTGGATATCCAGTTTTGCCAGCACCATTTGTTAAAGAGACTGTTTCTTCCCCATTGAATAGACTTTGACCCCTTGTTGAAAATTAGCTGCGCATAGATGGATGGATTTATTTCTGGGTTCTCAGTTTTATTCCATTGGACTATGAGTCTGTCACTGAAGCAGTATCAGGTCATTTTGATTACTGTGGCTCTTTCTTTCACTCTAGCTTTCTTCTTTCCTTCCTTCCTTTCTTCAACCTGTGTCACTGCACCAATCAAGTGTCTCCAAATGCTTGCATGCATGGTCCTAAAACCCTCGCCCCTGCTATGCTGGCCTTCAAAGCATTCAATTTATTCAGGAAACTTCTTGGCCTTTGGTTTAGTCCAGTTGTACTGACCTCTCCTGTTTATTGTATATTGTCTTTCCATTAACCTAAAGTACTTCTTATCTACTATCTAATTAGTGAATACCTCTCTCTCTTCGCTCCCTCCCGCCTCTTATAACCATCAAAGAATATTTTCTTCTCTGTTTAAACTATTTCTCAAGTTCTCATAATAGTGGTCTTATAGAATATTTGTCCTTTTGCAACTGAATAATTGCACTCAGCATAATGCCTTCCAGATTCCTCCATGTTATGAAATGTTTCACAGATTCATCACTGATCTTTATAGATGTGTAGTATTCCATTGTGTGAATATACCATAATTTATTTATCCATTCATCTGTTGATGGGCACATTGGTTGCTTCCATCTTTTTGCTATTGTAAACAATGCTGCAATGAAGACGGGTGGGCATATATCTGTTCGTGTAAAGGCTCTTATTTCTCCAGGATATATTCCAAGGAGTGGGATTGCTGGATCGTATGGTAGTTCTATTTCTAGCTTTTTAAGGAAGTGCCAAATTGATTTCCAAAGTGGTTGTACCATTTTACATTCCCATCGGCAGCGTATAAGTGTTCCAGTCTCTCCAAAACCTCTCCAACATTTATTAATGTCAGCCTTGTTAGAGTGAGATGGAATCTTATCGTAGTTTTGATTTGCATTTCTCTAATGGCTAATGATCGTGAGCATTTCCTCACATATCTGTTAGCTACCTGAATGTCTTCTTTAGTAAAGTGTCTGTTCATATCTTTTGCCCATTTTTAATTGGATTATTCGTCTCTTTTAATTTGAGTTTTTGCAGTATCATGTAGATTTTAGAGATCAGGTGCCGATCGGAAGTATCATAGCTAAAGGTATTTTCCCAGTCTGTAGGTAATCTTTTTACTCTTTTGGTGAAGTCTTTGGATGAGCATAGGTGTCTGATTTTTAGGAGCTCCCAGTTATCTAGTTTTTCTTCTGCATTGTTAGTAATGTTTTGTATACTGTTTATGCCATGTATTAGGACTCCTAGTGTTGTCCCTATTTTTTCTTCCATGATCTCTATCGTTTTAGATTTCATGTTTAGGTCTTTGACCCATTTTGAGTTCATTTTTGTGCATGGTGTGAGGTATGGGTCTTGATTCATTTTCTTGCAGATGTATATCCAGTTATGCCAGCACCATTTGTTAAAAAGACTGTCTTTTCCCCTTTTAACTGACTTTGTGTCTTTTTCAAATATCAGCTGCTCATATGTGGATGGATTTATGTCTGGATTCTCAATTCTGTTCCACTGGCCTATATATCTGTTGTTGTATCAGTACCAAGCTGTTTTAGACTACTCCAGCAGTGTAATAGGTTCTAAAATCAGGTAGACTGAGACCTTCCACTTTGCTCTTCTTTTTTGGTAATACTTTACTCATCTGGGGCCTCTTTCCCTTCCATATGAAGTTGGTGATTTGTTTCTCCATCTCATTAAAGAATGTCGTTGGGATTTGGATTGGAATTGCATTAAATGTATAGATCACTTTTGGTAGAATAGACATTTTTATAATATTAAGTCTTCCTATCCGTGAGCAAGGTATATTTTTCCACTTATGTAAGTCTCTTGTTTTCTTGCAGAAGTATACTCTAGTTTTCTTTGTATAAGTCTTTTACATCTCTGGTAATATTTATTCCTAAGTATTTTATCTTCTTGGGGCTACTGTAAATGGCATTGATTTGGTGATTTCCTCTTTAATGTTCTTTTCATTGGTGTAGAGGAATCCAACCGATTTTTGTATGTTTATCTTGTATCCCGATACTCTGCTGAACTCTTCTATTAGTTTCAGTAGTTCTCTGGAGCATTCCTTAGGGTTTTCTGTGTATAAGATCATGTCATCTGCAAATAGAGATACTCTTATTTCTTTTTTGCCAATCTGGATGCCCTTTATTTCTTTATCCAGCCTAATTACTCTGGCTAGGCCCTCCAACACAATGTTGAATAAGAGTGGTGATAAAGGGCATCCTTGTCTAGTTCCCGATCTCAATGGGAATGCTTTCAGGGTCTCTCCATTTAGGGTGATGTTGGCTGTTGGCTTTGTATAAATGCCCTTTATTATGTTCAGGAATTTTCCTTCAATTCCTATTTTGCTGAGAGTTTTTATCATAAATCAGTGTTGAACTTTGTCAAATGCCTTTTCTGCATCAATTGATAAAATAAAGTGATTCTTGTCTTTTGTTTTATTTATGTGGTGGATTACATTAATTGTTTTTCTAATGTTGAACCATCCCTGCATACCTGGTATGAATCCCACTAGGTTATGGTGAATTTTTTTTTTGATATGTTCTTGAATTCTATTGGCTAGAATTTTGTTGAGGATTTTTGCATCTATGTTCACGAGGGATATAGGCTGTAATTTTCTTTTTTAGTGGTGTCTTTACCTGGTTTTTGTATCAGGTGTATTGTGGCTTCATAGAATGAGTTTGGTAGTATTCCGTCCTTTTCTATGCTCTGAAATACCTTCAGTAGTAGTGGTGTTAACTCTTCTCTGAAAGTTTGGTAGAACTCTGCAGTGAAGCCGACCGGATCAGGGCTTTTTTTTGTTGGGAGTTTTTTGATTACTTTTTCAATCTCTTTTGTTGTGGGTCTATTTAGTTGTTCCACCTCTGTTTGTGTTAGTTTAGGTAAGTCATGTGTTTCTAGGAATTCATCCATTTCTTCTAGGTTTTCAAATTTGTTAGAATACAATTTTTCATAGTAATCTGATATGATTCTTTTAATTTCAGTTGGATCTGCTGTAGTATCGCCCATCTCATTTCTTATTTGGGTTATTTGCTTCCGCTCCTGGTTTTCTCTTGTCAGTTTCACCAGTGGTTTATCAATTTTGTTGATTTTTTTCAAAGAACCAGCTTTTGGTCTTGTTAATTCTTTCAATTCTTTTTATGCTTTCTATTTCATTTAGTTCTGCTCTAATTTTTATTATTTGTTTTCCTTCTAGTGCCTGTGGGTTTCTTTTGTTACTCTCTTTCTATTTGTTCAAGTTATAGGGTTAATTCTTTGATTTTGGCCCTTTCTTCTTTTTGTATATGTGCATTTATTGCTCTAACTTGGCCTCTGAGCCCCGCTTTTGCTGTGTCCCAAAGGTTCTGATAGCAAGTGTTTTCATTCTCATTGGATTCTCTGAATTTCTTTATTCCATCCTTAATGCCTTCTATAATCCAGTCTTTTTTGAGCAGGGTATTGTTCAGTTTCCAAGTGTTTGATTTCTTTTCCCTGCTTTTCCTGTTATTAATTTCCACTTTTATGGCCTTATGGTCAGAGAAGATGCTTTGTAATATTTCAATGTTTTGGATTCTGCTAAGGCTTGCTTTATGACCTAATATGTGGTCTATTCTAGAGAATGTTCCATGTGCACTAGAAAAGAAAGCATGCTTGGTTACTGTTGGGTGGAGTGTTCTGTATATGTCTATGAGGTCAAGTTGGTTGATTGCGGCATTTAGATCTTCCGTGTTCTTATTGAGCTTCTTTGTGGATGTCCTGTCCTTCACCGAAAGTGGCGTGTTGAAGTATCCTACTATTCTTGTGGGTCTATCTCACTTTTCAATTCTGATAGAGTTTGTTTTATATATCTTGCAGCCCTGTCATTGGGTGCATAAATATTTAATATGGTTATATCTTCCTGGTTAATCGTCCCTTTAATCATTATGTAGTGTCCTTCCTTATCCTTTCTGATGGATTTAACTTTAAAGTCTGTTTTGTCAGAAATTAATATTGCCACTCCTGCTCTTTTTTGATTGTTGTTTGCTTGATACATTTTTTCCCCATCCTTTGAGTTTTAGTTTGTTTGTGTCTCTAAGTCTAAGGTGTTTCTCTTGTAGGCAGCATATAGACAGATCTTGTTTTTTAACCCATTCTGCCACTCTCTGTCTCTTTATTGGTGCATTTAGTCCATTTACATTCAGGGTAATTATGGATAGGTATGAATTTAGTGCTATCATTTTGATGTGTTTTTTTTGTGTATTGTTGACAGTTTCTTTTTCCCACTTAATTTTATGTGCTGAGAAGATAATCTTTATATATTGTCCTTTCCTCATATTTGTTGTTGTTGATTTTGTTTCTGGTGAGTCTCTATTTTTTCTTGTATTTTATTTTGATGAGTGGGTTGGTTTGTCTCCTTTGTGATTAGCTTATTATTTACCCCTATTTTTCTAAATTTAAACCTAACTTTTATTGCTTTGTATCGCCGTATCGTCCTCTCCATATGGAAGGTGTATGATTACATTTCTTAGTCCCTCTTTATTATTCTAATGTCTTCTTTTATATAATAACATCGCTGTTACCCTGTTTTGTGGTTTTTTTCTTCTTTTTATTATCTTGCTTTTTTTTTTTATATTTCCCTGTGTGGGTTGTCTTCTGGTTGCTCTGCCCAGTGTTCTAGTCTTGGGTTGATACCTGATATTATTGATTTTCTAACCAAAGAACTCCCTTTAGTATTTCTTGTAGTTTTGGTTTGGTTTTTACGAATTCCCTCAAGTTGTGTTTATATGGAAATGTCTTAATTTCACCTTCATATTTAAGAGAAGTTTTGCTGGTTATGTGATTCTTGGCAGGCAATTTTTTTCCTTCAGTTTTTTAAATACATCATCCCATTGCCTTCTTTTCTGCATGGTTTCTGCCGAGTAGTCCAAGCTTGTTCTTATTGGATCTCCTTTGTATGTGACTTTTCGTTTATCCCTCGCTGCTCTTATATTTCTCTCTTTATCTTTGGTTTTGGCAAGTTTGATTATAATATGTCTTGATGACTTTCTTTTAACATCTACCTTATGTGGAGTTCAATGAGCATCTTTTGCGATATCAGGGAAGTTTTCTGCCAACAAATCTTCGACAGTTCTTTCTGTATTTTCTGTTATTCCTCCCTGTTCTGGTACTTCAATCACTCATAGGTTATTTGTCTTGATAGAGTCCCACCTGATTCTTAAGGTTTCTTCATTTTTTTTAATTCTTTTATATGATTTTCTTCAAATTTATTAGCGCCTAGTGATTTATCTTCGAGTTCCGAAATCCTAGCTTCTACTTGCTCAGTTCTGCTCCTCTAAAATTCTATTGAGTTGTCTACTTCTGTAATTTTATTGTTAATCTTCTGAATTTCTGATTGCTGTCTGTCTATGGATTTTTCCAGCTTATTAAACTTTTCCTTATGTTGCTGAATAATCTTTCTAATTTCTTCAGTTGCTTTATCTGTGTGTTCCTTGGCTTGTTCTGTGTATTGTCCCATTTCCTTCCTGATGTCTTGAAGGGTTCTGTATATTAAACTTTTGTATTCTGCATCTGGTAATTCCAGGAATGCACTTTCATCTAGAAGATCCCTGGATTCTTTCTTTTGAGAGCTTGTTGAGGTGATCATGGCCTGTTTCTGTATGTGACTTGATATTGACTGTTGTCTCCGAGCCATCTATAAGTTATTGTATTAGTTTATGCTTGCTTACTGTGTCGTAGCTGCTTGCTTTGTTTGTTTTGGTATACCCCTATGGGTTGCTTGAGTGAGCTAGCTTGATTATTTTCACCTTTTGAGCTCAGACGTCCTGTCTCCAGATGGCTAGAGCTGTTATCAGGTATATCAGCCTAGAAGTCCATTCAGTTTTCTTGTATGAATTCAGCTCAGGTTTCCAGGTAGCTGATCATCAAGTGTGTGGTATAGGCTCTGTCCTAGAGTCTTAGAGGGGCAGGGATGATTGCTGTATATACCGGTATCTGATTGCAGCAACGGGTCATGGTCTGAACAAGGCAGAGAGTTGAGAATCATCCCCCACATGTCTCTGAGGAAAGTGTGTCCCTCTTGCCTAGAGCATACAGGTGGGTGGATTCTGCAGGTGGACCATGGGCACTCAATGTTTTTGGTTGTAAGGACTGGGAGGTACCAGTTATCCTTGGACCACTGTCATGGGTGGCTTGGTGACCTGACTGAAGCCACCAGTCCTTAGGCCCCTGATGTGGGCAGGTGGGGACCCTGTTTAATAGGCAAAGCAGTGTCAAACATCAATCACCCACATCTCCAACACACAGCTGAGACAGTTGTTGTCTGCCAACAGGGCCTATTCTCCTGAAACAGGCCCACACAGGTCCATGCAGGGGGGAAAGCTACTTATTGTCCATGGGCCATTTATGCTTGGACAGGAGCCGCTTCTGTCCTGAGCTCCCCTAGTTCGTGGAGCTGGCAAATTATCTTTTCCCCCTGTTGTAATTTATTCCTTTTTTTTTTTCCAGGGCCTGGAGGATGGCTCTAGGCACTCAACAGGGCCTACCTCAGGACCAGGGAAATGAATAGCCTCTGAAGCCAGCTTGCGGGCAGAGAACGTGGTAAAATATATGCAAGTAGTTAGCTTTTGCCCAGAGCGCCGTTCTCTGGTTCCGGAGGTGTGAGTAGGCTGTGTGGCTGGCTGCTTCTCCCTGAGAAAAGTATTGCCAAATGCTACTACCAGCCTGCCACAGCTGCTTCTGGGAATGGTGCCTGAGGGCTCCAGGTGATTCAGATCCGGTAACTCCTTTCCGCTTCTGAACTGTCTCTTCCTCCCCCGCCCCTCGATTCATTTTCTATCCTATACTTTGATGTTCAGGGCTCCTACTTGTCACAAATATACTTGTTTCACTTTTTTGGGGGGTCTTTGTTGTAAGAGGCCTCGGGGGAAGTGTTTGTCTATTCCACCATCTTGGCCCACATCCCAAACGGCTTTTTTTTTTTTTTGCAGAAATTGACAAACGGATCATAACATTCACATGGAAATGCAAGGAACTCATAATATAGTTAAAACAATCTTGAAAAAGATGAACAAAGTTGTAGGACTCACACTTCCTGATTTGAAAACTTATGTCAACAGTACGGTAATCCAGACACCACCTTACAAGCATAAAGATAAATATTCAGATCAGTGGGACAAAAATGAGAGTCCAGAAATAAACCTTTGCACTCAGGACCACTTGATGTTTGAGAAGGATACTAAGACAACTCAAAGGGAAAGAAAAGCCATTTCAATCAATGATGGCGGGACAACTGGATGTTGTTTCTGTTGTTGGGTGTCATCAAGTCAGTTCCACTTCATAAAGACCGTATGTATTACAGATGAAACACTGCCAGCTCCTGCACCATGCTCATAATAGTTGTTATGCTTGAGTCCACTGTTGTAGCCACTGTGTCAATCTATCTCATTGAGGGTCTTCCTCTTTTTCACTGACCCTCTACTTTACCAAGCATGATGTCCTTCTCCAGGGACTGATCCCTCCTGACAACGTGTCCAAAGTATGTGAGACATGGTCTTATCATCCTTGCTTCCAAGGAGCATTCTGTTTGTACTTCTTCCAAGACAGATTTATTCATTCTTTTGGTGGTCCATGGTATGTTCAATATTCTTCTCCAACACCACAGTTGAAAGGCATCAATTCTTCTTTGGTCTTGCTTTTGCATGCATATGATGTGATTGAAAATACCATGGCTTGGGTTAGGCGCACCTTAGTTGTCAAGGTGACATCTTTGCTTTGCTTTTCAACTCTTTAAAGTGGTCTTATGCAGCAGATTTTCCCAATGCAATGTGTCTTTTCATTTCTTGACTGCTCCTTCCACGGATATTGATTGAGGATCCAAGTAAAATGAAATCCTTGACAACGTCAATCTTTTCTCCATTTATCATGAGGTTGCCCACTCGTCCAGTTGTGAGGATTTTTGTTTTCTTTATGCTGAGGTGTGATCCATACTGAAGACTGTAGTTTTTGATCTTCATCAGTAAGTGCTCCAAGTCCTCTTCACTTTCAGCAAGCAAGGTTGTGTCATCTACATAACGCAGGTTGTTAATGAGTTTTCCTCCAATCCCGATGCCCTGTTCTTCTTCATATAGTTCAGCTTCTCAGATTATTTGCTCAGTGTACAGATTGAATAGGTATGGTGAAAGACTACAACTCTGACGCACCCTTTCCTGACTTTAAACCAATCAGTATCCCCTTGTTCTCTCTGAGCAACTGCCTCTTGATCTATGTACAGGTTCCTCATGAGCACAATTAAGTGTTCTGGAATTCCTATTCTTCGCAATGTTATCTGTAATTTGTTACGATCCACACAGTCAAACCTTTTAGCATAGTCAATAAAATAAAGATAAACATCTTTCTGGTATTCTCTGTTTTCAGCCAGGATCCATCTGACATCAGCAGTGATATCCCTAGTTCCATGTCCTCTTCTGAACCTGGCTTGAATTTCTGCTGCAGCCACTGTTGAATGATCTTCAGCAAAATTTTACTTGTGCGTGATTTTAATGATATTGTTCAATTATTTCCACATTCAGTTCGATCAGCTTTCTTGGGAATAGACATAAATATGGATCTCTTACAGTTTGTTGGCCAGGTAGCTGTCTTCCAAATTTCTTGGCATAGAGGAGTGAGCACTTCCAGCGCTGCATCTGGATTTGCACAGGTAAAATGTTGTAAATGGGCTCATATCTCACACTACACACAAAAATTAACTCACAATGGATCACAGAGCTAAATGTAAGAGCTAACACTATAAAACACTTGAAAGAACACATAGGAGTATATCTTCATAATCTTGGTATGAAGAAACAATGATTTCTTAGATATGACACCAAAAACACGTGACTAAATAAATAAATAAATTTGACTTCATCCAAATTAAAAACTTTTATGCTACAAATGATACCATCAGGAAGTGAATTTTGCAAATTGTATATCTGATAAATATATTGCATCCAGAATCCATATTCTTAGAAATGGATACAGGGTTTCTTTCTGTGGTGATGTAAATATTGTAGAATTAGACAGTGGTTGCACACCTCTGTATGTTACAAACCACTGAATTGTACAATTTGAAAGAATGAATTTTATGTTATGTCCAATACATCAATATATTTAATAATGTTATTAAAAAACAAGATTAGCAAGGAAATACAGGCAGAGAACAAATCATGTAGGGCATTGTAGAAAGTGGCAACTTATTCAGTTTTTATTGCAAATACAAGGGATGGTTTTAAGCAAAAGTGATGTGATTGACTGCTAACCTAAAGATTGGTAGTTCAAACCCACTCAGTGGTCCTATGGAAGAAAGCCCTGGAGAACTACTCCCATAAAGATTGTGGTTGTTGTTAGTTGCTGTCGAGTCAATTCTGTCTCATGGCGACCAAGAAAACCCTATGGAAAAGTTCTTCTCTGTGACACATGGAGTTGCCATGAGTCAGAATCGGCTCAGTGACAACAG
The DNA here is from genome assembly GCF_024166365.1 of Elephas maximus indicus. NCBI lineage: Eukaryota > Metazoa > Chordata > Mammalia > Proboscidea > Elephantidae > Elephas > Elephas maximus. The sequence continues at coordinate 88,616,104 of NC_064846.1, forward strand.
ATTTGGTTTGGTTTGGTGATATATGATTCAGTGTTTTTAAAAAAATCACTGTATTGTATAGATAAAGAGACTGTAAAGAGGTAAGAAGGAACCAGAGACTAGATAGGAAGCCATCTCAGGAAAGAAAGACCATGGACACTTGGATTAGCATAGTAGCAGGGAGAATGGAGAAAAAATGATTTGCTAAATTGAGAAGACTGAAGTAGCACATTTTGGGAGGAGAGGGAAAAGGGAAATCAAGAGTGTGGCTTTTGCGATGTCATCCAGATTTTATACGGAAACCAAACTGGATTAACTGGCTAACCCACCTGTTAATAATAAATGAACCAGAAGAGAGCTTCTGTCCAGCATCATATGATGGTGGGTTTGTGCATTCATTCAGCAAGCATATAATTTGTGAAATTCTATGCTACATGGGGTATTAAAATAAGGATAACAAAATGCCTTTGTCCTCCAAGAGCATTTAATTGAATGGAAAAATAAGACATGTTCAAGTAACAGTAATATACCATTGCATATGTATGTCTTAGAGGTATTACGGACAGTATCTGTAATAGAATACTTTTAGTTGGAGTGACTGGGGAAGGCTTCCCAAAGAAGATGTGATTTGAGAAAGGCTTTCAGCCATAAAAGAGAATAGGCACTTTAGAAAGGAAATGGCACCAGCAATGACAAAGGGAAAGCAAAGATGAAGTGTATTAGAGGGACTGCATAGAACAAATGGTGAATTACAAGTCATCTGAATATAGGAGACAATAAAGAGTCAGAGGTGACCTCAAGGTTCTTAACCTAAGTGGCTGAGAAAATTGTGAGAAAAGCAGGAGAAGAAATTAATTTAAGAGAAAAGCTAACAGCATCAGTTTTAATCCTGATTATAGCCTATTTAAGTAGTCATAGTCATGTAGAAATAGGCTATTGTTAATGGATCAATAGGGATTTTGGAATCAGCAAAAACGGATTGCTTGAAGCTATGACAATAGTTTAGAATCTAAGAGAATAAAGGCATGGTGGGGGAGGTGATGGAAAAGTAGCATCACCTAGGTATAGTGATGGGAAAAATGAAAAGTTAGGAAAGTAAGACGTTTTTGTTATAGAAAAAAGAAGCAAAATCTAAAGACAAGGGTAATCATCTTTGTGAAATGTGACACAAATGTCAAAGAGAGTGAAAAATAAGAAGCAATTGAATTTGACTTAAAATTCAGAGATTAGGGCAACTTCAATGAAGTAATTAGGACAAAAAGACTACCTGGTTAAGAATAGTATGAGTGGTTAAAGGAATGAAAGCAATGGCTATAAACTCTGCTGTCTGTAGAGTGATAGAGAAAAAGCATGTTGATAGATGCAAAAAATTTCGTGCAATTGTTTATTCTTTTAAAAACAGAGTTGTGTACATTCACAGAGAGAATTAAAATATAGGAACACACACAAAAGACTTTAGAATGCTAAAAGGTAATCTCACTTACTTTCAAATAAACCTGGGTGAAAAGTTAAAAACAAAAATAAACCCAACAAACAAACAAATAGGTCTTGGCTTTCTGTTTTGAACGTGATTTACTTCAAAATCCAGCTTACTCCTCTGACCTGGAAGTCCCCTCACCAACCCACCATCAGACCAGTTAAGCTAAGTCACTTCTCCCTTAACTTACCACTGGATCCAAGTATCTTGTTAGATTTAAGGTCTTGTGAGCTTCCTCATTGCACCAAATTGGCTTACACCTGCTTTCCTTGACAGCATAGGTAGAATAAATGCCATCCATTGGTGAGGAAAGTGATTTGAAAAAGCTTTACAGGTCAAAAAGTGTTCCCCATTAATTTTTATGTTGCCTGGAATTTCACCACTAGACATTAATTCCTTTGAAAGTTAAAATATTTTTTATTTCCTTAGGGACTCTAAAATACAGAGTATCTGAAATAATTTTCCTCTAATATCCAGAAATTAAGTGAAATTCTTTTTAACTAGGATTGATGCCTGGGAAAAATGGGACACAGAGTTCATGAAAAGGAAAATACCTCTGAGAGAGAAAGGCAAGCAAAGCTTAGACAATCTGAGATAAAATCTATCCAGCTCTCTCCTCACCCCTCCATAGGCACACATGCTTTTAATTTTTATTTTCTTAAACCCATTCCTTTATATTTCTTCCTTATATAAAAAAAAAAAAAAAAAAAAAAAACACTCCCTTATTCTCTTCTATATCTTTTATATACACTAGGTGGCAGTGCAATAACAGGAGAAGAGAGTGGAGTTCAGAATCTGAAAAGAAATTTATAGAGATGACCTCTTACAGTACCTTCTTTTAAAAAATCCAGAAACTGAAACCGCATTAGGGATGTGACCTGTCCAAAGTCATAAGCTACTTAGTGCTAGTACCCGATCAGTCATTCGTCCATGCTCTTTGCTGTTAGGTGCTGTCGAGTCGGTTCTGACTCATAGACACCCTACGTACAACAGAACGAAACACTGCCTGGTCCTGTGACATCCTCCCAATCATTCCTGTTTGAGCCCATTGTTGCAGCCACTGTGTCAGTCCATCTAGTTGAGGGCGTTACTCTTTTTTTCTAATCCTCTACTTCACCAAGCATGATGCCCTTCCTGATAACATGTTCAAAGTACGTGAGACAAACTCTTGCCATCCTTGTTTCTAAGGAGCATTCTGGCTGTACTTCTTCCAAGACAGATTTGTTCATTCTTCTGGCAGTCCATGGTATATTCAGTAGTCTTCGCCAACACCATAATTCAAAAGCATCAATTCTTCTTTGATTATTCTTATTCATTGTTCATGATCTTTAACCTTCTCATATTCTCTTCTGTTCCACCACCCCTTCTCAGCACCTAAACTTGGGACTGCCAAAAACATTGCTGGAGAAAACCACCTAATGGCATTTTTTAAATTTTATTGTGGTGGAATACATGTAACAAAAGACTTCAATCATTTATATGTGTATAATTTGATGACATTAACTACATCCACCGTGTTGTGTAGCAAGCACCACTATTTCCAATTTTTTCATCAATCTCTCTTAATGAAAATTCTGTACCACTTAAACAATAACCCCCTATTGTTCCCTCCCACCTGCCCCAGGTAATCACTAATGACCTTTGGTCTCTATGCATTTGTCTATTCTAGGTATTTCCTATAAATGGGATCATACAATATTTGTCCTTCTGTGTCTGACTTAGTTCACTTAGCATAATGTTTTCAAGGTTTATGCATCCCATAGCATGTATCAGAATTACATGTCTTTTTGTGGCTGAATACTATTCCATTGTATGTATATACTACATTTTATTTATCCATTCATCTGCTGATGGACTCTACTTTGGCTGTTTCCACCTTTGGCTATTGTGAATAAAAAAAAAAATAGTGCTACAATAAACATTGATGCACAAGTGTCTGTATTCTTGCTTTCAATTCTTTTGGGTATATACCAGGGGTGGGTTATCCAATAGGCAAAGTAAGCACAGTGCTTGCTTACCAGATCATCTGCAGTGAACAATTTCACATTTTTTTCACATCAAATATTCTGCTTCTAGGTATGACTGGCATCTCTTTCTCTCCCAACCCCACAGAACCTTCGCACAGAATCAAAGACTCTTTTCAAATTTACAATCCCTGACAAGGGTGGATAATCCAGTAAGCAAATTAAGCATAGGCTTATTTTCTAAATCGTAGTTAAATTCACACGGGTTTCATTACATTTTGATGTGAACGGATGATCTGTTAAGCAAGGTAACCACCATGGATAATCCAATCCTGCTATACATCGAGAAGTGGACTTGCTGAGTCATAAGGCAGTCTTTTATTTAACTTTATGAGGTAATGTCAAACTGTTTTCCACAGCAACTGCACCAGTTTACAATCCCACAAGAATAGATGAGAGTTCCAATTTCTCCACATCTTCTCCAACACGATATTTTCTGTTTTTCTAATAATAGCCAACCTAGTAAGGATAAAGCAGTATCATGCTGTGATTTTGATTTGCATTTCCCCAGTGACTTAATAACCTTGAGCATCTTTTCATGAGCATGTCTGTCAGTTTGTCATACTGTGGTGGCTTGAGTGTTGTTGTGATCCTGGAAGCTTTGATACCGGTATCTCAAGTACCAGCAGGGTTACCCTTGGTAAACAAGTTCCAGTGGAGCTTCCAGACTAGGAAGAAGGACCTGGCACACTACTTCATAAAAAATTGGCCAGTGAAAATCTTATGAATAGCTACAGAACATTGTCTGATATAGTGCCAGGTGATGAGCCCCTCAGATTGGAAGGCATGAAAAATACAACTGCCTCCTCAGAGTAGCGTCGGCCATAATGATGTGGTTGGAGTCAAGCTTTTGACACCTTCAAGTGCTGATGTGGCATGACTCAAAATGAGAAGAAACAGCTGCAAATATCCATTAACAATCGGAATGTGGAATGTATGAAGTATGAATCTAGGAAAATTGGAAGTTGTCAACAATGAAGTAGAATGCATAAAAATTGTTATCCTAGGATTTAGTGAGCTGAAATAGACTGGTATTGGCTGTTATGAATCAGGCAGTCATATTGTCTACTATGCCAGAAGCAACAAATTGAAGGCGAATGGCTTGGCATTTATCCTCAAAAAGAACATTTCAAGATCTGTCCTGAAGTATGAGGCAGTAGTGATAGGATAATGTCAGTACACCTACAAGGAAGACCAGTTAATGCAACTATTATTCAAATTTGCACAAAAAATACTAAGGCCAAAGATGAAGAAATTGAAGATTTTTACCAGCTTCTGCAGTCTGAAGTTGATTGAACACGGCAATCAGGATGCACTGATAATTACTGGTGATTGGAAAGTGAAAGTTGGAAACAAAGAAGAAGGATTGGTAGTTGGAAACTACAGTCTTGGTGATAGAAACAATGCTGGAGGTCACATGATGGAATTTTGCAAGACCAATGACTTCTTCACTGCAAATACCTTTATTAAAAAACATACAAGGCAAATGTACACGTGGACCTCGACACATGGAATACACAGAAATCAAATCGACTACATCTGTGGAAAGAGACAACGGAAAAGCCCAATATCATCAGTCAGAACAAGGCTAGGTATTGACTACAAAACAGACTATCAACTGCTCTTATGCAAGTTCAAGTTGAAACTAAAGAAAATTAGAACAAGTCCATGAGAACCAAAATACAATCTTCAGAATATCCCACCTGAATTTAGAGACCACCTCGAGAATAGATTTGATGGGTTGAACACTAATGACTCAAGACCAGATGAGTTATGGGCATTATACATGAAGAAAGCAAGAGATCAGTAAAAAGACAGGGAAGAAAGAAAAGACCAAAATGGATGTCAAATGAGACTCTGAAACTTGCTCTTGAACATTGAGTAGCTAAAGCAAAAGAAAGAAATGATGAAGCAAAACAGCTGAACAGAAAATATTAAAGGGTGGCTCAATTTTTTTTCAAGAAGACAAAGTAAAGTGTTATAGTGACATATGCAGGGACCTGGAGATGGAAAACCAAAAGGGAAGAACATGCTCAGCACCTCTCAAGTAAAAGAACTAAAGAAAAAATTCAAGCCTTAAGTTGCAGTATTGAAGGATTCTATAGAGAAAATATTAAATGACGCAGGAAGCATCAAAAGATGATGGAATGAATACACAGAGTTGCTATACCAGAAAGAATTGTTCAACATTCAACCATTTCAAGAGGCTGCATATGATCAGGAGCCAATGGTACTGAAGGAAGAAGTCCAAGCTGCTCTGAAGGCATTGGCAAAAAACAAAGCTTCAGGAATTGATGGAATATCAATTGAGATGCTTCAACAAAAGAATGCAGTGCTGGAAGTGCTCACTTGTCTATGCCAAGAAATTTGGAAGACTGCTACCTGGCCAACTGGCTGGAAGAGATCCATATTTATGCCTATTCCCAAGAAAGGTGATCCAACAGAATGCAGAAATTATCAAAAAATATCATTAAAATCACATGTAAGTAAAATTCGCTGAAGATCATTCAACGGCAGCTAGAGAAGTATATCAACAGGGCACACCCAGAAGTTCAAGTCGGATTCAAGAGGATGTGGAACAAGGGATAGCATTGCTAATGTCAGATGGATCCTGGCTCAAATCAGAGAATGCCAAATAGATGTTGACCTCCATTTTACTGACCGTGCAAAGGCATTCAACTGTGTGGATCATAACAAATTATGGATAACATTTTGAAGAATGGGAATTTCAGGACACTTAATTGTGATGTTGAGGAAACTTTACATAGACTGAGATGCAGTCATTCCAACAGAACAAGTGGATACTGTGTGGTTTAAAATCAGGAAAGGTGTCTGTCAGGGTTGTATCCTTTCACCATACTTATTCAGTCTGTACACTAAGCAAATAACTTGAGAAGCTGGACTATATGAGGAAACCCTGGTGGCATAGTGGTTAAGTGCTACGGCTGCTAGCCAAAGGGTGGGCAGTTTGAATCCGCCAGGTGCTCCTTGGAAACTCTATGGGGCAATTCTACTCTGTCCTATAGGGTCGCTATGAGTCGGAATCGACTCGACAGCACTGGGTTTGGTTTTGGTTTGGTTTGGACTATATGAAGAAGAACGAAGCATCAGGATTGAAGGAAGACTCATTAACAACCTGAGATACACAGATGACACAACCTTGCTTGCTAAAAGTGAAGCGAACTTGAAGCACTTGTTGATAAAGATCAAAGACCACAGCTTTCAATATGGATTACACCTCAACATAAAGAAAACAAAAATGCTCACAACTGGACCAATAAGCAACATCATGATAAACAGAGGAAAGATTGAAGTTGTCAAGGATTTCATTTTACTTGGATCCACAGTCAACACCTATGGAAGCAGCAGTCATGAAATCAAAAGATGCGTTGCACTGGGCAAATCTGCAGCAAGGCCTCTTTAAAGTGTTGAAAAGCAAAGATGTCACCTTGAAGACTAAGGTGCGCCTGACCCAAGCCATGACATTTTCAATCGCCTCGTATGCATGCGGAAGCTGGACAATGAATAAGGAAGGCCAAGGAAGAATTGATGTCTTTGAACCGTGGTGTTGGCGAAGAATATTGAATATACCATGGACTGCCAGAAGGAATAAATCTGTCTTGGTAGAAGTACAGCAAGAATGCTCCTTAGACACAAGGATGGTGACACTATATCTCACATACTTTGGACATATTATCAGGAGGGATCAGTCCCTGGAGAAGAACATAATGCTTGCTGAAGTAGAGGGTCAGGGAAAAAGAGGAAGACCTTCAACGAGATGGATTGACACAGTGATTGCAACAATGGGCTCAAGCATAACAATGATGATGAGGATGGCACAGGACCTGGCAGTGTTTCATTCTGTTGTGCATAGGGTTGCTATGAGCCAGAGCTGACTCAATGGCACCTAAGAATGACAAGAACAGGAAGACTAGTTAATATGACTATTATTCAAATTACACACCAACCACTAAGGCAAAAAAGGAAGAAATTGAAGATTTTTATCAACTTCTGCAGTCTGAAATTGATCAAACATGCAATCAAGATGCATTGGTAATTACTGGTGATTGGAATGTGAAAGTTGGAAACAAAAAAGGTTTGGTAGTTGAACTATGTGGCCTTAGTGATTGAAATCCCTCTAGAGATAGCTTGATAGAATTTTGCAAGACTAACGATTTTTTCGTTGCAAATTCCTTTTATCAACAACATAAACGATGACTATACATGTGGACTTTGCTAGATGGAATACACACGAATCATATTGACTACATCTGTGGAAAGAGACAATGGAAAAGCTCAATATTATCAGTCAGAACAATGCCAGGGGCTGACTGTGGAAAACACTATCAATTGCTCATATGCAAGTTCATGCTGAAGTTGAAGAAAATGGGAACAAGTCCATGAGATATAAAGTATGACCTTGAGTATATCCCACCTGAATTTAGAGACCATCTCGAGGATAGATTTGATGCATTGGATACTAAAGACTGAAGACCAGATGAGCTACAGAAGGACGTCAAAGACATCATACATGAAGAAAGAAAGGGACATTAAAAATGAAATCTTTGACAACTTCAGTCTTTCCTGTTTATCATGATGTTGCTTATTGGTCCATTTGTGAGCATTTTTGTTTCCTTTATGTTGAGGTGTAATCCATATAGAAAGCTGTGGTCTTTGATCTTTATCAACAAGTGCTTCAAGTCCACTTCACTTTTAGCAAGCAAGGTTGTGTCATCTGTGTATCTCAGATGACAAGACCAAAATGGACGTCAGAAGAGACTCTGAAAGTTGCTCTTGAACATCAAGTAGCTAAAGCTAATGGAAGAAATCATGAAGTGAAAGAGCTGAACAGATTTCAAAGGGCAGTTTGAGAAGACAAAGTAAATTACTATAATGAAGCGTGCAAAGAACTGGAGATAGAAAACCGAAAGGGAAGAATATGCTCGGCATTTCTCAAGCTGAAAGAACTGAAGAAAAAATTCAAGCCTTGAGTTGCAATACTGAAGGATTCTACATGGAAAATACTAAATAATACAGAAAGCATCCAGATAGAAGGAATACACAGAGTCACTGTACCAAAAAGAATTGGTCGACATTCAACCATTTCAGAAGGTAGCATATGATGAAGGACCAATGGTACTGAAGGAAGGGGTCCAAGCTGCTCTGAAGCCATTGGCAGAAAACGAGGCTCCAGGAATTGATGGAATACCATTTGAGATGTTTCAGCAAATGGATGTGGTGTTGGAAGCTCTCACTTGTCTGTGCTAAGAAATTTGGAAGACAGCTACCTGGCCAACTGAATGGAAGAGATACATATTTCCACCTATTCCAAAGAAAGGTGATCCAACAGAATGTAGAAATTATTGAACAGTATCATTAATATCACATGTAAGTAACATTTTCCTGAAGACTATTCAAAAGCAGTTGCAGCAGTACTTCCACAGGGAATTGCCAAAAATTCAAGTCAGATTCAAGAGGACATGGAAGACGGGATATCATCGCTGATGTTGGATGAATTATGGCTGAAAACATAGAATACCAGAAAGATGTTTACCTATGTTTTTTTTTAATAACTTTTATTAAGCTTCAAGTGAACGTTTACAAATCCAATCAGTCTGTCACATATAAGTTTACATACATCTCACTCCCTACTCCCACTTGCTCTCCCCCTCTTGAGTCAGCCCTTTCAGTCTCTCCTTTCTTGACAATTTTGCTGGCTTCCCTCTCTCTCTATCCTCCCATCCCCCCTCCAGACAAGAGTTGCCAACACAATCTCAAGTGTCCACCTGATATAATTAGCTCACTCTTCATCAGCATCTCTCTCCCACCCGCTGACCAGTCCGTTTCATTTCTGATGAGTTGCCTTCGGGGATGGTTCCTGTCCTGTGTCAACAGAAGGTCTGGGGAGCATGGCCGCCGGGATTCCTCCAGTCTCAGTCAGACCATTAAGTTTGGTCTTTTTATGAGAATTTGGGGTCTGTATCCCACTGATCTCCTGCTCCCTCAGGGGTCCTCTGCTGTGCTCCCTGTCAGGGCAGTCATCGATTGTGGCCGGGCACCAACTAGTTCTTCTGGTCTCAGGATGATGTAGGTCTCTGGTTCATGTGGCCCTTTCTGTCTCTTGGGCTCTTAGTTGTCGTGTGGCCTTGGTGTTCTTCAATTTCCTTTGTTTACCTATGTTTTATTGACTATGCAAAGGCATTCAACTGTGTGGATCATAACAAATTATGGATAACATTGGGAATAATGGGAATGCCAGGACACTTAATTGTGATGTTGAGGAACCTGTATGTAGACCAAGAGGCAGCTCTTCCAACAGAACAAGGGAGATAGTATCTGGTTTAAAATCAGGGAAGGTGTCTGTTTGGGTCGTATCCTTTCATCATACTTATTCAGTCTGTATGCTGAGAAAATAATCTGAGAAGCTGGACTATATGCAGAAGAATGGGGCATCGGATTGGAGGAAGAATCACTAACAATCTGAGATACACAGATGACACAACTTTGCTTGCTAAAAGTGGAGAGGACTTGAAGCACTTACTGTTGAAGACCAAAGACCACAGCCTTCAGTATCAATTACACCTCAACATAAAGAAAACAAAAATCCTCACAACTGGGCTAATAAGCAATCTCATGATAAATGAAGAAAATATTAGGTTGTAAAGGATTTCATTTTACTTGGATCCACAATCAACACCCATAGAAGCAGCAGTCAAGAAATCAAAGAGCTTATTGCATTGGGCAAATCTGCTACAAAAGATCTTTATAAAGTATTAAAAAGCAAAAATGTTGCTTTAAGTACTAAGGTGAACCTGACCCAAGCCGTGATGTTTTCAATCAACTGATATGGATGTGAAAGTCGGACAATGAATAAGGGACCAAAGAAGAATTGGTGCCTCTGAATTACGGTGTTGGTGAAGAATATTGAATATACAACAGACTGCCAGAAGAAGGAAAAAAATCTGTCTTGGAAGATGTACAGCAAGAATGCTTCTTAGAAGCAAGGATGGCGAGACATGTTATCAGGAGAGACCAGTTCCTGGAGAAGGACATCAAGATTCTTAGAGAGTCAGCAAAAAAGAGTAAGACCCTCAACGAGATGGACGGACACAGTTGCTGCAACAATAGGCTCAAACCTAGTAGCAATTGTGAGGATGGTGCAGGACTGGGCAGTATTTTGTTCTGTTATACATAGGGTGGCTATAGCTTGGAACCCATTGACACCACCTAACAACAACAACAGTGCACAGAAGTAAGAATTCATATGGCAAGCTGAGGAAAAGTGAAGAGAACTTATTTTCTAGAGAGGATATTATTTTTTCTTTTAGAAAAGTTCTGAGAGATGAATTCAAATATATGCATATATCAGTCAGTAAAAGTATTATGCTAAGTTAGGCTGGAAGAGGGTGATGTCGGGGAATACAAAGATGATTTTGACAGAAGCTCAACCCTTAAGACACTCATATTCTAATAACGGAGGTAAGAAATATCCACAGGTGATGAATAATGAGAAATAAGTGCATGTTTACACGAAGTATTATCTGCATTATTCCTGAACTCTGGAAAAAAAAAGTTGTTTTTTTTTTTTTAAGGTGATAGAAGAAAGAGAGATCAGTGAGGATGGGAGAACTCAGGAATACCTTACGGAGTGAGTAAGGTGCTTTGGACACACATTTTTGTGCTCCTGGTGAATTCTCTTCAAGATAACAGTTATTAAATCCGATGGTCTCAGAATGTCTATAAAATTCTAAATATCATATTTAAAATACTGTACACATATATTTTTCTGGAGAGAGTCCACTGCTTCCATCAAATTCTTGTGGAAATCCATGACTTTAAAATGGTTATTAATCCCAGTTCAAAATCTCAAGATAAGTTAACACCACTACTACTAAAGGTATTTCAAAGCATAGAAAAGGATGGAATACTACCTAACTCATTCTATGAAGCCCACATATCCCTGATACCAAAAGAAGGTAAAGACACCACAAAAAAAAGACAATTACAGACCTATATCCCTCATGAACATAGATGCAAAAATCCTCAACAAAATTCTAGCCAATAGAATTCAACAACATATCAAAAAAATAATCCACCATGACCAAGTGGGATTTATACCAGGTATGCAAGATTGGTTCAATATTGGAAAACCAATTAATGTAATCCACCATATAAATAAGACAAAAACCACATGATCTTATCAATTGATGCAGAAAAGGCATTTGACAAAGTCCAACACCCATTCATGATAAAAACCCTCAGCAAAATAGGAATAGAAGGAAAATTCCTCAACATAATAAAGGGCATTTATACAAAGCCAACAGCCAACATCATCCTAAATGCACAGAAAGCCTGAAAGTCTTTCCCTTGAGAATGGGAACCAGACAAGGATGCCCTTTATCACCACTCTTATTCAACATTGTGCTGGAGGTCCTAGCCAGGGCAATTAGGCTAGACAAAGAAATAAAGGGCATCAGAATTGGAAAGGAAGAAGTAAAATTTTCCCTATTTGCAGATGACATGATCTTATACACAGAAAACTCTAAGGAATCTTCAAGAAAACTAATGAAACTAATAGAAGAGTTTGGCAGAGTATCAGGTCACAAGATAAACATGGAAAAATTAGTTGGATTCCTCTACATCAACAAAAAGAACATCGAAGAGGAAATCACCAAATCAATACCATTCACAGTAGCCCCCAAGAAGATAAAATACTTAGGAATAAATCTTACCAAAGATGTAAAAGACCTATACAAAGAAAACTACAAAGTACTAGTGCAAGAAACTAAAAGGGACCTACATAAGTGAAAAAACATACCTTGCTCATGGATAGGAAAACTTAACATAGTAAAAATGTCTATTCTACCAAAAGCCATCTATACATACAATGCACTTCCGATCCAAATTCCAATGTCATTTTTTAATGTGATGGAGAAACAAATCACGAACTTCGTATGGAAAGGAAAGAAGCCCCGGATAAGTAAAGCATGACTGAAAAAGAAGAAGAAAGTGGGAGGCCTCAGTCTACCTGGTTTTAGAACATATTATACAGCCACAGTAGTCAAAACAGCCTGGTACTGGTACAACAACAGCCACATAGACCAATGGAACCGAATTGAGAACCCAGATATAAATCCATCCACATATGAGCAGCTGATATTTGACAAAGGCCCAATGTCAGTTAATTGGGGAAATGATAGTCTTTTTAACAAATCGTTCTGGCGTAACTGGATATCCATCTGCAAAAAAAAAAAGGAAACAGGACCCATACCTCACACCATGCACAAAAACTAACTCCAAGTGGATCAAAGAACTAAACATAAAGACTAAAACGATAAAGATCATGGAAGAAAAAATAGGGACAACCTTAGGAGCCCTAATACAAGGCATAAACAGAATACAAAACATTATTAAAAATGACGAAGAGAAACCAGATAACTGGGAGCTCCTAAAAATCAAACACCTATGCTCATCTGCTCATCTAAAGACTTCACCAAAAGAGTAAAAAGACCACCTACACACTGGGAAAGAATTTTCAGCTATGACATCTCAGACCAGCACCTGATCTCTAAAATCTATATGATTCTGTCAAAACTCAACCACAAAAAGACAAACAACCCAATCAAGAAGTGGGCAAAGGATATGAACACGCACTTCACTAAAGAAGATATTCAGGCAGCTAACAGATACATGAGAAAATGCTCTCAATCATTAGCCATTAGAGAAATGAAAACTAAAACTACGATGAGATTCCATCTCACTCCAACAAGGCTGGCATTAATCCAAAAAACACAAAATAATAAATGTTGGAGAGGCTGCAGAGAGATTGGAACTCTTATACACTGCTGGTGGGAATGTCAAATGGTACAACCACTTTGGAAATCTATCTGGCGTTATCTTAAACAGTTAGAAATAGAACTACCATACAACCCAGAAATCCCACTCCTCGGAATATACCCTAGAGAAATAAGAGCCTTCACACAAACAGATATATGCACACCCATGTTTATTGCAGCTCTGTTTACAATAGCAAAAAGCTGGAAGCAACCAAGGTGTCCATCAACGGATGAATGGTTAAATAAATTGTGGTATATTCACACAATGGAATACTATGCATCGATAAAGAACAGTGATGAATCTGTGAAACATTTCATAACATGGTGGAACCTGGAAGGCATTATGCTGAGCGAAATTAGTCAGAGGCAAAAGGACAAATATTGTATGAGACCACTATTATAAGATCTTGAGAAATAGTATAAACTGAGAAGAACACATACTTTTGTGGTTACGAGGTGGGGCGGGAGGGAGGGTGGGAGGGGTTTTTTTTACTGATTAGTAGATAAGAACTGCTTTAGGTGAAGGGAAGGACAATACTCAATACATGGAAGGTCAGCTCAACTGGACTGGACCAAAAGCAAAGAAGTTTCCGGGATAAACTGAATGCTTCAAAGGTCAGCAGAGCAAGGGCAGGGGTTTGGGGACCATGGTTTAAGGGGACTTGTAAGTCAATTGGCAAAATAATTCTATTATGAAAACATTCTGCATCCCACTTTGAAATGTGGCGTCTGGGGTCTTAAATGCTAACAAGCGGCCATCTAAGATGCATCAATTGGTCTCAACCCACCTGAATCAAAGGAGAATGAAGAACACCAATGTCACACGATAACTATGAGCCCAAGAAACAGAAAGGGCCACACGAAGCAGAGACTTACATCATCCTGAGACCAGAAGAACTAGTTGGTACCCGGCCACAACCGATGACTGCCCTGACAGGGAGCACAACAGAGAAACCCCTGAGGGAGCAGGAGATCAGTGGGATGCAGACCCCAAATTCTCACAAAAAGACCATGCTTCATGGTCTGACTGAGACTAGAGGAATCCCGGCAGTCATGGTCCCCAAACCTTCTGTTGGCCCAGGACAGGAACCATTCCCGAAGACAACTCACCAGACATGAAAGGGACTGGTCAGTGAGTAGGAGAGAGATGCTGATGAAGAGTGAGCTAATTATATCAGGTGGACACTTGAGACTGTGTTGGCATCTCCTGTCCGGAAGGGGGATGGGAGGATAGAGAGAGTTGGAAGCTGGCAAAATTGTCATGAAAGGAGAGATTGGAAGGGCTGACTCATTAGGGGGAGAGCAAATGGGAGTACGGAGTAAGGTGTATATAAACTTATATGTGACAGTCTGACTTGATTTGTAAACGTTCACTTGAAGCTCAATAAAAGTTAATAAAAAAAAAAAAAGAGTCCCAAGCATCTGGCAGACCCGTCCCAAATGCCTGGGAGTATTATGTTTTGAACTCAAAACTAGAAACAAAGCTCGGATGGATTTCCCTACAAATAGATCTCCCATCTGCACTTTTCCAGGCTATAATTTGGCTCTTAGTTGTCAGAGGTACTAACCTCAACTGACAAAGTGGGGGCATTTGGATGTTTTTCTGGTTCATCATTAGCTGACTGTTATTGTCATACACTTCCTTTGGCTGATATAAGACAGAGTCACCTCTAGAAGTCATGGTGACCTCTACTGATTATGCTACCCTCATCTGCCCAAAGATACTGTTGCCTAAATGTCACTTAAGCTGTTTTCCTAGTCTTGGGAATGGGAAGTACTAGGTCATAGGCATTCATGCTGTCTTCCCTTGAAACATGCATTGGTAAAGTGGCTAGAGATGAGAGAAGGAAGGTTGCTGGGGTATAGGCTGTGGCCAAAAAACAACTAATTGGCCGATATGGTAATTGACCTCATGTCCTTGGCCTCATCAACTCCATACTCTGAATTCTGAGCCAGACGACCCAGCACACCTTCAAAAAGAATTAAGAAACTCTTAATCCTTCAAAAATGCAGCAGGTCATTCCTACAGTGTGTGGTGTTTTTGTCATCAGGGATAATTAATACACAACACTGCCATGCCAAGGCAGACTCAGTCAATGATCCATTCCACAAAAATCCAGGAATGTCAAATTGAAAGATTATCTAATCCAAGACCCTTATTTTACAGATGGGGAACTGAAGCCCAGGGAGAGAAAATAGCTTGTCCAAGTTATACATCTAGTTAATGGCAGCACCAAGACAAGATCCCAACTTTCTTAGTTCATAGTTCAATATGTCCACTTTACTGCATTTCAGTACAGTGAATCTTTATTCTCAGAGGACAGACAGTGATTTAGAAACACATAATAAGTTTAACTATGCCCTGGAGGAGAAAAAGTATTACATAAGTCGGCCAGGAGCCCATGTAGGCAGACTGCCTCAAGGATTCTGAGGAAGTTTGTATTTCAGTGTCCTGTAGCTCATATGAGTTGCATGACATTTGGTGGCAAAATTTCCAGGCTAACTGAAAGCCTAAGGTCTTTTTTTACAAGCAGGAGCAGTAAACTAGAGAAGGAAAGGGGTAATTATGAGTTGCTAAAAGCAGAATATAGCCAGTCACGTAACTTTCCCCAGGAGTAGCCTAGGCCATCAGCATCATTGTCCTCCTGTAGGCTAATCAGCTAAACAAAAACATGTGTTAACTGTTTCAGTTGCTATAAAAAAAAAAAAAAAGTAGCAGTCCTGTAAGCGTATATATTTATTATTTTTTTTTTCTTTTTAAGCTCCCCTGGTCTTTTGTCAAAGGCTAATGATGATAGACCACATATGATGATAGACCATCTTCATTTCCTGCAGATTAAGACTGATTCAGACAATAGAAAAAAATACATTTCTTTTTTTAATGGTTACTACGTCTTTTCTCCTTTAAAGTCATTTTTGCTCCTTTTTGGTATATACCAAGATTAGTTGTCCAATAATATCCCACTATTCTCTAGCTGCTTGAAGGCTCCCATTGCAAAAAAGACAGAAGGTGGAGAAGCAGTATAATGCGTATGTAAGTTTTATATAAGTTCTATGAGGAACAGAATTTTTGTCAATTTTGTTCAGTGTTCTAGCATCTTGATCAGTGCTTCACTTTCACACACAGTAAGTGCTCAATATTATTTGTTAAACAAATGGAATCAATTGAAAAGATGAAAGAGTAATGGGATTAGATACGTGTTGTGGCCCTGTCAAGGGGTGTTTGACAGGCAAAATACATGCCACCTTGCTAAAAGCTACAAGTTTATAGAGGAGAGTAATGGAAGAAAAGGGCAGGAAAGAAAGTGGGATGAGATCATGGAGGGCCTTGAGGGCCATGCCAGAGTGTAAAAGTTTTCTTGTATCCAGATGGAAGCTATTGCAGCCTCTTCATCCAGGCATCCATATTATTAAAGCTCTATTTGGGAAAGATTTTCTGGTGGTAATGCAGGATGTATGGTAAGGAGAAATATAAAGGGTAAGAGAAACTGCAGAATCATAAATTTTTAGAGTTAGAAGAGAGTTCAGGGTTATCTAGTCCAGCCTCCCAACCAGTGTTAGAATCATATTTATCACCTCTCTGACCAAAACAGGATTAGCTTTTCTAGAAAATAAGTCCCAGGAGCTCAAGAGAATTTTCTTTCTTCTTCACTGGTGAATATTCACAGCCTAACACAGAACTTGGTAAATGATAAGCACACAATAAATATCTATTGCATGAATAAACAAACGAATGAATCTAATAAGTGTTTACATAATTGCAGTGACAGTGTGTTCACTAGTTCAAAATTATTCTACTGGAAAGTATCTCTGATTGTTAAAAAATCAATCTACATTACTTAGCAAAAGCCTCTCTTCCCAGTAACTTATACCTAATGATTTTACTTCTGTTCTACTAAAGCGATGTAAATATAGTATCAATTGCCATAATTTTTGAAGCTGTAGAATATATCGAGTCTTGAAGTCTTTCGAGGTTTGAAAAAGGGTATCAGTAAGAAGGGAGGCAAGAGATGTTAAAGGATTTAAAGCCTTATGAAGGCAAGAAATCTGTTAAAATTTATATCACCAATGCCTAGCACAGAGTCTGGCACATAGTAGAGGCTCAATAAATATTTAAGTAGTTATTTATTGAGCAACTAAGTAGAAGGGGGGTCTGAGAAAAGGGTAAGTCAGGGAATCACTCCAAGGTTTTAAGCTTTGATGAATGGAAGTACCATTGCCAAAAAACAGGAAAGTCATGAAGAAGAAGCTAGTTGGAGACATGGGAAGAGAGATAAGTCCCACTCTCTGAAATGTTGATTTGTTATGATAGCAAGATCTCTCTAGCTCACAGTAGTTGTAAAAAAATGACACTTAACATTCTTTTATTTATTTATTTTTGTTTTTGCTTAGAATATACACAGCAAAACATATACCAATTCAACTGTTTCTATATGTACCATTTAGTGACAGTGACATTGATTACATTCTTTGAGTTGTGTGCTCATTCTATCCTTCCTTTTCTGAGTTGCCCCCCACCCATTCTTTGCAACAAAGAGATTTGCTGAGTCTATGTCAGGCAAGATATAGCAGATTGGGGTGCGTCTAACCACTTGGGTAATAATCAAACTATGAAGATAAATGTGTAATTCAAAGCAGAGAATTATTAGAATTGAGATGGAACACTTCAACTGTAGGTAAAAAAATAGAGAGAAGAGGAAACAACACAAAAGACAAAGAAAGAGGAATAACAGAAGTAAAAAGAAAACTCAAGATAGTGTTGGGTCATTGGGACTGTCTTAGTTATCTAGTGCTGATATAACAGAAATACCACAAGTGGGTAGCTTTAGCAAACAGAAATTTATTTTCTCACAGTTTAGGAGGCTAGAAGTCCAAATTAAGGGTGCCAGCTGTAGAGAAAGGCTTTCCTCTCTCTGTCTCCTCTGGAGGAATTTCTTTGTCTCTTTTGAGTTTCTGCTTCTAAGCAATCTTCATGTGGCTTGGCATCTCTGTTCCCCTGTGTCTCTGCATCTCTTGCTTGCTTGTTTAATATCTTTTATATCTCAAAAGAGATTGATTCAAGACACACCCTACATTAATCCTGCCTCATTAATATAACAAAAACAACCCATTCCGAAATGGGATTATAACTGCAGGCTTCCAAAAAACAAACCAAACCCATTGCCGTCCAGTCAATTCCAACTCATAGCAAGAGGTTAGGATTTACATTTTTGGGTGACACAGTTCAATACATAACAGAGACCAAGGCAGAAAGTGATGTCAAGTAAATTTTCTAGAACAGGTAATTTCTCTTTATGACTGAATAATGTTCCACTCTATGGATATACCACATATTGTTTATCCATTCATTTGTTGAGGGACATCTGGATTGTTCCCACTTTTGGCTATTTTGAATAGTACTGCAATGAGCATTGGTGTATATGTGCCTGTTTTCATCTTTTCTTCCAAGTCTCTTTGGTATATACCTAAGAATGGGATTACTGGGTCATATGGTACTTCTGAAAGGAGCCCTGGTTGTACAGTGGTTAAGCACTCAACTGCTAACTGAAAGGTCAGTGGCTGCTCTGTGGGAGAAAGATGTGGCAGTCTGCTTCCATAAAGATTACAGCCTAGGAAAACTTATGGGCTCTGTCCTATAGGGTGGCTATGAGTTGGAATCAACTTGAATGCAACAGGGATTATGGTAATTCTTCTGATACATGTTATAACATTGATGGACCTTGAAAACCTTATGATAAGTGGTGTCAGTCAATCACAAAAGGTCAAATACTGTATGATCCCCATTACATGAAATATCTAGAATAGGCCAATGCATAGAAATCAAAGTTTATTAGTGGTTACCAGAGGCAGAAGGGAGGGGGGAAGAGGAAGCATGGTTTAGGAAACATTGGGTTTCTATTTATGGAGATGGATAATTTTGTAATAGATATTGGTCATGGTTGCACAACATTATTGATGTAAGTGAAACACACTAAAAATGTTGAATTGGAAAATGCTGTGTTGTATATTTTTACCACATAAAAAAAGGACAGGTGCAAAAGCACTAAATAGATGCTATTGGATTGGAATAAAAGGTCATTAACCTCCAGAAATGTCGCTGGGACACAGTATAGCATAATGGTAAAGAACATCGCTTCTGGAGCCAAATTGCCTGGGTGTGACATTGGACAAGTTCCTTGACCTCTTAATGGCTGTTTTTCATTTGTAAGATGGGAGAGGTAATATTAAATAGTACCTACTCCATTTTTTTTTTTTTACTCCATGGAGCTGTTGTGAGGATTAAATGAGTTAAGGCATGTGTATGTAAAATACTCAGTAAGCAGATTACTACGTGGAGAATGAGAAAATGGGGGCAATGATTATTTCAACTGTGCAATAATGAAGGGAACTAGCAAGAGAGGAAAGGGAAACAAGAAAAGTGGAACCTTTTCAGGATGTGTCCTCTGAATATGCTCAAAGGACAGAGGCTAAGAAGACTGTGTTAAAGGGAAGGGTGGAAAAAATAAGGGATAATATTGAAGATGCACCAAAACAGATTCCACTGAAGAGGAGGAATAGAGATAAGAATGGAAAGACAAAATGCAAAAATGTGATTAGCAAAAAAGTTTTTTTTTATTGAAAGGTAAATCAATGAAGAAACTTAAAAGAAATGGACTCAGTCTTCCCTGAAAAACAGTCAATTATCAAAGATCAGGGGCTAGATCTGGGTGTCCAGGGGATTACAATGAGTAGACAGCCACAGTAAAGCAGGTATACACTAGAAAAACAAAGGCCCTTACTATGATCTCCATTTTACAATGATTCGGCACCTACCCACTCACTTTATGGGTTAAGTGAGGCTTAGGGCTTGCATGCCTAGAAAGAAGGGTTATCCAGATGTTGGGAATAGAGATAAAAAGATGCTCTTTTGTTTCTCTGTATAGTAATTCATTGTATGTATTAAAGAGAATCCCATGCCAGTCCAAGAAGATTCAACTAGAAACTATGGCTCAGGCAGAAAGGAACACATGGCACATTTTCTAAGTGAAATGCATATGTGTTAATTACGCTTTTCAGATTGGCGCCAGCGTGGGCAATTCGTGGAGGTGCACTTCAGAGGATATTTCAAAACTTCAGTGTTTGAAAGGAATCTACATGTTTGTTTGGTTTTGTTTTTAATATTTAATTCCTGATTGGTAGTTGATTGTTTCTATTCTTCCTTTTGTAAATTTTTTCCCTACCTGAATTACCTCCTTCCACTTAACCCTAGACAAAAAGGCACTAGAAATGCATTTTAGGGCAACAATTTTGTGGAAACCAATATTATGATATGCTTTGGTGAGTAAGGGAATACACTGCAAATGTTTCTTCCAGGACAGTATTGTTTTTGGTCTACACCAACAAGCAATGGCAGGAGTGGGATTACAGTTTGTGCACACACAAGTCCTCTCCATTTTATAAAGGGCAGAATCAGTGGCTCATCGTGCCCACATTTTAATCTGACCTGATGAAAATAATCTCTCTAGCCAATGTCACTGCCCTGTTCAAAAACCTTCAAAGGCTGGAGGCAGAGCAAGATGGTAGTGTAATCAGTCATATGCTTCCATTCTCTGTACAAAAATCCAGAAGAGAACAAGCAAATACTGATGAAATCCATAATTCCTGAACTCTGGACGTCAATTAAAGTACTGGAGGACCAAAGTTAACACTAAATCAAGTAAAAGATATACAGAGAGTGAGAGAGTGGAGGTTCACCACACATGTTAATCCCAACCAGCTCCCCAGCTCAGCATGGACAACTGGTATGGCTGCAGCCAGTGCCCTATGCAGGGAGTCCAAGGTGGGAGCAGCACAGAGAGCACAAAGTGGGTCATACCTAGGACAGAATGGCTCAGTGAGCAAAGCACAGGCTGGAATGCCCATGAGTCCCACAAAAGAGCAATGTGGTGAGTGTAGCATGGGCTGAAGCACATGGACTGTTAGGCCCAGGACAGAGAAACTTGGTGAGCACAGTGCAGGCCAAAATACCTGAGAAATCAGGCCCGAGGCAGCATCTTGGAGAGCATAGTGTGAGCAGGAGTTCCAGAGGGTCCTGGTAAAGAGTAGCATGGTGAGCAGAACACAGGTCTGAGTTCCTGAGCACTTAGGTCTGGGACAGGGATATTTGGTGAGCACAGTGCAGGCCAAAACCTGAGAAGTCAGACCAGGAACAGAGCAGCTCGGTAAGCATAGCATGAGCTGGAGTTTCCCTGAGTCCTGGGAAGAAACATGAGGTGACCGCATTGAGGACATGTGGTGAATCAGCAACAGCTGGTACATCCAGGGTGGGACTCTGAGGCTGGTGCAGCACAGCCAATGTTCATGAGAGGGGAGTCTTGCAGTGCATCTGTGGCAGCTGCAGCTCCTGAGTTGGGGAGGGTTCTAGTTCCAGAGTTGCATGGCTGGTGCTCTTGGATGAGGGGGGGAGATATGTAGTGAGCAATCAGAGGCAGCAGTAATTCCAAATTGTGGAGCGGGGGCAGGGGACAGGTTCTGAAAAGCATAACTGGCATCCCTGGGGGTGGATACTGGTACCAGAGTAATATGGTCAGCATTTCTAATATCTGGTGGGGAGGCAGCCACACCAAGTGCTAGAAGACACAGAGTTTCATACTGAAGTGACATGGCCAACACCCCTACTCAAGGAGCCTGGAGATGAAGCCATGGAGGTGGCACTTCTGGAATGGAATACCAATAGGGAAGGGACAACATCAGCTGCATATAAATGGAAGTCTGGAGTTGAAGCAGAACTACAAACTTCAATATTTTAATAACAGTAATGAAAAGGAAGAAGAATAAACCCTAGAGAAGTGGAAGATTCTAATCCCCAGAGTTACCAGAGTAAAATAGCTTAATGTCCCAATCACTACAGACAATCACAAAGCATATAAAGAGGCAGGAAAGGATGATCCATGAAAAACATCAAAATAAGAGGACAGACACTGTCCCTGAAGAAGGACAGATAATGGAATTATTAGATAAAGACTTTAAAGCAACAGTATTAAAAAAAAAATTAAGCATGCTCAAAGAGTTAAAGCAAAACATTTTTCAAAATCCAACACCCTTCCATGATAAAAACACTCAACAAGCTAGGAATAGAACAGAAAATCTTCAATATGATAAAAAAAAACATTTATGAAAAAGTCACAGCTAACTCAATGGAGAAAGATTAAAAGCTTTCCCCTTAAGATTAGGACCAATACAAGGGTTCCCACCCTCGTCACTGCTATTCAATATTTTACTGGAAGTTCTAGCCAGAGTAATTAGGCAATAAAAAGAACTGAAATGTATCCAAATCATGAAGGAAGAAGTAAAACTTCTCTCTTTTGCAGATGATATGATCCATGTTCACACACCTAATCTCTTTAGCAAATGGTTGTCCAGCCACACCCTTGATGTCCTCTTCAAAGCATGCTTTCTCAATTTTTACAATATGGATATACTGAGGCCTTTCCAAATCTTCAAGTTATGGTTCCTTTTTGCACAGTTTATTCCTCGATTCACATCTTCTTGCATTTTACTATACACAGCAAGGGGAAGCCAAATTGCATCTTCAAGATTTTGCTTCCAAATCTCCTCATCTAAGCATCCAAGTTCATTGCTTACATATTCTACTCCCCAGAAACACTCAAACATAATTCCAACAAGTTCTTTGCCACTTTTTAACAAGGATTTCCCTCCCTCCAGTGTCCAGTAAAGTGTTCCTCATGTCCTTTTAAGGCTTTACCAGAAGAACGTTTAACATCCATATTTCTAGCAGCATTTTGTTTTTGATGATAGAAGCTTTCATTGCAGCTCTCCTTGCTTCTTTATGAGCCCTCATGAGAATCTCCTTTAATGTTTTAATTCTACCAACAGTCTTTTCAAGGCAATCTAGGCTTTACTATCAAGCACTTCAAAATTCTTCCAGCCTCTACTCAATTTCCAATTCCAAAGCCACTTCTGCATTTTTAGGTATTTGTTACAGTGGCATCCCACTTTTTGGTACCAAAATCTGTATTTGTTTCCCAGGGCTTGCCATAACAAAGTACCACAAGTTGGGTGGCTTTAAAGAACACCAGTTTATTTTCTCACAATTCTGGAGGCTAGTAGTCCAAATTCAGGGTGTTGACAGAGCCATATTCTCTCTAAAGGCCCTAGGGGATTATCCTTTCTCATCTCTCCCCACTTCTGATAGCCCCAGGTGTCCCTTGAACTGCAGCTGCAGAATAAATCTGTCATCAAATAGCTGTCTTCCCTCTCTGTATTCTCCTCTTTCATAGGACACCATTCAGATTGGATTAAGACTCACACTATTCTGGTATGACTTTGTGTGAACTTAACTTATAACATCTTCAGAGATCCTATTTCCAAACAAGGCCATGTTGACAGGTACCAGGGGTTAGGTCTGCAATATATCTCTTTGGAGAACATGATACAATCCACAATACAAACGAAGTATATAAAACTGATATAGTCTCTGGACGAAGCTGAGGAGAAGGGCCTTGAACCTTATCTACTACCTCCTTCCCCCCTTATCACTGATTTACGTAACATCTCCCAAGGTATTTCTGCAGAATCTCCAGAACTCATCTGAACATGATCTGAGAAACAGTGGCTTGATTCATGATAATTGTTTTACACACAGATCCAACTTTGTAAATCCCACTGCATGTTTCTTGAGGGGTGCTCAAATGCCCTGTGATCAAAAATCAATCTCAAAAAAAGCAATTTCTCCCTTAGTGCTCCTCCTCATTGCCTAATATTCTCACGTTTAATGTATCTCCAAGAAACCCCTGTTAAAACACAAATATTATTATAAGTTCCTTTAGCAAATTAACTGTGCTTGTTACCTCAATTAATGATACCCCCATTCACCCATTTGTGAATCCAGAAACGTGGCAGTTATTCTTGACTCATCTTTCTCCATAGCCCCCTATATCCAACTCCTCACCAAGTTTTGATTCTACCTCCCACATACCTCACAAATCTGTGTGTGTCTCTCCTTACCCACATCACCCTAGTTTAGATACCACAATCCCTTGCCAACTTTACGCAATAGTGGCTTTCTTTTTGTATCCACTCTTTATCCAATCCATTCTATACAATTTGTTTATTGTGCTTTAGGTGAAAGTTTACAGCTCAAGTTAATTTCTCATTCAAAAATTTATACACATATTGTTTTGTGACATTGGTTGTAATCCCACAATGCGACAGCACGTTCCCCCTTTCCACCCCAGGTTCCCTGTGTCCATTTGTCCATTCTTGTTCATTCCTGCCTTCTCACCCTGCTTTTGGACAGGAGCTACCCTTGGTCTCATATATTTGATTGAACTAAGCAGCATGTTCCTCACGTGTATTATTTTTTGTTTTATAGGCCTTTCTAATCTTTGTCTGAAAAGTGGGCTTCAGGAAGTGTTTCAGCTCTGGGTTAACAAAGCTTCCAGGTGCCATAGTTTCAGGGGTTCCTCCAGTCTCTGTTAGTTCATTAAGTCTGGTCTTTTTATGTAAATTTGAGTTCTGTTCTACATTTTCTCTTGCTGTCTGGGACTCTGTTGTGTTCCCCATCAGGGCGGTCATTGGTGGTAGATGGGCACCAACTAGTTCTTCTAGTCTCAGGCTGGTGGAGTCTCTAGCTCATTTGGTCCTTTAGTTAGTCCTTTGGACCAGTATTTTCCTTGTGCCTTTGGTTTTCTTCATTCTCCTTTGCTCCAGGTGGGATGGGACCAGTAGATTCATCTTAGATAGCTGCACACAAGCTTTTAAGACCCCAGAACCTACTCACCAAAGTGTGATGTAGAACATTTTCTTCATAAACTGTGTTATGCCAGTTGACCTAGACATTCCCTGAAACTACGGTCCCTAGGCCCCAGCCCCAGTTACTCAGTCCCTCAAAGTGTTAGGATGTGTCTAGGAAATTCTTCGTTTTTGCTTTGGTCCAGAGGTACTGACTTTCCCTGTATTGTGTGTTACCCTTCCCTTCACCGAAGTTGACACTTGTCTATTATCTAGTTAGTGATTTCCCCTCCTGGTCCTCCCCCCACCTTCATAACCATCAAAGAATGAATTTTTTCTATGTGTAACCGTTTTCTTGAGTTATTATAATAGTGTTCTCATACAATATTTGTCCTTTTGTGACTTATTTCACTCAGCATAATGCCCCCTGGATTCATCCATGTTGTGAGATGTTTTGTGGATTCTTCATTGCTCTTTATCTTTGCATAGTATTCCATTGTATATTTGTATCGAAATTTGTTTATGCACTCATCTCTTGATGGGCATTTAGGTTGTTTCCATCTTTTTGCTGTTGTGAATAGTGCTGCAAAGAACATGGGTGTGCGTGTGTCTATTCGTGTGATGGCTCTTTTTTCTCTAAGGTATATTCCTAGGAGTGGGATTGCTGGATGGTATGGTATTTGTATTTCTACCCTTTTAAAGAAGCGCCATATCATTTTATAAAGTGGTTGTACCATTTTATATTCTCACCAGCAGTGCATAAGCGTTATAATTTCCCCACACCTTCTCCAACATTTGTTATTTTGTGTTTTTTAGATTAGTGCCAGCATTGTCGGGATGAGATGCTGTCTCATGTAGTTTTGATTTATATTTTTCTAATGGCTAATGATCTTGAGCATCTCCTCATGTGTCTGTTAGTTGTCTGAATGTCTTTTTTTGGTGAAGTGTCTGTTCATATCCTTTGCCCATTTTTTAATTGGATTATTTGTATTTTTCTTGTTCAGGTGTTACAGTATCTTGCAGATTTTAGAGATTAGACACTTATTGGATATGTTGTAGTCAATTTTTTCCCAGTCTGTAGGCTCTCTTTTTACTCTTTTGGTGAAGTCTTTTGATTTGCATAAGTGTTTGATGGGTTGATTTTTAGGAGCTCACAGTTATATAGTTTCTCTTCTAGTGTTTGTGCATTGCTAGTTATGGTTTTTATACTATTTATACCATGTATTAGGGTCCATAGCATTTACCCCATTTTTTCATCCATGATCTTTATCATTCTAAATTTATATTTAGGTCTTTATTTTGAGTTAGTTTTTGTGTGTGGTATGAGGTATGGGTCCTGTTTTTTCATTTTGTTTGTGTTTTTACAGATGGATATCCAGTTAGGACAGCACCATTTATTAAAGAGAAAGTCTTTTCCCCCTTTAACGGGTTTTGGGCCTTTGATGGATATCAGCTGCTCATAGGTGGGTGGATTTACATCTGGGTTCTCAATTCTTTTCCTTTGATCTGTGTGTCTGTTGTTGTACCAGTACCAGTGCCAGGCTGTTTTGCCTACCACATCAGTATAATAGATTCTAAAATGAGGTAGGTGTGAGGCCTCCCACTTTGTTCTTCTTCTTCATTGATGTTTTACTTATATGGAGCTTCTTCCCTTTCCACATAAAGTTGGTGATTTTTTTCTCCATCTTGTTAAAAAATTTGGATCAGAATTGCATTGTATCTGTAGATCGCTTTGGGTAGAATTAACATTTTCACGAGGCTGAGTCTTCAATCCATGAGCATGGTATATTTTCCCATTTATGTAGGTTTCTTTTGGTTTCTTGCAGCAGTGTTTTGTAGTTTTCTTTGTATAGATCTTTTATGTCCCTGGTTAGATTTATTCCTAAGTACTTTATCTTCTTGGGGGCTATTATAAATGGTATTGATTTGGTGATTTCTTTTTCAAAGTTCTCTTTGTGTACAGGAATCCTACCTATTTTTGTATGTTAATCTTGTATCCTGATACTCTGCTGAAAACTTTTATTAGTCTCAGTGGCTTTCTTGTGGATTCTTTGGAGTTTTCTGTGTATAAGATTATATCATCTGAGAATAGGGATAATTTTACTTCTTCCTTACCAATTTGAATACCTTTTTATTTTCCCTTGCCTTATTGCTCTGCTTAGGACCTCCAGCATGATGTTGAATAAGAGTGGTGATATAGGGCACTCTTGTCAGGTTCCCGTTCTCAAGGGGAATGCTTTCAGTCTCTCCTCATTGAGAATGACGTTGGCTGTTGACTTTGTATTAATGTCCTTTATTATGTCAAGGAATTTCCCTTCTATTCCTATTTTGCTGAGAGTTTTTGTCAGGAATGGCTGTTGGACTTTGTCAAATGTCTTTTCTGCATCGATTGATAAGATCATATGATTCTTTTGTTTTATTTATGTTGTGGGTTATGTTGTTTGATTTTCTAATGTTGAACCACCTCTGCATACATGGTATGAATCCCAGTTGGTCATGATATATTATTTTTTTGAAATGCTGTTGAATTATATTGGCTAGAATTTTGTTGAGGATTTTTGTGCCTATGTTTATGAGGGATATTGTTTCAATTTTTTTTTTTTTTGTTGTGTCTTTGCCTGGCTTTGGTATCAGGGTTATGCTGGCTTCACAGAACGAGTTCAGGAGCATTCCTTCCTTTTCTATGCTCCAAAAGAGCTTTAGCAGTACTGGCGTTAACTCTTCTCTGAAAGTTTGGTAGAATTCTCCCGTGAAGCCATCTGGGACAGGGCTTTTTGTTTGTTGTTGGGAATATTTTATTAAATCTTCAGTCTCTTCTTTTGTCGTCGATTTATTTAGTTTTTCTACCTCAGTTTGTACAGATTAAGTAGATAGTATGTTTCTAGAAATTTGTCCATTTTCTCTAGATTTTCAAATTTATTGGAGTACAGTCTTTCATAGTATTCTGTTATGCTCTGTTTGTTTCAGTCAGGTCAGTTGTGATATCACCCATCTCATTTCTTATTCCAGTTATTTGCTTCCTCTTCTGTTTTTCTCTTATCAGTTAGGCCAATGTTTGTTAATTTTGTTGAACTTTTCAAAGAACCAACTTTTGGTCTTATTGACACTTTCAATTGTTTTTCTAATCTCTATTTCATCTCTAATCTTAATTATTTCCTTTCTTCTTGTGCCTGTGGGATTCTTTTGCTGCTCTTTTCCTATTTGTCCAAGTTGTAGGGCTAATGTTTTGATTTTGACCCTTTCTTCTTTTTGGATGTGTGCATTTATTGCTAAAAAATGGCCTCTAAGCACTGCTTTTGCTGTGACCCAAAGATTTTGGTAAGATGTGTTTTCAGTCTTATTTGAGTCTATGAATTTCTTTATTCCATCCTTGATTTCTTCTATAACCCAGTAGTTTTTAAACAAGGTGTTGCTCAGTTTCCATGTTTTTGATTTTTTTTTTCCTTGTTGTTTCTTTTACTGAATTCTACTTTTATGGCATTATGGTCAGAAAAGATGCTTTGCAATATTTTGATGTTTTGGATTCTGTTAAGGCTTGCTTTGTGGCCTAAAATGTAGTCTATTCAACAGAATGTTCCATGTGCTTTGGAAAATAAGGTATACTTTACTGCTGTTGGGTAGAGTGTTTCATATATGTCTGTGAGGTCAAGTTGATTGATTATGGCATTTAGATCTTCCATATCTTTATTGAGTTTTGTCATGGATTGAACTGTGTCCCCAAAAAGTATCTATCAACTTGGCTAGGTCATTATTCCCTTCTATGATTGTCTACCATTTTATATTCTGATGTGATTTCCCTATGTGTTGCAAATCCTATCACTATGATGAAATAAGATGGATTAGTGGCAGTTATATTGATGAGGTCTACAAGGTTAGGTAGTGTTTTAAGTCAACCTCTTTTGAGATATAAAAGAGAGAAGCGAGCAGAGAGACATGGGAAACTCATACCACCAAGAAAGCAGTGCCGGGAGCAGAGCACATCCTATGGACTTGAGGTTCCTGAGCTGAGGTGCTCCCAGACCAAGAGAAAACTGATGACAAGGACCTTCCTCCAGAGCCAACAGAGAGAAAAAGCCTTTCCCTGGAGCTGGTACCTGAATTTGGGCTTTTAGCCTACTGGACTGTGAGAGAATACATTTCTCTTTGTTAAAGCCATCCACTTGTGGTATTTCTGTTATAGCGCCCTAGATGACCAAGACAAATTTCTTTCTAGATGTTCTGTCCTTCACCAAAAGTGGTGGGTTGAAGTCTCCTACTCTTATTGTGGAACTGTCTATGTCCCTTTTCATTGCTATTAGAGTTTGTTTTATTTTGGAGTCCTGTCATTGGGCATGTATATATTTATTATGATTTTGTCCTCCTGCTGGACATTATATAGTGTCCTTCCTTGTCCTTTATGGTGGATTTTGTTTTATAGTCTATTTTGTCAGAGAGTAAAATTGCTACTCCTGCTCTTTTTTGGTTGTTTGGTTGATATATATATATATGTATATTCATCCTTTGATTTTTAGTTGTTTATGTCTTTGTGTCTATGGTGTGTTTTTGTAGACATCGCATAGATGGATCGTGTTTTGTTGTTTTTTTTTTACCATTTTGCCACTCTCTGTCTCTTTACCAATGCATTTAGCCCATTTATGTTTGGTGTAACTATTGATAGGTATGAATTTATTGCTGTTATGTTGATGTTTGTGTGTGTGTGTGGTGTTGACAGTTTCTTTGTTGTGTATAACTTTCTGTGCTTAAAAAAAAATAAAATTAGTTCTTTTTAAACCCACCGCACTTATGTATTTTATATTCATCTTTTTCATTATTGTTGATTTTGTGTTTGCTAAGTTTTTATATTTTTCTTCTTTTTTATTTTGATGGGTAGGTTTGTTAGCTTTCTTTGTGGCTACCCTGGAATTTACCTTGATATTTCTAATTTTAAACTGATTTTTTATTTCTTTATATCGCCTTAACTTCCTCTCCATACGGAAGTTCTATGACTACACTGTTTATTCCCTCTGTTTTCACATGGCAATTGTTTACATATTGATGCCACTGGGTCCCTATTTTCAGTCTTTTAGCTTTAATTTGTTTTTGTGAATTCCCTATCTGGGTTGATAACTGGTTTATCTATCTTGTGTTAGTCTTGGATTGTCTGATGTTGCTGGTTCTATTACTGGAGGACTCCCTTTAATATTTCTTGTAATTTTGATTTGGTTTTCACAATTTCCCTTAACTTCTGTGTATCTGGAAAAGTCCTAATTTTGCCATTGTATTTGAGAGACAATTTTGCTGGATATATAATTCTTGGCTGGCATTTTTTTTTTCCTTCAAGACTTTATGCATGTCATCCCATTGCCTTCTTGCCTGCAAGGGTTCTGCTGAGTAGTCAGAACTTAGTCTTATTGATTCTCCTTTGTAGGTGACTTTTCGTTTATCCCTAGCCAGTCTCAAGATTCCATCTTTGTCTTTAGTTTTGACAAATTTGATTGTGGTATGTCTTGGTACTTTCTTTTGGGGTCTACCCTATATGGGGTTTGTTGAGCAACTTGGATAGATATCTTCTTGTCTTTCATGATATTAAGGAAGATTTCTGCCAGCAAATCTTCAACAATTCCCTTTGTGTGTGTGTGTGTGTTTTTTTATCTCCCCCTCTTCTGGTACTTCAATCACTTGTAGGTTTTTCCTCTTGATAATATCCCACACAACTCTTAGGCTTTCTTTCTTTTTTTTTAATTATTTTTTTTGATTCTTCCTCAAATGGATTGTTGTCAAGGGATTTATCTTCAGTGTCACTAATTCTGACTCCCATTGTCTCAATTCTGCTCCTATAACCTTCTATTGAGTTGCCTAATTCTGAAATTTTATTCTTAGTCTTTTGGATTTCTAGTTGCTGTCTCTGTATGGGAAACCCTGGTGGCGTAATGGTTAAGTGCTACAGCTGCTAACCAAAGGTTTGGCAGTTTGAATCCACCAGGCACTCCTTGGAAACTCTATGGGGCAGTTCTACTCTGTCCTATAGGGTCGCTATGAGTTGGAATCTACTCGGCAGTGCTGGGTTTGGTTTGGTTTTAGGTCTCTTTATGGTTCCTAGCATCCTGTTTATTCTGTCTTTTTTTTTTCTTGTATTGTTTTCCTGAATTCTTCTATTGCTTTGTCTATGTGTTCCTTAGCATCTTCTGAGTTTTTGCCTAATCTCCTTCCTGATCTCTTGAAGTGCTCTGTATATTAGTCTTTTGAATTTTTTCAATATTTCCATTACCTTATTTTCCTCCAGAAGTTTTTCTGGTTCTTTATTTTGGTCGCTTGCTGGAACCATCTTGACCTGCTTCTTTGTGTGATTTGATATTGGCTGTTTGTTCTGAGGCATCAATAAGTTATATTTATGTTTGTTTACTGCATCCTGACTTTTTGCTTTGTTTTGGTATTACTTCCTCATTCGTTGGTTTCTTTGAAGCTCTCATGTCCTGTCTCCAGGTGGTGAGAGCAGCTACTACGTTTGTGAGCTCAGGAGTCCGTTCGCTTTTCTTGTGGGGGTACAGTTAGTCAAGGCACAGGTGTACAGGTCATCAGTTACTGAGTGTATGGTGCAGACTCTCACCTACAGTCTTAGGTGGGCAGGGCTGTGTTGGCATCTTCAGAGCAGGTACAGGTGTCTGGCTGTAGTGGGGGGCTATGTGTGAGGCAAGACAGGGCCTGATGGCTCCCTCCGGACACCTGGATGGAGGGCTGGTCCCTGTCCCCTAGATCCTGTAGTGGGGGGTATTGCAGCCAATCCTTGGGCAACCAGTGCTGTTGGCTTGAGAAACTGGGAGGCTCCACTAATTCTTAGGCCTCTGTTGTGGGTGGCTAGATGGAGTGGGCAGTACTGCCAGCCCTCAGGCCCCTGATGTGGGTGGGGGAGGCCCCTGTTTAGGGGGTGGGATAGTGTCTAATGTCACAAATCTGTAGCTCTCCCTTGAGTGCTGCAGGTGAAAATGGGCTTCAGGTGTATGCCCTACTGCTTCATGCTAATGAGGGCATGCAGTATTGAATTGGCCCTCAAGGGTCTGCGCAGGGGTGAATGGTGCTGCAAGTCCATGGACCCCTTGTGCCCATGGCTGGGCAAAGAGGCAGGGCCTCCCAACCAGCCCTGAGTTACAGGCTTAGGGGTTATGATGTCATTGAATGCCATGGGACTGGTATCAGAGTGGAGGACACTGAGTTCCTGGCTTAGGGGGCATGGCATTTTTTAATGCCTTAAGACTGCTATGGTACCAGAGGGCCCTGAGTTCCTGGCTTAAGGCATGTGGCATTTTTGAATATCACAAGACTAATGTCAGAGGGAAGTGGGGTGGGGGGTAAGTGAGGTGAAGGAAGCACTTCTCCTCTGTGAGGTTTTGGGGGGAGGGGTTATTTTGCTCCCTCACAGTAGGTTAGAGGAGCCCTGGTGGTGCAGTGCGAAGAGCTACAGTGAGCTGCAGATGCTAACCAAAAGGACAGCTGTTTGAATCCAACAACTGCTTCTCGGAAACCCTATGAGGCAGTTCTACTTTGTCCTATAGGGTCACTATGAGTCAGAATTGACTCAACAGCAATGTTTTGTTTTGTTTTGTTTTGTTTTGTTTTTTTGGTAGTTTAGAAACTTGCACTTAACTTTTGCAGGTGTGGTGTCACTCCTGTTTGGTTCTTCAGGTGTGTGCGGATTCATTGCTGCTTGACTGCACCCAGTATGGTGGGTCTTGTCTTTGGATGCTGCTGCTTGCCTTAGCCCGTGTGTGCTGCACAGGCTCAGCTAGCAGGGCACTTGCAGTCTCACGAGTGGAACTTCTCTGCTGCTTTTGAATTGTCTCTCCTTCCACTTACTGCTCAGTCCAGTTTTTCAGCTTTGTCTTTGATGATTGGGGTCCCTAGAT
Source organism: Elephas maximus indicus (assembly GCF_024166365.1). NCBI lineage: Eukaryota > Metazoa > Chordata > Mammalia > Proboscidea > Elephantidae > Elephas > Elephas maximus. The sequence goes on from NC_064846.1 coordinate 88,649,033, forward strand.
TGTCGTATATAATCGATTCACTTGCTTTTTCAGGTTTTTTGTTGTAAGAGGGAGCACAGGAAGCATCTGACTATTCTGTCATCTTGGCCCCACGTCCTATGCAATTTATTAGAAGGGGTATTTCTACAACATGAGTCTCATAATATCATTCCTTGTGTTCAAGTGCATCAATGCCTCATTATTGTCATAGATTTCAAACTCCCTAATGTAGCCTACAAAACCCTACATAATCCAGACTCTGGTTCTCAAGCTTCATCACATGACACCCCCCATTTTGTACTCTTTCTCCCAGCCACATGGAACTACTTTTGGTTCCTTGGATGTGCCATCATCTTTTTCTCCTCTCACCTCTGAGCCTCTGATACACTATTTCCTTAGACTAAATACTCTCCCCTTCTTCCCTTCTCTCCCCATCTCTTAGTTCTTTACCTCAGTCAAATACCTACTCTTCCTTCAGACCACAATTTAAACATCAATTCCTCCAGGAAGACTTTACTGATCACACTTTATCCATCATGTCTCACTCTGGTTAGGTGGCCCTCCTACCTTCTCCCATAACACCCATACTTCCTTTCTGACAACACTTAACTACCAGCTTATAATGGACTATTTACATTTTTGCATCCTCTACCTGATTATAAATTCTACAAAAGCAGGAATCATATTTCTATTTTTTTAAAGTTCTAGTCTGAGTGCAAAGCAAGGTGCAAATATGTAGTGCTGGCACATAATAGGTATACAAATATTTGTTGCATGCATGAATAAACTAGCAGGAGTTTGGTCATGATGGAAATCAAAAGGATTAAATTTTAGGCTGATTTACTGGGATGTCCCTTGAAACCATGACTCTAAACATCCAAACTAAGAAGTGAAATCCTATGAGGTGTTTGGTTGTACATAAGCAGACTCAGCAGCTACTCTTTTTGTTGTTGTTGTAAACATATCTATTAAACAACATTTGCCAATTCCACTTTTTTCAGGTGTACAACTTATTGACATAAATTATATTAATTGGCTGTGCAACTCTTACCCTTAATCAATGAAATTTTTCCATCATTGTTCCACCTCCTATTTCACTACATAGTGCCTGAGGGCCTAAAAGCTTGCAAGTGGCCATCCAAGGTACAACAATTGGTCTCTATTTGCCTGAAGCAACAGAGGAAGAAAAAGAGCCAAGAATAAGAGGAGGGAATGGATTGTGTGGCTAATTGTCTCCATGAGCAACTGCCTCCTTTGCCATCATACCAGGAGAACTCGATGGTGCCCTACTACAATTACTGAATGTTTTGATCAAAGATTCTATAGACTAATTCTGATCAAAAAGGGGAAATGCAAAACAATTTCAAATTCTCATGAAATCCAGACTTTCTAAAACCATTGAGGCTGTACGAACCCCCAAAATGATTGTTCTGAGACAGTCTTTAAACCTTAAACCAAAAACATTCCCCAAAGTCTTCTTTAAACCAAACAATAGTTTAGCTTGACTAGTAAAGAATATCTGCCTTGAGCATTGTGATCTTTTAAGATCTATCTATATGTGATCAAAATTACAACAGCAAGTCAAAAGATTAGTTAGGAAACTTAGCGGGCAGTGAGTTTATGTTGATGGAGTAGGAACAATTCCAAAAAGGAGAGTGGGAATGGTTGTACAACTTGATGAATGTACTCAACGTCACTGAATTGTACATGTAGAAACTGTTGTATTGGTGCATGTTCTACCGTGTGGATTCTCAGTGATAACAACAAAAAATAAAATAAATTAAAAATAAAAGACTGGGATTTGATGGAGCAAGTGGAGAATTGGAAGGGGGCAAAGGTCTCAGGTACTACATGAAATGGGATGCTTTGGTTAGCATGAAGCCTTGAGAACTGGTTTCTTCAAAGTAAACTAAACTGTCTCCCTATCTTACTCAAGGTTTTTTCTTTACTTGTGGACTGATAGAACCAAATGGTTAAAAAAAAAAGCCTTCTGATACACTGCTGTCCCAATGGAAGAATTGAACCCACTGCCATCGAGTTGATTCCGACTCATAGTGACCCCATGTGACAGAGTGGAACTGCCGCATAAAGTTTTCTTGGCTGTAATTTTTATGGAAGCAGGTCACCAGGTCTTTCTCCCTTATAGCCACTGAATGAGTTCAAACCACCAACCTTTTGGTTAGCTGCCAAACACTTAACTGTTGTCCTAGCAGAGCTCCTTATAAACTAAATGCAGAGATTTAAATTACTAGGGAGCTTATTTAAAAACAGCTCTTAAAAAATGTGTATTTTTAAAAAAGACTAAAATATAAAAATGGCTTGCCTTTTAGTTGATAAGCTAACTGATATCTTAAGCACAGCCATTAAATTCTATTTTTCCTTCAATGGTAATTTTTTTTTTATTGTACTTTAGATGAAGGTTTACAGAACAAACTAGTTTCTTGTCAAACAGTTATAAACACATTGTTCTATGACGTTGGTTAACAACCCCATGACATGTCAACACTCTCCCTTCTCAACCCTGGGTTCCCTATTATCAGCCCTCCTGTTCCCTCCTACCGTCCAGTCTCTGCCCCAGGGCTAGTGTGCCCTTTTAGTCTTGTTTTGTTCCATGGGCCAGCTCAATCTTTGGCTGAAGGGTGAGCCTCAGGAGTGACCTCATTACTGAACTGAAAGGGTGTCCAGGGGCCATACTCTTAGGGCTTCTCCAGTCTCTGTCAGGCCAGCAAGTCTGGTCTTTCTTTTTGAGTTAGAATTTTGTTCTACATTTTTCTCCAGCTCTGTCTGGGACCATTTATTGTGATCCCTGTCAGAGAAGTCAGGTAGCCGGGCACCATCTCGTTGTTATGGACTCAGTCTGGTGGAGGCCGTGGTAGATGTCGTCCATTAGTCCTTTGGACTAATCTTTCCCTTGTATCTTTAGTTTTCTTCATTCTTCCTTGGTACCAAAGGGGTAAGATCAGTGGAGCATCCTAGATGGCTGCTCACAGGCTTTTAAGACCCCAGATGCTGCTCACCAAAGTAGAATGAAGAACATATTCTTTATAAACTATGTTTTGCCAGTTGAGCTAGATATTCCCCAAGATCATGGTCCCCACAGCCCTCAGCCCAACAATTCAGTCCCTCAGGGAGTTTGGATGTGTCTATGGAGGTATCATGACCTTGCCTTGTACAGGTTCTGCTGGCTTCCCCAGTATTGTGTGCTGTATTACCCTTCACCAAAGTTTCCACTTATCTATTGTCTATTAAGTGTTTTTCCATCCCCACCCCTCCCCTTTCTCATAACCATCAAAGATTTTTTCTTTTTGTATGTAAACCTTTTCATGAACTTTTACAGTTGTGGTCTCATACAATATTTGTCCTTTTGTGATTGGCTTATTTCACTCAGCATAATGTCCTCCAGATTCATCCATGTTATGAGATGCTTCGCAGATTCATCATTGTTCTTTATCATTGCATAATACTCCATTGTATTACCAGAGTTTGGTTATCCATTCATCTGTTGATGGGCATCTAGGTTGTTTCCATCTTTTTGCTATGGTGAACAATGCTGCAACGAACATGGGCGTGCATATGTCTGTCCGTGTGATGACTCTTATTTCTCTAGGACACACTCCTAGGAGTGGGATTGCTGGATCATACGGTATTTCTACTTCTAGCTTTCTAAAGAAGCACCATGTTGTTTTCCAAAATGGTTGTATCATTTTGCATTCCTATCAGCAGGGCATAAAAGTTCCAATCTCGCCACAGCCTCTCCAACATCTGTTATGTCCTGTTTCATTGATTTGTTCCAGTAATGCCAGGGTAGGATGGTATCTCTTTGTGGTTTTGATTTGTATTTCTTTTTTTTTTTTCTAATGGCTACAGATCGAGAGCATTTCCTCATGCATCTTTGGCCACTTGAATGTCTTCCTTGGTGAAGTGTCTGTTCATTTCCTTTGCCCATTTTTAAATTGGATTGTTTATCTTTTTGTTGTAGAGATGTTGGGTTTTCTTGTAGATTTTAGAGATTAGACCATTATCTGATTTGTAATAGCCAAAAATTATTTCCCAGTCTGTAGGTTCTCTTTTGGTGAAGTCTTTTGATTATCATAAATGTTTAATTTTTAGAAGATCCCAGTTATCTAGTTTATTGTCTGGAGCTTGTGTGTTGTTGGTTGTGGTTTGTATCCTGTTAATGCCATGTAGGGCCTCTAGTATTGTTCTTATTTTTTCTTCTATGAACTTCATATTTTTTGGCTTTTATTTAGGTCTTTGGTCCATTTTGAGTTGTTTTTGTATATGATGTGAGGTATGGGTCCTGTTTCATTTTTTTGCAGATGGACATCCAGTTTTGCCAGCACTATTTTTTTTATTTATTAAAAAGACTGTCTTTTCCCCATTTGATGGACTTTGGGCCCTTGTCAAAGATCAGGTGGCCATTGGTGGATGGATTTACATTTAGGTTTTCAATTCTGTTCCATTGATCAATGTATCTGTCATTGTACCAGCACCAGGCTGTTTTGACTACCGTAGCTGTATCAGTTCTGAGGTGAGGTAGTGCAAGTCCTCCTACTTTATTCTTCCTCTTCTATAGTGCTTTACTTATCCGGGGCTTCTTCCCTTCCCATATAAAGTTAATGATAAGTTTTTCCATCTCTTTAAAGAATGTTGTTGGTATTTGGATCAGTATTGCATTGTATTTGTAAATTACTTTGGGTAGAATTGTCATTTTCACAATGTTGAATCTACCTAACCATGAGCATGGTATGTTTTTCCATTTATGTAGATCTCTTTTTGTTTCTTGCAGTACTGTCTTGTAGTTTTCTTTGTATAGGTCTTTTACATCCCTGGTTAGATTTATTCCCAAGTATTTTATTTTTATAGGGGCTATTGACGGCACTGGGTATTATAAACGATATTGTTTTCCTGCTTTCCTTTTCATCATTCTCTTTATTGGTGTATTTTTTTTTTTTTTTTTTTTTTTTAGGAATCCAACAGATTTTTGTATGTTTTTCTTGTATCCTGCTAATCTGCTGAATCTTTCTGTTAGTTCCAGTAGTTTTCTCGTGGAGTCTTTTGGGTTTTTTATGTATAGTATAATATCATGTACAAATAGGGAGAGTTGAACTTCTTTTTTACTAATTTGGATGCCCTTTATTTCTGTTTTTTGCCTTATTGCTCTAACTAGGACTTCCAACACAATGTTAAATAGGAGTGGTGATAAAGGACATCCTTGTCTTGTTCCTGTCCTCAAGGGGAATGTTTTTGGCCTCTCTTCGTTAAGAACGATGTTGGCCGTTGGTTTTGCACATATGCCCTTTATTATATTTAGGAATTTTCCTTCTATACCTATTTTATTCAGAGTTTTTTATCAGAAATGAGTGTTGGACTTTATCTAACGCCTTTTCTGCGTCGATTGAGATGATCATGTGATTCTTTTTTTTTATGTGGTGGATTACATTAATTGTTTTTCTAATGCTGAACCATCCCTGCATACCTGGTATGAATCCTACTTGGTCGTGGTGTATTATTTTTTTGATATGCTGGTGAATTCTATTGGCTAGAATTTTGTTGAGAATTTTTGCATTTATGTTCATGACAGATATTGGTCTGTAAATTTCTTGTGGTGTCTTTGCTGGTTTTTGTATCAGAGTTATGTGGGCTTCATAGAATTAATTTGGAAATTTCTCTTCTTTTTCTATGTTTTGAAATATTTTGAGTAGTACCTATTTAACGTCTTCTCTGAATGTTTGGTAGAATTTTCCAGTAAAGCCATCTGTACCAGGGCATTTTTTTGTTGGGAGTTTTTTTTTACTATTATCTTTTTAAATCTCTTCTCTTTCTATGGGTCTGTTCAGATTTGCAATGTCATTTTCTGTTAGTTTGGGTACATAGTGTGTTTCTAGAAGTTTGTCCCTTTCCTCTAGGTTTTCAAATTTGTTGGAGAATGGTTTTTCCTAATATTCTGTTATGATCCTCTTTATTTCAGTTGGGTCTGTTGTAATGTCCCCCATTTTATTTCTTATTTGGGTTATTTGCATCCTCTCCTGTTTTTCTTTTGTCAAGTAGGCCAGGGGTTTGTCGGTTTTGTTGATCCTTTCAAAGAACCAACTTTGGTTTTGTTGATTCCTTTTATTGTTTTTCTATTCTCTATTTCATTTATTTCTGCTCTGACCTTGATTATTTCCTTTCTTCTGGTGGCTGTGAGCTTCTTTCGCTGATCTCTATTTGTTTGAGTTGTGTAGCTAATGTTTTGATTTTGTCCCTTTCTTCTTTTTTGATGTGTGCATCTATTGCTATAAATTGACCTCTGAGGAGTGCCTTTGCTGTGTCCCAAAGGTTTTGGTATGATATGTTTTCATCCTTGTTTGATTCTAAGAATTTTTTTTCCATCTCTGATTTCTCCTATTACCCTGTGGTTTTATGCAGGGTGTTATTCAGTTTCCATGTAATTGATATTTTACCTTACTCTTTCTGTTGTTAATTTCTACTTTGATTGCACTGTAGCCAGAAAAGATACTTTGTATTATCTAAGTGTTTTTGGATTTTATTGAGGGTTGCTCTGTGGCCTAAGATGTGGCCTATTCTGGAGAACATTCCATGTGCATTGGAATAGAACATGTGCTTTGCAGGATTGTTCTATATATGTCTATGAGGTCAAATTGGCTGATTATGCTCTTCTGTAGCTTTGTTGAATTTCTTTCTAGATGTTCTGTCCTTTACTGAGAGTGGTGTGTTGAAGTCTCCTACTATTATTTTGGAAGTGTCAATTTGTCTTTTCAGTGCTGTTAGAGTTTGTTTTATGTATTTTGGAGCCCTGTCATTGGGTGTGTAGATATTTATTATGGTTTAAGTCTTCATGATGGATCATCCCTTTAACCATTATATAATGTCCTTGTTTGTCTCTTATGGTCGATTTTGTTTTAAAGTCTATTTTATCTGAGATTAGTATTGCCACTCCTACTCTTTTTTGGTAGTTATTTGTTGATATATATTTTTTCCATCCTTTGGTTTTTAATAAATTTGCATCTTTGTTTCTAAGGCTTGTCTCTTGTAGACAGCATATTGATGGATCCTGTTTTTTTTAACCATTGTGTCACTCTGTGCCTCTTTATGGCTGCATTTAGGCCATTTATATTCAGTGTAATTATTGATAGGTGTGAGTTCACTGCTGTCATTGTGTAGTGCTTTTTTTGTGGTGTTAACATTGTTAACATTTTTTTGTTCCTCTTACTCTCCTGTGCCAAGTTCCTTCTGTTTGTGGATTTCTTTTTCATTTCTATTGTTTTTGTAGATTTTGTTTTTATTGAGACTTTATGTTTTCCTTCTTCATTTTAATGAGTAGGTTTGTTAACTTAATTCGTGATTACCTTGAAATTTACCCTTATCTTCCTAGGTTTGAACCAGTCTTTCATTACTTGTTATTGTCTTGCCTTCCTCTCCATTAGAAAGTTCTATACCTATACCATTTATGTCCTTTTTTATTGTTCTGATGCTGTTGTCATTTACAGATTAATCTCTCCGGTTCCCTGTTGCAATTGTCTTGATTTTGGATAGCCCTTGAGAGTTCATTTCCTATGTTGGTATCTGGCTGGTATCTTGCATCCTAGATTCAGTCTGTGGTCTGATGTTGTTTGTTCTCAGAATGAAGGACTCTCTTTAATAATTCTTGTGGTTCTGGTTTGGTTTTTACATATTCCTTTAATTTCTGTTTATCTGGAAATGTCCTAAGTTCACCATCATATTTGAGTGAAAGTTTTGCAGGATATATTATTCATGGTTGGCAATGCTTTTCTTTAAAGGTTTTGTATATATCATCCCATTGCCTTCTTGCCTGTATGCTTTCTGCTGAATAATCAGAGCTTAGTCTTATTGTTCCTCCTCTGTATGTGACTTTTTGTTTTTCTTGAGCTGCTCGTAGGATTTTTTTGTCTTTGGTTTTTGTGAATGTGATTATGATATGCCTTGGTATTTTACTTTTGGGTGTATCCTATATGAGCTTCATTAAGCTTCTTGGATAGTCAGCTTTTCATCATTCATTATATTAGGGAAGTTTTCTGTCAGCAATTCTTCAATGATCCTCTATGTGTTTTCCTTTTTCTCTCCCTGTTCTGGAAATCCGATCTTTCACAAATATTTTCTTTTAATAGTATCCGACATAATCTTCAGGGTTTCCTCATTTTTCTTTGTTCTTTTTTCTGATTTTTCCTCAGAGTTGTATCCAAGTGTTTGTCTTCGGTTTCACTGATCATTGTCTTCCATCATTTCAAGCCTGCTCCTCAGTCCTTCTATGACACTGTCCATTTTTTCTTTCTTTATTGTGCTTTTAGGTGAAAGTTTACAAGTCAAGTCAGTCTCTCATACGAAAAGTTATATACACCTTGCTATGCACCCCCAGCTGCTCTTCCCCTAATGAGACAGCACAGTCCTTCTCTCCACTCTTTATTTTCATGTCTATCCAGCCAGCTTCTGACCCCCTCTGCCCTCTCATCTCCCCTCCAGACAGGAGCTGCCCACATAGTCTCATGTGTCTACTTGATCCAAGAAGCTCATCCTTCACCAGTATCATTTTCTATCCCACGGTCCAGTCCAATTCCTGTCTGAAGAGTTGGCTTTGGGAATGGTTCCTGTCCTGGGCTAACAGAAGGTTTGGGGGCCATGACCACGGGGGCCCTTCTAGTCTCAGTCAGACCATTAAGTCTGGTCTTTTTATGAGAATTTGAGGTCTGCATCCCACTGCTGTCCTGCTCCCTCAGGAGTTCTCTGTTGTGTTCCCTGTCAGGGCAGTCATTGGTTGTTACCAGGCATCAATTAGTACTTCTGGTCTCAGGCTAATGTAGTCTCTGGTTTATGTGGCCCTTTCTGTCACTTGGGCTCATAATTACCTCGTGTCTTTGTGGTTCTTCATTTTCCTTTGCTCCAGGTAGGTTGAGACCAATTGATGCATCTTAGATGCTAGTATTTAAGACCACAGTTGCCTCTCACCAAAGTGGGATGTGGAATGTTTTCTTAATACATTTTGTTATGCCAGTTGATGTAGATGTCCCCTGAAACCATGGTCTGCAGACCTTCATCCCTGCTACTCTGGCCTTTGAAGAGATTGGTTGTATTCAGGAAACTTCTTTGCTTTTGGTTTAGTCCAGTTGAACTGACTTCCCCTGTGTTGTGTATTGCCGTTTCCTTCACCTTAAAATAACTTTTTTCTACTATCTAGTTAGTGAATATACCTCTCCATCCCTCCCCACCCTTGTAACCATCAAAGAATATTTTCTTCTATGTTTAAACTTTATCTGAGTTCTGAAAATTGTGGTTTCATACAAAATTTGTCCTTTTGCAACTAATTTCACATGGCATAATGTCTTCCAGTTTCCTCCATGTTATGAAATGTTTCACAGATTCATCATTGTTAATCATGTAGTATTCCATTATGTGAATATAAATTATTTATCCATTCATCCGTTAACGGACACCTTGGATGCTTCCATCTTTTTGCTGTTATAAACACTTCTGCAGTTAACATGCGTGTGCATTTATCTACTCATGTGAAGGCTCTTATTTCTTTAGGGTATATTCCAAGGAGTGGGATTGCTGGGTAGTATGATAGTTCTACTTCTAGCTTTTTACGGAAATGCCAAATGGATTTCCAAAGTGGTTGTACCGTTCTGCGTTCCCACCAGCAGTGCATAAGTGTTCCATTCTCTCCACAACCTCTCCAACATTTATTATTTTGTGTTTTTGGATTAATGCCAGCCTCGTTGGGGTGAAATGGAATCTCATTGTAGTTTTGATTTGCATTTCTCTAATAGCTAATGATCCTGAGCATTTCCTCATGTACCCGTTAGCAGCCTGAATGTCTTCTTTAGTGAAGTGCCTGTTCATATCCTTTGCCCATTATTTAATTTCGTTATTTGTCTTTTTGTTATTGAGTTTTTGCAGTATCATGTGGATTTTAGAGATTAGATGCTGGTCAGAAATGTCATAGCTAAAAACTTTTTTCCCAGTCTGTAGGCGATGTTTTTATTCTTTTGCTGAAGTCTTTGGATGAGCATAGGTGTTTGACTTTTAAGAGCTCCCAGTTATCTAGTTTCTCTTCTGGTGTTTGTACATTTTTAGTAATGTTCCATATACTATTTATAGGGCTTCTAGGGTTGGCCCTATTTTTTCTTCCATGATCTTTATTGTTTTAGGTTTTGCATTTTGTGTTTGATCTATTTTGAGTTAGCTTTTGTGCATGGTGTGAGGTATGGGTCTTGTTTCATTTTTCTGCAAATGGATATCCAGTTATGCCAGCACCATTTGTTAAAGAGACTATCTTTTCCCCATTTAACAGACTTTGGACCTTTGTCAAATATCAGCTGCTTATATGTGGATGGATTTATGTCTGAATTCTAAATTCTGTCGATGTATCTGTTGTTGTACCAGTACCAGGCTGTTTTGGCTACTGTGGTGGTATAAAAGTTCTAAAATCAGGTAGCATGAGGCCTTCTACTTTGTTCTTCTTTTTCAGTAATGCTTTATTTATCCGAGGCCTCTTTCCCTTCCATATGAAGTAGGGGATTTGTTTCCTCATCTTATTAAAAAAGTCACTTGTATTTGGATCAGGATTCCATTGTATGTATAGATCACTTTGAGCACAGTAGATATTTTTATGATGTTGAGTCTTTCTATCCACGAGCAAGGTATATTTTTCCAATTATGTAGGTTTCTTTTGGTTTCTTGCAGTAGCGTCTTGTAGTTTTCTTTGTATAGGTCTTGAATATCTCTGGTTAGATTTATTCCTACGTATTTTATCTTCTTGGGGGCTACTGTAAATGGTATTGATTTGGTGAGTTCTTCTTCAATGTTCTTTTAGAGTAATTCACCTGATTTATGTATGTTTATCCACAATCAACAGCCATGGAAGCAGCAGTCAAGAAATCAAAAGACCCATTGCATTGGGTAAATCTGTTGCAAAGGACCTCTCGAAAGTGTTGAAAAGCAAAGATGTCACCGTGAAGACTAAGGTGCGTCTGACCCAAGCCATGGTATTTTCAATCGCATCATATACATGTGAAAGCTGGACAATGAATAAGGAAGACCGAAGAATTGACGCCTTTGAATTGTGGTGTTGGCAAAGAATATTGAATATACCATGGACTGCCAAAAGAACGAACAAATCTGTCTTAGAAGAAGTACAACCAGAATGCTCCTTAGAAGCAAGGATGGAGAGACTTCGTCTTACATACTTTGGAGATGTTGTCAGGAGGGATCAGTCCCTGGAGAAGGACAGCATGCTTGGCAGAGTACAGGGTCAGCAAAAAAGAGGAAGACCCTCAATGAGGTGGATTGACACAGTGGCTGCAACAATGAGCTCAAGCATAACAATGATTGTAAGGATGGCTCAGGACCGGGCAGTGTTTTGTTCTGTTGTGCATAGGGTCGCTATGAGTTGGAACTGACTTGACGGCACCTAAAAACAACAGCATCTTGTATCCTGATACTCTATTAAACTCTTCTATTAGTTTCAGTATTTTTTTTTTTTGAGGATTCTTTGGGGTTTTTTCTGTGTATAAGATCACGTCATCTGCAAACAGAGATACCTTTACTTCTTCTTTGCCAAATTGGATACACTTTATTTCTTTGTCTAGCCTAATTGCTCGGGCTAGGACTTTCACTACAGTGTTGAATAAGAGTGGTGATAAAGGGCATCCTTGTCTGCGTCCCATTCTCAAAGGTAATGCTTTCAGACTTTCTCTGTTTAGGACGATGTTGGTTGTTGGCTTTGTTTAAATGCCCTTTATTATGCTGAGGAATTTTCCTTCTATTCCTATCGTGCTGAGAGTTTGTATCATGAATGGGCGTTGGACTTTGTCAAATGCCTTTTCTACAGCAATTGATAAGATCATGTGGTTCTTGTCTTTTATTTATGTGATTGATTACATTGATTGTTTTTCTAATGTTGATCCATCCCTGCACACCTGGTATGAATCCCACTTGGTCACGGTGAATTACTTTTTTGATATGTTGTTGAATTCTATTGGCTAGAATTTTTTTGAGGATTTTTGTGTCTAAGTTCATGGGGGATATTGGTCTGTATTTTCTTTTTTTGTGGTGTCCCTTTTTTTTTCTTTTTACCTGGTTTTGGTATCAGGGTTATTCTGGCTTCATAGAATGAGTTTGGAAGTACCCCATCCTTTTCTATGCTCTGAAATACCTTTAGTAGTGGTGATGTTAAGTCTTTTCTGCAAGTTTGGCAGAATTCTCCAGTGAAGTTGTCAGGGCCAGGGCTTTTTTTGTTGGGAGTTTTTAAATTAGCTTTTCAATCTCTTCTTTTATTATGGGTTTATTTAGTTTTTCTACCTCTGTTTGTGTTAGTTAGGTAGTAGTTTATCTCTAGAAATTTGTCCATTTCTCTAGGTTTTCAAATTAGAGTAAAATTTTTCATAGTATTCTGTTATGATTCTTTTAATTTCAGTTGGGTCTGTTGTAATATCGCCCATCTCATTTCTTATTCATGTTATTTGCTTCATCTCCTGTTTTTCTTTTTTTCAGTCTGGCCAATGGTTTATCGATTTTGTGAATCTTTTCAAAGAACCAGCTTTTGGTCTTGTTACCTCTTTCAATTGTTTTTCTGTTCTCTATTTCATTTAATTCTGCTCTAATTTTTATTATTTACTTTCTTCTGGTGCCTGAGGGTTTCCTTTGTTGTTCTCTTTCTATTTGTTGAAGTTGTAGGAATAATTCTTTGATTTTGGCCCTTACTTGTTTTTGAACATGTGCATTTATTGCTTAAATTGACCTCTGAGCACTGCTTTAGCTGTGTCCGAAAGGTTCTGCTAGGAAGTATTTTCATTCTTGTTTGATTCTATGAATTTCTTTATTCTGCCCTTAATTTCTTCTATAATCCAGTCGTTTTTGTGCAAAGTCTTGTTCAGTTTCCGTGCGTTTGATTTCTTTTCCCTGCTTTTTCTGTTATTGATTTCTACTTTTATGGCTTTATTGTCAGAGAAGATGTTTTGTAATATTTTGATGTTTTGGATTGTGTTAAGGCTTGCTTTATGGCCTAATATGTGGTCTATTCTAGAGAATGTTCCATGTGTATTGGAAAAGAAAGTATACTTGGCTGTTGTTGGGTGGGGTGTTCTGTATATGTCTATGAGGTTAAGTTGATTGATTGTGGCATTTAGCTGTCCTGTGTCTTTACTGAGCTCCTTTCTGGATGTTTTGTCCTTCACTGAAAATGGTGTGTTGAAGTCTTCTACTATTATTGTGGAGCTGTCTATCTCACTTTTCAGTGCTGTTGGAGTTTGTTTTATATATCTTGAAGCCTTGTAGTTGAGTGCATAAATATTTAATAAGGTAATATCCTCCTGGTACAAAAAAAAATTGTCCCTTTAATCATTATATAATATTCTTCCTTATCTTTTGTGGTAGATTTAACTTTGAAGTATGTTTTGTCAGAAATTGGTATTGCCACTCCTGCTGTGTTGATTGTTTTTTGCTTGATATATTTTTTTCATCCTTCGAGTTTTAGTTTGTGCCTTTAAGTCTAAGGTGTGTCTCTTCTAGGCAGCATATAGACGGATCATGTCTTTTTATCCATTCAGCACCTTCTGTCTCTTTATTGGTGCATTTAATCCATTTACGTTCAGCGTAATTTTGTATAGGTGTAAGTTCAGTGCTGTCATTTTGATGTCTTTTTTTGTGTGTTGTTGACAGTTTCTTTTTTCCCTTTAATTTTTTGCTGAGTAGTTTTTCTTTGTAAATTGTTCCTCTTTTTCACTTTTGTTGATTTTGTTTTTGCTGTGCCTTCATGTTTTTCTTGTATTTTATTTTGATATGTAGGATTGTTAGTCTCCTTTGTGGTTACTTTATTATTTACCCTTATTTTTCTAAGTTTAAACCTATCTTTTATCCCCCTATAGCACCTGGATTTCCTCTCCATAGGAAATACCTATGACTACATTATTTACTCCCTCTTTATTGATGTAATGTCATCTTTTACATAATGACATCACTGTTTTCCTTGTTTTGAATGTTTTTTTTTTTTTTTTATCTTGATTTATGTTTGTGATTTTCCTATCTGGGTTGATATCTGGTTGCTCTGTCTGTGTTCCAGTGTTGGGTTGATATCTGATATTATCGATTTTCTAACCAGAGAATACCCTTTAGGATTTCGTGTAGTTTGGGTTTCTCTTTTGCAAATTCCCTAAACTTCTCTTTATCTGGAAATGTCCTTACTTAGCCTTCATATTTGAGAGACAGTTTTGCTGGATATATGATTCTTGGCTGGCAGTTTTTTTTTTTCCTTCAATGCTTTATATATGTCATCCCATTGCCCTCTTACATTCATGGTTTCTGCCAAGTAGTCAGAGCTTATTCTTATTGACTCTCATTTGTGGGTGACTTTTCATTTATCCCTGGCCACACTTAAAATTTTCTCCTTTTCTTTGGTTTTGGCAAGTTTGATTATAACGTCTTGGTGATTTTCTTTTGGGATCTACCTTATATGGAGTTCCATGGGCATCTTGGATAGATATCCTCTCATCTTTCACGATGACATGGAAATTGTTTGCCCACAGATCTTCGACAATTCTCTCTGTATTTTCTGTTATCCCTCTGTGTTTTGGTACTACAAGCACTCATAGTTCATTTCTCTCGATAGCGTCCCACATGATTCTTAGGGATTCTTCATTTCTTTAAATTCTTTTATCTGATTTTTCTTCGAATATATTGTTGCCAAGTGTTTTATCCTTCAATCTCACTAATTCTGACTTCCATTTCCTCAATTCAGCTCCACTGACTTTCTACTGAGTTGTCTGATTCTGAAATTTTATTTTTAATCTTCTGAATTTCTGATTGTTGTCTCTCTATGGAATCTTGCAGCGTATTAAATTTTTCATTATGTTCTTGAATAACCTTCTTAATTTCGTTGACTGCTTTATCTGTGTGCTTTTTGTCTTGTTCTGCATTTTGCCTGGTCTCCTTCCTGATGTCTTAAAGAGTTCTGTATGTTAATCTTTTCTATCGTACACCTGGTAATTACAGGAAAACATCTTCATCCAGAAGATTGTTTTGGGCATTTGTTGAAGCGATCATGGTCTGGTTCTTTATGTGATTTGATACCGTCTGTTGTCTCTGAGCCATCTATTAAGTTATTGTGTTAATTTACTTTATGTTTGCTCACTATGTCTTAAGTTCTTACTTTGTTTTGTTTTTATATACCTGAATAGGCTACTAGAGTGAGGTAATTTGATCACTGGAGCCTTTGAAGCACTAATATCCTGTCACCAGATAGCGAGAGCTGTTACCACATATATGAGCCTAAGAGTCCATTCACTATTCTTTTATAGATTCAGCTCAGGTGTCCTGATAGTTGGTCACCTAGTGTGTGGTGTAGGCTCTCACCCACAATCTTAAAGGAGCAGTGATGATTGTGGTATGCACAGGTTTTTTTTGTTGCAGCAGAGGGTCACTCTCTGAAGAAGACAGGGGCCTGACAACCTTCCCCCGAGTGTCTTTGAGAAAGGCACGTCTCTGTTCTCTAGAGTTCAATGGTGGGAAGCTCTGTAGCCATACCATAGGCACCTAATGCCTTTAAGTATAAGGACCGGGAGCCACCACTTACCCTTGGAACCCTGTCATGTGTAGCTAGGTGGCATGGGTGGAGCCACCAGTCCTCAGACCCCCTGCTGGGGGTAGGCGATGACCCTGTTTAATAGGCAGAGTGGTACCAAATGTTAAAAACCTGCCTCTCCACCACACAGCTGAAACAGTTACAGTTAGACCTCAAGGACATTCACCCTTGCAATATAACAGCCAGATCCTATCTGCTGTACTGGGTCCACCTGGGTATATGCAGGGACAAAAGACTTTCAAGGTCTGTGGGCCGCTTGTGCCTGGACAGGAGCCACTTCTGCTCTAAGTTTCCAGATTAAGGGAGCTGGTAGATTATTTTCCCCCATTTGTTAATTTGTTCCTTCTCCAAGGCCAGGAGAATGGCTCAGGGAGCAAAGCAGAACCTTTCACTCTTTTTTTATGGATATTTTATTGACATGCAGCCAACTGAACAAAGAGCAGTCTATTACATAGAGTTATCTCAGCAATGTGTCAGAGTAGCTAGCCAATAATTCCATAAATATATAGTGAATGAAAATGAAAAATTAATCAATCAATGAAAGTGTGAGTGACATGCCTGCCTGTACATATATACTGTCATTCAGAGTCACTCTTTTTCTAGAAACAAAAAGTAGAAGGCTGTGTATTTTGGTTTGAGGAATTCTAGGTAGGATGTCTTCCCTAAAATAGCCATCCTTCTCATCCAAACAATCTCTAACTTAACTCTGTCACTATGTATAAATGTTCCAGGTGTAGTTTTTTGTGTCTAAGAGTCATTTAGATTTACTAGAGTCCCATATTAAAATACAAAATTCTTTAACATGTTGCCATTTATTCACATCAGTAAGAAAGAATAACTGTATTATGTAACTATTCAGATCCTGGACCATATATTATAGTTTTTTGGTTCCCCCACATCACCTGACACAATTGTATTCACATAATAGAATCTTAAATATTATACAAAATTAGCTTTAAAAGGGCCCTTACAGTAACCAAAAGGAAGAAAATTGAAGCCCAAAGAAGGTAAGTGACTTACTCAAGGACTCTAATAACTGAAAAGACATCATATACATGGGCAGAAAGACTGTATTTTCTGAAGTGTTAACCAAGGATTACTTATTATTATTTTAATTTTTTTTAGTCAATGACAAAGCTAGAATTAGAAACCAGCTTCTTTAGACACCCAGTTCTGTGCTCCAACAACTATACTACATGGCTACTCTTCTCATATAAATGGCCAAGATTCCTGGCAGAGTAGGGGGGTGGGGTGATATTAAAAAATAAAAAAAATTATTAAGCTCAGGTGCCATGATTTCCATTTCTAAATAAACTATAGATTTAGGTGACTAATAAGTCATGACTTTATTTTCTCCTTCAGATTGCACTCTATCTTCCAAGCTGCAGGTCTCCCACTCCTTATTATAGTTTGAAAGTTTTTTTTTTTTTTTTTTTTTTACAGATGAAGCAAGGTCAGAAACCCTTCTACCATTGTAACTTGGGGATATAAGGCAATGGCTGGACAGTTATGCTTCACATTGGAGAAAGATGACTTTATTGTCTTGCTATGTAAGGTAACTCAACTAAAATAAGTCACTATCACTACTCACCGGTATCCTATAGGGTCGCTATGAGTCAGAATCTACTCAGCCAGAATGGATATTCACCACTATTCACTCCTGTTGCCTGATTAGGGTCTGTGTCCTCGAGCAGTCAAGCCAATGAGATGCACTCCAAGTCAGAAAGAGTCAGAAAGTTTATTTAGGAGATATATACACCACCGGGCCCGACAGCAACGCAGACTGTTTCTACGGAGTCCCAAAGAACAATTTTACATTAGAGCTTATACAGAATTTTTACAAGGGTTAGAAGTGTCTTTGTAGCCTGCAAATGGCATGGCCTGACAAAAGACTCTTTATCAGACTAAAAACATACATGTCTGACATCTCCTTATCAGGCTAAAGATACACATGTCAGGCATCTGGGCTCTGATTTCCCTGTGGGTGGGTTGTGAGTCACAGGTGGTCAGACAGAACAAAACAAATTTATTTGCATTGGATTAAAACAAAGAACAAAGTCATTAGCATTAGGTCAAAACAGAGTCATTAACAAAGTTATGTGAAGGAGGAGGCAGGCAGAGGAAGGAGAAAAACTTATAGGCTCATCATGGCATTAGTTATGTCAAGCTCTCAGTCACACATTTTGAAAAGGAGAAAACATTCTGGGAAGTATTAGGGTCATCCTCCACACATGCACACCTGTCTCTTTCCCTTTGGATACACACACATAGCATGGACACTCACACATAGATGGGGAGGGGCATGGGGGAGGATTTGTCACTTCTAATATGAAAGGCCCAGGGTCACCTTGGAGAAGACTCCTGGCTTGCTCGCCTTGAAGAAAATAAGCCCTACAATAATAGCAACTCCTAACCCAACTCTCCCAGAACAACATTCAGGAACACTCAATTTAGCCTGAGCCTTCTAATCCAGTTACCCAGAAATCAACTGTTCCCAAGACTGCAACAGTCTCTGATTTTCACACCCTGCTCATAAAGGAACCCTGATTAGACCTATACATTCAAGGGCCAGAGCTGAGTCCCTTGCCACTGTTACTGAGGACCCCTCCCTGCCGTTGTGTTTTTCTTTTTTAATTTGACTGCTTTGGGAGCATATGTAGGTTTCTCACTGGAGGAATGAAAGAAGCTGTGAAAAGCAGGAATAGCTTAAAGGAATTGCCTGGGGCTCACTACCAGGCAGGATTACTTTTGGTGATACCCTGAAACAAAAACATCTTTCTTCCATGCTGCCCCATTGTTGTTGTTTTTTGTTTGTTTTGTTTTTCTCACTTAATATTGAAAGTCTACCAATTGAAAATTCATGTGGTTTAACAAGCATCCTCTTGGAGTTGCTTATAGGAAGATTCAGAAACTACTCTTCACTTACTTATATATTTCTGAATGTGTTCAATCACATTGCCTTCTTCCAAACCAGGAACTGCATCACCAGGAAAGTTAGGGAAGGGTGAATAAAATTCTGAAATTAGGGAGAGGAGTAGGTAATATTCTTGAATATAAAAACTTCAAGTGAGGAAAAGACCTATTTGTTTCTCCCCAACCCCACGCCCCCAGTCTGCGGAGAGTCCTAAGTAGCATAATAACACTAGATACCTGAGGAATGGGGTAGGAGATCATCTGAGAGAACTTCAGAAAAGGAGAATACCAAAGGACAACTTCACACATTGTAAAAATTTGCCCATGGCCAGCCTGTCCACCAAAACATGGAGAAGGATATCTCCTTGTCTACTTCTTAAGTATCCCCATCCCCCTCACACAGGTCTAAATAAGAAACACTAACCCTAAAATATCATGGTAATCAGGCTTGCAGGGCCTAGTCTGGGAGCCAAATACTCTTCTTGAAAGAAAATCGTTTCTAAGTTTTAAGCATCTAATTAAAAACCGCAGTCAACTTTCAGAATGCAGTCTACCTGTAATTTGGGGCTGCCTCTCTGGCAGCCCCATTTCATTTTCATCTCCTCAGCCAACAGTATTTCTCACGCCCTGCAACAGGGTAAAATGAAATATGGTTACTTTATTTATAATTCTCTGCATTTCAGATTGTTTACACTTTTATCTGATGCTTGCTTTGGAATTAGAGTTAAGATATCACTACTTTTCTATCTTTTCCTTGTCTAAAAAATTTGCTTTTGTTATATTTTTTCGATAACATGGGAAGATTTGTTAGCATTTGATATTTTCTAACTTTTTTAAAATATATTTGCCTAGAGGATTTTAAAATCTATATGAATAAACATCAGTAAAGCATTCTCTTGCTAGCATTCTATTTTTTCCTCTTTCCAGGAGGTAGTTTGATGGGAAAAACAACAACAAGTACAATGAATTGGGTACTTAAAGAGGCCTTGGTTAGAACCCTGGCTATGCTATCAAGGAACTGTGCTGTTTTCAGCAAGCAGTCTGATATTTATGGCTCTGTTTCTTCATCTGTAAAAATTGGCATAACAGAACAACATCAGCAAGATGACAGAATAAGAAGCTCCATGTTCCCATCCCTCCACAGAAACATAAAAAATAAGCACAAACTGTCAGAACTAACCTTATTAGAACTCTAGAAAACAGTAAAAGGTTTATAGCAATAAAGTGAATGCTGAATCAAGAAAAAGGCAACTTCAGAACTGTTGGAAAGCTTTCTGCCCTTACACCCTCCCAGGCTCAGCAGTTGCCCTGAAGCAGAGAACTCATATCCAGGTTGGGATCCCCAGTTCTGGAGGGGGGAGAGCAGATCTTATTTTACAAATAATTGTGTTTTCCTGTTCTAACCTGTCAGGTGGCTATCTAAAGGACTGAAGCAAAGCAACGCTCTCTGTTTTTTTACATTTTTGAACGCAAGCAGGACAGAAAAGTGGCAGGTTTTGCCAAAAACACAGTAGGGTGAACAAAAAGCTGGTGGCCTCCTGAGAGAAATTAGTGATAGAGACATACAAAAGAAAGCTTAAGTCCAAGAAGGAAAAGCTGGGGAAAGGTCTTATTTGGAAAATTAGGGCATTCAAAATAACCCATGCAAAGAGGGGAATTTAGGAAGCTACACACATGCCCAGGGCAAGATGCTAAGAGACAAACAGAGAAAACTTCATGCTTTCACCTCAGGCTGATCTCCAAGCTCAGCATAAGCCTGGTTAAGTATTAAAGGAGTGCCCCAGCACAGAGTTCATCTATAAAGACTACAACAGTTTTTTTTGTCCATTGTGTGTTTTTTGTTTCTTTTCTTTTTTACTTCTCTTATTCAAAGAAATCTCCATAAGAATACAAGCTGAACACAAGTTAAAGGCAGAGAGACTTCAGTGATCAGTGCACATCAAAGAAGCCAATCTTTGAAAAAATAGTTTGGAAAAGTCATTAAACAAATGGACTACTACTGCCTTAAGCAAAGCAAAACAAAACAAAAACGGTAGACCAAAAGGAAAGAGGAGAATCTGATTTACAAAGTTACAGTATTATAATATATAAGTGTCCCATTTTCAACAACAACAAAAAGTCAGGAAGCATGCAAAAACAAACAACAACCAAAAATAATAAATAAAGGATGACATAACCAAAGGAACCAAATAAAATCAGAAACCATATCTTAGAAAACCCAAACACTGGACGTATTTAGGCAAAGACTTTAAGACAATGTCTTACATATGTCAAAGAGTTAAGGAAAGGCATAGACAAAGAACTAAAAGATTCCAGGAAGGCTATATATAGGAAAAAAACAAGAATATAAGAGATAGAAATTATAAAAAGGAACCAAAAAGAAATTCTGGAGTTGTAAAGTATGATAACTAAATTGAAATATTTACCAGAGGATTTCAAAAGCAGATTTGTGCAGGAAGAAGAAAAAATTAGTGAACTTGAAGATTGGAAAATTGAAATTATCCAGTATGAGAAACAGAAAGAAAAAGAATAAATAAAAGCAAACAGAGCTTAAGGGACCTGTGGGGCACCATCAAGCTTACCAACATACACATAATGGAGTGCCAGAAGGAGAGAAGAGACATAAAGGCAGTGAACTGACATATTTAAAGTGCTGAAAGAAAAGACCTAGCCAGCAAGAATTCTACCCAGTAAAAGTTTCCTTCAAAAATGAAGATGAAATTAAGACATTCCCAGGTAAACAAAAACAAGAGAGTTTGTTATAATAAGGCCTACTCTACAAAAAATACTAAAGGTAGTCCTTCAGGCTAACTGAAATGAAAGGAACATAGAAGCTTGAAGTAAGACAAAGGGGGGAAAAAACAGATCTGTGGTAAAGATAATTTAATGGGCAGATACAAAGCCAGTTTATAGTGTTTTAACTCTAGTTGTTGTGTCCTATATGATTTTAAGCAACAAATACATAAAAGTCATTATAAATTTATGTTACTGGGCACATAGTGTATGAAGATGTCACATGGGAAAACAACTGAAAGATGAAGGGGATGGAGCTGTTTAGGAAGAAAGTTTTAATATATTATTGAAATTAAGATGCTGTAAATTTAAATTAAATTGTTATAAATTTAAGATATTAAATACAATCCCCAAAGTAGCAACAAAGAGATATCTAAAAAATCTTCACTGCCAAACCAAAAACCAAACCCACTGCCGTCAAGTCGATTCCGACTCATAGCGACCCTTTAGGACAGAGTAGAACTGCCCCATAGAGTTTCTAAGGAGCACCTGGTGGATTTGAACTGCTGACCTTTTGGTTAGCAGCCGTAGCACTTAACCACTACGCCACCAGGGTTTCCAATCTTCACTACGAAAAAAATTAATTAAATAAAATGAAGGCAGTAATTGAGAGAACGAAGATCAAAAAAGTGTAATATGTATAAAAATATTAAATTAGCAGAGTAAGTCTCTCATTATCAATAATGGTGTTAAATGTAACTAGATTAAAGTCTCTAATCTAAAAGCAGAGATTGGCAGAATGGATAAAAAAGCATGATCCAACTGTATAATCTCCATAAGAGACTCACTTTAAATCTAATGACACAAATAGAGAGTGAATGGATGAAAAAAGATGTTCGATGCAAATAGACTTTTAGTCAAAACTGTTACAAGAGACAAAGGACATTATATATCAATAAAAGTGCCATTCATCAGGAAATATTAAAAATATATAAACATATATGCACTTAAACAACAAAGCCTCAAAATATATGAACAAACATTGACAGAATTGAAGGGAAAATTCATAGTTCTACAGTCTGACGGTTTGTGGTACTGTGTTGGCTTGCATGTTTCTATGATGCTGGAAGCTATGCTGCCAGTATTTTCAAATGTGAGTAGGGTCACCCATGGAGGACAATTTTCAGCAGAGCTTCCAGATTAGGGCAGAGTAAGAAGAAAATCTGGTGGTCTACTTCTGAAAACTAGCCAATGAAAACCCAATGGATCACAACAGAATATTTTTGAATATAGTGATGAAAGATGAGCCTCCTAGGTTTGAAGGCACTCAAAATACACAGTGGTTTCAATAATGGATTCAAGCATACAAACAATTGTGAAGAAGACAAAGGACTGAGCAATGTTTTGTTCTGTTGTATATGGGGTGAACATGAGTAAAAGCTGACTTGACAGCAACTAACAACAACAACAATAATAGTTGGAAACTTCAGTATACCACTTTCCATAATGGATAGAAAATCTAGACAGAAGATCAACAAGAAAGTAGAAGATTTGAACAACACTATAAAACAACTAATCTAACAGACTGTATACAGAACACTCCACCCAATAACAGAAGAAAGTGCATTCTTCTCCACTGCACATGGATCATTCTCCAGGATATACCATATGTTAGGTCACAAATAAAATCTTAATAAATATAAAAAAGATTGAAACCATACGAAGTATATTCTCCAGCCACAGTGAAATGGAGGTAGAAATCAAATAAAGGAAAACTGGAAAATTCACAAATATGGAAAAATTAAAGATTGCACTCTTAAAAACCCAATGGGTCAAAGAAGAAGGTAAATTGGAAATTAGAAAATACTCAGAGATGAATGAAAACCTAACAAGACATAGCAAAACCTATGGAATGGAATGAAGGCAGTGTTCAGAGGAAAATTTATAGCTGAAAAGCATACATTAAAAAAGGAGAATGATCTCAAATCAAAAACTTAACTTTGCACCTTGAAAAATTATAAAAATGAAGAACAAACTAAGCCCAAAACTAGCAGAAGGAAGAAAATAATAAAGATTAGAGAGGAGATAAATGAAATGAAGAATAGAAAAATAGAATCAACAAAACCCAAAGCTGGTTCTTTAAAAAGTCAATAAAACTGACAAAAGTTTAGCTAGATTGACAAAGAAAAAGAGAGAAGATGCAAACAACTAAAATCAGAAATGTGGGTGGAGACATTACTAGCGACCTTACAGAAATATATATTTAGAAAAAGGGTTATAACAGAATACTATAAACACTTGTATGCCAACAAATTAGATAACTTAGATAAAATGGACAAATTCCTAGAATCACAAAAATTACTGAAACTGACTCAAAAAGAAATAGAAAATCCCAACAGAGTTATAAAAAGTAAAGAGATTGAAGCAGTAATCCAAAGCTTGTCAACAAAGAAATGTCCAGGACTGAATGCTTCACTGGGGAATTCTATCAAACATTTAAAGAAGAACTGACACAAATCCTTCTCAAACTCCTCAAAAAATGTAAGAGGAAGTAACACATCCTACCTCATTCTATGAGATGAGTATTACCTTGTTACCAAAGCCAGGTAAAGAGATTACAAGAAAATAAAATTACAGAGCAATATCCATAATGAAGTTAGATTAAAAAATGATTGACAAAATACAGAAAACCAAATCCAACAGCATATTGAGTGGATTATACATCATGGCCAAGTGAGATTTAACCAAGTGACACAAGGGTGGTTCAACACAAGAAAACAAATCTGCGTAATACACTGCATTAATAGTACAAAGGGAAAAACTACGCATGATCGTCTCAAATGATGCAGAAAAGGCATTTGAAAAAATCATCACCATTTTACTATGAAAATATTCAGAAAATTAGGACTAGGAGGGATCTTCTTCAACATAATAAAGGGCATTTATGAAAAACCCACAGTTATAATCATACTCAATTATGAAAAACAAAAAGCTATCCTTTGAATATCAGAAATAAGACAAAGATCCCCACGTTCACCACTGCTATTTAACATTATATTGTAAGTTCTAGCCAGAGCAATTGGGCATGAAAAAGAAATAAAAAGCATTCAAATTGGAAGGAAAGCAATAAAGTTATCTCTATTCACAGATGACGTGGTCATATATACATAGAAGACCCAAAAAAATCCACAAGGAAGATTTTAAAGTAAATTTTCAGGGTACGATATCAACACATAAAAATCAGTTGTGTTTGTATACACCACTAATAAACAATTGGAAAAGGAAATTAAGAAAAAAATGTCTTTTACAATAGCATTTAAAGAATAAAATACCTAGTAATAAACTTAAGCAAGGAGGTGAAAGACTTATACACTGAAAGCTGCATAACATTGCTGAAAGAAATTAAAGAGGACATAAATAAATGGGAAAAGCATCTCTGTTCATGAGTTGGAAGACTTGCTATTGTTGAGGTGTCAGTACTACCCAAAGTGATCCCCAGGTTCAGTACAATTCCTATCGAAATCCCAAAAGTCTTTTTTGAAGATATGGAGAAGGCAATCCTCGGATTTATATGGGGTTGCAAGGAACTCTGAATAACCAAAGCAATCTTGAAAAAGAACAAAGTCGGAGACTCATGCTCCCCAATTTCAAAATTGGGCTACAATAATCAATACTGTGTGGTATTACAGTAAGGATAGATATAAACCAAAAAAAAAAAACAAAAAACGCAGTGCTGTCGAGTCGATTCTGACTCATAACGACCCTATAGGACAGAGTAGAACTGCCCCATAGAGTTTCCAAGGAGCACCTGGCGGATTCGAACTGCCAGCCCTTTGGTTAGCAGCCGTAGCACTTAACCACTACACCACCAGGGTTTCCAGGATAGATATATAGACCAATAAAATAGAATCGAGAGTTCAGAAATAAACCTATACATCTATGGCCAGCTGATTTTCAACAAGGGTGCTAAGACCCTTCAGTGGGGAAAAGATAGTCTTTTCAATAAATGATGCTGAGGAAACTGGATTTCCACATGCAAGCGAATGAAGTTGGACCCCTATCTCTCACCATATACAAAAATTAACGCAAAATATATCAACCTAAATATAAAACACAAAAACATATAATTCTTCAAAAGAAACATAAGGGTAAATCTACAAGATCTTGCATTTGGCAATGGAATTTTTAGATATTAACAAGCAACAAAAGAAAAAAATTAACTGGAGTTTATCAAAATTAAAAACTTTTGTCCATCAAAGGATATTAAAAGAAAGTGAAAATGCAACCTAAAGAATATGAGAATATATTTGGAAATGACATATCTGATGTGTTTTATATCCAAAATCTATAAAGAAGTCCCACAACTTAGCAACAAAAAGACAACCCAATTAAAAAACAAACTAGTTGAATAGAATTTCTCCATAGAAGATATATAAATGGCCAGTAAATACATGAAAATATGCCCCAGATCATTAGTTAGTAGAAAAATACAAATTAAAACCACAATGAGATATCAGTTAACAGCCACGAGGATGTGAAGTTGGAAATAACAAGTTTTGGTGAGAATGTAGACAAATTGGGATTCCCCAAGCAATGCTGGTAGGAATGTAAAATGGGGCTGCTGCTGTGGAAAACAGTTTGGCTGCCTCTGAAAAAGTAAAACATAGAACTATTGTTATTGTTGTCGTCCTGTGCCCTCAAGCCAATTCCAACTCATGGTGACCCCATGTGTTACAGAGTAGAACTGCTCCACAGGGTTTCGTGGATGTAATGTTTACAAAAGTACATCTCCAGGCCTTTTCTTCTGCAGCACTGTTGGGGGGGTTCGAACCATCAACCTTTCAGTTACCTGCTGAGTATAAACAATTTGTGCCACCGAGGGACATTCTCCTTGGTCTGTAACCAAAAGTAATGAAAGCAGGGACTCAAACAGATATTTGTACACCAATGTTCATAGCAACATTATTTACTATAGCCAAAAGATGAAAACAACCCAAGTGTCCATCAACAGATGAATAAACAAAATGTGGTATAAACATATAATGAAATATTATGCAGCCATAAAAATGAGTGAAATTCTAACATATGCTACAACATGGATGAACTTGAAACATTAGGCTAAATGAAAGAAGCCAGACACAAAAGGATAAATATTGTATAAGTCGACTTATATGAAATATATGGAATATGCAAATTCATAGAGGTAGAAAGCAGATTAGAGGTTAACAAAAGTTGGAGGAAGAGAAGAAGAGGAAATTAATGCTTAATGACTAGAGTTTCTGTTTGGGATGATAAAACAGTTTTGGAAATCAATAGTTATGCTGGTTGCACAAAATTGTGAAAGTATTATTGCAAGGAATTTCCCACTAAGAATGGTTGGAGTGATAAATTTTGTTATATATATTTTACCTCAATAAAAAAAATTTTTTTAATTGGCATAGCAATCTGTTCCTTATCTTCTTCTCAGGTTGGTTAGCGGAACCAAAAGAGAAAATGTCCCAAAGAGTATGTATAATTCCACCACTCATCTATCAGTTTGTCATATGGTTGTATTCAAAAATGAAACGGAACACTTGAAGATCAATATCTTAGGTATTCACGATCTGAAATGGACTGGTATTGGTCATATTGAATCAGATAATTGTATGGTCTACTATGCTGGGAATGACAAATTGAAGAGGAATGCCATCACATTCATCATCAAAAGAACATTTCAAGATCTATTGTGAAGTTCAACACGGTCAGTGATAGGGTAATATCCATACACCTACAAGGTAAACTAGTTAATATGACTGTTATTCAAATTAACACAACAATAACCAATGCAAAATATGAAGAAATTGAAGATTTTTACCACCTTCTTCAGTCTGAAATTGATAAAACATGAAATAAAGAAGCACTGATAATTACTCGTAATTGTAATGCAAAAGTTGGAAACAAAGAAGAAGGTTCAGTAACTGGAAAATACGGCCTTCATGATAGAAACGATGCCGGAGATAGCATGATAGATTTCTGCAAGACCAATGACTTATTCATTACAAATACCTTTTTCAACAACATAAAGGATGACTAGACACACGGACCTCACCAGATGGAATACACAGGAATCAAATCAACTACATTTGTTGAAAGAGACGATGAAGAAGCTCAATATCATCAGTCAGATCAAGGCCAGGGGCCAACTGTGGAACAGACCATCAATTGCTCATATGCAAGTTCAAATTGAAGCCAAAGAAAATTAAAACAAGACGAGAGCCAATGTATGACCTATAATATATCCTGCCTGAATTTAGAGACCATGTCAAGAGTAGATTTAATTCACTGAACACTAATGACCAAAGACCAGAAGACTTGTAGGATGACATCAAGGACATCATACAAAGAAAGCAAAAAGTCATTGAAAAGACAGGAAATAGAGAAAGGCCAAAATAGATGTCGGAAGAGATTCTGAAACTTGCTTTTGAACATAGAGTAGCTAAAGAGAATAAAAGAAACGATGAAGTAAAAGAGCTGAACAGAAGATTTCAAAGGGCAGCTCTAGAAGGCAAAATGAAGTATTATAATGAAATGCGCAAAACGTGGAGTTGGAAAACCAGAAGAGAAGAACATCTCAGAATTTTTCAAGCTGAAAGAACTGAAGAAAAAATTTAGGCCTCAAGTTACTATATTGAAGGATTCTACTGGCAAAATATTGAATGATGTAAGGAGCATCAAAAGAAGATAAAAGAAACACACAGTTACTGTACCAAAAAAATCAATTGGCCTTCATCCATTTCAGGAGGTATTATATGATGAAGACCTGATAGTACTGAAGGAATAAGTCCATACTGCACTGAAGGCATTGGTGAAAAAACAAGTCTTCAGAAATTGACAGAATATGAATTGAGGTGCTTTCACAAACAAATGCAAGGCTGAAAGTGCTCATTCGTCTATGCCAAGAAATTTGGAAGAGAGGTACTTGGCTAACCTACTGAAAGAGATCCATGTTCATGCCCATTCCAAAGAAACATGATCCAATGGAATGCAGAAATTATAGAACAATATCTTTAATATCACATGCAAGCACAATTTTGCTGAAGATAATTCAATTATGGCTACAGCTGTATGTCAACAGGGAACTTCCAGAAGTTCAAGCCAGATTCAGAAGATGTCATGGAACAAGATATATCATTTCTGATATCAGACGGATTTTGGCTGAAAGCAGAAAATATCAGAAAGATGTTTACCTGTGTTTTATTGACTATGCAAATGCATTTGACTGTGTGGATCATAACAAATTATGAATAACATTGTGAAGAGTTGGGAATTCCAGAACACTAAATCGTGCTCGTGAGGAATTGTACATAAACAAATAGGCAGTGCTTTGAACAAAATAAGGGAACACAACATGGTTTAAAATCAGAAAATGACTGACCTTGACAAGGGACTTTTTCACCACAGATGGAGAAAGCTCTCATGGATGGGAAAGAGTAAATCACTGGCTACCAGGTGCTCTGTCTCCTGCTGGGAGCTCCGTGAAACTGCTTTCCCATACTCCCTGTCCACCGATCTCCAACAGGAGTCCAGGATGGCAAATCCATGCTGTGTTAGCTGATAGGGGATCTCCACTCATATCTCTTCTCACTCTCTGTACTCTGTCAGCTTATTTTATTTGATGCTTGGCTGAGTTATCTCTTCATTTGACACTTAGGGTTCCAGGATTGATGTTTGCCTCTGTTTTACTCAGCTTTTTGGGTCTTTGCTGTGGAGGGATGGCGTGTTGCTTTTGTCTATAGTGACATGTTGGCTCCGCCTGTCTCGCTTCACTCACTGCAGGAACCTGGGCACACGATCTCCTTTCCCAGTGGATCTATCTCAAGTCCACACTTTTTAAGAATTTGAGTTTTGTTCTACGTTTTTCTCCCATTCTATCAGGGTCCATCTATTATGTCTCCGATCAGAACAGTTGGTAGTGGTATCTGGGCACCATCTAGCTCTTGTCTCTTGGTAGATGAGGCAGTAGTTCACGCAGACTCTTAGTCCTATAAACTAGTTTCATCTTTGAGTCTTTGGTTTCTTTCTTTCTCTTTTGTTTCAGACAAGTAGAGACCAATAGTTGTATCTTAGATGGCTGCTCGTAAGCCTTTTATATCCCAGATGCTTTTCACCAAACTAGGATGTAGGACAAAAACTTTATGAAATATAGCAATTGACTGAGTTGTCCCACATCAAATGTGCTTTTATTTTCCAATTTAGAATTCCAGGAAATGACTGACCTTTACAAGTGACTTTTTCACCATAGGTGGAGAAAGCTTGCATGAGACTGGAACTTTGGTGTGTTTGCTGTCTTGGTCCACTTAACGCTCCTTCTGAAGGAGTAGCTTTGGAAATCCCCACACCATGGCAACATTGGAAAGAAGATATACTTCTGGCATTTAAACCTGGAATATGGAGGACATTGTCTCACTTAAACAATGGTATATATTATTTTTTTAATTAAAAATTAATGTAACAAATATTTACTAAGTATATACCCTGTTCCAGGTACTATGCTGGGCACTGAGGATGCAATGGTAAACAAGAAAGTCCTTTCCCTCAAGGAGTTTACAGTCTCATGGGAAATGCAAACCAGAAAAGGATGGTGAGATGTTCCATGTTTTATGGTAGCACTGAAGAGTGATGACTTAACTCTGCTTTGAGGGTCAAGAGAGTAAAGAAGGGTTTATGGAGGAGTTGTCTTAGTTTCTCAGGCTGCCATAATAAAATACCAGAAAGTGGGTGGCTTAAAGAACAGAAATTTATTTTCTCACAGTTTCAGAGGCTAAAAATCCAAATCAGGGCCTCAGGTGTGGATTCTTTCTTTGGACCTTTCTCCTAGTTTCTGGTGACTGCCGACCATCCTTGGCATTCTTGTGCTGCTTATAGACCCATCTGCCTCTGTTGTCACATGGCATCTCCTCCCTACATGTATGTCTGTGTCTGTACTCCCCTTTGTAAGACACCACTCAGAAGAGAATAGGCTTAGAACACACTCTACTACAATGTGACCTTATTAACACAACAAAAAAGCACTACTTCCTAACAGAGTCACATCACAGGTACAGTAATTAGGACCTCAACATATATTTTGGGGGGACACAATTTAATCTATAACAGTGGGTAATGTTAAAACTGAATCTGTAAGTATAAGTAGCAATTTGCCAGTCAAATAAGTAGAAAAGAGCATTATAGACAGAAGAAACAGCATACACAAGGCACAAATTATAAAATGACTGTATAAAAATGTATGTATTTAAAAAATTACAAGATCATGATGATGGAGAAGTGGGCAGGTAACTGGATAGGGGAGTAACAAATTCTTTTCCAACGTACATGGAATGTTCTCCAGAATAGACCACATCTTAGGCCACAGAGCAACCCTCAACAAAATCCAAAACATTGGGATAATACAAAGTATCTTCTCTGACCATAATGGCATCAAAGTAGAAATTAATAAGAGGAATAGTAAGGAAAAAAAATTACATGGAAACTGAACAACACTCGGCTTAAAAACCACTGGGTAATAGAAGAAATCAGAGATGGAATAAAAAAAAATTCCTAGAATCAAACAAGAAAGAAAACACATCATACCAAAACCTTTGGGATAGAGTAAAGTCTATCCTCAGAGGTCACTTTATAGCAATACATGCACATATTAAAAAAGAAGAAAGGGACAAAATCAAAACATTAGCTACACAACTCAAACAAATAGAAGGAGAACAGCAAAAGAAGCCCACAGCCACCAGAAGAAAGGAAATAAAAAAGATCAGAAAAGAAATAAATGAAATAGAAAATAGAAAGAATCAACAAAACCAAAAGTTTATTCTTTGAAAGGATCAACAAACCACTGGGAAAGTGACAAAAGAAAAACAGGAGAGGATGCAAATAACCCAAACAAGAAATGAAATGGGGGGCATTACAACGAATCTAACTGAAATAAAAAGGATCATAACAGAGTATTATAAAAAACTAGAAGAAAAAATAGGATCAACACTAGAGGTCCTAATACACGGCATTAACAGGATACAAACCATAACCAACAACACACAAACTGCAGAAGTTAAGTTAGATAACTGTTATCTTCTAAAAATTAAACAGCTATGCAAATCAAAAGACATCACCAAAAGAGCAAAAAGAGAACCTACAGACTGGGAAAAAAAAATTTTTTTGGCTATTGCAAATCAGCCAAAGATCTAATCTCTAAAATCTGCAGGAAAATCCAAAACCTCTACACCCAAAAGAAAAATAATCCAATGAAAAAATGGGCAAAGAAAATGAAGAGGCACTTCATCAAAGAAGACATTAAAGTGGCTAACAGACACATGAGGAAATGCTCACAATCACTACCCATTAGAGAAATGCAAATCAAAACCACAATGTGATACCATCTCACCCCTGCATTAATGGCATGAATAAAAAAAAAAAACAGGAAATAACGAAGGTTGGAGAGGCTGCGGAGAGATGGGAACTCTTATGTACTGCTGGTGGGAATGCAAAATGGTACAACCATTTCAGACAGTGATATGGCGCTTCCTTAAAAAAAAAAAACCTTAGAAAGCTAGAAATAGAAATACCATATGACCTAGCAATCCCACTCCTAGGAATATATTCTAGAGAAATAAGAGTCATCACACTAATAGACATATGCACACCCATGTTTATTGCAGCATTGTTCACAATACCAAAAAGATGGAAACAACCTAGATGCTCATCAACAGATGAATGGATAAACAAACTATGGCACATACACACAGTGGAGTATTACGCAAAGATAAAGAACAATAATGAATCCATGAAGGATCTCATAACATGGATGAATCAGTAGGGCACTGTGCTGAATGAAGTAAGTCATTCACAAAAGGAAAAATATTGTGTGACACCACTACATGAAAATGTTTACACACAAAAACAATCTTTGATGGTTACAAGGGAGCGGAGGGCTGGGAATAGAAAAACCCTACATAAATCATAGATAAGTGGTAACTTTGGTGAAGGGTATGACAGTAGACAATACTGGAGAAGCCAGCACAACTTATCCAAGGCAAGGTCATGGAAGCTCCATAGACACATCCAAACTCCCTGAGGGACCGAACTGCTAGGCTGAGGGCTGTGGGGACCATGGTCTCAGGGAACATCTAACTCAATTGGCATAACATAGTTTATAAAGAAAATGTTCTACATTCTACTTTGGCGAGTAGTGTATGGGGTCTTAAAAGTTTGTGAGGTGCTATCTAAGATACTCCACTGGTCTCACGCTGCCTGGAGCAAGGGAGAATAAAGAAAACTAAAGATACAAGGGAAAGATTAGTCCAAAGGAGTAATGGACCAAAACTACCATGTCCTCCGCCAGACTGAGTCCAGTACAACTGGATGGTGCCTGGCTACCATCACTGAATGCTCTAACTAGGATCACAATAGAGGGTCCTGGACAGAGCTGGAGAAAAATGTAGAACAAAATTCCAACTCAGAAAAAAAGACCAGACTTACTGGTCTGACAGACTGGAGAAACCCTGAGAGTATGGCCCCCAGACATGCTTTTAGCTCAGTAATGAAGTCACTCCCGAGGTTCAGCCTTCAACCAAAGATTAGACAGGCCTATAAAACAAAATGAGACTAAAGAGACACACCAGCCCAAGGGCAAGGACTAGAAGGTAGAAGGAGACAGGAAAGCTGGTAATAGGGAACCCAAGGTCAAGAAGGGAGAGTGTTGACATGTCGTGGGGTCATAAAACAATATGTATAAAAATTGAGAAGGTGATTTGTTCTGTCAACCTTCATCTAAATTACAATAAAAAATAAATAAGAAGTTCAGACTTTCTGAACTGGCTAAGACTAGATGAATCCTTGAGACTACTGATTTGAGATACCCTCAAAAAAAAAGTTTTTTTTTCTAATCATTGAACTAAAATTACTCCCAGAGGTCACATTTCAGCTAAATAATAGATTAGCACATAAAATAAACAATATCACCCATGATTTCTGTGCCGCTTTAAAAAATCATGTATATGAGACCAAACAGTCATTTACTCTAAAACAATGATGATAAGGTAATGGGGGGCATGAAAACTAGATTAACTGAAATGGAACAACCAGAATAGAAATAAGGAAAATGTTGACACATTGTAAAAAATGTAACCATATCACTGAGCAATTTATATAGAAATTGTTCACTGGGAACGTAATTTTCTGTGTAAACTTTCACTGAAAACACAATAAAATATTATTAAAAAATAGTACATTTTGGGGGAACTTCCAGGTTCTGGGCTACAAAATCACAAAAGTTGCCTTAATCAATATTAGCTACAAGTTGAGGCTACCTGGATAGTCATATTCTTTGATTATGATTGAAATTATTATCTATTGTGCTAAGTTGAGGATTTATGTACTCATTCTATCAGGACTATTTATTATCTTTTATGTTCAAGCTTTATTCTAAGTTTCTGAAGATTCATAAATAAAGAAGACAGAAAAGAAACCTGCGCTCATAGAACTTATATTTTAGAGAGAGTAAGAAGAGTCAAAACAGATTATAAAAAATGCTCCCAAATTGTCTTCTAGTGGCCAGAGACACAATACTCCAGTAGAAGGTAATTATCTTCTCTTTGATAGTGACAATGCTCCAGTAGAAGGTAATTATCTTCTCTTTGATAGTGATGGACCAAAGAAAGCCAAGAGGCAGCATAGTATGGTGGTCAAGCATCCAGGTTTTAACATTTATCTAGATTCATGGCCCTCATTTACCATTTACTAGCTGTGTGGCTCTTGTGGGTTAGTCACATAACCCCTCTAAACCATACTGTTCTCATTAATAAAGTGTAGAAAATAGAATCTAACTAACAGGATGTTATGAGAATTAATAAAATAATCCAGATTTTAAAGAAGATGGAATAGTGTTACATAGGCTTCCAAGATTTTGATATTTTGTCAAGTGGACCAACTACCATCTATTATCTCCATCGCTTTATAAAATAAAAACAATAAAAATGTCTGCACATCTCAAAAGGAAACCACGTACCCACTCAGAGTATCCATATATTTTTGTAGTTAATAGCTTTCTTTTTTAAATAAAATGATACTGAGGTGGAGCCAAGATGGCGGAATAGACAGATGCTTCTGGTGAGCCCTCTTTACAACAAAGACCTGAAAAAACAAGTGAAACAAGTATATTTATGACAAGCTGGTATCCCTGAGCTTCAAAGACAAGCTTAGAAAATGAACTGAGGGGCAGGGGAAGAAAAAGACCATTCAGAAGTGGAGAAGAGTTACTGGACCTGAATTGTGGGGAGCCCTCAGACACCATTCCTGGAGCAGCGGTGGTGGGCTGGTACTAGCGTTTGGCCACAGTTTCCTCAGGGAGAAGCAGCCAGCCATACAGCCTACTCAAACCTCCGGAACCTGAGCAGAACGGCGCTCTTGGCAAAAGTTAAGTACTTGCGTATTTTTTATCGTGCCCCCTACCCCCAAGCTGGCTTCAGTGGCTGAATTCCCTGGGCCTGAGATAGGCCCTGTTGAGTGCCTAGAGCCATCCTCCCAGCCTTGGAGAAGGAAAAAAATTTGCAACTGGGGGAAAAGATAATTTGCTAGCTCTACTAATTGGGTGAGCTCAGGACAGTAGTGGCTCCCGTCCAGGCATAAACAGTCCGTGGACTTTGAGCAACTTTCCCTTCTGCATGGACCTGTGTGGGCCTATTTCGGGAGAATACGCCCTTGTTGGCAAACTCCAACCATTTCAGCTGTGCGATGGAAAGGTGAGTGTTTGATGCTTGACATTGCTTTGCCTATTAAACAAGGTCTTCACCTACCCACATCAGGGACCTAAGGACTGGTAGCTCCACTCAGGTCACCCAGCCAACTGCAACAGGGGTCCAAGGATAACTGTTACCTCCCAGTCCTTACAACCAAAAACTTTGGGTGCCCACGGACTGTCTGCAGAACCCACCCACCTGCATGCTCTAGGGAACAGGGACTCACTTTCCTCAGAGACACTTGGGGGTCGGTTCTCAGCACCCTGCCTTGTTCAGAGCGTGACCTCCTGCTGCAATCAGATACCGGTATATACAGCAGTCACCCCACCCCTCTAAGACTGTAGGACAAAGCCTGTAAAACACACTTGATGATCAGCTACCTGGAAACCTGAGCTGAATTCATACAAGAAAACTGAATGGACTCCTAGACTGATATACTTAAAAGAGCTCTAGCCATCTGGGGACAAGACGTCAGAGCTCTAAAGGTGAAAATAATCAAGCTAGCTCACTTAAGCAACCCATTTGGGTATATCCAAACAAAACAAAGCAAGCAGCTACGACACAGTAAGCAAGCATAAACTAATACAATAACTTATAGATGGCTAGGAGACAACAGTCACATAAAGAAAAAGACCATGATCACCTCAACAGGCTCTCAAAACAAAGAATCAAGCGATCTTCTAGATGAAAGTGCATTCCTAGAATTACCAGATGCAGAATACAAAAGTTTAATATACTGAACCCTTCAAGACATCAGGAAGGAAATGGGACAATATGCAGAACAAGCCAAGAAACACACAGATAAAGCAACTGAAGAAATTAGAAAGATAATTCAGGAACATAATGAAAAGTTTAATAAGCTGGAAAAATCCACAGACAGCAATCAGAAATTCAGAAGATTAACAATAAAATTACAGAAGTAGACAACTCAATAGAAAGTCAGAGGAGCAGAACTGATCAAGTAGAAGTCAGATTTTTTAACTCAAAGATAAATCACTTAGCACTAATATATTTGAAGAAAAACCAGATAAAAAAAATTTTTTTAAATGAAGAAACCTTAAGAATCATGTGGGACTCTATCAAGAGAAATAACCTACGAGTGATCGGAGTACTAGAACAGGGAGGGATAACAGAAAATACAGAGAGAATTCTTGAAGATTTGTTGGTAGAAAACTTCCCTGATATCATGAAAGATGAGAAGATATCTATCCAAAACGCTCATTGAACTCCACATAAGGTAGATGTTAAAAGAACGTCACCAAGGCATATTATAATCAAACTTGCCAAAATCAAAGCTAAAGAGAGAATTATAAGAGAAGCGAGGGATAAATGAAAAGTCACCTACAAAGGAGAGCCAATAAGAATAAGCTCGTACTACTCGGCAGAAACCATGCAGGCAAGAAGGCAATAGGATGACATATTTTAAAAACTGAGGGAAAAAAAATTGCCTGCCAAGAATCATATATCCAGCAAAACTGTCTCTTAAATATGAAGGTGAAATTAAGACAGTTCCAGATAAATGCAAGTTGAGGGAATTCATAAAAAACCAAACCAAAACGGCAAGAAATACTAAAGGGAGTTCTTTGGTTAGAAAATCAGTAATATCAGGTATCAACCCAAGACTAGAACACTGGGCAGAGCAACCAGAAGTCAACCCAGACAGGGAAATCCAAAAATACAAAGCAAGATTATATAAAAAAAGCTCATAACAGGATAACAGTGATGTTACTATTTAAAAGAAGACAGTATTAAAATAATAAAGAGGGACTAAGAAATGTAATCATACACCTTCCATATGGAGAGGAAAATATGGCAATACAAAGAAATAAAAGTTGGTTTTAAATTTAGAAATATAGGGATAAATAATAAGGTAATCACAAAGGAGACAAACTATCCTGCTCATCAAAATAAAAGAAAAAAACAGAGAGTAGAAACAAAATCAACAGCAACAAATATAAGGAAAGAACAATATATAAAGATATCTACTCAGCACATAAAATTAAGTAGGAAAAAGAAACAGTCAACAACACACACAAAAAAGACATCAAAATGATTACTAAATTCATACCTATCCATAATTACGCTGAATGTCAATAGACTAAATGCTCCAATAAAGAGACAGAGAGTGGCAGAATGGATTAAAAAACAAGATCCATCTATATGCTACCTAAAAAGAGACACAACTTAGAGATACAAGCAAACTAAAACTCAAAGAATGGAAAAAATATATCAACCAAACAACAATCACAAAAGAGCAGGAGTGGCAATATTAATTTCCGACAAAGTCGAATCCATCATAAAGGATAAGGAAGGACACTATATAATGATTAAAGGGACAATACACCAAGAAGATATAAGCATATTAAATATTTATGAATCCAACGACA
The DNA here is from genome assembly GCF_024166365.1 of Elephas maximus indicus. NCBI lineage: Eukaryota > Metazoa > Chordata > Mammalia > Proboscidea > Elephantidae > Elephas > Elephas maximus. The sequence goes on from NC_064846.1 coordinate 88,686,406, forward strand.
GGGCTGCAAGATACATAAAACAAACTCTATCAGCATTGAAAAGTGAGATAGACAACTTCACAATAATAGTAGGAGACTTCAGCACACCACTCTCGGTGAAGGACAAGACATCCAGAAAGAAGCTCAATAAAGGCATGGAAGATATAAATGCCACAGTAAACCAACTCGACCTCATAGACATATACAGAACACTCCACCCAACAGCAACCAACTATACTTTCTTTTGTAGTGCACATGAAACATTCTCTAGAATAGACCACATAATAAGTCATAAAGCAAGCCTTAGCAGAATCCAAAACATTGAAATATTACAAAGCATTTTCTCTCACCATAAGGCCATAAAAGTGGAAATCAATAACAGGAAAAGGAGGGAAAAGAAATCAAACACTTGGAAACTGAACAATACCCTGCTCAAAAAAGACTGGATTATAGAAGACATTAAGGATGGAATGAAGAAATGCAGAGAATCCAATGAGAATGAAAACACTTCCTATCAGAACCGTTGGCACACAGCAAAAGCGGCGTTCAGAGGCCAATTTATAGCAATAAATGCACACATCTAAAAAGAAAAAGGGCCAAAATCAAAGAATTATCCCTACAACATTAACAAATAGAAAGAGAGCAACAAAAGAAACCCACAGGCACCAGAAGAAAACAAATAATAAAAATTAGAGCTGAAATAATGAAATAGAAAACAGGAAAACAATTGAAATAATTAAGACAAAAAGCTGGTTCTTTGAAAAAATCAACAAAATTGATAAATCACTGGTTTAACTGACAAAAGAAAAACAGGAGAGGAAACAAATAACCTGAATAAGAAATGAGATGGGCAATATTACAACCGACCCAAATGCAATTAAAAGAATCGTATCAGATTACTATGAAAAATTGTACTCCAACAAATTTGGAAACCAAGAAGAAATGGATGAATTCCTAGAAACACACTACCTACCTAAACTAACACATACAGAGGTAGAACAACTAAATGGACCCATAACAAAAGAAGAGATTGAAAAGGTAATCAAAAAACTCCTAACAAAAAAAGCCCTGGTTCGGACAGCTTCACTGCAGAGTTCTACCAAACTTTCAGAGAAGAGTTATCACCTCAAAGCACAGAAAAGGATGGAATATTACCAAACTCATTCTATGAAGCCACCATATCCCTGACACCAAAACCAGGTAAAGACAACACAAAAAAATAAAATTATAGACCTTCACGAAAGTAGATGCAAAAATCCTCAACAAAATTCTAGCCAATAGAATTCAAAACCATGTAAAAAAAAAAAAAAAGTTTGCCATGACCAAGTGTGATTCATACTAGGTATGCAGGAATGGTTCAACATCAGAAAAAACAATTAATGTAATCCATCTTTTTATCATATAAATAAAACAAAAGACAAGAATCACTTGATTTTATCAATTGATGCAGAAAAGGCATTAGACAAAGTTCAACACCGATTCATGATTAAAAACTCAGCAAAATAGGAATAGAAGGAAAATTCCTCAATAATAAAGGGCATTTATACAAAGCCAAGAGCCAACATCATCCTAAATGGAGAGAGCCTGAAAGCATTCCGATTGAGATGGGGAACCAGACAAGGATGCCCTTTATCACCACTCTTATTCAACATTGAGTTGGAGGTATTAACCAGAACAGTTAGGCTAGATAAAGAAATAAAGGGCATCCAGATGGGCAAGGAAGAAGTAAAAGTGCTATTTGCAGATGACATGATCTTATACACAGAAAACCCTAAGGAATCCTCAAGAAAACTACTGAAGCTAGTAGACGAGTTCAGCAGAGTATCGGTAAACATACCGATAAACATACAAAAATTAGTTGGATCCCTCTACACCAACAAAAAAAACATCGAAGAGGAAATCACCAAATCAGTGCCATTTACAGTAGCCCTCAAGAAGATAAAATATTTGGGAATAAATCTTACCAGAGATGTAAAAGACTTATACAAAGAAAACTACAGTACACTTCTGCAAGAAACCAAAAGAGACTTACATAAGTGGAAAAACATACCTTGCTCATGGATAAAAAAAAAACCCAGTGCCGTCAAAGACTTAATGTTATAACAATATCTATTCTACCAAAAGCAATCTATACATTTAATGCAATTCTGATCCAAATCCCAACAACATTCTTTAATGAGATGGAGAAACAAATCACCAACTTCATATGAAAGGGAAAGAGGCCCTGGATAAGGAATGCATTACTGCAAAAGAAGAACAAAGTGGGAGGCCTTACTTTACCTGATTTTAGAACCTATTATACTGCTACAGTAGCCAAAACAGCCTGGTACTGGTACAACAACAGATACATAGACGAATGGAACAGAATTGAGAATCCAGGCATAAATCCATCCACATATGAGCAGTTGATAATTGACAAAGTCCCCAAAACTTTTAAATGGGGGAAAGACAGTCTTTTTAACAAATGTTGCTGGCATAACTGGATATCCATCTGCAAAAAAATGAAACAAGACCCATACCTCGCTCCATGCACAAAAACTAACTCAAAATAGATCAAAGACCTAAAGATAAAATCCAAAACGATAATGATCATGGAAGAAAAAATAGGGACAATGTTAGGAGCCCTAATACATGGCATAAACATTATATAAAACATTATATATAATGTGGAAGAAAAACTAGATAACTGGGAGCTCCTAAAAATCAAACACCTATGCTCATCTAAAGACTTCATCAAAAGAGTAAAAAGACTACCTACAGACTGGGAAAATATTTTTAGCTATAACATTTCCGATCAGCGCCTGATCTCTGAAATCTACACGATACTGCAAAAACTCAACTACAAAAAGACAACCCAATTAAAAAATGGGCAAAAGATATGAATAGACACTTCACTGAAGAAGACATTCAGATCAAAACTACAATGATATTTCATCTCACTCCAACAAGGCTGGTATTAATCCAAAAAACACAAAATAATAAATGTTGGAGAGGCTGTGGAGAGATTGGAACACTTACACACTGCTGGTGGGGATGTCAAACGGTACAACCACTTTGGAAATCGATTTGGCACTTCCTTAAAAAGCTAGAAATAGAACTACCATACGACCCAGAAATCCCACTCCTCGGAATATATCCTAGAGAAATAAGAGCCTTTAAACAAACAGATATATGCACACCCATGTTTATTGCAGCACTGTTTACAATAGCAAAAAGATGGAAGCAACCAAGGTGTCCATCAACGGATGAATAGATAAATAATGATATATTCACACAATGGAATACTATGCATCAATAAAGAACAGTGATGAATCTATGAAACATTTCATAACATGGAGGAACCTGGAAGGCATTATGCTGAATGAAATTAGTCAGTTTCAAAAGGACAAATAATGTTTAAGACCACTTTTATAAGAACTTGAGAAATAGTGTAAACTGAGAAGAAAACACTTTTTTGTGGTTACAAGAGGGGGGAGGGAGGGAGGGTGGGAGAGGGGCATTCACTAATTAGATTGTAGATAAGAACTACTTTAGGGGAAGGGAAAGACAACACACAATACAGGGGAGGTCAGCACAACGGGGTTAAACCAAAAGCAAAGAACTTTCCAGAATAAAGTGAATGCTTCAAAGGCCAGCATAGCAGGGGCAGGGGTTTGGGGACCATGATTTCAGGGGACATCTAAGTCAATTGGCATACTAAAATCTATTAAGTAAACATTCTGCATCCCACTTTGAAGAGTGGCGTCTGGGGTCTTAAACACTAGCAAGCAGCCGTCTAAGATGCATCAGTGAGTCTCAACTCGCCTGGATCAAAGGAGAATGAAGAACACCAAGGACAAAACATAATTATGAGCCCAAGAGACAGATGGGGCCGCATGAACCAGAGACTGTCCTGAAGAACACCAAAGACACAAGTAATTATTAGCCCAAGAGACAGAAGAGCAACATAAATCAGAGACTACATCAGCCTGAGACCAGAAGAACTAGATGGTGCCCGGCTACAACCGATGACTGCCCTGACAGGGAACACAGCAGAGAACCCCTGAGGGAGCAGGAGAGCAGTGGGATGCAGACCCCAGATTCTCAAAAAAAGACCAGAGTTAATGGTCTGACTGAGACTAGAAGGACCCTGGTGGTCATGGCCCCCAGACCTTCTGTTGGCCCAGGACAGGAACCATTCCTGAAGCCAACTCTTCAGACATGGATTGGACTGGACCATGTGTTGGAGAGGGATGCTGTTGAGGAGTGGGCTTCTTGGATCAGGTAGACGCTTGAGACTATGTTGATAATTCCTGTCTGGAGGGGAAATGACAGGGTAGAGGGGGTTAGAAGCTGGCGAAATGGATACGAAAAGAGAGAGTGGAGGGAGGGAGGGGGCTGCATCCTTAGGGGGAAAGTACTTGGGAGTATGTACCAAGGTGTATATAAGTTTTTGTGTGAGAGACTGACTTGATTTGTAAACTTTCACTTAAGCACAATAAAACCTAGAAATTATTAAATAAAATATAATGATGCTGATAATTGATCCACTTGGTTGGACGACATTGTGATTTTACTAAATGTCACTGAATCATTCACTTTAAAATGGTTAATTTCACATAGTGTAAATTTTGCCTCAATAATTATTTAAATGTATGGACATTAATTCAGATTTTGAAAATTAATTAAATTTATTCTTTTATCTCTTTGTATTTCATTTTTTTATTTAACTTTAGATGAAGGTGTACAGAGCAAACAAGTTTCTCATTAAACAATTAATACACATATTATTTTGTGACATTGGTTGCTAACTCCAGGACATATCAACACTCTCCCCTTCTCTACCTTGGGTTCTCCATTACCAGCTTTCCTGTCCCCTCCTGCCTTCTCATTCTTGCCCCTGTGGTGGTGTGCCCATTTAATCTCGTTTTGTTTATGGGCCTGTCTAATCTTTGGCTGAAGGGTGAACCTCAGGGGTGACTTCATTACTGAGCTAAAAGAGTGCCTGGGGGCCGTACTCTTGGGGCTTCTCCCGTCTCTGTCAGATGAGTAAGTCTGAGTTAGTGTTTTGTTCTACATTTTTCTCCAACTCTATCTGGGAAACTGTATTGTGATTCCTGCCAGAGCAGTCCATGGTGGTAGGTGGACACCATCTAGTTGTCCTGGACTCAGTCTGGTGGAGGCTGTAGTAGTTGTGGTACATTATTCCTTTGGACTAATCTTTCTCTTATGTCTTTGGTTTTCTTCTTTCTCCCTTGCTCCAGGTAGGGAGAGACCAGAGAAGCATCTTAGATGGCCGCTCACAAGCTTTTAAGACCCCAGGTGCTAGTCACCAAAGTAGAATGTAGAACATTTTCTTAATCAACTATGTTATGCCAGCTGAGGTAGATGTTCCCTGAGACCATGGTCCCCATAGCACTCAGCCTAGTAATTTGATCCCTCAGGGAGTTTGGATGGGTCTATGGAGCTTCCATGACCTTGCCTTGTGCTGTTTTCCCCAGTATTGTGCACTGTCTTACCCTTCACCAAATGTACCACTTATCTATTGCCTATGTAGCATTTTTCCCTCCTACTCCTTCTCTCCCTTGTAACCATCAAATATTGTTTCTTTTTTTATGTAAACCTTTTAATGAGTTTTTATAGTAGAAGTCTCATACAGTATTTGTCCTTTTGTGATTGACTTATTTCACTCAGTATAATGCCCTCCAGATTCATCCATGTTGTGAGATGCTTTGCAGATTCATCATTGTTCTTTTTTGTTGTATAGAATTCTATTGTGTGTATGCATCATAGTTTATCCATTCATTTGTTGATGGACACCTAGGTTTTTTCCATCTTTTTGCAGTTGTTAACAATGCTGCAATGAATTTGGGTGTGCATATGTCTATTCTTGTGAGGGCTCTTATTTCTCTAGGTTATATTCCTGGAGTTGGATTGCTAGATCATATAGTATTTATATTTCTGACTTTTTAAGGAAGCACCATATCTATTTCCAAAATGGTTGTATTATTTTGCATTCCCACCAGCAGTGCATAAGATTTCCAATTTCTCTGCAGCCACTCCAACATTTGTTGTTTTCTGTTTTATGATTCTTGTCAGTAATGTCAGTGTGAGATGGTCTCATAGTGGTTTTAATTTGCATTTCTCTAATGGCCAGTGATTGTAAGCATTTCCTCACTACTTGTCTGTTAGCCACCTGAATGTCTTCTTTGGTGAAATGTCTGTTCATATCCTTTGCCCATTTTTTAATTGGATTACTTGTCTTTTTGTTGTGGAGGTGTTGGATTTTCCTGTAGATTTTAGAGATTAGACATTCATCAGATTTGTCATAGCCAAAAACTTTTTCCCATTCTGTAGGTTTTTTTTTTTACTTTCTTGGTGAAGTCTTTTCATGAGCATGTTTAATTTTCAGAAGATCCCAGTTATCTAGCTTAACTTCTGGTATTTGTGTATTGTTAGTTATGGTTTGTATCCTGTTACCACCATGTATTAGGGCCTCTAGCGTTGACTGTATTTTTTCTTCTATGACCTTTATAGTTTTCGGTATTATATTTAGGTCTTTGATCCATTGTGAATTAGTTTTTGTGTATGATGTGAGGTATGGGTCCTGTTTCTTTTTTTTTTTTTTTTTTTTGCAGAGGGACATCCAGTTTTGACAGCACCATTTGTTAAAGAAAGACCGTCTTTTCCCCATTAGATGTACTTTGGGCCTTTTTTGAAGATGGGGTAACTGTAGGTGGATGGGATCTCAATTCTGTTCCATCGAGGAATATGTCTGTCATTGTACCAGTACCAGGCTGTTTTGACTACCTTAGCGGTATAATAAGCTCTGAGTTCATGTAGTGTGAGTCCTCCTACTTTATTCTTCTTCAATAGTGCTTTACCTATCCAGGGCCTCTTTCCTTTTCATATAAAGTTAATGATTAATTTTTCCATCTCTTTAACGAATATTGTTGGTATTTGGATCGTGATTGCATTGTATTTGTAGATTGTTTTGAGTAGAATTGATATTTTCACAATGTTGAGTCTACCTATCCATGAGCATCGTATGTTTTTTCCATTTATGTAGTTCTCTTTTGTTTTCTTGCAGTAGTGTTTTTTAGTTTTCTTTGTAAAGGTCTTTTACATCACTGGTTAGATATATTCCTAAGTGTTTTATTTTTTTAGGGGCTATTATAAATGGTATTTTTTTCCTGATTTCCTTTTCATAGTTCTCTTTATTGGTGTATAGGAATCCAAATGATATGTTTACCTTGTATCCTGCTACTCTGATGAATCTTTCCATTAATTCCAGTAGTTTCCTTGTGGAGTCTTTTGGGTTTTCTAGGTATAGTATCATATAACCCACAAATAGGGACAGTTTTAATTCTTCCTTACCAATTTGGATGTCCTCTATTTCTTTTTCTTGCCTTATTGCTCTAGTTAGGACTTCCAGCACAATGTTAAATAGGAGTGGTGATAAAGGGCATCCTTGTCTTGTTCCTATTCTCAAGGGGAATGATTTAAGCCTCTATTAAGAATGATGTTGGCTGTTTGTTTTGTATAGATACCCTTTATTATGTTGAGGAATTTTCCTTCTATTCCTATTTTGCTGAGAGTTTTTATCATGAATGGGTGTTGGACTTTGTCAAATGCCTTTTCTGCAACAATTGAGAAGATCGTGTGATTCTTTTTTTTTTATTTTACTTCTGTGGTGGATTATCTTGGTTGATTTTCTAATGTTGAACCATCCTTACATACCTGGTATGAATCCCACTTGGTTGTGTTGTATTATTTTTTTGATATGATGCTGAATTCTATTGGCTAGAATTTTGTTGAGAATTTTTGCATCTATATTCATGAGAGATATTGCTCTGTAATTTTCTTTTTTTGTGGTGTCTTTGCCTGGATTTGGTATCAGGGTTATGCTGGGTTCATAGAATGAATTGAGAAGTATTCCTTCTTCTTCTGTGTTCTGAAATAGTTTGAGTAGTACTGACGTAAGCTCTTCTCTGAATGGTGGAATTCTCCAGTGAAGCATCTGGGCTGGTGCTTTTTGGTGGGTGCGGGGGAGTGTTTTTTTTTTAATTACCTTTTCAATCTCTTCTCTTGTTATGGGACTGTTCAGATTTTCAAATTCAGTTTATGTAAGTTTGCATAGGTAGTGAGTTTCTAGAAATTTCCCCATTTCCTTTGGTTTTCATATTTATTGGAATATAGTTTTTCATAGTGCTCTGTTTTGATCCTTTTTATTTCTGTTAGATCTCTGTCAGTTTCTCTTTTCAGTGCTCTTAGAATTTGTTTTATGTATTTTGGAGCTCTTTCATTGGCTGGGTAGATAATTATTATGGTTATGTGTTTGTGGTGGATTGTCCCTTTAATCATTATATAATGCCCTTCTTTGCCTTTTATGGTGAATTTTGTTTTAAAGTCTCTTTTATCTGAGATTACTATTGCCACTCCTGCTCTTTTTTCGTAGCTGTTTGCTTGAAATATTTTTTCCATCTTTTAATTTTTAATAAATTTATGTCCTTGTTTCTAATGTGTGTCTGTTGTAGACAGCACATTGATGGGTACTGTTGTTTTTTAATCCATTCTGTCACTCTTTGTTTCTTTATGGGTGCATTTAAGGCATTTACATTCCATGTGATTATTGATAGGTGTGAGTTTATTGCTGTCATTTTGTGGGTTTTTTTTTTTTTTTTTTTTTTTTTTGTAGTGCTGACATTTTCTTTGTTCCTTAGTCTTCTGTGCTGAATTTCTCTTGTTTTTGGATTTTTTTATGTGTTTCATTTTTGTAGATTTTGTGTTTAGTGAGACTTTTTTTTAATTTTAATTAGTAGGTTTCTTAACTTTCTTTGTGATTTCCTTGAAATTTACCCCTATTTTTCTAAGTTTAAACCAGTCTTTTATTACTCGATAACACCTTGAGTTCCTCTCCATTTGAAAGTTTTATACCTACTCTGTTTATTCTCTTATTGTTCTGATGTTGTTGTCATTTACAGATTAACCTCTTTGGTTCCCTGTTGTAAATCTTTTAGTTTCATTTTATCCTTGGGAGTTCATTATCTAGTTTGGTATCTCATTGATGCTGTCTTATGTGCTAGATTCAAATTGTTATCTGATGTTGTTTGTTCCCTAACCGAAGGACTCCATTTGATAATTCTTGTAAGTTTGATTTGGTTTTTACATATTTCTTTAATTTCTATTTATCTGGAAATGTCCTAATTTCACCATCATATTTGTGTGAGAGTTTTGCAGGACATATTATTCTTGGTTTGCAGTTTTTCTTTCTAGATTTTGTGTATGTCATCCCATTGCCACCTTGTCTGCGTGGTTTTTGCATAGTAATCAGAGTTTAGTCTTATTGTTTCCCCTTTGTATGTGACTTTTCGGTTTTCTTGAGCTGCTCTCGGGATTCTTTCTTTGTCTTTGGTTTTAGCGAAGTGATTATGATGTCTGTTTTTCTTTTGGTGTCTATCCTACATGAGGTTCATTGAGCTTCTTGGGTAGTTGGCTTTTCAACTTTCATAACATTAGAGAAGTTTTCTGTCAGCAAATCTTCAATGATCCTCTCTGTGTTTTCCATTTTCTCCCATTGTTCTGGAACTCCAATCACAGCCAAACTTTTGCTTTTGATTGTATCCCACATTGTTCTCAGAATTTCTTCATTTTTCTTCGTTCTTTATTCTGATTTTTCTTCAGAAAAAAGTGGTATCCAAGGGTTTGTCTTCAGTTTTGCTGATCCTGTCTTTCATTGTTTCAAATTTGCTCCTAAAACCTTTTATTGCATTGTCCATTTCTTAAATCTTGCTGTTTATCTTTTGGATTTCTAATTGCTGCTTTTGTATGATTTCTAGTTGTTTATTTTGGCATTTTGTTCCTGTATTATATTCCTGATTTCTTCCATTGTTTTATCTGTCTTTTCCATGATTTTGTCTGTCATTTCCATGATTTTGTCTATTTTTTCCTTATCTTTGTCTGCATTCTCCTTCATCTGTTGGAGAACCCTGAATATTAGAGTTCTGAATTCCCTATCAGGTAGTTCCCGTGCCTTTTGTTCTTTTGTTACAGCAGAAGGCCATCTGGTATGTTACTATGGTTGTTCTGTGGAGCCATCCTCTCCTGTTTTTTTTTTTTTTTAATGTATTATGATATCGTTTTCTGTTTCCAGGACATTCAGGAATTCGTTTTCTCCATTTATTGATTGTGAATTTGTTTTGTCCTGCTTTTTTGTTTTATTTGTTTATGTCTGGGCAGGCAGGCTCAGTGTGTTTTGTTGCTTGCTTGCCTGTGGACATGATACTTCTCGCCACCTTGTCCAAGTGAGTCGGATCAGTCATTCAGCTACAGTGAAGCAGGGTGGGTCCAGCGGGGGTGGAGAGGCAGGGGTGGGTAGTTTGCACTATGAACTGGGGGTGATGGGGCAGGGCTGGTGAGCAATGTATGGTGTGGCCCAGGGGACTGCATCAGTACCACTTGGCGGCATGGTACTTGGTGCATGGTGCAGATCAACAGGTGGAAAAGGAGAGGATGTGAAGTGCAGAGCTAAGTGGGTGGGTCAAAGAAGAGAAAGAAGAGAGTGAAACAAAGGCAGAAAAAGAACAAAAAGGCAAAAAAATGAAGTAAAAAATAAAAAGAAAATGAGCAAAATGATGGTGCAGTAGGATTTGACCTGTGGGCATGGGGCAGTCCTGGTATGGCTGTGTGCTGGTGGCTCAGCCTGTCAAGAAGCATCATTGGTGGCACACAGAGTGGTGCTCTATCTCCTGCTGAGAGCTCTGTGGAGTTGTCTTCTCATACTTTCTGTCTGAGTTCTTTGGTGGCTGTAGCCCAGGATGTCAAATCTGGCCACATTAGCTGGTATGGCACCTCCACCCTGTAGCTCTCCTCATTCTCTCTTCTCTGTCAGTTTTTTATCCCATTCAGTGCGAGATGGAGGTCTTTATTCCATCATTTGGTACATAGGTTCCAGGATTGATTGTATCTGTTTTACTTAGTTTTTTGGGTCTTTTCTGCAGAGGGACGGCATGGTACTTCTGTCTATAGCAACATGTTGTCTTTGTCTCTCCTGTATTCCATTTTTTATAAATATTTTATTTTGTTTTAGAAGAAAGTTTACACAGCAAATTAGGTCCCCACTTAGTGATTTTTATGCAGATTGTTGCGTGACATTGGTTACATTTTTCACAATGTATCAACATTCACATTATTTCCATTCTGTTTTTTCTTTTTCCATTAATCTACCTTTCCTGCTCCTATTCAGTTTCTCATCTTTGTTTTAGAGTGAATGTTGACCGTTTGGTCTCATATAGCTGATTATTTAAGTGAGCACAGTAGTCATGGGTGACATTGTTTATAAGCCAATCTACTATTTGGATGAAAGATGACCACTGGACTGGCTTCAGTTCTATGTTCAAAGGGTACATTAGGGCAATAGTCTTGGGGGATCCTCTAGTCTCTATTGGTCTAGTAAGTCTGGCCTTTTGTAGGAATTTGAGTTTTTTCTACATTTTTCTCCCTTTTTATCCAGGACCTTCTATTGTGTCCCTTGTCAGAAAGGTCAGTGGTGGAAGCCAGCACCATCTAGTTATTCTGGTCTCAAGGTAGATGAGGCCATGGTTCATGTGGGCTATTAGTCCTGTGGACTAGTTTCTTCCTTGAGTCTTTGGTTTTCTTCATTCTCTTTTGTTCCAGGTAAATAGAGACTAATAGTTGCATATTAGATGGCCTCTTGTCTCAGTTATCTAGTTCTGCTATAACACAAAGTGGATGACTTTAACAAAGAGAAATTTATTCTTTCACAGTCTAGGAGGCTAGAAGTCCAAATTCAGAGTGCCAGCTCTAGGGGAAGGCTTTCTCTCTCTGTCGTTTCTGGAGGAAGATCCCTGTCATCATCAATCTCCCCTTGGTCTAGGAGCTTCTTCACAGAGGAACCTCAGGTCCAAAGGATGCACTCTGCTCCTGGAGCTGCTTTCTTGGTGGTATGAGGTCCCGCTGTCTCTCTACTCACTTCTCTCTTTTATATCTCAAAAAATTGGTTTAAGTTGTAGATTAATCTTGTAGATTGAGTTTACATAACTGCCACTAATCCCATCTCATCAACATCATAGAGATAGAAATATAACACATAAGGAAATCACATCAGATGACAAAATGATGGACAATCATACAACACTGGGAATCATGACCTAGCCAAGCTGACAGATATTTTGGGGGAACACAGTTCAATCCATGACACTACTCTAGAGCTTTTAAGTCCCCAGTCACTACTCACCAAACTAGGATGTAGATCATTATCTTTATGAACTATGTTATGCCAATTGGCCAAGTTGTCCCATGAGAGTATGGTCCCAAGCTTTCATATAAAGTAAACCAATCACATGAGGTGTTTAGTTGTGTCTAGGAAGTATCCATAATTCTTCCCCATATGTGCTTTATTATACATATGAATATATATGCAGCACAAACATGTATTTTATATATATATATATGTATATATGCCTACAGATACACTTATATATGCACACCTACATACTCATATGTGTCTTCCTATACACATGTGGAAAGCCTGGTGGCATAGTGTTTAAGAGCTACGGCTGCTAACCAAAAGTCAGCAGTTGAAATCCACCCGGTGCTCCTTGGAAACTCTATGTGGAAATTCTGCTCTGTCCTATAGGGTCACTATGAGTTGGAATTGACTTGACAGCAGTGGTTTTTTGTTATACACATATATGCCTTCACGTCTACCTGTCACCACATGCATATTTTTTGGTAGTTATAAAAAAATTTTTTTTATTATTATTGTTATTACAAAACTGTATGTTATAGAATTTACTTATATTGTCTCTTATCCTTGAGTACTTTTAGTGTCTTCATTTACCTTGGACAAGTTGTGCACACTTCGCCCATACTGAGTATTGCCTTTTCCATCACCAAAAATAACAAATGTCTACTATCTAGAAAGTGATTCCCCCTCCTTTCCCCCCCAACCCTGGTAACCATCAAAGAACGTTGCTTTCTATTGTATACCTCTTCTTGACTTTTTATAAAAGTGAGACCATATACAATGTTTATCCTTTTGTGATTAACCTATTTCACTCAGCATAATGTCCGACAGATTTGTCCATGTTATGTTTCATGGACTTATTATTGTTTACAGTTGCATAGTATTCCAACTTATGTATGTACCACAATTTGTTTATCCATTCATCCATTGATGGGCACTTAGGTTGTTTCCATCTTTTTGCTATAGTGAACAATGCTGCAATGAACATAGGTGTGCAAATGTCTATTCACGTCACTGCTCTTATATCTTTAGGCTATATACCTGGGAGTGGGATTGCTGGGTTATAAAGTATTTTTATTTATAGCTTTTTGAGTAAGCACCATACCATTTTCCATAGTGGTTGTACCATTTTACAATTCCACCAGCAGTGTATGAGTTCCAATCTCCTCACAACCTTGCCAGCATTTGTTATTTTCTGTTTTTTCGATCAGCGAAATATTTGCAGGGGTGAGATGGTATCTCATTGTAGTTTTGATTTGCATCTCCCTAATGGAAACCCTGGTGGCGTAGTGGTTAAGTGTTACAGCCGCTAACCAAGAGGTCAGTAGTTCGAATCTGCCAGGTGCTCCTTGGAAACTCTATGGGGCAGTTCTAGTCTGTCCTATAGGGTTGCTATGAGTCGGAATCTGGTTTTTTTTTTTTTTTTGGAACGGCTAATGAGAAGCCCTGGTGGTGCTGTAGTTAAGAGATCAGCTGCTAACCAAAAGGTGGGCAGTTTGAATCTACGTTCTTCTCCCTGGAAACCCTACGAGGCAGTTCTACTCTCTCCTATAGTGTGGCTATGAGTTAGAATCGACTTGACAGCAGTGGGTTTGGTTTGGTTTGGAATGGCTAATGATCACATGCATTTTTTCGTGCATTTGTTGCCTGCTTGAATTTCCTCTTTGGTGAAGTGTCTGCTCATGTCTTTTGCCTATTCTCTTAATTGAATTGTCTTTTTGTTTGAGTTGTTGAAGTTTTCTATATATTTTAGAGATTTAGACCCTTATAAGATATATAGTTGCGAGAGATTTTTTCCCAGTCTGTAGGTGCACTTTTTACTCTTTTGGTAGTCTTTTGATGAGCATAAGTGTTTAATTTTTAGGAGGTCCGAGTTATCTACTTTGTCTTTTATTGTTTGTACATTTGTAGTAATTTTTGATAAACTGTTTATGCCAAAAATTAGGTCCTCTAGTTTTGTGTCTATGTTCTTTTCCAGGAACTTTATAGTTTTAGCTTTGACATGTAGATCTTTCATCCATTTTGATTTAGTTTTTGTGTATGGTGTGAGGTATGGATCCTGTTTCATTTTTCTGCAAATGGATATCCAGTTTTGCCTGCGCCATTTGTTAAAGAGATTGTTTCTTCCTCATTGGATAGACATTGACACTTTGTCGAAGATCAAGTGCCCATAAATGGATGGATTTATTTCTGGGTTCTCATTTCCATTCCATTGGTCTATGCGTCTGTCGTTGAACCAGTAATAGGTTGTTTTGAGTACTGTGGCTGCATAGTAAGTTTTCAGATCAGGAAGTGTGAGGCCTCCTACTTTGTTCTTCTTCAATATTGCTTTGGCTAGCTGGTGCCTCTTTCTTTTCCATATAAAGTTGGTAATTAGTTTTTCCATTTTATTAAAGAATGTTGTTGGGGTTCGGATTGAGACTGCATTGTATCTATAGGTTGCTTTGGGTAATATTAACATTTTCACAATGTTGAGTCTTCCAGTTCATGAATATGGAATATTTTTTCATTTATGTAGATCTCTTTTAGTTTTTTGCAGAAGTGTTTTGTATTTTTCCTTGCACGAGTCTTTTACATCCTTGGTTAAGTTTATTCTTAGGTATTTTATCCTTTTAGTGGTTATTGTAAATGGTATTGTTTTCTTGATTTCCTTTTCGGAATTCTTCTTGTTAGTGTAGAGGAGATCAACAGGTTTATGTGTATTGATCTGTTACCATGCCATTTTGTTGAATTCTTCTATTAGAGCCAGTAGCTTTCTTCTGAAATCCCTGGAATATCTATGTATAAAATCATGTCTCCTGCCAATAGGGATAGTTTTACTTCTTCCTTTCTTTGGATACCCTTTATTTCTCTTTCTTGCCTTATTGCTCTGGCTAGAACTTCCAGTACAATATTGAGTAAGAGTGGTGATAGTGGGCATCCTTGTCTCAATTCAGTTGTCAGAGGGAAGACCCTCAGTCTTTCTCCAGTAAGAATAATGTTGGCTGTTGGTTGGCATATATTCCCTTAATTACATTGAGGAATTTTCCTTGTATTCCTATTTTGGTGAGAGTTTTTATAAGGAAAGTGTGTCAGATTTTATCAGTCTTTGTATTCCATTTTGCATGATTTCTATTGACCTGTCTTCAAGTTCTTCACCTATGTCTGATTTGATTATAAGCCCATTTAAAGGATTTATATCTTATATGATAGATTTTATTTTTTGTTTTGATTTAGCATTTATATTTGACATTTTTATAGCTTTCCTCACTTTGCCAAAATTCCTTATTAATGCATACTCTTCATCTATTACACTAGACCACTTAATTTTTATTCAGTTATTTTTTCACACAATTTTTACATTAAATTGTAATTCACATAATTTACTCTTTTAAGGTGTATATTTCAGTGGTTTATAGTGTATTTACAAAGTTGCACAACCATTACCACTATGTAACTCCAGGACATTTCCAGCACTTCTCAAAAAAACTCATAACAACTAGTAGTCACACTCTGAATCCCCTCCCTGCAACCCATAGCCACCTCTAATATTTTTTTGTCTGTACAAGTTAGCCTGTTCTGGACATTTCATATAAATGGTAGCACACATTATGTGACCTTTTGTTGTCTGGCTTCTTTCACTTAGCATAAGTGAACTTAGTTGCAGCACGTATCTATCTGTACTTCATTCCTTTTTATGGCTGAATAATATCCATTGTACACACATATCATATATTACTTAGCCATTTATCAGTTGATGGACATTCGGGTTGTTTCCAGCTTGGGCTGTTATGAACAATGTTACCATAAATATTCATGTACACTTTTTTGTAGATATATGTATTCAATTCCTTGAGTTCAATTCCTGGAATTGCTGAGTCATATGGTCACTCTGTGTTTGACTTTTGGGGAACTTTCATATGATCTCCAAAAAGGCTGCACTATTTTTGTTTCCATCAGCAATGTATGAGGGTTCCATTTTCTCCACATACTTGTCCACACTTTGTATTGTATTTTTTATTATACCATCCTAGTGTGTGTGAAGAGACCTAGTGGTGCAGTGGTTAAGAGCTTGGCTGCTCATCAAAAGATCGGCAGTTCTAATCCACCAGCATCTCCTTGGAAACTCTATGGGGGAATTCTACTCTGTGCTTTAGGGTCGTTATGAGTCAGAATTGACAGTAATGTGCAGGACGTGTGAAGCATCTCATGGTGGTTCTGGTTTCTTTTTCCCTAATGACTAAGTATGTTGAGAATCTTTTCATGCGCTTTTTGGGGTTTTGCATATCACTTTTGAAGAAACGTCTATTAATATCTTTTGCCAATTTTTAATTATTTGTCTTTTTGTTGTTGAGTTGGATGAGTTTTCTTATATATTCTGAATAATAGTTCCTTATATATGATTTCCAATATTTTCTCCTATTCTGTAGGTTGTCTTTTCACTTTCTTGATAATGTCTTTTGAAGCACAAAAGGTTTTAATTTTGTAAAGTCCAATTTATCTGTTTTTTATTTTGTTTTATTTTATTATTGAACTTTTGCTGTTATATCAAAAATTGTTACCTAACTGAGGTAGTGAAGATTTATTCCTCTGCCTTCTTGTAAGAGTTTTATAGTTTTAGCTCCTACATTTAGTACAATGTTGAATATATGAGATGAGAGTAGACATCTTTGTCCTGTTCCTGAACTTATGGGGAAACTTTCAGTCTTTCACCATTACGTATGATATTAATGTGGGTTTCTCATAGATGTCTTTCATCATGTTGAGAAAGTTCTCTTTGATTCCTAGTTTGCTGAGTGCTTTGTATACCAAAAGGGTGTTGGATTATATAAAATGCTTTGGCTGTATCTATTGAGATAATCTTGTGACTTATCCTTTAGTCTATTAATGTGATGAGTTGCTTTGATTGATTTTCATATGTTGAACCAACCTTATATTCCTGCAATAAATCCCACTTGGTCATAGTATATAATTCCATTTATATGTTGTGGAATTTGATTTGTTAGAATTTTGTTGAGGATTTTTGTGTCTATATTCATAGAGAAGGAGCCACTCACCTACTAACTGAAAGTTAAATAGTCCAGACCCATCAGCTACTCCTTGAGAGAAAGGTGTGGGAATCTGCTCCCCTAAAGATTACAGCCTTGAAAACCCAATGAGGCGGTTCTACTCTGTCCCCTAGGATTGCTATGAGCTGGAATTGACTCTCCGGCAGCCAGTTTTGGTTTTTGGATTCATAGGGGATTTAGTCTACAGTTTCCCTGTGATGTGTTTGTTTTGATATCAAGATAATACTGGTCTTACAGAATGAATTGGGAAGTGCTCCCTCCTGTTCTATATTTTTGGAAGTCTGTGCGAAGAAATGTTATTAAATATTCTTTAAATGATTTGTAGAATTCACCAGTGAAGCAATTGGGTCCTAGGATTTCCCTTATGGGATGTTTCTGAGAAATATTTTAATTTTTTTCACATGTTATAGATCTATTCATGTTGATCAATTTATCTTTGAGTCTTTCTAGGAATTTATCCACTTCTTTTAGGTTATCTAGTTTCTTGGCCCCCACATGTCTGTCAGTTTGTCGAACTGTGGGGGCTTGTGTGTTGCTGTGATGCTGGAAGCTATTCCAGCGGTATTCAGATACCAGCAGGGTCACCCGTGGAGGACACGCTTCAGCTGAGCTTCCAGACTAAGACAGACTAGGAAGAAGGACCCGACACTCTACTTCTGAAAAGCATTAGCCAGTGAAAACCTTATGACTAGCAGGGGAACATTGTCTGATATAGTGATGGAAGAAGAGCCCCCCAGGTTGGAAGGCACTCAAAAGATGACTGGGGAAGAGCTGCCTCCTCAAAGTAGAGTTGACTTTAATGACATGGGTGGAGTAAAGCTTTCAGGACCTTCATTTGCTGATGTGGCACGACTCAAAATTAGAAGAAACAGCTGCAAACATCCATTAATAATTGGAACCTAGAATGTACGAAGTATGAATCTAGGAAAATTGGAAATTGTCAAAATGAAACGGAACGTATAAACATCGATATCCTAGGCACTAGTGAGCTGAAATGGAGTGGTATTGGCCATTTTGAATCAGATAATCATATAGTCTACTATGCTGGGAATGACAACTTGAAGAGGAATGGTGTTGCATTCATCGTCAAAAAGAACGTTTCTCGATCTGTCCTGAAGTACAACGCTGTCAGTGATAGGATAATATCCATACACCTACAATGAAGACCAGTTAATACGGCTATTATTCAAATTTACACACCAACCACGAAGGCCAAAGATGAAGAAATAGAAGATTTTTATCAGCTGCTTCAGTCTGAATTTGATTGAACATGAAATCAAGATGCATTGATAATTACTGGCGATTGGAATGCGAAAGTTGGAAACAAAGAAGAAGGATCAGTAGTTGGAAAATATGGCCTTGGTGATAGAAACAATGACGGAGATCGAATGATAGAATTTTGCAAGACCAACGACTTCTTCATTGCAAATACCTTCTTTCACCAACATAAACAGTGACTATACACATGGACCTCACCAGATGGAACACACAGAAATCAAATTGACTACATCTGTGGAAAGAGACAATGGAAAAGCTCAATATCATCAGTCAGGAAAAGGCCAGGGGCCGACTGTGGAACATATCATCAATTGCTCATATGCAAGTTCAAGCTGAAACTGAAGAAAATCAGAGCAAGTCCACGAGAGCCAAAATATGACCTTGAGTATACCCCACCTGAATTTAGAGACCATCTGAAGAATAGATTTGTTGCATTGAACACTAGTGACCACAGACCAGATGAGTTGTGGAATGACATCAAGGACATCATCCATGAAGAAATCAAGAGGTCATTGAAAAGACGGGAAAGAAAGAAAAGACCAAGATGGATGTCAGAGGAGACCCTGAAACTTGCTTTCGAACGTCAAACAACTAAAGCAAAAGGAAGAAGTGATGAAGAAAAAGATCTGAACAGAAGATTTCAACGGGCCTCTCGAGAAGACAAAGTATTATAATGACATGTGCAAAGAGCTGGAGATGGAAAACCAAAAGGGAAGAACACGCTCAGCATTTCTCAAGCTGAAAGAACTGAAGAAAAAATTCAAGCCTCGAGTTGCAATAGTGAAGGATTCCGTGGGGAAAATATTAAACGACGTAGGAAGCATCAAAAGAAGATGGAAGGAATACACAGAGTCATTATACCAAAAAGGATTAGTCGATATTCAACCATTTCAAGAGGTGGCATATGATCAGGAACCGATGGTACTGAAGGAAGAAGTCCAAGATGCTCTGAAGACTTTGGCGAAAAACAGGGCTCCAGGAATTGATGGAATATCTGTTGAGACGTTTCAACAAACAGATGCAGTGCTGGAGGTGCTCACTCTTCTATGCCAAGAAATATGGAAGACAGCTCCCTGGCCCACTGACTGGAAGAGATCCATATTTATGCCTATTCCCAAGAAAGGTGATCCAACCGAATGTGAAAATTATAGAACAATATCATTAATATCACACGAAAGCAAAATTTTGCGGAAGATCATTCAAAAACGGCTGCACAGTATATCGACAGGGAACTGCCAGAAATTCATGTCAGTTTCAGAAGAGGACGTGGAACCAGGGATATTATTGCTGATGTCAGATGGATCCTGGCTGAAAGCAGAGAATACCAGAAGGATGTTTACTTGTGTTTTATTGACTATGCAAAGGCATTTGACTGTGTGGATCATAACAAACTATGGATAACATTGCGAAGAATGGGAATTCCAGAACACTTAATTGTGCTCATAAGGATAAAACAATTAGAATTATCAAACAGGAATACCTTATTACTAACCTTTACATTTTTTCATGCAATTACCTTTACTAGAGGTCTTTTATGTATGTTTTGAATTGCATTCTAGTTTCTTTTTCATCTGAAGAATTACCAATAGTATTTTTTTTGCTGTGCTGGTCTGGTGGATATAAATTTCTTCAGCTTCTGTTTGTCTGGGAATGTTTTAACTTCACCCTCATTCTTGAAGGAAAGTTTCACTGGGTGTAGTATTCCTGGTCGGCAGTTTTTTTTTTTCTTTTTTTTCCTGCACTTTAAATATTTCATTCCTTTGCCTTTTGGCCTCCAGTGTTCTGAGGACAAATAGACACTTAATCTTATTGGGAATCCTTTATATGTCACAGTTTGCTTCCCTCACACTGCTTTCAAAATTCTTTATTTTTTGAGAGCCTGATTATGATGTTTCTCAGTGTACATCTCTTTGGGTTTATCTGCTTGGAGTTCTTTGAGCATCTTGGGTTTGTAGATTCATGTCCTTTGTCACATTGGGGAAATTTTCTGTCATTCTTTCTCTCTCACCCCCTTTTCTCTTTCTCTCACTTCCTTCTGGAATTCCCATGATATGTATATTAGGTCTCTTGGTGCTGTCCCATAATTCCATTAAACTGTGCTCAGCCTTTGTGAAGAATGGGAATTCCAGAACACTTAATTGTGCTCATGAGGAACCTTTACATAGATCAAGAGGCAGTTGTTCGGACAGAACAAGGGGATACTGATTGGTCAGGAAAAGTGTGTGTCAGGGTTGTATTCTTTCACCATACCTATTCAATCTGTATGCTGAGCAAATAATACAAGAAGCTGGACTATATGAAGAAGAACGGGGCATCAGGCTTGGAGGAAGACTCATTAACAACCTGCATTATGCAGATGACACAACCTAGCTTGCTGAAAGTGAAGAGGACTTGAAGTACTAATGGATATCAAAGACCACAGCCTTCAGTATGGGTTGCACCTCAACATAAAGAAAACTAAAATCCTCACAACTGGACCAATGAGCAACCTCATGATAAATAGAGAAAAGATTGAAGTTGTCAAGGATTTCATTTTACTTGGATCCACAATCAACACCCATGGAAGCAGCAGTCAAGAAATCAAAAGACGCATTGCATTGGGTAAATCTTCTGCAAAGGACCTCTTGAAAGTGTTGAAGAGCAAAGATGTCACCTTGAAGACTAAGGTGCGCCTGGCCCAAGCCATGGTATTTTCAGTCACATCACATGCATATGAAAGCTGGTCAATGAATAAGGAAGACAGAAGAAGAATTGACACCTTTGAATTGTGGTGTTGTTGAAGAATACTGAATACACCATGGACTGCCAAAAGAATGAACAAATCTGTCTTGGAAGATGTACAGCCAGAATGCTCCTTGGAAGCAAGGATGGTGAGACTGTGTCTTACATACTTTGGACATGTTGTCAGGAGGGATCAGTCTCTGGAGAAGGACATCATGCTTGGCAAAGTACAGGGTCAGCAGAAAAGAGGAAGACCCTCAACGAGGTGGATTGACACAGTGGCTGCAACAATGGTCTCAAGCATAACAACAATTGTAAGGATGGTGCAGGACCAGACAGTGTTTTGTTCTGTTGTGCATAGGGTCGCTATGAGTCAGAGCTGACTCAACAGCACCTAACAACAACAACAACTGGGTTAACAGTGCATCCAGGGGCCATAGTTTCGGGGGTTCCTCCAGTCTCTGTCAGACCATTATGCCTGCTTTTTTCACATGAATTTGAGTTCCGGTCTACATTTTTCTCCTGCTCTGTCTGGGACTCTCTTTTGTGTTCCCTGTCAGGGCGGTCATTGGTGGTAAATGGGCACCATCTAGTTCTTCTGGTCTCAGGTTGGTGGAGTCTCTGGTTCATTTGACCCTTTAGTCCTTTGGCCAAGTATTTTCCTTGTGTCTTTGGTTTTCTTCGCTATCCTTTGCTCCAAGTGGGATGAGACCAAATATTTATCTTAGATGGTCACTCGCAAGCTTTTAAGACTCCAAATGTCACTC
Source organism: Elephas maximus indicus (assembly GCF_024166365.1). Classification (NCBI taxonomy): domain Eukaryota; kingdom Metazoa; phylum Chordata; class Mammalia; order Proboscidea; family Elephantidae; genus Elephas; species Elephas maximus. Next base: position 88,708,446 of record NC_064846.1, read on the forward strand.
CCCAAAGTGAGATGTAGAACATTTTCGTTATAAACTATGTTATGCCAATTGACCTAGATGTCCCCCCAAACTGTGGTTCCCAGGCCCCAGCCCCAGCTATTCTTTTCCCTCAAGTGCTTGGCTTTGTCTGTGAAACTTCTTTGCTTTTGCTTTCTTCATCCAGTTGTGCTGACTTCCCCTGTGTTGTGTGTTGCACTTCCTTTCACCAAAGTTGGTCCTTGTCTAATATCTAGTTAGTGATTTAACCTCCTCCTCCCTCTCCACCTTCGTAACCATCAAAATAATGTTTTTTTGTATTTAAACCTTTTCTTGAGTTCTTATACTAGTGGTCTTATACAATATTTGTCCTTTTGTAACTGACTTATTTCACACAGCATAATGCCTTCCAGATTCATCCATGTTGTGAAATGTTTCGTGGATTAATCACTGTTCTTTATCATTGCATAGTATTACATTGCACGTTTATGTACCATAATTTGTTTATCCATTTGTCTGTTGATGGACATTTAGGTTGTTTCCATCTTTTTGCTATTGTGAATAGTGCTGCAATGAACATGGGTGTGCATATGTATATTCGTGTGATGGCTCTTATTACTCTCAAGTATATTACTAAGAGTGGGATTGCTGGACCATATGGTATTTCTATTTCTAGCTTTTTATGGAAGCACCATATCATTTTCTAAAGTGGTTGTACCATTTTGCATTCCCACCAGCAGGGCATAAGAGTACCATCTCTCTACAACCTCTCCAACATTTCTTATTTTGTGTTTTTTGGATTAGTGCCAGCTTCATTGGGGTGAGATGGTATCTCCTTGTAGTCTTGATTTGTATTTCTCTAATGGAATCCCTGGTGGCGTAGTGGTTAAGAACTACATCTGCTAACCCAAATGTCAGCAGTTCAAATCCACCAGGCGCTCCTTGGAAACTATGGAGTAGTTTGGCTCTGTCCTATAGAGTCGCTAGGAGTAGGAAATCTACTCAATGGCAATGGGTTTTTTTGGAAACCCTGGTGGTGTAGTGGTTAAGTGCTACAGCTGCTAACCAAGAGTTCGGCAGTTCGAATCCATCAGGCGCTCCTTGGAAACTCTATCAGGCAGTTCTACTTTGTCCTATAGGGTTGCTATGAGTCAGAATCGACTCGACGGCAGTGGGTTTGGTTTGGCTTTTGGTTAATGGCTAATGATCATGAGTATTTCCTTGTGTGTCTGTTAGGTGCCTGAATGTCTTCTTTGGTGAAGAATCTGTTCATACCCTTTGGCCATTTTTTAATTGGATTGTTTTTTGTTGTTGTTGTTGAGATTTTGCCATATCAACTCGATGGCAATGGGTTTGTTTTTTTTTTCCCCACTTAACAGGTTTTGGGCCTTTGTCAAATATCAGCTGCTTATAGGTGGATGGATTCAGGTCTGGTTCTCAATTCTGTTCCATTGGTCTATGTGTCTGTTGTTTCAATACCAGGCTGTTTTGACTACCGTGATGGTATAATAGGTTCTAAAATCAGGTAGCCTGAGGCCTCCTACTTTGTTCTTCTTCTTTAGCAATGCTTTACTCATCCAGGGCTTCTTTCCTTTCCATATAAAGTTGGTAAGTTCTTTCTCTATCTCATTATAAAATGCCATTGGAATTTGGGTCAGGATTGCATTGTATATGTAAATCACTTGGGGTAGAATTGACATTTTCACAGTATCAAGCCTTCTTAACCATGAACATGGTATGTTTTTCCTCTTATGTAGGTCTCTTCTGGTTGTGCCGAATTCTCCTGTATTGTATGTTGCCCTTCCCTTCAAGATGATTCTTGTCTACTGTCTAGTTAGTGAATTCCTCTCCCCCTCCTCCCCACCATGATAACCATCAAAGAATATTTTCTTCTGTATTTAAACCTTTCCTTGAGTTCTTATAATATTGCTCTCATACAATATTCATCCTTTTGCAACTGACTAATTTCACTCAGCATAACGCCTTCCAGATTCATCCATGTTGTGAGATGTTTTGAGATTCATCATTGTTCTTTAATGTTGCATAGTATTCCATCGTGTGTAAAAACCTGTTGCTTTGAGTCAATTGTGACTCATAGCGACCCTATAGGACAGAGTAGAACTGCCCCATAGGGTTTCCAAGAAGCGCTTGGTGGATTCAAACTGCTGACATTTTGGTTAGCAGCTGTAGCTCTTAATCACTACACCACCAGGGTTTCCTCCATTGTGTGTACCATTATTTGTGTATCCATTTATCTGTTGATGGGCACAGAGGTTGTTTCCATCTTTTTGCTATTGTGAACTGTGTTGCAATGAACATGGGTGTACATATGTCTACTCCTGTGATGGTTCTTATTTCTCTAGGATATATTCCAAGGAGTGGGATTGCTGGATCATATGGTACTTTTTAAGAAAGCACCAAATCATTTTCCAAAGTGGTTGTACAATTTTACATTTCCACCAGCAGTTCATAAGTGTTCCAGTCTCACCACAACCTCTACAACATTTATTATTTCGTGTGTTTTGGATTAGTGCTAGCCTTGTTGGGGTGATCAACTGATTTTTGTATGTTTATCTTGTATCCTGATGCTTTGCTGAAATATTCTGTTAGTTCCAGTAGTTTTTCTGTGCATTCTTTGGGGTTTTCCGTGTATAAGATCATATCATCTGTAAATAGCTGTACGTTTACTTCTTCCAAAGCAATTTGGATGCCTTTGTTTCTTTTTTTGCCTTTTTGCTCTGACTAGGACCTCCAGCACAATGTTGAATAAGAGTGGTGATAAAAGGACATCCTTGTCTGGTTCCCGTTCTCAAGGGTAATGCTTGCAGTATCCATTTAGAATGATTTTGACTGTTGACTTTGTATAAATGCCTTTTATTATGTCAAGGAATTTCCCTTCTATTCTTATTTTGCTGAGAGTTTTTATCAGGCATGGATGTCAGCTTTGCCTAATTCCTTTTCTGTGTCAATTGATAAGATCATGAGGTTCTTGTATTTTGTTTTATTTATGTGATGGATTGTGTTGACTGATTTTCCAATGTTGAACCATCCCTGCATATGTGAATTCCATTTGGTCATGATGAATTTTTTTTTAATATGCTATTGAGTTCTATTGACTAGAATTTGTTGAGGATTTTTGCATCCATGTTCATGAGGGATATTGGTCTGCAATTTTCTTTTTTGTGGTGTCTTTGCATGGCTTTGGTATCAGAGTTATGCTGGCTTGAGAGAATGAGTTTGGGAGTATTCTTTTTATGCTCTGAAATACTTTTAGTAACACCGGTGTTAACTCTTCTCTGAAAGTTTCTTCTCTGAACGTTTGGTAGAGTTCTCCAGTGAAGAAGTCTGGACCAGGGCTCTTTTTCATTGGGAGGGTTTTTTTTTTTTTAATTACCTCTTCAATCTCTTCTCTTGTTATGGGTTTATTTAGTTTGTCTACCTCAGTTTGTGTTAGTTTGCATAGGTAGTGTGTTTCTAGAAATTTGTCCGTTTCCTCTAGGTTTTCAAAATTGTTGGAGTACAGTTTTTCATAGTATTCTGTTTTGATCCTGTTTATTTCCATTGGGTCTGTTGTGATATCACCAATCTTGTTTCTTATTTGGGTTATTTGCTTTCTCTCCTGTTTTTCTTTGTCAGTTTGGCCAGTGGTTCATCTCTTCAAAGAACCAGAATTTGGTCTTGTTGACTCTTTCAATTGTTTTTCTATTTCATTTATTTCTGCTCTAACCTTAATTATTTCCTTTCTTCTGGTGTCTGAGGGCTTCTTTTGCTGTTCTCTATTTGTTTGAGTCTTAGGGTTAATGTTTTGATTTTGGCCCTTTCTTCTTTTTGGATGTGTGCATTTATTGCTATAAATTGACCATTAAGCACTGTTTTTGCTATGTCCCTGTTTTGGTAAAATGTTTTTTCATTCTCTTCTGTGAATTTCTTTATTAAATCCTTGATTCCTTCTATAATCTAATAGTTTTTAAGCAAGGTGTTTTCAGTTTCCATGTATTTTTTTTTCCTTACAGTTTTTGTTATTGATTTCTACTTTTATGGCATTATGGTCAGAAAAGATGTTTTGTAATATTTCTGTTTTTGGATTCTGTTAAGTCTTGCTTTGTGGCCTAAAATGTGGCCAACTCTGGAGAATATTCCATGTTCATGGGAAAAGAATGTGTACTTGGCTGCTGTTGGGTGGAGTGTTTTATACATGTCTATGAGGTCAAGTTGATTGATTGTGGCATTTAGATCTTCTGTATCTTTATTGAGTTTCTTTCTTGCTGTTCCACCCTTCACTGAAAGTGTTGTGTTGAAGCCTCCTGCTATTATTGTGGAGCCGCCTATTTCTCTTTTCATTGCTGTCAGAGTTTGTTTTATGTATTTTGGAGCCCTGTCATTGGGTACATATTATTTATTATGGTTATGTCCTCCTGGCGTATTGATCCTTTAATCATTATATAGCATTCTTCCTTATCCTTTGTGGTGGATTTTGCTTTACAGTCTATTTTGCCAGAGATTAATATTGCCACTCCTGCTCTTTTTTGGTTGTTGTTTGTTTGATATATTTTTTTTCCATCCTTTGAGTTTTAGTTTGTTTGTGTCTTTGTGTCTCAGGTCTGTCTCTTGTAGATAGCACATATATGTATCGTGTTTTTTAATCCAATCTGCCACTCCTTGTCTCTTTACTGGTGCATTTAGGCCATTTACATTCAGTGTGATTATTGATAGGTATGAGTACTGCCGTCATTTTAATGTATTTTTTGTGATCTTGACAGTTTCTTTGTTCCACTTAATTTTTTGTGCTTTTTTTTTTTTTGCCTACGTATTGTCTTTTCATCTTTTTCTTATTGTTGATTTTGTATTTGCTGAGTTTTTATGTGTTTTTTTTTTTTATTTTGCTGGGTTGGTTTCTTAGTTTCCTCTGTGGTACCTTGAGATTTACCTTCATTTTTCCAAGTTTAAACCAATCTTTTGTTTCTTAATATTACCTTAACTTCCTCTCCATATAAAAGTTCTATGACTACACCATTTATTCCCTCTTTTTTATTTTGACATTGTCATCATCTACATATTGACATCTCTGGTTTCCTATTTTCAATCTTTTAGCTTTGATTTTTTGTTTAATTCCCTGTCTATGTTGATAATTGATTGTTCTGTCCTGTGTTTTAATCTTGGATCGTTGTCTGATATTGTTGTTTCTCTAACTGGAGGGCTGCCTTTAATATTTCTTGTAATTTTGGTTTTGTTTTCAAAAATTCACTTAACTTCTGCTTACCTGGAAATGACCTAATTTGGCCACCGTATTTAAGAGAGTTTTGCTGGATATATAATTTTTGGCTGGCAATTTTTTTTTCCTTCAAGGCTTTATATATGTCATTTCATTGCCTTTTTACATGCATGGTTTCTACTGAGTAGTCAGAGCTTAGTCTTATTGGTTTTCTTTTGTAAGTGACTTTTTGTTTATCAGTAGCTGGTCTCAAGATTCTATATTTGTCTTTGGTTTATGCAACTTTGATTATATGTCTTAGTGACTTTCTTTTGAGGTCTACCATGTATGGGGTTTGTTGAGCTCCTTGGATAGAAATTTTCTCATCTTTCATGACATCAGGGAAGTTTTCTGCAAGTAAATTTTCAATAATTCTCTCTGTGTTTTCTGTTATCCCTCCTGTTCTTGTACTATGATTACTCATAGGTTTTTCCTCTTGATAGCCTCCCACATAATTCTTAGGCTTTATTCATTTTTTTTAATTCTTTTTTCTGATTTTCCTCAAATAAATTGGTGTCAACAGATTTATCTTCAATTTAACTAATCCTGACTTCCATTTTCTCAATTCTGCTCCTATGACCTTCTTTTGAGTTGTCTAATTCTGAAATTTTATTGTTAATCTTTTGGATTTCTAGTTGCTGTCTCTGTGTGATTCTACCAACCTGTTAATTTTGTCATTTTGTTCTTGTATTGTTTTCCCGAATTCCTCTTGCTTTGTCTGCATGTTCCTTGGCTTGGTCTGAATTTTGCCTGATCTCCTTCCTAATCTCTTAGAGAGCTCTGTATTAGTCTTTTGAATTCTTTCTCAGGTAGTTCCATTATTTTACCTTCCTCCAGAAGGTTTTCTGGTTCTTTATTTTGGTTACTTTCTGGAGCCATCTTGGCCTGCTTCTTTATGTGATGTGATATTGACTGTTGTCTCCGAGGCATGAATAAGTTATAATATTTATTTATGGTATATTTATGTACTGTATCCTAACTTTTTGTTTTGTTTTGATATGCCTAAGTAGGCTAGGCCTGTGACCTAATTTGGTTGGGATCTTTGTAGCTCTCATGTCCTATCTACAGGTCGACACAGTGCTACTAGGTATGTGAGCCCAGAAGTCTGTTCACTTTTTTGTAGGGGTGTGGCACAAGTGTTCAGGTCATCTGTCACCTAGTGTTTGGTGCAGACTCTCACCTACAATCCTAAAGTAGCAGATCTGTGTAGGGGTGTTTGAAGCAGGCACAGGCATAAGACTGCAGTAGGGGGCTGTGTGTGGAGCAAGGCATGGGGCTGATGACTGTCCCTGGGTACCTGGATGGAGGGCATGTCCCTCTCCCCTAGAGTGCATAGTGAGGAGGTATTGCAGCTGGTCCTTGGACACCTGGTGAAGTTGGCTGGAGGGACTGGGGGGCACCACTTATTCTCAGACCCCTGTCATGGGTGGTTAGATGCAGTGGGTGGTACCGCCAGCCCTCAGTCCCCCAGTGTGGGTGGGTGAGGCCCCAGCTTAGGGTGCAAGGTGGTTTCAAATGTCACAGATCTGCAGCTCCCCCTTGGCTGCTGCAGTTGAAAATGGGCTTCAGGTGTATGCCTTGCTGTTTTATGCTAATTAGGGCATGTGGTATTGAATCGACCCACACAGGTCTGGGCAGGGGAGAAAGGTGCTGCAAATCCATGGACCCCAGTAGCTGGGCAAAGTGGCTGCAAGACTGGTGTGGGAGTGGAGAGCCCTGAGTTCCTGGCTTAGGGTGTGTGGCAGTTTTTAATACTGTGGGACTGGTGTAAGAGTGGAGAGGGGTGGGGGCTATGTGAGAGGAAGGAAGCACTTCTCTGCTGTGAAACTCTGGGAGGGGGAGGGATTGTTTTGCCCCATGCAGTCGGTTAGAAGCTTGCAGTTAATTTTCTCAGGTCTCGTGTCACTCCTACTTGGTTCTGGAAGTGTGTGCAGATTTGCTGCGGCTTGGCTACACTGGATGTGGTAAGGCTCAACTTTGAATGCTCCTGCTTGCCTCAGCCCATGTGTGCTGAGCAGACTCAGCAGGACACTGGTGATCTCGCGATTGGTACTTCGCAGCTTTTCAATTGTCTGTCCTTCCTCCTGCTGCTCAGTTCAGTTCTTCAGCTTTGTCTTTGATGATTAGGGTTCCTAGATTGTCATATATATAATCATTTCACTTGTTTGGGGGGGTCTTTGTTATAAGAGGGATGACAGGAAGCATCTTACTATTCATCCATTTTATCTCTGCCTCTACCCACAAAAAAACGGACGTTTTAAATAATATCATGTCTTTACCCTGGAAATCATATTCTATCCTTACCTAGGGTTTATTTTTGTTATCTGTTTTGTTGTCATTGTTGTAGTTGATTGTTTGTTTAGTGACATTTTTAACTAATCCTGTAAAGTCTGTACTCTTTGTTGTGTGTTACCACTGAAATGCCTGTTCCGTTTACTTAGTGATCAGCTAATGATTGGATAGAGATTACTTAAATGCCTGGAACTAATGTGTCTTCCAGTCTTTTCTGATCTGAGAGACACTGTGTCTGTGTTGGTGCATGCCTTCAACATTCAAGCTGGCAGTTGAAAACTCTGCTTTAGCCTTCACTTATTGTTGTGCAGAGCCTTAAGGTCAGCCAGAGATGAGAGCTTAGGGTATTCTCAATTATTTCTTGAACATGTTCACAGCTCCAGGCTTGTGTAAAACCCTTCACATTTGATAGCCTTCTAGATTCCCAGGATTTTCTGGACCTTTTCAAAGCCCCTAGTGGACTTCTCATTTGCTACTTTTTTTTTTAAGGTTTTTGGTTAGCCTATTATTTGCTCCATCTCTTACCCACTGCCTCTAGCATCCTCAATGTTAAACATTGTGGCTGGCTGTTTTTGCTCTTCACATTGGGATAGATTCAAGTCAAGTCAAATAAAGACAAGCCTTGTGAGTGACCTAACTGGTCAAATAATAATTATTTGGGAATGGTGCTTTGAAGAAGGTCTAACCATTTTCTGCTCCCACCAGTGACTTCCAAGTTGCTGTTTTTAATTGTGATTACAGGCAGTTGGGTTTCAGGGTTACTGTGGATATCAAGAAAGAGGGATGGGAATACAGTAAGTTAAAATGTGACAAAGTTTGCTGTTATTGTCAAGATTCAGACTTTTTTTTCTTAAATAAACACTCTGCAGATTGCTGAAAACATTTAATTCCCATAATTCTGAAAATGTTGATTTTGACAATTTTTGCCAGTGATATTGTTGTTTTTATGGAAGAGAAGATTTTTGGAAATTGTTACTTCACCATTCCTGCTGATATCACTCAAACATAGTTATTTTAAGGTATTGACTGATAATCCCAACATCTGGGTCATCTCCGTGTCTGGTTCTGTGGATTTCTTTATCTCTTGATGAGAGTTTTTTCTTCCTTTTTTCTGTGTATCATATATTTTTTTTTTTGAATGCTGGCAACAGTTGTAGAAAAATAGTACAGATTGAAGCGAATAGCATTCACACCCAGAAATGGGCTCACTTCTTCTGTCAGGTCATTGCTGTGAAAGTTTGGGGGAAAAAAAATCTAATCAATATTTGGTCTCAATTTGTGTTTCGTTGCTCCCATTGCCCTCAGTGCATCATACACTTCAAATTATTCCTGCATTGAGCTGTCATTAGCTTGCACTTCATGTGGGACTGTGGTACCAGAAGATTTTTCTCATTGTTTTGCTCCACTTTAAGCTTTCATCAGTTTCTTCATGCCTATACTGTGGAGGGAGTTTCTCTCCATTGTCTTCTTCCTCCCCCAGTAGTAGAACTTGGTTGTTTGTTGTTTGGTGCTATCTTCATGGTGGGGTCAATAGGGGTTCCCTGTTCTCCTGCTTCAGCCTCAGCCTACGCGAAGTCTGTGTCCCTGGATTTCAGGATGGGTCTTTCTCATAATTTGTGCTCCTCCTCCCTATGGCAGTGTATTATGTCTTGTATCTGTGATGAGTCTTGCGTGGGAGAGAATTTCCTGATGCTCCCAATGATAAGCAGATGGTTGTGTGTGTGTGTGTGGGTGTGGGTGTGGGTGTGTTTGTATTGGTGCAGTGTCCTGTGGTTAATATGTTTTCCTGCCTTTCTCCCAGTGACAGAATGGCTTTTGCTTCTACCCTTCCCCCTAAAACAATGAATCTTTACCTAGTCCCTGGGAGTGGGAAAAAGGGTTTCCGGTTCCTCCCCCAGAAGCTAATGGATTTTTCTTATATATCCCCACATTGGCTTCTGCTTTGTATGAGAGGATAATCTAAGAAAACAGGTGGTGTTTTACATCTGTCCCTCAGTGGCAGTTAATCACCTCCTGCACTTATTATTTTTTCTTGTCTCTTGTCAAGTCCCAAAACTCTCTCATGAGTATTCCATGGAGGCCTGTGGGAAAGAGTCTGTGATAGAGTGTAAGCTCCCCTTGTGTCTGGGATTCCCATTTATCATAAATTGGTATGTTAGCCCTTTAAGAGCTAGTTAAAATTTTAATTGATTTCTTCTCATCCACTTTTATGGTGGTTACCTCTTCCTCCTAGTCTCTTTCAAATGTGGAGCACTTATGATTTCCATTTTCTCACTGGAGGAACTTGTCTCCACTTGGTATTCAGATCCCTTTATTTTCTTGCAACCTCAGCTCATTGATGAGTTCAAAAAATTATGATTTTTATATTATCTAGATTTTTTTCTCAAAGTTAGGACAGCATTGATATTCCCTTACAGCTTTCTCTATCCTAAGGAGAAGCAGAGTCAAAATTAAATGAATTAAATTTATGAAAATAGCTATTATCTTCATTTTTTTTTCATTTTTGCTATAGACCAACATTTAAGAACCATGCAGACATTGTATGTAAAGTATTTAGCTTAATTCTTATCATGTAGGAACCTCTTGATTAACGATATATACTGATATTGTTGTTGTTGTTATCATCATTATTTTCTTCTTTGTTGTCGTCTTTATTCATGTGCCCAGTCAAACCAAATGTGATGAATTGCTTAGGACTTGTCTTTCCAACAGCGTGTCAGAGGGAAAAAGAACTTTTCATTTATTTCTCATTCACTCATCACATAGCCTGAATTTAGTGAGTTTACCAGAAAGGCCATGCCAGCTTAATGGACAATGCCAATGCTTTTCAGACTTTACCCTGCTCAAAGACAGATTTGCTAAAGGAAAAGAAAGAGCACTAGTTTGGTTCTTAAAGGTGTGATATAAATAAGGTTGTGTGGACAGCATAAGTGGGTACAAACAACCTACTTTGGTTTTGGTGCCAAGTTAGCTTCAAAATTAATTAGCCAGAAAATCTTACTGATAATGAATAAGCACTTCCTTGTCACTGATTAGTTCATTGATCCCACCTAATATATAATATCTCATTGCTGTTGAGTCAATTCCGACTCATAGTGATGCCTTTGAATTTTGGTGCTGGCAAAGAATACTGGGTATACCATGAACTGTCAGAAGAATGAACAAATCTGTCTTGGAAAAAGTACAGCCAGAATGCTCCTTAGAAGCGAGGATGGTGAGACTTTGTCGTACGTAATTTAGACATGTTATCAAGAAGGAACAGTCCCTGGAGAAGGACAAAGTAGAGGTAAAGTAAGGGCCAGCAAAAAAGAGGAAGACGCTTAACGAGGTGGATTGACCCAGTGGCTGCAACAACAGGCTCAAACATAGCAACGATTGTGAGAATGGGGCACAACCAGGCAGTATTTCATTCTGTTGTACATAGGATCACTATTAGTCGGAACCTACTGGCTGGCACCTAAAAACAACAACATATTCATAAGGGATATTGGCCTGTAGTGTTCTTTTCTCATGGTGTCTTCTTTTTTTTTCTGTATTGTTTTGGTATTAGGGTTATGTTTGCTTTTTTTTGCTTCATAGAATGAAATAAGGTGTATTCTTTCCTTCTCTATCTTTTAGAAGAGTTTCAACATGATTGGTTTCAATGCTTCTCTAAATGGTTGGCAAAATTCCCTAATGAAGCCATCTGGTACAGAACTTTTTTTGTTGGGAGTTTTTTGATCACTGATTTACCTGTTCACTTGTTATGTGGTCCTGCTTGCTTTTTAAGACTCTTCATAATCTGACCCCACCTTACTTCTTCACTATGTTCTCCAATTACTTCTCAATACACACTCTCAGCTCTAGATAGACTGATCTCCTCACTGCATTTAAATACCCTATAATAATTTCCACTTCTATAACTTTGCTAACATTCTTTGCCCTACCTAAGTTCCTTCTCTACTTATTGCTATCAAGCATTGAAATATATAAGTAATGTAAATGCGTGAAACTGGTCAGGTGTTATACAATGAAGAATGCTAGGGATTTCAGTTTTCTCACATTTAAAAAATGGGGTTTATACAATTATTCTTACAGGTTCGACCTAAGAACTAAATGAAAACATGAAGGTAAAGCAAGTGATTCAGTGCTGTTTTTGTTGTTAGGTGCCATCAAGTTGGTTTCAACTCATAGCTACCCTATGCACAACAGAAAGAAACACTGCCTGGCCCTGCACCATCCACACAATTGTTGCTGCGCTTGATCCCATTGTTGCAGCCAATGTGTCAAATCCATCTCACTGACGGTCTTCCTCTTTTTCGATGGCCCTCTATTTTACCAAGCATGACATCCTTCTCTAGGGACTGATTCATCCTGATAGCATGTCCAAAGTATGTGAGACATAGTTTTGCCATTCTTGCTTCTGGTTGTACTTCTTCCAAGACAGATTTGTTCCTTCTTTTGGCAGTCCATGGTATATTCAATGTTCTTCGTTAACACCACAATTCAAAGACATCAATTCTTTTTTGATCTTCCTTATTCATTGTCCAGCTTTCACATGCATATAAGGCGACTGAGAACACCATGGCTTGGGTCAGGCGCATCTTAGTCCTCAAGGTAACATCTTAGCTTTCCAACGCTTTAAAGAGGTCTTTTGCAGCCGAGATGCCCAATGCAAAGCATCTTTTGATTTCTTGACTGCTGCTTCTATGGGTGTTGATTGTGGATCCAAGTAAAATGAAAGCCTTGACAACCTCAATCTTTTCTCCTCTTATCATGATGTTGTTTATTGGTCCGGTTGTGAGGATTTTTGCTTTCTTTATGTTGAGGTGTAATCCCTACCGAAGGCTGTGGTCTTTGAGTTCATCAGTAAGTGCTTCAAGCCCTCCTCACTTTCAGCAAGCAAAGTTGTGTCATCTGCATAATGTAGGTTGTTAATTGGTCTTCCTCCAAACCTGATGCCCTGTTCTTCTTCATAGAGTCCAGCTTTTTGGATTATTTGTTCAGCATACAGATTGAATAGATGTGGTGAAAGGATACTACCCTGACGCACCCCTTTCCTGGTTTAAACCACGAAGTATCCCCTTGTTATGTTCGAACGGCTACCTCTTGATCCATGTACAGATTCCTCATGAGCACAATAAATTGTTCCAGAATTCCCATTCTGCACAATGTTATCCATAATTCGTTATGATCCACACAGTCAGATGCCTTAGCATAGTCAATAAAACACAGGTAAACATCTTTCTGGCATTCTCTGCTTTCAGCTAGGATCCATCTGACATCAGCAATGATATCCCTGGTTCCATGTCCTCTTCTAAATCCAGCTTGAATTTCTGGCAGTTCCCCGTTGATAACATCTTTCTGGCATTCTCTGCTTTCAGCTAGGATCCATCTGACATCAGCAATGATATCCCTGGTTCCATGTCCTCTTCTAAATCCAGCTTGAATTTCTGGCAGTTCCCTGTTGATATACTGCTGCAACCGCTTTTGAATGATCTTCAGCAAAATTTTGCTGGCATGTGACATTAACGATATTGTTCTACAATTTCCACATTCGGTTGGATCACTTTTCTTGGGAACAGGCATAAATATGGCTCTCTTCCAGCTGGTTGGCCAGGTGGCTGCCTTCCAATTTTTTTGGCATAGACAAGTGAGCACTTCCAGTGCTGCATCTGTTGAAACATCTCAGTGCAGTAAACCAAAACATCTTGCCATTGAGTCGATTCTGACTCGTAGTGACCCTATGGGACAGAGTAGAACTGCCCCAGAGAGTTTCCAAGGAGTGGCTGGTGGATTCGAACTGCTGACCTTTTGGTTAGCAGCCGAGCTCTTAACCACTGTGCCACCAGAGCTCCAACATTTAGTGCAGTAGTACATACTTAATAACTCGTATTATTTACTTTTTGGTGAAATTTTCCATTTTTTCATTTGTTTGAAGATAAGTTATAATTGTTGAAGCTTATTTTTATGACAGCTGTTTTAAAATCAATATCAGTTGGTTCCAACATCTGATTCATGTCAGTGGTGGTGTCAATTGACCATCTTTTCTCATCCAAATTGTGATTTTACTGGTTCTTGGTATGACAGGTGATTTTTTTGTAATTATGGACATTTTGTTTGTTATTTTAGGATACTGTGGTCCTATTTGAAGTGTTTATTTTAGCTAGCAGTCCCCTCATGTAGGTGTACCATGCAGGTCCTGGTATACTCTTGTAGGCTGTCGTTCCAATGGCATTTTAATTTTCAGAGCCTTTGCTCTGTTTTTTTTCGGTCTGCTCAGTCAATATGGTGCCATCTGGAATTCCTACTGGTTTCTGCTGATGCTGCCTGATAGGATGGAATTGGTTTACCCAAGCTGAGCCTCCAAATAGGGTGTCTCTCAGTGGGGGAGAAGTGTGGTGGGATTCCTCTATCTGTACCCTGCCCCCACCCCACCCTACGAGATGCCCAAGTACCTCTGGACTTAGGCTGGAATCCTTGGCTTGCAAGAACAAAGACTTCTCAGAACAACCACTTGTTATGTTTGCGTTTCTCCCACTGGTTCTGCTGGCCAGCCCTGGTATTTCTGGATTCGGAGAGTCTCAGGCCTATAGAGATAAAGATGTTTCTTGGATCAGGCCTCCTGAAGTAATGGATTTCTCCCGCTAGTTCTGTCTGCCAGTCTTGATTATCTCTCACTGGGGGGAAGGGAGTTGCAGGCAGGGAAAGGCAGTGCCTCCCCTGGCTGCTTTTTTCTGGCTGGGCTCCAATTTGATACCCTTTGCTGGAGGTGTAAGACTAACCTAATGTTGTCAGAGGGTCTTCCCTTAGATCCTGTGAAAGAACGATGCTACCTGGGCTGCCTTTTGTTGCTAGGTCATAGGTAGGGAAACGCTGGCTCTGGGTTGTCTTCTTCTATTGGGTGGTAGGACTACAGGTGCCCCCTGCTGTGTTTTTTCTGGTCCTAGGGGCCCAAATTAGTTCACTTTCTTCTTACCACTTTTCATAGCTTTCCTTCGGTTGTCTCTTGGGTGATTTTAGGGTTTATAATTTTGCTTAGCCAAGAAGAGAAGGAAAAAATTGGTCTATTCTATGTTGTCCTGACCAGGAGTCTCCATATTTATTGTTAATAAGGAAAAAAAGAGTACATGAGTTGTAAGATTAATGATATTTATTTTATTTTTCCATTTAAGTAAAATTGAAACTATAAAATTAGTTACTCCCTGCAATAATATGGTATAGTGGAATAAGCAGGGCTTTGGGATCCTGAATTTGCTTTCCAGCTGTATCACATCTTAGTGGGATGTTACTGGTCAAGTGACTTAACTTGTTTTAGCTTCACTTCCTAGACTTAAAATGAATCTACTGATATCTCCCTTTTAGGGTTGTAGTGAGCATTAAATGAGATAATATATATACTATATTTAGCCACAATGTCTGGTCATTGCTCACAAAATGGCACTTATTGAACTATTTATGGATTATTAGCATCTGTCTTCTAGAACCCACTCTTTTCTATGTCAGAGGTCAGACTCCTAACAACTAAGTGATTTTTAGAGTACTGTTCTCCATTTTTGAGTACAAAAATAAGTAGCTTCCTTCTAAAGATGGCAAAGTTACAGTCAATAGGCTGTCCCTGGCAAAGATCCTACATGCCATACTGTACACATCTGTATGAGTAATTATTTTGTTTCTCCTTTGTCTGTCTAAAGCAGGGCTCCTCATCTCAGAATCCCAGCAGATGTTTCTTTATTTAAACTGTATTCAGTAAGAGGAAGGAAAGAGAGGCAGTCACACACAAGGAGGAAAGAGGTCCCGGTCATAGTGCCACATTTATTCAGAGGCCACCATGCCAGGAAAAATATGCACACCAATTGTAATTTGTTTTTTTCCATTTTAGTTGATTTTTTTTTCAAACAAATTAATTTTTTCCTTAGATACTGATTAAATCTTAGTTACTGAGAACCAGCTAGTAGACTTTCAATACTGTGGTGGATGGCCAAACACTGTATTCCCTTAGCAGGAAATTTGGTGGGGAATTTTGCTTTCAGTGCAGTGGCTGGTTTTGTCTTTATACATATGTACTTGTTTTGTATGCAGTGGACTAAGAAATATATACCAAGTTAGGAGCTAAATTTAGGGCAGTAATTTTAACAGTTGGGCCTATCTTTTATAAGTTTCCCTGGTGGTGTAGTGGTTAAAGAGCTTGGCTGCCAACCAAGAGGTCGGCTATTTGAATCCAATAGCTGCTTCTTGGAAACCTTATGGGACAATTCTGCTCTGTCCTATAGGGTTGCTATGAGTCAAAATTGACTGAGTGGCAATGAGTTTGGTTTTGGTATATACTAAACTAATTAACAGATACATTGGATCTGGAAAACTGCCACCCTGTTAAGCATGTGATTACTCCATTTAACCCACTATTTTAACTTATAGCCTTTGTTTGGATTCAAATTTGATCATTACTCCCAACCACAAGTTCTAACTTCAGCGTGTCACTGCAATGCCAGAGCACACTGGTTGAAACGTGAAAAATTTAAACTAGTGACTGGAAATCAAATAGAACAAAAACTCAACCCAAACTGCCTGAATTCAAACTTGTTTTTGTAATTGAACTCAATCACTCTGGTCAGCAGAAGAATGCAAAGTCTAGAAAGAAAACTGTGTAGAGGAAAATTCCTGGAGAATAACTAGAAAGTTAACTCTGGCAAGAACTGGATTCAAGTCCCATTTTGGGGAGGGTGATTAGGCTTTAGATGAGGCCAGGAATAATATAAACCATCTTGGTTAAGCTAACAGGAACAACTATGTAGCTTATACATGTATGTAGATGATGAATTGCAGAAATATCTACTAAGCAGGATGCCAAATGCTTTGCTGGTCCTCGTTAGCAAAGACATCGATCTTTAAAGAGAAAATGGCACGGTAGAAAGAACAGGCCTTTGGAGTTAGGCAGAACTGACCTTGAATCACATTTACTATACATGTGACCTTGAGGAAGCTACATAATCTAAGTCTCAGTTTCCTCATCTGCAAAACGGGGTTAATCAAACCTATCTTAAGTCAATTGATAAGGAAAACACTAAAAACCTCAAAGGAAAATGAGCTAAGAACACAAGCAGTTTACAGAAAACCAAAATATAAATGACTGAAAACTAAGTATGAAATATTTCCAGCCTCACTAACAATACGGAAAGGCACATTAAATGTGATGCCATACATTTTCATTTCTCTGGGATAAATGCCGAAGAGTGCAATTTCTGAGTTGTATAGTAATGGGTACTGGGTATAGTAATTGCATGTTTACTTTTATGAGAAACTGCCAAACTGTTTTCCAGAGCGCTTGCACCATTTTATATTCCCACTATGAATATATGAGTAAATACAGTTTTTCTGAA
Source organism: Elephas maximus indicus (assembly GCF_024166365.1). Lineage (NCBI taxonomy): Eukaryota > Metazoa > Chordata > Mammalia > Proboscidea > Elephantidae > Elephas > Elephas maximus. Next base: position 88,725,324 of record NC_064846.1, read on the forward strand.
TTCTCACCAGCATTTGATGTTGTCATTATTTTTTGTTATAACCATCTGATAGGCATGTAGTGATATCTCACTGTGGTTTTAATTTTCATTTACCTGATGGATAATGATGTTAAATATCTTTTCATTTTGTATTTATATTTTGAAGGAACCAAGAAGAGGAAAATATCAGAAAGGTGAGATTTGAGGTCACCTCTCACATATGTATGAAAAAATGAGAAACATTGAAAACCTAAATAACCAACAATAGGGAAAAAGGTCAAATAAATTATGATTTTTGCCTTTAATGGAATATTATGCAAGCTTTTAAAATTCTATTTTAAATAATATTTAATCATATGAAAAAACACTCATAATTTGAAAGTAAATATGCAGAAAAAAATAATATATGCAGTGCTGTCCCATTTACGCATGCAATACGTAGACATTGCTTCCTGGTTGACACAATTACCTGTGAGCAGACAATGTTTTCCATTTTTATGGCATCAGGATGCCTAACACAGGACTAATCCTATTTTCACTTTATTGAATTAGAAAACAATATCCCCCACCCACACCCAAAATCATAATTTTATGACGGTGGTAGAACTTGAGGTATTTTATTTTCCAGTTTTAAGCAGTGTTATTATAATGTTTAATGACAGTAATAACAACTATTATTTAAAATTTTTGAGCACCTACCATGTTATCAAGATTGTGCTAGAATATGTAGCTAACAGCAAAAAGACCGTTAGATATTCCCCACCTTCCATGCGTTATTGAAATCATTTTAGCATAATGATTAAAAGTGGTGACATGAATTGAAGTCCAGGGTTTGCCCCTTGCTAGCCTTTGGACAAGTTATTTAGCCTGTTTCCTCATTCCACAAAATGAGAATAATAGTAGTGATTATGCCATTAAGTTGTTATGAAGATTAAATGAGCATGCACAATGATTAGTACAGTACCTGGAACAGAGTAAGTGCTCAGTAATGCTACCTATTTTTTTCTATTGCTGATATTCTGATCAGCTCCCAGTATACATGCTACTTCAGTGTTAAACCATGAGATGTGTTAGGAATTAGGAGTGAGGGGAATAGCCGAAGACTGAAATAATTACTAAAAGCTTTCTGGAAGAAGTGCGGTAGAGGTCTTGATTTGAGTAGGTTAATAGAAGCGAGTAGGGAAAGGACAATAGTGCTAATGGACACATGCATGATTAGAAACAATACCTGATGAACAAATTTGTTTATTTATTTTCACTGCATCTCTGTCTTATATTGGGCTTGTATTAACCTACAAGATCCTTACCATATTAAGAGCTTTTGGTGGGTTGTTGTTATTGTTAGGTGCCATCGAGTCAATTTGAACCTATAACCACCCACGTGACAGAGCAGAATTTCTTCATAGGGCTTTCTACGCTGTAATCTTTACAGGAGCAGATCTCCAGGTCTTTCTCCAGCAGAGCCCAGCTTTTACTAGGGCTTCCTTTTGGTGGGTGAGGATAGCTAATCCCTTCTGTTTCCCCTGCATGGCCTTGCCAAGGGTTTGGCACATAGAATGTACTCAGTAACGGCTTTGTGAACTTAACTGAACTTGTGTTAGCAAGGAGTTGACAAACAAAGCAGTGATCTTTTTCTCCTTAAGGACTCCCCAAAGATAAAGAGGAGACCTGGTGACACAGTGGTTAAAGCGCTACGCAGCTAACCAAAAGATCGGCCGAAAGATATGGTAGTCTGTTTCCATAAAGATTTACGACCTTGGAAACCCTATGGGAAAGTTCTACTTCGACCTAAAGGGTCACTATGGTCAGAATTGACTCAACAACAGTGTTTTTTTTTTTTTAAGACAAATCTTTTTCAATGATTAGATTTATATATTATGTTTTTTTGTGAAGGTAGACTAAAAAGAGATCTAAGAGGCCTAACCCCTATCAGATGTGTAAGTATTCTCCACCACAGGTGCCTGCCAAATTTTCATTGATTGCACTTGGCAATGGCCAACTTAATATTTCCCCAAACTCTAATTATTAGAAAGTTTTCTCTGCTTGCTTGCTTGTTTAAATATTTAAGACAAACGCCCATTTTTGTAATTAAGACCCAGTAGCACCACCCAGCCTTAAATAAAAAAAAAAAAGTTTTTTTTCACTTTTTAGCCTTAGGCTTGTTGCTATTGTTGTTAGGTGCTATAAGGTTGGTTCCAACTCACAGCAACCCTATGCACAACAGAATGAAACACCACCTGGTCCTGCACCATCTTCACAGTCGTTGGTATGCTTTAGCCCATTGTTGCAGCCACTGTGTCAATCCATCTCATTGAGGGTCTTCCTCTTTTTCACTGATCCTCTACTTCAGCAAGCATGATGTTCTTCTCCAGGGACTGGTCCTTCCTGATAACATGTGCAAAGTATGTGAGACGAAGTCTCACAATCCTTGCTTCTAATGAGCATTCTGGCTTTGTGTCTTCCAAGACAGATTTGTTCTTTCTTCTGGCAGTCCATGGTCTCTATTCAGCATTCTTCGCCAACACCATAATTCAAAAGCATCAATTCTTCTGCTGTCTTCCTTATAAATTGTCTAGCTTTCACATGCATATGAGGTGATTAAAAACACCATGGCTTGGGTCGCATACATCTTAATCCTCTAGGTGACATCTTTGCTTTTTAACACTTTAAAGAGGTCTTTTGCAGCAGATTTGCCAAATGCAATGTGTTATTTGATTTCTTGACTGCTGCTTCCATGGGCATTGGTTGTGGATCCAAGTAAAATGAAAGCCTTGACAAACTCAAATCTTTTCTCTTCTTATCATGATGTTGCTTACTGGTCCAGTTGTGAGGATTTTGTTTTCTTTATGTTGAGGTGCAATCCGTACTGAAAGCTGTGGTCCTTGATCTTCATCAGTAAGTGCTTCAAGTCCACTTGACTTTCAGCAAGCAAAGTTGTGTCATCTGCACGTCACAGGTTATTAAGGAATCTTCCTCCAATCCTGATGCCATGATCTTCTCTATATAGTCCAGCTTCTGGGATTATTTGCTCAGTGTACAAATTGAATAAGTACGGTGAAAGGATACAACCTTGACACACACCCTTCTTGACTTTAAACCACGAACTATTCCCTTGTTGTGTTCAAATGACTTCCTCTTGGTCTATGTACAGGTTCCTCATGAACACAATTAAGTGTTCTGGAATTCCCATTCTTCGCAATGTTATCCATAATTCTTTTTGACCCACACTGTCAAATGCCTTTGCATAGTCAATAAAACACAGGTAATAAACATCTTACGGTATTCTCTGCTTTCGGCCAGGATCCATCTGACATCAGCAATGATATTGCTTGTTCCACATCCTCTTCTGAATCCAGCTTGAATTTCTGGTAGCTTCCTGTCAATGTACTGCTGCAACCACTTTTGAATGATCTTCAGCAAAATTTTACTTACAGGTGATATTAATATTGTTAGATAATTTCCACATTCTGTTGGATCATCTTTCTTTGGAATGGGTACAACTATAGATCTCTTCCAGTAGATTGGCCAGGTAGCTATCTTTCAACTTTCGTGGCATAGACCTGTGAGCCCTTCCAGTGCTGCATCAATTTTTGAACATCTCAATTGGTATTCTGTCAATTCCTGAAGCCTAGTTTTTCAGCAATGCCTTAAGCACAGCTTGGACTTCTTCCTTCAATACCATCAGTTGTTGATCATATGCTACCTCCTGAAATGGCTGAACATCAACCAGTTCTTTTCAGTACAGTGACTCGGTGTATTCCTTCCATCTTCTTTTGATGCTTCCTGCATATTTCAGTATTTTCCCAGTAGAATTCTTCACTCTTGCAACTCCAGGCTTGAATTTTTCTTCAGTTCTTTCAGTTTAAGAAATGCTGAGTGTGTTCTTTCCTTTTGGTTTTCTAGCTCCAGGTCTTTGCACATTTCATTATAATACTTTGTCTTTTTGAGTCACCCTTCGAAATCTTCCGTTCAGCTTTTACTTCATCATTTTTTTCTTTCCCTTTAGCTACTCTACGTTCAAGAGCAAGCTTCAGAGTTCCTTCTGACATCTATTCTGGTGTTTTCTTTCTTTCATGTCTTTTTAATGGCTTCTTGCTTTCTTCATGTAGGATGTGGTTGATGTTATTCCACAACTCATCTGGTCTTCTGTCAATAGTGTTCAATTCATCAAACTTATTCTTGAGATGGTCTCTAAATTCAGGTTTGATATACTCAAGGTGTTACTTTGGCTCTCCTGGACTTGTTCTATTTTTCTTCAACTTCAACTTGAACTTGCATATGAGCATTTGATGGTCTGTTCTATAGTCGGCCCCTGGCCTTGTTCTGATTGATGATATTGAGCCTTTCCATTGTCTCTTTCCACAGACATAGTCAATTTGATTCCTATGTATTCCATCTGGGAAGGTCCATGTGAATAGTTGCCGCTTATGTTGGTGAAAAAAGGCATTTGCAATGAAAAAGTCGTTGGTCTTGCAAAATTCTATCATGCAAACTCTGACATCATTTCTATCACCAAGGCCATGTTTTCCAACTACCAATCCTTCTTTGGTTCCAACTTTCACGTTCCAATCACCAGTAGCTGTCAATGCACCTTGATTGCATGTTTGATCAGTTTCAGACTGTAGAAGTTGATAAAAAATTTCAATTTCTTCATCTTTGGCCTTAGTGGTTCATTCACAAATTTGAATAATAGTTGTATTAACTGGTCTTCCTTGTAGGTGTCTAAATATTATCCTATCACTGACAGTGTTGTACTTCAGGATAGATCTTGAAATGTTCTTTTTGATGATGAAAGCAACACCATTCCTCTTCAATTTGTCATTCCCAGCATAGTTGACCATATGATTGTCTGATTCAAAATAGCCAAAATCAGTTCAATTCAGCTCACAAATTCCTAGGATATTGATATTTATGTGTTCCATTTCATTTTTGAGAATTTCCAATTTTCCTAGATTCATACTTCATACATTCCACATTCCAATTATTAATGGATGCTTACAGTGTTTCTTCTCATTTTGAGTCATGCCACATGAGCAAATTAAGGCACTGAAAGCTTGACTCAATCCACGTCATTAAGGTTGACTCTATTTTGAGGAGGCAGCTCTTCCCCTATCATATTTTGAGTGTCTTCAAACCTGAGGGACTGATCTTCTGGCACTATATCAGAAAATATTCTACTGCTATTCATAAGGTTTTCACTAGCCAACTTTTTAGAAGTAGACTGTCAGGTCCTTCTTCCTAATCTGGAAACTCCACTGAAACTTGTCTACCAGTGGTGACCCTGCTAGTATTTGAAGTACCAGTGGCAAAGCTTCCAGCATCACAGCAGCATGCAAGTCACCACAGTGAGACAAACTGACAGACATGTGGTGGGCTTTAGGCTTACCACCTGGGAATATACAGACTAAGTACTGTGACAAAACCACTGTCCAAGAGTGATATTCAGTGTTAAAGGTTGACAACTGGCAGTAATACAATCAGGTCTCTCAGGGACACAAGCTTTTGACTTACTCTCTCCTTATAATTTCTTCGAAAGTAATTTGAAAGACACAACAGTCAAGGTCTTGGAAAACATTCCAGATCAGAAACTACACAAATATAATTTTTACTCCAAAAATGACTAACTTGGTTAAGAGGGTTATCACTGGAAAATGCCTGCTTCTCTCCCCTCTTCCCCATGGCCTGCATACTTAGGTACATCAGGAAATAAGCTTGAGTTCCTTACTATAGTGTGTAAATTATGTCCTTTCTTTCCAGGGCAGTCCAAATAGCCCTCATTTGCACTACTATGTGTACTTGTGTGAGAGCATATTACAGATGAAGAAACTGAGGCTCAAGTGACTTAACTGAAGTTCACAGGTCACAAAGCTGGACTGGTAGAGCGTTCCCAAAATCTATAACACTCTTTAAGTGGGCACAGTATTGGCAACACAAGAAAGAAAGTTGAATGGACAATTTTACAGTGAACCAATCATAATAAATGAGCTACTGGTGATAAAGAAAATACATTAATCTTAGAAGTTTGTCCCAGAAAGTTTGTTTAGTCCCTAATACTGTTTTGTTTTTTAAACCCATTAAGCCTCTGAAGGAGTCAAGTTCCAGACAAAATAACATTGGGTAGTCTGCTTTGGCTTTCTTTCTGCATCCAGCCCCTCATAGATAGAACCCACTGGCTCTCCCCCACAGAAATTATACATTTTGTGTTACACAGCTAACTTTAGCCTGACAGCCTGCCACTTATTATTTCTCAAGGAACATTGTATCATGAAGAGAATTAAAGGTTGGTTCCTTTGGTCAGCTATTGTAGCCAGTAATATTTTCTTCAGCTTTCTTGCAGTCATAGCGACTATTAACAGAGCCTCAGTCTACTGGGCCACCTGCTGGTCATCTATCTTGGTCATTTCCTTTTAAAAAAAAAAAAAAGAAAAACCACACACACATAATATATCATTTATCACTTAACAGTACTGTGTTTCCACAACAACATAATATTCAACTGTTGCTCTGGTTAGTTATGCAATAGTGTAAACAAAGTTCTGGCCAAAATGGCACCATAGACAGAAGCACCATGCCATCCCTCCACAGGAAAGACCCAAAAAACTAAGTAAAACAGAGACAAACGTCAATCCTGGAACCCAAAGTGTTTAATGAAGAGATAGAGAACTCAACCAAGCACTGAATAGAATAAGAAACTGACAGAGAACAGAGAGCGAGGAGAGATAAGTGCAGAGATCCCCTATAAGCTAACATAGCATGGATTCACCATCTTGTACTCCTGTCGGAGATCAGTGGACAGGGAGTATGGGAAAGCAGAATCACAGAGCTCCCAGGAGGAGACAGAGCACCAGGTAACTAGCAATACATTCTCTCCCACCCCCCATCCTCTTCCGGCTGCTCTACCTCCATGGTTCCCGGCTGGCAGTGGTGGCTTGGCTGGCCAGGAAGTTCAGTGTCCATGCCACTTGGATTATCCCCACCCACATCAAAGATTGGTGGACAGAAAGTACGGGAAAGCAGCTTCAAGAAGTTCCCAGCAGGAGACAGAGCACTTGGTAACCAGCGATATGTGCTTTCCCAACCCCCACCCTTCTTCCCCACCCACCTCAGCCTCTTCTGCTTCCCGCCAGCCAAAGTATCTTGGCCGGGTGGCAACTACTTTGGCCCTGGGCACCTTGGGTTCACTCTGCCCACACTGGCTGGCTCCCTGAGTGCCATTGGTCTTCTACTGATGTTGCTTCTTTCTGTTTCTTTTGGTTTCTTCTGTACCTCCCACCACTACCCCCTCCTGTCTCTCAAACACTTGGCTCTGTGTGTCCTCTTTGCTTCTTCTTGAAAGGCTGTGCTGCTTCCCTAGACTGGGGAACAAACAACTCCCCCAGCCCATGATTTTATGCTGGTGGGATCCCCGGGGCTTTTTCCTCCTTTCTTTGTTTTGCTTTGGTTTGTTCTGTTTGTTTAATTTTTCTATTTGCAGCTAGAGAGCCCCTTCTAGCTGGGCTGCATTTCATGGCTTAGGAGCCACTTTCCCAGTCTGCACAGCCACGTAGGTGGGATACCTGGTGGCATTTCTTTTTTCTTTCTTTTTTCCTTTCTGTGTTTCTTCAATTCTCAGTTCTTATCACTCTATGCATACCATCGTTCTTGTCTCCTGAATACCTGGCACTGTGTGCATCTATAACCCCTCTACAGCCAGGGAGCCACTGCTCCATCTTCATAGCCACACTGGTGGGATCTGTGGGGGCTTTTCTTTCTTTTTTTTCCAAATTTTTATCTAGTTATTTTTCCCCTTTTATTCTTTTTTTTTTTCCTTTTTGTTTTTCTCCAGTTCTTGGTTTCTCATCTCTCCACTCCAATGGTAAGCTCCCTTAGCACTCTTTATTTTTTTGTTTGTTTGTTTGCTTTTGGCTCTTGTTTCTTTCTTCTCTCTCTCCTCTTTCCCATACCTGTATTAGCTCCAGACATCAAAACCAACCCCCTCCTTCCTGCCTACCTGCACTGTGTGCTGAACATGACACCTCCGAGCAGCACAGGCAAGGCCTACCAGAACCTGTCCAGGATAGATGCCTGACCCCCCCATCAGGCCTAGAAAAAAATCGCCAACCAAGAATAATATGCCCTGCAAAACTCTCATTCAAATATGATGTTGAAATTAGGACATTTCCAGATAAACAGAAATTAAGTGAAAGTGTGAAAACCAAAGCAAACTTGCAGAAATAATTAAAGGGAGTCCTTCGGTGTGAGAACAAACAACATCAGACCACAGCCTGAATCTAGGATGGAAGATTGTACCAGCCAGATACCAACCTAGGAAATGAACTTTCAAGGACTATCCAGAATCAAAAGAATTACAACAGGGAAACAGGGAGGTTAATCTGTAAACAAAACAACGTCAGAACAGTAAAAGAGGAAATAAATGGTGTAGGTATAGAACTTTCTAACGGAGAGGAAGGCAAGGCGATACCAATTAATAATAGATTGGTTCAAACCTAGGAAGGTAAGGGTAAATTTCCAGGTAATCACAAAGAAAGTTAACAAACCTACTCATCAAAATAAAGAAGAAAAACAAAGTCACAGTAAAAACTAAATCTATAAAAACAAATGAAAAAGAAATCCACAAAGAAAAGGAATTCAACACAGGAGAGTAAGAGGAACAAAGAAAATGTTAGCACCACAAAAAAGCACTACAAAATGACAGCAATAAACTCACACCTATCAATAATTACACTGAATGCAAATGGCCTAAATGCACCCATAAAGAGACCCAGAGGGATAGAATGGATTTAAAAAACAGGACCCATCAATATGCTGTCTACAAGAGACACACTTAGAAACAAAGACATAAATTTATTAAAAATCAAAGGATGGAAAAAATATATCAAGCAAACAGCTACCAAAAAAGAGCGGGAGTGGCAATACTAATCTCAGATAAAATAGACTTTAAAACAAAATCTACCATAAAAGACAAAGAGGGGCACTATATAATGACTAAAGGGATGATCCATCATGAAGACTTGACCATGATGAGCATCTACACACCCAATGTCAGGGCTCTGAAATATAGAAACCAGACTGTAACAGCACTGAAAAGAGAAATTGGCAGTTCCACAATAATAGTAGGGGACTTCAACACACCACTCTCGGTAAAGAACAGAACATCTAGAAAAAAAACTCAGCAAAGCTACAGAAGAGCTAAAGAGCACAATCAGCCAACTTGACCTCATAGACATACATAGAACATTCCACCCAACAGCTGCAAATACACATTCTTTTCCAATGTACATGGAACATTCTCCAGAATAGACCACATCTTAGGCCACAGAGCAACCCTCATCAAAATCCAAAACATTGAGATAATGCAAAGTATCTTCTCTGACCACAACATCATCAAAGTAGAAATTAACAACAGGAAGAATGAGAGAAAAAATCAATTACATGGAAACTGAATAACACCTTGCTTAAAAACCACTGGGTTATACAAGAAATCAGAGATGGAATAAAAAAATTCCTAGAAACAAATGAAAATGCATCATAGCAAAACGTTTGGGACACAGCAAAGGCAGTCCTCAGAGATCGATTTATAGCAATAGATGGACAAATCAAAAAAGAAGAAAAGGACAAAATCAAAACACTAGGTACATAACGACCAAATAGAAAGAGAACAGCAAAAGAAGCCCACAGTCACCAGAAGAAAGGAAATAATGAAGATCAGAGCAGAAATAAATGAAATGGAGAATAGAAAAGCAATAGAATCATCAAAACCAAAAGTTGGTTCTTTGAAAGGATCAACACAATCAGCAACCACTGGCCTAAATGATAATAGAAAAACACGAGAGGACACAAACAACCCAAATAAGAAATGAAATGGGGAACATTACAACAGATCCAACTGAAATAAAAGGGATTTATAAGAGTACTATGAAAAACTATACTCCAACAAATTTGAAAACCTAGAGGAAACGGGCAAATTTCTAGAAACACATTACCTGCCTAAACTAACACAAACTGATGTTGAAAATCTGAACAGACCCATAACAAGTGAAGAGATTGAAAAGGTAATTAAAAAAAAAAAACTCCCAACAAAAAAACATCCATGGCCCAGATGGCTTCAATGGAGAGTTCTACGAAACATTCAGAGAACGGCTTATGCCAGCACTACTCAAACTACTTTAGAACATAGAAAAGGAAGCCGCACTTCTGAATTCATTCTATGAAACCAGCATAAGCCTGATACCAAAAGCAAAGACACCAAAGAAAATTACAGACCAATATCTCTCATGAATATAAATACTAAAATTCTCAACAAAATTCTAGCCAATAGAATCCAGCATCGTATCAAAGAAATAATACACCACTACTAAGTAGGATTCATACCAGATATACAAAGTATGGTTCAAGATTAGAAGATCAATCAATGTAATCCACCACATAAATAAAAGGAAAGAATCACATGATCATCTCAATCGATGCAGAAAAGACATTGGACAAAGCCCAATACCCATTCATGATAAAAAACTCTCAGTAAAATAGGTACAGAAAAGACAATTCTCAATGTGATAAAGGGTATCTATGCAAAACCAATGGACTACATCATTCTTAACCGAGAGAGGCTGAAAACATTCCCCTTGAGAACAAGAACATGACAAGGTTGCCCTTTATCACCACTCCTATTTAACATTTTGCTGGAAGACCTAGCTAAAGCAATAAGGCAAGAAAAAGAAATAAAGGGCATCCAAACTGGTAATGAAGAAGTTAAACTCTCCCTATTTGTGGATGATATGACACTATACATAGAAAACACAAAAGACTCCACGAGAAAACTACTGGAACTTATAGAAAGACTCAGCAGAATAGCAGAATACAAGATAAAAATAGAAAAATTATTTGAATTCCTATACATCAATAAAGTGAACTTTGAAAAGGAAATCAGGAAAAAAAAAGTCATTTATAATAACCCCTAAAAAAATAAAATACTTGGGAAAAAAATCGAACCAGGGGTGTAAAAGACCTATACAAACAAAACTACAAAACACTACTGCAAGAAAGCAAAAGAGATCTACACAAATGGAAAAATATACCATGCTCATACTCAACATGGTGAAATTGACAATTCTACACAAAGCAATTTACAAATACAATGCAATCCTGATCCAAATACCAACAACGTTCTTTAAACAGATGGAAAAACTTATCATTAGCTTTATATGGAAAAGGAAGAAGCCCCAGATAAGTAAAGCACTACTGAAGAACAATAAAGTGGGAGGACTCACACTACCTCACATCAGAACCTACTATACAGCTAAGGTAGTCAAAATAGCCTGGTATTTGTAAAACGACAGATATATTCACCAATGGAACAGAATTGAGAACCCAGATGTAAATCCATCCACCTATGGTCTCCTGATCTTCGTCAAGGGCACAAAGTCCATCAAATGGGGAAAAGACAGTCTTTTTAACAAGTGGTGCTGGCAGAACCAGTGTCCATCTGCAAAAAAAAAATGAAACAGGACCCATACCTCACACCATGTACAAAAGCTAACTGAAAATGGATCAGAGACCTAAATATAAGGCCACAACCTGTGAAGTTCACAGAAGAAAAAATAGGATCAACGCTAGAGGCCCTGATATGTGGCATTAATAGGATACAAACCACAACCAACAACACACAAGCTCCAGAATATAATCTAGATAACTGGTATCTTCTAAAAATTAAACACTCATGCTCATCAAAAGACTTCACCAAAAGAGTAAAAAGAGCCCACAGAATGGGGGAAAATATTTGGCTATTACAAATCAGACAAAGGTCTATTCTCTAAAATCTACAAGAAAATCCAAAACCTATACAACAAAAAGACAATCCAATTAAAAAATGGGCAAAGGAAATGAACAGAATTCAACAAATTCAACAAAGAAGACATTCAAGTGGCCAGCAGACACATGAGGAAATGGTAGTGATCACTAGCCATTAGAGAAATGCAAATCAAAACCACAGTGAGGTGCCATCTCACCCCAGCATTACTGGCACGAATCAAAAATAAAAAAAAAAAACAAACAGGAAATAACAAATGTTGGAGAGGCTGGAGGGAGATCAGAACTGTTATGTACTTCTGGTGGGAATGCAAAATGGTACACCCATTTTGGAAAACAATATGGTGCTTCCTTAGAAAGCTAGAAACAGAAATAACATATGATCCAGTAATCCCACTCTTAGCAATATATCCTAGAGAAATAAGTTATCACAGGAACAGACATATGCACACCCATGTTCACTTGAGCATTGTTCACAATAGCAAAAATATTGAAACAACCTAGATGCCCATCAACAGATGAATGGATTAAAAAAAAACTGTGGTATATACACACAATGGAGTATTACACAATGATAAAAAAAAAAGCGATGAATCTGTGAAGTATCTTATAACATGGATGAATCTGGAGGGCATTATGCTGAGTGAAATAAGTCAATCACAAAAGGGCAAATATTGCATGAGACCACTACTGTAAAAACTCATGAAAAGGTTTACACATAAAAAGAAACAATTTTTGATGGTTATGAGGGAGGGGAGGAGTGGGGGTGGAAAAACATTAAATAGACAACAGATAAGTGGTAACTGTGGTGAAGGGTAAGACAGTACACAATACTGGGGAAGCCAGCACAACTCATCCTGGGCTGAGGGCGTGGAGTCCATGGTCTCAGGGAACATCTAGCCCAATTGGCGTAATATAGTTCATAAAGAAAGTGTTCTACATTCTACTTTGGTGAGTAGCCTCTGGGGTCTTAAGAGCCTGTGAGTGGCCATCGAGGATACTCCACTGGTCTCAACACTTTGGGTGACCATCTACTTTACCAAACATGACGTCCATCTCCAGGGACTGGTCTGTCCTGATAACATGTCCAAAATAAGTCAAAGTCTTGTCATCATCCCTTCTAATAAGCATTCTGGCTGTACTTCTTCCAAGACAGATTTGTTCATTCTTCTGGCAGTCTATTCAATATTCTTCATCAACACCATAATTCAAAGGAATCAATTCTTCTTTGTTTTTCCTTATTTATTGTCCATCTTTTGCATGCATATGAGGCAATTGAAAACACTATGGCTTCAGTCAAGGGCACCTTAGTCCTCAAAATGACATCTTGGCTTTTTAACACTAATTTAAAGAGGTGTTTTGCAGCACATTTGCCCAATGCAATCCATCATCTGATTTCTTAATTTCTGATTCCATGGGCATAGGTTGTGGAAGTTGAAATTTCTGACAACTTCAATACGTTCTCCATTTATCATGACGTTGCTTAATTGTCCAGTTATAAGGGTTTTTGTTTTCTTTTTGTGTAATCCATACTGAAGGCTGTAGTCTTTGATCTTCATCAGGAAGTCATTCAAGTCCTTTTCACTTTCAGCAAGCAAGGATGTGTCATCTGCATATAAACCCATACCAAAATCCAAATCCGTTGTTGTCGAGTTGATTGCAACTCATAGAGACCCTACAGGACACAGTAGAACTGTCCCATAGGGTTTCCAAGGAGTGACTGGTGGACTCGAGCTGTCTACCTTTTGATTAGCTTCAAAGCTCTTAACCACTACACCACCAGGGCTCTACCAGGTGGTTGTTAGTGACTCTTCCCCCAATCCTGATGATGTGTTCATCATAGAGCCAAGCATCACAGATCATTTGTTCAGCATACAGATTGAATAGGTATGGTGAAAGGATACAACCCTGATGCTCACCTTCCCTGACTTTAAACTATGCAGTATCCCCTTGTCCTCTTCAAACAGCTGTTTTGGTCTATGTACAGGTTCCTTTCAGCACAATTAAGTATTCTGTAATTCCCATTTCCTGCAATTTTACCCATAATTTTTTATGATCCACACAGTCGAATGCTTTTGCATGGACAATAAAACACAGGTAAACATCTTTCTGGTATCCTCTGCTTTCAGCGAAGATCCATCTGACATCAGCAATGATATCCCTCATTCCATGTCCTCTTCTGTATCTGGCTTGCATTTCTGACAGTTCGCTGTCGATGTACTGCTGTGACTGTTTTTGGATTATCTTCAGCAAAAATTTACTTGTGTGTGACATTAATGATATTGTTTGATAATTTCTGCATTCTGTTAGATCACCTCTCTTTGGAATGGGCACTAATATGAAACACTTCCTGTCGGTTGGCCAGGTAGCTGTCTTCAAATTTCTTGGCATAGATAAGTGAGAGCTTCCAGCATTGCATATGTTTGTTGAAACATCTCAATTGGTATTCTGTTAATTCCCAGAGCCTTGCTTTTCACCAAAGCCTTCAACCATTGATGCTTGATCATATGCTGCATCCTGAAATGGCTGAATATCGCCCAATTCTTTTCAGTGCACTGACTGTGTATTCCTCCCACCTTCTTTTCTTTTTTTTTTTTTTTTTTGGTTCTTGTTTTGCAAAGCCTCTTTTTAAAGCTTTATTTTCATTTATTTTATTTTAGAGCAAATTAGTTTCCCGTTAAATAATTAATACACTTATTATTTTGTGATGTTGGTTGCCACCCCCAGGGCATGCCAACACTCTCTCCTTCTCAAACTTGGGTTCCCCATTACCAGCTTTCCTGTCCACTCCTGCCTTCTCATCCTTGCCTTTGGGATGGTGAGTCCATTTAGTCACATTTTGTTTTATGGGCCTGTCTAATCTGTGGCTCCCCCACGTGTCTGTCAGTTTGTCATACTGTGGGGGCTTGAGTAGTTGCTGTGATACTGGAAGCTATGTCACCGGTATTCAGATACAAGCAGGGTCACCCACGGAGGACAGGTTTCAGCTGAGCTTCCAGACTAAGACAGACTAGGAAGAAGGACCAGGCAATCTACTTCTGAAAAGCATTAGCCAGTGAAAACATTATGAATAGCAGCAAAACATTGTCTGATATAGTGCTGGAATATGAACCCCCCAGGATGGCAGGAAGTCAAAAAATGACTGGGGAAGAGCTGCCTTTTCAAAGTAGTGTCAACCTTAATGACATGGATGGAGTAAAGCTCTCAGGACCTTCATTTGCTTATGTGACACGACTCAAAATGAGAAGAAACAGCTGCAAATATCCATTAGTAATCGAAACCTGGAATATACGAAGTATGAATCTAGGAAAATTGGGAATTTTCAAAAATGAAAAGGAACGCATAAACATTGATATCTTAGGCATTAGTGAGCTGAAATGGACTGGTATTGGCCATTTTGAATTGGACAATCACACAGTCTACTATGCTGGGAATGACAACTTGAAGAGGAATGGTGTTGCATTTATCGTCAAAAATAACGTTTCAAGATCTATCCTGAAGTACAACGCTGTCAGTGATAGGATAATATCCATATGTCTACAAGGAAGACTAGTTAATACGACTATTACTCAAATTTACACATCAACCACTAGGGCCAAAGATGAAGAAATAGAAGATTTTTATCAGCTGCTTCAGTCTGAAATTGATCAAATATGCAATCAGGATGAATTGATAATTACTGGCGATTGGAATGTGAAAGTTGGAAACAAAGAATGATCAGTAGTTGGAAAATATGGCCTTGGTGACAGAAAAAAAATGCCGGAGATCAAATGATAGAATTTTGCAAGACCAACGACTTCTTCATTGCAAATACCTTCTTTCACCAGCATAAACAGCGACTATACACATGGACCTCGCCAGATGGAACACGCAGAAATCAAACTGACTACATCTGTGGAAAGAGACAATGGAAAAGCTCAATATCATCACTCAGAACAAGGCCAGGGACCAACTGTGGAACACACCATCAATTGCTCGTATGCAAGTTCAAGCTAAAACTGAAGAAAATCAGAGCAAGTCCACGAGAGCCAAAATATGACCTTGAGTATATCCCACCTGAATTTAGAGACCATCTGAAGAATAAATTTGACGCATTGAACACTAGTGACTGAAGACCAGACGAGTTGTGGCATGACATCAAGGACATCATCCATGAAGAAAGCAAGAGGTCATTGAAAAGACAGGAAAGAAAGAAAAGACCAAGATGGATGTCGGAGGAGACTCGGAAACTTGCTGTCGAACGTCACCCAGCTAAAGCAAAAGGAAGAATTCATGAAGTAAAAACTGAACAGAAGATTTCAAAGGACGTCTTGAGAAGACAAAGTAAAGTATTATAATGACATGTGCAAAGAGCTGGAGATAGAAAACCAAAAGGGAAGAACACGCTCGGTGTTTCTCAAGCTGAAAGAACTGAAGAACAATTCAAGCCTCGAGTTGCAATAGTGAAGGATTCTATGGGGAAAACGTTAAATGACGCAGGAAGATCAAAAGAAGACGTAAGGAATACACAGAGTCATTTTACCAAAAAGGATTAGTCAATGTTCAACCATTTCAGGAGGTGGCATATGATCAGGAACCGATGATACTGAAGGAAGAGGTCCAAGCCGTTTTGAAGGCATTGGTGAAAAACAAGGTCCCAGGAATTGATGGAATATCAATTGAGATGTTTCAACAAACAGATGCAGCACTGGAGGTGCTCACTCATCTATGCCAAGAAATAGAGAAGACAGCTTCCTGGCCTACTGACTGGAAGAGATCCATATTTATGCCTATTCCCAAGAAAGGTGATCCAACAGAATGTGCAAATTATAGAACAATATCATTAATATCACACGCAAGCAAAATTTTGCTGAAGATCATTCAAAAATGGCTGCAGCAGTATATTGACTGGGAGCTGCCAGAAATTCAGGCCGGTTTCAGAAGAGGATGTGGAACCAGGAATATTATTGCTGATGTCAGATGGATCCTGGCTGAAAGAAGAGAATACCAGAAGGATGTTTACCTGTGTTTTATTGACTACGCAAAGGCATTCGACTGTGTGGATCATAACAAATTATGGATAACATTGCAAAGAATGGGAATTCCAGAACATTTAGTTGTGCTCATGAGGAACCTTTACGTAGATCAAGAGGCAGTTGTTTGGACAGAACAAGGGGATACTGATTGGTTTAAGTCAGGAAAGGTGTGCGTCAGGATTGTATTCTTTCACCATACCTATTCAATCTGCATGCTGAGCAAATAATATGAGAAGCTGGACTATATGAAGAAGAACGGGGCATCAGGATTGGAGGAAGACTCATTAACAACCTGCGTTACGCAGATGACACAACCTTCCTTGCTGAAAGCGAAGAGGACTTGAAGCACTTACTAATGGAGATCAAAGACCACAGCCTTCAGTATGGATTGCACCTCAACATAAAGAGAGCTAAAATCCTCACAACTGGACCAATGAGCAACCTCATGATAAATGGAGAAAAGATTGAAGTTGTCAAGGATTTCATTTTACTTGGATCCACAATCAACACCCATGGAAGCAGCAGTCAAGAAATCAAAAGACGCATTGCATTGGGTAAATGTGCTGCAAAGGACCTCTTGAAAGTGTTGAAGAGCAAAGATGTCACCTTGAAGACTAAGGTGCGCCTGACCCAAGCCATGGTATTTTCAATCGCATCATATGCATGTGAAAGCTGGTCAATGAATAAGGAAGACAGAAGAAGAATTGACACATTTGAATTGTGGTGCTAGTGAAGAATATTGAATACGCTGTGGACTGCCAAAAGAATGAACAAATCTGTCTTGGAAGACACACAGCCAGAATGCTCCTTAGAAGTGAGGATGGTGAGACAGTGTCTTACTCACTTTGGACATGTTGTCAGGAGGGATCAGTCCCTAGAGAAGGATATCATGTTTGCCTGAGTACAGAGTCAGCGGAAAAGAGGAAGACCTTCAGCGAGGTGGATTGACACAGTGGCTGGAACAATGAGCTCAAGCATAACAAGGATTGTAAGGATGGTTCAGGACCGGACAGTGTTTCATTCTGTTGTACATAGTGTCGCTATGAGTCAGAACCAACACGGCGGAACCTAACAAGAACAATCTTTGGCTGAAGGGTGATCCTCAGGAATGATTTCAGTACTGAAATAAAAGTGCATAGGGGGCCCCCACTCTCAGAGTTTCTCTAAGCTCTGTCAGACCAGTAAGTCTGGTCTTTTCTTTTTTTGTGAGTTAGTATTTTGTTCTACATTTTATATAGCTCTGTTTGAGACCCTCTATTGTGATCCCTGACAGAGCAGTTGGTGGTAGTTGTTCTGGACTCAAACTGTTGGAGGCTGTGGTACTTGTGGTCCATTTGTCCTTTGGATCAATCTTTCCCTAGTGTCTTTGGTTTTCTTCATTCTCTCTTGCTCCAGACTAGGTGGGAATAGTGGAGTATCTTAGATGGGTGCTCACAAGATTTTAAGACCCCAGGCGCTACTCACCAAAGTAGAATGCAGAACATTTTCTTTAAAAACTGTTATGCCAGTTGAGCTAGATGTTCCCTGAGACCATGGCCCCTGCAGCCCTCAGCCCAGTAATTTGTACCCTCAGGAAGTCTGATGTGTCTATGGAGCTTCCATGACCTTGCCTTGGACAAGTCGTGATGGCTTCCCCAGCATTGTGTACTGTCATACCCTTCACCAAAGTTACCACTTATCTATTGTCTAGTGTTTTTCCATCTCTACCCCTCCCGTTCCTCCTTCATAATCATAAAAGATTGTTTCTTTCTGTGTGTAAACCTTTTCGTGAGTTTTTATAGTAGTGGTCTCATACAATATTTGCCCTTTTGTGATTGACTTATTTCATTGAGCATGATGCCCTCCAGATTTATCCACGTAGTGAGATGTTTCACAGATTCAATACTGTTCCTTATCATTGTGTAGTATTCTATTGTGTGTATGTACCATAGTTTGTTTATCCATTGATCTGTTGATGGGCAGTTAAGTTGTTTCCATTTTTTTTGTTATTGGGAATAATGGTGCAATGAACATGCCTGTGCATGTGTCTATCCTGTTACAGCTCTTATTTATCTAGAATGTATTCCTAGGAGTGGGGTTGGTGGCTCATATATTCTATTTCCAGCTTTTGAAACGGTACCATACCGTTTTCCAAAATGGTTGTGCCATTTTTCTTTCCCACCAGCAGCACATAAGAATTCCAATCTCCCCACAGTCCTTCCAACATTTGTTATTTTCTATTTTTTTGATTCATGTCAGTAAGGTCAGGGAGAGATGGCATTTCATCGCGGTTTTTATTTGCATTTCTCTAATGGCTAGTAATCATGAGCATTTTCTCAAGTGTCTGTTAGCAACCTGAATATCTTCTTTGGTGAAGTGCCTGTTCATATCCTTTGCTCATTTTTAATTGAATTATTTATTTGTCTTTTTGTTTTGGAGGTGTTGGATTTTCCTGTAGATTTTTGAGCTTAGACCTTTGTCGGATTTGTCATAGCGAAAATGTTTTTCCCAGTCTGTAGGTTCTTTTTATTCTTTTGGTGAAGTCTTTTGATGAGCATAAGTGTTCAATTTTTTAGAAGATTCCAGTTATCTAGCTTATATTCTGGTGTTTGTATATTGTTAGTTATGGTTTGTATCCTGTTTATGCTGTGTATTAGGGCCTGTAGCATTGACCTTTTTTTTTTTTCTTCTATAATCTTTAGAGTTGTCAGATTTACATTTAGGTCTTCAATTCATTTTGAATTACTCTTTGTGTAAGCTGTGAGGTATGGGCCCTGTTTAATTATTTTGCATATAAACATCTAGTTTTGCAAAAGACATTTGTTAAAAAGACCACCTTTTCCCCCATTTGATGGGCTTTGGGGCTTTGTCCAAGATTGGGTGACCTTAAGTGGATGGATATACATTTGGGTTCTCCATTCTATTCCCTCGGTCAGTGTGTTCTGTTGTTGTACTAATACCAGGTTGTTTGACTACCATAGCTGCATAGTAGGTTCTGAGGTCAGGAAGTGAAAGTTCCCCTACTTTATTTTTATTCTTCCACAGAGCTTTACTTATCCGGGGCCTCTTCCCTTTCCATATGAATTTAGTGATCAGTTTTTCAATCCTTTAAAGACTTATATTGGTATTTGGATCAGAATTGCATTATATTTGTAGATTGCTTTTGGTAGAATTGAAATTTTCACAATGTTGAGTCTACCTATCTGTGAGCATGGTATGTTTTTTCCATTTATGTAGGTCTCCTTTGGTTTCTTGCAGTAGTGTTTTATAGTTTTCTTTGCATAGGTCTTTTATATCTCTGGCTAGATTTATTCCTAAGTATTTTATTTTTTAGGGATGCTTATAAATGGCATTTTTCCCCCTGATTTCCATTTCATGGTTCACTTTACTGGTGTATTGGAATCCAACTGATTCTTTTTTTTTTATTTTTATTTATTTATTTATTTATTTAATAACTTTTATTAAGCTTCAAGTGAACGTTTACAAATCCAATCAGTCTGTCACATATAAGTTTACATACATCTCACTCCCTACTCCCACTTGCTCTCCCCCTCTTGAGTCAGCCCTTTCAGTCTCTCCTTTCTTGACAATTTTGCCGGCTTCCCTCTCTCTCTATCCTCCCATCCCCCCTCCAGACAAGAGTTGCCAACACAATCTCAAGTGTCCACCTGATATAATTAGCTCACTCTTCATCAGCGTCTCTCTTCCACCCGCTGACCAGTCCCTTTCATTTCTGATGAGTTGTGTTCGGGGATGGTTCCTGTCCTGTGTAAACAGAAGGTCTGGGGAGCATGGCCGCCGGGATTCCTCCAGTCTCAGTCAGACCAT
The DNA here is from genome assembly GCF_024166365.1 of Elephas maximus indicus. Lineage (NCBI taxonomy): Eukaryota > Metazoa > Chordata > Mammalia > Proboscidea > Elephantidae > Elephas > Elephas maximus. The sequence continues at coordinate 88,745,930 of NC_064846.1, forward strand.
TAAGTTTGGTCTTTTAATGAGAATTTGGGGTCTGCATCCCACTGATCTCCTGTTCCCTCAGGGGTCCTCTGCTGTGCTCCCTGTCAGGGCAGTCATCGATTGTGGCCGGGCACCAGCTAGTTCTTCTGGTCTCAGGATGATGTAGGTCTCTGGTTCATGTGGCCCTTTCTGTCTCTTGGGCTCTTAGTTGTCGTGTGGCCTTGGTGTTCTTCATTTTCCTTTGCTCCAGGTGCGTTGAGACCAATTGATGCATCTTAGATGGCCGCTTGTTAGCATTTAAGACCCCAGACGCCACATTTCAAAGTGGGATGCAGAATGATTTCATAATAGAATTATTTTGCCAATTGACTTAGAAGTCCCCACAAACCATGTTCCCCAGACCCCCGCACTTGCTCCGCTGACCTTTGAAGCATTCATTTTATCCCGGAAACTTCTTTGCTTTTGGTCCAGTCCAACTGAGCTGACCTTCCATGTATTGAGTGTTGTCATTCCCTTCACCTAAAGCAGTTCTTACCCACTGATTAATCAATAAAAAACCCTCTCCTACCCTCCCTCCCTCCCCCCCCTCGTAACCACAAAAGTATGTGTTCTTCTCAGGTTTACTACTTCTCAAGATCTTATAATAGTGGTCTTATACAATATTTGTCCTTTTGCCTCTGACTAATTTCGCTCAGCATAATGCCTTCCAGGTTCCTCCATGTTATGAAATGTTTCAGAGATTCGTCACTGTTCTTTATCGATGTGTAGTATTCCATTGTGTGAATATACCACAATTTATTTACCCATTCGTCCGTTGATGGACACCTTGGTTGCTTCCAACTTTTTGCTATTGTAAACAGAGCTGCAATAAACATGGGTGTGCATGTATCTGTTTGTATGAAGGCTCTTGTATCTCTAGGGTATATTCCTAGGAGTGGGATTTCTGGGTTGTATGGTAGTTCTATTTCTAACTGTTTAAGAAAACGCCAGATAGATTTCCAAAGTGGTTGTACCATTTGACATTCCCACCAGCAGTGTATGAGAGTTCCAATCTCTCCGCAGCCTCTCCAACATTTATTATTTTGTGTTTTTTGGATTAATGCCAGCCTTGCTGGTGTGAGATGGAATCTCATGGTAGTTTTAATTTGCATTTCTCTAATGGCTAAGGATGGAGAGCATTTTCTCATGTATCTGTTGGCTGCCTGAATATCTTCTTTAGTGAAATGTGTGTTCATATCCTTTGCCCACTTCTTGATTGGGTTGTTTGTCTTTTTGTGGTTGAGTTTTGACAGAATCATGTAGATTTTAGAGATCAGGCGCTGGTCGGAGATGTCATAGCTGAAAATTCTTTCCCAGTCTGTAGGTGGTCTTTTTACTCTTTTGGTGAAGTCTTTAGATGAGCATAGGTGTTTGATTTTTAGGAGCTCCCAGTTATCGGGTTTCTCTTCGTCATTTTTGGTAATGTTTTGTATTCTGTTTATACCTTGTATTAGGGCTCCTAGGGTTGTCCCTATTTTTTCTTCCATGATCTTTATCGTTTTAGTCTTTATGTTTAGGTCTTTGATCCACTTGGAGTTAGTTTTTGTGCATGGTGTGAGGTATGGGTCCTGTTTCATTTTTTTGCAAATGGATATCCAGTTATGCCAGCACCATTTGTTAAAAAGGCTATCTTTTCCCCAGTTAATTGACACTGGTCCTTTGTCAAATATCAGCTGCTCATACGTGGATGGATCTATGTCTGGGTTCTCAATTCTGTTCCATTGGTCTATGTGCCTGTTGTTGTACCAGTACCAGGCTGTTTTGACTACTGTGGCTGTATAATAGGTTCTGAAGTCAGGTAAGGTGAAGCCTCCCACTTTCTTCTTCTTTTTCAGTAGTGCTTTGCTTATCCGGGGCTTCTTTCCCTTCCATATGAAATTGGTGATTTGTTTCTCTATCCCCTTAAAATATGACATTGGAATTTGGATCGGAAGTGCGTTAAATGTATAGATGGCTTTGGGTAGAATAGACATTTTTACTATGTTAAGTCTTCCTATCCATGAGCAGGGTATGTTTTTCCACTTAAGTATGTCCTTTTGAATTTCTTGTAGTAGAGCTTTGTAGTTTTCTTTGTATAGGTCTTTTACATCCTTGGTAAGATTTATTCCTAAGTATCTTATCTTCTTGGGGGCTACTGTGAATGGTATTGATTTGGTTATTTCCTCTTCGGTGTTCTTTTTGTTGATGTAGAGGAATCCAAGTGATTTTTGTATGTTTATTTTATAACCTGAGACTCTGCCAAACTCTTCTATTAGTTTCAGTAGTTTTCTGGAGGATTCCTTAGGGTTTTCTGTGTATATAATCATGTCATCTGCAAATAGTGATAACTTTACTTCTTCCTTGCCAATCCGGATACCTTTTATTTCTTTGTCTAGCCTAATTGCCCTGGCTAAGACTTCCAACACGATGTTGAATAAAAGCGGTGATAAAGGGCATCCTTGTCTGGTTCCCGTTCTCAAGGGAAATGCTTTCAGGTTCTCTCCATTTAGAGTGATATTGGCTGTTGGCTTTGCATGGATGCCCTTTATTATGTTGAGGAATTTTCCTTCAATTCCTATTTTGGTAAGAGTTTTTATCATGAATGGGTGTTGGACTTTGTCAAATGCCTTTTCTGCATCAATTGATAAGATCATGTGGTTTTTGTCTTTTGTTTTATTTATGTGATGGATTACATTAATGGTTTTTCTGATATTAAACCAGCCTTGCATACCTGGTATAAATCCCACTTGATCAGGGTGAATTATTTTTTTGATGTGTTGTTGGATTCTATTGGCTAGAATTTTGTTGAGGATTTTTGCATCAATGTTCATGAGGGATATAGGTCTACAATTTTCTTTTTTTGTAATGTCTTTACCTGGTTTTGGTATCAGGGAGATGGTAGCTTCATAGAATGAGTTGGGTAGTATTCCGTCATTTTCTATGCTTTGGAATACCTTTAGTAGTAGTGGTGTTAAGTCTTCTCTGAAGGTTTGGTAGAACTCTGCAGTGAAGCCGTCTGGGCCAGGGCTTTTTTTTGTTGGGAGTTTTTTGATTACCGTTTCAATCTCTTTTTTTGTTATGGGTCTATTTAGTTGTTCTACTTCTGAAAGTGTTAGTTTAAGTAGGTAGTGTTTTTCTAGGAATTCATCCATTTCTTCTAGGTTTTCAAATTTGTTAGAGTACAATTTTTCATAATAATCTGAAATGATTCTTTTAATTTCATTTGGTTCTGTTGTGATGTGGTCCTTCTCATTTCTTATTCGGGTTATTTGTTTCCTTTCCTGTATTTCTTTAGTCAGTCTAGCCAATGGTTTATTGATTTTGTTAATTTTTTCAAAGAACCAGCTTTTGGCTTTGTTAATTCTTTCAATTGTTTTTCTGTTCTCTAATTCATTTAGTTCAGCTCTAATTTTTATTATTTGTTTTCTTCTGGTGCCTGATGGATTCTTTTGTTGCTCACTTTCTATTTGTTCAAGTTGTAGGGACAGTTCTCTGCTTTTGGCTCTTTCTTCTTTTTGTATGTGTGCATTTATTGATATAAATTGGCCTCTGAGCACTGCTTTTGCTGTGTCCCAGAGGTTTTGATAGGAAGTATTTTCATTCTCGTTGCTTTCTATGAATTTCCTTATTCCCTCCTTGATGTCTTCTATAACCCAGTCTTTTTTCAGGAGGGTGTTGTTCATTTTCCAAGTATTTGATTTCTTTTCCCTAGTTTTTCTGTTATTGATCTCTAGTTTTATTGCCTTGTGGTCTGAGAAGATGCTTTGTAATATTTCTATGTTTTGGACTCTGCAAAGGTTTGTTTTATGACCTAATATGTGGTCTATTCTAGAGAATGTTCCATGTGCACTAGAAAAAAAAAGTATATTTTGCAGCAGTTGGGTGGAGAGTTCTGTATAAGTCAATGAGGTCAAGTTGGTTGATTGTTGTAATTAGATCTTCCGTGTCTCTGTTGAGCTTCTTACTGGATGTCCTGTCCTTCTCCGAAAGTGGTGTGTTGAAGTCTCCTACTATAATTGTGGACTTATCTATCTCGCTTTTCAATTCTGTTAAAATTTGATTTATGTATCTTGCAGCCCTGTCATTGGGTGCATAAATATTTAATATGGTTATGTCTTCCTGATCACTTGTCCCTTTTATCATTATGTAGTGTCCTTCTTTATCCTTTGTGGTGGATTTAAGTCTAAAGTCTATTTTGTCAGAAATTAATATTGCTACTCCTCTTCTTTTTTGCTTATTGTTTGCTTGATATACTTTTTTCCATCCTTTGAGTTTTAGTTTGTTTGTGTCTCTAAGTCTAAGGTGTGTCTCTTGTAGGCAGCATATAGATGGATCGTGTTTCTTTATCCAGTCCGAGACTCTCTGTCTCTTTATTGGTGCATTTAGTCCATTTACATTCAGGGTAATTATAGATAAATAAGTTTTTAGTGCTGTCATTTTGATGCCTTTTTATGTGTGTTGTTGACAATTTCATTTTTCCACATACTTTTTTGTGCTGAGGCGTTTTTCTTAGTAAATTGTGAGATCCTCATTTTCATAGTGCTTGACTTTATGTTAGTTGAGTCGTTACATTTTTCTTGGTTTTTATCTTGAGTTATAGAGTTGTTATACTTTTTTGTGGTTACCTTATTATTTACCCCTATTTTTCTAAGTAAAAACCTAACTTATATTGTTCTATATCGCCTTGTATCACTCTCCATATGGCAGTTCAGTGCCTCCTGTATGTAGTCCCTCTTTTTGATTATTGTGATCTTTTACCTATTGACTTCCATGATTCCCTGTTATGTGTATTTTTTTTTAATTAATCTTAATTTGTTTGTTTTTGTGATTTCCCTATTTGAGTTGATATCAGGACGTTCTGTTTTGTGACCTTGTGTTGTGCTGATATCTGATAGTATTGGTTCTCTGATCAAACAATATCCTTTAGTATTTCTTGTAGCTTTGGTTTGGTTTTTGCAAATTCTCTAAACTTGTGTTTGTCTGTAAATATCTTAATTTCGCCTTCATATTTCAGAGAGAGTTTTGCTGGATATATGATACTTGGCTGGCATTTTTTCTCCTTCAGTGTTCTGTATATGTCGTCCCATTCCCTTCTTGCCTGCATGGTTTCTGCTGAGTAGTCAGAACATATTCTTATTGATTCTCCCTTGAAGGAAACCTTTCTTTTCTCCCTGGCTGCTTTTAAAATTTTCTGTTTATCTTTGGTTTTGGTGAGTTTGATGATAATATGTCTTGGTGTTTTTCTTTTTGGATCAATCTTAAGTGGGGTTCGATGAGCATCTTGGATAGATATCCTTTCGTCTTTCATGATGTCAGGGAAGTTTTCTGTCAGGAGTTCTTCAACTATTTTCTCTGTGTTTTCTGTCCCCCCTCCCTGTTCTGGGACTCCAATCACCCGCAGGTTATCCTTCTTGATAGAGTCCCACATAATTCTTAGGGTTCCTTCATTTTTTTAAATTCTTTTATCTGATTTTTTTTCAGCTATGTTGGTGTCGATTCCCTGGTCCTCCAGATGTCCCAGTCTGCATTCTAATTGCTCGAGTCTGCTCCTCTGACTTCCTAGTGCGTTGTCTAATTCTGTTATTTTATTGTTAATCTTTTGGGTTTCTACATGTTGTCTCTCTATGGATTCTTGCAACTTATTAATTTTTCCACTATGTTCTTGAATAATCTTTTTGAGTTCTTCAACAGTTTTATCAGTGTGTTCCTTGGCTTTTTCTGCAGTTATCCTAATTTCATTTGTGATATCATTAAGCATTCTGTAAATTAGTTTTTTATATTCTGTATCTGATAATTCCAAGATTGTATCTTCATTTGGGAAAGATTTTGATTCTTTTGTTTGGGGGGTTGGAGAAGTTGTCATGGTCTGCTTCTTTAAGTGGTTTGATATGGATTGTTGTCTCCGAGCCATCACTGGGAAACTAGTTTTTCCAGAAAATCCAGACGGTGCACTCTCGACTCCAAAATCAGTCGCTGCCTCCTGGGGACTTCTCGTCCCTCCAGCCGCGTGGCCGTGCCGCCTTCGAGAACCAGTTGGGCCTCCTCCCGAGGTTAGTTCAGATGGGTGGAGCAGGTCCCCGTGCTTGTGCCGTGACCGAGTGTCCCGGCTGGGACGCTGTTCTCTCTGCTCCAATACCAGTCGCTGCCTCCCGGGGACTTCTCCTACCGGCTGCGTCCCACGCCGCCCGTGCGACCCGGCTGGTCCCCTTCCCGGGGTTAGTTCAGGGGGGTGGAGCAACTCTCCGTGTTTATGCCGTACCTGCGTCCAGTCCAAATCCCGGCGGGACGTTTCTCTGGCTGGGACGCTGCTCTTCCTGCTCCAAGACCAGTCACTGCCTCCCGGGGACTTCTCCTACCGGCTGCATCCCACGCCGCCCGCGGAACCGGCTGGTCCCCCTCCCAGGGTTAGTTCAGGGGGGTGGAGCAGCTCTCTGTGCTTGTGCCGTACCTGACTGGTACGCTGGCTCCAGGCTCTGGAAACAATCGCTGCTTCCCCGTATTAGTTCGTTCTCCGTCTCTAAATCTGTGTTTGTTGTTCAGGGTTTGTAGATTGTTATGTATGTGATCGATTCACTTGTTTTTCCATGTCTTTGTTGTAAGAGGGATCCGAGGTAGCGTCTGCCTAGTCCGCCATCTTGGCTACGCCGCTCTGATTCTTTTTTTAAATAATTTTTATTGTGCTTTAAGTGAAAGTTTACAAATCAAGTCAGCCTCTCACATAAAAACTTATGTACACCTTGCTACATACTCCCAATTACTCTTCCCCTAATGAGACAGCCCACTCTCTCCCTCCACTCTCTCTTTTCGTGTCCATTTCACCAGCATCTAACCCCTTCTACCCTCTCATCTACCCTCCAGGCAGGACATGCCAACATAGTCTCAGGTGTCCACCCAATCCAAGAAGCTCACTCCTCACCAGCATCCCTCTCCAACCCACTGTCCAGTCCAATCCATTTCTGAAGAGTTGGCTTCGAAAATGGCTCCTGTCCTGGGCCAACAGAAGGTCTGGAGGCCATGACCACCGGGGTCCTTCTAGTCTCAGTCAGACCATTAAGTCTGGTCTTTCTATGAGAATTTGGGGTCTGCATCCCACTGCTGTCTTGCTCTCTCAGGGGTTCTCTGCTGTGTTCCCTGTCAGGGCAGTCATCGGTTGTAGCTGGGCACCGTCTAGTTCTTCTGGTCTCAGGATGATGTAAGTCTCTGGTTCATGTGGCCCTTTCTGTCTCTTGGGCTCATAGTTATCGTGTGACCTTGGTGTCCTTCATTCTCCTTTGATCCAGGTGGGTTGAGACCAATTGATGCATCTTAGATGGCTGCTTGCTAGCATTTAAGACCACAGACACCACTCTTCATAGTGGGATGCAGAATATTTTCTTAATAGATTTTAGTATGCCAATTGACTTAGGTGTCCCCTGAAATCATGGTCCCCAAATCCCTGTCCCTGCTACACTGGCCTTCGAAGCATTCAGTTTATTCAGGAAACTTCTTTGCTTTTGGTTTAGTACAGCTGTACTGACCTCCCCTGTACTGTGTGTTGTCTTTCCCTTCACCTAAAATAGTTCTTATTTACCAACTAATTAGTGAATACCCCTCTCCCAACCTCCCGCCCTCCCTCCTCTCATAACCACGAAAGAATGTTTTCTTCTCATTTTAATCTATTTCTCAAGTTCTTGTAATAGTGGTCTTATACAGTATTTGTCCTTTTGCAGCTGACTAATTTCACTCAGCATAATGCCTTCCAGGTTCCTCCATGTTATGAAATGTTTCACAGATTCCTCACTGTTCTTTATCGATGCATAGTATTCCATTGTGTGAATATACCATAATTTATTTATCCATTCATCCATTGATGGGCACCTTGGTTGCTTCCATCTTTTTGCTATTGTAAACAGTGCTGCAATAAACATGGTTGTGCTTATATTTGTTCGTGTAAAGGCTCTTATTTCTGTAGGATATATTCCAGGGGTGGGATTGCTGGATTGTATGGTAGTTCTGTTCCTAGCTTTTTAAAGAAGTGCCAAATCGATTTTCACAGTGGTTGTACTATTTGACATTCCCACCAGCAGTGTAAAAGTGTTCTGATCACTCCACAGCCTCTCAAACATTTATTATTTTGTGTTTTTTGGATTAATGCCAGCCTTGTTGGAGTGAGATGAAATCTCATTGTAGTTTTGATCTGCATTTCTCTAATGGCTGATGATTGTGAACATTTCCTCATGTATCTGTTAGCTACCTGAATGTCTTCTTTAGTGCAGTGTCTATTCATGTCTTTTGCCCAATTTTTAGTAGGGTTATTTGTCTTTTTGTAGTTGAGTTTCTGCAGTATCATGTAGATTTTTGAGATAAGGCGCTAATCGGTAATGTCATAGCTAAACACTTTTTCCCAGTCTGTAGGTAGTCTTTTTACTCTTTTGGTGAAGTCTTTGGATGAGCATAGGTGTTTGATTTTTAGGAACTCCCAGTTATCTAGTTTTTCTTCTGCATTCTTAATAATGTTTTGTATACTGTTTATGCCATGTATTAGGGCTCCTAACTTTGTCCCTATTTTTTCTTCCATGATCTTTATCGTTTACATTTTATATTAAGGTCTTTGATCCATTTTGAGCTCGTTTTTGTGCATGGTGTGAAGTTAGGCTCTTGTTTCATTTTCTTCCAGATGGATATCCAATTATGTCAGCACCATTTGTTAAAAAGACTGTCTTTTCCCCCATTCAACTGTTTTGGGGCCTTTGTCAAATATCAACTGCTCATATGTGGATGCATTTACGTCTGGACTCTCTATTCTGTTCCATTGGTCTATGTATCTGTTGTTGTACCAGTACCAGGCTGTTTTGACTGCTGTGGCAGTATAATAGGCTCTAAAATCAGGTAAAGTAAGGCCTCCCACTTTGTTCTTTTTCAGTAATGCCTTCTTTATCCAGGGCCTCTTTCCCTTCCATATGAAGTTGATGATTTGTTTCTCCACCTCATTAAAGAATGTTGTTGGGATTTCGATCAGAATTGCATTGAATGTATAGATCGCTTTTGGTAGAATAGACATTTTTATAATGTTAAGTCTTCCTATCCGCGAGCAAGGTATGTTCTTCCACTTATGTAAGCCTCTTTTGGTTTCTTGCAGAAATGTACTGTAGTTTTCTTCTTATAAGTCTTTTACATCTCTGGTAAGATTTATTCCTAAGTATTTTATCTTCTTGAGGGCTATTGTAAATGGCATTGATTTGGTGATTTCCTCTTCAATGTTCTTTTTGTTGGTGTAGAAGAATCCATCTGATTTTTGTATGTTTATATTGTATCCCGATACTCAGCTGAACTCTTCTATTAGTTTCAGTAGTTTTCTTGAGGATTCCTTAGGGTTTTCTGTGTATAAGATCGTGTCATCTGCAAATAGAGATACTTTGACTTCTTCCTTGTCAATCTGGATGCCCTTTATTTCTTTATCTAGCCTAATTGCTCTGGCTAGGACCTCCAAGACAATGTTGAATAAAAGCGGTGATAAAGGGCATCTTTGGTTCCCGATATCAATGGGAATACTTTCAGGCTTTCTCCATTTAGGTTGAGGCTGGCTGTTGGCTTTATATAAATGCCCTTTATTATGTTGAGGATTTTTCCTTCTTTTCCTATTTTGCTGAGAGTTTTTATCAGGAATGGGTGTTGAACTTTGTCAAAGGCCTTTTCTGCATCAATTGATAAAATCATGTGATTCTTATATTTTATTTATGTGGTGGATTACATTAATTGTTTTTCTAATGTTGAAGCATTCCTGCATACCTGGTATGAATCCCACCTGGTCATGGTGAATTATTTTTTTGACATATTGTTGAATTCTATTGGCTAGAATTTTGTTGATGATTTTTGCATCTACATTCATCAGGGATATAGGTCTATAATTTTCTTTTCTTGAGGTGTCTTTACCTGGTTTTGGTATCAGGGATATGGTGGCTTCATAGAATGAGTTTGGTAGTATTCCATCCTTTTCTATGCTCTGAAATACCTTTAGTAGTATTGTTGCTAACTCTTCTCTGTATGTTTGGTAGAACTCTGCAGTGACGCCATCTGGACCAGGGCTTTTTTTTGTTGGGAGTTTTTTGATTACCTTTTCAATCTCTTCTTTTGTTATGGGTCTATTTAGTTGTTCTACCTCTGTTTGTGTTATTTTAGGTAGGTAGTGTGTTTCTAGGAATTCATCCATTTCTTCTCGGTTTTCAAATTTGTTGGAGTACAATTTCTTGTAGTAATCTGATATGATTCTTTTAATTTCAGTTGGGTCTGTTGTAATACCGCCCCTCTCATTTCTTATTCGGGTTATTTGCTTCCTATCCTGTTTTTCTTTTGTCAGTTTAGGCAGTGCTTTATCAATTTTGTTGATTTTTTCAAAAAACCAGCTTTTGGTCTTGTTAATTCTTTCAATTGTTTTTCTGTTTTCTATTTCATTTAGTTCAGTTCTAATTTTTATTATTTGTTTTCTTCTGGTGCCTGTGGGTTTCTTTTGTTGATCTCTTTCTATTTGTTCATGTTGTGAGATAATTCTTAGATTTTGGCCCTTTCTTCTTTTTGGATGTGTGCATTTATTGATATAAATTGGCCTCTGAGCACCACTTTTGCTGTGTTCCAAAGGTTCTGATAGGAAGTGTTTTCATTCTTATTGGATTCTATGAATTTTACTCCATCCTTAAAGTCTTCTATAATCCAGTCTTTTTTGAGCAGGGTATTGTTCACTTTCCAAATGTTTGATTTCTTTTCCCTGCTTTTCCTGTTATTGATTTCCACTTTTATGGCCTTATGGTCAAAGAAGATGCTTTGTGATACTTCAGTGTTTTGGATTCTGCTAAGGCTTGCTTTATGACCTATTATGTGGTCTATTCTAGAGAATGTTCCATGTGCACTACAAAAGAAAGTATAGTTGGTTGCTGTTGGGTGAAGTGTTCTGTATATGTCTATGAGGTCAGTTTGGTTGATTGTGGCATTATGTCTCCGTATCTTAATTGAGCTTCTTCTGGATGTCCTGTCCTTCACCAAAAGTGGTGTATTGAAGTCTCCTACTATTACTGTGGAGCTGCCTATCTCACTTTTCAATGCTGATAGAGTTTGTTTTATGTATCTTACAGCCCTGTCATTGGGTGCATAAATATTTAATATGGTTATATCTTCTTGGTGTATTGTCCCTTTAGTCATTATATAGTGTACTTCCTTATCCTTTATGATGGATTTACTTTAAAGTCTAATTTGTCGGAAATTAATATTGCCACTCCTGCTCTTTTTTGATTGCTGTTTGCCTGATATATATTTTCCATCCCTTGAGTTTTAGTTTGTTTGTGTCTCTAAGTCTAAGGTGTGTCTCTTGTAGGCAGCATATGGACTGATCTTGTTTTTTAATCCATTCTGCCACTCTCTGTCTCTTTATTCGTGCATTTAGTCCATTTACATTCAGGGTAATTATGGATAGGTATGAATTTAGTGCTATCATTTTGATGTCTTTTTTTGTATGTTGTTGACAGTTTATTTTTCCCACTTAGGTATATGTGCTGAGTATTATCTTTACATTTTTCCTTTTCTCATATTTGTTGTTGTTGATTTTGTTTCTGCTGAGTCTCTATTTTTTTTCTTGTGTTTTATTTTGATGAGCAGGATAGTTTTTCTCCTTTGTGGTTACCTTATTATTTACCCCTTTTTTTCTAAATTTAAACCTAACTTTTATTTCTTTGTATTGCCATATCTTCCTCTCCATATGGATGGTGTATGATTACATTTCTTAGTCCCTCTTCATTATTCTAATTTTGTTTTCTTTTATATAATAACATCGCTGTTACCCTGTTTTGAGGGGTTTTTTTATATATAATTTTTGTTTTTTTTGGATTTCCCTGTCTGGTTGACTTTCGGTTGCTCTGCCCAGTGTTCTAGTCTTGGATTGATACCTGATATTATTGATTTTCTAACCAAAGAACTTCCTTTAATATTTCTTGTAGTTTAGGTTTGCTTTTTACAAATTCCTTAAACTTGTGTTTATCTGGAAATGTCTTAATTTCACCTTCATATTTAAGAGACAGTTTTGCTGAATATATGATTCTTGGCACGCAATTTATTTTCCTTCCTTTTTTAAAATATGTCATCCCATTGCCTTCTTGCCTTCATGGTTTCTGCCAAGTAGTCTGAGCTTATTCTTATTGGCTCTCCTTTGTAGGTGACTTTTCATTTATCCCTTGCTGCTCTTATAATTCTCTCTTTATCTTTGTTTTTTGTGAATTTGATTATAATATGTCTTGGTGATGGTCTTTTAACATCTACCTCATGTGGAGTTCGATGGGCATCTTGGATAGATATCTTCTCATCTTTCAAGTTATGGGGGAAGTTTTCTACCAACAAATATTCAAGAATTCTCTCTGTATTTTCTGTTATCCCTCCCTGTTCTAGTACTCCTGTCACTCGTATGTTATTTCTCTTGATAGAGTCCCACCTGATTCTTAAGGTTTCTTCATTTTTTTTAATTCTTTTATATGATTTTCTTCAAATATATTAGTGCCAAGTGATTTATCTTCCAGTTCTGAAATTCTAGCTTCTACTTGCTCAATTTTCCTCTTACTTTCTTTTGAATTGTCTACTTCTGTAATTTCATTGTTAATCTTCTGAATTTCTGATTGTTGCCTGTCTATGGATTTTTCCAGCTTATTAAATTTTTCATTATGTTACTGAATAATCTTTTCAATGTCTTCAGTTGCTTTATCTGTGTGTTCCCTGGCTTGTTCTGCATATTGCCCCATTTCCTTCCTGATGTCTTGAAGGGTTCTGTATATTAAACTTTTGTATTCTGGCTCTGGTAATTCCAGGAATACACTTTCATCTAGAAGATCTGTGGATTCACTGTTTTGAAAGCCTGTTGATGTAATCATGGTCTCTGTCCTTATGTGAATTGATACTGACTGTTGTCTCCAAGCCATCTATAAGTTATTGTATTAGTTTATGCTTGCTTACTGTGTCGTAGCTGCTGGCTTTGTTTTGTTTTGGTATACCCCTATGGGTTGCTTGAGTGAGCTAGCTTGATTATTTTTGCCTTTGTAGCTCTGATGTCCTGTCCCCAGATGGCTAGAGCTGTTACCAGGTATATCAGTCTACGAATCAATTCAGTTTTCTTGTATGAATTCAGCTCAGGTTTCCAGGTAGCTGATCATCAAGTGTGTGCTACAGGCTCTGTCCTGCAATCTTAGAGGTGCAGGGGTGATTGGTGTATATACCAGTATCTGATTGCAGCGGGGGTCACGCTCTGAACAAGGCAGGGGGCTGAGAACCAACCCCCAAGTGTCTCTGAAGAAAGCACGTCCCTGTTCCTTAGAGCGTGCAGGTGGGTGGGTTCTGAATGCGGACCATGGGCACCCAAAGCTTTTGTTTGTAAGGACTGGGAGGTACCAGTTATCTTTGGACCCCTGTTGTGGGTGGCTGGGTGACCTGAGTGGAGCTACCAGTCCTTAGCTCCCTAATGTGGGTAGGTGATGACCTTGTTTAATAGGCAAAGCAATGTCAAACATCAAACACCCACCTCTCCACCGCATAGCTGAAATTGTTGGAGTCTTCTAACAAGTGCCTATTCTCCTGAAATAGGCCCACACAGGTCCATAGAGAAGGGAAAGGTCCTCAGAGTCCCTGGAAAGTTTATGCCTGGACAGGAGCTGCTTCTGTCCTGAGCTCCCCTGGTTAGTGGAGCTAGCAAATTTTCTTTTCCCACAAATGCAAATTTTTTCCTTCCCCAAGGCCAGAAGGATGTCTCTAGGTCCTCAACAGTGTCTATCTCAGGCCCAGGTAATTCAGCCGCTGAAGCTGGTTTGCAGGTAGGGGGGTCGCGTTAAAATATATGCAAGTACTTAGCTTTTGCCGCTAGTGCCGTTCTCCTCAGGTTCCTGAGGTGTGACAGAGCTGTGTGGCTGGCTGCCTCCCCCTGAAGAAACTGCGGCTGGACACAAGTACCAGCCCGGCGCTGCCACCGCTCTGGGAATGGTGCCTGAGGGCTTCCCTCCATTCAGGTCTGGTAACTCCTCTCCGCTTCTGAACAGTCTCTTCCTCCCCCTGCCCCTCAGTTCCTTTTCTATGCTTGCCTTTGAAGCTCAGGGCTTCCAGCTTGTCACAAATATACTCATTTCACTTGTTTTTTTCGGGTCTTTGTTGTAAAAATGGCTCGCTGGAAGCGTCTTTCTATTCTGCCATCTTGGCTTTGCCTCTCTCCAACTGATTTTTTATGTTTATCTTATGTCCTGCTACGCTGCTGAATCTGTTATTTCCATTAGTTTTCTCTTGGAGTCTTTTCAGTTCTCTACGTATAGCATCATATCATCCACAAATAGGGACAGTTTTACTTCCTTATTACCAGTCTGGATGTCCTTCATTTCTTTTTCTTGTGTGCATCTGTGGATCTAACCTGGTAAATCACTTTAACATGCCACTTTCTATAAGCCTTTGGATACCTTCTTCTACAGTATACCAAGGCAGATCTGGCATTTCAACTTGATTTAGTGTAGGCCACTGCTTAATCCATGCTTCAATGAACCACCCAGATAAACTGTTAGATCCTTTTCTAAAATCTCTAGCCAAAACATTGAGTGAAGAATCTGTGCTTAGTTGACTCATCTCAATAAACTAAGGCTGATCCAATGTTATGTTCTTTGCACCATTATTCCACAACCTTAATAACCATTCCCACACATTTCCCAAGTTTCTGTTTGCATATATTAGAAAAATTGAGCAGTTCTCTTGGAGTGTAGCATACCCCCTCTTGGGTCACCCTTTTTATTGCACCTTTTGGAATTTGTTGGGCTTTAAGCCTAGCTATAGATCTAGAAGTAAAATTGGGTGGTGAGGGTGGGTCTGGGGGACATTCAGCAATTTCTTGTAAGGCATCAGCCTCAGGCAATGCCCACACAGTATCTCAGGCAAAGAATCTTCAGGCACAGGGGGGTTAATCTGATCAGATGGGGATGGAAGAGATAATGGTTTTACTGGGAGAATGGTTTAGCAGACAAAGAAGGAGTAATCTCTTCAGATGGGAGTAAGAAGGATGATTCTGTCAGCAGGAGTGATTCAAGGGAGTTTAGGGGCTCCATGTCTCCAGCTTCCCGATTATCTGCCCATGTGTACCCATTCCAAGTTTTAGGATCCCACTTCTTCCTAATCAATGCCCTCACTTTAACTTCCGACATCATTTGAGATTGGAAGTTCAATTGACATTATAATTCAACCACTCTTACGATAATACTCTGGGTTTGGTTTTCATCAATGTCTGCTCTGTTATGACAAGAAATGATACCTTCTTTCAGGGCACAAATATTTTCAGTCCTTTGATGAGGCACTTCAGCCGTGACCCTGAAGCCCTGAGCTCATCTCTTTCTTTTACCACTTTGCCTAGTGAAAGAAGGGCCAATAAACCAGCTTTCTTATACGTCTCATTCTGACAAAATTGTAGAAAAGTATCAGATATGCAGGAGGCAGAGCCAATATGGCACTAGAGATAGAAGCACCATGCCATCCATCTACAGCAAAGATGCAGAAAACTAAGTAAAACAGGTACAAATGTGAATCCTGGAACCCTAAGGACCAAGTGAAGGGATGAACTCAACCAAGCACAGAATGGAATAAGAAATAGACAGAGAACAGAGAATGAGGAGAGCTATGGAGTGGAGGTCCCCATCAGCTAACATGGCATGGATTCATCATCTTACACCCATCAGCCACCAAGAGTGGTGGACAGGGAGTATGGGAAGGAAGCTTCATGGGTTTCTCAGCAGGAGACAAAGCACTTTGCAACCAGGGATACACGCTTTCTTATCCCCAACCCTTCTTCCCTAAAATCCTTTGATACTAC
Source organism: Elephas maximus indicus (assembly GCF_024166365.1). NCBI lineage: Eukaryota > Metazoa > Chordata > Mammalia > Proboscidea > Elephantidae > Elephas > Elephas maximus. The sequence goes on from NC_064846.1 coordinate 88,761,768, forward strand.
TTTGTTTGAGGAAAAATCAGAGAAAAGAATGAAGAAAAATGAAGAAATTCTGAGAATGATGTGGGACACAATCGAAAGCAAAAATTTGAGAGTGATTGGAGTTCCAGAACAGGGGGAGAAAACAGAAAACACAGAGAGGATCACTGAAGAATTGCTGACAGAAAACTTCCTTAATATCATGCAAGTAGAAAAGCTGGCCATTCAAGAAGCTCAATGAACCCCATATAGGATAGATCCCAGAAGAAAATCACCAAGACATATCATAATCACTAGCTCAAACATGATGGCAAAATTAAGACATTACCAGATAAACAGAAATTAAGGGAATATATAAAAACCAAACCAAACTTACAAGAATTATTACAGGGAGTCCTTCGACTAGAGAATCAACAACATCAGATGACAGCATGAATCTAGGATGCAAGACCACATCAACCAGATACCAACCTAGGTAATGAACTCTGAAAGGTAAAACAAAGCTAAAAGATTTAAAACAGGGAACCAGATCGATTAATCTCTAAATGACAACAAAAGAAGGAATAAACCGTGTAGGTATAGAACTCTCCAATGGAGAGGAAGTCAAGGCGATACCAAGTAAAAAAAAAAAGATGGATTCAAATGTAGGAAGATAGAGGTAATACCAAGGTAACCACAAAGAAAGTTAACAAACCTACTCATCAAAATAAAGAAGAAAATTATAAAGTCTCAGTAAATACAAAATTTACCAAAATGAAACAAGCAAACAAAAAAGTCCACAATCTAAAGGAATTTACCCAAGGAGAGTAAGTGAACAAAGAAAAGGTCAGCATCAAGAAAAAAAAAGCACTACAAAATGACAACTATAAATTCACACTTATCAATAATCGCACTGAAGGTAAAGGGCATAAATGAACCCATAAAGAGACAGAGAGTGACAGAATGGATAAAAAAAAAAAAACCAGGACCCATCAATCTGCTATCTACAAAGCACACACCTTAGAAACAAAGACACAAATTTGTTAAAAATCAGAGAATGGAAAAATATATATCAAGCAAACAGCTACCAAAAAAGAGCAGGATTGACAATATTAATCTCAGATAAAATAGACTTTAAAACAAAATGTACCATAAAAGGCAAAGATGGGTATTATATAATGACTAAAGGGATGATCCATTGTGAAAACATAACCATAATAAATATCTATGCACCCAATGACAAGGCTCTAAAATACATAAAACAAACTTTAATAGCACTGAAAAGAGAAATTGACAGTTCCACAACAATAGTAGGAGACTTCATCACACTACTCTTGGTAAAGGACAGAACATCTAAAGAAACTCAGCAAAGATACAAACGATCTAAAGTCTGCAATCAACCAAATTGACCTCATAGACATATACAGAACACTCCACCCAACAGCTGAGAAGTACACATACTTTTCCGATATATGTGGAATGTTCTCCAGATTAGATTACATCTTAGGCCACAAAGCTGCCCTCAACAAAATCCAAAATATAGAGGTAATACAAAGTATCTTCTCTGATCACAACACCATCAAATCAGAAATTAATAACAGGAAGAGCAAGGAAAAAAAAAATCAAATACATGGAAAGTAAATAACACCCTGCTTAAAAACCACTGGGTAATAGAAGAAATCAAAAATGGAATCCAAAAATTCCAAGAATCAAACAAGAATGGAAACACATCATATCAACACCTTTGGGACATAGCAAAGGCAGTGCTCAGAGGTCAATTTATAGCAATAAATGCACACATCAAAAAAGAAGAAAGGGAAAAAATCAAAACATTAGCTACACAACTTGAACAAGTAGAAAGAAAACAGCAAAAGAAGCCCACAGCCACCAGAGGAAAGGAAATAATAAAGATCAGAGCAGAAATAAATGAAATAGAGAAGAGAAAAACAATAGAAAGAATCAAAACAAAAAAGTTGGTCTTTGAAAGGCTCAACAAAATCGATGAGCCATTGACAAAACTGACAAAATGAAAGCAGGTGAGGATGCAAATAACTCAAATAAGAAACAAAATGGGGGACATTACAACAGACCCAACTGAAATAAAAAGGATCATAACAGAGTACTATGAAAAACTATACTCTGACAAATTTGAAAATATAGAGGAAATGGACAGATTTCTAGAAACTTATTACACACGAAAACTAACACAAACTGAAGTTGAAAATCTAACAGACCCGTAACAAGAGAAGAGATTGAAAAGGTAATAAAAAGAAAAAAAAAAAAAAAAACCTTGGCCCAGATGGCTTCACTGGAGAATCTAAAACACATTCAGAGAAGAGCTTATACCAGTATTACTCAAACAATTTCAGAACACAGAAAAGGAAGGGATACTTCCAAATACATTCTATGAAGCCAGCATAACCCTGATACCAAAACCAAGCAAAGGCACCACAAAATAAGAAAATTACAGACCAATATCTCTCATGAATGTAGACGCAAAAATTCTCAACAAAATAATAGCCAATAGATTTCAGCATCATATCAAAAAATAATAATACATCACAAACCAATAGAATTCATACCAAGTATACAAGGATGGTTCAACATTACCAAATCAATCAACTTAACCCACCACATAAATAAAATGAAAGAAAATAATCATATGATCATCTCAATTGACATAGAAATGGCATTCAACAAAGTCCAACACCCATTCCTGATAAAAAAAAATCTCAGTGGAATAGGTATAGGAGGGAAATTCCTCAACATAATAAAGGACATCTATACAAAACCAATGGCCAATATCGTTCTTACCAGTGAGAAGCTGAAAATATTCCCTTTGAGAATAGGGACAAAACAAGGATGCTCTTTACTACCACTCATATTTAACATTGTGCTGGACGTCCTGGCTACAGCAATGAGGCAAGAAAAAGAAAAATGGGGTATCTGAATTGATAAGTAAGAAGTAAAACTGTACCTGTTTGCTGATGATATGATACTATACATCAAAAACTGAAAAGACTCCACAAGAAAACTACTGGAATTAATAGAAAGATTCAGCAGGGGAGCAGGATACAAGATAAACATGTAAATATCAGTTTGATTTCTATACAATAAAGAGAAATATGAAATGGAAATTGGGAAAACAAAACCATTTATAATAGCCCCTAAAAAAATAAAACACTTAGGAATAAACCTAACCAGGGAGGTAAAACACCTATACAAAGAAAACTACACAACACTACAGCAAGAAATCAAACTAGACCTACATAAACAGAAAAACATACCATACTCATGGATAGGTAGACCTAACATTGTGAAAATTTTAATTCTACCCAAAGCAATCTATAAACACAATACAGTCCTTATCCAAATACCAACAGCATTCTTTAAAAAGATGGAAAAACTAATCATTGACTTTATATGGAAAGGGAAGAGGGCCTGGATAAGTAAAGCACCACTGAAGAAGAATAAAGGAGGAAGACTCACTACTAACCTCAGAACCTACTATACAGCTATGGTAGTCAAAACAGCCTGGTACTGGTATGATGACAGATACATTGACCTGTGAAACAGAATTGAGAACACAGATGGTCCTCGCTTATGGTCACCTGATCTTCAACAAAAACAAAAAGTCCATCAAATGGGAAAATACAGTCATTTTAACAAATAGTGCTGGAAAAACTAGATGTCCATATGCCAAAAAATGAAACAGTACTCAAACCTCACACCATACACAAAAACTAATTCAAAATGGATCAAAGCCCTAAATACAAAACCAAAAATTATAAAGATCATGGAAGAAAAAATAGGGCCAACACTAGAGGCCGTAATATACCACATGAGCAGGATACAAACCATAAGTAACAATACAGAAACATCAGAAAATAAGCAAGATAACTGGGATCTTCTAAAAATTAAACATTTATGCTCATCAAAAGACTTCATCAAAAGACTAAAAAGAGAACTCTCAGATTGGGAAAAAATTTTTGGCTATGACAAACTTGACAAATGTCTAATCTCAAAAAACTACAGGAAAATCCAACACCTCTACAACAAAAAGACAAATAATCCAATTAAAAAATGGGCAAAGTATATGAACAGGCACTTCACCAAAGAAGACATTCAGGTGACTAACAGATACATTAGAAATTGTCAAAAATGAAATGGAACACATAAAGATAGATATCCTAGGTATTAGTGAGGTGAAATGGACTGGTACGGGTCATTTTGAATCTGACAATCCTATGGTCTACTATGCCAGGAATGACAACTTGAAGAGGAATGATGTTGCATGTATCATCAAAAAGAACATTTCAAGATCTATCCTGAAGTACAACACTGTCAGAGATAGGATAATATACATACGCCCTACAAGGAAGACCAGTTAATGCGTGTATTATTCAACTTTACGCAACAACCACTAAGGCCAAAAATGAAGAAATTGAACATTTTACCAACTTCTACAGTCTGAAATTGACTGAACATGCAACTAGGATGCACTGATAATTACTGGGGATTGGAATGGGAAAGTTGGAAACAAAGAGTAAGGATTAACCCATTGCCATCAAGTCTATTCTGACTCATAGTGACCCTAAAGGACCGAGTAGAACTGCCACATAGAGTTTCCAAGGAGTGCCTGGTGGATTTGAACTGCCAACCTTTTGGTTAGCAGCCATAGCACTTAAATACTATGCCACCAGGGTTTCCACGAAGAAGGATTGGTAGGTGGAAAATATTGCCTTGGTGACAGAAACGATGCAGAAGATCGAATGATAGAATTTTGCAAGACCAAAGACTTCTTCATTGCAAATACCTTTTGCCACCAATATAAACGGTGACTATACACCTGGACCTCACTAGACAGAATACACAGGAGTCATATTGACTACATCTGTGGAAAGAGAAGATAGAAAAGCTCAATGTCATCAGTCAGAACCAGGCCAGGGGCCGGCTTCAGATCAGACCCTCAATTATTTATATGCAAGTTCAAGTTGAATCTGAAAAAAAATTAGATGTTCACAAGAGCCAAAGTAGGACCTTGAGCATACCCCACCTGAAAAAAGAGACCATCTCAAGAACAGATTTGATGCGTTGAACACTAATGACCAAAGATCAGATGAGTTGTGGAATGACATCAAGGACATCATACATGAAGAAAGCAAGAGGTCATTAAAAAGACAGGATAGAAAGAAAAGACCTAAATGGATGTTGGAAGAGACTCTGAAACTTGCTCTTGAAAGTCGAGTAGCTAAGGCAAAAGGAAAAAATGATGAAGTAAAAGAGCTGAACAAAAGATTTTAAAGGGAGTATTGAGAAGACAAAGTGAAGTATTATGATGACATGTCCAAAGACCTGGAGATAGAAAACCAAAAGGGAAGAACACACTCAGCTTTTCTCAATCCGAATGAACTGAAGAAAAATTCAAGCCTTGAGCTGCAATACTGAAGGATTCTATGGGGAAAATATTAAATAACGCAGCAAGCATCAAAAGAAGATGGAAGGAATACACAGAGTCACTATACCGAAAAGAATTGGTCGACATTCAACCATCTGAGGAGGTAGCATATGATCAGGAACCGATGGTACTGAAGGACGAAGTCCAAGCTGCACTGAAGCACTGGCGAAAAACAAGGCTCTGGGAATACCAATTGAGATGTTTCAACAAATGGATGTAGCACTGGAAGTGCTCTCTTGTCTATCCCAAGAAATTTGGAAGAGAGCTACCTGGCCAATCGATTGGAAGAGATCCATATTTATGACTCTTCCCAAGAAAGGTGATTCAATGGAATGTGGAAATTTTCAAAAAATATCATTAAAATCACATAAAAGCAAAATTTCGCTGAATATCATTCAAAAGTGGCTGCAGCAGAGAACTGCCAGAAATTCAAGCCATATTCAAAAGAGGATGTGGAGCCAGGGATATCATTGCTGATGTCAGATGGATCGTGGCTGAAAACAGAGAATACCAGAAAAATGTTTACCTCTGTTTTAATGACCATGCTAAGGCATTTGACTGTGTGGATCATAACAAAATATGGATAACATTGCAGAGAATGAGGATTCTGGAACATTTGATTGTGCTCATGAGGAATCTGTACATGGATCAAGAGGCAGTTGTTCCTGCTCTGACAGGGATCACTATAGAACAAAATTCTAACTCAAAAAGAAAGACCAGACTTGATGGTCTGACAAGACTGGAGAAACCCTGAGAGTATGGCCCCCGGGCACCCTTTCAGCTCAGTAATGAGGTCACTCCTGAGGTTCACCCTTCAGCCAAAGATTGAACAAGCCCATGGAACAAAGCAAGACTAAAGGGGCGCACCAGCCCTGGGGCAGGGACTGTCAGGCAGGAGGGAACAGGAAGGCTGGTAATAGGGAACCCAGGGTTGAGAAGGGAGAGCGTTGACATGTCGTGGGGTTGTTAACTAATGTCATAGAACAATGTGTGTATTAACTGTTTGATGAGAAACTAGTTTGTTTTGTAAACCTTCATCTAAAGTACAATTAAAAAAAGAGGCAGTCATTCCAACAGAATAAGGGGATACTGCATGGTTTAATCATACCTATTCGATCTGTATGCTCAGCAAATAATTGGAGAAGCTGGACTATATGAAGAAGAACGAGTAGTCAGGATTGGAGGAAGACTCATTAACAACCTCCGTTATGCAGAAGACACAACCTTGCTTGCTGAAAGTGAAGAGGACTTGAAGCACTTACTGATGAAGATCAAAGACCACAGCCTTCAGTATGGATTACACCTCAACATAAATGAAACAAAAATCCTCACAACAGTACCAATAAGCAACATCATGATAAATGGAGAAAACAGTAAGGTTTCAAGGATTTCATTTTACTTGGATCCACAATCAACACCCATGGAAGTAGCAGCCAAGAAATCAAAAGACGCATCACATTGGGCAAATCTGCAGCAAAAGACCCTTTAAAGTGTTGGAAAGCAAAGATGTCACCTTGAGGACTAAGTTGAGCCTGATCCAAGCCATGGTGTATTCAATCACTTCATATGCATGTGAAAGCTGAACAATGAATAAGGAAGAACAAAGAAGAATTGATGCCTTTGAATTATGGTGTTGGTGAAGAGTATTGAATATACCATGAACTGCCAAAAGAATGAACAAATCTGCCCAGGAAGAAATACAACCAGAATGCTCCTTAGAAGCAAAGATGGCAAGAATATGCCTCACGTACTTTGGACATGTTAGGAGGAATCAGTCCCTGGAGAATGACATCATGCTTCTTAAAGTAGTGAGTCAGGGAAAAAGAGGAAGACCCTCAATTAGATGCATTGACACAGTGGCGGCAACAAGGGGCTCAAGCATAGCAACAATTGTAAGGATGGTGCAGGACCAGGCACTGATTCATTCTATTGTGCATAGGGTCGTTATGTGTCAGTATCGACTCAACAGCACCTAACAACAACAATAACAGATACATGAGGAAATGCTCATGATCACTAGCCATTAGAGAAATGCAAATCAAAATCACAATGAGGTACCATCTCACCCCGACATTACTGGCACGAACCAAAAAAACCCAAAATATTATGGTTATGTTGGAGAGGATGCAGGGAGATTGCAACTCTTATGCACTGCTGATGGGAATGCAAAAATGGTTCAACCATTTTGAAAACGGATATGGTGCTTCCTTAAGAAGCTAGAAATACCATACGATCCAGCAATCCCACTCCCAGGAATTATATCCCAGAGAAATAAGAGCTGTCACAAGAATAGACATACGCACATGCATGTTCATTTTAGCACTGCTCACAGTAGCAAAAAGATGGAACCATCCTAGGTGCCCACTGACAGATGAATGGATAAACAAACTATGGTATGTACACGCAATGGAATATTACACAATGATAAAGAACAATAATGAATCTGCGAAGCCTCTCACAACATAGATGAATCTGGAGGACATTATGCTGAGTGAAATAAGTTAACCACAAAAGGACAAATATTGTATGAGACTGCTATTATAAAAACTCATGAAAAGATTTACACACAAAAAGAAGCAATCTTTGATGGTTATGAGGGAGGGGAGGTGTGGGGAGGGAAAAACACTGAGTGGTAATTTTGGTGAAGGGTAATACAGTACACAACACTGGGAAAGCCAGCACAACCTGCACAAGGCAAGGTCATGGTAGCTCCATAGACACATCCAAACTCCCTGAGGGACCGAATTGCTGGGCTGAGAGCTGTGGGGACCATGGTCTTGGGGAACATCTAGCTCAATTGGCATAACATAGTCTATAAATAATACATGCCAGGCAATGAGCTAAGTGGTTTTCAGTTTATCTTATTTAATCTTCACAATAACCTTCTAAAGAGGCCGCTGTTGTTTACCAATATTTCGCGTATTTTGCAGATAAGGAAATAGAGCCACCTGGAAGTAGAGCTCCTTGACCCAAAAATCAAGCTAGCAGAGCCAAGATTTGATCCCAGGCAGATGGTCTCCAGGACCCTTCTGTTATACTGCCACCAGAAGCTTTATTGCCTTTTTCCTGGTGCCAGGCCCTTTCATACACTCAGGGGTTTTCCCTTCAATCCAATTAACAATTTCCCTGTAAACACTGTAAATGGAGCAGGGAACGGGGAGCACTATTATTCCCGTCGCAGATAAATTTGGAACATATGACTAGAAGCTTAATGGTTAATAGCTTTCAGACCTAAGATATCTGGAAACACTAAGTTCCTGGACTACTTAAGGATCATCTGAAGCACTACATCCCCAGGCTGCCTTAAGGAAAGGTCTCCCATACAGCATTTTGTGGTCATTGTTGTTGTTGTTAGGTGCCGTCGAGTTGGTTCCGACTCATAGCAACCCTATGCACAACAGAACGAAACATTGCCCGGTCCTGAGCCGTCCTTACAATCTTTGTTATGCTTGAGCTCATTGTTGCAGCCACTGTGTCAGTTCACCTCGTTGAGGGTCTTCCTCTTTTCTGCTGATCCTGTACTCTGCCAAGATGATGTCCTTCTCCAGGGACTGATTCCTCCTGACAACATGTCCAAAGTATGTAAGACTCAGTCTCATCATCCTTGCTTCTAAGGACGATTCTGGTTGTACTTCTTTCAAGACAGATTTGTTCGTTCTTTTGGCAGTCCATGGTATATTCAATATTCTTCGCCAACACCACAATTCAAAGGCGTCCACTCTTCTTCGGTCTTCCTTATTCATTGTCCAGCTTTCACATGCATATGATGCGATTGAAAATACTATGGCTTAGGTCAGGTGCACCTTAGTCTTCAAGGTGACATTTTTGCTTTTCAACACTGTAAAGAGTTCCTTGGCAGCAGATTTGCCCAACACAATGCATCGTTTAATTTCTTGGCTGGTGCTTCCATGGGTGTTGATTGTGGATCCAAGTAAAATGAAATCTTTGACAACTTCAATCTTTTCTCTGTTTATCATGATTTTCCTTATTGGTCCAGTTGTGAGGATTTAAAAAAAAATTTTTTTTTTTATGTTGAGGTGCAATCCATACTGAAGGATGTGGTTTTGATGTTCATTAGTAAGTGCTTCAAGTCCTCTTTACTTTCAGCAAAATTACAGCATAACGCAGGTTGTTAATGAATCTTCCTCCAATCCTGATGTCCCGTTCTTCTTCATATAGTCCAGCTTCTCAGATTATTTGCTCAGCATACAGATCGAATAGGTATGGTGAAAGGATACAACCCCGAAGCACACTTTTCCTGACTGTAAAGCACACAGTATCCCCTTGTTTTGTCTGAACAACTGCCTCTTGATCTATGTACAGGTTCCTCGTGAGCACAATTAAATGTTCTGGAACTTCCATTCTTCACAATGGTATCCATAATTTATGATCCACTCAGTTCAATGCCTTTGTGTAGTCAATAAAACACAGGTAAACATCCTTCTGGTGTTCTCTGCTTTCAGCCAGGATCCATCTGACATCAGCAATGATATCCCTCATTCCACGTCCTTTGCTGAATCTGGCCTGAATTTCTGACAGAATTACCATACGATCCAGCAATTCCACTTCTAGGTATATACCCAGAAGAAATGAAAGCAGGAACACAGACATATGCACACCAATGTTCACTGCGGCACTATTCACCATAACCAAAAGATGGAAACAACCAAATTGTCTATCAACAGATGAATGAATAAACAAAATTTGGTGCACACATAAAATGGAGTATTACTCATGCATAAAGAGAAACGAAGTCCTGATACATGCTATAACATGGGTAAATCTTGAAAACATTATATTGAGTGAAATAAGTCAGTCACAAAAAGGCAAATATTGTATGATTCCAGTTATAAGAAATATTTAGAATAGGTAAGTGTATAGAGACCAAAGTTTATTAGTTGTTACTAATGGTGTGCATGAGGAATAGGGAGCCATTGCTTATGGGGTACTGAGCTTCTATTAAGAGTGATGGAAAAACTTGGAAATAGGTAATGGTGATGTCTGAACAACATGACGAACATAATATTACTGAATTGTATTTGTGACGAATGTTGAAATGGGAAATGTTTTTACATATATTTATCACAACAAAAAAGTAGCTTGTGCAAATGATATGAGAACAAAACACAAAAATCTCTGCCCTTACAGAACTTGCATTCTATTTGGGGAGATAAATAATAATCAACAAGCATAATAAATGGGTATTTTTTTGGTATATATGCTGTTATGAGGAACATATTTTTTTCCTCAGACTCACTATGGGTTGGATTAGCTTGACCAAGGGTATTTTATGTCTTGTTCCCCGGAGCACTATGGTCCCTGAGACAATTTTTCAGGGATGAACTCTTAGGACAAAAGTGAGATCAAGCATGATTTCCACATCTTTCAATCAAAGCGTCTCTATTTGATCTATATTCTTTTTTTTTTAATTCTACTTTAGATGAAGGTTTGCAGAACAAACTATTTTCTCATCAAACAGTTAGTACACACATGGTTCTATGACATTAGTTAACAGCCCCACGACATATCAACAGTCTCCCTTCTTAACCCTGGGTTCCCTATTACCAGCTTTCCTCTTCCCTCCTGCCTTCCAGTCCCTGCCCCAGGGTTGGCGTGCCCCTTTAGTCTTGTTTTGTTCCAGGGGCCTGTTCAGTCTTTGGCTGAAGGGTGAACCTCAGGAGTGACCTCATTACTGAGCTGAAAAGGTGTTCAGGGACCATACTCTCAGGGTTTCTCCAGTCATTCCCAGGCCAGCAAGTCGGGTCTTTCTTTTTGAGTTAGAACTTTGTTCTACCTTTTTCTCCAGCTCTGAACAGGACCTTCTATTATGATCCCTGTCAGAGCAGTAAGTGGTGGTAGCTGGGCACCATCTAGTTGTACTGCACTCAGTCTGGTGGAGGCCATGGTAGATGTGGTCCATTAGTCCTTTGGACCAATCTTTCCATTGTATCCTTAGTTTTCTTCATTCTTCCTTTCTCCCGAATGGGTGAGACCAGTGGAGTATCTTAGATGGCCACTCACAGGCTTTTAAGACCCCAGGTCCTACTCACCAAAATAGAATGTAGAACATATTCTTTATAAAATATGTTATGCTAATTGAGCTAGATATTCCTTGAGACCATGGTCCCCACAGCCCTCAGGCCAGCAATTCAGTCCCTCAGGGAGTTTGGATGTATCTACAGCACTACCATGATCTTGCCTTGTACAGGTTGTGCTGGCTTCCCCAGTATTGTGTACTGTCTTACCCTTCACCAAAGTTTCCACTGATCTATTGTCTATTAACTGTTTTTCCATCCCCACCTCTCCCCTCCCTCATGACCATCAGAGATTGTTTCTTTTTGTATATAAACTTTTTCATGAGTTTTAACAGTAGTGGTCTCATACAGTATTTGTACTTTTGTGATTGACTTATTTCACTCAGCATAATGCTCTCCAGATTCATCCATGTTATGAGATTTTTCAGAGTCATCGCTGTTCTTTATCATTGTGTAATACTCCATTGCATGTATGTACCACAGTTTTTCTTCTGTACCTATTTTATCGAGAGATTTTTATCAGAAATGAGTGTTGGAATTTGTCCAATGCCTTTTCTGCATCGATTGAGATGATCGTGATTCTTTATATTTATGTGGTGGATTATGTTGATTTATTTTCTAATGTTGAACCATCCTTGCATACCTGTTATGAATCCTACTTGGTCATGGTGTATTATTTTTTTGATATGCTGTTGAATTCTGTTGGCTGGAATTTTGTTGGGGATTTTTGCAGCTATATTCATGAGAAATATTCATGGGTAATTTTCTTTTTTTGTAGTATCTTTGCCTGGTTTTTGTATCAGAGCCATGCTGGCTTCATAGAAGGAATTTGGAAGTATTGTTTCCTTTTCTATGTTCTGAAATAGTTTGAGTAGTATTGGTGCAAGCTCTTCCCTGAGTGTTTGGTGGAATTCTCCAGGAAAGCCATCTGGCCAGGGCTTTTTTCTGTTGGGAGTTTTTTTTTTTCCTTTTCAATGTCTTCTCTTGTTATGGCTCTGTTCGCAGATTTTCAACCTCATTTTTTTTGTGTGTGTTAGTTTGGGTAAGTAGTGTGTTTCTAGAAATTTGTCAATTTCCTCTAGGTTTTCAAATTTGTTGGAGTATAGCTTTTCATAATACTCTCTTATGATCCTTTTTTCTTCATTTGGGTCTGTGGTAATGTCCCCCATTTCATTTCTTTTTTGGGTTATTTGCATCCTTTCCTGTTTTTCTTTTGTCAATTTGCCCAGTAGTTTCTCAGTTTTGTTGATTTCTTTCAAAGAAACAACTTTTGTTTCATTGACTCTTTCTATTGTTTTTCTATTCTCTATTTCATTTATTTCTGCTCTGATCTTTATTATTTCCTTTCTTCGGCTGGTGCGGGCTTCTTTCGCTGTTTCCTTCTAATTGTTCACATTGTGTAGCTAATGTTTTGATTTGTCCCTTTCTTCTTTTTTTTAATAATTTTTATTGAGCTTTAAGTGAACGTTTACAAATCAAGTCACTCTGTCACATATAAGCTTATATTCACCTTACTCCATACTCCCACTTACTCTCCCCCTAATGAGTCAGCCCTTCCAGTCTCTCCTTTTGTGACAATTTTGCCAGTTTCTAACCCTCTCTACTCTCCCATCTCCCCTCCAGACAGGAGATGCCAACACAGTCTCAAGTGTCCATCTGATACAAGCAGCTCCCTCTTCGTAAGCATCTCTCTCCAACCCATTGTCCAGTCCCTTCCATTTTGTGATGAGTTGTCTTCGGGAATAGTTCCTGTCCTGAGCCAACAAAAGGTTTGGGGACCATGACCGCTGGGATTCCTCTAATCTCAGTCAGAGCATTAAGTCTGGTCTTTTTATGAGAATTTGGGGTCTGTATCCCACTGATCTCCTGCTCCCTCAGGGGTTCTCTGTTGTGCTCCCTGTCAGGGCAGTCTTTGGTTGTGGCCGGGCACCATCTAGTTCTTCTGGTCTCAGGATGATGTAAGTCTCTGCTTCATGTGGCCCTTTCTGTCTCTTGGGCTCGTAGTTATAGTGTGACCTTGGTGTTCTTCATTCTCGTTTGATCCTGGTGGTCGGAGACCAATTGATGCATCTTAGATGACCACTTGTTAGCATTTAAGACCCCAGACGCCACATTACAAAGTGGGATGCAGAATGTTTTCATAACAGAATTATTTTGCCAATTGACTTAGAAGTCCCCTTAAGCCATAGTCCCCAAACCCCCGCCCCTGCTCCGCCCACCCTCGAAGCATTCAGTTTATTCAGGAAACTTCTTTGCTTTTGGTCCAGTCCAGTTGAGCTGACCTTCCACGTATTGAGTATTGTCCTTCCGTTCACCTAAAGTAGTTCTTATCTGCTAACTAATCAGTAAAAAACCCTCTCCCACCCTCCCTCCCCCCCCTCGTAACCACAAAAGTTTGTGTTCTTCTCAGTTTATACTATTTCTCAAGATCTTATCATAGTGGTCTTATACAATATTTGTCCTTTTGCCTCTAATTTCGCTCAGCATAATGCCTTCCAGGTTCCTCCATGCCATGAAATGTTTCACAGATTCCTCACTGTTCTTTATCGATGCATAGTATTCCATTGTGTGAATATACCACAATTTATTTAACCTTTCATCCGTTGATGGACACCTTGGTTGCTTCCAGCTTTTTGCTATTGTAAACAGAGCTGCAATAAACATGGGTGTGCATATATCTATCCGTGTGCAGGCTCTTATTTCTCTAGGGTATATTCCGAGGAGTGGGATTTCTGGGTTGTATGGTAGTTCTATTTCTAACTTTTTAAGAAAACGCCAGAGAGATTTCCAAAGTGGTTGTACCATTTTACATTCCCACCAGCAGTGTATAAGAGTTCCAATCTCTCCACAGCCTCTGCAACATTTATTATTTTGTGTTTTTTTGATTAATGCCAGCCTTGTTGGAGTGAGATGGAATCTCATCGTAGTCTTAATTTGTATTTCTCTAACGGTTAATGATCGAGAGCATTTTCTCATGTATCTGTTAGCTGCCTGAATATCTTCTTTAGTGAAGTGCGTGTTCATATCCTTTGCCCACTTCTTGATTGGGTTGTTTGTCTTTTTGTGGTTGAGTTGTAACAGAATCATATAGATTTTAGAGATCAGACACTGGTCAGAGATGTCATAGCTGAAAATATTTTCCCAATCTGTAGGTGGTCTTTTTACTCTGTTGGTGAAGTCTTTAGATGAGCATAGGTGTTTGATTTTTAGGAGCTCCCAGTTATCTGGTTTCTCTTTGTCATTTTTGGTAATGTTTTCTATTCTGTTTTTGCCTTGTATTAGGGCTCCTAACGTTGTCCCTATTTTTTCTTCCATGATCTTTACCGTTTTAGTCTTTATGTTTAGGTCTTTGATCCACTTGGAGTTAGTTTTTGTGCATGGTGTGAGGTATGAGTCCTGTTTCACTTTTTTGTAAATGGATATCCAGTTATGCCAGCACCATTTGTTAAAAAGACTATCTTTTCCCCAATTAACTGACACTGGGCCTTTGTCAAATATCAGCTGCTCATATGTGGATGGATTTATATCTGGGCTCTCAATTCTGTTCCATTGGTCTATGTGCCTGTTGTTGTACCAGTACCAGGCTGTTTTGACTACTGTGGCTGTATAATAGGTTCTAAAATCAGGTAGAGTGTGGCTTCCCACTTTCTTCTTCTTTTTCTGTAATGCTTTCCTTATCCGAGGCTTCTTTCCCTTCCATATGAAATTGGTGATTTGTTTCTCTATCACATTAAAAAATGACATTGGAATTTGGATCGGAAGTGCATTGTATGTATAGATGGCTTTTGGTAGAATAGACATTTTTACTATGTTAAGTCTTCCTATCCATGAGCAAGGTATGTTTTTCCACTTAAGTATGTCCTTTTTAATTTCTTGTAGTAGTGCTTTGTAGTTTTCTTTGTATAGGTCTTTTACATCTTTGGTAAGATTTATTCCTAAGTATTTTATCTTCTTGGGGGCTACTGTGAATGGTATTGATTTGGTGATTTCCTCTTCGATGTTCTTTTTGTTGATGTAGAGGAATCCAAGTGATTTTTGTATGTTTATCTTATTAAAAAAAGTATTATTTTTTTTTCATCTTATAACCTGAGACTCTGCCAAACTCTTCTATTAGTTTCAGTAGTTTTCTGGAGGATTCCTTAGGGTTTTCTGTGTATAAGATCATGTCATGTGTAAATAGAAATAATTTTACTTCCTCCTTGCCAATCCTTACCTTGCCAATCTGGATGCCCTTTATTTCTTTGTCTAGCCTAATTGCTCTGGCTAGGACCTCTAGCACAATGCTGAATAAGAGCGGTGATAAAGGGCATCCTTGTCTGGTTCCCGTTCTCAAGGGAAATGCTTTCAGGCTCTCTCCATTTAGAGTGATGTTGGCTGTTGGCTTGGTATAGAAAAAAAAAATAGATTCCCTTTATTATGTTGAGGAATTTTCCTTCTATTCCTATTTTGCTGAGAGTTTTTATCATAAATGGGTGTTGGACTTTGTCAAATGCCTTTTCTGCATCAATTGATAAGATCATGTGGTTTTTGTCTTTTGTTTTATTTATATGGTGGATGACATTCATGGTTTTTCTAATATTAAACCAACCTTGCATAAAAAAAAATACCTGGTATAAATCCCACTTGGTCGTGGTGGATTATTTTTTTGATATGTTGTTGAATTCTATTGGCTAGAATTTTGTTGAGGATTTTTGCATCTATGTTCAGGAGGGATATAGGTCTGTAATTTTCTTTTTTTGTGATGTCTTTACCTGGTTTTGGTATCAGGGATATGGTGGCTTCATAGAATGAGTTAGGTAGTATTCCGTCATTTTCTATGCTTTGAAATACCTTTAGTAGTAGTGGTGTTAACTCTTCTCTGAAAGTTTGGTAGAACTCTGCAGTAAAGCCATCTGGGACAGGGCTTTTTTTTGTTGGGAGTTTTTTGATTACCCTTTCAATCTCTTTTTTTGTTATGGGTCTATTTAGTTGTTCTACTTCTGATTGTGTTAGTTTAGGTAGGTAGTGTTTTTCTAGGAATTCATCCATTTCTTCTAGGTTTGCAAATTTGTTAGAGTACAATTTTTCGTAATAATCTGATATGATTCTTTTAATTTCAGTTGGGTCTGTTGTGATGTGACCCATCTCGTTTCTTATTCGGGTTATTTGTTTCCTTTCCTGTATTTCTTTAGTCAGTCTGGCCAATGGTTTATCAATTTTGTTATTTTTTTCAAAGAACCAGCTTTTGGCTTTGTTAATTCTTTCAATTGTTTTTCTGTTCTCTAATTCATTTAGTTCAACTCTAATTTTTATTATTTGTTTTCTTCTGGTACCTGATGGATTCTTTTGTTGCTCACTTTCTATTTGTTCAAGTTGTAGGGACAGTTCTCTGATTTTGGCTCTTTCTTCTTTTTGTATGTGTGCATTTATCGATATAAATTGACCTCTGAGCACTGCTTTTGCTGTGTCCCAGAGGTTTTGATAGGAAGTATTTTCATTCTCGTTGCATTCTATGAATTTCTTTATTCCCTCCTTAATGTCTTCTATAACCCAGTCTTTTTTCAACAGGGTATTGTTCAGTTTCCAAGTATTTGATTTCTTTTCCCTAATTTTTCTGTTATTGATTTCCACTTTTATGGCCTTGTGGTCTAAGAAGGTGCTTTGTAATATTTTGATGTTTTGGATTCTGCAAAGGTTTGTTTTATGACCTAATATATGGTCTATTCTAGAGAATGTTCAATGTGCGCTAGAAAAAAAAGTATACTTTGCAGCAATTGGGTGGAGTGTTCTATATAAGTCAATGAGGTCAAGTCAGTTGATTACAGCAATTAGGTCTTCCGTGCCTCCATTGAGCTTCTTACTGGATATCCTGTCCTCCTCCGAAAGTGATGTGTTGAAGTCTCCTACTATTATTGTGGAGGTGTCTATCTCACTTTTCAGTTCTGATAAAGTTTATTTTATGTATCTTGCAGCCCTGTCATTGGGTGCATAAATATTTAATATGGTTATATCTTCCTGGGCAATTGTCCCTTTTATCATTATGTAGTGTCCTTCTTTATCCTTTGTGGTGGATTTAACTTTGAAGTCTATTTTGTCAGAAATTAATATTGCTAGTCCTCTTCTTTTTTGCTTATTGTTTGCTTGATATATTTTTTTCCATCCTTTGAGTTTTAGTTTGTTTGTGTCTCTAAGTCTAAGGTGTGGCTCTTGTAGGCAGCATATAGACGGATCGTGTTTCTTTATCCAGTCCGAGACTCTCTGTCTCTTTATTGGTGCATTTAGTCCATTTACATTCAGCGTAATTATAGATAAGTATGTGTTTAGTGCTGTCATTTTGATGCCTTTTTATGTGTGTTGTTGACAATTTCATTTTTCCACTTACTTTTTTGTGCTGAGACATTTTTCTTTGTGAATTGTGTGTTTCTGTTTTTCATAGTATTTGACTTTATGTTTGCTGAGTCGTTATGTTTTTCTTGGTTTTTATTTTGAATTGTGGAGTTGTTATACCTCTTTGTGGTTACCTTAATATTTACCCATATTTTTCTAAGTAAAAACCTAAATTGTATTGTCCTATATCGCCTTGTATCCCTCTCCATATGGCAGTTCTATGCCACCTGTATTTAGTCCCTCTTTTTGATTATTGTGATCTTTTACATATTGACTTCAATGATTCCCTGTTTTGAGCATTTTTTTTAATTAATCTTAATTTGTTTTTGTGATTTCCCTATTTGAGTTGATATCAGGATGCTCTGTTCTGTGACCTTGTGTTGTGCTGGTATCTGATATTATTGGTTTTCTGACCAAACAATTTCCTTTAGTATTTCTTGTAGCTTTGGTTTGGTTTTTGCAAATTCTCCAAGCTTGTGTTTATCTGTAAATGTCTTAATTTCGCCTTCATATTTCAGAGAGAGTTTTGCTGGATATATGATCCTTGGCTGGCAATTTTTCTCCTTCAGTGCTCTATATATGTCATCCCATTGCCTTCTCGCCTGCATGGTTTCTGCTGAGTAGTGTGAACTTATTCTTATTGATTCTCCTTTGTAGGAGACCTTTCTTTTATCCCTGGCTGCTTTTAAAATTTTCTCTTTATCTTTGGTTTTGGCAAGTTTGATGATAGTATGTCTTGGTGATTTTCTTTTTGGATCAATCTTAAATGGGGTTCGATGAGCATCTTGGATAGATATCCTTTTGTCTTTCATGATGTCAGTGAAGTTTTCTGCCAACAGATCTTCATCTATTCTCTCTGTGTTTTCTGATATCCCCCCCTACCCGTTCTGGGACTTCAATCACATGCAAGTTATTCTTCTTGAGAGAGTCCCACGTGATTCTCAGGGTTTCTTCATTTTTTTTAATTCTTTTACCTGATTTTTTTCAGCTATATTGGTGTCAATTCCCTGGTCCTCCAGAGCTCCCGCTCTGCATTCTAATTGCTCGTTTCTTCTCCTCTGACTTCCTATTGCATTGTCTAATTCTGTAATTTTATTGTTAATCTTTTGGATTTCTGAATGCTGTCTCTCTATGGATTCTTGCAGCTTATTAATTTTTCCACTATGTTCTTGAATAATCTTTTTGAGTTCCTCAACTGCTTTATCAGTGTGTTCCTTGGCTTTTTCTGTAGATTGCCTTATTTCATTTGAGGTCATCCCTGATGTCTTCAAGCATTCTGTAAATTAGTTTTTTATATTCTGTATCGGGCAATTCCAAATTGTATCTTCATTTGGGAAAGATTTTGATTCTTTAGTTTGGGGAGTTGTAGAAGAAATCGTGGTCTGCTTCTTTATGTGGTTTGATATCGACTGCTGTCTCCAAGCCATCCCTAAGATATTGTAGTGATTTATTCTATATTTGCTCACTGAGTCTTATCTTGTTTTGTTTTCTTTCAATATACGTAGATGGGCTACTAGATTGTGCTGTCTTGAATGTTGTAGGCCTTGACTCACTTATGTCCTATTACCAGCTGGTTTGGGCTGTTACCTGATATATAAGCCTGAGTCCATTCACTATTCTTGAGTAGAATCTGATTTTGGGTCATCAAGTGTGTGGAGCAGATTGTCACCTATCCACCTAGAGAGGTAGTGGTGATAGTTGTGAGCACCAGATTCTAGTAGCAGCATGGGTTCACATTCCAGGGGGGGTAGGATGCTAACAGGCTTCCCCCAAGTGTCAGTGAGGTAGGTGTGTCTCTATTCCTAAAGCACCTTGGTGGGTGGGCTCT
Organism: Elephas maximus indicus; assembly: GCF_024166365.1. Classification (NCBI taxonomy): domain Eukaryota; kingdom Metazoa; phylum Chordata; class Mammalia; order Proboscidea; family Elephantidae; genus Elephas; species Elephas maximus. The sequence goes on from NC_064846.1 coordinate 88,781,410, forward strand.
GCAGCTGTACCTTAGGCCTGCAATGCAAGTACCTTTACAGTTTGATAGGTGTCACCCTCCTTAGACCCCTAAGGCAGGAGGCTAGGTGGTCTGGGGGGAGCTTCAGCCCTCAGTTCCCTCTGGCGGGTCAGTGAGGACTCTGTTGAATATGCAGAGATATCAGACCTGGGAAACTTGTCTTTCCAGTAATCCGCTAAAACAATTGCAGTCAGATCCCTATCAGAAATGCCTTTGCATTATAATAGCCACCTTGTTCCCTGTAGGGATGAAAGCCCAAGACTGTGGATCACATATGCTTGGCTGGAGCTGGTTCTGTGTTTTTAGTCCAATTAGGGAAGGATTTTTGGTCCCTGTGTTTTTTGTAGCTGCTTCTCTCAGGCCAGGAGAATGGATTAGGAAAAGACCAAAAAGAAAGAAAAACCGCAAGCAGTTCACTCTCTGGCTCAGGAAATTCCAATGTTAATGAAGCCGCCTGGGAAGGGGAGGGGAGGGTTCGGACAAATAGGAGAGCGTAGCACCCTGAACATAAACAAAGTTACTTATTTTGCTTGGGATGACTGTTTTATCTGAGATTCCCGAGGGGTGCGTTGACTGTGTGCGCTGGCTGGGTAGAGATTGCCCCCGAGGGTCAGGCCCACGTCCCGTGCTTGCGCTGTCTCAGAAGCCGTGGTTAGTTCCTCTGCTCCCAGTCCAAAGCCCAGTGCCAAGGTTCCCCGGCTGGGACGCTGCACTCCCTGCTCCAAAACCAGTCACTGCCTCCCAGTGACTTCTCATCCTCTCAGCTGCGTCGCTGCGCTGCCTGCGTGCACTGGCTAGGCTTCCCCCGAGGTCAGTTCAGGGGGGTAGGGCTGCGCCCCGTGTTTGTGCCATCTCAGGATGCCATGCTCAGCTCCCCTGCGCCTAGTCCAAAGCCCGGCGCCAAGGTTTCCTGACTGTGACGCTAGCTCCAGGCTCTGAAAACAGTTGCTGCTTCCCCTTAGTTGTTCGTTCTCAGTCTCTGTCACTCAGGTCAATTCTTTAGATCTGTGTTTGATGGTCAGGGTTCAGAGACGGTCATGTATGTGATCGATTCACTTGTTTTTCCGAGTCTTTGTTGCAAGAGGGATCCGAGGTAGCTTCTACCTAGTCAGCCATCTTGGCCCCCTCCCCTTTCTTCTTTTTTGATGTGTGCATCTATTGCTATAAATTGACCTCTGAGCCCTGCCTTTGCTGTTTCCCAAAGGTTTTGCTATGATGTGTTTTCATTCTGTTGATTCTAGGAATTTTTGAGTCGGTCTCTAATTTCTTCTATTGCCGAGTGGTTTTTAGGCAGGGTGTTATTGAGTTTCCATGTAATTGATCGTTTTTTCTTACTCTTCCTGTTGTTAATTCCTACTTTGATACCATTGTGGTCAGAGAAGATACTTTGTATTATCTCAATGTTTTGGGTTTTGTTGAGGTTTGCTCTGTTCCCTAAGATGTGGTTTCTTCTGGAGAACGTTCCATGTTCATTGGAAAAGAATGTGTACTTTGCAGTTGTTGGGTGGAGTTTTCTGTACATGTCTATGAAGTCAGGTTGGGTGATTGTGCTTTTTAGCTCTTCTATATCTTTGTTGAGTTTCCTTCCAGATGTTCTGTCCTTTACCGAGAGTGGTGTATTGAAGTCACCTGCTATTATTGTGGAATCGTCAATTTTTCTTTTCAGTGCTGTTACAGTTCTTTTATGTATTTTGGAGCACTGTCATTGGGTGTGTAGATGTTTATTATGGTTAAGTCTTCATGGTGGATCGTGCCTTTACTAATTATATCATACTCTTCCTTGTCTTTTATGGTGGATTTTGTTTTAAAGTCTATTTTATCTGTGATTAGTATTGCCACTGCTGCTTTTTTTTGGTAGTAATTTGCTTGATGTATTTTTTTTTCCATTCTTTGATTTTTAATAATTTTACATCTTTCTTTCTAAGGTGTGTCTCTTGTAGACAGCATATTGATGGATCCTCTTTTTTTTAATCCATTCTTTTATTCTGTGTCTCTTTATGTGTGCTTGTAGACCATTTACATTCAGTGTAATTATTGATAGGTGTGAGTTTACTGCTGTCATTTTGCAGTGTTTTTTCTGTGGTGCTAACTTTTCTTTGTTCCTCTTACTTTCCTGTGTTCCTTTTGTTTGTGGATATCTTTTTCATTTCTTTTGTTTTTGTAGATTTTGTTTTTATTGAGACTTTATGTTTTTCTTCTTTATTTTTATGAGCAGGTTTGTTAACATTCTTTGTGGTTACCTTGAAATTTACCCTTGTCTTCCTAGGTTTCAATGAGTCTATTATTACTTTGTCTTGCCTTGCCTTCCTCTCCATTAGAAAGTTCTATATGTACACCATTTATTCCCACTTTTATTGTTCTGATGTTGTTGTCGTTTACAGATTAACCTCTCTGGTTCCCTGTTGGAATTCTTCTGGTTTTGGATAGTCCTTGAGAGTTCATTTCCTACATTGGTATCTGGCTGGTAGAATCTTGCATCCTAGATTCAGACTGTGGCCTGATGTTGTTTGTTCTCAAACCAAAGGACTCCCTTTAATAATTCTTGTAGGTTTGGTTTGGTTTTTATATATTCCCTTAATTTCTGTTTATCTGGAAATGTCCTAATTTCACCATCATATTTGAATGAAAGTTTTGCAGGATATATTATTCATGGTTGGCAATTTTTTTTCTTTCAAGGTTTTGTATGTATTCATCCCATTGCCTTCTTGCCTGTATGGTTTCTGCTGAATAATCAGAGCTTAGTCTTATTCTTTCCCCTCTATAAGTGACTTTTTGTTTTTCTCAGGGTTTTTTCTTTGTCTTTGATTTTAGCAAGTGTGATTATGATACGCCTTGGTGTTTTTCTTTTGGGGTCTATTCTATATGGGGTTAGTTGAACTGCTTGGATGGTCAGCTTTTCACCATTCATAATATTAGGGAAGTTTTCTGTCAGCAATTCTTCAATGATCCTCTCTGTGTTTTCTGTTTTCAACCCCTGTTCTGGAACTCTGATCACTTGTAAGTTTTTGCTTTTGATTATATCCCAGATAATTCTCAGAGTTTCCTCATTTTTCTTCATTGTTGTTTCTGATTTTTTTTAATAATTTTTATTGTGCTTTAAGTGAAAGTTTACAAATCAAGGCAGTCTCTCACACAAAAACCCATATACACCTTGCTACACACTCCCAATTACTCTCCCCCTAATGAGACAGCCTGCTCTCTCCCTTCACTCTCTCTTTTCATGTCCTTTTTGCCAGCTTCTAACAACTTCCACCCTCTCATCTCCCCTCCAGGCAGGAGATGCCAACATAGTCTCAAGTGTCCACATGATCCAAGAAGCTCACTCCTCACCAGCATCCCTCTCCAACCCATTGTCCAGTCCAATCCATGTCTCAAGAGTTGGCTTCGGGAATGGTCCCTGTCCTGGGCCAACTGAAGGTCTGGGGGCCATGACCATGGAGGTCCTTCCAGTCTCAGTCAGACCATTAAGTCTGGTCTTATGAGATTTTGGGGTCTGCATCCCCCTGCTCTCCTGCTCTCTCAGGGGTTCTCTGCTGTGTTCCCTGTCAGGGAAGTCATTGGTTGTAGCTGGGCACCATCTAGTTCTTCTGGTCTCAGGATGATGTAGTCGCTGGTTCATGTGGCCCTTTCTGTCTCTTGGGCTCGTAATCACCTTGTGTCCTTGGTGTTCTTCATTCCTCTTTGATCCAGGTCTGTTGAGACCAATTGATGCATCTTAGATGGCTGCTTGCTAGCGTTTAAGACCCCAGACGCCACTCTTCAAAGTAGGATGCAGAATGTTTTCTTAATAGATTTTAGTATGCCAATTGACTTAGGTGTCCCCTGAAACCATGGTCCACAAACCCCTGCTCCTGCTACGCTGGCCTTTGAACCATTCAGTTTATTCAGGAAACTTCTTTGCTTTTGGTTTAGTCCAATTGTGCTGACCTCCCCTGTATTGCGTGTTGTCTTTCCCTTCACCTAAAGTAGTTCTTATTGACTATCTAATTAGTGGATAACCCTCTCCCACCCTCCCTCCCTCCCCCCTCTCATAACCACAAAAGAATGCTTTCTTCTCAGTTTAAACTATTTCTCAAGTTCTTATAATAGTGGTCTTATACAATATTTGTCCTTTTGTAACTGCTAATTTCACTCAGCATGATGCCTTCCAGGTTCCTCCATGTTATGAAATGTTTCACAGATTCATCACTGTTCTTATTGATGCATAGTATTCCATTGTGTGAATATACCATAATTTATTTATCTATTCATCTGTTGATGGGCACCTTGGTTGCTTCCAGCTTTTTGCTATTGTTAACAGTGCTGCAATAAACATTGGTGTGCATGTATCTGTTCGTGTAAAGGCTCTTATTTTTCTAGGATATATTCCAAGGAGTGGGATTGCTGGATCGTATGGTAGTTCTATTTCTAGCTTTTTAAGGAAGTGCTAAATTGATTTCCACAGTGGTTGTACCATTTTACATTCCCACCAGCAGTGTAGAAGTGTTCCAATCTCTCCACAACCTCTCCAACATTTATTACTTTGTGCTTTTTGGATTAATTCCAGCCTTGTTGGAGTGAGATGACAGCTCATTGTAGTTTTGATCTGCAATTCTCTAACGGTTAATGATCATGAACATTTCCTCATATATCTGTTAGCTACCGGAATGTCTTCTTTGGTGAAGTGTCTTTTCATACCTTCTACCCATTTTTTAATTGGGTTATTTGTCTTTTTGTAATTGAGTTTTTGCAGTGTCATGTAGATTTTAGAGATCAGGTGCTGATCAGAAATGTCATAGCTAAACACTATTTCCCAGCCTGTAGGTAGTCTTTTTACTCTTTTGGTGAAGTCTTTGGATAAGCATAAGTGTTTGATTTTTAGGAGCTCCCAGTTATCCAGTTTTTCATCTACATTCTTTATAATGATTTGTATACTGTTTATGCCATGTATTAGCACTCCTAACGTTGTCCCTATTTTTTCTTCCATGATCTTTATTGTTTTACATTTTATATTTAGGTCTTTGATCTATTTTGAGTTAGTTTTTGTGCATGGAGCAAGCTATGGGCCTTGTTTCATTTTTTTGCAGATGGATATCTAGTTATGCCAGCACCATTCGTTAAAAAGACTGTCTTTTCCACATTTAACTGTTTTGGGGCCTTTTTCAGATATCAACTGCTGATATGTGGATGGATTTATGTCTGGATTCTCAATTCTGTTCCATTGGTCTATGTATCTGTTGTTGTACCAGTACCAGGCTGTTTTGGCTACTGTGGCGGTACAATAGATTCTAAAATCAGGTAAAGTAAGGCCTCCCACTTTGTTCTTTTTCAGTAATGCCTTATTTATCTGGGACCTCTTTCCCTTCCATATGAAATTGGTGATTTGTCTCTCTGTCTCATTAAAGAATGTCCTTGGGATTTGGATTGGAATTGCATTAAATGTATAGATTGCTTTTGGTAGAATAGACATTTTTATAATATCCACAAGCAAGGTATGTTCTTCCACTTATGTAAGTCTCTTTTGGTTTCTTGCAGAAGTGCACGTTTTTTCTGAAATAGTGTCGTATCCAAGAGTTTGTTTTCAATTTCACTGATCCTGCCTTACATCATTTCAAACCTGCTCCTCAGCCCTTCTATGACACTGTCCTTTCCTAAAATTTTGTTGTCTTTTGTATTTCTCACTGTTGTTTTTTGTATGATTTCTAGTTGTGGATTTATTTTGGCATTTTGTTTCTGTCTTATTTTCCTGAATTTTTTCCATTTTTTGTCAGTATTTTCCATTAATTTGTCTGCCTTTTCCATAAATATGTCTAGTTTTTCCTCATTTTTGTCTGCTTTTTGCTTCACCTCTTGGATAGGTCTGAATATTACTAGAGATATGAATTCCTTGTCAGGTAGTTCTCGTGTCTTTTCTTCTACTGGAAAGTCATCTGGTGTTTTATTTTGGACGCCTACTGGAACCATCCTGTCCTTGTTTTTTAAAATATATTTTGATATTGTCTGCTGTCTTTGGGACATTCAGTTGTTATTTTCTTCAATTCTTGATTTTAGATTTGTTTCATCCTGGGTTTTTTGTTTGTTTGTTTTATTTGGTTATGTCTGAGCAGGTGGGCTGTCTGTTCTTTGTTGTTTCCTTGTCTGTAGTCACAATGCTTTTCACCTCTTTGTCCAATGGGCAGGGCCAGTCACTCAGCTATGGTGCAGCAGGGATGGTCCAGCTGAAGGGGAGAGGCTGGGATGGGTTGTTTGTGGCAGGTACTGAGGCCAACAGGGCAGACCAGGAATCAGTGCTGGGCAGGTTCTGGTAGTCCGTGCCTGTTCTGCTCAGGGGTGTGATGTTCAGTGCATGGTGCAGGTAGGCAGGAAAGAGGGTGGAGGTTGTGATTAATGGAGCTAATATGGGTATGGGAAAGAGGAGAGAGAAACAGAAGCCAAAAACAAAGAAAGGAAAAAAAAAGTGCAAGGGGAGCTTACCGTTGGAGTGGAGTTATGAGAAACCTAGAAATGGAGAAAAGCAAAAAGTGGGAAAAAAAGAAAAAGGGAAAAGAAAAAATAGCTAGATAAAAATTTGGAAAAGAAGAAAAAATAGAAAAGTAAAGCCCCCAGGGGTCCCATCAATGCTACCACAAAGACTAGGGAAGTCTCCCAGGCCATGCTGTGTAGCCTGGCTAGAGGCGGTATAGATGTCACTCAGCACCAGGTATTCAGCAGATAGGAAAAGAAGGCAAGTATAGACAGACAAGAACTGAGAAATGAAGAAAGATAGAAAGGGAAAAAGAGAGAAGAAAAAAAAGAAAGAAAAAAAGATATGCCCCCAGGGATCCCGCCTACACTGCTGTGCAGATTAAGGGAGTGGCTCCTAAGCTGTGCTCCGCTAGAAGGGGCTTCCAAGTGCAAAAAGAGAAAAACAAACAAACAGAAGAAAGCAAAACAAGCAAAAAAAAAAAAAAAAAGCCAGGGATCCCACCAATGTGGTGTCTCTGGCTGGGGCAGTGGTTCCCCAGTTGAGCCGGGCTTCACAGCCTTTCAAGAAGTACCAAAGATGGCACAGGGTATTGGGTGTTAGAGAGAAAGGAGGGGCATTTGGTGGGAGGCACAGAAGAAACCAAAAGAGACAGAAAAAAGCAACACCAGCTCAGGAATATGGCCAGTGTGGATGGGGCGAATCCAAGCCGCCCGCGGCAGAAAGCAGTTGCCTCCTGGCCGAGAGACTGTGGCTGGCAAGAACAAGGAGGCTGAAGGGGAGGGAAAGAAGGGCAGGGCTTAGGGAAGCATATATCGATTGTTACCTGGTGCTCTGTCTCCTGCTGGGAACTTCGTGAAGCTGCTTTCCTGTACTGCCTGTCCGCCAATCTGTGATGTGGGTGAGTCGAATCCAAATAGCACAGACACTGCACTTTCTGGCCTGCTGAGCCACCGTAGCCAGCCAGGAAGCTTAGAGGTACAGTAGCAGGGAGAGGATAGGGTGGGAAAGCATGTATCACAGGTTACCGGGTGCTCTGTCTCCTGCTGGGAGCTCTGTGAAGTTACTTTCCCATGCTCCCTCTCTGCCAATCCGCAACCGGAGTCCAAGATGGCAGATCCGTGCTGTATTTGTTAGTTGATAGGGAATCTCTGCATGTATCTCTCCTCCCTCTCTGTCCTTTGTCATTTCTCATTCCATTCAGTGTTTGGCTGAGTTCTTTATCTCTTCATTTGACACTTCGGGTTCCAGGAAGGACGTTTGTCTCTGTTGTACTTAGTTTTTCGGGTCTTTGCTGTAAAGGGACGGCTTAGTGCTTCTGTATATGGAGCAATATTGGCTGAAATTCTTCATCTATATTGTACATTAAATATGCTATGTAAATTTTGGTTGAAGAAAGGGTTTCACTTCTAAAAGTTTAAAACCTGTAGATTAGCAGAAATTCTATTGATAGCAATTTCTTTTCTGGTCAAACTGGCGTAATAACAACTCCTGCCCCCAAACTTAAAACAGTCCATTATTTTATATCCCTTTAATTGTCTGTGTCTTACCAAGAAAATAGGAACTCCCTGAGGGTTAGTAACGGCCATGCATTCATAAAAGAAATGCTCATTAAGCACCTTTTTGTACCAGACACTGGGGATAGGCAGTTGGGGGATCCTGATGAGCAAAGTAGATATGGCTCTTACCTTCCTGGAACTTACTTTCAAATCATTGCAATATCTCTACAATGGCCTATGAAGCCCTACATGATGGAGTTCACTCTAACTCCCTGACTTCATTTCCTGGTACTCAACCCCTGTTCTTTGTGTTCCAGTCGCACTGCCTGCCCTCTTTGCAATTTCTTGAACACTTCAGGCATGATCTAGCCATAGGAACGATGCACTAGCCATTCCTTCACCTGGAACGTTTTTTGCCTAGATATCCACATGGTTAACTCCCTTGTTGTTGTTGTTAGTTGCTGTCGAGTTGGCACCGAGTCATTAACAACCGTATGTACAACAGAATCAAACACTGCCCAGACCTGCGGCATCCTCATGTTCGTTTTTATGATTGAGCCCATTGTTACAGCCACCATGCCAATCCATCTTGTTGACGGTCTTCCTCTTTTTCGTTGACCCTCTACTTTATCAAGCGTGATGTCCTTTTCTAGGCACTGATCCCTCCTGACAACACATCCAAAGTATGTGAGAGAAGTCTCGCCATCTTCGCTTCTAAGGAGCATTCTGGCTATACTTCTTCCAAGACAGATTTGCTTGTTTTTTTGGCAGCTCATGGTATATTCAATATTCATCGCCAACACTGTGATTCCAAGGCATCAATTCTTGCTGAGCCTTTCATTATTCATTGCCCAGCTTTTGTATGCATATGAGGCGATTGAAAACATCATGGCTTCGGTCAGGTGCACCTTAGTCCTCAAGGTGACATCTTTGCTTTTTTAACAAGTTAAAGAGGTCTCTGGCAGCAGATTTGTCCAATGCAATGCATCTTTTGATCTCTTGACTGCTGCCTCCATGGGTGTTGATTGTGGATCCAAGTGAAATGTGATCTTTGACAACTTCAATCTTTTCTCCGTTTATCATAATATTGCTTATTGGTCCAATTGTGAGGATTTTTGTTTTCTTTATGTTAAGGTGTAATCCACACTGAAGGCTGTAGTCTTTGATCGTCATCAGTAAGTGCTTCAAGTCCTCTTCACTTTCAGCAAGCAAGGTTATGTTATCTGCATATTGCAGGTTGTTAATGAGTCTTCCCCCAACACTGATGCCCCCTTCTTCTTCATATAGCCATTTTCTCAGATTATTTGCTCAGCATACAGATTGAATAAGTATGACACACACCTTTCCTGACTTTAAACCATGCAGTATCCCCTTGTTCTGTTCCACGACTGCCTCTTGATCTAGGTAGAGCTTCCTCATGAGCACAGTGAAGTGTTCTAGAATTTCCATTCTTCACAATGTTATCCATAATTTGTTACGATCCACACAGTCAAATGCCGTTGCATAGTCAATAAAACACAGGAAAACATCTTTCTGGTACTCCCTGTTCAGCCAAAATTCATTTCACACCAGCAATGGTATTCCTCATTCCACATCCTCTTCTGAATTCAGCTTGAATTTCTGGCAGTTCCCTGTTGATGTACTGCTGGGACTGCTTCTGAATGATCTTCAGCAAAATTTTACTTGTGTGTGATATTAATGATATTGTTCAATAATTTCTGCATTCAGTTGGATCACCTTTCTTTGGAATAGGCATAAATATCAATCTCTTCCCGTGGCTGACCCACCAGCTGTCTTCCAAATTTCTTGGCATAGATGAGCGAGCACCTCCAGTGCTGCATTCCTGTGTTGAGATACCTCAATCGGTATTCCATCAATTCCTGTGTCTTGTTCTTGGCCAATGCCTTCAGTGTAGCTTGGATTTCTTCCACGCAGTACCATCGGTTCTTGATCATATGCTACCACCTGAAATGACTGAATGTTGACCATTTATTTTTGGTACAGTGATTCTGTGTATTCCATCTTCTTCTGATGCTTCCTGTGTGGTTCAAAATTTTGTCCATAGGATCCCTAAATATTGCAATTCAAAGCTTGGATTTTTTTCTTCAATTCTTTCAGCTTGAGAAATGCTGAGTATGTTCTTCCCTTCTGGTTTCCTGATTCCAGGTCTTTGCACATGTCATTGTGCTTTGTCTTCTCAAGCCACCCTTTGAAATCTTCTGTTCAGCTCTTTTACTTCATTATTTCTTCCATTTGTCTTAGCTATTCGACATTCAAGAGCAAGTTTCAGAGTCTCTTATGACATCCATTTTGGTCTTTTTTTTTCTTTCCTGTCTTTTTAATGTCATCTTGCTTTCTTCGTGTATGATGTCCTTGATGTCATTGTACAACTTGTCATCAGTTATTAGTGTTTAATGGGTCAAATCTATTCTTGAGATGGTCTCTAAATTCAGGTGGGACATACTCAAGGTCATACTCTGGCTTTTGTGGACTTGTTCTAATTTTCTTCAGCTTCAATTTGAACTTGCATATGAGCAACTGATGATGTGTTCTGCAGTGGCCCTCTAGCTTTGTTCTGAATGATTATAATGAGCTTTTCCATCATCTCTTTCCAAAGATGTAGTTGATTTGATTTCAGTGTATTCCATCTGGTGAGGTCCACGTGTTTAGTTGCCATTTATGTGGTTGAAAAAATTGTATTTGCAGTGAAGAAGTTGTTGGTCTACAAAATTCTATCATGCAGTCTCTGGCATTGTTTCTATCAGCAAGGCCATATTTTCCAACTACTGATCCTTCTTCTTTGTTTCCAACTTTTGCGTTCCAATCCCCAGTAATTATCAATGCATCCTGATTGCATGTTCCATCAGTTTCAGACTATAGAACTTTGTAAAAATCTTCAGTTTGGCTTTAGTGGTTGATTTGAATAATAGTGGTATTAACTGGTCTTCCTTGCAGGTGTATGGCTACTATCCTATCACTGACAACCTTGTACTTCAGGATAGATCTTGAAATGTTCTTTTTGAAGATGAGTGCAATGCCACTCCTCTTCAACTTGTCATTACTGGCATGGTGGCCCATATGATTGTCTGATTCAAAATACCAATACCAGTCCATTTCAGCTCATTAATGTCTAGGATATCGATGTTTATGGATTACATTTCATTTTTGACGATTTCCAATTCTTCTAGATTCATACTTCGTACATTCCATTTTCTGATTATTAATAGATGTTTTGCAGCTATGTCTTCTCATTTTGAGTCATGCCACCTCAACAAATGAAGGTCCTCAAAGCTTGACTCCATCCAAGTCATTATGCTTGACTCCACTTTGTGGAGGCAGCTCCTCCCCAGTCATATTTTGAGTGCCTTCCAACCTGAGGGGTCATCTTCTGGCACTATATCAGACAATGTTCTGCTGCTGTTCATAAGGTTTTAACTGGCTTATTCTTTTCAGAAGTAGACATCCGGGTCCTTCTTCCTAGTCTGGATTAGTCTGGAGTCTTAGCTGAAACCTGTCCACCACGGGTGACCCTGCTGGTATTTGAATACTGGTGGCATAGGTTCCAGCATCACAGCAACACAGAAGCCCCCACAGTAGGACAAAGTGACAGTCACATGTGGGATAAAAAAAAAGTAGCTATGTAAAAATATTCTTAAAAGAAGCCAAAATATTAATAGTAGTAGGATAATGGAAGCATTTTATTTTATTTGTAACTCCCTGTACTAGCATAATTTAAAAAATAATAGCATTGATTTAAGTTATTATTTTCTGATTTCACAATTATTTTCATGTTGGAAGATATCACATAGACATTAAAACCTTTTTTTTTTCTGTGAAAAAGCTTTACTTGATATACAATATGGAATTGAACTAGAAACAACCTGGATCTCTGAATGAAATGTGGTGGCTTATGTTCATTTTTATGTTGTTGATATTTACAAGGGATCTCTAAAAAATTGTCAAAATGGTCTCTTCACTTCTATATCTCTTTTATTTATTTCTTTATTTTCTGCCCATAACTACCCATTAAATTATTCTCCCTCCTCTTAGTCACTTTCCTACTCAGGATATGGAATAGGAATTTTCACATTTTCTCATCCTATCCTATTTTTCAACTGAAGGCCAAGAAAATTAACAGGCAGCTAACTTCTGAATGAAAGAAAATGTCAGAGGCTTCGACATTTAAAGTACTTTCCTTACCTGAAGCAAATGTTCAAAAGTAGAGAGTTTTTTTTCCCAGCAAAACACCAAAATATTACCAAAATTTAAAAAATGTATTAATTTTAAACAAAAAACTTTAAAGGTCTCACTGCTTATTAAACTTTCATTGAGCATTTTAATGATCATTTCATAATTTTTCCTATTGAATATGTCTATTTATGTAAATAGGGCATTTGCAAATGATATCTGCATAGCAAAAGTATACTCCAGGATATCTTTAAAGATAAGCATAATTGCATTTATTTTATACAACCATTTGTATTACTTGAGGGAAATGGAAAATATTATTTGATATAAATTCATTTACCTCACTAAGTTATTAACTACTAACTACTACTAAGAGCAGTTGAAAATTTCATTAAGAGTCTGTTAAAAAAAAAGTATATATATCAAGGAGCCCTGGTGGTACAATGGATAAGCGCTTGGCTGTTAACTGAAAGGCTTAGGTTGGAACCCACCAGCTGCCCCATGGGAGAAAAGACCTGGTGATCTGTTCCTGTAAAAATTATAGCCTAGGAAACCAAACCCTAGGAGGAAGTTCTACTCTATCCTAGAGGGTCCCTATGAGTTGTAATCAACTGAACGGCACACAACAGCACTATATAGATCTACCTTTTGGTAGCATTATATTTGTTGCTCTTGCCAGTTTCAATCATTAACATAAAGACCTCAGCATCATATTAAAAAGCCACTCTATGACCCATTAAATTGACAGCTCCAGGAGTACTACTACACCATTATTCATTTTAAGAAAAAAGTATAACAGAATAGTGATAAATATCATTCCTTAGAACTTTATTCATGTGATACAAATAATTCATAATACAAACTGTAATAAAGAACATGTGCTGGCACAGCTAGGCTTCATGTATTCTTTAGAAGCCCCCAAAATTTGCAGATGTCTCATCAATATTCTTTTCATACCTAGTACATAGAAGCTAGATTTTCTAAGTAGGATTTCCAGAAATTCGAGAAGTAGGGCATCGATCAGCTGAGCAGCTCATGTTCATTAACTGTAACTTACATACTTCTCCTTTCTAACCAAATTGGGGAAGATCCTTAATTTCTCCAAGAGCCCTGATTGCTACTTCAGGATTGCCAGAAATTTGAAAAGCAGGACATTGAAAGCTGACCAGCTAACATTCATTATCTGTGCCTTATATGCTACTCTTTTCTGGTTAAATTGTGGCAAGAATCTTAAATGCTCCAGAAGCCTCGATAGCTACCTGAGTTTTGATATAGATACCACCATTTGACCCAACATCTGAGAGTTTAAATTGAATGGTCTGGAGTTTTAAAATTTTTTTTCAGCAACTGATGTGGATGACTATACTTGAAGGACAAAAGAAGAAATACATATATTTTGACTTCAGAATACGAACAATATTACATACTTGAGAGTTGCTTGCACAAATCAACTGTCCCACATTCCAGGCCCACAGTACTTGCACTGCATCAAGGAGCTTTAAACAAAGGAATGGTAGGGGCAAATTTGTCATCTCTCGTTGGGCTTGCCTGAGAGATTAACAGAGCTTACTCCAAACTTTGCTATGGCTGTACCACTTGATTTTGGTATCCTATCTAAATTCTCAAGCATCCTATCTCAGCCTCACTGTTTGGGGCTTTGTATGCTCCCATCTCAGAACTAACAACTTGTCAGGTTCCTACCCAGTAATAAGGCCTGATAAAAAAAACTGTTCTTCTGAACCACACCTGCTTCCAGGAAACACTACGGATTTGACCGAGCTTCTCACTGTAGGCAGAAAACTCCACCCTACACCTCGAGAGCATGACTTCCTGACCAGGCGCAGAACTAAGCAGATGAAAATGTTGAAGGCTTGCCAGAGACACTGGATTAGCAGGCACTCATACTGCACCATCTGGCACCCACCTTGGGGTTTATGGAGCACCCCAAAACATTTGAAAATTTTCCAACAGTTTTATGACACCTTCAAGTTATAATTTCAACAAGTGGTCTCTCAGGCAATTAAATGAGGTGGGCAGCTTCATGTAGATTTAAACTTGGGAGTTTTCCAAGGACCTCAGTAGGGAAGAGAAAACTAATGGAAAAATACAAAAAAAAATTCTGCTTTATCAAGGGCTTGTCTCTATCTGCTCATGCTCCGTGTATTTCTCAGACTCAGAATACAGCGAAGCTGCCTTATATGGCCAATTTCAAGAAGCCCACTTAAGATTCACTGGCCTGGGAGAAGTGATCAATCACTTTCTAGACACTGGCATGCATACATGCAACTGATGTATTGGCTCAGTACCTAATGACAGCTACTCCTGTCATAAACCTAACACCCAAAATCCACACTTCTGCACCTTTGCTCCCAACCTAAACCAACATCAGACACTCGTGGTCCTGCCAGAGAAAAAAAGCTTAGGGTTAGAAACCTATATAGATAATGATTAAAAACACAGGATCTGAAGTCCAGCTGCTTGAGGTCAAATCCTTGCTTTCATACTCCCTTGCTTTATGACCTTGGAAACTTTACTCATTCTCCTCTTGCAGATAAAATAATAGCACCTATTTCAAAGCATTGTGAGGACTAAATGAAATAATTCACGTAGATTGCTTAACACAGTGCCTGACATATTTTTAGAGGCCTTTTCTCCGATTTGATATCACATCATAAAAGACTGGTGAAACAAATAGATGGAGAAGTGTTTATTCCTTTACTGTGAACAAAATGACCCATAATATGAGAGCTTTTCCATCAAGAAGCTAAAACACTCCCACTTTAGGTAAATATTCCAGCTTACTAAATGGTGGACATATGACCCAGCCTGCCTGCCTGCCACCATTGTCAAACCATGTCTTTAGGTTGCAACTAGCTATCTTCACCCTCGTATATCTCTATCTATGCCTCCATGGACTTGAGGGTATATGAAAACTTTACTCAGTGCCTCATTCTTTTAAAACACATATTCTCCTCAGTTAAGCCTATTTCTTTGATATTAAAAATTATCACTAGACTCCCTCATTGGCAGGGACTGCAAATTCCAATTCCCAAGCATTGAGAGTCAGCATGAGAGACACTTGAAACTCTCCAGTTTGACTTCTTGTGTTTTCCCTTGTCTTAGTCATCTAGTGCTGCTTTAACAGAAGTACTACAAGTAGATGGCTTTAACAAAGAGAAGTTTATTTTCTCGCAGTAAAGTAGGCTAAAAGTCCAAATTTGGGGTGTCAGCTCCAGGGGAAAGCTTTCTCTCTCTGTCAGCTCTGGAGGAATGTCCTTGTGATACATCAGTCTTCCCTTGGTCTGGGAGCAGCTCAGCACAGGAACCTCAGGTCCAAAGGACATGCTCTGCTCCACGCACTGCTTTCTTGGTGGTATGAGGTGCCCCTGCCTCACCACTTGCTTCTCTTATATCTCAAGAGATTGCCTCAAGACACAACCCAATCTTATACATTGAGTCCTGCTTCACTAACACAACTGTCACCTGTCCTCCTTCATTAACATCATAGAGGCAGGATTTACGACATACAGGAAAATCACACAATATCAGGAATCATGGCCCAGCCCAACTGATACACATTTTTGGGGGGGACATAATTCAATCCATGACACCCCTATTTCCTTCTTTGTTAAGGATTTGACTGAGAACATACGTGAAATACTTGAGCAGTGATAGTTACATCCAACTAATGCAACCCTATTGCCATTTATGGTCTAAATTGGGACAACTATGGGGAAAGCCATCCAGAATCTCCTGTTCTGGGCTGCTGTACAAGGATGCACTGTTCAGTGATGCTTTCAGTAAGTGGGAACATGATTTTAATTTCACCATCACCCTGACTCCCTGGGTATAGATTTTTGCCAAGAGTTTGACTCTTTTCCAAAGCCAAGCACAGGCATTTCAAAACTTTCCTAAGACACTCACCAGCAGGCAACATTCCAGAAAAAAAAATTAAGTACAAATTCTTGGAGTAATAGAGCATAGGAACCCCTTTCCTAACAAGGAAGTCAGGTTTTGAATACTTCATGCTACCTCTATTATGAAAATTACTTTTCTGGTACCCTTATCCATTGCTGGGATTATCGATCTGGGTGCCCTCTGCTTTTGACACCTCCCATTACTGGTTTTTTTTTTTTTTTTAACTAGAGGAAATGTTACTCTGCTCAGGTAAACAGGATATCAATGTACAGTGGGTACCTTATTATTCTGTTTCTATAATTGTAGACATGTGAAGAATGCCTGCTGGCACCCGGGCAGATTATAGTATTTATTCCATGGGAAAAGCAACCTCTCCAGCCCCCCAGACATCAAGGCAGTCTTCCGCCCTTTCTATCTTCACAGAGCCCAGGCTTTGCCACAGTGAAGACAGTCTATGAGATGGGCAAATTTTAGAAAACTCTATCTTTAAGATTGGCAGAGGAACCCCACCACCACCACCACTACCACCACCACAGCAGGATATTATCCACAGACACTTGTCTAGAAAGATCACTTACTGCCCCAAAGGAATCTTGAAAACATTATGCTGAGGAAGATAGGTCAGTTGCAAAAGGACAAATACTGACATATGTCATTTATATGAAATAAGCAAATATATAGAAGCCAAATATTATTATTGGTTACCAAGGATGGGAGAGAAAGAGAAAAGGGAGTCTTTGGGGGACCTTAAGTTTATGCTAATGACAATGGAGTGTTTTGGATGAAGATAGCAATAATGGCACCACACCAAAAAATGTAATCAATGCCATTAAATTTTTGAGCTTCCTTGAAAACCCCTGCTGACTTGGATCACTGAATTGCACATACACTTTAATTCTCACACTTAACACATTCCAATTTGTCATCTCTTTTTCTGCTAACTGAGCCTGGCCAGCCCTCAACTCCGTTTCGACTTTATACCCTGAGTTTCAGCACCCTTTCCATGCTCTCCCAAGACTCCACCTGAGCTTGCTTTTATTTTTTGCTTCAACACATTCAATTCAGCGGCTGGTAAAAACTTCTTTTCACTACATAGCTGAGAAAGGATAGGATGAAAATAAATTCCTGCGAGATTTAGAATATTGCCCGGAAACACAGGCAGAGATCAAATGATCTTTTACAGACCCTTCCAAAGCTAGTAATATTTTGGTGAGTATGTGTGAATGTGTATTTCAAATACATTTTCATTAAGTCCAAAAGTTTGCAAATGCTTTATTTGTTGTCAGAACCCCTTATTTTACTTAATGCATTCCACTAGGGATTTATATGTTTTGCTTATTCTTAATTATAAAGAATTATAAAATTCTTGAAGAGAGGAATCTTGATGGGTCACACTGATATGACTAGTTATAGTACTTGAGCCATTACTGTACATTTCTGGACCTCACACAGGATCTCCCTATGGTGTTTAGCACAGATAACCACATCCTCCTCCTGGAGACTGTTACTTCGGTTTCTATGAGACCACTCCTTCTGTCTTCCCTCCTCCTGCTTTGAAAATTCCTTCTGTCTCTCCTTTGATGGCCCTTCTTCACTTGCTCATCCCTTAAACATTACTGTTCTTGAGGGTTTTATCCTTGGTTCTCATATTTTTATATCGTGCTTTTATTCTGGGTGTTTCCATTTACACTATGTCTTTAACTACAACCAACACATAATTGATTCTTCTATGGATCCAAGAGCTCACTCCTGAACTCCAGACTCATATAAACCACTGTTGACTTGACATTTCCAATTGGTTGCCCCACAAAAATATCCAAGTCAACATGTCAAAAGTTAAATCCATCATTGCCTATTCCTGCCCTAAACTGATTCTCTTTCAGTTTTGTCTATATCATGTAGCATCCACCATTCACTAACTCTAGCCGGAAACCTGTGTGTAGTTATTGACTCTTCCCAATCATTCAGTGTGGTCTGTTGGTTATAGTTTAGTACAGGTTTTTTTTTCCAACAGCTTTACTAAGCTATAATTGACATGCAATGAACTGCACATATTTAAAGTATACAATTGGTACATTTCTTAAATATAATACAGCTCTGAAACCATTACCATAATCAAAATAATAAATATATCCATCACCCCAAAAGTTTCTTTATGTGGCTTTGTAAATCCTCTCTTCCTGCCCTCCCTGCATGCCCACATCCACAGACATCACTTGTATTCCTCCTATATATTAGTTCAGGTTTTCTATACTTTTATGTAAATGAAATCATATAGTAAATACTGTTATTCACACAACATAATCATTTTAAGATTCCTCCATGTTTTAGGGTATCAGTATTTCATTCTGTTTTATTGATGAGTAGTATTCCACTGTATGGAGATACCACAATTTGGTTACTCACTCATTTCTTGATGGACTTTCGTTTTCAGTTTAAGGTTATTAAAAATAAAGATGCTATGAACATTTATGTAAAAGTCTTTCTATGAACATATTGCTTTCATTTCTTGGATAAACACCAAAGGAGAGGATTTACTGAATCATATGGTAGGCATCTGTGCAACCTTTTTGAACTTCTTGTGTGATTTCTTTTCTCTCTCTTTTTTATTGTGGTAAAAATATACACACCAAAACATCCACCAACACAACGTAATGGCATTGATTACATTTTTTCCTGTTGTGTCACCACTGTCACTAGAATGAGAATTCCAGAACACTTAATTTTGCTCATGAGGAATGTGTACATAGACCAAGAGGCACTTATTCGAACACAACAAGGGAATACTGAGTGGTTTAAAGTCAAGAAACATGTACATTGGGTTTTATCCTTTCACCATACTTATTTAATCTGTGTGCTGAGCAAATAATCAGAGAAACTGAACTATATGAAGAAGAATGAGACAATAGGATTGGAGGAAGAGTTATTAACAACCTGCAGTATGCACATGACACAATTTTGTTTGCTGAAAGTGGAAAGAACTTGAATCACTTACTGATGAAGATCGAAGACTGTAGCTTTCAGTATGGATTACACCTCAACATAAAGAAAACAAAAACCCTCAGAACTGGACCAATAAGCAACATCATGATAAACGGAGAAAAGATTGAAGTTGTGAAAGATTTCATTCTACTTGGATCCACAATCAAAGCCCATGCAAGTAGCAGTCAAAAAATTAAATGACATATTGCATTTGGAAAATCTGCTGCAAAAGACCTCCTTAAAGCTTTAAAAAGCGAAGATGTCACTTTAAGGACTAAGGTGACCTGACCCAAGCCATATGTGTTTTTTTTTTTCAATTGCCTTATATACGGTGCAAGCTGGACAATGAATAAGCGAGACCAAAGAAGAATTGACACCTTTGAATTATGTTGTTGGTGAAAAATATTGAATATACCATGGGCTGCCTGAAAAATGCACAAATCTGTCTTGGAAGAAGTACAGCAAGAATACTCCTTAGAAGTAAGGACTCAGTCTCATGCATTTTGGACATGTTATCAGGAGGGGCCAGTCCCTGAAGGAGGACATCATGCTTGGTAAAGTAGAGGGTCAGAGAAAAAGAGCAAGACCCTCAATGCGATGGATTGACACAGTGGCTGCAACAATGGGCTCAAGCATAATAACAATTGTGAGACTGGTGCAGGATTGGGCAGTGTTTGATTCTGTTGTACATAGGGTACTATGAATTCGAACCAACTCGGCCCTGCCTAATAGCAACAACAACAATGACATTATCACTGTCCTCATCCAAAACATTCCACCACTATTAACATAACTTCAATGTCTCCCCCCGCAAAAAATTACTCTTTTCTCCCTCTCTCCATCCTTTGTAACCATTATCTTTTGTTTCTGTATAAGTGAGATCATACAGTATTTGTCCTTCTATGACTAACTTATTTCACTCAGCATAATGTTTTCAAGGATCACCCATGCTGTGGCATGCATTTGTATTTATGGCTGCATAATATTCCATTGTATGTATTTCATGAATTTTGCTTACCCATTCGTCTGTATATGTACATTTTCATTGTTTCTACCTTTTGACTATTATGAAAAGTGCTAGAATGAACATTAATGTAGGTGTACAGGTATCTTTAGCCCTGGTGGTAGAGTGCATAAGAGGTTGGCTGCTAACCAAAAGGTCAGCAGTTTGAATTTACCAGCCACTCCTTAGAAACCTTATGGGGCAGTTCTACTCTGTCCTATAGGGTCACTATAGGTTGGAACCAACTCAAGGGCAACGAGTTTGGTTTTTGTTTTTTTGGTACAGGTTTCTGTTTGAGTTCCTGCCTTCAGTTCTCCTGGATATATACATAGGATTGGAATTGATGGTGATATGGTGATTCTACGCTCAACTTTTTGAGGAACCACCAAACTGTTTTCCACAGGGGCTGTATTTGTACCAGTTTTCAAGGTATAGATCCTACCAATGCACAAGGGTTCGAGTTTCTCCACAACCTTGCAAATACTACTTGTTTTGCTTCCTTTTTAAAAAAATTTTTATCATAATCACCTTATTGGGGTAATTTGCACTCCCTAATGGATAATGATGTTGAGTATCTTTTCATGTGCTTGCTTGCCATTTGCTTACCCGTTTTGGTGAACTTTCTGTTCATGTCCTTAGCCCATTTTTTATTGAGCTGTTTGTCTTTTTGTTAAGTTGTAGGAGTGATACACACACACACACATATATATGTATATGTATGTAAATGTATATATATATATATGCATCTGTCAGCTTTTCATACTGTGGGGGCTTGCATGTTGTTGTGATGCTTGAAGCTATGCCACAGGTATTCAAATACCAACAGGGTCACCCATAATGGACAGGTTTTAGCTGAGCTTCCAGACTAAGACAGATTAGGAAGAAGAACTTGGCCATCTACCTCTGGGAAAAAAAAATTATCCATTGAGAACTTTATGAATGGCAGCAGAACATTGTCTGGTATAGTGCCGGAAGATGAGCCCCTCAGGTTGGAAGGCACTCAAAATACAACTGGGGAAGACCTACCTCCTCAAAGTAGAGTCGACCTTAATGATTTGGATGGAGTCCAGCTTTGGGGACCTTCATTTGCTAATGTGGCTCAACTCAAAATGAGAAGAAACAGCTGTGAACATTCATTAATAATCAGAACCTGGAATGTACAAAGTATGAATCTAGAAAAATTGAAAATCATCAAAAATGAAATGGAACACATAAACATAGTTATCCTAGGCATTAGTGAGCTGAAATGGACTGGTATAGGCAATTTTGAATTGGACAATCATATGATTTACAATGTGGGGAATGACAACTTGAAGAGGAATGGCATTGCATTCATTGTCAAAAAGGACATTTCAAGATCTATCCTGAAGTACAAGGCTGGCAGTGATAGAAAAATATCCATACACCTACAAGGAAGACCAGTTAATACGACTATTATTCAAATTTACATACCAACCACTAAGACCAAAAGATGAAGAAATTGAAGATTTTACCAACTTCAGCAGTCTGAAATTGATTGAACAAGCAATCAGGATGCACTGATAATTACTGGTGATTGGAATTCAAAAGTTGGAACTAAAGAAGAAGGATTGGTAGTTGGAAAATATGGTCTTGGTGATAGAAACAATGCTGGAGATCGAATGATAGAATTTTGCACGACCAACGACTTCATTGCAAATACCTTTTTTCAGCAACATAAACGGCCATTATACACATGAACCTCACCAGATGGAATACACAGGAATCAAATCGACTATATCTGTGGAAAGAGATGATGGAAAAGCTCAATATCATCATTCAGAACAAGGCCAGGGGCTGACTTTGGAACAGACCATCAATTGCTCATATGCAAATTCAAGTTGAAACTGAAGAAAGTTAGAACTAGTCCTCGAGAGCCAAAGTATGACCTTGAGTATTTCCCACCTGAGTTTAGAGACCATCTCAAGAATAGGTTTGAAGCTTTGAAGACTAATGACCAAAGACCAGAGGAGTTGTGGAATGATATCAAGGATATCATACATGAAGAAAGCAAGACAGGAAAGAAAAAAAAGGCCAAAATGAATGTCAGAACAGACTCTGAAAGTTGCTCTTGAACATCAAGTAGTTAAAGCAAAGAGAAGAAATGATGAAGTAAAAGAACTGAACAGAAGGTTTCAAAGGGTGGCTCCAGTAGGCAAAGTTAAGTATTATAATGACAAATGCAAAGACCTGGAAATAGAAAACTAAAAGGGAAGAACATGCTTGTCATTTCTCAAGCTGAAAGAACAGAAGAAAAAAATTTAAACCTTGAGTTGCAGTATTGAAGGATTCTATGGGGAAAATATTAAACAACTCAAGAAGCGTCTAAAGAAGATGAAAATAATCACAGAGTCATTCTATCAAAAAGAATTGGTAGACATTCAACCATTTCAGTACCATCAGTTCTTGATGGTACTGAAGGAAGAGGTCCAAGCTGCACTGAAGGCATTGGGGAAAAACAAGGCTCCAGGATATGACAGAATGCCAATTGAGATGTTTCAACAAATGGATGCAGCACTGGAAGTGCTCACTCATCTATGCCATGAAATTTGGAAGACACCTATCTGGCCAACCAACTGGAAGAGATTGATATTTATACCTATTCCAAAGAAAGGTGATCCAACTGAATGTGGAAATTATTGAACAATATCATTAATATCACACCCAAGTAAAATTTTGAAGATCATTCAAAAGTGGCTGCAGCAGTATATACACAGGGAACTGCCAGAAATTCAAGCCAGACTAAGAAGAGGATGTGGAACGAGGGATATCATCGCTGATGTCAGATGAATCCTGGCTGAAAGCAGAGAATACAAGAAGGATGCTTACCTATGTTTTATTGACTATGCCCAGGCATTCCACTGTGTGTATCATAAGAAGTTATGGATAACATTGCGAAGAATGGATATTCCAGAACACTTTATTATGCTCATGAAGAACCTGTCCATAGATCAAGAGAAAGTTATCAGAAAAGAACAAGGGCATAATGGGTGGTTTATAATCAGGAAAGGTATATGTCAGGGTTGTATTCTTTCTCCATACTTATTCAATTTATACGCTGAACAAATAATCCGAGAAATTGGACTATATGAAAAAGAAAGGGGCATCAGGATTGAAGGAAGATTTATCAACAACCTGCGTTATGCAGATGACACAACCTTGCTTGTTGAAAGTGAGGACAACTTGAAGCACTTACTGATGAAGATCAAAGACCACAACCTTCAGTATGGGTTACACCTCAACATAAAGAAAACAAAAATCCTCACAACTGGACCAATAAGCAACATCATGATAAACAGACAAGAGACTGAAGTTGTCAAGGATTTTGTTTTAATTGTATCCACAATCAACACCCACAGAAGCAGCAGTCAACAAATCAAAAGACGCATTGCATTGGACAAAACTGTTGCAAAAGACCTCTTTAAAGTGTTAAAAAGCAAAGATGTCATATTTAAGACTAGGTGTATCTGACCCAAGCCACGGTATTTTGAAAGCTGGACAATGAATAAGGAAGACTGAAGAAGAATTGACGCCTTTGAATTGTGTTGTTGGTGAAGAATATTGAATATACCGTGGACCGCCAAAAGAGTGAACAAATCTGCCTTGGAAGTAGTACAACCAGAATACTCCTTAGAAGCAAAGATGGGAGGCTTAGTCTCACATACTTTGGACATGTTATCAGGAGGGATCTGTCCCTGGAGAAGGACATTATGCTTGGTAAAGTAGAGGGTCAGCGAAAAACAGGAAGGCCCTCTACGAGATGGCTGCAACAATGGGATCAAGCATACCAGTGATTGTGAGGATGGTACTGGACTGGGTGGTGTTTAGTTCTGTTGTAATAGGTTGCTATGAGTTGGAAAGTTGGAACCAACTCAACGGTACCTAAGAACAATAACAGCTATATGTATGTATATATATTTATATATATATATATATTTTATATATATATATATATACACACACATGATATTAGATCCTTATCCTACATATGGATCCAGAAAATTTTCTCCCAATCTGCTGTCTAACTTTTTAAAGAAACTGCCAAATTATTTTCTGAAGTATTTTAAAAACCACATAGACGCAGTGTCTGACCTCCTCCAAACCCACAAGGGGGGTAGGAGAACCAAGGTAAACAGCACAAGGCTGAGTCCCATGATGTGGTGGCCAGACAAGCTTCCTCTCTCTTCTATCTTTACTAAGTCTCACACCACCCTTCCCTCATACAGCACCCTCTACTTCTCTGCTAAGTTCCATAATTAATTGCAATGGCTACGCAGAACTCACAGACCATACTCTTAATTATGGGGTTTATTAGGGAAGTAACAGGTTACAATACATGTTCAGGAACACTCAAGGATACAGCTTTTCCATCAGGACTGCCTCTTCCTAGCCATGGTCACAGGCACACATCTCCCTGGCCCCAGGCCGCTTCCCAAAGGCACTCAGCTTTCTCTCTTCTTGGGCTGGACAACCCACCGCATCATCCCCTGCTGCCGAGTCCCTGATGCTGGGTCTCTCCTGCCACAGCTTCTCACTGTCTTCAGGGTTACAGCTTGCTTTCTCTCTCTCTCTTTCTCATTCCCTTGCTTCCAGGCACTTCTCTGCACATGGATCCTGGGTCCAAAGAATGTACTCTCCTCTCCTGGCTGTCCTGCCCCGGTAGTGGTAAGATCCTTCTTTCTGCTCTAGAATTGTCTCTCTTTTAAGACAAAACTCACCAATTCCCCTGGTAAGCCACAATTACCCTATCACACAGTCACCTGAGCAGGAGTTGCAAGACCGTGGCTAGAAAGGCCACAGACAAAAGTAATTAATTGCACTGCAAGTATTTTACAAAGTATTGATTTTAATCACAGGGCTTGGTAGTACCAAGAGATACCCTAAGTAACCTCCTGTATTCCAGACGTAGTCTTCATTACCTCTGTTGTGTAATAACAGTTCAATTTCCCTTTAGTATTCAGGATCAGTCACACCAGCTAGTAGAGTAACTCCTTTCTTTGTGTGTTAAATCAGAGACATGAGGAGTCCCTAGTGAACAGGTGGCAGTCTTAAATTCTAGTTCAAAGCAATCATTGTTGTCTCTCCCAGTGGGAGCATTCCTCCCTTTGTAACTAAGACTTCTAGACCGGCAGATCATGGGGTGACATGGATATAAAGCAAAATGTTTGCTAGGTAATTACCAGGGGTAATACAACTCCAATTCCCACCCCCTTTTCCTGGACCCATGAATCCTGGCTGTGGTAAATATGCTGATTTAGAGCATATAAAACTTTCTGGAGAATACTATATCACCCCTGCAAGGTATTGCCACCTAGTTGTTGCCAAAATTGAATTTTAAAAAAGCCATTCCATGGTTCTATCAAGCCAGATGCTTCAGGATGATGAAAGGTATGGTAATAACTTCATTTGCTGTGAAGTGAGTTCTCGATCCACAATGCTGTGCAGTGTACCCTGTCAGTAGACAATGCATGCTCTAAGTCCACAGATGACAGTTTTGGCAGAAGTATTGCATGCAGGAAGGCAAACCCATATCCAGAGTGTCTGTCTCAGTAAGAACAAAATACTGCCCATTCCATGAGGGAAGAGGTTCAATGTAATCAACCTTCTACCAGGTTGCTGGCTGATTACACAAGGGAATGGTGCCATAACAGGGACTCAGTGTTGGTCTGCTGGTAGATTAGGCACTCAGTAGTGTCTATAGACAAGTCAGCCTTGGAAACGGAAGTTCATGTTGCTGAGTTCATGCATAACCTCCATCCCTGCCACCATAGCCACTTTGTTCATGAGCCCGCTGGGAAATGACAGGAGTGGCTTGGGGAAAAGACTGGCTGGTATCCACAGAACGCATCATCCTATCCACTTGATTACTAACATCCTCCTCTTCTGTGGTCATCCTTTGTGAAAATTAATACAGAACACAAATATCTTCACTTTGTTGTCCATTCAGAGAAAAGTATCCACACACCTCTTCTCCAAACATCCTTGTCATCAATTTTCCAGTCACGTTCCTTCCAAGCCCCTGACTATCCAGCCAAACCATTGGCCACAGCCCATTAATTGGTACACAATTGCACATCTGGCAATTTCTCCTTCCAAGCAATATGAACAGCCAAGTCCACTGATCAAATTTTTGCCCACTGGAAGGATTTCCCTTCATCACTGTCCTTCATAGAAGTCTCAGAAAGGGGTTGCAGTGCTGCAGTTGTCCACTTTCACATGGTGCCTGCATATCACGAAGAACCATCTACAAACCAGGCCTGACTTTCTCTCTTCCTCAGTCAATTGATTGTAGAGACTCCCCATGAGGCCATAGATGCAGGCTGGGAGAGAAAAGGTAATGTAGCAGAAGTGGGTACCATGGGAATTTGGGCTACTTCCCCATGTAAATTATTTGTGACTTCATGGCCTGGTAGAGCCTGATCTCATGTATTACTACTTCCATTTGATGATGGAGTGCTTCTGTGAACCCCAACTTAAGGTTTTGTTGGCCAGACAATGTCCAGTTCATGATACAAACCTCAGGTTGCATGGTAAATTGGTGCCCCATGGTTAAGCATTCAGTCTACTAAGGCCTAGTAGTAAGTCAAAACCTATTTCTCCAAAGGAGAATAGTTGTTTACAGAGGATGGCAAAGTTTTTCTCCAAAATCCTAAGGGCATAGACTGTGATCTCCCTATAGGGGCCTGCCACAGGCTTCAAGCAGCGTCTCTATCTGCCACTGACACATCAGGCAACATTGGATATAATGGATAATATAGCCCAAGTGGCAGAACAGCTTGCACGGCAGCCTGTACATGTTACAAAACCATCTCTTCCAGGCCCCACTCAAAACTAGCACCTTTTCCGGTCACTCAGTAAATGGGCCAGAGTAGTACACCCAAATGAGGAAAATTCTGCCTCCAAAATCCAAAGAGGCCCACTAAGCATTGTGCCTCTTGTTTTGGAAAGCACCAGATGCAACAACTTACCCTTCACCTTAGAGGTATATTTTGACATGGCCAGCACCGGTGGATACCTAGAAATTTCGCTGAGGTGGAAGGCCTCTGAACTTTTGTTGGGTTTATTTCCCACTGTCTGGCATGCAGGTGTCTTAACAATAAGTCCAGAGTAGTTTCCACTTCTTGCTTACTAGGTCCAATCAACATGGTGTCATCAATTTGATGGACCAATGTAATGTCTTGTGGAAGGGAAAGGCAATCAAGTTCTCTGCAGACTAAATTATGATACAGGGCTGGATAGTTTATATACTCCTCAGTTGGGACTGTGAAGGTGTATCACTGGTTTTGCCAGCTGAAAGAAAATTGTAGTGGTCTCTACTAGCTAGAATTGAGAAAAAAACATTTGCCAGTTCAATAGTGTGTACCAGGTACCAGGACATGTATTAACTTGCTCAAGCAATGAAACCACATCTGGAAGAGCAGCTGCAATTGTATTTACCACCTGGTTAATTTTATGATAGTTCACTATTATTCTCCAAAATCCATCTGTTTTATGGACAGGCCAATTAGGTGAATTGAATGGGGGATGTGGTGGGAATCACCACCCCAACATACTTCAGGTCCTTGACAGTGGCACTAAACTGTGCAATCCCTTCAGGGATGCAGTGTTTCTTTTGGTTTATTATTTTCCTAGATAGAGACAGTTCTAGTGGTTTCCACTTGTCCTTTCCTGCCACAATAGCCCTCATTCCACACATCAGGAGACTAATGTAGGGATGCTGCTAGTTGCTGAGTATGTCTATTCCTACTATAAAATTTGAAATTAGAGAAATCACTACAGGGGGGGTTTGGACCACGCTGGACCCACTGTGAGAAGAACCTGAGGTAAAACTCAGTTGATCATCTGACCTCCAATTGTCCCTACTTTGACCTGGTGGCCCAGTGCTTAGGCATTTACCTGCTAACCAAAAGGTCAGCAGTTCGAATCCACCAGCCACTCCTTGGAAACCCTATGGGGCAGTTCTCCTCTGTTGTATAGAGTCGCTATGTGCCAGAATTTACTCAACAGCAACCGTTTTTTTTTTTTTTGGACTAGAGAACTACAGTGACTAGTGTCAGTTTAGAGCCAATTTCCAGTAATTCCTGAAAAGTCTGATCATTCCTTTTTATCTAATGAACAGTCACCCTGGTAAAGACTGTAGGTCACCCCCCTTTTTTTTATTGTGATCAAATATAAAACATGTACCATTCTAACCATTTTTACGTGTAGAATTCAGTGACATGAACTACCCTCACCATGCTGTGCAACCATTACCACTATCCAATACCAAATTTTTTCATTATCCTTAACATAAATTTGGTACCCTTTAAGTAATAAAAAAAAAAAATTAAGTAATACCTCTGTATTTATTTCCCTTTCCCAACTCACCCCTGGTAACCACTAATAAACTTTGGTCTCTTTGCATTTCCTACTCTGGATATTTCATGTAAGTGTGATCATACAATATTTGTCCTTTTGTATCTAACTCATTTCTCTCAACAAAATGTTTTCAATGTTCATCCATGTTGTAGCATGCATCAGCACTTCTTTTCTCTTTATGGCTGAATACTATTTCCTTATATGTATTGGCAACATTTTGTTTATCCATTCATCTGTTGATGAATACTTGGATTATTTCCATCTTTTGGCTATTGGTGTCCCTGCTTTCAACTGTTTTTAGTATATACCTAGGAGTGGAACTGCTGGGTCATATGGTAGTTCTATGTTTGTTTGTTTGTTTTCACAAAAACTGCCACTGTTTTTCACAGCAGCTGCACCATTTTACAATACCACTAGCAAGAAAGGATTCCTACTTCTCCACATCCTTGCCAACTCTTGTTATTTCCATTTTTCTGATAATATCCATCCTAATTTTTTTTTAATGTGTGTTAAGTGGTAAACGATTGTGAATTTGATCAGCATTTCGCTAAAGACTGATGATGTGATCATCTTTTCATGTGTTTATTGGCCATTTGCACATATTCAGTGGTAAAACGACTATTCAAGTGATTTGCCCTTTTTCATTGTCTTTTTGTTGTTGAATTGTAGAAGTTCATTACATATTATAGATATTAAACCGTAATCAGATATTTGATTCCAAAAACTAGTAGATTGTCTCTTCACTTATAAAGTTCTCTGATGTACAAAAGTTTTGAATTTTTTTTGAATCCACTACGTTTTGTCTTTTGTTGCTCCGTGATTTTGGGGTCGTGGCTAAGAATCCGTTTTTAAAAACTAGGTCCTGAAGCATTACTCCTATGTTTTAAGAGTTTTATAGTTTTAGTTCTTATATTTAGGTCTTTGATACATTTTGAATTAATTTTTGTATATGGTATTATGTATGGGTCCAATTTCATTCTTTTGCATGTGATGGCCCAGCTATACCAGCATCATTTATTTATTGAAGAGTTCATTCTTTCCCCATTAGATGGACTTGGCCTTTGTCAAAAATCAATTGAATGGGTTTATTTCTGGACTTTCTATTCTATTCCATTGGTTTATGTGTCTGTTTTTATACTAGTACCAGACAGTTTTGATTACTATGACTTCATAATATGTTTTGAAATTGGGAGGTATGACTTCTCCTACTTTGTTCTTCTTTTTCAAGATTGCTTTGGTTATTTGGGACCTCTTGTAATTTCGTATAAATTTGAGAATCAACTTTTCCATTTTGGCAAAGAAGACTGTCATTTATAGGCATTATGTTCAATCTACAGAATGCTTTGAGTAGTATTGACATCTTAGCAATATTAAGTTTTCCAGTCCATGAACACAAAATGTCTTGGCATTTATTCAGGTCTTCTCTAATTTCTTTCTACAATGTTTTATAGTTTTCAGTGTTCAAGTCTTTACCTCTCTCGTTAAATTTACTGCTATGTATTTTATTCTATTAGATGCTATTGTAAATGGAATTGTTTTCTTAGTTTACTTTACAGTTTATTCATTGCTGGTGTATAGAAATCCAACTAGTTTTTGTGTGTTGCTCTTGTGTCCTGCAACTTTGATGAATTCGTTTAGTAGCTCTAGTAGCTTTCTTGTGGATTTTTTGGGGTTTGGGGTTATATATATGCAGGATTATGTCATCTGTGAATAAGGATAATTTTCCTTTTTCTTTCCTGATTTGGATAGCTTTTTTTTTTTTTCTTCCTTTGCTACTCTCGGTAGGACATACAGTACAGTAATGAATATCAGTGGTGAGAGTGGGCATCATTCTCTTGTTAGTGATCTTAAGGGGAAAGCTCTCAGTCTTCACTGAGTATGGTGTTAGCTGTGGTTTTTCCCCGGGAGATTTGAGATCATTCTTCCTTTTTCATGTAGTCATTTATGTCTATAAATTTTCCCTGAGTTATGCCTTCACTGCATTCTACAGTTTTTGATATGTTGTGTTTTCATTTTGTTTGACTCTAAGTATTTTGTTTTTGATATGTTGTGTTTTCATTTTGTTTGACTCTAAGTATTTTGTTTTTGATATGTTGTGTTTTCATTTTGTTTGACTCTAAGTATTTTTTTATTTCTCTTTTGATTTCTTATTTAATCCATTGATTATTTAGTATTGTGTTGTTAAATTTTTACATATTTGTGTATTTTCTAATTTTCTCTCTGCTATTAATTTTTTTTTATTAATTTATAGTTTCATTCCATTGTGATTGGAAAAAAGATACTTTGCATGATTTCAGTCTCGTTAAATTTATTGAAACTTGTTTCTTATCCTTGTATATGGTCTATCCTGGACACTGTTCCATGTGTGCTGGAGAAGATTGTGTATTGTGCTGTTATTGGGAGAAGTGCTCTATATATGTCTCTTAGGTCTAGTTGGTTAATAGGGGTGTTCATGTCTTCTATTTCTTAATTGATATTTTTTGTTCTATCCATTATTGAAAGTTGTGTATTAAGTCTCCAACTATTCTTGTAGACCTATCTATTTCTCCCTCCAAATCTGTCAGTATTTGCTTTATATATTTTGGGGCTCCGAAGTTTGGTGCATATATATTTATAATTGTTATATCATCTTGATAAATTAATAATTTTATCATTTTGTAGTGTCCTTCTTCGTGTCTTATGATAGATTTTGACTTAAAGTCTGTTATTTCTAATATAAAATTGCCACATCTGCTGTTTTTTGATTACTATCTCCATGGAATATTTTTTCATCCTTTCAATTCAACCTATTTGTGTCTTTGCTCCTAATGTGGGTCTCTTGCAGGCAGCATATAGTTGGGTCATTTTTTTTTAATTCAATCTGCCACTATCCGTCTATTGATTGGAGTGTTCAATCAATTTACTTTCGAGGTAATTATCAATAAAGGAGGACTTACTTCTGCCATTTTATTATTTGTATTTTATTTGTCTTGGGTTTTTGGGTTTTTTTTTTTTAATACTTTCTTTGCCCTCCTTTTATCCCAGTGCTGTCTTCTTTCGTGTGTAGAGTTTTTGTTTGTTTTTGTACTCAATCATTTTGTTTCCAATCTCCTTTCCTTTTGTGTATAATTTTTATTTACTTTCTTTGTGGTTACCATGAGGATTACATTTTATAGCTTACATTTATAACAACTTGGTTTATATTGATACCACCTTAATTTCAGTACCATACAAAAACTATACCTATGCTGATTTCCCCCACCCCATTTGTTTTTGTTATCACCTTTTATGTCTCAAATATCCTGTAGCTTAATTTAAAACTTAACTACATTTATTTATGCTTTTGTCCTCATAAAGCATTAAGGACATGCCAACTGTATTTGTCAACCAAAAATACCTTAAATCTGGCCCATATACTTGTTAAGGAATTGCCTTTAATGGATTTTTTTCTCCTGTATGTACAACTCCAAGCTACTGTCTACTGCCCTTACTTTTCCTTCTGGAAGATTTCCTTTATCATTTCTTGTAAGGCTGTTCTGGTGGTAACAAACTCCTTCAGCTTTTGTTTATCTGGAAAAGTCTTAATTTTGTCCTCATTTTTGAATGCCAGTTTTGCTAGATATAGTATTCTTGTCTGACAGTTATTTTATTTCAAAATTTTAAGCATGCCATTCCACGGCCTTCTTGTCTGTATGGTTTCTAAGGAGAAGTCAGCATGTAATCTGGTTGAGGACTCCTTATATGTGATACTTTGCATCTCTTGTGCTGCTTTCAATATTTTCTCTTTATACATGGTTTTTGAGAATTTGTTTATAATCTATCTTGGTGTGGTTCTCTTTGTATTTATCCTGCTTGAAGTTTGCTGGGATTTTTGGATGTGTAAATTCATGTCTTTTGTCAGATTTGGAAAGTTTTTGGCCATTATTTCTTTGAATATTCATTCTGCCCCTTTCTTTCTCTCTTCTCCTTCTGGGACTCCCACAATGCGTGTATGAATATGCTTGATGCTGACCCTCAGGTCACTTAGGTTTGTTCACGTCTCTTCATTTTTTTTTTTGTTGTTCCTTAAACTCAATAATGTCAATTGTCCTGGGGCTCACTATTCAGGAACTCCAGTTCATCTTGTGCTCACCATGCTGTTCTGACAGAATTTACTGCTCAGGAACTTCAGCCCACTCTGTGCTTACCATGCTGCTGTGACCTAGGCCCCACTCCTCAGGAACTCCAACCCACAACATGCTTACCATGCCGCTCTGACCCAGCGTTCACCACTCAAGAGCTCTGGCTGTCACTGAGTTCTCCACACTGTTCTGACACAGATCTCTTGGCTCTGAAACTTCAGCACATGCTGCTATGACCTGGGCCCTACTCCTCAGGAGCTCTGTCCCCCGTTGTGCTTTCCAAACTGTTCCAACCTAGCACTCCTTGCCTAAAGGTGCTGACCACGGCTCCCTCAAGGTGGCCATGCTGAGCTAGGGAAGAGGGTGGTGCTAAGTGAACAGAAGAGAGCAGAACCACTGCTCTCCCCTCTCCCATTTGTATCTATCTTTTTCTTGACTCAGTTTTCACTTTGGTCCTTCAACCCTTAACTGATATCCATAGTTCCAAGATTACCAATTTTGTCAATTTTTGGCATTTTCTTCTGGCTTTGTTGGTCAGGGTAGAATCTTTCAACCACTTACACTGCCATATTGCTCCTGCTCCAACCTCTGAATTCTCAGTTTGTTTATTTTTATAGTTTCTATCTCTTTATTGAAATTCTTATTTTGTTTATGTATTGTTTTCCTGATTTAGTTCATTGTCCATGTTTTCCCTTAGTTTTTTTTTTCTTTAGCTTATTTAGTATTTTTGCTTTAAACTTCTCTAGTCTTCCTATTGGAAACCCTGGTGGTGTAGTGGTTAAGTGCTATGACTGCTAACCAAGAGATCAGCAGTTCAAATCCACAAGGTGCTCCTTGGAAACTCTATGGGGCAGTTCTACTCTGTCCTATAATGGTCACTATGAGTTGGAATCAGCTTGATAGCAGTGGGTTTGTTTTTTTTGGTTTAATCTGGCCACTATCTGGGCTTCCATAGGAATGTTTTCTGTCTCTTCATATTGTTCTTTCCATCTTTTTTTCTTTCTTTGTATGTCCTGTGATTTTTTGTTGAAACTGGGACATTTGAATATTATTATGTAGTAACTTTAGAACTCATATTCTTCCCCTTCCCCAGAGTTTGCAATTTCTTCCTCCCCCTGCCCCTCTGTTCATTTTCTAAGCTTGCCTTTGATGCTAGCTTGTCATAAATATACTTATTTTTTGGGATCTTTGTTGTAAAGAGGGCTCGCAGGAAGCGTCTGTCTATTCTGCCATCTTGGCTATGCATGTGAAGTATTTTTTAATGATTCTATATTGAGCTCTCCATTCTCGTCATTCCAGCCCTATTTATATTGGTCAAGACTTATCCAATCTCTCAATTATATACTGCTTTATTTGGGTAGTCTATGTATGCGTCTCATCGTCTCAATTTGATGTTAGGCAAAGATACTAAGATTTTCTTTCTCCACAGTAATACAATTGTCCTGAGTTTCTGAGCTTTGAATGGGCTAAATCCACTCTGACTATGCTGACAATGACTTAGTAATGTCTGCTTAAGAAAGGCAGTGGAATATAGGATAAAAGATGAAGCAATTTTCTTGATTTTGTTTCCCTTCAATTGAGGTGAGGAAATAGATAGTTGAGGACAAAGGCATGTATTTCAATGAAATACTTTTCATTCCTTAGTGCTGTCTAGATCTAAAGTGGGTTCTGAAGAGAAGCAGCACAAAAGCAGAGAGTAGAATGGGGCAGGTCTGTGTACCTGACTACAAGAAATTGAGTCTCAGCCTTTTTCCATAGAACCTCTCCTTAACATTTTGGGAATGATTCAAACTGTCCATAGCCAGCAACATTTACTTTTTAATTAGTAAAAAGCCTGGAAAGGTGTGAGCTAGAAATAAACATTCATCTCCACACCTGTGGAAGTTCTTGCCACTAAGGAAAAAAAATGAGAGTATAATGATCTTGGTCTCTGTGATGATTAAGCTTTAAGAAGAAGCAGGACTAATGAGACCAATAAACACTTGGTCAACTTAATATAGGCCAAACATCAAAGACACCAAAATGAAAGGTAAGCATACTCAGTTTTCTCCTTAGAGTGTGATGTCGTCTCACTGAGTGTGTAGCTCAGATCATAAGCCAATGTTTGCAAAATCTGGGAGATTCCGTATGCTCATCTGGGAGGCAGAAACTCCATTTCATTTGAAAGGGGCTTCTCTTACTCTGAAATCCTTGGGGGCTCTTTGATAAACCTCAGAAGATATCAACCCACAGAATGTCAGTTTTGGTAGAATTAAGGTGCATTCTTTCTTCTTCATCTTCATCTTCATCTTTGTTGTCTTTGTCTTCATCTTCTTCTCTTTTACTTCTCCTCCTTCTCTTCTTCCTCCTCCTCCTTCTCCTTCTTCTTTTCTCAGGACACATCACAAAGAATACCTCAAACCTTTCTTGTGAATTCCCACCACAATCTCCCCCTTCCTCTGAGCAGATGACATCATTTCCTACTTACCTAGAAAAATTGATGTCTACAGATATGTCTGCATTTGTATGCTTCCTTAACTCCTTTCTTCCTGACAGCTCTGTGGAAAGTATTGCTTCTCCTGTTCAATGTTAATCCCATCCCCAATTGCTTCCACAAAAATCATACTCTTTCAGTTACCAACACCCTTCCTGTATCTACCTTTTCTCCCTTCCACTGGCTGTTTCCCTTCAGCATATGAACTTGTTCAAGTATCTCCACCTTGAAAACGACCACCACAATATCAACAGCAACAACTGCTATAGCCTTATTTTTCCCTCTGTCTTTCTGTACCTCTCTTTTCCCTCACAGACAACTTTATAAATCAGGTTAGGATATCTCCTCATCCTCACCACCATTTCACTTCTTAGTAAATAACTTGGCTTGTATTTCAACTACTACTCCCACAAAGGCCACTGGAGACTTACTAGTTTCTAAGTCACTGAACTGTTTTATCATTAGCTCACTTAACCTATCTAATAATTTACAACTAATAGAAAACATGTCTTCTTTCATGTGGAACTCCTTACTCCTAATTCTTTGGCTACTATTTAGTTTCCTTAATGGGCTCCTCCTTCTCTGGTGTACTCTATAGTTTCATCTTCGACTTTTTTTTATATACAACACGTTCTCATTTGATCTATACCCTATCCACAGTCTGTCTTCTCAGCTCCAAATCTATATTTCCAACTGTGTATAGACATCTCCACATGAATAGGCAATAGGCATTTCCTTTTCAAATTTTCCAAAAAAAAACCACACAATTTTACCCCACACCTATCTCAAGCTCAACCTTTCTTTTTCAATATTTCTTATCTTTATAATAGCAAAATCATCACCCAAGGCCAGAAATCTTAGTATCATCCTGGAAAACTCTCCCTCTTTCTGTTCCTTCTAAGTGGTTATCATACCCTACTAATCTGTTCTCTCCTCATCATTTTCATTAATTTTAAGTCAAGACCTCATCATTTGTCATCTGGACAAAGAACAGCACTGTAACTGTTCTCCTCACTGCCTCTCCCCCCTTTCTAATACATTCTCCAAAGAGTGTTCAGAGTAATATTCCTAAAGCCCAGACATGTCATTCCCTGCCTGAAATTCCTCCGTGCCTGTAGGTTAGGTATAGAACAACTTCAAACTCCTCATCATGGAATTTAAGACTGGTATCCAAGTCTTATTCATCTGCATATCTCCCACAATGTGCAGCCCTTTATAGGTATTCAGAAAATTCTTTTTGAGTTTTATTCTTAAAGAAATCATAATCATTTTACCAAGAACATTCCTTCCAAAAGATATTAAAAATCAAAAGATGCCAGGTTTTCAGGGCAGCATCTCTCCAAATATGATCCTTTTCATCACTCATGGATGTTAAAGCCAAAGACACAAAGTCGTCTTCTTTTTTTTTTTTTTTAGCAAGTGAATGAACAGAAGCAAGATGATAGGTCCAAGATTTGTAAATCGGGTGAGACACATTTCATGCTCCTGCGATTGACTGCCCTTGGAAATACTTGTAAAATAATCATGGTGAAACAAATCCCTGACAATTTTTTTTTCTCATAGGCCTGTGAAGGTTGAATTTAAGATAACTTAGATTCAATCCAAACTGCCTCAAGAAAACTGTGACTATTTGGTATGCACTGAGTTTTGGAAATCAAAAATTTTAAATAAGATGATCTTTTTCTGGAAAAGTAAAAGAGAGACTGGGCATTACAGCTAGACTTGTGTTCAAATTCTGGCTGCTGCCCACTAGCTGTGTTACATTAGGCAAATTATTTAACCTCTGTAAACTTAATTTTTCTGCAAAATGGGGATAATAATACCTACTCTACTTTCATCACAATATTGTTATGAGGATTAAGAGATGGAACATGTGTGCAAGGAACTACCTGGCACATAGTGGGTGCCCAAGAAAGTCACCGAACCTTAACTGTTATATTATCTTAAACTTGAGTACTAGGTTTAACAACTTGGTAAATATACCGTACAATTAAAGAAATAAATAAACCATGGGGCAACAGCATAAGATTGCATTGAAAAAGCTAAGGACTGTATAGACCCAATATAATCTTAATAGAGACATTTTTAATATAAGAGTTTAAAGCCACTATCCAGTGCATAGTTAAGTCTCTGGCACATTCTTTTTTTAATGGAAAGAAAGGCAAGGAAAGAGATGAAGAGAAGAGGTAGCCTAATAAAACAGCTTCAGATAGTTAGGTCATCATCACTGAGCATAATATTTCAGATTGTTTCATAACATTGCCAATAGTCTCACCCCCAGATCTCTGACTGTACCTGCAGATTCCCAACACTGGCTACCTCCCTGCATTATGCCTTTCAGGACCTTCTTGTTAGATTTTTTTCTCCTGTCATCTGTCTTGGAAACCTACCTATTACCTTGTCTTTCATTAAAGAGTACCCACCCCTGGTTCTGTCTCTGCCCAGTTCTGCTGTCACCTAAGGCAATGACTATAAGCATAGCACAGAAGGAATAAATCAACATTGCCCTTCTAAATTTACCCTTAATCCATGCTCACCATTTGAATCACTGCTATCAAACAGCAACTGAGGCATACAAGAGGATATGGAGAAGAGTTACACAATAGATAAATAGAATGTATATGATGATGGATATATAGATGACAGACAGACAGAGAGGATGATAGGTAGATTCTAATGGGATGAAAAAAAGGAAATTCAAGAGAGTCTATGGAAAAAGGTAAACTTCCAAAGGCTTTCAGGCACAAGCCTTTGTAAAGCATGTCTAGAAGGTAGACTTGGTGTACCAAAGGTTTATGCAAGTCAGGCCGGCATCCTGGACATCATTAACAGTGTACAAACCTTGTGAATGCTCTAAATCCCACAGATGGAGGTCTTGGCAAAATTTGACATTGGACCTCCCATTTTTGCTTTCTGCTTCTTCTTCACTAGGACGCATCAGAACTGCAGGCAACCAGTCTAGACATCAAGCTCAGATTTTCTAAGCTGAGATCCCTAGAAAAAGAAAGATAGTTCTCATTTTAAAGTGATTTGATTGCCATAATCATATTAGCTGATGCTGAAATGTTTGAGAAAAGATCATCAAGGAAACTTGGGAGCTGGAAGAGAGGGAAGAAGTTGAGGGGAAGTACCCTTGGAAATCAGCAAAAAGAGCTTCCCTTCCAAATAGCAGCAGAGGGACTCTCCATCTCCAAATTGTCTTCTGCATGTCTTGAGACATCTGTTTCTGAGAGGCAAACCTCGACCTCCACAAAACACGAACTGAGAAATTAAAGAAAACAAGTGACGCTAATTATTATTTTACTGGCAAGCAGCAAGATTCTCTTGCCCTTTGTCTGCTTGCATTCTCCACATCCTTTTTCAAGAAGGGGTCTAGTAAAAGAAAAGATTTCAAAGGAAGTGTTGTGTGATCTTTTACCCTTTGCATGTAAAATGATGTGCTACTCCAAATCAGGACCAAGGGGACATAGTGAGCACCATGATGAAAAAGATCCTATTTCCATGGAAGGGCTCAGGGAAGTTGACCTTCTGTGATGTGGTTTGGGTTAAATTGTTTTGCCTTTTTTGTTTTCCCTCCTGTTGTTGTTAGGTGTTGTTGAGTCATTTCTGACTCATAGTGACCTTATGTACAACAGAATGAAACACTGTCTGCTCCTGTGCCATCCTCACAATCATTGCTATGTTTAAGCCCATTGCTATGGCCTTTGTCAATCCATCTCGTAGAGGTTCTTCCTCTTTTTCACTGACCCTCTACTTTACCAAGCATAATGTTCTTCTCCAGGAACTGATCCCTCCTGATAATGTGTCCAGAGTATATGAGACTAAGTCTCACCATCCTTGCTTCTAAAGAGCATTCTGGCTGTGCTTCTTCCAAAACAGATTTGTTTGTTCTCCTGGAAGTCTGTAGTATATTCGATATTCTTGGCCAACACGATAATTCAAAGGCATCAATTCCTCTTCAGTCTTCCTTATTCATTGTCCAGCTTTTGCACGCATATGAGGCGACTGAAAATACTATGGCTTAAGTTAGGTGCAACTTAGTCCTCAAAGCGCCATCTTTACTTTTCAACACTTTAAAGAAATTTTTTGCAGCAGATTTGCCCAATGCAATATGTTTTTTGATTTCTTGACTGTTGCTTCCACGGGCGTTGATTGTGGATCCAAGACAAAAGAAATCCATGACAATGCAATATCTTTCTGCCTTTATCATGTTGCTGCTTATTGGTTGAGTTGTGAGGATTTTTGTTGTCTTTATGTTGAGAGGTAATCCGTACTGAAGGCTGTAGTCTTTGATCTTCATCAGCAAGTGCTTCAAGTCCTCTTCACTTTCAGCAAGCAAGATTGTATCATCTGCATATTGCAGGTTGTTAATGAGCCTTCCTCCAATCCTCACATCACATTCTTCTTCATATAGTCCAGGTTCTCAGGTTATTTGCTCACCATACAGGTTGAATAAGTGTCGTGAAGGGATTCAACCCTGACGTACACCTTTCCTGATTTTAAGCCACACAGTATCCCCTTGTTCTGTTTGAAAGACTGCCTCTTGGTCTATGTACAGTTTCCACATGAGCACAATTAAGCATTCTGGAGTTCCCATTTGTGACGGTTATGGTTGTGTATCAACTTTGCTGTGCCATGATTCTCAGTGGTTTGGAAGTTATGTAATGATATAGTAATCCTCCATGATGTGATCTGAGGTGATCAGCCAATCA
Source organism: Elephas maximus indicus (assembly GCF_024166365.1). Classification (NCBI taxonomy): domain Eukaryota; kingdom Metazoa; phylum Chordata; class Mammalia; order Proboscidea; family Elephantidae; genus Elephas; species Elephas maximus. The sequence continues at coordinate 88,821,121 of NC_064846.1, forward strand.
GTTTTAAGGGCAGTTTCTTCAGGGTTGTAGTTTATATCCAATATATATATAGACATTCTGGCAAAGCTCTCTTGCTTGCTCTGGATCCTGCATCCAGCTCATCATCATCTGCCCTCTGGTTCTTGGGACTTGAGTCAGTGGCCTGCTGTATTGCCTGCTGATCTTTGGATTTGACAGCCTCTGCAGCTTGTGAGCCAGCAGCCTGCTATCTTACTCACCAATCTTGGATTCATTAGCCCCTGCAGCAACATGAGTCCGGAGAAGCCTGATGCCTGACCCACAGATTTGAGACTTGCCAGCCTCTACAACCACATGAGCCATTTCCTTGAGATCAATCTTTCTTTCTCTGTCTTTCTGTCTTTCTTTCTTCCTTTCTTTTTTTCTTCCTTCCTTCCTTCCTTCCTTCCTTCCTTCCTTCCTTCCTTCCTTCCTTCCTTCCTTCCTTCCTTCCTTCCTTCCTTCCTTCCTTCCTTCCTTCCTTCCTTCCTTCCTTCCTTCCTTCCTTCCTTCCTTCCTTCCTTCCTTCCTTTTTCTTTCTTTCTTTCTCTCTCTCTTTCTTTCTTCTTTCTCTCTCTCTCTCTCCCTCCCTCTCTTCCTCCTTCCCTTCCTTCCTTCCTCCCTCCCTCCCTCCCTCCCTCCCTCCCTCCCTCCCTCCCTCCCTCCCTCCCTCCCTCCCTCCCTCCCTCCCTTCCTTCCTTCCTTCCTTCCTTCCTTCCTTCCTTCCTTCCTTCCTTCCTTCCTTCCTTCCTTCCTTCCTTCCTTCCTTCCTTCCTTCCTTCCTCTTTCTTTTCTTTCTTTCTTTCTTTCTTTCTCTCTCTCTCTATACACATGTTTTACTGGTTTTCCTTATCTAGATAATCTAGCCCAAAACATTGTTCTTCACAATGTTATCTGCAATTTGTTATGCTCCTCACAGTTGAATGCCTTTGCATAGTCAATAAAACACAGGCTAATATCTTTCTGGTATTCTCTGCTTTCAGCCAAGATCCATCTGACATCAGCAGTAATATGTAGGCTTTATTGGTAATTTTTCTGATTCTTATTATGTACTCCTTTTAAAGAAAACAGAAACATGCATACAAACAGTCTTATTGATTCCATAAGAGTATAATCAGTTCACACGCAGATAAAATCCTATTTCAGAAAACTCTATATGGCAGCCAGATTTTTTTTTTTTATTAATGTGGGATTTCATTGTCCTAAGTACTATACTAGAAATCATATCCCCAGACCTCAATCACTGGGATAAAACAGATCAGATACCCGGTCTGCCCACATCCACCTCCCTCTCTTCTTGTTGTTGTTAGCTGTCCTCAAGTCACCCCCTACTCATGACTATTTCATGCAAAATGGAAAGAAATACTGCCCAGTTCTGTGCCATCCCCATGACTGGTTGTGAATAGGACCACTGTGATCCACAGGGTTTTCATTGACTGATTTTCAGAAGCAGGTTTGCCAGGCCCTTCTCAGTCTGTCTTAGTCTGGAAGCTTAGCAGCTTAGCTGCAACTGGTTCAGTGACATAGCAACACACAATCTTCCACTGACAGATGGGTAGTGGTTGTGCATTGGCCAGGAATCAAACCCAGTTCTCCACATGGAAGACTAAAATTCTACCACTGATCCACCAATACCCTAAAACCCTCCCTCCCTAGCCAACATATATTTGCACCAAGGAACTGAGCAGTAAATTAGCAAGTACTCTGAAGTTAGTGGGGGAAAGGGGAAATTCCCTTAAAAAAGTGTCATTCATTCTCAAAAGGTGTTATGTAGTTTGAATTGTTTATTAATTTATGTCTACCATACAGCTATTCCCTTTGACCCTAGCTTATAGATCTGAGTGATATATGATTAAAGGGGTATATTAGTGTGAAATTGTTGTGTTTCAGTGAAGGGTTTGAAAGTTAAAATGAGTTTTTCTACTGGGTGGTTAGAATGTTGGAGATGGACAAGGCTAACAGAAGTCAAAGGGAAATTGCTGTGTTACAACCATCTAAAGAGAACACAACACCTGGGAAGGGCTCTGCTTTCCATTTCTTTTCTCAGGGTTTTAGTTATTTATTTCTGTGTGTGTATGCCTTTGTTTCTTATTCACACTTTTTTGTTCCCAACAAAGATTTTCAAGCTTTTAAAGGGCATATCACAGAATTCAGGTAGAGGGGGATATAATAATAATTATTATTCTAGGTACCTAAATGAATATAATTTGGTGATTACTGAATGTGAAGACAAAAAGAGAAATTTGGTAGTCATCCTCCAATAAAGAAAGCACAACAGTTCTTCAGAAACTAAGCTATATGTCACACGCAGGTAGACTGTATCCATTTTGTGAATAGCAGAGGGCCTGGAAAATGGTATAAGCTTAATAAACATGTGTTGTAAGAATGAATGAATGAAGTTTAATGAGTTCCCTGAGAGAAGGAATTGTGACTCACCTCTCTTTGTATCTCATGCACTCATCATGTTGTCCTTCTATGAAAGTCAAAGACATAATCTTGATATCACCACCTTCTTATTGTTGTTACATCAAAGAACATACTGCATTCCTGTTTTCATGTTTTTGGCGTCTTTTTATATTATTGACCCCTTCTTCCTAAATACTCTCCTCCAATGGCTTCCATAAAATCATCCATTCCAGGATTCTCTCTTACCTTTATGGTCACTTTCTGTCACCTTTGAAGCTCTTCTTTCTCTGTCTGCCCCTTGAATGTTGGTGTTCCTCAGATTTCTGTCCTTATCCAACTTCCTTTTTTATTCCAAATATTTTCTCTGGGTGGTCTCATTCATTCCCATCTTTATGCTTTGATTCTCAAATCCCCAACCCAGATTGCTTTTCCAAGATTCAAATGGGCATATATAAATGTTTAGTGGACACTCTCACTTAGAAGTTCCCCATGCATCTCAAATTCAACATATTCAAAACTGAACTCATCTTTTCCTCCTCCTGTGTTCCTTATCTCAGTGGATGACACAATTATGCACCTATGTTGTTCATGCCCCTCCCTATCCCTCACACACCATATCTAATAACCAAATCTTGCAGACTTTACCTCTTAATTTGTCATGATTCTGTACTTTTATTTGATTTCCCAACTATCACGTCTTACCTAGATTATTGCAATAGCCTCCTAACTCGACTTCCTACCTTTGTTATTAGCACCTCTCAACCCATTCTCTGCACTGTAGCCAGAACAATCTTTTTAAAACTTAAATCTCTTTTCATTTGACTAATTCCTTCTTCTCCCTGAGTTTTTGAAATTATGTACCTACTGAGCAAAAAATTTAAAAAAGGAGGTTTGAATTCAGGTCTGTCTGATTCCAAAGTGGGTGCTCTTCTCACTGTGCTTTGCTGCTTCCTGCTTGGTAGTAAGATTGCCAGTGCAACCTTCTGAACAAACAATAATTTTTCAAGCCGAGTAGTCTGCTGTGGCTGGTTGTTCCACCCAGAGGGAAAGTGATTATCCTCTTCTGCTACCCAACAGAAACACCTTTTGTGCTGAATGCTTTCTTTTATGAGATCAATAAAGTCCCCTTCCCATAAGCCATTGCCTGGGCCTTGGGAATACTTCTGCTAGAGTGAATTTCTCACCATAGAAGCATTCCTTATGGTGGGATTTGATGTACAGGTAAAGTGCCTGTAACTCATCTTGCAAGAAAATATATACACTGTTGACAGTTTATGATACGAATTCCACAGGTTAAAGGCAACAGTTGCAGGAGTTTTTTTGGAAACACATTACTGGAGGAGAAAAGGCAAGTGTGTGAGAGAGGGATCAATGGAATACTCATGCTTTTTATTTTTCTTTGCAGTTCTCTGCTCTGTTGCTGTGTCTGCATGTGGCTAAGCCTTCTCCTTGAACCACTCAATGGAGGAAGGAGCATGTTTATACAATAGAACTATACAGACACTTGCTTCTCATAAAGCATAAACATGAAGCTATTATTTGTTTCTCCTTGAGACAAACAAACTTGAGGCAAACATGAACTATTTACACAGGGGGAGAGGATCCAGAAACAAATTTTGGAGAGAGTATACTTCTTGCTTTTTACAGGTCTTGCATATTTATAAAGGCCTATGCCTTCACAGGAAACCCTGGTGGCATAGTGGTTAAGTGCTACGGCTGTTAACCAAGAGGTTGGCAGTTCGAATCTGCCAGGCGCTCCTTGGAAACTCTACAGGGCAGTTCTACTCTGTCCCATAGGGTCACTATGAGTTGGAAACAACTCAGTGGCAGTGGGTTTTTTATGCCTTCACACATGGCTCATAAAGCTGCCACCAGAGAAAAGTGTTAATAGCTGGTTTTTTAGAGATCCAGTTCTCTACCTTTTCTTCACTTCGCCTTCTCCTCAATCTCAGCTTCACAGTAAAATTTAGAATCAAATAAATGCTGCCTAGAACACACATTCTCACTGACACTTTAGATTACTTTCTGAAGTAACAGACCAATCTTGAGCTACAGGGGCAAGGAGTGCTCTGCCCCTTCTGAGAGTTCCTTTCCTGTCAGCTCCAATGTCAGAGTAAAGGACAGTTCATATTTCATGGTCTTGAAATCTAAATGACAACAGGTACATGGTGAGAGTGTGTCACTTGAAGCTTTAATGGTGGGTATGCTCTTGGGCATGGGTGAGAACTTCTTGAGCTCTGGGATAAAAAAGAGGGAGTCCATTGTGGAGGAGGCAACGATGGATCCCTCCAGAGGGGGTGCAGGAAAGAAGACAAGTGTAAGTTCAAAATACACCCAAAGAGGGCTGAGATTTGGATACAGACACAGCAAGTGAGTATCTGTGTGAAGTCTTCAAGCTATTAAGCATTAGCTGTGTGACTTAGGTACGTTAATTAACTTTTCTGAACCTCAGTTTCTGTATATGTAAAATCAGGAAAACAATGCCTCACAGGGTTTTCTTGAGAAATTGTTGTGAGGTTTAAGTGTGATGAGGTATATGACAATTCCTAGCACAGTGTTTAATGCATGGTAGTTACTTTCCCTTGTTTAGAATCTCCAAAGTGCAGTGGATTAATTATGAGCATTGAAATAATATAAATCAGGCTTCGAAGTGCAACTTCACCCAGACTGAATTGGAATCCCAGCCTCATCCCTCTCTAACTTTAGTTTGTTGTCTTTGTTGTTAGGTGCCATCCATTTGGTTCCAAATCATAGTGACCCTATGTACAACAGAACTGAACACTGCAGCATCCTCACAAATCATTCTTATGCTTGAGCCCATTGTTGCAGCCACTGTGTCAATCCATGTCATTGAGGGTCTTCCTCTTTTTAGCTAATGCTCCACCTTACCAACCATGATGTCTAGGGACTAATCCCTCCTGATAACATGTCCAAAGTGTGTGAGACAAGGCCTTGTCATCCTCATTTCTAAGGAGCTTCCTGGCTGTACTTCTTCCAAGACAGATTTGTTTGTTCTTCTGGCAGCCCATGGTATATTCAATATTCTTCGCCAAGAACATAATTCAAAGGAGTCAATTCTTCTTCCTTCTTCCTTCTTCATTGTCCAGCTTTCACATGCATATGAGGTAATTGAAAAAACCGTGGCTTGGATCAGGCACACCTTAGTCCTTAAAATGACTTGTTTGCTTTTTAACATTTTAAAGAGGTCTTTTGCAGCAGATTTGCCCAATGCAATGTGTTGTTTGCTTTCTTGACTGCTGCTTCCATGGGCATTGATTGTGGATCCAAGTAAAATGAAATCCTTGACAACTTTAGTCTCTTCTCTGTTTATTCTGCTTATTGGTCCAGTTGTGAGGATTTTTGTTTTCTTTATGCTGAGGTGCAATCCATACTGAAGGTTTGGTCTTTGATCTTCATCGGAAAGTGCTTCAAGTCCTCCTCACTTTCAGCAAGCAAGGTTGTGTCATCTGCATAACGCAGGTTGTTAATGAGTCTTCCTCCAATCCTTCTTCTTCATATAGTCCAGCTTCTTGGATTTTATAGTTTAGTCATCTTTAAAATTTTCATTCTACCTGTCCTACAGGGTTGTTGTAATGTAGGATTAAATTAAATATTGTATATCAAAAATCTTACCACAGTATTGGGCACAAAATAAACACTCAGTAAATATTAAACCCTTTTCTCCCTCATCCCCAGAAGCCTGTGGCAGTCTGAAGGATTGGTAAAAATAACACTGGACCCTTGGAAAAGGCAGTAGATATTCTGTACACAGTGAAATTAATGCCTTTTGTTCTTCTGTGTAAACATATTTCAAAGAGTGAATCTGAAGTTTTCTGAGTTCATTCCACTTATTTATGTGCTCCATTGCCCATGCCTAAAGTAATCCCAGAGCACCATACCTCTTTCAGAGAGCAAAATCACCAGCCACTCTCTCTGCTACAGTGGCTTGCTCACATTTATCAAATCAAATGCAAACTCCTTAATTAAGCATTCTTGAGATTCTATGCTATAGCAATCATACATACAAGATTTTCTAGAACAGACCAATTTCAAGTCTCCTTGTCCCCATCAACTACTGAAAATCCTGGCAGTTACAATACTTAACCTTTCAAAACACATATCCTACCTCTGACACTCATAACCAGAAGCAGAAGAAAAGTCATTTTACAAGTCATGTTGCTGTTGTTGTTGTTAGGTGCTACTGAGTGGGCTCTGACTCCTAGACACTCTGTGGACCTATAATTAATTCTGAATTTATGGTCACTGTACCTAGAATTGGAAACCCTGTTGGCATAGTGATTAAGTGCTATGGTTGCTAACCAAAAGGTCGGCAGTTCGAATCCGCCAGGTTCTACTCTGTCCTACAGGGTCACTATGAGTTGGAATTGACTTGACGGCAGTGGATTTGGTTTTGGTTTTTATATCTAGAATTGGAAACCCTGGTGGTGTAGTGATTAAGTTCTACAGCTGCTAACCAAAAGGTCAGCAGTTTGAATCCACCAGCTGCTCCTTGGAAACTCTATGGGGCAGTTCTACTCTGTTGTATAAGTTCACTATGAGTCGGAATCGACTCGATGGCAGTGGGTTTTTTTTTTTTTTTTTGGTATACCTAGAATTCTTTGTAGTCACAATGTGACACATTCCCACTCATTCATCACATGATAAGTCACTATTTACCAGGCTTTGTGCTAGTATACGGGCCACAGAGGTGAATATGTTATATAGTAGATGCAGACATGGAAGAAGACAAATGATAATATACTGTGGCAAATAAGAAAACAGAGTTATGTCCACAGAGCCAAGAGTAGAGAACAGTCAGCTAGCTCTGCCTGCAAATGACAAGGAAGACTTAATTAGGGGAAGAGACACTTGAACTTAAATGAAAAATTACAAACAATAAATAAATGACAAGTAACTACAGTTTTGTTTAATAGATACTCTTGGACTGGGTTGAGACGTATTCATTCTATTATTGTTTTCCATTTTGCTATCTCATATAATATTTCGGTTTCTCTAGAAAGCAACAAAAGATAGCCCTATGCTGATAAACTTACTCTCATGTCTTTCTTTCATAAAAGTGGAACTTATAACACCTATTGCTTGTAGTCACCAGGTGGCTGAATTTGCACTCTCATCATCAGCCACTCTTTTCAAATATCATTACCTACTCAGAAAACATTAAAGAGAGTCATATAATATATATACACAAACATAGATATACACACATACATCTATAATGTATGATGTGGGTATCTATCAACATGTGCACATACTAAATAGACATCACAGACATTACATGTACACACTCACACTCGCATTTTCCATGTGCAGAAGCAAAATTAGCAGCCATCTCTGCTTGAGTGCAATGCTTGATTTTGGTCTTAGAAAACAAAGAATTTGATTGTTAAATGCTGGTTTGAGTTATAAAATATCAGCTAAAAAAATTATGTTCAAGAAACAGTCTTGATGCTTTTGAACTCAGTGACTATAAAATGTATTAATTTCATTTCTTCTTAACTCACCACCTGTTAATTCAATAAAGATGGTCATTTTTAAGCCTTAATTGTTGTGCTCTGTTTTTCAATTTAGTAGATTTTTTTGTCTTTACTCTTTTTTCTCCCAATGTAGCCTCAGCCCCAGCTCTCTGCCTATTTGTTAGAGGGGGCCAGACAAGACAGAGTGAACAGTTGATTTAAACTTGTAACAACTAATTCCCTTTTGGGGAGGAAGGTGTGTCAAGTGCTCCTCATTTTAAGGCCTTTATATGAAACCAAAAATGGCCCATGACAAACATAGCTGTGCACAAAAACATAATTACAAGCATTGTAGCAGGTAACAAAACAGATGAATTAACAGTGGAATAAAAAGTCTTCGTGCCCAACCAGACACCACCATTAGTTTTACAACTTTTGTCTCTCTCTTCCTGAGAGGAGACAGAGAGTAAATTAGTAGATTCTGGTCAGAAACTAGATAGCTCCTGGTCAGTGTCTGAGAGCCAAACACCTCCAATCTGTAGGGACAGCCAATACGGAAGGTGAGAAAAGCCTCTACAGATCCAACTCTGCTTAACCAAGATACAGTTTCTCTGTCCTTCAAGCCTTGCCCAGCTCACAATTCACCTTTGTTAGGAAACAGGCTGCTATACATTTTCCACATAAATTCCAACTGGCCACTGCTCATTTCCATCCCCTCCTTCAAACCCAGCCATCCCAGTTCCTCTGTGGTTAGCTGACCAGCAGCTGAGAGGAGACCTTTTCTCTATGAATGCATAATTGGTCATTGATGGACAAACAGGCATTCACTCTGTCAATCTGATCTAGGGAAAAAAATTTCTGACCATCCTCCCAGATGGCATGTCGGTCAACACAATCACCATATAATTTATTAGGTATTAAATATCAAAAATAATGGATCTTTTCAGTTACCATCTTGGCAGATAATGATAGCAGTATATTTTATTTGAGGAGCCAGCACAGACTTCTCCCAGTGAAACTGCAAACGGAAAACTGCGAGCATTGGCCCCAGATCCTCCTAGAAAAAGGCTGCCATTATACTCCATTACAGTTAAAGCTATGTAAGCACCTCCTGGATGGTATCCAATCACATAGCACTTTTCCCTCCCTTCTACTTTTTTTTTTCTTCCTTTTAGTAAAAACACGTCCTCTCAATGGCTAGACAGTGGTTTCTAGTAAAGAAATAGACTGCAAATCAACCAGGGGTGTGTGTGCTGAAAGGAGTGGGATTTTTTTTCCAGAATCACAAGTAACAAGATACTTCTTTGTAGCCAACTTTATGTGTTATGTGACATGCCATATTGACTGAAGGCTCTAGTCTAATGTATAACTCAGTGGTGCCATAAAGTGCCAAAGAGTACAAATTAAATGAGGGGTAACTGCAAAAGGAAAGGTGGAGTTATTTATTTGAGCCTTGAATATAGCTTAAGAGTTTAAATATGTTCAAGATTTGTCTTCTTTATTCGAGGTCTATTTTGAATATAAGGAGCCCTGGTGGTACAATAGTTAAGCTGGGTCGGTGACCAAAATTTCAGAGGTTCACACCCATCCAGTAGCTCCATGGGAGAAAAGGCTTGGCAATCTGCTCATGTAATGATTTACAGCCTAGGAAACCCTATGGGACAGTTCTACTCTCTTCTATAGGGTTGCTATGAGTCAGAATTAACTCGGCAGCACACAGCAACAACACCTTGAATGTTTGTATGGCTATCTGGGAACCACTATATTCTGAAAAGATAAAAAAGATGGGGTAAAAAGAAAGTAGCCTCTTTATGAAATTAGGTAGATGCTTTGCCAATTGTATTCTAAAATAAAGACATTCTTCTCTTCCATGTCTAGGTTCTGATGAAAGCCAGCATAAATCAAGTGGAAAAGATGTTGCACTTTGGGGAAAAGAGAAGGCTCAAGGGACAAATTGAGACGTGGTGGAGTGTGGAGTGTAGAGTAAGAGCCTTAAAGTCATACAGACCTGGTTCCTCATCCCAGATCTGCCACTTTCATTCATTCAACAAACATTAATTGAGTAACTACAGTATGCTAGATACTGCACTGAAAAAGAAAAGGATGATCGTTGACCTCATGGAGGTTACACTTTATGCAATGATATAGACGGACATAACAAATGGTGGGAAAAAAATATCAGGAGCCTAGATGGCTGCCTAGTCAGACACACCTTGCATCCCACACCCAGACAATTCCTGCATGTGGGCTGCACACGCACTGAAACCTCTTGATCCCCTGCCATCTACTGAGACACCAGTTCATGCATGCGCAGGGGCCTATCCTGTCCATTCGGGTAGCACTGTCTCACAGTGGCTGTGCAGATGTTCTTCCTTGGCCTCCAGAGCATGTACTAACTGCTAGCACCAACCTGGAAGGGTCCCATAGTCCCACAAGTGCTATAGAAGGACCCTGGCCACACAGCACTTGTTGCCCAACATCAGCCAAAGAGCCTGCTTTCCCACCTCCACTCATTCCTGAAAAGGAAGATATATGAGCCTTACCACAGCGGACTCACATGTAAGCATGACCCACCATACCCACTAGTGAGAGAAAATCACCCAGTCAACTGACACCACCAAAGTCATACATATACCAGTACCACAAAACAACAATTAAAATAACACAAAGGAAGAAAGACATTCTAAACAGAAAGAGAAGAAACAAAGCTCCTGATATATCAAAACTAAAGAAAACAAAAAAATCAGGACAAAACAAACAAACATACAATCAATCAATAAATTTTTAAATAAATTAACACCTCAATACCTTGGAGACAGTAGACAATAGCAAATCATATGAAGAAACAGGATAAGACGGCTCAAACACGTGAGCAAAATAAAGCGAAAGAAAACCTTCCTGAGGAAGAAATCATAATAGAAATACCTGATAAGGAATTCAAAAGACTTATATTTATGCTTCTCAAAGAGGCCAAAGAAAACAGGGGGAAAAATACTAGGAAATTTCAGGAAAACAGGAACAAAATGATGAACTAAATAGACAAATAAAAAACATACAACGACAACTAGAAATCGAGATGATTAACTATAAAATATCAACAATAGATAACTCAGTGGAAGGACACAGAAGTAGAATTGAATTAATGGAAGAAAGAATCAGCAAAATAGAGAACAAATGTCTTGATACTAATTTGTTTAGGAACAGTCAGAAAAAAAAGAATAAAGAAAAATAAAATAAAAACTAAGGGTTATGTGGGACACCATCAAGAGGAATAAATAAATTCCAGGAGAGGGGGAAAAAAAGCACAGAGAGAATTTTTGAAGATATATTGGCAGAAAACTTCCCAAATATTATGACAGATGAGGTTTCCATTCAAGAAGCTTAATGAAATCCATATAGGATAAACTCCAAAATAAGGTCACCAAGACATATCATAATCAAACATTCCAAAACCAAGGACAAAGAAAGAATTCTGAGAGTAGCTCATGAAAAATGAAATATCATTTACAAAGGGTCACCAACAAGACTAAGTACTGATTTCTCATCAGAAACCATGCAGACAAGAAGGCAATGGGATAACATGTATAAAATTCTGAAAGAAAAGAATTGGCAACCAAGAATCATATGCCCAGCAAAATTGTCTTTCAAAAATGATGGTGAAACTAGGACATTGCCAGATAAGCAGAAATCAAGGAAATTTGTAAAAACCAGACCAGTCTTACAAGAAATATTAAAGGGAGTTCTTCAGACAGAGAACCAATGGCATCAGATAAAAACCTGAGATAAAGACACATGAAAGCATCACCCTGATACCAACCCAGATAAAGACTTCACAAAAGTAAGATGAAGCTGCAAAACTGATTACAGGTAACCAGAGATGTTCACCTAATAAATGATGACAGCTTCAAAACAAAAAGAAGAATAAATGGTATAGTTACAGAACTTTTGTATGGAGAGGAAGTCAAGGCAATTTCAAGATATAACAGACTGTTTTAAACGTAGGAGGATAAAGGTAAGTTTCTGAGTAATCAAAAAGAAAATGAATAAATTGCTCATGAAATAAAGTAGAAAATAAAAGACTCAGTTAACACAAAAACGACAACAACGAATGATAAGAAACAAAATCCATATACAAAAAGAACTCAGCAAAGAAAATTGGGGAAAAAAGAAACCATTAACACCACAAAAAAAGTATAACAAAATGGCAGCAGTTAATTCATACGAATTGATAGTCACACTGAGTGTAAATGGATTAAATGCACAAGTCAAAAAGCAGAAAATGGCAGAATGGATAAAAAAAAAACTTGCATGACCCATCAATATGTCACCTACAAGACATATATACCTTAGACAAAAGACATAAATAGGTTAAAAATCAAAGGATGGAAAAATATGTATCAAGCAAACAGTAACTAAAAGAGAGCAGGAATGGCAATAATAATTTCTGATAAAACAGACTTTAAGTCAAAATCCATTATAAGAGACAAAGAAGGGCATTATATAATGATTAAAGTCATTATATAATGATTAAAGTGTCAATTCACCAAGATGTTATCATAATAATAAATATTTATGCACCAAATGAAAGAGCTCCAAAATACATAAAACAAAAACTCTAACAGAATTGAAAAAGAAAATAGACAGTTCTACAATAATTGTAGGACTCTTTAACACACCACTATTGATGATGGATGGAAGAACTAGAAAGAAACTTAACAAAGATACAGAAGATCTAAATAAAACAACCAACTTGACCTCATAGACATGTACAGGACACATCACCCAACAGCAGCACAGTACACATTCTTCTCCAATGCACATGGATCATTCTACAAATAGACAATATTTTAGGCCACAAAACAAGCCTCGATAAATTCAAAACATCCAAATAATACAAACCATCTTCTCAGTCCATAACGCTATAAAACTAGAAATCAATAACGGAAAGAAGAAGAAAAAAATTAAATACATGGAAACTGAATAACACCTTACTTAAAAGCAAGTAAGAAATTGGGTAATAGAAGAAATTAGAAATGAAATTTAAAAATTCCTAGCATCAAATGAGAATGAAAATACAACATACCAAAATGATTGAAACACAGAAAATCAATGCTTAGAGGAAACTTGATAGCAATAAATGCATACAACAAAAAAGAAGCAAGGTCTAAAATCAATAACTTAACCCACAACTTGATCAAATAGAATAGGAACAGCAAAAGAAGACCATAGTTACCAGAAGAAAAGAAATAATAAAAAGGAGAAATAGAAATAGAAAGAATCAACAAGGCTAGAAGATGGCTCTCTGACAGGATGAATAAAACTGACAAACCACTGGCCAAAATGACAAAAGAAAAAAAAAATGAGAAGATGCAAGTAACCAAAATAAGAAATGAAACAGGTTACATTACAACAGAATGAACAGAGATAAAGAGAATCATAACAGAGTATTATGAAAAACTGTACTCCAATAAATTTGAAAACCTAGAAGAAATAGACACATTTCTAGAAACATACTACCTACCTCAAATAACACAAAAGAGGTAGAAAATCTAAATAGACTCATAACAAAAGAAGAAATTAAACTCCCCTCCCAAAAAAAAGCCCCACCCAGATGACACCACTGGAGAATTCTAAAGAACACTCAAAGAACTCACATCCATCAGTACTACTCAAACTATTCCAGAACATAGAAAAGGGAGGAAAGTTACCTAATTCATTCTATGAAGCCAGCATAATCCTGATACCAAAGTTAGGCAAACGATGCCAAAAAAAAAAATTGCAGACTGATAACCTTCATGAAAATAAAAAAAAAAAAATAGACACAAAAAAATCCTCAACAAAATTCTAGCCAACAGAATTTAACAGCATATTAAAAAATAATAATACATCATCACATCAGGTGGGATCCATACCAGGGATGCGAGGGTGGTTCAACACTAGAAAACAATCAACATAATTCATCATATAAATAACACAAAGGAAAAGAATCACAAGGTCATCTCAATTGATGCAGAAAAGGCAATTGGTAAAATCCAACACTCTTTCCTGATAAAAGCCCTCAACAAAATAGGAATAGAAGGGAAGTCCCTCCACATAATTAAGGGCATATATGCAAAACCAACAGCCAACATTATTTACAATGGAGTGAGATTGAAAGCATTCCCCTTGAGAATGATAATGAGACAAAGATGCCCATTATCACCCCTTTTATTCAATATTGTACTGGAAGTCCTAGCCAGAGCAATAAGGCAAGAAAGGGAAATACAGTATATCTAAATTGGAAAGAAAGAAGTAAAATGATACCTATTCGCAGATGACATAAACCTATATATAGAAAATCCCAGAGATTCCACAAGAAAGTTACTGAAACTAACAGCAGTGTTCAGCAAAGTGGCAGGGTACAAGATCAACACACATAGATCAGTGGGGTTCCTGTACCCTAACAAGGATAACCCTGAAAAGGAAATCAAGAAAACAATATCATTTACCATAGCTGCCCAAAAAGATAAAATACTTAGGAATAAATCTAACCAGGGATGTAAAATGTTTACACAAGGAAAGCTACAAAACACAACTACAAGAAACCAAAAGAGACCTATATAAATGGAAAAATATTCCATGCTCATGGATTGGAAGATAACATGGAGAAAATGTCAATACTACCCAAAGTGATCTACAGATATAGTGCAATCCTGATCCAAATCCCAGCAAAGCTCTATAGTGAAAAGGAAAAAATTAATTTCCAACTTAACATGGAAAGGAAAGAGGCACCGAATAGCTAAAGCAATATTGAAGAAGAACAAAGTAGGAGGCTTCACACTTCCTCATCTCAAAGCTTACTATACAGCCACAGTGATCAAAACAGCTTGGTACTGGTTCAATGACAGACACAGAGACCAATGGAATAGAATTGAGAACCCAGAAGTAAATCCATCCATCTGGGCAGCTGATCTTTGACAAATGGTCAAAGTCCATTCAAAGGGGAAGAAACAGCCTCTGAACAAATGGTGTTGGCAAAACCAGATATCTATTTGCAGAAAAATAAAGCAGAATCCATACCTCACACCATACACAAAAACAAACTCCAAATGAATAAAAGACCTAAATGATAAAGCTAAAAGTATAATTACATAGGATTAAAACTAGGGGTTCTAATTTTCTGCATAAATTTTCAAACACAACTAAAAATGTCCAAGCAACAGAAGACAAATTGGATAACTGTGACCTCCTAAAAATTAAATAATTATGCTCATCAAAAAACTTTACAGAAAGGGTAAAAAGAAACCCTATAGATTGGGGAAAAAAGATTTAGCAACGACCTATCTGAGAAGGGTATAATCTCTAAAATATATAGAAAACTTCCACAACTCAACAAGAAAAAGGCAAACAATCCAATCAAAAAATAGGCAAAGGACATGAACAGACACTTCACCTGAAGAGATGTTCGGGACCATTAGCTATCAGAGAGATGCAAATCAAAACTACAGTGAGATACGATCTCATCACTGCAAAAATAGCACTGGTCAAAACAAACAAACAACAACAACAACAAAATGAAAACAACAAATCCTTGAGAGGTTGTGGGAAGATGGTACAACCACTATGGAAAACGGTATGGCACTTCCTCAAAAAGCTAGGAATATAGATACCTTATGATCCAGTAATCATACTTCTAGGTATATATCCTAGACATGTAAGAGCAGTGACATGAAACGACATATGCACACCCATGTTTATTGTAGCAGTATTCACAGTAGCAAAAAGATGGAAACAACCCAAGTGTCCATTAATAGATAAATGCATAAACAAATTGTGGGACATGCATACACTGGAATGCTATGCAACTATACTGAATAATGATGAGTCCATGGAACAGCTTATAACATGAATGAATCTGGAGGACATTATGCTGAGTGAAATAAGTCAATCACAAAAGGACAAATATTGCATGGTGTCAATTTTATAAAAAGTTAAGAAGAGATATACACACAGAAAGCAAAGTTCTTTGATGGTTAGTTACCAAGGATGGGAGGGAGAGGGATGAGGAATCACTCCATAGACAGGAGACACCTGTTATTTCTGGTGATGGGAAAGGCAATACACACTATGATGGAAGTCAGCACAACTTGACCAAGGTAAATGAAACACTGAGGGGTATTCAGGAATAAAGGACAATTCCAGTAAGTGCTGTAACATACAATTTTGCAACAACAGTAATAACACCTGAAAAATATGTGTGGTTACAGACTTAGATATGTATGCTATATGTGTGTAGGAAGGTATATGTCAGTACACGTGTGTGCATATATGGTATATTTGTAGGCATAAGTATATACATGTTTGAATGTGCTATATATATATATACGTGTGTGTGTGTATTCATATATATAATAAAACATGTAGGGGGCACAGTTACAGAGACCTCTTACACATATCCAAACACCTTTCAGGATTGTTTAAATGGGTTAAGGGGCTTGGGACCAGGTCTTATGGGACAACTCAGTCAATAGGCATAACGTAGCTCATAAAAATAATGTTCTACATCCTAGTATGATGAGTAGTGTCTGGGGTTTTAAAAGCTTGTGAAAGGCCATCTGAGATACAACTATTGGTTTCTTCCCATCTGGAGCAATAGAGAATGAAGTAAAACAAAGACTCAAGGAAGAAACTAGTCAACAGGACCAATAGCCCACATAAACCATCACATCCTGTAGCCTGAGACCAGAAGAACTAGATGGTGCCCAGCTACTACTACCTACTGATCTGACCAGGGGCACAATAGAGAGTCCCTGATAGAATGGGAGAAAAATGTAGAGCAAAACTCAAATTCCTAAAAAAGACTAGACTTACTGGACTGATAGAGACCAAAAGAACCCCCGAGACTATTGCCCTGAGAAACCCTTTTAACGTGGAACTCTATCTACTTCTGGAGGTCTCCTTTCAGCCTATTATTTAATAGATTGGCTAATAAAGTAGACAATATCACCTGTGAGAAATATGCTCCCTTAAACAATCAACTATACTAGACCAGATGGTCAACATTTACCCAAAAGCAAAGATGAGACGGAAAGGAGGGGCGGGGAAGCTAGATAAATGCAAAGAGAAGAGAAATATAAGAATGCCGACACATTGAGAAATTTGTAACTAATGTCATGGAAAAATTTGTTCAAAAATAGTTAAATGGGAACCTAATTTGCTGTGTAAACTTTTACCTAACACACAATAAAATATTAAAAAGTATCAAAAGTGCTAAGTGTTATGAAAAAAATTAAAATATGCTAATGTGATTTTTTTTTTAATGTGGTAAGAATAACAGAGTGTGTACTGTAGATTGGATGATTACGGAAGGCCTCCCTGAGAAGCTGATGCTTGAACATGAATGATAAGGAGCCACCACATAATGACCAGGTGGAAAAGCATTCCAAGCAAAGAAAACAGGAAAGGCAAAGGCTCTATGACAAGAATAAGCTTATTAAGGAAATGGAAAGAAAACCAGTGTGCCTGGAGTTTGAGTGTGAAGGGGAGAATAATAAGAAATGAGGTTGAGCACATAGACGACAGCCAGATCATGGGAACCTTACCATGGTTAGGTGTTTGGATTTCATAGTAAGGCTCATTTACTAGCAATGAAGACTTGGACAAGTTATTTAAATCTCTATGCCTCAGTTCCTTCAATTGTAAAGTAGAAATAAGACTAGGATTTACCTTATAAGGTTGTAAAGATAAAAAGAGATAATATACATAAATCACAATGCCTGACCCATAGTAAGCATTCAGTAGATGTTAGTCATTATTACATATTAGTCTCTCTGTGGCTGGTGGGGGCTTAGAATCAGACAGCCTGTGTTTAAGTCCTGGTTATGTCATTTATTACCTGTCTGACTCTGGGCAAATTACTTAAGATTCCTAAGCCTCAGTTTTGTCATCTGTAAAATGAGGCCATAATAGCTTATAGGATTTTGTGAAGTACTTTCTGGACATATTGTGCATTTGAAAATCTATGTATTAATATTGTTATTATTCAAACTCTGAACTTATGTACAAGTGGGAGTAGGTAGCCACTTTTGTGAAATGGTTTCAGAGGAACTAAGAAGGATCCCTTGTCTCTTAAAGTCTCACTTGCATTCACTTTAATCCCTGAAATTTCATTAAAAATGCAGATTCTCTTGTCAGCCTTGAGCATTGTGTTCTTTTAATTAAAGAACTATCTATATGGGAGCGAATGGACAACAATAACTCGAAAAGTTAGATAGGAAGCTTGAGGGGAGTGAGTTCAGGTTAATGGGAGAGGAACAATTCACAAAAGGAGAGTGAGAATGATTGCACAACTTGGAGAATGCAATCAATGTCACTGAGTTGTACATGTAGAAATTGTTGAAGTGGTGTGTTTTGCTGTGTATATTTTCAACAACAATAAAAAGAGACAATAAGCTTACAAAAAATGTGAATTCTTAAATTAAGAAAACAATTTCATTTGCAATATCATCTAAGAAAGTAAAATACCTAAGAATAAATACAACCAAGGATATGAAAGACTTATGTAATGAAAATTATAAAACACTGCTGAAAGAAATTGAAGACCTAAATAAAGGGAAAAACATCCCTGGTGGAGGAGTGGTTAAGCACTCAGTTGCTAACCGAAAGGTCAGTGGTAGGAACCCACCAGTCATTTTGCTGGAGAAAGATGTGGCAGTCTGCTTCCATAAAGATTATAGCCTTGGAAATTCTATGAGCAGTTCTACTCTGGAACATAGGGTTGCTATGAGTTGGAATTGATTCAATGGCATGGGTTTAAATAAATGGAAAGACATTCAATGTGCATGGATTGGAAAACTTGACATTGTTAAGATGCCAATTTTACCCAAAACTATCTGTAGAATCAAAGCAATCTAGATCAAATTTTCAACAGCCTTTTTTACAAAAATGGAAAAAAAGCAATTCTCAATTTTATATGGCATGGTAAGAGGCCCAGAATAGATAAACAATTTTGAAAAAATAGAACAAAGTAGGTGGACTCACACCTCATGATTTCAATACATACTATACAGCTACAGCAATCAAAACAGCATGGTACCAGTATAGTAATAGACACATAGAACAATAGAACAGAATTGAGACTACAGAAATAAACTCATACATCTATGGTCAACAGATTTTTGACAAGTGTGCTAAGTTTATCCAGTTGGGGAAAGAAGAGTGTCTTAAATAAATGGTGCTGGGAAAATTGGATTTCCACATGCAGAAGAATGAATCAAGATTCATGCCTCAAACCATACACAAAAATAAATTCAAAATGGATTAAGAGCTTAAATGTGAAATATAAAACTGTAAAATTCTTAGAAGAAAATATAGGAGCATGGCTATTGGGCCTAGCTTTTCACAATTATAGAATAACAAAAGCACAAACGTCAAAAGTCAAAATAGTAAATGAAGGAGGCGGAGCCAAGATGGCGGACTAGGCAGACGCTACCTCGGATCCCTCTTACAACAAAGACACGGAAAAACAAGTGAATCGATCACATACATAACAATCTACGAACCCTGAACAACAAACACAGATTTAGAGATGGAGAACGAACTAATACGGGGAAGCAGCGATTGTTTCCAGAGCCTGGAGCCAGCGTACCAGTCAGGTACGGCACAAGCACAGAGACCTGCTCCACCCCCCTGAACTAACCCCGGGAGGGGGACCAGCTGGTTCCACGGGCGGCGTGGGACGCAGCTGGTAGGAGAAGTCCCCGGGAGGCAGTGACTGGTCTTGGAGCAGAAAGAGCAGCATCCGAGCCGGGGAACCGTCCCGCAGGGATTTGGACTGGACGCAGGTATGCCATAAACACGGAGAGTTGCTCCACCCCCCTGAACTAACCCTGGGAAGGGGACCAGCCGGGTCGCGCGGGCGGCGTGGGACGCAGCCGGTAGGAGAAGTCCCCGGGAGGCAGCGACTGGTATTGGAGCGGGGAGAACAGCGTCCCAGCCGGGACACTCGGTCACGGCACAAGCACGGGGAGCTGCTCCACCCATCTGAACTAACCCCGGGAGGAGGCCTAACTAGTTCTCGGAGGCGGCACGGCCACGCGGCTGGAGGGACAAGAAGTCCCCAGGAGGCAGCGACTGATTTTGGAGTCGAGAGTGCACCGTCCCAGTAGGGGAGCCTTGATGCTGGGCGTGGGGCTGGAAGCGGAGGATCTGACCGTGACTCCAGCGGGCCAGACCCCCCGGGGGCAATCTCCACACGGCAAGCACACATAGGCGACGCGCCCACGGGAATCTCAGATATAATAGTCATTCCAAGCAAGACAAGCAACTCTGGCTATATTCTGAGGTGCTACTCTCCTATCTCTCTGTTCCCTCCCCCACCCTCCCCAGGCGGCTTCATTAACATCTGAATAGCCTGAGCCAGAGGGAGAACTCTGATAGGGCTCTGACAGCATTTTTTTTTTTAGCGGATTTTCTGGAAAAACTAGTTTCCCAGTGATGGCTCAGAGACAACAATCCATATCAAACCACTTAAGGAAGCAGACCATGACAGCTTCTCCAACCCCTCAAACAAAAGAATCAAAACCTTTCCCAAATGAAGATACAATCTTGGAATTATCAGATACAGAATATAAAAAACTAATTTACAGAATGCTTAATGATATCACAAATGAAATTAGGATAACTGCAGAAAAAGCCAAGGAACACACTGATAAAACTGTTGAAGAACTCAAAAAGATTATTCGAGAACATAGTGGAAAAATTAATAAGTTGCAAGAATCCATAGAGAGACAACATGTAGAAATCCAAAAGATTAACAATAAAATAACAGAATTAGACAACGCACTAGGAAGTCAGAGGAGCAGACTCGAGCAATTAGAATGCAGACTGGGACATCTGGAGGACCAGGGAATCAACACCAACATAGCTGAAAAAAAATCAGATAAAAGAATTAAAAAAAATGAAGAAACCCTAAGAATTATGTGGGACTCTATCAAGAAGGATAACCTGCGGGTGATTGGAGTCTCAGAACAGGGAGGGGGGACAGAAAACACAGAGAAAATAGTTGAAGAACTCCTGACAGAAAACTTCCCTGACATCATGAAAGACGAAAGGATATCTATCCAAGATGCTCATCGAACCCCATTTAAGATTGATCCAAAAAGAAAAACACCAAGACATATTATCATCAAACTCACCAAAACCAAAGATAAACAGAAAATTTTAAAAGCAGCCAGGGAGAAAAGAAAGGTTTCCTTCAAGGGAGAATCAATAAGAATATGTTCTGACTACTCAGCAGAAACCATGCAGGCAAGAAGGGAATGGGACGACATATACAGAACACTGAAGGAGAAAAACTGCCAGCCAAGGATCATATATCCAGCAAAACTCTCTCTGAAATATGAAGGCGAAATTAAGATATTTACAGACAAACACAAGTTTAGAGAATTTGCAAAAACCAAACCAAAGCTACAAGAAATACTAAAGGATATTGTTTGATCAGAGAACCAATACTATCAGATATCAGCACAACACAAGGTCACAAAACAGAACGTCCTGATATCAACTCAAATAGGGAAATCACAAAAACAAACAAATTAAGATTAATTAAAAAAAAATACACATAACAGGGAATCATGGAAGTCAATAGGTAAAAGATCACAATAATCTAAAAGAGGGACTAAATACAGGAGGCATTGAACTGCCATATGGAGAGTGATACAAGGCGATATAGAACAATACAAGTTAGGTTTTTACTTAGAAAAATAGGGGTAAATAATAAGGTAACCACAAAAAGGTATAACAACTCTATAACTCAAGATAAAAACCAAGAAAAACGTAACGACTCAACTAACATAAAGTCAAGCACTATGAAAATGAGGATCTCACAATTTACTAAGAAAAACGCCTCAGTACAAAAAAGTATGTGGAAAAACGAAATTGTCAACAACACACATAAAAAGGCATCAAAATGACAGCACTAAAAACTTATTTATCTATAATTACCCTGAATGTAAATGGACTAAATGCACCAATAAAGAGACAGAGAGTCACAGACTGGATAAAAAAACACGATCCATCTATATGCTGCCTACAAGAGACACACCTTAGACTTAGAGACACAAACAAACTAAAACTCAAAGGATGGAAAAAAGTATATCAAGCAAACAATAAGCAAAAAAGAAGAGGAGTAGCAATATTAATTTCTGACAAAATAGACTTTAAACTTAAATCCACCACAAAGGATAAAGAAGGACACTATATAATGATAAAAGGGACAATTGATCAGGAAGACATAACCATATTAAATATTTACGCACCCAATGACAGGGCTGCAAGATACATAAATCAAATTTTAACAGAATTGGAAAGCGAGATAGATACCTCCACAATTATAGTAGGAGACTTCAACACACCACTTTCGGAGAAGGACAGGACATCCAGTAAGAAGCTCAACAGAGACACGGAAGATCTAATTACAACAATCAACCAACTTGACCTCATTGACTTATACAGAACTCTCCACCCAACTGCTGCAAAATATACTTTTTTTTCTAGTGCACATGGAACATTCTCTAGAATAGACCACATATTAGGTCATAAAACAAACGTTTGCAGAGTCCAAAACATCGAAATATTACAAAGCATCTTCTCAGACCACAAGGCAATAAAACTAGAAATCAATAACAGAAAAACTAGGGAAAAGAAATCAAATACTTGGAAAATGAACAATACCCTCCTGAAAAAAGACTGGGTTATAGAAGACATCAAGGAGGGAATAAGGAAATTCATAGAATGCAACGAGAATGAAAATACTTCCTATCAAAACCTCTGGGACACAGCAAAAGCAGTGCTCAGAGGCCAATTTATATCAATAAATGCACACATACAAAAAGAAGAAAGAGCCAAAATCAGAGAACTGTCCCAACAACTTGAACAAATAGAAAGTGAGCAACAAAAGAATCCATCAGGCACCAGAAGAAAACAAATAATAAAAATTAGAGCTGAACTAAATGAATTAGAGAACAGAAAAACAATCGAAAGAATTAACAAAGCCAAAAGCTGGTTCTTTGAAAAAATTAACAAAATTGATAAACCATTGGCTAGACTGACTAAAGAAATACAGGAAACAAATAACCCAAATAAGAAATGAGAAGGACCACATCACAACAGAACCAAATGAAATTAAAAGAATCATTTCAGATTATTATGAAAAATTGTACTCTAACAAATTTGAAAACCTAGAAGAAATGGATGAATTCCTAGAAAAACACTACCTACCTAAACTAACACATTCAGAAGTAGAACAACTAAATAGTCCCATAACAAAAAAAGAGATTGAAACGGTAATCAAAAAACTCCCAACAAAAAAAAGCCCTGGCCCGGACGGCTTCACTGCAGAGTTCTACCAAACCTTCAGAGAAGAGCTGACACCACTACTACTAAAGGTATTCCAAAGCATAGAAAATGACGGAATACTACCCAACTCATTCTATGAAGCCACCATCTCCCTGATACCAAAACCAGGTAAAGACATTACAAAAAAAGAAAATTATAGACCTATATCCCTCATGAACATTGATGCAAAAATCCTCAACAAAATTCTAGCCAATAGAATCCAACAACACATCAAAAAAATAATCCACCCTGATCAAGTGGGATTTATGCCAGGTATGCAAGGCTGGTTTAATATCAGAAAAACCATTAATGTAATCCATCACATAAATGAAACAAAAGACAAAAACCACATGATCTTATCAATTGATGCAGAAAAGGCATTTGACAAAGTCCAACACCCATTCATGATAAAAACTCTTACCAAAATAGGAATTGAAGGAAAATTCCTCAACATAATAAAGGGCATCTATGCAAAGCCAACAGCCAATATCACTCTAAATGGAGAGAACCTGAAAGCATTTCCCTTGAGAACGGGAACCAGACAAGGATGCCCTTTATCACCGCTCTTATTCAACATTGTGTTGGAAGTCTTAGCCAGGGCAATTAGGCTAGACAAAGAAATAAAAGGTATCCGGATTGGCAAGGAAGAAGTAAAGTTATCACTATTTGCAGATGACATGATTATATACACAGAAAACCCTAAGGAATCCTCCAGAAAACTACTGAAACTAATAGAAGAGTTTGGCAGAGTCTCAGGTTATAAAATAAACATACAAAAATCGCTTGGATTCCTCTACATCAACAAAAAGAACACCGAAGAGGAAATAACCAAATCAATACCATTCACAGTAGCCCCCAAGAAGATAAAATACTTAGGAATAAATCTTACCAAGGATGTAAAAGACCTATACAAAGAAAACTACAAAGCTCTACTACAAGAAATTCAAAAGGACATACTTAAATGGAAAAACATACCCTGCTCATGGATAGGAAGACTTAACATAGTAAAAATGTCTATTCTACCCAAAGCCATCTATACATTTAACGCACTTCCGATCCAAATTCCAATGTCATATTTTAAGGGGATAGAGAAACAAATCACCAATTTCATATGGAAGGGAAAGAAGCCCCGGATAAGCAAAGCACTACTGAAAAAGAAGAAGAAAGTGGGAGGCCTCACCTTACCTGACTTCAGAACCTATTATACAGCCACAGTAGTCAAAACAGCCTGGTATTGGTACAACAACAGACACATAGACCAATGGAACAGAATTGAGAACCCAGACATAGATCCATCCACGTATGAGCAGCTGATATTTGACAAAGGACCAGTGTCAATTAACTGGGGAAAAGATAGCCTTTTTGACAAATGGTGCTGGCATAACTGGATATCCATTTGCAAAAAAATGAAACAGGACCCATACCTCACACCATGCACAAAAACTAACTCCAAGTGGATCAAAGACCTAAACATAAAGACTAAAACGATAAAGATCATGGAAGAAAAAATTGGGACAACCCTAGGAGCCCTAATACAAGGTATAAACAGAATACAAAACATTACCAAAAATGACGAAGAGAAACCCGATAACTGGGAGCTCCTAAAAATCAAACACCTATGCTCATCTAAAGACTTCACCAAAAGAGTAAAAAGACCACCTACAGATTGGGAAAGAATTTTCAGCTATGACATCTCCGACCAGCGCCTGACCTCTAAAATCTACATGATTCTGTCAAAACTCAACCACAAAAAGACAAACAACCCAATCAAGAAGTGGGCAAAGGATATGAACACACATTTCACTAAAGAAGATATTCAGGCAGCCAACAGATACATGAGAAAATGCTCTCGATCATTAGCCATTAGAGAAATGCAAATTAAAACTACGATGAGATTCCATCTCACACCAGCAAGGCTGGCATTAATCCAAAAAACACAAAATAATAAATGTTGGAGAGGCTGCGGAGAGATTGGAACTCTCATACACTGCTGGTGGGAATGTCAAATGGTACAACCACTTTGGAAATCTATCTGGCGTTTTCTTAAACAGTTAGAAATAGAACTACCATACAACCCAGAAATCCCACTCCTAGGAATATACCCTAGAGATACAAGAGCCTTTATACAAACAGATACATGCACACCCATGTTTATTGCAGCTCTGTTTACAATAGCAAAAAGCTGGAAGCAACCAAGGTGTCCATCAACGGATGAATGGGTAAATAAATTGTGGTATATTCACACAATGGAATACTACACATCGATAAAGAACAGTGACGAATCTCTGAAACATTTCATAACATGGAGGAACCTGGAAGGCATTATGCTGAGCGAAATTAGTCAGAGGCAAAAGGACAAATATTGTATAAGACCACTATTATAAGATCTTGAGAAATAGTAAACCTGAGAGGAACACATACTTTTGTGGTTACGAGGGGGGGAGGGAGGGAGGGTGGGAGAGGGTTTTTTATTGATTAATCAGTAGATAAGAACTGCTTTAGGTGAAGGGAAAGACAACACTCAATACTTGGAAGGTCAGCTCAATTGGACTGGACCAAAAGCAAAGAAGTTTCCGGGATAAAATGAATGCTTCAAAGGTCAGCGGAGCAAGCGCGGGGGTCTGGGGAACATGGTTTGCGGGGACTTCTAAGTCAATTGGCAAAATAATTCTATTATGAAATCATTCTGCATCCCACTTTGAAATATGGCGTCTGGGGTCTTAAATGCTAACAAGCGGCCATCTAAGATGCAGCAATTGGTCTCAACCCACCTGGAGCAAAGGAAAATGAAGAACACCAAGGCCACACGACAACTAAGAGCCCAAGAGACAGAAAGGGCCACATGAACCAGAGACCTACATCATCCTGAGACCAGAAGAACTAGTTGGTGCCCGGCCACAATCGATGACTGCCCTGACAGGGAGCACAGCAGAGGACCCCTGAGGGAACAGGAGATCAGTGGGATGCAGACCCCAAATTCTCATTAAAAGACCAAACTTAATGGTCTGACTGAGACTGGAGGAATCCCGGCGGCCATGCTCCCCAGACCTTCTGTTGACACAGGACAGGAAACATCCCCGAAGACAACTCATCGGAAATGAAAGGGACTGGTCAGCGGGTGGGAGAGAGACGCTGATGAAGAGTGAGCTAATTATATCAGGTGGACACTTGAGATTGTGTTGGCAACTCTTGTCTGGAGGGGGGATGGGAGGATAGAGAGAGAGGGAAGCAGGCAAAATTGTCAAGAAAGGAGGGAGTGAAAGGGCTGACTCAAGAGGGGGAGAGTAGGTCGGAGTAGGGAGTGAGATGTATGTAAACTTATATGTGACAGACTGATTGGATTTGTAAACGTTCACTTGAAGCTTAATAAAAGTTATTAAAAAAATAGTAAATGAAACCTCATTAAAAGTAAATAATTTTTTTCATCAAAGGACTTTATCAAAAAATTAAAAATAGAGCTACGATCTCACCCAGCAATTGCACTCCTAGGTATATATCTAAGAAACTTTTAAGCAGCAACACAAATAGACATATGTACACCAATGTTCATTGTACCACTATTCACAATAACCAAAAAGTGGAAACAAGTGTCCATCAGTGGATGAATGGATAAACAAAGTGTAGTAATATGTACAATGGAATATTACTCAGCCATAAAGAGAAATGAGGTCCTGATACATGCTACAACATGGATGAACCTCAAAGATATTATGCTGAGGGAAATGATTCAATCATAAAAGGACAAATATTGTATGATCTCACTTATATGAAATGACAAGAATAGGCAAATGTATAGGGACCAAAGTTTACTAGCAGTAACCAGGGATGGGAGTGAGGAGGTTGAGGGGTGTCCATTGTTTGAGAAGAAATGAGTTTTTGTTTATGATCACAAGAATACAGCATTGATTAAGGGTAATGGTTCCACAATATGATTAATGTAACTGATACACCTGAAAAAGGTTGCATTGGAAAGTGTGTTATATGTATTTCTACAAAAAATAAAATAAAGAAGAGCAGCTTCTGATACTGCTTATGTACAACAAAATACCTCATGGGATTTGTTCTCTTCGTTTGGAAGTTTAAGGTAATGTTTTTAAGGAATATTCCAGTCAAATGGCCTAATATTGTTTTTAGTACTTCTGTTCTACCTTCTAGTTCATTATGTAGTGCCTGGGTCTTAAAAGCTTGTAAGTGGACATCCAAGGTACAACAATTGGTCACTATTTGCCTGAAGTAGCACAGGAAGAAAGAGAGGAATAGGAGGGGGAACTGCGATATGTGTCTAATTGCCTCCATGAACAACTGCATCCTTTGACACGAGACTAGAAGAACTGAATCGTGCCCAGCTACCATTACTGAACTTTTTAATCCAATATTCTATAGAAGAATCCTGATTGAAAGGGGGAAAATATGGAACATAATTTAAAGTTCTCATGAAATCCAGACTTTCAGGAGCCATTGAGGCTGGATGACTCCCCAAAGCTATTGCTCTGAGGAAATCTTTCAACCTTAAATCGTGAACTGAAATTATCCCTTGAAGTCATCTTTAAAGCAAACAATACTTTAGCTTAATTAGTTAAGAAGGTTTGCCTTGAGTATTGTGATTTTTTAAAGAATTATCTACATGGGATCAAATTGACAATAGCAACACAAAAGGTTAGATGAGAAGTTTAGGGTGCAGTGGGTTTATGTTAATGGTGGTGAAATAATTTTGAAAAGGATGTTGAGAAAGGTGGCACAACATGAAGAATGCAAACAATGTCACAGAATTGTATATGTAAAACTGCTGAATTGCTGTATGTTTGGTTGTGAATATTTTAATCAAAAATAAAAATAAATAAATAAAAACATGGATTCGTAGATTTGATACCAGAAGCACTAGCAACAATAGACAAAATAAATAAATTGGGCTTCATCAAAATTAATACTTTTTGTTCAACAAAGAACTTTAACAACAAATTGAAGGGACAATCTAAAGAATGAGAAAAATTGGGGGGAATCATACATCAGAAAAGTGTTTAATATTCAGAATATATGAAGAACTACTACTACTTAACAAGAACTACTACTACTTAACAACAAAAAGACAAGCAACCACAATTTTAAAAAATGGGCAAAGGACTTGAATAGGCATTTTACTAAAGAAGATATTCAAATGACCAACAAGCCCATGAAAAGATGCTCAAAAACATTAGCTGTTAGTGAGAAACAAATCAAAACCACAATGAGATACCACTTTAACCCCACTAGGATAGCTAAGATTTAAAGAAAAAAAAAACAGAGAAAACAAATGTTGGTGAGGATGTGGATAAATCAGAACACTTATCCATTGCTGGTGGGGATGCAAAATTGTATAACCTCTGTGGAAAACAGGCAGTTCCTAAAAAGTTAATCATAGAACTACAATAAACACCCCCCCCCCAAAAAAAAAAAAACTGTTGTCTTGGAATCGATTTTGACTCATAGTGACCCTATAGGACAGAGCAGAACTGCTCATATGGTTTCCAAGGCTGTAATCTTTAGAGAAGCAGACTACCACATCTTTCTCCAACAGAGCAGCTGGTGCATTCAAACAGCCAATCTTTTGGTTAGCAACTTTCAATACGGTGCCACCAGGGCTCCTTTATAGGACCCAGCAATTCCACTCTTAGATATATACTCAAGAGACTTGAAAGCAGTGACACAAAGACACATGATCACCAGCGTTCATTGCAGTCCTATTCACAATAGCCGAATATAGAAACAACCTAAATATGTATCAACAGAAGAATGGATAAACAAAGGGTTGTACACATATCCAATGGATTATTCAGCCATAAAGAGAAAAGAAGTTTTGATACATGTTACACATGGATGAGCCTTGCAAATATTATGTGGAGTGAAAGAAGTTAATCACAAAAGGACAAACGTCGCATGATCTCATTTATATGAAATGACAAGCTTATGCAAATGTATAGAGAACAAAGTTTATTAGTGGTTGGTTATCAGGAGTGGGAGGGAGGGAGAAAGGGGGACTCCTTGTTTAGGAAGCAGTGAATTTATGGAAATGGGGAAATTGACAACAATTATGGGTGATGGTTGCACACCATAATTAATGTAAACGATATCACTAAATTGTACACCTGAAAAATGTTGAATTGACAAATGTTGTGTTATATTTATTTTTACAACAACAAAAAAAATGCATTCCTGAGGCAAGGCCAAGATGGCGGAGTAGTCACAAGCTTCCTGTGGTCCCTCTTACAACAAGGACCCCAAAAAACAAGTGACTCGATTTTACATATATGACAAGCCAGGAACCCTGAGCATCAAAGGCAAAGTTAAGAAATAGGACTGAGTGACGGGGGAGGGAGATACAGTGCAGAAGCAGCAAGGAGTTGCCGAGTTGGTGGCAGCACCTAAGCCCTGATTCTCTGGCGTAACTGCGGCGGGTCTGGCAGTAGTGTTCAGGGATGTGGCTGCTTCAGTGAAAGGCAAGTGAAGTGGTGCACCCCTGATCCCCTGGCTTGACCGTGGCAGGGCTGGCAGTGGCATTTAGGATGCAGAAGGTTCAACAAAAGAAGGCAAGTGAGGTGGCACAGCCCCAACCCCCTGGCATGACCACAGCGGAGACCAAGCCAGCACACACAATCTACACGTGCCTCCAGGATCTGAGATAAAACAGTGCTTTCAGCACAAGATAAGTGATTTTGTCCAATTTACCACGCAGATCTAATAGCTCCTCCTTTTGAAAAAACTCTCTCCCTTCTATCTGATCCTCTTCCCCCAGCTGGCTACATTAACGGTTGATGTCCCTGGGCCTGAGATAGGTACCGCTGTGTTCCCTGAGCCATTCTCCTGGCATTTGGAGAAGGAATAATTTAACAAACAGGAGAAAAATACTCTGCCAACTCTCCTAATCTGGGAACTCAGAGCGGAAGCAGCTACAGTCCAGGCACAAAAGATCCACAGACTTTGTCTTCCACCACTGCATGGATCCAGGTGGCCCCATTACAGCAGATAGGATATGGCTGTTATGTTGCAAAGGCGACTCTGCTTGAGGTCTGACTGTAACTGTTTCAGCTGTGTGGTGGAGAGGCAGATTTTTAATGTTTGATAACACTCTGCCTATTAAACAGGGCCCTCACCTACCCACAGCACCTAGCCACCCATGACAGGGGTCCAAGGATTCGCAGTGCCTACGAGTCCTTACGGTTAAAAGCATTGAGTACCTATGGTACACCTGCAGAGCCCACTTACCAGAGCACTGTAGAGAACAGGGATGTGCCTTCTCACAGACACTTGGGGGAAGGTTGTCAGCCTCTGCCTTCCTCAGAGTGTGACCCCCTGTTGCTACCAGAAACCTGTGCATACACCAATCACCACTGCTCCTCTAAGATTGTAGGTGAGAGCCTGCACCACATGCTAGGAGATGGACAACCTGAACACCTGAACTGAATCTATAGAAGCATAGTGAATGGACTTCTAGACTTATATACCTGATAATAGCACCAGCCATCTCGTGACAGGACATTAGTGCTTCAAAGGTTCCAATAATCAAGTTAGCTCACTATAGTAGCCTATTCAGGTATATCAAAACAAAACAAGAAGCTAGGACACAGTGAGCAAACAAAAAATAAATTAATACAATAACATAGGTGGCTCAGAGACAACAGTCAATATCAAATCACATAAAGAAGAGGACTGTGATAGCTTCAACAAACTCCCAAAACAAAGAATCAAGGACTCTTCTGGATGAAGATGTATTCCTGGAATTACCAGAAGTAGAATACAAAAGATTAATACACAGAACGCTTCAGACATCAGGAAGGACATCAGGCAAAACACAGAACAAGCCAAGGAGCACACAGATAAAGCAATCGAGGAAATTAAGAAAATTATTCAAGAACATAATGAAAAATTTAATAGATGGCAAGAATCCATAGAAATTCAGAGGAAATCAAGGCAATATAGGGAGATACAAGTTAGGTTTAAACTTAGAAAAATAGGGGCAAATGTTAAGGTAACCACAAAAGAGACTAACAATCCTACACATCAAAATAAAATACAAGAAAAACACAAAGACTCAGCAAAAATGAAATCAACAACTGTGAAAAAGAGGAACACACAATTTACAAAAACTACTCAGCCAAAAAAAAATGGAAAAATGAAACTGTCAACAACACACACAAAAAGATATCAAAATGACAGTACTAAACTCATACCTGTCTATAATCACTCTGAATGTAAATGGACTAAATGAACCAACAAAGAGAAGGCAGTGGTAGAATGGATAAAAAAACATGATCCGTCTACTTGCTGCCTACAAGAGACACACCTTAGACTTAAAGATAGAAACAAACTAAAACTCAAAGGATGGAAAAAAATATATCAAGCAAACAACAATCAAAAAAGAGCAGGAGTGGCTATACAAATTTCTGACAAAACAGACATCAAAGTTAAATCTACCATAAAGGATAAGAAAGGACACTATATAATGATTAAAGGGACAATATACCAGGAGGATATTACCATACTAAATACTTATGCACCCAACAACAGGGCTTCAAGATACTTAAAACAAACTCTAACAGCATTGAAAAGGAGATAGACATCTCCACAATAATAATAGGAGACTTCAACACACCACTTTCAGTGAAGGACAGAACATCTAGAAAGAAGCTCAATAAAGACAGAGAAGAGCTAAATGCCAAAATCTACCAACTTGACCCCATAGACATTGTCATGGATTGAATTATATTCCCCCAAAAACATATCAGCTAGGTTAGGCCATTGTGGTTGCCCTCCATTTTGTAATTTTTCTATGTGTTATAAATCATAATCTTTGCCTGTAGTTAAAAGGACTAGGGTGGGATTGTAACACCACCTTTACCCAGGTCGCCTCCCTGATCCAAGGTAAAAGGAGTTTCCCTCAGGTGTGGCCTACACTGCCCTTTATCTCTAAAGAGACAAAAGGAAAGGGAAGCAAGCAGAAAGTTGGGGACCTCATACCACCAAGCAAGCAACACCAGGAGAAGAGCGCATCCTTTGTACCCAGAGTCCTTGCGACTGAGAAGCTCCTCGACCAGGGGAAGACTGAGGACAAGGAACTTCTTCCAGAGACGACAGAAAGAGAATGCCTTCCCCTGGAGCTGATGCCCTGAATTTGGACTTGCAACCTACTAGACTGTGAGAAAATAAATTTCTCTTTGTTAAACTCACCCACTTGGGGTATTTCTGTTAAGGCAGCACTAGATAACCAAGACAGATATATACAGAACACTCCACCCAACAGCATCCAAGTATATTTTCTTTTCCAACGGACATGGAACATTCTTTAGAATAGACAACATATTAGGCCATAAAGCAAGCCTTAACAGAATCCAAAACATCAAGATATTACAAAGCATCTTCTCTGGCCATAAAGCCATAACACTAAAAGTCAATTAACAGAAAAATCAAGGAAAAGAAATCAAACACATGGAAACTGAACAACACTTTGCTCAAAAACAATTGGATTATAGAACAAATTAAGGACAGAATAAAGAAATTCATAGGATTCAATGAGAATGAAAACATTTCCTATCAGAACCTTTGGAACACAGCAAAAGCAGTGTTCAGAGGTAAATTTATACCAATAAATGTACACATACAAAAAGAAGAAAGGGCCAAAATCAAAGGACTATCCCTACAACTTGAACAAATAGAAAGACAGCAGCAAAAGAAACGCTCAGGCACCATAAGAAAACAAATAATAAAACTTAGAGCAGAATTAAATGAAGTAGAGAACAGGAAAACAATTGAAATAATTAAAAAGACCAAAAGGTTTTTCTTTGGAATATTAACAAAACTGATAAACCATTGGCCAGACTGACAAAAGGAAAACAGAAGATGAAGCAA
Source organism: Elephas maximus indicus (assembly GCF_024166365.1). Lineage (NCBI taxonomy): Eukaryota > Metazoa > Chordata > Mammalia > Proboscidea > Elephantidae > Elephas > Elephas maximus. The sequence continues at coordinate 88,854,252 of NC_064846.1, forward strand.
ATAACCCAAATAAGGAATGAGATGCGTGATACCAGGACAGATCCAACTGAAATTAAAAGAATCATAACAGAATACTATGTAAAATAGTACTCTAACAAATTTGAAAACCTAGATGAAATGGACAAATTTCTAGAAACTCACTACCTACGTAAACTAACACAAAGAGAGGTAGAACAAATAAATAAACCCATAACAAAAGAAGAGATTGAAAAAGTAATTGAAAAACCTCCAACAAAGAAAAGCCCTGGCCCTGATGGCTTCACTGGAGAATTCTACCAAACTTTCAGAGAAGAGTTAACACCACTACTATAAAAGGTGTTTCAGAGCATAGAAAAAGACGGAATACTCCCAAACTCATTCTATTAAGCCAGCATAACCCTGATACCAAACCAGTTAAAGACACCACAAAAAAAGATAATTACAGGCCAATATCCCACATGAACTTAGATGCAAAAATCCTCAACAAAATTCTAGCCAACAGAATTCAACAACATATCAAAAAAATAATTCACCATGACCAAGTGGGATTCATACCAGTTATGCAGGGATGGTTCAACACTAGAAAAACAATCAACGTAATCCATCACACAAATAAAACAAAAGACAAGAGCCACATGATCTTATCAATTGATGCAGAAAAGGCATTTGACAAAGTCCGACATCCATTCATGATAAAAAAAAAAAAAAACTCTCAGCAAAATAGGAATACAAGGAAAATTCCTCAACATAATAAAAGGCATTTATACAAAGCCAACAGCCAACGTCATCCTAAACTGGAGAGACTGAAGGCATTCCCCTTGAGAATGCGAAGCAGACAAAGATGCCTTTTATCACCACTCTTATTCAACGTTGTACTGGAGGTCCTAGCAAGAACTAGGATAACGAAATAAAGGGCACCCAAATTGACAAAGAAGAAGTAAAGGTCTCTCTGTAGATGACAGGATCTTATACACAGAAAAACCTAGAGAATTCTCAAGAAAACTACTGAAACTAATAGAAGAGTTTAGCAGAGCATCAAGATACTAGATAAACATACATAATTCAGTTGGATTCCTTCTACCAACAAAGTGAATGTCGAAGAGGAAATCACCAAATCAATACTATTTACGATAGCCCCTAAGAGGATAAAATACTTAGGAATAAATCTAACCAGAGACATAAAAGACGTGTACAAAGAAAACTATAAGACACTGCTGCAAGAAACCAAAAGAGACCTACATAAGTGGAAAAACATACCTTGCTAGTGGATAGGAAGACTCAACATTGTAAAACTGCCTATTCTACCCAATGCTGTCTATAAATACAATGCAATCCCAAGCCAAATACCAATGATATTTTCTAATGAGATGGAGAAAAAAAAAACAATTTCATATGGACAGGAAAGAGGCCCCAGATAATAAATCATTTCTGAAAAAGAAGAATCAAGTGGGAGGCCTCACACTACCTGGTTTTAGAACATATTATACCACCACAGTAGTCAAAACAGCCTGGTACTGGTACAACAACAGATACATAGACCAATGGAACAGAACTGAGAATCCAGACATAAATCCATCCACATATGAGCAGCCAATATTTGACAAAGGCCCAAAGTCTGTTAAAAGGGGAAAAGAGTCTCTTTAACAAATGGTGCTGGCATAACTGGATATCCATCTGCAAAAAAATGAAACAAGACCCATACCTCACACCATGCACAAAAACCAACTCAAAATGGATCAAAGACCTACATATAAAATGATAAAGATCATGTAAGGAAAATTAGGGACAATACTAGGAGCCCGAATACATGGCATAAACTGTACACAAAACATTACTAACAATGTACAAACACCAGAAGAGAAATTAGGTAACGGGGGGTTCCTAAAAGTCAAACACGTGTGCTCATCCAAAGACTTCACCAAAAGAGTAAAAAGATTATCTAAGGAATGGGAAAAAGTTTTTAGCTATGACATTTCCAATCAGTGTCTGATCTCTAAAATCTACATGATACTGCAAAAGCTCAACAACAAAAAGATAAATAACCCAATTTAAAAATGGGCAAAGGATATGAATAGGCACTTTACCAAAGAAGACATTCAGGCTGCTAACAGACTCATGAGGAAATGCTCACTATCATTAGCTATTACAGAAATGCAAATCAAAACTACAATGAGATTCCATCTCACCCCAACAAGGTTGGCATTAATCCAAAAAACACAAAATAATAAATGTTGGAGAGGCTGTGGAGTGATCGGAACACTTCTACACTGCTGGTGGGAACGTAAAATGGTACAACCATTTTGGAAATTGATTTGGCACTTCCTTAAAAAGCTAGAAATAGAACTACCATGTGATCCAGCAATCACACTCCTTGGAATATATCCTAGAGAAATAAGAGCCCTCACACAAATAGATATATGCACACCCATGTTCATTGCAGCATTGTTTAGAACAGCAAAAAGATGGAAGCAACCAAGGTGCCCATCAACGGATGAATGGATAAACAATTTATGGTATATTCACACAATGGAATAGTATGCATCGATAAAGAGCAATGATGAATCCATGAAACATTTCATAACATGGAGGAATCTGGAAGGCATTATACTGAGTGAAATTAGTCAGTTGCAAAAGGACAAATATTGTATGAGACCACTATTATTGTATGAGACCACTATTATAAGAACTCTAGATAAAGTTTAAACAGAGAAGAAAATATTCTTTGATGGTTATCAGGGTGGGGAGGGAAGGAGAGGAATATTTACTAACTAGATATTAGACAAAAATTTTTTTAGGTGAAAGGAAGGCAAAACATAACACAGGCATAGTCAGTACAACTGGACTAAACCAAAAGCAAAGAAGTTTTCTGAGTGCAACCAAACTCTTCCAAGGCCAGAGTAGCAGGTATGGGGGTCTGCGGACCATGGTTCCAGGGAACATCTAGTTCAATTGGCATTACAAAATGTATTAAGAAAATGTTCCGTGTCCCATTTAGATGAGAGGCATCTGGGATCTTAAACGGTAGCAAGCGGCTATCTAAGATGCATCAATTGGTCTCAACCCACCTGGAGCAAAGGATAATGAAGAATACCAAAGACAAAGGTAAATATGAGCCCAAGAGACAGAAAGGGCTACATAAACCAGACTCCATCAGCCCGAGACCGGAAGAACTAGATGGTGCCTGGCTACCACCCATCACTGCCCTGACAGGGAACACAACAGAGAATCCTTGATGGAGCAGGAGAACAGTGGGATGCAGATCTCAAATTCTCATAAAAAGTCCAGACTTAATGGTCTAACTGAGACTGGAGGGACCCTGATGATCATGGTCCTCAGACCCTTTGATAGCCCACGATTGGAACCATTCCCAAAACTAACTCTACAGATAGGGATTGGCCTGGTCTATAAGATTTTTTTTATATATATATATATAAGATAGGCAATGATGCTGGTGAGGAGTGAACTTCATGGCTCAAGTAGACACATGAGACTATGTGGCGACTCCTGTCTGGTGGAAAGATGAGAAGGAAGAGGGATACAGGAGCTGGTTGAATGGACACGGGGAATACAGGGTGGAGAGGAGGAATGTGCTGTCTCATTAAGATGAGAGCAGCTAGGAGTACACAGCAAGAGGTGTATAACTTTTTGTATGAGAGACTGACTTGATTTGTAAACTTTCACCTAAAGCACAATAAATAAATTTTAAAAAATGCGTTCCTTGTGTGTTAGACTTACAGTCTTGGATGAGAGTAACAATACCAGCTAAGAATATAGGCTTTGGTAACACGCAGAACTGGGATAAAAGCAGACTCTGCTACTTATTAGCTCTATGATTATTTTAAACTTCTTCAGCTTGTTGAACCTCTGTATAACATCTGTATAACATCTGTATAACATCTGTATAATGGGGTTAATTATAGAACCTTCCTCATAGTGTTGTTGTGAATAATGTATGTGAAGTCCTTAGTAAAGTAGCTGTCATTTAGTAATAGCAGCACCCTTATCCATATTACCATTATTAATGTGTACTCTTAGTTCTGACTCAGCATAAATTTGGAATTCCAGCCTAAGGACTTTAGAGGTGATTGAGTCTGACATACTCATTTTACAAACAGGGGAACTAAGACGCAGAGAGAGTATAGGACTTACCTAAAGTCACAGTGAGTAGGTGTCTTAGGCTGGGTTCTCTAGAGAAGCAAAACCAATAAAGTGTATAAATATATTGAGAGATTTATATCAAGGAAATAGCTCAAGTGGTTGTAGAGGCTAGAGGCTTCTCCTGATCCATGTAGCCACAAGGGCTGGGGAAACTAAGATCATCAAGTCAGACAGCAAGGCTCTGGCTCACAGGTTGCGAAGAACAATGAATCCCAAGATTGGCTGGCAAAATGGTAGGTAAGCAGCTAGCTCAATTCCCAAGAACCAGAGGTCAGACAAAGAGGAGCCAGCTGCAGGATCCAGTGAGAACAAAAGCCCATGAGCCTTGCCAGAAAGTCCACCTATAATGGATGCAGGCCACACCCCCAAGGAAACTCCTTTTCAAATGATTGGCTACTCCCAGCAGATCTCACCATTTAGGTGACCACATTATATCAGATCTCACCATGGAGGTGATCTCATCATTATATGACTACCAAACTACATCTTAACTGCAAAACCACTGAGATTCATGGCCCAGCCAGGTTGACACGAAATCTCAGTGATCACAGTAGGAGAGCTGATTATGAAACCTAAGTTTCATGCAGAGTTGGCATTCAGAGCCTTCCCTTGGAGCATGTTTTGCTGAAAGGAAGGCAGGAGAGAGAGAAAAGAGAAAGAACCTCACCTATGAGCTTGGGGCAAGAGGAAGACTTGCTGAGAGATGAAGCATGGGTAAAGAGGAGGCTGAGGCCATATCATAATCAGCTTTGATAATAGGAAGTTGCCTAGGCCTGAGTGTTCATTAGACATTTGGAGTAATGTGACTTGGACCAGAGCACAAACACCCAAAAGTAGACAAACATCACAGATTCGGGACAACAGCAAATCAGAAATATAATGTTAAAAATACTTAGAACTTTCTTACACACATTGACAAATTTAGCACTTTTTAAAATTTTATTGTGCTTTAGGTGAAAGATTACATTGCAAATTAGTTTCTCATTCAAAAATGTTTGCACAAATTGTTTTGTGACATTGGTTGCAATCCCTGCAATGTGTCAGCACTCTCCCCCTTTCCCTTGAAACCCCGGGTTCCCCAAGTCTATTCCTCCAGTTTTCCGGTCCCTTCCTGCCTTCTTGTCTTTGCTGTTGGGCAGGTGTTCCCATTTGGCCTCATATACTTGATTGAACTAGGAAGCACATTCTTCACATGTGCTTTGTTTGTTTTATAGGCCTGTCTGATATTTGGCTGAAAGGTGGACTTCAGGAGTGGCTTCAGTTCTGAGTTATCAAGGTGTCCAGGGGCCATAGTCTTGGGGGTTCCTCCAGTCTGTCAGACCAGTGAGTCTGGTCTTTTTTAGTGAATGTGAAGTTCGTTCTACATTTTCCATCCTCTATCGTGGTCCCTGTCAGAACCATCAGTGGTGGTAGCTGGGCACCATCTAGTTCTTCTGAGCTCAGGCTGGTAGAGACTGTGGTTCATGTGATACATTAGTCCTTTGGAATAAATTTCACTTGTGTCTTTGGTTTTCTTCGTTCTCCTTTGCTTCAGATGAGATGGGACCAACAAACGTATCTTAGATGGCCGCTTGCTAGCTTTTAAAACCCCAGACGCTACTCACCAAAGGAGAACTTAGAACATTTTCTTTATAAACTGTTATACCAATTGACCTAGATGTACCCCCAGACCATGAACCCCAGCCCTCAGGCCCAGTAATTCGGTCCCTCAAGGTGTTCGGATGTGTATGGGAAGCTGCTTTGACTTTGCCTAGGTCAAGTTTGTGCTGGCTTCCCCTAATATTGTGTGTTGTCTTTCCCTTCACCAAAGTTAACACTTGTCTGCTATCGAGTTAGTGATTTCCTCTCCCTGCTCCTCCCCTCCTTTCATAACCATCAAAGATGGTTTCTGTGTAAACCTTTTCTCAGTTTTTTATAATAGTTGTCTCATACAATATTTTTCCTTTTGTGAATAACTTATTTGACTCATCATAATACTTTTGCGAATAACTTATTTTACTCAGCATAATGCCCTCAGATTCATCCATTTTGTGAGATGTTTCTCAGATTCATCATTGTTCTTTATCGTTGCCTATTATTATTCCATAGGAAACCCTGGTGGAGTAGTGGTTAAGTGCTACGGCTGCTAACCAAGGGGTCGGCAGTTCAAATCCACCAGGTGCTCCTTGGAAACTCTATGGGGCAGTTCTACTCCGTCCTACAGGGTCGCTATGAGTCAGAATCGACTCGACAGCACTGGGTGTTCAGTTATTATTCCATTGTGTGTATGTACCCTAGTTTGTTTATCCATTCATCTGTTGATGGGCACTTAGGTTGTTTCCATCTTTTTGCTATTGTGAATAATGCTGCAGTGAACATGGTTGTGCATATGTCTATTCATGCGATGGCACTTATTTCTCTAGGATATATTCCTAGCAGTGGGATTTTTTGATCCTATGGTATTTCTATTTCTAGCTTTTTAAGGCTGAGCCATACCACTTTCCATGGTGATTGTATCATTTTACATTCCCTCCAGCCATGCATAAGAGCTCCAATCTCCCCCAACCTATTTAACACTTGCTATTTTCTGTTTGTTTTAATTGGTGCCAGTAATGTCGGTGTGAGATGGTATCTTATTGTAGTAATGATTTGTATTTCTCTCATGCCTAATGATTCCGAGCATTACCTCATATGTCTGTTAGTTCCGTGAATGTCTTCTTTGGTGAACTGTCTGTACATAACCTTTGCTCATTTTTTAACTGGATTATTTGACTTTTTGTTGTTCCGGTGTTGAACTATTCTATAGATTTTAGAGATTATGCCTTTGTTGAATATGCCATAGCCAATTTTTTTTCCCAGTTTGTTCTCTTTTTACTCTTTTGGTGAAGTCTTTTGATAAGCATATAAAAACAAAGTTGCTATCAAGTCAGTTCTGACTAGTAGTGACCCTATAGGACAGAGTAGAACTCCCCCATAGGGCTTCTAAGGAGCAGCTGGTGGTTTTCAACTGCCAACCTTTTGGGTAGCAGCTGAGCTCTTAACCATTGCAACACCAGGGCTCCACAAGTGTTTAATTTTTAGGAGTTCCCAGTTATTTAGTTTATCTTCTAGTGTTTGTGCATTGTTAGTTATGGTTTGTATTCTATTTATGCCACGTATTAGAACTCCTAGCTTTGTCCCTATTTTTTCTTTCATGATATTTATTGTTTTAGGATTTATATTCAGGTCTTTGATTCATTTGGAGTTGGTATTTGTGTATGGTATGAGGTATGGGTCCTGTTTCATTTTTTACAGATAAATATCCAGCTTTGCCAGCACCGTTTCTTAAAAATACTCCCTTTTCCCTACTTAATGGACTTTGGTCCTTTGTCAAATATCAGCTGACCGTAGGATTTATGTCTGGGTTCTAGATTCTGTTCCATTTTTCTATTTGTCTGTTGTTTTACCAGTACTAGGCTTTTTTGACTACTGTGGTTTTATAGTGAGTTCTGAGATCAGGTAAGATGAGATCTCCTGCTAGTTCTTTTTCTTCAATAATGCTTTTCTTATCCAGGGCCTCTTTCCTTTCCAGATAAAGTTGATTAGTTTTTTACATCTGGTTAAAGAACTTGGTTGGTATTTGCATTGGGATTGCATTATATCTGTAGATCCGTTTGGGTAGAACTGACATTTTCAATATGTTGCGTCTTTCTATCCATGAGCGTGGTATATTTTTCTATTATGTAGGCCTCTTTTTGTTTCTTGCAATACTGCTTTCCAGCTTTCTCCACACAGGTCTTTTACGTCCCTGGTTAGATTTATTACTGAGTATTTTATCATCTTTTTAGGAGCTATTTTTTTTTATTATAAATAGTACTGTTTTCCTAATTTCCTTTTTGAAGTTCTTTTTGTTGGCATAAAGGAATCCAACTGATTTTTGTTTCTCAATCTTGTATCCTGTTACTCTGTTGAATCTGTTACTTCCAGTAGGTTTCTTGTGGAATCTTTGGAGTTGTCTATGTATAGGATCATATCATCTGTGCATAGGAATAGTTTTACTTCTTCCTGTTAAATTTACATGCTTTTTTTTTCTTTTCTTGCCTCATTGCTCTGCCTAGGACTTCCAACACAACGTTAAATAGAGGTGGTGCTAAAGGGCAGCTTCATTTTTTTTCCATTCTCAGGGGGAATATTTTCAGCCTCTCTCCATTAAGAATGGTGTTGGTTGCTGATTTGCCATAAGAAGAATAGGTGCCCTTTATTATCTTGAGAAATTTCCCTTCTATTACTATTTTACTGAGTTTTTATCCGCAATGGGCTTTGGACTTTATCGAATGCCCTTTCTGTATAGATTGAGATGATCATGTGATTCTTTTGTTCTATTTATGTGGTAGATTACACAGATTGGTTTTCTAATGTTGAACCATCCCTGTGTACCTGGTACGAATCAAACTCGGTCATAGCGTATTTTTTTTATATGATGCTGAATGCCATTAGATAGAATTTTGTTCAGAATTTCTGCAACTGTATTCATGAGCCTCCACACAGCTGTCAGTTTGTCATACTGTGGGGGCTTATGTGCTGCTGTGATGCTGGAAGCTATGCCACCAGTATTCAAATACCAGCAGGGTCACCCATGGCAGACAGGTTTTGGCTGAGCTTCCAGACTAAGACAGACTAGGAAGAAGGACCTGGTGGTCTACTTCTGAAAACAACTAGGCAGTGAAAACCTTATGAATAGCAGCTGAACATTGTCTGATGTAGTTCCAGAAGATGAGCTTCTCAGGTTGGAAGGCACTCAAAAGACGATTGGGAAAGAGCTGCCTCCTCAAAGCAGAGTCAACTATAATAACTTGAATGGAGTCAAGCTTTCAGGACCTTCATTTGATGATTTGGCATGACTCACAATGAAAAGAAATAGTTGCAAAACATCCATTAATTATCAGAATGTGGAATGTACAAAGTGTGAATCTAGGAAAATTGAAAATTGTGAAAAATGAAATGGAATGCATAAACTTCGATATCCTAGGCATTAGTGACCTGAAGTGAACTGGTATTAGCAATTTTGAATCAGACAATTTTATGTTTTCCTCCGCAGGGAATGACAACCTGAAGAGAAATGGCATTGCTTTCATCGTCAAAAATAACATTTCAAGATCAATCTTGAAGTACAAAGCTGTCAGTGATAAGAAAATATCCATATGCCTACAAGGAAGACTAGGTAATATGACTATTATTCAAATTTACACACCCATCACTAAGACCAAAGCTGAAGAAATTGAAGATTTTTTTTTATTATGATATTTTTTTTTTTTAATTTTTATTAAGCTTCAAGTGAACATTTACCATTCCAATCAGTCTGTCACATGTAGGTTTACATACATCTTACTCCCTTCTCCCACTTGCTCTCCCCCTATTGAGTCAGCCCTTACAGTCTCTTGTTTCGTGCCAATTTTACCTTCTTCCCTCTCTCTCTATCTTCCCATCCCCCCTCCAGTCAAGAGTTGCCAACACACTCTCCTGTGTCCACCTGATTTAATTAGCTCACTCTTCATCAGTATCTCTCTCCCCCCCACTGACCAGTCCTTTTCATGCCTGATGATTTGTCTTCGGGGATGGTTCCTGTCCTGTGCCATCAGAAGTTCTGGGGAGCATTGTCTCTGGGATTCCTCTAGTCGCAATCATACCATTAGGTGTGGTCTTTTAATGAGAATTTGGGGTCTGTATCCCATTGGTCTCCTGCTCCCTCAGGAGTTGTCTGTTGTGTTCCCTGACAGGGCAGACATCGATTGTGGCCGGGCACCAACTAGTTCTTCTGGTCTCAGGATATTGTAGGTCTCTGGTTCAAGTGGCCCTTTCTGTCTCTTGGGTTCTTAGTTGTCGTGTGACCTTGGTGTTCTTCCTTTGCCTTTGCTCCCGGTGGGTTGAGACCAATTAATGTATTTTAGATGGCTGCTTGTTGGCATTTAGGACCCCAGGTGCCACAATTCAAAGTGGGATGCAGAGTGTTTTCATAATAGAATTGTTTTGCCCATTGATTTAGAAGTCCTCTCAAACCAAGTTCCCCAGACCCCAGCCCCTGCTTCGCTATCCTTTGAAGCTTTCATTTTATCTCAGAAACCTCTTTACTTTTAATCCTGTCCAATTAGGCTGACCTTCCATGTTTTGAGTGTTGTCTTTCCCTTCATCCAAAGCAGTTCCCATCTACAGATTGATCAATAAAAAGCCCTCTCCCTCCCTCCCTCCCTCCCTCCCCCCTTTGTAACCACAAAAGTATGTGTTCTTTTCCGTTTTTTCTATTTCTCAAGATCTTATAATAGTGGTCTTATACAATATTTGTCCTTTTGCAACTGACTCATTTCGCTCAGCATAATGCCTTCCAGATTCCTCCATGTTATGAAGTGTTTCAGAGATTCGTCACTGTTCTTTATCGATGCGTAGTATTCCATTGTGTGAATATACCACAATTTATTTACCCATTCGTCCGTTGATGGACATCTTGTTTGCTTCCAGCTTTTTGCTATTGTAAACAGAGCTGCAATAAACATGGGTGTGCATATATCTGTTTGTGTGACGGGTCTTGTATTTTTAGGGTATATTCCAAGGAGTGGGATTTCTGGGTTGTATGGTAGTTCTATTTCTAACTGTTTAAGATAACGCCAGATGGATTTCCAAAGTGGTTGTACCATTTTACAACCCCACCAGCAGTGTATGAGAGTTCCAGTCTCTCCGCAGCCTCTCCAACATTTATTATTTTGTGTTTTTTGAATTAATGCCAGTCTAGTTGGTGTCAGATGGAATCTCATCGTAGTTTTAATTTGCATTTCTCTAATGACTAATGATCGAGAGCATTTTCTCATGTATCTGTTGGCTGCCTGAATATCTTCCTTAGTGAAATGTGTGTTCATATCCTTTGCCCACTTCTTGATTGGGTTGTTTGTCTTTTTGTGGTTGAGTTTTGACAGAATCATGTAGATTTTAGAGATCAGGCGCTGGTCTGAGATGTCATAGCTGAATATTCTTTCCCAGTCTGTAGGTGGTCTTTTTACTCTTTTGGTGAAGTCTTTAGATGTGCATAGGTGTTTGATTTTTAGGAGCTCCCAGTTATCTGGTTTCTCTTCATCATTTTTGGCAATGTTTTGTATTCTGTTTATGCCCTGTATTAGGGCTCCTAGGGTAGATCCTATTTTTTCTTCCATGATTTTTATCGTTTTAGTCTTTATGTTTAGGTCTTTGATCCACTTGGAGTTAGTTTTTGTGCATGGTGTGAGGTATGGGTCCTGTTTCATTCTTTTGCAAATGGATATCCAGGTATGCCAGCACCATTTGTTAAAAAGACTATTATTTCCCCAATTGACTGACACTGGTCCTTTGTCAAATATCAGCTGCTCATAAATGGATGGATTTATATCTGGATTCTCAATTCTGTTCCATTGGTCTATGTGCCTGTTGTTGTACCAGTACCAGGCTGTTTTGACTACTGTAGCTATATAATAGGTTCTGAAATCAGGTAGAGTGAGGCCTCCCACTTTCTTCTTCTTTTTCAGTAATGTTTTGCTTATCCGGGGGTTCTTTCCTTTCCATATGAAATTAGTGATTTGTTTCTCTATTCCCTTAAAGTATGACATTGGTATTTGGATTGGAAGTGCGTTGTATGTATAAATGGCTTTTGGTAGAATAGACATTTTTACTATGTTAAGTCTTCCTATCCATGAGCAGGGTATGTTTTTCCATTTAAGTGTGTCCTTTTGAATTTCTTGTAGCAGAGTTTTATAGTTTTCTTTGTATAGGTCTTTTACATCCTTGGTAAGATTTATTCCTAAGTATTTTATCTTCTTGGGGGCTACTGTGAATGATATTGATTTGGTTATTTCCTCTTCGGTGTTCTTTTTGTTGATGTAGAGGAATCCAAGTGATTTTTGTATGTTTATTTTATATCCTGTGACTCTTCCAAACTCTTCTATTAGTTTCAGTAGTTTTCTGGAGGATTTCTTAGGGTTTTCCATGTATACGATCATGTCATCTGCAAATAGTGATAGCTTTACTTCCTCCTTACCAATCTGGATACCCTTTATTTCTTTGTCTAGCCTAATTGCTCTGGCTAGGACTTCAAGTACGATGTTGAATAAGAGTGGTGATAAAGGGCATCCTTGTCTGGTTCCCGTTCTCAAGGGAAATGCTTTCAGGTTCTCTCCATTTAGAGTGATATTGGCCGTCGGCTTTGCATATATGCCCTTTATTATGTTGAGGAATTTTCCTTCAATTCCTATTTTGGTGAGAGTTTTTATCATAAATGGGTGTTGGACTTTGTCAAATGCCTTTTCTGCATCAATTGATAAGATCATGTGGTTTTTGTCTTTTGTTTTATTTATGTGATGGATTACATTAATGGTTTTTCTGATATTAAACCAGCCTTGCATACCTGGTATAAATCCCACTTGATCAGGGTGAATTATTTTTTTGATGTGTTGTTGGATTCTATTGGCTAGAATTTTATTAAGGATTTTTGCATCTATGTTCATGAGGGATATAGGTCTAAAATTTTCTTTTTTTGTAATGTCTTTACCTGGTTTTGGTATCAGGGAGATGGTAGCTTCATAGAATGAGTTGGGTAGTATTCCGTCTTTTTCTATACTTTGAAATACCTTCAATAGTAATGGTGTTAAGTCTTCCCTGAAGGTTTGGTAGAACTCTGCAGTGAAGCCATCTGGGCCAGGACTTTTTTTTGTTGGGAGTTTTTTGATTACCGTTTCAATCTCTTTTTTTGTTATGGGTCTATTTAGTTGTTCTACTTCTGAATGTGTTAGTTTAGGTAAGTAGTATTGTTCCAAGAATTTATCCATTTCTTCTAGGTTTTCAAATTTGTTAGAGTACAATTTTATGTAGTAATCTGATATGATTCTTTTGATTTCATTTGGTTCTGTTGTGATGTGGTCCTTCTCGTTTCTTATTCGGGTTATTTGTTTCCTTTACCTGTTTTTCTTTAGTCAGTCTAGCCAATGGTTTATCAATTTTGTTAATTTTTTCAAAGAACCAGCTTTTGGCTTTGTTAATTCTTTCAATTGTTTTTCTGTTCTCTAATTCATTTAGTTCAGCTCTAATTTTTATTATTTGTTTTCTTCGGGTGCCTGATGGATTCTTTTGTTGCTCACTTTCTATTTGCTCAAGTTGTCGGGACAGTTCTCTGATTTTGGCTCTTTCTTCTTTTTGTATGTGTGCATTTATCGATATAAATTGGCCTCTGAGCACTGCTTTTGCTGTGTCCCAGAGGTTTTGATAGGAAGTATTTTCATTCTCGTTGCTTTCTAAGAATTTCCTTATTCCCTCCTTGATGTCTTCTATAACCCAGTCTTTTTTCAGGAGGGTATTGTTCATTTTCCAAGTATTTGATTTCTTTTCCCTAGTTTTTCTGTTATTGATTTCTAGCTTCATTGCCTTGTGGTCTGAGAAGATGCTTTGTAATATTTCGATGTTTTGGATTCTGGAAAGATTTGTTTTATGCCCTAATATGTGGTCTATTCTAGAGAATGTTCCATGTGCACTAGAAAAAAAAGTATATTTTGCAGCAGTTGGGTGGAGAGTTCTGTATAAGTCAATGAGGTCAAGTTGGTTGATTGTTGTAAGTAGGTCTTCTGTGTCTCTATTGAGCTTCTTACTGGATGTCCTGTCCTTCTCCGAAAGTGGTGTGTTGAAGTCTCCTACTATATATGTGGAGGTGTCTATCTCACTTTTCAATTCTGTTAAAATTTGATTTATGTATCTTGCAGCCCTGTCATTAGGTGCATAAATATTTAATATGGTTATGTCTTCCTGATCAATTGTCCCTTTTATCATTATATAGTGTCCTTCTTTATCCTTTGTGGTGGATTTAAGTCTAAAGTCTATTTTGTCAGAAATTAATATTGCTACTCCTCTTCTTTTTTGCTTATTGTTTGCTTGATATATTTTTTTCCATCCTTTGAGTTTTAGTTTGTTTGTGTCTCTAAGTCTAAGGTGTGTCTCTTGTAGGCAGCATATAGATGGATCGTGTTTTTTTATCCAGTCCGTGACCCTCTGTCTCTTTATTGGTGCATTTAGTCCATTTACATTCAGCGTAATTATAGATAAGTAAGTTTTTAGTGCTGTCATTTTGATGCCTTTTCATGTGTGTTGTTGGCCATTTCATTTTTCCACATGCTTTTTTGTGCTGAGACGTTTTTCTTAGTAGCTTGTGAGATCCTCATTTTCATAATGTTTAACTTTGTGTTTATTGAGTCGTTACGTTTTTCTTGAGTTATGGAATTGATATTCCTTTTTGTGGTTACCTTTTTATTTACCCCTATTATTCTAAGTAAAAACCTAACTTGTATCCTTCTATTTCGCCTTGTATCACTCTCCATCTGGCAGTTCAATGCCTCCTGTATTTAGTCCCTCTTTTTGATTATTTTGACCGTTTATCTATTGATTTCCATGATTTGCTGTTGTGTGTATTATTTTGTTTATTTATTTATTTTTTAGAATTAGTCTTGATTTGTTTGTTTTTGTGCTTTCCCTGTTTGAGTTGCGTTGATATCAGGACGTTCTGTTTTGTGACCTTGTATTGTGCTGGTAGCTGATATTATTGGTCATCCGGCCAAACAATCTCCTTTAGCATTTCTTGCAGTCTTGGTTTAGTTTTTGCAAATTCTCTAAACTTGTGTTTATCTGTAAATATCTTAATTTCTCCTTCATATTTCAGAGAGAGTTTTGCTGGATATATGATCCTTGGTTGGCAGTTTTTCTCGTTTAGTGCTCTGTATATGTCGTCCCATTCCCTTCTTGCCTGCATGGTTTCTGCTGAGTAGTCTGAACTTATTCTTATTGATTCTCCCTTGAAGGAAACCTTTCTTTTCTCCCTGGCTGCTTTTAAAATTTTCTGTTTGTCTTTGGTTTTGGCAAGTTTGATGATGATATGTCTTGGTGTTTTTCTTTTTGGATCAATCTTAAATGGGGTTCGATGAGCATCTTGGATAGATATCCTTTCTTCTTTCATGATGTCAGGGAAGTTTTGTGTCAGGAGTTCTTCAACTATTTTCTCTGTGTTTTCTGTCCCCCCTCCTTGTTCTGGGACTCCAATTACTCGCAAGTTATCCTTCTTGATAGAGTCCCACATGATTCTTAGGGTTTCTTCATTTTTTTTAATTCTTTTATCTGATTTTTTTTCAGCTATGTTGGTGTTGTTTCCCTGGTCCTCCAGAAGTCCCAGTCTACATTCTAATTGCTCGAGTCTGCTCCTCTGACTTTCTATTGCGTTGTCAAATTCTGTAATTTTATTGTTAATCTTTTGGATTTCTACATGCTGTCTCTCTATGGATTCTTGCAACTTGTTAATTTTTCCACTATGTTCTTGAATAATCTTTTTGAGTTCTTCAACAGTTTTATCAGTGTGTTCCTTGGCTTTTTCTGCATTTATCCTAATTTCATTTGTGATATCTTTAAGCATTCTGTAAATTAGTTTTTTATATTCTGTATCTGATAATTCCAGGATTGTATCTTCATTTGGGAAAGATTTTGATTCTTTTGTTTGGGGGGTTGGAGAAGCTGTCATGGTCTGTTTCTTTATGTGGTTTGATATGGACTGCTGTCTCCGAGCCATCACTGGGAAACTAGATTTTCCAAGTAGTCAGCTAAAAAAAAATGCAGTCAGATCCCTATCTGAATTCTCTCTCTGGCTCCCGGTATTCGGATGTTAATGGGGTCGCCTGGGGAGGGTGGGGGAGGGATCTGAGAGCTAGGAGTGTAGCACCACAGAATATAGAGCTGAACAACACGTTCACGCTCCACCCCCGTTCGCCAAAATCCGGGCTGGACGGGTCCCTGGCTAGGACACTGCTTTCCTTGTTCGGAAACCAGTCAATTCCTCCTGGGGACTTCCTCCGGTGCGCGGCACCGCTCGTGGGCACTGGGTGGGCGTTTCCCGCACGAACGGGTGGGCCCGCCCCCAGGGTCTATTCAGGCGATTATAATTAGGTCCCGTGGTCACGCCCCGCCTGTGCGCGCGCCCAAATCCCAGCGGGATGACTTCCGGGTTAAGACGCTGCTTTCCCTGTACGGGAACCAGTCACTTCCTCCCCGAGACTTCTCCTTCCAGAGCGCCACACCTCTCGCGCGAACTGGTTTGGGGTCACCTGCACGGCCAGGTGGGCCCGCCCCCTGGGTCAATTCAGGGCAATAAAAATGGACTCCGTGCTCACGCCCCGCTCGTGCGCGTGCCCAAGCCCCGGCAGGACGGCACCCCGTCTGGGACGCTACTTTCTGCGCTTCGGGACCAATCAGTTCCTCCGCACGGCCCGGTGGGCCCGCCCCCTGGGTCAATTCAGGGCAATAAAAATGGACTCCGCGCTCACGCCCCGTTCGTGCGCGCGCCCAAGCCCCGGCAGGACGGCACCGCGTCTGGGACGCTACTTTCTGTGCTTTCGGACCAATCAGTTCCTCCCGGGGACTTCTCCTTCCGGTGTGCCACACCTCTCGCGCAAACTGGGAGGGCGTCACTCGCACGACCAGGTGGTCCCGCCCCCTGGGTCAATTCAGGGTAATAAAAATGGACCCCGCGCTCATCCCCCGCCGCGCGCGCGCGCGCGCGCGTGCCCAGATCCCAGCGGAATGGCTGCCCGTCTGGGATGCTGCTTTCCCTGTTTTGAGACCAGACACTTCCGGGGATTTCTCCCTCTGGTGTGCCGTGCCACACGCGCGGACTGGGTGTGCGTCCTCCCGCACGAATGTGTGGGCCCCGCCCTGGGGTCACTTTAGGGAAATATAGTTGACCCCCCACCCGCTCGCGCCCCGTCGGCTTCTCGCCTAACTCCCGGCGGGATGGCACCCCAGCTGGGACGCTGTTCTCCCCCCTCCCAGATCAGTCACTGCCTCGCGGGTGCTTCTCCCTCTGGCTGCGCCCCTACGCCGCCCGCGCCAACCTGCTAGGCTTCCTCCCGGGATGGGTTCGGGGGGGAAGGGGTGGGCCCCCTTTCTGTGCCGTCTGCCCCGCTGGGCTCTGCCCCTGATCGAGCTCCGAAGGTCACCTGCCTGGTGCGCTGGCTCCTAGTTCTGAAAACAGTCGCTGTCTGCCCGTATTTGTTCGTTTTCCGTCTCTAAGTCTGTGCTTGTTGTTCAGAGTTCGTAGATTGTTATGTATGTGATCGATTCCCTTGTTTTTCCGAGTCTTTGTTGCAAGAGGGATCCGCAGTAGCGTCCACCTAGTCCGCCATCTTGGCCCCCGCCTCCCAGAAATTGAAGATTTTTACCAACTTGTGCAGTCTGAAATTGATCAAACATACAATCAAGATGCATTGATAATTACCAGTGATTGGAATGCAAAAGTTGGAAACAAAGAAGAGTCAGTAGTTGGAAAATATGGCCTTGGTGATAGAAACAATGCCAGAGATCAAAAGATAGAATTTTGCAAGACCAAAAACTTATTCATTGCAAATACCTTTTTGCAACAACATAAACTTTGACTATAAACATGGACTTCACCAAATGGAATAGACAAGAATCAAATTGACTATATCTGTGGAAAGAGATGATGTAAAATCTTAATATCATCAGTCAGAACCAGGCCAGGGGCTGACTGGGGAACAGAACATCAATTGCTCATATGCAACTTCAAGTTGAAGCTGAAGGAAATTAGAACAAGCTCATGAAAACCAAAGTACACCATGAGTATATCCCACCTGAATTTAGAGACATCTCAAGAATAGATGTGAAGCTTTCAACACTAGTGACCAAAGACCAGAGGAGTTGTGGAATGACATCAAGGACTTCATACATGAAGAAAGCAAGAGGTCATTAAAAAGAAAGAAAAGACCAAAATAGATGTCAGAAGAGACTCTGAAACTTGCTCTTAAACATCCAGTAGCTAAAGCAAATGGAAGAAATGATGAAGCAAAGAGCTGAACAGAAGATTTCCAAGGGCAGCTTGAGAAGAAAAAGTTAAATATTATGACTTGAGTAAAGGCCTGGAGTTAGAAAACCAAAAGGGAAGAACATGCTCAACATTTCTCAAGCTGAAAGAAATGAAGAAAAAATTCAAGCCTTGAATTGAAATATTGAAGGATCATAGGGGGAGAATATTAAATGACCCAAGAAACATTAAAAGAAAATGGAAGGAATACACATACTCACTACATAAAAAAAATTGGTCGATGTTCAGCCATTTCAGGAGGTAGCATATAATCAGGATCTGATGGTAGTGAAGGAAGAGATCCAAGCTACACTGAAGGTACTGGTAAAAATCAAGGCTCCAGGAATTGACAGAATACCAATTGAGATGTTTCAGCTAATGGATGCAGCACTGAAAATGCTCACTCATCTATGCAAGAAGTTTGAAAGACAGCTACCTGGCCAACTGACTGGAAGAGATCCATATTTATGCCAATTCCAAAGAAAGATGATCCAACCAAATGCGGAAATTATCAAACAATATCATTAATATCAAAAGCAATTAAAATTTTGCTGAAGATCATTCCAAAGTGGCTGCAGCAGAACATCGACAAGGAACTGCCAGAAATTCAAGCTGGATTCAGAAGAGGACATAGAACGAGGAATACCATTGCTGATGGCAGATGGATCCTGGCTGAAAGCAGAGGATACCAGAAAGATGTTTACCTGTATTTTATTGACTAAACAAAGGCATTCAACTGTGTGGATCATAACAAATCATGGGTAATATTGCAAAGAATGGAAATTCCAGAACACTTATTGTACTCAAGAGAGACCTGTACATAGATCAAGAGGCAGTCTTTGGAACAGAACAAGGGGATAGTGTGTGGTTAAAGTCAGGAAAGGTGTGTATCAGGGTTGTACCCTTTCACCATACTTATTCAATGGGGATGCTTAGCAAATAATCTGAGAAGCTGGAACACATGAAGAAGAATGGGGCATCAGGAGAGAAGTAAGACTCATTAACAACGCTTTATGCAGATGATACAACCTTGATTGCTGGAAGTGAAGAAGACTTGAAGCACTTACTGATGAAGATCAAAGATCACAGGCTTCAGTAAGGATTACACCTCAACATAAAGAAAACAAAAATCTTACAACTGGTTGGATAAGCAACATCATGATAAATGGTGAAAACATTGAAATTGTCAAGGGTTTCATTTTACTTGGACCTACAATCAACCCCCATGGAAGCAGCAGTCAAGAAATCAAATGATGCATTGCATTGGGGGAAATCTGCTGCAAAAGACCTCTTTAAAGTGTTAAAAAGTGAAGATGTCACCTTGAAGACTAAGGTGAGCCTGACCCAAGCCATGGTGTTTTCAATTTTCAATCATCTCATGTGCATGCAAAAGCTGGACAATGAATAAGGAAGACCAAAGAAGAATGATGCCTTTGAGGTTTGGTGTTGGCCAAAAGTATTGAATATACCACGGGCTGCCAGAAGAACGAACAAATCTGTCTTGGAAGAAATGCAGCCAGAGTACTTCTAAGGAAGCAAGGATTGCAAGACTGTGTCTCATATACTTTTAACATGTCATCAGGAAGGACCAGTCCCTGGAGAATGACATCATGCTTGGTAAAGTAGAGGCTCAGTGAGAAGGAGGAAGACCCTCAATGAGATGGGGTGGACTCAGTGGCTGCAACAATGAGCTCAAACATAACAATGATTGTGAGGATGAGGCAGGACAGCACAGAGTTTTGTTCCATTGTACATACTGCCGCTATGCGTTGTAACCGACTTCATGGCACCTAACAACAACAACCAAAACATATTTATGTGATATGTTGTTCTGTAATTTTCTTTTTTGTGTGGTATCTTCATCTGACTTTGGTATTGGGGTGATCTGGCTTCATAGAATGAATCGGGGAGTATTCCTCTTTTTTCAATGCTCTGAAATAGTTTGAGTAGTACGTCGTGAACTCTTCTCTGAATGTTTGGTTGAATTCTCCAGTGATGCCGTCTGGGACAGGGCTTTTTTGTTGTTGGGAGCTTTTTTTTTTTTTTTTTTTAATCTCTTTAGTCTCTTGTTAGGGGTCTGTTCAGATTTTCTGTTAGTTTAGGTAGGTAGTGTGTTTCTAGAAATTTGTCCATTTCCTCTAGGTCTCAAAATTATTGGAGTAGGATTTTTCATAGTATTCTGTTATGATCTTTTTTATTTCAGTTGGGTCTGTTGTAATGTACCCCATCTCATTTCTTTTTTGGGTTAGTTCCTTCCTCTCCTGTTTTTCTTTTGTCAGTTTGGCCAATGGGTTGTCAATTTTTTTTTATCTTTTCAAAGAACCAACTTTTGTGTTTTTTTTTATTCTTTCTATTGTTTTTCTGTTCTCTGTTCCATTTATCTCTGCTCTTATCTTTGTTATTTCCTTTTTATGGTCCCTGTGTGCTTCCTTTGCACTTCTCTTTCTATTTGTTTGAATTGTTGGGCTAACATTGGGATTTTGTTCTGTTCTTTTTTGATGTGTTTGTTTATTACTATAAATCGAACTCTGAGTACTGACTAGTATGATGTCTTTTCATTCTTATTTGATTTTAGGGCTTTTTATTCCTTTTTTGATTTCTTCTATTATCCAATTGTTTTTAAGCAAGATGTCAATCAGTTTCTATGTATCCGATTTTTTTTTTTTTTTGGTTTTTCCTTGCTCTTCCAGTAATTAATTTCTACTCTTTTGGCATTGTGATTAGAGAGAAGGTGTTGTGTTATTTTGATATTTTGTATTCTATTGAGGGTTGCTTTTCACCCTAATATGAGGTCTATTCTGTAGAATGTTTCGTGTGCATTGGAAAAGAATGTACACTTTGCTGCTGGTGAATGGAGTTTGCTACATATGTCTATCAGGTGAAGTTGGTTGCTTTTGACCTTTAGATCTTTTGTGTCTTTGTTGAGTTTCTTTCTAGGTGTTCTGTCCTTTACTGAGAGTGGTATGTTGAAGTCTCCTACTGTTATTATGAAACTGTACTTTTCTCTTTTCAGTGCTGTTAAGAGTTTGTTTTGTCTATTTTGGAGCCCTGTCATTGGAGTCATAGATATTTATTAAGGCTATATCTTCTTGGTGGATTAGCCCTTTAATCATTATACAATGTTCTTCCTTGTCTTTATGATGGATTTTGCCTCAAAGTCTATTTTATCTGAAATTAATATTGCCACTCCTGCTCTATTTTTGTTACTGTTTGCTTGCTATATTTTTTCCATCATTGGATTTTTAATATATTTATGTCCTTGTGTCTAAGGTGTGTCTCTTGTAGGCAACATATTAATGGGTCATGTTTTTTATACATTCTGCCTCTCTCTGTCTCTTTACAGGTGCATATAATCCATTTGCATTCAGTATGACTATTGATAGGTATGAGTTTATTGCTGCCATACTGTTGTGCTTTTTTTTCTTTTTTTGTTGTGCTGACTTTTATTTGTTCCTTTTACTTTCCTTTGCTGAGCTCCTTTTGTTTGTAGATTTTCTTATCTTTTATTATTATAGATTTTGTTTTTACTGAGTCTTTATGATTTTCTTCTTTATTATTTTGTTGAGTAGGTTTGTTACCTTTCTTTGTGTTTATCTTGAAATTTAACCTTGTCTTCTTAAGTTTCAACCAGTCTTTTATTACTTGATATCACCTTGACTCCCCTTCCAATGGAAAGTTCTATACCTACACTGTTTGTTCCATCTTTTATTGTATTGACTTTGTTGTCATTTGCAGATTGACATCTCTGTTTCCCTGTTTTAACTCTTTTAGCTTTGTTTTATTATTGAGAGTTCTTTACCTAGGTTGTTATCTGGCTGATGCCCTCCTGTGTCTAGACTCCAGTTGTTGTCTGATGTTGTTACTTCTCTAACCAAAGGACTCCCCTTAATATTTCCTGTAAGTTTACTTTTGTTTTTACAAATTCCCTTAATTTATGTTTATGCAGAAATGTTCAAATTTTTCCATCGTATTTGAGAGAGAGTTTTGCAGGATATATTATTCTTGGTTGGCAGTTTTTTCCTTTCAAAGTTTTATATATGTCATCCCATTGCCTTCTTGCCTGCATAGCTTCTGCCGGGTAATCATAGTTTAGTCTTATTGATTCCCCTTTGTGTGCAACTTTTCATTTTTCTTGGGCTGCTCTCAGGATTCTTTCTTTGTCTTTGGTTTTAGCAAATGTAATTACGATGTCATGGTGACTTTCTTTTGGGTTCTATTCTATACAAGGTTTGTTGAGCTTCTTGAATGGCCAGCTTTTCATCTTTTATACTAGTTGAGACATTTTCTGCCAACAAATCTTCAACAATCTCCTCTGTGTTTTCCAAGTCCTGTGCCCCACACCCCCATTCTGGAACTCCAATCATGTGCAAGTTTTTGCTCTTGACTGTGTCCCTCATAATTCTTAGGTTTTCTTCATTTTTCTTTGTTCTTTTCTCTAATTTTCCCCAAAGTGACATCCATGGATTTGTTTTCAATTTCACTGATTTTGTCTTCCATCATTTAAAATTTGCTTCTAAAACCTTTTATTGAGGTGTCCATTTCTCAAATTTTGTTGTTTATCTTTTGAATTTCAAGTTGCTGCTTTTGTATGATTTCTAATTGGTTATTTATTTTGACATTTTGTTCTTGTATTATTTTCCTGAATTCTTCTATTGCTTTGTCTGTTTTCCTTCATTTGGCTATGTTTTTGTTTTTTTGTCTGTGTTTTCCATGATTTTGTCTATTTTTTTGTTGATTTTATCTGCGTTTTTCTTGATCTTTTCCTTAATCTCTTAGAAAGTCCTAAATATTAGTCTTTAGAATTCCATATCTGGTAGTTCCACTGCCTTTTCTTCTACCAGAAGGTTGTCTGGTTCTTTATTTTGGTTAGTTGTTGGAGCCATCTTGTCCTGCTCTTTTACATGTTTTGACATTGTCTGCTGTCTCTGAGACATTAATGTATTATTTTCTTTATTGATTGTATATTGGTTTGTTTCATACTGCTTTTTTGTTTTGTTTTCATACATCAGGGCGGGTGGGCCAGACATGCTTTGCTGTTTGCTTATCTGTTGGCATGATAGATCTCATCACTTTGTCCAGTGAACATAGCAACAGCAGGCAGGGCAAGCCTCCTTTGCTGTACACTGGTTTTTTGAGATGGCGGAGTGTGAGTGAGCAATGTCTGCCTCCTGATGTTGGTCCAGTGGTGTGGGAGCTTTCACAGCTCCTCACCAGATGGGTGGAGGTATCCGACGGGCAGTGCTACTAGCTTGAATCCCACCATTAAGCAGCTTGTCCAGTGGCAGGAGGGGAGGGGTAACATGGGCCTGATGTGGCCGCTGGCCTGAGTGCAGGGGAATCTATTTGCAGAAGTGTGGTGGGGGGGTGGCGAGAAGAGGGGTGGTGTAGGGGGCTATATGTGGTGGGGGGGAAGAAAAGAGAGAGAAAGAAAACAGAAAAAAGGGTAGGTGGAAGGTGTGGGTGGAGTGGACCTGGGGGCCAGTGGAAGGGGTGAAGTGGCATACTGAGCTAGGTGGGAGGTAGAAAGAAAATAAATAAATAAATAAATGGCAGTGTGGTGGGGGCCAATGGGTGGGGGCAGGGTGAACCTGGGGTAGCAGCAGGTTGGTGTGTTGGGGGCTCACCAGCTCCAGTAGTGCAGTGGGGCCAGCTGGAAGGGGGGAGGTGGCACACGGGGTTAGGTGGAAGGGAGAAAAGGAAGAAAAGTAAAATATATATACATATTAAAATTAAAAAAAAAACTGGCAGTGTGGTGGGGGCTGGTGAGTGGGGTTAGGCTGTCTCAAGAGCTGGCAGAGAGGGGAGTGATGTATGAGGCGAAGTGGGTGGGAGGAAGAAGACAGAAGAGAAAGAAAAAAAGCAAAATAATGGCCATGTGATGGGAGATGGCACGTGGGGGTAGGGCAGACCCAAGATGGCAGCAGGAAGGTGGCTTTCTTGCCATGGTGGCATGGTGACACCCAGCAGGAAGTGGGGGGAGGTGGCATAT
The DNA here is from genome assembly GCF_024166365.1 of Elephas maximus indicus. NCBI lineage: Eukaryota > Metazoa > Chordata > Mammalia > Proboscidea > Elephantidae > Elephas > Elephas maximus. The sequence continues at coordinate 88,878,254 of NC_064846.1, forward strand.
GGGACTAAGTGGGAGGGAGAAGAGGAAGAAAGAGATAAATAAATAAATAATAGAAATAACTGGTGCTGAGGTGGGGGCCAATGAGTGGGGGTGGAGTGGACCTGAGGGCAAGTGGGTAGGGAGGGGAGGTGATGGATGAGGATAGGTGGGAGGGATAAAAAAGACAAAGGGAAATAAAGCAAAATAAAATGGCGACATGGCAGAAGCTGGTGGGTGGGGGTGGGGTGGACCTGTGGTGGCAGTGGTCTAGTGGCTCTCTCACTGTGGCAGTGCAGTGGGGGCTGATGAGAAGTGGGGGAGGTGGCATACAGCACTAGGTGGAAGGGTGAAAGAAAAGGAAGAAAGAGAAAAAAGGTGACTTGATGCGAGGGGTCAGGGTGCACCTGAGGTTAGGGGGCTCATATTGTGGACCCTGGTTGTGGGGACTGCTGGGATGGGGTGTTTCTTGCTTCAGCTCATCAGAAGGGTGAGGGTTGGGAAAATGTGTTTCTCTGGTTACCTAGTGGTCTGTCTACTGTTGGGAGCTCTGTGAAGTTGCCTTCTTGTACTCTCCAACTGGGGCCCTTGCTAGCTTTGTTCCAAGATGGCAACACCATGCCGTGTTAGTTGACAGAGGACCTCTACTTTGTATTTCTCCTCATTCTCTGTTTTCTATCTGTTTCTTCTTCCATTTGGTGTTTGGTCTAGTTCTTTACCCTTTCATTTGATGCTTAGGGTTCCAGGATTGACGTTTGTATCTATTTTATCTAGTATTTTGGGTCTTTGTTGCAGAGGATGACATGGTACATCTGTCTAGGACACCATGTTGGCTCCTACTGTTAGCATTGGTTTGAATTTTTATTATTTATCGGGCAAAAGCATCATTCTCTTTTCAGTGCTTACCACCTTCAAAGTTTTTAATCTAGTCCTGCCTTGGAGTCTGGAATTTAGTTTCAGGTATGTGTTCTCCTTTAATTTGCTCTATTTTTCCCTATAGCACTTATTATCATCTGCCTTATTACTTTTTAACTTGTTTGTTGTTGGTTTCACCTGCTCTGACTTCAGAACGTAAGCTTTAAAAGGAAAGGGATTTTTGTCTGTTATTGTCACCACTGCATCCCCAATGCCTAGAAGAGTACCTGGAACATAATTGGTGCTCAAGAAATTTGTCGAATGAGTAAATTAATAAATGCTGGATCCAGAAATTCACCGAACCAACCTATTTCCCAGAAACCTCAAGTTGCCTTGAATTGAGACTATTCCAGATATCCCTGGGTCATAACTGAAGATGAGTCATAGTTTTGGTCTTGATACCACCAGCTTAAATTAGGAATGCAACAAGTGTGGAGAAACAGGCAGCTTACTCTGTACTAGCAATGGGTGAAGACAGGGCTCTTTATGACAAGCTTTTCATCTGCAAGGTCGGAGGTGGTCCTTGATAAATAGGAAGGAAAGCTGGTTGCTAGGGCCACGCAATTCACCTCAATGTTAATGTCTGCCTGGATTACCCTCACTGACACATTTTAGGCCTCACACTGGCCTCACTCTCCTCAGGTCCTAGACTCAGTAGATCTTTGGATACTTGGATGAAAAGAGCTTCATGATCAGGCACTCAGAAAAGGGAAGAAGCAAAATGATAGAAAGTGCATGGCTCCCCAGGAATCTAAATCAAAGGAGGAGTTTCACTTAGTAGTCCATGCTTTGGGTTCCTGGTTGAAACAAATGCTTCGTATTTTATGAACCATGTCACTAACTCCACCTGGATGAGGAGACATTTGGGGGAAAGAACCCAAGCCTATATGAAATGAGAACATGCATTTCCAATCACTTCAGGCCGTTTTGGAAGACAGGGCTGTCTAGAGAAAGGTGGCATATGTTTTGGACTCAGCAGTACACAGAGTGTTGTCAAAAGAGCAGGATGGTCATGAATTAAACAATGCAGTATTAAATAACTATTAGGTCAAGGAAAAAAATCAAGAGTGAAATAAAAAAATGCCTGGAGATAAATGAAAATGAAAACACATCACGCAAAACTTATAGAATGAAGTCAAGGCAGTCCTCAGAGAAAAATTTAAAGCAATAAATGCCTACATTAAAAAAGAAAAAGATTTCAACTAAATACGCTAACCCTACAGCTTGAAGAACTAGAAAAAGAAGAGAAAACTAAACCTAAAGCTACTAGAAGAAAAGAAATAATAAAGATCACAGCAGACATAAATGAAAGAGAGAAGAGGAAAACAGTATAGATAATCAACAAATTCAGAAGTTGGTTCTTGGAAAATACCAATAAAATTGACAAACCACTTTGCTCACAAAGAAACAAAGAGAGAAGACACAAATAACCAAAATAAGAAATGAAAGTGGAGACATTACAACTAACCGATTTGAAATAAAAATGATCGTAACAGAATACGATGAAAAACTGTACTCTGACAAAATTGGTAACTTTGATGAAATGGACAAATTTCTAGACACACATAACCTTCCTTAAGTGACTCAAAAGAAAGTAGAAAACTTCAACAAACCCATAACAAGTGAAGAGATTGAATCAGTAATAAAAATCCTCCCAAAAAAGAAAAGTTCAAGACCAGACGAACATTTAGAGAAGAATTGGCATTAACCCTGTTCAATCTCTTCCAAAAAATAGATGAACTATTTCCCTATTTCTATGAACCGAGTATTACCCTGGTACCAAAACCAAACAAGGACACCACAAGGAAAGAAAACTACAGACCAATATCTTTTACAAATATACGAAAAACCAAACCTATTGTCGTTGAGTCTATTCTGATACATAGTGACCCTATAGGACAAGGTGGAACTCCTCCATAGAGTTTTCAAGGCTGTAATCTTTATGGAAGCAATAGTTGTATCTTAAATTGCCTCTCGCAAGTATTTAAGACCCCAGACACTACTCACCAAGCCAGGATGTAGAAAATAAAACTTCATGTACCATATTATACCAATTGACTGAGTTGTCCCAAGAGACTATGGCCTTAAGGCTTCAGACCCCATCCATAAACCAATCCCCTGAGGTGTTAAGTCTAAGAAGTATCCATATTTTTGTCCCCTATGTGTTTTATTGTATATATGAATATACATGGATGCATACATTTACATATATATACGCTTGCATATAGACACATCTATATATGACCACATATATGCACACATATACATACCTATTCACTTATATGCTTACTTGCAGACACATGTAACCACACACATAATTTTTACTTGTTGTTGCACAGTTGTATCTATCATAAAAAAAAAAAGCAGTTACCAAAAAGGTCGTTTTTTCCTGCATACTTCTTAGTGACATCATTTACCTTGGTCAAGCCGTGCACCCTTCACACATATTTGGTGTTATATTTCCCATTAACAGAAATAACAAGTATTCAGAGAGCGATCTCCTTACCCTCCCCCGCACCTATCTCAGGTAACCACCAGTGATCATTGGTTTCAATAGGTATACATATAATTATATTTTTATATTAGTGAGATGGATCATACAGTATTTGTCATTTTGTGATACTTATTTCACTCAGCATAATGTCCCCCAGATTCATCCACATTATAATATATTTTGGGAACTCATTAACTTTATGGCTGCATAAAGAATTGATGCCTTGGAAATATGATACTGGCGAAGAATATTGAGTATACCATGGATTGCCGGAAGAAGAAACAACTGTCTTATAAGTACAGCCAGAGTGCTCCTTGGAAACAAGGATGGTGAGACTTCTGACTTAATTTGGACATGTTGTCAGGAAGGACCAGTCCCTGAAGAAGGAAAACATGCTTGGTAAGGCAGAAGGTCAGCAAAAAAAGAGGAAGATCCGCAATAAGATGGGTTGACACAGTGGCTGCAACAATGGGTTCAAACATAGCAATGATTGTCAGGATGGCACAGGACCTGGCAGTGTTTCATGGGGTCACTATGATTCAGAACCAGCTCAACGGCACCTAACAACAGCAACAACAATCACATTTTCTTTACCCATTCATCTGTCAACAGGTACTTAGGTTGTTTCCATCTTTTTGTTATTGTGAATAGTGCTGCAACCAACATAGGTGTGCATATGTCTGATTGCGCCCTTAGTATTAGATATCTAGGGTATATACCTAGAAGTCAGATTGCTGGATCATAAGGTAGTTCTATTTCTAGTCTTTTCAGGAAGCACCATATATATCGTTTTCCATGGCAGCTGCACCATTTTACATTCCCACCAGCAGCAGGTAAGTGTTCCAATCTCCCTACATCCTTTCCAGCATTTGTTGTTCTGTTTTTGTTTTGTTTTGCTTCGTTTGATTGGTTACATTTTTAGCAAGTATGAGATGATATCTCACTGTGGTTTTGATTTGCATCTCTCTAATGGCTAATGATCACAAGCATCTTTTCGTGCGTTTGCTGGCCTCTTGAATGTCCTCTTCAGTGAAGTGTCCACGTTTCTTTCCCATTTTTAATTGTGTTGTTTGTATTGTTGTTGTTGAATTGCTGAAGTTTTCTATATATTTTAGAGATTAGACCTTTATCACATATGTCATTTCTAAGATTTTTTCCCAGTTTGTAGTTTGTCTTTTTACTCTTTTGATAAAGTCTTTTATGCAAATAAGTATTTAATTTTTATGTGGTCCCAGTTATCTACTTTGACTTTTGCTGTTTGTGCATTAATAGTTATGTTTGATGACCTTTTTTTAATTAGGTCCCATAGTTTTTTTTTCCCTATATTTTCTTCCAAGAACTTTATAGTTTTAGTTTTAATATTTAATTCTTTGATCCCTTTTGAGTTTGTTTTTGGAAATTCAGCACCCTTTCTTGATAAAGACTCTTAAAAAGATAGGAATAAAAGGAAAGTTCCTCAACATGATTTAGGACATTTATGAAAAACCAATAACGAACATATACTTAATGGAGAAAGATCAAGAACTTTCCCCTTGAAAACAGAAACTAGATAAGGATGCCCATTATCACCACTACTAATAAATATTGTCCTGAAAGTCCTAGCCAGAGCAGTAAGGCAAGAAAAATAACTAAAGTATATCCAAATTGGAAACAAAGAAGTAAAGCTATACCTATTCAGAGATGACATGATCCTATATACAGAAAATCCTGAAGAATTTACTAAAAAGCTTCTAGAACTAATAGACGAATTTAGCAAAGTTGCAGGATACAAGGTCAACACACACACAAAAAAAATTAGGTTTCCAAACACCAGCAATGAGAAATCTGAAAAGGAGATTAAGAAAATAACTCTATTTACAATAGCATCTAAGAGAATAAAATATCTAGGAATAAATTTACCCAGGGACGTGAAAGACTTATATAATGAAAATTATAAAACATTGCAGAAAAATACTAAAAAAGACCTAAATAGATGGAAAGACATTCCATGCTTATGGATTGGAAGACTTAATATAGGCAAGATGTCAATACTATCCAAAGCAATCCATAGATACTATGCAATTTTGATCAAACAGCATTCTTTACAGACGTGGAAAAACAAATCCTCAATATTGTATAGATAGAGACTCTGAATAGTCAAAGCAATTTTGAAGAAGAAGAACAAAACAGGAAGCCTCACACTTAATGACCTCAAAATGTATTACACAGTTACAGTAATCAAAACAGCTTGGTACTGATTTAATGATAGAAACATAAACCAATGGAATAGAATTTAAAATCCAGAAATAAATCTAAACATGTATGGTCAACTGATTTTCCACTAAGGAGCCAAAGCCATTCAATGGGGAAGGAACAATCTCTTCAACAAATGGTGCCGGCAAAACTGGATTTCCACATACAGAAAAATGAACAAGATCCATTCCTCACACCGTACATAAAAACAAATCCGAAATGATCAAGGATCTAAATGTTAAATTTAAAACCATAAAGTTCTTGCAAGAAAATATAGGAGCAATGCTTTGGAACCTAATATTTTTCCATGATAGACTAAACAAACACAAAAACAAATGCACAAGCAACAAAACAAGCAACAGATAACTGGGACCTCATAAAAGTTAAATACTTATGTTCATCAAAAGTCTTTATCACCAATTGAGTAGTTAAGCATTTATCGAATTATGTTCAAAAAAAGAAGTACCAAAAACCAGAAAACCAAACCTGTTGCCATCAAGTTGATTCTGACTCATAGCGACCCTACAGGACGGAGTAGAACTGCCCCATAGGGTTTCCAAGGAGAAGCTGGTGGGTTCAAACTACTGACTTTTTAGTTAGCAGCCGAGCTCTTAGATTAAGTTCAAAAAAAGTACCAAAACAGCAATAGGTTATCTTGCTAAAAGTGTTCTGTGTTCAAATAAATTTAGAATAAGTATAAACTGACTCCTTATAGAAATCTCAGAGAACCTAACTTGCTAACATGCCCATACATCCAAGAGCATTATGTGTTTACCAAATGTATTTAACAAAACAAATTTTTCAAACCCATACTATAACAGAGCCTTGGTAAATGTTGCAATGGCTTACGTTCAATGCATAGTGAAAATCTGTGAACGCTGCTTTGCTGTAAGGGGAACAAAGAAATAGGACGATAAGTGGAGAGGGATGTGGGATTAATGGAGGTTTTTACTCTTAAGATGGGAGCTATTACAGCATACAATGATGCAGTAGAGAGGAAAAATGAATGAAGGAGAGAGAAGGTACAACAGCAGGAGCAATATCCCTAGGCAGTCAAGAGGGAAAGAGTTCTATTGCACAAGTTAGAGAGATGACTCTGGATAGACACAGAAATAGTTCATTTGCTGCTACAGGAGGAAAGTCAGATTAGTTGGTAACAGATGCAGTTAGAAAAGAGATTTGAGAGGTAGTGGAAGCAAATGAAGCTCTTTTTCGACCCTCTATTTTCTCAATGAGACAAGAAACAAAGACTATAACCTGAGATTGAGATTAGGAAGAGGTATTGGAGGTTTGAGATGTTGCCTATGAACAGTAGGAGAATAAAACAACAAGGGATATATTACAAGACTGCAGAGAAGAACTAAAAACCCACGTGAAGGGGTGGTCACAAATATAAAATGAGACCAAAAAGCATAGCTGGTTATTCTGTCCAGTCATGTTAAAAAAAAAAAATCGTTGTCGTCAAATCAATTCCAACTCACAGCGACCCTGTAGGACAGAGTAGAACTGCCACATAGGGTTTCCAAGGAGCAGCTGGTGGATTCAAACTGCTGATCTTTTGGTTAGCAGCTGAGCTCTTAACCACTGCACCACGAGGTCTCTGACAGCCACATTAAAGACCTGGAATAAAAAGAGTTGCATTTAACTAGGGTGTGGTTTTCCCCATCAAGTTTAGTGAAAGGAACGAGGACCAAAGGAGTCCACTATCTGCCTCATTCCATATAGAGCACTTTGTTAGTTTTTTTTTTTTTAGTAAGCTAAGGTTTTATTTGTTTTCCCCCCAACTTGAGAAATTCATAAAACTGTATATTTAATGTACAAATATAACTAAATAAAGTATACCACTTATACTCACATACAACCCCCACAAAAAAAAAGTATCAAAAGAGCAAAGAGACAGCCTACAGACTGGGAAAAATCTTTGGAAACAGTATAACTGATAAGGGTCTGATATCTGAAATATATAGACAACTTCTACAACTTAAGAACAAAAAGACAAATAACTCAATCAGAAGCTGGGCAAAGGACATGAACAGACACTTCACCGAAGAGTATACTCAGATTACCAACAGTCATATGAGAAGAGGATCAACATCATTAGCCATTGGAGAAACACAAATCAAAACCACAATGGATACCATTTCACTCCCATTAAGATGGCTAAGATAAAAAAAAAAATGGAAAATAAGTGGTGGAGGATATGTGGAGGAACTGAAACCCTCATTCATTGCTGGTTGTTGTTGTTGTTATGTGCCATCGAGACAGTTCCAGCTCATAATGACCCTATGTACAACAAACGAAATAGTGCCCAGTCCTGAGCCATCCTTACAATCGTTGTTATGCTTGAGCCCACTGTTGCAGCCGCTGTGTCAATCCATCTCATTGAGGGTCTTCCTCTTTTTCATTGACTCTGTACTTTACCAAGCATGATTTCCTTCTCCAGGGACTGACCTCTCCGGACAACATGTCCAAAGTATGTAAGATGTAGTCTCACCATCCTTGCTTCTAAGGAGCATTCTGGCTGTACTTATTCCAAGACAGATTTGTTCATTCTTTTGGCAGTCCATGGTATATTCAATATTCTCCACCAACACCACAATTCAAAGGCACCAATTCTTCTTCGGTCTTCCCTATTCATTGTCCAGCTTTTTCATGCATATAATGCTATTGAAAGTACCATGGCTTGGGTCTGGCACACCTTAGTCTTCAAGGTGACATCTTCGCTTTTCAACACTTTAAAGAGGCCCTACTGGGCTGGGTTTGTAGCAGATTTGCCCAATGCAATGCGTCTTTTGATTTTTGACTTCTGCTTTTATGGTTGGTGATTCTGGATCCAAGTAAAATGAAATCCTTGACAACTTCAATCTTTTCTACATTTATCATGATGTTGCTTATAGGTTCACTTGTGAGGATTTTTGTTTTCTTTATGTTTAGGTACAATCCATACTGAAGGCTGTGATCTTTGATCTTCATCTCCATGGCTGGTAGGAATGAAACATGGTACAGCTATTGTGGAAAGCAGTCTGGAGTTTCCTTAAAAAACTAGAGGTAGAGTTACCATATGACCCAGCAATTCCACTCCCAGGTGTGCATATGTCTGTTCATATCACTTCTACTAGATCCCTAGGGTATATATCTAGGGGTGGAATTGCTCTATTCACAAAAGCAAAAAGATGGAAACAACCTAAATGCCCATCAGTGGATGAATGGATAAACAAAATGTTATACATATACAATGTAATACTACTCAGTGATAAAAAAAAAAAAATGAGTTCCTGAAACTTCGTGGAATATGAACGAGCCTGGAGGACATTATGTTGAGTGAAATAATTCAATCACAAAAAAAAAACAAATACTGTATGTTCCCACTTTTATGGGATGACAGAAACAGGTAAATATACAGAATCAAATGTCCATTAGGAAACCCGGGCGGCATAGTGGTTAAGAGCTATGGCTGCTAACCAAAAGGTTGGCAGTTCAAATCCACCAGGCACTCCTTGGAAACTCTATGGGACAGTTCTACTCTGTCCTATAGGGTCTCTCTGAGTCGGAATCAACTCGATGGCAACAGACTTTGTTTGTTTTTTAATGTCCATTAGTGGTTACCAAGGATGGGGAGAGGGGGATTCACTCTCTAGATAGAAGACACTTGCTATTTTTGGTGGTGGGAAAGTACGATGCAATGGATGATTTTTGTGTGGCCTTTCTTGACGGGGTCTTATAACTCCCGACCAGGTGATTGGGTGGGACTGTGTGATAGGGTAATTGTGGCCCACCAAGGAGATTGGCCAGTTTTGCCATCTGCTGGGCTTGAGGTGAGCCACCCCAGGGGCGGGAAAGAGAAGATCGTACCACCACAAGGAAGAACAGCCAGGACCAGAGAGTATGTCCATCGGACCCAGGATCTCTGTACTGAGAAGCTCCTGGAAACAGGAGACTGAAAGACAGAGAGAGAGCTGTAACACTGAAGTCAGCGAAAAGTGGTAGCAGAAACCTGGAAGCAGGAGATGGCATGGTGGGCTTCTCAGCCCACAGAAAGACAAAGCTGAGTGCCTTTGGGTAGAGACTAAGGGCCAAGGAGAGGCGTGCCTGCAAGCATGGTTGGGAAGAGGCTGTCCTGATGGAAGAACTGTATTCTGAGTGTTCCTGAACCTGAATTGTAACCTGTTACTTCCCTAATCAACCCCATAATCCTAAGTATTGTCTGCGAGTTCTGTGTGGCCATTGCAACGAATTATCGCACCCAGCAGAGGAGTAGAAAGTGCCTTGGGAGGGACGGTTGGTGTCAGAATGGGTAAAGCTGGCAGAGAGAGGAGGTGTGTCTGATCTCCGACTCATAGGAATCAGCCTTGGGCTGTTGGTCTTGATTATCCTTCCCCCTTGTGAAGAGAGAGGTCAGACACTGCCTCCACACCATTTTTACAGAAAGTTAATACCTAATGAGGGCGAAATGTACAGAGCTTGATGAAGGTAAACAATGTCACTAAAATGTACACAAGAAAAAAGGCCCTGTTGGAATTGCTATGGCATACATAAATTTGAAACAGCAGCAAAAACAACCGAAAAATATATATGTGGATACATATGTTTGTATGTAGGCATATTTGTGTATAGGTCAGTATATATGTGTACATATATACTGTAAAAACCCATTGCTGTAGAGTCGATTCCAACTCATAGCGACCCTATAGGACAGAGAACTGCCCTATAGGGTTTCCAAGTAGCAGCTGGTGGATTTGAACTGCCGACCTTTCGGTTAGCAGCCACATCACTTAATCACCGTGCCACCAGAGCTCCGTGTATAGATATAGGTATATGCATATGTGTATGCATCTGTGTGACTGTATGCACATGTATTTATATATATAATAAAGCACATAGGAGGCACAGTTATGGATACTTCTTAGACATAACCAAACACCTCTTGGGATTAGTTTTCTGGGTTTGAAGATTTAGGACCATAGTCTCATGGAACATCTTGGTTAACTGGCATACAATAATTCATAAAGTTACGTTCTACATCCTAGCTTGGTGAGCAGTGTCTGGGATCTTAAAAGCTTGCCAGCAGCCATCTAACATACAGCTATTGGTCTCTACTCATTTGGAGCAAAAGAGGAAGAAGGAAACCAAAGGCTCAAAGAAGAAACCAGTCTACAGGACAAATAGTCTTCAGGAACCATGGCCTCATCTACCCTGAGACCAGAAGAACTAGATGGTGCCTGGTTGGCACTACCAACTGTTCTAATCAGGGCCACAATAGATGAACCTTGGTAAAATGGGAGAAAAATATGGAACAGAACCTCAAATTCTTAAAAAAAAACTTACTGGGCTGGTTGAGACTGGAGGACTCTCTGAGACTATTGCCCTGAGATACTCTTCAAACCTTGAACTGAAACTAATTCCTGAGGTCACCTTGTAGCTAAATATCAAACTGGCTCACAAAATTATGAATATCACCTGTAAGTACTGTGTTCCTTTAAAAACTCACCTATATGAGACCAAATGGTCAAAAATTACTTTAAAACAAAGATGATAATATAAGAGGACAGTGAAATTAGACTAATGGAAATGAAACAATCAGAAGGAAAATAATGAAAATGCTTACACATTGTTAAGAATGTAATCAAAGTCACTGAACAATTTGTGCAGAAACTGTTAAATGGGAACCTAAAGTGCTGTGTAAACCTTCACCGAAAACACAGTAAAACATTATTTAAAAAACAAAGAGAGAGAGCAGGGCAGGAAATTTGCAGTGCAGAGGCTCTGTAAGGAGGCTGAGGAGGCTGGGGCTCGAAGGGTGATTTACCATCTACCAGACAGTCATCTCTTGCCACCCTCACCCTGCTTTGGACAATGATTTAAATTAACCAGACTCTTTCCTTAAAATGCAAATACTTAAAGTGCAAGATTTAAAAAAGTGGGTGAAGGGATCCATCATGCACAGAGGTGTGAATATGCTCAAACTGTCACTATCTTGATAAAAAAGTGTCTATATTGGTTATATTGTTTTTGGTCTACAAAGAAGCCATATTTCTGGAGGAGGTGGAGAGAGATGTTGGGGAGCACAAGGGCCACAGGAAAGACAGGTAGAGATCATGAAGTTCGGGGAACCGTACCAAACAGAAGCTGCAAGAATTTGTAAGTGGGGACAGGAGGTAGAAGACGGCAGACAGGCTCTTGAAACAAAAGACCTCAGCCCCTAGTAGTCTGAGGACCTGGCCTAGAAGTCTGAGGACCTGGCCTAGAGGATCATTAATGACAAACTTCCTTTAATTTTAATCGTTGCCTAGGGCTGGCAATGGTCATGATGTCAGAAAAGCCAGAGTTTGCTGTCATTTCATGGGGAAGCAATGCACAATGTGGTTTTTGGGATGCCATTGCTTTCCTTGAGAGTTAGGAGGCATGAGCACAAGGATTATTAATTTCCTGTGCTGCTAAACTGGGATCACCACCTGTTTCAGTTATCGATCAGCTGGTCAACTAGCTCTCATTGCTGTCAAATAGTCTGTTCACCCAGACTTCCCCCAGGCCCCCCAGTTGTTGCCCTAAGTTATTTCATCAAATCCTAGAAATCAGATTAAAAAGTCAGCTTGGCTAGAAATCCCAAATAAATCAAAGCCAAGTTGGAAAAATCAGGGAAGAGAGGAGTTAGATTTTATCCTGATCTCTTGAAAAGTCACCCAGGGACTTCTCATTTGCCAATTCTGCATTAGGTTTCAGACAGTCTCAAAAATGAGGTATTGGAATTGATTTGATATCAAATATACTCTAATAAGGTATTTCTTGCAGATATAGAAAAGATGTATTTTGGATGCCCACAAATAAAGGCAAAATTGAATAAATAACTGACCAAAGTGTAACTGCTACAATCTAAATATATTTTATTACATTAATAAGTATTTAAGGTCCAAGTTGTAGTTACAACTGCACTGCTGCTTTTGGTGTTAAATGTAAAATAAAAGTCAATTTTACATTTAGGTATACATTAATTTTGTTGATTACATTGTTCATATGAGAAAGTTTCTATTATTTTAGCAAGTTATATTAACTATAAAAATGGAAATTACTTAGAAGAAAGTGAAATATTGAAAAATAAACAAAACTAAAAATGGAAATTACACAAAAGGAAAATGATTTATTGATATATTTTTGTCAATTTGATTAAGATGTCTTATTAAATAATTTGATGTCATAATCTTAAAATTTCATAATTTTAAGAGCCAAGAGCACAAGCAATAGTTCACATATAATTTACACTTACAAGAAATGGAAAAGAAAGAATACCAAAGGGAACAAAAACATTATTCATACTTTGATTGCTAATTTGACCTTACAATGTAACTGAACCTAACAACTGAATTAACCTAATTTCATCTAACTCAGACTACTTAGCACCTTATATATTTCATCTATAACCTTTCATCACAAGACAATACAATGTATGATTATTTTTAGGACTTTAAATCATGGAGGAAAAATAATGCAAATTTTGAGAATTCACTTTCATTATTGTTTTGTCGTTTTTGTATTTTTTCGATTACTTCCTAACTCAGGCACAAATTTTGTTGTTGTTTTCGGGTGCTGTCGAGTTGATTCTGATTCATACCGACCCTATAGGACAGGGTAGAACTGCCTCATAGGGTTTCCAAGGAGCGGCTGGTGAATGAATTTGAGCTGCCGATCTTTTGGTTAGCAGCCAAGCTCTTAACCACTATACCACCAGGGCTCCATGGCACAGATTTAGCAGTTTTTAAAGTTACGTTATGCACAAAGGTTTTTACTTAAAAATTTTAGTGTTATTAAATTTATATATCATCAGAAAGAAAAATAAAGGCTAATGAAATTTTTAAGAATTTCTTTTTCGTGTTAAAATTTTTACTTTTTGTTATTATTTTGTAATTTTAAATTTTAAAAACCAAAAACAAAGCAAAAAAAAAAAACCATTCCCCTCTTGGCAGCTTCCTAGCTGCGTTATGATCCAAAATATTATATGAAAGTTATAGTACAGTATTTGTAAGTTTACTGGTCCTCAAAAAAGGAAGTTCTAATTTTTTGTTTTTTTGTAGTTTTTTAAATTTCATTTTGTTTTATTTATTTATCTTTCAATTCTCTCCTGATCTGGGCACAAATTTACAGATTTCCAGTTGCATTTTTGTTGTTGTTGTTGTCAGGTGCAGTCGAGCTGATTCTGACTCATAGTGACCCAACGTACACCATGATGAAACCACAGCCCGGTCCTGCACCATCCTCACAATTCTTGCTATGCTCGATCCCATCATTGCAGCCACTGTGTCAATCCATCTTGTTCAGGGTCTTCCTCTTTTTGGCTGGCCCTCTACAAAGCATGATGTCCTTCTCCAGGAACTGATCTCTCTTGATAACATGTCCAAAGTATGTGAGACGTAGTCTCACCATCCTTGCTGCATTGTGCCTCAAAATTTAGTACAAAAGACAGTACAGTATTTTTAAATTTATAATTCTCAAAGGATAAATAAAATATTAATGTAATTTTGTGGGTTTTTTGGTTTGTTCATTTTATTTTTCAATTTGTTTTAGACGTGGGCACAAATTCACCAGCTCTCTGGATATATTGTGCTCCAAAATTTAATATGAAGAATTGGTATTCTAAAGTTACAGATCTCTATCCCCCCTCTCCCAAAGAAATTAATGCAAATTTTAAGAACATTTTTGTTATTATTTTGTTGCTTTATTTATTTTTTTCACTTTGCTCCTGACCTGGACACAAATTCAGCAGCTTTCTGGCTACAATGTGTTCCAAAATTTCATACAAAAAGTCAATATTTTGTAGAACCCAGTCTCCGGAAACACAGATAAATGGAAGTTTTAAGTAAAGATATTTGGTGGTGTTTAGTGTTTTTATTGACATTTTGTTGTTTTATTTGATTTTCCATTTTCTGCCTATCTTGGGCACATATTTATCTGCTTTCTGGCTTGGAATTTCCATATGAAAATCCTAATGTAGTGTAAAAAATAGAAGACAGGTTTTTAAAAACTGATACTGCTGGTGACTACAAATGCGTAAATCCAGTTAATTCTGTTTCTTCCCACCCATATTCATGCAAACACAGTTTCTTTTTCTGCTTTCAAAATACACACAACGAATTTTGCCAGCTTTTTGGAATTTGATACATTTCTTACTAATAATGTTAGGCTAAAATATGTTCTTGTGATAAAACAAACTCAATGACAATTCAAAAAAGAAAAGGACTAGCATATATCAGTAGTAACACAAATTAAAAAAAAAATCCCTGAATTTGTTCTATATTTATAGGCCCAACCCAATTACCAAATATTATTGGAATGAAAATACCATTTTAAAGGTTTTAAGTAATATCCATATCTCTAAAGTCAAGGCTACCAGCCACTTATATAATGTGATACACTGAAATTCCATCCCAGCAAAAGAGTTTGGCAATCCCTTTTGGTTGTAATTAGACTCGACCTATAATTATTGAACAAAACAGCATATGTACAATAAATGTTCAAACAAATGTATCTGACTGTATTCAGTACATTATTCTATTCTCATTCTCATTACCTTTAAATCTCTTCTGTTATTCATAGCACAGGAAAATACATATCTGGACCCAAAGACAGTTGTCGTACCTAGAAAGTGGATTCTAGCATTAATTCGCCACCATTATTCATTGTTTGATCACTAACTTCCTCTTGAATAGCTGGAAGGGAAGGCTTTGTGGTCAGAGGTGTTTCAGTCTTAAACAGGGACTCCATCTTGATAAGGGTATTAATATAGAAGGACTTCTGGAAGGACTCAAGAGTGAAGTAATAGATGAAAGGATCAAAGCAACAGTTCAGAGTGGCAAGGCACAAAGTGATTGGGTACATGATCTTTGCAAATCTTTCCAACAAGCAATTGGTAATGGCTTGCGAACGCACCAAGGCATACAGAAAAAGGACTGAGTTGTAGGGCACAAAGCATACCACAAAAACTGCCATATGCACTGTGATCATCTTCAATACTTTTTTCTTGTTGGTCCCAATTTGAGACAGTGTAGCAGGCTTGCGGAGGGTTCTCAGCACCACAGAAGAGCAAGAGACATTTAATATTAGAGGAATAATGAACCCAACAACTTCAATAAATATGGTTATCTTGGACAGATAGGTCTTCCAGACACGTTTGGAGAAGCCCTCAAAGCAGGTGGTGGTTGCATTGTTGACATTAGTGGTGGAGAACAAAGAGGCTGAAATACCACCACTGAGGACTAAGATCCAAACCCCAGCGCACACAATGGCTGAATTCCTCCTGGTCCTAATGGTACGAGATCCAAAGGGATAAACAATGGCCAGGAAACGATCCACACTAATACAGGTGAGGAAAAGCATGCTCCCATAGATATTGGTAAGGAATGCAGTCCCAGAAATCTTGCAGAGGGTGTCACCAAAAGGCCAGTGGCGGTTGAAGTTGTAAAATATCTTGAAAGGTAGGGTGCAAACAAAAAGCAAATCAGAGAGAGCCAGATTGGTGATGAAAATGGCGGTCTCACTTCTCATTTTCATGCGGAAGCAGAAGACAAACAGGGAGGCACTGTTCGTTATCAGACCCAGGATGAATACAACACTGTAGACAGCACCATTCAGATTATACTTGAAGGAATCATCAACAATGCAAGTATTATTGGCAGTAACATTGCCCAACCTGGGTCTGAGGCTTGAATTTAAATCTTGGAATTGGAAGTCAATGAATCTCCTGTCACCCATGGATCTTTCAGGAGGCCTGCTAGCTGCAGGAGTTCACCACTCTGAGACTACGGACTGGTAAGAAATATTTTCTTCCTGTGGGAGAAAAGATGGAACCAATAATCAAATATACCTTTCATGCATTATTTTTAAGGATTAAAAGATATTCTGTTCACTCAGATTGGAATACAATACGCATTCAATTTGGTTTGACAAGTACTTTCGAGCACCTAACATATCTAAAAAATACTATCAGGATGTGTTGCAGGAGTGGGGGTGACCACACTGAATGTAATAAGTGCAATACTGTAGCACTGTAATGAACAGGAATAAGGTGTTGGTTACTTGAGAGTTCAAGAAAGAAAAACAAACAAAGAAAAACTGATAGTTAAAGAATAATGCTAATACCTTGGAATTTATATGGCACTTTTCAACTTTCAAAGTCCTTTCAGAAGCAGTGTTTTATTTGATCTTTACATGAACCTCATGTGGAAGGCAAGACAGGAATTATAACTATTTTACAGAAGTAGAAACTGAGGCTTATGTAACTTAGAATTATAGGATGTCAGAATTGGAAGACAGTGTAAATGGTAGAGTCAGAGCCAGAATTCAGGTCTTTAGATTTTTTAACTACTCTAAAGTGTATTGTTTGCTCTCCAATATTACTGGACCCCATTGTTCAAGTATTAATTCTATTGCACAAGACTACATGTGGATATGGGACCCCCAGAACATGATTTAAAAAAAAAAATTCTGACTAAACTCCTGAAGTAAATTGCTGATCTGCTTTTTTGTTCTGAAACACAAATTCAGAAAGCAGGGATCCCTCAGTTAATTGAAGCTTCTGGCTAAAAAGATGTTTCCTTGTATTACATGGCCTTTCTAGAGCAATAATTCAAATAACCTCAGTGTTTCCCTTCTGCAGATCATAGTCCCCTTTCCAAGATTCCTTCTCCC
Organism: Elephas maximus indicus; assembly: GCF_024166365.1. Taxonomy (NCBI): domain Eukaryota; kingdom Metazoa; phylum Chordata; class Mammalia; order Proboscidea; family Elephantidae; genus Elephas; species Elephas maximus. The sequence continues at coordinate 88,895,547 of NC_064846.1, forward strand.
TCTCTCCTTGTCCATTCTATCAGTTACTTCCATGTCTTCAGCTCCTAAAATGGCCCTGATCAATGAAGCCTTTTATGGCCAAATACAAGTGAGATGTGAGAGGTGGATTTGACGTGAAGAGCCATCTTCGTACCCCACTGTAAAATTCTGAACTGACCAGTTAGATGCCCTCTGCCTGCCACCATTTATACATGTTGCAGTCATTGACTTAATCATCCTCATGGTGTATCTGGGCCAACATCATTCCAAGGTGCATGTAGAAATCTTATCAGCATTCTCTAGGTCAACAGCTGTCACTGGACAGGGACTATCCATTTAATGTGCTCTATAAATTTTTATAAATACACTATAAGGAGCCCTAGTGCCACAGAGGTTAAAGACCTCAGTTGCTAATCCAAAGGTCAGAGGTTTGAACCCACCAGCCACTCTGCAGGAGAAAGATGTGGCAGTCTGCTTCCATAAAGATTACAGCCTTAGAAATCCTATGGGGGGCAACTCTACTCTGTCTTACAGGGTCACTGTCATGGACTAAATTGTGTCTCCAAAAAATATGTGTCAACCTGGTTAGGCCACGATTTCCAGTATTGTGTGTTTGTCCTCCATTTTGTGATTATAAGTTTACGTTAAAGAGGATTAGGGCGGGACTGTGACACCATTCCTAAGGTCACATCCCTGATCCAGTGTACAGGGAGTTTCCCTGGGGTGTGGCCTGTACCACCTTTTATCTTACAAGAGATAAAAGGAAAGGGAAGCAAGCAGAGAGGGGGGACCTCATACCATCAAGAAAGAAGCACCAGGAGCAAAGCGCATCATTTGGACCTGGGGTTCCCGTGCAGAGAAGCTCCTAGTCCAGGAGAAGATTGAGGAGAAAGCCTTTCTCCAGAGCCGACAGAGAGAGAAAGCCTTCCCCTGGAGCTGACGCCCTGAATTTGGACTTTTAGCCTACTTTACTGTGATGAAATAAATTTATCTTTGTTAAAGCCATCCACTGGTGGTATTTCTGTTACAGCAGCACTAGATGACTAAGACAGTCACTATGAGTCTAAATCGACTTGATGGCAATGGGTTTGGCTTGGTGTAGGTATAATACAGTATGGACTAGTAGCTGCTGAAAGAATTATTTTAAACTAGAAGGATATGGAATAAAAATGGTCTTTGTCCTCTGACATATTCAGTCATGGCTTTTCACATGATTATGTTTTAAAATATGAAAGACATTTCTCTGAAGTGATTTCTCCTTAAATTACTCTTTTTGCTTCCAACTCACAGGAAACAGGTCAAAGAGCCTCTGTATATAAGAGGGAGGGAAATGGAAGGGGCAACCTGCCAGAGGTACAGAGGCCTAAAGTCACTTCAACTAGTGTTTGGCTTGAGAAAAAACTATTTAGCTTGAGAAAAAAAATTCATTCTCTATAGTGCTTTAAAAATATGGGGTACAAAGCAAAGTGTTGTTTTTAATAGCTAAGGTTTTCAAATTAAAATTGGAAACTTGATACCTCTAAAGTTTCATTCAACAAATCTTCATGGAGTGCCTGACTCTGTGCCAAGATCATATTCTTTCTTAGCCATTCAAATCATATGCCTGGTTCATCTTTTGTAAGAAGCAACCTTGATATGCAAAAGCAGAGTAAAATAGGAACCTTGAACAAAGAAGGTGCAGGAGAAAAAAGCCATAAGAGGGAGAAATAAAATATGGAAGGAAAGGTAGTAAGAGAGGAAGTGAAAAAGAAAGTATCAGAGAAAGAAAAACTGGGGAGTTGAGAGAAAGTGAGGAAGAGAAGATAAAGAAAAAAAGAGCCTTGCTGGGGGAGAGGTCAGTGCTGCCATCTAATTTGAATTCGGGACCTTGGGAGGTATTTCCAGTCCACATCAACTCTTCCAATTCCACCCTCTCTAGCTTTCTTCTTCTCACTCCTTTCAGGTTTCTCATACAGAATAACAATTTTTTTTTTTTTTATCATTCTGTTTAAGGTCACTGACACTAATCAGCAGAAATGGGATAAGTGTGGAAAATCTCAGTCAATGGTGTTCAGATCTCACTTTGGGGGCTGTACACCCAAGTTTTTACAGCTTATTAGTTTCACCAGTGAAGTGGCAGAAGAAAAAGGAGAATGGCAAATTTTTCAACTACTAAAACCACTTTATATTTTATTTTTAACACCCCACTTACTACCCATTAATTCAGAGGTCTTTTTTACCCTAAGACCATTATTCACATTCAAAAAGAATGATTTCATTGTTGAAAAAAATCAAGAAAGCCAAAGAAATGTCCCTCTAACATAGTCACACCATCTAAAGCAACTGTGGAACTACAAGATCCCTAATATTAAAGCCAGTATGGTCTGTTTGCATGTGACTTCTACAATAAACAGTCTGTTTTACTTGAAAAACGCTTTCAAATTGGAAGAACTTTCACCTCTGCTAAGATTTCCTTTGATGACCCCTCTTACACACCATGTTTCTAACTCACTCAAAAAGCTCACCGCCATCAAGTCAATTCGACTCATAGCAACCCTATAGGACAGAGTAGAACTGCCCCATAGGGTTTCCAAGGAGCTGCTGGTGGATTCGAACTGCTGACCTTTTGGTTAGCACCCAAAAGCTTAACCACTGCACCACCAGGGCTCCACTGGCTATGTACCATTTTGTATTTCCCAAGATGGTGTGTTTCAAATAGGTGAGCTTTGTCTCCCTATGTTCCCATTCAGTTTTATGTTCTCCAGTATACCCTATGGCGCAGTTGTTAAGCACTCAGCTGCTAACCGAAATGTCAGCAGTTTGAACCCATAAACCACTCGTGGGAGAAAGATATGGCAGTCTGCTTCAGTAAAGATTTACAGCCATGGAAGCCCTATGCGGCAGTTGTATTCTGTCCTCTAGGGTTGCTATGATTCCGAATGGACTCAACAGCAACAGGTTTTATAAACTATATTCACAGGAGGCAGTCTGCAAATGCCTGTCACTTCTGCTCTGCTGCTTTGAGTAATCAGATTCTGTGGGAAAGAACCAACCACAAGCAAGAAAGCATTACAGTCTCTTCTCAATCTTGAAGAGAGGGTATAGGAAAACTGCCACTATGACCCTATTCATAGCTCTCCCTTGGTAGAACACACAACACCTTTGCTGTCTAACAGTGAGGGTGTGGTGCTGGGACTTAACACAGCATTGGGAGCAAGGAGTTCTATTTCTGATTCAGACACCGGTTCAGTCTGTAACTTGGCTATACTGTTTCTCTTCCCTGTATAAATATTAACTCTGAGCCTCACAGCTGAGGCCAGGAGGATTCAACGGGGCTTGTGAGTAGCTTTATGAACTTGCCAGGATTCAGCCCTACTTAACCACAAAGAAACATCATAGAAGCTTGTTTCTTTCTCCCTGCCTCCGCCCCCCACCTCCACTGCCCCGCCAACACAACTGGAAACATATCTCAGTTTTTCTTGGTATCCTGAGCTTCATATTAGCAACACATCTTTCTCCTAATGCCATGTACAACTTGTACCTCAGAGAGCTCCCCTTGAGTTTCAACCTTAAGTACACAGTTTATTCATAGGAGGACAACCAAGGAGGTTCCCCCCAAAGAAATATCTCCTATGGAGCTATGGTAAGTAATCTGAGAGGCATTTGGCTCTTAAATTGATTCTGAAGAAGAACCAGTGATATACAGAAATAAGATCTCCTTTCTGACTGGCCCAAGGAATGGGCTTTTAGCCATGGCACTTTGACTAAAAGAAACAGAGTGTTTTTAGCCACTAGATTTTCCTAAATGGCTAGCATACTGCACACTGAATGGAGGCGAAGGTCCAGCATGTGCTTCAGATGAGATGAAGAAGGGGAAAAAATAGGCTGATGCAGTTAATTACAACTTCCACTGCAAGGAGCATTAGACTATTTTCTTGTGAAGACCGTTGCAGCTGATTATTTCAACAATTGATCACTTAAGGGGTTCAGAGTGTTGAGTCGATGTATTTTCATTGACAATGGTCAGGAAGCAGGTCACCTGGAGGCTGACCAAAAAGAAATCTGATCCTCAATGAATTCTTAACTTTGACCTACACATATGGAGTCGATTAGGATAGTTCATAGTAGTGCTCACAATTTTTTTTCCAAAATTTCTAGTGGTAATAAAATATACTACGTTTGAGTTCTTTAGGGATCCTGGAGGAAGTAGAGTAAGCCTTTTGGCCCTATAAGGATAAATATCTAAATACCTTCATTTCACTAAATGCAAATCTTTGGGATTTTTTTTTTAAAACAAAAAACTCTAACTTCTGGTATATGCCCAGTAGCTTAGAAGACTGGCTTGCTTTTGCTCTCTGCAAAAGGCAGTCCAGAGCTCAAGAAGCCAAGGCCTTGAAGGCAGAGTATACTCAGATTCTCTTGTTTTGGTCACATTTTAATGAGCTTGAGTCAGGTCAGAGTGTTTCTGATCCCCAGAGCATTTCCTCTTTCTATTCTGGTAGAAGATTATGAAAGTCGACACAATAGGTTTCAGAGGAAGTTGAGACCTATTGTATCCTCGCCTATAAATATCTAGCAGTGAAGTAAACTAAAAAAATACACGAATGCTGTGAAAAACTACAGCTCGGAACCATTCTGATAGAGTAATAGAGAATATGTTCCAGCATGTTGCTTTTCAAATGAGAAGCTGCTAAGAGATAAGACACTTTCAGGAAATCTAGGCCAAGTCACAGGCACAAGTCACAATCATACACATGGTTCCAATTGACATTCGTATGCATTGGTTAATGTTTCATAATAGCCTTCCAAACACAACCTAGACTTACGACATTCCATGTGAAGGAAACAACAGCTAAAATTTTCACTCCTTGAAACAGAGTTGGTAATTGATCTGTATCAGCTCTATCTCAAGCAATCCTTCCTAATTACCAAATGTTTATATTGATAAAAAAAAAATATTGATAGGCCTCATTTATTTTTGATGCAAGAAATTTACTTTTAATAATGGCTTCCCTAAATGGAACCTGGTTTGCACTGAGATTATATAAAGTTGTTTTGTTCCCCCATTTTATTTGAGGAGAGCAGCAAATTAACATAGGCCCTAACCTGATTAGAGCCTCTCCTCAGTGATTAACTTGATTTTTTTTTCTTTTCACCAAAATATACTCCAATCTTCTACTAATCCTTCACCTGATGACACAGCTTAATCCTTGGAAATAATATGGTCTGGTGCTAAACAGAATGGAGCCAAATATTGCATCAGACCTACTAAAGTTTTCTGTAACACTTAGTTATAGAGTAAGACAACTGCAGAGAAATTGTCTAAAGTATTGATATTCAACATCTTGTCTCAGCAGAAGCTCCAGACCCTTTGGGGGAAATTTTGGGGTGTTCCTAAAAGAGCTCATTTGTAAATTCTGCAAGGCTTATACTAGGAATTCAGCTTTATTCCACAAATCCTTAACATATTCAAGAAAACAAATCAGTTATATATTTGCACACAAATTCATCTGACCTACTTGGAAACGCATCCTGATAATATGAATAAACACCATGTCTCCCATTGCTAAAGGTGAGCCCAGTGGCACAGAAGTCTTGGGCCAAAGAATTAATATTCATCTATACGCAAATTGCCTGGATTACAATAAACAGTTACCACTCCTCCACTCATTATGGATCTTTGGCTCCTACAAACTGTAATCATATGGAAATATTGATTACAAAGAATATTGAAGAATGAAAATTAAGAATTTGTGCAGAAATCTATTATTAGGAGAGTGGTACTTACCACATTCGTTCAAACCAAATTCTAGCACCAATTTTATCCAAGACTTGGGTAATCAATGAACTTTCTGGAGGTACGCTGGTAAGGAATTTCCTCCAATGGATTTTGTGAGATAGAATGTCACAATAGGGTGCCATAAAGAGAATTTTCAATAAAAAGTATACCAAGGTTGTATGGTAGAGAAAATTATTATATGATATAAATCAAAGGAAGTGAAAGCCAATGTATTTAATGGTGGTATCTAAATTCTTTGTATTTCACTGTTAGAGAATTGCAGATAACATTTTATTTTTCAAACCTGGGACAACTGTGCCATATTTTGCTAGTGACATTGACTGAAGCATAAAGCCCATGAGTCTGTGTAATCCATAATCATTTACAGATAACTTAGTGACAAATAGGCATAAAAATACTTCCTTCACTTCCATAAGGTACATACATTACATTAAAAGTGGGTGAGCAAAGATTTCTTTTTTAGCCTGAAGTTATATTGTTTCTTTGACATGTCTTTTTTTTCTCCTTTTCTTCTCTTTTCCTTGGCAACAACTGTTACTATTGGGCAGGGGCCTTGAAAAGGGAAAAGGAAAGAAGAGTGGAAACAACAGGTGGGGCCTTCACTGCCTTGTCTCTTAACCGCACCCCCACACCAGCCTATTTTCTTTCCCCACTTCCATTATTGGGTGTTAGCACTCTGACAATCACTGCTGCCTTCACCAGAATATCCTAGGCCTATCCAATGTGGCATGTCTGTAACATCTGCAAATTACAACTCCGCACAGATATTTACATAGAATCAGAAATACACTGTAATGGAATTCTTACAAATAGCACCTGCATTTGGATCATGCTCATTGTAGTCAGTGCCTCTGACTGTAAATTAGAGCCATCGGCTAGTGCTAAACATATACTATTGTCACATCTCACCCTTTTCTGAGTAAGAGTGGCATAAACAAAGTAGACTGCTGAACAATACTCCCACTGTCCTGAAATGTTTCTCTAATGTAAAAGAACCAAAATGAATAAAACAAATTAGACAATTTAAAATACATTGAGATCACCTTAAAATTAAGGAGAATTGATTTTCACACTCCTACAGAAAGTAGTATTACTAGAATGAAATGAATATTATTTTATTGGTTTATCTTAAAGGAAGACAAAAATGTTAATGTTTCTTTCTTCTAGAGCTTTTTATATAGAGTCAACTCGGACTCACAGAAACCCCATTGGACAGAGTAGAACTGTCCCGTAGGGTTCCCTAGGCTGAAATCTGTGGGAGCAGATCGCCAGCTCTACTCTCCTATGAAGCTACCGGGCTGATTAAATCGCCAACCTTTCGTTCGCAACTGAGCGCTTAACCATTGAGCCACCAAGGCGCCCTCATATCTGGTACTAAATTCAATAAAGCCATATCCAGCCCCATCACTAACTAATTGTGGGATAGCAAGTCACAGTCTCTCTCTGGACCTCAGTTTCTCTTCTCCTATTTTTGGCTTTGACTGCCAGAAGGCTTCAACTGGTGCCATGGCAGCGGCCTCAGTGGCTGTAACTTCCAGTTAGTTGTTTTTTATCTGCTCTCATTTGTCGCTGCAAAAAATATAAATTTTAATCCTCCAAAGTTTGAGAAGAGGAGGGACATTTTTATTAGACCCAATGAAATGATTGGTATATTTATCTGAATATCCGCAGTAAATATTATTAATTAGTGTCAGAAGCTAAAAGTCACTGAGAACAAAAGGCCATTTATATCCTCGTGTCTTGTCTTGCTAATGCCCTCATTTTCCTCATCTCTTTGTCCTTATGCCCATATTACCTCTAATTGTTTAGGTCTCAATCCTCAACCCTTCCTTCCTGTTTTCCTGTCACCTATCCCCTCAAAATATGAGGTTATCATTATACTTCAGAACCTAATGATATAGACTTGGCAGACTATTTATTCTAAACATTGTTCTGATAACCAATCAGAACAATAAGTATATCTATGAAAAGTGAGGTTGGATTCTCAGTGAAGGGTGGCCTCCTATCACACTCCTAATTTTCAGTGCCAATATTCAAAAATACATTATAGTTTTTTTTTTCCTCCCCCTTCAGAAGGCCAAGAGCAGGCTAAACATGATGACCCTAAACAGACAAAAGGAAACTACACAATTAGACTCTGATCAAACTATAGCAAGGGCAACAGTGCTCACATTTTCCCTCAAACGGTACTGAATAGATTAAGCTTTACCTAAGCTTGGCCTGAGCTTTGCTGTGAGGGATCTCCTCAGTCGTCTCTAACTTTCAGAGCATACACATTTTAAAAGGCTGAAGGCAGATCAGGTTGTTCTAATAGGGCTTTTATTTGAATTTCTGATTGGCAGGAAATGCTTCAGAATGTAGATACCATCAAGTGTATCACCTGAACCCATCCATTTTAGCAAGCATTCAACATTTCATCTGTGACAAGGCAAGGGGATTTATAGTCTATGTTCTGGGATATGTTGTATGGAATTTTGCTCTAAAAAGAAAAGTTTCAAAGCCACTGGATAATTTTGAGCTTAGATTATTACTGATGTCTTCATGTTAGTAAAGGAAAAAGAAAAGTGCAATTTGGTAAGGTAGTACCGTGAATAATCCTCACCGAGCTCTGAAATATTCCAATCTTTGGAGTTGTCTGGTCTTTTTTTCACTCTGAAATAATTATAAGTTACATTGCTATGTTTCCTAAAACAAGGAAACTGAAATATAATATTTATCAATTCTACAAGATCTTTTTACTAAGAATGTTAAAAAATATTTAAGATATAACAAGAAAAACAATATAGTTTATTGCATTTGTATGGCAAACAGCATATAATTTCACATATTTCAACGTATGCCAGAATTAGTTTTTCATTCAAACACGTTTTTTCCTTTATGGTCAAGCTCATGAATTATTCAATATAGCAAATGTCACATTCTCCATAAATCAGTTAAGCATCAAAAGCATGTCTTGTATAGTTTGACTAGAGAAATCTCATCAAAATAGAACTTAATTTAGTTTGAAATTAATTGTAAATCGAAGAAATATAAAGCTAGCCAAAAAAGTCTTTAAATTGCTCTGCCAGCTCATTACAACTGTGTTTACACCAAACAACAGCCTGAAAATCCTGTATCTCTTCCACTAAAGCAATATTATTGCCAAAACAATAGAAATTCTTGTTTTTCGTTTTTGTTCGGTTTTGTTTTTACCATTCAACAAGACAATCCCTGATCAAAACTTCAGGGTTGAAGTTTAGTTCCTTCCCCCACACACTCAAAGCATCAGTGTTTCCACTGAAGTTTGTTATGCCGTCCCCCCACCCTCAAAGCCCAAATCGAATCTTTCTCAAAGAGACTTACCCCAAGAAAGAGTGTGCTAGATGAGAGAGTGTGCTCATGCCTGCAGACAGTTAGCTAGTAAACATGTAAACGGGCAACTCGCACTTTGAAAGTGCATATTTTTATCCATTTTTTTTTAAAAAGGGAAAGGTTAGCCCAGCCCAAAAGTAGCAGGCTCTCAGCTGCCGCAGCTTCTTACTGCAGACCGCTCATCCTGAAAATGTGAGCCTATTTACATTTATCTCTTTCCCTTTGTTAAGCACTGGCCTCTAGAATGCTGTTGCCGGCATGCCTTTAACAAACAGGACACAAGAAAGGGCCCAAAGTCCGGGCTGGAGCTGAGAGCTGGGGGAGCTCTTGGGGGTCTCAATAGGAAATGCTTTTCATTGGATAAGGACGCATTATTAGGAGCCAAGATCCCGCCCCATCCCCTGTGCTCCATCGTTCCCTTAGTCACCAATCACTGGACTGAAGAAGTTTTTCTTTAAAGAGCATTGCCCAGGAAAAGCAGTTTTCGCAGTCAAGAATTAGCAGCTTAAGTGCCACTTGATAATATAAAAAGTTTCTTTTCTCACCAGTTAATCTACAGAGAAAGCCAGTGTGCCTGTCCTTACAGCAGGAACTTTACTCCTTTACAATTCTAATGAGGAGCAGGAGGAGGAGACAAAAGTCCAGACCGGGAGGAGTGTTTCAGTTATGAGCAGCCCCTGTTTGCTCCAACTTGTTTGAAATAATTACAACGATATTGATAAAAATAAGTAAGGGACTGGGAAAAGGTACCATAAGTACATTCTTATACTATGCAGAATTAGAACCTACCACCACCACCACCAAAAAATAAAATTCATACTCATTTAAGCCACTGAACTGGGGTCCCAGAGCTCTAAAACCCGCCTACTATAGACCAGGGAGTGTTCCATGGCAAAAGGAGGGTCTACACTTCTCTTGAACACCTGCCTGGCAGGAAGTCTAATTACCATGAAATTTTCTGAGGTTTGCTAAAAACCAAAATGAATAGTATAGATGCAATCCGTTTATAATAGGTAGTTATCTTAAATTGTACACCTCCTCCCCTCTCTCCGCAATTTCTTCACCCATAGGCTGATGGGTTCGATAATCCACACTGCTTTCTTTCCTCTCTATTTTGCCTTCGTTCCCTCCCTGTCTCTGATCTGAATTTGTTGAAGAAATTTACTGTCCATCTGTAACTTCATTGCATGCCCTTCTCCTCCACCTGCACTTCCCTCTAGCCTTTACCTCCACCCACTATCAACACCACCAACAACAGCAACCCTTCCTCCTTCTCTAGAATGAAACTCTCCAGCCAGGGACAAGGTTTTTTCTTTCTCTGGGCAAAGCTATGCCCCTGGAGAATTGGGGTGAATCTTCTGCCTCCCTCAAAACTACAGTCTGCATAATGAAGCTGCTTCCCAAATAAGACATGCTTCAGGTTTATTTATTCTCCTTATGTCTTCAGTTCTATTGTGGCTACTCTCAAAAACAGTGAAGGCCAGTAAACATACCAGTGTGAAGCTGATACCAGCCTTGTTACTTCGGGCTCACTCTAAAAAGCCTATTCTTTGCTCTTCCCCCACTCCTATCCCTATCTCTGCCCTTTCTGTTCCCCTCTCCACTTATCTCAAGTTTGTCTATATCTGCCAGTTGCTAACATTGTCTTCGTCTCCACAAGTGGTCATTAACCTACTCTGTGCTGGACCAACATTGGCCAGTTCTCAAAAGGAAGATATAGTCCCTTCCCTGCAAAACCTCATAGGCTAGCTGGTGACACAAAGACATGTGGAACAGGGAGACACCAATGGAAAATTGTGAAAAAAATTAATGTTGTATAGAGAGTAAGTTCCATAATGAAGCAGAAGATGGAGATGAGGCTGTCGTAGTTACCTAACTATAACAGATATATCACAAGTGGACGGCTTTAACAAACATAATTTTTTTCTTTCACAGTTTAGGAGGTTAGAAGTCCACATTCAGGGCACCAGCTCCAGGGGAAGTCTTCCTATCTCTGTCAGCTCTGGTGGAAGGTATTTGTCATCAATCTTCCCTTGGTGTAGGAGCTTCTCACCACAGGGACCCTGGATCCAAAAGATGAGCTCCACACCTATCCTGGCTCTTCTTGCTTGGTGGTAATGAGGAACCTCCCATCTCTGCTCAATTCTCTCTTTTATATGTCAAAATAAATTGACTAAACATAAAACTGAATCCTGTAGATTGAGTCCTGCCTCATTAACATAACTGCCTCTAACCCTACCTCATCAACAGCGTAAAGGTAGGATATACAACACATAGGATATTCACATCAGATCACAAAATGGTGGACAACCACAATACTGCGAATCATGGCCTAGCAAATTTGACACACATTTTTGGGGAACACAATTCAATCCACAACATTCCACCCATTGGCCCCCCAAATTCACGTTCTTGTCACATATAAAACACATTAACTTTATCATATCATCCCAAAAGTCTTAAATCGACTACAAGTCCAAAATCTCACCTTCTACAAAATTCCTCTTTATCTGTGAAATCTAGAATACAAGTTATCTGCTTTCAAAGTACAGTGGTGGAACAGGCCCAGGGTAGACATTTCCATTACAAATGGGAGAAATTGGAGGGAAGGAAGGAACAACAGGTACCAAGCAAGTCGGCAGAACACATTACATTAGCTCTCAGGTCTTGAAAATAATCCTCTGTTCTCTGAGACCATTTAGGCAATGGCTCTGCCTTCTAGGCTGTTCGTGTCGGTTACACTCTCCCGATTCTGAGAAGAGGCCCCTCAGCTCTGGGCTTCAGCTTTGCCTTCCAGGCCCACTGGTATTCCAACTCTGCTCCCTTGCACTTGGGCAGCCCCATTCTCCTACTTCATGTGAGTGGTGACCCTACTCTTCAGCCCCAACAGGCCTCATTCTTCTGCCCATAGGGCATGGCAGTCCTGCCCCCTCAGCTTTGGGCAGCTGATTTGGACTCATCCTGCAGGCACTCAAGGAAGGCAGTCCTACACTCCAGTACCGAGATGATGAAGATCTGACTCTTTGAATACTAGGAGGCTGTGGCCCCATCCTTTGAAACCCCAAAGGCCATGGCTCCACACTTTGAGACCCCAGAGATCGTGACCCTACCCTTTGAGACTGAGACAGCTCTTATTCCTGTGCTCTTTGTCTCTGCAGCTTCTGCTTCCTAGTTTCTTGGCCTCTTGGGCCATCCTGGAGTCTGCCCTGCGTGGGCAAGTGTTATAAAACCCTTTAGCTCTATAAAGAAGTGCCTGGAGGCACCCCACTCTGCCAGTAATTCTCAGCTGGAAGGAACTCAGTTCTCTTGCTCCATGGGTTGCCAAACCTGGAAGCACCCCACTCTGCAAGGAAGGCTTCTGCACAAAGGCACTCTCTCTCACTCCTTGGGTTGGCTCCCTCGTCGTTTCATTCCGGACTCCTGGTTGTGCTGCCACCATTTCTCTGTTGCTGCTTCTCATCATCTGCACAGTCTCCAGTGTTACACCTCTCCTCGTTTCCTTCTGAGTTCTCATCAGAATTGTCTTTGATATCCATCATTCCACCTACAGTCTCTTCAAGGCAATCTAGACTTTTACTATTAGGCTCTTTAAAACTCTTCCAGTCTGTACCCATTCACAGTTTCAAAACTGCTTTCACATTGCAGGTATTTGTTTGTTAGAGTATCACCCCACTCGTCTGGTACCAAATTCTGTCTTAGCTAGCTAATGCTGCTATAACAGAAATATCACAAGTGGATGGCTTTAGCAAAGAGAACTTCCATTCTCTCACAGTTTGGGAGGCTGGAAATTCAAATTCGGGCACCAGCTCCAGGGGAAAGCTTTCTACCTCTGTCGGGCTCTGGTGGAAGGTCTTTGTCGTCAATCTTCCCCTGGTCTAGGAGCTTCTCACCACAGAGACCCCAGATCCAAAGGACAAGCTCCACTCCTATCCTGGCTCTTCTTGCTTGCTGGTAATGAGGTCCCTCTCCTCTCTTCTCTCTTTTATATCTCAAAAGAAATGGACTCAAGAAACAACCGAATCCTGAAGATTGAGCCCTGCCTCATTAACATAACTGCCTCTAATCCTGCCTCATAATATCATAGAGGTAGGATTTACAGCACGTAGGATATTCACAGCAGATCACTAAATGGTGGACAACCACACAATACTGGGAATCATGGCCTAGCCAGACTGACACACATTTTGGTGGGACACAATTCAATCTATAAAAAAGTCCCATGGAGAAGCAGAGTGGGCTAGGAGGACTTCCCAGAGGAGGTAGAATTTGAGCTGGATCTTGATGGATGATAACCAAAAAACCGAAACTCATTGCCATCGAGTCGATTCCAACTCATAACGACCCTACAAGACAGAGTAGAACTGTGACATAGGGTTTCCAAGGTGTGGCTGGTGGATTTGAACTGCCAACCTTTGGTTGGCAGCTGAGCTCTTAACCACTACGCTACCAGGGCTCCTGATGGATGATAGGGGTTTAAAGAAGTCGAGAAGGGGATACCTTTCCAGGCAGCCAGAGCAAAGTGGACAAATGCAGGAGATGTGAAGTGGGAGGTGAGAAGGAGGGTAGTTTGTGAAGAAAAAGGGATAAGGAGAAGAGCTTTGGTGGGGGGTGCTCTATTGTAGCAACTCAGTGCGCTATAGCGATTGAAGCCAACCTATAGTTATGGCCATCATCTCTCTGCATGATTGACTCACTAGTTGTGTCCTCTCTGGATTAATATCTCTCAGTTTTCTAATTCATCTGCATTCATTTTTCCCCAAGGGACTCAAGAGACTCCAGTACTCCTTAACAGGTCTTTTACCATGTCACTGGATCATTTGCCCTTCTACCATCACTCTTCCTCTCTGTACCTGAGCTTCAGCCTCCCTGGCCCTCTTCAATGTAATATGATCCCTCTCCACTTCCCTTAACCAAGTTAATTCTTACTCTTCATTCAGAACTTATCCCAGTCATCATGCCCTCAGGGAACACTTCCTTACGACTTAGTTTAGGTAATAGCCACTTACTATATACTCTTATAGCATCACAGCCCTAATGGTGCAGTGGTTCAGAGCTTGGCTGCTATCCTAAAGGTTGGCAGTTCGTATCCACTAGCTGCTCTTTGGAAATGCTATGGTTTTACCCTGTCCTTAAAAGTCACTATGAGTCTGAGTGGACCTGACTGCAATGGGTTTTTTTTTTTTTATAGCATCACAGATCTTTTCTTCATAGCATTCAAACAGGTGTAATTTTATATGTTGTTTTGTAATTATTTGATGAAAGTCAGTTTCTCCCAACTGCAAACTCCAAGAGGACAAGGTCCATATCTGAGTAATCCAAAATTAATATTAGTGGTGTTCACAAAAATTCTTCTCTCTGATCCTCTGCCTTGCCTAACTGTATAAGCAGCTTGCCTTTTTCACATTTTGGCTGAAAATGTGTAACAACTAAACCATTTACAGACAAGTCTACGCCAACACGTTATTTGAGTCCCAGTAGTACACACACACAAAGAAAAAAATTCCCCATGGACAAGAAAGTAATAAAGCATATCCACCATTGTTTCCTTTTTTCCTTCACCTCACTCCTTTGCTGAAAACCTTCTAGTTTTGCTTGCTCTCTTATTTGTAAAGTAGAAGGGAGGGAAATAAAAACTTGTCCAGGGTGTTCACCAAAGAGCTAATTTGTAGCCACATGATTTAACCCAAAAGTCCTTTTAAAAAGCCTATTTTGAGTTGCTGTTGTGTTGTGCTCCTGGAGGGTGGGAATGAATATACAGCACAAAAGTGCATTCAGAAATATCTGTTTGAAAATAAAGTAACTGAAATATGAGTAACTTCCAACTGGGAATTTACACTGTTGAATAAGAACAGCCAGATACTTGGGACCTTCACACTCCAAACCCAAATGAATTTTTCTTTCCGCCAATTGTATCAAAGGACTGGGTGAATTCACTGCAAGTGTCAGAGTCTCAACACTTCATTAGTTTCCCTAGAAACATTATAAATGTAACCAAAGGCATTTAACTACGAAAAAAAATTTTTTTTTTTTTTTTTATGGATTAGGATCCAGCTAACAGTATTGGTAAAACTCATATTCTCTAAAAGAAGACAAAGCTTGTATAATCCTGGCCAGTGTTCTAGGGAAGGGGAGCCATTTAATTATCAACTTCACATTAATTAGTGTTTGTCTAGAAGTCTTTCAGAAAACAAAGAAAGGCAAGTTTCTAAATCCAATAGTCTTTCTTTTTCATACAATCTTGCTTCAGTAGGAGGAATGGACTACAAGGTCAGGTCCCAAATTGGCTCACTTAATTCCTTACAAATCTGAAAGTGTAGAAAACATTTATTTTTCAAGCACAGTTCCTGGAATATTTATAACTCATCCTTCACACTTCACTTCCTAGCTATTTTTCAAGGAATCAGTTTACCTTCTCACTAACTGAGCAAGCTCGTATAATAACAAGTTCCAGTTGCTCGAAACAGGGTTGGCAGCTAGAGAAAATGAAGTTTTTAACCAAAGAGTTTTGTACAGAGTGTCAGCAGTCCTTTTTTTCTTGTACTTTAGATGAAGATTTAAAGAACAAACTAGTTTCTCATTAAACAAGTAATACACATATTGTTTTGTAACAATGTTTGTCAACACCACGACATATCAAGGCTCTCCCCTTCTCAACCTTGTGTTCCCCGTTACCAGCTTTCTTGTCCGCTCCTGCCTTCTCATCCTTGTCTATGGGCTGATGTGCCCTTTTAATCTCATTTTGTTTTACAGTCCTGTCTAATCTATGGCTGAAGGGTAAACCTCAGAAGTGACTTCATTACTCAGTTATAAGGGTATCGGGGCCATACTGTAGGGGTTTCTCCAGTTTCTGTCAGACCAGTAAGTCTGGTTTTTTTTTTTGTGTGTGTGTGTGTGTGTGTGTGTGTGTGTGAGTTAGAAATTTGTTCAACAAGTTTCTTCTGCTCTGTCCAGGACCCACCACTGTGACCCCCGTCAGAGAAGTTGGTGGTGGTAGCTGGGCAACATCAAGTTGTGCTGGACTCAGTCTGGTGGCGGCTGTGATACTTGTGGTCCATTAGTCCTTTGGACTAATCTTTCCCTTGCGTCTTTGGTTTTCTTCATTTTCCATTGCTCCAGATGGGGTAAGGCCAGAGGAGTATCTTAGATAGCCGGTCACAAGCTTTCAGGATCCCAGATGCTACTCAACAAAGTAGAGTGTAGAATATTTTCTTTATAAAACTGAGCTAGATGATCCCTGAGACCATGGTCCTCACAGCCGCCCATCCAGTAATTTGGTCCCTCAGGGAGTTTGGATGTGTCTACGGAGTTTCCATGTCCTTGCCTTGTACAAGTTGTGCTGGCTTCCCCAGTATTGTGTACTGTCTTACCCTTCACCAAAGTTACCACTTATCTATTGTCTATTTAGTGTTTTTTCCTCCCCATCCCTCCCTTGCCTTGTAACCATCAAAGACTATTACTTTTTATGAGTAAATCTTTTCATGAGTTTTCGTGGTAGTGGTCTCATACCATATTTGTCCTTTTGTGACTGATATATTTCACTCAGCATAATGCCCTGCAGATTCATTCATGTTGTGAGATGTTCCATAGATTTATTATTGCCCTGTACTGTTGCCTAGTATTCCATTGGGTGTATGTACTATAGTTTGTTTATTCATTCAGCTGTTGATGGACACTTAGGTTGTTTCCATTTTTTGCTATAGTAAATAATGCTGTAAAGAACATGGGTATGCACATGTCTATCTGCGTAATGACTCTTATTTCTCTAAGATATATTCCTAGGATTTGAAAGCTAGGGCCAAAGTTGAAGAAGTAGAAGATTTTCATCAGCTGCTGCAGTCTGAAATTGATCGAACATGCAATCAAGATGCATTGATAATTACTGGTGATTGGAATGCAAAAGTCGGAAACAAAGAAGGAAAACCAATAGTTGGAAAATATGGCCTCATGATAGAAACAATGCCGGAGATCGAATGACAGAATTTTGCAAGACCAATGACTTCTTCATTGCAAATACCTTCTTTCACCAACATAAACAGTGATTATATATATGGACCTCGCCAGATGGGAACACACAGAAATCAAAATGTCTACATCTGTGGAAAGAGATGATGGAAAAGCTTAATATCATCAGTCAGAACAAGACCAGGGGTCGACTGTGGAACAGACCATCAATTGCTCTTATGCAAGTTCAAGCTGAAACTGAAGAAAATCAAAGCAAGTCAACGAGAGCCAAAATATGACCTTGAGTACATCCCACCTGAATTTAGAGACCGTCTGAAGAATAGATTTGATGCATTGAACATTAGTGACTGAAGACCAGATGAGTTGTGGAATGACATCAAGGACATCATCCATAAAGAAAACAAGAGGTCATTGAAAAGACAGGAAAGAAAGAAAAGACCAAGATGGATGTCAGAGGAGACTCTGAAACTTGCTCTCGAATGTTGAGCAGCTAAAGGAAAAGGAAGAATTGATGAAGTAAAAGAACTGAACAGAAGATTTCAAAGGGCCTCTCGAGAAGACAAAGTAAAATATTGTAATAACATGTGCAAAGAGCTGGAGATGGAAAACCAAAAGGGAAAAACACGCTCAGCGTTTCTCAAGCTGAAAGAACTGAAGAGAAAATTCAAGCCTCTTGTTGCAATAGTGAAGGATTCTATGGGGAAAATATTAAATGATGCAGGAAGCATCAAAAGAAGATGGAAGGAATACACAGAGTCATTATACCAAAAAGAATTAGTCGAAGTTCAACCATTTCAAGAGGTGACATAGGATCAGGAACCGATGGTACTGAAAGAAGAATTCGAAGCTGCTCTGAAGGCATTGGTGAAAAACAAGGCTCCAGGAATTGGTGGAATATCAATTAAGATGTTTCAACAAACAGATGCAACGCTGGAGGTGCTCACTTGTCTATGCCAAGAAATATGGAAGACAGCTTCCTGGCCAACTGACTGGAAGGGATCCATATTTATGCCTATTCCCAAGAAAGGTGATCCAACCGAATGTGGAAATTATAGAACAATATCATTAAAATCACACACAAGCAAAATTTTGCTGAAGATCGTTCAAGAACAGCTGTAGCAGTATATCAACAGGGAACTGCTAGAAATTCAGGCTGGTTTCTGAAGAGGACGTGGAACCAGGGATATCATTGCTGATGTCAGATGGATCCTGGCTGAAAGAAGAGAATACCAGTAGGATGTTTACCTGTTTTTTATTGACTATGCAAAGGCATTCAACTGGGTGGATCATAACAAATTATGGATAACATTGTGAAGGGTGGGAATTCCAGAACACTTGATTGTACTCATGAGGAACCTTTACATAGATCAAGAGGCAGTTGTTTGGACAGAACAAGGGGATGCAGATTGGTTTAAAGTCAGGAAAGGTGTGTGCCAGGATTGTATTCTTTCACCATACCTATTCAATCTGTATGCTGAGCAAATAATATGGGAAGCCGGACTTTATGAAGAAGAACAGGGCATCAGGATTGGAGGAAGACTCGTTGACAACCAGTGTTATGCAGATGGCACAGCCTTGCTTGCTGAAAGTGAAGAGGACTTCAAGCACTTACTAATGAAGATCAAAGACCACAGCCTTCAGTATGGATTACACCTCAACATAAAGAAAACAAAAATCCTCACAACTGGACCAATGAGCAACATCATGATAAATGGAGAAAAGACTGAAATTGTCAGGGATTTCATTTTACTTGGATCCACAATCAACACCCATGGAAGCAGCAGTCAAGAAATGAAAAGACGCATTGCATTGAGTAAATCTGCTGCAAAGGACCTCTTTAAAATGTTGAAGAGCAAAGATGTCACCTTGAAGACTAAGGTGTGCCTGACCCAAGCCCTGGTATTTTCAATCGCATCATATGCATGTGAAAGCTGGTCAATGAATAAGGAAGACTGAAGAAGAACTGACTCCTTTGAATTGTGGTGTTGGCGAAGAATATTGAATATACCCTGGACTGGCAAAAGAACAAACAAATCTGTCTTAGAAGAAGTACCGCCAGGATGCTCCTTGGGGTAAGGATGGCGAGACTGTGTCTTACATGCTTTGGACATGTTGTCAGGAGGGATCAGTCCCTGGAGAAGGACATCATGCTTGGCAGAGTACAGGGTCAGCAGAAAAGAGGAAGATCCTCAACGGGGTGGATTGACACAGTGGCTGCAACAACGAGCTCAAGCATAACAAGGATTGTAAGGATGGCTCAGGATGGGGCAGTGTTTCTTTCTGTTGTGCATAGGGTCGCTATGAGTTGGAACAAACTCAACAGCACCTAAGAACAACAACAAAAATATTCCTAGGAGTGAGATTGCTGGATCATATGGTATTTCTGTCTCTAGCTTTTTAAAGAAGGGCCATATCGTTTTCCAAAATTGTTATACATTTTGCATTCCCACTAGCAGTGCATAAGAGTTCCCATTTTCCGGTAGCCTCTCCAACATTTGTTATTTTCTATTTTTTTAACTCATGCCAGTAATGTTGGGGTGAGATGATATCTCATTGTGGTTTTAATCTGTATTTCTCTAATGGGTAGTGATCATGAGCATTTCCTCACATGTCTGTTAGCTGCTTGAATGTCTTCTTTGGTGGAGTGTCTGTTCATAGCCTTTGCCCATTTTTAAATTGGATTATTTGTCTTTTTGTTTTAGAGGTGTTGGGATTTCCCGTAGATTTTAGAAATTAGGCCTTTGTTGGATTTGTCATAGCCAATTTTTTTTTCACAGTCTGTACGTTCTCTTTTTACTCTTTCAGTGAAGTCTTTTGATGAGCGTAAGTATTTAATTTTTAGAAGACTTCAGTAATCTAGCTTATCTTCTGTTTGTGTATTGTTAGTTGTGGTTTGTATCGTGTTAACGGCATGTGTTACGGCCTTTAGTATTGGCCCTATTTTTTCTTCTTTATTCTTTATAGATTTTGGCACTACATTGAGGTATTTCATCCATTTTAAATTAGTTTTGTGTGCACTGTGAGGTGTGTGCCCTGTTTCATTTTTTGGCAGACAGACATTCAGTTTTACCAGCACCATTTGTTTAAAAGACTGTCTTTTACTCATTTGGTGGACTTTGGGCCTTTGTCGAAGATCAAGTGACTGTAGGTGGATGGATTTACTTCTGGGTTCTCAATTTTGTTCCATTGGTCAATGTGTCTGTTGTTGTACCAGAACCAAGCTGTTTTGATTATTGTAACTGTGTAGTATGTTCTGAGGTCAGGTAGTGGAAGTCCTTCTCCTTTATTCTTCTTCAATAGTGCTTTACTTATTCAGCATCTCTTCCCTTTCCATATAAAGTTAATGATTAATTTTTCCATCTCTTTAAAGAATGTTGTTGGTATTTGGATTGGGATTGTATTGTATTTGTAGATTGCTTTGGGTAGAACTGACATTTTCACAATATTTAGTCTTCCTCATGAACATGGTATGCTTTTCCATTTACGTAGGTGACTTTTGGTTTCCTGCAATAGTGTTTTGTAGTTTTCTTTCTATAGGTCTTTTATATCCTTGGTTAGATTTATTCCTAAGTATTTTATTTTTTTAGGGGCTGTTATAAATTGTATTTTTTCCTGATTTTCTTTTCGTCATTCTCTTTATCGGTGTATAGGAATCCAACTGATTTTGGTAGGTTTACCTTGTATTCTACTACTCTGCTGACTCTTTCTATTAGTTCCAGGAGTTTTCTCATGAAGCCTTTTGGGTTTTCTATGTATAGTGTCATATCATCCACAAATAAGGACAGTTTTACTCCTTTACCATTTTGGATGCCCTTTATTTCTTTGTCTTGCCTTATTGATCTTGCTAGGACTTCCAGCACAATGTTAAATAGGTGTGGTGATAAAGGGCATCCTTGTCTTCTTCCTGTTCTCAAGGGAAAGGGCTTCAGCCTCTTTCCATTAAGAATGATGCTGGTGACATTTCCAGTCTGCATCTGAACTCTAAAATCAATATGATACTGCAAAAACTCAACAAAAAAGCCAAAAAACTCAATTAAAAAATGGGCAAAGTACATGAACAAGCACTTCACTAAAGATGATATTCAGGTAGGTAACAGATACATGAGGAAATGCTCAAGATCATTAGCCATTAGAGAAATGCAAATCAAAACTACAATGAGATTCTATGTCACTCCAATAAAAAAAAGGCTGGTATTAATCCAAAAAATACAAAATAATAACTGTTGGAGAGGTTGTGGAGAGAGTGGAACACTTATGCACTGCTGGTGGGAATGTCAAACGGTACAAACACTTTGGAATCAATTTGTCACTTCCGTAAAAAGCTAGAAAAAGAACTACCATACGATCCAACAAGCCCACTCCTTGGAATACATCCTAGGGAAATAAGAGCCTTTACACGAACATATATATGCACACCCATGTTCACTGCGGCGCTATCTACAATAGCAAAAAAGATGGAAGCAACCAAGGTGCCCATCAATGGATGATTGGATAAATAAATTACATTATATTCACACAATGGAATACTATATATCGATAAAGAACAGAGATGAATCTGTGAAACATTTCATAACATGGAAAGGAATCTGGAAATCATTATGCTGAGTGAAATTAGTTTCAAAAGGACAAATATTGTATGAGATCACATTACAGGAACTTGAGAAAGAGTTTAAACAGAGAAGAAAATATTCTTTAATGGTTACCAGAGTGGGGAGGGAGGGAGAGAAAGGGGTATTCACTAATTAGGTAAAAAACAAGAACTATTTTAGGTGAAGGGAAAGACAACACACAATACAGGATAGGTCAGCACATCTGGACTAAACCAAAAGCCATGAAGTTTCCTGAATAAACTGAATGCTTCAAAAGCCAGCATAGCAGGGGCGGGGTTTTGGGGACCATGGTTTCAGGGGACATCTAGGTCAATTTGCATGATAATATCCATTAAGAAAACATTCTGCATCCCACTTTGAAGCATGGCCTCTGGGGTCTTAAACACTAGCAAGCAGCCATCTAAAATGCATCAATTGGTCTCAACCCACCTGGAGCAAAGGAGAATGAAGAACACCAAAGACATAAGGTAATTATGAGCCCAAGACACAGAAAGAGCCACATAAATCAGAGACTACATCAGCCTGAGACCAGAAGAACTAGTAGGTGCCCAGCTACAACTGATGACTTCCCTGAGAGGGAACACAACAGAGAACCCCTGAGGGAGCAGGAGAGCAGTGGGATGCAGACCTCAAATTCTTGTAAAAAGACCAGACTTTAAGGTCTGACTGAGACTGAAAGGACCCCAGAGGTCATGGTCCCCAGACCTTCTGTTAGCCCAAGACAGGAACCATTCCCAAAGCCAACTCTTCAGACAGGGATTGGACTGGAGTATAGGATAGAAAATGATACTGGTGAGGAGTGAGCTTCTTGGATCAGGTAGACACATGAGACTATGTGGGCAGCTTCTGTCTGGAGGGGCGATGAAGAAAGCAGAAGGGGTCAGAAGCTGGCTGAATGGACATGAAAATAGAAGGTGGAGAGGAGTGTGCTATCTCATTAGGTGGAGAGCAACTAGGAGTATATAGCAAAAAAAAAAAGGTGTATATAAATTTTTGTATGAGAGACTGACTTGATCTGTAAACTTTCACTTAAAGCACAATAAAAATTTTAAAAAAAGAATGACGTTGGCTGTTGGCTTTGTATGTTGTTGTTGCTGTTAGGTACCATTGAGTTGGTTCTGACTCATAGCGACTCTGTGTACCACAGAACAAAACACTGCCCAGCCCTACACCGTGCTCACAATCATTGTTATGCTTGAGTCCACTATTGCAGCCACTGTGTCAATCTATCTTGTTGAGGGTCTTCCTCATTTCCTCTGACCCTGTGCTTTACTAAGCATGATGTCCTCCCCCAGGGACTGATCCCTCCTGACAACATGTCCAAAGTATGTAAGAAGTAGTCTCGCCATCCTGGCTTCTAAGGAAAATTCTAGTTGTACTTCTTCCAAGACAGATTTATTCATTTTTTGGCAGTCCATGGTATATTCAATAATCTTCACCAATGCCACAATTCAAAGATGTCAATTCTTCTTCTGTCTTTCTTATTCATTGTCCAGCTTTTGTATACCTGTAAGGCAATTGAAAATACCATGGCTTGAGTCAGGTGCACCTTAGTCTTCAAGGTGACATCTTTGCTTTTCAACACTTTAAAGAGATCCTTTGCAGCAGATTTGCCCAATGCAATACGTCCTTTGAATTCTTGATTGCTGCTTCCATGGGTGTTGATTTTGGATCCAAGTAAACTGAAATCTTTGATAACTTCAGTCTTTTCTCTGTTTATCATGATATGGCTTATTGCTCCAGTTGTGAGAATTTTTTTTTCTTTATGTTGAGGTGTAATCCATACTGAAGGCTGTTGTCTTTGATCTTCATCAGTAAGCGCTGCAAGTCCTCTTTGCTTTCAGCAGGCAAGGTTGTATCATGTGCATAATACAGGTTGTTAGTCTTCCTCCAATCCTGATGCCCTGTTCTTCTTCATATAGTCCAGCTCAGCAAATAGATTGAATAGGTAAGGTGAAAGGATACAATCCTGATGAGCCCAGACTCTTATTGTAAGAGTGGCTGAACTACAATGGAATGTCATGGATTGAATTGTGTCCCTCCAAAATATGTGTCAACTTGGTTAGGCCGTGGTTCCAGGTATTGTGTGGTTGTCCTCCATCTGTGATTTTCCTATGTGTTATAAATCATAATCTCTGCCTGTGGCTAAAGAGAATCAGGGTGGGACATAACGTCCTTGCTTAGGTGCCATCCCTGATCCAATGTAAAGGGAGTTTCCCTGGGGTGTGTTCTGTGCCACCTTTTATCACGCAAGAGGGAAAAAGAAAGGGAACTAAGCAAAGAGTGGGGGACTTCGTACCAACAAGAAAGCAGTGCTGGGAGCATAGCATGCACTTTGGACCTCGGAGTCCCTGCATGGAGAAGTTACTAGTCGGGGGGAAAGCTGACAGAGATAGAAAGCCTTCCCCTGGAACTGAAGCCCTGAATTTGGACTTCTGGCCTGCTTTACTGTGAAGAAATTAATTTTTCTTTGTTAAAGCCATAGACTTGTGGTATTTCTGTTGTAGCAGCACTAGATGACTAAGACAGCATTTGGTGCTGAGAGGTCAAAGACTAAGAAATTGAAGATTTTTCCCAGCTTCTGCAGTCTGAAATTGATCAAACATGCAATCAGGATGCATTGATAATTACTGGTGATTGGAATGTGAAAGCTGGAAACAAAGAAGGATCAGTAGTTGGAAAATATGGCCTTGGAGATAGAAACGGTGCTGGAGATCGCATGACTGAATTTTGGAATACCAATGACTTCTTCATTGCAAATACCTTTTTTCACCAACATAAACAGCGACTATACACACAGACCTCACCAGATGCAATACTCAGGAATCATATCAACTACATCTGATGAAAAAGCCCAATATCTCCAGTCAGAACAAGGCCAGGGGCTGACTGTGGAACAGACCATCAATTGTTAATAAGAAAGTTCAAGCTGAAACTGAAGAAAGTAAGAGCAAGTCCACAAGAGCCAAAGTATGACCTTGAACATATCCTGTCTGAATTTAGAGACCATCTCAAGAATAGATTTGACACTTTGAACACTAATGACTGAAGACCAGACGAGTTGTGAAATGACATCAAGGACTTCACACATGAAGAAAGCAGGAGGTCATTAAAAAGACAGGAAAGAAATGACCAAAATGGATGTCAGCAGAGGCTCTGAAACTTGCTCTTTCACGTTGAGTAAAGCTAAAGCAAAAGGAAGAAATGAAGAAAAAGACCTGAACAGAAGATTTCAAAGGGTGTCTCGAGAAGACAAAGTAAAGTATTATAATGACATGTGCAAAGAGCTGGAGATAGAAAACCAAAAGGGAAGGAAGAATGTGCTTGGCATTCCTCAGGCTGAAAGGACTGAAGAAAAAATTCAAGCCTCGGGTTGCAATACTGAAGGATTCTATGGGGAAAATATTAAACAACGCAGGAAGCATCAAAAGAATATGGGTGGAATACACAGAGTCATTACACCAAAAAGAATTGGTGGATGTTCAACCAGTTCAAGAGTTAGCATATGATTAGTACAAGCTTCGCTGAGGGCATTGGAAAAAAACAAGGCTCCAGGAATTGACAGAATTATCAGCTGAGATGTTTCAAAAAACGGATGCAGCACTGAGAGTGCTCATTCGTCTATGCTAAGAAATTTGAAAGACAGCTACCTGGCCAACCGACTACAAGAGATTCATATTCAAAAGTGGCTGCAGCAGTATACCGACAGGGAACTCCCAGAAATTCAGGCCGGATTCAGGAGAGAATGTGGAACCAGGTTTATCCTTGCTGATGTCCAATGGATCCTGGCTGAAAGCAGAGAATACCAGAAGGATGTTTACCTGTGTTTTATTGACTATGCAAAGGCATTGGACTGTGTGGATCATAACATATCCATAACAAATTATGGATAACATTGTGAAGAATGGGAATTCCAGAACAATTAATTGTGCTCGTGAGGAACCTGTACATAGATCAAGAGGCAGTTGTTCAGACAGTATAAGAGGATACTTCCTCAGAGTTTTGTAGAGATGCCCTTTATTTTGTTGAGGAATTTCCCTTCTATATCTACTTTATTGAGAGTTTTTATCAGGAATGTGTGTTGGACTTTGTTGAATGCCTTTTCTACATCGATTGAGAAGATCAATTGATTATTTTATTTATGTCGTGGATTACGTTGATTAAATTTCTAATGTTGAACCATCCTTGCATACCTTGTATGAATCCCACTTAGTTGAGGTGTGTTAATTTTTTGATATGGTGCTGAATTCTGTTGGCTAGAATTTTGTTGAGGATTTTTGCATCTATATTAATGAGAGATGTTGGTCTGGAATTTTCTTTTTTCGTAGTGTATTTGCGTGGTTTTGGTATCAGGCTTATGCTGGCTTCATAGAATGAATTTGGAAGTATCCCTTCTTTTTCTTTGTTCTGAACTAGTTTGGGTTGCACTGGTGTAAGCTCTTCTCTGAATGTTTGGTAGAATTCTCTGTTGAAGCCATTTGGGTCAGGGTTTTTCTGTTGTTGGGAGTTTTTTTTTTTTTTTTAATTACCTTTTCAATCTCTTCTCTTGTTACAGGTCTGTTCAGATTTTCAACTTCAGTTTGTGTAAGTTTGGGTAGGTAGTGTGTTTCTAGAAATTTGTCCATTTCCTCTGGGTTTTCAAATTTGTTGGAGTATAGTTTTTCAAAGTACTCTCTTATGATCCTTTTAATTTCATTTGGGTCTGTTGTACGGTCCCCCATTTCATTTCTTATTTAGGTTATTTTCATCCTCTCCTGTTTTTCTTTTGTCATTTTGACCAGTGGTTTGTCAACTTTGTTGATCCTTTCAAAGAACCAAATTTTGGTTTTGTTGATTTTTTCTATTGTTTTTCTCCTCTCTATTTCATTTATTTCTGCTCTGATCTTTATTATTTCCTTTCTTCTGGGGGCTGCTGGATCCTTTTACTGTTCTCTTTTTATTTGTTTGAGTTGCGTAGCTAATGTTTTGATTTTGTCCCTTTATTCTTTTTTGATGTGTGCATCTATTGATATAAATTGACCTCTGAGCACTGCCTTCGCTGTGTCCTAAAGATTTTGGTATGATGTGTTTTCATTTTTGTTTGATTCTTGGAATCTTTTGATTCCATCTTTGATTTTTTCTATTACCCAGTGATTTTTAACCAGATTGTTATTCAATTTACATGTATTTGATTTTTCCCCCTTGCTCTTCCTCTTATTTCTACTTTGATGACATTGTGATCAGAGAAGATACTATGTAGTATCTCAATATTTTTGTTGTGGATTACTTTGTGGCCAAAGAAGTGGTCTATTCTGGAGAAATTCCATGTGCATTAGAAAAGAATGTGTACTTTGCTGCTGGTGGGTGGAGTGTTCTATACATGTCTGTGAGGTCAGTTGGTTGATTGTGTTCTTTAGATCTTCTGTATCTTTGCTGAGTGTCTAGATGTTCTGCACTTTACCAAGAGTGGTGTATTGAAGCCTCCTACTCTTATTGTGGAACTGTCAGTTTCTCTTTTCAGTGCTGTTAGAGTTTATTTTATGTAATTTGGAGGCATGTCACTAGGTGCATAGATATTTATTACAGTTATGCCGTCTTGGTGGATTGTTTCTTTAATCATTATATAATGTCTTTCTTTGTCTTTTATGGTAGATTTTGTTTGAAAGTCTGTTTTATCTGAGATTAGTATTGTCATTCCTGCTCTTTTTTGGTAGCTGTTTGCTTGATATATTTTTTCCATTCTTTGATTTTTAAAAAAATTTATGTCTTTGTTTCTAAAGTGTGTCTCTTGAAGATAGCATATTGATGAGTTCAGTTTTTTTTTCCCATTGTGTCACTCTCTGTTTCTTTATGGGTGCATTTAACCATTTATGTTCAGTGTGATTATTGAGACGTGAGTTTATTGCTGTCATTTTGTAGTCTTTTTTTTGTGGTAAAGATGTTTTCTTTGTTCCTCTTACTTTTCTGTCCTGAAATCCTTTTGTTTGTGGATTTTTTTCCCATTTGTTTTGTCTTTGTAGATTTTGTGTTTAGTGAGACTTTATTTTTTGTTCTTTATTTTGATGAGTAGGTTTGTTAACTTTGTGGTTACCTTGAAATTTACCCCTATCTTTTTAAGTTTAAATCAGCCTTTTATTACTTGATAATGCCTTGACTTCCTCTCCATTTGAAAGTTCTATACTCACACTGTTTATTCCTTCTTTTATTGTTCCAACGTTGTTATCTACAGGTTGACCCATCTGCTTCCCTGTTGTAAATTTTTTAGTTTTTTTTTTTTTTTTAATCCTTGGGAGTTCATCATCTACATTGGTATCTGGCTGATGCTGTCTTATGTGCTAGATTCATGTTGTTGTCTGAAGATGCTGGTTCTCTACCCAAAGGATTCTCATTAATAATTCTTGTAAGTTTGGTTTGTTTTTACATATTCTGTTAATTTCTGTTGATCTGGAAATACCCTAATTTCTCCATAAAATTTTTGTGGGATCATTACAGGATACATTATTATTGAGTGGCAGTTTTTTTCTTTCAAGATTTTATATATGTCACCCCATTGCCTGCTTGCATGCATGGGTTCTGCAGGGTAATCAGAACCTAGTCTTATTGCTTCTCCTTTGTGATTTTTTTGTTTTTCTCAAGTGGCTCTCAGGATTCTTGTCTTTTGTTTTAGTAAATGTGATTATGATATGTCTTTTTGTTTTGCTTTTGGGGTCTATCCTACGTGGGGTTCATTGAGCTTCTTGGATGGTTGGCTTTTTGTATTTCATGATATTAGGGAAGTTTTCTGTCAGCAAATCTTCAGTGATCCTCTCTGTGTTTTCCATTTTCTCCCCCTGTTCTGGAACTCTGATCACACGCAAATTTTTGCTTTTCATTGTATACCATGTCATTCTCAGAGTTTTTTCGTTTTTCTTCATTCTTTTCTCTGGTTTTTCCTCAAAGTGGTATTCAAGTATTTGTCTTCTATTTCACTGATCTCGTCTTCCATTGTTTCAAATTTGCTCTGAAAACCTTCTATGGCACTATCCATTTCCGAAATCATGATGTTTATCTTTTGAATTTCTTATTGCTGTTTTTGTATTATCTCTCTCTTTTTACTTATTTTGATATTTTGTTCCTGTATTATTTTCCTGATTTCTTCCATTGTTTTTTTGTCTTTTCCATGATTTTGTCTATTTTTTCCTTATTTGTCTGCATTTTCCTTTGTCTGCTGGGGAACCCTGAATATTAGAGTTCTAAATTCCTTATCAGTTCCAGTGCATTTTCTTCTAGCAGAATGTCATCTGGTGTTTTATTTTGGTCACTTTCTGGGCCATCCTCTTCTTTTTTTATGTTTTGATGTTGTCTGCTGTCTCCAAGACATTCAGGAATTATTTTCTTTGTTTATTGACTGTAGGTTTGATTGTTTTGTCCTGATTTTTCATCTGGTTATGTCTTGACAGGCGTGCTCAGTTGTTTTGTTGCTTGCTTGTCCATGGGCACAATACTTCCCACCATCTTGTCCAGGCGGTAAGGGTCAGTCGCTTAGCTGTGGTGCAGCAGGGCATGTCCAGCAGCAGTGGACAAGTGAGGGTGGGTAGTTTGCAGCATGCACTGGAGGCAATGGAGCAGGGCTGCGGGGCTGTGCGGGGCGGGACCTAGGGTACCATGTTGGTACTGCTTGAGGCCATGGCACTCAGTGAACAGTGCAGATAGGCAGGTGGGAAAGGAGAGGCTGTAATGTGCAGAGCTAAGTGGATGGGAGAAAGAAGAGAGAGAAACAAAAGCAAAAGAGAAGTAAAAAGCAGTAAGCAAAAAGTAAGTAAAAGAAAAGTAAATAAAATGGTGGTGCAGTAGGATGTTGTAGACCCAGCAAGGTGGTGTGCTGGTGGCTGTCTTTCCTAGTTGTGTAGCTCGGCCTGTCAAGAAGTGGCATGGGTGGTGCATGGGGTTAAGTAGGCAGGAGAAAGGAAAGGACAGTGGGGAAAGAGAGAGAAGAAACCAATAAACAATCAAATAAATACATAAATAAACAAAAACAACAAAAATAATATGGTGGTGGGTGAACCAGCCTTTGGGGGTGCAGCAGAATTGGGGTGGGAGCGAGCTAATGTTTCTCTCTCCAGAAGCCATGGCACAGCCTGTCAGGAAGGGGTGGAGTCAGCACAAGGCCTAGGTGGGAGGGTGAAGGAAAAAAGGGGAAAGATAAAGAAAAATAAAAAATATGGTGCTAAGGCATCTAGCCAGTGGAGGTGGTGCAGCCCCAAGAGACTTTGTGCTAGATGCTTTCCAGCCAAATGGTACAGCACAGCCTGCCAAGTAGTTGAAGGCAGCACACGGACTGAGTGGATGGGAGAAAGGAGAAGAAGGAAGGGAGAGAGGGAAGAAACAATAACAAAAACAAACAGTAAATAAATAAAATGGCACTGAGGAAGCTGGTCAGTGATATAGACACAGACATGGGCAGGCCGTATGCAGTGACTCTCCAACCGAGCTCTGCACCACAGCCCCTCTAGAAGAGGCAATGGCAGTGCACGGGGATGGATGGGCTGGAGAAAGGAAAGGAGAGAGAGAGAAGAAACAAACAAAAAGAACAAAGTAAACAAACCAAAAAAAATCACAGACCATCACGAAGGGGAGTGCATGACACATGGGGTAGCTGGTGGGAGAAAGGAAAGGAAGGAAATGAGAGAGAGAAGCAACAAACCCCCACCATCAGAAAATGAACAAATAAACAAACAAAAATAGAACAAAGCAAACAAACCAAAAAATCACAGCCCATCAAGAAGGGGAGGAGACAGCACACATGGCTAGCAGGGCAGGGGAAAGGAATAGAAGCAAGTGAGGGATAAGCAACAACAACAAACAAAAACAAAAAACAATATCAAAAAAAAACAAAAAAAGAAGAAAGCAAACAAACCAAAAAATCGCAGACGTTCAAAAAGGGGAGAGGATGACACACGGGGCTAGCTGGGGGGGAGAAAGGAAAGGAAGGAAGGGAGAGAGAAGAGCAACAAAAAAGCCAAAAGAATAAAAATAAAACAAAACAACAACAAAAAAAACAGAACAAAGCAAACAAACCAAAAAGTCACATTCAGTCAAGAAAGGGAGGGAATGACACACAGGGCTAGCTGGGCAGGAGAAACAAAAGGAAGGAAGGTAGAGAGAGAGAAGCAACAACAACAAAAAGCCAAAAAAAAAAAAAAAACTAAAAACAAACAAAAATACAAACCAAACAAACAAATGGTGCTGAAGCGGTCAGCCAGTGGGCATGGGGTGGACCTCAGTGGCAGGGAGCTACTGTCTCTCCAGCCAATCAGCCATGGCCCATTAGAAAGTGGCAGAGGCAGCACAGAGTGAAGAAGGAAGGGGGATGGAAAGCCAGTATCCCTGGTTAACAGGTGCTCTATCTCCTGTTGCGAGCTTGTGGAGTTGCCTTCCCATACCCCCTGCCTGCATTCTTTGGTGGCTGGAGTCCAAGATGGCGAATCCAGCCACATTAGCCAGTAGGAGACCTCCACTCTGTAGCTCTCCTCATTCTCTGTTCTCTGTCAGTTTCTTTTTCCATTTCGTGTTTGATTGAGTTCTTTATTCCTTCATTTGGTACTTAGGGTTCCAGGATTGACATTTGTATCTGTCTTACTTAGTTTTTCAAGTCTTTGGTGCAGAGGGATGGCATGGTGCTTCTGTCTATAGTGCCATGCTGGCTTCACCTCTTGAGTGTCAGCAGTCTTGATTGCTTGGTATAGGTTAGAAAAAATTCAAGATAATAATAATAATGACAACAGATTGCATTTCTTTTTAAAAATTTTTTTATTGTACTTTCAGTGAAAGTTTACAAATCAAGTCAGTCTCTCATACAAAAATTTATATACACCTTGCTGTACACTCCTAGTTGCTCTCCCACTAGTGAGACAGCATACTCTTTCTCTCCACCCTCTATTTTCGTGTCCATCAGCCATCTTCTGTCCCCCCTGCCTTCTCATCTACCCTCCAGACAGGAGCTACCCACACAGTCTCATGTGTCTACTTGAGCCAAGAAGCTCATTCTTCACCAGTATCATTTTCTATCCCACAGTCCAGTCCAATCCCTGTCTGAAGAGTTGGCTTTGGGAATGGTTCCAGCCTTGGGCTAACAGAAGGTCTGGGGACGATGAACTCCAGAGCCCTTCTAGTCTCAGTCAGACCATTAAGTCTGGTCTTTTTATGAGAATTTGAAGGCTGCATCCCACTGCTTTCCTGCTCCTTCCGGGGTTCTCTGTTGTATTCCCAGTCAGGGCAGTCATCAGTTGTAGCCGGGCACCATCTAGTTCTTCTGGTCTCAGGCTGATGTAGTCTCTGATTTACGTTGCTCTTCTGTCTCTTGGGCTCATAATTACTTGTGTCTTTGGTGTTCTTCCTTTTCCTTTGCTCCAGGTGGGTTGAGATCAAATGAAAGATTGCATTTCTTGAGCATTACTGTATGCCAGGCACAGTTCTAAGTTGTTTCCCTATATTTATTTACTTAATCTGTACGACTCCATGAAGTAAATACCACTATTATTCCTATTTTATACTTGAGCAAAATACAGCATGCAGATGTTAAGTAATTTGCCCTATGTCACAAGGCTAGTACTTTCTGCATTCATTCGGACAATTTTTGTACTAATAATCTTAGTCATATGTTCTTTTGATAGAGCACTCACTACCCTGTCCAAATCATCTTGTTAATGTGCAAACATAAACATTCTGCCTTTTCTGATGACAATTTCTCACTGGAAGCTGACAAACCCCTAACAGAATGTATGGCTTTTGGACAGTGCTGTTGTTGCTGTTAGGTGTCTTCAGGTCAGTCTGACTCATAATGACCCTATGTTCAACAAAATGAAATGCTTCTAGATCCTGTGCCATTCTCACAATATTTGCTGTGTTTGAGTACATTGTTGCAGCCACTGTGTCAAACTATCTCATTGAGAGGTTTCCTCTTTTTTTGCTGACCCTCTACTATACCAAACATGATGTCTTTCTCTAGAGACTGATCCTTCCTGATAAAATACATGTCCAAAGCACATGAGGCAAAGTCTCGCTATCCTTGTTTCTAAGGAGCATTCTGACTGTGTTTCTTCCAAGACAGATTTGTTTGTTCTTCCAGAAGTCCATATTCTTCTCCAACACCATAATTCAAATGCATCAATTTTCCTTTGGTCTTCCTTATTCACTGTCCAGCTTTCACATGCATATGAGGCAACTGAAAATACAACAGCTTGGGCCAGGCCCACCTTAGTCCTCAAAGTGACATCTTTGCCTTTTAACACTATAAAGAGGCTTTTTTGTAGCAGATTTTCCCAATGCAATGCATCATTTTATTTCTTCACTGCTGCTTCTATGAGCATTGATTGTGAATACAAGGAAAATGAAATCCTTGATAACTTCAATATTTTTCCATTTATCATGATGTGGCTTATTGGTCTAGTTGTGAGGATTCTTGTTTTCTTTATGCTGATGGGTAAACCATACTGAGGGCTGTAGTCTTTTATCATCATCAGTAACTACTTCAAGTCCTCTTCACTTTCATCAAACAAAGTTGTGTCATCTGCATATTGCAGGTTGTTAATGAATCTTCCTCCAATCCTGATGCCCCGTTCTTCTTCATATAGTCCAGCTTCTCTGATTATTTGCTCAGCATACAGATTGCATAAGTATGGTGAAAGGATACAACCCTGACACACACCTTTTCTGATTTTAAACCACTCAGTATCCCCTCGTTCTGTTCAAATGACTGCCTCTTGGTCTATGTACAGGCTCTGCATGAACACAATTAAGTGTTCTGGGATTCCCATTCTTCTCAAAGCTATCCATGATTTGTTATGAGCTGCACAGTTGAATGCCTTTGCATAGTCAATAAAACACAGGTAAACATCTTCCTGGTATTTTCTGCTTTCGGCCAAGATCCATCACACATCAGCAGTGATATCCCTCATTCCACATCCTCTTCTGAATCCAGCTTGAATTTCTGGCAGCTTCCTGTTGAGGTACAGCTGCAACCGTTTTTGAATTATCTTAAACTATTTTTGAACAGTTCTAAGGTCTGAAAATCTCTGTATCTACTAATTTGAGACCTAAGGTCCCAGGCTGATCTCAAAGGCATGGGGTGTGCTAATAAATAGAGCACAAAATCAAAATGCAAATGTTCTGGAAGTATGATAGTATAGATGTGCAGTAGATTTTGATGAGAAAAATATCGTATTCCCTAGAGAAACCACTAAGAAAAAAACTAAAAACTAAGAAAGCACCTAAAAATATACTTAAAATCATTAAAGGAAAGAAAAATGTACACTAGAAAATATGCACTCAAGATGAAAAACTGAAAGAGGAACACAGAACGAAAGTAGTCATGAGACATAAAGAAAACAAAATTGAATACTGAAATCCAACCATATCCATAATAACATTAAATATGATAGATTAAACAATTGAACAGAAAGATGTATTGTCAGACTGGATTGAAAAACAAGATCCAGCTGTATGCTGTCTGTAGGACATACATTTAAGATTCAGTTTGAAATTTAAAGGATGGATAAATACAGCATAAAAACAATATCCAAAGATAGCTGGAGTGGCTATCAGACAAAATAGTCTTTTAGAAAACACCTGTTACTAAAATAAAGAGGGATGTTTTATAATTATAAAATGATCAACCTATCAGAAGATATTACAATTATAAACATATATGCACCTATACGCAGAGACCCAAAATACATGAAGCAACAGCTGATAGAATTGAAGGGAGTAATAGACAATTCAACAGTAATATTTGATGACTTTAGTGCTGCATTTTCAGTAATGAATATAACAACTAAACAGAAGGTGAAGAAACATATAGAATAAATAAACAACACTATATACCAACCAGACCTAACAGGTATCTATAGAATACTTCACCCAACAGTAACAGAATATACATTCCTCTCGAGTACACATAGAATACTCTCCAGGATAGATCATAGGTCAGGCCATAAAACAAGGCTTAATAGATTTAATAGGATTGAAACAATACAAAGTATGTTCACAGACCACAAAGGAATAAACTAAAATCAACAACAAAAAGAAATCAGGGAATTTTTTTAATGTGGAAATTAAACAACACACTCCTAAATAATAAGGGTTAAAGAAGAAATATCAAGGGAAATTAGAAAATACTTTGAGTTGAGTGAAAATGAAAACACAACATACCAAAACTTATGAGATGCAACTAAAGAAGTGCATGGAGGGAAATTTATATGTGATATTAAATTAAAATATCTCAAATAAAGAACTTTTCACCTTGGAAAATTAAAAAAAAAGAATACCATACTCAAAACAAGCATAAGAAAGGAAATAATAAAGAATAGAGCATAAATAAATGAAACAGAGAATAGAAAAACAATTGAGAGGGTCAAAACCAAAAGTTGGTTCTTTGAAGAGTTCTGCAAAGTTTGCAAACCCATAACTAAGGTGATCAAGGACTCAAATTTCTAAAACCAGGAATGAAACAGAGAGCATTACTACAGATCTTACAGAAATAAAAAGGACTGTAAGAGAATACCATGAACAATTGTTCACAAATTTGATAACCTAGGTAAAATGGACAGATTTCTGGAAAAACAAAAATTACCAAAACTAACTAAAAAGGAAAAAGAAAATCAGGACCAGATGGCTTCACAGGTGAATTCTGCCAAATTCTTAAGGAAGGATTAACACCAATTCTTCTCAAACTCTTCCAAAAAATAGAAGAGGAGGGAGCATGCCCTAAACCATTCTATGATGCCAGCATTACCCTGATAACAAAG
The DNA here is from genome assembly GCF_024166365.1 of Elephas maximus indicus. Lineage (NCBI taxonomy): Eukaryota > Metazoa > Chordata > Mammalia > Proboscidea > Elephantidae > Elephas > Elephas maximus. Next base: position 88,930,991 of record NC_064846.1, read on the forward strand.
CCAGACAAAAACACCACAAGAAAAGAAAACTACAGGTCCTTATCTCTTATAAATACAGATGCTAAAATCCTCAACAAAATACTAACAAACTAAGTCCAGAAATATTTTGAAAGAATTATACACCTTGAACAAAGGGGATTTAACCCAGGAATGCATCGATCAATGCAATACAGCATATTAATAGAATGTTGTTGTTAGGTGCTCTCAAGTTGGTTCCAACTCATAACAACCCTATGTACAGCAGAACTAAACACTGTCTTGTCCTGTGTTATCCTCACAATTGTTGTTATGCTTGAGTCCATTGTTGCAGCCACAGTGTCAATCCATCTCATTGAGGGTCTTCCTATTTATCACTGACCCTCCACTTTATCAAGTATGAAGTTCTTCTCCAGGGACTGGTCCATGTCCAAAATATGTGAGACAAAATTTCACCATCCTTGTTTCTAAGGAGCATGCTGTCTGTACTCCTTCTAAGACAAATTTGTTCATTTTTCTGGCAGCCCATAATTCAAACGCATCATTTCTTCTTAGGTCTTCTTTATTCATTGTCCAGGTTTTGCAAGCAAGTGAGGTGATTGAAAACACCATGGCCTGCGTCAGCCACACCTTAGTCCTTAAAGTGTCATCTTTTTTTTTTTTTTTTTTAACACTTTAAAGAGGTCTTTTGCAGCAGATTTGCCCAATGCATCATTTGATTTCTTGATTGCTGCTTTTTCAGGGCATTGATTGTGGATCCAAGTAAAATTAAATCCTTGACCACTTCAATCTTTTCTTGGTTTATCATGATGTTGCTTATTGGTCCAGTTGTAAAGCTTTTTGTTTTCTTTATGTTAAGGTGTAATTCATACTGAAGGCTATAGTCTCTGATTTTCATCAATAAGTGTGTCAAATCCTCTTCACTTTCATCAAACAAGGTTGTGTCATCTTCATATTGCAGGTTGTTAATGAGTCCTCCTCCAGTCCTGATGCCGGGTTCTTCTTCATATAGTCAAACTTCTCTGATTATTTGCTCAGCATACAAATTGAATAAGTATGGTGAAATGATACAACCCTGATGCACACCTTTTCTGATTTTAAACCAGTCAGTAGTCCCTTGTTCTGTCCAAACAACTGTCACTTGGTCTATGTAGAGGTTCCCCATGAGCACAGTTAAGTGTTCTGGAATTCCCATTCTTTTTAATGTTATCCGTAATTTGTTATAATCCACACAGTTGAATGCCTTTGCATAGTCAACAAAACACAGGTAAATATCTTTCTGGTATTCTCTGCTTTCAGCTAAAATCCACCTGACATCAGCAATGATATTCCTCTTTTCAAGGCCTCGTCTGAATCTGGCTTGAATTTCTGGCAGTTCCTCGTCAATGTACTGCTGCAAACAATTTTGCATGATCTTCAGCAAAATTTTACTTTCATGTGATGTTAATGATATTGTTCGATAGTTTCTGTATTCTGTTGGATCACCTTTCTTTGGAATGGGCACAAATATGGATCTCTTCCACTCAGCTAGACAGGTAGCTGTCTTCCAAATTTCATGGCATAGATGACTGAGTGCTTCCAGCGCTGCATCTGTTTGTTGAAACATCTCAACTAGTATTCAGTCAACTCCTAGAGCCTTGTTTTTCACCAATGCCTTCAGTGCAGCTTGAGCTTCTTCCTTCAGGACCATTAGTTCTGGATCATACGCTACCTCCTGAAATGGTTGAACATCAACCAATTCTTTTTGGTACAGTGACATTTTGTATTCCTTCCATCTTCTTTTGATGCTTCCTTCATCGTTTAATATTTGTCCCATAGAATCCTTCACTATTGCAACTTGAGACTTGGACTTTCCCTTCAGTACTTTCAGCTTGAGAAATGGTGAGCATGTTCTTCCCTTTTGTTTTTCCAACTCTAGGTCATTGCACATTTCATTATGATACTTTGTCTTCTTGAGCTACCCTTTGAAATCTTCTGTTCAGGTCTTTTACTTCATCCTTTCTTCCTTTCACTATAGCTACTCTACATTCAAGAGGAAGTTTCAGAGTCTCTTCTGACATTCATTTTGGTCTTTTCTTTATTTCCTGTCTTTTTAATGACCTCTTGCTTTCTTTATGTATGATGTCCTTGATGTCATTCCACAACTTGTCTGGTCTTCTGTCTTTAATATTTAGTGAGTCAAATTTATTCTTGAAATGGTCTCTAAATTCAAGTGGAATGTACTCAAGTTCATACTTTGGTGCTTGTAGACTTTTCTAGTTTTCTTCAGCTTCAGCTTGAACTTGCATATGAGCAATCGATGGTTTGTTCCAAAGTTGGCCCCTGCCTTGTTCTGACGGATGATATTGAGCTTTTCCATCTTCTCTTTCCACAGATGTAGTCAATTCCATGCCTGTGTATTCCATATGGCATGGTCCATGTATATAGTCTTGGTTTAAGCTGTTGAAAAAGTATTTACAATGAAGAAGTCTATGATGTTGCAAAATTCTATCATGTAGTTTCCAGCATCATTTCTATCACCAAGGCAATATTTTCTGACTACTGTTCTTCTTTCTTTGCAACTTTCTCATTCCAATCACCAGTAATTATCGATGCATCTTTATTGCATGTTTGATCAATTTCAGACTGGATATTTGATAAAGATCGTCACTTTCCTCATCTTTGGCATTAGTGGCTCATGTGTAAATTTGAATAATAGTCTTATTAACGGATCTTTTGTGTAGGCGTATGGATATTATCCTATAAGTGACAGCACTGTACTTCAGGATAGATCTTGAAATGTTCTTTTTGATGATGAATGCAATGCCATTCCTCTTCAATTTGTAATTCCTGGCATAGTACACCATATGATTGTTTGATTCAAAATGGCCAGTACCAGTCCATTTCAGCTCATTAATGCCTAGGATATCAATGTTTATGCATTGCATTTCATTTTTGATGACTTCCAATTTTCCTAGATTCATACTTCTCACATTCCATGTTCTGATTATTAACAGATAGTTTGCAGCTGTTGCTTCTCATTTTGAGTCATGCCACATCAGCAAATGAAGGTCCCGAAAGCTCGACTCCACCCATGACATTAAGGTCGACTCTACTTTGAGGAGACTGTTCTTCCCCAGCCATATTTTGAGTGCCTTCCAACCTGAGAGGCTCATCTTCCACCATTATATCAGACAATGTTCTGCTGTTGTTCATAAGATTTTCACTGGCTAATTTTTTTCAGAAGTAGACTGCCAGGTCCTTCTTTCTAGTCTGTCTTAGTCTGGAAGCTCTGCTGAAACCTGTCTACCATGTTGACCATGCTAACATTTGAAATACCAGTGACATAGTTTCTAGCATCACAGCAACACCCAAGCTACCACAGTACATATGACAAACTGACAGACTTGTGGGGATTAATAAAATAAAAGGATAAAAAACTGTGCTCACCTCAATAAATGCAGAAAATGCACTTAACAAAATTCAACATTTCTTCGTGATAAAAACACTCAATAAAATATGAATAGAAGAAAACTTCCTCAACATAATGAAGGGCATTCATGAAAAACCCACAGTTAACATGATATTCAGTCTTTCAGGCTGAAAGCTTTCTCTTTAAGATCAGAAAGCAGACAAGGATTTCCAACTTTGCCAATTCTAGTCAACATTATGAAGGAAGATCTAGTGAGAGCAATAAGGTAAGAAAAAGGAAGATAAAAAAGTACTCAGGTTGGAAACCAAGAAGTAAAACAATCTCTATTTACCCAAAACATAATTTTGTGTATAGAAAATCTGAAGGAACACACACACATAATTACAGATAAGTTCAGCAAGTTTGCAGAATGTAAGATCAATATACAAAACTCAGTTCAACTTCTATACATTAGCAGTGCACACTCTGAAAATGAAATTAAGGAAACAATCTCATTATAATAGCATGAAAATAAAGAAAACACTTGGCAATACTTTTAACAAAGAAATACAAGTCTTGTACAGCAAAAACTTGAAAGCATTGTTGAAAAAATTAAATAAGATCTAAGTAATGGAAATACAGCCCATGTTTATGGATGGGAAGATGTATATTGTTAGGATAGCAATACTGTACTTATTCAACAAAATCCCTATTCAAATTCTAGCTCTCTTCTTTGCAGAAATTGACAAGTTGATCCTAAAATTCATATGGAAATGCCAGTGACCAAGAATAGTGAAAATAATCTTTAAAAAAGAACAATGTTGGTGGCTCACAATTCCTGATTTCATCACTTACTACGAAAATACAGTAATCAAAACAGTGTGGTACTGGCATAAAGATAAATTAATGAAGTAAAATTAATAATCCAGAATCAAACCCACACATTTATGGTCAATTGTTATTTGACAAGGATGTCAAGACAATTCAACAGAGAAAGGATAGTGTTTTCAACAAATGGTGCTGGGTCAACTGAACATACACATTCAAAAGAATGACTTTGGACCTCTACCTCACATCATACAGAAAAGTTAGCTCAAGGTAGACTATATACCTAAAATTAAGAGCTAAATTATAAAACTCTTAGAAGAAAACAAAACAATGGTGTAAATCTCCATGATCATGAGTTAGGCAGTAATTTGTTAGATATGATATCAAAACAAAATATCATAAAAGAGAAGATTGAAGTGTTGGACTTCAAAATTATAACTTTTGTGGGTCAAAAGACACCATCAAGAAAGTGAAAAGCAATCCACAGAATGAGAGAAAGTATTTTTAAATCATATCTCTGATAAGGGACTAGTATGTAGAATATATAAAGAACTCTTACAATTCAAAATGAAAAAGAAAAATAACCCAATTAAAAAATGGGCAAAGGATCTGAATAGACATTTCCCCAAAGAAGATAAGCAGTTTACCAAGAAGTACATGAAAGGATGCTCAATGTCATTATAGTCATTAGGAAAATGCAAATCAAAACCACAGTGAGATACCATTTCACACCCACTGATGGTGTCATGGATTGAATTGTGTCCCCCGAAAGTGTGTATCAATTTGGCAAGGCCATGATTTCTGTATTGTGGGGTTGTCCACCATTTTGTGATCTGATATGATTATCCTATGTGTTGTAAATCCTAACCTCTATGATGTTGTGGGTTTTGTGATGTTAATGAGGCAGGACTCAATCTACAGGATTACGTTATATGTTGAGTTAATCTCCTTTGAGATATAAAGAAAGACCCAAGCAGAGAGGAGAGGGACCTCATGTCACCAAGAAAAAAGTGCTGGGAGTGGAGTGTATATTTTGGATCTGGGGTCCCTGTGCTAAGAAGCTTCTAGACCAGAGGAAGATTGATGACAAGGACCTTCCCCCAGCACTGACAGAGAGAGAAGCATTCCCCATGAGCTGGCACCCTGAATTCAGACTTCTAGCCTCCTAGACTAGACTGTGAGAGAATAGACTTCTGTTTGTTAAAGCCATTCACTTTTGATATTTCTGTTATAGCAACACTAGATAACTGAAACAGAATTTGTTACCAAGAGTGAGTTGCTGCTCTAAAGGATACCTACAATGTGGAAGTGGTTTTGAAATTGTGAAATGGTAGGGGCTGGAAGAGTTTAAGGTGCCTAATAATAAAAGCCTAGATTGCCTTGAAGAGGCTGTTGCTGGAATTATGGACATCAAAGACAATTCTGATGAGAGCTCAGAAGAAAGTGGGGAGAGCTGTAACACCAGAGATGGTGCAGATGTCAAGAAGCAACAGGAGAGAAAAAGCAGCAGCAGAACCAAGACACTGGCATGAGACGGCATGGGAGCCAAACCATGGAGCAAGGGAGCTGCGTGCCTTCAGGCAAGGGGCTTTCTGGGGGAGTGGGGTGCCTCCAGGAACTTATCAGTAGAGTTAAAGAGCTTTGGAAAACTTTCCCAAGGAGGACAGATGCTGTGCTGGCCCAAAGGCCTGCAAGGCCAAGAGACCAAGGAATCAGAAAGCAGAAGCCAAAGAGATAAGGAGCACAAGAAGCCAAGCTGCTTAGGTCCCAAAGGTAGGACCAAAACCTCTAGGGTCTCAAAGAATGGAGCCATGGCATGCCGGGTCTCAAAATGTGGGGCCACAGTCTCCTAGGTTTCAAAGAGTCAAATCTTCGCCAACTCAGTTCCAGGCTGTGGGGCTGCTGTTCATGAGTGCCAGTGGGATGAGGTTGGATCTGCTGCCCAAAGCTGAGGGTGTGGGGCTGCCATGCCCAATGGGCAGAAGAATGGATCCTGCTAGGGCCAAAGGGGTTGGGTTGCCACTAAGGTTGACTTGATAATGGGGCCACCCAAGCCGAGGGAGCAGAGTTGCTGTTCCAGTGGGCCTGAAAGGTGGAGCTGAAGTCCAGGGCCGAGGGGCCTCCAACCAGAATCCAGAGAGTGTGGCCAACACCCAGAGTCTGGAAGGCAGGGCCATTGCCTAAATGGTCTCTGAGAACAGAGAAATATTTTCAAGCCTTGAGAGCTAATGCAATGTGTTCTGCTGACTTGCTTGGTACCTGTTATCCCTTCTTTCCCTCCAATTTCTCCCATTTGTAATAGAAACGTCAGGCTTGTGCCTGTTCCACCAATATATTTTGGAAACAGATAAAATGTATTCTAGATTTCACAGATGAAGGTAGAAGATCAGAAAGAAGAATTTTTGTGAACACCACTAGCATTAATTTTGGATTACTCAGATATGAACCCCATCCTCTTGGAGTTTACAGTTGGGAGAAACTGACTTTAATCAAATAATCACAGGCAAATAATTACAAAACAACATGTAAAATTATACCTACGTTGAATGCTATGAAGAAAAGATCTGTGATGCTATTAAAAAAAAACTGTTGCAGTCAGGTCGATTCAGACTCATAGTGACCCTTTAGGACAAAGTAAAACTTCCCCATTGGGTTTCCAAAGAGTGGCTAGTGGATAAAAACTGACAACATTTTTGGATAGAAACTGAGCTCTGAACCACTGCACCATTAGGGCTGTGATGCTATAAGAGTATGTAGTAAGTGGCTATTACCTAAACCAAGTCTTAAGGAAGTGTTTCCTGGGGGCATTATTGCTGGGATAAGTTTGGAATGAAGAGTAAGAACTAACTTTGGTTAAGGGAAGTTGGAGCTTTCCTGCAAAAGGAACAGTATGTGAAAATGCTCATGGTGAGAGGGATCATATTTCATTGAAGGAGCTGAAAGAGGGCCAAGGAGGCTGGAGCTCAGGTAGAGAGAGGGAGAGTGATGCTAGAAGGGCAAATGATCCAGTGAACATGGTAAAAGACCTGTTAAGGAGTACTGGAGTCTCTTGAGTCCCTTGGGGAAAAATGAATGCAGATGAATTAGAAAACTGAGAGATATTAATCCAGAGAGGACACAACTAGTGAGTCAATCATGCAGAGAGATGATGGCCATAACTATAGGTTGGCTTCAATCGCTATAGCGCACTGAGTTGCTACAATAGAGCACCCCCCACCAAAGCTCTTCTCCTTATCCCTTTTTCTTCACAAACTACCCTCCTTCTCACCTCCCACTTCACATCTCCTGCATTTGTCCACTTTGCTCTGGCTGCCTGGAAAGGTATCCCCTTCTCGACTTCTTTAAACCCCTATCATCCATCAGGAGCCCTGGTAGCGTAGTGGTTAAGAGCTCAGCTGCCAACCAAAGGTTGGCAGTTCAAATCCACCAGCCACACCTTGGAAACCCTATGTCACAGTTCTACTCTGTCTTGTAGGGTCGTTATGAGTTGGAATCGACTCGATGGCAATGAGTTTCGGTTTTTTGGTTATCATCCATCAAGATCCAGCTCAAATTCTACCTCCTCTGGGAAGTCCTCCTAGCCCACTCTGCTTCTCCATGGGACTTTTTTATAGATTGAATTGTGTCCCACCAAAATGTGTGTCAGTCTGGCTAGGCCATGATTCCCAGTATTGTGTGGTTGTCCACCATTTAGTGATCTGCTGTGAATATCCTACGTGCTGTAAATCCTACCTCTATGATATTATGAGGCAGGATTAGAGGCAGTTATGTTAATGAGGCAGGGCTCAATCTTCAGGATTCGGTTGTTTCTTGAGTCCATTTCTTTTGAGATATAAAAGAGAGAAGAGAGGAGAGGGACCTCATTACCAGCAAGCAAGAAGAGCCAGGATAGGAGTGGAGCTTGTCCTTTGGATCTGGGGTCTCTGTGGTGAGAAGCTCCTAGACCAGGGGAAGATTGACGACAAAGACCTTCCACCAGAGCCCGACAGAGGTAGAAAGCTTTCCCCTGGAGCTGGTGCCCGAATTTGAATTTCCAGCCTCCCAAACTGTGAGAGAATGGAAGTTCTCTTTGCTAAAGCCATCCACTTGTGATATTTCTGTTATAGCAGCATTAGCTAGCTAAGACAGAATTTGGTACCAGACGAGTGGGGTGATACTCTAACAAACAAATACCTGCAATGTGAAAGCAGTTTTGAAACTGTGAATGGGTACAGACTGGAAGAGTTTTAAAGAGCCTAATAGTAAAAGTCTAGATTGCCTTGAAGAGACTGTAGGTGGAATGATGGATATCAAAGACAATTCTGATGAGAACTCAGAAGGAAACGAGGAGAGGTGTAACACTGGAGACTGTGCAGATGATGAGAAGCAGCAACAGAGAAATGGTGGCAGCACAACCAGGAGTCCGGAATGAAACGACGAGGGAGCCAACCCAAGGAGTGAGAGAGAGTGCCTTTGTGCAGAAGCCTTCCTTGCAGAGTGGAGTGCTTTCAGACACTTATTCTTGAGCTAGGTTTGCCAACCCATGGAGCAAGAGAACTGAGTTCCCTCCAGCTGAGAATTACTGGCAGAGTGGGGTGCCTCCAGGCACTTCTCTATAGAGCTAAAGGGCTTTTGAACACTTGTCCAAGCAGGGCAGACTCTGGACCAGCCCCAGAGGCCGAAGAGGCCAAGAGGCCAAGAAACTAGGAAGCAGAAGCTGCAGAGACAAGGAGCATAGGAATAAGAGCTGCCTCAGTCTCAAACGGTAGGGTCATGATTTCTGGGGTCTCAAAGTGTGGAGCCATGGCCTTTGGAGTTTCAAAGGATGGGGCCACAGCCTCCTAGGATTCAAGGAGTCAGATCTCCATCATCTTGGTACTGGAGTGTTAGGCTGCTTTTCCCAAGTGCCTGCAAGATGAGTCCAGATAAGCTGCCCAAAGCTGAGGGGGCAGGGCTGCCATGCCCTATGGGCAGAAGGATGGGGCCTGCTGGGGCTGAGGATTAATGTCACCACTCATATGAACTAGGAAATTGGGGCTGCCCAAATGTGAGGGAGCAGAGTTGCTATTCCAGTGGGCCTGGAAGGCATAGCTGAAGCCCAGAGCTGGGGGGCCTCTACTCAAAATCTGGAGACTGTAGCCAACACCCAAAGTCTAGAAGGCAGAGCCATTGCCTAAATGGTCTCAGAGAACAGAGGAATATTTTCAAGACTTGAGAGCTAATGTAATGTGTTCTGCTGACTTGCTTGGTTGGTACCTGTTATTCTTTCTTTCCCTCCAATTTCTCCCATTTGTAATGGAAATGTCTACCTTGGGCCAGTTCCACCACTGTACTTTGGAAGCAGATAACTTGTATTCTAGATTTCGCAGAAGAAGAGGAATTTTGCCCCAGGATGGAATTTGGACTTGGAGTTGATTCAAAACTTTTGAGATGACTAGATGGGATGTATGTGTTTCATGTGTAGCAAAGACATGAATTTTGGGGTTGCCAATGGGTAGAACATTATGGATTGAATTGTGTCCCCCCAAAGTGTGTGTCAAATTGGCTAGGCCAAGATTCCCAGTTTTTTGTGGTTTTCCACCATTTTGTGATCTGATGTGGTTATCCTATGTGTTGTAAATCCTAAATCTGATGTTAATGAGGTAAGATTAGAGGCAGTTATCTTAATAAGGCAGGACGCAATCTACATGGTTAGGTTGTATCTTGAGTCAATCTCTTTTGAGATATTAAAGAGAGAAGCAAGCAGAGAGGAGAGGGACCTCATGCCACTACGAAAGAAGCGCCAGGGGTGGAGTGATTCCTTTGGGTCTGGAGTCCCTGTGCTGAGAAGCTCCTAAACCAGAGGAAGTTTGATGAGAAGACTTCCCCCCAGCACCAACAGAGAGAGAACGCATTCCCTGGGAGCTGGTGCCCTGAATTCGGACTTCCAGCCTCCTAGACTGTGAGAGAATAAAGTTCTGTTCTTTAAAGACATCTACTTGTGATATTCCTGTTACAGCAGCAGTAGATAATTTATACAGATGGCTATTATCAAAAAGGTATACAATAAATATGATGATGAAGATGTGGAGAAATCAGAATCCTCATATGTTAGTGAGAATGTCAAATGGTGTAGCCTTTTTGGAAAAAAGTTTGGTAGTTGTAAAACTGGGGGTGGTGTCTGATCTCCCCTAACTTCACAGGGGAAAGGAGAAGCAAAGTCAACAGCCCAAGGCTGATTCCCATGAGAAGGAGGTCAGACATGCCTTTTTTTCTCCCTATCTTTACCAATTCTGACACCAACAGTCCCTCTCACAGCACTGTTTACTGGGTTCGATAATTCAGTGCAATGGCCACACAGAACTCACAGACCATACCCACAATTATGGGGTTTATTAGGGAAGTAACAGTTACAATTCAGGCTCAAGAACACTTAGGGTACAGTTCTTCCATCAGGATAGCCTCTTTCCAGCCATGCTTGTAGGCATGCCTCTCTCTAGCCCTCAGTATCTACCCAGGGAGACTCAGCTTTCTTTCTCCGTAGGTCGGGAAGCCCACCACACCATCTCCTGCTGCTGGGCCTCTGCTGCTGGTTTCCTTTCTTGGTGGTGATGGGTTCCTCCTCTCTGTTCTGGAATTGACTCTCTTTTAAGGCAAAACTGACTGATCCGCTTGGTAAGACATAATTACCCTATCACACAATCACCTGGGTGGGAGTTACAAGGCCATGGCTGGAAAGGCCACACACAAAAGTAATTAATTGCACCACAGTAGTTCCTCAAAAAGTTAAAAAACTTACCATAAGATGTGACAATTTCACTCCTAGTATATATCCAAGAGAGATGAAAACATACATTCACACAAAAACCTATACACAAATGTCTATAGCAGCATTAGTCATAACACCTAAAAAGTGGAAAAACACAAATGTCCATCAATTGATGAATGTGTAAACAAACGTGGTATATTTATACAATGGAATATTATTTGGCAATAAAAGGAATGAAACACTGGTTTATGCTATAACATGGATGAACCTTGAAAATATTTTGTTAAGTGAAAAAAGCTAATCTCAAAAGACCACATATTGTAAGATTCCATTTATATGAAATAGGCAAATCTACAGAGACAGAAAGTGGTTGTGTAAGACTGGATTGGATTGGGAAGAGGGAGGGAAGTCAGAGTGACTGCCAATGGGTTGTTTTTGAAAGGATAATAATAATGTTTTAAAATGAGATTATTTTGATCTTTCCACAGCTCTTTGAATATACTAAAAACCACTGGATTATACACTTTAAACAATTGAACTTTAATGGTATGTAAATTGCATCTCAATAAAGCACTTTTTAAAACGTGAAAGGGTTGAACCAAATAGTTTCCAAGATTCTTAGGGCTCTCTCATTTGAGGGTACTATAATATTAGATCTAACCTATTTTAGACTTGTAACTGCTTGCTGTTGACTGCTTTCTTTACCACACATCCTACTGAATTTCTTTCATTTCTGAACTCAAAATGATATGACCCTTTAAAAAGTCTATAACAGTATACATCAATAATTGTTAGTAAATGCACTTATCAGGCATGTTTTGAGATACCTTAATGTATAAGACACAACACTAAATGATATAGTCGATAAAAGAATAGTCGATACAGAGATTACTAAATCCTGGTCCATGCCTCCAAGCATCTGACAGATAGGAACTCAAAGAACTGCAAAGCAATGCAGAAGAAAGTCCAGTTGAATGTATCAGAAAAAGGCATGAAAGAGTAGGCAGCATTCAAATCTTGAAAGATCAATATGCATCTGGTCGTTGGACACAAAAGCACTCTGGGCTGAAAAAATTATATGAACTAAAAGACATGGACGGAAAAACCTGCTCTTAATGCAAATCCCCCAAGGACTTCGACTATACAATAGCGAGTCTACTTTTAGTTACTATAAACACTTGAATGTCATAAATTACATTCCTTTTAAAATATTCTATAATTCATACTACTCACTTCCTCTATCTTCCAATTAGTTTGAATTAATGAAGCTTTATTGTATCCTTACTCATACTGATTCACTTGATGACTGCTTAGGAATTTAATTTTTAATGGTCCTGTGGGGTTTATAAAGTAATTTTTTTTCCTTTGAAGTCAGAATTGGTACAATTCCTTAGGAGGCAGTCCAAAGCTAAAATAAGGAATCATTTCAATCCTTTTCACTCCCTAATTACAAAAAAAAGAAGACACACAAATACAAACACACACAATAACAGATTCCCCCAGAGATACATATATTTTTTATTATGTTTTAGATGAAGGTTTATGGAACAAACTAGCTTCTCATTAAACAGTATATATATACCACTTTACGACATTGGATAACAACCTCATGACATGTCAACACTTTCCTTTCTCAACCTTGGGTTCCCTATTACCAGGTTTCCTGCCCCCTCCTGCCTTCTAGTCCTTGCCCCTGGGTTGCTGTGGCCCTTTAGTCTCATTTCGTTTTATGGGGCCATTTAATCATTTTTTTGCGTGTATGTGTTTTAGGTGAAAGTTTACAAATTAAGCCAGTGTCTCATACAAAAATTTATATACACCTTGCTATGTACTCCTAGTTGCTCTCCCCCTAATGAGACAGCACATTCCTCCTCTCCACCCTGTATTCCCCATGTCCATTCAGCCAGCTCCTGTCCACCTCTGCCTTCTCATCTCGACTCTAGACTGGAGCTGCCCACATGGTCTCATGTGTCTTCTTGAGCCAAGAAGCTCACTCCTCACCAGTATCATTTTCTGTCTTATAGTCCTGTCCAACCCCTCTCTGAAGAGTTGGCTTTGGGAATGATTCCAGTCTTGGGCTAACAGAAGGTCTGGGGACCATGACCTCCAGGGTCCTTCTAGGCTCAGTCAGACCATTAAGTCTGGTCTTTTTATGATAATTTGAGGTCTACATCCCACTGTTCTCCTGACATATCAGGGATTTTCTGTTGTGTTCCCTGTCAGGGCAGTCATCGGCTGTAGCCAGGCACCATCTAGTTCTTCTGGTCTCAGGCTGATGTAGTCTCTGATTTATGTGTAGGCCTGTCTAATCTTTCACTGAAGGGTGAACCTCAGGAGTTACTTCATTTATGAGCTAAAACGGTGCCCAGGGGCCATACTCCCGGGGTTTCTCCAGTCTCTGTCAGACCAGAAAGTCTGGTCTTTTTTTGTGAGTTAGAATTTTGTTCTACATTTTTCTCCAGCTCTGGCCAGGACCCTCTATTGTGATCCCTGTCAGAGCAGTCAGTGGTGGTAGCCGGGCACCATCTAGTTGTACTGAACTCAGTCTGGTGGAGGCCGTGGAAGTTGTGGTCCATTGGTCCTTTGGACTAATCTTTCCCTTGTATCTTTAGTTTTCTTCATTCTCCCTTGCTCCTGAAGGGGTGAGACCAGTGGAGTACCTTAGATGGCCACTCGCAGGCTTTTAAGACCCCTGACACTATGCACCAAAGTAGAATGTAGAACATTTTTTTAATAAACTATGTTGTGCCAGTTGGGCTAGATGTTCCTTGACACCATGGTCCCCGCAGCCCTAAGCCCAGCAATTCGGTCTCTCAGGGAGTTTGGATGTGTCTATGGAGCTTCCATGACCTTGCCTTGTACAGGTTGTGCTGGCTTCCCCAGCACTGTGTGCTGTCTTACCCTTTACCAGAATCACCACTTATCTATTGTCTAGTGTTTTTCCATCCCCACCCCTCCTCTCATAACCGTCAAAGATTGTTTCCTTTTATGTGTAAACCTTTTCATGATTTTTTATAGTAGTGGTCTCATACATATCTGCCCTTTTGTGATTGACTTATTTCACTCAGCATGATGCCGTCCAGATTCTCCCATGTTGTGAGATGCTTCACAGATTAATCATTGTTCTTTATCTCTGAGTAGTACTCCATTGTGTGTATAAACCACAGTACCATAGTTTGTTTATCCATTCATCTGTTGATGGGTATCTAGGTTTTTTCCATTTTTTGCTGTTGTGAACAATGCTGCAATGAACATGGATGTGCACATGTCTATTCGTGTAACGACTCTTATTTTCTCTAGGCTATATTCCTAGGAGTGGGATTGCTGGATCATGTGGTATTTCTATTTCTAGCTTTCTAAGGAAGTGCCATATGGCTTTCCAAAAAGGTTGCTTCATTTTGCATTCCCACCAGCAGTGCACAAGAATTCCAATCTCTCTGCAACCTCTCCAACATTTGTTCTTTTTTATTTTTGATTGGTGCCAGTAATGCCAGGGTGAGATGGCATCTCGTTGTGGCTTTGATTGCATTTCTCTCATGGCTAATGGGAAACCCTGATGGTGCAGTGGTTCAGTGCTATGGCTGCTAACCAAAAGGTCAGCAGTTTGAATCCACCAGGTGCTCCTTGGAAACTCTATGGGGCAGTTCCCCTCTGTCCTATAGGGTCACTGAATTGGAATCGACTTGATGGCAATGGGTTTTTCCTTTTAATGGCTAGTGATCTCAACCATTTCCTCATGTGTCTGTTAGCTGCTGAATCTCTTCTTTGGTGAAAAAAAAAACTTTGGTGAAGTGTCTATTAATTGCCTTTGCCTATTTTTTAACTGGATTATTCCTTTTTTTTTGTTGTAAAGGTGTTGGATTTTCCTATAGATTTTAGAGATTAAACCTTTGTTGGATTTGTAATAGGCAAATTTATTTTTTCCAGTCTATAGGTTCTTTTTTTTTACTCTTTTGGTGAAGTCTTTTGATGAGTATAAATGTTTAGTTTTTAGAAGATTTGTATGTTGTTAGTTATGGCTCGTAACCTGTTAATGCCATGTATTAGAGCCTCTAGCATTGATCTATTTTTTCTTCTATGATCTTTATAGTTTTTGACCTTATATTTAGGTCTTTGATCCATTTTGAATTAGTTTTTGTGTATGGTATGAAGTATGGATCCTGTCTCATTTTTTGCACATGGACATCCAGGTTTGCTAGCACTATTGTTAAAAAGAATGTCTTTTCCCCATTTGATGAACTTTGGGCCCTTGTCGAAGATCAGGTGACCACAGGTAGATGGATATGCATCTGGGTTCTTAATTTTGTTCCATTGGTCAATGTATCTGTCATTGTACCAGCACCAGGCTGTTTTGACTACTGTAGCTGTATAGTAGGTTCTGAGGTCAGGTAGTGCTAGTCCTCCTACTTTCTTCTTCTTCTTCAATACTGCTTTACTATTCCGGGGCTTCTTCCATTTCCATATGAAGTTAATGATAATTTTTGCCATCTCTTTAAAGAATGTTGTTGGTATTTGGATCGGGATTGCATTGCACTTGTAAAGTGCTTTGAGTAGAATTGTCGTTTTCACAATATTGAGTCTACCTATCCATGAGTATGGTATGTTTTTCCATTTATGAAGATCTCTTTTGGTTTCTAGCAGTAGTGTTTTGTAGATTTCTTTGTATAAGTCTTTCAAATCCCTGGTTAGATTTATTCCCAAGTATTTTATTTTTATAGGGGCTATTATAAATGGTATTGTTTTCCTGATTTCCTTTTCATCGCTCTCTTTATTGGTGCATAGGAAGCCAGCTGATTTTTGTAGGTTTATCTTGTATTCTGCTACTCTGCTGAAACTTTCTATTACCTCCAGTAGTTTTCTCATAGAGTCTTTTGGGTTTTCTATGTACAGTATCATATCATAGGCAAATAGGGACAGTTTTACTTCTTCATTACCAATTTGGATACCCTTCATTTCTTTTTCTTGCCTTATTGCTCCAGCTAGGATTTCCAACAGAATATTAAATACGTGTGGTGATAAAGGACATCCTTGTCTTGTTCCTGTTCTCAAGAGGAATGTTTTCAGACTCTCTCCATTTAGAATGATATTGGCTGTTGGTTTTGTATACATGCCCTTCCTTATGTGGTGGAATTTCCCTTCTATACCTATTTTACTGAGAGTTTTTATCAGACATGGGTGTTGAACTTTATTGAATGCCTTTTCTGCATTGATTGAGATGATCAGGTGATTCTTTTCTTTTCTATTTTTGTGGTAAATTACTTCGATTGATTTTCTAATGAACCATCCTTGCATACCTTGTATGAATTCTACTTGGTAGTGGTATATTATTTTTTTGATATGGTGCTGAATTCTATTGGCTAGAATTTTGTTGACAATTTTTGCATCTACATTCATGAGAGATATTAGTCTGTAATTTTCTTTTTTTGTGGTGTCTTTGCCTGGTTTTGGTATCAGGGTTATGCTGGCTTCATAGAATGAATTCAGAAGTATCCCTTCCTTTTCTGTGCTCCGAAATAGTTTGAGTAATAACTGGCTTAAACTTTTCTCTGAATGTTTTGTAGAATTCCCTGGTGAAGCCATCTGGGCCAGGGCTTTTTCTTGTTGGGAGTTTTTTCATTACCTTTTCAATCTTTTCTCTTTTTATGGGTCTGTTCAGATTTTCAACTTCAGTTTGTGTTAATTTGGAGAGGTAGTGTGTTTCTAGAAATTTGTCCTTTTTCTCTAGGTTTTTAAATTTATTGAAGTATAGTTTTTTATAATACTCTGTTATGATCCTTTATATTTCAGTTGGGTCTGTTGTAGTGTCTCCATTTCATTTCTTATTTGGGTTATTTTTGTCCTGCCCTGTTTTTCTTTTGTCAGTTTGGCCAGTGGTTTTGCTGATTTTGTTCACCTTTTCAAAGAACCAGCTTTTGGTTTTGTTGATTCTTTCTATTATTTTTCTATTCTCTATTTCATTTTTTTCTGCTCTGATCTTTATTATTTAATTTCTTCTGGAGGCTGTGGGCCTCTTTTTCTGTTCTCTTTCTGTTTGATTTGTAGGATTTATTCTTTGATTTTGTCCCTTTCTCCTTTTTTGATGTGTGCATCTTTTGCTATAAATCTACCTTTGAGCACTGCCTTTGCTGTGTTCCAAAGGTTTTGGTATGATGTTTTCATTCTCGTTTGATTCTGGGAATTTTTTTATTCCACCTCTGATTTCTTTTATTACTGAGTGGTTTTTATGCAGGGTGTTATTCAGTTTCCATGTAATTGTTTTGTTTTGTTTTTTCCCTTTCCTCTTCCTGTTGTTAATTTCTACTTTGGTGCATTGTGGTCAGAGAAGATACTTTGCATTATCTCAATATTTTGGATTTTGTTGAGGGTTGCTCTGTGACCTAAGATGTGGTCTATTCTGGAGAACATTCCATGTGCGTTGCAAAAGAATGAGTACTTTGCGGCTGTTGGATAGAGTGTTCTATATATGTCTATGAGGGCAAATTGGCTGAGTGTGTCCTTTAGATCTTCTGTATCTTTGTTGAGTTTCTTTCTGGATGTTCTGTCCTTTACCGAGAGTGGTGTGTTGAAGTTTCCTACTATTATTGTGGAAGAGTCAGTTTCTCTTTTCAGTGCTGTTAGAGTTTATTTTATGTATTTTGGAGCCCTGTCATTGCGTGAGTAGATATTTATTATGATTATTTCTTCATGATGGCTCATCCTTTTAATCATTATTTAGTGTCCTTCTTTGTCTGGTATTATGAATTTTGTTTTAAAGTCTATTTTATCAGAGATTAGTATTGTCACTCCTGCTCTTTTTTGGTAGCTGTTTGCTGAATGTATTTTTTTCCTTCCTTTGATTTTTAATAAATTTACATCTTTGTTTTTAAGACCTGTCTCTTGTAGACAGCATATTGATGGATCCTTTTTTTTTAAATCCATTCTGTCACTCTGTGCCTCTTTATGGGTGCATTTAGGCCATTTATGTTCAGTGTAATAAAATTGATAAGTGTGAGTTTATTGCTGTCATTTTGTACTGCTTTTTAAACTTTACATTTTTGTTCTTTATTTTGATGAATACATTTGCTAACTTTCTTTGTGGTTACCTTGAAATTTACCCTTAACTTCCTAGGTTTGAATCAGTCTATTATCACTTGGTATTGCCTTGCTTTCCTCTCCATTAGAAAATTCTATACTTACATTGTTTATTCCCTCTTTTATTGTTCTGAAGTTGTTGTCATTTGCAGATTAACCTCTCTGGTTCCTTGCTGTAAATCTTTTGGTTTTGAATAGTCCTCAAGAGTTCATTTCCTAGGTTGGTATCTGGCTGGTACAATCCCCCAGAGATTTTGCATTTTAAGATTTTTTAGTGAAAACTATTTTTAGGATTGAGTTATGTGACCTTCTCAGCCATTCTGGCTAATTCTATATCTTGATAATAAAAGGCAAGTGGGTAAACTGGAGTGTGACTTCCAGTTGTCCATTTGGCCTTCTGCTGTGGTTCCTGGCAGTCACAATGATTCCTTTCAAAAACCCAATGAGTGTTAGAAGCAGATGGTACCCAAACCCACCTCAGTGGAATGCTTGTGAAAGGGGAATTTCTATAAGATTGGATTTTCTTTGTGATGAGAGTGAACTTGGAAATGTGTCTTCAAATTCTGTAGAAGCTTTTGCAGTAGTGTTTACCAAGTGACCAACTTCAGGTAGTCAAGGCTAAAGGAACCAGACATGAACCTTCTATACATCTTAGAGCTTCAGGAGCCATTGTTCTAACCTCGGTCTTCACTCCCTCATCACCCTGTCAACAAATACTGCATACATAATACCTGTTATTATTAGTGATTTTCTACCTTGATAGCCTATTGTTCCAATTAGATTTCCAATTTTTTGAGAGAAGGGATCATGTTAAACACCTTTATATCCTCCTCTACACCATCTGATGTGGCATTGTATGTTTCAGTTAACATTGTTTTCTTTGCAAGAACAGAGACCCAACAGGTTTAGCTCAAATAAAAGGGGCCAGGGTTAGGTTAAATATATACAGGGTCTCAAGGAAAGTTAAGGGCAGTAGTTTATGTATAGCCGGGCCTCACAGGAACAGGAAATGGGATAGAAGTGGGGTAGTTACAAGTATAAACTTTGAAATCAAATTCTGGTTTTGCCACTGTCCAACTGTGTGACCATATGCAACTCAATGAATGAATCTGTGCCTCAATTTATCCATCTTTAAAAAGAGAATAATAACCACACTTCGTAATAAATATGTGGGGATTAAGAACTAAGCTGGCACTTAATAAGTTTTTATTATAAATATTAACTATTATTATTATTCAAGCAGGTCACTCCCTCTTGGGCTCCATAGTCCTTCCCTTGATATCCCTCCTTCTGTCTGTGAGTCTGCCATGTCCTCTGTTTTTTTGCAATCCAGTTTCCTCTACCTCTACTTTATTATTTCTATTTGCTCAAAACTTCAGCTTGCATGTGGCCCTTTGACTTGCTATACTTGAAATCCATGACTATATAGAGTAGTAGTTAATAGCACAGACTCTGGAGCCAGACCGTCTGGGTTTCAATCTTAGCTCTGCCTGGGCATCCCTGAGAAGTTACTTACTTTCTCTGTGATTCCATTTACTCATTTGCTCGATGATGATGATAATAACAGAAACAGAATCTACTGCATAGGCTGTTGTGAGGGTTGAATGAATTAATATTTGGCTGGCATATATAGCAAGTGCAACACGAACATTTGCAATAATTATTATGGCAATTCTCAATTCATCCTTTTGGCTTCTGCTTCCATTGCTAACTGTCTCAGAGTAGAGTTTGCTTGGCTTACTTCATCTTTTGTAAGCTAGGATCCACGGGTCATAAATCCATGCAAAGCCTAGGAATAAATTTGTCTTGTTAAGTACTCATTTGTGACCCAGTCAGTCATAGCCAGTGCAATGGGGCCAAAGAATACAAAACATGGTTACTACCCATGGTGGGACTGCAGGGGTAGGAAGTTTCTATTTCCTTTAAAGTATGAGCAAGCAAGTGCTGAAATATATTTAGGGCAGTGACTTAGTTATCTAAAACCAAAAAACCAAACTCGTTGCTGTGGAGTTGATTTTGACTCATAGCAACCCTATAGGATGGAAGAGAACTTCCCCATGGATTTTCCAAGGAGCACCTGATTGATTTGAACTGCCTTTCTTATGGTTAGCAGCCATAGCTCTTACCCACTATGCCACCAGGGTTTCAATAAACCAAACTTGTTGCCATTGAGTCAATTCCGACTCATAGTGATCTTATAGGACAAGGTAGAACTGCCCCATCAGGTTTCTAGCAAGCAGCTGGTAGATTCAAACTACCAACTTTTGGTTAGCAGCTGAGTTCTTAACCACTACGCCACCAGGGCTCCCTTAGTTATCTAGTGCTGCTATGACAGAAATACCACAAGTAGGTGGTTTTAACAAACAAAAATTTATTTTCTCACAGTTTAGGAGGCTAGAAACCTAAATTGTGGGTGTCAGTTCTAGGGAAATACTCTGTCAGCACTGGCGAAATGCCATTTTCTTTTTTCAGCTTCTGTTGCTCAGTTCCTTGGTGATCTTTATGTGGCATGGCATCTATCTTTCCCCATCTATGCTTGCCTGGATCTGTGCCTAATCTTCTCCTTTGGTATCTCAAAAATGATTGGTTTAAGACACACCCTAAACTGATGGCCTCATTAACATGACAAAGAAAATCTTATTCCCAAATGGGATTAAATCCACAAGTATAGGGGTTAGGATTTACAACACATATTTTTGGAGGACACAATTCTATCCATAACAAACGTTGCATAGAATTTTCAATAAATATTGCTGATGTTGAGTGAAGGGCCCAGAGCTCTTCCTAGAATTATGTTTGAAACTAAATTCTAGAACCACAGAATGTCAGCATCATCTGGAACCTTTGAGAGATTTTCTAAGTACAACCTCCTCTCTTCCATATCATCTCAGTCCCATGTTTTACAGTGTGGAAAACTGATGCCCAGAGACTGGGCATGACTGTTCCAAGTCATAAAGTTATCAAGAATCCTCAGTTATGCTAAAGCTGTTCCTGTACCATTTAATTTACAATTTAATCCCAATACTTTTAAGAAAACAATTTTCTACATAGCTCCAACCATATTTTCCACCTGATTTTATGAGTTCTATGAGTCAGAGTCAATTCGATGGCAACAGATTTTTTTTTTCTATTGTCACACCTTAAGGTTCCCATAGTTTCTCATACTGGTTTTCACCTAAAGAGGGCACCTTACAATATGATGTTTTTGAGTAGCTCTTCTCCCACCTGACCCTCTGCTACACCAAGGAACTACAGTAAGAAATGTTGGAAGAACTAACTTATAACATAGTCTCATCCATAACATAGCTTCACTGCATAAAGTAACTATGTACTACATATTGGTACCAAACTGATTACAGTTTTGAAGGAAAATACAAAAGAATTTTTTTTTAAATAAAAAGGGCTACATTTCAAAGAAAGGTCCCAGCTTTTAGGTCCTGTTTTTTCAGCCATCACATGATCATATATATTATTGCATTTAATCTTATTTCATTGTTCACTTATTGGCATCTATAAACTTGTGACATTAAAGATAGCATTAAATCGAAAATGATTCAAGTAAGAAAATATAACAGTGATAACAAATAAAGCTAAAGTAAATATAATAAACTCGCTTTTAATCAGAACATTCAGGGAACAGAATTTTCTAGATAAATGAATATTTTCATTGTTTTAAAAGGGAGTGCTATTGCATCCATTGATCAGCAATTTCTAAATAATTTTTCATTAATAAAATAGCATGAAATTAAAATAATATTAAATGTAAACAAGTTTCTGATGAATTCACAGCAGTAGATACTCCTTGGCTTGACACTAAAAGTCCCCACAGCGTTCATCATTCCAAACTTACCACCCAGAACTGCCCTCCATGAATCTGTCACTCAAGTCAGAAAGGCTTACTCGTTTCCCTTTAAAAATGTCTTGCACATTCCAGCCTCCCTAAGGACACTCACTTGCAATGATTTCCTTGCCCTTAACTGCAGATTTCACCTATACGAATCCTGTTGGCTGTCCTAGGAATTAAGCAAAGGAAGAAAACCGTGTGCATTGATTGTTAGACAGAAAGTCTTCATAGAGGCCTTGAAGACAAAGCAGGATTTGAAGAAATGAGAGCAGAGGAAAAGGCATCTAGTTTGAGCACTAGGATATGTAACGGTGTGGATGCATAAATGTACAAGAATGTTTGAGGAATGAGGAAACCAATCTTTTTAAAAATTTTTTATTGTGCTTTAAGTGAAAGTTTACAAATCAAGTCAGTCTCTCATAGGAAAATTTATGTACACTTTGCTATATACTCCTAATTGCTCTCCCCCTAATGAAACAGCACAATCCTTTCCTCCTCTATTTCTTTTCATGTCCATACATCCAGCTTCTGACCTCCTCCACCCTCCCATCTCCCCTTAAGACAGGAGATGCCAACATAGTCTCATGTGTCTACTTGATCCAAGAAGCTCACTCTTCACCAATATCATTTTCTATCCCACTGTCCAGTCCAATCCCTGTCTGAAGAGTTGGCTTTGTGAATGGTTCCTGTCTCGGACTAACAGAAGGTCTGGGGGCCATGACCTCTGGGGTCCTTCTAGTCTCAGTCAGACCATTAAGTCTGGTCTTTTTATGAGAATTTGAGGTCTTCATCCCACTGCTCTCCTGATCCCTTAGGGGTTCTCTGTTGTGCTCCCTGTCAGAGTAGTCATTGGTTGTAGCTGGGCACCATCTAGTTCTTCTGGTCTCAGGCTGATGGAGTCTCTGGTTTATGTGGCCTTTTCTGTCTGCTTAAGATTTAGGTGACAACAGAACCTCCATATGGAAATTTTCTGGAGATAGTTTGAGAAACTGAATTGGTGTTTGGGGTGAGAGGTTAGGACTACAAAAACAGATTTGAGAGTTATCTTTGCAGAGGAAAGAGTTGATTCCTTGTGATTTCACTGAAGAAAGCACAGGAGGCCAAGAGTGAGTTTTTGGAAATGAATGCACTTAAGGAGTGGGGGAAGAAAAAGAAAAAGAAGGGGTCCTTGAGAAGATAGAGGAAACACTATGACCCCAAATTTACCAAACTGTTTCAAGAAAAAACAAACTAAAAACCAAACCCACTTCTGTTGAGTCGATACCAACTCATTGCGACCCTATAGGACAGAGTAGAACTGCCCCATAGAGTTTCCAAGGAGCGCCTGGTGGGTTAAAACTGCCAACCATTTAGTTAGCAGCCACAGCACTTAACCACTATGCCACCAGGGTTTCTGTTTCAAGAAAAGGAGGGGCAAGAAACAGTGTTTGCTAATAGCTCAAGAATGGTCTTGTTTTGCTTGGGTTTGGCCATTAGGGCCGATGATTAGAAGATTATTGGTTGTATTTGGGAGAAAAAAATTCTGTAAAACCACAGAAAATAAACATGGAATTCAGCAGAACATGAAGTAGAAAGTTTGACAAAGAGAAGAAGTAGGGTTGGTAGCTCTATGATGGTGACAGGGCCAAGTAAAAGAAGCCCCTCTTCCACCCCCAAAATGGGCAAGAGTCCATCAATTAGCACTGCACTTTGTTGCAAAAAATTCTAATAATTTTCATTTTAAAATGATTTGTATTCTGCAAGCACCTGAGTTTATTGTAACAGGTTTGAAATGTTTTGTGGTCCAATGAAACAAAAGAAACGGAATTTGCTAAGTGAAAATAATAGATCCCTAGGTAGAGCAAACGGTGCTTGACTGCTAACCTAAAGATTGGTAGTTTGAACTTACCCAGAAATACTATGGAAGGAAAGGCCTGGCAATCTGATTCCATTAAGATTACAGCCAAGATAATTCTATGGATTAGTAATACTTTGTAACACTTGGGGTCACCATGAGTTGGAATGGACTTGACAGAAACTAACAACAAGTGAAAATAATATTAGCTATGTATTCAAAAGAACAGGTTGTAAATTATATATGAATGGTCTATTTGACAGATATTTAATAGAATGCAGCTTTGTGTGTGTGTATGGGTATGCATGGGTGGGTATGGGCACTCAAAATATAAATCATTCGTTAAACAGCCAACTCAAATTCTGTCTGTTCCATAAAGCCTTCCGTGATCACCCCAGCCTACCTTCTTGCAACTGCTAAGTTTACATCTGTCCTTTTTACTTGGCTTTTACACTCACTGCTTTGCCATATACCTCTTCTGATATTTTCTCAAACTTGCCCTTAAATGTTGCTATTGAGCTTCCTTCTGTCCATTAAATTTGTAAGGTCCTAAAAAAAAAAAAAAATTTTTTTTTTTTTAATACAGAAGCTCCTATTTTATTCATCTTTGTATCCCTCAAACATTCAGTATCGGTCCTGCACACAGTAGAAATTCAGCATTTATTTATTTGATTCTTAAAATAGCCTAATGATTTATTCATAAGTTCCATGTATTTTCAAAATAGTGGCCAATGTAATACAGTCATTTTAAAAAGTATGCTAATAAAAAAACAGAAAATCATTTGTAACCTTATGTTCCTTTTTTATCATGAAAATATACATGGCAAAACACTCTCCAATTCAACAATTTCTACATGTATAATTCAGTGACATTGATTACACTCCTCATGTTACCTACCATTCTCCCTATTATTTGCCAAACTATCTCATCACCATTGACATAAATTCAATGCACCCTAAGCAAAATGTTTCCCTTTTGCCTTCCCTCCCACCTTTGGTAACCACTTTTTGTTTGTTTTTTTCTATATATTTGCTTATTTATATAATGTCACTTATATTTCATATAAGTGACATTATATAATATTTGTCCATCTGTGACTAATTCATTTCACTCAGTATGATGTTTTCAAAGTTCATATATGTAGTGGCATGCTTCAGGACTTCCTTTCTCTTCATGATTGACTAATATTCCATTGTATTTATGCATCACATTTTGTTTAATCATTCTTCTGTTGATGGACACTTAGGCTGTTACCATTTTTTGGTTATTGTGAATAGTGCTGCAATGAGCACTGAGGTACGGGTATTTGTTTGTGTTCCTGCTTTTAATTCTTTTGGGTACGTACCTAGGAGTAGAATTGCTGGGTCATATGGTAGTTCTAAGTTCAACTTTTTCAGGAACCACCAAACTGTTTTCCACAGTGGCAGTACTGTTTTACGTTGCCACCAGCAGTAGATGAGGGTTCCAGTTTCTCTACAACCTTGGAAATACCTGTTGTTTTCCATTTAAAAAAAATCAATGCCATTATAATGGGAATGAAGTGATATCACATTGGAGTTTTGATTTGCATTTTCCTAATGGTGAGCACTAACCAAAAGGTTGGTGGTTCAAATCCACCAGCTGCTCTGCTGGAGAAAGATGTGACATTTTGCTTCTGTAAAGATTTACAGCCTTGGAAACTCTATGGGGCAGTTCTACTCTGTCCTATAGGGTTACCATGGGTGAGAACCAAGGTTTGACAGAAATAGGTATTGCTGTAATGGCTAATGACACTGAGCACTTTTCTTATATGCTTGTTGGCCCTTTCAATATCGTTTTTGGTGAAATGCCTGTTCAAGTCCTCTGTCCATGTTTTGATTGGGTTTTTTTTTGTTTTGTTTTTAAGTCATAGAAGTTTTTTAAAAATAAATTTTGGATATTAGACCCTTATCAGATATGTGGATCCCCCCAATTTTTTCCTAATCTGTAGGTTGTCTTTTTACTTTTTTGATAATGTCCTTTGATGAACAGAAGTATTTTCATTTTTATGAGGCTCCATTTATCTATGTCTTTTGCGGCTCGTGCTTTTGTCATTACATCTGATAATTCATTTTAAAAAACTAGGTCCTGCAGCCATGCCTCTATTTTCTGCTAACAATATTATGGTTTTAGTTTTTACATTTAGGTCCTTGATCCTTTTTGAATTGGTTTTTGTATATGGTGTGAGGCAAAGATCCTGATTCATTCTTCTGCATGTGGAAATCCAATTTTTCCAGCACCGTTTTCCCCTTGAATAGATTTAGCATCCTTGTCAAAAATATGTTTGTATTTATTTCTGGACTCTAAAATGTGTTCCATTTGTGTACAAGTCTATTATACCAGTACCAAGATGTTTCAATTATTATGGTTTTATAGTATATTTTGAAATCAGGGTGTGTGAGTCCTACTTGATTCTTCTTCAAAATTGCTTCAGCTATTCGGGGTCCCTTGCCCTTTCACATAAATTTGAAGATTGGATTTTCAATTTCTGCAAAAAAGGCCATTGGAATTTTGATTGGGATTGCATTGAATTTATAGATTGCTTTGGGTTGGGTGGTGTGATCATTAAGGTTTGTGTCAACTTGCCTGAGTAATGATTCTCAGTGGTTTGGCAGTTATGATGTACTTTGGCAGCAGTATAATAATGCAATCACTTCCATGATGAGATCTGATATAATGTGATATAATGTGATCACCTCCATGATGGGATCTGCTGTGAGTAGCCAATCAGTTGAAAGGGAATTTCCTTGGGGGTTTGGCCTGCATTCAACATAGGTGGACTTTCTGGCAAGGCTCATGGACTTTTGTGCCCTCTGGATCCTGTGGCTGGCTCCTGTTCATCTGACCTCCAGTACCTGGTACTTGAAGTAGCAGCTTGCCTGCCATCTTACCTGCTGATATTGGGATTCGGTAGTCTCCGTAGCTTGTGAGCCAGAGCTCTGCAGATTCACTTAGCGATCTTGGGTTCTTCAGCCTCTGCAGCTATGTGAGTCAGGAGAAGCCTCCAGCCTGACCCATGGACTTGGGAAACTCCAGCCTCTATAAACGTGTAAGCCATTTCCTTGATATAAATCTCTCCCTATATATATTTATATACTTCACTGTTTTTGCTTCTCTAGAGAACCCAGCGTAAGATGGGTGGTATTGACATGGTAACTATTAAGCCATTCAATCCACACACACAGGAAGTCCTTCATTTATTTCATCCGTATTTAACTTCTTTTAGTAATGTTTTACAGTTTTCTGTGTACAAGTCTTTCACTTTTCTGGTTAAATTTATCCCTAGGTACTTTATGTTTTAGATGCTGTGATGGTTAATTTTATGTGCCAACTTGGCTAGGCTGATTCTCAGTGGTTTGGCCAGATACTGGACTGGTGCTGTTCCGTAATGCAATGCAATGCAACGCAACGCAACGCAATGCAACGCAACGCAACGCAACGCAATGCAATGATGTAATATAATGTAATTGCTTTATGTGATATGATCTGATGTGATCAGCCAATCAGTTTAAAGGGGAATTTTCTTGAGAGTGTGGTATGCCTGCAAAATATAAATGGATATTCTGGAAGAGCTCATTCTCTCCAACCTTATCTCTTCTCGTTGTTTGACCTCTGGGTCTTGAGATGTAAGCCTGCAGAAGTCTCCAGCCTGCTGCCTGACCTATAGATTTGAGACTTGCCAGTCCCCACAATTGCATGAGCCATTTCCTTGAAGTATATCTCTCTCTATATATTTACGTATGTATGCCTCACTAATTTTGCTCCTCTAAAAAAACCCAACTAAGACAAATGGTATTGTAAATGGCAATGTTTCCTTAGTTTTCTTTTCTACTTTCTCATTACTGATGTATAGAAACCTTACTGATTTTTGTGTGTTGACTTCGTATCTTGCCACTTTGCTGAATTTATTTATCAGTTCTAATAGCTTTCTTATGGAATCTTTGGAGCTTTCTGCATATAGAATCATGTCATCTGTGAAAAGAGAGAGTTTTTACCTTTATTTTTTTTTCCTAGCCTAATTGTTTTGTCTAGGACTTCCAGACCAATGTTGAAAAGCAGTGTTGAGAGTGGGCATACTTGTCTTGTTCCGGATCCTAATGAGAACGCTCTCACTAAGAGCGTGATGTTATTTATGGGTTTTTGTTATATGGGGGAACATCCCTTCTATTCCTATCTTGCAGAAGGAATATTCCTTCTATTCCTATCTAATGGGATGAAAGGGGTTGAATTTTCTCAACTTCATGTTCTTTTAATTTTTAATTTAATTTCAAATTTTAAATTACTGTGTCCTTGAAGGAACCCTACTGGTGCAGTGGTTAAGAACTCTGCTGCGAACCAAAAGGCTGGCAGTTCAAATCCACCAGTCACTCCTTGGAAACCCTATGGGGCAGTTCTACTTTGTCCTGTAGGGTCTCTATGACTCAACAGTAATGGGTTTGGTTTTTTTGTTTGTTTGTTTGTTTAGTGTCCTTGAAAGGAAGTAAACTTTGAGAGCTCTGCACTGTTATTAATCTCTTGGACAGTCTCTTCTTTGTGAACTCTGGTATCATTTGCTCTTCTTTTGTTATGGTGATGCTTCTAACTATGCATCATTAGTTCATTCAAAATCTATGGTTCTTCCTTTTCAATCTGTTCCACTTATGAGTAATTTTTCCAGTTTAGTTAGAAAGAAATGCAGACCAAATGGGCTGCCTCATGCCATCAGATTTCACAAGTTAAGGGAGTTTGCACTTAGAGAAAAATAACCCCAAATCCAAACACCTATTTTGTGCTTTTGTCCCTGCCTGGGAATGCCTAAATCATAGCTGTAGTTCTACTACAAGAACTTGGAGTGCAGGATTCTGAAAGGTTGTTGGAGGAAGTAGGGAAAAGACAAATGAGGAAAAGAACAGCAAGTAAACCAGAATTCAGGCAGCAAGACGAAATACAAAATCAAAAGAAAATAGTGGAGCAAAACATTTCTTTTTCATGTTGAAAAAAAGCATTTGTTCCATCTTTGTATGATGTTACCACTGTGAGGAAAAAAAATAAAGTAGGAGGAAATTTATTCTTCTATCTACTTGAAGAGCAGAATTTTTTTAATATAGTCCTTAAGTAAAAAATGGAGTCCCTTGCCTTATAAAAAGATTAACCTATATCTCCTGTAATTTAATTATTTACTGGGGGTGGTAACATAGGAATTCCCTGGTACCAATATTCACAACGGGCCATGATGAGTTCTGCTGGGTGGTTCCTATTTATTTATTCAACAGGCAGCACTTACCTCTGGCATTGTAGGACATAGCCCTGTGAAATATATCCTTAAACATTTTCTTCCTGGGTGATGCATTTATGTTAGCCTGCACTGTTACATTCTTGGTTTCAACTGTTCTAGTCCTATTTTCTCAAATAAACAGAATCCATGCTTTACCAGCTATGTTGCCTCAAAAAAATTATTTCTCTTTTCTGAGCCTCAGAGCTCCTATCTATAAAGTGAAGTGTTTAGACTAGAGAAACACTAGGTGCCTTCAATTTCTGTCAGTCTCTCATTGACTGTGTGTTTGTTGATGCACACATACACACACATTCACACAGCCCAAACCCATTCTTTTGTAAAGAGTGACACAATATGGTAGCAAGGAAATAACACTAGATTTCTCCTCAAAAGAGCTCAATTCTTATCCTAGGTCTGCCATCAAGGGACCTTAGGAATATGACATCAAATCTCTGTACTCAGTTTGTCAGTATGTAAAATGGACAGAAGGAGAGAGTTGAAGTAGATTTCTAAAGGCTTCTCCCTCCAGCTCTGAGGATCCTATGTGTCAAAAGCCTAGTACTTTAAAGGCATCCATCTGGATTCCTTAACTTGGATAGTGGGAGAATCATTTTCCTGGTAATCCAAGCTCTCTCTACTTCTCTATATCCAATCAATAACCAAATCTTCCCAAATATCCCTTGAAAACATGCCTTCTGTCCACATTCACACTTACTGCACTAGTCAGGTCCTTCCTGGTCACATTTTTGGACTATTGGAATAGTCACCCACCTGGTCTCTCTGCCTCCAAGTTTAAAGCTATCGAGTAGATTCCCCACGCTGTTGTCAGAGTGATCATTCTGAAGAGCACCTCTGAACATGCCATTCCAGTGCTCGAAATTCTTCAAAGGCTGTCCATTTTCTCTGATAAAAAATCTAAGCTTTTTATCTTTCTTATTCAAAGCCCTCAAGTTAACACTTCACTCTTCCCTAATTGTGCCTTGCATTTTCTCAATTCCATATTTATACCCATGATGTTCTCCCTGTCAAGCAATAGCTTCCCTACAATAACTTTTTCTGTTTGTTCTGTTGCACATATCCTTTAAGGTTTAGTCCACATACTTACTGCTTCTATGAAGCCTTCTTTGATTTCACAAATAGACGTAATCTCTCCCAATGCTGTGCTCTCACAACACTACTTCTGAATCTTTAATGGTACTCATTACATTCTGCCATGTTTCAACTCATTCATGTACATGTACTGGCCTTTACGTTCACTGAGGCAAAGGTCCATGTTTTACTCACTTCTGTTACTACTCTTAATGTACGAAGTAAGAATCTAGGAAAATTGGAATTCATCAAAAATGAAATGGAACACATAAACATTGATATCCTAGGCATTAGTGAGCTGAAATGGACTGGTATTGGCCATTTTGAATTGGACAATCATATAATCTACTATGCTGGGAATGACAACTCGAAGAGGAATGGGGTTGCATTCATCGTCAAAAAGAACTTTTCAAGATCTATCCTGAAGTACAACACTGTCAGTGATAGGATAATATCCATACGCCTACAAGGAAGACTAGTTAATACGACTATTACTCAAATTTACACATCAACCACTAGGGCCAAAGATGAAGAAATAGAAGATTTTCATCAGCTGCTACAGTCTGAAACTGATCAAAGATGCAATCAAGACGCATTGATAATTACCGGTGATTGGAATGTGAAAGTTGGAAACAAAGAAGAAGGATCAGTGGTTGGAAAATATGGCCTTGGTGATAGAAACAATGACGGAGATCGAATGATAGAATTTTGCAAGACCAACGACTTCTTCATTGCAAATACCTTCTTTCACCAACATAAACAGCGATTATACACATGGACCTTGCCAGATGGAACACACAGAAATCAAATTGACTACATCTGTGGAAAGAGACAATGGAAAAGCTCAATATCATCACTCAGAACAAGGCCAGGGGCCGACTGTGGAACAGACCATCAATTGCTCATATGCAAGTTCAAGATGAAACTGAAGAAAATCAGAGCAAGTCCACGAGAGCCAAAATATGACCTTGAGTATATCCCACCTGAATTTAGAGACGATCTGAAGAATAGATTTGATGCATTGAAAGCTAGTGACCGAAGGCCAGAAGAATTGTGGAATGACATCAAGGACATCATCCATGAAGAAAGCAAGAGGTCACTGAAAAGACAGGAAAGAAAGAAAAGACCAATATGGACGTCACAGGAGACTCTGAAACTTGCTCTTGAGCGTCGATCAGCTAAAGCAAAAGAAAGAATTAATGAAGCAAAAGAAAATTACAGAAGATTTCAAAGGGCCTCTGGAGAAGGCAAAGTATTATAGTGACATGTGCAAAGAGCTGGAGATGGAAAACCAAAAGGTAAGAACACGCTCGGCATTTCTCAAGCTGAAAGAACTGAAGAAAAAATTCAAGCCTCGAGTTGCGATAGTGAAGGATTCCATGGGGAAGATATTAAATGATGCAAGAAGCAGCAAAAGAAGTGGAAGGAACACACAGTCATTATACCAAAAAGATTTAGTCGATATTCAACCATTTCAAGAGGTGGCATATGATCAGGAACCGATGGTACTGAAGGAAGAAGTCCAAGCTGCTCTGAAGGCACTGGTGAAAAACAAGGCTCCAGGAACTGTTGGAATATCAATTGAGATGTTTCAACAAACAGATGCAACGCTGGAGGTGCTCACTCGTCTATGCCAAGAAATATGGAAGACAGCTTCCTGGACCACTGACTGGAAGAGATCCATATTTATGCCTATTCCCAAGAAAGGTGATCCAACAAAATGTGGAAATTATAGAACAATATCATTAATATCACATGAAAGCAAAATTTTGCGGAAGATCATTCAAAAACGGCTGCAGCAGTATATTGACAGGGAACTGCCAGAAATTCAGGCCGGTTTCAGAAGAGAACGTGGAACCAGGGATATCATTGCTGATGTCATATGGATCCTGGCTGAAAGCAAAGAATACCAGAAGGATGTTTACCTGTGTTTTATTGACTCTGCAAAGGCATTTGACTGTGTGGATCATAACAAACTATGGATAACACTGCGAAGAATGGGAATTCCAGAACATTTAATTGTGCTCATGAGGAACCTTTACATAGATCAAGAGGCAGTTGTTCGGACAGAACAAGGGGATACTGATTGGTTTCAAGTCAGGAAAGGTGTGCGTCAGGGTTGTATTATTTCACCATACCTATTTAATCTGTATGCTGAACAAATAATCTGAGAAGCAGGACTATATGAAGAAGAACAGGGCATCAGGATTGGAGGAAGACTCATTAACAACC
This sequence comes from Elephas maximus indicus, assembly GCF_024166365.1. Lineage (NCBI taxonomy): Eukaryota > Metazoa > Chordata > Mammalia > Proboscidea > Elephantidae > Elephas > Elephas maximus. The sequence goes on from NC_064846.1 coordinate 88,963,256, forward strand.
TGCGTTTTGCAGATGGCACAGCCTTGCTTGCTGAAAGTGAAGAGGACTTCAAGCACTTACTAATGAAGCTCAAAGACCACAGCCTTCAGTATGGATTGCACCTCAACATAAAGAAAACAAAAATCCTCACAACTGGACTAATGAGCAGCATCATGATAAATGGAGAAAAGATTGAAGTTGTCAAGGATTTCATTTTAACTGGATCCACAATCAACAGCCATGAAAGCAGCAGTCAAGAAATCAAAAGACGCATTGCATTGGGCAAATCTGCTGCAAAGGACCTCTTCAAAGTGCTGAAGAGCAAAGATGTTACCCTGAAGACTAAGGTGTCCCTACCCAAGCCGTGGTATTTTCAATCACGTCATACTCATGTGGAAGCTGGACAATGAATAAGGAAAACCGAAGAAGAATTGACGCCTTTGAATTGTGATGTTGGCGAAAAATATTCAATATACCATGGACTGCCAAAAGAATGAACAAATCTGTCTTGGAAGAAGTGCGGCTAGAATGCTCCTTAGAGGTGAGGATGGCGAGACTGCGTACATTCTTTGGACATGTTGTCAGGAGGGATCAGTCCCTGGAGAAGGACATCATGCTTGGCAGAGTACAGAGTCAGCGGAAAAAAGGAAGACCCTCCACGAGGGGGATTGACACAGTGCGTGCAACAATGAGCTGAAGCGTAACAACGATTGTAAAGATGGCGCAGGAACAGGCAGAGTTTCGTTCTGTTGTGCATAGGGTCGCTATGAGTCGGAACCCACTCGACGGTACCTAACAACAACAACAACAACAACTGTTACTAGTCTTAGACTCACCCTAGCCTAATAGTGTCCTGCACATGAAAGATACACAAAGACGTTTAAAATTATGGAGCTGACTCCAAAGAACAGTGATAATTTGAGCCCCAGTATGCCTACAAATTTTTTATGCCTACAAAAGCTGCTACAGAAGGGATGAATTATTTCTCCCAGCACAAAGAAGAGATAAAAATAAGACTTACCAAGTATGTACAAAAAACAATGACCTGTATCCTGGGATTCCTAAAGAATCGGCGAAGGCACTGAGAATTCATGAGCAAAGAGCTTTGCAAATTCACAAATGCGTATTATTTCCATAAAAATAAAGATAACTTTTTCGTGTGAAAATTATGTTCCCATTTGACAATTTCCATACAAATTGTTCAGTGACATTAGTTACATTTATCACAATGTGTCAACATTCTCTTTGTGTTCAGTTTGTTCCCTTTTCAGTACTCTAGTTTCCCTGCTCCCTTTTATTCTCATCTCTGCTTATGAGTAATTGTTAACCCTTTGCTCTCACACTGATGGTTTTTAAGTAGAGCACCAATCTTATGGGCACTATCCTTCATTTTGTTTGCCACTCTGATATTTTCCTAATAGGTGATCTAAGGGGATAGGCTCAGCTCTAGGTTTAAAGAGTCTCAGGGCAATAGTCTCAGGGAGTCCATTGTTCTCTAGTGTTCCATTTTGTCTGTTTTTATTACTTATTTATTTATATCCAGAATTTGAGCTCTGATCCATATTTTTCTCCCATTCTATCCAGGACCAACTACTGTGATCCCAGTAAGAAGCGTTAGTGATGATAGCCAGCCACCATCTATTTCTTCTGGTCTCAGGGTAGATGAGGCCATGGCTCATGTGGACTTGTTTATTCTCTGCACTTTTGATTACCTTCTTACTGTTTTGCTCCTGGCAAATACAGATCTGTAGTTGTGTCTTAGATGGCCACTCACAAGTTTTAAGACCCCAGGCCCTACTTACTTCACTAGGATGCAGATCTTGATTTTTGTGAACTATGTTATGCTGATTGACTGAGGTGTCCCATGAGACTATGCTCCTGAGCCTTCAAACTCAGAAAACCAAGTTGGAATGTATTTGGTTATGTCCGAGGAGTATCTATATTATCGTCTTCAATGAATATATGTGCCTGCACCCACATATTTGTATTTGCATGTACCTATAGATATTTCTCCCTCACTCATCTGTCAGTTTGTCGTACTGTGGAGGTTTGCATGTTTCTGTGATGCTGGAAACTATTCCACTAGAATTCAAATACCAGCAGGGTCACCCATGGTAGGCAGGATTCAGCTGAGCTTCCAGACTAAGGTAGACTAGGAAGAAAGACCTGGCAGTCTACTTCTGAAAAGAATTAGCCAGTGAAAACCTTATGAATGTCAGCAGAACATTGTCTGATATAGTGCTGGAAGATGAAGCCTTGAGGTTGGAAGCCATTCAAAAGACAACTGGGGAAGAGCTGCCTTCTCAAAGTGGAGTCGGACTTAATGACTTGGATGGGGTCAAGCTTTTGGGACCTTCATTTGCTGATGTGGCACAACTCAAAATGAGAAAAAAAAGCTGCAAACATCCATTAATAATCAGAATGTGGAGTGTACAAATTATGAATCTAGGAATATTGGAAATCATCAAAAATGAAATGGAACACATAAACATCGATATCCTAGGCCTTAGTGAGCTGAAATGGACTGGTATTGGCCATTTTGAAAGGGACGATCATATGGCCTACTATGCTGGGAATGGCAATATGAAGAAGAATGGTCTTACATTCATCGTCAAAAAGAACACTTCAAGATTTATCTTGAAGTACAACACTTAGTAATAGGATAAAATTCATATGCCTACAAGAAACACCAGTTAATATGACTATTATTCAAATTTACACACCAACCACTAAGGCCAAAGATGAAGAAATTAAAGATTTTTGTCAAATTCTACAGTCTAAAATTGATCAAACACACACACATGATGCATTGTAAGTTACTGGTGATTGCCACACAGAAGCTGGAAACAAAGAGGAAGGATCAATAGTTGGAAAATATGGCCTGGCGATAGAAACCACATCAGAGATCGTATGATAGAATTTTGCAAAACCAACAACTTCTTCATGGCAAATACCTTTTTTCAAAAACATAAACAGTGACTATACACATGGACCTTACCAGATGAAATACACAGGAATCAAATTGACTACATCTGCGAAAAGAGAAGATGGAAAAGCTCAATATCGTCAGTCAGAACAAGGTCAGGTGCCGACTGGGGAAAAGACCATCAATTGCTCCTATGCAAGTTGAAGTTGAAGAAAATTAGAACACATCTATGAGAGCCAAAGTACAAACCTGAGTATATCTCACCTGAATTTAGAGACTGTCTCAAGAATAGATTTGACACATTAAACACTAACGACCTAACACCAGACAAGTTGTGGAATGACATCAAGAACATCATACATGAAGAAAGCAAGAGGTCATTAAAAAGGCAGAAAAGAAAAAAAAAAGACCAAATTGGATCTCAAAATTGACTCTGAAACTTGCCCTTGAATGCCCAGTAGCTAAAGCAATTGGAAGAAATGATGAAGTAAAAGAGCTGAACATAAGATTTCAAAGGATGGCTTGAGAAGACAAAGCATTATAATGACATGTGCAAATACCTGGAGATGGAAAACCAAAAGGGAAGAACAGGCTCAACATTTCTCAAGCTGATAGAAATGAAGAAAAAATTCAAGCCTCGAGTTTCAATATTGAAGGATTCTTTGGGGAAAATATTAATTGATCCAGGAAGCATGCAAAGAAGATGGAAGGAATACACAGAGTCACTATATAAAAAAAAAAAATTGGTCGAGGTTCAACCATTTCAGGAGGTAGCATATGATCAGCATCCAATGGTACCGAAGGAAGAGATCCAAGCTGCACTGAAGGCCTTGGTAAAAAACAAGGCTCCAGGAATTGACAGAATACCAACTGAGATGTTTCAACTAACGGATGCAGCACTGAAAGTGCTCACTTATCTATGCAAAGAAATTTGTACTACAGCTACCTGGCCAACCAACTGGAAGAGATACATATTTATGCAGATTCCAAAGAAAGGTGATCTAACAAAATGCAGAAATTATCGAACAATATCATTAATATCAAAAGAAAATAAAATTTTGCTGAAGATCCTTCAAAAGCGGCTGCAGGAGTACATTGACAGAAAACTACCAGGAATTCAAGCTGGATTCAGAAGAGGATGTAGAGAGAGGGATATCATTGCTGATGTCAAATGGATCCTGGCTGAAAGCAGAGAACACCGGAAAGATGTTTACCTGTGTGTGTGTGTTTTTTTTTAATTTATTGTGTTTTAGGTGAAAGTTTCCAAATCAAGTCAGTCTCTCATACAAAAAGCCACACACACCCTGCTGTGCACTCACAGCTGCTCTCTCCTTAATGAGACAGCACATTCCTCCTCTCCACCCTGTATTCCCTGAGTGCATTCAACCAGCTACTCTCCCCCTCTTACTTATCATCTCGCCACCAGACGGGAGTCACTCACATAGTCCCATGTGTCTACTTGACCCACCAATTTCACTCCTCACAAGCATCATTGTCTATCTTATAGTCCAGGCCAATGCCTGTCTGAAGAATTGGTTTCGAGAATGGTTCCAATCTTGGGCTATCAAAGAGTCCGGGGACCAGACCGTCAGGGTCCCTCCAGTCTCAGTCAGACCACTAAGTCTGGTCTTTTTTATGAGAATTTGAAGTCTGCATCCCACTGTTCTCCTGCTCCCTCAGGGATTCTCTGTTATGTTCCCTGTCAGAGCAGTCATCTGTTGCAGCCGGGCACCATCCAGCTCCTCCAGTCTCAGGCTGATGTAGTCTCTGATTTTTGTAGCCCTTTCTATCTCTTGGGCTCATAATTACCTTGTGTCCTTGGTGTTCTTCATTCTCCTTTGCACCAGGTGGTTTCAGACCAATTGATGCATCTTAGGTGACTGCTCGCTAGCATTTAAGGCCCCAGATGCCACTAGCCAAAATGGGGTGCAGAATGTTTTCTTAATGGATTTTATTATGCCAATTGACCTAGATGTCTCCTAAAACCATGGTCCCCAGACCCTTCTCCTGCTACTCTGGCCTTCAAAGCATTCAGTTTATTCAGGAAACTTCTCTGCTTTTGGCTTAGTCCAGTTCTGCTGACCTCTCCTGTATTGTGTGTTGTCTTTCCCTTCAACTAAAATAGTTCTTATCTACTATATAATTAGTGAATACCCCCTCCCTCCCTCCCTCCCCACTCTTGTAACCATCAAAGTATATTTTCTTCTGTGTTTAAACTATTTCTTGAGTTCTTATATAATGGTCTCATACAATAGTTGTCTTTTTGCAACTGACTAATTTCACTGAGCATAATGATTTCCAGATTCCTCCATGTTATGAAATGTTTCACAGATTCATCATTTTTCTTTATCAATGAGAGTATTCCATTGTGTGAATATGCCATAATTTATTTATCCATTCATCTGTTGATGGGCACTTTGGTTACTTCCATCTTTTTGTTATTGTAAACAGTGCTGCAATAAACATGGGTGTTCATATATCTGTTAGTGTAAAGATTCTTATTTTGTCTAGGATATATTCCAAGGAATGGGATTGCTGGACCGTACTGTAGTTCTATTTCTAGCTTTTTTTTTTAATAATTTTTATTGTGCTTTAAGTGAAAGTTTACAAATAAAGTCAGTCTCTCACGTATAAACTTATATACACTTTACTACATACTCCCACTTACTCTCCCCCTAATGAGTCAGTCTGCTCCCTCCTTCCAGTCTTTCCTTTCATGACCGTTTTGCCAGTTTCTAACCCTCTCTACCCTCCCATCCCCCCTCTAGACAGGAGATCTCGACACAGTCTCAAGTGTCCACCTGATACAAGTAGCTCACTCCTCATCAACGTCTCACTCCAACCCAATGTCCGGTCCAATCCATGTCTGATGAGTTGTCTTCGGGAATGGTTCCTGTCCTGGGCCAACAGAAGGTTTGGGGACCATGACCACCGGGATTCTTCTAGTCTCAGTCAGACCATTAAGTCTGGTCTTTTTATGAGAATTTGGGGTCTGCATCCTACTGTTCTCCTGCTCCCTCAGGGGTTCTCTGTTGTGCTCCCTGTCAGGGCAGTCATCTGTTGTGCCCAGGCACCATCTAGTTCTTCTGGTCTCAAAGTGGTAAGTCTTAGTTCATGTGGCCCTTTCTGTCTCTTGGGCTCATAATTATCTTGTGACCTTGGTGTTCTTCATTCACCTTTGATCCAGGTGGGTTGAGACCAATTGATGCATCTTAGATGGCTGCTTGTTAGCATTTGAGACCCCAGACACCACACTTCAAAGTGGGATGCAGAATGTTTTCTTATAGAATTTATTTTGCCAATTGACTTAGATGTCCCCTGAAGCCATAGTCCTCAAAACCCCACCCTTCCTCTGCTGACCTTCGGAAACAAAAAAAAAAGTATTCAGTTTATTCAGGAAACTTCTTTGCTTTTGGTCCAGTCCAGTTGAGCTGACCTTCCCTGTATTGAGTGTTGTTCTTACCTTCACCTGAAGTAGTTCATATCTACTATTTAATCAGTAAATAACCCTCTCCCACCCTCCCTCCCTCTCTCCCCGCTCTTGTAACTACAAAAGGATGTGTTCTTCTCAGTTTAAACTATTTCTCAAGATCGTATAATAGTGGTCTTATACAATATTTGTCCTTTTGCATCTGACTAATTTCACTCAGCATAATGCCTTCCAGGTTCCTCCATGTCATGAAATGTTTCACAGATTCCTCACTGTTCTTTATTCCATTGTGTGAATATACCATAATTTATTTATTCATTCATCCTTTGATGGACGTCTTGGTTGCTTTCAGCTTTTTGCTATTGTAAGCAGTGCTGCAATAAACATGGGTGTGCATATATCTGTTCGTGTAAAGGCTCTTATTTCTTTAGGATATATTCCGAGGCGTGGGATTTCTGGGTTGTATGGTAGCTCTAGTTCTAACTTTTTAAGAAAACGCCAGATGGATTTCCAAAGTGGTTGTACCATTTGACATTCCCACCAGCAGTGTATAAGAGTTCCAATCTCTCCACAGCCTCTCCAACATTTATTATTGTGTGTTTTTTGCATTAATGCCGGCCTTGTTGGAGTGAAATGGAATCTCATCGTAGTTTTAATTTGCATTTCTCTAATGGCTAATGATCGAGAGCATTTCCTCATGTATCTGTTAGCCGCCTGAATATCTTCTTTAGTGAATTGCGCGTTCATATCCTTTCCCCAGTTTTTAATTGGGTTGTTTGTCTTTTTGTGGTTTAGTTTTAATAGAATCATACAGATTTTAGAGATCAGGTGCTGGTTGGAGATGTCTTAGCTGAAAATTTTTTCCCAATCTGTAGGTGGTCTTTTTACTCTTTTGGTGAAGTCTTCAGATGAGCATAGGTGTTTGATTTTTAGGAGCTCCCAGTTATCTGGTTTCTCTTTGTCATTTTTAGTAATGTTTCTATTCTGATTATGCCTCGTATTAGGGCTCCTAAGGTTGTCCCTATTTTTTCTTCCATGATCTTTATCGTTTTAGTCTTTATGTTTAGGTCTTTGATCCATTTGGAGTTAGTTTTTGTGCATGGTGTGAGGTATGGGTCCTGTTTCATTTTTTTGCAAATGGATATCCAGTTATGCCAGCACCATTTGTTAAAAAGACTATCTTTTCCCCAATTAACTGACACTGGGCCTTTGTCAAATATCAGCTGCTCATATGTGGATGGATTTATATCTGGGTTCTCAATTCTGTTCCATTGGTCTATGTGCCTGTTGTTGTACCAGTACCAGGCTGTTTTGACTACTGTGGCTGTATAATAGGTTCTAAAATCAGGTAGAGTGAGTCCTCCCACTTTCTTCTTCTTTTTCAGTACTGCTTTGCTTATCTGAGGCTTCTTTCCCTTCCATATGAAGTTGGTGATTTGTTTCTCCATCACATTAAAAGATGTCATTGGAATTTGGATCAGAAGTGCATTGTATGTATAGATGGCTTTTGGTAGAATAGACATTTTTACTATGTTAAGTCTTCCTATCCATGAGCAAGGCATGTTTTTCCACTTATGTAGGTCCCTTTTAATTTCTTGCACTAGTACTTTGCAGTTTTCTTTGTATAGGTCTTTTACATCTTTGGTAAGATTTATTCCGAAGTATTTTATCTTTTGGGGGGCTACTGTGAATGGTATTAATTTGGTGATTTCCTCTTCGATGTTCTTTTTGTTGATGTAGAGGAATCCAAGTGATTTTTGCATGTTTATCTTGTTGCCTGAAACTCTGCCGAACTCTTCTTTTAGTTTCAGTAGTTTGCTGGAGGATTCCTTAGGGTTTTCTGTGTATAAGATCGTGTCATCTGCAAATGGAGATAATTTTAATTCTTCCTTGCGAATCCGAATGCCCTTTATTTCTTTGTCTAGCCTGATTGCTCTGGCTAGGACCTCTAGCACAATGTTGAATAAAGTGAAGAAAAGAGCGGTGATAAAGGGCATCCTTGTCTGGTTTCCATTCTCAAGAGAAATGCTTTCAGGCTCTCTCCATTTAGAATGTTGTTGGCTGTGTAAAAAAAAAATAGATGCCCTTTATTATGTTGAGGAAGTTTCCTTCAATTCCTATTTTGCTGAGAGTTTTTATCATGAATGGGTGTTGGACTTTGTCAAATGCCTTTTCTGCATCAACTGATAAGATCATGTGGTTTTTGTCTTTTATTTATATGGTGGATTACGTTAATGGTTTTTCTAATTATTTCTAGTTTTTTAAGGAAGTGCCAAATGGATTTCCAAAGTGGTTGTACCATTTTACATTCCCACCAGCAGTGTATAAGTGTTCCAGTCTCTCCACAACCTCTCTCACATTTATTATTTTGCATTTTTTGGATTAATGCCAGCCTTGTTGGAGTGGGATGGAATCTGGTTGTAGTTTTGATTTCCATTTCTCTAACGGCTAATGATAGTGAGCGTTTCCTGTTGTATCTGTTAAGTACGTGAATGTCTTCTTTGGTGAAGTGCCTGTTCATAGCTTCTGCCCATTTTTTAATTGGGTTATTTGTCTTTTCATTGTTGAGTTTTTGCAGTATCATGTAGATTTTAGAAATCAGACACTGATTGGAAACATCATAGCTAAAAACTTTTTCCCAGTCTGTAGGTAATCTTTTTACTCTTTTGGTGAAGTCTTTGGATGAGCATAGGTGTTTGATTTTTAGAAGTTCTTGGTTATCTAGTTTCCCTTCTGGTGTTTGTGCATTGTTAGTAATGTTTTGTGTACTGTTTATGCCATGTATTAGATCTCGTAGCATGGTCCCTAATATTTCTTCCATGATCTTTATTGTTTTAGATTAAATATTTAGACCTTTGATCCATTTTGAGTTGGTTTTTGTGCATGCTGTGAGGTATGGGTCGTGTCTTATTTTTTTGCAGATGGATATCCGGTTATACCAGCACCATTTGTTAAAAAGGCTATCTTTTCCCCATTTAACTGACTTTGGGCCTTTGTCAAATATCAGCTGCTCATATGTGGGTGGATTTATGTCTACATTCTCAATTTTGTTCCATTGGTCTATGTATCTCTTGATGTACCAGTACTGGGCTGTTTTGCCTACTATGGTGGTATAATATGTTCTAAAATCAGCTAGTGTGAGGTCTCCCACTTTGCTCTTCTATGTCAGTAATTCTTTACTTATCTGGGGCCTCTTTCTCTTCCATATGAAGTGGCTGATTTGTTCCTCCATCTCATTAAAAAGTGTCATTGGAATTTGGATCAGAATTGCATTGTCTCTATAGATTGCTTTCAGTAGAATAGATATTTTTACAATGTTGAGTCTTCCTATCCATGAGCAAGATATGTTTTTCCACTTATGTAGGTCTCTTTTTGTTTCTTGCAGGAGTGCCCTGTAGATTTCTTTGTATAGGTCTTTTACATCTCTGGTCAGGTTTATTCCTAAGTATTTTATCTTCTTGGGGGCTACTGTAAATGGTATTGATTAGGTGACTTCTTCATCAATGTTCTTTTTGTTGGTGTAGAGGAATCCAACTGATTTTTGTATGTTTATCTTGTATCCTGATAATTTGCTGAACTATTTTATTAGTTTCAGTAGTTTTCTTGAGTGTTCTTTTGGTTTTCTGTGATAAGATTACATCATCTGCAAGTAGAGATACTTTTACTTATTCCTTACCAATTTAGATGCCCTTTTTTTCTTTATCTAGCCTAATTTCTCTGGCTATGACCTCCAGAACTATGTTGAATAAGAGTGGTGATAAAGGGCGTCCTCGTTTGGTTCTCATTCTCAAGAGGAATGCTTTCAGACTTTCTCCACTTAGGATGTTGTTGGCTAGTGTCTTTGTATAAATGCCCTTTATTCCATTAAGGAATTTCCCTTCTATTCGTATTTGGGTGAGAGTTTTTATCATGAATGGTGTTGGACTTTTTCAAGTACCTTTTCTGCAGCAATTGATAAGTTCATGTGGTTCTTGTATTTTGTTTTATTTACATAATGGATTACATTGATTGTTTTTCTAATATTGAACAATTGCTGCATACCTGGTATGAAAACCACTTGGTCGTGGGGAATTTTTTTTTATATATTTCTTGAATTCTATTGGCTAGAATTTTGTTGAGGATTTTTGCATCTAAGTTCATGAGGGATATAGGTCTGTAATTTTCTTTTTTAGTGGTGTCTTGCCCTGGTTTTGGTATCAGGGATATGCTGGATTCATAGAATGAGTTTGGGAATATTCCACCCTTTTCTATGCTCTGAAACACCTTTAGTAGTAGTGGTGTTAACTCTTCTCTGAATGTTTGCTAGGACTGTCCTGTGAAGCTGTCCGGGGCAGAGCTTTTTTTTTTTTGGATGGGAGTTATTTAATTGCTTTTTCAATCTCTCTCTTTTTTTTATGGGTTTATTTACTTGTTCTACCTCCATTTATGGTAGTGTAGGTAGTGTGTTTCTAGAAATGCATCCATTTCTTCTACATTTTCAAATTTGTTAGAGTACAATTTTTCATAGTAATCTGACATGATTCCATTAATTTCAGTTGCTTCTCTTGTGATACCACCCATCTCATTTCTTATTCAGGTTATTTGCTTCCTCTCCTGTTTTTCTTTCGTCAGTTTGGTCAATGGTTTATGAATTTTGTTAATTTTTTCAAACAACCAGCTTTTGGTCTTCTTACCTCTTTTGATTGTTTTTCTGTTCTCTATTTCACTTAAGTCTGCTCTAATTTTTATTATTTGCTTTCTTCTGGTGCCTGTGGGTTTCTTTTGTTGCTCTCTTTCTATTTGTTCAAGTTGTAGGGATAATTCTCTCATTTTGGCCCTTCTTTTTGGATGTGTGCATTTATTGCTATGAATTGACCTCTTAGGAATGCTTCAGCTCTGTCCCAAACGTTCTGATAGGAGGTGTTTTCATTCTCATTGGATTCTATGAATTTCTATATTCCATCCTTAATTTCTTCTATAACCCAGTTGTTTTTGAGCAGGGTATTTTTCAGTTTCCAAGTATTTGATTTTTTTTCCCCACCTTTTCAGTTATTGATTTCTACTTTTATGGATTTATGGTCAGAGAAGATGCTTTGTAAGATTTAAATGTTACGGGTTCTGTTAAGGCTTCCTTTATGACCTAATATGTGTTCTGTTCTAGAGAATATTCCATGTGCAATAGAAAAGAAAGTATACTTGACTGCTGTTTGGTGGAGTGTTCTGCATATGTCTATGAGGTCAAGTTGGTTGATTGTGGCATTTAGATCTTCCATATCTTTATTGAGCTTCTTTCTGGATATTCTGTCCTTCACTGAAAGTGGTGAGTTGAAGTCTCCTGGTATTATTGTGGAGCTGTCTATCTCACTCTTGAATGCTGCTAGGGTTTGTTTTATGTATCTTGAAGCCCCATCATTGAATGCATAAATATTTAATACCATTATATCCTCCTGGTATATTGTCCCTTTAATCATCAGATAGTGTCCTTCCTTATCCTTTGTGGTGGATATAACTTTAAGTCTATTTTGTCAGAAATTAATATTGCCATTCCCGCTCTTTTTTGGTTGTCATTTGCTTGATATATATTTTTTTCCATCCTTTGAGTTTTAGTTGTTTTTTTTGTCTTTAAGTCTTAGGTGTGTCTCTTGTAGGCAGCATATAGACGGATAGTGTTTTTTTTTATCCATCTGCCACTCTGTCTCTTTGTTGATGCATTCAGACCATTTAGTCCATTTACATTCAGCATGATTATGGATAGGAACGAGTTTAGTGATGTCATTTTGATGTGTTTTTTATGTGTTGTTGACAGTTTCTTTTTCCCACTTAATTTTTTGTGCTGCATAATTTTCCTATTTGTTGTTGTTGATTTTGTTTTTACTGAGTCTTTATTTTTTTTTTTTGTACTTTATTTTAACGAGTAGGATTGTTAGTCTCCTTTGTGGTTATCTTAATATTCACCCTTATTTTTCTATGTTTAAACTTAACTTTTATTTCTTTATATCGCCTTGACTTCCTCTCCATATGAAAGATCTATGACTACATTTCTTGGTTCCTCTTTATTGTTTTAATGTTGTAATCTTTCTCATAATGACATTGCCATTTCCCTGTTTTGAGTGTTTTTTTATCCTGATTTATTTTTGTGATTTCCCTATCTGGGTTTACATGTGCTTGCTCTGTCCAGTGTTCTAGTCTTCAGTTGGTACCTGATTTTACTGATTTTTCTAACCAGAGAACTCCCTTTAGTATTTTTTGTAGTTTTGGTTTGGTTTTTACAAATGCCCTAAATTTCTATTTATCTGAAAATGTCCTAATTTCGCGTTCATATTTGAGAGACAGTTTTGCTGGATATACGATGCTTGGCTTTCATTTTTTTTTCCTTCAATGCTTTATATAAGTCATCCCATTCCCTTCTTGCCTGCGCAGTTTCTACTGAGTAGCCCGAGCTTATTCTTATTGGCTCTCTTTTGTAGGTGACTTTTTGTTTATCCCTAGCCGCTCTTAAAATTCTCTATCTTTGGTTTTAGCATGTGTGATTATAATATGTCTTGGTGACTTTCTTTTAAAATCTACCTAATGTAGAGTTCGATGAGTATCTTGGATAGATATCATCTCACCTTTCATGATATCAGGGAAGTTTTCTGCCAAAAAGTAACAATTCTCTCTGTATTTTCTCTTATCCCTCCCTCTTCTGGTACCTCAATCACTCGTAGGTTATTTCTCTTGATAGAGTCCCACATGATTCTTAGTTTCTTCATTTTTTTTAATTCTTTTATCTGATTTTTCTTGGAATATATTGTTGCCCAGTGTTTTATATTCAGTCTCACTAATTCTACTTTCCATTTCCTCAACTCTTCTCCTCTGTATTGAGTTATCTAATTCTGTAGTTTCATTGTTAATCTTCTGAATTTCTGATTGCTGTCTCTATATGGATTCTTAAAGTGTGTTAAATTTTTCATTATGTTCTTGAATAACCTTTTTAATTTCTTCAACTGCTTTATCTGTGTGTTCCTTGGCTTGTTCTGCATTTTGCCTGATATCCTTTCTGATCTTGTCCCTGATGTCCTGAAGAGTTCTGTGTATTAATCTTTTGTATTCTGCCTCTGGTAATTCCAGGAAGACACTTTCATCTGGAATATTGCTTGACTCTTTGTTTCGAGAGCTTGTTGAAGAGATCATGGTCTGCTTATTATGTGATTTGATATTGATTGTTGTCTCCTAGCCACCTATAAGCTATTGTATTAGTTTATTTTATGTTTACTTACTGTATCCTAGCTTCTTGCTTTGTTTTGATATGCCCAAATAGGCTGCTTTAGTGAGCTAGCTGGATTATTTTAGCCTTTGAAGCTCTAACTTCCTGTCACAGCTAGAGCTCTTACCAGGTATATGAGTCTAGGAGTTCATTCACTTTTCTTGTATGGATTCAGGTCAGGCATCCAGGTAGCTGGTCATCAAGTGTGTGGTACAGGCTCTGTCTTATAGTCTTAGAGGGGCAGGGGTGATTGGTGTAGACACAGGCATCAGGTTGCAGCTGGGGTTCACACTCTGAACAAGGCAGGGGGCTGACCACCATCCCCTGAGTGTCTGTGAGGAAAGTGCATCCCTGTTCCCTAGAGCGCACAGGTGGGTGGGTTGTGCAGCCAAACCATGGGCACCCTTTGCTTTTGGTTGTAAAGACTGGGAGGTACCACTTATCCCTGGACCCCTTTCATGGGTGGCTAGGTGGCATGGGTGGAGCCACCAATCCTTAAGCCCCTGATGTGGGTAAGTGAGGACCCTGTTTAATAGTCAAAATGGTGTCAAACGTCAAAAACCTACCTCTCTACTGCACAGCTGAAACAGTTGCAGTCTGCCAACAAGGGCCTATTTGCCTGAAATGGGACCACACAGGTCCATGCAAGGGTGAAAGGTATTTAACATTCGTGGACCATTTGTGCCTGGACAGAAGCTGCTTCTGTCCAGAGCTCCTCAGTTTAGTGGAGCTGGCAGGTTATCTTTACCCCCAATTGTTAATTTATTTCTTCTGCAAGGCTGGGAGAATGCCTCAGGGCAAGCAGCAGGACCTATCTCAGGCCCAGAGAAATTGACAGCCACTGAGGCTGGCTTGGGGGCTGGGGATGTGGTAAAATAAAAAGTACTTAGCTTTTTCCAAGAGTACTGTTCTTCTCTGGTTCTGGAGGTGTGAGTAGGCTGTGCAGTTTGCTGTCTCTCCCTGAGGAAACCATATCTGTAACACTACTGTCAGCCCTGCCATGGTCACTCCAGGGTGTCTTGCCTGAGTGTTCCTGCCGAGTCAGGTCCGGCAACCCTTCACCACTTCTGAACCATCTCTCCCTCTCCCTGCTGCTCAGTCCATTTTCTAACTTTGCCTTTGATGTTCAGGGCTTCTAGCTTGTTAAATATGCAACTGTTTCACTTGTTTTCTCTGGTCTTTGTTGTAAGAGGGATTACCAGAAGTGTCTGACTACTCCGCCATCTTGGTCACACCTCTGTCTTTCCATTTTTGTAAGTCTCTTTTTTTTTTCTTTTAGTCTCTTGTAGTCGTGTTTTATAATTTTCATTGTATAAGTCTTCTTCGTCCTCGGTTAGGTTAATTCCTAGGTATTTTATCAGTTTGGGGGCTATTTTAAATGGTATTTTTTTATTTCTATTTCTAAGTAGTTTTTGTTAGTGTAGAGGAGCCCAACTGATTTTTGTTTGTTGATCTTGTACCCTGTAATGTTGCTAAGTTCTTCTATTAGTTCCAGCAGTTTTCTTGTGGAATTTTTAGGGTCTTCTATGAACAGGATCATGTCATCTGCAAATACAGATAGTTTTACTTCTTTCTTTCTGATTTGGATACTTTTTTAAATCTTTCTTGTCATATTTCTCTGGCCAGGACTTCCAGTACAATGTTGGATAAGAGTGGTGATAATGAGCATCCTTGTCTAGTTCCTGTTTTCAAGGGGAAAGCTCTCAGCTTTTCTCCAATGAGTATAATGTTGGCTGTTGGTTTTGTATATATGCTCTTAATTTTTTTGAGAAATTTCCCTTCTATTCCTATTTAAAGATATCTTTTGACAGTTACCATCTGATAGATAACATCCAGAACCATCAGGAACATAGATATTAACCAAGGACACATTGTACCAGATAGACTTAATCACTTTATTTTGCAACAAATTAGAATCATTATCAAATGAATGCCTTCATCAGGCATCCCTGAAGCTGTTAATAGGCAATTTCTGAATTGCCAGCGGGGACACAATTGGCCTCATAGCTGATTGGCTCTGACTGCCACATGCATGCTTAGAGGAATGAAAATAAGGAATGTTTTGATGATTGTTTCAAGCATAACAGAGTCAAATGATGGAGAGGATTATGGTTCAATTTATAAAGAAAAATACAAACCCTTAGGTACATAAAAGCTTTTTTCCAAATCCCCATATAGCCATAGTAGTAGAAGGTAAAAACAAATAAAACCATTAAAAGACCACTGCTGCCTAAGGCCAAATCTATGGTGCTAACTGAGTTTGAATACATTAGCCATTTAATGCTGTTTTTTATGCCCTCTCCCCTTTTGTGGTATTTGTCTCTTATCCATAGCTCCCCAAGTATCTTATGGCCTTATACTCTCCGGTGGTGATGCAAATTCCTTTACTGTGACCCTTTCCCCCAGCAATCAGGGCCCTGGACTTCTCTCTTCCTCTCCTCAACTCAGAATTGACCTGTTCTGTCTCCCGATCATCACAATGGCTAAATCCTCAACAGTCTTCATGGCTCTGACATTGAACAGGAAGAGGTGGAGGACTTACACCAGTATGAATTATTTACCTCTTCTGAGAGGGTCTGTGTATTAATATAAAATGACTGAATCCCAAAGTGCAAATCTATAATGGTAGTTTTTTTCAGGCACATTAGCAAGCTAGGAAGGTGAGTTTTTCCTCTTAAAAAAAAGAAGCTAAAATAAAAATATAAGTCTCAGTGCTGGCTGTGTTGCTAGTTGACTGTGGCTTTGGACAAGTCACTTGGTTTCTGTGAAGTATGGTTTTCTTGCTTGAAAAAGTAGAAGTTAGTATATATTCTTTAATATATATTCCAATAATCCTGACTCAACAAATCTGAGCACATTCTCTACTCTACTTATTTCACCTCTGCATTAGCTTGCTCTAGTGGTCACCAATCACATTCATAGAGGGGTATGCCTGTATTTTCCAAGTTACATGCCACTGCTACCAACCAGATTTGCACACAACTTAGTGGAACTAATTCCACTGTGGTGAGAACTAAGTAAAGTATTATTGGCGAAAGTGATACGAGATTGTATCTGTGCAATATGAGAACAGGCCTACAAAGAGTACCTGTGGAATAAGATGTTTCTATTTTATAATGTGAAGAATATTGAACTTAAAGTCAGGCAAGTTGGGTTCAAATCCCAGGCCTACTACTTACTAGCTGTGTGACTGGCTGTAGGCAAATCCGTTAACTTCTTGAACATCTTTTCCCTGGTTTGTAAAACAAAAGTTAACTATCTCTAGTTTCCAAACCTGGAGTCCGGTACAAGGGTTAAATGAGAAAATGTATGTGAAGTCTCTAGCATAGAGTCTAGGAAATAGTAAATGTTTAGTTCACATTACTGGACTCTGAATTGGAAATGGTAATTCCTCATTTTTTCATCTGAGAAAAAATCTTGACACAAATTAAATGTGTATAAACAAAATTAATGGGCTGTGTAGGATTGATCTGATAATAAAGATCTATAAACATATATCCTCCTCATAACATTATAAAAGAGTGAAAAGAATTTTAATCATTGTGAAGACCAAAGAAATCTCAAGAGGACATTCATGTGTAGATTTATTTGTTTCTGTTTAGAGACAAGGGGGAAAAAGTGGGAAAAAGAAAATTTTATTCTTCTTGTGGATTTTCTTCTCTCATAGGTCCCAGAGACTGTCATTATTGTTATTATT
The DNA here is from genome assembly GCF_024166365.1 of Elephas maximus indicus. Classification (NCBI taxonomy): domain Eukaryota; kingdom Metazoa; phylum Chordata; class Mammalia; order Proboscidea; family Elephantidae; genus Elephas; species Elephas maximus. The sequence continues at coordinate 88,980,513 of NC_064846.1, forward strand.
TTGTATTTATCAAAATAGAATGTTTTGGAAGCATTTGCAGCATACTTTACTAGATTTTCTAAAGTAATAACTCCTGGTACTTTTTAAAGAAGTTTTCAAACAAACAAACAAAAAACCTGTTGCCTTCGAGTTGATTCCAACTCATAGCAACCCTACAGGTTAAAGCAATATTGCTCCATAGGGTTTCCAAGGAGCACTAGTGAATATGAACTGCCAGCCTTTTTGTTAGCAGCTAAACACTTACCTGCAGCTAGAGATCCTCATTAAAACACAAAGCAGTTTTGAACTTCCAATCTAGAATTTTACTCACAGAGATCTATATAATGAGGCAAAAGTTTTATAATTGCTTTTGTTTCAATATAAGAACTGGACTGTTTAAAAACAAAACAAAGGAGATTCTTTTAATCATAAAAGAATCATGCATAACTTTGTTTCATGTTAAATAAGAATTTCATAAAATAAAAAGTTTAACTATGCATGAACTGGACACATTGTTGTGTGTTTGTCTACTGGTGACTTTAGCTTTGTACTATATTTAGATTCCAAAAGCAAGTTTCCATCAATCTAGAAAACTTATGTGAGTTCCTACTCAGAGTATTTGAGGAACTGTGCTAACAGCTAGGAGACCCAGAAACGAATTATACATTATGTCCGCCTTCAAAAGGCACACAAATTCCTTGTTGAGGAGATGGATGAAAGTAACTGAGTTTTCTAGCTTGAGGACTAATGGATTCTATTAACTAGGAGAAGAATGGCAAGAGGGGGAACACTTTTGGAAGTAAAGGATGAGTTTGATTTTGAATAGGTTGTATTTGACATGTCTGTCGGGCACCTATATGTCTATAGGGTCGCTATGAGTTGGAATCGACTTGATGGCAACAGGTTTTTTTTTGTTGTTGTGGTTTTGTGGTACACCTAGATGGAGGGCTGTAGTATACAGATGAATGGTTTGGGGCTCAGGAAAAAATTCAGGTCTAGAGATATAGACTACTAAACCCTCTTCGTAGAGGGCATAGTTGAAGCCACAGGAGTAATATAATCATCCAGGAAGACTAAATGGAGATAAGAAAGGAAGCTGAGAATTGTGTGTTGAGGAATACCCTGAAGTAGCAGACAGAATAAGAGGAGCTACAGTAAAAGAATGGAAATTTCCAATAAATGTAACTGATTGAACCTAAGCATCTAATTTTATTCCCTCCTGAAACCACTTTAATACAGAAGTATGGATTTTTTAGATGTATAAAACCACAAATACAAAGAGAAAAAGAAGCAAGACTACAACAACATAATTTTGGAAGCTAGAAAGTAGATGGTCGAGTGGCAACTAAATTAATAGCTAAAATAATTGAAAATGATTGTCCCTGGGAAGTGGAGGGGAGAGTTACATGGGGGCTAATCATTTTTCTAAGTTTTTCATGACAAGCCTTGTAAAACTCTGGGGACCAACATGCAAGTATATCTAGATTGAGGAGGAAATTGAAGGTGAAGAGTTGGAGACATTAAATATTCTTTGGTTATGAAAGGAATGATACAGATGTGTCTTGAGGAGTAGGAGGGGGAGTAAAAGCTTTGGCATCTATGTAAAACAGTTGAGACTGAAGCACATTTACAAGCTGTGAGGAACGATGGGAAGAGTTCAAAAGAGGTTCAATGATATAGGAGAGAAAAAGAAAAAAAGGATGAATTACTACAAGGACACTGAATGGGAAGCCCAAAGATAATTGTCACCTGGGGACATTTTTTTGGGAATGGATATGTAGGTCATCTGCTCTAAGTAAGGAGGCCAGAAGTGAGGGCTTGAAAAAAGAAATAAAAGTTTGGAACAGATGCTGTGGGAAATGGAAGAAGGAGCCAACAACTATGGATGATAGAAGGATTAAGGTCCAGCTGAGGTTGGAAAGCACTCATTTGTAGTGGAGCCAATTAACTTGGATATGCAATTTTCCCCCAGATGGATCTTCAGCAGCCTTGGAACAAGAACAGGCAAAGTGGACCACTGAACTGAGCCAGGACTGGGCTGGGGTTACCAATGCTGAGATGGAAGGTGAAGGAACTGAAGAAATTGAAAAAGCTTTTGAAAGTGTCACTGAAATAGGGTCCAGAACAAGGAGGAAGAGAGAAGGCAGGGTGTGGCTGGTAGCTTAAGAGATTAAGTGAGAGGGAAGGGAATGGGGGTCATAATAGAGACCAATTGGATTGACCATAAAACCATTCTTCAGTGTTTCAGACACAAGTTCAGGTGAGTATTGCCTCTGGGCCAAATCTCTGAGCTGGTTTAGCTGGATAGCTGGCAATTTTCTAGTAAGTGCAATGTTAATGATGCTTAAATGACTAATTGCTTTTTACCATGAGTTACTTCACTGTGGTGATCTTTATTCCAGTTTTCCCATTGTTCTTATGCATTTCTTTCAACTTATTTTAGCCAATCCAGCCCGGGGGCAGGGGATGGGAAAGTATGTATTTGATAATCTCCTTTGATGTATTACTCCAGGTTTTGCTTTGCTTCCAAGAACCTTTATTGTAGGGAACACAAAGAACTTTTAAAAACTATCAATTTTCTGAAGATCACAAAGTACAGCCTAACCTGAAAAGTAATTTGATTTAATCCCAATTTTAGTCCACTTTTTTTTTTAGAGGGCAGCTGCTTCCCTCATCAGTCTGAAGATACATACATCCTTTTGCCCAGATTGCTGTGTACCATTTTCAGGTTCTGATTTTACAGCAATAGGGAAGTGGGAGGCTACATTCACCATAGAATGCAGGAGGCTTAAGATCTATTGATTCCCAATTCATGTATGCCTCCTCCAGCCTTCTAGATCATGTCACCAGGGTATCAGAAGAAGCTGTTATTTCTACCCACAAAGCTGTGGAGTATGCATACAGGTTTGTGTTAGTAATAATTAACTGGCTAGAAAAAAGGGTAGAACTCTACAAAAAGAGTAGGAATAAATTCTTCAGCCTCCTTCCCTCCCTCTAGTTATGGGAAAATGTCCTATATTCCCTGACTTTACTTCTTCATTATCAAATGGTTTACTTAGATAAATTTTTTGTGGGGGAAATATTCCCAATTATTTTAAGATTACTGACTGTGACACATTACAACACAATCTATAATCAGGTTTCAACTAAACCAAGATAATCTAGTCCTGTTTAAAATGAAAAGAAGGCTTTGGGCTTACCTTGGATCTAAATTATCACCGCTGAAAAAGCCCTTCAAGAACTAATTGAATGTCCCTTGAGAACACAAATCAAGACTTATATGCAAATGACATCAGCCGGCTGGCTAGTTCTTTGCTAATTCTGACCTACATTTATTTTCTAACCTCACTCTCAGTTTGCAAAACAAAGAAAAGAAAACTGTGCAAACTATGTTCCACGAAGCTTAAATGTAGGACACTTGTTCTCCTTTCTGTTTAAGATAGAGGAAAAACGTGTGCTTTTGCCATCCCTGTGGAATATTCTAACTCTGACTCTAAATGAATTCAACCCACTGAGCTGTTGCATTTTACTTTTGACTCTTGTATCCTGTTATTTGTTTCCCATTTATGACCATGGCACTTCTTTCCATACTAGATCTTTTGGTTTATGGACTTTCATTCCTCAAAGTGCAAGACACCAGGAAGAAAAAGGTTTTTAAAAAATCTGACATATACCGTTTGAGCATAGAGAGGCCCATTCTAAGACATGGACGTTACAAAAACAATCCTCTCTTATTATAAACCAGAGTTTTCTGGGGGTGGGGGTAGGAGAATCTCTCCAGTTGCAATTTTTATAATTATAAAGAAAGACAGCAGTCACTTTTGTATATATATATATGTATATGCACATGTCAATTTTTGTCAAAAAATTAAACAATTCTAATATATTAGGAGGATTACAAGACTACTATATTTTAAAATGTTTGTAGGTTAGTTTTTCAAGAAGAACAAACAGCTTCATCTAATGGATCAAGAACATTCACTATAAAAGAAGCCAAAAAGTAGGTCTTTCAAGACTATTTGCAATAGAAAAAAGTATCCAAAAGACAGTCTTTTTGTAGGAAGGCTGGAAATCTTTTCTGGGTAATTTAAACTGTTCTCCAGTGAAGCATGGCCAATTTATTATTGAAGGCAGTAATATAAACTGAAATAAAACTGCAAAGTGTATTGTTGATAGAGTTTTTTTCCCAGAAATCTATAATAAGTCTGATTTATGTCTATGCAGATCCGATGTGCTGGTAAGTCACTAAAATTAAATTTAGAGAGGCAATTTAGGGTTAAGGACTTGAGCCCTAACTATAAGACCACAGTAAACTAGAATACAAAATAACTGCCAGTCTAGTTAGTAACATGATTATCTTAACAAAAGGCATCTACTTGCTTAGATCATATGTGGTATGATTTGGAGAATCCTAGACACACAATCCTGATCCAAAATATCTCCCTAGAAGCCTGCTTTGGTGACTGAAATTTCTACCATGGCTGTCTCTCCTTTGGGTTAATGGTATTATGACAATACTTCTACTTAGAAGAGGTAATACATGAATAACAATGATCAAATTAATATGGCTTCATTATCCATTCCTGAGGAGAGAGAAGAGCTCTGACAATAATGGTAAAAAAAAAAAAAACAAGGTTGAACATGTAAAATAGAGCAATGGGTAAGACGAAGGTCTGAGTTTGTTGTTGCGTTCCACTTGGAAGGGAAGCCTGAGTGCTAAGGACATGAGAGTTGGAGGGACCCTAAAAGGAAAAGTAGAACACCATAGAATCCATGATGTGATGAAAAGAGCATTAGGCTGGAAGTCAGAATACCTAGCTCTCTTTCCTTTTCTGGAAATTATTTCCTGTAATCTTGGGTAAATTCCTGGAATTCTCTATATTCAGATTTCTCCATCTATCAAAAGAGGGTAAGGTGGATGGAATAAGTAATCTCTGAAGTCCTGTTTAGCACTGTTCTAACATTAATCAGGAGTGTGGACACAGTAGACCTGAAGACAAACTAGCTATTTCACCATTTTGCCTAGACTCAGTGCTAACTTCTGGGCCACAGATAACATTCTGTGGAGACACTATTTAAACAGGAAGAAACAAAGCAGATTATCCTTTAAAGGAACCCATTCCAATGAGTAACAACATATAATATCAAAGAAATCATTCTTTTTCTCCCCTTGCTCTTCCTACTCTGTGCCTGTATGGTCCTTTTCTTTTTCTCTTCATATATTTTGGGGTAACACCTCACCGCTTCCTGAATCTGCCTATTGTCTTTAGCAAATCAATCGGCATTTAGGTCCATGTTTTCAAGAAACTGAAGCCCCTGATTTAGTTTAGAAAACTAAATCTATATAGCACTGTTTTGAACAGTAAACCATAAAATGGAATATCTGTTAGTGAATATCTGAGAATGATAACATCAGCAAATTACAGGCTGCAACATTGTATTTAGTACACATTACTAAGGATAAAAAAAATTTTTTTTTAGGTACACACACACACACAAAAAGGATGGCCATAAGTGTGGTTCATCCTAACCAGACTACATTGTAAGTAGGGGGCTACTTACTAGAGATTGTACAGGTGAAGTATCCCACTGTAGGAAACTATGAATTAGAGAATTGCAGTCATTTGTTGTTGAAATGCTTCATGGGAAAAGTTGTGGCACATGGTTAATGTTGTGGCAATTGGTTAATGTTAATTGGTTAAAAGTTGTGGCAATTGGTTAATGTTGCCCGGTTAAGGAAAAGGCTGTGTCATGCTATTGATCCATCCACAGGTTCTGTTTGTAAAATGATAACACAGTTACTGACATATGCACCTCCTAAAAACAAGATGAAACTCCAGACTGAGTAGCAAGGATTAATATTTTAATGAAGAATGCATCTATGGTAGTCCTTGGTTATCAGCACCAAAACCAAAAATCAAACCCATTGCTCTTGAGTCAGTCCGGGCTCATAGCGACCATATAGGACAGAGTAAAACTGCCCCATGGGGCTTCCAAGGAGCACCTGGTAGATTCCAACTGCCAACCATCTGGTTAGCAGCCAAGCTCTTAACCACTGCGCCACCAGGGCTATCATTTTGAGCTTTTTTTCCCCCTCTTTTGCACTTATGTCAGACACAGGAATAAGAAAATATACAGAGAAGGATTTTCATAAGGATCACATACTGCATAAATAACATCTTGCACTTATCATGTACAAAGGTGCTATTTATGCAGTATGTGACCCGTATGGAAATCATTCAGTGCATATTTTCTCATTCCTGTGTCTGACTTAAGTGCAAAACAGGAAAAACAAACAAACAAACAAACTCAAAACAGAAGGATAGGCTGTGTCTTCAGAATCTTGCAGCTTTTTATGTATGAGGGCAATGTGTTGTGCTGAAGCCTTGCCTAAAAAATTGTGAAAATACCTAGACATAATGTCTGAACTTTTGATATTATATTAAGGTCTAATGTAAAGCCAATGACTTTTTTAAATCCTTGAATATGTTAGTTTGCAAAGCCAGATAATATATATGAAGACCAAAGTGGTTTACATGGTAACATAGGTAACATACCATTATGGGCAGCAGCTGGTAATTGAAGTACCTGAGGATATGGATGTGGTAAACACTCTTCCATAATTTTCTACTCCCAATGTTCTTGGTTATGCAAGACTTCCATATGTGGAGGTGTTGTGTAAAAACTGATGGGTAGGAGAAACCTTCATCTAGCCAAATATGAGTTTATGACAACTTGGTATTACTAAATGAAATTAGAATACTGTCAGAAAACTTTAATAGCAAAGGAATTGTTACTATAGATGATTCAATTGTGAGAGGCAATACTTTTCCAACTATAATAAAATTTCTCAAAGAATCTCTTGCAAAAGAGGTATGTATTTGAGCAGCTTCGTCATCAAAAGATTCCCATACTTTATGGGAATAAACATCCCCACAAAAGAATACTTATTGTTAATCAACCAATATTTTATCAACATGCAGAATATCCAGGAGCAAACAGTGTTGTGTATTTCAATAAAAGAACTTGTTTCATCTGTATGAAAAGGGCTTTTTTTGGACTTTAGATGAAGGTTTACAGAACAAACTAGCTTCTCATTAAACAGCACACATACTGTTTTATCACACTGGTTAACAACTTAAGGACATGTCAGTGCTCCCCCTTCTCAAACTTGGGTTCCCTATTACCAGATTTTCTGTCCCCTCATGCCTTCTAGTCCTTGCCTCTGGGCTAGTGTGCCCCTTTAGTCTTGCTTAGGCTTAACATTCTTTTTTAAACCACAGATAATGGGGTTTTTTTTGTTGTTGTAGATAATGGAAAAGCAAGAGATCATGATTCCGGAAAATAGGAATGTCTAAAATGTTTTGAAAATAAGGGTACTTGTACAGCTTGTCTCACTGGGGAATACATTGTAGAAGTGGAATAGTAGCTGATACGATATTTTGTTTTAAAATATAAATTGTTGAAAAAGTTGTAGCCTTATTAAAGGATGATTGTTATTCAGTTGATACCATGTAAAGTAATCCCACAGGCTTATGTTTTACCTTTTTAAGTTTTAAGATTTTTCTGAAAAGGATACCAACGTGCTTTGATTAATTTAATAATCTCAGACAAATATTTTTATTATCTAGGAACTTAGGAAGAAGCCCTGGTGGCGCAGTGGTGAAGCACTTGGCTGCTAACCAGAAGTCGGCAATTTAAACCCACCAGCCCCTTTGTGGGAGAAAGATGTGGTAGTCTGCTTCCATAATGATTACAGCCTTGGAAACCCTGTGGGGCAGTAAAATTCTGTTCTACAGGGTCACTATGAGTCGGAAACGGCTCGACGGCAACGGGTTAGGCACTTAGGTAGTCCTTTCAGTTTTAGTAAAACTCTGAGGCTACAAATTATGAGATCATGTACATTTAATTTCAGATCACCAACAACAATTCAAAGAATAGGTAAATTTCTATTTTAGAGGGGAATGTCAGGTATCATACCTTGCAAGAATTACTGTAAAATTTTGTGAGGTATTTTTTTTTAATTATTGTGCTTTAAGTGAGTTTACAAATCAAGTCAGTCTCTCACACAAAAATTTATACACCTTGCTATATACTCCTAGTTGCTCTTTCCCTAATGAGACAGCACACTCCTCTCCGCTCTCTATTTTCATGTCCATTTGGCCAGCTTCTGACCCCCTCTGCCCTCTCATCTCCCCTCCAGATAGGAGCTGCTGACATAGACTCATGTGTCTACTTGATACACGAAGCTCACTCATCACCGGTATCATTTTCTATCCCATAGTCCAGTCCAATCCCTGTCTGAAGAGTTGGCTGTGGGAATGGCTCCTGTCTGGGGCTAACAGAAGGTCTGGGGACCATGACCTCTGGGGTCCCTTCTAGTCTCATTCAGACCTCTAAGTCTGGTCTTTTTAGAGACTTTGAGGTCTGCATCCCACTGTTCTGCTCCCTCAGGGGTTCTCTGTTGTGTTCTCCATCAGGACAGTCATCAGTTGTAGCTGGGCACCATCTAGTTCTTCTGGTCTCAGGCTGATGTAGTCTCTGGTTTATGTGGCCCTTTCTGTCTCTTGGGCTCATAATTACTTTGTGTCCTTGGTGTTTTTCATTCTCCTTTGCTCCAGGGGGGTTGAGACCAATTGATGCATCTTACATGGCTGCTTGCTAGCATTTAAGACCCCAGATGCCACTCTCCAAAGTGGGATGCAGAATGTTTTCTTCATAGATTTCATTATGCCAATCGACTTAGATGTCCCCCGAAACCATGGTAGCCAAACCCCCACCCCTGCTATGCTGGCCTTTGAAGTGTTCAGTTTATTCAGGAAACTTCTTAGCTTTTCGTTTGGTCCAGTTGTGCTGACCTCTCCCGTACTGGGTGTTCTCTTTCCCTTCACCTAAAATAGTTCTTATCTACTATCTAATTCATGAAAACCCTTCTCCCTCCCTTCCTCCCTCCTCTTGTAAACATCAAAGAATACTTTCTTCTCTGTTTAAACTATTTCTCGAGTTCTTATAAAAGTGGCCTCATACAATAATTGTCCTTTTACAACTGACTAATTTCATTCAGCGTAATGCCTTCCAGATTCCGCCATGTTATGAGATGTTTCACGGATCCATCGCTGTTCTTTTTCCTTGTATAGTATTCCATTGTGTGAATATACCATAATTTGTTTATCCATTCATCCATTGATGGGCACCTTGGTTGCTTCCATCTTTTCTGCTGTTGTAAACAGTGCTGCAATTAACATGGGTGCGCATATATCTGTTTGTGTAATGGCTCATATTCTCTAGGATATATTCCAAGAAGCAGGATTGCTGGATCGTATGGTAGTTCTATTTCTAGCTTTTTAAGGAAGTGCCAAATCAATTTCCAAAGTGGTTGTACAATTTTACATTCCCACCAACAATGTAGAAGTGTTCCAGTCTTTCCACAACCTCTCCAACATTTATTACTTTGTGTTTTTTGGATTAATGACAGCCTTGTTGAAGTGAGATGGCATCTCATTGTAGTTTTGATTTGCATTTCTCTAATGGCTAATGATTATGATCATTTCATCATGTATCTGTTAGCTGCCTGAACGTCTTCTTTGGTGAAGTGCCTGTTCATATCCTTTGCCCATTTTTTAATTGGATTATTTATCTTTTTGTTGTTGAGTTTTTGCAGTATCATGTAGATTTTAGAGATCAGATGCAGATCAGATTTGTCACAGCCAAAATTTTTTCCCCTGTCTGTAGGTAATCTTTTTACTCTTTTCGTGAAGTCTTTGGATGAGCATATATACTTGATTTTTAGGAGCTCCCAGTTATCTAGTTTCTGTTCTGGCATTTGCGCATTGTTAGTAATGTTTTTTATACTGTTTATGCCATGTATTATGGCTCCGAGTGCAGTCCCTATTTTTTCTTCCATGATCTTTATCATTTTAGATTTTGTATTTATGCCTTTGATTCATTTTGAGTTAGTTTTTGTGCATTGTGTGAGGTATGGAACTTATTTCATTTTTTTGCAGATGAGTATCCAGTTATACCAGCGCCATTTGTTAAACAGACTGTCTTTTCCCCATTTAATGGACTTTGGGCCTTTGTCAAATATCAGCTGCTCATATGTGGATGGATTTATGTCTGGATTCTCAATTCTGTTCCATTGGTCTAGGTATCTGTTGTTGCACCAGTGCTAGGCTGGTTTGACTATAGTGGTGGTATAATAGGTTCTAAAATTAAGTAGTGCGAGGCCTCCTACTTTCTTCTTTTTCAGTAATGCTTTACTTATCCGTGGTCTCTTTCCTTTTCCATATGAAGTTGCTGATTTGTTTCTCCATCTAATTAAGAAATGGCGTTGGTATTTGCATTGAAGTTGCATCGTATCTATAGATCACTTCTAGTAGAATAGACGTTTTTACAATGTTGAGTCTTCCTATCCATGAGCAAGGTATATTTTTCCACTTATGTAGCTCTCTTTTGGTTTCTTGCAGTAGTGTCTTGTAGTATTCTTTGTATAGGTCTTTTACGTCTCTTGTTAGATTTATTCCTAAGTATTTTATCTTCTTGGGGGCTATTGTAAATGGTATTGATTTGGTGATTTCCTGGCAATGTTCTCTTCATTGGTGTAGAGGAATCCAACTGATTTTTGTGTGTTTATGTTGTATCCTGATACTCTGCTGAACTCTTCTATTAGTTTCAGTAGTTTTCTTGAGAATTCTTTAGTGCTTTCTGTGTTTAAGATCATGTCACCTGCAAATAGAGATACTTTTACTTCTTCCTTACCAATCTGGATGCCATTAATTTCTTTACGTAGCCTAATTGCACTAGCTAGGACTTCCAGCACAAAGTTGAATAAGATGGTGATAAAGGACATCCTTGTCTGGTTCCCGTTCTCAAGGGGAATGCTTTCAGACTCTCTCCATTTAGGATGATTTTGGCTGTTGGCTTAGTATTTTGGCTGTTGGCTTAGTATAAATGCGCTTTATTAGGCTGACGAATTTTCCTTCTATTCCTATTTTGCTGAGAGTTTTTATCATGAATGGGTTTTGGACTTTGCCAAATGCCTTTTCTGCGTCAATTGATAAGATCATATGGTTCTTGTCTTTTGTTTTATTTATATGATGGATTACATTGATTGTTTTTCTAATGTTGAACCATTGCTATATAAAAATTAATCCTACTTGGTCATGGTGAATTATTTTTTTGAAATGTTGTTGAATTCCATTGGTGAGAATTTTGTTGAGGATTTTTCCGTCTAAGTTCATTAGGGAGATAGGTCCGTAATATTCTGTTTTGTTGTGTCTTTAAGTGGTTTTGGTATCAGGGATATGCTGGCTTCATGGAATGAGCTTGGTAGTATTCCATCCTTTTCTAGTGGTGTTATCTCTTCTCTGCAATTTTGGTATAATTCTCCAGTGAAGAAGCCATCAGGACCAGGGCTTTATTTTGTTGGGAGTTTTTAATTAGCTGTTCATTCTCTTTTTTATGGGTTTATTTAGTTGTTCTACCTCTGTTTGTGTTAGTTTAGGTAGGTAGTGTGTTTCTAGAAATTTGTCCATTTCTTATAGGTTTTTAAATTTGTTAGAGTACAATTTTTCATAGTAATCTGATATGATTTTTTTAATTACAGTTAAGCCTGTTGTGATATCACCTATATCTTTTCTTATTTGGGTTATTTGCTTCCTCTCCTGCTTTTCTTTTGTCAGTTTGGCCAATGGTTTAGTGATTTCATTAATTTTTTCAAAGAACAAGCTTTTGGTGTTGTTAATTCTTTCAATTGTTTTTCTGTTCTCTATTTCATTTAATTCTGCTCTAATTTTTATCACTTGCTTTCTTCTGGTGCCTGAGGGTTTCTTTTGTTGCTCTTTCTATTAGTTCAAGTTGTAGGGAAAATTGTTCAGTTTTGGCCGTTGCTTCTTTTTTGCATGTATGCATTAGTGGTATAAATTGACCTCTGAGGACTGCTTTGGCTGTGTCCCAAATGTTCTGATAGGAAGTGTTTTCATTCTCATTGGATTCTATGAATTTTTTTGTTCCATCCTTAATTTATTCTATAACCTAGTAGTTTTAGAGTAAGGTGTTGTTCAGTTTCCAAGTGTTTGATTTCTTTTCCCTGTTTTTCTGTTATTTATTTCTACTTTTCTGGCTTTGTGGTCAGAGAAGATGCTTTGTAATATATCGATGTTTTGGATTCTGTTAAGGCTTGCTTCATGACCTAATATGTCATCTACTCTAGAGCATGTTCCATGTGCATTTTAAAAGACAGAATGCATAGCTGCTGTTGGGTGGAGTGTTCTGTATATGTCTATGAGGTCAAGTTGGTTGATTGTGGCATTTAAATCTTCTGTGTCTTTACTTTCTTTCTGGATGTTCTGTCCTTCAATGAAAGTGGTGTGTTGAAGTCTCCTACTATTATTGTGGAGCTGCCTTTCTTGCTTTTCAGTGCTGTTAGAGTATATTTGGAGCCTTGTTGTTGGGTGCATAAATATTTAATGTGGTTATATCCTCCTAGTATATTGTCCCTTTAATCATCATATACTGTCCTTCCTTATCCTTTGTGGTGGACTTAACTTTGAAGTCTATTTTGCCAGAAATTAATATTGCCACTCCTGCTCTTTTTTTATTGTTTTTTGTTTGATATATATTTTTTCCATCCTTTGAGTTTTAGTTTTTTTGTGTCTTTAAGTCTATATATGTGTCTCTTGTAGACAGCATATAGATGGATCATGTTTTTTTTTTTTTTATCCATTCTGCTACTCTCTGTCTCTTTATTGGTGCATTTAGTCCATTCACATTCAGTTTAATTATGGAAAAATAAGAGTTTAGTGCTGCTATTTTCATATCTTTTTTGTGTGTTGTTGTCAGTTTCTTTGTTCCACTTAATTTTTTGTGCTGAGTGTTTTTTTTTCTTTATATATTGTCTTTTCCTCTTTTTCATTGTTGTTGATTTTGTTTTTGGTGAGTCTTTTATGTTTATTTTGTATTTTGTTTTGATGTGTGGGATTTTAGTCTCCTTTGGGTTACCTTAATATTTACCCCTATGTTTCTAAGTTTAAACCAAACTATTTCTTTATATCACCTCGACTCCCTCTCCACATGAGAGATCTATGACTACATTTTTTAGTCCCTGTTTATTGATTTAATATTGTCATCTTCCACATAATGACATTGATGTTTTCCTGTTTTAATTGTTTTTTATCTTAATTTATTTTTGTGATTTCCCTATCTGGCTTGATATCTGGTTACTCTGTCCTGTGTTCTAGTCCTGGTTTGATATCTGATGTTATTGATTTTCTAACCAGAGAACTCCCTTTAGTATTTTTTGTAGTTTTGGTTTGGGCAAATTCCCTAAACTTCTGTTGATCTGGAAATGCCCTAATTTCACCTTCATATTTGAGAGACAGTTTTGCTGGATATATGATTCTTGGCTGGCAATTTTTTTCCTTCAATGCTTTATATATGTCATTCCATTGCCTTCTTGCCCATATTGTTTCTGCCGAGTATCCCAAGCTTATTCTTATTGACTCTCTTTTGTAGGTGACTTTTCTTTTATTCCTAGCCTCTCTTAAAATCCTCTCTTTATCTTTGGATTCAGCAAGTTTGATTATAAGGTTTCTTGGTGACTTTCTTTTGGGATCTACCTTTTGTGGGGTTTGATGAGCATTTTGGGTAGCTATCTTCTCATCTTTCACAATATCAGGGAAGTTTTCTGCCAACAAATCTTCAACAATTCTCTCTGTATTTTCTGTTGCCCTTCCCTGTTCTGGTACTCCAATCACTTGTAGGTTATTTCTCTTGATAGAATCCCACATGATTCTTAGGGATTCTTCTTTTTTAAAAAAATTCTTTTATCTGATTTTTCTTCAAATATATTGGTGTCAAGTGTTTTATCTTCAGTCTCACTAATTCTGCCTTCCATTTCCTCAATTCTGCTCCTCTTTCTATTGAGTTGTGTAATTCTGAAATTTTGTTGTTAATCTTCTGAATATTTGATTGCTGTCTCTGTATGGATTCTTGCAGTGTATCAAATGTTTCACTATGTTCTTGAATAACTGTCTTGGGTTGAATTATGTCTCCCCCAAAATGTGTGCGTGATTGTCCTCCATTTTGTTATTGTAGTTTTATGTTAAGAGGATTAGGGTGGGATTGTAACACCACCCTTACACAGGTTACCTCCCTGATCCAAGGTAAAGTGAGTTTCCCTGGGGTGTGATTTGCACCACCTTTTATCTTTCAAGAGATAAAAGGAAAGGGAAGCAAGCAGATAGTTGGAGATTTCATACCACCAAGAAAACAGCACTGGGAGCAGAGTGTGCCCTTTGGACCTGGGGTCCCTGTGCCTGAGAAGCTACTCAACCAGGGAAAGATTGATGACAGGGAATTTTCCTCCAGAGCCAACAGAGACAAGACCATCCCCTGGAGCTGACACCCCGAGTTTGGACTTTAACCTACTAGACTGTGAGACAATAAATTTCTCTTTGTTGAAGCCATCCACTTGTCATATTTCTGTTACAGCAGCACTAGATAACTAAGACAATAACCTTTTTAATTTCCTCAACTGCTTTACCTGTGTGTTCCTTGGTTTGTTCCGTGTTTTGCCTGATCTCCTTCCTGATCTCTTGAAGAGTTCTGTATATTAATCTTTTGTATTCTACATCTGGTAATTCCTGGAAGATGCCTTCGTCTGGAAGATTCCTTGATTCTTTGTTTTGAGAGCTTGTTGAAGTGATTATGGTCTGCTTCTTTACATGATTTGATATTGACTGTTGTCTCCAAGCCTTCTATAAGTTATTGTATTAATTTATTTTATGTTTGCTTACTGTATCTTAGCCTCTTGCTTTGTTTTGTTTTCATATGTCCAAGCAGTCTGCTTGAGTAAGTTAACTTGAGTATTTGCACACTTGAAGCTCTAACATCCTGTCACCAGATGGCTACAGCTGATACTAGGTATATAAGTCTAGGAGTCCATTAACTTTTCTTGTATGGGTTCAGCTCAGGTGGCCAGGTGGTGAGTCACCAAGTGTGTGATGCAGGCTTGGTCCTACAGTCTTAGAGGGGCAGGGGTGATTGGTGTAGGCACAGGTATCTGGTTGCAGCAGGGGGTCACATTCTGAGCAAGGCAGGGGGCTGAAATCCATCCCCTGAGTGTTTGTGAGGAAAGCACATCCCTGTTCCGTACAGCACACAGGTGGATACCACAGCTGGACCTTGGGCACTTAATGCTTTTGGTTGTATGGAGTGGGAGGTACCACTTATACTTAGACCCCTGTGGTGCTGTGGGTGGAGCCACCAGTCCTCAGGCCCCTGATATGGGTAGGTGGGGACCCTGTTTAATAGGCAGAGTGGTGTCAAACATCAAAAATCTGCCTCTCCACCACACAGCTGAAACTTTTGTAGTCAGATCTCAGGCACATACACCATTGCAGTCTGCCAACAAGGGCCTAAGTTCCTAAAATGGGCCTGCACAGGTCCAGGCAGGGATGAAAGGCATTCAAAGTCTGTGGACATTTTGTGCCTGGACAGGAGCCACTTTTGCCCTGAGTTCCCAGTAGGGGAGCTGGCAGATTATCTTTTCCCCCAATTGTGAATTTATTCCTTCTCTGAGGTGGGGAGAATGGCTCAGGGTGTGCAGCAGAACCTGTCTCAGGCCCAGGGAAATCGACAGCTACTGAAGCCTGCTTGGGGACTGGGGACACAGTAAGTTATATGCAATTACTTATCTTTTACTGAGAGTGTTGTTCTTCTATGATTCCAAAGGCATGAGTAGACTACGTGGTTGCTGTCTCTCCCTGAGGAAACTGTGTCCCAAACGCTACCACCAGCCCCGCCATGGTCAGGCCAGGTGATCATGCCTGAGGGGTGCTGGTTCCCACCAAGTCAGGTCCAGCAACTCCTTGCTGAATCTGAACCGTCTCTCCCTCCCCCTGCTGCTCAGTCTGATTTCCTAACTTTGCCTTTGATGTTCAGGTCTCCTAGCTTGTCATATATATAATTGCTTCCTGTGTTTTGGGGGGTCTTTGTTGTAAGAGTGATCATCAGAAGGGCCTGACTACTCCACCACCTTGGCCCCACTCTTTTGGCTTTTTTTTCAATGAGAGTGGTGATAGAGAACATCCTTGTCTTGTTCCTGATATTAAGGTGGAAAGCATTCAGTCTTTTACCATTAAGTAAAATGTTAGTGGTAGATTTTTGTGGATGCTCGTAAACAAGTTAAAGAAGTTCTCCTGTATTCCTACTTTTCTAAGAGTTTTATTCATAGATGAGTGTTGACTTTTATCAAATGCTTCTGCATCAGTTGATATGATCATTTGAGTTTTCTTTAGCTTCTTAATAAAGTGGATTACCTTGATTTATTTTCTAATATTGAACCAGATTTTCCATCCCCAGAATAAAGCCCCCTGAGTCACGGTGGATAATTCTTTTAAAAAAAAATCATTTAAGTGAAGTTCACATAATATAAAATTAACCATGTTAAAGTGAACAATTTAGTGACATTTACTATATTCACAGTGTTATACAACCACCACACTTATCTAGTTCTAAAACAATTACATCACTCCAGAGTAAATCCCCTTACCTATTGTCTTAGGCTAGGTTCTCTGACGAGCAAAACCAGTAAAACATATAAATATATAGAGAGATTTATATCAAAGAAATGGCTCACATGGTTGTAGAGGCTAGAAAGTCCCAAGTGTTTGGGTCAGACTGGAGGCTTCTCCTAGTTCAGAAGCTGTGGAGACCAAGGTATCCCAAGACAGGCAGGCAAGACAGCAGGTAAGTCACTAGCTGAAGTCCTGAGAACTGGAGGTCAGACAAACAGGAGCCAGTTGCAGGATCCAGGGTGAGCAAAAGCCAGTTAGCCTTTGCCAGAAAGTTGGATGCAGGCCACACCCCCAAGGAAGCTCCCTTTCAACTGATTGGCTACTTACAGCAGATCCCATCATGGAGGTGATCACATTATATCAGATCTCATCATTACATGACTGCCAAACTGCATCATAACTGCCAAACCACTGAGAATCAGTACCAAGTTGACACATGACCTTAATGATCACACCTATTATACAGTTTTTCCCCATACTCCCCTCCTGGCAACCATCAATCTACATTAGGTCTCTATGAATTTATCTATTTTGAATATTTACATAAAAATGGAATTATGCATTATGTGACCTTTTGTGCCTGGCTTACCTCAGTTAGTGTAATGTTTTTGTGTTCATCCACATTGTAGTATATATCAGCACTTCATTTGCTTTTGTGACTGAATAATATTCCATTGAATTTACATATCAAAATTTGTTTATCTATTCATCCACTGATGGATGTTTGGGCTGTGTTCACCTTTTGGCTACTATGAATAGTGTCCTATGAACATGCAAACACATGTACTTGTAGAGTACCCGTTTTCGATTCCTTTGACTATATACCTGGGAGTGGAATTCCAGGGTCACCTATAATTCTATGTTTAACACTTTGAGGAACATACAAACTGTTTTCCACAGCGTCTGCACCATCTTCCATTGGCACCAGAAGTGTATGGGTGCTCCAATTTATCCACATCTTCACCAAAGCTTAATATTTTCCTTTACTATTATAGCTATATTAGTAGGTATGCAGTGGTACCTCATTGTGGTTTTGAATTGCATTACCTTAATGACCAATATGTTGAGCATCTTTAATGTGCTCATCAGGCATTTGTATATCTTCTTTGGAGAAATGGCTATTCAAATCCTTCGATCATTTTTTAATTGGGTTGTTTATCTTTGGATTGTTGAGCTGTAGGAGTTCAGGATACTAGGCTCTTATGAGATATGTGATTTGCAAATGTTTTCTCCATTCTGTACGTTACCTTTTCATTTTCTTTAAAATGTTCTCAAATGCACAAAAATATGTAATTTTGTAATTTATCTTTTTTCCTTTTTTTGCTGCTCCTGTTTTTGGGGCCATATCAAATAATCTACTGCCAAATCAAAGATTTACCAAAATGTTTTCTTCTAAGAGTTTCATGATTTAACTCTTATATTTAGACCAATTGATCCATTTTTATTTAATTTTTACATATAGTGTAAGGTAGTTTTCACCATACAGGTCCAGTACAACTTCATTCTTTTACATGTGGATATCCAGTTGTCCTAGCACCATTTGTTGAAGAGACTATTCTTTCCTCATTGAATGGACTTGGAAACCTTGTTGAAAATCAGTTGGCCATAGATGTATAGGTTTGTTTCTGGGTTTTCAATTCTAGTACATCGGTCTATATGCTTATGCTTAAGCCAATACCACACTGTATTGACTACTGTAGCTTTGTAGGAGTTTTAAAATTGGGAAGGCTGAGTGTTCCTACTTTGTTCTTTTTCAAGATTGTTTGGCCTATTTGGGGCTTCCTACAACTCCATATGAACTCAAGGATAGCTTTTTCCATTTCTGCAAAATAGACTATTGGAATTTTGATAGGGATTGCATTGAATCTGTAGATCATTTTGTATTTTTATTGACATTGTAACAATTTTAAGTCTTCATATTTATGAACACAGTGTATCTTTCAATTTATTTGTTGTTAGGTGCCATTGAGTTGGTCTCGACTCATAGCGACCCTATGTACAAGAAAATGAAACGTTGCCCAGTCTTGTGTCATTCTCACAATCATTGATATGCTCGAGCGCATTGTTGCAGCCACTGCGTCAATCCATCTTGTTGAGAGCCTTCCTCTTTTTCACTGACCCTCTGCTTTGTAAAGCATGATGTCCTTCTCCAGGGACTGTTCCCTCCTGATAATGTGTCCAAAGTATGAGACATAGTCTTACTCGCCTTGCTTCCAAGGAGCATTCTGGCTGTTTTTCTTCCAGGACAGAGTTATTCATTCTTTTGGCTGTCCATGGTTTATTCAATATTCTTTGCCAACACCATAATTCAAAGGCATCAATTCTACTTTGGTGTTCCTTATTCATTGTCCAGCTTTCACATGTATGTGAAGCAATTGAAAACACCAAAGCTTGGGTCAGGTGCACCTTAGTCTTCAAGGTGACATCTTTGCTTTTTAACACTTTAGAAAGGTCTTTTGCAGCAGATTTGCCCAATGTAATACATCTTTTGATTTCTTGACTGCTGCTTCCATGGGTGTTGATTGTAGATCCAAGTAAAATGAAATCCTTGGCAACTTCAACCTTTTCTTTGGTTATCATGATGTTGCTTATCAGTCCAGTTGTGAGGATTTTTATAGTGTATTCGCTTCTCCCTCTCTCCCACCCTCATAACCACCAAAGAATGCTTTCTTCTGTGTTTAAACCTTTTCTTGAGTTCTTATAATAGTGATCTCATACAATATTTGTCCTTTTGCCGCTGACTAATTTCACTCAGTATAGCACCTCCAGATTCATCCATGTTGTGAGATGTTTCGCAGAGTCATCATTGCTTTTTTATCATTGTATAGTATTCCTTTGTGTGTATGTACCATAATTTGTTTATCCACTTGTCCATCAAGGGGTACCTAGATTGTTTTCATCTTTTTGCTATTGTGAGCAGTGCTGCAATGAACATAGGTACGCATATATCTATTCATGTGACAGCTCTCATTTCTCTAGAATATATTCCAAGGAATGGGATTGCTGGATCATATGGAACTTCTATTTCTAGCTTTTTAAGCAAGTGCCAAATCAGTTTCCAAAGTGGTTTACCATTTTACATTCCCATCAGCAGTGCATAAGTGTTCCAGCCTCTCCACAGCTTCTTTGGGATAGATCTTGGTATGTTCTTTTTGACAATGAATATGATGCCATTCCTCTTCAATTTTTTATTCCCAGCATAGTAGACCATATGTTTTTCTGATTCAGAAAGCCAATACCAGTCCTTTTCACTTCACTAATGCCTAGGATATTGATCTTTATGTGCTCCATTTCATTTTTGACCACTTCAAATTTTCCTAGATTTGTATTTTGTACATTCCACATTTTGATTCTTAATGAATGTTTGCAGTTGTTTTTCTCAGATTTAGTCATGCCACATCAGCGAATGAAGGTCCCAAAACTTGACTCCATCTATGTTATTAAGGTTGACAATACATTGAGGAGGCAGTTCTTCCCTAGTCATATTTTGAGTGTCTTCAACCCTAAGGAGCTCATCTTCCAGTAGTATAAAAAAAAATGGAGTTACGAACCAAAAATGCTACAATACTGGCTTTTATATTTACCTATGTACTTACCTTTTCGGGATACCTTTATTTCCTCATTCAAGTGTGAGTTACAGTCTAGTGTTCTTTTACTTCAACCTGAATGACTTCTATCATTTCTTGTCAAGCAGATCTACTGCTAAGGAACTCCCTCAGAATTTGTTTGTATTGGAATGTCTTAATTTCTTGTTTTTGAAGAACAACATTGGTGGATATAGAATTTTTGGTTGACATATGTTTTTCAGCACTTTAAATGTAACATCTCATTGGCTTTTTGTCTCTACAGTTTCTGATGAGAAATCAGCTGTTTATCTTACTGAGGCTCCTTTGTGATGTCACTTTTGTTGATTTCTAGATTCTCTCTTTGTCTTTGTTTTTCAACAGTTTTTTTTTTTTTTTTATCATGTATCTTGGTACGGATCTCTTTGAGTTTATCCTACTTGAAGTTCTTTGAGTTTTTTTGGCTGTGTAGATTCATGTCATTTACCAATTTGGGAAAATTTCCATTTCTTCAAATATTCTTTCTGCCCTTTTCTCTTTCTCTTCTCCTTCTGGCACTACTATAATGCATATGTTGGAATGGTGTTGATGGTGTCCCACAGGTCTGTTAGATTCTCTTCACTTAATTTTTGTTTATGTTCCTCATACTGGATAATTTCAATTTTCCTGTTTTCTGTTTAATGTTTTTTTCTTCTGCCTGCTTATACCTGCTGTTTAGCCCCTTTAGTATTTTTCAATTCCAGTTGTACTTTTCAGCTGCATAATTTCTATTTGGCTCTTTTTTTTAATAATTTCTCTGTCTTTATTGATATTCTCAGTCTTTCCATACATCATTTTCCTGGGTTCCTTTAGTTTTCTGTCCATGGTTTTCTTTAGCTTCTTGAGCATATTTCAGACAGTCTATTTCAAGTCTTTGTCTAGTAAGTACAATATCTGGGCATCCTCAGGGAGCAGTTCCTCTCAATTTATTGTTTTCCTTTTGAATGGGCTATCCATTCCTGTTTCCTTATATGTTTTGCAAATTTTGTTGAAAACTGGAGAAATGAGTATTATAATGTGGTAGTTCTGGGAATCAGATTCTCCTTCTTCCCCAAGTTTTGCTGTTTCTGATTGTTGTAGGTTATAGTTGTCCCTTTGTTTAGTGACATTTCCAAACAGTTTTTCTAAATGCTGTATTGCTTGCTATGTGTGGTCACTAAAATATTTGTCCCTCTAGCTTATTTTCATCTAGTGTTTTGAAAGAGATTTTCTTTAATTCCAGAAACTGAAATAACAACAAAAACAGAAAACCTCTCCCAGTCATTGCAGATCGACTCTGTGGTGACATACTCCTTCATTATCTAGCCAGGCTATTTACAACTCTGCCTTAGCCTTCACTTCAGTGTTGCTCTAAACCAATGGGTTAGTCGAAGTTGAAAGCTTAGGGCCTTCTCTGGTTGTTTTTGAGCATGCATCATCCCTTGGACTTGTGCATGACTTTGTTTTCCCCGGTATACTCGGGTACTTTTGAAAGCGCTAATTTCCAAAAGAACCTCTCTCCCTAGCTTTTCCTCCCAGGCTTTAGGCTGTCTATAGTATGTTTCAACTGTAACGTTTTGCCACACAAAACTGCAGGGCTGTCATTCACCTTATAATATTTTTTTGAACAATGCTCACCACCCTTAGTGAGTTCTGACTTAGGTGAAACAGATACAAGCACTTTGTGTCAGTTCTTGAGGTAGGCCCCAGATAGGTTAGAACAAATAAACACAATTTGTGAATAAGGTCTACTTTACTCACCCTGAGATTAGTTATCAGGGTCTTACACTGAGAATGCAGGCTTCCTTCTTCAAGACTGCCATAAAGCTGGGAAGGGAGTCAGGCAAGAGAAAGCAAAAATGCTACAAAGTTTTCCTATCATTTTAAAGTAGCCTGCTACTTGATTAGCATTTGCTTGTTTGCTGTAAATCTATGACTCTTTTCCAGAGTTTTGACAAAATTGGTTCTTCTTGTTTTGGAATGTTTCTGTGGAATTTGGAGCTGCCTATTCCATCATTTTGCTGATATCACTCATAATTGAGATCTCTCGAGATAGTGGGAAGGCGGGTCTCAAAATCTCTGAAATCACTTGAGAGAGGCTAATTCTTTTTAAATATAGCTGGATTCCATTTGCTAATATTTTGTTAAAAGATTTTTGCATCTATATTCATGAGGAATAACAGGCTGTATTTTTGGTTTTTTGCTGTCTTTCTCTGATTTTGGCTTCAGGGTAATATTAGCTTCATAAAATAATTGGAATTGTGTACAATTGGTGTTAATTCTTCCTTAAACATTTGGTGCAACTCTTCGGTGAAACTATCTGGGCCTGCAGAATTCTCATTTGGGAGCTTTTTAACTACAAATTCGATTTCCTAAAGACTTACAGAGCTAATGGAGCCCTGGGGGTGCAATGGTTAAGAGCTCAGCAGCTAACAAAAACGTTGGTATTTCGAATCCACCAGCTCCTTCTTGGAAACCCTATGGGACAGTTCTACTCTGTCCTATAGGGCCGTTATGAGTTGGAATCAACTCAGTGGCGACAAGTTTGTTTTTTTGGTTTTACAAGGCTAATACAATTATTTTACTTCGTATTTGGTGATTTGTGGTAGTTGGTGTTTTTCAAGGAATTGGTCTATTTTGTATAAGTTGTCAATTTTATGTATGTAGAATGGTTTGTAATATTGTCATATATCTATTTGATGTCTGCAGGGTGTTTCATTCATTTCCTGTTTCATTATTCTTATCAATAGTTTGTGTCTGCATTTTTTTTTCTTTTCAGTCTTACTAGAGGTTTGCTGATTTTATTGATCTTACCAAGGAAACTGCTCTTTGTTTAATTTGTCAGTTTTTAATTTTTTCAGTTTCTACTTTTATCTCTCTTATGTCCTGCTTTCTTCTTGCTTTGGGCTTATTTTGCTATTCTTTTTCTAGTTTCTAGAGATGGAATATTAGATTATAGATTTGAGACTTTTTTTATTTCCTAATAAATGGATTTCATGCTCTAAATTTCCCTATCAACACTGCTTTACTTGTGTTCCACACATTTTCTTATGTTGTATTTTCATTTCCTATTCAGTTCAATCTATTTGCTTAATTTCTCTTGAGACTTTTATTCTTCAATCATGGGTTATTTAGAAGCATGTTACTTAGTTTCCAAGTGTTTGGATTTTTTTTCCTGTTATCTTTATGTAATTGATTTCTATTTTGATCCCACTGTGGTTGAAGAACACACTATATGATTTCAACTCTTAATTTTTTATGAGGTTTGTTTAGTGGCCCAGAAGAGGGTCTAGGTTTGTATATATTCCATGAGCACGTTAAAAGAGCATATATCCTGTTTTCATTGTGAAAAAAATTTTGTAATTATTGAATAGAACCTGTTGCTACATAGTGATGTTGAGTTCTGTATCTTTGCTGATTTTCTGTTTATTTGTTACATCAATTGTTGAGAGAGGGGTGCTGAAGTCTCCAATTAATTGTGAATTTTTCATTTTATCCTTTCAGTCCTATTCATTTTTGCTTCATATATTTCACAGTTTTTCTGTTTGGTGCATAGACCTTTAGGATTGTTGTCTGTCTGAAATGGCATTATATCATTATATGATGTCCCTCTCTGTGTCTGGTAATTTTTTTTATATGATAGTAATATAGTTACCCCTGCTTTCTTTTGACTAATGTTTGCATATATATTTTTCCATTCTTTTACTTCCAATCTGTCTATATTGCTATATTTGCTGGGAATTTCTTGTAGACAGCATATAGTTGAGTCATTTTCTTGATTTTATTATTCTCTGTCTTTGAATTGGTGTATTTAGACTATTTACAGTCATATCTTAGGACTTGGGTCTGTCATTTAAGTTTTTGTTCTTTGTTTTCTCTGTTTTTCATTTCTCTTTTTCTTGACCTCCTGTGAGTTATCTGAACTTTTTTAAAAATCCATTTTGTCCATTTTGAGTATATCTCTTCTATAGTTTTTTTCTTTCAGTCGTTGCTCTAAGTATTACATTTTATGTACATAACTTATTACAGTCTACTAGTGTCATCATTTTACTGATTCAAGTGAAGTATAAAAGCCATACCTCCCTTTACATACCTTTACTCTCCCCTGTTTACAATATAATTGTTTTCAATATTTCCTCCATATACATTCAGAACAGCACTAGAAAATTTTATAACCACATAAGACAGATGGTTTGCTTCAGTCATCAAATAGAATTTAGAAACTTCAAAAGAAGAAAGCTTATTTTATTACTAATAATTTTGCTTACTCTGTTCTTTCTTCTTTACTGATATTTTAGTGTTCCTTCTTTTATTCTTTTCTTTCTGTTTAGAGCATTTCTTTTAGCCATTTTTCAGAGTAGGTCTCCTGGCAACAATTTTTCTTCATTTTCCTTCATCTGAGAGTGTCTTGTCACCCCTGAATTAAGTTTTACCTGAGTACAGAATTCTGGGTTCCCTGTTCTTTCTTTCAGCACTTCAGAAATATTGTGTCACTACTTTATGGCTTTAATGGTTCCTGATGAGAAATCCATTGTCATTCAAACTGTTGTTTGTTTGTTTTTTTTTCTATAGGTAAGAAGTTGCTCTTCTCTGGTCACTCTCATGATTTTTTTCTTTGTCATTAATCTTTAGAATTTTAATTATGAGGTGTCCTGAAATGGGTTTCTTTGGTTTTATCTTGTTTTGAGATTTGTTCAGCTTCTTGACTCTGTGGTTTATATCTTTTTCAAAATTTGAAATATTTTCAGCCATTATTTCTTCATATACTTTTTCATCCCTACTCTCTCTCTCCTTTACTTCTGCAACACTGATGATACCAATATTGGGTATGTTGTTACTGTCTCACAGGCTCTGCTATTTTTTTTCAGTCTATTTTCTCTCTGTTGTTCAGCTTGGGTCATTTCTATTGTTTCGTTATCTAGTTCACTGATTCTTTCCTTTTTCCCCTCCATTCTGATCTTGAGCCCATCCGCTGAGGTTTTTCTTTCAGTTACTGTATTTTTCAATTTCTAAAATTTCCATTTGCCTCTTTTTTAAATCTCCTATTTTTATGTTACTGAAACTTTCTATTTTATTCATTTGTTTCAAGCATTTTTGAATTGATTATTGAAGCGTTTTTATCATAGGTGCTTTAAGGTATTTTTCATATAATTTTAACATCTCTGTCACCTTAAACCCTTTGTTCTCAAGTGAATTCATAGCAACCCTACAAGACAGAGTAGAGCTACCCCATAGGGTTTCTAAGGCTGTAATCTTTATGGAAGTAAGCTGCCACATCTTTCTCCAGCAGAGTGGCTGGTGGGTTCAAACCTCTGACCTTTTGGTTAACAGCTGAGCACTTAACCACTGCACCACCTGGGCTCCTCTGTCACCTTAATGTTGAAACCAAACCAAAGCTGTTCCCATCTAGTCAATCCTGACACATAGCGACCCGATAGGACAGAGTAGAACTGCCCCATAGAGGTTCCAAGGAGTGCCTGATGGATAGGAACTGGCTAACTTTTGGCTAGCAGCTATAGCTCTTAACCACTACACCACAATAATGTTAGCATTTGTTAATTGTCTTTTTTTCATTCAATGTGAGATCTTACTGGTTTCAGTATAAGTGATGCTCTATTGAAACCTGGACGTTTTTATGTTTCATTATGAGATTTTAGATCTTATTTGAACCTCCTGTTTTAGCTACCTTCTTTTTTTTTAATCCAGTTACTTCTTTTTTTTAATTTTTATTGTGCTTTAAGTGAAAGTTTACAAATCAAGTCAGTATCTCACACAAAAACATATATACACCTTGCTACATACTCCCAGTTGCTCTCCCCCTAGTGAGACAGCCCATTCCCTCCCTCCACTCTCTCTTTTCATGTCCATTTCGCCACCTTCTAACCCTCTCTACTCTCTCATCTCCCCTCCAGACAGGAAATGCCAACATAGTCTCCAGTGTCCACCTGATCCAAGAAGCTCACTCTTCACCAGCATCCCTCTCCAACACATTGCCAGTCCAATCCCTGTCTGAAGAGTTGGCTTTGGGAATGGTCCCTGTCCTGGGCCAACAGAAGGTCTGGGGGTCATGACCACCGGGGTCCTTCTACTCTCAGTCAGACTATTAAGTATGGTCTTTTAACGAGAATTTGGTGTCTGCATCCCACTGCTCTCCTGTTCCCCAGGGGTTGTCTGTTGTGTTCCCCGTCAGGGCAGTCATCAGTTGTAGACAGGCACTGTCTAGCTGTTCTGATCTCGGGATGATGTAGTCTCTGGTTTATGTGGCCCTTTCTGTCTCTTGGGCTCGTAATTACCTTGTGTCCTTGGTGTTCTTCATTCTTCTTTGCTCCAGGTGGGTTGAGACCAATGGATGCATCTTAGCTGCTCGCTTTCTAGCATTTAAAACCCCAGACACCACACTCCAAAGTGGGATGCAGAATATTATCTTAGTAGATTTTATTATGCCAATTGACTTAGATGTTGCCTGAAACCGTGGTCCCCAAACCCCCGCCCCTGCTACACTGGCCTTTGAAGCATTCAGTTTATTCAGGAAACTTCTTTGCTTCTCGTTTAGTCCAGTTGTGCTGACTTCTCCTGTATTGCGTGTTGTCTTTCCCTTCACCTAAAATAGTACTAATCTACTATCTAATTAGTGAAATCCCCTCTCCTTACCTCCGTCCCTGCTCCCACAATCATCAAAGAATATTTTCTTCTCTGTTTAAACTATTTCTCGAGTTCTTATAATAGTGGTCTTACACAATATTTGTCCTTTTACAACTGACTAATTTCACTCAGCATAATGCCTTCCAGATTCCTCCATGTTATGAAATGATTCACAGATTCATCACTGTTCTTTAAATATGCATAGTAATCCATTGGGTGAATATACCATAACTTATTTATAAATTCATCCATTGATGGACACCTTGGTTGCTTCCCTCTTTTTGCTATTGTAAACAGTGCTGCAACTAACATGGGTATGCATATATCTGTTCGTGTAAAGGCTTTATTTCACTAGGATATATTCCAAGGAGTGGGATTGCTGGATCATATGGTAGTTCTATTTCTAGTTTTTTAAGGAAGAGCCAAATCGATTTCCAAAGTGGTTGTACCATTTTACATTCCCAGCAGCAGTGTATAAGTGTTCCAATCTCTCCACAACGCTTCCAGCATTAATTATTTTGTGTTTTTTGGATTAATGCCAGCCTCGTTTGAGTGAGATGGAATCTGATTGTAGTTTTGATCTGCATTTCTCTAATGGCTAATGATCGTGAGCATTTTCTCATGCATCTGTTAGCTACCTGAATGTCATCTTTAGTGAAGTGCCTGTTCATATCCTTTGCCCATTTTTTAATTAGGTTATTTGTCTTTTTGTGGTTAAGTTTTTGCAGTATCAAGTAGATTTTTGAAATCCGGTGCTGATCGGAAATGTCATAGCTAAAAACTTTTTGCTAGTCTGTAGATAATCTTTTTACTCTTTTGGTGAAGTCTTTGAATGAGCATAGGTGTTTGATTTTTAGGAGCTCCCAGATATCTAGTTTTTCTTCTGTATACTGTTTATGTCATGTATTAGAGCTTCTAATGTTGTCCCTAGTTTTTCTTCCATGATCTTTATAATCTTAGATTTTACATTTAGGTCTTTGATCCATTTTGAGCTCATTTTTGTGCACGGTGTGAGGTATGGGTCTTGCTTCATTTTTTTCTAGATGGATATCCAGTTATGCCACACCATTTGTTGAAAAGATTGTCTTTTCCCCATTTAACTGCTTTGGGCCCTTGTCAAACATCAACTGCTCATATGTGGATGGATTTCTCTCTGGATTCTCAATTCTGTTCCATTGGCCCATGTATCTGTTGTTGTACCAGTACCAGGCTGTTTTGACCACTGTGGCGGTAAAATAGGTTCTAAAATCAGGTAGGGTGAGGCCTCCCACTTTGTTCTTATTTTTTGGTAATGCTTTACTTGTCTGGGGCCTCTTTCCCTTCCATATGAAGTTGGTGAATTGTTTCTCCATCTCATTAAAAAATGTCATTGGAATTTGGATTGGATTGCATTAAATCTATAGATTGCTTTTGGTAGAATAGTCGTGTTTATAAGCTAAGTCTTCCTATCCATAAGCAAGGTACAGTTTTTCAACTTATGTAGGTCTCTTTTGGTTTCTTGCAGAAGTGTATTGTAGTTTTCTTTCTATAAGTTTTTTACATCTCTGGTAAGATTTATTCCTAAGTATTTTATCTTCTTGGGGGCTAGTGTAAATGGTATTGATTTGGTGGTTTCCTCTTTGATGTACTTTTTGTTGATGTAGAGGAATCCAACTGATTTTTGTATGTTTATCTTGTCTCCCGATACTCTGCTGAACTCTTCTATTAGTTTCAGTAGTTTTCTTGAGGATTCCTTAGGGTTTTCTGGGTACAAGATCATGTCATCTGCAAATAGAGATACTTTTACTTCTTCCTTGTCAATCTGGATGCCCTTTATTTCTTTATCTAGACTAATTGCTCTGGCTAGGACGTCCAACACAATGTTGAATAAGAGCGGTGATAAAAGGCATCCTTATCTGTTTTTTGTTTTTTTTTTTCGTCTGGTTCCTGATCTCAGGGGGAATACTTTCAGGCTGTCTGTATTTAGGATGCTGTTGGCTATTGGCTTTGCATAAAAAAAAAAAAAAAAATTGGCTTTGCATAAATGCCCTTTATTATGTGAAGGAATTTTCTTTCTATTCCTATTTTACTGAGAGTTTTTATCATGAATGGGTTTTGGACTTAGTGAAATGCCTTTTATGCATCAACAGATAAAATCATGTGATTCTTGTGTTTTGTTTTATTTATATGATGGATTACATGAATTGTGTTTCTAATGTTGAACCATCTCTGCAAACCCAATATGAGTCCCACTTGGTCACAGTGAATTATTATTTTTTTTGGTATGTCGTTCAATTCTACTGGCTAGAATTTTGTTGAGGATTTTTGCATCTAACTTCATGAGGGATATAGGCCTGTAATTTCTTATTTTTTGGTGTCTTTATCTGGTTTTGGTATCAGGGATATGCTGGCTTCATGTTCTGTATATGTCTATGAGGTCAAGTTGGTTGATTGTGGCATTTAGATCTTCCATGCCTCTATCGAGCTTCTTTCTGGATGTCCTGTCCTTCACCGAAAGTGGTGTGTTGATGTCTCCTACTATTATTGTGGAGTTGCCTATCTCACTTTTCAATGCTGATAGAGTTTCTTTTGTGTATCTTGCAGCCCTGTCATTGGGCCCATAAATATTTAATATAGTTATATCTTCTTGGTGTATTGTCCCTTTAATCATTGTAGAGTGTCCTTCCTATCCTTTATGATGGATTTAAATTTAAGGCCTATTTTGTCAGAAATTAATATTGCCACTCCTGCTGTTTTGTGATCGTTGTTTGCTTGGTATATTTTTTTCCATTCTTTGAGTTTTAGTTTGTTTTTTTTTTTCTCTAAGGTGCCTCTTGTAGGCAGCATATAGACAGATTGTGATTTTAAACCTATTCTGCCATTCTCTGTCTCTTTATTGGTGCATTTAGTCCATTTATATTTAGGGCTATTTTTTTATGGATAGGTATGAATTTACTGCTATCATTTTGATGTCTTTTTTTGTGTGTTGTTGACAGTTTCTTTTTCCCACCTAATTTTATGTTCTGAGTAGATTATTTTTATATATCGTCCTTTCCTCATATTCATTGTTGTTGATTCTGTTTCTGCTGACTCTCTATTTTTTTTTTTTTTGTATTTTATTTTGTCGTGTAGGATAGTTTGTCTCCATTGTGGTTGCCTTATTACTTTCCCCATTTCTCTAAATTTAAACCTTACTTTTATTTCCTTGTATCGCCGTATCTTCCTCTCCATATGGAAGGTGTATGACAGCATTTCTTAGTCCCTCTTTATTTTCTTTAATGTTTTCTTCTTTTACATAGTAATATAGCTGTTTCCCTGTTTTGAGTGTTTTTTTAATCTTCATTTATTTTTTTGCTTTCCCTGTCTGGGTTGACTTCTGATTGCTCTGCCCAGTGTTCTTGCCTTGGGTTGATACCTGATATTGTTGATTTTCTAACCAAAGAAATCCCTTTAGTATTTCTTGAAGTTTTGGTTTCGTTTTTACGAATTCCCTAAACTTCTGTTTATCTGGAAATGTCCTAATTTCACCTTCATATTTGACGGACAGTTTTGCTGGGTATGAAATCCTTGGTTGGCAAATTTTTCCTTCAGTTTTTTATATAAGTCACCCCGCTGCCTTCTTGCCTGCATGGTTTCTGCCAAGTATTCCGAGCTTATTCTTATTGACTCTCCTTTGTAGGTGACTTTTCGGTTATCCTTAGCTGCTTTTAAAATCCTCTCTTCATCCTTGGATTTTTTTTAAATAATTTTTATTGTGCTTTAAGTGAAAGTTTAGAGATCAAGTCAGTCTCTCACACAAAAACCCATACACACCTTGCTACACACTCTCAATTACTCTCCTCCTAATGAGACAGCCCGCAATCTGCCTCCACTCTCTCTTTTCATGTCCATTTTGTCAGCTTCTACCCCCTCCACCCTCTCATCTCCCCTCCAGGGAGGAGATGCCAACATAGTCTCAAGTGTCCACCTGATCCAAGAAGCTCACTCCTCACCAGCATCCCTCTCCAACCCATTGTCCAGTCCAATCCATGCCTGAAGAGTTGGCTTTGGGAATGGTTCCTGTCCTTGGCCAAGAGAAGGTCTGGGGGCCATGACCACTGGGGTCCCTCTAGTCTCAGTCAGACCATTACTCCTGGTCTTATGAGGATTTGGGGTCTGCATCCCACTGCTCTCCTGCTCCCACAGGAATTCTCTGTTGTGTTCCCTGTAAGGGCAGTCATCGGTTGTAGCCAGGCACAATATACTTCTTCTAGTTTCAGGATGATGTAGTCTCTGGTTCATGTGGCCCTTTCTGTCTCTTGGGCTTGTAATTGCCTTGTGTCCTTGGTGTTCTTCATTTTCCTTTGATCCAGGTGGGTTGAGAGCAATTGATGCATCTTAGATGGCTGATTGCTATCGTTTAAGACCCCAGACGCCACTCTTCCAAGTAGGATGCAGAATGTTTTCTTAATAGATTTTATTACGCCAATTGACTTAGATGTCCCCTGAGACCATGGTCCCCAGACCCCTGCCCCTGCTATGCTGGCCTTCAAACCATTCAGTTTATTCAGGAAACTTCTTTGTTTTGGTTTAGTCCAATTGTGCTGACCTCCCCTGTATTGTGTGCTGTCTTTCCCTTCACCTAAAGTAGTTCTTATCTACTATCTAATTAGTGAGTGCCCCTTTCCCACCCTCCCTCCCTCCCTCATCTCGTAAGCACGAAAGTTTTCTTCTCAGTTTAAACTATTTCTCAAGTTCTTCTAATAGTGGTGTTATACAATATTTGTCCTTTTGCAACTGACTAATTTCACTCAGCATAATGCCTTCCAGGTTTCTCCATGTTATGAAATGTTTCATAGATTCCTCACTGTTCTTTATTGATGCATAGTATTCCATTGTGTGAATATACCATAATTTATTTATCCATTCATCCATTAATGGGCACCTTGGTTGCTTCCATCTTTTTGCTATTGTAAACAGTGCTGCAACAAACATGGGTATGCATGTATCTGTTCGTGTAAAGGCTCTTATTTCTCTAGGATATATTCCAAGGAGTGAGATTGCTGGATCCTATGGTAGTTCTATTTCTAGCTTTTTAAGGAAGTGCCAAGTCGATTTCCAAAGTGGTTGTACCATTTTACATTCCCACCAGCAGTGTAGAAGTGATCCAATCTCTCTACAGCCTCTCCAACATTTATTATTGTGTGTGTTTTTGGATTAATGCCAGCCTTGCTGGAGTGAGATGAAATCTCATTGTAGTTTTGATCTGCATTTCTCTAATGGCTAATGATCGTGAACACTTCCTCATACGTCTGTTAGCTACCTGAATGTCTTCTTTAGTGAAGTGTCTATTCATATCTTTTGCCCATTTTTCATAGGGTTATTTGTCTTTTTGCAGTTGAGTTTTTGCAGTATTATGTAGATTTTAGAGATCAGGTGCTGACCAGAAATGTCATAGCTAAAAACTTTTTCCCAGTCCATGGGTAGTCTTTTTACTCTTTTGGTGAAGTCTTTGGATGAGCATAGGTATTTGATTTTTAGGAGCTCCCAGTTATCTAGTTTTTCTTCTGCATTCTTAATAACGTTATGTGTACTCTTTATGCCATGTGTTAGGGCTCCTAACATTGTCTCTATTTTTTCTTCCATGATCTTTATCGTTTTAGATTTTATATTTAGGTCTTTGATTCATTTTGAGTTAGTTTTTGTGCATGGGGTGAGGTTTGGGTCTTGTTTCATTTTTTTGCAGAAACATATCCAGTTATGCCAGCACCATTTGTTAAAAAGACTGTCTTTTCCCCATTTAACTGCTTTGGGGCCTTTGTCAAATATCAACTGCTCATATGTGGACGGATTTATGTCTGGATTCTCAATTCTGTTCCATTGATCCATGTATCTGTTGTTGTACCAGTACCAGGCTGTTTTGCCTACTGTGGCAGTTTAATAGGTTCTAAAATCAGGCAAAGTTAGACCTCCCACTTTGTTCTTCTTTTTCAGTAATGCCTTATTTATCCGGGGCCTCTTTCTTTCCTTTCCGTATGAAACTGGTGATTTGTTTCTCCATCTCATTGAAGAATATCGTTGGGATGTGGATCAGAATTGCATTAAATGTATAGATTGCTTTTGGTAGAATAGATATTATTATAATGTTAATTTTTCCTATCCATGAGCAAGATATATTCTTCCACTTAGGTAAGTCTCTTTTGGTTTCTTGCAGAAGTGTACTGTAGTTTTCTTTGCATAAGTCTTTTACATCTCTGGTAAGATTTATCCTAAGTGTTTTATCTTCTTGGGGGCTACTTTAACAGTATTGATTTGGAGATTTCCTCTTTGATGTTCTTTTTGTTGGTGTAGAGGAATCCAATTGATTTCTGTATGTTTATCTTTTGTCCCAATACTCTGCTGAACTCTTCTATCAGCTTCAGTAGTATTCTGCAGGATTCCTTAGGGTTTTCTGTGTATAAGATCATGTCATCTGCAAATAGAAATATGTTTAATTCTTCCTTGCCAATCTGGATGCCCTTTATTTCTTTATCTAGCCTAATTGCTCTGGCTAGGACTTCCAGCACAACGTTGAAAAAGAGTGGTGATAACGGGCATCCTTTCTGCTTCCTGATCTCAATAGGAATGTTTTCAGGCTCTCTCCTTTTAGGGTGATGTTGGCTGTTGGCTTTGTATAAATGCTCTTTATTATGTTGAGGAATTTTCCTTCTATTCCTATTTTGCTGAGAGTTTTTATCATGAATGAGTGTTGAACTTTGTCAAATGCCTTTTCTGCATCAATTGATAAAATCATGTGATGGTTAACTTTTGTTTTATTTATGTGGTGGATTACATTAATTGTTTTTCTAATGATGAACCATCCCTGCATACCTGGTATGAATCCCACTTGGTCATGGTGAATCATTTTTTTTTTTTGATATATTGTTGAATTCTATTGGCTAGAATTTTGTTGAGGATTTTTGCATCTACATTCATGAGGCATATAGGTCTATATTTTTCTTTTCTTGTGGTGTCTTTACCTGGTTTTGGTACCAGGGATATGGTCACTTCATAGAATGAGTTTGGTAGTATTCCGTCCTTTTCTTGCTCTGAAATACCTTTAGTAGTAGTGGTGTTATCTCTTCTCTGAAGGTTTGGTAGAACTCTGCAGTGAAGCCGTCCAGACCAGAGACTTTTGTTGGGAGTTTTTTGATTACCTTTTCAATCTCTTCTTTTGTTATGGTTCTATTTAGTTGTTCTACCTCTGTGTTAGTTTAGGTAGGCAGTTTGTTTCTAGGAATTCATCCATTTCTTCCAGCTTTTCAATTTTGTTTGAGCATAGTTTTTCATATTAATCTGATATAATTCTTTTAATTTCACTTGGGTCTGTTGTAATATCGCCCTTCTCATTTCTTATTCGGGTTGTTTGCTTCCTCCCCTGTTTTTCTTTTGTCAGTTTGGCCAGTGATTTATCAATTTTGTTGATTTTTTCAAAAAACCAGCTTTTGGTCTTGTTAATTCTTTCAATTGTTTTTCTGTTTTCTATTTCATTTAGTTCAGCTCTAGTTTTTACCATTTTTTTTTCTTCTTTTGCCTGCGTGTTTCCTTTGTTGCTCTCTTTCTATTTGTCCAAGTTGTAGGGATAATTCTTTGATTTTGGCCCTTTCTTCTTTTTGGACATGTGTATCCATTGATATAAATTGGCCTCGGAGCACCGCTTTTGCTGTGTCCCAAAGGTTCTGATAGGAAGTGTTTTCATTCTCATTGGATTCTCTGAATTTCTTTATTCCATCCTTAATGTCTTCTATAATCCAGTCTTTTTTGAGCAGGGTATTGTTCAATTTTGAAATGTTTGATTTCTTTTCCCATTATTGATTTCCACTTTTATGGCCTTATGGTCAGATAAGCTGCTTTGTAATATTTCAATGTTTTGGATTCTGCTAAGGCTTGCTTTATGACCTAATATGTGGTCTATTCTAGAGAATGTTCCATGTGCACTAGAAAAGAAAGCATGCTTGGTTGCTGTTGGGTGGAGTATTTCGTATATGTCTATGAGGTGAAGTTGGTTGATTGTGGCATTTAAATCTTCCGTGTCTTTATTCAGCTTCTTTCTAGATGTCCTGTCCTTCATCGAAAGTGGCGTTTTGAAGTCTCCTACTATTATTGTGGAGCTGTCTATCTCACTTTTTGATGCTGATAGAGTGCTTTATGTATCTTGCAGCCCTGTCATTGGGTGCGTAAATATTTAATATGGTTATATCTTCTTGGTGTAGTGTCCCTTTAATCATTATATACATAGTGTCCTTCCTTTTCGTTTATGATGGATTTAACTTTCATGTTTGTTTTGTCAGAAATTAATACTGCCACTCCCGCTCTTCTTTGATTGTTGATGTTTGGTTTATTTTTTCCATCCTTTGAGTTTTAGGAAACCCTGGTGGTGTAGTGGTTAAGTGCTACGGCTGCTAATCAAGAGGTCAGCAGTTCAAATCCGCCAGGCGCTCCTTGTAAACTCTATGGGGCAGTTCTACTCTGTCCTATAGGGTCGCTATTAGTTGGAATCGACTCGACAGCAGTGGGTTTGGTTTTTTTGTTTTGGATTTGAGTTTTAGTTTGTTTGTGTCTCTAAGTCTACGGTGTGTCTCTTGTAGGCAGCATATAGATGGATCTTGTTTTTTAATCCATTCTTCCACTCTCTGTCTCTTTATTGGTGCATTTAGTCCATTTACATTCAGGTTAATTATGGATAAGTATGAATTTAGTGCTATCATTTTGATGTCTTTTTTTGTGTATTGTCGACATTTTCTTTCTCCCACTTGATTTTATGTGCTGAGTAGATTTTCTTTATATAGTGTCCTTTCCTGATATTTGTTGTTGTTGATTTTGTTTCTGCTGAGTTTCTATTTTTCCCTTGTTTTTTATTTTGATGAGTAGGATAGTTTGTCTCCTTAGTGGTTACCTTATTATTTACCCCTATTTTTCTAAATTTAAAACTAACTTTTATTTCTTTGTATCGCTGTATCTTCCTCTCCATATGAAAGGTTTATGATTACATTTCTTAGTCCCTCTTTATTATTTTAGTGTTCTCTTCTTTTATACAATAACATCGCCGTTACCCTGTGTTGGGCTTTTTTTTTTTTTTTAAATCTTGCTTTGTTTTTTTTGATTTCCCTGTCTGGGTTTACTTCTGGTTGCTCTGCCCAGTGTTCTAGTCTTGGGTTGATCCCTGATATTATTGATTTCTAACCAAAGAAATTCCTTTAGTATTTCTTGTAGTCTTGTTTTGGTTTTTACGAATTCCCTCAACTTGTGTTTCTCTGGAAATTCCTTAATTTCACCTTCATATTTAAGTTACAGTTTTGCTGGATATATGATTCTTGGCAGGCAATTTTTTCCTTCAATTTTTTAAATATGTCATCCCATTGCTTTCTTGCCTGCATGGCTTCAGCCGAATAGTCTGAGCTTATTCTTATTGGCTCTCCTTTGTAGGTGAATTTTCTTTTATCCCTCACTGCTCTTATAATTCCCTCTTTATCTTTGGTTTTGGCAAGCTTGATTATAATATGTCTTGGTGACTTTCTTTTAAGATTTACCTTATGTGGAGTTTGATGAGCATCTTAGATCAATATCTTCTCATCTTTCACAATATCAGGGAAGTTTTCTGTCAACAAATCTTCAACAATTTTCTATGTATTTTCTCTTATCCTTCCCTGTTCTGGTACTCCAATTGCTCGTAGGTTATTTCTCTTGATAGAGTCCCACATGATTCTTAAAGTTTCTTCATTTTTTTAAATTTTTTTATCTGACTTTTCTTCAAATATATTAGTGCCAAGTGATTTATCTTCGACTTCAGAAATTCTGGCTTCTTCTTGCTCAATTCTGCTCCTCTGACTTTATATTGAGTTGTCTACTTCTGTAATTTTATTGTTAATCTTCTGAATTTCTGATTGCTGTCTATGGATTTTTCCAGCTTATTAAACTTTTCATTATGTTCCTGAATAATCTTTCTAATTCCTTCAGTTGCTTTATCTGTGTGTTCCTTGGCTTGTTCTGCATATTGCCTCATTTCCTTCCTGATGTCTTGAAGGGTTCTGTATGTTAAACTTCTGTATTCTGCACCTGGTATTTCCAGGGATGCACTCTCATCTAGAAGATCCCTGGATTCTTTGTTTTGAGAGCCTGTTGAGGTGATCATGGTCTGTTTCTTTATGTGACTTGATATTGACTATTTTCTCAGAGCCATCTCTAAGTTATTTTATTATTTTGTGCTTACTTACTGTGTCATAGCTGCTTGCTTTGTTTTGTTTTGGTATACCCCTATGGGTTGCTTGAGTGAGCTAGCTTGATTATTTTTGCCTTTGGAGCTCTGGTGTCCTGTCCCAGATGGCTAGTGCTGTTATCAGGTGTATCAGTCTAGGCGTCCATTCAGTTTTCTTGTATGAATTCAGCTCAGGTTTTCAGGTAGCTGATCATCAAGTGTGTGGTACAGGCTCTGTCCTACAGTCTTAGAGGGGCAGGGGTGTTTGGCATATATACCAGTATCTGATTGCAGCAGCCGGTCATGCTCTGAACAAGGCAGGGGGCTGAGAACAAACCCCCAAGTATCTCTGAGGAAAACACATATCTGTTCCCTAAAGCGTGCTTGTGGGTGGGTTCTGCAGAGGGACCAGGGGCACCCAAGTTTTTGGTTGTAGGAGGTACCACTTATCTTTAGATCCCTGCCACGGGTGGCTGGGTGACCTGAGTGGAGCTACCAGTCCCTTAGGTCCCTGACTGGGTAGGTGAGGGCCTTGTTTAATAGGCAAAGCAATGTGAAACATCCAACACTCACCTTTCCACTGCACAGCTGAAATTGTTAGAGTTCGCCAACAAGGGCCTATTCTTCTGAAATAGGCCCACACACGTCCATGCAGAAGGGAAAGGTGCTCAAGGTCCACAGACTGTTTATGCCTGGACAAGAGCCGCTTCTGTCCTGAGCTCCCCTGGTTAATGGAGGTAGCAAATTATCTTTTCCCCCCATTTGCAAATTTTTTCCTTCCCCAAGGCTGGGAGGATGGCTCTAGGTGCTCACCAGGGTCTATCTCAGGCCCAGAGATTCAGCCACTGTAGCCAGTTTGGGGTTGGGGGGTCGCAGTAAAATATAAGCATGTACTTAGCTTTTGCTGACAGCGCTGTTCTCCTCAGGTTCCGGAGGTGTCAGTGGGCTGTGTGGCTGGCTGCTTCTCCCTGAGGAAACTGGGGCCTAACGCTAGTACCTGCTCACCGTCACCACTTCCACTCTGGGAATGGTGCCTGAGGGCTCCCCGCAATTCAGGTCCAGTAACTCCTCTCCTCTTCTGAATGGCCTCTTCCTTCCCCTGCCCCTCAGTTCTTTGTCTAAGCTTTCCTTTGATGCTCAGTGCTCCCACCTTGTCACAAATATATTTGTTTCACTTGTTTTGTGGGGTCTTTGTTGTAAAGAGGGCTCAACGGAAGCTTCTGTCTATTCCACCATCTTGGCTCCGCCTCCTTTATCTTGGGTTTTGGCAAGTTTCATTATGATATGTTTTGGTGACTTTCTTTTTAAAATCTACCTTAAGTGGAGTTCAATGAGTGTCTTGGATAGATATCCTCCCATCTTTCACAATATCAGGGAAGTTTTCTACCAACAAATCTTCAACAATTCTCTCTGTATTTTCTGTTATCCCTCCCTGTCCTGGTACTCCAATCACTTGCAGGTTATTTCTCTTGATAGAAATCCACGTGATTCTTAAGTTTTCTTCATTTCTTAAAAATTCTTTTATCTGATTTTTCTTCAAATATATTAGTGCCTAGCGCTTTATCTTTAAGTTCAGAAATTCTGCCTTCAACTTGCTCAATTCTGTTCCTCTGACTTTGTATTAAGTTGTCTACTTCTGTAATTTTATTGTTAATCATTTGAATTTCTCATTGCTGCCTGCCTATGGATTTTTTCAGCTTATGAAATTTTTAATTAGTTTTATGAATAATTGTTTTAATTTGTTCAGTTGCTTTATCTGTGTGCTCCTTGGCTTGTTCTGCGTATTGCTGCATTTTCTTCCTTGAAGGGTTCTGTATATTAATCTTCCATACTCTGCCTCTGATAATTCCAGGAAGGCACTTTCATCTAGATGATCCCTTGGTTCACTGTTTTGAGAGTTTGTTGAGGTGATCATGCTCTGTTTCTTTATGTGACTTGACATTGACTGTTGTCTCCAAACCATCTATAAGTTATTGCATTAGTTTATTTTATATTTGCTTACTGTTTCATAGCTTCTTGCTGTTTTGTTTTGATATGCACAAATGGTTTGCTTGAGTGAGCTAGCTTGATTATTTTCACCTTGGAGCTCTGATGTCCTGTCCCCAGATGGCTAGAGCTGTTATCAGGTATGTCAGTGTAGGAGTCCATTCACTTTTCTTGCATGAATTCACCTCAGGTGTCCAGGTAGCAGATCATCAGGTGTGTGGTACAGGCTCTGTCCTACAGTCGTAGAGGGGCAGGGGTGATTCTTCTAGGTACCACTATCTGGTTGCAGCAGAGGGTCACACTCTGAACATGGCTGGGGGCTGAGAATTGTCCCCCTCTTGTCTCTGAGGAAAGTGTGTCCCTGTTCCCCAGAATGTACAAGTGAGTGGGTTCTGCAGATGGACCATGGGCACTCAGTGTTTTTGGTTGTAAGGACTAGGAGGTACCAGTTGTCCTTGGACCCCTCTCACAGGTGGCTGGGTGATCTGAGTGGAGCTACCAGTCCTTAGGCCCTTGATATGGGTAGGTGAGGACCCTGTTTAATCGGCAAAGCAATGTCAAACATCAAACACCCACCTCTGCATGGCATACCTCAAACAGTTAGAGTCTGCCAACAAGGGCCTATTCTCCTGAAATAGGCCCACAGAGACCCATGCAGAGGGGACAGGTACTCAAAGTTCACGGAGCATTTATGCCTGGACAGGAGCTGCTTCTGTCCTGAGCTCCCCCCAGTTAATGGAGTTGGGAACTTATCTTTTCTCCCAGTTGCAAATTTATTCCTTCTCCAGGCTGAGAGGATGCCTCTAGGTGCTCAACAGGGAGTATCTCAGGCCCAGGGAAATCAGCCCCTGAAGCTGGCTTGGGCGCAGGGCCCAGGTGCACAGTAAAATATACACAAGTACTTTGCTTTTGCTGAGAGCTCTTTTCTTCTCTGGTTCCAGAGGTATGAGTAGGATGTGTGGCTGGCTGCTTCTCTCTGAGGAGACTGTGGCCGAATGCTAGTACCAGCCCTCCACCGCCCCTCCCAGGAATGGTGCCTGAGGGTTCCCTGTGATTCAGGTCTGGTAACTCCTCTCTGCTTCTGAAGCCCCTCTTCTTTCCCCTTCCCCTCATTTGGTTTTCTAAGCTTGCCTTTGATGTTCAGGGATCCTAGCTTGTCATAAATATACTCATTTCACTTGTTTTTTTTTTGTTTTGTTTTTTGCTGTAAGAGGGCTCACTGGAAGCAACTGTGTATTCCACCATCTTGGCTCTACTTCTAGCTAGCTTCTTTTGAGACCACTCTGGCAGAGAAATGTGGGGTGGGGTGCAAGTTCTCATTATCCTCAGGTGGAAAAAAAATCCAGGCTCCCCACTTGGCCTCCACTGGCACTTGATGGAGGAGGCTTCTCTTTATTGCTAGGTGTAAGTGAGAGTTTTGGTTCTGCATGTAGTCACCACTGATGGCACAGTGGGGCTGGCCTCATTATTTCTGGTCAATGTTGAAAATTCTGACTCTCAAATTGGCCTCCTCTCAGCAGGGAAGTGGTGAAGCACTGTGTACTGCCAGGTAGGGGTGGAGGTTCAGGCTCTCATGTGGTCTTCACTGGCACCACAGGGGAACAAACTTGTTACTGGCCAGTGGTGATGAAAGTCGTGGCTCTCTCCCTGGCTTTCTCTGACACCACTCTGGCAAATATGTTTGGCCACTTCATTACCCACTTGGCCTTAGGTGATGTGGGTGTGGAAAGACCATAGATTTCTCGTTGCATTTGGCTGGAATAGAGGGGTATTTTCTAAAAGTTTTCTGTCTTTATATTCCTTTTTCCTTGTACTTCGGCTAGAGAGAGCAGTCCTTTGCTGGGGCTTTATCTCATCTCTTTTAGTGTTTCTTAATTGCCACCTTCTCCATGTCTGGTATATAGGAAGCCAAAAGAAAACACAAGGGCCTCACTATCATGTTATTCCTCAGTTTCTGAGGTCACTAGACTGTCTGACTACTTCTTTCCACCCTACAGAGTTTTCTTATGTTTCTTTTATACATAATTCCTAGGGTTTTTAATTGTACTTAGCAGGAGGAATGGCTAAAAGTATGCCTACTTCATCTTCCTGGAAGTGGAAGTACATTTGATTTTTAAAAATAGGAGATTTAGGAAAAGTATTAACCTAAAATATCTATTATGGCATTTGTGTTTCCCATGGTTTTAGTTTTGTTTTATTGAAATGTTTTTATAGAGGAAAGTAGTATTTTGATGGTTTGATTATTTTACTGATTTCTTAATATTTCTCCATCATGGTCTTTTATGTCACAGGCTTCTAAAGTCCAAATGTTTCAGTTATATTTTTGACTAATTTTTTTCCAAATGTTGTTCAATTGCTTCACAAATTATGTAAATAGAGTATTGTAAAATGCAGAGAGTATGAAAATGTGTTTTCATAGAATATATTTTATTGTGAATTAAACGAAGCCTACTTTTTTTACTTCTTTTGGATGCCTTGGTAAAAAATATATATATATGCAATAAATATGTTAAAAATGCAAAGGGTCTAAATGTCTTCACTTTTCCTCATTAGTCTTTTATATACGTCACATGCCTATATTTTCATTCAGCTGTTTTTCATATTCAGGAAACATTTGATATCCATTCTTGATTACAAAACAACAGTCCAAATGTTTATAGTGTTGTCTAACTTCCCACATCTTTTGTAATGAACATATGGCTTTGCTTAGGACAAGCTGGATTTTCACATTAAGTATGTCTTAAATGTGTATGGGACATGTCAGGTATCTGCCAAGGGAACTAATTTCTGCTTCCCACAGTTATTTGTTTTTCCATGTACAGATTTTCCAGCTGCTTGTTTCCAGATTCTAGTGATGGTTTCACTTTCACCAATGAAGAAATTATTCCTTGTTTACATAGACATTCTATCTATTGATACAAAAATGGGGTGAAAAGTCAGTTTTGCCTTCAGATTGATAACATTTTCCAACACAGTTAAGGAGTTTGGGTAGCATTTCCTGACACTTGTGTTACAAATGACATACCAGTACTCCCATGACCGTGAACCCCCAACACCTGGATGTACAGCTAGAATGCCAAGAAGGTTGATTCGACCATGTAACACATTTGGGTGTTTGCTGGGAATCCCAGTGTGAAAGAAAGTGCACACACATGCACAAACACACTATTAATTTACTAGGAAGTTTTATAGTTAGCAGAACCCCAGTTTCCCCCGAATCTAAACTTTACTCATTCCAATGAGCCCATGTTTTCAGTGAAATGAAGATTAGTTGCTCCTCATAAAAATATCATAATAAATATGACCATATAAGATTCTTTAAAACATCTCACAAGCAAAGGGAATATGATAGAATAGGGAGTCTTTTAATCAGCTTAAAGACCACTCAACTGGAGTAAGAGATTCCACTGACCATCTACACAACTCACTTTCTAAAAAGACCCAAAAAAAACCCAAAACCAAACCCAGTGCCGTTGAGTAGATTCCGACTGATAGTGACCCTATAGGACAGAGTAGAACTGCCCCATAGAGTTTCCAAGGAGCGCCTGGAATATTCGAACTGCCAACCCTTTGGTTAACAGCTATAGCACTTAACCACTATGCCACCAGGGTTTCAAAAAAAAAGATCCACCCCCCCCAGAATTAATTGGAAGAATTATATGGTCTCTGATAAAACAATGATAAGGTGATTCATTTCCTTAGGTCAATTAATAATCCACAAAAGAAATAGAAGAATTGAGAGGCAAAGCCAACAGGGTGCTATAGACAGAAGCACCATGCCTTCCCTCCACAGCAAAGACCTGAAAAACTAAGTAAAACAGAGACGAACATCAATCCTGGAACCCTGAGGGTCAAAGGAAGAGATAAAGGATTCAACCAAGTACCGGATAGAATAAGAAACTGACAGAGAAGAGAGAGCAAGGAGAGATAAAAGCAGAGGTCCCCTATCAGCTTATGGAGCACAGATTCTTCATCTTGGGCTCCTGTCAGAGATTGGCAGACAGGGAATATGGAAAAGTATCTTCACAGAGCTCCCAGCAGGAGACGGAGCAACCAGTAATATGCTTTCCAGTCTTCCACCGTTTTTCCCCCTGCTCAGCCTCTGCCACTTACCAGTGGGCCAAGTGACCACAGCCCAGAAGGCGCCAGCTCCATGTCACTTGGGTTTGCCCCACCCACACCAGCCAGCTCCTTCAGCGCCATTTCATTGTTGCTGGTGTTGCTTTTTCTGGCTTCTTTTGGTTTCTTCCCTGCCTCTCACCTCCTCCTCCTCCTTTCTCTCAAACATCTGATTCTGTGTGCCATCTTTGCTTTTTCTTAACAGGCTGTGAAGCACCGCTTAGCTGAGTGACTGCTTATCCAGTCCATGCTGCCACGCTAGTGGGAACCCCAGGTCATTTTTAAAATTTGTTTTGTCTGTTTGTTTTTCTTTTCTCGGCTTGGGAGCCCCTTCTAGCTGGGCTGTACTATGTGGCTTGGGATTCACTTCCCCGGTCTGTGAAGCCACATCGGTGAGATCCCTGGGGGCATTTTTTTCTTTTTGTCTTTCTTAATTTCTCAGTTTCTTGTCTCTCTCTACTTACCTTCTTTTCCTGTCTCCTGAGTACCTGGTTGTGTGACATCTCTGACCCTTCTAGCTGGGCTGTGTCCCGAAGTCTGGGAGCCACTTCCTTGGACAATGGTGGAATCCCTGGGGGCATTTATTTTACTTTAAAAAATTATTTATTTATTTATTGTTTTCTCTTTTCCTTTTTGTTTTTCATTTCTGAGTTTCTAATCTCTCCACTCCAACAGCAAACTCCTTCAGACCTTTTTTGTTGTTTTTTTGCCTCCTGTTTCTCTCTCTTCTCTCTCTTATTTCCCTTATGCATCGTAACTCCATGCATCACAACCTTCCCTCCCTCCTGCCTACCTGCACTGTGTGCTGAACTTCACACCCCCTAGCAGCACAGTCAGGGCCTACCAGAACCTGCCCTCGACTGACACCTGTCCTACCCTATTGGCCAAAGTACATGCCACAAGCAACCCATTCCAGCCACTCCCTTTCAGAAGGACCTGCCTTACTGCACCATAGCTGAGCAACTGGCCATTGGACAAGGAGGTCAAAAGTATCGTGATGAGCAAACAACAAAGGATGCACAGACCTCCTGCTCAGACATAACCAAATAAAACAAAAAAGCAGGATGAAACAAACAAATCAACAATCAATAAATGAAGAAAATAATCACTGAATATCCCGAAGACAGCAGATAATATCAAAACATAAAAAAGGATGATTCCAAAAGGCATCCAAAATAAAACACCAGATGACTTTTCAGTAGAAGAAAAGACACTAGAACTACCTGATAGGGAATTCAAATCTCTAATATCAGAGCTCTAAGAGTTGAAGCAAAAAGCAGACAAAAATGAGGAAAATAGAAAAAGTAAATGTAAAGGAAGAAACTAATGGAAAATACAGACAAAACAATGGAAGGATTCAAGAAAATATACAGGAACAAAACATCAAAATAAATTCACAACTAGAAGTCATAAAAAAAAACAACAGTTAGAAATCCAAAAAATGAATAACAGAATTTCAGACATGGGCAGTGTCATAGAACGTTTAAGCAGCAGCTTTGAAACAATGAAAGACAGGATTAGAGAAACTGAAGACAAACACTTAGATACAACTTTGAGGAAAGATAGAAAAAAGAATGAAGAAAAATGAAGAAATCCTGAGAATGATGAAGGATGCAATCAAAAGCCAAAATTTGTGAGTGATTGGATTTTAAGAACGGGGGAGAAAGGGAAAACAAAAAAAGATCATTGAAGAATTACTGACAGAAAACTTCCCTAATATGAAAGATGGATAGGGGACCATCCAAGAAGCTCAACAAACCACATATAGGAGAG
This sequence comes from Elephas maximus indicus, assembly GCF_024166365.1. NCBI lineage: Eukaryota > Metazoa > Chordata > Mammalia > Proboscidea > Elephantidae > Elephas > Elephas maximus. The sequence goes on from NC_064846.1 coordinate 89,025,362, forward strand.
ACCTCAATAGAAAATCACCAAAGATATTTTAATCACACTTACTAAAATCAAAGAGAATGAAAGAACCCTGAGGGCAGCTTGAAAAAAACAAAAAGTCACATACAGAGGGGAAACAATAAGACTAAGCTCTTATTACTAGGCAGAAACCATGTAGGCAAGAAGGCAATGGGAAGATACATATAAAACTTTGAAAGAAAAAAAAATTGCCCACCAAGAATAATATATCCTGCAAAACTCTTGCTTAAATATGATGGTGAAATTAGTACATTTCTAGATAAACAGAAATCAAGGGAATATGTAAAAACCAAACCAAAATTAGAAGAATTATTAAGCAGAGTCCTATGGTTTGAGAATGAATAACAGCAGACCACAGCTTGAATCTAGGATGCAAGCTTGCACCAGTCAGATAGCAACCTAGGAAATGAACCCTCAAGGACTATTCAAAACCAAAAGATTTGAAACAGGGAACCAGAGAGGTTAATCTGCAAATAACAATGTCACAACAATAAAAGAGGGAATAAATGGTGTAGGTATAGAACTTTTTAATGGAAAGGAAGGCAAGGCTGTAGCAAGTAATAATAGGCTGGCTCAAACTTAGGAAGATAAGGGTAAATTTCAAGGTAACCACAAAGAAAGTTAGCAAATCTTTTCATCAAAATAAAGAACAAAAACATAAAGTCTCACTAAACACAAAATCTACAAAAACAAAACAAATGAAAACAAAAAATCCACAACACAGAAGGAATTCAGCATAGAAGAGTATGAAGAACAAAGGAAATATCTGCACCACCAAAAAAAGCACTACAAAGTGACAACAATAAGCTCACACCTACCCATAAAGAGACAGAGAGTGACAGAACGGATTAAAAAAAAACAACCGGACTCATCAATATGCGGTCTACAAGAGACTCATATTAAAACAAAGATGTAAATTTATTAAAAATCCAAGGATGGAAAAAATGTATCAAGCAAACAGCTACCAAACGAGAGCAGGAGTAGCAATACTAATCTCAGATAAAATAGGCTTTAAAACAAAATCCATCATAAGAGACAAAGAAGGGCACTATATAATGATTAAAGGGATGATGCACCAATGACAGGGTTTCAAAACACATAAAACAAACTCTAACAGCACTGAAAAGAGAAATTGACAGTTCCACAATAATAGGAGACTTCAACACACCACTCTCAGTACAGGACAGAACATCTAGAAAGAAACTCAGCGAAGATACAGAATATCTAAAGGACACAATCACCCAACTTGCCCTCGTAGACATATATAGAACGCTCCACCCAACAACTGCAAAGTACACATTCTTTTCCAGTGCACATGGAACGTTCTCTAGAATAGACAAAATCTTAGGCCATAGAATGACCTTCTGAATTGACTCAAAGGCAATGGTTAGAATGACCTTCAACAAAAATCCAAAACATTGAGATGATAAAAGTATCTTCTCTGACCACAAGACCACCAAAGTGGAAATTAAGGGGAAGAGTAAGGAAAAAAAATCAACTGCATGGAAACTGAATAACACCCTGCTTAAAAACCACTGGGTAATAGAAGAAATCAGAGATGAAATTTAAAAAATTCTTAGAATCAAACAAAAATGAAAACACACCATACTAAAAAATTTGGACACAGCAAAGACAATGCTCAGAGGTCAATTTATAGCAATAGATGCACACATCAAAAAAAAAAGGAAAGGGACAAAATCAAAACATTAGCTACACAACTCCAACAAATACTCAGAGAACAGTGGGGGGAAAAAAGCCCACAACCACTAGAAGAAAGGAAATAATAAAGATCAGAGCAGAAATAAATGAAATAGAGAAGAGAAAAACAATAGAATCAACAAAACCAAAAGTTGGTTCTTGGAAAAGATCAACAAATCAACAAACTACTGGCCAAATTGACAAAAGAAAAATGGGAGAGGACTCAAATAATCAAAATAAGAAATGAAACGGGAGATATTAGAACAGACCCAATGGAAATAAAAACGATCATAACAGAGTGTTATGAAAAACTATACTCCAACAAATTTGAAAACCTAGAGGAAATGGACAAATTCCTAGAAACACACTACCTACCCAAATTAACACAAAATGATTTTGAAACTCTGAACAGACACATAAGAAGAAATTGAAAAAGTAGTTTAAAAAAAAAAAAAAACTCCCAACAAGAAAAAACCTTGGCCCAGATGGCTTCACTGGAGAATTCTACCAAACATTCATAGAACCTAAACCAGTACTACTCAAATTTTATTTTAGATCATAGAAAAGGGAGGGATATTTCTGAATTCATTCTATGAAGCCAGCATAGCCCTGATACCAAAACCAGGCAAAGACAACACACACAAAAAAGAAAATTATCCCTCATGAATATAGATGCAAAAGTTCTCAACAAAATTCTAGGCAATAGAATTCAGCATCATATCAAAAAATGAATACACCATGACCAAGTAGGATTCATACCAGGTATGCAAGGATGGCTCAACATTAGAAAATCAATTGACGTGATCCACCACATAAATAAAAGGAAATAATCACATGATTATCTCGATGGATGCAGAAAAGGCATTCGACAAAGTCCAACACCCATTCTTCATAAAAACTCTCAATAAAATATGTATTTAAGGGGAATTTCACCACATAATAAAGGGCGTGTATACAAAACAACTGCCAGCCTCATTCTAAATGGAGAGAGGCTGAAAACATTCACCTTGAAAACAGGAACAAGACAAGGATGCCGTTTATCACCACTCCTATTTAACATTGTGCTGGAAGTCCTAGCTAGAGCTATAAGGAAGAAAAAAAAATTAGGGCATACAAATTGGAAATGAAGAAGTAAAACTGTCCCTATTTGTGGATAATATGACACTATACATAGAAAACCCAAAAAACTCCACAAGAAAACTACTGGAACTAATAAAAAGATTCAGCAGAGTAGCAGAATACAAGATAAACATACAAAAATCAGTTGGATTCCTATAAACCAATAAAGGGAATGATGAAAAGAAAATCAGGAAAACAATACCATTTATAATATAAAAAAAATAGCCCCTATAAAAATAAAATACTTGGGAATAAATCTAACCAAGGTTGTAAAAGGCCTATACAACAAACACTACTGCAAGAAACCAAAAGAGATCTTCATAAATGAAAAAACATAAAACATACCATGCTCATGGATAGGTAGGCTCAACATTTTGAGAATGACAATTCTACCCAAAGCGATTTACAAATACAAAGCAATCTCGATCCAAATGAAAAGAGAAGAAGCCCTGGATAAGTAAAGCACTATTGAAGAAGAATAAAGTAGGAGGACTCGCACTACTTGACCTCAGAACTACTACATAACTACATTAGTCAAAACAGCCTGGTACTGGTACAACGACAGATACATGACCAATGGAACAAAACTGAGAACCCAGATGTAAATCTATCTGCCTATGGTCACCTGATCTTCGACAAGGAACCAAAGTCAATCTAATGGGGCAAGGTCAGTTTTTTTAATAAATGGTGCTGGCAAAACTGGATGTCCATCTGCAAAAAAATGAAATAGCACCCATACCTCACACCATACATAAAGACTAATTCAAAACATATCAAAGACATAAATATAAAGCCAAAAACTATAAAGATCATAGAAGAAAAAATAGGATCAATGCTAGAGGCCTTAATACACAGCAATAACAGGATACAAATCATAACTAACAACACACAAACTCCAGAGGATAAGCTAGATAACTGGGATCTTCTAAAAATTAAACACTTATGCTCATCAAAAGACTTCACCAAAAGAGTAAAAAGAGAACCTACACACTGGGAAAAAAATTTTGGCTATTACAAATCCGACAAAGGTCTAAACTCTAAAATCTACAGGAAAATCCAACACCTTTGAAACAAAAAGACAAATAATCCAATTAAAAATGGGCAAAGGAAATTAACAGACACTTCACCAAAGACGACATTCAAGTGGCTAACAGACACATGAGGTAATGTTCGCGATCACTAGCCATTAGAGAAATGCAAATCAAATCCACCTTGAGATACCATCTCACCCCAGCATTGCTGGCATGAATTAAAAAAAAATGACAAATGTTGGAGAGGCTGCAGGTAGAATGGAACTCTTATGCACTGCTGGTGAGAATGCAAAATGATACAATCATTTTGGAAAATGATATGGTGCTTCCTTAGAAAGCTAGAAATAGAAATACCATATGAGCCAGCAATCCCACGCCTAGGAATATATCCTAGAGAAAAAAGTCATCAAACAAATAGACATATGCTCACCCATGTTTATTGCAACAGTGTTCATAACAGCAAAAAGATGGAAACAACCTAGATGCCCATCAACAGATGAATGGATGAGCAAACTATGGTACATGCACACAATGGAGTACTATGAGATGATAAAGAGCATTGTTGAATCTGCGAAGAATCTTATGAAATGGTTGAATCTGTAGGGCATCACGCTGAGTGAAATAAGTCAATCATGAAAGGACAAATATTGTACGAGACCAGTATTATAAAAATTCATGAAAAGGTTTACACATAAAAAGAAATAATCTTTGATGGTTACGAGGGAGGGGGAGGATGGAAAAACGCTAAGTAGACAATAGATAAGTGGTAACTTTGGTGAAGGGTAAGTAAGTACACACTACTGGGGAAGCCAGCACAACTTGTCCAAGGTCACGGAAGCTCTATAGACACATCTAAACTCCGTGAGGGACTGAATTGAGGGGCTGAGGGCTGTGGGGACCATGATCTTGGGGAACATCTAGGTCAATTGGTGCAATAAAAGAAAATGTTTTGCATTCTACTTCGATGAGTATCATCTGTGGTCTTAAAAGCCTTTGAACAGCCATCTATGATACTCTACTTCTTTCACCCCATCTGGAGCAAGAAATAATGAAGAAAGCTAAAGATACAAGGGGAAAATTAGTCCAAAGAACTAATGGACCACAACTACCACAGCTTCCACCAGATCGAGTCCAGTACCAACTAGATGGTACCTGGCTGCCACCACTGACTACTCTGACAGGGATCACAATAGAGGGTCCCGAACAGAGCTGAAGAAAAATGTAGAACAAAATTCTAACTCACAAAAAAGGGCCAGACTTACCGGCCTGACGGAGACTGGAGAAACCTTGAGAGTATGGCCCTCGGACACCCTTTTAGTTCAGTAATTAATTCACTCGTGAGGCTCCCCCTTCATCCAAAAGTTAGACAGGCCCATAAAACAGAAAAGACTAAAGCGGCACCAGCCCAGAGGCAATGACTAGAAGGTAGGAGAGGACAAGAAAGCTGGTAATAGGGAACTCAAGGTCGAGAGGGAAAGTGTTGACATTTCTTGGTGTTGTTAACGAATGCCATAGAACAATATGTGTGCTAACTGTTTAATGAGAAGTTAGTTTGTTCTGTAAACCTTCATCTAAAGTACAATTTAAAAAAGATAGAAATAGAAGAATAACTATTCTCAGATTCTAGGTACCCAACAGCCACCATTGGTGAACAACTGATAAGACAGAAAGGTCACCAATGGTGATCTGTTATCCTGAAGATTACTGAAAGATAATGATGCCAGAAAAGGCAAGTGAGCAGAGGAGAATATGAAGGAGAAATTTCGTGACATAAATTTGTTGCAATTCAAGGCAAAGAAAGGCATGCAAACAGGCAAGGGGCTAGAAATTTCTGAAGCACAAAGGGATAGAAATAAGAATGTGCCTGGAGTTGTGTAATGGGAGATGAGGACACCATATAGAAGTACTTAGAGTTCCTGCTAAAGGACTTCCCAGTAACAGTCTTACTGTTCATTCTTACTCTCCTCGGATGCCTACATAAACAAATGAAAATGGTAGGTTGGAACATATATGTAATTGCCATCACTAATATAATATCAAGCACTATTCTAAACACATCTTATGTATTGGCTCAGTTAATTTTCATAACAACCCTATAAGGTAACCAAACCACCCACTGCCAGGGACCATTATTATCTCAATTTACAGATAAGGAAACTCATATAGAAAGGTTAAGTAATTTGTCCAAAGTCATACAGTAAGTGAATGGTGAAAACAAGATTCCAGTCCAGACATTATTACTGCAGAGTTTCTCCCCCATGCTCATTTACCTAAGTTAGGAGTTTTCCAATACTTCCTAAAGGGACATACTGAAAAAGGCTGAACAAAGCCTAACAAGCTGGGTATAAAAACCAGAAATAAGGTAAAACACCTTCTTTTGTGTAGAGAGCACGCCAGTTAGAAATAGTCTTTTGTGTGCACAGATTAAGCAAACTGCCAGTGTGCACAGGAAAAAAAAAAGACAAAGAAAAAAAAAAACTCCCCATTTAAAAATTGTATTATTAGTAAGTCATTGTTTTGGCTTACAGCTTGGATAGCTGAGAAAATGTAATTCATGCCAGAGGAGATAAGCCCTTTGTTAACATCTCAGTGCGCATCCACTTACTAGATTCTTTACAAAAAATTCATCTTGATAGTGGAGCAAGAGAATGTGGAGAGCATGAGATCACTGTGGGCCTGAATGTGTAGGCTGGACTGAGCTCTAACTGTGTTGCTTTTACAAGTTGGCCAAGGGCTTCCCTTGGAAAAAGTGAAGAGATAGAACCCTGTGCCATTACAGTTCAGCCATGAGCATCAATCTGTTGTAGCAGAAAGTTTTGGAAAAAAATAATATGAACGCAATGAGGGATGCTGAGAGAGATTTAGACATATGCTAGGTCAACTGTATTTATAGCAGGAGGTGCAAAGTCTCACCTACAGCTGTCCCAAAACCCAGGAGAGGGGAAAATAAATCTATGCTATAAAGAGAAGGAAGTGATGGCAAGATATGTAGCAAGATTGCAAGCAGCAGGGAGTGTTTTCTACATTCTATACTTTATCTTCCTCCTAGAAAAAAAATATAGGCCAACATGTGAAAAAATGGAAAAATCCAAGTTAACTTCCACGTCATCTGCTGGCCTGGATTTTCTCTCCAAAATCCAGGCCAGCAGTTTTGCAGAAAAGATACCTTAGCCTCATTTGTATCAACATCCTTAGTTAGATACAGGAATGGTTACTACAGTTGGAAGACAGTGCTGTCCAAGTCAACAATTTTCCATAAACCAGAGCGAAAAATATTTTCAGTGTTTGCTATGACACATGAAAATTGGAGTCTTAAATCCTGCTTAGAATAGAAGCAACTAATATGAGAGGAAATGAGAAGGAAAAAAATGTTGAAGTGTTATAGAAGTATTTACAGTTGGACCATGTTGGAAACAGAACCAAGCAGAGAACCACTTCAAATTCAAAGGTCACATGCTGTACAAGGATGTTGGAAAGGCTAATGGGTTGTTAATTAGACCTAAAAGTTTGCATTTGTTTGGAAAGTACGTATTTCATTTGATCATTTACTTCATTGCTGCCCGCTCTTCTGTTCAGATACTTACGCACAGCATCAGTGCCATATTCTGCAAGCCATCCAAGTTTTTTGTCAGCATTCTAAATTTTCCTTCCTGGGCTCTTTTTCCTTTTCGCTCTCCCTTATTTTTGCTTCCTTCTACCCTAAGCCAACGAGGGTTGGGACTTGTTCCTGTGAAATACTATATGTTAAAACCATGTGTTCATTCAACAGTTAGTCATCAGTGCCTTCGAGGAGCAACACCCAGTACCAGATGCTGGGGAGAGTGAAGTAACCCAGAACCCGATTCTACCCTTAAGGAGCTTATACCAAAAAAATACCAAACCTGTTGTCGTTAAGTCGATTCCAACTCATAGCAACCCTATAGGACAAAGTAGAACTGCCCCATAGGGTTTCCAAGAAGCGCCTGGTGGATTCGAACTGCCAACCTTTGGGTTAGCAGCCGAACTCTTAATCGCTCTGCCACCTGGGTTTTCTAAGGAGCCTATAGTAATTACTTTTTTTTGTGGCTGTCTCTAAAATGTTAATGATTATGTACCTATTTCCAGAGAAAAACAAGATCTTCTTAATGTTCAGTCTATAGAGAATTCTCTTAATTCTATATTAAGACTTGAGATAGTTGTTGCTGTTGTTAGGTGTCATTTAGTCAGTTAGGACTCAGCGAAATTATGTAAAACAGAACAAAACGTTGCACGGTCCTGCCATGCTCATAATCATTGAATGTTTGAGCCCATGTTGCTATCACTGTGTCAATCCATCTCATTGAGAGTCTTGCTCTTTTTCACTGACCCTCTACCAAGCATGATGCCCTTCTCCAAGGACAGGTCACTTCTGATAATATGTACAAATTAAGTGAGACGAAGCCTGGTCACCCTAGCTTCTAAGGAGCATTCTGGCTGTACTTCTTCCAAGACAGACTTGTTCGTTCTTCTGGCAGCCCATGGTATATTCAATATTCTTTGCCAACACCGTAATTTAAACGCATCAATTCTTCAGTCTTCATTATTCATTGTCCAGCTTTCGCATTTATATGAGGCGATTGAAAATACCATGGCTTGGGTCAGGCGCACCTTAGTCCTAGGAAGATGTTCCATTGCTTGCACATCTCATTACAGATGGAAAGGCAAAAAGGTAAAATTAGGCATTTTCATTTTATGCTTTTCAGTCCCTTTTTAACAGGTTTGCTGAGATATGATTCTTAAAAGAATGTGGAATGATGATTATCTTTTGCAGATTAGAAGAATCACTTCAGAGAAGCATAGCTCTGATCAGAGAAGGTCAGGGAATTTAAAACATCTTTTTCCTTCAACAGGAAATAGTAAAATAAAACTTAAAATTTATTTGTTCATGAAATCATTCAGCAAAAATTTACCGAGCACATTCTGTGTGCCAGGTGGCTAGTTAAATTGAGTTTCAAACAAAGGTACAAGGCAGGCTCCACATTAGAGTTTTTCCACTGCCTCATTGCTCTCTTGTTGAGAGAACAGAAAAGTACTTCTCCTGTCTCTGTACTCAGCTTGGACCTTTCCTGTTGCATTTTTACTGTTCTGCTTTAAATCACAAGATCCATGAATATGTCACTGTTAGGGGGCCAAAAGATTAAATGTGTCACCTGCATTGGTATCAAAGGCCTAGTAATAAAAACAACAGCTCACATTTATTGAGTATTCAATGAGTGTCAGACACTGTGATAAGTGGTTTATGTTCATTTATCTCATTTAATCTTGCAAAAACCCTAGGAGGAAGGCACTGATATTTTTCCCATTTGATACAAAGACATCAAATCACAGAATGAACAAGTAATGGATAATAGTAAGTGGCTGAGCCAGGATTTAAACCCAGGCAATCTGGCTCCAGAGCTTGCACTTGTAATCACTAAGCTATACTGTGCTTCAAAATAGGAAAATAACTGATATTAAGGATAAAAAGCATAGGGGAAAAATATCTACTCCTTTCCCTCTCTTATCTCCAAATCATGAGGATTCAATTAAAGGGCTGCCCCCTGCACTCAGTTCCAGCCAGAAGTCATCACTTCCTTTTTGATTTCTCATTGCCCCATGTATGGGCATCTTTTAAGGAACTTTTCACTTTCAAACTAGAATGTAGGGCTCCATGAAAAAAAGGGCCAAGCTCTCACATATATAATTCTGTCTCCTTTCCTTCCTCAGTCACAGTATATATTAACAGTGTCTTGAACGCTATAGTTGTTCATTAAACTCCTGTTGAAAAATTAACAGTAGAAAGTGGGATGACATTAATTGTTCAGTGAATGTTATCTCACTCTAGATTGTATGCCTCTTTGTATCTCTTACAATGCCATACACGTAGTAGGAACTTAATATATCTTGAAATCATTTAAAATCCCCTAAATTCCTATACCTGAATGAGTACTTTCCCAGAGTGGAAAAGTTTCCTGGCATTCTGTAAAACTTCTATGCAGGCTCCCTCTATGCAGAATCAACACTAGGCAAGGGTAAAGAACCCAAAACAGTAACATCTAGAAGTAGAGTCCTCATCTTCATACTTCCTCTATCTCCCAATATGACAAGGCTTTATCACAAATACAATGCTAGCAGTTACTACGAATTTAGTATCGCCTATTTTCCAAGTATTAGATATTTATTATCTAGCTTAATTCTCATAACAACAGTATGAAGTAAACACTTTTATTTCCAGTTTACAGATAAAGAAAATCAGGCTCAGAAAGGTTAAATGACTTATGCAAAGTCACACAGCTAGTAAGTGGCAAAGCTGAGATTCAAACCAATGTCTCTTTGATTCTAAAGCCTGTGCCCTTTCTGCTACATATGTTGCCCAACAGACTTATGAGGCTCTTTACTGATATATCTGCTCCAGCTTATGTCAAATAAAGATTTCATAGAGAGAGCATCAAACTTTGCCAACTTCTCCAATTTAGAGACAACGTGGTTATGTTTAAGAGCTCAGACACTGTGATCAGAAAGACCTGGATTTGAATACCAACTCCGCCACTTATAAGCAAGTTACTTATCCTCTCTGAATCTCAATTTTCTCAACTCTTAAAAAGGGATAAAATTAGTACCTCATAGGGCCACTTTGAGTCGGAATTGATAGCAATGGATAAGGGTCACAGGGCTATTGTGAAGGTAAATGAGGCAATGCATTAAGGGCTTGGCACATAATAAATGCTCAGTAAAGGGTACTTGATTATTTTTATTATTGGGATTTAAGTGAAAGTTTACAATTCAAGTCAGGCTCTCATACAAACACTTATACACACATTGTTATATGACCCTAGTTGCTCTCCCTACGATGTGACAGCACACTCTCCTGTCTATCTCTGCCTTTTCATCTTGCCTCCAGACAAGAGCTGCCCACATAGCCTCATGTGTCTACTTGAGCTAAGAAGCACACTCCTCACCAGTATCATTTTAAGTCTTATCCTACAGTCTAATCTTTGTCTGAAGAGTTGGCTTTGGGAATGGTTTTAGTTTTGGGCTAACAGAGAGTCTGGGGGCCATGACCTCTGGGGTCCCTCCAGTCTCAATCAGACCATTAAGTCTAGTCTTTTCACTAGAATTTGAGGGCTGCATCCCACTTTTCTCCTGCAACATTGGGGATTCTTTGTTGTGTTCCCTGTCAGGGCATTCATTAGTGGTAGCCAGGCACCATCTAGTTCTTCTGGTCTCAGGCTGATGGAGTCTTTGTTTTTTGTGGCCCTTTCTTTCTCTTGGGCTCATATTTTCCTTGTGTCTTTGGTGTTCTTCATTCTCCTTTACTCCAGGTGGGTTGAGACCAATTGTTGCATCTTAGACGGTGGCTTGCTAGGGTTTAAGACCCCAGATGCCACTCTCCAAAATGGGATGCATCTTAGATGGCTACTTGCTAGCTTTTAAGATATCAGATGCCACTCATCAAAGTGGGATCCAGAACATTTTCTTAATACACTTTGTTATGCCTGTTGACCTAGATGTCCCCTGAAACCATCGTCCCCAGACCCCTGCCCTGCTACTGTGTCCCTTGCAGTATTTGGTTGTATTCAGGAAACTTCTTAGCTTTTGTTTTAGTCCAGTTGTGCTGATGTCCCCTGTATTGTGCGTTGTCCTTCCCTTCACCTGAAATAATTCTTGTCTACTATTTTTTTTATCTAGCTAGTGAATACCACTCTCCCTCCCTCTCCAGCCTTGTAACCATCAAAAATATTTTCTTCTGTATTTAAACCATTACTTGAGTTCTTATAATAGTGGTCTCATACAATATTTGTTCTTTTGCCACTAATTTCGCTCAGCATAATGCTTCCTAGATTTCTCCATCTTGTAATATGTTTCACAGATTCATCCTTGTTCTTTACCATTGCATAGTATTCCATTGTGTGAATATACCATAATTTATTTATCCATTCATCCATTGATGGGCACCTTGGTTGTTTCCATCTTTTTGCTATTGTAAACAGTGCTACAATGAACATGGGTGTGTATATATTTATTCATGTGAAGGCTCTTATTTCTCTAGGATACATTCCAAGGAGTGGGATGGCTGGATCATATGGTAGTTCTATTTCCAGCTTCTAAAGGAAGCATCAAATTGATTTCCAAAGTGGTTGTACCATTTTACATTCCCACCATCAGTGGATAAGTGTTCCAGTCACTCCACAACCACTCCAATATTTACTATTTTGTGTTTATTGGATTAATGTCAGCATTTTTGGGGTGAGATGGTATCTCATTGTAGATTTGATTTACATTTCTCTTTTTTTTTTTTTTTTTAATGGCTACTGATCGTGAGAATTTCCTCATGTGTCTGTTAGCTGCCTGAAAGTCTTCTTTGGTGAAATGCTTGTTTGTATCCTTTGCCAGTTTTTTTAAACTGGGTTATTTGTCTTTTTGTTATTGAGGTTTGGCAGTATCTTGTAGATTTTAGAAATTAGAGGCTCATCGGGTTTGTTGAAGCCAAAAACTTTTTTCCGAGTCTGTAGGTTGTCTTTTTACACTTTTGGTGAAGTCTTTCGATGAGCTTAAGCGGTTGATTTTTATAAGTTCCCAGTTATCTAGTTTCTCTTCTGGTGTTTGTGCATTGTTAGTAATGTTTTATAAACTGTTTTTGCCATGTATTACGGCTAGTAGTGTTGTCCCTATTTTTTCTTCCATGATCTTTATCATTTAGATTTATATATTTAGGCCTTTTATCCATTTTGAGTTCATTTTTGTGCATAGTGTGAGGTATGGGTCTTGTTTCATTTTTTTGCAAATGGATATCCAGTTATGCCAGCATCATTTGTTAAACAGACTGTCTTTTCCCATTTCACAGACTTTGGGACTTTGTCAAATATCAGCTGCTCCTAGGTGGATGAATTAATGTCTGGATTCTTAATTTTGTTCCATTGGTCTATGTATCTGTTGTTGCACAAGTACTAGGCTGTTTTGACTACTGTGGTGGTATAATAAGTTCTAAAATCAGGTAATGTGATGCCTCCCACTTTGTTCTTCTTTTTCAGTAATGCTTTACTCATCCAGGGCCTCTTTCTCTTTCCTTATGAAGCTGCTGTTTTGTTTCCCCAGCTCCTTAAAAAATGCCATTGGAATTTGGATTGAGATTGCATTTCATCTATAGATCACTTTGGGTAGAATTGACACTTTCACAACATTGAGTCTTCCTATCCATGACCAAGGTATGTTTTTCCACTTATGTAAGTCTCCTTTGGTTTCTTACTGTAGTGTCTTGTAGTTTTCTTTGTACAGGTCTTTTACGTCTCTGGTTATTTTTATTCCTAAGTATTTTATCTTCTTGGGGGCTATTGTAAATGGTACTGATTTGGTGATTTCCTCTTCAATGTTCTCTTTGTTGGTGTAGAGGAATTCAACTGATTTTTGTATGTTTATCTTGTATCCTGAAACTCTGCTGAACTCTTCTATTAGTTTCAGGTAGTTTTCTTGTGGATTCTTTGGGGTTTTCTGTGTATAAGATCATATCATCTGCAAACAGAGATACTTTAATTTCTTCCTTCCCAATTTGGATGCCCTTTGTTTATTTTTCTCTAGGACCTCCAGCATAATGTTGAACAAGACTGATGATAAAAGGGCATTTGTCTGGGTCCCATCCTTAAGGGAAATGCTTTCAGACTCTCTCCATGTGGGATGATGTTGGCTGTTGGCTTTGTATAAACGCCCTTTATTATGTTAAGGAATTTTCCTTCTATTCCTATTTTACTGAGAGTTTTTATCATGAATCAGTGTTGGACTTTGTCAAATGCTTTTTCTGCATCAATTGGTAAGATCATGTGGTTCTTGTCTTTTGTTTTTTTTATGTGTTGGTTTACATTGATTGTTTTTCTAATGTTGAACCATTCCTGCATATCTGATATGTATCCCACTTGGTCATGGTGAATTATTATTTTTTTTTTGATATGTTGTTGAATTCTATTGGCTAGAATTTTGTTGAGGATTTTTGCCTCTAAGTTCATGAGGGATATTGGTCTGTAATTTTATTTTCATTGTTTCTTTACCTGGTTTTGGTTTCAGGGTTATGCTGGCTTCATAGAATGAGTTTGGGAGTATTCCAATCTTTTCTATGCTCTGAAATACCTTTAGTAGTAATGGTGTTAACTTTTCTCTGAAAGTTTGGTAGAATTCTCCAGTGAAGCTGTCAGGGCCAGGGCTTTTTTTTTTTTTTTTTTTGGTTGTTGGGAGTTTTTTAATTACCTTTTCAATCTCTTTTGTTATAGTTTTATTTAGTTGTTCTACCTCTGTTTGTATTAGTTTAGGTAGGTAGTATGTTTCTAGAAATTTGTCCACTTTCTCTAAGTTTTCAAATTTGTTAGAGCATAATTTTTCATAATATTCTGTTATGATTCTTTTAATTTCATTTGGGTCTGTTTTGATATTGCCCATCTCATTTCTTCTTTGGGTTACTTGCTTTCTCTCCTGTTTTTCTTTTCTCAGCTTGGCCAGTGGTTTATGGATTCTGTTGATCTTTTCAAAGAACTAGCTTTTGTTCTAAACTCTTTTGATTGTTTTTCTGCTTTCTATTTAATTCTACTCAGATTTTTATTATTGCTTTCTTTTTGGTGCCCAAGGGCTCCTTTTGTGGCTCTGTTTCTATTTGTTTGAGTTGTAGGGTTAATTCTTTGATTTTGGCCCTTTCGTCTTTTTGGATGTGTACATATATTACTATAAATTGACCTCTGAGCACTGCTTTTGCTGTGTCCCAAAGGTTCTGGTGGGATGTGTTTTCATTCTCATTTGATTCTATGAATTTCTTTATTCTGTCCTTAATTTCTTCTATAACCCAATAGTTTTTAAGCAAGGTGCTGTTCAGTCTCCTTGTGTTTGATTTTTTTCTTTGCTTTTTCTGTTATTGATTTCTGCTTTTATGATCAGAAAAGATGCTTTGTAATATTTTGAAGCTTTGGATTCTGTTAATGCTTGCTTTGTGGCCTAATATGTGGTCTGTTTTGGAGAATGTTCCCTGTGAGTTGGAAAAGAAAGTGTATTTGGCTTCTGTTGGGTCAAGTGTTCTGTGTATGTTGATGAGGTCAAGTTGGTTGATTGCGGCATTTAGATCTTCTGTGTCTTTATTGAGCTTCTTTCTGGATATTCTGTCCTTCACATAAAGTGGTGTGTTGAAGTCTCCTACTATTATTGTAGAGCTGTTTATATCTCTTTTCAATGCTGTTAGAGTTTGTTCTATGTATTTTGGAACCCTGTCGTTGGATGTGTAAATATTTATTATGGTTATTTCCTCTTGGAGTATTGACCCTTTCATGATTATATAGTGTCCTTCCTTATCCATTGTGGTGGATTTTACTCTAAAGTCTATTTTGTCAGAAATTAATATTGCCACTCCTGCTTTTTTTGATTGTCGTTTGCTTGATATATTTTTTTCTGTCCTTTGAGTTTTTGTTTGTGTCTTCAAGTCTAATGTGTGTCTCTTGTAGGCAGCATATAGAAGGATAGTGTTTTTTTAATTCATTCTGCCACTCTCTGCCACTTTATTGGTGCATTTAGTCCGTTTACATTCAAGGTAATTATGATTGGTATGAGTTTAGCTCTGTTATTTTGATGTCTTTTGTGTGTGCGTGTGTGTGTTGCTGACAGTTTCTTCATTCCACTTAATTTTCTGTGCTGAGTCTTTTTTCTTTATATGTTTTCTTTTCCTCTTTTTCATTTTTGTTGATTTTGTATTTGCTGAGTCTTTATGTTTTTTATTTTGATGTGTAGGATTGTTTGTTTCCTCTATGGTTAACTTAATATTTACCCCTATTTTTCTAAGTTTAAATCAGGCTTTTATTTCTTTATACTGCCTTAACTTCCTTTCCGTATGAAAGATATATGACTACATTTTTTAGTTCCTCTTTTTTGTTTTAATGTTTCCCTCTTTTACACAATGTCATGTCTGTTTCCCTGTTTTGAGCGTTTTAGTTTTGATTGATTTTTGTGATTTCCCCGTCTGGGTTGATATCTGGTTGCTGTGTCCTGTGTTCTAGTTTTTGGGTTGTTATTTAATGTTATTGCCTTTCTAACCAGAGGACTCTCTTTAGTAATTTTTGTAAGTTTGGTTTCATTTTTGCAAATTCCCTAAACTTCTGTTTGTCTGCAAATGTCCTTATTTCACTATTTAATTTTAGAAACAGTTTTGCTGGATATATAATTCTTGGCTGGCAATTTTTTTCCTTCAAGGCTTTATATGTGTCATCTCATTGCCTTCTTGCCTGTATGGTTTCTGCTGAGTAGTCCAAGCTTAGTCTTATTGACTATCCACGTAGGTGACTTTTCATTTATCCCTAGCCACCCTTAAAATTCTTTATCTTTTGTTTTGGCATGTTCGATTATGTCTTGGTGACTTTCTTTTGAGATCTAACTTGTGTGGAGTTTGATGAGCATCTGGGATAGAAACCTGCTCATCTTTTACAATATCAGGGAAGTTTTCTGCCAACAAATCTTCAACAGTTCTGTCTGTATGTTCTGTTATTCCCCCCCCCCCCCCGTTCCGGTACTCCAATCACTCATAGGCTATTTCTTTTGATAGAGTCCCACATAATTGTTAGTGTTTCTTCATTTTTTAAAATTCTTTTATCTGATTTTTCCTCAAATATGTTGGTGCCAAGTATTTTATCTTCAGTGTCACTAATTCTGACTTCCATTGTCTCATTTCTGCTCTTATGACTATTGAATTGTCTAATTCTGAAAATTTTTTTATTGATCTGAATTTCTGTTTGCTGTCTCTCTATGTATTCTTGCAGCCTATTATATTTGTCATTGTGTTTTTGTCTTTTCTGCTTAAGTTCCTCTAATGCTTTGTCTGTGTGCTACTTGGCTTGTTCTGAGTTTTGCCTGATCTCTTTCATGATCCCTTGAAGAGTTCTGTATCTTAATGTTTTGTAATCTACCCCTGGTAATTCCAGGAAGTTATCTTCATTTGGAAGATTTCTTGATTCTTTGTTTTGGGAAATTGCTGAAGGCATCATGGTCTGCCTAATTATGTGATTTTATATTGACTGTTGTCTCCTAGCCATCAATAAGTTATTGTATTTATTTTATGTTTGCTTACTGTGTCCTAGCATCTTGTTTTGATACGCCCAAATAGGCTGCTCGAGTGAGCTCATTTGATTATTGGTGCCTCTGAAGCTCTAATTTTCTGTTGCAGGTGGTTAGAGCTGTTACTAGGTATGTTAGCCCCAGGTTCCGTTCACTTTTCTTATATGGATTCAGCTCAGGAGTCCAGGTAGTCAGTCACTAAGTGTGTGGTGCAGGATCTCACCTACAGCTGTAGATGAGCAGGTGTGATTGGTGTAGGCACAGGTATCTGGGTGCAATAGGGTGTCAAGGGCTGAGCAAGGCAGGGGGCTGACAACTACTCTTGAAGGCCTGTGAGGAAACTACTCCTGAGGGCCTAAAGAGAATAGGTGGGCGGGTTTTGCAGCCAGACTATGGGCACCCAATGCTGTTTGCTGTAAAGCCTAGAGGTGCCTCTTATTCTGGGACCCCTGTTGTGGGTGGCTAGGTTTCATGGGTGGAGCCACCAGTTCTCAGGCTTCTGTTGTGGATAGGTGAAGACCATGCTTAATAAGCAGAGCAGTTTCAAATGCATGAATCTGCCTCTCCACCATGTAGCTGAAGACAGTTGAAGTTAGGCTTCAGGTATGTACCCTGTTGTACTGTGCTAATGAGGGCCTACATTGTTAAAATGGGCCCACCGAGGTCTATGCAGGGCTGAAAGGCATTCAAAGTCCGCGGGCCCCTTATGCCTGTGCCTAGGCAAAAGAGCTGTTTTTGCCCTGAGTTCTCTGCTTAGAGGAGTTGGCAGATTATTTTTTCCTCCATTTGCTAATTTGTTCCTTCTCCAAGGCCGGAAGAATGGCTCATGGTGAGTGCAGGGTCCTTCCTCCGGCACAGGGGATGCAGCCAGCTGGGACCCAGTGCAGAGTGGGAAGGGAGCAGGTAAGCGGGAGAGAGGTGTTTCCTGAAGGGGTATTTTTTGGTCCATAAGGTAGGGTAAATGCAGGCACTTATCTATTTGCTGATTGAGGGCCGCTTCTAGCTTCCGCTTCTAGCTTCCGCTTCTAGCTTCCGCTTCTAGCTTCTTCTGGAGAGTTGAGCAGACTCTCCACAGCTCGTTCTCTCCCGATGCGGAAAACATGTCCTGAATGTCACTGCTTGCCTCATCCACTTGCACCAAATAAATCAGCCTGCGGGGTGCCAGTTCCCGCCATGTCAGGTCTGATAACTCCTCATTGCTTCTGAACCATTTCTCTGTCCCCCTTCTGCTCAGTCTGATTCCTCAACTTTGCCTTTGTTGTTCAGGGCTCCTAGCTTGTCCTATATACCCAATACCCAATGTGGGACTTGTTTTTCATGTCTTTATTGTAAGAGGGACCACAGGAAGAGTCTGACTACTCCGTCATCTTGGCCCTGCCTCCAAGGTTACTTATTTTTGCCTATTAACAGTAATTATACCAAGTGTTTATAACCTTTCAATGTTTTTCTGATATTAAGGAGATAAAGAGTTCTAGTATCTGTCAATTCTTATAAGCCTGTGGCAAAGGAAGATATAACTAAATCTGGTGAATGGGGAAGTGGGGATGCTGTTGTAAGGCTCCACAGAAAGGCAGTGGGAGCAGAGGCCACTAATAAATTAGCCCCCGTGCCATGGCTAGTAAACAGGCCATGAATTGCCAGTGCTATAGCACACAAAAGGAGGTTTTCTTAGGGAGTGTTGGGGAATATCTTTAGCCCAAATTGAATTTGGATTGAGACAGGGTGTCTGGCTTTCCCAAAAACAAATTCAGCTTTTCTTTTTACTGAAGGGGAAATTTAAAAACATTTTCTCAGAATAGGAAATCTACTTTCTTGAAATGTGATGACATATTGGAATTCCCAGTTGATATACAAAACAAAAGCAGATGGAACAAGTACAAATTGAAGCATGGTGTCAAGAGTCCCTATTCACTGATCTTAACATAAGTCAAGAGATTTTTTAAATAATTTTTATTGTGCTTTAAGTGAAAGTTTACAAATCAAGTCAGTCTCTCACACAAAAACCCATATATACCTTGCTACACACTCCCAATTACTCTTCCCCCAATGAGACAGCCTGCTTTCTCCCTCCTCTCTCTCTTCTCATGTCCATTTCGCCAGCTTCTAACCCCCTCCACCCTCTCCTCTTCCCTCCAGGCATATTTTTAAGATTTGCATTCTTCAATGTAGAATTGCTCGACCAGAGTCATTTCTAGCCAGGAAGAGCAAACATCTACCTATATGATCTAAATCTAAAGCCGATCAAATAGGACAATTTTGGGTTCAGGGAAGTGCTTGACCTATATGACAAACTGCAACTTAACCAATATTTTTTTTCCCACTTGGGGCCCTTGATTGTGCTCTACATGTTGAAAGAGTTAGATTAGATACTCTCCACAGGACCTATGAGCTCTGAAAATTTCCATTCTAAGGTTCTGGAGAGTCGTTTTCTGTGTAGCAGGTGCATAAGGGGAGCTGTGGGACATGCAGTGGAGTTTAAGGAGTAACAGTGGTATTTAACTGGGCTTCATCTTTTACAATGTTCTTTGTTATTTTGTTGATAAAACATACTTTCATGGTTAACTCAATTGACATGGAGAATGGCCACAAGGCCCCAAGTTCCAACATTTTCAGAGTAACCCTTAATTTTGTCCAAATAATCACTTAATAAATTCATGAAAGCACGAGAACAAATCAAGTAATCATTTGCTCATGGTTTGTACTTTGCCAAATATGCTACATAAAAGGCAAGCAATGACAAAACCAATGAGATTTAGTTTTAATAAGGCAATCAACTATCATTAAAATGGGAATTAGAAATCATATTCTATACTATAGTCATTGTTCTTGTCCCAAATTATGATTCAAGTTGTCAGAATTAACTACTTAATTTTCTCTGTGTGCCAAACACTTTTACACTTCAAACAAAAGTTAACTACTTTCTCCCAAGGGTTGGTGATTTTTTAAAATAAAATTTCCCCATATACTTGGGAAGAAATGCTGAAATTATTGCTAAAATATCACATTATGCATTAAAAACCTACAGTAACATTTACAAAAATTAAGGACATTTTGAAACCAATGAAGTTAAAATCAGCATGGTAATATAGGAAGCAATGGATGACATGAAGCTGGGAGAAATAATACACATTCTATGAGAGAATCAGGATCAAAAAGATCTTGACAGGCAAAATCTAACATGAAAGAATATAATCAAAATAAATGTAAAATCCTGTACATGGGTACAAAGAGCCAACTTTATGAGAGCAGGATTGAGGAAGATTTGGCTTAGCAGCAAAGTGCCTAAAAATAGACTTGATGTTTCAGTGGCATAAGATCAATATGATTCAAAACGATCTGAGAAAAAAAAATTAGGGGGATATTACTTGGCATTAATAAGAGTTTCTACAAATGGATTTCAGTGTCCAATTCTGGAATCAAGTTTGACATACATACCAAAAAAAAAGGTGAGGAATCTTGAAAGCTCACCGTGATCTGATTGTACCTACTTGTCCAATGATACCTTTTGTTATGTATCCACAAAAGACCCTCTGCTCCAACCATACTGACCAACCAGCAATTCTTCCAAATCTTTCTTGTTTTTCCACACTTTCAACTCTGATTTCACTTCTCAGATGAAGCATATTACCTTCCCAAAAATTTTCTAACTTTCCCCACCCGCCTCAGATTGTGGTTGGTTCATGCCAGTACTCTGTCTGCATTACAGCACTTACTGCACAGCTATTGATTTTTTTTCTTTGTCTCCCTACCTAGAGCTCTTTAAGGACAAGGATTGAGTCTTATTCTTCTTAACATTCTCAGAATCCAGCACAGTGCCTGATACTACTGTGAACACACTACTGAACAAACTACTCTAAAATAATAATTAAAAATTAAATGAACAGCTAGAGGAAATTGAGCTGTTTTGCCTGAGAAAAGAAAGGCTTCTAGGAGTTGGGACACAGTAGCTTCCTTCAAATATTTTAAGGTCTGTCATGGGAAGAGAAACTGAATTTATTTCCTTCAGACTTGGAAAAGAAGAACAAGTACATACAAGTTATAAACAGATATTTGTCACCTCCATGTAAAAATTTCCCAAATAGAATATTTCCAATGGTCGAACAACATGATAAGCATAACTAAATGTCACTGAATTCTATAAGTGAAGAATGTTGTTTTTCTTAGATGATAATAAGTTTTCCATCCATAGGAATGATCAAGCAGGGAGTTAATTTTTCAAGAGCATGGTAGAGTGTATTTAAGCATTATATGCAGAGCTAAAAGTTTAAGATCCTCTAGTCTCTATAACTCTGGGTTATTAGAAGTCTACACAAAAAGTGTTGTTGTTAGGTGCCATTGAGTTGGTTCCAACTCATAGCAAGCCTATAGGACAGAGTAGAACTGCCTCATACTGTTTCCAAGGACTGCCCGGTAGATTTGAACTGTAGGCCTTTTGGTTAGCAGCGGAGTTCTTAACCACTATGCTACCAGGGCTCCATAAAAAAATAGTAGGGGTCAAATCAACTGGGTTCTAGTTCTGGCTTTGCGACATACTAGCTGGGTAATATTGTTAAGACATTTCATCTTTCTGTGTCATAGATTCTTTATTTGTGAAATGAGTGGTGGACCAGAATGTTGCTTCCAACTTAAAAGGTTATGGGACAAATAATATTTTACAGTTATTTGGAATTTATACTTTACAAAATACGTTACCGTTTTCTCTCTTGATCCTTGTAACCTTCCTGGGGTTCATGGGGAGGTGTTAGTTTTACTTCACTTGACAAATAAGAACACTTCGGCCCAAGAAATTAGGTGAATTGCCCACGATCAGACGTTCTTTCCACTATGCCACATTAAATTTTAAACAGGCTTTATGGTTAATTTAATCATCATCTTTTTGAAATCCAGACATTCATGCTAATATCTAAGGAAGTAAACCAAATCTACCGTGGCATGTTTTCATTTGCCATTAGCAAAAATAATTATGAAATTCCTGAACAAAATTGGGCATGACTTTATGAGTTACATACTTCTGAACCCCAGTTGAAATGTTCCATCCAAACCACATAGACTCAGCATTTTATCTCATTGAGCAGATAAGAACTTGAATAAAAGGAAGTTAAAAAGCTAAAAAAAAGAAGAAAAAGAAAAAAAGAAGAAGAAAGAAAAAAATGAGGTTAACCATGTTGCTCAACACCTGGCCAGGATAGTGGCATCACTAGGAGGTTGGGAGGTGGGTGCAAACCACAACCTCTGACACTGTCAGAGGGGATGACACCAAAATTTCCCCAGGATCTATTGCTGTGGTGGCAATGGTGGTGGCTGGCAGGCAGTTGCTGCCAAGGGAGGGATCACCAAAGCAGTGGCATCACTGGGTTTGGCATCACTTCTCACCCAGTGTAGTAACTCATTGCCCACCATCACCCACTAGTCAGGGTGCCGGGGGCCGGGCCTTGTTGCCCGCCATTGGGCAGAGAGGAGGGTCTCCACCTTGGCCAGTAGGAGAGGGAAGGAACTGAGGGAAACTACAGGGCCCTGGGCTGGGAAGGGCAGGCCTGTGAGGCACAATGCTGGGCCCCGCATGGAGGAGGGCTGGGCAGGGCCAATCTGCCCGTGGGGCCTGCCCACCCTGGGGGATGAGACCATGAATTACTGCACTGGGTGACACAAACCCTAGTGATGCCACTGGGCCAGGAATCAATATTAGGACTAGCACCTAGGAGTTAGTATAAATTCTGCATATTTTGACAAAATCCATCATTTTATTCCCAACCTATGTCAAAGCACTTGGCTATAAGGAGTTCTCTCAGTTTTATAATTGTAATAGCTTTTAACTGTGATGACAAATTAAAGTCTAATGAGGCTCATCACTCTACCTGTGAAAAATTCCATTTTTTTTTAACTTTATTGAGAACTTGGAATAAAGTATAGTGATATCTAAGAGCTCAGGACAAAGAAAAGCACTACCCTGAGTCATCTGTTGTGCATTGAACAGCTGAAGCAATTCATTTTCTTCCAAAATCAGCAGAGCATTTTTGATCTCCTACAACTATTGAAAATCATAATTATTATCAAAACTGAACCAATGGAAGGACATGATGTTTCTCCAACTGTTTTACTTCACAAAGAGTATTTAGTGTGTTGCCAACTTTTCCCTTTGAGGGTCAGTGCAAATTTATTCTCTTTTTGTTTCCTCTGAATATGGAAAATTAAGATCCAATGCAAAAGCATTTTTCCAGTGTCTATGTCACTTTGTGGACTAACATGCACCTGACCCAAGCCATGATATTTTCAATCACTTCATGTGCATGCAAAAGCTGGACAACGAATAAGGAAGACTGAAGAAGAATTGATGCCTTTGAATTATGGTGTTGGCAAAGAATATTGAATATAGCACAGAATGCCAAAAGAACCAACAAATCTGTTTTGGGAGGACAACCAGAATGCTCCTTAGAAGTGAGAATGATGAGACTTCATCTCACATATTTTGGACATGTTATCGGGAAGGACCAGTCTCTGGAGAAAGACATCATGCTTGGTAAAGTAAAGGGTCATTGAAAAAGAGAAAGACCCTCAACGAGATGGAATGACACAGTGGCTACAATATGGGCTCAAGCATAGCAATGATTGTGAGGATGGTGCAGGACTGGGCAGAGTTTCATTCTGTTATACATAGGGTCACTAAGAGCCAGATCAACTCATTGGCACCTAACAAAAACAACATGTTGTTGTGACAGGAGTGTGGAGGAACACATTTTCTAAGGAAAATGAAAATTAATTTCTCCTTAAAGAAGAAATACATAGTATTTGGGCATGTCTCTGGAAATGCCTTGTGAACATTCTGTTAAAAACTTAGGTAACTCCCAAGAGTCTAAGCAGATTCTGAATCTTCAGATAGTGTATATTTCTTGTGGCAACTCTTCCCCAGAAATCAAAAGACAACTGGAATCCATTTTCCAATCAAGTTCTTTCCCTTTCCCCTGTGAGTTTACTTCTCTGTAACATCTCAGGTTTAGTTTGTTCCTTCTTTGGAAGTGTCGATAATGGGAAACTGTTACTGGAAAAGTGGACAGATAAAATTTACAAATTTACTCACATCACTCTGGTTCTGGAAATGCCTCATGTAATGAATCTCCCATCTTGATACATGTCAAATGTAATACAAAACATGGTTTCAAAAAGGGGGTCCTTTTGGCTGTTTGGCATTGTAGTTTTCATAAATATTTTTGCTTTCATTGAGTTCAGAAGAAAGCTCAAATATCTAAAATTCTGAACTAATTTAGATAGGTAAATCTTTGAAGTTCCACAGCAAGAACTATAGACATAGATTTGGAAAAAAAAATCTTATTCATTTCATTGCCAAACCTAACCCAAAACACAATGTCTACATAAGGAATGAGGTCATTTTATGCTGTAACTCAATCCCAGAAAAATCTGGCATTCACTTGCAAAGCTTGACTGCCCTTGGCTTTTCACAATCCCCACTCACATGGTTTCATTTATGCGAAGTCTTATGTTGTTGTTGTTGTGTTTGTTGAGTTATTTCTTGCCTGTGATCCTCTTAAGTGTTTCCTTAAAGTGCACAAAATAGAAAGAAACAGATTTGAGCAAAGCAGATTTTTATAGATCAATGAAAATTACTCTTCATAAAGAAAGAACTGACAATTATTTAGTGTGTCTTGAGAACTTAAAAATTTAGTTTTGTAAGTACTAGGTGGTTACAAATTCTGCATTTAGTGGTAACCATTTCTTGAGTATAAAACCCTTGATGTTCGAGTACTCTTGAACTTGTTGGAATCTAGTTAATTTCCTTTTTGTAAATTTGTTGTTCATATTTTCATGAAATTTTCAAAAATAGCTTTGCTATAATTAGCACAGCTTTCAAGTGTGTCCCAATTTTAGTAAACAAGATATTTTTGCAGTACTAACCAAAAGATGTGTTTTTCATATACTAGCCATTTTTCATAACCACTCAGGTACAATTTCTTGATTTGTCTTCAAAGATCTGCAATGTTTTAGCACTGAAGAAAGAGAGGCTTCGGTATCCTCTGGTTTTTAAAAGTCCTCATTGTACCTATAAGGAAAGTAGGACCTAAAGAGGGGAAAGCATTTACACATAATAAGGAGCTGAAGCACTATAAATGCTCAAGAATGTTTGATGAATGAACAAATGTATAGATAAATTGATTAAAGGATATTGGATGAGTGGGTGGACAAGTGCATGAATTGATGGGTCAGTGGATGAAATTAGTGGCATTCATGGCAGAGCTTTATTGTTCTAGCATTTATTTCACTGCAATTCCACAATATAATGCTGCCTCTAAGTAAAACAAAAGCAAACAAACAAAATACATCATATTTGTTTGGATTTTAAAAAATAGATTTGATAGTGTGATCTAGTAGAAAAAGTATAAGCTTTGAAATCAGATAGACATGGGTTTCAATTTCAACTGTTCCATCTACTAGCTGTGTGACCTTAGGAAGTTAGTTACCCTTACTGACTTTCATCTGAAAAATGGGGATACTACCACATACTTTACAGTCAAAATGAAATTAAATAAAATATTGTGTAAAGCACCTAAAGAAGTGTATCATATACCTTAAATGTTAAAGAAATGTTAGTCCCTCTTTTGCCCTGTAACTTTTAAATTTTAATTTACAGCCTACAAAAATGTTGATGGTTTTCTTCTGAACATCGTGCAACCTCTTCACTATATGTGTCTCTAATCTAAAATTTCTCAAAGTGTGTTCCCTCAGGCCAGCAACATCAGTATCATCTGGGAACTTGTTAGAAATGCAAATTCTCAGTTCCCATCCCAGATCTACAGAGTCAGTCTGGTGGTGGTGGAGCCCAGAAATCACTGTTTTAATAAACCTTCCAGGTGATCCTGATGTTCGGTAATGTTTGAGAACAACTAATCTATACTATTGATACCTCTGCATTTACCATTCGGTGGTCTGGAGCCAATGAAGAGCATGGAGATTTTTAATTGTTTTTTCCTAAGGTCTCTTTTGAGGTAGGACACCATATCTACCTGTCATGTGATGTCAATCTATGATTCAGGAAGTGGCATTAAGTGACCCTGGATCTCTAGAGATAGCTTCCTAACAAACATAGCAAACATAATAAACCACCTGATCAGTGCACTGTGAGGATGTCCTTGGTTTGTAATGACCTCTCTAAACTGTCTTAATGGTTTTGTGAGAAAGCCACTGTACACTTTGTTGAAAAACAAAATATTCCTATTTTTTGAGATTTAAGTTTAAATTATGAATTACTCTTTAAAATAATAATTCAGAACTAGTCAACACTCACATTGTTATTTCAGTGAGGAGTGTTTTGTTTTGCTTTGCTTTGTTTACTTGTTTGGTTTTGTTTAGAAATAGCAAAACTGAGCATGGACACATGTATTTTAGGTCATTTTATTCAGTTGGACATGCTTGAAGAAAACCTAATAAGTTGGTTCATACAACCTTAGCCAGGCACCTCTCCAAATTATGGACATAATAGCTAAGAGAAAGCAAACATTTTTCTGGGGGTGGAACTACCTTTGCAAACTTAAACCTGCAGAGCGATGACAATGTCATTATCCACTGGGTGATTTTTGACCCAGAAGCTGGAGAACAAAGAATACAGTGATCATTGTAAGAAAGACAGGTGAGATAGCTACTGAAAGGCTTTGGAGGGTCAGGATAAAGTTCTTAGGCCAATTAAAATTTAATCACCTGGACTATAGGCATGAGAGACTTTTAACACTGATGCTTAGGGCAATTCCAACTGTACCCTGGATATTCTTATTTCAGCTGGGATAGCAAGTCAAAAATGGCTATCATAGACCAAGTCAGCTGGGCCCTGAAATTCAAACAACAAATTTTTATATCAGCTTGTGAAAAGAAAATTTGTTTTGCCTTTTGATGATATTTCTATCATGATATCAGTTCTATCAGAGTAGAATTGCCCCCTAGGGTTTCCAAGGAGCGGATGGTGAATTTGAACTTTTGACTTTTTGGTTAGCAGCCAAGCTCTTAACCACTACACCACCATGGCTCCTGGTTACGCTTAGTCTGTAGTTAATGCATCAGAGTTTATGAGCTGGCAGAGAACTTACTACAGGAAGTGGCAAATGGCTGAGAAAGGAAAGATTTTAATTTGTAGCAAACACTGGGGCATTCTTAGAGAGAGAGAGAGAGAGAAAAAGAGACAGTGCATTTGAATTTTTATCCCTTTTTAAAAACCCTTGTTTTAGTAAGTTCAAATGTTTTATTTATTTATTTCATTCCACGAAGATCTCTTTTTAGTGCCCTAGGCTTTTCTCTGCCTGTCTCATAAAGACAGAAATATCTAAAGTGAACTTATACAATGTGGTTTTATTCACTCACACAAACAAAAGAATGTAGTATTACCTGAGCAATAGAAGTTTGGTGGGCAAGTACCCTGAGGATAGAAGGTCTTCCACCAGATTTCTTGCAGACTATATTCTCTTAGATATGTGTTTTACTCAGGAGAAAAAAAAAAGAAAGTGTCTTTTATCTTTGTTAAAAAAAAAAAGTTTCAAATAGAACCAGATGTATTGTTGCATTTTTGAGTCTGTGTCCTGACATAACGAAACAATAGACCAAAAGGAAGCTTTCATTTCTGCTACCCATCTTGCTAAAGCACTGATTTAGAAGTCAAATTATAAGGGTTTACTGTCAACATAGACAGTATTAGCTATTTCCCCACTGATTTTCCTGCTAGAAACGTAGAGAACACATACAAGCACACACACGCTATATATATGTATGCATTCCGACTCGATAGCACTATTTTTTTATATGTAAACGTGTGTGCGTGTGCATGTATATATATATATAAAATTTTTATGAACTTTTCAGGTATTCAGAACCTGAAGGGTTCATAACAATTATTCTGAAATTCTTGAGTGTTTTCATTTTGAAGCAGTTTTGCATCTGTTATCTTAAACAGATTGTTTATGATCATTCAAAAGCAGGGAAGGAAGTATGTAGATCCAGTATTGCTTTGCTAAGTAGATTAGCCTCTTTTCATTTTGGGATAGGCTTGCTATGCTAGCAGATGAATGGAATAGTATATGGGTAATACACCTGGATTTTAAGAAGCCATTTTACAAAGTCTCTCATGATGTACTTGTGGACAAAATGGTGAAATGTGGAATGAATCATAGAACAGTTCGATACCGATCATGTTGAAGAGCTATACCTCTGAAGGGTGATGACTGGATTTTTATTGACCAAGGAAAGGCTAGTTATACTACATTGTGCACTTACCAGAACACAGTATTGGGTTAGAAATAAGTGGTCACAGAAGAGAACCAGGATGAGATGATTCAAAAATGTATCATATGAGAAACTGTTTCACCTGGAGAAGATTTAAGGGAATCTTCAGTACAGTGTCCACAAAATTGAAGGGCCATTGTATTGAAAAATTAGAATTTTTTCAACATGGCTACAAAGGGTAGAATAAAGGCTAAGGTATGGAAGTTTCAGTGAGACAGTTTTGAACTCAACATAAGGAAGAACTTTCTGGCAATAGTAGAATAAACTGTCTCAGGAGATGGTAAATAACCTGTCCCTGGAGTAATAGAGCCTGGATAGATGAGTTTTTCAGGAATTTTGGAGAGGATGTTATAGGGTGAGAGACTGGGCTACATGGCCTGTAAAGCTTCCCCAACTCTAAAAGAATATGAGCCATTCACTTATTAATTCACTTGCTCCAAAAATGCTTATTGATCCCCTTTTTTATCATGTGTCATTCTAGGCACTAGAGAGACAGTGGAGAATAGGGCAAACTTCCTGTCTCAATGAGGTGACAGTCTATTGGAAGGAAGAGGCAAAAAATAAGAAAACACATAAATACATAATGTCAGATAGTGAAAGTATTAAAAAGAAAATAATGCTTTTGTATCATTAGTCCCTTACAACCATTAGAAATGAGATTCTCTGAATTAAAGACTGATACTATTTTTTACTATACCCACTAAATTTCTCCAAGGGCTTCAGGCCTGGGTTTGTCAGACCAGATTGGGAGAAAGAAACAAATAAATTAACATTGGTAATTCCCTTACAGCACCCCTACAGGACAGAGTAGAACTGCCTCATAGGATTTCCTAGGCAGTAATTTTTATGGGAGCAGATCACTAAGTATTTTCTCCTGAAAGCATCTGGTGGGTTCGAACTGCCGACCTTTCGGTTAAAAACTGAGCGTTTAACCATTTTGCCACCAGGGATAACCAGAGTCAGTGAAAAACCATGTTTCTTGTTTCCTAGTGCAATAATTCCTCGCTCTTCCTTCCAGAAGAGCATGGCTTTAAGAATCCTAATGTAAAAAAGAAAAAAGTTTATGCTGGCTCATGGTCTTCAATCACTATTATAAATGGTTGTTTCTCAGACATTGTGGAACAGAAACAAAACAGGTGAGACTCACCTGAGCATGAGTGCTACTATCAGGTCAAGCATAGGCAAAATCTCTTTGGTGCAGAGATAGGAAAAGGCCAGAACCTTCAAATCAAACCCCAGCTGTCCTATGTGTCAGGCCTCTGTGTATTTTTTATTGTACCTGCCTCACAAACCATATTCCAGATCAACAAAGGCCTATGCTGAAGGCAGGGGTGATTTAGGATTATAATAAGAAATTTGCGAATTCTCCAGGAATCAGACATACCAGAAGAAGTGATCAAACTGGTTTTGTTTGTTTGATTGAGCTAAAGCAAAAAAACAAAAAACTGGTTGCTGTCAATTCCGACTCATAATGACCGTATGGGACAGACTAGAGCTGCCCCATAGAGTTCCCAAGTAGAACCTGGTAGATTTGAACTGCTGACCTTTTAAGTTAGCAGCTGTAGCACTTAACCACTATACCACCAGGGTTTGAGCTGGATTGAGCTGGCTAAGGATAAAATGTCTTTTTAAGTCAAAGATAGATTCTTTAAGGCAAAACACCAGTAGTTTTAGGCAAGACATGAGTAATTTTAGGCACAATACCAGTAGTTTAAGGCAAAACACAAGTATTTTTAGGCAAAATATAGGTAGTTTTAGGGAAAGCATCTAGTGACTAGTGCAAGGCTGAGAAAAAAGAGAAATAACAGGCATAGATATCATTAGTTAAAAGATAAACCAATCCTGAGAGTTCTCTTTGTTTATAGAACAACCTGTGTATTGATAAATCTTTTCATCAGCAAAATTGTATCCTCTAGTGATTTTCCTGCTGTCTTTCTCCTGGTAAAATGGTATAAATTGTATAATGAATAATGTATTGGTGGACTCAAGTTTTATATCATGCTTGAGGCAGTCAGCTAGCTTGTCTCCCATTCTAGTGATTTGTTTGTTTGTCTCCAAATAAAGTATTTTTCCTTCTCCTGGGAAATAACTTGTCTTCCATTTTAATTCCAGAACAGGGGTAGCAAACTTGTAACCTATAAAATTGAATGCAATGCAGTCTCTACTTGTGACAGCCACCCACCCACCCCCCTGCTCAAACAAGATAGAGACATCTGAGACATGAAAAGGCAAAAGAAATGAAAGGACTTTCTCAGGGAGGCAAATTAGACCAAAAAAGTAAACTCTGTAATGAATTAGAAACAGCCACCCTGCTCCAGCCCAGTCAGCAAAATGCAAAACAGGGAGTAAGACACCCAGGTCACGCCTACTCCCCTGGGTGATGAGTCAAAATAAATCATCACCTGATGCAAAAAACAAAGCCAAGTTTAGTCAAGTAGAGATGAGTTGCTGAAAAGCGGGGGCGGGGGGGGGGCTTTAAAACAAATAGCCAGATGAGTTTTCAAAAAGGCAAGCAAATAAACAAACACAAAAGATAATTTAAAATGATAATAGCAAATTTCCCAATTCCGATTGCAACAGATGAATAGAGGCCACATTGTCCTGCCTGCCAAACTCTTGAGTACTCATGTGAATCACCTGAGGGCAGGTAACTTACAAGTGATGATTTCTGATAAAAGGGAAGGTTGGGCAGGACTCACGTCCACAGTGTATGAAAGTTGTTTCCAACTCCTAGACCTGAGCACTTAGCTAGGGCAACGGCTGCTCACTGTTGACTGACTCCACATTGGTATAGGACAGAAAGGTGATCTGAGCAGGGGCATTTGAAGGACTTAGGGTTGCTATGAGTTAAAATCAATGAGGGCAGTGGGTTTGGTTTTTGGTTTGGCGATTACCCTCCACAGGGCCTGGTCTTCGATTGTGTAATCAGCAAAATGTGGTCATCTTTCTTCTCCCCTCCCGTCTCTCAAAGTTTTTTATAGTGGCTTGTACCCCTCAAACTAGTGCTGTACCACTGAGCTGTCAGTAACTTCATAAAATGCTTCACCCAGGGACCTCTCTTCAACAACTTAGCAAGGGGCAATGTTTAATGCAAAAGAATAAATTTTCCTTAGTAGAAGACGGATGTTAAATGCAAAATGTCAAATTTTCAGGCAGTAGAACTGGGGTAAAATAGACAATTTTGGAGACAGGGCAGCCACTTAAAGGTCCACAGATCCATACCCAAGCAAGCGAATACACCACCTGATTGATTTTATTTTGTCAAAAAAAAAAAAAAGAGAGCGAGAGAAGAAAGAAAACAAGCAAATTGTAAAATGAATATTTTAGTTACTGTGTAAATTTTAGCCTTTTGGAGATGTTGAAATCACATTATGTATCTTCCTTTCCACCTTAGTGCATACTTAACGGTCCTGAGGTCCCAAGATGGCAGGCACTGCTTTCAAGCATGTTGGTAGTATGTAAACACATGAAGTGTTATCAAAGCCTGGGTATTTGGGTCCCATCTTTCCCACTCACTAGCTATGTATCCTTGTGCAGCTCATTTATTTTCCAGGAACTCAATTTCTTTTTTTCTGTAAAATGTTGTTGTTGTTGGGTGCCGTCGAGTTGGTTCCGACTCATAGCAACCCTATGCACAACAGAACGAGACACTGCCCGGTCCTGCGCCATCTGTAAAATAGGATTAATAATAATACCTGCCTCATAAGTATTTTGTGGAGATTAAATGAAATAATTCATGTAAAGCACCCATTCCAGCACCTAATACAAAATCAGTACTCAATGCAAGGTAACTGCTGCCATTATTAATAAAAAAAAAAAAAATTTTTTTTATACTGTTATTCTTATTTTAGAAGTTGGATATTCTTATTTTACAAGTTGGAGTGATGTATAAAATAATCTAAACACAGGCAGAAAGCACTCTCCTTATTGAACACAACTGATGGTAAATACTGCTTAACTGAATATTTATTTTTACCTTTTAGAACAATCTTCAACTTCCTAGTACTTACAAGGATTCTCCTGATTTTTTTCCCCAGTTTTATATCTGCTGTGGAGCCCTGGTGTTGCAGTGGTTAAGAGCTTGGCTACTAACCAATAGGTCAGCAGTTTGGATCCACCAGCTGCTCCTCGGAAACACTGTCCTATAGGGTTGCTATGAGTCAGAACCAACTCGACGGCAACAGGCTTGGTTTTTTTTTTTTTTTTTTTGGTTTATATCTGCTGTTGTTTGTCAAAGTCCAGTTATGAACACAGAATCTAGAGATAGACTGCCCAGGCTAAAAACCTTGTTCCCTCAATTCCTAGCCATGCAAACTTAAATTACTTAAGCTCTTTGATCCTCAGTTTTCTCAGCTGCAAAAAATGAATCTAGTAATATTATTTACCTCGCAGGCATATTGTAAGTATTAAATTATATAACATATGTAAAGGACTGAGCACTATAATGGCAGCCATTATTTCTATAATTAACATAGCTACTTCTTGTCATTAGGTACCATCAAGTCAGTTCCGATTCATAGCCACCCCACGTACAACAGAATGAAATTTCACCTGGTCCTGCCCATTGGTTCTTGATCATACACTACCTCCTGAAATGGGTGAACATAGACCAATCTTTTTGGTACAGTAACTCTGTCGATTCCTTCCAACTTTTTTTAATATAATTTTTATTGTGCTTTAAGTGAAAGTTTACAAATCAAGTCAGTCTCTCACACAAGAACTTATATACACCTTGCTACATACTCCCAATTACTCTCCCCCTAATGAGACAGCCCGCTCCCTCCCTCCACTCTCTCTTTTCGTGTCTATTTCGCCAGCTTTTAAGCCCCCTACCCTCTCATCCTCCCTCCAGGCAGGAGATTCCGACATAGTCTCAAGTGTCCACCTGATCCAAGAAGCTCACTCCTCACCAGCATCCCTCTCCAACACACTGCCAGTCCAATCCCTGTCTGAAGAGTTGGCTTTGGGAATGGTTCCTGTCCTGGGCCAACAGAAGGTCTGGGGGCCATGACCATCGTGGTCCTTCTAGTCTTAGTCAGACCATTAAGTAAGTCTGGACTTTTTATGAGAATTTGGGGTCTGCATCCCACTGCTGTCCTGCTCCCTCAGGGGTTCTCTGTTGTGTTCCCTGTCAGGCCAGTCATCGGTTGTAGCCGGGCACCATTTAGTTCTTCTGGTCCTTCCATCTTATTTTGATGCTTCCTGCATGGTTCAATATTTTGCCCATAGAATTCTTCAAAATTGCAACTTGAGGCTTGAAATTTTTCTTCAGTTCTTTCAGCTTTAGAAATGCTGAGAGTGTTCTTCCCTTTTGGTTTTCTAATTCCAGTTCTTTGCACATTTCATTATAATACTTTGTCTTCTCAAGCCGCCCTTTGAAATTTTTTATTCAGCTTTTACTTCATTTCTTCCATTCTCTTTAGCTACTCTACATTCAAGAGCAAGTTCCAGAGTCTCTTCTGACATGTCTTTTGGTCTTTTTCTTTCTTTCCCGTCTTTTAATGTTCTTTTGCTTTCTTCACATATGTTGTCCTTGACGTCACTCCACAGCTCATCTGGTCTTCGGTCATTAGTGTTTGATGCGTCAAATCTATTCATGAGATGGTGTCTAAATTCAAGTGGGATATACTTTATGTCGTACTTTGTCTTTCATGGATTTGTTTCAATTTTCTTCAGCTTCAACTTGAACTTGCATATGATCAATTGATGATCTGTTCCACAGTCAACCCCTGGTCTTGTTCTGACTGATGATATTGAATGTCTCCATCATCGCTTTCCGCAGATGTAGTCAGCTTGATTCCTGTGTATTCCATCCAGTGAGGTCCACATGCATGGTCACCATTTATGTTGTCCTAGAAAGGTATTTCCAATGAATAGATAGTTGGTCTTGCAAAATTCTATCATGTGATCTGCAGTGTCATTTCTGTTACCAAGGCCATGTTTTCCAACTACCAATCCTTCTTCTTTCTTTCCAACTGTCTTATTCCAATCCCCAGTAATTACCAACGCATCTTGATTGCATGTTTGATCAATTTCAGACTGTAGAATTGGTAAAAATCTTCAATTTCTTCATCTTTAGCATTAGTGGTTGGTGCAAAATTTGAGTAATAGTCATATTAATGGGTCTAACCTGTAGGTGTATGGATATTATACTATCACTGACAGCATTGTACTTCAGGATAGATCTTGAAATGCTTTTTTTGACGATGAATGCAATGCCTTTGCTCTTCAAGTTGTCATTCCCAGCATAATAGACCATATGATAGACCGATTTAAAATGGCTTATACCAGTCCATTTCAGCTCACTAATGCCTAGGATATTGATCTTTATGTGGTCCATTCCATTTTTGACAACTTTGACTTTTCCTAGATTCATACTTCATACATTCCAGATTCTAATTATTAATTGATGTTTGCAGCTGTTTATTCTCATTTTAAGTCATACCATGTCAACGAATGGAGGTCCTGAAAGCTTTACTCCATCCACATCATTAAGGTTGACTCTACTTTGAGGAGACAGCTCTTCCCCACTCATATTTTGAGTGCCTTCAATCCTGAGGGGCTCATCTTCTGACATTATATCAGACAGTGTTCTGCTGCTATTCATAAAGTTTTCCCTTGCCAATTTTCTTAAGAGGAGATTGCCAGGTCTTTCTTCCTAGTCTCTCTTAGTCTGGAAAGCTCCACTGAAACCTGTCCACCATGGGTGACCCTGCTGATATTTGGAAATACTGGTGGCATAGCTTCCAGTGTCACAGCAACATGGAAGCCACCACAGTAGGATAAACTGACAAACATCTGGTGTTACCTGTTAGTTTTTGGTTACTGACCTTATTTCTAATCTTCACAGCAACTCAGTAATTACCTGCTATTATCCTCTACTTTCCAGATGAGGAAATTGAGTCTCAGAGAAGTTAAGTAACTTGGCCAAGCTGGGAATTGAATCTAGGCCTGTCTTATAGGCCTGCCTGTGTTCTTTCCATTAGCACATTTTTTTTTCAAAGCACTTTCACAACTATTGTTTCATTTGCACCCCATAGCAACATTGTAAAGTTGGCAGAGATGGTTATTCTTCCTCCTGGACACCCCATTCACTGGTGTACCTTCTTTCCCAGCACCACTAATGATCTATAATCAACCCTTCAGCAATCTGCAACATTACGAAGACCATACTACCCTCATAGACTGATTAAGACTTGTAGAGGTAAGCCTAGCTATTAAAAAGATAAAATTTCCTTTAATATAATTTTAACAATGCAAACCCATTTTTTTTGCAAAATTGTTTTTTCCTCTTTTGCAAAGTTATTTATTTACTCCCGCATCACTGTTTAGCCAGAACAAAAAGAAGGAAATGGGAAGGAGGGAGAAAAGTCTTCCTGCCATCAAATTTTTGCTATGGAGAAGGAATACCTCCCTTCCCTACCCCACCCAATGACATAACCAGTCTAAGCACCTCTCTTGGCATCTAGAGAATTGGGCAGATACCTGCAAAACTCCACAAAATTCCAAAGAGGTGGATATGGTCCAAGGAGCTGTCTCTTCTTGGGGTGGCTTTCTTTTTTTAATTTTATTGTGTTTTAGGTGAAAATTTACAGGACAAATTAATTTCTCATTCAAAAATTTACACACAAATTATTTTGTTACATTGGTTGCAATCCCCACAATGTGTCTGTCAGCACTATCCCCCTTTCTCTTTACACCCTGGGTTCCCTATTTTCATTCGTCCAGGTTTTCTGTCCCTTCCTGCCTTCTTGTCTTTGCTATTGGGCAGCTGTTGCCCATTTGGTTTCATATGATTGGCTAAACTAAGAAGCACGTTCCTCAGCTGTGATATTGTTTGGATTATAGGCCTGTCTAATCTTTGGCCCTGGTGGCACAGTGGTTAAGTGTTCAGCTGCTAACCAAAAGTTTGGCAGTTCAAGTCCACCAGCTTCTCTTTGGAAACCCTATAGGGCAGTTCTACTCTGTCCTATAGGGTAGTCAGAATCGAGTTGAAGGCAGTGGGTTTTGGTGTGGGTGATCTTTGGCTGAAGGGTGGACTTCCAGACTGTCTCCAGTTCTGAGTTAGGAGGGTGTCCGGGGGCCATAGTCTCAGGGGTTCCTTCAGTCTCTGCAGACCAGTAACTCTGGTCTTTATTGTGAATTTGAATTTTGTTCTACATTTGTCCCTCACTCTTTCTGGATCCCTCTATTGTGATACCTGTCAGAGCAGTCAGTGGTGGTAGCCCAGCACCATCTAGTTCTTCTGGATTTGGGCTGGTTGAGGCTGTGGTTGATGTGGTCCAGTAGTTCTTTGGACTGATATTTTCCTCCTGTCTTTGGTTTTCTTCATTCTCCTTTACTACGGACATGATGGGACAGATAGATGTATTTTAGATGACTGCTCAAAAGCTTTTAAGATCCCAGATGCTACTCACCAAAGGAGGATGTAGAACATTTTCTTTATGTACTATGTTATGCCAATTGACCTAGATGTCCCCCAAGACCATGGTCCCCAGCCCTCAGCCCCAGTAACTTGGTCCCTCGAGGTGTTTGGATGTGTCTAGAAAGCTTCTATGTCATTGCCTTGGGCAAGTTGTGCTGACTTTCCCTATATTGTGTGTTGTCTTTCCCTTCACAAAAGATTACTCTTATCTACTGTCTAGTTAGTGATTTCCCCTCTCTGCCCTCCCCCTCCTTTGTAACCATGAAGGATTGTTTTTTTCCATGTGAAAACCTTTTCTGGGGTTTTTATAATAGTGTTCTCATGCAATATTTGTCCTTTTGCAATTGAATTACTTCACTCAGCATAATGCCCTCCAGATTCATACATGTTGTGAGATGTTTTGAGGATTTATTATTGTTCTTTATCATATTCCATTGTGTGTATGTACCATAATTTGTTTATCCACTCACCTATTGATGAGCACTCATGCTGTTTCCCTATTTTTGCTATTATGAGTAATGCTGCAATGAAAATTGGTGCGCATATGTGTATTCGTGTGACGGCTCTTATTTCTCTAGGATATATTCTTAGGAGTGGGATTGCTGGATCTTACATTATTTCTATTTCAAGCTTTTTAAGGAGGTACCATGTCACTTTCCATAGTGGTTGTACGATTTAACATGCTCACTAACAGTGCATGAGAATTCCAATCTTCCTGCAACCTCTCCAATATTTGTTATTTTCTGTTTTTTATATTGTACTTTAGATGAAGGGTTGCAGAACAAACTACCTTCTCATTAAACAATTAGTAAACATGTTGTTTTGTGACATTCACCAGCCCCAAGCCATGTCAATACTCTCCCTTCTTGACCTTGGGTTCACCATTACCAGCTTCCTGTCCCCTTCTGCCTTCTCCTCCTTACCCCTGGGTTAGTGTGCACCTTTAGTCTCATTTTGTTTTATGGGCCTGTCTAATCTTTGAATGAAGGGTGAACCTCAGGAGTGAGTTCACTACTGAGCTAAAAGGGTGTCTGGGGCCATACTCTCGGGGTTTTCCAGTATCTGTCAGAACAGAAATCCTGGTCTTTTTTTTTTTAATTTTTATTAGGCTTTAAGTGAAAATTTGCAAATCAAGTCAGTCTCTCATACAAAGATTTATATATATATATATTTTTTTGCTATATATTTCTAATTGCTCTCCCCCTAATGAGACAACCCGCTTCTTCCCTCCACTCTCTCTTTTTGTGTCCATTCTGCCAGCTTCTAACCCCTTCTGCCCTCTCATCTCCCCTCCAGGTAGGAGATGCCAACAGAGTCTCAAGTGTCTACTTGATCCAAGAAGCTCATTCTTCACCAGCATCTTTTTCTATCTCATAGTCCAGTCCAATCCATGTCTGAAGAGTTGACTTCAGGAATGGTTCCTGTCATGGGCTAACAGAAGGTCTGGGGGCCATCACCACCAGGGTTATTCTAGTCTTAGTCAGACCGTTAAGTCTGGTCTTTTTCTGAGAATTTGGGATCTGCACCCCACTGTTCTCCTGCTCCCTCAGGGATTCTCTGTTGTGTTCCCGGTCGTGGCAGTCATCAGTTGTAGCCAGGAACCATCTACTTCTTCTGGTCTCAGGCTGACATAATCTCTGGCTTATGTGGCCCCCTCTGTGTCTTCTGCTCGTAATTACCTTGTGTCCTTGGTGTTCTTCATTCTCCTTTGGTCCAGGTGGGTTGAGACCAATGGGTGCATCTTAGATGGCTGGTCGCTAGTGTTTAAGAACCCAGACGCAGCTCTCCAAAGTGGGATGCAGAATATTTTCTTAATAGATTTTATTACACCAATTGATTTAGATGCCCCTGAAACCGTGGTCCCCAAACCCCCACCCCTGCTACGCTGGCCTTTGAAGCATTCAGTTTATACAGGAAACATCTTTGCTTTTGGTTTAGTCCAGTTGTGCTGACCTATCCTGTATTGTGTGTGGTCTTTCACTTCGCCTAAAGTAGTTCTTATCGACTAACTAATTAGTGAATGCCCCTCTCCCTCCCTCTCTCCCCTCTCTCATAACCATCAAAGAATATTTTCTTCTCTGTTTAAACTATTTGTCTGGTTCTTATAATAGTGATCTTATGCAATATTTGTCCTTTTGCAACTAACTAATTTCACTGAGCATAATGCCTTCAAGATACCTCCAAGTTATGAAATGTTTCACAAATTCATCACTGTCCTTTATCGATGCATAGTATTCCATTGTGTGAATATACCATAATTTTTTTATCCATTCATTAATTGATGGGCACCTTGGTTGCTTCCACCTTTTTGCTATTGTAAACAGTGTTGCAATGAACATGGGTGTGCATATATCTGTTTGTGTAAAGGCTCTTATTTCTCTAGGATATATTCCATGGAGTGGGATTGCTGGATCGTATGGTAGTTCTATTTCTAGCTTTTTAAGGAAGTGCCAAATCGATTTCCAAAGTGGTTGTACCATTTGACATTCTCACCAGCAGTGTATTAGAGTTCCAGTTTCTCCAAAACCTCTCTAAAATTTATTATTTCATGTATTTTGGACTAGTGTAAACCTTGTCGACGTAAGATGGAATCTCATTGTAGTTTTGATTTGCATTTCTCTAATGGCTAATAATTGTGAGCATTTCCTCATGCATCTGTTAGATACCTGAATGTCATCTTTGGTGATCTGCCTGTTTATATTCTTGGCCCATTTTTAAATTTGGTTATTTGTCTTTTTGTTGTTGAATTTTTGCACTATCCTGTAGATTTTAGAGATAGGGTGCTGATCTGAAATGTCATAGCTAAAAATTTTTCCCCAGTCCATAGGTCATCTTTTTACACTTTTGGTGAAGCCTTTGGATGAGCACAGGTGTTTGATTTTTAGCAGCTCCCAGTTATCTAGTTTTACATCTGCATTTTTAGTAAACTTTTGGATACTGTTTATGCCATGTATTAGTGCTTCTAACATTGTCCGTATTTTTTCTTCCATGATCTTTATTGCTTTAAATTTTATATTTAGGTCTTTGATCCATTTTGAGTTCGATTTTGTACATGGTGTGAGGTATGGGTCTTGTTTCATTTTTTTGCAGACAGATATCCAGTTATGCCAGCAGTGTTTGTAAAAGGACTGTCTTTTCCACATTTAACTGATTTGGGGGCTTTTTCAAATATCAACTGCTCATATGTGGGTGGATTTATGTCTGCATTCTCAATTCTGTTCCATTGGTCTATGTATCTGTTGTTGTACCAGTACCAGGCTGTTTTGACTACTTTGGCGGTATGATAGGTACTAAAATCAGGTAGAGTGAGGCCTCCCACTTTGTTCCTCTTTTTCAGTAATGCTTTACTTCTCTGGGGCCTCTTTCCCTTCTATATGAAGTTGCAATTTGTTTCTCCATCTCATTAAAAAATGTTGTTGGAATTTGGATTGGAATTCCATGAAATCTATAGATTGCTTTTGGTAGAATAGACATTTTTACAATGTTAACTGTTCCTGTACATAAGCAAGGAATGTTTTTCCATTTTTGTAGGTCTCTTTTGGTTTCTTGCAGAAGCGTTTTGTAGTTTTCTTTTATAAGTCTTTTACATCTCTGGTAAGATTTATTCCTAAGTATTTTATCTTCTTGGGGGCTACTGTAAATGGTATTGATTTCATGATTTCCTCCTCTATGTTCTTTTCATTTGTGTAGAGGAATCCAATTGATTATTGTATGTTTATCCTATCCCCGATACTCTGCTGAACTCTTCTATTAGTTTCAGTAGTTTTTTTGAGGATTCCTCAGGGTTTTCTGTGTATAAGATCATTTCATATGCAAATAGTGATACTTTAAATTCTTCCTTGCCAATCTGGATGCCTTTTATTTCTTTATCTAGCCTAATTGCTTTGGCTAGGACCTCTAGCATAATGTTGAATAAGAGTGGTGATAAGCAGCATCCTTGTCTGGTTCCCGATCTCAAGGGGAATCCTTTCAGGTTCTCTCCATTTAGGATGCTGTTGGCTATTGGCTTTGTATAAATGCCCTTTACTATGCTGAGAGATTTTCCTTCCATTCCTATTTTGCTGAAGTTTTTATCATGAACGGATGTTGAACTTTGTCGAATGCCATTTCTGCATCAATTACAAAAAGCATGTGACTCTTGTCTTTCGTTTTATTTATATGATAAAAAAAAATGACATTAATTGTTTTTCTAATGTTGAACCATCCCTGCATACCTGGTATGAATCCCACTTGGTCATGGTGAATTATTTTTTTGATATGTTGTTGAACTCTATTGGCTAGAATTTTGTTGAGGATATTTGCATCTAAATTCATGAGAGATTTAGGTCTGTAATTTTCTTTTTTGTGGTGTCTTTACCTGGTTTTGGTATCAGGGATATGCTGGCTTTATAGAATGAGTTTAGAAGTATTTCATCATTTTCTATGCTCTGAAATACATTTAGTGGTAGTGGTGTTAACTTTTCTCTGAAAATTTGGTAGAACTTTGCAGCGAAGCCGTCTGGGCTGGGGCTTTTTTGTTGTTGTTGTTGTTGGGGGTTTTTGATTACCTTTATAATCTCTTCTTTTGTTATGGGTCTATTTAGTTGTTCTACCTCTGTTTCTGTTAGTTTAGGTAGGTAGCGTGTTTCTAGGAATTCATCCTTTTCTTCTTGGATTTCAAATTTGAGTGTAGTTTTTCATAGTAATCTAATATGATTCTTTTAATTTCAGTTGGGTATGCTGTAATATCACCCATTGCATTTCTTATTCAGGTTATTTGCTTCCTCTCCTGTATTTCTTTTGTCAGTTTGGTCAATGGTTTATGAATTTTGTTGATTTTTTCAAAAAACCAGCTTTTGGTCTTGTTAATTCTTTCAATTGTTTTTCTGTTTTCTATTTCATTTATTTCTGTTCTAATTTTTATTATTTGTTTTCTTCTGGTACCTGAGGGTTTCTTTCGTTGCCCTCTGTTTATTCACATTTTAGGGATAATTCTTTGATTTTGGCCCTTTGTTCTTTTTGGATGTGTGCATTTATTGATATAAATTGACCTCTGAGCACTGCTTTAGCTATGTCCCAAAGGTTCTGATAGGAAGTGTTTTCATTCTCACTGGATTCTCTGAATTTCTTTATTCCATCCTTAATGTCTTCTATAATCCAGTCTTTTTTGAGCAGGGTATTGTTCAGTTCCCAAGTGTTTGCTTTCTTTTCCCTGCTTTTTCCATTGTTGATTTCTACTTTTACGACATTATGGTCAGAGAAAATGCTTCATAGTATTTTGATGTTTTGGATTCTGCTAAGGCTTCCTTTATGACCTAATATGTGGTCTATTCTAGAGAATGTTCCATGTGCACTAGAAAAAAAAAGTATATTTAGTTGCTGTTGGGTGGAGTGTTCTGTATCTGTCTATAAGGTCAGGTTGGTTGATTGTGGCATTTAGATATTCCATGTCTTTATTGAGCTTCTTTCTGGATGTCCTGTCCTTCACTAAAAGTGGTGTGTTGAAGTCTCCTACTATTATTGTGGAATTGTCTATCTCACTTTTCAATGCTGAGTTTGTTTTATGTATCTTGCAGCCCTGTCATTGGGTGCATAAATATTTAATATGGTTATATCCTCCTGGTATATTATTGCTTTAATCATTATATAGTGTCCTTCCTTATCCTTTATGTTGGATTTAACTTTAAAGTCTATTTTGTCAAAAATTAGTATTGCTATTCCTGCTGTTTTTTCATTCTTGTTTGCTTGATATATTTTTTTCCACCCTTTTAGTTGTAGTTTGTTTGTGTCTCTTAGTTTAAGATGTGTCTCTTGTAGGCAGCATATAGACAGATTGTGTTTTTTAATCCATTCTGTGACTCTCTGTCTCTTTATTGGTGCATTTAGGCCATTTACATTCAGCGTAATTATGGATAGGTATGAATTTAGTGCTACCATTTTGATGTCTTTTTGTGTATTCTTGACAGTTTCTTTTTCCCACTTAATTTTTTCTGCTGAGTAGTTTATCTTTATATATTGTCTTTTCCTCATATTCGTTGTTGTTGATTTTGTTTCTGGTGAGTCTCTATTTTTTTCTTGTATTTTATTTTGATGTGTAGGATAGTCTGTTTCCTTTGTGGTTACTTTATTATTTACCCCATTTGTCTAAATTTAAACCTAACTTCTATTCCTTTGTATCGCGTTTTCTTCCTCTGCATATGAAAGATCTATGACTACATTTCTTAGTCCCTATGTGTAGTACCACTACTATTTCTTGTTTTAATGTTGTCTTCTTTTACATAATAACATCGCTGTTTCCCTGTTTTGAGCAATTTTTTTTTCTTGATTTATTTTTGTGATTTCTCGTTGACATCTGATTGCTCTGCCCATTTTTCTAGTCTTGGGTTGATATCAGATATTATTGATTTTGTAATCAAAGAACTCCCTTTAGTATTTCTTGTAGTCTTGATTTGGTTTTTACTAATTCCCTAAACTTCTCTTTATCTGGAAATA
Organism: Elephas maximus indicus; assembly: GCF_024166365.1. NCBI lineage: Eukaryota > Metazoa > Chordata > Mammalia > Proboscidea > Elephantidae > Elephas > Elephas maximus. The sequence goes on from NC_064846.1 coordinate 89,068,463, forward strand.
TCCTTATTTCACCTTCATATTTGAGAGACAGTTTTGCTGGATATAAGATTCTTGGCTTGCAATTTTTTTCCTTCAATTCCTTATATAAGTCATCCCATTTCCTTCTTTCCTGCATGGTTTCTGCCAAGTAGTCCGAGCTTATCCTTATTGACTCTCCTTTGTAGGTGACTTTTCATTTATCCCTAGCTGCTCTTAAAAATTCTCTTTTTATCTTTGGTTTTGGTAAATTTGATTATGATATGTCTTGGTAACTTTCTTTTAAAATCTTCCTTATGTGGAGTTTGATGAGCACCTGGGGTAGATATCTTATCATCTTTCATGATATCAGGGAAGTTTTCTGCCAACAAATCTACAACAATTCTCTCTGTATTTTCTGTTATCCCTCCCTGTTCTGGAACTCTAATCACTCGTAGATTATTTCATTGATAGAGTCGCACCTGATTATTAGGATTTCTTCATTTTTTAAAATTCCTTTATCTGATTTTTCTTCAAATCTCTTGGTGACAAGTGATTTACTTTCAAGTTCACAAATCCTGCCTTCCACTTGCTCAATTCTCCTCCCCTGACTTTCTTTTGAGTTGTCTAATTCTGTAATTTTATTGTTAATCTGAAGTTCTGATTGCTGTCTGTCTATGGATTTTTCCAGTTTATTACATTTTTCATTATGTTCCTAAATAACCTTTTTATTTTCTTCAACTGCTTTGCCTGTGTGTTCTTTGGCTTGTTCTGCGTATTGCCTGATTTCCTTCCTGATATCTTGAAGGGTTCTGTATATTAAACTTTTGTGTTCTGCCTCCGGCAATTCCAGGATAGCACTTTCATCTAAGGGATCCCTTGATTCTTTGTTTTGAGAGCTTGTTGAGGTTATCATGCTCTGTTTCTTTAGGTGGCTTGATATCGACTCTTGTTTCTGAGCCATCTATAAGTTATTGTATTAGTTTATTTTATGTTTGCTTACTGTGTCATAACTTCTTGTTTTGTTTTGTTTTGATATGTCCAAATGGGTTGCTTGAGTGAGCTAGCTTGATTATTTTTGCCTTTGGAGCTCTTATGTCCTGTCACCAGATGGCTAGAGCTACTATCAGGTATATCAGTCTAGGTGTCCATTCACTTTTGTTGTATGAATTCAGCTCAGGTGTCCAGGTAGCTGATTATCAAGTCTGAGGTACAGGCTCTGTCCTACAGTCTTAGAGGGGCAGGGGTGATTGGCGTAGGTACCTGTATCTCGTTGCAGCAGGGGGTCACATTCGGAACAAGGCAGGGGGCTGACAACCATCCCCCAAAGTGTCTGTGAGGAAAGTGCATCCCTGTTCCCTAGAGCTCACAGGTGGGTGGTTTCTGCAGATGGACCATGGGCACCCAAAGTTTTTGGTTGTAAGGACTGGGAGGTACCAGTTATCCTTGGACCCCTGTCATGGGTGGCTGGGTAACCCGAGTGGAGCCACCAGTCCTTTGGCTCCTGATGTGGGTAGGTGAAGGCCCTGTTTAATAGGCAAAGCAGTGTAAAACATCAAAGAACCACCTTTCCACCGCACGGGTGAAACAGTTGTAGTCTGCCAACAAGGGCCTATTCTCTTTAAATAGGCCCACACAGGTTCATGCAGAGGCAGAAAGTACTCAAATTCCAAGGACAATTTATGCCTGGACAGGAGCCGCTTCTGTCCTGAGCTCCCCCAGTTAGTGGAGATGGCAAACTATCTTTTCCACCAATTGTGGATTTATTACTTCTCCAGGTTTGGAGGATGGCTCTAGGCACTGAACAGGACCTATCTCAGGCCCAGGGAAATCAACAGCTGCTGAAGCCAGCTTGGGGGTGGGGAAAAGTGGTAAAATATACCCAAGTACTTAGCTTTTGCTGAGAGTGCCATTCTTCTCTGGTTCCTTAGATGTGATTAGGCTTTGTGGCTGGCTTCTCCCTGCAGAAACTGCGGTGGAATGCTACTATTGGCCTGCCTGCAGCGCCCCCTGGGTATGTTGCCTGAGGGATCCCGGTGATTCAGGTCCGGTAACTCCTCTTCGCTTCTGAACAGTCTCTTCCTCACCCTGCCCCTCAGTTCATTTTCTAACCTTGTCTTTGTTGTTCAGGGCTCCTAGCTTGTCATAAATATACTTGTTTCACTTGTTTTTTTTGGGTGTTTGTTGTAAGAGGGCTCGCTGGAAGCACCCGTGTATCCTGCCATCTTGGTCCCGCCTCCCCTGGTCTTTTTTTGTGAGTTGGAGTTTTGTTCTATATTTTTATCCAGCTGTGTCCAGGGCCCTCTATTGTGATCCTTGTCAGAGCAGTCAGTATTGGTAGCTGGGCACCATCTAGTTGTGCTGGACTCAGTCTGGTGAAGGCTGAGGTACTTGTTCATTAGTCCTTTGGACTAATCTTTCCCTTGTATCTTTAAATTTCAGCATTCTCCCTTTCTCTCGAAGAGGTGAGACCGGTGGAGTATATTAGATGGCTGCTCACAAGCTTTTAAGATCCCAGGCTCCGCTCACCAAAGTAGAATGTAGAACATTTCTTTATAAATTATGTTATGTCTATTGAGCTAGACATCCCCTGAGATCACAGTCCCCAGTCCAGTAATTTTTGATTCATGCCTGTAATATTGGGGTGAGGTGGTATCTCATTGTAGTTTTGATTTGCATTTCTCTAATGGCTAATGATTGCAGGCATTTCCTCACGTGTCTGCTAGCTTCCTGAATGTCTTCTTTGGTGAAGCATCTGTTCATAGGCTTTGCCCATTTTTAATTGGATTATTTGTCTTTTTGTTATTGAGGTGTTGAAATATTTTGTAAATTTTAGAGCTTAGACCTTCGTTGCATATGTCATAGCCAATGTTTTTTTTTTTTTTTTTGTCTTTTTTTTTCTCCCAGTGTGTAGTTTCCCTTTTTACTCTTTTGGTGAAGTCTTTTGATGAGCACAAGTGTTTAATTTTTAGGCGTTCCCAGTTATCTAGTTTATCTTCTGGTGTTTGTTCTTTGCTAGTTATGGTTTGTGTTAAATTTATGCCATGTATTAGGGACCTGGAAACACTGGTGGCATAGAGGTCTAGTGCTACGGCTGCTAACAAAAGGGACAGCAGTTCGAATCTGCCAGGCACTCCTTGGAAACTCTATAGGGCAGTTCTACTCTGTCCTATAGGGTTGCTATGAGTTGAAATTGACTCAATGGCACTGGGTTTTTTTTTTTTTTTTTTTAATTAGGGCCCTAGTGTTGTTCGTATTCTTTCTTCCATGATCTTTATCATTTTAGATTTTATATTTAGCTCTTTGATAGATTTTGAGTTGATTTTTGTGTATTGTGTAAAATGTGGGTCCTGTTTCATTTTTTTACAGATGGACCACCAGTTTTACCAGTACCATTTGTTAAAAAGACTGTGTTATCCCCATTTAATGGACTTTGGTCCTTTGTCAAAGATCAGCTCACCATAAGTGGACAAATTTACTCAGAGTTCTGAATTCTGTTCCATTGGTCTATGTGTCTGTTGTTGCACCAGTACCAGGCTGTTTCGACTATTGTGGCTGTGTAGTAGGTTCTGAGATCATGTAGTGCGAGGCCTCTTACTTCGTTCTTTTCCTTCAATAATGCTTTGTTTATCTGGGATTTCTTTCCTTTCCATATAAATTTGGTGATTGGTTTAAAGGATTCTGTTAGTATTTGGTTCGGGATTACACTATATCTGTAGAATGCTTTGTGTAGAGTTGAAACTTTCACAATGTTGGATCTTCCTATCCATGAGCATGTTGTATTTTTCCATTTATGTAGGTCTCTTTTGGTTTCTCCCAATAGTGTTTGGTAGTTTTCTCTTTATATGTCTTTCACGCCCCTGGTTAGATTTATTCCTAAGTATTTTATCCTTTTAGGGGCTTTTATAAATGTTATTGTTTTCCTGATTTCCTTTTTGAAGTTCTCTTTGTTAGTATATAGGAATCCAACTGATTTTTGTATATTGATCTCATATCCTGCTACTCTGCTGAATCTTTCTATTAGTTCCAGTAGTTTTCTTGTGGAAACTTTTGGATTCTCTATGTGTAGGATCATATCTTCTGCAAATAGGGATAGTTTTACTTCTTCCTTTCCAATCTGGATGCCCTTTATTTCTTTTTCTTGCCTTATTGCTCTAGCTAAGACTGCCAACACAATGTTAAATAGAAGTGCTAATAAAGGGCGTCTTTACTTGTTCTGGTTCTCAGGTGGAATGCTTTCAGCCTCTCTCCGTTGAGAACAATGTTGGCTGTTGGTTTCGTATAGATTATGTTGAGGAGTTTTATTCCTATTTTATTGTGAGATTTTATCAGGAATGGGTGTTGGACTTTATCAAAAGCCATTTCTGGGTTGATTGAGATGATCACGTGATTCTTTTCTTCTATTTATGTGGTGTATTACATTGACTGATTTTCTAATGCTGAACCATCATTGCATACTTGGTATGAATCCCACTTCATCATTGTGTATTATTTTTTTGATATGATGATGAATTCTATTGGCTAGAATTTTGTGGAGAATTTTTGCATTGATATTCATGAGAGATATTAGTCTGTAATTTTCTTTTTTGTGGTGCCTTTGCCTGGCTTTGTTATCTGGATTATGCTGGCTTCATAGAATGAATTTGGGAGTAGTCCTTGCTTTTCCATGCTCTGAAATAGTTTGAATAATATTGATGTGATCTTTTCTTTAAATACTTGATAGAATTATCTAGTGAAGCCGTCCAGGTCAGGGCTTTTTTTGAGGGGGAAGTTTTTGTTTTTTATTACCTCTTCAATCTCTTCTCTTGTTATGGGTCTGTTCAGATATTCTATCTCAGTTTGTGTTAGTTTAGGTAGGAAGTGTTTCTAGAAATTTGTCCTTCTTTTCTCAAATTTGTTGAAGTACAATTTTTTCATTGTAATCTGTTATGATCCTTTTTATTTCAGTTAGGTTGGTTGTAATGTCCCCCATCTCATTCCTTATTTGGGCTATTTGCTTCCTCTCCTCTTTTTCTTTCGTTAGTTCAGCCGATGGTTTGTCAATTTTGTTGGTGTTTTCAAAGAACCAACTTTTGGTCTTGTTGATTCTTCCTAATATTCTTCTGTTCTCTATTTCATTTATTTCTGGACTAATCCTTACTATTTCCTTTCTTCTGTTTCCTGTGGGTTTCTTTTTCTGTTCTCTTTGTATTTGTTCAAGTTGTAGGGTTAACATTTTGATTTTGGCCTGTTCTTTTTTTTGATGGGTGCATTTTTCACTGTAAATTGACCTCTGACACAGCCTTTGCTGTGTCTCAAAGGTTTTGGCATTATGTGATTTCATTCTCATTTGATTGTAGGATTTTTTTTTCTCCTTGATTTCTTCTATTGCCCAGTCATTTTTAAGCATGATATAATTCAGTTTCCATGTAACTGATTTTTTTTTTCCTTGATCTTCCTGTTATTGATTTCTACTTTTATAGCACTGTGGTCAGAGGGGATGCTTTGTATTATTTCAATATTTTGGATTTTATTGAGTGTTGCTTTGTAGTCTATTCTGGAGAATGTTCTATGTATGTTGAAAAAGAATGTGTACTTTGCTGCTCTTGGTGGAGTGTTGTATATATGTCTATGATGTCAAGTTGGTTGATCTTATCTTTTTTGATTTTCTTCTCTAATTGTTCTGTCCTTCACCAATATTGGTTTGTTGAAGTCTCTTACTATTATTTTGGAACTGCCTATTCCTCTTTATAATGCTGTTAGAGTTTGTTTTGTGTATTTTGGAGCCTGTTGCTGAGTGTGTAGACATTTATTAAGGTTATCTCTTCTTGGCGGATTGCCTCTTTAATCATTACATAATGTACTTCCTTGTCTTTTATGGTCAATTTTGCCTTAAAGTCTATTTTACCTGAGATTAGTGTTGTCACTCCCAACCCTTTTTGGTTGCTTTTTGCTTTATATATTTTTTCTATCTTTTGATTTTCAATATACTTATGTCTTTGTTTCTAAGGTATGTAGACTGCATATTTATCATATTGATGGCTCTTTTTTTTAATCCATTCTGCCACTCTCTCTTTATGGGTTCATTTAAGCCATTTATGTTCCTTTTGATTATTGATAGTTATGAGTTTATTGCTGTCATAATGTTGGGCTTTTTTTTTTTGAGGTGCTGGCATTTTCTTTGTTCTTTCTTGTGTCCTTTTGTTTGTAGTTTTTCTTTTCTTTCACTATTATAGATTTTGGGTTTACTGAGTCTTTATGTTTTTCTTCTTTTCTATTCTGGTGAGTAGATTTGTTAACTTTTTTGTGGTTACCTTGAAATTTACAGTTATTTTCCTTAGTTTGAACCAGTCTTTTATTACTTGATATCTCCTTCAACTTCCTCTCCATTTGAAAGTTCTGTATCTACACCATTTGTTCCTTTTATTGTTTTGATGTTGTTGTCATTTACAGATTGACATCTCTTTTTCCCTGTTTCATGTCTTTTATCTTTATTACTATTATTATTATTGAGAGTTCTTTATGTAGGCTGGTCTCTGGCTGATGCTGCCCTGTGTCCTCTACTTGAGTTGTTGTCTGTTGTTGTTGGTTCTGTAACCAAAGGACTCCTGTTAATATTTCTTTTTTTATTTGTTTTTATGAATTCCCTTAATTTCTGTTTATCTGGAAATATCTTGCCTTTGTATTTGAGAGAGAGTTTTGCAGATATATTATTCTTCTTTGGCAGTTTTTTTTTCTTTCAAGGTTTTATATATGCCATCCCATTGCCTTCTTGCCTGCATAGTTTCTACCAAGTAATCAGAGTTTAGTCTTATTGTTTCCCCTTTTTAAGCAACTTTTTGTTTTTCTTGAACTGTCCTTGGGATTCTTTCTCTTTGGTTTTGTCAAGTATGATTATGATATATATTGATGACTTTTTTGTATGAGGTTCGTTGAGCTTCTTGGATGGTCAGCTTTTTGTCTTCATGATTTTTGGGAAGTTTTCTGCCAGAAAGTATTCAATAATTCTTTCTGTGTTTTCCATATTCTCCCCTTGTTCTGGACCTCCGATCACACAAAAATTTTTGCTCTTGATTGTGTTTCACATAGTTCTTAGGTTTTCTTCATTCTTGTGTCCAATTTTTCCACAAACAAATTGTTGTTCATGGATTTTTCTTTAATCTTACTGATTCTTTCTTCCTTTGTTTCAAATTTTCTCCTAAATCATTCTATTGAGTTGTCCAGTTCTGAAACTTTGTTGTTTATCTTTTGGATTTCTAGTTGCTGGTTTTTGTATGATTTCTAATAGTTTACCTTTTTTTGTTGTTGTTGTCCCTGAATTATTTTCCTGATTTCTTCTACTGGTTTGTCTGTTTTTTTTTTTATTATTATTATTATTTTGGTTATGTTTTTGTCTGTGTCTTCCATGATTTTGTCTACTTTTTGTTGGTTTTGTCTGAGTTTTCCTTGATATCTTTCCTAATCTCTTGAAGAACCTTAAATATTAGTCTTTAGAGTTCCATACCAGGTAGTTCCACTGCCTTTTCTTCTACTGTAAGACATCCGATTATTTTGGTCACTTGCTGGAGCCATCTTGTCCTTTTTTTTTTTGGTATGTTTTGATATTGCCTGCTGCCTCCAAGACATTAAGGTATTATTTTCTTTATTGATTTTGTTCATTTGTTTCATCCTGCTTTTTAGTTTTGTTTTGATATATCCCCTTTTAGGCTGTAGTTGTGGTAAGCTCAGACCTTAGCTGTGGCAACTTGGTCACCATTTTTCACCACGGTTCAGTGAACTCAGATCACTGAAATAATTAAGCAAATCTGCAAACACAAGAGTCCATACTGGACCAGCCTATAAAGAACCAAATATAAGGCCACCTACATGACTTGATCTGAAGGATGCCAAGAGCATCTCCCCCAACATAAGGGTTTTGGATGGGTTGCAGTCTTTCAGAATACCTTGTGAAAAAGTCAACACCACAAGAAAGATCCATTTAAAGCCCTATGAGGTAGTATCTCAGTAGAAATTCCATTTCTCAAAGTGACAGTTGATCAAGAGGGAAGGCCTCCTTAGTATGCAACAAGGAATAAAATGAGGAGATGTTAAATGTCATAAAGGGAAATAAAAGGATGACAAATTTTGACTCCTTTGCAGTTGTTCTGGGGTAGGACTTCTCCTCATTTTATTGCCAGGTGCTCCAGATCCCAGCCATAGGAATAAGGAGAATTCTTGGTCAGCTTGCCAAGTTCTAAAAGAATTACAAACCTCTTGCCTTCCCAGTGCTACATGGCATTGATGGCATTGAAAAGTTTCAGTCTGTACTAAGTTCATTATGGGTTAAATTTAAGAAAGTACTGCAAGCTGTAATGAAACCGTAGGAATAACATGTTGAACAAAATTCACGCCAGGATGAGACTGCCCCCAAGGGGTAGCTGGGCATTGTGCCAGAGATCTATGGGGTAACCTGTCCTGTTGACTCTCTTCCAGGACAGGAAGAGGGAAATGCAGGAACTCAAGTTGCTTAAAGATGCTGCCCAGCAAACTCTGGAGAGAAAGACCCCAGCAGAGACCTAAAATATTTCAAATAGTACATTTGCTGACAAAATAAAATTATGATTCTCAGTGGAATGTACACAATGGAATTTCATCTCATTCAACCTTTCCCTTCTCTTTCTCCCTAAGCTAACAATCAACATATGTAACTTATCATAAGTGAACATTACCATTTCTTATTACTGTGAAGTCTTTTTATATATGTTTAGTGAATATATTTGTCTTCCTCTTCTCCCTAAAAAGTCATTTCCCCAGTTAACAAAACCTCATTCACTTAAAATGTTTTCATAACCATTCTAAAGGATTCATAATTCCATTGTGTTATAACTGTAAGAAGAAGGAATAAAGTGTAGAGGAAACATGACGAAAGTTTGGATGTGATTATTTTCCTGTACTACTTAACTAATTCAGGATATTAAACCACCTTAGGCATTTGACAAAAGTCAGTTACCTTATTTTTTTCATTCAGAGGAAAATAATTCTCTATGTTTAGTCATTTGGAAATTTGTATTTAAGGACTTTGATTTTGATCTTCAGTCTTTAGTAGGCAGAGTGCAGAGTGGAAGGTGAAGAAAGGGCTCTGTGTTTACACATTGAATAAATATGCATGTAGGCAAGGCACTGTTTGGTGCTTTAGTTCTTGGACTTTTTAAACATCTATTTTGGCTGCTCAACAATCCCCTTGTTAATCATCTCATCTTCCTGTTAGATGTCTCCAGCTCTTATTCTAGAGAGTTAGTTGGTAAACTAGACTATCCATATCTTAGCCAAGAAGAAAAGAAAAAAACAAAAACTTTTGAATGGTAAAAAAAAAAATCGATGTTGTAAAATCCATGCACTGTAGATTTATACTTTCTTCTTATGACAGCCCTTGCTCAGCCCCTACACAATTCTAACAAGTTTATCTATCTCTTTCCCAATTCACAGATGACTAAAAAGAATAAATTAAAATAGGGTTACTGCTGCCAGAGGTACTACCAGTACATCATCATCATCATCATTATTACTAGTATGTTGTTGTGCATCCTTGAGTCCATTTTGATTCACAGTGACCCTATAGGACATAATACAACTGCCCCATAAGCTGAAATCTTTAATGGAGCAAACTGCCAGGCTGGTGATTTCCAACCGTGAACCTTTTGGTTAGCAGCTGAGCTCTTAACTCTTGTGCCACCAAGGCTCATTAAAATAAAAGCCACTGGCCTGTACAGGGATTGAACCCATGACCTTGGCATTACTAACACCATGCTCTAACCAGCTAGTTGACCAACCAGCTGGCATTTACTAGTATAGTTATCCTTTATTATGTTCTTACTAGCTGCCAGGAATCATGTTCAGCCTTTTACATGCATTATTTCATCACATATTTGCAGCAATCTACTAATGTTAAGTACTATAAATAGCTCTGTATTACAGTTGCATAAACCAAAGTCTAGAGTCTAAATTTGAGAGAGATTAAGTATTTGCCAAAGGTCATGCTTAGTGTAGACAAGCATATAAGTAACAGTGTAAAGGGCTATGTCCCAACTTGATAGTAAGAATAGAAAAAATACAAAAGAAAATGCAAGAAGTCAGAACACAGAGGTATTTTGTTTGGTGACACACCACTTTATACTGCTCAGTAGCTTTCTGAAGGCAACACTGTGCTGCAACAGAGTAGACTAGCTAGTTTTTATAAGGATGGCCCCAAACCATTAAAATAGACTGCATTATGTTCAAAATCACCTACTTAAGAATGATGAAAGACGTGTAACACATGCTATAAATATTTCTGTGAAATTTTTATAATTTGGTAAGGTGAACATCAACTGTGCATTTTGGCTTCTAAAAGGGAAATCCTGAGTTTTCTGAAAAATGCACATAAATAGGACACAATCCTCTGATGATGGTGATATTTTTATGTGTGGTCTGTTTCTAAAGAATAACATATTAAAATGTGAGGAGGGAATATAATTGGATTTGCAGAAGATTTTACTTTCTTTTTCAAAGACTCTGCAGTTGAGTTTGGCTAGTCCAGTCTGTCAATTTGCTGAATAATGCAGACTTGACCATTTTAAAAAGAGAATTGGGGCCATGACTGATTCAACGTATTATTTAAAGTAACCAAATGCAACCTACTCCCACTCCTTAATGGGGGGAAAATAATAGCCCACTTAGCCTTGCCCGAAATGTACACATGGCCCACGTCCAAGGTGTACTGTGATCTGGCATGAAAATAGGTGAGATCTTGAGTGCAGTCACTTCCCCAGAAGTCAGTCCTTAGTGGGGCACCTAGGAGCTGCCTTGGGTACCTGGGCAGATTAGGAAACCATGAGAATTCTTGGGTTGTTATGGCATACAGAAGGAACCCAAGGCCCTGCAAAAGTGTTGCAAGTAACCATCAACAAAGTTGGCCTTCCCCACAGTCTTACCCTGTTAGACCCTGCCTAGATCTATCCATGGTAAAGTTTTCAAGAAAACATTGCAGGGAGAGACCCTAGGGACTAAGTAGGTGGGTGGGAGAAGGGGCTGAGGCAGGGTACTCTCTAAGTGAGAATTAAAGAAATGCTTCATTGTGGATGGAGTGAGAAAGGTTAAATGAGACATACAAAATAAAGTCCCAAACCACTGTGGTCATTCATAAATGTTTGTAACTTTTCACAAGGGCAGTGGTATTACTCCCAATTTCCTGGCCAAATATTTATTAAAGTAACCAAGGACTGAGTACATGAGGCTACCTCACATCAGCACAGCATCCTACTTTCCTTGAGACTCTAAATTGTGAGGTACCATCAAAAAAAAAAAAAAAAGTGTCCACCCTTGAAATAGCTACGTTACAGAGTAGAGTTGGAACGTGTTCTGGGAGTGGGTGTGTTTGAGTTCAGTGTGTGCAGACAAGGCAAGCCTCCACAACCATTCACACACTTCCCTCCTCAGTGATGGTTGTACAGACAGCTAAGCTCCTGGACTACGGCTCTGAATGGTAACATATACTTATAAAAACTATTTTCTTAAATATTTTGAGGAATTTTATAAATAATATGCGTCTTCTGAGCATATATATGCATGCATGTGTGTATGTATAACTTTTGCTTGTTTTCTGTACACACACACACACGCCTGCAACATTTGTGTGTTTTCTCCCGAGGCTGATCTTATGCGTTTACTTACATGGTATAATTTCTGAGGTGTCAGAAAGGGTTCCCCTCCACCTCCTACCCCAATTACCAAAAAATATTCTTGGGTTGGCCCATTACAGGGCCTAAAATCCCCACGTTGCCCAAACATATGATTTAGTCATTGAAAACTGCTGTTAAATCCATTAACTTTTGGATGTTAAGCAGCCATTAGAAATTAAAGACTATGTAAAACAGAGGAGAATATGGAGAAATTGCTTCTGATATAATGTTAACGTTTGAAAGAATGCAAAACGACACACATAGTGTGGGTCAGGTGCTGTTCTTAAAATTCCACGGGACCAGAGCCAGCAAATATGTCCCAGCTCATGAACTTGAGCTCTTGATGAAAGAAACTCAGCACTGTCAGGCAAATTTAATTCTGATTTATTTTAAATGAGTACTTTCCACAGTTTCTGATCCTCAGCTCCCCACTCTCTTTACAGCGTTTCTGACACCTCCCTTTGCTGAGCTCTGGAGGCTCCCAGTGACCTCCTGATAATCAGCCTTGACAAAACCCAAGTCCCCACCCCTTGGAAAACTCACAGAGCCTGACATCTGCCTGTGAGCAACTTTTAGGAGAGACCTCACAAAAGCCCATGCAATCACTTTTGGCAGCAAACTGTCATACCAAGTCCATTTCCTCAAAAGATGGTGGAGGACTTAACAGCCTCCTATAATGCTCTAAAATTGGAGAATGAAATTCTGCAGGCCCATGTGCAATGGCTTATGGAAGAAAATGCTGCCCTCCAGTCACAAATCCCAGAGCTCCAGAAGCCCTGAGCAGCCAAAAAGGATGAACTACTCCAGAAGCCCTCAGAGGTCCAGAATCCCCAGCAACCTTCAGAACCCCTGGGTCCCCCAGCAGCCTAGAAACCCCAAGAGCCCCTAAAGGTCAAAAAGTCCCTGAAGCCCACAGAGTCCCAGGACTTTCCAGCAGCCTGGCAGCACCCAGCAGCCCAGAAGCCCCAGAAGACTCCAATGGCCCAGGAGACTCAGAAACCCCTGGATGCCCCAGCAGTCCAGGATCCCCAGGAGCTTCCAATGGCCCATGAGCTCCCAGCAGCTTGGGAGCTCCATGAGCCCCCAGAGACCAAGAAGCTCCACAAGCCCTCCAATGGCCCAAGAGTCCCACAAGCCCCTAGCAACCAAGGAGGCTCAAGAACCCCCAGAAACCTAAGATGCACCAGCAGTCCGTGAGCCCCAGAATTCAGAATCTCAGGATCCCCCAAATGCCCAGGAGTCCCAGGAGGCACTGGCATACCAGGAGACCTTGGCACACCTGGAGCCCCTTGAGCTACCAGGTCCCCAGAAGCCCCTGGATCCCTCAGTTGCTCAAAAGTCCCTAGAGATCTCTGCACTCCAGGATCCCCTGGACAGCCTAATAGCTGTGAAGATATCAGTAGCTCCAGAGTTCCCACAGGGTCCCAGTGGGCTAAAGACTGCAGCTTTTCCCCTAGAATACCCTTTCGTCTTCAGTGTACATGTCCAGAAGCTTTCTGAGTTCCTGGTTCAACTGACCAATTACATGAGAGTCAGAGGACACCTGTATCCCACCAAAAGCAGCCTTGGTGAGTTTCGTCGGCAAGCACTTCCCGGGTGAGGCAGGAAGTTGGTTCCAGCCCTTAATATGTATCCAAAGCTCCTTGCTGGAGCAATTTGAAAGTTTCATACCAGTGCTCCAGGATACTTTCAACAATCCAGAAAACATACAAGATGCCAGCCACTGCATCCCTCAGCTCTGCCAAGGGGAGCACCCTGTTCACCAGTACACAACCCACTTCCATCTCATTGCTCAAGAACTAAACAGGGATGAAAGTACTCTCTGTATTCAATTTCAGGAAGGGCTTTCCAGTTCTATCCTATATGAACTGTCTCACACAAGCCCAGCCACCAACTTATTTGATCTGATCACCCAATGCATCAGCCTGGAAGACAACCTAAGTGGTAAGCCTGATCCCAGTCCATCTGGAGCAAGCCCTTCTGAAGAGATAGTCCTGAGAGCCCACCAGTTGAAAACCAGCCTGTGCAGAGTACAAGCCACCACCCACCGCTCAGTGAAGCTGAACAGGCCTGCCGCTTTGAAGGCCACTAGTGCCTCTACTGTGGTTATCCTGGTCATTTTCCCAGAGATTGCCCTATTAAACCTCATCGCATCCAACAAGTGGGAAACATTGAGGCTCGGTGGTAAGGGGGACCCCGGCCAGGCCAATCTACAAATATGCGTACCCCTCTCTTCCAGTATCCATCTCCCATACCCTATGGCTAACTGTTGAAATTTGATTGGGAAGGCGATAATTCTTTGAGCAAGCGATGGTGTATTCAGGCTCTACAGAAACAGTATCGACCATTCTGTGGCTCTTCGAGAGAAGCTGCACATCCCTAATAACGTAGTCCCTCTGATGCTCGAAACCTTTGATGGCCGTCCACTGATCGATGGACCCATAACAAAAGAAACACCACCTGTTAAAGTTAGAATTGGAAACCATATTGAAGAGCTCCAGTTTCACATAATTCATGCTCCAAGGTACCCTCTGATTCTTGGAATCCACTGGCTAAAGACACATGACCCAAACATAGAGTGGATTACTAGCACTGTGTCCTTTCCATCCCGTTATTACCGCTACAATTGCTTCAGACACAGATGGAATAGAAGACGTCGTGATGAAATAATTGCTGGGTAGATCCTGCATCCTAGTGACATCCTACTCAGAATCTTCTTTGGCCCTTCCCACTGAATTAAGGAAGTTGACACGTTGTAGGGAAAAGGGCACAAGCTTTGGCCAAATAGCCCTCTACTACTTAGTAGCTATGTGGCATCCCTTCTTCTATTACCTCAGCTGTCAACTACATTTGCTCTTCCCCTAATCTTTCACTGAACCTCTGGCTATCTGTACAATGGCCCTACCTCTTGAATCATGGACTGAACCTGATGACTTTGAGCTGCTTTTTCTCACCAATCCTGCATGCCCCCCTCTCTGAACCCTTCATTATGTGGGGATATTTTAATTATAATCTATACTAACAATATGCATAAGAATAGATATTAGAAACTAACACTGAAAAAGTGTAGTTGTTAGACTAATCTGATTTTTTTCTTATCAACAATTCCTTTATCACAATTGCAACATCTTTTCAATAACAAAAATAAATTTATAAGTGATTTTTTAAAATAAATATTGACAATTTTTACTTGTGTTTGAATTATTTCTTGGCTTAGCTGAGAGAAGAGACTAGGGGACATGCAAATTGAGAGGGAGGTAAGAAGCAAGGGAATGGAAAAGGCTCAGAGTTTGAGTGGAGCTCTAAGCATTCCAAAGGTAGTGACAGACTAAGGAAGCGTAGTGACAAGGACTAGGGAAGGTGGGGGAGGGAGATTGGGAGAGCTATGAAGGGATTAGTGGGAAAGTAGAGAAAAGGTTGAGAAGAAAGTTTGGGGGAGGTTGGGAGGAGGTTGGAGAAGGTTCAGGGAGAAGGCTGAGGATTGCTGAGGATGGAGGTAAGGGTCAAGGGAACTTCCTACAAAAACAAAGAGAGTGCTGACCGAAACACCAAACAGCTTTGAAGGCAAACTTCTCGGACTTCACAAGTTAACCAAACAAACAAGAGCACTACAGCAGGTAATGAGACACCTCAGTGACACAGCCCTCCCAGTAACATGACAAGGTCTTAGTCCCTGCGACAGAGAAATTTTCCCTAGAGCTAATGCCCATTAATCTGTTTCCGCAGTACGCGGGAGCAGGGTGCAGGAATCAGCTTTCAACACATACAGATCCTTATAGCCAATTAATGTAGTGGTTAAGAGCTAGGCTGCTAACCAAAAGGTCGGCAGTTCGAATCCACCAGGTGCTCCTTGGAAACTCTATGGGGCAGTTCTACTCTCTCCTATAGGGCTGCTATGAGTCAAAATCGACTCAACGGCAATGAGTTTGGTTTTCTTTTTTGGTTTGTACCTCTCCTACACATACAAGTTGCCCTGTCCTCTACACCCTGCCTGCATGACAGACGGGGAGAGCCATGTCAGAGAAAAGAACTTAGGTCCTTGTGAGCCTGAGAGAGATTAGTATCCTGACTTAAACCACACACACTTACACACACACATACACACACACATAAAAACTGCAGGGGTATAGGGATGGAGGAAGTGGGTAGCATCTCTAGCTAGATGCAAGAAAGGCTGGTCCAAGGCGACCCTAATGCTTTTCTTCTGTGTTTTCAATGTTCCCTTGGGATTCTCTCTCTTTGAGGCCAATTAAAGGGGATTCATCCTCTCACTTACACAAATGATCAAATAGATGATCATAAGCCTAGAATGATATAAGGGAAACTTACCATGAGTTGAATCCTTACTATGTTCCAGCTATAATACTAGGCATGTTACACATTACTTCTCAGAACAACCCGGTGAAGTAGGCATATTGCTCCTTTTTTATCAATGAGCAGATAGAGGCCCAGTGAAGCTAGTTCACTTGCCTAAAGTCACATAGCTAGTAAGTAATAGAGGCCTGTTCAGCCAAAGCTTGTGACCTTTTCCCTACAACATATCAACTTCCCTAATTCAGTGGGGAGGGCCAAACAAGATTCTGACAGCATGGAGCTAAGTGAGATAACCCTATAAAAGAGGGAAAAACTCAGAAGGAAGATCTCAGGAATCATTTGGGTAGTAGTTCTGTTTTTGTGGTTTCCCTTCTCTCACTCCCAGCCTCCTCAAACACCATTCATTCCCAAACGTCCCTGACTATCACTTGGAAGATTTCCTTTTGTAAGACCCCTTTCAGATTCCACTTTTTTTTTTTTTATTAGAGTTGGGGATCCATGGGCACTCAGTTATGGGCAGGACCTGTGCATTACCTAGCAGTGTAGGCACCGCCTTTCAGGTTGTCTACCTATCCACTTCCATGATCAGAACAAATCCTGTGAGCCTTAAATTCCACTTCTTCTAGCCTTCACTGGCCTCTCCTTCATTCCTGTACAGTCTAACATTTTTGACATTATACACCTCCTTGTGATGTGTGGAGACCTTCCCTTAGGTATATTCCTACATCAACCATCCCCTCCACACACACTTTGCCTCGTGCAGGGATAGAATCTTCAACATCTCTACCCTTGACAGTATAGCCTAGAATAGTACTTGGTGCATGAAAGGTTCTCCATAGCAACTAATTCAACAACATTACCCAGAGAGAGGGGTTTATTTGTATCTGATGGGCTCTTTTTGTTTTAACTCCTACTCAACCACTCATCTCAACTCCCAAGACCAAACACTATTTGTCGATAAGGAATTAGCATAGAGAAAAAAAAACCTTTAAACATCTACGAAGGGAAAAATACGTTTTATTTGTCAAACTACCCTGGAGCTTGGATGACCAATTATACTGGTTTCCCCAGGACTGAAGGTTTTTATGGAACACAGAACTTTCTGTGTTAACACTGGAATAGTTCTGGGCAAACTTAGATGGTTGGTCACTGTGATAATTAATGTTATGTGTCAACTCGGCTAGGCCACGATTCTCAGTATTATGTAACTATCCTCCATTTAGTGACCTGATGTAATTATCCTACATTTTGTGATATAACGTCATCACCTCCATGATGTGATCTGATGTGATCAGCCAATCAGTTGTAAGGGTAGTTTCCTCAGGATTGTAGCCTGTACCTAATATACGTATGGACGTTCTGGCAAAGCTTGCTTGTTTGCTCCGGATCCTGTTTCCAACTCATCATCATCTGACCTCCAGTTCTCGGGACTTGAGCAGCAGCCTGTTGCCTGATGTGCCAACTTCAGGATTCGCCAGCTCCTGCATCCCTGTGAACTGGCAGCCTGCCATCAGACCTGCCAATTCTGGGTTCATCAGCCCTTGCAGCCATGTGAGTCAGGAGTAGGTTACACCTGATCCATGGACTTTGGGACTTTCCAGCTTCCACAATAGCATGAGCCATTTCCTTGAGATAAATTTCTTTCTCTGTCTATCATCTATCTGTCTGTCTATCTATCTATACATGTATATATGTCTCTGTGTGTGTAGGTATGTATGTGTGTATATACATATGTATATATGTGTGTGTGTGTATATATATATATATATATATATATACACACACACACATATACGGAAACCCTGGTGGCATAGTGGTTAAGTGCTACAGCTGCTAACCAAGAGGTTGGCAGTTCAAATCCACCAGGTGATCCTTAGAAACTCTATGGGGCAGCTCTACTCTGTCCTATAGGGTCTCTATGAGTCGGAATCGACTCGACGGCAGTGAGTTTTGGTTTGGTATACATATATATATACACACGCACACACGTATATGTATATACACATATATATGCTTCACTGGTTTTGCTTCTCTAAGGAACTCAGCCTAAGATGGTCACCCCACCTGAAGCCTACATTTTTCTACCTGGCTACAGAGGTTTATTTAACTACAGTGCACTTTTCTATTTCGTGAACATGAACTTTTCCAAGCATCAGTTGCCTAATCATAGAATCACAGAATTTGTGCGTTGGAAAAGACTCAAGAAGTCTATTGTCTTTACTTTACACATGAGGGAGATGAGGAGGCTCACAGAAAGAAAAGTTACTTAGTATATGTCAGTCTTATCCCAATCCACTTGTTTCAAACTCAGTCCTCTCTTTTCACATGAGCCATTGTTCTAACACAGTTACTGTGAATAGTGCTTAAAGTATGACATAAGAGGTTTACAATGTAGTCGAAGAGAAAAAATTAGCAAGCATTAGGAAACTAGCATAAATAATCAAATGTTAAATTGTGTGGCGGAAACAAGCTACTGTGAACTTCCCTCCAAATGTACCAAACTGAAACATTGTACTAGCTGATAAGACTAACAATAATAAATAACATTTAATGCTCACCTGCTTTTTTGCTTTTTTTCAGGCACTGTGTTGGGCGATTCAGATCTTTTCAGTGGTCTGTAAGGTAGATATGAGTAGCCTCATTATGAAAATCAAAGAAGTGAAGCCCACTGAAGTGAAGTCACTTGCCAAAGTTCATGCTGCTAGGAAGTGGTGGATCTTGCAAACAAATTCTGATCTGTCTCACCCCAAAGCTCTGGCTCCATTCGGCTCTCAGATTGAAAGACCCTTACTCTTTATTAACTACCTTAATATTAGTGATTCACTAGACATGAGATCTATTGCCCTAGAAAATATATTAAATTGTTAATTATTCATTCATAATTCATTCAACAAGCATTTATTGAATGTCTACTTTGTGTCAGGTGTGGGCATGGGGGAATAGAAGGGAAAAGAGGAGGAAGAGAGGTGCAGAGATATCTGTCTAAGGTATAATTCATGGTTTCTGCTCTGACCACAGTCTAATGGGGGAACTTGTTGTGTAACACAGCACTGTAGTATACAGACCCAGACCCAGTGCCATCGAGTCGATTCCGCAAAGAGTATTAATTCTGTTGTGGGGTTTAGAAAAGTCTCCACTTCACTGAAGAAGTACATCTTGAGCTGGATCTTGAAGGAATCTCATTGGAAACAAGAAGGAGGGAAGGGCTTTCTAGGTTGAGTTAAAAAAAAATCAGTTGCCATCAAATTGATTCCAACTCATGGTGACCCCACGTGTGTCAGAATAGAACTACACTCCATATGATTTTCAATGGCTGATTTTTCTGAAATAGACCTCTAGGCCTTTCTTTCAAGGCAGCTCTGGTTGGACTCAAGAGTCCAGCTTTTTGGTTAGCAACTGAGCATGTTAACTGTTTAAGTGCACATGAAAAAGCAAGTTGGAGGTATAAAGCATGGTGTCTTCAGAAAATAAAGTTCTATGTCACTGGACAGTAAGGAGGAGGGAAAGATGTGTGTGTGGGGGGGGTGGGTGGGGGGGGAGTGCTGGTGAGGCAATGAAGCTCAACAATGTTGAGAATGTTATGTGTCAGATTAAATACACCATGTACCTGGTTACGGAGTTCAAACTTTATTCTGTTTGTAGAACTGGGCAATTTGGAGTGGGGATTTTGTTTCTATTTCTTTTCTCATGTGTGTGTGTGTTGGATTTGGGTGCGTTTTCATCCCCTAATTTAAAGTAATGCACACTTATTTAACAAATTCATGTGAGTCAGAAGTGTATCACATAAAGACTAAAAGGTTCCCCTTCTTCCCTATCTCACAAACTGGGAGGTTTTAAAGTAGGAGACAGATATGAATAGTTTATATATTAGAAATGTGATGCTATTTTTGTTGGGCACCATGGAGTTGGGCCTGATTCATAGCACCACCCAACGTACAACAGAACGAAACACTGCTCAGTCTTGCCCCATCCTCACAGTCATCGTTATGCTTGAGTCCGTTTTTGCAGCCACTGTGTCAATCTATCTCAAGGAGAGTCTTCTTCTTTTTCACTGACTCTCTACCAAGCATGATATCCTTCTCCAGGGACTGGTCCCTCTTGATAACATGTCCAAAATATGTGAGATGAAGTCTTGTCATCTCTGTTTCTAAGGAGCATTTTGGCTGCACCTCCTCCAAGATAGACTTATTTGTCCTTCCGGCAGTCCATGGTATGTTCAATATTCTTCATTAACACCATAATTCAAAGGCATCAATTCTTCAGTCTTCCTTATTCATTGTCTAGCTTTCGCATGCACATGAAAAAAAGAGGCAACTGAAAATACCATGGCTTGGGTCAGGCACACATTAGTCCTCAAAGTGATATCTTGTCCTCAAAGTGATATCTTTGTTTTTTAACACTTTAAAGAGGGCTTTTGCAGCAGGTTTGCCCAATGCAATGCATCTTTTGATTTCATGACTGCTACTTCCATGAAATTTGATAGAGATGTAGAAAATGACAAAACAGAAACTAACAAAGTACTCTCATTCCTCCTCTCCTTCTTAGTTTATGAAAATGAGTTCATATTGTCAAAAGCCAACAATAAAAAGTAAGTTAAGCTCAATTTTCCTCAAATATGTATTTTGGTATTTTATTGTGAACAAGGTAGAATGGTAGACATAAACATATATAGGACAGGACCCCTATAGTCAAGAATTTTACAACCTAATAATGCACAAGGGTTCATGAATGATTAAAGAAAAAGAAAACTACCTCTCCATTTAGGCCTCTTCAGTTTGAAATTTTAAAGAATCTCTAAACTGGGAGTTTTTTTTTAATCTATATATTATACAATATTTAGCACAGATGAAAAGAAAACAGTTCCCACTTCAGCTAATTTTCCTAAGTTTAAACTTGAACAGGAAACTGATCTTTATATATTTTGGTAGTTTTTCCTTTTTTAAATGAAACATTTCATATTTCATGCTATAAAGTATAGCTAGAGTAATAATGGTCACTGCATAGAGGGATTTATGTGCATTCCAGTTCTTAAAGTACCCGTTTATAAGAACGTTTATAAAACCAAGTTTTAAAAGGTTTTGTAGGAAAAGAGAATTTTTAATATTATTACTGCATTACATACTGACATCTAGCATTCTGCTATATAACAAATATCAAATGGCATAAGCAATATAGGGGTCAGAGCATAGCAGTCACAAGATTAAGATTCAACTCCTAGGTTTGACACTTACTGGCTGTATGACCTATTTCATCTATGAAATGAGGGTAATAGTACTTGCTTTATCTATCCAGCACATTATAGAAAACATGAAATGAGAAAACTCATGTTAAATGAGCATTATTGAAAGATGAAAAATGTCATATAAATAAAAGGTATTTTTGTAATATATTGTACTTGTAATAACTATCCCAAGAGCCTTCAAGATACTAGCATGCTTGATAAACTTCAATTCAATTTCATAGACTTTCATAAAGTACTTTCTATGTGTCAGGAACAGTGCTTTGTCAACAAAAGCAAGATAAAATTAGGTTTGATATAATTATTACATTGAGTAGTTTTAAAATTTACTATTATAATCATAGACCCTAAAAAGTAAAATACTTAGGAATAAATCTAACCAGGGATGTAAAAACTCTATACAAAGAAAACTACAAAACACTACTGCAAGAAACCAAAAGAGATCTACATAAATGGAAATGGAAAAAAATACCATGCTCGTGGATAGGTAGACTAAAAAAAAAAAAATTTTTTTTAAGCATTATGAAAATGGCAATTCTATCCAAAGTAATTTACAAATGCAATGCAATCCCAATCCAAATGCCAACAACATTCTTTAAAGAGATGGAAAAAGTAACCATTAACTTTATATGGAAAGGGAAGAGGCCCCAGATAAGTAAAGTGCTATTGAAGATGAAGAAGAAAGTAGGACTCGCACTACCTGACCTCAGAACCTACTATACAGCTACGGTAGCCAAAACAGCCTGGTACAGGTACAATGACAGACACATTGACCAATGGAACAGAATTGAGAACCCAGATGTAAATCCATCCACCTACAATCACCTGATCTTTGAAACAACCAAGCTTTCACATGCATGTGAGGCACTTGAAAAAACCATGGCTTGGACCAGGCGTGCCTTAGTCTTCAAAGTGAAATTCAGTCCTCAAAATGATATCTGAGGGGCAAGGCCAAGATGGCTGACTAGGTAGAAGCGTCCGCTTTTCCCTCTTGCAAAAAAGACTTGAAAAAACAAGTGAATCGATTACATACAGGACAATCTACGAACCCTGACCATCAAACACAAAACTAGTGACAGGGAACCGAAAAGCCGCCCACTGAGGCAGCGGCCACTTCTGGAGCCGGCATGCCACACCCCAGCCTTGAGCCCTTGGCATTCCCTAGAGCCAGAGTGGTGGGGCTGATCATGGCTTACTGAGACTGGGCAAGCACGGGATGCAGCCCTAACCCACGGAGTAACCTCGGCAGAGACCCAGCCAGTGCACACAGGCTGCACACTGATGTGGCTGACAGGTGAACGAGAAACCACGGGGAAGCAGAGACTGGTTTTGGAGCCTGGAGCCCAGCATCCCAGCCTGAAAACCTTGGTGGTGGGCTTTGGACTAAGTGCGGAGGGGCTGATTGTGGCTTCCTGAGATGGCACAAGCATGGGACGCAGCCCTAACCCTCTGGGGCAATCTCAGCGGAGATACAGCTGGTGCACACAGGAGACACACCCCTCTGGAATCTCAGAAAAAGCAGTCCTCACCAAACAAGATAAGTAACTTTGTCTATCTGGCCACACTACTCTCTCCTATCTATCTGATTCCTCCCCTCCCTGCCCCAGTTGGCTTCATTAATGTTGGAATACCCTGGCCCAGAAGCGAAGTGCACTGCGGGGACTTTTTTTCTTTTCTAATCCATTTTCCTGGCCTGAGAAAAGCAGCAACTGACAATCAACAGAAAAATCCTTCCCTGACTTCCCTAAACTGGAATAAAAATACAGAACCAGCTCCATCCAGGCATAAGAAACCCACGGTCTTTGCCTTTCATCCCTACAGGGAACTAGGTGGCTATTATAATACAAAGGCAATTCTGATAGAGATCTGGGTGTAACTGTATTAGCTGAGCAGTGGAAAGGCAAGTTTTGGAGGTCAGATACCTCTCTACCTATTAAACAGAGCCCTCACTGATCAGCAGCAGGGAACCTAGGGCTGAGGCTCCACCCACACCACCTAGCCACCTGCTAAAGGGGTCTGAGGAGAGCCCACCCACCAGAGTGCTTTTGAGAATAGAGACACTTCTACCTCACTGGCACTTGGGGGAAGGCTGTCAGCATCCTGCCCTCCTCAGAGTGTGGCCCCCTGCTGCTACTAGAAACTGGCACATACAACCATCACGACTACACCTCTAAGTTAATAAGTGAGAGCCTACACCACATACTAGGTGACCCACTATCAGGACACCCGAGCTGATTCTATTCAAGAATAGTGAATGGACTCATAGGCTCATATACCTGGTAACAGCTCAGACCAGCTGGTAACAGGACATAAGTGATTCAAAGGCTACAGCAATCAAGATAGCTCAACCTACTAGCCCATCTGGGTGTATTGAAACAAAACAAAACAATAAGACTCAGTGAGCAAATATAAAAGAAATCATTACAATATCTTATAGATAGCTCAGAGACAGAAGTGGATATCAACTCACATAAAGAAGCAGACCATGATTGCTTCTACAAATCCCAAAACAAAGAATCAAAATCATTCCCAGATGTAGATACATTCCTGGAATTGCCAGATGCAGAATACAAAAACTAATATACAGAATGCTTCAAGACATCAGAAATGAAATAAGGCAATCTACAGAAAACACCAAGGAACACACAGATAAAGCAGTTGAAGAAATTAAAAAGATTATTCAAGAACATAGTGAAAAATTTAATAAGATGCAAGAATCCATAAAGAGACAGCATTGAGAAATTCAAAAGAGTAACAATAAAATTATAGAATTAGCTCAACAAGAAGTCAGAGGAGCAGAATCGAGGAATTGGGATGCAGAGTTGGGGAGATGGAGGATAAGGCAATTGACACCAATATATTTGAAGAAAAATCAGGTAAAAGAATTAAAAAAAATGAAGAAACCCTAAGAATCCTGTGGGACTCAATCAAGAAGAATGATTTGCGTGTGATTGGAGTTCCAGAACAGGGAGGGATAACAGAAAATACAGAGAGAATAATTGAAGAACTCCTGACACAAAACTTCCCTGACATCATGAAAGACGAAAGGATATCTATTCAAGATGCTCATCAAACCCCATAGAAGATAGATCCCAAAAGAAAATCACCAAGACATATTATCATTAAACTTGCCAAAACCAAAGATAAAGATAAAATTTTAAAGGCAGCCAAGGATAAACGAAAAGTCACCTACAAAGGAGACTCAATAAGAAAAAGTTCAGACTACTCAGCAGAAACCATGCAGGCAAGAAGGCAATGGGATGACATATATAGAGCACTGAAGGTGAAAAACTGCCAGCCAAGAATCATATATCCAGCAAAACTCTCTCTCAAATATGAAGGTGAAATTAAGACATTTACAAATAAACACAAGCTTAGAGAATTTGCAGAAACCAAACCAAAACTACAAGAACTACTAAAGGAAATTTTTTAGTCAGAAAATCAATATCAGGTACCAAAACAAAACAAGGTCACAGAACAAAACATCCTGATACCAACTCAAATAGGGAAATCACAAAAACAAAATAAGATTAATTTTTTAAAAAATTGCTCAAATCAGGGAATCATTGATGTCATTATATAAAGATTACAATAATCAAAAAAGACTAAATACAGAAGGCAGAGATCTTCCATATGGAGAGGAAACCAAGGCAATACAGGGCGATACAAGCTAGGTTTCTACTTCGACAAATAGGGGTAAATATTAACGAAACCAAACAATTCCATACTTCAAAATAAAAACCAAGATAAACATAACAACTCAGCAAAAATTAATTCAACTACTACAAAAATGAGAAACACACAATCTACAAAGAAAAACTTCTCAGCAGAAAAAAGGAAGTGAAAAAATGAAATTGTCAACAACACACAAAAAAAGGCATCAAAATGACAGCACTGAACTCATTGTTGTTCTTAGGTGTCGTCGAGTCGGTTCCAACTCATAGCGACCCTATACACAACAGAACAAAACACTGCACGGTCCTGAGCCATCCTTACAATCATTATGCTTGAGCTCATTGTTGCAGCCACTGTGTCGTTCCACCTCGTTGAGGGTCTTCTGCTTTTCTGCTGACCCTGTACTCTGCCAAGCATGAGGTCCTTCTCAAGGGACTGATCCCTCCTGAAAACATGTCTAAAGTATGTAAGACACAGTCTCGCCACCTTGCTTCTAAGGAGCATTCTGGTTGTACTTCTAACACAGATTTGTTCGTTCTTTTGGCAGTCCATGGTATATTCAATATTCTTCGCCAACACCACAATTCAAAGGCGTCAATTCTTCTTCAGTCTTCCTTATTCATTGTCCAGCTTTCACATGCATATGATGCAATTGAAAACACCATGGCTTGGGTCAGGCGCACCTTGGTCTTCAAGGTGACATCTTTGCTTTTCAAAACTTTAAAGAGGTCCTTTGCAGCACATTTTCCCAATGCAATGCATCTTTTCGTTTCTTGACTGCTGCTTCCATGGCTATTGGTTGTGGATCCAAGTAAAATGAAATCCTTGACAACTTCAATCTTTTCTCCGTTTATCATGATGTTGCTCATTGGGCCAGTTGTGAGGATTTTTGTTTTCTTTATGTTGAGGTGCAATCCATACTGAAGGCTGTGGTCTTTGATCTTCATTAGTAAGTGCTTCAAATCCTCTTACTTTCAGCAAGCCAGGTCGTGTCATCTACATAATGCAGGTTGTTAATGAGTCTTCCTCCAATCCTGATGCCCCATTCCTCTTCTTATAGTCCAGCTTCTCATATTATTTGCTCAGCATACAGATTGAATAGGTATGGTGAAAGAATTCAACCCTGATGCACACCTTTCCTGACTAAACCAGTCAATATCCCCTTGTTTTGTACGAAAAACCACTTCTTGATCTACTTAAAAGGTTCCTCATGAGCACAATTAAGTGTTCTGGAATTCCCATTCTTCACGATGTTATCCATTGTATGTTATGATCCAACAGTCGAATGCCTTTGCATAGTCAATAAAACACAAGTAAACATCCTTCTGGTATTCTCTGCTTTCAGCCAGGATCCATCTGACATCAGCAATGATATCCCTGGTTCCATGTCCTCTTCGGAAACCAGCCTGAGTTTCTGGCACTTCCCTCTCGATACACTGCTGCAGCCGTTTTTGAATGATTTTCAGCAAAATTTTGCTTCTGTGTGATATTAATGATATTGTTCTATAATTCCCACATTTGGTTGGATCACCTTTCTTGGGAATAGGCATAAATATGGATCTCTTCCAGTCAGTTGGCCAGGAAGCTGTCTTCCATACTTTTGGCGTGGATGAGTGAGCACTTCCAGCACTGCATCTGTTTGTTGAAACTTCTCAGTTGATATTCCATCAGTTACTGGAGGCTTGTTTTTTTCCAATGCCTTCAGAGCAGCTTGGACTTCTTCCTTCAGTATCATCGGTTCCTGATCCTATGCCACCTCTTGAAATGGTTGAACGTTGACTAATTCTTTTTGATATAATGACTGTGTGTATTCCTTCCATCTTCTTTTGATGCTTCCTGCAACATTTAATATTTTCCCCATAGAATCCTTCACTATTGCAACTCGAGGCTTGAATTTTTTTTTCCAGTTCTTTCAGCTTGATAAACACCTATCGTGTTCTTCCCTTTTGGTTTTCCATCTCCAGCTCTTTGCACATGTCATTATAATACTTTACTTTGTCTTCTCGAGACGCCCTTTAAAATCTTCTGTTCAGTTCTTTTACTTCATCAATTCTTCCTTTTGTTTTAGCTGCTCAGTGTTTGAGAGCAAGTTTCAGAGTCTCCACTGGTATCCATCTTGGTCTTTTCTCTCTTTCCTGTCTTTTCAGTGACCTCTTGCTTTCTTCATGAATGATGTCCTTGATGTCATTCCACAACTCATCTGGTCTTCGGTCACTAGCATTCAATGCGTCAAATCTATTCTTCAGATGGTCTCTAAATTCGGGTGGGATATACTCAAGGTCATATTTTGGCTCTCGTGGACTTGCTCTGATTTTCTTCATTTTCAGCTTGAACTTGCATATGAGCAATTGATGGTCTGTTCCACAGTCGACCCCTGGCCTTGTTCTGACTGATGATATTGAGCTTTTCCATTGTCTCTTTCCACAGATGTAGTCAATTTGATTTCTGTGTATTCCATCTGGAGAGGTCCATGTGTATAGTCGCTGTTTATTTTGGTGAAAGAAGGTATTTGCAATGAAGAAGTCATTGGTCTTGCAAAATTCTGTCATTCGATCTCCGGCATTGTTTCTATCATGAGGCCATATTTTCCAACTATTGGTTTTCCTTCTTTGTTTCCGACTTTTGCATTCCAATCGCCAGTAATTATCAATGCATCTTGATTGCATGTTTGATCAATTTCAGACTGCAGCAGCTGATAAAAATCTTCTATTTCTTCATCTTTGGTTCTAGTGGTTGGTGCATATTTGAATAATAGTCATATTAACTGGTCTTCCTTGTAGGTGTATGGATATTATCCTATCACTGACAGCGTTGTACTTCAGGATAGATCTTGAAAAGTTCTTTTTGACGATGAATGCAACACCATTCCTCTTCAAATTGTCATTCCCAGCACAGTAGACTATATGATTGTCCAATTCAAAATGGCCAATACCAGTCCATTTCAGCTCACTGATGCCTAGGATATCGATGTTTATGCGTTCCATTTCATTTTTGACAATTTCCAATTTTCCTAGATTCATACTTGGTACATTCCAGGTTCCGATTATTAATGGATGTTTTCAGCTGTTTCTTCTCATTTTGAGTGGTACCACATCAGCATATGAAGGTTCTGAAAGCTTTACTGCATCCACATCATTAAGTCAACTCTACTTTGAGGAGGCAGCTTCCCCAGTCATGTTTTGAGTGCCTTCCAACCTGGGGGGCTCATCTTCCAGCACTATATCGGACAATGTTCTACTGCTATTCATAAGGTTTTCACTGGCTAATGCTTTTCAGAAGTAGACTGCCAGTTCCTTCTTCCTTGCTTGCTTGCTACAATTGAAAAGGACTTTATGCATTTGCTTATGAAGATCAAAGACCACAGCCTTCACTATGGATTATTCCTTAAGATAAAGAAAATAAAAATTCTTACAACTGGACTAATAAACAACATCATGATAAATGGAGAAAAGATTGAAGTTGCCAAGGATTTCATTTTACTTGGATCCACAATCAACACCCATGGAAGCAGCAGTCAAGAAATCAAAAGTCGAATTGCATTGGGAAAATCTGCTGTAAAATACCTCTTTAAAGTGTTGAAAAGCAAAGATGTCTCTTTAAGGACTAAGGTTTGCCTGACCCAGGCCATGGTGTTTTCAATCGCCTTATACACATGCGATACCTGGATGATGAATAAGGAAGACCGAAGGAGAATTGGTGCCTTTGAATTATGGTGTTGGCAAAGAATATTGAACATACCATAGACTGCCAAAAGAAAACAAACCTGCCTTGGAAGAAGTACTGCCAGAGTGTACCCAGGATGGCAAGACTTCCTGTCATATACTTCGGACATGTTATCTGCAGGGATCAGTCCCTGGAAAAGGAAATCATGCTTGATAGTAAAGGGTCAGTGAGAAAGTAGAAGACCTATAATGAGATGGATTGGCCCAGTGGCTGCAACAATGGGCTCAAGCATAACAATGATTTTAAGTATGGTGCAGGACCAGACAGTGTTTTGTTCTGCTGTACATAGGGTCCTTATGAGTTGAGACCTACTTGACGGCACCTAACAATGACAACACAAGAACGATCAAGTGTGATTTGCCCCCAGGAATGCAAAATAAGTTTAACATCTGAAAATTAATCTATATAATACACCATATTAATAAAATAAAGGGCAACAACTAAATTGTCTTAGTTATCTAGTGCTACTATAACAGAAATACCATATATGGGTGGTTTTAACAAACAGAAATTTATTTTCTCACATTTTACGAGGTTTGAAGTCCAAATTCTGGCTGCCAGGTCTAGGCGAAAGCTTTCTCTCTCTCCTGAGCTCTAAAGGAAGGTCCTTGTTTCTTTTAGCTTCTGCTCCTGAGTGATTTTAATGATACTTGGCATCTCTCGTCCCCCATCTCTGCTTCTTTGACTTGCTTTTTTAATCTGTTTTATATCTCAAAAGAGACTGATTTAGAGACAAACCTTACACTAACTCTGCATCATTAACATAACAAAGACAATCCATTCTGAAATGGAATTATAACCAGAGGCATAGAGCTTAGGATTTACAACACATATTTTGGGGGCACACAATTCAATTCATAACACATACAATCATCTCCATGTTGTTATTATTAGTTAGTTGCCATCAAGTTGATTATGACCCATGACAACCCCATGTGTGCAAAATAAAACTCCTTCATAGAGTTTCCAAGGCTGTGATCTTTCAGAAGCAGATTGTCAGACCTGTCTTCTGAGGTGTTTCTCAGTGGGTTCAAGCCGTCAACTTTTGTCTAGTAGTGGAGCACTTAACCATTTTTGCTACTGAGGAACACCTAATCATCTCAATATATGCAGAAAAATAATTTGACAAAATCCAGCAAGTCTTTATGATAAAAACAGTCGACAGAGATATGTGTGAGGCAGAGCCAACATGGTTCTATAGACAGAAGCACCATGCCACCCTTCGGCAACAAAGACCTGAAAAACTAAGTAAAACAGATACAAACAGCAATCCTGGAACCCGAAGTACCAAATGAAGGAATAAAGAACTCAATCAAGCACAGAATGGAAGAAACTGACAGAGAACAGAGAATTAGGAGAGCTATGGAGTGGAGGTCCCCTACAAGCTAACTTGCCCCAATTCCCCATATTGGACTACAGCCACCAAAGAACACAGACAGGGAGTACAGGAAAGCAACTTCATGGAACTCTCAACAGGAGACAGAGCACCCAGTAACCAGCGAGACACACTTTCCCACCCCCTCACCCTTCTCCCCTGTACGACGCCTCTGCAGCTTGCCAATGGGCTATGGTTGCTCAGCTGGAGAGACACTAGCTCACTGATGCCTAAGTCTGCCCCGCCCCCACCAGCTGGCCCCTCAGCACTATTTCCTTGTTTGTTTGTTTGTTTGTTTTTTGCTGATTATTTTCATTGTTTGATTTTTTTTTTATTTTTTTTGGCTTTTTGTTGTTTCTTCTCTCTCTCTCCCTTCTTTTCTTCCACCAGCTAACTCCGTGTGCCATCCCCTCCGTTCCTAATGGGCTCTGATTTTTTTTTGGTTTGTTTGCTTTGTTCTCTTTTTTTCTTTTTCTTCTCTCTCTCTCCTTCCCTTCCATTCCTTTCTCCCACACACCCAGCCCTGTGCACCCACGATACCCTTTCTGGGGGGGCCATGCTGCACAGCTCTGTTGGAGTGTCACTGCAAGGGACCTCCTTGGGTATACACCAATATAACCAACCGGCTCCCTCAGCACCATTTTATTTATTGTTGGTTTGTTTTTCTGTTATTGTTTCTTCTTTCTCTGTACCTTCCCTTCTTTAATTTCTCCCATTCACCCAGCCCTGTACTCCACTCAAAACTTCATGGCGGGCTGTGCTGTACCACTCTGCTGGAGAGCATCTGAAACACAGCCTCCCCAGGTCTGTGCTGGCCCCATGGGCCTGCTCCCTTGGCACCACATTTTTATTTTTCTTTAACTTTCCCCTTTTCCTTTACCTTCTACCTCCCACCTAGGCCCTGTGCTGCCTCCTCCCCTTCCTGACAGGCTTTGCACTGCCACCTGGCAAGAGAGACATCAGCTTGCTGTAATCCCAATTTTGCCCTGCTGCCCATGGCCATCTCCCCCATCATTTTTTTTTTGTTGTTTTTATTTTGCTTTTTCCCCTCTTTCATTTCCTTTCTCCCACCCACCTAGCCAATGCACCACCCATACTGCTTCTTGACAGGTTGAGCCACACCACTCAGCTAGAGAGCAACCAGCACACGACATTGATGGGTTTGCCCCAATCCCACCCATTGAATTCTACCATACCACCACTTTATTTACTTTTTTCTTTTTTTACTTCAATTTTTGCTTTTTTAAACATTTTTCTTTTGTTTCTCTCCCTTCATGCTCTTCTTTCATGTACCCATTTAGCTCTTCACATCACATCCTCTCTTTTCCCTCCTGCCTATGTACATGCTGTGCCAAGTGCCACGCCCTCAAGCAATACCAACTCAGTCCCCCAGACCCCTCCCTGCACTGCCCCCCAGCCCTGTGCCAGCAACCCCAGTAACTAGTGCCAACACTAGTACATGAGTAAAATACCTATCCCAACCCCTTAACCCCCACTGGAACTGCCCTGTTGAACCACAGTTGAATGACAGGCCCTGCCCACTTGGAAAAGGTGGTGAGTTGTATCTTGCCCACAGAGGAGCAAGCAAAAAAACACACCCAGCCCACTTGCCCAGAAGTAACAAAAGAAAAACAAACAAAAAAAAAACAAGGATAAAACAATCAAATCTAAAATAAATAAATAAAGTAATTCCTGAATGTACCAAAGATAGCAGAAAATCTGAACACATATACAAAAACAGGAGAGAATGGCTCCAGAAAGCAACCAAAATAAAACACCAGATGACCTTCTGCTAGAAGAAAAGTCACTGGAACTACCTGATAGGGAATTCAAAACTCTGATATCTCCACATTAAGATAATACAAGGTATCTCCTGTGATCACAACATCTTCAAAGTAGAAATTAATAACAGAAAGAGAAAAGAAAAAAAATTAAATATTTGGAAACTGAATAACACCACGCTTAAAAAACACTGGTAATAGAAGAAATCAAACATGGAATTCAAAAATACCTAAAATCAATAAGAATGAAAACACATCATACCAAAACCTTTGGGACACAATAAAGGCAGTGCTCAGAGGTCAATTTATAGCAATAGACGCACACATCAAAAAAGAAGAAAGAAACAAAATCAAAACATTAGCTACACAATTCGAACAAATACAAAGAGAAGAGCAAAGGAAGCCCACAGCCACTAGAAGAAAGGAAATAATAAAGATCAGAGCAGAAAAAAATGAAATAGAAAACAACAGAAAGAATCAACAAAACCAAAAGTTGATTCTTTGAAAAGATCGACAAAATTGGCAAGCCACTGGCCAAATTGACAAAAGAAAAACAGGAGAGGACACAAATAACTCATATAAGAAATGATACAGGAGACATTAAAAGAGAATCAACTGAAATAAAAAGGATCATAACAGAGTACTATGAAAAATTACGCTCCAACAAATTTGAAAACCTAGAGTAAATGAACACATTTCTAGAAACACAATACCTACCCAGACTAACACAAACTGAAGTTGAAACCTGAACAGGCTCATAAAAGAAGAAGAGATCGAAAAGATGATTAAAAAAAAAAAAACTCCCAACAACAACAACAACAAAATCACTGGCCCAGATGGCTTCACTGGAGAATTCTACCAAATGTTCAGACAAGAGTTTACACCACTACTACTCAAACTATATCAGAACATAGAAAAAGAAGGAATACTTCGAAATTCATTTTATTAAGCTAGCGTAACCCTGATACCGAAACCAGGCAAAGACACCATAAAAAAAGAAAATTAGAGACCAATATCTCTCATGAATACAGGTGCAAAAATCCGCAACAGAATCCTAGCCAATAGAATTCAGCATCCTATCAAAAAAAACAATGCACCACAAACAAGTGGGATTCACATGAGGTATGCAAGGGTGGTTCAATATTAGAAAATCAATCAAAGTAATCCACCATATAAATAAAATAAGAGAAAAAAACACATGATCATCTCAACTGACACAGAAAAGACATTCGACAAAGTAAAACAGCCATTCCTGATAAAAACTTTCAATAAAATAAGAATAGAAGGGAAAGTTCTCAAAATAATAAAGGGCATCTATACAAAACCAACAGCCAGTATCATTCTTAATGGAGACAGGCTGAAAACATTCCCCCTGAGAACAGGAACAAAATAAGGATGCCCTTCATCACCAGTCCCTATGTACCATTGTGCTGGAAGTCCTAGCTAGAGCTATATGGCAAGAAAAATAAATAAAGGGCATCCAAATTGGTAAGAAAGAAGTAAAACTGTCCCTATTTGTGGATCATATGATACTATACATAGAAAACTCAAAAAACTCCACTAGAAAACTACTGGAACTAATAGAAAGATTCAGCAGAGTACTAGGATATGAGATAAACATACAAAAATCAGTTGGATTCCTATACACCAATAAAGAAAATGACGAAAAGGAAATCAGGATAACAATACCATATATAACAGCCCCTAATTTTTTTTTAAAAGGTAAATCTAACCAGGAATGTAAAAGACCTCTACAAAGAAAACTACAAAACACTACTGCAAGAAACCAAAAAAGACCTACAGAAATGGAAAAACATACAATGCTCATGGATAGGTAGACTCAACATTGTGAAAATGTCAATTCTACCCAAAGCAATCTACAAATACAATGCTATCCCAATCCAAATACCAACAGCATTCTTTAATGAGATGGAAAAACTAATCATTAAGTTTATATGGAAAGGGAAGAGGCCCCAGAGAAGTAAATCACTATTGAAGAAGAAGAACAAAGTAGGAGAACTCCCACTACCTGACCTCAGAATCTACTAGACAGCTACTGCAGTCAAAGCAGCTTTGTCCTGGTAGAATGACAGACACACATTGACCAAAGGAAAAGAATTAAGAACCCAGATGTAAATCCATCCACCTACAGTCACCTGATCTTCAACAAGGCCCAAAATCCATCAAATGGGGCAAAGACAGTCTTTTTAACAAATGGTGCTGGCAAAATTGGATGTCCATTTACAAAAAAAAAATGAAAAAGGACCCATATCTCACACCATACATAAGAACTAATTCAAAATGGAACAAAGACCTAAGTATAAATCCCAAAACTGTAAAGATCTTAGAAGAAAAATAAGGTCAACATTAGAGGGTCTAATACATAGTTGTAATGGAATATAAACCATAACTAACAATACACAAACACCAGAAGATAAACTAGTTAACTGGAGATCTAAAAATTAAACATTTATGCTCATCAAAAGACTTCACCAAAAGGGTAAAAAGAGAACCTACAGACTGGAAAAAATTTTGGGATATTACAAATCCAGCAAAGGTCTAATCTCTAAAATCTACAGGAAATTCTAACACTTCTACAACAAAAAGACAAATGATCCAATTTAAAAAGGGGCAAAGGATATGAAGAGAGACTTCACCAAAGAAGACTTTCCAGTGGCTAACAGATGCACGAGGAAATGCTCAGGGTCACTAGCCATTACAGAAATGCAAATCAAAACTACAATGAGATACCATCTCACCCCAACATTACTGGCATGAATCAAAAAAATGGAAAACAACAAATGTTGGAGAGGCTGTGGGGAGATCAGAACTCTTATGCACTGCTGGAGGGACTGTAAAATAGTACAACCATTTTGGAAAACAATATGGTGCTTTCTTAAAAAGCTAGAATAGAAATACCATATGATCCAGCAATCCCACTACTAGGAATACATCATAAAGAAATGAGTCATCACACTAATAGACATAGGCACACCCATGTTCACTGCAGCGTTGTTCACAATAACAAAAAGACGGAAACAACCTAGATGCCCACCAACAGATGAAAGGATAAACAAACTATGGTACATACACACAATGGGGTATTATGCAACAATAAAAAAAGATGAAGAATCTGCAAAGCTTCTCTTAACATGGAAGAATCTGGAGGGCATTATGATGAGTGAAATAAGACAATCACAAAAGGACAAATATTGTATGAGACCACTACTATAAAAACTCATGAAAAGATTTACACACAAAAAGAAACAATCTTTCATGGTTATGGGGGGCGGGAGAGGGGAGGGAAAAACACTAAATAGACAACAGATAAGTAGTAACTCTGATGTAGGGTAAGACAGTACATAACACAGGGGAAACCAGCACGACTTGTCCAAGGCAAGGTTATGGAAGTTCCAGAAACACATTCAAACTCACTGAGGGTCCAAATTACTCCCTGAGACTGAAGGCTGCGGGGACCATGGTCTCTGGGAACATCTAGCTCAATTGGCATAACATAGTTTATAAAGAAAATCTTCTACATTCTACTTTGATGACTAGTGTCTGAGGTCTTAAAACCCTGTGAGAGGCCATCTAAGATACAACACTGGTCTCACCCCTTCGGGAGCAAGGGAGAATGAAGAAAACCAAAGACACAAGGGAAAGATTAGTCCAAAGGACTAATGGACCACAAGTGTCACGGCCTCCACCAGACTGAGTCCAGCACAACTAGAAGGCCCCCAGCTACCACCACCAACTGCTCTGACAGGGATCATGATAAAGGGTCCTGGAGAGAGTTGGAGGAATATGTAGAACAAAATTCTAACTCTCAGAAAAAAAAAAACAGACTTACTTGTCTGATGGAGACTGGAGAAACCCTGACAGTATGGCCCACAGAAGCCCTTATAGTTCGGTAATGAAGTCACTCCTGATATTCACCCTTCAGCCAAAGATTAGACAGGCCCATAAAACAAAATGAGACTAAATGGGCATAGGAGCCCAGGGACAAGGACAAGAAGGCAGGAGTAGACAGGAAAGCTGGTATTGGGGAACCCAGGGTTGAGAAGCGGATAGCGTTGATATGTCATGGGGTTGGCAACCAATGTCACAAAACTGTGTGTGTATTAATTGTTTAATGAGAAACTAATTTGCTCTGTAAACCTTCATCTACAGTACAATAAAAAAAAGTCAAATTTGAAAAGACAAGAGAACTTCAACTTGACAAAAGGCTTCACTGAAAAATCCATGGCTGTTTTTTTAATATCATACATAATGGTGAAAGACTTAATGTCTTCCTCCCAAGATCAGGGAGAAGACAAGGATATCTGCTTTTACTACTTCTATTCAACATTGTACTGAAGATTCTAGACAGGAGAATTACACAAGTAATGGAGATAAAATCATCAATATTGGAAAGAAAGAAATAAAACTACCTCTATTTGCAGATGACATGATCTTGTATATAGAAAGTACTAAGGAATCCACTAAAACTAATTGGGGAGTTCAGCAAGAGTACAGAACAATGGATCAATATACAAAAATATGGTGTATTTAATGAGACTAAGAAACTAATACTATTTTTAATAGTAGGGAAAAAAATGAAACACTTGGGAACAAATTCACAAAAGAAATATAAGACATGTACACCGAAAACTACAAGATATTGTTGAAAAAAATAAAGAAGACCTAAAGAAAATTGAAAGGCATTCTGTGTTCATGTACTGGAAGATTTAATATTACTAAAAGGCTATACTCCCCAAATTAATCAACAATTTCAATGCAGTCCTTAAATAAGTTCCAGATGACTTCTTTTGCAGCAATTGAAAATCTGATCCTAATTCATATGAAAATGCAAGAGACTCCAAATAAGAGGAAAAAATCTTGAAAAAGAGCAAAGTGGAGGACTCACACTTTGTGATTTCAAATCTTACTACAAATCTACAATAATCAAGACAGTGTGGTACCGGCATAAGCATAGATATATTGATCAACAGAGTAGAATTAAGAGTCCAAAAATAAACCCTTATATTTATGGCCAATTAATTTTCAACACAGGTGCCAAGACAACTCAATGGAAAAGAACAGTATTTTGACAAATGATGCTGGGAAAACTGGCTATTCACACGCAAAAGCCCTACCTCACACAGTACTCGAAAATTAACTCAAAATGAATCAAAGACCTAAATGCAATAAAATTCTTAGAAGAAAGTATCTGAATAAACCTTCATGATCATGAGTTTAGCAATGGTATCTTACGACACCAAAATCACAAGGAACAAGAGAAAGTAAAAGAAATATTAGACTCTTTCAACATTATATACTTTGTGCTTGAAAGGATACCATCAAGAAAGTGAATAGACAACACAGAACGGGAGAAAATATTAGCAAATCATATATCTGATAAAAAAAAATAAGGTATTTTTTATTCAGAAAAAAATGCTTTTACAACTCAAGGAGGAAAAGGCAAATAACCAAATTAAAACAAGGCACAGCAATTGATCTTTATCTGCCTGGAGCAACAAAGAGAGTCAGGAATAGGAGGAGGATATGAAATATGTGGCTAATTGCCTCCATGAACAACTGCCTCCTTTATCCTGAGACCAGAAGAACTGGATGGTGCCCAGCTACCATTGCTGAAAGATTCTATAAAATAATCCTGATCAAAATGGGGAAAATGCAGAACACAATTTCAGATTCTGTTTCTGGAACCATGGAAACTGGTTGAGCCCCTGAAACTATTGTCCTGAGATAACGTTTAAATACTAAACCAAAAATACCCCTTGAAGTCTTCTTAAAACCAAAAGATAGTTTAGCTTAACTAGTAAAGAATGTCTGCCTTGAGAACTGTGTTCCTTAAAGATCTATCTATATAGTATCAAATTGACAACAGCAACTCAAAATATTAGATAGGACATTAGGGGGCCGTTTATGTTAATGGGGGAGGAAAAATTCAGAAAAGGAGGGTGGGAATGGTTGCACAACTTGAAAAATGTCATCAGTATCACAAAAATTGTATATATAAAAAAATGTGTTTCATTGTGTGTATTCTCAACAACTACAAAATAAGTAAAATTTAAAAAATGAATAAATATATAAATAAAGCCAAAAGATTTGAATAGACAATTCTCCAAGGAAGATACACAAATTGCCAGTAGGCAAATGAAAAGACTGTTGTTAGACATCTTGAGTTGGTTCAGACTCAGTACAACGAAATGAAACAATGCCTGATCTTGTGCCATCCTCACAATCGTCGTTATGCTTGAGGCCATTGTTGAAGCCACTGTGTCAAGCCATCTAATTGAGCGCCTTCCTCTTTTTCACTGACCTCTACTTTAACCAAGCATGGTGTCCTTGTCCAGGGACCGGTCTCTCCTGATACCAAGTCAAAAGTATGTGAGACAAAGTCTCTCCATCTTGCTTCTAAGAAGCATTCTGGCTGTACTTCTTCCAGTACAGATTTGTTTGTTCTTCTGGCAGTCTGTGGTATACTCAATAATCTTCCCAACACCATAATTCAAAGACATCAATATTTCCATCTTCCTTATTCATCATCCAGCTTTCATATACATATGAGGGGACTGAAAATACCATGGCTTGGGTCAGGCACAACTTCTTCCTTAAAGTGACATCTTTGCAGCAGACTTGCCCAACACAATGAGTCTTTTGATTTCTTGACTGCTGCTTCCATGGGTGATGATTGTGAATCCAAGTAAAATGAAAGCCTTGTCAACTTCAAGGTCCAGTTGTAAAAATTCTTGTTTTCTTTATGTCGAAGTGGTTGAAACCTTGGTGGCATAGGAGTTAAGTGCTAGAGCTGCTAAACAAAACGCTGGCAATTCAAATCCACGAGGCACTCCTTGGAAACTCTATGGGACAGCTCTACTCTGTCCTATAGGGTCTCTATGAGTTGGAATCAACTCGACGGCAAAGGGTTTGATTTCTTTTTTTTTATGTTGCAGTGTAATCTATATTGAAAGCTATGGTCTTTGACCTTCATCACCAAGTGCTTCAAGTCGTCTTCACTTTCAGCAAGCAATGTTGTGTCATCTACATATCACAGGTTGTTAATGAGTCTTCCTCTAATCCTGATGCTTTCCTCTTCTTCATATGATCCAGCTTCTCAGATTATTTGCTCAGCATACAGATTGAATAAGTATGGTGAAAGGATACAAACCTTACACAAGTCTATCTTGACTTTAAGCCATGCACTGTCCCCTTGTTCTTTTTGAATGACCGACTCTTGGTCTATGTACGCGTTCCTAATGAGCACAGATAAATGTTCTGTTATTCCCGTTCTTCGCAATGTTATCCATAATTTGTTATACTCCATGCAGTCAAATTCCTTTGCATAGCCAACAAAACACAGGTAAACATCTTTCTGTTATTCTCTGCTTTCAACAATGATCCTTCCGACATCAGCGATGATATACCTTGTTCCACGTCCTCTTCTGAATCTGGCTTGAATTTCTGGCAGTTACTTGTCAATATACTGCTGCAACCACTTTTGAATGATCTTCAACAAAATTTTACATTTGTGTAATATTAATGATATTGTTCAATAATTTTCTAATTCTGTTTGAGCACCTTTTTCAACATCATACTGAATAAGAAAATGCAAATCAGGAGGCGGGGTCAGCATGGTGCTATAGACAGAAGCACTATAAGCCATCCCTCCACAGCAAAGACCCAAAAAACTAAGTAAGAAAGAGACAAACGTCAATCCTGGAACCCTGTCAAGTGGAGAGATAAAAAACTCAACCAAGCACCAAGTGGAGTAAGAAACTGACAGGGAACATAGAGCAAGCAGAAATAGGAACAGGGGTCCTCCATCTACCAACGCAGCATGGATTAGCCATCTTGGACTCCTGTCAGAGATTGGCAGACAGGAAGTACAAGAAAGCAGATTCATGGAGCTCCCAGCAGGAGACAGAACACCCAGTAACCAGCGATACATGTTTTCCCATCCTCAAACCTTCTTCCCCTTGCTCAGCCTTTGCTGATTCCCAGCTGGCTGAGTGACCTTGGCCCAGAAGGCACTGACTTCATGACGCATGGAGTCGTCCTTTTGTTTCTAATTCTTATTTATTTTTTTTTCTCTTCTTCTTTTTTCCTTTTTGTTTTCCTGCATTCCTCAGGTTATCATCTCTCCACTCCAACAGAAGGCTCCCTCAGCAATTTTTTACTCCATTTTTTCTCCCTTCTTTCCCATACCCATCTTAGCATCACACGTCACAACCTCTTCCCTCACTCCTGCCTACCTGCACCTTGTGATGAACATTGCACCCCCAAGCAGCACAGGCATGGCTTAGTGGAACTTGCCCTGCACTGATCCTTGGCCCACCTTATTGGCCCCAGTACATGCAAAAAACAATCCATCCCAACCCCTCCCCTTCAGCTGGCCTGCCCCGCTGCACCATAACTGAGCAACTGGCCCCTTGGACAAGGAGGAGTAGGTTTGAAACAATGGGAAACAGAATCAGCAAAATTGAAGACAAATACTTGGCTACCACTTTCAGGAAAAATCAGAAAAAAGAACAAAGAAAAATGAAGGAACCCTGAGAATGATGTGAGATACAATCAAAAGCAAAAATTTGTGAGTGATTGGAGTTTCAGAACAGAGGCCAAAAATGGAAAACACAGAGAGGATCACTGAACAATTATTGACAGAAAACTTCCCTAATATCACGAAAGATGAAAAGGCGATCATCCAAGAAGCTCAATTAGATCGCACCAGCCAGATAGCAACCTAGGAAATGAACTCCCAAGGACTATTCAAAGTCAAAAGATTTAAAAGAGGGAATCAGAGAAGTTAATCTGTAAATGACAACAACATCAGAACAATAAAAGAAGGAATAAATGGTATAAGTATAGAACTTTCTAATGGAAAGGAAAGCAAGGTGATACCAAGTAATAATAGACTGGTTCAAACCTAGGAAGATCGGGTAAATTTCAAGAAAATCACAAAGAAAGTCAACAAACCTACTAATCAAAATAAAGAAGAAAACCATAAAGTCTCAGTTAACACAAAATCTACAACAACAAAAGAAATGAAAATGAATCCACAAATAAAAGAAATTCAGCCCAGGAAAGTAAGAGGAACAAAGAAAACATCAGTACCACAAAAAAAAGAAGAAGCACTACAAAATGTCAGCAATAAACTCACACCTATCAGTAATTACACTGAACGTAAATGCCCTAAATGCATCCATAAAGAGACAGAGAGTGACAGAATGGATTAAAAAAATAAGTACCTTCAATATGTTGTCCAAAAGAGACACAACTTAGAACCAAAGACATGTTTATTAAAAATCAAAAGATGGAAAAAATATATCAAGCAAACAGCTACCAAAAAAAAAAAGCAAGTGTCAATACTAATCTCAGATAAAATAGACTTTAAAACAAACTCCACCATAAAAGACAAAGAAGGGCACTGTATACTGAATAAAGGGACAATCCGTCATGAAGACATAGCCATAATAAATATCTACTCACCCAACGGCAGGGCTCCAAAATACACAAAAACATCTCTAACAGCACTGAAAAGAGAAATTGACAGTTCCACAACAGTAATTGGAGACTTCAGCACACCACTGTTGGTAAAGGACAGAACATCTAGAAGAAACTCAACAAATACACAGAAGATCTAAAGGGCATAATCAGCAAACTTGAACTCAGACGTATATAGAACACTCCACCCAACACCTGCAAAGTACACATTCTTTTCCAATGCACACAGAATGTTCTTCAGAATAGGTCCCATCTTAGGCCACAAAGTAACACTCAACAAAATCCAAACCACTGAGATAATATGAAGTAACATCTCTGACAACAAAGCCTTCAAAGGAGAAATTAACAACATGAAGAGCAAGAAAAAAAAATCAATTACATGGAAACTGAATAACACCCTGATTAAAAACCACTTGGTAATAGTACAAATCAAAGATGGGATGCAAAAATTTCTAGAATAAAAAAAGAATGAAAACACATCATACCAAAACCATGCGGACACAGCAAAGACAGTGCTCAAAGGTCAGTTTATAGCAATAGATGCGCACATCAAAAAGGAACAGGCAAAATCAAAACATTATCTATGCAACTCAGACAAATAGAAATAACAGCAAAAGAAGCCCACAGCCACCAGAAGAAAGGAATAATAAAGAACAGGGCAGAGAGGCAGGGCCAAGATGGCGGACTAGGTGGACGCTACCGTGGATCCCTCTTGCAACAAAGACTCGGAAAAACAAGTGAATCGATCACATACATAACAATCTACGAACTCTGAACAACAAACACAGACTTAGAGACGGAGAACGAACAAATAAGGGCAGACAGCAATCGTTTTCAGAACCAGGAGCCAGCGTACCAGGCAGGTGACCTTCGGAGCCCGATCTGGGGCAGAGCCCAGGGGGGCAGACGGCACAGACAAGGGGCCCAGCCCTACCCCCCGAACTCATCCCGGGAGAGAGCCT
This sequence comes from Elephas maximus indicus, assembly GCF_024166365.1. NCBI lineage: Eukaryota > Metazoa > Chordata > Mammalia > Proboscidea > Elephantidae > Elephas > Elephas maximus. Next base: position 89,110,666 of record NC_064846.1, read on the forward strand.
AGCCGGTTGGCACGGGCGGGGTAGCAGCGCAGCCAGTGGGAGAAGCACCCGGGAGGCAGTGACTGATCTTGGAGCAGGGAGAGCAGCGTCCCAGCCGGGGAGCCGTCATGCCGGGAGTTTGGCGGGAATCGGGCGTGGCGCGAGCATGGGGATCAGCTATGTTTCCCTAAAGCGACCCCAGGGGCGGGCCCAGCCATTCGTGTGGGCGACGCCCACCCAGTTCGCGCGAGCGGTGGGGCACACCGGAGGGAGAAGTCCCTGGGAGGAAGTGACTGGTCTTGGAGCGGGGAGAGCAGCATCCCAGCCGGGGAGCCGTCCTGCTGGGATTTTGGCGAGCGAGGGCGGGGCGTGAGCGCGTTCCCCTGAATAGACCCCGGGGGTGGGCCCAGCTGTTTGTGAGGGTGACGCCCACCCAGTTCGCAAGAGCAAAGCGGCGCACCGGAGGGAGAAGTCCCTGAGAGGAAGTGACTGGTCTTGGAGCAGGGAGAGCAGCATCCCAGCCAGGGAGCCATCCCGTTGGGATTTTGGAGGACGCGGGCGGAGTGTGAACGCAGGGATCAGCTCTATATTCTGAGGTGCTACACTCCTAGCTCTCTGATCCCTCCCCCACCCTCCCCAGGCGGCTCCATTAACATCCGAATACTCTGAGCCAGAGGGAGAATTCAGATAGGGATCTGACTGCATTTTTTTTTTAGCTGATTACCTGGAAAAACTAGTTTCCCAGTGATGGCTCGGAGACAGCAGTCCATATCAAACCACATAAAGAAACAGACCATGACAGCTTCTCCAACCCCCCAAACAAAAGAATCAAAATCTTTCCCAAAGGAAGATACAATCCTGGAATTATCAGATACAGAATATAAAAAACTAATTTACAGAATGATTAAAGACATCACAAATGAAATTAGGCTAACTGCAGAAAAAGCCAAGGAACACACTGATAAAACTGTTGAAGAACTCAAAAAGATTATTCAAGAACATAGTGGAAAAATTAATAAGTTGCAAGAATCCATAGAGAGACAGCATGTAGAAATCCAAAAGATTAACAACAAAATTACAGAATTTGACAACTCAATAGGAAGTCAGAGGAACAGACTCGAGCAATTAGAATGTAGACTGGGACTTCTGGAGGACCAGGGAATCAACACCAACATAGCTGAAAAAAAATCAGATAAAAGAATTTAAAAAAATGAAGAAACCCTAAGAATCATGTTGGACTCTATCAAGAAGGATAACTTGCGAGTGATTGGAGTTCCAGAACAGGGAGGGGGGATAGAAAACACAGAGAAAATAGTTGAAGAACTCCTGACACAAAACTTCCCTGACATCATGAAAGACGAAAGGATATCTATCCAAGATGCTCATCGAACCCCATTTAAGATTGATCCAAAAAGAAAAACACCAAGACATATTATCATCAAACTTGCCAAAACCAAAGACAAACAGAAAATTTTAAAGGCAGCCAGGGAGAAAAGAAAGGTTTCCTTCAAGGGAGAATCAATAAGAATAAGTTCAGACTACTCAGCAGAAACCATGCAGGCAAGAAGGGAATGGGACGACGTATACAGAGCACTGAAGGAGAAAAACTGCCAACCAAGGATCATATATCCAGCAAAACTCTCTCTGAAATATGAAGGAGAAATTAAGATATTTACAGATAAACACAAGTTTAGAGAATTTGCAAAAACTAAACCAAGACTGCAAGAAATGCTAAAGGAGATTGTTTGGCCTGATGACCAATAATATCAGGTACCAGCACAATACAAGGTCACAAAACAGAACGTCCTGATATCAACGCAACTCAAATAGGGAAAGCACAAAAACAAACAAATTAAGATTAATTCTTAAAAAAAATAAATAAACAAAATAATACACATAACAGGGAATCATGGAAATCAATAGATAAACGATCACAATAATCAAAAAGAGGGACTAAATATAGGAGGCATCGAACTGCACGATGGAGAGTGATACAAGGCGATATAAAACGATACAAGTTAGGTTTTTACTTAGAAAAATAGGGGTAAATAATAAGGTAACCACAAAAAGGAATATCAATTCGATAACTCAAGAAAAAAGCCAAAAAAAACGTAACGACTCAACTAACATAAAGTTAAACATTATGAAAATGAGGATCTCACAATCTACTAAGAAAAACGTCTCAGCACAAAAAAGTATGTGGAAAAATGAAATGGCCAACAACTCACATGAAAAGGCATCAAAATGACAGCACTAAAAACTTATTTATCTAGAATTATGTTGAATGTAAATGGACTAAATGCACCAATAAAGAGACAGAGAGTCACGGACTGGATAAAGAAACACGATCCATCTATATGCTGCCTACAAGAGACACACCTTAGACTTAGAGACACAAACAAACTAAAACTCAAAGGATGGAAAAAAATATATCAAGCAAATAATAAGCAAAAAAGAAGAGGAGTAGCAATATGAATTTCTGACAAAATAGACTTTAGACTTAAATCCTCCACAAAGGATAAAGAAGGACACTATATAATGATAAAAGGGACAAGTGATCAGGAAGACATAACCATATTAAATATTTACGCACCCAATGACAGGGCTGCAAGATACATAAATCAAATTTTAACAGAATTGAAAAGTGAGATAGACATCTCCACATTTATAGTAGGAGACATCAACACACCACTTTCGGAGAAGGACAGGACATCCAGTAAGAAGCTCAACAGAGACACGGAAGACCTACTTACAACAATCAACCAACTTGACCTCATTGACTTATACAGAACTCTCCACCCAACTGCTGCAAAATATACTTTTTTTTCTAGCTCACATGGAACATTCTCTAGAATAGACCACATATTAGGTCATAAAACAAATCTTTGCAGAATCCAAAACATCGAAATATTACAAAGCATCTTCTCAGACCACAAGGCAATGAAGCTAGAAATCAATAACAGAAAAACTAGGGAAAAGAAATCAAATACGTGGAAAATGAACAATACCCTCCTGAAACAAGACTGGGTTATAGAAGACATCAAGGAGGGAATAAGGAAAATCTTAGAAAGCAACGAGAATGAAAATACTTCCTATCAAAACCTCTGGGACACAGCAAAAGCAGTGCTCAGAGGCCAATTTATATCGATAAATGCACACATACCAAAAGAAGAAAGAGCCAAAATCAGAGAACTGTCCCGACAACTTGAACAAATAGAAAGTGAGCAACAAAAGAACCCATCAGCCACCAGAAGAAAACAAATAATAAAAATTAGAGCTGAACTAAATGAATTAGAGAACAGAAAAACAATTGAAAGAATTAACAAAGCCAAAAGCTGGATCTTTGAAAAAAATAACAAAATTGATAAACCATTGGCTAGACTGACTAAAGAAATACAGGAAAGGAAACAAATAACCCGAATAAGAAATGAGAAGGACCACATCACAACAGAGCCAAATGAAATTAAAAGAATCATTTCAGATTACTACGAAAAATTGTACTCTAACAAATTTGAAAACCTAGAAGAAATGGATAAATTCTGGGAAAAATACTACCTACCTAAACTAACACACTCAGAAGTAGAACAACTAAATAGACCCATAACAAAAAAAGAGACTGAAACGGTAATCAAAAAACTTCCAACAAAAAAAAGTCCTGGCCCAGACGGCTTCACTACAGAGTTCTACCAAACCTTCAGAGAAGACTTAACACCACTACTACTGAAGGTATTTCAAAGCATAGAAAAAGACGGAATACTACCCAACTCATTCTATGAAGCTACCATCTCCCTGATACCAAAACCAGGTAAAAACATTACAAAAAAAGAAAATTATAGACCTATATCCCTCAGGAACATAGATGCAAAAATCCTCAACAAAATTCTAGCCAATAGAATCTAGCAACACATCAAAAAAATGATTCACCCTGATCAAGTGGGATTTATTTTTTTTTATCCCTCAGGAACATAGATGCAACAATCCTCAACAAAATTCTAGCCAATAGAATCTAACAACACATCAAAAAAATGATTCACCCTGATCAAGTGGGATTTATACCAGGCATGCAAGGCTGGATTAATATCAGAAAAACCATTAATGTAATCCATCATATAAATAAAACAAAAGATAAAAACCACATGATCTTATCAATAGATGCAGAAAAGGCATTTGACAAAGTTCAACGCCCATTTATGATAAAAACTCTTACCAAAATAGGAATTGAAGGAAAATTCCTCAACATAATAAAGGGCATCTATGCAAAGCCAAAAGCCAACATCATTCTAAATGGAGAGAACCTGAAAGCATTTCCCTTGAGAACGGGAACCAGACAAGGATGCCCTTTATCACCACTCTTATTCAACATCGTACTTGAAGTCCTAGCCAGGGCAATTAGGCTAGACAAAGAAATAAAGGGTACCCAGATTGGCAAGGAGGAACTAAAGCTATCACTATTTGCAGATGACATGATCGTATCCATGGAAAACCCTAAGGAATCCTCCAGAAAACTACTGAAACGATTAGAAGAGTTTGGAAGAGTCTCTGGTTATAAAATAAACATACAAAAATCACTTGGAATCCTCTACATCAACAAAAAGAACACCGAAGAGGAAATAGCCAAATCAATACCACTCACAGCAGCCCCCAAGAAGATAAAATACTTAGGAATAAATCTTTCCAAAGATGTAAAAGACCTATACAAAGAAAACTATAAAACTCTGCTACAAGAATTCAAAAAGACATACTTAAGTGGAAAAACATACCCTGCTCATGGATAGGAAGACTTAACATAGTAAAAATGTCTATTCTACCAAAAGCCATCTATACATATAACACACTTCCAATCCAAATACCAATGTCATATTTTAAGGGGATAGAGAAACAAATCACTAATTTCATATGGAAGGGAAAGAAGCCCCGGATAAATAAAGCATTACCGAAAAAGAAGAAAGTGGGAGGCCTCACTCTACCTGATTTCAGAACCTATTATACAGCTACAGTAGTCAAAACAGCCTGGTACTGGTACAACAACAGGCACATAGACCAATGGAACAGAATTGAGAACCAGATATAAATCCAACCACATATGAGCAGCTGATATTTGACAAAGGACCAGTGTCAGTCAATTGGGGAAATGATAGCCTTTTTAACAAATGGTGCTGGCATAACTGGATATCCATTCGCAAAAAAATGAAACAGGACCCATACCTCACACCATGCACAAAAACTAACTCCAAGTGGATCAAAGACCTAAACATAAAGACTAAAACGATAAAGATCATGGAAGAAAAAATAGGGACAACCCTAGGAGCCCTAATACAGGGCCTAAACAGAATACAAAACATTACCAAAAATGATGAAGAGAAACCAGATAACTGGGAGCTCCTAAAAATCAAACACCTATGCTCATCTAAAGACTTCACCAAAAGAGTAAAAAGACCACCTACAGACTGGGAAAGAATATTCAACTATGACATCTCAGACCAGCGCCTGATCTCTAAAATCTATATGATTCTGTCAAAACTCAACCACAAAAAGACAAACAACCCAATCAAGAAGTGGGCAAAGGATATGAACACACGTTTCACTAAAGAAGATATTCAGGCAGCCAACAGACACATGAGAAAATGCTCTCGATCATCAGCCATTAAAGAAATGCAAATTAAAACTACCATGAGATTCCATCTCACACCAACTAGACTGGCTTTAATCCAAAAAACACAAAGTAATAAATGTTGGAGAGGCTGCGGAGAGATTGGAACTCTCATACACTGCTGGTGGGATTGTAAAATGGTACAACCACTTTGGAAATCCATCTGGCGTTATCTTAAACAGTTAGAAATAGAACTACCATACAACCCAGAAATCCCACTCCTCGGAATATACCCTAGAGATACAAGAGCCTTCACACAAACAGATATATGCACACCCATGTTTATTGCAGCTCTGTTTACAATAGCAAAAAGCTGGAAGCAACCAAGGTGTCCGTCAACGGATGAATGGGTAAATAAATTGTGGTATATTCACACAATGGAATACTACGCATCGATAAATAACAGTGACGAATCTCTGAAACATTTCATAACATGGAGGAATCGGGAAGGCATTATGCTGAGCGAAATGAGTCAGAGGCAAAAGGACAAATATTGTATAAGGCCTCTATTATAAGATCTTGAGAAATAGAAAAAATGGAGAAGAACACATACTTTTGTGGTTACAAAGGGGGGAGGGAGGGAGGGAGGGAGGGAGGGAGGGAGGGAGGGAGGGAGGGAGAGGGTTTTTTATTGATTAATCAGTAGATAAGAACTGCTTTGGGTGAAGGGAAAGACAACACTCAATACAAGGAAGGTCAGTCAAATTGGACTGGACTAAAAGCAAAGAGGTTTCCGGGATAAAATGAAAGCTTCAAAGGTCAGCGGAGCAGGGGCTGGGGTCTGGGGAACTTGGTTTGAGGGGACTTCTAAGTCAATGGGCAAAATAATTCTATTATGGAAACATTCTGCATCCCACTTTGAAATGTGGCGTCTGGGGTCCTAAATGCCAACAAGTGGCCATCTAAGATACATCAATTGGTCTCAACCCACCTGGAGCAAAGGCAAAGGAAGAACACCAAGGTGACACGACAACTAAGAACCCAAGAGACAGAAAGGGCCACATGAACCAGAGACCTACATTATCCTGAGACCAGAAGAACTAGTTGGTGCCCGGCCACAATCGATGTCTGCCCTGTCAGGGAGCACAACAGACAACTCCTGAGGGAGCAGGAGACCAATGGGATACAGACCCCAAATTCTCATAAAAAGACCATACTTAATGGTATGACTGCGACTAGAGGAATCCCGGAGACAATGCTCCCCAGACCTTCTGATGGCACGGGACAGGAACCATCCCCGAAGACAACTCATCAGGCATGAAAAGGACTGGTCAGTGGGTGGGAGAGAGATGCTGATGAAGAGTGAGCTAATTAAATCAGGTGGACACTGGAGAGTGTGTTGGCAACTCTTGACTGGAGGGGGGATGGGAAGATAGAGAAAGAGGGAAGACGGCAAAATTGGCACGAAACGAGAGACTGAAAGGGCTGACTCAATAGGGGGAGAGCAAGTGGGAGAAGGGAGTAAGATATATGTAAACTTACATGTGACAGACTGATTGGAATGGTAAATGTTCACTTGAAGCTTAATAAAAATTAATTAAAAAAAAAGAACAGGGCAGAAATAAATGAAATAGAGAATAGAAAAACAATAGAAAGTTGGTTCTTTGAAAGGATCAACAAAATCAGCAAACCACTAGCCAAACTGACAAGAAAAACAGGAGAGGAGACAACCCAAATAAGAAATGAAATAAAAAGAATCATAACAGAGTACTATGAAAAACTATACTCCAACATATTTGAAAACCTAGAGAAAATGGACGAATTTTTAGAAACACACTACCTACCCATACTAACACAAGATGGTGTTGAAAATCTGAACAGACCCATAAGAAGAGAAGTGATTAAAAGAAGTGTTTATCTGCTTCCATAAAGATTACAGCCTAGAAAACCCTATGGAACAGTTCTACTATGTTACATGGGGTCACTATGAGTTGAAAACCAGCTTGAAGGCACATAACAACAACAACAGGATAGCTATAATCAAAAAGTATATGATCAAAAAGTGTTGGCAAGGATATGGAGAAACTGGAACCCTCATATTCTGCTGATGGGAATGTAAAATGTTGCAGCCATTTTGGAAAACAGTTTGGCAGTTCCTCAAAAAGTTCAATGTGGAGTTACTATATGATCCAGCAATTTCACTCTTAGGTGCATCCAAGAGAATTGAAAAGGTATGTTCCCACAAAAACTTCTACACAAGTGTTCATAATAGCATTATTCTGTCCTCTTGGAAATAACCCAAATGTTCATTAACTAGCGACAGATAAACCAAATCCATTTTTTTTATTCAGTCATAAAAGGGAATGATGTACTGATACATACTGTAGCATGGATAAACTTTGAAAACATTATGGTAGTTGAAAGAAACCAGTGACAAAAGGCCACATACTGCATAGTTCCATTGATGTGAAATGGCCAAATAGGAAAATCCATAGAGATAGAAATTTGCTGAGGGCTGGTAGGGAGTGCAGTGTGAGGTAGTGTAAATGACTTATTGCTAGTGGGTACAGGATTTCTTTTGGGGATGTTGAAAATACTCTAAAATAAACGAGTGCTGATTACACAACTCTGTTGCATATACTGAAAAAAACCTCAAGTACTTTGTATACTTTGAGTGAGAGAATTTTATGGTTTGAAAAAATACCATAGTTAATGCATTGAAAGCATTAGATTGTCTCCCAAGAGTTTCCTTTGCCTTATACGTGATCGACAGGTATAACCCCTAGCAAATTGATGCTGTGCATGGTTATTGGGCAGATTTTTAGAGTACAATAGCACCATAGAGATAGGCTAGTTCAAATGCATCACTTAGCAATGGAAAAAAAAAAAATTAGGCTGAGAATAAGGAGAAGAAACTAGCCAGAGGAAGCAAGATAAATAGCTGATACAGCCTTGAATGGAATCCAAATTTCCTAATTCCAAAAAAAAAACCAAACCCACTGCCATCGAGTCGATTCCGACTCATAGCGACCCTATAGGACCACTACACCACCAGGGTTTCCAATTTCCTAACTACTAGCCCTAAATTCTTTCCATATCACCTCAAACCATTTTCAATTTAATTAAGTGTCCAACTGATACATAACTATAAAACAATGTCTAGGTTCAATTTAATCATAGTGAAAATGAAATGGGAATGTTGACCTCAAGTATTCGTAGTCTCCTAGTATACCTGCTGTGTTTAGGACATTCAAATCTGGTAATTTCCATTTGAGCATTCATCCCAGTTCCACCTCTTTCTTACTAGCTTTGTATTTGGGGCAAGAAAAAAAATAGAATTTTATTCTATACTTAATTTCCCTGAGTTTCAATTTCATTATCTGTAAAATGGAATTAACAAATCCCTAGAGCTGTTGTGACAATTGGATGGGGTAACGCAGGTAACGAGCTAAGCACAATACCTAGAATATAGTAAGTCCTCAGTACATAGTAGTTATTATTATGTTTCAATCTCAATGTTAGTCCTAGTTCTGGAATACAACAATATGGTCCCAGTTTTCCCCCAGTAACTTCAGGCAAGCAACTTATTTGATTTCTCTGATCCTAGCTCAAGGATGACTGCTAGATAGGTAGATGAATACACATTTTATCTGTTTACTTGCTGTCTTAATTACCTAGTGCTGCTATAACAAAATGGGTGTCTTAAAAAAAATAGAAATTTATTTTCCCAAAGTTCAGGAGGTTAGAAGTCTGAATTCAGGGCTCTAGTGGGGGATCCTTCCTTGTCTATTTCAGCTTTTAGTAGCTGCTTGTATGTCTCTGCTGTTTGTCTTCCTTTTCTTCTTGTATGTGTGTCTCTGTGTTTATTCTGGTCTTTTTGTAATTCAGAAGTGATCAGGTTTAGAATCCATCCTACATGTGCATAACATCAACTGATTAACTGATTACATTTAGATGATATTAAACAAGGTGATTACATTGCCTAAAATTAAATATAAAATAATTACATAACAATAGATGACATGTAAGGTAAATACATTAAATTATATTACATTTTGGAAGGTAATATGCTCTACCAAAGGACAGCTGGTATACTCATATGTAAATACTCCAAAACAGTGTTTGGCCAAACAACTGGCAATCATAGCCTGGCTAAGATGACACATAAAACTAACCATCACAGTCATCTTTTGTCAAATTGGCAAGCATACCACCCCCCCAAAAAAACCCACTGCCATCGAGTTGATTCCAACTCATAGCGACCCTATAGGACAGAGTAGAACTGCCCCACAGAGTTTCTAAGGACCACCTGGTGGATTCAAACTTTTTGGTTAGCAGCTGTAGCTCTTAACCTCTATACCACCACGGTTTCCAGCATCCATACATATCTACTTAAAATATATGCAATCTCCAAATAAAGACAATAACAGAGTCATAATTCCACTTAACATGACATAACATGCATAAACCCTTTTACATCTTATGCTTTATAATAAGTAATGAGATAGAAGAGGGAAGAAAACAAAGATACTTACTATACACACACACAAACATATTCACAACAAGAAAGAAATACCCATAACAATTACGGTCTTCATTTCTGCAACTGGCCACATGGTCATAGCTGGTATTTATAGCTATCTTCTTCCACTACCCATTCTAGCATTAACTCTAAGTCCAAAATCTCATCTTCTGAATCACCTAAATCAAGAATAAGTGAGACCCTGGGTATCTTCCATTCCGGGGCAAAATGTCTTTCCATCTGTGGACCTGAGAAACCTAGAATATAAGGAAACTGTTTCCAAAGTTTAATTGTGGAACAGGCACAAGGTAGATATTCCCATTCTGAACAGGAAAAATTGAAAAGAAAGAATGATTCAAGGGTACCAAGCAAGTCCAAAACCCAGCAGGACAGATCTCATTAACACTCAAGGCTTGAAAGTAATCCCCTGTTTTTCAGACATATCTGGGCAATGGCCATGCTTTCCAGATTCTGGGCAGAGGCCCCTCTGCCCTGGGCAGCATCCCCACCCTCTAGGCCCACTAGGACAGCAACTCAATTACCTGGTTTGGGGTAGTCCTATTCTCCTAGTCCACCTGAGTTGTGGCTTCACCCCCTTGGCCCTCAGTGGCTCTGTTCTCTTGTCCACTTATACAGCATCCCAGCTCCTCAAATTTGGGCAGTGGCCCTATCTCTTGGCCCACCAGAATGGTAGTCCCGTCCTCTGGAACCAGGGTGACACTGAACTTACTCTTTAAAACCTAGGCAGTAGCCCCACCCTTTGAAACCTAGGAGATGGTGGCTCCATCCTTTGAAACCAAGGAAGCCACGACCCTGCCCCACCCCCACCCCATATTCCTTTTGACAGTTCTGATTTCTGAACTGCTCCCAGGGTTGTGCCTTCATTTTCTTGAAGGACAACAGATATTCACAACCAAGTAGCTCCATTTGCCCATTTCCTGCCTGTAGAATTCCAGGACGTAGACAATTGTTACTGCAAAGCACAAATTCAAGCCACAAGCACAGATTCAAACCACCTGCTGCAGAAGCCAATACTGAGACATAGGTGAGGTGAGCAGCAAAAGGGCCTTTATTGTACACAGGTATTCAAGAGACAGAGGGGAATGAGCTCCTCCAAAACCTGTCTGTCTCTTGGAGGCTGACTGGAGGATTTTATAGGGACGGGTTTTGGGTCTGAAGAACTCAAGAAATTTGTTAGTTCCCCCCTGAGGTGGGCACGATGACTGTGTTCCAAACATGTTGACATTCTGTGAATATTCTCAAAGATCCTCTGATGCCATCCTAGTTCCAGTCACCAGATTGGGCCTTTGTTTAGACTCTCTCTCCTCCAGATTCATAGCTTTTTGTTTTCCTTCCCAAAGAGGAACATAGGCTAATTTCAAATGTTATAGGATCATGGAAAGGACAAGGGGAGGAGGGAGGAGAAAACTGTAAAATCACGAAATCATTGGGGTATGTAAAGGTTAACTATGCAAGCTGGGTAAAAACAATACCATAATGTCCAGGTTGCTAGGCCTATACACTCTATACACCCTCTTTCCCACACTACCCCTTTCATAACTTTCCTTCATTTGGTCCTGTCTCTGCCCCTTTTCAGTCTAAGCTGATGAGATTTCTGCTGTGATGATTGATTAGATCCATCACACACAGGCCTAATCTCTTTAGCAAAATTTGTGTAGTACATCTTAGGTGTCAGTTCTAGGACAGACTTTCTTAGTTTTTACAATAGAATTCTTCAAATCTTTTAAGTTCTTATTTCTTTTTGCACAATTCCTTTCTAAATCTATCTCTTTCCTCATCATTTTACTGTAAGTGGCAAGGTGAAACCACACCAAGCCTTTAAGATCTCACTTAGAAATCTCCTCAACTAAATATCCAAGTTCATCACTTAAAAGTTCCACTTTTCGGAGAACATTCTAACATAATTCAAACAAGTTCTTTTCTAGCAACATTCTGTTCATGATGGTAGAATCTGTCACCACAGCTCTCAGTTCTTTCTGAGCCCTCATCAGAATTGCCCTCAACGTCCATAATTCTGCCAAGTCTCTTCAAGGCAATCTAGGCTCTTATTATCAAGCACATAAAATTCTTCCAGCCTCTATCAATTACCCAATTCCAAACCACTTCCACATTTTAGGTGTTTGTTAGAGCAGCACTGCACTTCCCAGGACCAAATTCTGTCTTAGTTTTCTAGTGCTGCTGTGATGTAAAACATCACAAGTGAATGGATTTAAAGAACAGAAATTTATTTTCTCACATTTCTGGATGCTCGACGGCACTGGGGGAAAGTCCAAATCAGGGTCTCAGCCATGTCAGTTCCTTCCTGGTTGATAGTACTGGGTGTTCCTTTGTACCTTAGCTTGTAGATGATCCTCATATTGCGTCTGTTTTACTCCCTTGTATGTGTCTTTGTGTCTATTCTGGTCTTTTTTTTAAAACTCAGAAGTGATTAGGATCCACCCAAAACTGGCATGATTTTAATTAATAGATTGATTACATTATATCAGATTGCATTATGAAAAGGTGATTACATTACATATCATTACTTTACTTTACATTACATTGGGTAATCTGCCAACTATTTTAATCGCATGTAAATACTCCACCACACTATTTAGCAAAGTTGACACATAAAATTAGCCATCACACTTACTTACGGCCTGCTTTTTTGATGATGGAAGTGAAGGATGGCATATTGGAGAGAAGGTTTGCAAAGACATATAAATGACAAGGTACCACACTTTCAGATCATATGCCTATCCATTTATTCATTCACTCATTCAGCAAATATTTATTAAGTGCCTGTTATGTGCCAGATGGAAACCCCAGTGGCATAGTGATTAAGAGCTATGGATGCTAACCAAAAGGTTGGCAGTTCAAATCCATCAGGTGCGCCTTGGAAACCCTATGGGCAGTTCTACTCTATCCTTTAGAGTTGCTATGAGTTAGAATTGACTTGACAGCAATGGGTTTTGGTTTTTGGTTATGTGCCAGATGGAGCACTGGTAGCACAGTGGTTAAAAGCTCAGCTGCTAATCAAAAGGTCATCAGCTGAAATTCACTAGCCACTCCTTGGAACCCTTTCGGGCATTTCTACTCTATCCTGTATGGTAGCTATAAGTTGAAATTAACTCCATGGCAAAGGGTTTATGTGTCATACTGTTTGAGGCATTTTTAGTAGGGGATACAGACATTAAACAACAAAACAAGTAAATAATTACAAATGACAACAAGTTTAAAAACAGTAAAGCCAGAAGAGCTCACATGCAGAAGGGTTTGGGAGACCCTAATTAAATTAAATTGGGTGGTCATGGAAGGCTTCTCAGAGGAGGTGACATACTCTGAGACCCAAGGTTGAGAAGGAACTGTCCATGAAGGAACATCAGTCCACTTGTGATTTCAGCTAGAGCTGGCATGTATATATTTTTTGAGCTGAGATTCTAACGCAGACAGTGTCCCAACTCAAGCATGAAGAGTATCTTTCCATCTTTTGCTTCTGGACCTTTACCAAAGCCTCAGGGCCCACTTAGCCAGTACTCAAAGAAGTTTGAGGGAGTTAATACCCCTGGCAGCAATTTTCAACTAATGGAGGAGCTGGTGGATAAATGATTTAGCCTTTTTTCCTTCAGGTGTCAATTCTGGAAGTCATTCATTATGCTTCTATGATATACTGCCTGAAACACATCCCCACTGCCTCCATTAATGACCTCAATAATGCCCTCTAACACTGGTGTTTCTTTCTTCTGTGTCTCATGCTACATTATCCCCTACTCCTGTTTCTTAGGTTCACCTCACAAGTCCTTACCTTAGGCTTTATTTTGTGGGGAACACAAAGTAAGACAAGTAGGGCAAACAGTGCTCTGTACAAGGGCGTGGCCTGTGCCAATGGCCTCAGGCGTGAGGGAGGGATTTAGAGGCCATAGAAATAAGTCTGGATTGTTTTTAAAAATGCAACTGAGAGTCACTGAAGAGGTTGAAGAAGAGGAATAACGTGTGCAGGTGTGTTGGATTCAACTATTATAGGAAGTGATTGTGGTTGAGTGGAAAGAGTATTCTTGATTTGAAATATGCAAAATTAGGTATTGAGTATCGCAGGTCTGCTAGTTACTTATTGACTTGTGACCTGGCTACTTCAGTTTCAGAGTTTCTTTGCCATTGACTGAAGTGCACTAGATTTGGAGCCATTAAACGTGAGTTTTAAGGAAGTCCAGCTTTGTCTTTACTTACCTGTGAACTCTTCAGAAGTCCCTTAATCTCCCAAACTTATTTCTTCATTTGTAAAATGAGGACAGTTACACATTTCCTACCTCCTTCTTGAGATTGTTAAGAAATCAAACTCAGCTAATGAGACAAAAAAAAGTGAATATACTTTGAAAGCTATAAATCTCTGTCTAAATATGTGACTTTGTTATAATTAGGAGACAGATGACATCACTCTTAATTGACAGGTGGTAGTAAAGAAATTAGGGGCCCAGGTGGTTGACTGGTTAAGTGCTCGCCTGCTAACCAAAAGGTTGGTGGTTCAAACCCACCCAGCAACTATGCAGGAGAAAGACCTGGCTATCTGCTTCGGTGGAGATTGCTGCCTAGAAGACCCTCTGGGGAAGTTCTACTCTGTCACATGTGGTTGCTATGAGTCGAAATCTACTTGACAGCATCTGACAACAGTGAAAAAATTGTTTTTGTGTGTTTTATCCCAGATACAATGGTGCCAAGTTTGTGGTATTAGGCCATTTCACACTTACTGAGAAATATGTTCCCACACTTCACCAGGACTGATATGATAAGCCTTCCAAGAAAAATAATAATAATAATTTCTACTTCCTAAAACAGCTGGAGAGAAGAGTATAGCTCCTATTCCTCCCTGACACAACTGGGAGGTGTGAGATGGCCTTGATTTGATCTTGAGTGCCTACAAGTGTCCAAACAAGAAGATAATCAGCCTAATTCTAAGGCGTTGCTATTTCCCCTAAGAATGCATTGTCAAAAGTCAAATCAAGTAGGAAAGTCTTATTTTTTATTATACTACAAGTTGCCAACATCTGGGTGAGCCATTTATGAGTGAAATAGCAGGCATACTAGGAAGAGATTCAATAAATGAATTTGGGGAAATTGCACAGTTATGTCTGATCATAATTTAGCTATCAGTGTCAGCCATCTTGCCATTTCATGGAAAGAGTAGGTAAGACAACTACTAATAAAGAACATTTGTTGTTACTCAACTTCTCTTTAAAATGGTTTCATCAATTCTTAATTATAAAATTGGTTAGTTAGTATGAAGTCTTAAATAAGGAAGGAACAGAGTCAGATCCAGAGTACCACAAAGAATGAAGCAGGATAGGAAGAAAGACTCAAGAGCTCCAGGCTCTCCGTTGACCTGGAATTAAGCCTCAATAGGACAATTTGCAGCTGTGTAAAGTTCTTCCTCGACAATCCCAATCCAATCCTTTAATTCCAGCCAAGGAAAAGGTTTCCTGGGGTTATTCACCCCTATTTTTTTTTTTATTGTTAAGCCAAAGTTGACTATTATGCTTACCTAGGCTTTCCACTCTTACTGTTGTTTCTGTTGTTGTTAGGTGCCATAGAGTCAGTTCTGACTCATAGCAACCCTACATACAACAGAAAGAAACACTGCCTGGTCCTGCACCATCCTTAACAATCGTTGTTATGCCTGAGCCCATAGTTGCAGCCACTGTGTCAACCCGTCTCGTTGAGGGTCTTCCTCTTTTCCACTGACCCTGTACTTTACCAAGCATGATGTCCTTCTCCAGGGACGGATCCCTCCTGATACCATGTCCAAAGTATGTGAGATGCAGTCTTGCCATCCTTGCTTCTAAGGAGCATTCTGGTTGTACTTCATCCAAGACAGATTTGTTCTTTCTTTCAGCAGTCCATGGTATATTCAATATTTTTCGCCAACGCCACAAATCAAAGGTGTCAATTGTTCTTCGGTCTTTCTTATTCATTGTCCAGCTTTCACATGCATATGATGTGATTGAAAATACCATGGCTTGGGTCAGGCGCACCTTAGTCTTCAAAGTGACATCTTTGCTTTTCAACACTTTAAAGAGGTCCTTTTCAGCAGATTTGCCCAATGCAACGTGTCTTTTGATTTCTTGACTGCTGCTTCCATGTGTGTTGATTGTGGATCCAAGTAAAGTGAAATCCTTGACAACTTTAATCTTTTCTCCGTTTATCATGATGTGGCTTATTGGTCCAGTCGTGAGGACTTTTGTTTTCTTTATGTTGAGGTGTAATCCATACTGAAGTCTGTGGTCTTTGTTCTCCATCTGTAAGTGCCTCAAGTCCTCTTCACTTTCAGCAAGCAAGGTTGTGTCATCTACATAACACAGGCTGTTAATGAGTCTTCCTCCAATCCTAAAGCCCTGTTCTTCTTCATATAATCCAGGTTCTCGGATTATTTGCTCAGCATTCAGGTTGAATAGGTATGGTGTAAAGATACAGCCCTGACACACACCTCTCTTTGACTTTAAACCACTCAGTATACCCTTGTTCTGTCTGAACAACTGCCTCTTGATCTATGTACAGGTTCCTCATGAGCACAGTTAAGAGTTCTGGAATTTCCATTCTTCCCAGTGTTATCCATAGTTTGTTATGATCCACACAGTCAAATGCCTTTGCACAGTCAATAAAACACAGGTAAATCTCCTTCTGGTAGTCTCTGCTTCCAGCCAGGATTCACCTCACATCAGCAATGATATCCCTGGTTCTACTCCCTCTTCTGAATCTGGCCTACATTTCTGACAGTTCCCTGTCAATATACTGTTGCAGCCGCTTTTGAATGATCTTTGGCATAATTTTGCTTGCATGTGATATTAATGATATTGTTTGATAATTTTTGCATTCCGTTGGATCACCTTTCTGAGGAATAGGCATAAATATTGATCTCTTCCAGTTGGTTGGCCAGGTAGCTGTCTTCCAAATTTCTTCGCATAGATGAGTGAGCACTTCCAGTGCTGCATCTGTGTGTTGAAACATTTCAGTTGATATTCCATCAATTCCTGGAGCCTTGTTTTTCACCAAGGCTTTCAGAGCAGCTTGGACTTCTTCCTTCAGTACCATTGGTTCCTGGTCATATGCTACCTTTTGAAATGGTTGAACATCGACTAATTCTTTTTGGTATAATGACCCTGTGTATTCCTTCCATCTTCTTTTGATGCTTCCTGCGTCATTTAATATTTTCCCCATGGAATCCTTCACTATTGCAACTCGAGGCTTAAATTTTTTCTTCAGTTCTTTCAGCTTGAGAAACACTGAGCGTGTTCTTCTCTTTTGGTTTTCTACCTCCAGCTCTTTGCACATGTCATTATAATACTTTGTCTTCTTGAGCTGCTCTTTGAAATATTCTGTTCAGTTCTTTTACTTCACCACTTCTTCCTTTTGCTTTTGCTGCTTGACGTTCCAGAGCAAGTTTCAAAGTCTCCTCTGACATTCATCTTGGTTTTTTCTTTCTTTCCTGTCTTTTCAATAACCTCTTGCTTCTTCATGGATGATGTCCTTGATGTCATTCCACAACTCGTCTGGTCTTCAGTCATTAGTGTTCAATGTATCGAATCTATTCTTGAGATGATTTCTAAATTTAGGTGGGATATACTCAAGGTCATACTTTGGCTCTCCTGGACTTGCTCTGATTTTCTTCAGTTTCATCTTGAACTTGCATATGAGCAAATGGTGACCTGTTCTGCGGTCGGCCCCTGGCCTTCTTACTGATGATATTGAGCTTTTCCATTGTCTTTTTCCACAGATGTAGTCAATTTGATTCCTGTGTATTCCATCTGGCAAGGTCCATTTATATGGTCCCCGTTTATGTTGGTGAAAAAAGGTATTTGCAATGAAGAAGTCTTTGGTCTTGCAAAATTCTATCATTTGATCCCCAGCATTGCTTCTAACTCCAAGGCCATATTTTCCAACTACTGATCCTTCTTCTTTGTTTCCAACTTTTGCATTCCAATCACCAATAATTATCAATGCATCTTGATTGCATGTTTGCATGATTGCACGTTTGGACTGTCTCTCTAGCCTTTAAAAGATGCCTCTCTACAATAGTCCCTTTGATTTAGCCAAGTAGTTGTGCTGTGGTTGTTTGTTTTTCCAAGTCCTTGGTATTTTTTATCTCTACCCACACATAACTTGGATTTTTAGATAGTTTCCAGATTTCTCTGAGTTACTGACTTTTAAAATTCTACCTCTAAGTTTTGTCCTACCCAGTGTCTCTATTATGTCAATTTTCTATTTTCAAAATTAGAAAAACTGCCCAATGAGTTTCTTTGGTTTTCATTTCCCTAAATGATGTTGAATTTTCTGAAATTTCAAAGCTGAAAGGAATTACGCAGTTCGTCTAATCCAGTTCTTTTGCTGAGATTTTAGTCTCCCCCAATTCCCCAAAACCTCCCACCCTATCTGTGAACTCCTCTGACTTTTAGAAAGCCCTTCCTTAGTTAAGCTGTATCTGTCTTTCTGTAGCTTCCTCCTTGGGACCACACAGAACAAAACTATTACCGTTTCACTGTGACAACCCTTTAGCTACCTGAATAAATCTACCTTATCTCCCACCCCACTCAAATCCCAAACCCCCTTAAGGTTAAACAAACCCAGTCCCTTTGACAGTTATGCTATATGCCATATTTTCAAAGCTCTACAACAGATATTCTTGGTTTAGTCAGAATAATTTTATTACAATTATCAATATTACATAGTTCCTGCCTTCAAGGAGAAAGATCTCTATCTTGGAAAAGTATGCTTACCTGTGGCAATTTAGAGTGTAACTACTAAATATGCTTAAATTGGCTTTTAGCATATGTGAGATTAGCAATGAGATGAAGAGCTACTGACTGACATGTTTTGATTAAATGTCAGGGAAGCCTTTCTTGATCCCCTCCCCCTGCCAAATACGTGAGATAACTTTTGGATTTTCCATTATAGCACTTTCATCACTGTACTTTAGTTATTTTTGTGCCTTTTAATTCAATATCCCTCAATAGATTATAAGCTTTAAGAGAGAAAAAACTAATGACTCAAGTTTGCCTGTCTGTAGGTGTTAACACTGTGCCTGGCAAATTATAGAGCCCTCATAAACATTTATAGATACAATGCTTGAATCAAAGTGCTATTTTATAGTACCAAAACTGGAAGGAAACCTAGAGCCGTTATTTTTCAGATAGGTAAACTGAGGCCCAAGAAGTTCATGGGATTTATCCAAGTCTACAACAGCTGGTTGGTGAAAGAGCCATAAATTTATATTTTGACACCCTTTCCGCTCCATTGATATCCTATGATTTTAGATCATGCTCATATTGTTAATCCTGGGCCTCTAGATACGCTAGTGGTTAGACTGGATAAGAGATGGCCACAAAGAATGAGTCCTCTATCCGTTGATTTCCTCATTAGCAACCTAAAACAATCTACATGTGAAACTACATTTTAATAAAAAGTGTAAAATTTTTACACTCTACTTTTTTATTTGAATTGAGAATTCACAATGCTTAGACAATGAATTGGGCTCAGATTATGCTACTCTGTTAACCACCAGACCATCAGAAAGATTAAAGAGAGAAAAACAAAATAGATGAACTCCAGTTCCTTGGGTAAGAACATGATCATCTGCTTCCTCCCTAAGAAGTCACCACTTTAGACCTGTGCTACCCAGTGCAGTAGCCACTAGCCACATGTGGCTAACCCAAATTGAGATGTGCTCTAAGAGTAAACTATATGCCATATTTCTAAGACTTAGTACAAGATACATGTAAAATATCTCATTAATAATTTTATATTGATTACATGATGAAATGATAATAATTTGGATGTACTGGGTTAAATGAAATATAGTATCAAAATAAATACTACCAGTTTCTTTTTGCTTTTTATGCAGTTACTGGAAATTTTAAAATTACATATGTGACACCCATTAATGATAAAAACTCTCAGCAAGATAGAAATAGAGGGGAAATTCTTCAACTTGATGAACAGCGTCTACAGAAAACCTACAGCAAACATTATACTGAATGGTGAGAGAGGCTGAATGCTTTTTCCCTACGATCAGGAACAAGGCAAGGATGTCCACTCTCACCACTCTTATTCAACACAGTGCTGGAAGTTTTAGGCATTGGAAAAAGGCAAGGAAAAGAAATAAATTGCATACAAATTGGAAAGGAAGAAATAAAGCTGCCTCGATTTGAAGACAACACAATTGTCTCCATAGAATAACCCAAGGAATAAACAAAAAACTTCTACCACTGATAAGTGAGTTCAGCAAGTTCACAAGATACAAGGCCGACACACAAAAATCAATCACATTTCTCATACTAACAATGAATGTGTTGAAACTGAAATTAAAAACATAATACCACTTAGAATCACTCCAAATAAAATGAAATATTTAGGTATACACTTAAAACATGTATAGGATCTCCAGAAAATTGTAAAATGCTGATGGAATAAATCAAAGAAGACCAAAATAAACAAAGAGACATATCAAGTTCATAGGCTGGAAGACTCAATAAAGATGTAAATTCTCCTCAGATCGATTGGGAATCACTCTCCCTAGTATTAAGGCTTATTATAAAGCTACATAGCTGCTATCAAGAGGGACCAATCTCTAGAGAAGGACATCATGCTTGGTAAATCAGAAGGTCAGCAAAAAAAGAGGAAGACTCTCAACATGATGGATTGACTCAGTGGCTACAACAATGAGCTCAAACATAGCAAGGACTTTGAAGATGATGAGAGATTGACTTTTTCTTTCTGCTATACATAAGGTCACTATCAGTCGGAACTGACTCGACGGTAGCTAACAACAACAACATACAGCTACAGCAATTAGGATAGAGGGATTGGCACATAGATCAGTAGAACAGAATAAAGAATCTACAAACAGACCTACAAAAATATGCCCAACTAATTTTAAACAAAGGTGCAACAATTTAATAGAGGAAGAATTGTCTTTTCAACAAATGGTACTGGAGTAATTGGACATCTATGGGGGAAAAGGAAACCCTGGTAGCATAGTGGTTAAGAGCTACAGCTGCTAACCAAAAGGTTGGCAGTTCAAATCTACCAGGCCCTCCTGGGAAACCATATGGGGCAGTTCTACCCTGTCCTATAGGCTTGCTATGAGTCGGAATTGACTCGACAGCAACGGGTTTGGGTATGGGGGAAAAAAGATTCAACCTGAACCTCACACTTTATACAAAAAGTGTAAGTGTTGTTAGAGTTGACTCCAAAAGAGCAATCCAAAAAGGAAATATTAATAAGTTGGACCTCATCCAAATTAAAAAATCTTTTTCTCTGTGAAAGCCCATATGTGATGAAGATGAAAAGACAAGCTACGAATTCGGAGAAAATATTTGCAAACATGTGTCCAACAGAAGAATAGTATCTAGACTATATAAAGAACTCCCAAAGCTAAACACTTAAAAAAATTCAACAGTAAAGTAGCAAATACTACAATTACAAAATATGTTTTTTTTGTTGTTGTTAGGTGCTGTCTAGTTTATTCTGACCTATAGTGACCCCATGTACAACGAAACTAAAAACTATCGATCCTCACAATAGTTGGTATGCTTGATCCCATCATTGCAGCCACTGTGTCAATCCATCTTGTTGAGGGTTTTCTTTTCTTTCATTGACCCTCCACTTTACCAAGCACCATATCCTTCTCCAGGGACTGGTCCCTCCTGACACTGTGTCCAAAGTACATGAAACGAAGTCTCATAATCTTTGCTTATGAGGAGCATTCTGGCTGTACTTATTCCAAGATAAATTTGTTCATTCTTCTGGCAGTCCATGGTATATTCGTTATTCTTTGCCGACACCATAATCCAAAGGCATCAATTCTTCTTTGGTTTTCCTTATTCATTGTCCAGCTTTTGCATACATGTAAGGTGAGGGAAAATACCATGGCTTGGTTCAAGAGCACTTTAGTCCTTAAAGTGACACTTTTCCCTTTTAACCCTTTAAAGAGGTCTTTTGCAGCAGATTTGCCCAGTTGAATAAGTTCTTTGATTTCTTGACTGCTGCTTCCGTGGGTGTTGATTGTGGATTCAAGTAGAATGAAATCCTTGACAACTTCAGCCTTTTCTCCATTTATCATGATATTCCTTCTTGGTCCAGCTGTGAGAATTTTTGTCTACTTTATGTTGAGGTGTAATTCATACCGAAGGCTGTGGTCTGTGATCTTCATCAGTAAGCGCTTCAAGTCCCCTTCACATTCAGCAAGCAAAGTAGTATCATCTGCATGTCACAGGTTGTTAATGAGTCTTCCTCCAATCCTGATGCCTCGTTCTTCTTCATATGGTCCTATTTCTCAAAATACTTCCTCAGCATACAGATTGAATAAGTATGGTGAAAGGATCAAACCCTGACACACACCTTTCCTGACTTTAAACCACGTAGTATCTCCATGTTCAGTTCAAAGAACTGCCTCTTGGTCTATGTACAGGTTCTTCATAAGCACAACGAAATGTTCTGGAATTCCATTCTTCATAATGTTACCCATAATTTGTTATGATGCACACTGTGGAATGCCTTCACAAAGTCCATAAAGCACAGGTAAACATCTTTCTGGTATTCCCTGCTTTCAGTTGAAATCTATGTGACATCAGCAGTGTTATCCCCAGTTCTGTAGTCTCTTCTGAATCTGGTTTGAATTTCTGGCAGTTCCCTGTTGATGTAGTTCTGCAATTGCTTTTGAATTATATTCAGGAAAATTTTACTTGTGTGTTCATAGCAAAAAGATGGAAACAACCTAGATGCCCATCAGCAAATGAATGCATAAACAAACTATAGTACATACACACAATGGAGTATTACGCAACAATAAAGAACAATGATGCATCTGCAAACCATCTCATAACATGGACAAATCTGGGGGGCATTATGCTGAGTGAAATAAGTCAATCACAAAAGGATAAATATTGTATGAGACCACCACTATAAAAACTCATGAAAAGGTTTACATACAAAAAGAAACAATCTTCAGTGGTTACCAGAGTGAGGAGGGGTAGGGATGGAAAAACACACTTAACAGACAATAGATAAGTGGCAACTTTAGTGAAGGGAAAGACAGTACACAATACTGGGGAAGCCAGCACAACTTGTACAAGGCAAGGTCATGGAAGCTCCATAGACACATCCAAAACCCCTGAGGGAACAAATTGCAGGGCTGAGGGCTGTGGGGACCATGGTCTCAGGGAACATCTAGCTCAGTTGGCATAACATAGTTTATAAAGAAAATGCTCTACATTCTACTTTGGTGAGTAGCGTCTGGAGTCTTAAAAGCCTGTGAGCAGCCTTCTAAGATACTCCACTGGTCTCACTCCTTTGGGAGAAAGGAACAGTGAAGTAAATTAAACATACAAAGGAATGATTAGCCCAGAGGACTAATGGACCACATCTACCACGGCCTCCATCAGACTGAGTGCAGTACAGCTTGATGGTGCCTGGCTACCACCACTGACCGCTCTGACAGGAATCAGAATAGAGGGCCCCGAACAAAGCTGGAAAAAAATGTAGAACAAAATTCTAACTCACAAAAAAAGACAAGATTTACTGGCCTGACAGAGACTGAAGAAACCCCAAGAATATGTCCCCAGGACACTCTCTTAGCTCAGTTATGAAGTCATTCCCAAGGTTCACCCTTCAGCCAAAGATTAGACAGGCCCTTAAAACAAAGCGAGGCTAAAGGGACACTCCAGTCCAGGGGCAAGGACAAGAAGGCAGGAGTGTACAGGAAAGCAGGTAATAGGGAACCCAATGTTGAGAAGGGAGAGTGTTGACATCTTGTGGGGTTGTCAACCAATGTCATAAAACAATATGTGTACTAACTGTTTAATGAGAAACTAGTTTGTTCTGTGAACCTACATCTGAAGTACAGTAAAAAAATGAAGTATATAATAACAAAAAGAATTTTACTTGTGTGTGATATTAACAATATTGTTGGATAATTTCTGCATCCTGTTGGACCATCCCTCTTTGGAATGGCACTGTTTTAATTATCTAGTGCTGCTATAAAAGAAATACCACAATTGGATGGCTTTAACAAACAAATTTCCCACACGTGTCTGTCAGTTTGGCGTACTGTGGGGGCTTGTGTGTTGCTGTGATGTTGGAAGCCATACCACTGGTATTCAGACACCAGCAGGGTCACCCATGGAGGACAGGTTTCAGCTGAGCTTCCAGACTAAGACAGACTAGGAAGAAGGACCCGGCAGTCTACTTCTGAAAAGCATTAGCCAGTGAAAACCTTATGGAAAAGCTCAATATCATCAATCAGAACAAGGACAGGGGCCAACTGTGGAACAGACCATCAATTGCTCATACACAAGTTCAAGCTGAAATTGAAGAAAATCAGAGCAAGTCCACGAGAGCCAAAATATGCCCTTGAATATATCCCACCTGAATTTAGAGACCATATGAAGAACATATTTGACGCATTGAACACTAGTGACCGAAGACCAGATGAGTTGTGGAATGACATCAAGGACATCATCCATGAAGAAAGCAAGACGTCACCGAAAAGACAGGAAAGAAAGAAAAGACAAAGATGGATGTCAGAGGAGACTCTGAAACTTGCTCTTGAACGTTGAACAGCTAAAGGAAAAGGAAGAATTGATGAAGTAAAAGAACTGAACAGAAGATTTCAAAGGGCGTCTCGAGAAGACAAAGTAAAGTATTATAATGACATGTGCAAAGAGCTGGAGATAGAAAACCAAAAGGGAAGAACACCCTCGGTGTTTCTCAAGCTGAAAGAACTGAAGAAAAAATTCAAGCCTCGAGTTGCAATAGTGAAGGATTCCATGGGGAAAATAGAAAATGATGCAGGAAGCATCAAGAGAAGATGGAAGGAATACACAGAGTCATTACACCAAAAGAATTAGTTGATATTCAACCATTTCAACAGGTGGCGTATGATCAGGAACCGATGGTACTGAAGGAAGAAGTCCAAGCTGCTCTGAAGGCACTGGCGAAATACAAGGCTCCAGGAACTGATGGAATATCAACTGAGATGTTTCAACAAACAGATGCAACACTGGAGGTGCTCACTTGTCTATGCCAAGAAATATGGAAGACAGCTTCCTGGCCAACTGATTGGAAGAGATCCATATTTGTGCCTATTCCCAAGAAAGGTGATCCAACCGAATGTGGAAATTATAGAACAATATCATTAATATCACACACAAGCTAAATTTTGCTGAAGATCATTCAAAAACGGCTGCAGCAGTATATCGACAGGGAACTGCCAGAAATTCACGACAGTTTCAGAAGAGGACGTGGAACCAGGGATATCATTGCTGATGTTAGATGGATCCTGGCTGAAAGCAGAGAATACCAGAAGGAGGTTTACCTGTGTTTTATTGACTATGCAAAGGCATTTGACTGTGTGGATCTAACAAACTATGGATAACACTGGGAAGAATGGAAATTCCAGAACACTTAACTGTGCTCATGAGGAACCTTTACATAGATAAAGAGGCAGTTGTTCAGACAGAACAAGAAAATACTTGGTTTAAAGTCAGGAAAGGTGTGCATCAGGGTTGTATTCTTTCACCATACCTATTTAATCTTTATGCTGAACAAATACTACTAGAAGCTGGGCTATATGAAGAAGAACGGGGCATCAGGATTAGAGAAGACTCATTAACAACCTGTATTATGCAGATGACACAACCTTGCTTGCTGAAAGTGAAGAGGATCTGAAGCACTTACTAATGAAGATCAAAGACCACAGACTTCAGTATGGACTGAACCTCAACATAAAGAAAACAAAAATCCTCACAACTGGACCAATGAGCAACATCATGATAAACGAAGAAAAGATTGAAGCTGTGAAGAATTTCATTTTACTTGGATCCACAATCAACAGCCATGGAAGCAGCAGTCAAGAAATCAAAAGACACACTGCTTTGGGCAAATCTGCTGCAAAGGACCTCTTCAAAGTGTTGAAGAGCAAAGATGTCACCTTGAAGACTAAGGTGTGCCTGACCCAAGCCATGGTATTTTCGATCACATCATATGCATGTGAAAGCTGGACAATGAATAAGGAAGACTGAAGAAGAGTTGACGCTTTGAATTGTGGTGTTGAGGAAGAATATTGAATATACCATGGACTGCCAAAAGAACGAACAAATCTGTCTTGGAAGAAGTACAACCAGAATGCTCCTTAGAGGCAAGGATGGCGAAAGTGGGTCTTACATACTTTGGACATGTTGTCAGGACGGATCAGTCCCTGGAGAAGGACATCATGCTTGGCAGAGTACAGGGTCAGCGGAAAAGAGGAAGACCCTCAACGAGGTGGATTGATACTGGCTGCAACAATGAGGTCAAGCATAACAATGATTGTAAGGATGGCTCAGGACCGGGCAGTGCTTCATTCTTTTGTGCATAGGGTCGCTATGAGTCGGAACCAACTCGACGGCACCTAACAACAACAACAAACAAACAAATTTATTCTCTTGCAGTCTAGGAAGCTACAAGTCTTAATTCAGGGGGCCAGCTCCAGAGGAATGCTTTCTCTCTCTGTGGATCCTGGGGGAGGGTCCTTGTCATCAACCTTTCCCTGGTCTAGAAGCTTCTCAGCACAGGGATCCCAGATCCAAAGGACACACTCCACTCCCAACCCTCCTTTCTTTGTGATATGAGGTCCCTCTTCTCTCTGCTTGATTTTCTCTTTTATGTATCAAAAGAAATTGACTCAAGATAAAAACTAATCTTGTAGATTGGGTTCAGCCTTATTAACATGACTGCCTCTAATCCTGCCTCATTAACAATATAGAGGTTAGGAATTACAACACATCAGATCACAAATTGGTGGACAATGACACAATACTGGGAATCACAGCCCAACCATTTTTGGGGAACAGAATTCAATCCACGACATGCACAAATATGGACCTCTTCCAGTCAGTTGGCCAGGTAGCTCTCTTCCAAATTTCTTGGCATAATTGAGTGAGCACTTCCAGCGCTGGATCTTTTTTCTGAAACTTCTCAATTGTTATTCCATCAATTCCTGGAGTCTTGTTTTTCACCAATGCCTTCAGTACAGTTTGGACTTCTTCCTTCAGTGCCAATGGTTCTTGATCATATGCTTGATCACACGTTGCCTCCTGAATTGGTTGAACCAATTCTTTTTGGTACAGAGATTATGTGTATTTTTCCATCTTCTTTTGATGCTTCCTGCATCTTTAATATTTTGCCCATAAAATCCTTCAATATTGCAACTCCAGGCTTGAAATTTTTCTTCGGTTCTTTAAGCTTGAGAAACGTCGAGTGTGTTCTTTCCTTTTGGCTTTTTATCCCCAGGTTTTTGCGCATTTCATTATCATATTTTACTTTGTCTTTTCGAGCCACCCTTTGAAATCTTCTGTTCAGCTCTTATACTTTATCAGTCCATTCACTTTAGCTGCTTTAAATTCAAGTGTAAGTTTCAGAGTCTCTTCTGACATTTGTTTTTTTCTTTCTTTCCTGTCTTTTAAATGACTTTTCCTTTTCTTCATGTATGAAGTCCTTGACATCATCCCACAACTCATCTGGTCAGTAGTCATTAGTGTTTGATGTATCGTATCTATTCTTGAGGTGGTCTCTAAATTCAGGTGGGATATACTCAAGGTCATATTTTGGCATTCATGGGTTTGTTTTAATTTTCATCACCTTCAACTTGAAATAGCATAAGAACAATTGATGATCTGTTCAGCAGTCAGCCCGTGGCCTTGTTCTGACTGATGATGATATTGAGCTTTCCCATCATCTCTTTCCACAGATGCAGTCGATTTGATTCCTGTGTTTTCCATCTGGTGAGGTCCACCTGTATAGTCGCTGTTGTTGAAAAAAGGTATTTGCCATGAACAAATCTTTGGCCTTACAAGATTCTGTCATCGATCTCTGGCATTGTTTCTATCACCAGGACCACATTTTTCCCACTACAGATTCTTCTTCTTTGTTTCCAACTTTCACATTTCAATTACCAGTAATTATCGATGCATCTTGACTGCTTTTTTGATCAATTTCAGACTGTAGATGTTGGTAGAAATCTATAATTTCTTCATCTTTGGCCTTAGTGGTTGGTGTGTAAATTCATATAATAGTCCTTTACCTGGTCTTCCTTGTAGATGTAGGACTATTATCCTATCACTGATGCATTGTATTCAGGATAGGTCCTGAAACATTCTTTATGACATTGAATGGAGCCATTCCTCTTCAATATGTCATTCCCCACATAGCAGAGCATGTGATTGTCCAATTCAATTGGCCAATATCAGTCCATTTCAGTTCACTAATGCCTAGGATATTGGTCATTATGTATTCCATTTCATTTTTGAGGACTTCTAATTTTCCCGTATTCATACATCATACATTCCAGGTTGCAATTGTTAATGGATCTTTGCAGCTGTTGCTTCTCGTTTTGAGTTGTGCCACATCAGCAAATCCCAAAAGATTTGTTCCATCCACATCATTAAGGTCAACTTTACTTTGAGGTTTGAGGAGGCAGCTCTTCCCCAGTCCTAGACTGAGTGCCTTCCAATCTTAGGGGCTCATCTTCCGGCACTGTATCAGGCAATGTTCTGCGGCTATTCATAAGGTTTTCACTCACCATTTTTTTCAGAAGTAGACCATCAGGCCCTTCTTCCTATTCTTAGTCTGTGAGCTCCACTGAAACCTGTCCACCATGAGTGACCCTGCTGGCATTTGAAACACTTTTGGTACAGCTTCCAGCATCGCAGCAACACACAAGTCACTGCATTACGACAACCTGACAGACAACTGGTGGAGGCAACATATATGAACAGACGTTTCACTAAAGAGAATATACTCATTGTCATTTAGTGGATTTTGACTCATAGGATATACTCAAAGTCATATTTTGGCATTCATGGGATAGAGTAGATTTGTTCAATTGGGTTTCCATGGCTGTAATTTTTTTGGAAGCAAACTGCCACATCTTTCTCCTGCAAAGCGGCTCGTGGGTTTGAACCATTGACCTTTCAGTTCACAGCCAGGTTCCTAACCACTGTACCACCAGGGCTCCTTAAAGAGTATATACAGATGGCAGATAAACAGTTGAAAGTTTGTTCAACATCATTAGCCATGAAGAAAATGAAATTAAGACCTCACCTGTCAGAATCATGAAAATAAAAAATAATGACAACATCAAATACTGGCAAGGACACAGAGAAACTGGATCACTCATACATTGATGGTGAGAATGTAAAATGGTACATCCACTACGAAAAACAGTTTGGGACTTTCTTACAAAACTAAACATGTGCTGATCGTACAGCCTAGCAATTACAATCTTGAACATTTATCCCAGAGGACTGAAAACTTATGTTCATAGCAGCTTTATTCATAATAGACATAAAATAGACACATAGTACTACTGCAAGAATTAAATTAGGTGATGTACATAGAGCATATAGCTGTGCCTGGTACAAAATGTTCAATAAATATTAGTTGTTGACATTATGTTATTGTTATTTTCCCTCCAACCACAGGTCTCACCCACACCTACACCAAGCACTCAGTGTCCCCAGCCTTTTCTCAAATGAGCTATACGCTCTCATGTTTCTATTCCTCTGTACCTTTGCACGTACTCTCTCCTCTTCCTGAGCTATCCCTCTTACATTTGCCAAGACAACTCCTTAGTGTCCTATAGGCTCATATCAAGTGCAAACTCTTCTGGGAAGCCTTGACAGAATTAAGTGCTTTCTCCTCTACCCTGAGAAAGCAACCTATGCATACTCTGGTTGTCACATTTATCACACAGTATTTGAAGTATTTATTTGTGTACAAACAGTCCCTACTAGACTAGGTTGTAACCTCCCTGAAGGACAAAATTGTTGGGTGACACAAATAGAAACTGAATACTTGCTTGCTAAATTAATAAATGAATGAAAATACACTGAGACCCAGGGATAGTGAGTAACAAACACAGCCCTGAGCAGAGCCAGAACCACAGACGCTCACAGGGTCACAAGTTAGATCAACGGCACAACTGTCAATATTTAACCAGACTTCTCAGAATAGCCAGGTAGCATGAGAATTTGTAATATCAAGAGCCTCTAACAATTAGCCTGAGTGTCTGGGGTTATAGTCAGGGACATGGAACAATATTATGTATATGCATACATGTATATGTTTGCTTGGGACAGCAAGCAGGATGTCTCTGACTTGATTGCAAAACTAAACATAACATATTTTGATAACACTTGGCTCTCTTCTCTTAATAATAATTGAAGTAATTGAAAGCTGTGTAACTTTTTTTTTTAATGTAGTAGATCAATTTTTAAAAATTGTTGAGTTTGTGGTGCTGTTGTTCAATTATGTTCTCTTTTAGGGGCTGGTCCAAGTTTCCTTTGTCCAGCTGCCTTACATTTATTTCATCTGGTTCTGTCAGAGTAGGAAAATATATATTATTAACTCTGTCTAGATTTACAATGGAACCATTAACTAAGCAAATAATGACTTCTTGGGAATATGAAGAACCTCCTGTAACAAATTTTTAATGTAATTTATTTTAATTTTCTTGTCTTTGTTGAGAATATACACAGCAGAGCATACACCAAATCAAAAATTTCTACGTGTACAAATCAGTGACATTGATCACATTCTTCAAGTTGTGCAACCATTCTTACCCTCCTTTTCTGAGTTGTTCCTTCCCCAATAGCATAAACTCACTGCCCCTTAAGTTTCCCACCTAATCTTTCAGGTTGTTATCAGTTTGATCTCACCTAGTCAGATCTTAAAAGAGCACAGCGCTCGAGGGAGACATTCTTTACTAGTTGAGCTAGTTTTTTGTTTTGTTTTGTTTTTGTAATTTTTATTGTGTTTTATTTCTTTGTATGGCCATAGCTTCCTCTCCATATGGAAGGTGTATGATTACATTTCTTAAAAAAAAAATGTTGTCTTCTTTTATATAATAACATCGCTGTTACCCTGTTTGGGGCTTTTTTTAATTTTAATAATCTTGCTTTGTTTTTTTTTGGATTTCCCTGTCTGGGTTGACTTCTGGTTGCTCTGCCCAGTGTTCTAGTCTTGGGTTGATACCTGATATTATTGATT
The DNA here is from genome assembly GCF_024166365.1 of Elephas maximus indicus. Classification (NCBI taxonomy): domain Eukaryota; kingdom Metazoa; phylum Chordata; class Mammalia; order Proboscidea; family Elephantidae; genus Elephas; species Elephas maximus. The sequence continues at coordinate 89,141,829 of NC_064846.1, forward strand.
TTCTAACCAAAGAACTCCCTTTAGTATTTCTTGCAGTTTTGGATTGGTTTTCATGAATTCTCTAAACTTGTGTTTATCTGGAAATGTCTTAATTTCACCTTCATATTTAAGAGACAGTTTTCCTGGATATATGATTCTTGGCAGGCAATTTTTTTTCTTTCAATTGTTTAAATACGTCATCCCATTGCCTTCTTGCCTGCATGGTTTCTGCTGAGTAGTCCGAGCTTATTCTTTTTTTAAAAAAAAAAAAAATTTTATTGCACTTTAGGTGAAAGTTTACAATGCAAATTAGTTTCTCATTCAAAACTTTATGCACAGTTTGTTTTGCAACATTGGTCGCAATCCCTACAATATGTTGGCACTCTGCGCCTTTCCATTCCCCCCCCCCAGGTTCCCCTTGTCCATTCGTCCAGTTTTCCAGTCCCTTCCTGCCTTCTAACCTTTGCTTTTGTACAGGTGTTGCCCATTTGGTCTTATATTCTTGATTGAACTAAGAAGCACATTCCTCATGTGTGTTATATTTCTTTTATAGGACGGTCTAAATTTTTTAATCTTTGGCTGGAAGGTGGACTTTGAGAGTGGCTTCAGTTCTGACGTAGCAGTGTCCTGGGGCCATAGTCTCAGGGGTTCCTCCCGTCTCTGTCAGACCAGTAACTATGGTCTTATTTTGTGTGTTTGAACTTTATTCTATTTTTCACTCCAGCTCTATCTGGGAACATCTATTGTGATCCCTGTCAGAGCTGTTGGTGGTAGTAGTTGGGCATAATCTAGTTCTTCTGGTCTCAGGCTTGTGGAGGCTATGGAACTTGTTGTCCATTAGTCCTTTGGACTAATATTTAACTTGTGTCCTTGGTTTTCTTCATTCTCCTTTGTTCTGCACAGGATGCTACCAGTAGATGTATCATAGATTGCCGTTTGCAAGCTTTTAAGTCCCCAGATGCTACTCACCAAAGTTGTATGTAGAACTTTTTTTAAAATAATTTTTATAGTGCTTTAAGTGAAAGTTTACAAAGCAAGTCAGTCTGTCACATATAAGCTTATATACACCTTACTCCATACTCCCACTTACTCTCCCCCTAATGAGTCAGCCCGCTCCCTCCTTCCAGTCTCTCCTTTCATGACGGTTTTGCCAGTTTCTAACCCTCTCTACGCTCCCATCTCCCCTCCAGACAGGAGTTGCCAACACAGTCTCAAGTGTCCACCTGATACAAGTAGCTCACTCTTCATCAGCATCTCTCCCCAACCCATTGTCCAGTCCCTCCCATGTCTGATGAGTTGTCTTTGGGAATGGTTCCTGTCCTGGGCCAACAGAAGGTTTGGGGACCATGACTAACGGGATTCTTCTAGTCTCAGTCAGACCATTAAGTCTGGTCTTTTTATGAGAATTTGGAGTCTGCATCCCACTGTTCTCCTGCTCCCTGAGGGGTTCTCTGTTGTGCTCCCTGTCAGGGCAGTCATCTGTTGTGGCCAGGCACCATCTAGTTCTTCTGGTCTCAGGATGATGTAGTCTCTGGTTCATGTGGCCCTTTCTGTCTCTTGGGCTTATAGTTATCATGTGACCTTGGTGTTCTTCATTCTCCTTTGATCCAGGTGGGTTGAGACCAATTGATGCATCTTATATGGCCGCTTGTTAGCATTTAAGACCCCAGACGCCACACTTCAAAGTGGGATGCAGAATGTTTTCTTAACAGAATTTATTTTGCCAGTTGACTTAGAAGTCCCCTTAAACCACAGTCCCCAAACCCCCGCCCTTGCTCCGTGACCTTCGAAGCATTCAGTTTATTCAGGAAACTTCTTTGCTTTTGGTCCAGTCCAGTTGAGCTGACCTTCCCTGTATTGAGTATTGTCCTTCCCTTCACCTAAAGTAGTTGTTATCTACTAACTAATCAGTAAATAACCCTCTCCCATCCTCCCTCCCTCCCCCCCTCGTAACCACAAAAGAATGTGTTCTTCTCAGTTTATACTATTTCTCAAGATCTTATAATAGTGGTCTTATACAATATTTGTCCTTTGCAACTGACTAATTTCACTCAGCATAATGCCTTCCAGGTTCCTCCATGTTATGAAATGTTTCATGGATTCATCAATGTTCTTTATAGCTGTGTAGTATCCCATTGTGTGAATATATCATAATTTATTTATCTGTTCATCTGTGGATGGGCACCTCGGTTGCTTCCACCTTTTTGCTATTGTAAACAGTGCTGCAGTGAACATGGGTGTGCATATATCTGTTTGTGTAAAGGCTTTTATTTCTCTAGAGTATATTCCGAGGAGTGGAATTTTTGGGTTGTATGGTAGTTCTATTTCTAACTTTTTAAGAAAACGCCAGATAGACTTCCAAAGTGGTTGTACCATTTGACATTCCCACCAGCAGTGTATAAGAATTTCAATCTCTCCACAGCCTCTCCAACATTTATTATTTTGTGTTTTTTGGATTAATGCCAGCCTTGTTGGAGTGATTTGGAATCTCATCATAGTTTTAATTTGCATTTCTCTAATGGCTAATGATCGAGAGCATTTTCTCATGTATCTGTTAGCTGCCTGAATATCTTCTTTAGTGAAGTGTGTGTTCATATCCTTTGCCCACTTCTTGATTGGGTTGTTTGTCTTTTTGTGGTTGAGTTTTAACAGAATCATATAGATTTTAGAGATCAGGCGCTGGTCGGAGATGTCATAGCTGAAAATTCTTTCCCAATCTGTAGGTGGGCTTTTTACTCTTTTGGTGAAGTCTTTAGATGAGCATAGGTGTTTGATTTTTAGGAGCTCCCAGTTATCTGGTTTCTCTTCGTCATTTTTGGTAATGTTTTGTATTCCGTTTATGCCTCGTATTAGGGCTTCTAACGTTGTCCCTATTTTTTCTTCCATGATCTTTCTCGTTTTCGTCTTTATGTTTAAGTCTTGATCCACTTGGATGTTAGTTTTTGTGCATGGTGTGAGGTATGGGTCCTGTTTCATTTTTTTGCAAATGGATATCCAGTTATGCCAGCACCATTTGTTAAAAAGACTATCTTTTCCCCAATTAACTGACACTGGGCCTTTGTCAAATATCAGCTGCTCATATGTGGATGGATTTATATCTGGTTCTCAATTCTGTTCCATTGGTCTATGTGCCTGTTGTTGTACCAGTACCAGGCTGTTTTGACTACTGTGGCTGTATAATAGGTTCTAAAATCAGGTAGAGTGAGGCCTCCCACTTTCTTCTTCTTTTTCAGTCATTCTTTACTTATCTGGGGCTTCTTTCCCTTCCATAAGAAGTTGGTGATTTGTTTCTCCATCACATTAAAGAATGTCATTGGAATTTGGATCGATAGTGCATTGTATGTATAGATGGCTTCTGGTAGAATAGACATTTTTACTATGTTAAGTCTTCCTATCCATGAGCAAGGTATGTTTTTCCACTTACTTAGGTCCTTTTTAGTTTCTTGCACTAGTACTTTGTAGTTTTCTTTGTATAGGTCTTTTACATCTTTGGTAAGATTTATTCTTGAGTATTTTATCTTCTTGGGGGCTACTGTGAATGGTATTGATTTGGTGATTTCCTCTTCGATGTTCTTTTTGTTGATGTAGAGGAATCCAAGTGATTTTTGTGTGTTTATCTTATAACCTGAGACTCTGCCAAACTCTTCTAATAGTTTCAGTAGTTTTCTGGAGGATTCCTTAGGGTTTTCTGTGTATAAGATCATGTCATCTGCAAATAGAAATAGTTTTACTTCTTCCTTGCCAATCCGGATGCCCTTTATTTCTTTGTCTAGCCTAATTGCCGAGCTTATTCTTATTGGCTCTCCTTTGTAGGTGACTTTTCATTTATCCTTTGCTGCTCTTATAATTCTCTCTTTATCTTTGGTTTTGGCAAGTTTGATTATAATATGTCTTGGTGACTTTCTTTTAACATCTACCTTATGTGGAGTTCGATGAGCATCTTGGACAGATATCTCCTCATGTTTCACAGTATCAGGGAACTTTTCTGCCAACAAATCTTCAACAATTTTCTCTGTATTTTCTGTTATCCCACCCTGTTCTGGTACTACAATCACTGGTAGGTTATTTCTCTTGATAGAGACCCACATGATTCTTAAGGTTTCTTCATGTTTTTTGAATTCTTTTATCTGATTTTTCTTCAAATATATTAGTGCCAAGTGATTTGTCTTCAAGTTCAGAAGTTCTAGCTTCTACTTGCTCAATTCTGCTCCTCTGACTTTCTGTTGAGTTTTCTACTTCTGTAATTTTGTTGTTAATCTTCTGAATTTCTGATTGCTGTCTGTCTATGGATTTTTCCAGCTTATTAAACTTTTCATTATGTTCCTGAATAATCTTTCTAATTTCTTCAGTTGCTTTATCTCTGTGTTCCTTGGCTTGTTCTGCATATTGCTTCATTTCCTTCCTGATGTCTTGAAGGGTTCTGTATATTAAACTTTTGTATTCTGCATCTGGTAATTCCAGGAATGCACTTTCATGTAGAAGATCCCTGGATTCTTTGTTTTGAGAGCCTTTTGAGGTGATCATGGTCTGTTTCTTTATGTGACTTGATATTGACTATTGATTGTCTTTGAGCCATCTATAAGTTATTATGTTAGTTTATGCTTGCTTACTGCATCATAGTTGCTTGCTTAGTTTTGTTTTGGTATACCCTTATGGTTTGCTTGAGTGAGCTAGCTTGATTATTTTTGCCTTTGGAGCTCTGGTGTCCTGTCCCCAGCTGGCTAGAGCTCTTATCCGGTATATCAGTCTGGGAGTCCATTCAGTTTTCTTGTACGAATTCAGCTCAGGTTTCCAGGTAGCTGATCATCAAGTGTGTGGTACAGGCTCTGTCCTATAGCCTTAAAGGGGAAGGGGTGAGTGGTGTATATACTGGTATCTGATTGCAGCAGGGGTTCACAGTTTGAACAAGGCAGGGGACTGAGAACCAACCCCCAAGTGTCTCTGAGGAAAACACTTCTCTGTTCCCTAGGGCATGCTGGTCAGTGGGTTCTGCAGAGGGACCATGGGCATACAAACTTTTTGGTTGTAAGGACTGGGAGGTACCAGTTATCTTTGGACCCCTGTCGCGGGTGGCTGGGTGACCTCAGTGGAGCTACCAGTCCTTAGGTCCCTGTTGTGGGTAGGTGAGGACCTTGTTTAATCGGCAAAGCAATGTCAAACATCAAACACCCGTGTCTCCACTGCACAGCTGAGATGGTTGGAGTTTGCCAACAAGGGCCTATTCTCTTGAAATAGGCCCACACAGGTCCATGCAGAAGGGAAAGGTGCTCAAGGTCCACAGATGGTTTATGCTTGGACAGGAGCCGCTTTTATCCTGATATCCTCTGGTTAATGGAGCTAGCAAATTATCTTTTCCTCCCAATTTTTTTTTTCCCAATTGCAAATTTTTTTCCTTTTCCAAGGCTGGGAGGATGGCTCTAGGTGCTCACTAGGGTCTATCTCAGGCCCAGGGATTCAGCTGCTGAAGCTGGCTTGGGGGTGGGGGGGCACCGTAAAATATACGCGAGTACTTAGCGTTTGCTGAAAGCGCCATTCTCCTCAGGTTCTGGAGGTGTGAGTCGGCTGTGTGGCTGGCTGCTTCTTCCTGAGGAAACTGTGGCCGAGTGCTAGTACCAGCCCGCTGCCTCCGCTCCGGGAATGGTGCCTGAGGGCTCCCCATGATTCAGGTCCGGTAACTCCTCTCCACTTCTGAAGGGCCTCTTCCTCCCCCTGCTCCTCAGTTTGTTGTCTAAGCTTGCCTTTGATGCTCAGAGCTCCCAGCTTGTCACAAATATACTTGTTTCCCTTGTTTTTTCAGGTCTTTGTTGTAAAGGGGGCTCACGGGAAGTGTCTGTCTATTCCGCCATCTTGGCTCCACCTCCGGAACTGCCGCTAGTTTGGTTTTAAGAAGACTTCAGGGGATATTTTTTGTTTAAGGTTTAAAGATTAAGGAAATGATCTTTTTTTTTTTAATTACTGTGTTGCCATCTGGTGTGGGTTGAATTGTGTCACCCCAAAATGTGTGTCAACTTGGCTAGGTCATGATTCCCAGTACTGTGTGATTGTGCACCATTTTTTCATCTGATGTGATTTTCCAATGTGTTGTAAATCGTACCTCTATGATGTTAATGAAGCAGGATTAGAGGCAGTTATGTTAATGAGTCAGACCTCAATCTACAAGATTAACTTGTATCTTAAATCAATCTCTTTTGAGATATAAAAGAGAGAAGTGAACAGAGAGACAGGGGGACTTCATACCACCAAGAAAGCAGTGCTCAGAGCAGAGAGCATCCTTTGGACCAGGGGTCCCTGCCCTTGAGAAGCTCCCAGGCTAGGGGAAGATTGATGGCAAGGACCTTCTCCCAGAGCTGACTGAGAGAGAAAACCTTTCCCTGGAGCTGGCACCCTGAATTTGAACTTCTAGCCTACTAGACTGTGAGAGAATAAATTTCTCTTCATTAAAGCCATCCGTTTGTAGTTAGCAACACTAAATAACTATGACGCCATCCCTTGCTAAGCTGGACAAAATATTTTTTTTTATAAAAGTAAAATGCTGGTACATCATATTCAATTTGGGGAATAGTTTTATTTTCTACTAGTTAATCTCCACTAGGTTTACATTGTAATAAAGTATAACATTGCCTCAACAACCTTCAAATTTAAGTTATTTGAAATGATACAGTTTATGCAGTGGTTTTCTAGCATTAGTGTGCATCCTAATTACCTGAAGCAATTGTTAAAAACACACATTGCTGGTCCCAAAGCCAGGAGTTTCCAATTGGTGTGCCTGGGATAAGCCCTGGGAATTTGCATTTCTAAGAAGTTCCTTTGGGGCCATGGATGGTTTAGTGATAAAAATTATTGCCATTCATTTGGGAGGCCTTGGTTCAATTCCCAGCCATGGCACCTCCTCAAGCACAGCCACCAGCCACCTGTCAGTGAGGTTTGCATGTTGCTTTGATGCTAAACAAGTTTCAGCATTTTCCAGACTAAGACAGAAAGGAAGAAAGGTCTGATGGTCTACTTTCAAAAATCAGCCAATGAAAACTCAGTGGTCTGATCTGCAACCAGGCTTTGGGATGGTGCAGGACTGGGCAGTGATTTTTCTGTTGTGCATGGGGTCACCATGATTCAATGGCAGCTAACAATAACAAAATATTCCCAAGTGATGCTGATGTTGCTGTTCAAGGGACAACACTTTGGGAACCACTGGTTTAAACGAATGCAAAGGCTATCAAATAAGGTCAGCAGACACACCTCAATAGCCACATTTTTGCAGATTAATCAATTATCACGTTTAGTAGCCTAACCATCCCACAATTTATGCTGTTGTTATAAAAATAGTGTTGGTAACCTCTTACATTCTGGTAAAACTTCTCTCACAAATTGTTAAGTCGACTGAAGAAAGAACACAACACTAAACAGAGAGAATATTAGGGTCCTTAAGTAATTTGGACCCCAACCCAACTCATAAAAGATAACAGCAGGCATTAGAAAAAAAGCGGGGCAGAGGGAGCAGACTGGAGTTGGGATCATATTCCCCTGATATTGTTGAACCTCCTCCCCTGCCACACATACCAAATATGTTGATATGCCTAAAAAAAGATCCCCTTCTAGAAGATACTGACAAAGAAGGGGCATGATATAAAGGCAATGAGAGGTCCTTTAAATTTCTGAGGGCTTTCTGCAGAGCGCTAAGATAATTTGGAAGACCTGGAGAACATTAATTTCAAAGGCAGGAACCATGGCTAATAACTTTCCTGAAGGAACACAGTAAACCTCCAGCAAACTCCAGGAAGTTCTGTGGTTTTAACTCTTTTCCTCTAGAGTCCAGTAATGCCAGGAAGATTCTCAATAGGAAATGGGATTAAGCATAATCCCTCATTTGCTCTGGCTTCACAATATCCACCTGCCCCCAAAAGGTCAGCAGTTGGAATCCACCAGCCAATCCTTGGAAACCGTATGGGGGAAGTTCTACCCTGTCCTGTAGGTTGCTGTGAGTCAGAATCAACTTGACGGAAATGTCTTTTTTTTTTTAACCTATGTGGTGGCTGCACTAAATTGTTTAACCTCATCTTGATGCAGATCAATAGCATTATCACTGTGTAAGTTCCAATAACCACAGAGACTTAAAGAGAGGCAAATGGTAGAAAAGAAATTATACAGGGTCAGGCGTAATCAGGGATTTCATTTTACTTGGATCCATAATCAAAGTCCATGGAAGTGGCAGTCAAGAAATCAGAGGACATATTGCATTGGGCAAATCTGCTGCAAAAGACCTCTTTAAAGTGTTAAAAAGCAAAGATGTCACTTTGAGGACTAAGGTGCGCCTTACCCAAGTCATCATATTTTCAATCGCCTCATATGCATGCGAAAGAAGAGCAATGAATAAGGAAGATCAAAGAAGAAGAATTGATGCATTTGAATTACAGGTTGATGAAGAATATTGGATATTCCCATGGACTGCCAGAACAAACAAATCTATCTTGGAAGAAGTACAGCTAGGATGATCCTTAAAAGTGAGAATGGTGAGACTTCTTCTCACGTACTTTGGACATGTTATCAGAAGGGACCAGTCCCAGGAGAAGGACATCATGCTTGGTAAAATAGAAGGTCAGCGAAATAGAGGAAGACCTTCAACAAAGTGGACTGACACAGAGGCTGTAACCACGAACTCAAACATAGCAATGATTGTGAGGATGGCACAAGACTAAGCAGTGTTTTGTTCTGTTGTACATAGGGTCGCTATGACTCAGAACCAACACAATGGCACCTAACAATAACATAATCAAATACCACGTAGGTAGGATCAGCCTTAAATTTAGACAAGGTAAAATAAATCAACAAAATTGCTACTCCTTAATTTACTAAGCCTTTTTTATATATCAGAGCTGGCTGGGGATTTTCACAAATACTACCTCTAAATTGTATCACAATTCTTTGAAGTACTATCATGAGTTCCCATATTACAGATAAGGAACCTGAAAAGAAGTTAATTGATTTGCTTTAACATAGGTCCAAAGCTCATGTTTGTCTTAATCAACAGGTAGAAACTGTAAATTCGTTGTAAATTAGCTCTGGGTACTGAATCCAACTGCCAGATATACATTATTTGGCCCATAAAATTTTTTTTGCTTTTGTTTTTAAAAATAATATTGAATTTATTAGTTAGAAGTTAAAAACTTATTTCTTCCTTACTCTTTTGAAAATCTGCGTTATTGTTATATAATTAACATAAAATTTGTCAATTTTAAATATATAATTCCATGAGCTCTGACAAACGTATACAGTTGTGTACCCACCCCCACAATCATGATATAGAATATTTCTATGACCACAAAAAGTTTTCTTGTTCCCCTTTACACTCCCTTTCCTGACAACTACTGACCTGTTCTATGTCACTGTTGTTGTTAGGTACCATCCAGTCAGTTCCAACTCATAGTGACCCTGTGTACAATCAAATAAAGTACTACCTGGTTCCACCCCACCCTCACAATTGTTATGCCTGAGCCCATTGTTGCAGCCACTGAGTCAATTCATCTTGTTGAGGATGTCCCTCTTTTTCACTGACCTTCTACTTTAGAAGCATGATGTCCTTCCCTAGGGACTGCTACCTCCTGATAACATGTCTGAAGTATGTGAGATGAAGTCTTGCCTTCCTTGTTTCTAAGGATCATTCTAGCCGTACTTCTTGCCAGACAGATTTGTTTGTTCTTCTGGCAGTCCATGGTGTATTCAATATTCTTCATCAACACCATAATTCAAAGGCATCAATTCTTCTTCATTCTTCCTTATTCATTGTCCAGCTTTCACATACATATGAGGTGACTGAGAACACCATAGCTTGGGTCAGGTGTACCTTAGTCCGTAAAGTGACATCTTTGCTTTTTAACACTTTAAAAAGAGATCTTTTGCAGCAGATTTGCCCAATGCAATGTGTCTTTTGATTTCTTTACTGCTGCTTCCATGGGCATTGATTGTGGATCCAAGTAAAATGAAACCCTTGACAACTTAAATATTTTCTCCATTTATCATGATATGTCACTACAATTTGTCTATATCCATTAATCATGATATGTCACTACAATTTGTCTATTTTTTTATATTCATATAAGTCATACGAATATAAAAAAATAGAACCACATATTAATTACATAGCCTTTGAGTTTGGGTTCTTTCACTTAGCATAATGCATTTGAGATCCATTCATGTTGCATGTATGGGTAATTCATACCTTTTGATTGCTAAATAGTACTCCACTAAGGAGCCCTGGTGGTGCAGTTGTTAAGTGCTTGACTGCTAACTGAAAAGTCAGTGGTTCAGACCCACCAGTTGCTCTACAGGAGAAAGATGTGGCAGTTTGCTCCCATAAAGATTTACAGCCTTGGAAACCCTGTGGGGCAGTTCTACTCTGTCCTATAAAGTTGCTATGAGTTGGAATTGACTTGATGGCAATGAGTTTGATTTTGATTTTAGAGTATTCCATTATATGGATACACCACAGTTTGTTCATACATTTATCCATTGTAGAACTTTTGGGTTGTTTCCAGTTTGGCGTTATTATGAACAAAGCTGCTGTACACATTAGTATACAGAGTTTTGTACAAAAGTTTTCATTTTTCTAAGGTAAATAGAATAGATTCTTCAGTCAAACTATTTTCAAAAAGTGGCTTTACTGTTTTATACTATCTCCAACAATATATGAGAGTTCCTGTGCTCTTCATCCTTGCCAGCACTTGATATTATTAGTTTTTTGTTTTTGTTTTTAACTATTCTAACAGGTGTGTCTTGGTATCTCTTTGTGGTTTTAATTTACATTTACCTAATGACTAATGATGTTGAGCACCATAACATGTACTCATTTGCCATCTGTATATCTTCTGTGCTAAAGTATTTGTTCAAATCTCTTGTCCATTTCTTTATAATAGTTTCTTTTTTCCCCATTGTTCAGTTTTGAGAGTTTTTATATATTCTGGATATAAGTACATTGTCATCTATGTCATCTGCAAATATTTTCTCCCAGTCTGTAACTTGTTTTTACATTCTCTTCTCAGTGTCTTTCATAAAGCACAATTTTTACTTTTGATAAAGTCCAACTTATCCAATTTTCCTTTTATCGTTAGTGATTTCCGTGTACTATGTAAGAAATCTTTGCCTAACTCAAGGTCACGAAGAGTTTGAATCTTTTCGGCTGGAAGTTTTATAGTTTCAACATTTCTTGTCGTTGTTGTTGTTGTTAGCTTCACTCGAGTCAGTTCTGACTCATAGCGACCCTATGCACAACAGAACGAAACACTACCCGGTCCTGAGCCATCCTCACAATCATTGTTATGCTTGAGCTCATGGTTGCAGCCACTGTGTCAATCCACCTTGTTGAGGGTCTTCCTCTTTTCCGCTGACCCTGTACTCTGCCAAGCATGATGTCCTTCTCCAGGGACTGATCCCTCCTGAAAACATGTCCAAAGTATATAAGACGCAGTCTCGCCATTCTTGCCTCTAAGGAGCATTCTGGCTGGACTTCTTCCAAGACAGATTTGTTCATTCTTTTGGCAGTCCATGGTATATTTAATGGAAACCCTGGTAGTGTAGTGGTTAAGTGCTATGGCTGCTAACCAAAAGGTTAGCAGTTCGAATCTGCCAGGCATTCCTTGGAAACTCCATGGGGCAGCTCTACTCTGTCCTCTAGGGTCGCTATGAGTCGGAATCTACTCAACGGCACTGGGTTTTTGTTGGAATATTTAATACTCTTTGCCAACACCACAATTCAAAGGTGTCAACTCTTCTTTGGTATTCTTTATTCATTGGCCAGCTTTCACATGCATATGATGTGATTGAAAATACCATGGCTTGGGTCAGGTGCACCTTAGTCTTCAGGGTGACATCTTTGCTCTTCAACACTTTGAAGAGGTCCTTTGCAGCAGATTTGCCCAATGCAATGTGCCTTTTGATTTCTTGACTTCTGCTTCCATGGGTGTTGATTGTGGATCCAAGTAAAATGAAATCGTTGACAACTTCAATCTTTTCTCCGTTTATCATGATGGTCTAGTTGTGAGGATTTTTGTTTTCTTTATGTTGAGGTGCAGTCCATACTGAAGTCTGTGGTCTTTGATCTTCATTAGTAAGTGCTTCAGATCCTCTTCACTTTCAGCAAGCAAGGTTGTGTCATCTGCATAACACAGGTTGTTAATGAGTCTTCCTCTAATCCTGATGCCCCGTTCTTCTTCATATAGCCCAGCTTCTAGTAGTATTTGTTCAGCATAAAGATTAAATAGGTGTGGTGAAAGAATACAACCCTAACGCACACCTTTCCTGACTTGAAACCAATTAGTATCCCCTTGTTCTGTCCGAACAACTGCCTCTTGATCTATGTAAAGGTTCCTCATGAGCACAATTAAGTGTTCTGGAATTCCCGTTCTTTGCAGTGTTATCCATAGTTTGTTATGATCCACACAGTCAAATGCCTTTGCATAGTCAATAAAACACAGGTAAACCTTCTTCTGATATTCTCTGCTTTCAGCCAGGATCCATCTGACATCAGCAATGATATCCCTGATTCCACGTCCTCTTCGGAAACCAGGCTGAATTTCTGGCAGTTGCCTGTCGATATGCTGCTGCAGCTGTTTTTGAATGATCTTCAGCAAAACTTTGCTTGCGTGTGATATTAATGATATTGTTCTATAATTTCCACATTCGGTTGGATCACCTTTCTTGGGAATAGGCAGAAATATGGATTTCTTCCAGGCAGTTGGCCAGGAAGCTGTCTTCCATATTTCTTGGCATAGACAAGTGAGCACCTCCAGCGCTGCATCTGTTTGTTGAAACATCTCAATTGATATTCCATCAATTCCTGGAGCCTTGTATTTCTCCAGTGCTTTCAGAGCAGCTTGGACTTCTTCCTTCAGTACCATCCGTTCCTGATCATAGGCCACCTCTTGAAATGGTTGAATATCGACTAATTCTTTTTGGTATAATGACCCTGTGTATTATTTCCATCTTCTTTGGATGCTTCCTGCATCGTTTAATATTTTCCCCATGCAATCCTTCACTATTGCAACTCGAGGCTTGAATTTTTTCTTCAGTTCTTTCAGCTTGAGAAACACCGAGGGTGTTCTTCCCTTTTGGTTTTCCATCTCCAGCTCTTTGCACATGTCATTATAATACTTTACTTTGTCTTCTCGAGACGCCCTTTGAAATCTTCTGTTCAGTTCTTTTACTTCATCGATTCTTCCTTTTCCTTTAACTGCTCGATGCTCAAGAGCAAGTTTCAGAGTCTCCTCTGACATCCATCTTTGTCTTTTCTTTCTTTCCTGTCTTTTCAATAACCTCTTGCTTTCTTCATGGATGATGTCCTTGATGTCATTCCACAACTCGTCTGGTCTTCGGTCACTAGTGTTCAATGCGTCAAATCGATTCTTGAGATGGTCTCTAAATTCAGGTGGGATATACTCAAGATCATATTTTGGCTCTTGTGGCCTTGCTCTGATTTTCTTCAGTTTCAGCTTGAACTTACATATGAGCACTTGATGGTCTGTTCCACAGTTGGCCCCTGGCCTTGTTCTGACTGATGATATTGAGCTTTTCCATCATCTCTTTCCACAAATATAGTTAATTTGATTTCAACATTTATACCTAGGCTTCTAATTCATTTTGAACTAATTTTTGTCTATGGTGTGCAGTAGGAGTTAAGGTTCTTTTTTTGCATATAAATATCCAATTATGCCAGCACCAATTGTTAAAAAAGAACCATCTTTTCCCATTTGAAGTACTTTGCTACAGTTGTTGAAAATTAACTGACTGTATATGTGTGGGTCTATTTATGGACTATTCTGTTCTATCGATCTATTCATCTATCTTTATACCAATATAACACTGCCTTAATTATTGTAGCTTCATAAGTCTTGAATTCATGTAGTGTTAGTCCTTTAGCTATTTTTTTAAAGTTGTTTTGACAATTCTAGGTCCTTTGCATTTCTATATGAATCTCATAATCAGTTTTTCAATTTTTACAAAAGAGCCTGCTTTCAATCCTCTTAAATTTATTGAGACTTGTTCTATGACCCACAGTGTAGTCTATCTTGGTCTGCCTATTTTCATATGTACTTAAAAATAATTTTTATTCTTCTGTTGCTGGATGTAGTCTTCTAGATAAAAATTGGGTTAAGTTGGTTAATAATGTTGTTTGAGTTATTTGTAACCCTATTGGTTTTCTGTCTTTTTGTTTTATCAATTAATGGGAGAAGAATTACACTAAATATACTCTGGATTTGTCTTTTCTCCTTCCTGGTCTATGAGTTTATACTCCCTGTATTTTAAAGCTCTTTGATTAAGCACATACACATTTAGGATTATTATTTCCTCTAAATGAATGGGCCCCTTTTATCATTAAATGTCCCTCTTTTATGCTTAGTAATATTCTTTGTACTTTGAGTATTCTTTAGTAATATTCTTTTTATCACAATGTTACATCGTGATAGTAGCATAATCACTCTGGTTTCTTTTGACTAGGGTTTGCCTGGTATGCCATTTTCATGCTTTTATTGTTAACTTATTTGTGTTTTTATATTTAAAGTGCATATCTTTGTTATCCAGTGCTGCTATGACAGAAATACCACAAGTGGATGGCTTTAACAAGGAAAAATTTATTTCCTCACAGTAAAGTAGGCTAAAAATCCAAATTCAAGGCATCAGCTGAAGGGGAAGGCTTTCTCTCCCTGTAGGCTCTGGAGGAAGGACCTTGTCCTCAATCTTCCCGTGGTTGAGGAGCTTCTCAGGTGCAGGGACTCCAGGTCTGAAGGACGCACTCTGCTCCTGGTGCTTCTATCTTAGTGGTATGAGGTCCCCAACTCTTTGCTTGCTTCCCTTTCATTTTATGTCTTGAGTGATAAAAGGTGGTGCAGGCCACACCCCAGGGAAACTCCCTTTACACTGGATCAGGGAGGTGACCTGAGTAAGGGTGGTTTTACAATCCCACCCTAATCCTCTTAACATAAAATTACAATCACAAAATGGAGGACAACCACACAATACTGGGAATCATGGCCTAACCAAGTTGACACATATTTTCGGGGGGACACAATTCAATCCATGATAGTGTGTCTCTTTCAGAAACTATATAGTTGGGTCTTACATTTTTTATCCATTATGACAGTTTCCCCCTTGTAAATAGACTTCTTAGGCCATTTATATTTAACATAATTATCAATATGTTTGGGTTTAAATTTATCATCCTGTTATTTGTTTTCTATTGATCCTATTTTTGTTGTTGACATTGTTTTATTTTTTTCTTTATACTATTTTTTTTTTGCTATCTTTTGGATTAATGGAATATTTTTAATCATATTTTACCTTCATTATTGGTCTATTAGCTATGTATCTTTTTTTAGTGTTTACGCTAAGATTTACAATATAATCTTAAAATTATTCTACCTTCAAGCGACACTATAACATTTCACGAATAGTTTAATATTCTTACAACAGTTCACTTCTATTTCACACTGTGAGGTGTGGAACTCACTTTCAATTAAAAAAAAAATGTGCTTTGGTCCTGGTTCCTGAGAGCTGGGCAACACCTGGGATCAATGAGTGAGGGCCAACCCTACCAAGAAGGACCACCTGGGTGCCCAATGCAGACTAAGCCTCAGGAGGTATTATATAAGAGATCACTGCCTTATGATGAGGCCAATAAAGGCCTTGGAAGATGGAGGCTCAATGGAACTTTCTAGGTGGTGAAAGTGACCATCTGCTCCCAGGGAGGTAAGCATAACCCCTGGGAACATGGAAGCTGTATGCTCCTAGACTTTACCTCATGTGTTTGTATCCTTTTTTTCTGAAAGATTAAAGATAGCCCTTTCCTTGGAGTTTGAGAATTGTTCCAATGGACTATCAGCTTCAAGAAACAGAGAAGGGGCCAGTACTCTCTGTCCTAGCCCTGGGGCTGTGCTGACCAGGGGAGGTGTCATGGATTGAATTGTGGCGCCAAAATATCTGTCAACTTAGCTGGGTCATGATTCTCAATATTGTGTGATTGTCCACCATTTTATGTGATTGTCCACCATTTTATATGGTTTTCTTATATGTTGTCAATCCCATCACTATGATGTTATACGATGGATTAGCAATAGTTATATTTATGAGGCTTACAATATTACGTAGTATTTTAAGCCAATCTCTTTTGAGATATAAAAGAGAGAAGTGAGCAGAGAGACATGGTGACGTCATACCACCAAGAAAGCAGTACCTGGAGCAGAGCAGATCCTTTGGACCTAAAGTTCTTGTGCTGATATGCTCCCAGACCTAGGGAAGACTGATGTATCACAAGGACCTTCCTCCAGAGCCGACAGAGAGAGAAAGCTTTCCCCTGAAGCCCGTGCCCTGAATTCAGACTTCTACCCTAATGGACTCTGAGAGAATAAACTTCTCTTTGTTAAAGCCATCCACTTGTGGTATTTCTGTTATAGCAGCACTAGATGACTAAGACAGAAGGGAAGCTGATGTGGAATGGGATTTATTATATACCACACATTTGGTGTCAGAGGTGGACGATCTCAGCTTCTCCGAACTAATTTGATACAACTGGTGATGAAGGTAGGATTTGCAAGAGTGGTCCTGACTTTATACACACCTAGCATTCCTTTGTGCTACTGTCATATATCTTACTTCTACATGTGTTGTAAACCTCATAATATATTGTTATTATTTTGCTTCACTCAAGTGTCCTTAAAGATATTTATAAAATAAGGGAAAAATGTCTTTTGTATTTACCCACATATTTACATTTTCTGCATGCTTCTTCTGTTTATGGAGACCCAAATTTCCATTTGGCATCATTTTTCACATACCAGAAAAACTTCCTTTCTTTTAGTGCAGGTCTACTTACAAAGAATTCTCTCAGGTTTTGAATGCCTGAAAAAAATCTTTATTTTACCTCCATTTTTAAGGGATATTTTCACCTGGTTAAGAATTCCAGATGACAGGTTTCTGTACCCCCTACTCCTGCCCCCAATCTGGTTCTTCTGGTTTGCATAGTTTCTGACAAGAAATCTTATCTTTGTTTTTATGTATGCAATGTGACTTTTCCCTCTCTGGCTGCCTTTAGAATTTCCTATTTTTCAATGTTCTTCAGCAATTTGAGTTCAAAAAAAGACTGCATCATCAACAGAGAACTGACAGAAGTTCAAACCTGATTCACAAGAGGATTCAGAATGAGGGATATCATTGCTGATATCTTGGCTGAAAGTAGAGACTACCAGAAAGAAGTTTACCTGTGTTTTACCAACTATCAAAGGCATTCAACTGTGTGGAACATAAAAAATTATGGATAACATTACAAAGAACAGGAATTCTGGAACATTTAACTGTGCTCATGCATAGCCTGTACATGGATCAAGAGGCAGTCTTTCAAACAGAATAAAGGGATACTGCATGGTTTAAAATTGGAAAAGTTGCACAATAGGGTTGCATCCTTTCACCACACTTACTCAGTCTGTGTCTTTAACAAATAGTCTGAGAAGCTGGACTGTATAAAGAAGACCAGCATCAGGAAAACTCCTTAGCAACCTGAGATACACAGATTACACAACCATGCTTGCAGAAAATTAAGACAACTTGAAGCATTTGTTGATGAAGGTCAAAGACTACAGTCTTCAAGCAGGGATAATGCCTTAATATGAAGAAAATGAAAATTCCTATGTAACAATAACTGGTTGGAACTGAGTAGTAGCTGCCCCCCTTACACAGGGCCTACTCTATTCAGTTCACTGCCATACCCATCTGCCCCCCTCCCTCATTTGCATTATCTCCTTGGTGCCTATAGGCAAGATTAACATTAAAAACTTTCACAACGAATATGTCACCAACACCAACCGATGAGAATGGACAATTGTTGAATACAATTGGTATAACCATGCTAGTATAACCAGCTAAACATCAGATCTACTTGTAGACATGTGCTTTAGCGGATTGAATTGTGCTCCACCTTCCAAAAGATATGTTCACATTGAACTTTTGAACATGCTCTTATTTGCAAAAAGAGTCTTTGCAAATGTAATTAAGTTAAAGATCTCGATCATCCTTGATTTAGGGTGGACCTAAATCCATGGCAGATGTCTTTTATGAGAGAAAGGCAGAGGAAAATTTGAGACACACAGACACAGAGGGGAAAGCAATGTGAAGACTGAGGCAGAGAAGGAGGCAAAGGAATGCTGAGGATTATTGGCACCACCAGAAGCTGGGACATGGAGTAGATTCCTCTTCAGAGCCTCTAGAAGGAACCAATGCTGCAACACTTTGATTTCAGACTATGGTCTCCAGAATTGTTAGAGAATAAATTTCTGTTATTTTAAGGCCCCAAGTTTGTGGTAATTTGTTACAGTAGCCCTAGAAACTTATACATGTGCACTTCTAAACTTTCCCCAATACTATACTATTTCCTACATGATATGCTTTTGGGATGCCAGAAAAACCTCCCTACCTCATATCCACCAACAACTTCTGAAATAATCGACTAGTAAAGGCATATTGAGCACTGTTATAACAGAGTAGAGAGCCCATTAGATTGAAAGTTGGGGGTCTGTGTTTTCACTGCATGACCTTGGGCAAGTACACAGTGAAGGGATTATATGACATGATGTTTAAGATCCTTACCAGCTAAAACAGTCTGTGAATATCTTTAGTCAATGATCCTTCAAAATGTTTTTTTGAGGTTGTGAACAGATATCTATGCTAAATAAGCAAAAATACGATGACTGAACTTGCATGGACAGACTGAGAGTTTAAATAAAAGAACACTCAGAAGAAAGTCAATCTTATAACTGGTTAATGGCATGCATGAACATTGCTTTGTTGTAAGGTGATTAGACATTAATGACGAAGGAGTTAGAAAGACTCAAAGACAAATTTAGCATTTCTCCAAGGCTGCCCTGTCAACAGTTCGGCCACTTTGATCACCTAGATAAGGACTAAAGTAGAAGCATCTTTTTGGGACTCAAGCTCTCCCACGCAATTGTTCAGGGAAGTAGAGAAATGGGGACCAGATTCATCCCTATGAGTCACAGCCCAACCCCCAAGAGAATAAAAGTATAGGGAGGTAGCAGAGAGACAATGAGCATGAATCTGAGGTCTCTTGGCAGAGTCATTTAGGAGAAGGAAGAAACTGCTCAGAGGCTACCTAGATTTGTAACTCAAACCAACCAAAAACCAAACCAACTGCCGTCGAGTCAATTCTGACTCATAGCAACCCTGTACAACAGAGTAGAACTGCTCCATAGAGTTTCCAAAGAGTGCCTGGTGGATTCTAACCCAGGAGGTTCTAAATGGCCAAGCCAGGAAGTCTAATAGACTTAGTTTTCTATCCTCGGTCCAGCACTTACTAGCTGGGTGACTTTAATAATAAGACTTTATCTCACTGGCCCTCAATTTCCTTATCTAAAAAATTTGAAAAATAATAGCACACCCTGTTGGGAAAGTTAAATAAGATAATATGTATTGAAGCACCTAGCACAAAGTTTGGTCCACAGAAGATGTGTAATAAATGATAACGCCTAAAGCTACAGTTTTCTTGAAATCACAGTCTCCACCAACACACAGGCCAGTTCACCTGGAAGTGGATGTACAGTGGAACCCAGGGAGCTATTTTGGTGTAAGGCATGCTGAAGCCACCCTTTAGCTATGGAAGTTGATGACTAAAGATGAATCTGAGGGATCAACACAGTTTAGTCATCTGGATTTAGATCGAAAGGACAAAGGAAAAGGAAAGCAAATCAGTGCTCTAGATTTAGCCCCCCTAATGAAGTCTAAGGGCTGGGCATTCAGATAAAGAATCCATTTGAGAATAAAAAACTTGACCAGAGGGCTATTAGTCATACAAACATTGCTGTGAATTTGTTTCATAAGCTGTTTTTCTAACACCTAATTAGAAATGTCCCCCTCCCCCCTTGTCTGTCAGTTTGTTTTACTGTGGGGACTTGCATGTTGCTGTGATGCTGGAAGCTATGCCACCAGTATTCAGATACCAGCAGGGTCACCCATGGCGGACAGGTTTCAGCTGAGTCGGAACCGACTTGATGGCACCTAACAACAACACCAATTAGAAATGTCCTGAAAATAGGAATTAAGATAAAGAAATGAGGAGAGAGCTTCTGCACCAGGAAAGTCAGGCTGAGGTAGCTGCTTTCATTGTGCTTATGTTATGGCAATTCCAACAGCGTTTCTGGAACTTCTACATACCTCATTAGTGATGTTCCTGTCTATATTAAAATTTAACCATAATCTGAAGGGATTAACATGAAGCCTTATGCAGTAGCCATCCACTGTGACCAAGGCAAACTTTTTTTTTGTTCCACCCCAATCTCCCCTATCTACACCCTTTATGTAGGCAGCTTCCCTGTGCCCCATTCACAGAAAGTTATATTCTCTGTTATAATGCATTCCAACCACTCCCCAAAGGTTTTGCTTGATCAGGATTCCAAATGCTTTCTCTCCCAGAGATAACTACAATTTTCTGGAGAATTCTGGAAGATCCAAAGAAATGACCCTAATGGTAAAATCATAAGCTTCCAGCTTTCTCTTGAGTGCTGCTTCCAACACTAAAGTCAGCAGTACTTAGCTTGAGTAACTTCTGGCCATACTTCAATTGAAATTCAACAACAAATATTTACTGAGCCCTACCATGTTCCATTTTTGAAAAAGATGTTGTATCCTTTCACCTTATTTATTCAATCTCTATACTGAACAAATAACCTGAGAAGCCAGACTATGTAAAGAAGAATGCAGCATCAGGATTGGAGGAAGGCTCATTAACAACCTGCTGTATGCAGATGGGAGCCCTTGTGGCGTAGTGGTTAAAAGCTCGGCTGCTAACCAAAAGGTCGACAGTTGGAATCCACCAGCTGCTCCTTTGAAATCCCATGGGACAGTTCTACTCCTCCTATAGAGTCGCTATGATTCGGAATCAACTCAACAGTAATGGGTTTGGTTTGGATTTGGTATATACCGATGAAACAACCTTGGTGGTAGACCATGAAGACATCTTGAGGCACTTGCTCATTAAGGTAAAAGACCACAGCCTTCAAATGGATAACATCTAAACATAAATAAAACAAAAATTCTCACAACTGGACCAATAAGCGGAATTATGATAAATGGTGAAGAAACTGAAGTTGTCAACAATTCATTCTACTTGGATCAAGAATCCACATTCATGGAAGTAGCAATTCAGTCATGAAATCAAATGACTTACTGAATTGGGAAAATCTGCACAAAAGACCTCTTAAGGTTGTAAAAAAGTGCACATGTCACTTTGATGGCTAAGATGCAACTGACCAAGCCATGGTCTTTTCAATCACCTCAGATGCATGGGAAAGCTGGACAATGAAAAAAGGAAGACAGGAGAATTGATCCATCTGAATTGTGTTGTTGGCGAAGAACACCAAATATACCACAGGCAGCCAGAAGAATGAACTACTGAAAGCTTCTTATAAGAGAGGATGGCGAGACTTCATCTGCTTATTTTGGACATATCAGGAAAGACAAATCGCTGGAAAAGGACGTCACATGAGGTAAAGTGTTGTTGTTGTTAGGTGCTGTCAAGTCGATTCCTACTCGTAGCAACCCTAAGAACAACAGAATGAAACACTGCCCAGTCCTGTGCCATCCTCACAATTGTTGCTATGCTTGAGCCCATTGTTGGAGCCACTGTGTCAGTTCATTTCGTTGAGGGTCTTCCTCTTCTTCGCTGACCCTCTACTTTAACAAGTATGATGTCCTTCACCAGGGACTGATCCCTCCTAATAACATGCCCAAAGTATGTGAGACGTAGTCTCACCATCCTTGCTTCTAAGGAGCGTTCTGGATGCACTTCTTCTAAGACAGATTTGTTTTTTGGCAGTCCACCGTATATTCAATATTCTTCGCCAACACCATAATTCAAAGGCATCAATTCTTCTTCCATCTTCCTTATTCATTGTCCAGCTTTCACATGCATATAAGGTGATTGAAAACACCATGTCTTGGGTCAGGAGCACCTTAGTCTTCAAGGTGACATCTTTGCTTTTTAACACTTTATAAAGAGATCTCTTGCAGCCGATTTGCCCAATGCATTGCCTCTTTTGATTTCTTGAATGCTGTTTCCATGGGTGTTGATTGTGAACCCAAGTAAAATGAAATTCTTCACAACATCAACTTTTTCTCCATTTATCATGATGTTGCTTATTGGTCCAATTGTGAGAATTTTTGTTTTCTTTATGTTGATGTGTAATCCATACTGAAGGCTGTGGTCTTTGATCTCCATCAGTAAGTGCTTCAAGTCCTCTTCACATTTGCAAGCAAGGCTGTGTTATCTGCATATCGCAGGTTGTTAATGAGTTTTCCTCCAATCCTGATGCCCCCTTCTTCTTCATATAGCCCATTTTTTCTGATTATTTGCTCAGCATACAGATTGAACAGGTATGGTGAAAGGATACAACCCTGACACACACCTTTCCTGACTTTAAACCATGCAGTATCCCGTTGTTCTGTCCGAATGACTGCATCTTGATCCGTGCAAGATGCCTCATGAGCAGAATTAAGTGCTCTGGAATTCCCGTTCTCTGCAACTTTATCCATAATTTGTTATGATCCATACAAGTCGAATGCCTTTGCATAGTCCATAAAACACAGGTAAACATCTTTCTGGTATTCTCTGCTTTCAGCCAGGATCCATGTAACATCAGCAATGATATCCTTGGTTCCGTCTTCTTCTTAATTGGGCTTGAATTTCTGGTAGCTCTCTGTTGATATACTGCTGCAGCCACTTTTGAATGATCTTCAGCAAAATTTTACTTGCATGTGATGTTAAGAATATTGTCTGAGAAGTTCCTCATTTGGTTAGATCACCTTTTTTGTGAATAGGCATAAATATGGATCTCTTCAAGTCGGTTGGCCAGGTAGCTGTCTTCCAAATTTCTTGGCATAGACAAGTGAGCACTTCCAACACTGCATCCATTTGTTGAAACATCTCAATTGGTATTCCGTCAATTCCCGGAGTCTTGTTTTTTGCCAATACCTTCAGTGCAGCTGGAAACCCTGGTGGTGTAGTGGTTAAGTGCTATGGCTGGTAACCAAGAGGTGAGCAGTTCAAGTCTGCCAGGCTCTCCTTGGAAACTCTATCGGGCAGTTCTACTCTGTCCTATAGGGTCACTATGAGTCGGAATCAATTCTATAGCAGTGGGTTTTGGGTTCAGTGCAATTTGGACTTCTTCCTTAAGTACCATCGGTTCCTGATCATATGGTACCTCCTGAAATGGTTGAACATTGACCAATTCTTTTTGGTATAGTGACTGTGTGTATTCCTTCCATCTTCTTTTGATGCTTCCTGTGTAGTTTAAATATTTTCCCCATAGAATCCTTCAGTATTGCAACTCGAGGCTTGAGTTCTTTCAGCTTGAGAAATTCTGAGTGTGTTCTTCCCTTCTGTTTTTCTATCTCCAGGTTTTTTCACATGTCATCATAACACTTTACTTTGTCTCCTTGAGCCACCCTTTGAAATCTTCTGTTCAGCTCTTTTACTTCATGATTTTTTTTTCTTTTTTTGGTTTGGAAAAAAGGTATTTGCAATGAAGTCTTTGGTCTTGAAAAATTCAATCATGTGATCTCCAGTATCATTTCTATCAACGAGGCTATATTTTCCAACTACTGATCCTTCTTCTTTGTTTCCAACTTTCACATTCCAATCAGCAGTAATTATCAGTGCATCCTAATTGCATGTTCAATCAATTTCAAACTGCATAAATTGGTAAAAATCTTAAATTTCTTCATCTTTGGCTTTAGTAATTGGTGTGTAAATTTGAATAATAGTCATATTAACTGGTCTTCATTGTAGGCGTATGGATATTATCCTATCAGTAACTGCATTGTACTTCAGGAGAGATCTTAAAATGTTCTTTTTGACAACAAATACAATGCCGTTCCTCTTCAAGTTATAATTCCCGGCATGGTAGACCATATGATTGTATGATTCAAAATGACCAGTACCAGTCCATTTCAGCTCACTAATGCCTAAGATAACAATGTTTATGTGTTTCCTTTCCTTTTTGAAGATTTCCAGTTTTCCTAGATTCATACTTTGTACATTCCAGGTTCCAATTATTAATGGATGTTTGCAGCTCTTTCTTCTCATTTTGAGTCCTGCCACGTCAGCAAATGAAGGTCCTTAAAGCTTGACTTCATCCACGTCCTTAAGGTTGACACTACTTTGAGGTGGCAGCTCTTCCCCAGTCATCTTTTGAGTGCCTTCCAACCTGAGGGGCTCATCTTCTGGCACTCTATCAGACAGTGTTTTGCTGCTATTCATAAGGTTTTCAATGGATTATTCTTTTCAGAAGTAGACTTCTGGGTCCTTCTTCCTAGTCTGTCTTAGTCTGGAAGCTCAGCTGAAACCTGCCCCCACCATGGATGGCCCTACTGGTATTTAAATATCAGCGGCATAGCTTCCAGCATCACAGCAATACACAAGCACCCACAGTACAACAAGCGACAAATGTGTGGGTTCAAACAGCCAACCATTAGGTTAGCAGACTAAAAAAAACTAGTGCTTAATTATTTTGACACCCAAACCAAAAAACCAAGCCCGTTGCTGTTAAGTTGATCCCAACTCACAGCAACCCTACATGACAGAGTAGAACTGCTCCATATGGTTTCCAAGGAGTGGCTGGTGGATTTGAACTGCCAAACTTTTGCTTAGCAGCCAAGCTTTTAACCATTGTGCCACCAGGGCTCCATTTATTTATTTATTTATCTATCTATTTATTTATTTTTAGTGGCTTAAAAAACAAACATTTATTATCCCACGTAGTTTCTGAGATTCAGGAGTCCAGTGGTTGCTTAGCTGGTGGTTCTGGCTCAGGATCTCTCATGAGGCTGTAGTCAAGCAGTCAGCTGGGGACTGCAGTAAACCAGGGCTTGGCTGGGGCTGGAGCATCCATTTCCAGGCTCACTCATGTGGTTGTTGGCAGGAGGCTTCAGGTTGTTGCCACGTGGGCCTCTCCATAGGGCTACTCATGACATGGCAACTGGTTTCCCCCAAAATGAGTGATCTGACTAGAAACTTTGGATAACTGAATGTCCTGCTCCCCATTTCTTTGACTTTCTCTTGTGTTGCTGACTGCCCATGGGTTATACCTGTTGGTTTCTGTTTCTGCTTTCTTCAGCAACAGGCCCAGCACAGGAAACACAGTCATTGTTCAGCTGCTCTGTCATGACAGGGTAGTAGGTAAATGTAATTTGTAATGAGCAGGAGTTGAAAGTTCATTTTACCTTGGCTTCAAATCATGTTCTGCAGACCAGCTTAACTAGCATTAAAAGTGGTTTGTTGAAACCTATCTGATTTCTGTGTCTATTTCTCAATTGGCTCTCAAAACTCAAGAGAATCTCGGGTTCAGTTAGATTTTCCAGCATTTACCCTCACTGCACCCTAATTCCTCATGGCGCTCCTTATACTGGTCATTGTTTTTCAATGTCCTGCTACCTCTTTATTTTTATTATTTTTTAAAATTTTTATTGTGCTTTAAGTGAAAGTTTACAAATCAAATCAGTCTCTCGTAAAAAACCTTATGTACACCTTGCTATATACTCCTAGTTGCTCTCCCTCTAATGAGACAGCACATTCCTTCTCTCCACCCTCTGTTTCTGTGTCCATTCAGCCAGCTTCTGTCCCCCTTGGCCTTCACATCTCCCCTCCAGACAGGAGCTGCCCAGATAGTCTCATGTGTCTACTTAATCCAAGAAGCCCACTCCTCACCAGTATCATTTTCTGTCTTGTAGTCCAGTCCAATCACCAGGGCTCCATTTTGACACTAGGGCTTGTTAAAACTCAATATGAAAAAAAAAACAAAAATACAAACCCATTGCCGTTGAATCAATTCCGACTCACAGGAGCCTGGAAATAGTGGTAGAACAGCAATGACAAGAAGTGGGTGGCCAAAGTGTAGGAAAGTTGCAGAAAAAAATCTGTGGTTAGCTACTTGATAATTTAGAGAGCAGTTGTTTGAGTAAGCGCCCACTAAAACCGTTACTGTGGAGGCAATTATGACTCATATGAACCCTATAAGACAGAGTAGAACTGCCCCCACAGGGTTTCCAATGCTGTGAATCTTTACAGAAGCAGATTGTCACGTCTTTCTCCTGAGGAGCAGCTGGTAGGTTTAAACTGCTGGCTTTTGGTTAGCAGCTGAGTGCTTAACTGCTGCACCACCAGGGCTCCTTTCAGTAAATGCAGTAGTTTTCAAATTTTAATGTGCATCTGAATCACCTGGAGGGCTTATTAAAATCCATGTTATCCAGCCCCAATCCCAGCATTTCTGATTCAGTAGGTCTGGTTACCAAAATCCCATTGCCATCAAGTTGATTCAGACTCATAGGGAAGGGCCCGAGAATTTATATTTTTAGCAAACCCCCTGGGTGATGCCAATGCTACTGATCCAGAAACCACACTCTGAATAAGTGAATGAATGGAAACTCAGGTGAATCTTTTTATTTGCTACCCCAAATCTGGAGAAGACAAGATGTGCCTTCTGAAACATTAAACAAACCAAAACAACTAAATCTATCATTTAGGACAGCATTTTTACTTTTTCTGGCCTCAGTTTCCCTATATATAAAATAAGGTGTTTGGATTTGGTTTTTAATGATGCTTAGGCATTGGCAAAATACAGTGCTCCAGGAATTGACAGGATACCAATTGAGATCTTTCAACAAATAGATACACTGTTGGAAGCGTTCACTTATCTATGCCAAGAAATTTGGATGACAGCTACCTGGCCAGCTGACTGGAAGAGATTAATATTTGTGCCCATTCCAAAGAAAAGTGATCCAACTGAATGTGGAAATTATCAAACAATATCATTAATATCACACACAAGTAAAATTTTGCTGAAGATTATTCAAAAATGATTGCAGCAGTACATCAACAGGGAACTGCCAGAGATTCAAGCCAGATTCAGAAGAGGATGTGGAATGAGGGATATCATTGTTGATATCAGGTGGATCTTGGCTGAAAACAGAGAATACCAGAAAGATGTTTACCTGTGTTTTATTGATTACACAAAGGCATTCGACTGTATAGAATATGGATAACATTTTTAGAATGGGAATTCCAGAACACTTAATTACGCTCATGAGGAACCTTTCCATAGACAGGAGGCAGTCGTTCGAACAGAACAGGGGTACGCTGTGTGGTTTAAAGTCAGGAAGGGTGTGCATCAGTGTTGTGTCCTTTCACCATACTTATTGAATCTATATGCTGAACAAATAATCCAAGAAACTGGACTATATAAAGAATATAGCAGCATCAGAATTGGAGGAAGACTCATTAACAATCTGTGTTATGCAGATGACACAAACTTGCTTGCCAAAAGTGAAGAGGACTTGAAGTACTTACTGATGAAGATCAAAAACTACAGCCTTCATATGGATTATACCTCAACATAAAAAAAAATCCTCACAACTGGAACAATAAGCAACGTCATTATAGATGGAGAAAATATTACAATTGTCAAAGATTTCATTTTACTGGTATCCACAATCAACACCCATGGAAGCAGCAGTCAAGAAATCAAAAGATGCATTGAATTGGGCAAATCTGCTGCAAAAGACCTCTCTGAAGTGTTAAAAAGCAAAGATGTCAAAAATAGGGACAATGCTGGGGACCTAATACACGGCATAAATAGAATACAAACCATAACTAACAGTTCACAAACATCAGAAGATGACCTATATGACTGGGAGCTTCTAAAAATTAAATGCTTACTGTAATCAAAAGACTTGACCAAAAAAGAGTAAAAAGAGAACTGGGGGGAAAAATTGGCTATATTTCTGACAAGGGTGTAATCTCCAAAATCTATAGAATACTTCAACACCTCAATAACAAAAAGACAAACAATCTAGTTAAAAAATGGGCTAAGGCTATGAACAGATGCTTGTCCAAAGAAGACATTCAGGCAGCTTACAGACAAGTGAGGACATGTTTGTGATCATTAGCCATTATACAAATACAAATCAAAACTACAATGAGATACCATCTCACCTTGACATTACCGGCACTAATTAAAAAAAAAAAAGAAAATAACAAATATTGGAGAGGTTGTGGGGAGATTGGAAATTTTATGCATTATTAATGGGAATGTAAAATGATATAACCACTATGGAAAATGATGTGGTGCCTCCTTAAAAAGCTAGAAATTAAAATACCATATGACCTGGCAAACCCACTCTTAGGAATATATCCTAGTGAAAAAAGAGCCATCACAGGAATAGACATATGCACATCCATGTTCACTGCAACACTATTCACAATAGCAAAAAGAGGGAAACAACCTAAGTGCCCATCAATAGATGAATGGATAAACAAATTATGGTACATACACACAATGGAATACTATGAAACGATAAAAAACAACATGGATGAATCTGGAGGGTATTATGCTGAGTGAAATAAGTCAATCAAAAAAGGACCAATATTGTATGAGACCGCCATTATAAAAACCCAGGAAAAGGTTTTCATGCTGGTGGGGAAAAAAAAAAACAACCTTTGATGGTTACAAGGGAGGGGAGAGTTGGGGAGGTGAAATCACTAACTAGATGGTAGACAAGAGTTATTTTTTGGAGAAGGTAAAGACAACACACAATATAGGAGAAGTCACCACAACTTGACCAAGGCAAAGCCAGAGAAGCTTCCTAGACACATCCCAAAACTTTGAGGGACAAAGTTATTAGGGCTGAGGCCTGGGGATCAAGGTCTCGGGGGTCATCTAGATCAACTGTCATAACATAGTTCATAAAGAAAATGTTCTACATTCTACTTTTGTGAGTGTCATCTGGGGTCTTAAAAGCTTGCAATCTGCCATCTAAAATACATCTATTGGCTTCACCCCTTTGGATCAAAGGAAAATGAAGAAAACCAATGACAAAAGGATAATATTAGTCCAAAGGATTAATGGACCACATGAACCACATCCTCCACCAGTTTGGGCCCAAAAAACCTAGATGGTGCCCGGCTACCACCGCTGACAGCCCTGGCAGGGATAACAATAGAGGGCTAAGGCTATGGGGACCATGATCTAGGGGGAATACATAGATCAACTGGCATAACATAGTTTATAAAGAATATGTTCTACATTCTACTTTTTGGTGAGTAGCATCTGGGGTCTTAAAAGCCTGTGATTGGCCATCTAGGATATTCCACTGGTCTCACCCCTTTAGGAGAAGGAAGAATGAAGAAAACTAAAGATACAAGGGAAGATTAGTCCAAAGGACTAATGGACCACATCTACCACATCCTCCACGAGCCTGAGCCCAGAAGAACTAGGTGGTGCCCAGCTACCACCACTGATGGCTCTGACAGGGATAACAACAGACGGTTCCGGACAGCGTGGGAGAATAATATGGAACAAAATTCAATTTCACGAAAAGTGACCAGACTTACTGGTGTGACAGACTGGAGGAACGCCCAAGACTATGGTCCCTGCTAACCCAGAACTGAAGCCACTCCTGAAGTCCACCTTTCAGCCATAGAGTAGACAGGCCTATAAAACAAACAATAACACACATAAGCAACATGCCTCTTAGTTCTATCAAGTATAAAAAAACAAATGGCAACACTTGCCCAAGTCAAAGATGAGAAAGGCAGGAAGGGACAGGAAAACTGTATGAATGGACACGGAGAACCGGGGGTAGAAAGGAAAAGGGGGAGAGTACTGACACATTGCGGGATTGCAACCAATGTCACATGACAATTTGTATATAAATTTTTGAATGAGAAACTACACTGTAAACTTCCACCTAAAACACAATAAAACTAAAAAAAAAAAAGCACAGATGTCACTTTGAGGACTAATCTGAACAAACAAATCTGTCTTGGAAGAAGTGCAGCCAGAATGCTCCTTAGAAGGTAGGATGGTCAGACTTCCTCCCAAGTACTTTGGACATGTTATCAGGAAGGAGAAGTACATCATGCTTGGTAGATGATCAGTGAAAGAGACGAAGACCCTCAATTAGATGAATTGACATAGTGGCTACAACGATGGGTTCAAGCACAGCAAGTATTGAGAGGATGGGACAGGACCGGTCAGTGTTTCATTGCAATGAGTCGGAACCAACTCAAAGGCACCTAACGACAACATATTTTGCCTATTTTCTAATTGTATTGCTAGTTATTTTATTATCGAGTTTTTTAAACTGTTGAGTTTTGAGAGTTCTTTATACGTTCTAAATACTAGTCCTCTGTTGGGCATGTAGTTTGCAAATATTTTCTCCAAGTCTGTAGTTAGTCTTTTCATCCTCTTCATATATGGGCTTTCACATTGAGAATTTTAAAAAATTTGGATGAGGTCCAATTTATCAATATTTCCTTTTATGAATTGCTGTTTTGGAGTCAATGCTAACATCACTTATTCTTGTACTTTTTGTGTAAGGCATGAGGTTTAAATTGAAGCTTTTTTTCCCCATGGATGCCCAATTAGCCCAGCACCATTTGTTGAAAAGACTATTCTTCCTCCATCGAATTACTCTTGTACCTTTGTCAAAAATCAGTTGGACATATTTTTGTAGGTCTATTTGTGTATTCTTTATTCTGTTCCACTGATCTATGTGCCAATCCCACTGCTGATACCACATTATCTTAATTGTTGTAGCTATACGTTGTTGTTGTTGTTAGGTGCCTGTTTTCTAATTGTGTTATTTGTTATTTTATTGTTGAGTTGTTTTAACTGTTGAATTTTGAGAATTATTTATATATTCTAGATACTATTCCTCTGTTGGACACATGTTTTGCAAATATTTTCTCTTCATAGTGACCTTAAGTATATCAAAAAGAAAGGTTGCCTGGTCTTGTGCCATCCTTATAATTGTTGCTATATTTGAGCTCATTGTTGCAGCCACTGTGTCAATCCATCTTGTTGAGGATCTACCTCTTTTTTGCTGACCCTCTACTAAACATGATGTCCTTCTCCAGAGATTGGTCCATCCTGATAACAGCTATGGAGCTATATACCCTTTGCCATCGAGTAGATTCCGACTGATAGAGATCCTATATAAACCAACAACAAACTGACCACTGCCATCGAGTTGATTGCGGCTCATAGCGACCCTATAGGACAGAGTAGAACTGCCCCATAGGGTTTCCAAGGAGGGCCTGGTGGATTCAAACTGCCAATCTTTTGGTTAGCAGCTGCAGCTCTTAACCACTACGATGCCACCAGGATTTCCAGAGATCCTATATAGTAAGCCTTAATATTGGGCAGAGTGATTCCCAATCAATTTGGGGAGAATTCACATCTTTATTCTGCTGAGTCTTCCAATCTATGAACTTGATATGTCTCTCTATTTACCTCTTCTTTGACTTATTTCGTCAGCATTTTGTAATTTTCAGCAGATCCCATATATACTTTGTTAAGTGTATACCTAAATATTTCATTTTCTTTGGAATGATTCTAAGTGGTATTGTGTTTTTAGTTTCTGTTTCAGTCCCTGGAGAAGGACATCATGCTTGGTAAAATAGAGGGTCAGGGAAAAAGAGGAAGGCCCTCAATGAAATGGATTGTCACAGTGGCTGTAACAATGTGCTCAAATATAGCAACAATTGTAAGGATGGTGGATGACTGGGTAGTGTTTCATTCTGTTCTACATAGCGTCTCTATGAGTCTGAACTGACTGGACAGTACCTAACAACAACACAATGATACTTAGGGCTATGGAATGTTAAGATCCTACAAAAACCATTTGTATCATGAGGACTGGAGAGTTTCATAACATAAATCCCAAGAAACCAGCCTATTCAGGTATTTTCTAGGTCTTTAGACTATTATTTCACCCCTCTTGCTCCCCCCCACAGCCACTCCACAATACAGAATTCCACCCCCATAAGACATTAGGCTAAGTCCCAACTAGCCTCAATGGGAGTTGTTGCCTAAGGATTAGGCTGGAATCTCAGCCGTTGCTCTTCTGAAAACTGAAAAAATGAAATCATTAAACTACATCTAGGGAGAAAAAAAGAAGCTATTCATGGTTTTTGAACACATCCTTATGTTACAGTTCCAACTGCTTATACATTTGCATCTGTTTTCATTCTTGGAAATGTGATTGCCTTCTTTAGGATTATGGCAACAGACAAATATTGTACTGTGAGAATCTTTCCATAGCTGTTCTGAATCGTGTACTCCGGAAACATCCTTGGAACATTTGGAATGACTGATGGTTTTGTGATTATATTTCATAGGAATGGGCAATGTAACTCAACAGGTGTGGAGGAGTGGAAAAAGTGCTATATGAGTCCAGAGGATTTACTTCCCCTAACTGCTTCTGCTACAGGCTGTTCTTGAATAAGTTATTTCATTTCCCTGACCCATTTCCTAATCTGTTAAATAAGGGAGTCACTGTAAATCAGAGTGGTTGACCTTGTTTTACAAACCAAAAAGTGAGCAGTACAGCACCCCTAAAAGTGAGAGGAAGCAAAAAGAAATAATTCTTATGACAAAAGAAAGAAAGATGATACAGAGGGATGTAAAATAAAAGTTCCCATCTTTATTCCAACCCTTTTTCCAGCTTCCTGGGGGTAATCAGTATTAACAGCTCTTTAGGTAACTTTTGGATATTTTCTATAGATATATAAACATACACTATATGTAATTTATTTTTTACTTTAAAAGGATATATATTTATATTCATATATAAAAACAGATTTCAAAAATAAGTGTACAGTCATATACTTTTTGTATAGCTTTATATCTTTCTGTACTTGTGTTAATTCTTATATGGGATAAATTCCTAGCAGTTTAATTGAAATTTAATCTCAGATTTTAAACTTTTATTAATTGTGCTTTAAAAGTGTTTTCCATACATACTGAAAACTATTTTGCACAAATCTATAACTAATATTTCATGATGTTAAATTAGTGCCACTCCAAGATACAGACACACACATATTATTTGTATATTTATTTTATTTTAGTTGTCACACATACAAAAATCCAACCAACCACTAGATTAAATTATTTTTAAATTCTCCTGTAGATCTATGATTCTAGTAGTTTCATTTAATTTGTTTGACTCCAAAAAGCCTTGAAGTATGTGTATTTTGTAAAAAACACAAATCCACTTAACACAATGTTTTCAAGATTTATCCACGTTTTAACATGTATCAGTACTTCATTTCTTTATGTGGCTGAGTAATGTTTCATTGTATGGATATACTACATTTTGTTTATCCATTCATCAGTTAATAGACATTTTGGTTGTTTCAACTTTTCAGCTATTATTAATAATGTTGCTGTGAGCATTTGTGTACAAGTATTTCTTTGAGCACTGGTTTTCAATTCTCTTGGGCATACACATAAGCAGGACTTAAGTGAAAGAAATCAGACACGAAAGGCCACAGATCATATGAATCCACGTACATGAAATGCCAGAATAGGCAAATCCGTACAATCAGAAAGCAGATTAATGGTTGGTAAGCAGTGGGGGGAAGGAAAATGGGGAGTAACAGCTTAATGGGTACAGAGTTTCCTTTTGGGGTGATGAAAATGTTCTGGAAACGTACAACATTGTGAATGTACTAAAAGTCACTGAACTGTACACCTTAAAATGGTTAATTTTATGTTATGCAAATTTTACCTCAATTAAAAAAATACTAATCCACATAGTTCATGTTACATTATACTATACCCACATAATTTTGCTTAAAAACATTTTTATTTTGAAATAATTTTAGATTTACAGAAGTTACAAAAATAGTACAGTTTCCCTGTACTTTTCACCCAGTTTCCCCTAATGTTTACATCTTCCATAACCATTGTACAATGATCAACACCAGGAATTTTGGTATAATACTATTAATTAAAGACTTAATGTGAATTTCACGAGTTTTTCTACTAATGTCCTTTTTCTGTTGCAGGATCCAATCCAAGATCCCAGATTGCATTTAGTTGTCGTGTCCCCTTAATCTCTTTCAGTCTGAGAGTTCCTCAGTCTTTCCTTCTCTTTCACAGCCTTGACACTTTTAAAGAATATTGGCCTATTTTCTTGTAGGGTAGCCTTCAATTTGGGTTTTTCTGGTGTTTTCTCTTAATTAGATTGGGTTTATCCTCTTTTTTCTTTCCAAGAATACCACACAAGTAATATTGTATCCTTCTCAATGCATCATACAAGGGGACAAAAGTTGTCAATACATCTCATATCTGGAGAAGTTAACCTTAATCACGTGGTTAATGTGTTGTCAGCTAGGTTTCTCCACTGTAAAGTTTTTATTTTTCCCTTCATGATTCACAAATACTTTGAAGGATATCTTCAAACTTTTACCAACTAATTTTAACATCCGTTGGTATATCTTGCCTGCAACAAATATTAGTTATTTTGGTGTTTACCTAATGGTATTCTTAAATTTCCTTCTTTTCTTTTACATGTGTTAATTAAAATTCTTCTGTAAGGAAGAACTTTCCTCTCTTCCTTTTTTATTTACTTATTTATCTGCTTATTTAATTAAATTAGTATGGACTCAGGTATTTATTTTATATCATATAGTTTTAGTACTATATATATATCCCTATGGACATCTCAAAATTCCCTGAGTGGAACAAATGATTTGCACTTAACTACCAACCTAAAACTTGGTGGTGCAAACCCATCCATTGGTGCCACAGAAGAAAGGCCTGGTGATCTGCTTCCAAGAGGACACAACCAAGAAAACCCTACGGAGCGGTTCTACTGTGTCACACATGGGGTCGCCATGAAATCAGAACTGACTTGATGATAAAAGTATGGACATTTTATTCCTCAGCACTTCCTTTTAAGCATTTTGGTTAGCATATTGTTTGCCTTATCTCTTATCCACTCCCCAAGTACCCATGAAGTTAAACAGTTGCCTCTAGTTTTTTTTCATCAGATGACCCTGGGAAAAAAGCTTTTCCCACTCAATGAGTTCCAAGTTAGGTCAAATAAAAACAGCCTTGCAAGTGGAGTCTTCCAGTAAACCACCAGACAAGTCACATAATGACAATTCTCTGGGAATGGGGCAATGAGAGAGCTCCATCCCCATTCTTCCCCCTGCAGTGACTGTGAAGCTACTGGTTTTTACTATGATTGTGAGTTGTTGGTTTTCAAGGCTACTGAGAGCTGGAAGTGGGAATAGGGTAAGTTGTAATGCCACAAAATTCACTATTCTTACTGAGGTTCGGCCAGTTTACTTGAATCTCTTTCCAGGTTGCTACAAGACTTTGGTTAATTAAAAAGTTGATTCTGAGAAATTTTGTCAGTATTTTACATTTCTTTCATGGAGAAGAGAATTTTCAGAGATCCTTACTGTGCCATTTTCACCAACATCACTTTGCCTACATTTTAAACATACTTAATTGCACCAAAAATGATCATGAATCATACCAGCAAATACTCGAATAATTATTTTTGAAGGATACATTTGATAAAACTACATTATAAAATTTTATAAGTTAAACAGTAAAAATTAAATGAAGAGTGGCTTTGATTTTTGTAGCCTTGTATCTTTGTATACTTGCATGAATTTATATATAAGATAAATTTCAGGCAGAGGAATTAAATTTAATTTCTTGTATTTTAAACTTTAACAGTGGTGTTTTATGTTTTTCCTGTATTTCCTATAAATGGTGAAAAATATTTTTCACAAATTTAAAACTGATTATATCACATAACAGTAGTGCCTCTCTAATTTTATTTAAGTTGCCCCATCTACAAAATCCCTACCTCCCATGGGATAATACTAATATTAAGGTCCCATCCAGGTCCTCAATTCTAAGAAGTTTCATTTAATTTTTATTTTTACTCAATGCCTTCGGTCCAGGATACACAGTAGAATTGAGCATTAAGTAGATAATAGTGCCCCACAGTAGCCACAGATTCAATTTTCACCTCTTTCCATTTTAGGAAATGCTGTCAACTGTAGCCAAGAAAACACTGTTTAGC
The DNA here is from genome assembly GCF_024166365.1 of Elephas maximus indicus. Lineage (NCBI taxonomy): Eukaryota > Metazoa > Chordata > Mammalia > Proboscidea > Elephantidae > Elephas > Elephas maximus. The sequence continues at coordinate 89,177,742 of NC_064846.1, forward strand.
CTGCTCTTAAGGTTTGAGGATAATGTCTACTCATTTCCCTCGGGATATTTGTGGGGGAAAGGGTGTTGCATGGACAAGAACTCTTGGAACCCCATCAGCCTGACAGCTTGAAATAGGCAGCCTTGCTTTGTGTGGATCCTAGAAGTGGGGGGTGGGGTGGGAAGAAGTAAGGGGGCAATAATATAAGAAACAGCTGAAAGTATGTTGTTATCTGCATTGTCCTCATTCAAATTTCAATGGACATTGCTGTAATTTAAGAGTCAGTTACAGTTGTCCCAACCATTCTTTTAATTGTCCCCAATATATATAGAAAGGAGCTCTGGTGGCAAAGTGATTAAGCGCTCCACTGCTAACCAAAAGGCCAGCAGTTCAAACCCACAAACCACTCCACAAAAGAAAGATGTGGCAGTCTGATTCCATAAAGATTATAGCCTTGTAAATTCTATGGGGCAGTTCTACAGTCTTATACGGTCTCTATGAGTAGGAATTGACTCCACGGCAATGGGTTTGGTTTGGTTTTAGTATATTATGAGATGTTCAGGCTTGGATAGGGATCAACATCAGGATAAACTGAAAAATACTCCTAGAATCACTACCCAAATCCCTTACCAAACTATGGTTTCCTACAAGTCTTAGAGGAGCCTCGGTGGCACAGTGGTTAAAGCACTCAGCTGCTAACCAAAAGGCCAGAGGTTGGAACCCACCAGCAAGAGAAAGATGTGGCATTCTGCTTCCGCAAAGATTACAGCCTAGAAAACCCTACGGGGCAGTTCTATTCTGTCCTACAGGGTCCCTATGAGTCAGAATTGACTCCACGGCAATTTTATTTATTTATTTTTTAAGTCTTAGAGGTCAAATCTTTTTCATCTCTCACAAAACAGAGCAAGAAAGAACTGGGTTTGGAGAAATCAGATTTTTTAAAGCATTAAATTTGTTTTAATGAGTACTTATTCTGTCACAATGTTCACAGGATCATACTAGGCACAGTTGCAGGGGGGTGGAGAGGATAAATACAAATATAAATGGCATGGAGTCATAACCCTTTGGAAAGTTTATAGACCAAAACGGCAATCACACACAAGATAAAACATGAGAAGTGCCTGTGAAGGATATAAGCAGAATGTTCCAAAGATGCAGAGAAGGGTGGAGAGACACAGAGTCTTCTGAAATGGACCATGAAGAGTGGATAAGATTTTCCACTAAGGTGGGAACAGGCATTACATTTTCGAAGAAAAGGGAATTCAGTGTGGCCTGTGCATTGAGTACCTTCAGGAGATAAATGAGTAAGACTTAGAAGCTAGCTGAGGATAGATTATGAAAGACTTTGAGTTTGTGCTTTATTCTGTAGGCAGTGGGAAAGCACTGGTCAATGCTTTTTAAGAAAGAGACTGAGATAATTGGTGTTACCCTTTAGGAAATTCTATCCTTAGGTCACTTGCAGAAAAAAAAATTACAGAGCTGAGGGACAGTTGGGCATGGCAAACAGAAGGATGAGGTCCAGGTGAGATCTTTCAAGGGCCTGGACAATAGTGATTGTAGACAGAACACTGCAAAACAAGAAAGATTTGGTTTTGATGCCAGCTTTGCCTTTTTTTTTTTTTTTTTGCCTAGTTCGTCATCATCCCCAGACCTCTCCTACCACATCTCTATCACCACCCCCCCCACCACAAATATTCTATCCTATCCCAAGGTTTCTCTCCCTCTCTTGGAACTGTCCTACTCTCAACTCCATGGCCTTTCTTCAGTCCCAGTATCCCTGGGCCGTGTTGCTGTTGTCAGCACATAATTATAAAAAGAAAAAAAACTTTTTTTTTTATAGAATGTTAGAATTCAAGATCAAACAACTGGTGGCAGAACTAGTATTTGAATTCAAGTCTATGTGACTCCAAATTTCATGTTTTATTCTGTACACCATGATAACGAAACTGAGGCTCAGAAATGAAAATGGCTTGCCCAAAGTTACATGTGAATCAGTAGCCGAACTGAAGCTGAGAGGGAAAAACCAACTTTCGTGAAGATCTTTCCAATGTTCCTTCTTCTGGGCCACCTTGGCAGACCCTCAAGCTGTTAGTCACCTCTGAGGGAACTTAGGCAACAGAATGTTGGACTCTCTTGGTATCTGGTCAGTTCAGCCCTGCTAACCAAGGTTGTAACCAGAACCCTGTGTGCCCTCAGCCCCTTCCAGCAACATCCCACTCCCCTTAGTTAAATAGACTTAGTCCCCAGCTGTCAGAACAGGTGGTGCATGAAAACAGCTCGAGAGACTAGTGCTACTGAGAGAAGAGGACAAAAAATGCTGGAGTCTGGGAGAAATCAGGTTACTGAGAGGGCTGAGTGAAGAAGGAGGTCATGGAACCCTGTTCAAAGGATATGCGGGAATAAATGGATAAGTGGTAAAATGTGTATTTAAGGAAATGTAAAGGAGTCTGATGAGAGGAACAAAAGGAAATGTAAAATGTTCTGGATGGGAAAATACAAGAGGAATGTGTGAGAGTAGTGCATTTTATATCTTAAGGCAGTAATTCTTAGCAGAATCCTATTATCAAACAAAATTTTACACTGAACCCCTTCCAATAAAGAATACAAAGAGAGTGGAATTTTATTAATATAAATGCAATTTATAAGTTTGAATTATAAATCAATTCGTATTATAAATATTACCAAAAATATCACAAGTTGAGGTGTTGTTATACACCAATGTGTTAAATTTGTTACGTAACATCTATGGATATGTATTTGAAGTTTTTAATAGCCAAAATATATACCGTTTTAAAACCGCAAATGAAACATTTCAAGACTCCTTAAAGCTTTTTAATAGGGCCTGTTATTCCACAGAACATACTCTAAACCACTGGCTCAAGATGCACCTTTTCCTAGAGTAATTTGAAATTTATTAGGGAAGTCCAAAAGTCTTCAACAAGTAAATGAATAAAAGTTTAATGGAGAAATTTCAGAGAGGAGAACATCTCAAATAATGTCAAAGGCACCCAGAATGTTGTAGGTGGCAGATGATTTGAAGAAAAAAATAATCTTAAGTATTAAAATTTTATATTTGAAAAAATGAAAAATATCCTATTGCTTTGTAATGTAAAATACAAAAAGTAAAGCCCAATAAAATTTTGGCTAGTAGGGCATAAGAGAAAGATAGACCATGATTCTTAAGGTGAAGAGCAATGGCCCTCTTGATGAAGGGTGATATCAATATTCTGGTGGGGGGATGAAATTTGTATGTTTATTAACTAGACGCATGTGATTTTTAAAGGACAAAAACACTGTTCTACAGTACACACACAAAGTTCATAATAACAGCAAAACAATAAGAAGATAATATGAAGACTCCAGATTTTTTTTTCTAATATAAACTGCTGTTTTACATAAGCTGAGGGAGATAGATTGAGCTTGGCAATAGTTTCTTCAACTAAAGCAGAGGTTCTTAGCCCGATTAATGGCTCAGAATTTCTATAAGCCCCCTGAAGTTATATGCAAAATTTCATAGGCATGCATGTACATTTTTCTGGAAAGAGGGCCCACAGCTTTCATCGAATTCACTAAAGCTTCACCACTCACCCCACCACCTCCCACCAAAAAAAGTTAAGAACCACAGAATTGGAGGATCCCATCTCCAAGAGGGAAACCCTAGTGGCATAGTGGTTAAGCGCTATGGCTGCTAACCAAAAAGATCAACAGTTCGAATCCACCAGGCTTTCCTTGGAAACTCCATGGGGCAGTTCTACTCTGTCCTATAGGGTTGCTGTGAGTCGGAATCGACTGAATTGCAAAGTGTTTATCTCCAATAAAGTTGCATGGAGTTCCAGAGTGTGGGGTTTGAAAAAAAACAAAAGTAAAAGGTTTTTTGGAAGGAGGTGAAATTTTCTTAACAAGAAAGCACTATATATTAGGCTTTGAGAGTTCTTTGGCTTCCATAATTACAAAAGATCCCCCTCCAAATTAATGTGGGCAGTTTTTGTGAAAAAGTAAGGGTTTATATGGAAAGTGATCAACAACAAGGTACTATTCAGAGAGCAAAGTTCTGTGCTAGAAGTGAGGGCTTAGATAAGAAGATGGACCTACTGCCCCAAGAGCTCACTAAGGAAACTTTTTTAAATAAAAAAAAAGGGGGAACATTTTAGCCACTTTGGTTTCTGCAACTGACCAAAATTTTTAGATCAATTTTGACACAATTTCAGATGTACATTATAATAGCACCATCTTGTGGAACGCAGTAGAAATGCAATTTCTTTAGGTGACTGCTCTTAAGTCAGTGGTTCTCAGTGTGAACCATGTACCTGAGAAACATTCAGGTATTCTGTGGGGTCAATGTTATTTTCATTATAATACTAAGATGTCATTTGAGTTTTTGATTGTGTTGACATTTGCACTGATAGTGCAAAAGCAGTGGTGAGCAAAATTGAGAACCTTAGAATGAATCACAGGTAACCCGTTGCTGTCTAGTTGATTCTGAATCATAAGGATGCTATCAGACCAAGTAGAACTGCCCATAGGATTTCCAAGGATATAAATCTTTACAGAAGCAGATTGCCACATCTTTCTTCCGCGGAATGGCTGGTGTGTTTGACGTTTCAGTTAGCAGCCAAGCATGTAACCACTGCACTACCAGGGCTCTTCCCTGAATCACAGGTACTGGCCCCAAAGAGTATTATCAGTAATTGTGTTCTTCACTTCCACACATTTTCCGAGGAAAAAAGCCAGGTGCATCTAAGAGTCTGTAGTGAAATAACACAAAGTAATTTTGTGAAATCTCAACACTTGAGTCTTTTTAATATTTTCTGTGACAAATAAGCACACATAAAATGTTTCTGATGTTCATACAGTGTATAAACTTATGTGATTGAATTGTAAGCTGAACTAGTTGCTTTTTATACGGAGCACAATTTTCACTTAAATGAATGATTGACAGAAAAATTATGATTTTTCAGACTTGGCTAATTGGTAGGTATTTTCTAGAAAAAGGAATCAAATGGGTCTGTCACTTCAAGGAAGACAATTGACGGTGTTAGTTGCCAATGATAAAATATGAGCTTTCATGTTTAAATTAGAATTTTGGAAAACTTGTGTTTTGCTACTGTGAGCTTGACAACTGTCCAATAACTTTTCTAACGAGTTCAGTAGTGACAGTAATGAATGCAATCTTTTTTAATATTAAACAATGAAATGTGTTAATAGTTGGGAGATTTGCACAATTTAGTGAACCAATATTTTCTAAGTGCCTGATCAATGTATGATGCTACAAAATCAGGCAATAGTAAGCAATGCATTCAAAATATAAGTTAGACCAGTGGATTTTAATATAATACGATAGGTACAGTCCCTTGATATGCTTTTCAGAATCCACATTTCAATGACTGTCATTGCATAACACTTGTATTACTGACTGTTCCCCCAATACACCTCAAGATTTTCTGCCTCTGTGTCTTTTCATATGTTATCCCACTACTTAGAATATCTTTCTCCATTAAGAACTTAACCCGTTGATTCTCGGAAGACGGTGTTGTAAAGAGATCATCATTCAGACCCTCCCCCTCAAAGTACAACAAGAAATAAATACAACAAGGAAATGCTGCTTAGCCTTGAGGGCCCCTGAATCAGGGAAGAGAAGACATTAGCAGGGAACTGCAGCCAGGCAAGAATCAACAAATCAACAAGGGATTCACATATGGTAGGAAAATCGCTTCTGCAGTCATCCCTGCCCCTCCCCCAGCTATGTGGGCCGCTGGTTGCTGTGAACTGGGGAAGTGGCCTCAGCGAAAGAACCTGCCTCCCTAACCACAACATCCCCTGCCTGTGTAAAGATACAGGACTCCAAGCTTCTGCTCTAAATTAAGCAAGGCAGAACTCCCTGGGAATCATTTCAGAGCATGAGAGCTCCTCTTCCACCCATTAACTGTCGACTTCCAGGCTGTTGTGAATAGCTACAGTAGGCCTACTGCAGTGGAGCCTGTTCTCATAACCAGCACCCTGCCTGCCTGCTTGTGCACTTCATAGCTCATGCCTCTGAAACCAACAGGACAGACATCCCTGTCTACTCCCCTTCCAGTCAGCCCTGAGAACTATTGACTGAGGCTGCTGTGTAGTAGGACTCAAGTGTCTTGAGTGGGGGCTATACCCATAGCCAACATACTATGATAGAAGCAAAGCAGACTTCCCTGGGGTTTGTTCAGAGTGTGACAACCCCTCTCCCATCCAGTAACTGTCAGTGGTCAAGCTTCTTCTATAGTCAGCACTCTATCTGCCTCCTTGTGCGCTCCATAGCTCAGGCCTCTGAAACCAGCAGGACAGATGTCCCTGGGGGTCAGTATGGGTCTGCCTGAGGCCCCTTTTGGTTGACATTGAGGACTACTGACTGAAGCTGCTGTCTGCTAGGAAGCAGGCGTCTTTAGCAGAGGCTACATACACAGCCAACATACTACAGGTGGGGGGGCTCTGACAGCAACAAGGTATACCTTCCTGGGGGTCCATTTGGAGCGTGCCAGCCCCTTTCCCAAATGGTCACTGTCAACTGTTAGACTGGTACAAACTCCTACAGAAGGTCCCCTGCAGTGGAGACAGAGCATGAACCTAAGTGGAAACTGCTCCCCCAACCACCACAGGGTTGCTGGGCCTCTGAAATCAACAAGAAAGATCTTTTGGAGGTCATTCTGGGGAATGACAGCCTCTCCTCCTGATACGGAGGAAAGTTGACCTGTGCTTTTCCTGAATGCCAGCTCAGATATAGCTGCCTCCACAGAGTAGGGAAGGAAGCCTTGGGCAAGGCTGGAGGGCAACACCCAGCCCCGCAGGGGGCTCACTGAGTATGGCTTTCCAACTGAAAACATGCTTGCAGCAACAGAGCATAAAAGGGAGTAATAACTAGGGAGAAAGGACTGTGCCCCTAGTGGACAGATTGATTAGTGCACAATATCTTGCCTGAGTGGCAGTGCCCGCCAGTGGACAGATTAATCACAATCTGCTTTCCGGTGTGTTTAGGAGACATTGAAAGTTGAAAACTGTGACCTGGAACTCTCAAATCCTAATTACATCAGGGAAGGAGAAGAAGCTATGACAGAGAGGGAGAGGAGGCAGTAAGCAAAGGCCGAAGGCTCTGCTTGCCAAAAATTTTTTTGCAGAAAGTTGTGTGAGCACAAACTCCAAATATTGTGTAGAACTGAGAAAATAAACACCCTCGAATGTTACAATGCCCCAATGAAAAATCACAAGGCACAGAAAGACAAGGTAAACAATGGCTTATAGAAATGAACATGACACAGGAAGTAAAATCACATCTAATGAGAAGAATGGAAGACTATAATATAAAAATATTAAACATAATTAAAGAGCTAAAGGAAAATATAGACAAAGATCTAAAAGACATAAAACAATGCATGAATAAAACTAGCACCCAAAAAAGAGATTAAAAAATAAACAAACAGAAATATTGCAATTGAAAGATATAATAACTGAAATAAGAAACGCAAGGGAAAAATTTAAAAACGAATATAATCAGGCAGAAGGAAGAATCAGTGAATTAGAGAATACGAAAGTCAAAATTACAGAGGCTGAAGAGCAACAAAAACAGAGGCTCAAGAAGGTTGTTGTTGTTGTTAGGTGCCATCCAGTCGGTTCCGACTCATAGCGACCCTATGCACAACAGAACGAAACACTGCCCGGTCCTGAGCCATCCTTACAATCATTGTTTTGCTTGAGGTCATTGTTGCAGCCACTGTGTCAATCCACCTCGTTGAAGGTCTTCTTCTTTTCCGCTGACCCTGTACTCTGCTAAGCATGATGTCCTTCTCCAGGGAATGATCCCTCCTGACAACATGTCCAAAATATGTAAGACCCAGTTTCGCAATCCTTGCCTCTAAGGCGCATTCTGGTTGTACTTCTTCTAAGACAGATTTGTTCATTCATTTGGCATCCATGGTATATTGAATATTCTTCGCCAACACAATTCAAAGGCATCAATTCTTCTTCGATCTTCCTTATTCATTGTCCAGCTTTCAGATGCATATGATGCGATTGAAAATACCATGGCTTGAGTCAGGCACACCTTAGTCTTCAAGGTGACATCTTTGCTCTTCAACACTTTAAAGAGGTCCTTTGCAGCAGATTTACCCAATGCAATGCGTCTTTTGATTTCTTGACTGCTGCTTCCATGACTGTTGATTGCAGATCCAAGTAAAATGGATTCCTTGACAACTGCAATCTTTTCTCCATTTATCATGATGTTGCTCATTGGTCCAATTGTGAGGATTTTTGTTTTCTTTATGCTGAGGTGCAATCTATACTGAAGGCTGTGCTCTTTGATCTTCATTAGTAAGTGCTTCAAGTTCTCTTCACTTTCAGCAAGCAAGGTTGTGTCATCTGCATAACACAGGTTGTTAATGAGTCTTCGTCCAATCCTGATGCCCCGTTCTTCTTCATATAGTCCAGCTTCTTGGATTATTTGCTCAGCATACAGATTGAATAGGTATGGTGAAGGAATACAACCCTGAAGCACACCTTTCCTGACTTTAAACCAATCAGTATCCCCTTGTTCTGTCCGAACAACTGCCTCTTGATCTATGTAAAGGTTCCTCATGAGCACAATTAAGTGTTCTGGAATTCCCATTCTTCGCAATGTTATCCATAATTTGTTATGATCCACATAGTTGAATGCCTTTGCATAGTCAATAAAATACATGTAAACATCCTTCTGATATTCTCTGCTTTCAGCCAGGATCCATCAGACATCAGCAATGATATCCCTGGTTCCACGTCCTCTTCTGAAACCAGCCTGAATTTCTGGCAGTTCCCTGTCAATATACTGCTGCAGTCATTTTTGAACTATCTTCAGCAAAATTTTGCTTGTGTGTGATATTAATGGTATTGTTCTATATTATCCACATTCGGTATCTAGAGGATAAAGTAATCAAAATTATGGAGGCTGAGAAGCAACAAGAAAAAAAGAAAAACTCAAGACTGCTGAGCACAGCCTAATGGAAAATGTGGGACAACATCTAGCAAACTAATGTACTTGTGATGGAAATCCAAGAAGGAGATGAGAGAAGAGGCAGAAAGAATATGTGAAGAAACAATAGCAGAAAACTTTCCGTATCCGACCAAGGACATGGATATTCACATCCAAGAAGCTCAATGAACTCAATGTAGAATAAAGCCAAAGATATCCACACCAAGACACATTATAATCAAGCTCTCAAAAAGTAAAGATAAAAATAGAATCCTGAAAGCAGCAATAGAGAAATAAACTCTCACACACAAAATATCCTAAATAAGATTAAATGCCAGTTTCTCCTCAGAAACTTTGGAGGCTAGAAGGCAATGTAATGACATCTAAAGAGCTGAAATAAAAGAACTGTCAACCAAAAATACTATAGCTGGTAAAACTGTCCTTCAAGAATAAGGATGAAAGACATTCCCAGGTAAACAAAAGTTGGGAGAGTTTATAACTACTAGACCTATCCTACAAGAAATGCTAAAGGAAGTCCTTCATATGGGAAAGAAAGGACATTAGTATGTAAACAGAACTTGTACATAGGAAAAAAAATACATATATATATATATATATATACACACTCATTAAAGATAATTACATAGGCAAGTAAAAGGTAAAGTTTTAAGGTATTTTTTGCTTGATAATTCTAGTTGACAGGTTTTTGCTGCTTTATAATGACAAATATGATAATCACTATAAAAATTCCAACACCCTTTTTGCAGAAATGGAAATGCCAATCTTCAAATTTATATGGAACTGCAAGAGGCCTCAAAAAGTCAAAGCAAACTTGAAAAAGAACAAAGTAGGAGGACTTACGCATCCCATTCTTTAAGACATACTATAAAGCTACAGTAATCAAACAGTAATCAAACAGTTTGGAAATGGTACAATAATGAACACGTAGATCAATGGAATAGAACTGAGAGTCCAGACATAAGCTTATCCATGTATGAGTGATTGATTTTTTTTAATTTTATAATTTTTTGGTGCTTTAAGTGAAAGTTTACGAATCAGTCTCTCACACAAAAACTAGTATACACCTTGCTACATGCTACCAATTTCTCTCCTAATGAGGAAGCCCGCTCTCTCCCTCCACTCTCACTTTTTCGTGTCCATTTCACCAGCTTCTAACCCCCTCTACCCTCTCATCTCCCCTCCAGGCCGGAGATGCCAACATAGTCTCAAGTGTCCACTTGATCCAAGAAGCTCACTCCTCACCAGCATCCCTCTCCAACCCATTGTCCAGTCCAACCCATGTCTGAAGAGTTCCTGTCCTGGGCCAACAGAAGGTCTGGGGGCCATGGCCACCAGGATCCTTCTAGTCTCAGTCAGACCATTAAGTCTGGTCTTTTTATGAGAATTTCAGGTCCACATCCCACTGCTCTCCTTCTCCCTCAGGGGTTCTCTGTTGTATTCCCTGTCAGGTCAGTCATTGGCTGTAGCCGGGCATCATCCACTTCTTCTGGTCTCAGGATGATGTAGTCGCTGGTTCATGTGGCCCTTTCTGTCTCTTGGGCTCGTAATTACCTTGTGTCCTTGGTGTTTTCTTCATTCTCCTTTGATCCAGGTGGGTTGAGACCAATTGATGCATTTTAGATGGCCGCTTGCTAGTGTTTAAGACCCCAGATACCACTCTTCAAAGTGAGATGCAGAATGTTTTCTTAATAGATTTTATTATGCCAATTGACTTAGATGTCCCCTGAAACCATAGTCCCCAAACACCTGCCCCTGCTACACTGGCCTTCAAAGCATTCAGTTTATTCAGGAAACTTCTTTGCTTTTGGTTTAGTCCAATTGTGCTGACCTCCCCTGTATTGTGCACTGTCTTTCTCTTCACCTAAAGTAGTTCTTATCTACTATGTAATTAGTGAATGCCCCTCTCCCACCCTTCCTCCCTCCCCCCTCTCATAACCACAAAAGAATGTTTTCTTCTCAGTTTAAAAAATTTCTTAAGTTCTTATAATAGTGGTCTTACACAATATTTGCCCTTTTGCAACCGACTAATTTCACTCAGCATAATGCCTTCCAGGTTCCTCCATGTTATGAAATGTTTCACAGATTCGTCACTGTTCTTCATCGATGCGTAGTATTCCATTGTGTGAATATACCATAATTTATTTATCCACTCATCCGTTGATGGGCACCTTGGTTGCTTCCGTCTTTTTGCTATTGTAAACAGTGCGGCAATGAACATGGGTGTGCATATATCTGTTCGTGTAAAGAATCGTATTTCTCTAGGATATATTCCAAGGAGTGGGATTGCTGGATCCTATGGTAGTTCTATTTCTAGTTTTTAACGAAGTGCCAAATCGATTTCCAAAGTGGTTGTACCATTTGACATTCCCATCAGCAGTGTAGAAGTGTTCCAATCTCTCCACAGCCTCTCCAACCTTTATTATTTTGTGTTTTTTGGATTAACACCAGCCTTGCTGGAGTAAGATGAAATCTCATTGTAGTTTTGATCTGCATTTCTCTAATGGCTAATGATTGTGAGCATTTCCTTTGTATCTGTCAGCTACCTGAATGTCTTCTTTAGTTAAGTGTCTGTTCATAACTTTTGCCCATTTTTTAACTGGGTTATTTGTCTTTTTGCAGTTGAGTTTCCGCAGTATGATGCAGATTTTAGAGATCAGGTGCTGATTGGAAATGCCATACCTGAAAACTTCTTCCCAGTCTGTAGGTAGTCTTTTTACTCTTTTGGTGAAGTTTTTTTTTTTTTTTGGATGAGCATAGGTGTTTGATTTTTAAGAGCTCCCAGTTATCTAGTTTTTCTTCTGCATTCTTAATAATGCTTTGTGTACTGTTTATGCCATGTATTAGGGCTCCTAACGTTGTCTCTATTTTTTCTCCCATGATCTTTATCATTTTAGATTTTATATTTAGGTCTTTGATCCATTTTGAGCTCGTTTTTGTGCATGGAGTGAGGTATGGGTCTTGTTTCATTTTTTTTTGCAGAAGGATATCCAGTTATGCCAGCAACGCTTGTTAAAAAGATTGTCTTTTCCCCATTTAGCTGTTTTGGGGCCTTTGTCAAATATCAACTGCTCACATGTGAATGGACGTATGTCTGGATTCTCAATTCTCTTCCACCGGTCTATGTATCTGTGGTTGTACCAGTACCAGAATGTTTTGACTACTGTGGCCGTATAACAAGTTCTAAAATCAGATAAAGTAAGGTCTCCCACTTTGTTCTTCTCTTTCAGTAATGCCTTATTTATCCAGGGCCTCTTTCCCTTCCGTATGAAGTTGGTGATTTGTTTCTCCATCTCATTAAAGAATGTCGTTGGGATATGGATCAGAATTGCATTAAATGTATAGATTGCTTTTGGTAGAATAGACATTTTTATAATGTTAAGTCTTCCTATACATGAGCCAGGTACGTTTTTCCACTTATGTAAGTCTCTTTTGGTTTCTTGCAGAATTTATACTCTAATTTTCTTTGTATAAGTCTTTTACATCTCTGGTAAGATTCATTCCTAAGTATTTTATCTTCTTGGGGGCTACCGTAAATGGCATTGATTTGGTAATTTCGTCTTTGATGTTCTTTTTGTTCGTGTAGAGGAATCCAACTGATTTCTGTATGTTTATCTTGTGTCCGGATACTCTGCTGAACTCTTCTATTAGTTTCAGTAGTTTTCTTGAGGATTCCTTAGGGTTTTTTGTGTATAAGATCATGTCATCTACAAATAGAGATAAATTTACTTCTTCCTTGCCAATCTGGATGCCCTTTATTTCTTTATCTAGCCTAATTGCTCTGTCTAGGAACTCCAACACAATGTTGAATAAGAGCGGTGATAAAGGGCATCCTTGTCTGGTTCCTGATCTCGGTGGGAATGCTTTCAGGCTCTCTCCATTTAGGGTGATGTTGGCTGTTGGCTTTGTATACATGCCCTTTATTATGTTGAAGAATTTTCCTTCTATTCCTATTTTGCTGAGAGTTTTTATCAGGAATGTGTGTTGTACTTTGTCAAATGCCTTTTCTGCACCAATTTATAAAATCATGTGATTCTTGCCTTTTATTTATGTGATGGATTACATTAATTGTTTTTCTAATGTTGAACCATCCTTGCATACCTGGTATGAATCCCACTTGGACATGGTGAATCATTTTTTTTGATATGTTGTTGAATTCTATTGGCTAGAATTTTGTTGAGGAGTCTTGCATCTACGTTCATGAGGGATATAGGTCTATAATTTTCTTGTGGTCTTTACCTGGTTTTGGTATCAGAGATATGCCACCTTCATAGAATGAGTTTGGTAGTATTCCATCCTTTTCTATGCTCTGAAATACCTTTGATAGTAGTGGTGCTAACTCCTCTCTGAAAGTTTGCTAGAACTCTCCAGTGAAGCCGTCAGGACGGGGGCTTTTTTTGTTGTTGGGAGTTTTTTGATTATCTTTTCAATCTCTTCTTTTGTTATGGGTCTATTTAGTTGTCCTACCTCTGTTTGTGTTAGTTTAGGTAGGTAGTGTGTTTCTAGGAATTTATCCTTTTCTTCTAGGTTTTCAAATTTGTTACAGTACAATTTTTCATAGTAATCTGATATGATTCTTTTAATTTCAGTTGGGTCTGTTGTAACATCATCCATCTCATTTCTTATTCAGGTTATTTCCTTCCTCTCCTGTTTTTTTTGTCCGTTTGGGCAGTTGTTTATCAATTTTTGTTGATTTTTTTCAAAGAACCAGATTTTGGTCTTGTTAATTCCTTCAATTGTTTTTCTGTTTTCTATTTCATTTAGTTCAGCTCTAAATTTTATTATTTGTTTTCTTCGCATGCCTGTGGGTTTCATTTGTTGCTCTCCTTCTATTTGTTAAAGTTGTAGGGATAATTCTTCGATTTTGGCCCTTTCTTCTTTTTGTATGTGTGCATTTATTGATATAAATTGGCCTCTGAGCGCCACTTTTGCTGTGTCCCAAAGGTTCTGATAGGAAGTGTTTTCATTCTCATTGGATTCTCTGAATTTCTTTATTCCATCCTTAATGTCTTCTATAATCCAGTCTTTTTTGAGCAGGATATTGTTCAGTTTCCAAGTGTTTGATTTCTTTTCCCTGCTTTTCCTCTTATTGATTTCCACTTTTATGGCCTTATGGTCAGAGAAGATGCTTTGTAATATTTCAATGTTTTGGATTCTGCTAAGGCTTGCTTTATGACCTAATATGTGGTGTATTCTAGAGCATGTTCCATGTGTCCTAGAAAAGAAAGTATACGTGGTTGCAGTTGGGTGGAGTGTTCTGTGTATGTCTATGAGGTCAAGTTGGTTGATTGTGGCATTTAGATCGTCCATGTCTTCACTGAGCTCTTTCTGGATGTCCTGTCCTTCACCAAAAGAGGTGTGTTGAAGTCTCCTACTATTATTGTGGAGCTGTCTATCTCATTTTCAATGCCAATAGAGTTTCTTTTATGTATCTTGCAGCCCTGTCATTGGGTGCATAAATATTTAATATGGCTATATCTTCTTGGTGTATGGTCCCTTTAATCATTATATAGTGTCCTTCCTTATCCTTTCTGATGGATTTAACTTTAAAGACTATTTTGTCAGAAATTAATATTGCCACTCCTGCTCTTTTTTGATTGCTTGATATATCTTTTTCCATCGTTTGAGTTTTAGTTTGTTTATGTCTCTAAGTCTAAGTTGTGTCTCTCGTAGGTAGAATATAGATGGCTCTTGTTTTTCAATCCATTCTGCCACTCTCTGTCTCTTTATTGGTGCATTTAGTCCATTTACATTCAGGGTAATTATGGATAGGTATGAATTTAGTGCTATCATTTTGATGTTTCTTTTTCCCACTTAATTTTATGTGCTGAGTAGATTATCTTTATATATTGTCCTTTCTTCATATTTGCTGTTGATTTTGCGTCTGCTGATTCTCTATTTTTTTCCTTATATTTTATTTTGATGAGTAGGATAGTTTGTCTCCTTTGTGGTTATCTTATTATTTACCCCTATATTTCTAAATTTAAAACTAACTTTTATTTCTTTGTATTGCCGTATCTTCCTCTCCATATGGAAGGTGTATGATTACATTTCTTAGTCCCTCTTTATTATTTTAACATTGCCTTCTTTTAAATAATAACATCGCTGTTAACCTGTTTTGGTCTTTTTTTATAATCTTGCTTTTTTTTTGGATTTCACTGTCTGGATTGACTTTTGGTTGCTCTGCCCAGTGTTCTTAGCAGGCAATTTTTTTCCTTCAATTTTTTAAATATGTCATTCCATTGCCTTCCTGCCTTCATGGTTTCTGCCGAGTCGTCTGGGCTTATTCTTATTAGCTCTCTTTTGTAGGTGGCTTTTCGTTTATCCCTCACTGCTCTTAGAATTCTCTCTTTATCTTTGGTTTTGGCAAGTTTGATTATAATATGTCTTGGTGACTTTCTTTCAACATCTACCTTGTGTGGAGTTTGATGAGCATCTTGGATAGATATCTTCTCATCTTCACAATATCAGGGAAGTTTTCTGCCAACAAATCTTCAACAATTCTCTTTGTATTTTCTCTTATCCTTCCCTGTTCTGGTACTCCAGTCACTCGTTGGTTATATCTCTTGATAGAGTCCCACATGATTCTTAAGGTTTCTTCATTTTTTTAATTCTTTTATCTGATTTTTCTTCAAATATATTAGTGCCAAGTGATTTATCTTCGAGTTCAGAAATTCTAGGTTCTACTTGCTCAATTCTGCTCCTCTGACTTTCTATTGAGTTGTCTACTTCTGTAATTTTATGTTAATCTTCTGAATTTCTGATTGCTGTCTATGGATTTTTCCAGCTTATTAAACTTTTCATTATGTTCCTGAATAATTTCTAATTTCTTCAGTTGCTTTATCTGTGTGTTCCTTGGCTTGTTCTGTGTATTGCCTCATTTCGTTCCTGATATCTTGAAGGGTTCTGGATATTAAACTTTTGTATTCTGCATTTGGTAATTCCAGGAATGCACTTTTGTCTAGAAGATCCATGGATTCTTTGTTTTGAGAGCCTGTTGAGGTAGTCATGGTCTGTTTCTTTATGTGACTTGATATTGACTGTTGTCTCCAAGCCATCTCCAAGTTATTGTATTAGTTTATGCTTGCTTGCTTACTGTGTTGTAGCTCCTTGCTTTGTTTTGTTTTGGTGTGCCCCTATGGGTTGCTTGAGTGAGCTAGCTTGATTATTTTCTCCTTTGGAGCTCTGACATCCTGCCCACAGATGGCTAGAGCTGTTATCCTGTATCTCTGTCTAGAAGTTCATTCAGTTTTCTTGTATGAATTCAGCGCAGGTTTCCAGGTAGCTGATCATCAACTGTGTGTACAAGCTCTGTCCTACAGTCTTAGAGGGGCAGGGGTGATTGGCGTATATACTGGTATCTAATTGCAGCAGGATTCACACTCTGAACAGGGCAGGGAGCTGAGAACCAACCCCCAAGTGTCTCTGAAGAAAGCGAGTCCCTGTTCCCTAGAACGTACAGGTTGTGGGTTCTGCAGACAGACCATGGCCATCCAACTTTTTTTTGTAATGACTGGGAGGTACCAGTTATCTGTGGACCCCTGTCGTGGGTGGCTGGGTGACCTGAGTGGAACTACCAGTCCTTAGGTGCTTGATGTGGGTAGGTGGGGACCTTGTGTAATAGGCAAAGTGACGTCAAACATCAAATACCCACCTCTACACCACACAGCTGAAACTGTTGGAGTCTGCCAACAAGGGCCTATTCTCCTGAAATAGGCCCACACAGGTCCATGCAGAAGGGAAAGGTGCTCAAAGTCCACAGACGGTTTATGCCTGGACAGGAGCTGCTTCTGTCCTGAGCGCCCCTGGTTAGTGGAGCTAGCAAATCATCTTTTCCCCCAATTGCAATTTTTTTTCCTTCCCCAAGGCCGGGAGGATGAGTCTAGTTGCTCAACAGTGCCTATACCAGGCCCAGGGAATTCAGCCACTGAAGCTGGCTTGCGGGTGTGGGGGTGTGGTAAAATATACTCAAGTACTTAGCTTTCGCCGAGAGTGCCCTTCTTCTCAGGTTCCAGAGGTGTGAGTAGGCTGTGTGGCTGGCTGCTCCTCCCTGAGGAAACTGTGGCTGAACACTAGTACCAGCCCACCATCACCACCACACCGGGAATGGTGCCTGAGGGCTCCCTGCGATTCAGATCCGGTAACTCCTCTCCACTTCTGAAAGGTCTCTTCCTCCCCCTGCTCCTCAGCTCATTTTCTAAGCTTGCCATTGAAGCTCAGGGCACCCAGCTTGTTAGAAATATACTCATTTCACTTGTTTTTTCAGGTCTTTGCTGTAAATAGGGATTGCCAGAAGTGTCTGTGTATTCCGCCATCTTGTCTCCACCTCTCCCGATTGATTTTTGACAAGGGTGATAGGTCTATCCAATGGAGAAAGAATAGTCTCTTTAATAAATGATGCTGGGACAACTGATCTCCATATCAAAATAATGAATTTAAATCCAGACTTCACATCATACACAAAAATTAACTCAACATGTATCCAAGAACTAAATGTAAGAACTAAAACCATAAAACTCATAGAACAAAACATACGAATAATTCTTCAGGACCTATTTGCAAACACGAATTCTTAGATATGACAACAAAAACATGAGCCACAGAAGAAAAAATAGATAAATTGGTCTTTATTAAAATGAAAACTTTCATACATCAAATGACTTATCAACAAAGTGAAAATCTACAGAACAGGAGAAAATGTTTGGGAACCATATATCTGATAAGGGTTTAATATCCAGAATATATAAAGAACTCCTACAACGAAACAGGAGAGAGATAAACTACCCAATTAAAAAATGGGCAAATGATTTGAATAGACATTTCACTAAAGAAGATATACTAATGGCCATTAAGCACATGAAAAGATGCTCAATGTCATTAGCCATTAGGGAAATGCAAATCAAAATCACAATGAAATATCCTTTCAAACTTATTAGGATGGCTCTTATTAGAAAAATGGAAAATAACAAGGTTTTGCAAGGATGTGGAGAAATTGGAACCCTTATCCATTGCTGGTGGGATTGTAAAATTGGTGCAGCCACTGTGGAAAAAAAAAGTTTCGCAGTTCCTCAAAAAGTTAAACATAGAACAACAATATGTTCCAGCAATTCTACTCCTAGGTATATACCCAAAAGACTTGAAAGCAGGAGCACTAATGTTGATTTCAGCACTATTCACAGTAGCCAAAGGTGGAAACAACCCAAACACCCATCAACAGACGAATGGATTTAAAAAATATGGTATATACATACAATGGAATATTATTCAACCACAAAGAGAAATTAATTCCTATACATGCCACTACATGGATGAACCTTGAAACATTATGCTGATTATAATAAGCCAGACAGAAAAGAACAAATATCAGGCTCCCTCACTCATATGAAATAGGCAAATGCATATAGACCAAAGTTTATTAATGTTCTTCAGGGGCAGTTTGCCTTCGCATGTCTGTCAGTTTGTTGTACTGTGGGGACTTGCATGTTGCTTTGATGCTGGAAGCTATGCCACCAGTATTCAGATACCAGCAGCGTCACCCATGGAGGACAGGTTTCAGCTGAGCTTCCAGACTAAGACAGACTAGGAAGAAGGACCTGGCAGTCTACTTCTGAAAAGCATTAGCCTGTGAAAACCTTATGAATAGCAGCAGAACATTGTCTGATACAGTGCATTGCATCGGGTAAATCTGCTGCGAAGGAACTCTTCAAAGTTGAAGAGCAAAGATATCACCCTGAAGACTAAGGTGCGCCTGACCCAAGCCATGGTATTTTCAATTGCATCATATGCATGTGAAAGCTGGACAATGAATAAGGAAGACCGAAGAAGAATTGACGCCTTTGAGTTGTGGCGTTGGCCAAAAATAATTGAATATACCATGGACTGCCAAAAGAATGAACAAACCTGTCTTAGAAGAAGTACAGCCAGAATGCTCCTTAGAAGCAAGGATGGTGAGACTGCGTCTTACATACTTTGGACATGTTGTCAGGAGGGATCAGTCCCTGGAGAAGGACATCATGCTTAGCAGAGTACAGGGTCAGTGGAAAAGAGGAAGACCCTCAACGAGGTGGGTTGACACAGTGGCTGCAACAATGAGCTCAAGTATAACAATGATTGTAAGGATGGTGCAGGACCTGGCAGTGTTTCGTTCTATTGTGTGTAGGGTAGCTATGAGTCGGAACCGACTCAACAGAACCTAACAACAACAACAGGGGCAGTTTGAAGAGGAAAATAGGGAGGTATTCCTTAAGAGGTGCCGAATTTCTGTTAAGGGTGATGAAACATTAGGAAATGGATAGAGGTGATGGTTACACAACAGTGAACACAATGTCACTGAATTTTACATGTAAAAATGGTTTATATGGCAAATGTTTTGTTATATATACATATAAACACATATTTTTCACCACAATAACAAGTTAAAAAAAAAGAAACAATGAATATAAGGTGTGAGTAAATACATAAAAGTGCAATGGAAAGACTGGTTATCTGCATAAATTACCCACCATGAGTTATTATTTTATTGTTAATATTCATAAAAATTACAAATTTCTGTACTGCAAAAGACAGTTAAATGAATGAAAAGACAAGCCACAGCCTAGGAGAAAATCTTTGCTAAATACATACCTGGTAAAAAAAAAAAGACATATCCTAAATATAAAAAGAACTCTTAAAACTGAACAATAAGAAGGAAACAACAAAATTATTAAATGGGCAAATGATTTGAACAGGCACCTCACCAAAGAAGATATACAGATAGAAAATCAGCATGTGAAATAATGTTCCACATCATATGTCATTACAAATAAACCAAACCCACTGCTGTTGAGTCAATTCTGACTCATAGAGACCCTACAGGACAGAGTAGAATTGCCCCACAGAATTTCCAAGGCTGTAGATCTTTACAGAAGCAGACTGCCACATCTTTCTTCCCCAGAGCAGATGATGAGTTTGAACCATCAACCTTTTGGTTAGCAGCCAAGCGTTTTAACCACTGCACCACCAGTACTCATACGTCATTAGGGAATTGCAAATTTAAACACAATGAGATACCACTACATACCTATTAGAATGACTAAACTTCAAAACACTAACAACACCAAATGCTGATGAGGATATGGGGCAACAGGAACTCTTATTCATTGCTGGTGGAAATGCAAAATAAAGACAATCACTTTTAAAGACAGTTTGGCAGTTTCTCACAAAGCTAAACATAGGCTTATCATTGGATCCAGCAATCGTGCTCTTAGTTATTTGCCCAGTTGAGTTAAAGCCATACGTCCACTCAAAAACCTGCATGCAAATATTAATAGCAGTTTTATTCATAAATACCAAAAAACTGGAAGCAATTAAGATGCCCTTCAATATTTTTTTCAATAGGTGGATTATAAAAAAAACTAAGGTACATCCGTACAATGGAATATTATTCCAAAATGAAAAGAAATGAGCTGGCAAGCCATAAAAAGACATGGAGGAACCTTAAATGCGTATCGCTAAGTGAACGAAGCTAATCTGAAAAGGCTACATACTCTGTGAGGTCAACAAATGATATTCTGAGAAAGGTAAAACTACAAAAAAAAAAGATCAGTGGTTGCCAGGGGTTTAGAGGGAGGTAGGGAGGGATGATTAGGTGGCAAGTAGGGCATTTTTAGGGCTGTGAAACTATTCTGTATACTATTGTAAAGGTAGATGCATGACATTGTGTATTTGTCAAAACCTATCGAACTGCACAATACAAAGAGTGAATCCTAATGTAAAGTTCAGACTTCAGTTAATAATAATGTATCAATATTGGTTCATCTATTGTAACAAATGTATGACACTAATGCAAAATGTTAATAATAGGAGAAACTGTGTATGTGTTGGGGGGTAATTACAGGAACGCTCTGCCCTTTCTATGCCATTTTTCTGTAAACCTAAAACTATTCTAAAAAATAGTTTAGTATTAAAAAATGGAATAAAGCCAGGTACAAATGAATACATAAACATGCAATGAAAAAAACTATTTAACTGCATAAATGACCCACCCTGAGAGATTATTGGTTAGGTATTAATGGCCCTAAAATCCAGTCAAGAAAGATAAGCAGGACGTTTCTTTAAAAGTCCCCCAAACCATTTACATTAATATATGTCTGAAGAAACCATGGATAGATGGTCTGTATGAAGTCTAGAAAAAGGAAAATCTAAGAGGAAGAATTTGATCATTTTATCCAGTACAAATCAAGGAAACCATATGTATTCTGAACACAAGAAAGATGGGCTTTGTTAAAGGGTAGAATCACAAAGACAAGCTTCCAAATCCTTCAAGACAATGCATACCCTTTGCTCAGATCTCATGTTCACTTATCAACCTACTGATTAATTCTGCTTTCCTAGGAACCTCCAAATTAAAAAGGGAGTGCTATGTGGGAGCGGGTGGACATAAATATTTTGGTTTCTTGGGAAAGATATTGTTCAGTTTAAATCAGTATGTTAGTATTCTACATATCAGTAGTTTCAGATTGCTTAGTATCACTCAGTTCCAAAGAGCCAGATCCTGGAAAAATGGGAAAAAAATATGAGTGCCATGGCCTGCAAAGCCAATAACCACACTATCTGAGATATTAACACTTTGCGAAGCTTAAAATGAACACCCAGGCTTACATTCACATTGATTTAGCTATAGTAAGTAGCCAGTGTCTAGAGCAGAAATTTTGAGGCCAGAGGGTCTTTTGGCCCATTTCCTCAAAACCTTACCTATGTGTTGCTTATTCTACGTCAAGAAAAATTAAAAGGAATATTTATCACTTCCATTTGTAAAATGTCACAAAATTCAGAGATAAATCATACAGGTATTTGGGCACAATAAAAAAAGAGAAAGGAAACAAAGCAAAATAATAATGAAGGGGAGCAGACAATGAGGAGGAGGAGAAACAGAGTAGGAGGGGGACACAGTTAGGAGCGAAGTTCATCTGGGGAGATGATTCTCCAAAGTTGGAACCTGGATTAGAAACAGGTTAGGACCATTTGGTGAATCAAGAGGTAGAAACGGAGTTGCCCTTCCAGATTAGTTATAATCACAAAAGCACACCTTTCACTGGAAACCCCTTCGCTAAACTTTGTCTTTGAAGATCCCTATTGCCAGTGGTCACTATGAGTCAGAATGGACTCCCTGGCAATGGCTTTGCTTTTGGTTTATTGCCAGTGGGACCACCCTGAGGCTGCATTTTGCATAAGCAATGATGGGTTTCTGCATGTCAATCTTCAAATAGTAAACTAGGAACTGGCCTGAATTCTTATCTCAACTGTTATTTTCAAAATTGACCCACTGCAGCCCACTAACTAATGAGCATTTCAAAAAGACATTCTTTCGCAAAGTTCTTTTATAAGACTGCTAACCTAAGGGACTTTGCTAGACTAAGGACAAATTTAATAGTGTGACTAATGGATTCAAAGGGCAAGCTAGATGACCATTTACATAAAAAAAAATCTGCAGACTTAAAATTATAGCTAAGCAGACTTGGAGAATCCCTTTCCCTGGCCAAAACTGCCACATTATCTCTAATGTATATGACCTCTTATAAAAGATGTAGACAGAGAATGGATTTATTTTTATGCTTTGGAAAGAATACAATAATAGTTTATTGCTCTGACACATGTAATTGAGGCCAGCCTGGTGAGAAGCCAAAACATGAAAAGCCCTCTGTAGGTTTACATAGAATTGGGAAATCTGACAAATATTGGTCAAGCATCTACTACAATCATAGCTTTTCCACTGCTCCAATGTGGGTGGCCATTGGAGATTTTTTTCCCTATGTGATGTGAAGGGTGTGTTAATGTACCCTATGATGCTGAATGGCGAGCAATAGGCAGCGGTCCTAGACAGTTCTGGCATCAGTTCAGATAGTAATGTTTCCATACTACTTGCCATATCACCAAGTGATTTCCATGCTACTGGCAGATTGTTGCTCTATACTGGGCTAGTGAATACTTTGTTTTTATATTTATACCAGCACCAACCCAGTTTTATACAAATAACAATAGCATTTGCCAAAGCATCAGTAATAACTAGTACAGGTAGAATTAATAGAAGTAGGAATAACAATAGTAGTAATATTGGCAATAGTAATAAAACTTTCACAATTTACAAGATTTTTATTTTTAACTTTCATAAAACACTCTCATAGCAGCAACTAATTTAATTTTCACAAGAATCCTGAAATGTGACCAGTATTATTAGCCTCATTTAATAGATAATGAAACTAAATATAAGTTCCTTTTTCAGAGTAATACCAAAAGTTAAGGATAAGGCCAGAAGTAGGCCCAGAACATTAAGAGTTGGAAGGGCCTACTATGAGAAACTATGTAACTCAGCTTTTACAGTTTACATGTGGGAAACTGAGGTCCAGAAAGGGCACGTGGCTTACTTAAGGTTACACAGTAAATTCCTGGAAATGCCCAAGCCTCCCGACCCCCAGTTTAGGAGCTTTTCCATTAAATCACATAGTAGACATTACACCAATGTTACCAACATCTAGTTCTCCTCCACTTTTAGGTATATGAAGGAATACAGATCTTCTCCCTTTCTCCCTGAGGTTAGACATGTCTATGTGGACTAGCCCTGGCCAAAGAAATTTGAGCATAAGTGATGTGCATTACCAGCAGGACCAAGGATTTAATTGCCATTGCTTGACTCTCCAGATCTCTCATCCACTGCTCTAGTGATTTTGGAAATGCACGCTGAGTTGTCAGAAAGTCTGTAAGTCTTATTATGTGAGAGACTTGAGCAGAGACCTTGTGGGCCTTCATGGGACACACAGAGTGAGTGATAGAATGTATTTTTGCTGTTTTAAATCACTGATATTTATAGAATGTTTGTTATCACAACACAGCTAGCCTACCTTGTCTAATTCATTCCCTGCCACTTCCTTACTTGCTCAGTTATTTTCCACTAGAACCTGCTAGTGTGAGTGTAGTAGACACATTTTACAGTGACTGCCCAAGTCATGCTCCCTTCCTCTGAGGAGCCTCCATTCAATCACAGATTTGAGCCTTCCCTTCCTTGGTCATAGGACCAGAGGTAAACATCTGAATAATCTGAGCCATTCAGATTCTTTACTGAGGGAATTTGGAAGTGGTAATTGAGGGACAAGTCAGGATTCATTTCTGTCCCTGTTTTCTAGGGAGGGATTGACTCAAGGAAATGTAAACTTAGAAGCTAGGAAGTGGCCATGTTTGGCTATATGCACACCAACACAATGAAAGCTATCTGGAGATAGAGAGGGGGAAAGGGAGACGAGAAGGGCAGGAAGGAAGAAGGAGAAAGCAAGAGTGAGAGCAAGAGAGGGAGAGAATATGAGAATTAGATATGTAAGGGAAATGTAAAGATGAGAATTCTGCCACAAGATGTGCCACTGTGTTTCTGACTCCAGTACATTGTAAGACTGCATGTCCTGTCCTTGGGTTCTGTGAGCTCCCCCAATACCCTTATAACACATTACCTTTACTGCTTAAGTTCATTTGAAGTGGGTTTCTTCAGCTTATAAGCTACATTAAGCAAGAAGGTTTGAATGCTAGCCCTAGGTCCTTTCCACTTAGAGAGAATGAAATCTAATTCTTAGTTCACTATGTATCTTCCAGAATTCATTCTCCTAGGGAGAATAAATATAGAGAAAAGATCAATGCCTTGGAGGATAACACTACTTAAGTGGTAAGGGAGAGGACAGAAGCAGGAAATTAGATATATAAGGTGTGTTCAGAGTTATAAGAGAATTCATTCAATAAATGTTGATGGTGTACCTACTAGATGTCAAATGCTTCTTCAGGCACAAGGGGATACAGCAATGACCAAGACAGACAAGGTCCCTGCTCTTGCTGAGTTTACATTCTAGCGATGGCAGACAGACAATAAGTAAATAAACAAGAAAATATCAAGTAGTGATAAATCATAGGTTGAAAAAAAATATAGGATGATTGGATAAAGACCAGATGACTGTTTTAGATTGGATAGTGAGGGAAGCCTCTCTGAAGAGATGACATTTAAGACAATTCAAGGAGAGTGACCAGGACAGTACTTTCTCAGAAACAAAGAAATAAAGACATTACCAGATTTATAAATGAAGGCTTTGGTTCAACACTGGTGACTTCATGGAAAGCAGTTTTAGTGAAGGAGAAAAAAAAGAGAGAGAGAATGAACGAAAGGAAGAATGAAAAAGAAGCCTGTGGTGAAAGGAGAGCACAAAATCCAGAATGCAATGGATTAGGATTGAGTTAAAAAGTGCTTCAAGGGAATGCAAAAATGGGTGCAACCACTTTAGAAAATAGTGTGGCAGTTTCTTAAAAAGTTAAACATATGCTTACCCTTATTGTTGTTAGTTGTGGAATGGCCTCCTACTCATTGTGACATTATGTATTACAGAACTAAATGTTGCCCATTCCTGCACCATTTTCATGATTGTTGGTATGTTTGAGCCCATTGTTGTGGCTATTGTGTCAATCCACCTCATTGAGGGTTTCCTCTGTTTTCACTGATCCTCTACTTTACCGAGCGTGATGTCCTTTTCTAGTGATTGGTGTTTCCTGATGATGTGTCCAAAGTAAGCAAGTAGAAGTCTTGCCATTCTTGCTTCTAAGGAGCATTCTAGTTGTATTTTTTCTAAGACTGATTTGTTTGTTCTTCTGGCAGCCCACGGTATACTCAATATTCTTCCCCAATACCACAATTTGAATGCATCAATTCTTTTTCTGTCTTCCTTTTTCATTGTCCAGCTCTCACATGTATATGAGGCAATTGAAAATACCATGTCTTGAATCAGGCATACCAGTCATCAAAGTAACATCTTTGCTTTTTAAAACCTTAAAGAGGTCTTTTGCAGCAGATTTGCCCAATGCAATATATCGTTTGATTTCATGGATGCTGCTTTCACGGGTGTTGATTACTGATCTAAGTAGAATCTTCCATTATTTCATTTATCATGATGTTGTTTATTAGTCCAGTCGTGGGGATTTTAGTTTTCTACACATTCAGACCTAATCATACTGAAGGCTGTAGTCTTTGACATTTATCAGTAAGTGCTTCAAGTCGTGTTCACTTTCAGCAAGGAAGACTGTGTCATCTGCATATCCCAGGTTGTTAATGAGTCTTCCTCCAATCCTGATGTCATGTTCTTCTTCATAGAGTCCAGTTTCCCAAATTATTTGTTCAGCCCACAGATTGAATAAGTAAAGTGAAAGGATACAACCCTGCCAAATACATTTTACAATTTTAAACCAGTGCTTACTCCATGACCCAGGAACCCCACTCCTAGGTACTTACACAAGAGAAATGAATCCATATGTTCACACAAAAACTGTTACATAAATGTTCATAGCAGCTATTCAAAATAGCCAAAAAAGTAGAAACAATTCAGGTTGAAAAAACAGTGACTTGATAAACTGTGGTACATCCATACAATGATGTTGCTATTCAGCAATAAAACTATTTATTCACAAAACAATATGGATAAATCATAAGTTCATTTAGGTAAATGAAATAAGCTGGACTCAAAGGTTCATATTGTATTATTCCATTTTTATGACACTTTGAAAAAGGCAAAACTATAGGGACAGAAAACAAATTAGCAGTTGTCAGGGACTGGGAGTTGACCTCAAAGGAGGAGCATACGGGAATTTAAAAGGTAAGGAACTATTCTTATCATGATTGTGGACACATGACTCTACATATTTATCTGTACCACATAGAATAGATTTTGCTGTAAATAATTTTTTAAAAAAGAACCTGGAGTTTCTGGCATTCTAGTTTAAAAAAAGATTACCCAAAGGTTTCCTTGTGAGATTTTTGGGCAGTTGTCACATTTTTAATTAGTTTGATTAATCCATTCTCCCTCAGCAGAGAGTAGGTCCCTGAACGTATTAAAAAACTGACACGTAAATTAATAAATCTGAGAAGGCAAGAAGAGAGGATTAAAGTACCTATGGGACGAAATGTACTCTGGGAAACCTATGGAAAATGGCCAACCATCCTATTCATCAAATTTCTCAGGCCAAACACAGAAGCCATGAACTAAGAACACTATGGAACTGGGTTTACCCAATGCCAAACAGCAAGAGACATATCTAGGAGTAAATCTAAAGAGAGAGAATCAACTGAGAAGCCCAGCAGATCACTAGAGTTTAGATGTGCTAAACAGAAAACCAAAGATAAGATTAAGATCACAAAAACTCAAAGATCAAAGAGACACAGTAACCTCTGAAGGAACTTAACTAGTCCCATTGACCTCAATCTGATGACCTGTGGGTCTTAAAAATAACCCATTGCCATCAAGTCAATTCCAACTTACAGGGATCCTATAAATCAACCAACTAAACAAACCAACCCTTTGCCATCAAGTGGATTCCATTTGAACTGCCCACCTTTTGGTTAGCAGCCATAGAACTTAACCACTATGCCACCAGGCTGCTTGCTAGCTTCATGTATACAGTTAGGGTAAAATCTTAACTGCTGAGGACAGGAGGCTAGATTGGGTGACTTCAAGATTCCTTCTCGCTTAAAATCTCTTAAGTTCCTTGCTTCGTGGAGAGAAAATTGTCTTCTGAATATCAAATACTGATATGATTATTCAAGAGACAGATGAAAATCACTGAACATGATTAAAAAGACTTACAGGAAAAAAAAGCCTTCAAAATTTTTTTTTTAGGAATTAACAGATAGAGGTGAATTTGACCAAAGGAGCGTTACACAAAAGAATGTTGTTTTATTTGAAAAGAACTTGATGAATTAGGTTTGATGTTTTGAATATGTCAGAGGAAGATTTCCTTCATCTTGCTGCAACTGCCTTTGCCCTAATATGTCATTGACAATGGGGTCTCAGGCTACAGAAATATCTGTCCTATTTCATAAACAATGACCTTAAGTGCACACTGGATTAAGATAAGAGACATCCATCTAGTCAAAAGCAGCCTGAAAGATATTTAAAAATGTCAAAGCAGAAGACAAGCAATATAACTTAGAAAAATGTTTCTGAAAGTCCTTTGGAAAATGTAATGAATGTCATCTTTTTATTTTATCATATTCTTTTGGGATAGATGACAAAGATTGCATTTGTTAAATTCAAAAAACAAAACCAGACCTGTACAATATTCTTCATTCAAAGGAAATATATGGATGGCAATGCTTATCTGAAGTGGCGGTCAGGCTTCTAAAAATCTCAACTACCCAAAGGCAGCTACAAAACTGTATTTAAGGTGAAAATGTCTGAATAGCCAGAAATATATTGTCCAGCCTGCCAAATTTTCTCAAAGCCTATTGACTTAGCTTTATATGAAAAATGTAAGGTTACTAGTTAAATAAATTTCCTCATCTGGTTTCTCCTAGCAGCTCTCGACTTGGCCTTAAATTACGGAGGACCACAGATTGATGGTGGATAAACCCAATGAGAAACTCAATGAGAGACACCTGACAATAAGGAAAAAAGAGACAGAAACATCATCACTTACAAGGAAAATGCAATTAAGG
The DNA here is from genome assembly GCF_024166365.1 of Elephas maximus indicus. Taxonomy (NCBI): domain Eukaryota; kingdom Metazoa; phylum Chordata; class Mammalia; order Proboscidea; family Elephantidae; genus Elephas; species Elephas maximus. The sequence continues at coordinate 89,206,196 of NC_064846.1, forward strand.
AGCCATTTAACCTTGAGGCACAGTTAGACAAGCCACAATGCTATCTAACAGGAGATCACAGCCTGAAAGCACTGCACAACTTACGTGGCTTTTAAAGATCTTGACCCAAACAGGGGTTACATTGACTTTGTTATATTCCATTTACCTGTCAAATGTGATACATCTTAGACAGAGTCCCACCTAAAATGGTTAAATGTTCCAAAGTATTGGTTCTTAAAGTAGAAAATTCAATTATCCCTGACACCACCAGATCAATTAAGCTTTTTTGTTCACTGAAGGGCTCTATTCTCCAAGCTTATTTAGGGAATAATTTAATTCAATTCAACAAGCTCTTGCCAAAAACCTACTAGAGGTTGGAGGGGGCTTCCAGATGAAAAAGGCACCAAATCTGGTCTCTAGTGGGGGGACAAGTGTGGGAAAAGTAACTAGTACAACGGAAATGGTGAGAAGTGTTAACAGAAAGAGACACTAAATGTGATGGGCAGCAGTGGGGAAAGAGGTGAGTTCTGTATTCTGCCGAGGAGAGATCTGGGAAGGCCTCTTGGGCTAGCTAAGATTTGAGAAGATCCTAAAGAATCGAACAGATGGAAGGGGGGAGAAACAACATTGCTGTCGACTTGATTCCAACTCCTAGCAACCCTGCAGGACAGAGTAGAAATGCCCTGTAGGGTTCAAGGCTGTAATTCTTTACAGAAGCAGGCTGTCACATCTTTTGGTATTCTTCACATTTGAAACAGCTTCCTAGGAACGCCCTCCCCACCGCCTCTCTGCTCATCTGAGTCCTTCTTTATATTCCCCATAGCACTACATAGAGCCCTGTGTATTCAAACATTATTGATGTATTGAGCCTCCTCACCAGGAAAGCTTAAGAAAGCATAAAGCATGGATGAATTGATAGCACAACTCTAATAGTTCTCTCTCTCTCTCTACCATTTGACATAGTAAATTCTGCATCTAAACTGAAGGAAAAAAGAAACAATCATTACTGAATACCTTATACCAACCATGCACTATGCTCAATGGTTTACTTTCATGATTTCATTTAATACTTAAAACTGCCCTATGAGGTATAGGATCAAGAGTATTGAAGGAAGAAGTTTGAACTACACTGAAGGCACTGTCGAAAAACAAGACTCCAGGAATTTGCAAAAAACAGTTGAGAGGTTTCAACAAACGGATGAAATGCTGGAAGCACTCACACATCTATGCCAAGAAATTTGGAAGACAGAGACCTGGCCAATCGTCTGGAAGAGATCCATATTTGCACCATTCCGAAGAAAGGTGATAAAACAGAATGCAGAAATTATCAAATAATATCATTAATATCACAAGCAAGCAAAATTTTGTTGAAGATAATTCAAAAACCGTAGCAGCAGTACATTGACAGGGAACTGTTGGAAATTCAAGCTGGATTCAGAAGAGGATGTGGAACAAGGGATATCATTATTGATGTCAGATGATCTTGGCTGAAAGCAAAGAATACCAGAAAGATGTGTTTTGTTGACTATACAAAGGCATTCGACATGGAGATCATAAAAAATTATAGATAACACTGTGAAGAACGGGAATTCTAGAATACTTAATTGTGCTCATGAGGAACATAGACCAAGAGGCAGTCGTTCAAACAGAACGAGGGGATGCTGTGTAGTTTAAAGTCAGGAAGGGTGTGCCTCGGGGTTGTATCCTCTCACCATGCTTATTCAATCTGTATGCCGAGCAAATAATCTGAGAAGCTGGACTATATGAAGAAGAATGTGGCATAAGGATTGGAGGAAGACTCATTAACAACCTGTCATATATGGACCACACAACCTTGTTTGCTGAAAGCAAAGAGGACTTTCAAGTACTTCAGTACTTACTGATGAAGACCAGAGACTACAGCTTTCAGTATGGATTAAACCTTAACATAAAGAAAACAAAAATCCTCACAACTGGACAAATAAGCAACATCATGATAAAAGGAGAAAAGATTCAAGTTGTCAAGGACTTCATTTTACTTGGATCCAAAATCAGCGCCCACGGAAGTAGCAGTCAAGAAATCAAATGACATATTGCATTGTGCAATTCTGCTGCAAAAGACTTCTCTAAAGTGTTAAAAAGCAAAGGTGTCACTTTGAGGATTAAGAGTGCCTGACCATGTCATGATACTTTCAATCACCTCATATGCATGCAGAATCTGGACAATGAATAAGGAAGACCAAAGAAGAATTGACGTCTTTGAATTATGATGTCGGTGAAGAATACTGAATATACCATGGACTGCCAGAAGAACAAACAAATCTCTCTTGGAAGAAGTACAACCAGAATGCTCCTTAGAAGTGAGGTTGGTGAGACTTCATCTCATGGACTTTGAACACGTTATCAGAAGGGACCAGTCCCTGAAGGAGGACATCATGCTTGGCAAAGTAGAGGGTCAACAAAAAGAGGAAGACCCTCAATGAAGTGGATTAAAACTGTGGCTGCAACAACGGGCTGAAACAAAGCAACAATTCTGAGGATGGAGCAGGACTAAGCAGTGTTTTGTTCTGTTGTACATAGGGTCTCCACGAGTAGGAATTGACTCAAAGGCATCTAACAACAACATGAGGCATGTTGTTGTTGTTGTTAGGTGCCATCAAGTTGGTTCCCACTCATAGTGAACCTATGCACAACAGAATGAAACACTGCCCTGTCTCCCACCATCCTCAAAATTGTTGCTATGCTTGAGCCCATTGTTGCAGCCACGGTCAATCCATCTCATTGAGGATCTTCCTCTTTTTCGCTGACTTTACCAAGCTCGAAGGCCTTCTCCAGGGACGGATCCCTCCTGATAACATGTCCAAAGTATGTGAGACGTAGTCTTGCCATCCTTGTTTCAAAGGAGCATTCTGGTTGTACTTCTTCCAAGACAGATTTGTTCTTTCTTTCGGCAGTTCATGGTATTAGTCAATATTTTTTGTCAACACCGCAATTCAAAGGTGTCAATTCTTCTTTGGTCTTCCTTACTCATTGTCCAGCTTTCACATGCATATGAGGCAATTGAAAACACCATGGCTTGGGTCAGGTGCACCTTAGTCTTCAAGGTGACATCTTTGCTTTTCAACACTTTAAAGAGGTTTTTTGCAGTATATTTGCCCAGTGCAATGTGTCCTTTGATCTCTTGATTGCTGCTTCCATGGGTGCTGATTGTGGATCCCAGTAGAATGAAATCCTTGACAACCTCAGTCTTTTCTCCATTTATCATGACATTGCTTATTGGTCCAGTTGTGAGGATTTTTGTTTTATGTTGAGGTGTAATCCATACTGAAGGCTGTGGCCTTTGCTCTTCATTAGTAAGTTCTTCAAGTCCTCTTCACTGTCAGCAAGCAAGGTGGTGTCATCTGCATAATGCAGGTTGTTAATGAGTGTTCCTCCAATCCTGATGCCCTGTTCTTCTTCACATAGTCCAGCTTCTCAGATTATTTGCTCATCATACAGATTGAATAGGTAAGGTGAAAGGACACAACCCAGACATACACCTTTCCTGACTTTAAACCATGCAGTATCCCCTTGTTCTGTTTTAACAACTACCTCTTCATCCATGTACAGTTTCCTCATGAAGACAATAAGTGTTCGAGAATTCCCATTCTCCCAATGTCATCCACAATTTGTTATGATCCACACAGTCAAATATTTTTGCATAGTCAATAAAACACAGGTAAACATTTTTCTGGTATTCTCTGCTTTCAGCCAGGATCCATCTGACATCAGCAATAATATCTCTGGTTCCACATCCTCTTCTAAATCTGGGTTGAATTTCTGGCAGTTCCCTGTCGATATACTGCTGAAGCCACTTTTGAATGATCTTCAGCAAAATTTCACTTACGTGTAATATTAGAGATATTTGCTCCATATTTTCCAAATTTGGTTGGATCACTTTTGTTGGCAATAGGCCAAGATCCCTTCCAGTCAGTTGGCCAGGTAACTGTCTTTCAAATTTCCTTGCATAGACTTGTGAGTACTTCCAGTGCTGCATCTGTTTGTTGAAACATCCCAGTTGGTGTTCTGTCAATTCCTGGAGACTTATTTTTCACCAAAGCCTTCAGTGCAGCTTGGACTTCTTCCTTCGGTACCATCAGTTCCTTATCATATGTTACCTCCTGAAATGGTTGAAAGTTGGCTAATTCTTTTTGGTATAGTGACTCTTTGTATTCCTTCCATCTCCTTTTGATGCTTCCTTTGCCGTTTAATATTTTCCCCATAGAATCCTTCGGTATTGCAACTCGAGGCTTGAATTTTTTTTTTAGTTCTTTCAGCTTGAGAAATGTTGAGCGTGTCCCTCCCTTTTGTTTTTCTACCTCCAGATCTTTGCGCATGTCTTCACAATACTTTACTTTGTCTTCTCAAGCCACCCTTTGAAATCTTCTGTTCAGTTCTTTTACTTCTTTATTTTTTCCTTTTGCTTTAGCTATTCAACTTTCAAGAACAAGTTTCAGAGTCTCTTTTGACATCCATTTAGGTCTTTTCTTTCTTTCCTGTCTTTTTAATGACCTCTTTCTTTCTTCATGTATGATGTCCTTGATGTCATTCCACAACTCATCTGGTCTTCAGTCATTAGTGTTCAACACTTCAAACCAATTCTTGAGATGGTGTCTAAATTCAGGTGAGATATACTCAAGGCCGTACTTTGGCTCTCACGGGCTTTTTCTAATTTTCTTCAGTTTCAACTTGAACTTGCATATGATTAATTGATGGTCTGATCCACAGTCTACCCCCTGGCCTTGCTCTGGCTGATGATATTGGGCTTTTCCATTGTCTCTTCCAACATATGTAGTTGATTTGATTCCTGTGTATTCCATCTGGTGAGGTCCATGTGTATAGTCACAGCTTATGTTGGGGAAAAAAGGTATTTTGCAACGAAGGAAGAAGTCATTGGTCTTGCAAAATTCAATCATTCGATCTCCAGCATCATTTCTATCACCAAGGACATATTTCCAACTACCAATCCTTCTTTGTTTTCAACTTTTGCATTCCAATCACCAGTAATTATCAGCGCATCCTGATTGCATGTTCAATCAATTTCAGACTGCAGAAGTCGGTAAAGATCTTCAATTTCTTCATCTTTGGCCTTAGCGGTTGGTCAGTAATTTGAATAATAGTTATATTAACTGGTCTTCCTTGTAGGTATATGGATATTATTCTATCACTGACAGCATGGTACTTCAGAACAAATCTTGAAACGTTCTTTTTAATAATGAATGCAATGCTATTCCTCTTCAAGTTGTCATTCCCAGCATAGCAGACCATATGATTGTCTGATTCAAAATGACAAATCCCAGTCCATTTCAGCTCACTAATGCCTAGGATATCAATCTTTATGCATTCCATTTCATTTTTGACAGTTTCCAATTTTCCTAGATTCATACTTTGTACATTCCAGGTTCCAATTATTAATGGATATTTGCAGCTCTTTCTTCTCATTTTGAGCGGTGCCACATCAGCACATGAAGGTCCTGAAAGCTTTACTGCATCCACATCATTAAGGTTGACTCTACTTTGAGGAGGCAGCTCTTCTCTAGTTGTAGTTTGAGTGCCTTCCAACCTGGGGTGGACGGGGGGAGGCTCATCTTCCAGCACTATATCAGACAATGTTCTGCTGCTATTCATAAGGTTTTGCTTGGCTAATTCTTTTCAGAAGTAGACCACCGGGTCCTTCTTCCTAATATGTCTTAGTCTGGAAGCTCAGCTGAAACCTGCCTGCCGTGGGTTACTCTGCTGGTATTTGAGTACCAGTGGCATAGCTTCCAGCATCATAGCAAGACACAAGCCCCCACGGTACTACAAACATGAGGCATAGATATGGTTATCCCTGTTTTACTGACTAAAAAACTAAAGCTTAAAAAATAAAACTTTTTTTTTAAGCTTAGAGAGGTTAATTTAACTTGACTAAAGTTCCACACTACTAAAAAGTGATGGGACACAGAATCCAGCCCTGCTTGACTTTTGTTCTTTTTGTCCTAGCATGTCGTTTCTACAAGAGTTAACAGAAGCTTACACTTGAACCCGTTTCATTGCTATGGGCCATAAACTGAGATGTCAACATTCAAATAGTAAAAAATAAAAACTTTCTATTTTTCTTCTCTCCTCACCCTTAATACCCATTCTCATTATTACTGCTAAAGTAATTTTGAGATAATTTCAGCATCTTTGAAGAAACACCAATTTCCATAAAACAGGTTTATATTGACTCTGTCTACAAATCCTATGTAAAGTATTTAAAACCTTTGCAAGGCAAAAAGTTTGAAATGCTTTTATCTCTCCTACCTTGGAAAAGAAGGTGATATTTTTGTTTTTTCACTCTGGTCAGATAGCTTATTATTCAACCAGGATTATATCAGGGCTAAGTTTTCAAGCAGCTGTACCAAGGAGTTGATTTTATAGGCAAGCCTTCCCCTGCCTCATGCTCTGGAAAAAAAAAAAAAAAGGACCCAACTGGAATATTAAGATACTTTAAAATTTTTGTGGCCATGTTTACACTTTTGACTTATAAAACAAAACTACTAACCAGTGAGTTTTGAATAATATGTATAAAATGTTTGCTGATTGTCTTATTGTTCAGACAATGAATTTGTATATGTCCTGTAGTCTTTAAATAATCCATTTGGATTAAAAAACTCAACTGGGGTTGTCTTGGAGTATAGGGCCACAGATCCTTAGTGCTGTGACACAATAATACCAATTCTCAACAAACCTACTAGGCAAAGTTGGACCTGTTCTCTAAAGGAGCAGGGTATTGACTGTCACCAGAAACCTCGAAATAGAATCAGCAACTATTTAATGAGCACCTACATGTCCAACAAAAGTCTAAGGTAATTCAATACCACACCAAGCTCAGGTCAGGCAGTAAAATAGAAGCAGTACAGCTCAGGGAGGCGGAGCCAAGATGGCAGAATAGACAGATGCTTCCAGCAAGCCCTCTTTACAACAAAGACCAAAAAAAACAAGGGAAACGAGTATATTTGGGGCAAGCTGGGAGCCCTGAGCATCAAAGGAAAGCTTAGGCAACGAACTGAGGGGCAGGGGCAGGAAGGGAACATTCAGAAGTGGAGAGGAGTTACAGGACCTGGAGCAGCAGTGGTGGTGGTATGGTACTAGCGTTCGGCCACAGTTTCCTCAGGGAGAAGCAGCCAGCCACACAGCCTACTCACACCTCTAGAACCTGAGGATAATGGGGATCTTGGCAAAAGCTAAGTACATGACTATATGTTACCGCGCCCCCCACAACCCCCAAGCCAGCTTCAGTGGCTGAATCCCTGGGCGTGAGATAGACCCTGGTGAGAATCTAGAGCCATCCTCCTGGCCTTGGGGAAGGAAAAAAATTGCAACTGGGGGGAAAAGATAATTTGCTAGCTCCATTAATTGGGGAAGCTCAGGAAAGAAGCAGCTCCTGTCCATGGATAAACCGTCTGTGGACCTTAAGCACCTTCCCTTCTGCATGGACCAGTGTGTGCCTATTTCGGGAGAATAGGCCCTGGTTGGCAAACTCCAACCATTTCAGCTATGCGGTGGAGAGGTGGGTGTTTGATGTTTGACATTGCTTTGTGTATTAAACAAGGTCCTCACCTACCCACATCAGGGACCTAAGGAATGTTAGCTCTACTGAGGTCACCCAGCCACCCGCCACAGGGGTCCAAAGATAACTGGTGCCTCCCAGTCCATACAACCAAAAACTTTGGGTGTCCATGGTCTCTCTGCAGAATCCACCTACCAGCACGTCCTAGGGGACAGAGACATGTTTTCCTCAGATACACTTGGGGGTCAGTTCTCAGCCCTCTGCCTTGTTCGGAGCATGACCCCCTGCTACAATCAGATACTGATATATATGCCAATTACCCCTGCTCCTCTAAGTCTCTGGGACAGAGCCTGTACCACACACTTGATGATCAGCTACCTGGAAACCTGAGCTGAACTCATACAAGGAAACTGAATGGACTCCCAGACTGATATACCTGATAACAGCTCTACCCAGCTGAGGAAAGGACACCAGAGCTCCAAAGGCAAAAATAATCAAGCTAGCTAACTCAACAACTCACAGGGGTATACCAAAACAAAACAAAGCAAGAGGCTATGACACAGTAAGCAAGCATAAACTAATACAATAACTTATAGATGGCTCAGAGACAATAGTCAATATCAAGTCACATAAAGAAACAGACCATGATCACCTCAACAGGCTCTCAAAACAAAGAATCCAGGGATCTTCTACATGAAAGTGCATTCCTGGAATTACCAGATGCAGAATACAAAAGTTTAATATCCAGAACCCTTCAAGACATCAGGAAGGAAATAGGGCAATATGCAGAACAAGCCAAGGAACACACAGATAAAGCAACTGAAGAAATTAGAAAGATTATTCAGGAAGATAATGAAAAGTTTAATAAGGTGTAAAATCCAAAGACAGACAGCAATCACAAAGTCAGAAGATTAACAATAAAATTACAGAAGTAGACAACTCAATAGAAAGTCAGAGGAGCACAACTGAGCAAGTAGAAGCTAGGATTTCTGAACTCTGAGGTAAATCACTTGGCACTAATATATTTGAAGAAAAATCAGATAAAAGAATTAAAAAAAAATGAAGAAACCTTAAGAATAATGTCGGACTCTATCAAGAGAAATAACCTACAAGTGATTGGAGTGCCAGAACAGGGAGGGATAACAAAAAATACAGAGAAAATTGTTGAAGGTTTGTTGGCAGAAAAATTCCCTGATATTGTGAAAGATGAGAAGATATTTATCCAAGATGCTCATCGAACTCCACACAAGGTAGATGTTAAAAGAAAGTCACCAAGTCATATTATAATCAAACTTGCCAAAACCAAAGATAAAGAGAGAATTATAAGAGCAGCAAGGGATAAACGAAAAGTCACCTACAAATGAGAGCCAATAAGAATAACCTCGGACTACACGGCAGAAACCATGCAGGCAGGAAGGCAATGGGATGACATATTTAAAAAATTGAAGGAAAAAAATTGCCTGCCAGGAATCATATATCCAGCATAACTGTCTCTTAAATATGAAGGTGAAATTAAGACATTTCCAGATAAACACAAGTTTACGGAATTTGTAAAAACCAAACCAAAACTGCAAGAAATACTAAAGGGAGTTCTTTGGTTGGAAAATCAATAATATCAGATATCAACCCAAGATTACAACACTGGGCAGAGCAACCAGAAGTCAACCCAGACAGGGAAATCCAAAAAAAAAAAGCAAGAATATAAAAAAAGCCCAAAACAGGGTAACAGCGATGTCATTATATAAAAGAAGACAACATTAGAATAATAAAGAGGGACTAAGAAATGTAATCATACACCTTCCATATGGAGAGGAAGATACGGTGATACAAAGAAATAAAAGTTAGTTTTAAATTTAGAAAAATAGGGGTAAATAATAAGGTAACCACAAAGGAGACAAATTACCCTGCTCATCAAAATAAAATACAAGGGAAAAAAAAAAGACTCAGTAGAAACAAAATCAACACAACAAATATGAGGAAAGGACAATATATAAAGAAAATCTACTCAGCACATAAAATGAAGTGGGAAAAAGAAACTGTGAACACACAAAAAAAGACATCAAAATGATAGCACTAAATTCATACCTATCCATAATTACCCTGAAAGTAAACGGACTAAATGCACCAATAAGGAGACAGAGAGTGGCAAAATGGATTAAAAAACAAGATCCGTTTATATGCTGCCTACAAGAGACACACCTTAGACTTAGAGACACAAACAAAAACTCAAAGAATGGAAAAAATGTATCAAGCAAACAGCAATCAAAAAAGAGCAGGAGTGGCAATATTAATTTCTGACAAAGTAGGCTTGAAAGTTAAATCCATCAGAAAGGATAAGAAAGGACACTACATAATGATTAAAGGCACAATACACCAAGAAGATATAACCATATTAAATATTTATGCACCCAATGACAGGGCTGCAAGATGCATAAAACAAACTCTATCAGCATTGAAAAGTAAGATAGACAGCTCCACAATAATAGTCAGAGACTTCAACACACCACTTTCGGTGAAGGACAGGACATCCAGAAAGAAGCTCAATAAAGACACGGAAGATCTAAATGCCACGATCAACGAAATTCACCTCATAGACATACACAGAACACTCCACCCAACGGCAACCAAGTATACTTTCCTTTGTAGTGCACCTGGCATATTCTCTAGAATAGACCACATATTAGGTCGTAAAGCAAGCCTAAGCTAAGCAGAATCCAAAACATTGAAATATTACAAAGCATCTTCTCTGACCATAAGGCCATAAAAGTGGAAATCAATAACTGGAAAAGCAGGGAAAAGAAATCAAACACTTGGAAACTGAACAATACCTTGCTGAGAAAAGAATGGATTATACAAGACATTAAGGATGGAATAAAGAAATTAAGAGAATCCAATGAGAATGAAAACACTTCCTGTCAGAACCTTTGGGACAGAGCAAAAGCGGGGCTCAGAGGCCAATTTATGTCAAAAAATGCACACATCCAAAAAGAAGAAAAGGCCAAAATCGAAGAATTATCGCTACAACTTGAAGAAATAGAAAGAGAGCAACAAAAGAAGCCAACAGGCACAAGAAAAAAACAAATAGTAAAAATTATAGCTGAACTAAATGAAATAGAAAACAGAAAAACAATTGAAAGAATTAACAAGACCAAAAGCTGGTATTTTGAAAAAAATCAACAAAATTGATACACCGGTGGCCAAACTGGCAAATGAAAAACAGTAGAGGAAGCAAATAACTGGAATAAGAAATGAGATGGGCGATATTACAACAGACCCAACTGAAATTAAAAGAATCATATCAGTTTACTATGAAAAACTACATTCAAAATTGAAAACCTAGAAGAAATGGACGAATTCCTAGAAACACAATACCTACCTAAACTAACACATACAGAGATAGAACAACTAAATAGACCCATAACAAAAGAAGAGATTGAAAAGGTAATCAAAAAACTCCCAACAACAACAACAAAAAAAGCCCTGGTCCAGCTGGCTTCACTGCAGAGTTCTACCAAACTTTCAGAGAAGAGTTAACACCACTACTACTAAAGGTATTTCAGAGCATAGAAAAGGACAGAATACTACCAAACTCATTCTATGAAGCCACCATATCACTGATACTAAAAAAAAGCAGGTAAAGACACCACAAGAAAAGAAAATTATAGACATATATCCCTCATGAACATAGATGCAAAAATCCTCAACAAAATTCTGGCCAATAGAATTCAACAACATATCAAAAAAAAAAAAAATTCACCATGACCAAGTGGGATTCATACCAGGTATGCAGGGATGGTTCAACATTAGAAAAACAATGGATGTAATCCACCACGTAAATAAAAAAAGAAAGAATCGCATGATTTTATCAATTGATGCAGAAAAGGCATTTGACAAAGTTCAACACTCATTCATGATAAAAACTCTCAGCAAAATAGGAATAGAAGGAAAATCCTCAACATAATAAAGGGCAATTACTCTATTTTTTTTTTATAGAGTCGCTATAAGTCGGAATCAACTTGACGGCAGTGGTTTTAGTGGGTATACAAACCCAACAGCCAACATCACCCTAAATGGAGAGAGCCTGAAAACATTCCCACTGATATAAGGAACCAGACAAGGATGCCCTTTATCACCAGTCTTATTCAACATTGTGCTGGAAGTACTAGCCAGAGCAATTAGGCTAGGTAAAGAAATAAAGGGCATCCAGATCGGCAAGGGAGAAGTCAAAGTATCTCTATTTCCACATGACATGATCTTATACACAAAAAATCCTAAGGAATCCTCAGGAAAACTACTGAAATTAATAGAAGAGTTCAGCAGAGTATCCGGACACAAGATAAACATACAAAAATCAGTTGGATTCCTCTATACCAACAAAAAGAACACGGAAGAGGAAATCCCCAAGTCAATGCCATTTACACCAGCCCCCAAAAAGATAAAATACGTAGGAATAAAACTTACCAGAGATGTAAAAGACTTATACAAAGAAAAGTACAGTACACTTCTGCAAGAAACCAAAAGAGACTTACATAAGTCGAAGAACATACCTTGCTCGTGGATAGGAAAACTTAACATAATAAAAATATCTACTCTACCGAAGGCGGGGCCAAGATGGCGGACTAGGTAGACGCTACCTCGGATCCCTCTTGCAACAAAGACTCGGAAAAACAAGTGAATCGATCACATACATAACAATCTACGAACCCTGAACAACAAACACAGATTTAGAGATGGAAAATGAACAAATACGGGGAAGCAGCGACTGTTTTCGGAGGCTGGAGCCAGCGTCCCAGTCAGGTAACCTTGGCGCTGGGCTTCTGGGCCCAGGGGAGCTGAACACAAAAATCTTGTGATGGCACAAAAAAGGGGTGCAGCCCTACCCCCCTGAACTGAACCCGGGAGGGGGCACAGCCGGTCCACGTGGGCGGTGTGGTGACTCAGCTGGTGAGAGAAGTCCCCGGGAGGCAGTGACTGGTTTTGGAGCCGGGAGTGCAGCGTCCCAGCCGGGGAACCTTGGTACCGGGATTTTGACTGGGCGCTGTCACGGCACAAGTACGGGGCGCAGCTCCAGTCCCCTGAACTAACCCCAGGAGGGGGCCCAGCCCGTCCGTAGGGGTGGCGCGGTGACACGGCTGGCGGGATGAGAAGTCCCCGGGAGGCAGCAACTGATTTGGGAGCCAGAAGTGCAGCATCCCAGCAGGGGAACCTTGACGCTGGGCTGTGGACTGGCAGCAGAGGATCTGACCGCGGCTTCAGCGGGCCAGACCCCCGGGGGCAATCTCCACACAGTCAGCACACGTAGGCGACACACCCCTCGGGAATCTCAGATAAAATAGTCATTCCAAGCAAGACAAGCTACTTTGGCTATATTCTGAGGTGCTACTCGCCTATCTCTCTGAAACCTCCCCCACCCTTCCCAGGCGGCTTCATTAACATTGGAATTTCCTGAGCCAGAGGGAAAACGGCGCAGGGCCCGCAGCGGCTTTGCTTCCCCCCCCTTTTTTTTTTTTTTTGGTCTTTTCCTAACCCATTCTTCCAGACTGAGAGAAAAAAAAAAGAGGAACCACAAAAAACCCAGGGACCAAAAATCCATCCCTAACTGGACTAAAAACACAGAACCAGCTACAGCCAAGCATATATGATCTAAATCTCCGACTTTCATCCTTACAGGGAACAAGGTGACGGTTATAATCCAAAGGCAGTTCTGATAGGGATCTGACTGCATTTTTTTTAGCGGATTTTCTGGAAAAACAAGTTTCCCAGTGATGGCTCGGAGACAGCAGTCGATATCAAACCATATAAAGAAGCAGACCATGACAGCTTCTACAAAGCCCCAAACAAAAGAATCAAAATCTTTCCCAAATGAAGACACAACCCTGGAATTATCAGATACAGAAAATAAAAAACTAATTTACAGAATGCTTCAAGACATCAGAAATGAAATAAGGCAAACTGCAGAAAGAGCCAAGGAACACACTGATAAAACAGTTGAAGGACTCAAAAAGATTATTCAAGAACATAGTGGAAAAATTAATAAGTTGCAAGAATCCATAGAGAGACAGCATGCAGAAATCCAAAAGATTAACAATAAAATTACAGAATTAGACAATGCAATAGGAAGTCAGAGGAGCAGACTCGAGCAATAAGAATGCAGAGTGGGTAATCTGGAGGACCAGGGAATTAACACCAACATAGCTGAAAAAAAATCAGATAAAAGAATTAAAAAAATGAAGAAACCCTAAGAATCATGTGGGACTCGATCAAGAAGGATAACTTGCGTGTGATTGGAGTCCCAGAACAGGGAGGGAGGACAGAAACCACAGAGACAATAGTTGAAGATCTGCTGACAGAAAACTTCCCTGACATCATGAAAGATGAAAGGATATCTATCCAAGATGCTCATCAAACCCCATTTAAGATTGATCCAAAAAGAAAAATGCCAAGACATATTATCATCAAACTTGCCAAAACCAAAGATAAAGAGAAAAGTTTAAAAGCAGCCAGGGAGAAAAGAAAGGTCTCCTTCAAGGGAGAATCCTTAAGAATAAGTTCAGACTACTCAGCAGAAACCATGCAGGCAAGAAGGGAATGGGACGACATATACAGAACACTGAAGGAGAAAAACTGCCAGCCAAGGATCATATTTCCAGCAAAACTCTCTCTGAAATATGAAGGCAAAATTAAGATATTTACAGATAAACACAAGTTTAGAGAATTTGCAAAAACCAAACCAAAGCTACAAGAAATACTAAAGGATATTGATTGGTCAGAAAACGAATAATATCAGATACCAGCACAACACAAGGTCACAAAACAGAACATCCTGATATCAACCCAAAAAGGGAAATCACAAAAACAAATAAAGATTAATTAAAAAAAAACGCTCATAACAGGGAATCATTGAAGTCAATATGTAAAAGATCACAATAATCAAAAAGAGGGACTAAATACAGGTGGCATAGAACTGCCATATGGAGAGTGATACAAGCCGATATAGAACAATACAAGTTAGACTTTTACTTAGAAAAATAGGGGTAAATATTAAGGTAACCACAAAGAGGTATAACAACTCCATAACTCAAGATAAAAGCCAAGAAAAACGTAATGACTCAACAAACATAAAGTCAAACACTACGAAAATGAGGATCTCACGATTTACTAAGAAAAACGTCTCAGCACAAAAAAGTAAGTGGAAAAATGAAATTATCAACAACACACATAAAAAGGCATCAAAATGAGAACACTAAACACTTATATATCTATAATTACGCTGAATGTAAATGGACTAAATGCACCAATAAAGAGACAGAGAGTCTCGGACTGGATAAAGAAACACGATCCATCTATATGCTGCCTACAAGAGACACACCTTAGACTTAGAGACACAAACAAACTAAAACTCAAAGGATGGAAAAAATATATCAAGGAAACAATAAGCAAAAAAGAAGAGGAGTAGCAATATTAATTTCTGACAAAATAGACTTTAGACTTAAATCCGCCACAAAGGATAAAGAAGGACACTATAAAATGATAAAAGGGACAATTGATCAGGAAGACATAACCATATTGAATATTTATGCACCCAATGACAGGGCTGCAAGATACATAAATCAAATTTTAACAGAATTGAAAAGTGAGATAGACACCTCCACAATTATGGTAGGAGACTTCAACACACCACTTTCAGAGAAGGACAGGACATCCAGTAAGAAGCTCAATAGAGACACGGAAGATCTAATTACAAAAATCAACCAACTTGACCTCATTGACTTATACAGAACTCTCCACCCAATTGCTGCAAAGTATACTTTTTTTCTAGTGCACATGGAACATTCTCTAGAATAGACCACATATTAGTTCATAAAACAAACCTTTGCAGAATCCAAAACATCGAAATATTACAAAGCATCTTCTCAAACCACAAGGCAATAAAACTAGAAATCAATAACAGAAAAACTAGGGAAAAGAAATCAAATACTTGGAAAATGAACAATACCCTCCTGAAACAAGACTGGGTTATAGAAGACATCAAGGAGGGAATAAGGAAATTCATAGAATGCAACGAGAATGAAAATACTTCCTATCAAAACCTCTGGGACACAGCAAAAGCAGTGCTCAGAGGCCAATTTTTATCAATAAATGCACACATACAAAAAGAAGAAAGAGCCAAAATCAGAGAACTGTCCCTACAACTTGAACAAATAGAAAGTGAGCAACAAAAGAATCCATCAGGCACCAGAAGAAAACAAATAATAAAAATTAGAGCTGAACTAAACTAATTAGAGAACAGAAAAACAATTGAAAGAATTAACAAAGCCAAAAGCTGGTTCTTTGAAAAAATTAACAAAATTGATAAACCATTGGCTAGACTGACTAAAGAAATACAGGAAAGGAAACAAATAACCCGAATAAGAAACGAGAAGGGCCACATCACAAGAGACCCAACTGAAATTAAAAGAATCATATCAGATTATTACGAAAAATTGTACTCTAAGAAATTTGCAAACCTAGAAGAAATGGATGACTTCCTGGAAAAACACTACCTACCTAAACTAACACATTCAGAAGGAGAACAACTAAATACACCCATAACAAAAAAAGAGATTGAAATGGAAATCAAAAAACTCCCAACAAAAAAAGCCCTGGCCCGGACGGCTTCACTGCAGAGTTCTACCAAACTTTCAGAGAAGAGTTAACACCACTACTACTAAAGGTATTTCAAAGCATAGAAAATGACGGAATACTACCTAACTCATTCTATGAAGCCACCATCTCCCTGATACCAAAACCAGGTAAAGACATTACAAAAAAAGAGAATTATAGACCTATATCCCTCATGAACATAGATGCAAAAATCCTTAATAAAATTCTAGCCAATAGAATTCAACAACATATCAAAAAAATAATCCACCACGACCAAGTGGGATTTATACCAGGTATGCAAGGCTGGTTTAATATTAGAAAAACCATTAATGTAATCCACCACATAAATAAAACAAAAGACAAAAACCACATGATCTTATCAATTGATGCAGAAAAGGCATTTGACAAAGTCCAACACCCATTTATGATAAAAAAAACTCTCACCAAAATAGGAATTGAAGGAAAATTCCTCAACATAATAAAGGGCATCTATGCAAAGCCAACAGCCAACATCACTCTAAATGGAGAGAACCGGAAAGCATTTCCCTTGAGAACGGGAACCAGACAAGGATGCCCTTTATCACCGCTCTTATTCAACATTGTGCTAGAAGTCCTAGCCAGAGCAATTAGGCTAGACAAAGAAATAAAGGGCATCCGGATTGGCAAGGAGGAAGTAAAATTATCTCTATTTGCAGATGACATGATCCTATACACAGAAAACCCTAAGGAATCCTCCAGAAAACTACTGAAACTAATAGAAGAGTTTGGCAGAGTCTCAGGTTATAAGATAAACATACAATAATCACTTGGATTCCTCTACATCAACAAAAAGAACATCGAAGAGGAAATCACCAAATCAATACCATTCACAGTAGCCCCCAAGAAGATAAAATACTTAGGAATAAATCTTACCAAGGATGTAAAAGACCTATACAAAGAAAACTACAAAGCTCTACTACAAGAAATTCAAAAGGACATACTTAAGTGGAAAAACATACCTTGCTCATGGATAGGAAGACTTAACATAGTAAAAATGTCTATTCTACCAAAAGCCATCTATACATACAATGCACTTCCGATCCAAATTCCAATGTCATTTTTTAAGGTGATAGAGAAACAAATCACCAACTTCATATGGAAGGGAAAGAAGCCTCGGATAAGCAAAGCATTACTGAAAAACAAGAAGACAGTGGGAGGCCTCACTCTACCTGATTTCAGAAGCTATTATACAGCCACAGTAGTCAAAACAGCCTGGTACTGGTACAACAACAGGCACATAGACCAGTAGAACAGAATTGAGAACCCAGATATAAATCCATCCACATATGAGCAGCTGATATTTGACAAAGGCCCAATGTCAGTTAATTGGGGAAATGATAGTCTTTTTAACAAATCGTTCTTGCGTAACTGGATATCCATCTGCAAAAAAAAAAAGGAAACAGGACCCATACCTCACACCAAGCACAAAAATTAACTCCAAGTGGATCAAAGAACTAAACATAAAGACTAAAACGATAAAGATCATGGAAGAAAAAATAGGGACAACCTTAGGAGCCCTAATACAAGGCATAAACAGAATACAAAACATTACCAAAAATGACGAAGAGAAACCAGATAACTGGGAGCTCCTAAAAATCAAACACCTATGCTCATCTAAAGACTTCACCAAAAGAGTAAAAAGACCACCTACAGACTGGGAAAGAATTTTCAGCTATGACATCTCCGACCAGCGCCTGATCTCTAAAATCTATATGATTCTGTCAAAACTCAAAAACAAAAAGACAAACAACCCAATCAAGAAGTGGGCAAAGGATATGAACACACACTTCACTAAAGAAGATATTCAGGCAGCTAACAGATACCTGAGAAAGTGCCCTCGATCATTAGCCATAAGAGAAATGCAAATTAAAACCACGATGAGATTCCATCTCACTCCAACAAGGCTGGCATTAATCCAAAAAACACAAAATAATAAATGTTGGAGAGGCTGCGGAGAGATTGGAACTCTTATACACTGCTGGTGGGAATGTCAAATGGTACAACCACTTTGGAAATCTATCTGGCGTTATCTTAAACAGTTAGAAATAGAACTATCATACAACCCAGAAATCCCACTCCTCAGAATATACCCTAGAGAAACAAGAGCCTTCACACAAACAGATATATGCACACCCATGTTTATTGCAGCTCTGTTTACAATAGCAAAAAGCTGGAAGCAACCAAGGTGTCCATCAACAGATGAATGGGTAAATAAATTGTGGTATATTCACACAATGGAATACTACGCATCGATAAATAACAGTGACGAATCTCTGAAACATTTCATAACATGGAGGAACCTGGAAGGCATTATGCTGAGCGAAATCAGTTAGAGGCAAAAGGACAAATATTATACAAGACCACTATTATAAGATCTTGAGAAATAGTATAAACTGAGCAGAACACATACTTTTGTGGTTACGGGGAGGGGAGGGAGAGAGGGAGAGGGTTTTTTACTGATTAATTAGTAGATAAGAACTGCTTTAGGTGAAGGGAAGGACAACACTCAATACATGGAAGGTCAGCTCAATTGAACTGGAGCAAAAGCAAAGAAGTTTCCGGGATAAAATGAATGCTTCAAAGGTCAGCGGAGCAAGGGCAGGGGTTTGGGGCCCATGGTTTAAGGGGACTTCTAAGTCAATTGGCAAAATAATTCTATTATGAAAACATTCTGCATCCCACTTTGAAATGTGGCATCTGGGGTCTTAAATGCTAACAAGCGGCCATCTAAGATGCAACAATTGGTCTCAACCCACCTGGAGCAAAGGAGAATGAAGAACACCAAGGTCACAGGATAACTAAGAGCCCAAGAGACAGAAAGGGCCACATGAACCAGAGACCTACATTATCCTGAGACCAGAAGAACTAGTTGGTGCCTGGCCACAATCGATGACTGCCCTGACAGGGAGCACAATAGAGAACCCCTGAGGGAGCAGGAGATCAGTGGGATGCAGACCCCAAATTCTCATAAAAAGACCATACTTAATGGTCTGACTGAGACTGGAGGAATCCCGGCGGTCATAGTCCCCAAACCTTCTGTTGGCACAGGACAGGAACCATCCCCGAAGACAACTCATCAGACATGAAAGGGACTGGACAGTGGGTAGGAGAGAGATGCTGATGAAGAGTGAGCTAATTATATCAGGTGGACACTTGGGACTGTGTTGGCATCTCCTGTCTGGAGGGGGGATGAGAGGATAGAGAGAGTTGGAAGCTGGCTAAATTGTCACGAAAGGAGAGACTGGAAGGGGTGACTCATTAGGGGGAGAGCAAGTGGGAGTACGGAGTAAGATATATATAAACTTATATGTGACAGACTGACTTGATTTGTAAACGTTCCCTTGAAGCTCAATAAAAGTTAATAAAAAAATAAATCTACTCTACCAAAAGCGATCTATACATTTAATGCAATTCCGATCCAAATCCCAACGACATTCTTTACTGAGATGGAGAAACAAAATCACCAACTTCATATGGAAGGAATGTGGCCCCGGATAAATAAGGCATTACTGAAAAAGAACAAAGTGGGAGGCCTTACTTTACCTGATTTTACGACCTATTATACCACCACAGTAGTCAAAACAGCCTGGTACTGGTACAACAACAGTACAGAGATCGATGGAACAGAATTGAGAATCCAGACATAAATCCATTCACATATGAGCAGTTGATATTTGACAAAGGCCCCAAAACAGTTAAATGGGGAAAAGACAGTCTTTTTAACAAATGGTGCTGGCATAACTGGATATCCATCTGCAAAAAAATGAAACAAGACCCATACCTCACTCCACACACAAAAACGAGCTCAAAATGGATCAAAGACCTGAATATAAAATCTAAAATGATAAAGATCATGGATGAAAAAATAGGGACAACATTAGGCACCCTAATACATGGCATAAACAGTATACAAAACATTATAAAGAATGTAGAAGAAAAACTAGATAACTGGGAGCTCCTAAAAATCAAACACCTATGCTCATCCAAAGACTTCACGAAAAGAGTAAAAAGACTACCTACAGACTGGGAAAAAGTTTTTAGCTATGACATTTCTGATCAGCGCCTCATCTCTAAAATCTACATGATACTGCAAAAACTCAACTACAAAAAGACAAATAACCCAATTAAAAAATGGGCAAAAGATATGAATAGACACTTCATTAAAGAAGACTTTCAGGTAGCTAACAGGTATATGAGGAAATGTTCACCATGATTAGCCATTAGAGAAATGCAGATCAAAACTACAATGAGATGTCATCTCACTCCAACAAGGCTGGCATTAATCCAAAAACACAAAAGAATAAATGTTGGAGAGGCTGTCGAGAGATTGGAGCACTTCTACACTGCTGATGGGAATGTCAAATGGTACAACCACTTTGGAAATCGATTTGGAACTTCCTTAAAAAGTTAGAAATAGAAATACCATATGATCCAGCAATCTCACTCCTTGGAATGTATCCTAGAGAAATAAGAGCCTTTACATGAACAGATATATGCACACCCATGTTTACACTGTTTACAGCACTGTTTACAATAGCAAAAAGATGGAAGCAACCAAGGTGCCCATCAACGGACAAATGGATAAAAAAATCATGGTATATTCACACATGGAATACTATGCATATATAAAGAACAGTGAGGAATCCGTGAAACATTTCATAACATGGAGGAACCTGGAAGGCATTATGCTGAGTGACATTAGTCAGTTGCAAAAGGACAAATATAGTATAAGACCACTATTATAAGAACTTGAGAAATAGTTTAAACTGAGAAGAAAACATTCTTTTGTGGTTAGAGAGGAGGGTGGATGGGAGGGTGGGAGAGGGGTACTCACTAATTAGCTGGTAGATAAGAACTAGTTTAGGTGAAGGGCAAGACAACACACAATACAGGGGAGGTCAGCACAACTGGACTAAACCAAAAGAAAAGAATTTTCCTGAATAAACTGAATGCTTTGAAGGCATAATAAAATCTAGTAAGAAAACATTCCACATCCCACTTTGAAGAGTGGCATCTGGGGTCTTAAACACTAGCAAGCAGCCATCTAAGATGCATCAATTGGTGTCAACCCACCTGGATCAAAGGAGAATGAAGAACACCAAGGACACAAGGCAATTACGAGCCCAAGAGACAAAAAGGGCCATATGAACCAGCGACTACATCATCCTGAGACCAGAAGAACTAGATGGTGCCCAGCTACAACCAATGACTGCCCTGACAGGGAACACAACAGAGAACCCCTGAGGGAGCAGGAGAGTAGTTTGATGCAGAGCCCTAATTCTCGTAAAAAGACCAGACTTAATGGTCTGACTGAGACTAGAAGGACCCCGGTGGTCATGGCCCCCAGACCTTCTGTTGGCCCAGGACAGGAACCATTCCTGAAGCCAACTCTTCATACATGGATTGTACTGGACAATGGGTTGGAGAGGGATGCTGGTGAGGAGTGAGCTTCTTGGATGAGGTGGACACTTGAGACTATGTTGGCATCTCCTGCCTGGAGGGGAGATGAGAGGGTGGAGGGAGTTAGGAGCTGGCGAAATGGACACGAAAAGAGAGAGTGGAGGGAGAGAGCGGGCTGTTTCATTAGGGGGAGAGTAATGGGGATTGTGTAGCAAGGTGTATATGGGTTTTTGTGTGAGAGACTGACTTGATTTGTAAACTTTCACATAAAGCGCAACAAGAATTATAAAAAAAAAGTATAGCTCATATATGCAAGGAGTTGGCAGTCTGCTTTGAGTTGGTGGTATCCTTCATGGGAACATTTATTAAGCACCAACTAAGCGTGCTCCAGCATGGCATTAAGCCCCACCGGGGATGCAGAGATGACTAATATGGGCTCTCTCACCCCCAGCATGTTCTAAAACACCTGATACTGTGGAGAACTCACTCGAAGTCTTGTTTCAAATCTCAGCTTAATTTCCTGAGGTTCCTAGGGCTAGAACCAAGAGGGAACAGTCTCAGTTAAGGCTATAGTTGTGAAATTATAGTATAGGTTTAAAACACCGTTCATACTAAAAGTCACAAAATGAAGGGTGGTAGTGCATGAAAGCTTCTCTCTCTCCCATGTCCCACAATCTCAGATTGTCTTTTTTGAGGTCATCCTGAGGCAACATTGTTAATAAACCTGTTTTCAATGTTATCAGCATGCACTTTTCCAAGGTCTTTCCCTACTTAGTCCCTACAATCAAACCTTACCATTCACTGTTCCCTGACACACTCCATCATGCCTTTCTCACTCCAGACCTTTGCTCAAACTGGTCCGTCTTCCTAGATCCCTCTCCTATATATGGCAAGACTAGCCATATTTCAAAGACAATTAAAATGTTACCTACAAATAAATAAATAAAACCTTCCCTAAAACTCACACTTGGCCCAGCCTGTATACGCCTTCACTGGTTTTGATTTCTCCCTCCTAGAAATCTTTTTTTTTTTTTTTTTTAGTTTACTCTTAAGTCACTGACATCTGGCTTTCATTCTCAGTATAGGTATACAACAATTAGATCTCAAGCTCGGTGAGGGTTGGGACTATATATTCTTTATCTTTGCATAACTCTCTCCACTGCCTCCCACTCCCCACCCCAGATTCATTTTTCCCCCATAAAAGAGATATTGAATTACGTCAACTGAAAATGAGGAGGCAAGCATTGTATAGAGGCTTAAAGAAAGTGAAAAAATAACTTGGAAAGTTAAACGCTTCTCAACGTCTTCACCTGGACCTACCAACTTACCTGCATCCATCCACACCCATTGTTAACTTCTCTTTATCTAGTCTTATCTAGTGGAGTTGTTTTCTTTCCATTCAAGTCAATTCTCCCTCAGCTTTACCTTTGGGCTCATACCTTCTAACCTCCTCCAGAACCTTGCTCCATTAGGCATCCCCTTCCACTCCTTTGGAAACCTTGGTGGCTGGCTTAGTGGTTAAGGGCTATGGCTGCTAACCAAAGGGTCAGCAGTTTGAATCTGTCAGACGCTCCTTGGAAACTCTATGGGGCAGTTCTACTCTGTCCTATAGGGTCGCTATGAGTCGGAATCGACTCGACGGCACTGGATTTGGTTTTGGTTTTCCACTCCTTCAACCTCTAAGCATGATCAGCTCTCTCTCAACCTATAAAACATAAACAAGAAAGTTCGCATGTTCCCACAGCCCCTACCTGTTACTTCTCGTATATTTATCCTCTTTGAAACCATCAAACTCTTTGAAAGCGTTGTCTATACTCACTGTCATCACTATCTCACCTTCCATCCTCTGTTTAAAGCTGTGTAGCCAGGCTTTCACCCCCAGTATTCCAATGTCACTCCTTTCACTAGGGATACCAATCACCTGCCAAGTGCAATGTATCTTTCTAATTTTTGTTTTACTGGACTTCTTTGCTGCATTAGACACTCACGGTTATGCCTTCCTTGTTGATACATTTTATTCTCTTAGTTTTCATGACACCATGTTTTCCTCATGCCACTGTTACTTCTTGTTCTTCATCTGTTTCGTTGACTTCTGTCCTTCACTTGCTCCTAAAAATGTGATATTCCTTATAGTTCATTCATCAGCTCACTTCCCTTTTTCTGCCTGTGCATTCTTACACGTCTTACTATCTTCATGCAAGATCTCCATTTTAAGCTTCAGAACTAAGTAACCATCTGTCTATTGAATCTCTGTACTTGGATGTCTTAAAAATACCTTGACTGAGAGGAACTCGCAGTCACTCCTGACTCTATCTTCTTTTTTACCATCATCTTCAAGTTCATATTCAATCAAAATCCTGCCAATTTTACCTTCTACATCCTGTTGCCGTCAAGTCGATTCCGACTCATAGCGACCCTGTAGGACAGAGTAGAACTGCCCCATAGAGTTCCCAAGGAGCTCCTGGTGCATTTGAACTGCCAACCTTTTGGTTGGCAGTAGTAGCACTTAACCGCTACACCACCAGGGTTTCCACCCTCTACATACATTTTGAAAATTTCCCCTTATCTCTTCTCTCCTCTCCATATTTACTTCCACTGCCTTAGTTTAAGACATCATCAGCTCATACTTGGATCTCTGTAAAAGTTTCCTACCTGGTCTTTTGGAATCCAAGCTTGCTCCATAATCTTAAAAGTGGAGTGGTTAAATGCATGTATTCTGCAGTCACACTGCCCTGATTCAAATTTTGGCTCTATCACTTACTAGCTGTATGATGCTGGAAAAATTACTTAATCTCTCCATGCCTCAGTTTTCCCACTGATAAAAAGGAGATAAGAATAGCACCTAACTCATAGGAACATTGTGAGGATAAATTTTGCTAATATACAAATACAGCCCTAGAGAGGTATTCCTGGCATAATAAGAGCTACATAATGTGAGCTGCTGTTATTATAGTTGCTAAAAAAAAAAGTTGCTGTGGAGTCGATTCCAACTCATAGCGATCCTATAGACAGAGAAGAACTGCCCTCATAGGTTTTCCAGGGAGCAGCTGGTGGATTCGAACTGCTGACCTTTTGGTTAGCAGCTGAGCTCTTAACCACTGTGCCACTAGGGCTCCATTACAGCCACCAGCACTGTAAGAACCTGAGCAGGCAACTCAATTGCTAAAATCCTTCATTGGCTTCCAGGACCTAAAAGATACAATCTAGGCTCTTACATGTGGCACTCTATAATCTGTTCCTTGCCTAATTTTCCCAACCCATCTCTTACCACCCCGTGACTCAAGCTTCACACTCCAACACCCAAGAGCTCATTGATCCCTGCACATTATGCCAATTCTTTCTTTTCTACATAACTCTACTTACATTGCCTGCGATGGTTAAGATCGTGTGTCAACTTGGCTGGGCCATGATTCTCAGTTGTTTGTATGTGATCACCCCCATGATGGGATCTTCTGTGAGTAGCCAACCAGTCCTATAAGTCGGAAGAGCAAGCATCAGATAAGAGATATAATTTCAAGATCTCAAGAACCTAATCTTGTTTCTGTCACTCAAGCAACTCCCCAAACCTCCTATGTATAATAATGCTTAAAATTCCATTTGGTGGTGTTTTAGAAGCTTTTTAGTAGCTCTGGTGAGAACACATATGGTTTGAAGAGTGGCTAAAAAAATTCCCCTTTTCTTAAACATCTCTCTCTGGTCAACTTACCACAGTGCCTAAAATTCCATCAGACAACTTAATTAAAGACAGTGCATCTATGCTGTTTACAGTTATCAAGCTGAATCATGAGAGTCGTTATACAAGAATAGAAATTACTTATGATATTTTATGTGAAGGCCAAGTTAATATTAAAAAGCACTAAAGAGCCCTGTTACGGCACAAGTCCTATCTCGGAGAAAGAATCCCTTAACTGTACCAGAGATAAATGTATGTATCTAGTTTTTTTCTTCAGATAAGCCCCAAGAGTCCTGAGGAAGAGAAAAGAGGGTTTTAATTCAGTTTACATCAGTAAACATATATAAAGTGCCAGTTATGTGAAAGGTAATGTTTTAGGTGCTAGGCAAAGACAGATGAAAAGGCATGGCCTGTCTTTAAGGAACTTACAAGTAGAATAAAGACAAGGGCACCGGGTACAGCATGAAATACTGAAAGGCAAATAGGTTAAAAAAGAAAGATAAAGACCACTAAATGCCCAAGACAAAGTATTTCTTACCTCTTATTTTGTTCAAAAGGCTTGGATCACAAAAAGTAACCTTGGGCAGGTCATATCTGGGATACTTTCCATAAACAATACCTATACTCCTTTCCCCCTCTTCCTTCCTTTGTTCACTTTTGAGGCAAAGCCAGATTCCTTGTTCACACATCAGAAAACTAGAAGCTTCTCCCTCACACCAAAGGTCAACAAATAATCTTGGTAAAGTCATGACAATTTATGCCTTTGTACTACAGAAAGATATTCCTCCTGATAATCAGAGGAAACTGGGTCAGAGCAGGAAATTGAGTCACACAACTCTTTTTCAGAATCCCGTACACAGCCATCTACCTTAATCTGGGCCAGAAATGCCATTTCAAAGGCCCCCACATGAGTGAAAGCATGCAAATGTCGAGTCACAGGTCACATTAGAAAAACGCGGAATCCAGCAACTCCCAATGGCACCAAAGTAAAAATATGGAAGTTTAACTTTTATCAAAAGCAACCTGAAATCTGGGCAATTTAATTAAAGAGAGTACATCTGTGCTATTCACAGTTGTCAAGCTAAATCATGGGAGTCATTATACAAGAATAGAATTTACTTATGATATTTATTATTTTTTTTTAATTTATGTGAAGGCCAAGTTAATATTAAAAAAAAAAAAGTAAGACTATCTGTTATGGATTCCATCGTGTTCTCCCAGAATATTTTTTGGAATTCTAAACCCTATACCTATGAATATAACACCATTTTGAAGGAGGGGTTTCTTCATTATGTAAATGAGGCCATATCAGTGTAGGGCACGTCTGAGTTATAAGGAGCAGCATAGATACAGAGACAAGAAGCACAAATGGGGGAAGATAGATAGATGCCAAGTGAAAATCGCAAAGGAACTGAGGAAGGCTGGAGCTATAGACACTGAAAGAGATAAGTATCTTCCCCTAGAGACAACAGAGAAAGAGCCTTTCCCTAGAGCTGATGCCTTGAATTTGGGCTTCTAGACATTTGAACTTCGAGGAAAAAAAAATTCTGTTCTCTAAAGCTACCCACATGTGGTATTTCTCTTACAGCAGCACTAGGAAAATAAGACACTATCCAAACTAAAAAGAGAAAATTACCCACATGAACTCCAAATCCTGACCTTGCTTAGAAATGGTAGGATTGGCTATACAATTTCCAAATAAGAAAATACAGCCTCTAATCATCACTAATTACAGATCAAATGGTAAAGATATACAGGATAAAAACACAGTACCCTGCCTTCAGTTAGTTTAGAGTCCAGTCATAAATAACAGGAACACACACACATACACACGCATGGAAATCTGCTAACAAGCAATAGTAGGTAAAGAGTTAAGTGTTCAGACAGTGAATTGAGGTACAATAGTGCAAGTAAAAGGTCATATGGCTACATTTTTTCCTTCCCATATAGCCTTGTACACATTAAAGATATTCTCAATGCTTACAATTCAGGCATTTTCAAAAAATAGATGTTGTACTTACATGATGATGAAGATCCCAAGTGGAGACTGTCCTACAAAGATCTGTGTAGCTGAAAGGCAGTGGGACTAAATTCTGTTTACATTTCTTATTCCCTGTGATTGAACAGCCATGGGTAAACTGTTTAATCTATGTGAGTCTGCAATGAATTCGTTCACAGCAGATTTTACAAAGAATGTCTGAATCACCGCTGTTAATAATTTTTTTTTTTTTTGGTAATCTGGAAAAGATGACACTTCTATTTTTACTGTATAACTTAGCAACTTCTTGCTTTTCCTTTGAAGATTTCAAGGATGCAGGCTTCATTGGTTTGAACACCAACTAAGTTTTTAAACAATATGAAGTTTGGCTGCCTCAAATCCTTCGTGAAAGAAGGTGAACTATAATTAAATAAACATATACATATAATTAAAATAAATTTAAATTGAGGTTCGAGGTACAATAAGTCTTAAGAATGACATAACACCATGGAATTTGAAAGGTCTCTGTATTTCCTTAAGAGTCCATGCCAAGAGATGCAGCTTTTTCTTCTTTTTTTGTCCTTTCTTTTTCCCCTGGGGCTGTGTGTGCATGTGTGTGTGAAAGAGAGAGCGAGAGAGAGAGTAAGTGACTGACAGAAACTAAAAAAAAGTGGCTCTTCTTGAGGCAAAGATTTTTTAATCTGGAGACAGTTTTTTTTTCAGACTGAACATTCAAGTGAAAGCAGTTTCCAAATGTTACCAGCCTCCATAATGGAGTTTTAGGTAAAAACTTTTCTATCTTGTGTCTGTGTAGCCCATTAAACTTCACATGCAGTTTTCTCAAAACACAACAGCAGCAACTGCACACTGTAAGCTAAACACTCATTAGTCAGAGGTGAAAACTGAGGATCAGTGATAAAGTCAGAACTGGCAGCCACATTTATGGACTCTTGGCTCCAGGCTATTTCCAGTAGGCCATAAGAAGGAGTTAAATATAAGATTCAAAAGAGCTGGGGTAAGGGGACAGTCCCAGGGTGGCAGGCAAGGGGTAGCCTACAAGTCTGGAATTCTGAAACAGAGTGCTGTCCATAGGTTTGGGAACCCATAGCCACAATCCTATCTGAAACAGTTTACTGATTAAAACATATTTAAGAGTTTCTAAAAGGCACTAAATATTATCTATTTCAGGGTTCATCAACATTTTTTAGAAGATCTAATTTTGCTGATGTGAAGGATTGGGCAGGCAGTGAAGACTTCCCCAGACAGTATAATACCTGGGGCATAGCACACTGATACTTAGCTAGGAGTATTCTCAGACTGCCAGGAGGGGACTCTTGGATCTGTTGGCTCACAGTTGACTTATTTGTCTTGAGGATCTGCCATTGGAGTATGATTGACTGGTGAATAGACCATTGGTCTATTTCAATACAAGAACTCTGGCATATGTTTTTTTCCCCCCTCTCCCAAAGCCAAGAGGTATTCTCAGCCTCATTTTCTGATGAGCAGAACAGAGAAAATCATGACAGAGCACCATAAGAGGTTCCCCATTTCTACAGAAAAGGAATAAACTGGGAAAAAAAGAATATTCTAAAATTAACCCTTGTGTTATGCCTTATAAACAAACTATGATTTCCCATCCTCAATTTCTGTATGTATTGCCTATGTCTCTTCTTGTGTAAAGATCACAAGGCTCTGCAAAGCCTTATGTTCCTTCAAAGTGAAAGGCTATATAGCAGAAGTCCTCAGTAGTTTGACAGGATCAAGCCCCTCCCTACTTCCAGAAAGCCTTCCCTGGCATTCCCGGTCCATATATCATCACAACCTTCCCTCCCTACCTTCCCAGCATTCCTGCTATATATTTACCTCTTATTTGGACCCTTACCACCCATCAGCATGTAGCATGGAAGTAACTTGTGTAAATGGCTAAAGCTACACGCATGCTTTAAGGTCCTAGAGGGAAGAACTTTTGCTTTTCCACAGCTATCAGCACAGTGCTTAAGACATACTCATGGCCAGAATTTTGTTGTTGTTGTTAAAGAGACAATGCCATTATCTGGCACTCCAAAATATTTCCTTAAAATCATTAAGCAATGGGCAAGTCTCTGCCAGGAATCCAAAGTAAAAGCCTAGTGACTTATGCAACCTTGAGCTACATAATTTAGTAGCTTAGGAGATGAATTCCTGTCTGGTGAAAGAACCCAGACCTAAATAAGCATCTCCCTCTCTCTCATTCACAAGCACACACACACACACACATAATGTTTTTGTTGCCAAGAGACTATCTGATCTAAGTAACCTAGAAGCAAAATACTCATGAGCAATAATGATAGTGAATAAAGAATCTCTGACTCCTGCCTTCAATTGTCTCCTTCTCTCACCATACACATTATCCAAGCACACTAAAACTCCATATCAAACACAAGATGACATTTTAAATCCTGTTTCTCTCATTAAATATATTAACTATCCCTCCCAGCTTTACACCACCTATGATTTTATCAGCATGTTATCATTTAAGTGGGCGATGAAAATTTTGAATTACCATAGAGCCAAGAACAGAGTCTCCTGATATGTCACATTAGCAGTCTGTCTCAGTGAATATAAATCCAATAAAATCAACTCTCCTTGTGTCCAATTTTTTAATCAGTCATGAGTCCCCCTATTTGCACCCTCTTGTAGTCCAAATTTCACTAGTTTGTCCAAAAGGACTAACATGGAAGATTTTATCATATATACTTCTGAACCCCAAATAGAGTCTTCTCTGTTCCGTACTCTTACTATACACAAAGGCAGTCCCCCATAAAAATGTATCCCTTTTTTACATTAGAAATACCTTTCAAGATTACAGCAATAAGGTCCGTCAAGAATTACCATAAAATGCTGCTGGCACTGACTGATTGTGGAGGGTTCAGAAATGGGAGAGAGAAATACATGTTAATTACCTGCCACAATTCTCTGGTGTCCAGACAACATAACTCAATTAACAGTTTTACTGGAAGACTGAGTCACCCTGTAATCATTTGAAACTTTTTCTAATTATGACTTCCTTGATAAAATCCTGATTCTCTAGGCTTACTTTCTTCATGGAAGGCAAACTTTTCCCTGTGAAGCACATACACACACTTTGTTCTCTTCAAAGATTCTTAGGCTTTTCAAGCTAGAGAGCTAATGATACCACCATCCCTCCATTTATCAGATGATGAAACTGAGGCCCAATAAAGGGAAAGTAATTTGTTGCAGATCCTATAGCAAGTTTGCATCTGAGTTGGAATTAGAAGCTCCCTTCTTGACTGTTGGCACAATGTTCTCTTCACCATATTTCACAGCCTCCATGGACATTACATATTCTCTGTCTTATCTTTGACACCAGAAGTAAGCTATACACTACTTTTAGGCCATCTTTTATGCGTCATCTCCAACTTTGTCAAGTTGGGCCCTTGCCCTACCTTCTTCATGGACTTTGATAACTGGAAAAGCAGTTGAGATCAATGAGATGCTTTGTTTAGCATTTGTCCCATGTAGCTCAAAACCCAATAGTTTATTTGTGACAGAACTGCTGTAAACAAGTCAGATCCAACTTGAGAACAAACATTTCTATTTTGCAGATACAACATAAGCAACATTAGTTTGAGTTATAAGTAAGGAATAATTCCACATTATGTGTCCTTTTCGAACAAAAAGGATTCAAAACATCCTACAAATCATAAAACAGGTATATTGAAATGTAATTCACCCCAGAGCCAAAAGGTGGTAACAATTTAAAAGTCCTTAACAATTATGGTAAATTCAAGTAATGGACTACCATGGAACCATTAAAATTATTAAGGTAATAAATCTATCTGTTAGAATAAAAATATATCCATAACAAAGTATTAAGTCTACCCATGGTGATGTAGTAGTTAAGAGCTATGGCTGTTAACCAAAAAGTCAGCAGTTCGAATTCACCAGGGACTCCTCGGAAAGTCAGTTCTACTCTGTCCTATAGGGTTGCTATGAGTCCTAATCGACTCGATGGCAACAGATTCGTTATTTTTTTTTATCTAATTTTCATGGAAGAAAAGTAATTACATATATTTTATTTTTAAGAATCAGGAGGAATAGACATTTACCAAAAGGATAAGAATGGTTATTTTAGTGAATAAGATGAGGTGTGTTCTTTTTCTTTTTTCTTATTTACATTTTCTAATTTTTCTAAAATTAGGCCTGTATCACATTTCTAGTTAGAAAAAAAAATAAAATAAATTTTATTCTAGCCAGTGGAAAGTAATTTATCCTATAACCATGCAGGGCTCTAATTCTCACCATACTTTTGACAAGTGCTTTCTACTTTTGCATGATAACTTTGGGTAACAAATAGGACAAACATCATAAGCAACTAAAGTCAGAGCCAAAGGGCTTATGTGACATGCTTAGAAGTTTACACATAGCTAGCTGATGGCAGAACCAGGACTAAAATACAGGTCTCTTAACTACCAAGGCAGAGAAAATTTTTGCTATGCCTCATGGTTTCCTGTAAGTATAGTTCTTCTTTGATTCTCAAATGAGGAAACCAAGAAATGTTAAATAACTTAATCGTTGTTGCACCTAGAGTCAAAAAACATCTCCTTTCCCCCAAGAAAGCAGGGAACTCCACAGTGATGCTAGAATTAAAACTGGAAATCAACAACTCTTATAGGATTCATCACAGAATTGAGGTCATAGAGCAAACCACTGCCCAGAGAACTGGAGATACAGAAAATACCAACTTACTGGGAATAGGAACCACCACTGGACCCAGCATTGGGTAAGAATACTTAAAGGGTAATTGACTAATTGCTGTAGATTGAATATAGACTAGTTTGAGAGATAAAAAAAACACCTGGAGGCCCAGAAGCCCCACCAGGTTCTCACTGTGAAGATCCCCCAAAAAACAAACCCACTGCCATCAAATCGATTCTGACTCATAGCTACCCTATATGACAGGGTAGAACTGCACCATAGGGGTTTCCAAGGAGCACCTGGTGGGTTCGAACTGCTGACCTTTTGGCTAGCAGCTGTAGCTCTTAACCACTACACCATCAGGGTTTCCACTCTGAATATCAGAGAAAAAAAATCCCCTTATACTTCCAACAGGGGAAAAGGGAAAGTAATCATTTTGAAATATGCCCAGAGTCCTCTGTTCTCCTTAACAATGGCCTTCCCTCAAGGGAAACTATTTTACCAGAGCCTAACCAACATTAAGTAAGGGAAATATCCAACTCCAGCCTCCACTAGCCTTCATCATGGGGGAAGGGAAATATCCAGCTCCAGCCCCATCTTGCTTTCTTGTCTTACCTAAGGGGTGAAAAAAAGCGAAGAAGTACTTGTGAGGGTCACAGACCAAGGGCACAGGGCTAAGACCTAATCATAGAATCAAGAAAACTTTTCCTCTTCCACATCTTACCATCAAAACAATAGGGATCCTGTATAATACCAGCAGATTAAAACTGAAAAAACCTGCAAAGCTCAGACCCTACTTAAGGAGTCTCTAGAGAAATCAAACACAACAAAGGAGACAAAAACAAGGACATCAGAGGAAAGTTTAACCTCTGACGTCTAAAGATAAAGCAAACAGCAAATGGAGCCAGGAAACCCTGGTAGCATAGTAGTTAAGAGCTATGGCTGCTAACCAAAAGGCCAGCAGTTTGAATCCACCAGGTACTACTTGGAAACACTATGGGGAAGTTCTCCTCTGTCCTATAGGGTCACTATGAGTTGGAATCGACTTGATGGCAGTGGGTTAATGGGTAACTTCTAGACAGATAAATATAAAACATCACACCAAAGGTCTATTTACCTCAGTTCATTTTACCCAATATGCTATGTCAGGTTTTCAACAACAAAAAAAAATACAAGGCATGCTAAAAGGCAAAAAACACAGTCTGAAAAAATACAGCAAGAATCAGAACCAGACTCAGGTACTGCAGAGAATTTGGAATTGTCAAACAAGGAATTTAAAGTAACTATGATAGACATGCTAAGAGTTTTAATGGGAAAAGTGGAAAATATGCAAGAACAAATGCATAATATAGCATAGAGATGAAAATTCCCAAGAAAAAATCAAAAGGAAATGCTAAAAATAAAAAATGTTTTAACAGAAATGAAGAATGCCTTTGACAGATTCATCAGTAGACTGAACATGACCAAGGAAAGAATCAGTGAGCTTGAAGATATGCCAATAGGAATTTTCCAAACTGAAAAGCAAAGAGAAAAAAGAATGAGAAACACAAAGTAGAATATTCAAGAACAATTACAAAAAGTATAACATACGTATAATGGGAATATCAGAAGAAGAAAGAAAGGAATACAAGAAATATTTGAAGTAATAATGGGTGAGAATTTTCCAAAATTGTTGACATACATAAACCATAGATGCAAGAAGCCCAGAGAACACCAAGTCAGTTAAATACCAAAAAATATACACCTAGGCATATTATATTCGAATTGCAGAAAATCAAAGACAAAGAGAAAATCTTGAAAGAAGCGGGGGGGGGGGGGAATCACCTTACCCGTAAAGGAACAAGGATAAGAATGACACTGGATTCTGTTCGGAAGACATGCAAGCAAGAAAAGAGTGGAATGAAATATTTAAAATGTTGAAAGAAAAATCCACCAACCTAGAATTCTGTACCCAGTGACATTATCCTTCAAAAGTAAAGGAGAAATAAAGACTTTCTTATAAAAACAAAAACTGAGGGAATTTTTCACCAGTAGCCATGCCTTGTAAGAGAAGATAAAAGAAATTCTTCAAACATAAGGAAAATTATATAGGTCAGAAATTCAGATCCACTAAAAGGAAGAACGTTTGAGAAGAAATAAAGGTAAAATAAGATGTCTAATTTTTCTTACTCTGAACTTTTCTAACAAATAACAATTTGTTCAAAATAACAATAGCAATAATATACGGTTCAGGAACAGAGCAAACAGCATGACCATCCTATGACCAGCTTCCCCCTAGTTATAAGATTAATTAGTACAATTAAGTAGTCATAGGTAGTCATGGAGACAGAGAAACTTGCTGTGAACTCACAACAGAGAGTAAGCCTTCTCCAAAACAGGGAGAGAGAGTGAGACCCAATTCCCAGCCTCCTTATCGGAGAATGCTCTGAGCCCACAACCTCAGCTTGGGCAACCCAGAAGGGAATCATAAAGGCAGAGTGCCCTTCCAGCAAGCAGTTCCTGGCCACAAAAAGATAAGTCATGAAGGAATGAGTTGGTGCAGGTTTTTTTTGGAAGTGGGAAATAAGGGAAGAGGAAGAGGGAAGCTCCAATGAGGAGTCAAAGAGACCTATATTGAAAAGCTGACTGCTGCTTACTAAATGACCCTCACTCAAGTCACTGAAACTCTTTGATCCTCAGTTTCCTCACCTGAAAAGTGGAGATAATACCTCACAGGATCATTGTGAAAATAAATGGGAAACACGTAAAGTGCTTAGCACAGAACCTGGCTTACATAGTAAATACTTACATAGTAAAAAAAAAAAAAAGTACTGGACAAATAGCAGGCAATGCTGTTACCAGGTGGCAGAGACATGATCCCGGGTGAAGCAGTTCATTCCAATTCGAACTCCTGCTGAGAATTTGCATTTCTATCAAGTTTCCAGGTGATGATAATGCTGCTGATTAGAGACCAGTTATGAGAACCACCATTAGAGCAGTGGTTCTCAAAATTTATTATACATTGTTGGCCCAGGACAGGAACTATTCCCAAAGCCAACTCTTCAGACAGGGATTGGACTGGACAATGGCTTGGAGAGAGATGCTGGTGAGGAGTGAGCTTCTTGGATGAGGTGGACACTTGAGACTATGTTGGCATCTCCTGCCTGGAGGGGAGGTGAGAGGGTGGAGGGGGTTAGAATCTGGCAAAATGGACATGAAAAGAGAGAGTGGAGGGAGAGAGTGGGCTGTCTCATTAGGGGGAGAGTAATTGGGAGTGTGTAGCAAGGTGCATATGGGTTTTTGTGTGAGAGACTGACTTGATTTGTAAACTTTCACTTAAAGCACAATAAAAATCATCAGAAAAAATTATTATACATAATTGAGAACCCAGATGTAAATCTATACACCTACAGTCACTTGATCTTTGACAAGAGCCCAAAGTCCAACACATAGGGAAAAGGTAGTCTTTTTAACAAATGGTGCTGTCAAAACCGGATGTCTATCAGCAAAAACAGGAAACAGGACCCATACCTCACACCATACACAAAAACTAATTCAAAATGGATCAAAGACCTAAATATAAAAGCAAAATCTATAAAGATCATTGAACAAAAAAGAGGATCAACTCAAAAGGCTCTAATACATGGCATTAACAGGATACAAGCCATAACTAACAACACACAAAACTCCAGAAGATAAGCTAGATAACTGGAATCTTCTAGAAATTAAACATTTATGCTCATCAAAAGAGTAAAAAGAGAACCTACAGGCTGGAAAAAAAATTTGGGCTGTGACAAATCCAACAAAGTCCTAATCCCAAAAATCTACAGGAAAATCCAACACCTATACAACCAAAAGACAATTCATTTTAAAAATGAGCAAAGGAAATGAACAGACCCTTCACAAAAGAAGATATTCAAGTGGCTAATAGACATATGAGGAAATGCTCACAATTCCTAGCTATTAGGGAAATGCAAATCAAAACCACAATGAGATACCTTCTCACCCCGGCATTACTGGCAAGAATAAAAAAAAAAAACAGAAAATAACAAATGGTGAAGAGGCTGTGGGAAGATTAGAAATCTTATGCACTGAATGCAAAAATGATACAACCAATTTGGAAAAAAATATGGTGCTTCCTTGGAAAGCTAGAAATAGAAGCACCATATGATCCAGCTATCCCACGCCTAGGAATATATCCTAGAGAAATAAGATTCAACACACTAATAGACATATGCACACCCTTGTTCATTGCAGCATTGTTCACAATAGCAAAAAGATGGAAACAACCTAGATGCCCATCAACAGATGAATGGATAAACAAACTATGGTACATACACACAGCGTAGTCCTATGCAATGATAAAAAACAATGATGAATCTGCAAAGTATCTCACAACATAGAGGAATCTCAGGGGCATTATGCTGAGTGAAATAAGTCAATCACAAAAGGACAAATATTGTATGAGACCACTACTATAAAAACTCAAGAAAAGGTTTACACACTAAAAGAAACAATCTTTGATGATTATGAGGGAAAGGCGGGTGGGGGTGGAAAAACACTAAATAGACAATAGGTAAGTGGTAAGTTTGGTGAAGGGGAAGACAGTACACAATACTGGGGAAGCCAGCACAACTTGTCCAAGGCAAGGTCATGGAAGGTCCATGGACACATCCAAACTCCCTGAGGGACCAAATTACCAGGCTGAGGGTTGTGGGGACCATGGTCTCAGGGAACATCTAGCTCAATTGCCAAAACATAGTTTATATAGAAAATGTTCTACATTCTACTTTGGTGAATAGCATCTGGGGTCTTAAGTGCTTATGAGCAGCTATCTAAGATATACCACTGGTCTCACCCCACCTGGAGCAATGGAGAATGAAGAAAATGAAAGAGAAAAGGGAAAGATTAGATCAAAGGACTAATGGACCACAAGTACCACAGCCTCCACTAGACTAAGTCCAGCACAACTAGATGGTGCCCAGCTACCACCACTGACTGCTCTGACAGGGATCACAATAGAGGATCCAGGACAGAGCTGGAGAAAAATGTAGAACAAAATTCCAACTCACAAAAAAAGACCAGACTTACCGGCCTGAGAGAGACTGAAGAAACCCCGAGAGTATGGCCCCCAGGCATCCTTTTAGCTCAGCAGTAAAGTCACTCCTGAGGTTTACCCTTCAGCCAAAGATTAGACAGGCCCATAAAACAAAATGAGACTAAAGGGTCACACCAGCCCAGGGGCAAAGACTAGTAGGCAGGAGGGGACAGGAAAGCTGGTAATTGGGAGCCTAGAAAAAAAAGAGAAAAAAAATTATTATACATAAGAATCATCTGGGGATTTTGTTAAAACATAGATTCTGACTCAGTATATCAAAGATGTGATGAAACCCATGTAAAATTATTCACTACAGATAATCTAGTGAGCAAGGTGAATGCTGTGCTAACCTTGCCTATCGGATAATCCACTCCTGGTAGAAAGTGTTAGAGTCCTAACCAACGGACCAAGAAAGTGCTCTGGGTGTTCAGGGGAAAACGAAACCAAAACCAAACCCACTGCCGTCGAGTCGAGTTCAGGGGAAGAATGGCTAAATTCCTGTTGAGGTGGTCAGGAAAGGCTAGGCTTGCATTATTGTAAGGACTGACCATTAAAATACTGTTTCATGCCCTGCCCATTTTATTGAATTTATCATGGTTAAGAAGATATATCTTAATAACAACTGCCACCGTCCTATTAATGGTTTCTAATGGAGAGAAAAAAATTCCTTATTAGAAATTGTAGTATAACTCTATATTTACTGGTTTGAGAAAATCTTTTCAATACAATCAAGTGAAAAAAATCAAGCAACAAAATGAGAATCACGTCAAATATAGTGATAAAAAAATAGCTAACATTTATAGAGAGTTTAACTATGTCCCAAGCACTGTTTAAAGTGTTTTATATTTCATTCAATCCTTATAATAATCCCATAAGGTTGTTGTTAGGTGCCGTCGAGTCAGTTCTGACTCATAGTGACCGTATGTACAACAAAACCAAATACCGCCCTGTTCTGCTCCATCCTCACTATCGTTGTTACGCTTGAGCCCATTATTGCAGCCAATCAATCCCTTTAAGAGTCTTCCTCTCTTTTGCTGACCCTCTAATGTACCAAGCATGATGTCCTTCTCTGGGAACTGGTCCCTCCTGGTAACATGTCCAAACTATGTAAGATGTAGTCTCGCCATCTTTGCTTCTAAAGAGCATTATGGCTGTACTCCTTCCAAGACAAATTTATTTGTTCTTTTGGCAACATCATCATAGCAGTTAAGTACTGCAGCTGCTAACCAAAGGGTCGGCAGTTCGAATCCACCAGGCGCTCCTTGGAAACTCTATGGGGCAGTTCTACTCTGTCCTATAGGGTGGCTGAGTCAGAATTGACTCAACGGCACTGGGTTTAGTTTTGTTTTGGTTTTGCCAACATCACAATTCAAAGGCATCAAACCTTCTTCCATGTTCCTTATTCATTGTCCATCTTTCACATGAATATGAGGTGATTGAAAACACCATGGCTTGGGACAGGCGCACCTTAGTCCTTAAAGTGACATCTTTGCTTTTTAACACTTTAAAGAGGTCGTTTGCAGCAAATTTGCCCAATGCAATGTGTCATTTGATTTCTTGACTGCTGCTTCCATGGGCATTGATTGTGGAAACAAAACGAAATCCTTGACAACCTCAATCTTTTCTCCGCTTATCATGATGTTGCTTATTGGTCCAGTTGTGAGGATTTTTGTTTTCTTTATGTTGAGGCATAATCCATACTGAAGGCTGTGGTCTTTGATCTCCATCAGTAAGTGCTTCAAGTCCTCTTCACTTTCAGCAAGCAAGATTGTCATCTGCATAATGCAGGTTGTTAGTGAGTCTTCCTCTAATCTTGATGCCCCATTCTTCTTCATATAGTTCAGATTCTCTGATTATTTGCTCAGCATTCAGATTGAATAAGCATGGTGAAAGGATACAACCCTGACACACACCTTTCCTGACTTTAAACTGTGCAGTATCCCCTTGCTCTATCCAAAACACTGCCTCTTGTTCTTTGTGCAGGTTCCTCGTGAGCACAATTAAGTGTTCTGGAATTCCCATTCTTCACAATGTTTTACATGATTTGTTATGATCCACGCAGTTGAATGTCTTGGCGTAGTCAATGAAATATCTTTCTGACGTTCTCTACTTTCAGCAAGGATCCAACTGACATCAGCAATGATATCCCTCATTCCATATCCTCTTTTGAATCCAGCTTGAATTTCTCACAGTTCCATGTTGATGTACTGCTGCGATCACTTTTGAATGATCTTCAGCAAAATTTTTGGTGTGTGAGATATTAATGACATTTTTTGATAATTTCCACATTTTACTGGATTATCTTTCTTTGGAATAAGCTTAAATATGGATCTCTTCCAGTTGGCTGGGTAAGTAGCTTTCTTCCAAATTTCTTGGCATAGGTGAGTGAGCACCTTCAGTGCTGCATCTGTTTGTTGAAACATCAATTGGTCAATTCCTGGAGCCTTGTTTTTCACCACTCTTTCAGTGCAGTTTGGACCTTCTTTGAGTACCGTCCTGATCATACAATACCTCTTGAAATGATTGAATGTCGACCAATTCTTTTTGGTAGAGTGACTCTGTGCATTTTTTCCATCTTCTTTTTATGCTTCCTTCATCGTTCAGTATTTTGCGCATAGAATCCTTCAGTGTTGCAACTTGAGGCTTGCATTTTTTCTTCAGTTCTTTCAGCTTGAGAAATGCCAAGCTAGTTCTTCCCTTTTGGTTTTCTATCTCCAGGCCTTTGCACATGCCATTATAATACTTTACTTTGTCTTCTGGAGCAGCCTTTGAATTCTTCTGTTCAGCTCTTTTACTTCATCATGTCTTGCATTCACTTGAGCTACTCAACATTCAAGAGCAAGTTTCAGAGTCTCTTCCGACTTCCATTTTGGTCTTTTCTTTCTTTCCTGTTTTTAATGACCTCTTGCTTTCTTCATGTATGATGTCCTTGATTTCTTTCCACAACTCATCTGGTTTTTGGTTATTAGCTTTCAATACATCAAATCTATTCTTGAGATGATCTCTAAATTAAAAAAAAAATTTTTTAGGATATTTTCAAGTTCGTACTTTGGCTCTCTGCTTGAACTTGCATATGGGCCATTGATGGTCTGATCCACAGTTGGCCCCTGGCCTTGTTCTGACTGATGATATTGACCTTTTTCATTGTCGCTTTCCCCAGGTGTAGTCAATTTGATACCTGTGCATTCCTTCTCTTGGGGTCGATGTGCATAGTCACCTACTATGTTGTTGAAAAAAAGGCATTTGCAATGAAGTTGTTGGTCTTGCAAAATTCTATCACACGATCTCAGGCATCAGTTCCATTACCAAGGTCATATTTTCCAACTACCAATCCTTCTCTGTTTCCAACTTTCTCATTCTAATCACCAGTAATTATTAATACATCTTGATTGCACATTTGATCAATTTCAGACTGCAGAAGTTGGTAAAAATCTTCAGTTTCTTCATCTTTGGCCTTAGTGGTTGGTACATAAATTTGAATAATAATCCTATTAACTGGTCTTCCTTGTAGCCATATGGAAATTGTCCTATCACTGACATCGTTGTACTTCAGAATAGACCTTGAAATGTTCTTTTTGACAATGAATGCAACACCACTCCCCTTCAATTTGTCATTTTGGCTTAGTAGATGATATATTTGTCCTATTTAAAATGACCAGTACTAGTCTATTTCAGCTCACTAATTCCTAGGATATCGATGTTTATGCATTCCATTTCATTTTTGACAGTATCCAATTTTCCTTGATTCATACTTTGCACATTCCACTTTCTGATTATTAATGGATGTTTGCAGCTATTTCTTCTCATTTTGAGTTTTGCCACATCAACAAATGAACTTCCCAAAAGCTTAACTCCATCCACATTATTAAGGTCAACTCTATTTTGAGGAAGCAGCTCTTCCTCAGTCGTCTTTTGAGTGCCTTCCAATCTTTTGGCACTATATCAGATAATGTTCCTCTGCTATTTATGAGGTTTTCACTCTCTTTTTTTTTTCTCAGAAGTAGACCACCTGGTCCTTCTTCCTAGTCTATTTTATTCTGGAAGCTCAACTGAAACCTGTCTTCCATGGGTGACCCTGCTGGTATTTGAATACCAGTGGCATAGCTTCTAACATCACAGCAACATGCAAGCCCCCACAGCACAACAAAATGACAGATAAGGTAGGTATCATCATTACCGACACTTCAGATATGTTGAAATTGAGGCATGCAGAAATCAAATAATCAAGTAATTTGCCCAGTAGTAAGTTGTGAAGCCAGAATTTGAATTTATGTATAACACCAAAGCACATGCTCTTAATGACCACACTAATACATTAATCCCTTCTAGGGCAATCCGTAGTTTATTGGGAGCCCAAACATTCTTAATGATAGAATTTCGGTCATTAAGGGCAACCAGTGTGAGTCTTTTGGGGGATTTTCACTTCCATTTATGATATGAAGGAATAGTCTCAATAATAACAATAATAGCAATAGCAACATTTGTAGTTATTATTGTGTACACATATATGTGTTTATGTGTGTATATGCATAAAATGTATGGAAACATATACACTAAAATTGTAACTAAGTGATTATTTATAGTTGGTGAGGTTGCTGATATATATTTTTGTGTTTCTTCTTTCATGTTTCTAATTTTTACAATGGTTATGAATTACTTGTTTGATATAAAAGAACCGAAAAATGTCCACAGGATTTGCAATTACTAAAACACCAGTAACCTTCAGGAAATTTGCTTTGAGGAGTGATGATTAGAGTGACCTTTGAAGGAAATCAGAGGTGAGGAAGCAGAGCTTGAGAATGCAGACTTTCAGTAAACAGATTTGAAAAGGAAAGAGATAGTGCCATAGTTAGAGCAAAGAAACAGGATATAGGTGGAGTGTGTTTTTAAGATGGCAAAGACTTAAACAAGTTTGTAGGTGAGAGGAAGGAGACCAAGATTGAAAAAGGTATCACATTAGCATTATATAATAAGTTATGGAAGCCAATTAACCATTTCTTGGAAAAGAGAGTATAAAAGGCTCAAATGAAAAGAATTCCAAGGCACCTAATAAAATTTTTTTTTTTTTTTTTAGGTAGGGAAAAATCCCTAAAGGGGTGAAGAAAGAGTGGTAACTATTGTAGACAAACATAACTGCTTCATGATTTGTATTTTGTATTATTTCAGACCTACTTCAGCATTAAAACAATGTTGGTTTGAATTAATAATTTGGTTTGAATTAATAATGATGAAGAATAAAAGATAGCATGTTTACAAAGTGCTTAGAGTTCTCCAGAAGATGAGTGTTGTTGAAGCAATTTTTAAAATTTCTCAGGCAGGTAAAGGTTGTAAAATATTTTAAGAAAGAAAAAGAAAAGAGGTCTGGGACAGAAAAAAATAATAGAGATTGTGCAACATCTTGTAATCTCACATTGTGTACTGTAGCAATGAAGAAATGTGATTAAGGATACTAGACTGGGATGCAAGAGACCTGGGTTGCATTCTCAGCTCAACCACAATGTATGTCATCTTGAACAAGTGTCACAGTGAAACTACCTATGCCTTGTTGCCACATATGTAAAACAGAATTAATAACACCTGCCCTGTCACAAGATTGTTGGAAAAAACAAGACAGATAATACTCATGATAGTCTTTGGAAACCTGAAAAGTATGATGCAAATGTGAAGGATTATTATGCACATCAATTGTTCCTGGAGACTTTATGAAGCCTTCCCGCAGTATTCTCATTCAACCCAAGCTATGAAAATTCTTATTTCTACTCCAGTTTGTTGCATGCCAGGAAATACATAGAAATCATTGTTGCCTGAATTAGGGAATCTCAGACCAAATCTATAGCAGTTTATTATGAATTTTAAAAAAAGGCTAAGAACAAGAACTAGAGACAGTGCAATTAGTGTTTGGTTTCAGGTGCCGAATGGCTGAAGCAGAGCAGTTCCGTTTAGCATAGCAACAAACTGCTATTTTTCTTGGTTTCTAGGACACATGTAATTTTGGTCTGAATGTTCGAGTCCAATTAGAGCATTTAATTTAACCAGGGAACTGGTTTCGTAATGCAAGCACTTCTATACTTTTTTTTAATCTTTTTTGTCCCCAAACAAAATCATCTAAATGAGGATACCGATTAGCATCAGTAAACTTATTTAATGCAAAATAAAAGCTTTAGAATTTCTTTGCTCTCTGGCTCTGTTTCATAGAAGGCCAAGGCTGGCCAAAATTGTCAAATATTTCTTTCTGCCCAATGCCTGCCTCTTTGGTATCATCCCATCCCCACGCCCTGTCATCCAGAGTTCTCATTCTTCCCAGTACCCAAAGACACTTCTATTTTTATAAAGTTTGAGAGGGAGATGCAATACATTGTCAGGTTATTATAGCAGCAAGGATAGCTGAAGCAAATTTTTTGAAAGGAGGGAAGAGGGCAAGACTGCAGGAGGGGTGCCCTTAAAGGACCTTGAATGCTTGTTTGAAGAATTCAGGGGTGAAATAATAAATTGTAGTTGTAACTTGGGTTCAAGTTTTGTTGAATATCAGTTAAAAACTTTGTCCACACTATAAGAGAAACAAACTCTGAGGACTGAGTATACAAAGTTTAATGTCAAAGTTAAAATGAATTAGCTACGTGTTATATTTAATGATATGCATGTTTGTTATAGGGCCAAATGTTGCTTGGGCATATAAGCCATTGTTGTTGTTATGCAGTTAGGTGTTATAGAGTCGGTTCCAACTCATAGTGACCCTATGTGCAACACAAAAAAACACCGCCCGTCCTGCACCATCCTCATGATCATCGTTATACTTGAGCCCATTGTTGCAGCTACTGTGTCAATCCATCTCTTTAAAGGTCTTCCTCTCTTTCCCTGATCCTATACTTTACCAAATATGATGTCCTTCTCCAGGGACTGATCCCTCCTGATAACATGACCACAGTAAGTGAGACATAGTCTCGTTATCCTTGCTTCTAAGGAGCACTCTGGTTGTACTTCCTCCGAGACAAATTTGTTCTTTGCCAGCCCATGGTATATTCAATATTTTTCGCCAAAACCACAATTCAAAGGCATCAATTCTTCTCCGGTCTTCCTTATTCATTGCCCAGCTTTTGCATGCATATAGGGCGATTGAAAACACCATGGCTTGGATCAGGGGGACTTTAGTCCTTAAAGTGGCATTTTTGCTTTTTAACACTTTAAAGAGGTTTTTGCAGCAAGATTTGCCCGATGCAATGCAGCCTTTGATTTCTTGACTGCTGCTTCCATGGGTGTTGATTGTGGATCCAAGTAAAATGAAATCCTTGACAACCTCAATCTTTTCTCCGCTTATCATGATGTTGCTTATTGGTCCAGTTGTGAAGATTTTTGTTTTCTTTATACTGAGGTGTAATTCATGCTGAAGGCTGTGGTCTTTGATCTCTATCAGTAAGTGCTTCAAGTCCTCTTCACTTTCAGCAAGCAAAGTTATGTCATCTGCATAATGCAGGTTGTTAATGAGTCTTCCTCTAAACCTGATGTCCCATTATTCTTCGTATAGTCCAGATTCTCGGACTATTTGCTTAGCATACAGACTGAATAAGTACGGTGAAAGGACACAACCTTGATGCACATCTTTCCTGACTTTAAACCATGCAGTATCCCCTTGTTCTGTTTGAACGACTGCCTCTTGATCTACATACAGGTCAGAGCACAATTAAGTGTTCTGGAATTCCCAGTCTTTGCAGTGTTATCCATAATTTGTTACAATCCACACAGCCAAATGCCATTGCATAGTCAATAAAACTCAGGCAAACATCTTTCTGGTAGTCTCTGGTTTCAGCCAGGATCAATTTGACATCAGAAATTATATCCCTCATCCCACATCTTCTTCTGAATCTGGCTTGAATTTCTGCCAGTTCCCTGTGGATG
The DNA here is from genome assembly GCF_024166365.1 of Elephas maximus indicus. Classification (NCBI taxonomy): domain Eukaryota; kingdom Metazoa; phylum Chordata; class Mammalia; order Proboscidea; family Elephantidae; genus Elephas; species Elephas maximus. The sequence continues at coordinate 89,251,128 of NC_064846.1, forward strand.
AACTTCTACAACCCCTTTTGAATGATCTTCAGCAAAATTTTACTTATGCGTGATATTACTGATATTGTCCAATAATTTCCGCATTCTCCTGGATCACCTTTCTTTGGAACAGGCATAAATATGGATCTCTTCCAGTTAGCTGACCAGGTAGCTGTCTTCCAAATTTCTTTGTGTAGACAAGTGAGCACCTCCAGCCATGCATCCATTTGTTGAAACATCTCATTTGGTATTCCATCGATTCCTGGAGTGCTGCTTTTTGCCAATGTTTCCAGTGTACCTTGGACTTCTTCCTTCAGTACCACCAGTTTTTGATCAAATGCTACCTCCTGAAATGATTGAACTTCTACCCATTCTTTTTGGCACAGTGACTCTGTATTCCTTCCATCTTCTTTTGGTGCTTCCTGCCCAACTTGGTTAGGCTATGGTGCCCAGTTGTTTGTTAAAACAGTAGCTAGTTGCTGTTACGAAGTAATTTGTTGTTGCTGTTAATTGCCAATGAGTTGGCTCCAACTCATGGCAGCCCCATGTACAACCAAATAAAACAATGATGTATCTTGTGCCATCTTCACAATCTCTGAAGTTTATTGTTACTGTGTATTTCGAGTGCTTTCTGACCTAGGAAGTTCACCCTCCAGCACTATCTCAGACAATACACTGCTGTGATCTGTAGAGTTTTCATTGGCTTATTATCATAAGTAGATCACCAGGCCTTTCTTCCTAGCCTGTCTTATTCTGGAAGCTCCACTGAAAACTGTCCATCATAGGTGACTCTGCTGGTGAAATACTGGTGCCATAGTTTCCCGCATAATAGCAACATGCAAACCACCACAGTATAACAGACTGATAGACAGGTGGTGGATAAAGTAGTTACATGGGATTAAATCAGATTGAATTAGATCTCAACTAATGCAAATTATCTTTGATAATGATGTGGGCCTCAATAAATCAGATGAAGATCTTAAGAGCAAAAAAGGGAGTTTCCCTAGGGTATTTTCTGCCTCCAGACTATATATAGACATTTTGCCAAAACACTCTTATTCTTCACTCTTCCTGTTGCCTGACCAACAGATTTGGGGATGCAAGCTTGCAATAGTCTCCAGCCTGTCACCTGACCTATGAAATTTGAGACACAAGCCTCCAAGTCTTCATCCTGTCACCTGACCTACATATATTGGACTTGTCAGCTCCCCAACAATCTCACTGGTTCTGTTTCTCTAGAGAACCCTAAGACATTACCACATGAATGCATTGTGTTATGTGCAAGGGGAAAAGAGGTAAATGGTAACTCTCTGTATTTTCTGAACAATTATTCTGTAAGCCTAAAACTGTTCTAAAAAATAACATCTATTTAAAGTATTTTTTTTAAAAAACCCACAGCAGGGAAGAAAATGTTAGCAAATCATGTATCTGAAAATGGATGTGTATCTAAAATATATAAGGAACTGTTACTACAAAAAAGCAACCAAATTAAAAATGGTCAAAGGATCTGAATAAACATTTCGCCAAAGAAGATACATGAATGGGCAATGAGGACATAAAACGATCTTCATCATTAGCCATCAGGGAAATAAAAATCAAAACCACAATGTGATACCACTTCACACCCACCAGGATGACTGTAATAAAAAGATAGACAATAAAAAGTGTTGGTGAATATAGAGAGACATTGGAACACACATACATTGCCAATGGGAAATGTAAAATGTTTTCCACTGTGGAAAACATTTTGTGGTTCCTCAGAGTTACAATATGACCCAGCAATTCCAGTCCTAGGTATATACTCAAAAGAATTGAAAACAGATGTTCACAAAATTTGTACACAAAGAGTCATAGCCTCATCAACCCACATGTCCATCACAAGATGAATGGATAAACAAAATGGGGTATATAAATACAGTGAAATATTACTCAGCCATAAAAAGTAGTTGAGTGCTGATATATGCTACAACACATATGAACCTTGAAAGCATTATGCTAAGTGAAAGGAGCCAGACACAAAAGACCACATGTTGTATGATTCCATTTATATGAAATGTCCAAAATAAGCAAATCAGTAGAGACAGAAAGTAGATTAGCAGTTTCCACTAATGTCAAAGATGAACAAACTGAAGATTTTTACCAACTACTGTAGTTTGAAATTGATCAAACATGCAATCAAGATGCATTTATAATTACTGGTGATTGTAATGTAAAAGTTGGAAACGAAGAATCAGTAGCTGGTAAATATCGCCTTGGAGATGAAAAAGATGCGTTATAGATAGAATTTCGCAAGACCTACAACTTATTCATTGGAAATAACTTTTTTAACGACATACACAGCAAGTATACACATGGACCTCACCAGATAGAATACACAGGAATCAAACTGACTACACATGTTGAAAGAGGTGATGTAGAAGCCCAGTATCATCAGTCAGAACAAGGCCAGGGGCAAAGTGTAAAGAATTATTTTAGGGCTGCAGAACTCGTTATTTACTCTGACCAGTGCCACTTCTTAGAGAAATGGAGAACAACACTTCAGTTTCAGGTTTCCTTTCAATTTGTTCATTTCACACAAAGGAACTGTATTGTAAAGATTTCCTTCTCTTAACCTAGACGATTCATACCCTTTCTCTACCAGACACCTACTCCAAGTTCTTTCCTGTGATACTGATGCATACATCTATTGCAGCATGAGAGTTTCTTCTAATTCTTTACTTAGGCTAAATAATCAGAAGAACAAGTTCAAACATGAATAAGTACATCAAATTAAATACATCAAATTATGTGTAGAGAATATTGAAATAGAAGGCAGATTTTGCCATCGATTGTCACAAATAAGCAAGGTGCCATTTCAAATGGCAGCATGAGCTACATTGAAACTAAGTCTAACCATGGGAAAGATAATAGCATGCTAGCCTGCTATAAAAATAAATTAGTTTAATCAAATCACAGTTTATAATTTCTTTTTTATTTTGGTGAAGTATGCCCCATTTCAACAATTTCTAAATGTACGATTCAGTGACATTGGTTACATTCTTCCAGTTGTGCTGCTATTCTTGCTATCTTTTTATGTGACTTTAAGTTGTTCTTTTGCATGTGCCCATACATCACTTTTCTTCTCTACTTCACTACAAGAATTCTCTCCAATTTAGCATTTTTACAAATCAAAACCATATGAAAGATCTACAAAAGTACATGGTATTCAGATACATCCAGCATCTATTCCTACCTTCTACAAACATCATTGGCACTCTGTTGGATTGTTTGCCAGTCTCTATGCCACACTGTTAATGATGTCACCTACTGTATCCAGAAAATCCACTACAGTGTTTATCAATAACATAGGTCAGGTAGACATATTAGTTGTCTGTAGCATCTTTTCTGCTATGATTCAAAGATGTGATAAAGAGTAAAATACTTTCATCTTCTTTTCAGTCAGTCTTGAGGTATAATTTCCAGACTGCAAATATGCATTCCACTTCCCTTTCACTAAGCTGGGTCAGCCCTGAGGCCTTTCTGATCACTATTCTTCCAGTAGAGGTAATCCACATAAGGACTGTTAGATGTGCCAGGGTCGCTTCTAAGATCATTGGGATTGCTATAATTACTGAATGTTTCCTTTACCAGCAGGAGTGCTTCAAAGATCTTGGAGTGCCTTGTCTTGGCATTTACAGGCAAGATTTCCTGCTGCTAAATTTCTGGCATGGAGGAGACAAGACCAAGATGGCGGAGTAGCCAGACACTTCCAGTGATCCCTCTTACAACAAAGACCCCAAAAAACAAGTGAAACAACTGTATTTATGACAACCTAGGACCAATGAACACCAAACGCAAAGTTAGAAAATGGACTGAGTAGCAAGGGGAGGGAGAGATGGTTCAGAACCAGAAAGGAGTTGCCAGACCTGAATCACTAGGATCCCTCAGGCACCATCCCCTGGAATGACTGCAGTGGGCTGGTAGTAGCATTCGGCCCCAGTTTCCTCAGGTAGAAACTGCCTACTCACACCTTCAGAACCAGAGAAGAATGGCGCTCTCAGCAAAAGCTAAGTACATGCGTATATTTTACCACACCCCCTGCCCCGAAGCCAGCTTCAGAGGCTGTCAATTTCCCTGGGCCGGAGAAAGGTTCTGCTGAGCATCCTGAGCCATTCTCCCCACCTTGGAGAAGGAATAAATTCACAACTGGGGAAAAAATTACTTAGCCAGCTACACTAACCTGGGGAGCTCAAGACAGAAGCGGCTCCTGTCCAGGTATAAAAGGTCCATGGACTTTGAATACCTTTCCCCCCTGCATGGACCTGTGTGGGCCTATTTCAGGAGAATAGGCCCTTGTTGGCAGACTGCAACTGTTTCAGCTGTGCAGTGGAGAGGTGGGTGTTCGATGTTTGACACTGCTTTGCCTATTAAACAGATTCCTCACCTACCCACATCAGGGACCTAAGGACTGTTGGCTCCACTCAGATCACCCATCCACCCATGACAGGGGCCCAATGATAACTGGTACCTCCCAGCCCTTATAACCAAAAACATTGGGTGCCCATGGTCACTCTGCAGAACCCACCCACCTGTACGCTGTAGGGATCAGGGACATGCTTTCCTCAGAGACACACGGGGGATGGCTCTCAGCCCCCTACCTTGTTCAGAATGTGACCACCTGCTGCAACCTGGTAGTGGTGCCTACACCAATGACCCCTGACCCCCTAAAGCTGAAGGACAGAGCCTGTACCACACACTTGATGACCAACTACCGGGACACTTGAGCTGAAAGCATACAAGAAAAGTGAATGGACTCCTAGGGTCATACACATGAAAACAGCTCTAGCCACTTGGTGACAGGATATTAGGCTTCAAAGGTGAAAATAACCAAGCTAGCTCACTCAAACAACATATTTGGGAATATCAAAACAAAACAAAGCAAGAAGTTAGGATACAGTAAGCAAATATAAAATAAACTAATACAATAACTTATAGATGGCTCAGAGACAACACACAAATCACATAAAGAAGCAGGCCATGATCGCTTCAACAAGCTCTCAAAACACAGAATTAGGGGATCTTCTTGATGAAGGTGCCTTCCTGGAATTGCCAGATGCAGAATACAAAAGATTAATATACAGAACTCTTCAAGACATCAGGAACGAGACCAGGAAGGAAATCAGGTAATATGCAGAACAAGCCAAGGAACACACAGATAAAGCAGTCGAAGAAATTAAAAAGGTTACTCAAGAACACAATGAAAAATGTAATAAGCTGGAAGAATCCATAGGGAGACAGCAATCAGAAATTCAGAAGATTAAAAATAAAATTACAGAAGTAGACAATTCAATAGAAAGTGAGAGGAGCAGAATTGAGCAAGTGGAAGGCAGAATTTGTGAGACTGAAGATAAAGCACTTCCAGCAATATATTTGAAGAAATATCAGATAAAAGAATTTGAAAAAATGAAGCAACTCTAAGAATCATGTTGGACTCTATCAAGAGAAATAACCTATGAGTGATTGGCGTACCAGAACAGGGAAGGATAACAGAAAACGCAGAGAGAATTGTTGAAGATTTTTTGGCAGAAAACTTCCCTGATATCTTGAAAGATGAGAAGATATCTATCCAAGATGCTCAAAGAACTCCACATAAGGTAAATCTTAAAAGAAAGTCACCAGGGCATATTATAATCAAACTTGCCAAAACCAAAGATAACAAGAGAATTTTAAGACTGGCTAGGGATAAACGAAAAGTCACCTACAAAGGGAAGTCAGTAAGAATAAGCTCAGGCTACTCGGCAAAAACCATGCAGGCAAGAAGACAGTGGGATGACTTATATAAAGCATTGAAGGAAAAAAATTGCCAGCCAAGAATCATATATCCGGCAAATATGAAGGTAAAATTAGGACATTTCTAGATAATCAGAAGTTTAGGGAAAGCATAAAACCAAACCAAAACCACAAAAAATACTAAAGGGAGCTCTCTGGTTAGAAAACTATAATACCAGATATCAACCCAAGACTAGAACACTGCACAGAGCAATCAGATGTCAACCCAGATGGGAAAATCACAAAATAAATCAAGATAAAAAAAACGCTCGAAACGGAAACAGCGATGTTATTATTTAAAAGAAGAAAACATTAAAACAATAAAGAGGGATGAAGAAATGTGGTCATAGATCTTTCATATGGAAAGGAAGACACTGCAATATAAAGAAATAAAACTTAGTTTTAAACTTAGAAAAATAGGAGTAAATATTAAGATAACCACAAAGGAGCCTAACAATCCTACTCATCAAAATAAAATACAAGAAAAAAATAGAGACTCAGCAGAAACAAAATCAACAACAACAAATAAGAGGAAAAGACGATATACAAAGATAAACCACTCAGCACAAAAAATTAAGTGGGAAAAAGAAACTGTCAACAACACAGTGAAAAAGACATCAAAATGACAGCACTAAACTCATCCCTATCCATAATTACACTGAATGTAAATGGACTAAATGAACCAATAAAGAGATAGAGTGGCAGAATGTATAAAAAAAATGATCTGTCTATATGCTGCCTACAAGAGACACGCTTTAGACTTAGAGACACAAACTAAAACTGAAAGGATGGGGAAAAATGTATCAAGCAAGTAACAATCAAAAAAGAGCAGGAGTGGCAATATTAATTTCTGACAAAACAGATGTTAAACTTAAATCCATGGCCACAACTTATGACTGCCCTGAGAGGGAACACAACAGAGAACCCCAGAGGGAGCAGGAGAGCAGTGGGATACAGACCCCAAATTCTCATAAAAAGCCCAGACTTAATGGTCAGACTGGGACTAGAAGGACCCCAGATGCCATGGTCCCCAGATCTTCTGTTAGCCCAAGACAAGAACCATTCCCAAATTCAACTATTCAGACAGGGATTAGACTGGAATACAGGATGGAAAATGACACTGGTGAAGAACAAGCTTCTTGGATCAAGTGGACTCATGAAACTACATTGGCATCTCCTGTCTGGAGGGAAAATGAGAGGTCAGAGGGTGCCAGAAGCTGCCCGAATGGACATGAGGAGAGACAGTGGAGGACAGGACTATGCTATCTCATTAGATGGAGAGCAATAAGGAGTGAATAGCAAGGTGTATGTAAATTTTAGTTTGAGAGACTAACCTGGTTTGTAAACTTTCACTTAAAGCAATAAAAATTAATTTAAAAATTCAACAAAAAAAGTTAAATCCACCACAAAGGATAAGGAAGGACAATATATAATGATTAAAGGGACAATATTCCAGGAGGCTATAACCATATTAAATATTTATGCACCCAATGACAGGGCTGCAAGATACATAAAACAAACTCTATCACCATTGAAAAGTGAGATAGACAGCTCCACAATAATAGTAGGAGACTTCAACACACCACTTTCTGTGAAGGACAGAATATCCAGAAAGAAGGTAAATAAAAACACAGAGGATCTAAACACCACAGTCAACCAACTTGACCTCACAGATATATACAGAACACTCCACCCAACAGGAGCAAAGTGTACTTTCTTTTCTAGTGAACATGGAACATTCTCCAGAATAGACCACATATTAGGTCATAAAGCAAGTCTTAGCAGAATCCAAAACACTGAAATATTACCAAGCATCGTCTCTGTCCATAAGGCCAAAAAAATAGAAATCAATAACAGAAAAAGCAGGGAAGAAATCGAACACTTGGAAACTGAACAATGCCCTGCTCAAAAACGACTGGGTTATAGAAGATATCAAGGATGGAATAAAGAAATTCATAGAAGCCAATGAGAATGAAAACACTTCCATTCAAAAACTTTGGGACACAGCTAAAGCAGTACTCAGAGGTCAATTTATATCAATAAATGCACATGTACAAAAAGAAGAAAGGGCAGAAATAAAAGCATTGTCCCTACAACTTGAACAAATAAAAAAAAAATAGAGCAACAAAAGAAACCCTCAGGCACCAGAAGAAAGCAAATAGTAAAAATTAAGGCAGAATTAAATGAAATAGAAAACAGAAAAACTGTTGAAAGAGTTTTAACAAGACCAAAAGGTGGTTCTTTGAAAAAATTAATAAAATTGATAAACCATTGGCCAAACTGACAAAGGAAAAACAAGAGAGGAAGCAAACAACCCAAATAAGAAATGAGATGGGTGATATTACAACAGATCCAACTGAAATTAAAAAATCATATCAGATTACTATGAAAAATTGTAATGTAACAAAATTGAAAACCTAGAAGAAATGGATGAATTCCGAGAAACACACTACCTACCTAAATGAACACAAACAGAGGTAGAACAACTAAATAAACGCATAAGAAAAGAAGAGTTGAAAAGGTAATTTAAAAACTCCCAATAAAGAAAAGCCCTGGCCCAGACAGCTCCACTGCACAGTTGTACCAATCCTTCAGAGATGAGTTAACACCACTGCTACTACAGGTATTTCCGAGCGTAGAAAAGGAGAGAATACTCCAAAACTCATTCTATGAAGCCAGCACATCCCTAATACCAAAACCAGGTAAAAACATCATAAAAAAAGAAAATTACAGACCTATATCCCTCAAGAACGTAGATGCAAAAATCCTCAACAAAATTCCAGCCAATAGAAGTCAACGACATTTCACCAAAAAACATAATTCACTATGACCAAGTGGGATTCATACCAGGTATGCAGGGATGGTTCAACATTAGAAAAACAATTAATGTAATCCATCATATAAATAAAACAAAAGACAAGAACCACATGATCTTATCAATTGATGCTGAAAAGACATTTAACAAAGTCCAACACTCATTCATGATAAAAAAACTCTCAGCAAAAAAGGAATAGAAGGAAAATTCCTCAGCACAATAAAGGGCATTTATACAAAGCCAACAGCCAACATCATCCTAAATGGAGAAAGTCTGGAAATACTCCCCTTGAGATTGGAAACCAGACAAGGATGCCTTTTATCACCACTCTTATTCAACATGGTGCTGGAGGTCCTAGTCAGAGCAATTAGGCTAGATAAAGATATAAAAGGTATCCAGATTGGTAAGGAAGAAGTAAAATATCTTTATTTGCAGATGACATGATTTTATACACAGAAAAACATAAAGAATCCTGAAGAGAACTACTGAAACTAATAGCAGAGTTCATCAGAGTGCCAGGATAGAAGATAAACATACAAAAATCTGTTGGATTCCTCTAAACCAACAAAAAGAACATTGAAGAGGAAATCACCAAATCAATACTATTTACAGTAGCCCCCAAGAAGATAAAATGCTTGGGAATAAATTTTACCAGATACATAAAACACCTATACAAAGAAAACTGCAAGAGTCTACTACAAGAAACCAAAAGATACCTACGTAAGTGGAAAAACATACCTTGCTCATGGATAGGAAGACTTAACATTGTAAAAATATTTATTTTACCAAATGCCATCTACAGATACAACACAATTCCAATCCAAATTCCAATGACATTCTTTAATGAGATGGAGAAACAAATCACCAATTTCATATGGAAGGGAAAGTGGCCCCAGATAAATAAGGCATTACTGAAAAAGAAGAACAAAGTGGGAGGCCTCACTCCACCCGAATTTAGAACCTCTTATACCGCCACAGCAATCCAAACAGCCTGGTACTGGTACAACAACAGATACATAGACCAATGGAACAGATTGAGAATCCAGACATAAATCCATTCACATCTGAGCAGCTGGTATTTGGCAAAGGTTCAAAGTCAGTTAAATGGGGAAAAGACAGTTTCTTTAACAAATTGTGCTGGCATAACTGGGTATCCATCTGCAAAAGAATGAAACAAGACCCATACCTCACACCATGCAAAAAACTAACTCCAAATGGATCAAAAACCTTAATATAAAATCTAAAACAATAAAGATCATGGAAGAAAAACAGGGGCAATGCTAGGAGCCCTAATACATGGCATAAACAGTATACAAAACATTACTAACAATGCAGAAGAGAAACTAGATAACTGGGAGCTCCTAAAAATCAAACACCTATGCTCATCCAACGACTTCACCAAAAGAGTAAAAATATTACCTACAGATTGAGAAAAAGTTTTTAGCTATGACATTTTTGATCAGCGTCTGATCTGTATAAATCTACAGATACTGCAAAAACTCAACCACAAAAATGCCCAATTAAAAAATGTGCAAAGCATATGAACAGGCACTTCACTAAAGAAGACATTCAGGTAGCTAACAGATGCATGAGGAAATGCTCACGATCATTAGCCATTGCAGAAATGCAAATCAAAACTACAATGAGATTCCATCTCACTCCAACAAGGCTTGCATTAATCCAAAAAGCACAAAATAATAAATGATAGAGAGGTTGTGGAGAGACTGTAACTCTTATACACTGCTGGTGAGAATGTAAAATTTTACAACCACCTTGGAAATTGATTTGGCGTTTCCTTAAAAAAGCTAGAAATAGAACCACCATATGATCCAGCAATCCCACTCCTTGGAATATATCCTAGAGAAATAAGACCCTTTACATGAACAGATGTAATGCACGCACATGTTCATTGTAGCATTGTTTACAATAGCAAAAAGATGGAAGCAACGAAGGTGCCCATCAATGGATGAATGGATAAATAAATTACAGTATATTGACATAATGGAATACTATGCATCAATAAAGAACAATGATGAATCCGTGAAACATTTCATAACATGGAGGAATCTGGAAGGCATTATGCTGAATGAAGTTAGTCACTTGCAAAAGGAAAAATATTGTATGGGACCACTATTATAAGAACTCTAAAAATATTTTAAACAGAGAAGAATATATTCTTTGATGGTTACAAGAGCAGGGAGGGAGGGAGGGAGAGGGCTTTTCACTAATTAGATAGTAGATAAGAATTATTTTAGGTGAAGAAAAGGCAACACACAATACAGGAGAGGTCAGCACAACTGGACTAAACCAAAAGCAAAGAACTTCCCTGAGTAAACTGAATGCTTCAAAGGCCAGAGTAGCAGGGGCAGGGGTTTGGGGACCATGGTTTCAGGGGACATCTAAGTCAACTGGCATAATAAAATCTATTAAGAAAACATTCTGCATCCCACTTTGGAGAGTGGTGTCTGGGGTCTTAAATACTAGCAATTGGCCATCTAAGATGCATCAATTGGTCTCAACCCATCTGCATCAAAGGAGAATGAAGAACACCAAAGACACAAGGTAATTATGAGCCCAAGAGACCGAAAGGGCTGCATAAACCACAGACTACATCATCCTGAAACCAGAAGAACTAGATGGTGCCTGGCTACAACCAATGACTGCCCTGACAGGGAACACAACAGAGAACCCCTGAGGGAGCAGGAGACCAGTGGGATGCAGACCCCAAATTCTCATAAAAAGACCAGACGTAATGGTCTGACTGAGACTAGAAGGACCCCAGTGGTCATGGCCCCCAGACCTTCTGTTAGCCCAAGACAGGAAACATTCCCAAAGCCAACTCTTCAGACAGGGATTGGACTGGAGTACGGGATAGAAAATTATATTGGTGAAGAGTGAGCTTCTTGGATCAAGTAGACACATGAGACTTTGTGGGTAGCTCCTGTATAGAGAAGAGATGAGAGGACAGAAGGGGTCAGAAGCTGACTGAATGGACATGAAAATAGAGAGTGTAGGGAAGGAGTGTGCTGTCTCATTAGGGGGAGAGCACCTAGGAGTATATAGCAAGATGTATATAAGTTTTTGTATGAGAGACTGACTTGGTTTGTAATCTTTCACTTAAAGCACAATAAACATTTTTAAAAATAATAATAATAATTTATGTAACTCCAAATAGAGATATAAGCATGAACATTTGTATTTCAAATGAAAAAAAAAAAAGAAGGGACAAAATCAAAACATTAGCTATGCCACTTGAACAAATAGAAAAAGAACAGCAAAAGAAGCCCACAGTCACCAGAAGAAAGGAAATAATAAAGATCAGGGCAGAAATAAATGAAATAGAGAATAGAAAAACAATAGAAAGAATCAACAAAATCAAAAGTTGGTTCTTTGAAAAGATCAACACAATCAACAAACCACTTGCCAAACTGACGAAAGAAAAACCTAAGAGGATGCAAATAATCCAAATAAGGAAATGAAATGGGATCATAACAACAGACCCAAGTGAAATACAAAGGATCATGAGAGTGTTATGAAAAACTATACTCCAACAAATTTTAAAACATAGAGGAAATTGAAAAATCTCTAGAAAAACGGCACTAGGTTATCCAAACTAAAACAAAATGATGTTAAAAACTTTAAGAAATCCATAACAAGAGAAGAGATTGAAAAGGTAATAAAAAAAATTCCCAACAGCAAAAAAAAAAAAAAAAGGCCCTGGGCCAGGTGGCTTCACTGGAGAATTCTACCAAACATTCAGAGAAGAGCTTATGCCAGTACTACTCCAACCACTTCAGAACATAGAAAAGGAAGCAATACTGCCAAATTCATTCTATGAAGCCAGCATAACTCTGATACAAAAACCAGGGAAAGACACCAAAAAAGAAATTTACAGACCAATATCTCTCATGAATATAGATGGAAAAAGTCTCAACAAAATTCTAGCCAATAGAATTGAGCATCATATAAAAAAAAATACACCATGACCAAGTAGGATTCATACCAGGTTTGCAAGGAGGGCTCAACATTAGAAAATCAATCAACAAAATGTACCACATAAATAAAAAGAATCCCATGATCATCTCAATGGATGCAGAAAAGTCCAACACCCATTCCTGATAAAAACTCTCAATAAAATAGGTATAGAAGGGAAATTTCCCAACATAATAACGGGCATCTGTGCAAAACCAATGGCCAACATCATTCTTAACGGAGAAGGCTGAAAACATTCCCGTTGAAAACAGGAACAAGACAAGGATGCCCTTTATCACCACTCCTATTCAACATTGTGCTGGAAGTTTTAACTAGAGCAATAAAGCTAGAAAAAGAAATAAACAGCATCCAAACTGGTAATGAAGAAGTTAAACTCTCCCTATTTGTGGATGATATGATACTATGCATAGAAAACCCAAGAGACTCCATGAGAAAAGTCCTGGAACTAACAGAAAAAATCAGCAGAGTAGCAGGATACAAGATAATAAACATACGAAAATCAGTTGGGTTCCTATAGGCCAATAAAGAGTACGATGAAAAGGAAATCATAAAAATAATACCATTTATAAAATATACTCCCTAAAAAAATAAAATACTTAGGAACAAATCTTACCAGGGATGTAAAGGACCTATACAAAGAAAACTACAAAACACTACTGCAAGAAACCAAAAGACATCTACATGAACGGAAAAACATACCATGCTCATGAATAGGTAGATTCAGCATTGTGAAAATCACAATTCTACCCAAAGCGTTTACAAATACAATGCAATCCTGATCCAAATACCAACAACATTCTTTAAAGAGTTGGAAAGACTTATCATGAACTTTATACAGAAAGGGAAGAAGCCATGGATAAGTAAAGCATTATTGAAGAAGAAGGATTAAGTGGGTGGACTCTCACTAGCTGACCTCAGAAACTACTATACAGCTATGGTAGTCAAAACAGCCTGGTACTGGTACGACAGATACATTGGCCAATGGAACAGAATTGAGAACCCAGATGTAAATCCATCCACCTATGGTCAGTCACCTGATCTTCAACAAGGGCCCAAAGTCCACCAAATGGGGAAAGACAGTCTTTTTAAAAAATGGTGCTGGCAAAACTGGATGTCCATCTGCAAAAAAGTGAAAGAGGACCCATACCTCACACCATATACAAAAAACTAACTCAAGATGGATGAAAGACCTAAATATAAAGCCAAAAACTATGACGTTCATAGAAGAAAAAATAGGATCAATACACAGCATTAACAAGATACAAACCACAACCAACAACTCACAAACTCCAGAAGATAAGCTAGATCACTGGGATCTCCTAAAAATTAAACATGCTCATCAAAACACTTCACTAAAAGAGTAAAAAGAGTACCAGACTGGGAAAAAAACTTTGGCTATTACAAATCAGACAAAGGTCTAATCTCTAAAATCTACAAGAAAATCCAACACCTCTACTACAAAAAGACAAATAATCCAATTAAAAAATGGGCCAAGGACATGAATAGACAGTTTGTCAAAGAAGACATTCAAGCGGCCAACAGACACATGAGGAAATGCTCACGATCACTAGCCATTAAAACTCTCAAAACCAAGCTCATTGCCATCGAGTCGATTCCGACTCATAGCAACCCTATAGGACAGGGTAGAACTGCCCCATAGGGTTTCCTGGTGGGTTCAAACTGCCAAACTTTTGGTTAGCAGCCGCAGCACTTAACCATTACACCATCAGGGTAGCCATTAGAGAAATGCAAATCAAAACCACAATGAGATACCATCTCACCCCGGCACTACTGGCACAAGTAAAAAAAAAAAAAGGAAATAACAAATGTTGGAGAGGCTGTGGGGAGATGGGTTGCCTTACGCGCTACTGGAGGGAATGCAAAATGATACAACTGTTTTGGAAAACGATATGGCGCTTCCTTAGAAAGCTAGAAATAGAAATACCATATGATCCAGCAATCCCAGTCCTAGGAATATACCGTAGAGAAATAAGAGCCATCACACGAATAGACATGTGCATGCCAATGTTCATTGCAGCATTGTTCACCATAGCAAAAAGATGGAAACAACCTAGATGTCCATCAACAGATGAATGGATAACGAAACCATGGTACATACACACAATCGAGTATTACGCAATGATAAAGAACAACAATGAATCTGTGAAGGATCTCACAACATGGATGAATTTGAAGGACGCTGTGCTGATTGAAAAAAGCCAATCACAAAAAGACAAATATTGTACGAGACCATTACTGTAAAAACTCATGAGGTTTACACACAAAAAAGAAACACTCTTTGATGGTTACTATGGAAGGGAGGGGTGGAGATGAAAAAACACTAAATAGACAATAAGTGAGTGGTAACTTTGGTGAAGAGTAAGATAGTACACAATTCTGGGGAAGCCAGCACAACTTGTACAAAGCAAGGTCATGGAAGCTCCATAGACACATCCAAACTCCCTGAGGGACTGAACTGATGAGCTGAGGATTATGGTGACCATGGTCTCAGTGAACATCTAGCTCAATTGGCATAACATAGTTTATATAGAAAATGTTCTACATTCTACTTTGGTGAGTAGCGTCTGGGGCCTTAAAAGCCTGTGAGCAGCCATATAGAGTACTCCACTGGTCTCACCCCTTTAGAAGCAAGGAAGAATGAAGAAAACTACTGATACAAGGGAAAGGTTAGTCCTTTGGAGTAATGGACCACATCTACCACGGCTTCCACTAGACCGAGTCTGGTACAACTAGATGGTGCCCAGCTACCACCACTGACTGCTCTGACAGGGATCACAATAGAGGGTCCCAGACAGAGCTGGAAAAAAATGTAGAACAAAATTCTAACTCAAAACAAAGACCAGACTTGCTGGCCTGACAGAAACTGAAGAAACCCTGAGAGTATGGCCCCAGGACACCCTTTCATCTCAGCAATGAAGTCACTACTGAGATTCAACCCTCAGTCAAAGATTGGACAGGCCCATAAAACAAAACAAAACAAAAGGGGCACATCAGCCCAGGGGCAAGGACTAGGAGGCAGGAGGGAACAGGAAAGCTGGTAATAGGGAACCCAAGTTTGAGAAGGGAGAGTTGTTGACATGTCATGGGGTTGTTAACCAATGTCGTAGAACAATGTGTGTACTGACTGTTTAATGAGAAACTAGTTTGTTCTGTAAACCTTCATCTAAAATACAATTAAAAAAAAACTACAGGACAAATAGTCTACATGAACCATGGCCTCATCTACCCTGAGATAAGAAGTACTAAATGGTGCCTGGCTACCAATACCAATCATTCTAATCAGAGCCACAATAGACAGGCCCTGATAAAATCGGAGAAAAATGTGGAATTTGAGGTTAGACTGAGACTGGAAAACTCTCCAAGACTATTGCCGTAAGATACTCTTCAAACCTTGAACTGAAACCTAGTCTTGAGGTCGCCCTGTAGCTAAATAACAATTTGGCTCAAAAAGTAATGAATATCACCCATTACTATGCTCCTTTAAAAAAAATCACCTGTATGAGTCCAAGTGGTCAACAATGATTTTCATACAAAGATGAGAATGTAAGGAGGCAGGAAAACTAGAATAATGGAAGTGGAGCAACAAGAATGGAAATAATGAGAATGTTCATGCGTTGTGAAGAATGTAACCAATGTCATGGAACAACTTGTGTAGGAATTGTTGAATGGGAACCTAACCTGCTATGTAAACCTTCACCAAAAACAATAAAATATTATTTACCAAAAAAAGATAAGTGCTGTTTCATGGTTTGTACCAGAAAACCTAAAAGAGTTACATGAATTCTATTTAAACCATTTAGGGCACCCTTGGAGTTTACACTTAAATTAACAGGTTTGAGGAGATTTATTTTAAATATGTGGGTTGATATTTAATAAGAAGAGGTTTGGGCACACCTAGACTCCTTTACAAGGGACAGTAAGTTCTCTCTTAAACAGACTCAGACTAATATGCCAGACACTTTCAAGGTAATTGGCACCATTATTAAAACAAACATGCAAAAAAGTCTCAGTTGATTACTAGGAAGGGATAGTTTTCAGGATAAGTTTTACATGAAAGAAAGAAAGAGAGAGAGGGAAGGAAAGAAGAAATAGATAAATCTTACTCCTAAAAAACCCGTTGCCCTCGAGTCGATTCCAACTCGCTGCAACCCTAAACTCACGTATTTATTCCATTAGAAGCAAATACATTGCTTTACACTCCTTCCAGGAGCTTGCCATAGTGTTTGTTGTAATTGCAGCAACTTGATCAGGAAGGAAGGGAGGGAGGGAGAAAGGAAGGAGGTGTGACCCTAATACTCCCGAACATGTTTCTCCTTTCGAAATGGATGACCAAGAGCTTGACGTAACTAACTCCACAATGATACTCTAAGTAATCTATAAGCATTTTTTTATTGCACCAGCTGCACTGGTCTCTTTCCAAAAGGGGTGTGGAGGCCTCTCGGCTCCTGCAGCCTTGGCCTGTCTCCTCTTCTTCGTTCTCTTTGAGAAATGACCTTCAGCCTGCAAGATGGCAGCCTGGTGCTTTTGGTCTGCAATTTTCTTTCTTGCTCCTTATCTCAGTCGGAGTGGACTTGGCAGGCCATTTCGACTAGCCCAGAGATTCTTATGTAAGTTTTTTTCAGCCTGATTAGAGTCCAGATGTCTGACAAGCATATCTTTAGTAAAGAGTTTCTTGTTCTGTGATACATACGGCCATCTGTGGGCTATGTGCTTAAAAACATTAGGTAATCCTTGCCAAAATGATATATAAGCTGTGATGTAAAAATTTTTTCATGGGGACTCCTTAAAGGAAAGCCTGCATTGCTGTCGGGGCCCTCCCATTGGTGTCACCTCCTAATAAATCTTTCTCTTTCTGACCTGGAGTACATTTCATTGGCTCGACTGCTCCAGGGCACGGACCCCAATCGGATAACAGAAGGGAGGAAGGGAGGAAGGAAGAGAGGGACGGAGGGAGGGACGGAGATAGGGACGGAGGAAAGAAGGAAGGGAAAATTAAAAATCTAACATCTGATAGAAATTTTCCTTAGAATATATTAAAGATGTCTGTGGTTTGTTTTTCTTTGTAAAACCAAAAGCCTCAGCCAAGGAGGAAGAGTATGCTCATAATGACCAAAGAGTGTTGTTTTCAATACTCTTCTTCTCCATTCCCAGAGTCTAAGAGATTCCATAAGACCCAGAGCTGACCGTAGGCCAACTGAGCTTATCTTAAACTCCAAACCAGGCCTTTCATGTTCATGCAGATAGGCTTTGAGGCAGCATATGCAAGAAACCCACTGTTTTTTGTTTTGTTTTTACCAGGCCTTACATTGAAGAAAAGTATTTTGATTTAAGGTTTGGGGATGGATGGGGTTCAGAATTTTGCCTTCTAAATATTTTTCTCCCCATTGACTGAGGCTTGTATTCTTTCCCAATAGACACAACTTCAGACTGCAGACCCCTTCCCCACCTCCATTCATTAAAGAGAGGCCAGGGACTGATGTAATCAGTCACATGAAGGATCAGGACCTTGCCTGAAGAAGGGGATCACTAGAAAATTGAAGGGGAGAGAGAAGAAGGCCATAAAGTGGGAAAAGGTGACAATGGCCTAAAGAATAGGACTTCTTTCTATTCTTAGGATTTTCATCTCTTTGTTTAAGATGAGATTACACTTGGGAGCTGATGGTGTACCAAAAGTACCTGAGCAACCAAGTGGGCAGAGCCATTGGACAGACACACAATTATATGCCAGAGAAAGCTGCTGTGGCCCAGGAGCTGGAGGAAGATCCATAAAAGGGGTCTACATTGCAACAGTTTCTATTTCAATGTTATACACAAACACACAGGATGAGCACCAAAAACAAAAAAAAACTGTGAAGACTAGAAAAATATGTCTTTGCACACTTCTCCCCAACTTACTGCAATTTAGCTCCTCTGGTTGGTTCTCCTGTGATGTTACCAACTGCTTTCCTCCACATGACATGTGCGTATGTCATACACACACATATATATGTGCACATACATATACATACATTTCCTCTGTGGCCTGTGTCTCATATTCACCAACTCTTGCTTCTGCTGGGTTATCAATTAATTTCTACTAAAGCATTAGAACTAAAAAGAGAAAAGGAAAATTATATGTTAATATTTGCCTGTATTTGCATTAATAATCTCTGAAAGGCTACACAAGAAACTAATAAAAGTGACACCTGTGAGAAATAGTGGGAACTGAGAAGATAGACAATGGTAGGAGGCAGAATCTTCACTGTGTGTGTGTGTGTGCAATCATGTGCATTTATTGCTTATCCAAAATGTTCAATAAAATTATGTTTTAAGTTAATAGTGATTTTCTCTCTCTGGATGGCTTTTATTTCTTCTCTACATCTTTATACCATCTGTATTTCCCATCGTTTTTTCAGGTGCTATTGAGTTGCTTCTGACTCGTAGCAACCCTGTGTACAACAGAATGAAACACTGCCCGGTCCTGTGCCATCCTCACAATCATAGTTATACTTGAGCCCATTGTTGCAGTCACTCTGTCAATCCATCTAGTTGAAGGACTTCCTCCTTTTCACAGACCCTCTG
The DNA here is from genome assembly GCF_024166365.1 of Elephas maximus indicus. Taxonomy (NCBI): domain Eukaryota; kingdom Metazoa; phylum Chordata; class Mammalia; order Proboscidea; family Elephantidae; genus Elephas; species Elephas maximus. The sequence continues at coordinate 89,270,305 of NC_064846.1, forward strand.
CTTTACCAAGCATGATGTCCTTTTCCAGGGACTGATCCCACCTGATAATGTGTCCAAAGTATGTGAGAAGAAGTTTCACCATCCTTGCTTTTAAGGAGCATTCTGGCTGTCCTTCCAAGACAGTTTTGTTTTGTTCTTCTGGCAGTCCTTGCTATATTCAATATTCTTTGCCAACACCATAATTCAAAGGCATCAATTCTTCTTCCATCATCCTTATTCATTGTCCAGCTTTCACATGCATATGAGGCGATTGAAAACACCATGGCTTGAGTCAGGCCCGTTTTAGTCCTTAAAGTGATATCTTATGCAGTTAGCACTTTAAAGAGGTCTTTTACAGCACATTTGCACCTTCCATGGGCGTTGATTTTGGGTAGGAGTAGAATGAAATCCTTGACAAAGTCAATCTTTTCTCCATTTATCATGCTGTTGCTCATTGGCCCAGTTGTGAGGATTTTTGTTTTCTTTAGGCTGTGGTGTAATCCATACTGAAGGCTGTGGTCTTTGATCTTCATTAGTAAGTGCTTCAAGGCCTCTTCACTTTAAGCAAGCAACGTTGTGTCAGGTGTGTATTGCAGGTTGTTAATGAGTCTTCCTCCAATCCTGCTGCCCCATTCTTCATACGCTCCAGTTTCTCAGATTATTTGCTCAGCATACAGATTTAATAACTATGGTGAAAGGACACAACCCTGACACACACCTTTCTTGACTTTAAACCACTCAGTAACCCCTTGTTCTGTTCGAACAACTGCCTCTTGTTCTATGTACTGGTTCCTGATGAATACAATTAAGTGTTCTAGAATTCCCATTCTTCTCAATGTTATCCATAATTTGTTATGATCCACACAGTCCAATGCCTTTGCATAGTCAATAAAACACAGGTAATCATCTTTTTGGTATTCTCCACTTTTGGCCAAGATCCATATGATATCAGCAATGCTACCCCTTGTTTCACACTCTCTTCTGAATCCGGCTTGAATTTCTGGCAGCTCCCTGTCAATGAGCTGCTGAAATTGCCTTTGAATGATATCAGCAAAATTTTACTTGTGAGCAATATTAATTATATTCTTTGATAATTTCCACATTCTGTCAGGATCACCTTTCTTTGGAACAGGTACAAATATGGATCTCTTCTAATCGGTTGGCCAGATAGCTGTCTTCCAAATTTCTTGGCATGAAAGAAATTTCCAGAGCTACATCTGTGTGTTGAAACATCTCAATTGGTATTCCGTCATTTCCTGGAGCCTTGTTTTCGCCAATGACTTCAGTGCAGCCTGGACCAATTTCTTCAGTACAATCAGTTCTTGATCATATGCTACCTCCTGAAATGTCTGAAAGTTGACCAATTATTTCTGGTACAGTGACTCTGTGTATTCCTTCCATCTTCTTTTGATGCTTCCTGCACCATTTAATATTTTCCACATAGAATCCTTCAATATTGCAACTTGAGGCTTGAATTTTTTCTTCAGTTCTTTCAGGTTGAGAAATGTAGAGCGTGTTCTTCCCTTTTGGTTTTCTATCTCCAGGTCTTTGCACATTTCATTATAATACTTTACTTTGTCTTCTCAAGTTGCCCTTTGAAATCTTCTGTTCAGCTCTTATACTTCATCATCTCTTCCTTTTCCTTTGGCTACTCTATGCTCAAGAGCAACTTTCATAGTCTCTTCTGATGTCCATTTTGGTCTTTTTAATGACCTCTTGCTTTCTTCATGTATGATGTCCTTGATGTCATCCCACAACTCGTCTGGTCTTCGATCATTAGTGTTCAATGTGTCAAATCTATTCCTGAGATTGTCTTTAAATTCAGGTGGAATATACTCAAGGTCATACGTTGTTCTAATTTTTTTCAGTTTCAACTTGAACTTGCAAAGGTGCAATTGATGGCCTGTTTCAGTCAGCCCCTGACCTTTTTCTGACTTATCATACTAAGCTTTTCCATCATCTCTTTCCACAGGTGTAGTCAATAAGATTCCAGTGCATTTCATCTGGTGAGGTTCACGTATATAGTCACCATTTGTGTTGTTGAAAAAAAGGTATTTGCAATGAAGAAGTCGTTGGTCTTGCAAAATTCTATCATGTGGTGTCCAGCATTTTTTCTATCATCAAAGCCATATTTTCCAACTACCAAACCTTCTTCTTTTTTTCCAACTTTTGCATTAAAACCACCAGTAATTATCAATGCATCTTGATTGCATGTTTGATCAGTTTCAGACTGCAGAAGTTGGTAAAAAATCTTCTTCATCTTTGGCATTAGTAGTTGGTGTGTAAATTTCAATAATAGTCGTATTAACTGGTCCTTCTTGTAAGCATACAGGTATTATCCTATCACTGACAGAGTTGTGCTTCAGTATAGATCTAGAAGTGTTCTTTTTGACTATGAATGCAACGCCATTCCTCTTCAATTTGTCATTTCCGTCATAGTAGTGATCGTTCGACTCAAAATGGCCAATACCAGTCCATTTCAGCTCACTAATGCCTAGGATATCGATGTTTATGCATTCCATTTCATTTTTGAAGACATACATTTTTCAGATTCATGCTTTGTACATTTCCCATTCTGATTATTAATGAATGCTTGTAGCTATTTCTTCTCATTTTGAGTCATGCCGCATCAGCAAATGAAGGTGCTGAAAGCTTGACTCCATCCACATCGTTAAGGCTGACTTTATTTTGAGGAGGCAGCTCTTCAATGCTCCACTGCTATTCATAATATCACAAGGTAATATGATGGTTCAAATGAATTATTAATCTCTTCATCATCCACTCTCACTTTGAGATAACAGTTCCTGCAGAGACTATATCATCATTCAAAATTCCTGATTTGACAATTTTGATATCTTTGAATTAACTGTGCAAATTACTAAACTCTGATTTTTTACCTTGGAAGTAGCATTCCTTCCCAACACTTCTCCTTTCCCTAATATTTTCTCTGTCCCTACCTACTCAAGTGGAACCTACCATATATTTGACTTTTGAGAGTCAATCCAGGGATGAATGATGTTTCATACACTTGAAAAAATATTAAGAGGATTGAGTCCAAACTTACTCCACACAAGATAGATTACTTTGGGCAAAGAGCCTTTTTAAACTTTCTAAAATGAAAAAGATGTTCTTTTATTAATAAATGATATTGTATATATTAGAAGAATGTGTTTATAGTTGAATAAAATGAAGAGAAATTGACTGGAGTCCAACTTTCCTCATGAGAGTTCTTAGATTAACCATGCCATTTACTTAACTCAATACACATCATTATTGTTACTTGAATGTAAACAAACCATTAACATCCTCTTTTCCATCTCGCTCATTACAAGACTTTCATAGACAGAGCCCGGAAGTACAGTGACAGAGAGACAGAACAGTCTTGTTAGATGCCAAATCCCTGGAACTTCAGAAAAGGCTACTCAAAAGAAAATTAGCTTTTTTCCTTCCTGGCAATAAGTTTACTAAGTAACCACCACATCAGGGTACTCCCTTTAGTTAACCATGCGTACATCAAGCAAAACACAGTTTTCCTCAAAGTCTTCCAAAAAAGCAATATCCTCATTTCTTCACTACTTTTTCTCTCATGAATGCCCAGAATCTGGCTTCCTACACAGCATCCTTCCCCCCCCCCCCCACCACTCTGAGGCTGTTTTCCCAAGGGTCACCACCAATATGCTCCTGATGTTCATTTCCACCAGCCTCTTCTCAGTTTTTTCTCTACTTGAACTCTTGGTGCACCATGCTAACCAGACCTTTCTTGAAAAGCTTCCACCTTTCATTTATATAACATTACACAAATCCAGTTTTCTTGTCTACCTCTCTGACCATCTTTTGTCTTCTTATCTAATTATATTTATTACTTGAAAGTATTAAATGTAGGTCCATAGCTGTTGAGTCGATTCTGACTCATAGCAACAGTATAGGATAGAGTAGAAACTGCCCCATAGGGTTTCCAAGGCGCAGCTGGTGGATTTGAACTGCTGACTTTTTGGTTAGCAGCCTTAACTCTTAACCAATGCACCACCAGGGCTTCATTAAATGTAGGCATTCCTCAAAATTTAGTTTTTGACCTTCTGTTCTTTTCTATTTATACCACCTCTCATTTAGCTTTTCAAAAGAATTTCAATTGTCACCTCTATGTGAATGAGTTAAATCTTTATCTCCAACTATGTGCTTTCGCTTGAGTTACACTTCTTTATTTCAAAATGCCTCTGAACATTTCCCTTCAGATAATAACATTCTATATTTTACAATAAAATATATAAAGTATTTGCACATGCATTATCTCATTTCATCCTATCAAAAACACCTTGAGTTAAGAAGTGAAAATAGCATTCCTACATCATAGTTGAGAAAACTTTCAAGAGATTAAGAAATTTTCCAAACACTACCAAAAACTAGCACCTAGTAAATGCTGAAATCATGAAGAGAAATGTGCAATTATATTGATTGAATAAACAAACAAATCTCTAGAGTACAATTCCAATATTCTTAAATTGGTTCCAACTTGAGCTAGAAATGTCCAAAAGCAATCTCTTCATGTTGACTTCTTCTTCCCAAACTGTTTCCTATTTATGTCAATAACCTCTTTATTCCTGCACTCATTCTGGTACATGGCTTTAAAAACACCTCTGAATCATTCTCTTTCTATTTTCTAACCATCTAGCCAATCACCGAGTCTGGCCAGTAATTATGTTCCTTCTAATGGTGCAGTGGTTAAGAGCTTGACTGCTAACCAAAAGGTCCACAGCTGGAATCCACCAGTCACTCCTTAGAAATTCTATGAGGGCAGTTCTACTCTGTCCTATAGGGTCGCTATGAATCAGAATAGACTCAGTGGCAAAGGGCTTTTTTCAAGAACCCAAGGTCGAAGTTAACAGAAAACAGATCAAAGCTCAACATGATAAAAAGTTTAGATCTTATCCATAAAATATAGATCTTACCCAACAATGAAACTCATTCTCCTAGGAAGTATCAGGGATGCTATAAAAGAGATTAGTTCAATTGGTCAAAAGACCAAAGGACTTTTACACACCCCTAACTATAAACCCATTGCCACTGAGTTGATTCCAACTCAGAGTGACCCTATAGGACATAGTAGAACTGCCCCTTCTAACTATAGAGTCTATGAAATTCTATGAAAATCTCCTCTGAACATTTCATTCACATTAGCACCATCTTAGAACAAGTTCTTCTTATACATGAACAGATAAGGCAATATTCTAGCCTTTCCTCTTCCCTCAGTCTTTTTCACTAAAAACTACTCAGATACTATTTCTAAGAACTGCGTTACTGTTGTCACTTCCTTACTTCAAAACCTAAAGTGAATCCATGCTGTTCTCAAGATAAACTTTTTAGCCTGTATTTCAAAAATCTCCATAATCCTCATTCAACTTAATCTTCCAATTCTGCCACAATATACACCCTGCATTCTAGCCAAGTTATTCTCCCAACTGACCCTTGTAAATAAGTGCAACTACTATTAGGGGAAACACACTTCTTCCTCCCCAATCTGTAATGGCCTGATTCTGTTTCATTTTATGGAAACTTTAAAAAATATTTTTGAAATCATATTTCTATGCTTATTAGCAATCACACAGTATCTGAATATGAAGGAAAAGGAAGGAGACATATGGTATAATCGGAATTCCTTATTTCACTTTTTTCCCCAAGATATGATGAATAGTATCTTGGTGGCCAAAAAAAAAAAAAGAGAGAGAGAGAGAGGGAGAGAGAGAGAAAGAAATCTTCAAAAGCAAATACTTTACTATCATATTATGAGTGAAAACTAATTTCTTCTGTATTAAACATATATGTAACAAAACATTTGCTATTTCAACAATCTTCACAGGTACAGTTTAACCCATTGCCCTTGAGTCAATTTCAACTTATAGCGACCCTATAGGACAGAGTAGAACTTCCCCATAGGATTTCTGAAGAGTGACTGGTGGATTCGTACTGCCAACCTTTTGGTTAGCAGCCATAGCTCTTAACCACTGGGCCACAAGGGCTCCCATGTACAATTTAGGAGCATTAATTATGTTCATCATGTTGTTCAGCCATCACCCTTGTCCATTCCCAAGTTTTTCCATCACTCTGAGCAGAAGCTCAGTTTCCTCTAAGCATTGAGTCCTCCTTTCCCCCTCCCTCCCACCTGCTCCTGGTAACCCCTGACAAAATTTGGTGTTTATACACTTGCCTATTCTAGATATTTCATAAGTGGAATCACACAATATTTGTCCTTTTGTAACTGATTTATTCCACTCAGCATGTTTTCAAGGATCATCCACGCTGAACTATGTATCAGCACTTCGTTTCTCTTTATGGCAGAGTACTATCTCATTGTATGTATATACACATTTTATCTATTCATTTGTTAATGGACTTTTAGGCTGTTACCACCTTTTGGCTATTGTGACTAGTGCAGCAATGAGCATTGGTATACAAGTATCTGTTTATGTTCCTGCTTTTAATTCTTCTGGGTATATACCTAGGAGTGGAATTGCTGGATCATATGATGATTCCATGTTTAACTTTTTTTGAGGAATCACCAAACTGTTTTCCACAGTTGCTGTCCCATTTCACAATCCCACCAGGAATGGATGAGAGTTCCTGTTTCTCCACACCCTCACCAACACCTGTTGTTTTCCCTTTTTTAATCATAACCATTTTAGTGGGTGTGAAGTGATATTTCATTGTGGTTTTGACTTGCATCTTCCTAATGACTTGGAGCATCTTTTTATATGTTTATTGCTCATTTGTATTTCTTCTTGGTGAAAGGTCTATTCAAGCCCTTTGCCCATTTTTTAATTGGGTTATTTGTCTTTGTTGTTAAATTGTAAGAATTCTTTATAGATTATGGATATTAAACCCTTATCTGATATTTTGGTTTCCAAAAATCTTCTCACAATCTATATAGGCTGTCTCTTCACTTGCTTGATAAAGTCTTTGATGAGCAGAAGTTTTTAACTTAGATGAGATCCCATTTATCTATTTTGTCTTTTGCTGCTTATGCTTTCAGTGTCACATCTAAGAATCCACTATAAAAAATTAGGTCCTGAATCATTACCCATATGTTTTTGTCTAAGAGTTTTATGGTTTCAGTTCTTACATTTAGGTATTTGACCTATTTTGAGCTAATGTTTGTATATAGTGTGAGGTATCAGTTAAGGTTCATCTTTTTATAAACAAACATCTGTGTCTCATCACAGTGGGTGCTTTATCAGCCATTCTTCTCCACACTGTACCTTCTATAACTTTGGTCCAGTGCTTTTCATAATTTGTTGGTCAAAAATCCAAAGAATTAATTTCACTGTGAAATGGCCTGAGAACAAACAGTGCAGGTGGGAATTTATGAAAACTATATAACAAGGAATATAATATTGAATGGAGCATGGCAATTGTATTAATTTTAAGTACATATTTTTTTTAGAGTAACTAGGATGCAGCTAACATTGCTAGCAAGAAGAGATAATTAGATCCTGCCTTAATGAAAAGTAATAATTAACAAATCATCTTTTTTATATTGAAATTGATACTATCAAAGGGCTTGAAAACAGTGGAAATAGTCTCCCTAAGAAATCTTGTTTAGACTCTTAATTTTTTTAAACAAAACCTGTATTTACAAATAATGCAAAAGAAAGGTAAACTTCACTGAAATTATGACAAATTTCTTTTTTAAATTAATAAATGTTTGAAGACATTTATTATAAATCCCAAAAGGACAATCAGCTGTCAGCAGAAATTAGCACCATTGTAGTTTATGAAAGCCATTTTCTAAACCTCTGCTACAATACTGTCAATATGAAGCCATAAAAAATATCCTTCAAATATTATAACTGCTCCCATCATTAATTCAGTTCTCACAAAGAATAGAGTCCTTAATACACAGTTCAGATTCTCCTAGGCCAATTTGGGAGGACTTCTTATACCATAGTTCTAAGACCTAAGAAGTGCTGAAAAAAGAATAAAAAGGTCCCTGCTCTGGAGAATTTACAGTCTGCTTGAAGAGACAGAGCACATGCAAAATTTGACTAAAAATACATCTATACTGTGAAACATCAAAAAATCAAATCCATAAGGTATAAATCAAGTACAAGAAAGCCTCAGCTACCTGGAACTCTTGAACAAAATTCAGCTTTATCCACTTTGCTAGAATTTTTTTCTAAATTGTGTCTCACCTTTCCCCAGAAATGTGATGCAGAAAATAATTTACTCTTCTCTTAATCATTAGAAGTATAGCATCAAGGGCTTCTGAGATGTGTCAGGTCCCATACTAAGCAGCCCCAGATGGCTTTGTTGAGCACTTATATCCGTTTTTATGTTTTTTCTGCCTCTTCTCTTACTTTCACTTCTCATATTTCGTTGATTGCTACCTTGAGCAGACCCTTTCACAGCATTTAATCTGGCATTACTAATCAGCTCTAGGGCAGGAAACCAGATATCCATAATCAAGAAAACTATGGCCCTTGCCAACTTCCCAAACCTTATCCACTTTTACTCCCTCCCCCAAGGACCCTGGACTTCTGTTAGTTCTCCAAATGGACTTGGTCTCCATATATGTGCAGATGTTACCCACTTGGCCTGGAATCCTCTGCATTCACTACCTGGTTAACTCTTGCTTCTTCAAAACTCTGATCAAGCATCAACATCTTCAAAAAAACCAACTCTGATCACGCTGGGCTGGGGTAGGTGCCTCGTCTCTGTGTAGACACAGCATCCTGTCATAACATTCATTATGCTGCTATTATTGTCTACTCAGATGATTGCCTCTCACTCGGGACTGTGAGCTCCTAGACTACAAACAAGGACCTGGTGCAGTGGGAGGTGAAGTAGTATCTCATGGTGGTTTTGATTTGCAACTGCCTAGGGTTACTATGAGTAGGAATTGACTGATGACAATGGGTTTGGTTTGGTTTTTGGTAATGGCTAATAGGAGCCCTGGTGGCACGGTGTATAACAGCTCAGCTGCTAACCTAAAGGTCACCAACCATTCCTTGGAAACACTATGGGGAAGTTCTACTATAGGGTCACTGAGTCAAAATCAACAGCAATGGGTTTTAGTTTTTTAAAGACTAATATGGAGCCCCTGCGTGGAAGAAAAAGCACTCAACTACTAGCCAAAATGTTGACTGTTTGAACCTACCCAGAGGCATCTCTAAAGACAGGCATGGCAATCTGCTTCCAAAATGTAATGGTCTTGAGAATCCTATGGAGTAGTTCTACTCTGTACACATGGGGCTGCAATGAGTTGGAATCGACTCAATAGCAGCCATCAACAACAATTGCTAATGACGTTGAGCATTTTTTCATGTACTTCTTGGCCATTTGTACACCTTCCTCTGTAAGGTGTCTTTTCTAGTCTTTTGTCCACTTTCTGATTGTATTATTTGTCCTTTTGTTGTAAAATTGTAGATTTTTTTACATTTTGAATATTAAACACTTATCAGATAAAAAATTCTGACTCATAGCAACCCTACAGTTCAGAGTAGAACTGCCCCATAAGGTTTCCAAGGAATGGCTGGTGGATTCAAACTGCCAACATTTTGGTTAGCAGCTGAGCTCTTAACCACTGCACCACCAGGGCTCCGGATTATCAGATATATGGCTCCCTAAATTTTCTCCCAATCTGTAAGTTGTCTTTTCACTTATTTTGATAAGGTCCTTTGATGAAAAAAATATTTTTAATGAGATTCCATTTATTTATTTTGTCTTTTGCTACTTGTGCTTTTGATGTCATATATGAATATTCATTGTTAAAAACTAAGTCTTGTAGCCAAGACTTCTTCTAAGTATTGAAAATCAGTTGACCATACATGCATGGATTTATTTCTGTATTCTCAATTCTATTCCATCAGCCTATATATTTATCAATCTACCAGTACCAGGCTATTTTGATTATTGTAGCTTTATCGTATGTTTTGAAATCGGGAAGTCTGAACCTACCTACTTTACACTTCTTCAAGATTGCTTTGGCAATCATTAACATATAAATTTGAGGATTGGCTTTTCCATTTGTGCAAAGAAGGCTGTTGAAATTTTGATGGGGATTGCATTGAATTTATTGATTGCTTTGGGTATTACTGACATTTTAATTATATGTATTGACATCTTATCTTAAGCCTTCCAATCCATTTACACATTATGTTCTTCCATTTATTTAGGCCTTCTTTAATTCCTTTTAGTAATGTTTTGTAGTTTTCAATGTACTAGTCTTTCCAGATAAATTTATTGCTAGGTACTTTATTCTTTTAGATGACATTGTAAATGGTATTATTTTCCTAATTTCCTGTTCAGCTTGCCCATTGTTGATGTATAGAACACTGGCTGATTTTAGTATGTTGACCTTGTACCCAGCCACTTTGCTGAATGCGTTTATTAGCTCTAATGCCTTTCTTGTAGAATCCTTGTCAATGGATTCTTATATATGACACCAAAAGCATTAGCAGCAAGAAAGGACAAAATAGATAATTGGTACTTCATCAAAATTAAATATTTTGTTCATCAAAGGACTTAATCAACAAAGCTACAGAATGAAATAAAATATTTGGGAACAATATATCTGGTAAGATATAAGAAGTTATACTAATGGCTAATAAGCACATAAAAAGATGCTCAACATCATTAATCAGTAAAAAAGGGAAATGCAAATCAAAACTAAAATGAGACACCACTTTACACTTACTAGGATGATTATTATCAGGAAAACAGAAAATAGCGAGTGTTGGGAAGGATTAGGAGAAATTGGAATCCTCAGCCATTGCTTGTGAGAACGTAAAATGGTTCAGCTGCTGTGGAAAACAATTTGACAGTTCCTCAAAAAGTTAAATATAGAATTACCATATGATCCAGGATTTCCACTCCAAAGTATATACCCAAAATAATTGAAAGCAGAAATGCAAACAGATACTTGTACATCAGTGTTCCTTGCAACGCTAGTCACAATATCCAAAAGGTAGAAACAGCCTAAAAGTCCATCAGTAGATGAAAGGATAACCAAAATAGGATACATACATACATACAAAGGAATATTATCTCAGTCATAAAGAAAAATAAAATTATGATACATGCTATGACATGGATGAACCTTGAAAACTTACAAGAAATAGGCAAATGCATGGACACCAAAGTTTATTAGTGGTTACCAGTGTCAGATAGGAAGATGAAATGGGGAGGTAAGGGATACTGAACTTCTGTTAAGGGTGATAAAAAATTTGGAAACAGTGGTGATGGTTGCACAACACAGTGAACCTAATGAATATCACTTAATTGTACACATAAAAATGGTTGAAATGGCATGTTTGGTTATATATATTTCATTAAAATAAAATTTTGTTAACGTTTGTAGGAACATGTCAATAACACGTCAGAGTGTGCTTAGAAGAAGGTATAAATGAAGTTATTTTTGCCAAGTTTTTTTTTTTTTTTAACTTTAGACCAAGACGCCAAATATTCAACTTCTGCTGGCAATACAAAATGCAGAAATCTCCATGTAGCTCAGAGTGGCAGAGAGACTTGGATTGTGTTTTGCACTAAAGGTATATGACAAACGTTAATTTCAAAAACATTTGATCAGTATTCCTCTTCCTGTTACTGAGCATTGAGAAATGTGAAGACCAGGTAAAGTTACTCAAGAGCTGCTTTAATCTCGGTAGTCCTTCTGAACCATGCCAAACAAGTGGATGTTCTGCTCAGGGAATGTGTGGGCCTGCCATTGAAAACTTGCAGCAAACCTTCTCTTTTATGTGTTGAAGATTCCTTCAGGTTCCTAATATTTGACTATGTTCTAAGATCTCTACCTAGTTTAGAAGTGATTCTACTACCTGACAAATGGAGCTCCCCTCATCCACACAGTGATCTTTCAGGTATCTCAGGAATAATAAACCTTTAAATCTATTAAAGTTTTGCTATCATTCTTTAACAATTCAAAACAAAAAAACAATTTAATTGTTTCTGGCAAACTTACTTTTCTTGTAAATGGTGCTTAGAGGAAGCTGGAATACTGCCATTGCCCCTTTAACCTTAATCAAGATTATATAATATGTAAATCCAGGAAGGCTTGCAAAACATCATTACCGCTTTCTTGGCTTTCTGTGTTACATTATTCTCTTTGTTCTCTTATCTCACTTGCTCTTTATCTCTCTGGCTGAACAGCTATCTTCTGTTTGGAAATAATGTTGTGTAGGATGCTCGGTTTTTAGGATGCTCAGTTATTTATTTCTTGCAGGAAGTTTATATGTTTCTAGAAATTTGTTTCCTCTAAGTTATTTAATTTTTGGTATACAACTGTGTTCCATAGTATTCTCTTAATTTTCTTTTCAGATTGTTTATTCCTAGTGTAGAAAAAACATATTGATTGTTGTGTGTTGACCTTGTACCCTGCCACACTGTTGAATTCTTTTTTTTTTTTTTTAGTTCTCTTAAATTCTTTTTTTATTTCTGTGGGGTCAGCTGTAATGTCCCCATTGTTGTTTCTAGATGTTTTCATCTTCTTTCTCTCTCTCTCTCTTTTTTTTTTTGGTCAGTCCTAAGAGGCTTTCCTATAAATGTGATGCATAAGCTTCAATACATTTCATTTGTCTGTCCATCTTTTCCCAAAGTTCTGACCCATGGCTATGAATAAGAAATAGAGGATCTCAACAGACACATAACAAGTGAAGAGATTGAATCAGTAATCATACACCCCCCCAACAAAGAGATGTCCTGGACTAGATGGCTTCACTGGGGAATTCTATCAAATATTTGTAGAACAAGTGACTCCAATCCTACTTAAAATTTTCCAAAAATAGAAGACACGGGAACACTCCCTAACTCATTCTGTGAGGCTAGCATTACTCTGATGCCAAAGCCAGAGAAATATAGCACAAGAAAAGAAAACTACAGACCAATATCCCTAATGAATATAGATGCAAAAACCCCCAAGAAAATACCAGCAAACCAAATCCAAAAGCATATTAAAAAAAATTATATACTGTGATCAAGTGGGATTCAGCCTAGGAATGCAAGGGTGGTTCAACATTAGAAAATCAATCAAGGTAATGTACAACATTAAAAGAATGAAGGAAAAAAGCCACATGATCTTCTCAATCTATGCAGAAGAGGCATTTAAAAAGATCCAATGCACTTTCGTTATACAAACACCGAATAAATTAGGAATAGAAGGAAAATCCCTCAACGTGATAATGGGCATTAATTAAAAAATAGGTATATGAGTCGGAATTGACTCAACGACACTGGGCTGGGTAGTTAACATAATACTCAATCTACAAAGACTGAGAGCTTTTCTCTTAAGATCAGGAAAAAGACAAGGATGCCCTGTCTCACTACTGATTTTCAGTATTGTGCTGGAAGTTCTAGCCAGAGAAGTTAGGCAAGAAAAGAAATAAAGGTATCCAAATTGGGAAGGAAGGAGTAAAGCTTTCCTTCTTCACAAATGACATGATCCTATATACTGAAGATTCCAAACAATCCACAAGAAAGCTACTAGAACTAAAAATAAAAAAAGGAATTCAACAATGTGGCAGGGTACAAGGTCAACACACAAAAATCAATAGGGTTTTTATACACTAGCAATGAGCAATCTGAAAAGGAAATTGAGAAAACAATTTTATTTACAATTCTATCTAAAAGAATAAGACTCCTAGAGGAAAAAAAAAATAACCAGGGAGATGAAAGACTTATACACAGAAAACTATAAAACATTGTTGAAAAAAATGTAAAAAGACCTGAATAAACGGAAGGATGTTCCATGCTACTGGATTAAAAGACAATATTATTAAAAGATCAATACCACCCAGAGCAATTTATAGAATCAATGCAATTCCTATCAAAATTTCAACAGTCTTCTTAGCAGAAATGGAAAAGCTGATTCTCAAATTTATATGGAATTACATGAGGACCTACCCAGATTAAGACACCTTGAAAAAGAAGAACAAAGTAGAACTCATACCTTCCAATTCCAAAACATACTGTAAAGCTACAAAAATCAAAACAGTGTGGAGAAGAGTAGAAGATGGTGGACTAGTCAGACTCACCAAGCCTTTCCTCAGCACCAAAGACCCCAAAAAGATCAAATAGAACAAATACAGAAGTCGATGCTGGAACCCTGAACTTTAAAGGACAGGATAAAGTATTAGGTTAGAAGTTGCTGAAAAGAAAAAAACTGACCTAAAACAATGAAAGGGTAGAGACTGCAAGTGGAGATCCCCTGCCAATTGGCATGGCACAGTGTGGTCATCTTGAGATAAAGCCAATAACCCCACATGAGAAGACCAGAAAGGCATCTTCACAGAGCCCCCAATGGAAGACAGAGGAACTGTGTAGACATACCCAGAGCGAAGTAAGTTCCTATTTTCTGGCTGCAGCACAATAAAGTGCTCAGACACTCTCACTCTGTAAACAGAGGAACACACTCCCCAAGCCCCAACCTTCTGGTGAGTAGTGGCACAAAAACAGCCTCATTCCCAGCAGCCGTGACTGCCCGAACTGCAGTGCAAACTGCCCCTATTTTCCTGCCATCTACACCTGTCCACCACCTACTCCTCCTCCTCTCTTTTCCCACCGGCCCCACCCCCACAGCACCTCAGATGAGCAACCCAGCCCCACACCTTTCCCTCCCAGCCAGCTCTGTCCCACTGTTCTGCAGCTTAGTTACCCAGCCCTGCACCTGTTCCACCCCACCAGCTCATCCAACTGTGCTGCAGCTGAGCAATTTTGCCCTGCTATTCTGCACTGTGGTTGAGTGAACCAGCACCACCCCTCCCTCCCTGCTGTCCTCACCCAGCTGCACCACAGCTGAACGACATGACCCTGTACCCCTCTGTCCCCACTGGCCCCACCCTACTGTGCAGGAGCTGAGGGACCCAGCCCCACACCCTTTCCTCCCCACAGGAACCACCTCGCAGTGCTGCAACTAGCAACCGAGTCCCACGCCCCTTCCTCCCTGCGGGCCCCATCCAGCTGCACTGTAGCTGAGGGAGCTGGCCCCATGCTTCTCCATCCCCACTAGCTCCATCTTGCTGTGCCACAGCTAAGCAACCTGACCCTGCTCTCCTCCCTCCCTGCCAGTCCCATCCAGCTGTGCTGTAGCTAAGGGACCCGGCCCTGCGTTCCTCCCTCCTCACTGGTTCCACACCACTGTGCCACAGCCAAGCAACCTGGCCCCACATCCCTCCCTCTCCACCAGCTCTGTCCAGCTGTACCTCAGCTGAACATCCCAGCTCCTCATCCCTCCCTACCTACAGGCCCTGCCCCACTGCACCACAGTCGAGCCCTTTCCTTCCTGCCTCCTGCCAGTCCTGCCCCACTGTGCTGCAGAGACCTGATGCCTTACCCCCCCCTTTCCACCAGCTTTCTCCTCCATAGCCATCTTATCAGAGCACACAGTTACCAGAGAAACATGCTTTTCAACACCTCATCTTTCTACTCTGTAAACCATCTCCCCCCTGCCTGCCAGCCCCCAACACTCCACTGTGGCTAAAGTGCCCTTGACGCTTAGGCCCACAGCCACACCAAGCCTGTGCCACCCCTCCCCTCCCACTACTCAACCAGCTGCTGAGTGGTGGTAAGTGAGCCCACACTACCCCTGGTGTGACCCTCCAATCCTGCAGGGGGGTATGAATGCTCCCACACTGCTGGACCAGCATCAAGAGGCAGACAGCACCCCCCAGTCCAACCTCAGTCACCTCGCCAAACCAGTGTACAGTGAAGTGGGTTCACCCTGCCTGCTGCTGCTCTGCACACCCAGACAAGTGGTGAGAGCTACCATGCCCACAGATGAGTAAGCAGCAAAGCACATCCGGCCTGCCTGCCCTGACATATCAAAACAAAACAAAAAAAGGTCAAAACAAACAAGTACACATTCAATAAATAAAATAATACCTTAATGTCTAGGAGACAGAAGACAATAACAAAATATATTGAAAAATCAGGACAAGATAGATACAGTAAGTGACCAAAGTGAAGAATGAGATAACCTTCTGGTAGAAGAAAAGGCATTAGAGCTACCTGATATGAAATTCGAAAGTCTAATATTCAGGGTTCTCCAAGAAATTAGGAAAGAGATCAAGGAAAACACAGGCAAAACCAATGAAAACGTAGTCAAAATCAAGGAAAACACAGACGATGTAATACAAAAATTCAGGAAAATAATATAAGAACAAAATGTCAAAATAAATAAACTATCATACAAAAACAGCAACTGAAAATCAAAAGAATTACAAAATTTCAGAAATGGACAACTCAATAGGAGGTTTTAGGGGCAAATTTGAGTCAATGGAAGACAAAATCAGTGGAATTGAAGACAAATCCATTGACACAACTTTGTATGAGGAAAAATCAGAGAAAAGAATCAAGAAAAATGAAGAAAACCTAAAAGTTACGTGGAGTACAATCAAGAGAAAAATCTGCTCATGATCAGAGTTCCAGAACAGAGGGAGAAAATGAAAAACACAGAAAGAATTGTTGAAAATTTGCTGCAGAAAACTTGTCAAATATCATGAAAGGCAAATAGCTGATGATCCAAGAAGCTCAATGAACCCCATATAGGATAGACTTCAAAAGAAAATCACCGAGACATATCATAATAACACCTGCAAAAATCAAAGAAAAAGAAAGAATCCTGAGAGCAGCTCGATAAAAATGAAAAGTTACTTACAAAGGGGAAACAATAAGACTAAGCCCTGATTACTCAACAGAAAATATGAAGGCAAGATGGCAATGGGATGACATATATAAAACCTTGAAAGAAAAAAACTGCCAAGGAAGAATAATATATCCTGCAAAACCTTGTATCAAACACAATGGTGAAATTAGGACATTTCCAGATAAACAGAAATTAAGGGAATTTGTAAAAATCAAGCCAAACTTACAGGAAATATTAAAGAACCAACAACATCAAACAGCAGCATCAGCCAGATATCAACCCAGGTAAAGAACTCTCAATAATAAAACAAAGCTAAAGGATTTAAAACAGGAAACCAGAGACATCAATCTGTAAATGATAGCAACACCAAAACAATAAGACAGGAAATAAACGGTTCAGGTACAGAACTTTCAATTGCAGAGGAAGTCAATGCGATAACAAGTAATCAAACACTGGTTTAAACCTAAGAGGATAAAGGTAAACACAAAGAAAATTAAACAAATGTACTCATCAAAATAAAATAAAAAATAAGAAAAAGATTAAGACACAGTAAGCACACAATCTATGATAACAAAGGAAATGAAAAGAAAATCCACAAACAAAATTCAGAGCATAAACAAAAGGAACAAAGAAAATGTGAGCACCACTGAAAAAAAGCACAACAAAATGACGGCAATAAACTCATACCTATTGTCTTGGTTATCTAGTGCTGCTATAACAGAAATACCACAAATGGGTGGCTTTAACAAAGAGAAATTTATTTTGTCACAGTCTAGTAGGCTAGAAGTCCAAATTCAGGGCCTAAGCTCCAGGGGAAGGCTTTGTCTGTTGGCTCTGGAAGAAGGTCCTTGTCCTCAATCTTCTCATGATCGAGGAGCTTCTCAGGCTAAGGGATCCCAGGTCCAAAGGATGTGCTCTGCTCCTGGTGCTGCTTTCTTGGTAGTACTAGGTCCCCAACTCTCTGCTTGCTTCCCTTTCCTTTTATCTCTTGAGAGATAAAAGGTGGTGCAGGACACACTCCAGTAAAACTCCCTTTACCTTGGATCAGGGAGGCGACCTGAGTAAGGGTAGTGTTACAATCCCACCCTAATCCTCCCAACTTAAAATTAAAATCACAAAATGGAGGACAACCACACATGGCCTAACCAAGTTGATACACACATTTTTGGGGGGACATAATGCAATCCATGACACCTATCAATAACCACACTGAATGTAAATGGCTTAAATGCCCCCACAAAGAGACAAAGGCTGGCAGAATAGATTTAAGAAAAGGACTCATCAATATGTTATCTACAGGAGACACACTTTAGACACAAAGACACAAATATATTAAAAATCAAAGGATGGAAAAAATACATTGTCTTTGTTATCTAGACCTGCCATAACAGAAACACAAGTGGATGGCTTTAACAAAGAGAAATTTATTCTCTCACAGTCTAGCAGGTTACAAGTCCAAATTCAGGGTGTCAGCTCCAAGGGAAGGCTTTCTCATCCTATTGTCTCTGGAGGAAGATTCCTTGTCATCAGTCTTCCCATGGTCGAGGAGCTTCTCAGGTGCAGGGACCCCAAGTCCAAAGGACACACTCTCCTCCTGGTGCTACTTTCTTGGTGGTATGAGGTCCACAACTCTCTGCTTGCTTCCTTTCCTTTTATATCTTGAGAGATAAAAGGTGGTGCAGGCCACACCCCAGGGAAACTCCCTTTATCTTGGATCAGGAGGTGACTTGAGTAAGGGTGGGGTTACAATCTCACCCTAATCCTCTTCACATAAAATCACAAAATGGAGGACAACAACACATGGCTTAACCAAGCTGGTACACACATTTTTTGGGGGACATAATTCAATTCATGACATATATCAAGCAAACAGCTCCCAAAAAAAGAGCAGAGATGGCAGTAGTAACCTTATATAAAATAGTCTTTAAGGCAAAATCCAGGATAAAAGACAAGGAAGGACATCATATAATGATTAATAGGACAATCCACCAAGAAGACATAACCTTAATAAATACCTACACACACAACAGTAGGGCTCCCAAACACATAAATTCTAACTGCACTGAAAAGAGAAACAGACATTTCCAAATTAATAATAGCAGACTTTAACACACCACACTTGATAAAGGACTGAACATCTAGAAAGAATCTCAGCAAAGATACAGAAGATCTAATGGCCACAATCAAACAACTTGACCTCACAGATATATATATAAAACACTCCACCCAACAGCAGCAAAGTATACATTCTTTTACAATGCACTTGGAATATTCTCCAGAATAGACCACATTTTAGGCCACAAAGCATCCCTCAATAAAATGTGAAACATCAGAATAATACATTTTCTCTGATCACAATGCCATAAAAGTAGAAATCAATAACAGGAAGAGCAAGGGAAGAAAAAAAAAAACTCAAATACATGGAAACTGAATAACACCATGCTTAAAAACAATTGCATAATAGGGGGAATAAAAAAAATCCTAGAATCAAACAAGAAAGAAAACACATCACACCAAAACCTTTGGGACACAGCCAAGGCAATGCTCAGAGGTCAATTTATATCAATAAACACACACGTCAAAATAGAAAAAAATGGCCAAATCAAACTGTGAGCCCCACTACTTGAACAAAAGAAAAAGAGCAGCAAATGAAGCCAATAGTCAGCAGAAGGAAGAAAATAGTAAAGATCAGAACAGAAATAAAAGTAATAGAGAACAGAAAAACAATAGAAAGAATCAACAAGATCAAAAGTTTGTTCTTTGAAAAGATCAACAAAGTTGACAAGACATTGGCCAAAGATTCAAGAAATTTTCTGGATGAAGAGAACTTCCTGGAATTACCAGATGTAGAATACAAAACATTAATATACAGAACCCTTCAAGAAATCAGGAAGATCAGGCAAAATGCAGAACAAGACAATCAGCACACAGACAAAGCATTACAGGAACTTAAGATTAGACAATAGCATAATGACAAATTTAATAGGCTGCAAGAATCCATAGAGAGACAGCAAACAGAAATTCAGAAGATGAACAATAAAATTTTTGTTTTGGTAGCTTACTGAAGCCATTGTGGTATGCTATTCTCCAGAATAGACTATATATTAGGCTGTAAAGCAAGCCTTAACAGAATCCAAAGTATTGAAGTATTACAAAGCATCATTTCTGGCCATAAAGCCACAAAAGTAGAAATCAATAACAGAAAAAGCAAACATATGGAAACTGAACAACACCTTGCTGAAAAATTATAGGGTTATAGAAGAAATTAAGGACAGAATAAAGAAATTCACAGAACCAAATGAGAACGAAAACACATCCTACCAGAACCTTTGGGACACAGCAAAAGCAGTGCTCAGAGATCAATTTATAGCAATAAATGCACACATTCAAAAAGAAGAAAAGGCCAAAATCAAAGAATAAATCCTACAACTCAAACAAATAGAAAGAGAGCAGCAAAAGAAACCCTAGGGCACCAGAAGAAAGCAAATAATAAAAACTAGAACCGAATTAAATGAAATAGAGAATAAAAAAACAATCGAAAGAGTTAACAAGACCAAAAACTGGTTCCTTGAAAAGATCAATAAATCGATAAACCACTGGCTAAACTGACAAAAGAAAAACAGGAAAGGAAGCAAATAATCCAAATAAGAAATGAGATGAGATATATCACAACAGACCCAACTGAAATTAAAAGAATCATAACAGAATTGTCTTAGTCATCTAGTGCTGCTATAACAGAAATACCACAAGTGGATGGCTTTAACAAAGAGAAATTTATTTCTTCACAGAAAAGTAGGCTAAAAGTCCATATTCAGGGTGTAACCTCCAGGGTAAGACATTCTCTCTCTGTCGGCCTTCTCATCAATGTTCCCCTGCACTAGGGGCTTCTTCATGCAGGGACCTAGAGTCCAAAGGACTCGCTCTGCTCCGGGTGCTTCTTTCTTGGTAGTATGAGGTCCCCCTGTCTCTCTGCTTGCTTCTCTTTTCGTAGCCCAAGAGATTGCCTCAAGACTAAATCCAATCCTGTAGGTTCAGTCCTGCCTCAGTAACACAACTGCCACCCATTCTCACTCATTAACATCACAGAGGCAGGATTTACAACATATAGGAACATCACACAATACTGGGAAGCATGGCCCAGCCCAATTGATAGACACATTTGGGGGGGGGGGACATAATTCAATCCATGACAAGAATACTATGAAAAATTGTACTCTAGCAAATTTGAAAACCTAGAGGAAATGGATGAATTTCTAGAAACACACTACCTACGTAAAAGAACACAAATAGAGGTAGAACAACTGAATGAACCTATAACAAAAGAAGAGATTGAAAAGGTAGTTAAAAAAAACTCCCAACAACAACAACAAAAAGCCCTGATGGCTTCAGTGGAGAATTCAACCAAACTTTCAGAGGAGAGTTAATATCACTACTACTAAAGGTATTTCAGAGCACAGAAAAAGAAGGAATACTCCAAAACTCATTCTATGAAGACAGCATAACCTTGATACCAAAACCACCAAAAGACACCCCCAAAAGAAAATTACAGACCGATATGCCTCATGAACTTACATGCAAAAATTCAAGACAAAATTCTAGCCAATAGAATTCAACAACATATCAAAAAAATAATTCACCCTGACCAAATGGGATTCCTACCAGGTATGCAGGGATGGTTCAACATTAGAAAAACAATCAATGTAATCCATCACATAAATAAAAGACAAGAACCACAAGATATTATCAATTGATGCAGAAAAGGCATTTGACAAAGTTCAACACTCATTCCTGATAAAAACTCTCAGCAAAATAGGAAAAGAAGGGGAATTCCTTAATATACTAAAGGGCATTTACTTGGCCAACAGCCAACATCATCCTTAATGGAGAGAGTCTGGAAGCATTCCCCTTGGAAGTGCAACCAGAGAAGGATGCACTTCATCACCACTCTTATTCAACACACTGCGCTGGAGGTCTTAGAGCAATTAGGCTAGAAAGAGAAATAAAGGCCATCCAAATTGGGAAGGAAGAAGTAAAAGTAACTCTATTTGCAGATGTTGTTGTTGTTAGGTGCTGTCGAGGCGGTTCCGACTCATAGCGACCCTATGCACAACAGAATGAAACATTGCTCGGTCCTGCCCCATCCTTACAATCGTTGTTATGCTTGAGCTCATTGTTGCAGCCACTGTGTCAATTCTCCTCGTTGAGGGTCTTCCTCTTTTCCACTCACCCTGTACTGTGCCAAGCATGATGTCCTTCTCCAAGGACTGATCCCTCCTGACAACATGTCCAAAGTATGTAAGACGCAGTATCGCCATCCTTCCTTCTAAGGAGCATTCTGGTTGTACTTCTAAGACAGATCTGTTCGTTCTTTGGCAATCCATGGTATATTCAATATTCTTCGCCAACGCCACTATTCAAAGGCGTCAACTCTTCTTCGGTCTTCCTTATTCATTGTCCAGCTTTCACATGCATATGATGCGATTGAAAATACCATGGCTTGGGTCACGTGTACCTTAGTCTTCAGGGTGACATCATTGCTCTTCAACACTTTGAAGAGGTCCTTTGCAGCAGATTTGCCCAATGCAATGTGTCTTTTGATTTCTTGACTGCTGCTTCCATGGCTGTTGATTGTGGAGCCAAGTAAAATGAAATTCTTCACAACTTCAATTTTTCTCCATTTATCATGATGTTGCTCCTTGGTCCAGTTGTGAGGATTTTTGTTTTCTTTATGTTGAGGTGTAATCCATACTGAAGACTGTGGTCTTTGATCTTCATTAGTAAGTGCTTCAAGTCCTCTTCACTTGCAGCAAGCAAGGTCGTGTCATCTGCATAACACAGGTTGTTAATGAGTCTTCCTCCAATCTTGATGCCCCATTCTTCATATGGTCCAGCTTCTCGTATTATTTGTTCAGCATACAGATGAAATAGGTATGGTGAAAGAATACAACCCTGATGCACAACTTTTCTGACTTTAAACCGATCAGTATCCCCTTGTTCTGTCCAAACAACTGCCTCTTGATCTATGTAAAGGTTCCTCATGAGCACAATTAAGTGTTCTGGAATTCCCATTCTTTGCAACGTTATCCATAGTTTGTTATGATCCACACAGTCAAATGCCTTTGCATAGTCAATAAAGCACAGGTAAACATCCTTCTGGTATTCTCTGCTTTGAGCCAGGATCCATCTGACATCAGCAATGATATCCCTGGTACCACATCCTCTTCTGAAACTGGCCTGAATTTCTGGCAGTTTCCTGTCGATATACTGCTGCAGCAGTTTTTGAATGATCTTCAGCAGAATTTTGCTTGCATGTGATATTTATGATATTGTTCTATAATTTCCACATTCAGTTGGATCACCTTTCTTGGGAATAGGCATAAATATGGATCTCTTCCAATCAGTTGGCCAGGAAGCTGTCTTCCATATTTCTTGGCATAGACGAGTGAGCCCCTCCAGCGCTGCATCTGTTTGTTGAAACATCTCAGTTGATATTCCATCAATTCCCTGGAGCCTTGTTTTTCGCCAATGCCTTCAGAGCAGCTTGGACTTCTTTCTTCAGTACCATCGGTTCCTGATCATATGCCACCTCTTTAAATGGTTGAATATCCACTAATTCTTTTTGGTATAATGACTCTGTGTATTCCTTCCATCTTCTTTTGATGCTTCCTGCATCATTTAATATTTCCCCATAGAATCCTTCACTATTGCAACTCAAGGCTTGAATTTTTTCTTCAGTTCTTTCAGCTTGAGAAACGCCGAGTGTGTACTTCCCTTTTGGTTTTCCAATTCCAGCTCTTTGCACATGTCATTGTGTACTTTATTTTGTCTTCTCGAGAGGCCCTTTGAAATCTTCTGTTCAGTTATTTTACTTCATCAATTCTTCCTTTTGTTTTAGCTGCTCGATGCTCAAGAACAAGTTTCAGAGTCTCCTCTGACATCCATCTTGGTCTTTTCTTTCTTTCTTGTCTTTTCAGTGACCTCTTGCTTTCTTCATGGATGATGTCCTTGATGTCATTCCACAACTCGTCTGGTCTTCGGTCACTAGTGATCAATGCGTCAAATCTAGAGATGGTCTCTAAATTCAGGTGGGATATATTGAAGGTCATATTCTGGCTCTTGTGGCCTTGCTCTGATTTTCTTCAGTTTCAGCTTGAACTTGCATATGAGCAATTGAGGGTCTGTTCCACAGTCGGCCCCTGGCCTTGTTCTGGCTGATGATGTTGAGCTTTTCCATTGTCTCTTTCCACAGATGTAGTCAATTTGATTTCTGTGTGTTCCATCTGATGAAGTCCATGTGTATAGTCGCCGTTTATGTTGGAGAAAGAAGGTATTTGCAATGAAGAAGTCGTTGGTCTTGCAAAATTCTGTCATTCGATCTCCAGCATTCTTTCTATCACCAAGGCCATATTTTCCAACTACTGATCCTTCTTCTTTGTTTCCAACTTTCGCATTCCAATCACCAGTAATTATCAATGCATTTTGATTGCATGTTTGATCAATTTCAGACTGCAAAAGCTGATAAAAATCTTCTTTTTCTTCATTTTTGGCCATAGTGGTTGGTGCGCAAATTTGAATAATAGTCGTGTTAACTGGTCTTCCTTGTAGGTGTATGGATATTATCCTATCACTGACAGCATTGTACTTCAGGGTAGATTTTGAAACATTCTTTTTGACGATGAATTCAACACCATGTCTTTTCAAGTTGACATTCCCCCACGTGTCTGTCAGTTCGTCATACTGTGGAGGCTTGTGTGCTGCTGTGATGCTGGAAGCTATGCCACCGGTATTCAGATACCAGCAGGGTCACCCATGGAGGACAGGTTTCAACTGAGCTTCCAGACTAAGACAGACTAGGAAGAAGGACCTGGCAGTCTACTTCTGAAAAGCATTAGCCAGTGAAAACCTTATGAATAGCAGCAGAACATTGATGATATAGTGCTGGAAGATGAGCCCCCCAGGTTGGAAGGCACTCAAAAGATGACTGGGGGAGAGCTGCCTCTTCAGAATAGAGTCGACCTTAATGATGTGGATGGAGTAATGCTTTCGGGACCTTTATTTGCTGATGTGGCACGACTCAAAATGAGAAGAAGCAGCTGTAAACATCCATTAATAATCGGAACCTGAAATGTGCGAAGTATGAATCTAAGAAAATTGGAAATCATCAAAAATGAAATGGAACACATAAACATCAATATCCTAGGCATTAGTGAGCTGAAATGGACTGGTATTGGCCATTTTGAATCAGACCATCACATAGTTTACTTTTTAAAATAAATAATAAAACACATTTGTGGATAATATGACCTTATACACAGAAAACCCCAAAGAATCAACAAGAAAGCTACTGTAAATAGAAGATTTCAGCACACTAACAGGATATAAGATAAACATACAAAAATCAGTTAGATTCCTCTATACCTACAAAGAGAACATTGAAGAGGAAATCACCAAATCAATACCATTTACAGTAGCCCCCAAGAAGATAAAATACTTGGGAATAAATCTAACCAGAGATGTAAAAGACCTATATAAAGAAAACTGCAAGACACTTCTGCAAGAGACCTACATAAGTAGAAAAACAAACCTTGCTCATGGACAGGAAGGCTCAACATCATGAAAATGTCCATTCTACCCAAAGCGATCTATAGATAAAATGCAATCTGGGTCCAAATTCCAAAGGCATTTTTTAATGAGATGGAGAAACAAATCACCGACTTAGTATGCAAAAGAAAGAGGCAATGGATAAATAAAGCATTATTGTGAAAGAACAAAGGAGATGCCTCACACTACCTGATTTTAAAACTTATTATACCGCCACAGTTGTCAAAACAGCCTGGTATTGGTACATCAACAGATACATAGACCAATAGAATAGAATTGAGAATCCAGACTTAAAATCATCCACCTATGAGCAGCTGATATTTGACAAAGGCCAAAGTCCATTAAATGGGGAAAAGACAGTCTCTTTAACAGATGGTGCTCGCATAACTGGATATTCATCTGCAAAAAAATAAAACAAGAGCCATACCTCACACCATGCACAAAAACTAACTCAAAATGGATCAAAGACCTAAATATAAAATCTAAAATGATAAAGATCATGGAAGAAAAAATTGGGATAACACTAGGAGCCCTAATAAACCAATACAAGGCATAAATGGTATATAAAACATTACTAACAGTGCACAAACACTAGAAGAAAAACTAGATAACTGGGAACGCCTAAAAATCAAACTCTTATGCTCATCCAAAGACTTCACCAGAAGAGTAAAAAGACAACCTATGGACTGGGAAAAAAATTTTTTTTGGCTATGACAAATCCGTTCAGCATCTAATCTGTAAAATCTACAAGATACTGCAAAACCTCAACAACAAAAAGACAAATAATACAATTAAAAAATGGGCAAACAATGTCACCAAAGAAGACATTCAGGTAGCTAACAGATACATGAGGAAATGCTCAGGATCATTAACCATTAAAACCAAAAACCCAGTGCCGTTGAGTCGATTACGACTCATAGTGACCCTATAGGACAGAGTAGAACTGCCGCATAGAGTTTCCAAGGAGCACCTGGCAGATCTGAACTGCCGACCCTTTGGTTAGCAGCTGTAGCACTTAACCACTACGCCACCAGGGTTTCCATTAACCTTTAGAGAAATGCAAATCAAAACTACAATTAGATACCATCTCACTCCATCAAGGCTGGCATTAATCCAAAAAAACACAAAATAATAGATGTTGGAGAGGTTGTGGAGAGGCTGGAACACTTATACACTGCTGGTGGGAATGTAAAATGGTACAACCACTTTGATAATCGATTTGGCGCTTCCTTAAAAAGCTAGAAATAGAACTACCGTACACTCAGCAATCCCGCACCTTGGAATATATCCTAGAGAAATAAGAGCCTTCACAAGAATAGACACATGCACATCCATGTTCATTGCAGCACTGTTTACAATAGCAAAAAGATGGAAGCAATCTAGGTGCCCATCAATGGATGAATGGATAAGCAAATTATGGTATAGTCACACAATGGAATATTACACAATCACAAAGAACAACGATGACCTCATGAAACATCTCATAAAGTGGAGGAATCTGGAAGGCATTATGCTGAGAGAAATTAGTCTCAATAGGACAAATATTGTATGAGACCACTATGATAAGAACTCAAGAAAAGGTTTAAACACAGAAGAAAACATTCTTTGATGGTTATGAGGGTGGGGAGGGAGGGAGAGTGGTGTTCACTAATTAGATAGTAGACAAGAATTATTTTAGGTAAAGGGAAGGACAACAGACATTCCCAGGGATGTCAGCACAACTATACTAATCCAAAAGCTAAGAAGTTTCCTGAATACAACCAAACACTTGGGAGACAGAGTAGCAGGGATGGGAGTCTGGGAATCATGGTTTCAGGCCACATCTAGGTCAATTGGCATAACAAACTGTATTAAGAAAACGTTCTGAATCTCATTTTGGTGAGTGGTTTCTGGGATCTTAAAAGCTAACAAGCAGCCATCTAAGATGCATCAATTGGTCTCAACCTACCTGGAGCAAAGGAGAATGAAGAACACCAAATACACAAGTAAAATATGAGCCCAAGAGAAAGGGCCACATAAACCAGAGACTCTGTCACCCTGAGACAAGAAGGACTAGATGGTGCCCTGGCTACCATCAATGACTGCCCTGACAAGGAACACAACAGAGAATCCCTGATGGAGCAGGAGAACAGTGGGATGCAGACCTCAAATTCTAGTAAAAAGACCAGACTTAATACTTTGACTGAGACTGGAGGGACACCAGAGGTCATGGCCCCTGGACTCTCTGTTAGCCCCAAACTAAAACCATTCCTGAAGCCAACTCTTCAGACAAAGATTAAACTGGGCTATACGACATAAAATGATTCTGCAGAGGGGTGTGCTTCTTAGCTCAAGTAGATACACGAGACTATGTGGGCAGCTCCTGTCTGGAGATGAGATGAGAAGCCAGAGGGGACAGGGGCTGGTTGAATGGACACAGGAAATACAGAGAGGAGAGAAGGAATGTGCTGTCACATTGTAGGGAGAGCAACTAGGGTCACAACAATGTGTGTATAAGTTTTTGCATGACAAACTGACTTGAATTGTAAACTTTCACTTAAAGTACAATAAAAAAAAATTAAAATAAAACATCTTATGTCCATACAGTAGAATAGTATTCAGCCATAAAGAAAAATGAAGTTCTGATACTTGGAATAACATGGATAAATCTTGAAAACATTACACTTATTGAAATGTCAGGAACAATAAAACAAACATTGTCTGACCCCACTTAAATGAAATATTTAGAATAGGAAAATGCTTAGAAACCAGTTTATTAGTGGCTATCAAAAAAAAAATTTTTTTTTTTATCAGTGGTAGGTGGGAGGGGAATAGGAGGAGTTATTGCTTAAAGGGCACAGGGTTTCTGTTATGGGTAGTGAAAAAAATAGGAAAGAGATAGCACTGATGGTTGTACAACATGGTGAATGAAAGTAATAAAACTGAATTTTACATGTGGAAAAGGTTGAAATGGCAAGTTTTTCATTTCAGCAGAAATTCTTTCATATCAAATATCCAATCAGTGTTCAGATTTTCACAGTTGTACTTTTTTATTATTTTTTTCATTTTGGAAAATATGTAGGTAACAAATCATTTTCCATTTCTACAATCTTCCCAGGTATATTTCAGTGACATTAATTATGTTCATCATGTTGTTTAACCATCACCATTAACCGTGCTCTAAATTCTCCATCACCCTTAACAGTGTCCATAAGCATCGTGTCAGTCTTCCTCCCTCTCTTCCACGCAACCGTGGTAACCAATGATAAACTTTGATCTCTATACACTTGCCTATTCTAGATATTTCATATAAGTGGAATCATACAATATTTGTCTTTTGTGGCTGACTTATTTTACTCAGTATAATGTTTTCAAGTTTCATGTCATAGCATGTATCAGGACTTCATTTCTCTTTGTGGCTGAGTAACATTCCATTGTCTATATACACCACATTCTGTTTATGCATTCAACTGTTGATGGACTTTTAGGCCATTTCCACATTTTGGCTATTGTGAATAGTGCCAAAGTCAACACACAAAAATCAGTTGAATTTTTGCACATCAGCAATAAGTAATCCTAAAAGAAAATATAATAAAACAATTCAATTTACAATACCATCTAAAGAATAAAATACCTAGGAAAATATTTAACCAAAGAAGTTGTTATGGATTGAATTGTGCCCCGCAAAAATGTGTGTCAATTTATCAAGTCCCTGACTCCCAGTATTGTGTGATTGTCCACCATTTTGTTATCTGATGTGATTATCCTATTTATTGTAAATCCTACCTCTATGATGTTAATGAGGCAGGATTACATGAAGTTATGTTTATGAGGCAGGACTCTATCTACAAGATTAGGATGTTTTAAATCACTCTCCTTTGAGATAGAAAAAAAAGAAGTGAGCAGAGAGACTTGGGGACCTCATAGCACCAAGAAAGTAGTACCAGGAACAAAATGTGTCCTTTGGACCCGCCAGGGAAGCTCCTCAACCAGGGAAGATTGATGACAAGGACTTTTCTCCAGAGCTAACAGAGAGAGAAAGCCTTCTGCTGGAGCTGATGCCCTGAATTTGGACTTTTAGCCTCCTAAACTGTGAGAGAATAAAATTCTGTTTGATAAAGCCGTCCACTTGTGGTATCTCTGTTATAGCAACACTAGATAACTAAGACAGAAGTGAAGCACTTATACAATGAAAACTATAAAACATTACTGAAAGAAATTAAAGATGACCTAAATAAATGGAAGAATATTCCATGCTCATGGATTAGAATACTTAATATTGTTAAGATTTCAATACTACGTAATCTATAGATGCAATGTTGTTGTTAGGTGCCATCTAATTTTTTCCAACTCATAGCAATCCCATGCACAATGGAATGAAACATTGTGCTATCCTGTGCAAGTCTCACCATCCTTGCTTCTAAAAAACATTTTGATTGTACTTCTTCCAAGACAGATTTATTTGTTTTTTTTGGCAGTCCATGATATATTCAACATTCTTCAAAAACAACACCATAATCCAAAGGCATCAATTCCTCTTATGTTTTCCTTACTCATTGTTCAGCTTTCATGCATACCAGGCAATTGAAAACAGAGTGGTTGATTCAGTTGCACCTTAAAGTGACATCTTTGCTTTTCAACACTTTAAAGAAGTCTTTTCTGGCAGATTTACCCAATGAAATGCGTCATTTTGTTTCTTGATTGCTGTTTTTTTCATGGGTGTTGATTGTGAATCTAATTAAAATGAAATCCTTGACAACTTCAATCTTTCCTCCATTTATCAGGATGTTGCTTATTGGTCCAGTTGTGAGAATTTTTGTTTTCTTTATGTTGTTGTTAGGTGCGATCGAGTCAGTTCCCACTCATAGCCACCCTATGCACAACAGAATGAAACAATGCCTGGTCCTACACCATTCTCACAATTGTTGTCATGGTTGAACCCATTGTTGAAACCACTGTGTCAATCCATCTATTTGAGGATCTTCCTCTTTTTCACTGACCTTCTACTTTACCAAACATGATGTCATTCTCCAGGCAAAGATCCCTCATGATAACCTGTGCAAAGTATATGAGACGTAGTCTCACCATCCTTGCTTCTAAGGAGCACTCTGGTTGTACTTCTTTCAAGACAGATATGTTTGTTCTTTTGACAGTCCATGCTATATTCTATATTCTTTGCCAACACCACAATTCAAAGGCATCAATTCTTTGGTCTTCCTTATTCATTGTTCAGCTTTCACATGCACATGAGGCTATTGAAAACACCAAGGTGCACCTTAATCCTTAAAGTGACATCTTTACTTTTTAACACTTTAAACAGGTCTTTTCCAGCAGATTTACCCAATGCAATGTGTCTTTTGATTTCTTGACTGCTGCTTCCATGGGTGTTGATTATGGATCCAAGAAGGTTGAAACCCTTCACAACTTCAATCTTTTCTCCATTTATCATGATGTTGCCTATTGGTCCAGTCGTGAGAATTTTTGTTTTCTTTATGTTGAGGCATAATCCATACTGAAGGCTGTGATCTCTGATCTTCAGTAAGTGATTCAAGTCCTCTTCAGATTCAGCAAGCAATGCTGTGTCACCTCCATATCACAGGTTGTTAATGAGTCTTCCTTCAATCCTAATGTATAGTCCATATATAGTCACATAGTCCAGTTTCACGAATTATTTCCTCAGCACACAGGTTGAATAAGCATGGTGAAAAGATGCAATCCTGACACACACTTTTGCTGGTTTAAACCACTCGGTATCGTCTTGTTCTATTTGAACAACCACCTCCGTCTACGTACAGGCTTCTCATGAGCACAACTAAATGTTATGGAATTCCCATTCTTCACAATATTACCCATAATTTGTAATGATCCATACAGTCAAATGCCTTTGCATAGTCAATAAAGCAGAGGTAAACATCTTTTTGGTATTCTCTGCTTTCAGCCAAGATCCATTTGTCATCAGCAATGGTATCCCTTGTTCCCACGTCCTCTTCTGAATCCGACTTGGATTTCTGGTAGTTCCCTGTCAATGCACTGA
Organism: Elephas maximus indicus; assembly: GCF_024166365.1. Classification (NCBI taxonomy): domain Eukaryota; kingdom Metazoa; phylum Chordata; class Mammalia; order Proboscidea; family Elephantidae; genus Elephas; species Elephas maximus. The sequence goes on from NC_064846.1 coordinate 89,301,543, forward strand.
TGAAACTGCTTTTGAATGATCTTCAGCAACATTTTATTTGTATGTGATATTAAGGATATTGTTTGATAATTTTCACATTCTGTTCGATTGCCTTTCTTTGGAATGGGTACAAATATGAATCTCTTCCAGTTGGTTGGCCAGATAGCTGTCTTCCAAACTTCTTCACATAGATGAGTGAGTGCTTCCAGCACTGCCTCCATTTGTTGAAACATCTCAATTGGTATTCCATCAATTCCTTAATCTTGTTTTTCACCAATGTCTTCAGTGCAGCTTGGACCTCTTCCTTCAGTACCATCAGTTCTTGATCATATACTACCTCCTGAAATAGTTGAACATAGACCAATTCTTTTTGGTACAGTCACTCTGTATATTCTTTCCATCTTCTTTTGATGCTTCCTGTGTTGTTCAATATTTTCCCTGTAGAATCCTTCAATATTGAACTCAAGACTTGAATCTTTTCTTCAGCTCTTTCGGCTTGAGAAATGTCGAGCATGTTCTTCCCTTTTAGTTTCCTATCTCCAGGTCTTTGTACATGTCATTATAATACTTTACTTTTCTTCTTGAGCCACCCTTTGAAATCTTCTGTTCAGCTCTTTTACTTCATCATTTTTTCCTTTCACTTTAGCTACTCTAAGTTCAAGAGCAAGTTTCAGAGCCTTTTCTGACATCCATTTTGGTCTTTTCTTTCTTTCCTGTCTTTTTAATGAGCTCTTTTCTTGCTTTTTTTTTCTTGCTTGCTTCATTTATGATGTCCTTGATGTTATTTCACAGCTCGTCTGGTCCTCAGTCATTAGTGTTCAAGGCATCAAATCTGTTCTTGGGACGGTCTCTAAATTGAGGTGGAATATATTCAAGGTTTTAATCTGGCTGTCTTGGACTTGTTCTAATTTTCTTCAGCTTCAACTTGAACTGCATATGGGCCTGTTCCACAGTTGGCCCCTGGCCTTGTTTTGACTGATGATATTGAGCTTTTCCATTGTCTTTTTCCACTGATGTAGTTGATTTGATTCTTGTGTATCCCCTCTAGTGAGGTTCACATGTATAGTCTCCATTTATGTTGGTGAAAAAGGTGTTTGCAATGAAGAAGTGGTTGGTATTGCAAAATTCTATCATCCAGTCTCTGGCATCATTTCTATCACCAAGGCCATATTTTCCAACTAGTGATCCTTCTTCTTTGTTTCCAACTTTCACATTCCAATTGCCAGTAATTATCAATGCATCTTGATTGAACGTTTTACTGATTTCAGACTGCAGAAGTTGGTAAAATCTTCAATTTCTTCATCTTTGGCATTAGTGGTTGTGGGTAAATTTGAATAATAGTCGTATTAAGTGGTCTTCCTTGAAGACGCATGGATATTATCCTATCACTGACAGCATTAAGCTTCAGGATAGATCTTGAAATGTTCTTTCGACTATGAACTTGATGCCATCCCTGTTCAGTATGGAATAGTAGGTCATATGATTATCCAATTCAAAATGGCCTATACCAGTCCATTCCAGTTCACTAATGCCTAGGCTATTGATGTTTATGTATTCCATTTCATTTTGACAACTTCCAGTTTTCCTAGATTCATACTTTGTACATTCCACATTCCGTTATTAATGGATGTTTGCAGCTCTTTCTTCTCATTTTGAGTGGTGCCACATCAGCAAATGACAGCCCCAGAAGCTTGATTCCACCCACATCATTAAGGTCGACTCTACTTTGAGGAGGCAGCTCCTCCCCAGTCATATTTTGAGTGCCTTCCAACCTGACAGGCTCATCTTTGGCACTATATCAGACAATGTTCCACTGCTATTCATAATGTTGTCTGGCCTATTTTTTCAGAAGTAGTCTTCCAGGTCATTCTCCTTAGTCTGTGTTAGTCTGGAAGCTCCACTGGAATGTGTCCACCAAGCTGACCCTACTGGTATTTGAAATACCTATGGTAAAGCTTCCAGTATCACAGCAACATGCAAGCTACCACAGTAGAGCAAACCAACAGACACAGGGTGGTTAGGTGCAATACCCATCAAAATCCTAACCACCTTCTTTCCAAAAATGGAAAAGCCAACCCTGAAATTTACATGGAACTGCAAGGGACCTGGAGTAGCCAAAGTAAGCCTGAAAAAGAAAAAAAAAATAGGAAGTCTAAAACTTCCCAATTCCAAAACATATTATAAAACTACAGGAATCAAAAGAGCCTGGTACTGGAATAATGATAGATATGTGTTGTTATTGTAGCTAAGTGCCTTCAAGTAGGTGCCGACTCATAGTGACCCTATGTACAACAGAACATGACACTGCTCATTCCTGTGCCATCCTCACAATTGTTGCTATGTCTGAGATCATCGTTGCAGCCACTGTGTCAACCCACCTCCTTTTGGGTCTTCCTCTTTTGTTGATCCTCTACCTTACCAAGCATGATGTCCTTCTCCAGGGAGTGGTCCTACCTGATAAAATGTCCAACATACATGAGACGAAGTCTCTCCATCCTCTCTTCTAAGGAGCATTCTGGCTGTAGTTCTTCCAAGACAGATTTTTTTCATTCTTCTGGCAGTCCATGTTATATTCAATTTTCTTGGCCAATGCTACAATTCAAAAGTATCAATTCTTATTTTGTCTTCCTTATTAAGTGTTCAGCTTTTGCATGCATACAAGGGGACTGAAAATACCATGGCTTGGGTCAGGTGCACCTTAGTCTTCAAAGTGACATCCTTGCTTATAGACACATAGCTCAATGGAGTAGAATTGAGAGTTCAGAAATAAAATCATACATCTATGCCCAACTGATTTTCAACAAGGGGGCTAATTCCACCCAAAGGGGAAAGAACAGTCTCTTCAATAAGTGGCATTAGGACAAATGGATTTCCATAAGCAAAAGAACCTGTACCCGCAGAGCACACCATATAAGAAAACTAACTCAAAATGGATCAAAGACCTTAATGTAAAATCTAAAACCATAAAAATCTTAGAAGGAAATATAGAAGTAATCCTTTGGGACCTAAATTATGACAGTGAATTCTTAGGTGTGACGCCAAAAGCACAAGCAATAAAAGACAAAATATATAAATGGAACTTCATTCAAAATCAAAAGCCTTTGTTCATCAAAGGGCATTATAAAGAAAATAATTGCAACCTACAAATTGAGAAAAAAAATTGGAAGCCATATATCTGACAAGGCTCTAATTTCCACAATATATAAAGAATTCTTACAACTTAACAACAAAAAGACAAACAACCCAATCAAAAAAGACTGGAGTAAATATTTCACCAAATAAGAAATTCAAATGGTCAGCAAGTGTTTAGTTACATGTATTTTACCAAAATGAATAAATAAATGGCACCTTGTATATAAGTGCCTATGTGTCATGTGATTTCAGGAATAGTGGAAAGACCCCACACAAATTCTTCTTTTTCCTCTTGTCCCTCACCCTTTCTTACTAGGTTAAAGTCTGAGAAATGACTTTATGAGGGTAATGATCCCCACATTTTGAATTTCATGGAGCAGTAAAATTTCTGGAAAAAAAGTGGGAGATGGAGTGAGGCTTGTAACAACAATAAGGACAATAAAAAGCAACTTTTATTATTACCATCAGTTCATAAAAGAAAAGACATAGTAAAACCAAAAACGTAGAGAGTATATTATCTCAGAATTTAAAAGCAAGTGTCACAGAGAAGTGGAGTCTCCAAAAAATGAAAACCACACAACCCAGAGGCAAATTTCTCCTTATTCCCAATTTTGTAAAGTGGCAGAAAAACTCCTGCAGGTGATCACAAGACATTCAATAAGAGTAAGATGCAGAATGAATCCAGCAAGCTGTAACATAAGTGGCTTCTAATAAAGATATACTATCAAAAACCATAAGATGAAATTATAAATGTTTATGAATTCAAGCGGTCTTAGTTCAGTTCTTTACATCAGATATAGAAAGATATCCAAGATGTGATAAAAAAAAAAAAAGGCCCAGACTGTGTGAAATGTGATCGCATTTGATAAACACACAGACACATACACACTCACACATGTATGTACGCAGAGACTGTATCTGGTAGAATTCACAAGAAATTTAATAACAGGGCTGGAGCGGAGAGAGACTTTTGCTTTTTATCTGTTGTTGTTAGGAGCCCTCAAGTTGGTTCAGACTCATAGCAACCCCATGTGCAACAGAACAAAACACTGCCTGTTCCTGCGCCATCCTCACAAAGGTTGCTGTGTTTGAACTCATTGCCACTGTGTCAATTTATCTCATTGAGGGTTTTCCTCTTTTTCTCTGTCGCTCTACTTTACCAAGCATGATGTTCTTCTCCAGGGAGTGATCCCTCCTGACAATATGTCCAAAGTATGTGAGATGTAGTCTTGCCATCCTTGCTTCTAAGGAGCACTCTGGATGGACTTCTTCCAAGACAGATTTGTTCGTTCTTTTGGCAGTCCATGCTATATTCAATATTCTTTCTAACACCACAATTCAAAGGTGTCAATACTTCTTGGTCTTCTTTATTCATTGTCCAGCTTTCACATGCATAGGGGGCTATTGAAAACACCATGGCTTGGGTCGGGCACACCTTAGTCTCCAAGGTGACATCTTTGTTTTTCAACACTTTAAAGAGGTCTTTTGCAGCAGATTTGCCCAATGCAATGTTTTTGATTTCTTGACTGCTGCTTCCATGGCTGTTGATTGTGGATCCAAGTAAAATAAAATCTTTGACAACTTCAATCTTTTCCCCGTTTATCATGATATTGCTTATTTGTCCAGTTGCAAGGATTTTTGTTTTCTTTATGTTGAGATGTAATCCATATTGAAGGCTGTGATCTTTGATCTTCATCAATAAGTGCTTCAAGTCATCTTCACTTTCAGCAAGCTAGGTTGTGTCATCTGCATAATGCAGGTTGTTAATGAGTCTTCCTCCAATTCTGATGCCCCATTTTTCTTCATATAGTCCAGCTTCTCAGATTATTTGCTCAGCATATAGATTGAATCGGTATAGTGAAAGGATACAACCCTGACTCACATCTTTTCTGACTTTAAACCATACAGCACCCCCTTGTTCTGTTCGAATGACTACCTCTTGTTCTATGTACAGGTTCTGCAGGAGCACAATTAAGTGTTCTGGAATTCTCTTACTTCGGAATGTTATCCATAATTTGTTATGATACACACAGTCAAATGCTTTTGCATAGTCAGTAAAACACAGGTAAACATTTTTCTCATATTCTCTGCTTTCAGCCAAGATCCATCTGACATCAGCAATAATGTCCCTCATTCCACGTCCTCTTCTGAATCTGGCTTGAATTTCTGGCATTTTTAAATTTTCTTCAGCAAATTTTCAGCTTTTTATATAACACACTTTTATTCAGTTAGAATTATTTTTTAATCTGTACTAATTAACTTTTTACAGTTAAAGACATTTCAAATATGTTTTTAAAGAAAATAAAGATCCCTTAATCATGGAGTTTGGACAACAAAGCCTAAGTATTATTTCAGTTGATATTGTCAAAATCATGTGACCACTTCTACTCACTCACTATTAGATATTCATCTTTACATCGTAGGAAATTTCTAAAGGACAGCTTGTACACAAAGATGAGAAGAAGTTGTTGACCACAGTCACCCAGAGTTCTAATTGCATTTTAATACCAATAATTTGTAACCAACATAGAGCCATTTTATTTGACTGAACAGAAACAATATATAGTTTTATGTAGATATGCATAACAAATTTGTTATAATTGCAAGCTAAGGAGGCTGACTGCCTACATTCAAATTCTAGCTACATTACTTTCTGTATAAACTTGCACAAGTTACTGGACTTCTCTAAACAAGCATACAAGAGCCAAAGTATGACCTTGAATACATCTTGCCTGAATTTAGAGACCATCTCAAGAATAGCTTTTATTCACTGAACACTAATGACTGAAGACCAGAACAGTTGTGGAAAGACATCAAGGGCATCATACATGAAAAATGTAAAAAGTCATTAAAAAGACAGGAAAAAGACCAAAATGGATACCAGAAGAGACTCTGAAACTTGCACTTAAACATAGAGTAGCTAAAATGAACAGAAGAAATGATGAAGTAAAAACGATGAACAGAACATTTCAAAGGGCAGCTCAAGAAGACAAGGTAAAGTATCCTAAAGAAATGTGCAAAGAGCTGGGGTTAGAAAACCAAAAGGGAAGAACACACTCTGCATTTCTCAAGGTGAAAAAACTGAAGAGAAAATTCAAGCCTCTAGTTGCATTACTGAAGGAGTCTATAGACAAAAAAGTGGAAAGACACAGAAAGCATTAAAAGAAGATGAAAAGAATACACACTGTACCAAAAAGAAGTGTGGTCGATGTTGAACGATTCTATGAGGCAGTACGTGATCAAGAACTGCTGTCACTGAAGGATTATGTTTAAGTTGCCCTGAAGGCACTGGTGAAAAACAAAGCTTCAGGAACTGACAGGATACCAGTTGAGATGCTTCAATTAATGGATGCAACGCTGGAAGTCCTTACTTGTCTGTCAAGAAATTTCGAAGACAGCTACCTGGTCAACTGACTGGAAGAGATCCATATTAGTGCCCATTCCAAAGAACGACAATTATACAGAATGTAGAAATTATTCAATATTTTCATTAATTTCACAAGCTAGCCAAATTCCTCTGAAGATAATCTAAAGATGACTGCAAAAGTTCAAGCCACATTCAGAAGGGGACATGGAATGAGGGATATCACTGCTGATGTCAGATAGATCTTGGATGCCAACACAGAATTACAGAAAGATGTTTACCTGTGTTTTATTGACTATTCAAACACATTCAGCTGCAGATCATAACACAGTATGAATAACGTTATGAAGAATGGGAATTCCAGAACACTTAATTGTGTTAATGTGAAACCTGTACATGAATCAAGAGGCAATCATTCGAACAGAACAATGGGATATCATGTAGTCAAAAATTTAAAAAGGTATGCAGCAGGGTTGTATCCTTTTACTTACTCAATTTGTATGCCGAGTAAAGGGTCTGTGAAGCTGGACTATGAGGAAGTGACCCTATGTACAACAGAACAAAACAATGCCCAGTTCGTTCTCCCAATCATTGCTATGTTTCAGCCCATTGTTGCAGCCACTGTGTCAGTCCATCTCGTTGAGAGTTTTCCTCTTTTTCACTGACCCTCTACTTTACCAAGCATGATGTCCTTCTCCAGGGACTGGTCCTTCCTGACAACATGTCCAAAATATGTGAGACAAAGTCTCACCATCCTTGCTTCTAAGGAGCCTTCTGTTTGTACTTCTTCCAAGACAGATTTGTTTCTTCTTCTGGCAGTCCATGGTGTATTCAATATTCTTCATCAACGCCACAATTCAGAAGCATTAGTTCTTCTTCCTTATCCATTGTCCAGCTTTTGCATGCATCAGTATTGGAGGAAGACTCATTAACAATTTGGGATATCCAGAGGACACAATTTTGCTTCAGAAAATGAAGATGACTGAAGCCCTTACTGATTAAGGTAAAAGACCACACTCTTCAGTATGAACACCTGAACATGAAGAAAACAAAACCCCCTACAACTGGAACAATAAACAGCATCATGATAAAAGGATAAAAAATTGAAGTTGTCAACCATTTCATTATACTTGAATTGACAATTAACGTCCTTGGAAGCAGCAGTCAAAAAATCAAATGACATATTTAAAGTTTTTAAAAGCAAGGATGTCACTTTGATGACTAAGATGCACCTCACCCATGCCATGGTCTTTTCAATTGCCTCATATGCTTGTGAAATTTAGGCATTGAAAAAGGAAGACAAAGGAATTGATGCATTCAAACTGTGATGTTGATGAAGAATATTGAATATACCATGGATTGCCAGGAAAATGAACAAATCTGTCTTAGAAGAAGTGCAATCAGAATGCTCATTAGAAGCCAGCATGGCAAGACTTCAGCTTCCTTACTTTGGACATGTCATCAGGAAAGACCAATCACTAGAAAAGGGCATCATGTTTGGTAAAGTAGAGGGTCAATGAAAATAAGGAAAACCCTCAATGTGATGAATTGACACAATAGCCACAACAATGGACTGAAACATACTCACAATCATGAAGATAGTGCAGGACTAGGCAACATTTTATCCTGTTATACATAAGTCAGTCAAAGCCAACTAGGCAACTAAAAACAACAACAACAAAATGAGGGTAATTATTGTACTTTCTCTTTACGTTGTTGTAGGGATTGAATGAGTTAATACATGTAAAGCAGTTAGCATTAGAGCTTGGTATATAGTAAGTACTCAATAAGCATTAGCTATTTTAGTGTAACAAAATGCTAAATGTCACTTTCCCTGTTGCCTCAGTTTCACAAAAGTCCCAAGGCCAAGAACAATACAATAGATAAGGAAGTACTGTATAATCTAGAAAGGCTTGCACATGGGATAGTCAAAACTCAATTCTGCTAGCATTAGCCCTTCACCCACCTCCAGGCTGCATAAGGGAAGGCTAAGAATTCATTGAAAATATAATAAAACAGTTGTTGTTGTTAGGTGCTATTCAGTCGATTCCGACTCATAGAGACCCTACGTACAACAAAATGAAACATTGCCCAGTCAGTCCTGTGTCATCCTCACAATCATTGCTGTTTGAGCCTGTTGTTTCAGCCACTGTGTCAATCTATCTCCTTGAGGGCCTTCCTAATAAAAGAGTAAAAAAAAAGGATTTATTTAGAAAAAGTTTTCAACGTGCTGTACATATCCTGCCCCAAATCCAAAGAGAAGTGGAGAGTTTGCTTCCTCTTCACCTCAAGCTAAGGAAATCATTTGGAAAGCTTCTATGTGTTCCATGGAGTTAGGGAATCCTAAAGACAGGCACCTAATTTCTGCCTGGAGAAGTTTAAAGGCAAGAGGCTGCTGGGGCTAGAGTTTCATCTTTCATCTGGCCACATGGTAGAAAAGAAGATAGAACTGATTTGGGAGTGGCCTACACTTCTAGATTTTAGTGAACAAAACTGCATGCATGTTTCCTAGGGGGCCAGAAGTGACCCCAAAGAATACTGATGGACTTAGGTTTTCTTTAAAATGACTCTATCCAAAAGGAACAATTGGAGTAACAAGGTGATCTGAGTTGAGGGGAGGACAACCAGTAACCAGAGGACTACAGGTAGCATTATAAGTGACCAGCCACAGAAGCATTGTCAACCATCAAGGGAACTGTAGATGAGGGACAGGCATTGATGAATAGCCTCCAAAGAATGCACAGCTTTTGAAATCTGCCACACCAAGAGAGTAGCAACACAATACCAGTCAGGTATGATCTTCCTTCCCTTTACCTCTCCCTACCACCCCACTCCTACCCTATCCCTGGAAGAGCTAGTTGCAGCTTACAGAATGCAGAAGAAGAAGTTGAGGAGCAAGATGGGAAAAATAAAGGAGATGTTAACTGTGCCTCCCCCACTGCCAAACCCGAAGTAGGGAGAAGCTTTAAACTGGGTGAGAATTTAGAGTTATGTGATTATTAGACTAGGCTGAACATTTAAGAGTGACTGGAAAACTCATGAGATACATCTGAGATTTCATCCAGGAGCAAGAACTATTCCACAAAGACAGCTTAGTGGGTGGTAAAGAAAGTTGTTTTCTCTTTATACCATACTGAGTGTAGCTATTTAATTAAGCCATGTATAAGTTATTTTAATAATTATTCTTATTATACAGTAAAAGACTAGAAATCCATATACCAAATTGTTAATAACAATTATTTTGGGAAAGTAGTTCTTCAAATTATTTTTATGTTCTTTTTACTAAATGGCACTTTTCAATTTTGTGGTATGAACACACTTTTAATATAATAATAAAACATATAAATGCTATTTTTTAATTTAAAAAATAATAAGGCTTATAATAAATTTATGTGACTTACTTTCTGTTTTATTCCTAGTAACTGCCTGTGTCCCCAGCCTTAATTCAAGGCTTCTTAGACTCCTAATTTATCTCCAGATCATGTTCAGTAAACAAGTTTGTTTTCAAAGATTGAAAATTTGTTTAGTTTACATTTTACCACACTTATCTTAAGCACATGCATTTTATAACTTTAAATAGTTATGTAATTCATGACCCTTGTGAGTGGTTCTCACAGGAAAATTACTCATGCGACATCAAGTTTTTGGACAACCTCACTTTTTAAGTGTAACAACAACAAAAAAAAAAACTCTTTCCATCTAAGTAATTTTGTAAAACAGAAGCGAGCCACGCTCTATCCTTCTTAGAAAAATGCAGTTTATTTGTTCAGACATACCATGTTGGGCAAATGTCCTTTCATAAAATACAAGATTATGTTGTCTTTAGCACACCCATTGATACTGAAATTTTGGTAGCTTTGTTCATTTAAGATACACACTGAGAACTTACCATGTGTCAGAAACTGAAAGAGGCAATGAGGATACGAAGATGAAACTACATCTCCTGCTTTCAAGTTCACAGTCTAATAGAGAAGAAAGACAAGAATAACAGCAATTAAAACACAATGTGATAAGTGCTGTAATAGATAATGCAAAGATTTCCTTGGCATGTCATGATGTCAAGATTTTTCTCACCGCCTTTTGATAACTTTTGATTAGAAGAGTAGATATGTGGAAATAAAACGTGGATAAAAGAGGCAGTAGCAACCAAAATGTGGGTGCAGGGAGTAAGAACATTGAGGAAAGTTCTGCCCACATTGGTGAAGATGATCCTGCCCCATGATTCAAAGCCCCCCCCCCACCATAACATGTACACAGAATGAAATAGGCATGAAAACACTTGTTCTAATAAAAGGATAGTGGTTAAGAGTTTGGCTGCTAACCAAAAGATCAGCAGTTTGAATCCACCAGAAGCTCCTTGGAAACCTTATGAGGGAGTTCTACTCTGTCCTATAGGGTCACTATGAGTAGGAATTGACTCAACAGCAATGGGTTTGGTTTGGTTAATCGTTGGGGGTCAGCCACTCAGGGTTGAAATAAGCTGCTGTCCATCTGAACAGTGAGGCAATCATCAGCAACAGTAAGTGAGTACACACTAAAAAATAAGAATATTGCAGAGAAGCCAAACAGAGACAGAGAGAGAGAGAAAAGCCCACACAAATGAGTGTAATGGGACTCAATTGGTAAAACAAATCAAAATTGATTTCGAACTCTGAAAAATAAAAACATTCTTCTACACTTACCTTATCAGTCGGGAACACTTATACATGGCGTGATAAAAATTTTTACCACCTCGTTTTTCCAGGATACTAGGAGAGTAGTTTCCAATGTTTTTATGGGATTGCTAACTCAGTAGATAAATAAAATGTAGGATAACTGGTGTCCAAATTACCCTCTTTAGCCTACAATCATGATTATGAAATAATATATTTTCTTTAAGGTCTAGACATTATAATAATAATATCCTTTTATTGCACATCTAGTCTAGAGCTCTGTGGAACAGTGGTTAAGAGCTACAGATGCTAACCAAAAGGTTGGCAGTTAGGATCCACCAGCTGCTCCTTGGAAACCCTATGGGACAGTTTTACTCTGTCTTATAGGGTCACCATGAGTCGAAATTAACTCATTGGCAATGGGTTTTTGGTTTATGGACAAAATATTGAACGTCATATAAAGCATCAAAAGGAGATGGAAGGACTACACAGAGTCATTGTACCAAAAAGAATTGGCTGATGTTCAACCCTTTCAGTAGGTAGCATACGATCAAGAACCAATGGTATTGAAGGAAGGAGTACAACCTGCACTGAATGCACTGGTGAAAAGCAAGGCTCCGCGAATTGACAGAATACCAGTTCAGATGTTGCAACAAAAGAATGTGTCATGGATTGAATTATGTCCCCCCAAAAATGTGTGTATCAACTTGGTTAGGCCATGATTCCCAGTATTCTGTGGTTGTCCTCCATTTTGTGATTGTAATTTTATGTTAAGAGGATTAGGGTGGGATTGTAACACCACCCTTACTCAGGTCATCTCCCTGATCCAATGTAAAGGGAGTTTCCCTGGGATGTGCCCTGCATCACCTTTTATCTCTCAAGAGATAAAAGGAAAGGGAAGCAAGTAGAGAGTTGGGGACCAGCAAGAGCAGAGAGTGTCCTTTGGACATGGGGTACCCTGCACCTGAGAAGCTCCTCGACTGGGGAAGATTGAGGACAAGGACCTTCCTCCTGAGCCAACAGAGAGAGAAAGCCTTCCCCTGGAGCCAACGCCCTGAATTTGGACTTTTAGCTTTAAGTTTCTCTTTGTTAAAACCATCCACTTGTGCTATTTCTGTTATAGCAGCAGGAGATAACTAAGACAGGATGCAACACTGGAAGTGCTCACTTGTCTATGCCAAGAAATTTGGAAGACAACTTCCTGGCCAACAAACTGGAAGAGATCAATATTTGTACCATTCCAAAGAAAGGTGATCCAAGGGAATGTGGAACTTCTCAAACAATATCATTAATATCACAGTGAAGTAAAATTTTGCTAAAATAATTCAAAAATGGTTACAGCAGAAAATCAACAGAAAACTGTCAGAAATTCATGCTGGATTCCGAAGAATACATGGAACGAGAGATATCACTGCTGATGTCAGGTGGATCTTGGCTGAAAACAGGGAATACCAGAAAGACATTTACCTGTATTTTATTGACTATGTAAAGGCAATCAACTGTGTGGATCATACAAATTATGGATAACACTGCGAAGAAAGGGAATTCTAGAACACTTGATTGCGCTCATGAGGAACCTGTACACAGACCAAGAGGCAGTTGTTTGAACAGAAAAAGGGGATACTGTATGGTTTAAAATCATGAAAGGTGTGCCTCAGGGTTGTATCCTTTCACCATACTTATTAAATCCGTATGCTGAGCAAATAATCCGAGAAGCTAGACCACATGAAGAAGGGGGCATCAGGTTTGGAGGAAGGCTCATTAACAATCTGTAATATGGAGATGATACAACCTTGCTTGCTGAAAGTGAAGAGGACTTGAAGCACTTACTGATGAAGTTCAAAGGCTACAGTTTTCAGTATGGTTTGCACCTCAACATAATGAAAACAAAATTCCTCACAACTGGACCAAAAAGCAACATCATGATAAAAGGAGAAAATATTGAAGTTGTCAAGAATTTCATTTTACTTGGCTTCACAATCAATGCCCATGGAAGCAGCAGTCAAGAAATCAAACAACACATTGAATTGGGCAAATCTGCTGCAAAAGACCTGTTTAAAGTGTTAAAAAGTAAAGAAGTCACTTTAAGGATTAAGGGAACCTGTCCTAAGGCATGGTTTTTTCAATCACCTCATATGCATGCAAAAGCTGGACAATGAATAAGGAATACTGAAGAAGAATTGATGCCTTTGAATTACGGTGTTGGTGAAGAATGTTGAATATACCCTGGACTGCCAGAAAACAAGACAGTCTGTCTTGGAAGAAATACAGCCAGAGTGCTCCTTGGAACCTAGAATCGGGAGACTTCCTGTTGCATACTTTGAACATGTCCCTGGAGAAGGACATCATGTTGATAAGGTACAGGGTCAGCAAAAAAAGAAGACCCTCAAGGAGATGGCTGCAGCAATGGTCTCAAACATAACAATGATTGTGAGGATGTGGCAGAATCAGGCAGTGTTTCATCGCTACGAGTCAGAACCAACCCTATGGCACCTAACAACATCATTTCAAAGTGGGTGACTCTAAGCTCAGATGAAAGCCAATGGTTCCTCAGACTGTTAACCCAACTCTAGTTATTAATATTTTTTTAACTTTTTGAGGCATATGATTTTTGTAGAAAATCTCATGAAAAATACGTTGTTAATTAAATTAAAATATCTGATTGCATCCTATATCCCCCCCAGTAAGAAAACCATATCAGTTAGATTGTCCTTTGCTCCAATGAACAGAAACCCTGACAAATTGGCTTAAATAATGAAGAAATTTATCTCACATAACAGGGAGTTCAGAGACGGAGAAGTCTTAAAGGTTAGTCGATTTAGTATTGTCATCAAGAGTTATGGTTCTTTCTAACTGTCTGCTCTGCTATCCTCAAGGAGCAAGGTGGCCACAGCAGACCCAGATGGCATATCAGTATTGCATACATCCAGAGGAAGAAGCAAGGGTATTTATTCCTGTAGTTCTTTTTTAAAAGCAAGAAAACTTTTTTCCAAAATCCCCAGCAATTTTCACATCATGTCTCATTAACCAGAATAATTATCTCTCCATACCTGAGCCAGTCACTGGCAAGGGGAATGTGATCACCTTTAGACCAATCATACTCTCTTCTGAAAAAGAAAGTAAATTTAGCTTTCCTCTACCTTCATCCCTGGAAGGAAAAAAAAAAAAGGAATGTTTTATAATGAGTAGGCAACCAGCAGTGTCTATTACAGAAGCCAAACATCTTATGAGTGTTGAATGTGGGGAGTGGAAGGGAGAGAATTGGGAAGATTCATGGAAAATCATGCATCCGCAAAACGTGAAAAATGGAAGATATCAAAAACACAGTCATATATGTATTTTTTTAATTTAGTATATCAAAGCACAGAAATCCAGTGCTCTAATTTCCCTGGACCAAACTAGAACCATGACCAAATAGCAATTATCTTGAAATATAAGGATGGTACACAGGGCATTTATAAAATTAAATATCCATACTTATGTAAAATCATATTTAATGATGAAACACTGAAGGCATTCTCATCAAAACCTGGAAAAGTAAGGGATGCCTATTATCATAGCTATCATTTACCATTGTTTTAGAAGCTCTAGCCATTTGAGGGAAAAAGTATTTACTTCAGATAAACATAACTATAAAGAGAAGACTAATATATCTTTGTTTACAGATGTGATTGCTTCTTCAGAAACCAAAGAAAACCAGCTGCAAACTATTAGAAATAATAAAAATTCAATAAAATAGCTTGTTATGTATTAAATATACAAAAAGAAATTGCAGACAATGTTATGAATATTGCAGTGGATAGAAATTCCAGTAGTATATTGAGTAAGAGTGGTGAGAGTGAACATCCTTACCTTTTTCCGAATCTTAAGCAGAAAGCATTAAGTCTTTCCCTTTATGTGTGATTGGCTGCTAACCAAGAAGTCAGCAGTTTGAATCCACCAGGTGCTCCTTGGAAACTCTATGGGGCAGTTCTACTCTGTCATATAGGGTCGCTATGAGTTGGAATCAACTTGATGGCAGTGGGGTTTTAGCGGGGCAATAAATAAAGAAAAATAAATAAATAAATGGCATACAGATTGGAAAGAAATAAAAATGTACCTATCTGTAAATGGTACAATTGTTTACTTAGAAATCACAAGGAGCCTTGAAAAGAGAGGCGGGACCAAGATGGAAGAGTAGTCGGATGCTTCTGGTGATCCCTCTTAACTACTACTAAGTGATCCCTCTTACAACAAAAAAACCCAAAACACAAGTGAAACTATTATATAAATGACAAGTGAGGAGCCCTGAATATCAAAAGCAAACTTAGAAAATAAACTGAGCTGCAGGGGGAGGGAGAGACCATTCAGAAACGGCAAGGAATGGCTGGACCTGATTTGGTGGGAACCCTCAGGCAAGATCCCCTGGAGTGACTGCAGTGGGGCTGGTGGTAGCGTTTAGGACGTGGTTTCTACAGGGAGAGAGTGAGCCACACAGCCTACTCACATATCCCGAACCAGAGAAGAAAAGCGCTCTCGGCAAAAGCTAAGCACTTACATTTATTTTACCCCGCCCCAACCATAAAGCCAGCTTCAGTGGCTGTCAAGTTCCCTGTGTCTGAGATAGGTTCTGCTGCACATCCTGAGCCATTCTCCAAGCCTTGGAGAAGGAAGAAATTAACATCTGGAGGAAAAGAAAATTTGCCAGCTCACTAAGCTATGGAGCTCAGGACAGAAGAGGCTCCTGTCCAGGCACAAACAGTCCGTGGACTTTGAATAATTTTCACCCCCGAGTGGACCTGTGTGGGCCCATTTCAGGAGAATAGGCCCTTTTTGGCAGACTGTTTCAGCTGTGCAGTGAACAGGTGGGTTTTTAATTTCTGACACCGCTTTGCCTATTACACAAGGCCCTCCCCTACCCGCAATCGGGGGCCTAAGGACTGGTGGCTCCATCCACGTCACCTACCACCCATAAAAGGGGTCCAAGGCTAAGTGGTGCCTCCCAGTCCTTATAACCAAAAGTTCCCATGGTCAGGCAGCAGAAACCACTCACAAGTGCACTCTAGGGAAAAGGGACACATTTTCCTCACAGAAACCCAGGGGACTGTTGTCAACACCTTGCCTTCTTCAGAGTGTGAACCCCTGCTGCAACCCGATACCTGCACCTACATCAATCACCCCTGCCCCTTTAAGACTGTAGGACAGAGCTTGTGCCACACACTTGATGACCAACTACCAGGACACATAAGCTGAACCCATACAAGAAAAGTGAATGGACTCCTAGGCGCACAAATCTGGTAATAGCCCTAGACATCTAGTGACAGGACGTTAGAGCTTCAAAAGTGAAAATAATCAAGCTAGCTCACTCAAGCACCTATTTGGGCATATCAAAAAAAAAAAACAAGAAGCTAGGATACAGTAAGCAAACATAAAATAAATTAATACAATAACTTATTGATGCCTTGGAGACAATAAGAAAAAGAATATAAAATCACATAAACAAGTAGATCATGATCACTTCAACAAGCTCTCAAAACAAAGAATCAAGGAATCTTTCAGATGAAGATGTCTTCCTGGAATTACCATATATAGAATACAAAAGATTAATATACAGAACTCTTTAAAACATCAGGAATGAGATCAGACAAAATGAAGAACAGGCCAAGGAACACACAGATAAATCAGTTGAAGAAATGAAAAAGGTTATTGAAGAACATAATGAAAATTTAATAAGCTGCAAGAATCCATAGAGAAACAGCAATCAGAAATTCAGAAGATTAAAAATAAAATTACAGAATTACACAACTCAATATAAAGTCAGAGGAGCAGAATTGAGGAAAGGGAAGGCAGAATTAGTGAGATGGGAGATAAAACATTTGGCAACAATATATATGAACAAAAATCAGATAAAAGAATTTTAAATAATGAAGAAAACCTAAGAATCAAGTGGGACTCTATCAAGATAAATAACCTATGAGTGATTGGAGTACCAGAACAAGGAGGGACAACAGAAAATACGGAGAATTGTTGAAGATTTGTTGGCAGAAAACTTCCCTGATATTGTGAAAGAAGAGAAGAAATCTATCCAAGATGCTCATCGAACTCCACATAAGGCAGATCTCAAAAGAAAGTCACCAAGACATATTATAATCCAAACCAAAAAACCAAACCCAGGGCCGTCAAGTCAATTCTGACTCATAGCGACCCTATAGGACAGAGTAGAACTGCCCCATAGAGTTTCCAAGGAGCGCCTGGGGGATTTGAACTGCTGACCCTTTGGTTAGCAGCCGTAGCACTTAACCCCTACACCACCAGGGTTTCCATATTATAATCAAACTTGCCAAAACCAAAGATAAAGAGAGAATTTTAAGAGCGGCTACGGATAAACAAAAAGTCAACTACAAAGGAGAGTAAATAAGAATAAGCTCAGACTACTCGGCAGAAACCATGCAGACAACAAGGCAATGGAATAACATACATAAAGCATTGAAGTAAAAAAAAAATTGCCAGCAGAGAATCATATAGACACAAAACTGTGTCTCAAACATAAAGGCAAAATTCGGACATTTCCAGATAAACAGAAGTTTAGGGAATTCACAAAAACCAAACCAAAACTACAAGAAATACTAAAGGGAGTTCTCTGGTTAGAAAATCAATAATATCATATCAACCCAAGACTAGGACACAGGACAGAGCAATCAGATGTCAACCCAGAAAGGGAAATCAAATAAACAAATCAAGATTTAAAAAAATGTTAAAAACAGGGAAACAGTGATGTCATTACGTAAAAGAAGGAAACATTAAAAAAATAAAGAGGGACTAAAAAATGCACTCATAGATATTTCATATGAGGAGGAAGTCAAGGCCATATAAAGAAATAAGAGTAAGGTGTAAACTCAGAAAAATAGGGATAAATAATAAGGTAACCACAAAGGAGACTAACAATCTCACTCAACAAAATAAAATACAAGAAAAAAGTAAAGACTCAGCAAAAAAAACGAATAAGAAGAAAAGATAATATATAAACTCCTAAGCACAAAAAATTAAGTGGGAAAAAGAAACTGTCAACAATGCATAAAAAGACATCAAAATGACAGCACCAAACACATACCTATACATAATTACTCTGAATTTAAATGGACTAAAAGTGCCAGTAAAGAGAGAGGATGGTAGAATGGATAAAATAACATGATCCATCTATATGCTGCCTACAAGAGACACACCTTAGACTTAAAAAAAAAAAAAGACACAAATAAATTAAACCTTACAGGATGGAAAAAAATATATCCAGCAAACAACAATCAAAAAAGAGCAGGAGTGGCAATATTAATTTCTGACAAAACAGACTTTAAAGCTAAATCCACCAAAAAGGATAAGGAAAGACACTATATAATGATTAAAGTGACGATATACCAGGACGATGTAACCATAATAAATATGCATGCACCCAATGACAGAGGTTCAAGATACATAAAGCAAACTCCAACAGTATAGAAAAGTAAGATATACAGCTCAAGATTAATAGTAGGAGATGTCAATGCACCACTTTCAGTGAAGGGCAGAACATCCAGAATGAAGCTCAATAAAGACACAGAAGATCTAAATGCCACATTCAACCACCTTGACCTCACAATAATATACAGAACACTCCACCCAACAGCAGCCAAGTATACTTTCTTTTCCAGCGTACATGAAACATTCTCTAGAATAGACCACATATTAGGTCATAAAAGAAGCCTTGACAGAATGAAAGCATGGAAATATTACAAAGCATCTTCTCTGAAAATAAGGCCGTAAAAGCAGATATCAATAACAGAAAAAGCAGGGAAAAGAAATCAAACACTTGAAAACTGAACAGTGCCCTGCTCAAAAACTACAGGGTTACAGAAAAAATTAAGGATGGAATAAAAACATTTACAGAATCCAATGAGAATGAAAACACTTCCTATCAGAATTTTTGGGACACAGTGAAAGCAGTGCTCAGAGGTCAATTTATATCAATAAATGTACAGACACGAAAAGAAGAAAGGGCCAAAATCAAAGAATTATCTGTACAACTTGGACAAATAGAAAGAGAGCAACAAATGAAATCCTCAGGCAACAGAAGAAAGTAAATAAAAATTAGAGCAGAATTAAATGAAATAGAGAACAGAAAAACGATCAAAAGAGTTAACAAGACCAAAAGCTGGTTCGTTGAAAAAATTAACAGAATTGATAAACCACTGGCCAAACTGACAAAAGAAAAACAGGAGAGGAAGCAAACAACATGAATAAGAAATGAGATGCGGTATATCACAAGAGACCCAACAGAAATTAAAAGAATCATATCAGATTACTACAAAAAATTGTACTCTAACAAATTCAAAAACCTAGAAGAAATGGATGAATTTCGGGAAACACACTACCTACTTAAACTAACACAAACAGAGGTAGAACAACTAAATAAACCTATAACAAAAGAAGAGATTGAGAAGGTTATTAAAACTCTCTCAACAACAACAACAACAAAAAACCTTGACCCAGACGGCTTCACTGGAGAGAGCAACAAACTTTCAGAGAAGAGTCAACACCACAACTACTAAATGTATTTCAGGATGGAATACTCCCAAATTAATTCTATAAAGCCAGAATATCCCTGATACCAAAACCAAGTAACAACACCACAAAAAAAAGAAAATTACAGACCTATATGCCTCATGAACTTACATGCAAAAATCCTCAACAAAATTCTAGCCAATAGAAATCAACAACATATCAAAAAAAATCACCATGACCAAGTGGGATTCATACCAGGTATGTGAGGATGGTTCAACATTAGAAAAACAATCAGTGTAACCCATCATATAAATAAAAGACAAGAACCACATGATCTTATCAATTGATGCAGAAAAAACACTTGACAAAGTCCAACACACATTCATGATAAAAACTCTCAGCAAAACAGGAATAGAAGGAAAATTCCTCAAAATAATAAAGGGCATTTATACAAAGCCAACAGCCAACTTCATCCTAAATGGAGGGAGTCTGAAAGCATTCCCCTTGAGAACAGGAACCAGACAAGGATGCCCTTTATCACCACTCTCATTGAACATTTTGCTGGAGGTCCTAGCCAGAGCAGGCTAGATAAATACATACAGAGCATTCAAATTGGCAAAGAAGTAAAACTATCTCTATTGGCAGATGACATGATCTTATACACAGAAAACCTTAAAGAATCCTCAAGAAAACTATTAGAAGAGTTCAGCAGAGTATCAGGATACAAGATAAACATACAAAAATCAGTTGGATTCGTCTACACCAACAAAAAGAACATTGAAGAGGAAATCACCAAATCAACACCATTTACAATAGCCCCCAAGAAGATAAAATACTTAGGAATAAATCTAACCAGAGATGTAAAAGCCCTATACAAAGAAAACTACAAGACACTACTGCAAGAAACCAAAAGAGATCTACATAAGTAGAAAAACATACTTTGCTCATGGACAGGAAGACTCAACATTGTAAAAATGTCTGTTCTACCGAAAGCGATCTATAGATACAAACAATTCTGATCTAAAGTCCAGCAACATTTTTCAATGACATGGAGAAAGAAATCATCTACTTCATGTGGAAGGGGAAGAGGCCCTGGATAAGTAAAGCATTACTGAAAAAGAACAGAGTGGGAGGCCTCACTCTACCTGATTTTAGAACATATTTACCGCCACAGTAGTCAAAACAGCCTGGTACTGGTACAACAACAGATACATAGACCAATGGAACAGAATTGAGAATCCAGACATGAATGCACCCAGATATGAGCAGTTGATACTTGACAAAGGCCCAGTGTCAGTTAAATGGGGAAAAGACAGTCTGTTTAGTGATGGTGCTGGCATAACTGGACATCCATCTGCAAAAAAATGAAACAAGACCCAGCCTCACACCATGCACAAAAACTAACTCAAAATAGATCAAAGGCCCAAATATAAAACCTAAAACAATAAAGATTGTGGCCAAAAAAAAATAGGGACAATGTTAGGAGCCCTAAAACATGGCATAAACAGTATACAAAACATTACTAACAATGCACAAACACCAGAAGGGAAACTAGATAACTGGGAGCCTAAAAATCAAACACCTATGCTCATCCAAAGACTTCACCAAAAGAGTGAAAAGATTACCTACAGGCTGAGAAAAAGTTTTTAGCTATGACATTTCCGATCAGCATCTGATCTCTAAAATCTACATGATGCTGCAAAAACTCAACAAGAAAAAGACAGATAACCCAATTAAAAAATGGGCAATGGATTTGAACAGGCATTTCACTAAAGAAGACATTCAGGTAGATAACAGATACATGAGGAAATGCTCACGATCATTAGTCATTAGAGAAATGCAAATCATAACTACAATGAGATTCCATCTCACTCCAACAAGGCTGGCATTAATCCAAGAAACACAAAATAATAAATGTTGGAGAGGTTGTGGAGAGACTGCAACACTTATACACTGCTGGTGGGAATGTCAAATGGTACACTCACTTTGGAAATCGATTTGGTGCTTCCTGAAAAAGCTAGATATAGAACTAACATAGGATTCAGCAATCTCAATCCTTGGAATATATCCTAGAGAAATGAGAGTCTTTACACGAACAGATATATGCACACCCATGTTCACTGTAGCACTGTTTACAGTAGCAAAAAGATGGAAGCAACCAAGGTGCTGATCAATGGATGAATGGATAAATTGTCATGGATTGAATTATATCCCCCAAAAATGTGTGTATTAACTTGGTTAGGCCATGATTCCCAAGATTCTGTGGTTTCCCTCCATTTTTTTATTGTAATTTTATGTTGAGAGGATTAGGGCGGGATTTTAACACCACCCTTACTCAGATCCGAAGTACAGGCAGTTTCCCTGGGGTGTGGACTGCACCACCTTTTATCTCTCAAGAGATAAAAGGAAAGGGAAGCAAGCAGAGAGTTGGGGACCTCATACCACCAAGAAAGCAGCACCAAGAGCAGAGCGCGTCCTTTGGACATGGGATCACTGCGCCTGACAAGCTCCTCGACCCTGGCAAGATTAAGAACAAGGACTTTCCTCCAGAGACTACAGAAAGAGAAAGGCTTCCCCTGGAGCCAAAGCCCTGAATTTGGATATTTGGAGTTGTAACCTACTAGACTGTGAGAAAATAAATTTCTCTTTGTTAATGCCATCTACTTGTGATATTTCTGTTACAGCAACACTAGACGACTAAGACATAAATTATGGTATATTCACACAATGGAATACTAAGCATTGATAAAGAACAGCGATGAACCCGTGAAATATTTCATAACATTGATGAATCTGGAAGGCATTATGTTGAGAGAAATTAGTTGCAAAAGGACAAATATTGTATGAGACCACTATTATAAGTACTCAAGAAATAGCTTAAACAGAGAAGAAAATATTCTTTGATGGTTATGAGAATGGGGAGGAAGGGACTGAAAGGGGTATTCACTAATTAGATAGTATGCAAGAACTATTTTAGGTGAAGGGAAAGACAACACACAACACAGGAGAGGTCAGCACAACTGGACTAAACCAAAAGTAAAGAAGTTTCCTGAATAAACCAAATGCTTCGAAGGCCAACGTAGCATGGGTGGGGGGTTGGGGACTGTGGTTTCAGGGGACATCTAGGTCAATTGGCATAAGAAAAATCTATTAAGAAAATATTCTGCTTCCCCTTTCGGAGAGTGGTGTCTGAGGTCTTAAACACTAGCAAGCAGCCATCTAAGGTGCATCAATTGGTCTCAACCCACCTGGAGCAAAGGAGAATGAAGAACACCAAAGATATAAGGTAATTATGATCCCAAGAGACAGAAAGGGCCACATAAATCAGAGACTACATCAACCTGAGACCAGAAGAACTAGATGGTGCCCAGCTACAACTGATGACTTTCCCAGGGAACACAACAGAGAACCCCGAAGGGAGCAGGAGAGCAGTGGGATGCAGATCTCAAATTCTTCTAAAAAGACCAGACTTAATGCTCTGACTGAGACTAGAAGGACCCCTGTGGTCATGGTCCCCAGACCTTCTGTTGCCCAAGACTGGAACCGTTCCCTGAGCCAACTCTTCAGACAGGGATTGGACTGGACTATAGGACAGAAAATGATACTGGTGAGGCGTGAGCTTCTTGGTTCAAGTAGACACATGACGCTATGTGGGCAGCTCCTGTCTGGAGGCTAGATGAGAAGGCAGAGGGGGACAGAAGCTGGCTGAATGGACATGGGAATACAGGATGGAGAGAAGGAGTGTGCTGCCTCATTAGGGGAGAGCAACCAGGATTACATAGAAAGGTGTATATAAATTTTTGTATGAGAGACTGACTTGATTTGTAAACTTTCACTTAAAGCACAATAAAAATAAATAAAAAGAAAATCCTAGAGCTAATAAGTGAGTTCATCAAGGACTCAAGATTAACAAACAAAAATCAATTGCATTTTTGTACACTAAATGAACATACTTTTTTTTTTAATGAACATACATTGTTGTTGCTCTTGTTAGGTGCTGTTGAGTCCGTTCCAACTTATAGCCACCCTATGTGCAACAGAGCGAAACACTGCCCAGTCCTGCACCATCCTCACAGTTGTTATGCTTGAGCCCATCGTTGTAGTCACTGTGTCAATCCATCTCATTGAGGGTCTTCCTCTTTTCTGCTGACCCTGTACTCTGCCAAACATGATGTCCTTCTCCAGGGACTCATCCCTCCTGACAACATGTCCAAAGTATGTAAGAGTCTCGCCATCCTTGCTTCTAAGCAGCATTCTGATTGTACTTCTTCCAAGACAGATTTGCTCGTTCTTTTGGCAGTCCAGGGTATATTCAATATTCTTCGTCAACACCATAATTCAAAGGCATCAAATGAACAAATAGAAACCAAATTTAAAAACCCAAAATCATTTACAAAGTCTTTTGCAATTACTCCGTACAAAACCGGTTAGATGTGAATGTAGAAATACATGTAAAAGATCTTTATGCTGAAAATTACAAAATACTGATTAAATAAATTAAAGAATACTGAATTAAATGGCAACAGGTACCCTGTTCATGGACTGGAGGGCTAAGCATAGTAAAGATGTCAGTTCTACCCAAACTGATCTACAGGTTTAAATGCAATCTCTATCAAAATTTCAGCAAGGTTTTTTTTTAGACACAGAAATGCTTATCTGAAAATTTTTATTGAAAGATATAGGACCTAGAATAGCTAAAGCAATACAGAAAAATAAAGAGGAATTACTGTATCCAATGCTGATAATTACTGTATAGCTATAGCCATGGCAGTCCTTCTTTCTAGTCTGTCTTAGCCTAGAAGAAAGAAAAAAATAGCTAGTGAAAACATTGTGAATAGAAGTGGAACATTGTCTGATATTGTGCCAGAAGACGAGCCTGTCAGGTTGGAAGGCACTCAAAATATGACCGGGGAAGAGCTGCCTCCTCAAAGGAGAGTCGACCTTAAAGACGTGGATGGAGTCAAGCTTTCAGGGCCTTCATTCGCTGATGTGACATTACTCAAAAAAAAAAAAAAAGAGAGAGCTGCAGACATTCATTAATAATTGGAATGTGGAATGCACAAAGTATGAATCTAGGAAAATTGGAAGTCATTGAAAATGAAAAGGAATATATAAACATCAATATCCTAGGCATTAGTGAGCCGGAATGGATTGGTATTGACCTTTTTTTTTTTCATTGCAAATGCCCTTTTTTTTTTTATTAACTTTTATTGAGCTTCAAGTGAACGTTTACAAATCAAGTCAGACTGTCACATATAAGTTTATATATATCTTACTCGGTACTCCCACTTGCTCTCCCCCTAATGAGTCAACCCTTCCAGTCTCTCCTTTCGTGACAATTTTGCCAGCTTCCAACTCTCTCTATCCTCTCATCCCCCCTCCAGACAGGAGATGGCAACACAGTCTCAAGTGCCCACCTGATATCATTAGCTCACTCTTCATCAGCATCTCTCTCCTACCCACTGTCCAGTCCCTTTCATGTCTGATGAGTTGTCTTCGGGGATGGTTCCTGTCCTGGGCCAACAGAAGGTTTGGGGACCATGACCGCCGGGATTCCTCTAGTCTCAGTCAGACCATTAAGTATGGTCTTTTTATGAGAATTTGGGGTCTGCATCCCACTGATCTCCTGCTCCCTCAGGGGTTCTCTGTTGTGTTCCCTGTCAGGGCAGTCATTGATTGTGGCCAGGCACCAACTAGTTCTTCTGGTCTCAGGATGATGTAGGTCTCTGGTTCGTGTGGCCCTTTCTGTCTCTTGGGCTCTTAGTTGTCGTGTGACCTTGGTGTTCTTCATTCTCCTTTGCTCCAGGTGGGGTGAGACCAATTGATACATCTTAGATGGCCGCTTGTTAGCATTTAAGACCCCAGATGCCACATTTCAAAGTGGGATGCAGAATGTTTTCATAACAGAATTATTTTGCCAATTGACTTAGAAGTCCCCTTAAACCATGGTCGCCAAACCCCCACCCTTGCTCCGCTGACCTTTGAAGCATTCATTTTATCCCGGAAACTTCTTTGATTTTGGTCCAGTCCAACAGAGCTGACCTTCCATGTATTGAGTGTTGTCCTTCCCTTCACTTAAAGCAGTTCTTATCTACTTAAAGCAGTTCTTATCTACTAATTAATCAATAAAAAACCCTCTCCCACCCTCCCTCCCTCCCCTCCTTGTAACCACAAAAGTATGTGTTCTTCTCAGTTTATACTATTTCTCAAGATCTTATAATAGTGGTCTTATACAATATTTGTCCTTTTGCCTCTGACTAATTTCGCTCAGCATAATGCCTTCCAGGTTCCTCCATGTTATGAAATGTTTCACAGATTCGTCACTGTTCTTTATCGATGCGTAGTATTCCATTGTGTGAATATACCACAATTTATTTAACCATTCATCCGTTGATGGACACCTTGGTTGCTTCCAGCTTTTTGCTATTGTAAACAGAGCTGCAATAAACATGGGTGTGCATATATCTGTTTGTGTGAAGGCTCTTGTTTCTCTAGGGTATATTCCGAGGAGTGGGATTTCTGGGTTGTATGGTAGTTCTATTTCTAACTGTTTAAGATAACGCCAGATAGATTTCCAAAGTGGTTGTACCATTTGACATTCCCACCAGCAGTGTATAAGAGTTCCAATCTCTCCGCAGCCTTTCCAACATTTATAATTTGTGTTTTTTGGATTAATGCCAGCCTTGTTGGAGTGAGATGGAATCTCATCGTGGTTTTAATTTGCATTTCTCTAATGGCTAATGATCAAGAGCATTTTCTCATGTATCTGTTAGCTGCCTGAATATCTTCTTTAGTGAAGCGTGTGTTCATATCCTTTGCCCACTTCTTGATTGGGTTGTTTGTCTTTTTGTGGTTGAGTTTTGACAGAATCATGTAGATTTTAGAGATCAGGCGCTGGTCGGAGATGTCATAGCTGAAAATTCTTTCCCAGTCTGTAGGTGGTCTTTTTACTCTTTTGGTGAAGTCTTTAGATGAGCATAGGTGTTTGATTTTTAGGAGCTCCCAGTTATCTGGTTTCTCTTCGTCATTTTTGGTAATGTTTTGTATTCTGTTTATGCCTTGTATTAGGGCTACTAAGGTTGTCCCTAGTTTTTCTTCCATGATCTTTCTCGTTTTAGTCTTTATGTTTAGGTCTTTGATCCACTTGGAGTTAGTTTTTGTGCTTGGTGTGAGGTATGGGTCCTGTTTCCTTTTTTTGCAAATGGATATCCAGTTATGCCAGCACCTTTGTTAAAAAGACTATCTTTTCCCCAATTAACTGACACTGGGCCTTTGTCAAATATCAGCTGCTCATATGTGGATGGATTTATATCTGGGTTCTCAATTCTGTTCCACTGGTCTATGTGCCTGTTGTTGTACCAATACCAGGCTGTTTTGACTACTATGGCTGTATAATAGCTTCTGAAATCAGGCAGAGTGAGGCCTCCCACTTTCTTCTTCTTTTTCAGTAATGCTTTGCTTATCTGAGGCTTCTTTCCCTTCCATATGAAGTTGCTGATTTGTTTCTCTATCACCTTAAAAAATGACATTGGAATTTGGATCGGAAGTGCATTGTATGTATAGATGGCTTTTGGTAGAATAGACATTTTTACTATGTTAAGTCTTCCTATCCATGAGCAAGGTATGTGTTTCCACTTAAGTAGGTCCTTTTTAATTTCTTGTAGTAGAGCTTTGTAGTTTTGTTTGTATAGGTCTTTTACATCTTTGGTAAGATTTATTCCGAAGTATTTTATCTTCTTGGGGGCTACTGTGAATGGTGTTGATTTGGTTATTTCCTCTTCGATGTTCTTTTTGTTGATGTAGAGGAATCCAAGTGATTTTTGGATGTTTATCTTATAACCTGAGACTCTGCCAAACTGTTCTATTAGTTTCAGTAGTTTTCTGGAGGATTCCTTGGGGTTTTCTGCGTATAAGATCATGTCATCTGCAAATAGAGATAATTTTACTTCCTCCTTGCCAATCCGGATGCCCTTTATTTCTTTGTCTAGCCTATTTGCTCTGGCTAGGACTTCTAGCACAATGTTGAATAAGAGTGGTGATAAAGGGCATCCTTGTCTGGTTCCCGTTCTCAAGGGAAATGCTTTCAGGTTCTCTCCATTTAGAGTGGTGTTGGCTGTTGGCTTTGCATAGATGCCCTTTATTATGTTGAGGAATTTTCCTTCAATTCCTATTTTGGTGAGAGTTTTTATCGTAACTGGGTGTTGGACTTTGTCAAATGCCTTTTCTGCATCAATTGATAAGATCATGTGGTTTTTGTCTTTTGTTTTATTTATGTGGTGGATTACATTAATGGTTTTTCTAATATTAAACCAGCCTTGCATACCTGGTATAAATCCCACTTGGTCGTGGTGAATTATTTTTTTGATATGTTGTTGAATTCTATTGGCTAGAATTTTGTTGAGGATTTTTGCATCTATGTTCATGAGGGATATAGGTCTGTAATTTTCTTTTTTTGTAATGTCTTTACCTGGTTTTGGTATCAGGGAGATGGTGGTTTCATAGAATGAGCTGGGTAGTATTCCGTCATTTTCTATGCTTTGAAATACCTTTAGAAGTAGTGGTGTTAACTCTTCTCTGAAAGTTTGGTAGAACTCTGCAGTGAAGCCGTCCGGGCCAGGACTTTTTTTTGTTGGGAGTTTTTGATTACCGTTTCAATCTCTTTTTTTGTTATGGGTCTATTTAGTTGTTCTACTTCTGATTGTGTTAATTTAGGTAGGTAGTGTTTTTCCAGGAATTCATCCATTTCTTCTAGGTTTGCAAATTTGTTAGAGTGCAATTTTTCATAATAATCTGATATGATTCTTTTAATTTCAGTTGGGTCTCTTGTGATGTGGCCCTTCTCGTTTCTTATTCGGGTTATTTGTTTCCTTTCCTGTATTTCTTTAGTCAGTCTGGCCAATGGTTTATCAATTTTGTTAATTTTTTCAAAGAACCAGCTTTTGGCTTTGTTAATTCTTTCAATTGTTTTTCTGTTCTCTAATTCATTTAGTTCAGCTCTAATTTTTATTATTTGTTTTCTTCTGGTGCCTGATGGATTCTTTTGTTGCTCACTTTCTATTTGCTCAAGTTGTAAGGACAGTTCTCTGATTTTGGTTCTTTCTTCTTTTTGTATGTGTGCATTTATCGATATAAATTGGCCTCTGAGCACTGCTTTTGCTGTGTCCCAGAGGTTTTGATAGGAAGTATTTTCATTCTTGTTGCATTCTATGAATTTCCTTATTCCCTCCTTGATGTCTTCTATAACCCAGTCTTTTTTCAGGAGGGTATTGTTCAGTTTCCAAGTATTTGATTTCTTTTCCCTAGTTTTTCTGTTACTGATCTCTAGTTTTATTGCCTTGTGGTCTGAGAAGATGCTTTGTAATATTTCGATGTTTTGGACTCTGCAAAGGTTTGTTTTATGACCTAATATGTGGTCTATTCTGGAGAATGTTCCATGTGAGCTAGAAAAAAAAGTATACTTTGCAGCAGTTGGGTGGAGAGTTCTGTATAAGTCAATGAGGTCAAGTTGGTTGATTGTTGTAATTAGGTCTTCCGTGTCTCTATTGAGCTTCTTACTGGATGTCCTGTCCTTCTCCGAAAGTGGTGTGTTGAAGTCTCCTACTATAATTGTGGAGGTGTCTATCTTACATTTCAGTTCTGTTAAAATTTGATTTATGTATCTTGCAGCCCTGTCATTGGGTGCATAAATATTTAATATGGTTATGTCTTCCTGATCAGTTGTCCCTTTTATCATTATATAGTGTCTTTCTTTATCCTTTGTGGTAGATTTAAGTCTAAAGTCTATTTTGTCAGAAATTAATATTGCTACGCCTCTTCTTTTTTGCTTATTGTTTGCTTGATATATTTTTTCCATCCTTTGAGTTTTAGTTTGTTTGTGTCTCTAAGTCTAAGGTGTGTCTCTTGTAGGCAGCATATAGATGGATCGTGTTTCTTTATCCAGTCCGAGACTCTCTGTCTCTTTATTGGTGCATTTGGTCCATTTACATTCAGCGTAATTATAGATAAATTAGTGTTTTGTGTTGTCATTTTGATGCCTTTTTATGTGTGTTGTTGACAGTTTCATTTTTCCACTTACTTTTTTGTGCTGAGACTTTTTTCTTAGTAAATTGTGAGATCCTCATTTTTGTAGTGTTTGACTTTATGTTTGTTGAGTCGTTACATTTTTCTTGGCTTTTATCTTGAGTTATGGAGTTGTTATACTTCTTTGTGGTTACCTTAATATTTACCCCTATTTTTCTAAGTAAAAACCTAACTCATATTGTTCTATATCACCTTGTATCACTCTCCATATGGCAGTTCTATGCCACCTGTATTTAGTCCCTCTTTTTGATTATTATGATCTTTTACCTGTTGACTTCAATGATTCCCTGTTATGTGTATCTTTTTTTAATTAATCTTAATTTGTTTTTGTGATTTCCCTATTTGAGTTGATATCAGGATGTTCTGTTTTGTGACCTTGTGTTGTGCTGGTATCTGATATTATTGGTTTTCTTACCAGACAATATCCTTTAGTATTTCTTGTAGCTTTGGTTTGGTTTTTGCAAATTCTCTAAACTTGTGTTTATCTGTAAATATCTTAATTTCGCCTTCATATTTCAGAGAGAGTTTTGCTGGATATATGATCCTCGGCTGTCAGTTTTTCTCCTTCAGTGTTCTGTGTATGTCATCCCATTGCCTTCTTGCCTGCATGGTTTCTGCTGAGTACTCTGAACTTATTCTTATTGATTCTCCCTTGAAGGAGACCTTTCTTTTCTCCCTGGCTGCTTTTAAAATTTTCTCTTTATCTTTGGTTTTGGCAAGTTTGATGATAATATGTCTTGGTGATTT
Organism: Elephas maximus indicus; assembly: GCF_024166365.1. Taxonomy (NCBI): domain Eukaryota; kingdom Metazoa; phylum Chordata; class Mammalia; order Proboscidea; family Elephantidae; genus Elephas; species Elephas maximus. The sequence continues at coordinate 89,332,011 of NC_064846.1, forward strand.
TCTTTTTGGATCAGTCTTAAATGGGGTTCGATGAGCATCTTGGATAGATATCCTTTTGTGTTTCATGATGTCAGGGAAGTTTTCTGTCAGCAGATCTTCAAATATTCTCTCTGTGTTTTCTGTCCTCCCTCCCTGTTCTGGGACTCCAATCACATGCAAGTTATCCTTCTTGATAGAGTCCCACATGATTCTTAGGGTTTCTTCATTTTTTTAAATTCTTTTATCTGATTTTTTTTCAGCTATGTTGGTGTTAATTCCCTGGTCCTCCAGATTTCCCAGTCTGCATTCTAATTGCTCGAGTCTGCTCCTCTGACTTTCTATTGTGTTGTCTAATTCTGTAATTTTATTGTTAATCTTTTGGATTTCTACATGCTGTCTCTCTATGGATTCTTGCAACTTATTAATTTTTCCACTATGTTCTTGAATAATCTTTTTGAGTCCTTCAACTGTTTTATCAGTGTGTTCCTTGGCTTTTTCTGCAGTTTGCCTTATTTCGTTTCTGATGTCTTGAAGCATTCTGTAAATTAGTTTTTTATATTCTGTATCTGATAATTCCAGGGTTGTATCTTCATTTGGGAAAGATTTTGATTCTTTTATTTGGGGAGTTGTAGAAGCTGTCATGGTCTGCTTCTTTATGTGGTTTGATATCAACTGCTGTCTCTGAGCCATCACTAAGATGTGGTAGTGGTTTATTCTGTAATTGCTCACTGAGTCTTATCTTGTTTTGTTTTCTTTCAATATACATGGATGGGCTACTAGATTGTGCTGTCTTGTTTGTTGTAGCCCTTGACTTACTTATGACCTATTACCAGCTGGTTTGGGCTGTTGCCAGATATATATGCCTGAGTCTATTCACTATTCTTGAGTAGAATCTGATTTTGGGTCACCAAGTGTGTGCTGCACCCTAACACCTATCCACCTCAAGAAGTAGTGGTGATAGTTGTGTGCACCAGATTCTATTAGCAGCTGGGGTTCACCCTCCGGGGGGGGCAGGATGCTGACAGGCTTCCCCCAAGTGTCAGTGAGGTAGGTGTGTCTCTATTCCCATAGCACCATGGTGGGAGGGCACTGCAGCTGTACCTCAGGCCCCCAATGCAAGTACCTCTACTGATTGGTAGATGTCACCCTCCTTAGACCCCTAAGGCAAGAGGCTAGGTGGTCTGGGGGGAGCTTCAGCCCTCAGTTCCCTGTTGTGGGTCAGTTAGGGCTCTGTTGAATAAGCAGAGATATCAGACCTGGGTAACTTGTTTTTCCAGAAAATCCGCTAAAAAAGAATGCAGTCAGATCCCTATCAGAACTGCCTTTGGATTATAACTGCCACCTTGTTCCCTGTAAGGATGAAAGTCCAAGATTTGGATCATACATGCTTGGCTGTAGCTGGTTCTGTGTTTTTAGTCCAATTAGTGATGGATTTTTGGTCCCTGGGTTTTTTGTGGTTCCTTCTTTCAGGCCGGAAGAATGGGTTAGGAAAAGACCAAAAAAAAAAAAAAAGGCGGGTGGAGCAAAGCCGCCACAGAGCCGGAGCCGTTCTCCCTCTGGCTCAGGAAATTTAAATGTTAATGAAGCCGCCTGGGAAGGGTGGGGGAGGGTTCAGAGAAATAGGAGAGTAGCACCTCGGAATATAGCCAAAGTTGCTTATCTTGCTTGGAATGACTATTTTATCTGAGATTCCCGAGGGGCGTGTTGCCTATGTGTGCTGGCTGTGTGGAGATTGCCCCCGAGGGTCTGGCCCACCGAAGCCGTGGTCAGATCTTCCGCTGCCAGTCCAAAGCCCAGCGTCAAGGTTCCCCTGCTGGGACGCTGCACTCCCGGCTCCAAAATCAGTCGCTGCCTCCCGGGGACTTCTTGTCCCGCCAGCCGCGTCGCCACGCTGCCTCCGCGCACCGGCTGGGCCCCCTCCCGGGGTTAGTTCAGGGGAGTAAGGCTGCGCCCCGTGCTTGCGCCGTGACAGCGCCCAGTCCAAAGCCCAGAGCCAAGGTTCCCCAGCTGGGACGCTGCATTCCCGGCTCCAAAACCATTCACTGCCTCCCAGGGACTTCTCCCACCAGCCTCGTCGCCACGCCACCCACGCAGACTGTCTGGGCCCCCTCCCAGTGTGAGTTCAGGGGGGTAGGGCTGTGCCCCTTGTTTGTGCCGTCACAAGAATTTGAGTTCAGCTCCCCTGGGCCCAGACCTAAGCCCGGCGCCAAGGTTACCTGACTGGGACGCTGGCTCCAGGCTCCGAAAACAGTCGCTGCTTCCCCGTTATTTGTTCATTCTCCATCTCTAAATCTGTGTTTGTTGTTCAGGGTTCGTAGATTGTTATATATGTGATCGATTCACTTGTTTTTCCGAGTCTTTGTTGCAAGAGGGATCTGAGGCAGCGTCTACCTAGTCTGCCATCTTGGCCCCGCCTCGGTATTGACCATTTTTAATTGAACAATTATATGGTCTACTATGCTGGGAATGACAACTTGAAGAGGAATGGCATTGCCTTCATTGTCAAAAAGAACATTTCAAGATCTATCCTGAAGTACAACGCTGTCAGTGATAGGATAATATCCATATGCCTACAAGGAAGACCAGTTAATATGACTATTATTCAAATTTACCCACCAACCACTAAGGTCAAAGATGAAGAAACTGAATGTTTTTACCAGCGTCCGCAGTCTGAAATTGATCAAACATGCAATCAGGATGCATTGATAATTACTGGGGATTGGAATACAAAGGTTGGAAGCAAAGAAGGATCGATATTTGGAAAATATGAGCTTGGTTATAGAAATATTGCCAGAGAATAAACGATTGAATTTTGCAAGACCAGTGACTACTTCACTGCAAATACCTTTTTTCAACAACATAAACAGTGACTAAAACACGTGGACCTCGCCAGATAGAATACACAGGAATCAAATTGACTACATCTGTGGATAGAGGCAATGGAAAAACTCAATATAATCAGTCAGAACAAGGCTGGGGGAAACTGCAGATCAGACCATCAATTGTTCTTATGAAAATTCAAGTTGAAGCGGAAGAAAATTAAAACAAATACATGAGAGCTAAAGTACAACCTTCACTATATCCTGTCTCAATTTAGAGACCATCTCAAGAATAAATTTGACACCTAGAGCACACTAATGACCTAAGACCAGATGAGTTTTGGAATGACATCAAGGATATCATACGTGAAGAACGCAAGAGAAGAGGCCATTAAAAAGACAAGAAAAAAAGAAAAGACAAAAATGGACGTCAGAAGAGACTCTGAAACTTGCTCAAGGAAGTCAAGCAGCTAAAGCAAAAGAAATAATGAAGTAAAAGGTGGACAGAAGATTTCAAAGGGCAGCTCGAGAAGACAAACTAAAGTGTTATAATGACTTGTGCAAAAAACCTGAAGTTAGAAAACCAAAAGGGAAGAACAGGCTCATATTTCTCAAGCTGAAAGAACCAAAAAAAAAAAAAAAATCAAGTCTTGAGTTGCAATACTGAAGGATTCTACTGGGGAAAGTATTAAACAACGCAGGAAGCATCAAAAGAAGACGGAAGAGATACACAGAGTCACTATACCAAAAAGAATTGGTTGACATTCAACCACTTCAGAAGGTAGCATATGATCAGGAACCTATGGTACTGAAAGAAGAGGTCCAAGCTGCATTGAAGGCATTGGCAAAAAACAAGGCTCCAGGAATTCATGGAATACCAATTGAGAAATTTCAACAAACGGATGCAGTGCTGGAAGTGCTCACTTGCCTACACGAAGAAATTTAAAAGACAGTTACCTGGCCCACCTACTGGAAGAGAACCATATTTATGTCTATTCTGAAGACAGGTGACACAACTGAATGCTGAAATCATCAAACAATATTATTAGTATAACACACAAGTAAAATTTTACTGAAATCATTCAAAAGCAGCTGCAGCAGTACATTGACAGAAAACTGCCAGAAATTCAAGCTGGATTCAGAAGAGGACTTAAAACGAGGAATATCATTGATCATGTCAAATGGATCATGGCTGACAGTAGAGAATACCAGACAGATGTTTACCTGTGTTTTACCGACTATGCAAAGCCATCCAATGTGTGGATCATAACAAATTATGGGTAAAATTGTAAAGAATGGAAATTCCAGGACACTTGTACTCATGAGTAACCTGTACATGTGTTAAGAGGTAGTCGTTGGAACAGAAAAAAGGGATACTACGTGATTTAAATTCAAGAAATGTGTGCATCAGGGTTGTATCCTTTCACCATACTTATTCAGTCTGTATGCTGAGCAAATATAATCTGAGATTCTGGACTATATGAAGAAGAACATGGCATCAGGATTGGATGAAGACTCATTAACAACTTGCAATATGCAGATGATACAACCTTGTTTGCTGAAAGTGAAGAGGACTTGAAGCACTTAGTAATGAAGATCAAAGACCACAGCCTTCAGTATGGATTATAACTCAACATAAAGAAAACAAAAACCCTCACTACTGGACCAATAAGCAACATCATGATAAATGGAGAAAAGACTGAGGTTTTCAAGGACTTCGTTTTACTTGGATCCACAATCATCCCCCAGGTAAGCAGCAGCCAAGAAATCAAATGATGCATTGCATTGGGCAAATCTGTTGCAAAATACCTCTTTAAAGTGTTAAAAAGCAAAGATGTCATCTTGAAGACTAAGGCGTGCCTGACCCAAGCCATGGTGTTTTCAATCACCTCATGTGTGCAAAAGCTGATGATGAATAAATAAGGAAGACCAAAGAAGAATTGACTCTTTTGAATTGTGGTTTTGAAGAGTACTGAATATAGCACGGACTGCCAAAAGAACGAACAAATCTGTCTTGGAAGAAGTACAAGAATGCTCCTTACAAGCAAGGATGTTGAGACTACTTCTCACAGACTTTGGAAATGTTTTCAGGATGGACCAGTCCCTGGAGAAGGACTTCATGCCTGGTTCAGCATAGGGTCAGTGAAAAATAGGAAGACCCTCTGTGAGATGGACTAACACAGTGGCTGCAACAATGGGCTCAAGCATAACACAATTGTGAAAATGGTGCAGGACAGGGCAGTGTTTCTTTCTGTTGTACCTAGGGTCACCATGACTCAGAACTGACTCGCTGGCATCTAAAAACAACAACTACGTAGTCATCAAGATGGTGTGGTTTTGGTGGAGAAATAGACACATAGATCGATGGAACAGAATAGAGCACTCACTTATAGACCCAACCAAGTACAGCCAACTGTTTTTTTTAGAAAGTACAAAAAGAATTCAGCAGAGGAAGGATAGTCTTTTTGACAAACGGTGCTGGAACAATTGGACACCCATGGGCAAAAAGAATAATAATCATAATAATAACAACGACCTTGATCTAAGTCTCACATCATATAAAAAGTAACTCAAAATAGATAACAGACTTAAATATATAACATAAAACTGTACATTTGGGGAAAAAGCATAGGAGACAACCTTCAAAATCTAGGGTTAAACAAAGAGTTCTAAAAGTTCGCATCAAAATTACAATCCATAAAAGGAAAAATTGATAAATTAGGCCTCACAAAATTTAAACGTTTGCTGTGCAAAAGACCCTTTTAAGAGGATGAGAAGAAAAGCTATAGATTCAGAGAAAATATTTTCAGAACATCTCTGGTGGCACAGTGGTTAAGAGCATGGCTGGTAACCAAAATGTTGGCAGTTCAAATCCACCAGCCACTCCTTGGAAACTCTATGGGGCAGTACTACTCTGTCCTATAGGGTTGCTATGAGTCAGAATTGACTGTATTGGCAATGGGTTTGTTTTTTGTTTTTGTTTTTCTAATCTGGCAAAGGACTAGTGTCATAAATATCTAAAGGACTCTCAAAACTGGACAGTAAAAAACCCAAACAATCCCATTAAAAAAGGGGCGAAAGACATGAACAGACATTTCATTGAAGAGGATATACAAATGCCAAATAAGCACATGGTAAGTTCTTCAACTTTATTAGCCATTTGTTGTTGTTGGGTGCCCTCGAGTCAGTTTTCAACTCATAGTGACCGCATGTGACAGAGTAGAACTGCCCCATAGGGTTTTCTAGCCTGTAACCTTTATGGGAGGAGATTGCCAGGTCTTTCTCCCATGGAGTTGTTGGATGAGTTTGAACCTCCAAACTTTCGGTTGGCAGCCACAGGGTTAACTGTTGTGCCACCAGGGCTGTCTTTATTAGCCATCAAGGAATTGCAAATTTAAACAGTGAGCTATCATTACATATCTATCAGAATGGCTAAAATAAAAAATAGTGACAACAGAGAGAATGCAGAAAAAGCATCATTCAAACATGACTAGTAGGAATGTAAAATGATACAGCTACTTCTGAAAAGCACTTACAAAACTACACACGCAACTACCATATAATGAAATAATTGGACTCCTGAGCATTTATCTCAGAGGAATTAAAACCTGTATGCAACTGTTCATAATAGCTTTGTTTATAATAACCAAAGACTGGAGACAACCAAAATGTCCTTCAACAGGTGAATAGCTAAACAAACGGTAGTACTTCTTACCGGGGAATACTACTCAGCAATAAAAAGCACCATTATTGATATATGCAACAACTTATATGAATTTTCAGGGAATTATGCTGAGCGAAAAAAGTCAATTTTAAAAGGTAGCATATTGTATAATTCCATTTATATAAAATTTGTGAAGTGACAAAATTGGAGAAATGAAGAAGAAATTAATGGTTGCCGGGGGTTAAGGAGGAGTGGGGATGAGACTGAAATGAGTGTTCTATATCTGATTGTACCCATGTCAAAATCTGGGTTGTGATATTTTATTACAGTTTTGCAAGATGTTATCTTTGGGGGAAACTGAGTAACAAGATCTGTCTGTATTATATTTTATAACTGCACGTGAATCTACGATTTTCTTGGCATAAAATTTTAATTTTGAAAATTATTTAAAGTGAAACCAAAAAGGAAAGAGAAAGACAAAAAGAGATAATATATTTTATACTATAGAAAGAAATGTATAATATATTGTTAAATAAAATTAAAAAAATAAAATAGCAGGTTATAAAACAATAAAAAATATGTATAATATAATCCCATTTTGATGACTATAACAACATACATATGTAAGGAAAAAAGTATAAAAGGCTATATGCATAATTATTAAGAGTAGGTTAATTCAGGGTGGTAAGATCATGGGTTATTTCTATGGATTTAATTTTTTGTGATATTTTGTAATTGCATATGACTAAGGTAAAATTAAGTCACTTCAGAAAAAAAAACAATTTAAACTTATTTACACTGAAGTGTTAGTGACTTCTCACATCCACTTTCCTTCAAACAGTTGGAAGCTCAGTCAACATAAGAATAGAAGGACTGGATGCCTGGACAGCAAGAAGAGACAAAAGACACAACTAAGTAAAAGAGAGGTCAGGAAATGTTCACTTCATTTATTTTCTAATTTTCCTCAGGGAGGACCCTGCTACACTGACAAGTTTAGAGTTAATTTCACATATTTGGCAGACAAACCAAACCTCCAAGAAGACACACACCATGTGGAAGAGATATTTCTAGCCCTTTTTCTTCTATGTTTAAAGAAGATCTTAGGACTAGCTCCCCTGGGTACATGTTAAGGGCAGCACTATCTAAGGCACTCTTAAAAGCATGAAAGTAGGCACCAGTTACGTAACATGGAGTACTTATTTATATAGGACACTATCAGCACTTCCTGCTTAAAAGAGGAAGGAAGAAAGAGGAAGACAGTTATAAACCAAAAATGAATAAAATAAGAAGGCCTCTTTATCTCAGGAACCAAAAGACAAACTCTTACAGCTATCATTTTGACTGCTCGTGACTGCTGTTCCTGAGAGGACTTTTTGTTTGTGTGTGTGTTTGTTTGTTTAAACTATATTGGACCCTAGACAGCCTGGAGATTGAATGATTATCATATTCAAGAATGTACTTCATTTAGAAATCAAAGTGGATATTAGAACCATTTCAGAGGAGGGAGGACATCAAAAATAACTTGGTGCAAAAGAGAAAAGTCAACATTCTTTAACAAGAGTATTCCATAAGCAACATTAAGTTGATAAATAATAATAATAAAAATAACAATCTAGAATTTTATAATGCTTTCCCATTTTCAAAGTGCAGTTATAGACCTCATTGATCAAAAGTAAGAAATCAAAAATCAATATCTCAGGTTCTATGTCAAGATATAACAAAAGTGAAAAATTTGAGTGCCTGATACACAAGATAAACCTTTATTCCTCATCCCATTAAGTGCATTTTCCTCTTTTCCTGGTACTACCAGGAAAAACGTTTTCCTTCTATAAAGAAAATGTTCAACCATCCAGGAACCTCACGCTCATCCTTCCTCACAACTGTGCCCACAATTTTCTCTCTATAGATAAGTAATAAAATGTTAGGTAGAATTTCATGAAAACAAAAGGCAATCTGTAAACTGACAAAGTGAATTTGAGGATCCATAGAAGGGTGTTCCAAGTTAGATATGATGAAACTAAACAAGTTGAGCCCTTTCTTCCATAACCATAATGTTATACCTCTAGGGATCAGTTTAGCCCCATGAGACACATTCCATCTGTTTTTTTCTCTGAAGAACAGAAAATAGCTTCGTGTTTCTTGGTTTGTTTCAGTCAAGTCCAAAGCCTTGGCCAGCCTATCTAGGCCCCAAGTTGCCAGTGGTGAAGTCACTCTGAACAGAATAGGAAAACACATACTTATTAGGAGATAATCAATACCAAGTAAAGCAGTTCTCCCAATCTTAAGTGAAATATCTAGAATAGGCAAATGCACAGAGATCAAAGTTTATTAGTGATTACCAGTGGGAGGGTGGGAGAAATAAGGGAAGGTTATTACTTAAGGGGCACTTTGTTTCTGATAAGAGTAAGGAAAAAAATTGCAAACGCATCTCAGTGGAGGTTGCACAACACGGTGAGCGTAATTAATGTGACCGAATTGTACACGTAAGAATGGAAGAAATGGCAAATATTTTACTGTATACTTTACCACAATAAAAAAAGAACCATAAGAAAAGTTCTAGAGCTAATACAGAAATTTAGAAAGGTAGTAGGCTGCAAGGTCAACAAACAAAAATAAGCTGGGTTTCTATACACCAGCAATGAGAACTCTGAAAGGGAAATTAGGGGAAAAATTCCATTTGCAATATCACCTAAGAGAATAAAATACATAAGAATACCTAGGAATAAACATAATCAGGAACATGAAGCACTTATATAATGAAAACTATAAAACACTGCTGAAAGAGATTAAATAAATGGAAAGATGTTCCATGTTCATGGATTGGAAGACTTAATATTGTTAAGATGTCAATACTACCCAAAGTGATCTATAGATTCAACACAATCCCGATCAAAATTCCAACAGCATTCTTTACAGAAATAGAAAAACCCATCATCAACTTTACATGGAAAGGCAAGAGGCCCTGAATAACTACAACAAAGCAGAAAGGTAAGAACAAAGTAGGAGAACTCACACCTCCTAATTTTAAAACATACTATACAGCTACAGTAATCAAAACAGCCTGGTACTGGTACATTAATAGACACATAGACGAATGGAATACAACTGAAAGCCCAGAAATAAACCCACATATCTATAGTCAACTGATTTTTGACAAGGGTGCTAAGTATATTCAATGGGGAAAGAAGAGTCTCTTAAATAAATGGTGCTAAGAAAATTGGATTTCCACATGCAGAAAAAAAAATAGGATCCTTGCCTCACACCATAAGCAAGAACAAATTCAGAATGGATTAAGGACCTAAATGAGCAAACTAAAACCATAAAATCTTAGAAGAACAAGCAGGGGCAACACTGTCAGGACAAGCTTTCAACAATGGGTTATCTAATATAATAACAAAAGCACAAACAGTGAAAGACAAAATAAATAGATGAGACCTTATAAAAATTAAAAAAAAAAAAACAACTTTTGTTCATCAAAAGACTTTACCAAGAGAAGCATCAGGGGTCTTAAAAGCCTGTGAGCGGCCATCTAAGATACTCCTTTGGTCTCACCCTTTTGGGAGCAAGGAAGCATGAAGAAAACTAAACATACAAAGGGAAGATTAGTTCAAAGGACTAATGGACCACATCTACCACAGCTTCCACCAGACTGAGTCCAGTACAACTAGGTGGTGCCCAGCTACCGCCACTGACTGCTCTGACAGGGATCACAATAGAGGGCCCCAGACAGAGCTGGGGAAAAATGTAGAACAAAATTCTAACTCACAAAAAAAGACCAGACTTACTGCCCTGACAGAGACTGGAGAAATTCTGAGAGTATGGCCCCCCGGACACGCTTTTAGCTCAGTAATGAAGTCACTCCCAAGGTTCAGCCTTCAGCCAAAGGTTAGACAGGCCCATAAAACAAAACGAGACCAAAGGGGCACACCAGCCAATGGGCAAGGACTAGAAGGCAGGAGGGGATATGAAAGCTGGTAATAGAGAGCCCAAGGTCGAGAAGGGAGAGTGTTGACATGTCTTGGGGTTGTTAACCAATGTCATAAAACAACATGTGTACTAACTGTTTAACGAGAAACTAGTTTGTTCTGTAAACTTTCATCTAAAATACAATAAAAAAAAACTTTACCAAAAAAGTGAAAAGACAAGCTACCGATGGGGAGACTATGTTTGGAAACCATAAATCTGACAAGATCTAATAACTAAAATATATATAAAATTTTGACAACTTAACAACAGAAAGACAACTCAAGCATAAAATGGAAAAGGACTTGAATACCCATTTCACTAAAGAGGGCATTCAAATGACCACCAAACACAGGAAAAGATTCTCAACGACATTAGCCACAAGAAAAATGTAAATCAAAACCACAATAAGATAACATTACACTTTCACTAGGATGGCTAAGATTTAAAAAGAAAATAACAAATGTTGGCAAGGATATGAGGAAATTGAAACCCTTACCGATTGCTGTTGGGAATGCAAAATGGTACAGCCACTGTGGAAAACAGTGTGGCGATTCCTCAAAAAACTAAAAATAGTACTACCATATGACCCAGCCATTCCACTTTAGGTGTATACCCAAAAGGCTTCAAATCAGAGACTCAGAAAGAGACTTGTACACCAATGTTCATTGCAAGACTATTCATAATAGCCAAAAGGCAGAAACAACCTAAATGTCCATTGAAAGATGAATGGGTAAATAAAATGTGGTACATACATACAATGGAATATTACATAGCCAGTATGAGAAATGAAGTCTTGATACATGCTACAGTGTAGATGAAGCTTGAAGAAATTATGCTGAGAGAAATAAGCCAATCACAAAAGAACACACATTGTATTACCTCACTCATATAAAAAGACAAGAAAAGGCAAATGTATAGAGACCAAAGTTCATTAGTGGTTACCAGGGTCAGGAGGGAGGAGAAAAAGGGGGGGTTAATGACAATGAAAATTGCATTGATTGAGGGTAGGGTTGCATAGCCGATTATTCTAATTGCTGTCAATAAATTATACACCAGTAAAAAGTTGAATTGACTAAAGTTCCGTGATATATTTATGTACAACAACAACAACAAAGAAAACAGTAGCTGCTGAGGCTGCTTATGTACAGCCAAACACCTCATGAGATTTGGTTTCTTGGTTTGGAGGTTTGGCATCATGGTTTCATGGGACATCCAAGTTAACTGGTTTAATAGCGTATTTAGTCTTCTCTTTTTTCTTTTTTCTACCTCCTAGTTTGTTATGTAGTTCTTGGGGTCTTAAAGCTTGCAAGTGGTCATCCAAGGCACTACAATTGGTCTCTGTTTTCCTGGAACAACAGAAAGAAGGACAGTCAGGAATAGGAGGAGGATATGGAATGTGTGGCTAATTGCCTCCATGAACAACTGCTTCCTTTGCCATGAGACCAGAAGAACTGAATGGTGCCCGGCTACCATTACTGAACATTTTGATCAACAATTCCACAAAAGAATGCTGATGAAAAGTGGGAAAATGCAGAACAGAATTTCAAATTCTCCATGGACTCTAGACTTTCTGGAGCCATGGAAGGTGGATGAACACCTGAAACTATTGCCTGAGATAATCTTTGAATCTTGAACCAAAAATATTCCCTGAACTCTTTTTAAAACTGAACAATAGTTTAGCTTAACTAGTAAAAAAAAAATGTCTGCCTTGAGCATTATGCTTTTTTAAGAACTATCTCTTTGGGATCAAATTGCTAACCGCAACTGGAAGGATTGAATGGGAACCTTAGGGGTCAGTGAGTTTATGTTAATGAGGGAGGAATAACTCAGAAAAAGAGGGTGAGAATAATTGCACAACTGGAAGAACATAATCAATACCGTCAAATGGTAGATGTAGAAACTGTTGAATTGATGTATGTTTTGCTGTGTATATTCTCAAAACAACAACAACAAAACAAAATTTAAAGAAAAAAAAGAAGATAAGTACTTCTGACCATCTGCAAGCAAAAATAAAAGAAAATCACCAAAAAAAGTCCAAAGTGAAACGGCTATGGAAATATCCTCCAAAAAAACAGAAATTTTGTTTTGTATTCAAATTTATCCCCACTATTGCCTGAGGGCTTGCTTCCAAGCCAGTAAGTTTAAGATGTGGGAACGTTCTTAAGGCTCCAATTCAGAAGTCATTCTTTGGAATAGTGTCTAATTCCAGGATGGTTAACTAAAATATAAATACCTCTGAGAGAACAAAAACAGTAGAGTGAATTTTTAAAAAGCCACATTTATTGAGAACATAAATTCTGCCAGAAACTATTGCATTTAAGCCTCATAACAACCATATGAAGTCCCCGATTTATGACAGGGTTCTGTTCAGAAGACTCCGTCTTAGGTCAGTTTTGATGTAGGTCGAATTCCTCTTTTTTTTTTTTTAATTTTCATTGTAATTGACTTTTATTATTTGTATCTTTATAAATCTGATTTTTATTTGACTTTAGGGTTTAGAAACATTACATGTAAACTTACAGGTATATTTTAATACAGACGTACATACAAAAAAATACACAAATCATAAAAGATTTACTCCAACAATGAACAAAAGTAGGACGGATGACGTTGGCATTTTGTTAGTTGCAGTAATAACTCCACTCGTGGAAGGTTCTGGATCTTTTGGATTATCCCTGGGAAAAGGATTGGCATTTCTAGTCAGACAATTAGTTAGAGTTGTCTTTTAAGGTCCTTTTCTTTTTCTCTTCATATATTTCGCAGCAACATCTCACTGCCTCTCGAATCTGCCTATTGACTTTAGCAAAGTGATCAGCATTTGGGTCCATGTTTTCAAGCAACTGAAGGCCCTGATTTAGTTAAGATAAAACTCCAGCAAATCATTTGACAGCTTGCTCCTTCTTCTTCCTCATTATTTCTTTCTTCTTCAGCATTTCTTTCCTCTTCCAAATCTATTAAGATCTGATCTATCAGTTTCCCTTCCTTATGATCTATGAGCTGTTCCACATTGGTCATATCAAGCTCTAAATTCAGCATTCTTGCCATATGTACAATTTTTCCACCAATCTCTTCCATCATATTATCCTGATCAAAAATTTGGGGTGTGTTCACATAACTCAGCACTATTTTTCCATATCCACTGCATACATTTTCCTGGAACTTCCTCCCAGGAAAATGTACGAATGATAAGATGTACCAAAAAAAAAAAAAGAATAAGGTTGCAAATGTGATTTGTCATGACTCACATATGTCATAAATTGGGGACTGCCTGTACAATTATTGGTCCCATTTTATAGACCAGGAATCTGAGGTAACAAGAGGTTGGATAACTTGTCCAAGAGCACAACTAGTAAATGTGGGAACCAGGATTCAGTCCATATTTGTCTGCCTCCAGAGTTTAAACTATTAACCACTAGGGCATACAGCCTCTCAGAATGTAGTTTCTTTTGCTACCCTCCAACCCTTTCCATGTGCTAAAAGGAAAAAAGGGGTGGGAGCGAAATCATTGCAAACATGCTTGGTTTGCTTCACAATTTTTGCCCAAGGCTAGTCTTGTTTGTATTTTTCTAAATTGAGGCTTCCTCAGAAGAGAGGTGAAGCTAAGTTAAGGGCTAGGCCTCAAGATCAAATATTTAAATCAATTTATCTTCTTGGCTTGAGATTTGGCTGGTTCTTGCTGAGATAAAGGAAACATGCCAAAGGCAGCTCCTGAGCATATCCCTGGGGTTTCTTCTTCCATACTAGGAAATAACTATGAGGTTGTGTGTACAGCTAGTTACACTTCACAAGCGCTTTCACATGCATTAGCTCAAATTGATTCCCAGTGGAGAGACAAGGCAGATATTATTAACCCTCTACTATCATTAATTACAAATAGTAAAACTGAGCCTCAGAGATTTTAAGTACGTTGTTCTATCCTAGGTCACAATAAAAAGTGATGGAGTCACATAAACCCAAGGCTTGCAATTCTAATTTTGAGTCAAATGAATGTTTTCACTTTACTTTCAGAGTGCTTGAGTGGCTAAGGCAGTTTTATAAATAATATTTTAATAGCCTCATTTTTACTACCACTACCACGTACGCAACAAACACATAAAAAATACACACGACAGATGCTGACATTATGGCAAACAGCTTCAGAATAAAAGAGAATCTTTGCAACTAAATCCTCAATGGCAATAATTCCTGCCCTGAGATTGTATATAACACCCTATAGAGCCCTAAATCATCTTAAACCAAAAGAAAAAGAAAACCAAACCTGTTGCCATCGCGTTGATTCTGACTTATAGCAGCCCTATAGGACAGAGCGGAACTACCCAATAGGGTTTCCAAGGAGGAGCTGGTGGATTTGAACTGCCAACCTTTCGGTCAGCAGTCAAACCCATTAACCACTGTGCAACCAGGGCTCCAAATCACTTTAAAGTGACCCAAATTTCTCTCTCCGTAGAATTTTTATTTATAAAAAGCCATACAATATTTAGGGTGAGAAAAGGCATTGAGGAGGAAGATGGAGAAACAGGTAATGAAACAATCTTACCTGCTTTACAAAGCCCTTAAATGGCTCTAGTTTTAACTTGATTCTCAAATCCTGTGAAACAGAACTTATATTAACCATCATTTTTTTCTAATAAGAATACTAAAACTCAGAATGTTGTAATAACTTATCCAAGAATACACTGCTAATTTTCATCACAAATTTCCTTATGGTTCCCTCCAGCTCCAACACTCTATGACTCTGCAGGACTCTGTAGGACTCACTGGAAAGAGCAGGGCAAGCTGAAACTTAGGCCAGGCTCTGTGAGTCCCACACCTTCCTGGTGAGTGGGAGTGAGAGGTTGACTCTACAATATGAACATTCTTTCTGTATCTTTCATTTGGCTACCTACAGAGGGGTGTAAATTCATCATTATCTCAATCCTCTCGTTCTATAATCCAGAGTATCCTTTTCACAACTAATCCCTGCCTCCTACTTAGTAAATTACCTCTTCTATGACAGTCAGTCCTTCAGCCCCTCTCCTTAAGGCATCTGAATTTACAGGTATCTAAGAAAGGACTGTTGTTGTGAACTGCACGTAAAAGCGTTTCAGGCTTCTGCTAGCAAGTTTCCTGTATCAGGAGCATAAAGAGCTGCAGACTTTTCAGACACTCCTAAAATAACTTAGTAGACTAGTCTCTAATTATAACACCACTTTCACTAGGAATTTATAGCACAATGAGTTCTTAGAAATCTTTCTTTCATTTTCCTTGGAAAAACCTAAACCTGACACACTTTTAAGTGGTTGTACACATTTCCTCCAATTAAGGAAAATCCTAGCTCTCACTGAAGGCCTTACCTAATTCCTCCATTCCTGGTCCTCTTCTAGGACAAAAACTGAGGTGGGGGCAAGTCCAACCAACCCCAGCTCCTAAGGTTGTAGGCTACTAGCAGGTTCCCTAACCACACACAACCAGCAGACTCCTTCTCAGTTCAGCTACCAAAATGACCCACCAACCCAGCCCACTTCCCAACCTATACCCATCTCCTGCTGGACCCAGGGGCAAACACTGAGTAGGAGGAAGTAAATTTGGAGTTTATCATCATTACTACACCCTCTATTTGTATAACTTTTTTTTCTTTTTTACTACACTTTTATGTATATTCTCTCTTTTGGTCCTGTTAGGGAAGAAAGGTAAAAATCATACAAAACCATAGAAGTGAGTTCCCTTATTCATGCTAACCAGATGCCTCCCTCAAAAAAAAAAAAAAAACTTCAAAACCCACATATAAAGTCACATAGACTCAGTGTGCCTCAACAATTCCCATAGATTCACACTGAGATAGAAATAAATACACAGTGGTGGAAATAAATCTGCTTACTCTTGATCAAGAGTTCAGAAACCTGAGTTCTTTTCCCAACTTTGGAACTTAATTATATGACATTGTATAACTGACACCGCCTGTCCCAAACCAGGCATTAATTTTAACATCTATTCTAAACCTATGCTGCCAAATAGAGTAGTCACTATCCATGCATAAACCTATTCAGCACCTGAAATGTGGCTAGTGTGACTGAAGGACAGAACTGTTTATTTTATTAACTTACATTTAAATTTAAGTAACCACATGTGGCTAGTGGCTACAATACTGGACCAAAAAAAAAAAAAAACCTTTGCCGTCGACTCAATTCAGAAACATACCAACCCTATAGGACAGAGTAGAACTGTCCCACAGGGTCTCCAAGATGGAGCTGGTGGATTTGAACTGCTGGCCTTCTGGTTAGCAGCTGAATGCCTAACCACAGCACCACCAGGACTTCCCATATGGGACAGTGCAAAATAATGTAGGAGTGTTGGCTTAAATGAGTTGCACCATCTCTCCGAGGTGCTCTATGCTGTTCTATTGTACAGGGTTCATTTAAACTCACCCAGCATTCTCAAAGTGGCCCTGCCTCACCAGAAGTGATAACTTAGGGTTGTTTCATACCCATGGGATAGGCCATGGGGCAGGAAGAAGACAAAAAGTGGTGACAGACATATTTTCACAGATTGATTTTTGTCATTGACTAAGTTGCTACAAGCTGGAACAAAAGGGTATTCAAGGCTATCTCAGCCTGTGTAGATTAGTGTACATGTGTGTATATAACTGGGCTATGGGCATGGTAACACTCTTTAGCCACCCTTCCAAAATATTATTACCATTGATTGTGGAACATTTTCAGTCCTAGAGGAAAAAAAATATGACTCCTCTTGATTGTGTGGCAAAAGCAATACATCTTGACAGAGTGCCTTTCTTTCTGGCCTCAGTATCCTCATCTGTAATACGAGAAAGGTGGAATAGATATATTTATTCAACAATCCAAACAAGGCAATGAGCTAAAAGCTGGGGACACAATAATGAATCAGATATACCATACCCTCAGAAGTTCAATCTAATAAAAAAGTCTAAACAAGATGAGTTTTCAAGGCCCCTTCCAGCTCTATGAGTCTATGTAAGCTATTAATCCTGTGGCTGATGGCTAATATGTAAATGCTGTATGGCTGGAAATACCCTAACTTTCTACTAAGTACTACTTCATTAAGGCAGATTCCTCATCCAACTACATGTTATTTCCCCTCTTCCCACTCATTCCTTACTTGGTTCTCTCTACCTCAGTGAGAAAGTAACAACTGTAAGAATCTGGGGAAATGAGAAAAATTGGAAATATGGCAGCAAAGCAGTATCATCCTGGGCACTTCACCTTCTCCTGCAAAAATAGAAGATGTGAGGATGGGTACGTAACGAAGATGGTCAGGGAAGAAAAGAAAGGATGAACAAAGAAAAAAGACAAGGAATCTGCTGGCAATTACAGCAAATATGGTATAAATGGATATAGCTGTACAAGGCAAAAACCCATTTTGGGATGGGTGGAGCATGGCCCTTCCCATAAATCAGGAGGAAGAGAAGCAGCTAAGGGAGGAAACAAGTAATGGAGCACAAAGAAGCTCCTCAGCTATAGTGGTGCCATCTTGCAGCTCAAGGATCTAGCCCCTTTCTCTTTTCTCCATTACCTGAATATGAACACCTTTCACCATAGCTCAAGATGGCTGTAACATTCCAGACTAGGGGGTAAGTGATACTCACCCTCTGTTTCCCTTATGAACTTTCCCCTAGATCTCTGGGGATTCAAACTCAGGTGAAGAAATTCTAGTTGGAATGTCAGTTTACTTAGTAAAAGACACCATGGGAAGGATTTAAAAGTCTGATCTTAGATACAAATATTATCTCACATTTAATTTTTTTGGATGATCTTTTTCTCCAACCACCACCACCACCACAACCAACGACTCTGCAAAAAGAAATGAAGATTCCAGGAGCCTTAAAACTCTGGCCCCAGGTTGGCTGTGAGGTAATTCTGGTATTTAGAAATGCAAAGGTTGGGTAAATGGCTTTGTTCCTGTAGCAGGTAGCAAGCCAGAGTGGATTGCTAGGCTCATGCTTTACTGAGTACATTAAACCAGTTATTAGTTATGGGGTGGGATCACCTTCCAAAGGTGTTAAAATGAACATAAGTTATGTCCATTCCCATATAGAATCTTCTTAATATAACTCAGTATGATTGAAGTAACTAATTCATATCAAGTTCTTATCCATCTGGCTCAAAACATCGCTGCCTTGATGTTATGCTTAATTGCCATGTTACCTATTCTATAGAAGTCAGATAAACACCCCACGCTCTAACATCCCAGAGCCTAGCCAAAGCCCAAGACCACCTACCTGGCTCCCAAATTCCTAACACATAGGACCACTGACAGTGAACCCAGTCACTCCAGACCATTCTCAGTTAGACAGGAAAAAAAATCTACTTTTAACCTAGTGGAGGCAATTGGTTATTCTGGAGATTCCAAGAAACAAAGCTCAGGCTAAAATAATTATTTTCCAAAATACAATGCACCAGAAAAGAAAAGGCTTTTTAGAATGTGGATAGGGCCATAAGTGTCATAAAGGAAAGAGAGAGATAGGAAATTTATTTTGCCTAGGATCATAGGATCAAGTTTCACATGCCAGTTATATTAGCATATACTTTTTTTTTTAGTAGGCTTATTTTTTCCTCCTACAAATGGTCTAACCATTCCCCAATCATAAAAACCAGAGAGACCCCAGAGGTCATGGTCCCCAGACCTTCTGTTACTCAAGACAGGAACCAGCCCCAAAGCCAACTCTTCAGACAGGGATTGGACTGAACTATAAGACAGAAAATGATACTGGTGAGGAGTGGGCTTCTTGGATCAAGTAGACACATGAGACTATGTGGGCAGCTCCTGTCTGGAGGGGAGATGAGAAGGCAGAAGGGGACAGAAGCTGGCTGAATGGACACGGGGAATACAGGGTGGAGAGAAGGAGTGTGCTGTTTCATTAGGGGAAGAGCAACTAGGAGTACATAGCAAGGTGTATGTAAGGTTTTGTATGAGAGACTGACTTGATTTGTAAACTTTCACTTAAAGCACAATAAAAATATTTTAAAAAATCAGAGACAACTAAGCTGAACAGAGTACACTCTTCCCTGCTTCCCATCTCAGAGCAGCTGTGTGATTTCCTGAGGATTCTGTTGCTGGAGCCAGGAATAAAAGCTCATTTATACACACAACAAGATACAAGTCTCCAGTTTCTATTCTTCCTCCCTCTCCACCCCACCCCCACTTTGCACCAGAGAAGCCAAACACAAGCATGCTTTGAGTTTGGGGACTAATCTGAAAGAGGAAGAAGAATCTGTATATGTTGGCTAGCGAATGTGCCCTGCCCTCCCTTTCTTGAAAATAGCAGGAACTTATCTTTTCAAAGACTCTTGCTTAAAGAGGAAGCATCCTGTGAATGCGGTGTGCTTTCAGGACCCTCACTGTGCAGCTCACCAGCAAGGGTTGGCTCTCTAAGGGGCACGTAGATTGGATTTACTGAAGACCTGGAGCTTGCTTCTGAGAGTGAACACAAAAGGATCCTCAACTGTCAACCTTGAAGGTAGCAGGTAAGGAGATCCAGTGTTCAATGTTAGGACCAGAACAGTATGTAGTAAAATTCTGCGGATGGCAGATTTTAGCAAATTCCAGGGAGGTTTGGGATAACTAATCTGCCTTGTCTGCTTTAAATTAGGCTGCAAGTATGAGGTTTTTTCTGTTTCCTTTCTTAACTAGAGATTTGATAATCTAATCAGTTTGTCAACAAGTATTCTCAGTGCTTCTGCTAGGGGCTCAATGTGGCAAAATGCAAAGGAGACACTCCCCAAACCTCCAGCACCTTTGCAATTAAACCAGAAATGTAGAGCACAAGTGAAAACCCTGTTTTTAAGGGCTCGGTGGAGTTTCTTTAATCTGTAATGGCAGTTTCCTTCAATATGGAAAGAAAATACATAGTGACTGCTGAAGGTAAACCAAACAGTGCAGAATGATCTGGCATTTTCACAAGGTGATTCACAT
Organism: Elephas maximus indicus; assembly: GCF_024166365.1. Classification (NCBI taxonomy): domain Eukaryota; kingdom Metazoa; phylum Chordata; class Mammalia; order Proboscidea; family Elephantidae; genus Elephas; species Elephas maximus. The sequence goes on from NC_064846.1 coordinate 89,352,366, forward strand.
TCATTATCTCACTTGAACCTCTCAACACTCCACAATGTAGACAGGGTAGTTGTTATTATCACTGTTTTACAAATGAGGAAATAGATTCAGAAAAGGTAAGTAATTTTCTGAAAACACACTGCACAGCTAGAAATTGGCAAGTTCGGACTAGAGACTGCAGATAGCTCTTTTAACTATATATGAATCAAGGAAATTGCATAATCTATTTAGTAACTCAGAAATTAAACATATCAGACACAGACTAGGTTTACACAGAGCCAACAATTCGTAAATTTTAATGAAAATCTTTGGCCAGGAGTATTCTACAACTTGGCAGAAGGAAGTTGTTTTCAAGGATAAACAAAGGCTCGGTAGGGGTCCATCTCTAACTAAAAATCCATGAATTCAGTGGTTCCTTTTTCCAATGCTCTGATTGTTTTGGAGCCTAAAGAGAGGTCATGACTCCATAAATCTAACCAAACAAAACCTACTTCCCTGCTGTACAGTAGATTCCGACTCATAACAACCCTGCAGGACAGAGTAGAACTAGTCTATAGCGTTTCCAAGGCTGTAAATCTTTACGGAAGCAAACCGACGCATCTTTCTCCCATGGAGCGGCTGGTCAGTTAGAACCACTGACTTTTTGCTTAGCAGCCGAGCACTTTAACCACTCTGTCACCAGTGCTCATAAATCATAAATCTAGCAAGTGATTATTTAAAAACAATATGTGACTAAACCTGGACTCAGAACTAAATTGTATTTTAAATATATTAGTGAAATCTCTAAACAATTTTAAGTTTCTGGTATCTATTGCAACAAGTCTTAATCATTCCAAAATACTTTTTTTTTATGTTTTACTATTAACGGCCCAGTGAGAACCAAAAGATGTCTGTGTTTACATAGCAAATAAACAACCTCAAGTACTCTATTTATATCCATCCCCTTAACAAAAAACTGTTACCCCCCCAAAAAAAAAGCACTATAATATTTACATGACTACACCAGGCAGTCCTTTTCTGACAATAAAATAAGTCAGCCTGGGGACAGTGAGACCACCCAGAATGGTGGATTAAGGACAGTTTGCAGATTGAGTCTAAGCTGAATCTTCACATTTCAGTGTCTTCCTATCCCAGAATCATCAATTTTCATTTTCCACTACCTTCACTCTCCCACCCTTAATCCAGATTTTGATGAGTTTGGCAACTATTTATCTGGAATTAAAGCATGGTACAGAAAACTATAAATTTGCTTTGCAATATCATTGGCTGATAATATTTTAAAGGGAGGGCACCAATGCTTAAGGCACATACCCAACATGAAGGGTAAGTAACATAATCTCCCAAATAACATAGCTCTGCATGAACCTCTACTTTGATCCAATATATTTCTTATGTTCCTATCAAAACATCTCAAATATCTTATAATCCAATTAAACAATACAGCATATGGCACAAAATAAGGAAATACATAGTCCCTGCCCTTGGGGAGCTTACAATGTTGTTCAGGATACAAGACCTACAGAGCTTAAAAATATGAGAGAGTAAACCATTGTTATTTTTAATAGAAAAGAAGTTCAGAGAGTAAAGATAGCAGTGGGCTGGGCTGAATGGAGACCGCTTCACAAAGGAGACAAAATGAGATAGGCCTAAAAGAATATCTAGGATTTGGGAACAAGCTGAGCAAACTTGCTGTGCACACAAGTGGTCAATATATGTTGTTTAAATTCAATTTGAGTCAGAAATATATCATGTCAGAAGTCAGCTTAGCACCTACAAGATATCCTGAGAAGACTAATCTGGCTAGAGTAAAGGGGTTAGGTTGGGGGGATAACAAAAAAAAAACTAATTTAAAGAGAAATTTAAGGCTAGATTATTAAAGGCATTGAGTTCCAGACATTTTTTAATGGCCAATCATATCAGCGAACTTTCAATAAGCAAGGACATGATGGGAAACTGCTTTGAGCAGATAAATCTGGGAGAGTTTGATAGTCTTGACTACAACTGGAGTTGGAGAGGCTACTTAGAGGGTATAAGTTAATGAGGTGTTAGGCTAGGTTAGTGGCAGTGGACACATAATGAAGAGGAACTCAAAAGACCTTTACAAGAAAGAATATATGAATGTTCGTGAGTGATTGGATACAGGCAGCATAAGAGAGGAATAAACCAGAGCTGTCTCTGAAATTTTAAACCTGCGGGATCTGAGCAGTGTTGATACTATTCATAGAAATAGGTAACCCGGTAATGGAAGTAGGGAGTGCAGGACATGATAAGTTCTGTTTCTGATCTATTGAGTTTGAGGTGTTGACAAGAATTCCAAGTAGAAATATCTGATGTATAGTTGGAAGTAATGGCCCTGAATGTGAGTGATGGGTAAGATGTTAAATCTGGGAGCTGTGATAGTCAAGATCATGAGAATGGCTGAACTCAAAGAAAGCAAATCTAAGAGATAGCTAAGGACTGAAACTCTGGCAGTGCCTATACTTTAGGGAAAAAGGAAAAAGGGGGTGCATAGAAATAACAGCCATAGAAATTTGATTCTTCTCCTCAAAAGATACTGAGAATCTTTAAATAAGATACCTGGGTTTGGATTTATTATTTTTTTTTAGTCTCTCCCACTCAACAATACCTAGCATACTGTCTCATACACATCATGGGCCCTCAATAAATGTTAAATAATTCTAACATAAGCAAGCATGGTTAATTTTTGTTTCAAGCTGTCTTCCCAAGAACTCTTTATCACCTAACAGTGGCTGCTGTAAACTACTTTGCTGCCTGGATTTCAGTGGGAAGGAAACTGGGCCCAGAAAACTGAGAGTTCATCCTTGCTTTGTCATTTAATCATCTTTCTGTTTTCTAGCAAGTTATTGAACATCAGTGTTTCTTGGTTTACTTGTGTATAAAATTCAGTAATGAGCCTATAGAGATATTTTCTAGATCTTCTGAAATGATAAATATAAAAGCAACTTGAAAATACAAACCACTATCCAAAAGGTTTTGTTTAAAGCCCGTTTCTAGAGCATAATACACAAAACAAAACCAACTGAATAAGGAGGGAGTAAGGCCAGTTACTTTCTGCTCCTTACACTACTCCTTTATGCCAAGGGCCTCACCCTAAGTCTCAGCAATCTCCTCCTGCTCCTAGGATCAGTCCAGTTGCCGCTAGTCTTACAATGCCTGTGAAGCATCAATGTGCATTCTAAAAGGAATAAATTATTTAAAATTAGGATTTAAGAAGTATTTCTGTGAACACAGTATCTTTTTTCATTAGCTACTACTTCCATTAAGTCCACTGATTCTTAATATTAAAGGCTAAGTATCAAAATAATATTTTACACTAAGTACTGAACATAAGAATGCTCTGTAATAAAGTCACTTGTCCAACCAACCACAGATTTGTTTATTACACAAATCATTTTCCTAGAATATATACATACGTATAGTGCAGGTACCTCTCCCTAAAACACAAAGACTTAAAGTTATTTTTATCCCTCACACCAGTGTTATTTCGGTTTCAGCATACATGGATATCTACATGATATGATTTGAGGGCCAGTGACAAACAGCTTTCTCGGTTCAATCAGGGGTGATAAAATGCCTGGGAGATAGGTTCATACTAATTTACCCTGCAAAAAAGATGGATTTATAAGCCATTTATAAGATGGATTTATAAACAACTGCAAATTTATTGTTTTGGAGTGAGAAAATACATTCATTGTTAAGAAGCCTGATCAACTCATATCAGATGGCGGCCCATCCTCATCTTTATAGAAAGGCAATAAAAGAAGCCATTTAACCTGATTACATAAGGCCAGACATCTTAGGCCCATTAACTCATGTTATAATAAACCCAAAACTAAGCCCATTGCCGTCCAGTCAATTTGGACTCGTAGTGACCCTACAGGATAGAGTAGAACTGCCCCACAGGTTTTCCAAGGTTGTAAATATTTAAGGAAGCAGACTGCCACATCTTTCTCCTGCAGAGCTGTTGGTGGGTTCAAAACACTGATCTCTCAGTTAGCAGCCAAGCACTTAACCACTGTGTCACCAGGGCTTCTCTCATGTCACAATTAAAAAAAAAAACCCATTTCTGTCGAGTCTAGTCCGACTTATGGCGACCCTATAGAACAGAGCAGGACTACACCCTAAGGTTTCCAAGGAGCTGCTGATGGATTCGAACTGCTGACCTTTTGGTTAGCAGCCGAACACTTAACCACTATGCCACCAGGGCCCCTAATGTTACAATACCCATTGCCTTCCAGTCAATTCCAACTCATAGCCACCCTATAGGACAGAATAGAACTGCCCTATAGGGTTTCCAAGGAGCACCTGGTGGATTTAAACTGATGACCTTTTTTGGTTAGCAGCAGAACTCTTAACCATTATGCCACCAGGGTTTCCAATGTTACAATAGAGATGCTAAAATACCTTAAACTGACAGTTACCTCTCCTTTAATTCAAAATTCTTCATTGGTTGGTCACTGTTTAAACATAAGCTGTGCTCCACAGAACTCTTCAGTCCTGCTTCCTCATTCCATCCCATCTCACCCCATTTCATTATGACCGTTTCCTTCTTCGTATCCCACCAATACTAATTCTGGATGGATGGGCACATATGTGAACAAAGAGAAAGAAAAGTCTTTACAAGTTTGGGAAAACGTCAGAGAGGTGCCCTGGTAGATAAAGGGGGAATGAGACAAAACAGAAGAGTAAACATAGATGCTTGAGCACTTAAACACAGAGCTGGTTTTCCTTGTGATGAATAAAAACGTTATCTTGTTTAGAGTGCTTGTGAAATTCGTACATCCCAGACATTTGAGCTCCTACGTAAATGTGACTAATGAAAAATAGAAAAGGAGTTAAGATCTAGACTTAAAGTTCCTTGGCAGAGTCAAGCATTCTTTTATTTTTTATAATTCCCCTTTTTCTAAAAAGGAAAGAAAAATTTAGTTTGGAATCACATTTCAAGATCTCTAACATATAAGACCTGTTAGGATTTCCTATTTCAGATTAACAGTCTTTGTTTTACATAGGGTTGTTGCGTTGTCATGGATTCAGCATGTTAATTGCAATTAAGCTAACAGTAACAACACAAATATCTCTGATATGTCTTAAGTATTTTTTTACAAGGTTCCTAGGAAGTCCCCAGATCTCCAAAGATCTTAAAAGCTTTGTTTCATTGTGAACTGGTTAACCTTTGTGTTTAATCTAAATTTGGATTCTTACTTAAAACAAAAGGCCTTCGATAAAAAGCAATCTCTTAGAGAACAATTATCTTGCTTCCAAGATCCAGGCATCTAAATGCTAAGAAGTTAGAAGCAGGCCTCAGAGTTAGATGTGAGCAACAGCCAATGAACTTGGGGGGTTCCAGGTTGCTGATAATTAGGTAGAGGCTTATACAGGTAACCCTGGAAGAAGGTAGGCCTCTGTAGTTAATGCTTTACAAAAAGTTTAAAAGTACGTCAGCTGTCTGTAACACATTTCTATCATCCAGATTAAGGGTGGAAGTACCCTGTCACAGGAAATTGTGGTGGTGTAGTGGTTAAGTGCTATGGCCGCTAACCAAAAGGTTGGCAGTTCAAATCCACCAGGTGCTCCATGGAAACTCTATGGGGCAGTTCTACTCTGTCCTATAGGGTCACTATGAGTCAGAATAGACTCAGTGGCAATGGGTTTGTTGGTTCTGGTTTAGGTTTACCCTCTCACTACACACTCAACTCACCCACACTCCTGCATTCCTCAAGATCTTTCTTGCTTTTTGTGACTTATATTACCTTCAGGCCTGGTTTTATGCATCATTTTAATCTGATTACACAGTATAAAAACATCTGTGGTGCAGTAAGTAATACGGAAGAAGGCTGTCTTAGTTACTAATGCTGCTGTTAATGGAAATACCATTAGATGGCTTTAACAAGCAGAAATTAATTTTCTCCCAGTTTAGAAGGCTAAACCAGAAACCCAGTACCGTTGAGTCGATTCCGACTCATAGCGACCCTGTAGGACAGAGTAGAACTGCCCCATAGAGTTTCCAAGGAGCGCCTGGAGGATTTGAACTGCCGACCCTTTGGTTAGCAGCCGTAGCACTTATTAGAAGGTTAGATGTCCAAATTCAGAGCACTGGCTCTAGGGAAAGGCTTTCTTCTCTCTGTCGGCTCTGGAGGAAGGTCCTTGTGTCTTCAGCTTCTGCTTCCTGGTTCTTTGGAGATCTCCATGTGTCTTGGCACCTGTCTTATCCCATCTGTCCTCTGCAAGCTCGTTTAATCTCTTTTATATCTCAAAAGAGATTGACTCAAGATATATCCTACATTAATCCTGCCTCATTAACATAACAAAGACAACCCATTCTCAAATGGGATTATAACCACAGGCATAGAGGTTAGGACTTACAGCACATATTTTGGGGGCACATAATTCAATCTATAACAGGGTTACACTTTGTCATTAGCCCTGAATGCCACAATCCAAGTTATTTTGGGGCTGGATAATGTCCTGTCCTTGGATTCCAACTGTCTGATAACAGAGTGGACAAATTTGGTGAGTATGATGTTCTCCCCTTAAGGATGAATAAGCTATCACTGAAGGAACATCTGAGAGCTGTCAGTAATGCAGAATCAACTACCTCACAGTTTTTAATACCAATGAGAATGTTTCCAAGCATTATCCTGGAAATACCAATTAAGAAAGCTACTTATTGTGATGAGAGAGCTACAAAAAAAAAAAAAAAAAGAGCTACAGTGATGATAAAAAAAAAAAAAGGAGGATCTTTTTGGCCTTCTCCCCAAGATCTTTTATCACCATGAAAGGAAGCCACTGGGGTCATTAATACAAGTCTGATTGTTTATAGATTAAATCCTTATGAAGCATGGGTAGATTTGCTCCAGTTAATTAGTAACCAATCACTCCACAAACATTTATTGCATATTCTTCTATGTGCAAAACATCTAGATGTGATAGAAGAGAGCTCAAGGAAAAAAAAAGGCTGGGCTTCTTCTCTCCTGCCATGGGGGGTTCACTCTCCACTTAGGAAGACAAGACTCCCACACATTAGGAACCTCCTGAAAAATTAAATACCTTTGTTCATCAAAAGACTTTATCAAACAACTAAAGAGACAATCTGTGGGAAAAAATCTTTGGGAGCCACATATCCTAAAAAGGTCTAATATCCAAAATACATTTGAAATTTCTATGACTTAACAAAAAGACAAATAACCCAATCAAAAATTGGCTAAGGACATGAACAGACACTTTACCAGAGAGCATATTTAAGTAGCCAACAAGCACATGAAAATATGCTCATCGTCATTAGCTGCTGTCGTCGTTGGGTGCCGTTGAGTCGACTCTGACTCATAGTGACCCCATGTGACAGTAGAACTGCCCCATACAGTATTCTTGGCTGTAATCTTTATGAAAGCAGATCACCATATCTTTCTCCCTCAGAGCAACTGAGTGGGTTCAAACTGCCAACCTTTTGGTTGCCAGCTAAGCACTTAATTCTTGTGCCATCAATGCTCATCTTCATTAGCCATTAAAGAGATATAAATCAAAACTACAATGAGATACCACCTCACTCCCTACTAGATTGGCAATGGTCAGGAAAACAGAAAAAAAGTAACGTTGGCAAGGATGTGTGGAGACTGGAGTCCCCATCCGCTGGTGGTGGGAATGTAAAATGATGCAACCATTGTAGAAAACAGTATGATGATACCTCAAAAAATGAGAAATATAGCTACCATATGACCCAGTGATTTCACTCTAGGTATACCCTAGAGACCTAAAAGCAGTAACATGAACGGACATATGTACATTGATGTTCACTGCAACACTATTTACAATAGCAAAAAGGTGGAAACAACCTAAGTGTCCATCAACAGATGAATAGATAAACAAAACGTGGTGCCTACATACTATGGAATACTACTCAGCCTTAAAGAAAAATGAAGTCTTGATACATGCTATAACATGAATGAACCTCAAAGACATTATGTTGAGTGAAATAATTCTATCATAAAAAGACAAATATTGTATTGTCTCACTTATATGAAATAACAAGTATAGATAAATATATGGAAACCAATGGTTACTAGTGGTTGCCAGGGGCAGGAGGAGGGATGAATAGGGTAGTCATTTTTTGAGAAGTAGTGAATTTTTATGTATCATGATGGGAAAACTGGCATCAACGAAGGGTAATGTCTGCTATGAGTCAGAATCAACTCGACGGCCAATGGTTAGGAACTATGGGGAGCTATGGCTGCTAACCAAAAGGTCAGTAGTTCAAATCCACCAGCCACTCCTTGGAAACCTTATGGGGCAGTTCTACTCTGTCCTATAGGGTCTAGTGAGTCATGAGTTAGAATCTATTTGATGGTAATGGGTTTGGTTTGGTTTTTTTGGAAAGGTAATGGTTACACAGCTTAACTACTGTAACTGATATTACTAAGCTGTACACCAGAAAAAAGGCAAGGTGGGTGAATTGACAAATATAAACTTCTACAACTTTCATAATTTAAAAAAAAGCCAAAATAATAATAAGGCAGCAGCTGTTGATACTGCTGAGGTACAACTAAACACCTCATGGAATCAGTTTTCTTGGTTCAAAGGTTTAGGGTCATGGTTTCATAGGTCTATGCAGTCAATTGGCCTAATATTGTCTTTAGAGTCTCTGTACAACCTCCTAGTTCAGTGAGTAGTGTATGGGGTCTTAAAAGCTTCTTAGAGGCTATCCAAGATACAACAATTGGTCTTATTTACCTGGAGCAACAGAGGAAGAAGGAGACCCAGGAATCGGAGAAGGAAATGGACTGCAGGTCTAATTGCATCCATGAACAACTGTTTCCTTCACTGTGAGACCAGAAGAAATGGATGGTGCCCAGCTGAGACTGAACGTTTTGATTAAGGACCCCACAGATGGATCCTGATCAAAAGGAGGAAAAATGTAGACTAGAACTTCAAATTCTCATAGAAACCAGACTTACTAGATCCATTGAGACCAGGTGAACCCCTGAATCTATTACCTGGAAACAATAGCACCGATACTATCCCATGAAGTCATCTTTAAACTAAACAAAAGTTTAGCTCAGTTAATAAAAATTGTTTGCCTTGAGTATTGTGCTTTCTTTTTTTCCCTTGAAGATTTTTTTTATTGTACTTTAGATGGTTTACAGAACTAGTTTCTCATTAAAGAGTTAGTACACATATTGTTTTATGATATTGGTTAACAATCCCACGACATGTTAACACTCTCCCTTCTCGACCTTAGGTTTCCTATTACCAGCTTTCCTGTCCCCTCCTGCCTTCTAGACCTTGCCCCTGGGCTGGTGTGTCCCCCTTTAGTCTCGTTTTGTTTTATGGACCTGTCTAATCTTTGGCTGAAGGGTGAACCTCAGGAGCAACTTCGTTACTGAGCTAAATGGGTGTCCGGGGGCCATACTCTCAGGGTTTCTCCAGTCTCTGTCAGGCCCATAAGTCTGGCCTTTTTTTGTGATTTAGAATTTCATTCTACACTTTTCTCCAGCTCTGTTCAGGACCCTCTATTGTGATCCCTGCCAGAGCAGTGAGTGGTGGTAGCTGGGCACCATCTACCTGTACTGGACTCAGTCTGGTGGAGGCCGTGGTAGTTGTGGTCCATTAGTCCTTTGGACCAATCTTTGCCTTGTATCCTTAGTTTTCGTCATTCTCCTTTGCTCCCGAAGGGATGAGATCAGTGAAGTGTCTTAGACGGCTGCTCACAGGCTTTTAAGACCCCAGAGGCTACTCACCAAAGTAGAATGCAGGACATTTTCTATATAAACTATGTTATGCCAATTGAGCTAGATGTTCCCTGAGACCAAGAATTGTGCTCTGTTAAAGAATTATCTATTAGACTGATAAAAGTAACTCTAAAGCACAGATAGGAACTTTAAGGTGACAGAGAGTCTCAGTTAACAATGGTGAAACAATATTAGTAGAGATGGTGAGAATGGTGATGCAATGTAAAGTATGTAACCTTTTGTCATTGAACTGCACGTGTAAAAACTGCTGGACAGGTTTATGTTTTGTTGTGTATATTTTCAATAAAAATTTTTTAAAGAGATTCATACACATTAAAAAATATAAAGTAGTAGGATACTGAGTACCATATTATTGGTACTGACAATAAATATAATAAAAGTTGAAAGTGTGGGATGGGGTGAGCAGAGAAGCTGTCAGGAAGTGGGACCCGAGCTGAGCCTAATATAGGTAAGAAAGAGAATAGTAACACTTTACATTTGCATAGTGCTCTTAGTTTACAAAACATTTGTGTCTGCTGATTATCCTATTGATTCATGTATCCATTCACAAACATAAGTATCTGTATATCAAAAGATTAATACAACGTGTCCCTAATCTCCCTGAACTCAGCCTTATAAGATCAATAGTACAACTAACTTTTTTTTATTTGTCAATAATAGGATACATGGAGAGGAGGAAAGAGGGTACAAGGGAGTTGACCAAATAAAAGTGGGGCCTTGCTGAGCTGCACTCTCATAAAATCTAAGTTTCCTGCATCTTAACACTACTCAACAGAAGTGGAAGAGGTATCTGCCTTTGGAGGCTGAGCCCTGAGTCCCAGCCTCCCCTACTTCCTCTTCTGCTTCGGCCTTACCCTAATCACCCCACCCCTGTTGGCAGTCCTCCAACACACGCAGATCATCCAGTGCATGCTAGCATTTACTAGAAAGGTAAAGGAAGTCTTGGGGAGACATTCAACTTAATAGAATAATAAACTGCATCCAGATACTGATTTAATCTTCTAGTGTCTCCTATTGGGTCAAATCAAAAGCAACCATCATCTATCTCACCCACACCCTATAGTCAGATACATCCTTAGATCTTTGGATTCTCATCAGTCTCTGACCTAGGCCACTTTCGAACTCTCCTCCCACCCCATCAGATCGCTCCTACCTTCTTTTTTAAGCACTTGGCCTCCCTTCCCGCCTAACTGTATGGATTTGATCGGCCCCATCACCTTCGTAAAGTGACTTGTAAAGTGTCCACCTAGGAGTCATGATCACCTGCGCTGTTTTTTATTTTTTAGGTTTCTTTTGAATAGACTTTATCCCTTAGAGGTGTTCACACTTCACTTCCTCTTTAGATCATTATTTTGATTCCTGCATAATAGTGCCTGCATTTCCAAACAAAACATGCTCTTCCCCCCGCCCACCCTGGGAGGTTAAAAAAAAATTGTTAATCGAAAGTACTTGATATCACACTGTTACTCTTCCAAAGTTGTCCAATTAGGAGAAGAAAGCAAAAATGAATAAAGCACATTTGCTGCCATTAATGGGCTCTAAATAGGTGAGACAGACATGTAAGCAAAAGGGTAATTATAGCATTGTGTTAAATATTAGAATGATGCACATGGGAGCACTATGATAAATGCTATAACAGAATCACGTACATGGGAGCATTCATAGAGAATGACAACTTCAACCAGAATCTTGAAGTAGAAATTTACCAGGTTCACCTCTTTGACCATGAAAGGGTAAAAGAGGATGTATAGTTCAAGTATCTGCAAACAGCCAAGGCGTGTTGTGATAAGGGCCCTGAAGTAAGTTAGTGGAAAAGAGAGGGTCAGGAGATACTGTAAAGGAACAATCAATAGAACTTGGAGTTTGCTAGTGAAGAGTGAGGTAAGGGTGGGATGAAGTAAAAAATGACTGTCAGGTTCTATTCCTGGATGACCAGAAGACTTTCAGTGTCAGTGAAAAAACAAAAAAGTCAGTTGAGGAAGTTTATTTGGGAGAAAAGATTACACATTTGTCTGTAAACATGTTGAAATTGAGAAAAAAACAAGACATCTAATAGGCAGTAGTGTCTGATACAAGTGACCTTTTTTAAAAATAATCTTTATTGTGCTTTAAGTGAAAGCTTAAAAATCAAGTCAGTCTCTCATACAAAAACCCACATACACCTCGCTACACACTCCCAATTACTCTCCCCCTAATGAGACAGCCCACACTCTACCTCCACTCTCTCTTTTCACGTCCGTTTCGCCGGCTTCTAACCCCCTCCACCCTCTCATCTCCCCTCCAGGCAGGAGATGCCAACATAGTCTCAAGTGTCCACCTGATCCAAGAAGCTCACTCGACACCAGCATGCCTCTCCAACCCATTGTCCAGTCCAATCCAGGTCTGAAGAGTTGGCTTTGGGAATAGCTCCTGTCCTGGGCCAACAGAAGGTTTGGGGGCCATGACCACAGGGGTCCTTCCAGTCTCAGTCAGGCCATTAAGTCTGGTCTTATGAGAATTTGGGATCTGCATCCCACTGCTGTCCTGCTCCCTCAGGGGTTCTCTGTTGTGTTCCCTGTCAGGGCAGTCATCAGTTGTGGCCGGGCACCATCTAGTTCTCCTGGTCTCAGGATGATGTAGTCTCTGGTTCATGTGGCCCTTTCTATCTCTTGGGCTCGTAATTACCTTGTGTCCTTGGTGTTCTTCATTCTCCTTTGATCCAGGTGGGTTGAGACCAATTGATGCATCTTAGATGGCTGCTTGCTAGCATTTAAGACCCCAGATGCCACTCTTCAAAGTGCGATGTAGACTGTTTTCTTAATAGATTTTATTATGCCAAGTGACTTAGATGTCCCCTGAAACAACCATGGTCCCCAGACCCCTGCCCCTGCTACGCTGGCCTTTGAGGCATTCAGTCTATTCAGGAAACTGCTTTGCTTTGGTTTAATCCAATTGTGCTGACCTCCCCTGTATTGCGTGCTGTCTTTCTCTTCACCTAAAGTAGTTCTTATCTACTATCTAATTAGTGAATGCCCCTCTCCCACCCTGCCAACCTCCCCCCTCTCGTAACCACAAAAGAATGTTTTCTTCTCAGTTTAAACTATTTCTCAAGTTCTTATAATAATGGTCTTATACAATGTTTGTCCTTTTGCTACTGACTAATTTCACTCAGCATAATGCCTTCCAGGTTCCCCCATGTTATGAAATGTTTCACAGATTCCTCGCTGTTCTTTACCGATGCATAGTATTCCATTGTGTGGATATAACATTATTTATTTAACCATTCATCCATTGATGGGCACCTTGGTTGCTTCCATCTTTTTGCTATTGTAAACAGTGCTGCAACAAACATGGGTGTGCATGTATCTCTCATGTAAAGGCTCTTATTTCTCTAGGATATATTCCAAGGAGTGGGATTGCTGGATCCTATGGTAGTTCTATTTCTAGCTTTTTAAGGAAGTGCCAAATCGATTTCCAAAGTGGTTGTACCATTTGACATTCCCACCAGCAGTGTATCAGTGTTCCAATCTCTCCACAGCCTCTCCAACATTTATTATTTTGTGTTTTTTGGATTAATGCCAGCCTTGTTGGAGTGAGATGACACCTCATTGTAGTTTTGATCTGCATTTCTCTAATGGCCAATGATCGTACACATTTCCTCATATATCTGTTGGCTACCTGAATGTCTTCTTTCGTAAAGTGTCTATTCATATCTTTTGCCTATTTTTTAATTGGGTTATTTGTCTTTTTGCAGTAGAGTTTTTGCAGTATTATGTAGATTTTAGAGATCAGGCACTAATCAGAAATGTCATAGCTAAAAACTTTTTCCCAGTGTGTAGGTAATCTTTTTACTCTTTTGGTGAAGTCTTTGGATGAGCATAGGTGGTTGATATTTAGGAGCTCCCAGTTATCTAGTTTTTCTTCTACATTCTTTATAATGTTTTGTATACTGTTTTTGCCATGTATTAGGGCTCCTAACGTTTTCCCTATTTTTTCTTCCATGATCGTTGTCATTTTAGATTTTATATTTAGGTCTTTGATCCATTTTCAGCTAGTTTTTGTGCATGGAGTGAAGTATGGGTCTTGTTTCATTTTTTTGAAGGTGGATGTCCAGTTATGACAGCACCATTTGTTAAAATGACTGTCTTTTCCCCATTTATCTGTTTTGGGGCCTTTGTCAAATATCACCTCCTCATGTGTGAATGGATTTATGTCTGGATTCTCAATTCTCTGCCATTGGTCCATGTATCTGTTGTTGTACCAGTACCAGGCTGCTTGACTACTGTGACGGTATAATAGGTCATAAAATCAGGTAAAGTAAGGCCTTCCACTTTGTTCTTCTTTTTCAGTAATGCCTTATTGATCCGGGGCCTCTTTCCCTTCCATATGAAGTTGGTGATTTGTTTCTCCATCTCATTAAAGAATGTTGTTGGGATTTGGATCAGAATTGCATTAAATGTATAGATTGCTTTTGGTAGAATAGATATTTTTATAATGTTAAGTCTTCCCATCCACAAGCAAGGTATATTCTTCCACTTATGTAAGTCTCTTCTGGTTTCTTGCAGAAATGTACGGTAGTTTTCTTTGTATAAGTCTTCTACATCTCTGGTAAGATTTATTCCTAAGTATTTTATCGTCTTGAGGGCTACTGTAAAAGGCATTGATTTGGTGATTTCCTCTTCGATGTTCTTTTTGTTGGTGTACAGGAATCCAACTGATTTTGTATGTTTATCTTGTATCCCGATACTCTGCTGAACTCTTCTATTAGTTTCAGTAGTTTTCTGGAGGATTCCTTAGGGTTTTCTGTGTATAAGATCATGTCATCTGCAAATAGAGATACTTTTAGTTCTTCCTTGCCAATCTAGATGCACTTTATTTCTTTATCTAGCTGAACTGCTCTGGCTAGGACTTCCGGCACAATGTTGAATAAGAGTGGTGATAAAGGGCATCCTTGTCTGGTTCCTGATCTCAGTGGGAATGTTTTCAGGCTTTCTCCATTTAGGGTGATGTTGGCTGTTGGCTTTGGATAAATGCCCTTTATTATGTTGAGGAATTTTCCTTCTATTCCTATTTTGCTGAGAATTTTTATCATGAATGGGTGTTGAACTTTGTCAAATGCCTTTTCTGCATCAATTGATAAAATCATGTGATTCTTGTCTTTTGTTTTATTTATGTGGTGCATTACATCAATTGTTTTTCTAATGTTGAACCATCCCTGCATACCTGGTATGAATCCCACCTGGTCATAGTGAATTATTTTTTTGATATGTTATTGAATTTTATTGGCTAGAATTTTGTTGAGGATTTTTGCATCTACCTTCATGAGGGATATAGGTCTATAATTTTCTTGTGGTGTCTTTACCTGGTTTTGGTATCAGGGATATGGTGGCTTCATAGAATGAGTTTGGTAGTATTCCGTCCTTTTCTATGCTCTGAAATACTGTTAGTAGTAGTGGTGTTAACTCTTCTCTGAAAGTGGTAGAACTCTGCAGTGAAGCCCTCCGGATCAGGGCTTTTTTTGTTGTTGGAGTTTTTTTGATTACCTTTTCAATGTCTTCTTTTGTTATGGGTCTGTTTAGTTGTTCTACCTCTGTTTGTGTTAGTTTAGGTAGGTAGTGTGTTTCCAGGAATTCATCCATTTCTTCTAGGTTTTCAAATTTGTTTAAGCATAGTTTTTCATAGTAATCTGATATGATTCTTTGAATTTCTGTTGGGTCTGTTCTTATATCACCCATCTCATTTCTTATTTGGGTTATTTGCTTCCTCTCCTGTTTTTCTTTTGTCACTTTGGCCACTGGTTTATCAATATTGTTGATTTTTTCCAAGAACCAGCTTTTGGTCTTGATAATTCTTTCAACTGTTTTTCTGTTTTGTATTTCATTTGGTTCAGCTCTAATTTTTATTTGTTTTGTTCTGGTGCCTGTGGGTTTCTTTTGTTGCTCTCTTTCTATTTGTTCGAGTTGTAGGGATAATTCTTTGATTTTGGCTCTTTCTTCCTTTTGGATATGTACATTTATTGATATAAATTGCCCTCTGAGCATTGCTTTTGCTGTGTCCCAAAGGTTCTGATAGGAAGTGTTTTCATTCTCATTGGATTCTATGAATTTCTTTATTCCATCCTTAATGTCTTCTATAATCCAGTCTTTTGAGCAGGGTATTGCTCAGTTTCCAAGTGTTTGATTCCTTTTCCCTGCTTTTCTGTTATTGATTTCCAGTTTTATGGCCTTATGGTCAGAGAAGATGCTTTGTAGTATTTCAATGTTTTGGATTCTGCTAAGGCTTGCTTTATGCCCTAATATGTGGTCTATTCTAGAGAATGTTCCATGGGCACTAGAAAAGAAAGTATACGTGGTTACTGTTGGGTACAGTGTTCTGTATATGTCTGCGAGGTATAGTTGGTTGATTGTGGCATTTAGATCTTCCATGTCTTTATTGAGCTTCTTTCTGGATGTCCGGTCCTTCAACAGAAGTGGTGTCTTGAAGTCTCCTACTATTATTGTGGAGCTGTCTATCTCACTTTTCAACGCTGATAGAGTTTGTTTTATGTATCTTGCAGCCCTGTTATTGGGTGCATAAATATTTAATATGGTTATATCTTCTTGGTGTATTGTCCCTTTAATCATTATATAGTGTCCTTCCTTACCCTTTCTGATGGATTTAACTTTAAAGTCTATTTTGTCAGAAATTAATATTGCTACTCCTGCTCTTTTTTGATTGTTGTTTCCTTGATATATTTTTTTCCATCCTTTGAGTTTTAGTTTCTTTGTGTCTCTAAATCTAAGGTGCGTCTCTTGTAGGCAGCATATAGACGGGTCTTGTTTTTTAATCCATTCTGCCACTCTCTATCTCTTTATTGGTGCATTTAGTCCATTAACATTCAGGGTAATTATGGATAGGTATGAATTTAGTGCTATCATCTTGATGTCTTTTTTGTGTGTTGACAGTTTCTTTTTCCCACTTGATATTATGTGCTGAGTAGATTTTCTTTGTATATTATCCTTTCCTCATATTTGTTGTTGTTGATTTCATTTCTGCTGAGTCTGTATTTTTCCCTTGTATTTTATTTTGATGTGTAGGTTAGTTTGTCTCCTTTGTGGTTACCTTATTATTTACCCCCATTTTTCTCAATTTAAAACTAACTTTTATTTCTTTGTATCGCCGTATCTTCCTCTCCATATGGAAGGTGTATGATTACATTTCTTGGTCCCTCTTTTATGTTGTCTTCTTTTATATAATAACATTGCTGTTACCCTGTTTTTGGCATTGAATCTTGCTTTGTTTTTTTTTTTTTTTTCCCCTGTCTGGGTTGACTTCTGGTTGCTCTGCCCAGTGTTCTAGTCTTGGGTTGATTCCTGATATTATTGATTTTCTAACCAAAGAACTCCCTTTAGTATTTCTTCTAGTTTGGGTTTGGTTTTTACGAATTCCCTCAACTTGTGTTTATCTGGAAATGTCTTAATTTCACCTTCATATGTAAGAGACAGTTTTGCTGGTTATATGATTCTTGGTAGGAAATTTTTTTCCTTCAGTTTTTTAAGTATGTCATCCCATTGCCTTCTTGCCTCATGGTTTCTGCCGAGTAGTCCGAGCTTATTCTTAGTGGCTCTCCTTTGTAGGTGAATTTTCGTTTATCCCTTGCTGCTCTTATAATTCTCTCTTTATCTTTGGTTTTGGCAAGTTTGATTATAATATGCCTTGGTGACTTTCTTTTAACATCTACCTTATGTGGAATTCGATGAGCATCTTGGATAGATATCTTCTCATCTTTCATGATATCAGGGAAGTTTTCTGCCAACAAATCTTCAACAATTTTCTCTGTGTGTTCTGTTATCCCTCCCTGTTCTGGTACTCCAATCACTCATAGGTTATTTCTCTTGATAGAGTCCCACAAGATTTTTAAGGTTTCTTCATTTTTTTTAATTCTTCTATCTGATTTTTCTTCAAATATATTAGTGCCAAGTGATTTATCTTTGAGTTCAGAAATTCTGGCTTCTACTTGCTCAATTCTGCTCCTCTGACTTTATATTGAGTTGTCTACTTCTATAATTTTATTGTTAATCTTCTGAATTTCTGATTGCTGTCTGTCTATGCATTTTTCCAGCTTATTAAACTTTTCATTATGTTCCTGAATAATCTTTCTAATTTCTTCAGTTGCTTTATCTGTGTGTTCCTTGGCTTGTTCTGTGTATTGCCTCATTTCCTTCCTGATGTCTTGAAGGGTTCTGGATATTAAACTTCTGTATTCTGCATCTGGCAATTCCAGGAATGCACTTTCATCTAGAAGATCCCTGGATTCTTTGTTTTGGGAGCCTGTTGAGGTGATCATGGTCTGTTTCTTTATGTGACTTGATATTGAGTGGTGTCTCTGAGCCATCTCTAAGTTATTGTATTAGTTTATGCTTGCTTACTGTGTCGTAGCTGCTGGCTTTGTTTTGTTTTGGTATACCCCTATGGGTTGCTTGAGTGAGCTGGCTTGATTATTTTTGCCTTTGGAGCTCTGGTGTCCCCAGCTGACTAGATCTGTTATCAGGTGTATCTCTCTAGCAGTTCATTCAGTTTTCTTGTATGAATTCAGCTCAGGTTTCCAGGTAGCTGTTCATCAAGTGTGTGGTACAGGCTCTGTCCTAGAGTCTTAGAGGGGCAGGGGTGATTGGCATATATACCGGTATCTGACTGCAGCAGGGGATTATGCTCTGAAAAAGGCAGGGGGCTGAGAACCAACCCCCAAGTGTTTCTGAGGAAAATACGTCTCTGTTCCCTAGAGCATGCTGGTGGGTGGGTTCTGCAGAGGGCCCATGGGCACCCAAAGTTTTTGGTCGTAAGGAGTGGGAGGTACCAGTTGTCTTTAGATCCCTGTCACAGGTGGCTGGGTGACCTGAAAGGAGCTACTATTCCTTAGGTCCCTGATGTTGGTAGGTGAGGGCCTTGTGAAATAGGCAATGCAATGCCAAACTTCAAACACCCACCTCTCCACCACACAGCTGAAATGGTTGGAGTTTGCCGACAAGGGCCTATTCTCCTGAAATAGGCCCACACAGGCCCACGCAGAAGGAAAAGGTGCGCAAGGTCCACGGACGGTTTATGCCTGGACAGGAGCCGCTTCTGTCCTGAGCTTCCCCAGTTAATGGAGCTAGCAAATTATCTTTTCCCCCCAATTGCAATTTTTTTCCTTCCCCAAGGCCAGAAGGATGGCTCTAGGTGCTCACCAGGGTCTATCTCAGGCCCAGGGATTCAGCCGCTGAAGCTGGCTTGGGGGTGGGGGAGGCACGGTAAAATATATGCAAGTACTTAGCTTTTGCCAAGAGCACCATTATCCTCAGGTTCCAGAGGTGTGAGTAGGCTGTGCAGCTGGTTGCTTCTCCCTGAGGAAACTGTGGCCGAACGCTAGTACCAGCCCACTGCCGCCGCTCCAGCAATGGTGCCTGAGGGCTCCCCACAATTCAGGTAAAGGAACTGCTCTCCACATCTGAGCAGTCTCTTCCTCCCCCTACCCCTAAGCTTGCCTTTGATGCTCAGGGCTCCCAACTTGTCATAAATATACTCGTTTCACTTGTTTTTTCGGATCTTTGTTGTAAAGAGGGCTCGCCAGAAGCCTCTGTCTATTCCACCATCTTGGCTCCGCCTCACAAGTGATCTTTTTAACCATAGATCCTCCAAAGGAAAGAGAGAACTGAGAACCAGACATTGGCATTTCACAGATCCAGGCTACACTGATAACCTCAGTTGCTATCTGAGAACTCTGTTATTGATGAAAGGTGACCAAAAGGAAAATTAGGAACTGGGGCAGCAGTGTTGTAGCAGAACACTGATCTGAGGATTGTAATGCCCTATTCTAGTCCCAACCTTGTCACTTTGTGCTCTTGAACAAGTCATCACCAACCCAGTCACACCTCCAGGTTTCAGTTTTTTCACCTGTAAATTGAGTCCACTGGAAGAAGATTTTTAAGATCCCTTCCCTTCCAGCTCAAACTTGCAGCTATTCTTGGAATAATAAAGGGCACATTCTACTGGCATGGGTCAGTAACATAATTTTTTAAAGAAGAATATATAGAATCTCACTAGCAATTCATTGTACTCCTGCTGTATGCAAAATACTAATCACTCTAGTGGGAAAGTGAGGAAGAAGTAAAATAGTAAAGAGAACACATGAAGATATAATCCCTACATTCCAGGAATTTGCAATCTAGTTGAAATTACTGGCCTCATTTTCAGTTGATCACAATAAATCATAATTCAGCTGTTAGATTTAATTATATCTTTAGTTGGATGGGGAACAATCAGTTTCAATTTAGCTTTCATGAAAAGTTGTACTTGTTAAGTTCTTGCTTTGATACAATGTTCTGAAAAAAAGTATTGTTATTGTTTCAAGAGTTACACCAAAAGAAAGAAATTAGAAAATAATATAATAAATGAATTATATATATATATATATATATAGTGTGCTTCAAAAAAGGAATTTTGAGATTAGTTAGTCTGATTCAACACATTTATTGGGCACCAAGTATGTGTAATGCTCCTTGTTAGGGTCTTCAGAAACTATACATATTTAGATCTGATCTTTGCCCTCAAAAAAGTCTATAATTTAGTAGTAGACTAGGCAAATACACAAATTACTATAAGAAAAAGTAAAAAGAAGAGGTAGAAATAAGGAAATAGAAACAAAGTTGAATTCTGTGGTTGAACTGATAACCTCTCTGATCAGTGGCTCTCCAAAGTTGCTATCATCCTGAATCTACTCTTTACTTCCTCCCTCCTAGTTCTTCCTTCCACTTCTGATCTTTCTACTAACATTTTCACTGTGCCCTTTAGAACACAGTTTCCATTATAAAGAAGTTACCTCTACATTCTAAACCTCTTCAAGGAATTCTTCCACTACCTGCTTGTCTTAAGTGAAACTTGATCCTCCTCTTCAAAAGAAAGCTACTTATTTTTCTATATCACATATACTGAGATGTAGAGTCTGTTGACTATCTCCTGGCTTCCTAGTACCACTTCTAAACCATTGCTCTTCTTATATAATATAAAAGCCATTTATCTATGCTACCCTATAACCTTCCTTATAAACACAATCATCTATCAACCTACTAATTATGTTTCCCTAATGAACTGAATACTTTGACATTTGACTTCCAGCCTCCTTTCTAACCCAAATCCTGCTGTCACGTTAGTAACTTCATCTTTCATTTTAACAATCAACCCAACAAACTGACTTCAAATTTTCTTGACCACCTTATCTAGAACAACATTCATTCATATTCCACCTTGTTTACTCATTCCACAGCCACACCTGGAACCTTATTTACCATCACAGAACCAAAATATGAAATTCCAGTGTACCACCCTCTGATCGCAGCTCATAGACTTTCAGTTCTCTAACTCTCTTTTTTCCATTACACCAGTTCTTAAATCTCAGTGGCTCTTCCAGTCCCTTGATCCCTCCATTTTCTCTCAATACATTAAACTTCTTCATGGTTTCACTTCAAACCATTCTTTCAGTAACATTTTCAACTTCCTTACCCCATTGTCCTTTCATAGCATTTGCTCTACAACCCCTAACCTGAGATCAATTTGAGCATTTGCTTTTTTTTTTCTCTCCTACACCCAGGCTGCTAAACACTATTGGAATAAATCACACCATCATGCAGACTAGAACCATTAAAAACTCATACTCTCCAACCTCAGTGGGGCCTTCAGTCCGTTCTTGATCATACTCCTCTTGCATTCCCCAAAGCCATTATTTAAACCTTCACTAATCTCCACAAAACATGAACTCTATTGCAGTCTACTTTTTTCTCAGCAGATAACACTGTCTCTCACTCCATCAAGAAAATTAAACCTCTCAGGAATGAGCAACCACTATCTTTAGCTGTTTTATTTCCTCTTTCCCTGACCTGTTAGTATTATTTTCTCATTCTGCACCCTCTAGTAGCTCTCCATTCCCTAGAAGATAAAGTCAAAACTATCTGGAATGGTATATAAGACCCTCTTTTTTTTTTTTTACACTCTAGTTCCTGCATTTTTCCCAACCTAATTTCTCACTTTTAAATGCCATAGTCTAATCACACCAGAGACACACACACAGACACCCTTCATCTTATATTTTAGCCATATCAAACTGTTAACTGTTCTCTAAACATGCCAAGCTATTTCACACCCCCATGCCTTTGCTTATTTTACTTTCTCCCACCTGCCCCACTCGTATTTCTTTTGTGAAACCTTTCCTAACATACATACACCATTTACTACTCCCATTCTCTGTGTCATTTATACACTTGACAGTTATAACACAGCAGAGGTCCCTGGGTGGTACAAGCTGTTTCAAATGACTCATAGGCTCTGTGGAATATAGGCTTGGCGAACTGCTTTCATAAAGATTACAGACAAGAAAACTCTGTGGAGTAGTTCTACTCCGTAACGCATGGGGTCATCATGGGTCAGAATCAATTCTATGGCAGTAAGCTTTTTTTTTTTTAATCACTGCAGCTGCAATAGTGAAATGCATTAATTTCTTAACATATCTGTGTCTCCCTCTAGTAGGCCTAAATCCTTGATAGGCAAGGCCTGTGCCTTATTTTCCAAAGTATCTAGCACATAGTTCACACATAGTGAGTGGCGCAAAGGTTAAGTGCTCAGCTGCTAACCGAATGTTTGCCAGTTGGAGCCCACCCAGCTGCTCCATGGGCTAAAGACCTGGGGATCTGCTCCCATAAAGATTACAGCCTAGAAATCCCTGTGGAATCACAAATTGGCTCAAAAAATAATGAAAATCACCCATAAGTACTCTGCTTCTTTAAAAAATCACCTATATGAGACCAAACGGGGTGGAACAAAGATGGCAGTTTAGTCACATGCACCGTAATGTCTGCTGCACCAAAAACCAAGTGAAACGGAAGCAGATAACAATCCAGGAACCCTGAACATCGAAAAAGAAGGTCAAAGAACTGAACCAAACACCAGTTGTAAGGAATAAGAGAGTGAAGGCAGTGAAAGAAGAGTAAAAAGGAACAGATGAGCTCACCCAGCCATTCGGACCCACCGTGGCTAACTTAGGACAAAGCCAGCAGCGACCTTGGGTGATGAAAACCGTAAGGCAATTTCACGACTTACCGAAAAGCAACAGAGAACCTCACGCAGAAAGAAGTAGAGACGGAGGGTGCCAGGTCCAGGACTGGAAATATTCATGAGAGGCAGCCCTTGACCTCAGGGGTAAGTGGTTCACACAAGGTAGTGGACCCGTGGAGTATCTGCGGGAGCGCTCCTACCCGACTGGTTCCCGGGTGCCCCACACACACACTAGAGAGAGGGCAGGTCCTGCTCACTGACTGCAATGGATGCAAGGTGTCCTGACATCCACATATCCTATTCAGAGGAAAGGACTTCCTCTCAACCCATCCTCCTGATCAGAAGCAGCAGAGGGTCTCATTCCCTGACTGCCTTGCCTAACTGGGGGGCCACAACAAAAGCTTATCCTCTTCCCCTCTACCCTACTCAATCCCATCCACTACATCCCCTTGCCCATCCACTGAGCCAAATTAGGCTCCCCTGTGTATGCTACCTGCCACCTACTCCTTCTCAAGGGCCTGGTGGAGGGCAGTGGGAGCTGGAGAGTGAGAACTTGTCCACCACTCTCTTCTCCTTACCTCCACCCAGCATGAGGTGGCACCTCTGTGTGTACATCTGCCAAGTGGAACTCCATCCCTTAACCTGCCCAGCAAGTGGCAGAAGAGCCCTGACTGTGTGGGCATCCTCCTGTAGCCACTTCCTCCCCTGCCCCCACCTAACACAAAATGGCACCACTGTGCTCGCATCCACCAGGTGCAACTCTCTCCCCTAACCCACCCAGTGAGGGACAGAGGACCTGTGACTGTGTGCACATCCCACTGCAGCCCCTTCCTCCTCCCCCCCCCCAACAACTGACATGGGGCAGCACCACTGTGCTCTCATCTGCCAGGTGAAATTCTCTCCCTCAACACACCTAGCCAGGGGCAGAGGAACCTTGACTGTGCTCATATCCCCCTACAGCCCCTTCGTTACTCCTCCCACCTGATGCAAGGCAGCACCATTGTGTTGTCATTTGCCAGGCACAACTTTTTCCCTTAACCCACCCAGCCAGGGGCAGAGGAGCCATGACTGTGTGCACATTCCCCCGCAGCACCTTCCTCACTCCCCTTGCCTGACACAAGACATCACCAGTGTGTGTACATCTGCCAGGTGCAACTCCATCCCTTAACTAGCCCAGCAAGGGGCAGAGATGCTATGGCTACGTGCGCAGCCCCCCCGAGGTCCTTTCCTCCCTCCTCCTGCCCAGCACAGAGCAGAAGAGGAGTGAGTGCGCGTGTATCCACCCCCGTAGCTTCCTCCCTCTTCCCACCACCAACAGACAGATGCAGCAAGACTGAGTGAACATCTGCTTGCTCTTCCTTTCTCCCTCCTCATGCCCAAGAGGAGGTGGAGGTAGAGCAACTTCATGAACATCTGCGTGCCAACCCCCTCTATCAACCACACCCCCCTCAACTAGCAAGAGGTGAGGAAAACACCCCCACTCACCCACCACGCCCACCACATTGGCTACTCTACCTGAACAGAGAGCACCATTCCCCACTCCTGAGCCACCGAACTGAAGACAGACGGAGGCTAAAGCCCAACCAACCCACCTTCAGCTGCCCCACAAGATCAGTAACAGAGACTTAACCTTCCACACTTATCTGCCACTCTGCTGGCCCAAAGACAAGTAGGGGGTGCACCAGCAGAGCCAATCCAGCCACCAGAGCACCACCCCATCCATGCCTGCCAGGAATCACCAAAATGAAACAAACAAAAAACAGTACCCAGTAAAAAATTATATAAATAAAAAATAAATACAGTAGCCCCTTATGGTCTCAGAGAAAATAGACAACAGCAAACCATCTAAAGAAGCAGGGTGAGATGGCCTCAGCAAGTGACCATAATAAGGAACAAGAAATCCTCCCTAAGGAAGAAAAGGTAATGGAGCTTCCTGATAAGGAATTCAAAAGGCATATGTATAGGGTGCTCAAAGGAATCAAGGAAAACACAGACAAAACTAAAGAAAGCACAGACAAAGCATTAGAAGAATTCAGGAAAGCAATACAAGAACAAAATGACAGAACAGACCATTGGAAACAATACAGAAACAGCAACTAGAAATTCAGAAGCTTAACAATAAAATTGCAGAAATTGACAACTCAGTGGAAAGTCATAGGAGTAGAACTGAAACAATGGAAGACAGGATCAGCAGAATAGACGACCAATACCTTGACACTAATCTGTTTAAGAAACAATCAAAAAAAAAAAAAAAGAATGAAGAAAAATGAAGAAAGCCTAAGAGTTATGTGAGACACCATCAAGAGGAATAACTTATGCATGATTGGGCTCTCAGAAGGGGGGAAGTCAACAAAAAGCAGAGAGAATTGTTGAAGATATGCTGACAGAAAACTTCCCTAATGTCATGAAAGATGAGAAGATAACCATACAGGAAGCACAACTAACCCCATACAGAATAGATCTTAACAGAAGAAACCAAGACATATCATAATCAAACTTTCCAACACGAAAGACAAAGAAGAATCCTGAGAGCAGTTTGGGACAAACAAAAGATCACCTACAAAGGGGCATCCATAAGACTAAGTTCTGATTATTTAGCAGAAACCATGTAGGCAAGAAGGTAATGGGATAATATATAAACCTTGAAAGAAAAAAAAAGTTCCAATCAAGAATTATATACCACCAAAATTATCCCTCCCTCAAGTATGATGGTCAAATTAGGACATTGCCAGATAAACAGAAATTAAAGGACTTGGTAAAAAACAGACCAAATTTATAAAAAATATTACAGGGAATCCTTCAGACAGAACACAAACAACGCACCAGACAACAACCTGAGGTTAAAACACGTGACAACATCAGACAGATATCAACCCAGATGAAGAACTCTCAAAAATAAAATAAAGCTAAAAGATGGAAAACAAGGAACCAGAGACATCAATCTGTAGCTGATGACCACCTCGAAACATAAAGGAAGAATAAAAGGTATAGGTTAAGAACTTCCACATGGAGAGGAAGTCAAGGCGATATCACGAAATAAATTAAACTTTAAACTTAGGAAGAAAAATGGTAAATTTCAAGGTAACCACAAAGAAAGTCAACAAGCCTACTTATCAAAATATAAAAGAAGAGAATCATAAAGATTCAGTACACACAAAACCAAAAATGATGAAGGAAATGAAAAGACAAGACACAATTAAAAAACTCAGCTTAGAAAATTAAGCAGAACAAAGAAACCGTCAACACCACACACACATACAAAAACAAAACAAAACAACATAAGAAAATGACAGCAATAACTCACACCTATTGACAATGACACTGAATGTAAATGGCCTACATGCATAAGTAAAGAGACAGACAGTGGTAGAATGGATTAAAAAAACATTACATTGGTCACAAAGATATAAATAATATAAATAAACAAACTTAAAGGATAGAAAAAGATATGTCTAGAAAACAATAACCAAAAAAAGCAGAAGTGGCAATATTAATCTTTGATAAGATAGATTTTAGAGCAAAATCCACTATAAAGGACAAGGAAGGATATTATATAACTATTAAAGGGTCAATCCACTGGAGATCTTTGAGAGAGCAATGATATGATTAAAACTGTGCATTAAGAAGAATAATCTAGCCAAGTGATAAGGACAGACTGAACAGGAGACAAGAAAATCTAAAAGAAAGTTGTAATTTCTAACATCCAGTAAAAAATACTTCCATAAAAAAAATTATAACCAAAAGAGAGAGCAAATAAACTGAACAAACCTTTATTTTTATGTAGTCCTCTGCACAACAGTTTGTTCAACTGTCATAATTTATACCAGTGTATGAATTTGTCTTATGTCAGTGTTTTAGTGACAGGCCTTGTGGGATCTGAAACTAAACAGTGTGCTGTAGTGAAAATAGCACTGGACTGAGGCAGACATCCTGGATCCGTCACTAATTCTCTGATACTGTCTGCAATCATTTTATCTTTCTTAGTCATGAAAGGAGTAGGGTTGTGCTAGATGTTCTCCTGCTCTAATATTCTATAAAACTAGGCCATTCAGTCCAAGCCAGGAGTTTTATATCCACTTCCGGCAGCTTTCTTCAACAGAGTAGCACTGTTTGAGGATTATTTCCAGTATCCTGACACTTCCTTAAATTGACTTGTTCACAGAGACTTGGCTCACCTAACAATTGTGTGGAAACATAGCTTTCATCTCTTCTCATATGACTCACTTTGTCATATGTCTGGTCTCAACTCATGGAATTCTGAACACCAGGACACTACTAAGTTACTCTTTGTCCTGACATTACTTATTGTAAAAAGAGCCCAGATAACACTAGTAGAATTTTTCAAAGGATTGAATACATCTTATGTCGTAGTCATCTAGTACTGCTATAACAGAAATACCACAAGTGGATGGCTTTAAAAAAAAAAGAAATTTATTTTCTCACAGTCTAGTAGGCTAGAAGTCCAAATTCAGGGTGTCAGATCCAGGGGAAGGCTTTCTCTCCCTGTCTGCCTTCTCATCGATCTTCGCCCGGACTAGGAGCTTCTCCACGCAGGGTCTCTGGATCCCAAGGATGCATTCTGCTGCCAGCACTGCTTTCTTGGTGGTATGAGTTCCCCCCTCTCTGCTCGCTTCCCTTTCCTTTTTATCTCTTGAGAGATAAAAGGTGGTGCAGGCCACACCCCAGGGAAAGTCCCTTTACATTGGATCAGGGATGTGACCTGGGTAAGGGTGTTACAATCCCACCCTAATCCTCTTTAATATAAAATTACAACCACAAAATGAAGGACAACCACAGAATACTGGGAATCATGGCCTAACCAAGTTGACACATATTTTTGGGGGACACAATTCAATCCATGACACCATATAAAAACGAATGTGATATTATGCTATCAGATTCACAGGAACAGAAGGAACTCTGAGAATTAATATAATCTAGTGGGTGAGATATATACTTTCTCCTGTAGGTAATAAACACCTTCTGAGAAAGGAGAAGATATAGTCCAGGTGGCGTTCAATCAGGACTACGTTTTTCTATTGCTGATTTATGAACGAGTTTAAACTTGCTTTCCATTTTTATCTCCAGGTCTTTTTTAAGCTCTATTACCAACTAAACCCACCACTCGCCTGTCAATTTGTTGTATTATGGTGGTTTGTGTGTTGCTGTGATGCTGGTAGCTATAATACCACTATTTCAAATAGCAACAGGGCAACCCACAGTGGACAGGTTTCAGTGGAGCTTCCAGACTAAAACTAGGAAGAACGACCTGGCAATCTACTTCTAAAAAAATTGGCCAGTAAAAATCTTATAAATAACATTTAAACACTATTTGATATAGTGCCAGAAGATGAGTCTTTCAGGTTGTAGGGCACTCAAAATACCACTGGGAAGAGCTGGCCCTCAAAGTAGAGTCGACCTTAATGACATGGGTGGAATCAAGAGTTCGGGACCTTCATTTGCTGTTTTGGCAGGACTCAAAAAGAGAAGAAACAGTGGCAAACACCCATTAATAATTGGAACACGGAATGTACGAAGCCTGAATCTAGAAAAATTGGGAATAGTCAAAAATGAATTGGTACACATAAAGATTGATATCCTAGGCATTAGTGAGCTGAAATGATGTGGTATTGGCCGTTTTGAATCAGAAAATCATATGGTCTACTATGCATAATGACAAATTGAAGAGAAATGGCATTGAATTAATTGTCAAACAGAAAATTTCAAGATCCACCCTTGAAGTACAATGCTGTCAGTGATAGAATAATATCCATACACCTGCAAGGAAGACCAGTTAATACGACTATTATTAAAATTTATGCACCAACCACTAAGGCCAAAGATGAAGAAATTGAAGATTTTTACCAACTTCTGCAGTCTGAAATTGATCAAACATGCAAACAAGATGTACTGTTAATTATTGGTGATTGAAATGTGAAAGTTGCAAACAAAGACGAAGGATCAGTAGTTGGAAAATATGGCCTTGGTGATAGAAACGATGCTGGAGATCACATGATAGAATTTTGCAAGAACAACGACTTCATTGCAAATACTTTTTTCAACAATATAAATGGCAACTATAAAAGTGGACCTCACCAGATGGAATACACAGGAATCATACTGAATATATCTGTGGAAAGAGATAATGGAAAAGCTCAATATCAGTCAGTACAAGGCCAGGAGCTGAGTACAGAACAGACCATTAATTGCTCATATGCAAGTTCCAGCTGAAGCTGAAGAAAATTAAAACAACTCCATAAGAGTCAAAGTACAACAGTATATCTCCCCTGAATTTAGAGACCATCTCAAAAATAGATTTGACACATTGAATACTAATGATGGGAGAACAGACAAGTTGTTGGATGACATCAAGGGCATCATAAATGAAGAGAGCAAAAGGTCATTGTCTTAGTTATCTAGTGTTGCTACAACAGAAATACCACAAGTGGGTGGCTTTAACAAAGAGAAATTTAGTTCCTCACAGTAAAGCAGGCCAAAAGTCCAAATTCAGGGTGTCAGCTTTCTCTATGTTGGCCTTCTCATCAATCTTCCCCCAGACAAGGAGATTCTCCACATAGGGAATCCCGGTCCAAAGGACATGCTGTGCTCTCAGCACTGCTTTCTTGGTGGTATGAGGTCCCCAACTTTCTGTTTGCTCTCCTTTCCTTTTATCTCTTCTAAGATAAAAGGTGGTGCAGGCCACATCCCAAGGAAACTCCCTTTACATTGGATCAGGAATGTGACCTTAGTAAAGGTGTTACAGTAGCACCCTAATCCTCTTTAACATAAATTGCAATCACAAAATGGAGAACAATCGCACAATACTGGGAATTATGGCCCAGCCAAATTGCTACACATGTTTTTGGGGGGACATAATTCAATCCATGACAGTCGTTAAAAAGACAAGAAAGAAAACACCAAAATAAATGTCAGAAGAGACTCTGAAACTTGCTCTTGAACACAGAGCAGCTAAAACAAACAGAAGAAATGATCATGTAAAAGAGCTGAACAGAAGGTTTCAGATGGCAGCTCGAGAAGACAAAGTATGATAATGAAATGTGCAAAGACCTGGAGATAGAAAACCAAAACGGAAGACACACTGGGCATTTCTCAAGCTGAAAGAACTGAGGAGAAAATTCAAGGCTTGAGTTGCAATATTAAAGGATTCTATGGGCAAAATATTGAACAATGCAGGAAGCATCAAAAGAAGATGGAATGAATACACAGTCACTATACCAAAAAGAATTGGCTAATGTTCAACCATTTCAGCAGGCAGCATATGATCAAGAACCGATGGTACTGAAGGAAGAAGTTCAGGCATCACTGAAGGCATTGGTGAAAAACAAGGCTCCAGGAATTGACCGAACGACAATTGAGGTGTTTCAACAAACGAATGCAACACTGGAAGGGCTCACTAGTCTATGCCAAGAAATTGGGAAGACAGCTAATTGGCCTAGTGACTTCAAAAGGTCCATATTTGTGCCCATTCCAAAGAAAGGTGATCCAAAAGAGTGAGGAAATTATCAAACAATATCATTAATATCATATGCAAGGAAAATTTTGCTGAAGATAATTCAAAAACAGTTGCAGCAATACATCAACAGGGAATTGCCAGAAATTCAAGCTGGAATCAGAAGAGGACTTGTTAAGAAACATATCGTTGCCGATGTCAGATAGACCTTGGCTGAAAGTAGAGAATACCAGAAATATGTTTACCTGTGTTTTATTGACTATGCAAAGGCATTCAACTGTATGGATCATAACAGATTATGGACAACATTGTGAAGAATGGGAATTCCAAAACATTTCATTGTGCCTGTGCAGAACCTGTACACAGACCCAGAGGCACCCATTCGAGCAGAACAGGGGAATACTTGTTGTTGTTGTTGTTAGGTGCTGTCGAGTTGGTTCCAACTCATAGCGACCCTATGCACAACAGAACGAAACACTGCCCGGTCCTGAGCCATCCTTACAATCGTTGTTATGCTTGAGCTCATTGTTGCAGCCATTGTGTCAATCCACCTCGTTGAGGGTCTCCCTCTTTTCTGCTGACCCTGTACTCTGCCAAGCATGATGTCCTTCTCCAGGGACTGATCCCTCCTGACAAGATGTCCAAAGTATGTAAGACGCAGTCTCACCATCCTTACTTCTAAGGAGCATTCTGGTTGTACTTCTTCTAAGACAGATTTGTTTGTCCTTTTGGCAGTCCATGGTATATTCAATATTCTTTGCCAATACCACAATTCGAAGGCGTCAATTCTTCTTCAGTCTTCCTTATTCATTGTCCAGCTTTCACATGCATATGATGCGATTGAAAATACCATGGCTTGGGTCAGGCACACCTTAGTCTTCAAGATGACATCTTTGCTCTTCAACACTTTAAAGAGGTCCTTTGCAGCAGATTTACCCTTTGCAATCTGCTGCAAAGGGAATACTGCATGGTTTAAAATCAGGGAAGGTGTGCATCAGGGTTGTATCCTTGCACCATACTTATTCAATCGGTTTACTGAGCAAATAATCCAAGAATCTGGACTATATGAAGAAGAAAGGGCATGAGAATTGGAGGAAGAGGCATTAACAACCTGTGGATATGCAGATGACACAACCTTATTTGCTGAAAGTGAAGAGGATTTGAAGCACTTACTGATGAAGATCAAATGCTATAGCCTTCAATATGGATTACATCTTAACATAAAGAAAACAAAATCCTCACAACTGGACCAATAGGCAACATCATGATAAACACAGGAAAGATTCAGGTTCTCAAGGATTTCATTTTACTTGGATCCACAATAAACACCAATGGAAGCAGCAGTTGAGAAATGAGACAACGTTTGCATTGAGCAAATCTGCCACAAAGGACTTCCTTAAAGTGTTAAAAAGCAAACATATCACTTTAAGGACTAAGGTGCACCTGGCTTAAGCCACTGCATTTTCAATCACCTCACATGCATGTGAAAGCTGGACAGTGAATAAGGAAGACCGAAAAAGAATCAATGCCTTTGAATTAGGGTGTTGGTGAAGAATATTGAATGTAACATGGACTGCCAGAAGAACAAACAAATCCATTTTGGAAGAAGTACAGCCAGAATGCTCCTTAGGAGCAAGGATGGCAAGACTTCCTCTTACATACTTTGGACATGTTATCAGGATGGACCAGTCCCTGGAGAAGGACATCATGCTTGGTAGAGAGTCAGCGAAAAAGAGAAAAACCCTCAAGGAGATGGATTGACACAGTGACTGCAACAATGGGCTCAAACAGCAACGATTATGAGGATGCCACAGGAGCTGGCAATTTTTTGTTCTGTTGTACGCAGGGTTGCTATGATTAGGAGGCGACTTATCAGCACCTAACAACAACTAACAACTAAACGGAAGTCCCTTGTTGATGCAAACAGTTAAGTACCTGACTACTTGCTGAAAGGTTGGTGATTCAAACCCACTCAGAGGCGGCTCAGAAGACAGACCTAGAAATCTGTTTCTGAAAGGTCCCAGCCTTGAAAACCCTATGGAGCAATTCTACCCTGCACACATGGGGTCACAATGAGTCAGAATTGACTCGACAGCAACTAACAACAACAATCAACTAAACAGCACATTTCTTGACTAGTATATAACAAACTGGTGGCACAGTGGTTAAAAGCACTCAACTGCTAACGGAAAGGTCAGCAGTTCCAACCCAGCAGCTGCTCTGTGGGAGAAAGGTATCCAGTCTGCTTCCATAAAGATTTTCAGCCTTGGAATCCTATGGGGCAGTTCTACTACCTCCTATAGAGTCTCTATGAATCTAAATCGACTCAATGGCAGTGGTTTCAGTTTTTTGTTTTATTTAACAAACTACAGAAACTTACTAGAGGTTCACCTTAGTTACATCTCCTATCTCATCTAGAAGCCCAGGTGGAGCAATGGTTAAGAGCTTAGCTGCAAAGCAAAAGGTTGGCTGTTGGAACCCACCAGCTGCTCTATGGGAGTAAAAGAAATCCACTCCTATAAAGATGGCAGCTTAGGAAACCCTATGGGGCAATTCAACTCTCATATTGGGTCACTATGAGTTGGAATCTACTCTACGGCACACAACAACATCACATTTAATTTTCAAAACTATTTAGGATTATAACCCCTACCCATCAGTTAGTAACATCTGCATTAAATAATGATTCTGTCTCCTTGCTCATTATCAAGAATGTTATGAACACAGCAGGAGGCCAAAATCAAAACCAAAAACCAACCACAGCCTCCACCAGACTGAGCCCAGAACAACTAGATGGTTCTTGGTTACCACCACCGACTGCTCTGGCAAGGATCACAATAAAGGGTCCTGGACAGAGTGGGAGAAAAATGTAGAACAAAATTCAAATTCACACACACAAAAAAAAAAAAAACAGTCTTGCTGGTCTGACAGAGACTGGAGAAACCCCAAGAGTATGGCCCAGACACCATTTTAACTCAGTACTGAAGTCACTTCTGAGGTTCACCCTTCAGCCAAAGATTAGATAGGTCTATAGAGCCAACTGGGGCCCTGGGATAGAGCCAAGAATAACGTGAAGGATGTGCTTTATAGCTCAGTTATGTATATGAGACTAATGGGCACACCAGCCCAAAAGCAAAGATGTGAAGTCAAGAAGGGACAAGAAAACTGGACGAATGGAAACAGGGAATCTGGGATAGAGAAGGGGAGTTTGTTGACACATAGAGGTGTTGGCAACTGTCTTAGATATCTAGTGCTGCTTTAACAGAGATACAAGTGGATGGCTTTAACAAAGAGAAATTTATTTTCTCACAGTCTAATAGGTTATAAGTCCAAATTTCCAAATTCAGGGCATCGGCTCCAGGGTAAGGCTTTCTCTGTGGGCTCTGGAGGAAGGTCATCATCTTCAATCTTCCCCTGGTCGAGGAGCTTCTCAGGTGCAAGGACCCCGTGTCCAAAGGATGCGCTCTGCTCCTAGTGCTGCTTCCTTGGTAGTATGAGGTCTCCTGTCTCTCTGGTTGCTTCTATCTTTTATATCTTAAGAGATTGCCTCAAGACACAATCCAATCCTGTAGGTTGAGTCCTGCCTCACTAACACAACTGTCACCCATCCTCCCTCATTAACATCATAGAGGCAGGATTTACAACATAAGGGAAAATCACACAATACCAGGAATCATGGCCCAGCCCAATTGATACACACATTTTTGGGGGGACATAATTCAATCCGTGACAGCAACCAATGTCCCAGAACAATTTGTGTATAACTGTTTAATGAGAAACTAATTTGCTCTGTAAACTCTCACCTAAATCACAACTGAAAAAAAAAAAAAAAGACAAAAACAAAAATCTGTTGCCATCCAGTCAATTCCACTTGTCCCATAGGGTTTCCAAGGAGTGGCTGTGGGAATCAAACTGCCAAACTTTTGATTATCAGCCAGACTCTTAACCACTGTGCCACCAGGACTCCATGCCACATTTAACCCTGTGAAATATTGCTACATCACTCTCAGACCAACACTGGTCAGGTATCTTCCTCAAGCATGACCCTGTCACCAATTCAATGCCAACCTGTAACACCTATTGAGGGCTTACCATGTCCCAAGCCCTGGGTGGGCTAAGCTTGCCAAGAACACAAAGATGAGTACGACACACTTCTTGCTCTAAGGAGCTTCAATGAAGAACAGCTAAGTCCCTGGTGGCGTTGTGGTTAAGTGCTACGGCTGCTAACCACAGGGTCGGCAGTTCAAATCCACCAGGTGCTTCTTGGGAACTCTACGGGGCAGTTCTACTCTGTCCTATAGGGTCTCTATGAGTTGGAGTCCACTCAACGGCACTGGGTTTGGTTTTTTTGGTTTAAGTCAACTACATAAATAGCCATAATAGAGGCTGAGAAAAATAATTTTTAATAAATTAATATAGTATTAGGCAGAAAATAATAAATTCTATATTTAGGCTGTATTTTCCTGCTTTATTATGAAGTATGTTTTATAAAATTTTAAATCATGCTACAGAGCTCTTCTCTTTATAAAGCCAGCTTAATTCTTTATTAATATTTGTTAGTACTTAACATAAACTGATCTTGTGAGCATATGATTATGAGCTACTTTCAATTCACACTACTCACTAAGAGCAGATACCTGAGGATCTTCTTGCCAAAGTTTCAATAATTTATTTGTTCCTAATGAGAATGTAATTTACATTCTTATTACCTGTAACAATCAGATAAATAAGTTAGTTTCCTTTCCGCTCAAAGGTAAGGATATCAGGCAACTGGCTGGTCTTCTTTTCCCTGTTGGATTCTTCTTTAATGGAATCTTGTGCCTTTCTTCCAAGAACTTCTTTCAATACTGTATGAAATTTCCTTTATCTGAGAACCTTCAGCTGTATGCCCATAATTCTGTCATAACTGTCATAATTTTGGAGACTTTACCTGGACTCAAGCCAGATTTTTTTTTTTTTTGCTAAACCCTGTCTGTTGGAACATTTATATACAAACTATACACTGTTTCACTCCCACCTTGCCAGAAAAAAAAATGTCTGAGATAAAATGAACACCCACTTGAAACACTTTATCCAATCACCCCTACAATTGTATTTATAAATCCACACTTCCATTGTTGCCATTCTCTTGCAGATTTTGCTAGCTTGGCTTTGGCCCACCTCTCTAAGAAACACTCCTAGTCATTCCTTCTTTGGTAGGCAGAAATCTAAGCTGGCCCCCAGGATTTTTACATACTGGTGTACAAACCTTATATAATCGCCACCCCTTACGTGTGGGCGGGCCGTATGAATATGAGGGGATTTCACTTCTGTGGTTAGGTTACTGATCAGTTGACTTACAGTCAATCAAAAAGGAGATTATCTTGAGTGGGCCTGACCTAATTAGTTGAGCTTTTTAAAAGTCTAGATGTCAGAGAGAGAAGTCACAAAGATTTGAAGAGACAGATATCTCTCCTCGTGGCCTGGAAAAAAGCAAACAGCCATGTTGTAAGAAGAGTGGGTAATGTGGCAAGGACCTGAGGGCAGCCTCTAGGAGCTGAAAGTGGTCCCTGGCCAACAGCAAGCAAGAAAATGGGACTTCAATCACAACCACAAGGAATTAAATTCTGCTAAGAACTAATGATCTTGGAAGGGGACCCCAAACCTCAGATGCTATCACAGTCCAGGCTGACACCTTGAGCAGAGGACGCAACTGACTCATATCTTGACTCCTGACCCACAGAAACTGAGGAAATAAGTGGGTGTTGTTTTAAGTTTGTGATAATTTGTTATGCAGCAATAGAAAATTAATACATGTTCTTTCATCCTTTTTTCTGTTTTTTTTTTATGATGACTGCCTAATGGAGGCCAAAAAATCTGATTAAAAGTTTTAACCCAATACTCTATACTCAAAATTCTATTGAAAATGTTTTTTCCAAGTCTACCACCAATTGCCTCTTCATGAACTTCATTTCTCTTTGATCCTTTGGAAACGTTTGAAACTAATGTCCACATCCTTTCTTAAAACTGCTCTTTTGCTTCCATAATATAATACTACACATTTTTGTTTGTTTTTTTCTCCCTATTTCCCTTTGATACTCTTTTGATCTTTCCTTTATTATTTTCATTTTACAGATTAGAAAACAGTATCATAGAGGTTAAATAACTTACTCAAGCTCACACAGCTAGTAAGTGGAAAAACCACGATTCAAACTCAGACCTATTCTGGTTCAAAGCCTATTGTGTTTTTGCCACTATATCCACATTGATATTGCTTCAGTAGAAAAAATTAAGCTGTGTTTTTCTCCTTCCTTGAAGGAGGAGTAGTTTAGAATACTAAAAATAAGTCTTCACTTATGTAATGGAGACTTTGAAATAAAGAAGAGATGGTATAGAATAAAACTAAAAATAATCTC
This sequence comes from Elephas maximus indicus, assembly GCF_024166365.1. Taxonomy (NCBI): domain Eukaryota; kingdom Metazoa; phylum Chordata; class Mammalia; order Proboscidea; family Elephantidae; genus Elephas; species Elephas maximus. The sequence goes on from NC_064846.1 coordinate 89,389,016, forward strand.
AAAGTGAAATTCAGAGATGATGGATCCATCAGGAAAGGCAAAATTGTTTGACTTCGTCTTTCACAAAATCTTCCCATGCTCAGACAAGGTAGATCTCAAGTTCTTCTCTATAACCATACAATAAGTGGTATCTGTTTGGTACTACCTCAACCTACATAGATCATGCAGGTTGAAAATTCCACATAGCTAGCAAGAAATACAAGCAAGGAAGAATACCCAAAAAAAAAAAAAAAACCCAGTGCCGTGGAGTCAATTCCGACTCATAGCGACCGTACAGAACATAGTAGAACTGCCCCATAGAGTTTCCAAGGAGCGCTGGCGGATTTGAACTACCGACCCTTTGCTTAGCAGCTGGAGCACTTAGCCGCTATGCCACTAGGACTTCCAGGAAGAATAAGGACAATTACAAATCATTAGATAGATGGTCAGTCAATAGGACAAGAATTGAAATGTGTCTTTCTCATTGCAGAAGCAACTTGGCAAAATAGAATATGTCCTCTGCTACTTATGTAAGTCTCATTCTTATTTAAAAACCTAAACTGAAGATTTTCTATTTGGACATTTTTTCAAATTCTAAACTTTAAAATAACTAAAGTTTATAACCTTAATGTGGAATTTTTCAGGGAAATTAAATAACTACAGTCCTGTTGCCATCTTATGCTGTGAACTGAAGAGACTTTCTTCTACCTGCTCAAAACCATTGCTCAAATCTACCTTTCAAAAGGTATATTTTTAAAACAAAAAACTAACCTTAAAATAAACTATGATCTCTTTCCTCTAATTTTGAATTTTTCCATTACATTTCCGTAGTCTGGAAAGCAAAGTAGGCTCAGTGTACATTTTCAGTCTTCCCTAATGTGGACCATTTTAGTCCCCCAGGCCCCTAACAATGCAAATAAATGAATCCCTTTCCCCCAAATAAAAGTCTAGTAATTTGTTTTACTTCAACAAAGTGCAATCAGTAATACAAAGTCCCCTAATTTAGATTAATAAATACAGATGTTCTTATATTTTGGGGTTTTTTTTTTAAATAATTTTCATTGTGCTTTAAGTGAAAGTTTACAAATCAGGTAAGTCTCTCACATAAAAACATATACACCTTGCTACATACTCCCAATTACCCCCACCATGAGACAGCCCGCTCTCTCCCTCCACTCTCTCTTTTCCCGTCCATTTTGCCAGCTTCTAACCCCCTCTACCCTTTCATCTGCCCTCCAGGCAGGAGATGCCAACACAGTCTCAAGTGTCCACCCGATCCAAGAAGCTCACTCCTCATCAGCATCCCTCTCCAACCCATTGACCAGTGCAATCCATGTCTGAAGAGTTGGCTGCAGGAATGGTTCCTCTCCTGGGCCAACAGAAGGTCTGGGGGCCATGACCACCGAGGTCCTTCCAGTCTCAGTCAGACCATGAAGTCTGGTCTTATGAGAATTTGGGGCCTGCATCCCACTGGTCTCCTGCTCCCTCAGGGGTTCTCTGTTGTGTTCCCTGTCAGGGCAGTCATTGATTGTGGCCAGGCACCAACTAGTTCTTCTGGTCTCAGGATGATGTAGTCTCTGGTTCATGTGGCCCTTTCTGTTTCTTGGGCTCATAATTGCCTTGTGTCCTTGGTGTTCTTCATTCTCCTTTGATCCAGATGGGTTGAGACCAATGGGTGCATCTTACATGGCAGCTTGCTAGCGTTTAAGACCCCAGACGCCACTCTTCAAAGTCGAGGCAGAATGTTTTCTTATTAGATTTTATTTTGCCAATTGACTTAGACGTCCCCTGAATTCATGGTCCCCAAACCCCTGCCCCTGCTACGCTGGCCTTCAAAGCATTCAGTTTATTCAGGAAACTGTTTTTGGTTTAGTCCAGTTGTGCTGACCTCCCCTGTACTGTGTGTTGTCTTTCCCTTCACCTAAAGTAGTTCTTATCTACCAACTAATTAGTGAATCCCCCTCTCACCCTCCTAACCTCCCTCCTCTCATAACCACAAAAGAATGTTTTCTTCTCAGTTTAAACTATTTCTCAAGTTCTTATGATAGTGGTCTTATACAATATTTGTCCTTTTGCAACTGACTAATTTCACTCAGCATAATGCCTTCCAGGTTCCTCCATGTTATGAAATGCTTCACAGATTCCTCACTGTTCTTTATCGATGCATAGTATTCCATTGTGTGAATATACCACAATTTATTTATCCATTCATCCATTGTTGGGCACCCTGGTTGCTTCCATGTTTTTGCTATTGTAAACAGTGCTGCAATAAACATGGGTGTGCATATATCTGTTCTTGTAAAAGTTCTTGCTCCTCTGGGATACATTCTGAGGAGTGAGATTGCTCGATCGTATGGTAGTTCTATTTCTAGCTTTTTAAGGAAGTGCCCAATCAATTTCCAAAGTGGTTGTACCATTTGACATTCCCGCCAGCAGTGTAGAAGTGTCCCAATCTCTCCACAGCCTCTCCAACATTTATTATTTTGTGTTTTTTGGATTAATGCCAGCCTTGTTGGAGTAAGATGAAATCTCATTGTAGTTTTGATTTGCATTTCTCTAATGGCTAATGATCCTGAGCATTTCCTCATGTATCTGTTAGCTACCTGAATGTCTTCTTTAGTGAAGTATCTATTCATATCTGTTGCCCATTTTTTAATAGGCTTATTTGTCTTTTTGCAATTGAATTTTTGCAGTATCATGTAGATTTTAGAGATCAGATGCTGATCGGAAATGTCATAGCTAAAAACTTTTTCTTGGTCTGTAGGTAGTCTTTTTACACTTTTGGTGAAGTTTTTGGATGAGCATAGGTGTTTGATTTTTAGGAGCTCCCAGTTATTTTTTTTTTTAGTTATCTAGTTTTCCTTCTGCATTGTTAATAACATTTTGTATGCTGTTTATGCCCTGTATTAGGGATCCGCACATTGTCCCTATTTTTTCTTCCATGATCTTTGTCATTTTAGATTTTATATTTAGGTTTTTGATCCATTTCCAGTTAGTTTTTGTGCATGGAGTGAGGTATGGGTCTTGTTTCATTCTTTTGCAGATGGATATCCAGTTATGCAAGCACCATTTGTTAAAAAGACTGTCTTTTCCCCATTTAACTGTTTTGGGGACTTTGTCAAATATCATCTGCTCATATGTGCATGGATTTATGTCTGGATTCTCAATTCTGTTCCATTGATCTATGTAAATGTTGTTGTACCAGTACCAGGCTGTTTTGACTGCTGTGGCGGTATAATAGGTTCTAAAATCAGGTAAACTAAGGCCTCCCACTTTGTTCTTCTTTTCAGTAATGCCTTATTTATCCAGGGCCTCTTTCCCTTCCATATGAAGTTGGTGATTTCTTTCTCCATCTCATTAAAGAATGTCATTGGGATTTGGATCGGAATTACATTAAATGTATATATTGCTTTTGGTAGAATGGACATTTTTAGTAATGTTAAGTCTTTCTATCTATGAGCCAGGTACGTTTTTCCACTATGTAAGTCTCTTTTGGTTTCTTGCAGAAGTGTACTGTGACTGTGGTTTTCTTTGTATGTATTTTACATCTCTGGTGAGATTTATTCCTAAGTATTTTATCTTCTTGGGGGCTACTGTAAATGGCATTGCTTTGGTGATTTCCTCTTCGATGGTCTTTTTGTTGGTGTAGAGAAATCCAACTGATTTTTATATGCTTATCTTGCATCCCGACACTGATGAACTCTTCTATTAGTTTCAGTAGTTTTCTTGAGGATTCCTTAGGATTTCCTGTGTATAAGATCATGTCATCTGCAAATAGAGATACTTTGACTTCTTCCTTGCCAGTCTGGATGCCCTTTATTTCCTTATCTAGCCTAATTTCTCTGGCTAGGACTTCCAGCACAATGTTGAATAAGAGTGGTGATAAAGGGCATCCTTGTCTTGTTCCCGATCTCAATGGGAATGCTTTCAGGCTCTCTCCATTGAAGGTGATGTTGGCTATCTGCTTTGTATAAATGCCCTTTGTTATGTTGAGGAATTTTCCTTCTATTCCTATTTTGCTGAGAGTTTTTATCATGAATGAGTATTGAACTTTGTCAAATACCTTTTCTGCGCCAATGGATAAAATCATGTGATTCTTATCTTTTGTTTTATTTATGTGGTCTATTACATTAATTGTTTTTCTAATGTTGAACCATCCCTGCATACCTGATTTCAATCCCACTTGGTCATGGTAAATTATTTTTTTTGATATATTGTTGAATTCTATTGGCTAGAATTTTGTTGAGGATTTTTGCATCTACCTTCATGAGGGATATAGGTCTATAATTTTCTTTTCTTGTGGTTTCTTTACCTGGTTTGGTATCAGGGATATGCTGGCTTCATAGAATGGGTTAGGTAGTATTGCATGCTTTTCTATGCTTTGAAATACCTTTAGTAGTAGTGGTGTTAACTCTTCTCTGAAAGTTTGGTAGAACTCCGCAGTGAAGCGCTTCAGACCAAGGCTTTTTTTTGTTGGGAGTTTTTTGATTACCTTTTCATTCTCTTCTTTTGTTATGGGTCTATTTAGTTGTTCTACCTCTGCGTTAGTTTAGGTAGGTAGTGTGTTTCTAGGAATTCATCCATTTCTTCTCGGTTTTCAAATTTGTTTGAGCATAGTTTTTCATAGTGATCTGATATGATTCTTTTAATTTCAGTTGGGTCTGTTGTAATATAGCCCACCTCATTTCTCATTAGTGTTATTTGCTTCCTCTCCTGTTTTTCTTTTGTCAGTTTGGCCAGTGGTTTATCAATATTGATAATTTTTTCAAAAACCAGCTTTTGGTCTTGTTAATTCCTTCTATTGTTTTTCTGTTTTCTCTTTCATTTAGTTCAGCTCTAATTTTTATTATTTGTTTTCTTCTGGTGCCTGAGGGTTTCTTTTGTTGCTCTCTTTCTATTTGTTCGAGTTGTGGGGATAATTCTTTGATTTTGGCCATTTCTTCTTTTTGGATGTGTGCATTTATTGATATAAATTCGCCTCTGAGCACTGCTTTTGCTGTGTCCCAAAGGTTCTGATAGGAAGTGTTTTCATTCTCATTGGATTCTCTGAATTTCTGTATTCCCTCCTTAATGTCTTCTATAATCCAGTCTTTTTTGAGCAGGGTATTGTTCAGTTTCCAAGTGTTTGATTTCTTTTCTCTGCTTTTCCTGTTATTGATTTCCACTTTTATGGCCTTGTGGTCAGAAAAGATGCTTTGTAATATTTCGATGTTTTGGATTCTGCTAAGGCTTGCTTTATGCCCTAATATGTGGTCTATTCTAGAGAATGTTCCATGGGCACTAGAAAAGAAAATATACTTGGTTGCTGTTGGGTGGAGTGTTCTGTATATGTGTATGAGGTCAAGTTGGTTTATTGTGGCATTTAGATCTTCCGTGTCTTTATTGAGCTTCTTTTTGGATGTCCTGTCCTTCAACGGAAGTGGCGTCTTGAAGTTTCCTACTAATATTGTGGAGCTGTCTATCTCACTTTTCAATGCTGGTAGAGTTTTTTATGTATCTTGCAGCCCTGTTATTGGGTGCATAAATATTTAATATGGTTATATCTTCTTGGTGTATTGTCCCTTTAATCATTATATGGTGTCCTTCCTTATCCTTTATGATGGATTTAACTTTAAAGTCGCTTTGTCAGAAATTAATATTGCCACTCCTGCTCTTTTTTGATTGTTGTTTGCTTGATGTATTTATTTCCATCCTTTGAGTTTTAGTTTGTTTCTGTCTCTAAGCCTAAGGTGTGTGTCTTGTAGGCAGCATATAGACGGATCTTGTTTTTTAATCCATTCTGCCACTCTCTGTCTCTTTATTGGTGCATTTAGTCCATTTACATTCAGGGTAATTACGGATAGGTATGAATGTAGTGGTATCATTTTGACGTCTTTTTTGTGTGTTGTTGACAGTTTCTTTTTCCCACTTAATTTTATTTGCTGAGTAGATTATCTTTATATATTGTCCTTTCCTCGTATTTGTTGTTGTTGATTTTGTTTCTGCAGTGTCTCTATTTTTTTCTTGTATCTTATTTTGATGATTAGGGTAGTTTGTCTCCTTTGTGGTTACCTTATTATTTGCCCCTATTTTTCTAAATTTAAACCTAACTTTTATTTCTTTGTATCACCGTATCTTCCTCTCCATATGGAAGGTGTATGATTACATTTCTTAGTCCTTCTTTATTTTCCTAATGTTGTTTTCTTTTTTATAATTACATCACTGTTACCCTGTTTTGGGTTTTTTTTTATATATAATCTTGGTTTGTTTTTTTGGATTTCCCTGTCTGGGTTGACTTCTGGTTGCTCTGCCCAGTGTTCTAGTCTTGGGTTGATACCTGATATTATTGATTTTCTAACCAAAGAACTCCCTTTAGTATTTCTTCTAGTTTGGGTTTGGTTTTTACGAATTCCCTCAACTTGTGTTTATCTGGAAATGTCTTAATTTCACCTTCATATTTAAGAGACAGTTTTGCTGGTTATATGATTCTTTGCAGGCAATTTTTTTCCTTCAGTTTTTTAAATATGTCATCCCAGTGACCTCTTGCCTGCATGGTTTCTGCCAAGTAGTCCGAGCTTATTTTTAGTGGCTCTCCTTTGTAGGTGACTTTTTGTTTATCCCTCGCTGCTCTTATAAGTCTCTCTTTAGCTTTGGTTTTGGCAAGTTTGACTATAATATGTCTTGGTGGCTTTCTTTTAACATCTACTTTATGTGGAGTTCAATGAGCATCTTGGATAGATATCTTCTCATCTTTCATGATATCAGGGAAGTTTTCTGCCAACAAATCTTCAACAATTTTCTCTGTATGTTCTGTTATCCCTCCCTGTTCTGGTCCTCCAATCACTCATAGGTTATTTCTCTTGATAGAGTCCCACAGGATTCTTAAGATTCCTTCATTTTTTTTAATTCTTTTATCTGACTTTTCTTCAAATATATTAGTGCCAAGTGATTTATCTTTGAGTTCAGAAATTCTGGCTTCTACTAGCTCAATCTGATCCTCTGACTTTCTGTTGAGTTGTCTACTTCTGTAATTTTATTGTTAATCTTCTGAATTTCTGATTGCTACCTGTCTATGGACTTTTCCAGCTTATTAAACTTTTCATTACGTTCCTGAATAATGTTTCTAATTTCTTCAGTTGCTTTATCTGTGTGTTCCTTGGCTTGTTCGGCATATTGTCTTATTTCCTTCCTGATGTCTTGAAGGATTCTGGATATTAAACGTTTCTATTATGCATCTGGTAATTCCAGGAATGCACTTTCATGTAGAAGATCCCTGGATTCTTTGTTTTGAGAGCCTGTTGAGGTGATCATGGTCTGTTTCTTTATGTGACTTGATATTGACCTGTGTCTCCAAGCCATCTATAAGTTATTGTATTAGTTTGTGCTTGCTTACTGTGTCATAGCTTCTTGCTTAGTTTTGCTTTGGTATACCCCTATGGGATGCTTGAGTGAGCTACCTTGATTATTTTCACCTTTGGATCTCTGACGTCCTGGCCCCAGATGTCTAGTGCTGTTATCATGTATTTCAGTCTAGGAGTCCATTCATTTTTCTTTTATAAATTCAGCTCAGGTTTCCAGGTAGCTGATCATCAAGTGTGTTTTACAGGCTCTGTCCTACAGTCTTAGAGGGGCAGGGGTGATTAGCGTATATACCAGTATCTGACTGCAGCAGGAGGGCATGCTCTGAACAAGGCAGGGGGCTGAGAACCGACCTCCAAGTGTCTCTGAGGAAAACATGTCTCTGTTCCCTAGAGCATGCTCGTGGGTGGGTTCTGCAGAGGGCCCATGGGCACCCAAAGTTTTTGTTTGTAAGAACAGGGAGGTACCAGTTATCTTTGGACCCCTGTCGTGGGTGACTGGGTGACCTGAGTGGAGCTACCAGTCCTTAGACCCCTGATGTGGGTAGGTGGGGACCTTGTTTAATAAGAAAAAGCAATGTCAAACATCAAACACCCACCTCTTCACCACACACCTGAAATGGTTGGAGTCTGCCAACAAGGGCCTGTTGTCCCAAAATAGGCCCACACAGGTCCATGCAGAATGGAAGGGTGTTCAAAGTCCATGGACGGTTTATGCCTGGACAGGTGCTGCTTCTGTCCTGAGCTCCCCCAGTTAGTGAAGCTAGCAAATTTTCTTTTTCCCCCAGTTGCAATTTTTTTTTCCTTCCCAAGGCCAGGAGGATGGCTCTAGGTGCTCAACAGCGTCTATCTCAGGCCCAGGGAATTCAGCCACTGAAGTTGGTTAGTGGGGGGGAGGCACGTTAAAATATACGCAAGTACTTAGCTTTTGCCGAGAGTGCCGTTCTCCTTAGGTTCTGGAGGTGTGAGTGGGCTGTGTGGCTGGCTGCTTCTCCCTGAGGAAACTGTGGCTGAATGCTAGTACCAGCCTGCCACCGCTGCTGCCGCTCCAGGAATGGTGCCTGAGGGCTCTCCGCAATTCAGGTCCAGTAACTCCTCTCTGCTTCCAAATGGTCTCTTCCTCCCCCTGCCCCTCAGTTCATTTTCTAAGCTTGCCTTTGAAGCTCAGGGCTCCCAGCTTATCACAAATATACTGTTTTGCTTGTTTTCGGGTCTTTGTTGTAAAGAGGGCTCACTGGAAGCATCTGTCTATTCCGCCATCTTGGCTCCGCCTCCTGTTCTTATATTTTAAAAGTTTTTCTCACAGCCTTCTGGGAACCAAATTCAGAATTGAGGTCAACTCTTAAGATAATTTTTAGACTCCAGATGCATGAAAGCAAACAAATTCCCACTGCTTATCCAGGCGGTGAGAGTTGTCCCTGGCATCTCCCCTAATTAGGGTTCTTGGATACCTCAGGTACGCTTGACTTCCTTCCAGAATATTATTTATAGGGAAACAAAAAAGGTTCATGATTTTTTTTTTAGATTATATAAATAACAATGTCAAAAGAGTGTTTCATTGCTCAAAAGATGGTTCAGGTGGGGCAGGGCTGGACAAAGGTGGGGGATGGAGGGGGAGTGGGAATGATGGTTACTTGTAAATGTTGAGAAGATGACATAAAAAGAAGCTGAACTTTTGTACGTACTTCAAGATATGGTCTCAGGACAAAATAGCACATCTGAAAAACAAAAATATTGGCTGAAGTTGTTGAGTCATTATACTGCACTCAAGGGATATGCCTGTGAACACAATCAGAATTTTAAGCCAGCATGTTAGGACAATGTGTTTCTGAACCAAGTTTTCCCAAGAGTCACTATTCCAATACTTCGAGTTTTCACTTTCATCATATGGCATATTGGATAATTTCACATCAAAAAGTTGCCACTTGTTCCAAGGTTCTCTTTCTGAGACACCTAAGCTATCCTTACTAGTGGATTTCTCCTTTCTCCAGATAGTAAGACTTGTTTGGCCTCTGTCAGTCTTACTTTTCTCTGTGGGACAAAAGGTTGAATAGGAGGCTAGGGTCAGATTGTGGAGAGGGCTGCCTGAAATATAAAATTGGGACTTGATTACAGTCATTTGCAGGTTCTTGAGTAAAAGACAGGGTGAAACCAAGGGTTAAGGATGACTAGTCTAGCAGTAGTGTGCAAGATAATTTTGATAAGAAAAAGCCCCAAAGTTAAGGGGACATGAAATACTACTCCAGGAAATTTACACATTTCAGCATGCATGGCTAAAGGAAGATGCATGTGAACAGCAGAAGGCTATTGTAAGTCATATATGTTTGAGACAATGAGAGTCAGAACTGAATAAGCAGCGGTAAGAATGAAGAGGAATAGAGAGGAGAAAGAACAATCAAAACTTGGTACCAGACTGGATAAAGGTTGGCTGGAACTGGGCAAAATTGGGAAGGAGTCAGATCCCTCTTCCCTTCACTCCCAGCTTCCTGTATCTATGCTGTTTTCTCCATCTATAATTTTAACTTTAGTGTCTTCAGGTCTCAAATATCCAATGCCTTCCTGCTCTTTTCCTTTTTCCTCCATCAGCTTTAACAAAACCATCCCAGACTTCTTCCATCTAACTGAGATGACAGGGTCTGATAAATTTGGAACTTGACATTCCTAAAGACAATATGACTTTAACAAGAGTCAAAATCTCTTAGAAGCTCTGCCAAATAGATTTCAGGCATCAGCTAAGATATAGATGGATGAATTATTGGTTCTGGAACCCTGAAGCCATATGATCAAGCAGAAATATGTACTTTATATAAGGAATGATAAAGAAGAAACTATCAAAGATGAGGAGTTTTTCTCTTAGAAGACCTGAAGAATAGTGATCCTACTGTCAAAATCAGAGATGTTGTAACTTGTAAAACAAAAAAAGGACAAAGAACAGAACCTGTGGGCCCTGGCAAGTGGGACAACTTTAAATCATAAAAAAATAGCACTTAATTTAGAAACTACCCTCAAGTCTAAGACTATTGCACTACTTAGGGGACCTAACCAACGCTGTACACTGAGCACAGCTGATACATTCAAAGAGGAATGAAGTGAATGATGTTCACTTGAAAGAAATGTAGCTCAGGGAACACCTAATTTTAAATCAAGCTCTCAAACTACTTATGCCCATGTTCCTCTCTAATAAAGCCATAGATCTCTTATCCTAATTAGCTCTTTTTTTTCCAAGACCAAGATCAAAACTAAGCCAAGCAGAAGACAAAACAAAATGGAAACAAAAAATGCATACCTTTATCTTTATAGATTTATAGAATGTCAGACTGGAAGAAACTTTAGAGAACATATAATTCAACCCTGTTATATTACAGATAAGTGAAGAGATCATGGAGCTGGGAAGTAATTTTCCCCAAATCATACAATCAATCAACCACCAGAACCAGAGGTACAATCTAGATCTTTGATCTACCAATTCCATGAATTTTCCACCATGACCATTGCCTTTCTCCATGAAAGGATTCTCTCTGGTTTTTATAGGATATCAATGAAATGACAATTCAAACCAATCGATATTTAAAAGGCACTGTACTATGTATAAAAAATATATATATACTGTACTATGTATACCAGATGACAAATACATGTTATTGACCTTTCAGTCTAGTGATACTGGTTTGGGAAGGATGGAGAAGTGAAATTTCAATGACCACACAGATGACTATGACACAAACCAATAAATGAAAATTATCAAGAAAGGGCAAACAAAATATTGTAGGAGTTCAAAGAAGAGAAATATTAAATTGGGTTGAGAGAATCAGGAATGGCTTTTTTGTTTGTCTAGGAACAAAAAAGAGGCACTATTACCATCTTCATTTAGTAGATGACACCAGCCTGGGGTCTACCTAGGGATACCTGGGGATCACCAGCTGTACCTGGACCTACTTAGAAAGCACATATGTAATTAGATTTCAGCAACAATAAAGTTGTATGGTATATGAATTGGGAACTAATATGCTTATAATATCTCTGGGCTCTCTTACTTACCTCATTTACTAGAGATTGGCCAGGTTATAGGTTCAATAGAGGCAGAGGGCTGATGGAAAGAGAGTATCCTCTCTTTTGTAAGAATAGGGTCTCCGTAAATGTTTATTGACCTGAACTGAATTGAACTTAAGATAAACCAAATAAAAAGTCTGAGTAACCCCTGATTTAAACAAATGAAATCAGAACTCATATATCCATACTCTCACTTTATCACCTCCCCTTCACCCACCCAATTACTCAGATAAGAATGGTAAAGTCTTTTGGCAGAAGTGCCTTGTCAGAGACAAGAATCCTCAAAAAAAACTGAAAAGGAAAAGAGGGGCAAGGAGTGAAAGTATTGAGTTCCTGCTATGCGCAAATCTCAGAATTTATAAAGAAGCTATAGAAGACCCCTCAGAATCCCAAACTTGAGAAACCATTACACTGTTGCCCAGACAATGCGACATTTACTCATTTGTGCATATGACCAAAAGCTAAATCAATTGCCATCAAGTTGATTCCAACTCATGGTGACCCTGTGTGTGTCAGAGTGGAACTGTGCTCCAAAAGGTTTTCAATGACTGATTTTTGGGAAATAGATTGCCAGGCCTTTTTCTGAGGCACCTCTAGGCACCTCTAGGTGTATACAAACCTCCAACCTCTCCTGTGCATGTAAAAATTGTGCTAAATTGTAATTGCACAGCCACCATGGAAATGGGTAATTAATATGTTAGTACACTAGTACTTCTCATAGATGGGTGTTAGAAATTCATAAACTCTCTTTCTTGTTCCATGTGATGACAAGCTCCCTGATCTTCTAAATAAAAAGCTGTGACAGAACCAAGGTTAATTTTATCCATAGGTAAGATGAATAATCTCTTTTTTTGGAATCATATAATTTCAGAATCAGAAATGGTTTTTAATACTCAACATTCATTTAGTACATCTTTATTAATGTATAGAGATCTGAAAAATTATTATCTGAGTACAGGATGGATTCAAAGAGAAATACTATAGATGAAGGTTCAAGTTTCTACTTTCAAAACTTGACTATGTTTTATATTTTTGCATTTTTTTTCTTTTAATTTCCAAGATTTTTTTTTCCAGTAGATTTTCTTTGGAAAGTTCCAGCCTGTTTCTACTTGCTAAAAATAAACTACAGGAGAGTGTTTATTTTGTTGGCACTGGGACCACAGAAAAACAGAAAAGTTTCCAGCCTCTGGGGATCTTGAAAACAGCAATGAAAGTTGCCACAGGGCAACAAAAATTTAGAGGAATGTTGTCCCAGCTGCTAATGCTTGAAGAAAGCCTTTCTCTGCTCATTCCTTGGAGATTTTTATAATACTTTGTTATATTCTTTGATATAGTTTAACTATAAAGGCAACAAGACAGTTGATATCTGAAGATACATAATATATGCCAAATTAGTGATATTAAATAATAAATGCTGTTATGAGTTTATAAGGAGAAGAGTCCAAGATCCTTTAAGCCATCCTTCTTTCAAGGTAAACTGTCCTTAAGCCATCCCAGGCAGATATACTTGATATTTTTAACCTTGTAACTCTTTCCCTAGTAAACTAGATCCTTGGATGTGAACTTCCAAATTATTTCTTCCTTGGCTGTTTAGAAGAAAAAATCAGGGAAATATCATGATTTCATGGAGAGAAGAGAGGTTTACAATACTGTGTTCATCTTTAGGTACAGAAATTATGTGCACACACCAGCAAATATCTGTGATCAGACCTGGTCTGTATTTCAAATTTTCCTCTTGGGGATATAACACTGGATGGAAGGAAAAGAAGGAGGCATGCAATCCAGTGTCAATAAAGCTTTGATCTTCCATCTTAAACCCTGGATCTGTGTTTAAGGCTGTTAAGCTACCATGACCTCTCTGGACTGCTCCTAAACTCCAACTTCCTTTTTAATCTTATGATTTCAGCTTGGACTTCCTTTGATATTGTACCATAAGAAGCACTGACCACTAACCAGGGACACTTGTGAAGGGGATTGCAATTCCATCGACAGGTATGGCTCCATTTTCAAAGTGAAACTTGCCTTTTCAACTTGCTAGTTATCTTAACGAAGTAACTACCTTCATCAACTACACTAAAACAAAATTAGTTCCATTTATGTTTATACTCTCTTTTGTTAATGAATTAATGACCCTTTTGCGCTAAAATGTCTCTTACTATATTGTATTGAATCAATCCACTTTTTTGTGCTATCACTCCTTTCCACCACTAGTATGAGCTGTTTGAATGCAGGGATGGGGTTTAGGCATCTCTATATCCACATCGTGTGTGTCACATTGTGGGAGGCTCTCATTAAATTCTATAAAAATTAAATATTGTTTAAGACAAGTAAAGCTAATGAGTGGCTTGGACGGAATGATCTCTACTCCTCTAAACCAAAAAAAACCTGTTGCCGTCAAGTCAATTCCAACTCATAGCCACCCCATAGGACAGAGTAAAACTGCCCCATAGGGTTCCCAAGGAGCAGATGGTGGATTCAAACTGCCCATCTTTTGGTTAGCAGCCTTAGCTTGCTGTAGCTCTTAACCACTGCATCTCTAGGGCTAGGACTAATTAATTGTTTATAATTTTTACAGGCTTCTTTTATGGTTTAATATGAGGCATTGCCTTGAATTACAATTGTAAATAAACAATTGAACCTAAATATAAAAATTTCTAGAAAAGCTTGTTTTGTTCAGTAAAGGTTGGGAAGTGTATTAATAGGACTAAAGATCATATGTCTCTTTGCATGTTTTCATTAAGTTATTTATTACTTTTATTTGGCATATGTCATTCAAAGAACTGGAAATTTCAAGATTATTTATAATATTTAAGAGATTTAAATAAAACAAATGCTTAGCCTGCGTCAGAAACCCTGGTGGCATAGTGGTTAAGTGCTACAGCCGCTAACCAAAGGGTCGGCAGTTTGAACCCGCCAGGCGCTCCTTGGAAACTCTATGGGGCAGTTCTGCTCTGTCCTATAGGGTCTCTATGAGTCGGAATTGACTCGACAGCACTGGGTTTGGTTTGTCTTTGGTTTAGTCTGTGTTAATGGTATAGATGTGTTTTAACCTTATGATTATCCTTATGATTTAGTACCTTCCTTAATACTTTTGGAAGCAATTTACTTACAGAATAACTTCAGGCTCTGAAGCTGTAACGCTTTTAAATTATATTAGAATGAGAACATAACTCTAAAGATTCAAATGATAATACCTTCAAATGATAAACTTGTTTCATCATTCATTTGTTCATTCATTAAATTAACTTATTGAGTATTTATGAGCAAGGTACATATATGCTAGGCCCTGTGTGGAGTGGGTTTTTATTCATAAACAAGAGGACTGGCATTGCAGTCATCCTCAAAAAGAACATTTCAAGATCTGTCCTTAATACAATGAGATCAGTGTTAGGATAATATCCATAAGCCTACAAGGAAGACTCATTAACAACCTGTGATATGCACATGACACAAAATTGCTTGCTGAAATTGAAGAGGACTTGAAGCACTTACTGATGAAGATCAAAGACCACAGCCTTCCGTATGGATTACACAACAGCATAAAGAAAACAAAAATCTCCACAATTGAGCCAATAAGCAACATCATGATAAACAGAAAATATTGTAGTTGTCAAGGATTTCATTTTACTTGGATCCACAATCAACGCCCATGGAAGGAGCACTCAAGAAATCAAAAGACGCATTGCATTGGGCAAATCTGCTGCAAACAACCTCTTTAAAGTGTTAAAAAGCAAAGATGTCACTTTAAGGACTAAGGTGTTCCTGACCCAAGCCATGGTGTTTTTGGTCACCTCATAAGCATGTGAAAGCTGGACAATGAATAAGGAGGACTGAAGAAGAATTGATGCCTTTGAATTATGATATTGGTGAAGAATATTGGGAATATACCATGGGCTGTCAGAAGAAAGAACTAATCTATCTTGAAAGAAGTACAGACAGATGCTTATTAGAAGCCAGGATGGCAAGACATCATCTAAAATACTTTGGACATGTTATCAGGAGGGACCAGTCCCTGGAGAAGGACATCATGTTTGGAATAGTACAGGGTCAATGAAAAAGAGGAAGATCCTCAATGAGATGAATTGACACAGTGGCTGCAACAATAGGATCAAACATAAAAATGATAGTGAGAATGGCACAGGACCACCAGTGTTCCCTTCTGTTGCACATAGGGTCACTATGAATTGGAACCGACTGGATGGCACCTAAGAACAACAACAAGAAGGAAGACCAGTTAATATGACTATTACTCAAATTTACACACCAGCCACTAATGCCAAAGATGAAGAAATTGAACATTTTTAACAACTTCTACAGTCTGAAATTGATCAAATATACAATCAAGATGTATGATAATTTCTGGTGATTGGAATGTGAAAGTTGGAAACAAAGCAGAATGAAAATATGGCCTTGGCAATGGAAACAATGCCAGAGATCACATGAGAGAATTTTGAAAGACTAATGACTAACTCATTGCAAACACTTTTTTTCAACAACATAAACAGGGACTACACACATTTTTTTTTTCTATACACATGGACCTCGCCAGATGGAATATGCAGGAATCAAATCGACTACATCTGTGGAAAGAGATGATGGAAAAGCTCAATATCATCAGTCAGAACAAGGCTGGGGTAAACTGCAGAACAGACCATCAATTGCTCATATGCAAGTTCAAGTTGAAACAGAAGAAAATTAAAACAAGTCCACGAGAGTCAAAGTATGACCTTGAGTATATCCCACTTGAATTTAGAGACTATCTCAAGAATAGTTTTGATGCATTGAACATTAATGACCAAAGACCAGATAAGTTGTGGGATGACATCAAGGACGTCATACCTGAGGAAAGCAAAAGGTCATTAAAAGACAGGAAAGAAAGAAAAGACCAAAATGGATCCCAGAAGAGACTCTGAAACTTGCTGTTGAACATAGATCAACTAAAATGAATAGAGGAAATGAAGTAAAAGACCTAAACAGATTTCAGAGGGCAGCTTGAGAAGGCAAAGTAAGATATTATAATGAAATGTGCACAGACCTGGAGATAGAAAACCAAAAGGGAACAACACTGTTGGCATTTCTCAAACTGAAAAAAAACTGAAGAAAAAATTGAAGCCCCGGGTTGCAATACTGAGGAATTCTATGGGCAAAATATCGAACTACTCAGGAAGCATCAAAAGAAGTCAGAAAGAATACACGGAGTCACTGCACCGAAAAGAATTGGTTGATGTTCAACCATTTCAGGAGGTAGCATATGATCAAGAACCTTGGTACTGAAAGAAGTCCAAGCTGCACTGAAGGCATTGGTGAAAACAAGGCTCCAGGAATTGACGGAACAACAATTGAGATGTTTCAACAAACAGATACAGCACTGGAGGTGCTCACTTGTCTATACCAAGAAATTTGGGAGACAGCTACCTGGCCAACAGACTGGAAGAGATCCGTATCTGTATCCATTCCAAAGAAAAGTGATCCAACAGAATGAAGAAATTATCAAACTATATCATTAATATCAGTACATCAACAGAAAAATGCCAGAAAATCAAGCCAGATTCAGAAGAGGACCTGGAACGAGAGGTATCATTGCCGATGTCAGATGGACCTTGGCTAAAAGCAGAGAATACTGGCAAGATGTTTACCTTTGTTTTGTTTTGTTTTGTTTTACCATGCAAAAGCATTTGACTGTGTGGATCATGTCAAATTATGGATAACACTGTGAAAAATGGGAATTCCAGAACACTTAACTGTGCTCACGTGGAACCTGTACACAGACCAAGAGGCAGTTGTTCAAACAGAACGGGGGATACTGCGTGGTTTAAAATCAGGAAAGGTGTGTGTCAGGATTGTGTCCTTTCACCGTACTTATTTAATCTGTATGCTGAGCAAATAAGCCAAGTACCTGGACTATGTGAAGAAGAAGTTGCATCAGGATAGGAAGAAGACCCATTAATAACCTTTGATATGCAAATGACACACCCTTGCTTGGTGAATGTGAAGAGGACTTGAAGCACTTAGTGATGAAGATCAAAGACTACAGCTTTCAGTATGGTTTGCACCTCAACATAAAGAAAACAAAAATCCTCACAAGTGGACCAATAAAAAAACATCATGATAAACGTAGAAAATACTGCAGTTGTCAAGGATTTCATTTTGCTTGGATACACACTCAACGCCCATGGAAGCAGCAGTCAAGAAATCAAACGACATCTTACATTGGTCAAATCTGCTACAAAAGACCTTTTTAAAGTGTTAAAAAGCAAAGATGTCATTTTGAGGACTAAGGTACACCTGACCTGAGCCATGATATTTTCAATTGCCTCATATGCATTCAAAAGCTGGACAACAAATAAAGAAGAAGGAAGAAGAATTAATGCCATTAAATTATGGTGTTGGTGAAGAATGTTGAATATACCATGGCCTGCCAAAATAACAAACAAATCTGTCTTGGAAGGAGCACAACCAGAATGCTCATTAGAAGGAAGGGTGGCAAGACTTTAACTTACTTTGGACATGTTATCAGGAGGGGCCAGTCCCTGGAGGACATCATGCTTGGCAAAGTAGAGGGTCAGCAAAAGAAAGACCCTCAATGAGATGGATTGACATAGTGGCTGCAATGATGAGCTTAAGTGATAGCAACGATTTGTGAGGATGGTGTAGGTCCAGGCAGTGATTCATTCTGATGTACATATGGTTGCTATGTACATATGGTTGCTATGTGTTGGAAGTGACTGGAGGGAACCTAACAACAACAGCAACAGTCAGTCTGATAGGAAAGATAGCATTTGTATACGAATCATTGATACAAGATAGATTTAAAGTGCCATAGAAGTACAACAAGTAGCACTGGTGGCGCAACAGTTAAGTGCTGGACTGCTAACCAAAATGTTTGTGGTCCGAACTCACCCAACAAATCCACAAGAGAAAGGCCCTGGGATCTGCTTCCAAAAGATTGCTGCCAAGAAAACTCTATGAGGCCAGTTCTGCTTTGTCACATGCGGTTGCTATGAGTCAGAATTGACTCAATGGCACCCACCACCAACAGCAGAAGTTCAACAAAGATAGAAATTACTATGGAAGAGGCTGAGGGAAGGCTCGGTCAAGAAGGTGTAATTTGAGCTAAGGGATTATTATATTTTGCATAAGCATAGATGGAGGAAAGGACACTTTTGGAAAAGAAATACCATAGAAAAAGACAAAAAAGGAGACAGGCAGGTGGAAAAACATGCAGGGCATGTCCCTGTAGCAAAATAGTTGTTTTATTAAACTATAGGATGTGTAAAGGGGAGAAGTGAGAGAGAATCTGGGAAAAGTAAGATGCAGCCAGATTTGAAAAAAAAAATTATTATTATTATTATTTTTGGATTTGTAGAGAGCCTTAAATATCAGGTTAAGAGGTCTGGATCTTATTCTGAATGCAATGGGGAATGATTGAAGGTTTTATAGCAAAGGCATGACATAATTCAAAGCTGTAATGTATGAAAAATTATTCTGGAAAGAGTTTGTAGCAGGATGGATTCAGAGGTGATGATCGTAGTAAGGAATGATAAGAATTATCAATTTTTTTTCAAGTGTGGTTCTTCAAAGGCTGTGTCAGAAATTTCAACAGCACCATCTAGTGCCTCATAGCATACTATCATCCAGTTTGGAGAAAACACCTAATACAGGACTGACGAAAAAAAAAGTGGATTAACTAACTACAGGCATTTTCCCTTTTTACCACAATTGCACTTGAGTTCAGAGAACCAATGATGGAAGAGACAGATAACTTGGAAGCAAACTGAGAAATAATGCAGAGGTTGAGTATAGTGTTTCCTGTTGTGTTTTAAAAGTATACATAGTGACACTATGAAATGAAACATTAGGAATTCCTATAATTTATGGTCTGGTAAAAATTAACAAGTTTTTTTTTTTTTAATTGTAGGCACGGCACCAAGCAGACATTCTTAGGGACATGGATGATGTCATAAATATGACAGTGCCTTCTGCTAGTAATAACACATGCCATGACACTATTGATGACTTCCGCAATCAAGTATATTCCACCTTGTACTCTATGATCTCCATTGTGGGCTTCTTTGGCAATGGTTTTGTGCTCTATGTTCTTATAAAAACATATCATGAGAAGTCAGCCTTCCAAGTATACATGATTAATTTAGCAGTGGCAGATCTACTGTGTGTGTGCACACTGCCCCTCCGTGTGGTCTATTATGTTCATAAAGGCATTTGGTTCTTTGGTGACTTTTTGTGCCGCCTCAGCACTTATGCCTTGTATGTCAACCTCTACTGTAGCATCTTCTTTATGACAGCCATGAGCTTTTTCCGGTGTGTTGCAATTGTTTTCCCAGTCCAGAACATTAATCTGGTTACACAGAAAAAAGCCAGGTTTGTGTGTATTGGCATTTGGATTTTTGTGATTTTGACCAGTTCTCCATTTTTAATGAGCAAATCTTACAAAGATGAGAAAAACCATACCAAGTGCTTTGAGCCTCCAAAAGACAGTAAGGCCAAAAATTATGTTTTGATCTTACATTATGTGTCATTGTTTCTTGGCTTCATCATCCCTTTTGTTATTATAACGGTCTGCTACACAATGATCATTTTGACCTTACTGAAAAATTCAATGAAGAAAAACCTGTCAAGTCGTAGAAAAGCTGTAGGAATGATCATAGTCGTGACAGCTGCCTTTTTAATCAGCTTCATGCCATATCATATTCAACGCACCATCCACCTTCATTTTTTACACAATGAAACTCAACCCTGTGATTCTGTCCTTAGAATGCAGAAGTCAGTGGTCGTAACCTTGTCTTTGGCTGCATCAAATTGTTGCTTTGACCCTCTCCTATATTTCTTTTCAGGGGGGAACTTTAGGAGAAAGTTGTCTACATTTAGAAAACATTCTTTATCCAGCGTGACTTTTGCACCCAAGAAGAAGGCATCCTTGCCAGAAAAAGGAGAAGAAATATGTAAAGAATAGTTTAAAACCATCTCCAGTGTAAACCAATAAGAATTCCCCCAATAAGTATTTTCTCAGATTATTTACAATGAAAATAAAAATATTCATTAATAATTTACAAATACATAACTGAAGATTTGTGCCTATAAATCTATTTCATTTATGTGTCCACATTATTAGAGGTCATAAAGATATTTTAAGTGTTAAAAATTCATTCCACAACTATGAACTGAATTCTAAATGGGGTTTGTTGTTGTCGTCGTTTGTTTTGTTTTGTTTTACCATTCCCCAATAGCTGGGGAATGTTTCTGTCTCTGTACTGTAAAAAATGGGTCTGAGTCAAGGTATTCTCCCTCAAATAAAAGCTTTACAACGGATAAGAACTATACCTTTAAAATCTAAAATTAAGGAGGCTGAGCCAACATGGCACTATAGACAGAAGTACCACACCGTCCCTCCACAGCAAAGACTCGAAAAACTAAATAAAACAGAAACAAACTCCTGTCAGAGATCAGCAGGCAGGGTGTATGAGAAAGCAGCCTCACGGAGCCCCGGCAGGAAACAGAACACCTGGTAACCAGCAACACACGCTTCCCCACCCCCACCCATCTTACCCTTGCTGGGCCTCCGCAGCTTCCCAGCAAGCGGAGTGGACTGTGGCCTGGGAGGCGCTGGCTCCATGCCGCTTGGATTCGCCCTGCCCACACCTGCCGGCTTCTTCAGTGGCATTTCATTGTTGCTGGTGTTGCCTTTTTGGCTTCTTCCCTGTCTTTTACCTCTTCCAAAGACCCTCGTTTCTCTCCAACACCTGGCTCTGTGTGCCAACTTTGCCTCTTCCTAACAGGCTGTGAAGCATTGCTTGCCTGGGCAACTGCTTCCCCAGTCCGCGCTGCCACACTGGTGAAATCCCCGGGGCCTTTTTGTTTGTTTGTTTTGGTTTGTTTGTTTTCTTTTTCTTTTCGAGGCTTGGGAGCCCCTTCTAGCAGGGCTGTAGTGCGCTTGCGAGCCACTTCCCTGGTCCTCGCAGCTGCGTTGCTGGAATCCCTAGGGCATTTCTTTTTTTTTTTTTTTCTTTTTCTACTTTTATCTTTCTTCATTTCTCAGTTTCTTGTCTCTCTCTACTTCCCTTCTTCTCCTTTCTCCTGAATACCTGGCACTTTGTTCCATCACTGCCCTTTCTAGCCAGGCTGTACTGTGAGGCTTGGGAGCCACTTCCCTGGTCTGCACAGTCACACTAGTGGGATCTCTGGGGGCTTTTCTTTTCTCTTTCTTTTTCTTTCTTTCTTTCCTTCTTTTTTCTCTCTCTCTCTCTTGCTCGCTTTCTCTTTCATTCTTTCTCTTTCGTCCTTTCTTTCTTTTTCTTTTTGTCATTTTTTTTTTCTTCTAGCCAGGCTGTACTGTGCAGCTTGGAATCCACATCCTCAGTCTGTGCAGCCATGCCAGGGGGATCCCTGGAGGGCCTTTCTTTTTTATTTATTTTTTCTTTTGTTTTCCTTGATTTCTCAGTTTCTCATTTCTCTCCACTTTCCTTCTTTTCCTGTCTTTTGAGTACCTGGCACTGTGTGCAATCTCCATCACTTGACGGGCCATGACCCAAGGCCAGGGAGCCACTTCCTGGTTGCTAGTGGGATCCCTGGGGGCACTTCTATTTTTTAATTTTTCTTTTTTCCTTTTTATTTTTCTTCATTTCTCAGTTTCTCATCTCTCCACTCCAACTGCAAGATCCCTCAGCAGTTTTTTGTTTTGTTTTGTTTTCTTGGCTCCAGTTTCTCCTCTCTCTCTTCTTTCCCATATCCATCTAAGTTTCACACATCACAACTGCTGCCCTCCCTCCTGCCTACCTGTACCATGCACTGAGCATTATACCCCCGAGTAGCACAGGCACGGCCTGCCACTATTTGCCTTGTGCTGACTCCCAGCCCACCCTGTCGGCCCCAGTACATGCCACAAACAACCCATCCTAGCCCCTGCCTTTCAGCTAGAACTGCCCTGCTGCACCATAGCTGAGCGGCTGGCCCTGCCCATTGGACAAGGAGGTGAAAAGTATTGTGTCCACAGAGAAGCAAACAACAAAGAATACACAGCCCACCTGCTCAGACATAACCAAAGAAGACAAAAAATAGGACCAAAGAAATAAAACTACAATCAATAAATGAAGAAAATAACTATTGAATGTCCTGAAACAGCAGAATATATAAAACACAACAAAAACAGGACAGGATGGTTCCCATAGGCATCCAAAATAAAATAGCAGGTGACATTCCATTAGAAGAAAAGGCACTAGAACTACCTGATAGGGAATTCAAATCTTTAATATTCACAGCTATCCAAGAGTTGAAGCAAAAAGCAGACAAAATGAGGAAAAAACAGACAAATTCATGGAAAATACAGGTAAAAAATGGATGAATTCAGGAAAATAATACAGGAAAAAATTCAAAATAAATTCACAACTAGAAATTATACAAAAACTACAATTAGAAATCCAAAAGAGAGGGCCAAGATAGCTGACTAATTAGAAGCTCCCGCAGATCCCTCTTGCAACAAAGACTCGGAAAAACAAGTGAATCTATCACATACGTGAAAATCTACGAACCCTGACCATCAAACACAGAACTGAAGAGTTGACCTGAGTGACAGGGGAGGGAAAAGCCGCACCCTGAAGCAGTGACCGCTTCTGGAACCGGCATCCCATGCCACAACCTTGAGCCCTCATGGTTCCCTGGTGCCAGAGAGGTGGGGCTGATTGTTGCTTATGGAAACAGAGATAGGGCAAGCACGGGATGCAGCCTTAACCCCTAACCTCATGGAGTAACCTCAATGGAGACTCAGCCAGCGCAAGCAGGCTGCACACTGATGCGGCTGGCAAGAAAACAAGCAACCACGGGGAAGCAGCGACTGTTTTCAGAGCCTGGAGCCAGCATCCCAGTCAGAAACCCTTGGCACCGGGCTTTGGACTAAGCACAGAGGAGCTGAGCATGGCTTCCTGAGACGGTGCAAGCACAGGACGCAGCCCTAGCCCCCTGAAGTAACCTCGGGGGAAACCCAGCCAGTGCATGCAGGCTGCACGACGTGGGTGACAGAAGGAGAAATCACTGGGAAGCAGCAACTGCTTTTGGAGCCTGGAGTGCAGTGTCCCAGACAGAAAACCTTGGTGCTGGGCTTTGGACTAGGAGCAGAGGAGCTGATCATGGCATCCTGACACAGCACGAGCGCGGGATACAGGCTTGACCCTTGGGGGCAAACTCAACCCAGCCAGCACACACAGGCTACCTGCCCCTCTGGAATCTCAGATAAACCAATCATCACCAAGCAAGATAAGTACCTTTGTCTATATTGCAGGGTGCAACTCTTTCCTATCTATCTGATCCCTCCCCTCCCTACCCCAGGTGGCTTTATTAACACTGGAATTTCCTGGCCTAGAAAGTGAAGTGTTCTGCAGGGTTTTTTTTTTTTTCCTAACCCATTCTCCTGGCCTGAGAGAAGAAGCAACTAACAACCCAGGGGCAAAAAATCCTTCCCTGACTTCCCTAAACTGGAGTAAAAATACAGAACCAGCTCCAGCCAAGCATATGAGAGCCACATTCTTTGGCTATCATCCCTACAGGGAAAAGGTGGTTATTATAATGCAAAGGCAATTCTGATAGAGATCTGACTGTAATCATTTTAGCCGAGCAGTGGAAAGACAAGTTTTCCAGGTCTGATACCTCTCTACCTATTAAACAGAGCCCTCACTGATCCATAGCAGGGAACTGAGGGCTGAAACTCCACCCAAACCACTTAGCCACCTGCTAAAGGGGTCCGAGGATAGTGATGCCTACCAATCTTTAGAGGCACAAGCATTGAGTGCCTAAGGTACAGCTGCACAGCCCACCCGCCAAAGAGCTCTAGGAATAGAGACACACCTACTTCACTGGCACGTGGTGGAAGGCTGTCAGCATCCTGCCCTCCTTGGAGTGTGACCCCCCTGCCACTACTAGAATCTGCTGCACACAACTATCACCACTACCCCTCTAAGTTAATAGGTGACAGTCTACACCACACACTTGGTGACCCAAAATCAGAATACCTAAGCTGATTCTATTCAAAAATACTGAATATATACTTTCACTTAAAGCACAATAAAAATTATAAAGGAAAAAAAGAATAGCGGATGGACTCTTAGGCTCATATGTCTGGTAACAGCCCAAACCAGCTGGTAATAGGACATAAGTGATTCAAAGGCTACAGCAATCAAGAGAGCACAATCTAGTAGCGCATCTGGGTACAAAAAATAAAACAAAAAAAGAAGATAAGACTCAGTGAGCAAATATAAAATAAATCATTACAGTATCTTATAGATGGCTCAGAGACAGCAATCGATATCAAATCACATAAAGAAGCAGACCATGATTGCTTCTACACATCTCCAAATCAAAGAATCAAAATATTTCCCAAATGAAGATACAATCCTGGAATTGCCAGATGCAGAATATAAAAAAACTAATATACAGAATGCTTCAAGACATCAGAGATGACCTCAGAAATGAAATAAGGCAATCTGCAGAAAAAGCCAAGGAACACACTGATAAAGCAGTTGAAGAAATCAAAAAGGTTATTCAAGGAAGTACTGAAAAATTAATAAGCTGCAAGAATCCATAGAGAGATCACATTCAGAAATACAAAAAATTAACAGTGAAATTACAAAATTAGATAACTCAATAGGAAGTCAGAGGAACAGAATCAAGGAAATGGAATGCAGAGTGGAGGAGTTGGAGAATAAGGCAATTGACACCAATATATTTGAAGAAAAATCAGATAAAAGAATTTTAAAAAATGAAGAAACCCTAAGAGTCATGTGGGGCTCTATCAAGAAGAATAACTTGCAAGTGATTGGAGTTCCTGAACAGGGAGGGATAACAGAAAATGCAGATAGAATAGTTGAAGATCTGTTGGCAGAAAACCTCCCTGGCATCATGAAAGACGAAAGGATATCTATCCAAGATGCTCATCCAACCCCATACAAGATTGATCCAAAAAGAAAATCACCAAGGCATATTATCATCAAACTTGCCAAAACCAAAGATAAAGAGAAAATTTTAAAAGCAGCCAAGGATAAAAGAAAAGTCACCTACAAAGGAGAATCAATAAGAAAAAGTTCAGACTACTCAGCAGAAACCATGCAGGCAAGAAGGCAATGGGATGACATATATAGAGCACTGAAGGAGAAAAACTGCCAGCCAGGAATCATATATCCAGCAAAACTCTCAAATATGAAGGTGAAATTATAACATTACAGATAAACACAAGCTTAGAGAATTTGCAAAAACCAAACCAAAGCTGCAAGAATTACTACAAGAAATTCTTTTGTCAGAAAATCAATATCAGATACCAACACAACACAAGGTCACAAAACAGATAATCCTGATAAGAACTCAAATAGAGTAATCACAAAAACAAAATAAGATTAATTTTAAAAAGAAAAAAAATGCTCAAAACAGGGAATCATTGAAGTCATTATGTAAAAGATTACACTAATCAAAAAAGAGGGACTAAATACAGGAAGAATAGATCTTCCATATGGACAGGAAAACAAGGCTATATAAGATGATACAAGCTAGGCTTTTACTTAGAAAAATGGGGTACATATTAAGGAAACCACAAAGAGGTCTCACAATTCCATACTTCAAAATAAAAACCAAGAAAACCATAATGACTCAGCAAAAATAAATTCAACTACTATGAAAATGAGGAACGCACAATTTGCAAAGAAAAACTCAGCACAAAAAAGGAAGTGGAAAAATGAAATTGTCAACAACACACACAAAAAGGCATCAAAATGACAGCACTAAACTCATACTTATCTATAATTACACTGAATGTAAATGGACTAAATGCACCAATAAAGAGACAGAGAGCCTCAGACTGGATAAAAAACTTGATCTGTCTATATGCTGCCTACAAGAAACACACCTTAGACTTAGAGACACAAACTAACCAAAACTCAAAGGATGGAAAAAATATATATCAAGCAAACAACAATCAAAAGAGAAGGAGGAGGGGCGATATTAATTTCTGACAAAATAGACTTTAAAATTAAATTCACCACAAAGGATAAAGAAAGACACTACATAATGATTAAAGGGACAATTTACCAGAAAGATATAACCATATTAAATATTTATGCACCCAACGACAGGGCTGCAAAATACAAAAAACAAACTTTAACGGAAATGAAAAGTGAGATAAACACCTCCACAATTATAGTAGGAGACTTCAACACACCACTTTCGGAGAAGGATAGGACTTCCAGTAAGAAGCTCAACAGAGACATGGATGGTCTAATTGCTATAATCAACCAACTTGACCTCATGGACTTATACAGAACACTCCACCCAACAGCTGCAAAGTGTACTTTTTTTCTAGTGCACATGGAACATTCTCTAGAATAAATCACATATTAGGTCATAAAACAAACCTTTGCAGAATCCAAAACATCAAAATATTACAAAGCATCTTCTCAGACTATAAGGCCATAAAAGTAGAAATCAATAACAGAAAAACCACGGAAAAGAAATCAAATACTTGGAAACTGAACAATACCCTGCTCAAAAAAGACTAGGTTATAGAAGACATTAAGGAGGAAATAAAGAAATTTATAGAAGGCAATGAGAATGAAAATACTTCCTACCAAAACCTCTGGGACACAGCAAAAGCAGTGCTCAGAGGTCAATTTATATCGATAAATGCACACATACATAAAGAAGAAAGAGCCAAACTCAAACAACTGTCCCTACAACTTGAACAAATAGAAAGCAAGCAACAAAAGAATCCATCCTGCACCAGAAGAAAACAAATAATAAAAATTAGAGCAGAATTAAATGAATTAGAGAACAGAAAAACAATTGAAAGAATTAACAAAGCCAAAAGCTGGTTCTTTGAAAAAATTAACAAAATTGATAAACCATTGGCCAAAATGACTAAAGAAATACAGGAAAGGAAACAAAAAACTCGAATAAGAAATGAGATGGGCCATATCACAACAGACCCAACTGAAATTCAAAGAATCATATCAGATTAATACGAAAAATTGTACTCTAACAAATTTGAAAACCCTAGAAGAAACGGATGAACTCCTAGAAACACACTACCTACCTAAACTAACACAATCAGAAGTAGAACAACTGATTAGACCCATAACAAAAAAAGAGACTGAAAAGGTAATCAAAAAACTCCCAACAACAACCAAAAAAAGCCCTGGCCCGGATGGCTTCACTGCAGAGTTCTACCAAACTTTCAGAGAAGAGTTAACACCACTACTACTAAAGGTATTTCAAAGTATAGAAATGCATGCAATACTACCTAACTCATTCTATGAAGCCAGCATATCCCTGATACCAAAACCAGGTAAAGACACCACAAGAAAAGAAAATTACAGACCTATATCCCTCATGAACATAGATGAAAAAATCCTCAACAAAATTCTAGCCAATAGAATTCAACAATATACAAAAAAAAAAAATAATCCACCAAGGCTTTGGAGAGACACACCTTAGTCTTTAAAGTGACATCTTTGCTTTTTAACGCTTTAAAGAGGTCTTTTGCAGCAGATTTGCCAAATGCAATGCAACCATTTTTTTTCTTGATGGCCATTTCTGTGGGCATTGATTCCGGATCCAAGTAATGTGAAACCCTTGACAACTTCGATCTTTTCTCCATTTACCGTGATGTTGCTTATTAGTCCATTTGTGAAGATTTTTGTTTTATGTTGAGGTATAATCCATACTGAAGGCTGTCATACTGAAGGCTGTAGTATTTGATCTTCATCAGAAAGTGCTTTAAGTCCTCTTCACTTTCAGCAAGCAAGATTGTGTCATCTACAGATTGAAAACATAATCAAAAAACTCCCAACAAAAAAAAAAAACCCTGGCCCAGACGGCTCCACTGCAGAGTTCTACCAAATTTTCAAATAGAGTTAACACCACTACTACTAAAAGTATTTCAAAGCATAGAAAACGACGGAATACTACCTAACTCTTTCTATGAAGCCAGCATATCCCTGATACCAAAACCAGCTAAAGACAGCACAAAAAAAGAAATTTACAGACCAATATCCCTCAAGAACATAAATGCAAAAACCCTCAACAAAATTCTAGCCAATAGAATTCAACAATACACACAAAAAATCCACCATGACCAAGTGGGATTTATACCAGGTATGAAGGTTGGTTCAATATTAGAAAAACAATTAATGTAATCCACCATATAAATAAAACAAAAGACAAAAACCACATGATCTTATCAATTGACGCAGAAAAGGTATTTGACAAAGTTCAACACCCATTCATGATAAAAACTCTCAGCAAAATAGGAATAGAAAGAAAATTCCTCAGCATAATAAAGGGAATTTATACAAAGCCAACAGCCAACATCACCTTCAATGGAGAGAGCCTGAAAGCAATCCCAATGAGATCGAGGACAGGACAAGGATGTCCTTTATCAACACTCTTGTTCAACATTGTGCTGGAGGTCTCAGCCAGAGCATTTAAGCTAGACAAAGAAATAAAGGGCATCCAGATTGGCAAGGAAGAAGTAAAATTATCTCTATTTGCAGATGACATGATCTCATACACAGAAAACCCTAAGGAATCCTCCAGAAAACTCCTAGAAGAGTTCGGCAGAGTTTCAGGTTACAAGATAAACATACACAAATCACTTGGATTCCTCTACATCAACAAAAAGAACATCGAAGAGGAAATCACCAAATCAATACCATTCACAGTAGCCCCCAAGAAGATAAAATACTTAGGAATAAATCTTACCAAAGATGTAAAAGACCTATACAAAGAAAACTACAAAGTACTACTGGAAGAAACTAAAAGGGACCTACATAAGTGGAAAAACATACCTTGTTCATGGATAGGAAGACTTAACATAGTAAAAATGTCTATTCTACCAAAAGCCATCTATATATACAATGCAATTCTGATCCAAATTCCAATTACGTTTTTTAATGTGATGGAGAAACAAATCACCAACTTTATATGGAAAGGAAAGAAGCCCTGGAGAAGTAAAGCATTACTGAAAAAGAAGAAAAAAGTGGGAGGCCTCACTCTACCTGATTTTAGAACCTATTATACAGCCACAGTAGTCAAAACAGCCTGGTACGGGTACAACAACAGGCACAAAGACCAATGGAACAGAATAGAGAACCCAGATATAAACCCATCCACATATGAGCAGCTAATATTTGACAAAGGCCCAATGTCAATTAACTGGAGAAAAGATAGTCTTTTTAACAAATGGTGCTGGCATAACTGGATATCCTTCTGCAAAAAAAAAAAAGAAAAGAAACAGGACTCATACTTCACACCATGCACAAAAACTAACTCCAAATGGATCAAAGACCTAAACATAAAGACTAAAAAGATTAAGATCATGGAAGAAAAAATAGGGACAACATTAGGAGCCCTAATATAAGGCATAAACAGAATTTAAAAAAAAGCATTACTAAAAATGACAAAGAGAAACCAGATAACTGGGAGCTCCTAAAAAGCAAACACCTATGCTTATCCAAAGACTTCATCAAAAGAATAAAAAGACCACCTACAGACTGGGAAAAAATTTTCAGCTATGACATCTCTAACCAGTGCCTGATCTCTAAAATCTATATGATTCTGTTAAAACTCAACCACAAAAAGCCAAACAACCCAATTAAAAACTGGGCAAAGGATATGAAAATGCACTTCACTAAAGATTATATTCAGGCAGCTAACAGATACATGAGGAAATGCTCTCGATCATTAGCCATTAGAGAAATGAAAATTAAAACTACAATGAGATTCCATCTCACTCCAACAAGGCTGGCATTCATCCAAAAAACACAAAATAATAAATGTTGGAGAGAATGTGGAGAGACTGCAACACTTATACACTGCTGGTGGGAATGTCAAATGGTACAACCACTTTGGAAATTGATCTGGCATTTCCTTAAAAATCTAGAAATAGAACTACCATAGGACCCAGAAATCCCACTCCTCGGAATATACCCTAGAGAAAGAAGAGCCTTCACACAAACAGATATATGCACACCCATGTTTATTTCAGCACTGTTTACAATAGCAAAAAGCTGGAAGCAACCAAGATGTCCATCAATGGACGAATGGATAAATAAATTATGGTATATTCACACAATGGAATACTACACATTGATAAAGAACAATGATGAATCCGTGAAACATTTCATAACATGGAGGAACCTGCTGAGTGAAATTAGTCAGAGGCAAAAGGACAAATATTGTATAAGACCACTATTATAAGATCTTGAGAAATAGTTTAAACTGAGAAGAACACATTCTTTTGTGGTCATGAGAGGAAGGAGTGAGGAAGGGTGGAAGAGGGTTATTTACTGATTAGATAGTAGATAAGAACTACTTCAGGTGAAGGGAAGGACAACACGCAATTCAGGGGAGTTCAGCACAACTGGACTGGACCAAAAGCAAAGAAGTTTCCTGAATAAACTGAATGGTTCGAAGGTCAGTGGAGCAAGGGCGGGGGTTTGCGTACTATGGCTTCAGGGGACATCCAAGTCAATTGGCAAAATAAATTCTATTAAGAAGACATTCTGCATCCCACTTTGGAGTGTGGCGTCTGGGGTCTTAAACGCTAACAAGCGGCCATCTAAGATGCATCACTTGGTCTCAACCCACCTGGAACAAAGGAGAATGAACACCAAAGTCACAAGGTAATTATGAGCCCCAGAGACAGAAAGGGCCACATGAACTAGAGACTACATCATCCTGAGACCAGAAGAACGTGATGGTGCCTGGCCACAACCGACTTCTGCCGTGACAGGGAACACAACAAAGAACCCCTGAGGGAGCAGGAGAACAGTGGGACACAGACCCCAAATTCTCATAGAAAGAACAGACTTAATGGTCTGACTGAGACTAGAAGGACCTCCACGGTCACGGTCCCCAGTCCTTCTGTTGGCCCAGGACAGGAACCATTCCCAAAGCCAACTCAGCAGACATGGATTGGACTGGACAATGGGTTGGAGAGATATGCTGATGAGGAGTGAGCTACTTGCATCAGGTAGACACTTGAGACTATGTTGGCATCTCCTGACTGGAGGGGAGAGGGGAGGGTAGAGGGAGTTAGAAACTGGCAAAATGGTCATGAAAGGAGAGACTGGAAGGAGGGAGTGGGCTGAATCATTGGGGGGAGAGTAAGTGGGAGTATGTAGTAAGATGTATATAAGTTTATGTGTGAGAGACTGAAGTGATTTGTAAGCTTTCACTTAAAGCACAATAAAAATAAAAAAAAGAAATCCAAAAGATAAACTACAAGATTTCACAAATGGACAGTGTCATAGGACTGAGAAGCAGGTTTGCAATAATGGAAGACAGGATCAGCAAAAGTGAATACAAATACTTGAATACAACTTTGAGGAAAAATCAGAAAAAAAAAAAGAACAAAGAAAAATGAAGGAACCCTGAGAATTATGTGTGATACAATCAAAAGCAAAAATTTGCGAGTGGTCAGAGTTCCAGAACAAGGGATAAAATGGAAAGCACAGAGAGGATCATTGACGAATTACTGACAGAAAACTTCCCTAATATCATGAAAGATGAAAAGCTAACCATCCAAGAAGCTTAACAAACCCCATATAGGATAGACCGCAAAAGAAAATCACCAAGGCATATCATAATCTCACTCACTAAAACAGACAAAGAATCCTGAGAGCAGCTTGAGAAAAACGAAAAGTCACATACAAAGGGGAAACAAGACTACGCTCTGATTACTAGGCAGAAACCATGCAGGCAAGAAGACAATAGGATGACATATATAAAACTTTGAAACAACAAAATCTAAAACTAGCAAATAGTTATCAACTATAATTTTTTATTTTTTTTTACATCCCTTTGCATGCACGCCATCAGATAAGAACTGAAGCTACCCTAGGAGCTACGTAAAATATACTGTCATCCTTTTCCTTTGTAGTAATGACTGGCTAGGCAAAGAAGGGCCATTTCTTCCAGAAGAGAATGTGCAAGTGCTAGACTAGTATTCAGCCAAATAGCCTTAAAGGATCTGTGCAATGTACAATCTGGAAACTGAGGAAGATAAACCTGGTTAAAGAACTGGTTGTCGATTTTCTACTCCTTCCTCAGACCCCCAAAAGAGACAGGTGGAGTTTTTTGTTGATCATTGAGGTTCCCATGAGGAATTCTCCTTTTATGCAACATACAATCCTTCATTTTAAAAGCCAGACAACTGGCACTTCCCTATATCAATAGGAGCAATTAAAAAATATCTGGAGAATAGGAAAATGAGTTTACTTTTCTACGTGTCTATTACTAGAATCAAAATTAACTACAATGTATTTCTGAAGAAAAATTTAAATGTTCATCTTTTAAACTATCTAAAGAAGTGCATATATTTATGTACATGTGTATAGCTATGTGTAAGAGATTTTCATCTATGATATGCATTTATGGGTGAAAGTTCATTATAAGCTTCATTAATGTTTTATACTTCTAAATTTTTACTGGCATGTTGATAGAAATATCGAGAACGATTACAGTGGTTTTTATATTATAGTGGAACCTTTATTCTTGAAACAGCAGCAACAACTTGGTTATGACTGATACATAACATTCCTGGGCAAGTTTTTGCTGAAGAATTGTCTGTTTCTTAATTCTATGTGTCAAAATACACATTACCTCAGACAAAATAAATGATAATGATGAAGAAAAAGAAAAGCTGTGAAGATCTATCTGAATCTACCACATGTATGTTATTTCTATTTCACTTCTGATGTTGCAGTCCCTTGGAAAAAAATCATGAGACATAAAGAGAAAGGACCTCTGAGGCATAGTAATAACCTGTGAACGTTTATTTTGGTTTATGAAACTTGAGACTTGGAAGTACCTATTCTTGGACCTTATACCATCTTTCCCTTGTTTGAGACAAAAATCAAACATAATATTTATCATAAAAGTCAGTCCTCATTTGTTAAGCTTTGTGCTGCTCAAACCCATTGCCATCAAGTGAATTCCAACTCATAGTGACCCTATAAAACAGAATAGAACTGCCCCATAGGGTTTCTAAGGCTATAATCTTTATGGAAGCAGACTGCCACATCTTTCTTCTGCGGAGCAGCTGGTGGATTAGAACTGCCAACCTTTCTTTTAGCAGCCAAGTGCTTAGCCATTACACCACCAGGGCTCCTTAAACCAAACCAAACCCATTGCCATTGAGTCGATTCCGACTCATAGCAACCTGATAGAACAGAGTAGAACTTCCCCATAGAGTTTCCAAGGAGCGCCCGGTAGATTTGAACTGCTGACCTTTTGGTTAGCAGGCACAGCACTTATCCACTACACCACCGGGGTTTAACCAGGGCTTCTTAGTGAGCAGTATACTGTGGTAGAAGAGCACTGTATTGGAAGGCAGAAGACCTGGATATTAATCTGTTTTCTATTACTTAGAAGCAAGGGTGGTGAGATTTCATCTCACATTCTTTGGACATGTTATCATGAGAGACCAGTCCTTGGAGAAGAACATCATGCTTGGTAAAGCAGAAGGTCAGTGAAAGAGAGGAAGACCCTCAGTGAGATGGACTGACACAGTGGCTGCAACGATGGGCTCAAACATAGCAATGATTGTGAAGATGGAACAGGACCAGTGTTTGGGTCTGAGTTAGCCACTTTGAGTCAGAAGCAACTCAACGGCACCTAACAACAATTACTCACTAGTGGTATAACCTTAAGCAAGTCACATAAACTCTCTGACCCTCAGATTCCTCATTTGTAAAATGGGAACTCAAATATGTGTCTTTCTCTTCTTATATGACATTTTGAAGATCAAATAAGATCATGTATGTTAAAGTTTTATGTTGAATTTATACTGTTTTTTTTAATACAATTTTTAAATAATTAGGGATGGTTTTCTTACTTCAATATCCAGATTCATATTTACTACAAAAATTCCCAATTTTCAAAGAATTAGAAAACAACAAAATATGCCCTTAGTTAAATTTTATTGCACATAAAAGAATCTTGTTGCTCACTCACTCCCACCTCCAGGTTTTTCCCTATGTCTTAGTCTGGGTTCTCTAGAGGAGCAAACAAGTGAAATGTATATGTATGTGTGTGTGTGTGTATATATATATATTTACTTCAAGGAATGGCTCACACAGCTGTAGGGTCTGGCAAGTCCCAAATCCACTGGTCTGGCAACAGGCTGGAAACCTCTGCTGGCTTACAGGGTTACAGGGGCTGGCGAATACAAAATCTGCATGTCAGGTGGCAGGCTGGAGACTTCTGCAGCCTCACGTCCCAAGAACCAGAGGTCGAGTGATGAGAAGAGTGCAGCAGGGTCGAGGAAGAGAGTGAGCTTTCCCAGAACATCCATTTATATACTGGAGGCAGGCTACATCCCCAAAGGAACATCCCTTTCCACTGATTGGCTGTTCACATCAGATCACCAAATGGAAGGTGATTATATTACATTATGGAAGAGCACCTAGTCCACTGGTCTGCCAAACCACTGAGAATCATAGCCTAACCAAGTTGACACGTAACGTAAACCATCACAGCCTATGTTCTCCATTTCACTTACAGTTCCACTCCTCTCCACACGGAAATATACCATAAAAGCTTCAGTCACTTGTCAGTCACCATAAATTTGTTCTACTTTAATGTCATATATTTATAGCCTATACCACACTGTTTAATACTTACTCTTTTTGTCAAATTGTTCCATACATGTTAGTATTCTCCAAAAGAGGATTACCAACTTTTTGGGGTTGGAAAGTATGCCTAAAAATGGTAATACCTAACATTTAATGAGTGTCATACACTGTTTTAAGTGCTTTACCTGTATTAATTTATTTAATGCTCACAACTGCCCTGCGAAGTAGGTACAATTACTATCCCCATTTTGCTGATTTAAAAACTAAGGCACGGTATGTTCTCACTTTTATGAAATGACATGAACAGCCAAATATACAGAAACTAACGTTCATTATTGGTTACCAGATATGTGGGGAGTCAGAGAGGAGCATTCACTCTCTAGATAGTAGGCACTTGTTATTTTTGGTGATGGGAAAGGCAACACCAAATGAAGGTGAAGTGTGCACAGCTTGACGAAGGTAGACAATGTCACTAAAATGTACACAAGAAAAAAGGACCTTTTGGTAATCACTATAGCATATATAATTTTGAGCCAATAGCAGCAATAACCAAAAAATATAAGTGCGAGTATATATGTATGTATGTAGACATATATGTGTATATGTGAGTATATATATGCATATATATAGGTGCATGCATAGCTATATGTACATGCATCTGTGTGACTGTATGCGCATGTATTCATATATATAATAAAGCATGTAGGGGTCACAGTTACAGATACTTCTTGAACATAAACAAACACCTCGCAAGATTGATTTCCTGGGTTCAAGAATTAGGACGATAGTCTCGTGGGACATCTCAGTCAAATGGCATAATGTAGTTCATAAAGTTATATTTTATATCCTAGTTTGATGAGTAGTGTCTGGAGTCTTAAAAGCATGCAAGGGGGCATCTAAGATACAACTATTGGTTTCTACTCAACCACAGCAAAAGAGAAAGAAGGAAACTAAAGACTCAAAGAAGAAAGTAGAAAGTAGTCTACAGGACTAATAATCTACATGAACCACAGCCTCATCTACCCTGAGATCAGCAAAGCTAGATAGTGCCCGGCTACCACTACCAACCATTCTGATAAGCACCACAGTAGATGGACCCTGACAGAATGGGAGAAAAATGTGGAACAGAATTTAAATTCCTTAAAAAAAAAAAGACTTATTGGACCTGTTGAGACTGGAGGACTCCCCGAGACTATTGCCCTGAGATACTCTTTAAACCTTGTATTGAAACTAGTCTTTGAGGACACCTTTTAGCTAAATAACAGGCTGACTCACAAGATAAAATATATCACCCATGAGTATTGTGCTCCTTTAAAGAACACATATATGAGACCAAACTGTCAACAATTACTTTAAAACAAAGATGAGAATGTAAGGGAGCAGGGGAACAAGATTAATGAAAATGGAACAACCAGAACAGAAATATTGAGAACATGAAGAGAGTAACTAGTGTCACTGAACAATTTGTAGAAATTGTTGAATGGGAACCAAAATTGCTGTGTAAAATTTCGCTTAAAAGACAATACTATTTATTTAATTTATAAATAAATAAAACTAATGTACAAAGATGTTATGTGACTTCCCAGGCAGCTAGTAAGCATCAGAACAAGGGTCCAAATACAGGCAGTCTGACACCAGAGCTCATGACCTTAATTTGCTATGCTATCCTGCTGGACCATTTTTCCACCTTCAAAATGTAAGGAGTAGAAGCAAGGGTTTACTTTTTAATGATTCATTTGTTTATTTTAAAATTCAGGTTTAATTAAACCACATGCTTAATTTTTTAAATTACCTGAACACATGAACCATGAGTTAAAGCCTGGGATTTTAGTTGTAAAAACACCATTAAAATATTGTATAGCATCCTGGAATATTGACATTAGAAGGAGCTTCATGTTTGTAATTCCCAATGGCGATATAATATCCTGTTGCAATAACATACCACAGTCTTCATATCATTCCTCTGATCTCCATGGTCCTGTCAAACCTCATCAGCTATCCAAGCTCTCTTTCATTACACACTTAACTTTTTATTTTTATTTTTTTAATACTATTTGTGTTTTCAGTGAAGGTTTACACAGCAGTTTAGGTTCCCATTCAACAATTCCTGCACAAGTTGTTCAGTGTCATTGGTTACATTCTTCACAATGCATGAATATTCCTATTATTTTCATTCTGTTTGTTCTGTTTCCATTAGTTTCCCTGCTCCCTTACATTCGCATCTTTGTTTCAAAGTAATTGTTGACCATTTGGTCTCATATAGGTGATTTTTTAAAGAAGCACAGTACCTACTGGTGATATTCATTATTTTTTTACTCAATTTCTTATTTAGCTACAAGGTGACCTCAGGGGTGAATTTTGGTTCAAGGTATGAAGAGTATCTCAGGGCAATAGTCTCAGGGAGTCCTCCAGTAGGTCTGTTTTTGGTTGTTTTTCTTTGTTTTAGGAATTTGAGGTTCTATTCCACATTTTTCTTCCATTCTGTAAGGGCCCATCTATTGTGGTCCTGATCAGAATGGTCAGTAGCGTAGCCAGGCACCATCTAGTTCTGATGGTCTCAGGATAGATGAGGCTGCAGTTCATGTAGACTGTTTGTCCTGTAGACCAATTTCTTCTTTGAGACTTTGGCTTCCGTCTTTCTCTTTTGCTCCAGTCAACTAGAGACCAATAGTTGTATCTTAGACGGCCAATTGCACCAGACACTACTCACCAAACAAGGATGTAGAACACATTATGAAGTATATTATGCCAATTGACTGAGATGTCCTGCAAGACTATGATCCTAATCCTTCAAACCTAGAAATCAAATCTTGAGAAATGTTTAGTTATGTGTAAGAAGTATCCATATCTGCGCACCCTATCTGCTTTATTATACGTATGAATATATGTGCATACTGTCACATACATGCATACTCATGTCCATATGCATACACATATATGTATACACACATATATACCTGTTGTTGTTAGATGCTGTTGACTCATAGTGACCCCATGTAGAACAGAACAAAACACTGCTCAGTCCTGCACCATCCTCACAAATACTCTTTCTTATCAGACTGTCTGTTGCTGTTGTTGTTAGGTGCCCATCAGTCACTTCCAATGCTCGTCATTGCAGCCACTGTGTCAATCCATCCTATTGAGGGTCTTTCTTTCTTTTGCTGACCCTCTACTTTACCAAGCATGATGTCCTTCTCCAGGGACTTGTTCCTCCTAATAACATGTCCAAAGTAAGTTAAAGTCTTGCCACTCTTCCTTCTAATGAGCATTCTGGCTGTACTTCTTCTGAGACAGATTTGTTTGTTCTTTTGGCAGGCTGTGGCATATTCAATATTCTTCACCAACACCATAATTCAAAGGCATTAATTCTTCTTCCTTCTTCTTTATTCATTATCCAGTTTTTGAATGCATATGAGGCGATTGAAAATATCATGGCTTGGGTTAGGCATACCTTAGTCCTCAAAGTGACATCTTTGCTTTTTACCACTTTAAAAAGGTCTTTTGTAGCAGATTTGACCAATGTAATATGCCATTTGATTTCTTGACTGCTGCTTCCATGGGCATTCAGTGTGGATTCAAGTAAAATGAAATCCTTGACAACTGCAGCGTTTTATACATTTATCATTATGTTATTTATAGATCCACTTGTGAGGATTTTTGTATTCTTTATGTTGAGGGTTAATCCATACTGAAGGCTTAAGTACTCTTTACATTCACCAAGCAAGGTTGCTTCATCTGCATATCAAAGGTTGTTAATGAGTCTTCCTCCAATCTTGATACACCTTCTTCTTCATACAGTTCAGCTTCTTGGCTTATTTGCTCAGCATACAGATTGCGTAAGTGTGGTAAAAGGATACAACCCTGATGCACACCTTTCCTGAGTTTAAACCACATAGTATCCACTTGTTCTCTTTGAATGGCTGCCTCTTCATCCATGTACAGGTTCTGCATGAGCACAGTTTAGTGTTCTGGAATTCCAGTTCTTTGCAACATTATCCAGAATTTATTATGATCCACACAGTCGAATGTATTTGCATAGTCAGTAAAACACAGGTAAACATTTTTCTGATATTCTTTGCTTTCAGCCAAGATTCATCTGATGTCAGCAATAATATCTTTCGTTCCACGTCCTCTTCTGAATCTGGCTGGAATTTCTGACTGTGCCCTGTCAATGTACTGCTGTAACCACTGTTGAATGATCTTCAGTAAAATCTTACTTGTGTGTGATATCAATGACATTGTTCGATAATTTCCTCATTCTGTTGTATCACCTTTCTTTGAAATGGGCACAAATATGGATCTGTTCCAGTGGGTTGGCCAGGTAGCTGTCTTCCAAATTTCCTGGCATAAATGAGAGAGCACCTCCAGTGCTGCATCCATTTGTTGAAATGTCTCAATTGGTATTCTGTCAATTCCTGGGGCCTTGTTTTTCCACAGTGTCTCCAGTGTAGCTTGGACTTCTTCCTTCAATACCATCAGTTCTTGATCATATGCTACCTCCTGAAATGGCTGAACATTGACCAATTCTTTTTGGTACGGTGAATCTATATATTCCTTCCATCTTCTTTTGATGCTTTCTGCTTCTCGTTCAATATTTTGCCCATGTTTTTGTTGTTAGGTTCCATCGAGTCAATTCTGACTGACAACGACCCTATGTACAACAGAAGAAAACGCTGCCGAGTCCTGCACCATTCTCACAATCATTATGCTTGAGCCCGTTGCTGCAGCCACTGTGTCAATCTATCTTGTTGAGTATCTTCCTCTTTTTTGTTGACCCTCTACTTTACCGAGCATGATGTCCTTCTCCAGGGACTAGTCCCTTCTGATAACACGTCCAAAGTATGTGAGAAGTCTCGTGTCATCCTTGCTGCCAAGGACCATTCTGGCTTTACCTCTGTCAACACAGATTTTTTTCATTCTTCTGGCAGTTCATGGTACGGTCAATGTTCTTCACCAACATCATAATTCAAAGGCATCAATTCTTCAGTCTTCCTTATTCACTGTCCAGCTTTCCCATGCATACGAGGTGATTGAAAATGCCATGACTTGGGTCAGGCACACCTTAATCCTTAAAGTGACATCTTTGCCCAGAGGATGCTTGAATATTGCAACTCAAGGCTTGAATTTTTTCTTAAGTTCTTTCAGCTTGAGAAATGCTGAGAATGTTCTTCACTTTTGGTTTTCTAATGTCAAGTCTTTGCACATTTCATTATAATACTTTGTCTTCTCAAGCAGCCCTTTGAAATTTTCTGTTCAGCTTTTTTATGTAATCATTTCTTCAGTTTTCTGTATCTGCTCTACATTCAAAAACAAGTTTCAGAGTCTCTTCTGACATCTCTTTTGCAATCTGCAACTCTACGTAGTCTATACTACCACCATAGCCTGATTAAGACTCTTAGAGGTAAGCTTAAATAATAAAAAGATGAAGCGTCCTTTTATGTGATTTTAAAAATGAAAAAACATAGTTTTTTTTTTTCTCTTTTGCAAAGTTATTTATTTCTTCCCTCATTGCTGTTTGGCCAGAACCAAAAGGAGGAAATGGAAAGAGGGGGAAAGGCTTTCTGCCCTTGGATTTTTGCCAAAATTTTTTTTAAAATATGGTGCTGCAGGAGCCTGCCTGTTGGGGCAGCACAGATCCAGGGAGGCTGTGTGCCAGTGACTCTTTAGTTAAGTGGTGCGGCATGGCCTGCACAGGGCACACAGGGCTAGATGGGCAGGTGAAAGGAAAGGAAGGAAGGGAGAGAGTGAGAAGAAACAAAACAAAAAAATGGTGTTGAAGGAGCTGGCCATTGGGGGCAGTGCAGACCTGGTGAGGTCATGTGCCAAGTGGTGCTTCATACTCTGTCAAGAAGGGGTGTGGGTATCTCATGGGGTTAGGTGGGTGGGAGAAATGAAAGGAAGGAAGAGAGAGAAGCAACAAAAACAAAACAAAAGCCTAAAATAAAAAAAAAAATGGTGCTGAAGGAGCCTGCCAGTGATGGTAGCTCAGACCCAGGGAAGCCATGTGCCAGTGCCTCTCTAGCTGAGCAGTGTGTCACAGGCCATTGAGAAGGGGTAGGGATGGCACAAGGAGCTAGATGGGTGGGAGAAAAGAAGGGAGAGAGGTAGAAGACCCAAACAACAAAAAAAATATGACCCTGCAGGAGCCAACCAAAGTAGGACAGCATGGACCCAGGGAGCTCATGTGCTGGTGACTCTAGACAATTGCTGCAACACAGCTGGTTGAGAAGGGGCAGGGAAAGCCCATGAAGCTAGGTAGGAGGGAGAAAGAAAGGAAGGGAGAAAGAGAGAGAAGAAACAAGAACAAATGATGCCAAGGGAGCTGGCCAGTGGGGACAAGTGGTTTTCTAGCTGAGTAATGGGATACAGCAAAAAGGGCAGAAGGGTAGGAGGTAGGAAAATGTGCATCCCTGGTTACCAGGTACTCTGTCTCCTGTACCTTCTGTACTCCCTGTCTGGGGTCCTTGGTGGCTGTGGTCCAAGATGACGAATCTGTGCTGCATCAGCTGGCAGGGCACCTCCACTCTGTTGCTCTCCTTTTTCTCCATTCTCTGTCAGCTTCTACTTCCATTTGGTGCTTGACCAAGTTGTTTTTCCCTCCATTTGATGTTTAGGGTTCCAGGATTGACATCTGTATGTATCTTACTTAGTTTTTTGAGTCTTTGCGGCAAAGGGATGGCATGGTGCTTCTGTATATAGCATCATGTTGGCCCTGCCTCGGCGTTATTATTTTTAAAGTTTATAATTTATTAAAAAGTTGTTTTCCACAGCGACCAAGTTTAAAAGGAACAATATTTAAATACATGAACATGACTTGGAAATTGTTTTTCTTTTTATTTATGTGTTGACTTGGTTAGTACTTCCCTGCCTTTTAAAAAAATGTTTTATAAACTTATTGCTTGGTTGTTAGTTTTTCAATTAAAATAGAAAATATTATTAAAAACTGCAATTAAAAAGCATACCAAGCAATACAGTAAACCAACTACACCTAATAGACATATATAGAACACTCCACCAACAACAGCTGGATACACTATTTTCTCAAAGAACATAGAATAATCTCCAGGGGCAGACCATATGCTAGGCCATAAATAAGTTTCAATAAATTTTATAGAACTGGAATCACACAAAATATGTTCTCCAACTACAGTAGAATGAAATTAGAAAACAATAACAAAACAAATTGGGGAAATACACTAATATGAGACAATTAAACAACACACACTTCAATAACCATTGCTTAAAAAGTGGAATAAGAAAATACTTTGATATGAAAACACAACATACCAAAACTTATAGGATTCATGAAAAACAGTGCTAAAAGGAAAATGTATGCCTGAGAGTGCCTATGTTAAAAAAGAAGACAGGAAGCAGAGCCAAGATGGCGGAATAGACAGACATTTCCAGCGAGCCCTCTTTACAACAAAGACCTGAAAAAACAAGTAAAACGAGTATATTTGTGGCAAGCTGGGAGCCCTGAGCTTCAAAGGCAAGCTTAGAAAATGAGCTGAGGGGCTGGGGGAGGAAAAGACCATTCAGAAGAGGAGAGGACTTACTGGATCTGAATAGTGGGGAGACCTCAGGCAGCAGTCCCAAAACGAGGGTGGCGGGGGGCTGCTACTAGCGTTCGGCCGCAGTTTCCTCAGGGAGAAGCAGCCAGCTGCACAGCCTACTCACACCTCTGGAACCTGAGGAGAATGGCGCTCTCAGCAAAAGCTAAGTACTTGAATATATTTTAACTTGCCCCCCCCACACACACGCAAACCGGCTTCGGTGGCTAAATTCCCTGGGCCTGAGGTAGGCACTTTTGAGCACCTAAAGCCATCCTCCCGCCCTTGGGGAAGGAAAAAATTTGCCTTTGGGGGAAAAGATAATTTGCTAGCTCCACTAAGTGGGGGAGATCAGGACAGAAGCATCTCCTATCCAGAAATTAATTGTCCATGGATGATGAGCACCTTTCCATTCTGCATGGACCTGTGTGGGCCTATTTTGGGAGAATAGGCCCTTGTTGGCAGACACAACCATTTCAGCTGTGAGGAGGAGAGGTGGGTGTTTGATGTTTGACATTGCTTTGCCTATTAAACAAGCTCCCCACCTACCCACATCAGGGAACTAAGGACTGGTAGCTCGACTCAGGTCACCCAGCCAGCCGCGACAGGGGCCCAAGACAACCGGTACCTCCCAGTTCTTACGACCAAAAACTTTGGGTGCCTATGGTCCATTTGCAAAACCCACCCACCCGCACGCTCTAGGGAACAGGGACACGCTTTCCTCAGAGACACTTGGGAGTCTTTTCTCCGGCCCCTGCCTTGTTCAGAGCATGACCCCCTGCTGCAATCAGATACCAGTATATATGCCAATCACCCCTGCCCCTCTAAGACTCTAGAACAGAGCCTGTACCAGACACTTGATGATCAGCTACCTGGAAACTTGAGCTGAATTCATACAAGAAAACTGAATGGACTCCTAGACTGATATACCTGATAACAGCTCTAGCAGGCTGGGACAGGACATCAGAGCTCCAAAGGCGAAAATAATCAAGCTAGCTCACTCAAGCAACCCATAAGGGTATACCAAAACAAAACAAAGCAAGAAGCTACGACACAGTAAGCAAGCACAAACTAATAGAATAACTTATGGATGGCTCGGAGACAACAGTCAATATCAAGTCACAAAAAGAAACAGACCATGATCACCTCAACAGGCTCTCAAAACAAAGAATCCAGGGATCTTCTACATGAAAGTGCATTCCTGGAATTACCAGATGCAGAATATAAAAGTTTAATATACAGAACCCTTCAAGACATCAGCAAGGAAATGAGACAATATGCAGAACAAGCCAAGGAACACACAGATAAAGCAACTGAAGAAATTAGAAAGATTGTTCAGGAACATAATGAAAAGTTTAATAAGCTGGAAAAATCCATAGACAGACAGCAACCAGAAATTCAGAAGATTAACAATAAAATTACAGAAGTAGACAACTCAATAGAAAGTCAGAGGAGCAGAATTGACCATGTAGAAGCTGGAATTTATGAACTCAAAGATAAATCACTTGGCACTAATATATTTGAAGAAAAATCAGACAAAAGAATTTTAAAAAATGAAGAAACCTTAAGAATCCTGTGGGACTCTATCAAGAGAAATAACCTATGAGTGATTGGAGTACCAGAACAGGGAGGGATAACAGAACATACAGAGAGAATTGTTGGAGATTTGCTGGCAGAAAACTTCTCTGATACCATGAAAGATGAGAAGACATCTATGCAAGATGCTCATCGAACTCCACATAAGGTAGATGTTAAAAAAAAGTCACCAAGACATATTATAGTCAAACTTGCCAAAACCAAAGCTAAAGAGAGAATTATAAGAGCAGCAAGGGAAAAACGAAAAGTCACCTACAAAGGCGAGCCACTAAAAATAAGCTCAGATTACTCGGCAGAAACCATGCAGGCAAGAAGGCAATAGAATGACATATTTAAAAAATTGAAAGAAAAAAAATTACCTGCCAAGAATCATATATTCGGCAAAACTGTAACTTAAATATGAAGGTGAAATTAAGACATTTCCAGATAAACACAAGTTGAGGGAATTCGTAAAAACCAAACCAAAACTAGAAGAAATACTAAAGGGAGTTCTTTGCTTAGAAAATCAATAATATCAGGTATCAACCCAAGACTAGAACACTGGGCAGAGCAACCAGAAGTCAACCCAGACAGGGAAATCCAAAAAAAAAAAAAAAAAACCAAGATTATTTAAAAAAAAAAAA
Source organism: Elephas maximus indicus (assembly GCF_024166365.1). Classification (NCBI taxonomy): domain Eukaryota; kingdom Metazoa; phylum Chordata; class Mammalia; order Proboscidea; family Elephantidae; genus Elephas; species Elephas maximus. The sequence goes on from NC_064846.1 coordinate 89,433,775, forward strand.
AGCTCAAAACAGGGTAACAGCAATCTTATTATATAAAAGAAGACAACATTAGAATAATAAAAAGGGACTAAGAAATGGAATCATACACCTTCCATATGGAGAGGAAGATACGGTGATACAAAGAAATAAAAGATAGGTTTAAATTTAGAAAACTAGGGGTAAATAATAAGGTAACCAAAAAGGAAGCAAACTATCCTAATCATCAAAATAAAATACAAGGCAAAAATAGAGACTCAGCAGAAACAGAATCAAGAACAACAAATATGAGGAAAGGACAATATATACAGATAATCTACTCAGGACATAAAATGAAGTGGGAAAAAGAAACTGTCAACAACACACAAAAAAAGACATCAAAATGATAGCACTACATTCATACATATCCATAGTTAGGCTGAAGGTAAATGGACTAAATGCACCAGTAAAGAGACAGAGAGTGGCCGAATGGATTAAAAAACAAGATCCGTCTATATGCTGCCTACAAGAAACACACCTTAGACTTAGAGACACAAAAAACTAAAACTCAAAGGATGGAAAAAAATATATCAAGCAAATGACAATCAAAAAAGAGCAGGAGTAGCAATATTAATTTCTATCAAAATAGACTTTAAGGTTAAATCCATCATAAAGGATAAGGAAGGACACTATATCATGATTAAAGGGGCAATACACCAAGAAGATATAACCATATTAAATATTTATGCACCCAATAACAGGACTGCAAGATACATAAAACAAACTCTATCAGCATTGAAAAGGGAGACAGATAGCTCCACAGTAATAGTAGGAGACTTCAACACACCACTTTTGGTGTAGCACAGGACATCCAGAAAGAAGCTCAATAAAGACACAGAAGATCTAAATGCCATAATCAACCAACTTGACCTCATACACATATACAGAACACTCCACCCAACAGCAACCAAGTATACATTCTTTTCTAGTGCATATGGAACATTCTCTAGAATAGACCACATATTAGGTCATAAAGAAAGACTTAGCAGAATCCAAAACATTGAAATATTAGAAAGCATCTAATCTGACCATAAGGCCATAAAAGTGGAAATCAATAACAGGAAAAGCAGGGAAAAGGAATCAAACACTTGGAAACTGAACAATACCCTGCTCAAAAAAGACTGGATTATAGAAGACATTAAGGATGGAATAAAGAAATTCAGAGAATCCAATGAGCATGAAAACACTTCCTATCAGAACCTTTGGGACACAGCAAAAGTGGTGCTCAGAGGCCAATTTATATCAATAAATGCACACATCCAAAAAGAAAAAAGGGCCAAAATCAAAGAATTATCCCTTCAACTTGAACAAATAGGAAGAGAGCAACGAAAGAAACCCTCAGGCACCAGAAGAAAACAATAGTAAAAATTAGAGCTGAACTAAATGAAATAGAAAACAGAAAAACAATTGAAAGAATTAACAAGACCAAAAGCTGGTTTTTTGAAAAAATTAACAACATTGATAAACCACTGGCCAAACTGACTAAAGAAATACAGGAGAGGAAGCAAATAACACGAATAAGAAATGAGATGGGCTATATTATGACAGACACAACTGAAATTAAAAGAATCATATCAGATCACTATGAAAAACTATGCTCAAATTTGAAAACCTAGAAGAAATGGGTGAATTTCTAGAAACACACTTCCTACCTAAACTAACACAAACAGAGGTAGAACAACTAAATAGACCCATAACAAAAGAAGAGAATGAAAAGATAATCAAAAAACTCCCCCCCGCCCCCCCGCCAAAAAAAAAAGCCCTGGTCCGGGAGGCTTCACTGCAGAGTTCTACCAAACTTTCAGGGAAGAGTTAACACCACTACTACTAAAGGTATTTCAGGGCATAGAAAAGGATGGAATGCTACCAAACTCATTCTATGAAGCCAGCATATCCCTGATACCAAAACCAGGTAAAGACACGACAAGAAAAGAAAATTATAGACCTATATCCCTCATGAAGGTAGTTGCAAAAATCCTCAACAAAATTCTAGCCAATAGAATTCAACAACATATCAAAAAAAAAATTCACTATGACCAGGTGGGATTCATAACAGGTATGCAGGGATAGTTGAACATTAGAAAAACAATTAATGTAATTTTTTTTCTTTTCACCACATAAATAAAACGAAAGATAAGAATCACGTGATTTTATCAACTGATGCAGAAAAGGCATTAGACAAAGTTCAACACCCATTCATGGTAAAAACTCTCAGCAAAATAGGAATAGAAGGAAAATTCCTCAACATAATAAAGGGCATTTATCCAAAGCCGAAAGCCAACATCACCCTAAATGAACAAAGCCTGAAAACATTCCCACTGAGATCAGGAACCAGACAAGGACCCTCTTTATCACCACTCTTACTCAACATTGTGCTCGAGGTCCTAGCCAGAGCGTTTAGGCTAGATAAAGAAATAAAGCACATTCAGATTGGCAAGGAAGAAGTCAAAGTACCTCTATTTACAGATGACATGATCTTATACACAGAAAACCCTAAGGAATCCTCAAGAAAACGACTGAAACTAATAAGAGTTCAGCAGAGTATCAGGATACAAGATAAACATACAAAAATCAGTTGGATTCCTCAACACCAACAAAAAGAACATCCAAGAGGAAATCACCAAATCAATGCCATTTACAGTAGCCCCCCAGAAGATAAAATACTTAGGAAAAAAATCTTACCGGAGATGTAAAAGACTTATACAAAGAAAACCACAGTACACTTCTGCAAGGAACCAAAAGAGACTTACATGAGTGGAAAAACGTACCTTGCTCATGGATAGGAAGACTTAACATTATAAAAATGTCTATTCTATCAAAAGCGATCTATACATTTAATGCAATTACGATCTAAATCCCAACGACATTCTTTAAAGAGATGGAGAAAGAAATCACCAACTTCATATGGAAGGGAAAGAGGCTCTGGATAAATAAGGCATTACTGAAAAAGAAGAACAAAGTGGGAGGCCTTACTTTACCTGATTTTAGAACCTATTATGCCGCCACAGTAGTCAAAACAGCCCGGTACTGGTACAACAACACATACATAGACCAATGGAACAGAATTGAGAATCCAGACATAAATCCATCCACATATGAAAGGCAGATGATATTTGACAAAGGCCCCAAAACGGTTAAATGGGGAAAAGATAGTCTTTTTAACAAATGGTGCGGGCATAACTGGATATCCATCTGAAAAAAAAATGAAACAAGACCCATACCTCACACTGTGCACAAAAATGGGCTAGAAATAGATCAAAGACCTAAATATAAAATTTTAAACGGTAAAAATCATGGAAGAAAAAATAAGGACAACGTTAGGAGCCCTAATACATGGCATAAACAGTATACAAAACATTAGTAAGAAAGCAGAAGAAAAACTAGATAACGGGGAGCTCCTAAAAATCAAACACCTATGCTCATCCAAAGACTTCATCAAAAGAGTAAAAAGACTACCTAAAGACTGGGAAAAAGTTTTTAGCTATGACATTTCTGATCAGCGCTTGATCTCTAAAATCTACATGATACTGCAAAAACTCAACTGCAAAAAGACAAATAACCCAATTAAAAAATGGGCAAAAGATATGAATAGACACTTCATTAAAGAAGACATTCAGGTAGCTAACAGATATATGAGGAAATGCTCACGATCATTAGCCATTAGAGAAATGCAGATCAAAACTACAATGAGAGTTCATCTCACTCCAACAAGGCTGGCATTAATCCAAAAAACGAAAAACAGTAAATGTTGGAGAGGCTGTGGAGAGATTGGAACACTTCTACACTGCTGGTGGGAATGTAAAATGTTAAAACCACTTTGGAAATCGATTTGGCACTTCCTTAAAAAGTTAGAAATAGAACTACCATACAATCCTGCAATCCCACTCCTCGAAATAATCCTAGAGAAATAAGAGCCTTTACACAAACACCCACGTTTATTGCAGCACTGTTTACAATTGCAATAAGATTGAAGCAACCAAGGTGCCCATCAACGGATGAATGGGTAAATAAATTATGGTATATTCACACAATGGAATACTACACATTGATAAAGAAAAGTGAGGAACCTGTGAAACATTTCATAACATGGAGGAACCTCGAAGGCATTATGCTGAGTGAAATTAGTCAGTTGCAAAAGGACAAATATTATAAGATCCTGAGAAATAGTTTTAACTGGGAAGAAAGCATTCTTTTGTGGTTACAAGAGGAGGGAGGGTGGGAAAGTGGGAGAGGAGTATTCACTAATTAGCTGGTAGATAAGAACTAGTTTAGGTGAAGGCAAAGACAGCACACAATACAGGGGAGGTCAGCACAACTGGACTAAACCAAAAGCAGTTTCCTGAATAAACGGAATGCTACGAAGTTCAGTGTAGCCGGGGCACAGGTTTGGGGACCATGGTTTCAGGGGACATCTAAGTCAATTGGCATAATAAAATCTAATAAGAAAACATTTTGCATCCTACTTTGAAGAGTGGCATCTGGGGTCTTAAACGCTAGCAAGCAGCCATCTAAGATGCATCAATTGGTTTCAACCCACCTGGATCAACGGAGAATGAAGAACGCCAAGGACACAAGGCGATTACAAGCCCAAGAGATAGAAAGGGCCACATGAACCAGAGACTACATCATCCTGAGACCAGAAGAACTAGATGGTGCCCGGCTACAACTGATGACTGCCCTGACAGGGAACACAACGGAGAACCCCTGACTGCCCTGGCAGGGACCACAACAGAGAAATCCTGAAGGAGCAGGAGAGCAGTTGGATGCAGACCCCAAATTCTCATAAGACCAGACTTAATGGTCTGACTGAGCCTAGAAGGACTCTGGTGGTCATGGCCCCCAGACCTTCTGTTGGCCCAGGACAGGAACCATTCCCGAAGCCACCTCTTCAGACCTGGATTGGACTGGACAATGGGTTGGGGAGGGATGCTGGTGAGGAGTGAGCTTCTTGGATCAGGTGGACACTTGAGACTATGTTGGCATCTCCTGCCTGGAGGGGAGATGAGAGGGTGGAGGGGGTTAGAAGCTGGCCAAAGGGACATGAAAAAAGAGAGTGGGCTGTCTCATTAGGGGGAGAGTAATTGGGATTGTGTAGCAAGGTGTATATGGGTTTTTGTGTGAGAGACTGACTTGATTTGTAAACTTTCACTTAAAGCACAATAAAAAGTATAAAAACAGTTGATAATTTAAACCTTCCACCTTAAGAAAGTAGAAACAAGAAGCTCAAGCTAAACTCAAAGCAAACAGAAGGAAGTAAACAATAAAGATTAGAGCAGAAACTAATGAAATAAATATAAAAATAACAGAGAAAAATCAAAAAATATGTTCTTTGTAACGATCAACAAAATTAGCACTCTTTTAGATAGAAGACCAAGAACAAAACAAAAAAAAAACCTGAAACCCATTACCGTTGAGTTGATTCGACTCATAGCAACCCTGTAAGACAGAGAAGAACTGCCCCATAGGGTTTCCAAGGAGTGGCTGGTAGATTCGAACTGCTGACCTTTTGGTTAGTAGCCAAGATCTTTACCAATGTGCCACCAGGACTCCAAGAAAAAAACAGAAGACTCAAATTATTAAAATCTGGAATGAAAAAGACATTGTAATAGACCTTAGAGAAATAAAAAGAATTATAAGGAAATACTGTGAACAATTGTACATGAAAAATTAGATAACATAAATGAGATGGAAAAATTCCCAGAAAGATACCAACTACAGAAACAAATTCAAGAAGAAATAGAAAATCTGAACAGACCTATACTAAGAGATTGAATTAGTTAAAAAAAAAAAAAAAACTTACCACAGAGTAAAGCCCAGAACCAGATAACTTCACTGGTGAATTCTTCTAAACACATGAAGAATTAACCAGAATCCTTCTCAAACTCTTCTGAGAAATAGAAGCAGAGATAACACTTTCCAACTCATTCTATGAGAAAAATACTATACTCATAAGGAGTTCCTGGATTAAAACAAACAGTTAAGCGTTCCACTACTAACCAAAATACTGGTAGTTCAAACCCACCCAGAAAGCCTGGAAACTTGCTTCCAAAAGGTCACAGCCTTGAAAACCGTTTGGAATGCAGTTCTACTCTGCAACATATGGGGTCACCATGGGTTTGATTGGACTTGACGGCAACTGGTTTGTTTTTCTTTTTTCTTTTTAATCCAAACCAGACAAAGACATCACAAGAAAAGAAAACTGCAGACAAATATCACTTACCAATATAGATATAAAAATCCTCAAGAAAATACGAGCAAACCTAATCCAGCAACTACAAAAGTATTATAAAGTATGACCAAGTGAAAAAGAGGAAGACCATCAATGAGATGGATTGACACAGTAGCTGCAACAGTGGGTTGTTATGAGGATGGCACAGGACTGGGCGCTGTTTCATTCTGTTGTACATAGGGTCGCTCTGAGTTGGAACCTAAAGACAGCACCCAACAACAACAACAATGGCCAAGTGCAATTTTCCCCAGGAATGCAAGGTTGGTTCAACATTCGAAAATCAACAAATATACCGTACTGATAAAATAAAGGGCAACAACCATATAGTCTAGCTACTTAGTTCTGCTGTAACAGAAATGCCACGAATGGGTGGCTTTAACAAACAGAAACTTATTTTCTCAGTCTAGGACGTTATAGGTTCAAATTTGTGGTGCCAGATCTAGAGGAAGGCTTTCTCTGTCGGCTCTTGAGGAAGTTCCTTGTCTCTTTTAGCTTCTGCTCCATATCTTCATGTGGCTTGGCATCTCTCTTCTCCCTTCGCTGCTTCTTTCACTTGCTTGTTTAATCTCTTTTATATCTCAAAAGAGATTGACTTAAGATAAACCCTACACTAACCCTTTGTCATTAACATAACAAAGACAATCCATTCCCAAATGGAATTATAAACACAGGCATAGAAGTTAGGATTTGTAACTCATATTTTGGGGCTACACAAAACAATGCACAGCATGTAAAATCAACTCCATGTTGTTATTGTTAGTTAGTTGCCCTCAAGTCAATTCTGACTCATGGCGACTCCATGTGTGCAGAGTAGAACTGCTCTATAGAATTTCCAAGGATGAGACCTTTCAGAAGCAGATCATCAGGCCTGTCTTCTGAGGTTCCTCTGGGTGGATTCGGACTGTCAACTTTTCAACTAGTAGTCAAGCACTTAACCATTGTTGCCGCTCAGAGACTCCTAATCATCTCAATAGATGCTGAAAAAGAATTTGACAAAATCCAACACATCTTTATGATAAAACAAATTTGAAAATACAAGACAACTTCCTCATCTTGACAAAAGGCTTCAAGGAAAAATCCACAGCTAATATCACACATAATGGTGAAAAACTTAATGTGTTCTTCCTAACGTCAGGGAGAAGACAAGGATGTCTGCTTTTATTACTTCTATTCAACATTCTACTGAAAGTTCTAGACAGGGCAATTAGGCAAGAAAAATATATAAAAGGCATCAATATTGGAAAGGAAGAAGTAAAACTATCTCTATTTGCAGAAGACATGACCTTGTGTACACAAAATACTAAGGAATTCACTAGAAATATTAAAACTAATAAATGAGTTCAGCAAGGGTGCAGGACACAGGATCACTATACAAAAATATGGTGTATTTCTGTGCAGTACCAATGAAAATTCTAAAAATGAAATTAAGAAACTGTCTTAGATCTCTAGTGCTGCTATAACAGAAACACAAGTGGGGGGCTTTAACAAAGAGAAATTTTTTCTCTAACAGTCTAGGAGGTTAGAAGTCTGAATTCAGGGTGCCAGCTCCAGGGAAAGTCTTTCTCTCTCTGTCAGCTCTGGGGGAAGGTCCTTGTCATCAATCTTCCCCAGTCAAGGAGCTTCTCAGCACAGGGACCCTGGGTCCAAAGGATGCAATATTCTCCTGGCTCTTGTTTCTTGGTGGTACGAGGTCCCCATGTCTCTCTGCTTGCTTCTCTCTTTTGTATCTCAAGAGAGACTGACTTAAGACACAACCTAATCTTGTAGATTAACTCCTGTCTCATTAACATAACTGCCGATAATCCCACCTCATTAACATCATAGAGGTAGGATTTACAACACATAGGAAAATCGCAACAGATGACAAAATGGTGAACAATCACACAACACTAGGAATCATGGCCTAGCCAAGTTGACACACATTTTGGGGGGACACAATTCATCCATAACAGAAACTAATCCCATTTTTTAATAGCAGGAAAAAAACGAAACACCTGGAAACAAATTTAACAAAAGAAATACAAGACGTACATGGAAAACTGCAAAACGTTGTTGAAAAAAAATAAAGAAGACCTAAAGAAATAGAAAGACACCCTGTGTTCACGAATTGGAAGATGTAAATTTCTAAGATGGCCATACTCTCCAAGTAATCAACAAATTCAATGCAATCCTTATAGAAACCCCAGATGGCTTTTTTGCAGCAATTAAAAAATCTGATCCTAAAATTCATTTGGAAGTGTAAGGGACCCCAAACAACCAAAACAATCCTGAAAGTAAGGAACAAAGTTGGAAAACTCACACTTCGTGATTTCAAATCTTACTACAAAGCTACAGTAATCAAAGCAGTGTGGTACTGGCGTAAGCATAGACATATTGATCAATGGGATACAATTGAGAGCCCAGAAATAAACCCTGATATTTATGGCCAATTAATTTTCAACTAGGGTGCCAAGACAATTCAATGGAAAAGAATAGTCTTTTGACAAATGGTGTTGGGGAAACTGGTTATCCACATGCAAAAGCCCTACCTCACAAACTCAAAAATTAACTCAAAATGAGTCAAAGACCTAAATGCGTGAGCTACAACTATAAAACTGTTATAAGAAAATATCTGAGTAAATCTTTGTGATCATGGATTAAGCAATGATGTCTTTGATAGGACACCAAAAGCACAAGGAACAAGAGAAAATGAAAGAGGTATTAGAATCTCAACATTATATACTTTGTGCTTCAAAAGGAACCATCAAGAAAGTGAACAGACAACACCAAATGGGAGAAAATATTAGCAAATCATGTATCTGATAATGAACATTTATTCAGAATAAATAGCTTGTACAACTCAATGATAAAAAAGCAAAAAAAAAAACATTGCTGTCGAGTCAATTCCAACCCATAAAGGCATATAACTCAAAACAAGGCACAATAATTGATTTCTATTTGACTGGAGCAACAAAGAAAGAAGGAGAGTCAGGAAAAGAAGGTGGATATGGGATGTGTGGCTAATTGCTTCCATAAATAGCTACCTCCTTTGCCCTGAGACCAGAATAACTGGATGGTGCCCGGCTACCATTACTGAATATTTTGATTAAAAACTCTATAGAAGAATCCTGATCAAAAGTGGGAAAAATGCAGAATAAAATTTCAAATTCTAGGCGGGGCCAAGATGGCGGACTAGGTAGACGCTACCTCGGATCCCTCTTGCAACAAAGACTCGGAAAAACAAGTGAATCGATCACATACATAACAATTTACGAACCCTGAACAACAAACACAGATTTAGAGACGGAGAACGAACAAATACGGGGAAGCAGCGATTGTTTTTGGAGCCTGGAGCCAGCGTACCAGTCAGGTAACCTTTGGCGCCTGATTTAGGGCAGAGCCCAGGGGAGCAGACGGCGCAAACAAGGGGCCCAGCCCTAACAAGGGGCCCAGCCCTACCCCCCGAACTCACCCCGGGAGGGGGCTCAGCCGGTTCAAGAGGGCAGTGTGGTGACACAGCCGGTGGGAGAAGTCCCCGGGAGGCACTGACTGGTCTTGGAGTGGGGAGAGCAGCGTCCCAGCCGGGGAACCGTCCCGCCGGGATTTTGACTGGGCGCAGGCATGGCACAAGCACAGAGAGCTGCTCCACTCCCCTGAACTAACCCCGGGAGGGGTCCAAGCCGGTTCGCGCAGGCGGCGTGGCGACACAGCCGGTGGGAGAAGTCCCCGGGAGGCAGTGACTGGTCTTGGAGCGGGGAGAGCAGCGTCCCAGCCGGGGAACCGTCCCGCCAGGATTTTGACTGGGCGCAGGTACGGCACAAGCCCGGAGAGCTGCTCCACTACCCTGAACTAACCCCGGGAGGGGGCCCAGCTGGTTCACGCGGGCGGCGTGGCGACGCAGCCGGTGGGAGAAGTCCCCGGGAGGCAGCGACTGGTCTTGGAGCAGGGAGAGCAGCGTCCCAGCTGGGACACGCGGTCACGGCACAAGCAAGGGGAGCTGCTCCACTCACCTGAACTAACCCCGGGAGGGGGCCCAGCCAGTTTTCGGAGGGGGCATGGCAACGCAGCTGGCGGGACGAGAAGTCCCCGGGAGGCAGCGACTGATTTTGGAGTCGAGAGTGCACCGTCCCAGCAGAGAAACCTTGACGTTGGGCGTGGGGCTGGCAGCGGAGGATCTGACCGTGACTTCAGCGGGCCAGACCCCCTGGGGGCAATCTCCACACAGCCAGCACACATACGCGACACGCCCCGTGGGAATCTCAGATATAATAGTCATTCCAAGCAAGACAAGCAACTCTGGCTATATTCTGAGGTGCTACTCTCCTATCTCCCTGATCCCTCTCCCACCCTCTCCAGGCGGCTTCATTAACATCCGAATTGCTGAGCCAGAGGGAGAACGGCTCCTCTGGCTCCGCAGCGGCTTTGCTTCCCCCCCCCTTTTTTTTTCTTTTGGTCCTTTCCTAATCCACTCTTTCGGCCTGAGAGAAGGAACAACAACAACAATAGAAAAAAAAACCAGGGACCAAAAATCCACCCCTAATTGGACTAAAAACACAGAACCAGCTACAGCCAAGCATATACGATCCAAACCTCAGACTTTCATCCTTACAGGGAACAGGGTGGCAGTTATAATCCAAAGGTAATTCTGATAGGGATCTGACTGCATTTTTTTTAGTGGATTTTCTGGAAAAACTAGTTTCCCAGTGATGGCTCGGAGACAGCAGTCCATATCAAACCACATAAAGAAGCAGACCATGACAGCTTCTCCAACTCCCCAAACAAAAGAATCAAAATCTTTCCCAAATGAAGATACAATCCTGGAATTATCAGATACAGAATATAAAAAACTAATTTACAGAACGCTTCAAGACATCAGAAACGAAATAAGGCAAACTGCAGAAAAAGCCAAGGAACACACTGATAAAACTGTTGAAGAACTCAAAAAGATTATTCAAGAACATAGTGGAAAAATTAATAAGTTGCAAGAATCCATAGAGGGACAGCATGTAGAAATCCAAAAGATTAACAATAAAATTACAGAATTAGACAATGCAATAGGAAGTCAGAGGAGCAGACTCGAGCAATTAGAATGTAGACTGGGACATCTGGAGGACCAGGGAATCAACACCAACATAGCTGAAAAAAAATCAGATAAAAGAATTTAAAAAAATGAAGAAACCCTAAGAATCATGTTGGACTCTATCAAGAAGGATAACTTGCGAGTGATTGGAGTCCCAGAACAGGGAGGGGGGACAGAAAACACAGAGAAAATAGTTGAAGAACTCCTGACACAAAACTTCCCTGACATCATGAAAGACGAAAGGATATCTATCCAAGATGCCCATCGAACCCCATTTAAGATTGATCCAAATAGAAAAACACCAAGACATATTATCATCAAACTAGCCAAAACCAAAGATAAAGAGAAAATTTTAAAAGCAGCCAGGGAGAAAAGAAAGGTTTCCTTCAAGGGAGAATCAATAAGAATAAGTTCAGACTACTCAGCAGAAACCATGCAGGCAAGAGGGGAATGGGACGACATATACAGAGCACTGAAGGAGAAAAACTGCCAGCCAAGGATCATATATCCAGCAAAACTCTCTCTGAAATATGAAGACGAAATTAAGATATTTACAGATAAACACAAGCTTAGAGAATTTGCAAACACCAAACCAAAGCTACAAGAAATACTAAACGATATTGATTGGTCAGAAAACCAATAATATCAGATATCAGCACAACACAAGGTCACAAAACAGAACATCCTGCTATCAACTCAAATAGGGAAATCACAAAAACAAACAAATTAAGATTAATTAAAAGAAAATAATACACATAACGGGGAATCATTGAAGTCAATAGGTAAAAGATCACAATAATCAAAAAGAGGGACTAAATACAGGAGGCATAGAACTGCCATATGGAGAGTGATACAAGGCGATATAGAACAATACAAGTTAGGTTTTTACTTAGAAAAATAGTGGTAAATAATAAGGTAACCACAAAAAGGTATAACAACTCCGTAACTCAAGATAAAAGCCAAGAAAAACGTAACGACTCAACAAACATAAAGTCAAACACTACAAAAATGAGGATCTCACAATTTACTAAGAAAAACGTCTCAGCACAAAAAAGTATGTGGAAAAATGAAATGGCCAACAACACACATGAAAAGGCATCAAAATGACAACACTAAACACTTATTTATCTATAATTACGCTGAATATAAATGGACTAAATGCACCAATAAAGAGACAGAGAGTCTCGGACTGGATAAAGAAACATGATCCGTCTATATGCTGCCTACAAGAGACACACCTTAGACTTAGAGACACAAACAAACTAAAACTCAAAGGATGGAAAAAAATATATCAAGCAAACAATAAGCAAAAAAGAAGAGGAGTAGCAATATTAATTTCTGACAAGATAGACTTTAGACTTAAATCCACCACAAAGGATAAAGAAGGACACTATATAATGATAAAAGGGACAGTTGATCAGGAAGACATAACCATATTGAATATTTATGCACCCAATGACAGGGCTGCAAGATACATAAATCAAATTTTAACAGAATTGAAAAGTGAGATAGACACCTCCACAATTATAGTAGGAGACTTCAACACACCACTTTCGGAGAAGGACAGGACATCCAGTAAGAAGCTCAATAGAGACACAGAAGACCTCCTTACAACAATCAACCAACTTGACCTCATTGACTTATACAGAACTCTCCACCCAACTGCTGCAAAGTATACTTTTTTTTCTAGTGCACATGGAACATTCTCTAGAATAGACCACATATTAGGTCATAAAACAAACCTTTGCAGAGTCCAAAACATCGAAATATTACAAAGCATCTTCTCAGACCACAAGGCAATAAAACTAGAAATCAATAACAGAAAAACTAGGGAAAAGAAATCAAATACTTGGAAACTGAACAATACCCTCCTGAAAAAAGACTGGGTTATAGAAGACATCAAGGAGGGAATAAGGAAATTCATAGAATGCAACGAGAATGAAACTACTTCCTATCAAAACCTCTGGGACACAGCAAAAGCAGTGCTCAGAGGCCAATTTATATCGATAAATGCACACATACAAAAAGAAGAACCAAAATCAGAGAACTGTCCCTACAACTTGAACAAATAGAAAGTGAGCAACAAAAGAATCCATCAGGCACCAGAAGAAAACAAATAATAAAAATTAGAGCTGAACTAAATGAATTAGAGAACAGAAAAACAATTGAAAGAATTAACAAAGCCAAAAGCTGGTTCTTTGAAAAAATTGACAAAATTGATAAACCATTGGCTAGACTGACTAAAGAAATACAGGAAAGGAAACAACCCGAATAAGAAACGAGAAGGACCACATCACAACAGAGCCAAATGAAATTACAAGAATCATTTCAGATTACTACGAAAAATTGTACTCTAACAAATTTGAAAACCTAGAAGAAATGGTGAAATTCTTGGAAAAACACTACCTACCTAAACTAACACATTCAGAAGTAGAACAACTAAATAGACCCATAACAAAAAAAGAGATTGAAACGGTAATCAAAAAACTTCCAACAAAAAAAAGTCCTGGCCCGGACGGCTTCACTGCAGAGTTCTACCAAACCTTCAGAGAAGACTTAACACCACTACTACTGAAGGTATTTCAAAGCATAGAAAAAGACGGAATACTACCCAACTCATTCTATGAAGCTACCATCTCCCTGATACCAAAATCAGGTAAAGACATTACAAAAAAAGAAAATTATAGACCTATATCCCTCATGAACATAGATGCAAAAATCCTCAACAAAACTCTAGCCAATAGAATCCAACAACACATCAAAAAAATAATTCACCCTGATCAAGTGGGATTTATACCAGGTATGCAAGGCTGGTTTAATATCAGAACAACCACTAATGTAATCCATCATATAAATAAAACAAAAGATAAAAACCACATGATCTTATCAATTGATGCAGAAAAGGCATTTGACAAAGTTCAGCACCCATTTATGATAAAAACTCTTACCAAAATAGGAATTGAAGGAAAATTCCTCAACATAATAAAGGGCATCTATGCAAAGCCAACAGCCAATATCACTCTAAGTGGAGAGAACCTGAAAGCATTTCCCTTGAGAACAGGAACCAGACAAGGATGCCCTTTATCACCGCTCTTATTCAACATCGTACTTGAAGTCCTAGCCAGGGCAATTAGGCTAGACAAAGAAATAAAGGGTATCCGGATTGGCAAAGAGGAAGTAAAGTTATCACTGTTTGCAGATGACATGATCGTGTACACGGAAAACCCTAAGGAATCCTCCAGAAAACTACTGAAACTAATAGAAGAGTTTGGCAGAGTCTCAGGTTATAAAATAAACATACAAAAATCACTTGGATTCCTCTACATCAACAAAAAGAACACCAAAGAGGAAATAACCAAATCAATACCATTCACAGTAGCCCCCAAGAAGATAAAATACTTAGGAATAAATCTTACCAAGGATGTAAAAGACCTATACAAACAAAACTACAAAGCTCTACTACAAGAAATTCAAAAGGACATACTTAAGTGGAAAAACATAGCCTGCTCATGGATAGGAAGACTTAACATAGTAAAAATGTCTATTCTACCAAAAGCCATCTATACATATAACGCACTTCCGATCCAAATTCCAATGTCATATTTTAAGGGGATAGAGAAACAAATCACCAATTTCGTATGAAAGGGAAAGAAGCCCTGGATAAGAAAAGCATTACTGAAAAAGAAGAAGAAAGTGGGAGGCCTCACTCTACCTCATTTCAGAACCTATCATACAGCAACAGTAGTCAAAACAGCCTGGTACTGGTACAACAACAGGCACATAGACCAATGGAACAGAATTGAGAACCCAGATATAAATCCATCCATGTATGAGCAGCTAATATTTGACAAAGGACCAGTGTCAGTTAATTGGGGAAAAGATCGTCTTTTTAACAAATGGTGCTGGCATAACTGGATATCCATTTGCAAAAGAATGAAACAGGACCCATACCTCACACCATGCACAAAAACTAACTCCAAGTGGATCAAAGACCTAAACATAAAGACTAAAACGATAAAGATCATGGAAGAAAAAATAGGGACAACCCTCGGAGCCCTAACACAGGGCATAAACAGAATACAAAACATTACCAAAAATGATGAAGAGAAACCAGATAACTGGGAGCTCCTAAAAATCAAACACCTATGCTCATCTAAAGACTTCACCAAAAGAGTAAAAAGACCACCTACAGACTGGGAAAGAATATTCAGCTATGACATCTCAGACCAGCGCCTGATCTCTAAAATCTACATGATTCTGTCCAAACTCAACCACAAAAAGACAAACAACCCAATCAAGAAGTGGGCAAAGGATATGAACACACACTTAGGCAGCCAACAGATACATGAGAAAATGCTCTCGAACATTAGCCATTAGAGAAATGCAAATTAAAACTAGGATGAGATTCCATCTCACACCAACAAGGCTGGCATTAATCCAAAAAACACAAAATAATAAATGTTGGAGAGGCTGCGGAGAGATTGGAACTCTTATACACTGCTGGTGGGAATGTAAAATGGTACAACCACTTTGGAAATCCATCTGGCGTTATCTTAAACAGTTAGAAATAGAACTACCATACAACCCAGAAATCCCACTCCTCGGAATATACCCTGGAGAAATAAGAGCCTTCACACAAACAGATATATGCACACCCATGTTTATTGCAGCTCTGTTTACAATAGCAAAAAGCTGGAAGCAACCAAGGTGTCCATCAATGGATGAATGGGTAAATAAATTGTGGTATATTCACACAATGGAATACTACGCATCGATAAAGAACAGTGACGAATCTGTGAAACATTTCATAACATGGAGGAACCTGGAAGGCATTATGCTGAGCGAAATCAGTTAGAGGCAAAAGGACAAATATTATACAAGACCACTATTATAAGATCTTGAGAAATAGAAAAAACTGAGAAGAACACATACTTTTGTGGTTACGGGGCGGGAGGGAGGGAGGGAGGGAGAGGGTTTTTTATTGATTAATTAGTAGATAAGAACTTCTTTAGGTGAAGGGAAGGACAACACTCAATACTTGGAAGGTCAGCTCAATTGGACTGGACTAAAAGCAAAGACGTTTCCGGGATAAAATGAATGCTTCAAAGGTCAGCGGAGCAAGGGCGGGGGTCTGGGGACCATGGTTTAAGGGGATTTCTAAGTCAATTGGCAAAATAATTCTAGTATGAAAACATTCTGCATCCCACTTTGAAATGTGGCATCTGGGGTCTTAAATGCTAACAAGCGGCCATCTAAGATGCATCAATTGGTCTCAACCCACCTGGAGCAAAGGAAAATGAAGAACACCAAGGTCACACGACAACTAAGAGCCCAAGAGACAGAAAGGGCCACATGAACCAGAGACCTACATCATCCTGAGACCAGAAGAACTAGTTGGTGCCCGGCCACAATCGATGACTGCCCTGACAGGGAACACAATAGAGAACCCCTGAGGGAGCAGGAGATCAGTGGGATGCAGACCCCAAATTCTCATAAAAAGACCATACTTAATGGTCTGACTGAGACTGGAGGAATCCCGGTGGCAATGCTCCCCAGACCTTCCATTGGCCCAGGACAGGAACCATCCCCGAAGACAACTCATCAGACATGAAAGGGACTGGTCAGCAGGTGGGAGAGAGATGCTGATGAAGAGTGAGCTAATTATATCAGGTGGACACTTGAGAGTGTGTTGGCAGCTCTTGTCTGGAGGGGGGATGGGAGGATAGAGAGAGAGGGAAGCTGGCAAAATTGTCATGAAAGGAGAGACTGAAAGGGCTGACTCAAGAGGGGGAGAGCAAGTGGGAGTACGGAGTAAGATGTATGTAAACTTATATGTGACAGACTGATTGGATTTGTAAACGTTCACTTGAAGCTTAATAAAAGTTAATAAAAAATAAAAAAAAAATTTCAAATTCTGTTTATGAAAGCATAGAGGCTGGATGAACCCCTGAAACTATTGCCCTGAGATAATCTTTAAAGCTTAAACCAAAAATATCCCCTGAAGTCTTCTTAAAACCAAACAATAGTTTAGCTTAAATAGTAAAGAATGCCTGCCTTGAGCATTGTGCTCTTTCAACATCTATCTATATGGGATCAAACTGACAACAGCTACTCAAAAGATTAGATAGAAAACTTGGGGAGCAGTGAGTTTTTGTTAATTGGGGAGGAACGACTCAGTAAAGGAGGACAAAAATAGTTGCACAACTTCAAAAATGTAATCAGTGTGACTGAATTGTACATGCACAAACTGTTAAATTGGTGCATGTTTTGCTACGTATATTCTCAATGACAACAACAAAATTAATAAAATTTAAAAAATGAATAAGTAAATAAAGCCAAAAGATTTGAATAGGCATTTCTCCAAGGAAGATATATAAATTGTCAATAAGCTAAAGATGTTCAACATCATTAATCACTAGGAAAATGCAAATCAAAACTAAGAGAAATCAATTCACACTCTTTAAGATAGGTATAGAAACCCTGGTGGCGCAACAGTTACATGCTCAGCTGCTAACCAGAAGTTTGGTGGTTTGGACATACTCAGTGGCTCTGAAGGAGAAAGACCTGGCCATCTGCTTCCATAAAGATCACAGAATAGAAAGCCCTATGGGACAGTTCTACTATGTCATTTGAGGTCACTATGAATTGAAAATCAACTTGATGGCAAACAACAGCAACAGGATAGTTATAATCAAAAAGACTGACAATAATTAAGTGTTGGGAAGAATGTAGAGAAATCAAAACCCTCATACACTGCTGATGGGAATATAAAATGTTGCATCCACTTTGGAAAACAGTTTGGCAGTTTCTCAAAAAGTTCAATGTACAGTTACCATATCATCCAGTAATTTCACCCCTAGGTGCACCCAAAAGAATCGTAAACATAAGTTCACACAAAAACTTGTACACAAATTTCATAATAGCATTATTCTGTGTTCGTGGAAACTACCCAAATGCTCATTAACTAGTGATAGAGAAACAAAATCCATACAACAGTATATTATTCAGCAATGAAAAAAGAATGATGTACTGATACATGCTGTAGTATGTATAAGCTATGTAAACATTATGGTAATTGAGAAAAAAAACAGTGACAAAAGACCACATATCGCATAGTTTCATTGATGTGAAACATCTGAATAGGAAAATCCATAGAGACAGAAAGCTGACTAGTAGTTGCTGGGGGCTGGCAGGAGGTGCAGGGTGAGATAGTAGAAATGAGTTATCGCTAATGGGTACAGGATTTCTTTTTGGGGTGTTGAAAATGTTATTTAAAAAATAGTGCTGATTGCACGACTCTGCGCATAAGCTGAAAACCACTGTATCGTGTATTTTACATGATTGAATTTTATGCTTAAAACTATGAAAAAATACCATAGTTAATGCATTTGACAGCATTAGATTGTACCCCCAAGAGTTTTCTTTACCTCATATGTGAACAAAAGATATACCCATTGCCACTGAGTCATTTCTGACTCATGGTGATCCTACAGGACAGAGTAGAACTGCCCCATAGGGTTTCCAAGGAGTGGCTGGTGGATTTGAACTGCTGACCTTTTGGTAAGCAGTCGTAGCTGTTAACCACTGCACCACCAGGGCTCCAAACATCAGAGGCTTATATCTGTTGTCTCTCTCTCTGAACAACAGATATAAGTCCCTGCAAATTAATACTGTGTGCATGACTATTGTGCAGACTTTTAAAGTACAGTACCACCAGAGAGGTAGGCTAGTCCAAATGCCTCATTTCCCAAGTGAAAAAATGTTAGGCTTAGAGTAAGGAGAAGACACCTGCCCTAGGAAGCAAGGTAAATAACTAGTACAGCCTGGACTGGAATCCAGATTTCCTAATAATTAAAAGCCAAAAACCAAACCCATAGCCGTGGAGTCGATTCCAACTCATAGCGGCCCTATAAGACAGAGTAGAACTATCCCATATGGTTTCCAAGGAGCAGCTGGTGGGTTCGAACTACCGTGAATTATTTCCATATCACCTCAAACCATTTTAAATGAGATCACAAGTGTCCAAGTAACAGATAACTATAAAACAATGGCTAGGGACAACTTAACGATGCTGAAAATGAAATGGCAATGTTGACCTCAAACACTCATAATCCTCTAATACACCTACTGTGTTTAGAACATTCAAAACTGTAATTCTCATCTGAGCATTCATCCCAGTTCCACCTATTACTGGCTTTGTATTTTGGGCAAGCTACTTCGTTTCCCTGAGTTTCAGATTCATTATCTGTAAAATGGAAATAACATGCCCCTGGAGTCGTTGTGACAAGTTAGATGGGGTGACACATGTAGAGATAAGCACAGTACCTAGAATATAGTAAGTCCTCAGTAAATAGTAGTTATTATTATCATGCTTCAGTCTCAATGTTAGTCCTACTCCTGGGACATCACATTATGTTCCCAGTTTTCCCCCAGTAACTCCAAGCAAGCAACTTACTTGATTTCTCTGATCCTAGCTCAAGGCTGGTTGCTAGATAGGCAGATTAATAGATATTCCACACATTACGTGTTTGGGTTACTTGCTGTCTTAGTTACCTAGTGCTGCCTCAACAGAAATACCACCAAGTGGGTATTTTTAAGAATCAGAAATTTATTTTCCCACAGTTCAGGAGACTAGAATCTGAATTCAGGGCTCTCGCAGGAGATCCTTCCTTGTCTAGTTCAGCTTCTAGAAGCTGCCTGCAATCTTTGTAGATGAATATATCTCTTCTGCTTGTCTTCCTTTTCTTCTTCTTGTGTGTGTGTCTCTGGGCTTATTCTGGTCTTCTTATAACTCAGAAGTGATTAGGTTTAGGATCCATCCTACACCGGCATAAACTCACCTGAATGATTGATTACATTACATTAAATGATATAGTACATGATTAAATTGCATGACATTAGATATAAGGTCCCCCACGTGTCTGTCAGTTTGTCATACTGTGGGGGCTTGTGTGTTGCTGTGACTCTGGAAACTATGCCACCAGTATTCAGATACCAGCAGGGTCACCCATGGAGGACAGGTTTCAGCTGAGCTTCCAGACTAAGACAGACTAGGAAGAAGGACCCGACAGTCTACTTCTGAAAAGCGCTTGATCCCTAAAATCTATATGATTCTGCTAAAACTCAACCACAAAAAGACAAACAACCCAATTAAAAATTGGGCAAAGGATATGAACACGCACTTCACTAAAGAAGGCGTTCAGGCGGCTAACAGATACATGAGGAAAAGCTCTCGATCATTAGCCATTAAAGAAATGCAAATTAAAACTACAATGAGATTTCATCTCACTCCAACAAGGCTGGCATTAATCCAAAAAACACAAAATAATAAATGTTGGAGAGGCTGTGGAGAGATTGGAACACTTCTACACTGCTGGTGGGAATGTCAAATGGTACAACCACTGTGGAAATTAATTTGGTGTTTCCTTAAAAAGCTAGGAATAGAACTACCATACGATCCAGCAATCTCACTCCTCGGAATATAGCCTAGAGAAATAAGTTTTTTTTACACGAACAGATATATGCACACCCGTGTTTATTTCAGCACTGCTTACAATCGCAAAAAGATGGAAGCAACCGAGGTGCCCATCAACGGATGGATGGATAAATAAGTTATGGTATATTCACACAATGGAATACTACACGTTGATAAAGAATAGTGATGAATCTGTGAAACATTTCATAACATGGAGGAACCTGGAAGGCATTATGCTGAGTGAAATTAGTCAGTTGCAAAAGGACAAATATTGTATAATTCTACTATTATAAGAAAGAAAGAAAATATTCTTTTGTGGTTATGAGAGGAGGGAGGGAGGGAGGGTGGGAGAGGGTGATTTACTAATTAGATAGTAGGTAAGAACTACTTTAGGTGACCGGAAAGACAACACACAATACAGGGGAGGTCAGCACAATTGGACTAAACCAAAAGCAAAGAAGTTTCCTGAATAAACTGAATGCTTCGAAGGTCAGCAAAGCAGAGGCAGGGATTTGGGGATAATGGTTTCAGGGGACATCTAAGTCAATTGGCAAAGTAAACTCTATTAAGAAAACATTCTGCATCCCACTTTGAACTGTGGCGTCTGGGGTCTTAAATGCTACCAAGCAGCCATCTAAGATGCATCAATGAGTCTCAGCCCACCTGGATCAAAGGAGAATGAAGAACACCAGGACGCAAGGTAATCATGAGCCTAAGAAACAGAAAGGGCTACATGAACTAGAGACTACATCATCCCGAGACCAGAAGAACTAGATGGTGCCTGGCCACAACCGATGACTGCCCTGACAGGGAACACAACAGAGAACCTCAGAGGGAGCAGGAGAACAGTGGGATGCAGACCCTATATTCTCATAAAAAGACCAGACTTAATGGTCTGACTGAGACTAGAAGGACCCCAGTGGTCATGGTCCCCAAACCTTCTGTAGGTCCAGGACAGGAACCATTCCCAAAGCCAACTCATCAGACATGGATTGGACTGGACAATGGGTTGGAGAGAGATGCTGATCAGGAGTGAGCTACTTGCATCAGGTGGACACTTGAGACTATGTTGGCATCTCCTGTCTGGAGGGGAGATGGGAGGGTAGAGAGGGTTAGAAGCTGGCGAAATGGTCAGGAAAAGAGAGCCAGGAAGGAGTGAGTGGGCTGCCTCATTATGGGGAGAGTAATTGGGAGTATGTAGTAAGGTGTATATAAGTTTATAAGTGAGAGACTGACTTGATTTGTAAACTTTCACTTAAAGCACAATAAATATTATTTTTAAAAATTATCTATATAAGACTATATAGACAGCAAATATTCTAAAGCATAGATGAAAAGCTTGTGGGGAATGGAATTTAAGTCAATGGGAGTGAAACAACTGGAACAGAAATAAAGAGAATGTTGATATAATGTGAAGAACATAACTAATGTCACTGATCATTATGTCTAGAAACTGTTGAAAGGGAATGGGGTATGCTGTATATATTTTCACCAGAATTAAAATAAAATATTTTTAAAAAAGACCGTGTCATCTGCATAATGCAGGTTGTTAATGAGTCTTCCTCCAAACCCAATGCCCCATTCTTCTTCATATAGTCTTGGTTCTCAGATTATTTGCTCAGCATACAGATTCCATAAGTATGGTGAAAGGATGCAACCCAGACACACACCATTCCTGACTTTACATTTTTTTTAATGATCACCAGTTGGCACTACAGATAAAGAAATAACAGGTGTCAGAGGCAGCGGAGTGTTGTCTAGGAAGGCAAATGAAAGAGGGGTGTTGGTTAAGTCGATTTTGAGACATCTGCTAATTTCAGGAATTTCCCTCTAAACTGGATACCCAGTAGAGTACACCAAGTTCTGTTTGAGGACCTCTTTTATGATTTTTCCCTTTTTCTTAAAAAAAATTTATTGTACTTTAGATGAAGGTGTACAGAGCAAATGAGTTTCTCATTAAACAGTAAATATGCATATTGTTTGTGCATTTACAAACATTGGTTGCCAACCCCACAACATGTCAACGCTCTCCCCTTCTCAACCTTGGGTTCCCTTGTCCCCTCCTGCTTTCTTGTCCCCTCCTGCTTTCTTGTCCCCTCCTGCCTTCTTGTCCTTGTCCCTGGGCTTCTGTGTACATTTAGTCTCATTTTGTTTTATGTTTTTTGTTGTGTGTTGGCTGAAGGTTGAAACTCAGGAGTGATTTCATTACTGAACTATAATGCTGTATGAGGGCCATACTCTCAGGGTTTCTCCATCTCTGTCAGACCAGTCAGTCTGGTCTTTTATTTGTTTATTTACTTATTTATTTTGTAAGTTAAAATTTTGCTCTACATTTTTGTCCAGCTCTGTCTGGAATCTTCTATTGTGATCCATGTCAGAGCAGTCAGTGGTGGTAGCTGGGTACCATCTAGTGCTGGACTCAGTTCAGTGAAGGCTGTGGTAGTTGTGGTCCATTAGTCCTTTGGAATAATCTTTCCATTGTGTCTTTGGTTTTCTTCTGTCTTCCTTGCTGTAGATGGGGTGACACCAGTGGAGTATCTTAAATGGCTGCACACAAGCTTTTAAGACCCTAGACGCTACTTAACAAATTAGAATGTAGAACATTTTCTTTATAAACTATGTTATGCCAAATTACTTAGATATTCCACCAGACCATGGTCCCCAGAGCCCTCAGCCCAGTAATTTGCTCTCCCAGGGAGTTTGGATGTACCTATGGAGCTTCTATGATCTTGTGTTGGACAAGTTGTGCTGGATTCTCCAGTATTTTGTACTGTCTTATCCTTCACCAAAGTTACCACTTATCTATTGTCTATTTAGTGTTTTTCCCTCCCACTCCTCCCCTCCCTCATAACCATCAAAGATTGTTTCTTTTTGTGTGTAAACCTTTTCATGAGTTTTCATAGTAGTGGTCTCATACAATATTTGTCCTTTTGTGAATGATTTATTTCACTCAGCATAGCGTCTTGCAGATTCATCCGTGCTGTGAGATCCTTTTCAGATTCATCATTTTCCTTTATTGTTGCATAATACTCCATTGTGGGTATGTACCATAGTTTATCCATTCATATGTTGATGGGCACCTAGGTTGTTTCCATCATTTTGCTATTGTGAACAGTGCTGCAATGAACATTGGTGTGCATACATCTTTTCATGTGACAGCTCTTATTTCTCTAGGATATATTCTTAGGAGTTGGATTTCTGGATCATATGGTATTTCTATTTCTAGCTTTTTAAGGAAGTGCTATATCATTTTCCAAAATGGTTGCACCATTTGCATTCCTATCAGCAGTGTTTAGGAATCCCAATCTCCTCACAGCCTCTCCAACATTTCTTATTTTCTGTGTGTCTGTGTGTGTGTGTGTCAGTAATGTCAGGATAAGGTGGTATCTCACTGTGCATTTAAGTTGCATTTCTCTAATGGCTAGTGATCCAGAGCATTTCCTCATGTATCTGTTAGCCATTTGAATGTATTCTTTGGTGAAGGCTCAGTTCATATATTTTGCCCATTTTTTAATTGGATTATTTGCCTTTTTATTGTAGAGGTGTTGCATTTTCCTGTAGACTTTAGAGATTAGGCCTTTGTCAGATATGTCATAGCCAAAAAATTTTTCCCAGTCTGTAGGTTCTCTTTTTAATCTTTTGGTGAAGTCTTTTGATGAGCGTAAGTGTTTAACTTTTAGAAGGTCCCAGTTGTCTAGCTTATCTTCTGGTATTTGTGTATTGTTAGTTAAGGTTTGCATCCTGTTAATGCCGTGTATTAAGGCCTATTTTTTCTTCTATGACCTTTATGCTTTTGGTTTCATATTTAAGTCTTTGATCCATTTTGAATTAATTTTTGTGTGTTTGGTATGGGTCCCGTTTCATCTTTTTTGCAGATGAGCATCCAGTTTTGCTAGCACCATTTGTTAAAAAGACAGTCTTTAACCCATGTGTTGGACTTTGGGCCTTTGCTGAAGATCAGGTGACTGTAGGTGGATGGATTTACACATGAGTACTCAATTCTGTTCCATTGGTCTGTCATTGTACCAGTATCAGGATGTTTTGACTATCATAGCTGTATGTTCTGAGGTCAAGTAGTGAGAGTCCTCCTACTTTATTCTTCTTCTTCGATAGTCCTTTACTTATCCAGGGCCTCTTCCCTCTCCAAGTAAAGTTAATGATTATTTTTTCTATCCCCTTAAAGAATCCTGTTAGTATTTGGATAGGGATCAGTTGAAAGGGAGTTTTCCTTGGACGTGTAGCCTGCATCTGAATATAAGTGGTCGCTCTGGCTTTTGCCCTTTCTGGATCCTGCAGCTGCCTCCTGTTGCTCTGACCTCTGGTTCTTGAGACTTGAGCTAGCAGCTGACATGCCGATCTTGAGATTCGTTTATCTTCACAGCCTGTGAGCAAGAGCCCTGCTCTCCAACATGCTGATCTTGGGTTCACCAGCCCCTGTGGCTCCTTGAATCAGGAGAAGCCTTTATCTCGACCCACAGATTTGGAACTTTGCAGCCTCTACAATTGTGTGAGATCTTTACTTGATATATATATATACATTTTACTAGTTTTGGTTCCCTAGAGAACCCACCCTAAGACACATGATCCAGCAATTCCACTCCTAGGAATATGTCCTAGAGAAATAAAAGCAGTGACATGAATAGACTTATACACACCCATGTTCATTGTAGCACTGTTCACAATAGCAAAATGATGGAAACAACCTAGGTGCCCATCAACAAATGAAAGGATAAACAAACTATGGTGAATGTGCGCAATGGAATGCTACACACAGTGATAAAGAACAATGATGAATCTGAGAAGCATCTCACAACACAAATGAATCTGGAGGGCACTATGCTGAGTGAAATAAGTCAATCACAAAAGGACAAATATTGTATGAGGCCACTACTATAAAAATTCATGAAAAAGTTTACACACAAAAAGAAACAATCTTTGATGGTTATAAGGGAGAGGAGGAGCGGGAGGGAAAAACACTAAATAGACAATAGATAAGTGGTAACTTTGGTGAAGGATAAGACAGTACAAAATACTGGGGAAGCCAGCACAACTTGTACAAAGTAAGGCCACAGAAGCTCCGTAGACACATCCAAACTCCCTGGGAGACCAAATTACTGAGCTGAGGGCTCTGGGGACCATGGTCTCATGGAACATCTAGCTCAATTGACATAGCATAGTTTATAAAGAAAATGTTCTACATTCTACTTTGGCTAGTAGTGTCTGGGGTCTTAAAAGCTTGTGAGCAGCCATGTAAGATACTCCACTGCTCTCACCCCATCTGGAGCAAGGGAAAATGAAGAAAACCAAAGACCAAAGAGAAAGATTACTCCAAAGGACTAATGGACCACAACTACCACAGCCTCCACCAGACTGAGTCCAGCACAACTAGATGGTACACAGCTACCACCACCAACCTCTCTGAAAGGGATTACAATAGAAGGCCCCAGACAGAGCCGGACAAAAAAAGTATAACAAAATTCTAACTCATAAATAAAAAAAAAAGACCAGACTGACTGGTCTGACAGAGACTGGAGAAACCCTGAGAGTATGGCCCTCAGACAGCCTTATAGCTCAGTAATAAAGTCACTCCTGAGTTTCACCCTTCAGCCAAAGATTATAAAAAAAAAAAAGGCCCATAAAACAAAATGAGACTAAAGGGGCACACCAGCCCAGGGGCAAGGACAAGAAGGCAGGAAGAGGCAGGAAAGCTGGTAATAGGCAACCCAAGGTTGAGAAGGGGAGAGTGTTGACATTTTGTGGGGTTGGCAACCAATGTCACAAACAATATGTGTATTAATTGTATAATGAGAAACTAGTTTGCTCTGTAAATCTTCACCTAAAATACGTTTAAAATAATTAAATACTTTTGTGCATTGAAGGACTTTATAAAAAAAGAAGTGAAAAGACAAGCTATAGATTTGGAGAAAATTTTGAGGAGCCATATATCTGATAAGGGTCTAATATCCAAAATATATAAAATGCTTCCACTACATAACAACAAAAAGACAAGCAACCCAATCAAAACAAAACAAAAAAAAAAATGAACAAAAGACTTGACAAGACATCTATTTCATCAAACAGGATATTTGAACGGCCAACAAGCACATGAAAAGATGCTCAATATCTTTAGCCATTAGGGAGATGCAAATTAAAATCACGGTGAGATACAATCTCACCCCTGTTAGGATGAAAATGTTAAAAAAAAAAAAAGACATTAGGTACTGGCGAAGTTGTGAGGAAACAGAAACCCTCATACATTGCTGGCATGAATATTAAATGGTACAACCACTGTGGAAAATGGTTTGGCAGTTCCTCAAAAAGCTGAACATAGAAATACCATATAATCCAGAAATCTCACTTTTCGATATATAACTAAAAGACCTGAAAGCAGGAATGCAAACAGACACATGCACCCCAATGTTAATTGCAACAAAACTGAAATGTCCATCAATTGATGAATGGATAAACAAAATGTGGTTTACTCAGCCATAAAGAGAAATGAAATCTTGATGTATGCCACTACATAGATAAACCTAGAAAACATTATGTTGAGTGAAATAAGTTAGTCACAAAAGGACAAAAACAGTATGATTTCATTTTTATGAAATAAGCAAGTAGCAGAAACGAAAAAATGATCAGTGGTAACCAGGGGTTGGAGGGAGGGGGAAAGAGGGAGATTTTGCTTAGCATTCATTGAATATATGTTAATGATGGTGGGATAATTTAGAAAAAGATAGTGCGAATGCTTGCACAGCTTGAAGAATGTAATCAATGCACTGAATTACACATGGAGAAATTATTGAATTGCTGTACATTTTGCTATGTAGATTTTCACCACAGTAAAAAAAAAATCAATGCATGGGTTTATTTCTGGACTTTAGCATTATATAGTGTCCTTCTTTGTCTCTTATAATAGATTTTGACTTAAAGTCTAATTTGATCTTAAAATTCTATTGTCTGATCTTAAAGTCTCTTTTGATTATTATTAGCATGGGATTTTTTTTTTAATCTTTCACCTTAAATGTATTTGTGTCTTTGTGCCTAAGCTGCATCTCTTGTAGACAGCATATAGATGGGTCATGTTTTTGTTTTCCTTTTTATCCTTTCTGCCACTCTGCCTCTTGATTGGTGTATTTAATCCATTTACATTATGGTAATTACTGATAAAGTATGACTTATCTTCTGTCATTTATTCATTTTTTGCATGACTACACCTCCTTTGTTCCTCTTTTTCTAAAGTGCTGACTACTTTTTGTGTATGGATTCTCTCTCTCTCTCTCTCCCTTTTGATGCTGAGCCATTTTGTTTCACTTCTTATAATTTGTTTTTTTTTTTATTTTACTTGTCCTTACCATGAGGATTATGTTTAAAATTTTACATTTATAACAACCAGGTTTATATTGATACTACTGTAAGTTCATTAACATAAAAACACTCCATACCTATGCCAATCCTCCCTCCTACACTTATGTTGTTTTTATTATCGGTTACATCTTTATATCTCAGCTAGCCTGTAATCTAAATTTAAATTTACACACACAAACACAATGTATACGTGTGTGTTAGTTTTTGCTTTCCCATCTTTTGATATATATTTTTAATTCGCAGCTTTTAAAAATTTTTATTGTGCTTTAAGTGAAAGTTTACAAATCTACTCAGTCTCTCACATATAAACTTACATACACCTTACTAAAAAAAAAACATACTCCCAATTACTCTCCCCCTAATGAGACAGCACATTCCTCCCCTCTACTCTCTCTTTTCCTGTCCATTCAGCCAGCTTCTGACTCCCTCTACCCTCTCATCTCTCCTCCAGACAGGAGCTGGCTACATAGTCCCATGCATCTACTGGATCCAAGAAGCTCATTCTTCACCAGCATCATTTTCTATCCCATTGTCCAGTCCAATCCCTGTCTGAAGAGTTGGCTTTGGGAATGGGATGGTTCCTGTCTTGGGCTAACAGAAGGTATGGGGACCTCTGGGGTCCAACTAGTCTCAGTCAGACCATTAGGTCTGGTCTTTACGACAATTTGTGGTCTGCATCCCACTTTTAACCTGCTCCTTCAGAGATGCTCTGTTGTGTTCCCTGTCATGGCAGTCATCGATTGTAGCTGGACACCATCTAGTTCTTCTGGTCTCAGGATGATGTAGTCTCTGATTTATGTGGCCCTTTCTGTCTCTTGGGCTCTTAATTACCTTGTGTCTTTGGTGTTCTTCATTCTACTTTGCTCCAGGTGGGCTGAGACCAATTGATGCATCTTAGATGGCCGCTTGCTAGCATTTAATACCCCAGACGCCACTCTCCAAAATGGGATGCAGAAAGTTTTCTTAATAGATTTTATTATGGCAATTGACCTAGATGTCCCCTGAAACCATGGTCCCCAAACCCCCACCTTTGCTACCCTGGCCTTCGAAGCATTCGGTTTATTCAGGAAATTTCTTTGCTTTTAGTTTAGTCCAGTCGTGCTCACCTCTCCTGTATTGTGTGCTGCCTTTCCCTTCACCTAAATTAGTTCTTGCTAGCTGACTAATTTCACTCAGCATAATGCCTTCCAGATTCCTCCATGTTATGAAATGTTTCACAGATTCATCTGTGTTCTTCATCGATGCAGAGTATTCCATTGTGTGAATATACCATAATTTATTTATCCTTCATCCATTGATGGGCACCTTGGTTGGTTCCACCTTTTTTGTATTGTAAACAGTGCTGCAATGAACATGGGTGTGCATATATCCGTTCCCGTAAAGGCTCTTATTTCTCTAGGATATATTCCAAGAAGTGGGATTGCCGGATCATAGGGTAGTTCTATTTCTACTTTTTTAAGGAAGCGCCAAATCGATTTCCAAAGTGGGTGTACCATTTTACGTTCCCACCAACAGTGTAAAAGTGTTCCAGTCTCCACAACCTCTCCAACATTTATTATTTTGTGTTTTTTGGATTAACACCAGCCTTGTTGGAGTGTGATGGAATCTCATTGTAGTTTTCATTTGCATTTCTCTAACAGCTAATGATTGTGAGCATTACCTCATGTATCTGTTAGTTACCTGAATGTCTTCTTCAGTGACATGCCTGTTCATATCCTTTCCCCATTTTTTAATTGGGTTATTTGTCTTTTTGCAGTTTTTTTTTTTTTTTTTTTTTTTTTGCAGTATCATGTAGATTTTAGAGAACAGGTCCTAATTGGAAATGTCATAGCTAAAAATTTTTCACAACCTCGGAGATAATCTTTTTACTCTTTCAGTGAAGTCTTTGGATGAGGATAGGTGTCTGACTTTTAGGAGCTCCCAGTTATCTAATTTCTCTTCTGGTGTTTCTACATTTCTAGTAATATTTTGTGTACTGTTTATGCCATGTATTAGGGCTCCTAGTGTTGTCCCTAGTTTTTCTTCCATGATCTTTATCATTTTAGACTTTATATTTAGGTCTTTAATCAATTTTGAGTTCATTTTTGTGCATGGTGTGAACTATGGGTCTTGTTTCTTTTTTTTTTTTTTTTTTGCAGACGGATATCCATTTATGCCAGCACCATTTGTTAAAGAGACCATCTTTTCCCCATTTAACAGATTTTGGGCCTTGGTCAAATATCAGCTGCTCATATGTGGATGGATTTATGTCTGGATTCTCAATTCTGTTCCGTTGGTCTATGTATCTGTTGTTGTACCAGTACCAGGCGGTTTTTGACTACTGTGGTAGTATGATATGTTCTAAAATCAGGTACTGTGAGGCCTCTCACTTTGTTCTTCTTTTTCAGTAATGCTTTGCTTTTCCGGGGCCTCTTTCCCTTCCATGTGAAGTTGGTGATTTGTTTCTTCATCTCATTAAAAAATGTCACTGGTATTTGAATCGGGATTGCATTGTATCTATAGATCCCTTTGGACAGAACAGACATTTTTACAATGTTGAGTCTTCCTTTCCATAAGCAAGGTATGTTTTTCCACTTATGTAGTTCTCTTTTGGTTTCTTGCAGTAGTACCTTATAGTTTTTTTTTTTGTATAGGTCTTTTACATCTCTGGTTAGATATATTCCTAAGTATCTTCTTAGGGGCTATCGTAAATGGTATTGATTTGGCGATTTCCTCTTTGATGCTCTCTTTGTTGTTGTAGACGAATCCAACTGATTTATGTGTGTTTATCTTGTATCCTGATACTCTGCTAAACTCTTCTATTAGTTTCAGTAGTTTTCTTAAGGATTCCTTAGGCTTTTCTGTGTATACGATCATGTCATCTGCAAACAGATATACTCTTACTTCTTCTTTGCCAGTTTGAATGCCATTTATTTCTTCATCTAGCCTAATATCTCTGGCTATGGCCTCCAGCACAATGTTGAATTAGAGTGCTGATAAAGGGCATCCTTGTCTGGTTCCTGTTTTCAAGGGGAATGATTTCAGGCTGTCTCCATTTAGGATGATGTTGGGTGTTGGCTTTGTATAAATGCCCTTTGTAATGTTTTGGAATTTCTCTTCTATTCCTATTTTGCCGAGACTTTTTATCATGAATGGGTGTTGGACTTTGTCAAATGCCTTTTCTGCATCAATTGATAAGATCATGTGGTTCTTTTCTTTTCATTTATTTATGTGATGGATTACATTGTTTTTCAATGTTGAACCAGCCCTGCATACCTGGTATGAAACCCATTTGGTCGTGGTGAATTTTTTTTTTTGATATATTGTTGAATTCTATTTGCTAGGGTTTTGTTGAGGGATATTGGTCTGTAATTTTCTTTTTTTGTGGTGTTTTTACCCGGTTATGGTATCAGGATTATGCTGGCTTCAGAGAATGAAATTAGGAGTATTTCATCCTTTTCTATGCTCTGAAATACCTTTTAGTAGTAGTAGTGTCAACTGTTCTCTGAAAGTTTGGTAGAATTCTCCAGTGAAGACGTCAGGGCCAGGACTTTTCCTTGTTGGGAGTTTTTAAATTACTTTTTCAATTTCTTTTTTTGCTATTCATTTATTTAGTTGTTCTGCCTCTGTTAGTGTTAGTTTAGGTAGGTAGTGTGTTTCTAGAAATTTGTCCATTTCCTCTAGGTTTTCAAATTTTTTAGAGTACAACTTATCATAGTATTTTGATGATTCTTTTAATTTCAGTTGGGTCTGTTGTGATATCGCCCATCCCATTTCTTATTCGGGTTATTTGCTTCGTGTCCTGTTTTTCTTCTTTTTAATAATTTTTATTGAGCTTTAAGTGAATGTTTATAAATCAAGTCAGTCTGTCACATATAAGCTTGTATACACCTTACTCCATACTCCCACTTACTCTCCCTCTAATGAGTCAGCCCTTGCAGTCTCTCCTTTTGTGACAATTTTGCCACTTTCTAACCCTCTCTACCCTTCTATCTCCCCTCCAGACAGGAGATGCCAACACAGTCTCAAGTGTCCACCTGATACAAGTAGCTCATTCTTCATCAGCATCTCTCTCCTACCCATTGTCCAGTCCCTTCCATGTCTGATGAGTTGTCTTCGGGAATGGTTCCTGTCCTGGGCCAACAGAAGGTTTGGGGACCATGACCGCCGGGATTCCTCTAGTCTCAGTCAGACCGTTAAGTCTGATCTTTTTATGAGAATTTGGGGTCTGCATCCCACTGATCTCCTGCTCCCTCAGGGGTTCTCTGTTGTTCTTCCTGTCAGGGCAGTCATCGGTTGTGGCCGGGCACCAACTAGTTCTTCTGGCCTCAGGATGATGTAAGTCTCTGGTTCATGTGGCCCTTTCCGTCTCTTGGGCTCATAGTTATCGTCTGACCTTGGTGTTCTTCATTCTCCTTTGATCCAGGTGGGTTGAGAACAATTGATGCATCTTAGATGGCCGCTTGTTAGCATTTAAGACCCCAGACGCCACATTTCAAAGTGGGATGTAGAACATTTTCATAATAGAATAATTTTGGCAATTGACTTAGAAGTCCCCTTAAACCATAGTCCCCAAACCCCCGCCCTTGCTCCACTGACCTTTGAAGCATTCAGTTTATCCCGGAAACTTCTTTGCTTTTGGTCCACTCCCATTGAGCTGACATTCCCTGTATTGAGTGTTGTCCTTCCCTTCACCTAAAGTAGTTCTTATCTACTAACTAATCAGTAAATAGCCATCTCCCACCCTTCCTCCCTCCCCCCTCATAACCACAAAAGTATGTGTTCTGTTCAGTTTATACTATTTCTCAAGATCTTATAATAGTGGTCTTATACAATATTTGTCCTTTTGCCTCTGACTAATTTCGCTCAGCATAATGCCTTCCAGGTTCCTCCATGTTATGAAATGTTTCACAGATTCGTCACTGTTCTTTATCGATGCGTAGTATTGCATTGTGTGAATATACCACAATTTATTTAACCATTCATCCATTGCTGGACACCTTGGTTGCTTCCAGCTTTTTGCTATTGTAAACAGAGCTGCAATAAACATAGGTGTGCATATATCTGTTTGTGTGAAGGCTCTTATTTCTCTAGGGTATTTTCCGAGAAGTGGGATTTCTGGGTTGTATGGTAGTTGTATTTGTAACTTTTTAAGAAAACCCCAGATAGATTTCCAAAGTGGTTGTACCATTTGACATTCCCACCAGCAGTGTATAAGAGTTCCAATCTCTCCGCAGCCTCTCCAACATTTATTATTTTGTGTTTTTTGGATTAATGCCAGCCTTGTTGGAGTGAGATGGAATCTCATCGTAGTTTTAATTTGCATTTCTCTAATGGCTAATGATCGAGAGCATTTTCTCATGTATCCGTTAGCTGCCTGAATATCTTCTTTAGTGAAGTGTGTGTTCATATCCTTTGCCCACTTCTTGATTGGGTTGTTTGTCTTTTTGTGGTTGAGTTTTAACAGAATCATATAGATTTTAGAGATCAGGAGCTGGTCGGAGATGTCAGAGCTAAAAATTCTTTCCCAGTCTCTAGGTGGTCTTTTTACTCTGTTGGTGAAGTCTTTAGATGAGCATAGGTGTTTGATTTTTAGGAGCTCCCAGTTATCTGGTTTCTCTTCGTCGTTTCTGGTAACGTTTTGTATTCTGTTTATGCCTTGTAATAGGTCTCCTAACGTTGTCCCTAGTTTTTCTTCCATGATCTTTATCGTTTTAGTCTTTATGTTTAGGTCTCTGATCCACTTGGAGTTAGTTTTTGTGCATGGTGTGAGGTATGGGTCCTGTTTCATTTTTTTGCCAATGTATATCCAGTTATGCCGGCACCATTTGTTAAAAAGACTGTCTTTTCCCCAATTAACTGACACTGGGCCTTTGTCAAATATCAGCTGCTCATATGTGGATGGATTTATGTCTGGATTCTCAATTCTGTTCCGTTGGTCTATGTATCTGTTGTTGTACCAGTACCAGGCTGTTTTGACTACTGTGGTGGTATGATATGTTCTAAAATCAGGTACTGTGAGGCCTCCCACTTTCTTCTTCTTTTTCAGTAATGCTTTACTTATCTGAGGCTTCTTCCCCTTCCATATGAAGTTGGTAATTTGTTTCTCCATCACATTAAAAAATGTCATTGGAATTTGGATCAGAAGTGCATTGTATGTATAGATGGCTTTTGGTAGAATAGACATTTTTACTATGCTAAGTCTTCCTATCCATGAGCAAGGTATGTTTTCCACTTAAGTAGGTCCTTTTTAGTTTCTTGCATTAGTACTTTGTAGTTTTCTTTGTATAGGTCTTTTACATCCTTGGTAAGATTTATTCCTAAGTATTTTATCTTCTTGGGGGCTCCTGTGAATGGTATTGATTTGGTTATTTCCTCTTCAATGTTCTTTTTGTTGATGTAGAGGAATCCAAGTGATTTTTGTATGTTTATCTTATAACCTAAGACTCTGCCAAACTCTTCTAATAGTTTCAGTAGTTTTCTGGAGGATTCCTTAGGGTTTTCTGTGTATAAGATCATGTCATCTGCAAATAGAGATAATTTTACTTCCTCCTTGCCAATCTGGATGCCCTTTATTTCTCTCTCTAGCTTAATTGCTCTGGCTAGGACCTCTAGCACAATGTTGAATAAGAGCGGTGATAAAGGGCACCCTTGTCTGGTTCCCGTTCTCAAGGGAAATGCTTTCAGGTTCTCATATTTAGAGTGATGTTGGCTGTTGGCTTTGTATAAAAAAAATTTTTTTTTGTATAGATGCCCTTTATTATGTTGAGAAATTTTCCTTCAATTCCTATTTTGCTGAGAGTTTTTATCATGAATGGGTGTTGGACTTTGTCAAATGCCTTTTCTGCATCAATTGATAAGATCATGTGGTTTGTGTCTTTTGTTTTATTTATATGGTGGATTACATTAATAGTTTTTCTAATATTAAACCAGCCTTGCATACCTGGTATAAATCCCACTTGGTCGTCGTGAATTACTTTTTTGATATGTTGTTGAATTCTATTGGCTAGAATTTTGTTGAGGATTTTTGCATCTATGTTCATGAGGGATATAGGTCTGTAATTTTCTTTTTGTGATGTCTTTACCTGGTTTTGGTATCAGGGATATGGTGGCTTCATAGAATGAGTTAGGTAATATTCCATCATTTTCTATGCTTTGAAATACGTTTAGTAGTAGTGGAGTTAACTTTTCTCTGAAAGTTTGGTAGAACTCTGCAGTGAAGCCATCCGGGCCAGGGCTTTTTTTTTGTTGGGAGTTTTTTGATTACCTTTTCAATCTCTTTTTTTGCTATGGTCTATTTAGTTGTTCTACTTCTGATTGTGTTAGTTTAGGTAGGTAGTGTTTTTCTAGGAATTCATCCATTTCTTCTGGGTTTGCAAATTTGTTAGAGTACAATTTTTCATAATAATCTGATATGATTCTTTTAATTTCAGTTGGGTCTGTTGTGATGTGGCCCATCTCATTTCTTATTCAGGTTGTTTCCTTTCCTGTATTTCTTTAGTCAGTCTAGCCAATGGTTTATCAATTTTGTTAATTTTTTCAAAGAACCAGCTTTTGGCTTTGTTAATTCTTTCAATTGTTTTTCTGTTCTCTAATTTTTTTTTTAATGCATTTAGTTCAGCTCTGATTCTTATTATTTGTTTTCTTCTGGTGCCTGATGGATTCTTTTGTTGCTCGCTTTCTATTTGTTCAAGTTGTAGGGACAGTTCTCTGATTTTGGTTCTTTCTTCTTTTTGTACGTGTGCATTTATCAATATAAATTGGCCTCTGAGCACTGCTTTTGCTGTGTCCCAGAGGTTTTGATAGGAAGTATTTTCATTCTCGTTGCATTCTATGAATTTCTTTATTCCCTCCTTAATGTCTTCTATAACCCAGTCTTTTTTGAGCAGGGTATTGTTCATTTTCCAAGTATTTGATTTCTTTTCCCTAATTTTTCTGTTATTGATTTCCACTTTTCTGGCCTTGTGCTCTGAGAAGATGCTTTGTAATATTTCGATGTTTTGGATTCTGCAAAGGTTTGTTTTATGACCTAATATGTGGCCTATTCTAGAGAATGTTCCATGTGCACTAGAAAAAAAAAGTTTAGTTTGCAGCTGTTGGGTGCAGTGTTCTGCATAAGTCAATGAGGTCAAGTTGGTTGATTGTAGCAATTAGGTCTTCCATGTCTCTATTGAGCTTCTTATTGGATGTCCTGTCCTTCTCCAAAAGTGGTGTGTTGAAGTCTCCTACTATAATTGTGGAGGTGTCTATCTCACTTTTCAGTTCTGTTAAAGTTTGTTTTATGTATCTTGCAGCCCTGTCATTGGGTGCATAAATATTTAATATGGTTATGTCTTCCTGGTCAATTGTCCCTTTTATCATTATGTAGTGTCCTTCTTTATCCTTTGTGGAGGATTTAAGTTTAAATTCTATTTTGTCAGAAATTAATATTGCTACTCCTCTTCTTTTTTGCTTATTGTTTGCTTGATATATTTTTTTCCATCCTTTGAGTTTTAGTTTGTGTCTCTAAGTCTAAGGTGTGTCCCTTGTAGGCAGCATATAGATGGCTCATGTTTCTTTATCCAGTCCGAGACTCTCTGTCTCTTTATTGGTGCATTTAGTCCATTTACATTCAGCGTAATTATAGATAAGTATGTGTTTAGTGCTGTCATTTTGATGCCTTTTCATGTGTGTTGTTGACAATTTCATTTTTCCACTTACTTTTTTGTGCTGAGATGTTTTTCTTTGTAAATTGTGTGTTCCTCATTTTCATAGTAGTTGACTTTATGTTTGCTGAGTCATTATGTTTTTCTTGGTTTTTATTTTGAGTTATGGAGTTGTTATACCTCTTTGTGGTTACCTTAATATTTACCCCTATTTTTCTAAGCAAAAACCTAATTTGTATTGTCCTATAGCACCTTGTATCCCTCTCCATATGGCAGTTTTATGCCACCTGTATTTAGTCCCTCTTTTTGATTATTGTGATCTTTTACGTATTGACCTCAATGATTCCCTGTTATGTGTATTATTTTTTTTTAATTAATCTTAATTTGTTTGTTTTTGTGATTTCCCTATTTGAGTTGATATCAGGATGCTGTGTTCTGTGACCTTGGGTTGTGCTGGTATCTGATATTATTGGTTTTCTGACCAAACAATTTCCTTTAGTATTTCTTGTAGCTTTGGTTTGGTTTTTGCAAATTCTCTAAGCTTGTGTTTGTCTGTAAATGTCTTAATTTCGCCTTCATATTTCAGAGAGAGTTTTGCTGGACATATGATCCTTGGCTGGCAGTTTTTCTCCTTCAGTGCTCTATATATGTCATCCCATTGCTTTCTTGACTGCATGGTTTCTGCTGAGTAGTCTGAACTTAATCTTATTGATTCTCCTTTGTAGGAGACCTTTCTATTATCCCTGGCTGCTTTTAAAATTTTCTCTTTATCTTTGGTTTTGGCAAGTTTGATGATAATATGTCTAGGTGATTTTCTTTTTGGATCAATCTTAAATGGGGTTCGATGAGCATCTTGGATACATACCCTTTTGTCTTTCATGATGTCAGGGAAGTTTTCTGCCAACAGATCTTCAACTATTCTCTCTGTGTTTTCTGTTAGCCCTCCCTGTTCTGGGACTCCAATCACACACAAGTTATTCTTCTTGATAGAGTCCCACATGATTCTTAGGGTTTCTTCATTTTTTTTTATTCTTTTATCTGATTTTTTTCCAGCTGTATTGATGTCAATTCCCTGGTCCTCCAGATCTCCCACTCTGCATTCTAATTGCTTGAGTCTGCTCCTCTGACTTCCTATTGAGTTTTCTAATTCTGTAATTATACTGTTAATCTTTTGGATTTCTGAATGCTGTCTCTCTATGGATTCTTGCAACTTATTAATTTTTCCACTATGTTCTTGAATAATCTTTTTGAGTTCTTCAACAGTTTTATCAGTGTGTTCCTTGGCTTTTTCTGTAGATTGCCTTATTTCATTTCTGAGGTCATCCCTGATGTCTTGAAGCATTCTGTAAATTAGTTTTTGATATTCTGTATCTGATAATTCCAGGATTGTATCTTCATTTGGGAAAGATTTTGATTCTTTAGTTTGGGGAGTTGTAGAAGAAATCATGGTCTGCTTCTTTATGTGGTTTGATATCGACTGCTCTCTCTGAGCCATCACTAAGATATTGTAGTAATTTATTCTATATTTGCTCACTGAGTCTTACCTTGTTTTGTTTTCTTTCAATTTATGCAGATGGGCTACTAGATTGCACTGTCTTGATTGTTGTAGCCCTTGACTCACTTATGTCCTATTACCAGCTGGTTAGGGCTGTTACCAGATATATAAGCATGAGTCCATTCACTATTCTTGGTAGAATCTGATTTTGGGTCATCAAGTGTGTGGTGCAGACTGTCACCTATCCACCTAGAGAAGTAGTGGTGATAGTTGTGTGCACCAGATTCTAGTAGCAGCAGGGGTTCACACTCCGGGGGGGGCAGGACACTGACAGGCTTCCCCTAAGTGTCAGTGAGGTAGGTGTGTCTCTGTTCCTAAAGCACCTTGGTGGGTGGGCTCTGCAGCTGTACATTAGGCCCCCAATGCAAGTACCTCTACAGATTGGTAGGTTTCACCCTCCTTAGACCCCTAAGGCAAGAGGCTAGGTGGTCTGGCAGGAGCTTCAGCCCTCAGTTCCCTGTTGTGGGTCAGTGAGGGCTCTGTTGAATAGGCAGAGATATCAGACCTGGGAAACTTGTCTTTCCAGTAGTCCGCTAAAACAATTACAGTCAGATCACTATCAGAAATGCCTTTGCATTATAATAGCCACCTTGTTCCCTGTAGGGATGAAAGCCCAAGACTGTGAATCACATATGCTTGGCTGGAGCTGGTTCTGTGTTTTTAGTCCAATTAGGGAAGGATTTTTGGTCCCTGTGTTTTTTTGTAGCTGTTTCTCTCAGGCCAGGAGAATGGGTTAGGAAAAGGGCAAAAAAAAAAAAAAGAAAGAATAACTACAGGGCAGTTCACTCTCTGGCTCAGGAAATTCCAATGTTAATGAAGCTGCCTGGGAAGGGGAGGGGAGTTTTCAGATAAATAGGAGAGAGTAGCACCCTGGAATATAGACAAAGTTACTTATCTTGCTTGGGATGACTGTTTTATCTGAGATTCCTAAGGGGTGTGTAGTCTGTGTGCATTGGCTGGGTCGAGATTGCCCCCTAGGGTCAGGCCTGCATCCCGTGCTTGCGCTGTCTCAGAAGCCGTGGTCAGTTCCTCTGCTCCCAATCCAAAGCCCAGTGCCAAGGTTCCCCAGCTGGGATGCTGCACTCCCAGCTCCAAAACCAGCCACTGCCTCCTGCTGACTACGCCTTCTGTCAGCCGCCTCACTGTGCTGCCTGCGTGCACTGGCTGGGCTTCCCCCGAGGTCAATTCTGGGGGCTAGGGCTGTGCCCCGTGTTTGCGCCATCTCAGGATGCCGTGCTCAGCTTCCCTTCACCCAGTCCAAAGCCCGGCGCCAAGGTTTCCTGACTGGGACGCTGGCTCCAGGCTCTGAAAACAGTCGCTGCTTCCCCGTGGTTGTTCGTTCTCAGTCTCTGTCACTCAGGTCAACTCTTTAGATCTGTGTTTGATGGTCAGGGTTCGTAGATTGTCATGTATGTGATTGATTCACTTGTTTTTCCGAGTCTTTGTTGCAAGAGGGATCCGAGGTAGCTTCTACCTAGTCAGCCATCTTGGCCCCCTCCTGTTTTTCTTTTGTCAGTCTGGCCAATTGTTTATCAATTTTGTTAATCTTTTCAAGGAACCAGCTTTGGGTCTTGCTAACTCTTTCAATCGTTTTTCTGTTTTCCATTTCATTTAAATCTGCTCTAATTTTTATTGTTTTCTTTCTTCTGGTGCCTGTGTTTCTTTTTTTTTTTTGCTCTCTTCCTCTTTGTCCAAGTTGTAGGGATAATTCTTTGATTTTGGCCTTTTCTTCTTTTTGTATGTGTGCATTTATTGATATAAATTGATGTCTGAGCAATGCTTTCAGTGTGTCCCAAAGGTTCTGATAGGAAGTCTTTTCATTCTCATTGGATTCTATGAATTTCTTTATTCCATCCTTTATTAGTTCTATAATCCAATCGTTTTCGAGCAAAGTGTTGTTCAGTTTCCTTGTGTTTGATTTCTTTTCCCTGCTTTTTCTGTTATTGACTTCTAGTTTTATAGCTTTACCGTCAGAGAAGATGCTTTGTAATGTTTCAATGTTTTGGATTTTGTTAAGGCTTGCTTTATGGCCTAATATGTGGTCTAATCTAGAGAATGTTCCATGTGGGTTGGAAAAGAAAGTGTACGTCACTGCTATTGGGTGGAGCGTTCTGTATATGGCTATGAGGTCAAGTTCGTTAACTGTGGCATTTAGCTCTTCAGTGTCTTTACTGAGCTTCTTTCTGGATGTTCTGTCTTTCACTGAAAGTGGTGTATTGAAGTCCCCTACTATTATTGTGGACCTATCTATCTCAGTTTTCATTGTTTTATGTATCTTGAAGTCTTATTATTGGGTGCATAAATATTTAATACGGTAATATCCTCCTGGTATATAGTCCCTTTAGTCATTATATAGTGTCCATCCTTATCCTTTGTGGTAGATTTAAGTTTGAAGTCTATTTTGTCAGAAATTAACATTGCCACTCCTGCTCTTTTTTGATTGTTATCTCCTTGATATATTTTTTTCCCATTCTTTTAGTTTTAGTTTGTTTGTGTCTTTAAGTCTAAGGTGTGTCTCTTGTAGGCAGCATGTACATGGATCCTTTTTTTATCCATTCTGCTACTCTTTATCCATTCTGTCTCTTTACTGGTGCATTTAATCCATTTACATTCAGCACAATTATAGATAGGTATGAGTTTAGTGCTGTCATTTTGATGCCTTTTCATGTGTGTGTGGTTGACAGTTTCATTTTTCCACTTTTTTTATTTCTGTGCTGAGTAGTTGTTCTTTGTAAATTGTGTGTTCCTCTTTTTCATTGTAGTTGATTTTGTTTTTGTTGAATCTTTATGTTTTTCTTGTTTTTTATTTTGATGTGTAGGGTTGTTACTGTTCTTTGTGGTTACCTTAATATTTACCGTTATTTTTCTAAGTTTAAACCTAACTTCAATCTCCCTACACCACCTTGATTTCCTCTCCATATGAAAGATCTATGCCTACTTTATTTAGTCCCTCTTTATTGATTTGATGTTGTCATCTTTTACATAATGACATCTCTGATGCCCTATTTTGAGCATTTTTTTAACTTGGTTTATTTTTGTGATTTCCCTATCTGGGTTGATATCTGGTTGCTCTGTCCTGTGTTCTAGTGTTGGGTTGCTATCTGACATTACTGACTTTCTTATCAGAGAATTCCCTTTAGTATTTCTTGTAGTTTTGGTTTGGTTTTTGCAAATCCCTAAGCTTCGGCTTATCTGGAAATGTCTTAATTTTGCCTTCATATTTGAGAGACAGTTTTGCTGGATATGTGATTCTTGGCTGGCAATTTTTCTCCTTCAATGCTTTATATAAGTCCTCCCTTTGCCTTCTCGCCTGCATGGTTTCTGCTGAGTAGTCCGAATTTATTGATTCTTCTTTGTAGGTGACTTTTCACTTATCCCTGGCCACTCTTAACATTTTCTCTTTATCTTCTGTTTTGGCAAGTTTGATTATAATATGTCTTGATGACTGTCTTTTGGGATCTACCTTGTATGGAATTTGATGAGCATTTTGGATAGATATCTTTCGATCTTTCACAATGTCAGGGAAGTTTTCTGCCAACAAATATTCAACAATCCTCTCTGTATTTACTGTTATCCCTCCCTGTTCTGGTATTCCAATCACTTGCAAGTTATTCTTCTTGATAGAGTCCTACATGATTCTTAGAATCTTTTCATTTGTTTTAATTCTTTTATATGTTTTTTTCGAATATATTGTTGCCAAGTGTTTTATCTTCATTCTCACTAATTCTGCCTTTTACTTCCTCAATTCTGCTCCTCTGACTTTCTACTGAGTTGTCTACTGTAATTTTATTGTTAATCTTCTGAATTTCTGATTGCTGTCTCTCTATGGATTCTTGCAGCTTCTTAAATTTTTCATTATGTTCTTGAATAAACTTTTTAATTTCTTCAACTGCTTTATCTGTGTGCCCCTTGGCTTGTTCTTTGTTTTGCCTGATATCATTCCTGATGTTTTGTAACCCTAGAGTTCAGCATATTAATCTTTTGTATTCTACATCTGGTAATTCCAGGAATACATCTTCATCGGAAGAGTCCTCGTACCTGTGTTTTGGGAGTTTGTTGAAGCAATCATGGTCTGCTTCTTTATGTAATTTGATATTGCCTGTTGTCTCTGAGCCATCTATAAGTTACTATATTAATTTATTTTATGTTTGCGCACTGTGTCCTAGTTTCTTGCTTTGTTTTGCTTTGATATACCCAAATAAGCTACTAGAGTGAGCTAACTTGATTTTTGGAGCCTTTGAAGCACTAATGTCCTGTTACCAGATGGCTGGGCTTGTTACCAGGTATATGAGCCTAGGAATCCATTCACTATTGTTGTATAGACTCAGTTCAGGTGTCCCTATAGTTGATCGCCTAATGTGTGGTGTAGGCTTTCACCTACTGTCTTAGAGGAGCAGTGGAGGTTTGTATATGCACAGGTTTCTGTTAGCAGCAGGGATCACACTCTGAGGAGGGCAGGGGACTGACAACCTTCCCCTGTCTGTGAGGAAGGAATGTCCCTGTTCTCTAGAAAGCTCTGGTGGATGGACTCTGCAGCCATATCATAGGCACCCAATGCTTTTAACTGTAATGACTGGTAGGCACCACTTACCCTTGGAGCCCTTTCATGGGTCCTAGGTGGCGTGGTTGGAGCCTCCAGTGCTCAGGCCCTGCTGTGGTTAGGTGAAGGCCTTGTCTAATAGGCAGAGTGGTGTCAAACATCCAAATCCTGCCTCTCCACCACACAGCTGAAACAGTTACAGTCAGACCTCAAACAGATTCACCCTTGCAATATAATAGCCAGATTCTATCTGGTGTAGTCAAGCCACCTGGATCCATGCAGGGATGAAAGACAAAGTCTGTGGATCACTTGTGCCTCGACTGGAGCCACTTCGGCTCTGAGTTTCCAGATTAGGGGAGCCAGCAGAGTGTCTTTCCCCCCATTTGTCAATTTGTTCCTTCTCCAAGGCCAGGAGAATGACTCAGGGAGCACATCAAGACTTATCTCAGGCTCAGGGAAATCACTTGTTAATGAAGCCAGCTAGGGCAGAGGGAGAAGGGATCAGATAGATAGGAGAGAGTTCTTTCAAAAGGAGGAGCTATTAAATTCGTGTGGTAAATTAGACAAAATCACTTATCTTGTGCCAAGAGCACTGTTTTATCTCAGATTCCAGAGGCGTGTGTAGCCTGTGTGTACTGGCTGGGTCCCTGCCTAGATCACCCCAGGGGGTTAGGGCTGCATCCCACACTTGCCTTCTTTTGCTGAAGCTGCCACTTACTAAATGCCGCAGCCCACTCTGCTGCAGACACACCACAGGGTCAGGGGTGTGGCACTTTGCTTGCCTTCTTTCACTGAAGCAGCCATGTCCCAGACAACCACCATCAGCCCCGCCTTGGTTGCACCAAAGAATCAGGGCTGATGTTCTCCTGTGGACTCGGCAACTCCTCGCTGCTTCTGCACCGTCTCTCCCTCCACCGTCACTCAGTCCAATTTCTTAACTTTGCCTTTGATGCTCAAGATTCCTGGCTTGTCATATATATAATCAATCCACTTGTTTTTTCAGGTCTTTGTTGTAAGAGGGATCACTGGAAGCATCTGAGTACTCCACCTTCTTGGCCCCATCTCCTGTGTCTTTCTATATTTTTGTCATTTTAAACATGAAGGATATAACAGTTGTATTTGCCAACCCCCCCCCCAAAAAAAACTGATATTTATTCTTTTAGGACATTTCCTTTAATATATTTCCTCCTGTATGTACCACTTCAGGTTAATGTCTGGTGTTGTTATTTGTCCTTCTGGAGGATTCCCTTTAGTATTTCTTGTAGGGGTGGCCTGGTAGTAACAAGTTCCCTTAGCTTTTATTTATCTGGGAATGTCTTGATTTTGCCCTATTTTTTTTTTCCTTATTGTGCTTTGTGCTTTATGTGAAAGTTTACAGCTGAAGATAGCTTCTCATGCAAAAATTTATGCACATATTATTATGTGACTCTAGTTGCTCTCCCTATAATGTGACAGCACACTCCTCCTTCCCCTCCCCCCCCCCGGATTTCCCGTGTCCATTCAACTAGCTCCTGTCCCTTTCTGCCTTCTCATCTCACCTCTGGACAGGAGCTGCCCATTAATTCTCATGCATTTTCTTGAGCTAAGAAGCATATTCTTTACAAGTATCATTTTATGTCTTATAGTCCAGTCTAATCTTTGAAGAGTTGGCTTCAGAAATGGTTTTATTTCTGAGTTAACAGAGAGTCTGGGGGTCATGTCTTCTGGGGTTCCTCCAGTCTCAGTCAGATCATTAAGTCTGGTCTTTTTACTAGAATTTGAGTTCTGCACCCCACTTTTCTCCTCTTTCATCAGGGACTCTCTGTTGTGTTCCCTGTCAGGGCAGTCATTGGAGGTAGCCAGGTACCATCTAGCTCTTCTGGTCTCAGGCTGATGGAGT
The DNA here is from genome assembly GCF_024166365.1 of Elephas maximus indicus. Taxonomy (NCBI): domain Eukaryota; kingdom Metazoa; phylum Chordata; class Mammalia; order Proboscidea; family Elephantidae; genus Elephas; species Elephas maximus. The sequence continues at coordinate 89,478,516 of NC_064846.1, forward strand.
CTCTAGATTATGTGGATTTTCCCCTCATTTTTGAATGACAGTTTTGCTGGGTCTAATATTCTTGGATGACAGTTCTTTTCTTTTAACACTTTAAATATGTCATCTTGCCTGCAAGGTTTATGAAAAGAAATTTGCACTTAATCTTACTGAAGACCCTTTCCTTGTATGTGATACTTCACTTTCTCATGCTGCTGTCAAATTTTTCTTTTCGACCTTGGTTTTTCAGAGTTTGACTAATATGCCTCAGGGAGTTTCTTTTTGGATTTATCCTACTTGAAGTTGGCTGAGCTTGGATGTAGAAGTTTCCGTCTTTCATCATATTTGGGGAGTTTTCTGCCAATATTTCTTCAAAACTTCTTTCCGTACCTTTTTCTCTTCTCCTTCTGGAACTCCCTTAATGTATTATTCCTCTTGGTGGTGCCCTACATATCCCATAGGTTTTGTTTACTTCTCTTCACTCTTTTTTTTCCTCTCCTCAGACTGAACAATCTCAATGATGCTGTCTTTGAATATGCTGATCCTGTCTTCTGTCAGTTCAATTCTACTGCTGAATCCTTCTAGAGAATTCTTCATTTCTGTTATTTTACTTTTAAGCTCCAGTATTCTATTTCTTAAATTTTTATCTCTTCAATGAAATTCTTGTTTTGTTTTTATATTGTTTTCCAAATTTCTTTTGGATCTTTTTCCTTATTTTCCTTTATATCTTTAAGCATACTTAATACTGTTGCTTTGAAGTCTTTGTCGTGTAATTCCATTGTCTGTCCCCTTATTTTGGTCTTTTGCAGGAGCCACCCTTTCTTGTCTTTTCATATCCTTCATAATTGTCTGTTGTCCTTGGGACATTAAGCTATTTTACTGCGATAAGTCAGGAGATTAGATTCTTTCCTTTCTCTATAGTTTACTTTTGTTCCTCTTTATTATTGTTATTATTATTGTTGTTTTAAATTATTGATGGTTGAAGTTCTCTGCTTCTACTCCAGCCTCCCTATTTAGGTGCACTTGCTGTTGTCCCTTCCCTGTTGATCTTCCTGCTCAGGGGTACCAGCCATCACAGTTTGCCTCTTGTTTCCCTAAGCAGGGGTACTGGCTGAGCAACTTGAGCACTGAACTCTAATGCCTGTAGTACTTGGGGCAGTTGCCTCCTCACTCAGTATAGTGGCGGTTGACCATATTACCCTGATACCAGACCCCCTCCCAAGAGATGCCAGCTATGCTTCTTCAGCACCTGCTTCAAATGCCTTTTCTGCATCAATTGATAAGATCATGTGGTTCTTTTCTTTTGTTTTATTTGTGTGATTAATTATGTTGATGGATTTCCTGATGTTGAACCATTCCTGCATACCTGGTAAGATCCCACTTAGTAATGACGAATTATTTTTTTTGGCACACTGTTAAATTCTATTGGCTATAATTTTGTTGAAAATTTTCACATTATGTTCATGAGGGATACTGGTCTGTAATTTTTTTTTTTTTTTTACCTGGCTTTGGTATCAGGGTTATGGTGGCTTCATAGAATGAGTTTGGAAGTGTCCCTTCCTTTCCTATGCTCTCAAATACCTTTAGTAGTACTGGTGTTAACTCTTCTCTGAGTGTTTGGTAGGCTTCTCCAGTGAATTCGTCCAGGCCAGTTGGGAGTTTTTTTTTTAACTACCTGTTCAATCTCTTCTTTTGTTACGGGTTTATTTAGTTTTTCTACCTAGGTTTGTGTTAGTTTACGTAAGTAGTGTGTTTCTAGAAATTTGTCCATCTCCTCTAGGTTTTCAAAGTTGTTGGAGTATAATTTTAATTTCAGTTGGGTCTGTTGTGATATCACCTATCTTGTTTCTTATTCAGGTTACTTGCTTCTTCTCCTGTTTTTCTTTTGTCAATTTGCCCAGTGGTTTGTAGATTTTGTTGATCTTTTCAAAGAACCAACTTTTGCTCTTATTGACTCTTTCAATTGTTTTTCTATTCTCTGTTTCATTTATTTCTGCTTTAATCTTTATTATTTCCTTTCTTCTGGTGCCTGAGGGCTTCTTTTGCTGCTTTCTGTTTGATTGAGTTGTAGGGCTAATGTCTTGATTTTGGCCTTTTCTTCTGCTTGAATGTGTGCATTTATTGCTGGAAATTGATCTCTATGCACTGTTTTTGCTGTGTCCCAAATTTCTGGAAAGATGTATGTTCATTCTTATTTGATTCTATGATTTCTTTATTCGGTCCTTGATTTTTTTCTACAACCTAGTAGTTTTTAAGCAAGGTCTTGTTCAGTTTCCATGAATTTGACCTTTTTTCCCCTGCCATTTCTGTTATTGCTTTCTATTTTTATGACATTATGGTCAGAAAAGATGCTTCATAATATTTCCATATTTTGGATTCTGTTAAGGCCTGCTTTGTGGCCTAAAATGTGGTCTATTCTGGAGAATATTCCATGGGCATTGGAAAAGAATGTGTAATTTGCTGCTGTTGGGTGGACTGTTCTGTATATGTCCATGAGGTCAAGTTAATTGATTGTGGCATTTAGATCTTCCATATCTTTACTGAGTTTCTTTCTAGATGTTCTGTCCTTCACCAAAAGTGGTGTGTTGAAGTCTCCTACTATTATAATGAAACGTCTATTTCTCTTTTCAATGCTGTTAGAGCTTGTTTTATGTATTTTGGAGCCCTGTTATTGTGTGCATATATATTTATTATGGTTATATCCTCCTGGTATATTGACCCCTTAATCATTATATAGTGTCTTTCCTTACCCTTTGTGTTGAATTTTGCTTTAAAGTCTATTTTGCCTGAGGTTGATATTTGGCACTTCTGCTCTTTTTTGGTTTTTGTTTGCTTGATATTTTTTTTCCACCCTTTGAGTTTTAGTTTGTTTGTGCCTTTGTGTCTAAGGTGTGTCTCTTGTAGGCAGCATATAGACAGATCATGTTTTTTGTTTTGTTTTTTCTTTTTTGTATATTCTGACACTCTCTGTCCCTTTATTGGTGCATTTAGGCCATTTACATCCAGTGTAATTATTGATAGGCATGAATTTACTGCTATTATTTTGATGGCACTGACAGTTTCGTTGTTCCACTTAATTTTCTGTGCTGAGTCCTTTTTCTTTATGTATTTTGTTTTCATCTTTTTCATTATTGTTGATTTTGTGTTTGCTGAGTCTTTATGTTTTTCTTCTTTTTTATTTTGATGGGTGGGTAGGTTTGTTAACTTCCTTTGTGGTTACCTTGAAATTTACCTTTATTTTCTAAGTTTAAACTGATATTTTATTTCTTGATGTTGCCTTAACTTCCTCTTCATATCGAAGTTCTATGACTGCACTGTTTATTCTCACTTTTTTTGTTTTGATGTTATCATTTACATATTGACGTCTCAGGTTCCTTGTTTTCAGTCTTTTAGCTTTGGTTTGTTTTTGTGAATTCCCTATCTGGGTTGATGACTGGTTGATCTGTCCTATGTTCTAGTCTTGGATTGTTGTCTGATATTGTTGGTTCTCTAGCCAGAGGAATCCCTTTAATATTTCTTATAATTTTGATTTGGTTCTTACAAATTCCCTTAACTTCTGTTTATCTGGAAATGACCTAATTTTGCCGTCATATTTGAGAGACAGTTTTGCTGGATATATAATTCTTGGCTGGCAATTTTTTTTTCTTTTAAGATTTTATGTATGTCACCCCATTGTCTTCTTCCCTGCATGGTTTCTCCTGAGTAGTTAGAGCTTAGTCTTATTGGTCCTCCTTTGTAGGTGACTTTTTGTTTATCCCTAGGCACTCGCAAGAGCCTGTCATTGCCCCAGATGTGGACTCTGGGCAATCGAGTCAAGAAGTCAGCTCTAGGAACTGGCTATTTTAAGGTACACATTTAAACTCTCCTTAGCCAAACCTTTCCACATTCAGGCTCAGCCTTTTACTGTTGCCAGCAATAAAGGTATAAGAAAGCCTCCCAGGGACTGTGTGTTTGCTCCAGCTGCAAAGGAAAAGGTGCTGTCAAGTTGGCTCCATCTCATAACAATCCCATGTACAACAGAATGAAACACTGGCCAGTCCTGCACCATCCTCATAATTATTGCTATGTTTGAGCCCATTGTTGCAGCCTCTATGTCAATCCATCTCATCAAGGGCTTTCCTCTAGTTTTCTCACCCTCTACTTTACAGAGTATGATGTCCATCTCCAGGGACTGTCACTCCTGCTAATACGTCCAAAGTATGTGAGATGAAGTCTCACCATACTTGCTTCTAAGGAGCACTTTGGCTGTACTTCTTCCAAAACAGACTTGTTTGTTCCTCTGGCAGTCCATGGTGTATTCAGTATTCTTCGCCAACACCATAATGCAAAGGAATCAATTCTTCTTCACTCTTCCTTATTCACCATCCAGCTTTTCGTATTTACTAAGTAAACAATCATGTCCTCTGCCAAAGGACAATTCTACTTCTTCTTCTACAATGTTGGTGTCTTTATTTCTGTCTCTTATCTTGCTGCACTTGCTAGGAATCCAGGACAATATAAGTGATATATAGTGAAACCTGTGAGAATGAGAACTCGACAGGACTGCCTTGTTTTTCAGAGTCTTGCAAGTTTTCTACCTTTGACAAGGTGCAGTCTTACTACTTTTCTATTATCTGTGTTAATGGAAAATATTTTCCTTATCTGACTGCTTTTCACCTTACACAGGTTCCGGCTTTTGCAGGTTTTATGGTATTTAATATAAATGATGAGAGTGAATGCCCTTAACTTGTTTCAGTTTTTAGGTAAAAAGCTTTCAGTTACTCACCATTAGCTCTGGTGGTGGATGTACATGTCTCACAGAGATGCCTTTTAGCAGGTTAAGAAGTCCCTCCTATTCCTAGTTTTCTAGAGATTTGTTATAAATGGGTATTGAATTTTTTCAAATGATTTTTTTCCATCTATTAAAATGATAATGTATTTTTTCTTTATCAGTACATTGGAACACATTTGTTTGATCTTTGATATTAAGTCTGTTTTGTATTCCTGAGGTAAACACTATTTTGCCATCCTTTTTATAAACTGCTGTTACAGAATTCTGCATCTATTACATGAAAGACACTTTTCTGTAGTTTGGTTTTAGTTAACCTTGTTTTTCTTTCTCTAGTATTTTGAATCAGGAATTAAATTCTTTTTTTTTTTAATTGAAACCACAGGAAAACTCATAGCCTTAACTATTTATCAGTGCTTTGATAAAAAAAATAAATTCTGATATGCAATATTTTTTATTATACTTTAGATGAAGTTTTACAGAGCAAATTAGTTTCTCATTAAACAATTAATACACATATTGTTTTGTGACATTTGTTGCCAAACCCAGCTCAACATTCTCCCCTTCTCAACCTTGGGTTCCCCCTTACCAGCTTTCCTGTCCTTTCCTGCCTTCTCATCCTTGCCCCTGAGCTGATGTGCACATTTAGCCTTGTTTTGTTTTATGGACCTGTCTAATCTTTGGCTGCAGGCTGAACTTCAGGAGTGACTTTAGCACTGAGTTAAAAAGGTGTCCCAGGACCATATTCTCGGGGTTTCTTCAGTCTCTGTCAGACCAATAAGTCTGGTCTTTTGTGTGTGTGTGTGTGAGTTAGAATTTTATTCTACATTTTTCACCAGCTCTGTCCAGGGCCCTCTATTGTGATCCCTATCAGAGCAGTTGGTGGTGGTGGCTGGGCACCATCTAGTTGTGCTGGACTCAGTCTGTTGGAGGCTGTGCTAGTTGTGGTCCATTAGTCCTCTGGACTAATCTTTCCCCTGTGTCTTTGGTTTTCTTCGTTCTCCCTTGCTAATGTTTTGACTTTCATTATTTCTTAGAAATTCTGCAACTTTGATTGTATTTCCCCTTTTCCCAATAGGTGTTTAATACAGTTTTAAAATTTGAGGGTGGATAGGTCGCTATGACTCGACAGCACTGGTGTTTTTTTTAGAGCTTCTTTTATGTTTACATTTGAGTATTAACATATTGTTTACTGCATCATGACGAGAGAATAGGATTTATATGAGTTTTACTTCATGGAATTTTTGGAGTTTTCTAATACATGATCAATTTGTGTGCACATTTCAGGTGCAGTTAAGAATAAAGTCAGTCTTTTATTAAGGTGTAAAGTTTATTACATTTCTCTACTGATTATGTGATTTAGAACTTCTATGTACTTAACTTTTATCTACTTGACTTGATTTGGCCTGAAATTGATGTGTTAAATATAGTTTTTTTAAGACACTCCATCTATTTTTTTTTTTTTTATGTATTTCCAACACTTTCTGCTGTAAAAAGGTGATGGTTGTATTATTTGCTGCATTGGCACTGTGTTATAGCTTCATTGTGATTCCTAACCTTTAGCATTTGAAAGTCTCATCACATTAAATGCTTTAAGGTCTGAATTCTATTCTGTTTAATAAGACTCTTATCCTTGTTTTTTTACAGTTTTTAATAAAAGAATAAAGCCTATTCATGTTTATTAATATGAAGAAAAAAGAGTCTATCTTTGTCTTTTGTTTTGGCAAGTTTGATTATGATATGTCTTGGTGACTTTCTTTTGGGGTTTACTCTGTATGGGGTTCATTGAGCTTCTTGGATACCTTCTCACCTTTCATGGTATCAGGAAAGTTTTCTGCCAACAAATCTTCAATTATTCTCACTATGTCTTCTGTTATTCCCCCTTCCTCCTAGGTTTTTCTTCTTGATAGTGTCCTACATAATTCATTTTTTATTCTTTTTTTTTTTTTTACGTTTCCTCACATAAATTGGTGTCAAGGGATTTACCTTCAATCTCACTAACTCTGACTTCCATTGTCTCAATTCTGCTCCTGTTATCTTCTATTGAATTGTTTAATTCTGAAATTTTATTGTTAATCTTTTGGATTTCTAGCCGTTGTCACTGTATGGTTTCTATCAGCCTGTTAATTTTGTCATTTTGTTCTTGTATTGTTTTCCTGAATTCCTCTATTGCTTTGTCTGTGTGTTCCTTGACTTGGTCTGAGATTTGCCTGATCTCCTTCCTGATCTCTTGGAGAGCTCAGTATGTTGGTCTTTTGAATTCTTTCTCAGGTAGTTCTGTTACCTTATCTTCCTCTGGAAGGTTTCCTGGTTCTTTATTTGGTTGCTTGCTGCAGCCATCTTGGCCTGCTTCTTTATGTGATTTGATATTTTCTGTTGTCTCTGAAGCATCAATAAGTTATTATATTTATTTATTGTATGTTTGTTTACTGTGTCCTAGCTTTTCTTTTGTTTTGATATTCCCAAGCAGGCTGAGTGTGTGAGCTACTTTGGTTGTTGGTGTCTGAAGCTCTCACATCCTATTTCTAGGTGGTCAGAGAACCTAACAGGTGCATGATCCCAGGAGTCTGTTCACTTTTCTTGTAAGGGTGCAGCACAGGTGTCCAGGTCTTCAGTCACTGAGTGTGTGGTACAGTCCTTGACATGCAGGGCTGCATAGGGGTGTTCAGATCAGGCACAGGTATCTGGCTGAAGTAGGAGGTTATGTGTGGAGCAAGGCAGGAGGCTGATGGATGTCCCCAGGTGTCTGGGTGGAGGGCATGTCTCTGTCCCCTAGAGCATGTGGTGGGGGGGTATTGCAGCCAGTCCTTGGGTACCTGGTACTATTGGCTGGAGGGACTGGGAGGCACCACCTAGTCTCAGGCCCCTGTCATGGATAGCTATATGGAATGGGTGGTACTGCCAGTCCTCAGGTGCCTGGTGTGGGTGAGTGAGGCCCCTGATTAGGGGGCAGGGCAGTACCAAATGTCACGAATCTGCAGCTCTCCTTTGGCTACTGCACTTGAAAATGGGCTTCAGGTGTACTCCCTTTTGTTTTATGCTAAAGAGGGCCTGCAGTGTTGAATTGGCCCACACAAGTCTGGACAGGGGTGAAGGGTGCTGCAAGTCTGTGGACCTCTTATGCCAGTGGCTGATCGAGGTGACCACATGACTGGTGTGGGAGCAGAGAGCACTAAGTTCCTGGCTTAAGGAGAATGGTTTTTTTTTTTAATACTGTGGGACTGGTTTTGGAGCAGAGCAGGGTTCAGAGAGTGTGAGGGGAAGGAGGCACTTCTCTTCTGTGAAACTCTGGGAGAGGGAGGGATTATTTTGCCCCAGCACAGTAGGTTAAATTCTTGCACTTAACCTGCACAGGTCCAGGACCACTTCCACCAAGCTCTGGGGGGGGGCGTGTGCATACTCACTGCCAGCCATCCACACCCAACATGGTTAGACTTGTGCCCTAACCCTGTTGTTTGCCTCAGCCCATGCACACCATGCTGACCCAACCAACAGGGTGCCAGTGACCTCAAGATCATCATTTCTCCACTACTTTTGAATTATCTCCCTTTCCCCCTGCTGCTCAGTCTGACTCTTCACCTTTGTCTTTTACTATCAGGGCTTCTGTTGTTGTTGTCGTTAGGTACCATCGAGTCAGTTCCGACTCACAGTGACCCTATGTAGCACAGAAGGAAACACTGCCTGGTCCTGTGCCATCCTTACAATTTATGCTTGAGCCCAGTGTTGCAGCAGCTGTGTCAATCCACCTCATTGAGGGTCTTCCTCTTTTCCATTGACCCTGTACTTTACCAAGCATAATGTCCTTCCCCAGGGACTGATCCCTCCTGACAACATGTCCAAAGTGTGTAAGACACAGTCTCACTATCCTTGCTTCTAAGGAGCACTCTGATTGTACTTCTTCCAAGATAGATTTGTTCATTCTTTTGGCAGTCCATGGTATATTCAATATTCTTTGCCAACACCACAATTCAAAGGCATCAGGTCTTCTTCAGTCTTCCTTATTCATTGTCCAGCTTTTGTATGCATATAGTGCAATTGAAAACACCACGGCTTTGATCAGGTGCACCTTGGTCTTCAAGGTGACATCTTTGCTTTTCAACACTTTAAAGAGGTCTTTTGCAGCAGATTTGCCCAATGCAATGTGTCTTTTCATTTCTTGACTGTTAATTCCATGGGTGTTGATTGTGGATCCAAATAAAATGAAATACTTGACAATCTCAAACTTTTCTCCATTTATTATGATGCTGCTTATTTTTTTTTATTGGTCCAATTGTGAGGATTTTTGTTTTCTTTATGTTCAGGTGCAATCTGTACTGAAGGCTGTGGTCTTTGATCTTTACCAGTAAGGGCTTCAAGTCTTCTTCACTTTCAGCAAGCAACGTTGTGTTATCTGCATAATGCAGGTTGTTAACGAGTCCTCCTCCAATTCTGATACCCCCATTTTTCTTCAAATACTGCAGCTTCTTGGATTATTTTGTTCAACATACAGACTGAATAGACATGGTGAAAGGATACAACCCTGACACACACCTTTCCTGACTTTAAACCACGAAGCATCCCCTTGTTCTGTCTGAACAACTGCCTCTGGATCTATGTACAGGTTCCTTATGAGCAAAATTAAGTGTTCCTGAATTCCCATTCTTTGCAATGTTATCCATAATTTGTTACAATCCACATAGTCGAATGCCTGATGAGAGCTCCTAGACTGTCCTGTGTAATCGATTCACTTTTTTTTAAATCTTTCTTGTAAGAAGGACGACAGGAAGTGTCTGACTATTCCACCATCTTGACCCCACCTCTCATTATAATACTGTACTTTGTCTTCTTGAGCTGCCCTCTGAAATCTTTTGTTCAGCTCTTTTACTTCATCATTTCTTCCATTTACTTTAGGTACTTTATATTCAAGAGAAAGTTTTAGAGTCTCTTCTGACATCCATTTTGGTTTTTTCTTTCTCTCCTGTCTTTTTAATGACCTCTTGCTTTCTTCGTATATTATGTCTTTGATGTCATCCCACAACTCACCTGGTTTTCAGTCATTAGTGTTCAATGTGTCAAATCTGCTCTTGAGATGGTCTCTAAATTCAGGTGGGATATACTCAAGGTTGTATTGTGGCTCTCATGCACTTGATCTAGTTTTCTTCAGCTTCAGCTTGAACTTGCATATGAGCAATTGATGGTTTTTTCCTCAGTCAGCCCCGGCCTTGTTCTAACTGATGACATCCCTTTCCACAGGGGTAGTAGGTTTCATTCCTGTGTATTCCATCTGGCAAGGTCCAAGTGTGTAGTCACAATTTATGTTGTTGGAAAAAAAAATTGTGGAGGTGGAGCCAAGGTGGCAAAATACACAGATGCTTCCCGCAGGCCCTCTTTACAACAAAGACCCCAAAAAACAAGTGAAACGAGTATATTTGTGACAAGCTGGGAGCCCTGAGCATCAAAGGCAAGCTCAGACAATGAACTGAGGGGCAGGGGGAGGAAGAGACCATTCAGAAGCGGAGCGAAGTTACTAGACCTGAATCGCAGGAAGCCCTCAGGCGCCATTCCCAGACAGCAGCAGTGGGCTGGTACTAGTGTTCAGCTGCAATTTCCTCAGGGAGAAGTAGCCAGACACACAGTCTACTCACACCTTGGGAACATGAGAAGAATGGTGCTTGTGGCAAAAGCTAAGTCCTTCCATGTATTTTACCACCCTCCCCCCCCCCCCCGCCCCACAGCCAAGCCAGCTTCAGTGGCTGAATTCCCTGGGCCTGAGATAGGCACTGTTGAGCACCTAGAGCCATCCTCCCGACCTTGGAGAAGGAAAAAAATGGCATCTGGAGGAAAAGATAATTTGTCAGCTCCACTAACCAAAAGAGCTCAGGACAAAAGTGGCTCCTGTCCAGGCATAAATGGTCTGTGGACTTTGAGCACCTTTCCCTTCTGCATGGACCTCTGTGGGCCTATGTCAGGAGAATAGGCCCTTGTTGGCAGACTCCAAATGTTTCAGCTGTGTGATGGAGACGTGGGTGTTTGATGTTTGACATTGCTTTCCCTATTAAACAAGGTCCTCACCTACGCACATCAGGGACCTAAGGACTAGTAGCTACACCCAGGTCACCCAGCCACCCATGACAGGAGTCCAAGGATAACTGGTACCTCCCAGTCCTTACAACAAAAAAAATTTGGGTGCCCATGGTCCATCTGCAGAACCCACCCACCTGTATACTCTAGGGAACAGGGACTTGCTTTCCACTGAGACACTCAGGGATTGGTTCTCAGTCCCCTGCCTTGTTCAGAGCTTGACTCCCTGCTGCAATCAGATACCGGTACCTACACCAATCACCCTTGCCCCTCTAAGACTGTAGGACAGAGCCTGTAGCACACACTTGATGATCAGCCACCTGGAAACCTGAGCTGAATTCACACAAGAAAAGTGAATGGACTCCTAGACTGATATACTTGATAAGAGCTCTAGCCATCTGGGGACAGGATGTCAGAGCTCCAAAGGAAAAAATAACCAAGCTAGCTCACTCAAGCAATCCATTTGGGTATATCAAAACAAAACAAAGCAAGAAGCTACAACACAGCAAGCAAGCATAAACTAACACAATAATTTATAGATGGCTGGGAGAAAACAGTCAATATCAAGTCACATAAAGAAACAGACCATGATCATGTCAACAAGCTCTCAAAACAAAGAATTCAGGGGTCTTCTAGATGAAAGTGCTTTCCTGGAATTACCAGAGACAGAATACAAAAGATTAATATACAGAACCCTTGAAGACATCAGGAAGGAAATGAGGCAATACACAGAACAAGACAAGAAACACACAGATAAAGCAATTGAAGAAATTAGAAAGATTATTCAGGAACATAATGAAAAACTTAATAAGCTGGAAAAATCCATAGACAGACAGCAATCAGAAATACAAAAGATTAACAATAAAATTACAGAAGTAGACAACTTAATAGAAAGTCAGAGGACCAGAACTGAGCAAGTAGAGGCCAGAATTTCTGAATTCAAAGATAAATTGCTTAGCACTAACATATTTGAAGAAAAATCAAATAAAATAATTTTTAAAAAATGAAGAAACCTTAAGAAACATGTGGGACACTATCAAGAGAAATAACCTACGAGTGATTGGAGTACCAGAACAGGGAGGGATAACAGAAAATACACAGAGAATTGTTGAAGATTTGTTGGCAGAAAACTTCCCTGATATTGTGAAAGATGAGAAGATATCTATCCAAGATGCTCATCAAACTCCACATAAGGTAGATGTTAAAAGAAAGTCACCAAGACACATTATAAGCAAACTTGCCAAAACCAAAGATAAAGAGAGAATTTTAAGAAAAGTCACCTACAAAGGAGAGTCAATAAGAATAAGCTTGGACTACTCGGCAGAAACCATGCAGAAAAGAAGGCAATGGGATGACTTATTTAAAAAATTGATGGAAAAAAATTGCCAACCAAAAATCATATATCCAGCAAAACTGTCTCTTAAATATGAAGGTGAAATTAGGACATTGCCAGATAAACACAAGTTGAGGGAATTTGTAAAAACCAAACCAAAACTATAAGAAATACTAAAGGGAGTTCCTTGGTTAGAAAGTCAATAATATCAGGTATCAACCCAAGAATAGAATACTGGGCTGAGCAATCAGAAATCAACCCAGTCAGGAAATAAAAAAAAAGCAAGATTATTAAAAAAAACTCAAAACAGGGTAACAATGATCATATTATATAAAAGAAGACAACATTAAAACACTAAAGAGAGACTAAGAAATGTAATCATAGATCTTTCATATGGAGAGGAAGATACGGCAATACAAAGAAATAAAAGGTAGGTTTAAATTTAGAAAAATAGGGGTAAATAATAAGGTAACCACAAAGGAGACAAAATATCCTACTCATCAAAATAAAATAAAAGATAAAAAATGAAGACTCAACAGAAACAAAATCAACAACAATTTATATGAGTTAAGGGCAATATATAAAGATAATCTACTCAGCACATAAAATGAAGTGGGAAAAAGAAACTCTTAACAACACAAAAAAAAGACCTCAAAAGACAGCCCTAATTTCATACTTATCTATAATTACTCTGAATGTAAAAGGACTAAATGCACCAATAAACAGAAAGCGACAGAATGGATTAAAAAACATGATCCATCTATATGCTGCCTACAAGAGACACATCTAAGACTTGGAAATACAAACAAACTAAAACTCAAAGGATGGAAAAAATATATCAAGCAAACAACAATCAAAAAGAGCAGAAGTAGCAATATTAATTACTGACAAAATAGACTTTAAAGTTAAATTCATCATAAAGGATAAGGAAGGACACTATATAATGATTTAAGAGACAATATACCAAGAAGATATAACCATATTAAATATTTATGTACCCAATGACAGGGCTGCAAGATACATAAAAGAAACTCTGTCATCATTGAAAAGTGAGATAGACAGCACCACAATAATAGTGGGAGACTTCAACACACCACTTTTGGTGAAGCACAGGACATCCAGAAAGCTCAATAAAGACACAGAAGATCTACATGCCACAATCAACCAACTTGACCTCATACACATATACAGAACAGTCCACCAAACTGCAACCAAGTGTACTTTCTTTTCTAGTGCACATGGAACATCCTCTAGAATAGACCACATATTTGGTCATAAAGCAAGCCTTAGCAGAATAGAAAACACTGAAATATTACAAAGCATCTTCTCTGACCATAAGGCCAGAAAACTGGAAATCAATAACAGAAAAAGCAGGGAAAAGAAATCAAACATTTGGAAACTGAACAATACCCTGCTCAAAAATGATTGGATTATACAAGACATTAAAGATGGAATTAAAAAATTCATAGAATCCAATGAGAATGAAAACACTTTCTATCAGAACCTTTGGGACACAGCAAAAGTGGTGCTCGGAGGCCAATTTATATCAATAAATGTACACATCAAAAAGAAGAAAGGGCTAAAATCAAGGAATTACCCCCTACAACTTGAACAAATAGCAAGAGAGCAACAAAAGAAACCCTCAGGCACCAGAAGAGAACAAATAGTAAAAATTAGAGCAGAACTAAATGAAATAGAAAAAAAATTGAAAGAATTAACAAGAGGAAAAGCTTGTTTTTTGAAAAAATCAACAAACTTGATAAACCACTGGCCAAACTGACAAGAGGAAAACAGGAGAGGAAGCCAATAACCCAAATAAGAAATGAGGTGGGTGATATTACAACAAACCCAGCTGAAATTCAAAGAATCATATCAGATTACTATGAAAAATTGTACTCTAAGAAATTTGAAAACGTAGAAAAAATGGATGAAATCCTGGAAACACACTACCTACATAAACAAACACAATCAGAGTTAGAACAATTAAATAGACGCATAACAAAAGAAGAGATTGAAAAGATAATCAAAAAACTCCCAGCAAAAACATCCCTGGCCCAGACGGCTTCACAGCAGTTCTACCAAACTTTCAGAGAAGGATTAACACCACTATTACTAAAGGTATTTCAGAGCATAGAAAAGGACAGAATACTCCCACACTCGTTCTATGAACCCAGCATATCCCTGATACCAAAACCAGGTAAATATACCACAAAAAAGGAAAATTATACACCTATACCCCTCATGAATGTAGATGCAAAAATCCTCAACAAAATTCTAGCCAATAGAATTCAACAACAAACCAAACAAATAATTCAACATGACCAAGTGGGATTCATACCAGGTATGTAGGGATGGTTCAACATTAGAAAAACAATGAATGCAATCCATCACATAAATAAAACAAGCGACAAGATCACATGATTTTATCAATTGATGCAGAAAAAGCATTTGACAAAGTTCAACACCCATTCATGATAAAAAAAAACTCTCAGCAAAATAGGAATAGAAGGAAAATTCCTCAACATGATAAAGGGCATTTATCCAAAGCCAACAGCCAACATCATCCTAAATGGAGAGAGCCTGAAAGCATTTCCCTTGAGAACGGAAACCATACAAGGACACCCTTTATCACCACTCTTATGCAACATTGTGCTGGAGGTCCTAGCCAGAGCAATTAGGCTAGAAAAAGAAATGAAGGGCATCCAGATTGGCAAGGAAGAAGTAAAATTATCTCTATTTGCAGACGACATGATCTTATACACAGAAAACCCTAAGGAATCCTCCAGAAAACTAATGAAACTAATAGAAGAGTTCAGCAGAGTATCAGGATACAAGATAAACATACAAAAATCAGTTGGATTCCTCTACACCAACAAAAAGAACATCCAAGAGGAAATCACCAAATCAACACCATTAAAGTAGCCCCCAAGAAGATAAAATACTTAGGAATAAATCTTACCAGAGATGTAAAAGACTTATACAAAGAAAACTACAATACACTTCTGCAAGACACCAAAAGAGACTTACATAAGTGGAAGAACATACCTTGCTCATGGATAGGAATACTTAACATTATAAAAATGTCTATTCTACCAAAAGTGATATATACATTTAATGCAATTCCGATCCAAAGCCCAATGACATTCTTTAATGAGATGGAGAAAGAAATCACCAACTTCATATGGAAGGGAAAGAAGCCCCAGATAAGTAAAGCATTAATGAAAAAGAAGATCAAAGTGGGAGGCCTTACTTTACCTGATTTTAGAACCTATTATACCGCCACAGTAGTCAAAACAGCCTGGTACTGGTACAACAAAGGATACATAGACCAGTGGAACAGAATTGAGAATCCAGACATAAATCCATCCACATATGAGCAGCTGATATTTGACAAAGGCCCCAAAACGGTTAAATGGGGAAAAGATAATCTTTTTAACAAATGGTGCTGGCATAACTGGATACCCATCAGCAAAAAAGTGAAAAAAGACCCATACCTCACTCCGTGCACAACAACGAGCTCAAAATGAATCAAAGACCTAAATATAAAATCTAAAACGGTAAAGATCATGGAAGAAAAATTAGGGACAACGTTAGGAGCCCTAATACATGGCATAAACAGTATACAAAACATTACTAAGAATGCAGAAGAAAAACTAGATAACTGGGACATCCTAAAAATCAAACACCTATGCTCATCTAAACACTTCACCAAAAGAGTAAAAAGACTACCTACAGACTGGGAAAAAGTTTTTAGCTATGACATTTCTGATTAGCGCCTGATCTCTAAAATCTACATGATACTGCAAAAACTCAACTACAAAAAGACAAATAACCCAATTAAAAAATGGGAAAAAGATATGAACAGACACTTCACTAAAGAAGACATCCAGGTAGCTAACAGATACATGAGGAAATGCTCACGATCATTAGCCATTAGAGAAATGCAGATCAAAACTACAATGAGATTTCATCTCACTCCAACAAGGCTGGCATTAATCCAAAAAACACAAAATAATAAATGTTGGAGAGGCTGTGGAGAGATTGGAACACTTCTACACTGCTGGTGGGAATGTCAAATGGTACAACCACTTTGGAAATAATTTTGGCACTTCCTTAAAATGCTAGAACTAGAACTACCATACAATCCAGCAATCCCACTCCTCAGAATATATCCTAGAGAAATATGAGCCTTTACGCTAACAGATATATGCACACCCATGTTTATTGCAGCACTGTTTACAATAGCAAAAAGATAGAAGTAACCAAGGTGCCCATCAACGGATGAATGGATAAATAAATTATGGTATATTCACACAATGGAATACTACCCATCGATAAAGAACAGTGAGGAATCTGTGAAACATTTCATAACATGGAGGAACCTGGAAGGCATTAGGGTGAGTGAAATTAGTTGCAAAAGGACAAATATTGTATAAGACCATTATTATAAGAACTTGAGAACTAGCTTAAACTGAGAAGAAAACATTCTTTTTTGGTTACAAGAGGGAGGAGGGAGGGAGGGCTGGAGAGAGGTACTCACTAATTAGATAGTAGATAAGAACCGCTTTAGGTGAAGGGAAAGACAACACACAATTCAGCGGAAGTCAGCACATATGGACTAAACCAAAAGCTAAGAAGTTTCCTGAATGAACTGAATGCTTCAAAGGCCAGCGTAGCAGGGGCAGGGGTCTGGGGGCCATGGCTTCAGGGGACATCTAAGTCAATTGGCATAATAAAATCTATTAAGAAAACATTCTGCATCCCACTTTGAAGAGTGGCATCTGGGGTCTTAAATGCATCTAAGACGCATCAGTGAGTCTCAATGCACCTGGATCAAAGGAGAATGAAGACGACCAAGGACACAAGGTTATTATGAGCCCAGGAGAAAGGGCCACATGAACCAGTGACTACATCATCCTGAGACCAGAAGAACTAGATGGTGCCCGGCTACAACCGATGACTGCCCTGACGGGGAACACAACAGAGAACCTTTGAGGGAGCAGGAGAGCAGCGGGATGCAGATCCCAAATTCTCATAAAAAGACCAGATTTCATGGTCTGACTGAGACTAGAAGGACTCCGGTGGTCATGGCCCCCAGACCTTCTGTTGGCCCAGGACAGAACCATCCCGGAAGGCAACTCTTCAGACATGGATTGGACTGAACAATGGGTTGGAGAGGGATGCTGGTGAGGAGTGAGCTTCTTGGATCAGGTGGACACTTGAGACTATGTTGGCATCTCCTGCCTGGAGGTGAAATGAGTAGGTAGAGGGGCTTACAAGCTGGCAAAATGGACATGGAAAGAGAGTGGAGGGAGGGAGCGGGCTGCCTCATTAGGAGGAGAGCAATTGGGAGTATGTAGCAAGGTATATATAAGTTTTTGTGTGAGAGACTGACTTGATTTGTAAACTTTCACTTAAAGTACAATAAAAATTATACATATATTAAAAAAAAAAGAGTTCAGCTGCTAACCAAAAAAATTGGCAGTTTGAGTCCACCAGCCGCTCCTTAGAAACCCTATGGGGGCAGTTCCACTCTGTCCTACAGGGTTGCTATGGATTGGACTCAACTCAATGGTAACAGGTTTGGTTTTTGGTTTGGTGTATCTTCAACATCTTCTCTATGACCATTAATTTTTTCCCTACTGTTTTTACTTTGTCAATAATTATAACATTATGTTATCCAGTCATAATTCCTCCAATGTTTATTCTTGATTTTATATTTAAATTGACTTAATGGAAATTACCAATCTATTAAGAAGCCCTGGTGGAGCAACGATTAGGCACTCAGGTGCTAACTGAAAGGTATAAAATGCAAAATAAACGTTTTTATTAACAACAACAAAAAAAAGAAAGTGAGGCCTATCTTCTAAGAATAGAAATGTATATGATTTTTTTCCATAATTTTAAATAAATTACTGAAATTTAGAGAGTGTCAACTGTGAGAACATTTTCAAATAACAGTGATATAAAATAAATATTTTTAATGGTATGTTTGGTGTAAGAGTTTCAAAGCTTATGTGTACTCTACAGACATAAGAACTCTAATATAATCAATGGGAAAAAATAAGTATAAATCTAGAAAATAATGAATGGTAATAAGTAAATAAACTTGGGAGGTAGAGCAGTAACCCAAGTAAAGTATTTTGAGTGGTTTTTTTTTTTTGGTAATTATAAAACAAACACATGTAAATTAAATGTAAAAAAAAGAGAAACAAAAATTCAAAAGATTTAAAAAATACACAAATTATACGATTAAAAATTGAAGTATATATTATATTTATTTTTTATGCTGGTAGTTTTAATCTCATAAATGCTTATTATTTTTAAAATTAATTGTAATATTTCAGAATGCAAACTGGCTTCAAGAAAATTATTATTATACACCAAATACATATGTGAAGCTGAAGAAATAAAACTTTACAAAAACAGTTTAAAAATATTTGCAATGAAGTTATTGGTCTTGCAAAATTCTATCATGCGATCTCCGGTGATGTTTCTATCACTGAGGCCATATTCTCCAACTACCTATCCTTATTTGTTTCCAACTTTCACATTCCAATCAGCGGTAAATATTAATGCATCTTGATTGCATGTTTGATCAACTTCAGACTGCAGAAGTTGGTAAAAATCTTCAATTTCTTCATCTTTGACAATAGTGGTTGGTGCGTAAATTCGAATAGTAGTCATATTAACTGGTTTTCCTTGTGGGCTTGTGGATATTACTGTATCAATAACAGCATTGTGCTTCAAGATAGACGTTGAAATTTTTTTTTGACAGTGAATGCAACGCCATTCCTCTTCAAGTTGTCATTCCCAGCATAGTAGACCATGGGATTATTCAATTCAAACTGTCTAATACCAGTCCATTTCAGCTCACTAATGCCTAGGATATTAATCTTTATGTGGCCCATTTCATTTTTTGACTATTTCTAATTTGCCTAGATTCATACTTTGTACATTCCATGTTCTAATTATTAATGGTTGTTTGCAGCTGCTTCTTCTCGTTTTGAGTCATGCCACATGACTCAATGAAAGAAAAATGAAGGTCCCAAAAGCTTAATTCCATCCACATCATTAAAGTCGACTCTACCTTGAGGAGGCAACTCTTCCCCAGTCATATTTTTGAGGGCCTTCCAACTGGAGGGGCTCATCTTCCAGCACTACACCAGACAATATTCTGCTGCTATTCATAAGGATTTCCCTGGCCATTTTTTTCAAGAAGTAGACCTCTAGGCCCTTCTTCCTGTTCTGTCTTAGCCTGGAAGCTCAACTAGAACTAGTCTACCATGGGTGACCCTGCTGGTATTTCAAATACCAATGGCATACCTTCCAGCATCACAGCAACATGCAAGCCACCACAGTACGACAAGTTGACAGGTGTGTAGGGATGCTTGATAACAGATTAACTAAATTTAGGAAATACATGTGGGTCTAAAGATATTAACTGTACATATATTAGCCCTTTTCTACAAATTAGCAAAGTACTTAAGGGAAGTTGTAGGGGCATTTAAAGGGTAAATCTGAATTAATTTTGACATCATTTATTAATATATATATTTTTCAGAAAATTTGCCTTGGCCGTGTTTTTAAATCATATCCTTAAGGCAAGTAATTTAATAATCAAATTTTATGTAAGTTGTGCAAGGACAGCTGCAATGCTGATCCTTGGGAAGTTAGTTGAGCCAACCAGAACTTAATTCAAAGGCATGACCCTTACCAAAAACTAATCTCAGGTTGGGGATGAAAAAACACTACACAGACAATAGATAAGTGGTAACTTTGGTGAAGGGTAAAACAATACACAACACTGGGGAAGCCAGCACAATCTGTACAAGGCAAGATTATGGAAGCTCCATACACATCCAAACTCCCTGAGGGACCGAATTGTGCTGAGGGCTGTGGAGACCATGGTCTCAGGGAACATCTAGCTCGACTGCCATAACATAGTTTATAAATAAAATCTTCTACATTCTACTTTAATGAGCGGCGTCTGGGGTCTTAAAACCTTGTGAGTGGCTGTCTAAGACACTCGCCTGGCCTCACCTCTTTGGGAGCAAGGGAGAATGAAGAAAACTAAAGGTACAAATGAAAGATTAGTCCAAAGGACTAATGGACCACAACTACCACAGCCTCTACCAGACTGTGTCCGATACAACTAGATGGTGCCCAGCTATCATCACTGCCTGCTCTGACAGGGATCACAATAGAGGGCCCCAGACAAGCTGGACAAAAATGTAGAACAAAATTCTAACTCATAAAAAAAGACCAGATTTACTGGCCTGTCAGAGACTGGAGAAAACCTGACAGTATGGCCCCCAGACAACCTTTCAGCTAAGTAATGAAGTCACTCCTGAGGTTCACCTTTCATCCAAAGATTAGACAGGCCCATAAAACAAAACAAGACTAAAGGGGCACACCATCCCAGGGGCAAGAACTAGAAGGCAGGAGGGGACAGGAAAGCTGGTAATAGGGAACCCAAGGTCAAGATGGGAGAGTGTTGACATGTCGTGGGGTTGTTAATCAATGTCATAAAACAATGTGTACTAACTGTTTAATGAGAAACTTGTTTGTTCTGTCAACCTTCATCTAAGGTACAATGAAAAAAAAAGAATGTAATCAATATCACTGAATTTTACATGTAGAAATTGTTGAATTGGTATATGTTCTGCTGTGTACATTCTCAACAACAAAAATAAAATAAATTATTAAATTAAAAAAATAATCTTATTTATAATTCCCTTGTTTGAAACTAATAATACTCCCCATAATAAACTTGGTAAGGAAATAAACTGTCTCACAATTTCTAACATTCAGTCCCCCACTCTATGACAAAACTAACCATGGCACTTGGTATTTCATAATTTCTGATAAGCCATTAGTTATCTCATTTCAGCTTCCACCCAATAACAGCAGCCCTAGCAAAAATAATCTAAAGGACATATTACAGTAGACAAAAATATGACAGCAACAAGTTCATGTTCTTTTGAAAATTTTGTATATGTAAAATACGTATAGTTAATACAGGGGTGGATCATCCAATAAGCAAGGTAAGCACAGGCTTACTTGTGCTTCCTTACTAATCTGTAGTGAACAATTTCACATTTTTCACAACATCAAAGACTCTGCTTCCAGCTGTGGCTGGCATCTGTCTCCCTCTCAACCTCATAGCACCTTCCTACAATCAAAGCCTCTTTTCAAATTTACAATCCCTTGCTCATTAGATAATCCTCCGCTGAGTTAATATCAAATTGTGTCTCTAGTACAGACTTCCCAGATTAGTTGTAGAGCAAATGCCATGCAGGAGTGCCAGCTGTGAAGAAGGTCCCAATAACTATCTTAAAGGAAAAAAAAAACAATTAAGTGGGGTGGGCAATGGGGAGAACAGAAAGGAGTACTGGCTGTTTGTGTTTTCTACCCAAGAAGAAATAATATTAAAATAAGTATAGTTTTATTCACATCTTTATCTTTTCTATCCTGGTAAGAGTTTATTCACTTTAAGTAGGAACCCAAACCTCAACAGTGTTATAAAGAAGGCTGTTGCATTATTATAATTATAAATCAACAAAGTCAGAAGGGAAATAAGAAATCTGGTCTACCTATATGATTTTACACAGGAAAAAAAAGAAGTTGAGACCCTTAGGGGAGGGGAACTTTCCCAGGGTCACATTGCTAATACATTCCCAACCTGGGACAAAAATACATCATGTTCCACATAACTTCAGTTCCAGCAATGTCTAACTGATATACTCTGTGGTCCCATAGTGATATACAGGGCACGGAGAAGGCTCCTGGAGCCCCTGCTTCACTCAGAAGTGAGGAGGGAGGGGAGCACAAGGAGGGGACAGCTGGTCAAGCCAGCACCCACACCCAAGGGAGCTGTGAGCAGAGGGGAAAAAGGCCTTGAAGGAGGTAAACGTGTATGTAATATGCTGTTCACACAACATCCCAATCACATAACATCCTATTTCCCAGATCTCATTATGGATGCTAAGCACATGACTGTGAGCCTTTCTCCTTCCCTCGCTCCTGCATGGGAAGGGGCCACAGGCTCCTTTGCACCCCTCCCTGGTACTGTATAACCTATGGAATCGCAGAGGTACATGCCATCTGACATTTCCTGAATGGACGTTATGTGGCACGTGACTGTGTAAGTCTCCTAACTCCCATTTCTAAGCTCTTTCTACTAGACCACACTGTTTCTGGAGTAGCAACTTTCGACATTTACACTGTAGGATCTCTCTGTGCCTGCCTCTTCTGAGAATGGTGGGAAAGTACACAAAACACATTAGACACCTCTGAGTTTCTCTAAGTATCTTTGCTCAAGAAGTACTGATTAAATATCACTCTCTGGTGTTATCAAGCAATAATAAATGTAGGTTTTATCTGAGGCTATGCAACCTTCAGAGGGAAGTCTGAGCAGCGACTACAGCATTAGTGAGGAACGTGGTGTAAAACCTTAGCAGTTCTGCTGTAATTCACACGAACAAACTCCTCTGGAAGGAAACTGATATGCTAGTCTCAATGGCAAGTAAGGGATGTTGCCCTTTTTCCTGAAATAGAGTGTGTTTTGCTTTCTCCTTGCCCTAAAGAACATGCCAATGCCCATCCTAATCCAGAGAGGATATACATTATTGGCATTAATAATAAATTAATTACCAAATCCCCTTTTCACTTTTTGCTATCCCAACGCTTCTTATTCATTTTTAATGACAGTTACTATTTCTTGAAAACCAAGAAAGTGAAAGAAAAGAATTTATTCTAGGAATTGTGGTACCCTCAAAACAAGTTTTTGGGAGGTTTCCATCAATTTGTTTTGGTGCATTTTGCGGAATAAAGGTTATTTTACACTTTTTTAAGGAAAGTCTTAAAAAATACATAGCTATCCGTTTCGCTTAACATGACTCACAGAAAACACTAAAAAAGTTTCAGGATACTAGAGAAAGATGGTGGTGTGAGCAGCTCCACACTCCCATACCCTCACAAAAACATTGAAACATAAAAACAAAATAAAAGCAGAAACTGTCAGGACCAACTTTTTCAGAATTCTGAAAGCTGGTCGAAGGGTTACAACAACTAAGCAAATCCTGACTCAAGAAAAAGGTGGCATCTGAATGATAGGAAAGCTTTGGTTTTATACTCCCCTGCAACCCACCCTATCCCTGGCTTGGCATGACCATCTTAAAGCTGCAGTAGCCTGCACCCCCAGAAAGAGAACCTAGTCTCTGGCTCCAAATATAGCAGAAAGGACTTTATTCACAAATTATTGAGTATGTCTGATCTTACCTATCTAGGGATTGCCTAAAGGTCTGAAGAAAGGCACCCATTTTGATCTGGCTGGTCTAGGAGCTTATGCAGGGTAGAGGGGCAGCAAACAATGTCTGAAGGCTGTAAACACCTATAGCTACCTGGAGCTAAAGAGTGTGATTAAGGCATGCAATAGATGCCTCAAGACTGGAAGAACAAGCCAGTCTTAATTTTGAAATTAAGACTTTCAAAAATACCTCGCATGTGGTGGGGGGAGAGGGTGGAATTGAGAAAGCCACATTCACGCCCAGAGACAGATGCATGCTCAGTAATTACCTGAGCAGACCTTACACTTTCACCTTGGATAATTCCTAAATTCACTGCAAGCCTGGAAAAGTGTTGAAGCAGTGCCCCAGCATACAGCCAATTTATAAAGATTGGAAAAGGTTAAGATTGTGTGATGGTTTATTATATATGTCAACTTGGCTAGGCTATGGCTCCCAGTTGTTTGGCGAAACACTAATGCAGACTCTGCTACAAAGTAATAACATGTGGTTAAATCAGTTGGCCTTAAGCAAAGCAAATTACCCTCCATAGCGTGAGTGAATCTCATCCAGTCAGTTGATGCCTTTAAGAGCAGAAAGCGGGTTTTCCTTAGGTTGTATTCTGCCTCCCGACTATAAACAGACATCTTGCCAGAACTCCTCACCCCTTCACTCTTCCTTTCACCTCACCTACTGATTTTGGGACACAAGACTGCAGTAATCTTGAGCCTGTCACCTGACCTATGGATTTTGGGACACCAAACTGCAGGAATCTCCATCTGGTCACATGATCTATAGACTTTGGACTTGCCGAAAACCAAAAACCAAACCCATTGCCATTGAGTCAGGTCTGACTCATAGCGACCCTATAGGACAGAGTAGAACTTCCCCATAGGGTTTCCAAGGCTATAAATCCTTGCAGAAGCATAGGGAAGCATACAGAAACATACTGCCACATATTTCTCCCATAGAGTGGCTGGTGGGTTTGAATGGCCGACCTTTTGGTTCACAGCTAACGCTTTAACCACTGCGCTGTAAGGGCTCCTTTGGACTTGCTAAACCAAATCAAAAACCAAACCTAGTGCCGTCGAGTCAATTCCAACTCATAGGGACCCTACGGAACAGAGTATACCTGCCCCATAGAGTTTCCAAGGAGTGCCTGGCGGATTCGAACTGCTGACACTTTGATTAGCAGCCATAGAGCTTAACCACTACACCACCAGGGTTTCCATGGACTTGCTAGCCCCCCTCAATTGTGTAAGCCAATTCCTTAAAATAACTATCTCTCTGTCTCTGTCTCTGTCTCTGTCTCTCTCTCTCTCTCTATATATATATATATATATAGTTGCTGTTAGTTGCCATTGAATGATTCCAACTCATGGCGACCTCATGTGTGCAGAGTTGCTGTTGTTGTTCAATGCCGTCGAGTCGGTTCCAACTCATAACGACCCTACACACAACGGAACAAAACACTGCCCTGTCCTGCGCCATCCTTACAATCGTTGTTATGCTTGAGCTCACTGTTGCAGCCACTGTGTCAATCCACCTCATTGAGGGTCTTCCCCTTTTCCGCTGGCCCTGTACTCTGCCAAGCATGATGTCCTTCTCCAGGGACTGATCCCTCCTGACAACATGTCCAAAGTATATAAGACGCAGTCTTGCCATACTTGCTTCCAAGGAGCATTCTGGTTGTACTTCTTCTAAGACAAATTTGTTTGTTCTTTTGGCAGTCCATGGTACATTCAATATTCTTCACCAACACCACAGTTCAAAGGCGTCAATTCTTCTTCGGTCTTCCTTATTCACTGTCCAGCTTTCACATGCATATGATGCGATTGAAAATACCACAGCTTCGGTCAGGCACACTTTTGTCTTCAAGATGACACCTTTCCTCTTCAATGCTTTAAAGAGGTCCTTTGCAGCAGATTTACCCAATGCAATGCATCTTTTGATTTCTTGACTGCTGCTTCCATAGCTGTTTATTGTGGATCCAAGTAAAATGAAATCCTTGACAACTTCAATCTTTTCTCCATTTATCATGATGTTGCTCTTTGGTCCAGTTGTGAGGATTTTGTTTTCTTCATATTGAGGTGCAATCCATACTGAAGGCTGTGTTCTTTGATCTTCACCAGTAAGTTCTTCAAGTCCTCTTCACTTTCAGCGAGCAAAGTTGTGTCATCTGCATAATGTAGGTTGTTAATGAGTCTCCCTCCAATCTTGATGCCCCGTTCTTCATATAGTCCAGCTTCTCTTATTATTTGCTCAGCATACAGACTGAATAGGAATGGTGAAAGAATACAACCCTGGTGCACACCTTTCCTGACTTTAAACCATGCAGTATCCCTTTGTTCTGTCCAAACAACTGCCTCTTGATCTATGTAAAGGTTCCTCATGAGCACAATTAAGTGTTCTGGAATTCCCATTCTTTGCAATGTTATCCATAATTTGTTATGATCCACACAGCCAAATGCCTTTGCATAGTCAATAACACACAGGTAAACATCCTTCTGGTATTCTCTGCTTTCAGCCAGGATCCATCTAAAATCAGCAATGATATCCCTGGTTCCATGCTCTCTTCTGAAACCGGCTGGAATTTCTGGCAGTTCCCTGTTGATATACTGCTGCAGCCGTTCTTGAATGATCTTCAGCAAAATTTTCCTTGCGTATGATATTGTTCTATAATTTCCACATTCAGTTGGATCACCTTTCTTGGGAATAGGCATAAATATGGATCTCTTCCAGTCAGTTGGCCAGGAAGCTGTCTTCCATATTTCTTGGGATAGACAAGTGAGCACCTCCAGCGCTGCATCCATTTGTTGAAACATCTCAATTGATATTCCACCAATTCCTGAACCCTTGTTTTTCACCAATGCCTTCAGAGCAGCTTGGACTTCTTCCTTCAGTACCATCGGTTCCTGATCATATGCTACCTCTTGAAATAGTTGACTGTTGACTAATTCTTTTTGGTGTAATGCCTTTGTGTATTCCTTCCATCTTCTTTTGATACTTCCTGCATCATTTAATATTTTCCCCATAGAATCCTTCACTATTGCAACTCGAGGCTTGAATTTTTTTCTTCAGTTCTTTCAGCTTGAGAAACTCTGAATGTGTTCTTCCCTTTTGGTTTTCCATCTCCAGCTCTTTGCACATGTCATTATAACACTTTGTCTTCTCTAGCCGCCCTTTGAAATCTTCTGTTTGGTTCTTGTACTTCATCGATTCTTCTTTTTGCTTTAGCTGCTTGACATTCCAGAGCAAGTTTCAGAGTCTCTTCTGACATCCACCTTGGTCTTTTCTTTCTTTCCTGTCTGTTCAATGACCTCTTGCTTTCTTCATGTATGATGTCCTTGATGTCATTCTACAACTCGTCTGGTCTTCAGTCACCAATGTTCAATGTGTCAAATCTATTATTCAGATGGTCTCTAAATTCAGGTGGGATATACTCAAGTTCATATTTTGGCTCTCGTGGACTTGCTCTGATTTTCTTCAGTTTCATCTTGAGCTTGCATATGAGCAATTGATGGTCTGTTCCACATTCTGCCCCTGGGCTTGTTCTGACTGATGATATCAAGCTCTTCCATCGTCTCTTTCCACAGATGTAGTGAATTTGATTTCTGTGTGTTCCACCTGGCGAGGTCCATGTGTAAAGTTGCCATTTATGTTGGTGAAAGAAGGTATTTGCGATGAAGAAGTCATTGGTCTTGCAAAAGTCTATCATTTGATCTCCAGCATTGTTTCTATCACCAAGGCCATATTTTCCAACTACCGATCCTTCTTCTTTGTTTCCAACTTTTGCATTCCAATTCCCAGGAATTATCAATCCATCTTGATTGCATATTCGATCAATTTCAGACTGCCGCAGCTGATAAAAGTCTTCTATTTCTTCATCTTTAGCCCTAGTGGTTGGTGCGTATATTTGAACAGTAGTGGTATTAACTGGTCTTCCTTGTAGGTGTATGGATATTATCCTATCACTGACAGCATTGTATTTCAGGAGTTCTTGAAATGTTCTTTTTGAAGATGAATGCAACACCATTCCTCTTCAAGTTGTCATTCCCGGCATAATAGGCTATATGAGTGTCTAATTCAAAATGGCCAATAGCAGTCCATTTCAGTTCACTAATGCCTAGGATACCGATGTTTATGCATAAACAAACATTTTTTAGTGGTTGTCAAGGGCTTGGAGGAGGAGTAATATGGAGTTACTACTTAGGAGGTACTGAGTTTCTGTTTACAATTCGTTTTCATCAAGTCGATTCCAACTCATAGCAACCCTATAGGACAGACTGCCCCATCTTTCTCCTGTGGAGGGGCTGGTGGATTTGAATCACCAACCTTTTGGTTAGCAGCTGAGTGCTTAACCACTGTGCCACTAGGGTTCCTTAGTTTCTTTTTAGAGTGATGGAAAACATTTGAAAATGGATAGTGGTTATGGTTTCAAAACATGGTGAATATAATTAAAGCCATTGGATTATACACTTAAAATGGTTAAAATGGCAAATTTTTGTTATATCTTACCACAATAAAATTATAAAAGTATTTTTCAATTGTTCAGGTTCTTTAGCACTTAGGAAGAAAGTAAATGTCCAGTTCCTTTTCATTATAGGATTCAAGATGGTCATTAATAAAGTGTTATAACTGGTTTACTAAAGTAAATATCAATTCTCTTAGCATGGAGAGAGATACATTTTGCACATATTATGTAGTTTGACCCTAAATTATCTTTCTAGTAACTGTACTGTATAGTATTTTGATTCAGCAGCTACTTCTCACAGATTCATTCCTAATTAAGAGTAACTACAGATAGAAAAAAAACTAAAAAAAAAACAGAGAATTACAATAATTTCAAAGACTAAACTGGGCAATGAATAAGGAAGACCGAAGAATTGACACCTTTGAATTCTGGTGTTGATAAAGAGTATTGAATATACCATGCACTGCCCAAAGAACAAACAAATCTGTCTTGGAAGAAGTACAACTGGAATGCTCTTTAGAAGCAAGGATGGCGATACTACATCTCACATACCTTGGACATGTTATCAGCAGGGACCAGTCCCTGGAGAAAGCCGTCATGTCTCGTTGAGGTTCAGTGAAAAAGAGGGAAACCCTCAAAGTGCTGCAACAATGGACTCGAGATGGCACAAGACCAGGCAGTATTTCATTCTGTTGTATATAGGGTCGCTGTGAGTCAGAACCGACTGATCAGCACCTAACAACAACAAACCTACTTCTCTACAGGTGCCCACCTTTTCAATCATGAATATCTAATTTGTAACCTTAACAATGATTATAATTTGGGTGAAGAGAAGTACAAGGAGAATAAGTCAGCACCAAAATTGTAGAGTAAAAAAAATAACCTTGAGTTCTTTCTTGGGAATTTTTTTATTCATAAAACCAAACAGCTGTTTTTTCTTTCTGTCCTTCTCTTTTGCAGAAATTCTTCAGCATAAACAGATGCCCTGGTGTGAGAAATGTTCCCTGATCGGATATTTCTCCCATTTAATAGATTATGAAATGGAAGCCTGAGAATTGCTAAAAAAAACCTTTGCCGTCAAGTTGATTCTGACTCGTAGTGATCCTATAGGACAGAGTAGAGCTGCCCCACAGGGTTTCCAAGGAGTGGCTGGTGGGTTCAAACTGCAGACCTTTTGGTTAGCAGCCGAGCTCTTAACCTCATGCCACCAGGGCTCTTGAGACTTCCTACACCCACAGATATAACTGAGTGAAGGATTAAGTATTAAATATCATGATGAGGGAGGACAGGATGTATTAAGTGAAAATAAAGAGCTTAATCTTAGAAGAACTTGATCAGTTTTCTTTCATCATGGTGAATTGATAACTCACAGGCATAACCTGAGTTAGTTATACAGTTTATTGATAATGTGACTACACTCAAAGTTTAGAGCCATTTCTATCTTCAGTCCTTGTGTGATGGTTAGCTTTTTGTGTCAGCTTGGCTAGGCCAGTTATTTAGTCAAACACTAATTGAGGTAGTGCTGTGAAGGTATTTTTGTAGATATGATTAGCATCTCCAATCAAAAATTTGGCCTCAAAAATTCAACATCAACTCCTGCCAAGTTTCCATAGCGTATTTCAGACTCAAGTGCAGTTTGAGTTTCCCACCTGCCAGACTGCCATATAAATTTCAGAATCAAAACTGCAGCATCACAGCCACAGCCAGTGTTACTCTTGCCTCACACCTTGGTGGTTAATGTGCAAAATAGTTGGATAGTAGATTTTTTTGCTATTGTTGTAACATGTGAAATGTCAGTTAACAAGATAGTCAATAAGTGAGAAGTAGGTGTGATGGTTAAGATCTTGTGTCAACTTGGTTGGGACATGATTCTCTGTTTTGGAAGTTGTATAATCTCACTATCATTTCCTTGTTGAAATTTGATATGTGATCACCTCCATGATGGAATCCGCTGAGTGGTACTGCCTGGAGTGGGTCCTGTGGCTGCTCACTACCCCCTCAGCTTCATCTCTCCACCCTCTGCCACGTACTTCTTTCCTGCTCGCCTTGCCAAGGCGTTTGGCTTGTTATGGGCCATGCAGCTGCCTCTTGTTCATCTGACCTCCAATTCTTTGGACTTGAGCTACCAGCTTACCTGCCAATCTTGGCATTCATTAATCTTCACAGTCTGTGAGCAAGAGCCCTGCTCTCTGACCTGCCAATCTTGGGTTTGCCAGCCCCTGCACCTACATGAATCAGGAGAAACCTCTATCCTGATCCACGGACTTGGGACGTTCCAGCCTCTACAATTGCATGAGCTGTTTCCTTGATATAAATATCTCTCTCTCCCTCTCTCTGTCTCTCTCTTTCTCTCTATATATATGCTTTACTGGTTTTGCTTCTCTAGAGAACCCAGCCTAAGACAGTAGGTTTACATATATAACCCATTGGTGTCACCATCAGAGACTTGAAGATTGCCATCACATCCCCACTGAACTCGCCTATTTAGCCTGTGCAGAAAATAGATGGACCTTGGAGATTAAGAGTGGATTATTGTAAATTTAACCACATGGTGGCTCCAGTTGCAGCTGCTGTTCCAAATGCGGTTTTATTGCTTGAGCAAATTAATACATCCACGGATACCTGGTATCCAGCTATGGATTTGACAAATGCTTTTTTCTCAGTACTTGTTAATACGGACCACCAGAAGCTATTTGTTTTCAGATGGAAAGGCCAGCAATACATCTTCGCTGTCCTACCTGAGAAGCATATCAACTCTCCAGCCCGATGCCATAGTTTAGTCCACAGGGTCCTTGGTTGCCTTTCCCTTCTGCAAGACATCACACTGGTCCATTACATTGGTGACATTATGCTAAGTGAACTTTTTGAGGAGGAAGTAGAAACTACTCTAGATTTATTGGGAAGACATTTGCATATCAGAGGATAGGAAATAAATCTGACAAAAATTTTGAGGCCCTCCACCTCAGTGAAATTTTTAGAGGTCCAGTGGTGTGGGGAATGTTGAGATATTCCTTCAAAGATGTATTTGGCACCTCTTACGAGGGCACTGGGTTCTGGGTTGCTACTAAAAAGGAAGAACACCACCTAGTGGGCCTCTTTGGATTTTGGTGGCAACATATTCCTCACTTGTGTGTGTTGTTCTGGCCTATTTTCCACATGACCCCAAAAGCTCCTACTTTTGAGTGGGGCCCAGAACAAAAGAAGGCTATGAAACAGGTCCAGGCTGCCGTGTATTATATATATATATTTATAGTTGTTGTGTGCCATCGAGTCAATTCTGACTCATAGTGACCGTATATAGCACAGTATATACAACAGACCGTATATAACTCTGCTCCATAATGTTTCCCAGGCTGTAATCTTTATGGGAACAGATCACCAGGTCTTTTCACTGGCAGAGCAGCTAGTGGATTCAAGCCTCCAACCTCTCGGTTAGCAGCCAAGTGCTTAACAATGTGTGTATACACCTACACACACACATATATAAATTTTTTATATATATATTCTATTGTGTTGTGTTTCTTTCAAGAACCCTGGTATAGATTTGATTTTCAAGAATTCGTTCTGATTTGAATACCAACAGCTTTCATTTGTGGAGTATTTACTTAACCAGCTAAAATAAAAGTTATTTTCACCATTGTTTGTTTTACTACATCCATCCAAGGAATGGGATTATCTATACATTTATTTATCTAACAAACATCCTGTGTACGCATAGAGTGGTATAGACGCATGGGCATTTCTGTACACTGATTGACAATACTTAAAAAAAAATTCCATTGACCTGCTTTACAAATGGAAACCCTGGTGGCTTAGTGGTTAAGAGCTACAGCTGCTAACCGAAAGGTTGGCAGGCTTTACAAAAGAAAGAAATTCTAACTAAATTGGTGAATAGAAATTTCATTCTTTCAAAACTCTTTTTTGTTATACAGTATATTTCCATTGTTGAAAAAAAGAAAACAAAGTAAAAGTCATATGAAATGAAAAAGCATGCTATTAACTATTTCACTATTAATATTGACATTTTATTGTCTACCTTTCTAGATGATTTTCTATTCATATATGTTTATAAATATATAGTCTTTTCAAAAATGGGATCATACCGCACATGGAGTTTTATAACCTGATTTGTTTTCACACTGTCAGTTGAATTTCATGCTATATCAATAATATACTTCTACAACATCACTTCTAGTACTACATAGTTTTCAATTTTACTGATGTGCCATAATTTAACTCCTTGATCTTCGCTTATTGGATGTTTAGAGAGTTCCCTATTTTTGCTATTGCAAAAAATGCTACAATGAGCATAGATGTACATATACTTTTGTGCACATGGAAGATAATTTCCTTGGACCAAGTCTTGAACATGAAAATGTCAGGTCAAAGAATATTCACCTATTGTAAAGTTGTTGACACATTTTCTAACAACGTCATTTTGCTCATTTAAAATAATCTTCTGCCTTCTAATGGATGTTGTGTACTTTTTCTTTGTTTATTTTCCTTGGAATAATTATGTTGAGCAATGAGTATTGTTAACCAAAATGATACTTTTCATAAGAAAGGAGTCTTCATTTCTGTTTGGTAAAGTGATTTAAGCCGTATGTTTGGTGACGGCAGCATTATATTCAGATCTAACCCTAGTTTATCCTGTTCTTTTCAATTCTTCCTCCCTTTGCCAGATGACAGTATTCTCTTCTTAGGGTCATCTTTTTTCCATGTATGTCTTTCTCTTTGTTAGTTCCCTATTTGCTGTGAAGGCCTCAATTAAGCTTGTACTTTTTTAAGGATGGCACATTTAAGTGTCTACCATCTACTATGTCAGCTCTACTAGGTCCGAATCTTTTCAGCCCCCTTCCAAGCTTCCAAGGGCCAAAAATAGCTTTACTGGTACCTTACCAGTTATTAAGAAGTTAGATCACTCCTAGCCCTAAGGAGTAAAAAATGGGCCATAGTAGCAGGGCAGTAACACTTTCAATTAGGAACACTGCAGTAACGTGACAAGTAATTTAAAAAAAAGTTGCGTTCGAGTCAATTCCAACTCATAGTTACCCTATAGGACAAAGTAGAACTGCCCCATAGGATTTCCAAGGAGTGGCTAGTGGAAACTGCTGACCTTTTGGTTAGCAGCCAAGCTCTTAACCACTGTACCACCAGGGTAAGTTTGTATTGGCTCCTCCATTCCTGACCCCATTCTTGCATACACTTTGAAGGTTCACCTAAAGTGGCTGTTCTTTTCTCCCACTCTTTATTCTTCTCCCTTGTTCTGTGATACTTATTTAGTAACTATTTTTTGCATGCCTACCATGTGACAAGCACTTTTTGTTATGACAAAGACCTTGTATTTGGCAGTTGCTAGGATCACAGCTGGAGAATATTAGTTAGAGGTCTCTAGCTTTGTCCATTTTGAGCATAGGCATGGATAATGGTACATTGCCTCCTTTGGACAAAACCATTAACATATAATAGTTGAGACATCACATTACACCAAATGTGCAAACTGGATAACACTGTAAGAAATAGGAAAGGCAAGTTAATCAATTAATTTTTATGTAACGTATCTTTCATGGCTAACTTTGGAGTAGCATTCAGAAATGAAATTTCAGCCATCTGAAGGTAACAAAGATGAGTGTGGCAGCGAAAATAAAGGTAGTCTGTTCCTGCTGTAGGCGAAATTGTGAAGTGAGTAGTTTTTGTACAGAGACTTCTATTCCCCCTTCTAGCAGAAAACACTCTCATACTCCTGAGAACCCCTCGCTTTGCCTCTGCTACTCAGGTAATATAATAGAAGTGATCTATTTGAGCTGGCCTTCCCCAGGCCCTAGAATTTTCCCAGTTCCTTGCTGCACCCCCTTGTCAAACCTTACTGTTCCCTCAGGCTCAGTTTGCTGCATTCCAAGGCAACAACTAACCACTATGACCAAAGAGAAATCCTACTATGGCTAGACTCTTCTTCACAACTTATTTCACTCTCACTACACACATATCCACCACACATCTGTCAGTGTGTCATTCTGTGGGGGTTTACGTGTTGCTACATGTTGCTGTGAAGCTGGAAGCTATGCCACCGGTATTTGGATACCAGCAGTGTCACCCATGACAGACAGGTTTCAGGTGTGCTTCCAGGCAAATACAGACTAAGAAGAAGGACCTGGAAGTCTATTTCTGAAAATAATTAGCCAGTGAAAACCATAGGGATAGCAGCCAAACATTGTCTGATACAGTGCCAGAAGAAAAGTCCCTCAGGTTGGAAGTCACTCAAAATAAGACTGAAGAAGACCTGCCTCCTCAAAGTTGGGTCAACCTTAATGACATGGATGGAGTCAAGCTTTTGGGAACTTCATTTGCTGATGTGGCACGACTGAAAATGAGAAGAAACAGCTAGCTACAAACATCCATTAATAATTGGAACATGGAATGTACGAACTGTGAATCTAGGAAAATTGGAAATGATCAAAAATGAAATGGAATGCATAAACATCAATATCCTAGGCATTAGTGAGCTGAAATGGACTGGCATTTGTCATTTTCAATTGGACAATCATATGGTCTACTATGCAGGAAATGACAACTTGAAGAGGAATGGTGTTGCATTCATCATCAAAAGAGCATTTAAAGATTTATCCTGAAGTGCAACACTGTCAATGATAGGATAATATCCATATGCCCACAAGGAAGACCAGTAAATATGACTATTATTCAAATTTACACAACCAGCACTAAGGCCAAGGATGATGAAACTGAAGATTTTTACCAGCTTCTTCAGTCTGAGATTGATCACACATGCAATCAGGATGCATTGATAATTACTGGTAATTGGAATGCAAAAATTGGAAACAAAGAAGGATAGGTAGTTGAAAAATATGGCCTCCGTGATAGAAATGATGCCAGAGATCCCATGACAGAATTTTGCAAGACCAATGACTTCTTCATTGCAAATACCTTTTTTCACCAACATAAACAGCTACTATACAGATGGACCTTGGCAGATGGAAAACACAGGAATCAAATCGACTACATCTGTGGAAAGAGACACTGGAGAAGCTCAACATCATTAGTCAATACAAGGCCAAGTGCGACTGTGGAACAGACCATCAATTGCTCATATGCAAGTTCAAGTTGAAATTGAAATAAGTCTATGAGAGCCAAAGTATGACCTTAAGTATGTCCCACCTGAATTTAGAGACCATCTCAAGAACAGATTTGACTCATTGAACACTAATGACTGAAGACCAGAGGGGTTGTGGAATGTCATCAAGGACATCATACATGAAGAAAGCAAAAGGTCATTAAAAATACAGGAGAGAAAGAAAAGAACTAAATGGTTGTCAGAAGAGACTCTGAAATTTGCTCTTGAATGTAGAGTAGCTAAAACAAAAGGAAAAAATGATTAAGTAAAAGAGCCGAACAGAAGATTTCAAAGGGTGGCTAGAGAAGACCTAGTAAAGTATTATGATGACATGCGCAAAGACCTGGAGATAGAAAATCAAAAAGAAAGAACACGCTCAGCATTTCTCAAGCTGAAAGAACTGAAGAAAATATTCAAGCCTTGGGTTGCAATACTGAAGAATTCTATGGGGAAAATACTAAAAGATGCAGGAAGCATCAAAAGAAGATGGAAGGAATACAAAGAGTCACTATACCAAAAGAAATTGGTCGACGTTCAATCATTTCAGAAGGTAACATATGATCAGGAACCAATAGTATTGAAGGAAGAAGTCCAAGGTGCACTGAAGCCACTGGCGAAAAACAAGGCTCCAGGAACTGACGGAATACCAATTGAGATGTTTTGACAAACAGATGCAGTACTGGAAGTGCTCGCTCTTCTATGCCAAGAAATTTGGAAGACAGCTACCTGGCCAACCGACTGGAAGGGATCCATATTTATGCCTTTTTCCAAAAAAGGTGATCCAACAGAACACTGAAATTATCAAACAATGTAATTAAGATCACACGTAAGCAAAATTTTGCTGAAGAGAATTAAAAAATGGTTGTGGCAGTATATTGACATGGAACTGCCAGAAATTCAAGCTGAATTCAGAAGAGAATGTGGAACCAGGGATATCATTGCTGATATCAGATGGATTCTGGCTGAAAGCAGAGAATACCAGAAAGGTGTCTATCCTTTTATTGACTATGCAAAGGCATTCAACTGTGTGGATCATAACAAATTATGGATAACATTGCAAAGAATGGGAATTCCAGAACACTTAATTGTGCTCATGAGGAACCTGTACATAGATCAAGAGGCAGTTGTTCGGACAGAACAAAGGGATACTGCATGGTTTAAAATCAGGAAAGGTGTGCATCAGGGTTCTATCCTTTCACCATACTTATTCAGTCTTTATGCTGAGCAAATAATCTGAGAAGCTGGACTACATGAAGAAGAATGTGGCATCAGGATTGGAGGAAGCCTTATTAACAATCTGCAATATGCAGATGATACAACCTTGCTTGCTGGAAGTGAAGAGGACTTGAAGCACTTACTGATGAAGATCAAAATGTACAGCCTTGAGTATGGATTATACCTCTACATAAAGAAAACAAAAATCCTCACAACTGGACCAATAAGCAACATCATGATGAACAGAAAAAAAGATTGAAGTTGTCAAGAATTTCATTTTACTTGGATCCACAATCAACACCCATGGAAACAGCAGTCAAGAAATCAAAAGATGATTTTCACTGGGCTAACCTAAAACCATAAAGATCATGGGAGAAAAAATAGGGGCAAAGCTAGGGGCCCTAAGACATGGCATAAATACAATACAAACCATAACTAATAATGTACAAACACCAGAAGAGAAACTAGATAACTGGGAGCTCCTAAAAATTAAACATGTATACTCATCAAAAGACTTAACCAAAAGAATAAAGATAGAACCTACAGATTGGAAAAAAATATTTGGCTATGACATTTCTGGCAGGCGTCTAATCTCTAAAATCTATATAATACTTCAACACCTCAACAACAATGACAAAAAAAGACAAATAATCCAATTTAAAAATAGGCAAAGGATATGAACAGACACTTCACCAAAGAAGACATTCAGGTGGCTAACAGACACATGAGGAAATCTTCAAGATTGTTAGCCATTAAAAAAATACAATTCAAAATTGCAATGAGATACCATCTCATCCCAACATTACTGGCACTAAAAAAAAAAAAGAAAGAAAGAAAGAAACAGAAAATAACAAAAGTTAGAGAGGTTGCGGAGAGATTGGAACTCCTATGCACTGCTGGTGGGAATGTAAAATGGTGCAACTGCTTTGGAAAACGATATGGCACATCCTTAAAACGCTAGAGATAATCCACTGCCTTCAAGTCGATTCTGACTCATAGCGACCCCATAGGACAGAGTAGAACTGCCCCATAGAGTTTCCAAGGAGCTCCTGGCGGATTCAAACTGCGGATCTTTTGGTTAGCAATCCCAGCACTTAACCACTACGCCACCAGGGTTTCCAGAAATATCATATGATTCAGCAATTCTGCTACTAGGAATATATCCTAGAGAAGTAAGAGCAGTCACACAAATAGACATGTTCATTGCAGCATTATTCACAATAGCAAAAAGATGGAAACAACGTAAGTGCCCATCAACAGATGAATAGATAAAAAAAATTATGGTACACACACTGGAATACTAGGCAAGATAAAGAGCAATGATGAATCTGAGAAACGTAACATGGATGAATCTGGAGGGTATTATGTTGAGTGAAATAAGTCAATCACAAAAGGACAAATACTGTAAGAGACCACTGTCATAAAAACCCACGAAAAAGTTTACACGCAGAAAAAAAAGCCATCTTTTATGGTTAGCAGGGAGGGGAAGGCTGGGGAGGGGCAACCGGTAACTAGATAGTAGACAAATGCTAACTTTAGTGAAGAGAAAGACAACACACAATATAGGGGAAGTCAGCACAACTTGACCAAGGCAAAGTCATAGAAGCTTCCTAGACATATCCAAACACTTTGAGGGACCGAAGTTACTGGGGCTGAAGGCTGGGGACCATGGTCTCGGGGAACATCTAGGTCAATTGGCATAACATAGTTCATAAAGGAAATGTTCTATATCCAACTTTGGTGAGTAGAGTCTGGGGTCTTAAATGCTCATGAGCAGCCATCTAAGATACATCTATTGGTCTCATCATGTCTGGAGCAAAGGAGAATGAAGAAAACCAAAGACACAAGGGAAATATTAATCCAAAGCACTAATGGACCACGTGAACCACATTCGCCACCAGTCTGAGCCCAGAAGAACTAGATGATGTCTGGCTACCACCACCGACAGCTCTGACAGGGCACAAAATAGAGGGCTCTGAACAGAGTGGGAGAAAATGTAGAACAAAATTCAAATTCACACACACACACACACACAAAGCCAGACTTACTGTTCTAACAGAGACTGGAGAAACCCCCAAGACTATGCCCCAGGACACCTAGCTAACTCAGAACTGAAGCCCACCT
This sequence comes from Elephas maximus indicus, assembly GCF_024166365.1. Classification (NCBI taxonomy): domain Eukaryota; kingdom Metazoa; phylum Chordata; class Mammalia; order Proboscidea; family Elephantidae; genus Elephas; species Elephas maximus. The sequence continues at coordinate 89,516,883 of NC_064846.1, forward strand.
TTGAGCCAAAGATTTGACAGACCTATAAAACAAACAACACACTTGAGGAACATGCTTCTTAGTTCAATCAACTATATGAGACCAAATGGGCAACTCCTGCCCAAAAGCAAAAACAAGAAGGCAGGAAGGGACAGGAAAACTGGACAAATGGACTCAGGGAACCTGGGGTGGAAAAGGAAAGGGGGAGAGCGCTGACACAATGCGGGGATTGCAACCAATGTCACAAAACAATTTGTGCATAAATTTTTGAATGAGAAATTAATTTGCACTGTGAATTAAAAAATTACAAACCACAATAAAATTAAACAAGAGAAGAACCTTCTCCCATGCACTTAGAAATAATGTTTCGATTACTGTAAGAGAAGATGAAACTCATTACAAATCAGTTTAAACACTTTTTGTAACCATTGATTTTACAACTTCACTTATTCCTGTAATGATTTTTTTGTGCAGTATTTTCCTTACTTAGTACCTTAGCCTTCACATACAAAATGCACTATAGCCAGACGTAAATAGTCCCACATGTACAATAAACAAATTGTATAAGAGTAATTCAGGTCTAAATTTTTTTTTTTAAAGAATCAACCAAAAAAGCCTAGACCAGTTTATGGGGCACAGCTGCCTTTAACATCTGATTTACTTATCGTGAAGTGAAAATAATAGTCTTGTGAAAATTGACCATGAATTCAGAAAAAAAAAATCAATTCTGTCAGATACATAAGATCCCAGTCATAGCTACATTCTCAGTGTGAGCCATCATTAAATTGGTCTCTGACAAATATAAAGAGACATTTTCAAAATCTTTTCCCAAATTGCATTTATATCACTCACGATTACCAATAATACACAATAAATTCTCATTATAGAACAGCTTGCTATTCCATTGCTTCCACTTAGTGGCCTCATATCATGTTTCCCATGTATATAGTCATACATAGTGTATCTATTGACCATAACAAAGTGTACTTGTTCTTTGATACCACCATTAAAAAGGAATGAAAGCAATTATGATTCATAACTTAACACTTATATCTCACTTTAAGCTTATACCTGGCCAATGTTCCTTATTTGAACTCATTTAGTTCAATCCTTTGTCATGACTGCAATGTTATAGTGAGAGGTTTCAGGCTAAGAATCAAAAAGAAAAAGAAGAAAAACAACCTGTTGCTGTCAAGTCAATTTCAACTCTTAGCAACCCTAGACAACAGAATAGAAGTGCCCCAAATGTTTTTCAAGGAACGGCTGGTGAATTCAAACTGCCAACCTTTTGGTTAACACCTGTAGCTCTTAACCACTGTGCCACCAGGGCTCCTAAGCATCAAGACCACGTAATGAATAAAAGCTAAGCTTCTTAACATGTCATAAATGGACCTTTGTGATTTGACCTTTGTCTAACTCTCCAGCCCCATTTCTCACCTTCCCCTTTCTCATACTTTATTATTCCAGTGAAATCCAACTTCTTACACTTTCTTCCTACACACATTAGTTTCTCTCACCTTTAAGCCTTTTCTCATGGTGTCTCTCAACCTTGAATACCCTTTCCTCATTTTCGTTGTGTGCAACTAACAACTCACTCTTTCAGATTCAACCCAAGCCTCTTTCACCTTTTCCTCTGAAAAGTTTTTCCAGATATACCCCTCTACCATGTTGGATAAGGTACCATCTTAGTGCTATAACGTACCATGCACTTCTATCTTTGCATTTACCACATTGTGGTAATTATCTGTTTTTGCATCCCTCTAGCCCTGGTGGCCCAATGGCTAAGAGCTTAGTTGATAAGCAAAAGATTGGCAGTTTGAATCCATCAGCCGCTCCTTGGAACCCCTATGGGGCAGTTCTACCCTGTCCTATAGGGTCGCTATGAGTTGGAATTGAGTTGATGACAATGGGTTTGTTTTGGTTTTTAGTTTTCTCCCTTATCAAAAGATAAACTTCTCCATGACTGTGATAGAATATCTTTCTGGCACTAACATACAGTCAGCACTCAATAAGTGACAAATGTTTTCTATGATGAATGAATAGATGAAAAAGTGATTAGAATGTTAGGAATTATCAAGGTTTCTAAGAATGGCAGCATTTTTTTCCTATAAGATTTAATTTTCATTAAAAAATTCAAGAGGCAAGGCCAAGATGGCAGAGTAGTCAGATGCTTCCAGTAATCCCTCTTACAAAAAAAGACCTCAAAAAACAAGTGATACGATTATATTTATAACAAGCTACAAGCCCTGGACATCAAAGGTAAAGTTAGAAAACGGACTGAGCTGCAATGGAAGTGAGAGACAGTTCAGAATCGGAGAGGAGTTGCCGGACCTGAATCACCAGGAACCCTCAGGCACCATTCCCTGGAACGACTGCAGTGAGCTGGTAGCAGCATTCAGCTGCAGTTTCCTCAGGGAGAAACAGCCAGCCACACAGCCAATTCAACCTCCGGAATCAGAGAAGAACCACGCTCTTGGAAAAAGCTAAGTATTTGCATATATTTTACCATGCCCCAAGCCCACAAGCCGGCTTCAGTTGATTTCCCTGGGCCTCAGGTAAGTACTGCTGAGTGCTCTAAGCCATTCTCTTGGCCTTGGAGAAGGAATAACTTCGCAATTGGGGGAAAAGATAATCTGCCAGCTCCAGACCTGGGAGCTCAGGACAGAAGCAACACCTCTCCAGGCATAAACAGTCCATGGGCTTTGAATACCATTTCCCCCTGCATGGACCTGTGTGGGCCTATTTCAGAAGAATAGGCCCTTGTTGGCAGACTACAACTGTTTCAGCTGTGCAGTGGAGAGGCTGGGGTTTGATGCTTGACACCACTTTGCATATTAAGCAGGGTCCTCACCTTCCCCTCCGCTCACATCACACAGCTACCCAAGACAGGGGTCCAAGGATAACTGGTAGCTCCCATTCCTTACAAGGAAAAGCATTGGGTGCACATGGTCCATCTGCAGAACCCACCCACCTGTATGCTCTATGGAACAGGGACATGCTTTCCTCACAGACACTGGGGGGATGGTTGTCAGACCCCTTCTTTGGTCAGAGTGTGACCGCCTGCTGCAATCAGATACCTGTACCAACACCAATCACCCCTGCCCCACTAAGACTGTAGGACAGAGCCTCTACCACACACTTGATGACCAACTACCTGGACACCTGCGCTGAATCCCTGCAAGAAAGTGAATGGACTCCTAGGCTCATATACATGATAACAGCTCTAGCCATCTGGTGACAGGAAGTCAAAGCTTCAAAGGGGAAAATAATCAAGCTGGCTCACTCAAGCAACCCATTTGGGCATATCAAAACAAAACAAAGCAAGAAGCTAGGAAACAGTAACAAACATAAAATAAATTAATACAATAACTTATAGATGGCTTGGAGAAAACAGACAATATCAAATCACATAAAGAAGTGGACCATGATTGCTTCAACAAGCAATCAAAACAAAGAATCAAGGGATCTTCTGGATGAAGGTGTCCTCCTGAAATTACCAGATGCAGAATACAAAAGATTAATATACAGAACTCTTCAAGACATCAGGAAAGAGATCAGGAAGGAGATCAGGTAATACGTAAAAAAAGCTAAGGAACACACAGATAAAGCAGTTGAAGAAATTAAAAAGGTTATTCAAGAACATAATAAAAAATTTAATAAGCTGCAAGAATCCATAGACAGCATTCAGAAATTCAGAAGATTAACAATAAGGCAGAGCCAAGATGGCGAAAGAGACAGACGCTTCTGGTGAGCCCTTTTACAACAAAGACCTGAAAAAACAAGTGAAACGAGAATATTTATGACATGCTAGGAGCCCTGAACATCAAAGGCAAGGATAGAAAATGAACTGAGGGGCCGGGGAGGAAGAGGCAGTTCAGAAGTGGTGAGGAGTTACCAGACCTGGACAGCCGGGAGCCCTAGGCACCATTCCTGGGAGCGCTGCGGTGGGCTGACACTAACGTTTGGCAGTAGTTTCCTCAGGGAGAAGCAGCCAGCCACACAGTCTACTCACACCTCTGGAACCAGAGAAGAAACTTCGCTCTTGGAAAAACTAAGTAGTTGTATATATTTTATGGCACCCCTCCGCTCCCAAGCCAGCTTCAGTGGCTGATTTCCCTGCGCCTGAGGTAGGCCCTCTTGAGCACCTAGAACCATCCTCCCAGCCTTGGAGAAGGAATAAATTTGCAATTGGGGGAAAGATAATTTGCCAGATCCACTAACTGCGGAGCTCAGGACAGAAGCAGCTCCTGACCAGGCATAAACGGTCCATTGACTTTGAGTACCTTTCCCCTCTGCATGGATCTCTGTGGGCCTATTTCAGGAGAATAGACCTCTGTTGGCAGACTACAACTGTTTCAGCTGTGGGGCAGACAGGTCAGTGTTTGATGTTTGACATTGCTTTGCCTATTAAACAGGGTCCTCACCTACACACATCAGAGGCCTGAGGAAAGGTGGCTCCACTCAGGTCACCCAGCCACTTGCGACAGAGGTCCACGAATAACTGGTACCTCCCAGTCCTTACAACCAAAAATATTGGGTGCTTATGGTGCATCTGCAGAATCCACCCACCTGAACGCTCTAGGGAAGAGGAGAACGATTTCCTCAGAGACACTTGGGGGATGATTCACAGCCCCCTGCCTTGTTCAGAGCTTGTCCCCCTCCTACAACCTGATACTGGTACCTTTTTTTTTTTATGGTGCATCTGCAGAATCCACCCACCTGAACGCTCTAGGGAAGAGGAGAACGATTTCCTCAGAGACACTTGGAGGATGATTCACAGCCCCCTGCCTTGTTCAGAGCTTGTCCCCCTCCTACAACCTGATACTGGTACCTACCCCAGTCACCACTGCCCCTCTAAGACTGTAGGACAGAGCCTACACACATGATGTTCAGCTACCTGGACAACTGAGCTGAATTCATACAAGAAAATCAAATGGACTCCTAAACTGATACACCTGATAACAGCTCTAGCCATCTGGGGACAGGATGTCAGAGCTCCAAAGGCAAAAATAATCAAGCTACCTCACTTAAGCAACCCATTTTGGCATATCAAAAAAAAAAAAAGCAAGAAGCTACAGCACACTAAGCAAACATAAAATAAACTAATAAAATAACCTATAGATGCCTTGGAGAAAACAGTCAATATCGAGTCACATAAAGAAACAGACCATGATTGCCTCAATAAGCTCTCAAAACAAAGAATCAAGGGTTCTTCTAGATCAAAGTGCATTCCTGGACTTACCAGAGGCAGAATACAAAAGATTACTATACAGAACCTTTCAAGAATCAGGAAGGAAATGAGGCAATACACAGAACGAGCCAAGAAACACACAGATGAAGCAGTTGAAGAAATTAAAAAGATTATTGAGTAACATAATGAACAATTTAATAAGCTGGAAAAATCCATAGAAAGGCAGCAATCAGAAATTCAGGGGAAGAACAATAAAATTACAGAATTACACAATTCAATAGAAAGTCAGAGGAGCAGAATTGAGAAACAGGAAGGCAGAATTAGTGAGATGGGAGATAAAACACTTGGCAACAATATATTTGCAGAAAAACTAGATAAAAGATTTTAGAAAAATGAAGAAACCTTAAGAAACATGTGGGACTCTATCAAGAGAAATAACCTACTAGTGACTGAAGTACCAGAAGAGGGAGGGATAACAGAAAATACACAAAGAATTGCTGAAGAATTGTTCTCAGAAAACTTCCCTGATATCGAGAAAGATGAGAAGCTATCTATCCAAGATGGTCATCGGACTCTGCACAAGGTAGATTTTAAAAGAAAGTCACCAAAACATATTATAATCAAACTTGCCAGAATCAAAGATAAAGAGAGAATTTTAAGAGCAGTCAGGAATGAACAAAAAGTCACCTACAAAGGAGAGTCAATAAGAATAAGCTCAGACTACTCGTCAGAAACCATTCAGGCAAGAAGGCAATGTGGTGACTTGTATACAAAATTGAAGGAAAAAAACTGCCAGACAAGAATCGTATATCCAGCAAAACTCTCTCTCAAATATGAAGGTGAAATTAGGACATTTTCAGATAAACAGAAGTTTAGGGAATTTGTAAAAACCAAACCAAAATTACAAGAAATACTAAAGGGAGTTCTTTGGTTAGAAAATCAATAATATCAGGTATCAACCCAAGACTAGAACACTGGACAGAGCAATCAGAAGTCAACCCAGATAGGGAAACCACAAAATAAAATCAAGATAATAAAGCGCTCAAAACAGGGAAAGAGCAATGTTATTATGTAAAAGAAGAGAACATTAAAACAAGAAAGAGGGACTAAGAAATGTAATCATAGAACTTCCAAATGGAGAGGAAGACAAGGCGATACAAATAAAAGTTACTTTTAAATTTAGAAAAAAGGCGTAAATAATAAGTTAACCACAAAAGAGACAAACTACACATCAAAAGAAAATACAAGAAAAAAATTGTGACAGCACAAAGATAATCTACTCAGCACATAAAATTAAGTGGGAAAAAGAAACTGTCAACAACACACAAAAAAAGACATGAAAATGACAGAAATAAACTCATACCTATCAATAATTACAATGAATGTAAATGGACTAAATGTACCAATAAACACACAGAAAGTGCCAGAATGGATAAAAAAAAAAAAAAACATGATCCATCTATATGCCGCCTACGAGAAACACATCTTAGACTCAGAGACACAAACAAACTAAAACTCAAAGGATGAAAAAATATATATCAAGCAAACAACAATCAAAAAAGAGCAGGAGTAGCAATATTAATTTCTGACAAAATAAGACTTTAAAGTTAAAACCACCACAAAGGATAAGGAAGGACACTATATAATGATTAAAGGGACAACATACCAGGAGGCTATAACCATATTAAATATATATACACCCAATGACAGAGCTGCAAGGTACATAAAACAAACTCTAGCAGCACTGAAAAGTGAGATAGACAGCTCCACAATTATAGTAGGAGACTTCAACACACCACTTTCGGTGAAGGACAGAACATTCACAAAGAAGATCAATAAATACATGGAAGATCTAAATGCCACAATCAACCAACTTGACCTCAGACATATACAAAACACTCCACCCAACAGCAGCCAAGTATACTTTCTTTTCTAGTACACGTGGAACATTATCTAGCATAGACCACTATTAGGTCATAAGCAAGACTTAGCAGAATCCAAAACACTGAAATATTACAAAGTATCTTCTCTGACCATAAGGCCATAAAAGTAGAAATTAATAACAGAAAAAGCAAAGAAAAGAAATCAAACACTTGGAAACTGCTCAAAAAAGACAAAGTTATAGAAGACATTAAGGATGGAATAAGAAATTAATAGAATCCAATGAGAATGAAAACACTTCCAATCAGAACCTTTGGGACACAGCAAAAGTGGTGCTCAGAGGCCAATTTATATCAATAAATGCACACATCCAAAAAGAAGAAAGGGCCAAAATCAAAGAATTATCCCTACAACTTGAACAAGTAGAGAGCAACAAAAGAAGCCCTTGGGCACCAGAAGAAAGAAAATAATAAAAATTAGAGCAGATATTAAAAGAAATAGGGAACAGAAAAACAATTGAAAGTGTTAACACCAAAAGCTGGTTCACTGAAAAAATGAACAAAATTGATAAACCACTGGCCAAAATGACAAAACAAAAACAGGAGAGGAAGCAAATACCCCGAATAAGAAATGAGATGGGCAATATCACAACACACCCAACGAAATTCAAAGAATCATTATCAGATTACTACGTAAAATTGTACTCTAACAAATTTGAAAGCCTAGAAGAAATGGATGAATTCCTAGAAACCCACGACCTACCTAAACTAACACAGAGGTAGAACAACTAAATAAACCCATAACAAAAGAAGAGATAGAACAGGTAATTAAAAACTCCCAGCAAAAAAAAAGCCCTGGCCCAGACATCTTCACTGCAGAATTCTACCAAACTCTCGGAGAAGAGTTAACACCTCTACTACTAAAGGTGTTTCAGAGCATAGAAAAGGACAGAATACTGCCAAACTCATTTTATGAAACCACCATATCCCTGATACCAAAACCAGGTAAAGACACCAGAAAAAAAGAAAATTACGGGCCTATATCCCTCATGAACTTAGATGCAAAAATCCTCAACAAATTTCTAACCAATAGAATTCAACAACATATCAAAAAAATAATTCACCATGACCAAGTGGGATTCATAGCAGGTATGCAGGGATGGTTCAACATTAGAAAAACAATGTAATCCATCAAATAAATAAAACAAAAGACAAGAATCACATGATCTTATCAGTTGAGGTAGAAAGGGCATTTGAAAAAGTTCAACACCTATTCATGATAAAAAAAAAAAACTCTTAGCAAAATAGGAATAGAAGGAAAATCCCTCATCATAAAAAAGGACATTTATACAAAGCCAACAGCCAACATCATCCTAAATGGAGAGAGTCTGGAAGCATTCCCCTTGAGATCAGGAACCAGACAAGGATGCTCTTTATCACCACTCTTATTCAACATTGTGCTGGAGGCCCTTTGTTGTTGTAGGTGCCGTCGAGTTGGTTCCGACTCATAGCGACCCTATGCACACAGAACAAAACACTGCCCGGTCCTGTGTCATCCTTACAATAGTTGTTATGCTTGAGCTCACTGTTGCAGCCACTGTGTCAATCCACCTCATTGAGGGTCTTCCTCTTTTCCATTGACCCTGTACTCTGCCAAGCATGATGTACTTCTCCAGGGACTGATCCCTCCTGAGAACATGTCCAAAGTATGTAAGACGCAGTCTCGCCATCCTTGCTTCTAAGGAGCATTCTGATTGTACTTCTTCTAAGACAGATTTGTTCCTTCTTTTGGCAGTCCATGGTATATTCAATATTCTTCACCAACACCACAATTCAAAGGTGTCAACTCTTCTTCAGTCTTCCTTATTCATTGTCCAGCTTTCACATGCATATGATGTGATTGAAAATACCATGGCTTTGGTCAGGTGCACCTTAGTCTTCAGGGTAACACCTTTGCTCTTCAACACTTTGAAGAGGTCTTTTGAAGCAGATTTGCCCAATGCGAGGCGTCTTTTGATTTCTTGGCTGCTGCTTCCGTGACTGTTGATTGTGGATCCAAGTAAAATGAAATCCTTGTCAACTTCAATCTTTTCTCCATTTATCATGATGTTGCTCATTGGTCCAGTTGTGAGGATTTTTGTTTTCTTTATGATGAAGCTGGAGGCCCTAGCCAGAGCAATTAGGCTAGATAATGAAATAAAGGACTTCCAGATTTGTAAGGAAGAAATAAAACTATCTCTATTTGCAAATGACATGATCTTATACACAGAAAACCCTGAAGAATCCTCAAGAAAATTACCGAAATTAATAGAAGAGTTCAGCAGAGTATCAGTATGCACAAGATAAACATACAAAAATCAGTTGGATTCCTCTATATCCACAAAAACAACATCAAAGAGGAAATCAGCAAATCAATACCATTTACAGTAGCCCCCAAGAAGATAAAATACTTAGGAATAAATCTTACCAGAGATGTAAAAGACTTATTCAAAGAAAACTACAAAACACTTCTGCAAGAAACCAAAAGAGACCTACATAAGTGGAAAAATATACCTTGCTTATGGATAGGAAGACTTAATATTGTAAAAATGTATATTCTACCAAAAACAATCTATAGATACAATGCAATTCCGATCCAAATTCCAAAGTAATTTTTTTAATGAGATGGAGAAAGAAATCACCAACTTCATATGGAAGGGAAAGAGGCCCTGGGTAAATAAAGCATTACTGAAAAAGAACAAAGTGGGAGGCCTCACTCTACCTGATTTTAGAACCTGTTATATACACATTTTTTTTTTTTATACCACCACAGTAGTCAAAAAAGCCTGGTACTGGTACAACAACAGATACATAGATCAATGGAACAGAATTGAGAATCCAGACATAAATCCATCCACATATGAGCATCTCTTATTCAACAAAGGCCCAAATTCAGTTCAATGGGGGAAAAGACAGTTTCTTTAACAAACGGTGCTGGCATAACTAGATATCCATCCGCAAAAAAATGAAACAAGACCCGTACCTCACTCCATGCACAAAAACTAACTCAAAATGGATCAAAGGCCTAAATATATATCTAAAACGATAAAGATCATGGAATAAAAAGTAGGGACAATGCTAGAAGCCCTAATACAGGACAGAAACAGTATACAAAACATTGCAAACAATGCAGAAGAGAAACTAGATAACTGGGAGCTTCTAAAAGTTAAACACCTATGCTCATCCAAAGATTTCGCCAAAAGACTAAAAAGATTACGAACAGATTGGGAAAAGGTTTTTAGCTATGACATTTCCGATCAGCATCTGTTCTCTAATATCTACATGATACTGCAAAAATTCAACTACAAAAATAACCCAATTAAAAAATGGGCAAAGGATATGAACAGACACTTCACCAAAGAAGACATTCAGGCACCTAACAGATACATGAGGAAATGCTCACGATCATTACGATCATTAACCATTAGAGAAATGCAAATCAAAACTACAATGAGATTTCATCTCATTCCAACAAGGCTGGCATTCATCCAAAAAACACAAAGTAATAAATATTGGAGAGGTTGTGGAGAGACTGGTACACTTATACACTGCTGGTGAGAATGTAAAATGGTACAACCACTTTGGAAATTGATTTGGCACTTCCTTAAAAAGCTGGAAATAGAACTACAGTACAGTCCAGCAATCCCACGCCTTGGAATATATCCTAGAGAAATAAGAGCTTTTACAGGAACAGATATATGCACACCCATGTTCACTGCAGCACTTTTTACAATAGCAAAAAGATGGAAGCAACCAAGGTGCCCATCAACAGATGAATGTATAAATAAATTATGGTATCTTCACACAATGGAACACTACCCATTAATAAAAAACAATGATGAATCTGTGAAACCTTTCATAACATGGAGGTATCTGGAAGTTATTATGCTGAGTGAAATTAGTTCCAAAAGTACAAGTATTGTATGAGACCACTATTATAAGAACTTGAGAAATAGTTTAAACAGAGAAGAAAATATTCTTTGATGGTTACAACAGTGGAGAGGGAGGGTGGGAGAGGGATATTCACTAATTAGATAATAGACAAGAACTATTTTAGGTGAAGCGAAAGACACACAATACAGGAGAGGTCAGCACAACTGGACTAAGCCAAAATCAGTTTCCTGAATAAACTGAAGGCTTAGAACACCAGCGTAGCAGGGGCGGGGGGTTTGAGGACCATGGTTTCAGGGGACATCTAGGTCAATTGGTATAACAAAATCTATTAAGAAAACATTCTGCATTCCACTTTGGAGAGTCTTAAACAATAGCAAGCAGCCATCTAAGGTGCATCAATTGGTCTCAACCCACATGGAGGAAGAGAGAATGAACAACACCAAAGACTCAAGGCGATTACGAGCCCAAGAGACAGAAAGGGCCACATGAACCAGAGACTACATCATCCTGAGACCAGAAGAACTAGATGGTGCCCGGCTACAACTGATGACTGCCCTGACAGGGAACACAACAGAGAACCCCTGAGGGAGCAGGAAAGCAGTGGGATGCAGATCTCAAATTCTCATAAAAAGACCAAACTAATGTTTTGACTGAGACCAGAAGGATCCCGGAGGTCATGGTCCCCAGACCTTCTGTTAGCCCAAGACGGGAACCATTCCCAAAGCCAACTCTTTAGTCAGGGATTGGACTGGACTATGGGAAAGAAAATGATACTGGTGAGGATTGAGCTTCTTGGATCAAGTAGCCACATGAGACTATGTGGGCAGCTCCTGTCTGGAGGGGAAATAAGAGGGCAGAGGGAATCAGAAATTGGCCAAATGGACATGAAAATAGAAAGTAGAGGGAAGGAGTGTGCTAACTCATTGGAGAGAGAGCAACTAGGAATATATAGCAAGGTGTATATAAATTTTTGTATGAGACTGACTTGATTTGTAAACTTTCACTTAAAGCACAATAAAAATTTAAAAAAACTAAAAAAATTAATGCCATTATATTTTACAGTCTCAAAACTTTTATTTCCTGAATATACAAGTTAATGTGGAAAACAGTTATTGTCTTAATTAATGTGAAGAAGTGTAGTTGAGCGGAAAAGACTACACAAAGTATGATTTCTTTGTCTAAAATGATTAAACAGAACATGGAGAAAGTACTAGAAATTCAAAAGGCATTAAATGCTTACTTCTATTGTATGAAATTATTTTACTGTATTTTTCTTCTGCTTTCATAAAAAATGCACTGTCTTGAGAGTAGAAATAGTGAAATTCTTTAACGGATTATTTTCAAACTTAAAATTCATCAGAAAGTAGATATTAGTGCCATACTTAACAGAACTTGAAGATATAGCTAAAAGTCTCAAAAAAAATTTCATGGGATCTCCACAATGGTTTTTAATGTAAATCTCCCTTAGTCAACAGAACAAAAATTTGCTATAAAGAAAAAAATTTAGGCAATGTTTGTTTTCCCATTACTTCTTAGTCATCTAGTGCTGCTATAACAGAAATACCACAAGTGGATGGCTTTAACAGAGAGAAATTTATTTCCTCAGAGTAAAGTAGGCTAAAAGTCCAAATTCAGGTCATCAGCTCCAGAGGGAAGGCTTTCTCTCTCTGTCGGCTCTGGGGGAAGGTCCTTGTCCTCGATCTTCCCCTGGTGAAAGAGCTTCTCAGGCACAGGGACCCCGGGTCCAAAGGACGTGCTCTGCTCTTGGTGCCACTTTCTTGGTGGTGTTGTAGGGGAAAAAAATCACAAAGTTTAGTAAAGCAAAAAGAAAGTTTTATTCAGCATATATTCAAAAAGACAAAAGCTGAGAACAGGACAAGCATGCTGCCAAAGCTAATGTCTGCCTGAGTCCAAAGAAATATTACAGAAAAAAGCAAGAATGGGAAAATGGACAAGCATGCTGCTACAGCCACGTCTGCCCAAGTCCCGAGAATACTACAGAATCAGCAAGAAGGGGAAAACTGACAAGCATGCTGCCACAGCCATGTCTGCTCGAGTCCAAGGAAGGCTACGGTCATTAGTATATATTAACATTACAAATGGGCAATCGTTTTTTCAGATTGGCTAGAAACTGTGATCTTACATTTTGAATTGTCTTTCTTAACAATCATTGGTACAGGTTTCAGTAACGACAGTCAGGAGTGCCTTCATCGGTCCAACAAATTTCTATTCACTATATGTTAATAGGCAAAGATAAGAGTGGAAAGTCTTTTGTGTTCTGGATTATGTGAAAGGTTCCCTAAAAGATATTTTCCAAGATTATTTTATCTATTGTCTTTATGCCTCAGGGCCCAGTTGATGTGTCCTTTTGAGTCCTCATGAGCCCAGCTCCAGCTGGGTCACATTCTCTATGCTCAAGGACAGGGAATAATGACTCTGATATTATTTCCTAAATCAGTGGTATGAGGTCCCCCATCTCCCTGCTCGCTTCTCTCTTTTATATTTCAAGAGATTGCCTCAAAACACAATCCAATCTTGTAGATTGAGTCCTGCTTCACTAACACAACTGCTGCCCATTCTCCCTCATCAACATCATAAAGGCAGGATTTACAACATAGAGGAAAATCACACAATACTGGGAATCATGGCCCAGCCAAATTGATACATTTTTGGGGGGACATAATTCAATCCATGACATCCCATAATAGTGCAGATGCATTTCAGTTGGAAAAATTCAGCTACTGGGTTATTACAGGAAAAATTAAGCATTTAAAACACAAAAACATGTACACACACATTTCATAACAGCTTTATTTTTAATAGCCAAAATCAGCCCAAATACTCTTCAACAGGTGAATTATGAAACCAACTGTAATACCTCTATACCAGGTAATACTACCCAACAGTATAAAGGAACAAATTATTGATACACACAAAAATTTGCATGAATCTCCAGTGAATTATGCTAGGAAAAAAGCCAATTCCAAAAGGTTACATACTGTATGATTATATCTTTATAGCATTTTTTAAATGAAAAAAATTTAGAAATAGAGGGTAGATTAGTGGTTAACAGAGGTTAGGGAGAGGAATGGGGGGGTGGGAGGGAGGGAGGTGTGGTTATAAAAGGGCAACTCAAGTGAGTCTTGTGATGATGAAACTGTTCAGTATCTTGACTATAATCCTGAGTATACAAAGTCACATATATGGTAAAATAGTATAAAACTGAATGCACAAATGAAGGTAAAGTGAGGGAGGAAATCTGGGGAAATCTGAATAAGATCAGTGAATTGTATCCATGTCAATATCTTGGCTGTGATATCATACTATAGTTTTGCAAAACGTTACCATTGGAGGAAACTGGGCAACTCTGCATTATTTATTTTTATTTTATTGTGGTAAAATATATATAACCTAAAATTTGCCATTTTAAGTGCACAATTCGGTGACATCAGTTACATTTACAATGTTATGCAACCATTACTACCATCTGTTTCTAAAAATTTTCATCACCTGTAGCAAAAACTCTGTACCCACTAAACTATAACTTCTCATGCATTGCTTTTTAAAATTTTTATTGTGGTAAAAAATATCCCACCCAACCCAATACAAAACACAAAATTTGCCACTTCAACCATTTTTAAGTATACAATTCAATTACATTCAGATGCTATACAACCACCACCACCATCCATCTCCAAAACCTTTCACCACCCAAACTAAAACTCAATATTAATTTAGCAATAGCTACCCATTCCATCCACCCCAGCCCCTGATAACCACTGATAAACTTTTGTCTCTGTGCATTTTCCTGTTCTAGATGCTTCACATAAAAAAGTGAGATCATATAACATTTGCCCTTTTGTGTCTAACTATTTTACCTAGCACAATGTTTCCAAGGTTCATCCATGTCACAGCATGCATCAGATTTTCACTTCCTTTTATGATTGAATAGTATTCTCTCGTATGTATAGTAATTACTGATAAGAAAGGAACTACTTCTGCCATTTTACTATTTTTCTTTTTATCTTATACCTTTTTGCCCTTCATTTCATCTCATTCTGTCTTCTTTTGTGTTTAGCTGATTTTTTTGATAATGAATCATTTTGATTCCCTTCTCTTTTCTATTTGTGTACATTTTAAAGATATTTTCAATGTGGTTACCACAAGGATTACACTCAACATCCTAAATTTATAACAATATAGTTGAATTGATCTTAACCAATTTCAATAGCACACAGAAATTTTGTTCCTATGTAGCTCCGGCCCCCGATTTATGTTGTTGTTACAAATTATATCTTTATATATTGTGTGCCCAATAATGTAAATTTATATATTTATGCATTTGTCTTTTAAATCATGTAGGACATCACAAGTACAGTTACAAACCAAAAATTATATAAAACTGGCCTTTATAATTACCCACGAAGTTATCTTTACTAGAGATCTTTTTTTTTTTCATACAGCTTCAGATTACTATCTAGTGTCCTTTCATTTTAACCCGAAGGGACTCTCTTTAGCATTTCTTGTAACGTAGGTCTAAAAAAAAAAAATCAAACCTGTTGCCATCAAGTCAATTCTGACCCATAGCAACCCTACAGGACAGAGTAGAACTGCCCCATAGGGTTTCCAATGAGCAGCTGGTAGATTTGAACTGCTGAACTTTTTGGTTAGCAGCTGAACTCTTAACCACTGTGCCACCAGGGCTCTGGGAGGTTAAAAATTCTTTCAGCTTTTGTTTAACTGGGAATGTCTGAATTTCACCTTCATTTTTGAAGTACAGTTTTGCCAGATACAGAAAGACACAGAATTCTCAGTCGAAAGTCCCCCCCCCCCAGCTCTTTAAATATGTCATCTGGCCTCCATAGTTTCTGAGGAGAAATTGGCATTAAATCTTATTGAAGATCCCTTGTATGTGACAATTCACTTCTCTTTACTGGAAACCCTGGTGGTGGAGTGGTTAAGTGCTATGGCTGCTAACCAAAAAGTCGGCAGTTCGAATCCTCCAGGAGCTCCTTGGAAACTCTGTGGGGCAGTTCTACTCTGTCCTATAGGGTCGCTATGAGTCAGAATCGACTCGACAGCAGTGGGTTTGGTTTTTTGGTTTTTACTGCTTTCAAGCGTTTCTGTTTATCTTTGGTTTTGGGGATTTGGATCTTTACCAAGACTTACTATATAAAGACTTTAAAACAACTATCTTAAGTATGCTTAAAGAGCTAAAGCTAAACACAAAGAGCTAAAGGAAATGAGGTAAACAATCTATGTACAAAATGAGAATATCAATAAAGAGATAGAAATTATGAAAAGGAACCAAACAAACATTCTAGAGCTTGGTATGGATCTCTTTGGATTTATCTACTTGGAGCTTGTTTGGCTTCATTGGTGTAGAGATTCATGTCTCATCAATTTGGGAAGTTTTCAGCTGTTATTTCTTTATTCTTTCTAACACACTCCCTCTCTCTCTCTTCACCTTCTGGAACTTCCATAATAAATATGTAGTCCACTTGATGTTGTCCCACAGGTCCCTTAGACTCTGTTCAGTTTTCTATATATATCTTTTCTTTCTACCCCTCAGACTGGATAATTTCAATTGTCATATCTTCATATTTGCTGATTCTTTCTTCTGCCAGCTCAAATTTGCTGTTGAGTCCCTCTAATGAATTTTATTTCAGTTATTTTACTTTTCAGCTCCAGAATTTCTTTTTGGTTCCTTTTCTTAATTTCTGTCTCTTTATTGATATTCTCATTTCGTTCACACAGTGTTTTCCTAATTTCCTTCAGTTCCTTGCCTGGGTTTAGCTTTAGCTCTTTAAGCATATTTAAGACAGTTCTTTTAAAGTCTTTATCTGGCAAGTCCAGTGTCTTGACTTTCTCAGGGATGATTTATGACACTTTATTTTGTTGCTTTGAATGGGCCATTTTTCCCTGTTACTCTGTATACCTTGTGATTTTTTGCTGAAAATTGGATATGTGAGTAATATGAGGTGGTAACTTTGGAAATCGGACTCTTCCCCTTCCTCAGGGTTTGATGGTTTCTTTTTTCTTTTCTTTGTTTAATTATTGAAGGCTGTGGTAATCCATTGGTTTGGTGACCTTTTCAAACTATTTTTGCAAAAATTGGATTAGTTGATGTGTGCATTCACTGAAGTCTCTGTTCCATTAGCTTGTTCAGCTAATGTTCTGACAGAAATTTCCTTGAATGCCAGGAGTTAAAAAGAAAAACAAGCAACTGGGAAAAAAATAAATAAAACAAAAACACCTCTTCCAATATTTGCAGATTGGCTCTGTGCTGAGGCACTCCTTCAACACTTATCCAGGCTTCACTGGGCCTAGAAATCAATCTGAGATGAAAGCTTAGTATTTTATCAGGTCTTTTCTGGGTATGCGTCTTGCCCTGGGCATAAGCGTGGCTTTCTAAATTCTCTGGTATATATGAGTGCTTCTGAATGTCCTAATTTCCCAAAGAAATTCTCTCCCTGGTTCCTTGACCTTAGTCTTAAACTTTCTATTGTGTATCTCAACTTCCCTACCTTGGCCAAGGAAGTTACAAACCTTTCAGTAAGGCTGCCATTTCACTGCCTTGTTCTGTCTCCAAGATGAATGAAACAGAGATGCACTCTTTCCTTCAGTCCTTTAGATAGCCACCCAACAGATTCAAACAGACAAGTAGAGTAATTTGTACATAAGGTGTGGTCTGGTCTCTTCAGAGTACAGGTCCAGGATCCAAAAATTTAAATGCAGTCTGTCTCTTGAGGTCAGCTGCCAAGCCAGGGCAGGGGAGGATCACATCACAGTCCAGTAACAAATAGCCACAAAGCTTTCCTACTGTTTTCTTGATGTTGCCTTTTTCTTCATTCAGCATTCTTTCTTGCTTGCTATGAAGTGCTGCCTGTTTACCAGAGTCTGACAAGATTCATTCTGACATTTTCTATTTGTTTTTTTATGTTTCTTTGGAGAATGGGGGCATGGAGCTTCTTACTCTGTCATCTTGGTGGCATCCCTCCCCATTCTGTTTATTTGTAACAACTGCAAGTGAATCTACAAGTGTCTCAAAAATTTTCAATTTAAAAAGAAAAAAATAAACACCTGTTAAATTTAAATATGCATGATACATGTATATAATATGTTCAAATAAAATGATAACTTTCTTACTAAATATTAACAATACTGAAAATTTCCAACAGATTTTATCTTAAAAGTTCATTTGCTTGTAAATTTCTTTTAAGCTAAAATATATTTTCCCATGAAAATACTATCATGAATGGAAGTTAACTTCCTAAGATATCCTACAAAAACCTATTTAACTCATAATGAGAATGAAATTTTATAATTTTGCAATAAAATAGTAGAAAATAACACTGCAACATATGTAATTAAAAACAACAGAAACAAAAGGTAGTAAGAAATCATTGTTGTATATCTTAAATACTTAAAGAAAAACCAGTTTAATTGGAAGAGAATAACAATCTATGGGGACTTACAAGTTAAAACTAATAGTTCCTTTGGGGCAATTTCTTTCAAAGTATTTCTGGAAAAGTCTAGATAATTGATTTTTTTACCTTGTAATATGCAAAAGAATTTGTACATTTTGTGAAATAAGGCAATTTTTTTAACACTTGGGTTTTTTTTTTTCCTTTAAAAAGTGCCATGGCCTCCTCAGCCATCAAATGTTAGCAAACTATGGCCCCCAGGCCAAATAGGCCTACTGTCTGTTTATGTAAATAAAGTTTTATTGGATCACAGTCACGCCCATCTTTCACATATTGTTTATTGCTGATTTTGCACTATAGTGGCAGAATTGAATAGTTGGGAGAGAGATTGTATTGTTGCACAAAGCCTAAAATATTTACTATCTGGCTGTTTTCCAGAAAAAGTTTGCAGACTCCTTGAGTCAAGGCCATTTGTTTGTTTGACAATGAATCACTTAGATTGGTCACCTCAGCTTCTCAGCAATGTCTTCCTCTGTAGTCCTTTACTCTTCCTTTTCACATGCCCCACCCTCCACACCTAAAATGCCCTTTCTCCACCAACATCACCATTTCACAATCAGCTTGGCAGGACAAAAACCCTCTATGTTCTTTGCTCTTCTGTCTTTTTCACTCTGCATATGGTACTTTTAGTGTTGCTCTGCCCTGGCTCTCTCTGTTGAGAGTTTAGACTTGGTATGTGGCTTCCAGCAACATGGTGGAGCTGAGAAGAGTTCAGCTACCCTCTCCCTTCCTTACCATGCTGTTGTTGTTGTTAGGTGCCGTCCAGTCGGTTCTGACTCATAGTGACCCTATAGGACAGAGTAGAACTGCCCCATAGAGTTTCCAAGGAGTGGTTGGTGGATTCGAACTGCAGACCTCTTGATTAGTAGCTGAGCTCTTAACCACTACACCACCAGGGCTCCATGTAAACCCTATATGTTCAGTTATTTATTGAAACTTTTATATTTAGTGATTCAATGAGGATAAGGGTCAAACTCCACAGGATTGTTGTAAAGGCCTATCCACTCTGGAGAGCAAGTGATCAAATCCAAAAAGCATTATTACTCTAGGTAGTCTGAGAAGGCAATAAAATAACCTTAGTATTTCAGAATGCTTCCCTGTAATGAAATTTCCCTTAGATACTGGATTATTGGGCTATAAGATTTAAAATAGCAACACCAATAAAAGGACATTGGGAAAAAAAATTTACACTAGTAAACACATTCATTGAGTAAGGCACCTTATACAAAAGATGCTAAACTAATCTATTTGTCAAAGTGGTTTTGAATAATAAATGATAATTTCCTAGAAGAGCAGTTAGTACTGAGCATTTAAAATGTGTCATTTTATTTAATTTGCACAGCAACCTGTGATGGATATGCAGTTGTTATTATTTTCTATATGAAGTGAGACTCTATTAACGTTTCCCAAGACCACACCATCGGTAAATGGCAGAGTCAAAATTTGAACCCAGGCCCCCGTGAATGACCCTAAAACTTTGCTTTCTCTACTATATTACTTTTGTGTCTGTCAGTTTGTTGTACTGTGGTAGCTTGCATGTTGCTGTGATACTGGAAGCTTTGCCACCTGTATTTCAAATACTAGTACAGTCACCCTTGGTGGTCAGGTTTCAGCAGTTTCCAGACTAAGACAGAATAGGAAGAAGGACCTGGCAGTGTAAACCTTATGACTAGCAGCCAAACATTGTCTGATATAGTGTCAGAAGGTGAGCTCCTCAGGTTAGAAAGCACTCAAAAGATGACTGGGGAAGAGCTGCCTCCTGAAAGTAGAGTCAACTTGAATGACGTGGATGAAGTCAAGCTTTTGGGACCTTCATTTGCTGATGTGGCACCATTCAAAATGAGAGGAAACAACTACAAACTTTAATTAATAATCGGAACCTGGAATGTATGAACTATGAATCCAGGAAAATTGGAAGTCATGAGAAATGAAATGGATCACATAAAGATCAATATCCTAAGCATTAGTGAGCTGAAATGCACTGGTATTGACCATTTTGTTTCAGACAAAATGTATGGTCTACTATGCCAGGAATGACAAATTGAAAAGCATGGAGTCGTATTCATTGTCAAAAAGAACATTTCAAGATACACCCTGAGGTACAATACTGACAGTAATAAGATAATATTCATACGCCTACAAGGAAGACCAGTTAATATGACTATTATTCAAGCCTACGCACCAACCAATAACACCAACGATGAGGAAATTGAACACTTTTACCAACTTTCTCAGTCTGAAATTGATCAAACATGCAATTGAGATGCACTGAAAAATACTAGTGATTAATGTGAAAGTCGGAAACAAAGAAGAATTGGTAGTTAGAAAATATGGCCTTAGTGACAGAAAGGACACTGGCAATGACATGATAGAATTTTGCAAGATCAACGATTTCTTCATTGCAAATACATTTTTTCAACAACATAAACAGCAACTATACACGTGGACCTCACCAGATGGAAAACACAGGAATCAAATCGACTGCATCTGTGGAAAGGGATGATGGAAAAGCTCCATAACATCAGTCAGAACAAGGCCAGGGGCCGAATGTGGAAAAGACCATCAATTGTTTATATGCAAATTCAAGTTGAAGCTGAAGAAAATTAAAACAAGTCCACCTGAATTTGGACACTATCTCAAGAATAGATTTGATGCATTGAACACTAACGACCGAGGACCAGATGATTTGTAGGAAGACATCAAGAACATCATATAATAAGAAAGTAAAAGGTCATTAAAAAGGAAAAAAAAAGACCAAAATGGATGTCAGAAGACACTCCAAAACTCTCTCTTGAACTTAAAGTAGCTAAAGAAAATGGAAGAAATGGTGAAGTAAAAGAGCTGAACAGAAGACTTCAAAGGACAGGTCAAGAAGACAAAGTAAAATATTATAATGAAATGTGCAAACACCTGGAAACCATAAAGACAGCAGCCCACATTCCTGGTGCTTGTTGTTAGGGCCAGAGGGAGCAATACAGACATTATTCTTAGAGAATTATTGCTGTGTGTTTTAACCTTTACGGTGGATTCCTCAAAGATGGATGCAAGTGCTTAATCTTTGTTTCTCCCATCTTGGAGCATTCCCAAGACCGAGCAGCTTCTCAGGTGGTTTTTGCCAAAAGCATGTAAAGACAAAAATATTGGATGTAGCAGTCTGGGGCAAGGCAGAACACCCAACACAAGCAATAGACAGACTGAAAAGCCTAGAAAGGAAGAGGTTGGGAAGTAAATACATGGGAAGAAGAAATTTTTTAGGTTCTAACGTATACTGGGGAATTGAAAACAACACATACGTACCCAGGGATGGATGCGTGTTCAGAAAAGCACCGGGAGACTTTAAACTTTCACCTATGGCTGACCTTCGGGCTTGGTGCAATCAGGAAATGAATACTAAAAAAAAAAAAAAGGTGTTTTAAAAGGCCTGGCTAAGCATTGAAAGAAGCATTGCGCTCACCACAGAACCAATCTGCAAAGACTAGACGATTTTTTTTCTTTTATTGCCTCCAGGCATTTAAGAAAACTCTGTCAAAACACTAACTGACCACTAAGCTAATAGAACACAGACTTCAGTGTCCACTCATTACATGGAATACAGACTTTAGAAAAATAGTTTAGAAAAGACAATAAAGAAACAACAACAACCCAAAACAAGCATCAAGAAGAAACTCTGGGGACAGGGAGAATCTCAATTCCAGAATCTGAGTTTCAGAGTCGCCAATTATCATATTAAAAAATTTTCAGATTTCAATAAGAAATTATAGGGCATACAAAGAAACAAGAAAGTACAGCCCATTCACTGGGGGGAGAGGAGAAATTAATAGAAAATTGTCCCTAAGGAATCTAGGCATTGAACTTACTGGACAAATACTTGAAATAAACTTTCTTAAATATGCTTAAGGAGCTAAAAGAAACCATGAAAAAGAACTAGAGGTCCAGGGGAATGGTGTCTTGCCAGATAGAAAATATCAATTAAAAAAAATAGAAATCACAAAAAGGAATCAAATAGAAATTCTGGAGCTGAAAATTTTGCTAATTGAAATGAAAAATTCACTAAATTAATAGTCAGCCAACTTGAAGCTAAGTCTATGGAGATTATCCAGTCTGAGAAGCAGAAAGAAAAGAAGCATGTGGAACAAAATCAAGCACACTAATATACACATAATGAGAATACCAGAAGGAGAGGAGAGAAAAAAAGAAGCAGCAAGAATGTTCAAAAAATAATAGCTCAAAAAGTTACAAATTTTATGAAAGACATGAATCTACACATTCTAGAAGCTGAATGAACTCCAAGTAGTATAAACTCAAAGAAATCCACATGAGACACATGGTCAAATTGTCAAAAGCCAAACAAAGAGAGCATCTTAAAAGTTGTGACAGAATCAAGTCATCACATACAGGGAATCCACAATAGGGTTAATAAATACTTTCCCTTCAGAAACCATGAAGACCAGAAGGCAATGAGAGGATACTTCAAAGTGCTGAAAGAAAAAAAAAAAAAAAACTGTCAACCAAGAAATCTATACCCAGCAAAACAAAAAGGAGAAAATAAGACATTTCCATATAAACAAAGCAGAGGGAGCTCATGACTAGTAAACTTGCCCTACAAAAAAAACAAAAAAATGCTAAAGGGAGTTCTTTAGGCTGAAATGAAAGGACACTAGACAACAACTCAAAACCACGCAAAGAAATAAAGAACAATGGTAAAGCTAGCTACGTAAAAAAAAAAAAAAAAAAAGTGGGTAAATGTAATTCATTTTTGTTTATTTCATTTTTGGTTTCTGATTCCTCTTTTTTTCCTAAATGATTTAAAAGACAAATGCATAAAACAATAATTATAAATAATGTTAATAGTTACATAATATATAAAGATGTAATTTTTGACAATAACAACATAAGGGGGGATGGAACTTTAAGGGAGCAGAGTTTTGTATACTATTGAAACTAAGCTAGTATTAAGTCAAATGTGATTGCTATAAAGTTAAAAATATTAGTTGTAATCTCTAAGGTAATCACTAAGAAACAAAAAATACACATAAAAAAATGAAAAGGGAATAAAAAGGGCACAATAGAAAAAATAATCACAAAAGAAGGCAGTAATGGAGAAATTAAGGAATAAAAACTGGATGACATACATAAAACGAATACCAAAATTACAAGAGTAAATCCTTCCTTATCAACAGTTACTTTAA
Organism: Elephas maximus indicus; assembly: GCF_024166365.1. Taxonomy (NCBI): domain Eukaryota; kingdom Metazoa; phylum Chordata; class Mammalia; order Proboscidea; family Elephantidae; genus Elephas; species Elephas maximus. The sequence continues at coordinate 89,540,542 of NC_064846.1, forward strand.
ATGAAAATGGATCAAACACTCCAATTAAAAGCAGAGACTAGTAGAATTAGATTTTTTTTAATGATCCAACTGTATGCTGTCTACAACTGACTCACTTTATATGGAGGCTCACTTTAGATCCAGGTTAAAAGTGAAAAGGTGCAAAAAAAATATTCTACACAAATAGTACCAAAAGAGAGCTGATATCAATATTAGACAAAACAGTCATTAAGTCAAAACTGTTATAAGAGACAAAGGATGTTGCATAATGAAAAAAGGGACAATTCATCAAGAAGATATAACAGTTATAAATATATGCACATAACAACACAACTCCAAAATATTCCAAGCAAACGTTGACAGAATTGAAAAGGACAAATAGACAGTTCTATAATAATTGGAGATTGCAATACCCCACTTTCAATAATAAACATAACAACTAGACAGAAGACCAATAAGTAAATAAATGATTCTACCAACACTATGAACCAACTAGACCTAATAGACAAATATGTAACACTCCACCAAAGAAAAGAATACACATTTTTCACATGTGCACATGGAACATTCTCCATTATAGATCATATTTTAGACCATAAAACAAGTCTCAATAGATTTAAAAAGATTGAACTCATGGAAAGGCTCTTCTCCAATCATAGTGGATTAAAGCTAGAAACCAATAAAAAGGAAAACAGGAAAATTTGCAAACATGTGGATGTTAAACAACACATTCTCAAATAACCAAGGGTTCAAAGAAGAAATTAGAAAACACTTTGAGACAAATGAAAATGAAAACACAACATACCAAAATTAGTAAGATACAGCGAAAGCAGTGTTCAGAGGGAAATTTATAGTTGTAAAGGCCTATATTAGAAATGAAGAAAGATTCCAAATCAATAACCTAACTTCGCCCCTGATTCCTTGGCTCTGACAGGAAGACTAGAGAAGAACGAAAGGGCTTCAGAAGAGCCTGCAAACGTAGTTTGGACCCTTGTTCAACCTTTTCTGGGGGGTAATGCTTTCCAAGGAGCTCCCTGAGTCCAACTTAGCAACTCGGGGTGGGGGTGGGGGAGTTCATGTGGCTCAGAAGTAGAGGTGTGGCCCTATCCTGGTTACTGACCCAAGACATAGACACGGAGCTCAGGGAGTCAGCTTAGTCCACCACCCCAGCTCTTCCCAAGGCAACTTGTTGAAGGTCCATCATAGAGATGACGTCCAGGGTTTAAGGAGACATTTAAGTGCTTGAAGCACATAAACATCGCGCTGGGGCAGGGAGCCAAGGAACTAACACTTCCTTTCTGCTACTCGCACCATCCCCCGACTCTAGGAGCTCAGATTCTGAAAAGTAACTCCACAGAAAACTACAGTTTCTGCAAAGTCAAGGAAAGTGGACAAAAAGACGACTCTCCAAAAGTAGGTGGCCAGGTTAGTTGATCCGTGCACGCCCGGGGCCTGTGACCCCGATGAGGCAACAGCGCGGGGGATGCGAGCCACAATCACTCTTGTTTTTTTCCTCTCACTTTTATTACTTTCTTGCTCCTCCCCTCCCCGTCCTTGGGCTCGGAACAGCTGCTGCTGTAGCTCCTAACTTTGTGCCTTTCTTCCGTTCTCAACGACTGTTGGTGTGCTTGGACACACAGGCGGGCGGCCCCGCCAAGGGGTGTGAGTAGTCTCGAAGAGGACTTCTGAGCGGGGAAGGGACAGGCGCAATGCGGTGACAGGATGGAACTCGCTGAGTAGACACTGGGAGGAGGGGATGGGGCGGCGGCTGCCAGGCCCGGGACTGAGTTTGCTTGTTGCTGGGATGCTAATGGATAGGGTTACAAGGCTGCTGCGGCTGACTCAAAGAGGTGAGAGGATATTTTTGGAGAGAAGAGTTTCCGAGTTGGGGGAAGGGCAGGGAGCGACCAACAGCTCCTTTTACCTCTGTAGCTTCTTTAAGATAGGGACTATATAAAAGGTGCGCTCTCTCGCCAGCCATGGGGTGACGCTCCCAGTGCAGCGCCTAAGAGGCTCAAACCACGTAGGTCCTGCTTGCTGCCGTTTTTCTTCACTTAGCTTCACTTCTTCAGTATATTTTTTGGTGACTGCTTTTCCAGCCCCGTCTTTTATCTTTCTTAATCCCGGACGGGTCACCGTTGCCCAGTCTCTTTTCCTATTCCGAACGCACTGTCCCGACTGATAAATATTTGGAACGTGAACTGATTTTTGAGAGTCATCTTTGTGGCCAATTTGTACGTTCCTTGACTTTGCAGCAACAGTAGTTTTCTTTGCAGTTGTTTGTCAGAATCTGAAGCTCCTATGGTAGACGGACGGTTTGCAGGGAAGTCTAGTTTATTTCTGTCCAGCGCCGAACTTAATCTTGTCTTCCCCACTCCCCGCACCCCCATAGAAATTGGTAAGTGAACCAGATGTTTATTTATTGAAGGGAGAAATTTAGATTCCTTGCTGAGCATTGCCCAGAACTTGGCATCTTTTATTTAACCATCTAAGGGATCAGTATTTGTGTGGCTTAGGGTTGAGAGGTTGATTTGTTCAGAAATCATTGTTTTTATGTTTTGTTTTGATCTTTGCATTGCACCTTGAGGTACCCGTTATCATTTCTACGAATCGTTGACTTTTCCAAAGCTAAACAGAAAACTAAACTGGTAATGAATGCCCTTGCTTTTTCTACCTGTACTGCTACTACTACTACTTCTTATTCTTATTTTAAGACTTACTTGTGTGGGCACCTTGTGAAATCCTTTGACTCAAATTGTCTGGGTCTCTCTCCATGTTATGTTTGCATGTTTTTTCTTTCCCAAATTTGTCCTTAAATAATCCAGCCCTTGACAATGGGACAAATTAATTATTTTCTAGGAGTATCGCTGATGCCAAATACATTTAAGAAATTAGTAATTATTTTATCAGTATTCTGACAAATATCCAAAGGAATTAAGGGCCTTAAATGTTAATTCATAAATTACAACACCTTACAGGAAGAAATCGAGCCTTTCCTCCCCCCAGTTTCATGCCACACCCCTCCCCACTCCTTCACATATGTCCCTCCTTTGAATGAGACATGCCTCTCTTTCTTAGAAGATTGAAAGCATAATGAATATAAGTGAAACCTGATTCTTAATGTAATATCGGTGTCATAAAGAGCGAGTGTGACAAAAATGCCAAAGAGCTTTATGGTTTATTTTTGTAAGTAAACACCACAATTTTAAATTATGCTTTGTTACTTTAAAAATTTTTTTTACAAGAATAGAAAATTAAACTAATTCTTGGAAACTTTTGCTCGACCTAAAAAACCAAACCCGTTGCCGTCCAGTTGATTCTGACTCTTAGAGACCCTACAGGGCAGAGTAGAACTGCCCCATAGGGTTTTCAAGGAGTGCCTGGTGGATTTGAAGTGCTGACCTTTTGGTTAGCAGCTGTAGCTCTTAACCACTAAGCCACCAGGTTTTTTTAAAATTTTACTGTTAATTTTAATACAATAGAGGTTTTATGTCTATTTTATGTGTTGGGTTTTGTTTGTTTTGCTGTGTTTTAGATTTAGAGTTTAGAACAATCACTAATATTTTCATTTCTAAGTGAAAATTAAATTTTTCACAAACTTTTATTTTTTTAATTACACTAATTAGTGAATTAAATACCTTAAAAGAAAAAATGGGTAAGTTTAAATTTATCAAATATTTTTACTTGGTTTATTTGTTGACTTTTTTTCCCTAAAAGTAAGTAGGCAAATTCTTCTTTCTGCTTACATTTTTTAACAAAAGTAATTCACTCATGCTAAAATTTAAATTTTTGAAATGACTGAACTATATAATTTGTACTTAAAATAATCTATTTCTGTCACTTTTTTATGTTCAGGATAATTTGATTTGTAATGGTGATTTGAGGACATTAACTTAGTAGCTTTTCTAAAACTGAAGAGTAAATGACATTTAAAATAAACTTTTTAATGTTAACATCTTATTTCTCTTTCAAAGAAATGCTACACCATTCAACGCAGAAAATTAAGCAGTTTTTGGAGATTAAAAGAATTTTAAATTGTCGGGATTATGTGACACCAGCATAAGGAATGTACAGATATATTAATCTGATATAATAGTTTTTCATGAAAATGTATCGTTGATCTCAAAGGGCAAAGGACCACGGTTTTCAAATAGAGACTCAAGAGTCCGTCTAAGAATGATAGTACATGCAACATATGATCCCGCAGACCTTTGCCAGAACTAAACATAATTTCTTAATTATGACCGTTTGTAGTTCAGGCTTTTATTGGGGACTTAATTTTGTTTTGTTTTGTTTTAATTAGTAATTTAAGTATTTATTTATGGAGAAAATTTTGAGTTAGAAATGTCATACTAGGTTAGCCTGATGACCATCCATTCCTGTAGTCCATGTTTTGCAGTGACGCCAAAGGACATTTTATGAAGAGCATAACTGCCTTCTATGACATCAGCCTCAGAAGGTTAGATACACATCTCACACATCCTCAGCTTCCCTTAATAATTTATCATAAAGTGATCATCTCAAAATTCTCTCTAGTGACTTCTCAAATATTTTTATATACACTATATACTTTTTTCCCACAAATTCTGTATGTAGTCTCAACTAGGAGCACTACTTGGGTGATGTAGCCTCATAGGTCTGCTTTTCATTTGTCTTTGAAATCATTTCTTCAGGCTTCAAATGGAGGAGGGGTCTTGGTTCTAGTAATTCAGTATTTGTTGTATAGGTACAAATTTGTCCTAGATTTATCCTCTCATTGCCTCCATTTATGAAATAACTTACACTTTAATTTTAAAAGTGAAATAGAGTCATTTAAGAATACTTGGAAAACAGAGAAAATTTATTTTTTAATGTAAATCACCTATAATCCCACAAAACCAGAGATGTTGTTGTGTGCCCTTGAGTCAATTCTGACTCATAGTGACTCTATATGATAGAGTAGAACTGCCCCCACAGGGTTTTCTAGGCTGTAATCTTTATGAGAACAGATCACCAGATCTTTTCTCCCATTTATGGGCTGGTGGGTTCGAACTGCCAGCTTTTCAGTTAGCAACCAAGTGCTTAATGATGACTTTGCCAGGAGCACTGGTAAGATTCTAGTGTATTTCCTTCCAATCTTTTCTCTCTGCATATATGTAGATATGGGCATATGCATACTATATATATAGTTTTACATTCAGTTATTTTTATCCAACAGTGAATCTTGTGTATTTTCCCATGTCTTCGGAATTTATTAAGCTCCAGTGGTATTCATTCCTTCTCATACTTTGTTTTTCTGTACTAAAATTTTAACTTTTAAAATCATTAAGTATATTTGCTTTATTATGATTTGGGATCATTTTTGTATCTCAAATAATGTCTTGTTTCTCTGCATATTTCACTGAAGTGCAATATAGTCTGCTAAAAAGTTGTTTCTCTGTTGGTTTAACATTGACTGATTTATGGAAGTCCTCCAAAAATATTTAAATTCTAAATTTAGAAAAATTATACCCAATATCTTTTAAAATGTATTCCATGACAAAATGATCAACCAGAATTCCTTTTACAGTTTTAACTTTGAAATTTTGTTTTCATTCTTAAAAAGTAATAGTTGTCTATTAAATCTATGTTTTTTAAAAAAAAATCTATTCTTTATAATTGCACGTAGAAAATTGAGAACACTTTCGATTGTGTGAATTTTTTACATTTTATTCTCCACAAAGTATATTAAAATCCTTTCTAATTGAAAATTATATGCTGATAATTGAGGGGGAAAATGAACTTAAATTAAAGGTAGATGAAGAAATGGTGGCTAGAGACATGGGAATCCTTAAACTTCTGGGCAGGCAGGTGGATGGAATTTATTGGCCATATCTAATTTCACTTCTAAACCTAACACATTGCTTTAGATTTATTACCAGCACTACTCTTTATTAATGAACTATGATAAGATTTTTTTCTCTCCTTATTAATTATGCAAAAGTTGGAAGACAAAAGAAGCAAGAGGTCAAGGGAAAAAAACCTTGCCTGTGGTAGAATTAATTAATTAAAATAAAAATAGATACTGATATTAGGCTGGAGAGGTGTGGGCAAGGTAGGAGTCAGAACTCAGAAAAATACCTACACTGAATTGTCTTATTAAATTTATTTCTAAATGTGCTTCCTGAAAAGAAAAACTTACCTTTGAGGTCAAGAACATGTATCTTTCTTTTGTATCCCACACAACACCAATCACAAGCCAATTACATAATAGGTAATTATGTGATTATAATATAAAGAGATGATAAAATGCCAACTTGATAAGTATATTGAGGCTTAAATGAGTTAACTCTTGTAGAATGACTAGAACAGTCCTTGGCACATAGTAAGAGAGTAAGACATATTAGCTATACCATCATCATCACCATCATTAGCTTTTTTTTTTTATTAAACCTCTTGCAGTACTCTGGTAAGTCACTTATGAAAAAAAATAAACACACCTCCACGTGAGTTTAAAAAGATGATGAAATTTGACTGGCCAGTCCAATTAAAATTTGCCGTAGATGTAGACTCTGGCCTTTGCCTCAAAATTAAACTTGTCTTTCAAAAGAGGGGTTGGGGTTGGGATGGAAGGAACTCTGCTTATGTCATCTGATGTTAACTGACCTCTTTGTGCCCCCTTCTTTAGTGAAAATGTAAAAATTTTCTATCATTCCCAAGGTTGCATCCCTCACAGTCCATTTCTGTGATTTTGATACAATCCTTCTATTCATGATAAATTTTACTTGGAATGTACTTCTAATAAACAAAACCAAGCCCGCTGCCGTCGAGTCGATTCTGACTCATAGCGACCCTATAGGACAGAGTAGAACTGCCCCATAATGTTTCCAAGGAGTGTCTGATAGATTCGAACTACCGACCTGTTGGTTAGCAGCCGTAGTTCTTAACCACTATGCACCCAGGGTTTCTATACTTCTAATTTTTTTTTAATAGATAATACAATAGTAGATGACTTTAGCTTTTGCTTTAAATAAAATACATTTTTTCTGGAATAAAACAACAACCAAAAAAAAAAAAAAAAGCCCAAACCCGTTGCCATCGAATCAATACCAACTCATAGCAACCCTATTGGACAGAGTAGAACTGCCCCATAGGGTTTCCAAGACTGTAATCTTTAAGGAACCTGACTGCTACATCTCTCTTATGTGGAGCGGCTGATGAATTCGAACTGCCACCCTTTTTGTTAGCAGCTGAACTTTCAATCACTTCACTACCAGGGCTCCTTTTCTGAAATAAGTCACCTATAAATAAAAAATTCATAATAAATATACTGAATGGTTTTGATCTAATTTTATCTCTAAAGTGGAAATTTTTCATTTTTAACTTTGAAACTTACTCATCTGTTAAATCTTAGGAACCAGTAAATCAATGATCTTAGAGACAAAGATTTCTTTAGATATTGTTATGTTGTTGTTAGGTGCCGTTGAGTCGGTTACAACTCATAGTAACCATATGTACAACACAATGTAACACTGCCCAGTCCTATGCTATCCTTACAATCCTTGCTATGTTTGAGCCACTGCAGCATCCATCTCCTTGACTGTCTTTCTCTTTTTTGCTGACCCTCTAATTTACCAAGCATGATGTCCTTCTCCAGGGACTGGTCCCTCCTGATAACATGTCCGAAGTACATGAAACAAAGGCTCAACATCCTCGCTTCTAAGGAGCATTCTGGCTTTTAAGACAGATTTGTTCGTTCTTCTGGCAGTCCATGGTGTATTCGAGATTCTTCGCCAACACCATAATTCAAAGGCGCCAATTCTTCTTCGGTCTTCCTTATTCATTGTCCAACATATATTAAGGTATTGCCCTTATTCATTAGTATTAAACTGTATTATTTAAAGTGTCCTCCATTCCTTAAAAATTGCGTATTTTATTTTCAACACTTTGTAATTGGGACTCTTTTTAAATGATTGCCTACTAGAGTAAAAGATTTGAGTCATTGAACACTAATGACCGAAGACCAGATGAGTTGTGGAATGACAACAAGGACACCATACGTGAAGAACTGAAGAGACCATTAAAAAGACAGGAAAGGAAGAAAAGACCAAAATGGATGTCAGAAGAGACTCTGAAACTCACTCTTGAACTTCAAGTAGCTAAAGCAAACTGAAGAAATGATGAAGCAAAAGAGCTGAACAGAAAATTTCAAAGGGTACCTTGAGAAGACAGAAGTAAAGTATTATAATGACACGTGCAAAGGCTCAGAGTTAGAAAACCAAAAGGAAAGAACACGCTCAGCATTTCTCAAGCTGAACTGAAGAAAAAATTCAAGCCTCAAGTTGCAATAGTAAAGGATTCTATTGGCAAAATACTAAATGACACAGGAATCATCAAAAGAAGATGGCAAGAATACACAGAGTCACTGTACTAAAAAGAATTGGTTGACATTCAATCATTTCAGGAGGTAGCATATGATCAAGAATGACTGGTATGAAGGAAGAAGTCCAAGCTGCACTGAAGGCACTGGCGAAAAACAAGGCTCCAGGAATTGACCAAATATCAACTGAGATGTTTCAACAAACAGATGTAGTGCTAGAAGTGCACATTCGTCTATGGCAAGAAATGTGGAAGACAGCTAACCTGGCCAAACGACTGGAAGAGATCCATATTTGTGCCCATTCCAAAGAAAGGTGATCCAACAGAATGCAGTAATTATTGAGCAATTTTATTAATATCACACACAAATAAAATTTTGCTGAAGATCATTCAAAAATGATTGCAGCAGTAGATGGACAGAGAACTGCCAGAAATTCAAGATGGATTCGGAAGAGGACTTGGAACAAGGGATATCATTGTTGATGTCAGATGGATCTTGACTGAAAGCAAAGAATACCAGAATGATGTTTACCTGTGTTTTATTGACTACACAAAGGCATTCAACTATGTGGATCATAACAAATTATGAATAATATAGCAAAGAATGAGAATTCCAGAACATTTAATTGTGCTCATGAGGAACCTGTACATAGTCCACAAGGCAGTCATTCAAACAGAACAAGAGGATACTGCGTGGTTTAAAATCAGGGAAGGTATGCATTGGGGTTGTATTTTTTCATAATACTTATTCACTCTGTATGCTGAGCAAATAATCTGAGAAGTTGGGCTATGCGAAGAAAAATGTGGCATCAGGATTGGTAGAAGACTCATTAACAATCTGCAATATGCAGATGACACAACCTTGCTTGCTAAAAGGGAAGAGGACTTGAAGCACGTACTGATTAAGATAAAAAAAAAAAAACTACAGCCTTCAGTATGGTTCACATGTCAACTTAAAGAAAACAAAAATTCTCACAATTGGACCAATAAGCAACAACATGATAAATGAAGAAAAGATTGAAGTTGTCAAGGATTTCATTTTACTTGGATCCACAATCAAAGCCTATGGAAGCAACAGTCAAGAAATCAAATGACACGTTACATTGGGCAAATCTGCTCCAATTAAGACCTTTTTAAAGTGTTAAAAGGAAAGATGTCAGTTTGACAAGTAAGGTGCTTCTGACCCAAACCATGGTATTTTCAATAGCCTCATATGCATGCGAAAGCTGGACGATGAATAAGGAAGACCGAAGAAGAATTGATGCCTTTGAATTATGGCGCTGGCGAAGAATATTGAATATAATACCGTGGACTGCCAGAAGAACGAACAAATCTGCCTCGGAAAAAGTGCAGCCAGATTGCACCTTAGAAACAAAGATAGCCAGCGTTTGTCTCATGTACTTTGGACATGTTATCAGAAGGGATCAGTCCCTAGAGAAGGGCATCATACTTGGTAAATTAGAGGGTCAGCAAAAAAAGAGGAAGACTGTCGACAAGACGGATGCGACAATGGCTCAAGCATAGCAAGGATTGTGAGCATGTCGCAGGACTGGGCAGTGTTTTGTTCTGTTGTAGGTATGCTGTGAGTCGGAACTGACTCGAGGGCACGTAACAACAACTAATAGAGTAAGGCATTTTCAGATAAAAGTTTCATCATTTACTCAACATTTCTTAAGTGCCTACTATGTGCTAAGCAATGGAGAATATAAACATAAATTTTAAAAAAACCCATTCTGTTGAGTCGATTCTGACTCATAGCAACCCAATAGCGACCCAACAGGACAGAGTAGAACTACCCCATACAATTTCCAAGGAGCACCTGGTGGATTCAGACTGCTGACCTTTTGGTTAGCAGCTGTAGCTCTTGACCACTGCGCCACCAGGGTTTCCTAAAAAAATTTCCTGAATAAACATAAATAAAACTTGCCTAATAAAGGGCAAAGAGTCCCTCGGTGGCACAACAGTTAAACACTGGGCTACTAACTGAAAGGTTGGCAGTTTGAATCCACCTAGATGAACTTCGGAAAAAGGACCTGGCTATCTGCTTCTGAAAGATCGCAGCCATTGAAAACTCTGTGGAGCAGTTTTACTCTGACACAGTATAGGTTGCCAGAGTTGAAATCGACTAACTGGCAGCTGGTCGTAATAAAGGGCAAAACAGGTATTTGACCTCAAGTCTTTTGATTCACTACAAAACAGTGCAATTTTACGTTCTTTGAGATAAAACTAAAATAATGGTAGTAAGAGTGTATGCTTTCTTTCACTAAGATTCAGTTTGCCTTATCAACTACTTACATAATTATATTAATTTTAAAGGAATACAGAATATACTTACTTTTATCAAGTTAGAAGTTAAATTTAAACTGTAGTTATATGGTAGAGTATATTCTAGAAGCGGTTTTTCAAAATATTTTTTTCCATTTTTAGGAATTATTTATGACTTTGGAATTAGACTTTTAAAAGGCTTTGAACAAGTGGCTACTGTAGGGAAGTTTATTTGAAGAATGTTACGTGGGGGCGAGTGGAGACACAATAGCTATGAAACGAAACTACATGCCCTGGATTGAAATACACAATTTATGAAGCTGTGGGGGAAACTCTGAGCCTAGATCTGGAAAATAAGCATTGCTTCTTAATCAAGTAAGATATTTAAGAGGCATTTTTCCATTTTTTAAAAAGTTTGAAAATAGTGTCTGAGGTTCACACATTCCTTTCAAAATGCATACACATGTCATAGTATAAAATGTACTTAAATGAGGTTCTAAAGAGTTTTATTTCTATTGTAGCAATACACAATTAGATATAGTCTATTTTGAAACAATTTAAATGTATCTATTTGCTTACTGTAAGATAAATTTTCAATATTTACATCTGACCAATAATTGAATTAAATAAACTGTATAAAAATTCACAAAGCATTTTGTATTAAATGTGTATAGTCACAAAATTTAGCTTAGGCATTATGCAGTGAGGCACAAAACTCCTTTATTGCAACCTGCAGGAGGGTGTCAGCACTTTTTAACTGCAGCAATCTCTCCATTTATGAAAGTGTGAGGGTATGTCTTAGCCTGGGTTCTCTAGAGGAGCAAAACCAGTGATGTGTACATAAATACATGCCGAAATTTACTTCAAGGAAATGGCTCATGCAATTGTGGAGGCTGGCAAGTCCCAAATCCATGGGTCACGTGACAGGTCGAAGACCTCTGCTGGCTCATGGCACGGGGTTGAGGGGGTTGTCAAATGCAAATCTGCGGGTCAGACAGCAGGCCAGAGATTTCTGCACGTTTATGACCCAAGAACCGGAGCAGAGATCAGGCGACTAGGAGATTGCAGTGTCAAGAAAGAAAGCGAGGTTTGCCACTTATATACTGGAAGCAGGCTGCATCCCCAAGAAACACCCCTTTCAATTGACGGAAGGTCATTACATAGTGTCTGCCAAACCACTGAAAACCATTGCCTAGTCAAGTTGACACATAACTTTAACCATCACAGGGTGTTTAGCTTAAAATCAAAACTATAGAACTTTTAAGAATGAATTTATAAGACTTTTTGTTTCTAAGTAAGCTAATATTTTTTTATGGGTTCTATAATTCCCTGTTTCAACCTGAGTTAATGTTTTTTTACAATTCCTTGTTTCAACCTGAGTTAATGTTTTTGTTCATATGCAGATACTTTATTAAGGTGAATTTTTTAGTATTTATTTTTTATTGTGATAGAAAATGTATCAGCATAAAATTTGCCGTTTTAACCATTTTTAGGTGTACAATTCAATGACATTACGTGTTGTGCAACCATCACCACTATTTCCAAAACTTTTCATCACCCCAAAGAGAAACTCAGTGCCCATTGAGCAATAACTCCCAATTCTTCCCTCCCTCCAGCCCATACCCGTTGTCATCAAGTCAATTCTGACTCATAGTGACCCTATAGACAAAGTAGAACTGCCCAGTATTGTTTCCTAGGAGCTGTGGATTTGAACTACAGCCCTTTTGGTTAGCAACTGAGCTCTTAATCACTGCGCCACCAAGGCTCCATACAGCCCATAAAAAAAAAAACACTAATCTACTTTGGTCTCTATGCATTTGCCTATTCTAGATATTTAATGTAAGTGGGATCATATATTTCTCCTTTTGTGTCTGACTTATTTCACTATGCAAAATGTTTTTAAGATTCATCCATGTTGTAGCATGTATAATAATGTCATTTCGCTTTATGACTGAATAATATTCCACTGTATGTATAGATCACATTTTTTTTTAAATCTGTCATCTGTTAATGGTCATTTGGGTTGTTTCCACCTTTTGGCTATTGTGAATAATGTTACAATGAACATTGGCTTACAATTACCTGTTTGAGTCCCTGATTTCAATTCTTTTGTGTATATATCTAGCAGTGGAGTTGCTGTTTCATATGGTAATTCTGTTTAACACTCTTCCCAGACCCACTGCACACCCAAACTGTTTTACACAGCTGCTGCACCATTTTACATTCCCACCAGCAATGTACAAGGTTTCCAATTTCTCTACATCCTCACCGGCACCTGTCATTTTCCATTTTTCTGGTGTTAGCCATCCTGGTAGGTGTGAAGTGGCATTTTATTGTGGTTTTGATTTCCGTTTCCCTAATGACTAATGACATTGAGCATCTATTCATATGTTTATTGGCTATTTGTATATCTTCTTTGGAGAAACATCTATTCAAGTCTTTAGCCCATTTTTAATTGGGTTGTTTGCCTTTTAGTTGTTGAGCTGCAGGTATTCTTTATATATTCTGGATATAAAACCCTTATCAGACACATGTTTTCCAAATTTCTCACATTCTCAAGTTGTCTCTTCATTTTCTTGATAAAGTCTTTTGATGCACAAAATTTTTAATATCAAAAACCAATTCATCTGTTTTTTTTTCTTTTGTTGCTCCTTCTTTTGGTGTCCTATCTAAGAATCCATTGCCGAAAACAAGGTCCTGAAGGATTACCCCTACATTTTCTTCTAAGATTTTTATACTTTTAGCTATTATATTTAGGTCATTGATCCATTTTGAGTTAATTTTGGTACATGACATGCCTTAGTTTTCTAGTGCTGCTGTAACTGAAATATCACAAGCGGGTGGCTTTAAAGAACAGAAATTTATTTTCTCACAGTTCAGGAGATGTGTAGTCCAAATTCAGAGTGTGGCTCTAGCGGGAGTTCCTTTTTTGTCTATTTCAGCTTCTAGTAGCTGGCAATCCTTGGAGTTTCTGGGTGTGTAGATTCATCTGCCTCCGTCATCATCAGATAGTGTCTGTCTTCTCCTTGTATCTGTGTCTGATCTGCTTTTTTAATAACTCAAGTGATTATGTTTAGGACATATGGCCTCATTAACATAACAAAGAAAACCCTATTTCCAAAGAGGATTGCATCCAGATATAGGTGTCTATAGGACTGCAACACATATTTGGGAAGAACACAATTCAACCCATAACATTCCACCCTTTGGCCTCCAAAAATTAATGGCCTTCCCACATGCAAAATATATTCACCCCATTCCAGCACCCCGAAAAGTCTTAGCCCATTCCGGCATCAATTCTAAGTCCAAAATCTTATCTTATGACTCATCTAAATCAAGTATGAGGGAGACTCTGGATGTGTTCCATCTTGGGGCAAAATTCCTTTTCATTTGTGGACGCGTGAAATCTAGAATGCAAGTTATCTGCTTCCAAAGTACAATGGTGGAATAGACACAAGGTAAAATAAATAAATAAAAATTTTTTTTTAAGACATTCCCATTCCAAATGGAGAAATTGGAGAGAAAGAAGGGGTCACAGGTACTAAGGAAGTCCAAAACCCAGCAGAGTAAATTCCATTAGCTCTCAAGGCTTGAAAATGATCCTCTGTTCTCTAGGATCCTCTGTACCGTGGCTCTCCCTTTTAGCCATGGTCTTTGAATTCTGGGTGGAGCCCTCTTAGCTCTGGGTGTCATCCTTGCCTTCCAGGCCCACTGGGATGTCAACCCTGCTCCTTCAGCTTTGGACAGCCCCATTCTCCTGATCCACCTGAGTGATACCCCACCCTCTCAGTCCTGGGTGGCTCCATTCTCCTGGTCCACTGACTTGGCAGCCCCACTCACTCAACTTTGAGCTGTGACCCCATTCTCTTGGCTCACCTGAATGGCAGCCCCACCTTCCAGAACCAAGGTGGTGGTGACTGGACTCTATGAAACTTAGGAGACGTTGGATCCGCCCCTTGAAACCAAAGCATCCCTGCCCCATGCCCTGTGCTTCCTTAACAGTTCTGCTGATCTCTGAACTGCTCTTGGGATCGTGCCTTCCTTTTCTTGGAGGACAACAGGTGTTTGAAAACAGCCAGTTACCTGCCTATAAAATTCCAGTATTCAGACAACTTCCCTTCGTTTCTTCCTTTCTCTATTCCTTTCAATCTAAGCTGGCATGATTTCTCCTGTGGTGGTTAATTAGATCCATCAGTCAGAGGTTTAATCTCTTTAGCAAAAGATGTGGAGCCACACCCTTGGTGAAATTTCCAGGACATATTTCCTTATTTGTACAACAAAATTTTCCAAAACTAGTGGCACAGTTCATTTTTGGGTCTATCTATTTCCTCCCACATTTTACTATAAGCGACAAAGAGAAACCACGTTGACCCTTCAAGATTTCACTTAGAAATCTCCTCAGCTAAATATCCAAGTTCATCACTTATAAGTTCTACTTTCCACAAAATATTTTAACATAATTCAGACAAGTTCTTTGTCACTTGATAAAAAAAATAGCCCTTCCTCCAGTGTCCAATCATGTGTTCATCATTTCCTTTTAAAGCATCACAAGAAATACATTTAACATCCACATTTCTAGCAACATTTTGTTCATGGTGATAGAAGCTTTCCTCACAGCTCTCAATTCTTTCTGAGCCCTCATAAGAATCACACTCAATGTTCGTAATTCTACCAGTAGTATCTTTAAAGCAGTCTAAACTCCTACTATCAAGCAAATCAAAATTCCTCCAGCCTCATCCATTACCTAATTCTGAAACCACTTCCACATTTTAGGTATTTGTTACAGTAGCACTCTCACTTCTCAGTACCAAATTCTTCTTAGTTTCCTGGTTTTTCTAGTTTCCTAGTGCTGCTATAACAGAAATGCCACAAGTGGGTAGCTTTAAAGAACAGAAATTTATTTTCTCACAGTTCAGTAGGCATGAAATCTGAATTTAGAGTGTGGTTCTAGGGGGAGGTCCTTTTTTGTCTTTTTCAGCTTCTAGTAGCCATCCTTGGAGTTCCTGGGCTCATAGATTCATCTGCCCTTGTCATCATTAAAGAGTGCCTGTCATCCCCCTGTGTCTAATCTGCTCTTTTTATAACTCAGAAGTAATTAGGTTTAGGACTCACCCTACACTGATACAGCCTCATTAACATAATGAAGAAAACCCTATTTTCAAATAGAATTATATCCATAGGTATAGGTGTCAGGACTCCAACACGTATTTTTTTTTGGGGGGGGGGACACAATTTAGTCCATAACATGGTATGAGGTAGGGTCCAACTTCATCCTTGTCCATATAGAAATACAGTTGTTCTAACACCATTTGTTGAAGAAATTATTATTTCTCCATTGAATGGACTTGTGATCGTTGTTGAAAATCAAATGGCCATAGATTTATGGTTTTATTTCTAGAAGAATATATTTTGTTTTACTTGAAATGCCACTCAATATTTTGTGCTTTTCTTCACATGGCATTTTGTTTCTTTCGACCTGTTTAATGTTAAAGCATTACATTTGTAGGCCAACTATAGTGCAAAGTAGCTGGGGAATAATGGTAAATTTGTGGGGAGAATAGAATAGCAGAATGGAGGCTTCTATAGGATTTTATCAAGGGATTTCAAGATTTATCAGATTTCAAGAGGCTAAAAAACTGCATATTAAACCTGCATTGAGAAAGGTACTTCACCCCCGTAAGACTGAAAATAGACTGTGTTGAGGGAGAGGTATTTAATGAAGTAACCCTAGAAATTCTCTGCAACACTGAAAAAACAAACCCTTGATAACCAAGCCTTTGTCAAGCTGTACTTTATTATGTAGTTATGTTACTTCATATGCTGGATGAAAGCTGCACTTAAAGCAGATGTTTAATTAGAGTCTACAGAAGAATAGTATAATAGTATAGTTATAATTATGCCTGTTATAATATTGACATATCTATAAAAGTTACATTCTACAATTTCTGCACTTTGAGTATTCAATATTTTATTCTACAAACTAAAAAGGATAAATGTATATTCACGAAAAATAATTGTGATGCCATTCCTATTCTTGAATTTTGCTTGTTTTTTATAAACAATTGGTCGTAGCATTTTTAAGAAATTGAAAATTTAAGCGTGAATTTAACATTTAATTTTAAAATGATAAAAGTAATAACAAAAAAACATAAGGGGAAAAATAAGAAGTTCTTTAAGCGGTAAAAAGAAATCTGACTCCTTTAATGACACCACTTAACCTGTAAAACTGGAATACTAAAAATAATCCCTCTAAATGGGGCATTTAATACTATATAATTTTTTTTTTAATGTTGACTTGGAAACCCTGGTGGCCTAGTGGTTAAGAGCTATGGCTCCTAACCCAAAAGTCGGCAGTTCGAATCCACCAGGCGCTCCTTGGAAACTCTATGGGGCAGTTCTACTCAGTCCTATAGGGTCACTATGAGTCAAGATCGACTCAACAGCAACCGGTTTGGGTTTTTTTTTTTTTGGTTTTAATGTTTACTTGTTAAAGGTGAATTTTTAAACATATTTATATTTAGAGAGCCTAACACTAATTAATTTTAGTTTCAAAACAATTAAAACTTCCTTTTCAGTTCTTACTAAAGGGTTGTTATCTCAGCGTGTCTATCTTGAATCTGTTGAGGTGTGGATGTCACCCTAAATTGAATGAGTGGTTAAATTAACTCTAGATCTAAGTTGATACATAGCTACAGAAAAGATAGATGTGAAGCAGTAAACCCTATAACTTGACACACCATTCGCTCCAGTGATTGGAAGTTCTGATAAAAACAAACAAGTTAAGGAATAGGAAGGGATAGATATAGAAATAGTTCATTTCTCAAGTCTCTATTTTTAAATGTCATTGTGGGTTGGTTATGCTTTAAATCTTGACCAACCGAGTCATTAGAATGAGCTAAAGAGCAATGGCTTTTGCCCTGAATTAAACAAATTTGGTGGTGTGGTAAAAGTTTCAAATTAGTCGAAGGTGCTTGTCCCTATTGAGTAGATATTAAAAAAAAATTAAGTTGGTAATTATTTCCTATATCCCCAACCTAAGAGAACATACGAATTTTCCTGCTACGTACACTCCATATCTCTTTATGAATCTCCAACAGTTTTCTTAAAAAAAAAAAAAACCCTAGCATAAGCTAGTTTATGGAAGGCTGCCATCACAAGTAAGAAGTCTCCAAAGGCTACATCAAAAAACTTGATAAGGCAATGATGTAAGTAGTGACTAGTGTTATGACATAGTGAACATTCTTTTGCATCAATGTTACCAAGGAGTTACAGCACCTCAACAGTACACTTCATTTGGAGGACATGCTTAGCAACAAGAGGTTACCCTTGAGAATTCTCTTACTCCACCTTCATAAGAACTAGATTTTTCTTTTTGATTTGTGTCCAAGTTTTTCTGGAATAAAGGATCTGGACTACTATAGCATATTTTGTTACTTGGTGCCATATACACACAAAATATTTGAATCTGAAAAGTATTTTAAGTTTTAAGGTTTGGTTTTGAAGCTTTGGGTTATGTTTAAGATATTTGGTTTTAATAGCTAAGAGAGTTAAGGTAAATATATGTCCCTATCATTTTAAAGTAGCCCTGGTGGCGCAATGGTTAAGAGCTTGGCTGCTAGCCAAAAGGTCGGCAGTTCGAATCCACCAGCCACTTCTTGGAAACCCTATGGGGCAGTTCTGCTCTGTCCTACAGGGTTGCTAAGAATCAGAATCAACTCAATGGCAACAGGTTTTTCATTTTAAAAGGGATCTAGTTAATTCTTACAATTATCTAAGCAATATGAACATTTGTCAGTTTACATCATAGATTGAAAAATAATTGTTTGATCTTGAACTGAGTTGATCAAATTACCAATGAATTGTTTAACTAGACCATTCTTCACAGTATCTGTGAAATGGATCTATCTTTATAAGTCTTCATATAAATCAAAAGCGTGCAATCAAGTCAAAACTCTTGACTCCAAATTTTATACTCTTTCATTTATGAAGATTAACAATTATTATGAAGGGTTTCCTCAAAACAATTTCAGATAAATATTTCTGGAGAGAAAAATTATTTAAGATGGTTTTTCTTAGAAGTATTTTGTAAGGCGCAAATTATGACTTTGACTTCATTTGATTAATCTACGATTTCACTTTTTTTTTTTTAGAAACATCACTTATTGTGAAAGCCAGCCTTTTCAGACATGACTGAAAATAGGCTTGCATCTACTCTTACTGAAATATCTCCTATACCTCCAACTTCCCATGCATCAGGTAAGTGTAGTTTTGCATTTTTTTTTTCTTTTTTCATTAGAATAGCTGGTCAAAATGTTTTTGAATCCAGTATTAGTTTTTATTTAGATATAGTGTATCACTTAGTTTGGAAGTTTTTAGTCTTTTTACCAACATCACTGTCATCTCCTTTGTGGGCCTTTTAAAATTGCTTAAGAGACATTTACCACTAACTTATATCCTCCTTTTAGGTTGATTTAATTGTTTTTTCAGCCTTTCTTGTTTGTCTCAAAAGTTCTGAAGTTATGTCTTAAAGTTATACTACCTACAGTGTCTTCTGGTGTATGGTTAAAAAATATGACTCTAATACAAACTGGAGTTCCTTCATACTCATTCATAGCTGTGAGTGTAACTTTCTAGTATTTACAAGTACAGTTTTGAGCAGCAATGGCTTCTACTTATAAGACTGGTCTCCGGAAAGAAAGAGAAGGTGTAGTTCAGATTAAGCATTTGCTCCTACTTTAAATTAGTCTGTTCAAGTCTTATTTACATATGTAACGCAAAAGTTTCGCTAACTTTTCTTCTCCACAGTGGTTTGTTTTTTTGCTTTTTTTAAAGAGCAGAGATTGTACTCTAGCTTAAAATTTTGTTTGATGAGCAAAGTCAACATGGCGCTATAGACGGAAGCACCACGCCATCCCTCCACAGCAAAGACCTGAAAAACTAAGTAAAACAGAGACAGATGTCAATCCTGGAACCCTAAGCATCAAATGAAGAGATAAAGAACTCAATCAGGCACCAAATGATATAAGAAACTGACAGAGAACAGGGAGCAAGGAGAGATACAGAATGGAGGTCCCCTACCAGCTAATGTGGCACCAATTCACCATCTTGGACTCCTCAGCCATGGAGAACAGTGGACAGGGAGGATGGGAAGACAGCTTCAAGGAGGTCCCAGTAGGAGACAGAGCACCTGGTAACCAGCGATACCGTTTTCCCATCCCCACCCTTCTTCCCCCGTTCAGCCTCCACCGCTTTCTGGTGGGCCATGGTCACTCAGCCAAGGATGCGCTGGATCCTTGCCACTTGGATTCACCCCACCCACATCAGCCCACTCATTCAGTGCCATTTTTTGTTGCTGTTTTTATTGTTTTTGACTTCTTTTGATTTATTCTGTCTGTCACCTCCTTATGTTCCATCCTCCCGAACACCTGGCTTCATGTACCATCTCCGCTCCTTCTTGACAGGCTGTGAAGCACTGCTGGGCTGGAGAACCAATTCCCCAGTCCTGGTCGCCACACCAGTGGAATCCCAGAAGGCAGTTTTTTTCTTCTTCTCCATTTCTTAGTTTCTCATCTCTCTCTACATTCCTTCTTTTCCTGTCTCCTGAATACCTGGCACTGTGTGCCATCTCTGACCCTTCTAGATGGGCTGTGCAGTGCCAGTCAGCTTAGGAGCCACTTTCCTTGTCCCAGACACCAAGCCAGTGGGCTCCATTGAGGATTTTTTTTATTCTTTTCTCAATTTCTTGTCTCTTTTCTACCATCCTTCCCTTCTTTTCTCCTGAACACCTGGTGCCGTGTGCCATCTCTGCTCCTAGACAGGCTATGCACTGCCACACAGCTGGGGAGCCACTTCCCCAGTCTGCACCACCACACCAGTGGGCTCCCTTAGGACATTTTTTTAATTTCTTTTTATTTTTTTCTTGGTTTCTTGTCTCTCTCTACCTTCCTTCCTTTCTTTCCTCCCAACCACCCAGCATTTTTTCTCTCGTTTTCTTGTCTCTCTCTACATTCTTTCCATTCCCTTCTCCCAACCACTTAGCCATGTGTGCTTTTTTTTCCTTTTATTAATTTTATCTAATTTCATATCTTTTGCTCCTTTCCTTGCTTCCCTTTCTACTGCCCACCTAGTTGCATGTGCCATATCTGTCCTTTCTTGATGGGCCTGCCTAGAAAGCCACTCACTTATGGCTTCATCAAATCTGTGCCACTAAAACGGCAGCCTCCCTCAACACTTCTTTTTTTTGGCTCATGTTTCTCTCTTCTCTTTCTCTTCTTTCCCACACACACTTACCTCCACACATCACAACCTCCTCACTCCCTCCTGCCTATCTGCACCATGTGGTGAGCATCACACTCCCGAGCAGAACAGGCACCGCCTACTGGAACCTGCCCTGCACTGAACCCCGGCCCTGCCCTGTCGGTCCCAATACATGCAACAAACAACCAATCCCAGCCCCTCCTTTTCCACTGGGCCTGCCCTGCTGCACCATAGCTGAGTGACTGGCCATGCTCACTGAACAAGCTGGTGAGACATATCATGCCCACAGATGAGCAAACAACAAAAAATACACAGCCTGCCTTCTCAAACATAACCAATCAAAACAAAAAGACAAAAAAAGTCTACAATCAATAAATGCAGAAAATAGCTACAGAATGTCCTGAAGATGGCAGACAATATCAAAATATATATAAAAAAAAAAAAGGACAGGATGGTTCCAGTAGGAGTCCAAAATAAAACATTAGATGACCTTGCAGTAGAAAAAAGGCACTGGAACTACCTGATAGGGAATTCAAATCTCTAATATTCAGAGCTATCCAAAAGTTGAAGGAAAAAGCAGATAAAAAAGAAGAAAAATAGACAAAATGTAAAAGACATACAAAACAATAGAAGAATTCAGAAAAATAATACAGGAATAAAATGTCAAAATAAATTCACAACTAAAAATCATACAAAAACAGCAATCAGAAATCCAAAAGATAAACAATACGATTTCAGAAACAGACAGTGTCATAGAAGCTCTGAGGAGTAGGTTTGAAGCAATGGAAGACAGAATCAGCAAAATTAAAAACAAATACTTGGATACCACTTTTAGGAAAAAATCAGAGAAAAGGATGGAGAAAATTGAAGAAACCCTGAGAATGATGTGGGATACAATCAAAAGCAAAAATCTGTGAGTGATCTGAGCTCCAGAACAGAGGGAGAAAATGGAAAATGCAGAGAGGATCATTGAAGAATTGCTGACAGAAATCTTCCCTAATATTGTGAATGATGAAAAGCTGACCATTCAAGAAGCTCAATGAACCCCATTTAGGATAGACCCCAAAAGAAAATCACCAAGACATATCATAATCACACTCACTAAAACCAAAAACAAAGAACCCTGAGAGCAGTTCAAGAAAAATGAAAAGTCACATACAGAGGGGAAACAATAAGACTAAGCTCTGATTACTCAGCAGAAACAGTGCAAGCAAGAAGGCAATGGGATGACATATATAAAACCTTGAAAGAAAAAAAAATTGCCAACCAAGAATAATATATCCTGCAAAACTCTCACTCAAATATGGCGGTGAAATTAGGACATTTCCAGATAAACAGAAATTAAGGAAATATGTAAAAAAACAAACCAAATTTATAAGAATTATTAAAGAGAGCATTTCTGCTAGAGAACAAACAACATCAGATGACAGCCTGAATCTAGAACACAAGACCACATCAGCCAGATACCAACCAAGGTAATGAGCTCTCGAGGATTAATCAAAACTAAAAGATTCACAACAGAGAATCAGAGAGTTAATCTATAAATGACAACAACATCAGAACAATAAAAGAAGGAAAAAATGTTGTAGGTATCAAACTTTCAAATGGAGAAGGCAAGGTGATACCAAGTAATAAAAGACTGGTACAAACTTAGAAGATAAGGGTAAATTTCAAGGTAACCACAAAGAAAATTAACAAACCTATTCATCAAAATAAAGAAGAAAAACATAAAGTCTCAGTAAACACAAAATCTACAAACACAAAATAAATGAAAAAAATCCACAAACAAAAGTAACTCAGCTCAGGTGACTAAGAGAACAAAGAAAACGTCAGCACCAAAAAATGATGGCAATAAACTCACACCTATTATATGTACACTGAATATAAATGGTGTAAATGCACCCATAAAGAGACAGAGAGTGACAGAATGGATAAAAAAAAAAAAACAGGATCCATCAATATGCTGTCTACAAGGACACACCTTAGAAATAAAGACATAGATTGATTAAAAATCAAAGGAAGGAAAAATATATCAAGCAAACAGCTACCAAAAAAGAGCAGGAGTAGCAATGCTAATCTCAGATAAAATAGACCTTAAAACAAAATCCACCATAAAAGACAAAGAGGGGCATTATATAATGATTAAAGACATAACTATAATAAATATCAACACACCCAATGACAGGGCTCCAAAATACATAAACTCTAACAGCACTGAAAAGGGAAATTGGCAGTTCCACAATGATAGTAGGAGACTTCAATGCACCACTCTCAGTAAAGAACAGAGCATCTAGAAAGAAGCTCAACAATGATTCAGAAAATCTAAATGCCACAATCAGCCAAGTTGACCTCATAGACATATATAGAACACTCCACCCAACAGGAGCAAAGTACATATTCTATTCCAAGGCACATGGAACATTCTCCAGAACAGATGATATCTTAGGCCACAAAACAACCCTAAACAAAATCCAAAACGTTGAGGTAATGCAAAGCGTATTTTCTGGTCACAATGCCATCAAAGTAGAAATTAACAAGAAGAGCAAGGGAAAAAAATCAAATACTTGAAAACTGAAAAACACACTGCTTAAAAACCACTGGGTAATAGAAGAAGTTAAACATGGAATCAAAAAATTCCTAGAATCAAATGAGAATGAACACACACCATACCAAAAACTTTGGGGCACAGCAAAGGCAGTGCTCAGAGGACAATTCATAGTAATAAACACATGTGTCAAAAAAGGACCAAAATCAATATTTTAACCCTACAGCTCAAAATAGAAAAAGAGCAGCAAAAGAAGTCCACAGCTGCCAAAAGAAAGGATAAATAAAAATTAGAGCAAAAATAAATGAAAGAGAAAACTGAAAAACAATAGAAGAATCAGCAAAACAAAAAGTTGGTTCTTTAAAAAAGGATCAGCAAAATCGACAAACCATTGGCCAACCTGACAAAAGAAAAACAGGAAAAGATGCAAATAACCCAAATAAGAAATGAAATGGGGGACATTGCAACATCCTAACTGAAATAAAAAAGATGATAACAGCACTATGAAAACAATACTGCAACAAACTTGAAAACCTATAGGAAATGGCAAATTTCTAGAAACACACTGCTTACCCAAACTAACACAAAATGATGTTGAAAATCTGAATAGGTCCATAACAAGAGAAGAGATTGATAAGGTAATTTTAAAAAAAAAATGCTCCAAACAACAACAAAAAAAAAAGCCCTGGCCCAGATGGCTTTACTAGAGAATTCTACCAAACATTCAGAGAAGAGCTTACACCAGTACTACTCAAACTATTACAGAATATAGAAATGGAAGAGATACTTCTGAATTCATTCTGTGAAGCCAGCATAACCCTGATACCAAAACCAGGCAAAGACACCACAAGAAAAGAAAATTAAAGACCAGTATCTCTCATGAATATAGATGCAAAAATTCTCAACAAAATTCTAGCCAACAGAGTTCAGCATTATATCAAAAAATAATACACCACGACCTTTGTGATTTATACCAGGTATGCAAGCATAATTCAACATTAGAAAATCAATCAATGTAATCCACCACATAAATAAAAGAGTCACATGATCATCTCAATCAGTGCAGAAAAGTATTTGACAAAGTCCAACACTCATTCCTGATACAAATTCTCAATAAAATAGGTATAGAAGGAAATTCCTCAACATAATAAAGGGCATCTATACAAAACCAACACCCAACATCATTCTTAATGGAAAGAGGCTGAAAACATTCCCCTTGAGAACAGGAATAAGACATGGATGCCTGTTATCACCATTCCTATTTAACACTGTGCTGGAAGTCCTAGTTAGAGCAATAAGGAAAAAAAAAAAAAAGAAATAAAGAGCATCCAAATTGGTAATGAAGAAGTAAAACTGTCCCTATTTGCAGATGATATGATACTACACGTGAAAAACCTAAAAGACTCCATGAGGAAACTAGTGAAACTAATAGAAAGATTCAGCAGAGGAGTAGGATACAAGATAAACATACAAAAATCAGTTGGATTCCTATACACCAATAAAGAGAATGATGAAAAGGAAATCAGGAAACCAATACCATTTATAATAGCCTCTACAAAATAAAATACTTAGGAATTAATCTAACCAGGGATGTAAAAGACCTATACAAAAAAACTAGAAAACACTACTGCAAGAAACCAAAAGACATCTACATAAATGGAAGAACATACCATGCTTATGGATTGGTAGACCCAACATTGTGAAAATGTCAATTCTACCCAAAGGAATCTACAAATACAATGCAATCCTGATCTAAATACTGACAGCGTTCTTTAAAGAGATGGAAAAACTAATCACTAACTTTATATGGAAAGAGAAGAGGTCCCAGATAAGTAAAGCACTATTAAAGAAGAAAGTAGGAGGGCTCCCACTACCGGACCTCAGAACCTACTATACAGCTACCATAGTCAAAACAGCCTGGGACTGGTATAGCGACAGACACATTGACCAATGGAACAGAATTGAGAACCCAGATGCAAATCCATCCACCTGTGGGCACCCAATTTTCAACAAAGGCCCAATGTCTGCCAAATGGGGAAAAGACAATCTTTTTAACAAATGGTACTGCCAAAAACTGGATGTCCATCTGCACAAAAATGAATCAGGAGCCATACCTCACACAATATACAAAAACTAATTTAAAATGGATCAAAGACCTAAATATAAAACCCAAAACCATAAAGATTCTAGAAGAAAAAATAGGATCAATGTTAGAGGCCCTAATACACGGTCTTAACAGGATACAAACCATAACTAACAACACACAAACTCCAGAAGATAAGCTAGATAACTGGGATCTTGTAAAAATTAAAAATCCAACAAAGATCTAATCTCTAAAATCTACAGGAAAATCCAACAACTCTACAACAAAAAGACAAATAATCTATAAAAATGGGCAAAGGAAATGAACAGACACTTCAACCAAAAAAGACATTCAGGCGGCTAACAGACACATGAGAAAATGCTCACAATCACCAGCCATTAGAGAATGCAAATCAAAACCACAATGAGATACCATCTCATCCCTGCACTACTGGCATGAATCAAATGAAAACAGAAAATAAGAAATGTTGGAGAAGCTGTGGGGAAATTGGGACTCTTATGAACTGCTGGTGGGAATGCAAAATGGTACAAGCATTTTGGGAAACGATATGGCGCTTCCTTAGAATAAAGCCAGAAATAGAAATACCATATGATCCAGCGATCACACTCTTAGGAATATATCCTAGCAAAATAAAAGCCGTCACACAGATAGACATATGCACGCCCGTGTCCATTGCAGCATTGTTCACAATCGCAAAAAGATGGAAACAACCCAGATGCCCATCAACAGATGCCAGCACAACTTGTCCAAGGCAAGGTCATGGAAGATGAATGGATAAGCAAGGTATAGTACAAACACACAATGGAGTATATGCAACAATAAAAAGCAATGATAAGTCTGTGAAGCATCTCACAACATGGATGAATCTTGAGGGCATTATGCTGAGTGAAATAAGTCAATCAAAAAATGACAAATATTCTATGAGACCACTACTATAAAAACTCATGAAAATGTTTACACAAAAAAAGAAACTATCTTTGATGGTTATGAGGGGGTGGGGGAGTGGGGATGCAAAAACACTAAATAGACAATAGTTAAGTAGTAACTTTGGTGAAGGGTAAGACAGTACACAATACTGGGGAAGCCAGCACAACTTGTCCAAGGCAAGGTCATGGAAATTCCATAGACACATCCAAATTCATGAGGGACTGAATTGCTGGACTGAGGGCTATGGGGACCATGGACTCAGGGAACATCTAGCTCAATTGACATAACATAGCTTTTAAAGAAAATGTTCTACATTCTACTTTGGTAAGTAGCGTCTGGGGTCTTAAAAGCTTGTGAGCGACCATCCAAGATACGCCATTGGTGTTGCCCTGTGTGGAGCAAGTGAGAAAGAAAACCAAAGACACAAAGGAAAGATTAGTCCAAAGGACTAATGGGCCACAGTTACCACAACCTCCACCAGACTGAGTCCAGCACAACTCGATGGTGCCTGGCTACCACTACTGACTGCTCTGACAGGGAACAAAAGAGAGAGTCCCGGACAGAGCTGGAGAAAAATGTAGAACAAAATTCTAATTTACAAAAAGACCAGACTTACTGGCCTGACAGAAACTGGAGAAACTCCAAGACTATTTCCCTCAGACAGCCTTATAACTCCCTAAAGAAGTCACTCCTGAGGTTCTCCCTTCAGCCAAAGATTAGACAAGTCCATAAAACAAAACGAGACTAAAGGGGCACACCATCCAGGAGCAAGGTTAGAAGGCAGGAGGAGACAGGAAAGCTGGTAACAGGGAACCCAAGGTTGAGAAGTGAAGAGTGTTGACATGTCATGGGTTGGTAACCAATGTCACAAAATATGTGTACTAATTGTTTAATTAGAAGCTAATTTGTTCTGTAAACCTTCATCTAAAGTACAATAATACAGAAAAAAAAGTTTATAGACTAGAAATCAAAATGAAGACCAAAAAAAAAAAAAGTCTATGTTTTTCTTTTGTTCTTAAGAATAAAATTTTTGTTTAACATCATCATGGTCAGAAGGAATTAAGATAATAATGTCCTTATTGAAATTAAAATTACCTTTTTTTTTTACTACATAGTTATCATCGGAACACCACTGTTGGAATGCAGTACACCACTGATAATTCACAAATGATGACTCATCCCAAAAGATTTGCCAAATGGCCTCCTTGTCCTCAGTACTGGATTCAACAAGTGTGTCTGAATTTCGCCTTCAGAGTTTTTGTTTTCCATTTTTTGTTTCAAGGAGGGAATTGGTCTTTCCATCTCAATGCACCTATTTTCTATTGTCTTATTATGTTAATTTTTACTTGGGTGAAGCAGGACCTGTTCTTACTTAAAACCCATTGCCGTCAAGTTGATTCCAACTCATAGTGACCTTATAGGACAGAGTAGAACTGCCCCATACAGTTTCCAATGAGTGGCTGGTGGATTCAAACTGTCTACCTTTGGCTCAGCAGCTGAATGCTTAACAACTGTGCCACCAGGGCTCCTGTTCTTACTTAGGGGTATTTATCAATTGATTGCATTTCTATTAAGTTCCCATTAATCTACTTGTACTCTTTTCCTGGAGCATTCTGAAACCCCAATAATTAGTGAGTCCGAATGTTATTTAAAAGGATAACAATGATTTTTCTTTTTTAATGTGGTAAAATATACATAACAATAATTTCTACATTTACAACTCAGTGACATTGATAACATTCTTCACGTTGTGCACCAATTCTCACTGTCCTTTTCCAGATCATTTCCCCACTGTTAAAATAAACTTAACGCTGTCCAAGCATAAAATCCCCTTACCCCTCTCCCTCCTAGCTCTGATAACAACTAATAATCTTTGGTTTCTATATATTTGCCTATTTCATGTAAGTGAGATTATACAGTGTTTGTCCTTTTGTGATTGATTTATTTCGCTCAGCATGATGTTTTTAAGGTTCATCAATGTTGTGGCATTTCTTTATATGGTTAAGTAGTATTCCATTGTGAGTATACACCACATTTTGTTTATCCATTCGTCTGTTGTTGGACATTTCTCTTGTTTCCACCTTTTGGCTATTATGGGAAAAGTGCTACAATGAACATTGGTGTACCAGTTTCTGTTTGTGTTCCTGCTTTCACTTCTGGGTATATACCTAGGACTGGGATTGCTGGCTTATATGATAGTCTATGTTCAACTTTTTGAGGAACTGTTTTCCACTGTGGCTGTACAAATTTTACATTTCACCAGCAATGGATGAGGGCTCCAATTTCTGAACAACATCTGTTGTTTTCCATTGTTCTTTGTTTTGTTTTTTATAGTTATCTCATTGTGGTTTTGATTTGCACCTCTTTTTTTTTTAATAGCTAGCGACAATGTTTGTTGGCCATTAGGATATCCTCTTTGGTAAGACGTCTGCTCAAATCCTTTGCCCATTTTTTAATTGAGTTGTCTTTTTGTTAAGTTGTAGAAGTTTTTTATATTTTTGAACATTGAACCCTTATCAGATATAGGGTTCCCAAAATTTTCTCCTACTCTGTAGGTTGTCCTTCATTTTGTTGATAAAATCCTTTGATGTACGAAAGCATTTAATCCTTATGAAGTCTCATTTATCTATTTGGCCTTTTGCTGCTCCTGCTTTGTTGTCATATCTGATAGTCCCTCACTAAAAACTAGGTCCCACAGTTTTGCCCCCACATTTTTTTCTAAGAATTTTATGTTTAGTTTTCACATTTAAGCCTTTGGTTGATTTGAATTGGTTTTTGTGTGTGGCGTGAGCATGGATCCTGATGTGTTCTTCTGAACAATGATTTTTCCTAGATTAGGTAACAAAAAAGTATTAAAGTATGGTTTATTTCTAGATTATACTGGTGCAAGTTAACCCTGGGGAGACCTTCACCATCAAGTCTGATGACAGCAACATTCAGAATATTCAAGGTCAGTGGAAATGTAATTAGATGTGTATTGTTTGATATCAGAGTGAATTTAAATATTAGTGTGAAATTACTATAATCTGTTCCACTAATGTCCTTTGCTCTTTGAACCAGATTGGGTGCTATTAAATTAACATATTTCTAATAGGAGTTTAGTATCGACATAACAACCAAGACTCATCTTGTCAATCTTACTAGACCTTCAAGTAAGGTATTTTTAAAAATCAGAATTCAAAAATTCCATTTTTTAAAAGCCAAGATTTCTGAGATATTGAGAGTCACTTTTAATTTTAGATGATTTTCTGATAGGAGCTGACTGGAAAGGCCTGCAGAAAGTTCATTCATTCATTCATATATTCACAGTTACTTCTTTAGACCAAAACCCATTGCTGTCAAGTTGATTCCAACTCATAGTGACCCCATAGGACAGAGTAGAACTGCCCCATAGGGTTTCCGAGGAGTGGCTAGTGGATTTGAACTGCCGACCTTTTAGTCAGCAGCAGTAGCTGCTAAACCCTGCACCACCAGGGCTCTTTAGACCAGCAATATACTATATATACTATATTGAAAATGTATAGTATATAGTATTGCTTCGATAGTAATAAGAATTAATAAATATTTGGTTCATAGAAGCTTTATTATTCCAAAGTGAGATGATTGTTCCTGTTCTTACGCCAATCATTTTGTATCCTAAAGTAATGTTATGCTACAACTCAAGAATTTTTCAAGAATGTTATCATCTAACAATGGAATCCATATGGCTGCTATATAAAGTTTATCACGAACTGATATTTATTATTTTTCCCGTTATTATAAGTAAATTACCATTCTAGGTCTTGAAAACCACATATAATTTTAGGGCTAAGTGCTAAAGTGCTAGTGTATTATAATTTCAGTTAAAGAAAATAGTGATGACATATAAAGTCTCCATGCTGCATTTTATTTTTAGTTCCTACACAATTGTATGTTTAAGACAATAAGAATAACTAGTATAAAAGTAGGGCATCACGTGAATCACATTGGATTCTTCTTTATAGTATGTTGATTTCAAAGAACTATTTCACTTTAATGTTATTGTTGGGAAGCCTTAAAAAGAAAATGGATTTGCTTTATTAGGCAATGTTACCATAAGTATTTTTTTATGCTACAGGGTATAACTTTTATTACTCAATATATAACCATGAGAGGCGGGGCCAAGATGGCGGACTAGGTGGACGCTACCGCGGATCCCTCTTGCAACAAAGACTCGGAAAAACAAGTGAATCGATCACATACATAACAATCTAGGAACTCAGAACAACAAACAGACTTAGAGACAGAGAATGAACAAATACGGGCAGACAGCGATCGTTTTCAGAACCAGGAGCCAGCGTACCAGGCAGGTGACCTTCGGAGCCCGATCTGGGGCAGAGCCCAGGGGGGCAGACTGTACAGACAAGGGGCCCAGCCCTACCCCCCGAACTCATCCCGGGAGAGAGCCTAGCCGGTTGGCGCGGGCGGCATAGAGGCACAGCTGGTGGGAGAAGCACCCAGGAGGCAGTGACTGATCTTGGAGCGGGGAGAGCAGCGTCCCAGCTGGGGAGCCGTCCCGCCGGGAGTCTGGCGGGAAGCAGGCGTGGCGCGAGCGTGGGGATCAGCTATATTTCCCTAAAGCGACCCCAGGGGCGGGCCCAGCCGTTCGTGCAGGTGACGCCCACCCAGTTCGCGCGAGCGGTGTGGCGCACCGGAGGGAGAAGTCCCTGGAAGGAAGTGCCTGGTCTCAGAGCCGGGAGAGCAGCATCCCAGCCGGGGAGCCATCCCGCTGGGATTTTGGCGAGGCGTGAGCGCATTCCCCTGAATAGACCCTGGGGGCGGGCCCAGCTGTTCCTGAGGGCGACGCCCACCCAGTTCACACGAGCCGAGTGGCGCGCCGGAGGGAGAAGTCCCCGAGAGGAAGTGACTGGTCTTGGAGCGGGGAGAGCAGCATCCCAGCCGGGGAGCCGTCCCACTGGGATTTTGGCAGACGCGGGCGGAGCTTGAACGCGGGGATCAGCTCTATATTCTGAGGTGCTACACTCCTAGCTCTCTAATCCCTCCCCCACCCTCCCCAGGCGGCTCCATTAACATCCAAATACTCTGAGCCAAAGGGAGAATTCAGATAGGGATCTGACTGCATTTTTTTTAGCGGATTTTCTGGAAAAACTAGTTTCCCAGTGATGGCTCGGAGACAGCAGTCCATATCAAACCACATAAAGAACCAGACCATGACAGCTTCTCCAACTCCCCAAACAAAAGAATCAAAATCTTTCCCAAATGAAGATACAATCCTGGAATTATCAGATACAGAATATAAAAAACTAATTTACAGAATGCTTCAAGACATCACAAACGAAATAAGGCAAACTGCAGAAAAAGCCAAGGAACACACTGATAAAACAGTTGAAGAACTCAAAAAGATTATTCAAGAACATAGTGGAAAAATTAATAAGTTGCAAGAATCCATAGAGGGACAGCATGTAGAAATCCAAAAGATTAACAATAAAATTACAGAATTAGACAACACAATAGGATGTCAGAGGAGCAGACTCGAGCAATTAGAATGTAGACTGGGACTTCTGGAGGACCAGGGAATCAACACCAACATAGCTGAAAAAAAATCAGATAAAAGAATTTAAAAAAAATGAAGAAACCCTAAGAATCATGTGGGACTCTATCAAGAAGGATAACTTGCGAGTGATTGGAGTCCCAGAACAGGGAGGGGGGTCAGAAAACACAGAGAAAATAGTTGAAGAACTCCTGACACAAAACTTCCCTGACATTATGAAAGACGAAAGGATATCTATCCAAGATGCTCATCGAACCCCATTTAAGATTGATCCAAAAAGAAAAACACCAAGACATATTATCATCAAACTTGCCAAAAACAAAGACAAACAGAAAATTTTAAAAGCAGCCAGGGAGAAAAGAAAGGTTTCCTTCAAGGGAGAATCAATAAGAATAAGTTCAGACTACTCAGCAGAAACCATGCAGGCAAGAAGGGAATGGGATGACATATACAGAGCACTGAAGGAGAAAAACTGCCAACCAAGGATCATATATCCAGCAAAACTCTCTCTGAAATATGAAGGAGAAATTAAGATATTTACAGATAAACACAAGTTTAGAGAATTTGCAAAAACTAAACCAAGACTGCAAGAAATGCTAAAGGAGATTGTTTGGCCTGATGACCAATAATATCAGGTACCAGCACAATACAAGGTCACAAAACAGAACGTCCTGATATCAACGCAACTCAAATAGGGAAAGCACAAAAACAAACAAATTAAGATTAATTCTAAAAAATAAATAAATAAACAAAATAATACACATAACAGGGAATCATGGAAATCAATAGGTAAACGATCACAATAATCAAAAAGAGGGACTAAATATAGGAGGCATTGAACTGCCAGATGGAGAGTGACACAAGGCGATATAGAACGATACAAGTTAGGTTCTTACTTAGAAAAATAGGGGTAAATAATAAGGTAACCACAAAAAGGAATATCAATTCCATAACTCAAGAAAAACGTAACGACTCAACTAACATAAAGTTAAACATTATGAAAATGAGGATCTCACAATCTACTAAGAAAAACGTCTCAGCACAAAAAAGTATGTGGAAAAATGAAATGGCCAACAACTCACATGAAAAGGCATCAAAATGACAGCACTAAAAACTTATTTATCTATAATTATGTCGAATGTAAATGGACTAAATGCACCAATAAAGAGACAGAGAGTCACGGACTGGATAAAGAAACACGAGCCATCTATATGCTGCCTACAAGAGACACACCTTAGACTTAGAGACACAAACAAACTAAAACTCAAAGGATGGAAAAAAAATATATCAAGCAAACAATAAGCAAAAAAGAAGAGGAGTAGCAATATTAATTTCTGACAAAATAGACTTTAGACTTAAATCCACCACAAAGGATAAAGAAGGACAAAAAAAAAAAAAAAAAAGAAGGACACTATATAATGATAAAAGGGACAATTGATCAGGAAGACATAACCATATGAAATATTTATGTACCCAATGACAGGGCTGCAAGATACATAAATCAAATTTTAACAGAATTGAAAAATGAGATAGACACCTCCACATTTATAGTAGAAGACTTCAACATACCACTTTCGGAGAAGGACAGGACATCCAATAAGAAGCTCAATAGAGACACGGAAGACCTACTTACAACAATCAACCAACTTGACCTCATTGACTTATACAGAACTCTCCACCCAACTGCTGCAAAGTATACTTTTTTTTCTAGTGCACATGGAACATTCTCTAGAATAGACCACATATTAGGGCATAAAACAAATCTTTGCAGAGTCCAAAACATCGAAATATTACAAAGCATCTTCTCAGACCACAAGGCAATGAAGCTAGAAATCAATAACAGAAAAACTAGGGAAAAGAAATCAAATACTTGGAAAATGAACAATACCCTCCTGAAAAAAGACTGGGTTTGATCTCTAAAATCTACATGATACTGCAAAAACTCAACTACAAAAAGACAAAGAGCCCAATTAAAAAATGGGAAGAAGATATGAACAGGCACTTCACCAAAGAAGACATTCCGGTGGTAAACAGACACATGAGGAAATGCCCACGATCATTAGCCATTAGAGAAATGCAAATCAAAACTACAATGAGATTCCATCTCACTCCAACAAGGCTGGCATTAATCCAAAAAACACGAAATAATAAATGTTGGAGAGGTCGTGGAGAGATTAGAACACTTATACACTGCTGGTGCGAATGTAAAATGGTACAACCACTTTGGAAATCGATTTGGCACTTCCTTAAAAAGCTTGCAGTAGAACTACCATAGCGTCCAACAATCCTACTCCTTGGAATATATCCGAGAGAAATAAAAGCCTTTACACGAACAGATAAATGCACACCCATGTACATTGCAGCACTGTTTACAATAGCAAAAAGATGGAAGCAACCAAGGTGCCCATCAACAGATGAGTGGATAAATAAATTATGGTATATTCACACAATGGAATACTACACATCAGTGAAGAACAGTGATGAATCCTTGAAACATTTCATAACATGGAGGAAGCTGGAAGGCATTATGCTGAGTGAAATTAGTCAGTTGCAAAAGGACAAATATTGTATGAGACCACTATTACAAGAACTCAAGAAATAGTTTAAACAGAGAAGAAAATATTCTTTGATGGTTATGAGGGGGAAGGAGTGGAGGGAGGGAGGGAGGGGGTTTTCACCAATTAGATAGGAACTATTTTAGGTGAAGGGAAAGGCAACACGCAATACAGAAGAGGTCAGCACAACTGGACTAAACCAAAAGCAAAGAAGTCTCCTGAATAAACTGAACACTTCGAAGGCCAGCGTAGCAGGGGCGGAGGGCTGGGAACCATGGTTTCAGGGGACGTCTAAGTCAATTGGCATAATAAAATCTATTAAGATAACATTGTGAATCTCACTTTGGAGAGTGGCATCTGGGGTCTTAAATGCTAGCAAGTGGCCATCTAAGATCCATCAATTGCTCTCAACCCACCTGGAGCAACGGTGAATGAAGAACACCAAAGACACAAGGTAATTATGAGCCTAAGAGACAGAAAGGGCCACATAAACCAGAGACTACATCAGCCTGAGACCAGAAGAACTAGATGGTGCCTGGCTACAACTGATGATTGTACTGACAGGGACTACAACACAGAACCCCTGAGGGAGCAAGAGAGCAGTGGGATGCAGACCCCAAATTCTCATAAAAACACCTGACTTAATGGTCTGACTGAGACTAGAAGAACCCTATTGGTCATAGTCCCCAGACCTTCTGTTAGCCCATGACAGGAACCATTTCTAAAGACAACTCTTTAGACAGGGATTGGACTGGACGACGAGATAGAAAATGAAATGATACTGGTGAAGAGTGATCGTCTTGGATCAGGTAGACACGAGACTATGTTGGCATCTTCTGTCTGGAGGGGAGATGGGAGGGCGGAGAGGGTCAGAAGCTGGCCAAATGGACATGAAAAGAGAGAGTGGATGGAAGGAGTGTGCTGTCTCATTAGGGCAAGAGCAATTAGGAGCATATAGCAAGGTATATAAATTTTTGTATGAGAGACTGACTTGATTTGTAAACTTTCACTTAAAGCACGATAAAAATTTTTAAAAAAAGAAAGTGAGGAAACAACTTACAGATTGAAAGAAAATTTGGGGTAATCACATATCTGGGAAGAGTTTAATATCCAGAGTTTATAAAGAACCCCTACAACTTAACCAAAAAAGACCAACAACCCAATAAAAAAAATGAGGAAAGGAATAGTATAGGTATTTCACCAAAGAAGAAATACAAATGGCCAACAAGGATATGAAAGATGCTCAATATCATTAGTCATTTGGGAAATGCAAATCAAAACCACAATGAGAGATCACTTCACACCCACTAGGATAGCTATGATTTAAAAATTAAAAAACAAGTATTGGCCAGGATGAGAAGAAATAGAAACCCTCATCCATTGCTGGTGGGACTGTAAAATGGTGCAGCTACTGTGAAAAACAATCTGATGGTTTCTCAAAAAGTTAAACATAGAATTACCATATGAACCAGACATTCCACTCCTAGGTGTGAGTCCAAAAGAATTGAAAGCAGGAACGCAAACAGAAACCTGTACACCAATGTTCATTGCAGCACTACTCACAAGAGCCAAAAGGTAGAAATCACCTAAATTTTCATCAATAGATGAATGGATTAACAGTATGTGGTAGATACAGACAATGGAATACTACTTAGCCATAAAGAGAAATGAAGTTCTGATACACGCTACAACATGGATGAACCATGAAAACGTTATAAAGAGTGATATTAGTCAATCACAGGTGGACAAATGTTGTATGATCCCACTATATGAAAAAGGAAAATATACAGAGACCAAAGTTTATTAGTGATTACCAAGGGCAGAAGGGAAGAGGAAAGAGGGAGTCATTGTTTACGGAGTACTGAGTTTCTGTTAATGGTGGTGGAATAATTGGAAAAGGGTAGTTGTAATGGTTGAGCAACGTGATGAATATAATCGATGTCGCTGTAAATCAATGTACATGTAAAAATTGTTGAATTGGCAAATATTTCATTATATTTTTACCACGCTAAAAACAAAACAAATTTAAAGGCATCCAGGATGGAAAAGAAAAATTTAAACTGTCTTTATTCACGGATGACAAAATTCTATATGTATAAGGAATCGCTCAACAGCTACTAGAACTAATAAATGAGTTCAGCAAGGGTACAAGATACAAGATCAGTATACAAAAATCAATTGGGACAATCTAAAAATGAAGTTAAGAAAACAATTTAATTCACAATAATACCAAAAAGAATAAAATATTTAGGAATAAATTCGAGAAAAGAAATGCAAGACCTGTACACTGAAAACTACAAAACAGCGCTGAGAGAAATTAAAGAGCTAAATAAATGCATAAGATAGTCTATGTTAACGGATTAGAACACTCAACATTTCTAGTTGGCAATTTTTGTGAAGTTGATATAAATCTGTAAATATTCAGTACAGTCCCTATAAAAATTGAAGAAGGATTTTTTGTAGGATATGACATGCTGATCCTAAAATGTTTATGGAAATGCAAAGGACCTAGAATATATAAAACATTTTTAAATATAAGAACAAAGTTGGAGAACTCACAATTCCCAATTTCAAAACTGATTACAAAACTACGGTAATAAAAACCATGCGGTGCTGGTATAAGGATAGCATATATAGATGACTGGGACAAAATTGGAAACCCTGGTGGCTAGTGGTTAAGTGCTACAGCTGCTAACCAAAAGGTCAGCAGTTCAAATCCACCAGGCGCTCCTTGGAAACTCTACGGGGCAGTTCTACTCTGTCCTATAGGGTCGCTATGAGTAGGAATCAACTCGGCAGCAAAGTGTTGGAACAAAAGTGAGGGTCCAAAAATAAATTTCTTTGGAGGCTTTATGCCCCCTTCTGAGCTAAGACTTTTAATAAATAAACACAATCAATCTAGAGATTTGGTCACTTTTGAACATAGTAAAAGATTATGTACATATTGTATTAGGAAAGAATTGTAAGGAAATACCAACTTCTTAAGATCCTGATTAATAATTTGAGAGAAATAAAACTGGGCTTCAGTAAATCTCTGGAGTGTAAGAGTTCAGGTATATTGCTGATTATCCCATGATAAGACAAATAAATATCAACTGAATCTAATGAGATGCTAAAGGAGGTATAACATAAATACACCACAGTGAAGTACCATATTTTTACACAAATAATGCATGTCTTCTGAGTTTTTTTGCCAGCCACGCCCTCCCCCAGAGAGGTATCCTTGCATTCACATTATGTAATCTTTCTTCACAGCAACATGCTAAAGAAAAAACTAGAATAGCAACACTTATAAAAATACCTCAAAGGGGGAGGGCGCAGGCGACAAGCAAACACAGAAACAGGTGTTATTTGTGTAAAAATATGGTAGGTGGCTTCAAGTGGTATTGAGGAAAAATAATATTTGGGTTAGGGTCCACTGGAAAAGACGGAATCAAGATCTTATGCCCTGAGATCTTGCACAAAACATTATACCAATGAGGCTTTTTAACGATCCCTAGAGTATTACAAGGACTAGTGCAAGGACTATGAATAATAAGTGCCCTATTTGTAAGTCTTCAACATGGGCATTAATCCTTCCTTGGGTTTTATAGGGGATTGAGCAAATTCAGGGAAGGGTTTAGGAAACTTCATTTCTACTTTGATGAGTTCAGCCCCTGGAATTTTTCCAATGTCAGTAGAATTGTTGGTCCAGAGGGAATCAGAAACCTCACGTAAGTCCCCAAATTGGGATTAGGTCACATTTATGGGGATAGACACCCACCCCACCACTGCCGTAGAGTCAACACAGTGACATCTAATTGTCCTATTAGATGATCATATAGAGAAGAATCTTCAGGTATTTCTAGAAACAGTCCATCTGAGGAGTATTTGATTTAGCCGTTCCAGTCACATGAAATATCTCTCAACTAAATTTACTGGTGTGGGGTCACAGAGAAGAAATGCATGTTGACTAGTGTTGGGGCCAAGAGTTATAGTCACAGGTTGGGTAATGGAAAATTTGGAGATTGTTCAAAATTCCTACCACCTGAGTAGTTTAATGGCTCCAGGGGAGCTCCAGGGTGGAAATTGTGGTAGGATTTATGGTTGACAGAGTGGTATCCATGTCTATTACAAAGGTTTGTTTTTGTCCTATTGTTACAGATAGATCTCCTTGTTTATTTAAGGAACTCATTGGAAATTGGGTCCTAGAATCTCCCTCAGAAACCCTTCGTAATTCCTCAGGAGGAGAAGGAAGCATTAGCTTCTTTGTCTTTTTAGCTAAGATAGGACAGCTCTTTTTCCAGTGTCTCCCCGCCCTTTCTTTATTGTTGCTGAAAATATACACAGAAAAATATACACCACTTCAACAAGTTCTACATGTACAATTCAGTGACATTGATTACATTCTTCAAGTTGTGCGACATTTCCCACCCTCCTTTACTGAACTGTTCCTCCCCCACTGACATAAACTCACTGCCCTCTAGCTTCTTATCTAAACTTTAGAGTTGCTGTTGTCAATTTGATCCCATATAGATAGCTTTTTTAAAGAGCACAATGCCCAAGGCAAACATTCTTTAATCCAAGAAGCTCAGAGAACTCCAAGAGGGATAAATCCAAAGAGATCTACACCAAAAACAAAAGAAAACCCATTGCCATCAAGTCAATTCCAACTCATAGCCACCTTATAGGACAGAGTAGAACTGCCCCCATAGGGATTCCAAAGCTTAATCTTTACAGAAGCAGACCGCCATATCTTTCTCCCACGGAGCAGCTGGTGGGTTCAAATCACCAATCATTTGGTTAGCAGCCAAGTGCTTAATCACTGCACTGTCAGGGATCCTTAGGATCTACACCAGTACACATCATAATTAGGCTCTCAAAAAGTAAAGATAAAGAGAGGATCCTGAAAGCAGAGAGAAAGAAGCAAACAGTCATGTATAATGACCCAATAAGAGTAATCGTCAATTTCACCTTAGAAACAGTGGAAGCCAGAAGGCAATGGAATGATATATTTAAAGTGCTGAAAGAAAGTAACTGTCAACCAAGAATACTATACCCAGCGAAACTGTCCTTCGAGAATGAGGGTGAAGTTAAAACACCCCCAGAATCTCTGTCAAAGGGAAAGTGTTTATTGTCCTTTGAGAGAGTGATTTTTTAATTGCTTTAATTGTAAAGCCAGGAGCTTAATTTGGATTTTTCCTCTTTTTGGTATCTAAACCATGCAGTGGCGTCGAGTCGATTCCGACTCATAGCGACCCTGTTGGACGGAGTAGAACTGCCCCACAGAATTTCCAAGGAGCGCCTGGCGGATTCAAACTGCCAACCCTTGGTATCTAAATCCATTTCAAATATCTTCCAAACGCTGAAGTTCATGGAATGTGTTGGTTTTCCAGTCAGTCTTTTGTTTACATACTATATCTGTGATTTATGGCTTTAAACCATCTGTAACCATTAAAGTTGTGTGTCAACTTGCCTGGGCCATGATTCTCAGTGGTTTGGCAGTTATGATTAAGTTTGGCAGCCATATGATGATGTGATCACTTACCTGATGAGATTTGATATAATGCATCACCTTCATGATGGGATTAGCTGTGAGTAGTCAATCAGCTGAAAGGGAGTTTTTTGGGGGGCATGACCTGCATCGAGGATAAATGAACTTTCTGGCAGGCCTTGTGGGCTTTTGCTCACTCGGGAACCCGCAGCTGGCTCCTGTTTGCCTGACTTCCAATTCTTGGGACATGAGCTAACAGCTTACCTGCGGTCTTGCCTGCCTATCTTGGGATTCGTCAGTCTTAACAGCCTGTGAGCCAGAGCCCTGCTGTCTGACCTAGCAATCTTGGGTTTGCCAGCTAAGTAAATCAGGAGAACCTCCAGCCTGACCCACGGACTTGGGGCATTCCAAACTCTACAACCACATGAGCCATTTCCTTGATATAAATCTCTCTATATATGTGTATTTATATGCTTTACTGGTTTTGCTTCTCTAGAGAACTCAGTCTAAGACATTTTGTACCAACAGTGGTTAAGGAGAAACAAAATTATAAGGATGAGTTTTCTAAATTGGTTGTTGAGTCTATCGTCATGGACTGAATTGTGTCCCCCAAGTATATGTGTCAACTTGGCTAAGGTGTGACTCTAGGTATCATGTGATTGTCCACCATTTTGACAACTGATGTGATTTTCCTATGTGTTGTAAATCTTACTTCTATGACATTAATGAGGCAGGATTAGTGGCAGTTACATTAATAAGGCAGGGCTCAATCTACAAGTTAGGTTGTGTCTTAAGTCAATTTCTTTTGAGACATAAAAGAGAGAAGAAAGCAGAGAGGCATGGGAACCTCATACCAACAAGAAAGCAGTACTAGAAGCAGAGTGTGCCCTTTGGACCCGAGGTTCCTATGCTGATAAGCTCCTAGTCCAGGGACGGATCGATGATAAGGACTTTCCTCCAGAACCAACAGAGAGTGAAAACCTTCCCCTCGAGCTGATGCCCTGAATTTGGACTTCTAGCCTCCTAAGCAGTAAGAGAATAAACGTCTGTTTTTTGAAACCATCCACTTGTACTTCTGTAATAACATCACTATGTTGATAACTCTCTTTCCAATAGTAAAGAGGGCACTGCTAATGACGGTGCAATAGAAATACCCAAAATATCACCACCAATAGATCAGTATTGGTGAAATGCAAGGCTC
Organism: Elephas maximus indicus; assembly: GCF_024166365.1. Classification (NCBI taxonomy): domain Eukaryota; kingdom Metazoa; phylum Chordata; class Mammalia; order Proboscidea; family Elephantidae; genus Elephas; species Elephas maximus. The sequence goes on from NC_064846.1 coordinate 89,581,715, forward strand.
TGGGTGACTGCATATTTGATACCTTTCTACAATTTTGTCCTAATGAGAAGTATGAGGAAACTGGTTTGTTGGTCTTCCTTTCACTAGAGAAAGTGGTGAAAAAAAGAGATGAGCTCAGGGTTTCAGAGTCAAGCTCAAGTGTGACATAAACAACCTCAAATTTCTACTTGTGCCTTGGAAGAAAGCTTATTTCTTGTAGTAACAGAGTTGATAGCACCAAAAACCAAACCCAGAGTCTTATTGTAAGACTGGCTGAATTACAATGCCAACTCAATTTTCAACCTTGAGTGGTATCTGAAGTTAAAGTGAGGACATTGATTGGGTAGAAATGGGATCCTGAAACTTGGGATGGGGACATATGGGCAGATAATTAGGAAGCTGGGGACACTGAGTCCCGAAATTCTGTTGAATCACTCCTGCCAACAGAACCAGCCCTCTCACTCCCATCTGAAGAGATTATTTAATGTTTGTCTGCTAAACCACACTCCCCGGTAAAACCACTAGCCTCTCCACCCCCATCTGATGAGATTAACCCAGATGTGTCTAAAGTGCCTGTGTCTGAGTCATTGCTTGGTGCATCACCTGAGGCAGATGTCTTGCAAGACAATGCTGAATGTTCACAAAACACATTCCCACCGCCCATTTTGGCTTCTAGACCTATAACTAGACTTAAGTCCCAGCAAGCCCCAAAAGGTGAAGTACAAAGTTTGACCCAGGAGGAGCTACACTGCACACCAAAAGAACTGCTTGACTTTTCTAATATCTACAAACAGAAACCTGGGGAATATGTGTGGGAATGGCTATTAAGGGTGTGGGATGATGGTGCAAGAAACATAAAGATGGATCAGTCTGAGTTTATTGATATGGGCCCACTAAGCACAGATTCTCCATTCAATGTTTCAGCTCAAGAGGTTAGGAAAGGATCTAATAGTTTATTTGGTTGGCTTGCTGAAGTACGGATTTCACAGTGGCCTACACTAAGTCAAGTTGAAGTACCAGTACCAGACCTGCCTTGGTATACTGCAGAAGAATCTATCCAAAGACTTAGAGAAATTGGCATGTTAGAGTGGGTTTGTCAGATTAGGCCCACAAACCCACATATGGAGTGCCCAGAGGACACACTTCTTACCACAACCATGAGGAACAAATTTGTGAAGGGAGCCCCAGAGTCCTTGAAGACTTCTGTTATTTCCATTTTATGTAACTCAGATTTGATAGTGGGAGCTGCTCTAACTGAATTAAGACACCTAACTACAATGGAGCTGATTGGACCCCGTGGTGGTACGGGCCAAGTGGCGGCACTCAATCCACAAAGACAGGGTGGGCGTGGTTACCATAATGGACAACAGACTCAAAGCAGTAATCAGAATAGTCTGACTCGTATGGACTTACGGCATTAGCTACTTAGTCATGGTGTCCCTAGGAGTGAAATAGATAGTAAATCTACTAAATATTTACTTGATCTGTACAAGCAGATGAATTCTAGGTCAACTGAATAACATTCAAATTCAAATCACCAGAATAGAGAGTCACAGTCCCTCAGTCAATTTCCAGACTTGAGCAAGTTTAAACACACACAACCCTTTGAATGAAGGGGAGGTCCATTAGAGGAAGGACTCCACTATACTGCCAAAAATTTGTACTGTTGATCTTTCTCCCAGCCTAACCCAAAGAAACTATGGCCTTTTACTACAGTGACTGTTCATTGGGGAAAAGGAAATAATCAGATTTTTCAGGGATTGGATACAGGCTTTGAACTGACACTAATTCCAGGAGACCCAAAACATTACTGTGGCCCACCAGTCAAAGTGGGGGCATATGGAGGTCAGGTTATTTATTAATGGAGTCTTAGCTCATGTCTATGTCACAGTAGGTCCAGTGGATTCCTGAACCCATCCTGTAGTGATTCCCAGAGTCCCAGAATGCATAATTGAAATAGATATACTCAGCACCTGGCTAAACCCCCACGTGCGATCTCTGACAAGTGGAGTAACGGCTATTATGGTAGGAAAAGCCAAGTGGAAGACATTAGAACTGTCCCTACCTAGGAAAAATACTCAATAAAAAGCAATACCATATTCCTGGGATTGCAAAGATTACTGCTACCATCAAGGACTTGAAGGATACAGGTGTGGTGATTCCCACCACATCCCCATTCAACTCGCCTATTTGGCCTGTGCAAAAAACACATGGATCTTGGAGAATGACAATGAATTATTAAAAACTTTTACTAGGTGGTGACTCCAATTGCAGCTGCTGTTCCAGATGTAGTTTCACTGCTTGAGCAAATTAATGCATCTCCTAGTACCTGGTATGCAGCTATTCATCTGGCTAATGGCTTCTTCTCCATACCTATTTTGAAGGACCACCAGAAGCAATTTTCCTTCATTTGGCAAGGCCAACAATACACCTTCAGTGCTCTACCTCAGAGCTACCTCAACTGTCCAGCCCTATGTTATAATTTGAGGATGTTGATCGTCTTTCCCTTCCACAAGATGTCACACTGGGGTCCCTTACATTGATGATGTTATGCTGATTGGGCTGAATAAGGAAGAAGTGTCAATGACTCTGGATTATTGGTAAAACATTTGTGTGCTAGAGGGTGGGAAATCAAGCCCACAAAAATTCAGGTGCCTTCCACCTCAGTGAAATTTCTAAGGGTCCAGTGATATGGGGCATGTTGAGACATTCCTTCTAAAGTGAAGGGTAAGTTATTGCATCTGGCCCTTCCCACAACTAAAAAGCAGGACATTGCCTAGTGGGCTTCTTTGGATTTTGGAGGCTACACATTTATCATTTGGGTGTGCTACTCACCAAGTGACTAGAAAAGCTCCCAGTTTTGAGTGGGGCTCAGAAGAAGAGAAGGCTAGGCAACAGGTTCAGGCTGCCATGCAAGCAGCTCTGCCATTTGTGCCATATGACCCAGCTGGTCCAATGGTTCTTGAAGTGTCAGCGACAGATAGAGATGTTGTTTGGAGTCGTTGGCAGGCTGCTGTTGGTGAATCACAGCACAAACCCGTAGGATTTTGGAGCAAAGCCCTGCCATACTCTGTAGATAACTACTCTCCTTTAGAGAAACAGCTTTGGCTTGTTACTGGGCCTTAGTAGAGACTGAACACTTAACCATGGAACACCAAGTCACCATGAGGCCTGAGCTGCCCATCATGAAATGGTTGTTGTCTGACCCACAGAGCCATAAAGTTGGACGTGCACGGCAGCAGTCCATCATTAAATGGAAGTGGTATACATGAGATCAGACCTGAGCAGGACCTGAAGGAAAAAATAAGTTGCATGAGGAAGTGGCCGAAATGCTCATGGTCTCCACTCCTGTCATATTACATTTCATCTCCCAGGCTGCACCTATGGCCTCATGGAAAGTTTCTTATGATCAGTTGACTGAGGAAGATAAAACTCATGCCTGTATTGCAGATGGCTCTGCACAATTTGGAGACACCACTTGAAATGCACAGCAGCAGCACTACAGCCCCTTTCTGAGACCTCCCTGAGAACAAAGTTGAAGGGAAACCCTCCCAATGGGCAGAACTTCAAGCAGTGCACCTGGTTGTTCACTTTGCTTGGAAGGAGAAATGCCCAGATGTGTAACTGTATACAGATTTATGGGTGTGGCCAATGGTTTGGCTGAATGATCAGGGACTTGGAATGAACATGATTGGAAAATTGGAGAACAAGGAGGCATGTGGAAGAGGCATGTGGATTGATCTCACTGCATGGGCCAAAGAAGTGAAGATATTTGTATTTCATTGAATTCTCACCAAAGGGTGACCTCAGCAGAGGAGGATTTTAACAATCAAGTTGATAGGATGACATGGTCTATGGAAACCAGTCATCCTCTTTCCCCAGCGACTCTCATCATTGCCCAAATGGGCCCATGAACAAAGTGGCCCTGGTGGCAGAGATGGAAGTTATGCATGGGCCTAGCAACATGGACTTCCACTCACCAAGGCCAACTTGGCTACAGCCACTGCTGAGTGCCCAATATGCCAGCAGCAGAGACCAACACTGAGTCCCTGATGTGGCACCATTCCTTGAGGTGATTAGCCAGCAACCTGGTGGCAGGTTGATTACATTGGGCCACTTCTATCATGGAAAGGGCAGCATTTTGCTCTTACTAGAAAAGACACTTACTCTGGATATGGATTTGCCTTGCCTGCACTCAATGCTTCTACCAAAACTGCCATCCATGGACTTACAGAATGTCTTATCCACCACCATGGCATCCCTCATGGCATCACCTCAGATCAAGTGGCTCACTTCACAGCAAATGAAATGTGGCAGTGGTCCCATGCCCGTGGAATTCACTGATCTTGCCATGTTCCCCATCATCCTGAAGCAGTTGGTTTGGTAGAACAATGAAATGGCCTTTTAAAGCACAGTTACATCCCCAGCTACATGGCTACACCTTGCAGGGCTGCGGCAATGTTCTCCAGGAGGCTGTATATCCTCTAAACCAGTGTCCAATATGTGGTGCTGTTTCCCCATAGCCAGGATTCATGAGTCCAGGAATTAAGGGGTGGAAATAGGAGTGGCACCACTCACTATTACCCTTAGTGTCCCACTTGCAAATTTTTTTGCTTCCTGTCCCCCTAACCCTATGCTCTGCGGGTCTAGAGGTCTTAGTTCCAAAGGGAGGAATGCTCCCCACCTGGAGACACATCACTGATTCCATTGAAATGGAAGTTAAAAATGCCACCTGGCCACTTTGGGCTCTTTTTGCCTCTGGATCAACAGGCAAAGAACGGATTTACCATATTGGCTGGTGTGATTGATCCTGATTACCAAAACGAAATCTGATTGATATTACATAATGGAGGTAAAGAAGAATATGTCTGGAATGCAGGAGATTCCTTAGGGCATCTCTTAGTACTACCATGCCCTGTGATTAAAGTCAATGGAAAACTACAGCAACTCAATTCCAACACAACTACTAATGGCCTAGACCCTTCAAAAATGAAGGTTTGGGTCACTGCACCAGGCAAAGATCCTCAACCCCTTAAGTGCTTGCTGAGGGCAAAGGGAATAAGGAATGTGTGGTAGAAGAAGGTAGTTCTAAATACCAGTTTTGACCACATGTCCAGTTGCAGAAACCAGGACTATAATTGTTATGCGTATTTCTTCCTTATATAAGTGCATCAAATAATTTTCTTTTCTTCACTTATAAAATAGAAGATGTAAACAGGGCTAGTGCATTTTCGGTTGTATGCATGTTATTTGTATCATGTTAGGTGCATGTATGACTTTAATTGTCTTTATCCAGAGATTGTGTATAGTTTAAGGAGATGTGTACAGGTGTCAAGTTGACAAGGGGTGGACTGTAATCATTAAGATTTTGTGTCAACTTGCCTGGGCCATGATTCTCAGTGGTTTGGCAGTTAGGTTGAAGTATAATGATGTGATCACCTTCATGATGAAATTCGATATAATGTGATCATCTCCATGATGGGATCTGCTTGCTGTGAGTAGCCAATCAGTTGAAGAGGAATTTCCTTTGGGCTGTGGTCTGCATCCAATATAGGTGGACTTTCTGGCAAGGCTCGTGGGCTTTTCCTCTCTCTGGATCCTGCAGCTGGCCCTCTTCATCTGACCTCCGGTTCTTGGGACTTGAGCTAACAGCTTACCTGCTGTCTGACCTGCTGATCTTGGATTCACGAGCCCTGTGGCTAAGTAAATTAGAAGAAACCTCCAGCCTGACCCACAGACTTGAGGCGTTCCAACTTCTACAACCACATGAGCCATTTCCTTAATATAAATCTCTCTCTATGTATATATTTATATGCCTTACTGGTTTTACTTCTCTAGAGAACCCAACCTAAGACACCATCAACAAAAAAAGTGGAAAGGGCATTGGGAATGTCAAATAAGGGGCAAATCCAGAATACTGTCTAAAGGTGCTAGTCTCCAAAGTCTGTTACAGATTCATTATTTTTCTGCTTGCAAAATTAAATAAAGGTCCAGTTTATTTTAGCCAGAAAGACCTACAGTTTAGTTCTCAAAAGTTCCTGCCCTGAGTTATGTGCTTCAAGTTATTCTTATTGAGTACAATGTATTTCATTTCTTTTTGTCATTTTTTAAGTCTTCTCAATTAGCCTTTCTGACCAAGTTTTTGCATCTCCTGGCCCCACCAAAAGATGTATTAGTTGGTAGATGTCAGGAAGAACTGGGTTGTGTTTGCCGAAAACAAGTTTGAATTCTTTAATGAATTTATCTTTCCATTCTGGGATATGATAAACCTTTAACAATAGCATGGAGGTCTGAACATGACCAGGGCTTAATATGTACATAAATCAGTGTCAGGATCTCCTCTTTTGTGGGGATTGCAATTTTAAGAGACATTGAGTGCATCCAATTTAGAAGAAGGAAGAGGGAAAATTAAGGACTCCATGGTGGTTGAACAAGGTTCTGAGAGTAAACACAAAGGAGATGCGGGAAGAGGAAGTAGGATATATATCAGAAGAACTGGAATGGGTTTTTGGTGGATCCACAAGGGAAAAATTTTAATTTCCTCACATTTTATACGAGTTTTAGCTAAAGAATCTTTTAGGGAGGATTGGTAATGCAGTCACAAGCAAAGAAATGTGGCAGCCAGAAGAAGCTGGAAGAGGCAAGGAACAGATTCTCCCATAGAGCCTCTGGGGCCTCTGCCAACACCTTGATTTCAAACTTCCTGCCTTCAAAATTGTGAAAGAATAAATTTTGTTGTTTTAAGTCACCCAGTTTGTGGTAATATGTTACAGCAGCCACAGCAAATTAATATGGTAACATGCACTTCAATGATGTTAAAAATATTAAACTACTATTTTCACACATCAGCTTTGCAAAAAAAAAAACTGTTGTTGAGAGTGTAGAGAATCATATTCTAGTGAGAATATAAACTAGTACAATCTGTTTGAAGGAAAATTTGGCAGTATCATTCAAAATTACAAATGTAACTATCCATTAACTCAGCCACTACGATCTTAGGTATATATCCTACAAATATATTTTCACATGTATGTAAAAATATGTATTCAAGAATATTTGTTGCAGCATTGCTTTTAATAGAAAAGGTTGGAAGCATTCTAAATTTGTAGCAGTAGAGGTCTGGTTAAAATACGGTTCATGTTAAAAACAAAAAGAGAGGCAAAAGGTTAAAGATAGACTTACCATATATGTCATGGTTTGAATTATGTCCCCCAAAAAATGTGTGTATCAACTTGGCTGGGCCATGATTCCTGGTATTGTGTGATTTTCCTGTATGTTGTAAATCCTGCCTCTGTGATGTTACTGAGGGAGGATGGGCAGCAGTTGTGTTAGTGAGTCAGGACTCCATCTACAAGACTGGATTGTGTCTTGAGGCAATCTGTTGAGATATAAAAGAAAGAAGTGAGCAGAGAGGCAGGGTGACCTCATACCACCAAGAAATCAGTGCCAGGAGCAGAGCATGTCCTTTGGACCCAGGGTTCCTATGCAAAGAAGCTCCTAGTCCAGGGGAAGATTGATGAGAAGGCCGACAGAGAGAGAAAGCCTTCCCCTGGAGCTGACACCCTGAATATGGACTTTTCGCCTATTTACTGTGCAGAAATAAATTTCTTTTTGTTAAAACCATCCACTTGTGGTATTTCTGTTATAGCAGCACTAGATGACTAACACAATATATATGACCCAGGAATTTCACTCCTAAGTACATACACAAGGGAAATGCAAACATATGTGCACACAAAAATTTATACATATTTGTTCATAGCAGCAGTATTCATAATACCTAAAAACTGGGAACAACCCAAATGACCATAAACTGATGGGTTGATAAAATGTGCTATTTCCATACAATGGAATATTATTTGGTAATATAAAGGAACAAAGTACTAATATATGCCACAACATGGATGAACTTCGAAAACATTACCCTAAGTGAAAAAGACAGATGTAAAAGACTATATAATGGATGATTCTATTGATATGAAATGGCAAGAATAGGCAAACGTATACAGACAAAGTAGGTTACCAGAAATTTGTGGGGGAAGAGGGAGTGACTGCTAATAGGTATGGGGTTTCTTTTTGAGGTGATGAAATTTTCTACAATTGATTGTGGTGATGGTTGCACAACTCTGTGAATATAATAAAAACCACCAAATTGTATGCACTTAGTTGGATTGTATGGTATGTGAGTTATATCTCAGTAAAATTGTTATTTAAAAATATATATATGAGGTAGTTCTATAGGTATTCATATGGAAAGCTCTTCAAGATGTCATTTTTAGAAATTTTAAACAGAATTCAGATCAGTGATAGGGTGACCAACTCTTCTGGTGTGCCCAGAACTGTCCTGGTTTAGCACTGAAAATTCCATGTCCCAGGAAACTCCTTCCTGGAGCATGAAAAGTCTTGATTTGGAGTGATAGGTGCAGACAGTTGGGGAAAAAGCACAGAGTCCATATAGTAACCCTCCAAGACAGGGGCCGAATTGAACACAGTTTTTAATGTCAAATGTATGTGACATAGTCGCTGTCACTAGTGAGATGTTTTCCCTGTATCACTGATGCTGGGAATCATGATTTACCATTCACAAATAATGGATCATCCATTGTTGCATCACTCCAAGTGATGTCACTTAAGTGTGCAACTTAAGTGTGTTGTAATCATGAGAATTAATAGTCTGTCTTTAACTTTGTCTGTAGATTAACTGTTGTGCTTTGTATCAAGATCAAGGTGGTTTAATTTTCAACTTTATTAACAGTGTGACCATGTTTTCTAAGAATTCAGATTATAACACGAGAATGATTACAATACCAATGTCAGCATGACCCAGGCATCACCCGAAAAGAAGGCTAAACCACTGCTATTTTAATGACAGATGGAAGGACATATAACTGGATTAAGGAGATAAGTAATCAAAATACAGCATACTGCATAATATGCAAGAAAGAATATGGGATTGGGCTTGGTGGAGAAAGGGATATGAAAGCACACATGAAAACTAAATCTCAAAAGTCTGGGATGAGATAGGAAATTACTTCTACATCAATCAAAACTTTTCTCATTTCCAAAAACACACCAATTACTCAGTCAAAAATTACAGCGTTTGAATTAGCTTTGGGATACCACATGAACAAGCATTCATCATTGTGAAGTTCCCTCGATTGTTGTATGAAATTAAGTTACATTCCCTGATACAGAGGTTGCCATTAAAATGTCCTGTGGGTAAGCAAACTGGGAAATTTTGATAATAGATGTGTTGACCTCTTACAGTGTAGAGCTGATTCTGTCAGACCTTACCAATGATCATCCTTTCTACAAGTTTATGAAGTGATTTGTCAAATCATACAATGAGAAAAAATATGTTCCTTCTAACTCTTAGGAACTTTGATTTGAAAAATGGAGTTTCAAATAGTCTTCTTGAATTCTATGAAAATTTTAATAAAACCACAGAAAACATAAAACAAAAGATTGTTGATATCTTCTCCTAATGCAAACTAGATTTAATTCATCTATGTTCATATTCACCAGACAATGGAAATATAAATTTTGGCAAATTACATTCAGTCCATAAACTTCATACCAGAGAAAATGAAAAGATCTTACCTACTAAATGTTTGCGCAGTTTGTACACAATATGGCTAAGAAGGGATGCAAATTGTTTACCTGTGCTATTGAGGCTTTCATAGGTCACTTTTCAGTTTCTTTAAAATGTACAGAAGCATTTAGTGAGATTTTTTAATTTATAAAAAATAATGGAAGGAGATAACCTCCTTTAGACATTGTCTATTGCTGCTATAACAGAAATACCACAAGTGGATGGCTTTAATAAACAGAAATTCATTCTCTCATAGTTTAGGAGGCTAGAAGTCTAAATTCAGGGCACCAGCTCCAGGGGAAGCTTTCTCCCTCTGTCAGCTCTTATAATCAATCTTCCCTTTGTCTTAGAGCTTCTCGACGCTGAGACCCTGGGTCCAAAGGATGCATTCTACTCCTGGCTCCTCTTGCCTGGTGGTAATGAGGTCCCTTACTATCTCTGTTCACTTCTCTTTTTTTATATCTCAAAAGAAATTGACTCAAGATACAACCTAATCCTGTAGATTGTGTCCTGCCTCATTAACATCATAGAGGTTAGGATTTACAACAAAGAAGATAAGTACATCAGATTACAAAATGGAGGACAACCACACAATACTGGGAATCATGGCCTAGCCAAGTTGACACATATTTTGGGAGGACACATTTCAATCCATAACAGACATGTACCCTATGGGAATGGTTATCATTGTTCCTGGTCACAGAAAATAAATGTTGACCGGCTGAAAACTCATATTGTCAAAATGTGGGACAAAAAAACATCCTTTTCTAATATGGATATACATTGAGGATGAGAATGGAGCAAAGGACTAGAAAAAAACAGAGATTTATATACAGTTTCTCCAAAACTGTTTGATGATCTGTGAAGAAGCCATAAGGAAGCTAGAAAAAGATTAACTGACTGCACCTAAGTTGTTTGATGTTATGTGTAGGTTGCAACAAAACCTCATACAGAAAGAGAAGATTCAATTTTTGGAAATAAGACTGCTTCAGAATAAAAAAAAAAGTACACAAGTTAAACAAGCTCTGTTCATTTCTTTACTAAAATTGTAACTTATTTGGAATCCAATTTCAATTTCACGAGTTCTAATTACCTCTGTGCTTTAAAACCAATTTACCTCAGAAAGATGTTTAATTTATGGTAATACCCAATGTGCTTCAGAGTGTTCAAAAATGATGGACATTTTAGTCATGGACAGCCTATATGATGAATGTATTGATGCAAAGTGCCCAACTGACTGACAAACAGCTGGTCTACCAAGACAAGTCGGTAATGGATGGACATTTTTGGAGAAGTGGGAACTAATTCCTAAAGTCTAAAAACCTGCTGTTGCTAGTAAGTAAAAATCCTAAGAAATCCATACTCAAACACTTTCATTGAGAGGATATTTAGCTTCATTATACCAGGAATCAGTCTAACGTGCACTTGATAAGAGCAGAGATACAAGTCAAAGTGAATTTTACACTTGACTATATTCAGTTTTGCCACTACAGAAAAAAGAAAGTTGTCATAAAGATTGCAGGTGGTTTATAGAAGTATTATTTGAAAAGAAAACAGAAAGAGCAAAAATACATTACTGTACCATGGGACCAAAAGAAACATACTTGTTACTTTTTACTAAATATAGATGATATCTGTTTATTCTGTCATATTGTATTTATACTCTTTTTTAAAAGTCTTACATTTATGAATCTTTAAAATACATAATATGACCTACAAAATTTTAAATAGCCAATGAAGAGTTTTAAAAAGTTAAATTGCTGTGACAGACAGCAGAAATATTTTAAAAATTGTTGGCACGAGGGGAGGGGGCCAAGATGGCTGACTAGGTAGATACTACCTCGGATCCCTCTTGCAACAAAGACTCGGAAAAACAAGTGAATTGATCACATTCACGACAATCTACGAACCCTGAACAACAAACACAGATTTAAAGAGTTGACCTGAGTGACAGAGACAGAGAACAACAACTATGAGGAAGTAGCGACTGTTTTCGGAGCCTGGAGCCAGCATCCCAGTCAGGTAACCTTGGCGCCGGGCTTAGGACTGGTCACAGGGGAGCTGAACACAACATCTTGTGATGGCACAAACACGGGGTGCAGCCCTACCCCCCTAAACTGACCCTGGGAGGGGGCCCAGCCAGTCCGCGCGGGCGGCGCGGCGACGGGGCTGCCAGGAGGAGAAGTCGCCGGGAGGCAGTGACTGGTTTTGGAGCCGGGAGTGCAGCGTCCCAACCGGGGAACCTTGACGCTGGGCTGTGGGCTGGCAGCAGAGGAACTGACGTGGCTTCTGCGGGTCAGACCCTCGGGGGCAATCTCTACCCAGCCAGCACACATAGGTGACACGCCCCTTGGGAATCTCAGATAAAATAGTCATCCCAAACAAGATAAGCAACTTTGGCTATATCCTGGGGTGCTACTCTCTCCTGTTTTCCTGACCCCTCCCCTTCCCAGGCGGCTTCATTAACATTGGAATTTCCAGAGCCAGAGGGAGAACGGCTCCGGCTCCGTGGCTTTTCTTTTCCCTTTTTTTTTTTTTTTGGTCTTTTCCTAACCCATTCTTCCGGCCTGAGAGAAGCAACCAGAAAAAACCCAGGGACCAAAAATCCTTCCCTAAGTGGACTAAAAACACAGAACCAGCTCCAGCCAAGCATATATGATCCATATCTCGGGCTTTCATCCCTACAGGAAACAAGGTGGCTATTACAATGCAAAGACATTTCTGATAGGGATCTGGCTGCATTTTTTTTAGCGGATTTACTGGAAAAACAAGTTTCCCAGGTCTGATATCTCTGCTTATTCAACAGAGCCCTAACTGACCCACAACAGGGAACTGAGGGCTGAAGCTCCCGCCAGACCACCTAGCTTCTTGCCTTAGGGGTCTAAGGAGGGTGACACCTACCAAGCTGTAGAGGTACTTGCACTGGGGGCCTAATGTACAGCTGCAGAGCCCAACCACCAAGGTGCTTTAGGAATAGAGAAACACCTACCTCACTGACACTTGGGGGAAGCCTGTCAGCATCCTGCCCCCCCTGGAGTGTGAACCCTAGCTGCTAATAGAATCTGGTGCACACAACTATCACCACTACTTCTCAAGGTGGATAGGTGTTAGGGTGCAGCACACACTTGATGACCCAAAATCAGATTCTACTCAAGAATAGTGAATAGACGCAGGCATATATATCTGGCAACAGCCCTAACCAGCTGGTAATAGGTCATAAGTAAGTCAAGGGCTACAACAATCAAGACAGCACAATCTAGTAGCCCATCCACGTATATTGAAAGAAAACAAAACAAGATAAGACTCAGTGAGCAAACACAGAATAAATCACTACAGTATCTTAGAGATGGCTCACAGACAGCAGTTGATATCAAACCACATAAAGAAGCAGACCATGACAGCTTCTACAACCCCCCAAACAAAAGAATCAAAATCTTTCCCAAATGAAGATACCATCCTGGAATTATCAGATACAGAATATAAAAAACTAATTTACCAAACGCTTCAAGACATCAGGGATGACCTCAGAAATGAAATAAGGCAAACTGCAGAAAAAGCCAAGGAACACACTGATAAAACAGTTGAAGAACTCAAAAAGATTATTCAAGAACATAGTGGAAAAATTAATAAGTTGCAAGAATCCATAGAGAGACAGCATGCAGAAATCCAAAAGATTAACAATAAAATTAAAGAATTAGACAATGCAATAGGAAGTCAGAGGAGCACACTCGAGCAATTAGAATGCAGACTGGGAAATCTGGAGGACCAGGGAATTAACACCAACATAGCTGAAAAAAAATCAGATAAAAGAATTAAAAAAAATGAAGAAACACTAAGAATCATGTGGGACTCTATCAAGAAGGATAATTTGCGTGTGATTGGAGTCCCAGAACAGAGAGGGAGGACAGAAAACACAGAGAGAATAGTTGAAGATCTGCTGACAGAAAACCTCCCTGACATCATGAAAGACAAAAGGATATCTATCCAAGATGCTCATCGAACCCCATTTAAGATTGATCCAAAAAGAAAAACACCAAAACATATTATCATCAAACTAGCCAAAACCAAAGACAAAGAGAAAATTTTAAAAGCAGCCAGGGAGAAAAGAAAGGCCTCCTTCAAGGGAGAATCAATAAGAATAAGTTCAGACTACTCAGCAGAAACCATGCAGGCAAGAAGGGAAGGGGATGACATATACAGAGCACTGAAGGAGAAAAACTGCCAACCAAGGATCATATATCCAGCAAAACTCTCTCTGAAATCAGAAGGCGAAATTAAGATATTTACAGATAAACACAAGCTTGGAGAATTTGCAAAAACCAAACCAAAGCTACAAGAAATACTAATGGAAATTGGTCAGAAAACCAATAATATCAGATACCAGCACAACACAAGGTCACAGAACAGAACATCCTGATATCAACTCAAACAGGGAAATCACAAAAACAAATTAAGATTAATTAAAAAAAATGCTCATAACAGGGAATCATTGAAGTCAATACGTAAAAGATCACAATAATCAAAAAAAAAAATTTTTTAAGAGGGACTAAATACAGGTGGCATAGAACTGCCATATGGAGAGTGATACGAGGCGATATAGGACAATACAAGTTAGGTTCTTACTTAGAAAAATAGGGGTAAATATTAAGGTAACCACAAAGAGGTATAACAACTCCATAACTCAAGATAAAAGCCAAGAAAAACGTAATGACTCAATAAACATAAAGTCAAACACTATGAAAACGAGGATCTCACAATTTACTAAGAAAAACGTCTCAGCACAAAAAAGTAAGTGGAAAAATGAAATTGTCAACAACACACATAAAAAGGCTTCAAAATGACAACACTAAACACTTATTTATCTATAATTACGCTGAATGTAAATGGACTAAATGCACCAATAAAGAGACAGAGAGTCTCGGACTGGATAAAGAAACACGATCCGTCTATATGCTGCCTACAAGAGCCACACCTTCGACTTAGAGACACAAACAAACTAAAACTCAAAGGATGGAAAAAAATATATCAAGAAAACAATAAGCAAAAAAGAAGAGGAGTAGCAATATTAATTTCTGACAAAATAGACTTTAAACTTAAATCCTCCACAAAGGATAAAGAAGGACACTACATAATGATAAAACGGGCAATTGACCAGGAAGATATAACCATATTAAATATTTATGTACCCAATGACAGGGCTGCAAGATACATAAATCAAATTTTAACACAACTGAAAAGTGAGATAGACACCTCCACAATTATAGTAGGAGACTTCAACACACCACTTTCGGAGAAGGACAGGACATCCAGTAAGAAGCTCAATAGAGACACGGAAGACCTAATTACAACAATCAACCAACTTGATCTCATTGACTTATACAGAACTCTCCACCCAACTGCTGCAAAGTATACTTTTTTTTCTAGTGCACATGGAACATTCTCTAGAATAGACCACATATTAGGTCATAAAACAAACCTTTCCAGAATTCAAAACATCGAAATATTACAAAGCATCTTCTCAGAGCACAAGGCCATAAAAGTGGAAATCAATAACAGAAAAATTAGGGAAAAGAAATCAAATACTTGGAAAATGAACAATACCCTCCTGAAAAAAGACTGGGTTATAGAAGATATTAAGGAGGGAATAAGGAAATTCATAGAATGCAATGAGAATGAAAATACTTCCCATCAAAACCTCTGGGACACAGCAAAAGCAGTGCTCAGAGGCCAATTTATATCGATAAATGCACACATGCAAAGAGAAGAAAGAGCCAAAATCAGAGAACTGTCCCTACAACTTGAACAAATAGAAAGTGAGCAACAAAAGAATCCATCAGGCACCAGAAGAAAACAAATAATAAAAATTAGAGCTGAACTAAGTGAATTAGAGAACAGAAAAACAATTGAAAGAATTAACAAAGCCAAAAGCTGGTTCTTCAAAAACATTAACAAAATTGATAAACCATTGGCTAGACTGACTAAAGAAATACAGGAAAGGAAACAAATAACCCGAATAAGAAACGAAAAGGGCCACATCACAACAGACCCAACTGAAATTAAAAGAATCATATCAGTTTATTACAAAAAATTGTATTCTAAGAAATTTGCAAACCTAGAAGAAATGGATGAATTCCTGGAAAAACACTACCTACCTAAACTAACACATTCAGAAGTAGAACAACTAAACAGATCCATAACAAAAAAAGAGATTGAAACGGTAATCAAAAAACTCCCAACAAAAAAAGTCCTGGCCCGGATGGCTATACTGCAGAGTTCTACCAAACTTTTTCAAAAAAAAAAAAATTTTTTTTTTTTTTAGAGAAGAGTTAACCCCACTACTACTAAAGGTATTTCAAAGCATAGAAAATGACGGAATACTACCTAACTCATTCTATGAAGCCACCATCTCCCTGATACCAAAACCAGGTAAAGACATCACAAAAAAAAGAAAATTACAGACCTATATCCCTCATGAACATAGATGCAAAAATCCTCAACAAAATTCTAGCCAATAGAATTCAACAACATATCAAAAAAATAATTTACCACGACCAAGTGGGATTTATTCCAGGTATGCAACGCTGGTTTAATATTAGAAAAACTATTAATGTAATCCACCATACAAATAAAACAAAAGACAAAAACCACATGATCTTATCAATTGATGCAGAAAAGGCATTTGACAAAGTCCAACACCCACTTATGATAAAAACTGTCACCAAAATAGGAATTGAAGGAAAATTCCTCAACAAAAAAAAAAAAAAAATTTTTTTTTATACAAAGCCAACAGCCAACATCATTCTAAATGGAGAGAGCCTGAAAGCATTTCCCTTGAGAACGGGAACCAGACAAGGATGCCCTTTATCACCGCTCTTATTCAACATTGTGCCAGAGCAATTAGCCTAGACAAAGAAATAAAGGGTATCCGGATTGGCAAGGAGGAAGTAAAATTATCTCTATTTGCAGATGACATAATCTTATACACAGAAAATCCTAAGGAATCCTCCAGAAAACTACTGAAACTAATAGAAGAGTTTGGCAGAGTCTCAGGTTATAAGATAAACATACAAAAATCACTTGGATTCCTCTACATCAACAAAAGAACATCGAAGAGGAAATCACCAAATCAATACCATTCACAGTAGCCCCCGAGAAGATAAAATACTTAGGAATAAATCTTACCAAGGATGTAAAAGACCTATACAAAGAAAACTACAAAGCACTACTACAAGAAATTAAAAAGGACATACTTAAGTGGAAAAACATACCTTGCTCATGGATAGGAAGACTTAACATAGTAAAAATGTCTATTCTACCAAAAGCCATCTATACATACAATGCACTTCCGATCCAAATTCCAATGTCATTTTTTAATGTGATAGAGAAACAAATCACCAACTTCATAAGAAACAGAAAGAAGCCTCGGATAAGCAAAGCATTGCTGTAAAAGAAGAAGAAAGTGGGAGGCCTCACTCTACCTGATTTCAGAAGCTATTATACAGCCACAGTAGTCAAAACAGCCTGGTACTGGTACAACAACAGACACATAGACCAGTGGAACAGAATTGAGAACCCAGATATAAATCCATCCATGTATGAGCAGCTGATATTTGACAAAGGCCCAGTGTCAGTTAATTGGGGAAAAGACAGTCTTTTTAACAAATGGTGCTGGCATAACTGGATATCCATTTGCAAAAAAATGAAACAGGACCCATACCTCACACCATGCACAAAAACTAACTCCAAGTGGATCAAAGACCTAAACATAAAGACTAAAACGATAAAGATCATGGAAGAAAAAATAGGGACAACCTTAGGAGCCCTAATACAAGGCATAAACAGAATACAAAACATTACCAAAAATGATGAAGAGAAACCCGATAACTGGGAGCTCCTAAAAATCAAACACCTATGCTCATCTAAAGACTTCACCAAAAGAGTAAAAAGACCACCTACAGACTGGGAAAGAATTTTCAGCTATGACATCTCCGACCAGCACCTGATCTCTAAAATCTATATGATTCTGTCAAAACTCAACCACAAAAAGACAAACAACCCAATTAAGAAGTGGGCAAAGGATATGAACACACACTTCACTAAAGAAGATATTCAGGCAGCTAACAGATACATGAGAAAATGCTCTCGATCATTAGCCATTAGAGAAATACAAATTAAAACTACGATGAGATTCCATCTCACTCCAACAAGGCTGGCATTAATCCAAAAAACACAAAATAATAAATGTTGGAGAGGCTGCGGAGAGATTGGAACTCTTATACACTGCTGGTGGGAATGTAAAATGGTACAACCACTTTGGAAATCTATCTGGCGTTTTCTTAAACAGTTAGAAATAGAACTACCATACAACCCAGAAATCCCACTCCTCAGAATATACCCTAGAGAAACAAGAGCCTTCACACAAACAGATATATGCACACCCATGTTTATTGCAGCTCTGTTTACAATAGCAAAAAGCTGGAAGCAACCAAGGTGTCCATCAATGGATGAATGGATAAATAAATTGTGGTATATTCACACAATGGAATACTACACATCGATAAAGAACAGTGATGAATCTCTGAAACATTTCATAACATGGAGGAACCTGGAAGGCATTATGCTGAGTGAAATTAGTCAAAGGCAAAAGGACAAATATTGTATAAGACCACTATTATAAGATCTTGAGAAATAGTATAAACTGAGCAGAACACATACTTTTGTGGTTACGAGGGGGGGAGGGAGGGAGGGTGGGAGAGGATTTTTTACTGATTAATTAGTAGATAAGAACAGCTTTAGGTGAAGGGAAGGACAACACTCAATACATGGAAGGTCAGCCCAATTGGACTGGACCAAAAGCAAAGAAGTTTCCAGGATAAAATGAATGCTTCAAAGGTCAGCGGAGCAAGAGCAGGGGTGTGGGAACCATGGTTTAAGGGGACTTCTAAGTCAATTGGCAAAATAATTCTATTATGAAAACATTCTGCATCCCACTTTGAAATGTGGTGTCTGGCGTCTTAAATGCTAACAAGCGGCCATCTAAGATGCATCAATTGGTCTCAACCCACCTGGAGCAAAAGAGAATGAAGAACACCAAGGTCACACGACAACTAACAGCCCAAGAGACAGAAAGGGCCACATGATCCAGAGACCTACATCATCCTGAGACCAGAAGAACTAGTTGGTGCCCGGCCACAATCGATGACTGCCCTGACAGGGAACACAATAGAGAACCCCTGAGGGAGCAGGAGATCAGTGGGATGCAGACCCCAAATTCTCATAAAAAGACCATACTTAATGCTCTGACTGAGACTAGAGGAATCCCAGCGTTCATGGTCCCCAGGCCTTCTGTTGGCACAGGACAGGAGCCATTCCCGAAGACAGCTCAGCAGACATGAAAGGGACTGGACAGTGGGTAGGAGAGAGATGCTGATGAAGAGTGAGCTAATGATATCAGGTGGACACTGGAGACTGTGTTGGCATCTCCTGTCTGGAGGGGGTATGGGAGGATAGAGAGAGTTGGAAGCTGGCAAAATTGTCACGAAAGGAGAGACTGGAAGGGCTGACTCATTAGGGGGAGAGCAAGTGGGAGAGCGGAGTAAGGTGTATACAGGCTTGTGTGTGACAATCTGACTTGGTTTGTAGACGTTCACTTGAAGCTCAATAAAAGTTAATAAAAAAAAAATCCTTCAATTCTGAAAAAAAATGCACACAAAATCTCTTAAAAAGATGTCTCTGTTTTATGATAGCTGGACAATTTCTTTCCTTTTTTTAAAAATTTTTATTTTTATTGTGCTTTAAGTGAAGGTTTGCAAATCAAGTCAGTCTGTCATACAAAAATTTATATGTGCTTTGCTATGTGGTCTTAGTTGCTCTCCCCCTAATGAGACAATACACTCCTTCTCTCCACCCTGCATTCCCCGTGTCCATTCAGCCAGCTTCTGTCCCCCTCGGCCTTCTCATCTCACCTCTAGACAGGAGCCGCCCACGTAGTCTCATGTGTCTGCTTGAGCCAAGAAGCTCACTCCCCACCAGTATCATTTTATATCTTATAGTCCAGTCCAATTCCTGTCTGAAGAGCTGGCTTTGGGAATGGTTCCAGTCCTGGGCTAACAGAAGGTCTGGGGACCATGATTTCCAGAGTCCTTCTAGTCTCAGTCAGACCATAAGTCTGGTCTTTTTGCGAGAATCTGAGGTCTGCATCCCACTGCTCTCCTGCTCCGTCGGGGATTCTCTGTTGTGTTCCCTGTCAGGGCGGTCGTCGGTGGCAGCTGGGCACCATCTTGGACAATTTCTTTCTGGTCCTACTACAAGCCTGACATAATAAAGCCCAATGTAGAGATATTTTTTTTTCCCAACAAGGATCAACTCCAACACTTTTATTTAAAAGATAAAACAACTTTATTACAGCATCACCACTATATATAGCTGTACTTTTCTCATCAATTTGGCATAGTTCTTTGAATAAATTCTTACCTACTACATTGTACCAATCTAGGGGGAAGAACAGTAGTCAGACAAGTTTAATAAAAAAATATTTCAGGACAACTGCAGACTATATTAAAGCCCTCTTAGAAAATTATTTACAACTGTATCATAGTATAAACACTCTCGACTTTACCATAAATGCATGAATTTTATAAAAACACACACCCTAGAGTACAAATATAAGTTAAACACTGAGTAAAACATTCACCATATCCAATGGAAGCTATTATTAAGAATGTATTTTAGGTCATATCAATTTTAAGTGATAACCACAAAAGTGCTTCCTTAATCATTCATAATTTTAAACATTTGAGTAGTCATCACAAGGTTTAGAATTTCATCATAAAGTCTCCCTTTTTACAAATGCAAGATGTACAAATGATTTCTCCTTTCCTGGCCCTTTCTCTCTTTAGCTCATGTAAAAAAGCTACAAAGTAATAAAAAATTCTTAGTCAAATCTGACATGCAATATTAAGTATATAATTGGTAAACTTTTCAAAAACTGTTATCCCTAGTTGATTCCCTTTGAAAAGGAAACTGCCAAATTTGTATACAGGAAAAGACAAAAAACATACTTCTACAGGAAGGGTACATAATCAATCTAAAAATAATGTTCCCACACTTCAGGAAACATTAAGTACTACATTTTCTTTAAATGACCATTGTTTTATAAATAATTCTGAACAGACAAAACATTTGCATTTAAATAATTTTGGTATGAAATATGTTTGGAATAGCATAAGAAGCATCTTGCCAATGAGGCATCATTTGGCTGTGTAAAAAATAAGCATGTTCCTTGTTATGGATTGAATTGTGTCCCCCCAAAATGTGTGTCCATATGGCTAAGCCGCGATGCCCAGTATTGTGTGGCTGTGCTCCATTTTGTGATCTGATGCATTTATCCTATGTGTTGTAAATCCTAACCTCTATGAAATTATTTTTTTATGATGCTAATTAGGCAGGATTAGAGGCAGTTATGTTAATGAGGCAGAACACTGTCTACAGGACTAGGTTGTATCTTGAGTCAATCTCTTCTGAGATATAAAAGAGAGAAGTGAGCAGAGAAGAGAGGGACCTCATTACCACCAAGGAAGAAGAGCCAAGAGTGGAGCGTGTCCTTTGGACCCAGGATCCCTGCGCTAAGAAGCTCCTAGACCAGGGGAAGATGGATGACAAGGACCTTCCCCCAGAACTGACAGATGGAGAATGCCTTCCCCTGGAGCTGGTGCCCTGAATTTAAACTTCTAGCATCCTAGATTGTGAGAGAATAAATTTCTGTTTGTTAAGGCCAAAAAAAAAATTGTTATATTTTTCTCACACATATTAATTAGTCCTACTATTAATTACTATGAGCCCTGGTGGCCCAGTGGTTAAAAGCTACAGCTGCTGACCGAAAGGCCAGCAGTTCAAATCTACCATTCACTTCTTGGAAACCCTTTGGGGCAGTTCTGC
Organism: Elephas maximus indicus; assembly: GCF_024166365.1. Classification (NCBI taxonomy): domain Eukaryota; kingdom Metazoa; phylum Chordata; class Mammalia; order Proboscidea; family Elephantidae; genus Elephas; species Elephas maximus. Next base: position 89,603,223 of record NC_064846.1, read on the forward strand.
TCTGTCCTATAGGGTCGTTATGAGTCAGAACTGACTCCACAGCACCTAACAACAACAATTAATTACTACTAATTGTCACTGTTAACTAGTTCTATTGTTTTGCTTAAATAATAGCATCTTTTTTTATGAAGCAAAAAATTCAATAACACAGAAAAACACACTTCAAATAATTTTTTTGTTTTATACTAATGGCACATACGTGTATAATTATTCATTATATGTTATAGGTTTTTTCATCTAGTACAGGTGTGTCCCAGGCTGGCTCTTTAAAGGCTGGTCACCCCAAGAGTGAGGAGCCCTGGTGGCCACAGTAGTTAAAAGCACTGGGCTGCTAACCATAATGTCCGGAGTTGAAACCAATGGAGGTTGGATCCATGGGATAAAGATGTGGCAGTCTCCGTCCATAAAAATTTACAGCCTTGGAAACCTTATGGGGCAGTTCCACTCTGTCCTTTAGGGTCCCTATGAATCAGAATCCTGTCATCTGACAATGGGTTTAGCTTCAGGGCCCCAAGAATATATTACCATTTGGATAGGGGAACAAAATATAAACATGTAATATTTGTAAATTGCATAGACAAGAAACTGGTTAACTAGTGGCCCCTTCTATGAAAGGGAAATGAGTGGCCGGAGAACAGGCTTTCTTATCCTTGTTTCTTCTTTTTATATATATACATATCTCAAGCTTCTTATCCTTGTTTCTTCTTTTATATATATATATATATATATATATATACACACATATATGTATTTGTTTTCACTTCACACCCTGTTCGTATATTACCTCTTTAGAAAATTATTTATTTTACATAAATGTTTGCCATGCTAAAAGTCTGCTAAAGGCACTTGCCACGTGCCAGAATCAGTCTTCGCGTCAGAATCAACGTGTTCGAAACACGTGCATCTCGGCAGAAGGGCCCACAGTTCAAGATGGCTGCCTGGCGGGCAGCCGTTACGGAGGAGCCGGATGAGGTAAGCTGGCACCCAAAAACTGAAAGGCCCACTAGGCCCGAAAATTGGTACGAATTTTATTCTCAATGAGGGAGCCATTACAGGGTTTTAAGCCAGAGAATGATTTGATTTATGACTAAGAGATTCCTCTGGTTGTGCAACGAACGGAGGGGGCTGGGTAGAACTAGCTCTATTTTAAGGCTTATTTCTGTAGTCTGGGTGAGTAATGCTGTTGGCTTTGGACTATTAGGGTAGTAGCACTGGATTGAGATGCAGAGTTGGGGATAAATTTGGTGTACCTTTGGGCGGTAGCCCTGCTGCTAGCTTGAACGTGGATCGTGAGGGAGAGAGCGGTAACATGGCGGACTGCCGTTTCCAGCACGAGTGACTCCTGGTGCCTTTTTCCAAGGTGGAAAACGCTAGCGCCTTGGATTGTGTGGCGTGGCGGGATAATAAATAATTCTTTGGAAGACTTTTAACCGAGCGATGGTTAACTGATGCACGTTTTTCAAGTCACTCGGTCTGGATAGATGATTTTCAAAGGTCACTACACTTTTGGCCATCTGGAGGCAAGTGAGGGCCCTGTGTAGGCCTCAGAGGGACAAGGGTGGAGGAATTCCAGTAGGGACTCTTGCAGGCCATCAGAGGCTTTAGCTTTTCATTGGTGTGAAACGGGTAACCGTGGTAGGGCGTGTGTGTGTGTGTGTGTGTGTGTGTGTGTGTGTGTGTGTGTGTGTGTGTGTGTGTGTGTGTGTGTGTGTGTGGTAAAACATAACATTTGCCATTTGAACATTTTTTACATGTACGGTTAACTCAATGACATTAATTACATTCATCATGTGGAACCATGTGGTAGGGCTTTCAGTGTGAAAGGAGCTGACCAAAGTCCTGCTTTGTGGAGAGCAGGCTATAGGATAGGGTTGCCAAGTTTAGCAAATAAGATGCTCAGTTAAATTTGAATGTCAAATAGAAAAATAATATTTTAGTATAAGTATGTCCCATGCGGAAACCCTGGTGGCATAGTGGTTAAGTGCTACGGCTGCTAACCAAGAGGTGGGCAGTTCGAATCCGCCAGGCGCTCCTTAGAAACTCTATAGGGCAGTTCTGCTCTGTCCTATAAGGTCACTATGAGTCGGAATCGACTCGACGGCAGTGGGTTTGGTTTTTTGGGGGGGGGGGGTATGTCCCATGCAATATTTGGGACATGTATTAAAAATGTGCTTCTTGTCTCTGGTACGCCCCGAGCAAGAAGAGAGCAGTGAGGGCCCAGCGGAGAAGGCTTACTCGCCTGTTTCAGTCCTCCTGGGCGGCCCCTAGTCTCTCAGGTGCCGGAGCTCTGGCTCTCGCCCAGCCCGGCTTCCAGCAGCCTCTACTGAGCGTCCCCCGCCGCCCCCCATCAGCTGTTGTAAAACGGCCGCCAGCCGGTCCCGGCGCGGTAACCCCGCCTTCTGCACCCCCCAGGGGTGGAGCCTGGGTGAGGAGACCGCCAGCTGCCCTTTATCACCGGATGACGGCAGCTCGGATAGCATGGAGTCGAGCAAGATGGCGACTCCCAAGAACGCTCCGAGAGATGCCTTGGTGAGTGCGAAGGATGAGATACGGGGTACGAAGCTCAGCACGGCCCAGAACTTGGGAGTCAGGCCCAGGCAGAGGTCTGGAGGGCGGGCGCCCGTGCCAGCATCAGCCCGGCCGAGACGTCTAGAAGGAATGGGAGATAGGGGTGCGCCCTGGCCCCTGAAGCACTCTCCCGCCGAACTGGCCGAACCCCGCGGGAGGGTCGCAGTTGTCACGGAGTGCGCGCAGGTCGCCCACAAGGCTTTGTCTCCAGGGCCTCGGCCCCTGTTACCTTATCCCCCTCGCGGGATCCGGGAGCCCTGACTCTCTGCGTCTGGGGTTCTGGTGCTTAAGTTTCCCCCTTTGCCACATCTGAAAATGACAACCAGCTGTACCCACCGCTCTGCTGGGAAAGCCAACGCCAGGCCTTTTTTTTTCCCTCTTTGCCCCCGCCCCGACCCCCCCTCAAAAAAAAAGTTTCCAGCAAAGAACTCCATGTGATTTGGTGTGATCAAGACATTAGTTTGGGAGGAAAAGGATGCGTGAGAATTTGGAGCCCAGAGTAAGGGGACATGTATGGTAAAATAAATACAACCGTCGGTCCAGCCTTGATTTCCAGTACCTATTTATTATGCATCTGGTGTTTTTATTTGAATCCACAGGTGATGGCGCAAATCCTGAAGGATATGGGCATTACAGACTATGAACCAAGGGTTATAAATCAAATGTTGGAATTTGCTTTCCGTAAGTTAACAAAACACGAAAACTTTGCCTAACTTGTGAATTTGGCGAGACCATATTTTCAACCAAATTATTTTAAGTTAATGTAATAGAATTCTGTCTAAAGCAGTAAAAATAAGCTCAAGCTAGGAGACAGTAGAATTTATACTTTCAGATCTGTTTAAAATTGATCATATAGATAGTACAGTTAGGTATTAACACCAGAATTCATAAACTTTCTAGAAATTAGTGGAACCTTTTAAGAAAAGTGGTCATAAATATTAAGCTGTTTTCCTGTGTCTAAGAAAAACTATTTTATGCTTAAAGGATATGTGACTACAATTCTGGATGATGCAAAAATTTATTCAAGCCATGCTAAAAAACCTAATGTTGATGCAGATGATGTGAGACTGGCAATCCAGTGTCGTGCTGACCAATCTTTTACCTCTCCTCCTCCGAGAGATGTGAGCAAACTTTCATTCGAAGTTATTTGTACTTATAATTTTTGAAATTGTGGTTCTAATAGTTTTTTTTTTTTTTAGTTTTTATTGGATATTGCAAGGCAGAAAAATCAAACCCCTTTACCACTGATTAAGCCATATGCAGGACCAAGACTGCCACCTGACAGATACTGCTTAACAGCTCCAAACTATAGGCTGAAGTCCTTGATTAAAAAGGTAAGAATTTCTAGTCAACTTTTTAAAAAGAAGGGATGTGATAAGGCAATTTTAAAAAGTACCAGTCTACCTCATAGATACAGCTGTAGATAAAGGCTAAGATAATTTACTAGGATTGTTTTAAATTTGTTGTTTTTAGGTGCCGTCGAGTTGGTTCCGACTCATAGTGACCCTATGTACAACAGAACAAAATGCTGCCTGGTCCTGCACCATCCTCACAATCATTCTTACGCTTGAGCCCATTGTTGCAGCCACTGTGTCAATCCATCTCCTTGAGGGTCTTCCTCTTTTTCGCTGACCCTCTACTTTACCAAGCATGATGTCCTTCTCCAGGGACTGGTCCCTCCTGATAACATGTCCAAAGTAAGTGAGACAAAGTCTCACCAGCCTTGCTTCTAAGGAGTATTCTGGTTGTACTTCTTCCAAGACAGATTTGTTTGTTCTTTTTGGCAGTCCATGGTATATGCACTATTCTTAACCAACACCATAATTCAAAGGCATCAGTTCTTCTTTCGTCTTCCTTGTTGGTTGTCCAGCTTTTGCATGCATATGAGGCAGTTGAGAACACCATGGCTTGGGTCAGGTGCACCTTAGTCCTTAAAGTCATCTCTTTGCTTTTTAACACTTAAAAGAGATCTTTTGCAGCAGATGTGCCCAATGCAGTAATGTCCTTTGATTTCTTGACTGCTGTTTCCATGGGTGTTGATTGTGGATCCAAGTAAAATGAAACCCTTGACAACTTCAATCTTTTCTCCATTTATCATGATGTTCCTTATTGGTCCAGTTGTGAGGATTTTTGTTTTCTTTATGTCGATATACAATCCATACTGAGAGCAGTAGTCTTGGATCTTCATCAGTAAGTGCTTCAAGCCCTCTTCACTTTCAGCAAGCAAGGTTGTGTCATCTGCATAACACAGGTTGTTAATCAGTCTTCCTCCAATCCTGATGCCGCATTCTTCTTCATATAGTCCAGCTTCTTAGATTATTTGCTCAGAATACGGATTGAATAAGTATGGTGAAAGCGTACAACCCTGACGCACACCTTTCCTGACTTTAAACCATGCAGTATCCCCTTGTTCTGTTCGAACAACTGTCCCTTGATCTATGTACAAGTACCTCATGAGCACAATTAAGTGTTCTGGAATTTTCATTCTTTAAGATTTTTTATATTTTTTAAATTTGCTTCCTTGCAAATATCACTTCCGTAATTAGCTATTATGTTAAAATACAAAATAAAGGATCCAGGATTTTTAGAGCTCAGAGGAACTTTAGTGTTCATCTAACCTCATACTTATTTTTTGCATCAGGAAACTGAGTCTGAACTCATTCATGGAGTTAGTAACAAACGTAGAACTGACTGTCGGGTCTCCTAAGTCCCAGTCTTTCCATTACACAGTTTTCTTAGTGAGGCTTGATAACAGAGTGAATGATACACCATCAGGAATTGGGCCAGCTTTCTGAAATACGTTCTGAGGCTTTCCGGGAAGGGTTACACCACTGAAAAAGTTCTCTACACATTGAGTTGCCTTTGTTGTCTGAAATTCCAGTATGATTTTATTTCTTTTTGGTTTAAGATATTGGCTAGTTAGGATGAGATTAAAAATCACAAGGAAATTAGCTGGTATCTCTGTTCAAGTAAGAGTCTACCTTAAATACTATATAGGCTTTTATATATACGTGTGTGTACGTGTGTATATGTGTGTGTATGAAAATCCTAGTTTAAAGTTTGGATTTAGAATACTGATAGAAGTAAAACAGCAAATTCTTGCCATGGTTTATTAATAATTCACATCAATAATCCTTATTTCATTCCTGGTAAATTTATGTGTCAGATCTTAACATTAAAATAAGATTATTTTTTACCTAGGGACCTAACCAAGGAAGACTAGTTCCACGGTTAAGTGTTGGTGCTGTTAGTAGCAGACCTACCACTCCTACTATAGGTAAGTGGGAGGGGGAACTTTTCTGGCTGTTAAAGAAGTGCCTCAGCCCTGGGTTTTGAACTATAATCCAAGTCGAAAGGTGAGTCAGAGATCCCCATGTATGTGTTGCATTGATACCTTTACTCATCTTCTAGTAAAGCTATAAACATATTTTATCCAATTTCAAAATGAGAAGGCAACAAGGACAAGCTGATCCCAAATGAGTATAGAATTGGACATACCAGCCCAGCATTGTTGGTATGATACTAAAAACAGGATTTTACTCTATGTTCTTTCTGTCTGCTGTACAAATGAAGTAGTTCAAACACTAATGGCAGTAGTCTACTTGTTATCAGAACTTTTAAGAAATTTCTGAATAAACTGGCAAGAGAATGCAGGCAAAACAAAGAAGTTTTAAAATGTACAAAAGCTTATGAGAAGCCCAAGCTGGCTCTTATCCCCTTTTCAAACAGATCTGCATCATGCCTTGCTTTCTAGCACAAGGTGTTCTAGGCTCATCTTTTATTTTTTCCTGTTTTATTTCTAGAATCACCCACTTCTCCATACAGCCCTGGTTCCTTTTAGTGGAGAGTGGTATTTAGAAACCATTATTTGGGCTGTGGTTTCTTTTTAATGTTTAGATAATAAGGAAAACAGTAAATAATGGATTTAGATTTACTGATTTTTTTCCTATATTCCTGCTGGATTTCTTTCATAGTCTAGTAAGCAAAATATTTCAGAAAAAACTCCTACTCTTTGACCAGTATTAATTTCTTGACTTATTGCTTATAACGTGAATCCTATAGCTGTTGTATAACTCTAGTATAAGCAACATTTGATTTTTTGAGGTGTGTAGACCATTTGTTCATATTCTCAGGATTAAATTTGTATTTCTGCATTTTAAAATCAGCTTAGTATAGTATTAGTTGTATACTTCTAATTACCTCCATGTAACCTTTCTGGACAGAAATTTGCATATATAATCTGTTTCCTTGTTACTTTTTGATAATATAATACCAATTTTTAAAAAAAAAACCTGGACTGTTATAACCAGTTATACATGTTTGCCAAGTTAACTAATTTCAGTTGACAGTTGTGATTTTTATTCTTAGTTAGACCTTTGTTGTGCAAGTTTTAGAATTCTTTTAAAAATCTAGATGGAGGGTGCTACTAAAAACTGCTATTAAACATGCAAATTTTAAACTTTTAAAACAACTTAAATTAGTTTTATAAAGCACAAACCAAAGCATCTACTCTCTACAATTTTAAAGCCTAAATTCTCTGCCTCCTTCAATGCATTTACAGTCACTTATGGTAATGGCCAAAAAGACATCTAACTATTATGAATTTTCTTGACAAGATACTTGGATTGCGTCACTAAGTTTCACCAGATTCTTTGAACCACTCCTTAATACATGGGAAGACTTGCTTAGGGAGGGTGATATGTTAAGAGTTAAGGCCTCATCTTCTGGACTTGCAAGAGAAAGCACTAGAACCCAAATTCCTGGAACTTTTGGGTTTTCTTCCCCCATTTGGGACTTCTTCCTCTTTGTCCCTGCAGATGACGATAGCTGTAGTTTGTTCAGCAAATCTATCCCTGGATAGACTGCTGGTTCCAGGGGGAAGGGAGATATGGAAAGACAGGTTCTCCAAAGGAAAAACGGGCAACAGCTGTGTTTCCATAAATGATTTTTTTGAGGAGAGAGAGAGCTATGATGATGTCAGTCTTATCATTTGGAAAACTCATTCGTTAAGTGAACATTTGTTGAGTGCTTATTATGAACAAGGCGCAAGAGTCGTACTCTTAAGGATAAAAAAAAAAAGTTAGGAAGGGTCGTAATCTAGCAAACGAGACAAGATATTAAGGTGCCTATGAAGTGTTAAAGGAATTTCAGAGACAGGAGAGACTTCTAACTGAGCAAATCAAGGAAGGTTTTCTGAAATGGGGTGGTATTTGAATTGTACCTTGGATTAATGGGTAGAATTTGGGTGACAAGGAGTTTAGACTAGGTTATCTCCAAGAACCCTTCTGCTCAAAGTCTATGAGTATAGAAAAGGAGTACGTTTTTCATGCCCACTGGCAGACTCCAAGGGGTGTATTTGATAGTCTTCTTTTGTCAAAGGTAGGTTGGTTTAGGTTCATAGGCATAGTAGACATCACCTTACTCTCAGCAAGTGGAGAGCAATTAAAAGTACCACCTAAGGTAATTAATAGAAAACTTAGGTCTTTACTCTGCTGGCTTATTTAAGCTCTCAACTTCATGGCTTCATGTAGTAATAAAAATACCTAAAATTCAGTGCTTACTGTGTGCCAGCTGCTATTAAGAGCTTTACATGGGTTATTTTATTTAATTCTCACAACAGTCCTATGAAACAGTTACTGTTATCTCCACTTTACAGATGAGAAAACAGAGGTACAAAAAGATTAAATAACTTGCTCAAGGACACTCAGCTAGTAAGTGATAGAGCCTGAATTCAAACTCAAGCATTTAGGGTCCAGAGAGCCTGCATTCTTTACCACAAAACAATGCTGAATTTTGTAGCATCTAAACTACTGAGCTGGTAAACTTTACTGAAGTTACTTTGCTTTTATTTATAATGATTTCTTTTCTCACCTTTCATTAGTTCTGTGTGCTTTGAAGGTAGTTTCTGGTAAGGTAGGGAGTGTAGACTATAAACCTGTATAATAAGTCATCCAACTAACATGGTCTGTTAATTATAACTACAGCGGCCCCACAAACAGTATCTGTCCCAAATAAAGTTGCAACTCCAGTGTCAGTGGCAAGCCAAAGGTTTACAGTGCAGATTCCACCTTCTCAGTCCACACCTATCAAACCAGGTAATATTCTTGGGGCGGGGGGGGGTGTCTTTTAAAATATTTTTTCTGAATTTTAAAATGTGGGAGTAATAAGTGAACAGTTTGTGTTCCTATAGTAACAGTTAAATTGTTTAATATCATGACAAGAAGGTGGAAGTAATGCTGCAAATCAAGGTTCTTCAGAGGGGCCTATCAGCCCTCTAAAACTGTATGAAATTCTACATGCATGTAACATTTTCAAGGGGTAAGGAGGGAGTATTCAGTGTGGTCATCAGATTCTCAAAGGGCACTGTGAACTAAAGAGATGTTAGATCCACAAATCTAAGGCATCTACAGGGCAAAGCACTTAGGGTTAAAGCTCAGGAAAAAGATAAAACTTCAAGGTGAATATGTGTGTGCAATCCAGTCACAAATGTAAATTCAAATGAAAATTTTATCTTTGTACCTTTACTCACTTCATAGATACAAAGTTGGAATAATATAAGAATTCTGTTACAGCATAGTTTATTAGTGCATATTTTTAGATTTCACATCTTCTGAAACCTAACTTCACATAGTAAACAACTTATAGAAAATGTTGGCCTATACAGGAAGCGTGATTCCTTACTGCTAACAAGTGCATTTAGTATGTTCCACAATGAATCCAGTGCACTGTTTCCCACATCTAAGTACTAATGGAAATTTTAGGTAGTTAAGTCCCCCAACTCCCCCCCCACCAGAAAAAAAAACTTACTTTTTGCACTTAGCTACATTTAAGTACTTTATAAAGTATTTTAAAAAATGAGTTGAATTCTTCATGCAGTATAATTACCTTACCTGAGTTTCTTTTATAATTGTACTTCATACTTTTGAAATTAGTATTGGAATTACATTCAGCTTCCTGTATACTTTTTACCATGTTTGGGATTCTTGGTTATTTATAGTTTGGGTGGGGGTTTCTTCTTTTTACAGTTCCCGCAACAACTGCAGTTCAAAATGTTCTGATTAATCCTTCAATGATGGGGCCCAAAAATATTCTTATTACTACCAACATGGCTTCATCACAGAACACGACCAATGAATCAAACCCATTGAAGAGAAGACATGATGATGATGATGATGACAATGATATTATGTAAGGAGTATAATCTAGCCTAGATGCATTTCAAAAGTATAATTCGTTTTGAGCCCAGTATATTAGAACATTCTATATCATCTCAAGTTTTATCCTAGAAAAACGTAGCTGCAGTATTTTTCACTTTAGCTAAAAATTTAATTTCTTTATAGTAAGAGTAGAAGCGTTTTTATGTTAGGTTGTAAGTACAAAACATTAAGAGTTGTTTCTTAAGAGTTTTATTAATGTTGAGTCCTATGGCAGTTGTATTTTTGGAAGTAATTTTCTGCCATGTATCACTGACAACACACTTAAGTTTCAGTCTCTACAGTCTGGTCAGTGACTAGTCCTTGACAGCTAATTTCTCATTTACATTTAAATACTTTCTTTTTTAAGGTAAATCGTTACTTTTATTGTCACTAACTTTGACCAAATCTCTCAATTTAGGAAACACTTTTGTGGAGAAGATAGATTTAGAGTGATCCTAAATCCATTTTGAATGTATTTTAAGTTGTTTTTTGGTGTTCTCTAACTTGTCACCACCTCGGCTCCCTTTTCTAGATCCCATTCATTTTCTGCATTTTCCCCAGTAGGCTTAAGTTTCTCCCCATCCCTCTTCAAAGGCCAGAACTGGAAATGTAAAAATATTCTTCATAATACACCTTATTTTCGGTTCTAAAGCATGCCTCATGTTCTGTGGTTTACTTTAACATCAAGGTTTGCATTTGCACTTAGTTTTTCTCTCTTTACCAGAGCAGTTTGGTCTTATCCCTTGCCTTCTACACCTGTTGAATCCAGTGCACTATTACTGACAGGTAGTTTAGGGTTGGTTATTTTCAGTCTTATATTCCAAGTTGATAACTCCACCTAATTTCATATTTCTAAATGTAACATAGAAGACACAACACGTTATTAAAGATCTGCCTTGATATAAGTATATTTACACTGGGCCCAGGCAAAACCACTGTGGAGTGAGCATTTTCTTCCTTTCTAGCACATGCGCATATGCTTTGATCACTACTGCTTGAACCCTCGTGTGGGTCTAATTCAGATCATTTTTCTAACTTATTGCTAAGGATCTCACATATAATATGGAATCAAACCTGAAAGTAGATTCTAACGCTTCTTCCTCTATAAAGTTGAAAAGGAAAACAAATTAGTGATGTGACTTCCATTTAGGGGCACCCTGCGTAGGTTTCTCAGTGTGGCTATATTGCTAAACACATTTTTCCTATTTTCCATTTTTACACATCTAAAAATCTTATTGGGAAAGATTATAAAGCTTTCAAAAATATAAACAGACCTGTTTTATTTTGGTTAGTTTTTCAACTTAGGAATACATTTGCAGAATTTTCTAAAATTGTTTACTTCATAATTTCGAATTTGTAGCCAAGGAAACTTAAAACACAGCAAGTTTTATCTAAGGATGGTTATTATAATTAGTCTGAGCAGTAGTCCAGTAACAGGGTAGACATGCCTCATCACAGTTTGAGTGTTTTTAGATGTTAGGGAAAGGTGGTATAAAACTTATAAAAACAGATCTGATCATCAGAGGAGAGAAATGTTGAGTATATGGCATACGATTTCATTACTTGAATGTTCTCAGGGAGGCAACATGTAAGGCCTAGGTTCTAGTCCTGGCTTCATCATTTACCAACTATGTGACCTTATTTCACCTATGAGCCTTGTTCTTCTCACCAGTAATAGGCAGATAACACCTACCCTGCCTACCTCACAGGGATGTTGTGAGGGTTTCATTGGTATATGTGAAAGCTCTTTCAGAATTGTAAATTGCTATATAAGTAATTATTATTATTTGTTCCAAGGTTATTAATAATAAATTGATTATTATCAGTGTTTTTCATTTTGTCTTTTAAGACATTCCGTAATTCTGAGAGCCAGCAAGCAATTAAGATTTGTTTAATGAATGAATGAAGAGAATTGCTTACTTCTATCTCACATCGGCATGACTCATGGTGAAACAAAATAAAAATGAATCAAATATAGGGTTAAATCTGTTAAAAGCATAACATTCTGTCTTTGGTGGGAATTTGTGCTTACAGTTAGGCTTGCAACCTGAGTAGTCATGCCCTTAATAGGTTAGCTGGTGAATGGTTTACTCTTTTAGATGAAGACTCCTTTATCTTGCAGATCCTCCCTTCCCTAACTTTCCCAACTAAATCTAGCTTTGAGAATGACTTAAGACAGCTCTCTTCCTCTATCTTCTAAGTGAAATTAGAAAAAAAAAGTACAGATGATGAATGAGGTGTGGGCGTTGGCATCCCAAGTTGTGCTTTTACAAGTAGGAAATGAGCGTCATTGATCACAATATAAATATGGTAATACAGCCAGCGTGGGGGAAAATGGAAGATCTCATATACACTAAGGTTCAAGGAATCCAGAGAGAAAGAAGTGTCCTACTCAATAGGTAGGAAAAGGTAACAGTGCAGTCAGAACAGCAGGCACAAACTGTGTGTATAATGTGTCCAATATGTATATATCCATCTATGTGTGTGAGTGTACACACACACACGGATATGCCTTTTATACTCATTAAATACCTCCAGATAGAAGAAAACTGGTCTTACAGTAATTGTTTATGGGGAGAGAAACTGGTAGCTAGTGGACAAAGGTAGGAAAAACCCTTCTCATCGTATACCCCTTTTTGACTTCTGTATCATGTGCAAACCCCTTGGACATAAAAGGAAAAAAAGCAGGAAAACACTGAGCTAAAGGATAGATTGAAGCCTTCATTTATAACAGGATTATAGATTTTTTTTCTGCATATAGGCATACATACATTGGGGGTTAAAAGTGAATTTCCCACTTAAGCCTAAGCCTTGCAGTATTATAAACAATTCATAATTCTATATTAAATCAGGAAGAACATCCTTATACTAGTCTAGTTTATATGCTCATTAGATGTTCCTTGTCTGGAACACCTTATCCTCCACAACTAGGCTGTAAATTCCTCCAGTATATAAATTCTGTCTTACAGTCCCTTCATCATGTCCTAAGCACATAGTGGGTCCTCAAATATTTGGCTAATTTTGGAAGAACTAGATGGTGCCCGGCTACCAGCGATGACTGCCCTGACAGGGAACACAACAGAGAATCCCTGATGGAGCAGGAGAACGGTGGGGTGCAGATTTCAAATTCTCATAAAAAGACCAGGCTTAATGGACTAAGACTAGAGGGACCCTGGAGGTCATGGTCTCCGGACACTTTGTTAGCCCAAGATCGGAACAATTCTCGAACTCAACTCTCCAGACAGGGACTGGACTGGACTATACGAGATAATGATACTGGTGAGGGGTGAGCTTCTTGGCTCAAGTAAACACGTGGGACTATGTGGGCAACTCCTGTCTGGAGGTGCAATGAGAAGGCAGAGGGGGCCAGAAGCTGGTTGAACGGACACAGGGAATACAGGGTAGAGAGGAGGAATGTGCTGTCTCATTAGGGAGGGAGCAGCTAGGACTACACAGCAAGGTGTGTATAACTTTCTATATGAGAGACTCGATTTGTAAACTTTCACTTAAAGCACAATAAATAATAAAAATATTTGGCTACTTTTGCCAAGTTTTTCCATGACTGGAGTTTCCCCATTCATTTTCTGGATTAATAACCCAAATGGGGCAGATACTAGAAGCAGATTCTAGTAGAAAGTACTTAAAAGGTAATCAGAGATTAAAAAAAAAATGGCTATCAGGGATTTTAAAGAAAAAGGTTATCGGGGATTAATGGATGACTTGGCAATTGTAGAGTCTAGGTGCTGGGTTTATGGGTGTTTGCAGTTTTTTCAAAACCTCTATACATTTGAAATTTTTCATAATAAAATGTTGGGGAAAACGTAGTCAGGGGGAAAAAAGGTATCAGTTTACTTAAATTCTAGCTCAACTGTGACATTAATTTGTTGGATCTGTGGGTAGCATGAACCTCTGGGCCTCATATGTAAAAAGACTAGAATTCCTGCCTCTCAAACCAGAGTACTTTTAGAGGTGTGCACAAACATGGTGCATCTACACAGAATGTCAATTGTATTCAACCAAGTTAAAACACATTAAAATTAACTAAAAATATGGGTACAGTATTAACTAAAAAACATTTTCAGAAAAAAAATGAGACTTCAAATTTTTGTTTAAAGCAGCCATCAAAATTTTCTTTTGTTGTTATCTCCAGAGTCAAGCAAAAAAGTTCTAGAAGCATCATTTTCAGAAGTGAGGCACAATGAAAAAGCCTTTGGAGTCAGACAAACCTGGATTTGAATCTCTGCTTACTAAGCTCTGTGATCTCATCCACGAGTTAACTATTCATCTGTAAAAGTGAAATACACATCTTGCAATGTAAAATGCCTGGCACGGTATTTGTGTTTAAATATGGTCTTTGAAATCACTAATTTTCTTCTGCTTTCTCCCAAAACCCCATTAAAATGACAATAGATTGGAAAAGAAAAACCAGAAGGACAGTGAAAGAATCAGAATGACACTAGATTCTCAACATCTACAATGAAGCAATGCCTTCAAGTCTGGAAACTGATATCCAAGCTAAAATTCTCTACATAGCCAAACTAGTAATCAAGTATAAGGGCTGACATACAAGGTCTCAAAAAACCTACCTCCCAAGCACCCTTTCTCAGAAGTAGTTTTCTGTTCTATGAATGACAGTAAATGAAAAAAGGGACTCAAGAAAAAGGGAGTCTGACACAGGAGGTGAAAGGAATCCTCAAGAGGGTTATAGGAAATCCCAGAGCAACAGCTGTACAGCAAACTTAGAGGGCTGCCAGTACAAACTTAAGCAGGAGCACAATGCACTCGGGGAGGAATGTCTCCCATAACAAAGATTGCCTGATATATTTCGAGAATTAGTGGTATGTACACACACACAAAAATAGTTTTTTAAAAAAACTATAATAAACGCCAAAGAAAATATTACATAATATAGTCATAGCATACAATATACTTCAGCTGTGAATAGTCTTTACAATCAATGTAGACTATTGATCTAGCCTATAATCATGACAAAACTACTGGGAGAATGAGGAAGGGAAAGTATATGTGGAATAGAAGCTATTAATAGGTGTCTTTTAAAAAATGGAGATGTTAACGGTATTAGCATCTTACTGGAAACATGAAGGTAAATACCAGAGAAAAGCAAAGAGTTGAAAGCAGTCACCTCTGTGGAGTAGGAATCAGACATGGGAGGAATGGGCTGGGGCCTATTTTTTGTTACAAGCCTTGACTTTTTAAGTTATGATTATGTATAACTGATAAAATCTAAAATAAAGCACCCAGCACAATGTCTGCCATAAGTAAGCCCTTGATGAAGACTAAACATCTAATCCCTTGTACCACCCTGCTGCTGCTGCCCCATTTCTTGCAGAGATGTAGATTATTTGATCCCTTTCCCCAAGTTTCCCCAAGACTCATCCTAACAAAGTATGACAGGAAAAAAAAGTGCCAGTTTAAATGGACAATTTTATTGTTTATTTAACAGATGATCAACTTTGTCCTCATCCCTACCTAAAGCTGGAATTTCATCTTCTTTCCATGCCAATAATAAAACAGTGACAAAGCTAATCAGAGTAAGCAACTTAAAAAAGAACTAAACTAACACAGCTCACTTTCCTTTAACAGGCAAAATATAAATATACACACTAGAAAGCACAATGGGTTAGCCACTAAGAAATTCAAATGGGATCTTGAAGAATGTAGGAAAATCCAGGGTGCAATAAAGATGAGCTGAGATGCTGTGAACCTGTTTAAGGGTTCCTGGTGCTTCATCTCTTGGCCACTAGCTGAATCTTGACATGGGGGAAGATTTTAGCTAATGCCAAGTGGAGATATGAGGGAAAGCGCTAAGTTGACTTAGACTGTGCACAGGAACCAAAGGGCAGGAAAACACTTAAACACTGCTGAGAGCAGCCACCCCAGGAAGGACTTTACCTGTTTTTGAGAGAGTACACACAGAGAGACAGCATTACTATAGGGCCCACTAAGCCAGATCTACCACCTTCTATCTTCCCAGTACTGTATCAGCTCTTCTTAACAGTATATGGCCAGGAATTAAGAAACTTTTGCATTTTGGGTCCCAAGTCTACTAGAGAATAAGTCTACTTCTTCTGAGAATAAGTTCTCCTATCTGTCCATCCCCACCTCAAATGGATGCCAAGAGCTTTATCTGAAGTCCCTCCATTTTTACTACCAGCTAATAATGACTGCTAATGACAAACCTACCCACCTGACTTCTTCTACTCCACTCTACCTATGCCTCACTGTACCGCCTCCCCACCTGCTAACAAGCTGGAAAAGGGGAAAGAACCTCACCTTCCAGGAGCTCCAGACTAGCACCACCCCCAGTGCTCACGTGGCTGACTTTATCCTCTGTGTTCCATTTGGCACAGCAAGTGGCAGTGTCTCCACCACCTGTTGGATGAAGGCCAGGTAAAAAGGGAAAGAAAAGAAAAAAGACAAAGAATTGGCACCAGAACTACAAGGCAGTGGGCTCTCAAGCCTATAAGGTAGCTGATGAACACTCAACTCCATCCCATCAAGAGAAGCCTCCATAAATTACACACCTGTTTAGCTCTCAAGATTCACCCAGAGCCAAGAAACCCAGGGAAAGTTAACCACTTCCCTTCTACCTTCCCCTAATCAGAATTCTGCCAGCTCATGAGTATTAGCTTTGTACAGGACCCCTTACCTATGATGGTGATGCAGCCCCTAGAAGTGGCTTTTACCACCTCATCCATGAGAGCTTTGGTTCCCCGGGCAAAAGCTTCCCATTCAAATACCCCCACAGGTCCATTCCACACAATCTGCTTAGCCCGAGCGACAGCCTCAGCATACTTCTTGTTGCTCTCAGGACCACAGTCCAAGCCCTAAGAGTAGAATTAAAAGAGAGGATGAGCTACCAAGAAAAGTTAGCCAGAGGAGCAAATACCACCCCCACCAAGACCAGAACTCAAGAACCAAAAGAAATTCTTCAGTCTTACAAAGCTGTACATGCCCTTTGACTAAAAAATTAAGTCCTAATGCGCAGCCTCAAAAGTTATTTGATAAAGACATCATTCTCATTGTTAGCTGCTGTCTAGTCAGCTCTGACTCATGGCAACCCCACATATACTGGAACAAAACACGGGCCAGTCCTGCACCACCTTCACAACCGCTGGTATACTTGAGTCCACTATTGCGGCCACTCTAATTTCAGTGCTTTCCAATCTAGGGGGCTCAACTGCCAGCACTTATCAGGCAATATCTGTTGTGATCCATAGGGTTTTCACTGGCTAATTTTTAGTAAAAAAAAAAAAAAACAACACTGCCGTCGAGTCGATTCCGAGATCACCAGGAATTTCTTCCTAGTCTGTCTTAATCTGAACGCTCCACTGAAACCTGTCTACCATGGGTAACCCTGCTGGTATTTGAAACACCAGTGGCATAGCTTTCAGCACCATAGCAACTCACAAACCACCACCAGACTACAAACTGACAGAAGGGTGGTGGAAAGACATTCTTAGCCACACTACTTAGGATAGTAAAGAACTAGATTTGTGATTTTCAACCAGGGTCAATTCTGCCCCTCCCCAGGGTACATGTGGCAATGTCTGGAAACATTCTTGGTGTGCTATGGGCATCTAGTGGCCAGGGACACTTCAAACATCCTACAATACACACAGTAGTCCCCCCAAAGAAAGACTATCTGGCCCAAGGTGTCAGTGGTGCTGAGGTTCAGAAATACTGAACTAGATCAGTGGTTCTCAAACTTTTGGAGTGCATCAGAATCATCTGGAGGGCTTGTTAAAACAGAAATTGCTGAGCCTCACCCCCCGAGCTTCTGATTAAGTAGGTCTAGGGTGGGGCCCAAGAACTTGCATTTTAACAAGTTTCAAAATGATGCTGATGGTGCAGGTCTTGGGACCACACTTTGAGAACCACTTAATTAAATAAAACCCAAATGACAGACAAAAGTAAAATGACAAGCAAACTAGTATGTCAACATGATACAATTTTATACAGCTATTAGAATGATAATATGTGGACTTTCCTGAACACTAAAATCAGCTATTCATATTAGTCTTTAATATACACAAATACATTTTTCCTGGCTTATACTCAGTATACTTCTACTTTAATGTTTTCATATAAGAAAGATTTCTTATACACACTTCTAGGAAGTAACATAATCTAGAACAGCCTGAGCCATGGAAGTACTTAGCACAATCCCCAGCACACAGTACTTAATAAGCATTAAATGGATGAAGAAAAAATGGTTTTGCCCCAACATTACTGATGAAGACAGTAGCAATCTGATACTACTGCTTTTCCACATGGACGCTCCAACAAGAAGGGTCTCACTTCAACATTTAGAGCCCTCTCTGACAGACATCCCTGTCAACATTGTTTTTTTTAAAGAAATGCTTGTTGGTCGAATGAATGAAAGATAACAAAAAGCTTCTGTTCACTCATACTACAAACTACCCAAAATGACTCACCATCCAGCCAGCAGGTATGCCAGAAGCCACGGTGGCTTGGCCAGTCTTGGCATTCTCATCAAACTTGTCAGCAGTGACAAAGTCAACAGGCAAGGTAATCTTCACACCATTCTTCTCAGCTTTGGACATCAGGTCTTTGACAATCTTGGCTCCCTCTTCATCAAACAGAGAAGTGCCAATCTACACAGAAAAGTCAAGACAATGATAATGAGCCTGTATACTAAAAATATGATTGCCTCACAAAGCAGACAGGAACGAGACACAATACAAACGACAATGTAAGGACAAAAGAACCACCAAAATAAAAAGTATGGAGAGTTTTGGGGACTCATATCAGAAGATGGTTTTCATTTTAGACTTACATAATCTACTATTCATCATGGAGAGCTATTTGACATCTACTTGTCAGTTCTCCTACCTCCATGCTGTTGAGTACTTTAAGGAAGGTAAAAGCCATTCCACCACCAATAATCATCTCATTGACTTTGTCTAGCATGTTATTGATCAGCTGGATCTTGTCTGCAACTTTAGCTCTAAAAAGGAAAGCAAGAATCATCACTAAAAGAACAAACAATGAACCAGAGAATTCCTGTTATATTGGGCCTATTTGTATCAAGGCACAGGTACAGAGAAATTCGCACAAAGTGACAAAAGTACTGGCTGACACTGTTCTATGTTTCTCTAACCTAAAAGGCCAATAAATTTCTAAACAAGAAGGGCTTAGAAGACCTACTCCTGGCTGAAGAAACCATGGGTTACAAATAGGTCCATTCTGCATCACTCCCCCAAAAATAATTCAGAGGGTCAAGGTTGTTAATTGTGCCCAGGATCCCTGAACGCACTCAGAATTGTCCTAATCTTACACCAGTGATCAGACTGTACATCAATATACACTGAGGTAGAATAGATATTCCTAGTATATATTCACATCCTTAGGGCTAAGCTCAGTTGTTGGGACATTTGCTTTATGATATTTATTATTCTTTTGGACCATTCAATTTAACACAATTATTAACACACCTACTCTGTGCCAAGCACTATTCTAGGTCTTTAAGAAACATTAGTGGTCAAAACAAAGCTCCCTTTTGGAGCTTATATCCTAGTAGAGGGAAATAAGACAATAAATACAGATGTACCTTTTACCTCCCCATGAGAGAAAAATATTCAAACTAACCAGAAAAAAACTCACTTGAAGCATAACCTTTAACATCCCTCCCATAAGTAATAGCTTGCCTTCCATATATATGCCCATATTATCTAAATCCCACTTAAATGGACAAATCACCTTAGGTCTGTTTCCCTCTTCATCAATAAACTGTAAGGTCCCTAATCTGTGAAAGACCCTATGCTAGGATTTGTGAAACAGTTATGAAATAACAATAATGGGGGGGGAATGGGTGGCAAGAGACTGCTTATTTTACTTGTGAAGAGTGGTTGCCACAAGGAAGAATGGATATATTTATAATTTGCATTTAAAAAGAAAAAGTATATACATACACGTGTGTGTGTGTGTGTATATATAACATAAATAAAAGGAAGAAAAAATACTCAACCTCTTCTAAAGAATGCAGGATATTCTACAGCTCAAATGCCTATTCAACAAATCAATGGAATGAAAAATAATAAGAGGGGATTATTATAGAATAAAAGATAGCTAACAACCAAATTGCCAAGCCTTTCTTCCAAGGCACTTCTAAGTGGACTTGAACCTTCAACCTTTAGGTTAGCAACTGAGCACGTTAACCTTTTGCACACCCAGAGGTGCCTCAGAAGAAAGGTTTGGTGATCTACTCCTGAAAAAATCAACCATTGAAAACCCTATTATGGAGCACAGTTTTACTCTGACACACATGGGGCCACCATGAGTCGGAAATGACTTGATGGCAATGGGCTGGCAACAACCAAACACAACGCATGGACTTTGTTTGGATCCTGACTCAAACAAACCAATTGTAAAAAAGGTATTTTGAAGATAATTGAGGACATATGAATATAAAGTAGGTAGTAGATAATATTAAAAAAGTTGTTAAATTTTGTTAGACATAATGTGGTTATTTAAAAGAAATCTACTTATCAGTTAAGAGATGCATACAAAAGTACTTTAAGTGAAATTATATGATCTCTGCTGCTTCAAAATGCTCCTGACGAAAATTAGGGGGATAAAATGAAACAAGATTGGCAAAAATATCAATAGTTGTTGGAGCAGAGTAATGGATATTTGATATTCTCTCATCTTCTGTACATGTTTGAATGTTTCCACAATGAAGTTTTTTAGTAAAATATAAATTTTTCAGTAAAAAAACAATTGTTAATGGCTAAGGAGAGTACACAGCCAGAAAAGTGGCAAAAAAAACCTCCACACCAACATCCCCAAAACAACTATTCATGTTGAGCCTAAAACCTCATCATAACCATTAGGTGGCACTGATTACCATATTCCAGGCACACAGAAGGTTGGAGAACAAAACCAGTCAGCTCAAATCCTAACCTCCAGGGAAGCAAAGATCTGAGTCTGACCTTTATAACCCAGTGCACAAGACAGGTAATCTTCTATTACATACTTTTTTGCAAGAACAAGACACAGAAGACAACCTGTACCCACCAGAATTTTTTTCTGGATCCTGAAACTGGGCTCATAAAGCCTGGAGAGCAACTGTTAGCTGAAACTGACCCAACCCGAGTCAACTTTCATAGGGAATGCTGAGTGTGTTCAGTCCCCTGAAAAAGAACGCTACTCACAGAAAGGTCAGGGGCCTCCAGCCATTAAGAAAGAGGCTGCTACCTAGACAGCCATAACAGGTGACAGGAAGTATCTATTTCTTCTAGCAGTCTCAGCAATCTATCCCTACTTTACCACCTAAGATGTACCTCCTAGCCTCAATTCTAAAACTTCTATTTTAACTAAGCCACTAGAATATCATCATCCACATGGTACCTACCCCATAGAAGAAAATATAAAATAGATATGTGATCTGGAAAAATGAGGTCAAAGTGATATTTTAAACACATATGAGGAGGTTTTCATAATTATACCTTGCCAGACTATGCCTGTGAAAGGTTTAAGCACTTCAAAATTATCAGAAGACCATCCATAGTGGATATTTCCCATTATTCCCTCCAGAACCATTTTCTATCGTTCTCTGCCCTATTCTCTGTCCCAGGAGGCTAACCTGCATGGGTTATATCACAGGCTCCCTTGCCCTCTGGCTTCCAGTTGAGTTTCAGCCAATTGGGTGTGTGACGTGCATCCACAAGGGATTGGAGAGAGATCAAGAGTGTTTATTTCCCTGGCTTCCTCCCTGCCAGATGTCCATCACTATGTCTATTAACTAAAGACTACAGTTCCTGTCAGAGGGCCCTCTCCACACAACCACCCTCTCTGAATTCTGCCACTCCTTGTCCCTTCAGGCCCAGGAATGATAATGGCTGTTGCTAGCCCCAGATTATTGCACCTTCCCTTTTTGGTTTCCCATACCTTTACAAATAGTCCCTTCATTAAATTTCCCTCTACTGCCCAGTTTAACTGTAGTAAAAAAAACGTAACTGTAATAGCTGAGAGTAAACCACCCAAGTTATGACTTACTACCAGGCAACCACACTACTTAAAGCGTGATCTTAAAGACTTCTTCATACCCGCCCAGGATGGCCAGGAAGGGTCGCTCTGGGTTCTCCAAGGCCTTGGCAAAGTAATTCAGCTCCTTCTTCATCAAGAAACCACCGGCCTTCTGTGGCAGATTCACTCCCACCATGGAACTAGAAAAAACCAAGACATTCAGTTTCTAGTCAATTCCTATTATTTCTCTCAGTTCTAGAGGCCTCCTTCTCACTGAAATACTTTCACTTTTGAGCCTCACGAGACCATGGTTTTCATGCCCGTGTTGCGTGCCGTTAAAGCAATTCCAACTCATAGCAACCCCTTGTGACAGAGTAGAACTGCGCCATAGGGTTTTCTTGGCTGTAATCTTTATGGGAGCAGATTACCAGGTCTTTTTCCTACAGAGCAGCTGGGTAGATTCGACAGCCAACCTTTCGGTTAACAGCCAAGCACTTAACGGTTTGCACCCTAAACTGCAACAAAAACACTTAGGTACAAGATAAGGTTTTTGACTAATAACGCAGGGTCAAGGGAAACAAATAAAAAGCAATGACCTTAGGTAGAATTGAAGTTACCCAATTAATAGTCTTCAGTAAGCCAAAGATTAATCATAATAAGCAATCAAACAGTTAATAACAACAGGAGAGAAATCTTCAATGTGCTTCCTACTGATAGCATAAGATTCTGGTCTCATAACATTCACAAAGGGAGAACTCTACATGAAATATTCAAAGTGGGAAAGAGCAACCTCTTCCTAAAGACTAGCGAGCTTTGTCGAAAAACTCCATAATTACCAGCATTTTTACTTTTATTTCCTTTTTGGATCAGGGATACTCAACAAGAGCTACAGTGGTAGCACCAACTAGAGACAGAAACTCAAAGGACCATAGTCTAATATAGAAATCTCCAAGAGCAACCCAGAGCTTGGGCTGCTTGAGTAAACAGGAATCGTGATCTCATACAACACTGGACAAGGCTCTTGGTACCTGTGGGCTCGGTGAGCAGTGCCAAAAGCATCATTGACATAGACATCACCTAGCTTGGAAAGTGAAGCCTGGAAGGCTTCTATTTTGGCTGGCTCAGCTTTAATCTGCAGAGAAAAAACAACAACAATAAATAAATAAATAACAAAGGCAATTGGCTCCAAAGACAATTGTAAAAGCATTCCATACCACCAAGAATCCTCTTAAATATCTCTAAAGACCCAGAGCTGGTGGGACAGCAATTTTTTACAACTGGCAAAGAGAGCTGTTCTTTCTTCTTTTGGTCATTTCTGCATATTTCTGCTCTCCCTCACCTTCCCTTGAACTGTAAACCTAAGATTCCTGAACCATGGCTTAACCTCTAAACGAAGTGGATATGGTATGAAGCTAACCACATCCCTCTGGCCTCTACCCTATCCCCTAGGATAAGATTGTGATTACCCCTCCCTCTCCTTATCATGACTCATTTCCTCATTTTAACATAATCTCCTTAAAAAATTAGTATTACCTGACTCACCAGTGGCTGGGGGAAGAAGAGCTCACAGGCATTCCTCAAAAAAAGCAACAAGGGCAGGCTGGGACAGAGAAGCCAAATAGAAACATGACAACAGAGAAGGCCCCCACTAAGTTTAAGGACCTTGGAAATACTTTATATTGGCTAAAAGGCAATATTTTATAGCCTTACCTGGAAGTTAGGCATTTAAGAAAGGAAGAAACACACTTTCACAAAAAGAGAAAAGAAAAAAGTGGGAGTGAAGATAGGGCCTTGAAATGTCAGCTCGCCATCCAGCGATCTCCAAAAATCAGGATGGCAGGATGAGCAAAGAGTCTCTGGCAGGAGACTAAGCAAAGATGCACAGGAAATAAGCCAGACGAAGCCAAACATGGAGGAGAAGAGTACACAGCCTAGAACAGATGTTCACTTTAGTCACTGCCCACTCCCATCCTCCTATGCATCAAGGAGGTGAAGTAGGCCCCTACAAAGAACGCAGCTTTCTTCTACTGACCTACAGAATGTAGAGGCACTAATGGTAAAATTAAAGACTTCAGTGCCTCTATAATTCTCTAGAATGGAATATCATCTGTCACTGGTTACTGAAGATGTCATTTTGAGTGATGATAACACTGCCCAAATGTCACAAGGCCTGGGTTCTAAGCCCAGCTCTGAGACTAATTCACTGTGTAACCTTAGGCAAGTTGCTCTGTCCCTGAAATTTTCCCATCTATTGAGAAGACATGATAACCCCTCTATTTAGTAACTGAGGAAAAATGGGATAAATTGAAAGCTCTTCATGAAAAAGGTGCTATAGAAAAAATACCAGAACTCATTTCTAATTTTTGATCTGCCAATCACTAGAAGGAAGAGAATGCTCCTAAAAAATCAAGACAGGCACTCTGAATAAAGAAAAAATTTTATGCACTCACTTAGTTTTTTTAATCCATTTTTAACATAGGACTCGCTCCTGAAATTTTAGGTATTAAAAGCCATTAGGCACTAAAAGTAAAGTTAATTAAGAAGTTACAGACTAGAAAAAACTAGTCTACAGGACACACAATTCACAGCCTCATTTATCCTGAGACAAGAAAAACCACATGGTGCCCTGCTACTACTACAGACTGTTCTAATCAGGGCCGCAACAGATGGACCCCGACAGAATAGGAGACAAATGTGGAACAGAACCTCAAATTCCTAAATAAACAAATAAATAAATCAACCAGACCTACTGGACTGGTTGAAACTGGAGGACTCCCATAGACTACTACCCTGAGATACTCTTCAAACCTTGAACAAAAACTAACCCCTGAGGTCACCTGTAGCTAAATAACGGATATGCTCACAAAATAATTAATATCAACCATATGTCCTGTGCTCCTTTAAAAAAATCACCTATATAAGACTAAAGGTCAACAATTACTTTAAAACAAAGATGAGAATGTAAGGGGGCAGGGAAACTAGATTAATGAAAATGAACAACCAAAATGGAAATAAGAATGCTCAAATGCTCACACATTTGTGAAGAATATAACCAATGTCACTGAACAGCTTGTGTAGAAACTGTTGAATGGGAACCTCAACTGCTGTGCAAACCTTCACTGAAAACACAATAAAATATTGTTTTAAAAAAAGTTATAGACTAGCATAGTCGGTTCATCATTTCCTAAATAAAAGCTTTTGCCTCCATTTTCTGGTTGCCGCCTGTCAGTTCTAATCCCTTAAGTTTGTGCATCTTGGATTTCAGTTTAAAAGGGCACCAGCCTTAAGATCAGCAGCATTTGACCCCTACTACTGCCGCGAAACCATGCCAAAGGTAGAATAAGGTAAGGCCAGAGCGTGTTGTGCTAAGAAAAGAAACATCAGGCACTCCTGATGACCTTAAGAAATGTCAGAAGTACAAAAAATACGGAAACTGAGATGAGAATCTGATAGCATCTTGTTTCCCAAGATACTAAAGACCTTTAGAAGTAGAAAGTACTAAAGACTGTCTTCAGCTTCCCTTCTAGCCATTTGGCAAATTCAAAATCATCCTCAAAGAGTCAGCTTTATCATTTAATATCTGAATTCTGCTAGTCACGTCAGAGTTATATGACTTGTGGGTTGTCTTTGGCTGCTTTTGCTCTACAATGACAGAGTTTCAACAGGGACCATATGCCATTGTAACAGACTATATGGCCCACAAAGCCTAAAATATTTACTATCTGGTCCTTCACAGAAAAAGTTTGCTGATCTAATGGCCCAGCAACAGCACCACCACCTCTAACTTTCTTAAACTTGGTTTCTTTATAAAATGAAGATGATACCTCTATGTCCTTACCATAAAGAGAGATTCAAAAGAAAATGCTCTATACTTAAGAAAAATGTCTTAAATCCAAGGCAATATCATCATGACCATCATTTTACCTAACTACAATCAACTGTCCCAAATAGTCCCTTTCCACTTGACTTAGGAAAGTACATTTCTGCTGAGATAAATTCTTTTATGAGAAAATCCCAAATATACCAAATTTCATTCACTGTTTTAAAAGTACCAGGCTCAATGCAAGCAGCCATCCAAGGCGCAACAATGAGTCTCTATTCACAGGGAGGAACAGAGGAAGGAGAGTCAGAAATAGGAGGAGGAAATAGAATATGTGGCCTAACTGCTTCTATGAACAACTGCCTCCAGAACCGGATGGTTCCCGGCTACCATTACTGAACATTTTGATCAAAGATTCTATAGAAGAATCCTGATCAAAAGGGGGAAAATGTAGAACAGAATTTCAAATTCCCATGGGATCCAGACTTTCTGGAGCCATGAAGCCTGGATGAACCCCCGAAACTATTGCCCTGAGATAATCTTTAAACCTTAAACCAAAAATATCCCCTGAAGTCTTCTTAAAACCAAACAATAGCTTAGCTTAATTAGTAAAAAATGTCTGCCTTGAGCATTATGCTGCTTCAAGAACTATCTATTTGTGATCAAACTGACAACAGCAACTAGAAAGATTAGATAGGAAACTTAGGGGGCAATGAGTTTATGTTAATGGGGAGGAATAACCAGAAAAGAAGGTGAGAATGGTTGCAAAACTTGAAGAATGTAATCAGTGTCACTGAATTGTACATGTAGAAACTGTTGAACTGGTGTATGTCTTGCTGTATATACTTTCACTAACAAAAAAGTAAATAAATAAAAGTTCCAAGATCAAGTTATACACTAATTCTCTTTCCAAATATGAATACAGATTGTCCTTCTACAACACATCGGGACCTACTGCTTAGAAAATGTTGTTACAGCTTTGACTTACGAACAAACAAAAAAAATCTAAAACTTGCTCTTCTGGAGGAACAGCTGGTGTAGCACGGACATTCACCCCCACAACCACCCTGTGAATGTTTATTATCAGACTTGGGAATCACAGCCTACCCTTCTGATGTGATTATCTCTCTGAAAAAATTAACTGTCAGAAAAAGTCCTCATGTTTCTTAGGCCAGGTGTACAACAAAGGGACAATCAGAATTTAACATATTCACTGAATACACTTACACCTTAATGGTGTTCACATTATTTTTTCAAAGGTATTTCAAAACCACTTGAGCATGAGGAGGGCTTCTGGGGTTCTGGTATTATACTATTCCTTGACCTGGATGGTGGTTACACATGTGTGTTTACTTGGTGATAATTCTTTGAGCTATACACTTATGATCTATACATTTTTATATGTACATCATACTTTCAATAAAAGGCTTTTACAGACAAAAAATGAGTTCCCTCTCTATTCTTCAGTCTGAACCCTAACCAAAAAAATAAAAAAACAAATCCAATGCCATTGTGTCAATTCTGACTCACAGTAACCCTACAGGACACAGCAGAACTGCCCCACAGGGTTTCCAAACAGCAGCCAGTGGATCTGAACTGCTGACCTTTTGGTTAGCAACCATAGCTCTTAACCACTATGCCACCATGGCTCCAAGTCTCAGCCCTAATAATGTCAAAATCATAGGTCCCACCTTGTTCCCAGAAGCATCTTTTCCCTTCCCTTCTTCCTCCACATGAAAGCGGAGATTTTCCAGCAGGATGACAGAACCAGAAGCTGGGTCAGCACAGGCTTTCTCCACTTCTGGGCCCACGCAGTCCTTCAAGAACAGAACATCCCTGGGAAGAGCAACAGATGGAGGGACTTGAGCAGTCTGAAAGTTAAGAACCAGTAACAACATACTTAATAACAACTACTGTCACAGAGTTCAACACCACCAGAGCCTAGCACTTACTTGCCCAGCAAAGATCTGAGTTCTACAGCAACTGGCTCTAAGGAGTACTTGTCAGGCATGGGGATACCATCAGGCCGGCCCAGGTGGCTCATAAGAACAACTGACTTGGCTCCATTGTCCAAACAGAATTTGATGCTTGGGATGGCGGCCTTGATCCTGTAACCAAAAGGAGACACCAGATAGAGCAAGGTTACTTCCAGGAATTAGTGAGCACTATTTTATTCACAACCTTCTAAAACACAAAGCCCTTTTTCTTCTCCAAACTCCTTCAAATCTACTATCAGCAACTCAATGGTAGTTCTCCCATACTCAGGGAAAAAGTTAAATATGATGTCGATCGTTCACCTAGGATTGTACAAATTCATCATGAATTTACCCCTTGTGCAGAAAAGAGTTAACATAGTAGGCCTGAGGCTATCTTTAGAAGGACCCGCTTGCAAGGTTGGCCCTTAGCTGGTATCTGGAACTTGGTTTTCTAAATGCTCTTCAGTTCTGTAACTGATAAGGGCCATTCCCATTTCCTAGACTGTCTGTACAATGTGATTTATGATAAACACCTGCTTCCCTTTAGGATTCTGAAATTTTGGTATTTGCCAGGCAAACAGTGCCTACATGACCATCCCCAATAAAAAATCTTGAGAGCTTAGCTTCTAATGGGCTTCCTTGGACAGAAACATTGCACAGATGTCACTGTATTTTTCACTGCTGGAGAAAGGAGCATACACAGTTTGTCACCTCACCTCACCTCACAGAAGGGAGACAGCATCAGAAGCCTATGCATAGATTTTTCCAGACTCTGCATGTGTCTTTTCCCCTCGTTGATTCCACCATGTATCCTTTTTCTATAATAAATCGTAGCTTTGAGTACAGCTATGTGCCGAGTTCCCATGAATCCTTCTAGCAAACCACCAAATACGTGTATGATCTTGGGGAACCCCAAAACATCCCAATTATGTGGAAGACATATAAAATTCCCAAATTTTGAAGCTATCAAAGGAAATTTGTGGGAAATTAAAATATATGTAGTAACTTTTCTGCACCCATTATAGATACTAAGTCACTTTTTTATTTAGGAAAAAATAAATGAATTATATAGAACTTGGTTTACATAATGCAGCACATTTATTATAGTTTAATCAGAAAATAATTAAACTTCCTTTAAACACTTAAAATTCGTGTTACAAATATGCTTCTAGCCTTCGGTTTCTGCCAGTTTATAAGAAATTAAAATTGGTAACATAGAAAATCATTTATTCAACAGACACTTATTAATTACATGCTTTTTTGCCAAACATCATCCCAAGTTCTGAGAATACAAGAGTAAATAAAACAATCTCTGCTCTCTTAGAAGTGAAATTCTAGGGGAGGGAGAGACAATAAATATATATATACACATAATATATCAGATGGTGATAAGAGCTAAGGAGAAGATAAAGCAAAGTAGGGCAAAGAGAATGACTGGGAGCAGTGGTGGTGGGAGTATTTTAGATAAGAGTAGTCAGGGAGCATCTCTCTGAGAAGGTGACATCAGAGCAGAGAATGGAATGATAAAAAATCAAGTTATGTTGCTAAAATATCTTATGCCATTTGACAGATATAAAAATGCATTTATCTCAAATAAAGAAGAAACTTTATTAGGTACAAAGTTTCTTTATCAGGTACAAAGTCTGCTCAATGAAATCAAAATAATTAATTAATTTTCAGGGCTATCCCCATCAGCAAGTTCTACTATTTTTAAGGCTTCATTTTGTTAATCAACTTCACAGATTTCTGAAAATGACAGATTTACCCAGACATGTTCCTCTGCTCTTTATTCATGAAATACCTTGTGTGGCATATTTCCAATCTTTTCTGTGCACTGGAGAACATAATGAAAATCAAGACGGGACAGAACTGGCTTGTACAATGGCCTTGCCACTATGGTGCAGCAGAGACGTGCTTGGCAGAATGCAAGGCTCTAGTCTCCAGCCAATACCTGAAGATGTTGAGTCTAGACCTGCGCCATTCAATATGGTAGCCACTAACCACATGTAAGGAGCCCTGGTGGTGCAGTGGTTAAAGCCATTTGGCTGCTAACCAAAAGGCTGGCAGTTCGAACCCACCATCCGCTCCACAGGAAAAAGATGTGGCAGTCTGCTTCCGCAGAGATTTATAGCCTTGGAAACCCTATGGGGCAGTTCTACCCTGTCCTATAGGGTTGCTATAAGTCAGAATCACCTTGATGGCAATGAGTTAACCACATGTACTAGAAATGTGACTAGCATCAAAAAGATGTAAAATAGCCATTTGATTATTTCTTCATATTGATTACATGTTGAAATGACTACTTTGAATTGACTAGATTAAATAAAATATATTATTAAAATTAATCTGTTTCTTTTTACTTTCTTAATGTGGCAAATAGGAAAATTTAAATTACATATGTGGCTCACATTACACTTCCATTAGACAACACTGGTCCCAATGGTAGGAAAATACTTTTCTAACTCAAATCCTTCATTTAAAATTTAAAATAAAACCTTTTTTAATAATCTAGTTAAAAGCCAAAACGGTACTATCACTTAAATTTCCGCTTCTGAATCTAGGAGCCAAGACATTTGCAGCAGCCTAAAACAGCTGAAAATATTCCTTCTGAAGTCTTTTCTCTTCTACTTGTTAGAACTAAAAATAAAAATTCTCAAAAACTGGTTTTATCTGGGCCAGCTAGAACAACCAAAACCAAACCTACTGCCATCGAAACAATTCTGACTCATAGGAACCCTACAGGACAGGGTAGAACTGCCCCACAGGGTTTCCAAGGCTGTAATCTTTACACAGAAACAGACTGTCACATCTTTCTCCCATGGAGCGGCTAGTGGGCTAGAACCGCCAACCTTTCAGTTAGCAGCTGAGCACCTTAGCCACTGTGCCACCAGGGCTCCTTCCAACTAGAATTAAAAAAAAACCCAATGCCATCGAGTCAATTTCAACTGATAGTGATCCTATAGGACAGAGCAGAACTGCCCCATAGGGTTTCCAAAGAGCAGCTGGTGGATTCCAACTGCCGACCTTTTGGTTAGCAGCTGAGCTCTTAACCACTACGCCACCAGGGCACCCCAACTAGAACAGGGGCTTGTAAAACTACATGTAAGTGTACTAACTATTGGTATTAAAACATCCTTCTCTTGTATACTTTTTCATTTTCCAAGGGGAGCCAGGCAACCTTAAACTTTGTTTGATATTCTTTAAAAATGCAAAACCCAAACTTTTTCGAGTTTTCAAAAAACAAAGAGAAGAAAAAAAAAATCATTCTGATGATTATTTTTTTTTTCAATTTCTATAGTATTATAAATTTAGTGTCAAAATTATCGTTAAAAAGTAGATCAGATGGTAGGATGGTGGACAGCCAAGATCTTATTATTAGGTTAGTTCTACAATAAAAAAGGAAAATCATTTAATCCTATATTCCCATACCATGTAATTAGGTTAGTTCTACAATAAAATTAGGTTAGTTCTACAATAAAAAAGGAAAATCATTTAATCCTATATTCCCATACCATGTATCTTAAGCCCAGCCCACGGCTTAGCAGTGATCTTACCTCTGGTTGTTTGTTATCTGGTTGTTCTTCATAGGAACATTAAAGTCCACCCTAAAAAAAGAAACAGTTTCAGGTTCAGGGCCATAATCAACTTACTGTTCCCTCAAAAAGTAGGAGACACTTTTAGTGAACCAGTTAAATAAGTATGAATTTCAAAACTCACCTTGAAAATAATTAAGAGAAGTCAAGACAGTGGTCAGCCATGAAGAAGAGGTTGGGAGTGGTGACTGGAATAGAGCACCAGAAGGAGCTCCTGGTAACGTTCTATTTCTTGATCCAGATGATTACACAAATGTGCTCATTTTGTGATAATTCTTTAAGCTTATGATTTGTACCCTTTGAAGTATGTGTATCATACTTTAATGAAGAAATTTTTAAAATTAACAATAAAACCTAACTTAAATCACAGGAACTAGCCCTGATGGCCTGGGAAGCTAAAACCAATTTCATCTAAAATTTCCATCTGGGACTTTCATGACAGGTGCAACTGGAAGGTAAGGGGTAATAAGGAGTATCTTGATTCTGATTCCTTTGATACTATTTCTGGGTCCTTGTAAAGCTAAGATCATACAAAAGAAAAATATTAACTAGAAAAGTAAAACACACCAAGAAAATATTATTATTTTTGGAGAAAGCCTGGGGCATTGAGACTAGGAAGAAACCCAGTTTCCAGTACCAAGTTCACACAGTAACTACTCTTTAAAGCAAAACACAGGCAAAAAAAAGATTAAAAAACCCAGAGGAGACGGCTTGACAAACACAATTACAAGAGAAGTGATTAAGATGGCACAACCGCCTTAGATTACCTGGTATACACCAAAAAAAAGTTGTCATCAAGTTAACTCTGACTCATGGTGACCCCGTGTATCAGGGTAGAAATGCACTCCATAGGATTTTCAAGGCCGTGACCTTTTGGAAACACATTGCCATGCATTTCTTCCAAGATGCCTCTGGATGGGTTCTAACTGCCAACCTTTCAGGTAGTAGTCAACCACTCAACCATGTGTACCACCCAGGGATAAGTGCCATTTAAGTGATAGCTATTATTATACATGTTAATGCTTTTCCAAAATGTAATTCTGTGATTTAAAAGGTAAGATCAACCACTACTATAAACATTTATCATTACTCACTTAAAGAAGTATAGGGAAGGTATGACCTAGATCAAAGACTGTTGCTGCTGTCCTTGATCATAAAGCCCCGTCCTTCCTCTAGCATTTTCCCATACTCCCTTAGTGAGTGATCAAAGATGTGAGGCCACTTAATTCTGATTTTAAGTATCTTCTTTAAATATCCTGAACAAGGTCCTTGCCAGCATTAAGTGCATTCCAAAGAGGACAGAGTATCCCATTACCATGGGTCATTTCCCCACATGTAGCCTCTCAGAAAAAGGGTTGAAACCAAGAGGGTGAGCACAAGCTATCCCTTGCAGTGCTGTTCCCTACGCCCAAATCCTTACAGAAAGAAACTTGTTTGGGCAGAAATAAGAATCTATCTCATCTACCCAAGCTTCCATGGCATCAGCTTACTAAGAAAATTGAATGTGTACTCTCCTTTCATTTCTGGATTACCTTCCCTCATCATCTCCTAGATTCTCAACAGCTTTGCTTTTAGCTTCTCCTTGAGTACACCACAGGGGCTGCTCTTGCCCATACATTCCACCTGTTCCACCTTTGTCTGAAATCTGCACCCCTCCCTTTTCCACTACCCTGAAACACTCCTGAACTTTGCCTCAGGCACAAAGTCTGATATCACTACACACACCTATCAGATTGGATAAAATAAAAAATAATGACACCAGCAAATGCTGGCAAGGACGCAGAGAAATTCATCACTCATATACTGCTGGTGGAATATAAAATGGTGCATCCACTTTGAAAAACAGTCTGGCAGTTCCTCGGAAGGTTAAACATAGATTGACCGTATTACCCAGCAATTGCGCTCCTAGGTGCTTACCCAAAAGAAATAACAGCAAATGTCTATACCAAAACTTGTACACAAATGTTCATAGCAGCTTTATTTGTAACAGCCAAACCCTAGAAACAACTGAAATATTCATCAGTGGGTAAATGGCTAAACAAAATGTGGTATATCCATACCATGGAACACTACTCAGCAATAAAAAGAAATGAACTATTGATACATACAACAACTTGGATGAATCTTGAGGGACTTGTGCTGAGTGAAAAATGCCAACTCCAAAAGGTTACATACTATGTGATTCATTTATGTAAGATTTTTGAAATGACACAATTCTAGAAACGGAGGACAAATTAGTAGTTACCAGGGGTTAGGGGCAGGGTGGAGTTTGGGAGTGGAGAAGAAAGGGGGTGTGACTATAAAGGGGGTAGCATGAGGGAGATCTTTGTGGTGGTGGAACAGTTCTGTATCTTGATTGCAGTGATCGTTATACAAATCCACAAATGTGACAAAATGTCATAGGACCGTACACACACATTGTGTGATGTCAATTTCCTGATTATATGTTACACTGAGGGAAATCAGATGAACTATACACAGTACTCTCTCAGTACTACCTTGGCCACCTCCTGTGAATCTACAATTATCTCAAGATAAAATGTTACAAAAATACTGATATAGCTAGAATAAGAATATTAAGTCTCTAGCACCTGAAATCTCAGGAGTCTAGGTCCAGTTCCATTAAAAGCTCTCAACGGAGGAGTGCCCACCATTGCTTCACTGTCCATTACTGGAAAATTGGGGGGTATTATGCCTGTGTTAAGGAGCCCTGGTGGCACAATGGTTAAACGCACAGCTGCTACCCGAAAGGTCCAAGACTGGAACCCACCAGCAGCTCCACAGGAGAAAAGACCTGGAGATCTGCTCCTGTAAAGATCACAGCCTAGGAGACCCTATGGAGCAGTTCTACCCTGTCACATAGGGTGGCTATGGGTGCGAATCAACTCAAGGGCACACAACAACAACATGCCTGTGTTAAAGAGTCTTTTTTTTCTTCTGTTTTCAGTTTTGCCTCTGTTTTTTTTTTCTACTACATCAAGGCTGTTGCTTTAACAGGTTATAACAAGTCAGACAAAAACACTCAATTAAAAAAAACTCAAAAAAACGAGGGAGCATGCAAAAGGGAAGTGTTTTACAAGCAGGCAAAGGGGAGTGACAGGCAACCTGTGAGAGAAAGAAAGGAAATGACATTGCAAAAATAAGCAGGACGTTTACTTATATGAACTGTGAAGGGCAATAAAGTCAACTGGAGTCCTAATAAGTGAGGTGGAACCAGCCAGAGGTTTCTAGCTATCTAAAGTTTCCTCAAGAAATAAGTCATTTTCCCTTGGCAATGCAAACCAGGGGACCAGGACACTCAGCAAACATCAGAGTTCCCTTTCGTAGGACAAAGAGAGGCAAGTGAAGTAGCCACCACTCAGGAGTCCCCATTTCTCAAACACTACCAACAACCATCACATAAGGGCACTGAAACAAAAAGAAACTGGACTGACATCGCAAGGCTGCCTAGGCTCTTCCAAAAAGTAGTCATACAGTGTCTCTCTGTTCACAAGAGATACATTAATAATCAGGGAACAAAGTAACTTCCTGTCCTCCACCCCAAAAAATATAATTTATCCACAGATTACTGGGAAAAAATTACTGACTGCAACCTTCAGCAAAGAAACGGTCTATTACACTATGTCCAAGTATTTAGAGGATCTGGTTGGTAGACAGGAGATCCAAGTTCTAGCCCTAGCTGCACCACTAACTTGCCAGCTCAACGTTCTTGGACAGATCAATTTCCATAATCAAAACAGGACTAGCCCATCATTTCAAGGCTCTGAGTTAATCTGTGCTAAAGGAAACTTTGAGCCCCAGGGAAGAAAGAAATTTCATGATAGTAGGTCTAGAGGGAGAAAAGAGAAGCACCTCCTCCAGTCCCACTCCCTGAGCCCAGTTAATTCCTCAAGTTAGTTTCCCTGGGGACAGAAAAAAGACTAAGTCTGCAATTATAGGAAAGGGACCAGCATGATGCCCCACCCATTTTTCTTTCAGCTGGTATACGCCTGGATAAATCAGACACGACCTTGAGCACAGTGAGTTGGGAGAAAATAATTAAAACTTGCAGGGTCGCTATGAGTCCAAACCGACTCAATGGTACCTAACAAGAGCTAGCTGCATACAACCGTCCATCTGTCCTTTGTTTTTCATAGGGTCTAACATACCAACAATCATGAAGATGGCACAGGATCAAGCAACTTTTCATTCTGTTATACATAAGGTCAACAGGACTCAGAGCAACTAACAATAGCAATCCCAAACTTGTCTGAGGACCATAAGGGGCCTTTATCTAATACTAAGATGGCTGTGATTCCTACCTCTGTCCAGATTACAAAGGCCCATGTCATTGGGAAAACGTGGACACAGGTGTTTCTCATGGCCGTAAGCTATTGGGTTCTTCCAACTATCTCCACAGCAAGGCAGAGAAGGCTATTTGCAACCTCATATTGGCCATAATGGAGCCCTGGTGGTGCAGTGGTTAAGAGCTCAGAAAAGGTCGGCAGTTAAAATCCACCAGCTGCTCCCCGGAAACCCTAAGAGGCAGTTCTACTCTGTCGTATAGGTTGCTATGAGCAGGAATCGGCTCGACGACAACGGGTTTGGTTTTTTTGTCCATTTTAATTGGCCCTAATTTTTTTTTAACGAAATTAGAGACAAGGGGAGAGCTACATGACCTCTTAAGAGTACCCATACAGCTCTCTAACTCATAAGTGCTCTGATGTGTTTAAGGGTCGTGTAAAGGGAGATCCCCTACTAGTTTATGTTAATATCCAAAAGATGCCTGCCCAAATTGGGAGAGGAGCTGGATCACACCATTCACATGCTTGCCCATCAATCAGCCACTTCCCAAAAAGGACAAAACTGCATAGTGCCATAATGCAAATACTTATGGACCCCAGAAACCACCACCCTTGGATCCTGTCAAGTTATATAAATAATCAAGTCCATCACTTACATACCTATCCTCCTGCACTGTACTCCTGAAGTGCACATATGCACCACATGTTACAAAAAGGATAAATGTAATAGTTCCCTAACCCTTACCAGTAAATCTGGGAGATAAAGGAGAAGCCATATTTGGTAAGTGACCAGGGCTCCACACGTGCAGAGATAAAGAGATCCCAAAGTGCATGCGGGAGCCCTCTCCACTTCTAATATCCTGCTTCTCTAGCCACACTTGAGGGTGAGGTTAGAGGACTGCAAGAATGAACAGCTACACCCTGCTCTACCATTACTCAGCATGAGTAACAATCCTGATGCAAACCCCACGACCGGGAATCCAACGATACGGTAGGGCAGTTACGTAAGCTCTGCAGGGCCTGCTCCCGCGCGCCCTGCCCCACCTCACCCTTCCGCCCTAACTCTTTAACCAAAAACCAAATCCGTTGCCTTCGAGTAGATTCTTTAGAGGGGTTCAATCCTGAACATTTAAATCAACATCCTATCCTCTGGGGAAGATTTTCTTTTGAGAAGGAACCTTTGAAATGTGGGTCGATTCTCATTCCTCTGGGATGATCTAGGCCAGTGGGGGAAGGGAAATTAACCAAATGACCTCTCAAGGTCCCTCCCTTAGGCCTAGGGATTTGTAAGGTAAGTATTAGCTCCCATCTCGCCAACGGGGAGCTGGAGACGACAGAAGGGCAAAATGGGTCCCAACAATCTGGGCCCTTCCTCAATGTGATCCACCCCAAAGGGAGATTATGCCTTGCTTTCTGGGCTGGTGGAAACGCTATCAGAAACAATCAAACCCTGGCCCAACTTCAGCCACAAGAGGACAGCCTCGCCCTGCAAGCCTAAGACCCCTGGGGCCGAGCCGAGGACTAAAGGAACTTTGGGCAGATGAGCAGCCAACTCTCCCTGGCCCGGAGGGCAGGAAACATGTAGAATTACCTCATGACGACCCGTTTCCCTTTCACGTCCAGCTTGTCCAGAGTTAGCTTGTTGGAAAGAGACATCTCGGCAATACAGCGGAGGCCAGTGGCTCGGGGCTCAGACAGCGGCAGCGAGCAGGAACTGTGCAAGCTGAGGTGTGCTACGCCCGCGTGTGAACGACTGTAGCGCGCACGCCGGGACCACAGGGCCTCTCGGCTCCTCCTCCCGCTCCGCCCTTTCCTGGCCCAACGCGCCGTGCGCGGGGAGAAGAGCAACCGCCATTGGATGGCCCCCAAGGGGCCGGAGTCCTGCCATTGGTCTAAGGCGTTGTCTGTCTGAGATGGGGCTGGTGAGACGTGCTGCTTCCACTTGTCACGTCTGGCACGCAGCGAGCGACCGGGAACCTTCGCGACTAGGGGCATGAGCGGGGAGGCGGAGCCTTATGCCCTGCAGGTGGAGGGGGGAGGTGCAGGGTGGGGCTGGCGCGGAAGTGAAAAGGGTGTGTGAAACGCCGGGGGCTTCCGCTGCCTCCCTGTTCCACTGAGCCGCGTTTAGAAGAGCTACAGCGCCGCGCAAAATGGCGGTTAATGCAGAAAGAGAAGCTAAAAACAGCCTTGGGAAAAGCGCCATCCCCTACCCCTTGGAATTCCCAGCAGCCCTGCCAGGATTAATGCAACCGACACCTCATTTTGCACAACTTCCCTGGTTTCCAGGCTTCCCAAATGAAATTCTCGTGTTGCGCTGCTGCATGACCTTACTTAATAATCTAGACCTCGCAAAAGTCAAATGGCCCAGGTCTCTTTTGCCTTCACTCGTTTTGAATAAAAAATGCTATGTAATTGCTCTAGTTACGACAGAATTAATTTTAGTAGCAAACATAGCTTTCTTATATTAACTAATTTAATGCTCATAAAACTCGGAAGTAGGTACTGTCATTCTCGTTTTACAGATGAGGTAACTGATGCACAAAAGAGATTTAATGATTTATTCAGGGTCTCAGCTTGTAAGTGGTAGATTCAGACTTTGGCAGTCCACATGAAGAGTTCATACACTTAACCACTATACTATACTTCCTTCTATAGGAAAATATTTTTTGTTGTTTTTATGTGCTGTAGAGTCAGTTCCAACTCATAGCCACCCTACAGGACAAAGTAGAACTGCCCCATAGGGTTTCCAAGGAGCTGCTGGTGAATTCCAAGTGCCGACCTTTTGGTTAGGAGCGGAGCTCTTAACCACTGTACCACCAGAGAGTGCACTGATATTGAGATCCAAGTTTTAAATTATAAGATAAATGTGAGTTTCTTTTAACCTGTCACTGTATATTATGAGAAATCTCATTGGCAAATAATTCTTTGAAGTTACTTCCAAATGAGCCTATTTTTGAGGCCCACATGGATTTCCTGGGTTCCATGATCAGCTCTGCATACACTTCCATTTGACACTTACTTCATTCCTCCTGGGTTCCTGTGGTAGTTAGAAATAATTCTTTTTGAATAAGATAATATAGCAACCAAGGGCATCAGCAGGGAAAGCAAAGCAAGCATACACTCTGACAGCCTGGACTTAATAGTTGCCAATTACTGTATTGAGCACCTACTGTATGCCAGACACTATGCTAAGGGCTGAACATACATGACTCATTTACTCCTCAAAATAGCTTTGTGAAGTAGGTACTATTATTATCTGTTTTACAGATGAGAACATTGAAGCTCAGAAAGATCAGAAAGCTTTATCAGTTACAGATCTGAAGGACGAATGCTTGTTAGCCAAGTAGCAGCAGAGAAGTAAAAAGATCCTAAGGTGGGAAGAAGCCTGAGACAACATAAAAAAGAAATAATGTTGCTGGAAAATAGAGTTAGGGAAAGAGAGACCTGAAATTATGCTGTTGAGGCAAGGTAAGCAAGGACCAAATCCTTTAAGCCTAATGTCATGGATTGAATTATGTCCCCCCAAAAATGTGTGTACCAACTTGGTAAGGCCATGATTCCCAGTATTGTGTGGTTGTCCTCCATTATGTGATTGTAATCTTATGTTGAGAGGATTAGGGTGGGATTGTAACACCACTCTTACTCAGGTCACTTCCCCATCCAATGTAAAGGGAGTTTCCCTGGGGTGGGGCCTGCACCTCCTTTTATCTCTCAACAGATAAAAGGAAAGGGAAGCAAGCAGAAAGTTGGACCTCATACCACCAAGAAAGAAGCACCAGGAACAGAGCATGTCCTTTGGACCCAGGGTTCCTACACAGAGATGCTCCTATTCTAGGGGAAGATTGACAAGAAAGACCTTCCTCCAGAGCTGAAAGAGAGAGAAGCCTTCCCCTGGAGCTGACACCTTGAATTTGGATTTTTAGCCTACTTTACTGTGAGAAAATAAACTTCTCTTTGTTAAAGCTATCCACTTGTGGTATTTCTGTTATAGCAGCACTAGATAACTAAGAGACCTAACAACCGTGTTAAAGATTTGTTTTTTAATCGAAGAGCATTAGGAAGCCATTTGTTGTAGTCACTGTTGCCTACTGAAGTCATTCCCCATCCACAACATTTCATGCTAACAGAAACCTGATTTGATTGGGTATTGGGTCAGTGATAAGTGCACAGAGAAGATAGGCCCATCTCCCAGCCCAAAGGGATGAATCAGGTTTGACCTAGATTAAGCTTGGTAATCTCATTCACCTTATCATGAACTGGCCTTGAAATGGTCATTGGCCAAGTTTGGGCCAAGGAGATGTAATGGGAAGTCAGCTGATACTTTCTGGGAAAGACTACTCATGGATAAAAGCAAGAACAACTAGAGGAGTAGTGCTTTTTTGTCCCTCACCCTCTACCTTCTTGCTTGGAATGTTCTGTGAGAGCATTATGTTTCGAGTTTGTGGTGGTTTCAAAATAAGTCCACAAATTATTTAAACTCTTCCTTTCAAAGTGGGTAGCTTGATACCAGAACCAAGACAGTGGAATAAGAAGCTCCATGCTCTCATCCTCACACAATTTTTTTAAGGCAGGAAATGATAGTAATAGTCTTACCAGAACTCTGGGTAACAGTCAGAGGATCACTGCAGTGGGATGAAGGCTTGCAGAATGGTAGGAAGACTTGGAGTTTTTTTTTTTTTACACTAGCTTGAGCACTACTCCTGCCTCTGGTGGAAGCTGGCTAGATAGAAGCAGCAGCCACATTTCCAGCTTGGAATCATGGCCCCCGGATCTGGAGTGAGCAGAGCACACTTCATTAACAAAGTATGGTGTTACCGTATTGGAATCAGTCAAACCACTACTGAAAAGACTAAAGAAAAAAAAATGCTTGTCTCTGTCTGGTCCATCTTGGAGGTCACTTAGTAAAGAGGAGCAGCAGGCATAGCTTGAAGCACTGAAAGGGGAACAGAGGAGCTCATGGTTGCCTAGGGCAAAGGAAGGTGATTGAACACTAGGGTCAAAACCACAGGAGAGAATTCCCTCGGGAAACTGGGGCATTTAAGGGCACCTGAATGTGTATGGGAAACTGGGGCATTTAAGGGCACCTGAATGTGTATAATTTGGAAAGCCATATGCATACCCAGGCCAAGAAGC
The DNA here is from genome assembly GCF_024166365.1 of Elephas maximus indicus. Classification (NCBI taxonomy): domain Eukaryota; kingdom Metazoa; phylum Chordata; class Mammalia; order Proboscidea; family Elephantidae; genus Elephas; species Elephas maximus. The sequence goes on from NC_064846.1 coordinate 89,643,804, forward strand.
ATGCCCAGAAAGGTTTGAGGTAATCCTAAAATTTCTTCTCAGGTGAGTCTCCTGGCTCACTGTTAGCCTGCTTAAGAATTGCCCCAGCATAGAGCCATTCTGCAAAGACTGCAAGTCCCCCCCCCAAATGGTTTTTCTTCCATTTGTTTCTGCAAAACTAGATTGGAAAAATTACTGAGCTAGCGCACTACCACAGCTTTCAAAAAACAGAAAAAGTGGAAAGGAAGAGGAAAAAAGAAAGAAAGGAGGGGGTGGGAGGGATGAAGGAAGGAAGAAACCTAGCAAACCCTGAGGAAGGAGACCCTGAGTTCTAGAAAACTATATTATTCAAATATTATGTTTTCCAAAAAAAAAATCATTAAGACATACAGAGAAACGGAAGGATGGCCAATTACAGGAACAAAATAAATCAACATAAACCATCCTTAAGGAGGACCAGACATTGAACCTACTGGATACACATTTTTAACACAACTGATTTAAATATTGTCAAAGAACTAAAGGAAACCAAGAAAACAAACAAAAGGAAAATATAAAAGAGATTTAAGTTATAAAAGGAAACCAAATGCAAATTCTGGAGCTTAAAAGTACAATAACTGAAATGCAAAATTCATTAGAGGAGCCTTTGAGCTGGCAGAAGAAAGAATCCATAAACCTGAAGATGTTTGTTGTTAGGTACTGTCGAGTCAGTTCCAACTCACAGCGACCCTATGTACAAGGGAACAAAACACTGCTCTGTCTTGCTCCATCCTCGCATTGTTATGCTTCAGCCTACTGTTGCAGCCACTGTGTCAATCCATCTCCTTGAGGATCTTCTCTTTTTCATTGATCCTCTGCTTTACCAAGCGTGATGTCCTTCTCCAGGGAGTACTCCCTCTTTGATAACACGTCCAAAGTAAGTGAGACGATGTGCATATGAGCAATTGATGATCTGTACCACAGTTGACCTCTAGCCTTGTTCTGACTGATTATAGTGAACTTCTCCATCATCTCTTTCCATACATGTAGTAAATTTGATTCCTGTGTATCCAATCCACCAAAGTTCATGTGTATAGTTGCCATTTATGTTGGTGAAAAAAAGGTATTTGCAATGAAGAAGTCATTGGTCTTGAAAATTCTATCATGTGATGTCTGGCATCATTTCTGTCACCAAGACCATATTTCCAATCCTTCTTCTTTGTTTCCAAAATTTGCAGTCCAATCACCAGTAATTATCAATGCATTTTGATTGCATGTTATATCAATTTCAGACTGAAGAAGTTGGTAGAAATCTTCAATTTCTTCATCTTTCACCTTAGTGGTTGGTGTGTAAATTTGAATTATAGTATTAACTGGTCTTCCTTGTAGCTCTATGGCTATTATCCTATCACTGACAGTGTTGTACTTCAAGTTTAGATCTTGAAATGTTCTTTTTGACAATATATGCAACACCATTTCTACTCAATTTGTCATTCCCAGTGTAGTAGACCATATGATTGTCCAATTCAAAATGGCCAGTACCAGTCTATTTCAGCCCACTAATGCCTAGGATATTGATATTTATGCATTCCATTTCATTTTTGATGACTTCCAATTTTCCTAGATTCATACTTCATACATCCCACATTCCAATTATTAAAAACTTAAAGATAGGACAAATGAAATGATCCAGTCTAAGGAATAGAAAGAAAAAAAAAAGATAAAAGAAAAATGAACAGAGCATAAGAGACCTATGGGACACCATTAAACAGATCAATATATGCATTGTGGGAGTCCCAGAAGGAGAGGAGAAACAGCAATGAGCATAAAGATGAAAATATGATTTGCACATACATGAATCTCAACAAACTTTAAGTAGGATAAACCCAAGAAGATTTACACTGAGACAAATTATAATCAAACTATGAAAAACCAAATATAAAGAAGCAAGAGAAAAGCAAATCATCACGTACAAGGGAGACCCAATAAGACTAAATGTTGATTTCATCTCAGAGGCCATGGAAGCCAGAAGGCAATGGGATGATATATTCAAAGTGTTGAATGCAAAAACTATCATCCAGGAATCCTATGTCCAGCAAAAATATATTTCAAAAAGAAGAATGAAATTAAGACATCCAATGTAAATAAAAACTGAGGGAGTTTGCTAGAACCAGACATACAATAAAAGAAATGGTAAAGGGAGTCCTGGAGATTGGTGGAGTCCCTGGGTGGTACATATGGATAATACACTGGGCTGGTAATTGAAAGGTTGGAGGTTCAAGTCCACTCAGAGGCACCTCAGAAGAAAGGCCTGACAATCTACTTCTGAAAAGTCAGCCCTTGAAAAACTCTATGGAGCACAGTTCTGTTTGGACACACATAAGTTTGCCATGAGTCACAATTGACTCAACAGCAACGGTGTAGAAATTAGTAGGTGATGACACTAGATTGTAACTCAAAACTGTATGAATAAAGATCTCCTATAATTTCAAGGCCAAATATAAAAGCCAGTTTCAATGTATTTTTGGTTAATAACTACAGTGAAACCCATGAGTGCCAGAACTCAGCAGGACTGCCGTGTTTTTCTGGGCCTCAAAAGTGTTCCACCTTTAACATGTTGCAGGCTCACCACTTCTCTCTTGCTCTCTATTAGTGGAAAATAGTTGAGTTTTCATTCTCTGACATGTTTCTGCCTTACATGGATTCCAGCTTTTGCAGGATTTACTGTGTATTTGTTATGTACTACATAATGTAAGGAGCCTGCTGGCACAGTGGTTAAGAGCTCAGCTACTAACTAAAAGATCGGCAGTTTGAATCCACCAGCTGTTTGTTGGAAACCCTGTGGGGCAGTTCTACTCTGTCCTGTAAGGTTGCTATGTGTTGGAATCAACTTGATGGCAATGCGTTTTTGGTTTTATATGATATAAAAGACAAAAACATAAAAAATAAATATATAATATTGGGTACTAATGTGTAAAGACATAATTTGTGACATCAACAACATAAAGGGAGGAAGGAGTAGTATAGGAACAGAGTTTGTATGTTATTGAAGCTAAACAAGGTTGTTATATATTTAAAATGGTAAAAGTAATACCCATGGTAACCACAACAAACATTTTTTAAAAAAAGGAATACACAAAAGGAAACAAGATGGGAATAAAAACCATTCACTGCAAAAAAAAAAATCAACTAAACATGAAAGTAGGCAGTATTGGAGGAAATGAGTGACAAAAACAGTATATGACACACACAAAACAAATAGCAAAATGTCAGAAGTAAGTCCTTCATTATCGCTAATTCCTTTAAATGTAATGGATTAAGCTCTCCAATCAAAAGACAGAGATTGGCAGAATGGATAAGAAAATATGACCCAACTGTATGTTGTCTACAACAGATCCATTTTGAATCAAAAGGCATAAATAGGTTAAAAGTGAAAAGTTAGAAAAAAATTTCCACAAAAATAGAAACCAGGAGGTGGGGCCAAGATGGCTGACTAGGTAGAAGACACCATGGATCCTTCTTGCAACAAAGACTCGGAAAAACAAGTGAATTGATCACATACGTGACAATCTACGAAACCTGACCATCAAACACAGAACTAAGGAGTTGACCTGAGTGACAGGGGAGTGAAAAGCCACACCCTGAAGCAGCGACTGCTTCTGGAACTGGCGTCCCGCGCCACAAACTTGAGCTCTCGTGGTTCCCTGGTGCCAGACTGGTGGGGCTGATCGCAGCTTACTGAGACGGGGCAAGCATGAGACTCAGCCCTAACCCCTAACCCCCTGGAGTAACCTTGGTAGAGACTCAACAAGCGCAAGCAGACTATGCACTGACGCACCTGACAAGAGAAGGAGCAACCACGGGTAAGCAGCGACTGTTTTTGGAGCCTGGAGCCAGCATCCCAGTCAGAAAACCTTGGCACTGGGCTTTGGACTAAGCTCAGAGTAGCTGATCATGGCTTCCTGAGATGGCGCAAGCACGGGACGCAGTCATAGCCCCCTGAAGTAACCTCAGTGGAAACCCAGACAGTGCACGCAGGCTGCACGACGACACGGCTGACAAGAGAACGAGAAATCACGGGAAGCAGCAACTGGTTTTGGAGCCTGGAGTGCAGCGTCCCAGACAGAAAACCTTGGCGCTGGGCTTTGGACTAGGAGGAGGAGCTGATCACGGCTTCCTGAGACGGGGCAAGCACTGGAAGCAGGCCTGACCCTAGGGGGCAATCTCAGCAGGAACCCAGACAGTGCACACAAGCTACACATCCCTCTGTAATCTCAGATAAAACAGTCCTCACCAAACAAGATAAGTAACTTTGTCTATCTGGCTGCCACTACTCTCTCCTATCTATCTGATCCCTCCCCTCCCTGCCCCAGTTGGCTTCACTAACATTAGAATTTCCAGGGCCAGGGAGTGAAGTGCTCTGCTGGGGTTTTTTTCCTAACCCATTCTCCTGCCCTGAGAGAAGGAGCAATTAACAACCCAGGGGGGGAAAACCCTTTCCTGACTTCCCTAAACTGGAATAAAAATACAGAGCCAGCTCCAGCCAAGCATAAGAGATCCACAGTCTTTGGCTTTCATCCCTACAGGGAACAAGGTGGCTATTATAATGCAAAGGCAATTCTGATAGAGAAATGACTGTAATTGTTTTCGTCAAGCGGGGAAAAGACGAGTTTTGGAGGTCTGATACCACTCTACCTATTAAACAGAGCCCTCACTGATCCACAGCAGGGAACTGAGGGCTGAAGCTACACCCAAACCACCTAGCCACCTGCTAAAGAGGTCTGGGGATAGTGATGATTACCAATCTTTAGAGGTACAAGCATTGGGTGCCTAAGGTACAGCTGCAGAGCCCACCCACCAAAGTGCTCTAGGAATGGAGACACACCTACCTCACCAGCACATGGGGAAAGGCTGTCAGCATCCTACCCTCCTCAGAGTGTGGCCCCCTGCAGCTACTAGAATCTAGTGCATACAACTATCACCACCACTGCTCTAAGTTAATGGGTGAGAGTCTACACCACACACTTGGTGACCCAAAATCAGGACGCCTAAGCTGATTCTATTCAAGAATAGTGAATGGACTCTTAGGCTTATATCTCGTAACAGCTCAAACCAGCTGGTAATAGGACATAAGTGATTCAAAGGCTACAACAATCAAAACAGCGCAATCTAGTAGCCCATCTACGTATATTGAAAGAAAACAAAAAAAGAAGATAAGACTCAGTGAGCAAATGTAAAATAAATCATTGCAATATCTTATAGATTGCTTGGAGACAGCAGTGGATATCAAATCACATAAAGAAGCAGACCATGATTGCTTCTACAAATCCCCAAATTAAAGAATCAAAATCTTTCCCAAATGAAGATACAATCCTGGAATTGCCAGATGCAGAATATAAAAAACTAATTTACAGAATGCTTCAAGAAAACAGGGATGACCTCAAAAATGAAATAAGGCAATCTACAGAAAAAGCCAAGGAACACACTGATAAAGCAGTGGAAGAACTCAAAAAGATTATTCAAGAACATAGTGGAAAAATTAATAAGCTGCAAGAATCCATAGAGAGACAGCATTCAGAAATCCAAAAGAGCAACAGTAAAATTATAGAATTAGACAACTCAATAGGAAGTCAGAGGAGCAGAATAGAGCAATTGGAATGGAGAGTGGGGACCTGGAGGATAAGGGAATTGACAAAAATATAGCTGAAAAAAAATCACATAAAAGAATTAAAAAAAATGAAGAAACCCTAAGAACCATGTGGGACTCTATCAAGAAGAATAACATGCGTGTGATTGGAGTTCCAGAACAGGGAGGGATAACAGAAAATACAGAGAGAATAGTTGAAGATCTGTTGGCAGAAAACTTCCCTGGCATCGTGAAAGATGAAAGGATATCTATCCAAGATGCTCATCGAACCCCATATAAGATTGATCCAAAAAGAAAATCACCAAGACATATTATCATCAAACTTGCCAAAACCAAAGATAAAGAGAAAATTTTAAAAGCAGCCAGGAATAAAAGAAAGGTCTCCTACAAAGGAGAATCAATAAGAAAAAGTTCAGACTACTCAGCAGAAACCATGCAGTCAAGAAGACAATGGGCTGACATATATAGAGCACTGAAGGAGAAAAACTGCCAAAAACTCTCAAATATGAAGGTGAAACTAAAACATTTACAGATAAACACAAGCTTAGAGAATTTGCAAAAACCAAACCGAAGCTACAAGAATTACTACAGGAAATTCTTTGGTCAGCAAATCAATAATATCAGATACCAGTACAACACAAGGTCACAGAACAGAACATCCTGATATCAACTCCAATAGGGAAATCACAAAAGCAAAATAAGATTAATTTAAAAAAGAAAAAAAATGCCCAAAACAGGGAATCATTGAAGTCATTATGTAAAAGATTAGAACAATCAAAAAAGAGGGACTAAATACAGGAGGCATAGATCTTCCATATGGACAGGAAAACAAGGAGATATATGACGATGCAAGTTAGGTTTTTACTTAAAAAAATAGGGGTAAATATTAAGGGAACCACAAAGAGGTCTAACAATTCCATACTTCAAAATAAAAACCAATAAAAACATAATGACTCAGCAAAAATGAATTTAACTACTATGAAAATGAGGAACACACAATTTACAAAGAAAAACTTCTCAGTACAAAAAAGTAAGTGGAAAAATGAAATTGTCAGCAACACACACAAAAAGGCATCAAAATGACAGCACTAAACTAATAAAAAAAAAACTAATACTTATCTATAATTACACTGAATGTAAATGGACTAAATGCACCAATAAAGAGAAAGAGAGTCTCCGACTGGATAAAAAAAACATGATCTGTCTATATGCTGCCTACAGGAGGCACTCCTTAGACTTAGAGACACAAAAAAACTGAAACTTAAAGGATGGAAAAAAATACCAAGTAAACAACAATCAAAAAAGAGCAGGAGTGGCAATGTTAATTTCTGACAAAATAGACTTTAAAGTTAAATCCACCACAAAAGATAAAGAAGGCCACTACATAATGATTAAAGGGAAAATTTACCAGGAAGATTTAGCCGTATTAAATATTTATGCACCCAATGACAGGGCTGCAAGATACATAAAATAAACTATAATACAATTGAAAAGTGACATAGACACCTCCACAATTATAGTAGGAGACTTCAACACACCACTTTCAAAGGATAGGACTTCTAGTAAGAAACTCAATAGAGACACGGAAGATCTAATTGCTACAGTCAACCAGCTTAACCTCATAGACTTATACAGAACACTCCACCCAACAGCTGCAAAGTATATTTTTTTTCTAGTGGACATGGAACATTCTCTAGAATAGATCACATATTAGGTCATAAAACAAACCTTCGCAAAATCCAAAACATCGAAATATTACAAAGCATCTTCTCAGACCTTAAAGCTATAAAAGTAGAAATCAATAAAAGAAAAATCAGGGGAAAAAATCAAATACTTGGAAACTGAGCAATACCCTGCTCAAAAAAGACTGAGTTATAGAAGACATTAAGGAGGGAATAAAGAAATTCATAGAATGCAACGAGAATGAAAACACTCCCTATCAAAACCTCTGGGACACATCAAAAGCAGTGCTCAGAGGTCAATTTATACTGATAAATGCACACATACAAAAAGAAGAAAGAGCCAAAATCAGAGAACTGTCCCTACAACTTGAACAATAGAAAGCGAGCAACAAAAGAATCCCTCAGGCACCAGAAGAAAACAAATAAAAAAATTAGAGCAGAATTAATGAATTAGAGAACAGGAAAACAATTGAAAGAATTAACAAAGCCAAAAGATGGTTCTTTGAAAAAATTAACAAAATTGATAAACCATTGGCCAGACTGAATAAAGAAATACAGGAAAGGAAACAAATAACCCGAATAAGAGTCAAGATGGGCCATATCACGACAGACCCAACTGAAATTAAAAGACTCATATCAGATTAATACAAAAAATTATACTCTAACAAATTTGAAAACCTAGAAGTAGATGAATTCCTAGAAACACACTACCGACCTAAACTAACACAATCAGAAGTAGAACAATTAATAGACCCATAACAAAAAAAAGAGATTGAAAAGGTAATCAAAAAACTCCCAACAAAAAAAAAGCCCTGGCCCGGACGGCTTCAATGCAGAGTTCTACCAAACTTTCAGAGAAGAGATAACACCACTACTACTAAAGGTATTTCAAAGCATAGAAAAGGATGGATTCCTACCTAACTCATTCTGTGAAGCCAGCATATCCCTGATACCAAAACCAGGTAAAGACACCACAAAAAAAGAAAATTACAGACCTATATCCCTCAGGAACATAGATGCAAAAATCCTCAACAAAATTCTAGCCAATAGAATTCAACAACATATCAAAAAAGTAATCCACCATGACCAAGTGGGATTTATACCTGGTATGCAAGGTTGGCTCAATATTAGAAAAACAATTAATGTAATCCACCATATAAATAAAACAAAAGACAAAAACCACGTGATGCTATCAATTGATGCAGAAAATGCATTTGACAAAGTCCAACACCCATTCATGATAAAAACTCTCAGCAAAATAGGAATAGAAGGAAAATTCCTCAACATAATAAAGGGCATCTATGCAAAGCCAAGCCAACAGCCAACATCATCCTAAATGGACAGAGCCTGAAAGCATTTCCCTTGAGAACAGGAACTAGACAAGGATGCCTTTATCACCGCTCTCATTCAACATTGTGTTGGAGGCCCTAGCCAGAGCAATTAGGCTAGACAAAGAAATAAAGAGCATGCGGATTGGCAGGGAAGAAGTAAAATTATCTCTATTTGCAGATGACATGATCTTACACACAGAAAACCCTAAGGAATCCTCAAGTAAAACACTGAAACTAATAGAAAAGTTCGGCAGAGTTTCAGGTTACAAGATAAACATACAAAAATCAGTTGGATTTCTCTACATCAACAAAAGGACATCAAAGAGGAAATTGCCAAATCAATACCATTCACAGTAGCCCCCAAGAAGATAAAATACTTAGGAATAAATCTTACCAAAGATGTAAAAGACCTATACAAAGAAAACTACAAGATACTACTGCAAGAAACTGAAAGGGACCTACAGAAGTGGAAAAACATACCTTGCTTATGGATAGGAAGATGTAACAGTAAAAATGTCTATTCTACCAAAAGTCAGCTATATATACAATGCACTTCCGATCCAAATTCCAACGACATTTTTTAATGTAATGGAGAAACAAATCACCAACTTCATATGGAAGGGAAAGAAGCCCCGGATAAGTAAAGCATTACTGAAAAAAAAAGAATAAATTGGGAGGCCTCACTCTACCTGATTTTAGAACCTATTATACAGCCACAGTAGTCAAAACAGCCTGGTACAGGTACAACAACAGACACATAGACAAATGGAACAGAATTCAGAACCCACATATAAGCAGCTGATATTTGACAAAGGCCCAGTGTCAGTTAATTGGGGGAAAAAAAGTCTTTTTAACAAATTGTGCTGGCATAACTGGATATCCATCTGCAAAAAAATGAAACAGGACCCATACCTCACACTATGCACAAAAACTAACTCCAAATAGATCAAAGACCTAAACATAAAGTCTAAAACGATAAAGATCAGGGAAGAAAAAATAGGGACAACGTTAGGAGCCCTAATATAAGGCATAAACAGAATACAAAACATTACTAGAAATGACGAAGAGAAACCAGATAACTGGGAGCTCCTAAAAATCAAACACCTATGCTCAAGCTAAAGACTTCACCAAAAGAGTAAAACACCACCTACGGACTGGGAAAAAATTTTCAGCTATGACATCTCTGACCAGCCCCTAATCTCTAAAATCTACATGATTCTGTTAAAACTCAACCACAAAAAGACAAACAACCCAATTAAAAATTGGGCAAATGATATGTACATGCACTTTACTAAAGAAGATATTCAGGCAGCTAACAAATACATGAGGAAATGCTCTCGATCATTAGCCATTAGAGAAATGCAAATTAGAACACGATGAGATTCCATCTCAATCCAACAAGGTTGGCTTTAATCCAAAAAACACAAAATAATAAATGTTGGAGAGGCTGTGGAGAGATTGGAACACTGATACACAGCTGGTGGGATTGTACAATGGTACAACCACTTTGGAAATTGGTCTGGCATTTCCTTAAAAAGCTGGAAATGGAGCTACCATACAACCCAGAAACCCCACTCCTTGGAATATATCCTAGAGAAATAAGAGCCTTTACACGAACAGATACATGCGCACCCATGTTTATTGCAGCACTGTTTGCAATAGCAAAAAGCTGGAAGCAACTGAGATGTCCATCAACGGATGAATGGATAAATAAATTATGGAATATTTACACAATGGAATACTATGCATTGATAGAGAACAGTGAGGAATTTGTGAAACATTTCATAACATGGAGGAACCTGGAAGGCATTATTCTGAGTGAAATTAGTCAGATGCAAAAGGACGAATATTGTATAAGGCCATTATTATAAGATCTTGAGAAATAGTTTAAACTGAGAAAAACACATTCTTTTGCGGTTACGAGAGGGGGGAGGAGGAGGGTAGGAGAGGGTTATTTACTGATTAGATAGTAGATAAGAACTACTTTAGGTGAAGGTAAGGACAGCACTCAATACAGGGAAGGTCAGCACAACTGGAATAAACCAAAAGCAAAGAAGTTTCCTGAATAAACTGAATGCTTCGAAGGTCAGCAGAGCAGGGACGGGGGTTTGGGGACTATGGCTTCAGGGGACATCTAAGTCAATTGGCAAAATAATTTCTATTAAGAAAACATTCTGCATCCCACTTTGAAGTGGGGCGTCTGGGGTATTAAACGCTAGCAAGCAGCCATCTAAGATGCATCAATGAGTCTCAACCCACCTGGATCAAAGGAGAATGAAGAACACCAATGTCACAAGGTAATTATGAGCCCAAGAGACAGAAAGGGCCACATGAACTAGAGACTACATCATCCTGAGACCAGAAGAACTAGATGGTGCCCAGCTACAACCAATGACTGCCCTGACAGGGAGCACAACAGAGAACCCCTGAGGGAGCAGGAGAACAGTGGGATGGAGACCCCAAATTCTCATAAAAAGACCAGACTTAATGGTCTGACTAAGACTAGAAGAATCCTGGTGGTCATGGTCCCCAAACCTTCTGTTGGCCCAGGACAGGAACCATTCCCGAAGCCAACTCATCAGACATGGCTTGTACTGGACAACGGATTGTAGAGAGATGCTGATGAGGAGTGAGCTACTTGCAGCAGGTGGACAGACTTGAGACTATGTTGGCATCTCCTGTCTGGAGGGGAGATGGTTGGGTAGAAGGGGTTTGAAACTGGCAAAATGGTCACAAAATGAGATACTGGAAGGAGGGAGTTGGGTGACTCCTTAGGGGGAGTGTAAGTGGGAGTATGTAGGAAGGTGTATATAAGCTTATATGTGAGAGACTGACTTGATTTTTAAACTTTAACTTAAAGCACAATAAAATTATTTAAAAAAATAGAAACCAAAAGAGAGCTGCGGTGGCTATATTAATATTAGCCAATAGATACTTTAAGTCAAAAACAGTTATAAAAGAAAAAGAAGCAAGTTATAAAATGATAAAAGTATCAATTAATCAAGAAGAGATAGTAATTATAAATATAAATGCAACTAACAGCAGAGCCTCCAAAATACATGAAGCAAACACTGACAAAACTGAAGGGAGAAATAGATCATTCATCAATCATAGGTGGAGAGTTCAACAAACCACTTTCAATATGGACATAACATTCAGACAGAAGGTCTACAAAGAAATAGTGGACCTGGATGACACAATAAGCAAACTAGACCTATCAGATAATTATAGAACACTTCACCCAACAACAGCAGGATACACATTCTTCTACATTGCACATGGATCGTTCTCCAGGATAGACCATGTGTTAGGTAGCAAAACAGGCCTCAAAAATTTTTTAAAGATTTAAGTCGTACAAAGTATCTTCTCTGACTATAATAGAATAAAACTAGAAATAAATAACAGAAGGAAAACTGGAAACTTTAGAAAAACCATGGTAATTAATCAACACACTATTAAACAATCAAAGGTTAGAGAAGAGTCATAGTGGCAATAAGAAAATATTTAGAGACAAATGAAAATGAAAGCACATGACAAAACTTATGGAATGAATCAAAGGTAGTATTCAGAGGGAAATTTATAGCTGTAAATACTTGCATTATAAAAGAGGGAAGAGGCCAAATTAATAACCTTATTTATTCCTTGAGAAACTAGAAAAGAAAGAGCATACTAAGCAAGAAGAAGAAAATAATAAAGATTAGATCAGAGATAAACGAAATAGAGAACAGAAGAACAGTAGACAGAATCAGTGAAACCAAAAGATGATTATTTGAAAAGATCAACAAAATTGGCAAACTGCCAGCTAGGCTCACAAAGAAGAACAGATACGAGTAACTAAAGTCAGAAATGAATGTGACAGCATTACTACCAACCTTACAGAAATAAAAGGGATTATAGGAGAATACTATGAACAATTGTATGCCAAAAATTAGATAACCTAGATGAAATGGATAAATTCCTAGAAAAATAAGAAATACCTAAATTGAGTCTAGAAGAAATCGAAACTCTCAATTGAAACTCTCAAGGGAAGAGACTGAAACAGTAACCAAAAACCACCCAAAAAAGAAGAGTCCAGAACCAGATGGTTTCACTGGTGAATTCTACCAAACATTTCAAGAAAATTTAGCACTGATTCTTCTCAAATTCTTCCACAAAATAGAAAAGAAGGGAGCACTTCCTAACTCATTCTATAACGCCATCAATACCCTGATACCAAAGCCAGATAAAGACACTGCAAGAAAAGAAAGCTGTAGACCAATATCCTTTATGAATATAGATGCAAAAATCATGGGAAAAAATACTAGCAAACTGAATCCAAATGCATATTAAAAGGAATATACACCATGAGTAAGCAGGATTTATCCAGGAAGGCAAGAGTGGTTCAACATTAGAAAATCAAGTAATTCACCACATGGATAGAACAAAGGAAAAGAAACACATGATCATCTCAATGGATGCAGAGAAGGCTTTTGACAAAGTTCAATACCATTTCATTACAAAAACACTCACCAAGCTAGAAATAGAAGGGAAGTTTCTCAAATGGATAAAGGGCATTTATTTTAAATATATATATATATATAGCGAACATGATTCTCAGTGGAAAAAGACTGAAACTGTTCCCCTTAAGGTCAGGGAACAAGACAAGGCGGCAGCTCTCACCACTCCTATCCAATACTGTATTGGAAGTCCTAGCTAGAGCAGTTAGGCAAGAAAAAGAAATAAAATGTATCCAAATTAAGAAGGAAGAAGTAAAACTATACCTTTTTGGAGATGACATGATCCTATGTATAGAAGACTCCAAAGAATCCACAAGAAAGCTATTAGGGCTAATGAATAAATTCTGCAAAGTGGCAGGATACAAGGTCAATGCACAAAAATTAATAGAGTTCTTATACGTCAGCAATGAGCAGTCTGAAAAGGAAATTAACAAAATAATACCATTTACAATAACACCTAAAAGAATAGAGTACCTAGGAATTGATTTACCCAGAGAGGTAAAAGACTTGTACAGTGAAAAGTATAACACATTACTGAAAGACATCGAAGATGATGTGTGTTTTAATGTACAGGGATAACCCAGTAACCAATGATAAATGTTGTTTTTATTTTTAGAAAGAATTATTTTTGAAATCAGTTTTTAATAGAACTCTTTTATGCTCCACCAACATAATGAAACCAAATTGTCAGTCAATAAGTAAATATTTCATATATATTGAGTTACTTTAGTCCCCCTTTTCACTCCCCAAAGTATTACAATTTAGGTGATAAATTGGTCATTTGATAAATATAATGATATATGGTCTCCCTTACCTTTTTGGTTTTATTCCTATCATTTAGCTTAGCAGTGTCTATAACCCAGATCCCATTTCATATGCAAATTAGACTTCTGCAAATATAAATGGGTCACTTATTTGGACCACTTAAACTGTCCATCATCACATTCACACAGGATATCAATGGAAGGGATATAGGACTTCAGAGGTATAAATAGTCCATGGTTTTTGTTTCCTGGGAGATTTCTTTTAGCCAATTAATTCATTAACCAACCCCAAGGGTTACCTCAGAAATAGATTGATATCTCCAAAGACGTGTAAGTAAAGCAACGAAAAAAGAACAAAAAAAATGCACACATAGAGCAACACACACAGAAAGAAAGAGAGCGAGCAAAACTCTAACAAACAGTAAATAAGATTCTGGGCAAAAAAAACCCCAAAAGTTTGAAGGCAAGAAGATAAAGCCTGTATGAACCCTAGATTCCTCTGCTCCAGTCTCCCTACTGTGAATTCTTGGAGGGAAAAATTTATGCCATTTTTTTTAGGTTATAATGCCCTGTTAAAGACCTAAACGCACAGAGAAACACCAAAAATTCATGTGACAGAATATACTTATTGTGAGTAGATACGATTCGAATCAGGCAGCATCAACCCAAAGGAATCAGGAAGGTAGCCTGAAGAGAGGATAGGGAAAGCAGGTTATATAGGCGAGGTCAAGGAAGGGTAGTCTCCTGAAGGTCTTTGAAAATTTCTTCCATGTTGGTTTCTCAGAGCACATGCAGGGATTCAGGGTCAGTCAGTTGTAAAAACAGAGTCATTAAGAACATGCCATATATCCTAAAACACAGCTTCCAGTCAGACCCTGAAGTTTCTGCGTCTCGAAACTGGCTGCACATAAATAATTCTCCAAAAGAGCCCAATGCCTAAGGCAGACTGGTCTCCGCTAAGCTGCTTACTAGGCTATTGTTTGACCTGAAGGTAACTCCAGGAAAACCAGTTCCTTAAAGAGTCAAGGTTCAAAAGGACATGTAAGGGCAAATGGCCTGGGTGAGTGACCCCAACTCCATGGACCCAGAAATCTGAATTCCAGGAGGATTAAAATGGTTTCTCAGTCCCAATACCTTCTAGCCTTAGCACCAGCTCACTATTGTAGCAGTGACTATTTTCCCCTTCTGTACTAATAGCTGCTAACCAAAAGGTCCGTAGTTCAAGTCCACCGGGCGCTCCTTGGAAACTCTATGGGGCAGTTCTACTCTGTCCTATAGGGTCACTATGAGTCAGAATCGACTCGACGGCAGTGGAGTGGGTTACTAATAGAACTCCTCAGTTTTAGCCAGGCACATTACTGTCTAGAAAAAGACTACATTTCCCTATCTCCCTTGCAACTTGGAGCAGTCATGTGACCAAATTCTAGACAACAGATGAGAACCATTTAGACATTGTGCCTCTAAAAGGAAAATTTCATGCTCACCTCTGGGCCTTTCCCCCTCCTGCTGTGTAGGAGATGGCAAAAGCTAGAGAAGCCGCCTTGTACTCAGAGATGGCAGAACTTCCTTACCAGCCCTGCACTGCTTACCTCTAGATTGCTACAGGACAGAGAAATCAACTTCTATCTTTGTTAACCTACTTGTATAAACTCTTGTGTCTCTTTGTTACAGTACTTGTACCTCCCTAATACACACATGCTGGGCCAACCTTGCAAAATGGAAAAAAGCACACAATGAGTCACTGAACATGAGTAGAAAGACCCATGGAAGAGAATAGAAAGTCCATAAATAGAATAAAATGCATACAGAAGCTATAGTATACAATCAAATCAGTGGGGTAAGAATGGACTTTTTTATTGTAGTAAACATATATAACAAAGAATATGCTGTTTTAACCATTTTTAAGTGTACAATTCAACAACATTAATTACATTCACCATGTCGTGCAACAAGAATAGGCTTTTTTGAAAGACTGATGTTGAGACAACTGGATAACTATATAGAGAAAGATAAAGTCTGATCCCTTCTTCACATCATATGGTAGGTTAAACTCCAAGTGGAAGAAAGATTTAATGCATTTACTCTTTGATCAGCAGTTCCAATTCTGGAAATTTATAGTAAGGATGTATCTGCTCTCATTAGAATTAATGTACATTGTCTCATTTTTTTTAATAGCAAAAGACTGGAAAAATTCCATCAATAGGGGACAAGTTAACTATAGTATATCCACACAATTGAATATAGTACTACGAAGCTATAAGAAAGAATGATCTCTTTTTTTTTTTAATTATTGTACTTTAGATGAAGGTTTCTAGAACAAACAAGCTTCTCATTAAACAATTAGTACACACATTGTTTCGTGACATTGGTTGTCAACCCCGTGACATGTCAACAGTCTCCCCTTCTTGAACTTTGTTTCCCTATTAACAGCTTTTCTGTCCCCTCCTGCCTTCTAGTCCTTGCCCCTTACCTGGTGTGCCCCTTTAGTCTCATTTGGCTTATGGGACTGTCTAATATTTGGCTAAAGGTGAACCTCAGGAGTGACTTAATTACTGAGCTAAAAGGGTATAAAGGGTATACAGGGGCCATACTCTCAGGGTTTCTCCAGTCTCTGTCAGACCAGTAAGTCTGGCCTTTTTGTGTGTGTGTGTGTGTGTGTGTGAGAGTTAGTATTTTGTTCTACATTTTTCTCCAGCTCTGTCCAGGTCGCTCTATTGTGATCCTTGTCAGAGCAGTTGGTGGTGGTAGCTTGGCACCATCTAGTTGTACTCGACTCAATCTGATGGAGGCTGTAGTACTTGTGGTCCATCAGTCATTTGGACTAATCTTTCCCTATGTCTTTGGTTTTCTTCATTTTCCCTTGCTTCTGATGGGGTGAGACCAGTAGATAGTCACTCACAAGCTTTTAAAACCCCAGACACTACTCACCAAAGTTGAATATAGAACTTTTTTTTATGAACTATTATGCCAGTTGAGCGAGATGTTCCCCAAGACCATGGTCCCCACAGCCCTCAGCCCAGTAATTTGGTCCCTCAGGGAGTTTGGAAGTGTCTATGGGGCTTCCATGACCTTGCCTTGAACAAATTGTGCTGGCTTCCCCAGTATTGTGTAGTGTCTTACCAGAATGAAGGAACTCTTTAAGTACTGATATGGAAAGGTCCTCAGGATGTAATTAGATGAAGAAAGCAGGATATAGAAAAATGTATAGTAATATGCTACCTTTTGTGTAGAAGAGGGGGTAATAAGAATATATATTTATTTTTGTTTGCTTGTATCTGCTGCACTGGGTTTTTTTGTGTGTATCTGCATAAAGAAACACTGAGAGGATATGTAAGAAACTAATAAAATTATTATCTATGGCAGTAGGAAGAGTGAGGTAGATGTGGACAAGAGTAGAAATGGAAGTTCTAAATGTAAGCCTAGTTATTTTGTTTTTATTTTTGAGCCATGTTAATATATTTCCTACTCAAAATAATTAAATAAATACAACTGAAAAAGAAACACATATTTGGAGGGGGGGAAATAAGATCATCCATAGGCTATACCAGTAAACTCAAAGATTCTCATTTATCAGGGGCCAAAGACATCACTAATTTCTGCTACCTAACCAACTCACTGAATACCAGGGTGCCACCAGTGGACCTAGGGAAAAGGAAATCAAGAAAATTGCTATGTCCTTAGGCAGTAAACTGAATGGATAATTCTCACATGGCATCTGTCTGTCTAGGCTTGCTCTTTATATAATTCAGAAGTGACAGGTTTAGGATCCACCCTACAGTGGCATGACCTCAACTGACTGTCTTACATTAGATTGCATTGTGCAAGGTGATTACATTACTGTCTTAGTCATCTAGTGCTGCTATAACAGAAATACCACAAATGCATGGCTTTAACAAAGAGAAATTTATTCTCTCACAGTCTAGCAAGTTACAAGTCCAAATTCAGGGCGTCGGCTCCAGAGGAAGGTTTCCTGTCTCTGGAGGAAGGTCCCTGTCATCCATCTTCCCTTGGTCTGGGTGCATCTCAGCGCAGGAACCTCAGGTCCACAGGACGCTTTCTGCTCCCAGCACTGCTTTCTTGGTGGTATGAGGTCCTCAACTCTCTGCTTGCTTTCCTTTCCTTTTCTCTCTTGAGAGATAAAAAGTGGTGCAGGCCACACGCCAGGAAAACTCCCTTTACATTAGATCATGGATGTGACCTGATAAAGGTGTTACAAGCCCACCCTAATACTTTTAACATAAAATTTGTTGTTGCTGTTGTTAGGTGCCGTCGAGTCGGTTCCGACTCATAGCGATCCTATGCACAACAGAACGAAACACTGCCGCTTCTACGCCATCCTTATAATCATTGTTATGCTTGAGCTCATTGTTGCAGCCACTATGTCAATCCACCTCGTTGAGGGTCTTCCTCTTTTCCACTGACCCTGTACTCTGCAAAGCATGATGTCCTTCTCCAGGGACTGATCCCACCTGACAACATGTCCAAAGTATGTAAGATGCAGTCTTGCCATCCTTGCCTCTAAGGAGCATTCTGGCCGCACTTCTTCCAAGACAGATTTGTTCATTCTTTTGGCAGTCCATGGTATATTCAATATTCTTCGCCAACACCACAATTCAAAGGCGTCAACTCTTCTTCGGTCTTCCTTATTCATTGTCCAGCCTTCCCATGCATATGATGTGATTGAAAATACCATGGCTTGGGTCAGGCGCACCTTAGTCTTCAGGGTGACGTCTTTGCTATTCAACACTTTGAAGAGGACCTTTGCAGCAGATTTACCCAATGCAAAGCATCTTTTGATTTCTTGACTGCTGCTTCCATGGCTGTTGATTGTGGATCCAAGTAAAATGAAATCCTTGACAACTTCAATCTTTTCTCCGTTTATCATGATGTTGCTCATTGGTCCAGTTGTGAGGATTTTTGTTTTCTTTATGTTGAGGTGCAATCCATACTGAAGGCTGTGGTCTTTGATCTTCAATAGTAAGTGCTTCAAGTCCTCTTAACTTTCAGCAAACAAGGTTGTGTCATCTGCATAATGCAGGTTGTTAATGAGTCTTCCTCCAATCCTGATGCCCCATTCTTCTTCATATAGTCCAGCTTCTCGTATTATTTGTTCAGCATACAGATGAAATAGGTATGGTGAAAGAATACAACCCTGACACACACCTTTCCTGTCATTAAACCAATCAGTATCCCCTTGTTCTGTCCAAACAACTGCCTCTTGATCTATTTAAAGGTTTCTCATGAGCACAATTAAGTGTTCTGGAATTCCCATTCTTCGCAGTGTTATCCAAAATTTGTTAAGATCCACACAGTCGACTGCCTTTGCATAGTCAATAAAACACAGGTAAACATCCTTCTGGTATTGTCTGCTTTCAGCCAGGATCCATCTGACATCAGCAATGATATCCCTGGTTCCACGTCCTCTTCTGAAACCGGCCTGAATTTCTGGCAGTTCCCTGTCTATATACTGCTGCAGCCGTTTTTGAATGATCTTCAGCAAAATTTTGCTTGCGTGTGATATTAATGACATTGTTCTATAATTTCCACATTCGGTTGGATCACCTTTCTTGGGAATGGGCATAAATATGGATCTCTTCCAGTCAGTTGGCCAGGAAGCTGTCTTCCACATTTCTTGGCATAGATGAGTGAGCACCTCCAGCGCTGCGTCTGTTTGTTGAAACATCTCAATTGATATTCCATCAATTCCTGAAGCCTTGTTTTTCGCCAATGCCTTCAGAGCAGCTTGGACTTCTTCCTTCAGTCCCATCGGTTCCTGATCATATGCCACCTCTTGAAATGGTTGAATATCGACTAATTCTTTTTGGTATAATGATTCTGTGTATTCCTTCCATATTCTTTTGATGCTTCCTGCATCATTTAATATTTTCCCCATGGAATCCTTCACTATTGCAACTTGAGGCTTGAATTTTTTCTTCAGTTCTTCCAGCTTGAGAAACGCCGAGCATGTTCTTCTCTTATGGTTTTCCATCTCCAGCGCTTTGCACATGTCGTTTTAATACTTTACTTTGTCTTCTCAAGACGCCCTTTGAAATCTTCCGTTCAGTTCTTTCACTTCATTAATTCTTCCTTTTGCTTTAGCTGCTCTATGCTCAAGAGCAAGTTTCAGAGTCTCCTCTGACATTCGTGTTGGTCTTTTCTTTCTTTCCTCTCTTTTCAGTGACCTCTTGCTTTCTTCATGGATGATGTCCTCGACGTCATTCCACAACTCATCTGGTCTTATGTCACTAGTGTTCAATGAGCCAAATCTATTCTTGAGATGGTCTCTAAATTCAGGTGGAATATACTCCAGGTCATATTTTGGCTCTCGTGGACTTGCTCTGATTTTCTTCAGTTTCAGCTTCAACTTGCATATGAACTATTGATGGTCTGTCCCACAGTCAGCCCCTGGCCTTGTTCTGACTGATGATATTGAGTTTTTCCATCGTCTCTTTCCATAAAAAAAAAAAAACTTTCCATAGATATAGTCAATTTGATTTCTGTGTGTTCCATCTGGTGAGGTCCATGTGTATAGTCGCCGTTTATGTTGGTGAAAGAAGGTATTTGCAATGGAGAAGTAGTTGGTCTTGCAAAATTCCTTCATTTGATCTCCGGCATTGTTTCTGTCACCAAGGCCATATTTTCCAACTACTGGTCCTTCTTTGTTTCCAACTTTCATATTCCAATCGCCAGTGATTATCAATGCATCTTGATTGCATGTTTGATCAATTTCAGACTGCAGCAGCTGATAAAAATCTTCTATTTCTTCATCTTTGGCCCTAGTGGTTGGTGCGTAAATTTGAATAATAGTTGTATTAACTGGTCTTCCTTGTAGGCGTATGAATATTATCCTATCACTTTTTTTTTACAGCGTTGTACTTCAGGATACATCTTGAAACATTCTTTTTGACAATGAAAGCAACACCATTCCTCTTTGAGTTGTCATTCCCAGCATAGTAGACTATACGATTGTCCCATTCAAAATGGCCAATACCAGTCCATTTCAGCTCACTAATGCCTAGGATATCGATGTTTATGCGTTCCATTTCATTTTTGATGATTTCCAATTTTCCTAGATTCATACATCATACATTCCAGGTTCCGATTGTTAATGGATGTTTGAAGCTGTTTCTTCTCATTTTGAGTCATGCCACATCAGCAAATGAAGGTCCTGAAAGCTTTACTCCATCCACGTCATTAAGGTCGACTCTACTTTGAGGAGGCAGCTCTTCCCCAGTCATCTTTTGAGTGCCTTCCAACCTGGGGGGCTCATCTTCCAGCACTATAGCAGACAATGTTCTGCTGCTATTCATAAGGTTTTCACTGGCTAATGCTTTTCAGAAGTACACTGCCAGGTCGGGTCCTTCTTCCTAGTCTGTCTTAGTCTGGAAGCTCAGCTGAAACCTGTCCTCCATAGGTGACCCTGCTGTTAGCTGAATACCGGTGGCATAGCTTCCAGCATCACAGCAACACACAAGCCCCCACAGTACAACAAACTGACAGATGTGTGGGGGAACATAAAATTACAATCACAAAATGGAGGACCACCACAGAATACTGGGAATCATGGCCTCACCAAGTTTATTCACACATTTTTGGGGGGACATAATTCAACCCATGACAATTACATTACATTACATTCACATGTATAGGGGCCAGGACTTCAATACATATTTTGGAAAGACACAATTCAGTCCACAACAGACACTATCAAGTGGACCAACATGCATAATATAGGATTCCCAGAAGAAGAGAGAGAAAAGAGGTAGAAATAATATTTGAAGAAATAATGACTGAAATTTTCCCAACTGTGAAAGACATGGATGTACACATCCAAGAAGCTCAACAAACTCCAAGTAGGATAAACCCAAAGTGATTCACACTGAAGCATATTGTAATCAAACTCTTGAAATGAAACATAAAACATACTGAAAGAAGCAAATGAGAAGTACATTGTCACAGAAAATAAATGCACAGTAAGTTTAAGTGCTGATTTCTCCTCAGAAACCATGGAAGTCAGAAGGCAGTATGATGACATATTTAAAGTGCTGAGAAAAAGGAACTGTCAACTAAGAATTATATATCCAGCAAAACTATCCTTCAAGAGTGAGGGCATTGATACATGCTACAACATGGATGGGGCTTGAAGATATCATGCTGTGTGAAATAAGTCAATCACAAAAGGACAAATATTGTATGACCTCACTTATATAAAAAGTCAAGAAAAGGCAAATGTATAGAGACCAAAGTTTATTAGGCATTACCAGGGGCGAGAGGGAGGAGGAAAGAGGGGATTATTACTTATGTAGGACTAAATTTTGGTTTACGGTGATGGAAAAACTGCATTGATTAAGGGTAGGCTTGTACTGTCGATTATTGTCAGTGCTGTCAATGAGTTGTACACTGTAAAAAGTTGAATTGGCAGAAGTTTGTGATAGACATATTTACAACAATGACAAAAAAACACAAAGTGTAGCTGTTGAGGCTGCTTATGTACAACCAAACACCTTATGGAATTTGGTTTCTTGGTTTGGAGGCTTAGTTCATAGTTTCATGGGATATTCCAGTTAATTGGCCTAATAAGGTGTTGGAGCTTCTGTTCTTCCTCCTAGTTCATTGCGTAATGCCTGGGGTCTTAAAAGATTGCAAGCAGCCAATCAAGCACAACAATTGGTCTTTATTCACCTGGAGCAACAGAGGAAGAAGGAGAGTCAAGAATAGGAGGAGGAAGTGAATGTGTGGTTAATTGCCTCCATGAACAACTTCCTCCCTTGGATGAGACTGAAGAACTGGATGGCACCCGCTACCATTACTGAACAATTTGATCAATGGTTCTGTAGAAGAATCCTGATCAAAAGGAGGGAAATGGAAAACAGATCTTCAAATTCCCGTGGAACCCAGACTTTCTGGAGCCATGGAGGGTGGATGAACCCCTGAAACTATTGCCCTGTGATAATCTTTAAACCTTAAACCAAAAATACGCCCTGAAATCTTCTTAAAATCAAACAGTAGTTTAGCTTAATGAGTAATAAATGTCTGCCTTAAGCATGATGCTCTTTTAAGAAATATCTAAAAGGGATCAAACTGACAACAGCAACTGGAAACATTAGATAGAAAACTTAGATGGTAGTGAGTTTATGTTAATGGAAGAGGAACAACTCAGAAAAGTAAAGTGAGAATGGTTGCACAACTGGAAGAATGCAATCAATGTCACTGAATTGTACATGTAGAAACTGTTCAGCTGGTGTATGTTTTGCTGAGCATACTTTCAACAATAACAACAAAATTAATTTTTTTAAATTTTTATTGTGCTTTAAGTGAAAGTTTAAAAATCAAGTCAGTCTCTCACACAAAAACTTATATACACCTCGCTACATGCTCCCAATTGCTCTCCCCCTAATGAGACAGCCCGCTCTCTACCTCCACTCTCTCTTTTCGTGTCCATTCCACCAGCTTCTAACCCCCTCTACCCTCTCATCTACCCTCCAGGCAGGAGATGCCAACATAGTCTCAAGTGTCTACCTGATCCAAGAAGCTCACGCCTCACCAGCATCCCTCTCCAACGCATTGTCCAGTCCAAATCCTGTCTGAAGAGTTGGCTTTGGAAATTGTTCTTATCCTGGGCCAACAGAAGGTCTGGGGGCCATGACCACCGGGGTCCTTCCAGTCTCAGTCAGACTATTAAACATGGTCTTCTTATGAGAATTTGGGGTCTGCATTCCACTGATCTCCTGCTCCCTCAGGGGTTCTCTGTTGTGTTCCCTGTCAGGGCAGTCATCGGTTGTAGCCGGGCACCATCTAGCTCTTCTGGTCTCAGATTGGTGTAGTCTCTGGTTTATGTGGCCCTTTCCGTCTCCTGGGCTCATATTTACCTTGTATCCTTGGTGTTCTTCATTCTCCTTTGATCCAGGTGGGTTGAGACCAATTGATGCATCTTAGATGGCCGATTGCTAGCATTTAAGACCCCAGATGCCTCTCTCCAAGGTGGGAGGCAGAATGTTTTCCTAATGGATTTTATTCTGCCAATTGACTTAGATGTCCCCTGAAACCATGGTCCCCAAGCCCCCACCCCTGCTATGCTGGCCTACGAAGCATTCAGTTTATACCAGAAACTTCTTTGCTTTTTGTTTAGTTCAGTTGTGCTGACCTCTCCTGTATTGTGTGTTCTCTTTCCCATCACCTAAAGTAGTTCTTATCTACTATATAATTAATGAATACTACTCTTCCACCCTCCCTCCCTCCCCTGTCTCCTAACCGTCAAAGAGTATTTTCTTCTCTGTTTAAACTAACTCTTCAGTTCTTCTAACCGTGCTCTTATACAACATTTGTCCTTTTGCAACTGACTAATTTCACTCAGCATAATGCCTTCCAGATTCTTCCATGTTATGAAATGTTTCACACATTCATCACTGCTCTTTATCGATGCGTAGTGTTCCGTTGTGTGAATATACCATAATTCGTGTATCCATTCATCCGTTGATGGGCACCTTGGTTGCTTCCATCTTTTTATTATTGTAAACAGGGCTGCAATGAACATGGGTGTGCATATATCTGTTCGTGTAAAGGCTCTTATTTCTCTAGGATATATTACAAGGAGTGGGGTTGCAGGATCGCATGCCAGTTCTATTTCTAGCTTTTTAAGGAAGCGCCAAATCGATTTCCAAAGTGGTTGTACCACCTGACATTCCCACCAGCAGTGTATCAGTGTTCCAATCTCTCCACAGCCTCTCCAACATTTATTGTTTTGTGTTTTTTGGATTAATGGCAACCTCTTTGGACTGAGATGAAATCTCATTGTAGTTTTGATTTGCATTTCTCTAATGGCTAATGATCCTGAGCATTTCCTCATGAATCTGTTAGCTAACTGAATGTCTTCTTTAGTGAAGCGTCTGTTCATATCTTTTGCCCATTTTTTAATTGGGTTATTTGTCTTTTTGCAGTTGAGTTTTTGCAGTATCGTGTATATTTTAGAGATCAGGTGCTGATCAGAAACGTCATAGCTAAAAACTCTTTCCCTGTCTGTAGGTAATGTTTTTACACTTAAAGTCTTTGGATAAGCATAGGTGTTTGATTTTTAGGAGCTCCCAGTTATCTAGTTTTTCTTCTGCATTGTTAGTAATGTTTTGTATACTGTTTAGACCATGTATTAGGGCTCCTAACGTTGTCCCTATCTTTTCTTCCATGATTTTTATCGTTTTAGATTTTATCTTTAGGTCTTTGATCCGTTTTGAGCTCATTTTTGTGCTTGGAGTGAGGTATGGGTCCTGTTTCATTTTTTTGCAGATGGATATCCAGTTATGCCAGCACCATTTGTTAAGAAGACTGTCTTTTCCCCATTTCACCGTTTTGGGGTCTGTGTTAAATATCAACTGCTCATACGTGGAAGGATTTATGTCTGGATTCTCAATTCTGTTCCACTGGTCTATGTATCTGTTGTACCAGTACCAGGCTGTTTTGACTACTGTGGCGGTATAATAGGTTCTAAAATATGGTAAAGTAAGGCCTCCCACTTTGTTCTTCTTTTTCAGTAATCTGTTACTTACCCGGGGCCTCTTTCCCTTCCATATGAAGTTGGTGATTTTTTTCTGCATCTCATTAAAGAAAGTCATTGGAATTTGGATTGGAATTGCATTAAATCTATAGATCCCTTTTGGTAGAATAGCCATTTTTATAAAGTTAAGTCTTCCTATCCAAGAGCAAGGTATGTTTTTTCCACTTATGTAGGTCTCTTTTCGTTTCTTGCAGAAGTGTATTGTAGTTTTCTTTGTATAAGTCTTTTACATCTCTGGGAAGATTTATTCCTAAACATTTTATCTTCTTGGGGGCTATTGTAAACAGTACTGATTTGGTGATTTCCTCTTCGATGTTCTTGTTGGTGTAGAGGGGTCCAACTGATTTTTGTATGTTTATCTTGTATCCCGATACTCTGTTGAACTCTTCTATTAGTTTCAGGAGGTTTCTTGAGGATTCGTTAGAGTTTTCTGTGTATAAGATCATGTCGTCTGCAAATAGAGATAATTTTACTTCTTCTTTACCAATCTGGAAGTCATTTATTTCTTTATCTAGCCTAATTGCTCTGGCTAGGACCTCCAATACAATGTTGAATAAGAGCAGTGATAAAGGACATATTTGTCTGATTCCCGTTCTCAAGGGGAATGCTTTCAGGCTCTCTCCATTTAGGGTGATGTTAGCTGTTGGTTTTGTATAAATACCCTTTATTATGTTGAGGAATTTTCCTTCTATTCCTATTTTGCTGAGAGTTTTTATCATGAATGGGTGTTGAACTTTGTCAAATGCCTTTTCTGCATCAATTGATAAAATCATGTGATTCTTTTGCTTTATTTATGTGATAGATTACATTCACTCTTTTTCTAATGTTGAACCATCCTTGCATAAACCCAAAAGACCAAATCCAGTGCTATCGAGTCAATTCCGACTCATAGCGACCCTATACGACAGAGTAGTACTGCCCCATAGAGTTTCCAAGGAGCACTTGCCAGATTCGAACTGCTGACAGTTTGCTTAGCAGCCGTAGTACTTAACCAGTACACCACCAGGGTTTCCCATCCCTGCATGCCTGGTATGAATCCCACTTGGTCATGGTGAATTATTTTTTTTGATATGTTGTTGAACTCTATTGGCTAGGATTTTGCTGAGGATTTTTGCATCTAAGTTCATGAGGGATATAGCTCTGTAATTTTTTTTTTTTTTGTGGTATCCCACTTGGTCATGGTGAATTATTTTTTTGATATGTTGTTGAATTCCATTGGCTAGAATTTTGTGAAGATTTTTGCATCTAAGTTCATTAGGGATATAGCTCTGTAATTTTCTTTTTTTTTATGTCTTTACCTGGTTTTGGTATCAGGGATATGCTGGCTTCATAGAATGAGTTTGGGAGTATTCCATCCTTTTCTATGCTCTGAAATACCTTTAGTAGTAGTGGTGTTAACTCTTCTCTGAAAGTTAGGTGGAACTCTGCAATGAAGCCAGCCTGGCCAGGGCGTTTTTTGTTGGGAGTTTTTTGATTACCTTTTCAATCTCTTGTTATGGGTCTATTTAGTTGTTCTACCTCTGTTTGTGTTAGTTTAGGTAGGTAGTATGTTTCTAGGAATTCATCCATTTCTTCTAGGTTTTCAAATTTGTTAGAGTACAGTTTTTCATAGTAATCTGATATGATTCTTTTAATTTCAGTTGGGTCTGTTGTCATATCGCCCAGCTCATTTCTTATTTGGGTTATTAGCTTCCTCTCCTGTTTTCCTTCTGTCAGTTTGGCCAATGGTTTATTAATTTTGTCGATTTTTTCAAAGAACCAGCTTTTGGTCTTGTTAATTCCTTCAGTTGTTTTTCTGTTTTCTATTTCACTTAGTTCTTCTCTAATTTTTATTATTTGTTTTCTTCTGGTGCCTGAGGGTTTCTTTTGTTGCTCTCTTTCTGTTTGTTCAAGTTGTAGGGATAATTCTTTGATTTTGGCCCTTTCTTCTTTTTATATATGTGCGTTTATTGATACAAATTGACCTCTGAGCACTGCTTTCACTGTGTCCCAAAGGTTCTGATATGAAGTGTTTTCATTCTCATTGGGTTCTATGAATTTCTTTAATTCCATCCTTAATGTCTTCTTTAATCCAGTCTTTTTTGAGTAGGGTATTGCTCAGTTTCCAAGAGTTTGATTTATTTTCCCTGCTTTTCATTTTACTCATTTCCCCTTTAAGGTCTTATGGTCAGAGAAGATACTTTGTAATATTTCAATTTTTTTGGATTCTGCTAATGCTTGGTTTATGACCTAATATGTGGGCTATTCTAGAGAATGTTCCATGTGCACTAGAAAAGAAAATATACTTGGTTGCTGATGGGTTGAGTGTTCTGTATATGTCTATGAGGTCATGTTGGTTGACTGTGGTATTTAGATCTTCCATGTCTCTATTGAGCTTCTTTCTGGATGTCCTGTCCTTCACCAAAAGTGGTGTGTTGATGTCTCCTACTATTATTGTGGAGCTGTCTATCTCACTCTTCGATGCTGATAGAGTTTGTTTTATGTATCTTGCAGCCCTGTGACTGGATGCGTAAATATTTAATATGGCTATATCTTCTTGGTGTATTGTCCCTTTAATCATTATATAGTGTCCTTCCTTATCCTTTACGCTGGAATTAAGTTTGAAGTCTATTTTGTCAGAAATTAATATTGCCACTCCTGCTCTTTCTTGATTGTTGTTTGCTTGATATATTTTTTCCATCCTTTGAGATTTAGTTTGTTTGTGTCTCTAAGTCTAAGGTTTGCTCTCGTAGGCAGCATGTAGAGGAATCTTGTTTTTTAATCTATTCTGCCACTCTCTGTCTTTTTATTGGTGCATTTAGTCCATTTACATTCAGCGTAATTATGGATGGGTAGGAATTTAGAGCTATCATTTTGATGTCTTTTTGTGTGTGTTGCTGACAGTTTCTTTTTCCCACTTAATTTTATGTGCTGAGTAGATTATCTTTATGTATTGTCCTTTCCTCATATTTGTTGTTGTTGATTTTGTTTCTGCTGAGTCTCTATTTTTTTTCTTGTATTTTATTTTGATGAGTAGGATAGTTTGCCTCCTTTGTGGCTACCTTATTATTTACCCCTATATTTCTCAATGTAAACCTAACCTTTATTTCTTTGTATCGCCATATCTTCCTCTCCATATGCAAGATCTATGATTACATTTCTTAGTGTTTTTTTTGTTTTAATTTTGTCTTCTTTTATATAATAAATCACTATTACCCTGTTTTGACCTTTTTTAAAAAAATATTGCTTTGTTTCTTTGATTTCCCTGTCTGAGCTGACTTCTGATTGCTCTGCCAGTGTTCCAGTCTTGGGTTGATACCTGATATTATTGATTTTCTAACCAAGGAACTCCCTTTAGTATTTCTTGTAGTTTTGGTTTGTTTTTTACGAATTCCCTAAACTTCTCTTTATCTGGAAATGTCCTAATTTTACCTTCATATTTAAGGGAGAGTTTTGCTGGATATATGATTCTCGACTGGCAATTTTTTTCCTTCAATTTTTTAAATAAGTCATCCCCTTGCCTTCTTGCCTGCACGGTTTCTGCTGAGTAGTCCGAGCTTATTCGTATTGGCTCTCTTTGTAGATGACTTTTCGTTTTTCCCTAGCTGCTCTTAAAATTCTCTCTTTATCTTTTGTTTTGGCAAGTTTGATTATAATATGTCTTGGTGACTTTCTTTTAAAATCTACCTTATGTGGAGTTTGATAAGCATCTTGGATAGATATCTTCTCATCTTTCGTGATATCAGGGAAGTTTTCTGCCAACAAATATTTGGCAATTTTCTCTGTATTTTCTGTTATCCCTCCTGTTCTGGTACTCCAATCACTCATAGGTTATTTCTCTTGATAGACTCTCACATGATTCTTAAGGTTTCTTCATTTTTTTTAATGTTCTTTTATCTGATTTTTCTTCAAATATATTAGCGCCAAGTGATTTATCTTCAAGTTCAGAAATTCTGGCTCCTACTTGCTCAATTCTGCTCCTCTGACTTTCTATTGAGTTGTCTACTTCAGTAATTTTATTGTTAATCTTCTGAATTTCTGATTGCTGTCTGTCTATGGATTTTTCCAGCTTATTAAATTTTTCATTATGTTCCTGAATAATCTTTCTAATTTCTTCAGTTGCTTTGCCTCTGTGTTCCTTGGCTTGTTCTGCATATTGCCTCATTTCCTTCCTGATATCTTGAAGGGCTCTGTATATTAATCTTCTGTATTCTGTCTCTGGTAATTCCAGGAATGCACTTTCATCTAGAAGATCCCTGGATTCTTTGTTTTGAGAGCTTGTTGAGGTGATCATTGTCTCTTTACTTGGCTTAATATTGACTGTTTTCTGCAAACCATCTATAAGTCATTGTATTAGTTTATGCTCGCTTACCGTGTCATAGCTTCTTGCTTTGTTTTGTTTTGCTATACCCAAATGGGTTGCTTGAGTGAGCTAGCTTCATTATTTTCACCTTTGGAGCTCTGACGTCCTGTCCCCAGATGGCTAGAGGTGTTATCAAGTATATCGGTCTAGAAGTCCATTCACTTGTATGAATTCAGCTCGGGTGTCCAGGCAGCTGATCCTCAAGTGTGTGGTACAGGCTCTGTCCTACAGTCTTAGAGGGGCTGAGGTGATTGGTGTATATACCGGTATCTGATTGCAGCTGGGTGTCACACTCTGAACAAGGCAGGGGACTGGGAACCGACCCCCAAGTGTCTCTGGGGAAAGTGCGTCCCTGTTCCCTAGAGCATGCAGGTGGGTGGGTTCTGCTGACAGACCACGGGCACCCAATGTTTTTGGTTGTAAGGACTGGGAGGTACCAGTTATCCCTGGACCTGTGTCGGGGTTGGCTGGATGACCTGAGTGGAGCCACTAGTCCTTAGGCCCCTGATGTGGGTAGGTGAGGACCGTGTTTAATAGGCAAAGCAATGTCAAACATCAAACACCCAGCTCTCCACTGCACAGCTGAAATGGTTGGAGTCTGCCAAGAAGGGCCTATTCTCCTGAAATAGGCCCACACAAGTCCATGCAGAAGGGAACAGTGCTCAAAGTCCATGGATCGTTTATGCCTGGACAGGAGCCACTTCTGTCCTGAGCTCCCCCAGTTAGTGGAGCTGGCAAATTATCTTTTTCCCCTGTTATGAATTTATTCCTTCTCCAAATCTGGGAGCATGGCTCAGGGCACTCAAATGGGCCTATCTCAGGACCCGGGAAATCAACAGCCACTGAAGCCGGCTTGGGGATGGGGGGGGCGCCGTAAAGTATTTGCAAGCATTTAGCTTTTGCCGAGAGTGCCGATCTTCTCTGGTTCTGGAGGTATGAGTAGACTGTATGGCTGGCTGCTTCTCCCCGAGGAAACTGCTGCCCAATGCTAGTAACAGCTCACTGCTGCCGCTCCGTGAATGGTGCCTGAGGGCTCCCCATGATTCAGGTCCGGTAACTCCTCTCCGTTTATGAACCGTCTCTTCCTCCTCCTGTCCCTCGGTTCTTTTTCTAAGCTTGCCTTTGATGCTCAGGGCTCCTAGCTTTTCAGAAATATACTCGTTTCACTTATTTTTTCAGATCTTTGCTGTAAAGAGGCCTCGCTGGAAGCTTCTGTCTATTCCACCATCTTGGCTCTGCCTCCAACAAAATAAATTTAAAAGAAAATTTTTAAAGATAAAAAAAGTCAGGGCAAAATTAAGACTTTGCCAGATAAACAAAAGCTAAGGGAGTTTGTTACCATGAGAACTGACCTACAGGAAATGATGAAGGGAGCACTTAAGATTGAAATGAAAAGTTATTAGACTGTAACTCAAAGTTGTATTATGAAAAAAGAATCTCTAGTTAAGGTAATTTCAAGGATAATATAAGGCTAGTTTTATGGGGTTTTTTATTTGTAACTTTACTTATTATGTCCTACATGATTTAAAAGACAAATGCATGAAACTTATGTACAAAGTTATGTTACTGGGCACGCAATGAATAGCGATGTAATTTGTGACAACAACAACATAAAGGAGGAATAGGTGAAGCCGTATAGGAACAGAATTTTTGTATTTTATTGAAGTTAAATTGGTATCAATCTAAACTAGGCTATTATAAATTTAGAATGTTAAAAGTACTCCCCATGATAACCAAAAAGAAGATATCTAAAAAATATATACAAAAGAAACCAAGAAGGGAATCAAAACAGTTAGATTAAAAAAAAGAAAAATCAACTAGACAAAAAAGTAAGCAGTACTGGAGAAAATCAGTGACAAAGAGGTATAAAACCAGTAGAAAACAAATAACTAAATGACAGAAATAAGCCCTTCATTATTGGTAAATACTTTAAATATAAATATATTAAACTCTCCAATCAAAAGGCAGATATTGGCAATTTGAATAAGTAAACATGATCCAATTATACATTGCCTAGAAAAGATCCACTTGATATCCAAAGACAAAATAGGTTGAAAATGAAAGAATTAAAAAAAAAATTCCATGCAGATGGAAACCAAAAGAAACAAAATAGACTTGAAGTCAAAAATTGTACAAAAACAGAGAAGAACACTATATAATCATAAAGGGGTCAATTCATCAAGAAGCTGTAACAATTATAAATATATATGTTTACTAAACAAGAATCCCAAAATATATGAAGAAAGCATTGACAGCTTTGAAGAAAGAAATTGTTCTACAATAATAGTTGAAGACTTCAATACACTACTTTCAATAATGAATAGAACATCTAAACAGAAGATTAGTAAGAAAATGTTGTTGTTGTTATGTACCGTCGAGTCAGTTGTGACTCATAGAGACCCTATGCACAAGAGAATGAAATGCTGCCTGATCCTGCGCCATCCTTACAATCGTTGTTATGCTTGAGCTCATTGTTGCAGCCACTGTATCAATCCACCTTGTTGAGGGTCTTCCTCTTTTCCGCTGACCCTGTACTTTGCCAAACATGATGTCCTTCTCCAGGGCCTGATCCCTCCAGATAACATGTCCAAAGTATGTGAGACGTAATCTCGCCATCCTTGCTCCTAAGGAGCATTCTGATTGCACTTCTTCCAAGACAGATTTGTTCTTCCTTTTGGCAGTCCATGGTATATTCAATATTCTTCACCAATAGCACAATTCAAAGGCGTCAATTCTTCAATCTTCCTTATTTGTTGTCCAGCTTTCACATGTGTATGATGCGATTGAAAATACCATGGCTTGGGTCAGGTGCACCTTGGTCTTCAAGATGACGTCTTTGCTTTTCCACACTTTAAAGAGGTTCTTTGCAGCAGATTTACCCAATGCAATGCGTCTTTTAATTTCTTGACTGCTGCTTTCATGGATGCTGTTTGTAGATCCAAGTAAAATGAAATCCTTGACAGCTTCAATCTTTTCTCCGTTTTTCCTGATGTTGCTTATTGATCCAGTCATGACAGTTTTTGTTTTCTTTAAGTTGCGGTGCAATCCGTACTGAAGGCTGTGGTCTCTGATCTTCACTAGTAAGTGCTTCAAGTCCTCTTCACTTTCAGCAAGCAAGGTTGTGTCATCTGCATAACGCAGATTATTAATCAGTCTTCCTCCAAACCTGGCGCCTCGTTCTTCTTCATATAGTCCAGCTTCTCTGATTATTTGCTCAGCATACAGATTGAATAAGTATGGTGAAAGGATACAACCCCAACATACACCTTTCCTGACTTTAAACCAATCGGTATCCCCTTGTTCTGTCCGAACAACTGCCTCTTGATCTATGCAAGTTTCTCATGAGGACAATTAAGTGAAATAGGTGTGAATAATATTATAAATCAACTAGACCTAACAGACCTAATAGAGCATTCTAACCAACGACAGCAAAATACACATTCTTCTCCAGTGCACATGGGACATTCTTCAGGATAGAGCATATGCTAGCTCACAAAACAAGTCTCAATAAATTTTAAAAGATTGAAATGATACAAAGTATCTTCTCTGACCACAAGGAATGAAACTAGAAATTAATACTAGAAGGAAAGCTGAATATTTCACAAATATGTGGAAATTAAACAATATAGTATTAAACGAACAATGGGGCAAAGAAGAAAGATGCAGAAAATTAAAAAATGTTTAAACATAAAAAAAAACAAAAGCACAACATTCCAAGCTTATGGGAAGCAGTGAATGCAATGCTTAAAGGGAAATTTTGGCTGTGAATGCCTATATTAAAAAGGTACAACGATCTTAAGTCAATAACCTAGCTTTATACCTGGAGGAACTAGAAAAAGAAGAGAAAACTAAAGCTAAAGCTATAAGACAGAAGGAAATAATAAAGATTAGCATGGCAATAAAGGATAGAAAAACAATAAAGAGAATCAATGAAGTTGATTCTTTGAACCGTTATCCATTGCTGGTGGGATACAAAATGGTACAACCACTATGGATGATAGTAGGTGCTTTTTCAAAAAACTAGAAATAGAACTACGCTATGATTCAGGAATCCCACTCTTAGGTATATACTCTAGAGACCTAAAAATAATGACATGAGCAGACATATGTACACCTATGTTCATTGCTGCTTTATTTACAATAGCAAATGCAGGCATACTCTGGTTACGTATGAGATCTGTGCCTAAGCCTATCTTTAAGCTGAATTTGTGTGTAAGTTGGAAAAAGTAGATATGGTTCTTATTTAATGAGCCTTAGTCAAATGTTTGTCTTAATATATACCCATTACCCATTGCCATCGAGTCAATTTTGACTCATAGTGACCCTATAGGACAGAGAAGAACTGCCCCACAGGGTCCAAGGAGCGCT
Organism: Elephas maximus indicus; assembly: GCF_024166365.1. Lineage (NCBI taxonomy): Eukaryota > Metazoa > Chordata > Mammalia > Proboscidea > Elephantidae > Elephas > Elephas maximus. Next base: position 89,677,940 of record NC_064846.1, read on the forward strand.
TGGTAGATTCTAACTGCCGGCCTTTCGGTTGGCAGCCATAGCACTTAACCACTACCCCACCAGGGTTTCTTCATATATAGTATATATTTTTGTTAGTTTTTATGCATATAAAGGAGTCCTGGAGCTTAAGAGCTTGGCTGCTGACCATAAGGTTGACATTTCTAATCCACTAGCTGCTCCTTGGAAATCCTATGGGGCAGTTCTACTCTGTCCTATAGGATCGCTATGAGTTGAAATCGACTTGACAGCAACAGTTTTTATGCATATAAAACACTTAAGAAACACTTCCAAACTGTGCAATGTGTTCTTGAGTGCCACAAAGTAGTGCATGTGTGCATTAGTATGGCCCATTGTTTTTGACTCAAATTTTTAATATAATAGGCTTTATTTTTTTTTATGATAGTCGTTCTTAAGTATGAGTTTTCCATAAGTTGAACTTCGTAACCTGGATATTGCCTGTATGGAAACAACCTAAGTGCCCATCAACAGATGAATGGATAATCAAATTGTAGTACATACGTACAGTGGAATACTACACAACCATAAAGTACAATGACAAGTCCACAAAACATATTATAACATGGGTGGACCTAGAGAGCATAATGCTAAGTGAAATAAGTCAAGCATATAAGGACAAATATTGTGATCCCTTTTTTATAAGAAGACGAGAATAAATATATAGAGAAAGACCAATGTTCATTGATGGTTACCTAGGAGAGGTGGAGGGAGGGGAAAGCATGCTTTAGATCGTAGAGACCTATTATTTTTATTGGTGATGGGAAAAGTGACACTGAATGTAGATGTAGTGAGCACAGCACACCAAAGTAAAAACAAGTGTTTGAGCACATATGGATGGATATAGGCATATTGGTATATGGGTAGGTACAGATGTGTACATATGTGAGAACAGATAGAAGTATCATATATAGTATATATTTAGTATATATAGTATATATATATAGGTTTTTTTTATAGTATCTATAAAGGTACATGCAAACACAAACATGTGGGTGCAAGGACATATATTAGTTGAAGACACAAATACAGATTCTTCACAGATATAACCAAACACCTTCCAAGACTGGTTTTTTGGGTTTGAAAGCTTAAGATCATAGTCTCATGGGAAAACTCAGTCAATTGGGATAACATAGCTCGCAAAAATCATGACCTGCATCCTAGTGAAGTGAGTAGCATCTGGGGTCTTAAAAGCTTGCTAGTGGCTACCTAAGACACAAATATGTGTCTCTACTCTCCAGAAACAGGAGCCCTGGTGGCACAGTAGGTAAGAGCTCAGGCTGCTAACCAAAGGTTGGCAGTTTGAATTCACCAACCACTTGTTGGAAACACTGTGGGACAATTCTACTCTGTCATATAGGGTCACTATGAGCCAAAACTGACTAGATGGCAACAGTTTTTTGTTGTTGTTTTTGCTCTCCAAGAGCAAATTATTAAGAAAGTAACCAAAATCTCAGAGAAGAAATAAGTCTATACAAGCTACAACCTCACCTACCCTGAGACCAGAAGAACTAGATGGTGCCCAACTACCACCACAGACAGTTCTGACTGGGATCAGGATAGATGGTCCCATATAGAATGGGAGAAAAATGTGGAGCAGAATTCAAATTCTTATTTTAAAAAAAACAAACAAACTTGGAACAGTAGAGAACAGAGGACTCCCTGAGACTATGGCTGAAAGACACTCTTTAAACCTGGAACCAAGCCTATTCCCTGAGATCATCCTTTAGCAAAATAGCAGAGTGGTGCACAAAATAAAAGTTATTGCCTATAAGATTGGTGCTGTACTTAAAAACCATCAATATGAGAACAAAAGGTCAACAATTACTCAAAAGTAAAGATGAGAAGATAAGGGGGCAAGGAAACTAGAGTACTAGAAATGGAACAAACAGAACACAATTAAAGATAATGTTGGCACATTGTGATAAATGTAATGAATGTCACTGAATAACTTATGCAGGAATTGTCAAATGGGAACCTAACCTGCTGTGGAAATTTTCACCAAAAACTCAAAAAAAAAAAGAAGTTGGTCCTTTGGCGAGATAAATAAAGTCAACAAACTTTTAACTAGACTAACAAGAAAAAGAAAGGAGAAGCAAGTGGCTTAAATCATAAATGAAAGTGGGGACATTACTACCAACCTTACAGCAATACAAAGAAATATAAGGGAATACTATGAACAATGGTACACCAGCAAATTAGAAAACTTAGATAAAACAGAAAAAAAAAATCTAAAAACACACAACCTAAACTGACTCAATAAGAAATAAAAAATCACAACAGACCTATAACAAGTAAAGAGATTGAAAGTCATCAAAAACTTCCCAATAAAGAAAAGCCCAAGACCAAATGGCTTCAAAGGTGATTAACACCAAACATAGAAATAAGTAACACCAACCCCTCTCAAACTCTTTCAAAAAATATAAGAGGAAGGAACATTTCCTAACTCATTCTATGATGCCAGCATTACCCTGATGCCAATGTGATATAAAGAAGTCGCAAAAAAAGCTACAGACCAATATCCCTTATGAATACAGAAATAAAAATTATCAAGAAAATGCTAGCAAAGTGAATCCAACAGCACATTAAAAGGATTATACAACATGACCAACTGAGATTTATCCCAGGAATTCAATGGTGGCTTAACATAAGAAAATCAATCAACACACTACACCACATTAATAGAACAAAGGAAAAGAACCACATGATTTTCTCAGTCAATTCAGAGAAGGCATTTGACAAAATCCAACACCCTTTCATGATAAAAACACTCAGCAAACTAAGAATAGAAGAGAAATGCGTCAAAAAAATAGAAGCCATTTTTGGAAAACTTACAGCTAACATCATATTCAATGGTGAAAACTGAAAGTTTCCCCCCTAAGATCAGGATCAAGACAAGGGTGCCTGGCATGATGGTTAAGGTTGTGTGTCAACTTGGCTGGTCCATGATTCTCAGTGCGTTGGTAGTTATGATGTAGTTTGGCAGTCGTATAATGATGTAATCACTTCCATGATGAGATCTGATATAATTTGATCACCTCCATGATGGGATCTGCTGTGAGTAGCCAATCAGTTGAAAGGGAGTGTCCTTGGGGGTGTGGCCTGCATTCAATACAGGTTGACTTTCTGGCAAAGGTCATGGTCTGTTGCTCTCTCTGGATCTTGCTGCTGGCTCCTGTCTGTCTAGCCTCTGGTTCTTGGGACTGAAGCTAACAGTTTACCTGCCGTCTTGCCTGCTGATCTTGGGATTCATTGGTCTCTGCAGTCTGTGAGTCAGGGCCCTGCTGTCCGACCTACCGATATTGGGTTCGCCAGCCCCTGCAGCTATGTGAGTTGGGAGAAGCCTCCAGGCTGACCCAAGGACGTGGGAATTTCCAGCCTCTACAACCATGTGAGCAATTTTCTTGACATGAATCTCTCTATATTTATATTTATACCTTTTAATGGTTTTGCTTGGTACCAAGAATGGTTCTAGAGAAACAAAACTGTAAGGATGTTTTCTAAATTGGTTTTCAAGTCTGATTAGTCTTAAAGATGTTGACAACTCTGCTTCTAGTAGTAAAGAGGGCACTGCTAATCCATGTGGTGAGGTGGCAATAGAAATACCCAAAATATCAGGTATTGGGAGAGGCAAGATTCTGGGTGATCACGTGTTTGATGTCTTTCCACGATTCAGTCATAATGAAAAGTATAAGGAAGCTGATTGGTTGGTCCTACTCTCGTTAGACAAAGTGGTGAAAGAAAGAGATGAGCCCAGGGCTTCAGAGTCAAAGTTCAAGTGCCACATAAATGAACTCAACGTTTCCACTTGTGCCTTGGAAGGAAACCTTATTTCTTGTAGTAACAGAGCTGATATTGCTGAAAACCAAACCCAGTATTATCATAACAATGGCTGAATTACAATGTCAACTGAATTCCCAACCTTGATTGGTGTCTGAAGTTAAACTGAAGGCATTGATTGGGAAGAAATGGGACACTGAAACTTGTGATGGGGACATATGGGCAGATAATCAGGAAGCTGGAGACTCTCAGCCCCTAAATTCCATTGAATCACTCCTGCCAACAGAACCAGCCCTCTCACTCCCTTCTGAAGTGATGACTCCATGTTTGTCTGTTAAGGCATCCTTCCCAGTAAAGCCATTAACCACTCTCTTCCAATCAATGATATTAACCTAGCTGTGTCTGTAAAGCCTTTGTCTGATTCATTGCCTGGGGCATCACCTAAGGCAGATACCTTATAAGAAAAACTAAATGTTCTCAAAACATAGGCTCACCACGCATTTTGGCTTCTAGACCTAGACTTAAGTCCCAGCAAGCCCCAAAATGTGAAGTACAAAGTGTGACACAGGAGGAGGTATGCTACTTTCCCAAAGAACTGCTTGATTTTTCTAATATGTACAAACAGAAACATGGAAAATATGTGTGAGAATGGCTGTTAAGGGTATGGGATAATGGTTCAAGGAACATAAAGATGGATCAGTCTCAGTTTATTGATATGGACCCAGTAAGCACAGATTCTTCATTCATTGTTCAAGCTCGAGAAGTTAGGAAAGGATCTAATAGTTTATTTGGTTGGGTCGCTGAAGCATGGATTATGTGGTGGCTTACACTAAATCAAGTTGAAGTACCAGACCTGCCTTGGTATACTGTAGAAGAAGGTATCCAAAGGCTTAGGGAAAATGACGTGTTAGCATGGGTTTATCAGGTTAGACCTCCAAACCCACACATGGAATCCCCAGAGGACACACCTTTTACTGCAACAGTGAGTAATAAATTTGTGAAGGAAGCCCCAGCATCCTCGAAGCCTCCATTCCAACACAGGGACTTGGGACTTTTCAGCCTCTACAACCTTGTAAGCCATTTCCTTGATATAAATCTCTATATACATATATTTATATATTTTTACTGGTTTTGTTTCTTTGGAGAACTCAGCCTAAGACAAGGGTTTAATACCCGGGACGTATAGAAAACGAAAAACCAACAATTCAACAGCAAAAGTACAAAAAAAAAAAAAAAAAAAACCCAAAATTGGCAAAGGACTTGTCTTTTCTCCAAAGAATATGTGCAAATGGCCAATAACCACAAGAAAAGATGCTCAACACCTTTAGTCATTTGGGAAATGCAAATCAAAACCACAATGAACTATCACTTCACACCCACTGGGATAGCTATTATAAAAAATTGTAAATAACAAGCATTGCTGAAGATATGAAGAAACTAAAACCCTAGTCCATTTCTGATAACAGTGTAAAATAGTATGGCTGCTGTGGGAAACATTTTGGCAGTTCCTCACAACATTAAATGTATTCAACACCTCAATAACAAGAAGAAAAATAACGTAATTAAAAAATGGACAAAGGATATGAACAGACACTTCAGCAAAGAAGACATTCAGGAGGCTAACAGACATTGAGGAAATGTTCACAATCATTAGTCATTAGGAAAAAACAGACCACAACTACAATGAGATACCATCTCATCCCAACATTACTAGTGTGAATCAAAAAAAACTGAAAATAATGTTGGAGAGGTTGTGCAGAGATTGAAACTCTTATGCACTGCTGGTGTGAATGTAAAATGGCACAACCACTAGAGAAAACTATATGGTGCCTCCTTTAAAAAATAGAAAGGGAAATACCCTGTGATCCAGAAAGCCCACTCCTAGGAATATATCCTAGAAAAATAAGAGCCATCACACAAATAGACATATGTACACCCATGTTCATTGCAGCATTATTCACAATAGCAAAAAGAGGGAAACAACCTGAGTGCCCATAAACAGCCAAATGGGTAAAAAAATTGTGGTACATACACACAATGGAATACTATGCAACAATAAGGAACAATGATGAATCTGTGAAACATCTCACAACATGGATGAAACTGGAGGGCATTATGCTTAGTGAAATAAATCAATCACAAAAGACAAATATTGTATGAGACCACTATTATAAAAACCTAAGAAAAGATTTACACACAGAAAAAAAAATCTTTGATGGTTACAAGGGAGGGGAGGGGTGGGAACAGAATCGCTAACTAGATAGTAGACAAGTGTTAACTTTGGTGAAAGGAAAGACAACACACAATATAGGGGAAGTCAGCACAACTTGACCAAGGCAAAGCCATAGAAGCTTCCTAGACACATCCAGACACCTTGAGGGACTGAGTTACTGGGGATAAGGGCTGGAGACCATAGTCCCAGGAGACATCTAGGTCAATTGGCATTACTTAGTTCATAAATAAAATGTTCTACATCCTACTTTGTTGATTAGCATGTGGGGTCTTAAAAGCTTGCAAGCAGCCATCTAAAATACATCTATTGGTCTCATCAAGTTTGGAGCAAAGGAAAATGAAGAAAACCAAAGACACAAGGAAAATATCAGTCCAAAGGACTAATGAACCACAGCATCCACCAGCCTGAGCCAAGAAGAACAGCATGGTGCCCAGCTACACCTCTGACAGGGATCATAATAGAGGGTTCTGGACAGAGCGGGAGAAAAATGCAGAAAAAAATTCAAATTCATAAAAAAAAAAAGACCAGACTTACTGATCTGACAGAGACTGGAGGAGCCCCCAGGACTATGGCTCCCAGACACCCTGCTAACTCAGAACTGAAGCTACTCCCAAAGTCCACCTTTCAGCCACAGATTAGACAGGTCTATAAAATAAAAACCAACATAGGTGAGGAACATGCTCCTTGGTTCAACCAAGTACACGAGACCAAATGGGCAACACCTGCCCAAAAGCAAAGACAAGAAGGCAAGAAGGGACAGGAAATCTGGACGAATGGACACGGGGAATCTGGGGTGTAAAGCAAATGGGAGGGTGCTGACACATTGCAGAGATTGCAAGTAATGTCAAAATAATTTGCATATAAATTTTTTAACAAGAAACTAATTTGCACTGTAAACTTTCACCTAAAACAAACTAAAGTAAATAAATAAACTAAACATAGAATTACCTTATGACCCAGCAATTCCACTAATATGTATATACCCAAAAGAATTGAAAGCAGGGATTCAAAGAGATACCTGTATGCCAATGTTTCTTGCAGTGTGATTCACAATAGCCAGAAGGTGGAAACAACTCAAATGTCCATCAACAGACGAATGGATAAACAAAATGTGGTATATATAGGTAGTATCCAACTTATGACATACTTAAGTTATGACAAACCACACTTAAGACCATTCCCTTTTTTTGTACATCTTATCATTAAAAAAAAAATTTTTTTATCATTAGTAATATGTACTACATACAATGTTGTAGTGTGTGATTTACTGATGTTATCAATCTCAGATATTCACTCACAGATATTCAATTTTGTGATTTACTGTTTCAAAACATTGCCATATAGCAGGCTATGGCCTGGTCTACAATGAAGTCGGTGTCAGTGTTGGGAGTCGTAATGGATAGAAAGTTCCAAGCATTTAATCAGATAATATGATGAGAGAGATTGGTGGAAAAATCATCCATATGGCAAGAATGCTGAATTTAGAACTTGATATCTCCCATGTGGAACAACTCATAGATCATGAAGAAGGGAAATTGACAGATCAAGACTTAATGGATTAAGAAGAGGAAAGAAATGCTGAAGAAGTAAGAAATGAGGAAGAGGAAGGAGAGAAATTGTAAAAAAAAAAAAATTTACAGTGAAAGGATTAGCTAGAGTTTTATCTAAACTAAATCAGGGGCTTCAGTTGCTTGAAAACATGGACATAAATGCTGATTGCTTTGCTAAAGGTGATAGACAGATTCAGGAAACAGTGAGATGTTACCATGAAATATATGAAGGAAAAAAGAAAGGACCATACAGACAGCTCTAATTTTCTGACTAGAAACACCATCCCCATTCCTAGGGATAATCCAGATGATCCAGAACATTCCAGAAGTGGAGATATTACTGCAACTAAAAAAAAAAAAGCCAACGTTGTCAGTTTACTTCATCATAAGAGTAAATTTTTTGATTTGTGCGTTTTTTATGTATGTATGTTTTAAAATATATCCGTAAGTTTATATGTAATGTTTCCAACCCCCAAAGAAAAATAAAGATTGGATTTATAATGATACTGTTAATAAAAGGCAGTAATCACAAAAACTAAAAAAAAAATGAGGCATTTGACTTACCTCAGAATCAACTTACAATAGAGTTGTGGGAAGAGAATTCCATGGTTAAGAATTTGGCTGCTAACCAAAAGGTTGGCAGTTCAAATCCACCAGTCGCTCCTTGAAAACCCTATGGGGCAGTTCTACTCTGTCCTATAGTGTCGCTATGAGTCAGAATCAACTCAACGGCAATGGGTTTGGTTTTTTATTTTACTTGTGTGTATAACAGAGTATCATCCTACCATGAAGGGGATGAAATTATAATACATGCTATGACATGGATGAATTTTGAAAACACTATGCTGTTAAAAATTTTAAAAATTCACAAATGTAAATTTGTTTACTAAGTCATAAGCTTTATTTTACAGTTCATGAACTGGTGAATGTCTAGTCTGAAAGTCAGTCAATAGTTCCAAAGTGCAGTACAGGCAGAAAAGTTTTTATAATGGTAGACAGTCCTGAGTGGCTAGCTTAGGTTTCCTTTTCAGGGACAGTCAATTGATTGAGTTGGATTTCAGCTACTGGAAAAACTAGGCATCTGGAGGAGAAGCCAAGGTGGCAGCTTAGTCAGATGCACCATATTGTCCTTCTACAGGAAAGACATGAAAAACCAAGTAAAACATAACAATCCCAGAACCCTGAACAACAAAAAAGGATAAAGAATTGAATCAAATACCAACTGGAAGGAAAAATTGAATGAACACAGTGAACAAGAAGTAACAAGGAATGGAGGGTCTCTGTCAGCCATCCCAGGTCAATGTGACCATCTTAAGACAAAGACAGTAGCAACCCCAGGTGAGGACCACTGGGAGACAACTTCATGACATTCCAACAATAGACAGAGAAACTGGATAGACACATCTGGGGAGAAGGAAGGTGAGCAGATCATGATGCAAATCTAAGGAAGGAAAACAAAAAGAAGAGTGAGAATTACAGACTTGCCTATAAGAAAGCAGGGAGCGAACCAGGATCCAGGGCCAGATATACTCATGAGTGGCAGTTCCTGACCACTGGGGTGAGTGGTGTGCACAAGGAGGTGGACCTGTGGAGTATTGGCAGGAGGTCTCCAACCTGACTGGATCCCAGGTGCACCCCTTCTCACAGTGGGGTAGGGGCAGGTCCCGACTGCTGGCTGCAGTGGACAAGAAGTGCCCTGGCACCCACATATACTAGTGAGAGGGGTGTACTCCCCCCTCACCCACCCTCCTGATCAAAATAAGCAGAGGGTCTCATACATCAGGCACCCCACCTGACTGGAATCTGTCTCACAAGTTCATCACCTCTGCCCCCACCCAGCCCCATCCACAGCCCTCTCCTGCCTACCTGACAAGTGGTAACAGGCATGCTCACATGTGCTTGCCCGTCCACCACCTACACCCCCCCAGGCCTGGCAAATAGCTGCTACCACGTGCACACCCTCCCACTACCCCCTCACTGCCCCACTGCCTGGTGAGAGACAGCAGTGGTGCAACCTCACACTCACCCGCCCGCTGTTCCCTTCTCCTTCCCCCTTCCTGGCAAGAGGCAGTGGCAGTGCAATCACACATGCAGCCTACCGCCACTCACCTCCACCACCCAGCAAGGGGCAACACATGCCTATCCACTGCCCAGACCCTGCCCAACCCAGCTAGAGGCAGTGGCAGTGTGGCTGCACTCACGCCAGCCCACCACTCACTCCCCCACCAGCTGGTGAGAGGTGGCAGGAGCATAACTGTGCACATCTGCCCACCACTCAACCCCGAAATCTGGTGGAAGGCTGCAACCACTCCCCCGCTAGCCATCCACAACTGCCACACCTGTCACCCCACCCACTCAGCAAGTGCCACTGCCCACTCCTGTGTCACTGGACTGAAAACAGTGACCTACACCTTCCAACCCACCCTCAGCCACCCAGGAAGACCAGTGAACAAAGACTTTCACTCACACACCTAACAACTCCCCCACTCACCCAGAGACAGGTGACGAGTGCTCCAGTGCAGTCAGACTAGCTATCAGAGTAGCACGCCCATCCCACCTGCCTGGATACAACAAAACAAAAAATAAGGATTCAACAAACAAATATACAATTAATAAATTCATATAATAACACTTCAGTGCCTCAGAGACAACCCTCACAATGTCAAATCACCTAAAGAAGCTGACAAGATGGCTCCAACAAGTGACGAAAATAAAGAACCAGAAAACCTCCTGAGGAAGAAATGGTAATGGAATTACCTGATAAGGAAATCATAATACTTACATAAAGGGCCCTCCAAGAGATCAAGAAAGAGACCAAGGAAAACAAACAAAACCAAGGAAAACAAAAACAAAACTCTGGAAGAATTCAGGAAAACAATACAAGAATAAAACAACAAAATAAATAGACAATTAGAAACCATATAAAAACAGCAACTAGAAGTCCAGAAGATTAACAATAAAATTTCAGAAAGAGACAACTTAATGGAAGGACATAGGAAAAGAATCAGGTCAATGGAAGACAGAATCAGGAAATAGAGGACAAATTCCTCAACACTAATTTGTTTGAGGAACAGTCAGAAAAAAAGAACGAAGAAAAATGAAGAAACCCTAAGAGTTTTGTGGGACACTATCAAGAAGAGTAATTTTCTCATGATTTGAATTCCAGAACAGGAGACAATAAAAAGCACAGAGAGAAGTTTTGAGGATTTGCTGGCAGATAACTTCCCTAATATCATTAAAGATGAGAAGATATCCATTTAAGAACCACAACAAATCTCATGCAAAATAGATCCCAAAAGAAAATCACCAAGCTATATCATAATCAAACTTCCCAAAAAGAAAGACGAAGAGTACTGAGAGCAGCGTGGAATAAAGAAAGATCATCTACAAAGGGGAACCAATAAGACTGAGCTCTGATTTCTCAGCAGAAACCATGCAAGCAAGAAGGCAATGGGATGACATATGTAAAACCCTAAAAGAAAAAAAAAATTGCCAACTAAGAATTATATAGCCAGTAAAATTGTCTCTCAAATAACATGGTGAAACAGGAACTTTCCACAAAAACAGAAAATAAGGGAATTTGTAAAAACCAGACCAAACTTACAAGAAATATTAAAAACCTGAGATTAAGACACATTACAGGATCAGTTAGATACCAACCCAGATAAAGAATCCTCAAAAATAACATAAAGCTACACGGAAAACAGGGAGTCAGAGACATCAATTTGTAAATGATGACAACTTCGAAACAAAAAGGGAGGATAAATGGCATAATTATAGAACTTCCATATGGAGAGGAAGTCAAGGTGATATCAAGAAATAAAAAACTGCTTTAAACGTAGGAAGGGAGGCGGGGCCAAGATGGCGGACTAGGTGGACACTACCGCGGATCCCTCTTGTAACAAAGACTCGGAAAAACAAGTGAATCGATCACATACATAACAATCTACGAACTCTGAACAACAAACACAGACTTAGAGACGGAAAACGAACAAATACGGGCAGACAGCGACCGTTTTCAGAACTAGGAGCCAGCGTACCAGGCAGGTGACCTTCAGAGCCCGATCTGGGGCAGAGCCCAGGGGGGCAGACGGCACAGACAAGGGGCCCAGCCCTACCCCCCCGGGAGTCTAGCTGGTTGGCGCGGGCGGCGTAGCGGCGCAGCTGGAGGGAGAAGCACTAGGGAGGCAGTGACAGATCTTGGAGCGGGGGGAGCAGCGTCCCAGCCGGGGAGCCATCCCGCCGGGAGTTTGGCGGGAAGCGGCTGTGGCGCTAGTGCGGGGATCAACTATATTTCCCTAAAGCGACCCCGGGGCGAGGCCCACACGTTCGTGCGGGGAACACCCACCCAGTACACCCGTACGGCGCAGCGCACTGGAGGGAGGAGTCCCTGGGAGGAAGTGACTGGACTTGGAGCAGGGAGAGCAGCGTCCCAACCGGGGAGCCATCCCGCTGGGATTCAGGCACACGCAGGCGGGGCGTGAGTGTGGGGGGGGGTCCAGTTATATTCCTCTGAATAGACGCCGGGGGCGGGCCCACCTGGTCATGCGGGTGACGCCCACCCAGTTCGCGCGAGCGGTGGGGCGCACCGGAGGGAGAAGTCCCCAGGAGGAAGTGACTGGTCTCGGAGTTGGGAAAGCAGCGTCCCAGCCGGGGAGCCGTCCCGCTGGGATTCAGGCGCGCGCAGGCGGGGCGTGAGCGTGGGGTCAAATTATATTCCCCTGAATAGACCCCGGGGGAGGGCCCACCCGTTCGTGCGGAGACGCCCACCCAGTTCACGCGAGTGGTGCGGCGCACTGGACGGAGAAGTCCCCAGAAGTGACAAGTCTTGGAGCGGGGAGATTAGCGTCCCAGCCGGGGAGCCGTCCTGCCGGGATTTTGGCGGACGGGGGCGGACTGTGAACGTGGGGATCAGCTCCATAATCTGAGGTGCTACACTCCTAGCTCTCTGATCCCTCCCCCACCCTCCCAAGGCGGCTTCATTAACATCCGAATACCCTGGGCCAGAGGGAGAATTCAGATAGGGATCTGACTGCATTTCTTTATAGCTGATTACCTGGAAAATCTAGTTTCCCAGTGATGGCTCAGAGACAACAATCCATATCAAACCACTTAAGGAAGCAGACCATGACAGCTTCTCCAACCCCCCAAACAAAAGAATCAAAATCTTTCCCAAATGAAGATACAATCCTGGAATTATCAGATACAGAATATAAAAAACTAATTTACAGAATGCTTAAAGATATCACAAATGAAATTAGGATAACTGCAGAAAAAGCCAAGGAACACACTGATAAAACTGTTGAAGAACTCAAAAAGATTATTCAAGAACATAGTGGAAAAATTAATAAGTTGCAAGAATCCATAGAGAGACAGCATGCAGAAATCCAAAAGATTAACAATAAAATTACAGAATTAGACAACACAATAGAAAGTCAGAGGAGCAGATTCGAGCAATTAGAACGTAGACTGGGACTTCTGGAGGACCAGGGAATCAACACCAACATAGCTGAAAAAAAATCAGATAAAAAAATTTTTAAAAATGAAGAAACCCTAAGAATCATGTGGGACTCTATCAAGAAGGATAACTTGCGAGTGATTGGAGTCCCAGAACAGGGAGGGGGGACAGAAAACACAGAGAAAATAGTTGAAGAACTCCTGACACAAAACTTCCCTGACATCATGAAAGACGAAAGGATATCTATCCAAGATGCTCATCGAACCCCATTTAAGATTGATCCAAAAAGAAAAACACCAAGACATATTATCATCAAACTTGCCAAAAAGAAAGACAAACAGAAAATTTTAAAAGCAGCCAGAAAGAAAAGAAAGGTATCCTTCAAGGGAGAATCAATAAGAATAAGTTCAGACTACTCAGCAGAAACCATGCAGGCAAGAAGGGAATGGGACGACGTATACAGAGCACTGAAGGAGAAAAACTGCCAACCAAGGATCATATATCCAGCAAAACTCTCTCTGAAATATGAAGGAGAAATTAAGATATTTACAGATAAACACAAGTTTAGAGAATTTGCAAAAACTAAACCAAGACTGCAAGAAATGCTAAAGGAGATTGTTTGGCCTGATGACCAATAATATCAGGTACCAGCACAATACAAGGTCACAAAACAGAACGTCCTGATATCAACGCAACTCAAATAGGGAAAGCACAAAAACAAACAAATTAAGATTAATTCTAAAAAATAAATAAATAAACAAAATAATACACATAACAGGAAATCATGGAAATCAATAGATAAACGGTCACAATAATCAAAAAGAGGGACTAAATATAGGAGGCATTGAACTGCCAGATGGAGAGTGATACAAAGCGATATAGAAAGATACAAGTTAGGTTTTTACTTAGAAAAATAGGGGTAAATAATAAGGTAACCACAAAAAGGAATATCAATTCCATAACTCAAGAAAAAAGCCAAGAAAAACGTAACGACTCAGCAAACATAAAGTTAAACTTTATGAAAATGAGGATCTCACAAGCTACTAAGAAAAACATCTCAGCACAAAAAAGCATGTGGAAAAATGAAATGGCCAACAACTCACATGAAAAGGCATCAAAATGACAGCACTAAAAACTTATTTATCTATAATTATGTTGAATGTAAATGGACTAAATGCACCAATAAAGAGACAGAGAGTCACGGACTGGATAAAGAAACACGATCCATCGATATGCTGCCTACAAGAGACACACCTTAGACTTAGAGACACAAACAAACTAAAACTCAAAGGATGGAAAAAAATGTATCAAGCAAATAATAAGCAAAAAAGAAGAGGAGTAGCAATATTAATTTCTGACAAAATAGACTTTAGACTTAAATCCACCACAAAGGATAAAGAAGGACACTATATAATGATAAAAGGGACAATTGATCAGGAAGACATAACCATATTAAATATTTATGTACCCAATGACAGGGCTGCAAGATACATAAATCAAATTTTAACAGAATTGAAAAGTGAGATAGACACCTCCACAATTATAGTAGGAGACTTCAACACACGACTTTCGGAGAAGGACAGGACATCCAGTAAGAAGCTCAATAGAGACACGGAAGACCTACTTACAACAATCAACCAACTTGACCTCATTGACTTATACAGAACTCTCCACCCAACTGCTGCAAAATATACTTTTTTTTCTAGTGCACATGGAACATTCTCTAGAATAGACCACATATTAGGTCATAAAACAAATCTTTGCAGAATCCAAAACATCGAAATATTACAAAGCATCTTCTCAGACCACAAGGCAATGAAGCTAGAAATCAATAACAGAAAAACTAGGGAAAAGAAATCAAATACTTGGAAAATGAACAATACCCTCCTGAAAAAAGACTGGGTTATAGAAGACATCAAGCAGGGAATAAGGAAATTCTTAGAAAGCAACGAGAATGAAAATACTTCCTATCAAAACCTCTGGGACACAGCAAAAGCAGTGCTCAGAGGCCAATTTATATCGATAAATACACACATACAAAAAGAAGAAAGAACCAAAATCAGAGAACTGTCCCAACAACTTGAGCAAATAGAAAGTGAGCAACAAAAGAATCCATCAGGCACCAGAAGAAAACAAATAATAAAAATTAGAGCTGAACTAAATGAATTAGAGAACAGGAAAACAATTGAAAGAATTAACAAAGCCAAAAGCTGGTTCTTTGAAAAAATTAACAAAATTGATAAACCATTGGCTAGACTGACTAAAGAAAAACAGGAAAGGAAACAAATAACCCCAATAAGAAACGAGAAGGACCACATCACAAAAGAGCCAAATGAAATTAAAAGAATCATTTCAGATTACTACGTAAAACTGTACTCTAACAAATTTGAAAACCTAGAAGAAATGGATAAGTTCTTGGAAAAATACTACCTACCTAAACTAACACATTCAGAAGTAGATCAACTAAATAGACCCATAACAAAAAAAAGACATTGAAACGGTAATCAAAAAACTTCCAACAAAAAAAAGTTCTGGCCCAGACAGCTTCACTGCAGAGTTCTACCAAACTTTCAGGGAAGACTTAACACCATTACTACTAAAGGTATTTCAAAGCATAGAAAAAGACGGAATACTACCCAACTCATTCTATGAAGCTACCATCTCCCTGATACCAAAACCAGGTAAAAACATTACAAAAAAAGAAAATTTTAGACCTATATCCCTCATGAACATAGATGCAAAAATCCTCCACAAAATTCTAGCCAATAGAATCCAACAATACATCAAAAAAATAATTCACCCTGATCAAGTGGGATTTATACCAGGTATGCAAGGCTGGTTTAATATCAGAAAAACCATTAATGTAATCCATCACATAAATAAAACAAAAGATAAAAACCACATGATCTTATCAATAGATGCAGAAAAGGCATTTGACAAAGTTCAACACCCATTTATGATAAAAACTCTTACCAAAATAGGAATTGAAGGAAAATTCCTCAACATAATAAAGGGCATCTATGCAAAGCCAACAGCCAATATCACTCTAAATGGAGAGAACCTGAAAGCATTTCCCTTGAGAACGGGAACCAGACAAGGATGCGCTTTATCACCACTCTTATTCAACATCGTACTTGAAGTCCTAGCCAGGGCAATTAGGCTAGACAAAGAAATAAAGGGTTTCCAGATTGGCAAGGAGGAACTAAAGCTATCACTATTTGCAGATGACATGATCGTATCCATGGAAAACCCTAAGGAATCCTCCAGAAAACTACTGAAACTAATAGAAGAGTTTGGAAGAGTCTCAGGTTATAAAATAAACATACAACAATCACTTGGATTCCTCTACATCAACAAAAAGAACACCGAAGAGGAAATCACCAAATCAATACCATTCAGAGTAGCCCCCAAGAAGATAAAATACTTAGGAATAAATCTTACCAAGGATGTAAAAGACCTATACAAAGAAAACTATAAAACTCTGCTACAAGAAATTCAAAAGGACATACTTAAGTGGAAAAACATACCTTGCTCATGGATAGGAAGACTTAACATAGTAAAAATGTCTATTCTACCAAAAGCAATCTATACATATAACGCACTTCCGATCCAAATTCCAATGTCATATTTTAAGGGGATAGAGAAACAAATCACTAATTTCATATGGAAGGGAAAGAACCCCCGGATAAGCAAAGCATTACTGAAAAAGAAGAAGAAAGTGGGAGGCCTCACTCTCCCTGATTTCAGAACCTATTATACAGCTACAGTAGTCAAAACAGCCTGGTACTGGTACAACAACAGGCACATAGACCAATGGAACAGAATTGAGAACCCAGATATAAATCCATCCATGTATGAGCAGCTGATATTTGACAAAGGACCAGTGTCAGTCAATTGGGGAAATGATAGTCTTTTTAACAAATGGTGCTGGCATAACTGGATATCCATTTGCAAAAGAATGAAACAGGACCCATACCTCACACCATGCACAAAAACTAACTCCAAGTGGATCAAAGACCTAAACATAAAGAGTAAAACGATAAAGATCATGAAAGAAAAAATAGGGACAACCCTAGGAGCACTAATACAGGGCATAAACAGAATACAAAACATTACCAAAAATGATGAAGAGAAACCAGATAACTGGGAGCTCCTAAAAATCAAACACCTATGCTCATCTAAAGACTTCACCAAAAGAGTAAAAAGACCACCTACAGACTGGGAAAGAATATTCAGCTATGACATCTCAGACCAGCGCCTGATCTCTAAAACCTACATGATTCTGTCAAAACTCAACCACTAAAAGACAAACAACCCAATCAAGAAGTGGGCAAAGGATATGAACACACACTTCACTAAAGAAGATATTCAGGCAGCCAACATATACATGAGAAAATGCTCCCAATCATTAGCCATTAGAGAAATGCAAATTGAAACTACGATGAGATTCCATCTTACACCAACTAGACAGGCATTAATCCAAAAAACACAAAATAATAAATGTTGGAGAGGCTGCGGAGAGATTGGAACTCTCATACACTGCTGGTGGGAATGTAAAATGGTACAACCACTTTGGAAATCCATCTGGTGTTATCTTAAACAGTTAGAAATAGAACTACCATACAACCCAGAAATCCCACTCCTCGGAATATACCCTAGAGATACAAGAGCCTTCACACAAACAGATATATGCACACCCATGTTTATTGCAGCTCTGTTTATAATAGCAAAAAGCTGGAAGCAACCAAGGTGTCCATCAGCGGATGAATGGGTAAATAAATTGTGGTATATTCACACAATGGAATACTACGCATCGATAAAGAACAGTAACGAATCTCTGAAACATTTCATAACATGGAGGAATCTGGAAGGCATTATGCTGAGCGAAATGAGTCAGAGGCAAAAGGACAAATATTGTACAAGACCACTATTATAAGATCTTGAGAAATAGAAAAAACAGAGAACACATACTTTTGTGGTTACAAAGGGGGGAGGGAGGGAGGGAGGGAGAGGGTTTTTTATTGATCAATCAGTAGATAAGAACTGCTTTGGGTGAAGGGAAAGACAACACTCAATACAAGGAAGGTCAGCCTAATTGGACTGGACTAAAAGCAAAGAAGTTTCCGGGATAAAATGAAAGCTTCAAAGGTCAGCGGAGCAGGGGTTGGGGTCGGGGGAACTTGGTTTGAGAGGACTTCTAAGTCAACGGGCAAAATAATTCTATTATGAAAACATTCTGCATCCCACTTTGAATTGTGGCACCTTGGGTCCTAAATGCCAGCAAGCGGCCATCTAAGATACATCAATTGGTCTCAACCCACCTGGAGCAAAGGCAAAGGAAGAACACCAAGGTCACACGACAACTAAGAACCCAAGAGACAGAAAGGGCCACATGAACCAGAAACCTACATTATCCTGAGACCAGAAGAACTAGTTGGTGCCCGGCCACAATCGATGTCTGCCCTGTCAGGGAGCACAACAGACAACTCCTGAGGGAGCAGGAGACCAAGGGGATACAGACCCCAAATTCTCATCAAAAGACCATACTTAATGGTATGACTGCGACTAGAGGAATCCCAGAGACAATGCTCCCCAGAACTTCTGATGCCACAGGACAGGAACCATCCCCGAACACAACTCATCAGGCATGAAAAGGACTGGTCAGTGGGGGGGAGAGAGATGCTGATGAAGAGTGAGCTAATTAAAGCAGGTGGACACGGGAGAGTGTGTTGGCAACTCTTGACTGGAGGGGGGATGGGAAGATAGAGAGAGAGGGAAGATGGCAAAATTGGCACGAAACGAGAGACTGAAAGGGCTGACTCAATAGGGGGAGAGCAAGTGGGAGAGGGGAGTAAGATGTATGTAAACCTACATGTGACAGACTGATTGGAATGGTAAATGTTCACTTGAAGCTTAAAAAAAATTAATTAAAAAAAAAACGTAGGAAGATGAAGGTAAACTTCAGGGTAGCCATAAAGAAAATTAACAAACCCACATAGCTAAAAAAAAAAAAGAATAAAATCATAAAGACTCAGTAAATACAAAATCAACAACAATTAAGGAAATGAAAAGAAAATCCAAAAAGAACTCAGCACAGAAAATTATGCAGAACAAAGAAACCATCAACACCACACACAAAAAAAATAACAAAATGACAATGAACTCACACCTATCGATAATCATACCAAATGTATATGGTTTAAATGCACCAGTAAAGACACAGAGAGTGGCAGAATGGATAAAAAACATGACCCATCAATATGCTGTCTACAAGAGACACGTCTAATACACAAAGGTATAAATAAGCTAAAAATCAAAGGTTGGAAAAAAATATATCAAGCAAACAGTAACCAAAAAAGAATAGGAGTGGCAATATTAATCTTGGATAAAATAGACTTTAAGGCAAAATCCACAATAACAGACAAGGAAAAACATTATATAATAATTAAAGGGTCAATCCATCAAGAGGACATGGCCATAATAAATATATGTGCACCCAGTGACAGAGCTCCAAAATACATTAACAAACTAATGGCATTGAAAAGATAGACAACTCAACAATATTAGTGGGAGACTTTAACACACCACTTTCAATGAAGGAGAGAACTAGAAAGAAACTCAACATAGATACAGAAAACCTAAAGTCGCAATCAACCAATTTGACTTCTTAGACATATACAGATCACTTCACCCAACAACAGCAAAGTAAATTGATCATTCTCCAGAAAAGGTCACATCGTAGGCCAAAAACCAAGCTTCAATAAATACAAAAACATCAAAATAATACAAAACATCCTCTCTGATCACAATGCAATAAAATTAGAAACCAATAAGAGAAAGACCAAGAAAAAAAATCAAACACAGAGAAATTGAATAACACTTTGCTTAAAAACCACTGGATAGGATGCAGGGCCAAGATGGTGGAGTACTAAGGCACTTCGGGTGATCCCTCTTACAACAAAGACCTGAAAAAAACAAGTGAAATGATTATATTTATGACAAGCCAGGAGCCTTGAACATCAAAGGCAAAGTTAGAAAATGGACTGAGCAGCAGGGAGAGGGAGAGATGGTTCAGAAGCAGTAAGGAGTTGCCGAATCTGAATTGTAGGGAACCCTCAGGCACCATTCACTGGAGTGACCACGGCGAAGCAGGCAGTAGTGTTCCAGATGCACTTTCCTCAGGGAGATGGCCAGCTGCACCGCCTACTCACACCTCCGGAACCAGAGAACAGCGCTCTCAGCAAAAGCTAAGTACTTGCATATATTTTACTGCACCCCCAGCCCTCAAGTCAGCTTCTGTGGCTGTCGATTTCCCTGGGCCTGAGATAGGCTCTGCTGAGCACTCTGAGCCATTCTCCTGGCCGTGGAGAAGAATAAATTCACAACTGGGGGGAAATATAATCTACCACCTCCACTACTCTGGGGAGCTCAGGAAAGGAATGGCTCCTGTCCAGGCATAAACGGTCCGTGGACCTTGAATACCTTTCCCCCTGCGTGGACCTCTGTGGGCCTATTTCAGGAGAATAGGCCCTCGTTGGCAGCCTGCAACAGTTTCAGCTGTGTGGTTGAGAGGTGGATGTTTGATGTTTGACACCACTTTGCCTATTAAACAGGGTCCTCACCTACCCATATCAGGGGCCTAAGGACTGGTGGCTCCACCCAAGTCACCTAGACACCTGTGAGAGGGGTCTAAGGATAAGTGGTACCTCCCAGTCCTTACAACCAAAAAAAGCATTGGGTGCCCATGGTCCATCTGCAGAACGACCCACCTGTGCACTGTAATGAACGGGGAAGTGCTTTCCTCACAGACACTCGAGGGATGATTGTCAGCCCCCTTCCTTGTTCAGAGGGTGACTCCCTGCTGCAACCAGATACTGGTACCTATATCAATCATCCCTGCCCCTCTAAGGCTGTAGGACAGAGACTGTAAAACACACTTAATGACCAACTACCTGGACACCTAAACTGAATCAATACAGGAAAAGTGAATGGACTCCTAGGCTCATATACCTAATAACAGCTCTAGCCATCTGGTGACAGGACATTAGAGCTTCAAATGTGAAAATAATCAAGCTACCTCACTCAAGGAGCCTATCTGGGCAAATCAAAACAAAACAAAGCAAGAACCTAGGATACAGTAAACAAACAAACTAAACTAATACAATAACTTATAGATGGCTCAGAGACAACAGTCAATATCAAATCACATAATGAAGCAGACCATGATTGCTTCAACAAGCTCTCAAAACTAAGAACCAGGGATCTTAAAGATGAAGGTGCCTTCCTGGAATTACCGGATAGAGAATACACAAAATTAATATACACAACTCTTCAAGACATCAGGAACGAAATCAGGAAGGAGGTCAGTCAATATGCAGAACAAACCAAGGAACACACAGATAAAGCAGTTAAAGAAATTTAAAGGGTTATTCAAGACCATAATGAAAAATTTAATAAGCAGCAAGAATCCATAGAAAGACGGCAATCAGAAATTCAAAAGATTAACAATAAAATACACAATTAGACAACTCAATAGAAAGTCGGAAGAGCATAACTGAGCAAATGGAAGGCAGAATTGGTGAGACTGAAGATAAAGCACTTGGCACCAATTTATTTGAAGAAAAATCAGATAAAAGAATTTTTAAAAAATGAAGAAACCCTAAGAATCATGTGAGACTCTATCAAGAGAAATAACCTACAAGTGATTGGAGTACCAGAACATGGAGGGGTAACAGAAAATACAGAGAGAATTGTTGAAGATTTGTTGGCAGAAAACTTCCCTGATATAGTGAAAGGTGAGAACATATCTATCAAAGATGCTCATTGAACTCCACATAACATAGAAGTTAAAAGAAAGTCACCAAGACATATTATAATCAAGCTTACCAAAAGAAAAGATAAAGAGAGAATTTTAAGAGCAGCTAGGGATAAACAAAAAGTCACCTACAAGGAGAGCCAATAAGAATAAGCTCGGACTACTCAGCAGAAGCCATGCAGGCAAGAAGGCAGTGGGAAGACATATAAAGCATTGAAGGAAAAAAAATTGTCAGCCATGAATCTTATATCCAGCAAAACTGTCTCTCAAATAAAAGGCAAAATTAGGATTTTCCAGATAAACAGAAGTTGAGGGAATTCGTAAAAACCAAACCAAAAACTACAAGAAATACTAAAGAGAGTTCTCCAGTCAGAAAATCAATAATATCAGGTATCAGCCCAAGACAAGAACACAGGACAGAGCAACAAGATGTCAACCCAGAGAGGGAAATCACAAAAAGAAATCAAGATAAAAAAATGCTCAAAACAGGGAAACAGCGATGACATTGTGTAAAAGAAGACATTAAAAAAAATAAAGAGGGACTAAGAAATATAGTCATAAATCTTTCATATGGAGAGGAAGACAAGGCAATATGAAGAAATAAAAGTTAGGTTAGGGGTAAATATTAAGGTAACCACAAAAGAGACTAACAATCCTACTCATCAAAATAAAATACAAGAAAAAAATAGAAAATCAGCAGAAACGAAATCAACAACAACGATTAAGAGGAAAAGACAATATACACAGATAAACTACTCACCACAAAAGATTAAGTGGGAAAAAGAAATTGTCAACCACGCATGAAAAAGAAATCAAAATGACAACATTAAACGCATACCTATACAAAATTACGCCGAATGTAAATGGACTAAATGCACGAATAAAGAGACAGAGAGTGGCAGAATGGATTAAAAAACCACAACACATCTATATGCTGCCTACAAGAGACACGCCTTAGACTTAGAGACACAAACAAACTAAAACTCAAAGGATGGAAAAAAATAAATCAAACAACAATCAAAAAGAGCAGGGGTGGCAATTTTCACTTCTGAGAAAATAGACTTTGAAGTTAAATCCACCACAAAGGATATGGAAGGGCACTATATAATGATTAAAAGGACGACATACCAGGAGGATATAACCATATTAAATATTTATGCACCCAATGACAGGGCTACAGGATACATAAAACTCTAAGAGCATTGAAAAGTGAGATAGACAGCTCCACAATTATAGTAGAAGACTTCAACACACCACTTTCGGTGAAGGACAGGACATCCAGGAGGAGGTCAATAAAGACACGGAACATCTAAATGCCACAATCAACCAACTCAATCTCGTAGACATATACAGAACACTCCACCCAACAGCAGCCAAGTATACTTTCTTTTCCAATGCACATGGAACATTCTCTAGAATAGACCACATATTAGGCCATAAAGCAAGCCTTAACAGAATCCAAAACATAGAAACATTACAAAGTATCTTCTCTGACCATAAGGCCATAAAAGTAGAAAACAAAAACAGAAAAAGCAGGGAAAAGAAACCAGACACTTGGAAACTGAACAATACTCTGCTCAAAAACGATTGGGTTATAGAAGATATCAAGGATGGAATAAAGAAATTCATAGAATCCAACAAGAATGAAAACATTTCCTATCGGAACCTTTGGGACACAGCGAAAGCAGCGTTCGGAGGTCAATTGATATCAATAAATGCACACATAAAAAAGGGCCAAAATCAAAGAATTATCCCTACAACTTGAACAAATAGAAAGAGAGCAACAAAAGAAACCCTCAGGCACCAAAAGAAAACAAATAATGAAAATTGAAGCATAATTAAACGAAATTGAGAACAGATAAACAATTGCAAGAGTTAACAAGACCAGAAGATGGTTCTTTGAAAAAATTAACAAAATTGATAAACCTTTGGCCAAACTAACAAAAGAAAAACAGGACAGGAAGCAAATAACCTGAATAAGAAATGAGATGGGCGATATTACAACAGACCCAACTGAAATTAAAAGAATCATATCAGATTACTATGAAAAATTATACTCTAACGAATTTGAAAATCTAGAAGAAATGGATGAATTCCTAGAAACATACTACCTACCTAAACTAACACAAACAGAGGTAGAACAACTAAATAGACCCATTACAAAAGAAGAGATTGAAAAAGTAATAAAAAAACTCCCAACAACAACAAAAAAAAGCACTGGCCTGGATGGCTTCATTGCAGAGACCTACCAAACTTTCAGAGAAGAGTTAACACCACTACTACTAAAGGTATTTCAGATCATAGAAAAGGATGGAATACTCCCAAACTTATTCCATGAAGCCAGCATATCCCTGATACCAAAACCAGGTAAAGACACCACACAAAAAAGAAAATTACAAAGCTATACCCCTTGTAAAAATAGATGCAAAAATCCTCAACAAAATTCTAGCCAATTGAGTTCAACAACATAAAAAAAAAAAAAACTCGCCATGACCAAGCGGGATTCATACCAGGTATGCAGAGATGGTTCAACATAAGAAAAACAGTTAATGTAATCCATCATATAAATAAAACAAAGACAAGAATCACATGATCTTATCAATTGATGGAGAAAAGGCATTGATTATGTTCAACACGCATTCATGATAAAAGCTCTCAGCAAAATAGGAATAAAAAGAAAATTCCTCAACATGTTAAAAGGCATTTATACAATGCCAACACCATCCTAAATGGAGAAGGTGTGAAATTATTCCCCTTGAGAACGGGAACCAGATAAGGGTGCCTTTTATCTCCATTCCTATTCAACATTGCGCTGGGGGTCCTAGCCAGAGCAATTAGGCTGGATAAAGAAATAAAAGGCATCCAGATTGGTAAGGAAGAAGTAAAAGTATCTCTATCTGCAGATTACATGATCTTACACACAGAAAACTCTAAAGAATCCTCAAGAAAACTACTGAAACTAATAGACAAGTTTAGCAGAGTATCAGGATAGAAGATAAACATACAAAAATCATTTGGATTCCTCTATACCAACAAAAACAACATCAAAGAGGAAATCAGCAAATCAATACCATTAAAGTAGCCCCCAAGAACACAAAATACTTAGGAATAAATCTTACCTGAGATGTAAAAGACCTATAGAAAGAAAACTGCAAGACACAACTGCAAGAAACCAAAAGAGACCTACGTAAGTGAAAAAACATACCTTGCTCATGGATAGGAAGATTTAACATTATAAAAATGTCTATTCTACCAAAAACTATCCATAGATACAATGCAATTCTGATCCTAATTCCAACAGCATTTTTTAATGAGATGGAGAAACAAATTACCAACTTCAAACGGTAGGGAAAGAGGCCCTGGATAAGTACAGCTTTACTGAAAAAGAAGAACAAAGTGGGAGGCCTCACTCTACCTGATTTTAGAACCTATTATACCACCACAGTAGTCAAAACAGCCTGGTACTGGTACAACAGACACATAGACCAATGGAACAGAATTGAGAATCCAGACATAAATTCATCCACATATGAGCAGTTGATATTTGACAAAGGCCCAAAGTCAGTCAAATGGGGAAAAGACAGCCTCTTTAACAAATGGTGCCTGCATAACTGGATATCTATCTGCAAAAAAATGAAGCAAGACTCATACCTCTCACCATGCACAAAAACTAACTCAAAATAGATCAAAGACCTGAATCTTAACTCTGAAATGATAAAGATCATGGAAGAAAAATTAGGGACAACGTTAAGAGCCCTAATACATGGCATAAACAGTATACAAAACATTACTAAGAATACACAAACACCAGAAGAGAAACCAGATAACTGGGAGCTCCTAAAAATCAAATACCTATGCTCATCCAAAGACTTCACCAAAAGAGTAAAAACATTACCTACAGACTGGGAAAAAGTTTTTAGCTACGACATTTCCGATCAGCACCTTATCTCTAAAATCTACATGATACTGCAAAAACTCAACTACAAAAAGACAAATAACTCAATTAAAAAATGAGCAAAGAATGTGAACAGGCACTTCACCAAAGAAGACATTCAGGTGGTCAACGGATAGATACATGAGGAAATGCTCACAATCATTAGCCATTAGACAAATGCAAATCAAAATTACAATGAGATTTCATCTCATTCCAACAAGGGTGGCATTAATCCAAAAAACACAAAATAACAAATGTTGGAGAGGTTGTGGAGAGACTGGAACACTTATACACGGCTGTGGGAATGTAAAATGGTACAAACCCTTTGGAAATCGAATTGGAATTTTTTTTTTTTTTAAAAAGCTAGAAATAGAACTACCATTTGATATTCTCTAGCAATCCCACTCCTTGGAATATATCCTAGAGAAATAAGATTCTTTATATGAACAGATATATGCACACCCATGTTCATTGCAGCGCTGTTTACAATAGCAAAAAGGTGGAAGCAACCAAGGTGCCCATCAATGGATGAATGGATAAATAAATTATGATATATTCACACAATGGAATACTACACAACAATAACTAACAACAATGAATTCGTGAAACATTTCATAACATGGAGGAATCCGGAAAGCATTATGCTGAGTGAAATTAGTTGCAAACAGATGAATATTGTATAAGACCACTATTAAAAGAACTCGATTAATAGTTTAAACAGAGAAGAAAACATTCTTTCATGGCTATGAGAGTGCGGAGGGATGTAGGGAGAGGGGTATTCATTAATTAGATATTAGACAAGAACTATTTTAGGTGAGGGGAAAGACAACACACAATACAGGAGAGGTCAGCACAATTGGACTAAACCAAAAGCAAAGCAATTTCCTGAATAAACTGAATGCTTCATAGGCCAGCATAGCAGGGGCGGGGGTTTGGGGACCATGGTTTCAGGGGACATCTAAGTCAATTGGCATAATAAAATCTATTAAGAAAACATTCTGCATCCCACTTTGGTGAGTGGTGTCTGGGGTCTTATACTCTAGCAAGCAGCCATCTAAGATGCATCAATTGGTCTCAATCCACCCCACCTGAAGCAAAGAAGAATGACGAACACCAAAGACACAAGGTAATTATGAGCCCGAGAGATGGAAAGGGCCGCATAAACCAGAGACTACATCAGCCTGAGACCAGAAGAACTAGATGGTGCCCAGCTACAATCGATGACTGCCCTGACAGGGAACACAACAGAGAACCCCTGAGGGAGCAGGAGAGCAGTGGATGCAGACCTCAAATTTTCGTAAGAAGACCAGACTTAATGGTCTGACTGAGGCTAGAAGGACCCTGGAGGTCATTGTCCCCAGACCTTCTGTTAGCCCAGGACTGGAACCATTCCCAAAGCCAACTCTTCTGACAGGGATTGGACTGGGCTATAGGATAGAAACTGATACTGGTGAGGAGTGAGCTTCTTGGATCAAGTAGACACATGAGACTTTGCGGGCTGCTCCTGTCTGGACGGGAGATGAGAAGGCAGAGGGGGTCAGAAGCTGGCTGAATGGACACGAAAATAGAGGGTGGAGAGAAAGAGTGTGCTGTCTCATTAGGGAGAAAGCAACTAGGAGTATATAGCAAGGTGTATATAAATTTTTGTATGAGAGACTGAATTCATTTGTAAACTTTCACTTAAAGCACAATAAAAAATTAAAAAAAATGCACTGGGTAATAGAAGACATCAAAGAAGAAATTAAAAATTCTAGAATCAAACAAGAATGAAAACACAACTTACCAAAACACTTGGGACACAGTAAAAGCAGTGCTTAGAGGCCAATTTATAAAGATAAACACATTCGTCAAAAAAAGAAGAAAGGGCCAAAATCAATACTTTAACCCTACAACTTGAACAAATAGAAAAAGAGTAGCAAAAGAAGTCTACAGCTGCCAAAAAAAGAATATAATAAAACTTAAAGCCAAAATAAATGAAAGAGAAAACAGGAAAACAATACAAAGAATCAACAAGACTAGAAGTTGGTTCTTTGAAAGGATCAATAAAATCAACAGACCACTATCCAAATGGTCAAAAGAAAATAAAACAAATTGCAAATAATCTAAAGAAAAATGAAATGGGTAACATTACCACAGAACCTACTGAAATAAAAGTAATCATAACAGAATACTATGAGAAACTGTACTCCAATAAATTTGAAAATCTAGAGGAAATAGGCAAATTTCTAGAAACATACTACATACCTAAATGAACACAAACTGAAGTAGAAAATCTGAATGCACACATAACAAAAGAGGGCATTAAACACCACCACCCCCCAAAAAAAACCTTGTTCCACGCAGCTTCACTGGAGAATTCTACCAAATATTCATAGAAGAGCTGAAACCAATACTACTCAAGCTATTTCAGCACATGGAAAAAGAAGGTACACTCTCAAATTCATTCTATGAAGCCAGTATAACCCTGATACCAAAGCCAGACAAAGACACCACTAAAAAAGAAACTTACAGACCAATATCCTTCATGAACATTGATGCAAAAATTCTCAACAAAATTAAAAATCTAGAAATAGAAATACCACAAGATCCAGCAATTCCACTCCTAGATATATATCCTGTAGAATAAGATTCATCACACAAATAGACATATGCACACCCATGTTCACTGCAGCACTATTCACTATAGCAAAAAGATGGAAACCACCTAAGTGCCCATCAACAGATGAATGGATAAACAAATTATGCTACATACACATAATGGAATACTATGCAATGATAAAGAACAATGATGAGTCCTCGAGACATCTCACAACGTGGATGAATCTGGAGGACATTATACAACATAAGTCAATCAAAATAGGACAAATATTGCATGAGATCACTATTATGAAAACTCAAGAAAAGGTTTACACAGAGAAGGAAACAATCTTTGATGGTTACCAGAGAGTAGAGGGGGTGGAGGGAAAATCGCTAACTAGATAGTAGACTTGAGTTAACTTTGGTGAAGGGAAAGGCAATACACAATGTAGGGGAAGTCAGCACAGCTTGACCAAGGCAAAAGAAGACGCTTAAAAGGAATGCAAAAAAAAAAAAGGCAACCATAGTAAATACTACAACATATACAACCCTACAACAACAGTAAAAACAAACAGTAATTTATGAGCAGATACATAGGTAGATATGTATGCTGAATAGGGGTAGATGGGAGTATAGGAGTACACCCACATACATATATAAGTTTGGTTGTGAATAATTTTACATACATGTTTGTATGCTTAGCAAACCCAAAAAACCACTGCCATCGAGGCGATTGTGACTCATAGCAACCCTATAGAATGGAGTAGAACTGCCCCGTAGAGTTTCCAAGGAGCGCCTGGTGGATTCAAACTGCTGACCCCTTAGCGGCCATAGCACTTAACCACAATGCCACCAGGGTTTCCATGCTCAGCATGTATACTCATATATATATAATACAGCACACAGGGGGCACAGTCATAGAAGCTTCCTAGGCACAACCAAACACCTCAAAATACCGAGTTGCTGGGGCTGAGGGTTCAGGACCATGGTCTTGGGGGACATCTATGTCAATTGTCATAACATTGTTCATAAAAAAAAAAATGTTCTACATCTTACTTTGATGAATAGCTTCTGGGGTCTTAAAAGCTTGCGAGCTGCCATCTAATTTACAATTATTGGTCTCATCCCATCCGGAGCAAAAGGGAATGAAGAAAATCAAAGACACAAAACAGCAATTAGTCCAAGGGACTAAGGGAGCACATGAACTACAGCCTCCACTAGCCTGAGACCAGAAAACTAGATGGTGTTTAGCTACCACCATTATCCCCTCTGGCCAGGATCAAATAGAGGATCACAGACAGAGTGGGAGAAAAATGTAGAATTTTTCAAATTAAAAAAAAAAACCCCAAAAAAGGACTTACTGGTCTGACAGAGACTGGAGGAACTCCTAAGACTTGGGCCCCTACACACCCTTCTAACTTAGGAATGAAGTCACTGGCAAAGTTCATCTTTCAGCCAAATATTAGACAGGTATATAAAACAATCAATAATACCCATGAGGAACATGCTCCTTAGAACAATCAAGTAAAAAAAAAAAAAGAACAATCAAGTACATGAGACCAAATGGGCAACTCGTGCCCAAAAGCAAAGATGAGAAGGCAGAAAGGGGCAGGAAAACTAGAGGAATGGAAATGGGAAACCCAGGGTGGAATGGGGGAGAGTGCTAACACATTGCAGAGATTGCAATCAGTCACAAAACAATCTGCATATGAATTATTAAATGGGAAACTAATTTGCTCTGTAAACTCTCACCTAAAGCACAATAAAATGTTCCCAAAAAATAAATAAATAAAGTTAGGCATTTACATGAAATGAAAACTTAGATTTCTGTTTGCTGCTGTGGGGGCTCAGCACAAAAGATGCCATTTTGGGCCTATTTTAATCAGGTTATCATTTTTTCCCTTTGATCATACTCTCAGTTTATTGATCAAAATTTAAGATAAGTGCCACTCTCAGTCACCACGTTGATGCTCAGGTCGGTTGTAGTGGAATACTCACAAGCCACTATGTTAAGCTCATATTATTTATTTATTTTGGCTTTAAAATACTTTATTTTTTTCTTTTTTATTGTTTTTTTTTATTATTGTACTTTAGATGAAGATTTACAGAACAAACTAGCTTTTCATAAAACAGTACACATAGTGTATTATGACATTGATTAACAACCCCAGCATATGTTAACATTCTCCCTTCTTGACCTTGTTTCCCTATTACCAACTTTCCTGTCCCCTCCTGCCTTCTAGTCCTTGCCCCTGGACTATTGTGCCCCTTTAGTTTCCTTTTGTTTTATGGGCCTGTCTAATCTTTGGCTGAAGGGTAAACCTCAGGAGACTTCACTACTGAGCTAAAATGGTGTCCAGGGGTCGTACTCTCTGGATTTCTTCAGACTCTATCAGGCCGGTAAGTCTGGTCTTCTATTTTTGTGAATTAGAGTTATGTTCTACATTTTTCTCTGGCTCTGTCCAGGACCTTCCATTGTGATCCCTGTCAGAACAGTCAGTGGTGGTAGCCAGGCACCATCTCATTGTACTGGACTCAGCCTGGTGGATGTCATGGTAGTTGTGGTCCATTAGTCCTTTGGACTGATCTTTCCCTCGTGTCTTCAGTTTTCTTCACTCTCCCTTGCTCCCGAAGGCGTGAAACCAGTGAAGTATCTTAGATGGCTGCACACAGGCTTTTAAAATCCCAGATGCTACTCACCAAAGTAGAATGTAGAACATTTTCTTTATAAACTATATTATGCCAGTTGAGCTAGATGTTCCCCGAGACCATGGTCCCCACAGCCCTCAGCCCAGCAATTGGATTCCTCAGGGAGTTCGGATATATCTATGGAGCCTTCACAACCTCGTCTTGTACAACTTGTTCTGGCTTCCCCAGGATTGTGTACTGTCTTACCCTTCACCAGAGTTACCACTTATCTATTGTCTTATTTAGTGTTTTCCCATCTCCAACCCTCCCCTCCCTCATAACCATCAAAGATTGTTTCTTTTTGTGTGTAAACCTTCTCATGAGTTTTTACAGTAATGGTCTCATACAATATTTGTCCTTTTGCGGTTGATTTATTTCACTCAGCATAATGCCCTCCAGATTCATCCAAGTTATGAGATGCTTCACAGATTCATCATTGTCCTTAATCGTTCTGTAATACTCTATTTTATGTATGTTCCACAGTTTGTTTATCCATTCGTCTGTTGATGGGCCTCGAGGTTGTTTCCATCTTTTTGCTATTGTGGATAATGCTGCAATGAACATGGGTGTGCATGTGCCTATTCCTGTGATGGCTGTTATTCCTCCAGGATATATTCCTAGGAGTGAGATTGTTGGATCATATGGTATTTCTATTTTTAGCTTTCTAAGGAAGCACCATATCATTTTCCAAATGGTTGTATCATTTTGCACCCCCCCCAACAGTGAATAAGAGTTCCTATCTCCCCACAGCCTTTCCAACATTTGCTATTTACTGTTTTTTGATTTGTGCTAGTAATGCCAGAGTGAGATGGTATCTCATTGTGATTGTAATTTGCATTTCTCTAATTGCTGGTAATTCCGAGAACTTCCTCATGTGTCTGTTAACTGCTTTAATGTCTTCTTCGGTGAAGCATCTGTTCATTTTCTTTGCCCATTTTTTGATGGGATTATTTGTCTTTTTGTTGTAGAGGTGCTGGATTTTCCTGTAGATTTATACGTTAGAACTTTGTCTGATTTGTAATACCCCAAAATTTTTTCCAAACCTGTAAATATTCTTTTTACTCTTTTGGTGAAACCTTTGATGAGCATAAGTGTTAAATTTTTAGATCCCAGTTTTCTAGTTTATATTCTGCAGTTTGCATATTGTTAGTTATGGTTTGTATCCTGTTAATGCCATGTATTAAGGCCTCTAGAGTTGACCTTGTTTTTTCTTCCATGATCTTTATAGTTTTTGGTTATATATTTAGGTCTTTGATCCGTGTTGAATTAGTTTTTGTGTATGGTGTGAGGTATGGGCTGTGTTTCATTTTTTTGAGGATCGATATCCAGTTTTGCCAGGACTAAAAGACTGTCTTTCCCCCATTTGATGGACTTTGGGCCCTTGTCGAAGATCGGGTGACCACAGGTGGATGAATTTACGTCTGGGTCCTCAGTCCTGTTCCGTTGTTCAATGTATCTGTCCTTGTCTGATATTGGACAAAGTCACTTAAATGGGGAAAATACAGCCTCTTTAACAAACGGTGCTGGCATAACTGACTATCCATTTGCAAAAAAAATGAAACAAGACCCATACCTCACACCATGCACAAAAACTAACTCAAAATAGATCAAACACCTAAATATAAAATCTAAACCGATAAAGATTATGGAAGAAAAAATTGAGACAACACTAGGAGCCCTAATACATGGCATAAACAGAATACAAAACATTACTAACAATGCACAAACACGAGAAGAGAACCTAGATAAGTGGGAGCTCCTAAAAATCAAACACTTATGCTCTTCCAAAGACTTTACCAAAAGAGTAAAAAGACAACCTACACATTGGGAAAAAAATTTTGGCTACAACATATTCGATCAGAGTCTAATCCCTAAAATCTACAAGATATTGCAAAACCTCAACAGCAAAAATACAAATAACCCAATTAAGAAACAGGCAAAGGATGTGGACAGGCACTTCACAAAAGAAGACATTCAGGTGGCTAACAGATACATGAGGAAATGCTCACGATCATTAGCCACAACAGAAATGCAAATCAAAACTACAATGAGATACCATCTCACCCCAACAAGGCTAGCCTTAATCCAAAAGGCATAAAATAATAAATGTTGGAGAGGTTGTGGAGAGATGGAACACTTATACACCGTTGGTGGGAATATAAAATGGTACAACCACCTTGGAAATCGATTTGGCACTTCCTTAAAAAGCTAGAAATAGAACTACCATATGATCCAGCAATCCCACTCCTCAGAATATATCCTAGAGGAGTAAGAGCCCTCACAAGAATAGATATATGCACACCCATGTTCATTGCAGCACTGCTCACAATAGCAAAAAGATTAAAACAACCTTGGTGCCCATCGACTGATGAAATGGATGAATGGATAAACAAATTATGGTATATTCACACAATGGAATACTATGAAATGATAAAAAAATGATGAATAACGTGGATGAATCTGGAAGGCATTATGCTGAGTGAAATTAGTCAGTTGCAAATGGACAAATATTGTATGAGCTCACTATTATAAAAAATCAAGAAAAGGTTTAAACACAGAAGAAAATATTCTTTGATGGTTACAAGAGTGGGGAGGGAGGAAGAGAGGAATTCACTAACTAGATAGTAGACAACCATTATCTTAGGTGAAGGGAAGGACAAAACACAATACAGGGGAAGTCAGTACAACTGGACTAAACCAAAATCTAAGAAGTTCCTTGAATACAACCAAACACTTTCAGGGACAGAGTGGCACGGGCTGTGGTCTAGGGACTATGGTTTCAGGGAACATCCAGGTCAATTGGCATAACAAAGTTTATCAAGAAAATGTTCTGCGTCCCACTTTGGTGAGTGCGTCTGGACTCTTAAAAGCTAGCAAGCAGCCATCTAAGATGCATTAATTGGTCGCAACACACCCAGAGCAGAGGAGAATGAAGAATACCAAAGACACAAGGAAAATATGAGCCCAAGAGATAGAAAGGGGCACATAAACCAGATACTCCATCAGCCTGAGAACAGAAGAACTAGATAGTGACCAGCTACCATCAAAGACCACCTGACAGGGAACACAAAAGAGAGGTCCCTGACAAAGCAGGAGAAAAGTAGGATGCAGAACTCAATTTCTAGTAAAAAGACCAGACTTAATGGTCTGCCGTAGACTGTAGGGACCCTGGAAGTTATGGCCCCCAGACTCTCTGTTAACCCAGTACTAAAACCATTCCCAAAGCCAACTGATCAGACAAAGATTAGACTGGACTATAAGACATAAAATGATACTCGTGAAGAGTGTATTTCTTAGTTCAAGTTCAAGTAGATACATGAGACTAAATGGGCAGCTTCTGTGTGGAGGTGAGATGAGAAGGCAGAAATGGACAGGAGCTGATTGAATAAAAAAAAATAATAATGGACATGGGAAATCCAGGATGGAATGGAGAAGTATGGTGCCATATTATAGAGAGAACAACTAGTGTCACATAACAATGTGTGTATAAATTTTTGCATGAGAAACTAACTTGAACTGTAAACTTTCACTTAAAGCACAATAAATAAAAAGAAAAAAGTGCCTGCTCATATCTGATTCCCTGAGCGATCACTTTAAATATGACTTTCCAGTCAAAGATTGGTTACATGACTGAGGTTTACAGTTATGCCCTGTTAACGAAGACGACTGATCCTTTTTTTATTGTTATTATTTTTATTGTGCTTTAAGGGAAAGTTTACAAATCAAGTCAGTCTCTCATACAAAAATTTGTATATACCTTGCTATATACACCTAATTGCTCTCCCCCAATGAGACAGCACACTCCTTCCCTCCACTCTTTTTCTGTGTCCATTTCGCCAGCTTCTGACCCCCTCAGCCCTCCCATCTCCCTTCCAGATGGGGGATGCCAACACATTCTCCTCTGTCTACTTGATCCAAGAAGCTCACTTTTCACCAGTATCATTTTCTATCCTATAGTCCAGTCCAATCCCTCTCTGAAGAGATAGCTTTGGGAATGGTTCCAGTCTTGAGCTAACAGAAGGTCTGGGGACCATGACCACCGGATACCTTCTAGTCTCAATCAGACCATTAAGTCTGGTCTTCTTATGAGAATTTGAGGTCTGCATCTCACTGCTCTCCTGCTCCCTCAGGGGTTGTCTGCTGAGTTCACTGTCAGGGCTGACATCGATTGTAGCTGGGCACCATCTAGTTCTTCTGGTCTCAGGCTGATGTAGTCTCTGGTTTATGTGGCCCTTTCCATCTCTCGGGCTCATGATTACCTTGTGTCTTTGGTGTTCTTCATTCTTCTTTGCTTCAGGTGGGGTGGGTTGAGACCAATTGAAGCATCTTAGATGCTGCTTGCTAGCATTTAAGACCCCAGACATCACTCACCAAAGTGGGATGCAGAATGTTTTCTTAATAGATTTTATTATGCCAATTGACTTAGATGTCCCATGCAACCAAGGTCCCCAAACCCCCGCCACTGCTATGCTGGCCTTCAAAGCGTTTGGTTTATTAGTCCAGTTGTGCTGACCTCTCATGTATTGTGTGTTGTCCTTCCCTTCACCTAAAATAGTTCTTGTCTACGACCTAATTAGTGAAAACCCCTCTCCCTCCTTTCCTCCCTGCCCCCTCTCGTAACCATCAAAGAATATTTTCTTCTCCGTTTAAACTATTTCTCGAGTTCTTTTAATAGTGGTCTTATACAACATTTGTCCTTTTGCAACTGACTAATTTCACTCGGCATAATGCCTTTCAGATTCCTCCATGTTATGCAATGATTCACGGTTTCATCGTTGTTCTTTATCATGAATATTGTTGTTGTTGTTAGGTGCCGTCGAGTCGGTTCTGACTCATAGCGACCCTATGGACAACAGAACGAAACACTGCCTGGTCCTGCACCATCCTTACAATCGTTGTTATGCTTGAGCTCATTGTTGCAGCCACTGTGTCAATCCACCTCGCTGAGGGTCTTCCTCTTTTCCGCTGACCCTGTACTCTGCCAAGCATGATGTCCTTCTCCAGGGACTGATCCTTCCCGACAACACGTCCAAAGTATGTAAGGCGCAGTCTTGCCATCCTTGCCTTTAAGGAGCATTCTGGCCGCACTTGTTCCAAGACAGATTTGTTCGTTCTTTTGGCAGTCCATGGTATATTAAATACTCTTCGCCAACACCACAATTCAAAGGCGTCAACTCTACTTCGGTCTTCCTTATTCATTGTCCAGCTTTCACATGCTTATGATGTGATTGAAAATACCACGGCTTGGGTCAGGTGCACCTTAGTCTTCAAGGTGACATCTTTGCTCTTCAACACTTTGAAGAAGTCCCTTGCAGCAGATTTACCCAATGCAATGCATCTTTTGATTTCTTGACTGCTGCTTCCATGGCTGTTGATTGTGGATCCAAGTAAAATGAAATCCTTGACAACTTCAATCTTTTCTTCGTTTATCATGATGTTGCCCATTGGTCCAGTTGTGAGGATTTTTGTTTTCTTTATGTTGAGATGTAGTCCATACTGAAGGCTGTGGTCTTTGATCTCCATCAGTAAGTGCCTCAAGTCCTCCTCACATTCAGCAAACAAGGTTGTGTCACCTGCATAATGCAGGTTGTTAATGAGTCTTCCTCGAATCCTCATGCCCCGTTCTTCTTCATATAGTCCAGCTTCTCGGATTATTTGCTCAGCATACTGATTAAATAGGTATGGTGAAAGAACACAACCCTGACACACACCTTTCCTGACATTAAACCATGCAGTATCCCTTTGTTCTGTCCAAACAACTGCCTCTTGATCTATGTAAAGGTTCCTCACGAGCGCAATGAAGTGTTCTGAAATTCCCCATTCTTCGCAATGTTACCCATAGTTTGTTATGATCCAAACAGTGGAATGCCTTTGCATAGTCAATAAAACACAGGTAAACATCCTGGTATTCTCTGCATTCAGCCAGGATCCATCTGACATCAGCAATGATATCACTGGTTCCACATCTTCTAAACTCAGCTTGAATTCCTGACAGTTCCCTGTCAATATACTGCTGCAGCTGTTTTTGAATGATCTTCAGCAAAATTTTGCTTGCGTGGGATATTAATGACATTGTTCTATAATTTCCACATTCAGTTGGATCACCTTTCTTGGGAATAGGCATAAATATGGATCTCTTCCAATCAGTTGGCCAGGAAGCGTGTTCCATATTTCTTGGCATAGACGAGTGAGCACCTCCAGCGCTGCATCTGTTTGTTGAAACATCTCAACTGATATTCCATCAATTCCTGGAGCCTTGTTTTTCGCCAATGCCTTCAGAGCAGCTTGGACTTCTTCCTTCAGTACCATCAGTTCCTGATCATACGCCACCTCTTGAAATGGTTGAATATCAACTAATTCTTTTTGGCATAATGACTGTGTATTCCTTCCATCTTCTTTTGATGCTTCCTGTGTCGTTTAATATTTTCCCCATGGAATCCTTCACTATTGCAACTCGAGGCTTGAATTTTTTCTTCAGTTCTTTCAGCTTGAGAAATGCCGAGC
Organism: Elephas maximus indicus; assembly: GCF_024166365.1. NCBI lineage: Eukaryota > Metazoa > Chordata > Mammalia > Proboscidea > Elephantidae > Elephas > Elephas maximus. Next base: position 89,715,494 of record NC_064846.1, read on the forward strand.
ATGTTCCTCCCTTTTGGTTTTCCATCTCCAGCTCTTTGCACATGTCATTATAACATTTTACTTTGTCTTCTCAAGAGGCCCCTTGAAATCTTCTGTTCAGTTCTTTTACTTCATCAATTCTTCCTTTTGCTTTAGCTGCTCTGTGCTCAAGAGCAAGTTTCAGAGTCTCCTCTGACATCCATCTTGGTCTTTTCTTTCTTTCCTGTCTTTTCAATGACCTCTTGCTTTCTTCATGGATGATGTCCTCAATGTCATTCCACAACTCGTCTGGTCTTCCGTCACTAGCGTTCAATGCGTCAAATCTATTCTTGAAATGGTCTCTAAATTCAGGTGGGATATACTCCAGGTCATATTTTGGCTCTCTTGGACTTCCTCTGATTTTCTTCAGTTTCAGCTTGAACTGGCATATGAGCCATTGATGGTTTGTTCCACAGTCGGCCCCTGGCCTTGTTCTGACTGATGATATTGAGCTTTTCCATCGTCTCTTTCCACAGATGTAGTCAATTTGATTTCTGTGTGTTCCATCTGACAAGGTCCATGTGTGTAGTCGCCATTTATGTTGATGAATGAAGGTATTTGCAATGAAGAAGTCATTGGTCTTGCAAAATTCTATCATTCGATCTCCGGCATTGTTTCTATTACCAAGGCTAGATTTTCCAACTCCTGATCCTTCTTCTTTGTTTCCAACTTTCACATTACAATCGCTAGTAATTATCAATGCATCTTTATTGCATGTTTGATCAATTTCAGACTGCAGCAGCTGATAAAAATCTTCTATTTCTTCATCTTTGGCCCTAGTGATTGGTGCGTAAATTTGAATAATAGTCGTATTAACTGGTCTTCCTTGTAGGCGTATGAATATTATCCTATCACTTTTTTTTTTACAGCGTTGTACTTCAGGATACATCTTGAAACATTCTTTTTGACAATGAATGAAACACCATTCCTCTTTGAGTTGTCATTCCCAGCATAGTAGACTATATGATTGTCCAATTCAAAATGCCTAATACCAGTCGATTTCAGCTCACCTATGCCTAGGTTATCGATGTTTATGCATTCCATTTCATTTCTGATGATTTCCAACTTTCCTAGATTCATGCTTCATACATTCCAGGTTCTAATTATTAATGGATGTCTGCAGCTGTTTCTTCTCATTTTGAGTCGTGCCACATCAGCAAATGAAGGTCCCGAAAGCTGTACTCCACCCACATCATTAAGGTTGACTCTACTTTGAGGAGGCAGCTCTTCCCCAGTCATCTTTTGAGTGCCTTCCAGCCTAGGGGGCTCATCTTCCAGCACTACAGCAGACAGTGTTCCGCTGCTATTCGTAAGGTTTTCACTGGCTAATGCTTTTCAGAAGTAGACTGCCGGGTCCTTCTTCCTAGTCTGTCTTAGTCTGGAAGCTCAGCTGAAACCTGTCCTCCATAGGTGACCCTGCTGTTATCTGAATACCGGTGGCATAGCTTCCAGCATGACAGCAACACACAAGCCCCCACAGTATGACAAACTGACAGACATCGTGAATATACCATAATTTATCCATTTATCCGTTGATGGGCACCTTGGTTGCTTCCATCTTTTTGCTATTGTAAACAGTGCTGCAATGAACATGGGTGTGCACATATATGTTCGTGTAAAGTCTCTTATTTCTCTAGGATACTTTTCAAGGAGTGGGATTGCAGGATCGTGTGGTGGTTCTATTTCTAGCTTTTATTTTATTTTTTTTATTAACTTTTATTGAGCTTCAAGTAACGTTTACAAATCAAGTCAAACTGTCACATATAAGTTTATATACATCTTACTCCTTACTCCCACTTGCTCTCCCCCTAATGAGTCAGCCCTTCCAGTCTCTCCTTTCGTGACAATTTTGCCAACTTCCATCTCTCTCTATCCTCCCATCCCCCCTCCAGACAGGATTTGCCAACACAGTCTCAAGTGTCCACCTGATATAATTAGCTCACTCTTCTTCAGCATCTCTCTCTTACCCACTGTCCAGTACCTTTCATGTCTGATGAGTTGTCTTCGGGAATGGCTCCCGTCCTGTGCCAAGAGAAGGTTTGGGGACCATGCCCACCGGGATTCCTCTAGTCACAGTCAGACCATTAAGTATGGTCTTTTTATGAGAATTTGCGGTCTGCATCCAACTGATTTCCTGCTCCCTCAGGGGTTCTCTATTGTGCTCCCTGTAAGGGCAGTCATCGATTGTGGCCGGGCACCAACTAGTTCTTCTGGTCTCAGGATAATGTAGGTCTCTGGTTCATGTGGCCCTTTCTGTCTCTTGGGCTCTTAGTTGTCGTGTGGCCTTGGTGTTCTTCATTTTCCTTTGCTCCAGGTGGGTTGAGACCAATTGATGCATCTTAGATGGCCGCTTGTTAGCATTTAAGACCCCAGATGCCACATTTCAAAGTGGGGTGCAGAATGTTTTCATAACAGAATTATTTTGCCAATTGACTTAGAAGTCCCCTTAGAGCATGGTTCCCAAACCCCCGCCCTTGCTCCGCTGACCTTTGAAGTATTCATTTTATCCCAGAAACTTCTTTGCTTTTGGTCCAGTCCAATTGGGCTGACCTTCCATGTATTGAGTGTTGTCCTTCCCTCCACCTATAGCTGTTCTTATCTACGAATTAATCAGTAAAAAACCCTCTCCCTCCCTCCCTCCCCCCCCTCGTAACCACAAAAGTATGTGTTCTTCTCAGTTTATACTATTTCTCAAGATCTTATAATAGTGGTCTTATACAATATTTGTCCTTTTGCCTCTGACTAATTTCGCTCAGCATAATGCCTTCCAGGTTCCTCCATGTTATGAAATGTTTGACAGATTCGTCACTGTTCTTTATCAATGCGTAGTATTCCATTGTGTGAATATACCACAATTTATTTACCCATTCATCCGTTGATGGACACCTTGGTTGCTTCCAGCTTTTTGCTATTGTAAACAGAGCTGCAATAAACATGGGTGTGCATATATCTGTTTGTGTGAAGGTTCTTGTTTCTCTAGGGTATATTCCGAGGAGTGGGATTTCTGGGTCGTATGGTAATTCTATTTCTAACTGTTTAAGATAATGCCAGATAGATTTCCAAAGTGGTTGTACCATTTTTCATTCCCACCAGCAGTGTATAAGAGTTCCAATCTCTCTGCAGCCTCTCCAACATTTATTATTTTGTGTTTTTTGGATTAATGCCAGCCTTGTTGGAGTGAGATGGAATCTCATCCTAGTTTTAATTTGCATTTCTCTAATGGCTAATGACCGAGAACATTTTCTCATGTGTCTGTTAGCTGCCTGAATATCTTCTTTAGTGAAGTGTGTGTTCATTTCCTTTGCCCACTTCTTGATTGGTTTGTTTGTCTTTTTGTGGTTGAGTTTTGACAGAATCATATAGATTTTAGAGATCAGGCGCTGGTCTGAGATGTCATAGCTGAAAATTCTTTCCCAGTCTGTAGGTGGTCTTTTTACTCTTTTGGTGAAGTCTTTAGATGAGCATAGGTGTTTGATTTTTAGGAGCTCCCAGTTATCTGGTTTCTCTTCATCATTTCTAGTAATGTTTTGTATTCTGTTTATGCCTTGTATTAGGGCTCCTAGGGTTGTCCCTGTTTTTTCTTCCATGATCTTTATCATTTTAGTCTTTATGTTCAGGTCTTTGATCCACTTGGAGTAAGTTTTTGTGCTTGGTGTGAGGTATGGGTCCTGTTTCATTCTTTTGCAAATGGATATCCAATTATGCCAGCACCGTTTGTTAAAAAGACTATCTTTTCCCCAATTAACTGACACTGGGCCTTTGTCAAATATCAGGTGCTCATATGTGGTTGGATTTATATCTGGGTTCTCAATTCTGTTCCACTGGTCTATGTGCCTGTTGTGCCAGTACCAGGCTGTTTTGACTACTGTGGCTGTATAATAGGTTCTGAAATCAGGTGTCGTGAGGCCTCCTACTGTCTTCTTTTTCAGTAATGCTTTGCTCATCCGAGGCTTCTTTCCCTTCCATATGAAGGTGGTGATTTGTTTCTCTATCACCTTAAAAAATGACATTGGAATTTGGATCGGAAGTGCATTGTACGTATAGACGGCTTTTGGTAGAAACGACATTTTTACTATGTTGAGTCTTCCTATCCATGAGCAAGGTATGTTTTTCCACTTAAGTAGGTCCCTTTTTAATTCCTTGTAGTAGAGCTTTGTAGTTTTCTTTGTATAGGTCTTTTACATCCTTGGTAAGATTTATTCCTAAGTATTTTATCTTCTTGGGGGCTACTGTGAATGGTATTGATTTGGTGATTTGCTCTTCGATGTTCTTTCTGTTGATGTAGAGGAATCCAAGTGATTGTTGTATGTTTATCTTATAACCTGAGACTCTGCCAAACTCTTCTATTAGTTTCAGTAGTTTTCTGGAGGATTCCTTAGGGTTTTCTGTGTATAAGATCATGTCATCTGCAAATAGTGATAGCTTTAGTTCCTCCTTGCCAATCTGGATACCCTTTATTTCTTTGTCTAGCCTAATTGCCCTGGCTAGGACTTCTAGCACGATGTTGAATAAGAGCGGTGTTAAAGGGCATCCTTGTCTGGTTCCCGTTCTCAAGGGAGATGCTTTCAGGTTCTCTCCATTTAGAATGATGTTGGCTGTTGGCTTTGTATATTGTATAGATGCCCTTTATTATGTTGAGGAATTTTCCTTCAATTTCTATTTTGGTGAGAGTTTTTATCATAAATGGGTGTTGGACTTTGTCAAATGCCTTTTCTGCATCAATTGATAAGATCATGTGGTTTTTGTCTTTTGTTTTATTTATGTGGTAGATTACATTAATGGTTTTTGTGATATTAAACCAGCCTTGCATACCTGGTATAAATCCCCCTTGATCATGGTGAATTATTTTTTTTATATGTTGTTGAATTCTATTGGCTAGAATTTTGTTGAGGATTTTTGCATCTATGTTCATGAGGAATATAGGTGTAAAATTTTCTTTTTTTGTGGTTTCTTTACCTGGTTTTGGTATCAGGGAGATGGTGGCTTCATAGAATGAGTTGGATAGTATTCCGTCATTTTCTATGCTTTGAAATACCTTTAGTAGTAGTGGTGGTAACTCTTCTCTGAAAGTTTGGTAGAACTCTGCAGTGAAGCCGTCTGGGCCAGGGCTTTTTTTTGTTGGGAGTCTTTTGATTACCGTTTCAATCTCTTTTTTTGTTATGGGTCTGTTTAGTTGTTCTACTTCTGAATGTGTTAGTTTAGGTAGGTAGTGTTTTTCCAGGAATTCATCCATTTCTTCTAGGTTTGCAAATTTGTTAGAGTACAATTTTTCATAATAATCTGATATGATTCTTTTAATTTCAGTTGGCTCTGTTGTGATGTGGCCCTTCTTGTTTCTTATTCGGGTTATTTGTTTCCTTTCCTGTATTTCTTTAGTCGGTCTAGCCAATGGTTTATCAATTTTGTTAATTTTTTCAAAGAACCAGCTTTTGGCTTTGTTAATTCTTTCAATTGTTTTTCTGTTCTCTAATTCATTTAGTTCAGCTCTAATTTTTATTATTTGTTTTCTTCTGGTGCCTGATGGATTCTTTTGTTGCTCACTTTCTATTTGTTCAAGTTGTAGGGACAGTTCTCTGATTTTGGCTCTTTCTTCTCTTTGCATGTGTGCATTTATCGATATAAATTGGCCTCTGAGCACTGCTTTTGCTGTGTCCCAGAGGTTTTGATAGGAAGTATTTTCATTCTCGTTGCATTCTATGAATTTCCTTATTCCCTCCATGATGTCTTCTATAACCCAGTCTTGTTTCAGGAGGGTATTGTTCATTTTCCAAGTATTTGATTTCTTTTCCCTAGTTTTTCTGTTATTGATTTCTAGTTTTATTGCCTTGTGGTCTGAGAAGATGCTTTGTAATATTTCGATGTTTTGGATTCTGCAAAGGTTTGTTTTTTGACCTAATATGTGGTCTATTCTAGAGAATGTTCCATGTGCACTAGAAAAAAAAGTATACTTTGCAGCAGCTGGGTGGAGAGTTCTGTATAAGTCAATGAGGTCAAGTTGGTTGATTGTTGTAATTAGGTCTTCCGTGTCTCTATTGAGCTTCTTACTGGATGTCCTGTCCTTCTCCGAAAGTGGTGTGTTGAAGTCTCCTACTATAATTGTGGAGGTGTCTATCTCACATTTCAGTTCTGTTAAAATTTGATTTATGTATCTTGCAGCCCTGTCATTGGGTGCATAAATATTTAATATGGTTATGTCTTCCTGATCAATTGTCCCTTTTATCATTATGTAGTGTCCTTCTTTATCCTTTGTGGAGGATTTAAGTCTAAAGTCTATTTTGTCAGAAATTAATATTGCTACTCCTCTTCTTTTTTGCTTGTTCTTTGCTTGATATATTTTTTTCCATCCTTTGAGTTTTAGTTTGTTTGTGTCTCTAAGTCTAAGGTGTGTCTCTTGTAGGCAGCATATAGACGGATCGTGTTTCTTTATCCAGTCCGAGACTCTCTGTCTCTTTATTGGTGCATTTAGTCCATTTACATTCAGCGTAATTATAGATAAATAAGTGTTTAGTGTTGTCATTTTGATGCCTTTTTATGTGTGTTGTTGACAATTTCATTTTTCCACATACTTTTTTGTGCTGAAATGTTTTTCTTGGTAAATTGTGAGATCCTCATTTTCGTAGTGTTGGACTTTATGTTTGTTGAGTTGTTACGTTTTTCTTGGCTTTTATCTTGAGTTATGGAGTTGTTATACCTCTTTGTGGTTACCTTAATATTTACCCCTATTTTTCTAAGTAAAAACCTAACTTGTAATGTTCTATATTGCCTTGTATCACTCTCCATATGGCAGTTCTATGCCACCTGTATTTAGTCCCTCTTTTTGATTATTGTGATCTTTTACATTTTGACTTCAGTGATTCCCTGTTATGAGCATTTTTTTTAATTAATCTTAATTTGTTTTTGTGATTTCCCTATTTGAGTTGATATCAGGATGTTCTGTTTTGTGACCTCATGTTGTGCTGGTATCTGATATTATTGGTTTTCTGACCAAACAATATCCTTTAGTATTTCTTGTAGCTTTGGTTTGGTTTTTTCAAATTCTCTAAACTTGTGTTTATCTGTAAATATCTTAATTTCGCCTTCATATTTCAGAGAGAGTTTTGCTGGATATATGATTCTTAGCTGGCAGTTTTTTTCCTTCAGTGCTGTGTATGTGTCTTCCCATTCCCTTCTTGCGTGCATGGTTTCTGCTGAGTAGTCTGAACTTATTCTTATTTATTCTCCCTTGAAGGTGACCTTTCTTTTCCCCCTGGCTGTTTTTAAAATTTTCTCTTTATCTTTGGTTTTGACAAGTTTGATGATAATATGTCTTGGTGTTTTTCTTTTTGGATCAATCTTAAATGGGGCTTGATGAGCATCTTGGATAGATATCCTTTCATCTTTCATGATGTCAGGGAAGTTTTCTGTCAGCAGATCTTCAACTATTCTCTCTGTGTTTTCTGTCCTCCCTCCCTGTTCTGGGACTCCAATCACACTCAAGTTTTCCTTCTTGATAGAGTCCCACATGATTCTTAGGGTTTCTTCATTTTTTTAAATTCTTTTATCTGATTTTTTTTTTCAGCTATGTTGGTGTTAATTCCCTGGGCCTCCAGATTTCCCAGTCTGCATTCTAATTGCTTGAGTCTGCTCCTCTGACTTCCTATTGCGTTGTCTAATTCTGTAATTTTATTGTTAATCTTTTGGATTTCTACATGCTGTCTCTCTATGGATTCTTGCAACTTATTAATTTTTCCACTATGTTCTTGAATAATCTTTTTGAGTCCTTCAACTGTTTTATCAGTGTGTTCCTTGGCTTTTTCTGCAGTTTGCCTTATTTCGTTTGTGATGTCTTGAAGCATTCTGTAAATTAGTTTTTTATATTCTGTATCTGATAATTCCAGGGTTGTATCTTCATTTGGGAAAGATTTTGATTCTTTTGTTTGGGGGGTTGGAGAAGCTGTCATGGTCTGCTTCTTTATGTGGTTTGATATCGACTGCTGTCTCCGAGCCATCACTGGGAAACTTGTTTTTCCAGAAATTCCGCTAAAAAAAAATGCAGTCAGATCCCTATCAGAACTGCCTTTGGATTATAACTGCCACCTTGTTCCCTGTAAGGATGAAAGTCTGAGATTTGGATCATATATGCTTGGCTGTAGCTGGTTCTGTGTTTTTAGTCCAATTAGGGATGGATTTTTGGACCCTGGGTTTTTTGTGGTTCCTTTTCTCAGGCCGGAAGAGTGGGTTAGAAAAAGACCAAAAGAAAAAAAAAAGGGAGGGGGGGAAGCAAAGCCGCCGCGGAGCCAGAGTTGTTCTCCCTCTGGCTCAGGAAATTCCAATGTTAATGAAGCCGACTGGGGAGGGTGGGGGAGGGATCAGAGAGATAGGAGAGTAGCACCTCGGAATATAGCCAGAGTTGCTTGTCTTGCTTGGAATGACTATTATATCTGAGATTCCCGAGGGGCGTGTCGCCTATGTGTGTTGGCTGTGTGGAGATTGCCCCCGGGGGTCTGGCCCGCTGAAGCCACGGTCAGATCCTCCGCTGCCAGTCCAAATCCTAGCGTCAAGGTTCCCCTGCTGGGACGCTTTACTCCCGGCTCCAAAATCAGTCGCTGCCTCCCGGGGATTTCTCGTCCTGCCAGCCGTGTCACCGCACCAGCTCCGCTGACCGGCTGGGTCCCCTCCCAGGGTTAGTTCAGGGGAGTAGGGTTGCGCCCCGTGCTTGCGCCATGACAGCGCCCAGTCAAATACCCGGCGCCAGGGTTCCCCGGCTGGGATGCAGCACTCCCAGCTCCAAAACCAGTCACTGCCTCCCGGGAGTTCTCCAACCAGCTGCGTCACCACGCCACCTGCGCAGACCGGCTGGGCCCCCTCCCGGTTCAGTTCAGGGGGGTAGGGCTGCGCCCCTTGTTTGTGCCGTCAGCTCCCCTGGGCCCTGACCTAAACCGGGCGCCAAGGTTACCTGACTGGGACGCTGGCTCCAGGCTCTGAAAACAGTTGCTGCTTCCCCGTATTTGTTTGTTTTCCTTCTCTAAATCTGTGTTTGTTGTTCAGGGTTCGTAGATTGTTATGTATGTGATCGATTCACTTGTTTTTCCGAGTGTTTGTTGCAAGAGGGATCCGGGGTAGCGTCTACCTAGTCCGCCATCTTGGCCCCACCTATTTCTAGCTTTTAAAGGAAGCGCCAAATCGATTTCCAAAGTGATTGTACCATTTTACAGTCCCACCAGCAGTGTACAAGTGTTCCAGTCTCTCCACAATCTCTCCAACATTTATCATTTTGTGTTTTTTAGGTTAATGCCAGCCTTGTTGGGATGAGATGGAATTTCATTGTAGTTTTGATTTGCATTTCTCTAATGGCTAATGATCATGAGCATTAAGAGGACAGATTCTTATTGAGCTTATGCAATTAATCATATTGCCACAGAAATAAGAATACTCACTAAGAGTTTTCCAATTGGGGGGGGATCGAGGAGACAAATGTTTCATTTTTGTGTGCATAAACATGGCCTTTTGAATTGTTATAAGTTATAGATAGTGTAGGAGAAAAGAGAAAGGGATTTCTTATATTCAGAAAATAGAACATCAAAACATTAGCAATAGTCCGTGCAGGGACCCATAGTAATCTTTTAGTCCCCTCCGTCCTATGTAATTAATTTCTGTTTCACTCAATCCTAGATCAGTAGTTTTGTCTCATGAAAGCCATCATCTTCTACACAAGAGTTCTGGAAATGTTGATTCAGTCCAGTTGTATTCACATTCCAAATATCTATCATAGTTCTTTTCCACAAATCTCTAATATAGTCCATTTTTGTAGAAATACTTTGGTCAAGTGTTTCAGGAAGTCAGCAAAGTAAAAGCTATTCACAGACAGCAAAAAAAAATGGCCATGGTTAATCTATTATTATTAATAAAAACCTGATTTATTACAAAAGTAAAAAACCAATTAAAAAGCATTAAACCAAGTATCTCTAAACATAATGATTAACCCTATTATCAAAGGACTTCAAATATAACGTAAAATAATTCTGAGATATAACTGCATATATTAGGATCTATCAAGAATATACCAAGATTATCAAGTCTCTAAACATCTGAATATTAATAAAACTCTGTAGGTAAACAATGCAAATTCCCATTTAAAACCATTAGCTTTGATTTAAGAAATAAAGCTGTGATCAAGTGAGCAATTTAAAAATCTTGTTGTCTAATATCAGGCAAAACATACTAACACTCATACAAATTTTTAACCCAAGGAATATTAGACAACACGTATCATGCCATCATAGCATATTAAATAAACTTTATTATTTCTAGAACTTTTCTTCTACAAAGTGGGAGCAAATCTTTGGTGACTTTCCATGAAGTTTAAAAGTTGTCAGCAGTCTATTATAGGTCACCAAGAAACAATACTTAGATAACTATTTAACCAAAGTGGTAATAAAGAGATTTTAAAAGTAAAAACCTCAGCTTTTTCAAAAGCCATAAGGCTTTTTTTTTAGTCAAAGATGTAAAATTCAACATAAACTCCATTTATTCTAATGAGACACATAACATATAGTCAGAGTACACAGAAGATAAAATTAACCCTTCAATCCTGTAATTAAAGAAAATCTTGTCATTCTAACAGAGAGAAATCCAATTTATACACACACACACATATATATATCCTCTCTCTGGCATAAAAAAAGCAAAAAATAAATAAATAAGTTAAACCCAATTTAGTATCAGTAAGTCAGTTAAAGATCTTGGAAATTATCCTGAAGCCTATATACCACAAAACATAATTACTGTTGAAACAAAGTTCATGTAAATATTTTAAATTTTTATACAAACTGTTACCTTTTCCTTATCAATCATTGCCCATTTTTTAAATCTGACCTTAGCTCTTTAAAGATTATACCAACTGGTTTTGGAAACAAGTCTTTTTTATATCAGATCATCTTACTCACTCATATGCATATGACCTTAGGGTGGAACAGAGAACCTGCCCCTTGTTAATCCATATCTCTGCCAGACATCTCTCTAGGCAATTTTGGGTGTGCTTTCATTGAGATTTTTATCTTGCGGCTTTTCAAAATTCCTTTACAATAGAAAAGACTTGTTTATGTTGGGGATCCATCCAGTTTCTGATAACTGTATTAAGACAGCCTTTGCCGTGTTTTAACCTCATCAATCAATGTCTGCCTTATTTATCCTATTCTTTTAATATCTTTAAAGATTTCCATCCTGTTGGTGTTACCGGAATCAAATAAGTTTCTTCCCTCTCAGTGGTCAAGAATGAGCAGGTAAGGCACATAGAGTTTTCCACACTGACAAAGCTTTATGGAAGAGGCTTGCAAGCAGACAAGGAGGGCCTAAAGCAACTCTTACCCCCGTCTCAGAACAAAAGACTAGCCTGGGTTTTTTAAAGTTCTTGGGCAGGAAAAGATTCATGTTTATTCACAGGCATAGGTGGGGACATGTTAACTACGGTGCGCTCAGCAACTTTCCAAGATGGCCCCTGTCCTTGAGGCCTCTGGGATCCGTAGCAGGACTTATTGGGTTGTTAACTATCAGTTGGCATCTGATCTGATATAAGCTTATGCAGGGAGAAATAGTTCTTGTTACTTATATTAACATTATTTCTTCTATTTACATAGATTAGTCCAGTATTATCTCTAGGAGGTGGTCAATTATTTTGGTATTTTTTAAAATGAGTGGTTGTTGAGCTTTAACGCCTTCTTAATTGATGGCTGCTTTTAGGCCAACTATGAAGTTATTATTACTTACTCTCTAGTTAAGGCTGTAGCCTGTGTTGAAAGAGCTGTACCTCTTTTGAAGAGCTCTAAGATTTACATTAGGATTACTTTTGTTTTTTGAGTAAATTTTAGGTAGAACTAAAATTCTATCCTGGACAACCAGCTATCACCAGGCTCAGTTGGCTTTTCATCGCTACCTACAGGTCTTCTCACTATTCTGCCACATAGATGAGTTAATCCTAAAGACTGCCCATAGGTAGCTCATCTGGTTTCTGGGTTTCTGGCTATAGTTCACAACGTCAGATTATTCTAGTGAATTCATTATGCAAAAGGTGCAAGGGTTAATCTTTGCTATCTTGTACTGTAAATTTGTCTTTTGTCATTCCCTTGTGGTACTGTCTCTATAGCACTGAAGTAAAATTTCTGTCTCCTATACTTTTATTGGTAATAAAATGTTTTAATTTAGGGTATTATGGAAGTTGATTGTAGGATTGGTTGAGCTAGGTTTGGTTCAATGTGGTCAGTATAAGATGAAATCTTCCGGGTGTAGGCCATACCCTGCATTAAGCTACACTTTGAGTAATCCAAGCACACTTTCCAGTATGCTTACCTTGTTATGGCTTGTCTCCTCTCCTATTTGTTTAAGTTTAAATATGGTTATGCGGTTAAAAATATTTGAGGAGGGTGACAGGCAGTATGTGCGGCTTCATGGCCTGATTCAATTAAGCTCTCTATTCTTTATTTACTGCTAAATCCTCCTTCAGTCACTTTTCTCATAATGACATTCGTTAGTATATTCTGGACTAGAAAATGTAGCCCATCTTGAACCACTGCATAGGCTACACCTTGACCTAACTTTTTGTGGTTATTATTAAGCTTACTTTAATGCCTTTTAAGGGTTTGCTGAAGATGGCGGTATACAGACTGAATTAGCAAGTGGTGGTAAGGTTAATCGGGGTTTATCGATTACAGGACAGGCTCCTCTAGATGTATATAAAGCACTGCCAAGTCCTTTGAGTTTTAAGCTTTGGCTAGCAGTTCTCCGGAGAATAACTTTGTTAGTGGTTATTAAGGTTTAGGGCTAAGCATAGTAGGGTATCTAATCCCAGTTTGTGTCTTAGCTATCGTGTATTCAGAGTTATTAAAGTCACTTCTGTAGGTTATTTTTGTCTTATCTTTGGCTTTTTACAGCTTAGGTAAGATTTAACTTTATTTTGTTTTGTTCCTAAACACGCTTTACGCCGTTGTTTATTGTTTGGGTTAATCGTATGACAGCAGTGCCTGGCACAAAAATGACTAACCCTTTGTTAATATGACTTAGTCTAACTTTCATTAATAGCTAAATTTTTGTTACAGCTGTATCCCATGCGGGTGTGGTTGAGCAAGGCATTATGAGCTGCACTAGTGTGCGCTTGATACCAGCTCCTTCTGATTGATAATGATCCAAAGGGTATTCTCACTGGTGGGCAGATGTTTGCATGTATAAATTTACTAACAACTAATAAAAAGGCCAGGACCAAACCTTTGTGTTTATGGAGTCGGGGTAGACTCATCTAGGTGTTTTCAGCACCTTGCTTTAGTTTTTTAAGCTATATTAACGGGGGCGGGGGTGGTCTAAGACCTCTTAGTAGTAGAAGCAGGGCGGGGGGGTGGGGTAAGAGCTATTTTCAAGCAAATTTAAAGGTTTGTGAATTTAGATCTACAGGCCTAGCTCTTAAAAAGAAAATTAATTAAAGTGGCACGTTAGTACTGGAGGTAAAAATAGTTATCTCTATTAGTGAATGATTTATTTGTCTATTTAGCCATGCTCTTAATTTAATCTATAGTATAATCTTGCTTTGGGGGTTTGACGAGATAAAAAATATGCTTATAGAAGCTGAGTTAAGAGTAATTAAGGGGGTGGGGGATTTGCGTTAGATAATTGCATGTAATTATGCATACGTGTAGGTGTATGTGTATGCGTACCCGTATGCTTATGCGCTGGGAATTGAGCCTTAAAAAATTTAATGTCCTCGAGCATTGACTGAATAGCGCCTCTTATTTACATGCCAGAGAGTAATATTCAATTTAAGCTCAGCTACAAGTTGCTTAACTGTGTAAGGGCCTCAGACAGCCATAGTTGAGTCACATCACCCCCCAAATTTAGAAGAAACCAAATGCATGACACCACAGTTATGTTATGATCATGGGCTGATTAATCATTAGTCCATCGACATGTCTTAGTTAAGAGGAAAGAGTGGGCGATTTTAGGTGAGATGGCCCTGAAGAAGGAACCAGATGCCAGATATAGATTCAGTATAGAAACCCGCACAATTGATGGGCCCAGAGCGAGAAGAGGGGTATAGCTTGGGCGGGTTGCTGGTTTCTTGGAGGTAGGTAGTCAAGACACAGACTTGGAAGGTGATAAGCATGTTGGCTGGAAATTTCTCAGGGATGTACTATGTACGACCAAGGATTTAAATGTACTATGCAGTTCTGGAAAGTACATGGGAATGTTAGTAGTCATGGTTGGGTTACATTAATGGGTAATTATCATGTTTAGTCCTTTAACATGAATAACATGTACTTGCTTATACGCATGGGGCAGATAATATAATGTATGACTATACATAGTATGGGGTATGCAAGATTAAACATAAATAGTACTATATATGGGGATATACACATAATGCACAATGTACATAGTGAGTATTTATATAAGCAGGGAATAATTTAAGAAGAATTTCAGCTTTGTGTTTTGATGGTGAAGAGGCTTCTTCCCTGAGTGCCCTTAGAAGACGAGTCTTCATTTATGGTTTATGAGACCATTGTAATTTATTATACTATAAGGACCTTCATTTGAGGAGGTTGTTTTAAATTAGTCCAGCGATTGGTATAAGAATTAGGATGATGGAAAAGTATAGAACTGAAGCCAGTTGGCCAATAATAGTATAGGGATGTTCTACTGGTTGTCTGCCAATTCATGTGAGTGTAATTGGATCTGCTACTAGGATTCAACAGAGGGTTTGGCTAAGTGGTCGAAATATTATGCTTTGTTGCTTGGATGTGTGGAGTAGTGGTATGAGTGCTAAGGTAAGGATGGAGAGTACTAGAGCAAGACTCCTCCTAGTTTATTTGGGATGGATAGTAGGATAGCGTAAGCAAATAGAAAGTATCACTCCGGTTTGATATGAGGTGGGGTGCTTATTGAGTTGGCTGGTGTATAATTATCAGGTCTCCTAGTATGTCTGGAGAGAATAAAGTTAGCAGAAGTAGTAATAGGCTGAGAAGGAAGAGTCCTAAAAGGTCTTTAATACTGTAGTAGGGGTGAGATGGAATTTTGTCTGAATTTGAGATTAAGCCTATTGGGTTATTGGAGCCTGTTTCATGAATAAAAAGTAGATGTACCGCTGCTAGTGAGTTTACGATAAATGGGAGGATAAAGGGGAAGGTGAAGAATCGGGTTAGAGTTGCCTTGTCTACTGAGAAGTCCCCTCAGATTAATTCGACTAGGTTGGTGCAAATATATGGAATTGCTGAGAGGAGATTTGTAATTACGGTTGCACCTCAGAATGATATTTGTCCTCATGGAAATAAGTAACCTGTGAAGGCGGTAGCTTTAACTGTGAATAGTAGTGTTTTTAGTAGGATAATGCCAATGTTTCAAGTTTCTGGGTAGAAAAAAGAGCCATAGTAAATGCCTCATCCAATATGTGCATATAGGCAAATGAAGAATATGGATGCTCTGGTAGCGCGTAAATATCGAATGATTCAGCCATAGTTTACATCCCGGCAGATATGGGTAACAGATGAGAATGTGGTTGCTGTATCTGATGTGTAGTGTATAGCGAGGAATAGTCCTGTTAAGATCTGGATGATTAGGCATGCTCCAAGAAGTGAGCCAAAGTTCTGAGGTCAATGAAGGAATGGTTGATAATTTTGTTTAGTGGGTGAGATTTTCGAATGTTGGCCACTAAGTGTTCTTATAGTTGAAGTACAACAGTGATTTTTCAGGTGATTTTTCGTGGTTATAATCCATATAAGAATAATGATGTATGTTGTTTTTATCATGAGTGTACTTCTTACGGTGGGATTTATTGGGTTTTCTTCTAAGCCTTCTCCTATTTATGTGCGGTTGGGTTTAACTGTAAGTGGTGGACTAGGGTGTGGAATTATTGTGAGTTTTGGAGGGTCTTTCTTGGCATTGATAATGTTTTTAGTATATTTGGCTGGAATAATGGTAGTTTTTGGTAATACTACTGCTATGGCTACTGAGGAGTATCCTGAGGCTTGAGGATCAAGTGTTGTAGTTTTGGGTGCATTGCTTGTGGGATTGTTAGTGGAGGGACTTATGGTGTTGTGATGATTGGGTGGTGGGAGATTTGAGTTGGTGGGTTGTGATTCAAGTAATTTGGAGAATTGAATAAATTTTTAATAGCGAAGAAATTGGGCTTATTCATGAAGATTATTCTGGTGGGTCTTTGTTGTATAATTATGGGTGCTGATTAGTAATGATAGCTGGATGGGCATTTTTTGTTAGTGTATTTATTGTGATTGAGATTACTCTAGGATGTTATAGGATCATAAGTAGGCCTGAAGTTATGGACACTAGAAATGAGAGAAAATACAGTTTGAATATACCTTTTTGGTTTAATACTAGGGTGGCAGCTGTTTTTTGTATGAATGCTGCAGCCCCTTATTGCCCATGGTGGATGTCACACCGTGGTCACAGGTGGATGTTCTGCACATGTCCCTGGGGCTGGTTTTCTGCAGCTGCTTCTGAAAGACAACTTTAAAGAAGTTTGCAAGCTATTTTCCAATACCTTGCCCCATTGTTCTGGGTAATAGCTTTGTTTCTGTGCCCTGGCCCATTTCTTGTTACTTTGTAGATTTGGGGGGCCCTCTGTTTCCTGTCTTATTGGGAAGGGTCCTTCGGTTTTTTTCCTTTTTTTTTTGAGCCCTGGTGGCACAGTGGTTGAGAGCTACATATGCTAACCAATAGGTTGGAAATTCAAATCCACCAGCCACTCCTTGGAAACCCTATGGGACAGTTTTACTTTGTCCTATAGTGTTGCTATGAGTCAGAATCCACTCGACAGCAATGTGTTTGGGTTTTCAGGGGGGGAGTTTTTTTTTTATAATCTTGTAGATAAACCCATCAAATCTTAGCTAGCCTTCCTACCTCACCTTTTTAACTTTTTATATCTAGGTTTATGGTTTATGTTTCCCTTTTTCTCATTCTGGAACAACCAAGGTTTTTTTTTTTTTTAACATTAGGACAAAATTACCTTTTTCTCTTCACAAACGCATCCTGTATACTCAATTTAGCCTAAGTTACTTAAAAAGATTTTGGAAACTGCCTTCAAGTTTACATTGTGCAAGGATTCCAAAACTGAGGTACCTAGCATGCCTAGGATGGCTGGCTCATGTGCAGGCCAGACTCCATTTTGTGACTCCTGCTTCTGCATTCCTGGGAATATAACCTTGACTTGTTCATATGCATATGGCCTTCGGCCTCTGACTGGGTGGAACCAACAGGCTGACTTCTTCCCATTCATATGCATATGATATCAGGCCTCTGGCTGCACAGAACCAGCAGGTCGTGGCCCCCTATCAGTTATCTTGTGACCCCCTTGCAAGCATGCACATCTGCAATTATGTGAGTGTACCCAATCCCCTTAACCCACGGATACTCTGTTAACCAATCCCAACAAAATCCCCACTTCGAGTTATCCAGCCTTTCACTTTACTGATTGCTTGCCTATCAATCACAATATTGTAAGCTAAGTTCCTTATTCAACCCTATAACTATGCCAGTGTGACTGCAGATTTTCAGAGTGCTGGTATTTACTTTGTGAGATCCAACCTGTCCCTGACTCAAGCTGCCTTTGCTGTCAATAAATCTCTACTCTTATTTTAAACAGAGCATGTGTTGTCAGTCGATGGCATTTCTTGGTATAGTCAGCAAGATTTGAAGACATCTTGTCTTTGGCAATTCCAGAGAAGTTGAGGACTGCAGCCCAGTGCCAACTTGAGTCCTTTGTACTCATCTATCTCCACAGACTCTCAGGGACCACTTGAGGTAAGCCCTCTGGAATCAAGCCACCTCTGTATTGTGAAGATGGCTCTCCCACTGCTATTCATAAGGTTTTCACTGGTTAAATCTTTTCAGAAGTAGACTGCTGGGTCCTTCTTCCTAGTCAGTCTTAGTCTGGAAGCTCAGCTGAAACCTGTCCTCCATGGGTGACCCTGCTGGTATCTGAATACCGGTGGCATAGCTTCCAGCATCACAGCAACACACAAGCCCCCACAGTACAACAAACTGACAGACACATGGCGGGAGGCAAGATTAGATTATGTTAAAGAGGATTAGGGTGGGATTGCAACACCTTACTAAGGTCACATCCCTGCTCCAATGTAAAGGGAGTTTCCCTGGGGTGTGGCCTGCACCACATTTTATCTTACAAGAGATAAAAGGAAAAGGAAGCGAGCAGAGAGTGGGAGACCTCATACTACCAAGAAAGTCAGGAGCAGAGCGTGTCCTTTGGACCCAGGGTCCCTGTGCTGAGAAACTCCTTGACCAGGGGAAGTTTGAAGACAAGTACCTTCCTCCAGAGCCAACAGAGAGAGAGAAAGCCTTCCCCTGGAGTCGATGCCCCGAATTTGGACTTCTAGCCTAACTAGACTGTGAGAGAATAAACTTCTGTTTGTTAAAGCCATCCACTTGAGATATTTCTGTTATAGCAGCACTAGATGACTAAAACATGCAGCTACTAAAAATTCTTCCCTAAATAGTCTTTCCTCAACAAATTCCTCCCAGAGTTTTAGGAATAAGGGAAAAACTGAAGAAGGAAGCCAGGGGACAAAAGGCAAAGCTCTCCTGGAAAGATAATCAGAAAAGGACTACTCACACTATAAGTTCACCTTCTCTTGGGCCCTATGGTCCCTCTTCCTACAGAAATTTGTAGCACTTTTTTTTGTAAGAAATTCCTTCCTACAGGAATTTGTAGCACTTTGGCCTAATGCCAGAGACATTGCCCCTATGCTGGGTATTGTTCTCACTAGGCATTGTTTCCTCCATGACACTGGTTTGTGTTTGTGCCTGAAGCATGCAACCACTGGAGTCTACACCCCTGTTTTAAGACGGCTGCTAAAAACTGCTCTATGAAATATGTTTCGTCCTAGCTGGGTGAAGTTTCTACACCCATCATTTCTCTGCTAGCTCATCAAGGCTGCTACCCGTTAAGTAAATTGTTGGATCCCAACTAGATCTCTCCTAGCTCTTGTGCTCTGACTTAAACAGATGAAAAAGCTGAACTCTGGAATCTTATGCTGTAAAGAAAAATACAACAGAATTCTAACTTTTTTGCTTTTATTGAGCCCTGTACAAGGTATTTCTGTTGTTACAGGTTCTTATAAGGGGTATAGTTCAATTTATATTGACAGAAATTGGTTTGGATCAAACTAGCTGAGCAATGTTCTTAACCACATATGAGGTCCCTCCTGGTCCTCAGACTTTCAGGTGACTGGTCCCCCAAGCCCTCCCCTTAGTAAAACAGGTATGCATTCCAGATATGTAATCCTTTAATAGTGCAGACTCTGTTCTTAAAGCTTCTTCAAGCAGCCCCCTCCACTTTACCAGTTGCTTGATGGACATTACCCAAAGGATCCTAGGTCTTATGATTGTGAGCAACCCATGCACTTTTCCCTACAGAACAGGCACATTCAGTCACACTCGTAGCTCCTACAGACCTTATATGTTTGGATTTGAGGCCATGAAGGCTTCCAGTCATTCAGCCACAATTAGCTGTGCATTGTCATTCTCCACAGTTTTGTTGTCCAATGCATTTCTAACACGGGCCCGGAAGAGTGGCCTTTCATGGGCACTGTCTGGCCAGGTGATAAATGTTTTCCTATTCACAAGTTTCTGGAATCGGTGGTAGCTAGATAGCTTATAGTTTGGAATCTCTTCCAGGAATATCAAGATGATAACATCCTCATGCTCATAGAACATCTTGATGCTGGCCAGCTGTACTTCAAGCCGGCACCATTCACTGTGCAGATAGTGGCTACTGACCACACACAAAGTTTTCCGGCTGGTGTTGATGGCATTCTGGATGTTCTCAAAGATGTCCACACCTGGTTCAAAGTCCCGGTGGTGCAGACAGAGCTTAGATGTGGGCTGGCCACCTTCTTCTAGGGCTAGAACAAGCTCTTCATATACCCACTGCTCATCAGTGGCAGTGAAAGAGACAAAAGCATCATAGGTGAAGTCCTTCTCTCTCTTATACCATTTGGCTAAGCACCAAGTTTTAAATATGTAGAGCCCATACCACAATGATGAAGTTATCTTGACATCGAACCAAGAGAAGATCATGGTTATGAGGACCAGACTGAAGGCAAAGAAGCAGCAGACCTTCCCCAGATCAAAATTACACACATTATCATCAAAATCTATCAACAAACTCTGGGTATTTGACTGCTGACAGGTGTAGCTCCAGAGGTGGGGGATGTGGACATTTTCTGTATTTATTGACCAGTTCTTGAACCACACATTGTCACAGTTGCACTGCAGTTTGTTCCTGTAGATATCAAAGTACATCAGAGACTTCAGATTTTCCAGATGACTTTGATTAATGACTTTTAGGTTGTTGAATCTTAAAGAGAAGACTTGAAGGCCTTCTAAACCAGAGAACATACCAGGGGTCAATGATTCTATGTTGTTATTTTCCAGGTGCAGCACTTTTAATTTTTTGAGTTTATGGGATAAAGAAGTATCTAAATAGAGATTTCGGTCTTCAGCTCTTGTTCCTGAGATATCCAACTTCGTGAGATTAGTCAGGGAGTCAAACTGGAGCTGGTCCAGGAATACCATGGGATTTTTTCCTAGTAGTAGCTCCTGTAAACTATTCAGTCCTTGGAAGAAGCTGGTTGGAACAACCTGAATCCCATGCATTTGTCCTTCTAGGTTGAGTTGTTTTAGAGACTTGAGGTTTATAAATGGAGGAATTTTCAAGGTCCGAATGGTTTCATATGTAATTTTATTAAAACTGAGATCCAGAATTTCTAGATTTTCAAGGCCCAAGAAAATGTCTGCATAAAATCCTGACAATATATTGTATGCCAGATCAAGTTTATATAGGTTAGTGAGGCCAGAAAATGCACTCTTCTCTATAGCTTCCAGGTGATTGCAAGAGAGAATCAAAACTTTGAGCTTCTTCAAAAATTGAAAGGTTTTATGCTTCAGATACCGAATATTGTTGTTTCTAAGGTGTAAACTCTCTAAATTTGGAAATGGAGCAAGGGAGTACTTGTCAATTGTTACTATCCAGCACCCACCTAAGTTAAGCTCCTTCAATGAATACAACCCATAGAAGGCCATATTATCAAGTTCTGTGATGGGGTTTCTAGAGAGAAAGAGAGATTGCAGGCACCACAGGGGTGAAAATGCAAAATCTGGAAAGCTTTTAAACTTGTTGTAGCTCAGGTCTAGGGCTTCCAAGTTCTGGCGGGCACTCCAAGTTCTGTTGCTGACAAAGGAAAGCTGACACTTATTTAGATTCATCCTTTGAAGGCTGGGCATAGCATCAAACTCACTGTCATTGAGGTAAACCAGATCATTGTTTTTGCCCAGGTCAAGGGACAAAAGCCTTGTACAGTTGGAAAGGTACTTTATGCCCTCTGCATCAGCACCATTTTTCTGAAAAACCAAAGTCTCTAATATGGGTAAGTTTCTGAGGAGGTGACATACTGTGTTCAAGTTTAAGTGTCTGCTTCTAAACTCCTGGTTACTGAGGTCCATTTCCCTTAGATTCTGCAGGTGTTTGGCTGGGAGTGCTTCTAAGTTCACCAGGGTTCCACTCAGATTCAAGCCCTTAAGTAGGGGCAGAGTTTCTAGAGACACATTCTGGATGACTTGATGGCCATTCTGAGAGACATCCAGAGTGGTCAGATTAGGCAGTAACAAAGCAGAGAAATTTAACTCTGTTAGCTGGTTCCTCTGCAGGCTCAGATGGGTCAGTGATACCAATGACCTGGGGTGGTGGTCCAAGGAGATGATGCTGTTGCTAAAAAGATCATGGTATTCCAGGCATGGAAGATGCTGGACTGCTTCAAGAATATTGTAAAAATTCTTTATATTATTTTGGGATAAGCTTACATGTTTCAATTTGACAAGGGGGGCAAAGGCATTTTTGTGGATATGGGTAATTTTATTTTGGCTCAGGAGCAAGGTCTTCAAGTTGGATAGGCCCTCAAATGAGTTGTTCACACTTTTAATCTTATTTTCTACTAAACTCAAAAAGGTCAGGTTTTTAAGTCCCCAAAAGGCCCCCATGCCAATCTCCTGAATGAAATTCCACTGCAGTCGCAAGTCCACCAGGGCAGACAAATTAGTGAAGGTATAGGGAGGAAGGATATGAATTTGGTTCTGTGTCAGGTTGAGGTGAGTGGTGTATCCAGGGATGTCACTAATGGCATTTATCAAATTCGTGATCTTCTTCTGAATGCAGAACACATGGTGAATGTCAAATTCATACTGCATACATTTACTGAACCCATATGTCTCTGCCAAATATGGCAGAGAAAGCCCAATTAAAATGGTCCACAGCAGTTGAGGCTGGAGGTGCTCTGAATCCATCTTGTCAGCCTCAAGCCTCAGAGTTACTGTAAGAAAAAAAAAATCCTTTCACATGTGCGATGCTCACTTTTGAAGGAATGGTCCTTTCATTTTGACTTTGCTGCAAAGAAAAGAGAAAAATTTCTAGTTTAAAATTTCTTTCTACTAATAAACATTTCATAGCTGTTTCAATAAAACTAGAAAGCCTTGTCCTCCAACATTAACTTCCATAACAAACCCATTGTCACAGCAATCTCAATGTATATCACCAAAGACCAAGGTTCTTTCTCCTACAATCAAAATTGTCAGCACATGGAGGCAAAGAAGGCAATTGCCAATTTGATTTAATTAAGGAGGATTAATAAGCATCCCACTCCTGCAAAATAAAATACCTGACTAGCCATTTGGGCTGATACCTGATATTATATCATTGGAGATTCATTTTGGGGCCTATGGTAGGGGCAAAAAATCAAGGTTTACAGACCACCTCTACCTTAACGTGAATGAATAAATGAGTACTTGATTTAAAGCCATTGATTTCACCACAGTTTGCACTTATATCTCTCAGGCAACTCTACATGTTATCAGCATATGGCATTCACAGCAACAGAAAAAAATACAGCTAAAATTAATTTTTAGATCTGTCAGTCTGCTTACTGATAATTGCTGGCCAAGGTTTCTCTCATCTTGACTCCCAGTTTCAGCCTGTTCCCATAGTCATTTGTGGTGATGTAGTGAAAAGAGCATCAGCAAAAACAGACCTGGCTCTAATCCTGCATCCTTAGACAAATTATTTAACCTCTCTGAACCTATTTCCTCATCCACACAAAGGAATAATAATACCTGCTCCCTCATAGGTTGTGAAGATTCAATAAGACAATTTGAAGTGCCCAGTTTGATACCTGGTACACTGTGGAGCTCAATAAAATTGTTTCCTTACTTTTCCCTATAACTCTAGGCCAACACCAACATACCATCCTTATATGGAAGTTCTAGGTTTTGACTCAAGAGAACTGGTAGCCACAAAGGAAGGAGGGAAACAACATAGTTGAGTTTTGTTTTTTGTTTTTTCTAATTTTCTTTGTATATAAGTCCCCAGGTTAACAACGTCCAACTTGCTATCTAGGATACTCCACTGGTCTCACCCCTTAGTGAGCAAGGAAGAATGAAGAAAACTAAAGATACAAGGGAAAGATTAGTCCAAAGGACTAATGGTCCACATCTACCACAGCTTCCACCAGACTGAGTCCAGTACAACTAGACGGTGCCCGGCTACCACCACTGATTGTTCTGACAAGGCTCACGATAGAGGGTCCTGGACAGAGCTGGAGAAAAATGTAGAACAAAATTCTAACTCAAAAGAAAGACCAGACTTGCTGGCCTGACAGAGACTGGAGAAACGCTGAGAGTATGGCCCCCAGATACCTTTTCAGCTGAGTAATGAAGTCACTCCTGATGTTCGCCATTCAGCCAAAGATTGGACAGGCCCATAGAACAAAACAAGACTAAAGGGGCATACCCGCTCAGGGGCAGGGACTAGGAGGCAAGAAGGAACAGGAAAGCTGGTAATAGGGAACCCAAGGTTGAGAAGGGAGAGTGTTGACATATCGTGGGGTTGTTAACCAATGTCATAGAACAATGTGTGTATTAACTGTTTGATGAAAAATTAGTATGTTCTGTAAACCTCCATTTAAAGTACAATAAAAATTTAAAAAGAAAAGAACACCTGACTTACAGACAACTCATACTTAAGAACGAACTGCCAAAAAGCCTATTATATTAAAATTTTGAGTTAAACACAATGGTTTGTAATAACGAACACACGCATTACTGTATTTATTATGTTTAAGATGTTTCAGCGTATACTGAGTGATGAAAGTTTATTTTGAGAGGTATAAAATTTATGGCCACCACTCATTTGTCAATTTGTCATATTGTGGTGGCTTGCGTGTTTCTGGGAGGCTGGAAGTTTTGCCACTGGTATTTAAAATACCAGCAGGGTCACCCATGGTGGACAGGTTTCAGCGGAGCTTCCAGACTAAGACAGACTGGGAAGAAAGGACTGATGATATACGTCTGAAAATCAGCCAATGAAAATTCTATGGATCACAACAGAACATTGTCTGACTTGCTTGCTTTGGTCATGTCATCAGGAGAGATCAATCGCTAGAGTGGAACATCATGTTCAGTGAAATAGAGGGCCAGTGAGGGTGAGATGGACTAGCAGGATAGTTGCAACAGCGATGGCCTCCAACATGTCGACAACTGTGAGGATGACCCAGGACTGGGTAACATTTCCTTCTGTTGTACATAAGGTCACTGTGAGTTGGAGTTGACTCGATGACTGCTGACAACAACAAAATGTATGAATAAGACTTCATCATTGTATTGTTATAAGATTTCACTGTTGGATCGATTCAGATATACCTAGAGACAGCAAGGCCTTGAATCAGAAGAGTTCTGCGGAAGCGTTCCATAAGTGGGAAAGCACCCTGCGCGCTGGAGCATTATTGCTCTTCTAATGAGAGGCTGATTTAACAGTGTTCCTACAAGATTAGTCCTGATGTTCAGCCTGGTAAGTTTAGCTGCAATTGCACCTGCTGGCTCAGAGTATGGTTTAGAAATAGAGTGGTGATGTAAGGCAGCCGAACACAGCAGAGCACTTCTCTGTGATGTGGAGGCCTGGCCTTATGGTGCCAATTCTGACATTTATTAGCTATGCAACTGGAGGCAAGTCATTTACTCTCCCAGCCCAAGTTTCTACTCTGCGAAGCTGACCTGAGTCATGGTTGCTCAAGTTCTGTTTGCAGAACACTCATTCTGTGAGATGTTACAAAGCAGTTCATAGTATAGGAAAAAGGATATGATTAACTAAACAAGGAGGGCATTGAATTCTGAAGGGCTTCCTTTGAAGTGCCAACCTGTGATAGAAGCAAGAGGGGAGGTTGACTGCAGGCAGCTTTTCTCCAAATTAAGAGACCCAGGTTGTGGGATCTGACAGGTCTGAGTTTTAGTCCTAATTCTGCTCTTTTCTTCTGCTTGTTGCTGTTGCTGTCGAGTTGGCCCTGACTCACAGTGACCCCATGCACAAAAGATTGAAATACTGCCTGGTCCTACCCATCCCTGTGATGGGTTGGGGATCGGACCATTGTGATCCATAGCGTTTTCATAGGCTGATTTTCAGAGGTAGGTTGCCAGGCTTTTCTTCCTAGCCCATCTGAGCATGCTGACCTAGGAAAATGACTGTTCTCATTAAGCCTCAGTTTCCTCATCTGTTTCATGGGGATGATAAGAATCCAACTTGCCTCATCAAGTTCCTGTGCAGTTTAATGTGATGGTGCATAGAGATGACCTGGCACTTATTATGCATCAAGTGTTGTTCTTGTTACATCTTGTGAAAAACAGTTTGAGAGACCCTGACTCAGATGTTCTCAAAATATTTTTTTTCAGCCTCAGAATTTTAAGGGGCTTCAGGTAAACTATTTTTCTAACTGTATGCCTCGTATACTTTCTTATTCTCTACTTTGTTTCATAAAGAAAACAAAACAAAATTTAAACAGATGTCTTAGTGTATTTGGAAGCATTTATTAAGTGTTCTATATACATAGAAAGACCCTGGTGGCTTAGTGTTTAAGAGCTCAGCTGTTAACCAAAAGGTCGGCAGTTCAAATCCACCAGTCACTCCTTGGAAACCCTATGAGCAGCTCTACTCTGTCCTATAGGGTCGCTATGAGTTGGAACTGACTCAACAGCACCTAACAACAACAAGACAAACATTTAACTAACTGATGCTAAATAAGAACCATATGTACCTGTTCCAACTTACCTACAAATTCAACTTAAAGACAGACTTACGAATGGATCTCTTTCATAGCCTGGGGACTGCCTGTATATATTTTCATAGGTATACAAAGATATATGGTATGTATTTTTTTTATTATAGCACTGTTTGTAATTCTAGTAATAACAAAACAAATAACTATTACAGAAACTGGCAATATATACATATGTGTGTTTGTTAGGTGCCATCAAGCCAGCTCTGACTCATAGTGACCCTATGTATAATAGAACCAAATGTTGCACAGTCCTGTGCCATCCTCACAATCATTTTATGTTTGAGCCCATTGTTGCAGCCACTATCTCACTGAGGGTCTTCTTTCACTGACCCAATAAAATGGGAATTTCTTGGATTGGTACATTTATGATCATGGCAGTATCATATTGAATAAAAAAAAAAAGAATAGAATCATGAAATATAACTCTGTAAAGCTTCTATAATTAATGCAAGACACTCATTCAAGTCTGTGTAATATTAAGACTATCAAGGGCCCATCTCCTCACAAAATCAGCAACACTTGGCACTGTTCACTTTAATAATTTTTTGCAGTTCTGATGGTGTTATAGTGCTATCTCATTGTCCCCATTAACATTTATCTGAATATTTGTAAGTTTTAGAGTCTTTTCATGTATTTGGTAGCCAGTTGGACTTTTCTTTTAGTGACCTGCTTATTTATATCCTTTCTCCATTTTTAAAATTGGTTTTCTTGTTTTTTACTTGATGATTTGGGGGCATTCTTGTCTATTCTAGCTATTAATCCCTTGTTGGTTTTGATGGTTTAAATATTTTCTGTCATCTATCACTTAATTTTGTCTATAATGTCCTTCGATAATCAGAAATTTTTAATTATACTATAGTAAAAGACATCTTTTTGGCTTTATGGTTTTTGCTTTTGGGTTCCCGTTTAAAATATATATTTTTTTGCCTCCTTAGGTTATATTTGAACTGTGGTGTTCACAAAGAATATTGAACATACCACGGACTTCCAGAAAACTGAACAAATCTGTCTTGGAGGAAGTACAACCAGAATGCTCCTTAGAAGCGAGGATGGCAAGACTTTGTCTCACTTACTTTGGACATGTTATAAGGAGGGACCAATACCTGGAGAAGGACATCATGCTTAGTGAAGGAGAGGGTCAGAGAAAAAAAGGAAGATTCTCAACGAGATAGATTGACACAGTGGCTGCAACAATGGGCTCAAACATAACTACTATTGTGAGGATGGCACAGGGCTGACCAAAGTTTTGTTCTATTGTACTTAGGGTTGCCATGAGTCACAGCCAACTCCACAGCACCTAACAACAAAGATTATATTAGATATGTGCATTTAGCTTTCTTTCCTATTTATGTCTAATCCGTCCAAATTCCATTTTTCTGTACTGTGAAAGGTAACAATCCAGCTATTTTTTCCAGTTGGTGAAGTAGAAATATCTGTCACCTTTCCAGTGCATCTAGGGGCATCTTTATCATATGTCAAATTACCATGCATCCTTGAATGTATTTCTGAGTTCTCTTTTCTGTTTCTTGTTTACTTATCAGTTTCTATAAGTGTACTGTGTCATTTTATTACTGTGGCTTAAAGATATATTTTAATATGTAATAGGGTGAATTCTCTGCTCTTCTTTCTCAAGTTGATTTTTAAAGTTTTCCACTGCATTCAAGAAAAATTTTCCATTATAAATGTAAGTCTACCAACTTTCCCCCAAATCCAACTGAAAATTGGTGTGGGATTGCATTGAAGTTGGAAGTTAATTTGGGATGGATTGATACATTTACCATATTGAATCATTCCAAACATGGGCATGGTATAGCTTCATTTAGTCAAATCTTCCTTTATATTTTTAAAGAATTTTAAAATATTCTCTGAAAATTTGTGCCTTCTGTGTTAGGTTATTCATTGAAAACTTTTAGATCTTGTTATTTTGAGGGATATATTATTCCCTATTTTATTTTCTAGTTTGGCATAGCAGGGGTAAAGAAATTTTTTAAATTATTGCTATTATTGATCTCAAAATTGGCAATCTTTCTGAACTGTCATATTTGTTTCAGAATATCTATTTATTCTGTCGTGTTTTGTCTGTTAATGATTATATTCTCTGCAGGTAATGAAAGTTACATCTCTCTTCTTCAAATTCTTACATTTCCTATGGCTTTCTTTTATATTGGTATTAACATGTTAGCCACAATCTCCAATACTGTATTAAAACATAGAGGTGATAGAGAAAGTCTTTTTGTTAGTGGGCTGGCATCTATACATGTTTTTAAAACTAATTATATTATTTGATATATATTTTCATATGTACTAAGTGAGGAAAATTCTTCATACTCCTAATTTTTTAAGGAAGTGCATAGTTGAGTTTGACTGGAACACAAAGAGAGAGGGAAAAATAGAACCATCAACCAAGGGAGAGTGTACAGGGACAGTAAAGGTAGAAGATTAAATTCCTTGCACAAATGATAAACTGGCTCTAAGTTTGAAACCATGAAATTATCAAGCACTTACTTTGGACATGTTATCAGGAGGAACCAGTCCCTTGAAAGGGACATCATCCTTGGTAAGGTAGAAGGTCAGTAAAAAAGAGGAAAACCCTCTACTAGATGGATTGACACAGTGGCTACAACAATGGGCTCAAGCAAAACAACAATAGTGAGGATGGCACAGGACCAGGTAGTGTTCCGTTCTGTTGTATATAGGGTTGCTATGAGTCAGAACCTACTCGATGGCTCCTAACAACAACAACAACAACAACTATGTGCCAGGCACTTTCACAAACATTAGCTTATTGATTCATGAGAAAACTCAGTGAGGTAAATAGTTTTAACCCATTTTTATATACGAGGAACTGGAATCTCAGAGAGCAGGACTTAAAACATATTGCACAGTTCAGAGTTCAGTGGCAGATCAGTCTATATCATTTGAGAACCTCACGTTCTTTCCACTATATAGTATTAGTGTATAGTTTTTATAGTATTATATAACACTATATAGTGTTAGCCCTTAATTCCAAAATAGGAGGCCCCAAAACATTTGCAGCAATGATTGCATCACAGGGATAGTGTGTTATTATCTCTTAGTGATTGCCTTGACAAATGTTAATTTTATATTCATGTTCATGACAGATAAAACAAAAAAGCAATGCTCTAATAATAGCTGCAATTTCAATTTTAAGGCAGCCTACTGGCATTATGGAGACCTGGTGACACAGTGGTTAAGAGCTTGGTTGCTAACCGAAAGGTCAGTAGTTCAAATCCACCAGCCACTCCTTGGATACCCTATGGGACAGTTCTATTCTGTCCTATAGGGTCGCTATGAGCTGGAATCAGCTTGACACCAATGGGTTTGGTACTGACACTTTGAATGAGATGAGTAGATTGATTCAATGCTAGGTTTAAGTTTGGCCATCATTTGGGCCAATGTTTTAAGGCAATTTGACCTTATAAAACAATAAGAACAGAATGGATCAAAGGATGAGAGATTCACTGTAAAAATAAACATAAAAAGAAGGGGGTAGGAGAAAGGGGGCAAGAAAAAGGAGTGGAAAGAGGAAGAAGGAAAAGCAGTAGTAGAAGTAAATATGTCTCATATAAGTGTGGGGTGACTGGGGGAAACTAGGTGGAACAAGATGTCACTGTGAGAGGCAGAGACAACATGGCACTATACACAGAAGCACCACCCTGTCCCTCCACAGCAGAGACCGAAAAAGCTAAGTACAACAGATATGAATATCAATCCTGGAACACTAAACATCAAATGAAGGGATAAAGAACTCATCCAAGCACCGAAAGGAATAAGAAACTGACAGAGAACAGAGAACAAGGAGAGCTACAAACTGGAGGTCCCCTATCAGCTAACATGGCACAAATTCTCTATCTTGGACCCCTCAGTTACCAAGAGTGGTAGACAAAGAGTACAGGAAGGAAGCTTCATGGAGCTCCAAGCAGGAGACAGAGCACCTGGTAACCAGTGATACATGCTTTCCCACTCCCCGCCTTTCTTTCTCCTGTGTGGCCTCTACTGCTTTCCAGCAGGCCACAATCACTTGGCCAGGGAGTGCCAGCTCCTTGCTGCTTGGATTCACCCTGCCCCCACCAGCCAGCTCCTTCAATGCCATTTTTTCATTACTTTTTTTGGCTTCTTTTGGTTTCTTCTCTCTCTCTCTCACCTCCTTCCTTTCCTTTCTCATGAACACCTGGTGCTGTCTGCCATCTCCACTCCATCTTGATGAGCTGAGCAGTGCTGCTTAGCTGGGGAGCACCTTTCCCAGTCCACGCCACCAAGCCAGTGGGCTCTCTGGGGGCATTTTTCTCTTTTTTCAGTTTCTCGTCTCTCTTTATCTCCCTTCCTTTCCTTTCTCCCAAACACCTGCACCGTGTGCCATATCCACTCCTTCTTGAAAGACTCTGCAGTGCCACTCGGCTGGGGAGCTGCTTCACTCATCCGAGGCACAATGCCAGTGGGCTCCCTCAAGGCCTTTTTTCCCTCTTTTCTCAGTTTCTTGTCTCTCTCTATCTTCCTTCCTTACACTTGTCCCAAACACTTGTCACCGTGTGCCACTTCCACTACTTCTTGACGGGCTGTGCAGCACCACAGGGCTGGGTAGCCACTTCTGGTGGGCTCTCTCAGGACTTTTTTGGGTTTTTTCTTTATTTTTTTCTCTTAGATTCTTGTCCTTCTCTACCTTCCTTCCTTTCCTTCCTCCCAACCACCTGGCTTTTTTTCCCCTCAGTTTCATGTATCTCTCTACCTTCCTTCCTTTCCTTTCTCCCAACAACCTGGCCGAGTGTGCCTTTCTCTTTTTTTCCAATTTCTTATCTCTCTCTTCCTTCCTTCCTTTCCTTTCTCCTGCTTATCTAGCCACGTGTGCTGACTGTGCCCAATCATGACAGATTGTGCCACACCACCCAGCTAGAAGCCATGGGCACACAGCTTCCCTGGGTCTGTGCCACTACAATGGCAGGCTCCCACAGTCCCTTTTTTTCCTTTTGTTTTTGGCTTTGTTTTTCTCTCTTTTTTCTATTCTTCCCTACACCCACTTAGCTCCACACATCTCATTCTCTCCTGCCTATCTGCACTGTGTACTGAGCACCACACTCCCAAGTGGCACATGCATGGACCACCAGATTCTGCCGTGCACTGCCCCCCCAGCCCCGCCCTGTTGGCCCAGTATGTGCCACAAAAGACACATCCCCACCCCTCCATATTTGCTGGACCTGCCCTGCTGCACCATAGCTGAGCGACTGGCCCTGTCCATTGGACAAGATGGTGAGCAGTATGGCACCCTCAGATGAGCAAACAATGAAGAACTCCCAGCCTGCCTGCCCAGACATAACCAAAAAAAAAAAAAAAAGGATGAAACAAACAAATCTACAACCAGTAAACAAAGAAATAATTACTGAATGTCCCGAAGACAGCAGGCTATATCAAAACATATTAAAAAAAAAAAAAAAGAGGACATGAAGATTCAAGTAGGCATCCAAAGTAAAACACCAGATGACCTTTTGGTAGAAGAAGAGACACTGGAACTACCTGATAGGGAAGTCAAAACCCTAATATTCAGGGCTATCCAAGAAATGATGAAAAAAGAAGACAAGAACAAGGAAAAAATAGACAAAATCATGGAAAAGACACACAAAACAATGGAAGAATTAAGGAAAATAATACAGGAACAAAATGTCAAAATAAACATGCAACTAGAAATCATACAAAAACAGCAACTAGAAATCCAAAAGATAAACAGCAAGATTTCAGAAATGGACAGTGTCATAGAAGGTTTTGAGGAGTAAGTTTGAAACAACAGAAGACAGGATCAGCAAAACTGAAGACAAATCCTTGGATAACACCTTGTTAGAGGAAAAATCAGAGAAAAGAACAACGAAAAATGAAAAAGCTCTGTGAATCATGAGGGATACAATCAAAAGCAAAAAATTGCGAGTGGTATGAGTTCCAGAACAGGGGAAGAAAATGGGAAACAAAGAGAGAATCATTGAAGAATTGCTGAGAGAAAACTTTTCTAATATAATGAAAGACAAAAAGCTGACCATCCAAGCTCAACGAACCCCATAAAAGATACACCCCAAAGGAAAATCACCAAGACATATTATAATCACATTTGCTAAAACCAAAGACAAAGAATGAATCCTGAGAGCAGTCAAGAATGAAAAGTCACATACAGAGGAGAAACAATAAGATTAAGCTCTGATTACTCAGCAGAAACCATGCAGCCAAGTAGGCAATGGATGACATATACAAAACCGAGAAAGAAAAAATTGTCAGCCAACAATAATATATCCTGCAAAACTCTCATTCAAATATGATGGCAAAATTAGGACATTTCCAGATAAAGAGAAATTACGAGAACATGTAAAAACCAAACCAAGCTTATAAAAACTGTTAAAGTGAGTCCTTCGGTTAGAAAATCAACATCAGACAACAGCCTGAATCTAAGACACAAGGCCACATCAGTTAGATATCAACCTAGGTAATCCCAAGGATAAAACAAAACTGAAAGATTTACAACAGGGAACCAGAGAGATTATTCTGTAAATGACAACAACGTCAGAACAATAAAAGAAGGAATAAACAGTGTAGGTATAGAACTTTCAAATGGAGAGGAAGTCCAGGTGATACCAAGTAATAAAAAAATGGTTCAAACTTAGGAAAATAAGGGTAAGTTTCGAGGTAATCACAAAGAAAGTTAACAAACCTACTCATCACAATAAAGAGGAAAACCATAAAGTCCCAGTAAACACAAAATCTACAAAAACAAAAGAAATGAAAAAAATCCAGAAACAAAAGGAATTCAGCAAAGGAGAGTAAGAAGAACAAGCAAAACATCAGCTCCACAAAAAAAGCACACTATGAAATGAAGGCAATAAATTCACACCTATCGATAATCACACTGAATGGCCTAAAGACACCCATAAAGAGACAGGCAGTGACAGAATGAGTAAGAAAAAAAATCCATCAATATGCTGTCTACAAGACACACAAAGACAAAAATATAGTAAAAACCAAGGAATGGGAAAAAATATATCAAGTTCAAACAGCTACCAAAAAAGAACAGGAGTGGCAATAGTAATCTCAGATAAAACAGGCTTTAAAACAAAATCCACTATAAAGGACAAAGAAGGGCATTATATAATGATTAAAGGGACAATCCGTATGAAGACAACCATAATAAATATCTACGCACCAAATGACAGGGCTCCAAAATACATGAAATAAACTCTACCAGCACTGAAAAGAGAAATTGACAGCTCCATAATCATAGTAGGAGACTTCAACACACCACTCTTGGTAAAGGACAGAACATCTAGAAAGAAACTCAACAAAGATACAGAAGATCTAAAGGCCACAGTGAATCGACTTGACCTCATAGACATATGTAGAACACGTCACCCAACAGCAACAAAGTACACGTTCTTTTCCAATGCACATGGAATGTTCTCCAGAATAGACCACATCTTAGGCCACAAAGCAACCCTCAATAAAATCCCAAACATTAAGATAATACAAAGTATCTTCTCTGATCACAACATCATAAAAGTAAACAATAATAACAGAAAGAGCAAGGAAAAAAATCAAAACACATGGAAACTGAACAACATCCCCCTTAAAAACAACTTGGATAATAGAAGAAATCAAAGATGGAATCAAACAATTCCTAAAATCAAATGAGAATGAAAACACATCATACCAAAACCTTTGGGGCACAGCAAAGTCAGTGCTCAAAGGTCAATTTATAGCAATAGATTTACCCATCAAAAAAGAAGGGACAAAATCAAAACATTAGCTACACAACTTGAACAAATAGAGAACAGCAGAAGAATCCCACAGTCACCAGAAGAAACTGAAAAATTAAGATTAGAGCAGAAATAAATAGAGAATAGAAAAATGATAGAATCAGCAAAACCAAAAGGTGGTTCTTTGAAAGAATCAACAAAATTGATAAACCATTGGCCAAGCCAACAAAAGAAAAACAGGAGAGGATGAAAATAACCCAAATAAGAAATGCAATGGGGGACATTACACCAGACCCAAATGAAATAAAAATAATCATAGCAGAGTACTATGAAAAACTATACTCCAACAAATTTGAAAACCTAGAGGAAATGGACAAATTTCTAGAAGCCCTGGTGGTGTAGTGGTTAGAAGTTCAGCTGCTAACCAAAAGGTCAGCAGTTCGAAACCACCAGGTGCTCCTCAGAAACCCTATGGGACAGTTCTACCCTGTCCTATAGGGTCGCTTGGAGTCAGAGCCAACTCGATGGCAATGGGTTTTTTTTTTCACTCAAACTAACAGAAACTTAAGTTGAAAATCTGAGCAGACCCATAACAAAAGAAGAGACTGAAAAGGTAATTTAAAAAAGCCCTGGCCCAGATGGTTTCACTGGAGAATTCTACCAAACATTCAGAGAAAAGCTTATACCAGTACTACTAAAACTATTTCAGAACATAGAAAAGGAAGGGATACTTCCAAGTTCATTCTGTGAAGCCAGCATAACCCTGATACCAAAACCAGGCAAAGACACCACAAAAAAGAAAAACCTCTTATGAATATAGATGCAAAAATTCTCAACAAATTTCTAGCCAATAGAATTCAGCATCATATCAAAAAAATAGTACACCACGACCAAGTGGGATTCATACCAGGTATGCAAAGATTGTTCAACATTAGAAAATCAATCAACGTAATCCACCACATGAATAAAATAAAAGAGAAGAATCACGTGATTATCTCAATCAACACAGAAAAGGCATTCAACAAAGTCCAACACACATTCCTGATAAAAACTATCAATAAAATAGATATAGAAGGGAAATTCCTCAACATAATAAAGGGCATCTATACAAAACCAACAGCCAACATTATTCTTAATGGAGAGACTTAAAACATTCCCCTTAAGAACAGGAAGAAGACAAGGATGCCCTTTATCACCACGTCTATTTAACATTGTGGTTGAAGTCCTAGCTTAAGCAATAAGGCAAGAAAAAGAAATAAAGGGCATCCAAATTGGTAAGGAAGAAGTAAAACTGTCCCTATTTGCAGATGATATGAACAGACACTTCACCAGAGAGACATTCAAGAGGCTAAAAGACACATGAGGAAATGCTCGTGATCGCTAGCCATTAACCAAACCTGTTGCTGTCGAATCTATTCAGACGTATAGTGACACTATAGGACAGAGTAGAACTGCCCCACAGGGTTTCCAAGCAGCACCTGGTGGATTCGAACTGCCGACCTTTTGGTTAGCAGCTGTAGCTCTTAACACTACGCAACCAGGGTTTCCCACTAGCCATTAGAGAAATGCAAATCAAAACCACAATGAGATACCATCTCACCTTGATATCACTGGCATGAATGAAAAAAAAAAAAACAGAAACTAACAAATTGTCTTAGTCTTCTAGTGTTGCTGTAACAGAAATGCCACCAAGTGGATGGCTTCAACAAAGAGAAATTTATTCTCTCACAGTCTAGTAGATTACAAGTCCGAAATCAGGGTATCAACTCCAGGGGAAGGCTTTTTCTCTCTCTGTAAGCTCGGGAGGAAGGTCTTTCTCATCAATCTTCCCCTGGACTAGGAGCTTCTCTGCTCAGGAATCCCAGTCTAAAGGACACGCTCTGCTTTTGGTGCTTCTTTCTTGGTGGTATGAGGTCCCCAACTTTCTGCTTGCTTCCCTTTCCTTTTATCTCTTGTAAGATAAAAGGTGGTGCGGTCCACATCCCAGGGGAACTCCCTTTCTATTGGATCAGTGATGTGACCTTTGTAAGGGTGTTACAATCCCACCCTAATCCTCTTTAACAAAAAATTACAATCACAAAACAGAGGACAACCACACGATACGGTGAATCATGGCCCAACCAAATTGATACACACATTTTTGGGCAGACATAATTCAGTCCATGACATTCCACCCTTTAGCCCCCAAAAACTCACATCCTCGCAACATGCAAAACATATTCGTTCCATCATATCATAGCAAAAGTCTTAACTCCAAGCCCCAAATCCAAAAATTCTTCATCTGTGAAATCTAGAATACAAGTTATCTGCTTCCAGAATACCACGGAACAGGCACAAGCTAGACATTTCCATTACAAATGGGAGAAATTGGAGGGAAAGAATTCATAACAGGCACCAAACAAGTTAGCAGAACACATTACATGAGCCCTCAAGGCTTTGAACATAATCTTCTGTTCTCTGAGACCATTTACACAACAGCCCTGCCCTTCAGACCCTAGGTATTGGCCACACTCTCCAGATTCTGAGTGGAGGCCCCTCAGCCCTGGGCTTCAACTCTGCCTTCCAGGCCCACTGGGACATCAACTCTGCTCCCTCAGCTTTAGGCGCACAATTCTCCTAGTCCATCTGAGTGGTAACTCCACTGTTAGAAACACCGGAGACCATGGTTCCACCCTTTGAAACCCCAGAGGTCCTGGCCATTCCTTTTGAGACTAAGGCAGCTCAGCTTCTTGTGTTCCTTGTCTCTTCAGCTTTTGCTTCCTGGTTTCTTGGCCTCTCAGCTCTTCAGGTCTCATGACCACATCAGCCCCGCTGGGGCAAGTGTTCCAAAGCTCCGTAGCTCTACTGATAAGTGCCTGGAGCACTCCACTCTGCCAGTAAACTTTGCCCAGAAGGCACTCAGCTCATGGGTGGGCAAGCCTAGCTCCACTGGTAAGTGCTTGGAGGCACCCCACTCTGCCAGGAAGCCTCCTGCACACAGGCACTCAGCTCTCTTGCTCCATGGGTCAGCTTCAGCTCTGTCTGGTGCTGGTCTCCTGGTTCTGCTGCTGCCGGTCCTCTGCTGCTGTTTCTTACCATCTGTGCCTTCCTCAGTGTTAACAATTCTCTTCGCTTCCTTCTGAGTCTTCCATTCATTCATGGTTTCAAAAGCGCTTCCACATTTTAGGTATCTTTTAGAGCAGAGCCCTGCTTCTAGTAACAAATTCTGTCTTAGTCATCCAGTGTTGCAATAATGGAAATACCACAAGTGGGTGGCTTTAACTAAGAAAAATTTATTCTCTCACAGTCTAGTAGGTTACAAGTCCAAATTCAGGGCGCCAGCCCCAAGGGAAGGCTTTCTCTCTCTGTTGACTTTGGAGGAAGGTTTTTCTCATCAACCTTCCCCTGGACTAGGAGCTTCTCTGCTCAGGAACCCCTGGTCTAAAGGATGTGCTCTGCTCCTGGTGCTTCTTTCTTGGTGGTATGTGGTCCCCAACTCTCTGCTTGCTTCCCTTTCCTTTTATCTCTTGTAAGATAAAAGGTGGTACAGGCCACACCCCAGGGAAACTCCCTTTACATTGGATCAGTGATGTGACCTTTGTAAGGGTGTTACAATCCCACCCTAATCCTCTTTAACATAAAATTACAATCACAAAATAGAGGACAACCACACAATATGGGAAATCATGGCCCAGCCAAACTGATACACACATTTTGGGGGGGACATAATTCAGCCCATGACACAAATGTTGGAGAGGTTGCGAGGAGGTTGGAACTCTTATGCACTGCTGGTGAGAATCCAAAATGGTACAACCATTTTGGAAAATGATATGGCACTTCCTTAAAAAGCTAGAAATAGAAATATACCATCCCACTGTCCCATGCCTAGAAATATATCCTAGAGAAATAAGAGCCATCACACGAATAGACATATGCACACCCATGTTCACTGCAGCACTGTTCACAATAGCTAAAAGATGGAAACAACCTAGGTGCCCCAAAACAGACGAATAGATAAAGAAACTGTGGTACATACACACAATTGAATACTATGCAGCAATAAAGAACAATGATGAATCTGCGAAGCATCTCACAACATGGATGAACCTGGAAGGCATCATGCTGAGCGAAATAAGCCAATCACTACAGGACAAATATTGTATGAGATCACTACTATAAAAACTCATGAAAAGATTTACACACAAAAAGAAACAACCTTTGATGGTTACAAGAGAGGGGAGGGGTGGGGACGGAAAAACAGTAAATAGACAACAGATAAGTAGAAACTTTGGTGAAGGGTAAGTCAGTACACAATACTGTGGAAGCCAGCACAACTTGTCCAAAGGAGGTTATGGAAGCTGCATAGACAATCCAAACTCCCTGAGGGACTGAATTACTGGACTGAGGGGTGAGGGGACTATGGTCTCAGGAAACATCTAGCTCAATTAGCATAACACAGTTTATAAAGAAAGTGTTCTACATTCTACTTTTGTGAGTAGCATCTGGGGTCTTAAAAGTTTGTGAGCAGCCATCTAAGATACTCCACTGGTGTCACCCCATCTGGAGCAAGGGGGAAGGAAGAAAACCAAAGACACAAGAGAAAGATCAGTCCAAAGGACTAGTGGGTCACAACTACCACAGCCTCCACCAGACTGCGTCCAGCACTAGTTGGTGCCTGGCTACCACCACCACTGACTGCTCTGACAGAGATCACAATAGAGGGTCCCAGATAGAGCTGGAGAAAAATGTAAAACAAAATTCAAACTCTCAAAAAAAGAGCAGATTTTCTGGACAGACAGAGACTGGAGAGACACCAAGAGTATGGCCCCCAGACACCCTTTTAGTTCAGTAATAAAGTCACTACTGATGTTCACCCATTAGCCAAAGATTAGACAGGCCCATTAAACAAAATGAGACTAAATGAACACATCAGCCCAGGGATGAAGATGAGAAGGCAGGAAGGGACAGAAAAGTTGATAATGGGGAACCTAAGGTCGAGAAGGGGAGAATGTTGACGTGTTGTGGGGTTGGCAACCAATGTCACAAAACAACATGTATATTAATCATTTAATGAGATGTTAGTTTGCTCCGTAAACCTTCATCTAAAGTACAATAAAAATTAAAAAAAAAAGATGTCACTGTCAGATTAATGTGTTCTATGCTTTTATGGATGACAAGGAATAGCAACCTGACCCCTATAATCTATGCATTTGCTACAGAAAATTTTAAAGGAAAGAAAACAGCCATAATGTAGTCTTAAGTGTCCAAAACTTGCCTCAAAAGTACCTGTAAACGTCCAGATTTTGTGCCCTTCTGATAAGGAATAGAAACGGGCAAGCCTTGTTGGTAAGTGTTCCATGGGGCCAGGAATGATGGAGGACGCTTCTTTTATGTGAAGCTGCTACTGATACGACAATATTAAAGGAGCGTTCAGGCTCAATGCCAAAGTGGAAAACTGAGGCCTGTAATCCAGAGAAGTTCTTAAGAACAGTTAAAATGAACTCGTTGTAGAAGCAAATGTGAAGCAGGGTTTAGTACACCAGGGAGATAAGAGTAGAAACCAGAAGGTCAAGAGAGTAAGTAGGGAAGAATCTGTGCAAAGGCCCCAAACAGACACTGTTTCTGCAGCTTGATTTTACAGGCCTGTCACATAACACTATGCACAGAGTCTTTAGAAGAGCCGGGACAGGACAGAGCCAATTTCTTCTGATTATGATATTAAAAATAAGGCAAGGATAGTGAAGAAATAAGAACTTTATATAGCAGACTAGGAGTCTGTATCCTATTTAATGCAATTTTATGATACTATTACTGTGTTGCTTTACTCAATTTATATTCACCAGGTGCTCCTTGGAAGCTGTATGGGCCAGTTCTACTCTGTC
Organism: Elephas maximus indicus; assembly: GCF_024166365.1. Lineage (NCBI taxonomy): Eukaryota > Metazoa > Chordata > Mammalia > Proboscidea > Elephantidae > Elephas > Elephas maximus. The sequence continues at coordinate 89,755,265 of NC_064846.1, forward strand.
CTATAGAGTTGCTGTGAGTGGGAATCGATGCGACGGCAACCAGTTTGTTTTTTTTTTTTTAGAAAAAGGCTTGCCTACAGTTATCGTATTTTCTGAGCCAAAAGTCAAGACATGTTAGTACACATTTGCCTTCGTAGGGTTAAAATATTTTTCACTGGGACTAGCTTGAAAAATTCAGGATGCAAATGCATACATAGCATTACATATGGTATTTGTGAAGTGAGAAAGAGAGTGAGAATGTGGGCAGAAAGAGACATATTTGAATTGTTGTTGTGGAGACTTTAAGAGGAATTTTATCAAGCTTTAAAAAGTTTTTTTTTTTTTTTTTACTATTTAACATGCTATGTAAACTCTGGTACTGGTCCTTTAAGAAAATATACAGAAAAGGCTCTCAAAGCTGAATTTATGTTTTGACTCTATGCCCAGACTAGACCACGAGGGGACCTAGCTTTTAACAGTTTACACAGGCCTGATACAAGTCGTTTCCCATTACATCTATCAGCAGGAGGGATTGCTGATTGATTGGAGCCACATTCCTGAACCTTAAGAGTCTTGGAACCTTCGCATTCTTTAAAATCCATCTAAAAATCTAGGGGGAGCACTTGATCTTTCCAACCCATCCCATTCCTGGAAAGTGAGGAAAAGCGGAGGGAAGTTCTTAGGCTGATCTGACCTGAAGTAGGCTCAGCTTTGAAGTCAGAAAAACCTGGCTTCAGATCCCAGCTCTGTCACTTACCAGCTGTATGCAAGTTATATACCTGTCTCACCCTCAGTTTCCTCATCTATGTAACCTGGAATTCAGTTAATGACCCAATCATCCACAGAGTTTCTCAGGTCAAAAACTTGTTGCTAAACACTGAGCCACCAGGCTCCTGGTCAGCTCATCACCTCTTGTTATGTTACCCACCAGCTGGAGTTCATGGTGCTCCCTGGAGGAAAGCAAAACTGAACTGAGGGGGCATGGAGTCAAATGCAGAGGGAGAGGGGGAGAAATGTTCTGTGTTGTTGAAAGTGCTGCAGAAATTCTCTTGACCCTTCTGGGACGCTGGAACTATGTCCAAATTCCTGGGCCAATTCAGCAAAATCCAAGAGGGGAAATGAAAGCTACTGTGCAGCTCACCAAGGTACACTTTTTACTTGCTCAACAGGAACTGGTGCTGGGTGGGTTTGGAAGTGAGGGTGGGTGCGCAGTAGGGATTGGGGAGCAGACTGTAACTCATCGAGACTAGAAAGACTTGATCTGAAATAACAGAGTTATGCAAGAGGCTGATTCAAAAAACCACGGTTTATTTATTTCCCAGTCACTAAGGAGCTTTCGGAATAGAGGGGGTTTTGGGCACCCTGGTTTTCCCCATCTCAGAAGTTTTCGGAATAGAGGGGGTTTTGGGCACCCTGGTTTTCCCCATCTCAGAAGTTAGGCCAGCTGCCCTTAGCGGGGAGAGGGGCGGGGAGTAAGAAGTAGCAATGGGACTCAGGAAAAATAGGACATAGGCTGCAACTGCCCTTGACTTCTGTAGATGAGGTTTGAAAACCCAGCCTGAGAAAGATGGACCCTGAAATTCCGCCAAGAGGTGCCTAGACTGACTGCTGCCCATCTGTTCCTTCTCTAACATAGACCAACCTTTTCTTGTCCCATGACTTCACCCATCCTAGAGTAATCTGTTGACCCTAGCCCTAGATACAACCCACTGACCTTCACAGCAAAACTGGCCTTAGAAAGTAGAGAATCCTAAAGCTGGGAGGGAGGGACTTCCAAAGTTCATCAAGACCTCGAAGTCAGTCTTTACCTAATACAAGACAGAAGAATGCTGAGCCTATGTGTAAAGGTCTCCAGGGAAGAAGAGTCCACAACCCACTTTATAGTTTAAAGAAGTGTTTGTTTAATAGTTTTTCCCAGTCCTAACCTTCCAGCCTTTACTCTCTGCAATTTAAAGCTGTTCCCTGGAGAAAAACCATAGCACACATCACTGAGGATAAATATAAAAGTGACATGCCTATAAAAATACTGTTATTAATGCAACTGAGTCTTACAAGACATACTGAGGACAACAGGAAGGACTTCTTAGGTTATGTTCTGAATAAGAAAAAGGAAGGTGACCTAAGAAGGGTGACCAAATATAATTTAGCAACAAAGTCAGGGCTTTTGAGAGTGAAAGGGGTCACCAATAATAACATTAATTGATCTGCAATGAGGCTGCAAAATATGCTCACCCTGAATATAAGGCTAAAAGGTAACAAAGAGAAACCCAAACTACTCAACTGTATTTTATTTATAGTTTTTGAATTAAAACAGCAACAATGTTTTCATGTTGGAGAGAATAGAAAAAATGTGCCTAAGAGGAAGCTGAGTGTGCTGACACAGGGATAGCAGTTAGGGTCACATAACAATGTGTGTATAAATTTTTGTATGAGAAACTAACTTGAGCTGTAAACTTTCACTTAAAGCACAATTAAAAACAAAAAGAGGAAGCTGAATGCTAAGATATTTCTGGTATTGGTAAGAGAATGTATTTGTTGTTATTAGCTGCCTGGAATTGGCCCCCAACTCATGGCAACCTCTTGCACAATGGAATGAAAAGTAAACCAGTCCTGCACCATCCCCATGATCAGACCATTGTGATTCACAGTGTTTTCATTGGTTGATTTTTGGAAGTAGGTTGCCAGCCTTTGTTCCTAGCCCATCATAGTCTGGAAGCTCTGCTGAAACCTGTTCAGCGTCTAGCAACATATAAACATCCACTGACGGATGGTATCTGCATATGACGTGCATTGGCCAGGAATCGAACCCAGGTCTCCTGCACAGAAGGCAAGAATTCTTCCACTGAACCATCACTTCCCCCTTAAGAGAATATATAGCTGTTTTAAGTTCATGTATAAATTTGTTAATTCCACACACATTTGTTGAGCACCTACTTGTTTCAGCCATTGTGCGAGGCACTGCTCACATCATCAAGAAGTATAAGGCACGGTCCCCGCCCTTGAGCAAAAATTTAAGAGATGGATTCACATACACAAGTAAGTTTTGCTACATGGAAATCAGTGCTCTAATATATGCATAAACAAAATGTTATAGGAGTTAAATTCTCCAAACCTAGATCAATAACATTCTAAGATATTAAAGGACTTCATAGATACACTTTTTTAAAAAAATCATTCCTGGTAATCTTCGAAAAATTTTAAACTAAATACTTTTGTTTAATGGGTCATCCATGTTATAGAGCTGTCCAAGTAGCTAATACAATCTTGGGAAATATTGTTCCCTTGGTCAGATTATATCTAGAATTTTTCTGTTCACCATTTTTTAAATGAGCCATTGACAAAATGGAGTGGGTATCTAAAGGAGGGTGACTAGCATGCTGAAGGTCTTGGAAACAAGTCATGTATATAGGGTGATCATCATGTCTGTGTTTATGCCTGTTGCTCTGTCATCCCATTCGGTCATCATCCTCTTTCACTCTTGAAAGTATTCTGGTTTGATAATAAATTACATGGTAACCCTACATATGTATAAACAAACCAATCAACCAACAAGTTTTGCTACATATGCAATCTCAACAATTTCTACATGTACAATTCAGCAACATTGATTACATTCTTCAAGTTGTGTACCCATTTTCATTACTCTTTTCCAAATTGTTTCACCACCATTAATATAAACATAATGCTCTCTAAGCATAAATTCCCCCTGCCTTGGTAACCACTAATGATCTTTTGTTTCTATATATTTGCTTATTTCATATATGTGAGATCATACAATATTTGTCCTTTTGCAACTGACTCATTCTGCTCAGCATGATGTTTTCAAGGTTCATCCATGTTATGGGATGTATCAGGACTTCATTTCTCTTTATGGCTAAGTAGTATTCCATTGTGTGTATATGTCACATTTTGTTTGTTCATTCATCTGTTGATGGAAATTTCAGTTGTTTCCACCTTCTGGCTATTGTGAAAAGTGCTGCAATGAACACTGGTATACAGGTTTCTGTTTGCATTCCTGCCTTCACTTCTTCTGGTATATACCTAATATTGGGATTGGTGAGTGATATGATAGTTCTGTGTTCAACTTCTTGTGGAACTGCCAAATTGTTTTCATAGTGACTGTACTGTTTTACATCCCCACCAACAATGGATGAGAGTTCCAGTTCCTCCACAACCTCACCAACACTTGTTGGGTTTTTTTTTATCATTGTCATTCTAATGCAGATGAGGTGATATCTTGCTGTGGTTTTGATTGGCATGTCCCTATAGGGTCGCTATGAGTCAGAATCGACTCAATGGCAATGGGTTTGGCTTTTTTTTGGTTATGGGCTAATGATGTTGAGCATCTTTTCATGTGCTTGTTGGCCAGACTTTGTTTGATGACAGACATAAGTCTCACTTCAAAATTGAGAAATGAAAACAAAACAAACAAACAAAAAAGTGCCTAACTCAAGATCGTAGAAAATGTGTTCAATGGAGCTTGGAATAATTGAGAGATGATGAAAGAACTGAAGGAACTGGAGATGTCAATTTTGAAACAGAGAAGATTCAAGGGGCTTTAGTAGCTGTATTTTAGCAACCACCATCCCACATCCAATCTTTCTACAGAGACTCTCCTTCTAAGCCTCTGTACAGGGGAGTCAGACTGCTTCTTCTAGACCTTTAAGAGAGGAGATAGAGGGGAGACTAATAGGCAGATAGAGTCTAGCTTCTCTACCAAGGAAACACAGATGTCATTCTCTGCCTAGGCCTTAACACAGAGATAGACCCTGAGCCAGGAAACTCCACCTAATCCTATAACTGCAAGCAGTAATCTAGACAAGAGGATGGAAGGCCTATGACAAAAACCCAACATAGTAACAAGTAACTTGCTTGTAAGGGGATCATGCAGTTGTGGTTCTCAACCCTGCCTGAGCAGTAGAATCACCTAGAGATTCCTGGGCCACAACCCAGAATTGTGCTTTAAACAAACGCCTCAGGTGTATAGCCAAGGTTGTGAACTGAAGCCCTAACCAGAAGTTCTCAGACTGGAGTATGAATCAGAACCACCTGGAGGGCTTGTTAAAACATAGATTGCTGGGCCTCACCACCCAGAGTTTTAAATTCACCTAGTCTGGAGAGGGGCCCAAGAATTCAAATTTTGATCAAATTCCCAAGAGATGTTGATTTTGCTAGTCCAGGGACAACACTCTATGAACAACTAGCAAAACCTGAGTTCAGCTTGGATTTCAAACAATTCCTACGGCCTACTCCTGCACCAGGATAACTGCTGTTTGTTTGCCCCTGCACCAAATAACTGCTCAAGGAATTGGGGCTAGCCCCAACCCTCAATTATCAAGTCAATCTATACAGAAAACAATCAGCTCACAACCCTCCTAATGTTACTAAGGTTAAAAATAGGGTTGGGCACACACACACACACACACACACTTTAAGCCATCTGCTTTATAATTTAAAATTCCCCTCTCAACACTGGGGCCTCCACAAACCCTGACCCCTGAAGGACAGGGTTGGCCCAACAGGGAATAGCAGTCTTTGACCTCACTGTTTCTCTGGAGCCTACCTAATACAGAGTGCAGCTGGGGGAACTTAGTCTCCATGCACACATATGTCAGCACCCAAATCAAACAATTTTCAGACAGGATATAAGCTTAATTCTGAGAACAGAAATCTAATCTTATCACATTTACAGGGACTAACGTGCCTCAAGAGAACTCCTGAGCTTCTTTTCTGAGAATAATGACCCCATTGCTTTTACTCCTTATCTTTCAAAGGCATTCCTGAGTTTCCAGCTGGGGGCAGAGACTAAGGGACTGTGGAAAGCCTAAAATGTGTGAAGGAGTCCTGATGATGTAAAAAAAAAAAACGGACTTCATAGCTAACACAGGAGTCTGACACTCCTTCACATAACGCCCCATGCCATCTATGAAAAGGCACTCTAACAATCTCAGTAGAAAGCCTGCTATGAATCAAATCATAAATAGCTTATTATTATTATTTTTAGTATTCCATTTTTTTCTCTGTGTAGTTGGTGAGAGTGGATGCTTTCATTACTACGCTAGGACATTTCTTGACAGTGCTATTATTTGAAAACTAGTGTGAGGCTGGAGGAGATAAGAGAGTAGGTGATCCAGAGTGCATTCTATAGCCTGAGGGGTGTCTACAAGACTTGATACTCAGAAAAGTTACCTTAAAATTGTCCAGCATTTTGTAATTTACAGTCCTGCCACATAATTCTCTGTGAAGTTTTGCAGAAGAAAAAAGGAGGCCCAGAAAAGTAGCATGACTCAGCCACTAAGTGGTATGGTTGAGATTCAAATCTAGGTTTCCTGACCTCAAATCCACTGCTCTTACCACCTCAGCAGAGGTAGTGAAAACACAGACCTTGATGCCTGCTCCCCAAAGGCTACTGCATGGACGGTAGGTAATATAGGCTCAGAGTTCTGTCTGGAATTCTACACCTGTCTTTCAACTCTTTGCTTCTGGCACATCTGAGGTGTGTTGAAAACCCAATCAAGAACCACTGCAGTAGTCAAAATGAAAATTACTCCTGAATTTGCTTATGGTATCTTAGAGAGCTTATAGAATGAGTCTGGGAGTACATTTTTAAAGCATTGTAATAATTTGCACAGCAGATTCTGCCTAGTAGTTGCAGCAGCACATATCTTAGGATGTACATGGGGATCCCAAACTCATAAGAACTGCTTAAGCCAGTGGGTATGGGTGTAAAGGTGTAAGCAGGAGGAAGCAGGGGCTTGTTGGGTAATAGGAAAATAAATACTAGAATACCTCCATGTAATGTCAACGCCTATGGCAGAATTTCTGAAATGAATTACTTTGAAGGTGAAAATGTTCTCTTGTTTCTTCAGGCTCTAGCAATGCCATCTATCTCTTGGTACCATTCTGAGAACCTGGGGATTTCTTCTCATAATTCCCTGTATATTGCTGGGGCGCAATCAAGGGTCAAGAAAAACAACATACCTGTGAGAAGCTCTAGGCATGTATTCCTGTTGTTCATCTATCTGTAGTCAGATTTTTCTTTAAAATAAGAACATTCTCTCTTGGGAAGCTTCAAACCTCAAGATGATTGCTCTGAGCTCTTAGGAAACAACCAGAGACATGTGACCCAAAGAAAAATGCATTATCTTCCTCATCATTTCTCTTCCTTTTTGTGCAGCTTGGAGGAGGTTCCTTAGAAGTGCCAAAATTCTGCTTGGTGTGTGTTGCAGAGCAATAGGTGCTTTTGTTTATTTGTTTTCTTTAACTTTATTGTGGTAAAATATACACAACAGGAGTTCTGATTAAGATGGCAGCTTACAGAGATGTGCCATAATTACCCCCTACAACAAAGACTTGAGAAACTAAGTAAAACTGATACAAATAACAACCTAGTATCCCAGAATATCAAATAGAGAGTTGAAGAAACACCAATTGGAAGGGGAAATAGAATGAGACCAGCAGGAAAGCAGAGATTCACGAATCAACCACACACTGCCAGCTGGCATGGCACAGCGTGGCCATTTTGGGAAGGCATCAAGCAACAGCCTTGAGTGAGGAACTCATGAAAGCAACCTCTAAGGGGACACAGCTGGTGGCAGAGATTCTGTATAAACAAGCCTGGAAAGAAATGTGGTGGGCAGGACATGTCCTGGGATGGGGTACTCCCAAGAGGGTGACACCTAGGAGTGGTGTAGCTTTGAAGCCAGGGAACCACAGGGAAGTGCTTCTAGAGCAAATTGAGGCAGGTTGAATTGTTGGAACCTAAGGGCTAGAATAGACAGGAAGTACAGATTTGCAGAGGAGAAAAGGGGAAGTAGAGAAGGGTGACTGTGAACTCCAGTCTCTGTGGCAAGTGCAAAGAAGGGAAAACCAAAACCCAAATCTAGTGCCGTCGAGTCGATTCCGACTCATAGCAACTCTATAGGACAGAGTAGAACTGCCCCATAGAGTTTCCAAGGAGCACCTGGCGGATTTGAACTGCCGTCCCTTTGGTTAGCAGCCATAACACTTAACTACTACGCCACCAGGGTTTCCACAAAGAAGGGAAGGCACTAGGAATTAGTGCAAGGGCTGCTTGTTGGTGGCAACACATGCCCATTTAGATGGGAGACGCACATTGAAAAGTCAACCCACAGAGCAACAATTAGAATCCAGCTCCCCAGAACAGGCCTGGAGCAAACTGCCCTCCCCTCCAGTCTGTGCAGTCTCCACTCTGCCTCCATCCCCATACGGAGGCACATGCCATCTGCACTAATGTGCACAGGCTGCACTTCCCATTCTCCCCTCCCTGAGCAACAGGCCATCTACACTAATGCACACAGGCTCCACTTTGCCCTCCTCCCCTTCCAGAGGCATGTGCCATCTGTGCTAAGATACACAGGCTCCACTCCATTCCCCTCCCCTCCCTTAGGTGCAGGCAATCTGTGCAAATCCAGAAAGGCTCTCCTTCACCCCTCCCCCCATACCAGCTGCACGGGCCTCCACCCTCACCAACAGACCCCTACTGGATGAACAGGCCTCAGTGCCCCACCCTCCTGGCCTTCCCAAGCCAAATGGGACTTCATGCCCTGCCCTGCCAAACCCCTCCCAGGTGAGTGGGACTCCATGCCCTTCCAGCCCCTCCCTGAATAAGCAAGGCTCCATGCCTGGCTCTGCCAACCCCTCTCTGACTGAGCAGAACTAAGCCCCTCACTCCAGCTTTCCCCAGCCATGTGGGCCTCTGCAACCCAACCTGCCTTCACCTCCTTGTGACCAATCCTGCACTGCAGGGGCAGCACTAACTGCTCACACCAATGGAAAGGAATTCAATTATCCCTCAAGAGCTGTGAAAGGATCCTGACCACCTGAAACCTGGTGCCTCACATCAGGGAAGGGACCTAAATAAATAAAATAAAACCTTAATGCCTCGAAGACAGCAGTCAATTACAAATCATATGAAGAGCCAGGAAAAGATGAACCAAGAAAATGAACAAAATAAAGGAATAGAAAAGATCTATGATGAAGAACAAATAGTGGAACTACTGGACAAAGACTTCAAAAAGCTGCTATTAAGTCTCCTCAAAGAGATCAAAGAAAACACAGAAAAAAGACTAGAAGAATTCAGGAAAACAACACTAGAACAAAACAACAAATAAAATCCTTAAAAAACAAGAACAACAAAATAACAGAAATAAACAGCTCCATGGAAAGACACAGAAGTAGAATTGAAACAATGGAAGGAAGAATCAATGGAATAGAGAATAAAACTTTTGCTATTACTTGGTAAGAAGAACAAACAGAAAAAAGACAGAAGAAAAATGAAGAAAGCATATAGGTTATGTAGAACACCATCAAGAGGAATAATATGCTCATATTAGTAATCCCAGAAGTGGAACAGAAAAAAGTACAGAAAAAATCTTTGAGGAATTGATGGCAGGAAATGTCCCACATATGACAGATGTGAAAATTTTTATCGAGGAAGCTCAAAGAGCACCATATAAGATAGACCCCAATAGAAAGTCACCAAGACATATCATTATCAAAATTTCGAAATTCAAAGACAAAGAACAAATTTTGAGAGAAGCCTGTGAAAACCAAAATATCGCCTACAAAGGGGTCCCTATAAGATTAAGCACCGACTTCTCATCAGAAACTATACAGGCAAGAAGGCAATGGGATGACGTATACAAACCCCCGAAATAAAAGAACTGTCAACCAAAAATTATATATCCAGCCAAATTATCATTCAAAAATGAGGAGAAAATTAGGACATTCTCGGATAAGCAGAAATTAAGGGAATTCGTAACCACCAGACCAGCCCTACAGGAACTACTAAAGGGAGCCCTTCAAACAGAAAACCAATAACAACAGACAACAACCTAAGGAAAGATACATGACAGCGTCACCCTGATACCAATAGTATAGCCAGGTGAAAACACTACAACAATAAAATAAAGTTAAAAAACGATTACAGGGAAACAGATAAAAGTTGTAATCGACAACAACATCAAAACAAAAGGGGGAGGAAGTGTACAGTGATTTAAAGACACAACAGACAGTTTTAAATATAAGATGTTAAACGTAAACGACATGATAACCACAAAGAAAATTAATAAATCTACTCACCAAAACACAGAAGAAAAACAAAAAGATTCAGTAAACACAAAACAACAATAATGAATGAAAGGAAAAAAATCCACATTCAATAAGAACTCAGCACAGAAAGTAAAGAAGAACAAAGACAACATTAACAGCACAAAAAAAAACATAACAAAATGGCTGCAGTAAATTCATCCTTACCGATAATCACACTGAACGTAAATTGATTAAATGCACCAGACAAGAGACAGAAAGTGGCAGGATGGATTTCTAAAAAGTGACCAATCAAAGTGTTGCCTACAAAAGACACACCTTAGGACCAAAGACATAAATAGGTTGAAAATCAAAGGATGGAAGAAAACATACCAAACAAACTAACCAGAAGAGAGCAGGTGAGGCAATATTAATATCTGACAAAATAGACTTTAAGTCAAAATCCATTATAAGAGACGAAAAAGAACATTATATAATGATGAAAGGACCAGTCCAACAAGAATATATAACAATTACAAATATTTATGCACAAATGCGATACCCTCAAAATTTATAAAGCAAACCTTAACAGACTTAAAAAAAGAAATACAGATCTACAAAAATAGTCATTGTAGTTGTTAGGTGCCATCAAGTAGGTTTCAACCCAATGCACAACAGAACGAAACACTGCCCGACTCTGTACCATCCTCACAATTGTTGCTATGCTTGAGCTCATTGTTGCAGCCACTGTGTCAATCCATCTCACTGAGGGTCTTCCTCTTTTTCGCTGTCCCTCTACCTTACCAACCATGATGCCATCTCCAGGGACTGATCCTTCCTGATATCATGTCCTAAGTATGTGAGATGTAGTCTCACCATCCTTGCTTCTAAGGAGCATTCTGGCTGTACTTCTGACAAGACAGATTTTTTTTTTCTTTTGGCAGTCCACAATATATTCAATATTTTTCACCAACGCGACAATTCAAAGGCATCAATTCTTCTTCTGTCTTCCTTATTTATTGTGCAGATTTGACATTTACATGACATTTACCATGGCTTTGGTCAGGTGCACCTTAGTCCTCAAAATGACATCTTTGCTTTTCAACACTTTAAAGAGGTTTTTGAAGCAGATTTGCCCAATGCAATGCATATTTTGATTGCTGCTTCCATGGGTATTGATTGTGAATCCAAGGAAAATGAAATCTTTGACAACCTGAATCTTTTCTCCATTTATCATGATGTTGCTTATTGGTCCCAGACACCCTGGTGATGTAGTGGTTAAGAGCTATGGCTGCTAAACAAAAGGTCAGCAGTTTGAATCCACCAGGCACTCCTTGAAAACTCTGTGGGGCAGTTTTACTCTGTCCTGCAGGGTCGCTATGAGTCGGAATCGACTCGACGGCAGTGGATTTGATTTTTGTGTGTGTGTGTGTGTTGCTTATTGGTCCAGTTGTGAGGATTTTTTTCTTTATGTTGAGGTGTAATCCATCCTGAAGGCTGTGGTCTTTGATTTTCATCAGTGCTTTAAGTCTTCTTCACTTTCAGCAAGCAAGGCTGTGTCATCTGCATAATGCAGGTAGTTAATGAGTCTTCCTCTAATCCTGATGCCCCATTCTTCTTCATATAGTCCACCTTCTTGGATTATTTGCTTGGCATACAGATTGAATAGGTATGGTGAAAGGATACAACCCTGACGAACACCTTTCCTGGCTTTAAACCAGGCAGTATCCCCTCATTCTGTTTGAATGACTACCTCTTGATTCATGTACAGATTCCTCATGAAGACAATGAAGTGTTCTGGAATTCCTATTCTCCGTGATGTTATCCATAATTTGTTATGATTCACAGAGTCAAATGCCTTAGCATAGTCAATAAAACACAGGTAAACATCTTTCTGCTTTCAGCTAGGATCCATAGGACATCAGCAATGATATCACTGGTTCCACATCTTCTTCTAAACTCAGCTTGAATTTCTGGCAGTTCCCTGCCTGTATACTGCTGCAGCCACTTTTGAATGATCTTCAGCAAAATTTTGCTTGCATGTGGTATTAATGATATTGCTCGATAATTTCCACATTCGGTTGGATCACCTTCCTTGGGAATAGGCATAAATATGGATCTCTTCCAGTCAGTTAGCCAGGTAGCTGTCTTCCAAATTTCTTGACATAGACGAATGAGCACTTCCAGTGCTGCATCTGTCTATAGAAACATCTCAACTGGTATTCCATCAATTCCCGGACCCTTGTTTTTCCCCAATGCCTTCAGCACAACTTGTTTGGACTTCTTCCTTCAGTACCATTGATTCCTGATCATATGTTACCTCCTGAAATGATTGGACATTGACCGACTCTTGGCTTTTTCTTTTTTTTATAGTACTTTAGGTGAAGGTTTACCGAACGAACTACTTTCTCATCAAACACTTAGTACATACATTGTTCTATGATATTGGTTAACAACCCAACGACATGTCAACACTCTCCCTTCTCAACCCTGGGTTCCCTATTAGCAGCTTTCCTGTTCCCTCCTGCCTTCCAGTCCCTGCCCCAGAGCTGGTGCACCCCTTTAGTCATGTTTTGTTCCATGGGCCTAGTCAATCATTGGCTGAAGGGCGAACCTCAGGAGTGACCTCATTACTGAGCTGAAAGGGTGTCCAGGGGTGATACTCTCAGCATTCCTCCAGTCTCTGTCAGGCCAGCAAGTCTGGTCTTTCTTTTTGAGTTAGAATTTCGTTCTACATTTTTCTCAAGCTCTGTCTGGACCCTCTATTTTGATCCTTGTCAGAGCAGTCAGTGGTGGTACCCAGGCACCATCTCATTGTACTGGACTCAGTCTGGTGGAAGCCATGGTCGATGTGGTCCATTAGTCCTTTGGACTAATCTTTCTCTTGTAGCTTTAGTTTTCTTCATTCTTCCTTGCTCCCAAAGGGGTGAGACCAGTGGAGTATCCTAGATGGCCGCTCACAGGCTTTTAAGACCCCAGATGCTACTTGCCAAAGTATAATGTAGAACATATTCTTTATAAACTATGTTATGCCAGTTGAGCTAGATATTCCCCGGGATCCTGGTCCCCACAGCCCTCAGCCCAGCAATTTGGCTCCTCAGGGAGTTTGGACATGTCTATGGAGCTACCATGGCCTTGCCTTATACAGGTTGTGCTGGCTTCCCGGCATTTTGTACTGTCTTACCCTTCACAAAAGTTTCCACTTATCTATTATTGTCTATATAGTGTTTTTCCATCCCCACCTCTCCCTTCCCTCATAACCAAAAAAGATTGTTTCTTTTTATATGTAAACCTTTTCATGAGTTTTTTACGGTAGTCTCATACATTTGTCCTTTTGTGATTGACTTATTTCACTCGGCATAATGCCCACCAGATTCATCCATGATATCAGACGCGTAACAGATTCATTGTTGTTCTTTATTGTTGCATAATACTACATTGCATGTATGTACCACAGTTTGTTTATCCATTCGTCTGCTGATGAGCATCTAGGTTGTTTCCATCTTTTTGCTATTGTGAATAATGCTGAAATGAACGTAGGTATACGTATGTATATTCTTGTGGTGGCTCTTATTCCTCTAGGATATATTACTAGGAGTGGGATTGCTAAATCATATGGTATTTCTGTTTCTAGCTTTCTAAGGAAGCGCCATATCGTTTTCCAAAATGGTTGTATTATTTTGCATTCCCACCACCAGTGCATAAGAGTTCCGATCTCCCTGCAGTCTCTCCAACGTTAGTTATTTCCTGCTTTATTGATTTCTGCCAGTAATGCCGGGGTCTTCAGAAGACCAAAGAAGAGTTGACGCCTTTGAATTGTGGTGTTGGCGAAGAATATTGAACATACCACGGACTGCCAAAAGAACGAACAAATCTGTCTTGGAAGAAGTACAGCCAGAATGCTCCTTAGAGGCAAGGATGGCAAGACTGCGTCTTACATACTTTGGACACGTTGTCAGGAGGGATCGGTCCCTGGAGAAGGACATCATGCTTGGCAGAGCACAGGGTCAGCGGCAAAGAGGAAGACCCTCAGCGAGGTGGATTGACACAGTGGCTGCAACAATGAGCTCAAGCATAACAATGATTGTAAGGATGGTGCAGGACTGGGCAGTGTTTCATTCTGTTGTGCATAGGGTCGCTATGAGTCGGAACCAACTCGACGGCACCTAACAACAACAACAATACTGGGGTGAGACAGTATCACATTGTGGTTTTGATATGCAGTTCTCTAATGGCTAGAGATCGTGAACATTTACTCGTATGTCTGTTGGTTGCTTCAATGACTTCTGTGAAGTGTCTGTTCATTTCCTTTACCCATTTTTAATTGGATTATCTGTCTTGTTGTAGAGGTGTTGGATTTTCTTGTAGATTTTAGAGATTAGACCTTTGTCTGATTTGTAAGAGCCAAATTTTTTTTCCCAGTCTGTAGGTTCTCTTTTTACTCTTTTGGTGAAGTCTTTTGAGCAACATAAGCATTTAATTTTTAGAAGATGCCAGTTATCTAGCTTATCCTCTGGAGCACGTGTGTTGTTGGTTGTGGTTTGTATCCTATTAATGCCGTGTAATAGGGACACTAGTGTTGTTCCTATTTTTTCTTCTACGAACTTCGTGGTTTTTGGCTTTATATTTAGGTCTTTGATCCATTTTAAGTTAGCTTTTATATATGGTGTGAGGTATGGGTCCTGTTTCATTTTTTTTTGTAGATGGACATCCAGTTTTGCCAGCACCATTTGTTAAAAAGACTGTCTTTCCCCCATTTGATGGACTTTGGGCCCTTGTCGACGAAGATCAGGTGACCATAGGTGGATGGATTTACATCAGGGTTCTCAATTCTGTTCCATCGGTCAATGTATCTGTTGTACCAGTACCAGGCTGTTTTGACTATTGTAGCTGTATAGTAGGTTCTGAGGTCAGGTAGTGCAAGTCCTCTTACTTTATTCTTCTTCTTCAATAGCGCTTTACTTATCTGGGGCTTCTTCCCTTTCCGTATAAATTTAATGGTAAGTTTTTCCATCTCTTTAAAGAATGTTGTTGGTATTTGGATTGGTATTGCATTGTATTTGTAAATTGCTTTGGGTAGAATTGTCATTTTCACAATTTTGATTCTTCCTATCCATGAGCATGGTATGTTTTTCCATTTATGTAGACCTCTTTTGGTTTCTTGCAGTAGTGTTTTATAGTTTCCTTTGTACAGGTCTTTTACATCCCTGGTTAGATTTATTCCCCAATTTTTTTTTTAGGGGCTATTATAATGATATTGTTTTCCTGATTTCCTTTTCATCATTCTCTTTATTGGTGTATAGGAATCCAACTGATTTTTGTATGTTAATCTTGTATGCTGCAACTCTGCTGAATCTATCAGTTCCAGTAGTTTTCTCATGGCGTCTTTTGGGTTTTCTATGTGTAGTATCATATCATCCACAAATAGGGGCAGTTTAACTTCTTCATTACCAATTTGGATGCCCTTTATTTCTGTTTCTTGCCTTATTGCTCTAGCTAGGACTTTCAACATGATGTTAAATAGGAGTGGTTATAAAGGACATCCCTGTCTTGTTCCTGTTCTCAGCAGGAATTTTTTCAGCCTCTCTGCATTAAGAACGATGTTGGCCGTTGGTTTTGCTTATATGCCCTTCATTATGTTGAGAAATTTTCCTTCTATACTTATTTTATTGAGAGTTTTTATCAGGAATGGGGGTGTTGGGCTTTGTCGAATATGTTTTCTGTATCGAGATGATCATGTGATTCTTTTTATTTATTTGGTGGATTACGTTGGTTGGTTTTCTAATGTTGAACCATCCTTGCGTACCTGGTATGAATCCTACTTGGTCATGGTGTATTTTTTTTATATGATGCTGAATTCTATTGGCTATAATTTTGTTGAGAATTTTTACATCTATATTCATGAGAGATATTGGTCTGTAGTTTTCTTTTTTTGTGGTGTCTTTGCCTGGTTTGGGTATCAGGGTTATGCTGGCTTCATAGAATGAATTTGGAAGTATTGCTTCCTTTTCTATGTTCTGAAACAGTTTGAGTAGTATTGGTGTAAGCCCTTCTCTGAATGTTTGGTAGTATTCTTGTTAAAGCCATCTGGGCCAGGACTTTTTTTTGTTCAGAGTTTTTTTTATTACCTTTTCAATCTCTTCTCTTATTATGGGTCTGTTCAGATTTTCAACATTGTTTCGTGTTAGTTTGGGTAGGTAGCATGTTTTTATAAATTTGTCCATTTCCTCTAGGTTTTCAAATTCATTGGAGTATAGTTTTTCATAATACTCTGTTATGATCCTTTTTATTTCAGTCGGGTCTGTCGTAATGTCCTCCATTTCATTTCTTATTTGGGTTATTTGTGTCCTCTCTTGTTTTTCTTTTGTCAATTTGGCCTGTGTTTGGTCTATAGGGTCGCTACGACGGCACTGGGTTTGGTTTTGGTTTGGTTTTGGTCAATTTTATTGATCCTTTCAAAGAACCAACTTTTGGTTTTGTTGATTCTTTCTATTGTTTTCTTTTCTCCATTTCATTTATTTCTGCTCTGATCTTTATTATTTCCTTTCCTTCTGGTGGCTCTGGGCTTCTTTTGCTGTTCTCTTTCTATTTGTTCAAGTTATGTAGCTAATGTTTTGATTTTGTCCCTTTCTTCTTTTTTGATGTGTGCATCTATTGCTATAAGTTGACCTCTGAGGACTGCCTTTGCTGTGTCCCAAGGGTTTTGGTATGATGTGTTTTCATTCTCGTTTGATTCTAGGAATTTTATTTATTCCATCTCTGAGTTCTTCTATTACCCAGTGGTTTTTAAGCAGGGTGTTATTCAGTTTCCATTTAATTGATTTTTTTTTCCTTACTCTTCCTCTTGTTAATTTCTACTTTGAAGGCATTGTGGTCAGAGAAGATACTTTATATTATCTCAATGTTTTGGATTTTGTTGAGGGCTGCTCTGAGGCCTAAGATGTGGTCTATTCTGGAGAACGTTCCATGTGCTTTGGAAAATAATGAGTATTTTGCAGGTGTTGGGTGGGGTGTTCTATATATGTCTATGAGGTCAAGTTGGCTGATTGTGCTCTTTAGCTCTTTTGTATCTTTGTTAAGTTTCTTTCTAGATGTTCTGTCTTTTACTGAGAGTGGTGTGTTGAAGTCTCCTACTGTTGTTGTGGAACTGTCAATTTCTCTTTTCAGTGCCATTAGAGTTTGTTTTATGTATTTTGGAGACCCGTCATTTGGTGTGTAGATGTTAATTATGGTTAAGTCTTAATGATGGATCATCTCTTTAATCACTATATAGTGCCCTTCTTTGTCTTTTATGATGAATTTTGTTTTAAAGTCTATTTTATCTGAGATTAGTATTGCCACTTCTGCTCTTTTTTGGTAGTTATTTGTTTGATATATTTTTTCCATCCTTTGATTTTTAATAAATTTAAGTCTTTGTATCTTAGGTGTGTCTCTTGTAGACAGCATATTCATGGATCCTGTTTTTTTTTCTTTTTAATCCATTCTGCCACTCTGTGTCTCTTTATGGTGCATCTAGGCCATTTACATTCAGTGTAATTATTGATAGGTGTGAGTTTACTGCTATCATTTTGTAGTTTTTTTTTTTTTTGTGGTACTAAGATTTTCTTTGTTCATCTTGCTTTCCTGTGCTGGGTTCCTTTTTTTGTGGATTTCTTTTGTTTTTGTAGATTTTGTTTTTATTGAGACTTTGTGTTTTCCTTCTTTGTTTTGATGAGATTTGTTAACTTTGTGCTTACCTTGAAATTTACCGTTATCTTCCTAGGTTTGAACACGTCTATTATTACTTAGTATTGTCTTGCCCTCCTCTCCATTAGAAAGTTGTATGTCTACACCATTTATCCCCTCTTTTATTGTTCTGACATTGTTGTTATTTACAGATTAACCTCTCTGGTTCCCTGTTGCAGTTCTCTTGGTTTTGGATAGTCCTTGAGAGCTCATTTCCTGTATTGGTATCTGGCTGGTACAATCTTGCATCCTACATTTAGGCTGTGGTCTGATGTTCTCAGACTGAAGCAATCCCTTTAATAATTCCTGTAGGTTTGGTTTTTAAATATTCCCTTAATTTCTGTTTATCTGGAAATGTCCTAATTTCATCATCATATTTGAATGAAAGTTTTAACAGATGCATTATTTGTGTTTGACAATGTTTTTCTTTCAAATTTTTATATATATCATCCCATTGCCTTCTTGCCTCCATGGTTTCTGCCTAATAGTCAGAGCTTAGTCTTATTGTTTTCCTCTGTATGTGACTTTTTGTTTTTCTTGATCTGCTCACAGGATTTTTTCTTTGTGTTTGGTTTTAGTGAGTGTGATTATGATGTGCCTTGGTGTTTTTCTAATGGGGTCTATCCTATATGGGGTTCGTTGAGCTTCTTGGATAGTTAGCTTTTCATCATTCATAATATTAGGGAAGTTTTCTGTCAGCAATTCTTCAATGATCCTCTCTGTGTTTTCCATTTTCTCTCTGTTCTGGAACTCTGATCACTCGCAAATTTTTGCGTTTGATTGTATCCCACATAATTCTCAGGGTTTCCTCATTTTTCTTTGTTCTTTTTTCTGATTTTTCCTCAAGCAGAGCTGTAACCAATTATTTGTCTTCAAATTCACTGATCCTGTCTTCCATCATTTCAAACCTGCTCCTCAGCCCTTCTATGACACTGTCCATTTCTGGAATCTTGTTGTTTATCATTTGGATTTCTAATTGTTTTTGTATGATTTCTAGTTGTGAATTTATGTTGGCATTTTTCCTGAATTGTTTCTTTTTTTGTTGTATTTTCCATGAATTCGTCTGCCTTTTCCATAAATTCATCTATTTTTTTCCCTCATTTTAGTCTACTTTTTGTTTCAACTCTTGGAGGCCTGAATATTAGATTTGAAATCCCTATTGAGTAGTTCTAGGGCATTTTCTTCTACTGGAAAGTCATCTGGTGTTTTATTTTGGATGACTACTGGAGCCATCCTCTCCTGTTTTCTTATATGTTTTGATATTGTCTGCTGTCTTTGGGGCATTCCGTAGTTATTTTCGTCATTCCTTGATTGTAGATTTGTTTGTTTCATCACGGTTTTTTGTTTTATTTGGTGTCTGAGCAGGCATGCTGTGCATTCTTTATTGTTTGCTCGTCTGTTGTAGCCATACTTTTGACCTCTTTGTCCAATGGACAGGGCCAGTCAGTCAACTATGGTGCAGCAGGGCAGGTCCAGCTGAAGAGGAGGGGCTGGGATGGGTTGTTTGTGGCATGTACCAGGGCCAACAGGGTGGACTATGAATCAGGGCTGGGCAGGTTCCAGTAGGCCATGCCTGTGCTGCTCAGAGGTGTGATGTTCAGTGCACAGTGCAGGTAGGCAGGAAAGGGGGGCAGGTTTTGATGTATGGAGCTAGTATGGGTATGGAAAGGAGGAGAGGGAATCAGGAGCCAAAACAAACAAAGGGAAAAAAACAAAAAGAAGAGTGCAAAGAGAGCTTGCCGTTGGTGTGGAGAGATGAGAACCTGAGAAATTGAGAGAAGCAAAAAGGGAAAAAGAAAAAAATAACTAGATAAAAATTTGGAAAATGAAAAAAGAAGAAAAGCCCCCAGAGATCCCACTGGTGCAGCTGCAAAGACCAGGGAAGTGGCTCCCAGGCTGCACAGTATAGCCTGGCTAGAAGGGGCATAGATGTCACACAGCACCAGGTATTCAGGAGACAGGAAAAGAAGGTAAGTATAGACAAATGAGAATCGAGAAATGAAGAAAGACAGAAAGGGAAAAAGAGAGAAGGAAAAAAGAAAAAAAATGTCCCCAGGGATCCGGCCTATGGGGATGTGCTGATTGGGGGAGTGTCTCCTAGGCTGTGCAGTGCAGCCTGGTTAGAAAGGGCTTCCAAGTGAGAAAAGAGAAAGAAAACAAACATACAAACAAAACAAAACAGAGCAAAGCAAACAAAACAAGCAAAAAAAAGCCCCAGGGATCCCACCAGCACAGTGTCTGGGGCAAGGGGAGTGGATCCCCAGTGGCGCATGGCTTCACAGACTTTCAAGAAGAAGCGAAGATGGCATATGGAGCCAAGTGTTTGAGAGAAAGGAGGGGGAGGTGGTGGGAGGCACGCAAGAAACCAAAACACAGAAAGAAGAAGCACCGGCCCAGGGACGGGGCCAGTGTGGACAGGGTGAATCCAATTGGCCTGGACGGAAGCAGTTGCCTCCTGGCCAAGAGACTGCAGCTGGCGGGAATCAGAGGAGGCCGAAGGGGGAGGGGAAGAAGGGTGAGTGTTAGGAAAGTGTATGTTGCTGGTTACCGGTGCTCTGTCTCCTGCTGGGAACTTCGTGAAGCTGCTTTCCCTTATTCCCTGTCTGCCAATCTGCGATGTAAAGTGGCATAGACGCTGCACTTCCAGGCCAGCAGAGCCACAGAAAGCCAGGAAGCTTGGAAGTAGAGTAGCGATGAGAGGATTGGGGGCGGGAAACGGTATATCACTGATTACCAGGTGGTCTGTCTCCTGCTGGGAGCTCTGTGAAGCTGCTTTCCCGTGCTCCGCATCAACCAATCTCCGACAGAAGTCCAGGATGGCAAATCCATGCTGCGCTAAGGAACTTCGGCACATATCTCTCCTCGCTCTAAGTCCTCTGTCAGTTTCTTATTCCATTAGGTGTTTGGCTGAGTTTTCTCTCTCTTTGTTTGACACTTCGGGTTCCAGAAATGACGTTTGTTTCTGTTTTACTTAGTTTTTCTCGTCTTTTTTTTTTTTTTCGCTGTGGAGAGACAGTGTGGTGCTTCTGTCTATGGCAGCATGTTGGCCTGATGACTGACCAATTCTTTTTGATATAGTGACTCTGTGTATTCCTTCCATCTTCTTTTTATTTATTTAGTTATTGTGCCTTAAGTGAAAGTTTACAGTTCAAGTCAGTTTCTCATACAAAAACTTACACACATTGTTATGTGACCCTAGTTGCTCTCCCTAAGATGTGACAGCACACTCCTCCTCTCCACCCTGTATTTCCGGTGTCCATTCAACCAGCTCCTGTCCCCTTCTGCCTTCTTATATCGCCTCTGGACAAGAACTGCCCATTTAGTCTCATGTATCTAGTTTTTTTATCTTCTTGAGCCAAGAAGCACACTCTTCACCAGTATCGTTTTTTGTCTTGTACCCCAGTCTATTCTTTGTCTAAAGAGGTAGCTTCAGGAATAGTTTCAGTTCTGGGATAATGGAGAGTCCAGGGATCATGTCTTCCGGGGTACCTCCAGCCTCAGTCAGACCCTCAAGTCTGGTCTTTTTACTAGAATTTGAGTCCTGCACCCCACTTTTCTCTCACTTCATCAGGGACTCTCTGTTGTGTTTCCTGTGAGGACGGTCACTGGTGGTAGCTGGACACGATCTAGTTCTTCTGGTCTCAGGCTGATGGAGTTTCTGGTTTATGTGGCCCTTTTTTTTTCTGTCTATTGGGCTCATATTTTCCTTATGTCTTTGCTGTTCTTCATTCTCCTTTGGTCCACGCAGGTTGGGACCAATTGATGTGTCTTAGATGGCTGCTTCCTAGCTTTTAAGACCTCGGATACCACTTACCAAAGTGGGATGCACATTTTCCTAATAAACTTGGTTATGCCAATTGACCTAGATGTCCCCTGAAACCATGGTCCCCAGACCCCCACCTCTGGTACTCTGTCCCTCGAAGCGTTTGGTTGTATTCAGGAAACCTCTTAGCTTTTGGTTTAGTCCAATTGTGCTGATTTTCCCTGTATTGTGTGTTGTCCTTCCCTTCACTTAAAATAAGTCTTGAGTGAATACCCCTCTCCTTCCCTGCTCCCCCATCCTCATAACCATCAAAGAATGTTTTCTTCTGTTTAAAGCTCTTCTTGAGTTCTTATAATAGTGGTCTCATACAATATTTGTCCTTTCGCGACTGGCTAATTTCATTCAGCATACTGCCTTCCAGATTCATTCATATTATGAGGTGTTTCGCAGATTCATCATTGTTCTTTACCATTGGGTAGTGTAGTATTCCATTGTGTGAATACACCATAACTTCTTTATCCATTCTTCTTTTGATGGGAACCTAGGTTGTTTCCATCTTTTTGCTATTGTAGACAGAGCTGCAATGAACACGATTGTACATATATCTATTCGTGTGAGGGGTCTTATTTCTCTAGGATATATTCCAAGGAGCTAGATTGCTGGATCATATGGTAGTTCTATTTCTAGCTTTTTATAAGGAAGTGCCAAATCAATTTCCAAAGTGGTTGTACCATGTTACATTCCCACCAGCAGGGTGTAAGTGTTCCAGTCTCTCCACAACCTCTCTAACATTTATTATTTTGTGTTTTTTTGATTAATGCTAGCCTTGTTGGGGTGAAATGGTATCTCATTGTAGTTTTGATTTGCATTTCTCTAATGACTAATGATTGTGACCATTTCCTCATGTATCTATATGTTAGCCACCAGAATGTCTTCTTTGGTGAAGTGCCTTTCATATCCTTTGCTCATTTTTAAATTGGGTTATTTGTCTTTCTGTTGTTGAGGTTTTGCAGTATCTTGTAGGTTTTAGAGATTAGACTCTGATCAGATTTGTTGTAGCCAAAATTTATTTCCCAGTCCATAGGTTGTATTTTAATCCTTTGGTGAAGTCCTTGGATGAGCGTGTTTGATTTTTAGGAGCTCACAGTTATCTAGTTTCTCTTCTGGTGTTTGTGCATTGTTAGTAATGTTTTGTATTCTCTTTATGCCATGTCTTAGGGATCCTAGCATTGTCCCTATTTTTTCTTCTATGATTTTTATCATTTTAGATATTATATTTAGGCCTTTGATCCATTTTGAGTTCATTTTTATGCAAGGTGTGAGGTATGGGTCTTGTTTCATTTTTTTGCTGATGGATATCCAGTTATGCCAGTACCATTTATTAAAGAGATGATTTATTCCCCAACTAATGGACTTTGGGCCTTTGTCAAACATCAGCTGCTCATAGGTGGATGAATTTACTTCTGGATTCTCAATTCTGTTCCATTGGTCTGTGTATCTGTTGTTATACCAGTACCAGGCTGTCCTGACTACCGTGGCGGTATAATAGGTTCTAAAATCATGTAGTGTAAGGTCTCCCACTTTGGTCTTCTTCAGTAATGCTTACTTATCCGGGACCTCCTCCCTTTGCATATGAAGATGGTGATTTTTTTTCTCCGTCTCATTAAAAAATGTCATAGGAATTTGAATCAGGATTGCATTGTATCTATAGATGACTTTGGGTATAATAGACATTTTCAAAATGTTAAGTCTTCCTATCCATGAACAAGGTATGTTTGTCCACTTATGTAGGTCTCTTTTGGATTCTTGCTATAGTGTCTTGTAGTTTTCTTTGTATATGTCTTTTACTTCTCTGGTTAAATGTATTCCTAAGTATTTTATCTTCTTGAGGGCTATTGTAAATGGTATTGATTTGGTGAGTACCTCTTCAATGTTCTCTTTGTTGGTGTAGAGGAATCCAACTGATTTTTGTATGTTTATCTTGTATCCTGATACTTTGCTGAAATCTATTAGTTCCAGTAGTTTTCTTGAGGATTCTTTAGGGTTTTCTGTGTATAAGATCATATCATCTGCAAAAAGAGATACTTTTACTTCTTCCTTACCAATTTGCTTTCCCTTTATTTCTTTTTCTAGCCTATTTGATCTGGCTAGGACCTCCAGCTCAATGTTGGATAAGAACGGTGATAAAGGGTACCCTTGTCTGGTTCCCGAACTCAAGGGGAATGCTTGCAGACTCTCTCCATTTAGGATGATGTTGGCTGTTGGCTTTGTATAAATGCCCTTTATTACATTGAGGAATTTTCCTTCTATTCCTATTTTGCTGAGAGTTTTTATCATGAACGGGTTTTGGACTTTGTCAAATGCCTTTTCTGCATCAATTAAGATCATGTGGTTCCTGTTTTTTTGTTTTATTTATGTGATGGATTACATTGATTGTTTTTCTAATGTTGAACCGTTCCTGTGTTCCCAAGTATAAATCCCACTTGGTCATGGTGAATTATTTTTTTCGATATGTTGTTAAATTCTATTGGTTAGAATTTTGTTGAGGATTTTTGCGTCTAAGTTCATAAGGGATGTTGGTCTGTAATTTTCTTTTTTTGTGTGGTGTCTTTACCTGATTTTGATATTAGGGTTATGTGGGCTTCAGAGAATGAGTTTTGGAGTGTTCCTTTGTTTTCTATACTCTGGAATACCTTTAGTAGTAGTGGTGTTAACTCTTCTCTGAAAGCTTGGTAGAATTCTCCAGTGAAGCCATCAGGGCCAGGGCTTTTTTTTTGTTGGGAGTTTTTTGATTCTCTGTTTGTGTTAGTTTAGGTAGGTAGTGTGTTTCTAAAAGTTTGTCCATTTCCTCTAGGTTTTCAAATTTGTTAGAGTACAGTTTTTCATAGTATTCTGTTATGATTCTTTTAATTTCAGTCGGGTCTGTTGTGATATCACCCATCTCATTTCTTATTCAGGTTATTTGCTTCCTCTACTTTTTTTTTCTTTTGTCAGTTTGGCCAGTGGTTCATCGATTTTGTTCATATTTTCAAAGAAAGAGCCTTTGGTCTTGTTAACTCTTTCAGTTGTTTTTCTATTCTCTATTTCATTTATTTCTGCTCTAATTTTTACTGTTCGCTTTTTTCTGGTACCCAGGGCTTCTTTTGCTGCTCCCTTTCTATTTGTTTTAGTTGTAGGGTTAATGCTTTTATTTTGGCCCTTTCTTCTTTTCAGATGTGTGCATTTATTGCTATAAATTGGCCTCTGAGCACTGCTTTTGCTGTGTCCCAAAGGTTCTGGTAGGATATGTTTTCATTCTCATTTGACTCTGTGAATTTCTTTATTCAGTCCTTAATTTCTTCTATAACCCAGTAGTTTTTGAGCAAGGTGTTGTTCAGTTTCCATGTATTTGATTTTTTTTTTCCTTGCTTTTTCTGTTATTGATTTCTACTTTTATGGCTTTATGGTCAGAAAAGATGCTTTGTAATATTTCAACTCTTTGGATTTTGTTAAGGCTTGCTTTATGGCCTAATATGTGGTCTATTCTGGAGAATGTTCCATGTGCATTGGAAAAGAAAGTATACTTGGCTGCTGTTGAATGGAGTGTTCTGTGTATGTCCATGAGCTCACGTTGATTGATTGTGGCATTTAGATCTCCCATATGTTTATTCAGCTTCTTATTGGATGTTCTGTCTTTCACCAAAAGTGGTGTGTTGAAGTCTCCTACTATTATTGTGGAGTTGTCGATCTCCTTTTCAATGCTGTTGGAGTTTGTTTTATGTATTTTGGGTGCATAAATATTTAGTATGGTTATATCCTCCTGGTGTATTGAATCTTTAATCATTATACAGTGTCCTTCCCTATCCTTTTGGTGGATTTTACTTTAAAGTCTATTTTGTCAGAGATTAATATTGCCACTCCTGCTCTTTTTTGGTTGTTGTTTACTTGATATATTTTTTTGAGTTTTAGTTTGTTCGTGTCTTTAAGTCTAAGGTGTGTCTCTTGTTGGCAGCATATACACGGATCGTGTTTTCTTATCCATTCTGCCCCTCTCTATTTATTGGTGCATTTAGTCCATTTACATTTAGTGTAATTATTGATAGGTATGAGTTTAGTGCTGTCGTTTTGAGTCTTTTTTTGTGTGTTGACAGTTTCTTTGTTCCACTTAATTTTCCATGCTGAGTCATTTTTCTTTATGTATTTTCTTTTCATCTTTTTCATTGTTATTGATTTAGTATTTGCGGAGTATTTATGTTTTGTTTTTTATTTTGATGTGTAGGATTGTTAGTTTCCTTTGTAGTTACCTTAATATTTACCCCTATTTTTCTACGTTTAAAAAAATTTTTCATTTCTTTATATCACCTTGACTTCCTCTCCATATGAAAGATCTATGACTATATTTTTTAGTTCCTCTTTTTTATTTTAATGTTGTCATCTTTTACATAATAACCTCTGTTTCCCTATTTTCAGTGTTTTAGTTGTGATTTATTTTAGTGATTTCCCTATCTGGGTTGATACCTGGTTGTTCTGTCCTGTGTTCTAGTCTTGGGTTGTTATCTGATGTTATTGATTTTCTAACGGGAGGACACCCTTTAGTATTTCTTGTAATTTTTGTTTAGTTTTTGCAAATTCCCTAAACTTCTGTTTATCTGGAAATGCCCTAATTCCATCATCATATTTGAGACACAGTTATGCTGAATATATAATTTTTGGTTGGCAATTTTTCTCCTTCAAGGCTTTATGTATATCATCTCATTGCCTTCTTTCCTGCATGGTTTCGGGTGAGTAGTCCAAGCTTAGTCTTATTGACTCTCCTTTATATTTAGTTTTGTCATGTTTGATTATAATAAGTCTTGGAGACTTTCTTTTGGGATCTACCTTGTGTAGGTTTCGATGAGCATCTTGGATAGATATCTTCTCATCTTTCTTTGATATCAGGGAAGTTTTCTGCCAACAAATCTTCGGCAATTTTCTCTGTATTTTCTGTTATTCCGCCCCACCCCATTCTGGTACTCCAATCACTCGTAGGTTATTCCTCTTGATACAGCCCCACATAATCCTTAGGGTTTCTTCATTTTTTTAATTCCTTTATCTGATTTTTTTCTCAAATATGTTGGTGTCAAGTGCTTTATCTTCAATCTTGCTAATTCTGACTTCCATTTCTTCAATTCTGCTCCTTTGACTTTTGAGTTGTCTAATTCTGAACTTTTATGGTTAATCTGGATTTCTCTTTGCTGTCTCTCTATGAATTTTTGCATCCTATTAAATTTGTCCAGTTAGTCAGTCACCAAGTGTGTGGTCTAGGCTTTCACCTACAGTCCTAGACAGGCAGGGGTGATTTGTGTAGGCACAGCTAACTTGCTGCAGTAGTGGGTCACACACTGAGCAAGACAGGGGGCTGAGTGTCTGTGAGGAAAGCATGTCCTTGTTCCCTAGAGCGCCTAGGTGGATTGGTTTTGCACCTGGACTATGGACACCCAATGCTGTTGTCTGTAAGGACTGGGAGGCACCACTTATTCTTGGACCCCTGTCACGAGTGGCTGAGCGGTGTGAGTGGAGCCACCAGTCTTCAGACCCCTGATGTGGGTAGGTGAAATGCTTAATAGGCGGAGAGGTGTCAAATGTCACATACATGTCTATCCACCATATAGCTGGTACCGTTGAGTTCAGACTTCAGGTATATGCCCTGTTGAACTGTGCTAATGAGGGCCTACACTGTTGCAATGGGCCCACACAGATCTATGCAGGGGTGAAAGGAATTCAAAGTCCATGGACCCCTTATGCCTGTGTCTAGGCAAAGGAGCTGTTTCTGCCCTGAATTCCCAGCTTAGGGGAGCTGGCAGATGACTTTTCCCCTCTTTGTTAATTTCCTCCCTCTCTGAGGCTGGGAGGATGGCTCAGAGTGGGTAACAGGTCTTACTTCCAGCCCTGTGGACACAGCAGTCTCTGAAGTCAGCTCAGGCCCGGTGCAGAGCTGGAAGAAGACAGGTAAATCAGCAAGGGATTTTCCACAAAGGGGTGTTTTTGATCCGTGCAGTAGGTTAGATGCATGTACTTATCTTTTGTCAATTGAGTGCCACTTTTCACTGATTCTGGAGCCATGAGTTCACTCTCCGCTGCTCAATCTCTCCCAATGTGGAAAATGGGTCCCGAATTCCATTGCTTGTGTCACAGTGCTTGCGCCAGTGGATCCAGCCTGTGGGGTGTCAGTTCCCACCAGGTCAGGTCTAGCAACTCCGTGGTGCTTCTGAACTCTCTCTCCCTCCCCCTATTGCTCAGTACAATTCTTCAACTTTGCCTTTGATGTTCAGGGCTCCTAAATTCACTTGTTTTTTCAGGTCTTTGTTGTAAAAGGGACCACAGGAAATGTGTTACTACTCCACCATCCTGGCCCCTTCCATCTTCTTCTGATGCTTCCTGCATCGTTTAATATTTTCCCTGTAGAGTCCTTCAGTATTGTAACTCAATGCTTGAATTTTTTTCAGTTCATTCAGCTTAAGAAATGCTGAGAATGTTCTTCCCTTTTGGTTTTCTAGCTCCAGTTCTTTGCACATGTCGTCATAATAGTTTACTTTGTCTTCTCAAGCCACCCTTTGAAATCCTCTGTTCAGTTCTTTTACTTCATCATTTTTTCCTTTTGCTTTAGCTACTCGATGTTCAAGAGCAAGTTTCAGAGTCTTCTGACATCCATTTAAGTCTTTTCTTTCTCTCCTGTCTTTTTAATGACCTCTTGCTTTCTTCATGTATGATGTCCTTGATTTCATTCCACAACTCATCTGGTCTTCGGTCATTAGTGTTCAACATGTAAAGTCTATTCTTGAGATGGTCTCTAAATTCAGGTGGGATATTCTCAAGGTCATATTTTGGCTCTTAAGGACTTGTTCTAATTTTCTTCAGTTTCAGCATGAACTTGCATATGAGTAACTGATGGTCTGATAGGCAGTTGGGCCCTGGCCTTGTTCTGACTGATGATATTGAGCTTTTCCATCATCTCTTTCCACGGATATGGTCAATTTGATTCCTGTGTATTCCATCTGGCAAGGTCCATGTGTACAGTCACAGTTTATGTTGGTGAAAAAACAGTATTTGCAGTGAAGAAGTCCTTTGTCTTGCAAAATTCAATGATGCAATCTCTGGCATCATTTCCATCACCAAGGCTATAGTTTCCAACTACCAATCCTTCTTCTTTTTCTCCAGCTTTCACATTCCAATTACCAGTAACAGTGCATCCTGGTTGGCTGCAGAAGTTGGTAAAAATCTTCAGGTTCTTCATTTTTGACCTTTAGTGGTTTGGGCTTAAATGTGAATGATAGTTGTATTACCTGGTCTTCCTTGTAGGTATATGCATATTATCCTATCACTGACAGCATTGTACTTCAGGATAGGTCTTGAAATGTTCTTTTCACAGCACCAATCTTCTTCAAGTTGTCATTCCTGGCATAGTAGACCATATGCTTGTCTGATTCGAAATGACCAATACCAGTCCATTTCACCTCACTAATGCCTAGGATATCGATGTTTATGCATTCCATTACATTTTTGATGATTTCCAATTTTCCTAGATTCATACTTCATACGTTTCAGGTTCTGTTTATTAATGGATGTTTGCAGCTGATTCTTCTCATTTTGAGTTGTGCCACATCAGCAAATGAAGGTCCTGAAAGTTTGACTGCATCCATGTCATTAAGGTCGACTCTACTTTGAAGTAGCAACCCTTGCCTAGTCATATTTTGAGTGCCTTCCAACCTGATGGGCTCGTCTTCCAGTACTATATTAGAAAACATTCCACTGCTATTCGTTAGATTTTCACTGGCTAATTCTTTTCAGAAGTAGACTGCCGAGTCTGTCTTCCTAGTCTGTCTTAGTCTGGAAGCTCAGCTGATACCTGTCCACCATAGATGACCCTGCTGTTATTTGAATACAGGTGGCATAGCTTCCTGCATCACAGCAACACACAAGCCCCCACAGTGTGACAAACTGACAGATGTGTGGGGGACAATAATAGTAGAAGATTTCAATAACCACTTTTAACGATGGATAAAACAACTAGAAAGGAAATAAATAAAGATGTAGAAAACCTGAATGACACTATTAACGAACTGTACCTAAAATATACATAGAGAGAGAGAACACAGAACAGCACCACAATACACATTTTTCTCCAAGGCACAGGAAACATTCTCCATAATCAACCATAACTTAGGTCACAAAGAAAACCTCAATAAATTTTTAAAAATTGAAACCATACAAAGCATGTTCTCTGGCCATTAAATTACAGTATGAAGCCAGAAACTAATAATGGAAAGAATAAGGAAAAAATAAATATGTGGAAACAAAACAGCACACTACTAAAAAACTATTGGATCATAGACTAAATCAAAAGGGAAATTAAAAAATACTTAGAATCCAATGATAATGAAATCACAACATACCAAAACCTATGGGAAGCAGCAAAAGCATTGCTCAGAGGGAATTTCATAGCAATAAATGCCTACATTAAAAAAGCAAATCCAGGGGAGGCAGAGCCATCATGGAGCTATAGACAGAAGCATCACGTCATCCCTCTGCAGCGAAGATCCAAATAACTAAGTAAAACAGATACAAATGTCAATTCTATAGCCATAAGCATCAAGTGAAGGGATAAAGAACCTGATCAAGCAGCAAATGGA
This sequence comes from Elephas maximus indicus, assembly GCF_024166365.1. NCBI lineage: Eukaryota > Metazoa > Chordata > Mammalia > Proboscidea > Elephantidae > Elephas > Elephas maximus. The sequence goes on from NC_064846.1 coordinate 89,785,430, forward strand.
AGAAGAAACTGACAGAGAACAGAGAATGAGGAGAGCTATGGATTGGAGGTCCCCCGATAGCTAACGTGGCACAGATTCAACATTTTGGACCACAGCCACAAAGGATCCCAGAGAGAGAGTATGTGAAGGCAACATCATGGAGCTCCCAACAGGAGACAGAGCACTTGCTCTGCACATCACATCCTCTCCCTTCCCTCCTGCCTAATCTGCACTGCGTGCTGAATACCACACCCTCGAGCAGCACCAACAAGAACAACTAAACTCCCACACCACGCCTCGCACTGCCACCAGCCCTGCCCCACCAGCCCCAGTTTGTGCCACAAACGACCCATCCTTGCCCCTCTCCCCTCCCACTGGACCTGCCCTGCTGCACCATAGTTGAGTGACCAGCCCTGCCCACCTGAACAAAAGGGTGAAAAGTACCAGGCCCATAGACAAGCAAGCAACAAAAAACATCCAGCCCTCCAGCCCAGACATAACCAAATAAAACAAAAAAAGCAGGGTGAAGCAAACAAACCTACAATCAATAAATGAAAAAAATAATTCCTGAATGTCTTAGAGACAGCAGACAATATCAAAGCATATACAAAAACAGGACAGGATGGCTCTAGTGAGCGAACAAAATAAATCACCAGATGAACTTCTGGTAGAAGAAAAGGCACTGGAATAACCTGATAGGGAATCCAAAAGTATAATATTCAGGGATCTCCAAGAGATTAGGAAAGAGATGAAGAAAAACATAGACAAAGCTAAGGAAAAAATAGAAAAAAATCATGGAAAATACAGACAAAATCAGGGAAAACACAAAGTAATGGAAGAATTCAGGACAATAATAAAGGAACAAAATGCCAAAATAAATAACAATTAGCCACTTTGTTAGAGGAAAAATCAGAGAAAAGAATGAAGACAAATGAAGAAAACCTGATATTGACCTGGGATACAATCAAGAGCAAAAATTTGGGTGTGATCAAAGTTTCAGAACAGGGGGAGAAAATGGAAAACACGGAGAGGATCATTGAAGATTTGCTGACAGAAAACTTCACTAATTTCATGAAAGATAAAAGGTGAACATCCAAGAAGCTCAAAGAACCCCATATAAGATAAACCCAAAAAGAAAGCCACCAAGATATATCATAATCACACTCACCAAAACCAAAGACAAAAAATCCTGAGAGCAACTGGAGAAAAATGAAAAGTCACATACAAAAGGGAAACAATAAGACTAAGCTTTGATTACTCACCAGAACCATACAAGGCAAGAAAGCAATAGGATGACATATATAAAACCTTGAATGAAAAAATTGCCAAAGAAGAATAATATATTCTGCAAAACTCTCACTCAAACATGATGGCAAAATTAGGACATTTCCAGATAAACAGAATACTAATCTCAGATAAAATAGACTTTAAGAAAAAATCCACCATAAAAGACAAGGAAGTACATTATATAATGATTAAGGGGACTATCCACCATGAGGACAGAACTGTAACAAACATCTAAGCAATCAATAACAGGGCTCCAAAATACATAAAACAAACTCTAACAGCACTGAAAAGAGAAATTGACGGTTACACAGTAATAGTAGGAGACACACCACCCTTGGTAAAGGACAGAACATCTAGAAAGAAAGTCAACAAAGATACGAAAGATCAAAAGGCCATAATCAACCAACTTGACCTCACAGACATATGTAGAACACTCCACCCAACAGCAGCAAAGTATATGTTCTTCTCCAATGCACATGGAACGTTCTCCAGAATAGACCATATCTCAGCCCACAAAGCAACCCTCAACAAAATCCAAAACATTGAGATAATGCAAAGCATGTTTTCTGATCACAATGCCATAAAAGTAGAAGTTAATAACATGAAGAGCAAGGGAAAAAAAATACATGGAAACTGAATAACATCATGCTTAAAAACCATTGGGTGATAGAAGAAATCAAAGATGGAATCAAGAAATTCCTGTAATCAGATGAGAATGAAAACGCCTCACACTGAAACATTTGAGACACAGCAAAGGCAGTGTTCAGAGGTCAATTTATAGCAATAGATGCACACATCAAAAAAGAAGAAAAGGACAAAATAAAAATGTTAGCTATACAACTCGAACAAGTAGAAAGAGAACAGCAAAAGAAACACACAGCCACCAGAAAAAAGGGAATAATAAAGATCAGAGCAGAAATAAATGAAATAGAAAAACAATGGAAGGAATCAACAGAACCAAAAGTTGGTACTTTGAAAGGATCGACAAACCATTGGTCAAACTGACAAAAGAAAAACAGGAAAGGATGAAAATAACCCAAAGAAGAAATGAAATGGGGGACGTTACAACAGATCCAACGGAAATAAAAAGGATCGTAACAGAGTACTATGAAAAACTGTACTCCAACAAATTTGAAAACCTGGAAGAAATGGACAAATTTCTAGAAGAACACCGCCTACCTAAACTAACAAAATCTGAGGTTGAAAATCTGAACAGACCCATAACAAGAGATTGAAAAGGTAAAAAAAAAACAAAAACTCCAAACAAAAAGTCCTGGCCCAGATGGCTTTACCAGGGAATTAGGCCAAACATTCAGAGAGGAGTTGACACTGATTCTATTCAAACTCTTCCAAAATATAGAAGAGGAAGGAAAACTCCGTAATTTATTCTATGAAGCCAGCAACGCCCTGATTCCAAAGCAAGGTAAAAAATCACCAAAAAAAGATTACAGACCAATATTACTCGTGATTATAGACACAAAAATTTTCAACAAAATTCTAGTGAACAGAATTCAACAAATTAAGAAAACCATCTATCATGATCAAGTGGGATTCATCCCAGGAATGCAAAGTTGTTCAACATTTTAAAAAATCAATCAATGCAATTCACCTCCTAAAATAAAGAAAAAGAATCACACGATCATATCGATGGATGCAGAAAAGGCATTTGATAAAATACAACACACTTTCCTGATGAAAATCTCAGCAAAATAGGAATAGAAGGGAAATTCTTCATCATAATTAAGAGCATATATGCAAAACCAACAGCCAACATTATTCTCAATGGAGAAAAGCTGAGATCCTTCACTTTGAGAACAGGAATGAGACAAGGATGCCCATTAACACCACTCTTATTCAGTATTGTACTGGAAGTCCTAGCTAGAGAAATAAAGCAAGAAAGAAAAAAAGAGTATCCAAATCAGAAAGGAAGAAGTAAAACAATCCCTATTCACAGATAACATGATCCTATACATAGAAAACCCCAAAGATTCCACGGGAAAGTTTCTGGATCTAATAGAAGAATTCAGCAATGTTGGAGGGTGCAAGATGAACATGCAAAAATCAGTTGATTTCCTTTACACTAACAGGGTGAATTCCAAAAAGGAAATCAAGAAATCAATACCATTTACAGTAGCCCCCAAATTATAAAATACTCAGGAATAAACCTAACCAGGAATGTAGAAGACTTATACAATGAAAACTACAAAACACTACTGCAAGAAACTAGAAGAGACTACATAAATGGAAGGACATTTCATGCTCGTGGATTGGAAGACTTAATATTGTGAAAATGTCAATACTACCCAAAGCGATCCATAAATACAATGTGATCCCAATCCAAATCCTAACAACATTCTATACTGAAATGGAAAAAAGTAATCACCAACTTTATATAGATAGGAAAGAAGCCTTGAATAGCCAAAGCAATATTGAAGAAGAATAAAATAAGAGGCCTCACACTCCATAATCTCAAAACATGCTAGACAACTACAGTAATAAAACGGCCTGGTATTGGTTCAATGATAGACACATTGACCTGTGGAATAGTCTTGTGAACCCAGAAATAAGTCCATCCATCTATGGACAACTGATTGTCGACAAGGGATCAAAGTCCATTCAGTAGGGGAAAAAGCAGTCTCTTTAACAAATGGTGTCTACAAATTTGATACCAACTTGCAGCAAAATGAAAGAGAACCCATCCCTCACACCATACACAAAAACTAACTCAAAATGGATCAAGACCTAAATGTGAAACCTAAAACTATAAAGTTCTTGGAAGGAAACTTAGGGATAAAACTACAGGACCTAATCTTTTTTTTTAAATAAACTATTAAACACAACTATAAATGTATGAATAGCAGAAGACAAATTAGATAACTGGAACCTCAAAAAAATTAAATACTTATGCTCATCAAAAAGCTTTACCAAAAGAATAAAAAGAGAACCTGCAGACTGGCAAAAACCACTGGGAATAACATATCCAATAAGGTCTAATCTCTAAAATATATAGAAAATTTCAGCAACTCAACAACAAAACACAAACAACCCAATTTTTTAATTGGGCAAAGGACATGAACAGATACTTCACCAAAAAGGACATTCAAGTGACCAACAAACACATAAAAATATGTTCAAGATCATTAGCCATTAGAGAGATACAAATCAAAACTACACTGAAATACCCCTGCTAAAATGGCACTGATCAAAAAAACAGAAAACAATAGATGCTGGTGAGCATGTGGGGAGATTGGTAACCACTATGGAAAATGGCATAGCACTTCCACAGAAAACTAGAAATAGAAATACCTTATGATCCTGCAATCCCACTCCTAGGTATACACCCGAGAGACCTAATAGAAGTGATACAAGCAGATATATGCAAATGTATATTCATTGCAGCACTATTCACAACAGCAAAAAGATGGAAACAACCTAAGTGCCCATCAGTGGATGAATGGATAAACAAAATGTGGTACATACATACAATGGAAAGTATGCAGCCATAAAGAATAATGAGGAGTCTTCAAAACATCTTATGACATGGATGAATCTGGAGGATATTATGCTGAGTGAAATGTTGTTGTTGTTAGGTACCGTCCAGTCAGTTCCGACCCATAGCAACCCTACGTACAACAGAACGAAAAACACTACCCAGTCCTGTGCCATCCTCACAATCGTTGCTATGCTTCAGCCCATTGTTGCAGCCACTGTGTCAATCCACTGAGTGAATAAAGTCACCAAAAAAGGACAAATATTGTATGATCCCACTTTTTTTCATCTAAAATTTTACTTATTTTGTTGTTGAGAATATACACAGCAAAACATACCAATTCAAGTTTCAACACGCAAAATTTAGTGACATTGATTACATTCTTCAAGTTGCACATTCTCACCCTCCTTTTCTGAGTTTTTCTTCCTTCATTAACATCGATTCACTGCCCTCTAAGGTTCCTATCTAATCTTTTGTGTTGCTGCTGTCAGTTTGATCCCATATAGATAGTTCTTCAAAGAGCGTAATGCTTAAGGCAGACTTTTTTTTTTTTTGAGGTTGAAATTACCTTGTTTATTTTTTTTTTTTACCTTGTAAATGCTACTGGATTGTTTTCGTATGTGTGTGTGCATGCATGCTTTAGATAAAGGTTTACAGAACAAAGTAGTTTCTCTTTAAACAATTAATACACATATTGTTTTATGACACTGGTTGCCAACCCCAACATGTCAACACTCTCCCCTTCTCAAACATGGGCTCCCCATTACCAGCTTTCCTGTCCCCTCCTGCCTTCTCATCCTTGCCCCTGAGCTGGTGTGCCCATTTAGCCTCATTTTGTTTTTTAGACCTGTCTAATGTTTTTTTTTTTTTAATGTTTGGCTGAAGGGTGAACCACAGGATTCCAGGGGCCATACTCTTTGGGGTTTCTCCAGTCTCTGTCAGACCAATAAGTCTGGTCTTCTTTTGTGAGTTTGAATTTTGTTCTACATTTTTCTCCAGCTCTGTTCGGGACCCTCTATTGTGATCCCTGTCGGAGTAGTCCGTGGTGGTAGCTGGGCAACATCTAGTTGTGCTGGACTCAGACTGGTGGAGGCTGTGGTAGCTGTGGTCCATTAGTCCTCCGGACTAATCTTTCCCTTGTGTCTTTGGTTTTCTCATTCTCCCTTGCTCCAGATGGGGTGGGATCAGTGGAGTATCTTAGATGGCCACTCACAGGCTTTTAAAATCTCAGATGTCACTCACCAAAGATGTAAAACATTTTCTTTATAAACTGTGTTATGCCAATTGAGCTAGATGTCCCCTGAGACCATGGTCCCCAGCTCTCAGCTCAGTAAGCTGGTCCCTCAGGGGGTTTGGATATGTCTATGAAGCTTCCATGATAAGGCAGACCTTTTTTACTAGTTAAGCTAAATTATTGCTTGTTAGTTTTTTAAGATTACTTCAGGGGAAATTATTGATTTAAGGTTTAGACATCATCTCAGGGCAATTGTTTCAGGGTTCATCCACCTTCCATGGCTTCAGAAAATCTAGAGTCCATGAGAATTTGAAATTCTGTTCTGCATTTCCCCCCATTTGATCAGGTTTCTTTGATGGACTCTTTAATTAAAATGTTTAATAATGGTAGCCGGGCACCATCCAGTTCTTCTGGTCTCATGGCAAAGGAGGCAGTTGTTCATGGAGGCAATTAGCCACGCATTCCATATCTCCCTCCTATTCCTGACTCTACTTCTTCCTCTGTTGCTCCAGGTGAATAGAGACCAATTGTTGTGCCTTCAATGGCTGCTTGCAAGCTTTTAAGACCCCAGGTACTATACAACGAACTAGGGGGTAGAACAGAAGCACTAAACACATTATTAGGCCAATTAACTGGGATGTCCCATAAAACCATGACACTAAACCTCCAAACCAAGGAACCAAATCCCAAGAGGTGTCTGGTTGTACATAAGCTGCCTCAGCATCTAGTCTTTTTTTTTGTCATTGTTATATCTATCACACAACTTTTGCCAAGTCAACTTTTTAAATGTGTACAGCTTATTGAGATCGATTACAATAATCAGCTGTGCAACCCCACCCTTAATCAATGCCATTTTTCCATCACCGTTAAAGCCCCGTTTCTCCCTCCCTCCCACATCTGGTAACCACTAATAAACTTTGGTCTCTATGTATTTGCCTTTTCTTGTCTTTTCTATATAAGTGAAGTCATACAATATTTGTCCTTTTGTGATTGGCTTATTTCACTCAGCAAAATGTCTTCAAGCTCCATCCATACTGTAGCATGTATCAAGACTTTGTATCTCCTACTGGCTGAGTAGTATTCCATTGTATGTATATACCATATTTTGTTTATCCATTCATCTGTTGATGAGCATTTAGGTTGTTTTCCACCTTTTGGCTACCATCAATAGTGCTGCAATGAACTTTGGTGTACACATATCTTTTTCGTTTTGCTTTTTACTATTTGTTTTTATTTACTTATTTATTATTATCGTGCTTTAGGTTTACAGCTAGTTAATTTCTCATACAAAAATTTATACACATATTGTTTTGCAATGTTATTTGCAATCCCTGCAGTGTAACAGCACACTCCCCCTTTTCACTCCAGGTTTCTTATGTCCATTCAACCAGTTCTTGACCCTTCCTGCCTTCTTACCCTACCTCCAGACAGGACCCACCCATTTGGTCTCATGTATCTGATTGAAGTAAAAGTATATGCCTCACGAGTATTATTTTTTGTTTTACAGTCCAGTCTAATCTTTGTCTGAAGAGTAGGCTTTGGGAAGGGTTTTAGTTCTGGGTTAACAGAGCATCTAGGGGCCATAGTTTTGGGGGTGTCTCCAGTCTCAGTCAGACCATTAAGTCTGGTCTTTTTATGTGAATTTGAGTTCTGCTCCCCACTTTTCTCCTGCTCCGTCTGGGACTCTCTCTTGTGTTCCCTGTCAGGACAGTCATTGGTAGTAGCCGGGCACCATCTAGTTCTTCTGGTCTCAGACTGATGGAGTCTCTGGTTTATGTGGACATTTTGTCTCTTGAGCTAATATTTTCCTTGTGCATTTGGTGTTCTTCATTCACATATCTTTTTGAGTCTCTGCTTTCAAGACTTTTGGGTATGAAACAAGGAATCGAATTGCAGAATATATGGTAGTACTATTTTTATTTTTTTCAGGAGCCGCCACCCTGTTTTCCACAATATGATCCTGCTTTAAAAAAAAGACAAAAATAGGAACACATACAGAAATCAACATTCATTGCTGGTTACCAGCAATGAAGGGGGGATGGAGAGGTAATCACTCAGTAGATACTAGACACTTGTATGTTTGGTAATGGGAAAGGTAATACATAATGTGGGTGAAGAGTACACACTCTGACCAAGGTAAATGATGTCACTAAGATGTACACAAGGATAAGGGACATTTTGGGTAAATGATGTAACATATTCAATTTTGCAATGACAACAAGAAATATGTCTGTGGTTACATAGGAAGGTATATATGCATATATATATATGTATGGTTGTTGTTAGATGCTGTTGAGTCGGTTCCAACACATAGCAGCCACATGTACAACAAAACGAAACACTGCCCAGTCCTACGCCATCCTCACAATCATTGTTCTGTTTGAGCCCATTTTTAAGCCACTGTGTCAATCCATCTCCTTGAAGGTCTTCTTCTTTTTTCCCTGACGGTCTAGCGATATCCAAAATACGTGAGACAAATTCTTGCCACCCTCACTTCCAGGGAGCACTCTGGCTGTAGTTCTTCCAAGAGAGACTTGTTTGTTCTTCTGGCAGTCCATGGTATATTCAATATTCTTTGCCAACACCATAATTCAAAGGTGTCACTTCTTCTTCGGTCTTCCTTATTCATTGTCCAGGTGTAGCATGCTTATGAGGCAATTGAAAATATAATGCCTTGGGTCAGGCCTACCTTAGTCCTTATAGGGACATCTTTGCTTTTTAACACTTTAAAGACGTGTTTTGCAACAGGTTTGCCCAGTGCACTACATCATTTGATTTCCTGACTGCTGCTTCCATGGACATTGATTGTGAATCCAAGTAAAACAAAATCCTTGACAACTTCAATCTTTTCTCTGTTTATCAAGATGTGGCTTATTGGTCCAGTTGTGAGGATTTTTGTTTTGCTTATGTTGAGGTGTAATCCATACTGCAGGCTGTAGTCTCTGATCTTCATCAGTGTTTCAAGCCCTTTTCACTTTCACCAAGCAAGGTTGGGTCACCTGCATATCACAGGTTGTTAATGAGTCTTCCTCCAATCCTGATGCCACATTCTTGTTCATATAGTCCAACTTCTCAGATTATTTGCTAAGCATACAGATTCAATAAGTACAGTGAAAAGATTCTACCATAGCCGTATAGTAGGTTCTAAGGTCAGGTAGCATAAGTCCTCCTACTTTATTTCCTTCTTCAGTAGTGCTTTACTTATCAGGGGCCTCTTCCCTTTCCATATAAAGCTAATGATAAGTTTTTCCATCTCTTTAAAGAATGTTGTTGGTATTTGGATCAGTATTGCATTATATTTGTAAACTGTTTTGGGTAGAATTGTCATTTTCACAATATTAAGTCTACCTATCCATGAGCATGGTATGTTTTTCCATTTATGTAGATTTCTTCTGGTTTCTTGCAGTAGTGCTTTGTAGTTTTCTTCACATAGGTCTTTTAGATCCCTGGTTAGACTAATTCCCATTTTATTTTTTTAGGGGCTATAATAAATGGTATTGTTTTCCTGATTTCCTTTTCATCATTCTCTTTATTGGTGTATAGGAATCCAACTGATTTTTTTTTATTGTGCTTTAAGTGAAAGTTTACAAATCAAGTCAGTCTCTCATACAAAAATTTATATACACCTTGCTATATACTCCTAACTGCTCTTCCCCTAATGAGACAGCCTGTTCCTTCCCTCCACTCTCTCTTTTCGTGTCCATTACACCAGCTTCTGACCCCCTCTGCCCTCTCATTTCCCCTCCAGATAGGAGATGCCAACCTAGTCTCAAGCATCTACTTGATCCAAGAAGTTCATTCTTCACCAACGTCTTTTTCTATCCCATTGTCCAGTACAATCCCTGTCTGAAGAGTTGGCTTTTGTGATGGTTCCTGGCCTGGGCTAACAGAAGATCTGAGGACAATGACCACCAGGGTACTTCTAGTCTTAATCAGACCATTAAGTCTGGTCTTTTTACAAGAATTTGAGGTCTGCATCCTACTGCTCTCCTGCTCCCGCAGGTGTTCTCTGTTGTGTTCTGTCAGGGCAGTCATCGGTTGTAGCCGGGCACCATCTAGTTCTCAAAACTGATATAGTCTCTGGTTTATGAGGCCTTTTCTGTCTCTTGGGCTCATAATTACCTTGTGTCCTCGTTGTTCTTCATACCCCTTTGCTCCAGGTGGGTTGAGACCAAATGATGCATCTTAGATGGCCACTTGCTAGCATTTAAGACCCCAGACACCACTCTCCAAAGTGGGATGCAGAATGTTTTCTTAAAAGATTTTATTATGCCAATTGACTTAGATGTTCCCTGATACCATGGTCCCTAGACCCCTGCACCTGCTATGCTGGCCTTCGAAGCATTCAGTTTATTCAGGAAACTTCTTTGCTTTTGGTTTAGTCCAATTGTGCTGACCTCCCCTGTATTGTGTGCTGTCTTTCCCTTCACCTAAAGTAGTTCTTATCTACTCTCTAATTAGTGAATACCTCTCCCTCCCCTGCCTCATCCCATCAGAGAATAATTTTTCTCTGTTTAAACTATTTCTAGAGTTCTTATAATGGGGATCTTATACAATATTTGTCCTTTTTCAATGGCCTACTTTCACTCAGCATACTGCCTTCCAGATTCCTCCATGTTATGAAATGTTTCACAGATTTATCACTGTTCTTTATCAATGGGTAGTACTCTATTGTGTGAATGTACCATAATTTATTTATCCATTCATTCACTGATGGACACCTTGGTTGCTTCCATCTTTTTGATATTGTAAACACTGCGGCAATGAACATAGGTGTGCATATCTTTGTGTAAAGGCTCTTATTTCTCTAGGATACATTCCAAGGAGTGGGATTCCCAGATCGTGGGGTAGCTCTATTTCTAGCTTTTTAAGGAAGTGGCAAATCGATTTCCAAAGTGGTTGTACTGTTTTACATTCCCACCACCAGTGTTTAAGTGTTCCACTCTATCCACAGCCTCTCCAGCATTTATTATTTTGTTTTTGGATTAATGCCAGCCTTGTTGGAATGAGATGGAATCTCATTGGTGTTTTGATCTGCATTTCTCTAATGGGTAATAATCGTGAACATTTCCTCATGTATCTGTTAGCTATCTAAATGTCTTCTTTAGTGAAGTGTCTGTTCATATCTTTTGCCCATTTTTTAATTGGGTTATTTGTCTTTTTGTAGTTGAGTTTTTGCGGTATCATGTAGACTTTTAGAGATCAGGCGCTGATCTGAGATGTCACAGTTAAAAATTTTTCCCAGTTTGTAGGTAATCTTTTTACTCTTTTGGTGAAGTCTTTGGATGAACATAGGTGTTTGATTTTTAGGAGCTCCCAGTTATCAAGTTTTTCTTCTGAATTGTTAGTAATGATTTGTATACTGTTTATGCCATGTATTAGAGCTCCTAACTTTGTCCCTATTTTTTCTTCCATGATCTTCATCGTTTTAGATTTTATGCTTAGATCTTTGATCCATTTTGAGTTCATTTTTGTGCATGGTGTGAGGTATGGGTCTTGTTTCTTTTCTTTTCTTTCTTTTTATTTTTTTTTGCAGATGGATATCCAGTTATGCCAGGACAATTTGTGAAAAAGACTGCCTTTTCCCCGTTTAACTGATTTGGGGCCTTTATCAAATATCAACTACTCCTATGTGGATGGATTTATGTCTGGGTTCTCAATTCTGTTCCATGGGCCTATATATCTGTTGTTTTACCAGTAGCTGGCTGTTTTGACTATTGTGGCGCTATAATAGGTTGTAAAATCAGGTAGAGTGAGGCCTCCCACTTTGTTCTTCTTTTTCAGTAATGCTTTGCTTATCCAGGGCCTCTTTCCCTTCCATACGAAGTTGGTGATTTGTTTCTCCATCTCATTAAAGAATGTCGTTGGAATTTGGATCAGAATTGCATTAAATCTATAGATCACTTTTGGTAGAATAGATATTTTTACAATGTTAAGTCTTCCTATCCACGAGCAAGGTATATTTTTCCACTTATGTAAGTCTCTTTTGGTTTCTTGCAATAGTGTCTTGAAGTTTTCTTTGTATAAGTCTTTTACATCTCTGGTAAGATTTATTCCTAAATATTTTATCTTCTTCGGGGCTACTATAAATGGTATTGATTTGGTGATTTCCTCTTTGATATTCTTTTTGTTGGTGTAGAGGAATCCAACTGATTTTTGTATGTTTATCTTCTATCCATATGCTCCGCTGAACTCTTCTATTAGTTTCAGGAGTATTCTTGAGTATTTCTCAGGGTTTGCTGTATATAAGATCATGTCATCTGCAAACAGAGATACTTTTACTTCTTCCTCGCCAATCTGGATGCCCTTTATTTCTTTTTCTAGGCTAATTGTTCTGGCTAGGTCGTCCACCAATATGTTGAATAAGAGTGGTGATAAAGGGTACCCTTGTCAGGTTCCCGATCTCTAGCGGAATGCTTTCAGGCTCTCTCCATTGAGAATGATGTTGGCTATTGGCTTTGTATAAATGCCCTTTATTATGTTGGGGAATTTTACTTCTATTCCTATTTTGCTGAGAATTTTTATCATGCATTGGTGTTCAAATTTCTAAAATGCCTTCTCTGCATCAATTGATAAAATCATGTGATTCTTGTCTTTTGTTTCATTTATGTGGTGGATTACATTAATTATTTTTCTAATGTTGAACCATCCCTGCATACCTGGTATGAATCCCACTTGGTCATGGTGAATATTTTTTCATATATTCTTGAATTCTAATGGCTAGAATTTTGTTGAGAATTTTTGCATCTAAGTTCATGAGGGATATAGGTCTGCAATTTTCTTTTCTTGTGGTGTCTTTACCTGGTTTTGGTATCAGGGATATGCTGGCTTCATAGAATGAGTTTGGGAGTATTCTGTCATTTTCTATGCTGTGAAATACCTTTAGTAGTAGCAGTGTTAACTCTTCTCTGAATGTTTGGTAGAACTCTTCAGTGAAGCCGTCCAGGCCAGGGCTTTTTTTTGTTGGGAGTTTTTTCATTGCCTTTTCAATCTCTTCTTTTGTTATGGGTCTATTTAGTTGTTTTACCTCTGTTTGTGTTAGTTTAGGTAGGTAGCGTGTTTCTAGGAATTCATCCATTTCTTCTAGGTTTTCATATTTGTACGAGTACAATTTTTTGCAGTAATCTGAAATGATTCTTTTAATTTCAGTTGGGTCTGTTGTAATATCGCCCATTGCATTTCTTATTCAGGGTATTTGCTTCCTCTCCTGTTTTTCTTTCGTCAGTTTGGCCAATGATTTATCAATTTCCTTGATTTTTTCAAAGAACCAGCTTTTGGTCTTGTTAATTCTTTCAATTGTTTTCTGTTTTCTATTTCATTTAGTTCTGCTCTAATATTTATTGTTTTCTTCTGGTGCCTGAAGGTTTTCTTTTGTTGCTCTATTTGTTCAATTTGTGGGGATAATTCTTTGATTTTGGCCCTTTCTTCTTTTTGCATATGTGGATTTATTGATATAACTTGACCTCTGAGCACTGCCCTCACTGTGTCCCAAAGGTTGTGATAGGAAGTGTTTCATTCTCATTGGATTCTATGAATTTCTTTATTCCATCCTTAATGTCTTCTACAATGCAGTCATTTTTGAGCAGGGTATTGTTCAGTTTCCAAGTGTTTGATTTGTTTTCCCTGCTTTTTCTAGTATTGATTTCTACTTTTATGGCCTTATGGTCAGAGATTCTTTATCAAATTTCAATGTTTTGGATTATGCTCAGGCTTCCTTTATGACCTAATATGTGGTCTATTCTAGAGAATGTCCCTTGTGCACTACAAAAGAAAGTATACTTGGCTGCTGTTGTGTTGAGTGTTCTGTATGTGTCTATGAGGTCAAGTTGGTTGATTGTGGCGTGTAGATATTCCACGTCTTTATTGAGCTTCTTTCTGGGTTTCCTGTCCTTCACCAAAAGTGGTGTGTTGAAGTCTCCTTCTATTATTGTGGAGCAGTCTGTCTCACTTTTCAATGCTGATAGAGTTTGTTTTAGGTATCTTGCAGCTCTGTCATTGGGTGCATAAATATTTAATATGCTTGTATCTTCTTGGTATATTGTCCCTTTAATCATTATATAGTGTCCTTCCTTATCCTTTATGATGGATTTAAAGTCTCTTTTGTCAGAAATTAATATTGCCACTCCTGCTCTTTTTGGATTGTTGTTTGCTTGATATATTTTTTTCCATCCTTTGAGTTTGAGTTTGTTTGTGTGTCTAAGTCTAAGGTGTTTCTCTTGTAGGCAGCATATAGATGGGTCATGTGTTTTAATCCATTCTGCCACTCTCTGTCTCTTTATTGGTGCATTTAGTCCATTTACATTCAGAGTAGTTATGGATAGGTATGAATTTAGTGCTATCATTTTGATGTCTTGTTTTGTGTGTTGTTGACAGTTTCTTTTTCCCACTTAATTTTTTGTGCTGAGTAGATTATCTTTCCTCATATTCGGTGTTGTTAATTTGTTTCTGCTGAGTCTCTATTTTTTTCCTGTATTGTATTTTGATGTGTAGGATAGTTTGTCTCCTTTGTGCTTACCTTAATATTCACCCCTATTTTTCTAAGTTTAAACCTAACTTTTATTTCTTTATATCACCTTGTCTTCCTTTCCATATGAAAGATACGTGACTACATTTCTTAGTCCCTCTTTATTGTTTTAATGTCATCTTCTTTTATATAGCAACATCACTCTTTCCCTGTTAGAGCATTTTTTCATCTTGATTTATTTTTGTAATTTCCCTGTCTGGGTTAAAAATTAATTGCTCTGTCCAGTGTTCTTGTCTTAAGCTGATAACTGATATTATTGATTTTCTAAGCAAAGAACTCCCTGTAGTATTACTGGTAGTTTTGGTTCGGTTTTTAAGAATTCCCTAAACTTCTATTTATCTGGAAATGTCCTAATTTCACCTTCATATTTGAGAGACAGTTTTGCTGCATACATGATTTTTGACTGACATTTTTTTTCCTTCAGTTTTTTATGTAAGGCATCCCATTCCCTTCTTGCTTGCATGGTTTCTGCTGAGTAGACCAAGCTTATTCTTATTGGCTCTCCTTTGTAGGTGACTTTTCAATCCCTAGCTACCCTTAAAATTCCCTCTTTATCTTTGGTTTCGGCAAGTTTGATAATAATAAGCCTTGGTGACTTTCTTTTAAAATCTACCTCATGTGGAAGGCAGAGCCAAAATGGCAGAAGAGACAGACCCTTACGTCGAGCCCTCTTTAAAACACAGACCTGAAAAAACAAGTGAAACAACTATCTTTCTGAGAAGCTGGGAGCCCTGAGCATTAAAGGCAAGCTTAGACAATGAAGTGAGGGGCAGGGGGAGGAAGAGACCGTTCAGAAGTGGAGAGGAGTAACCAGACCTGAATCAAGGGGAGCCCTCAGGCACCCTTCCCGGAGCAGCGGCAGCAGCGGGCTGCGACTAGAATTCAGCTGCAGTTTCCTCAGGGAGAAGTGGTCAGCCGCACAGCCTACTCACACCTCTGGAACCTGAGAAGAATGGCACTCTCAGCAAAAGCAAAGTACTTGCGTATATTCTACTGCACCACCCCACCCCCAAGCCGGCATCAGTGGCTGAATCCCTGGGCCTTAGATAGACCCTGTTGAGGACTTAGAGCCATCCTCCTGGCCTTGGGAAAGGAAAAAATTTGCAATTAGGGGAAAAGATAATTTTCCAGCTCCATTAACCGGGGGAGCTCAGGACAGAAGCTGCTCCTATCTAGGCATAAACCATCCATGGACCTTGAGCACCTTTCCCTTCTGCATGGACCTGTGTGGGCCTGTTTCAGAATAGGCCCTTGTTGGCAAACTCTAACAATTTCAGCTGTGAGGTGGAGAGGTGGGTGTTTGAAGTTTGACATTGTTTTGCCTATTAAACAAGGTCCTCACCAACCCACATCAGGGACCTAAGGACTGGTAGCTCCACTAAGGTCACCCAGCCAACTGCAAGAGGGGTCCAAAGATAACTCATACCTCCCAGTCCTTTCAACCAAAACTTTGGGTGCCCATGGTCCCTCTGCAGAACACACCCACCTGCACGCTCTCGGGAACATGGACGCATTTTCCACGGAGACACTCGGGGGTGAGTTCTCAGCCCCCTGCCTTGTTCAGAGCATGACCCCCTGCTGCAATCAGATATCAGTATATATACCAATCACCCCTGCCTAAGACTGTAGGACAGAGCCTAAACCACACACTTGATGATCAGCTACCTGGAAACCTGAGCTGAATTCATACAAGAAAACTGAATAGACTCCTAGACTGATATACCTGATAACAGCTCTAGCCAGTTGGGGACAGGACATCAGAGCTCCAAAGGTGAAAATAATCACGCTAGTTCACTCAAGCAAAGAATACGGGTATATCAAAACAAAACAAATCAAGCAGCTATGACACAGTAAGCAAGCATAAACTAATACAATAACTTATAGATGGCTTGGAGAAAACAGTCGATATCAATTCACACAAAGAAACAGACCATGGTCAACTCAAAAGGCTCTCAAAACAAAGAATCCAGGGATCTTCTAGATGAAAGTGCATTCCTGGAATTAACAGAGCCAGAATAGAAAAGTTTAATATACAGAACCCTTCAAGATATCAGGAAGGAAATGAGGCAATACACAGAACAAGCCAAGGAACACACAGATAAAGCAACTGAAGAAATTAGAAAGATTATTCAGGAACATAATGGAAAGTTTAATAAGCTGGAAAAATCCATAGACAGAAAATGATCAGAAATTCAGAAGATTAACAATAAAATTACAGAATTAGACAACTCATTAGAAAGTCAGAGGAGCAGAATTGAGCAAGTAGAAGCCAGAATTTCTGAACTCGAAGATAAATCACTTGGCACTAATATATTTGAAGAAAAATCAGATAAAAGAATTTTAAAAAATGAAGAAACCTTAAGAATCATGTGGGACTCTACCAAGAGAAATAACCCACGAGTGATTGGAGTACCAGAACAGGTAGGGATAACAGAAAATACAGAGAGAATTGTTGAAGATTTGTTGGCAGGAAACTTCCCTGATAGTGTGAAAGATGAGAAGATATCTATCCAAGATGCTCATCAAACTCCACATAAGGTAGATCTGAAAGGAAAATCACCAGGATATATTACAATTAAAC
Organism: Elephas maximus indicus; assembly: GCF_024166365.1. Classification (NCBI taxonomy): domain Eukaryota; kingdom Metazoa; phylum Chordata; class Mammalia; order Proboscidea; family Elephantidae; genus Elephas; species Elephas maximus. The sequence goes on from NC_064846.1 coordinate 89,802,525, forward strand.
TTGCCAAAACCAAAGATAAAGACAGAATTATAAGAGCAGCGAGGGATAAACAAAAGTCATCTACAGAGGAGAGCCAATAAGAATAAGCTCAGCCTACTCGGCAGAAACTATGCAGGCAAGAAGGCAATGGAATGACATATTTAAAAAACTGAAGAAAAAGTATTGCCTGCCAAGAATCCTGTATCCAGCAAAACTGTCTCTTAAATATGAAGGTGAAAATAAGACATTTCCAGATAAACACAAGTTTAGGGAAATCGTAAAAACCAAACCAAAACTACAAGAAATACTAAAGGGAGTTCTTTGCTTAGAAAATCAATAATATCAGGTATCAACCCAAGACTAGAACACTGGGCAGAGCAACCAGAAGTCAACCCAGACAGGGAAATAAATAAAAAAAAAAACAAAGGAAGATTATGAAAAAAAAAAGCTGAAACCAGGGTAACAGTGATGATATTACATAAAAGAAGACAACATTAAAATAATAAAGAGGGACTAAGAAATGTAATGATACACCTTCCATATGGAGAGAAAGATACGGCGATACAAAGAAATAAAAGTTAGTTCTAAATTTAGAAAAACTGGGGTAAATAATAAGGTAACCACAAAGGAGACAAACTATCCTACTCATGAAAATAAAATACAACGGAAAAATAGAGACTCAGCAGAAACAAAATCAACAACAAATATGAGGAAAGGACAAAATATAAAGGAAATCATCCCAGCACATAAAATTCAGTGGGAAAAAGAAACACTCAACAACACACAAAAAAAAGACATCAAAATGATAGCACTAAATTCATACCTATCCATAATTACTCTGAATGTAAATGGACTAAATGCACCAATAAAGAGACACAGAGTGGCAGAATGGATTAAAACACACGATCCGTCTATATGCTGCCTACAAGAGAAACACCTTAGACTTAGACACACAAACAAATTAAAACTCAAAAGATGGAAAAAATATATCAAGCAAACAATCCAAAAAAAGCAGGAGTGGCAATATTAATTTCTGACAAAAGAGACTTTAAATTTTAATCCATCATAAAGGATAAGGAAGGACACTATATAATGATTAAAGGGACAATATACCAAGAAGATACAACCATATTAAATATTTATGCACCCAATGACAGGGTTGCAAGATACATAAACTCTATCAGCATTGAAAAGTGAGACAGACTGCTCCACAATAATAGTACGAGACTTCAACACACCACTTCCGGTGAAGGACAGGACATCCAGAAAGAAGCTCAATAAAGACATGGAAGATATAAATGCCACAATCAACCAACTTGACCTCGTGGGCATATACAGAACACTCCACCCAACAGCAGCCAAGTATACTTTCTTTTGTAGGGCACAACGGACATTCTCTAGAATAGACCACATATTAGGTCATAAAGCAAGCCTTAGCACAATCCAAAACATTGAAATATTAGAAAGCATCTTCTCTGATCATAAGGCCACAAAAGTGGAAATCAATAACAGAAAAAGCAGGGAAGAGAAATCAAACACATGGAAACTGAACAATACTCTGCTCAGAAAAGACTGGATTATAGAAGACATTAAGGATGGAATAAAGAAATTCAGAGAATCCAATGAGAATGAAAACACTTCTATCAGAACCTTTGAGACACAGCAAAAGCAGTCCTCAAGGCCAATTTATATCAATAAATGCACACATCTAAAAAGAAGAAAAAGCCAAAATCAAGGAGTTACCCCTACAACTTTAACAAATAGAAAGAGAGCAACAAAACAAACCTTCAGGCACCAGAAGAAAACAAATAATAAAAATTAGAGCTGAACTAAATGAAATAGAAAACAGAAAAACAATTGAAAGAATTAACAAGACCAAAAGCTGGTTTTTTGAAAAAAATCAATAAAATTGATAAGCCAGTGGCCAAACTGAGAAAAGAAAAACAGGAGAGGAAGCAAACAAACCAAATAAGAAATGAGATGGGTGATATTACAACAGCCCAAAACCCAGTGCCGTCAATTCCAACTCCCAACTGAAATTAAAAGAATCGTATCAGATTACTATGAAAAACTGTACTCAAACAAATTTGAAAACCTAGAAGACATGGATGAATTCCTAGAAACACCTAAACTAACACAGAGGCAGAACAACTAAATAGACCCATAACAAAAGAAGTGATTGAAATGTAATCAAAAAACTCCCCCCTCCCCCCCCCCAAAAAAAAGCCCTGGTCTGGACGGCTTCACTGCAGAGTTCTACCAAGCTTTCAGAGAAGAGTTAACACCACTACTACTAAAGGTATTTCAGAGCAGAGAAAAGGACGGAAAACTACCAATCTCATTCTATGAAGCCAGCATATCCCTGAATACCAAAACCAAGGAAAGACACCACAAGAAAAGAAAATTATAGACCTATACCCCTCATGAACGTAGATGCGAAAATTCTCAACAAAATTCTAGCCAATACAATTCAACAATATATCAAAAAAATAATTCACCATGACCAAGTGGGATTCATACCAGGTATGCAGGGATGGTTCAACATTAGAAAAACAATTAATGTAATCCATCAGACAAATAAAACAAAAGACAAGAATCACATGATTTTATCGATTGATACAGAAAAGGCATTTGACAAAGTCCAACACCCATTCATGATAAAAACTCTCAGCAAAATAGGAACAGAAGGAAAATTCCTCAACATAATAAAGGGCATTTATGCAAAGCCAACAGCCAACAACACCTTAAATGGAGAGAGCCTGAAAGCATTCCCACTGAGATCGGGAACCAGACATGGATGCCCTTTATCACCACTCTTACTCAACATTGTGCTGGAAGTCCTAGCCAGAGCAATTAGGCTACATAAAGAAATAAAGGGCATCCATATTGGCAAGGAAGAAGTAAAAGTATCTCTATTTGCAGATGACATGATCTTATACACAGAAAACCCTAAGGAATCCTCAAGAAAACTACTGAAACTAATAGAAGAGTTCAGCAGAGTATCGGGATACAAGATAAACATACAAAAATCAATTGGATTCCTCTACACCAACAAAAAGAACATCGAAGAGGAAATCACCAAATTAGTGCCATTTACAGTAGCCCCCAAGAAGATAAACTACTTAGGAATAAATCTTACCAGAGATGTAAAAGACTTCTACACAGAAAACTACAGTACACTTCTGCAAGAAACCAAAAGAGACTTACATAAGTGGAAGAACATACCTTGCTCGTGGATAGGAAGACTTAACATTATAAAAATGTCTATTCTGCCAATAGCTATCTATACATTTAATGCAATTCCAATCCAAATCCCAATGACATTCTTTAACGAGATGGAGAAACAAATCACCAACTTCATATGGAAGGGAAATGGGCCCTGGATAAATAAGGCATTACTGAAAAAGAAGAACAAAGTGGGAGGCCTTACATTACCTGATTTTAGAACCTATTATAGTGCCACAGTAGTCAAAAGAGCCTGGTACTGGTACAACAACAGATACATAGGCCAATGGAACAGAATTGAGAATCCAGACATCAATCCATCCACGTAGGACCAGTTGATATTTGACAAAGGCCCCAAAACAGTTAAATGGGGAAAAGACAGTCTTTTTAACAAATGGTGCTGGCATAACTGGATATCCATCTGCAAAAAAATGAAACAAGACCCATACCTCACTCCATGCACAAAAACTAACTCAAAATGGACCAAAGACCTAAATATAAAATCTAAAAGGATAAAGATCATGGAAGAAAAGATAGGGACAATGATAGGAGCCCTAATACATGGCATAAACAGTATATAAAACGTTATTAAGAATTGCAGAAGATAAACTAGATAACTGGGAGCTCCTAAAAATCAAACACCTATGCTCATCCAAAGACTTCACCAAGAGTAAAAAGGCTACCTACAGACTGGGAAAAAGTTTTTAGCTATGATATTTCTGATCAGTGCCTGATCTCTAAAATCTACATGATACTGCAAAAACTCAACTACAAAAAGACAAAGAACCCAATTAAAAAATGGGCAAAAGATATGAATAGACTCTTCACTGAAGAAGACATTCAGGTAGCTAATAGATACATGAGGAAATGTTCACGATCATTACCCATTAGAGAAATGCAGATCAAAAATACAATGATATTTCATCTCACTCCAACAAGGCTGACATTAATCCAAAAAACACAAAATAATAAATGTTGGAGAGGCTGTGGAGAGACTGGAATACGTATACACTGCTGGTGGGAATGTCAAATGGTACAACCACTTTGGAAATCGATTTGGCGCTTCCTTCAAAAGCTAGAAATAGAACTACCATACGATCCAGCAATCCCACTCCTTGGAAAATATCCTAGAGAAATAAGAACCTTTACACGAACAGATATATGCACACCCATGTTCATTGCAGCACTGTTTACAATAGCAAAAAGATGGAAGCAACCAAGGTGCCCAACAACGGATGAATGGATAAAAAAATTATAGTATATTCACATAATGGAATACTACACATTGATAAAGAACAGTGAGGAATCTGTGAAACATTTCATAACATGGAGGAACCTGGAAGGCATTTAAAAAATATTAGGGTGAGTGAAATTAGTCAGTTGCAAAAGGACAAATATTGTAGAAGACCATTATTATAAGAACTTGAAAACTAGTTTAAACTGAGAAGAAAACATTCTTTTTTGGTTACAAGAGGGAGGAGGGAGGGAGGGTTGGAGAGAGGTACTCACTAATTAGATAGTAGATAAGAACTGCTTTAGGTGAAGGGAAAGACAACACACAATTCAGAGGATGTCAGCACATATGGACTAAACCAAAAGCTAAGAAGTTTCCTGAATGAACTGAATGCTTCGAAGGCCAGCGTAGCAGGGGCAGGGGTCTGGGGGCCATGGCTTCAGGGGACATCTAAGTCAATTGGCATAATAAAATCTATTAAGAAAACATTCTGCATTCCACTTAGAAGAGTGGCGTCTGGGATCTTAAACGCTAGTATCTCCTGCCTGGAGGGGAGATGAGAGGGTGGAGGGGGTTAGAAGCTGACAAAATGGACACAAAAAGAGAGAGTGGAGCGAGAGAGCGGGCTGTCTCAATAGAGGCAGAGTAATTGGGAGTGTGTAGCAAGGTGTATATGGGTTTTTTTTTTGTGAGAGAGTGACTTGATTTGTAAACTTTCACTTAAAGCACGATATATATTATTTAAAAAATCTACCTCATGTGGAGTTCCGTGAGCACCTTGGGTAGATATCGTCTCATCTTTCACGATAACAGTGAAGTTTTCTGTCAACAAATCTTCAACAATTCTCTTCGTATTTTCTTTTATCCCTCCCTGTTCTGGTACTCCAATCACTTGTAGGTTATTTCTCTTAATAGAGTCCACATGATTCTTAAGGTTTCTTCGTTTTTTTTATTTTTTTATTTTTTTATCTGATTTTTCTTGAGGTATATTGGTGCCTGGTGCTTTATCTTCAAATTCACAAATTCTGCCTTCCACTTGCTCAGTTCTGCTCTTCTGACTTTCTATTGAGTTGTCTAATTCTGTGATTTTATTGTCAATCTTCTGAATTTCTGATCGCTGTCTATGAATTTTTAAAGCTTATTAAATTTTTCATTATGTTCCTGAATAATCTTTTTAATTTCTTCAACTGCTTTATCTGTGTGTTCCTAGGCTTGTTCTGCGTATTGCCTTATTTCCTTCCTGATGTCTTGAAGGGTTCTGTATATTAATCTTTTGTATTCTGGCTCCAGTAATTCCAGGAAGGCACTTTCATCTAGAAGATCTCTTGATTCTTTGTTTTGAGAGCTTTTTGAGGCGTGCATGGTCCATTTCTTTATGTGACTTGATATTGACTGTTATCTCGGAGGCATCTAAAAGTTATTGTATTAGTTTATTTTATTTTATTTTTTTTACTGTGCCATAGATTCTTGCTTTGTTTTGTTTTGATATGGCCAAATGGGTTGCTTGAGTGAGCTAGCTTGATTATTTTCCCCTTTGGAGCTCTGACATCCTGTCCCCAGATGGCTAGAGGTGTTATCAGGTATATCAGTCTAGAAGTCCATTCACTTTTCTTGTAATAATTCAGCTCAGGTTTCCAGGTAGCTGATCATCAAGTGTGTGGTCCAGGCTCTGTCCTTCAGTCTTAGAGGGGCAGGGGTGATTGGTGTAGGTACCGGTATCTAGTTGCAGCAGGGGACATTCTCTGAACAAGGCAGGGGGGTGAGAATCATCCCTCAAGTGTCTCTGAGGAAAGGGAGTCCCTTTTCCCTAGAGCGTACAGGTGGGTTGGTTCTGCAGATGGACCATGGACACCCAATGTTTTGGGTTGTATGGACTGGGAGGTACCAGTTATGCTTGGACCCTTGTTGTGGATGGCTGGGTGACCTGAATGGAGCCATCAGTCCTTAGGCCCCTGATGTGGGTATGTGAGCACCCTGTTGAGTAGGCAAAGTCGTGTCAAACATCAAACACCCACCTCTCCACCATACAGCTGAAACAGTTGCAGTCTGCCAACAAGAGCCTGTTCTCCTGATACAGGCCCACATAGGTTCATGCAGAGGGGAAATGTACTCAAAGTCCATGGACTGTTTATGCCTGGACAGGAGCCACTTCAGTCCTGAGCTCCCCCGGTTAATGGAGCTGGCAAATTAGCTTTTCCCCTATTGTAAATTTGTTCCTTCTCCAGGTCCTGGAGGATGGTGCTAGGCGCTCAACAGGGCCTATCTCAGGCCCAGGAAAATCAACAGCTGCTGAATCCAGCTTGGGGGCGGGGGGGGGGTGCGATAAAATATACACAAGTACTTAGCTTTTGCCAAGAGTGCTGTTCTCTGGTACCAGAGGTGTGAGTAGGCTGTGTGGCTGGCTATTTCTTGAGGAAACTGTGGCCAAACGCTAGTACCAGCCCACTGCAGCTGCTCCCAGGAATTGTGCCTGAGGGCTCCCGGCTATTCAGGTCTGGTAACTCCTCTCTACTTGTGAACCGTTTCTTCCTCCCCCTGCCCCTCAGTTCTTTCTCTAAGCTTGCCTTTGATGTTCAGGGCTCCTAGCTTGTTATAAATATACTCATTTCACTTGTTTTCTCGGGTCTTTGTTGTAAGAGGGCTCGCGGGACGCGTCTGTCTATTCCGCCATCTTGGCCCCACCTCCCAACTGATTTTTACATGTTGATCTTGTATCCTGCTAATCTGCTGAGTCTTCCTATTAATTCTAGTAGTTTTCTCATGGAGTCTTTTGGATTTTCTAAGTATAGTATCATATCATCCACAAATAGAGAGTTTAGCTTCTTCATTACAAATTTGGATGCCCTTTATTTCTGTTTCTTCCCTTATTGCTCTAGCTAGGACTTCCAACAGAATGTTAAATAGGAGTGGTGATAAAGGGCATCCTTGTCTTGTTCCTGTTCTGGGGGGAAATGTTCTCAGCCTCTCCATTGAGAATGATGTTGGCTGTTGGTTTTGCATAGATGTCCTTTATTATGTTGAGAAATTTTCCTTCTATACCTATTTTATTGAGAGTTTTTTTCAGGAATTGTTGTTGGACTTTGTCAGATGCCTTTTCTGCGATGATTGAGATGATCATGTGATTCTTTTCTTTCCTTTTATTTATGTGGTGGAGTACGTTGATTGATTTTCTAATGTTGAACCATCCTTGCATACCTGGTATCAATCCTACTTGGTCGTGGTGTATTTTTTTATATGATGCTAAATTCTATTGGCTAGAATTTTATTTTTACATCTATATTCATGACAGATAATGGCCTGTATTTTTTTTTCTGGTGTTCTTGCCTTGTTTTGGTATCTGTCTTTGTTTTCTTCATTCTCCCTTGCTTCAGTTGGGGTGGGACCCACGAAGTATCTTATATGGCTGCACACAAGCTTTTAAGACCTCAGATGCTACTCATCAAAGTAGGACGTACAAAATTTTTTTTATAAACTATGTTATACCAAATGAGCTAGATGTCCCTTGAGACCATGGTCCCCAGCCCTCAGGCCAGTAGCTCGGTCCATCAGGGAATTTGGATGTGTCTGCGAAGCTTCTATGAGTTTGCCCTAATCAAGCTGTGCTGATTCCCCAGTGTTGTGTACTGTCATACCCTTCACCAAAGTTACCTTTTATCTATTGTCTAGTTAGTGTTTTGTCTCCCCACCTGTAATGGATTTAATTGTGTAGCTCAAAAATATGTATTAACTTGGTTAGGCCATGATTCCCAATACTGTGTGGCTGCACTCCATTTTGTGATTTCCCTATGTGTTATAAATCGTAATCTCTGCCTGTGGTTAAAAAGAATTAGGGCGGGATATAACACCCTTGCTCAGATCACATCCCTGATCCAATGTAAAGGGAGTTTCCCAGGGGTGTGGCCTGCACCGCCTTTTATCTTACAAGAGATAAAAGAAAAAAGAAGCAAACAAGAGAGTGGAGGACCTCATACCACCAAGAAAGCAGTGCCGGGAGGAGAGCGTGTCATTTGGACCTGAGGTTCCTGTGCAGAGAAGCTCCTAGTCCAGGGGAAGATTGATGACAAGGATCTTCCTCCAGAGCTGACAGAGAGAGAAAGCCTTCCCCTGGAACTGATGCCCTGAATTTGGACTTGTAGCCTACTAGACTGTGAGAGAGAAAATTTCTGTTTGTTAAAGCCATCCACTTGTGGTATTTCTGTTACAGCAGCACTAGATGACTAAGATACCACCCCTCCCTTTCCTCATAACCATCAAAGATTGTTCTCTCTGTGTGCAAACCTTTCCATGGGTTTTTATAATAGTGGTCTCATACAGTATTTGTCCTTTTGATTGACTTATTTCACTCAGCATAATGCCTGCCAGATTCATCCATGTTGTGAGATGCTTCTCAGAATCATCATTGTTCTTTATCATTGCATAGTATCCCATTGTGTGTACATACCATAGTTTATTTATCCATTCATCTGTTGATGAGCACTTAGGTTGTTTCCATCTTTTTGCTATTGTGAATAATGCTGCAATGAATATGTATATGTCTATTTGTGTGACGGCTCTTATTTCTCTAGGATATATTCCTAGGAGTGGGATTGCTGGATCATATGATATTTCTATCTCTAACTTCTTAAAAAGTTTTTTTTAACTTTTTAAGGAAGTGCCATATCGTTATCCAAAATGGTTGTATCATTTTGCATTCCCACCAGCAGTGCATGACTTCCAGTCCCCCACAGCCTCTCCAACATTTGTTATTTTGTGTGTGTGTGTGTTTTACTTGTGACAGTGATGTGGGAGTGAGATGGTATCTGATTGTAGTTTTGCATTTCTCTAATGGCTAATGATCACGAACATTTCCTCATGTCTCTGTTATTCACCTGAATGTCTTCTTTGGTGACGTGCATGTTCATATCCTTTGCCCATTTTTTAATCGGATTGTCTTTTTTTATAGAGGTATTGAATTTTCCTCTAGATTTTAGAGATTAGATCCTTGTTGGATATGTCATAGTCAAAATTTTTTCCCATTCTCTTTCAGTGCTCTTAGAGTTTGTTTTATGTATTTTGGAGCCCTGTCATTGTGTGCATAGATATTTATTATGGCTATGCCATTGTTTTAGTCATCTAGTGCTGCTGTAACAGAAATACTACAAGTGGATGGCCTTAACAAAGACAAATTTATTCTCTCACAGTCTAGTAGGCTACAAGTCCAAATTCAGGGCATCAGCTCCAGGGGAAGGCATTCTCTGTCAGCTCTGAAGAAAGTTCCTTGTCATCAATCTTCCCCTGGACTAGGAGCTTCTTCGCACAGGAGCGCAGGTCCAAAGGATGCACCCTGCTCCTGGCACTACTATCTTGGTGGCATGAGGTCCCCAACTCTGCTTACTTCTCTTTCCTTTTATGTCTTGTAAGACAAAAGGTGGTGCAGGCCACACCCCAGGGAAACTCCCTTTACATTGGGTCAGGGATGTGACCTGAGCAAGGATGTTTCATCCCACCCTAATCCTCTTTAACCACAGGCAGAGATTATGATTTATAACACATAGGGAAATCACAAAATGGAGGACCACCACACGCAGTACTGGGAATTGTGGTCTAACCAAGTTGACACATATTCTGGGGGGACACAATTCAATCCATGACAGCCATCATGGCAGATTATACCTTTAATCATTATATAATACCCTTACTTGTCTTTTATGGTGGGTTTTGTCTTAAAGTCTATTTTAGCTAAGACTTTTTTGGTTGCTGTTTCTTAATATATTTTTTTCCATCCTTTGATTTTTATTATATTTATGTCTTTGTGTCTATGGTGTGTCTCCTGTAGACAGCACATTGATGGGTCATTTTTTTTATCCATTCTGTCACTTTCTGTCTCTTTATGGGTGCATTTAAGCCATTTACATTCAGGTGTGAGTTTATTGCTATCATTTTGTAGTGCTTTTTTTTTTTCTTGTGGTGCTGACATTTTCTTTGTTCCTTTTACTCTCCTGTGCGAAATTCCTTTTGTTTGAGGTTTTTTTCTTTTTGTAGATTTTGTGTTTACTGAGACTTTATGTTTTTCTTCTTTATTTTGATGAGTAGGTTTGACTTTCTTTGTGGTTACCTTGAAATTTACTCCCAATTTCCTAAATTGAACCAGTCTTTTATTACTTGATATCACCTTGACTTCTCCATTTGAAAGTTCTATACCTACACCATTTATTTCCCCCTTTTATTATTCTGATGTTGTCATTTACAGATTGTCTCTGGTTCCCTGTTGTAAGTCTTCTAGCCAAAAACCAAGCCCACTGCCGTCGAGTCGATTCCGACTCATCACAACTCTAAGTCTTCTAGTTTTGTTTTATTCTTGAGAGTTCATTACTTAGGTTGATATTGATGCTGTCCCATGTCCTAGATTCAGGTCGTTGTCTGATGTTGCTAGTTCTGTAACCAAAGGACTACCTTTAATAATTCTTGTAAATTTGGTTTGGTTTTTACATATTCCCTTAATTTCTGTTTGTCTGGAAATGTCCTAATTTCTCCATCATATTTCAGTGAGAATTTTGCAGGATAAAGTTATTTTTGACTGGCAGTTTTTTTCTTTCAAGGTTTTATATGTATCATCCCATTGCCTTCCTGCCTGCATGGTTTCTGCTGAGTAATCAGAGCTTAGTCTTATTGTTCCCCCTTTGTAAATGACTTTTCTTTTTCTCAAGTTGATCTCAGAATTCTTTGTCTTTGGTTTGAGCAAGTGTGGTTATGATATGGCTTGGTGATTTCTTTTGGGGTCTATCTTATATGGGGTTCATTGAGCTTCCTGGATGGTCACTTTTTCATCTTTCTGGATATTAGGGAAGTTTTCTCTCAGCAAATCTTCAATGATTCCGTGTTTTCTGTCTTCTCCCCCTTTCCTGGAACTCTGATTACATGCAAATTTTTGCTCTTGATTTTATCCCACATACTTCTCAGATTTTCTTCATTTTTTTTTCTGATTTTTCCTCACAAAGTGGTATCCAAGGATTTGTCTTCAATTTTGCTGATTGTCTTCCATTGTTTCAAATTTGCTCCTGAAAATTTCTATTTTGCTGCCCATTTCTGGAATCTTGTTTTTTGTGTTTTGGATTTCTAATTGCTGTTTTTATATGATTTCTAGTTCTTTGAGATTTTGTTCTAGTATCATTTTTCTGGATTCTTCCATTGTTTTGTCTGTGTTTTCCCTGATTTTGTCTGTATTTTCCCTGATTTTTTCTATTTTTTTCCCTAGTTTTGTCTGTTTTCCTTCATCTCTTTCCTAATGTCTTGGAGAGCCTTGAATATTACACTTTTAATTTCCCTATCAGGTAGTTTCTGTGCCTTTTCTTCTACTGGAAGGTCATCTGCTATTTTTTGTTTACTGGAGCTATCCTGTCCTGTTTTTGTACATGTTTTGATATTGTCTTCTGTCTCCGAGACACTCAGGAATTATTTTCTTCTTTTATTGATTGTAGGTTTGTTTCATCCTGCTGTTTTATTTGGTTATGCCCAGGTGGGCAGGCTGGGTGTGTTTTGTTGCTTGCTTGTCTGTTTTCTCACCACCTTGTCCAGGTGGGCAGGGCTGGCGGCTCAGCTATGGTGCAGCAGGGCAGATCCAACATGGCAGGTGGGGCAGGAATGGGTAGTTTGCAGCATGAGCTGGGGCTGAGAGGGCGGGCCTGGGGCAGCAAGGCAGGGTAGTGTCTGTAAGTCCGCATGGGCACTGCTCAGGTTCGTGGCAATCAGCAGGGCAAGGCCTGGGGATGGCAGTAGGTGGGGTAGGTAGTTCATACTGATCCCGCTCGGGGGTGCAGTGCTTGGTGGGGAGGGCTGTGGAGCAGCACAGAGCAGAGCAGGGTCCAGGGGTCCCCAGTGGTGCCACTCCAGGGCACAGAGTTCAGTGGGATGGAGCTGGCTGGTAGCATGGCGGTATCCAGGGGTCTACACTGGTGCCACTCAGGGGAGTGGTACTCAGATCAGCACCAGGGGGTGGCATGGGTTGGGGCCTGGGGGTCCAAAGTTCTGTGTATTTGCCACTCTGTGGCATGGCGCTGGGTGTGTGTTGCAGAGAGGCAGGAGGGAAGGGAGAGGATTTGATGTGTGGAGCTAAGTCAAAGAAGAGAAAGAAGAGAGGAACAGAAGCAAAAAATGAAAAAGAAATAAAAATAAATTAACAAAAATGTGGCACAGCTGGAGTGGGCAGGTGGGGGCCGGGCAGACGTGAGGAGGCCGAGTGCTGGTGGCTCTCTAGCCAAGCAGTGTAGCACAGCCCATTGAGAAGGGGTGGGGTCAGTTTATGGGGCTCAGTGACTGGAAGAAAGGAAGAAAGGGAAAGAGTGTATAAACAAACAAAAAAATGGCACTGAGGGAACTGGCCAATGGGCCAGGGTGGAAATGAGGTGGCAGTGAGCTGGTGTTTCTCACCAGGCAGCGTGGCATGGCCTGTCAGGAAGCAGTTAGAGGTAGTGCAGAGCTTAAGTGGGAGGGAGAAGGAAAAGGGAGAAAGGGAAAGATAAAAATATATGGCACTGAGGGAGCTGGCCAGTGAGGGCAGGGCAGACCCAGGGAGGTGGTGTGCTGGTGGTTCACCACCCAAGCGGTGTGGCACAACCCATTGATAAGGAGTGGGGGCAGCACATGGGGCAAGGTGGGTGGGAGAAAAGAAGGAAGGGAAAGAGGAACAAAAAACAAAACCAAAAAAATATGGCACTGAGGGAGCCAGTCGGTGAAGGTGGGGCCTTCCCAGGGCAGAAGTAAGCGACCATGGCCCATTGGAAAGCAGCACAGGCAGCACACAAGGCAGAAGGGTGAGGAGTGGGAAAGCCTGTATCTCTAGTTACCAGGTGCTCTGTCTCCTGTTGGGGGCTCTGTGAATTTGCCTTCGCATACTTCCCGTTAGGGGTCGTTGGTGGCTGCGCTCAAAGACAGCAAAGCTCTGCCGTGTTAGCTAGCAGGGAACCTTCACTCCAGAACTCTCCTCTTTCTCTGTTCTCTGTCAGTTTCTTCTTCCATTCGGTGCTTGATCTAGTTCTTTATCCTTTCATTTGATGCTTAGGGTTCCAGGACTAACATTTGTATCCGTTTTACTTAGCTTTTTTTGGTCCTTGCTGCAGAGAGACAGCATGGTGTTTCTGCCTATAGCACCATGTTGGCTCCGTCCTTGTTTTGTTTTTTGCTGGAAGGTTTTGAAAACTCACCTGGGATATTGCCATCACTGCGTGTCCTTCTCTGAGGCTAGTCAGAACACCAATAGAAAAGGGAGGCTGGCCAGGTGAGTGAATGCCCAGGGATTTTATTCTATGCTCCTATTTTCAATCTTATTTTATCACCTTGAGTAATCCCAAGAATTTGGGGGGAAATAAAAACTAGTTTTTCATCATTAAAATAAATTTATAATCCTTAATTCAAAGGAGTGTTTGGCATGAGAGTGTATTGTTGGTAGGATCCGAGAACACACCATATAGGGCTCCCCAAAGGCAAGAAAAGCTCCTTTCTCTGTTTAGCTCATTTTGGGTATTTAAACACACTATCAAGAATTTTTTTTATCAAGAATGTATTAGAAATTACAAACAAAAGGAGGACAATTATATTCCTTTATTTCTCATCCTCACTAAATGATATGGCAGGCGGACTGGTATCTGGAGAAAAATAGATTTTGTCCTTCCCACCCTGGTGGAATGTGTGGTACTGCCTCCAACCCTACCCCATATTAGATTAATTGTTGGTGGGGGAGGGACTAAACTAAAAATACAACCAGTTTGGAAATACTGACAGAGGGGATGGATGATTTAACAAAAGAGAAACTGACAAGATTTTTTTACAACACTATAATTATAAAGTTGGAGGCACATCATTGGCAGAAATACGATCAATAACATGCTTATGGAAAAACGAACTACTGAGTATCTTAACTACAGTAGATGAATGCTGCACAATATTGTCCACTACTCTTTTGGGGACCAAACAATGTTTAATTAAACATTTCTTTATCTAAAAACATAAGGTTGAGACATCTGGTTTTGGCTACAAAAGGCATTTATTATCAATGTCATTTAAGAAGCTAAAACTAAACTAAATTGAAGAACAATCATTCATGCTTTGTGCTTTACCTGGCTACTCATACCAGATTGGGGGACTGGAGAAAGTTAGTGTAAAAATAGATAATAATTTGGCACGAGTCTATCTTTTTGTATTTGGCAAAATAATACTTTTTTAAATATAGAAAAAAAATAAAACAAACAAAAAAATGGAGCAATTCCAGGGATGTTTTTATTCTTATTAAAATAACCAGTAATCAGATGCCTCATCCAAAGAAAATAACAAAATAGAGTAAAATAAATATTAAGAAAAATCAATGTAAAGCAAGATCCACAAGTAATGGAAGATTTTTCTCTAACATACACTCTTGATTTTAAACTGTGTACAGAAAAGATATGCACACTTAAATTTTGGGGAACATCTTGTCTACAGTGCTATTTTAACAATTCTTTACATCTGAACAAAGAATAATTTTTAAAAAGCCAAAGCACAACATAAAATACTTTGTTCACAAGGCAACAATTTAACATTTCAAAATGTTGACATTAAGCTAAGGAAGTTTATATTTCTATTTTCACAACTGATAACAATATTTTTCGTCTCTATTCTACAACACTAAATACTTTAGTTGTGTTTTAATATTTGAAACTCAAAAGGCATCTTTGGCTATCTAAGATAAAAGGTGCCCCATGGTTGAGTTTGAACCAGCACTGGATATCAAACTGTCCTTGTTATCTTCAGACTGAGGGCATAGTTGCTGAGTGAACACAGAAGAGTAAAATAAAGAACTTCAAATATTCAAATATCAAATTCAAACATAAATCCATTTGCCTTTTGTTTCGTGATATATATATATATATATGCATGTATGTGAATACACACACACTAGTAAGTAAATGGTTACTAGTAAGCTAGTCACTAACTGAGAGCAATGTTTTTGATTCTCTACATAGATACCTCTCTGTCCAGTGAATACAGCTTCTCTCTGAAGCTAATGGGAGTTCAGGATTACAAAAGAGACTTGTAGAAAATTGAAATGTGGCTATAGATGCTTTAAAAATGACTCTTTCTAAACAGCATGTTTCCTGTTCTTACAGTAAGGACTGAAATTTATATCCTTGATTATTCCCAGACTATAGACTATTTCTCCCAGTCCTTCGACATGCATGTGGGGCCAAGAGGAAGACTCAAACACACACAATAATATTGATAATAAAAATAGTAGCTGGCTATGTTCAACTGATTAAAAAAAAAAAGAGAGAGGGATGCTTCTTTTTTCATTTTGGCTCTGGAGTTGAGAAAAGTCTATCATTCAATTGTCATATCAGCTGTTTCTTCTAGAAGAAACAAGTTTTGGTATGATGGGTTGCTGGAATTAAAATAAGAAACAAATATTAAAACTCAAACTGGGAGCAGAGAAGATGGCATAGGGCATTGGCTTAAAAATGAGCCTAGACATACAAACTCATTCATATTTCATTGAAATGGGTTTGCCTTTGTAGACTGAGCACCTTCATCACAAATTTCAGTTTACTCTTTAAGACAGGTGAGAAAAAATTAGAACTTTTCCAAATCTGAAAAGACAGCATGGAACACTGTTGTAAACATTTTGTGTGTGTTAGAGAGAAAGTGGATAGGAGAGGAAGAACCCTATTCCTCAACCCCTACTTGATTTTAGACCCTGCTCTACAAAAATGATTTTTTACATTTATTACTGACCTCAAAAGGAGAAAAGAACATTAACTGAGTACAAAGCTGCCAGGTACTGTGCTAGCAGCTTTACATACGGCAATAGGAACAAAATGCTAGGAGTTTCCTTATGAGTTCTCTTCATTTTCATTTTCTGCATATGTAATTCCACCCTGCAATTAACAAGGAAATTTAAATAGTGATACAAGAATCAGACCTTTGATCAGTGTATTAATTCCCAGGGGGAATTTCTAAATTCATATAACAGAGGGAACAAGCTCCTAAATTTGCCAACCACACTAACTATTAAGTGCAAATATTTTAAACCAGAGAAAAGTATAGATCTGTCTAAAAGGTATCACTCTAGAGGAATTTTAATTTCTGTATTATAATTTCTTGTATTTTTTTGGTAAAAGCAGCTTTGTGCAATATCATTTTAGTCTCTTCAAGAGGTTATCTGAAACACTAAAAAAAAGATAATTAAAATCTATTAAATTATATATACTCAAGTAAGGGTTTGTATTCTTTCCAAAACAACTCAAAGTAGTGAATCCAAAAAACCCGTTGCTGTCAAGTCAATTCCGACTCATAGCGACCCTACAGGAAAGAGTAGAATAGCCCCATAGGGTTTCCAAGGAGCAGCTGGTAGATTCGAACTGCCGACCTTTTGGTTAGCAGCCAAGCTTTTAACCACTGTGCTAGTAATATTATATGACCCGTATATGTTAAAGATGGTAGTGTTAATCTTTGAAAATATCAATTCCAGAAGAGGCTCAATTTTTTTTTAAGTTTCTGGACTGAGGCTGGTAAATAGACTACACTAAAAACAACTTCTTATAGCTGAACTCGGCAGGAGTGAATTGAAAGCTTACAGACAACTAGAAAGGTTGAAGGAAGAACTTTATAATATTTTTTACAAGAGAAAGGTGGGAGGCAGGGAACCCTACAGATCCTTAAAGACCTTTGAGCTACAAGGTAAAAAAAAAAGGGGGGGGACAAAATATTGAAAATTTATGAGTTAATTTTAAATATGAAGAACCATCCAAACCTGACTCACTCAAAAGAAGACAGTCAAAGGAAATATACTGGAGCATCTAAGAAAGCAAATGCAAGGACAAAGATACTGGGGGAATGAAGGAGAAAGAAAGCCTGGAATAAATAAGGCACGTTTATTTTCAAACACTTTTTACTGTTTCCTTTCTAAAACTAGATGCTTTAAACAGTGCTTTCGAAGTCATTGCTCCCCAGTCTGGCAGGATAGGGCTCAAGAATCTCAAGTTCATGTTCTCAAATATTCAAAATTTTAATCATCCTCTTTGGACTTTTCTCCTTTTCTTCTTCTGGTCAAATTAAAAAAAAATCTATCACTTCAGGAGCAATTCAGCAGTCTTTAATTGGATACCTATTGTAAACCTCACCGCTCTACCTTATCTGTTGCTAGTGAAAACAAAAAATACTGGAAACTCACTTTAAATAAAGCTAGGTTCAGAGCTGATGTCCTGAAAAAGATACTTTTGTCATTAGACAAATGTAACTCAAATAGAACTCCTAATACAAGAGCATGAACAACATAAAATCTTCCCATAACATTTTGAAAAGGTAAGATGACTTCATGAATGCTCTGTCAGTGCATAACAAGTTAAGCTAGTGGTACTCTCTCTACCCTTTTACAATGCAGTGTCATCTTCCCTGAATTCTTCCACCAGGAGTGAGTGCTTGTCAGGTTCACTGATAACAATGCTGTTTAGGGAACGTTTATCAGACAGTAGTGAGTTTATGGAAGCTCTACTGTAATTAACAATCCGGTCCAGCAATCCCAGTTGAGGAGAACTTCTTGAGGTGTCATCTATTCCAACATGAACACTGATTTCTGAAGGACTCTTCCGTCCTATCTGGTTCCGGGTATGCAGTTCATAATTCTCATAAGTTGGTTTCCTATACCTGGACAGATGCAAAAGTACACTAGCTTGTAGTAACTAAGTGTGAACTAGATGCTTGTTACATTAAAAAATGAAAGAAGTAGAAAAACAATTTGGCATATCCTCAAAAAGTTAAACACAGAATTACCATAAAAAAATACACCAAGCTTGCTGCTATCAAGTCAATTCTGATTCATAGTGACCCTACAGGACAGAGTAGAACTTCCCCACAGGGTTTCCAAGGCTGTAATCTTTATGGAAGCAGACTTCCACATCTTTCTCCCATGGAGCGGCTGGTGGGTTCAAACTGTCAACCTTTTGGTTAGCAGCCAAGCACTTAACCACTGTACCACCAGGGCTGCCCTAGTAATTCCACTGCTAGTATATACCTAGAAGAATTGAAAGCAAGGACTCAAATAGATACTTGCACAGCCAATGCACTATACACAGTAGCCAAAAGGTGGAAACAACCCAAGTATCCATCAATAGATGAATCAATAAACAAAATGTGGTATATACATACAATGGACTATTACTCAACCATAAAGAGAAATGAAGTCCTGATACGTGCTATAACATGTATGAACCTAGACAACATTAAAAAAAATTTTTTTTTCTATGCTGTGTAAAATAAGTCAGACACAAAAGGACAAATATTGTATGACTCCACTTATATGAAATATCTGAAATGGGCAATTGCAAAGGGACAAAAGTTTATTGGTGGTTACCAGGGGCTGTGGGAAGGGAAAAATGGGAAGTTATTGCTGAAGGGGTACTAAGTTTGCATCTGGGGCGATGAAAAAAATTCGGAAATGGATAGTGGTGATTGTAGCACAACTTGGTGAAAGCAATTAATGTCGCTGAATTGTGCACTTGAAAGTGGTTAGAATGGCAAACTTTTTGTTATATATATTTAACCACAATAATTTTTTTTTAATTACAGAAGTAAATTAACCTGGTATGATAGTATACTGAGGTGATCTCTGCTAGAAAAGTGGTGAGAAATTGTGTTGAGTCAAATGAGATCCTACTTCACATAGCCAATGTACTAGATTTTACCCTACTCAGTGCTTGTGGTTGCTATGTATAAACTATATAAGGTGACAACTACATAACTAACATTTATTATTAGGAAAGGCTTGGGCTTATCATTGATTAATATAAGAATATAACCTACCAAGACAGACTGCAAATTATAAAAGAAATATAAAATACAAACTTGAGGAAGCCATCATACTTACAGTTTAAGGAAGAGAGAAGAAAGTACTACTGAAACAGATGAAGCAGCCATTGCAGCGGATCCCATCCAGGGCTGCAAAACCAAACCAATGGGCATAAAAACTCCTAGGAAACAAATCTGGATTAGTTACAGCATATAATACTATACAGAGATTACCATATATATGGAAATAAATAAACCATATATATACAAAACACATATATAAAATAAAAATACTTCCTTTTTAATATTTTTCAACATTTTATCCTTTTGTTGATGGAGATAAGTGTTGCCAATTTTTCACTAATAGAATGTTGCTGTGAACATTCTTACACATGTCAGCAATGTTCATTCCAATTGAAAATTAGAATTATTCATTTTAACATTCTCTTTCATCATACAAAGAGGATATATACAAAAATTAAGCACAAGGCTATAAGTTCAAATATGATAGGTCTCTAATGACTTCAGAAGAAAAAGACAACACTGTTTACCAGTCACGTACCCGCAGCTATGGGAATTCCAACCAGATTATAAATTAGAGCAAAGACAAAATTTATCCAAATCCTCTTGACTGTCTTTCTTGATAAGTCAATACTTGCCACTACATCCAGAAGATCATTCTGAGAACAGAAATATTTCTGATGTTAGTAAGAGACTCTAACTTAACTGGTTAATGATTATGTGCAACTCGAGATAATAGACAAATTAACTATAAGTCTCAGATATTGCTAAATATTTGAATCAGCATTTTCAGGAATTTTTCTCAGGATTTTGAAAACACTTTTAGAGTTGTATGCTGGGACAGAAGTGAAATACCATTAAAATAACCTCAGCTAATATTTGTTGAAGATAATTTTATTGTAAATACATCTCTAAATTTTATTATTCACTTTTACCAGTTTTAGTTGAGTCAATTCTAACTCATGGCGACCCCATGTGTGTGAGACTAGAACTGCGCTCCACCGAGTTTTCAATGGCTGAATTTTCAGAAGTAGATCACCAGGACTTTCTTCTCAGGTGGCCTCTGGGTAGACTCAAACTTGCAACCTTTCAGTTAACAACCAAGTGCATTAACAGTTTACACTACCCAGGGACTCCACTATTCCTTTAAAAAAAACCTACCATCGAGTCAATTTCAACTCATAGAGACCCTATAGGACAGAGTAGAACTGTCCCATAGAGTTTCCAAGAAGCACCTGGTGGATTCGAACTGCCGACCTATTGGTTAGCAGCCATGGCACTTAATCACTATACCACCAGGGTTTCCACTATTCCTTTAGGAGCTTGTAGTTCACATTTGTTCAGTTGGATTGAGAAAATCAGGAGGTAATCAGTAAGACTTTCTGTACTCCCATGCCAAATTCTCACATCCTTAATGGTTGAGAGCATGGGAATTAAAAGGACAGAATATGCTTGATATACCTTACAACACTATCACTGACTATGTGGGGAAGTGTGATGCTTAATTTTATGTGTCATCTTGGCTAGGTTATAGGGCCCAGTTGTTTGGTCAAACACTAGTCTAGATGCTGCTATGAGGGTATTTACATTTGATTAACATTTATAATCAGTTGACTTTAAGCAAGGATTACCCTCAATAATGTGGATAAGCCTCATCCAATCAGTTGGTATTAAAAGCAAAATCTGAAGTTTCCAAGAGAAGGAATTCTGCATTAAGACTGTAAGATATCCTACCCAAGTTTCCCACCTGCCACCTGACCTATGGATCTCAGACTCAAGACTGCAGGATTTTCCAACCTGCTGCCCAGCCTAAGGATTTTGGACTTGTAGCCTCCAGAACCGTGTGAGCCAATTCCTTTATATATATATATATACACACACTAATTACCTCCCTATTTTCTCTATGCATGCATGCATGTGTGTGTGTGTATATATATATATACACATATATATACATACAGAAAATCAGGAAGTAATTAGTAATACTTTCTATGTACTATATATACATACATGTATGTATGTGTGCATATATATATATATATATATATATATATATATATATGGAGTCCTATTGGCACAGAGGTTAAAAAAATCACCTGCTAACCAAAAGGCAGGAAGTTCCAAACCACCAGCCGCTCCGTGGGAAAAAGATGTGGCAGTCTGCTTCCATAGAGATTTAGAGCCTTGAAAACCCTATGGAGTCACTGAGAGGAATCAACTCGATGGCAGTGGGGTTTTTTTGTATAGATATATATACAGAAAATCAGGAGGTAATTAATAAAACTTTCCATATACTATACACAGACACAATACACACACACACATATATAGCAAGAGTGGTCCCATTGGTTCTGTTTCTCTGAACAACCCTAATTACATATTAGGTGCCTAGAGTGGTTCTACAGGAAAAGAATCTTAAGGATGAGTTTTCTGAATTAGTTCTGGGGGGTCTGGAATTGGTTTTCTAATGTTATTAGATTTAAAGACACTAATCACTTTATTTCCAATAGTTAAGAGGGCACCGATAGTCCATGACATGATGTACAAAATATTATCATTGGATAGTCCTAATCAAATACTTACAAGGTTCTGGGTGACAGTGTATTTGATACCTTACAACTTTTTTGTCAAACTGATAAGTATAATGGAGATAGGCTGGTTGCTCCGAATTTCACTAGACAGTGCGGAAAGGAAAGGATGAGCTCAGGACTTCAAATTCCCAGCTCAAGCGCTCCATAAATAAAAGCTTTTATGTGTTCCTTGAAAGAAAATCTTAAGTCCTGTAGCCACAGAGCTGAGGTTTACTGAAAACCAAACTTAGAGTCTAATCTAAAGAGTGGCTGGATTAAAACTCCAATTAAATTCCCAGCCTTGCAGGGTACCTGATGTTAAAGTGAGGGCATTTCTTTCCCCCACTTAGTCCAGCAAAAACTGGATCCTGAAAATCTGAATGGGGACATATGGGCAGATACTGGTGAAGCTGAAGACACTGAACACCTACACTATGCTGAGTATTCCTTACCAGTAGAAGTAGCCCTTCCACACATCTGAGAAAATTAACCTGGCATTGCCTGAGGAACCTGTAATTGCCTCCCCTGAGGTATTTGCCTTCCAACACTACTGAACCACCCTTCGCCACCCATCTTTTCTTCTAGACCTATAACCGAACTCACGTCCCAGCACGCCTTGAAAAGTGAGGTACAAACTGTGACCCATGAGGAGGTGTGCTATGCTCAAAAGAAATACATGATTTTTCTAATGTATACAGACAGTGTAGTGTGCCACTATACTATACAGACAGAAGCCTGGAGAATACATGTAGGAATGGATATTAAAGATGTGGGATGATGGTGGAAGGGCCAAAAAGTTGGGACAGATTGAATTTATTGATTTAGGTCCCCTAAGTAGAGATATTGGAGTCAATGTTGTAGCTTGAGGGATAGAAAGGTCTCTAATTGGTTGGCTGGTTGGCTGAAACATAAACCAAAAGGTGAGCTGCACTAAATGAAGCTGAAATGCTTGAACTGACTTGGTACTCTAGACATAGGTATCCAAAGGCTTAAGGAGACTGGCATGTTAGAGTGGATTTACTATGTACAACCTGCTCACCACCTCAGGAGGTCCAGAGGACACACCTTTAACACAGCTGTGAGGAATAAATTTGTGAGGGAAGTCCCAGCATCCTTGGAGAGCTCTATGGTTGCACTTCTCTGCAAGTCAGATATTAAAGTGGGAGCCACTGTCACTGCATTGGGAAACCTAAATTCAATGGGGTAGCAGGAGCCAAGAGGCAGCACTTAATCACTGAAGACAATGTGGGTGTGATTACCATAATTAACAGTGGAGTTAAAGCAGTATTCAGAATAATTCCACTTGCAGAGACCTATGGTGTTAGCTAGTTGATCATGGTGTCCCTGAAGGAAAAATACATGAGCCATATAGTAAAATCTTACTTGATCTGTATAAGTGAAAGATTTTAGGTCAAGTTAACAGAGGTCTAGCTTGAATCACCAAAACAGAGAGCCATGGCTCCTCAATCAATTCCCAGACTTCAGCCAGTTCACAGACTCACAATCCCTACAATAAAGGGGAAGCCAGGTCCCTTGAGGAAGAACCCCATTACATGCTGTCATGGACTGAACTGTATCCCCCAAAAGTGTGTGTCAACTTGATTAGGCCATGATTCCCAGTATTGTGTGGCTGTCCTTCATTTTGTGATTGTAATTTTATGTCAAAGAGGATGAGGGTGGGCGGGATTGTAACACCCTTACTAAGGTCACATCCCTGATCCAATGTACAGGGAGTTTCCCTGGAGTGAGGCCTGCATCATCTTTTATCTTACAAGAGATAAAAGGAAAGGGAAGCAAGCAGAGAGTGGGGACCTCATACCACCAAGAAAGAAGCATGGGGAGAAGAGGGTGTCCTTTGGAGCCAAGGTTCCTGCATGAAGAAGCTCCTAGTCTAGGTGAAGATGGATGAGAAGGACGTTCCTCCAGCACCAACAGAGAGAGAAAGCCTTCCCCTAGAGCTGATGCCCTGAATTTGGAGTTTTAGCCCACTAGACTGTGAGAAAATAAATTTCTCTTTGTTAAAGCCATCCACTTGTGGTATTTCTGTTATAGCAGCACTAGATGACTAAGACACATGCCAAAATTTTATACTGCTAATCCTTCTCCCAGTCTTCTTCAAAGAGACCTATGGCCTTCTACCAGGATGACTGTGCACTGGGGGAAAGGAAATACTAGACTTTTGGGGGATTACTAGACACTGAACACAATTTCAGGAGATTCAAAATCTCACTGTGGTCCACCAGTCAGAGTAGGGGCCATTGGAACTCAGGTGATTGACTGAGTTTTAGTTCAGGCCCATTTCGCAGCAGGCCCAGAAGGTCTCCAAACCTATTTTGTGGTTATTTCCCCAGTTCCAGAATGCATGATTGGAATACATATACTCAACAACTGACAGAATCCCCACATTGGTTTCTTGACCTATGGAGTGAGGGCTATTACAGCAGAAAAGGCCAAGTGGAAGATACTAGAACTGTCTCACCTAGGAAAATGGTAAATCAAAAGCAATACTGCATTCTTGGAGGGACTGTAGAGCTTAGTGCTACCATCAAGGACTTCAAGGATGTTGGGGTGGTGATTCCTACATCCCCATTCAACTAGCCTATTTGGCCATGCAGAACATAGATCTAGGAGAATGACAGTGGATTATAGTAAACTTAACCAGGTAGTGATTCCAATGCATCTGCTATTCCAGATGTAGTTTCATTACTTGGCCAAATTAACACATATCTTGGTGCCTAGCACACAGCTACTGATCCAGCAAATGCTTTTTTCTCGATATCTGTTAGTAACGACCACCAGAAGCAGTGTGCCTTCAGGTGGAAAGGCCAGCAATATACCATCATTGTCCTACCTCAGGAAACCCTGGTGGTGCAGTGGTTAAGCGCTACGGCTGCTAACTAAAAGGTTGGCAGTTCGAATCCACGAGGTGCTCATTGGAAACTCTATGATGCAGTTCTACTCTATCCTACAGGGTCACTATGAGTCAGAAACGACTCGATGGCAATGTGTTTTTTTGGTCCTACCTCAGGGATATATATCAACTCTCCATATGAATCCCTATGTCATAATTTAGTCTACAGGGACCTTGATTGTCTTTCCCTTCCAAAAAACATCACACTGATCCATTATATTGATAACAGTATGCTGATTGGACCTACTGAGCAAGAAGTAGCAAATATTCTAGATTTATTGGTAAGACATTTGTAAGTCAGAGTGTGTGAAATTAACCCAACAAAAATTCAGGGCCTTCCACCTCAGTGAAATTTCTAGGGGTCCAATAGTATGGGGCATGTAAGGATATACCTTCTAAGGTGAAGTATAAGTTGCTGCATCTGGCCTCTCCCACATCTAAAAAGGAGGTACCATGCCTAGTGGGCACCTTTGGATTTTGGAGGCAACCTATTCCTCTTCTGGGTGTGCTACTCCAGTCCATGAGTGATCCAAAAAGCTGCTAGTTTTGAGTGGGGACCAGAAGAAGAGAAAGCTCTGCTCTAGGTCCAGGCTGCCACATAAGCTGCTCTGCCATTTGGGCCATAGGTTCCAGCATAACCAATGGTGCATGAAGCGTCGGTGGCAGAAAGAGATGCTGTTTAGAGCCTTTGCAGGCCTCTATTGGTGAATCACAACACAGACCCTTAGGATTTTGGAGCAAAGCCCTGCCATCCTCTGAAGATAACTACTCTCCTTTTGAGAAACAGCTTTTAGCTTGCTACTGGGCCTTAGTAAAGGCTGACTACTTAACCATGGGCCACATTATCATGTGACCTGAGCTGACCATCATGAACTGGGTGTTTGCTGCCTGATTCACAAAGCCATAAGGGTGGGCATGTAGAGCAGCATTCCATCATCAACTGGAAATCATATACATTAGATCAAGCTCAAGCAGGCATGAAGGCACAAGTAAGTTACATGAGGAAGTAGCCCAAGTGCTTATGGTCCCTACAACCACTACATTACCTTCTCTCTCCCAGCCTACACATATAGCCTCATGGGGAGTTCCCTCCGATCAGGTGACTGAGGAGGAGAAAACTCATGCCTGGTTTAGAGATGATTCTGCATGGTATGCAAGAATCCCTCGTGGCACAGGGGTTAAAGCACTCAGCTGCTAACTGGAAGGTCAGTAGTTTGAACCCACCAGCGGCACCACGGAAGAAAGGTGTGGCAGCCTGCTTTCATGAAGATTTACAGCCTTGGAAACCCTATGAGGTAATTCTCCTCTGTCCTAGGGTCGCTATGAGTCATAATTGACTCGATAGCAGTGCAGTTTTGCATGATATGCAGGCACCATTCAAAAATGGACAGCAGTAGTATTACAGCCTTTCTGGGACATCGCTGAAGGATGGTAATGAAGGGAAATCCTCTCAGTGGGCAGAACTTCTGGCAGTACACTTGGTTGTTCATTTTGCTTAGGAAAAGTGGTGAGAAGTGTATTATAAACCGATTCATGTGCTTCTTCCAATGGATTGGCTGGATGGTCAAGGACTTGGAAGGAATATGATTGGAAAATTGGTGACAAGGGAATCTGGGTAAGAGGTATATGGACAGGACATCTCACAGTGGGCAAAAATGTGAAGATATTTATGTTCCATGTGTATGTTCACCAAAGGGTAACCTCAACAGAACAAGATTTTAAAAATCAAGTAGATAGTGTAACGCATTCTGTGGACACCAGTCAGCCTCTTTCCCATGATTCCTGTCATTGCCAAATGGCCTCATGAACAAAGTGGCCACGTGGCAGGGATGGAAGTTACGCATGGGCTTATCGGTGTGGATGGAAACCCTGGTGGCGTAGTGGTTAAGTGCTACTGCTGCTAACCAAAAGGTCGACAGTTCGAACCCACCAGGTGCTCCTTGGAAACCCTATGGGGCATTTCTACTATGTCCTATAGGGTCACTATGAGTCAGAGTTGACTCAACAGTAATGGGTTTTTGGGTTTTTAGCAATGTGGATTTCCACTCACCAAGGCCAGCCTGGCTACAGCCATGCTGAGTGCCCAATCTGCCAGCTGCAGACACCAACACCGAGTCCCCAGTATGGCACCATTCCTGGGGTGATCAGCCAGCAGGCCGGTGACAAGTTGATCACATTGGACTGCTTCCAACATGGAAAGGGCAACATTTTGTTCTTACTAGAATGGACACTTACTCTGGATGTGGATTTGCACGCAATGCTTCTGCCCAAACTACCATCCATGAACTTACAGAGTGCGTTATCCACCACCATGTTATTCCACACAGCATTGCCTCTGATAAAGTAACTCACTTCCAACAAATGAAGTGCGGCACTGAGCTCATAGTAATAGAATTCATTAGTCTTAGCATGTTTCTTATCCCAAAGCAACTGGCTTGATAGAACAGTGGAATGGCCTTTTGAAGACAAAGTTATAACACGTGGTAGGTGGCAATACCTTGCAGGGCTGGGGCAGTGTTCTCCAGGAGGCAGTATATGCTCTAAATCAGTGTCCAATATATGGTGCTATTTCTCCCATAGCTAGGATTCATGGGTCCAGGAATCAAACGATAGAAATAGGAGTGGCACCATTCTCTATTACCCCTAGTGATCACTTGCAAAATTTCAGCTTCCTCTCCCCACATGGTCTGCTGATTTAGAGGTCTTAATTCTAAAGACAGGAATACTTCCACCAGGACACACAACAATAACTCCACTGAACTGGAAGTCAAGACTGCCGTCTGGCCACTTTGGGCTCTTCATGCCTCTGAATCAACAAGCAAAGAGGGGAGTTACTATACTGGCTGGTATAATTGTTTCTGATTACCAAGGGAAATTGGACTGTCACTACACAATGGAGGTTAAGAAGAGTATGTCTGGAATACAGGAGATCCCTTAGAGCACCTTTTAGCACTGCCATGCCCTGTGATTAAAATCAATAGAAAACTACAATAACCCAATTCAGGCAGGACTACTAATGGCCTAGACCCTTCAGGAATGAAGGGTTGGGTCACCCCACCAGGCAAAGAACCACGACCATCTGAAGTGCATGCTGAGGGCAAAGGGAAAATGGAACGGATAGTAGAAGGAAGTAATTATAAATACCAGCTATGACCACAAGACCAGTTGCAAACATGGGGACTGTTACTGGAATGAATTTTTCTTCCTTATTTTGTTATGAATATTTATGTGTAGCAAATACCTGTTTTCTTCCCTCTCTTATTCTCTTACTTATCATATAAGATGTATTAACTTTACCTCATAGTATTTAAGTTACAGGATATCAAAGACAAGAGTGAACATCACCCAAGGACTTTGCATCCTCCCTGGGAAAAGGTTAGTGCATTTTTGGTTGTACACAGGATAGTTATGTTAGGCAAAATTATGACTTTGTCATTGTCTTTATTTGGAGATTAAGTATGGTTTAAAAAGATTTGGATGGGTGACAAATTGACAAGGGGTGAACTGTGATGATTAATTTTATGTGTTAACTTGGCTAGACTATGGTACCCAGTTGCTTGGTCAAACACTATTCTAGATGCTGCTATGAAGGTATTTTGTTGATTTAATTAGCATTTATAATCAATTGACTGTAAGTAAAGGAGATTACTCTCGATAATGTGGGTGGGCCTCACTCAATCAGCAAAAGGCCTTAACAGTAAAAACTGAGGTTTCCTGAGGAAAAGGAATTCTGCGTTAAGTCTGTAACCCAGATATCCTGCTTAAGTTTCAAATCTACTGCCTGGCCTATGGATTTCTGACTCAAGATTGCCGGAGTTTTCAGCTTGCCCCCTTACCTACAGATTTTGGACTTGTCAGCCCCCATAATTGCATGAGACACTTCCTTAAATCACTCTATGTCTGTCTGTCTGTCTCTCTGTCTATCCTACTGATTATTTCTCTAGAGAACTCTAATACAAATAGTTTCTCAAATGTTAAGCCGCACTCATACAACCCGGCACAGCAGATACCCAGTACTCCAAGATGGTGTCTGTCATACCACTGAAGGAGAAGAAACTCATGGATGTCAAAATCGGGGAGCTGCCCAGTTGAATACTGATATAGGGCTTCACTCCAAGTGGCACTGTGGGAGTATTTCAGAGAGGTTATGACCAGTATTACAACAAGTATGTCAATGTGAAGGAGGGGAGCATTGCTGGGGTTTCCATGATACTGGAAATTATGTGGTTTTCAACTACTGCCTTTCTTACAAGGAACTCAAACATAAGCGGTTACGTAAGTACCACTGAGAGGAGCCAGTGGAAAGGATGCCGTCTGCATTCCTGGCTGGGGTTGCTTTTGCCCCGGCACCCCTTCCCTCTTGAGAACTGTCCTTTCACACCCTAATTGAGAACTAGTGTCCAATAAAAGATGACAGGTTAAAAAAAAGGCCACAGAACTCACCCTTATCAAAACCACGTCGGCTGCTTCAATGGCTACATCTGTGCCTGTGCCAATGGCAATTCCAACATTAGCCATTGCCAAAGCTGGGGAGTCATTTATTCCATCTCCTACCATTGCTACCCGTTTCCCCTCCTCTTGAAGTTGTTTCACCTTAGCAACCTTGTGGGAAGGTAAAACTTCAGCAAACACCTTGGTAATGCCAACCTACATGAGGAAAAATAAATTTAATTCATGGCAAGAAATACTACTGTGTATCTGAAACATGCTTAACAATAATGAGCCATCATTTTCACCCATCAGATATCCAAATTTTTTAGATGTGGAGAAATGAGCTCTCTTATACACTGTTAATGGGTGTGTAAATTGGTAATGTGCTTTTGTAGGGTATTTGGCAGCATCTATCAAACTGTGCATATCCTTTGGCCCAGTAATTCCTCTTCTAGCTATACTTTGGACATACTTATACATGTACAAAAAGATGTATATCTAAGGATGTTCATTATTGCCTTGTTTGTAACAACAAAAATTTTAAAACCACCTAAATGCTCATCTTCAGGGGTATGGTTAAACAAATTATGATACATCCATACTATGGAATTCCATGCAGCAATGTAAAAAAAAAAATAACATTGTATGTTCAGCATGGAAAAAACTCTAAGGCATACTGTTAGATTTTTTTTTTTTTTGGAGGAAAGGGAATTTGCTGGCCCAATGCATCTAAAACTCAAGAGCTCAAGCTAGCTTCAGGAATACCCCGATAAAGGGATTCAGAATATATATTCTTTTTTTCCTCTCCTCTTTGTATTGGTTTCATTCTTACATAGCTTGACCTTTTGTGACAGCTACAACATCTGCAGTTCTTACGTCCTTGTATTTCAGCCCTATGGAAAGAGTAAATGGAAAGAGTCTTTGTCTCAGTATTACTAGCAAAAAAAAATCTGTCTCCTTTGTTCTGATTGGGTCATGTATCCATTTCTGAACCAATTACTGTGGTCAAAGGACTGCAGGGTGCTGACTAGTTTATGCTTGTGTCACTTGTCCATCTGAATGGCAATGCATAGAGTGAGAGAGTACATATATGTCTGTTGGGTGAAAAGGGGAAGGGGAAAACTGGTACACCAAGAGGAAGGTAAGTGAATTTAAGATCTAAAAACAATAAAATTCTGTTATATTAGGTCTTTTAGTTTAAATAAGATCCTCAATAGAGCTAAATCTGGAAGAAAGACCTGGAGAACTACTTCTGAAAAATCAGTCAATGAAAACCCAGTGGATCACAATGGTCAGATCTCATTGTGCATGGGGTCGCCATGAGTTGGGGGTCAACTGGACCACAGCTAACAACAAGAGCTGCATCTATCACAAGCTTTCTGGGTAAAGTCCTTCACCTCTATTGAACCTAGTTTCTCTTCCTCTAAAATGAGGCAGTTGGACTCATGACCTTTAATTTACACTAATATACACTCTATGACTATATTTTTTAAAGTCTTAAATTAGAAAAAAGGCATTTTTCAGAATTACAGAAACAACCTGATGAAAAAGGAAAGTAAAAAATGTAGTACTTGGCCTTTATTATGGCTGGTGATGTTTTTATGAGGACCAGTACATACCTTTGAGTGTAGGCCTAAAACTCAAGACTCATAAAAGCTAGTGTGATCAATCTCATATGCCTTTGCCCTTTTTTTCTTCTAAATTTTATTTATTTTGCTATTGGTGTTGAGAATACACACAGCAAAACATACACCAATTCAACAGTTTTTACATGTACAATTCAGTGACACTGATTACATTCTTCCAATTGTGGAACCATTTTCACCCTCCTTTTCCAAGTTGTTCCTCTCTCACTGACATAAACTCACAGCTCCCTAAGATTCCTATCTAATCTTTTGAGTTGCTGTTGTCAATTTGATCCCATATAGACAGATCTTAAAAGAGAATAATATTCAAGGCAGACCTTTGTTACTAGTTAAGCTAAATAAACTATTCATTGGTTTTAAGATGGCTTCAAAGGATTTTAAAGAGCCGCAGCAGCACATAGTTAAACACTCAGCTGCTAACCAAAAGGTCGATGATTTAAACCCACCCAATGGCTCCAAGGGAGATAAGACCTGGCAATTTGCTCCCGTAAAGATTATAGCCTAGAAAACCCTATGGGGCAGTTCTATTCTGCCTTATAGTGTCATTATGAGTCAAAATCGACTCAACAGAAACAGGGTTCAAATGATATTTTTGGTTTAAGATTTAAAGATTATCTTGGGGCAATAGTTTCAGGGGTTCATCCACCCTCCATGGCTCAAGAAAGTCTAGAGACCATGAGATCTTGAAATTCCATTCTACATTTTCCCCCATTTGATCAGGATTCTTCTATGGAATCTTTGATCAAAATGTTCAGTAATGGTAGCCAGGCAACATCCAGTTCTAGCCTCATGGCAAAGGAGGTAATTAGCCACACATTCCATATCCTCTTCTTATTCTTGACTCTCCTTCTTCCTCTGTTGTTCTAGGTGGATGTCTTAAACTTCTTACTTTATATCCTTCTGTATTTTTTTATACACGAATGTATTCACATGTGACTGATATTAAAGAAGAGAGGAAACAACATTCCAAAGTAGAAAATAATCATATAAAAGTTTTGGAAGTAAGGCAAATTTGGAAGTCAGTAGCAGAAAAATGGTATGCCAAACCAATACATTAGAAAAATTGTTCCCTCAGTGTTGTTCACGGTGGGCTAGTGGGGGAAGTGCATGAAGCTATTGTGATGTTTTAGGCATGAGATTATTAAAGCCTGGTTTAGGCTGACAGTACTTAGGGAAGCATATGAGCAACATTTCAAAGGAAGCATCAATAGAAACTGTGTACAGTGTCACTTAGCAACCCATGAACTAGGCAAATAGCCTATAACGTACAAAGTCCAAAGACCTTCCGGCATGACAAGTCAATTCCTCTTTAAGGAACCAGCTACAGCTACTCAATGATGATAAAAATAATAGGTAATATGAACTCTTATAGAGTCTGAAGGAAAAAAAGAAAATGTATATGAAGAATTAGACGTTACTACACACCCTCATTCCAGTAACTAAGTAAATCAATTACCTGAGAAGCAATAGATTTAGCTGTTTTACTGTTGTCTCCAGTCATCAGAACTACTTCTAAGCCCATAGATTTCAGAATATGGACAGCCAATTCTGCTTCAGGCTTCACTGTATCCGCAATGGCTATCAACCCACACAGCTCATCTAATACAGGAAGAGCAAAAAAAGAAGAGCATTTTAAATACAGTGAAAAAAGAAAAATATTAAAATTTCAGAAATAAATCAATTACATTAAGTAACATTGTTGAGGGGTTGGCTTAACTCAAAATCTCTCTGAGTCCACAAAGACTTTATAACCTCAGTATTTGATTATGAAAATTCATAGAGTGAAGAATGGCTGATTACATATGAATACTAGGGGTTACTAAAAAACTACTAGCAGGAAAATAAAGAGAGAGACCTTACTGAAGGACCTGTTTTCTCCTTAGACAGGTGTTAGCCAATAGTTTCAAATACCTTAGCTAATTTAAAGACAAATGAAAATGAAAACGACTATCTTTTTTTTTCTTTTTAAGGTAAAGGGGGTTGGAGACAAAATTGGCTTTTTATATTGGAAAAACAAATCATGGCAAGTACTTATTTTATCTCACTTTTTTAAAGTAAAATAATATTCTCTACTTCTTCCTTATCCTAGAAAAGCTAAAGTAAGATAATGCCTTCATACTTAGCAAGGATTATAAATGTTGACTCATTAATCTCACAGTTGGAAATTTACCCTAAGAAATAACAAAAGAAAGCACCGAAAACCTCAAAGGTGCTTACTATAGTATTACTTACAATATTGAAATATTAGAAATAGTCCAAATTTCCAAGAACAGGGGGATGATTAGGTTAATTGTGGCATACAAGTTTGATAAATTATGCACCATTAAAATAAAAACATTTAGCAAAACTGGAAAATATTTATTATTAAATAAAATAAAGCAGAATAAAACAGTATGTGTACAAAGGGTTTTTAATTCTTATTCAACTTTATTGAGGTATACATATAATAAAATATACCCATTTAAAAATTATTTGTGTATTAATATTATAATTATGTAAAAATATGAACATAAATGAACAAAAAGGGAAATGGAATACATGAAATTAAAACTGACATTGTGTTGTTGTTGTTGTTAGGTGCCATCTACTCGGTTCCAGCTGATGGCGACCCTATGTACAACAGAACAAAACACTGCCCAGTCCTGCGCCAATCTCACAATTGTTGTTATGCTTGAGCTCATTGTTGCAGCCACAGTGTCAATCCGCCTCTTTGAGGGTCTTTCTATTTTTCACTGACCCTCTACCAAGCATGATGTCCTTCTCCAGAGACTGATCCCTCCTGATAACATGCCCAAAGTATGCGAGATATAGCCTCGCCAGCCTTGCTTCTAATGAGCATTCTGGAAGTACTCCTTCCAAGATAGGTTTGTTCGTTCTTTTGGAAGTTCAATATTCTTTGCCAACACCACAATTCAAAGGCATCAATTCTTCATCGGTCTTTCTCATTCATCATCCAGCATTCACGTGTATATGAGGTGATTGAAAACACCATGGCTTGGGTCAGGCACAGCTTAGTCTTCAAGGTGACATCTTTGCTTTTTAACTCTTTAAAGAGGTCTTTTGCAGCAGATTTGCCCAGTGCAATGCGTCTTTTGATTTCTTCTGCTTCCATGGATGCTGACTGTGGATCTGAGTAAAATGAAATCCTTGACAACTGCAATCTTTTCATGATGTTGCTTACTGGTCCAGTTGTGAGGATTTTTGTTTTCTTTATGTTGAGGTGTAATCCATACTGAAGGCTGTGGTCTTTGATCTTCATCAGTAAGTGCTTCAAGTTCTCTTCACTTTCAGCAAGTAAGGTTATGTCATCTGCATATCACATGTTGTTAATGAGTCTTTCTCCAATCCTGATGCCCCATTCTTCAAATAGTCCAGCTTCTTGGATTATTTCCTCAGCATACGGAGTGAATAAGTATGGTGAAAGGATACAACCCTGATGTACACCTTTTCTGACTTTAAACCACGCAGTATGCCCATTTTCTGTTCGAACAACTGCCTCTTGATCTGTGTACAGGTTCCGCATGAGCATAATTAAATGTTCTGGAATTCCCTTCTTTGCAATGTTATCTATAATTTGTTATGATCCACACAGTTGAATGCCTTGGCATAGTCAATAAAACACACACACAAAGCCAAACCCGTTGCCATTGAGTCAATTACATTTTTCTGGTATTCTCTGCTTTCATCCAGGATCCATCTGATATCAGCGATGATATTCCTGGTTCCACGTCCTCTTCTGAATTCAGCTTGGATTTCTACCAGTTCCCTGTCAATGTACTGTTGCAGCTGTTTTTGAATGATCTTCAGTTCAGCAAAATTTAACTCTCATGTGGTATTAATGACATTGCCCAGTAATTTTTGCATTCAGTTGGATTACCTTTCTTGGGAATAGGCATAAATATGGATCTCTTCCAGTCAGTTGGCCAGGTAGCTGTCTTCCAAATTTCTTGGCATAGATGAGTGAGCGTTTCCAGTGCTGAATCCATTTGTTGAAACATCTCAATTGGTATTTTGTCAATTCCTGGAGCCTTGTTTTTGTCAATGCCTTCAGTGAAGCTTGGACCTCTTCCCTCAGGACCATCAGTTCCTGATCATATGCTACCTCCTGAAAGGTCTGAACATCGACCAATTCTTTTTGGTATAATGACTCCGTATTCCTTCCATCTTCTCTTGATGCTTCCTGAGTCATTTAATATTTTCCCATGAGAATCCTTCAGTATTGCAACTTTAGGCTTGAATATTTTCTTCAGTTCTTTCAGCTTGAAAATTTCTGAGCGTATTCTTCCCTTTTGGGTTTCTAACTCCAGGTCTTCACACAGTTCATTATAGTACTTTACTTTGTCTTCTCAAACTGCCCTTTGAAATCTTCTCTTCAGCTCTTTTACTTTACAGTTTCTTCCATTTGCTTTGGCTACTTGACGTTCAAGAGCCAGTTTCAGAGTCTCTTCTGATATCCATTTTGGTCTTTTCATTCTTTCCTGTCTTTTAATGACCTCTTGCTTTCTTCATGTACGATATCCTTGATGTCATCCCACAACTCATATGGTCTTCAGTCATTAGCATTCAATACATCAAATTTATTCTTGAGATGGTCTCTAAATTCAGGTGGGATATACTCAAGGTTGTACTTTGGCTCTCATGGACTTGTTCTAATTTTCTTCAGCTTCAACTCGAACTTGCATATGACCAATTGATAGTCTGTTCCACAGTCAGCCCCTGGACTTGTTCTGACTGATGATATTGAGCTTCTCCACGGTCTCCTTCCACAGATACAGTCAGTCTGATTCCTGTGTATTCCATCTGGTGAGGCCCAAGTGTATAGTCACCATTTATGTTGTTGAAAAAAGGTATTTGCAATGAAGAAGTCATTGGTGCTGCAAAATTTTATCATTTGATCTCTGGCATATTTTCCAACCACCGATCCTTCTTCTGTTTCCAACTTTCACAATCCAATCACCAGTAGTTATCAATCAATGCATCCTGATTGCATAATCGATCAATTTCAGACTGAAGGAGTTGGGGTAAAAGTTTTCAATTTCTTCACTTTTGGCCTTAGTGGTTGGTACGTCAATAGTTGTATTATCTGGTCTTCCTTCTAGGTGTGTGGATATTATCCTACCACTGATAGCACTATACTGCAGAATAGATCTTAATATGTTCTTTTTGACAATGAATGCAACGCCATTCCTCTTCAAGTTGTCATTTCCGGCATAGTAGACCGTGTGACTGCCCAATTCAAAATGGCCAACACCAGTCCATTTCAGCTCACTAATACCTAGGATATCAATGTTGATGCGTTCCATTTCAGTTTTGATCATTTCCAATTTTCCTAGATTCATACTTAGTATGTTCTATGTTCCAATTATTAATGGATGTTTGCAGCTGTTTCTTCTCATTTTGAGTCATGCCACATCAGCAAATGGAGGTCCTGAAAGCTTGACTCCATCCACATCATTACGGTCAACTCCACTTTGAGGAGACGGCTCTTCCCCAGTTGTCTTTTGAGTGCCTTCCAACCTGAGGGGCCCATCTGCTGGCACTACATCAGACAATGTTCCACTGCTATTCATAAGGTTTTCACTGGCTAATTCTTTTCAGAAGTAGACTGCCGGGCCCTTCTTCCTAGTCTGTCTTAGTGTGGAAGCTCAGCTGAAACCTGTCCGTCATGGGTGACCATGCTGATAACTGAATACTGGTGGCATAGCTTCCAGAATCACAGCAATATGCAAGCCCCCACAGTAAAACAAACTGATAGACACACGGGGGAACACTGTGTTAAAAAAAAAAAAAGTTAGGATGATGAAATTATGGATGTTATTTTATTTTGCTATTATTTCAATGTAATTTTTTTTAAGGGTTTTAAAAATCCTTGAGTGGATATTTTTCTTTTTCCAGGTTCAAATCTATTGTTTTAAAATTCTGTACGTCTTTTATGATAAAATATTTTATTATTTAAATGACCTCTATATGGTTAATGGAAACCCTGGTGGCGTAGTGGTTAAGAGCTACAGCTGCTAACCAAGAGGTCGGCAGTTCAATCCACCAGGTGCTCCTTGGAAGCCCTATGGGGCAATTTTACCCTGTCCTTTAGGGTCACTATGAGTCAGAATCGACTCAACGGCAACAGGTTTTTTTAAATATATATATATGGTTAATGTACAATGAATATCTTTTTTTCTGAAACTCAACCACGAATTATGATTTCATCAATATGATTATTCTAAACAAAGTAATAAATATGATGGGAAGGTCTGAGTGCTTCATTTGAAACTGTCAATGGCACAGACTCTTCCCTTTAGAACCCAGACGGCCAATCACTGAAACTGCTTTTAAAGATTGCTGATAATTTATGGCTTATCTTAAAAATCAGTCAATCAAATTACCGAGTTCCCTTTTCCTTGAAACATCAGAGGGCATTTTTTAAAAAATAAATGGACACAAGGTAATTATGAGCCCAAGAGGCAGAAAGGGTCACATAAACCAGAGACTACATCATCCTGAGACCAGAAGAACTAGATGGTGCCCGGCTACAACCAATGACTGCCCTGACAGGAAACACAACAGAGAACCCCTGAGGGAGCAGGAGAGCAGTGGGATGCAGACCCCAAATTCTCGTAAAAGGACCAGACTTAACAGTCTGACTGAAAATAGAAGGACCCCGGTGTTCATGGCCCCCAGATGTTCTGTTAGCCCAGGACAGGAACCATTCCCAAAGCCAACTCTTCAAACAGGGATTGGACTGGACAATGGGATAGAAAAAGGTGCTGGTGAAGAATGAACTTCTTGGATCAAGTAGACACTTGAGACTATGTTGGCATCTCCTATCTGGAGGGTAGATGAGAGGGAAGAAGGGGTTAGAAGCTAGCGGAATGGACACGAAAAGACAGAGTGGAGGGAAGGAGCAGGCTGTCTCATTGGGGGAGAGCAATTAGGAGTATATAGCAATGTGTTTATAAATTTTTGTATGAGAGTCCAACTTGATTTGTAAACTTTCACTTTAAGCACAATAAAAATTAAAAAAAAATAAATGGAACGATTTGCTTTAGTAATCTACAGAGGCAAACTCAAAAGTATGATTATGTGCATGCAATAATACTCCTCCTACACATTTTATAAAGAATGTGTTAAAGAGTGCAAGTATCTGATACTGATTTCACAAAAAGGACAAATACTGGTAATAATAACTAACATTTAACATCTAAGTTTAACCTAAAGTATATTTAACAGGCAATTAATATGGCTAATTAAAAGCCACAATGCATAGGTATGCCCTTTGAGAAAATGAACTAGTTTAGTCCACATTTCTAGAGTTATCTGGGTAAAAAAAAACAAAACCAAAACCATTTTAATTCAGCCAAGGGTTTCGATGAATTTATTGTTCCTAAAATGAAGCCAGTTACAAAGTCAATGTTGTACACCAGTGAAGAGTATTGTCACGATGGCTTTGTATAAAAAGATGGATGGCTTGGTATTTTTGGAGTGATGAATGAGCACTGTAGGACAGATAAGAAAAATGTCACAGAATGTTATTAATTTCTTCTATAAATTATACTTTCTTATTCCAGGACACTGCTTTTACTCTATAAAACTTTATACCCAAAGGGACTTTAAATCAGTTTTGTGCCTTCTTGGCTTGACAGTATTCCTTTTCCATTACTTTTCCAAGTACCCAGGGTCTTCTAGATGCGCCTGAAGCTGGTTTGAGATCCATGCCAGGCAGACATTCTGAATGCAAAAAATAGAAGGAAGGATTAACAGTAAATAATACATAATTATCATAGCGTTCATCTAGGAATAGTACTCAATCTCCCACCTGAAAATCTTGAATAGCTATTTTTTCATAATGCCTTGAAGATACTGACGACATGCTCTGAGACATGAGTCTTTGATTTAACCGCTTATTTTCTTCTTTCAGTTGCAATGTCCATTCTAACAGCATTATTATCTGTTTTTCTTCAGACAACATATGGATATTTTCTTGTACAGACAAAATGTTTGTCTCCATTGCTGAATCCAATCTCCCTTCTTGTGCTGTTTCCATGGCAGATCTCTCTTTCACCAGGTAGTTCAGGTGCTCAAGCTCCATAAGGTTCTGGGGGCTGCAGCTACATAAAGTGGAGGAAGAAAGCTGATACTACCAACTTGCTGACTTCTTTTTCAAGTTTTTTCTTTTCCTCAAGCAAAGAAACTCAATCTTCAGAAAGTGACTCTATCAAATCTTTATCTCACTCTTGTTGCTGCACTGTACTTTTCAACTTATCGCTTACATCATTTATTGTTTTCTCATTTTCTCTCTTTTTAAAACAGTGTTAAAACTGGTCTGTTGTTCAGCAAAGATGTTCGAACATTTTGCATTTCTTCATTCTTTTTTCTTGCTCTTCAAGTTGTTCTAGAAACTCGGTTTTTTCTTCCTGAAGCTTTCCTTGAAAGTTCAGCAACTAAACTTAAAGACCCTTCTCTGGTAGATTCAATGGCAGGACTTTTTGCTAATTAAGTCTCAAGATACTGAACTGTTTCTAGTAACTCTCAGCAGCATCTCTCCCCAGTTTAAATTCATTGAGTGCAGTCTTAATGGCTTCTTCTTTTTCAGAATTAAGCTTGAATTAACTGTTCTCTGTCTTGATCCTGGCTCATGACCAATTTTTCTTTCTCAAGTTAATGGGTAACGGCTTCATATTTTTCTTCTTGTTGAATCATTTTTTCATATTTTTGTTTTTTCAAAAGTACTCAAATCTGACTCCGATTTATTTTGTAGTTCAACTATCTGATCTTTCAGTTTTTTTTTCTATTTCATATGCTTGGTGATGCGAAGATGTTACTTCGTTTAACTCAGCTTTATACATATTTGATTCCTCTTCATGTCTACTAATTAACTCTGAAATACAGTAATCTTTTTCAATTGTCATAAAAGTTCCTAGCTCTGCTAAGCCTACCTGACAATTATCATTATTATCCTGAATCTTTTGGTTTAACTTGCTTATCTCTGTTCTCAAATTTTCTCTCTCTTGTTCAAGGAGAGATTTTAAGGTCTCTTTCTATTGGGCTTTGCTTTCTTCCAGCAAAAGCTTTATTTCATCGGCTTCAGCTTCTTCAACATTTAAGTTTATCCTCTAGTTTGCATCTCATGTCAGACAAATCAGAAACCTTGAGTTTTAATTCCTGTAGCTGTTCCTTTTCTTGGACAACTGTTGCATGAGACTCTTGTATCTGATCAATTCTGTGTTGATTTTCCTCTTTTAATTTCTCCAAATTAACTTTGTGCTCTGTGTATGCCTAACTTGCAGAGTGTCTTCTAATTCCTTAAGACAGCTTTGTTCTAAATACTGAAGTTCTGCTCTCATTCTTCTCATCATTTTCAACATGGAGTTTTAAGTTTTCTAGCACTATTTCTCGGGACTCTTTCAGTTCTTTAATTTCACAATTTTGAGTGTGTATAATATTGTCTGTCTCTAAAAGTTTCTGATCCTTTCCATTCTGCAGGCAGATGACAGCTTCTTTTTCATGCTTAACCAAAGCAAATTCGTGATCTTTATTTTGCAAAACCTCCTCAAGACATACTAGGTCTCCTTTCAATTTTTTAAAATTTTATTTTCATTTTCTTCACTCTCCTTTATTAGTGCATCAAGTTTAGCTTCCTATTCATTTTTTAAAGTCTGTAGTTCTCTTTGATGCTTTTCTTGTAGTGTTATTTCCAGAGAACACTTTACTTTTTCAATAATGTTTCTTATTTCTACTGCTATACATTTTAAAGAATTTGAGAAGTCACACTGCTCTTTTTGAACAAATGTTCTGAAGTGGCAAAGGTCTTCCTTGATGGTTTGTATATTGAAGTGAGGGTCTTGGGCAACAACTCTACATTTTTCCAACTGGACACTGGAAGCACAATCTCCTGATCCTCTTTACCACAAACATTTGTATCCTGCATACGCCTGCTATCTATTGCACTGATAACTGATGAATAAAGTGATTCCACCATGATTTCTGGGCTTTGTGGATCACTTATAGGATTAGGAGATGATAAATTTCCTTCTATTACAAACTAATTCACAGCAGACATAAAATGTGATTCAGGATTTTCTGCTACTGAATCCAAGTCTAAAGAATCTTGGTCAAGAATTTGTTCTGTGTTTGGACAGGGAATAGTTTCAAAATCACATATATGTGCATCAATGCTCTCTGAAGATAATTTCTTCTAAGGGACATACTGCAGGACATAAGGGATCCTGAACAGTGAGTGAGTGGAGGGGGAGTTCTCGGTGAGGCAGTAGCTGTTATTCCTGTTGCACTTTCTATCCTTGGTGAAAAAGCAGACTGTGGGGATGCCTGACTTGCGGGGGTCTTTTGTTCACTCAGAAGATGTGTAATGGTCTGTGACATTTCATCCAAACTTTGTGCTGCTTTTACCAAATTATGCAGAGCAAGAACATGCTGGTGTAAAGGTCCAAAGTCACAAAGTAAGGGAACCCTGAGGAATGGCTGAACTTCTGAAGGACAAAATGATTGCAGAAACTGCAAACCTTTTAATGAAATATCTGGAAGTTCACAGTTAAACTTTCGCGGCTTTTGAGTACAAAAGGAAGGGGGCCAGAAGTCCAGTCCCCTATACAGATGATTTCTTAAGAAAGATTTCCTGAATAATTTCCCAAAGAATTCCCTTTGTAATTTTTCTGCTTCATATAGTCAGAGATAGAAATCTCTGACTAAAGCAGTGTTTTATGAACAATTTTCTCCTTATAGCCTCAACTACAGCTAAGCAGTACATCTGAGGAACTGTACTAAGAGCTTCAACAATCTTGACTCTTTCTAACAGCTCTATTACAAGGCAAAGTAAAGCTTGCAATTTCTCTCCATCTTGATCAGCATGAAGCATTACAAAGCAACACCACTTCAATCTGACATGCAGGTTATTTGCTAGTTCTTGTTTGGCAGTGGTATACTTCTGTTTAACATCCAATAGTTTTCTATGGTTTTGCAACATAATCATCAACTGATTTGCATGACTCGGGCACAAATCAGGCAATACAGATTCCTTCAAGTTTTCAGC
Source organism: Elephas maximus indicus (assembly GCF_024166365.1). Taxonomy (NCBI): domain Eukaryota; kingdom Metazoa; phylum Chordata; class Mammalia; order Proboscidea; family Elephantidae; genus Elephas; species Elephas maximus. Next base: position 89,844,376 of record NC_064846.1, read on the forward strand.
TCTCATTTGATTAGCCAAAAATCCCTGAGCAAGTTCTTTTTGTTCATTCACCAGTCTGCTGTAGCTAGCAATCATCTAGTCCAGGGCATAAAGCCTATCTTCAAGCCCTTTAAAGGCTTTCATATCCTGATTATCAAGTTTGGCAACAGTTTGACGGCATTCTGCTAGAAATGGTCAAATAATCCTTGGATCAAGTCTGCTCATAGAATCAAAACACTTCTGACCAAAGATCCACATCATTAAGTATATCTTGAACATTTACTCAGTCTAATAAAGAAACACTGAAAAAAGGTAGATCACCATCTTTAGCATCTATTGAAGTTTCATCATGCTGGACAGTACTATGACAAGATTGTCTAATTTCTTTGCCACTTTCAGCATCTGTAGTATCTGGCGCTACATCTTCTGCTTACTTGTGAAATGAGGTTAATAACAATTTGTTAGTTGTTCTAGGTGTATCAGAAGAGAGCACCAGTTCAGTGGATCTTTTAATCTCAGCCTTTTCTGAGCCTTCATGTTCAGGTAAAGAATCTAGTTTTCCCAAACATTCCCTGTAACTATGTCTGGTTAGGCACTCCAACAGTGGAATCTTGGCCACTGCTGTTCCTAAATGAGGAAGTTTTAACTTGATGTCTTCTATGGACTGCAGATTATTTAAATAAATTCTTTCAAGCTTGAAAAGGAGCTTTTGGTATAAATTTGAACAGTCCTCCAAATTGGCCATGATAGCAGCCCAGCCTTGGTGTTGAAGATGTTCATCATGGAACCAGACCTTCCCAAAAAGAGCAAAGTTTCTTGGCAACTTCATACATCTCCATTGCAAGTGCTGTCCTTGAAGCTACAGTGTGAAAAACTGCAGACATCTTCAGGAACTCTTCAAATTTTATTTCCATGTCATTTTCAGCTGAAAAGGCAGTTTTAGGAATAACTGGTGGATGGTCACATAAGGTTTCTTTATTAAAAAGAAAAATTAGATTTGTGTCTGTCCCAGCACTGTAGGTACACTCTTGGATCTGCAGCCATGCATTCTCCTCCACTGACCACCAGCACCTGGTGCTGAATAGCAATCTTACTTTCAATGGCATGCTCAAGGTCTGCCCCACTTTGCACTGTAAGCTCAGTGTCAAATGTTAGGGTAGTTCCAGTATTCACCAGAAATACATATAACTTCATGATGATTTTTCTAGATTCTGTGAATTTATACCTCATGCTCTGATAGTTACATCAAGCACTGTGAAAAAGACTATCACTTTCCATAAAATGCAGATTAAAACTGGTTTATGTTTGCTTTGCTTGATATAGGCCACTGAATGGCCTTCTTGGTTAAGCTCAGCGAATGGGGAAGCCTCCTCCTCCGCTGCCAGTGGCAATAGCAGAGCCTGCGGCCCCCAGCACGATCTTCGACCGCTGCCTTGTCCTCGGCGGCGGCTACCAACTGCCCATTTGGTTCTGCCAACTGACACAATCATCGCCATCCCAGCACTTGGCGGCAGGCACGGGAGCAGGGGCTGCGCAGAGCTGAGGGGCTCAGACAGCTGGGGACCCGGGAGGCAGCAACAAGGCTCAGCAGGGTCCAATTTTTCTTTTAATTAATATTTTTATTTTTGGTGAAAATATACACAGCAAAACCCACTCCCATTCCAGTTTCTAGACATAATGATCAGTGATATCAGTTACATTCTTCACATTGTGTCAGCATTCTCGTTATTTCTTTCTGGTTGTTTCACTCCCATTAACTTGAACTCTCTGCCTCCCACCCTACTCATCTATGCTTTAAAATTTCCAAAGCCCACTTTTCAGACAAAGATTAGGCAGGCTATAAAACAAGAAATAACACACGTGAGGAATGTGCTTCTTAGTTCAATCAAATATACAAGACCAAATGGGCAGTTTCTGTCCAAAAGCAGGACAAGAAGGCAGAAAGAGACAGCAACTGGACGAATGGACACAGGAATCCTGGGGTGCAAAGAGGCAGCATATTGTCACATTGTGGGGATTGCAACCAATGTCACAAAACAGTATGTGTATAAACTTTTGAATGAGAAATAAACCTGAGCTATAAACTTTCACCTAAAGCACACACACAAAAAAAAGATAGCTGCTGACCATTTGATCTTATATAATTTTTTAAAAAGAACACAATACTCAAAGGTGACAATCTTTACTTTTTGAGCTAAACTGTTACCTAGTTTAAAGGTGACTTCAGGGGATAGTTTCAATTCAAGGTTTGAAGAGTAACTCAGGGTCACAGTCTTCAGGACTTCTGCAGCCTCAATGGGTCCAGTAAGTCTGGATTCTTTAAGAATTTGAAGTTCTGTTTCACATTTTTCTGCCATTCTATCAAGATCCATCTATTATGTCCCTGATGAGAATGTTCAGTAGTGGTAGCCAGACACCACTTAGTTCTGTTCCCAAGGTAGAGGAGATGGTGGATCATGGAGACAATTAGTCCTGTAGTCGAGTTCCTTCTCTGATTCTTGGATTTCCTTCTTTCTCATTTGTTCCAGACAAATAGAGACCAATAGTTGGATCTTAGATGGCCACTTGTAAGTTTTTAAAACCCCAGACTCATCGTACTGGGAGGTAGAACAAAAACTTTAAGAACGGTATTATGGCAATTGACTGGATTGTCCCACAAGACTGTGACTCTAAGCCCTCAAACCAAGAGAAATAACCCCGTGAGGTGACTGGTTATGTCTAATTAGTATCAGCATCTGTAGGCCTTCATCCTCTTTTTTGGTTCTTCCTATCGTTGCAAAATTATATATAACCTAAGCCCATTGAGTCGATTGTGACTCATAGCAACGGTATATATAATCTAGCATTTGCCCATTCATCCCTTTTCCCTATGTACTGCTTATTGACATCAGTTACATCAGTTATGCTGTGCAAACTTCACCTACATTTGGTGCCACCTTTCCCATTACTATAAACAAAAAGCGACTGCTACCTAGCGAGTACTTTTCCCTTCCCCCTCCTCCCGTAATCACTAATAACATTAGTTTCTGTATACTTATCTATTAACTTCATTTCATAAAAGTGAGAACATACAATATTTGTCTCTTTGTGACCGACTTATTTCGCGCAACATAATTGCCCTCCGGGTTCATCCATGTTGCAAGATGTTTGGGAACTCATTTTTCTTTATTGCTGAGTATTCCGCTGTATGTATGTACCACATTTTGCTTATCCATTCATCCTTTGATGGACATTTAGGTTGTTTCCGCCTTTTTGCTATTGTGAAGAGTGCTGCAATGAACATGGTTGTGCATATGTCTGGTCCTGTCACTTAGATCCCTAGGGTATGTATCTAGGAGTGGAACTGTTAGGTCATATGGCAGCTCTACCGCTAGATTTTTTGAGGAACTGTCAGACCGTTTTCCCCAATGGTTGTACCATTTTGCATTCCCACCAACGATGGATGAGGGTTCCAATTTCCTCACATCCCCGCCAACACTTGTTATTTCCCGTTATCATTTTCTTTTTTTTAATCTTAGCCATCCTAGTTGGAATGAAATGGTATCTCATTGTGGTTTTGATTTGCATTTCTTTTGATTTGCATTTCTCTGATGGCTAATAATTCTGACCATCTTTTCATGTGTTTGTTGGCCATTTGAATATCCTCTTTGGTGAAGTGTCTGTTCATGTCCTTTGCCTATTTTTTGATTGGGTCATTTGTCTTTTTGTTGTTCAGTTGTAGAAGGCTTATACATATTTTAGATATTAGACCTTTATCGGTTATATTGTTCCTGTAGGTTTTTCCCCAATCTTTAGGTTGTCCTTTTACTCTTTTGATGAACACAAGTATTTAATTTTTATGAGGTCCTAGTTATCTATTTTGTTTTCTGCCGCTCATGCATTTGTTCTTGTGTTTCATAATCTATCATTGAAATAAATTAGGTCCCAAAGCTTTGCTCCTATATTTTCTTCCAAGAACTTTACGGTTTTATATTTAGCATTTACATCCTTGATCCATTTTGAATTAGTTTTTGTGTATGGCATGAGGTACGGACCTTGCTTCATATTTCTGCCATGTGGAAACCCAGTTTTGCCAGCACCATTTGTTCCTTACCCATTGAATGGATTTGGCTCCCTTGTCAAAAATCAATCAACCAGGGATGTTTGCATTTATTTCTGGGTTTTCAATTCTATTCTATTGATTTATATGTCTATCATTAAACCAGTAACAGGCTATTTTGATTACTATAGCTGTGTAATATGTTTTGAAGTTGGGAATTGTTGAGACCACCTACTTTGTCCTTCTTCAAAACTGCTTTGGTTATTCGGGGTCTCTTGTCTTTTTGTATAAAATTGAGGATTTGTTTTTCCAGTTCTGTAAAGAATGCTGTTAGAATTTTGATCAAGATTGTGTTGTATCTGTAGATTGCTTTTGGTAGTACTAACATCTTGACTATATTAAGTCTTCCAATCCATGAGCACTTTTGGTAGTGTTTCATAATTTTTATTGTATAATTCTTTCACATTCCTGGGAAATTTATCCCTAGATATTTTATTCTCTTAGATGCTATTGTAAATGGAGCTGTTTTCTTAATCTCCTTTTCAGATTTCTAATTGCTGGTGTATAGAAACCCAAATGATTTTTATGTGTTCACCTTGTATCCTGCAACTTTGCTAAATTCTTATTAGTTCTAGAAGCTTTTAAGTAGATTCTTTGGAATTTTCTATATATAGGATCATGTCATCTGTGAATATAGTTTTACCTCTTAGCTATTTTTCTTTAAATGTTGGCTAAGGAAGAAAATAATAAAGCCAGGAAAATGCAAGAAAAATTTTAATTAATCAATAACAACTATGTATTGTTAATACTTTCACTTTGTATTCAAGTTGCTCTTGAATAACCCTTATAGTACAGAAGCTTCTCAAAAATGCACATAAAACAATAACCAAGATCACGACACTGTGTCAGCATACTTATGGAAAACCTTACCATCAACTGCCACCAATATAGCAGTCCGACCTTTTTTCTCATGTTCAGTCATGGAATCATCTACGTCATTATTAATGATGAGACCATTTCTTGTCATCCATTCCCGGTTACCAATGAGGACTTTGTACTGTTGAGCATTAAGAGCCTCTGAAAGAAAATATAGAATATTCAGTGAGCTCCTTTCATCTTTGTAAAAACCCATGAGGCAAGTTCTCCCTGTCTAACCTTGCACAGCTACTACATTATACTTTTGGTAGAAGATGGCCTACAACAGTTATTTTCAATTTTTCTAGGAATACACTCTGCTCTTCCTTGACTCTGGGCCTTTGTACACATTGCCACCTCCACTAGGAACATCCTTACCCCTCCTCTCCAAATAGCACTCTCTCTCATATTCTTCAAGAGCCAGTTTAAACGTTGTTTTCTTGGTGAAGCTTTCCCTTTGACCTTCCATAACAATTCAATTAAATTCAAAATATTTATTGTGTATCAGTAGCTGAATGTGGTTGGACAAAAACATACAACTATATAGGCTTGCCTCATTTTCAACTGGTGACCCCTTAAGTTAAATGGCCCTTAATGCTTAATTCTACTGCATTTCCCTAGTTCATTCATTCTCCATTCTTCTAGATGGCTATTTCATATCTTCTCTCTTCTCAAATCTCCAATTTCTTCTCCCTCATTCTCATGTCAGATGATGACTTTGCTTCCTACTCCAGAAAGAAATCAGAAGCAATCAGAAGAGAACTTCTATAAACTCTCTTCATATCTCACCAACTACCTTCTGCCATTATGAACTGCCCTTGCTACTATTTAAGGCCAACCTCTTACTAGATCCCCCTCCTTCCACCTATTCTAGAATCTCTCTCCAGCAGTTCTCTCCTCTCTATCTTGCATCATCAAATTTTCTATCTCTAATGGATTGTTCCTGCTGTTGTTAGCTGCCATCATGTTTCCTTCAGCTCATAGAGATCTTAGGTATAACAGAATGGAATGTTGCCCAGTCCTGCACCATCTGCCCCATTTCTCTGCTTCCGCACATAGCAAAACTTCTCAAAAGTGTTGTCTCTATTGGCTGTCTCCAATTCATACTTTCCCATCCTCTTGTGAACCGACTTCAATAAAGCTTTTGTCTCTACTGTTGTTACTGTTGCTAGGTGCCATCAAGTCAGTTCCAACTCATAACGACCATACGTACAATAGAACGAAACACTGCCGGTTCTGCGTCATCCTCACAACCGTTGCTATGTCTGAGCCCATCATTGCAGCCACTGTGCCAACCATCTCACTGAGGGTCTTCCTCTTTTTTGCTGACCCTCTACTTTACCAGGCATGATGTCCTTCCCCAGGGATTGGTCCCTCCTGGTAACATGTTCAAAGTACATGAGATGAAGTTTCACAATCCTTGCTTCTAAGGAACATACTGGCTGTTATTTCTTCCAAGACGGATTTGTTTGTTCTTCTGGCAGTCCATGTCTTTACTATTCTAAAGAAATTCTTCATATAGCACACCAGTAACCTTTACTTTAATAAACACAATGGTTAATTCTCAGTCTTCATTTTACTTGCCCTATTAGCAGCATTTTACACAGTTGATCATTTTCTCCTTCTTGAAATACTTTTTTAACTTGGATTCTTAGACACTACATTCTTACGGTTTATCTCCTCACTGGCCATTCCTTCTCAGTCTTCTTTGCTGAATGTTCCCCGTTTCCCTGACCTCTTAATTTTGTAGTACCCCAAGGCTCAGTCTTTAAATCTCTTTTTTCCTCTATCTACTCTCACTCCTTGGTGATCTTATCCAGTCCCATGGCTTTAAATATTACCTGTAACAGTACTGTTCAACAGAAATTTCTGCAATGATGGAAATGTTCTATAACTACTTTGTTTAATACAGTAGCTACTAACAACATGTGGCTATTGAGCACTCATATACACCTAGTACTTTTGAAGAGCTGAATTTTAAATTTAATGTAATTTTTATTTAAATTCATAATTGTCACATGTGACTAATGACTACTGTGTTGGACAGCACAGATCTATAAGCACATTTATCTCCCAAACATTTATCTCTGACCAGGACTATTTCCTTAAACTCCAGACTTGCGTAGCCAACTACCTACTTAATATTTCCATTTATATGACATCTCTACTTGGATGTCTAACAGTTAAAATTAGCATGTCAAAACTGAACTTCTGATTTTCTCCTCAATACTGCCCCTCCTGTGGTCTTCCCCATCTTACTTAAATGGTAACTCCATCCTTCTGACTGCTTAAGCCAAAAACTTTGGCATAATTCTTGACTACTGTTTGTATCCCATATCCAATCCATGAGCAAATCATTCAGCTCTCCCTTTAAAACACATCCAGATTTTGACCACTTCTCATTACCTCTACTGGCCTAAGAGACCACCGTTTTTCACATGCATTACAGCAATACCCCCTAACTCATCTCCCTGCTTCTGCCACTGATACTCATCAAAGTCTATTTTCAGCAGATCAGCCAGAGTAACACTTTAAAAATATTAAGTCAGATTCAGGTAGCTACCAGATATATGAGAAAATGCTCACAATTATTAGCCACTAGAGAAATGCAAATCAAAACTACAATGAGATTCCATCTCACTCCAACAACGCTGGCATTAATCCAAAAAACACAAAATAGTAAATGTTGGAGAGGCTCTGGAGAGACTGGAACACTTCTACACTGCTGGTGGGAATGTCAAATGGTACAACCACTTTGGAAATCAATTTGGCGCTTCCTTAAAAAGCTAGAAATAGAACTACCATATGATCCAGCAATCCCACTCCTTGGAATATACCCTAGAGAAATAAGAGCCTTTACACAAACAGATACATGCACACCCATGTTTACTGCAGCACTGTTTACAATAGTGAAAAGATGGAAGCAACCAAGGTGCCCATCAATGGATGAATGGATAAATCATGGTTTATTCACATAATGGAATACTACGCATTGATAAAGAACAGTGAGGAATCTGTGAAACATTTCATAACATGGAGGAACCTGGAAGGCATCATGCTGAGTGAAAATAGTCAGTTGCAAAAGGGCAGATATTGTATAAGACCACTATTATAAGAACTCAAGAAACAGTTTAAACAGAGAAGAAAATATTCTTTGATGGTTATGAGAAGAGGGAGGGAGGGAGGATGGAAGAGGGGTATTCACTAATTAGATAGGAGACAAGAACTACTTTAGGTGAAGGGAAGGACAACACACAATACAGGCAAGGTCAGCACAACTGGACTAAACCAAAAGCAAAGAAGTTTCCTGAATAAACTGAATGCTTCAAAGGCCAGCGTAGCAGGGGAGGGGGCTTGGGGACCATGGTTTCAGGGGACATCTAAGTCAATTGGCATAATAAAATCTATTAAGAAAACATTCTGCATCCCACTCTGGAGAGTGGTGTCTGGGGTCTTAAACGCTAGCAAGTGGCCATCAAAGATGCATCAATTGGTCTCAACCCACCTGGACCAAAGGAGAATGAAGAACACCAAGGACACAAGGTAATTACGAGCCCAAGAGACAGAAAGGGCTACATGAACTACAGACTACATCATCCTGAGATCAGAAGAACTAGATGGTGCCCGGCTATAACCGATGACTGCCCTGACAGAGAACACAAGAGAGAACCCCTGAGGGAGCAGGAGAGCAGTGGAATGCAGACCCCAAATTCTCGTAAAAAGACCAGACTTAATGGTCTGACTAAGACTAGAAAGACCCCAGTGGTTATGGCCCCCAAGCCTTCTGCTGGCCCAGGACAGAAACATTCCCAAAGCCAACTCTTCAGACAGGGATTGGACTGGACAGTGGGATGGAGAGCGATGCTGGTAAGGACGAGCTTCTTGGATCAGGTGGACACTTGAGACTATGTTGGCATCTCCTGCCTGGAGGGGAGATGAGAGGGTAGAGGGTGTTAGAAGCTGGTGGAATGGACACAAAAACAAAGAGTGGAGGGAGGGCGCAGGATGTCTCATTAGGGGGAGAGCAATTGGGAGTATGTAGCAAGGTGTATATAAGTTTTTGTGTGAGAGACTGACTTGATTTGTAAACTTTCACTTAAAACACAATAAAAACTTTTTTAAAATATTAAGTCAGATTCTATCACTCCTCCACTCAAAACCTTCAAATGGCTTCCCATCTCAGGGTAAAAAACAAAGTCCTTCCGATGCCCTTATACAATCTAGTCCCCCACTACCTCTCTGACCTCCTCTCTTACTTCTTTCCCACTCATTTATTCTGCACTAGCTACACTGGTCCCCTTGCTCAAACAAGTCAAGTACACTTCCTCCTCAAGGCTTTTATACTTACTATTCCTTCTGCCTAGAATGCTCTTGTCACAGATAGATATTCAGATAGCTTTCTCCCTCACTCCCTTCAGGTCTTTGCTCAACTGTCACCTTTTTAATGAGGCCTACCATGAACACTCCATACAAAATAAGTCTCCCTATTCCCAGCATTCCCTATACCCCTTAAGCTACTTTATTTTTCTTCATAGCACTATCTTCATCGCACTTACAATATTTTCGTATTTATTTGCTTACTGTCTTGTGTTCTCCAACTAGAAAGTAAGCTTCATGATGCAGGGACTTTGTCTATTTTCCTGATTGCTAATTCTGTAGTGTCTTAAACTGCATGACACACAGGCTCTGAGTAGAAGTCGTCAAATGAATGAATTTACTATAGTTCATAGACAAATAAAAAAATCACAGTATAGGTAGAAACAGGCAAGTAAATAAATAATTATAAAGTAATGTACTTAGTACAATAACAGAGATTAAGTACAGTTATGATTCAAAAAGAAGAGCAAATATCTCTGCCTGAGTGTGTCAGTCAGTGAAAGCTTCACCAAAGAGAGATTTGAGCTGGGTCTTAAAAGATAAGTATAATTTCAACAGCTAGATGCCAACTGTGGGGAAGGGCATTATATAGCAAAAATAGTAAATGATATGATGTACTAGACATAAAATGGCACAAAAGAGGAACTGTAAATGTTCAGTATGAATGGAACATAGAGTACAAGTGGAGTAATGAGAAAAGATGGGTGGTACAGGGAGACAAGAGGCAGATCATAAAAGAACAAATCTGGAACAAAGTCCAGAGATACTGGACTTTGTCCTGCAGGAGACTGAGATCCTTAACAGAGATCCATGGATGGGTTGCAGGATATATGCAAACTTCCTGAAACAAGACTTTTCAAAGGGGCAGGTCCATAGCTATTATCACATTCTTCCAAAGGTCCATAACTCAAAAATACATTATAAATCACGGTAATAAAGGCATTAGTCAGAAAGTGATATTATCAGATGTGCATGTTAGCAAAATTATTCTGGCAAAAACAGGTTGGGAGGTGCTAGAACATTTAGGCAGCTATACATCATGTTTTGGGGCAACTGGACCAACACGAAGCTCAGGAAACAAGTCTTAGCTAGAGATACGGATTTTAGAGTGGTAGGGGGAGCCTACAGGTGGTAGAAGCAGCAGTGGGCACAAAGGAGATTGTCTCTCTGTAGACAGAGTACGTAAAATAAGGAAAAAAAGACAGAGGACAAAGCCTTGAGAATATCCAATATTTGGAGGCAGGAGAAAAGAGGAATCAAAGGATAATTAAAGTAACAAAATGAGTCTCAATAAATTTTTAAAAATTGAAGAATACAAAGTATCTTTCCCAACCACAAAGGAATGAAACTAGGAATCGATAACAGAAAAACTGGAAATTTCACAAATATGTAGAAATTAAACAACACACTATTAAGCAACAAACAGATCAAAGAAGAAATCACAGAGGCAGAGACAAAATGGCACCCTAGACAGACACATCATGCTTTCCCTCTGCAGCAAAGACCCAAAAACCTAAGTGAAACAGACACAAATGTCAATCCAGGAACCCTACGCATCAAACGAAAGGATAAAGAAGTAGATCAAACACCAAATGGAAGAAGAAACTGAAGTAAAACAGAGAATGAAGAGAGATACGGAGTGGAGGTCCCCTGCCAACTAATATGGCACAAAGTCACCACCTTGGAGCACAGCCATTAATGACCCCAGACAGGGAGTAGAGGAAGGCAACTTCACAGAACTCTCAACAGAAGACAGAGAACCTGGTAACCAGAGAAACACACTTTCCCACCCTTCACCCTTCTGCCCTGTATACCTCCTCCACCCCTCCCAACGGGCCACAATGAGCCACCTTGGCTAGAGAGCTACCTGCCCACTACCAGCCTGGGTCTGCCCCTGCCCCCACCTACTGGGTCATGCCATACCGTTTTTTGTTCTTTTCCCTTTCCACTTTTTGTTTCTTCCCCCCACCCAGCTCGTATCTCACCTCTACCCCTTCCTGCTGGGCCATGCCAAGCTGCCTTGGCTATACAAGGTTAGAGAGATAACAGACAGCCAACGGCCCGGGTCTGTCCCACCCCCACCCACCGACCTCTGGCACACCATTTTTTTCCTTTTCTCTTTTTTTCTCCCTCCCTTTTCTTTCTCACTCCCATCCACCCCATACCTCACCTCTATACCTTCCTGCCAAGCTACGCCATGCCACCTTGGCTAGAGAGACACCAGCATGCTGCCAGCCCAGGTCCATCTTGCCCCCGTCTGCCAGCTCCTGCCACACCATTTGTCTCCCCTTTCTTCCTTTTATTTCTCCCTTCCACCTAGCCACATACCCCAACTCTACTCCTTCCTACCAAACTATGACATGCCACCTTGGCTAGAGAGACACTGGCCCGAAGCCACCCTGGGTCCGCCCTGCCTCTACCTGCCAGTTCTTGCTTCACCATGTTTTTTTTCCTTTTCTTTCTTTACTTTCTCCCTCCTACCTAGCCCTGTATGCCACCTCTACCCTTTCCTACAGGACTACACCACCACAGATAGAGAGCTACTGGCCCACTGATAGCCTGGGCACCCCCACATCCAACCACCAGCTCCTACCACACCATTTTTTTCCTTTCCTCCTTTTCTTTCTCCCTCCCACCTAGCTACATACCCCACCTCTACCCCTTCCTGCTGGGCCACACCACGTCACCTTGGCTAGAGAGCTACCATCCCACCGCCAACTCTGTTACCACCACCCCAACTATCAGGTCCTGCCATGCCATTTTATTTATTTTCTTATTCCTTTTCCTTCTTTTCTTTTTCCCTCCCACCTAGCCCTATACCCCACCTCTACCCATTCGTGCTGAGCCAGGTCACGTCACCTTGGCCAGAGAGGCACTGGCCCACCACCACCCTGGGTCCAACCAACCCCCTACACCAGATGGCTCCCAACACACTGTTTTTCTGTTTTATTTTATTTCTATCTTTTTTCTTTGTCCCACACACCAAGCCCTGTACCCTATAGCTTCCTACTAGCTCACCATGCCACTGTAGCAAGGGTGTTGCCAGCTGAGGCTCACCGCTACAACAGCCCACACTGAGCCTACCCTCCTGCCACTCAACCAGCTACTAAGAGAGGGAAGCAAGACCACATCATTCCCCATCCGACACCCCCTCCTATCTGGAGAGGGGCTGTGAATGCTCCCACATCACTGGACCAATATCATGGGGCAGACAGTGCTCGCCCAGACTGCCCTCAGCCAGCTCATCAAAACAGTATACAGCGAAGCAGGCACACCCTGTCCACTGCTGCCCTGCCCATCTGGACAAGGTAAGAGCTACTGTGCCCACAGAAGAGCAGGCAGCAAATCATGCCTGGCCCGTCCATCCTGACATATCAAAACAAAACAAAGAAGCAGGATGAAAAAAATGAACATACAATCAGTAAATAAAGTAAATAATACTTTAAAGTCTCGGAGACAGCACACAATATCAAAACATAAAAAAGCAGGACAAGATGGTTCCAGTAAGTGAGCAAAATAAAGACTTAGATGACTTTTCAGCAGAAGAAGACAGTGGAACTAACTGATATGGAATTCAAAAGATTAATATTTCAGGCTCTCCAAGCGATTAGGAATGAAATCAAGGAAGACACAGACAAACCCAAGGAAAAAATAGACAAAGTCAAGAAAAACACAGACAAAGCAGTAGAAGAATTCAGGAAAATAATACAAGAATAAAACATCAAAATAAACTAACAATTGAAATCATACAAAAGCAGCAACCAGAAATCCAAAAGATAAATGACAAAATTTCAGAAATGGAAAACTCAACAGAGGTTAGGAGCAAATTTGAAACAATGCAACACAAAATCAGCGAGAATAAAGACAAATCCATGGACAGTGCTTTGTGTGAGGAAAAATCAGAGAAAAGAATGAAGAAAACCTAGGAATTATGTGGTTTGCAATCAAAAGCAAAAATCTGTGCATGACTGGATTTCCAAAATAGGAGAGAAAGTAGAAAACAGAGAAGACTGTTGGAGATGCGCTAGCAGAAAACTTCCCAAATGTTATGAAAGACAAAAAGCTGATCATCCAAGATGCTCAATGAACCCTACATAGGACAGGCTCCAAAACAAAGTCAATAAGACACATCATAATCACACTTGCCAAAACCAAAGACAAAGAAAGAATACTGATAGCAACTCAAGAAAAATGAAAAGTTACTTACAAAGGGGAAACAATAAGCCTAAGTTCTGATAACACAGCAGAAATTACACAGGCAAGAAGGCAATGGGATAATACATATAAAACCTTAAAAAAAATTGCCAAGCAAGAATAATATATCCTCCAAAACATAATATATCTCTCTCAAATACAATGGTGAAATTAGGACATTTCCAGATAAAAAGAAATTAAGGAAATCTGTAAAAACAAACAACAACAACAAAAAAATACAAGAAATATTACAGGGAGTCCTTTGGTTAGAGAACCAACAACATCAGACAACAACCAGAATATAGGACACAGGACACCACCAGCCATGTACCAACCTAGATAAAGTACTCTCAATAATAAAACAAAGTTAAAGGCATAAAACAGGGAAACAATCTATAAATGATGACAACGTCAAAACAATAAAAGGGGGAATAAACAGTGTAGGTATAGAACTTTCAAATAGAGAGGAAGTCAAAGCAATATAAAGTGATAAAAGACTGGTTCAAAATTTGGAAGATAAGGGTAAACTTCAAGGTAGCCACAAAGAAGGTTAACAAACCTACTCATCAGAAAACGAACAAAAGCATAGTCTTCACTAAACACAAAATCTATAAAAATGAAAGAAAAGAAAATCCACAAACAAAAGGAACTCAGCATAGGAAAGTAAGAGGAACAAAGAAAACAGCACCACCAGAAAAAGCACAATATGACAGCAATAAACTCATACCTATCTGGGTTTATCAATAATCACACTGAATGATAATCGCTAAAATGCAACCTGTAAAGAGAATGGCAGAATGGATAAAACAAGTAAGACCCATCAAGATGCAGTCTACAAGAGACACCCCTTAGACACAAAGACATAAATATATTAAAAATCAAAGGATGGAAAAAATATATCAAGAAAACAGTAACAAAAAAGGGCAGGAGTAGCAATACTGATCTCAGATAAAAATAGACTTTAAGGCAAAATCAACTGCAAAAGACAAACCAACAAGAAGACATGACCTTAATAAACATCTATGCACCCAATGACAGGGCTCCAAAATACAAAAAACAAACTCTAACAGCATTGGAAAGAGACAGTTCCGCAATAATAGTAGGAGACTTTAACATGAGACTGTCAGTAAAGGACAAAACATCTAGAAAGAAACTCTACTAAGATACAGAAGTTCTAAACGCCAAAATCAACTTGACCTCATATACACACACAGAACACTCCACCTGACAGTAGCTAAGCACACATTCTTTTCCAAAGCACATGGAATATTCTCGAGAACAGTCCACATTTTAGGCCACAAAGCAACCCTCAATAAAATTCAAAACACTGAAATAATACAAAGCATTTTCTATGATTACAATGCCATAAAAGTAGAAATCAACAACTGGAAGAGCAAGGGAAAAAAAATCAAATACATGGAAACTGAATAACACCTTGCTTTAAAAACAACTGGTTAATAGGAGAAATAAAAGACAGAATTTAAAAATTCCTGAAATTAAATGAGAATGAAATACATCATACCAAAACCTATAGGACACAGCTAAGGAAGTGCTCAGAGGTCAATTTGCAGCAATAAATGCACACATCAAAAAAAAAAAAACAAATGGGCCAAAACCAAAACGTTAGAGAACAGCAAAAGAAGCCCACAGCCACCAGAAGAACGGAAATAAAGAATAAAACAGAAATAAATGAAATAGAGAACAGAAAAGTAAAAGAACCAACAAGACCAAAAGTTGGTTCTTTGAAAAGATCAACAAAATCAACAAACCACTGGCCAAACTGACAAAAGAAAAACTGGGAAGGAGGCAAATAACCCAAATAAGTAATGAGACGAAGGGCATTGCAACCGACTCAACTGAAATAAAAAAGGATTGTAACAGAATACTATGAAAAATTGTACTCCAACAAATTTGAGAACCTAGAGGAAATGGGTAAATTTATATAAATGTACCACCTACCTAAACTAACACAAGCTTAGGTAGAAAATATGAGCAGACCCATAACAATTGAAGAGAGTGAAGAGGTTATTAAAAAAAAAAAACTCCCAACAACACCAACAACAAAAGCCCTGGCCCAGACAGCTTCACTGGAAAATTCCATCAAACATTCAACAAAAATTCTATCAAGCATCCAGGAAGGACTAATCAAACTATTTCAGGGCATACAGAAGGAAAGAATACTGCAAATTCATTCTATGAAATAACCCTGATATTAGAGCCTGGCAAAGAAACTACAAAAAAAGGAAAATTACAGACCAATATCTCTCATGAATATAGATGCAAAAATACTCAACAAAATTCTAGCCAATAAAATTCAGCATCATATCAAAAAATAATACACCACAAACAAGTAGGATTCATTCCAGGTATGGAAGAATGGTTCAACATTAGAAAGTCAATCAACGAGACAGAGGAGGGATGAGGAGGTGAAATCATAAACTAGATGGCAGACAAGTGTTAATTTTGGTAAAGGGAAAGAGAACACACACTATAGGGGAAGTCCTCACAATTTGACCAAGGCAGAGTTATAGAAGCTTCCTAGACACATCCAAACATCTTGAGGGGCCAAGTTACTGAGGCTGAGGGCTGGGTATCATGGTCTCGGGGGACATCAAGGTCAATTGGCATAATATAGTTTATAAAGGAAATGTTCTACATTCTACTTTGGTGAGTAGCATCTGGAGTCTTTAAAGCTTATCAGTGGCCATCTGAGATACATATATTGGTCCCATTACATTTGGAGCAAAAGAGAATGAAGAAAACCAAACACACAAGGAAAATATTAGCCCAAGGGACTAACGGACCATATGAATCACAGCCTCCACCAGCCTAAGCACAGAAGAACTAGAGGGTGCCCAGCTATCACCACTGACCACTCTGACAGGGATCACAATACAGGGTCCCAGAAAGAGCAGGTAAGAATTGTAGAACAAAATTCAAGTTCACAAAAAAGACCAGACTTTACTGGTCTGACAGTGACTAGAGTAACCCCCAAGACTATGGACCCCAGAAACCCTGCTAACTCAGAACTGAAGCCAAGCCCGAAGTCTACCTTCCAGCCAAAGATTAGACAGGCCTGTGCCAGTGTAGCAGGGGCGGGGGTTTGGGGACTTTGGTTTCAGGGGACATCTAAGTCAATTGGCATAATAAAATCTATTAAGAAAACATCCTGCATCCCACTTTGGAGAGTGGCATCTGGCATCTTAAACCCCAGCAAGTGGCCATCTAAGATGCACCAATTTGGTCTCAACCCACCTAGACCAAAGGAAAATAAAGAACACCAAGAACACAAGGTAATTACGAGCCCAAGAGACAGAAAGGGCCACATAAACCAGAGACTACATCACCCTGAGACCAGAAGAACTAGATGGTGCCTGGCTACAACCAATGACTGCCCTGACAGGGAACACAACAGAGAACCCCTGAGGGAGCAGGAGACCAGTGGGATGCAGACCCCAGATTCTCATAAAAAGACCAGACTTAATGGTCTGACTGAGACTAGAAGAACCCCGGTGGTCATGGCCCCCAGACCTTCTGTTGGCCCAAGACAGGAACCATTCCCAAAGCCAACTCTTCAGACAGGGATTGGACTAGACAATGGGATGGAGAGGGATGCTGGTGAGGAGTGAGCTTCTTGGATCAGGTAGACACTTGAGACTATGTTGGCATCTCCTGTCCGGAGGGGAGATGAGAGGGTTAGAAGCTGGTGGAATGGACACCAAAAGAGAGAGTGGAGGGAGGGAACAGGCTGTCTCATTAAGGGGGAGAGCAATTGGGAGTATGTGGAAAGGTGTATATAAGTTTTTGTGTGAGAGATTGACTTCATTTGTAAACTTTCACTTAAAGCACAATAAAAATTAAAAAAAAAATGATTAGACAGGCCTATGAAAACAAACAACACACTCGAGGAACATGCTTCTTAGTTCAATCAAGTATGTAAGACCAAATGGGCAACACCTGCCCAACAGCAAAGACCGGAAGCCAAGAAAACTGAATGAATGGACACTGAGAACCCAGGGTGGAAAGAGAAAAGGAGAGTGCTGACACACTAAGAGCATTGCAACTAATGTCATAAAACAATTTGTGTATAAAATTTTTGAATGAAAAAAAATTGAGATGTAAAATTTAACCTAAAAATAATAAAATTAAAAAGAAGAAATCACAAGGTAAATTTGTCAGTACTTGTTGTTGTTGTTAGGCGCTGTCGAGTCGGTTGCCACTCATAGCAACCCTACATACAACTGAAGGAAAACTGCCCGGTCCTGTGCCATCCTCATAATCATTGTCATGCTTCAGCCCACTGCTGCAGCCACTGTGTTGATCCATCTCATTGAGGGTCTTCATCTTTTTTGCTAACCCTTTATTTTACCAAGCATGATGTCCTTCTCCAGGGACTGGTCCCTCCTGATAACAAGGACTGCCTCTTGGCCTAACTACAGCCTCCTCATGAGCATTATTAGGTGTTCTGGAATTCCCATTCTTTTCAATGTTACCCATAATTTGTTATGATCCACACAGTTGAATGCCTTTGCATAGTCAGTAAAACACAGGTAAACATCTTTCTGGTACTCTCTGCTTTCAGCCAGGATCCATCTGATACCAACAATGATATCCCTGGTCCTCTTCTGAATTCAGCTTGAACTTCTGGCTTTTCCCTCTCCACGTACTGCTGCAACCACTTTTGAATGATCTTCAGCAAAATTTTACTTGTGTATGATATTAATGACATTGTTCAGTAATTTCCACATTCTGCTGGATCACCTTTCTTTGGAATGGCACTAATATGGATCTCTTCCAGTCTGTTGACCTGGTAGTTGTCTTCCAAATTTCTTGGCATAGACAAGTGAGCACTTCCAGCGCTGTTGCTGAAGCATCTAACTTGGTATTCTGTCAATTCCTGAAGTCATGTTTTTCGCCAATGCCTTCAATGCAGCTTGGACGTCTTCCTTCGGTACCATTGGTTCTTGATCTTATGCCACCTCCTGAAATGGGTGAACACTGACCAATTCTTACAGGTACAGTGACTCTGTGTATATCCCTTCCATCTTCTCTTGATGTTTCCTGTGTCATTTAATATTTTTCCCAGTAGAATTCTTCAATATTGCAACTCGAGGCTTGAATTTTTTCTTCAGTTCTTTCAGCTTGAGAAATGCCAAGCGTGTTCTTCCCTTTTGGGTTTCTATCTCCAGATCCTAACACATTTCATTATAATACTTTGTTTTCTAGAGCTGCTCTTTGAAATCTTCTGTTCAGCTCTTTTACTTCATCATTTCTTCCTTTCGCTTTAGTTACTCTACATTCAATAGCAAGTTTCAGAGTCTCTTCTGACATTCATTTTGTTCTTTTTTCTTTCCTTCCTGTCTTTTTAATGACCTCTTGCTTTCTTCATGTACGATGTCCTTGATATCATCCCACAACTCATCTGGTCTTCAGTTATTAGTGTTCAGTGCACCAAATTTATTCTTGTGATGGCCTTTAGAGGTGGATATACTCAAGGTCATACTCTGGCTCTTGTGGACCTGTTCTAATTTTCTTCAACTTCAACTTGCCTATGAGCAATTGATGGTCTGTTCCACAGTCAGCCCCTGGCCTTGTTTTCACTGATGTTATGGAGCTTTTCCGTCTCTTTTCACAGATGTAGCTGATTTGATTCCTGTGTATTCCATCTGGTGAAGTCCATGTGTATAGTCGTTGTTTATGTTGTTGAAGAAAGATATTTGCAACGAAGAAATCATTCATCTTGCCAAATTCTATCATGCAATCTCTGGCACTGTTTCTATTACCAAGGCCATATTTTCCAACTACCAATCCTCCTTTGTTTCCAACTTTCACATTCCAATCACCAGTAATTATCAATGCATCTTGATTGCACATTTGATCTATTTCAGACTGTACAAGTTGGTAAAAATCTTCAATTTCTTCATCTTTGGCCTTAGTGGTTGGTACATAAATTTGAGTCATAGTCGTATTAACTGGTCTTCCTTGTAGATGTATGGATATTATCCTATTACCGACAGCATTGTACTTCAGGATAGATCTTGAAATGTTCTTTTTGATGATGAACACGTTGCCATTCCTCTTCAACTGGTCATTCTTGGCATAGTAGTCCATATGTTTGTCTGATTCAAAATGGCCAATACCAGTCCATTTCAGGTGACTAATGCCTAGGATACCAATCTTTATGTGGTACATTTAATTTTTGATGATTTTCAATTTACCTAGATTCATACTTTGTACATTCCATGTTCCACTGGATGTTTGCAGCATGCTGCATCAGCAAGTGAAGGTCCCAAAAGCTTGACTCCATCCACATCATTAAGGTTGACTCTACTTTGGGGAGGCAGCTTTCCCCAGTAATGTTTTCAGTGTCTTTCCATCCGAGGGGCTCATCTTCTCACACTATGTCAGACAATGTTCCACGGCTATTCACAAGGTTATCACTGGCCAGTCTCTCCACAAATAGACAGCCAGGTCCTTCTTCGTAGTCTGCCTTAGTCTGGAAGCTCCACTGAAACCTGTCCACCAAGGGTGACCCTGGTTGTATCTGAAATACTGGTGGCAGTTTCCAGTATCACAGCAACACGCAGACCACCATAGTACTACAAACTGACAGACATGTGGTAGATTCAATATTTAAGAGATGAATAAAAATGAAAGCACAGCATACCAAAATTTATGGGATGCAGTGAAGGCAGTACTCAGAAGGCAATTTACAGTTGTAAAAGCCTACATTAAAAAAGAAAGATCTCAAATCAATAATCTAACTGTATACCTTTAGAACTAGAAAAAGAAGAGCAAATTAAGTCCAAAGCTAACAGAAGACAGGAAATAATAAAGATTAAAGTGGAAATATATAATATAGAATAGAAAAACACCAGAGACAAGAAAACCAAAAGTTGGTTCTTTAAAAATATCAGTAAAATTCACAAACTTTTAGTTAGATTTACTAGGAAAAAAAGAAAGAAGATGCAAGTAACTAAAATCAGAAATGAAAATGGGGCCATTAGTACTGATTAAAAAAAAAAAACTAGTGCCATCGATTACTACAAAAAGAGTTACAATACTATGAATAATTGTATACCAACACATTAGATGACCTACATGAAATGGAAAATTCCTAGATTTATACCAGGAATTTTGTTTACACAAACTACCTAAGTTGACTTAAGAAGAAAAAGAAAACCTCAATAAAATTACTACAGAGATTGAATCAGTAATCTAAAACCTCCCAAACAGAAAAATCCAGAACTAGAAGCTTCACTGGTATATTCTACAAAACAGTTAAAGAAGAATTAATGTCAATTTTCACAAACTCTTCCACAAAATGGAAGAGGAAGAAACACTTCCTAACTCATTCTACGAGGCCAGTATTGTCCTGATACCAAAGCCACATAAAGACAATACGAGGAAAGAAAACCACAGACCAGTATTACTTTGGAATATGGAAACAAAAATCCTCAACAAAATATGCGTAAACAGAATCAAAGACCATATTTATTAAAAGGATTATATACACCAAGACCAAGTGAGATTTATCCCAGGAATGCAAGGGTGACTCAACATAAGAAAATCAATCAATGTGTTATAGATTGAATTGTGTTCCCAAAATGTGTGTCAACTTGGCTAGGCCATGATTCCCAGGATTGTGTGATTTCTACCATTTTGTCATCTGATGTGATTTTCCTATGTGTTGTAATTCCTACCTCTACTATGTTAATCACAGGGGAACACAAACCTTGGTGGTGTAGTGGTTAAGTACTACAGCTGTAAACCAAGAGGTCGGCAGTTCGAATCCACCAGGTGCTCCTTAGAAACTCTATGTGGCAGTTCTACTCTGATCTATAGGGTAGCTATGAGCTGGAATCAACTTGACGACAGTGGGTTTGGTTTGGTTTTGGGATGATGTTAATGAGGCAGGATCAGAGACAGTTATGAGTTATGTTAATAAGGTTGTATCTTGAGTCAATCTATTTTGAGATAAGAAAGAGAGAAGCGAGCAGAGAGACAGGGGTACCTCCTACTACCAAGAAGAAAGAACCAGGAAAGGAGAACATCCTTTGGACTAGGGGTCCCCGCACTGGGAAACTCCTAGACCAGGGGAATATTGATGACAAGGACCTTCCCCAAGAGCCGACAGATAGAGAAAGTCTTCCCCTGGAACTGGCACCCTGAATTTGGACTTCTAGCCTCCTAGACTGTGAGAGAATAAATTTCTCTTTGTTAAAGCCATCTACTTGTGGTATTTCTGTTATAACAGCACTATGAAACTAAGACATGATGTAATACACTATATTAATAGAACAAAAGAAAAGCAACACATGATCATTGCAATCAATGCAGAAAAGGCATTTCACAAAATCCAACACCATTTCAGGATAAAAAACACTCAGCAAATTAGGAATATAAGAGAATTTCCTCAACATGATAAAGGACATTTATCAAAAACGTATAGCTAATATCATACTCTATGATGACAGACTGAAAGCTTTCCCCCTAAGATCAGGTACAAGACAGTAGACCCACTTCCACCACTGCCATTTAACATTGTACTGGAAGTTTTAGGTAGAGTAATTAGACAAGACAAAGAAATAAAAAATATCCAAATTGAAAAGGAAGGGGTAAAACTACCTCTGTTCACAGATGACATAATCCTAGTCATAGAAAATCCCAACAAATCTACAAGAAAGCTACTAGCACTAATTTAAAAATTTAGTAACATTGAAGGCTACAAGATCAACACACAAAAATCAGACCTTGAACAACCTGAAAAGGAAATTAAGAAAACAATTCCATTTACAATAGCATCTAAAAGAATGAAACACCTACGATCATATTTAACCAGGGAAGTGAAAGACTTGTGCAATGAAAACTACAAAACATTGCTGAAAGAAATTAAAGAAGATCTAAATAAACGAAAAGATATTCCATGTTCGTGGATTGGAAGACTTAATACTATTAAGATATTAACACTACCTAAAGAGTCAATGCAATCTCAGTCAAAATTTCATCAACATTTTTTGTAAAAATGGAAAAGATGATCCTCAATTTCATACGGAAATGTGAAGGGCAACAAAAATCTAAAACAATCTTGAAAAAGAAGAACAAAGTAGGAGGGCTCACACTTCCAATTTCAAAACTTACTATAAATTGGCAATAATTGAAACAGTGATACTGGCGTAAGGATAGAGTTTTAGAGCAGTGGAATAGAATTCAGAGCCCAGAAATAAGCCCACACATCTACGGCCAGGTGATTTTCAACAAGAGTGTCAAGTCCATTCAATGTGGAATGAATACTCAACAAATGGTGTTGGAACAAAAGCATGTCTACATGAAAAAGAATGAAATTGGACTCTATCATGGATTGAATTATGTCTCCCCAAATATATGTATATCATTTTGGCTAGGCCATGATTCCCAGTATTGTGTGGCTGTCCTCTATTTTGTGACTGTAATTTTATGCTAAAGAGGATTAGGGTGGGGCTGTAACATCATTACTAAGGTCACATCACTGATTCAACGTAAAGGGAGTTTCCCAGAGGTGTAGCCTGCATCACCTTCTATCTTACAAGAGATAAAAGGAAAGGGAAACAAGCAGAGAGCTGGGGACCTCATAGCACCAAGAAAGCAGTGCCAGGAGCAGAGCCCATCCTGTGCACCCAAGGTTCCTGCGCAGAGAAGCTCCTAGTTCAGGGGAAGATTGACGAGAAGGACCTTCCTCCAGAGCCGACAGAGAGAGAAAGCCTTCACCTGGAACTGATGCCCTGAATTTGGACTTCTAGCCTACAAGACTGTGATAGAATAAATTTCTCTTTATTATAGCCATCCACTCGTGGTTGGTATTTCTCTTATAGCAGCACTAGGTGACTAAGACAGAATTCTGCCTTGAAACATACAAAAAATTAATGGTAAGTGGGTAAATGACCAAAATATAAAAACTAAAACCAGTAAATATAGAGGTAAATGATCATGACCTTAGATTTGGCAATGAATTGTTAGATATGATACCAACAGCATGAGCAACAAAAGAATAGGTAAAACTGGACTTCATCAAAATTAAAACTTTTGTACATCAAAGGACATTATCAAAAAAATAAAAAGACAACCTACAGAAGGGAAGAAAATATTTGCAAATCATATCTAATAAGGGTCTAATAACCAGGCTCTGTAAAGAAGTCCTACAACAAAAAGACAACCCAATTTAAAAAATGGGCAAAGGACTTAAATAGACATCTCACCAAAGAAAATATACAAATGGCCAAAGTGCACGAAAAGATGATCAACATCATTACACCCACTCCTCACTTATCAACATGGTTAGGTTCCAAAGAGCAGGTTGTTATGCAAAAATGAGCATTATGGGAAAATGGAGGATGACCACATCAGATCGCAAAATGGAGGATGAGTGCATCATTACACAACTGCCACACCACTGAGAATCAGGCCCAGGCAAGTTGACACATAACCTTAACCATCACAAGCCAACATTACTCTCATCTCCCACCTCGGCACTCGTTACTGCCAGACATGCATCAGTAATGTGCAAAATAGTCAGTAGATTTTTTACTATTGTTGTAAATGCAATATGGTGGATAATGAGATAGTCAATAAGTGAGGAGTACGTAGAGTTATTAGGGAAATGCAAATCAAAACCACAATGAGATACCACTTCACTTCCACTAGGATGGCTACGATTAAAAATAAAAGGAAAACAGCAAGTGTTGGCGAGGATATGGAGATCTTGGAACCCTCATCCATTGCTGATGGGAATGTAAAATGGTGCAGCTGCTATGGAAAACAGTTGGCAGTTCCTCAAAAAAGTTAAACAAAGAATGACCATATGACCCAGCAAATCCACTCCTAGGTATATACACAAAAGACTTGAAAGCAGAGACTCAAAACAGATACTTATATACCAATGTTCATTGCAGCACTATTTACAATAGTTTAAAGGTAGAAACAACCTAAACACTCATCAACGGACGACTGGATAAACAAAATGTGGTACGTGCATGCAATGAAATATTCAGCCATAAGAAGGAACAGAGTTCTGATACAACGTGGATGAACCTTGAAAACAGTATGCTAAGTGCAGTAAGTCAGACACACAAGGACAAATAATGTATGATCCTACTTATATAAAATATCTACAGTAGGCAAATTCCTAGAGATAGAAAGTAGACTAGAGGTTACCAGTGGCAGGGAGGAGGGGAAAATGGGGAGTTATTTCTTAATGGTTTCAGAGTTTCTGTTAGGATGACAAAAAAGTCTGGATAATGATGACACAACATTGTAAATGTACTTAATGGTTGAAATGGTAAGTTTTATGTTATGTACATTTTACCACAATAAAAGAAAGAAAAAAAAGCAGCAGCAGCAAGGGGACAGAACTGAGACAGTAAGGTCTCTGAGGAGTTAAGAGAAGATGGGATCTCCAGCAAAGATGAAGAAATTCATTAGGCAAGATGATGGATACTTCCTCCCCTAAAAGAGGAATAATTCCAGGCAAAAAAATGAAAGAATACATGCTTGAGAACACTAGTTTTCTATATGAAAATAAGCACGGTGATTTGCTGAGGGGGTTAGGGAGAGAGTCATAAGATCTTGTGAAAGACGTAAAATGTTTGGAGTAGCTGTGGTTTAAAACAAAAAAACAGAAGGACTGCTGAATAAAAATAGAAGATCACCTAAGGGCTAGACCTCATCATCCTGTAGTGGTATCTATCCATTAGCCCAGTTGGGAAATGTTCTCTAGTAACTTCAATAAAGTGAAGAAGGCCTGTGGTGGAATTGATTTGAGAGAATGAAACCACGATGCCAATTTTTCTTTCTTATGGTCTGGGTTATAAAGTCAGCCATCTGTCCATAACTTCCCCATAACTGGTACTACAAACAAAATTTGCTTACTTGAGAGCTGGGCATCAATAATCATGGAAGACGAAGTTGATGACTGTTCATTATTTCCATCAATTTGAACCAGGGCTGCATTTTTAATATTATTTTCTTCTATCTTCCAGCTATCCTTACGTAGCAAGCCTTCAATATTGGTGACTTTACAGCTAATACCACAGCCTGGCACAACCTGGAAATCTATACAGGTACCCAAGGTTTCGGTGTCCAGTTCCTAACAAACAGAAACAGAAGGATTTCCTCTGCTGTTCTAATAATCAAAGTTCATCCATTAGCATGTTCAAAGATTACCAAAAAACAAAAACAAAAAAAAAACCCATTGCCGTAGAGTAAATTCTGACTCATAGCAACCCTTCAGGACAGAATAGAACTGCCCCCACAGGGTTTCCAAGGCTGTAAACGTTAATGAAAGCAGACTGCCACATCTTTCTCCCACGGAGCGGCTGGTGGTTTCAAACCGCCAACCTTTCTGTTAGCAGCCAAGCACTTAACCAATGAACCACCAGGGCTCCTTTCATTCAGATTACTCCTAGTTAATTCTAAATGTTTACACGCATGCTACATGCCTGGTTAATTCTAGATGTTTAGAATAAAATGGTCACTTATCATTGCCTACTTGACAGTGGATTTAGATAAGGATGAAGGAACAGAGTGTTGAATATTATATCCAAAGTCACAGGAAGAACTTCAGAATCCTTTATTTCTAATCCCAATCTCTAAAAATTATAACGAGTTTGGGAAAGAAAACATAGGAGGTTTATCAATATTCTGTGCCCTCTCCAGTAGAGAATCACAAATTAAAAATTCAATTCTATAGTCAAGTCAGGTTTTCTATTCAGTACAGGGCAAAGGGTAACAAAGAACAGGGCCTTTAGTTACCAGAGTGCTCTCTAGTATGATTCTGTGTCCTTAGTAAGCCAAAGAATTCTGGTGGCCATCATTGTTTCCTGGCTCTTTTTATCTTCATCCTCTCTGTTGTTTGATTTGGGTGTAAAGAAGCCAGGTCAGTAATAGTTAATAGGTAAAAAGGAAAGAACAAATAAAGAAATGGCAACACTAATAGTAGAAATTGCCACATTTTCACTATAAAATTAATGTGAAATAATTTACAAAGAACTTACACAAATCAATGAAAAAAAGACAACCCCATGGAATTATAGGCAAAGGATACATGCAGATGGGTTACAAAAAAAGAAATACAAATGACCAATAAACATATGACAAGATGCTCAACTTTATTTACAATTAAGGAAATGCAAATCAAACCATCAGTGAGCAGACATTTTTCACTCTTTAAATTGGAAAAAATAAAGTGTTGGCAAGAGGGTGGGAAAATGGGCACTCTTAACTTCTGGTGAAAGTATAAACTGAAACAACCGTTTATGTAGGTATTAGTAATATTTATCATATGGGTGTTGTAATATTCATCTAAATTTAGCCTTGTGTATCCTCTGATCTACCAATTACATTAACAGGCACTTAACGCAGACATAAATTTGCAAAATCTGACAAGGATGTTCACTGTAGCGTTGTAAGAGTGAAAAACAAAACCAAAGACTCCCAACCAATTACACATCAAAAACAAGGCAGATCTGTATGTCTTGATATGGAAAAATCATTTAATAAAATTATTTTAAAATGTACCAAGAAGTAGTCACTGTGTGATCTTTCTACGTAGAGTTTAAACAAACAGTAATAAATAAATATGTATGCTGGTATATGCATTTAAAAACTGTTAACAGATGTACAACTTTGTGAATATATTAAAAACCATTAAATTGTATACTTTAAAAAGGTGAACTTTATGGTATGTGAATTATATATTAATAAAGTTATTATTTTAAAAACTGTTAAGGCCAAAACCAAACCCATTGCTGTCAAGTCAATTCTAACTCACAGCGACCTTATGGGACAGGGCAGAACTGCCCCACAGGGTTTCTGAGGCTTTAAATCTTTACAGAAGTAGACTGCCACATCTTTCTCCTGCAGTGCCACTGGAGGGTTTGAAGCGCCAACCTTTTGGTTAGCAGCCAAGCACTCAACCATTGCGCCACCAGGGCTCCTTAAAAACCATTAACAGGTTAACGATTGTGAAACTTTAGAGAGAGGAATTATGAAAGAAGGTGGGGAATGAGGCTTTTACTTTTCATTATGTAATTCTGACCAATCTGCATTTTCTACCATAAATAGTATTACTTCTATTATTAATTTTTTACATCAACAGAGGTTATCTGTGTGGTAGGATTACAAGCAATTTTCATTTTCATAGTTATACTTTTCTATATGAAGAAACTAAGACATAAAATTAAGTGAGAAAATACAAGTCTCCAGCCTCATACCAACTATACATCATAGTCGAACACCAGGCTGGCCTTCTGTTTTTTGTTTTTAAATAATATTTTATTGTGTTTTTGGTGAAGATTTGTCCAGCAGTTTAGGTTCCCAATCAGCAATTTCTACATAACTTTTTCAGTGACATTGGTTACATTCTTCACAGTGTGTGAACATTCTCATTAATCCCATTTTGGTTATTCCTTTTCCATTAATCTAGTTTCCCTGCCCCCTTACATTCTCATCTTTGTTTTAAAGTATTGTTGATCATTTGGTCTCATATAGGTGATATTCACTATTTTGGGGGCCAATATGTTATTTAGCTACCAGGTGACCTCAGGGGCTCAAGTTTTGAAGAGTATCTCAGGGCAATAACCTTGGGGAGTCCTCCAGTCTCAACCAGTCCAATAAGTCTGTTTTTGTTTGTTTGTTTCTTTGCTTGTTTTTTAGGAATTTGAGGTTCTGTTCCACATTCTTCTCCCATTGTATCAGGATTCATCTATCGTGGCTCTGATTATAATGGTTTTCTATTTTTTATACCTGATTTGATCTTTGGGTGATTCCTGGAAAGATGATTACACTAATAAGCAAGGAAAAAAAACTGTACCTGCTTGCAGTATTTGGTTACTGCTGCTCCTAGAGGGTGTTCACTGTTACTTTCAGCAGTTCCCACAATGGCCAAGATCTTATTGCGTGGTATTCTGTTACTTTCCACTAGCACCTTTACTTGATTCACTACTGGGGTTCCATGGGTAATGGTTCCAGTCTTATCAAATACTACCACTTTTACCTGTAGGAAAATGAAAATACAGTACACCCACATAACTTGATAATCCTTAATATCATCTTTCCAAACCAAAAAAACCCAATGCCGTCGAGTCAATTCCAACTCATAGCGACCCTATAGGACAGAGTAGAACTGCCCTGTAGAGTTTCCAAGGAGCTCCTGGCAGATTCAAACTGCCGACCTCTTAGTTAGCAGCCGTAGCACTTAACCACTACACCACCAGGGTTTCCATCTTTCCAGAAATGTGACAAAGGTTTACTTTGGCAAACAGATTACTATTTTGTCTCTTAATAAGCTAACCCATTGAATGTCTTTGGGAAAACAAAAGGGAGAATTAGGGAAGAAATACTTTTAGTTACAGCTAATAGTTCTCATTTGCAAATGTTCAACAACTAATCAAATCATGCTAAATGACTATGGGTATATGTTAAACAATTAGAGCTAACTGTTAAGGGTTGACTCTTAAAAGCTAATTAAGAGACACCTCTAGTGCCTTCAGGGAAAACAGAAAGGCTGTTAATACTAATAAATTCTAGGTCAGTTGGGGAAAACTGGGCAGTAGGCAGAAAAGTTAATTAGACTGAAGTCAGCATCAGACAAGACCTGTTGGGTTGCTTTGGTTATACTGGGTGTACATTACAGAGAGATGAGACAGCTCAGGGAACCAATGAGGGAAACAGCCCAGGTAAGAAAAAGAGAAGAGTCTGGTATTACAGAGCCTCTTAGAAAACTTGGAAATATGAACCCTGAAAAATGAATAGCCTGAGGAATCAAGATGAAAGAGGCATGACAACTAAATGCAAAGTATGATTCTCAACAAGAGAAAAAATGGCTATAAAGGACATTACTAAGACAACTGAGGAAATTGGGACATAAATTATAGATAATGGTATTATATCAATACTAATTCCTTGATTTTGATAATTGTACTGTGGTTATGTAAGAGAATGTCCTTGTTCTTAGGAAACACACTGAACTACTTTAACAGTAAAGGGGCTTGATAACTGGAATCCATTTTAAAATGATCCAGGAAAAATGTGTGTGAGTGGTGCGCACGTGCACGTGTGTGTGTGTAAGACAGAGAAAGAGACAAAGAAAATGAGAGAGGAAATAGGGGAAAATGAAAATAACTGGGGAATCTGAGTAAAGGGTATACGTAAGTTCTTTGTACTATTCTTGCAACTTTTAAGTTTGAAATTTTATCAAAATAAAAATCTAATTAATAGCCTGAATCCACTGGCTAGATGAGGTTCTAAATTTGTTCCAAGCTGTGTTCTGTTTACTGCATGCGTTTGTATATAGTTTATATCTTCATAATAAGCTTATAGTAGTAGAAATACGGTTTTAGTTGAAGTCAAGTAGACTTGATTGAGATTATTATGAAAATCCTACTATGAGAGAGATCATGGATTGGATTATATTCTTGACGTCATAGCTCGAAACTGCCAGCTGATGGCAGCAAAGGCAAAGAAGCTGAAATATAATTATAAGCACTCCCCCTTTGAAAAACACAAGCATGGAGTCATACACAAATAGGTTAGAAGCCCGAGAAATTCTGGCAAATTTTCCTGGACAAGTACCTATTCTGTCTTCCTGCCCATCTTATGAACCATGTGAAATAAATTGAGGGTGCTGTGTTTCTCAGTAGGGACACTATTGCTATGTCAGACAGGACTATTCTTAGCTCTGGGAGCTATCTTACCTTATGAGCCATCTCCAATGGTTCTCCACCTTTGATTAGTATGCCATTTTGAGCACCTACTCCTGTACCCACCATCACAGCAGTTGGAGTGGCCAGACCCAGTGAACAGGGGCATGCAATGCACAGAACTGTGATAGAGGCTTGAAAAGCAAAGCGTATTATCGTTTCTGTTTGAGAGATACTTCTATTGTAGCCCTACAGAAGAAAGGCATAAATTTTGGTTACTGATTTAGAGTTGTACAAAACAAAAGGAACAAAATTTAACCCTACTTAAATAAACTCACAATTTTGAAGTCATATATACCCTACCTAGCTACCAACATACACATTTTAGTGACTAGTAAGAAAAACACATTTTAAACACTTATATATAAATATAAGAAATTGTGACACAGGGCAAACAGGTCACAGTTTCAAGATCAAGATTTCATTTTTGATGATTCCATAGTTACAAACTGTTCCAGAGTTACAAGAAACACAAAATTCAGCTTTTTTTGCCTCATGTTGGAAATAACTTTTTATTACAGACTCTCAAGGATAGCTGAAAACGTGACATAATTCTCAGCAGATGTAATTCTGAACAAATAGTAGAATTCTGAATTTCTGTATACTAAGTCCATGAATCTGCTTGCACGCTATTCTTTAGAGACAATGAAAAAAGAAAAAAAAGGTCACTTGTCATGAGAAGGGAGCTTAATCACTGTTCGACAAAATCCCTTCGGACATAACATTATGAAATGAGTATATATGCTAGTTAAACTCTCAGTGGCATTGAGTACTTGTTCATGTGGGTAAATACGATTGACATTTTTAGGGGAAATCTCCTAAGACCCCCAGGAACCCATGAGAAAAATTCTTGTAGGACACATGTGACAAAACACTTCCCGGCAATCTTCTTGTTCAGTGTGTACTTAACCAATGTGAATCACTTGAAGAAACCTTTTTATATTACACGAATGACCAGAACACGGAAGAGATTTATAATTCCTATGATTCTACTTGTTCTATAATTGAAGGGACAGTGAAACGATATGGCATTTTTTTAAATAAAAGAAACACAACAAAGTAAGCCTTTGTTAGTAGTAATGGTTTTAGAGTGTTAGGTTCTTACTAACTTTTCAAGTACTTAAACTAAATGTTCATCTTAGATTAGATGTTTATATAAAAACAGAGTTGGAAGGAACTTTCATAGCTATCTAGTGTTATGCTTTCATATATGTCATTTGTGTATGTTTTCACATATGTTGTATACTTTCATCTACACTAACTCCAATCTTATAACTTAGGTATTATTATCCCTATTTTACAGATGAGAAAACTGAGGATAAAAGCAATGGCTTAAAGGTTATATATCTAATTTGAGGCACAGGCTAGATCTACTGAGTATTACCACTTTATAACACCATACTTTAGAGACTATCATAGAACTAGATGAGCAGACAATAATACTATCTTATATTTATAAAGCACTTAATAAATTACAAAGTGTTCCTAATATATTACCTTACTTAACACAACTTTGAGTTATGCAGAATGGGTACTGTTAAAACCTCATTTCATAGATAAAGAAAATGAACCTCAGAGAGAAATTAAGATCATACTGAAGGCAAGTGGCAGAGCTGAGATCCTGAGGTTTTCCTCAATATATCTTAGTTATTTAGGAAAGTAAAATAATGCTGGAAATGAGGTTAAGTATAAAATGTAAAAGTTCAGTACTTGCTTTTGGAAAATCACAAATCATATGAAAAAAATCTTTCTGAAAAGAAACCACCTTTTGTACTTTCAGAAATACAAATGTTATTCTTATCACCCTCCAATTCTAGCCCCTTAAACATACTGGTAATTATTAAAGTTATTTTCCACTTAATTACTTACAAAAAAGATTCACAAACTCTTTCATACATAGTAAAGACTTCTTACAAGTCACTTACAGGAAAGAAGGTTTCCACAATTTCAAAATTAAGAAATCCAATTATTATCCAAACCAAGAGGGTAGCAATGGAAATGATAACAATAAAAGGAACAAAGTAGCCACTCAGTTTGTCTGCAAACTGCTGGATAGGAGCCTAGAATTAAAAAAATAACAACATGTCAAAGGAAAATATAAAAACTAGACCAAGATTTATGCCGAGAGGGCTTTAAAGAGAACAATCTTTCACCTAGGCACTTAAGTTACCTTTGATGTTTGTGCTTCCTCCACAAGTTTCACAATTTGAGAAAGAGTTGTATCTGCTCCAACATGAGTTGCTCGGATAAGTAGTGACCCATTCTGGTTAATGGAGCCAGCGATTACCGTACTGCCAGATTTCTTAGCTACAGGCATTGCCTCCCCTGTATGAGAAGTAAAGATAGATTTAGGCAGCATAAATGAACACTAACACAAACACATTGTTATTTGTTAATTCTCAAAAAAATATTTAGAAAGGAGATTCTTACTTCATGAAATAGAAACTAGACAAATGCCTAGGTGATGCTGCCTCCTCTTTTCTTTATGTCAGTTCTAGGCCAAACCCAGGGATTCACATCTTAAACTAGAAAAACCTAACATATTTGCTCTTATTGGGAGATACTTCAGGAGAGCCACCTTAGACCTAGATCGTTGGTTCTCAACCTGTTTCTAAGGAGCATTTGGAAACGCGGAAGGGAATTTTTGCTTATAATAATGACTGGGGGGCATGGGATACTTATACTGAAATTCAGTGGGCCAGGGTCAAAGATACTAAATGTACTACAAGGTGTAAGACAGTCCCCCAGAACTAAGAATTGTCCTGTCCGAACTAGCAATAGTGCCCCTACTGAGAAACACAACATCCTAAATTAATTCCACACAGTCTATAGGACAAGCCCCTTCTGGGACTATTCTGAGGGTTAAGGTAAAAAGGTGTTATTTTGATTCTATTCTAGATTGACTTAGTTATCTAAGATCTCTAAGACCACTCCAGGCCTACTGTCTTAGAGCTTGAACCCTGATGTGGAAGCCTGAAGTCCTATTCCAGCTCAGACTAGACCAATCTTGAGGGCAGGAAGACAGAATAGGTACTTGCCCAGGAAAATATGCCAAAGTCTACCAGGCTCTACAGCAGACCAAGACAATTTCCTTTCATTATACATTCTAGTAATTAACAACTCCAGTGAAAAGGGCCTTCAATAACATAACCACAACCACAAAATAATCTGAGGAGACTAGTTTAATACAGCCTTAAAAAGAACTCATATTCTCTCACTGCTCATAATTTACACATCCCATAGTTTCTACACAAAGCTCTTCACTTTTCATAGCTATTTTTCATTAACAACTTGGATTAACTTCACTTTCATGTCATGATCCTCTGTAAGAACACACCTGTGATAAGGGACTCATCTACCATAGAATGTCCTTCAATAACACGACCATCCACTGGAAATTTGCCTCCTGGAACCACTTTAATGATGTCTCCACGTTGTACAAGTTCCACATCCACTTGTTCTTCACTGAAAATAAATTAACATGAAAAGCATGTAGCTCCATAATTACTACCAAGAGAAGCTAGAATCAACATTTAACACTAGGAACTACTACATTTGTCCTGTTCACTGTTGATGAACAGCACAGTACCTGGCACAAAGTTGTTGTTGTTAGCCGATGTCAAGTCATCCCCCCACTCATGGCAACCACACGCACAACGGAACAAGATACTGCCCAATCTGATTGGGCCATTGTGATCCATAGGGTTTTCACTGGCTGATTTTTAGAAGTATTGTCAGGCCCTTCTTCCTAGTCTGCCTTATTCTGGAAGTTCCACTGAACCTGTTCAAGCATCATAGCCACATGCAAGCCTCCACTGACAGACGGGTGGTAGCTGCGCATGAGGCTGTGCATACAGCCAGGAATCAAACCGGGAACTCCTGCGTGTAAGGTGAGAATTCTACCAATGGACCACCAATGTCTCATGGTACAAAGTAGGCCCTCTAAATATTTGTTAAATAGTTACTGAACAAATAAATGAAAGCTTTAAAAAATAACGTAATGGATTTTATTCAACTGAGTAATTCATTCATTGTATAAGTTTGCTTACAGTCCCTGGGTGGCACAAACGGTTTGCTCGCGACTACTGATCTAAAGGTTGGCAGTTCTAACCCACCCAGCAGTGCCACAGAACAAAGGCCTGATTATCTGCTTCCGTAATGATTACAGACAAGAAAACCCTATGGAGCAGTTCTACTCTGTAACTCATGGTGCCGCCATGAGTCAGAATCAACTCAACAGCAGTGGGTTTGATCTTGGGTTTTTTAATTTACCTAAACAATTTTATGAATATAAAAATGAGAAATACAAAAGAACTAAACCTAATCAAGCCTTTAGCTCTAACTTCCAGATTACAGGTAACACAAGAGGCAAAGATCAAGTTAAATGACACCACAATGAGCCAAGGAGACAAATTCAGACTGTGGGACCTTCTACAGGACAACTGACGGAGGTTTCTCTGACAAGTCAATTATGTGGAAAAAAGGAGACAGAAAGAGAGGAACTGTTTGTTCTAAATTAAGAGAGGCCTAAGAAGGATGAGAGTCAAATGCACGGGCTTTCTTTAAAATTCTTTTTCAAACAAGAGAGACTTAAAAAAGTATTTTGGAGACAACTGGAGGAATGTGAATATGGACTCGTTACTAGATGATATTAAGGAATTATTGTTAATTATGTTAGGTGTGATATGGTATTATAGTTAAATATGAACATGTTTTATTTTAATGTTTTAATTTGCTTTAAAATACTGCAGCAGCAATAGGAAGGAAAATAAAATAGAAGAAATAAGAGTGGCAAAATGTGGATAACTGATGAAACTGGCAGGCAGATTATGTGGGTTCATTATACTCTTGTCTCTACTTCTGTGTATATTTGAAATTTTACATGAGAAGTTCAAAGAGAGAGGGGGGAACAATGAAGACAAATACCTCAGAAGGATATTATCAGAGTCAAATGTTACAATCGTTGCTTCCGTAGCTTGCAGTGAAATTAGCTTTGCAAGAGCCTCCGATGTTTTGCCCTACAAATTAAAACAAACATGTTCACAATGCTAAGGAAGAAAAAGTTCTGGTCTTAAATAAAGATACAACCTTTAGCATTTACTCAAAAGATGGCTTTAAAAATGATAATTTTTTCAAGTCAGAAACTTTTTCACTTCAGAAATATGAACTACACAAAATATTTTTAAAGTTTTATTAGGTATAATTTCTAAAGAAATAAATAAGAAAAATATTAGGAACACAATTTATACAAAGGACATGAAAAGGTAATTCATTTAAGAGGAAATATAAACACCTAATGCATGGAAAAATGTTTATCCTGCAATTAATGAAAGAAATGTACACTAAAATCAACCCTAAAATACCATTTAAAGCCACTAACTTAGCAAGAACTTAGATAAGACTCAATGCCGATGAAGTTGTAGCAGAATGAGTTCACTGACATATTCATGCCAGCACTATAAAACTGTTACGACTTGTAGCATAAGCCATAAAAAAACATGTGTCCTTTAACCTAGTAGTGATATCCTGTGTAATTTTATCCTAAGATACTATTGACTATTACACGTGAGAGTGTGCGATGCAGGATTATCTAAAACAAAAAAAAATTGGAAACATTTGAGAACAAAACCAGAATGTTTAGTAAATTACAGCATACTGACAGAATATTAGTCAGAAATATCAAATAATGATCTAGACTAAATTATCAGAGAAAAATGTTAGTGTTAAAAGTAAAAAGTAGTATGTATTCTACGTTTGCAACTCTATAAACTATAAAGGCACGTGGAACAGGATTAGAAAATAATTAACATTATAGCATGGGACTATGGGTGAATTTTTTCCATCATTATTTTAAACTTACTGTCACATCAATTTTTCAATTAATAACGTGATATGAGATAAATCACAGGTACTTATCAAATGTCTCTCTTAAACACAGACATACTGTACTATTTCAGTATTCCATAAATTTGGTAAATCTTCTAAAGGAATATTTAACAAAAATACTTCTTTCACTAAATGGTTAACTACATAAACCAATGTACATTTCCAATAATTGGTCTAGAAATTATCATGGTCATTTATTCACCCAATATTTAAAGAAATGTCACCTTTCTTACTTTACCTTTGCTATATGTTCCAGCCACCGACCTAATGCAATAAACACAAACAGCATAGGAGGTGTGTCAAAGAATGTAATAGGATTCACTTTGGCTCTCTCACACATTGCAACCAGAAGAATAACCAAAGAATAGGCAAACGCGATGGTAGTTGCCAGCACAATCAGCACATCCATATTTGCAGCCTTATGCTTCAGCGCTTTGTAAGCCTGAATGTAGAAATACCAGCCTCCGAAAAACTGCAATACAGGAACGATAATCACTGAATTTTTTAAGTGGTGAAATTCACATATATACCTCAATAACAATGGTAAAGTATCATTATTAACTTTCTTTGGCCTTTATTTAAT
Source organism: Elephas maximus indicus (assembly GCF_024166365.1). Taxonomy (NCBI): domain Eukaryota; kingdom Metazoa; phylum Chordata; class Mammalia; order Proboscidea; family Elephantidae; genus Elephas; species Elephas maximus. The sequence continues at coordinate 89,881,082 of NC_064846.1, forward strand.
CCATAAACAATAAAAAAAAATAAGGGGAGATTTTTAAGCTGAAACAATACTGTTTGTATTTTAGCATTATGCCTGTGTGGAGGGAAATATTCAAATTGCTGCACGACAATCTTTTGTTTCATGCTCTGGAGGAATGCCCCCTATGATCCCATGGATATTCCATAACATAAAGAAAGTCAGATGGTTCTTAGATTTTTTTTTTTATGATACCAAAAACAAAAACTAGGGAAAGAATTACATTGTTTTAACAAGGATTTTCTATATAAAACTGACCTCCCACTTTCCAAAACTCAACCTAAGTGGTATATCACAATCTATCAGATCTGTTGGCTGTTCTTCTAGGTAAACATAACTGGAAAGCTTATTTTTCATTGGTATAGAAAAATATACTAAGGTGTTTTTAAAACTTCTATTGCCTTTTATAGGGATCAGGTAAAAGTATCTATTTATTAGGTGGAAATGTTCCACAGTAAAAAGTTTATCTCAAAATAAGGGTTCAAAACATACAGAAAGTAATGAACTCAAGTACCAGGGCGAAATAACGTATAGAAAGTATGTGTAATGGCAGGTATCAATACCACTCCAAAAATCTTGAAACTTTGTTCTCCCTGCTTTATCGTTAAACAGTATTCTTAGGGGTTAAATAGAATCTATTACTGACGTTAAAATAACTACTCGGTTTAAGATTATTTCTGTCAAGCATCCAGCATAAAATAATCAGACTTCGGACTAATATCTGTTTTGCAGCTGAAAATAACATTGCCTGCTACATTTTGGCTATTATCATTATTAACAAATACACTTGCTAACAGTTAACTTGCCTGTACAGGTACACACAACAAAAAGGATAGCAAATTCATAATGGACAATCCTGGCAGGATCTGGTGCTCCAAGAACATAGAAGAATGAATGTTGATCATTTCTTCCTGACTCATGGTCTGATTGTGGTGAAGAGCTGCAAGGTAGCGGTCCATAACCATCATATATATCATTAGCCCCATTACAGGAATACAAAAAAACAGGCTCACTAGAAAGGATCGTCTCCATCTAAGACAGAAAAAATAAGAACAGAAAAATCCTTTTAGTAAGAACTTTAGTTCAAGACTGTAATACAGACAAATACAGTAAGTTGTGACCACTCTACCCAGTATAAGAATAATATAGTAAAAACTGACATTCTAACAAGATGCTAAATTTGTAAGTAGGAGTCAAAATCTGTTTTTTAGATTTGAATTGCTAGTATTTTATTCAGAATTTTTGTACCTATATCCATTAGGGTCGCTATGAGTCAGAACTGACTACACGGCAGTTGGTTTGGTTTTGCATTTATATTCATTAAGGATATTGGTCTGTAGTTTTCTTGTGGTGTCTTTTCTGGCTTTGATATCAGGGTAATGCTTGCATCATAGGATGAGTTAGGTAGTGTTCCCTCATCTTCTATTTTCTGGAAAATTTTAAATAAGATTGGAGCCACTTCTATAAATGTTTGATGGAATTCCCCAGTAAAGCAAGCTATCTGGTCCAGGAGTTTTCTTTGTTGGGAGGTTGTTTTTTGTTTTTGTTTCTATTTTTTTAATATATTATTTAATTTTGTTGTTGTTATTGAGGATATACACAGTAAAACATAAACCAATTCCACAGTTTCTGCATGTACCATTTAGTGGCACTGATTACATTCTTCAAGTTGCATAATCATTCTCACCCTCCTTTTCTGAGTTGCTCCTCCTCCATTAACATAAATTCACTGCCTCCTATGGTTCCTATCTAAGCTTTCGAATTGCTGTGGTCAATGTGATCCCATATAGTTCTTAAAAAAGCGTAATGCTCAAAGCAGAAATTTCTACTAGCTAAGCTAAACTACTGTTTGGTTTTAAGAAGACTTCAGGGGATATTTTTGGTTTAAGGTTTAAAGATTATCTCAGGGCAAATTTCAGGGGATCATCCAACCTTCATGTCTCCAGGAAGTCTGAAGTCCATGAGAATTTGAAATTCTGTTCTACATTTTCCCCCTTTGATCAGAATTCTTCTGTGGAATCTTAGATCTAAATGTACAGTAATACTAGCCTGGCACCATTTTTGATTACTGATTCAGTCTCTTCATTTGTTATGGGTCTGTTGAGATCCACTATTTCTTCTTGAGTCAGTGTAGGGACTTTAGGTGTTTCAAGGAATTTGTCCATTTGCTCCAAGTTATCTAATTTGGAGGAATACAACTGTTCATAGTAGTGTCTTACGATCCTTTTTATTTCTGTACAATCGAGTGCAATGCCCCTGCTTTTGTTTCTAATTTTGGATATTTGCATCTTCTCTTGTTCTGTTTCAGTCTAGCATAAGTTTTGTCGATTTTATTGATCTTTTCAAAAAAACAACTTCTAGTTTCATTGATTCTGTTTGCCTATCTCTATTTCATTTTTTTTTTATTTCTGCTCTGATCTTTATTATTTCCCTTTCTTCTGGTAGCAATAGGCTTACACTGCACTTTGTCATGGATTGAATTATGTCCCCCCAAAAATGTGTGTATCAATTTGTCTAGGCCATGATTCCTGGTATTGTGTCATTTTCCTATATGTTGTAAATCCTGCCTCTATGATGTTAATGAGGGAGGATGGGCAGCAGTTGTGTTAGTTGAGGCAGGACTCTACAAAATCAGATTGTGTCCTGAGGCAATCTCTTTCGAGATATAAAAGAGAGAAGCGAGCAGAGAGACACGGGGACCTCATACTACCAAGAAAGCAGTGACAGGAGTAGAGTGCATCTTTTGGACCCAGGGTCCCTGCACAGAGAAGCTCATAGTCCAGAGGACTGATAAGGCCGAGAGAGAGAGAGAGAGAGAGAAAGAAAGCCTTCCAATGGAGCTGAAGCCCTGAATTTGGACATTTAGCTTACTTTACTGTGAGGAAATAAACTTCTCTTTGTTAAAGCCAACTGCTTGTGGTATTTCTGTTATAGCAGCACTAGATGACTAAGACATATTTTTTTCTAGTTCTTCAAACTGTAGAGTTAGATTATTTATTTGAGATGTTACTTCTTTTTTAATGTAGCTGTTTATTGCTATAAAGTTCCCTCTTAGTACTGCCTTAACTGCATCCCATAGGTTTTAGTATGTTGTGTTTTCATTCTCATTTGACTCTAAGTATTTTTTTCTTCTCTACTGATTTCTTCTTTGACTCATTTTAGTAAAATCTGTTTTTTACTAACACTCCAAAAATACTTACTGTCTTATTTCTCGTTTATGGTCTAGGTGACTTGCTGATCGATCCTTCTTGACCAAAGAAGCTTCAAATCCTAGGCTCTAAGGAAATTCATGAGAAAAAAATTCTTCACTTAATACACAAATATTATGTAGAGAAATTTTAACTCATGGTATTGTCATTCAGAACAATTCAATTGAATTATTGAGTGCAAGTAAGTATGAAGGATACAAAGACATAATTCCTACTCTTAATTATTTTTGTTTCTAATCTTTCATTAAAGAAATTAATATTTCCTCAACTCTAGTTAATGTCTACCCTACTCTTCTCAAACTGATCATTTAACTCACATGCAGTGATCCTCAGTAGGGGTTCTAATTATATAAAAAAGGAATTAGACAGGTTTCAGCAAGGCTTCCGGACTAAGACCAGAAAGAAAGGTCTGGTGATCTACATCTGAAAAGCAGCTGATGAAAGCTTTATGGATCACAGCATAATATTTTTTGATATAGTGCTGGAAGAAATGCGACAATAATGGACTCAAGCATGCCAGTGATCATGAGGATGGCACATGACTGGGCAGCATTTCATTCTGTTGCACATGGGGTCACCATGAGTTGGAGCAGACTCACCAGCAACTAACAACAAAAAACATGCATTAAACCTCAAATATGAACTTGATAAACCTACACCAACCAACTTTATTACTATCAAGTAATTTTTTTAAGTCATACTAATAAATTCCTTCTCTAATGACAGAATTCATACAACTTGATTGTATTTCTCTGAGAGAAGAAATGAAATACAGAATCTAAGTGCAAAATAACTGCCATTGGTTACTTTTAAAAGTGTATTCAAAACTTTTTTCCAAACTTTTGAGAAAAAGTGATGTTCTAAGAAAGATGTGCTCTGTTCAACCTGGTATTTGAAACACCAGTGGCACAGCTAATAACATCAGAGCATCACATATGTCATCACAGTATGACAAACTGATAGAAGAGTGGTGGAAAGCACATATAGTTCTTTATTAACTTCCAAGACTGACTTATGAACTAAAATATCTCTAGTGTGACATAGGCATAGGATGGGATACCATACAGGATTAAGAAGGAACAAACTATAATTTCATGAAATGACATACAAATACAATATTGAATAATAGAGGTAAGACACAAGATTATATATTATATGATTCCATTTAGATAAGGTTAAAAAACAGGCAAAACTAGTCTATGCTAACTGACACAGAAAAACTGAACAGGCCCATAACAAGAGAAGGGAGAGAAGAGGTAATGAAACAATGACAAAAAAAAGTCCAGGGTAGAACAGCTTCACTGGAAAATTCTACCAAACATTCAAAGAAGAGCTCACGCCAGGACTACTCAAACTATTTCATAGCAAGGAAAAGGAAGGAATACTCCCATGTTCATTCTATGAAGCCAGCATAACCCAGATATCAAAGCCAGGCAAAGACACCACAAAAAAAAATACACACCAATGTCTCTCACGAATATAGATACAAACATTCTCAACAAATTCCTAGCCAGTAGAATTCAGGATCATATAAAAAATAGTAATAATACACCACAGCCAAGTGGGATTCATACCATGTATGCAAAGATGGTTCAACGTTAGAAATCTATCAATCGACGTGATCCACAACATAAACAGAACAAAAGATTCACATGATCATCCCAATCAACACAAAAAAGGCATTTGATAAAGTCTAGCACCATTCCTCATAAAAAAAAAAAACTATCCAGAAAATAGGAATAGAAAAGAAATTCTTCATCATAATAAAGTGCATCCATAGAAAACCAACAGCCAACAACCTTCTCAACAAAGGGAGGCTGAAATCATTTGCCCTGAGAACAAGAACAAGACAAGGATGCTCTTCTATTTAATGTTGTGCTGAAAGTTCTAGCTAGAGCAATAAGTCAAGAAAAAAAAATAATGGGCACCCAAATTGGTAAGGAGAAAGTAAAACTATCCCTATTGCCAGGTGATATAATCTTGTATGTAGAGAACCCCAAATATTCCAAAAGAAAACTCCTGGAACTAAAAGAAAGATTCCACATAGTAGCAGAATCTAAGATCAATGTAAAAAATGGTCGGAGTCCTACACAAAAACAAAGAGAACTGCAAAAAGGAAATCAGGAAAACAATACCACTTATAATAGCCCCTAAAAAGATAAAATACTGAGGCGGAGCCAAGATGGCGGACTAGGCAGACGCTACCTCGGATCCCTCTTACAACAAAGACACGGAAAAACAAGTGAATCGATCACATACATAACAATCTACGAACCCTGAACAACAAATACAGATTTAGAGACGGAGAACGAACTAATATGGGGAAGCAGCGATTGTTTTCAGAGCCTGGAGCCAGCGTACCAGTCAGGTACGGCACAAGCACAGAGAGCTGCTCCACCCCCCTGAACTAACCCCGAGAGCGGGACAAGCCGGTTCCGCGGGCGGCGTGGGACGCAGCCGGTAGGAGAAGTCCCCGGGAGGCAGTGACTGGTCTTGGAACGGGGAGAGCACCGTCCCAGCCAGGGAACCATCCCGCTGGGATTTGGACTGGACGCAGGTACGGCATAAACACGGAGAGCTGCTCCACTCCCCTGAACTAACCCCGGGAGGGGGCCCAGTTGGGTCGCGCGGGCGGCGTGGGATGCAGCCGGTAGCAGAAGTCCCCGGTAGGCAGCGACTGGTATTGCAACGGGGAGAACAGCGACCCAGCCGGGACACTCGGTCACGGCACAAGCACGGGGAGCTGCTCCACCCATCTGAACTAACCCCGGGAGGGGGCCCAACTGGTTCGCGGGGGCGCACGGCCAGGTGGCTGGAGGGACGAGAAGTCCCCAGGAGGCAGCGACTGATTTTAATGTCGAGAGTGCACCGTCCCAGTAGGGGAGCCTTGACGCCGGGCGTGGGGCTGGAAGCGGAGGATCTGACCGTGACTCCAGCGGGCCAGACCCCCCGGGGGCAATCTCCACACAGCCAGCACACATAGGCGATGCGCCCCGCAGGATTCTCAGATATAATAGTCATTCCAAGCAAGACAAGCAACTCTGGCTATATTCTGAGGTGCTACTCTCCTATCTCTCTGTTCCCTCCCCCACCCTCCCAGGCGGCTTCATTAACATCCGAATAACCTGAGCCAGAGGGAGAACTCTGATAGGGATCTGACTGCAATTTTTTTTAGCGGATTTTCTGGAAAAACTAGTTTCCCAGTGATGGCTCGGACACAACAATCCATATCAAACCACTTAAAGAAGCAGACCATGACAGCTTCTACAACCCCCCAAACAAAAGAATCAAAATCTTTCCCAAATGAAGATACAATCCTGGAATTATCAGATGCAGAATATAAAAAACTAATTTACAGAATGCTTAAAGATATCACAAATGAAATTAGGATAACTGCAGAAAAAGCCAAGGAACACACCGATAAAACTGTTGAAGAACTCAAAAAGATTATTCAAGAACATAGTGGAAAAATTAATAAGTTGCAAGAATCCATAGAGAGACAGCATGTAGAAATCCAAAAGATTAACAATAAAATTACAGAATTAGACAACGCAATAGGAAGTCAGAGAAGCAGACTCGACCAATTAGAATGCAGACTGGGACATCTGGAGGACCAGGGAAACAACACCAACATAGCTGAAAAAAAATCAGATAAAAGAATTAAAAAAAATGAAGAAACCCTAAGAATCATGTGGGACTGTATCAAGAAGGATAACCTGCGGGTGACTGGAGTCCCAGAACAGGGAGGGGGGACAGAAAACACAGAAAAATAGTTGAAGAACTCCTGACAGAAAACTTCCCTGACATCATGAAAGACGAAAGGATATCTATCAAAGATGCTCATCGAACCCCATTTAAGATTCATCCAAAAAGAAAAACACCAGGACATATTATCATCAAACTCACCAAAACGAAAGATAAACAGAAAATTTTAAAAGCAGCCAGGGAGAAAAGAAAGGTTTCCTTCAAGGGAGAATCAATAAGAATATGTTCTGACTACTCAGCAGAAACCATGCAGGCAAGAAGGGAATGGGACGACATATACAGAACACTGAAGGAGAAAAACTGCCAGCCAAGGATCATATATCCAGCAAAACTCTCTCTGAAATACGAAGGTGAAATTAAGATATTTACAGATAAACACAAGTTTAGAGAATTTGAAAAAACCAAACCAAAGCTACAAGAAATACTAAAGGATATTGTTTGGTCAGAGAACCAATAATATCAGATATCAGCACAACACAAGGTCACAAAACAGAACGTCCTTATATCAACTCAAATAGGGAAATCACAAAAACAAACAAATTAAGATTAATTAAAAAAAAATACACATAACGGAATCATGGAAGTCAATAGGTAAAAGATCACAATAATCAAAAAGAGGGACTAAATACAGGAGGCATTGAACTGCCATATAGAGAGTGATACAAGGCGATATAGAACAATACAAGTTAGGTTTTTACTTAGAAAAATAGGGGTAAATAATAAGGTAACCACAAAAAGGTATAACAACTCTATAACTCAAGATAAAAGCCAAGAAAAACGTAACGACTCAACTAACATAAAGTCAAACACTATGAAAATGAGGATCTCACAATTTACTAAGAAAAACGCCTCAGCACAAAAAAGTATGTGGAAAAATGAAATTGTCAACAACAGACACAAAAAGGCATCAAAACGACAGCACTAAAAACTTATTTATCTATAATTACGCTGAATGTAAATGGACTAAATGCACCAATAAAGAGACAGAGAGTCACGGACTGGATAAAGAAACACGATACGTCTATATGCTGCCTACAAGAGACACACCTTAGACTTAGAGACACAAACAAACTAAAACTCAAAGGATGGAAAAAAATATATCAAGGAAACAATAGGCAAAAAAGAAGAGGAGTAGCAATATTAATTTCTGACAAAATAGACTTTAGACTTAAATCCACCACAAAGGATAAAGAAGGACACTATATAATGATAAAAGGGACAATTGATCAGGAAGACATAACCATATTAAATATTTATGCACCCAATGACAGGGCTGCAAGATACATAAATCAAATTTTAACAGAATTGAAAAGCGAGATAGATACCTCCACAATTATAGTAGGCAACTTCAACACACCACTTTCGGAGAAGGACAGGACATCCAGTAAGAAGCTCAATAGAGACACGGAAGATCTAATTACAACAATCAACCAACTTGACCTCATTGACTTATACAGAACTCTCCACCCAACTGCTGCAAAGTATACTTGTTTTTCTAGCGCACATGGAACATTCCCTACAATAGACCACATATTAGGTCATAAAACAAACCTTTGCAGAGTCCAAAACATCGAAATATTACAAAGCATCTTCTCAGACCACAAGGCAATAAAACTAGAGATCAATAACAGAAAAACTAGGGAAAAGAAATCAAATACTTGGACAATGAACAATACCCTCCTGAAAAAAGACTGGGTTATAGAAAACATCAAGGAGGGAATAAGGAAATTCATAGAAAGCAACGAGAATGAAAATACTTCCTATCAAAACCTCTGGGACACAGCAAAAGCAGTGCTCAGAGGCCAATTTATATCAATAAATGCACACATACAAAAAGAAGAAAGAGCCAAAATCAGAGAACTGTCCCTACAACTTGAACAAATAGAAAGTGAGCAACAAAAGAATCCATCAGGCACCAGAAGAAAACAAATAATAAAAATTAGAGCTGAACTAAATGAATTAGAGAACAGAAAAACAATTGAAAGAATTAACAAAGCCAAAAGCTGGTTCTTTGAAAAAATTAACAAAATTGATAAACCATTGGCTAGACTGACTAAAGAAATACAGGAAAGGAAACAAATAACCCGAATAAGAAACGAGAAGGACCACATCACAACAGAACCAAATGAAATTAAAAGAATCATTTCAGATTACTATGAAAAATTGTACTCTAACAAATTTGAAAACCTAGAAGAAATGGATGAATTCCTGGAAAAACACTACCTACCTAAACTAACACATTCAGAAGGAGAACAACTAAATAGACCCATAACAAAAAAAGAGACTGAAACAGTAATCAAAAAACTCCCAAAAAAAAAAGCCCTGGCCCGGACGGCTTCACTGCAGAGTTCTACCAAACTTTCAGAGAAGAGTTAACACCACTACTTCTGAAGGTATTCCAAAGCATAGAAAATGATGGAATACTACCCAACTCATTCTATGAAGCCACCATCTCCCTGATACCAAAACCAAGTAAAGACATTACAAAAAAAGAAAATTATAGACCTATATCCCTCATGAACATAGATGCAAAAATCCTCAACAAAATTCTAGCCAATAGAATCCAACAACACATCAAAAAAATAATTCAGCATGATCAAGTGGGATTTATACCAGGTATGCAAGGCTGGTTTAATATCAGAAAAACCATTAATGTAATCCATCACATAAATAAAACAAAATACAAAAACCACATGATCTTATCAATTGATGCAGAAAAGGCATTTGACAAAGTCCAACACCCATTTATGATAAAAACTCTTACCAAAATAGGAATTGAAGGAAAATTCCTCAACATAATAAAGGGCATCTATGCAAAGCCAACAGCCAACATCACTCTAAATGGAGAGAACCTGAAAGCATTTCCCTTGAGAACGGGAACCAGACAAGGATGCCCTTTATCACTGCTCTTATTCAACATCGTACTTGAAGTCCTAGCCAGGGCAATTAGGCTAGACAAAGAAATAAAAGGTATCCGGATTGACAAGGAAGAAGTAAAGTTATCACTATTTGCAGATGACATGATTATATATACAGAAAACCCTAAGGAATCCTCCAGAAAACTACTGAAACTAATAGAAGAGTTTGGCAGAGTCTCAGGTTATAAAATAAACATACAAAAATCACTTGGATTCCTCTACATCAACAAAAAGAACACCGAAGAGGAAATCACCAAATCAATACCATTCACAGTAGCCCCCAAGAAGATAAAATACTTAGGAATAAATCTTACCAAGGATGTAAAAGACCTATACAAACAAAACTACAAAGCTCTACTACAAGAAATTCAAAAGGACATACTTAAGTGGAAAAACATACCTTGCTCATGGATAGGAAGACTTAACATAGTACAAATGTCTATTCTACCAAAAGCCATCTATACATTTAACGCACTTCCGATCCAAATTCCAATGTCCTATTTTAAGGGGATAGAGAAACAAATCACCAATTTCATATGGAAGGGAAAGAAGCCCCGGATAAGCAAAGCACTACTGAAAAAGAAGAAGAAAGTGGGAGGCCTCACTCTACCTGATTTTAGAACCTATTATACAGCCACAGTAGTCAAAACAGCCTGGTGCTGGCACAACAACAGGCACATAGACCAATGGAACAGAATTGAGAACCCAGACATAGATCCATCCACGTATGAGCAGCTGATATTTGACAAAGGACCAGTGTCAATTAATTGGGGAAAAGACAGCCTTTTTAACAAATGGTGCTGGCATAACTGGATATCCATTTGCAAAAAAATGAAACAGAACCCATACCTTACACCATGCACAAAAACTAACTCCAAGTGGATCAAAGACCTAAACATAAAGACTAAAACGATAAAGATCATGGAAGAAAAATTTGGGACAACCCTAGGAGCCCTAATACAGGGCATAAACAGAATACAAAACATTACCAAAAATGATGAAGAGAAACCAGATAACTGGGAGCTCCTAAAAATCAAACACCTATGCTCATCTAAAGACTTCACCAAAAGAGTAAAAAGACCACCTACAGACTGGGAAAGAATTTTCAGCTATGACATCTCCGACCAGCGCCTGATCTCTAAAACCTACATGATTCTGTCAAAACTCAACCACAAAAAGACAAACAACCCATTCAAAAAGTGGGCAAAGGATACGTACACACATTTCACTAAAGAAGATATTCAGGCAGCCAACAGATACATGAGAAAATGCTCTCGATCATTAGCCATTAGAGAAATGCAAATTAAAACTACGATGAGATTCCATCTCACTCCAACAAGGCTGGCATTAATCCAAAAAACACAAAATAATAAATGTTGGAGAGGCTACGGAGAGATTGGAACTCTTATACACTGCTGGTGGGAATGTAAAATGGTACAACCACTTTGGAAATCTATCTGGCGTTTTCTTAAACAGTTAGAAATAGAACTACCATACAACCCAGAAATCCCACTCCTGGGAATATACCCTAGAGATACAAGAGCCTTCACACAAACAGATATATGCACACCCATGTTTATTGCAGCTCTGTTTACAATAGCAAAAAGCTGGAAGCAACCAAGGTGTCCATCAACGGATGAATGGGTAAATAAATTGTGGTATATTCACACAATGGAATACTACGCATTGATAAAGAACAGTGACGAATCTGTCAAACATTTCATAACATGGAGGAACCTGGAAGGCATTATGCTGAGCGAAATTAGTCAGAGGCAAAAGGACAAATATTGTATAAGACCACTATTATAAGATCTTGAGAAATAGTAAACCTGAGAAGAACACATACTTTTGTGGTTACGAGGTGGGGAGGGAGGGAGGGTGGGAGAGGGTTTTTTATTGATTAATCAGTAGATAAGAACTGCTTTAGGTGAAGGGAAAGACAACACTCAATACATGGAAGGTCAGCTCAACTGGACTGGACTGGACCAAAAGCAAAGAAGTTTCCGGGATAAAATGAATGCTTCAAAGGTCAGCGGAGCAAGGGCGGGAGTCTGGGGAACATGGTTTGCGGGGACTTCTAAGTCAATTGGCAATATAATTCTATTATGAAATCATTCTGCATCCCACTTTGAAATGGGGCGTCTGGGGTCTTAAATGCTAACAAGCGGCCATCTAAGATGCATCAATTGGTCTCAACCCACCTGGAGCAAAGGAAAATGAAGAACACCAAGGCCACACGACAACTAAGAGCCCAAGAGACAGAAAGGGCCACATGAACCAGAGACCTACATCATCCTGAGACCAGAAGAACTAGTTGGTGCCCGGCCACAATCGATGACTGCCCTGACAGGGAGCACAGCAGAGGACCCCTGAGGGAGCAGGAGATCAGTGGGATACAGACCCCAAATTCTCATAAAAAGACCAAACTTAATGGTCTGACTGAGACTAGAGGAATCCCGGCGGCCATGGTCCCCAGACCTTCTGTTGGCACAGGACAGGAACCATCCCCGAAGACAACTCATCAGACATGAAAGGGACTGGTCAGTGGGTGGGAGAGAGACGCTGATGAAGAGTGAGCTAATTATATCAGGTGGACACTTGAGATTGTGTTGGCAACTCTTCTCTGGAGGGGGGATGGGAGGATAGAGAGAGAGGGAAGCTGGCAAAATTGTCACGAAAGGAGAGACTGAAAGGGCTGACTCAAGAGGGGGAGAGCAAGTGGGAGTAGGGAGTGAGATGTATGTAAACTTATATGTGACAGACTGATTGGATTTGTAAACGTTCACTTGAAGCTTAATAAAAGTTAATAGAAAAAAAAAAGATAAAATACTTAGGAATAAATCTAACCCGCAATATAACAGACCTAAACAAAGAAAACAACAAAACACTATTGCAAGAAACCAAAAGAGACCTACATAAACAAAAAAACATACCATGTTCATGGATAGGAAGACTCAACGTTGTGAAAGTGTCAACTCTGCTAAATGCAATCTACAGATACAATGCAATCTCAATCCAAATACCAACAGCATTCTTTAACAAGATGGAAAAAGTAATCACCAACTTTACATGGAAAGGAAAGAGGCCCCAGATAAGCAAAGTATTATTGAGGAAAAAGGACAATGTAGGAGGCCTCACATTATCTGATCTCAGAACCTACTATACAGCTACAGCAGTCAAAGGAGCCAGGTACTGGTACAATGACAGACACGTAGATCAATGGAAAAGAATCTAGAACCCAGATGTAAATCCACTCACCTATGGTCAGCTGATCTTTGATAAAGGACCAAAGCCCATTAAATGGGAAAAGGAGAGACTTTTAACAAGTGGAGCCAGCAAAACTGGATGTCCATTTGTAAAAAAAAAAGAAAAAGAAAGAAACAGGACCCATACCTTACACCATACACAAAAACTAACTCAAAATGGCTCAAAGACATAAATAAAAAACCTAAAATGATAAAGACCATGGAAGGAAAAATAGGGACAACACTAGGGTCCCTAACACATGGTATAAGTAGGATACAAACCATAACTAACAATGTACAAACACCAGAAGATAAACAAGATAACTACAAACTTCTAAAAATTAAACACTTATCCTCATCAAAAGATTTCACCAAAAGCAAAAACAGAACTTATAGACTGGGAAAAAATTTTTGGCTACAACATATCCAAAAGGGTCTAATTTCTAAAATCTATAAAATACTTCAATACCTCATCAACAAGAAGACAAATAATCTAATTAAAAAATGGGCAAAGAATATGAACAGACACTTCACCAAAGAAGACATTCAGGTGGCTAACCAGAAACATGAGGAAATGCTCACTATCATTAGCCATTAGAGAAATGCAAATCAAAACTACAATGAGATAACATCTCACCACAACATTACTGGCACTAATCAAAAAAAAAAAAAACAGGAAATATTGGAGAGGCTGTGGGAAGACTGGAACTCTTATGCACTGCTGTGGGAATGTTAAATGGTACAATCACTATGGAAGACGATATGGCATCTCCTTAAAAAGCTATAAATAGAAATACCATATGATCCAGCAATCCCACTCCAAGAAATATATCCTAGAGAAAAAACAGTTGTCGAACGAATAGACATATGTACACCCATGTTTATTGGAGCATTATTCACATCAGCAAAAAGATGGGAACAACCTAAGTGCCCATCAATGGATGAATGGATAAACAAATTATGGTACATAGACACAATGGAATAATACCCAACGATAAAGAACAATGATGAATTGCAAAATATCTCACAACATCAATGAATCTGGAGGCCATTATGCTCAGTGAAAAAGTCAATCACAAAAGGACAAATACTGTATGAGACCACTATTATAAAAACCCAAGAAAAGGTTTACACACAGATAAAAACATTCACCGATGGTTAACAGGGTACAGAGGGGTGGGAAGGGAAAATTGTGAACTAGATAGTAGATAAGTATTAACTTTAGTGAAGGGAAAGAAAACACACAGTATAGGATAAGTCAGCACAGCTTCACCAAGGCGAAAACAATGAAGATTCCTAGACATATCCAAACACCTTAAGTGGCCGATTTACTTGGGCTGAGGGGTGGGGACCATGGTCTCAGAGGACGATCAAGGCCAAATGGCATAATATAGTTCATAAAGAAAATGTTCTATATTCGACTTTGGTGAGTAGTGTGTGGGGTCTTAAATGATTATGAGCGGCCATCTAAGATACATCTATTGGTCCCATCATGTTCTGAGCAAAGGAGAGTGACGAAAACCAAACACAAAAGGAAAATATTAGTCCAAAGGACTAATAGATCACATGAACCCAGCCTCCGCCAGCCTGAACCCAGAAGAACTAGATGATGCCCAGCCACAGTCACCAACCAGTCTGACAAGGATCACAATAGAGGGTCCTGGACAGAGCCGGAGAAAACTGTAGAACAAAATTCAAATTCACATACACACACAAAAAAAAAAAACTAGACTTACTGCTCTAATAAGACTAGAGTAACCCCTGAGACTATGGTCCCTGGACACCTGGCTAACTCAGAACTGAGGTCACTCCCAAAATCCACCTTTCAACCAAAAATTAGACAGGCCTATAAAACAAACGATAACACACGTGAGGAACGTGCTTCTTAATTCAATCAAATATACAAGACCAAATGGGCAACACCTGTCTAAAAGCAACGACCAGAAGTTAGGAAGGGACAAGAAAGCTGGACAAATGGACACAGAGAACCCAGGGTGGAAAGGGAAAGGGGGAATGCTAACACACTGAGGGGATTGCAACCAACGTCACAAAACGATTTGTGAATAAAATTTTTGAATGGAAAACAAACAAAAAAAACAACCGTAAGCTATGTCATTTGAAGTGATATGAAAGGGCTTCTAGGATGGTGGTAATGATCTGTTTCTTGATCTGGGTGCTGGTTACACAGGTATGTTCAGTTTTCGGAAACTCAGAGTTTTGTATGTTTCTGACTTGTATCCACCATGCATCTGTCAGGTTGTAGTACTGTGGTGGCTTGCATGCTGCTTTGATACTGGAAGCTTTGCCAGTAGTTCAAATATCAACAGGGTCACTCTTGGTGGACAGGTTTCAGCAAAGGTTCCACACTAAGATAGACTAGGAAGAAGGACCTGGCAGTCTACTTCTGAAAAAAAGGCCAGTGAAAACCTTATGAATAGCAGTGGAACACTGTCTAATATAGTCGTAGAAGATGGGCCCCTCATGTTGGAAGTCACTCAAAATATGACTGTTGAAGAGTTGTCTCCTCAAAGTAGAGTCAACCTTAATGACATGGATGGAGTCACGCTTTCGGGACTTTCATTTGCTGATGTGGCCTGAATCCAAATGAGAAGAAACAGCTGCAAACATCCATTAATAATTGGAAAGGGAAATACATAAAGTATGAATCTAGGAAAATTCGAAATCATCAACAATGAAATGTACCACATAAAGATCAATATCCTAGGCATTACAGAGGTGAAATGGACTGGTATTGCCCATTATGAATTAGACAATCATACAGTCTAATATGACAGGAACAACAAATTGAACAGGAATGGCATCGTGTTATCGTCAAAAAGAACATTTCGAGATCTATCTTGCAGTACAACACTGTCAGTGATAGGTTAATATCCATACGCTCACAAGGAAGCCCACTGAATACGACTAATATATTCAAATTTACACACCAACCACTAATGTCAAAGATGAGGAAATTGAAGATTTTTACCAAATTCTGGAGCCCGAAATTGATCAAACACGTAATCAAGATGCAATGATAATTACTGGTGATTGGAATGCGAAAGCTGGAAACGAAGAATAAGGATTGGTAGTTGGAAAATATGCCCTTGGTGATAGAAATAATGCCAGACATTGCATGACAGAATTTTGCAAGACAAACAACCTCTATATCACAAATGCCTTTTTTCAACAAAATAAATGGCAACCATACACGTGGACCTCACCAACTGGAAAACACAGGAATCAAATCAACAACATTTGTGGAAAGAGGCAATGGACAAGCTCAAAATCATGAGTCAAAACAATGCCAGGAGTTGACTGCAGAACAGACCATCAATTGCTTATATGCAAGTTCAAGATGAAGCTGAGGAAAATTCAAAAAATTCCACAAGAGCCAAAATATGACTTTGAGTATATCCCACCTGAACTTGGAGGCCATCTCAAGAACAGATTTGACACACTAAATACTAATGACCGAAGACCAGACCAGCCGTGGAATATCAAGTATATCATATATGAAGAAAGCAAAAGGTCATTAAAAAGACAAGAAAGAAAGAAAAAAACAAAATGGATCTCAGAAGAGACTCTGAAACTTGATTTTGAATGTACAGTACCTAAGGTGAATAGAAGAAATGATGAAGTGAAAGAGCTGAACAGATTTCCAAGAGCAGCTCAAGAAGACAAAGTAAAATATTATAATGAAATGTGCAAAGATCTGGAATTAGAAACCCAAAAGGGAAGAACACACTCGGCATTTCTCAACCTGAAAAAAAAAGAACTGAAGAAAAAATTCAAGCCTCAAGTTGCAATTCTGAAGGATTCTATGGGCAAAATATTGAATGATGCAGGAAGCACAAAAAGAAGATGGAAGGAATACACAGAGTCGCTATACCAAAAGAATTGGTCGATGTTCAACCATTTCAGAAGATAGCAAATGATCAAGAACTGACTATACTGAAGGAAGAAGTCCAAGCTGCATTGGAGGCACTGGTGAAAAACAAGGCTCCAGGAATAGACAGAATACCAATTAAGCTGTTTCAACAAAGGGACGCAGCGTTGGAGTTGCTCACTCATCTACGCCGAGAAATTTGGAAGACAGCTACCTGGCCAACCGACTGGAAGAGATGCATATTTGTACCCATTCAAAAAAAAGGTGATCCAAAAGAATGCAGAAATTATCGAACAATATCATTAATATCACAAGCAAGTAAAATTTTGATGAAGATCATTCAAAATCAGTTGCAGCAGTATATCGAGAAGCAACTGCCAGAAATTCAAGCTGGATTCAGAAGAGGACATGGAACAACAGATATCACTGCTGATGTCAGATGGATCTTGGCTAAAAGGAGAGAATACCAGAAAGATGTTTACCTGTGTTTTACTGATGATGCCAAGGTATTCGACTGTGTGGGTCATAATAAATTATAGCTAACATTGCAAAGAATAGGAATTCCAGAACACTTAATTGTGCTCATGGGAACCTGTACATAGATCAAGAGGCAGTCATTCAAACACAGCAAGGGGATACTGCACAGTTTAAAATCAAGAACAGTGTGTCTCAAGGTTTCATCCTTTCACCATACTTATTCAATCTGTACGCTGAGCAAATAATCCCAGAAGCAGGACTATATGAAGAAGAATGGGGCATCAGTATTGTTTTAAGACTTATTAACAACCTGTGATATGCACATGACACAACCTCACTTGCTGAAAGCTTAGAGGACTTGAAGCACTTACTGATGAAGATCAAAGACTAGAGTCTTCAGTATGGATTACACATCAACCTAAACCTAAAGAAAACAAAAATAGTCACAACTGAAACAATAAGCAACATCATCATAAATGGAGAAAAGATTCACAATGTCAACGATTTCATTTTACTTGGATCCACAATCAACTCCCATGGAAGCAGCAGTCAGGAAATCAAACGACATATGGCATTGAGCAAATCTGCTCGAGAATACCTCTTTAAAGTACAAAAAGCAAAGATGCCTCTTTGAGGACTAAGATGTGCCTGACCCAAGCCACGATATTTTCAATTGCCTCATATGCATGTGAAAGCTGGACAATGAATAAGGAAGACCAAAGAAGAATTGATCCCTTTGAATTATGGTATTGGTGAGGAATGCTGAATATACCGCGGACTGCCAGAAGAAAGAACAAATCTGTCTTGGAAGAAACACAGAGTGCTCCTTGGAAGTGAGATGAGTGCGACTTCGTCTCAGGTGCTTAGAACATGTTATCGAGAGGGACCAGTCCCTGGAGAAGGAAATCATCCTTGGTAAAATAGAGGGTCAGCATAAAAGAGGAAGACCCTTGATGAGATGAAATGACACAGTGGCTGCAACAATGGGCTCCAACATTACAATGACTGTGAGGACAGCACAGGACCAGGCAGTGTTTTGTTTTGTTATGCACAGGGTGGCATAACAGCAATATGACACATACATGTACTTTTCTGTATGTATATTTCAATAAAAACTTTAATAATTCAGCCTGGGAGGAGAAAAAAAGAAACTAAATTTGCGCATCAAAAGACTTTATCAAGAAAGTAAAGAAACAACCTACAGAATGGGCAAAAATATTTGGGAACCATATACATGATAAAAAAATAAAGGCTTAATATTCAGAATATATGTACATAAACAAAACTCCTACAACTCAACAACGAAAAAATGGGCAAAGGACAGGAGTAGACATTTCATCAAAGAAGATATACAAATGCAATGAGCACATGAAGAGCTATTCAACATCATTGTTGTTGTTGTTAGGTGCCATCGAGTCAGTTCCAACTCATAGCAACCCGAAGCACAACAGAATGAAACATTGCCTGGTCCTGTGCCATCCTCACAATCATTGTTACATTGGAGCCCATTGTTGCAGCCACTGTGTCAATCCGTCTCATTGAAGGTCTTCCTCTTTCATGCTGACCCTCTATTTTACCAAGCATGATGGTCTTCTCCGGAGACTGATCCCACCTGACAACATGTCCAAAGTATGTAAGACACAGTCTCGCCATCCTTGCTTCTAAGGCACATTCTGGTTGTACTTCCAAGACATATTTCTTCGTTCTTTTGAACTGCCACATACGGTTTCCAAGGATCGTCTGGCAGATTCGAACTGTGGACCTTTTGGTTAGCAGCCATAGCTCTTAACCACTACGCCACCAGGGTTTCCATTCTTTTGGCAGTCCATGGTATATTCAATATTCTTCGCCAACACTACAATTCAAAAGCATCAATTTTTCTTCGTTCTTCCTTATTCATTGTTCAGCTTTCACATGCATATGATGCGATTGAAAATACCATGGCTTAGGTCTGGTGCACCTTAGTCTACAAGGTGACTTCATTGTTTTTTCAACACTTTAAAGAGGTCCTTTGCAGCAGATTTGCCCAATGCCATGCGTCTTTTGATTTCTTGACTGCTGCTTTCATGGGTGCTGATTGTGGACCCAAGTAAAATGAAATGCTTGACAACTTCAATCTTTTCCCTGTTTATCATGATGTTGCTTATTGGTCCAGTTGTGAGTATTTTTGTTTTCTTTATGTTGAGGTGTAATCCACACTGAAGACTGTGGTCTTTAATCTTCATTAGTAAGTACTTCAAGTCCTCTCACTTTTGGCAAGCAAGATTGTACCATCTGCATACACAGGCTGTTAATGAGTCTTCTTCCAATCCTGATGCCCCATTCTTCTTTTTATAGTCCAGCTTCTCGGGTTATTTGCTCAGCATACAGACTGAATAGGTATGGTGAAAGGATACAACCCTGACACACACCTTTCCTGTGTTGTCCAAACAACTGTCTCTTGATCTATGCACAGATTCCTCATGAGCACAATTAAGTGTTCTGGAATTCCCATTCTTCACAATGTTATCCATAATTTGTTATTATCCACACAGACGAATGCCTTTGCATAGTCAATAAAACACAGGTAAACATTCTTCTGTTATTCTCTGCTGTCAGCCAAGATCCATCTGACATCAACAATGATATATCCCTGGTTCCACGTCCTCTTCTAAATCTGGCCTGAATTTCTGGCAGTTCCCTGTCAATATACTGCTGCAGCCACTTTTGAATGATCTTCAGCAAATTTTACTTGCATGTGATATTAATGATACTGTTCTTGGATCACCTTTCTTGGGAATAGGAATAAATATGGATCTCTTCCAGTCGGTCAGGCATGTAGCTATCTTCCATATTTCTTGGCACAGACAAATGAACACTTCCAGTGTTACATCCACTTGTTGAAACATCTTAACTGATATTCCGTCAATTCCTGGAGCCTTGTTTTTCACCAATGCCTTCCATGCAGCTTAGGCTTCTTCCTTCAGTACCATCGGTTCCTGATCACATGCTACCTCTTGAAATGGTTGAATGTCGACTAATTCTTTTTGGTATAATGACTCTGTATATTCTTTCCATCTTCTTTTGATGTTTCCTGTGTCGTTTAATATTTTCCCCATAGAATCCTTCACTATCACAACTCGAGGCTTGAACTTTTTCCTTCAGTTCTTTCAGCGTGAAAAATGCCGAGCGTGTTCTTCCCTTTTGGTTTTCTATCTCCAGCTCTTTGCACATGTCATTATAATAGTTAACTTTGTCTTCTCTAGCCACCCTTTGAAATTTTCTGTTCAGTTCTTTTACTTCATCATTTCTTCCTTTTGCTTTAGCTGCTCGATGTCTGAAAGCAAGTTTCAGAGTCTCTTCTGACATCCATCTTGGTCTTTTCTTTCTTCCTGTCTTTTTAATGACCTCTTGTTTTCTTCATGTATGATGTCCTTGATGTCATTCCACAACTCGTTTGGTCTTCGGTCATTAGTGTTCAATGAGTCAAATCTACTCTTGAGATGGTCTCTAAATTCAGGTGGGATATACTCAAGGTCATATTTTGGCTCTTCAACACCATTAATCAAACTGAAAAACCAAACCCGTTGCCACTGAGTCGATTCCAACTCACAGTAACCCTACAGGACAGAGTAGAACTGCCCCATAAGGTTTCCAAGGAGCAGATGGTAAATTTGAACTGCTGACCTTTTGGTTAGCAGCCACAGCTCTTAACCTCTGCGCCACCAGGGCTCCCATTAGTCATTAAGGACATGCAAATCAAAACCACAATGAGATACTACTTTACCCCTACTAGGATGGCTATTATGTGCAAAAATGGAAAATAAGTGTTGGGGAGGATGTGGAGAAACTGGAACCCTCATGCACTGCTGGTGGGGTTGTAAAATGGTGCAGCTGCTGAGTAAAACATTTTAGTGGTTCTTCAAAACGTTAAACACAGAAATTTTATATTGCCCAGCAATTCCACTCCTAGTTATATACCCAAAAGAACTGAAAGAATGTTTTATGAAAATGTCTTCTGTGTAACTTTCTCCTAGAAGACCAGTAAGATTGTACCTAGCAAAGTCAGCACAACATCACCAGGACAAAGTCACAGAAGCTTCACAGACACATCCTAATACCCTGAGAGACTAAGCTACCGGGCTGAGGGCTAGGGACCATGGTCTCAGGGGACATCCAGCTCTGTTGGTATAACATAGTCTATAAAGAAAATGTTCTATATCCGACTGTGGTGAGTAGCAACTGGGGTCTGAAAAGCCTGCAAGTGGCCACCTAAGATACCTGTTCCATCTTGGCTGAAGCAAAGGAGAATCAAGATCAATGACAGAAGGGAAATATTAGTCCAAAGGACTAATGGATCACAACTACTATGACCTCCACCAGGCTAAGCCCAGAACAATTAGATGGTGCCTGGTTACCACTACCAACTGCTCTGGCAGGGATTACAATAGAGGGTCCCGGAAGGAGCAGGAGAAAAAGCAGAACAAAATTCGAATTCACACACACAAAAAAGACCAGACTTACTGGTATGAGAGAGACTGAGAGACTGAAGAAACCCCAAGAGTATGGCCCCTGGACACCCTTTTAACTCAGTACTGAAGTCAATCCTGAGGTTGGTTCTTCAGTCAAAGATTAGACAGGTCTATAGGGTCAACGCCAACACACATGAGGGGCGTGCTTCATAGTTCAATCATGTATACAAGACTAATGGACACACCAACCCAAAAGCAAAGACGAGAAGGCAGGAGGGAACAGGAAAACTGGACAAATGGAAAAAGAGAACCTGGGGTGGAGAAGGGGAGAATGTTAATACATAGCAGGGTTGGCAAACAATATCACAAAACAATTTGTGTATTAACTGTTTAATGAGATACTAATTTGCTATGTAAGCTTTCACCAAAATCACAATAAATAAATCACATTAAAAAAAAGAAAAATTGAAAGAAGAGGATTAAAAAAACACTTGTAAACAAATATTCACTGCAGCATTACTCACAATAGTCAAGAGGTGGAAAGTACCCAACAGATGAATGGATAAACAAAATGTGGTATATACAAACAATGGAATATTACTCTGCCATAAAGAGAAATGAAGTCCTGATAACATGCTACAACGTGGATGAACCTTGAAAACATTATGCTGAGTGAAACAGGTCAAATACAAAAGGACAAATATTGTGTAATTCCACTAATATGAAATATCTAGAATATGCAAATACATAGAGACCAAAGTTTATTAGTGGTAACCAGGGGTAGGTAGGAGGGGAAATGGGGAGGTATTGCTTAAGGGATAGAGTTTATGTTAAGGGTGATGAAAAATTTGAAACCAGATAGTGGTGTTGGTAGCATGACATGGTGAACGTAATTAATGTCACCGAATTGTGCATGTAAAAATGGTTCAAATGGCAAATGTTTTGTTATATGTATTTTATCACAATAAAATTTTTAAATAGTCGTTTACTTTGACACAACAAGCAATAAAGCATCTAGCAGGATGCTTTGCTCTCTTAGTGATAATATGAATCTTACTTATAACAAAGTATACTTCCATTTTAAAATATTTTTAAATGATTTATAGCTCTAACTTAACCCTGCTCCTGATTAATAATGTACTACACCTTTGCTGAACTCGTCCTACAAAGACCAAGAAAAAAGGTAGACACATTCACATCAAATTTTGAGACAGATGTTATCTAAAAGGGTCAGATTTTTTTCATTTTCATTCAAAACAGGAGCAATTCAAGACAGTACTGATTGAATACATACAGACATAGAAATACAAAATCTTGGAACTTACTTCAATTGTATGGATAATATCTCTGGGACCAATAATTTCTGGATCATATTTAATATGTGCTTTGTTGGTTGCCAGGGCCACAGAGCAGTAGAAAATCCCTCTGTGTTTTGTGAGGGTAGACTCTATTTTATGAACACAGGAAGCACAAGTCATTCCTCTCACCTGTTAAAGACAAAGGCTTTGTTATTCACAAATACACTTTTTCCTCCATTAAACATGGGGAGACATACTACTTTTAACTAAAAGGACACTTGTAACACCAGATTACCACATAGGATCTTAACTGAACTCTTAATATGTTTCAAATACGATCATTAACCCAAAATATGATCATTAGAATATCATTTTTATACCACATCAAACAAAGTTCTGGTCCCAGCTGTAACAGGCTTGACAGAATTTCAGGATATCATCTAAAAAGTCCCCTTCTTCCTGTCTCTACTGCTCAGTGACAGAGGATTTGACACCTATCATTGTTTCTTGCAACAAACGGCTCGCTTCCTTCTTGATATATTTTTCATCCAGCTTTCAGTATTACTTTTAGCGAGAGTTAATGGGTAGTGTCTAAGTTATCTATAACTTAGCTGCTATAACAGAAATACCCCCTGAAGATTGCTTTAACAAACAGGAATGTATTTTCTCACAGTTTAGGAGGCTAGAGGTCTGAATTCAGGGTGCTAGCTCTAGGGCAAGGCTTTCTTTCTCTGTCAGCTCTGGAGGAGGGTACTTGTCTCTTCGGCTTCTGTTTCCTGGTTCCTTAGAAATCTCCATGTGGCTTGGCATCTCTGCTTTCTCGCTCGTTTAATCTCTTTTATATCTCAAAAGAGGTGTACTCAAGATACACTCTATACTAATCTGGCCTCATTCACATAACAAATACAACCCAATTCCAAATAGGATTATAACTACAGGAATAGAGGTTAGGATTTACAGCACATACTTTGGAGAGTGACAATTCAATCCATAACAGGTAGCAAAAGTTTTTTTGTCTTTGTATGTCTAAAAATGTATTTCACCAATATCTTGAATGAGGTTATAGTTTAATTGGTTATTAAATTCTAAACTGGAGGGGCAGAATCTCTGGAATGACTGTGTGAGGAACTTGGCAAATCCTCTTCCCAAAAAGCAATGACAAAACTATACAGAATTGTCAAAACAACCATTGAAAGACTTTCTAAAGTGACCAAAGAGCATATAAAAAAATTAAGAAACATTTACTCAAGAACATTTACCAAGGGAATACCAGAAAAAATGGTGGAGTAAGAACCTCTGAAAATTATCTCCTTCATAAAAGCAATGAGAAAACTGGCAAAAATTGTCAGTATCAACAGTTCAGAAATCTGGAAATTAAATAAAGTCTTGAAGCAATACAGGAAGCACTTATTCAAGAAATGAATACCAATAAGAACAGTAAACCCCAAAAAACCCAGTGCAAGCTATATGCTATTATAACTTGCCTATTCACATTCCCTTCCTTTCAGCTCCACAGTAGACTTGAAAGCCAACAGACCACAACCATAGTTAAAAAGAAAAAAAAAATTAAAAGATCATGGAATCAATCAGGGGGGCAGAAATGGGTTGGAGATCCTTCAAAGCCACATATCTAGAGAACTGTCATTATTACACCCGTCTGATAATTCCCTGGAAGAGGCCACTTATAAGGATACCTACGTTTGTCCTAACTAGAGCTCAACCAATGCAATAAGCCTTTTTCCTTGGGGGAATTTGTAAAAAAAAAAAAAAATTAATGACAATTATTTAACTTTCTGGCTAAACAGGTAGCGGATAACAGTTGTCTCAAACAAAAGGCTAACCAAAAAGTTTAAAAGCAAAAGCTGAAAAACTGGATGTTCACTGGAGATCCAACATATTTGTGGGAATCTAGAAGGCCACACACCAGCATAGTACTGGGGCCATGTTTAGGGCTGTGCACATGCTCAGAAAAGACCTGAAAAGGCCCTAAGCTCTAACCTCTGGCTCAACTTTATGCGCTGCACAAGCAAGAAGTGAAGGTTAATGCAGAGCTTGCAACTATTAAAACTCTACACAGAACCCATCGACAAAGACTGAGAGACTTCCTGGCTCCAGTCATTTAAGAAAATCTGTGTTCAGTCATTAGTTGATCACTAAAATAACCAAACAGAGGCTTCAGTGGCCACATACAACAAAGAATACAGATTTTATAAAATTAGTTCAGATGCTAGGGGTCCTAAAACATGGCAAAAATAGTATACAAACCATAACTAACAATGTACAAACACCAGAAGAAAAACTAAGAAACTGGGAACTCATAAAAATTAAACACTTATGCTCATCAAAAGACTTCACCAATAGATTAAAAAGAGAACATAAAAACTGGGAAAAAAATTTTGACTACGACATAGCTGACAAGGTCTAATCTCTAAAATTTACAATACTTCGATATCTCAACAACAAAAAGACAAATAATCCAATTAAAAAATGGGCAAAGGACAATAGGAAAGAGATGGAAACAACCCAGATGCCCATCAACAGATGAATGGATAAATAAACTGTGCTACATACACATAGTGGAGTATTACGCAACACTAAAGAACAACGCTGAATCTGTGAAGCATCACATAACATGGATGCACCTGGAGGACATTAAAAAAATTTTTTTTTGGAGGACATTATGCTGAGTGAAATAAGTCAATCACAAAAGGACAAATATTGTATGAGACCACTACTGTAAAAACCCATGAAAAGGTCTGCATACAAAAAGAATCTTTGATGGTTACAAGTGAGGGGAGAGGGTGGGAATGGAAAAACACTTAATAGATAAGCGGTAATTTTGATGAAGGGAAGG
Source organism: Elephas maximus indicus (assembly GCF_024166365.1). NCBI lineage: Eukaryota > Metazoa > Chordata > Mammalia > Proboscidea > Elephantidae > Elephas > Elephas maximus. The sequence continues at coordinate 89,907,203 of NC_064846.1, forward strand.
GTAAGACCGTACACAATACTAGGGAAGCCAGCAAAGCCTGTATGAGGCAGGGCCACAGTAGCTCCGTAGACAGATCCAAACTCCCTGAGGGACTGAATTGCTGGGCTGAGGACTGTGGCGACCATGGTCTCAGGGAACATCTAGCTCAACTGGCATAACAGAGTTTATAAAGAAAATGTTCTACATTCTACTTTGGTGAGTAGCATCTGGGTCTTCGAAGCCTGTGAGCAGCCATCTAGGATACTCCACTGGTCTCACCCCTTCGAGAGCAAGAAAGAATGAAGAAAACTAAAGACACAGGGAAAGATTAGTCCAAAGGACTAATGGATCATATCTACACCAGACTGAGTCCAGTACATCCAGATGGTGCCTGGCTACCACCACTGACTGCTCTGACAGAGATCACAACAGAGGGGTCCTGGAAAGAGCCGGAGAAAAACGTAGAACAAAATTTTAACCCAAAAGGAAAAACCACACTTGCTGGCCTGAAAGAGACTGGAGAAACCCTGAGAGTGTGGCCCCTGGACACCCTTTCAACTCAGTAATGAGGCCACTCCTGAGGTTCACCCTTCAGCCAAAGATTGAACAGGCCCATGGGACAAAACAAGACTAAAGGGGGGCACCAGCCTTGAGGCGGGGACTGGAAAGTAGAAGAGAACAGGAAAGCTGGCAATAGAGAACCCAGGGTTGAGAAGGGAGGGTGTTGACATGTCATGGGGTTGTTAACCAATGTCATACAACAATGTGTGTACTAACAGTTTGATGAGAAACTAGTTTGTTCTGTAAACCTTCATCTAAAGTTCAATTTAAAAAAAATGGGCAAAGGATGTGAGCAAACACTTCACCAAAGAAGACATTCAGATAGCTAACAGACACGTGAGGAAATGCTCATGATCATGAGCCATTACAGAAATGCAAATCAAAACTACAAAGAGATACCATTATACCCTGACATTACTGGCTGTGTTAGTCATCTAGTATTTGCTGCAACAGAAATACCACAAGTGGATGGCTTTAACAAAGAGAAATTTATTTCCTCACAGTAAAGTAGGCTAAAAGTCCAAATTCAGGGCGTCAGCTTCAGGGGAAGGCATTCTCTTTCTTGTTGGCCTTCTCATCAATCCTCCCCCAGACTAGGAGCTTCTTTGCACAGGAACCCCGGGTTCAAAGGACGCACTCTGCTCCTGGCACTGCTTTCTTGGTGGTATGAGGTTCCCAACTCTCTGCTTGCTTCCCTTTCCTTTTATCTCTTAAGAGATAAAATGTGGTGCAGGCCAAACCCCAAGGAAACTCCCTTTACACTGGATCAGGAGGTGACATGAGTAAGGGTGGTGTTACAATGCCACCCTAATCCTCTTTAGCATAAAATTACAATCACAATATGGAGGACAACGATACAATACCGGGAATCATGGCCTAACCAAGTTGACACAGATTTTTGGGGGACACAATTCAATCCATGACACTGCCACTAATCAAAAAAAAAACAGAAAATAACAAATGTTGGAGAGGTTAAAGGGAGTTCGAAACTCTTATGCACTGCTGGTGGAATGCAAAATGGTACAACCACTTTGGAAAATGATGTAGCACTTCCTTAAAAAGCTAGAAAGAGAAATACCATACGATCCAGCAATCCCAGTCTTAGGAATACATCCTAGAGAAGTAAGAGCCATCACACAAATAGACATATGAACACCCATGTTCATTGCAGCATTATTCACAATAGCAAAAAGATGGAAACAACCTAAGTGCCCATCAGCAGATGAATGAATAAACAAATTATGGTACACACACACAGTGGAATACTATGCAAAGATGGAGAACAATGATGAATCCGTGAAACACCTCACACCATGGATGAAACTTCAGGGCATTACGCTGAGTAAAATAAGTCAACCACAGAATAGTAAATATTGTATGAGACCACTATTACAAAAACTCAAGAAAAGGTTTACACCCAGAAAAAAACATTTTTTGAAGGTTACGAGGGTAGGGAGGGGCAGGGAAAATCATTAACTAGATAGTAGAAAAGTATACTTTGGTCAAGGGAAAGACAATACACAATATACAGGAAGTCAGCACAACTTGACCAAGGCAAAGTCATAGAAGTTTTCCAAATGCATTCAAACAACTTGACAGACTTAGTTGTTGGGGCCAAGGGCTGGGAACCATAGTCTCGGGGCACATTTAGGTCAATTGGCATAACAAAGTTCATAAAGAAAATGTTCTACATCCTACTTTGGTGAGTAACATCTGGGGTCTTAAAAGCTTGTGAGCAGCCATCTAAGATACATCTATTGGTCCCATCCCATCCAGAGCAAAGAAGAAAACCAAAGACACTAGGTAAATATTACCCAGAGGACTGAAGGACCACATGAACCACAGCCTCCACCAGCCTGAGCCCAGAAGAACTAGATAGTAACCAGCTACCACCACTGACTGCTCTAACAGGGATCACAACAGAGAGTTCTAAAGAGAGTGGGAGAAAAATGTAGAACAAAATTCAAATTCACAAAAAAGACCAGACTTACTAGTCTGACAGAGATTGTAGGAACCCCGGAGGCTATGGCCCCCAGACACTCTGCTAACCCAGAACTGAAACCACTCCCAAAGCCTGTTTTTCAGACAAAAATTAGACAGGCCTATAAAACAAACAATAACACACGTGAGGAACATGCTTCTTAGTTCAATCAAATACATGAAACCAAATGGACAACTCCTGTCCAAAAGCACGATAAGAAGGCAGGAAAGGGACAGGAAAACTGCAAGAACGGACACAGGGAACCCGGGGTGGACAGGGGGAGAGTGCTGTCACATTGTGGGGATCGCAACCAATGTCAAAAAAACAATAGGTATACAAACTTTGAGTGAGAAAAAAAAATTATGACAAAAAGAAATAACAGCAAACAGTAACAACAACAAATCTTGAAAGGAGGGGCAGGGGTAGACTCTGTTCTCCAAAGCTGCTATATTATTTAAAATATCCAGCTTTCAATAAAAAACTAAGAGGCATGTAAAGAAACAAGAAAGTATAGTCAATACACAGAGAAAATAACAATTAATAGGAACTGTCTCTGAGGAAGCCTAAATGTTGAAATTATTAGACAAATATTTATATCAGCTATTTTAAATATGTTCAAAGAACTAAAGAAAACCATGGGTAAAGAATTAAAGGAAAGTATGAGAATGGCCTCTCACCAAATAGAGAATATCAATAAAGAAACAGAAATTATAAGAAAGTATCAAATAGAAAGCCTTTAGTTTAAAAGTACAATAAATGAAATAAAAAGCAATGCCTAGAGGGAAATTTATAGTTGTAAACACCTACATTAAAAGAGAAGAAAGACCTCAAATCTAACCTTCCACCTTAAATACTGGAAAAAAAATTTTTTTTAATCTAAGATAAGGTGAAGAAAAGAAATAATAAAGATTAGAGCAGAAATTAATGAAATAGAGAATGCAAAAATAACAAAGTATTAAAACCAAAGTTGGTTCTTTTAAAAGATTGACAAAATTGACAAATATCTGGCTACACTGATCAAGAAAAAAGAGAGAAGACCAAAATTATTTAAATAGGAGTACAAGAGGAGACATTACTATTGACGTTACAGAAGGAAAAAGAATTGTAAGAGAATATACTATGAACAATTAATTGTATGAAAACAAGTTAGATAACCAAAACGAAATTAATAAAACCTAGAAAGACACAAACTACTGAAATTGACTGAAGAAGAAATAAATTATTTGGATATACATATAACAACTAAGGAGGCTGACTTAGTAATCAAAAAACTTTCCACGAAGAAGAGCGCAGAACCAGACGGCTTCCCTGGAAAATTCTATCAATTATTTAAAGAAGAATTATCACCAATTTTTCACAAACTCTTCCAAAAAACAGAAGTGGAGGTAATACTTCCTAACTCATTCTATGAGGTCATTCTTGCTGATAACAAAACCAAACAAGACATATAAGAAAGCTACAGAGCAATATCCCTTATGAATATAGATGCAGACATCCTTAACAAAATACCAACAAACTACTCCAACGATATATAAAAAAGCACCGTACACCATAATCAAGAGGGATTTATCACAAGTACGCAAAGTTAATTCAGTGTATAAAATAAATAAATGTAATTTCTTGTTGTTGTTACATGTCGTTGAGTCGTTTCCGACTCATAGCAATCCTATGTACAACAGAACTAAACACTGCCCAGTCCTGCACCATCCTCACAGTCGTTATGCTTGAGCCCACTGTTGCAGCCAGTGTCAATCCACCTTGTTGAGGGTCTTCCCCTTTTGGTTCACCCTCTACTTTACCAAGAATGGTGTCCTTCTCCAGAGACTGATACCCCTGGTAACATGGCCAAAATACGCCAGATATAGTCTCACCATCCTTGTTTCTAAGGAGTACTCTGGTTGCACTTCTTCCAAGATAGGTTTGTTCATACTTTTAGCAGTCCATGGTATTTTCAATATTCTTCACCAACCCACAATTCAAAGGCGTCCGTTCTTCTTCAGTCCTCCTTATTTATCGTCCAGCTTTCACATGCATATGAAACAACTGAAAACACCACGGCGTGACTCAGATGCAACTTAGTCTTCAAGGCGACATCTTTACTTTTTAACACTTTAAAGAAGTCTTTTGCAGCAGATTTGCCCAATACGATGCGTCTTTGATTTCTTGACTTCTGCTTCCAAGGGTGTTGATTGTGGATCCAAGTAAAATGAAAACCTTGACAATTTCAATCATTTCCCTCTTTACCATGACGTTGCTTATTGGTCCAGTTGTGAAGTTTTTTTTTTATGTTGAAGTTTAATCCATACTGAGGGCCAAGGGCTTTGATCTTCATCAGTATAACTGCTTCAAGTTCTCTTCACTATCAGAAAGTAAGGTTCTGTCATCTGCATAATGCAGATCCTTAATGAGTCTTCCTCTAATCCTGATGCCTCATTCTTCTTCATATAGTCCAGCTTCTCAGATTATTTGCTCAGCATACAGATTGAATAGGTATGGTGAAAGGTTACAACCCTGATGCACACCTTTCCTGAATTTAAACCACGAAGTTATCCCCTTGTTCCGTCCAAACTGCCTCTTCATCTATGTATAGTTCCTCAGGAGCACAACTAAGTGTTCTGGAATTCCCATTCTTCGCAACGTTACCAGTAATTTGTTATAATCCACACGGTCCAATGCCTTTGTATAGTCAATAAAACACAGGAAAACATCTTTCTGGTATTCTCTGCTTTCAGCCAGGGTCCATCTGACATCAGCAATGATATCTCTTGTTCCACAACCTCTTCTGAATCCAGCTTGAATTTCTGGCAGTTCCCTGTAGATATACTGCTGCAGCCACTTTTCAATGCTCTTCAGCAAAATTTTACTTGCATGTGATATGAATGATATGTTTGATAATTTCCATATTCACTTGGATTACCTTTCTTGAGAATAGGCACAAATATGGATCTCTTCCAGTCAGTTGGCCAGGTAACTGTCTTCCAATTTTCTTGGCATAGATTCCTGAAGCCTTGTTTTTTGCCAAAGCCTCTACTTTACTGCACCTTGGATTTCTTCCTTCAGTACCATCAGTTCCTGATCATATGCTATCTCCTGAAATGGCTGAACATCAACCAATTCTTTTTGGTAGTGACTGCATATTCCTTCTATCTTCTTTTGATGCTTCCTGCATCGTTTAATGTTTTCCCCGTAGAATTCTTCAATATTGCAACTCGAGGCTTGAATTTTTTCTTCAGTTCTTTCAGGGTGAGAAATGCCGAAAATGTTCTTCCCTTTTGGTTTTCCATCACCAGGTCTTTGCACGTCATCATGACACATTACTTGTCTACTCAAGCTGCCCTTTGAAATCTTCGGTTCATTTCTTTTACTTCATCATTTCTTCCTTTTGCTTTAGGTACTCGAAGTTCAAGAGCAAGTTTCGGAGGATCTTCTGACATCCATTTTGATCTTTTCTTTCTTTCCTGTCTTTTTAAAGACCTCTTGCTTTCTTCACGTATGCTGTCCTTGATGTCATTCCACAACTCGTCTAGTCTTCAGTCATCAGTGATCAATGCATCAAATCTATTCTTGAGATGGTCTCTCAATTCAGTTGGGATATACTCAAGGTTGTACTTTGGCTCTCGTTGACTTCTTCCAATTTTCATCAGCTTCAACTTTAACTTGCATATGAGCAATTGATGGCCTGTTACACAGTGGGCCCCTGGCCTTGTTCTGACTGATGATATTGAGCTTTTCCATCGTCCCTTTCCACAGATGTAGTTGATTTGATTCCTGTATATTCCATCTGGTGAGGTCCATGTGTATAATTACCGTTTATGTTGGTGAAAAAAGGTATTTGCAATGAAGAAGTCGTTGGTCTTGCAATATTCTATCATGTGATCTCCAGCATCATTTCTATCACCAAGGCTATATTTTCTAACTACCACTCCTTCTTTCTTTCCAACTTTCACATTCCAATCAGCAGTAATTATCAATACATTCTGACAGCATATTCGATCAATTTCAGACTGTAGAAGTTGCTAAAAATCTCCAATTTCTTCATCTTTGGCCTTAGTGGTTGGTGCATAAATTTGATAATAGTCCTATTAACTGGTCTTCCTTATAGACGTATAGGTATTATCCTATCGTTGACAGCGTTCTACTTCAGGATAGATCTTGAAATGTTCTTTTTGACAATGAATGCAATGCCACTCGTCTTCAAGTTATCATTCCCAGCATAGTAGACCATATGATTGTTCAATTCAAAATAACCAATATCGGTCCATTTCTCTATACAAAAGCAGGACAATGAATAAGGAAGACTGAAGAAGAACTGACATCTTTGAATTGTGGTGTTGGCGAAGAATACTGGATATACCATGGACTGCCAAAAGAATGAACAAATCTGTCTTGGAAGAAGTAAAACCAGAATGCACCTTAGACGCAAGGATGGTGAGACTATGTCTCACATACACTGGACACGTTATCAGGAGGCATCGGTCCCTGGAGGACATTCTACTGCATAAAGTAGAGGGTCAGCGAAAAAGAGGAAGAGCCTCAACAAGATAGATTGTACACGTGGCTGCAACAATGGACTCAAGCGTAACAACTGTGAGAATAGCGCAGGGCCAGGCAGTGTTTCATTCTGTTATACATAGGGTCTCTATGAGTCGGAAATGACTTAACGGCACCTAACAACAACAGTCCATTTCAGCTCACCAATGCTTAGGATAGTAATCTTTATGCACTTCATTTTTTATGATTTCTGGTTTTCCTAGTTTCATACTTCATACATTCCACATTCAGATTGTTAATGCTTGTTTGCTCCTGTTTCTTCTCATTTTGAGTCATGCTACATCAAAGAATGAAGGTCCCGAAAGCTTGACTCCACCCACGACATTAAGGTGGACTCTACTCTGAGGAGACAGCTCTTCCCCAGTCTTATTTTGAGTGCCTTCCAACCTGAGGGGCTCATCTTCCAGTACTATGTCAGACAATGTTTCGCCGCTATTCGTAAGGTTTTCACTGGCTAATTCTTTTCAGAAGTAGACTGCCGGGTCCTTCGTCCTCATCTTAGTCTGGAAGTTCAGCTGAAATCTGTCTGCCACGGGTGACCCTGCTGGTATATGAATACAGGTGGCATAGCTCCCACCATCACAGCAACACAGAAGCCCCCACAGTATGACAAACTGACAGACACATGGGGGAATAAATGTAATACACCATATTTAATAGAATAAATGACAAAAACCACATGAATATCTCAATTCACACAGGAAAAGCATTTGTCAAAATTCAAAATCCCTTCATAGCAAAAACACCCAACAAACTGGGAATAGAAAAGAACTTCCTCAACCTGATACAGGAATCAAGGCTGTGTAGTACCAGCATAAAGGAAAGACATATAGATCAATGCAGTAGAACTGAGAATCCAGAAGTAAATTCTTACATTACCATTAAATTGATTTTTTAAAATAATTTATTAGGGGAAGTCAGCATAACTAGACTAATCCAAAAGCTAAGAAGTTTCCTGAATACAAACAAACAATTTGAGAGACAGAGTAGCAGGGGCAGGGGTCTGGAGACCATGGTTTCATGGGACATCTAGGTCAACTGGCATAACAAAGTTTATTAAGAAAACGTTCTGCATCCCACTTTGGTGAGTGACGTCTGGGGTCTTAAAAGCTAGCAAGTGGCCATCTAAGATGCATCAACTGGTCTCAATGCTGCTAGAGCAAAGGAGAATGAAGAACACCAAAGATACAAGGAAAATCCGAGCCCAAAAGAAAGAGCCACATAAACCAGAGACTCTATCAGCCTGAGACCAGAAAAACTAGATGGTACCCAGCTACCACCAATGACTTCCCTGACAGGAAACATAACAGACAATCCCCAATGGAGCAGAAGAAAAGTGGGATGTATACCTGAAAGTCTAGGAAAAAGACCAGGCTTAATGGTCTGACTGAGACTGGAGGGACCCCAGAGGTCATGGTCCCCAGACCCTCTGTTAGCCCAAAACTAAAACCACTCCCCAAAACAACTCTTCAAACAAAGATTAAACTGGACTATAAGACATAAAATGGTACTGGTGAGGAGTTTGCTTCTTAGCACAAGTAGACACATGAGTCTACGTGGGCAGCTCCTATCAAGGTGACATGAAAAGGCAGAGGAGGACAGGAGCTGGCTGAATGGACATGGGAAATACAGGGTGGGGAGAAGGAGTGTGCTGTCACATTATAGGGAGAGCAACTAGGGTCACATGACAATGTGTGTAAGTTTTTCTGTGAGAAACTGACTTGAATTGTAAACTTTCACTTAAAGCACAATTTAAAAATAATAATAATTTAGGGTTGTGCACCCCCACGTGTCTCTCAGTTTGTCGTACTGTGCGGGCTTGTGTGTTGCTGTGAGGCTGGAAGCTATGCCACTGGTATTCAGCTAACAGCAGGGTCACCCATGGAGGACAGGTTTCAGCTGAGCTTCCAGACTAAGACAGATTAGGAAGAAGGACCCGGAAGTCTACTTCTGAAAAGCATTAGCCAGTGAAAACCTTATGAATAGCAGCGGAACACTGTCTGATATAGTGCTGGAAGATGAACCCCCCAGGTAGGAAGGCATTCAAAAGATGATTGGGGAAGAGCTGCCTCCTCAAAGTAGAGTCGACCTTAATGACATGGATGGAGTAAAGCTTTCGGGACCTTCATTTGCTGATATGGCACGACTCAAAATGAGAAGAAACAGCTGCAGACATCCATTAATAATTGGAACCTGGAATGTACGAAGCATGAATCTAGGAAAATTGGAAATCGTCAAAAATGAAATGGAACGCATAAACATCGATATCCTAGGCATTAGTGAGCTGAATTGGACTGGTATCGGCTATTTTGAATCAGACAACCATATAGTCTACTATGCTGGGAATAACAACTCGAAAAGGAATGGTGTTGCATTCATCATTAAAAAGAATGTTTCAAGATCTACCCTGAAGTACAATGCTATAAGTACCAGGATAATATCCACATGCCTACAAGGAAGACCAGTTAATACGACTATTATTCAAATTTACGCACCAACCACTAGGGCCAAAGATGAAGAAATGGAAGATTTTTACCAGCTGCTGCAGTCTGAAATTGATCAAACATGCAATCAAGATGCATTGATAATTACTGGCGATTGGAATTGAGAGTTGGAAACGAAGAAGGATCAGTAGTTGGGAAATATGGCCTTGATGACAGAAACAATGTTGGAGATCGAGTGATAGAATTCTGCAGGACCAACGACTTCTTCATTGCAAATACCTTCTTTCACCAACATAAACAGCAACTATACACATGGACCTCGCCCGATGGAACACACAGAAATCAAACTGACTACATCTATGGAAAGAGATGATGGAAAAGCTCAATATCATCAGTCAGAACACGGCCAGGGACCGACTGTGTAACAGACCATCAATTGCTCATATGCAAGGTCAAGCTAAAACTGAAGAAAATCAGAGCAAGTCCACGAGAGCCAAAATATGACCCTGAGTATATACCACCTGAATTTAGAGACCATCTGAAGAACAGATTTGACGCATTGAACGCTAGTGACCAAAGACCAGACGAGTTGTGGAATGACATCGAGGACATCATCCATGAAGAAAGCAAGAGGTCATTGAAAAGACAAGAAAGAAAGAAAGGACCAAGATGGAGGTCAGAGGAGACTCTGAAACTTGCTCTTGAGCATCAAGCACCTAAGGCAAAAGGGAGAACTGATGAAGTAAAAGAACTGAACAGAAGATTTCAAAGGGCCTCTTGAGAAGACAAAGTAAAGTATTGTAATGACATGTGCAAAGAGCTGGAGATGGAAAACCAAAAGGGAAGAACACGCTCGGCATTTCTCAAGCTGAAAGAACTGAAGAAAAAATTCAAGCCTCGAGTTGCAATAGTGAAGGATTCCATGGGGAGAATACTAAACGACGCAGGAAGCAACAGAAGAAGATGGAAGGAATACACAGAGTCATTATACCAAAAAGAATTAGTCGATGTTCAACTATTTCAAGAGGTGGCATATGATCAGGAACTGATGGTCCTGAAGGAAGAAGTCCAAGCTGCTCTGAAGGCATTGGCGAAAAACAAGACTCCAGGAATTGATGGAATATCAATTAAGATGTTTCAACAAACAGATGCAGTGCTGGAGGTGCTCACTCATCTATGCCAAGAAATATGGAAGACAGCTTCCTGGCCAACTGACTGGAAGAGATCCATATTTATGCCTATTCCCAAGAAAGGTGATCCAACCGAATGTGAAAATTATAGAACAATATCAATATCACACGCAAACAAAATTTTGCTGAAGATCATTCAAAAACGGCTGCAGCAGTATATCGACAGGGAACTGCCAGAAATTCAGGCCGGTTTCAGAATAGAACGTGGAACCAGGGATATTATTGCTGATGTCAGATGGATCCTGGCTGAAATAAAGAATACCAGAAGGATGTTTACCTGTGTTTTATTGACTATGCAAAGGCATTTGACTGTGTGGATCATAACAAACTATGGATAACACTGCGAAGAATGGGAATTCCAGAACACTTAATTGTGCTCATGAGAAACCTTTAAATAGATCAAGAGGCAGTTGTTCGGACAGAACAAGGGGATGCTGATTGGTTTAAAGTCAGGAGAGGTGTGCGTCAGGGTTGTATCCTTTCACCATACCAATTTAATCTGTATGCCGAACAAATAATACGAGAAGTGGGACTATATGAAGAAGAATGGGGCATCAGGATTGGAGGAAGACTCATTAACAACCTGCATTATGCAGATGACACAACCTTGCTTGCTGAATGTGAGGAGGACTTGAAGCACTTACTACTGAAGATTAAAGACCACAGCCCTCAGTATGGATTGCACCTCAACATAAAGAAAATAAAAATCCTCACAACTGGGCCAATGAGCAACATCATGATAAACGGAGAAAAGATTGAAGTTGGCAAGGATTTCGTTTTACTTGGATCCACAATCAACAGCCATGGAAGCTGTAGTTAAGAAATCAAAAGACGCATTGCATTGGGTAAATCTGCTGCAAAAGACCTCTTCAAAGTGTTGAAGAGCAAAGGTGTCACCCTGAAGACTAAGGTGCGCCTGACCCAAGACATGGTATTTTCAATCACATCATATGCATGTGAAAGCTGGACAATGAATAAGGAAGACCGAAGAAGAGTTGACACCTTTGAATTGTGGTGTTGGCGAAGAATATTGAACATACCACGGACTGCCAAAAGAACAAACAAATCTGTCTTGGAAGAAGTACAGCCAGAATGCTCCTTAGAGGCAAGGATGGCAGGACTGCGTCTTACATACTTTGGGCACGTTGTCAGGAGGGATCAGTCCCTGGAGAAGGACATCATACTTGGCAGAGTACAGGGTCAGCCGAAAAGAGGAAGACCCTCAGTGAGGTGGATTGACACAATGGCTGCAACAAGGAGCTCAAGCATAACAATGATTGTAGGGATGGCGCAGGACCGGGCAGTGTTTCCTTCTGTTGTACATAGGGTCGCTATGAGTCGGAACTGACTCGACAGCACCTAACAACAACAACAAGGGTTGTGCAACAATTTTCACCCTCCTTTTCTGAGATGTTCCTCCCCAATTAATATAAACTCGCTGACTCCTAAGCTTCCTATATAATCTTTCTAGTTGCTGTTGTCAATTTGGTCCCACATAAAAACATAATGTTAAGGCAGACACTCTTTACTAGTTAAGCTAAACTATTGCTTTGTTTTAGGAAGACTTCAGGTGATTATCTTAGGGCAATAGTTTCATGGGGTTCATCCAGCCTCCATGGTTCTACAAATCTGGATTGCATGATAATTTGAAATTCTGCTCGGCATGTTTCCTTTTGATCAGGATTATTCTATAAAATTTTTTTACTGAAATGTTCAGTAATGGTAACTGGGCACCGTCCAGTTCTCCTGGTAATGGAGGCAGATGTTCCTGGAGACAATTAGCCACATATTCCATTTCCTGCGCCTATTTCTGACTCCCCTTCTTCCTTTGTTGCTGCAGGCTAAAAGAGATCAATTGCTGTGCTTTGGATGGCTGTTTGAGAGCTTTTAAGACCATAGGCACTATGCAATGAACTAGATGGTAGAACAGAAGCACTAAACGTGTTATTAGGCCAATTAATTGGGATGTACCATGAAATCATGACCCTAAACTTCCACAACAAGGAACCAAATTCCATGAGGTGTTTGGTTATTCTTAAGCAGCCTCAGCAGCTACTTTTTTTGTCATTGCTGTAAATATATCTATCACACAATCTTTGCCAGTTCAACTTTTTAGAGGTGTACAAGCTATTGACAGCAATTACATTAACCTTCTCTGCAACCCTGCCCTTAATCAATGCGATTATTCCATCACCATAAACCAAAACTCTGTAATTCAAAAGTAATAACCTCTTTCTCACTTCCCTCCCATCCCTGGTAAACACTAATACACATTGGTCTCTACATTTGCCTGTTCTTGTCTTTTTATATAAGTGAGGTCACACAATATTCATCCTTTTGTGATTGACTTATTTCACTTAGTATAATATCTTCAAGCTCCATCCATACTGTAGCATGTATCAAGACTTCATGTCTCTTACTGGTTGAGTAGTATTCCATTGCACGTAAGTACCACATTTTGTTTATTCATTCTTCTGTTGATGGCCATTTGGGTTGTTTCCACCTTTTGGCTGTTGGGAATAGTGCTGCAATGAACATTGGTGTACGAGTATTTAGGTCTCTACTTTCAAGTCTTTTGGGTATACACCTAGGAATGGTAGCTCTATTTCTAGTTTTCTGAGGAATCATAATACTGTTTTCCACAACGGCTGCACCATTTTGCATTACCCATTGGATAAGGGTTCCAGTTTCTCCACGCTGTAGCCTATGTTTGTTATTTTCTTTCTTTATTTCTTTTTTTTAATCTTAGCCATCCTAGCAGAAGTGAAAATACTCTGTTTCCAAATATATTCTCCAGATCAGCAGCTTGTCTTGTCACTTTTTTGGTAAAGTCTTTTGATGAACGTTTTTAAAGAGACACTTTTTTTCCCATTGAATGGACTTAGCACCCCTGTCAAAAATCAGTTGACCACAGATGTGTGGATTTATATCTGGACTCTCAATTCTATTCCATTGGTTGATGTGCCTATTGTTATACCAGTATCACGCTATTCTGATTACTGTAGCTGTATAATATCTTTTAAAATCAGGGAGTGTGTGAGTCCTCCTACTTTTTTCTCCTCTTTCAACATTGCTTCAGCTATTTGGGGCCTCTTGCCATTCCATATAATGTTGAGGATTGGTTTTTCCATTTCCATAAAGAAGGCTGCTGGAATCTTGATCGAGATTGCTTTGAATCTATAGATCACTTTGGGTAGTACTGACATCTTAATAATATTAAGTCTTCCAATCCTGAACATGGAACATGGAACATTTTCCATTTACTTAAGCCACCTTTAATCCCTTTCACCAAGTCTTATAATTTTCATCGTATAAGTCCTTCACATCCCTGGTTAGATTTATTCCTAGTTATTTTATTCTCTTACATACTATTGTGAATGGAATCATTTCCCTAATTTCCCTTTCTGATTTCTCATTGCTAGTGTATAGAAACGCAACTGATTTTTTTGTTGCTGTTGTTGACCTTATACCCTGCACTTTGCTAAATGCCTTTATTAGCTCTAGAAGTTTTCTTATGTACTCTTAAGGATTTTCTACATCATGTCATCTGTGACTAGAGATAATTTTACTTCTTCTTTTCTAATCCGAATAGCTTTTATTTCTTTTTCTTGTTTTATTGTTCTGGCTAGGACTTCTACTACAATATCAAATAGAAGTAATGAGAGTGAGCACCCTTGTCTTGTTCCAGAATTCAAGTGGAAAGCTCTCAGTCTTTCTCCATTAAGTCTAATGTTGTAGAGTCAACTGATTTTTAACAAAGGTGTCAAAACAATTCAATGGGAAAAGAATAGTCTTATCCACAAATGGTCCTGGGACAACTGGACAGCCACATGCAAATGAAAGAGTTGAACACCTACCTAATACTATATACAAAAACGAACTCGAAATTGATGCACGATCCAAATGTAGGAGCTAAAATTATAAAACTCTTAGAAGAAAACACTGGGTAAGGCAATCGTTTATTAGATATAACACAAAAAACACAAGCACAAAAAGAAAAAACGAATTGTACCGTTTTGCATTCCCATCAGCAACAGATGATGTTGTTGTTATCGGGTGCCGTCTACTTGGATCTGACTTAGTGACCCTATGTACAACAGAAGGAAACACTGTCCTGTGCCATCCTTACAGTCATTGTTGCAGTCACTGTGTCAGTCCATCTTATTGAGGGTCTTCCTCCTTTTTGCTGACCCTCTACTTTACCAAGTATGGTCCCTCCTAATGACACGTCCAAAGTACATGAGATGAAGTCTCTCCATCTTCGCTTCTAAAGAGCATTCTGGTTGTACTTCTTCCAAAACAGATTTGTTCGTTCTTCTGGCAGTCCATGGTATATTCAATATTCTTCGCCGACACCATAACTCAAAGGCATCGCTTCCTCTTCGGTGTTCCTTATTCACTGTCCAGCTTTGGCATGGATATGAGGTGAATGAAAATATCATGGCGTGGGTCAGGTGCATCTTAGTCCTTAAAATGACATCTTTGCTTTTTAACACTTTAAAAAGTTCTTTTGCAGCAAAGCTGCCCAATGCAGTACGTTGTTTGATTTCTTGACTTCTGCTTCCATAAGCATTGGTTGTGGGTCTAAGTAAAATGAAATCCTTGACAACTTCTATATTTTTCCCCATATCCTCGCCAACATTTGTTATTTTCCTTTTCTATCTTAACCATCCTAAAAACCCAAAAAACACATTACCACTGAGTTGATTCTGACTCACAGCAACCCTACAGGACAGAGAAGAACTGCCCCCACAGGGTTTCCAAGACTGTAAATCTTTATGGAAGCAAGATGCCACATCTTTCTCCCATGGAGCAGCAGATGAGTTCGAACTGCCAACCTTCTGGTTAGCAGCCAAGTGCTTAACCACTGTGCCACCAGGGCTCCTTTAACCATTCTACTGGGAGTAAAATGGTATTTCATTGTGGTTTTGATTTGTATCTCTCTAGTAGCTAATGATAGGGTCGCTATGAGTCGGAATCAACTCGACGGCACTGGGTTTCTGGGAATAGCTAATGAGGAAACCCTGGTGGCGCAGTGGTTAAGTGCTACAGCTACTAACCAAAGGGTCAGCAGTTCGAATCCACCAGGTGCTTCTTGGAAACTCTATGGGGCAGTTCTACTCTGTCCTATAGGGTCGCTATGAGTCGGAATCGACTCGACAGCACTGGGTTTGGTTTTTGTTAATAGCTAACGATGTTCAGTGCCTTTTCATGTTTTTGGTGGCCATTTGAACATCCTCTATGGTGAAATGTCTATTCAAGTCCTTTAGTTCTCACATTTAGGTCCCTGATTCATTTTGAATTGGGTTTTGTGTACTGTGTGAGGTATAAAAAAAAAAGTATAGATCCTCTCTAATTCTCTTGCATGTGGAAATCCAGTTTTCCCAGCACCATATATTAAAGACACTATTCTTTCAACCATTGGATAGACTTAGCATCTTTGTAAAAAATTAATTGTCCATAGATGTATGCGTTTATTTCTAGACTATCAATTTTATTACATTGATATGCCTATCATTATACCAGTACCAGACTGTTTTGTTTACCGTAGCTTTTTAGTATTTTGATATCAGTAAGTGTGAGTTCTCCTACTTGATTCTTCTTCAAGACTTATTTGGCTACTCAGGGTCCCTTGCCCTTTCATATAAATTTGAAGACTGGCTTTTCCATTTCTGCAAAGAAGGCTGTTAGAAGTTTCATTGGTATTGCATTGAATTAATAGATTGCTTTGGGTAGTGTTGACAACTATATTAAGCCTTTCAATCCATGAACACGGAATGTCCTTACATTTATTTAGGCCTTCTTCAATTTCTTTTAGTAATGCTTTATAATTTTCAGCGAACAATTCTTTTACTTCGCTGGTTAAATTTGTTACTAGGAGCCCTGGTGGTACAGTGGTTAAGCACTCGGCTGCTAACCAAAAGGCTGGCAGTTGGAATCCATCAGCCGCTCCTTGGGAACCCTATGGGGTAGTTCTACTCTGTCCTATAGGGTTGCTATGAGTCAGAATTGACGTGACAGCAATGGATTTTTTTATTTACTCTTTTAGATGCTATTGTAAATGGTATTGTTTCCTTAATTTCCTTTTCAGCTTGCTCATTGCTGGTAGACAGAAACCTGGCTGATTTTTGTGTGCTGACATTGTACCCTGTCATTTTGCTGATTCATTTATTAACTCTAATAGCTTTCTTGTAGAATCTCTGAGGATTTCTATACATAAGATCATGTCATTGAGAAAAGGGAAAGTTTTCTTTCCTCCTTCCCAATTTTGATAATTTTTTTCTCTTGCCTAACTGTTCTGGCTAGGACTTCCAGTACAATGTTGAACAGCGGTGGTTAGAGTAGACATCCTTGTCTTACTCCTGATTACATACATATTTTTATGGGACAGAATCTTAGCAGTTGATTTGCTGGGTTACAGAGAATGATTATTTCAAGTCAATATACTTTACACCTGGTATAAGTCTTTAACGCATCTAGAATTCATTCTTTTATATGCTACTAGGTGGGAATCACGCTATGTGTTAAAAGTTGATTTTCATTTATTCATTCAAAATGAGTTATATTTTTGTTCTTGATAGAGATATGACAATTACCTTTTACATTCTACTCTTGAAGACCACTAATAAATCACATCTTATCCTTCCATTTTCCAGTTTCATTCATTATCCTTATATATGTATATGTCTTATTTTCTAAACTTTAATTATCTTTGGAACTCTTCTAAGAAACCTCACCAACTTTTTCCTGGAATTTTTATTAATAACACATAAAAATCGTACTTACAACAAGTTCCAAAACACCATCCCCTTCATCAGCATTTTCTATCACGGTGGCTCCAAATCCAAGCTCTCGGATGAACTCTGCTATCATCAGAGGTTGTACAACAGCAGGATTATATCTTACTTCTGCCTTGCCAGCCATCAGGGCTACGAGTACAGAATATATTCCTACGGCCATGGATAAGAAAAATCATACAGATAACGCTATTCTTTATAAAAAGGGTAATTTTATAATTAGTTTTTAGCATTTTTCATTTAAATGTGAAATTATTAAAGTGAATCTGGAGAAATTCATTACTTAACTCTTATATAAGCCTTGAACCGAAACCAAGCTATTTGAAAAGGGGGCCTTGTTTTTAAAAGAACATTGATTATAGAAAATTTCATTTATATATAAAAAAGAGAGACCAGCATAAAACATTTGATGTGCCCATTACCCAGCTTCAACAATTATCAATAAGACCTGGGTAATCTTGTTTCATCTATATTCCTACCCATTCCACACACTGCCCTCTACACAAATTATTTTGAAGCAAATCCCAGACATCATATAATTTCATGTATAAATACTTAAATATATCTCTTTAAAAGACAAAGATTCTTCTCTTAAAAAAACGTAATACCATTGTCACACCTAGAATAAAATAATTCCTTAATATTATCAAATATCCAGGCCGTATTCACATTTCCACGATTGTCTTATAACTTTTTTTTTCTTATAACTGCTTATTAGTTTAACAGGTTGTTTGAATTGGGATCTAATTAAGGCTCATGAACTTCAATTGGTTGAGACCTTATCTTCTAAATTTTAGAAGCTAGTAACAGTCCTAGAGAAAGGAACTCATGAACATAGGAAATCAGTTATTGCAACTGTAGCAAAATATCCAAGAATGTACCAACATAGACACTATATTGTAATCAAATAATAATCATTTCTTAAAATTCTGGTGCACACTAATCTAAAAAGCTCTTATTTCTAGGGGAAAAAAGTCCCACATAATTTGTTAATAGAACAAAATAATTCATTTTATAGCAGTCATGCTGTTATCTGGGTAAACCTTCTGTCAACAACAGTCCCACTTCTAAAGACCAGCTATTACTGTCATTGCCAGGAGAAAAATTAATTTCTCATAGCAGAAATAGTAGCTTTCTAGGAATCTGTGGCATTTGGTGGCTACCTGACAGGGAATGGGGATCAACAGACTGTAGGCAGCTCTAGAGTTTGATAAATAAGAAAAAATGACCATATATTAATTTAATAATAGCTTTTAAAAGTACCTAATATAGTCTAAGTTTTCTATATAAAGTTTTCTACTTTCGCGGCTTTGTGGGTACCAAATAATACAGGTGATCAGCCCTCGGGAAAATGTCAGCAATAACAGACAGGTATAGAGAAAGTAGAAAAAAACTTTTTTGTTTCAGTTGAATGTAATCAACAGCCAAACACACAGAAATAGAAGAGAAAATCTGAATTTTAAATTTCAAAATTATAAGTTTAATATTTATATAAACTATAGATAATTTTTTAAAATTCTTACTCTAAACTGTAATTAGGACTTTCTATTCATTTTTAGAAATATAGTGCAGACTTAATTGAGGGAAGACCAGTGCTACCTAGTTTAAAAAAAAAATGAATGTAGTGACCTAAGCTAGGCTAAGAGTATTCCTAATTAGGATAAAAGGTGGTAAAACCAGTTGTTGTTGAGTCGATTCCAACTCATGGCAACCCCATGTGTTGCAAAGTAGAATTGTGCTCCATGGGGTTTTCGAGGCTGTGACCTTTCAGAAGCAGATTGCCAGGACTGCCTTCTGAGACACCTCTGGGTGTGTTCAAACTGCCAACCTTTTAGTTAGTAGTTGAGCGTTTAACTGTTTGCACCACCCAGGGACTCCCTAAGAGGTGGCAGAGGGGAATAATTGGGAGAATGAGCTTAATGGGTTAAAAAAAAAAAGATTCATAATTGGCATAGGCATTGCTTGTCTCATTAAACAGGTTATTTCTGAATATCCTGAAAATAGTTGGCTCTCAAATTAAATAGGAACCCCGCAAGCTTTACTTTGCTTGGCAACCCCTCTCTCTCTTTTTTTTTTTTAACTTAAACAAAAGGTAACATAAGCTTTAGTCTTGACTGCATTCCAATTAGAAATAATACAGGCTGAAATGAAATATGCAGAAATGACAGAATGTGGACAAGATAATACTGAACTGAAGATGGCCCTGTCTGCCATACATTTTGTTATAATGTTCATGCCTTCATATATAAAGTGATGCTACTGGCCGTAGGTCTGTATTATTTTCAACACGCACTTTGAGTCATTTCCCCAATAATAAGGATAAACTTATATTAACCCTTACTTACTTACTCAGTCCTTGTGACAACAGTTTATATCATTAAGACACCTGAGGCTAGGGCTGCCAAAGTACTAAAACTATGACTTGGTCTTATTAAACATAATCACATATCTGTATGGTTAACAAATCCATCACGCTATATCGTAAGGTCTATGAGTGAAAAATTTATAGTCTAAAATGTTTAAGCGTAACAATAAAAAGTGTTGTAGATTTTATAACCTAAAATTAAAACGTGCATACGATATTAGGCAACTTTTGAATATCTTTACTCCAAAAGCACGATGTAATTCATAAATTTTGGTTTTGGTTTGATACTTGGTCCTGGTATGGTAATAGTGAAACTCTTAGGGATTCTAACCCATAAAATCCATTGCAGTCAAGTCAATTCCAACTCATAGCCACCCTATAGGACACAGCAGACCTGCCACATAGGGATTCCAAGGAGTGGCTGGTGGATTTGAACTGCCGACCTTTTGGTTAGCAGCCGTGCTCTTAACCACTGCGCCACCAGGGCTCTGCTAGGGATTCTCGTTATTAATTTTAAGCATAGCTTTATTAGAAAATTTATATTTCTTAAAATCCATCCAATCTAGGTCCATAAAGAACAGTAATTTTGTGCACTTCCTTTTGCTATTTTTCCGCAAATTTCATTACTGTTAAAATGTGATCGTGACATAAAACAGATAGGATCTTTATCTAAGGGAACATAGCACTAACAAAAACTGACTGTCAGGAAATCAGCGTTGTCCTGCACATTGCTGATATCTTTATGAGGCCTTGGCAAGAATCATAAATATGGTTACAAAACACGTAAGAGAACAAAAAGGACAGAATCCCTAAACCAGTGCATTAAAAACAGGCTTTAAGGATTTCTCACCTTCTTCTCGTCTTAAATTTCGTTCAATGTTTGCTACACAGGAAGCACAAGTCATGCCAGTGACCTGTATATAACACTTAGAAGTCTTTGCCTCCTCCTTGTCATGAACTGATGTCATCGTTTTAGCATAAAATTCATTGGCTGAAGCCAAAAGTGGCATTTCCAATGAGGGCTGAGTTATTAATACAGATGGCTCATTCACATCTAGTGGAAAGGAAAAGAAGATTCTTTTCATTTGCAATATTGATCATTCTCCAGCTACATCCTTGTTATTCATCACAATCCACACGGTACTGTCAATCCATTCATTCAAAACCAGCAAGGACCTACTTAAGCCTTCAGCTATATGTTATCTTTACAATTTCCAGGCAATGACTTCCAATTTCAATACTACCCACCCCAGTTCCCAGGAAAATCTGAGCTAAACTGAATAAGTAAAACTTCAGTTATATCAAGTTCTTCCAGCCAATATCTTCCCATTCTCCGCAGAGAGTAGTTTGTTAATGGATACCTTATATTTTTGCAATGCATTTTTATCATCATGTTAATAATTTGCATACTGACATAAAGCAATTTGGGATATATTACATGGGACAAAATGCAATTTGTAAAACAGTACTGCAGTGAGATGTCATTTAAATTTTTTTGTATGCATGTATTATGAGAACACAAGAAAGCCTGGGAGGCTACATACCAAACTATTTATTAACTGTGGCTACTTCTGGAGAGTGAGGTTAAGGCAGGAATAGAATGACAGAGAAACGAACAAATTTTCTTTCTACAGAAACTTCTGTACTATTTGAATTTTTAACACTAATATATAAAAAAAAATATATAGTACCTTTTAAATATAAAAAGGTCTTTGTGGACAATGGAAAAAGAGACAAGGAGTAAGTTAGTAGTAAGGTTCATTTTGAGCAAAGGAGTAATCAGAGAATCTCTACTTAAAATGTTTGTGGACTGTGGAAGAATGGGAAGCTCCTATTATCCTAGAAACTTCCCCGCAGTCTCAAAAAATGTCTTTTTTTTGTTTATCCATTGCAGTATTCATCGCCTCCCACGAAGGCAGAATTATTCTCTATTGTGTACCCATGAAGCTACAAAAAGAAGCTAAAGATATTCTCCTCTCCTACAGGGAACAGGAGAAATAACAGGTGATGTTAAAATTTCCACTAACCTACATAACTTGTTCTTTCTTCACCTTGGACAAAAACTGGATCAGATCTATTTGACAAAGGAATCCCTGCATAGCAGAGTTGGATTTTATGACACTAAAGAAGAGGATTTTTTTTTTACTTTTTTTATTATTGTACTTTAGATGAAGGTTTACAAAACAAACTAGTTTCTCATTGAACAGTTAGTACACATATTGTTTTATGACAACCCCACAACATGTCAACACTCTCCCTTCTCAACCTTGGGTTCCCTATTACCAGTTTTCCTGTTCCCTCCTGCCTTCTAGTGCTTGACCCTGGGCTGCTATGCCCCTTTAGTCTCGTTTTGTTTAATGGGCCTATCTAATCTTGGGCTGAAGGGTGAACCTCAGGAGTGACTTCAGTACTGAGTTAAAAGTGCATCCAGGGGCCATACTCTCGGGGTGTCTCCAGTCCCTATCAGGTCAGTAAGTCTGGTCTTTTTTTGTGAGTTAGAATTGTGAGTTAGGTATCATTGCAGATTGACAGGGAAGTGCCAGAAATTTGAGCTGGATTCAGAAGAGGACGTAGAACAAGGGATATTATTGCTGATGTCAGATGGATCCTGGCCGAAAGCAAAAGATACCAGAAAGATGTTTACCTATGTTTTACTGACTATGCAAAGGCATTCGGCTGTGTGGATCATAACGAATTATGGATAACATTGCAAAGAATAGGAATTCCAGAACATTAATTGTGCTCAGGAGGAACCTGTACATAGATCAAGAGGCAGTCATTTGAAAGGAACAAGGGGATTGTCATGGATTGAATTGTGTCCCCCAAAAGTATCTGTCAACTTGACTAGGTCATGATTCCCAGTATTGTATGGCTGTTTACCATTTTGTCATCTAATGTGATTTCCCTATGTGTTATAAACCCTATCACTAAGAAATAATGAGATGGATTAGTGGCAGTTATAATGATGAGGTCTACAAGATTAGATAGTGTCTTAAGCCAATCTCTTTGAGACATAAAAGAGAGAAGTGAGCAGAGAGACAGGGGAACCTCATACCACCAAGAAAGTAGAGCTGGGAGCAGAGCATGTCCTTTGTACCTGAGGTTTCTGCTCTGAGATGCTCCCAGACCAAGGGAAGACTGATGACAAGGACCTTCCTCCAGAGACGACAGAGAGAGAAAGCCTTCCCCTGGAACCGGTGCCCTGAATTTGGACTTCTAGCCTACTGGACTATGAGAGAATAAACTTCTCTTTGTTAAAGCCATCCACTTGTGGTATTTCTGTTAAGCAGCACTAGATGACTACGACAGGGATAATGCATGGTTTAAAGTCAGGAAAGCTGTGCTTTAGGGCTGTATCCTTTACCACACTTATTCAATCTGTATTCTGAGCAAATAATCAGAGAAGCTGGGCTATATGAAGAAGAACGTGGCATTAGGATTCGGGGAAGACTCATTAACAACCTGTTATATGCAGATGACACAACCTTGCTTGCTGAAAGTGAAGAGGACTTGAAGCACTTATTGATGAAGATCAAAGACCACAGCCTTCAGTATGGACTGCATCTCAACATAAATAAAATAAATATCCTCACAACTGGATCAATAAGCTACATCATGACAAATGGAGAAAAGACTGAAGTTGTCAAGGATTTCATTTTACTTGGATCCATAATCAACACCCATGGAAACAGTAGTTAGGAAATCAAAGGACGTATTGCATTGGGAAAATCTACTGTAATTAGTTACATAACTTTCAACCATTATTTAAAGCAAGAAATTTTAGAAGGACACAAGGTGATTACGAACCCAAGAGACAGAAAGGGCCACATGAACCAGAGACTACATCATCCTGAGACCAGAAGAACTAGATGGTGCCCGGCTACAACCAATGACTGCCCTGACAGGGAATACAACAAAGAACCCCTGAGGGAACAGGAGAGCAGTGGGATGCAGACACCAAATTCTCATAAGACCAGACTTAATGGTCTGACTGAGACTGGAAGGACCACAGTGGTCATGGCCCCCAGACCTTCTGTTAGCCCAGGACAGGAACCATTCTTAAAGCCAACTCTTCAGACATGGATTGGACTGGACAACGGGTTGGAGAGGGATGCTGGTGAGGAGTGAGCTTCTTGGACCAGGTGGACACTTGAGACTAGGTTGGCATCTCCTGCCTGGAGGGGGGATGAGAGGGTGGAGGGCGTTAGAAGCTGGCAAAAAGGACACAAAAAGAGAGAGTGGAGGGAGAGAGCAGGCTGTCTCAGGGGGAGTGTAATTGGGAGTGTGTAGCAAGGTGTATATGGGTTTTTGTGTGAGAGACTGACTTGATTTGTAGACTTTCACTTAAAGCACAATAAAAATTATTTTAAAAAAAGAAATCTTATTATAGTATTTTTCAGTTTAATTCAAGGCTGGGATCAATTCTAGTTCAAATCAAGTTCACATAGGTAAAATCCACTGAATATATACTTTGGGTCAGTTCTGGAGCCAGTTCAATTTAAATGCCTCAATTTAAAACTATGGTTAAAATCATTCTTTTTATTTCTATCTTTTTTCTTTGTAAAATAATATTTAATTCCTCCTATTATATAAACAAATATATATATATATTATATATATACAATACTTGTTAAAAAAAAACCATGGAATACACAGGAAAGTACAATGGAAACAAAAATCACCCTTATCCTACCACCCAAAGATTAACACAAAACCCACTGCTGCCAAGTCAATTTCGACTCAGTGACCATATGACAGAGTAAAACTGCCCCATAGGGTTTTCAAAGTTGTAATCTTTATGGAAGCAGAACTGCCACATCCTTCTCCCATGGAGTGATTGGTGGGTTCAAACCACTGAACTTTTAGTTACCAGCTGAGTGCTTTAACCACTGCGCCACCAGGGCTCCTACCCAAAGAAAACCATTGTTAAAATTTTGGTTTGTGTCCTGTCAGGAATTTTGTTTATTTGTAATACATAAATATTATATTGATGGTATATATTTATATCCATATTTTTATAATTTTTTTATCATACCGTATCTACAGCTTTTTTACTTTTTTTTTCACTTTGACAATATGTATCTGGCACTTTCCCATGGCGTTGCTGTTAGTTGCTGTCAAGTCGATTCCAACATGGCAGCCCCATGTGTGCAGAGTAGAACTGCTCTATAGGGTTTTCAAGGGCTGTGACCTTTCAGAAGCAGATCTCCATGCCTGTCTTCCAAGGCACCTCTGGGCAGGTTTGAACTGCCAACCTTTCAGCTAGCAGTCAAGCACTTAACTGTTTGTACCGCCCAGGGAATCCTGTCATGGCATTAAGTATCTTTTAATGATACAGTTTTTTATGGCTTCATAGTATTTCATCATAGGAATTAACCATGATTTATTTATTGTTTCTAGATTTTTAAATATTATAAATAATAATGCAATCTTTGTATTCTTATGTATCTTTGTATACAGATGACTATCTCCATAGGACTTATTTCCAAAAAGTAAAATTGGAGTATCTATAATTCATTTTTCTACAATGAAAGCCAACGGAATCAGCAAAGTATAAATAAATGAGTGTTAGAGGAATCAAAGAAAAAAGTAGTAATTACCTGGCAAGGTAGCATCAAATCCCATGTTTTCTATTGCTTCTCTCAAGGTTTCTGGAGAGTTTAGCAGAGGATCATATTCAATAACGCCACTGCTATTTGCAAGGGAGACTCGTATGGATTTTACACCTGCCTTTTCTGATATGACACCCTCAATAGACTGCACACAAGAATTACAAGTCATGCCACCAATGTTTATCACAGTTTCTTGAGTCAGAGGTTGGCTAACTATGTTCAAAGGAATTTGTTGATGATATGAGCTGAAAGGAGAGCTTGGGGTACTCTCAACATCACTTGTAATACTAACACTGTATTGCCCTGGTGATACTGCCTCTATAGCCTTTCTCAGGGTTTCTGGAGTGACTAAGCTTGCATTGTATTTTACAGTGGCAGACCTATTCTCTAAAGAAATTGCTATGCTGCTTACATATTGGAGTGTAGATAAAGCACTTTCAATATTTGACACACATGATTTACAATGCATGCCATTTATGATAAAAGTGGCTGTTGAATCATTGGTATATGATGGACTCCTTTGCTCTGATCCTTCTGAGTATCTGACGGGCGTGTTCTTTAGACGTTCTACATCAATAGCTCCCAATGTAAGGTATTTGGGCTGCTTTTTGATGAATGCTGAAAAGCCCACAGCTTCAATCTGCTTTTTTATTTCCTCTGCTGTGATGAGATGAGGTTGATAAATAATGGTAGCTTCTTGGTTGTCCAGAGAGACTAGATAAAAATAGAGAAAATCATTTAATTTAGTTACTCCTGGGCCACTTAAGAAAACATTCTGTACACCAAATCAATATAATAAATACTTGTTTCTCTCTCATTCTTCTCATCATCCTTTCTTAATATACTTTTGTTAAAATATTACTGACATACCAAAAAACCAAACCCACTGCCGTCGAGTTGATTCTGACTCATAGTGACCCTATAAGACAGGGTAGAACTGCCCCATAGGGTTTCCAAGGCTGTAATCTTTACAAAAGCAGACCGCCACATCTTTCTCCCACAGAGCAGCTTGTGGGTCGAACCGCTGACCTTCTGGTTAGCACCCGAGCACTTAACCACTGCACTATGATGGCTCTTTTTATTATTGACATAGACTGAAGAAAAGTAAAAGATATGACCACTGTGGCTATGGTCTCCAAGTTTATATATACCTGAATAAAGATAAATTAGAGGTAAAGAGCATCCCAGGCATGCTGTGTTAAGAAACTTGCACTCTATGAATTCAATTCCAGCAGCCGTTTCTGCTAAACTTCAGTCTGACACTCATGTAACCTTTAATTATAATCATTAACTTTACTGTACTTCAAACTTCAATGAAGCAGTGAGCATTCAAGTTCCATGGATCCAAAACCCATGCTTAAGAAGAAAGCAAAAAGTTTAAAGGCCAAAACAGAAAACTAAGCCTTACAAAACAATCAAACCAATAAAACCGGACATATTACCTTTAATTCGCTGAACACCTTGCAGTTTCCCAATTTTTCCTTCAATGGTGCTAGTGCACGAGTGGCACGTCATACCTTCCACCTTCATTTTCAGCAAGATTTCACCTCCTTGAGCCATACTGTAATCTTCACAAGTTCCTGACTTTTTCTCCAGAGTTCCAATATCTAAACTAACACCCGGAACCAGTTCTATTATCTGATTGGCATTCACTATAGAAGGGATTATTGTCACCACAGCAGTTCTTTGCTGAGGGGAAATTTTAATGTCTGCCACACCCTTGGTCTTGAGCAATGTACTTTGGATATAGTCCCATGGCGGAGCAAATGAAGCACTAACACTTAGAAATACAGTGTCAGTCAAAACAGGGAGAGGGTTAGGATTGTGGAGAGTGGCATCAAAGCCCATGTCATTAATAGCTTCCTGTAGAGTCTTTGGAGTCTGTAGTTTAGGATTATAAATAATAGTTGCATTTTTTTCTTCCAGTGAAACCTTTTGGAAGGAAATTTCAGAAGTCAGTTTAGTGAAATTATATGATACAGGACTTAAAAATATCAATCACCACACCACATTCAAAAAGGATGCAACAAATATTCAACGTAAAGAGTTTCTCTATTAGTTTTCATCTTTCTTGTTTTCTTTACAAAACAAACACAAGATATCTTATATACCTATAAGAATGGTAATCCAACACCCATTCCTGATAAAAACTCTAAATAAAATAGGAATAGAAGGAAATTTATCAACATAATAAAGGGTATCTATACAAAACCGAGGAGCCCTGGTGGTGCAGTGGTTAAGCGTTTGGCTACTAACCAAAAGGTCAGCAGTTCAAATTCACCAGCCGCTCCTTAGACACCCTATGGGCCAGTTCTACTCGGTCCTATAGGGTCACTATGTGTCAGAATCAACTCAATGGCAATGGTTTTGAGGTTTTTTTTTTATATAAAACCAATAGTCGACAACATTCTCAACAGAGAGAGGCTGAAGCATTCCCCCTGAAAACAGGAACAAAGCAAGGATGCCCTTATTACCACTCCTATTTAAAATTGTGCTGGATGTCCTAGCTAGAGAAATAAGACAAGAGAAAGAAATAAAAGGAATACAAATTGGAAAGGAAGAAGTAAAACTATCCCTATTTCCAGATGATATGATACTATACAAAGAGAACCCCAAAGGTTCCACGAGAAAACTACTGGAACTAATTGAAAGATTCAGCAGAGTAGTAGGATCAACATGCAATAATCAGTTGCAATTCCTTTACACCAACAAATAGAACTTGGAAAAGGAAATCAGGGAAACAATACCATTTATAATAGCCCCTAAAAAAAATAAAACACTTAGGAATAAATCTAACCAGGGACGTAAAAGACTTATACAAGGAAAACTACAAGACACTACTGCAATAAACCAAAGGAGACCTACATAAAAGGTAAAACATACCGTTCTCATGAATAGGAGGACTCAACATTGTGAAAATGTCAATTCTATGCAAAGCAATCTATAGATATAATGCAATCCCGATCCAAATACCAACAGCATTCCATAAAATGACTAATCACCAGCTTTTTATGGAAAGGAAAGAGGCCCTGGATAAGCAAAGCATTACTGAAGAAAAAGAGCAATGTAGGAGGCTTCACATTACCTGATCTCAGAACCTACTACACAGTCATGGTAGTCACAACAGCCTGGTACAATGACAGACATACAGACCTATGGAACAGAATTGATAACCCAGACATAAATCCATCCACCTATGGTCACCTGATCTTTGACAAAGACCCAAACTCCATTAAATGGGGGAAAGACAGTCTTTTTAACAAATGGTGCTGGCAAAACTGAATATCCATCTGTAAAAAAAAAAAGAAACAGGACCCATACCTCACGCCAGACACAAAAACTAACTGAAAATGGTTCAAAGCCCTAAATATAAAACCTAAAATGATAAAGATCATGAAAAAAAAATAGGAACAACGCTAGGGGCACATAAATAGAATACAAACTATAACTAACAATGCACCAACACCAAAAGAGAAACTAGATAACGGGCAGCTCCTAACAAACATTTATGCTCATCAAAAGACTTCACCAAAAGAGAACCTACAAACTGGGAAAAAAAATTTGGCTATGACATATCCAACAAGGGTGACTACAAGGGGGAAGAATGAGAGAGTTTTTTTGGTTGATGGGACTATACTGCATCCTGATCATAGTGATGGTTAAACAAATCTATACATATATTAAAATGTTCAATGGCCAATGTGGCTAGTGGTTGCCATACTGGACAGGGCAGATATAGAACATTTCCAACATCACAGAATTTCCTACTGGACAGTACTGCTCTAGGTGCTACTACATTTTTTCTGATAAAGTACCAACCTTGAAAAAATCTGGAATAGGTATTCTACTCTCTTTAGGTGTAAATACATTGTATCTAGTATCTCTTAAACAAGACCTGGTTTTGAACTAACTTTTTTTCTAAAAAATGTCAATTTATTAACATATCCAGTGAGAAATTGTTCTAATTTTAAAAGCATAAATCTCTGTCACTGGAAAGTTTGCTACACTTTCTACTGCTCTAGCCTAACTTTTATTTATAAAAGACATATGTAAATAAACTATAAAATACTATACAAAATAAGAATTCATATTATCCTATGATGTTTCCATGCTGCAAACAGGAAATAACTTCCTTATTTGTAACTTCTACTTATGTGTTTCAAAGCTGGAATCCTTGTCTTATTCCTGCCTTCAATGAAAACACTTTTATTGCTTCACCATTAATCATGACATTTTATTTAACTTAATTATTACACCTATTAAGAATAACATATAATAGATTCTATTAACTATATCTAGCCCTGAAAAAAAATCAGCTTTTTCTGAAGTGTTGTGATTTTTTGTAGGATAGTTTTGATAACCTTAAAGAAATAATTTCTTGATTACATAAACTATTCCAGAATAGGAAAAAAAAAAACACGATAGAAAGGATTGATGCCTTTGAATTGTGATGTTGGTGAAGAATACTGAATATACCATGGACTGCCAAAAGAATGAAGAAATCTCTCTTGGAAGAAGTACAACCAGAATGCTCCTGAGAAGCAAGGATGGTGAGACTGCGTCTTACATACTTTGGACATGTTGTCAGGAGGGGTCATTCCCTGGAGAAGGACATCATGATTGGTAAAGTACATGGTCACAGAAAAAGAGGAAGGCCTTCAGCAAGATGGACTGACACAGTGGTTGCAACAATGGGCTCAAGTATAACAAGGATTGTGAGCATAGCGTGGGGCCGGGCAATGCTTTGTTCTGTGGTACATAGGGCGGCTATAAGTCGGACCCGACTCGATGGCACCTAACAAGAACTGTCTCAATATAAATTCCACTGTTAAATATCGAAAGAAACAACTGTGTGTATATTAATAGAATAATACTCTACCAGTGCTTTTAATATTTTTTTAATATAGGACACTGAAAATTAAAATATCATAAGAAACCACCAAGCTCTATTAACACTTATCTTATTTGACCAACCTAAATAAAGGTCACCACCTAAAACTACTAAGCCAATTTATGAACTAGCAAGAGATAATTCTAAGTGACACTAAGATGATAGACTAAAACCAATCTAAAAATTCAAAAATCAATTTTTTTTCTCCTTTTTTTTTAAATTGTACCTTAGATGAAGGTTTAGAAGGTTTACAGGACAAACTAGTTTCTCATCAAACATTTAGTACACACATTGTTCTATGACATTGGTTAACAACCCCACATGTCAACACTCTCCCTTCTCAACCCTGGGTTCTGTATTACCAGCTTTCCTGTCCCCTTC
This sequence comes from Elephas maximus indicus, assembly GCF_024166365.1. NCBI lineage: Eukaryota > Metazoa > Chordata > Mammalia > Proboscidea > Elephantidae > Elephas > Elephas maximus. The sequence goes on from NC_064846.1 coordinate 89,937,955, forward strand.
TGCCTTTCATTCTCTGCCCCAGGGCTGATGCACCTCTTTTGTTTTGTTTTGTTCCATGGGCCTGTTCAATCTTTGGCTGAAGGGAGAACCTCAGGAGTGACCTCATTACTGAGCTGAAATGGTGCTCGAGGGCCATACTCTCAGGGTTTCTCCAGTCCCTGTCAGGCCAGAAAGTCTGGTCTTTATGAGTTAAAATTTTATTCCACAGTTTTCTCCAGCTCTGTTAGAGCAGTCAGTGGTGGTAGCCAGGCACCACCTAGTTGTACTGGCCTCAATCTGATGGAGGCCATGATAGATGTGGTCCGTTAGTCCTCTGGACTAATCTTGCCCTTATACCTTTAGTTTTCTTCATTTTTCTTGCTCCTGAAGGGGTGAGACCAGTGGAGTATCCTAGATGGCCGCTCACAGGCTGTGAAGACCCCAGACGCTACTCACCAAAGTAGAATGTAGAACATTTTCTTTATGAACTGTTATGCCAGTTGAGCTAGATGTTCCCTGAGACCATGGTCCCCACAGCCCTCAGCCCAGAAATTCAGTCCCTCAGAGAGTTTGGATGTGTCTATGGAGCTGCCATGACCTTGCCTTGTACAGGTTGTGCTGGCTTCCCTAGTACTGTATACTGTCTTACCCTTCACCAAAGTTACCACTGATCTGTTGTCTATTATGTGTTCTTCCATTCCCACCTCTCCCCTCCCTCATAACCATCAAAGATTGCTTCTTTTTGTATGCAAACCTTTACATGGGTTTTTACAGTACTGGTCTCATACAATATTTGTCCTCTTGTGATTGCCTTATTTCACTCAGCATAATGTCCTCCAGATGCATCCATGTTATGTGATACAGATTCAGTGTTGTTCTTTAGCACTGTGTAATACTCCATTGTGTGTATGGACCACCGTTTGTTTATCCATTCATCTGTTGAAGGGCATCTAGGTTGTTTCCATCTTTTTGCTTTTGTGAACAATGCTGCAATGAACACAGGTGTGTATATGTCTATTCATGTGACAACTCATTTCTCTATGATATATTCCTAGGAGTGGGACTGCTGGATCATACAGTATTTCTATTTCTAGCTTTCTAAGGAAGCACCATATCATTTTCCAAAATGGTTCTATCATTTTGCATTCCCACAAGCAGTGCATAAGAGTTCCAATCTCCCTGCAGCCTCTTCAACATTCGTTATTTCCTGCTTCATTGATTCGTGCCAGTAATGCCGGAATGAGATAGTGAGATGGTATCTCATTGTGGTTTTGATTTGCATTTCTCTAATGGCTAGAGATCACGAGCATTTCCTCACGTGTCTGTCGGCCGCTTGAATATCTTCTCTGATGAAGTGTCTGTTCATTTTCTTTGCCCATTTTTTTTTAACTGGATTATCTATCTTTTTGTTGTAGAGGTGCTGGATTTTCTTGTAGATTTTAGAGGTTAGACCTTTGTCTGATTTGTAATAGCCAAATTTTTTTTTTCCCAGTCTGTACGTTCTCTTTTTACTTTTTTGGTGAAGTCTTTTGATGAACCTAAGTGTTTAATTTTTACAAGATCCCAGTTATCTAGCTTATCCTCTGGAGCCTGTGTGTTGTTGGTTGTGGTTTGTATCCTGTTAATGCCATGTATTAGGGCCTCTAGTGTTGATCCTATTTTTTCTTCTATGAACTTCACAGTTTTTGGCTTCATATTTAGGTCTTTGATCCATTTTGAGTCAGTTTTTGTATATGGTGTGAGGTATGGGTCCTGTTTCTTTTTTTTTTTTTTTTGCAGATGGACATCCAGTTTTGCCAGCACCATTTGTTAAAAAAGAGTGTCTTTTCCCCCATTTGATGGACTTTGGGTCCTTGTCAAACATCAGGTGACCATAGGTGGATGGATTTACATCAGGGTTCTCAATTCTGTTCCATTGCTCAATGTATCTGTCATTATACCAGTACCAGGCTGTTATGACTACTGTAGCTGTATCGTAGGTTCTGAGATCAGGTAGTGCGAGTCCTCCTACTTTATTCTTCTTTTTCAATAGTGCTTTACTTACCCAGGGCTTCTTCCCTTTCCATATAAAGTTAATGATAAGTTTTTCCATCTCGTTAAAAAATGTTGTTAGTATTTAGAGCAGTATTGCTTTATTAACACTTACCTTATTTGACAAACCTAAATAAAGGTCACCACTTAAAACTATTAAGCCAATTTATGAACTAGCCAGAGATAATTCTAAGTGACACTAAGACGATAGCCTAAAACCAATCCAAAAATTCAAAATCAAATATTTTAAGATGAAAAAGATGCAGAGATTTCATTAGTTTTTTTTTAGTTGTAGTATTATTGTCCATGAAGTAAGCCATCTTTAAAGTGAGTGCTTCTAAGAATTTTCATTTCTAATATATTTTCAATTTGCTTTAAAAATTATACAACTGATGCATGATTACTTTTTCATTATAAAAATTAAATACAAAGTATACAAAGGAAGTACTGAAAATCCCTCTCCACACCATTCCTCCACTGTTAGATTTTTTATCTTGGATTTGACCCTTCTTTAACATTTGGGAAAAAGTTCAACTAAATCAGAAATCTAAGCCTCTCTGAATAATTGATTTTACATCTGTATGGTGAACTATTATTACCTAGGAATTTATAATAATCAAAAAGCCTGTTGTCCTGATATAGTGTTGGTAAGAGAGCATCAGTTTGAAAAACAGTGCATTAGAATGTCCAATGCACTATCATTTGCCTTGGAAAAAGTTAGAAAACAAAAATAAAGTCCACTGATAAGGGAACTATTTAAACAGATTATAATACAGCCATACAATTGAATGCTATGCCAGAATAAAAAGACTAGATTAAGATCTGTGCACTGATAATGGAACAATATCTAACATACATTTAGGAGAAAAAAGCAAGCTGTAGAACGATTGTATAGTATGCTTCCATTTATATGAAAAGAGGATACACACACACACATACTTACAGATATACATGCACATAAATAATTTTATATTCACAGTTTATTTCTGAAAGGATATATAACACTGATAACTAGTTGTCTTTGGGAAGAAGATTTTACTATTTGCATGTGCTACTTTTTTAATAATAAAAAATCGTTAATTTTAAGGGGGCAGGGAATGTATTTATTGACACACAGAATGAATTAAGTAACTGCTAGCATCTAGGAAGTCATTTTTTTAAAGAATACTCTATATTAAGTGAATAGACCACAGCCTTTATCTGAGTAAGGGGGAAATCACTCAGAAAGTTACCACTGTTAAGTTTCAGGGGCAAAGTAATTAATTAATAGGGCATTAAACTTTGGAGTCATTCAGTACTTACATCTAATTAGATTTGTTTTTATATTTCTACTTTCAAAAAGGCCAAACAATCCCAGAGAAAGGCCTTCACATTATCTGCCCATTTTATCTTTCCCTTGAACAGACCACTGGGTGATTAAATTAAGCTTCAGCTTAATCCCTTTAAAGTTCACAGTGTTGGCATTGTCAGGACAAACAAAAATATGACACTAATTTACAGCACAATTTGACACAATTCTCGAAAGGGTATTTAAATGCTGGAGCTGAAAAAGAAAATAAATTTCTATACCCAAGATTACAGACTTCTTGACTATTTTCTTTCATTATATTCTGTTAAAGCTCAAATACGTTCCGCTGTTGTATTTTTCAATAACACAACCTCATTCAATTTAGCACCACAATTATATTACTCCATATCTGAGTTTTAATTCAAACACTACCCAAGAGCTCCTTGACTTAGTGGAAATAATGGTTTCCACAAATCTGGTTTCTAAATGACTGCACATTAGTCTTGTGATCTCAGGAATTATGATCCAGAAATTTTAAACCTTAACACTAACTTTAAAAAGTGATCAAAATTTGTGTATCATTGGGTTGAGCTACATCCTGACTATACGTTATGTTTGGACAAAGACAATTTTCTATATGGTGCCTAGAAAGAGGTTTAATCCAGGTTTTGTGGCTTCTGAAACTTAATTTGAGGGCCCCTCTTTAGGAAAAAGAATACAGAACTGTAAATAACAAAATTCTGTACAAATGAAAATATGTATTCTGAATACATAACAAAATCGTAAATTTTTAAAGCTGGATAAATACCATAAAAAAGAAAAATAACAATTTTATCATAATGCTTGATACACCTCTACAGAAGCCCTGGTGGTGCAGCAGTTAAGCATTCAACTGCTAACTGAAGGGTCAAGGGTGTGAACCCACCAGCCACTCCAAGGGAGAAAGATGTGGCAATCTGCTTCCATAATGATTTACAGCCTTGGAAACACTATGAGGCAGTTCTACCCTGTTCTATACGGTCACTGTAAGTGAGAACCAACTTAACAGCAATGGGTGTGGTTTCTTTTTTTCTTTTTTATAGCTCTATAATAATTTTTCCCTACATTTCTGGTTGCATACTGTTTGCCTTGCCTCTTCATTTGACAATAATTTCATAAAATCATTTTCTATATAGAGAAAATAAAGAGAATTTAGTCTTTCCTCTAGATCAAAACGTTTTTTAGTAATAGATTAGAAACGTTCTTTTCAACATCACAATTCGATACTGGTAAATTTTTAGGGCTGTTGTCAAATGTGGGAAAAATTCTATCGCATTCCTTTCATAAAGGAACTGTAAGATTTCAGGGTATTTCAAGTTTACTTGTGCAGTGCTTATCTAAATACTGTCTGAATTGATAACACTCATTTATTGGTTTTACACTGAGCCCTGCACCTTCAAGTCATGACAATTAATGAGTAGGCACAGTGGGTGGTAGGAGTATTCTTTGAAGCCTACCACCCACTGGCAAAAACTAATAACCACATATATCCGACTAATCCCAAATTCTAAACTAAACATATCCGCATCTCAACCTCCCCTTAGCCGGATCATCAAAATGCCCATGGCCATTCCAACACCACCCAACACAAAGAGGAGATGGAACAAAAGTCTAAGTGGAGATAGACAGTGGTCTTAAGGAACTGCGGTTAAAATATTGTACTTTTGCAAACTGTAGAAAAATACATGACCTGGTGAACACATTGCTAAGACTCATTCCAGGGCCTTAGAAGGGGTCGATGCAAGTGAGGGGATCTAAAACTTAAGCTTCATTAACTTCACAGTAAATGTGTCCCTGAGCCTAGAAGACTTAAAAAAGAGTAACCACTGAGTAGGTTCCAACTCATGGCGACCCCACGTGTCACAGTAGAATTGTGCACCATGGGGTTTTCAATAGATGATTTTTCAGAAGTAGATTACCAGGCCTTTCTTTCAAGGTGCCTCTAGGTAAACTCAAACTTCCAACCTTTGAGTTAGCAGCTGAGCACATTAACCGTCGCACCACCCAGGGACTCCAGAAGACTTAATACTTACTAAAATATTTTATAGGAAGGAAAAAGAAAGGTCACTAATATATCCTATTTGACTGAAGGGGTAGAGGCAGAGCTGGAAAAGGCAGAGAAAGTGTCTGTTTCCTTTTATTTTCAGCAATCAAATTATGTCTGTGCCCTGGAAAGTACAGCCTTGAGTATCTGTCACTGAGATTTGTATAAATTACTGTCGGTTACACAAAGTGCTTTCACATTATCTGGCTGCTATTCTTCCTTTACAGTTTAATCAAAATTCAATTGCATTTGTCTGACCTTAAGCAGATCTTATTAACTAGAGGTAAATTCTGGGAAGACGCAATAGAAATGGCAGCCTTACATATGAGTAGGGTACGATAGGTTTTTTTGTTTTCTTTTTTTTTTTTTTTGAGGGGGAGGGGAATCCATACAGGAATGTACTTGTAAATATAAAAGGAGAGTTCAGTCTCTTAATTATACATGGCTACCTTGGCAGAAACAAATATTCATCCAAAATAGCTTCCTAGGCAAAAGAGTTATGGGTTTTGGAAAATATATTAGTTGTCACTGGACAGTACCTAAGTTTTGTCACTTGGAGAAAAATTATGTGAACTAGTTTCTAGATGGTAAAATAGCCTTACTGTAATTAGCACAGATACAACTATATACTTAGGGAGGTTCAGCTTCTACTCCAGCACCCAGCACCAACCACCTTTGATCAAGTGGAGGTTTAACTGGTTTCATTTGCAGCTAAATCAACTGCAGGTGTCACACTTATTAAAATTAAACTCATTTTTTAAAGCTTTAGGATTGAAGGTTGCAGAGCTGCTTTGCTATCCTCTTCTCTAATCAACAAACTGCAAAATATCCACCCACTTTTTTAATAGTTATGATTAGAGAAAAAATTACAAAATGTTTTTATAAATTTGAAATTTAAATGTTTTGCAGATCAACTCATTTGGAAAAACCTGCAGTACAATAAATAAATAAAACAGTTACCTGTCAACTCAGCTTTTCAACTTAGCTCTGTCCCGAAAGCATATTAAAGGCAGCTATACCCTTTTTTTTTTTTTAACCCTTGGGGAAGTGGTCAATTCAGGAGCCTCTAAGGCTGGAGTTATACCAAGACAAATGGAGAATTTAGAAAGAAAAAAAAACCCTACCTTTGGAGCATATTAAATTGAAAAATTCACATACAAGAATTCACATGGATATCTACAGGACAGAAAACTTAGGAAAAAACATACTACACTATGTAAATAAAGCTTTTCTAGCCACAACCATCAACAAAGTCTTAGCTGATCAGAGGGTATTGTTAACAAATAAACACTGTTTTTCCCCTATATCAGTTGCCTCAAGTTGATTCAGACTCACTGCTATCCCATGTATGTCAGAGTACAACTACGCTCCATAGGGTTTTCAATGGCTGATTTTTCAGAAGTAGATTGTCAGGCCTTTCTTCCAAGGCACCTCTGATGGACCTGAACCACCAACCTTTTGGCTAGCAGCCAAGTATTAACCATTTGTGTAACCCAAGGACTCCTTTTCACTCACCAAAAAAAAAACCAAACCTAGTGCCATCAAGTCGATTCTGACTCATAGCGACCCTATAGAACAGGGTAGAACTGCCCCCCTAGAGTTTCCAAGGAGCGCCTGGAGGATTCAAACTGCCAACCCTTTGGTTAGCAGCTGTAGCACTTAACCACTACGCCACCAGGGTTTTCACTCACAGAAATAGTAAAATGGATAAAGCTTACGAGGCCTTGTATGGCCAAAATGAATGTAAAACTCAGACATGGGATAAAAAAGTTCAGATATGGAAAAAAATCACCTACAGTTCACATTAAGAATTGCCCACATATCACCACCACAATTCAAATGACTCTTGGATTAAGGGGATTTTGTATCAAACTTCATAAAGAAGCACTACACAACTCGGCTGCTAACCAAAAGATCAGCAGATCAAATCCACCAGCCTTAGAAACCCTGTGAGGCAGTTCTACTCTGTCCTACAGGGTAGCTATGAGTCGGAATCAACTCGATGGCAACAGGTTTTTTGTTTCTGTATATGCCAATTAGCCAATTTTTTGTAATAAAAACTAAGCAAACTGAAGTTAAATTGCTCAAAATCTTACAAAAAGTCAAAATCAGACAAAAACACTGTAGAGACTGGAAATTTTAAATCCTGTACTTCATTGAAAAGCCAAAACCAATTTCAAATCTCTGGAGAATAAATCAGTAAAAATTAACGTTTAGATTAAAAATAACTAAAACCACATTGATTAAAGGTAGGGTGGCACAGCTGATTATTGTAATTGCTGTCAGTAAGTTGTACAGCTGTAAAAAGTTGAACTGACAAAAGTTGTGATAGGTATTGACATGGACTAAATTATATCCCCCCAAAAATGTGTGTATCAATTTGGCTGGGCCATGATTCCCAGTATTGTGTGCTTGTCCTCTATTTTGTGATTGTAATTTTATGTTAAAGATGATTAGGGTGGGATTGTAACACCCTTGCTCAGGTCTCATCCCTGATCCAATGTAAAGGGAGTTTCCCTGGGGTGTGGCCTGCACCACCTTTTATCTTACAAGAGATAAAAGGAAAGGGAAGCAAACAGAGAGTTGGGGACTTCATACCACCAAGAAAGAAGCACTGGGAGTACAGCATGTGCTTTAGACGTGTGGTTCCTGTGCAGAGAAGCTCCTAGTCCAGGGGAAGGTTGATGAGAAAGACCTTCGTCCAAAGCCGACAGAGAGAGAAAGCCTTCCCTTGGAGCTGACACCCTGAATTTGGAATTTTAGCCTACTCTACTGTGAAGAAATAAGCTTCTCTTTGTTAAAGCTATCCGCTTGTGGTATTTCTCTTATAGCAGCACTAGATGACTAAGACAGATATATTTTCAATGACAAAAACAAACAAAAAAAAAGAGTAGCTGCTGAGGCTGCTTATGTACAACCAAACACCTCATGGGATTTGATTCCTTGGTTTGGTGGTTCAGGGTCATGGTTTCATGGGACATCCCACTTAATTGGCCTGATAATGTGTTTAGTGCATCTGTCCTACCTCCTAGTTCATTGCGTAGTGCCTGTGGGTCTTAAAAGTTTGCAAGCAGCCATCCAAGGCACAACAATTGGTCTCTATTCACCTGGAGGAAGAAGGAGAGTCAGGAATAGGAGGAGGATATGAAATGTGTGGAAATGTGTGGCTAATTGCCTCCATGAACAACTTCCTCTGTTAAGAGACGAAAATAACTGAATGGTGCCCGGCTACCACTGCTGAACATTTTGATCAGAGATTCCACAGAAGAATCCTAATCAAAAGGGGGGAATACAGAACAAAATTTCAAATTTTCATGGACTCTAGACTTTCTGAAGCCATAGAAGGTGGGTGAACCCCTAAAACTATTTTCCTGAGATAATCTTCAAACCTTTTTTGTTGTTGTTAGGTGCCATTGGGTTGGTTCTGACTCACAGCAACCCTATGAAACATTGCCCAGTCCTGCACCATCAGCACAATCATTGCTACATTTGAGTCCATTGTTGCAGCCACTGTGTCAATCCATCTCAAAGAGAGCCTTCCTCTTTTTCACTGACTCTCTGCCTTACCAACATGATATCCTTCTCCAGGGACTGGTCCCTTCTGATAACATGTCCAAAGTACATAAGACAAAGTCTCACCATCCTCACTTCCAAGGAGCATGCATGCTGTACTTCTTCCAAGACAGACTTGTTCGTTCTTCTGGCAGTCCATGGTATATTCAAAATTCTTGGCCAATACCATAATTGAAAGGCATAAATTCTTTGGTCTTTCTTATTCATTGTCCAGCTTTCCAATGCACACAACTGAAAACATCATGGCTTGGGTCAGGCACACCTGAGTCCTCAAAGTGACATCTCTGCTTTTCAAAACTTTAAGGAGGTCTTTTGCAGCAGATTTGCCTATTGCAATATATCATTTGATTTCCTGACTGCTGCTTCCATGGGCATTGAACCCTTAAACCAAAAATGTCCCCTGAAGTCTTAAAACCAAATAGTTTAGCTTAACTAGTAAAAAGTTTGCCTTGAACATGATGCTCTTTTAAGAATTACCTACATGGGATCAAATTGACAACAGCAACTTGAAAGATTAGATTGGAACCTTGAGGGGCAGTGTGTTTATGTTAATAAGGGAGGAACAACTCAGAAAAGGAGTGTTATTACAAGAATGTAATCAGTGTTCCTAAGTCATACATGTAGAAACTGCTGGATTGGTATACGTTACGCTGTGTAGATTCTTAACGATAAAATAAAATTTAGAAACATAAAAACAATAACTAAAAAACAGAGCTCCCATAAATATCCGATCTGGAGACACACACACAAAAAAAATGTTCTAGTTCCAATTCAATGATTCATACATGTAAGAATACAATGAGCTTTTGCTATTTAGAAAGAATACACTGATCCTATTTTTAAATCCTGTGTTAATCTAATGTCTAATTGGACAAAGCTCCCTTTCAAATAGGAACATTTGCTCTGGGTAAAAAAAAAAAAAATTTTTTTTTTTTTTTGCTCTGGGTAGTATGTATCAAAATGTATTTTTTGCATCTGGGTCTCAACTAGTCATAACAAAATCACTCTGGGATTGATGCAAGCTGATCAAGTTCCAAAGCGGCATTTACTTTCCACCATCACTGTAAAAAATACTGCATGTATTAGACATCTAGTGCTGCTGTAACAGAAATACCACACGTGAATGGCTTTAAAAAAAAAGAGAAATTTATTTCCTCACAGTAAAGTTGGCTAACAGTCCAAATTCAGGGCGTCAGCTCCAGGGGAAGGCTTTCTCTCTCTGTTGTCTCTGGAGGAAGGTCCTTGCTATCAGTCCTCCCTTGGTCTGGGATTATCTCAGTGCAGGAATTTCAGGTCCAAAGGACATGCTCTGGTCCCAGTGCTGCTTTCTTGGTGGTATGAGGTTCCCATGTCTCTCTCCTCACTTCTCTCTTTTACATATCAAAAGAGATTGGCTTAAGACACTACCTAATCTTATAAACCTCATCAATATAACTGCCACTAATCCATCTTATTACAGCATAGTGATAGGATTTACAACACATGGGGCAATCACATCACAAGATAAAATGGTAGATAATCATACAATCATACAAGGGAATCAAGACCTGGCCAAGTCGACAGATATTTTTGGGAGACACAATTCAATCTATGACACTGCACAAAGGCAAAATTACAGAAAACCTCCAATAAATAGAACCACCACTGATAAAAAAAAAAATTGTTTTAATGATGGTGAAAACTTAAATAATGTACTAAAATAATAAGCAGATTATAAAAACGAGGACACACCTCTGCCAAAATGACTTGTCTGGGGATTGACTCATTAAGCTCTGGCAATGAAAATAAACAGCTTCAAGAACCCACAACTCGAAGTATAATATTTAACAAAAAGCTTCCACATATTATTGCCATTACAGTAGAAATTCCCAATCTTTTGGCAAAAAGATGGTTAATTTCTTTAGACCCTTAGATACAAGTTGGAGACAAATGGGAATGAACAGGTGGGGAACCAAACTGAATGAGGCATGGGAAGGACTATTAAAATTAGCTACACAATCAGTGTTGAGAATCCTGGACAATGTCAAGGGAAGAGGAGGCACTAAGGGCGGCTTAGAAATGGCAACTGGCATGGAGATCTACTGGGAAGTTCCAACTCACTAGTTAAGGACCTTAACAGAGTAGAACAGGCAGGAAGGCCTGAACCAACTCTTAGAAAAAAAAAATTTTTTTTTTTTAGTATCGCTAAAACCCATTATCAAATTCAATTGATAAGAACGTCATGAAAGTTAAGAGTAAGGATTTTCCTAGGTGATGGGTATAAGGGGGTTCCTTGTATTGTTCAAATTTTGTGGATGCTTGAAATTTTTCATTAAAAATAAGTATTCTCTGACCAAGTGAGGTTTATTCTGCGAATGACTGGTTCAACATTCAAAAATCAATCAGTGCAATTCACCATACTAAGAGACTAAAGAAAAATCATATGATCATCTCTGGCTGCAAAAAAAATTTGACAAAATTCAACATCCATTCATGATTTAAAAAAGAAGAAACTCTCAACAAACTAGAAATAGAAAGGAACTTACTTAACCTGATAAAGGACATCTACAAAAAACCCATAACTAACATAATAAAAAAACAAAAACCAAACCCGCTGCCGTCGAGTCAATTCAACTAACACAATACTTAATGGTAAATGACTAAATATTTTTCCCTAAGATCACGAACAAGGCAAGGATGCCCACTCTCACCATTATTTAAAATTGTTCTGGAGGTTCTAGCCAATTCAATATTCCAAGAAACAGAAATAAAAGACAGATTCAAAAGGAAGAAATAAAACCATATTCTGTGATGACATTAACTGTTTACGTACAAAATCCTAAATAATCTTCAAAAAAGCTAATGGATTTAATCAGTCAGTTTAGCAAGGTTGCAGAATACAAAGTCAACATACAAAAATGAACTATATTTCTATATGCTTATAATGAACAACTGGAAATTGAAATTTAAAAGGTACCACATACACAGGGCAGGGCCAGGATGGCAGAGTAGTCAGATGCTTTCTGTGGTCTCTCTTACAGCAAAGACTAGAAAAAACAAGTGAATCAATTATATATGACAATCTAGGAGCCCTGAACATCAAAAGCAAACTTGAGAAATTGGACTGAGTGATGGGGTGGGAGAGACAGTCCAGAAGCAGTGAGGAGTTGCCAGACCTGACTGGGGGGGAACCGGCACTCTGCAAGTCGGATCAGCTGGCGTGCTCAGTGAGGCAAGTAGTGGTGCTTGGGATGCATTTTCCACATCGGGAGAGACCCAGCGGCGGAGAGTCTACTCAAGCCTCCAGAACCAGTGAAAAGCAATGATCAATCAGCAAAAGATAAGTACATGCATTTAACCTACTGCACAGATCGAAAAACATCCCCTTTGGGAAGAACCTCTCTCCCATTTACCCGCCCAATCCCTGCTCTGCACTGGGTCCCTGGCTGGCTTCAGTGATTGCTGTACCCCCTGGGTTGGAAGTTGGACCTGTCATGAGCCCTGAGCCATTCTTCTGGTCTTGGACAGGAAGCAAATTAACAAACAGGAAGAAAATAATCTGCCAGCACCCCTAAGCCAGGAACTCAGGGCAGGCACAGCTCCTTTGCCTAGGCATAGACATAAGGGCTCCACGGACTCTGAATGCCTTTTACCCTTGCATAGACCTGTGTGAGCCCATTTCAACAATGCAAGCCCTCATCAGCACAGAACAACAGGGTATATACCCGAAGCCTAATTTCAACTGTATCAGCTATATGGTAGAGTGGCAGATTCATGACATTTGACACCTCTCTGCCCATTAGGCAGGGTCCTCATCTACCCACATCAGAGGCCTGAGGACTAGTGGCTCCACCCATGCCACCTAGCCACCCAGGACAGGGGTCCAAGAATAAGTGGTGCCTCCCAGTCCTTGGAAACTCTGGTTGCTTAGTAGTGATGAAGAGCTACAGCTGCTAACCAAAAGGTCGGCAGTTCAAATCCACCAGGCGCTCCTTGGAAATACAATGGGGCAGTTCTACTCTGTCCTATAGGGTGGCTATGAGTCGGAATCAACTCAATGGCAACAGGTTTGGGTTTTTTTGGGGGGGGTTCCCAGTCCTTACACCTAACAAAATTTGGTGCCCATAGTCCAGCTGCAAAACCCAACCACCCACGCACTCTAGGGAACAGGAACATGCTTTCCTCCCAGACATTCAGTGGCAGCCATTAGCCCTCTGCCTTACTCAGTGCGTGACCCTCTACTAGCCAGATAGCTGCGGCTACTCTGATCACCCCTGCCCATCTAGGATCGTAGGTGAAAGCCTGCACCACACACGTGGTTACCAACTACCTGGACCCCTGAGCCAAATCCATACAAGAAAAGCAGACTCCTGGGCTCACATACCTAGTAACAGATCTAACCACCTGGTGACAGAACGTTAGAGCTTCAAAGGTGCCAATAATCAAACTAGCTCACATGAACAGCCTATATGGGCATATCGAAACAAGAATCTAGGACACAGAAAACAAACAATAAATAAATATAATAACTTATTGGCGGCTCGGAGACAACAGCCAATATCAAATCACATAAAGGGGCAGATCATGATGGCTTCAGCAAACTCCCAAAATAAAGAGCCAAGAAATCTTCCAGGCACTTCCAGCCAACATGGCACAATAGACAGAAGCACTATGCCGTCCCTCCACATTAAAGACCCAAAAAACTAAGTAAAACAGAGACAAACGTCATTCCTGGAACCCAAAACATCAAATGAAGAGATAAAGAACTCAGCCAAACACCGAATAAGAAACTGAATAAGAAACTGACAGAGGGCTGAAAGCAAGGACAGATATGTGCGGAGGTTCCTTATCAAATAACCCAGCACGGATTCGCCATATTGGACTCCTGTTGGAGATCTTCAGACAGGAAGGATGGGAAAGCAGCTTCATGGAGCTCCCAGCAGGAGATAGATCACCCAGTAACTAGCGATAAATGCTTTCCCGCCCCCAATCCTCTCCCCGCTGCTCTAACTCCAAGCTTTCTGGCAGGCTGTGGTGTCTTGGCTGGCCGGAAAGTGCATGGTCCATGCTGCTTGGATTCGCCCCACCCACAACGCAGATCAGTGGGCTGGGAGTACAGGAAAACAGCTTCACGAAGTTCCCAGCAGGAGACAGAGCACCAGTAACAAGCGATATACACTTTCCTAACTCCCACCCTTCTTCCTCTCCCCCTTCAGCCTCCTCTGCTTCCAGCCAGCCACAGTCTCTTGGCCAGGAGGCAACTACTTCCACCCCAGGCAGCTTGGATTCACCCCGTCCACACTGGCCAGGTCCCTGAGCTGCTGTTGCTTCTTTCTGTCTCTTTTGGTTTCTTCCGTGCATCCCTCCACCTCTCCCTCCTTTCTCTGGAACAACTGGCACTAGTTGCCACCTTTGCTTCTTATTGAAAGGCTGTGAAGCCCCACTTGACTGGGGACGCACTCCCCCAACCTGTGACACCACACTGGTGGGATCCCTGGGGCTTTTTTTTTTTTTTTTTGCTTTTTTTGCTTGTTTTGTTTTCTTTTGCTTTGTGTGTTTGTCTTCTTTCTCTTTTCGCACTTGTGAGCTCCTTCTAGTAAGGCTGTACTGCACAGCCTAGGAGCCACTTCCCCAATCTGCGCAGTCACGTAGGTGGGATCCCTGCGGGAATTTCTTTTTTTTTCTTTTTTCCTTCTCTCTTTCCCTTTCTGTCTTTCCTCATTTCTCAGTTCTTGTCTGTCTACACTAACATTCTTCTCCTGTCTCCTGGATACATGGTTCTGTGTGACATCTATACCCCCTCTAGTCAGGCTATGCTGCGCAACCGGGGAGACTTCCCTGGTCTTTGCGGCTGCACTGGTGGGACCCCTGGGGGCTTTTCTTCTTCTTTTTTCTTTTCCAAATTTTTATGTACTTATTTCTTTTTCCCTTTTTTCCTTTTTGCTTCTCTCCATTTCTCAGGTTCTCATCTCTCCACTCCAATGGCAAGCTCCCTATGCCATCTTTTTCTTCTATTTCTTTTTGGCTCTTGTTTCTCTCTCCTCTTTCCCATACCCATACTAGCTCCATACATCACAACCTCCCCCCTTTTCTGCCTACCTCCATCATGTGCTGAACATCACACCTCCAAACAGCACCGGCACAGCCTACCAGAACCTGCCCAGCACTGATTCCTGGCCTGCCCTGTCGGCCCTAGTACATGCCATAAACAACACATCAAAGCCGCTCCCTTTCAGCTAGACCTGTCCTGCAGCACCACAGCTGACTGACTGGCCCCGCCCACTGGACAATGATGTGAAAAGTATTGCTACTACAGACGAGCAAACAACAAAGAATGCGCAGCCCACCTGCCCAGAACTAACCAAATAAAACTAAAAAGCAGGACGAAACAAACCTACCATCAAGAAATGAAGAAAATAACTACTGAATGTCCCAAAGACAGCAGACAATATCATATTGTCTGACAATATCATAAGAATAAGGTCAGACTACTCAGCAGAAACCATGCAGACAAGAAGGCAATGGGATGACATATATAAAGCATTTAAGGAAAAAAATTGCCAACCAAGAATCATATATCCAGCTAAACTATCTCTCAAATATGAAGGTGAAATTAGGACATTTCCAGATAAACAGAAGTTTAGGGAATTTGCAAAAACCAAACCAAAATTACAAGAAATGCTAAAGGGAGTCCTCAGGTTAGAAAATCGGTAACATCAGATAACAGCCCAAGACTAGAACACAGGACAGAACCACGAGGTATCAATCCAGATAGGGAAGTCACAAAAATAAATCGAAGCTAAAACACTAAAAACAGGGAAACAGAGATGTCAATATGTAAAAGATGACAACATTTAAAGAAAAAAGAGGGACTAAAAAATGTAGTCATAGATCTTTCATATGGAGAGGAAGTCAAGGTGATACAAAGAAATAAAAGATTGGTTTAAACTTAGAAAAACAGAGGTAAATATTAAGGTAACCACAAAGGAAACTAATAATCCTGCACATTAAAAATAAAATCAAAGATGGGAATGTAAGGGGGCAGGGAAACTAGATTAATGGAAACAGAACAACCAGAATGAAAGTAATGAGAACGTTCAGGCATTGTGAAGACTGTAACCAATGTCACTGAAAAACTTGTGTAGAAATTGTTGAACAAGAACCTAAACTGCTCTGTAAACCTTCACTGAAAGCCCAATGTGATATTATTAAAAAGGAAAAAAAAAGATGAAGCCTTAGTCACCCTGGGTCCCCAATCGCAAATGTAATGCTCTGAGCAGAGCTCCCTGCCAACTGGCAATGGGCGTGTACCATGAGTGAGAAAGAAATTTTTGTGGGTTAAGCCGGTGATGCTTGGGTATTATTTGTTAACCAGCCCATCCTGATTGATATACCTGCCAAACATGTACCTCTTTGTGTCTTCCCATCTCAAGAAATAGGAATTCAGTTCTTTCAGCTGGTCAGGCCAAATCACTTGGCCTTATGTTTTACGTTTAACTCCTCTTTCTGTCAGTGCACAGCAATAATTTTGTAGCCTGAACTCTCAGATATATCTATTGGCTGACTACTTCTCACCACCTCCACCACTTCTACCATATCAAGACTCCATCATCTTTTGCCTGGATTATTGCTATAGGCTCCCAAGCCCTTGCCTTCCTACAGTCAGTTCCCCATATAGCAGTCTACTTGCCATTCCATGAACACCCTAAGCCTTGCACTCACCAGTCTCTTGGTAAGCCATATACCTTCAGACAGCCACACAGGTCATTCCCTCTTTTTCATTAGCTTTCTGCTCAAGTGTCACCTTTTCAGTGAGGTCTTCTGCTCTCCCTCTAAATCTGCGACTCCTCCTCAACATCCACATTAAAAAAAAAAATTAGATTGGAAAAATAACAGAAACCCTTTATTGAGCTTATTACTATATGATGGTTCCTTGTTTAACTCTTCATATAAACTCATTTACTTAAAACTAAAAAAATTTTAAAAGGTACCGTATACAACAGCACTCAAAAACATAAAATACTTAAACATAAATCCAACAAAATATACATGGGATTGGTATACTAAAAACTACAGATCTCTGACAAAAGAAAAAAAAGACTACTTAAATAGAGAAATATAACATGTGTATGGATTGGAAAACTCAATATTGTTACGATGTTAATTCTCCCCAAATGGATCTACAGAATCAACACAATCCCAATCATTTTTGTAGAAATTTACAAGCTGATTCTAAAATTTGTATGGAAAGGCAAAGGAACTAGAAATAGCCAAAATAATTTTTAAAAAGAAGAATAAAGTTGAGGACTCACATTATCTAATTTAAAAACTTATTTTAAAGCTAATAATCAAGACTGTGTGGTATTAGTCAGACTGACAAAAAGATCAATGGAACAGGATTGAGCATACAGAAATAGATTCATAAGTATATGGTCAATTGATTTCTAACAAAGGTGCAAAGGCAATTCAATGGATAAAGAGTAAAATTTTCAACAAATAGTGCTGGAACAACTGGACATCCATAGGCAAACAAAAAAGAGAAAATTAATCTAGTGCCATACCTCACAACTTATATGTTTATTCAAAGTGGATCATAGACCTAAATATAAAACCTAAAGCTATAAAACTTTCAGAAAAAAACATACAAGAGAATCTTTGTGACCTTAGGTTAGGCAAAGGTTTCTTAGATCTGTCTCAAAAGCGTGATCCCTAGAAGAAAAAACGGACTAGCTGAAATTCATCAAAATGAAAAACTTCTAATTTGCAAAAGACACTACTTTAAAGTTAATGAAGACAATTCACAGGCATAAAAAATATTTGCAAAACACATATCTGAGAGACTTGCATTTATAATACGTATAAATAACAATAACAAGAAAATAAAAATCCCAGAGGCAGGCCCAACATGGGGCTATAGACGGAAGCACCATGCCATCTCTCTATAGCAAAGACCCAAAAAACTAAGTAGAACAGATACAAACATCAATCCTGGAATGCTAATCACCAAATGAAGGTATAAAGAACTTGATCAACCACCGAACAGAATAAGAAACTGACAGAGAACAAGGACAGCTATGAAATGGAGGTCCCCTACCAGCTGATGCAGCATGGATTCACCACCTTAGACTAGAGCCACCAAGGAAATGCAGACAGGGAGTACAGGATGGCAACTTCACAGAGCTCCCAACATGAGTCCAAGCACCCAGTAACCAGGGATCCATGCTTTCCCACTCCCCACCCCCACCATTCTTCCCTGGACAAGCCCTCCAATGCTTCCCAACTGGTCGTGTGCACTCGGCCAGAGGGATACCAGCTCATGCCACCCAGATTCACCATCTTGGACCTCAGACAGTGGACAGGGAGGATGAGAAGGCAACTTCAAGGAGCTCCCAACAGGAACAAAAAAACACAAAAAGCAAACTCACTGCCGTCAAGTTGATTCCAATTGATAGTGACCCAGTAGCCAGGTATACATGCTTTCCCACCCCCTACCATTCTCCCCTTTATGAGGCCTCCACCACTTGCCAATGGGCCATGGTTGTTCTACTAGAGAATCAAGAGCTCACTGCCACCTGAGTCAGCCCCACCCCCACCAGCCGGCCAGTTGAGCACTATTTTATTGTTTGTTTTGCGGGGGTTGTTTTTTGTGTTTGTTTTTTTATATTGTCTTTTTTACTTTTTTTTGTTGATTCTCCCTCTCTCTCTTCCTTCCCTTTCTCCCGCCCATCTACCCATGTGCCATCCCCTTCCCTTCTTGACAGGCTGTGATTTTTTGGTTTGTTTACTTTGTTCTTTTTTTCCTTTCATTTCTTTTCTGTTTCTTCTTTATCTTTCCTTTCCTTCCTTCTGCCCACCCAGCCCTGTGCTCCGCCCCCAGTCCTTCTCTAGGGGCCTTGCTGCGCCACAACTGGAAAGTCACTGCACACAGCCTCTCCAGCTCAGCGTCACTGTCACTGATAGGCTCCCTCAGCACGTGTGGACCCCACCATGCACTGCCCCCTGGCCTCACCTTATCAGAGGTACTTCGTACTGCAAACTCCCCAACCCCAACACTGCACCACCACTGGATCTGCCCTGATACACCACAGCTGAGTGATCGGACCTACCCACCTGGACAAGGTGGTGAGAAGCATCGAGCTCACAGGCAAGGAAGCAACAAAACACGACCAGCCTGCATATCCAGACAAAACCAAATAAAACAAAAAAGCAGAATGCAACAATCAAACCTAAAATCAATAAGTGAAGAAATTAAGTCCTGAATGTCCCGGAGACAGCAGACAATATCAAAACATATAAAAGACACAGAATAGGATGGCTCCAGAAAGCGACCAAAATAAAATGCCAGATGATCTCAACCAGATAGAGAATTAAAAACTCTAATATTCAGGGTTTTCTAACAGGTGAAGGAAAATGCAGACAAAAATGAGGAAAAAAATAGACCAAATTATGGGAAATATAGAAAAAAAAGCAAGGAAAACACAGACAAAGCAATGGAAGATTTCAGGAAAACAATGCAGGAAAAAAATATCAAAATAAATGAACAACCAGAAATCAGACAAAAACCGCAATTAGAAATCCAAAAGGTAAACAATATTTCAGAAACGGGCACTGCAATAGAAGGTTTTAGGAGTAAATTTGAAACAATGGAAGATAGGATCAGCAAAACTGAAGAAAATCCTTGGATACCACTTTGTTTAAGGAAAAATCAGAGAAAAGAATGAAGAAAAATGAGGAAACCCTCAGAACAATGTGGGATATAATCAAAAGGAAAATCTGTGTGTGATCAGAGTTCCAGAACAGGAGGAGAAAATGGAAAACAAAGAGAGGATCACTGAAGATTTGCTTACAGAAAACTTCCCTAATATCAAGAAAAACAAAAAGCCAGCCATTCAAGAAGCTCAACAGACCCAATATAGTAAAGACCACAAAAGAAAAATGCCAAGACATATCATAGTCACACTGGCTAAAGCCAAAGACAAAGAATCCAGAACATCTTGAGAAAAACAAGTCACATACAAAGGGGAAACAATAAGACTAAACTGATCACCCAGCAGAAACTACGCAAGCAAGAAGGCAATAGAATGACATATATAAAATCATGAAAGAATAAAATTGTGAACCAAAAATAATATATCCAGCAAAACTCTCATTCTAAATATGATGGTGAAATTAGGTCATTTTCAGATAAAAGGAAATTAAGGGAATATGTAAAAACCAAACCAAACTTACAAGAATTATTAGAGGGAGTCCTTCGGTTAGAGAGCCAACAACATCAGACAACAACCTGAATCTAAGACTTAAGGCAGTATCACCCAGATATCAATGAAGATAATTAACTCTCAAGGATAAAACAAAAAGAAAAAAATTTACAACAGGGAACCACAGAAGTCAATCTGTAAATGACAAAAATGTCAGAACAATAAAAGAGGAAATAAACAGTATAGGTATAGAACTTTCAAATGAAGAAGAATTCAAGGTGTTATCAAGTAATAAAAGACTGGTTCCAACTAAAAAAGATAGGGGTAAATGTCAAGATAACCACAAAGAAAGTTAACGAACCTACTCATTAAAATAAAGATGAAAAACAAGGTCTCAGTAAACCAAAAATGAAAGAAACAGAAAAAAAATTCACACACAAAAGGAATTCAGCATGGAAGAGCTTAAGAGGAAGAAAGAAAACATCAGCACCACAAAAAAAGCACTACAATATGACAACAATAAACTCACACCTATCAATACTCACATTGAACATAAAATGCTTAAATGCACACATAAAGAGACAGAGAGAGACGAAACGTACAAAAAAACAGGACCCATCAATATGCTGCCTACAAGAGACACACCTCAGAAATAAAGACATAAATTTATTAAAAATCAAAGGATGGAGAAAAATACATCAAACAAACAGCTACCAAAAAAAGATCAGCAGTGGCAATACTAATCTCAGATAAAATAGACTTTAAAACAAAATCCACCCTTAAAGACAAAGGAGGACATTACATAATGATTAAAGTAACAATGCACCATGAAAGCATAACCATAATAAATATATACGCACCCAATGACAGGGCTCCAAAATACGTAAAACAAACTCTAACAGCACTGAAAAGAGAAACAGACAGTTCCACAAGTAGGAGACTTCAACACACCACTCTCAGTAAAGAATAGAACATCTAGAAAGAAACTCAACAAAGTTACAGAAGACCTAAAGGCCACAATCAACCAACTGGACCTTACAGACATATATAGAACACTCCACCCAACAACACAAAAGTACACATTCTTTTCTAATGCACATGGAACATTCTCCAAAACGGACCACATCGTAGGCTACAAAGCAATCCTCAACAAAATCCAAAACATTGAGATAATACAAAGTATCTTCTTTGATCACAACACCATCTAAGTAGAAATTAATAACAGGAAGAGCAAGAAAAAAATCAAATACATGGAAAATGAATAACACCCTTCTTAAAAATGACTGAGTAATAGAAGAAATAAAAGACGGAATGAAAAAATTCCTAGAATCAAACAAGAATGAAAACACACTGTACCAAAACTTTTGGGACACAGCAAAGGCAGTGCTCAGAGGTCAATTTATAGTAATAAACGTATACATCAAAAAAAGAAAGGGACAAAAATCAAAATATTAGCTACACAACTCAAACAAATGGAAAGAGAACAGAAAAAGAAGTCCACAGCCACGAGAAGAAAGGAGATAGTATAGAGCAGAGCAGAAATAAATGAAATAGAGAACAGAAAAACAATAGAAAGAATCAACAAAACCAAAAATTGGTTCTCTGAAAGGATCAACAAAATTGACAGAACATTGGCCAAACTCGCAAAAGAAAAACAAAAGAAGACAAATAACCCAAATAAGAAATGAAATGGGGACATTACAACAGACTCAACTGAAATAAAAAGGATTATAACAGAGTATTATGAAAAACTATACCCCAACAAATTTGAAAACCTAGAGGAAATAGACAGATTTCTAGAAACACACTACCCACCCAAACTAACATAAACTGAAGTTGAAAATCTGAACAGATCCATACCAAGAGAAGAGACTGAAAAGGTAATTTTAAAAAGTCTCCCTACAAGAAAACACCCTGACCAAATGGCTTCAATGGAGAATTCTACCAAACATTCAAAGAACAGCTTACACCAGTACTATTCAAACTATTTCAGAACACAAAAAAGGAAGCAATACTTCCAAATTCATTCTGTGAAGCCAGCATAACCATGATACTATAACCAGGCAAAGACACCACACAAAAAGAAAATTACAGACCAATATCTCTCATGAGTACAGATGAAAAATTCTAGCCAACAGAATTCAGCATCATATCAAAAAAATAATAAACTATGACCAAGTGGGATTCATAAACATTAGAAAACCAATCAACGTAATCCAACACATAAATAAAATAAAAGAATCACATGATCATCTTAATTAATGCAGAAAACGCATTCAACAAAGTCCAGCAACCAGTCCTGATAAAAACTCTCAATAAAACAAGTACAGGAGGGAAATTCCTCAACATAATAAAGGGTATACAAAACCAGGAAACCCTGGTGGTGTAGTGGTTAAGTGCTATAGCTGCTAACCAGAAGGTTGGCAGTTCAAATCCACCAGGCGCTCCCTGAAAATTCTATGTGGCAGTTCTACTCCACCCTATAGGGTCACTATGAGTCAGAATCAACTCAACGGCAATGGGTTTTTTGAGTTTGATACAAAACCAACAGCCAACATCATTCTTAATGGAGAGAGGCTGAAAACATCCCCCTTGAGAACAGGAACAAGACAAGGATGCCCTCTGTCACCTCTCCTATTTAACATTGTGCTTGAGGTCCTAGCTAGAGCAATAAGGCAAGAAAAAGAAATAAAGGGCATCTAAATTGGTAAGGAAGAAGTAAAACTGTCCCTATTTGCAGATGATATGATACTATATACACAGAACCCAAAAGACTCCACGAGAAAACTACTGGAACTAACAGAATGATTCAGCAAAGTGGCAGGATACAAGATACAAAAATTAGTAGGATTCCTATACACCAATAAAGAGAACGATTAACAGGAAAACAATACCATTTGTAATAGCCTCTAAAAAAATAAAGTACTTGGGACTAAATCTAACCAGGACGTAAAAGACCTATACAAAGAAAATTACAAAATACTACTGCAAGAAACCAAAAGAGACCTACATAAATGGAAAAACGTCAAGCTCATGGACAGGTAGGCTTAACATTGTGAAAATGTCAATTCGACCCAAGGCAATCTAGAAATACAATGCAAGCCTGATCCAAACACCAACAGCATTCTCTAAAGAGATGGAAAAACTAATCATTAACTTTGTATGGAAAGGGGAGAGGCCCTGGGTAAGTAACGTAACACTGAAGAAGAAAAAGAAGAAAGTAGGAAGACTCACACTAATTGACCTGAGAACCTATTATACAGCTACGGTAGTCAAAACAGCCTGGTACCGGTACAACGACAGACACACTGACCAATGGAACAGAATTGAGATCCCAGATGTAAATCCATTCACCTACAGTCAC
The DNA here is from genome assembly GCF_024166365.1 of Elephas maximus indicus. Lineage (NCBI taxonomy): Eukaryota > Metazoa > Chordata > Mammalia > Proboscidea > Elephantidae > Elephas > Elephas maximus. The sequence goes on from NC_064846.1 coordinate 89,961,450, forward strand.
CTGATCTTTGACAAAAGCCCAAAGTCCATTAAATGGGGAAAAAGACAATCTTTTTAACAAATGGTGCTGGCAAAGCTGATGTCCATCTGTAAAAAAAAAAAAAAAGAAACAGGACCCAGACCTCACACCATACACAAAAGCTAATTCAAATGGATCAAAGACCTAAACATAAAACCAAAAACTATAAAGATCATGGAAGAAAAAACAGGGTCAACTCTAGAGGCCCTAATACATGGCAAAAACCATAATTAACAACCCACAAATACCAGAAGATAAACTAGCTAACTGGAATCTTCTAAAAACTAAACTCTTATGCTTTTTAAAAGACTTCACCAAAAGAGGAAAAAGAAAATCTACAGACTGGGAAACAATTTTTGGCTATGATAAATACGACAGAGTTCTAATCTCTAAAATCTACAGGAAAATCTAACAGACAGAGTTCTAATCTCTAAAATCTACAGGAAAATCTAACACCTCTACAACAAAAAGAAATACTCCCAAATAAAAAATCAGCAAATGATATGAACAGACACTTCATCAAAGAAGACATTCAAGCAGCTAAAAGATATATGAGGAAATGCTCCCAATCACCAGCCATTAGAGAAATGGAAATCCAAACTACAATGAGATACCATCTCACCCCTACATTATTGGCATGAACCAGAAAATAACAACTGTTGGAGAGGCTGCAGGGAGACTGAAATTCTTATGTACTGCTGGTGGGAATGCAAAATGGTACAACTATTTTGGAAAACGATATGATACTTCCTTAAAAAGCTAGAAATAGAAACACCAAAACGATCCAGCAATCCCACTCTTGGGAATATATCCTAGAGAAATAAGAGCCATCACATGAATAGACATATGCACACCCATGTTCATTTCATCATTGTTCAAAATAGTAAAAAATGAAAACAACCTAGGTGCCCATGAACAGATGAACGGATAAACAAACCATAGTACGTACACACAGTGGTATATTACGCTGATAGAAAACAATGATGAATCTGCAAAACAACTCACAACATGGATGAATCTGGAGGACATTATGCTGAGTGAAATAAGTCAATCACAAAAAGACAAATATTGTATGAGACCACTACTATAAAAACTCAAGAAAAGGTTTACCCACAAAAAGAAACAATCTTTGATGGTTACGAGGGAAGGGAGAGGTGGGATGAAAAAACATTAAACAATAGTTAAGTGCTAACTTTTGTGAAGGGTTGACAGCACACAATACTAGGGAAGCCAGCACAACTTGTCCAAGGCAAGGTCATGGAAGCTCCACAGGCGCATCCAAACTCCCTGAGGTACTGAATTACTGGGCTGAGGGCTGTGGAGACCATGGTCTTGGGAAACATCTAGCTCAACTGGCATAACGTAGTTTATAAAGAAAATATTCTACATCCTACTTGGATGAATAGCATTTGGGGTCTTAGAAGCTTGTGAGCAGTCATCTAAGATACCGCACTGGTCCCACTCCACCTAGAACAAGGGAGAACAAAGAAAACCAAAGACACAAGAAAAAGATTAGTCCGAAGGACTAATGGACCACTACCACCACACCATCTACCAGACTGAGTCCAGCACAATTAAATAGTGCCCAGCTACCACCACCAACTGGTCTTACAAGGATCACAACAGAGGGTCCAGGGCAGAGCTAGAGAAAAATGTAAAATAAAATTCTAACTCTCGAAAAAATACCAGAATTACTGTTCTGACAGAGACTAGAAAAAACCCAAGAGTATGGCCCCTGGACATCCTTTTAACTCAGTACTAAAGTCACTCCTGAGGTTCACCCCTTAGCCAAAGATTAGATAGGCCCATAAAACTAAATGTGACTAAATGGGCACACCAGCTCAGGGGCAAGGACGAGAAGGCAGGAGGGAACAGGAAAGCTGGTAATGGGGAACCCAAGGTCAAGAAGGGGAGAGTGTTGACATGTCACGGCAACCAATGTCACAAAACATGTTTATTAATTGTTTAATGAGAAACTAACTTGCTCTGTAAACCTTCACCTAAAATACAATAAAAAAAAAAGGAAAATCTCCATTAGCAATTTCACAAAAGGTTTGACCGGAATTTCACCAAAGAAGACACATGAATGTTTAGAAAAAACATGAAAAGATGCTCAACATCATTAGCCACTAAGGAAATGAGAATTAATGAGATACCACTACGCACCCACCAGAATGTCTATAATTAAAAAGACAACACCAAGTGTGGAAGAGAATGTGAAGAAAGTGGAACCCTCAAACATTGCTACTGGGAAGACAAAATGGTATACCCACTTTGTTAAACCATTTGGCAATACCTCAAAAAGTTAACAATTGATGGAACAATTTTGATCCTATGTATCTTCCCAAGGGAAATTAAAATATATGTTCACACAAATACTTGTATATGAATATTCACAGCATTACTTTTCATAATCATCAAAAACTAGAAACAATTCAAATGTCTGTCAACAAGTGGATGGTTAAACAAACTGCGGTACATCCACGCAAAGGAACACTCTTAAGAAATAAAAAGCAAAGAGCTAGAGATACATGCAACAACATGGATGGATCTCAAATGCATTATGCTGAGTGAAGAAAGCCAGACTCAAAAGGCTACATGCTGTATGAGTCCATTCATATGACAGTCACAAAAAGGTAAAATTTTAGGGGCAGAAAACAAATCAGTAGTTGCCAAGTGCTAGAAATTGGGGGGGGGGCGCGGGAGGGGGAGAGGAATGACTCCTCAAAGTAGGGTTATCAGATTTAGCAAATAAAGATAAAAGATGCCCAGTTAAATTTAAATTTCAGATAAATAACAAATAATTTTTTAGTATAAGTACATCCCATGCAATACAATGGTTCTCAGACCATGGCCCCCTGGATCAGCACCATCAGAGTCAACTGTGTATTTTTTAGAAATGCATATTCTCAGGCTCCACCAGATCTATTGAATTAGAAACTCTGGGAATAGGGTCCAGAAGTCTGTGTTTTAACAAGTCCTCCCAGGTGGTTCTCATGCTGGCTTTGAGAACCACTGCTCACTATACTTCTCACTGGCCAAAAAAAAAAAAAATTAAGAATCTAGTAAGAAGAAAAAAGGGCATATGAGCCTATTTGATAAAGCAATTCACCATCATCAAATATTAACTGAACAGCCAGAGAGTGCACAGTAGGTACTCTGGGAAGGGACTATAGCCGTGGTTCTCAACTCGAGGTAATTTTGTCCCAAGGGGACATCCGAAGACATTTTTTGTTGTCTCAACTGGAGGCAGGTGTTGCTGGCATCTAGTGGGTAGAGGCAAGTGATGCTGCTAAACATTCTATAAAGCACAGGACAGACCCCCAAAGATAACAAAGAATTATCCATCCCAAGATGTCCATAGCGTCAAGGTCGAGAAACCCTGGACTATAGTTATAAAAATTAATTGAAACATATTTTAACCCAAAGGCTTAAAATCAAAGACATTTTTATGAACATGGAAACAAAAAATGTCAAAAAGTAATAACAAAACATAATTCAAGGTTTCGCCTACTAAAAATACTAGAATTATTCCAAGGGGCATTTATACAAAGAGACCAGTGACATAGAGCTAAAACAGCTATTTGGTTGTAGGAGGCTCTTTTATTTCATCATTTCTTCCATTCGCTTTACCTACTCTACATTCAAGATCAAGTTTCAGACTCTCCTCTGACATCCATTTTGGTCTTTTCTTTCTTTCCTGTCTTTTTAATGACCTTTTGCTTTCCTCACGTATGATGTCCTTGATGTCATCCCACAACTTGCCTGGTCTTTGGTCATTAGTGTTCAATGGATCAAATCTATTCTTGAGAAGGTCTCTATATTCAGGTGAGATATACTCAAGCTTGCACTTTGGCTCTCATGGACTTGTTTTAATTTTCTTCAGCTTCAAGCTGAACTTCCATAGGAGCAACTGATGGTCTGTTTCACAGCTGGCCCCAGGCCTTATTGTGACTGATGATATTGAGCTTCTCCATCATCTCTTTCCACAGAAATAGTTGGTTTGATTCCTATGTATGCCATCTAGTGAGGTCTATATGTATAGTTGTTGTTCATGTTGTTGAGAAAGGTATTTCCAAAGGGTAAGTCTTTGGTCTTGTGAAATTCTATCATGCAATCCCCACATCCTTTCTATCACCAAGACCATATTTTCCAAATACAGATCTTTCTTCGTTTCCAATTTTCACATTCCAATTACCAATTTTCACATTCCAATTATCAATGCCTCTTGATTGCATGTGTGATCAATTTCAGACTGCAAAAGTTGGTAAAAATCTTTCATTTATCTTTGGTATTAATGGTTGGCATGTAAACTTGAATAACAGTTGTATTAACTGGTCTTCCTTGTAGGTATATGGATATTATCCTATCACCGACAGTGTTGTACTTCAGGATAGTTCTTGAAATGTTCTTTCTGATGATAAATGCAATGCAATTTCTCTTCAATTTGTCATTCCTACTGTAGCAGGTCATATGATTGTCTGATTCGAAATGGCCAATACCAGTCCATTTCAGCTCACTAAAGCCTACTAGGAAATCGATCTTTATGCGTTCCATTTCATTTTTTTATGATTTCCAATTTTTCTAGATTCATACTTTGTACATTCCAGGTTCCGATTATTAATGGATGTTTGCAGCTGTTTCTTCTCATTTTGAGTCGTGCCACATCAGCAAATGAAGGTCCCAAAAGCTTGACTCCATCCACATCATGAAGGTCAACTCTACTCTGAGGAATCAGCTTTTCCCCAGTCGTCTTTTGGGTGCCTTCCAACCTGAGGGGCTCATATTCCGGCACTGTATCAGACAGTGTTCTCCTGCTATTCATAAGGTTTTCACTGCCCAATTTTTACACAGATAGACTGCCAGGTCCTTATTCCTAGTCTGTCTTAGTCTGGAAGCTCTGTTGAAACCTGTCCAACAACGGTGACTCTGATGGTATTTGAAATACCAGTGGCAAAGCTTCCAGTATCACATCAACATGAAAGCCAGCACATTACAACAAACTGACAGATGCGTGGTGGCAATAACATGATACCAAAACCAAACCAAAGCCAGTGCCATCGAGTCGATTCCGACTCATAGCGACCCTATAGGACAGAGTAGAACTGCCCCATAGAGTTTCCAAGGAGCGCCTGGCGGATTCGAACTGCCGCCCCTTTGGTTAGCAGCCGTAGCACCTAACCACTACGCCACCAGGGTTTCCAATAACATGATAGGTTCAAGTATTTTCCAAAAAGTACCTGCTGATGAAAAATATGATAAATAACCATAGGCTTTAAATAAATATATTACATTTTCACAAACTTTGTATTTGCCCAACAAAGTCTTTTTCTGTTCTAGACATTTTTAACACCATCCAGTTGTTAATTCAGTTTCCACTTCAGGTGGTACTGGATTAGTGTTGTCTCAACTACAACATCTTTGAAAATATTCTTGTCTGTATTTGATCTGCACAGATTATTTCCACAAAAAATTATTCACAGGGACTAATTTTTCAGTCACTTCAAACTCAGCATTGACTGCCTGAATAAACAACCACTGAACAGTATCAGTGACATCCATCAACACATCAAGAGCCAAGGAAAACCACTTGAAATCATTTTCTTGTTTTTTAATTGATTATGATGTTGCTCCCAATGTCCTCAATTCTTTGAGCAACTGTTCTTGCCGAAAGGCTAGTAGTCTAAACAAGTTTATTTTCTCTGGACACATTTCTTCAGCTGCTGCAAGCAAACACAATTTAATTAACTTACCATCAGTAAACTTCTTTCCTTGCTTTGCTAACAAGTGAGCCCCTCAGAAACTTACTTTGATTACAGCCTCATTTTCAGTTTTTTTTTATTTTTGTAAAGAAATTCTACCGTGATGAGATACATTGCTTAGTCTGGCAATGTCAGCATAAGGTATATTCTTCTGTACTTCTCTAGCATTACTATATAATAAACACAAAGCTTTGCCATCAGATTCATTAACAAAATAATCTATATTCCACTGTGCCTTTAAAGCACTTCATCCAGAGTCCATTTTGCTTTTTCTTTTTTGATGTGATGGTATACACTGGTAATAAAAAATAAAGTACTGCAGTACAACAATATGCATGGCACAGTCAAATTATAATTGCATCCCTGCAATTTGTAGGGTGCCAACAACACAGTTTGTAAAGACGGTGTTCTGCATTCTACTTTACTGAGTAGCATCTGGGGTCTTAAAAGATTGGAAGCAGCCATCTAAGATACAACTATTGGTCTCCTCCTATCTGGAGCAAGGAAAGTGAAGAAAACCAAAGACTCAAGGGAGCAATTAGTCCAAAGGACTAATGGAGCACGTGAACCACAGCCTACAAGACCCTGAGACCAGGAGAACTAGATGGTGTCCAGCTACCACTACTAACTGCTCTGCTGGGATCATAACAGAGGGTCCCGGACAGAGCGGGAGAAAAACGTAGAACAAAAAATCAAATTTGCAAAAAATACCAGACTAACTAGTCTGACAGAGACTGGAGGAAGGCCCAAGACTATGGCCCTAAGACACCCTTCAGACCTGGAACTGAAGCCATTCCGGGAGACCACCTTTCAGCCAAACAATAGACAGACAGATAAAATCAACAATAACACCCGAGAGGAATATGTTCCTTAGAATAATCAATTATACAAGATCAAAAGGACATTTGCCCAAAAGCAAAGATGGGAAGGCAGGAAGGGGTAGAAAATGTGGACAAAAGGAAACGGGAAACCCAGGGTAGAAACAGGCAGACTGCTGACACATTGTGGGGAATTTAACCAATATCATGGAACACTTCATGTACACTATCGAATAGGAAACTAATTTTCTCCATAAACTTTCACCTAAAGTACAAGGGAATTAAAAAAAAAAAAAAGAAGAAGAAGAAAGAATTTGTAGTGTGCCAAGCACCACTGTGAAGCAAATAGAGTACCACATATGGTCTCTTTCACAACTACTCAACTCTGTTGTTGTAATATAAAAACAGGCATAAACAATATGTAAAATAATGAGTGTGGCTATGTTCCAATAACATTTTATTTATGGACACTGAAATTTTATTTTCATGTGCTATAAAAAAAGATTTTTTTTATAAAATATTATTCTTTTTTTTTTTCCAATCATTAAAAAAAAAAAAACTCTTAACTTTCCAGCCATATGAAAACAGAGAGCTGGATTTGGCCTGCTCTGACTCCTGCCATATACACATGAAGACTCTTAAGATAACCACGATCATCTCAAGAAGTTTTCAGAAGGCTATTTTATAACTGAATTTTCAATCACAGTACACTGAGAATGTTGTTTGTGCTCAAAGAATGTTAAATAATAATGTAGTCCTCCTTAAACACATGTATATAACATATACCAATAATTTTCTAGACATTTACACTTAAGTTTTTAATTGCAAAAATAATAATTGCCATGGATAAAAGAGAAAATCCCAGACCCTTTTTCCTGAGAAAATACTCTTTAGTTGAGTATGAGGATTAAGGGTATGCGGTGCAATTCATTACTGATTGATTACTTTTGTGTGACCTTTCTAGCCATGGTCTTGTAACTCCCACTCAGGTGACTGGGCAGGACTGCGTGACAGGGTAATCTAAAGGGGACTGGTCAGTTTTGCCTTAAAAGAGAAACAATTCCAGAGCAGAGGGGAGGAGCTCACCACCACCAAGGAAGGAAAGACCCAGCAGCAGGAGGTGCAGTGGGCTACAGAAACAGAAAGCTGATTGCCTTTGGGCAGAGACTGAGGGCTAGGGAGAGACGTGCCTGTGGGCCTAGCTGGGGAGAGGCTATTCTGATGGAAGAACTGTAACCTGAGTGCTCTTGGACCTGAATTGTAACTTACTGCCCTAATAAACCTCGTAATTGTGAGTATGGCCTGTGAGTTCTATGTGGCCACTGCAATAGAGAGTGCTATGGGAGGGACAGCTGGTACCAGAATTGGTAGAGATCAGAAAGAGAGGAGGCGTGTCTGACCTCCACCTCATAGAAATCAGCCTTGGGCTGTTGATCTTGGTTCTCCTTCCCCCTTGTGGGGTTCGAGGAGGTCAGACACCTTCCCCATGCCGTTTTTACAGGGCAATAAAATGTATAAATATATATGTATATTTGGGGTATATACTTATAAAATAAAAATCTATAACCACAATTTTATCAATATTCTATGTTTAGATGGTTTTAAATTGAAAACTACATATTTTCTTTAAAGGAAAGATATATTAAGGGGCCAAAGAAAACATATTTAGCATCAGGATTAGATGTATAGTCTTCATTGCCAAACGTGTCAGTGTGTCTGCTTCTACCTCAGAGTTAGAAATAATTCCCATTTCCTAGCAGAATTACAACAGCATTTGACCTCATTAACTTCCAAAGAGTAACTTACTTTAATGTGATATACACCATTCATTTTTCCAATGTGCTGCTCAATGGTCCAAACACAGGAGCTGCATGTCATCCCCTCAACAGAGATGGTGGTGGAATTCATACCCATACTTGGATTCATTTTTATTTCTTCTTTACATTCCTGTTAGAAACAATAAACTCATTAATTTTGGCCATGGAAATTATGCTTCCTCCAGTTCTCTCCCACCTCCCCAACTGAAAATGTACTAGTAATAAAATCTGAGCATTCATTTCTTCTACTTGCTTGGTGTGATGGTTAATGTTATGTGTCACCTTGGCTAGGCCATGATTCTCAGTGATTTGATAGGACAGTATGTAATCATCCTCCATTTTGATATCTGATGTGAGCAGCCAATCACTTGGAAGGGGAATGTCCTTCCACATACACAAACTCAGACTCTCCTTATACTGCTCTATTTTTCTTTCCATATAAGTTTCTCCTTTTAACATACTCCATAATTTCCTTCTGTTACTGCTTATTGCCTAACTTCCCAGGGCAGTTTTTAAATATGTTCACAGCATATATATGGATGTTCCAGCAAAGCATCCACTCTCTCTCCCTCTCCCTCTCTTTTTTTTTTGAAATAATTTTTATTGTGCTTTAAGTGAAAGTTTACAAATCAAGTCAGTCTCTCACACAAAAACCCATATACACCTTGCTACACACTCCAAATTACTTTCCCCCTAATGAGACAGCCCACTCTCGCCCTCCACTCTCTCTTTTCGTGTCCATTTCACCAGCTTCTAACCCCCTCTACCCTCTCATCGCCCCTCCAGGCATGAGATGCCAACATAGTCTCAAGTGTCCACCTGATCCAAGAAGCTCACTCCTCACCAGCATCCCTCTCCAACCCACTGTCCAGACCAATCTATGTCTGAAGAGTTGGCTTTGGGAATGGTTCTTGTCCTGGGCCGACAGAAGGACTGAGGGCCATGACCACTGTGGTCCTTCCAGTCTCAGTCAGACCACTAAGTCTGGTCTTATGAGAATTTGGGGTCTGCATCCCACTGCTCTCCTGCTCCCTCAGGGGTTCTTTGTTGTGTTCCCTGTCAGAGCAGTCATCGGTTGTAGCTGGGCACCATCTAGTTCTTCTGGTCTCAGGATGATGTAGTCTCTGGTTCATGTGGCCCTTTCTGTCTCTTGGGCTCGTAATCACCTTGTGTCCTTGGTGTTCTTCATTCTCCTCTGATCCAGGTGGATTGAGACTAATTGATGCATCTTAGATGGCTGCTTGCTAGTGTTTAAGACCTCAGACGCCACTCTTCAAAGTGAGATGCAGAATGTTTTCTTAAAAGATTTTATTATGCCAACTGACTTAGATGTCCCGATACCATGGTCCCCAGACCCCTGCACCTGCTATGCTGGCCTTCGAAGCATTCAGTTTATTCAGGAAACTGCTTTGCTTTTGGTTTAGTCCAATTGTGCTGACCTCCCCTGTATTGTGTGCTGTCTTTCCCTTCACCTAAAGTAGTTCTTATCTACTATCTAATTAGTGAATACTCCTCTCCCACCCTCCCTCCCTCCCCCACCCACCCTCCTTCCCCATCTCATAACCACAAAAGAATGTTTTCTTCTCAGTTTAAACTATTTCTTAAGTTCGTATAATAGTGGTCTTATACAATATTTGTCCTTTTGCAACTGACTAATTTCACTCAGCATAATGCCTTCCAGGTTCCTCCATGTCATGAAATGCTTCACAGATTCCTCACTGTTCTTTATCGATGTGTAGTATTCCATTGTGTGAATATACCATAATTTATTTATCCATTCATCTGTTGATGGGCACCTTGGTTGCTTCCATCTTTTTGCTATTGCAAACAGTGCTGCAATACACATGGGTGTGCATATATCTGTTTGTGTAAAGGCTCTTATTTCTCTAGGATATATTCCAAGGAGTGGGATTGCTGGATCGTATGATAGTTCTATTTCTAGCTTTTTAAGGAAGCGCCAAATCAATTTCCAAACTGGTTGTACCCTTTTACATTCCCACCAGCACTGTGTAAGTGTTCCAATCTCTCCACAGCCTCTCCGACATTCATTATTTTGTGTTTTTTGGATTAATGTCATCCTTCTTGGAGTGAGATGAAATCTCATTGTAGTTTTGATCTGCTTTTCTCTAATGGCTAATGATCGTGAACATTTCCTCATATATCTGTTAGGTACCTGAATGTCTTCTTTAGTGAAGTGTCTATTCATATCTTTTGCCTATTTTTTAATGGGGTTATTTGTCTTTTTGCAGTTGAGTTTTTGCAGTATCATGTGGATTTTAGAGATCAGGCGCTGATCAGAAATGTCATAGCTAAAAACTTTTTCCCAATCTGTAGGTAGTCTTTTTACTCTTTTGGTGAAGTCTTTGAATGAGCACAGGTGTTTGATTTTTCCCTCTCTGTTTCTTGATGCTTTACTCATCTCATGGTTTGACCTCAGGTTCTTGGAGAAGCCTTCAGCCAGCCACCTCACCTGCAGATTTTGGATTCGCTAGCCCCTGCAACCAGGTGAATCAGGCGAAGCATTCAGTCTCCCATCTGACCTACAGATTTGGGACTTGCCAGCCCCCACAACTGTGTGAGCCATTTCCTTGAAGTAAATACACACACACACACACACACACACACACACCCTGGTTTTGCTCCTCTAAAGAACCCAGCCTAAAACACTTGGCAAAACATTTTCTTCCCCTTAGATGAGATAAAGAAAAGTTGCTCCTATGGCTATGCTAGTGAAAAACAAAAATTTATAATACTTGAATAACAGAAATAACTAATCTTTGTATAGTGCTTTCCTAATTACTAAACATTTTCCCATACAAAATCCCATTTATTATTTACAATGAAGAGATAACTCAGAATGACTAAACTCCTTACAATGGCCAACGAGGTCCTAAATGATCTGCCCCAGCCACCCCCTCAACTTCATTTCTCTGACCTCCTCTGTTACTACTCGCAAACCTCCCTCTCTCTTCCAGTTACACTGGCCTCCTGGCTGAAGACATGCCAGGCTGACTTCCACCTCAGGGCTTTTGCTTTACCTATCCCCTTGGTTTGGAACTTTATCCTTCCAGATATCCACCTGGCTAACTTCATTGCCTTCACATCTTTTCTCAAATCTCAACTTCTTAATGAGGATCTGTCTAAAAGTGCAACCTACACCCCTTCCACATACACAAACTCCGATTCTCCTTACCCTGCTCTGTTTTTCTTTCAATGTAAGTTTCTCCTTTTAAAATACTCCATAATTTACTTGTTAATGCTTATTATCTAACTTCCCATGGCAGTTTTTAAATATGTTCACAAATTCTTTGTTAGTCCCTTTCAGTGGTAGAATTTAACTTCTTTCCCCTTGAGTATGGGCTGGACTTAGTGGCTTGCGTCCAACAAAAAGAATGTCTTTGTCCTTCCTCTTTTTCCTCTCTCTTGAATCACCCAGTGTGAGGGAAGCCAACTGCCACATCATGAGGCTACTTAAAGCAGCCTTACAGAGAAGACTGCATGGCAAGATACTGAGGCCTCCAGCCAACAACCAGCAAAGAACTGAGAACTCCCACCAATAGCCAGGTAAGTCAGCCACATGGGAACTGATTCTTCAGCTCCAGTTAAGCCTTTAAATGACCACAGCCCCAGCTGACAAACTGACTACAATCTGATGAGACCCTAAGTAAGAAACACCAGCTAAGCCACTTCTAACTTCCTGACCCACAGAAATTCAGAGGCATCTCAGAAGAAAGGAATGGCAATTTACATTTTAAAAATCAGCCACTGAAAACCCTATGGAGCACAGTTCTACTCTGACATACATGGGGTCACCATGAGTCGAAATCAACTGTACAGCAACCAGTTTTTTATTCCAAATGCAATAGTTAACAATTCAGTTATGCCCATTGATTCCTCTTATGAAATCAGCGTTAAAGTATTACCTATATTTACATATAGAAACACACACTATCTAATCAATATAAAAGAATACACTTTGTCCCATTTTGCTTTGAAGCAGGCTTTATTCAAGATCAAAATATCATGACTTCTAATGCACTACACTACTCAAGATTTTCATGTTCTAACAATCTGTGACTTACAATCAATATGTACAAATTGGCTGCCATTGCTGAGAAACTCTATCTTCCTCTAGCCAGAGCAGCTTCTCCTACAGAAAAATACGACAAAATCCGAAATTTTGAAGGAATCGTAAGTAGAATAAGAAGTAGTAGAACTAAATTAGTTTAGGGAGCTAGAACTAGCTACTTTTGCTCAAAAATGTTTCTCTGCACTGCCTGAATTTTCCACTGCACGAAATTTCAATTTAGAGATTATTTATGCTAATACATTTTTTTCACTTAATTTTTATCATAAAAAATTTCTACCGTACAGAAAAGTTGAAATAGTAATCTGTTTATCCTCTGCCTGAATTCAACAATTGGTAACATGTTGCTATATCTGCCGTTTTTTTCTGAACTATTCAAATGTAAGTTTTAGAAATCATAATTCTTCACCTTATGTACTTTACCATTCATCTCCTAAAAGTAAGGACTCCTATGTAACCACAATACCATTATCACAGCTAGTAAATCGTAAATCATCTAACATCCATTCTAAATTTAAATTTTACCAAATGTCCCAAGAACATATTTTATTTATCCCAAGTCAGGAAACAGATGAGATTTACACATTGCGATTGGTTATTATGTCTCTTTTGTCTCATTTAATCTAGAATAGCCCCCTCCCCCATCTCTCCTATGTAGGCATTAGGAGGTATAATTCTGTCAGCCCCTGAACTATCAAAGAGATGCTTGTATTAAAAAAAAAAAAGGTAGCACAATGTCTGTCAAGACAGCAGACTTGGATTCTTCAAAAATTTACTTCATGGGGAAAACAGATGGGGTTTCCAAGGCTGTAAATCTTTAGGAAGCTGTAAATCTTTCTCCTGAGGAGCAAGCTGGTGGTTTTGAACCATTGACCTTCTGGTTGGCAGCTGAGTGCTTAACCACTGCTTCCCTAAAGATTTACAGCCTTGGAAACCCCATGGGGCAGTTCTACTCTCCTATAGGGTCACTATTAGTCAGAATTGACTTGATGGCAGTGGGTTTGGTTTTTGGTAGTGCCTATGTAAGGAGCCCTGGTGGTGGAACACTTAAGCACTCAGCTGCTAATTAAAAGATTTGTGGTTCAAACCCACCCAGGGGCTCCGCTGGAGAAAGACCTGGTAATCTGCTTCTGTAAAGATTACAGCCAAGAAAATCTTATGTGGCAGTTCTACTCAGTCACATGGGGTCGCTATGAGAGGAACTGACTCGATGGCACCTAATGACAATGCCTATGTAAGAACAGCCTCTCAAGAAAGCAGGAGCTCAGATAGAACAGAAAAGCTAGGTAATTTTGAGCAAAGGACACTGGAATGAATGGAACAGGGCAGACCCAGGTGGAGAGTCCAAAGTAGGTAACGGAAGAATGAGGGCATTAGGGGCTAGGGAGAGGGTCACTGAAAAGCAGTACATGGTATGAAAAGCAAAGTAGAAAAATGTGTAAACAAACAGATCCTACCAATATTTTGCTTAAGGCTAGTCTTCTACTTAAAAAAAGACCTTTCTTCTTTCTTCTTATAGCACATGGCTGTTTGCCTCCAGGATCGAGTACTCAAAGACTTAGTACTCTGATACAGCTCAGATATGGGTCAAATGGGACATCTGAGGAGCTCTGGTTTCCAAGGTTGTAGTCCTTACAGAAGCAGACAACCACACCTTCCTCCCATGGAGCAACTAGTGGGTTCAAACTGCCAACCTTTCAGCTGGCAGCTGAGCACTTAGCTACTGCATCACCAGGGCTCCTTTAATATAATATCATATATAATTATATATTATATATAACTAGTTATATAATATGGAGCCCTGATGGCATAGTCGTTAAGAGCTCAGCTGCTAACCAAAAGGTTGGCAGTTTCGAATCTACCAGCTGCTCCTTGGAAATCCTATGGGGCAGTTCTACTCCATCCTACAGGGTTGCTGTGAGTTAGAATTGACTCATCAGCAACAGGTTTTGAGTTTTTTTTTTTTAGTTATGTAATAAAATATTTAATTAATTATAAAGCCAAACCAAACCCACTGCCATTGAGTCGATTCCAACTCAAAGCAATCCCGTAGGACAGAGTAGAACTGCCCTATAGGGTTTCCAAGGAGGACCTGGGGGATTCAAACTGTCAACCTTTTAGTTAGCAGCCATAGCTTTTAACCACTGTGCCACCAGGGTTTCCTAATTAATTGTATTATTTAATAAATTAAATCACACTAGATGCAGGTTAGTATATCTGGTTTGTTAGGAAATACAGTTCTATTATGGGGTATGCCCCAGACCAAAGTACTGGAGCACCCCTCAGATTTACTATAGAATCAAGAGAGACTAGTTAAACAGAAAGGCACTTTTTATAAACTAACTTGATAATAACGCTGGGAGGTGAGAATATCTAAGCCTCGATGAAAATTACATTAATAAACCCACTTTTCCCACTATATCCTAATTTAAACATCTTAAATCAACTATGAATACGTATATAATCCCTTCTGCCTTCATAACTGACCTGCAATCTTTTTGTCAAACTCTACTTAAATTGGACTTTATCCACAAAACCTCAGAGGAATTCCATCTCACTCTTGTTACTCTATTACATATATACATAGTTTGATTTTGCAATATATGTTATGTCCATCTTTTGAGTTTTAAATGTCTCAAAGATAGGCACAAAACCAGGAATATCTTTTGTAACCTCCCATTACATTTAGCAAAAATGACTCAGGAAACAGAGTGAAAGCATAAACAAGTTCATGTGGTAGGGCAGAAAAAAAAATGTAGGCTTCCGGGAGATCACAATATCAAAGAGACAAATTTGGCATGCAGCAATTAGTAATGGAGTGACTCTGAGAACAAGAGCATTCAACAACACTAAGGGAAATAATTTCTAGTTATTAAAGTTTGTTCAGCCACTCTCCAAACACTGATGGTAATCACCACCAATAATACCATATCCTAACAGGAAGAACAGTGCTATGACTCAATAGTCATCTCTGTTTTGGAAACAAAAACTGCAGAAGTTGAGTACAAAACATGACACATATTCAGGCTGATTGCTCAAAACCACTTCTTAAGTTGATCACAGAAGTACAAACATTATTTTTAAATTCTCCTAAAATAATTACCCTCATAATTTAGGAAAGGTTTCTGGATTTTTTTTTAAAGTTCTCATGGGGTAAAATTTAATTCTTTTTTGAATTACAATCTATTTGGATAACTTTAATCACTGCAGTAATCAAGGAAATGGAAATTACAACTGCAATTAATATCATTTACACCCATGAGATAAGCAAAAATTTCAAAATCTGACAATACTAAGTGTTCGTGAGGATGTGGAGCAACAGGATCTCTCTTATACAGCTAGTGAGAGTGTAAATTAATACAATCATTATGGAGACTGGCAATAGCTGGTAGAGTCGAAGATATGTATATACTAGAATTCAACATTTTCATTTCTAGGCATATACTCTAGGGAATGTCTCACATAGGTACACAAGGAAACATGGACAAGAATACTCATTGCAATAATGTTGCTAATAGGCTAAAACTTTGGAAATACCTAAATGTCCATCAACAGGAAAATGAAAAAATTGATTGTGATATATATGTAGTGAACATGATACAGCAGTTAAAATAAATAAGCTAGAACAGTGGTTCTCACTATGGGCATGGAAAGATATCAAACTCAAGGGGACATTTGGCAATCTCTGGAGACATTTTTGGTTGTCCCAACTAGGATAAGGGGTGCTACTGGAATCTAGTTAGTAAAGGCCAGAGACGCTGCTAAACATTCTACAATGCATAAGAAAGCCCCCACAACAAAGCATTATCCAGCCCCAAATGTCAATAACATCAAGCATGGGAAACTCTGAACCATGTAGCAAGGTAGATAAATCTCATTAAGCACAGCTGAGAAAAAAAGAAATTTCATAAAAACAAAAGAATGCTATATATTGTTTTTGCAGCAGTAGTGTCAGTCAATGGGAAACCCTGGTGACATAGTGGTTAACAGTTCGGCTGCTAAGCGAAAGGTCAGCAGTTTGAATCCACCAGGTACTCCTTGAAAACCCTATGGGGCAGTTCTACCCTGTCCTATAGGGTCACTGTAAGTCGGAATTGACTTGATGGCAATGGGTTTGTTTCTTTTGGTTTTAGTGTTAGTCAAAATATAAAAGTGTACATAGGAGTGATAAACTCCAAATTCAGGTGAGTTTGGGGAGGGCAGAGGTGGTGCAACTGGGGAGAACCACAACAGGAAGTTCAGCTTCCTCTTGTTTATAACAGTCCCTATACTATTTGTAGGCCTAAGTTAGGTCATTATAAAAATTTCTGAAAAGAAAATAAACGCATTTTAAGAGGAAATAAAGGAGAAAAAAAGTATAGGGAATGTGCAGAAATTAGAAGTTACTAAAATTGAGATAATTCAATAAGTGATACCAATGATAAACTCAAACGTATAAACATTCAAAATCACTCAGCTCTATTATACCAGAACTATAAAAACAAGTGTTAAACAATTGATGATTTCTAGCTTTGCAAACAACTTTGAGATAACTGCAGGATATCTATATATTTCCAAATCAATCAAAATTTTACCTGTCCATTTGCTTTTCTTCAAAACAAAAGGAGAAAACATTAGCTTCTCTATTATTTTATATAATTCATCGCTTTCTTTTAAACTGTGTAAGCCTTTAAAATGAAAAGTAACCTTATTACTTAACCTGTTTTCAAAATACTGAATAATCTCTTTCAGCAGAAATTGTCACCATATAAACAGAGGACTGAGATTGGAATAGGTAGGTGTATGTTTTAAAACATAATTGTTCTTTCCATTTGACCATTCCTAAAAGATTAGGAGGCAATGCTTAGCACATATTAGTAAGGTCAAAAAAAAGAACAAAACATTCAAATTAAGAAAAAAGCAATGTGCTTTACTAGCCATTTCTGTGACCCCTATAAAAGCATTAAAGGTTGGAGCCGTGGTGGCACAGTGGTTAACAATCCACCAGCCGCTCCTTGGAAATCCAATGGGGCAGTTCTACTCTGTCCTACAGGGTCGCTATAAGTCGGAATCGCCTCGACGGCAACAGGTTTGCATATACGTATACACATACACATACATATATATATATATATATATATATATATATATATATATATATATATATATGAGTTGTCCCACGATGACAAAAAGAGTCCCTGGGTGGTGCAAACAGTTAAGTGCTCGACTACTAAAGGTTGGTGGTTCAAACCCACCCAGAAGCACCTTGGTAAAAAGGCCTGGTGATCTGCTTCCAAAAGGTCACAGCCTTGAAAACCCTACCGAGGGCAGTTCTACTCTGCAACACACAGGGTTGCCCTGAGTTGGAACCCACTCGACAGCTACTTTTTCTTAATGACAACAAAAGATTCCCATAGCATTGCATAGTTTATAAAACTTTCATATAGATGAATATAACAACAATCTTATTACATAAGTAGATTGTAGCCTCCTTTTACAATTAAGGAAGCTAAAGATCAGACTTACTCAAGCTTAAAGAGCCAATTCAGACTTGAGTCCAGAGCTAAAAATAGCCTGAAAAGAACTAACTTAATAGGGCAATGTTTGCAAATAGCATAAAGCAAAACCAGACAAAGGTAGGAGTGGGGTGGGGAGAATGCTTGAAAAATACTGATACTCTGCAACGAATACAGATGGAGATAGGTTCACCAGAAACTGGGAAATATTCCTCAAGTTACTAAGTGTCTTTCCACCAGGGGCTAAGCAACTGCTGCCATGTTAAAAATAAACTGAAGGAAAAAAACATGTTTTTAGTATGAGTGAAATTTTTCTTGCCTCAGACAACGCAGCTACAATTGTTACAGAAGGAAGGTATAGGGGAGCCAGATTCACGTATCTGACATTTCCTGTGTCAGCTGATTTTCAACCACATCATGAGTTAAATATGGAATTGATGCAGGAGCTTATCTTATATCCTACACAGATAGGTTGGAAATGGCAATGAATGCTTTTTAAAAAATTTATTGTGGGAAAAAATTTGCTACTTTAATCACTTTAAAGTGCACAATTTAGAGACATCAATTGCATTCACCATATTGTACAACCATGTTGTTGTTAGCTGCTATTGAATCAGCTTCAACTCATGGCAACCTTATGTATAACAGAACAAAATGTTGCCAAGTCCTACACCATCTTCGTGATCGTTAGAAAGTTTGAGTCCGTTGTTGCAGCTATTTTATCAATCCATCCCACTGAGGATTTGTTTGTTTTCACTGGCCCTCCTGTAATTCCATAATTTACGAAACATGATGTCCTTTTCTGGAAACCCTGTGGTGTAGTGGTTAAGTGCTACAGCTGCTAACCAAAGGGTTGGCAGTTTGAATCCGCCAGGCGCTCCTTGGAAACTCTATGGAGCAGTTCTACTCTGTCCTATGGGGTCGCTATGAGTCGGAATCGACTCAACAGCACAGGGTTTGGTTTTTTCGTTTGATGTCCTTTTCTAGCAACTGGTCTTTCCTGATGACGCGTCCAAAGCTAGCTGAAGTCCTACCATCTTCACTTCTAAGTAACATTCTGTTTGTATTTCATCTAAAACTAGTTTGTTTAATCTTTTGGCAGTCCACAGTATATTCAATTATTCTTCACCAATACCACAGTTAAATGCATCAATTCTTCTGTCTTCCTTTTTTCATTATCCAACTTTTACGTGACTAAAGTGCATTTGACCCAAGCCATGGTCTTTTCAATCACCTCATGTGCATGCAAAAGTCCAGCCATAACCATTGTTGTTGTTAGGTGCCACCGAGTCGGTGCCGACTCATAGCGACCCTATGCACAACAGAACAAAACACTGCCCGGTCCTGTGCCATCCTTAAAATCGTTGTTATGCTTGAGCTCCTTGTTACAGCCACTGTGTCAGTCTACCTCGTTGAGGTGGATTATCTACTTCCAAATGCTTTTCATCACCCCAAGGAGAAACATAGTACCCCTTAAGGAATTAAATCCTTAGCCCCTCTTGCCCCCAGGCCCTGGTAATCAATAATCAACTTTTGTCTGTATGTACTTGTCTATTTTAAATATTTCACATAAGTGGGATTAGACAATATTTGTCCTTCATATCTCACTTATTTCACTTAGCAAAATTTCTGCAAAATTCATCCATGTCATAGAATGTATCAGAACTTCATATCTCTATAAGGATGAATAATATTTCATTACATGTAAGTACCACATTTTGTTTATCCATTCATTTGTTGATGGACATTTGGATTGTTTGCATCTTGGGCTACTGTGAATAATACTGCAATGAACATTGGTGTACAAATACCTGCTTAAGTCTCTACTTTCAAGTCTACTGGATATATGCCTACAAGTGGAATAGTGGGTCATACAGTAATTTTTTTTGTAAATTGTGGTGAAATATATATGTAACAAAAAAAGAAGCACTTTTCCTCCCATATGAGATCTGTCCTTGTCTTGGTTTAGTTTGCAGCTTCTTGCTGCAGTCCTTTACCCACCATTTCAGAGTTCTCACAGGGCCCAGTACAGGCTTCTAGTTGCTTTTCCTGGTGTTTGTTTGGGGAGGGTGGGGATCTTAGATCTGCTCAAGCCACCAAGTACCCTGAATTTCTTAGTTTAGTCATTTTCTAAATACCTAAAACATATGTGTATTAATTCTCCAATATTTATATGTAAAGCCAAGGCCTTTTCTTTTCATATGGGTTCTCTGGAATTCCTTCCTTTCTTTCATGCATAAACCACACCTATATTGCTTCATTCCAAGTTTCCAGACTTCCAGTCTGCAGTTTGGTTTTATTAGAGAAAAAACTTAAGAGAACAGAGTTCTTTTACATTTTAATGATTATTTTACTCAACTTCTTAAAGGTGTTTTTCAAGCTATTTCAGCAATAGGTGTTTTTAGCTACCTTTATTAAGCCTTTCTAAAGCATTCACCTTAGGTTTCATAAAAAGAGAAACTTTCTGTTACACTCATATTTCATCAGTTTACATAAATTTATAATTAAATCCAGTGACTACGTTAACAAGTTCAGTGGGCATAAACAGGCTTAGAAGCAAACACAGCTGAATCTAAGTAAGCCAACAAATTTACCAGTGGGAACAAGGACTACTCATGCAAGCACTGGCCACAAATGGTAAGCACACTGTGGGCATATGAATATTTTAGTGACAGACAGGAAACCATCAGTTAACACACTGGAGGTTGGTTATGAAAACATTTTGTAGAAGGAAAATCTGCTTTTTCTCACTTAATGTACCCTGAACACTTTTCCTGTCTAAAAGTGGAGATCTGCATCATTTTTAAAAAGTTTTATTGTGGTAAAATACATAACATAAAATTTGCCATCTTAACCAACTTTAAGTATACAATTCAAACGCATTAATTGTGTTCACCATGTTGTGCAACCATCACCATTGTTTGTTTCCACAATTTTTCATCACTCCAAATAGAAACTCAGTACCCCTCAAGCAAAAACCCCAACTCCCTCAACCCCCAGCCCATGGTAATCACTAATATACTTTAGTCTCTATAGATGTGCCTATTCTGGATGTTCCACATACAGGAAACCCTGGTGGCATAGTGGTTAAGAGCTACAGCTGCTAACCAAAAGAGCAGTTCAAATTCACCAGGCACTCATTGGAAACCCTATGGGGCAGTTCTACTCCATCCTACAAGGTCGCTATGAGTCGGAATCGACTCCATGGCAATGGGTTTGGTTTTTTTAGTTTTGGGGATCATACAATGTTTGTCCTTCTATGTCTAAATTATTTCGCTCAGTATAACATTTTCAAGGCTCATCCATGTTGTAGCATGTACCAAAACTTCAATACTCTTTACGGCTGGATAAATACTTCATTGTATGTATATATACCACATTTTGTATCTATTCATCTGTTGATGGTCATTTAGGTTGTTTCTACCTTTTGGCTATTGTGAATAATTCTGCAATGAGCATTGGTGTACAAGTTTCTGTATGAGTCCCTGCTTTCAAGTCTTTTGGGTATATACCTAGGAGCTATGCTAACTGTTGAGCCATATGGTAATTCTACGTTTAACCTTTTGAGGAACAAACTGCTTCCCAAAGGGGCTGCACCATTTTACATTGCCAACAACAATGGATGAAGATTCCAATTTTTCCACATTCTCACCAACACTTCCTATTTTCCATTTTTCTGATAATAGCCATCTTACTGGGTGTGAAGGGCTGCACCATTTTACATTGCCAACAACAATGGATGAAGATTCCAATTTTTCCACATTCTCGCCAACACTTCCTATTTTCCATTTTTCTGGTAACAGCCATCTTACTGGGTGTGAAGTGGTATCTCATTTTGGTTTTGATTTGCATTTCCCTAATCACTAATGACATTGAACATCTTTTCACGTACTTATTGGACATTTGTGTATCTTCTTTGGAGAAATGTCTCTTCGAGTCCTTTGCTCATTTTTTAATTGGGTTGTTTGTCTGCATCATTGTCTTTAATGGCCACGTGGCATTTCATTATTTATGTATTAGTCTGGGCTCATGCTTGCAAACAACATAAAACAGTTCTGACTAACTTGACCTGAAAAGGAATTTATTGGTAGGCTATTAGATTGCTTACACAGTCAACAAGGAAATATGATCAGCCAGGTTTGGAAAATGAGCAGGAAACCAGTGAGGCTAAAATAGGCCAAGGTTATGCCCTTGGAACAGTCTGGTAAGGATAGCTTTACTGGCACTGGCATTCTCAGGACTTTTGTCACTGCTGCCACTGCCATGGATTGTTTTTAACTATCCCCATGTATTTTTATCACGTCTTCAGTATTCAAAATCAGGCAGGAGCATCTGATAGCTGAGTCCAAAATCACTTAGCAGCATCTCAGCTTCAAGAGCACAAGGAGAAGGAATATCGGCCCCCCTCCCCTAAACATATTTTGGCTTCAATAGTGGGACCCAGGGTCCTACTGCCTATTACAAAGATACAGCAGGGGATTTTCTTAACATAGGCTATGTATTTGGATGCTGGACAGCCAAAAATATGAAAAAACTATCTATTACAATGTAGGTGCACTAGGGTTTTAAGCCACATAGTGATGAACACATTTTACCAATTTTACCAAATCTAGTAGGGGAAAGCAATGTATCTTAATTGCTTTATTTTCATTTTTAAAATTATAAGTGAGGTTGAATAACTTCTCATGAGTTTATTGGCATTTTTTATTTCTTATTTTGTCAACTGTCTGACATATATTGTATTTTTTACTGAAATACAATTTACATACCATAAAATTCAGCTTTGTAAAGTGTGCAACTTAGCGGTCATTAGTATATTCACAGAGTTGTACTATTATCTAATTCCAGAACATTTTCATCACTCTAAAAAGAAACCTCAGGCATATGTTCTTGCAGTTTGTTTACATGGTGTTTTTGCCACATGACATTTTAAAATTTCATATAATCAAACTTCATCAATCTTTTCCTTTATGGTTTCTGCTTTTGGCTTGTGATTAGAAAGGTGTTCTCCACCACAAGGTTTTTGTTGTTGTTAATATTCACTGTTATAACCTTCTAGCATTTTCTGTTTTGTTTTTACATTTCAGTATTTTACTCATTTGGAATTAATTTTGATGTAAGATAGGATCTAAAAACTCTTATTTCAAATGGTTAGCCAATTATCCCAACACCACTTACTGATCTGAAAAGCTGCCTTTGTTATATACTAAATTCTTATACATACACATATGTCTGTTTCTGGGACTTCATGTTCTGTTGCAAGGATCTATTCTGACATCAGTACAAGACTTTTTAATAATTAAAACTTTTAAAGATATTTTAAAGGTTGGTAGGGTAATTAGTATCATTAACCTTTCAGCACTGTTTCATAACATTAATGACATACTCGAAAAGTCTGGTCAAGCTAGGTTGTCATTTTCAGCATCTGCAAAGTTTTATCATTTATTTGTAATTTACTTGTCCTTAACCAGTTGTAACAAATTTAAAATAAGAGTGTTTTCAACTTACTCTCTATATAACGGATTAATGCTGATAATTGTTTTTAGTTTCATATGTATTTAATGTTTTTGCATCAGTGGCTTTGGGTACTATTTTGTCTTAGAAATAAAAGTATAAGATAGATTTTTCTTTATGAAGAAAGCTGCAGCATTACAAAGCAGTACTTGATTTACCTACAGATTATATTTGACAAGCCTGAAGGTGACTGTTTTGATGAGAAAAAAGTATTTCAAGTCCAGAGCAATATGATGGTTTGAGCAGCTGCATGCTCTCATTCCCCCATAAAAATGCAAAAAATGACCAATCAGAAACTGGCAGAACCAACTTTGTCAGAACTTTTGAAACCAGTCACAGGGTTACAACAATGAAATGAGCACTGAATCAAGAAAAAAGTGATATATAAATGGTAGGAAAGCTTTTGTTTTCTACTCGACTGCACTCCACCTTCTCACAAGCTCTGCATGAACATCTTAAAGCTGTAGTGGCCCACATCCCAGGAAGGAACATGGTCCCTGGCTCTAGAGCAGACTTTATTAGTAAATTATTGTGTAAGTCTGTTTTAACCTGTCTGGGGGATCCCTGAAGGACAGACATACATAGAATACTCTACCCAACAACAGCACAATACGCATTCTTTTCCAGTGCACATGGATCCTTCTCCAGGAAAGACTATATCTCAGGTCACAAAACAAGCCTCAATAAATTTTAAAAGACTGAAATCATACCAAGTATTTTCTCCAACCACAAGGAAACGAAACTAGAAATTAATAACAGAAGAAAAACTGGAAAATATGCAAATAAGCTTAATTTAACCAACACACTATTAAGTAACCGATGTGTTGAGAGAAATCAGAAAATATTTAGAGTCAAATGGAAATGAAAGCACAACATACAAAAACCTATGGGATACAGTGAAACAGTGCTCAGAGGGAATTTTTTAGCAATAAACGCCTACATTAGAAAATAATAAAAGATCTCAAATCAATAACCTAACTAAACATCTTGTGGAACTAGAAAAATATGAGCAGACGATGCCCAAGGCTACCAGAAGGAAGGAAATAACAAAGATCAGAGCAGAAATAAATGAAATCTAGAATAGTAAAACAATAGAGATAATCAACGAAACCACAAGTGGGTTTTATGAGAACATCAATAAAACTGACAAACCTTTAGTTAGACGAACAAAGAAAAAAAGAGTGAAGATGCAATTAGCTAAAATCAGAAATGAAAGTGGGGACATTAAAACCAACCCTACAAAAATAAAGAAGATTAAAAAAGAATACTATGAACAACTATACACCAACAATTGAGACAACTTAGATGAAATGGACAAACTTCTAGAATCACATCAGCTATGTAAATTGATTCAAGAAGAAATAGATGATCTCAATAGACCCATAACAAATGAAGACACCGAATCAGTAAACAAAGCTTCCCAACAACAAAAAAAGTCCTGGGCCATTTGGCTTTATGGGGGAATTCTACCAAACATTTGTAGAAGTAACATCAATTTTTTTAAAACTCTTCCCAAAAATAGAAGAGAAGGGAACACTTCCAAACTCCTTCTGTGAGGCCAACATTATTACCCTGATACCAAAGACAAAGACACCACGAGAAAACTAGAGACCAATATCCCTTATAAATATAGATGCAAAAATCTTCCACAACATACTAGCAAACCAAGTCCAACACCATATTTAAAGGATTATACACCACGATCAAGTGAGATTAATTGCAGGATTGCAAGCATTGTTCAACATTAAAAAATCAATTGATGTAATACACCACGTTAACAAAACAAAGAACCACATGTTCATCTCAATCTATGCAGAAAGGGCATTTGACAAATCCAATGCCCTTTCATAATAAAAACATTAAATAAACTAGGAATAGCAGGGAAATTCTCAGCATGATAAAGGGCCTCTATGAAAAACCCACAGCTAACATCATAAGCAATGGAGAAAAACTAAGAGCTTTCTCCTTAAAATCAAGAACAGTCCAAGATGACCACTCTCACCACTGCTATTCAATAAAACCAAAACCAAACCCAGTGCCGTCGAGTCGATTCCGACTCATAGCGACCCTATAGGACAGAGTAGAACTGCCCCATAGAGTTTCCAAGGAGCGCCTGGCAGATTCGAACTGCCGACCTTTTGGTTAGCAGCTGTAGCACTTAACCACTATGCCACCAGGGTTTCCTGCTATTCAATATATTACTGGAATTTCTAGCCAGAGCAATTTGCAAGAAAAAGAAATAAAAGATATACAAATTGGAAAGGAAAAAGTAATAATATCCCTTTTCACAGATGACAAGATCCAATTTATAGGAAATCCCACAGAATCCACAAGAAAGCTACTAACCCACTGCCGTCGAGTCAATTCCGACTCATAGCGACCCTATAGAATAGAGCAGAACTTCCCCCTAGAGCGCCTGGTGGATTCAAGCCATTGACCTTTTGGTTAGCAGCCACAGCACATAACCACTACGCCACCAGCGTTTCTAGGAAAGCTACTAGAGCTAATAAATGTATTCAGCAAAGCTGCAGGTACAAGGTTAACATGCAAAAATCAGTTGTGTTTTTACACACCATCAATGAACTATCTGATAATGAAATTGAGAAAACAGTTGCATTTACAATAGCATCTAAAAGAATTAAGGACCTAATTCTTAACCAATGAGTAACCAGGGCTACTTAAAACTACCATATGACCCAGCAATTCTAAACCTAGGTATCTACCCAAAAGAACTGCAAGCAGGAAATCAATCAGAAACCTCTACACCAATGCTCAATGCAGCAATCATCTGGAAAAGGATACTGGCAATAGTTGTACAACATGATGAACCTAATCAATATCACTGAAGTGTACATGTAAAATCTGTTGAATTGGCAAATGTTTTGTTACATATATTACACTACAACAAAACTAGCAACAAAAATCAGGAGAGACCAATCCCTGGAGAAGGACATCATGTTTGTTAAGATAGAGGGTCAGCGAAAAAGAGGAAGACCCGTGACAAGATGGACTGACACAGCGGCTGCAACAATGGGCTCAAACACAGCAATGATTGTGAGGATGGCACAGGAATGGGCAGCATTTTGTTCTGTTGTACACAGGCTCGCTCTGAGCCGGAATGATTCAGCAGCACTTAACAACAATACAATAAAACTGTTTTTTTAAACTCACTGAAGGGGCAATTACAGAGGGTTGCATGTTAACGAGGGTTTTGACATTAGGAGATAATATAGCTTGGGACTGAGAGAGTATCTTTTTTATACCCAAAAATTCAATAAAAACAAATAACCACAATAAATCTGCCTTGGGCAAAATAGCTTAATAGGTCATACCGCCTTGATAAATAAGACCTTAAAGTCATTTCAATCTGCCTAAAGACAGTAAAATGGAAAGATCTCTTTCCTGATTAAGCTTTCTTCTCAAAAGGCTGAAACCTGGGTCTCTACCATGTCACGTTATTACTATCCAGAGACCTATGTGTTGACACCATTTCCAGAGAAACAAATTCTGTCAGTGCAATTTACTTAATCAGTAAGCAACAAAATAGGGACTTACTGTGATATTCTCACTACCTTTAAGGTATCTAATACAAAGACATTTTACATTTAGATCAAACATGCAATCAAGATGCACTGATAATTACTGGTGATTGGAATGTGAAAGCTGGAAACAAAGAAGAATAAGTAGTGGGAAAATATGGCCTTGGTGATAAAAACAACGCCGGAGATCACAGGATAGAATTCTGCAAAAGCAACGACTTATTCATTGCAAAAACTTTTTTTCAGCAACATAAATGGTGACTATACACATGGAGCTTGCTGGATAGGATATACAGGAATCATATCAACTATATCTGTAGAAAGAGACCATGGAGAAGCTCAAAATCATCAGTCAGAACAAAGCCAGGGGTCCACTGCTGAACAGACCATCAACTGCTCACGTGCAAATTCAAGCTTAAGCTCAAGCTGAAGAAAATTAAAACAAGTCTGTTAGAACCAAAATATGATCTTAAGTATATGTACCTGAATTGGGAAACCATCTCAAGAACATATTTGACACACTGAACACTAATGACCGAACACCAGGCGAGTTGTGGGATGACATCAAGGACATACATGAATAAAGCAAAAGCTCATTAAAAAGACAGGAAAGAAAGAAAATACCAAAATGAATGTCAGAAGAGAATCTGAAACTTGCTCCTGAACACAGAGTAGCTGAAGCAAATGGAATAAATGACTTAGTAAAAGAGCTGAACAGAAGATTTCAAAGGGCAGCTCGAGAAGACAAAGTAGTATAATGAAATGCACAAAGACCTGGAGTTAGAAAACCAAAAGGGAAAAACATGCTCGGCATTTCTCATGATGAAAGAACTAAAGAAAAAATTCAAACCTCAACTTGCAATTTTAAGGATTCTATGGGCCAGATTTTGAATGACGTAGGAAGTACCAAAAGAAGGTGGAAGGAATACACAGAGTCACAGTACTGATAGTACTGAAGAAGAAGTCCAAACTGCACTTGAAGGCGTTGCAAAAAACAAGGCTCCAGGAATTGACAGAATATCAATTGAGATGTTTCAACAAACATATGTAGCACTGGAGGTGCTCACTCGTCTATGCCAAGAAATTTGGAATAGGCCAACCAAGGTCCATATCTCTGCTCATTCCAAAGGAAGGTGATCCAATCAAATGTGGAAATTATCGAACAATATCATTAATATCACATGCAAGTAAAATTTTGCTGACGATAATTCAAAAATGGTTGCAGCAGTACATTGACAGGGAAAATTGCCAGAATTAAAGCCGGATTCAGACATGGAACTAGGGATATCACTATTGATGTCCGATAGATCTTGGCTGAAAGTAAAGAATACCAGAAAGAAGTTTAGCTGTGTTTTATCAACTATGTAAAGGCATTTGACTGTGTGAATCATAACAAATTATGGACAACACTGCGAAGAATGGGAATTCCATAACACCTAATTGTGCTCATGCAGAACCTGTACATAGACCAAAACGCAGTTGTTCAAACAGAACAAAGGGATTCCTTTCAAATCAAGAAAGGTGTACATCAGGGTTGTATTCTTTCCCCATACTTATTCTATCTGTATGCTGAGCAAGTAATTCGAGAAGATGGACTATATGAAGAAGGCAGCATCAGAGCTGGAGGAAGACTCATTAACAACCTGCTATATGCAGATGACACAACCTTGCTTGCTGAAAGCGAAGAGGAACTAAAGCACTTACTGACAAAGAGCAAAGACTACAGCCTTCAGTATGAATTACACCTCAACTAGTCGAATAAGCAACATCATGATAAACAGAGAAAATACTGAAGTTGTCAAAAATTTCATTTTACTTGGATCCACAATCAACATCCATGGAAGCAGCGGTCAAGAAATCAAATGACATTATTGCATTGGACAAATCTGCTGCAAAAGACCGCTTTAAAGTATCAAAAAGCAAAGATGTCGCTTTAAGGACTAAGGTGCAACTGACCCAAGCCATGGTATTTTCAGTCACCTCCTATGCGTGCAAAAGCTGGACAATGAGTAAGGAAGACCGGAGAAGAACTGATGCCTTTGAATTATGGTGTTGGCGAAGAATACTGAATATACACCGTGAACTACCAGAAGAACAAACAAGTCTGTTTTGGAAGAACTACAGCCAGAGTGCACTTTAGAAGTGAGGATGGCGAGACTACGTCTCACAAACTTTGGACATGTTATCAGGAGGGATCAGTCTCTGGAGAAGGACATCATGCTTGGCAATGCAGAGAGTCAGCGAAAAAGAGGAAGACCCTCAATGAGATGGACTGACACAGTGGCTGCAACAAGAGGCTTGAACATAGCAATGATTGTGAGGATGGTGCAGGACCAAGCAGTGTTTCGTTCTGCTGCACATAGGGTCACTACGAGTCAGAAACTATTTGACGGCATCTAATAATAATCTATTTAGATTGGAGTCCCTGGGTCGTGCAAATGGTTAATGTGCTCAGCTGCTAACCCAAAGGTTAGAGGTTTGAGTCCACTCAGAGGCACCTTGGAAGAAAGGCCTAAAAATCTACTTTTTGAAAAATCAGCCACTGAAACCTGTGGAGCACATATGAGGTCTCCAGGAGTCAGAAGTGAGTTGACAGCAACTGGTTTGCTGGTTATATTTAGATTATATAGTACGGGATGTTAGCTCTCATATCCACTGTCATGGATTGGATTGTGTCCTCCAAAAATATGTGTTGTAAATCTTAATCCCTATACCTGTGGTTATAATCCCATTTGGGAATGGGTTTTCTTTATTATATTAATGAGGCAGTGTTAGTGTAAACTGTGTCTTAAATCAATCTCCTTTGAGAGATAAAAGTAAGTACAAAGAGAGGGGAAGATACATGCCACATGATCACCCAGGAACCTAGGAACAGAAGTGGAAAAGGGACAAGGACCTTCCCCCAAATCCAGTGCCCTGAATTTGGACTTCTAGCTTCCTAAACTATGAGAAAATCAATTTCTCTTCCTTGAAGCCACTCACTTGAGGTATCTCAGTTATAGCAGCACTAGATAACCTAAGATACCCACTCAACAAAACTTCTAAAGCAACTGGAAAACAAAACTGAAAGAAATTCATTCCTGAGTTATATTCTAAAGATAAAAATGAAAGCTTTAGTATTATTTTTAGAAGACACACAAACACACTCAGAGACATTGTGGTGAGCACTAGGTCTGGAGTCAAGAATAAATTACCTATTTGAATTTGGGAAAGTCACTAAATTACTCTCAGAGCCTCAGTTTTCTCTCCAGTGGTTCTGAAACTTCAGTGTACTTAAAAATCATCTAATGAGAGAAGTTTAAAATTCCAAATTCCCAGGCCCCATGCCCAGAGATTTTAATTCATTAGGATAGAAGCCATGTCCAGGAATCTGCATTTTTAACAAACACCTCAGATAATTCTAATGTAAGACACTGGAAACCCTGGTGGAGTAGTGGTTAAGTACTACGGCTGCTAACCAAAGGGTCAGCAGTTTGAATCCACCAGGTGTTTCTTGGAAACTCTATGGGGCAGTACTACCCTGTCCTACAGGGTCGCTATGAGTTGGAATCAATTCGATGGCACTGGGTTTGGTTTTGGTTTTTGGTTTACCTACATCACAAGATTGTTACATGAATCTAATGAAAAATGCAAGTGAAAGAAGCAGATATCAATGTACACATTCTATAGAAAATATATGTTTGTTAGTTGGTATGTTTGTTTTCCTGGAAAATCCACTGTAATTAGAGTTTATTAAGGTCAAGTTAATACAAAGAAGTATTAGTTCAATAAAGTTGGCAGTTAAATATATCAAAATCAATTGCTTATACACTGACAATAATCATCTAGAAAGTATAATGACAAAAGATCCCATTCATATAGCACATCCCCCAAAAAACACCTATAAAAATATTTAGAATACACTTAATAAGAAATGTGCAGGAAGATTAAACATTGTAAAAAGAGGTTAATTCTACAAAAATGATCCTAAGGCTCATATCAAAGAATAAACATTTGAGAACACATAGACAAATTATGAAAAAGAAGTGATACAGGAGGAGAGTCTTATCAGATTTTAAAAAATGCATTATAAAGATATAACAAATATTTTTAAAGTAAGGTGTGTCTTACTGATACAAAAATAGAAAACATATCAGTGGAAGAAAGGGTCAAGAAAGAGTATACATAAGAATTTAGTATATGTATGATAGCAGCAGTATTTCAGGTAGATTAGGAAATTTTACAGTTTCTTTTCCTAATTTTTATTTGTTTTGTTATTGTTGTTGAGAATGTATACAACAAAACATACACCGATTCAACAGTTTCCACACATACAATTTAGTAACACTGATTATATTCTTTGAGTTGTGCAACCATTCTCACCAGACTTTTCTGAACTGTTCCTCCCTCAAAAACATAAACTCACTGCCCCCCAGGTTCCTATCTAATCTTTTTAGTTGCTGTTGTCACTTTGATCCCATATAACCAAAAAACCAAACCTGATGCCGTAGAGTCAATTTCAACTCATAGCAACCCTATAGGACAGAGTAGAACTGCCACATAGGGTTTCCAAGGAGTGGCAGTGGATTCAAATTGCCAACCTTCTGGCTAGCAGCCTTAACACTTAACCACTATCCCATATAGATAGTTCTTAAAAGAGCATAATGCTCAAGGCAGACCTTTTTTACTAGTTAAGGTAAACTACTGTTCAATTTTAAGATGACTTCAGGTAATATTTTTGGCTTCAATTTTAAAGATTATTTCAGGGCAATAATTTCAGGGGTTCATCCAGCCTCCATGGCTCCAGAAAGTCTAGAGTCCATTAGAATTTAAAATTCCGTTCTGCGTCTTCCCCCTTTTGATCAGGATTCTTCTATGGAATCTTTGATGAAAATATTCAGTAATGGTAACTGGGCACCATCCAGCTCTTCTGGCCTCACGGCAAAGGAAGCAGTTGTTCATGAAGGCAATTAGCCACACATTCCATATCCCAGTGAGAAAAGTTTTAAAGAAAAAAAATAAAGTTAGTCCCCTACATTATATCCATAAAATAAAATAATTTCTACAAGTATTAAGGATTTAAATGTAAAATACAAAAAAGTACTAGAAAAAATTATAATCAAATATTAGTATAATGTGGGGGTAGGGAAGGCCTTTCTAAGCATGACATCCAAGGCATGATACATAAAAATTAGAAACTTCTGCATAGAGAAAAAATCTTGCAAATAGATAAAAGATAATTTGGGAAAAAATACTAGGAACATATATTATACGCAAATGATGAATATCTCTAGGATACAAAGATTTCTTACATATCAGTAATGAAAAGGTAAACACTCAAAGAAAAGTGCACAATGGAAATAGGCATTTCACAGATGAAAAAACACAAATGGTCAAAAAGCATACGAAAAACTAGGCAGTCTCTTTAGTAATTGGTGAAAAAAATAAACAGAAGATCATTTTTCACGTAACACATTAATAAAGATTAAAAGAATTTTAATAATACCTGGTGTAAACATGGGTAAACAGACACTCTCCTATACTGCTAGTGGAAGTGTAAAATGATAAAATCTTTTGGAGGAAAATTTGGCAGTATGTATCAAAAGCCTTAAAAAATGCTAACAATTTTTATATGCTATTTTTTTTTTTTTTATTAGTGAAGTATCAATTGGTACACTCTTTCTGGAGGACAATTTAACATTATTTATTAAAATTTCAAATGTACATGACCCTTCATCCAACACTCCACTTCTGGGAATATTATCCAAAAGACAAAAGATACATGTACAAGGATATTCATTGAAATACTGTTTATAATAGCACATAACTGAAAGCAATTTAAATGCTAATCAAAAAGTAGACTGATTAACATACAGCGTATCTACACAATGGAACAGTATATAACCATTTTATGAAATAAGGTAGATCTATATGTAAAAAAAAAAATTTTTTATATGTATTGATAAAAGATATACAATATACATTGAATGAAAAATGCAAGGTACAAAACAGTATATATAATACGATCCTATCTGTGTAAAAAAAAAGGAGGTGAAATAGGCATTACACAGATTTGTAAATGCACTGCAAATCTGTGGAAGAATACACAAGAAACTGCTAACAGTGGTATGGTGAAATGAGTTCCGTTACATGGCCTTTTCCCTTGGTTCTTCGGAAAAATTCTTGACAGACTTTTTTCCCCTACACCCTGAGTTTTCTACCCCAGAGGGTCTGTTACTTTCGTGCAGGTTGACTGATATTTCCCAGGTAATCTCTAAACAAGGATGGTTTGATACTTTCTGTCAATTAAAAAAAAAAATTTTTTGTAGACTATGAAAATTAGGTGAGTTGTAGCCTCCTATGCAAATGAAGTGTCTGTGGCCTACTGTTTCTGGCCCTGGTGGGAGTGCCATGCCTTGAAATTGACAAGGAGTTTCTATATTTAAGCAACCAGCCCCACAGGGATTTTTGGATACGGAAAAAACCAGGAAGAGAAACATCAGGAAGCAGCAGATGGACAAAACAAGAGAGAAGCAGCAGAAAGATAGAGGAGGCAAGGAACCTCCTAAAAGAGATGTAACACAGGTCAAGGGCTGTAACACTGAAGACAGCAACATGCCCAGAAGGGGCCCAGTGGCAGAACTGGTGGCAACAAGCACCAGGGTCAAGAAAAGCCCATCCTCAGGGGGCTGGAAGGAGGCCAGCATGATAAAGAAGACCTAAAACAACTGTCCTGCACTGAAGAAGGAAGACTTTGCCTATGTACTTCCTGATCCTGAGTTGTAGCCTGTTGATCCTGATCCCCAGTTGTACCCTGTTCCTTAATAAACCACTTAACTGTAATTATGGTCTGTGAGTTCTGTGTGGCCACTGCAAGAGATTATCAAACCCAGAAAAGACACAGAGAGTGTAGTGGGAGGGATGGTTGGTGTAATCATTAGAAAAAAGTTTGGAGACTGGGGGGGTGGAGCCAAGATGGCAGAATAGACAGATGCTTCCAGCAAGCCCTCTTTACAACAAAGACCCAAAAAAACAAGTGAAACGAGTATATCCGTGACAAGCTGGGAGCCCTGAGCATCAAAGGCAAGCTTAGACAACAAATTGAGGGGCAGAGGGAGGAAGAGACCATTCAGAAGTGGAGAGGAGTTACCGGACCTGAATCGCGGGGAGCCCTCAGGCACCATTCCTGGAGCTGCGGTGGCGGCGGGATAGTACTAGCGTTTTGCTGCAGTTTCCTCAGGGAGATGCAGCCAGCCACACAGCCCACTCACACCTCCGGAACCTGACGTGAACGGCGCTCTCGGCAAAAGCTAAGTACTTGCGTATATTTTACCGTGCCCCCCCCCACCCCCAAGCTGACTTCAGCTGCTGATTCCCTGGGCCTGAGATAGACCCTGGTGAGCACCTAGACCCTCCTCCCAGCCTTGGAGAAGGAAAAAAATTTTTTAATTCGGGGGAAAAGATAATTTGCTAGCTCCATTAACTGGGGGAGCTCAGGACAGAAGCGGCTCCTGTCCAGGCATAAACCGTCCATGGACCTTGAGCACCTTTCCCTTCTCCATGGACATGTGTGGGCCTATTTCGGGAGAACAGGCCCTTGGTGGCAAATTCCAAACGTCTCAGCTGTGCAGTGCAGAGGCGGTTGTTTGACGTTTGGCATTGCTTTGCCTATTAAACAAGGTCCTCACCTACCCACGTCAGGGACCTAAGGACTGGTAGCTCCATTAAGGTCACCCAGCCACCCCTGATGGGGTCCAAAGATAACTGGTACCTCCCAGTCCTTTCAACCAAAAACTTTGGGTGCCCATGGTCCCTCTGCAGAACCCACCCACCAGCAAGCTCTAGGGAACAGAGATGCGTTTTCCTCAGAGACACTTGGGGTTCGGTTCTCAGCCCCCTGCCTTGTTCAGAGCGTGACCCCCTGCTACAATCAGATACCAGTATATACGCCAATCACCCCAGCCCCTCTAAGACTGTAGGACAGAGCCTGTACCACACACTTCATGATCAGCAATGTGGACACCTGAGCTTAATTCATACAAGAAAACTGAATGGACTCCTAGACTGATATACATGATAACACCTCTAGCCAGCTGGGGACAGGACATCAGAGCTCTAAAGGTGAAAATAATCAAGCTAGCTCACTCAAGCAGCCCATAGGGATATACCGAAACAAAACAAAGCAAGCAGCCGCGATGCAGTAAGCAAGCATAAACTAATATAACATATAGATGGCTCAGAGACAACAGTCAATATCAAGTCACATAAAGAAACACACCATGATCACCTCAACAGACTCTCAAAACAAAGAATCCAGGGATCTTCTAGATGAAAGTGCATTCCTGGAATTAACAGAGCCAGAATACATAAGTTTAATATACAGAACCATTCAAAATATCAGGAAGGAAATGAGGCAATACACAGAACAAGCCAAGGAACACACAGATAAAGCAACTGAAGAAATTAGAAAGATTATTCAGGAACATAATGAGAAGTTTAATAAGCTGGAAAAGTCCATAGGCAGACAGAAATCAGAAATTCAGAAGATTAACAATAAAATTACAGAATTAGACAACTCATTAGAAAGTCAGAGGAGCAGAATTGAGCAAGTACAAGACAGAATTTCTGAACTCGAAGATAAATCACTTGGCACTAATACATTTGAAGAAAAATCAGATAAAAGAATTTTAAAAAATAAAGAAACCTTAAGAATCATGTGGGACTCTATCAAGAGAAATAACCTACAAGTGATTGGAGTACCAGAACAGGGAGGGATAACAGAAAATACAGAGAAAATTGTTCAGGATTTCTTGGTAGAAAACTTCCCTGATATTGAGAAAGATGAGAAGATATTTTTCCAAGATGCTCATTGAACTCCACATAAGGTAGATGTTAAAAGAAAGCCACCAAGACATATTATAATCAAGCTTGCCAAAACCAAAGATAAGAGAGAATTACAAGAGTAGCTAGGGATAAACAAAGGTCACCTACAAAGGA
The DNA here is from genome assembly GCF_024166365.1 of Elephas maximus indicus. Lineage (NCBI taxonomy): Eukaryota > Metazoa > Chordata > Mammalia > Proboscidea > Elephantidae > Elephas > Elephas maximus. The sequence continues at coordinate 89,997,476 of NC_064846.1, forward strand.
GAGCCAGTAAGAAAAAGCTCGGACTACTCAACAGAAGCAAAGCAGGCAAGAAGGCAATGGGATGACATTTAAAAAACTGAAGGAAAAAATCTCCTGCCAAGAATCATATATCCAGCAAAACTCTCTCTTAAATATGAAGATGAAATTAAGACATTTCCACATAAACACAAGTTTAGGGAATTCATAAAAACCAAACCAAAACTACAAGAAATACTAAAGGGAGTTCTTTGGTTAGAAAATCAATAATATCAGGTATCAACCCAAGATTAGAACACCAGGCAGAGCAACCAGAAGTTAACCTAGACAGGGAAATCCAAAAAAAAACAAAGGTGATTAAAAAAAAAAAAGGAAAAGCCCAGAACAGGGTAAAAGTGATGTTATTACATGAAAGGAGACAACATTAAAATAATAAAGAGGGACTAAGAAATGTAATCATACACTTCCATATGGAGAGGAACATATGGTGATAAAAGAAATAAAAGTTAGTTTTAAATTTAGAAAAATAGGGGTAAATAATAAGGTAACCAAAAAGGAGTCAAACTATCCTGCTCATCAAAATAAAATACAAGGAAAACATACAGACTCAGCAGAAACAAAATCAACAACAACAAATATGAGGAAAGGACAATATATAAAGAAAATCTACTCAGCACATAAAATCAAGTGGGAAAAAGAAAAAACAACGCGCAAAAAAAAGACATCAAAATGATAGCACTAAATTCATACCTATCCATAATTACACTGAGAGTAAATGGACTAAATGCACCAATAAGGAGACAGAGAATGGCAGAATGGATTAAAAAACAAGATTCATCTATACGCTGCCTACAAGAGACACACCTTAGGCTCAGAGACACAAACTAAAACTCAAAGGCTGGAAAAAAATATATCAAGCAAACAACAATCAAAAAAGAGCAGGAGTGGAAATATTAATTTCTGACAAAATAGACTTTAAAGTTGAATCCATCACAAAGGATAAGGAAAGACACTATATAATGATTAAAGGGACAATAAACCAAGAAGATATAACCATATTAAATATTCATGCAAGCAAAGACAGAGCCGCAAGATACATAAACTCTATCAGCATTGAAAAGTGAGATAGACTACTCCGCAATAATAGCAGAAGACTTCAACACACCACTTTCGGTGAAGGGCAGGACATCCAGAAACAAGCTCTATAAAGACACGGAAGATCTAAATGCCACAATCAACCAACTTGACCTCATAGACATATACAGAACACTTCACCCAACGGCAGCCAGTATACTTTCTTTTCTACTGCACATGGAACATTCTCCAGAATAGACCACAATATTAGGTCATAAAGCAAGCCTTAGTAGAATCCAAAACACTGAAATATTACAAAGCATCTTCTCTGACCATAAGGCCATAAAAGTGGAAATCAATAATGGGAAAAGAAATCAAACACTTGGAAACCGAACAATACCCTGCTTAAAAAAGACGAGACTATAGAAGACATTAAGGATGGAAAAAAAGAAATTCAGAGAATCCAAGGAGAAAGAAAACACTTCCGATCAGAACCTTTGGGACAAAGCAAAAGTGGTGCTCAGAGGCCAATTTATATCAATAAATGCACACATCCAAAACGAAGACAGGGCCAAAATCAAAGAATTATCCCTACAACTTGAACAAAAAGAAAGAGAGCAACAAGAGAAACCCACAGGCACCAGAAGAAAACAAATCATAAAAATTACAGCTGAACTAAATGAAACAGAAAACAGAAAAACAATTGAAAGAATTAACAAGACCAAAAGCTGGTTTTTCGAAAAAAACAACAAAATTGATAAACCACTGGCCAAAATGACAAAAGAAAAATAGGAGAGGAAGCAAATAACCCAAATAAGAAATGAGAGGGGCAATATTACAACAGACCCAACTGAAATTAAAAGAATCATATCAGATTACTATGAAAAACTATACTCAAACAAATTTGAAAACCTAGAAGAAATGCATGAATTCCTAGAAACACACTACCTACATAAAGTAACACAAACAGAGGTAGAACAACTAAATAGACCCATAACAAAAGAAGAGATTGAAACGGTAATCAAAAAACTCCCAACAAAAAAAAGCCCTGGTCCAGACGGCTTCGCTGAAGAGTTCTACCAAACTTTCAGAGAAGAGTTAACCCCACTACTACTAAAGGTATTTCAGAGCATAGAGAAAGGTGGAATACGACCATCCTCATTCTATGAAGCCACCATATACCTGATACTAAAACCAGGTAAAGACACCACAAGGAAAGAAAATTATAGGCCTATATCCCTCATGAATGTGGATGCAAAAATCCTAAACAAAACTCTAGCCAATAGAATTCAACAACATATCAAAAAAAATAATGAACCATGAACAAGTGGGATTCATACTAGGTATGCAGGCATGTTTCAACATTAGAAAAACAATTAATGTAATCCACCACATAAATAAAACAAAGGACAAGAATCACATGATTTTATCTATTGATGCAGAAAAGGCATTTGACAAAGTTCAACACTCATTCGTGATAAAAACTCTCAGCAAAATAGGAATAGAAGGAAAATTCCTCAACATAATAAAGGGCATTTACACAAAGCCAACAGCCAGCATCACCCTAAATGGAGAGAGCCTGAAAACATTCCCATTGAGATCAGGAAACAGACAAGGATGCCCTTTATCACCACTCTTACTCACCATTGTGCTGGAAGTCCTAGCCAGAGCAATTAGGCTAGATAAAGAAATAAAGGGCATCCAGATTGGCAAAGAAGAAGTAAAAACATCTCTATTTGCAGATGACATGATATTATACACAGAAAACCCTAAGGAATCCTCCAGAAAACCACTGAAACTAAAAGAAGAGTTCAGCAGAGTATCGGGATACAAGATAAACATACAAAAATCAGCTGGATTCCTCTATGCCAACAAAAAGAACAATGAAGAGGAAATCACCAAATCAATGCCATTGACAGTAGCCCCCAAGAAGATAAAACACTGAGGAATAAATCTTATCAGAGATGTAAAAATCTGAACAAAGAAAATCGCAGTACACGTCTGCAAGACACCAAAAGAAACTTACTTAAGTGGAAGAACATACCTTGCTCGTGGATAGGAAGACTTACCATTATAAAAATGTCTTTTCTACCAAAAGTGATCTATACATTTAATACAATTCCCATCCAAATCCCAACGACATCTTTAATGAGATGGAGAAACAAATCACCAATTTCATATGGAAGGGAAAGAGGCCCCGGATAAATAAGGCATTACTGAAAAAGAAGAACAAAGTGGGAGGCCTTACTTCACCCGATTTTAGAACCTATTATACCACCACAGTAGTTAAAACAGCCTGGTACTGGTACAACAACAGATATATGGACCAATAGAACAGAATTGAGAATCCAGACATAAATCCATCCACATATGAGCAGTTCATATTTGACAAAGGCCCAAAGTCAGTTAAATGGGGAAAAGACAGTCTTTTTAACAAATGGTGCTGGCATAACTGGATATGCACCTGCAAAAAAAGGAAACAAGACCCATACCTTACTCCATGCACAAAAACTAACTCAAAATGGATCAAAGACCTAAATATAAAATCTAAAATGATAAAGATCATGGAAGAAAAAATAGGGACAAAGTTAGGAGCCCTAATACATGGCATAAGCAGTATACAAAACATTAGATAACTGGGAGCTCCTGAAAATCAAACACCTATGCTCATCCATAGACTTCACCAAAAGAGTAAAAAGACTACCTACAGATTGGGGAAAAGTTTTTAGCTATGACATTTTTGATCAGCACCTGATCTCTAAAATCTACACAACACTGCAAAAAGACAAATAACCCAATTAGAAAATGGGCAAAAGATATGAATAGACACTTCACTAAAGAAGACATTCAGGTAGCTAACAGATACATGAGGAAATGTTCACAATCATTAGCCATTAGAGAAATGCAGATCAAAACTACAACGAGATTTCATCTCACTCCAACAAGGCTGGCATTAATCCAAAAAACACAAAAGAATAAATGTTGGAGATGCTGTGGAGAGACTGGAACACTTATACACTGCTGGTGGGAATGTACAATGGTACAACCACTTTGGAAATCGATTTGGCGCTTCCTTAAAAAGCTAGAAATAAAACTACCATACGATCCAGCAATCCCACTCCTCGGAATATATCCTAGAGAAATAAGAGCCTTTACAGGAACAGATATATGCACACCCATGTTTACTGCAGCTCTGTTTACAATAGCAAAAACATGGAAACAACCAACATGCCCATCAATGGATGAATGGATAAATTATGGTATATTCACACAATGGAATACTAGGCATCGATAAAGAACAGTGAGGAATCTGTGAAACATTTCATAACACGGAGGAACCTGGAAGGCATTATGTTGAGTGAAATTAGTCAGCTGCAAAAGGACAAATATTGTATAAGACCACTATTATAAGAACTTGAGAAATAGTTTAAACTGAGAAGAAAACATTCTTTTGTGGTTACAAGAGGGGAGAGGGAGGGAGAGTGGGAGAGGGGCATTCATTAATTAGTAGATAAGAACTACTTTAGGTGAAGGGAAATACAACACACGATACAGGGGAAGTCAGCAAAATTGGACTAAACCAAAAGCAGAGAAGTTTCCTATATAAACTGAATGCTTCGAAGGTCAGCGGAGCAGGTGCAGGGGTCTGGGGACCAGCGTTTCAGGGGACATCTAGGTCAACTGGCATAATAAAATCTATTAAGAAAACATTCTGCATCCCACTTTGAAGAGTGGCGTCTGAGGTCTTAAATGCTAGCAAGCAGCCATCTAAGATGCATCAATTGGTCTCAACCCACCTGGATCAAAGGAGAATGAAGAACAACAGGGACACAAGGCGATTAGAAGCCCAAGAGACAAAAAGGGCCACATGAACCAGAGACTACATCATCCTGAGACCAGAAGAACTAGATGGTGCCTGGCTACAACTGATGACTGCCCTGACAGGGAACACAACAGAGAACCCCTGAGGGAGCAGGAGAGCAGTGGGATGCAGACCCCAAATTCTCAGAAGACCAGACTTAATGGTCTGACTAAGACTAGAAGGACTCCGGTGGTTATGGCCCCCTGACCTTCTGTTGGCCCCGGACAGGAACCATTCCCAAAGCCAACTCTTCAGACATGGATTGGTCTGGACAATGGGTTGGAGAGGGATGCTGGTGAGGAGTGAGCTTCTTGGATCAGGTGGACGCTTGAGACTATGTTGGCATCTCCTGCCTGGACGGGAGATGAGAGGGTGGAAGGGGTTAGAAGCTGGCAAAATGGACACAAAAAGAGAGACTGGAGGGAGAGAGCAGGCTGTCTCATTAGGGGGAGAGTAATCGAGAGTGTGTAGCAAGGTGTATATAGGTTTTTGCGTGAGAGACTGACTTGATATGTAAACTTTCACTTAAAAAGATTACAAAAAAAGGTCGGAGACTGGAGGTATATCTGACCTTCAGCTCCTAGGGATCAGCTTTGGGCTAATCATGATCCAAATTATCCACTCTGAAGTTGGAGAAGCAAACAGCCGCACAGCCTACTCACACCTCAGGAACCACAGAGGAACAGTGTCCTCGGCTAAAGCTAAATACTTGTGTATATTTTACCGCACCCCCAGCCCCAAGCCAGCTTCAGTGGCTGTCAATTTACCTGGTCCTGAGATAGGTTCCACAGTGCAGCCTGAGCCATTCTCCCAGACTTGGAGAAGGTATAAATTCATAAGTGGGGGAAAAGATAATCTGCCAGCTCCACTAAACAGGGGAGCTCAGGACAGAAGCAGCTCCTCTCCAAGCATAAACGGTCCATGGACTTTGAATGCCTTTCCTCCTTGCATGGACCTGTGTGGGCCTATTTCAGAAGAATAGGCCCTTGCTGGCAGGCTGCAACTGTTTCATCTGTGTAGTGGAGAGGTAGGTGTTTGATGTTTGCCACCGCTTTGCCTACTAAATAGAGTCCTCACCTACCCACATCAGGGGCCTAAGAACTGGTGACTCCAATCAGGTCACCCAACCACCCGCAACAGGAGTCCAAGGATAACGGGTACCTCCCAGTCCTCACAACCAAAAGCATTGAGTGACCATGGTCCACCTGCAGAACCCACCCACCTGTGTACTCTAAAGAACAGGGACACACTTTCCTCACAGACAATCGGGGGAAGGTTCTCAGCCCCCTGCCTAGATCAAAGCATGACCCCCCACTGCAACCACATATGGGTACCTACACCAATCACCCCTGCCCCTCTAAGACTGTAGGACAAAACCTGTACCACACACTTGATGACCAACTAACAGGACACCTGACCTGAACCCATACAACAAAAGTGAATGCACTCCTAGGCTGATATACCTGATAACAGCTCTAGCCAGCCATCTGGTGACAGGACATTAGAACTTCAAAGGTGAAAATAATCAAGCTACCTCACTCAAGCAACCTACTTGGGCATAGCAAAACAAAAGCGAGCAAGAAGCTAGGATACAGGAAGCAAACATAAAATAAACTTATATAATTCCTTATAGATGGCTCAGAGACAACAGTCAATATCAAATCACATAAAGAATCAGACCACGATCGCTTCAACAAGCTCTCAAAACAAAGAATGAAGGGATCTTCTGGACAAAGGTGCATTCTTGGAATTACCAAATGCAGAATATATAAAAGACTAATATACAGGACTCTTCAAAACATCAGGAACAACTTCAGGAAGGAGATCAGGCAATACACAGAACAAGCCAAGGAACACACAGACAAAGCAGTGGAAGAAAATGAAAAGCTTATTCAAGAACATAATGAAAAATTTATAAACTGAAAGAATCCATAGAGACAGCAATCAGAAATTCAGAAGATTAAAAATAAAATTACAGAATTAAAAAACTCAATAGAAAGTCAGAAGAGCAGAATCGAAAAAGTGAAAGGCAGAATCCGTGAGACTGAATATAAAGCACTGGCAACAATACATCTGAAGAAAAATCAGATGAAAAAAAAATGATGACACCCTAAGAATCATGTAGGACTCTACCAAAATAAATAACCTATGAGTGATTGGAGTACCAGAACAGGGAGGGATAAAAGAAAATACGGAGAGAATTGTTGAAGATTTGTTGGCAGAAAACTTCCCTGATATCATGAAAGATGAGAAGATATCTATCCAAGATGCTCATTGTACTCCACATAAGGCAGATGTTAAAAGAAAGTCACCAAGACTTATTACAAACAAACTTGCAAAAACCAAAGATAAAGAGACAATTTTAAGAACAGCTAAGGATAAACAAAAAGCTACCTACAAAGGACAGCCAATAAGAAGATGCTTGGACTACTCGACAGAAACCATACAGGCAAGAAGGCAGTGGGATGACTTATATAAAGCACTGAAAGAAAAAAACTGCCACCCAAGAATCATATATCCAGGAAAACTATCTCTCAAATATGAAGATGAAACTAGGACATTTCCAGATAAACAGAAGTTTAAGGAATTCGTAAAAACCAAACCAAAACTACAAAAAATGCTAAATGGAGTTCTCTTATTAGAAAATCAATAATATCAGATATCAAACCAAGACTAGAATACTGGACAGAGCAATCAGATGCCAACCCAGACAGGTAAACCACAAAAATAAATCAAGATAAAAAAACACTCAAAACAGGGAAACAGTGATGTCATGTAAAAGAAGAGAACATTAAAACAATACAGAGGGACTAAGAAATGGAGTCATAGATCTTTCATATGAAGAGGAGGACAAGGCAATATAAAGAAATGAAAGTTAGGTTTAAACTTAGCAAAATAGGGGTAAATATTAAGGTAACCACAATGGAGACTAACAATCCTACTCATCAAAATAAAATATAAGAAAAAAATATAGACTCAGCAGAAACCAAATCAACAACAAAGAAGAGGAAAAGACAATATATAAAGATAAACTACTCAGCACAAAAAATTAAGTGGGAAAAAGAAACAGTCAACAACACAAAAAAAGACATCAAAATGACAGCACTAAACTCATACCTATCCATATTATGCTCAATGTAAACAGACTAAATGCACCGATAAAGAGACAGAGTGGCAGAATGGATTAAAAAAAGCATGAGCCGTCTATATGCTGCCTACCAGAGACAGACAGACACAAACTAAAACTCAAAAGATGGAAAAAATCTATCCAGCAAACAACAATAAAAAAACAGCAAGAGTGGCAATATTAATTTCTAACAAAACAGACTTTAAACTTAAAACCACCACAAAGGATAAGTAAGGACACTATATAATGATTAAAGAGACAATATACCAGGAGGATATAACCATATTAAACATTTATGGACCAATGACAGGGCTGCAAGATATATAAAACAAACTCTATCAGCATTCAAAAGTGAGATAGACAGCTCCACAATTATAGTCGACTTCAACACACCATTTTCGGTGAAGGACAGAATATCCAGAAAGAAGCTCAATAAACACACAGAAGATCTAAATGCCACAATCAACCAAACCGACTTCATAGACTTATACAGAACACTGCACCCAACGGCAGCCAGTATACTTTCTTTTCCAACACACATGGAAAATTCTCAAGAACACACCACATATGAGGTCATAAACCAAGCCTTAGCAGAATCCAAAACACTGAAATATTACAAAGCATCTTCTCTGACCATAAGGCCATAAAAGCAGAAATCAGTAACAGAAAAAGCAGGGAAAAGAAATCAAACACGTGGAAACTGAACAATACCCTGCTCAAAAAAGACTGGGTTACAGAAGACATCAAGGATGGAATAAAGAAATTCATAGAATCCAATGGGAATGAAAACAGTTCCTATCAGAACCTTTGAGACACAGCTAACGCAGTGCTCAGAGGTCAAGTTATATCAATAAATACATACAAAAGGAAGAGCCAAAATGAAGACTTATCCCTACAACTTGAATATATGGAAAGAGAGCAACAAGAGAAACCGTTAGGCACCAGAAGAACGCAAATAATAAAAATTAGAGCAGAATTAAATGAAACAGAAAACAAAAAAAAACAGCTGAAAAAGTTAACAAAACCAAAAGCTAGTTCTTTGAAAAAATTAACAAAATTGGTAAACCATTGGACAAACTGACAAAAGAAAAACAGGAGAGGAAGCAAATAACCTGAATAAGAAACAAGATCGGCGATATTACAACACACCCAACTGAAATTAAAAGAATCCTATCAGATTACTACAAAAATTTGCACTCAAACAAATTTGAAAACCCAGAAGAAATGGATGAATTTCTAGAAACACACAACGTACATAAACTAAAACAAACAGAGGTAGAGCAATTAATAAACCCATAACAAAAGAAGAGATGGAAAACGCAATTTAAAAACTCCCAACAAAAAAAAAGCCCTGGCCCAGACGGCTTCACTGCAGAGTTCTACCAAACTTTCAGAGAAGAGTTAACCCCACTACTACTAAAGGTATTTCAGAGCACAGAAAAGGACAGAATACTACCAAACTCATTCTATGAAGTGACCATATCCCTGATACTAAAACCAGGTAAAGACACCACAAAAAAAGAAAATTACAGACGTATCCCTTATGAACATAGATGCAAAAATCCACAACAAAATTCTAGCCAATAGAATTCAACAACATATCAAAAAAATAATCCACCACGACCAAGTGGGATTTATACCAGGTATGCAAGGCTGGTTTAATATTAGAAAAACCATTAATGTAATCCACCATGTGAATAAAACAAAAGACAAAAACCACATGATCTTATCAATTGATGCAGAAAAGGCATTTGACAATGTTCAACACCCATTCATGATAAAAACTCTCAGCAAAATAGGAATAGAAGGAAAATTCCTCAACATGATAAAAGGCATTTATATAAAACCTACAGCCAACATCACCCAAAATGGAGAGTCTGAAAGCATTTCCCTCGAGATCCGAAATATGAAAAGGATGCCCTTTATCACCACTCTTATTCCACATTGTGCTGGGGGGTCCTAGCCAGAGCAATTAGGCTAAATAAAGAAATAAAGGGCATCCAGATTGGTAGCAAAGAAGTAAAAGTATCTCTATTTGCAGAAGACACGATCTTATACACAGAAAACCCTAAAGAATCCTCAAGAAAACTCCTGAAGCTAATAGAAGAGTTCAGCAGAGTATCAGCTTATAACATAAACACACAAAAATCAGTTGGATTCCTCTACACCAACAAAAAGAACATTGAAGAGGAAATCACCGAATCAACATCATTTACAGTAACCCTCAAGAAGATAAATTACTTAGGGATAAATTTTACCACAGACGTAAAAGACCTATACAAAGAAAACTACAAGACACTACTGCAAGACACCAAAAGAGACTTACATAAGTGGAAAAACATACCTTGCTCATGGATAGGAAGACATAACATTCTAAAAATGTCTATTCTACCAAAAGCCATCTATAGATACAATGCAATTCCAACCCCAATTCCAATGACATTTTTTCATGAGATGGAGAAACAAATCACCAACTTCAAATGGAAGGGAAAGAGGCCCCGGATAAGTAAAAAAAAAAAAAAGCGTTACCAAAAAAGAACAAAGTGGGAGGCCTCATTCTACCTAATTTTAGAACCTATTAATAAAGCCACAGTAGTCAAAATGCCCTGGCACTGGTACAACAACAGATACATAGACCAACGGACAGAACTGAGAATCTAGACTAAATGCATCCCCATATGAGCAGTTGATATTTGACAAAGGCCCAAAGTCAGTTAAATGGGGAAAAGACATTCTGTTTAACAAATGGTACTGGCATAAATGGATATCCATCTGCAGAAAAATAAAACAAGACCCATACCTCACTCCATGCACAAAAACTAACTCAAAATGGATCAAAGACCTAAATATAAAATCTAAAACGATAAATATTCATGGAAGAAAAAACAGGGACAACACTAGGAGCCCTAATACATGGCATAGACAGTATACAAAATGTTACCAAAAATGCAGAAGAGAAAACAGATAACTGTGAGCTCCTAAAAATCAAACACCTATGCCCATCCAAAGATTTCACCAAAAGAGTAAAAAGACTACCTACAGACTGGGAAAAAGTTTTTAGCTATGACATTTCCGATCAGCACCTGATCTCTAAAATCTACATGATACTGCAAAAACGGAACTACAAAAAGACAAAAACTCAATTAAAAAAATGCGTGAAGGATATGAACAGACACTTCACTAAAGAAGGCATTCAGGTAGCTAACAGATACATGAGGAAATGCTCATGATCTTTAGCCATTAGTGAAATGCAAATCAAAGCTACAATGAGATTCCATCTCACTCCAGCAAAAAAAAAAAAAAGGCTGGCATTAATCCAAAAAACACAAAATAACAAATGTTAGAGAGGTTGTGGAGAGACTGGAACACTTATACACTGCTGGTGGGAATGTAAAATGGTACTACCACTTTGGAAGTCAATTTGGCGCTTCCTTAAAAAACTAGAAATAGATCTACCATACGATCCAGCAATCCCACTCCTTAGCATATATCCTAGAGAAGTAAGAGCCTTTACACAATCAGATATATGCATACCCATGTTCATTGCATCCCTGTTTACAATAGCAAAAAGATGAAAGTAACCAAGGTGACCATCAACGGATGAGTGGATAAATTATGGTATATTGACACAACGGAATACTATGCATCAATAAAGAACAATGATGAATCCATGAAACATTTCATAACATGGAGGAATCTGGAAGGCATTATGCTGATTGAAATTAGTCAGTTGTAAAAGGACAAATATTGTATGAGACCACTATTATAAGAACTTAAGAAAGAGTTTAGACAGAGAAGAGACTATTCTTTGATGGTTACAGGAGTGGGGAGGGTGTGAGGGAGAGAGAGGGGTATTCACTAATTAGATTAAAAAAGATAGTAAATAAGAACTATTTTAGGTGAAGGGAAAGACAACACACAATACAGGAAAGGTCAGCAAAACTGGACTAAACCAAAAGCAAAGACGTGTCCTGAATAAACTGAACACTTTGAAGGCCACCAAAGCAGGGGCAGGGGTTTGCGGACCATGGTTTCAGGGGACATCTAAGTCAATTGGCATAATAAAATCTATTAAGAAAACATTCTGCATCCCACTTTGGAGAGCGGTGTCTGGGGTCTTAAACGCTAGCAAGCAGCCATCTACGATGCATCAATTGGTCTCAACCCACCTGGATCAAAGGAGAATGAAGAACACCAAGGTCACATGATAACTATGAGCCCAAGAGACAGAAAGGGCCACAGGAACCAGAGACTTACATCATCCTGAGACCAGAAGAACTAGATGGTGCCTGGCCACAACAGATGACTGCCCTGACAGCGAGCACAACAGAGAACCCCTGAGGGAGCAGGAGAACAGTGGGATGCAGACCCCAAATTCTCATAAGACTAGACTTAATGGTCTGACTGAGACTAGAAGAATCCCGGTGGTCATGGTCCCCAAACCTTCTGTTGGCCCAGGACAGGAACCATTCCCTAAGACAACTCATCAGACATGGAAGGGACTGGACAATGGGTTGGAGAGAGATGCTGATGAAGAGTGAGCTACTTGTATCAGGTGAACACTTGAGACTGTGTTGGCATCTCCTGTCTGGAGGGGAGATGGGAGGGTAGTGAAGGTTAGAAACTAGCAAAATTGTCACGAAAGGAGAGACTGGAAGGAGGGAACGGGCTGACTCATTAGGGGGAGAGTAAATGGGAGTATGTAGTAAGGTGTATGTAAGTTTATATGTGACAGACTGACTTGATTTGTAAACTTTCACTTAAAGCAAATAAAAATTATTTAAAAGAAAACATTCTGCATCCCACTTTGGAGTGTGGTGTCTGGGGTCTTAAATGCTAGCAAGCGGCCGTCTAAGATGCATCAATTGGTCTCAGCCCACCTGGAGCAAAAGAGAATGAAGAACACCAAAGACGCATGGTAATTATGAGCCCAAGAGGCAGAAAGGGCCGCATAAAGCAGAGACTACATTAGCCTGAGACCAGAAGAACTAGATGGTGCCCAACTACAATCGATGATTGTCCTGACTGGGAACATAAGAGAGAACCCCTGAGGGAGCAGGAGAGCAGTAGGATGTAGACCCCCAATTCTTGTAAAAAGGCCAGACTTAATGGTCTGACTGAGACTAGAATGACACCAGAGGTCATGGTCCCCAGGCCTTCTGTTAGCCCAAGACAGGAACCATTCCCAAAGCCAACTCTTCAGACAGGGACTATGGGAAAAGTTGTCTATGTCTATGGGATAGACAATGATACTGGTGAAGAATGAGCTTTTTGGATCAAGCAGACACATAAGACTATGTTGGCATCTCCTGTCTGAGGAGATGAAAGGGTAGAAGTGGTTAGAAGCTGGCCAAATGGACAGGAAAAGAGAGAGTGGAGGGAAGGAGTGTGCTGTCTCATTAGGGGGAGAGCAATTAGGTGTATATAGCAAGGTGCTTATAAATTTTGTATGAGAGTCCAACTTGATTTGCAAACTTTCACTTAAAGCACAATAAAAATTTTTCTTTAAAAATCAAATGTAAAAAAAAAAAGAACGAAAATGTCTGCAACCCATTTCCGTGAGTGGCGTCTGCGGTCTTAAAAGCTAGTGAGCGACCATCTAAGACGCATCAACCGGTTCCAAGTCACCTGGATCAAAAGAGAATGAAGAACACCAAAGATACAAGGAAAATATAAGCCCAAGAGACAGAAAGGGCCACATAAACCAGAAACTCCATCAGCCTGAGAATAGAAGAGCTAGATGTTGTCTAGCTTCCAACAATGACCGCCCTGACAGGGAATACAACAGAGAGTCCCTGACGGAGCAGGGGAAAAGTGGGTTGCAGAATTCAAATTCACGTAAAAAGACCAGACTTAATGGTCTGACTGAGACTGGAAGAACTCCAGAAGACATGGCCCCCGGACTCTCTGTTAACCCAGAATTAAAACTATTCCCGAAGCCAACTCTTCAGACAAAGATTAGACTGGAGTATAAGACGTAAAATGATACTCTTGAAAATGAGCTTTTTAGTTCAAGCGGATACATAAGACTAATGGGCAGCTCCGGTCTGGAGGCGAGATAAGAAGGCAGAAGGGATAGGAGCTGGTTGGACGGACATGGGAAATCTGGGGTGGAAATGGGGAACATGCTGTCACATTACAGGGACAGTAACTAGGATCGCATAACAATGTGTGTATAACTTTTTATATAAGAAACTAACTTGAGCTGTAAACTTTTACCTAAAGCACAATAAAAATCTAAAAAATAAAAAGACAAATAACCCAATCAAAAAAATCAGCAAAGGACGTGAACAGACATTTCACCAAAGAGGACATTGAACTGGCCACCAAACACATGAAAAGATGCTGAGCATCTTTAGCCATCAGAGAGATGCAAATCAAAACCACAATGAGGTACCACTTCACGCCACTAGGATGGCTAAGATGAAAAAAAAACAGAAAATACCAAATGTTGGCAAGGATGTAGAGAAACTGAAACCCTCTTTCATTCCTGTTGGGAATGCAAAATGGTACAGCTGTTGTGGAAAACAATGTGGCAGTTCCTAAAAAAAAGTAAAAATAGAACTACCATAAAAACCATATGACCCAACAATTCCACTCCTAGGTATATATCCAAAGAATCTGAAAGCAGAGACTCAAACAGATACTTGTATACCAATGGTTACTGCATTAGTATTCGCAATATCCAAAAGGTGGAAACAACCTAAATGCCCATCAACAGATGAACGGATAAACAAAATGTGGTACATACATACAATGGAATACTACTCAGCCAGTAAAAGAATGAAGTCTTAATATATGCTACAATATGGACGGAGCTTGGAAACATTATATTGAGTTAAATAAGTCAATCACAAAAGGATAAGTATTATATGACCTCATTTATATAAAAGGGCAAGAAAAGGCAATGTATAAAGAATAAAGTTTATTAGTGGTTACCAAGGGTGGGAGGACAGAGGAAAGGGGGATTATTGCTTATACAGTACTGAGGTTTCAATTATGGTAATGGAAAAATCACACTGATTTTTCAAAGCCAATTAATGTAACTGCTGTCAATACGCTGTACAACTGTAAAAAGCTGAATTGACAAAAGCTGTGTGATAGATAATATTGCAACAATGAAAAAATAAGAGTAGCTTCTAAGGCTGCTTATATACAACCAAACACCTCATGGGATTTGGTTCTTTGGTTTGGATGTTTAGGATCATGGTTTAATGGGATATCCCAGTAAATGGGCTTAATACTACGTTCAGTGCTTCTGTCCTACCTCCTAGTTCCTTGTGTAGTGCCTCGGTCTTAAAAGCTTTCAAGCAGCAATCCAAGACACAGCAATTGGTCTCTATTAGACTGGAGCAATAGAGAAAGAAGGAGAGTCAGAAATAGAAGAAGGAAATGGAATGTGTGGTTAATTACCTTCATGAACAACTGTCTCCTTTGCCATGAGACCAGAACTGGATGGTGCCTGGCTACCATTACGGAACATTTTGATCAAAGATTCTATAGAAGAATCCTGATCAAAAATGGGAAAATGCAGAACAGAATTTCAAATTTTCATGGACTTCTGACTTTTTGGAGCCATGGAGGCTGGATGAACCCCTGAAACTATTGCCCTGAGATAATCTTTAAAAACCTTAAACCAAAACTATACCCTGACATCTTCTTAATACCAAACAATAGTTCAGCTTAACTATTAAAGAACGTCTCCCTTGAGCATTGTGCCCTTTTCAAATCTATCTATATAGGATCAAACTGACAATGCCAACACAAAAGAGTAGACAGGAAACTGAGGCGAAAGTGAGTTTATGTTAATGGGGGAGGAACAACTCAGAAAAGGAGGGTGAAAATGGCTGCACAACTTGGAGAATGTAATCAATGTCACTGAACTGTACATGTAAAAACTGTTGAATTAGAGCATGTTCTGCTGTGCATATTCTCAAAAACAAAAAAAAAGTTATAAAAAAATTTGCTTTACCTAAAAGGGAGTATTTTTTCTCTCATTTTAGACATGTAATTTTCACAAAGCAGATGCTTCCCTTAAAAGACTTACAGTTAGTTTGTTTTAAAGGTGGTTCACCTTTTCAATCCTAAAAAACCTGTGGGGAGTCAAACTACAATTAAATTATAAATTTTGGTCTAGTACACTCTTTGGGGTCTTTGAAATAAATTATTAAAACCCCTCTTCTCTTGCCTGTTTTCCTACTTTCAATGAAGTGTGTGTATGCGCACACACGCAAATACGTAAGACATAGGTGAACTTACTAACATCTTCCAATTAAAAACTGTCTAACACTGTATCACTGACAACATCTCCCTTTGAAAAAGATATGGATATGAATGTAGAAATTAAATTTCTACATAGCAGCACAGAGAAAGGTAAACACATCAAACTAGAAAAAGCATAAGTACGCATGGTTCAAAGATGATACTGCCATACTTTGGTGTGACTGAAGCAAATTATATCTGGTCTGACACTTGCAAATCAGCGTCCTTAACATGTACACGCAATAGTAGATTTGATGAAAATGGTTAGATTAACCTGAAAAGTTTCATATAGTAATTATGAGCCAACTTCCTAAAGAGTGGGTAGGACCTGAGCAATATTTAAATAAAAAAAAGAAAAAAATGGATGCTAGCGGAAATATAAAATGGTGCAGCCACCATGGAAAACAGTATGGCAGTTTCTCAAAAAGTTAGATATAAATTACCATATGACCCAATAATTCCACTCCTAGGTATATACTGAAAAGAATTAAAAGCAGGGACTCAAACATGGTATCAGCCCAATCTCCAGGAATGGGAGAGGGCTGGAGATTGAGTTCAGTAACATGAGCAATGATTCAATCAACCATGTCTACATACTGAAACTCCAATAAAAACTCTGGACACCATAATTTGAATAAGCTTCCTGGGTTGGCAATACTCTGCACATACTGCCACACATAGATGCCTGGAGGATAACACGTCTCTGAAGACATGGAAGCTTAATGTTTAGAACCCTCTCAGTCCCAGATTCTTCTCTATGCATCTCTTCCTTTGGTTCGTTTTAATTTGTAACCTTTTGATATAATAAAACATTAATACTAAATTATAAAAAAATAAAAAAGCAAAGGACTCCCAAAAGGTGCATAACAATATTTTTTGCAGCACTATTCACAATAACCAAAAGGTGGAAACAAATCAAATATCCATCAACAGACGAGTGGATAAACAAAATGTGATATATACATACAATGGAATATTATTCAGCCGTAAAGAAAAATGAAGTTCTGATACATGCTATAACATGGATAAACCTTGATAAAAACCACTTTCAATACTCCTTGAAAACAGTATACTATGTGAAATAAGTCAGACACAAAAGGACAAATATCATATGGTCCCACTTCCATGAAAAATCTAGACTAGACAAATGCATAGAGATAAAGGTTTATTAGTGGTTACCAGGAGTAGGCAAGAGGGAGAAAGCTGGTCATTACTTAAGGGGCATTTAGTTTCCGTTAAGGATGCAGAAAACTTATGGAAACACATAGTGATGACTGTTGCACAACATAATTAATGCCACTGAACTGTACATGTAAAAAAGACTGAAATGGCAAATGTTCTGTTATATATATTTTTACCGCAATGAAAAATAAATAAAACTAGACAATCAACTTGGTTGACTGTAATGAAATGAGTTCCTTTATGTGGCCTTTTGCCTTGGTTCTTTGCAAAAACAGCTTGAGCGATTTTTCCTCTAAACCCTCAGGAGTTACTTTGCCCCTAGTTTTCTACCCCAGAGGGTATGTTACTTTGGTCCAGGTTGACTGACATTTCCTGGGTAAGTTGTATACAACCTTTGGTTCGATATTTTTGTCTGGTCCGGTACTGCAGACTGCAGCCTGCCCTCTGATTGGTATGCACCATGCAAGGGACTGGGCAACAGACTATACAAATTCAGTGTCTGTAGCCAACTATGCAAATGAAGTACCTGTGGTCTACCAAGAGGGGATTGGTCAGTGCATGGCCCTGGTCGGAAGGCCATGCCTTGAAATTGACAAGGAGCTGTGTATATAAGCAGCCAACCCCAGAGAGGTTTTTCAGACAGGAAGAAGCAAAAGAGAAACAGCAGAAAGAAGCAGAAGGAACAAAGAATAGAGAAGAAGGAGATAGAGGAGGCAAGAAACCTCCTAAAAGAGCTGTAACACAGTCACGGGCTATAACACCAAAGACAGTGAGAGACCCAGAAGGGGCCGAGCAGCAGAGCCAGCAGTGACAGCTGGCAGGGTTGAGAGGAGCCTGTTCTCAGGGGGTTGAAAAGAGCCTGCCCCCAGGGGCCCAAGAGGAGCCTGTCCTGAAGAGGTCGAGAGAAGCCTGTCCTCAGGAGGCCAAGAGGATCCTGTCCTCAAGGGGCCGAGACGATCCCGTCCTTGGGAGGCCTAGAGGAACCTGTCCTTAAGGGCCTGAGAGGAGGAGGAGGCCTGCATGATCGAGAGGAGCTGAGAGACCTACATGCTTCCTGATCCTGACCCTGTTGATTCTGATCCCCAGTTGTATCCTATTCTTTAATAAACTACTTACCCATAAGTACAGTTCGTGAGTTCTGTGAGACATTGCAGCAAACTGCCAAGCCCAAATGGGGGAGGGAAGAGTTCTGAGGGGAGGAAGAGTAGCCAGTATCAGAAATGGCATGGTACCAACTTGGAAAATGTGGAAATCTGGGATATATTTGACCACTGCCTCAAAGGAATTGGCTTTGTGCTGAGTCTTATATCTGAAGCTATTCCTGTAGTAACTGTCAGTTATCTAGTGCTGCTGTAACAGAAATACCACAAGTGAATGGCCTTAACAAACAGAAATTTATTCGCTCACAGTCTAGGAGGCTAAAAGTATGGATTCAGGATGTCAGCTCCAGGGGAAAAACTTTCTCTCTGTAGGCTCTGGGGGAAGGTCCTTGTCATTAATCTTTCCCTGGTCTAGGAGGTTCTCAGCACAGGGACCCTGGGTCCAAAGGACCTGCTCCCCTCCTAGTTCTTCATTCTTGGTGGTAGGAGGTCCCTCTGTCTCTCTGCTTGCTTCTCTCTTTTATATCTCAAAAGAGACTGACTCAAGATACAACCTAATCTTGCAGATTGCTTATTAACATAACTGCCTCTAATCCTACCTCATTAATATCATAGAGGTAGGATTTACAACACATAGGAAAACCACACCAGATGACAAAATGGTGGACAATCACACAATACTGGGAATGATGACCTAGCCAAGTTGACACATTTATTTGTGGGACACAACTCAATCCCTAACAGTGACTGACTAAATGTGAGGAAACAATCTCTTGTTTTCTCAGTAGAAAGGAGTGACAATATTATTTTCCTTTTATAGATAAGGAAATAAAGACCCAGGGACACAAAACGATTTGTCCAAGTTCCCAGTTCATTAATAATAGAATTGAAACTTGAATGCCAGACTCCTGACTCAAATACGGTACTTTTTCCACTACAACATAACCCATCCAAAAAGTATAATTTACAAAGTGGTTTCACATTATTTTATTTGATTCTCATAACAGCTCTATGAGATAGACAGGTATCATTGCAATTTCACCAATGAGTACACTTGTCATGTTAGGTGCTGTAATGTCAATTCCAACTGATAGCGAACCTACGTACAACAGAACGAAAACACGGCCCAGTCCTGCATCATCCTCACAATCGTTGCTATGTTTGAGCCTGTTGTTGCACCCACTGTGTCAATCCATCTTGTTGAGGGTCTTCCTCCTTTTTGCTGACTCTCTATTTTACCAAGCATGATGTCCTTCTCCAGGGTCTGGTCCCTCCTGATAACTTGCCCAAAGTATGCAAGATGATGTCTTGCCATCCTCGCTTCTAAGGAGCATTCTGACTGTACTTCTTCCAAGACAGATTTGTTCCCTTTTTTGGCAGTCTTCACCAACACCATAATACAAAGGCATCAATTCTTCTTATTCTCCTTATTCAATATGCAGCTTTCCCATGCATATGAGGCAACTGAAAACACCATGGCTTGGGTCAGGCACACCTTAGTCCTTAAAGTGACATCTTTGCTTTTTAACACTTTAAAGAGATCTCTTCCAGCAGATTTGCTGAATGCAATACATCCTTTGATTTCTTGACTGCTGCTTCCATGAGTGTTGATTGTGGGTCCAAGCAAAATGAAATCCTTGATAACTTCCATCTTTTCTCCATTTATCATGATGTTGCTTATTGGTCCAGTTGTGAAACTTTGTTTTCTTTACGTTGAGACGTAATCCATACTGAAGGCTGTCTTTGATCTTCATCAGGAAGTGCTTCAAGTCCTCTTCACTTTCAGCAAGCAAGGTTGTGTCATCTGCATAACGCAGGTTGTTAATGAGTCTTCCTACAATCCTGATGCCCTGTCCTTATTCATATAGTCCAGCTTCTCGAATTATTTGTTCAGCGTACAGATTAAATAGCTATGGTGAAAGAATACAACCCTGACACACACCTTTCCTGACTTTAAACCAATCAGTATCCCCTTGTTCTGTCCGAACAACTGCCTCTTGATCTATGTAAACGTTCCTCATGAGCACAATTAAGTGTTCTGGAATTCCCATTCTTCGCAACGTTATCCATAGTTTATTATGATCCACACAGTCGAATGCCTTTGCATAGTCAATAAAACACAGGTAAGCATCCTTCTGGTATTCTCTGCTTTCAGCCAGGATCCATCTGACATCAGCAATGATAGCCCTGGTTCCACGTCCTCTTCTGAAACCAGCCTGAACTTCTGGCAGTTCCCTCCTGATACACTGCTGCAGCCGTTTTTGAATGATCTTCAGCAAAATTTTGTTTGCATGTGATATTAATGATATTGTTCTATAATTTCCACATTCGGTTGGATCACCTTTCTTGGGAATAGGCATAAAAACAGATCTCTTCCAGTCAGTTGGCCAGGAAGCTGTCTTCCATATTTCTTGGCACAGACAAGTGAGCACCTCCAGCGCTGCATCTGTTTGTTGAAACATCTCAATTGATATTCCATCAATTCCTGGAGCCTTGTTTTTCGCCAATGCCTTCAGAGCAGCTTGGACTTCTTCCTTCAGTACCATCAGTTCCTGATCATATGCCACCTCTTGAAATGGTTGAATATCGACTAATTCTTGTGTGTTCCCTCCAATTTCTTTTAATGATTCCTGCGTCATTTAATATTTTCCCCACAGAATCCTTCACTATTGCAACTCAAGGCTTGAATTTTTTCTTCAGTTCTTACAGCTTGAGAAACGCCAAGCGTGTTCTTCCCTTTTGGTTTTCCATCTCCTGCTCTTTACACATATCATTATAACATTTTACTTTGTCTTCTCGAGAGGCCCTTTGTAATCTTCTGTTCAGTTTTTTTACTTCATCAATTCTTCCTTTTGCTTTAGCTGCTCGATGCTCAACAGCAAGTTTCAGAGTCTCCTCTGACATCCATCTTGGTCTTTTCTTTCTTTCCTGTCTTTTCATTTCCCCCATAGAATCCTTCAATATTTCAAGGCTTGAATACGTTCTTGAGTTCTTTCATCTTGAGAAATGCCAAGCATGATCTTCCCTTTTGGTTTTCTAACTCAAGGTTTTTGCACATTTCATTGTAATACTTCGTCTTTTCGAGCAACTATTCAAAATCTTTTGTTCAGCTCTTTTACTTCATCATTTCTTCCATTCGCTTTAGCTATTCGATGTTCAAGAGCAACATTCTGAGTCTCTTCTGACATCCATTTTGGTGTTTTCTTCCTTCCCTGTCTTTTTAATGACCTCTTGCTTTCTTCGTGTTCAATGTCCTTGATGTCATCCACAGTTTATCTGGTCTTTAGTCATTAGGGTTCAATGCTTCAGATCTATTCTTCAGATGGTTTCTAAATTCAGGTAGGATATACTCAAGGTCGTACTTTGGCTCTCATGGGCTTCTTCTAATTTTCTTCAACTTCAGCTTGAACTTACATATGAGCAATTGATGGTCCGTTCCACAGTCGGCCCCTAGCCTTGTTCTGACTGATGATATTGAGCTTTTCCATCATCTCTTTCCACAGATGTAGTCAATTTACTTCTTGTGTATTCCATCTGGCAAGGTGTATAGTCGCCATTTATGTTGTTGAAAAAGGTATTTGCAATGAAGGATTTGTTGGTCTTGGCAAAATTCTATCATACATTCTCCAGTGTCGTTTCCATCACTGAGGCCATATTTTTCAACTTCTTCTTTTTAACTTTTGCATACCAATAGCCAGTAATTATCAATGAATCTTGATTGCACGTCTGATCAATTTCACACTGCAGAAGTTGGTAAAAAATCTTCTTTTTCTTCATATTTTGCATTAGCGATTGGTAAGTGAATTTGAATAACAGTCGTATTAGCTGGTCTTCCTTACAGAAGTATGGATATTATCCAATCACTGACAGCCTAGTACTTCAGGATAGATCTTTAAATGTTCTTTTTGACAACAAACGCGATGCCACTCCTCTTCAATTTGTCATTCCTGGCATAGTAGACCATATGATTGTCCAATTCAAAATGGTCCATTTCTGCTCACTGAATTACTTCGAGTAAGAACACTGATGAAATCCTCAGATAGATATCTGAATTTTATCTGTTGGATTACAGAAGAGCTTTAAGGTGGGGAGTAAAGAGATTCAAGTGATGAACTTGTTGGGCCAAGTGACGGTTGCTGCATGTAGTAGATATTGAGGGCAGAAAGAGGTTAAAAATAGAAGTGGTTTGGGTAGACTTCAGGAACGCTATATTGCGTAACTCCACATCATAATTTTTACAGGCTAACAATGTGACTGGTGCCCCTTGGAGTTGTGCAACACAATAGCCTGGGAGGAAATGAAGTAGGAACTTCTAACTTGCAGAGCAGGATCTACTGGTAGATCTAGAAACCTCTCTTCATGGACCTCCAAGCTAGTTACCAGTAAGGTCTTCTCCTCTCTGCTACATTTCCTTTCTGCCACATGTTCGAGCTGAGATTCCCAGTGTGAAGGGGAAAATAGCACAGCCAGCAACTACTTCTTAAGGACTATACTGTCAGTATCTGCTCTGATCTCAAGACTCTCAGAGATTTAAAAAAAAGCTCCTCCTTATAAAAAGATTGGATATCACCATAAAAACCATAATAAAGGATTGGGAGGAGACAAAGACGCTCTTGTATAAACATTTTTACCTTCCTTGTGGAAAAAAATTCTAGAAAATGCCAAAATAATACTGTCAAACCTTCTTAGAGCATGATTAGACTAACATTAAATACAAAGATAATAACAGTTAAAGGCAGGTTGTAACAGGCATGCATTTGCAAATTCACTCATGTCTTAAGCCAAGTTAAGAGAGGACTAAAAGCAATTACAAACAAAATTTAGTACATAAGCTTCTAAGCAAGTTGTGTTTAGGTGCAACACAAAACTGGGACACGATTGGTCTAGCCAGATGCTTAAAGTGTAGAAGATAATCTGAAACTGACTAGATGCTAGCACCAGTAGTCCTCAAATAGCCAAGTCAAGTAACTGCAGTTAAGTTTCTGTTCCTCATATCTGGACAAAGGAAACACATTTTTCTTACAGAAACATAACTAAAACAAAGGCTAGGCTAACATATTGTTTTACTTCAAGACATTTCTGATGGCATTCTACCAACCATCACACAACGTATTTCCTTCTCTTTCCTTACCTAACCTCCTTCTACTTCTTCCAACTTTTCCTTGGACTTCCCACTGGCACTTCATGTGCACACTGCTTAACCTCTCTAGTGTTACTCGGTTACTGATCCCAGCCAAGTATCATTTTCTTGCCTGCATAGTTGTGTCACTAATAAAACTTAATACAAAATTCTAAACTTCAGAAAAAAAGAGTGGAGAAGCGATCAAATAAGGAAATATGACTCCAAAGCCCACGCTGCTAACCATCTCCAAAATACTATAATCAAAGGAATTTACCACAGATTTAAGCAATCGTTCAAAACATTCAAAAGATGGCCTCACACTGTTTATCTATCACTTTCAATACTCTTCCCCAACATAAAATCTATACTACAATCAGGCAAGTCTCTCCTCACTAAGTCCCATGAGTCCATGCTTACTATTTCTTTCTATGACTTTGCTTAAACTGGTCCCCTAACCTAGACTACTCTCTTCCACATATTTAAATTCTATCACCTCATTAGTCTATAAACTCCACAAAAGCAGGATCATATCTGCTGTGTTCACTATCATATCCCCAGTGCCTAGCATATGGTAGCTACTTAGTAAGTAATTGCTGAATGATTAAATGAATCCAAGTTCTACCTCTTTCAAATACTCCTACCCACTTTCTTTTTGAACTCCAAATACTCTTACAGTCAGTATCATTTATCTGTAATTGTTTGGTATAAGACTTCTTTCCCTGGCTAGACTTTAGAGAACGTGCCTTATGTTTCTTTGCATTATCTCACAGGGCCTAGGTAAAGAATGGATATACAACAAGCACACCATAAATATTTACTAATTAGAGTGTTGATATGATTATAAAAAGTCAATTTACACACAACTTTGTAAGAATGAAGCTATTTTGTAGAGTAGTTTAGACAGGCAGAAAGCATTTTCCAATGCCTAAATTTTATATTTCAGAACTAATTCAGTAGAAGTATGGTTCAGCATTTGGCAATCAGGGAAATAATCTGGAAAATCTTGATGGTCCAGAGTCCGTGGCTCACTAAATACACAAGCCGATTATTATGAGTCTTCTTGGTGGAAAAGTTAAATAAGCATGTAAGATGATTTGATTTGCTAGTTGCCATAATGAGTTTTTGAGATGTCATGTTAGCTACTGTGCCCTCCCAATCTGATTTTTCCATTTTTTTGTGATGTAATTTAGAAATTTTTCAGAAGTAGGACTCCCTGGGTGGCACAAACTGTTAAGCACCCAACTACTAGGTAAAAGATTGGCAGTTCAAACCCACCCAGAGGTGCCTTGGAAGTCAGGCCTGGTGATCTGCTTCCAAAAGATCACAGCCCTCAAAAACCCTATGGAGCAGTTTACTTTGCACAAATGGGGTCACCAAAGTTGGAATCAACTCAACAGCAACTAACAACAACAAATTTAGAAATTTAATTTGCTTAAAAGTATTGACTGATCAGTTTATTGCTCCTATAGTCTACTAAATTTATCATACAACAGAACTATAATTTATAATACTGTATAGGCTGCTAAAATTAGTTTTACAGTAAATAATATATTAACATAACAATAGTAACTAAATTTTACTGTGTGCTTACTACCTGCCAGGCACTGTTCTAAGGGCTTTACATGTATTCAGGACAACCTTATGAGGTAGGTACTATTATTTCCCCTATTTTACAAATTTGAAGGAACTGAGGCACAGAGGGGTAAGAAATCTGCCTAGCGTCATAAAAGTTGTAAGGAGAGGAACTGGGATTCCTGCCAAGGCAGTCTGGCTCCAGAATCCCCACTCTTAATCCTATATTATCTCTCCAAAACAGCAAAACCTCACAATATAATGGTGAAGTTAAGATGCTTTGAATACCCAATAGTCCAGAAAATGTAGCTAGCAATGTTCCAATTCATGCTTGATTATCAAGTTTTACTGTACTTTCTTTTCATACAGATTAAATTCTATATGTGTTATTATAAATATCAAAGTCTGGCCAAGTTCAAAGATATGTTCACCGTAAAGGTGGAAAAACACACATAGACCATTTCCTTCCTCTTCCTGGAAGACTCTGAGAATATAAATAAGACTAACACCATTTTAAACATTAGGTAATTTAGCCTATCCCTAAATAATATAATTGGCTAAAAACAAAACTATGAGTCCTTACTCTGAGATTAGCTTCAAAGTATCAAGGAAAATGATCAGATACCAATATTTTATTTTTTAATTATCAAATCAATAAATGACATATCATACCTTTTGCTCATTCATACTTTCAAAGAAGATAAATATGTGTCCCCTTTTAGGACAACTTTGCTCAAATATACATGTGCTTTTAAAAAAAACACAGTTCTTTTATGCTGCGTAAGAGTATGGGTTCTGAAGCCAGACTGACATTAAATCCCAGTTTAGCCACTTGCTAAGTCTGAGAATAAAATTTGGTCCTTTGAAAGAATATGTCAACTCTTACCAAAGAGCAAACAATAGACAAAGTACCAGATTTACTTTTTATACCAGAAAAAGGAACAGTTCTGGTCTCTTTCCCTTATGTGCATCAAAAAACTACTTAAAGATTCAAAATCCCATGACTTACCACTTGCCCTAAAGTTAAGAAACAGGAATTTGTGGGTTATTTTTGTAACAAACATAGTGGACAAACTTTTAGGCAATCCTAACCACACTCTGGCACTCAAAGTGAAATAATATTCTATATAAATAAACTAATCTTTTATCCATCACCACACAATGAATTTAAGGCTTTAAAACTATCTAAAAACTACAAAGGTATTTATGACTAAAATTAATCTTGTTATCACCTAACTAGAAACAGATGAACAAATAAACACTTTACTTTAGACAGACAATACCTGAAGAAATATGACAATAATCTCTATGCTAATAAGTACCTAAAAATGCATTTAGAGCTGTGGTTAAAATTACTACCAATATATTGTGGCTATAAATCTGAACTAAAAGGTAATATTTAGAGTTAACAGTGAAATAGTACAGTAACATAGAAGAAAGCATTTATAGGTCAAAATGAAACCACTAGTATGCAAATAATTTAATGTTGTTGTTTTTAATATTTTATTAATACTACAGTAAATATTATTTTAATAATACAAAATCTAGCACTAATTTAAGAATTCTATTAGAATTACTAGAACAAATAATTTTATCATCATCTAAAAAATTAAACATCTTATTTTATCCTACCACTGTTTAAGTGCAGGGATGAACAAAGGAGATTACATTTGGAACTCTTTAACAACTAGGCTCTCTATAAGCTTTTGTTAGCTCAAGGATCATCTCTCAAGTATCCTCATGACACTAGAGGTCAGCTACAAACTTATCCTAAATAGTCCTGAGAATTCTCTTTAGCGGGATCACTACTCTGAAATTCTCTCTCTCTGTTTTTCAGGTCTTAACAGAAGCCCTGTTAATGTTCTCCTCTCCTGACTGGTAGGTAGAGTGCTTCAGGTAAATACTTAAGAGAGCAGAAATGATTTCCTTCACAAATCCAAGAGCTATACCCAAAAAAAACAAACCAAACCCATTGCCGCTGAGTCAATTCTGACTCACAGCGACCCTACAGGGCAGAGTAGAACTGCCCCATAGGGTTTCCAAGGAGCGCCTAGTGGATTTGAACTGCCAACCTTTTGGTTAGCAGTCATCAATCTTTTGGTTAGCAGTTGCAGCTCTTAACCACTACACCACCAGGGTTTCCAAGAACTAAACAGTGCTCTGCAAACTCTACGGTGGGAGTGGGGGAGGACAGTAATTCAGATATTTTCCCATCCCTATCGCCTTTGATTAGGTATCAATTGCACCTGCAAGATCAACAGCAAATACAATAACACAAAACAAAACAAACAAAATCAACTAATATAAATGGCCAGGCTAAAACATTTTCCCTGAGATGTAAAATAACCCATTTATTTCAAATAGCAAATTGTTAAAAGATACTCCTGATTATAGGTCAGGGAAATTGGGCTTTTTTACATTAGAGACTTGTAATGTAAAAATGGATAACCTTTTTTTTTTAATTCCTTGAGACATAGCTATATAATTCTAAATGTGGACAAAATGGCTCAAAATGGGTATTTTTATCTTTATCTCCCTCAAGGAAAGAAATATCTGGGAAAACTGATGTAATCTACCAACACATTTGCCACTCACAAAGATGAGGTATCACCTCAATTTGCTGGCAGTGGCGGAGAAACTGTTGTTGCTATTTGGTGCTGCCGAGTCGATTTCGACTCATAGTGACCCAACGTAGCAAAGTAGAACTACCCCATAGAGTTTTCTAGGCTATAATCTTTATGGGAGCAGATCACCTGGTCTTTTCTCCACGGAACTTCTGGGTGGGTTCGAAATGCCAACTTTTTGGTTAGCAGCTGAGCATTTAACCATTCCACTACCAGGGCTGCTGGTGGAGAAACTAGGAATGTATTTATTAAACCAGAAATATTGTACCCTTTCACTTTCATGAAACACATTCTAAAGGAATTTTAATACTTTTCCTGCCATTTTATCTCAGCAAGTCAGCAAGAAAGTTATGTCACATTAAATAAATCTAAAAACTGGAATTTAGAAGTGAAAAACATGATTGCTGGGATGGTTGACTAACAGAAATACTCTGCCTAACCACTAACTATAGGGCTATCGGCTACCCCGCCCCTTGACTTATGTCCTACAAAAGATCACTGTTTAAAAAAAAAAACACACACTATAAACTAGTACTGCTCTTTAACAAAGATGAGTAGACAGAATTTTGAGACAAAACTCCCAAATATTATCTTTGCCAGTGCCTGTTATCACCTCAAACATATCTTCACTCCTCACAACTTTCCCAACTGGCAAATGAAGATTATTTTCACTCACTGGGATGTCAAAAGTCTTCATTAAAGTTTGTCCAGCATTTTAAAATATATAGATAAAACCAGTTATAACAAGAAATTTATTAAAAGTTATGTATCGCCTTAGAGCTCTCACAGAAAGGTTGTAGTGTGTTAGCTGCACTCTATTTTTTAAACAAACTTTACTGCTTCTGCATGTATGCTTAAAAGAAAAACAACCTTCCACATTAGAGAACAGAGACATTAACTTATCCTTTGAGGGTATTAGTGTCTAATCTGACCGTAACTGAAGACCAAGAATCAGGATCTTTCTAAGGCTGTGATTGGAAAAGAAAAGTTTCTATCAGGTTAAGATGATCCGTAGAGAAATCAATTTGGAGGAGACAAGGAAAAGCAGAAGTTCCTTTGAGGAAAACCTGGAACAGTTCCTGGCTTTAGATGATGCTGTTATTCATTCCCGGCAACTAAAAAAAACTATTCCAAATTACATTTAAGACACAACACTCAAACAGAATTAAAGTATAGGAAGCTTTACTTTTACTTTTTTCTGTTTTAGGTTTGAATTCACGTCAGAATTAAATCTTATACATTAACACTGCTTTTGTCATTTCCATGCTCTTTTATTATGTACAGACTTTTTCAGGATAAGGAGAGGCGCTAGAGGGTAGTTGGATATAGCTGTCAACTTACCGTATTTACAGCTCTGAAATCTATATGCTTTTTCACTAACGAGTAACGTCCTAGAAGATGTGCCTGTGTTAGAAATAGTAATGTTGACATGTTGTTGTGTGCCATCAAGTTGATTCTGATTCATACTGACCCTATAACCCAAACCCGTTGGCGTTGTCGAGGCGATTCCGACTCATAGTGACCCTATAGGACAGAGTAGAACTGCCCCATAGGGTTTCCAAGGAGCAGCTGGTGAATTTCAACTGCCAACCTTTTGGTTAGCAGCTTAAGTTCTTAACACACTGCGTCACCAGGGCTCCAATGTTGACACAGCAGTGTGTTTTTGGATGTTCTGCATCTTTCTAGCCCCCAAGTGCCTATGCTCACATTATTCCTGCTGCCTGAAAAGCCATATCCTACCTCCATTTCTGCAAAGCTAAACCTTATTCATTCTTCAAGGCCCATCTCAAATGCTCCCTTCCCTGGACTCTTAGCATTTTCTGTTCCTAATATTCAATGTTTTTAGCAATAAAAAATGCTTAAGTAATTATGTATCTGTCTTTTCTACTACACTGTGAGATCCTCCCGTTTAAAAAAAAAACTCTCATCTCTCATGTTATGACTGTAAACACAAGAAAACTTCAAATATAAAAAATAAAATCTCAGTTCAATGAAACTAGAAGTACCCCGGGGGTCATGGTCCCCAGACCTTCTGTTAGCCCAAGACAGGAACCATTCCCAAAGCCAACTCTTCAGACAGGGATTGGACTAGACTGTAAGATAGAAATGATACTGGTGAGGAGTGAGCTTCTTGGCTCAAGTAGACACATGAGACTATGTGGGCAGTTCCTGTCTGGAGGGGAGATGAGAGGGCAGAGGGGGTCAGACGCTGACTGAATGGACACAGAAATAGAGGGTGGAGAGAAGGAGTGTGCTGTCTCATTAGGGGGAGAGCAACTAGGAGTACATAGCAAGGTGTATATAAATTTTCGTATGAGAAAGTAACTTGATTTGTAAACTTTCACTTAAAGCACCATAAATATTAAAAAAAAGAAAAAATAATAAAATCTCAGTTCAAAATAGTCTTTAAAAAAGGATGAGATAAGCAGCCTAGTTATTCAATCAGTGGTGTTGCTAGAACCCACTGTCTTCATTGCTGAACTCAACTAACTTGACTATAAACTCTTTTAAGGGCAGGGACATCTTGTACATCTCCCAACCCCACCTCAGTATCACCTAATTCAATGTTCTGCACACATTAAGTCTCAATACAAATACATAGTACTGTAAATGACAAAACTATGATTAAAACAAAGATCAAATCCTGAAAAACACTGAATTATAAAATGATAAAAGTGTTGTTAGTGTTTAGAATAACCTCAACGTCTACAACAAAAATGATGTCTACAACAAAAATGATGTCAAAAATAAAGATGCAACAGGGTGGGACAAGGATGGAGACTAACTTTACTGAGAAGCGGGCACAATAAACAAAACAAAGTGGAAACGAGTGCTCTCACAGTTTAGCTTATGCTTCCACAGTAAGACAAGAAGCAAAATATCTACTTTTTATTATTTCATTAATAATGGTGATCCTAGTAGTTTTAGTTTCCAAAGTATAAAGAGGTGTCATTAAGGAGAGACCCCAGTCTACGTGACCTCCAGCACTGGGCACAGACCTCTTCGTACCTTCAATTAATTAGGTAACATACGCCATGAATGATCAGGGCATTCTCCCCAGGTGGGTACAACAAAGCGACACAGGTCAGGACCTCATCTCCCCTCCCGTCTCCCTTGGTTGAGGAGGTAAAACCTCAAGTGTGGCAAGTACCTGAGTTGGGAAGGAGTGAGAGTTTGAAGACTGCCCCATATGAAAATGACCTTCCCACCACACGGTAGTACAGAATGACAGTACAGGACACTCCCTCCAGTAGAAGGGGATGACGGGAAGCCAACATACGACTTACCTGGTTTTTCTGTCCTATCGTCAAACCTCCGGAGCTACAGCAATAAATCCAAGAGCACGGGCTTCAATCTCACACACTGGGAGGTCACAGTAGCAGCGACTGCTGTGGCAGTGGCAGTGGCAGTGACGGTGACGGCCGCCGCAACCCCACCCTCTGCTTCTTTTCTTTCTCCACCCCTTGCTGCCACCGCCTCCCGCCTTACCCCTCCCTCCCTCCACTACCCCCACTTCCGGGTGGTGCCCCGGCGGAAACTGGACGGACAAGCGATGGAGGGAGAGGGCGCGCGCGCGCGGGGCGCGTCACGTGAGTGGGAAACGCAGGAAACGCCAAGCTTCTCCCGCCTCCTGCTGCCCCTGGACTGACAAGGAGCCTCGGGCGGAAGTCTTCGCTTCGGCGCGGCAGAGCCCAACCCCCCCCCAAAAAAACAACCAAAAATACTCCACCAAAACAGCGCCTTTGTCATCTGTAGTTTCCTAACGTCAAACCAAGGGGAACAAGTTGTCACTGTACCATAAGAACTCTTTTTAAGTCATCTACACATTTCATCCTTCCCCAACATGTAATTAGCTTGCTTCTGTTAGACTGTATTACCTAACTCCATATGTAAATGACAGAACTTTGAAATTTCACCTTGTCCTTTCACTGAAAAATGACCTCAAGGAAAAAAATGTATGTTTTCAAATTCATAATCTTTATGTGTGTGTTGAGAGGAAGGGGACTCTCACCTTCATATCGCCATCCCAAGCTCTGAACAATTTTCCCGTTTACTCATTAACTTACCCATCATTTTAAATAGCTGGAGTTCCGGGGGTGCAAAAATTAAGAGTATCACCGTGAGTTTAGATAGATGAGATGCATAAAATGTTAACAATACAATGCAATAAATAAGTGGTACAGAAAAAAAAATTGTGAAAAATGCATTATTTTCCAACTTAACATTTTAAAAAACAGAATTTTAGGATATTTAAAAATATAAACATTAGAGAGGGAGCTGCTGCTTTTCACTTATTTCTAAGCAAGATGTGGCCTTTTCATATTTCCTTTCATTAAATGTGTCATAAGATGTAAGAGCAAACTAATCACATGACTATATTTTCAACTGGAACCATTTGAGCCCAGTTCCCATAGAAGAGTAGTATCAAGCCTAAGAGAGTACACAAAGCATAAGTATTACATAAATTTAATATTCATTAAAGGCTTATAACAGTGTCTGGCACATAGGCAAGCACATTTAAGGGTTAAATACTTTCCATCCTACCTGTTGTTAAATTCCTACTAAGCTTTGTCAGGTAACATTTAAAATTGCCCACCCACCCATATAAATATAAAATTAGCCTCAAGATTCCTTTTCTTCCTGAAAGTTGTACATGTCAACCAGTGAGCACAGCCTTAACTATTAAGATGTGAATTCAGCCCAAATCGAAAATTTTAAAAATTATATTGTATTAAGACAGTTTTGAAGTGGGCTTCCAATACTTAACTGGTTTGTAACTATTAACAATTTTAAGTTTTCAAAGAAATTCACTAAAAGGCTGAAACCAGAAATACAACCTTACCAGAAGGAGAATATCATATCTACCAGTTCTCTAGTTCTTTTATGTAAATAATAATGTATCGTTACACACTGTAAGGTCCCCTACCAAACATGTACATTCTTAACTGGGCATTTCCCTCACTCCAAAACACCTTGTATCTATAATCCATCATCCCTAATCCCCCTTACCAACACACGAGCATACTTTTTTCATAATTACTGTATTATTTTGACTGAGTTTCAATAAAGGCAAATGTCTTCGAGAAGTATCAGGTTTGCTGGGGATTGAGCAGATACTAATACCACCTTGTAAGCATTTTGGAGCCACCTATAATCTCAGCCAAAGTTAATAGTCATAAGTGAGACTCAACATCTGCACTTCCACAACTAACGAAGTACCTAAAGTTTATTGAATGAATTTAAAAGAACAGTACACAGGTGGCAAATTAATTCATGTTAGAGTGAAATTAAGAACGGGATTTATGACATTCCCCCTAATTAAAAAGATACTTCATAGCTCTACAACAAAGCATTTAAAGAATTTGAAATGTTTCTAAAGTAGGTCACTTACCTGAACTCTTCAGACACACAGATACTTGAGGACCGGGAGACTGACTAGTTTATTAGACAACTTTGCAACTCTAGGTATTATTAAAACTCTCAAAGGGATGTGTTATAAGTTTATTTTATTTGAGTGCACTAGAAAAGCTACAAAGTTCGAATACTGATAGAAAAAATTAAAAAACTTAAAACTACTGCTTCATTTCTAGTAGGGGCCATGGCAGTTTTCATCAGAACATGGTTAGCCACAAATTTTTAGAAGCTTGTATCACCACCAGGTTTTATCACACAAAGTAACATATACTTCTGCTGGCAAATGGACAAATAGACACTCTAAAATGTTATACTCCTTTTAACCTGTCAAAATAGCTGACAGTTAACACTTATGTGACAGAAGTAGTACAAATCATACTAAAAATTACCTCTATTCTTTAGAATTCCTGTTGCCGTTGAGTCGATTCCGATTCATAGTGACCCTATAGGACAGAGTAGAACCGCCCCACAGGGTTTCCAAGGACTGCCTGGTGGACTCAAACTGCCAATCTTTTGGTTAGCAGCCGTAGCTCTTAACCACACCATCATACTCAGTGGTAATTCAGTGATGAAAAAGTAATCTAATCGAAGGTTGAGGCTTCCTTAAAACCATGCTTATTTTGCTTAGTCACATCTTAGGGTTACATGCATTTGAATACTTTAGTCTTATAAGTAACATCCTTTCTACAAATGGGATATCATATTGTTTGAATTCTACCAAATGGTGGTACTACTATAGTTACAAACCTTGCAAACTACTTATTTTGCAATGACATTCAAATTATTTTTCCTACTCAAACTATGAAGTTGCTGACTTGAATGAAAATTTTAATTTAATGAGAAACTAAGACATACTGCATTAGAGCATACTTCTAGTATTTCATGTAATATAGGTAAGCAAAAAATTTACAAATGTCTGGTTAAGTATAAATCTTTATCTACATTAGGCAAGTTTGGAGAATCCTAAAACCCACTTATCTGATACCTTTGATACTATCAGGTAAATGAATTTTAGAAATCTCTAAGTTTAGCTAATACACATAGGTTACTCAACTGAAATTCCATTTTCTGCTTACTTGAGCATTATCAACACACGACGTTGTTCTTGTTAGGTGCTGTCAAGTAGATTCCAACTCATAACAACCCTATAGGACAGAGTAGAACTGCCTCATGCTTCCTAGGCTGAAATCTTTACAGAAGCAGATTGCCAGGTCTTTTCTCCCATGGAGTTGCTGGTGGGTTCAAACTCAGGATAATGCACAAAACCAAACACTGTTATAGATTACAGTAAAGCAACATGAGAGATCACTGTTATAGACAACAGGGAAAAAGTGTATTTGACAGATCCTTTTTTTAGTAACACTTTAAACTTCCCTAATATATACGATTATCTAAAACCTAAATAAATATGCTAAGGGAGCCAAAGAGCTAACCAGTCTTCACGCATCCTAGGAGTTCACTTTATAGGACCACTCTTCCCTTGGGTCTAATGACACCGTAAGTTCTCTAGGCAGGAATGAAAAGGACTTAGTAATACCAATTCCAAATATAAACATAAATAAGAGGTAGAAAATAGTAGTCATAAACAAAATCTGGACACCAAATTTTTAGCTCAAAGATAATCATTTATTCATGAGCTATAATTCAGCTTAATGTAAAGTTGATTCCCAGATGATAACTTAATTTTCCTTTCACATTACCTTACAGAGAAAAGCTATTTAAGAAGTTGTATAGCATTTTGACTTTAATATTAACACAAAGACTAAATAAATGGTAATCAAGCTTGGTTTCATTTACATAGGAAACAATGAAAACCTACAATAAAAGTTTCAAATGGACTTTATTTCTTCAATAATGCCATATTTTAATGGGTACACAGTGCTTTTACTTGGCATCAATTATAAGTTGGTTTTAAAACAATTCAGTATTATACCACCAGCTGGTTTGATTACTGATCTCTCCATTCCTTTGGGGTGATTCTGCCAACAGGGGACAGGTTCCATTCTATTCCAATTTGTGTTGTTACCTGTAAGAATTAAAATGGTGTCAGTACCAGAACCTACTCTCCCTTGGAGTCTATTTCTTAGAAGTCAGAAAGGTATTCTGCTCTATAGGTTTGAAAACACATAGAAACTCACCTGGGCTATAATGCCTTCCATGCAGTCCAAACCTAAATGCTGTCCTAATAGAGCAGTGTTGTCCAATATAACTTCCAAAGATAATGAAAATGTTTTCTATCTCTACTGTCTAATACAGTAGCCACTAGCCACATGTGGCTATTGAGCACCTGAAATGTGACTAGTATGATTGAGGAACTGAACTTAATTCTATTATATTTCACATTTTTACACTACCTCCTCAAAACATTGCTTCCTTCAACCACGACTACCTAAATAAATGCCAAAGAGCCCTTTGTAATATCCCTTCACCATCAAGGAGCATTTCCTCCAAAAACTCCTTCAAAGACAACATCTGTTTATCCTTATAATTAAGTATTCATTTATTTTAATAGCATATCTCATTTCAGGCAGATCAAAACAAGAATGGGAAAGGTCTCTTAAAGTTTGTTTATTAAGGCAAAAATACATTAAAACAAACTTTTATATTTATTACAGCTTCAAAACTCCTACTTTTAACCACCAAGTACAGCGACTGGTAATTAGATTGCTAAATATAAAATGTGAAAACAAAAATATTGAAAGCAAGTTAAATTCACATCTCATCTATCAGGAATACTGTGCCAATTCTGAATGCACAATTTTAGAAGAAAAACTGGTAAGTGGTGTACATCCAGTAAAGTGACCAAAGATGGTGAAAATCCTGAAAACCACAGAACAATAAATGACTGGCAGAATTAAGCATGTTTACTCTGAAAGAGGCCTCAGGAGACATGATAGCATTGTCTGATGACTGTTACATGGAAGTAGGATCAGAATTTCTGTGTTGCAATGGAATGATGAATAGAATATAAAAAGGCAGATTCTAATATAATGTAAGATCCTTTTGATAGCTACACATATGGAAAGGGCTGCTTTGTGATCCAGTGAGCAACTTGCTATTGGAAATGTTAGGAAATGAATGCTTAATGTTAAGGAAGAAATCCATGCATTAGGTGGGTGATTAGATTACAGAATCTCTTAAGTGTCTCCTAACCACAAATGTATGCTACTGTGTAAAAACATTTTGAACACACGGTCCAAGTGAGAATGAAAAACATCTAAAATAGAAATTACCAATGACTAGTACTTACATATGTCCATAGTGCAACACAGAATGTAGCTCCACTAGCTAATATAGCATTACCATACTTGTCATGGAAATCAGGTGCACGTTTCTGGTGGCTCTGCCTTGCCATTGTTTGCTGAATGCTTCGAACTTAAAAGAAAGAAAAAAAAGAATACAGAAGCATATCTATACAAAATCAGGAAAACAGAATATACGTGATGGATACTGCCAATAAAGAAAGCCAAGGAATTTAACTTTACAGTATTAATACGGTTCAAGAAAATGTTAAAGCATATTTTAGCTAAAAGCAAAGTAGCATACTTCAAAATGCATCAAAAATAAGATGTGATAAAACAAATATAGCAAAATGCTAACTATAGAATCTAGGTGGTGGGTACGTGGGTGTTCATCATACAACTCCTCCATCTTGTTTCAAAGTTCATAATAAAACGTTGGAGGGAAAAAGCAAAGCAGCAGTGTGTCAGTAACATTTTCTTCAAATTAGTATTTATATAACCTTTGGAACTTGGTTCCTATTCATTAACTTGAATAGTAATGTCTTAAATTTTCACTGAAGTTTACTCAACAGTGCTCAACAACTTAAAACATACAAGGGCAAATAAACTCAAAATGAAACTCAAATTTAAGCACACTAAATATTTATCACCTTAAAGTTACTAAAAAAAAAAAAACTAAAAATTGGGGGAATATTTATTTTTTAAAAATCATTAATGAATAAGGCAGCATGCTAAAAGAAATGGGTATATAAAAATATGTTAAGACACAGACCCCATCCTCAGGAAACTTCCAGTCTAAACGAGGAAATTAGACAATGTAGACAAAAATAATAATACAAGGAAGCAGAATTTTAGCTAAGAGCTTTGAATGACAAGTATGATTTGGTTATGTAGATGTCATAAAGGGGAATCTGACCACGGGCAGAAGTAGAAAAGGCCAGTGTACTGGAAAACCAATTAAGTTTGGTAGATGTATAAACATGTTAACAGCATTAAACTAGAAAGGATCATGGAGGGTCCTGAATACTAGGCTACTCTTTTTGGTAGGCAAGGGGAGCTGGTAAAGGTTTTTGAGCAGAATAACCAGATTATAACTTTGCTTTTACTATTATTCTAGTAGGAGGGATACAAGGATTGTTTTCAAACTATCTCTTGGAGTTTCTTAGGAGTGCTTAGGAAAGGACCAAGACTGGAAAATGTGTATTTCCAGCTGGTTTTTTTGGTCAGGTTGGCTTTTTGCTTCCTCTCCAATCTATTTTTTCCAATCTAAGCAGGTCATTATTGTTTTAAACAGGGCCTTAAAAGGTACTTTCACATCAAGTATGTAATGAAAAGCATGTTAGAAAAACAGCAGTGTTGTCCATTTCCTACTAGTACTTAAGAACATAATGGCTTCTATGTGACATGATGGGCTGAGGATATAGTTTCTTCCCGTGACTGCTTTATACGGCTTTCCTTACCACCTTTAAGTAGTCACACCTAGAATGAGGAAATTGCAAACATTTCACAATATATTCTATTCTAGAACAGTTTCAAAGTGAGTATGTGCTGAATTCCACATTTATAAAAATTGAAAAACAAAAAAAAAATCTTTTCCTGAGGTACTACAAAAGAGCCCTGGTGGTGCAGTGGTTAAAGCGCTTGCTGCTAACTGAAAGGTTGGCAGTTCAAATTCACCAGCCACTCTGCAGGAGAAAGATGTGGCAGTCAGCTTCCCCAAAGAATACAGCCTTGGAAATCCTATGGGGCAGTTCTACTCTGAACTGTAGGGTCGATATGAATCAGAACCCACTCGGCAGGCAATGGGTTTTTTGTTTCCACAAAGGAGTAAAGTGAGATTCAGAGAAATTAAATCATTTGCCCAAAGTGAAAGAAATAATAAAAATGTGGCTTTCGGAACAAGAAAACCCAGACACCCACCCAGTGCCGTTGAGTCGATTCCTACTCGTAGCGACCCTGTGGGACAGAGTAGAACTGCCCCATAAAAATTTAGCTTTTGGAACATGAAAACCCAGACAGGTGACTATTTTTGGTTATTTTCAAAGGTGCTTAAGTGTTAAGAACGCAATCTTATAATAGCCACCCCCTCCATGACTCTGTAAAGTGGGGGGACGGGCGGGGAGAAAAATGGCTAAAAAGGTAATTGCTTAAGGTCACCTTGACTGTAAGACAACTGCTCAGGTTGCAAAAATACTAATTACTCAAGGTCACCTTCAGTACAAATTAAGCACAGATTTTTTTTTTCTCTCTCTCTCTAGTGCATTCTCAATAATTAATGCTGGTCTCAAATTTTCCCTGTACCTAATTTTCCGGTACGGAAAAAAAATGACCATGATTGCTTTCTGGACAGCTAATATTCTGTTAATCACCCACAAATAACTTGAAAGCTGCAGGGTTACCATTCAGGTTGTCTCTCTGCAATGAAACCAGGTGAAGACCTAGATTACGTTTCCTTGCGTCATGGCTACAGGAATTGGGGAGGAGGTTCTACGCGGGTTTAGACATAAATGTACCACCATAATTAAAACTTAGAAAATCACTTCAGGAACGAGAGGTATCCACCAAGAATGTCCTTCTCTGAAATCGTAGGCAGGACTGAACTATTACTCTCTTCGGCAACAGAAGGCTGGGAACCAAAGCAAAACCGGGGTTATAAAGCCAATGTTAAGGACACAGTCCCAATTGCCGGGGCGCGGGGCGGGGGGGACACAGGCGGGAGGACAGAGCATTTTAGAAATACAAAGCAGGGATATTGGTGGAGGGAAAGGGCAAAAGAGACCACGAGGACGAATGAATATGAGACTGCTGAAAATGATTTGCTCACAATTTTTGCTCACCTTGAAGACGACTTAGTGCGTTTTTGGCCATGGAAAACATCGTTTGGAAGTAAATAGAATCGCGGCAACTGCAGCTGCTGGTTAGGTACAATCCGCGTCCGGTACCCTTGCAAAGAGCCCTGAAAAACAAAATGGCTTTCGGAAGGGCTCCTAATGAGATTTGATGAAATCTCGCGACACTGAAGTGGGGGGGGGGGGGGGGGGGACACTCAAATTGTTCTCTTTTCCGCGAGGAAAGATAGAGGGCTTTCGGGAAATGTAGTTGCAGACATTAAAAATGACGCTTGATGGTGTTTAATAAATAACTAGAGAACCCCTTGAAGCCAAGTTTAGGACTCTCTAGAGAAGAGCTGAGACACTGATTTTGACTTAGGCTGAGTAGGCTAAGACACTAACTTCAAGACAGTGTTAAAGTTCCACAAGTTGGGGTTTTATCTCATGCTACACTAATTAATTCTTTCTCTTCCCTCCAAACCTTCCTTTACTTCTCTAATTTTTACCTCCTTTTATTATATACTAGTCCCCGGGTGGAGTTCCTGGGTGGTGCAAACGGTTAAACGCTTGTGGAATGGTTGGCAGTTGGAACCCACGCAGAGGTGCCTTGGAAAAAAGGCCTGGCAATCTGCATCCAGAAGGTCATAGCCTTGAAAACTCTGGAGCACAGTTCTACTCTAACATACATGGGGATGCCACTAGTCAGAATCAATTCTACAACAACTTGTAAGTCCCTGGGAGGTGCAAACCGTTAACGCTCCTGGGTACTAACGGAAAGTTTGGAGGTTCCAGTCCACTTCGCAGTCACCTTGAAAGAAAGCCCTTTGGAAAAAATCAGCCGTTGAAAACTCTATGGAACACACTTCTATTCTGACATGAGCCAGAATTGACTAGATGGAAACTTTTTTTTTTAATTGCATACTAATTGGTTTAACATTTTATTCTGAAATAATTTCAAATTTAGAGAAAAATTGTAAAAATAGTAAAAAGAACTCCATTAGTATATGGATAAATATGTACATGATAAAGCAAATATAGCAAACTGTTGATTGTAGCATCTTGGGGATGGATGTTCACAATACAATTCTTTCCATTTTTTTAATGTTTTAAAATTTGCGTAATAAAATACTGAGGGGAAAGAACTGTATATTCATTACATAGGAACACTAATTTGTAATATTTTCCCACTTCTGTTTTCTCTCTCTCTGTGTATGTGTGTGTGTATATATATGTATGTGTATGTATATATATCCCCCACGCATCTGTTTGTCATACTGTGGGGGTTTGTGTGTTGCTGTGATGCTGGAAGCTATGCCACTGGTGTTCAAATACCACCAGGGTCACTCGTGCCAGACAGGTTTCAGCTGAGCTTCCAGACTAAGACAGACTAGGAAGAAGGACCCAGCAGGCCACTTCTGAAAAGAATTAGCAAGTAAAAACCATATGAATAGCAACGGAATATTGCCTGACATAGTGCCAGAAGATAAGCCCCTCAGGGTGGAAGAGCTGTCACTGGGGAAGAGCTGCCTCCTCACAGTAGAGTCAACCTTAATGACATGGATGGAGTCAAGCTTTCTGGACTTTCATTTACTGATGTGGCACAACTCAAAATGAGAAGAAACAGCTGCAAACATCCATTAATAACCAGAACCTGGAAATACAAAGTATGAATCTAGGAAAACTAGAAATCATCAAAAGTGAAATAGGCATTAGTAAGCTGAAATGGACTGGTATTTGTCATTTTGAATTGGACGATCATATGGCCTACGCTGGGAATGACAACTTGAAGAGGAATGGCGTTGTATTCATCATCAAAAGAACATGTCAAAATCTATCCTGAAGTACAATGCTGTCAGTGAAAGGATAATATCCACACGCCTACAAGGAAGACCAGTTAATATGACTATTATTCAAATTTCTGCACCAACCACTAAGGCCAAAGACGAAGAAATTGAAGATTTTTACCAACTTCTCCAGTCTGAAACTCATCGAACAAGCAATCAGGGTGCACTGATAATTACTAGTGATGTGAATGTGAAAGTTATAAACAAAGAAGAAGGATCGGTAGTTGGAAAAGACAGCCTTGGTGATAGAAACGATGCCGGAGATCACATGATACAATTTTCCAAGACCAACAACTTCTTCATTGCAAATATCTTTTTTCACTAACATAAAAAGTGACTATATACATGGATCTCACCAGACGGCATAAACAGGAATCAAATCAACTACATCTGTGGAAAGAGAAGATGAAAAAGCTCAATATCATCAGTCAGAACAAGGCCAGGGGCCAACTGTGGAACAGACCATCAATTGCTGATATGCAAGTTCAAGTTGAAACTGAAGAAAATCAGAACAAGTCCACAAGATCCAAAGTACAACCATGAGTATATCCCACCTGAATTTAGAGACCATCTCAAGAATAGACTTGATGTGCTGAACACTAATGAGTGAAGACCAGATGAGTTGTGGAATGACATCAAGGACATCATACATGAAGAAAGCAAGAAGTCATTAAAAAGACAGGAGAGAAATAAAAGACCTAAATGGACTTCAGAGGAGACTCTCAAACTTGCTCTTGAACGTCAAGTAGCTAAAGCAAAAGGAAAAAAATGATGAAGTAAAAGAGATGATGAGAAGATTTCAAAGGGCGGCACAAGAAGACAAAGTATTATGATTACATGTGCAAAGACCTGGAGATAGAAAACCAAAATGGAAAAACATGCTCGGCATTTCTCAAGCTGAAAGAACTGAAGAAAAAATTCAGGCCTTGAGTTGCAATACTGAAGGACTCTATGGGGAAAATATTAAATGACGCAGGAAGCATCAAAAGAAGATGGAAGGTTAGCCATTAGAGAAATGCAAATTAAAACTACAATGAGATTCCATCTCACTCCAACAAGGCTGGCATTAATCCAAAAAACACAAAATAATAAATGTTGGAGAGGCTGTGGAGAGATTGGAACACTTATAGACTGCTGGTGGGAATGTAAAATGGTACAAACACTTTGGAAATCTATCTGGCGTTTTCTTAAAAAGTTACAAATAGAACTACCATACAACCCAGAAATCCCACTCCTCAGAATATACCCTAGAGAAATAAGAGCGTTCACACAAACAGATATATGCACACCCATGTTTATTGCAGCTCTGTTTACAATAGCAAAAAGCTGGAAGCAACCAAGGTGTCCATCAATGGATGAATGGGTAAATAAATTGTGGTATATTCACACAATGGAATACTATGCATCGATAAAGAACAGTGATGAATCTGCGAAACATTTCATAACATGGAGGAACCTGGAAGGCATTATGCTGAGTGAAATTAGTCGGAGACAAAAGGACAAATATTGTATAAGACCACTATTATAAGATCTTGAGAAATAGTATAAACTGAGAAGAACACATACTTTTGTGGTTATGAGCGGGGGAGGGAGGGAGGGTGGGAGAGGGTTATTTACTGATTACTTAGTAGATAAGAACTACTTTAGGTGAAGGGAAGGACAATACTCAATACACGGAAGGTCAGCTCAACTGGACTGGACCAAAAGCAAAGAAGTTTCTGGGATAAACTGAATGCTTCAAAGGTCAGCGAAGCAAGGGCGGGGGTTTGGGGACTATGGCTTAAGGGGACTTCTAAGTCAATTGGCAAAATAA
Organism: Elephas maximus indicus; assembly: GCF_024166365.1. Classification (NCBI taxonomy): domain Eukaryota; kingdom Metazoa; phylum Chordata; class Mammalia; order Proboscidea; family Elephantidae; genus Elephas; species Elephas maximus. Next base: position 90,040,522 of record NC_064846.1, read on the forward strand.
TTCTATTATGAAAACATTCTGCATCCCACTTTGAAATGTGGCATCTGTGGTCCTAAATGCTAACAAGCGGCCATCTAAGATGCATCAATTGGTCTCAATCCACCTGGATCAAAGGAGAATGAAGAACACCAAGGTCACAGGATAACTATGAACCCAAGAGACCGAAGGGGCCACAGGAACCAGAGACTTACATCATCCTGAGACCAGAAGAACTAGATGGTGCCCGGCCACAACCGATGACTGCCCTGACAGGGAGCACAACAGAGAACCCCTGAGGGAGCAGATCAGTGGGATGCAGACCTCAAATTCTCATAAAAAGACCAGACTTAATGGTCTGACTGAGACTAGAGGAATCCCAGCGGTCATGGTCCCCAAACCTTCTGTTGGTCCAGGACAGGAACCATTCCCGAAGACAAGTCATCAGACATGGAAGGGACTGGACAATGGGTTGGAGAGAGATGCTGATGAAGAGTGAGCTACTTGTATCAGGTGGACACTTGAGACTGTGTTGGCATCTCCTGTCTGGAGGGGAGATGGGAGGGTAGAGAGGGTTAGAAACTGGCAAAATTGTCATGAAAGGAGAGACTGGAAGGGCTGACTCATTAGGGGGAGAGTAAGTGGGAGTATGGAGTAAGGTGTATATAAGCTTGTATGCGACAGACTGACTTGATTTGTAAACTTTCACTTAAAGCACGATATAAATTATTAAAAAAAAAAGAATGTCTACCTTAAACATTGTGCCCTTTTAAGATCTATCAGCTGCTAATCAAAAGGTCATTTGTTCGAATACACCAGCCGCTCCATGGAAACCCTATGAGGCAGTTCTACTCTGTCCTATAAGTTCGATTTGAGTTGAAATTGACTCATGACAATGTTTTTTTTTTTCTTGTTTTTTTTTTAATGGGATCAAACTGACGACAGCAATATGAAAGAGTAGATAGGAAACTTAGGGGGTAGTGACTTTATGATAACGGGAGGAACAACTCAGAAAAGGAGAGTGAAAATAGTTGCACAACTCGAAGAATGTAATCAATGTCATTAAAATGATACACGTAGAAACCGTCGAATTGGTGTATGCTTTTGCTGTGTATGTTCTCAACAACAAAATCAATAAAAAAAAATTTTTAAAGCCTACTAAGTAGTAAATTCAAGACTAGCTTGTAGTTGTTTTTCTTTAGAATAGAGGTATATGGTCAAAGTAGTGCATTATATCTTGGAAGAAGTGCAGCCAGAATGCTCCTTAGAGGCAAGTATGGTGAGACTGCGTCTTACATACTTTGGACATGCTGTCAGGAGGGATCAGTCCCTGGAGAAGGACATCATGCTTGACAGAGTACAGGGTCAGTGGAAAAGAGTAAGACCCTCAACGAGGTGGATTGACACAGTGGCTGCAACAACGAGCTCAAGCATAACAACGATTGTAAGGATGGCACAGCACCGGGCAGTATTTCATTCTGTTGTGCATAGGGTCGCTATGAGTCGGAGCCGGCACGATGGCAGCTAACAAAAAACAACAACAGTGCATTTTAAGTTATTTAGTTTATGATTTTCATTTTAAATAGAGTTGGACTCCCTTTTTCTGTGTATTCAATTTAAATTTTTTCTCATTCTTTCTGATTTAATTATATATTTAGAATATTAAAAACAATAACATTATTCCAAAAGTCAAAACTATACAAACTGTTGTACTGAGAGAAGCATCACTCCCTCCCCTATACATTCCACTTCATTTCCCCAGCATCCCATAGGTAACCAGTTTCATTAGTTTCTGGTTTATCCTTTCTGTGTTTCCTTTTACAAAAATAGGTAAATACTCGTATTTTTTTCTTATTTCTCCTCTGTTTTACACAAATGTAGCAAATAATATATACTTTTACACTTGCTCTTTTTTTTTTTTTAAAAAAAAAAAAACAGCCATGCGCCACATAATGTACGTTCAGGTAATGTCCGACCACGTATACTTCCATGTTCCCATAAGGTTATAATGTTGTTGTTGTTGGTTGCCATGGAGTCGATTCCAACTCATAGCGACCCTATGTACAACAGAATGAAACACTGCCTGGTCCTGCGCCATCCTCAAAATTTTTGCAATGATCAAGCTCACTGTTGCAGCCATTCTGTCAATCCATCTCGTCAAGTCATTCTCTTTTTTGATGACACTCTACCTTACCAAGCATGATGTCTTTCTCCAGGGACTGGTCCCTCCTGATGACATGTCCAAAGTATGTAAAACAAAGTCTCACCATCCTTGCTTTCAAGGAGCACTCTGGCTATACTTCTTTCAAAACAGACTTGTTCGTTCTTCTGTCAGTCCATCGTCTATTCAATATTTTTCTCGCCAATCCCGTAATTCATAGGAATCAATTCTTCTTCGGTCTTCCTTATTCATTGTCCAGCTTTCACATGCATATGAGGCAATTGAAAATATCACGGCTTGGGTCAGGTGCATCTTAGTCCTCAAAGTGACATCTTTGCTTTTTACACTGTAAAGGGGTCTTTTGCAGCAGATTTACCCAATGCAATACATCCTGTGATTTCTTGACTGCTGCTTCCATGGGCATTGATTGTGGATCCAAGCAAAATGAAATCCTTGACAACTTCAATATTTTCTCCATTTATCATTACGTTGCTTATTGGTCCAGTTGTGAGGATTTTTGTGTTCTTTATGTTGAGGTGTAATCCATACTGAAGGCTACATGTAGTCTTTGATCAAGTCCTCTTCACTTTCAGCAAGCAAGGTTGTGTCATCTGCATATTGCAGGTTGTTAAGGAGTCTTCCTCCAATCCAGATGCCACGTTCTTTCTTCTTCATACAGTCCAGCTTCTCAGATTATTTGCTAGACATACAGAATGAATAAGTATATTGAAAGGATACAATCCTGACGCACACCTTTCTTGATTTTAAGTCACACAGTATCTCCGTGTTCTGTTCAAACAGCCACCTCTTTGTCTCTGTACAGGTTCTGCATGAGCACAATTAAGTTGTTCTGGAATTCCCATTCTTCGCAATGTTACCCATAATTCGCTATAATTCACACAGTCAAATGCCTTTACATAGCCAATGAAACTCAGGAAAATATCTTTCTGGTATTCTTTGCTTTCAGCCAAGATCCATCTGACATCAGCAATGGTATCCCTAGTTCCACATTCTCTTCTGAATCTGGCTTGAATTTCTGGCAGTTATCTGTCAACGTACTGTTGCAACCATTTTTTAATGATCTTCAACAATGATAAACAGAACTTGACCAAATAAATGGAAACTTCTTCAACTGTGTAGGATTTTCATTATTTTTAGTAGGGGAATTTGATGTTTAATGAAAACCACCTACGACCACAAAAACTTTAAAGACAGGCAAAGTATTGCCTTCCAACCTTTTGCGCTTATCTCTAAAACAAAAATGACAAAAAAGCCACTTGCTGTCTATAATTTGTAATTTAAGTCCTTGTTGGTGTCTTACATAGTAGATCAAGCACTGTAACTAAAAAAAAAAAAAAAGCTATGAATAAACACAAAGCGTCTTTTATAATTTTTGACTTTGTTTTGTTCAGTATGCCTGACCGAGTTTCGGAGACAGAGAAGATATTCAACAAGCTCCTGCTAATTGACTTCTTAAAATTCTCCGTCACAGATATTAAGTATGGAAACCCTGGGGGCCTAGTGGTTAAGTGCTAGTGCTGTTAATCAAAAGGTTGGCAATTCCAATCCACCAGGTGCTCCTTGAAAACTCTATCAGGCAGTTCCACTGTCCTATAGGGTGGCTATGAGTCAGAATCCACTGGACAGCAACAAGTTTGGTTTATGGTTTTGATATTGTCCATTTTTGTTTTACTTTTTTATTTTGACTTTACATACTTTAGAGGCAAGATGAGGGACTACAGTAGCTCTTATCAATGACTCGACTAAGTCCCATTTTTCTAGAAATTTCTCGAAACGGGTGGACTTCAAGGACTTCTGAATGAGTCTGGAAAAAAGACGCCTTGTTTATCAACCTCGGAGCCCTGGTGGCATACTGTTTAAGAGCACGCTGCTAACAAAAGGTCATCACTTAGAATTCACCAGCCCCTCCTCGGAAACCCTGAGGCAGTTCCACTCTGTCCTATACGGTCGCCGTGACTCAAACCGACTGAAGCAACAAGGTACGTGTCTGCGTTTACCGATCTTAAGCCATTTTGCAATCCACACACACACATATTTCACAACTGCGCATGCGTGTTTGAAGAGCCTCGAGGCGCGTATTATTACGTAATTGAAAGGGACGGCCCATCATCCTTAGCGGGCCAATGAGAAACCTCCAGATTAGTTCATTTCTATTGGCTAACCCGGACCAATTAGGAGTAACCCGTTTTTTAGCGGGCGTCTAGTATAGCGCTCTGTGATGTAATGCGAGGGTTTGCCAGGCAGGGCTGACTTGGACCAATGAGGAAGGGCAAGGGGCAGGTTTGCCTGTTCTCACGCCCCACCCTCAGACCTTGCGGGAGGAAAGTTTCGCTTACGGGAGCGAGAGGAGCGAACATGGCAGCGCGTTGGTGGTTTTGGTGTGTCTCTGCGACCGCGGCAGTGGCGCTGGTGCTCTTTTACGGGGTTTCCTCGGCCTCTGCCCAAAGAAAGAAAGAGGTGAGGACGCTGTTTGCTGTAACACGGGCTGATACCAGTGAGAGTGGAGCTTGAGAGGGTCTCTTCTCTCCTGCCCACCCCTTCCCCTACCAGTTCTGTGCCTTTGATGGCTTCAGTTCCGCCGGTTTCGGAGTTAAGGGGTCCGCGAGGGAAGGCGCTGTAACTCCTTGTTTTGTCGGGGTGTAGAGTCTGAGATTGGGGAGGGGTAGGTGACAACCGGCTTCTATAAGCCTGTGAATGTATGTAGCTACGAGTTTTGACACTTCTTAAGGTATGGGGCCCGTGATGGGAGGGGAGTTCGCCTTTAAGTCTAGAGGGTACACTATGAGAGCGTCTTTCTGCTGTCGGCAGATGTAACTCCTTGAACGTATAAGAGCTATATTTTTTGTAGCATTTTCACTTCAGGAGTGTAAAAATTAGACTGAAGAGTGAAACTATGCCAGGTTTATTACGTGTTCCAATAAATTACTTAAAAGTAATTTATCAGGGGCACTTAACCAGCTTTCAATCATTCAAAATATTAAGCGTACCAGTCACCGTTCTAGACACTTCGTATACATACGTGAACAAAACTGAGATCCCTCGTTGTGGAATTTACCGGCTTTGGGAAGTAGGGAGAGATACAGTACTGTTTACTCACCATTAAGCAATCCAAGAAGAGGAATTTTAACATCGTATTTTGAAACATTTGTTGTTTAGAGCCATATAATCTTAGAGATTTAACAGATTATCAGAGATTATTTATGCCGATACTCCAATTTTATAGATGAAGAAAACTGAGTCCTAGGTTTACACAGTTAACTACTGCAGAACAAGGACTAAAATACTAGTTCAACCAGTTTAGTGCTATTTTCTGAACATTTTATGCTCCCTGTAGCACGCAACATATGTAAGTGCAATTTGTAAAATACCAATTAAACATTGCAGATGTTTGCGAACTTGAACTGAATTAAGAAACTGTCTTATCTTTGTTTCTGAATATTTGAACTATTACATAAGAAAAAAATAAGCTAGCAAATTAAAACAATGAGTTAATTATTAGTAGGTTGGCAAAAGGTAAAATTAAAAAATATGCAATTATCAAAGGTGTGGTGGAGCAGGATAATGCACTGTAAAGCTAGAAATTGATGTGCTTTTTTAGGAAGTTCCAAGCAATTGAAGGAGCCCTGGTGGTGCAGCGGTTAAGTGCTCGGCTGATAACCAAAAGGTTGGCAGTTTGAACCCACCAGCTGCCCCACACAAGAAAGATGTGGCAGTCTGCTTCCGTAAAGATTACAGCCTTGGAAACCCAGTGGGGCAGTTGTAATCTGGTGGCTTTGGTCATTTTAAAAAGGATATAGCACTCGGTTGCTATAAGTCAGAATGACTTGATGGCAACGGGTTTTTTTTTTTTTTTTTTTGGTTTGCCAAGCCATTCTTAGGAGGAAAACAAGATGCAGAGCAATACATAGTCTTATTTTCTAGTGCCATTTTATTTTTTTAAGACGCATATATAAGTGTATATATATGTATGTGGAAGGAGCCTGGTTGTGCAGTGGTTAAGTAGTTGACTGCTTACCAAAAGGTAAGTGGTTCAAACCCATCAGCCACTCTCAGGGAAAAAGATGTGGTAGTCTTCTATTGTAAAGATTATAAACAACCAAACCTGTTGCTGTCGAGTAGATTCCAACTCGTAGCGACTCTATAGGACAGAGTAGAACTGCCCAATAGGGTTTCCAGGGAGCACCTGGTGGATTCAAACTGCTGACCTTTTGGTTAGCAGATGTAGTTCTTAACCACTACATCATCCTTGGAAACCCTATGGGGCTGTCCTGTAGGGTCACTATGAGTCAGAATCAACTCTAACACAAGGAGATTATATGTATAGAGAAGCCTCTGCAAGGATACACAACAAGCTGTTTGTTAATTGGCTATCTTTGGGGAGTGGAATAGTTGATATGGGGAACGCTTTTACTTTTTACCTTATATGCTGGTATTGCCTGAATTTTTACAATTGCCACTAATTTTTTTAACATAAAAACATGAAGGTTTTTTGTGTGTGGTGAAATTATACACACTAAAAAAAATTGCCAGCACAGCAACTTCCACATTTACAATTTAATGACATTGGTTACATTTTGGATTTATCACTATACTTTTCCAAAATATTTCACCACTCAATGTCCCCGAAACAAAAGCTCCCTCTTTTCCCCCTCCCTGCTACCCCTGGTAACAATTAATAATCTTTAGTTTCTATATATTTGCTTATTTTATATACCCGAGATCATATAATATTTATCCTTTTGCGACTGACTTATTTTGCTCAGCGTAATGTTTTCAAGGTTTTTCCATGTTACGGCACTCATCAGAACTTCATTTCTCTTTACAGCTATATAATATTCTGTTGTATGTATATATCCCAGTTTGAATCCACCAGGCGCTCCTTGGAAACTCTATGGAGCAGCTCTACTCTGTCCTATAGGGTCGCTATGAGTCGGAATCGACTTGACGGCACTGGGTTTGGGTTTTTATGTATATATCACATTTTGTTTATTCATTCATCTGGTGGGCATTTCAGTTGTTTCCAAGCGTTTTTTTTTTTTGTAAAGCCAAGGTTTTTTTTTTTTTTAAGTTAGCATTTCTACCAGTGAATTTATATTTATTCATTTACTCCCTTCCTGAACTAGAAGTATAGGGTCTTATTTAGTAAGAAATTGATCATTTTAAAAAGGACTTCGCACTGAATTGTACATTTTAAAATGGTTAAAATGGTGAACTTTATGTTATCTGAATTATTGCAATTTTAAAAATTTTAAAAAGGAATAAGATTCTAACTCCCTTCCCTTCATGTCCACTGTTCAGATCCTTATCACTGTTGAAAGTATGTTGCAATAACTGCGTAACTGGTCTCCCTCCAATTCATCCTTCCTACTGCTGCCACAGGGGCTAATGTGGAAATCTGAAAATCCTTCAGCCTACTTTGCAAAGTATAAGAGAGTCTCAATAGTCTGTCCGAACAAACCTTTCTTGGAAGAGGTACAGCCAGGATGCCCCTTAGAAGCGAGAATGGTGAGACTTTGTCTCACGTACTTTGGACGTGTTATCAGGAGAGACCAGTCCCTGGAGAAAAGGATATCGTGCTTGGTAAAGTAGAGGGTAAGTGAAAAAGAGGAAGACCTTCAAGGAGATAAATTGAGACAATGGCTGCAACAATGGGCTCAATCATAGCAACGACTGTGTGGATGGTGTGGGACTGGGCAATGTTTCATTCTGTTGTACATAGGGTTGCTATGAGTCGGAACCAACTTGATGGCACCTAACAACAACAACAGTAATCTGTCCCAAGGAGCCCTGGTGGCGCACTGGCTAGACACTTGGCTGCTAACTAAAAGGTTGGTGGTTTGAATCCACTGGTGGCTCCTCGGGAGAAAAACCTGGAGACCTGCACCCGTAAAGATTTCAGCCTAGGAAACCCTATGAGGCAGTTCTACTCTGTCCTATAGGGTTGGTATGAGTCGGAATCCACTCAGCAGCACACAACAACAACCCAGTCTGTCCAGGCTTTTCTCTGTACTAGTCATTCTGACCTTTCTACCTTCCTTGATCTGTCTGTACTCTCTTTCAAGTCTCTGCATGCCAGGACGTTCTGCTGGAGTGTGTCCTTTCTTCCCTCCCACCCACATTCACCTGAAGGTTCCTACTCTTCTTCAAGTCTTACCTCAAGCATTACCTTCTTCCTCAACTAAGCCTTTCCTGGTTCCCCCAGGTGAATTGGGTTGAATTCCACACATCATATTGTCATTGTTTATGTACTTCCAATCTTTCCCATTAAACCCTGAGTGCCTTGAATGCAAAATGGACTTTTATTAAATTTTTCCCCTCTCGCCCAACAGTGTCTGTCCAAGAAAAAGTCCTCAATAAAGATCTAATTAATTAGGTGCATGTACTGTCAGGAATCTGTTCTTTTGCTTGCAAGCTTGCTTAGATTTTACAACCTAAAATTGGATTTTCTCATCAGTAAATATTGGATTAATGTAGGGTAGTGTCTTAGTCATCTAGTGCTGCTATAGCAGAGAAGCCACAAGTGGATGGCTTTAACAAAGAGAAATTTATTCTCTCACAGGCTAGGAGGCTAGAAGTCCAAATTCAGGGTGCCAGCTCCAGGGGAAGGCTTTTTTTCTTGTTGGCTCTGGGGGAAGGTCCTTGTCATCAGAATTCCCCTGGAATAGGAGCCTCTCAGCATAGGGACCCCTGGTCCAAAGGACACACTCTTCTCCTGGGGCTTCTTCCTTGGTGGTAGGAGGTCTCCGTGTCTCTCTGCTCACTTCTCTCTTTTATATCAAAAGAGGTTGGCTCAAGACACAGTCCAGTCTTGTAGATTGAGTCCTCCCTCATTGGCATAACTGCCGCTAATCCCATCTTAACATCATATAAATAGGATTTACGACACATAGGAAAATCACAACAGATGACGGAATGGTGGACAATCACACAGTACTGGGAATCATGGCCTAGCCAAGTTGACAGACATTTTTGGGGGACACAATTCAATCCATGACAGGTAGTAAAGTTGTTTTAGTTTTCACTTCTTCCCCCTCTCCCTGGGAGTGTTTTAGGCTTTTTTTTTTTTTTTTTAGTTATTATGATAATACTTAGAAGCAGTTTAGAAATATAGGTGATCTGTTATAGAACGCTTATTTTTTGTTAATTTTGCAACCTTATTAAAAAAGAAAATCCCTGGTCTATACTCTGTAGTAGATTTGGGTTTAAATAGTAAGGTAATGTGTGTTTTTAAAATCTAAATATTGCTTTTAAAAAGACACCTCTCCTAAATGAATATGACTAAAAACCTCAAGTTTCTTATCGCTTTCTATTGTTAAATGGAATGATACCCTACTTATTTGATTATTTATACTTTTAACAATGTTTTCACTAGGACATGGACTTATTTACTAACATTTATTGAATCCCTCGTGTTAAGTATAATCCTCACAATAACCCTGCAGAGTTAAGTGTTAACCTTGTTTGAAAGATGAGGAAACTGACATTGAGCAAGAAAGAGATTGGGGCTTGCCCAGAGATGCACAGCTCTAAGAGGCTGAACTCAGATTTCAGCTCTGGTCTACTCTAAAGGCTATACTCTCCACTAGGCCACAAAGGTTTGTTTTGTAGTGGCTCTTTCATTTTTATGGTGAGTTTTATCCCCCCTGTGGTAGAAGGGAAGTTGCTTGTCTTCACATCTTGTGGTGTCTTAGGGAAGGCAGCATCGTAAAAATGAAAAAGTATGGTCTTTGATAAAAGTATTCATATTTTTACTTACTCTTGGAATCTTAGTAAATAATATGAAATATGAAACCGGGTAAAAGTATAAAGCATGCTGAAATATAATAAAAATGGTCATGATAATGCTAGAATGGCATATTAGTTTTATTTTCCCTCTTCTGTTTCCAAAACAATTTTTTTTTCCAAAATTTTAAAGAGTATGTGCTTCAATCCAACCCGAGTGATCCTTATCAAGTTACTCTGAGTCTCATTTTCCTTATCAGTAGAACGGAAAAAATGCCTATTTCTTTGGCTTTTGTGAAAATCAAATGAGATGAGGGCTTTAAAGTGCCATGTAGACGACATTAGGTGATTATTAGAAAATAAGATAAGATCATGCTCCTCCGCAGTATTAACATTTTTTTCAACTGAGTTTTTGGTAATATTTTTAAAATAACTTTTTAAAAGTTTTTTTCTTATTGAGAATATACACAGCAAAACAGATACCCATTCAATAATTTCTACACATACAATTGAGTGACATTCATTACATCCTTCGAGTTGTGTAGCCATTCTGACCCTACTTTTCCAAGTTGTTCCTCCTTCATTAACATAGACTCACTGCCCCCTAAGTTTCTTATCTAATCTTTCAAGTTGCTGTTGTCAATTTCATCCTGTATAGATAGATCTTAAAAAAGCACAGTGTTCAAGGCAGCCATTCTTTACTAGTTCAGCTAAACTATTGTTTGGTTTTAAGATTTCAGGGGATATTTTTGGTTTAAGATTTAGAGATTATTTCAGGGGAACAATTTTAGGGGTTCATCCAGCCTCCATGGCTCCAGAAAGTTGAGAATACATAAGAATTTGAAATTCTGTACTGCACTTCCCCTACTTTGATCAGGATTATTCTATTGGATTTTTTATCAATATGTTCAATAGCGGTAGCTGGGCATCATCCGTTTCTTCTGGTCTCATGGCAAAGGAGGCAGTTGTTCTTGGAAGCAATTAGCCAAATACTCCATTTCCTCCTCCTATTCCTGACTCTCCTTCCTATATTGTTCCAGTTGAATAGAAACCAACTGTCTTAGTTATCTAGTGTTGCTGTAACAGAAATACCACAGATGGATGATTCAACAAGCAGAAGTTTATTCTTTCACTGTATAGGAGGCTAGAAGTCCGAATTCAGGACACCAGCTCTAGGGAAAGGCTTTCTCTTTCGGTTCTGGGGGAAGGTCCTTGTCATCAATCTTCCACTATGCTAGGAGTGTCTCAGTGCAGGGACCCCAGGTCCAAAGGACACGCTCTGCCTCTGGCTCTCCTTGCTTGGTAGTAATGAGGTACCTCTCTCTTTCTGCTAGGTTCACTCTTTTGTATCTCAAAAGAGATTGACTCAAGATACATCCTAATCCTGTAGATTGAGTCCTGCCTCATTAACATAGCTGCAGATAATACTGCCTTATTAGTATCATAGAGGCTAGGATTTTGAACATATAGGATATCAGATCCCAAAATGGTGGATAACCACAAAATACTGGGAATCATGGCCTAGCCAAGTTGACACATATTTTGAGGCGGGGGGGTTGGACACTATTCAGTCCATGACACTGACTGTTGTGCTTTGGATGGCCCTTGCAAGCTTTTAAGACTCAAGGTTGTACGCAATGAACTAGGAGGTAGAACAAAACCACTAAACATGATATTAGGCCAATTAACTGGGATGTCCCATGCAACCGTGACTAAACTTCCAAACCAAGGAAACAAATACCCTGAGGTGTTTGGTTGTACATAAGCAGCCTCAGCAGCTACTCTTTTTTTTTTCGGTCATTGTTGTAAATATATCTATCACATAACTTTTTCCAATTCAGTTTTCTACAAGTGTACAACATGTTGACAGTAATTATATTAATCGGCTGTGCAACCCTACCCTGAGTCAATACGATTTTTCCATCACCATAAACTCAGTACTCCATAAGCAGTAACCCTCTTCTCCCCCTCTCTCCTGACCCTGGTAACCACTGATAAACTTTGGTCTCTATATAATTTTTTTTAAATCCTTTTCTTGTCTTTTTTCATGAGTGAGGTCACACAATATTTGTCCTGTTGTGATTGACTTATTTCACTCAGCATAATGTCATCAGGCTCCTTCTATATTGTAGCATGCATCAAGACTTCATTTCTTTTACTGGCCGAGTAGTATTCCATTATATGTATGTACCACATTTTGTTTATCCACTCATCTATAGATGGGTATTTAGGTTGTCTCCACCTTTTGGCTGTTGCGAATAGTGCTGCAGTGAACGTTGGTGTACAAGTATCTGTTTGGGTCTCTGCTTTCAAGTCTTTGGGATATATATCTGGAAGTGAAATTGCTGGGTCATATGGTAGTTCTATTTTTAGTTTTTTGAGGAACTGTGGTACTGTTTTCCACAGCAGCTGTACTATTTTGCATTCCTACCAGCAATGGATAAAGATTCCAGTTTCCCCACATAATAGCCAACCTTTGTTATTTATTTATTTGTCTTAGCCATCCTAGTGGGAGTGAAATGGTATTTCATTGTGGTTTTGATTTGCATCTCTCTGATGGCTAATGATGCTGAGCATCTTTTCATTTGTTTGGTGGCCATTTGAATATCCTGTTTGGTGAAATGTCTGTTAAGTCCTTTGCCCACTTTTTGATTGGGTTGTTTGTCTTTTTGTATTGGATTCTTAACTGATACATGGCTTCCAACGTTATTTTCCTATAGATTGTCTTTTCACTTATTTGGTAAAATATTTTAATAAACAAAAGCTTTTAATTTTTTTAACTTTTTAATTGTGCTTTAGATGAAGGTTTACAGAGCAAAGCAATTTCTCATTAAACAAGTAATACACGTATTGTTTTGTGATATTGGTTGCCAGCCCCACGACCTGTTGACATTCTCCTCTTCTTGAACACGAGTTCCCCATTATCAGCTTTCCTGTCCCCTCCTGCCTTCTTGTCCTTGCCCCTGGGTTGGTGCGCCCATTTAGGCTCGTTTTGTTTTATGGGCCTGTCTGATCTTTGGCTGAAGGGTGAACCTGAGGAGTGACTTCAGTACTGAGTTAAAAGGGTGTCTGGGGGCCATACTCTCGGGGTTTCTCCAGTCTCTGTCAGACCAGTAAGTCTGGTGTTTTTTTGTGAATTAGAGTTTTGTTCTACATTTTTCTCCAGCTCTGCCCAGGACCCTGTATTGTGATCCTTGTCAGAGCAGTCAGTGGTAGTAGCCAGGCACCTTCTAGTTGTGCTGGATTCAGTCTGGTGGAGGCCGTGGTAGTTGTGGTCCATTAGTCCTTTGGACTAATCTTCCCCCTGTGTCTTTGGTTTTATTCATTCTCCCTTGTTCCAGACGGAGTGGGTCCAGTGGATTATCTTAGATGGCTGCTCACAAGCTTTTAAGACCCTAGACACTATTCACCAAAGTAGAATGTAGAATATTTTCTTTATAAACTATGTTATACCAGTTGAGCTAGATGTCCCCCGAGACCATGATCCCAGTTTAGTCTTTTATTGTTGTGCATCTTATTGTTAGTAAAATGTACTATGTGCATAATTTGCTGATGTTGTCATTCTCAGGTGTTCGCTCACAGATATTCAGTTTTGTGGTTTACTGTTCAAAACACTGCCTTATAGATTTAGTTTTCTAAACTAAATCAGAGGCTTCAGTTGCTTGAAAACATGGACCCAAACACGGATTGCTTTGCTAAAGTTGACAGGCAGATTCAGGCAGTAGGATGTCACCATGAAATACATGAAGAAAAAAAGAAAAGGACCATACAGGCAACTCTCACTGATTTTCTGACTAGAAATGCTCCCTATTCCCAGGGATAATCCAGATGATCCAGAACTGCAACTGACAAAATGCCAACGTTACCCAACTCTTCTTTATTGTCAGATTAATTTTTTTGATTTGTGTATTTTTTTATGTATGTATGTATGCCCTAGTGGCACAGTGGTTAAGAACTCAGCTGCTAACCAAAAGGTTGGCAGTTTGAATTCACCAGGTGCTCCTTGGAAACCTTATGGGGCAGTTCTACTCTGTCCTGTAGAGTCGCTACGAGTCGGAATTGACTTGATGGCAATGGGTTTTGGTTTTATGTATTTACTGGGAGCCCTGGTGGCACAGTGGTTAAAGTGCTCGGCTGCTATCCAAATGGTCGGTGGTTTGGACCCGCCCAGTACTCTGCAAAGAAGGATGTGACAGACTGCTTCTTAAAGATTTACAGCCTTGAAAACCCAATGGGACAGTTCTACTCTGACCTATAGGGCTGCTATGAGTCAGAGTTGACGGGACAGAGGTGGCTTTATGTATGTATTAAAATGTATCTGTGAACTTATGTGTAATTTTTTCAACCCCCAAAGACAAAGATTGGATTTATAAAGATACTGGTAATAAAAGGTAATAATAATGAAAACTAAAAAAAAAAGAGCTTTTCGACTTACGTCAGAACTGACTCACAAAGGAGTCCTCAGAGCTCTGTCATAAGTTCATGTCTCAGATTGGTTTCTCTAGAGAAGCAAAATCAGTAAAGTGTATAAATATATATATATATGGAGAGAGAGATTTATATCAAGGAAATGGTTCATGATGTTGTAGAAGCTGGAACTTTCCAAGTCCATGGGTCAGGATAGAGAGATCTCCTGATTCATGTAGCTCCAGGAGCTGGTGAACCCAACATCAGCAGATCAGATAGCAGGGCTCTTGCTCACAGGCTGTGAAGATCAACAGATTCCAAGATTGGCAGGCAAGACCTTAGGTAAGCTGCTAGCTCAAGTCCTGAGAACCTGAGATCAGACGAACAAGAGCCAACTGCAAGATCCAGAGTGAGCAAAAGCCTACGAGCCTTGCCAGAATGTCCACTTATATTCGATGCAGGCCACACACCTAAAGAAACTCCCTTTCAACTGATTAGCTACTCACAAGAGATCCCATCATGATGGTGATCACATTATATCAAGTCTCATCATGGAAGTGATCACAACATCATATGACTGCTAAACTACTGAGAATCATGGCCCAGCCGAGTTGACACACAGCCTTAACCATCACAGTGAGCAGAGACAGGGGCACCTCATACCACCAAGAAACAAGAGTCAGGAGAATAGCACGTCCTTTGGACCCAGGGTCCCTGCATTGAGAAGCTCCTCGACTGCAGGAGATTGAATGCAAGGACCTTCCCCCAGAGCCAATAGGGAGAGAAAGCCAGAGAGAGCAAGCCTTCCCCTGGAGCTGGCACACTGATTTCAGACTTCTAGCCTCCTAGACTATGAGAGAATAAATTTCTCTTTGTTAAAGCCATCCAGTTGTGGTATTTCTGTTATAACAGCACTGGATAAGTAATGCAAACTTTGGTACTGAGAGAGCGGGGTGCTGTTCTAAAACATACCTAAATGTGGAAGTAGTTTTGAAACTGTGAATGAGGCTGGAAGAGTTTTGAAGTGCCTAACAGTAAAAGCTTAGATTGCCTTGAAGAGACTGTTGGTGGAGTTATGGACATCAAAGTCAGTTCTGGTGAGGACTCAAAAGGAAATGGGGAAATCTGTTATACGGAGACGGCACAGACAGTGAGAAGCAGCAGCAGAGAAACGACAGCAGCAGAACCAGGAGACCGGTGTGGGGCAGCACTGGAGCTGACCTATGGAGCAAGTATGCTGAGTGCCTTTGGCAGGAGGCTTCCTGGCAGAGTGGGGTGCCACTTATCGGTGGAGCTAAAGAGCTTTGGAACACTTGCCCCAGCAGGGAAGATACGGGCAGCAGGGCCCGAGGGGCTGAGAGGCCAGAGAACCAGGAAGCAGAAGCTGAAGAGATAAGGACCACAGGAAGCAGAGCTGCCTCAAGTCTCAAAGGTGGAGTAGCCACTCAGATGGAGTAGGAGAATGGGACCATCCAAATGTGAGGGAGCAGAGTTGCCATTCCAGTGGGCTTGGAAGGCAAAGGTGAAGCCCAGGGCTAAGGGGCCGCCACCCAGAATCCAGAGAGTGTGGCCAACACCTAGAGTCTGGAGGGCAAGGCCATTGTTGTAAATGGTCTCAGAGAACAGAGAATTTTTTTTCAAGCCTCGAGGGTATTCTGCTGACTTGCTTGGTGCCTGTTATGCCTTATTTCCCTCCAATTTCTTCCATTTGTAATGGAACTGTATAGCTTGTGCCTGCCTGTTCTACCATTGTACTTTGGAAGCAGATAACCAGTATTCCGGATTTCACAGATAAAGAGGAATTTTTTGGATTTTGGACTTGGAGTTGATTTAATACTTTTGCTGTGATATGATGGGGTGAATGTGTCTTACATGTAGCAAAGACATTAATTTTTGGGGGCCAAAATGTGGAATGTCATGGATTGAATTGTGTCCCCCCAAAATATGTGTCAACTTGGTTAGGCCATGATTCCCGGTATGGTGTGGTTGTCCTCCATTTTATGATTGTAATTTTATGTTAAAGAGGATTAGAGTGGCTTTGTAACAAACTTACTAAGGTCACATCCCTGATCCCGTGTAAAGGGAGTTTCCTTGGAGTGTGGCCTGCACCACCTTTTATCTTACAAGAGATAAAAGGAAAGGGAAGCAAGCAGAGAGGGGGACGTCATACCACCAAGAAAGCAGTGCCGGGAGCAGAGCACATCCTTTGGACCTGGGGTTCCTGTGTGGAGAAGCTCCCGGTCCAGGGGGAGATTGATAACAAGGATCTTCCTCTAGAGCCAACAGAGAAAGAAAGCCTTCCTCTGGAGCCAACGTCCTGAATTTGGACTTAAAGCCTCCTAGAGTGTGAGAAAATAAATTTCCCTTTGTTAAAGCCTTCCACTTGTGGTATTTCTATTATAGCAGCACTAGATGTCTAAGACATACCCTGATATCATGTTCAGGGAGTTGTGCTTTCCAACTTCAGAGAAGTAAGAAGCATCAGTGTTAGTTCCTGCAGAACATAGTTCAAGGAATCTCCTAAAAATGAGGCTCTAAAGACAAGTCTGCTGGCACTTGTGTTCTGACGTCCATTAAGATCTTGATTTCTTGGTCCCTCAATGTCCTTTATTGAATTATATTCACTTCCTTTTGTTTCTTACGCCTCCAATTCAGAAAGAATATTTACTTGTTATGCCTTAAGTAAACTGCAGTGTATGAGGTGTGTGTTAAGTATTTCTGCTTTATAGATCTATTTCATGGCAGTTTCTACTCAGTTATCCTAATCACTCTTCTTTAACCTGGTCACTACGGTCCTACTCACCTTTTGTGACCTGGACTGACGTGTTTTTACTGCAGGGAGTACCCCTATATCTGGTTATCTTGCATGGCTGTGTTACTGTATAGGTTAATGCTGTTCGCCTTACTCATTGTTCTAATACCGGTTACTTAGGACTTGAGTTAATGAAAGTTGTTCGGAAACCTTCTAAGGGACATTATGGTTGTACTTCTTTCAAGACAGATATGTTTGTTCTTTTGGCAGTTCCACGGTATTTTCAATATTCTTCACCAAAACCACAATTCAAAGGTGTCAATTCTTTTTTTCTTAATTGTGCTTTAAGTGAAAGTTTATAAATCAAGTCAATCTCTCATACAAAAACTTATACACACTTGGTATGTACTCCTAGCTGCTCTCCCCTTCATGAGACAGCACACTCCTCCTCTCCATCCTGTATTCCCCGTGACCATTCAACCAGTTCCTGTACCCCCTGCCTTCTCATCTCACCTCCAAACAGGAGCAGCCACATAGTCTCGTGTCTGCTTGAGCCAAGAAGCTCACTCCTTACTGGCATCATTTTCTGCTTTATAGTCCAGTCCAATCCCTGTTTGAAGAATTGGCTTTGGGACTGGTTCCAGTCTTGTGCTGAGGGTCCAGGAAGCCAAGCTGCCTCTGTCTCAAAGAGTTGGGCCATAACCTCTGGGGTCTCAAAGGGTGAGTCGCCACTCAGATGGACTAGGAGAATGGGGCCGCCCAAATTCAAGAGAGTAGAGTTGCTGTTCCAGTGGGCTTGAAAGGTGAAGCTGAAGCCCAGGGCCGAGGGGCCTCCACTAAGAATCTAGAGAGTGTGGCCAATATCTAGAGTCTGGAGGGCAGGGCCATTGTGTAAATGGTCTCAGAGAACAGAGAATTATTTTCAAGCCTCGAGGGCTAATGTAATGTGTTCTGTTGATTTGCTTGGTGCCTGTTATCCCTTCTTTCCCTCAAATTTCTCCCATTTGTAATGGAAATGTCTAGCATGTGTGTGTTCCACCATTGTACTTTGGAAGCAGATAACTTGTATTCTAGATTTCACAGATGAAGAGGAATTTTTAGATTTTGGACTTGGAGTTGAATTAGGACTTTGGCTATGATTTGATGGGGTGAATGTGTTTTACATGAGGCAAGGAAATGAATTTTGGGGGGCCAAAAGGTAGAATGTTATGGATTGAATTGTATCCCCAACAATGTGTTTCAGTTTGGCTAGGCCATGAATCCCAGTATTGTGTGATTGTCCACCATTTTGTCATCTGGTGTAATTTTCCTATGTGTTGTAAATCCTACCTCTATGATGTTAATGAGGTGGGATTAGCGGCAGTTATGTTAATGAGGCAGGGCTCAATCTACAAGATTAGGTTATGTTTTAAGTCAATCTCTTTTGAGATGCAAGAGAAAAGGGGGGGATACCTCATACCACCAAGAAACAAGAGCCAGGAGGATAGCACTTCCTTTGGATCTGAGGTCCCTGCATTGAGAAGCTCCTCAACCACAGAAGATTGATGACAAGGACCTTCCCCGAGAGCCGATAGAGAGAGAAAGCATTCCCCTGGAGCTGGCACCCTGATTTCTGGCTTCTAGCCTCCTATAGACTGTGAGCGAATGAATTTCTCTTTGTTAAAGCCATCCACTTGTAGTATTTCTTTTGTGGCACACTAGATAACTAAGACAGTCGGGGACTATCTGTACACTAAAAAATTTTTGAAGGAAGGGGAGGTACATTTTAGAGGAATTCATACTGGTAATGCTTACCTTTATTCTGAAATTCAAAATAAATCTGAATGGTAGAATCAGATCTTAGCTTTAAATGATTTTTAATGGATTCTTATACTCAATTTTTTTTGAGTGCTATTCAGTGACACTAGGAGAATTTGTCGTCGTTAAGCGTTATGGTACTTTGCTAGAGCTAATTGTGATAAATATTATGAGAGCAGGTTGAATGAAATTAAAACTGCTGTCTCACTTTCCTTTCTTGGCCCTCTAGATCCCTTGTCCTGGATTCTCATCACACTTGATTATTACTAGCAGGGATTGGAGACATTAATTGATTATTACTAACAGGGATTAGAGACATTAATTCATTTCCCGTAGTGGGGTTATTTTGTGTCTATGCTAATTGGAATGTTTCAAGAGAAGAGAGAGACTTTAAGCTTACTTAGCTTTGTTGGTAAATATAATAACTGTGAATATTAGTGTTCTTTTTGTTTTATTTGAATAGTTGAAAATAGATTAATGTACTCCAAGGATAAGGGAGAAACTCAATTGATCATGAATATCTTTGCTTATAAATTTAATGTGTTTCCCCATAGTAAACCTGTATTTTGTTTTATATAAAAATACTCAATGAGTATTAAAATCTGTGGGTGGGTACATTTTCTTAAGTGTTTAAAACTGTTACTGGAAAAAGTATTTGCAATAGGAGGTATTTCCAAATCAGTTGCTTTTTTGGGTTGCTGGGTGGCTCACTTAAAAAATCTCTTACCTTTCTGTACTGCGTTGTTGTTAGCTACCGTCAAGTCGATTCAGTCTCATGGTGACCACATTTGTGCAGAGTAGAATTGTGCTCCACAGGATTTTCAAATCTGTGACTTTTTGGAAGCAGGTCGCCAGACCTGTCTTCCAAGGTGCCTCTGGTGAGTTGAAACCACTAACCTTTCGGCTAGTAGTCAAGCGCTTAACCACTTGCACCACCCTGGGACGCTTTCCGTACTATAGTCCTTGGAAAAATGTGTTTCTTATTAATTTAAAGTATTAGATAGTAAACAGAAGGACCTTAAGGGCACAAGTGGCATTTTAATCATTTCTATTTGAAGGTTGTGACTATGAATATACAGGAATATCTAGAGAATGAACAGTAAGACTTAGTATAGAGGTTGTAGGAGAACACAATTTTTATTTCTGAACCATGGCTTTCAGTACCCAAACGATGGGCTCTTGACAAAGGGTGAGAAGGTTCTTTGGGATTAGAGATTTACCCTGATCAAGAAAACATTTAACTCAAATTTGAAGAAAAGAGAAATCCCTTTATAAAACCATATAATAGGATAAATACATAGATAACCATACCTAGGTACTTCATAGTCAAACTCCTAAAAACCAGAGATAAAGAGCACAGTTTAAAAAGAAGCCAGACAAATACATAGAGACCAAAGTGGTTACAAGGAGCGGGAGGGAGGGGGAAGGGGTTCTCAGCTTTGGGGACACTGAATTTCTGTTAGTGGTGGTAAATTATTTGGAAAAGGATAGTGGTGATGGTTGTACATGATGAACATAATGTCAGTGAATTGTACATGTAAAAATTGTTGAATTGGCAAATGTTTTGTTGTATATTTTTACCCCAATAAAAATGTTATTATATTAAAAAACAAAACAAAAAAAGCACCGTATAATAGAGAAGATAACCCTGGTGGCGTAGTGGTTAAGTGCTGTGGCTGCTAACCAAAGGGTCGGCAGTTCAAATCCGCCAGGTGCTCCTTGGAAACTCTACGGGGCAGTTCTACTCTGTCCTGTAGGGTCGCTATGAGTCAGAATCGACTTGACAGCAGTGGGTTGGGTTTAATAGAGAAGACAAAAGAGGAACACTAATGAAAGAAGTGTCTAGGGATTACTGAGGTGGTGTTATATTTGGATTATCTAGAATATTACATTTTTAAACGATTCCAGGAGATAAGGTGGTGGTTTATTATTAGGAATGGTTTATTTTTTCTTGTTGTTTGTCATCTGAACCACTTAATGTTTATTGAATTTTCCTGTGTTTTGTATAGACATTTATATAACATGTGGTCCCTGCCCTTAAGAATTAAAATGATAGACTCCTGAGCTAGTTGGTGGCATAAGCAGCACCATGGTCCCATCTCCCCACAGAAACACCAAAAAAAAAAAAAAAAAACTGGCAGAACCAACTTTGTCAGAACTCTGGAAACCAATTAAAGATTTACAGCAACTAACCAAATGCTAAATCAAGAAAAAGTTGACTTCATTAAGCTTACTTACCTTACCCAACATTTTATATAATAGATAAAAAAAGTTATATATTAATTAGCAATAAGATTTCATTAAAAAGGATTTTTAAACTAACCATCTTACCTGAGAGACAAATATTTGTTTTATTCCTCAGTATATACGCTGTCTAAGAATAGCAGAACCAACTCAACTGCCAACAATATGATGACTAAAAAATAGTTTAAGACTTTTTTGAAGTTCTTTTTATCCTTTGGACATGTATATCCCACCAAGGATATATAGTCAAATTATCATGTTTTAAGTCACTTGAAATCTTTCCTGTCTGTAGTTATGCTACCAAGTCAATATATACTTAAGTTCTTATTTTCATTTTGCTTTTTAAATCTTAGGGATTGCATTAAAATTTTTAATTTAATTTTTCATCATGTAAAATTTTTTAAAATATTTACTTGGGTGGGACCAAGCTAAAATTTACCAAACAAGGTTGTTTTTAGAGAAGTCTAGGTTCTACTCTGCTCTATTTCCTGTTTTCCCTCATAGATAACCATTTTTTAAAGTTTATGGTTCATCTTTCCATTTTTAATTTTTAATATAGGCAAATGTACATATATTTATATTCCTCTTCTTTAGATAGTTGCATACGATATACACCTGTCTTAGGTTTTTTTAACAAAACAACATACTTTGGAGATTCCCTCCATGTGGAGATGCCTTAGTTAATTAAACCTGCCCACTGTTGAAAGTTATGTCCCTTTTTAAGATGGAAGAAAACTTTTCCAGAAGCTCCCTAGCAGATTTGCTTTCATGTCTCATTGGTCAGAATGATCTGAAGCCCATAACTGCACCTATCATCTGGGAGGATATATGTGGCCACTCTGATTGGCTTAAGTCACCCAGGAGCCATCTCCTGGGTCTGCGTAGAGGCCCAGACTCTACAAGGAAGAAGTAGGACATGGAAGTTGGGAAGCATAAGCCACTCCCCCTCCATGCCTCAGTTTCCTCATGTGCATAAGGAAGGATTTGAAAGAGATCAGTGGTTCCAAATTTCAGTCCCTCTCATTACTTAAAAAAAAAGGTATCTGTAAATCCATTTTACGATTGCTTGCTTAATATTTTCCTTTAAGCCATCTTTATACTGACTTCCTTTTTTTTAATTTACACTCATCCTTGGAAATATTGGAAACCCTGGTGGTGTAGTGGTTAAGAACTGCATCTGCTAACTAAAAGGTCAGCAGCTCGAATCCACCAGGCACTCCTTGGAAACTCTATATGGCAGTTCTACTCTGTCCTATAGGGTCACTATGAGTCGGAATTGACTTGACGGCAACGGGTTTGTTTTTTTGGTTTTGGAAATGTTATATGTGAAATTGTATCTGATGGGATTGTTATATATTTTTTAAATTCCTATTCAAATATATGCATAACTGTTTAAAACGTTCACCTGTACATCAACTAAAGTTACCTCATGTGTGCCACCAGCAGTTTGTGTACCACCATTTGGGAAACACTGAAATAAATACATACTAGAGTTCCTTTCTGGTATTCTCTGCTTTGAGACAGGATCCATCTGACATCAGCAATGATATCCCTGGTTCCACATCGTCTTCTGAAACCGGCCTGAATTTCTGGCAGTTCCCTGTCGATACACTGCTGCACCTATTTTTGAATGATCTTCAGCAAAATTTTGCTTGCGTGTGATATTAATGATATTGTTCTATAATTTTCACATTTGGTTGGATCACCTTTCTTAGGAATAGACATAAATATGGATCTCTTCCACTCAGTTGGCCAGGAAGCTGTCTTCCATATTTCTTGGCATAGACAAGTGAGCACCTCCAGCACTGCATCTGTTTGTTGAAACACGTCAATTGATACTCCGTCAATTCCTGGAGCCTTGTTTTTCACCAATGCTTTCAGAGCAGTTTGGACTTCTTCCTTCAGTACCACCTGTTCCTGATCATATACCATCTCTTGAAATGGTTGAACATCGACTAATTCTTTTTGGTATAGTGACTCTGTGTGTTCCTTCCATCTTCTTTTGATGCTTCCTGGGTCATTTAATATTTCCCCCATGGAATCCTTCACTATTGCAACTTGAGGCTTGAGTTTTTTCTTCAGTTCTTTCAGCTTGAGAAACACCGAGCGTGTTCTTCCCTTTTGGTTTTCCATTTCCAGCTCTTTGCACGTGTCATTATACTTTACTTTGTCCTCTCGAGCTGCCCTTTGAAATCTTCTCTTCAGTTCTCTTACTTCATCATTTCTTCCTTTTGCTTTAGCTGCTCGACGTTTGAGAGCAAGTTTCAGAGTCTCCTCTGACATACATCTTGGTCTTTTCTTTCTTTTCAGTGACCTCTTGCTTTCTTCATGGATGATGTCCTTGATGTCATTCCACAACTCATCTGGTCTTTGGTCACCAGTGTTCAATGCATCAAATCTATTCTTTAGATGGTCTCTAAATTCAGGTAGGATATACTCCAGGTCATATTTTGGCTCTCGTGGACTTGCTCTGATTTTCTTCAGTTTCAGCTTGGACTTGCATAGGAGCAATTGATGATCTGTTCCACAGTTGGCCCCTAGCCTTGTTCTGACTGATGATATTGAACGTTTCCATTGTCTCTTTCCACAGATGTAGTCAGTTTGATTTCTGTGTGTTGCACCTGGCGAGGTCCATGTGTGCAGTCGCCATTTATGTTGGTGAAAGAAGGTATTTGCAATGAAGAAGTCGTTGGTCTTGTAAAATTCTATCATTCAATCTCCAGCATTGTTTCTATCACTGAGGCCATATTTTCCAACTACTAATCCTTCTTCCTTGTTTCCAACTTTCACATTAAAATCACCAGTAATTATCAATGCATCTTGATTGCATGTTTGATCAATTTCAGACTGCAGCAGCTGATAAAAATCTTCTGTTTCTTCATCTTTGGCCCTAGTGATTGGTGCATATATTTGAATAATAGTTGTATTAACTGGTCTTCCTTGTAGGCATATGGATATTATCCTATCACTGACAGCGTTGTACTTCAGGATAGATCTTGAAATCTTCTTTTTGACGATGAATGCGACACCATTCCTCTTCAAGTTGTCATTCTCAGCATAGTAGACTATATGATTGTCTGATTCAAAATGGCCAATACCAGTCCGTTTCAGTTCACTAATGCCTAGAATATTGATGTTTATGCATTCTATTTCATTTTTGACAATTTGTAATTTTCCTAGATTCATACTTCATACATTCCAGGTTACAATTATTAATGGATGTTTGCAGCTGTTTTTCTCATTTTGAGTTGTGCCACATCAGCAAATGAAGGTCCCGAAAGCTTGACTCCATCCACATCATTAAGGTCGACTCCACCTTGAGGAGACAGCTCTTCCCCAGTCATCTTTTGAGTGCCTTCCAACCTGGGGGGCTCATCTTCCAGCACTATATCAGACAGTGTTCTGCTGCTATTCATAAGGTTTTCACTGGCTAATACTTTTCAGAAGTAGACTGTGGGGATTGGTTTAAAGTCGGAAAGGTGTGCACCAGGGTTGTATTCTTTCACCATAACTATTCAATCTGTATGCTGAGCAAATAATACAAGAAGCTGGGCTATATGAAGAAGAACGGGGCATCAGGATCGGAGGAAGACTCATTAACAACCTGCGTTATGCAGATGACACAACCTTGCTTGCTGAAAGTGATGAGGACTTGAAGCACTTACTAATGTAGATCAAAGACTAGAGCCTTCAGTATGAACTGCACCTCAACATAAAGAAAACAAAAGTCCTCACGACTGGACCAATGAGCAGCATCATGATAAACGGAGAAAACAGTGAAGTTGTCAAGGGTTTCATTTCACTTGGATCCACAATCAACAGCCATAGAAGCAGCAGTCAAGAAATCAAAAGACACATTGCATTGGGTAAATCTGCTGCAAAGGACATCTTTAAAGTGTTGAAGAGCAAAGATGTCACCTTGAAGACTAAGGTGTGCCTGACCCAAGCCATGGTATTTTCAGTCGCATCATATGCATGCGAAAGCTGGACAATGAGTAAGGAAGACCCTAGAAGAATTGATGCCTTTGAATTGTGGTGTTGGCGAAGAATATTGATTATACCATGGACTGCCAGAAGAACAAATAAATCTGTCTTGGAAGAAGCACAACCAGAATGCTCCTTAGAAGTAAGGATGGCGAGACTGCGTCTTACGTACTTTGGACATGTTGTCAGGAGGGATCAGTCTCTGGAGAAGCACATCATGCTTGGCAAAGTACAGGGTCAGCGGAAAAGAGGAAGACCCTTAGCGAGGTGGATTGACACAGTGGCCGCAACAATGAGCTCAAGCATAACAACGATTGTAAGGATGGCTCAGTACCGGGCACTGTTCCGTTCTGTTGTGCAAAGGGTTGCTACAAGTCAGAACCGACTTGACGGCACCTAACGACAACAGAGTTCCTTTCAGATTTACTCCTTTGTGATTTTTTATGGAATGAAGAAAAGGGGGGGGGGAATGTTGTGGGGAGGTCAAAGTGATGACGTCACATGTAACAATACTGTTTAAATGCAATGTGGTGTCCTGGATTGTACATTAGTGGGAAAAATGGTGAAATTTGGGTATAGTCTGGAGTTTGGTTTACTATAATGTATCATGGTTATGTAACGTTAAAATTAGGAGAAATTGGGTGAAGACTATGTGGGAACTCCTTTTGTAATTTTTCCTCTCTTTGTAATTTTTTCCTAAAATTATTCCACAATAAGAAGAAAAAAAGCAACTTCAAAACTGTAGGAAAGTTTTGGATTTTTACATTCCCATGTACCACTTCTTCCTTGGCTGTTGTTGTGGATTGAATCGTGTTCCCCAAAAGTGTGTGTCAACTTGGCTGGGCCATGATTCCCAGTATTGTGTAGTTGTCCACCATTTTGTGATCTAACATAATTATCCTATGTTTTATAAATCCTAACCTGTATGATGTTGATGTTAATGAAGTAGAATTATAGGCAGTTATATTAATGAAGCAGTGTCATTAATATACATTCCATCTACAGGATTAGGTTATATTTTGAGTCAATCTCTTTTGAGATATAAAAGAGAGAAGCAAGCGGAGAGAAGAGGGATCTCATACTGCTAAGAAAGAAGAGCCAGGAGAAGGGCATGTCCTTTGGACCTGGGTCCCTGCACTGAGAAGCTCCTAGACCAGGGAAAGACGGATGACAAGGACCTTTCCCCAGAGCCGACAGAGAAAGCCTTTTCCAGGAGCTGACACCCTGAATTTAGACTTCTAGTCTCCTAGACTGTGAGAGAAAAATTTCTGTTTGTTGAAGCCATCCACTTGTGGTATTTCTGTTATAGCAGTGCTAGCTATATAGCGGTAGCCCACATTCCCAGAGAGAGACCTTGGTCTCTGGCTCCAGAGGGAGCAGAACAGACTTCATTCTCAAATTATTGTGTGTATCTGTTCTTACTTATATGGGGGCTCCCTGAAGGATTAATGCAAGGCAGTCATCTCTGGCCTATCACAGAGCTCTCACATGGCAGAAAAGTGGCAGGCAATGTCCAAAATCTGTAACTACCTGTAGCTGTCCTGGGGATAAAGAGTGCGATAGAAGCAGTTGCCTAAAGACTGGAAGGAAAGCCAGAGAAAGAGGGTCCTTGGTAAATTACAGCATTCAAAAGCACCTGTGTATAAATGCTATAACATATACAATTTTGCAACAACAGTAATAACCAAAAAATATGTGTATGGTTACAGGTAGTCCCTGACTTAGGACCTTTCTGTTCCAACGACTCTGTTGTAAGTCGTTGTGACATTTAAGTCGAATACTTTGTTTTTTTTTTTTTTTTAGTGTTCATTAATATTGCCTTTTATTATCAATATCCTTATAAATCCAATCTTCATTTGTCTTTGGGGGTTGGAAACATTACATATAAACTTGCAGATATATTTTCATACATACATGTTGTTGTTGTTAGGTGCCACCCACTTGGTCCTGACTCATAGCAACCCTATGCACAACAGAACGAAACACTGCCCGGTCTTGAGCCATCGTCACAATAGTTGTTATGCTTGAACCCTGTCATGGATTGAATTGTGTCCCCCAAAAATATGTGTTAGCTTGGTTAGGCCATGATTCCCAGTATTGTGTGGTTGTCCTCCATTTTGTGATTTTCCTATATGTTATAAATCATAATCTCTGCCTGTGTTTAAAGAGGATTAGAGTGGGACGTAACATCCTTTCTCAGGTCACGTCCCTGATCCAATGTAAAGGGAGTTGCCCTGAAGTGTATGGCCTGCGTGACCTTTTATCTTAAAAGAGGTGAAAGGGAGGCAAGCAGAGAGTTGGGGACCTCATACCACCAAAAAAGCAGTGTCAGGAGCAGAGCACATTCTTTGGACCTGGGGTTCTTGGACAGAGAAGCTCCTAGTCCAGGGAAGATTGATGACAAGGACCTTCTTTCAGAGCCGACAGAGAAAGCCTTCTCCTGGAGCTGATGCCCCGAATTTGGACTTCTAGCCTTCTAGACTGTGAGAGAATAAACTTCCCTTTGTTAAAGCTATCCACTTGTGGTATTTCTGTTATACCAGCACTAGATTACTAAGACAGTATTTGGTACCAAGAGAGTGGGGTGCTGCTCTAACAGATACCTGAAATGTGGAAGCAGTTTTGAAACTGTGAATGGATAGAAGACTCAGAAGGAAGTGAGGAAAACTGTTAACACCAGAGAAGGAGCAGATGGTGAGAAACACCAGCAGAGGACTGGCAGTACCAGCAAATCGGCAGCAGCAGAACCAGGAGACCAGTGCCAGACAGTGCTGGAGCTGACCCACGGAGCGAGAGGAGCTGAGTGGCTGTGCGCAGGAGGCTTTCTGGCAGAGTGGGGTGCCTGCAGGCACTTACCGATGAAGCTAGTGAGCTTTGGAACTCTTAACCCAGCAGGGCAGATGCGGGCGTGAGGCCTGAGGGCCAAGAGGCCAAGGAATGCAGGAAGCTGAGCTACCTCAGTCTCAAAAAGTATGGCCATGACCTCTAGGGTTTCAAAGGGTGGAGCCATAGCCTCTGGTGTTTCTAAGAGTGGAGCCACAACTCAGATGGTCTAGAAGAATGGTGTGCCTAAAGCCCAAGAAGCAGAGTTACCATCGCAGTGAGCCTGGAAGGTGGAGCTGAAGCCCAGGACTGAGGGGCCACCACAGAATCCGGAGAGTGTGGTCAATACCTAGAGTCTGGAGGGCAGGGCTATTGTGTAAATGGTCTCAGAGAAGAGAGGATTATTTTCAAAGCCTTGATGGCTAATGTAATGTGTTCTGTGATTTGCTTGGTGCCTGTTATGCGCTCTTTCCCTCCAGTTTCTCCTATTTCTAATGGAAATGTCTAGCTTGTGCCTGTTCTGCCATTGTACTTTGGAAGCAAATAACTTGTATACTAGATTTCATACATGAAGAGGAATTTTTGGATTTTGGACTTGGAGTTGGTTTAAGACTTTTGCTATGATATGATGGGGTGAATATGTTTTACATGTGGCAAGGACATGAATTTTGGGGGACCAAAGGGTGAAATGTCATGGATTGGATTGTGTCTCCCCAAAATATGTATTAACTTGGTTAGGCCACGATTCCCATTATTGTGTGGTTGTCCTCCATTTTGTGATTTTCCTGTATGTTGTAAATCATAATCTCTGCCTGTGGTTAAAGAGGATTAGGGTGGGATGTAAAACTCACTCAGGTCATACCCCTGATCCAGTGTAAAGGGAGTTTCCCTGGAGTGTGACCTGCACTACCTTTTATCTTAAAAGAGATGAAAGGGAAGCAAGCGAAGAGTTGGGTAGCTCATAACACCAAGAAAGCAGTGCCAGGAGCAAAGCGCATCCTTT
This sequence comes from Elephas maximus indicus, assembly GCF_024166365.1. Lineage (NCBI taxonomy): Eukaryota > Metazoa > Chordata > Mammalia > Proboscidea > Elephantidae > Elephas > Elephas maximus. The sequence continues at coordinate 90,069,412 of NC_064846.1, forward strand.
GGACCTGGGGTTCCTGCACGGAGAAGCTCCTAATCCAGGGGAAGATTGATGACAAGGACATTCCTCCAGAGCTGAAAGAGAAAACCTTCTCTTGGAGCTGACGCCCTGAATTTGGACTTCTAGCCTACTAGACTGTGAGGCAATGAATTTCTCTTTGTTAAAGCAATCCACTTGTGGTGTTTCTCTTATAGCATCACTAGATAACTAAGACAAGCCCATTGTTGTGGCCACCGTATCAAACTATCTTGTTGAGGGTCTTCCTCTTTTTTGCTGACCCTCAACTTTTTACCAGGCATGATGTCCTTCTCTAGGGACTTATCCCTCCTGATAACATGTCCAAAGCATATGAGATGTAGTCTCACCATCCTTGCTTCTAAGGAGCATTCTGGCTGTGTTTCTTTGAAGACAGATTTGTTCATTCTTTTGCAGTCCATGGTATATTCTGTATTCTTCGCCAACGCCATAATTAAAAAGTGTCAATTCTTCTTCAGTCTTATTCATTGCCTAGCTTTGGCATGCATACGAGGCAATTAAAACACCATGGTTTGGGTCAGATGCATCCTATTCTTGTAGGTGACATCTTTACTTTTTAACACTTTAAAGACGTCTTTTATAGCAGATTTACCCAGTGCAATCCCTCTCTTGATTTCTTGACTGCCGATTGCATGGGTGTTAATTGTGGATCCAAGTAAAATGAAGCCCTTGACAACTTCATTCCTTTCTCCATTTATCATGATATCACTTATTGGTCCAGTTTTGACGATTTTTGTTTTTTGTTGAGGTATAATCCATACTGGATGCTGTAGTCTCTTTGATCTTCATCAGTAAATGCTTCAAGTTCTCTTCATTTTCAGCAAGCAAGGTTGCGTCATCTGCATATTGCAGGTTGTTAATGAGCTTTCCTCCTATGCTGCTGTCCCAATCTTCTTATAGTACATCTTCTTGAATTATTTGCTCAGCATACAGATTGAATTAGTATGGTGAAAGGATACAACCCTGATGCACACCTCTCCTGACTTTAAACCACGCGGTATGCCCTGGTTCTGTTTGAATGACTGTCTCTTGATCTATGTACAGGTTCCTCATGAGCACAATTAAGTGTTCTGAAATTCCCATTCTTCGCAATGTTATGCGTAAATTGTTATGATCCACATAGTCGAATGCCTTTGCACACATACCAAAAAAACCCAAACCCATTGTTACTGAGTTGATTCTGAGTCAAAACAACCCTATACATTCATGAAAAAATACACAAAAAATAAAAATTTAATCCAATGTTGAAGTTTAGTTGGATGATGTTGGCATTTTGCCAGTTACAGTAATAACTCTACTTGTGGAAGTTTCTGGATCATCTGGATTATTCCTGGGAATAGGGATGGTGTTCCTAGTCAGAAAATTAGTGAGAATTGCCTGTATGGTCTTTTTCTTTTTCTTCATGTATTTCACAGTAATATCCTGCAGCTACCTGAATCTTTCGACTTGAGGAAAGCAATCACCATTTGGGTGCATGTTTTCAAGCAACTGAAGCCCCTGATTGAGTTTAGAAAACTAAATCTATACGACAGTGTTTTGAACAGTAAATTGGAAAAAGGAACATCTGCGAGTGAGCACTGGGAATGATAACATCAGCAAGTTATGCACTGCACCATTGTATGTAGTAAAAAAATTTTTTTTTGTATGTAGTACATATTATTAATGATAAGATGTATAAAGGAAACAGCAGATGGTCGTAAGTACAGTTCATTGTAACTCGAATGTGTTCTAAGTTGGAGACTACCTGAACATAGGTAGATATGGATGCATGGGTATGTGTAAGAAGGCCCATGTGAGTATATGGTTGTGCATATATAGGCGTATCTGTAGGTATATGTGTATACATGTTGGTATGTGCTACGTATATATTCATATATATGATAAAGCACATAGGGGCACAGTTACATATGGATACTTCCTAGATATAACCAAACACCTTGCATGATTGGTTTACTGGGTTTGAAGGCTTAGGACCATAGTCTTGTGGGACAACTTGGTCAACTGGCATGACATAGTTCATAAAGATAATGTTCTACATCCTAGTTTGGTGAGTAGCACCTGGGGTCTTAAAAGCTTGCAAGCAGCCATCTAAGATACAACTATGGGTCTGTACTCGTCTGGCGCAAAAGAGAAAGAAGGAAACCAAAGACTCGAAGAAAAAACTATTCCTTGGCACTAATAGCCCACACAATCCACGGTCTCATCTGTCCTGAGACTAGAAGAATTAAATGGTGCCTGGCTACCACTACCCACCATTCTGACCAGGGACACAATAGATGGTCCTGGATAGAATGGGAGAAAAATATAGAACAAAATTCAAATTCCTAAAAATGTCCAAACTTAACACCTAGGTCAGAACACTTGGCATAACAGAAGGTATTAAGAAAATGTTCTGCATCCCACTTTGGTGAGTGGCATCTGGGGTCTTAAATGCTAGCAAGTGGTCATCTAAGATGCATCCGTTGGTCTCAACCCACCTGGAGCAAAGGAGAATGAAGAACACCAAAGACACAATTCAAATAGGAAGCCAAGAGACAGAAAGGGCCACATAAACTAGAGACTTCATTGGTCCGATACCAGAAGAACTAGATGGTGCCTGGCTACCACTGATGACTGCCCTGACAGGGTACACAACAGAGTATCCCTGATGGAGCAGGAGAACAGTGGGATGCAGACCTCAAATTCTAGTAAAAAGACCAGGCGTAGTGGTCTGACTGAGACTAGAGGGACCCCAGAACTCATGGTCCCGAGACCCTCTGTTAGCCCAAGATCGGAACCATCCCTGAAGCCAACTCTTCAAACAGGGATTGGACTGGACTTTAAGACAGAAAATGATACTGGTGAGGAGTGAACATCTTGGCTCAAGTAGCCACATGAGACTATGTGGGCAGCTCCTGTCTGGAGGCAAGATGAGAAGGCAGAGGGGTACAGGAGCTGGTTGAATGGACATGGGGAATACAGGATGGAGAGGAAGAGTCTGCTGTCTCGGGGAGAGCAGCGAGGAGTACATAGCAAGGTGTGTATAAGTTTTTGTATGAGAGACTGACTTGATTTGTAAACTGTCAGTTAAAGCACAATTTAAAAAAATGTCCAGACTTATTGGACTGGTTGAGACTTGAGGAACCCCTGAGACTATCGCCCTGAGATACTCTTTAAACTTGGAATTGAAGCCATTCCCAGAGGTCACCTTTCAGCTAAATGACGGGTTGGCTCATAAAATAAACCATATCACCCATGAGTACCATGCTCCTTTAAACAATCATCTATATGAGACCAAATGGTCAACATTTACCCTAAAGCAAAGATGAGAAGGTAAGGGGGGGGGGCAGAGAAGCTAGATTAATGGAAACAGACTAACCAAAATGGAAACAATGAGAATACTGACACATTTTGAAAAATGTAACCAATGTCACTGAACAATATGTATAGTGATTGTTAAATGGGAAGCTAATTTGCTGTGTAAGCTTTCACACACACAAAAAATCAAATATTAAAAAAAAAACTTGTGTAAGCCACAGAGGAATTTAGAAAGCCACACGTGCGTCCAGGGCAAGACGTATGCACATAAAATACCTGAGAAGACCATATGCTTTCACTTCGGGGTGATCCCTAGGCTCAGGGGAACCCTGGCTAAGTGTTGAAGGAGTGCCACAGGACAGAGCCAATCTGCAAGACTGGAAGAGGTTTAATTTCCCACCAACACTTGGCATTAAAAGAAATCTCTGTCAAAACACAAGGTGAACACAAGCTAAGGAAAAGAGACTTCAGTGCCCACACATGATGTGGAATGTAGTCTTTACAAAAATAGAGGAAGTCACTAAACAAACAGACTACTACAGCCTTCAGCAATAAAAATAAATAGCAAACCCTAGGGAAGTAAGTAGTCTAATTTCCAGAATCACCACATTATGATATTCAAAGGTCTAGGTTTCAACAAAATATCACAAGGCATGCAGAGAAACAGGAAAGTATGGCCCATTCAAAAGAACAAAGTAAACTGACAGAAATTGTTCCTGTGGAAGCTCAGATAATGCAATTTATAGATAATGATGTTAAATTAAAACCAAAAACCAAACCCGTTCTTGTCAAGTCGATTCTGACTCATAGCAATCCTATAGGACACCCCCATAGGGTTTCTGAGGAGCGGCTCATGGATTTGATATGCCAGCCTTTTGGTTTGCAGACAAGCTCTTAAGCACTGCACCACTAGGGCTCCAAAATAGCAGTAAATAATATGTTCAAGGTACTGAAGGAAAACCTGCACAAAGAATGAAATAAAATCAAGAAAACCATGCATGAACAAAATGAGACTATCAATAGAGAGAAAAATTATAAAAAGTAACCAAGCAATAACAGAAATAGTCAAGGGGAAAAATACAATACCAGAAATGAAAAATTTACTGGAAGTTTCAAAATGTACTATAAAGCAACAAGAATCAAAACAGGTGGTACGGGTACAAACAAGGATAGGCATATAGACCAATGGAATAGAATCCACAGTCCAGAAATAAACCTCAACATCTATAATCAGTCAATTTCTGACAAAGGTGCTAGGTCCATCCAATGGGGGAAAGAATAGTCTTTTCATAAAATGGCGCTGGAACAACTAGATCTCCACATACAAAAGAATGAAGTTGGACCCTTACTCACCCCATATAAGAAAATTAACTTAAAATGAATCAGTGACCTTATATGAAGTAAAACCATAAAACTCTTAGAAGAAAACAGAGGTAAAGTTTCAGGACCTTCTTTTGGCAGTGGGTTCATAGATGTGATGCCAAAAGCATGAGCAGAAAAGAAGATAAATTAGATTTCATCAAAATTCAGAACTTTTGTGCATCAAAAAATTTTATTAAGAAAGTGAAAACGTAACAATAGAATGGGAATAAATATTTAATAACCATGTTTCTGATAAGAGTTTACCATCCATCAGTTTGTTACACTATGGTGGCTCACATGTTGCTGTGATGCTGGAAGCTATGCCACCAGTATTTCAAATGCCATCAGTGTCACCTGTGGTGGAGCTTCCAGATTAAGACAGACTAGGAAGAAAGGCATGGCAATCTACTTCCAAAAAGTAGCCCACGAAAATCTTATGGATCACAACAGAACATTGTCCTACTCACGTAGTTTTGATACGTCATCGAGAGGAATCAGTTACTAGAGGAGGACATCCTGTTTGGTGAAGTAGAGGGCCGATGAGGGTGAGGGAGAGGCTTGGTGAGATGGATTGTCACAATAGCTGCAATGATGCCACGTAAAATTGTCAGCGATTGTGAGGGTGATGCAGGATTGGACATTCTGTTGTACGTAGGGTCCCCATGAGTTAGTTGGAGTTGACTCAGTGGCAGCCATCTGTCCAGCCAGCCAACTAGCCAGAATATATAAAGAACAAATAACTCAAAAACAAAAGGACAAGCAACTTAATTAAGAAATGGGCAGAGGGCCCGTAAAAAAATAAAATGCTTAAGAACAAGTCTAACCAGGATGTAAAAGACCTATGCAAGGAAGACTACAAAACACTACTGCAAGAAACCAAAAGAGACCTACATAAATGGAAAACCATACCATGCTCATGGATAGGTAGACTTAACATTGTGAAAATGTCAATTCTTCGTAAAGCAGTCTACAAATACAATGCAATCCCAGTCTAAATACCAACAGCCTTCTTTAAAGAGATGGAAAAACTAATCATTAACTTTATATGGAAAGGGAAGAGGTCCTGGATGAGTAAAGCACTATTGAAGAAGAATAAAGTAGGAGGACTCCTACTATGTGACCTCAGAACCTACTATACAGCTACAGTAGTCAAAACAGCCTGGTACTGGTACAATGACAAACACATTGACCAATGGAACAGAATCAAGAACCCAGATGTAAATCCACTGACCTGCGGTCACCTGACCTTGGACAAAGGCCCAAAGTCCATCAAACGGGGAAAGGACAGTCTTTTTAACAAATGGTGCTGGCAAAACTAGATGTCCATCTGCAAAAAAAAAAATGAAACAGAACCCATACCTCACAACATACATAAAAACTAATTAAAAATGGATCAAAGACCTAAATAAAAAAACAAAACTATAAAGATCGTAGAAGAAAAAATAGGGTCACCTCTAGAGGCCCTAATGCACTACGTTAACAGGATACAAGCCATAACTAACATTACATAAATACCAGAAGATAAGCTAGATAACTGGGATCTTCTTTAAAAATTAAACACTTATAGTCATCAGAAGACTTCACCAAAAGAGTAAAAAGAGAACCTACAGACTGGGAGAAAAATTTTGACTATGACAGATCTGACAAAGGTCTAATGTCTAACTAAAATCTACAGGAAAATTCAACACCTCTACGACAAAAAGACAATCCAATTAAAAAATGGGCAAAGGATATGAACAGACACTTCACCAAAGAAGGCATTCAAGCAGCTAACAGATACAGGAGGAAATGCATGAAATCACTAGTCATTAGAGAAATGCAAATCAAAACTAAAATGAGATACTATCTCACCCTGACTTCGCTGGCATGAATCAAAAAACAGAAAATAACAAATGTTGAAGAGGCTGCGGGAGATTGTAACTGTTATGCGCTGGTGGGAATGCAAGATGGTACAACCATTTTGGAAAACGATATGGCACTTCCTTAAACAACTAGATATAGAAATTCCATATGATCCAGCAATCCCACTCCTTGGAACATATCCTAGAGAAGTAAGAGCTGCCACATGAATAGACACATGCACACCCATGTTCATTGCAGCATTGTTCACAATAGCAAAAAGGATGGAAACAACCTAGATGCCCATAAACAGATGAATGGATAAATAAACTATGGTACATACACACAATGGAATACTACGCAAGATAAAGAACAGTGACGAATCTGGGAAGCTTCTCACAACATTGGTTAATCTGGAGGGCACTACACTGAGTGAAATAAGCCAATCACAAAAGGACAAATATTGTATGAGACCACTACTATAAAACTCATGATAAGGTTTACATACAAAGAGAAACAATTTTTGATGGTTCCCAGGGGGAAGAAGGGGAGGGAGGCAAAAATACTAAATAAACGGTAGATAAGTGATAACTTCGTTTAAGGGTAAGACAGTACACAATACGGAGGAAGCCAGCACTCCTTGTCCAAGGCAAGGTTATGGAAGCTCCATAGATACATCCAGATTCCTGAGGGACCAAATTACTGAGCTGAGGGCTCTGGGGATCATGTTCTCGGGGAACATCTAGCTCAATTGGCATAATGTAGTTTATAAAGAAAATGTTCTACGTTCTATTTTGGTGAGTAGCGTCTGGGGTCTTAAAAGCTTGTGAGTGGCCATCTCAGATACTCCACTGGTCTCACCCCGTCGTCTGGAGCAAGGGAGAATGAAGAAAACCAAAGACACAAGAGAGACATTAGTCCCAAGGACTAATGGACCACAACTACCACAGCCTCCACCAGACTGAGTCCAGCACAATTAGATGGTGCCCGGCTACCACCACCCACTGCTCTGACAGGGATCACAATAAAGGGTCCTAGTCAGAGCTGGAGAAAAATGTAGAACAAAATTCTAACTCACACACAAAAAAAGACTAGACTTACTGTTCTGATAGAGACTGGAGAAACCCTGAAAATATGGCCCCCCATGCACTCTTATAGCTCAGTAATGAAGTCACTTTTGAGGTTTACCCTTCAGCCAAAGATTAGACAGGCCCATAAAACAAGTCTAAATGGACACACCAGCCCAGGGGCAAGTACGAAAAGGCAGAAGGGGGACAGGAAAGCTGGTAATGGGGAACCCAGAGTTTAGAAGGGGAGATTGTTGACATGTCATGGGGTTGGCAACCAATGTCACAAAACAATGTGTGTATTAATTGTTTAATCAGAAACTAGTTTGCTTGGTAAAATCTTCATCTAAATTACAATAAAAAAAATTAAAAACAAAATCTGTTAAAAAAATGAGCAAAGGAAACTTTCCCCTTTGGTTGTTATTTTGTCTTGAGGTTGAGAATATATTGGAATCATGAGGTGGGCCTGTTTCAGGATAAAACCAACACACAGGGAAAATGCCTGAGCCAAGGGAGTTGATGAAAAATGGAACTGAAGCCCTAGTTACATTGTTTCCATAGCTGCCTAATTTGTGGATTTCTTGTCATGGGATTCAATAAATTTCATTATTGTTTAATCCTGTTTTTTTAAAAAAAAAAAGGTGAAGGGCTTGAGACATTTCTCCAAAGAGGATACACAAATAGCCAATAAGCACATGAAAACATGCTCAACGGCATTAGTCATTAACCAAAAAAACCTAAAACCAAACCAGATCCCATGAGGTTGATACTGACTCATGGTGACCCCATGTGTTGCACAATACAACTGTGCTTCATTGGGTTTTCAAGGCTGTGATTTTTTTGAAGCAGATTGTCAGGACTTTATTCCAAGGTACCTAAAGCCAGATTTGAACCACCAACCTTTTGGGCTAGTAGTTGAGAGTTTAATTATTTGCACTGCCCAGGGACTCCTCATTAGTCATTAACCAAACCAAATCCGTTGCCATCTAGTCAATTCTGACTCATAGTGACCCTATAGGACAGAGTAGAACTGCCCCATAAGGTTTCCAAGGCACACTGCTACATCTTTATGCTGCGAGTGGCTGGTGGGTTCAAACTGCCCACCTTTTGGTTAGCAGCTGAGCACTTAACCACTGCGCTACTAGGGCTCCTTCATTAGTTGTTAGAGTATTACAAATCAAAACCCCAAAGAGATACCACTTCACACAGATTAGGATGGCTTTTAAGGAAGGAAAATAACAGGTGTTGGTGATGTTGTGGAGAAATTGAAACCCTTATGCATTGCTGGTGGGAATGTAAGATAGTACAGCTGCTGTGGAAAACAATTTGGTGGTTCCTCCAAAAGGTCTACATAGAATTATTTTTAAAAAACCAAAAAACCCATTGCCGTGCAGTCGATTCCAACTCATAGCAACCATATAGGACAGGGTAGAACTGTCCCATAGGGTTTCCAAGGAGCACCTGGTGGATTCGAACTGCCGACCTTTTGGTTAGCAGCAATAGCTCTTAGCTACTGCACCACCAGGGTTTCCTAGAATTACCATAAGACCCAGCAATTCCACTCCTAGGTATATACACAATAGAATTGTAAACACAGACTCAAACGGAAACCTGTACACCAATGTTCATTGCAGCACTGTTCATAATAGCCAAAAGGTAGAAACAGCTCCAGAATCCTTCAACAAATGAATGGATAAACAAAATGTATATATATGCAATGGAATATTATCCAGCCATAAAGAGAAATGAAGTTGATACATGCTACCTTGTGAATGAACCTTGAAAACATTCTGCTAAGTGAAACAAGCCAGACACAAAATGACAAATAGTATGTGATCCCACTTATATGATATATCTAGAATTGGCAAATGCATAGAGACAGAAATTAAATTGGCTAGCTGGAGGAGGAAATGGGGAGTTATTCTTTAATAGGTACAGAGTTCTTGGGGTGATGAAGTTTTGTAAATAGTGGTAATAATTGTACAACATTGTGAACATTATTAATGCCACTGAATTGTACACTTAAAAATGGTTGAAATGGCAAATTTTGTTATACATTTTTTCCTCAATTAAAAAAAGGTCACATAAATATAGAACACTAGTTCTCAAACTTTTGTGTATATGAAGTGTCACTTGGGGTTACGTGTTAAAATCCATATTCCTGGGCACTACCCCTAGACCTATTGAATCAGATTTATTTGGCAATGATACCTGGAAGTCTGCATTTTTAACGGTTTACTTTATACCATAGTTTGAGAAAGACGGGTCTAGAAAATTTATCATCCATTATGCTGAGAGTTGCTGTGGGAAGTTTTGGTTTATTTACTCCTGAGTCTTTCACGTTGTATCCTGATCAGTAATGATAAACAAAAAAAGATTTTAAAATACATGATACAATTATAAAAACCTAAATCATACTATGAAAATTCTCTTCGGTTTACAGCAGCATTCTCAAGTGGGGGCATTTTGCCCCCAGGGGCCTTTGCCAATGTCTGCAGACATTTTTGTTGGTCACAGCTGGGGACAGGGATGCTACTTGTGTCTAGTAGATAGAATCCAGGGTTACTGCTCAACATCTAACAATTCACAGGACAGCTCCCCATAACAAAGAATTATCTGGCCCAAAATATCAATAGTGTCACTGTTTATTACCCCTAGTTTAGAAAGATCATGGATTGTTTGAGTCCCAGCTCTGTGTCTTACTAACTGTGGGACTTTGGGCAAATTACTTAACGTTCTTGATTCTGCTTACTCAACAGTTAAAGGCAATAGTGTTGTTCTGAGAGTTAAACTAAATTATATACTCTAGGAAGAGAGAAGTAGCTGCCTGACATACTAGGCATTTCAAATAGTATTTCTATTTGTATTTCTGCTACTTTCTCTCTAAAACCAATTTGGCATAGGCTTACTTTAAAATATTGAAAGATCATTGAAAATAAGGATTTTGACTTCTAATTCTCACGTGCCAGGCTATGTTCACGTAATTTTATTGTAAAAGTTTAAAACTAGTTTATCTCTTGCTGTAATCTGTCTTCAGTTCATTTTAAAGAAAATGAATTCAGGAAGTAACCTAAGTGACCCTACATTAAGCAGAATCTTTTGAGGTGATAATGCCATTTTATAAAAACTTTAAAAGGAATGTGTAGTTCTTTGAAATAATTTCTTCTACTTGATAAAATGTTTGGGTATGGAAACCTTGGGAATCTGGTCTTTTTAGTCCATTAATAAACAGGAAGAATAATATCATAAATTTTTTAGATAGGCCTTCTTGGAAAAAGCGTTTTCAGACTTTTTGTTTAAAAAAAAACCCTGCGTATTTATAAATAATGCAAAGTACATGTATGTTTTGTTGGAATGATCATACATTTCTGTGGTTGAATAGAGATGTTGTTCTTGTTAGGTGCCTTCGAGTCGATTCTGACTCAGCAACCCTGTGCAACATTAGAATAAAACACTGCAAGGTCCTGCACCATCCTCACAATTGTTCTCCTTGAGCCCATTGTTGCAGCCACTGTGTCAGTCCATCTCGTTGAGGGTCTCTCTCTTTTTCGCTGACGCTCTGCTTTACCAAGCATGATGTCCTTCTCCAGGGATTGATCCCTCCTGACAACATGTCCAGAGTATGTGAGATGAAGTCTTGCCATCCTCACTTCTAGAAGCATCATGGTTGTACTTCTTCCAAGACAGGTTTTTTCATTCTTTTGGTAGTCCATAGTATATTCAATATTTTTTCTCCAGCACCACAATTCAAAGGTGTTAATTCTTCTTCGGTCTTCCTTATTCATCATCCAGTTTTTGCACGCATATGAGGCAATTGAAAACACAATGGCTTGAGTCAGGCGCACCTTATTCTTCAAGGTAACATCTTTGCTTTTCAACACTTTAAAGAGATATTTTGCAGCAGATTTGCCCAATGCAGCGTGTCTTTTGACTTCTTGACTGCTGCTTCCATGGGTGTTGACTGTTGGTCCAAGTAAAATGAAGTCCTTGACAACTTCAGTCTTTCTCTGTTTATCATGGTGTTGCTTATTGGTCCAGTTGTGAGGATTTTTTGTTTTGTTTATGTTGAGGTGTAATCCATACTGAAGGCTGTGGTCTTTGATCTTTATCAATAAGTGCTTCAAGTCCTCTTCACTTTCAGCAGGTGAGGTTGTGTCATCTGCATAAGGCAGGTTGTTAATGAGTCTTCCTCCAATCCTGAAGCCCCGTTCTTCATATAGTCCAGCTTCTCGGATTATTTCCTCAGCATACAGATTGAATAGGTATGGTGAAGGGATACAACCCAGATGCACACCTTTCCCGACTTTAAACCACATAGTATCCTCTTGTTCTCTTCCAACAACTGCCCCTTGGTCTAAGTACAGGTTCCTCATGAGCACAATGAAGTGTTCTGGAATTCCCATTCTTCGCAGTGTTACCCATTATTTGTTATGATCCACACAGTCGAATGCCTTTGCATAGTCAATAAAACACAGGTAAACATCTTTCTGGTATTCTCTGCTTTCACCCAGGATCCATCTGCCATCAGCAATGATACCCTGATTTCACACACCCTTCTGAATCTGGCTTGAATTTCTGGCAGTTCCCTGTTGACATATTGCTGCAGCCTCTTTTGAATGATCTTCAGCAAAATTTTACTTGTGTGTGATATTAATAATATTGTTCAATAATTTATGCATCTGGTTGTATTACCTTTCTTGGGAATAAGCATAAATATGGATCTCTTCCAATTGGTTGGCCAGGTAGCTATCTTCCAAGTTTCTTGTCATAGGTGAGTGAGCACTTCCAGCACTGCATCCATTTGTTGAAATATCTCAGTTGGTATTCTGTCAATTCCTGGAGCCTTGTTTTCACCAATGCAACTTGAACTTCTTCTTTCCATACCATCGGTTTCTGATCACATGCTACCTCATGAAATGTTTGAACATCAACCAATTCTTTTTGGTATAGTGTCTGTGCATTCCTTCTATCTTCTTTTGATGCTTCCTGCATCATTTAATATTTTCTCTGTAGAATTCCTTCACTATTGCAACTCGAGGCTTGACTTTTTTCTTCAGTTCTTTCAGCTTGAGAAATGCCAAGCATGTCTTCTCTTTTGGTTTTCTATCTCCAGATCTTTGCATATGTCATTATAATACTTTAATTTGTCATCTCGAAATCTTCTTTGAAATCTGCTCAGCTCTTTTACTTCAGCATTTCTTCCTTTTGTTTTAGTTACTCGATGTTTAAGAGCAAGTTTCAGAGTCTCTTCTGACATCCATTTGGTCTTTTCTCTCTCTCCTGTCTTTTTAAAGACCTCTTGTTTTCTTCATGTATGAAGTCCTTGATGTCATTCCACAACTCATCTGGTCTTCAGTCATTTGTGTTCAGTGCGTCAAGTCTATTCTTGAGATGGTCTCTAAATTCAGGTGGGATATACTCAAGGTTGTACTTTGGCTCAAGTGGACTTGTTCTGATTTTCTTCAGTTTCAACTTGAACTTGTATGTGAGCAATTGATCTGTTCCAGTCGGCCCCTCGCTTTGTTCTGACTGATAATGTTGAGGTTTTCCATCATCTCTTTCCACAGATGTAGTTGATTTGATTCCTGTGTATTCCATCTGGCGAGGTCCATGTGTATAGTCGCTGGTTATGTTGGTGTAAAAAGGTATTTTCAGTGAATACGTCATTGGTCTTGCAAAATTCTATAATATGATCTCTGACATCGTTTCTATCACGAAGGTCATATTTTTCAACTACCCATCCTTCTTTGTTTCCAACTTCCACATTTCAATTACTAGTAATTATCAATGCATCCTGATTGCATGTTTGGTCAATTTCAGGCTGCAGAAGTTGTGAAAATCTTCAATTTCTTCATCTTTGGAATTAGTGGTTGGTGTGTAAATTTGAGTAATGGTCATATGAACTGGTCTTCATTGTAGACACATAGATATTATCCTATCACCAACAGCCTTGAATTGTTCTTTTTTGATGATGAATGCAATGCCATTCCTCTTTGTCATTCCTGGCATAGTAGACCATATGACTGATTTAGAATGACCAATACCAGTCCATTTCAGCTCAGTGATGCCTAGGACATCAATCTTAATGTGTTCCATTTCATTTTTGACAGTTTCCAATTTTCCTAGATTCATACTTTATACCTTCCAGGTTCTGATTATTAATGAATGTTTGAAGCTGTTTCTTCTCATTTTGAGTCATGCCACATCAGCAAATGAAGGCCCTGAAAGCTTGGCTCCATCTGCATCATTAATGTCGACTCCGAGAAGGCAGCTCTTCTCCACTTGTATTTTGAGTGCCTTCCCACCTGAGGGGCTCGTCTTCCCACACTATATCAAACAATGTTCTTCTGCTATTCTTAAGGTTTTCACTGACTGATTCTTTTCAGAAGTAGACTACCGGGTCCTTCTTCCTAGTCTGCCTTAGTCTGGAAGCTCAGCTGAAACCTGTCCACCTTGGGCGACACTGTTGGTATTTGAATATTAGTGGCATAGCTTCCAGCATCACAGCAACATGTAAGCCCCCAAACTTCTGGTCTCCTAGACTGTAAGAGAAATAAATTTCTGTTTGTTAAAGCCATCCACGTTTGGTATTTCTGTTACTAGCAGTAGTAGATAAATAAGACACCACCAAACTGTTTTCCAGAGTGGCTCTACTGTATTTACACTGCTACCAGCAATGTATGACAAATCCAGTTTCTCTGCATTCTTGTCAGCATTTGGTATTGTGACAATATTTTATTTTACTAACAGGTATGTAGTGTTGTCTTTTTATGGTCTTATTTTGTATTTCTCTAATGGCTAATGATGTTGAACATCTTTGCATGTGTTTATTTGCCACCTGTAGATCCTTTGGTGAAATGGCTCTTCATTTCTTTTGCCCACTTTTTAAAATTGAATTGTTTGCCTTTTTTACTGTTGCATTTTAAGGTGTCTTTATATATTCTGGAAACCCTGGTGGCGTAGTGGTTAAGAGGTATGGCTGCTAACCAAAAGGTCAGCAGTTCAAATCCACCAGGCACTCCTTGGAAACTCTATGAGGCAGTTCTACTCTGTCTTACAGGGTCGCTATGAGTCAGAATCGATGCGACAGCAGCGGGTTTTTATATTCTAGGTAGTAGTCCTTTTTCACATTTTTGGTTCAAAAATATTTTCTCCTACTCTGTGGCTTGTCTTTTCATCCTCTTAACAGGGTCTTTCACAGAGCAAAAGTTTTTAATTTTGACGAGGTCCAATCAAATTTTTCCTTTTATGGACTATGCTTTTGGTGTCAAGTCTAAGAACTCTTTGTCTGCCCCTAAATCCTGAAGATTTTCTCCTATGTTTTTTTTCCTCAAAGTTTTATAGTGTTATATTTTACATTTAAGTATGTGATTAATATTGAGTTAATTTTTGTATCAATTTAGAGCATCTTTGTTTTTTTTTGACCTGTGGCTGTCTGATCTCCACTGCACTGTTTGCTAACTCTTCTAGTTTCTTTGTAGCTATTTTTATTTAATCTTGGTAAGTACATAAATAGTAAAACTTTTGCCATTTCGATGTTTTCTACATGTTTAATTCAGTGAAAATTATGTTCATCATGTTGTGCAACCATCACCACTATCATTTTCCAAATTTTTCCATCACCCGTAACAGAAGCTCAGTGCCCTCCGAGCAAGGACCCCCTTTCCCCCCACCCCCCTTCCTATCACTGGTAACCACTAATAAACTTTGGTCTCTGTACATTTGCCTATTCTAGATATTTCATATAAGTGGGATTATACTGTACTTGTTGGACTCTTGGGTTATGTCTGCCTTTTTTCCAATTGTGAATAGTGCTGCAGCGAACATTGGTATACAAGTATCTGTTTGTGTTCCTGCTTTCAATTCCATCGTGTATATACCTAGGACTGGAATTTCTGGATCATATGTTATCCTTTTTTTTTTTTTTTATAAAGAATAGCAATCTCTTATGTAAAATTAACCTATTGGTTTAACTCAACATTCTTTGTAGTCTTTGGCAAATGAAAGGTTTTATGATTTGATTTATTAGTAGATAATAAAAAAAAATAGTTCGCATCAAAAGGATAATATCTGATTAAATCTCGTTATGGAAGAATGTAATTTTAAGAATCAGTATTATCAGGCCAACTACCAAAGTTCATGTTTAGATCTCTTACATTTTCTATGTATCTCTGCTTGTTAGTCTTGTTTTTAAGTAAGTTGCCTATTTAAAAGGAACTTTAAATGTCAAGTGAGTGTATTAACAGCATGCTGCCTTTGTTTTTTTAGATGGTTTTATCTGAAAAGGTTAGTCAGCTGATGGAATGGACCAGTAAAAGACCTGTAATAAGAATGAATGGAGACAAGTTCCGTCGCCTTGTTAAAGCCCCACCAAGAAACTACTCCGTTATTGTCATGTTCACTGCTCTCCAACTTCATAGACAGTGTATCGTATGCAAGTATGAACTTTCAACTGCATTTTAAAATTAACTCATAAAATCTTAAACACTTCTCAATCACAAAAGAACCAAATTAGTTCGGTGGGTACATGAATAATTAGTATGCATACCTTACTTAGGATATCCGTAGTAACACATAATACTATTTCTCTTTTTGTATCAGTTCTTGGTTGTCTATATTTGTTGTTGCTGTTGTTGTTCTGTGCTATAAAGTCCATTATGACTTATAGTGATCCTATACGACCTTATATAGAACTGCCTCATAGGGTTTCCTAGGCTATAAATCTTTTCTTTTTTAATTTTTAAAAAAATGTTTATTGTGCATAGGTGAAAGTTTACAGAGCAAATTAGATTCCCATTAAATAGTTTGTATATAAAGTGTTCTGTAACATTGGTTTCATTCCCCACAATGTGTCAGCACTCACCCCATTTCCATCCTAGGTTTCCCTGTTTCCTTTCATCCTGATATTCTATCTCTTCCTGCCTTCTCATCTATGCTTTTGGGCAAATGTCACTCTTTCGATCTCCTATAACTGATTGTTCTAAGAAGCACAGTCCTTTTAGGTGTTAAATTGTTTATTTTATGGGCCTGTCTATGGTTTGGCTGAAAGGTAGTCCCCAGGAATGGCTTTAGTTCCAGTTCAGAAGGGTGTCTTCAGGCCATAGTCTTGGGGGGTTCCTCCAGTCTCTCTCATACCATTAAGTCTGGTCTTTTTTTGTGAATTTGAATTTATTGATTTTTTTCCTTTTTCTAGATTATTTTATAGTGCATGTAACCTTTAAGATGGAGAATAATCTCACTTAAACTTTCATGAAACAATGGTATATTGGTTTCATTTTACTGTTTCTGAATGATCATAGGAATATTGGTCTTTAAATAAAAACATCATGAATAATTCAAAATAGCAGATATTAAAAAATAGCTTTTACTTTTTAAGTGTTTTTTTACTTATATTTTTAGATCAGTATGTATGATCTGTTTATGATCTGAGAATTCACTTTAAATGAATGACAAAGCCTCCCTGTAAAGAATTAATTTAGTAAGAACTTGGAGACTCTCCAAAATCAGACAGCCTGGACCATGTGAAAGAATACGTAGCCTTCTTTCAGAATATTATGTTATGCAATCCTAAGCCTTGGTAACTTTTCTTAAAGGATTTTCTTCCTAGAGGTGGGAGATAGTTAAAGTTTTTGGTTCCAAAGTGTTTATTTTTGGGGGTGTCTGCTGAATATAAATCAAAAGTTTTTTTTTAAGTGAATAGAAGAAAGAAAAAGAATAATTTGTATTAACTATGAATAAACTTAAAATCTAGAATTACTCCCAATTCATTCAGTTCACTCACTGGTGATCAAGAGTGTACGAAAATGTCTACTTTCTAGATAGTAAACATTTGTTATTTTTGATGATAGGAAAGGCAATAGCCACCATGGATGAAGTCACATATATAATAGAGCACATAGGGGGCACATTTAAGGTAACTTCCTAGACATATCCATTCATCTTGTGGGACTGAGTAATTGGGTTTGAAGGCTCTGGACCATAGTGTTGGGGGACATCCAGGTCAATTGGCATAACATAGTTCATAAAGATAATGTTCTACAACCTAGATCGGTGAGTAGCATCTGGGGTCTTAAAAGCTTGCGAGCTTTTAATTATGGATCTCTTCCTGTTGGGGGCAAAGGAGAGTGAAGGAAACCAAAGACTCAAGGAAGAAACCAGTCCACAGGACTAATGGCTAATGGCCTGTGAGAACCGCAGCCTCTTCTAGCCTGAGACCAGAAGAGCTAGGTGGTGCCCAGCTACTCCTACCTACCGTTCCATCCAGGGACACAGTAGAAGGTCTTGGTTAGAATGGGAGAAAAATGTAAAACAAAAATCAAATTCCTATAAAAGGCCAGACTTACTGGACTGATAGACTAGAGGAGCCCCTGAGACTACTGTCCTAAGATACCCTTTGAGCTGAAGCCACTCCCAGTGGTCACCTTTCATTAAAATAATAGATTGGCTTATAAAATAAACAATATCACCCATGAATACTGTCCTCCCTTAAGTTAATCAACCATATGAGACCAAATGGTCAACATTTACCCTAAAACAAAGATGAGAAGCAAAGGAGGGCCGGGGAAGATAGATTAATGGAAACAGAACAAAAAGAATGGAAATAATGATGGTGTTGACACATGCAAAAAATATAACCAATGTCATGGAACAAGTTGTATAAAAATTGTTAAATGAGAGCCTAATTTGCTATGTACACTTTCACCTAAAACATAATAAAATATATTAAAAAGTATAAAAATGTCAAGGAATAAGCATAAACTCCTTAATAATTTTGTCTTAAATGCAAATTAATGGAATTCGCACTAACCTGACTCCTTACTGGTATCTTACTTTCTACAAGACCAAATTTAAAATTAGCTCAGCTTTTCCTAAACTCATTGAACAATTAAAAATTAAGTAACACATGAAAGGAGAGACTGGAAGGAGGGAGTGGGCTGACTCATTAGGGGGAGAGTAAGTGGGAGTATGGAGTAAGGTGTATATAAGCTTATATGTGACAGACTGACTTGATTTGTAAACTTTCACTTAAAGCACAATAAAAATTATTTAAAAAAAATTAAGTAACAGCAATGTGTATAATATAGTATGTTTGATGCTGTTGAGATGAGACATGTAAGAGGAATGCCCTACCCTTATCATCTGGTTAGGGAAATGAGTTATACACATGAAAATTTATCAGGCAATATAAAGCAATTTATGATTAAGTACCAAATGAACTGTATACATAACGAATACTGTAAAATGTCAGGAAGGACATATAATAGGAGTGGTTAGGATTGGCCTAATGGAGGAGATAGAACGTGTGCTAGGCCTACACAAGATGCATCAGATTTAGCTAGAGGAAGATTATTCTGGTTAGAAGCATTGATGTATGCAAAGGTGCAGAGATAGTAGTAAACAAGGTTCTGGAGTTAAGGGATCCTGTTTGAGATTGATAAGTGGTAAGGCTAGATAAAAGCTAGATGCATTATTTGGAGCTAGATGATTAAAAAAAAACTTTAATAACCAGTGAAAGAGCTTGGAGACTTTATTCTGAAGGTAATAGAAAAGCAACAGTGGTTTCTGAGAAGAGGGGTTTCAGGAAGGTGGTCATTTGGGACGACTGATCTATATTGTGGTGTAAGGATTGAAGAGGGGAGGGAATAGAGTCAGTATTTTAATATCTTAATGTCACATATTAAAAATATGACTTTTGATGATAGCAGTGGAAATAAGCAGGAAGGAATGGAGTTAAAAGACAATCAGAAATGAAGAGTTTACACACCTTGGAAACTGAAAGCATATGGAAGATAAGGGAAAAGTCAAAGATGACTTGGGTTTTAATTAATCTGAATTTCCTAGACTCTTCTTATCTTTCACTGTAGTAATGCATTTGACTGTATTTTTATTTACTAAGTAGCCTCTGGAGCCCTGGTGGTGCAATGGTTAGAACTCGGCTGCTAACCAAAAGGTTGGCAGTTCGAATCCACCAGCCGCTCCTTGGAAACCCTATAGGGCAGTTCTACTCTGTCTTTCTTATAGGGTCCCTATGCATCGGAATTGACTCGACGGCAATGGGTAAATTGCATCTGTGCTTTAGATTTTTAAAATTGAATACTATATTCTCGTTGAACTTTTAGAAGTAATTTAGTATATTAAAGATTGTTATAGAGACAGTTATTCAGATTTTTCAGTGATCACTGAAAGAGCTTTAGGATGGGCAACAGACACAAAGTATGAAGTGTAGTCATGTAATTACTACTTTCTGGTGAAGTCCCCAGTACTTGGGCTAAGGTTTCTTTTATGCCAAAACAATGACAGTGTTTTCCAAGGTTTACCCTAACCCTGTCAGAAGAGCCTGACTTGGGTTGGCATTTTTAAAATATTTGTTTTTCCTCTGTCGAAAAAACTTTGCTATTGCTTGTTTGAATGTATTTTACTGCTGATTAAACTAGATTGCTTTTAAAATTTGCTATATATATATATATATATATATATATATATATATATGCTGTCTTCACAAATCTGATTGCCTTCAGGCAAGCTGATGAAGAATTCCAGATCCTGGCAAACTCCTGGCGATATTCCAGTGCATTTACCAACAAGATATTTTTTGCTATGGTGGATTTTGATGAAGGCTCTGATGTATTTCAGATGGTAAGATCTTTGGCTTATTCTGTTAGTGGAAATAGGTAAAATCTGGACAAAGTGCGATGCATTTTTTTAAATGGCCACAAACAGTTAAATAGGACTGGTCTTATGTAAGATTTGTAGTAGTTGGTGAACTAAAAGCTAAACATGAGTGAACCATGAAATGTAGCTGTCAATGATAACTTATTAGAGTATGAAGATTGGGTAGTATCTGTCAAGTAGTTTTTAAAATCACATCATGAATCCTACCATTATGCCACCATTATGCGATATTGGTGGTCACTCTGAAGTACTTAACAAAACTAGGTACCTGTCTTTACCCCCTTGCTTCTTGTCTTAATGGAAAAAAATTCTTGTTCAAAGCTAAACTCTTTTCCTGTGCCCTGGATCCTGTGCCCATCTGCTCTGTCAATCATGATCCCTCTCACCTGTACTTTTAACTTCACCCTCTCTACTAGTTCTTTCCCCTTTGCATATAAACGTTAAGGACACAGATTCAATTTTGTGTTTGAGTATAAATGTGCCTAACAGAGGCATCTTATCCAATAAGCAAGGTAACGTGGGCTTACTTGTGCCTACTTATTAATCTGTAGTGAACAATTTCACATTTTTCTACCACATCAAAGATTCTGCTTCTAGGTGTGGCTGACATCTGTCTCTATCCCAGCCCCATAGCCCCTTCCTACAGAATCAAAGCCTGTTTTCAAATTTACAGTCCCTGGCAGTGGCAGATGACCCAGTAAGCATGGGCTTACTTACTGATCTGTAGTGAACAATTTCATGTCACTGCAGATTAGTAGTAAGCACAAGTAAGCCTGTGTTTACCTTGCTTACTGGGTCATGCGCCCTGGTCTAACTCATATATTTGAACATGTTTTATTCAATAATAATTGTACAAAACATGAAAGGAAAGATCTAAGTATAAATCCTTGCTATGCATCTTCACGTGGATGACTGACTTCCTGATCCAAAAATTCATTATGTACCAAATTAAACTTCTATTTTCTCCTACCCAAACCTGGTCTTCCTGTGTTTTATATCATCACTGACACTTATTTGTCATCTTCATCTTCTTTTATGACATCTGCCGTAGCCACCCCCTCCCCCTTTCCATTCCAGGGCCCTCATCTTCTCTCACTTGAACTAATGCAGTAGCCTTTTAACTGGTCCACTTACCTTCCATTTAGTATTCTCTCCATATTGCCTGCTGTAACATTTCCCAGGGTTTGTTCTACAGTGTATTGATCAGAATTACTTTGAGAAACCCTAGTTTAAACAAAATTAAACTGGTTTATTTACTTCAGGGTGTCAAGAACTGTGAAGAGCCTGAGATTTTACCCTACTCCCAAGTTAAGAAGTTAGCCTGCCACAGTTTCATGAATGCTGGCAGGACACACAATACCCCTATCTCAGAGCTAAACCCATTGACATCAAGTTGGTTCCGACTCATATCAACCCAACAGGAGACAGGAGAAGTGCCCCAAAGAGTTTCCGAGGAGCGGATGGTGGATTCAAACTGCCAACCTTTTCTTTAGCAGCCACGCTCTTAACCACTGCACCACCAGGGCTCCATGTCAGAGCAAAAGGACTTTGTGCTTACCACTCATGTAGAAGATTTGGCTTCCCTAAGCTTGGAATCCCTCTCCCATAATGCAACCCACTGGCCCCCTTTGGGAATTAGGGCTTGGGAACCTGGTGCATGAAAATGCTGATACTTTGGCTACTGCTGTTGCCATGAGTAATAAAATCCATGTCAGAGCTAAATCAACTCAATAGCGGTGGATTTGGGTGTTTTTTTTTTTGTGTGTGGTTCCCTAGAGAAACACTCTCATGTGTGTACAGGGAGATATGTACAAGGATGTTCATTGTAACATTATTTTTAATTGGAAAAAAGGGAGAAAAACCCTAAAGTCCAATAATAGCGTCATTTCTTAATAAATTATGACAGTGAGGTTGATACATATGTACTATGAGTCAGAATTGACAGCATGGGTTTGGTTTTTTTAATTGTGAGCAGATCTCTCAAACATGGTTGAATTAGAAAAGCAAATTGTAGAATAATACAGTTAATATGATACCATTTATGTTACAAAAACATACAAAGTAGTATTACATGTTTTCTGTCGATATATACACATGTATATGAATACGTTCAGGAAGGTCGGAAATGGTAATAGTGGCTACCAGCATGGAGTGGGATTCATTCCTGTAACCCTATATTTGTAAAAATTTTTGCAAAGAAAATATATTCATATACTATTTATATGGTTTTAATTTTGTTTATTAGATACATTTTGAAAACAATCCAAAGGTGGCATAGCTAAACAAATATCAAAAAAAAATTTTTTGGCTTAAAATTTGGGCAGGAATTTGGTTAAGTGAACACTGTCTAGAATCTGATTCTTAGCTTTGCAGACCTAGAAATTGAATTTGAACAATGTAGCCAGAATTTATCCAGCTATGGAGACCTTGTACACACTGACCAAGTGTAAAAATCCTTGGGCACTGGTAACCAAAAGGCTTATCTATTAAGTCATTAACTCACCGTGATATACTGCCAAAGAGACCAAAATAATCATATTCCATAATCAGTACGCTCTCTCCCCTAATAGGAAAGTCTAGAAATTACTGTTTAGAAGGGTTTTATTGTGAGCATAGAATCAAAGCAAGAGAATTGGATTATTTTATTGACTGATATCTTCAAGTTGTAATTGCTTATATAAGCCAATGTCTACTGTAGGAGTTACCTACTAAGGGGACCTGATGCTTGCATCTGTTGGTCAGGATCTTTCCCCTGGACTTAATTAGATTTTCTGTTTTCCACAAGTACAATTGTCTGTGTCAGGAAACATACAATGCAGATGAATGGGTTATGGTCTGTTTATGTCAGCAATCCCAGTATTGTTTTTCAAGCATACCACGGGTCTCACGATGTAGAAGAGAGAAATGTGATGCTCATCAGTAAACATTTATAAACCCATTTGAATGGATGATTTCTGTATATAGCTACCATTTTGTATTGGTTTTTGCTGCAATTTTAGAGCCGTTGTCTTATCCTGGTCTTATTCCCTCCAGATTGAGGATGTACCTTATTTGGAGCTTACCTTAGCTACATGAAACAGTTCTCATAAATTTATCCTTTTTGCATGATCTTTGAACAGATTAAAATATTTGTGGTATGGGAACACTTTTCCATTCTAATGGAGTAAAATGCAGGTTTCTTGGCTAGGAATTAATATTTGATCGGTAAAGATAGTGGTTAAGGTCACAGGTAACCTTGGGTTTGAATCTTAGCTCTACCACTTACTGATTAATTCCTTAGGCAAATCACTTAACCTTCCTAAACCTGGGCTTCCTTATCTGTGATATGCCTAAATTTTAAGATATTTGCAGTTGAGATTATTTTCTTGATAATTTATATTTCCATGAAATACTTTTTATTCAGCTAAACATGAATTCAGCTCCAACTTTCATCAACTTTCCTGCAAAAGGGAAACCCAAACGAGGTGATACATATGAGTTGCAGGTGCGGGGTTTTTCAGCTGAGCAGATTGCCCGGTGGATAGCTGACAGAACTGACGTCAATGTAAGTTTCCTTACTTTGATGAAAGGTACTTTGCTGTTATCCCCTTTGACTCTTACTTGGATGTCCTAATTGGTCTTGTCCCTATATCACTGAGATGGTAAGTAATAGTTTAGCTGTCCCTTCACAAGTACCATTTAACAGAATCATCCCGATGAAAGAGTGAAACATCCTCTATTACCCTATTGGATTCAGCCTGGAAACCACTCTTCTTAAGTCCATGGACTATCTAGCTGTACTTGGCAGATTCTTCTTAATCTAAAAGATAGTATGATCCATATGTTGTGGTTGAACAGAATATTGTACTTATTACATTCCACTTTTGGATAAAATATAAACTATTTTGATTGGGTATGTAATGAAAAAGTATAATTTTTCCTTAGAGCAGCCATACCAATTTTGACTGCTTTCATTTCAAATTAGTTCAACCTATATAATTAATGAATAAATTTTATACTTTAAAATGTTTTTCTCTCCTTTCCACTTAGATTAGAGTAATTAGACCTCCAAATTACGCTGGTCCACTTATGTTGGGATTGCTTTTGGCTGTTATTGGTGGACTTGTGTATCTTCGAAGAAGCAATATGGAATTTCTCTTTAACAAAACTGGATGGGCTTTTGCGGCTTTGGTGAGTAAAATTTAGGCGAAAAATTGAGTTAAACTCTTAATATTGTATTTTCAGGTAAGCTTTCATTTATATGAGAAGTAGGATTTTGTTTATTTCTTACCTGAGGGAAAGGAGTTTACATATTTTTATTTTCTGCCTTGAAATCAGTTTATTTCCTCTGTTATCTCATTACAATAGCCAGAGCTGAGAGGACCTGATTATACCCGGTTTTATTCAATCTAAATGATAGGCTGTCAACTCCATCAAAACCTGCAGTTCTTTTGAAAATATTCTTCTAGAGGGCCTTTTCAAAATTCAATTTTGAAATTTGTGTCAGCTTATTTATAATTTTAAAGTAATGTTTTCTTTCTGAAGTAAATATTACTGAATTGTGATTCTTGTGATCCTCGTGGTTAAAACACAGGCCTTAGAAAGGGATCACTAAAAAATAAAAAAGAAAGGCATCACTTATCTGAAAATGATTTGCTTCAGCATGTATACCTGAACAGATGTACCTTTATACCAGCCAATCTAATCAAGGTGGGAACATCTGAACCATGTAATTATAAATATCTCATTACTTTTTGTTCCCTAGTGTTTTGTGCTTGCTATGACATCTGGTCAAATGTGGAACCATATAAGAGGACCACCATATGCTCATAAGAATCCCCACACAGGACATGTGGTAAGGAAAGGCCAGGGTTTCTTTCTTTTATATACCAAGGTGAATCTTAATGATTATTACCCTGTGAGAACAGTGCCAGCATATAAAGGAACTAGATTTATTTTTGACTTTTCCATCTCTTGGTTAACAAGCTTCAATTGCTGAAAATACTGTGCTGTTCTCTTAAAAATGGGAAGTTTCTTATCTCATTTGGTGAGTCCTTTTAACCGAGCTGGTTAAGAATGAATGTCAGCATTCGTCTAAATACAGTAGAATAATTGATCAAGTACTTGAGCATCCATTGTCCAGGTATTGTGCTACGTATTCTTAGAGACATAGTGGTAAACAAGAAAAACATGGTCCCTGTCTTCTTGGAGTCTACATTATTGTACCTCACGCTCTTGTACACGTAAATACTTGTTTTTCAGCTATTCTACTGTTAAACAGTATAAATACAGTGAAAATACAAATAAAAAATAAGTACTGAAATAGCTTTTGTAGTAACTCAGCTTTTTTACTGATGAGTGCCACAGACCTAAAATATGTTACATGCTTACATACATTGGGTGCATTAATATTTTTATAGGATTTAAAAATGGCCCATTTTAGCGTTAGGATGCCAAAATTTAATATGTATTTAAAGATTCCATTTTGTCTTTTTTTCCCCCAGAATTATATCCATGGAAGCAGCCAAGCCCAGTTTGTAGCTGAAACACATATTGTTCTTCTGTTTAGTATCCTCTTTATAATCCTTGTGCTGTATTATAATTTGTCTATTTTCTCAAATTCTGCTGTTCTCTCTACAGTGTTTGTTTGGGGCTCCTGTCATATTAATTCAGGTCATAATATCCTTTGGGAATCATATTATCGTGTCATCTGTCTTAGCTCAATCAGCTGAAGGCCACCAGGGACAAACCTGCAGTCTGATAAAGTCAGGTTTATTGGCTCATTGCTGCATATCAGAGGAAGAGGGGGCATCTTACCAAAGGAAAAGATAGTTACAGGAATTTGAGGAAGGGTAGAGTTTAGGTAAAGTCTAAATGAAGCAATGTTTTTATATGCTAAAAGCAAAGCAAGACTGATTATAAAGAGGTCAACGTCAGGTCTGGACTGTAAAGTGGACCCAGAGTTTTGTTTCCTTGGAAACTGCAAATTTAAGATGAAGGTTGAATTTTGTTTCCAGAAACTCCTTATCTGAAACTCTGTTCTTTGGTTGTAATTTGAAGCTACTTCTCTGTTTCTAAGTGACTTCTCTCCTCCAGGCAAGAGTGGAATGTTTCATTCTTACTGGTATAATTTCAAAGGAGCCCTGGTGGCACAGTGGTTAAGGACTCAGCTACTAACCACAAGTCAGCAGTTCGAACCCACCAGTTGCTCCATGGGAGAAAGATGTGGCAGCCTGCATCTGTAAAAATTTACAGCCTTGGAAACCCTATGGGGCAGTTCTATTCTGTCCTGTAGGGTTGCTGTGAGTCAGAATAGACTCAATGGCAACGGGTTGGTTGGTTTTGTTGTTATGATTTTAGACAACAGTGTCACTCAGTGAGTAAAAAAAGCAGTAGTTACTCAAAGATGGGGGTCATTATGACATTTTTTAGTTGCAGCTGGCTTTATACGTGTTATTCTATCCTCTTCAATGGCAGAGCAGATTTTTTCAGTCCAAGTTAATTTTTACTTTCTCACATCTGAAAATTGATGCCTCTTTAAGCTGCAAGGATAAGAGTGACATCAGATAGGTAAGAGTCTAAATTTCCTAGTACTACTGAACACAGTTTATACTTGTCTGAATATATCAGCAGTGACTCTGTGGAACAAATCAACAAGGTGAACAAATGTAATGTTCCCAGAATTATGCTTCTTGGCCAAGGTGTCCTTACAATGATATTGCACTAAGCCACGGGCACAGTGGGTAAATCCCACCTTCCTTGCTGTGTGGTAAAGATTAGCATGAATCCAATCCAGTCCTCATCTTCCCACTTCTCCACCTTCGTCCTCAGCTGCTCACACAGCAAACACTCTCTCTGATCCTAGTCACCCAAAGCTGGGTCAGAGCTCACAGATTAGACAGACACCATCTTTCAGACCAGCTACCCATGCAGCCAGACCCTAGGCAGAGCTAGGTCGGAGCTCATGCATTAGAAGGACACCTTCTTTCAGACTGCCAGATAGGCAGACACCAGCCCATGCTGGCTCTCACTGCCTCTGTGGGTTCATTAATTCAGTGGAACGTCTCACAGTCACATGAAGAGTACACCATACTTATGGCTACAGCCTTATTACACCCAAAAAGGATACAAATGAAGAGACATACGGTGAGGTCTAGGAGGGGTAACAGCGTGGAGCTTCCATGTCCTAAAGAGGGATGCACTACCTCTCCTGTGCATGGCCTTCATCCAGGAAGCACCTCTGAGCCTGAGGCTTCAGGGTTCTTACTGGCCTCCCCATGAACAAAGGCCAAATTGCTTTCTGCAAGGTGATTTCATAGCCCACATATATTGGGATCAGTTGTAGCACAGGCTGTTAGAGAATCTGACAATAACTTGGTGGTAAAGTCATTGGCTCTGCCTTCTCATCTTATCAACTAGATGATTAGAGATCATCTAATTCACCCCTTATTAAATTGAAAATGGGTTGTCTAGCTAAAATAGTCTAAGAACTTTGAAAGTGAATGCAATCAATATGTGTAAGTTTGTTTAAGAAAGTTTTTTTCTAATTATAAGTAATACAATCATTAAAGAAAGTTTAGAAAATACCAATAAGTATAAAAAGAAAAAACTCAAAATACTGAAAATACCACCTTTAGTAATTGTTTGTGTATATCTTCCTCTGTTTTATTTTGCTTTGTTGATGATTAGATAAAGAGATTTTAAGACAAATGTTCTGAAAAAAAATGTAACTTTTGGTTTTCATTGAAAGACATTTGGGAAAACAGAATTTTTCTAAACAGTTTTCTTATCTAATATGAGAATTGAGGGCACTGGTGGTTCAAGTGGTTTAGAATTTTTGCCTTTCATGTGAAAGATCTAGATTCAATTTCAGACCAATGCACCTCAAGCACAGCTACCACCCATCTATCAGTAGAAGCTTATGTGTTGCTGTGATGCTGAGCAGGTTTTAGCAGAGCTTCCAGACAAAGACAAAGACAGATTAGGAGTAAAGGCCTGGCAGTCTACTTTTGAAAATCAGCCACTGAAAGTCCTATGGATCACAATAGTTCGATTGTGTTGTGCATGGGGTTGCCATGAATTGAGGGCTGATTTGATGGCAGCTAACAACAAAAATATGGAAAGTACATTTACTGTTTAAATTTCAGTCTGAAACCAGGAGGGTTTACCTATTTAGCTGTGTAATGGTGAGCTGAGAAGATTAGAAGGTAAAAGTAATAAATACTTGGTTCCTGTAGTAAGAAAGAAAATTACAAAAAAAATATATATATATATATACACACACACACACATATATATATATGTATATATATATTGCTCAAACTTTATGGCTTTTAAATCCTAGGATTTAATTGGAAAATGTTCATTTATGATTTGATGGATTAACAAATTATTATACCTTGGAAAATATTCAGTATCTAAAATGTACTCAGTTAAAAGTACTCAATAGTACTTTGAAATTCCACAGTAAGCAAAAAGGGTAGTGAAAATTGTTAAATATTGATTTGCAGTTTGTTGGTTTTTTAGCTTTGACCTAAATTTTTGTATATAATTATATAGAAGTTTAAGAAATTGAAATTTTTTTTTTTTACTTTTTCTATCTAAAGGTTAAACATTGGTTAAGGTCTCTCATACATTTGGAAAATATTGTAAACTTGTTGGAATATAGAATTTCTTATAAGTTTTGTGATTACGCAAAATAGGATATTTTTCAGGGTGATATTTTTTCTTATTTTGTTTTTACTTTTTTGGTAGTGGTTGGATAGGGTCATGTAATATTTGCTGAGCAGTTATTTTGCCAAATGTAATGAATGCATGATTTGCCTAAGGAACTTATAATACTGGGACAAACAGGCATGTATACAGATTATAAGACACTAAGTACTGTGTATGTGCTTGGTATGATGGTGAGACAATAAAGGAGTGTATTTTACTTTGTTTGGGATAGGGAATATTAGAGAAGGCTTAAATTCCTTCTTCTCCTTTTTTTAGTAGACATGAAGACTAAAGACTCAACACAGTTTCTGTGTTGTTAAGAATTCATAGAAGAGACTACTACTAAGTATTAGTTATGATTTCGGAAAATGTCCACATATTTATAAGCATTTTGGTATTATACCATTTATTGTATGATTAATAAAGCAAACTATATAATGAGTTGCCTGATCTACTTAAGCAAGTTTTAAAATTACATTTAATACTTTTTAATTGAAGTATTACATTCATGCAGAAAAGTTTACAGATTGTAAGTATACTGTTTGATAAAATTTCACAAAATGAACATACCTGTGTAACCACCACGCAGATCAAGAAATAAAACTTTACCCATATCCCAGACCGTTCTTCCCATTGTGACCCCTCCTGATTGCTACCTTCCTGCCCAAAGGTAACTACTATCCCTGACTTCTAACACCTTGGATTAGTTTAGCCTACTTTTTAACTTTACATAAATGGAATCATACAATAAATATATTTGGATTTTAAAAATAAAGTAGCAATATGTAAAAATTTTACCCATAATCTAAGCCTTAACATTAAAGACTTTTTTTATTTTTACATCTTTCATTCTTTGCCCATGTGTATGTTTTATGCAGGGGGACGTGTCTTTTTTGTAGTTACAGATATACTTTATATATGGTTTGGTATCTGAAGGTATTATAAACATTTTCTATGTTGTATGGCCTTCATAGTTACAAAAGTATGTGAGGGTTACAGAGATATCAGAAAATACAAAGTAAAGGAAAAATAATCAACATTTTTAGTGTTTATATAATACGTATATCACAATTCAGTTGTTCTCTTGTTGAACACTGCAATAAATGTTTTCTAGGAAATAAAAATAATTTCACATATTTCCAAATTTCTAGGAGTAAAATTCTAAACAAAGGGCACAAGTCCATCTGTTGCTCCTGATGGATGTCCAAATTGTTTTCTAAAAGGGTTTTGCTGCCAGAAGTGTATAAATGCACTGGTGTCCATGGCAAGCCCTTGCCATTATTATTCTTATTTTTTTAAACTACTAATTCAGTAGGCAAAGAAATCGTACCTCATTATTTAAATGTACCTTGGATCACAATAAAGTAAATTGAAAATTTTCCCATAATTTTGTAACTATGCTTCATTTTATGCAAATGTCTTTCCCTTTGTCGTATTTAATATACTTTAATTCTACTAGCTCTCTTAACAGTCTAGTTTTGTATGTTATGGAAAACCACTTCCTTTAATTTTTACTCACTTTTCTCAGAGTAACATTTAGTCATGTGTCTTAGTCATCTAGTGATGCTATAACAGAAATACCACAAGTGGATGGCTTTAAGAAAGAGAAGTTTATTCTCTCACAGTCCAGTAGGCCAGAAGTCCGAATTCAGGGTGCCGGATCAGGGGAAGGCTTTCTCTCTCTGTCGGCTCTGGAGGAAGATCCTTGTCATCAGTCTTCCCTTGGTCTGGGAACATCTCAGCGCAGGAGCCTCAGGTCCAAAGGATGCGCTCTGCTCCCAGTGCTGCTTTCTTGGAGGTATGAGGTCCCCGTGTCTTTCTGCTTCCTTGTCTCTTCTTTCATATCTCAAAAGAGATTGGCTTAAGACACTACCTAATCTTATAGACCTTATCAGCATAACTGCCACTAATCCATCGTATTTCATCATAGTGGTAAGATTTTCAACACATAGGGAAATCAAATCAGAAGATAAAATGGTAGACAATCATAGAATCGTACAAGGGAATCATGACCTAGCCAAGTTAACAGATGTTATGGGGGGACACTGTTCAATCCATGACACCATGATAATGTAATTACATTTTTATTTCATCATTTGTATCTCCTACTAGAGTATAAACTTCTTCAAGAAAGGGTCTCTGCTCCAGTCAACCTTGCAAACTCCTGCATCTAATAGTGCCTGGCACACAGTAGGCAGTGATAGTAAATGTTTAATAAATCTATAACTGTAATGAAACAATACACATGGAAGTGCATCACAGCTCTTGACAGCTAATAACCAACAGCACACAGAGACCTTAGTGGTATATATTGAGGTTGTTGTTACGTGCCGTTGAGTCGATTCCGACTCAGCAACCCCATGTACAACAGAGTGAAACACTGCCTGGTCCTGCGCCATTCTCAGTCATTGTTATGCTTGAGCCTGTTATTGCAGCCACTTTTTGTCAGTCCACCTCATTGAAGGTCTTCTTCTTTTTCGCTGACTCTCTTCTTTACCAAGCATGATATCCTACTCCAGGGACTGATCCCTCCTGATAACATGTCCAAAGTATGTGAGACATAGTCTCACCATCCTTGCTTCTAAGGAACACTCTGGTTGTATTCTTCCAAGACATATCTGTTTATTCTTTTGGCAGCCCATGGTATATTCCGTGTTCTTCGCCAACACCACAATTCAAAGGTATCAGTTCTTCTTTGGTCTTCTTATTCATCGTCCATCTTTCACCTGCGTATGAGGCGATTGAAAGTACCATGGCTTGGGTCAGGCGCACCTTAGTCTTCAAGGTGACATCTTTGCTTTATAACACTTTAAAGAGGTCTTTTACAGCAGATTTGCCCAATGCAGTGTGTCATTCGATTTCTTGACTGTTGCATCCACGGGTGCTGATTGTGGATCCAAGTAAGATGAAATCCTTGACAACTACAGTCTTTTCTCTGTTTATCATGATGTCACTTATTGGTCCAGTTGTGAGGATTTTTGTTTTCTTTATGTTGAAGTATAATCCATACTGAAGGCTATGGTCTTTAATCTTCATCAGTAAGTGCTTCAAGTCTTCTTCACTGTCAGCAAGAAAGGTTGTGTTGCATCACGCAGGTTAATCAGTTTTCCTCCAATCTTGATGCCCCATTCTTCATCATATAGTCCAACTTCTCAGATTATTTGCTCAGCATAAAGACTGAATAAGTATGGTGAAAGGATACAACCGTAATGCACACGTTTCCTGACTTTAAACCACACAGTATCCCCTTGTTCTGTTCGAACGACTGCCTCTTGATCCGTGTACAGGTTCCTTATGAGTGCAGTTAAGTGTTTTGGAGTTCCCATTCTTCGCAATGTTATCCATAATTTGTTATGATCCACACAGTCAAATGCTTTTGCATGGTCAGTAAATCACAGGTAAACATCTTTCTGGTATTCTGTGCTTTCAGCCAAGATCTATCTGACATCAGTAACAATATCCCTGGTTCCATGTCTTCTTCTGAATTCGGCTTGAGTTTCTGGCAGTTTCTTCTCGATACACTACTACAGCCACTTTTGAATGATCTTCGGCAAAATTTTACTTGCATGTGATATTGTTCTATAATTTCCGCATTTGGTTGGATAACCTTTCTTGGGAATAGGCATAAATAGGGGTCTCTTCCAGTCAGTTGGCTGGGTAGCTGTCTTCCAAATTTCTTGGCATGAGCGAGTGAGCACTTCCAGTGCTGCATCTGTTTGTTGAGACGTCCGTTTGTTGAGCCTTGTTTTTTGCTAATGCCTTCAATGCAGCTTGGACTTCTTCCTTCAGTACCATTAGTTCCTGATCATATGCTGTCTCCTGAAATGGCTGAATGTTGACCAATTCTTTCTGGTATAGTGACCGTGTGTGTTCCTTCCATCTTCTTTTGATGCTGCCTGCGTAGTTTAATATTTTCGCCATGGAATCCTTCAGTAATGCAACTCGAGGCTTGAATTTTTTCTTCAGTTCTTTCAGCTTAAGAAATGCAGAGTGTGTTCTTCCCTATTGGTTTTCTACCTCCTCCTCTTTGCAGATGTCATTATAATACTTTGTCTTCTTGAGCCACCTTTTGAAACCTTCAGTTCTTTTACTTCATCATTTCTTCCTTTCCAAGAGCAAGTTTCAGAGTCTTTTCTGACATCCATTTTGGTCTTTTCATTCTTTCTTGTCTTTTTAATGACCTTTTGCTTTCTTCATGGATGTTGTCCTTGATGTCATTCCACAGCTTGTCTGGTCTTCGGTCATCAGTGTTCAACACATCAAATCTGTTCTTGAGATGGTCTCTAAATTCAGGTGGGATATACTCAAGGTTCTACTTTGGCTCTCATCGACTTGTTCCAGTTTTCTTCAGTTTCAACATGAACTTGCATTTGAGCAATTGATGGTCTGTTCTGCATTCGGCCCCTGGCTTTGTCCTGACTGATGATATTGAGCTTTTCTATCTTCTCTTTCCACAGATGTAGTTGATTTGATTCCTGTGTATTCCAGCTGGCAAGGTCCATGTGTATAAAAAAAAAAAAACGTGTATAGTCACCGTTTATGTTGGTGAAAGAAGGTATTTGCAATGAAGAAGTCACTGGTGTTGCAGAATTCTGTCACGTGATCTCTGGCATTGTTTCTATCACCAAAGCCATATTTTCCAACTACCAATCCTTCTTGTTTCCAACTTTTGCATTCCAATCAGTAGTAATTATCAATGCATTCTGATCGCATGTTCGATCAATTTCAGACTGCAGAAATTGATAAAAATCTTCAATTTCTTCATCTTTGGCATTAGTGGTTGGTGCATAAATTTGAATAATAGTTGTGTTAATGGTCTTCCTTGTAGGCATATGGATATTATCCTCTTATAGCATTGTAATTCAGGATAGATCTTGAAGTGTTCTTTTTAATGATGAATGCAACGGCATTCCTCTTCATGTTGTCATTCCGGCATAGTAGACCATGTGATTGTCCGATTCAGAATGGCCAATAGCAGTCCCTTTCAGCTCACTAATGCCTAGGATATCGATGTTTATACGTTCCATTTCATTTTTAACGATTTCTGATTTTCCTATCTTCATACCTCATGCATTCCATATTCCGATTGTTAATGGATGTTTGCAGCTGTTTGTTCTCATTTTGAGTTCCGATTGTTAATGGATGTTTGCGGCTGTTTCTTATCATTTTGAGTTGTGCTACATCAGCAAATGAAGGTCCTGAAAGCTTGTCTCCATTCACATCATTAACGTCGACTCTACTTTGAGGAGGCAGCTCTTCCCCAGTTGTATTTTGAGTGCCTTCCAATCTGAGGGGCTCATCTTCTGGCACTATATCGGACAGTGTTCCGTTGCTGTTCATGAGGTTTTCGCTAGCTGATTTTTTTCAGAAGTAGCCTGCTGGGTTCTTCTTCCTAGTCTGTCTTAGTCTGGAAGTTCAGCTGAAACCTGTCCTCCATGGGTGACCCTGCTGGTATTTGAATACTGTTTGCATAACTTCCAGCATCACAGCAACACACATGCCCCCTCAATAAGACAAAGTGACAGACATATGGGGGATATATCAAGGTAGAAAGTTCATTAAAAGCATATGTAGATCATGATTCAAAGGCAGGTCCAAAAACAGAAGTTTCAACCATTAATCAGGGAGTATTCTGCCACCAAAGCCTATAGAAATGATCAATCCTTGCACATACCTAGGTATAAAGAACCTCAGTAAGCCAAACAAAGAAACAAAAACTTCATCACATCAATTGCTGGAAAAGAAGACTTGGTTAAGCAAGCAAAAACCTGAAGAATGGGCATCACCTCTAACAGGGTTTTGAAGAGTGCAAGATGGCAATGAAGGAATGAGTAGACTATAAAGCAAATTAGAAATTCAAGCCCCACAAGAACACCTATTTTCCTCTCTTCTGCTTAATTATTCCCACGTATGGTTTTTTTTTTTTTTATGGGTTTACTGGGTTTTATGGTTGAATACCAGGAAACCCTGGTGGTGTAGTGGTTAAGTGCTATGGCTGCTAATCAGAAGATCAGCAGTTTGAATCCACCAGGTGCTCCTTGGAAACTCTATGGGGCAGTTCTACTCTGTCCTGTAGTCTCTGTGAGTCGGAATTGACTCGATGGCAAGAGTTTGCTTTTGGTTTTGATCTGGCTGTATAGTAGTTTCTGAGATCAGGTAGTGTGAGGTCTCCTATTTTGTTCTTTTTCTTCTCTAATGCTTTGCTTACCTGGGATCTCTTTCCATATAAAGTTGATGACTAATTTCTCCATCTTGCTGAAGAATGCTGTCGGTATTTGGGTCAGGACTGCATTATCTCTGTAGGTTGCTTTGGGTAGTATTGACATTTACCCAGTGTTGAGTCTTCCTATCCATGAGCATTTAATGTTTTTCCATTTATGTAGATCTCTTTTGGTTTTTTGCAGTAATGTTTTGTAGTTTTCTTTGTATTGGTCTTTTACGTCCTGGGTGACGTAAAATGATATTGCTTTCCTGATTTCCTTTTTGAAGTTCTTTGTTGGTGTCAAGGAATCCAGCTGATTTTTATATGTTGATCTTGTATCCTGCTACTCTGCTGAATCTTTCTATTAGTTCCAGTAGTTTTCTTGTGGAATCTTTGTCGTTCTCTATGTACAGTATCATATACCATCTGTGAATAGGGATAGTTTTACTTCTTTTCCAGTTTGGGTGCCATGTATTTCTTTTTCTTGCCTTATTGCTCTAGCTAGGACTTCAGCACAATGTTAAATACTAGTGGTGATAAAGGGCATCCTTGTTTTGTTCTTGTTCAATTTGGGAAATTTTAACTACTGTTAGTATTCAGGAAACTGTGTGTGAATCCTTCTTTTCTACTAGACACATTCTGTATGTTTCAGAGTTCTGTTTTACTTATTTTAGCGTTCAACCATGCCACCTGTTACCTATTTGCATGAGTAGTTCTTTTTTGTATTTATGGAGCTCCTGTTATTAAGCTGAGAGAGCCCTGGTTGCACAATGGTTATAGTGCTCAGCTGCTAACTAAAAAGCTGGCAGTAAAAACCTGCCACTCTGTAGAAGAAAGATGTGGTCGTCTGCTTCCATAAAGATTTGCAGCCTCAGAAACCCTATGGAGCAGTCCTAGTCTGTCCTATAGGGTCTCTGTGAGTTGTAATTGACTTGACTGCAGTGGGTTTGGTTTTTTGGTTGTTATTAAGCTGGAGTCCCTAGGTGGTTCAAACAGTTAAAGTGCTCAGCTGCTAACTGAAAGGTTGAAAGTTTGAGACCACCCAGAGGCACCTCAGAAGAAAGGCCTGGCAATCTACTTCTGATAAATAGCCTCTGAAAACCCTTTGGAATACAGTCCTACTCTGACAGATATGAGGTCATCATGAGTTGGAATCAAGTTGATAGGAACTGTAACTGTATTATTAAGCTGAATAAAAGTAAGGTTATGCCATGAGGTTTACTTTTCTTTATTAGATAGGACAAAATTAGGTAGTTAGTGGTAATTTGTGCTTTAAAGGTTAATTGTTGAAATTCTGGAAAAATTTGAGAATTTATTTTTCAAATAAATATTAGTTCCTAGTGGGCACAGTGAGGAGCCTCAGGGTGCAGGGGTTGTTCTACTTCTTAATCTTGGGTGATGGTTACAAGGATATTTGCTTTGTAATTTGTTAAACTGTAATTATATTTGATGTACTTATATTTGTATGTTATGTTTCACAATAAAAATATTTAAATAAAAATTAGTTGCTATAAAATCTAAAACAGTAAAGGTCATGGAAGAAAAAATAGGGACAATGCTAGGAGCCCTAATACGTGGTATAAACAATACAAAACATTACTAAAAATGCACAAACACCAGAAGAGAAACTAGACAACTGGGAACTCCTAAAAATCAAACACTTATGCTCATCGAAAGACTTCATTAAAAGAGTAAAAAGACCACCTACAGACTGGGAGAAAAAATTTTTGGCTATGAGAAACCCGATCAGCGTCTAATCTCTAAAATCTACAAGATACTGCAAAACTCAACAACAACAACAAAAAAAAAATTAAAAAATGGGCAAAGGATATGAACAGGCATTTCACCAAAGAAGGCATTCAGGCAGCTACCAGATACGTGAGGAAACGCTCACAATCATTAGCCGTTAGAGAAATGCAAATCAAAACTACAATGAGATACCATCTCACCCCAGTAAGGCTAGCATTAATCCAAAAAACACAAAATAATAAATGTTGGAGAGGTTGTAGAAAGACTGGAACACTGCTACACTGCTGGTGGGAATGTAAAATGGTACAACCACTTTGGAAGTCAATTTGGTGCTTCCTTAAAAAGCTAGAAATAGAAGTACCATACAATCCAGCAATTCCACTCCTTGGAATATATCCTAGAGAAAGAAGAGCCATCATATGACTAGATATATCCACACCCATGTTCATTGCAGCAGTGTTCACAATAGCAGAAAGATGGAAACAACCTAGGTGCCCATCAGTAGACAAATGGATAAACAAATTGTGGTATATTCACACAATGGAATACTATACAACGATAAAAAGAACAATAATGAATCTGTGAAACATCTCCTAACATGGTTGATCCTGGAAGGCATTATGCTGAGTGAAATTAGTCACTAAAGGGCAAATATTGTATAAGACCACTGTTAAAAGAACTCAAGAAATAGTTTAAACACAGAAGAATACATTCTTTGATGCTTACAAGGGTGGGGAGGGAGAGAGAGGGGCAATTACTGACTAGATAGATAAGAACTATCTTGGGTGAAGGGAAGGACAACACACAATACAGGGGAATTCAGCAAAACTGGACTAAATCAAAAGCTAAGAAGTTTCCTGAATACAACCAAACACTTCGAGGGACAGAGTAGCAGGGGTTGGGGTCTGGGGACCATGGCTTCAGGGTACATCCAGATCCATTGGCATAACAAAGCTTAAGAAAATGTTCTGCATCCCATTTTGATGAGTGGCATCTGGGGTCTTAAAAGCTATGGAGCAGCCATCTAAGATACATCAATTGGTCCCAACCCACCTGGAGCAAAGGAGAATGAAGAACACCAAAGACACAAGGAAAATATTAGCCCAAGAGGCAGCGAGGGCCACATAAACTAGAGACTCCATCAGCCTGAGACTGGAAGAACTAGATGGTGCCTGGCTACCACCGATGACCGCCCTGACAGGGAACACAACAGAGAGTCCCTGATGGAGCAGGAGAAAAGTGGAGTGCAAACTCAAACTCTCGTAAAAAGACCAGACTTAATGGTCAGACCGAGACTGGAGGGACCCTGGAATACATGGCTGCTGGACTTTCTGTTAGCCCAGAATTGAAACCATTCCCAAAGCTAACTCTTCAGACAAAAATTAGACTGGACTATAAGACATAAAACGATACTCATGAAAAGATGCTTCTTAGCTCAAGCAGATACATGAGACTAAATGGGCAGCTCCTCTCCAGAGGCGAGATGAGAAGGCAAAAAGGAACAGGAGGTGGTTGAATGGGCATAGGAAATTGGGGTGGAAAGGAGGGGTGTGTTGTCAAATCATAGCAAGAGCAATGGGTCACATAACAATGTGTATAGATTTTTGTATGAGAAACTGACTGGAACTGTAAACTTTCACTTAAAACACAATAAAAAAATTAGTTGCTAGTCTCTAAATGTGTATATTTCAGGTATTTTGGGAGGAAAGGGATTGAAATATTCAAAATGGATATTTAATATTTTAAAATATGCATGGGGTCAGAGTGATAGTTGGTAGTATGTTCAGGCAGGTTATACCAACGTCCAATTTCAGGAAAACTTCTATTTTGTCTGTATAGGTTTTAATGGGACATCTTTTTTAAAATAACAGTTTTTGTATGTGCAAATGAAGTAACTTTTCAATCTTTTAAATTATATCTTCATAGTAAATGTTTTGCTGTATGGGCACAAGATTGCTTATTTTAGTTATTTTTTAGTAATTAAGAGTTGAAAGTTTATTCATTTTAATTTTCTTCATGAAAGATTAGGGATAATAAGACGGTATGTCTTTCGTGCCTGTATGAATTTCTCCTTAAACAAATTTTCTAAGATGGTGGAGTTACCTTAGGGATGGTGCTTTTATGTGAAGCTGCTACCTCTGACATGGATATTGGGAAACGAAAGAGTAAGTCATATCATTTTCCAAAATCTATCAGTTCTGCCTTTAATACTGAAAAAGAATATTCTGTTAATCATTTTCCCTCATTAGTTACAGGATAAGGATGTTATTTTCCTTCTTTACTATTATAAAAGTAATAAAAGAGAAAAAACAAGAGTGTGGAACATTTTGTAGGGGAGACTCACCCATTACTCTACCACTGAAAAAATGTAATTTTAACATTGTAATATATTTTCTTCCAATTTTCAAAACTTTTTAAAAATTATATGTCTAAAATGTTGAATCTTGTACTCCCATTTTTAAACTGGAGTATTTTCCTATGGTAATATATATTTTCTTATACATAGTTTTAAAATTATGCTCTAACTATAATGTAATTTACTTGTGATTTTGCTAAATGTTCAGGCTTTTTCTGATTTTCATTAGAAATTCATTTTATAAATGCTACTGTGCTAACTACATGGTACATTAAGCTTTATCCTCATTTCATATTATTTCCTTGGAATAGATTCCTAGACGTCGAGTAACTGTGTGGTCCTGTGTATGCATATTTTCAATTCTCCTAATGTTTTAAACTGATGGTGCCAAATTCTTTTCTCCAAAAGTTGTAACATTTTCAATTCCTACTAATGGTATTTAAGAATGCTTGTTTCACTGTAACTTTATCAGCATTAAGTAATCTCATATACATATGCATATGTATAAATATATTTGCAAATTAGATAAGGAGGAAATGTTATATTATTTTGTATTC
This sequence comes from Elephas maximus indicus, assembly GCF_024166365.1. Lineage (NCBI taxonomy): Eukaryota > Metazoa > Chordata > Mammalia > Proboscidea > Elephantidae > Elephas > Elephas maximus. The sequence continues at coordinate 90,109,240 of NC_064846.1, forward strand.
TTTTGATTATTAGTGAGGTTGGATGTTTTCCTAAATGGTTATTAGTCATTTGTATTTTCCTTTCTGCAAATTGTCTTTTTCCATTTATCTATTAGAATCTTAGTCCTTTGCCTAAAGTGATGCTTTTCTATACTTTTTCTATGCTGAGTATTTGTTAATACTCAGAAAAAATATTATGTTTAACTTTTAAATGTTTAGCCATAGATCGTATTTTGTCAAAGTTAGAAAAGGGGAAGTTTTTTTTTCCCTAAATATAACAAGGAGACCCTGGGTGGTGCAGATAGTTAGGTGCTCAAGTACTAATCAAAAGGTTGGTAGTTTAAACCCACCCACAGATGCCTGGGAAGAAAGATCTGGCAACCTGCTTCCAAAAGTTCACAGTCTTGGGAACCCTATGGAGTGCAGTTCTAACTCTGTACAACATGGGGTTGCTATGAATCAGAACTGGCAACTGGTTTCTTTAAGTATACCAAAACTAAAAGTTGTTTTTAATGTTAGCGAATATGTATGTTTCTTTAAAGCTTTCATTAGTGTAGCACACATGATTTCCCATATCCATACCTCTACACTCCTTAGGGAGCCCTGGTTGCACAGTGGTTAAGAGCTCAGCAGTTAAAAAAGGTCGGCAGTTGTAATCCACCAGCCGCTCCTTGGAAACCCTATGGGGCAGTTCTACTCTGTCCTATAGGGTCACTGTGAGTCGAAATCGGCTCTGCGGCAACGTGTTTGGTGTTTGGTATGGTTTATGCTCCTTATAGGAGCTCTAAGCAGTGGTTCAGTGCTTGGCTGCTAATGCAGAAGTTGGCAGTTCGAACTTACCAGCTGTTCTGTAGGACAAAGATGTGGCAGTCTGCTTCCATAAAGATTTACAGCCTTAGAATCCCTGTGGGGCAGTTCTTCTCTGTCCTCTAGGGCTGTAGGGTTACTGTGAGTCAAAATCCACTCAACAGCAATGGGTTTTGGGGTTTTTTTTTTCTTTTTAATGCTCCTTAGCCAGTCTTAAGGAGCCCTGGTGGTGCAGTGGTTAAGCAGTAGGCTACTAACCAGAAGGTTGGTGGTTCGAACCTACCGGCCACTCCCTGGGAGAGAGATGTGGTAGTCTGCTTCCGTAAAGATTTACAGCCTATGGGGCAGTCTAATCTGTCCTGCAGTGGGTTTGGGTTGGTTTTTTAGCCATTCTTAATCCATGGACTCAAACAACTTCAAGTCTTGGGAATCCTTAGTTGAGCATTGTAGGGTCAGCATCTGGAGTTAAGATTGTTAATTACGATGCTGAAGCAGAGCATCTGGGATTAGTGGAGTGAGTTATGAATTTTGAGCTAGTAATCAGGTTTTTCTTCATTATTCAAATGAGGAATCCACGTTGAATCAGTTCCTCATAGAAGGCACTGTACTTTGCCTGTACATGAATAAAGTACTTTAAAGTGAGGCTGTCACAATGACATTAACAGATGTCAATAATAAAATAAAGCTACTTGTAAAGATTTAAAAGAAGTTTAATAACTTAATCAGTAGTTTAATTAGTAGTTTTCTTGTCAGTAGTAAAAGGCTTCTGACACTGAATTCTTGAGTGAGATAGCTTTAAAGAAATTCATTATTCCTACAATTTAATTGTACAAGTATATAAATGGAGTCACTCTATTGTATTGTAATAGAGCAAATTAAAGGGGAAAGCAAACTTCTGAAGATTAAAGAATACGGAAGAAAATTGTAGCAAAGTTGAAATTTATCAGTAGATTATAGCCCTTGCTTTTCACTCTGAGAAGTGTAGACTAGATTTGTGTGTTTGCTATGGTTTACATGCTCATTTTACTCTCCTTTTGTTTTTCTGCAGTAATGTGCATGGCTGGTATTGGACTCGTTGTATTATTCTTCAGTTGGATGCTCTCTATTTTCAGATCTAAATATCATGGATACCCGTATAGGTATGATTTTTATTTTTAATCTATATGATGATTACCTATACTTAAAATTAGAGTTATTTTAGAATATTTTCTTATACTATATTCTTTTCTGCTTTCCTACAAACTATTCTAGCTTCTAGAACAGAGAGATATGCCTTAATTTAGATATGTTACATATAAAAATTAAAATAATTATGGTATAGTAGACAATAGTATATGATTTCTTGTCTCAGGACTATCTGTTGGAGTTACTCTGACATCATGTAATTTGGTCCAGAAATCTACAACACATAGTGATTAGAACATTTTTTACCACATTTACTCACACAACTCTTTGTCTGCATACTACACTTCCTCTTGTGGAGGAAGTAATATCTATGTATATATTTTTTAACTTCCTCTCATGTCTACACCTCAAGGCTGAATGGCATAAACAGAACATTTGATCACAATGCAGTTTGCAGATCATTTAAGAAAGCATGTTTAAGAAAATCTAATCAGTTTGAAATATTCATAAAAGTCCCTAAAGCTGAGAGACGAAATTATTTTCCTGGTTATAGATTTACCTTCTTAATAGCTGAGATAAATGTACCTATATAATGGGGGGAGGGCGTTGTGAATTTCATAATCTCAATGTTAATATAATTCCTATTTTTTAAACACAATACTATCCTGTTTTGGAGCCCTGGTGGCGAAATAGTCAAGAGATTGGCTGGTAACCAAAAGGTCGGAAGTTGCAATCCACCAGTTGCTCCTTGGTAACCCTGTGGGGCAGTTCTCCTTTGTCCTGTAGGGTCACTGTGAGTCGGAATCAACTCTACAGCAACGTGTTTGGTTTTGGTTTGGTCCTGTTGTATAAAGGACTATGAACAGTAAAGATAAAGTATATCAACTAATATATATTTTTGAGACACAAATTCATTCTTCATATTTTTAGCACAAGTTTTTAGTAGATAATTTTGAACAACTTCCTAGTTGATTCATTATATTTCTAGATGTCTTTTTTATTGTGCTTTAGATGAAGGTTTACAGAGCAAATTAGTTTCTCATTAAATAACTAACACACGTTATTGTTTTGTGATGTTGGTTGTCAACCCCAACCCCACGACATGTCAGCACTCTCCCCTTCCCAACCTTGGGTTCCCCATTATTAGCTTTCCTGTCCGCTCCTGCCTTCTCTTCCTTGCTCCTCGGCTAGTGTGCCCATTAGTCTCCTTTTGTTTTATGGGCCTGTCTAATCTATGGCTGAAGTCAAGATGTCTTCTGATTAATGGACAACGTAAATTAATCTTTTTTATTTATTTTTCTTGGCAACTTATTTAATTTTGAGACAGAAACCTCCTAGACCCTTGACTATTTCACGTAAAAATCTTCCAACTTTATACTTTCATTCTTCAGTGTTTGTGTGTTTGAAAATAATTTTTCCTCTATAGAGTACTAACTAGAATGTTAGGGTAATCTTGCCAGTACTTCTTTTACTTATTTGATCACCAGGGTTGATCCAGTTGTTAATTGGTGTCTCTGTTCAAGAGAGATTTAACTTGAGGTTGTGTCTATTTCCATTTCTCCTAAGACTGCCTAGTCTCAGTGTTTCTTACTTTTTGTTATTGCTTCTCAGAGATTATCACACATGTACCAAAGCACTCTTTATTCTGCTAAAATCAAGATACTGCGTATTGATTACAAGTAAAGTCTACACTTCTTTCACAGACTAATGGCTTGGTATATATTTATATTTTTTCAGCTTTCTGATGAGTTAAAAAGGATCCCAGAGATAATGAAGACACTGGAGTAACGGAAATTGAAAAACGAAAGATGTATGTGTATGTGAAAAGAAGAATTTATGTATTTTGTATTACTTCTTTTTTTTCAAGTGATTTAAATAGTTCATCATTTAACCAAAGAAGATGTGTAGTGCCTTAACAAGCAATTTCCTTTCAAATTCATGAAGTATTTGGGATATGATTCTCCTCTTCTTAAACTTCCCCTCCCAGTGAACATTGTGGAGCATTTAATTTAGTAGAATTCAATATATTATAAAATAAATTTAAACTGCTACTTCATTTTAATTAGAAGAAGGCTCAAAACTGGCTTTAGTTAACTTTTGGTCATTTAATTTTATATTTTCTTATCTAAAGATGACAGATAAAAGTCCTGACCAGGTGTTCTCCCATATGTCTGCTGCAGATAACTGCATCAGGAATCCATTCTTAGCTTTTCCATCTTTGCATGGATGTGTATACTTTGCACATTTTTCCTTTTAGGCAGAGAAACTATATCTGCTATATGGTCTTCTGAAAATGGAACACCATTCTTCAGAGTACACTTTTAGCCTTTAGGAAAAAAGAAATACCTAGCCAGTACTTCTCTCATCTTCCCTACTGAAATACAGGGCTATCTGTGCTTCTTGGTGGTTGTAGTCATTGGAAAGCATCTCTAAATATAGGATTATGATTTCTCATAAGTGTGGTGTTAACTACCTTGTTTTTGGTAAGATTTCAGATTCATTCCACCTCCCTTCTTTTATTTAAGGTGGCCTATCTCTAATAAAAATGTAGCTTAGTGCTTAAATCAGTGTAATTTATAAATGGTCTAAAATGCTCCTGCAGATTATTACATATTTGTACCTAAGAGAAAAATAGGCTTACACATAACTCAGCTGGTGAAGTTGAATTCTGTATTACAAGTTAGGACATATTTCATTAACCCTTGTGTTTAGGAGGAGGACCTAGAGTTTGAAAAGATAACCGTGAAATAATTGAGTTGTTGCCTGTGTCTAAAAAGTGTTTCATGAAAACTGTTCTGTTTTTGCTATTACTGTAGCGTTTATTCTCTCCCTTTAAGTGGCGAAACAATGAAAAAATTTGAAGGGGTTTTGTTTGAATTTTGTGTTTTTTCCTGTCAGTGGAGCTAACCATATGTGCTAACCAAATTTCTATGAAAAATTAAGTTGATGGTTATTATTAGATCTAACTATAACCTCGCCCATAGTCATGAAAAGTAACCTGAAATGCCACTATTATGGAAACATGAGAATTGTGGTTGTGAAAAAAATTTGTAAAGAAATCTCAGAAGTATCAAATTAAAAAAATACTGTCACTGCCTCTGATAATTCACTATCTAATAAATCTCCCACGTGTGTTATAAAATAGAAATTTGCAAAAAGAGATGGGTGAAATTGCCTATTTTATTTTTTTGTTGTTGTTAGTAGATCTGGTGGGTGAAGCCATATAGTTGATTTTTACTCTAATGTAGCTTTTTGTTAATTACTCCCCTTGTAAATTATGTGATTCTGGGTTCCTTTTTCTGCTGTTCTTGTACTTGTCTCAGGCCAAATAAATTTATGCTGGGATTCTTATGGTTGAGACTTGTATGAAATGCCCTGGTTTGTACAGACTGACCAGGAGACTACTACTGCCATTAATCTATAGCTCCAAATAATTTGCCATGAGCATTGAAAGAATGGAAGTTTTATATATATATATTTTTGTCTCCTTTATCTGTAAGAGCACATTCTTCTGTAAAGAGAAAAGTAGCGATCTGATTAAAATCTATGGAAAGCAGATTTGCTACATTTAAAATAGTGTTACTTTTGTGGAGATTTTGAAATCGGCTTTCATCTGAAGTGCCTTAAGTAGACTTAATTTACTTTCCTAGTAATCATTTAAATATCACTTGTAATCCATTTAAAAAATACTATTCAAAATGACACATTGTAGTGGCAAAGATAACCAAATGTCTGGCTGTTTGCTTTTTGATCATTTCAATAAACTTTTACAATGTGAATTCTGAGTTTTTGATTAACATCTAAAGAGGGGGAGAATTTACTTTTCTTTCTTTTTTATTGGAAAAACATATATAGCAAACATTTGCCAATTCAACATTTTTCCCATGTATAGTTTCATGATATCAGTTACATTAATCATGTTGTGTAATCATCACCCATAATCATTGCCAAATTTTCCATTTAAAGATGGGTGAATTTAAAGCACTAGACTTCCACCCAGTGCTGTCGAGTCGATTCCGACTCATATCGACCCTAAACACTAGACTAACCCAGTAAAAAAAAAAAAACACTAGACTAGAATAGTAAAATGAGAATGTTCCGTTTTGAAATTATAATTAAATTTCTTGTTGTCCTAACGACAATGAGTTTGATAGGCCAATTTCCTTAATTATGTCTAGATTGAGATGTATTCTTTCAGGACTCAATATATAGTTATTCATTAATGTTGTCACCCGTTAGATTAATCAATACAGCCAAGTAGATGAATGCCTGTTTTCAATGGTTGATCTAGCTTTTATCTCAGTCAGTGAGCACCCCTTGTCTAGGCAGTTCCCTTTTGGTCATACCCCACTTAGGTAACTCCATTTTGGTCCTAAGTACAAGTAATGATTGGAAACAATTACCCAGATTTTCAAGTTATATGAGACTGAACAACAGTACATTTGCAAATGTCTAGGTGACCATAGGCAAGGCACTCGAACCTCTCTGGACCTATTTTCTTATCCTAAGGTGATCACAGAAGGAGCCCTGGTCACGCAGTGGTTAAAAGTACTCTGCTGCTAACTGAAAATTCAGTGGTTCAAAACCCACCAACTGTTCTGAGGGAGAAAGATGTGGCAGTCAGCTTCCATGAAGATTTACAGCCTTGGAAACCCTATGGAGCAGTTCTACTCTGTCCTATAGGGTTGCTATGAGTTGGAATCAATTTGGCGGCAGTGGGTTTTTTTTTTTAGTTTAAGGTGATCACGTTGGACTAAACTGTAGTGCTCCTTCCAGATGTATTTAATTTTGAATATATGTCATTTGTGATATTCAGAGTTCATGTTGAATTAAATCAATTGAAATATAGGATGTTCTGTAGTGGGATGTCTGAAGAAGCTGTGGAATGCTTGTCGAGGCCATTATAGCTACAAATCTTTTTAGTAATATGCAATGAAATAGTATTTTTAGAAAGCTTGGAACAAATATGTTAATATTAGATCTTGATTTAAATGGGTTCTGCCCAATTCTGGACAAGAATGAGATCAACAACTGTAGTAATATACTAATATCATAGAAAAGTCAAAGCCAAAGGGCCTTTAGATAACATTTAAATCAGCCCCTTCATTTTTATTGCTGAAGAAAACCTGCCCGAGAAAGGCAAAGAAATTTACTGAAGCTTTTTATTCTAAGGAAAGGAGTACCTGGATGGTATAAATGGTTAACACACTTGGCTGCTAACCCAAAGGTTGCAGTTTCAAGTCCACCCAGAGGCACCTCAGAAGAAAGACCTGACAGTCAACTTATGAAAACTCAGCCATTAAAATCCCCATGAAACACAATTCTACCCTGATGCACATGGGGTTGCCATGAATTGGAGTTGACTGGATGACAACTGGTTTTATTCTGAGGAAATGCCTGAAGGTTTACCATTTTACAGCAAATTTCCCTTGGATTAGGTTTCACTCAAAGATGAAAATTACTCCCTGGAGACAAGGAAACCTTATTAGTACACCTTGATTGCTTCCTGACCTCTAGATCACTGGGAGGAGGGTCCTAATGAGAGAGGCATTTCCCAGTGGCACTTCAGAAAGTGGGAGGAGTTTCGATTGACTCCCTTTTATCTGTGAAAGTTGAATTTCGGTGGGGAGAAGGAGGGGCTTTAATTTAACTTTCAGAAGGAGGCAAAAACAATAATCTAGAGGTGACTCTTCAGAACTTTGTGTCCCTTTACCTATGTTCTCACTTTTCCTGTGCACATTTCCACTGACAACACTTTGTGTTTGGTCTTTGATGTTGAGTCCTGGATAGAGTATGATTCATGGTGGAAATGAGGGATGGTCTTCAGGGTCCTTTGGGTGACAATTTAAGGACATTCAGACAAACTGCCTGAAGAATCAAGTGATGATCAGTATATTCCATTTAGTGCTTTGTAAATAATGACTTCCAGCTGTAAAAACAAACAAAACTGTAAAATGCGTTGGCTGTGCCCAATATCCAGACTCAGAGGTGGTCATTTGTTTTGAACCTTGCAGCTTATAATGCCTGGGCTGGCCATGGCTCTGTGACCAGCAGATGCAGATAGCAAACTTTGGGTCTGAAGTTCTTTTTATAATCTTTAAATAAAATTAATGAAATGCTTTCTCCCCCAGAAAACAGTTCAAAGATTGTAACTTCTTTTGGGAAGCTGCCCTGACCTCCCAGTCTGGGTTCTACACCCTTCATCTGTTCTTCAGTGCACGCTGCCCTCTAGTACTCTGTCTTGTAACTGTCCTGTCCCGGACTAAACAAAATGCTCCTTGAGGACAGGAGCATTCTCTTACTCATCTTTGTATGTTCATTTTCTAACACACTTGCTTAGTAGATGCTCAGTACATTTTCATTGAATGAAGAAAAAAGAAAAAGGTTTACATTCTCGAGTTGTTTGCTGTCTCGTGGAGAGGACAGGCATGTAAACAAATGCAATCCTGTGTGCTAGTGGAAAAATACGTGTTATATTGTAAGTACACAGAAGGATCTAATCACTTTCTTGGGGTTGAGAGGGAAAGGAAAGGAGAAGGCCCCCTATAGGAACTGAATTAGTCACTAGATAGATTTTTTAAAGTACTGAAATGCTGAAATAAGTATTTTTGTTGGTATAGTATTGTTATTTCAGTACTTAAAAAAAATCTGAAGTCCAAGTCATTTACATCCCAAGTCATACCCAAGGAGTTCATGGTACTTGAGAATTTCCATGAACCAAAGATGTACTAGTTTTGTTCAAAAGCATTCTTACCACTCTCCTGTTTTTTAAAAATCCTTCTAAGGTGTCTTGTTTTAATTACTAATTCCCTGTTGTCAGTAACTCTGAACATCTTTTCTTATATTTATTACTTATTTGTATTTCCCTTAGAACCAATTTGGCTCCCCCGTCTAATTCCAGAGGTCTCCCATGGAGTTGTTTTAGAATCGAGGTGGGAAAACCTTAGGGATAAAAGAAAGAGGGGATAGTAGGGATTAAAGAAGAAGGAAGAAGAGAGGAGGCAGGTTTCCAGGACCCCTGAAAACCCAACAACTTCCCTTCCCCCATGGTTATATTTCTTTCCAAAGTCAAATACACTTTCACATGGCCTGACGCTTCCTCAGCAATTTCAATCAGGAATTTTCTTCCTCAATCATTCTGCTTGGAATGATTCAATCCAGAAGTACAGAGAATCCTTAACCATGAATCCTGGCCCTCTGTCAAGTGTAACAGCATCTGAGGACAACATGTACATGACTATGACAACAGTATCATATTTTCTACAAAACACCACTGATTTGGTAATATGCAAAACCAATACTAAAATATCAGTATTGTCATTTTCCTATGGTATAACTCATACTAGATTCAAGTCCCAATAGCTTAGCAGTAGACAGGAAGGTGGAATTCCCTGATAGTGACTAGTTAGCTAGTCCTAAAAATTAAGATAAAAAAAATTAAGATAGTACTAGTAATAAATATAACGAGAGATGGTGAGACAGATAAGGTTAACTATGCCGGTGGCTGAACAAAAGAGCTGTTAAAAAATTACCACCTAGAAGTTGGGTAAACAGGAACCACACCCTGTCCTGAGACAGATAGGGTTAACTGTGCTGGTGGAACAAAAAAGCTTTTAAAAGATTACCATGTAGAAGTTGGGTAAACAGGAACCCACCCTGTCAACATGAGAGAAGATTGAAACAACCCATGAATTACTATCTCCTTCTTAGTGTTTTTCTAGTCCCCTCCTCCTTTACAGGCTCCACATGCACAGAAAAACAAAGTGTGACCCCTGTTTAACCTTCCTTAGCCCTGGGAAGATGGCGATGTAGTGCCGAAGATCAAGTGCTCTTGCGCTATATCCCATAATAAGGGATGCCAAGGGCTACCAAGAGGACTCCATCTTGAATATGAGAGGATTCCGTCTTAGGTTCCAGATGCGTGCTCAACCTAATTAAAATACACTGCCATTCTGAGAAGTATCCAACCCTTGACAGAATCCCCCTAAATACTCATTACTCTGTTGTCTCCACCGAACCCATATAAGCCCCAGCCTTGCTTCCCTTTTTGAGTCAGTCTTTTGGAGAGGCTTAGATCCTTGCTGACTCCTTTTGCTTGACTCAAGCAAAATAAAGCTTGCTGAAGATGAAGTTTGTCTTTTGTGTGTATTCTTACTAGGGAAAACACAAGGACCCTTTGTGTCAGATTGGCAATTGGTAACAATGGTGCAAGATATATACTGAAAACTACAGAGCATTATTGAGAGAAATAAAAGAACACCTAAATAATTTGAAGGCTGTATTCTGTTCATGAAACCCTAGGTGGCACAAATTGTGCTCGATTGCTAACCCAAAGGTACCACCCAGTGGTACCATGAAAGAAAAGGTCTGGTGATCTGCTTCTGTTAAGATTAAAAAAAAAAAAAACACAGCCATAAAAACCCTACAGAGCTGTTCTACTCTGTAACACATGGAGTTACTATGAGTCAATCCACTGCATGGCAACTAAAAAAGACTCAGTATTATAAAGCTGTCAAATCTCATTGCAGTTCCAATCCAGGTACTGGCAGAATTTTGTGTACGTGAAGATTGAAATGCTGATTTTAAAATTTATATAAAAATATGAAGGGCCGTCTTGGGGAACGTCTAACTCAATTGGCATGACAAAGTTTATAAGGAGTATGTTCTACATTCCACTTTGGTGAGTAGTGTCTGGTGTCTTAAAAGCCTGTGAGCAGCCATCTAAGACACTCCATTGATCTCACCCCTTCAGGGGCAAGGGAGAACGAAGAAAACTAAAGACACGAAGGAAAGATTAGTCCAAAGGATTAATGGACCACTACTACCATAGCCTCAACCAGACTGAGTTCAGTACAACTAGATGGTGCCCAGCAGCCACCATTGACTGCTTTGACAGGGATCATAACAGAGGGTCCCAGACAAAGCTGGAGAGAAATATAAAACAAAATTCTAGCTCTCAAAAGACGAGACTTACTGGCCTGACAGAGACTGGATAACCCTGAGAGTATGGCCCCTGGACATGCTTTTAGCTCAGTAATGAAGTCACTCTTGAAGTTCACCCTTCGTCCAAAGATTAGATAGGCTCATAAAGACAAAATGAGACTAAAGGGGCACACCAGCCCGGGGCAAGGACTAGAAGGCAGAAGGGGACAGGAAACCTGGTAATAGGGAACCCAATGTCGAGAAGGGAGAGTGTTGACATGTCATGGGATTGTTAACCAATGTCATAAAACAGTATCTGTATTAATTGTTTAATGAGAAGCTAGTTTGTTCTTTAAACATTCATGTAAAGTACAATAAAAAAAAATGTGAAGGGCCAAGAATAGCCAAGGTACGTAAACAGTATACAAAACATTACTAACAATCCAGAGGAAAAACTAGATAACTGGGAGCTCCTAAAAATCAAACACCTATGCTCATCCAAAGACTTCACCAAAAGAGTAAAAAGATTACCTACAACTGGGAAAAAGTTTTTGGCTATTGCATTTCCGATCAGTGCCTGATCTCTAAAATCTACACGATACTGCAAAAACTCAACCACAAAAAGACATATAACCCAATTAAAAAATGGGCAAAAGATATGAACAGACACTTCACTAAAGACATTCAGATAGCTAACAGATACATGAGGAAATGGTCACGATCATTAACCATTATTTGAGAAATGCAAATAAAAACTACAGTGAGATTCCATCTCACTCCAACAACAAAAAAAAAAAATACAAGGATGGCATTAATCCAAAAAACACAAAATAAATGTTGGAGAGGTTGTGGAGAGACTGGAACACTTCTACACTGCTGGTTGGAATGTAAAATGGCACAACCACTTTGGAAATCGATTTGGCGCTTCCTTAAAAAGCTAGAAATAGAACTATCATACGATCCAGCAGTCCCACTCCTTGGAATATATCCTAGGGAAATAAGAGCCTTTACACGAACAGATATATGCACACCCATGTTCATTGCAGCACTGTTTACAACAGCAAAAAGATGGAAGTAACCAAGGTGCCCATCAACAGATGAATGGATAAATAAATTATGGCATATTCACACAATGGAATACTATGCATTGGTAATGAACAGTGATAAATCTGGTGAAGTCTTTCGATGAGCATAAGTGTTTAATTTTTAGAAGATCCAGATAGCTACCTAATCCTCTGGAGCTTGTGTGTTGTGGGTTGTGGTTTGTATCCTGTTAATGCTGTGTATTAGGGCCTCTGGTGTTGGTCATATTTTTTCACCTATGAACTTCATCGTTTTTCACTTTATATTTAGGTCTTTGATTCACTTTGAGTTAGTTTTTGTATATGGTGTGAGTTATGGGTCCTGTTTCATTTTTTTGCAAGTGGACATCCAGTTTTGCCAGCACCATTTGTTAAAAAGAGTGTCTTTTCCCCATTTGATGGACTTTAGTCCCTTGTCGAAGATCAGGTGACCATAGGTAGATGGATTTACATCGCAGTTCTCAATTCTGTTCCATTGTTCAATGTATCTGTTGTTGTACCAGTACCAGGCTTTTTTGACTGCCATAGCTGTATAGTCGGTTCTGAGGTCAGGTAGCGCAAGTCCTCCTACTTTATTCTTCTTCAATAGTGCTTTACTTATCCAGGCTTCTTCCCTTTCCATATAAAGTTAATGATAAGTTTTTCCATCTTTTTAAAGAATGTTATTTGTATTTGGATAAGGATTGCATTGTATTTGTAAATCACTTTGGGTGGAATTGTCATTTTCACAATATTGAGTCTACCTATCCATGAGCATGGTATGTTTTTTTCATGTACGTAGATCTGTTTTGGTTTCTTGCAGTAGTGTTTTGTAGTTTTATTTGTATCAGTCTTTCACATCCCTGGTTAGATTTATTCCCAAGTATTTTATTTTTTTAAGGGATATTATAAATGGTATTATTTTCCTGATTTTCTTTTCATTGTTCTCTTTATTTGTGTATAGGAATCCAACTGATATTTGCTTGTTTATCTTGTATTCTGGTGCTGAATCTATTAGTTCCAGTAGTTTTCTCATGGAGTTTTTGGTTTTTTTTACGTATAGTATCATATCATCTGCAAATAGGGAGAGTTTAATGTCTTCATATCCAGTTTGGATGCCCTTTTTTTCTGTTTCTTGCCTTAGTGCTGTAGCTAGGACTTAAAAACAACACAGTGTTAAATAGGAGTGGTGATAAAGGGCATCCTTGTCTTTTTCCTGTTCTCAAGGGAAATGTTTTCAGCCTCTCTCCATTGAAAATGATACTGGCCGTTGGTTTTGCATATATGCTCTTTATTATGTGGAGAGATTTCCCATCTGTACCTATTTTATTGAGAGATTTTATCAGGAATGGGTGTTGGACTTTGTCAAATGCCTTTTCTGTGGCGATTGAGATGATCATGTGACTCTTATTTCCTTTTATTTATGTGGTGGATTATGTTGATTAATTTTCTAATGCTGAACCATCCTTGCATACCTGGTATGAATCCTACTTGGTCGTGGTGTATTATTTTTTTGATATGATCCTGAATTCTCCTGGCCTGAATTCTGTTGAAAATTTTTGCATCTATATTCATGAGAGGTATTGGCCTGTAATTTTCTTTTCTTTTCTTTTTTTTTGGTGGTGTCTTTGCCTGGTTTTGGTATCAGGGTTATGCTGGCTTCATAGAATGAATTCTGAATATTGCTCCCTTTTCTATGTTCTGAAATAGTTTGGGTAGTACTGGTGTAAGCCCTTCTCTGAATGTTTGGTGTTATTTTTCAGTTAAGCCGTCTGGCCCAAGGCTTTTTTTTGTTGGGAGTTTTTTTTATTACCTTTTCAATCTCTTCACTTGTTATGGGTCTGTTCAGGTTTTCAACTTCATTTCGTGTTAGCTTGGGTAGGTCGTGTGTTTCTGGAACTTTTTCCATTTTCTCTAGGTTTTCAAATTTGTTGGAGTATAATTTTTCAAGATACTCTTTTATGATCCTTTTTATTTCATTTGGGTCTGTTGTAATATCCCCCATTTCATTTCTTATTTGTGTTATTTGCATCCTTTCCTGTTTTTCTTTTGTAAATTTGGCCAGTGGTTTGTCGATTTTCTTGATCTTTTCAAAGAACCAACTTTAGGTTTTGTTGATTCTATTGTTTTTCTATTCTCTATGTCATTTATTTCTGCCCTAACCTTTAATATTTCCTTTTTTCTGCTGGCTGTCAGCTTCTCTTGTTGTTCTCTTTCTCTTTGTTCAAGTTGTGTAGCTAATGTTTTGATTTTGTCCCTTTCTTCTTTTTGGATATGTGCATCTAGTGCTATAAATTGACCTCTGAGGACTGCCTTTGCTGTGCCCCAAAGGTTTTGGCATGATGTGTTTTCATTCTCGTTTGATTCTAGGAATTTTTTTATTCCAACTCTGATTTCTTCTAATATCCAGTGGTTTTTAAGTAGGGTGTTATTCAGTTTCCATGTAATTGATTTTTTTTTCCCTTACTCTTCCTGTTGTTAATTTCTACTTTGATGGCATTGTGGTCAGAGAAGATACTTTGTATTATCTCAATGTTTTGGGTTTTATTGAGGGCTGCTCTGTGGCAGAAGATGTGGTCTATTCTGGAGAATGTTCCATGTGTGTTGGAAAAGAATGTGTACTTTGCAGCCGTTGGGTGGAGTGTTGTATGTATGTCTATGAGGTCAAGTTGGCTGATTGTGCTCTTCAGTTCTTCTGTATCTTTGTTGAGTGTCTTTCTAGATGTTCTGTCCTTTACTGAGAATGGTGTGTTGAAGTCTTCTACTATTATTGTGGAACTGTCGATTTTTCTTTCCAGTGCCATTAGAGTTTGTTTTATGTATTTTGGAGCCCTGTCATTGGGTGTGTAGATGTTTACTATGGTTAAGTCTTCATGATGGATCATCCCTTTAATTATTATATAGTGCCGCCCTTCTTTGTCTTTTATGGTAGGTTTTGTTTTAAAGGCTATTTTATCTGAGATTAGTATTGCCACTCCTGGTCTTTTTTGGTAGTTATTTGCTTGATATATATTTTTTCCATCTTTTGATTTTTAATACATTTATGTCTTTGTTTCTAAGGTGTGTCTCTTGTAGACAGCATATTGATGGATCTTGTTGTTTTAATCCATTCTGTCACTCTGAGTCTCTTTATGGCTGCATTTAGGCCATTTATATTCAGTGTAATTATTGATAGGTGTGTTTATTGCTTTCATTTTATAGTGCTTTTTTTTTTTTTTTTTTTGCAGTGCTAACATTTTCTTTGTTCCTCTTACTCTCCTGTACTGAGTTACTTTTGTTTGTGGATTTCTTTTTCATTTCTTTTGTTTTTGTAGATTTTGTTTTGAGAGTTTATGTTTTTCTTCTTTATTTTGATGAGTAGGTTTGTTAACTTTCTTTGTGGTTACCTTGAAATTTACCCTTATCTTCCTAGGTTTGAACCAGTCTATCAGTACTTGGTATGGACTTGCCTTCCTTTCCATTAGAAAGTTCTGTACCTACACCATTTATACCCTCTTTTATTGTTCTGACTTTGTCATTTACAGAATAACCTCTTTGGTTCACTGTCGCAATTGTTTTGGTATTGTGTGGTCCTTGAGAGTTCATTTCCTAGGCTGGTATCTGGCTGGTACAGTCTTGCATTCTAGATTCAGGCTGTGGTCTGATATTTGTTTGTTCTCAGGCTGAAGAACTTCCTTTAATAATTCTTGTGGTTTTGGTTTTTACATATTCCTTTAATTTCTGTTTATCTGGAAATGCCCTAATTTCACCATCATATTTGAATGAAAGTTTTGGAGGATATCTAATTCTTGGTTGACAATTTTTTTCTTTCAAGGTTGGTTAAGGTTTTATATATATGTCATCCTATTGCTTGGTTTCTGCCGAATAATCAGGGCTTATTGTCTTCTTGTTTCTCCTCTGTATGTGACTTTTTGTTTTTCTCGAGCTGCTCTCAGGATTTTTTGTCTTTGGTTTTAAAGAGTGTAATTATGATATGTCTTGGTGTTTTTCTATTGGGGTCTATCCTATATGGGGTTTGCTGAGTTTCTTGGATGGTCGGCTTTTCATCATTCATGATATTAGGGAAGTTTTCTGTCAGCAATCCTTCAATGATTCTCTCTGTGTTTTGTGTTTTCTTTCCCTATTCTGGAACCCTGATCACTCGTCAATTTTTGCTTTTGATTTTACCCCACACAATTCTCAGGGTTTTCTCTTTTTTTTTTTTCAGTCTTTTTTCTGATTTTTCTAAAACAGAGTTGTATCCAAGTGTTTGTCTTCAATTTTGCTGATCTTGTGTTCCATCATTTCAAATCTGCTCCTCAGCCCTTCTAGTACACTGTCCATTTCTGAAATCTTGTTATTTATCTTTTGGATTTCTAATTGTTGTTTTTGTATGATTTCTAGTTGTGAATTTATTTTGGCATTTTGCTCCTGTATTAGTGATTTCTTCCAATGTTTTTGTCAGTATTTTCCATGAATCTGTCTGCCTTTTCCAGAAATTTGTCTATTTTTTTCCTCATTTTTGTCTGCTTTTTGCTTCATCTCTTGGATAGCTTTTAATATTAGAGGTTTGAATTCCCTGTCAGGTAGTTCTAGTGCCTTTTTTTCTACTGGAAAGCCATCTGGTGTTTTATTTTGGATGCCACCTGGAACTAGTCTGTCCTATTTTTTTTTTAATATGTTTTGATATTGTCTGCTGTCTTTGGGACATTCAGTAGTTATTTTCTTCATTTCTTGATTGTACATTTGTTCGTTTCATCCTGGTTTTTTGGTTTATTTGGTTATGTCTTAACAGGTGGGCTGTGCATTCTTTGTTGTTTGCTTGTCTGTAGTCGCACTATTTTTCACCTCCTTGTCAAATGAGTGGGGCCAATCACTCAGCTATGGTGCAGCAGGGCAGGTCCAGCTGAAGGTGAGGGGCTGGGATGGGTTGTTTGTGGCATGTACTAGGGCTGACAGGGTGGGCCACGAATCAGTGCTGGGCAGGTTCTGTTAGTCCATGCCTGTGCTGCTCCGAAGTGTCATGTTCAGTGCACAGTCCAGATAGGCAGGACAGAATGGGGAGGTTGTGATGTGTGGAGCTAATATGGGTATGGGAAAGAAGAGAGAGAAACAGGAGCCAAACAAAAGCAAACAAAGGAAAAAAAAGAGTGCTAAGAGAGCTTGCCATTGTAGTGAAGAGATGAGAAACTGAAAAGTGGAGAAAAGCAGAAAGGAAAAGAAAATGAAAAAATAACTAGATTAAATTTTGGAAAAGAAAAAAAAAAAAAGCCCCCAGGGGTCCCATTGGTGTGGCAGCCATGACTGGCGAAGTCGCTCCCTGGCTACGCAGTATAACCTTGCTAGTTGGGGTATAGATGTCACACAGGAGCATGTATTCAGGAGATGGGAAAAGAAGGTAAGTATAGACAGACAAGAACTGAGAAATGAAGAAAGACAGAAAGGGAGAAAGAGAGAAGGATAAAAAAGAAAGAATGAATGAAAGCAATGCCCCCCGGGATTGTGGCTGCACAGATTGGGGGACTGGGTCCTAAACCATAGAGCGCAGCCTGGCTAGCAGGGGCTCCCACGTGCAAAAAGGAGAAAGAAAACAAACAAACAAATGAAGCAGAAGAAAACAAAACAAACAACAACAACAGAAAACCAGGGATCCCACCAGCGTGGTGTTGCAGGCCAGGGGAGTGGTTTCCCAGTTGAGCAGGGCTTCACAGCCTTTCAAAAAGAAGCAAAGATGGCACGCGGAGCCAGGTGTTCAAAAGAAAGAAGGGGGAGGTGGTTGGAGACACGGAAGAAACCAAAAGAGATGGAAAAGAGCAACACCAGCTTAAGGACCCGGCCAGTGTAGGCGAGGAGAATCCAAGTGGCCTGGGATGGAAGCAGTTGGCTGGTGGGAAGCAGAGGAGGCCAAAGTGGGGGGAGAAGGGTCGGGGTTAGGAAAACGTATATCACTCATTACTGGTTGCTCTGTCTCCTGCTGGGAAGTTCTTGAAGCTGCTTTCCCGTACTTTCTGTCCACTAATCTGCAATTTGGGTGGGTCGAATCCAAGCGGCACAGATGCCGCACCTCCCGGCTGGCTGAGCCACTGCAGCCAGCCAGGATGCTTGGAGGTAGAGCAGCAGGGAGAGGATGGCGGGGTGGGAAAGCATGTATTGCTGGTTACTGGGTGCTCTGTCTCTTGCCTGGGACTCCATGAAGCTGCTTTCCTGTGCTCCCTGTCTGCCAATTCCTGACAGGAGTCCAAGATGGTGAATCCATGCTGCCTTAGCTGATAAGGGACCTCTACACTATCTCTCCTTGCTCTCTGTCCTCTGTCAGTTTCTTATTTCTTTCAATGTTTGGCTGAGTTCTTTATCTCTTCATTTGACACTGGGTTCCAGGAATGATGTTTGTCCCTGTTTTACTTAGTTTTTCGGTCTTTGCTGTGGAGGGATGGCATGGTGCTTCTGTCTATGGTGCCATGTTGGCTGGAAGTCACAATCATTGTTATGTTTGAGTTCATTGTTTCAGTCACTGTGTCAATTCATCTCCTTAAGGGTCTTCCTCTCTTTTGCTGACCCTCTACCAGGCATGATGTCCTGCTCCAGGAACTGGTTTCTCCTGATAACATGTCCAAAGTACACTTCTAGGGAGCAGTCTGGCTATACTGCTTCCAAGACACATTTGTTCTGTCTTCTGGCAGTCCATGGTATGTTCAATACAGACTCTAAAAAAATAGTTTAGAAAAGTCACTAAACAAACAAGCAACTGCAATCTACAGCATCCTAGAACAACAAACCCTGAGGAGGGAGAGAACCTTTTCCTAAAATTACCACATTATAATATTCAAATTTTCAACAAAAAATTACAAGTCATGCAAAAAACAAAAAAGTATGGCCCAACACAGAAAAAAATAAATTAACAAAACTGTCCCTTAGGAAAGGAGCCCTGGTGGTGCAGTGATTAAGTGCTCAGCTGCTAACTGAAAGGTCGGTGATTTAGACCCACCAGCTATCCATGGGAGAAAGATGTGTCAGTCTGCTTCGGTAAAGATTGCAGTTATAGGTCACTATTAGTTGGAATCAACTCGATGAAACTGGGTTTTTGGTCACAGGAAAAACAGATGTTGGACTTTCTAGACAAAAATTTTAAATCAGTTACTATAAATGTGTTCAAATAGCTAAAGGAAACCATGTCCTAAGAACTAAAGGAAAACAGGATAATAATGTCTCAACAAATAGGCAATATCAATAAAGAGATAGAAATGATTAGAAAAATAGAAATTCTTGAACTGAAAAGTACTATAACTAAAATGAAAAATTCACTAGAGATTTTCAACAGCAGATTTATGTAAGCAGTGAACATGAAGATAACTGCATTGGAATTATCCAGTCTGAGGAACAGAAAGAAAAAAGAATTAAGCAAAACGAATAGAGCCTCAGAGTCCTGTGGGACACCATTAAGTGGATCACCCTATACACGATGACAGCCCCAAAGAGAGAGGAGACAGGGAAAGGGGCAAAAAGAGTAGTTAAAGGAATAACACCTTTAAACATTCCAAATTGGATGAAAGATACATTCAAGAAGTTCAACAAACTCCACATAGTATAACACAAAAAGATCCAAGCCAAGATACAGTATAACCAACTGTTGAAAGACAAGAAGATAATCTTGAAAGAAGCAAGAGAAAAATGAATCATTACATGTAAGCGATCCTCAGTAAGATTAACATCCAGTTTGTCCTCAGAAACCAAGAAAGTCAGATGGCCATGGAATGGCATATTTAAAATGCTGACAGAAATAAACTATTGATCAAGAATTCTATATCCAACAAAGCTATCTTTCCAAAATGAAGGTGAAATTAAGACATTTTCAGATAAATCAAAGCTGAGAGAGTTCATCCCTATTAGATATGCCCTACAAGAAATTGTAAAGGTAGTCCTTCAGGCTGAAATGAAAGGACATGTGAAGAAATAAAGAACGCTGGTAAAGGTAACTACATAGATAAATTTAAAAGGTAGTAGTATTGCATTTTTGATTTGTAACGCATCTTTCCTATTTGATTTAAAAGAGGAATGCATAGGCACATAATTATAAGTCTATGATGATGGGCACACAGCATATAAAGATGTAAATTGTGACAATAACAACATAGAGGGGGAGAGATGGATCTATATAGGAGCAGAGTTTTTGTATACCACTGAAGCTATGGTGATATTAATTCAAACTATATTAAGTTTAAAATGTTAATTGTAATTCCCAGGGTAACCACAAAGAAAATAACTTAAAAATATACAGAAAAGGAAATAAAAACGGTACACTATCAAAAATTGATAAAAAAATGAAGCCTGTAACAGAGGAAATGAGAATAGAAAAGGTATGTTATATAGAAAACAAATAAAATGGAAAAGTAGTCCCTTATCAATAATTAAATGCACATGAACTAAACAGCAATTAAAAGGAAGAGATTGGCAGAATGGGGGGGAAAACACCCAATGATCCAACTATATCCTGTCTATAAGAGAATCGCTTTAGATACAAAGACACAAAGGATGAAAAGATATTCCATGCAAATAATCCAAAGAGAGGTGGCATGCCTATTCTAATATCTGACAAAATAATTTAAAATAAAAAATTGTCATCACAAGAGACAAAGATGGACATTATATCTTGATAAAAGAATTAACCCACCAGGAAAATATAACAATTATAAACATATATGCATCTAAGAACAGAACTACAATTATACAAAAACAAGAATTGAGCGAAATTGAGGGGAGAAAAAGTTCTACAATAATAGTTGGAGACTTCAATATTCCACTTTTGATAATGGATAGAACAACCAGACAGAAGATAAATAAGGAAATAGAGGGCTTGATCAACACTACACAACTATTCATAACAGACGCGTACAGAACATTCCACCCAACAGGAGCGGAATACAAGTTCTTCTCAAGTGCCCATGAACATTCTCTAGGATAGGAACTTATGTTTGATCATAAAACAAGTGCCAATAAATTTTAAAAGATTGAAATCATACTAAGTATCTTCTCTGACCACAATGGAATCAAAGTAAATATCAACAGCAGAAGGAAAAGTGGAAAATTAAACATCACACTCATAAACAACCAGTGGACAAAAGAAGAAATCACAAGAGAACTTAGAAAATACTTTGTGAGGAATAAAAACAAAACCACAATGCACCATATACCAGTACTCAGTGGAAAATTATGGCTGTAAATTCCTACACTAAAAAAGAAGATCTCTAATTAATAACCTAACTTTACACCTTAAGGAGCTAGAAAAAGAACAGCAAACATAACCAAAAACAAGCAGAAAGAAGGACATAAAGAGTAGAGTGGAGGTATATGGGTGAGAGAATAGAACAACAGAGAAAATCAATGATAACAAAGGTTAGTTCTATAAAAGTATTAACAAAATGGACAATTCTTAGCTGATTAAGGAAAAGAGAGATAAAATTCACATTATTAAAATCAGAAATGAATGTGGGAACATTAGTACCCATCTTACAGAGATCAAATGAATTATGAGAAAATACTATGAACAATTGTACACTAGCACACTAGATGTTGTTACTGTTGTTAGTTGCCATTGAGTTGGCTCTGACTCATGGCCACCTTGTGTATAACAGAATGAAACATTGCCTGGTCCTGTGCCATCTTCATGATTGTTGGTATGTTTGAGTCCATTGTTGCAGCTGTCGTGTTAATCTATCTCACTGACGATTTCCCTCATTTTCATTGGCTCTACTTGCCCAAACATGGTGTCCTTTTCTAGTGATTGGTCTTTCCTGATGATGTGTTCAAAATAAGTGAGTCAGCCTCATCATCCTCATTTCTAAGGAATATTCTGGTTGTATTTCTTCTAAGACTGATGGGTTCGATATATTCAATATTTGTTCTAAGACTGACATGTTCCATATAGTCAATATTCTTTACCAACACCATACTTCAAACACATCAATTCTTCTTCAGTCTTCCTTTTTCATTATCTAGCTTTTGCACGCATATGAGGTGGTTGAAAAGACCGTGGCTTGGGTCAGACGCACCTTAGCCATCAAAGTGACATCTTTGATTTTTAAAGCTTTTAGGAGGTCTTTTGCACCACATTAGATAACGTAGACTAAATGGGCAAATTCCTAGAAAAACAAAAATGACCAAAACTTACCCAAGAAGAAATAAAAAATCTGAATAGATCCAAAACAAGTAATGAGTCAGGAATCATAACCCTCTCAACAAACAAAAGCCTAGGACAGAATGATCTCACTTGTGAATTCTAACAAACATTTAAAGAATAATCAACACCATTCTATACAATGGAATAATAGTCAGTAATAAAATAATTAAAAGGAACGACGTAGTGATCCATGCTACAACATGGATGAACTGTGAAAACGTTGTGCGAAGCGAAAGAAGCCCCACGCAAAAAAGCCGCATAGTGTATGATTCCATTTCTGTGAGATATACAGAACAGGAAAATCTATACAGACAGAAAGCAGATTAGTGATTGCCAGGGGCTAGCACTGGGGAGAATGGGGAGTAACTGCTTAAGGTATTTGGGGTGATAAAAATGTTTTGTATCTAGAGGTGATGATTGGTAATACAATAAATGCCACTGAATTGTACATTTAAAATGGCTGATATTATGTTATGTCAATTTCACCTCTATTAAAAAAGGGAAACAACAACAAAAAATTGCCAAGAAAACCCTGCAGAACAAAGTTGGAAGACTTACACTACCATATATCAAGAGCTATTATAAAGTGGCAGTAAATAAGACTGCGGTATTGGCACAATTTGGTTGGCTGTAAAATGGCCTAAGATTATAAGCTTTGGGAATAATTGTTCCAGTTCAGAGAGGCTAGACATGCATACTTCCTGACCCTAAATTTTTAGATTTTAGACAGAAGTGGAGTATTATTGGTCTTCTGTGTCTTCCTCTACTTCCTGTAAGTACCCTGCCAATTTTCCTTACTCCCCTTCTTATTATCTGAAGATTGTTGTTGTTGTTAGGTGCCGCAGAGTCAGTTCAGCCTCATAGCGACCCTATGTACTACAGAACGAAACACACTGCCTGGTCCTTCGCCATGCCCACATTTGTTGTTATGCTTAAGCCCACAATTGCAACCACCGGGTCAATCCATCTCGTTGAGGGTCTTCCTCTTTTCCGCTGACCCTGTACTCTACCAAGCATGATGTCCTTCTCCAGGGACTGATCCTTCCTGACAACATGTCCAAAGCATGTAAGACACAGCCTCGCCACCCTTGCTTCTAAGGAGCATTCTCGTTGTACTTCTTCCAAGACAGATTTGTTTGTTCTTTTGTCAGTCCATGGTATATTCAATATTCTTCGCCAACACCACAATTCAAAGGCGTCAATTCTTCTTTGGTCTTCCTTATTCATTATCCAGCTTTCCCATGCCTACGATGTGATTGAAAATACCATGGCTTGGGTTGGGCGCACCTTCGTCTTCAAGGTGACATCTTTGCTTTTCAACACTTTGAAGAGGTCTTTCGCAGCAGATTTGCCTGACACAATGCATCTCTTGATTTCTTGACTGCTGCTTCCATGGGTGTTGATTGTGGATCCAGGTAAAATGAAATCCTTGACCTCAATCTTCTCTCCATTTATCATGAGTTTGCTTATTAGCCCAGTTGTGAGGATTTTTGTTTTCTTTATGTTGAGGTGTAATCGATACTGAAGGCTGTGGTCTTTGATCTTCATCAGTAAGGGCTTCAAGTCCTCTTCACTTTCAGTAAGCAAGGTTGTGTCATCTGTATAAGGCAGGTTGTTAGTGAGTCTTCTTCCAATCCTAATGTCCTATTCTTCTTCATATACTCCAGCTTCTTGGATTATTTCCTCACCAAACAGATTGAATAGGTATGGTGAAAGGATGCAACCCTGACGCACGCCATCCCTGACTTTAAACCACATGGTACCCCCTTGTTCTGTCTGAACAACTGCCTCTTGATCTATGCACAGGTTACCCATAACCACGATTAAGTGTTCTGGAGTTCCCACTCTTTGCAATGTTGTCCATAATTTGTTATGATCCACACAGTCGAATGCCTTTGATAGTCAATGAAACACAGGTAAACATCTTTTGGTGTTCTCTGCTTTCAGCCAGGTTCCATTTGATATCAGCAATGATATCTCTCATTCCATGTCCTCTTCTGAATCCAGCCTGAATTTCTGGCAGTTCTCTATTGGTATACTGCTGCAGTCCTGAATGATCTTCAGCGAAATCTTACTCGCATGTGACATTAATGATATTGTTCGAAAATTTTTGCATTTGGTTGGATCACCTTTCTTGGGAATAGGCATAAATATGGATCTCTTCCTGTCAGTTGCCCAGGAAGCTGTCACTTCTGACATCAGTTTTGGTCTTTTCTTTCTTCTCTTTTTTTTTATTGTGCTTTAAGTGAAAGTTTACAAATCAAGTCAGCTTCACATACAAAAATTTATATACACCTTGCTATGTACTCCTAGTTGCTCTCCCTCATTTAATGAGACAACACTCTTCTTCCCTCCACTCTCTCTTTCCGTGTCCATTCAGCCAGATTCTGACCCCCTCTGCCCTCTCATCTCCCTTCCAGACAGGAGATGCCCACATAGTCTCATGCGTCTACATGATCCAAGAAGCTCAATCCTCACCAGTATCATTTTCTATCTCATAGTAAGTCCAATCCCTGTCTGAAGAGTTGGCTTTGGGAATGGTTCCTGTCTTGGGCTACCAGAAGGTCTGGCCACCATGACCTCCAGGGTCCTTCTGACCACCATTTCTAGTCTCAGTCAAACCATGAAGTCTGGTCTTTTTACGAGAATTTGGGGTCTGCATCCCACTGCTCTCCTGCTCCCTCAGGGGATCTCTGTTGTGTTCCCTGTCACGGCAGTCAGCGGTTGTAGCTGGGCATGGTCTACTTCTTCTGGTCTCAGGCTAATGTAGCTTTTGGTTTATGTGGCCCTTTCTTTTTTTGGGGGGGGGTTCTGTCTCTTGGGCTCATAATTACCTTGTGTCTTTGGTGTACTTCATTCTCCTTTGCACCGGGTACTGGGTTTCAGGTGGGTTGAGACCAATTGATGCATCTTAGATGGCTGCTTGCTAGCGTTGAAGACCCCAGACACCGCTCTCCAAAGTGGGATGTAGAATGTTTCCTTAATAGATTTTATTATGCCAATTGACTTAGATGTCCCCTGAAACGAAAGTCCCCAAACCACTGCCCCTGTACTTTGGCCTTCGAAGCATTCAGTTTATTCAGGAAATTCCTTTACTTTTGGTTTAGTTCAGTTGTGCTGACCTCTCCTGTATTGTGTGCTGTCTTTCCCTTCACCTAAGATAATTATCTACTATCTAATTAGTGAAAACGCCTCTCCCTTCCTCCCCTCTCTCCTAACAATCAAAGAATATTTTCTTCTCTGTTTAAACTATTTTTCAAGTCCTTATAATAGTGGTCTCATACAATATTTGTCCTTTTGCAACTGATTAATTTCACCCAGCATAATGCCTTCCAGATTCCTCCATGTTATGAAATGTTTCAAGTATTCATCATTGTTCTTTATCAATGTGTAGAATTCCATTGTGTGAATATACCATAATTTATTTATCCATTCATCCGTTGATGGGCACCTTGGTTGCTTCCATCTTTTTGCTGTTGTAAACAGTGCTGCAAGGAACATGGGTGTGCATATATCTGTTCGGGTAAACGCTCTTATTTCTCTAGGATATATTCCAAGGAGTGGGATTGCTGGATCATGTGGTAGTTTTATTTCTAGCTTTTTAAGGAAGTGCCAAATCGATTTCCAAAGTGGTTGTGCCATTTTACATTCCCACCAAAAGGGTATAAGTGTTCCAATCTCTCCACAACCTCTCCAACATTTATTATTTTGTGCTTTTTGGATTAATGCCAGCCTCGTTGGAGTGAGATGGAATCTCATTGTAGTTTTGATTTGCACTTGTCTAATGGCTAATGTTCATGAGCATTTCCTCATATATCTGTTATTTACCCGAGTGTCTTCTTTAGTGAAGTGTCTGTTCATATCTTTTGTGCCTTTTTTAATTGGGTTATGTGTCTTTTTGTGGTTGAGTCTTTGCACTATCTTGTAGATTTTAGAAATCAGGCGCTGATCAGAAATATCATAGCTAAAAACTTTTTCCCAGTCTCCAGGTAATCTTTTTACTCTTTTGGTGAAGTCTTTGGATGAGCATAAGTGTTTGATTTTTAGGAGGTCCCAGTTATCTAGTTTCTCTTCTGCACTGTTAATAATGTTTTGTATGCTGTTTTTGCCATGTATTAGGGCTCCTAGCTTTGTCCCTGTTTCTTCTAACATAATCTTTATAGTTTTAGATTTTAATATTTAGGTTTATGATCCATTTGAGTTCGTTTTTGTGCATGGTGTGAAGTATGGGTCTGGTTTCATTTTTTTTGTGGATGGATATCCATCTATACCAGCACCGCTTGTTAAAGAGACTGTCTTTTCCCCATTTAACTGACTTTGGGCCTTTGTCAAGTATCAGCTGTGCATATGTGGATGGATTTATGTCTGAATTTCTCAGTTCTGTTCCATTGGTCTGTGTATCTGTTGTTGTACCAGTACCAGGCTGTTTTGACTACTGTGACTGTATAATAGGCTCTAAAATCAGGTAGAGTGAGTGAGGCCTCCCACTTTGTTCTTCTTCAGTAATGTTTTATTTATCCAGGACCTCTTTCCCTTCTATATGAAGTTGGTGATTTGTTTCATGAAAAAATGTTATTGGAATTTGGATCGGAATTGCATTGTGCCTATAGATGGCTTTTGGTAGAATAGATGTGTTTACAATGTTAAGTCTTCCTATCCATGAGCAAGGTATATTTTTCCACCTATGTAGTTCCGTTTTGGTTTCTTGCAGTAGGGCCTTGTAGTTTTCTTTGAATAGATCTTTTACGTCTCTGGTAGGATTTATACCTATGTATTTTATCTTCTTGGGGGCTACTGTAAATGGTATTGATTTGGTGATTTCCTCTTCAATGTTTTTTAGAGGAATCCAACTGATTTTTGTATGTTTATCTTGCATCTCGATACTATGCTGAACTCTTCCATTAGTTTCAGTAGTTTTCTTGAGGATTCCTTAGGGTTTTCTGTGTGTAAGATCATATCATCTGCAAACAGAGATACTTTTACTTGTTCCTTAGCAATCTGGATGCCCTTTATTTCTTTATATAGCCTAATTGCTCTGGCTTGGACCTCCAGCACAATGTTGAGTAAGAGTGCTGATAAAGGGCATCCTTGTCTGGTTCCTGATCTCAAGGGGAATGCTTTCAGGCTCTCTCCATTTAGAATGATGTTGGCTGTTGGCTTTGTATAGATGCCGTTTATTATGTTGAGGAATTTTCCTTCTATTCCTATTTTGCTAAGAGTTTTTTATCATGAATGGGTGTTGGACTTTGTTAAATGCCTTTTCTGCATCAATTGATAAGATCATGTGGTTCTTTTCTTTTGTTTTATTTATCTGATGGATTACATTGTTTTTCTAATGTTGAACCGTCCCTGCATACCTGGTTTGAATCCCACTTGGTCATGGTGAATTATTGTTTTGATATGTTGTTGAATTCTGTTGGCTAGAATTTTGTTGAGGATTTTTACATCTAAGTTCATGAGGGATATAGGTCTGTAATTTTCATATTTAGTGGTGTTGTTACCTGGTTTTGGTATTAGGGAGATGGTGGCTTCATAGAATGAGTTTGGGAGTATTTCGTCCTTTTCTATGCTCTGAAATACCTTTACTACTAATGGTGTTGACTCTTCTCTGAATGTGTGGTAGAATTGTGCATTGAAGCCTTCGGGGCCAGGCCTTTTTTTTGTTGGGAGTTTTTCGATTACCTTTTCAAGCTCTTCTTTTGTTATGGGTTTATTTATTTGCTCTGAGAGAGATAGGGTTAACTGTCCTGGGGGAACAAAAGAGCTGTTAAAAGATTACCATCTAGAAGTTGGGTAAATAGGAACCACACCCTGTCAGCATGAGATAAGGCTGAAACAGCCAAACCTATGAATTCCTGTCTCCTTCTTAGTGTTTTTTCTAGTCCCTTCCCCCTTTACAGGCTCATGCATGTGCCAAAGAACAAAGTGTGACTGCTGTTTAACCTTCTTTAGCCCTCTGAAGATGGTGATGTAGTGCCAAAGATCAGTGCACTTGCGTTATATCCCGTAATAAGTGAAGCCAAGGGCTGCTGAGAAAACTCCATCTTCATTATCAGCGGGTTCCATCTTGGATTCTGGTAGCGCATGCAACCTAATGAGTATGCTCCGCCATTCAAATACTCATTACTCTTTGTGTCCACCAAACCCATATAAGCCGTAGTCTCGCTTCCCTTTTCGAGTCAGTCTTTTGGAGAGGCTTAGATCCCTGCTGACTCCTTTTGCTTGACTCAAGCAAAATAAAGCTTGCTGAAGATAAAGTTTTTCTTTCGCGTGTATTCTTACTCGGGAAAAGACAAGGACCCTTTGTGTCAAATTGGCAATTGGTAACAGTTCTACCTCTGATTGTGTTAGTTTAGGTAGGTAGTGTGTTTCTAGGAATTCATCCATTTCTTCTAGGTTTTCAAATTTGTAGAAGTACAATTTTTCGTAGTAATCTGATTCTTTTAATTTCAGTTGGGTCCGTTGTAATATTGCTCATCTCATTTCTTATTGGGGTTATTTGCTTCCTTTGCTGTTTTTCTTTTGTCAGTTTGGCCAGTGGTTTATCAATTTTATTAATTTTTTCAAAGAACCAGGTTTTGGTCTTGTTAACTCTTTCAGTTTTCCATTTCATTTAATTCTACTCTGGTTTTTATTATTTGCTTTCTTCTGGTGCCCGAGGGTTTCTTTTGTTACTCTTTCTGTTTGTTCAAGTCGTAGGGATAATTGTTTGATTTGGGCCCTTTCTTCCTTTTGTATGTGTGGATTTATTGGTATAAATTGATTTCTGAGCACTGCTTTCGCTGTGTCCCAAAGGTTCTGATAGGAAGTGTTTTCATTCTCATTGGATTCTATGAATTTTTTTATCCCATCCTTAATGTCTTCCATAACCCAATCATTTTTGAGCAGGGTATTGTTCAGTTTCCAAGTGTTTGATTTCTTTTCCCTGCTTTTTTGTTATTGATTTCTATTTTTATAGCTTTATGATCAGAGAAGATGTTTTGTAATATTTCAATGTTTTGGATTCTGTTAAGAATTGCTTTATGACCTAATATGTGGTCTATTGTAGAGAATGTTCCATGTGCACTAGAAAAGAAAAATACTTGGTTGCTGTTAGGTGGAGTGTTCTGCATATGCCTATGAGGTCAAGTTGGTTGATTGTGGCATTTAGATCTTCCATGTCTTTACTGAGCTTGTTTGTGGATGTTGTGTCCTTCACTGAAAGTCGTGTGTTGAAGTCTCCTACTATAATTGTGGAGCTGTCTATCTGAATTTTCAATGCTGTTAGAGTTTGTTTTACATATCTTGCAGCCCTTTCATTGGGTGCATAAATATTTAATATGGTTATATCTTCCTGGTGTATTGTCCCTTTAATCATTATATAGTGTCCTTCCTTATCCTTTGTGGTGGATTTAACTGTAAAATCTATTTTGTCAGAAATTAGTATTGCCACTTCTGCTCTTTTTTGATTGTTGTTTGCTTGATATATTTTTTCTACCCTTTGAGTTTTAGTTTGTTTTTGTCTCTAAGTCTAAGGTGTGTCTCTTGTAGGCAGCATATGGGCAGATCATTTTTTTTTTGTTATACTTTCTGCCACTCTCTGTCTAGTTATTCGTGCATTTAGTCCATTTACATGCAGCATAATTGTGGATAGGTATGAGTTTAGTGTTGTTATTTTGATGTCTTTTTTTGTGTGTTATGGACAGTTTCTTTTTCCCACTTAATTTTTTGTGCTGAGTAGTTTATATATTGTCTATTCCTCTTATTCGTTGTTGTTGTTTTTCTATTGAGTCTCTATTTTTTTGTTGTGTTTTATTTTGATGACAATGATTGTTAGTCTCCTTTGTCGTTACCTTAATATTTACCCCTATTTTTCTAAGTTTAAACCTAACTTTTATTTCTTTATATCACCTTGTCTTCCTCTCCATATGAAAGGTACATGACTACGTTTCTTAGTCCCTCTTCATTGTTTTAATGTTGTCTCCTTTTATATATTAACATCACTCTTTTCCTGTTAGGGCGTTTTTTTATCTTGATTTATTTTTGTGATTTCTGTATCTGGGTTGAGATCTGACTGCTCTGTCCAGTGTTCTAGTCTTGGGTTGATACATGATATTATTGATTTTCTAACCAAAGTATTTAGTATTTCTTGTAGTTTTGTTTTGGTTTTTACAAATTCCCTAAACTTCTGTTTATCTGGAAATATCCTAATTTCGCCTTTAAAATTAAAGCTTTTCTGGGTATATGATTCTTGGCTGGCAATTTTTTTTCTTCAATGCCTTATATAAGTCATCCCATCGCCTTCTTGTCTGCATGGTTTCTGCCGAGTAGTCCGAGCTTTTTCTTATTGACTCCCCTTTGCAGGTAACTTTTTTGTTTATCCCTAGCTGCTCTTAAAATTCTCTCTTTACCTTTGGTTTTGGCAAGTTTGATTATCATATGTCTTGGTGAGTTTCTTTTAACATCTACCTTATGTGGAGTATGATGAGCATCTTGGACAGGTATCTTCTCACCTTTCACAATATGAGGGAAATTTTATGCCAACAAATCTTTAACAATTCTCTCTGTATTTTCTGTTGTCCCTTCCTCTTCTGGTACTCCAGAAGAGTCCCACATGATTCTTAGTGTTTCTTCATTTTTTTTAAATTCTTTTTCTGATTTTTCTTCAAATATATTGGTAGCAAGTGCTTTGTCTCCAGTCTCACCAATTCTGCCTTCCACTTGCTCAGTTCTGCTCCTCTGAATTTCTATTGAGTTGTCTAATTCTGCAATTTTATTATTAATCTTCTGAATTTCTGATTACTGTCTATGAATTCTGTGAGCTTATTAAATTTTTCATTATGTTCCTGAATAACCTTTTTAATTTCTTCAACTGCTTTATCTGCGTGTTCCTTGGCTTGTTCTGCATATTGCCTGATGCCCTTTCTGATGTCTTGAAGGGTTCTGTATATTAATCTTTTGTATTCCGAATCTGGTAATTCCAGCAAGGCCCTTGATCCAGAAGATCCCTTGATTCGTTGTTTTGAGATCTTGTTGAAGTGATTATGATCAGCTTCTTTATGTGATTTGATACTGACTGTCTTCACCTAGCCACCTATAAGTTATTGTATTAGTTTGTTTTATGTTTGCTTACTGTCGTAGCTTCTTGCTTT
Source organism: Elephas maximus indicus (assembly GCF_024166365.1). NCBI lineage: Eukaryota > Metazoa > Chordata > Mammalia > Proboscidea > Elephantidae > Elephas > Elephas maximus. Next base: position 90,140,418 of record NC_064846.1, read on the forward strand.
ATTTGTTTTGATATGTCCAAATGGGTTGCTTGAGTGAGCTAGCTTGATTATTTTCGCCTTTGAAGCTCTGATGTCCTATCATCAGATGGCTAGAGCTGTTATCAGGTATATCAGCCTAGGAGTGCATTCACTTTTCTTTTATAGATTCAGGTCAGGTGTTCAGGTAGGTAGCTGATCAACAAATGTGTGGTACAGGTTCTGTCCTACAGTCTTAGAGGGGCAGGGGTAATTAGTGTAAGGGCAGGGGTAATTAGTGTAGGTACCAGTATCTGGTTGCAGCAGGCGGTCACGCTCTGAACAAGGCATGGGGCTGACAATTGTCCCCCATGTGTCTGTGAGGAAAGCATGTCCCTGCTCCCAAAAGAGTACAGGTAGGTGGGTTCTGCATATGGACCAGGGGCACCCAATGCTTTTGGATTTAAGGACTGGGAGGTGCCACTTATCCTTGGACCCTTCTCATGGGTGGCTGGGTGATGTGAGTGTAGCCAACAGTCCTTAGGCCCTTAATGTGAGTATGTGAGTACCCTGTTTAATAGGCAAAGTTGTGTCAAACATCAGACAGGCTCCTCTCCACCACACAGCTGAAACAGTTGCAGTCTGCGAACAAAGGTCTATTCTGAAATAGGCCCACACAGTTCCATGCAGTGGGGAAAGTTATTCAAAGTCCACGGACTGTTTATGCCTCAACATGAGCCTCTTTTGTCCTGAGCTCCCCAGGTTAGTTGAGCTGGCAAATTATCTTTTCCCCCAATTTTGAATTTATTCCTTCTCCAAGGCCAGGAGAATGGCTGAGAACGCTCAGCATTACCTATCTCAGGCCCAGGGAAATCAATGCCACTGAATCCGCCTTGGGGGCGGGGGCATGGTAAAATATATCCAAGTCCTTAGTTCTTGCCACGAGTGCCATTTTTCTCTGGTTCCAGACGTGTGAGTAAGCTTTGCCACTGGCTGTTTCTCCATGAGGAAATTGTGGCTGAACACTACCATCAGGCCACCACAGCCACTCCTGGGAATGGTGCATGAGGGTTCCTGGTGATTCAAGTCTGGCAATTCCTCCCCGCTTCTGAACCGTCTCTCCCTCCCTCTGCTGCTCAGTCTGTTTTCTAACTTTGCCTTTGATGTTCAGGGCTCTTAGCTTGTCATAAATATAATCGTTCTGCTTATTTTTTTGAGTCTTTATTGTAAGAGGGATCGCCAGAAGTGTCTGGCTATTCTGCCATCTTGGCCCCGCCTCCCTTTTTGTCTTTTTAATGACCTTCTGCTTTCTTTTTGGATGATGTCCTTGATGTCATTCCACTACCCGTCTGGTCTTTGGTCATCAGTGTTCAACACGTCAAATCTATACTTGAGATGTTCTCTAAATTCAGGTGGGATATACTCAAGTTTCAACTTCAACTTGCATATGAGCAATTGATGGTCTATTCCACAGTCGGCCCCTGGCCTTGTCCTGACTGATGTTACTGAGCTTTTCTACTGACTCTTTCCACACATGTAGTGAATTTGATTCTTGTGTGTTCCATATGGCGAGGTCCATGTGTATAGTTGCCATTTATGTAGGTGAAAGAAGGTATTTGCAATGGAGAAGTAGTTGGTCTTGCAATATTCTATCATTCTATCTCTGGCATTGTTTCCATCATCAAGGCCATATTTTCCAACTACTGATCCTCCTTTTTTGTTTCCAACTTTTGCATTCCAATCACCAGTGATTATCAATGCATACTTATTGCATGTTCGATCAATTTGAGACTGTGGCAGCTGATAAAAATCTTCTATTCCTTCATCTTTGGCCTTAGTGGCTGGCACATAAATCTGAATAATAGTTGTATTAACTGGTCTTCCTTGTAGGTGTATGCATGTTATCCTACCACTGACAGTGTTGTATTTCAGGATAGATCTTGAAATGTTCTTTTTGACAATGAATGCAACACCATTCCTCTTCAAGTCGTCATTCCCAGCATAGTAGACTATATGATTATCTGATTCAAAATGGCCAATACATTTCAGCTCACAAATGCCTAGGATATCAATGTTTATGCATTCCATTTCATTTTTGATGATTTCTAATTTTTCTAGATTGATTCTTTGTACATTCCAGGTTCCGATTATTAATGGATGTTTATAGCTGTTTCTTCTCATTTTGAGTGGTGCCACATCAGCAAATGAAGGTCCCAAAAACTTTACACCATCCACATCGTTAAGGTCGACTCTACTTTGAGGAGGCAGCCCTTCCCCAGGCATCTTTTGAGTGTCTTCCAACCTGGGGGGGCTCATCTTACAGCACTATATCAGTCAATGTTCTGCTGCTATTCATTTTCACTGGCCAATGCTTTTCAGATATCATGTATTAATGATATTGTTCGATAATTTCTGCATTCAGTTGGATCACATTTCTTCGTAATAGGCATAAATATGGATCTCTTCCAGTCTGTTGGCCAGGTAGCTGTCTTCCAAATCTCCTTGCATAGACAAGTGAGAGCTTCCAGTGCTCCACCCATTTGTTGAAACATCTCAATTGATATTCCGTCAATTCCTGGAGCCTTGTTTTTCGCTAATACCTTCCATGCAGCTTGGACTTCTTCCTTCAGTACCATTGGTTCCTGATCATATGCTACTTCTTGAAATCGATGAATGTTGGCCAGTTCTTTTAGGTTTAATGACCCTGTGTATTGTTTCCATCTTTTGATGTATCCTGGGTTGTTTAATATTTTAGCCATGGAATCCTTCAGTAGTGCAACTTGAGGCTTGAATATTTTCTTCAGTTCTTTTAGCTTGTGAAATGTCAAGCATGTTCTTCCCTTTTGGTTTTCTATCTCCAGCTCTTTGCACATGTCATTATAATACTTTGCTTTGTCTTCTTGAGCCATCCTTTGAAATCTTTGGTTCTTTTACTTCATCATTTCTTCCTTTTGCTTTAGCTGCTCGACATTCATAAGCAAGTTTCAGAGTCTCTTCTGACATCCATCTTGGTCTTTTCTTTCTTTCCTATGTTTTCAATGACTTCTTTCTTTCTTCCAGCTGGCTAGATCCATGTGTACAGTTGCCATATTAAAAAAAAAATGAGTGCCGTATTATGTTGTTGGAAAAGGTTATTTGCAACGATGAAGCCACTGGTCTTGGAAAATTCTGTCATGCGATTTCCATCATCATTTCTATCCTAAGGCCATATTTTCCAACTACCAATCCTTTTTCTTTTTTCCAACTTTCACATTTCTTTCACCAGTAATTATCAATGAACCTTTTCATATTGAACTAAGGTTTAGGTTGTCATGATTGCTACTTGAATTCATATCTACTGACAGAAAATAGGGTTGTTATTGCTTACAACAGGTAAGGAACTATTCATTTTTTCCATCATCATGTTATATTCTCATTGTAATAAATTTGGAAAAAAATTGAAAGGTAGAAAGTAGAAAAAAACAACCAGGCATGTTACCTATAGATAGCTAATCTTTTCATTTTGGGATGTATCCTCCAAGTCTTTCTTATAATAACACTTTTTCTTTTAAATGGAATTTTAAAAATGAATACTTTATAAACATATTTCTGTAAGTCGAGGTGATGCTTTAATGCCTTGTGACGTTCCACATTATGAGGCACGTGTTGACTTTTTTATAACAAAATATGTGATAGCCTTGATTCTCGTAATTTGAAAAATACAGCATTACTAGAATAAGTTGGTATATGTTAATCACATTTACATTTTTTATGTACAGTATTTTTGATGTTCTCCAAAAGTAGACAACCTGGCTGATTTTGTCAGAGTTATTTTCAAAATTCACTGTCTCTTGTTTTTTCACTAGTAAGTATATTGAGGTTTTTACTTCTAGCACTCTATTTATATAACACGTTTTTGTTCCTTTTCAAATCCACCTGGTATTTTTTCTTATTTTCCTGTTAATAATACTTTTTGAAAGATCAGAAAATTAGGATAGTCGTGTTAAACACCTTAATTATAAAATTGCCTTAATTTTAGGATTTTTAAAAATCATTGCATCATTAATTGAATTCCAATGGTTTATAAGAAGGAAACATCTTGTTTGGAGCATGATATTAAACCTGTTTGATTTACTGTTGAAGTTGTTTTCTCCCCCATAATTTTCTTAAGGAGTGAAGAGGTGGTTTTTGGTTGCTTTATGTTAAAAAAAAATAGAAAACAAGACAAACCTAAAAGAAAAATTGAATTGTTACTTTATGATTTGTTCATTACATTCATTTTGTCAATAGGAAATACACTCACATGGTACAAAATGTTAACATTATAAAAGGGTGTACGGTGAAAAGTTTCACTCTTGCGCTGTCCCACATCTATCAAGTTACCTTCTCAGGGCAACCACTATTATCAAGTTTTTTTTTTTCTTTCTCTCCCCTAACAGAAATATTAAAATACTGTACACAACTGTCTAAAACTTGCATTTATCATTTAACAATATACCTAGGAATTCATTCCATATCTGTACGTCTTGACTTTCCTATTTACGGAGCTATATAACATTCTGTTGTAGGGTGTAACATAATTATTTATCCAGTCTCATATTGAGAAACATCTATGTTCTTTCCAAAGTTTTGACTTTACAAACAATGCAGTAGTGAACGGTCTTGTAGACATCTCATTTTGCACATGTAGAATGTATAAACTAGTGCCATACGTAGGATAAATTACTAGAAGTTACATTGCTGGGTGAAAGGATGTACGCATTTAAAATTTTTCACAGACGTGGGTAAATCATTTTGATTTTGACATAAAATAGTCAATGGTTGTGAAGTGTTTATTAAAAATGATGAAAGTTCTTATCTTCTCATGGGGTTTGCTCTCTCAAAGTTAATTTACTTTTTCTTTCTTCCAAAGCAAATAATCAAATTCACAAATCACACATTTTATGGTCAGCAGTGCTAGAAAGGGTTCTATGTTGATTTCTGTGGCAATCTGAAGGAAAATGTGAATGATATGTGTACACTAGTGATTTTTTTCTAAAATACAATTGAAGGAAACCCATTGAGAATGATGTATGAAAAGTGATACACCCACATTTTATATTACTAACATTTTATTAAAACAAACCACAAACCAAGCCCAGTGCCGTCGAGTCGTTTCCGACTCATAGCGACCCTACAGGACGGAGTAGAACTGTCCCATAGAGTTTCCAATGAGCGCCTGGCAGATACGAACTGCCGACCTTTTGGTTAGCAGCCGTAGCTCTTAACCTCTACGCCACCAGGAACATTTTATTAACCATTATTTAATAGCAAAGGAGGTCTCTCTCTTATGATTCACAAAAATAGTTACTGTGTATTTCAAAAATTCTGTGATTATAATTTTATTAAGATGTTTTTCTACTTGTGAAATTTGTCATTTAAAGCTGTTTAGTGTTAAGAAATCTTGTCACCATGAACTAGTTTATAAATAATGGAAATATATAAATTAGTAACCATTAGTGCTTTAGAAAGAAGTTAATGCCAACTATTTCTACAATAAAATTTCCAATCGATGTTAAGATTTTGGACTGTTCACTATTTTTACCCATAGTGAATCTGTTTGATAGCTAGTATATTTGTGTGCTGCCTTGTAATGGAATGGATCTCCTTTCAAAGTAACTGTATTTACCAAGTACTACTGTAAATTGCATGTTTAAATGATATTTAATGTATGGAATAAGAAGAATACCAGTATATTAGATACAGAAGATTGCTACGTCAAAGAAGCCAGCAACGGCACTTCAACATTTGAAAATGACTTCAAATCTGTACAGGCTTCAGTTGCTTAAAAAGCTCCCTAGTCCATCAGATTATCAAGGTGACTCATTCAAAAAAAGCTAATTTCTTGCTATTCCAGTAGAAAGCAGCAACCTAACCACAACCGGGGTTCTCGCAAATTTCAAGAAAAACAAACAAAATGAACTAAAGCACGCATGGTAGAATAAATTTCGAAATAAAAATTGAAGCCATTTTATTTTAGAGAGCTGATTTGTGAGTTGCAGATGTAGTTACCAACGTAGAAACAAATTATAGAATATGAAAGCTGGAAAGACTTTCAGATTTCATCCAGCCAAACCTCCTCCGTAATGAGGTGGAAACAGATCTAGAATGGTTGGTTTGTGAGCTACACTTCAGGATGGGGAAACGGCTGGGCTGCGGTGTGTGTGTGTGTGTGTGTGTGTGTGCGCGCGCGCGCGCGCGCGTGCGTTCTAAGGGACAGTCTAGATTTTACTCAATATTGAAAGAATTGTACGTAGATCTCAAGTTAGTCTTATGTCATATATGTATATATATATTTAAGCATGCTGGGGTGATAAGTAGTAGATATGAAGCATCTTAGGAAAGAAAAGAACTTGATAACTTGGAATATAGGCATACAGGAAAGAAAACATTTATACAGGATTGTCATACTGATTAGCGGTTAAGACGACTCCTCTGAATCTCGGCTCCACTACCGTGGGACTTCGTGCCTTGGTTTCCTCATCTGGAAAATGTAGGTAATAAGAGTATTTGCCTCAAAGGGTATAAAGATTGCACGAGGTAATCTGGGTAAGGATTAGTATAGTGCTGGATATACAGTAAACTCTCAATAAATGTAAATTGTTTTGTCAGTATGTCAGTGAAAAGACGGACCAAAAGAGCTTTTTCAGAATAAAGTCAAAATACGCCACTAGCACTTTCACGTCAATTTGGACTGAACTGGACCCCAAGCGAAAAGGTGGAGGGGATCAAATGACGTCGACCGCCTTAGCAACAGGCCCCCAAAGGAGGTGAATTTCCGTAGCCAATAAGACTCTGCGCTGTGGAAGAGGTAGCCAATGGATGACGGAAAGAGGAAGAGGTAGGACGCGCCAATTCTCTTGCCTGAGCCTCGGCCCAACAAAATGGCGGCGGCGGCGGCGTCGCTTTGTTTCCGCGGCTCCTGCGGCGGTGGCAGTGGTAGTGGCCTTTAAGCTGTGGGGAGGCTCCATCACAAGCTACAGGGACGAATAAGGCTCCAGTGCATTGTATCGTCCCCAGGCGACGGGTAGCGCAGAGTGGCACCCTACGGGTCGCAGAAGCCGACAAGGCGTTGAAGCGAAAACATGACCGCTGAGCCCATGAGGTAAAACGCAACCCCGTCTCAATAGCCCCGGCAACCTGGGCCTAGGCACTTTCTGAATCGGATGTTTGGGAAGACTTTAGCTCGGTAGGTTAGAACTGTGTGTCGCTTAACGAAAAGAGGCATCGTTTTTTCTTTAGGTGAGAAGGCGTTCGGGGTTTCCCTGGAAGGCTCCAACCCGGGGTGGGGGGGGGCGCGGCCTGGGGTGTTCGCTTCATCCAACCTCTCCTAACCGATGAAGCTGGGTTGGCTTCCTCTGTTTACTCTTTGGTGATTGTAGGATTGAGAACCCGAAGGCGGGGGCAGTCCTGGTCATTCTTCCTAATTTTGGGGCCTAGAGACTGGTTGGGTTTTTAGAGACTGCCTGGGAAGGAGTGGGGTCGGAGGAGGGGGAGGGGCAGGCGGGAAGGATGTGAGATCCTGGGACTTATTAGTGGCGTTTCTACTGCTGGAGACGGGAAGTACCGGAACCCTTCGGGATTTTTTTTCTCTGCAGACCCTGGGGACAAGCCTTTTTTTTTTGGCGGGGAGGGGTGTTGCCAGGTATTTACATTCCATCTCTACTCCAAATCTTGAAGGATACCTTTGGATTTACCTCTAGACAAAAAAAAAAAAAAAAAAAAAGGGGGGGATACTAATGCAGGGTTTTGCTTCCAGAGGACCTCAGTATAGTACTTTTTGGGCAAGTCTAGCTTTAATAGGTGGTAGGGCAGACCTCACATATTTCCCCACTTTTCTGGGTAAATTTTTAGTAGAAGTAATTAGACTCAATTTTTGTTTGTTTATTCCATGAGGGAAGGGGAGCAGGTTAACTAGGTTGATAGGAAATAAGATTTATTGCCTGGCAGGTTGCCCCTTTCCAGTCAAGTACGTTTATTAGGTTGGGGCTTTTTCTCTTGTGCCTCTGATTTACCTTTTAACAGTGTCTAAATATATGGGTAGGTTATATGAAATGTATAACCTACACAGGTAGTTGGCTTGCTTTTCAGGCAGTTTGACATTTGTCTTTTTCATCCCATGATGTGAATTAAGTAATTTTCTACTCCGAAATGCATCCTTGGCGCCTAGTGGCAAAATAAAGAAAATTGCAGAGAACATGGATCAGAATTCGTAGTTGGCAAAATATGCCTTTGAGTAACTATTAGGATAGCATATGTTTTTAGAGCATTTTAGCTAGACTGTAGAATTTGGGAATAAGCCTATGATACTTATATTATGGCTGTTTTTCTACATTAACGGGCAGTGGGTAGAAGATGTTCCTATTCCTTTGAAAAAAACGTACTTTAGTTCTTACAGATTCCTAGCTGGGTAAAGATTGTGGCCTTGGTTTCTGAATTTGTCTTAATTGGCCCAAGTACAACAAACCTTCATTTATGGGACTTTGGGCACATAAGCGGTGCCTAGTAAAACTTGTTGCCCAGTTATTATTAGACACTCATGTTCATATGCATGAAAGGTGCACTTTACAGTTAAATGGGACCTCTAGATTTTACAACGTTTTGCTAAGTCTTATGGAATCTAATTTAAAACCATATATTTAACTTGGATTATCTCCCTTTCTTTAAGGTGAACAAATTAAGTGTAGAATTTCAGAATAGAATTATTCATTTTATATCATGGCTAGTTTTCTTACTGGTCTTGAATTTTTGTAGATCTTTTTGGTAATAATACTGATCAGGTTGTTGTTAGTTGCTGTCAGTTGATTCTGACTCATGGTGACCCCGTGTGTGCAGAGTAGAATTGTTTTTTAGGGTTTTCCAGGCTGTGTGACCTTTCAGAAGCAGATTGCCAGCCATGTCTTCTGAGGCTCATCTGGGTGGGTTTAAGCTGCCAACCTCTCGGCTTGTAGTTGAGCATTTTAACTGCTTATGCCACCCAGGGATTCCTGTAATCAAAGTAGTAACTAAAATTGAATGCTTATTGTTGTCCTTTACCTGTATAATTTTGATTAATTTTCAAAACAACGCTCTGGGATAGATACTTGGTTTTGCCCATTTCACAGATGAGGAGGAAACTGAGGCACAGAGAGATCAAAGAACATGACCAAACTTATGCAGCTTGTAATTGGTAGGGCTGGAGTTGGACCCAGCAGGTCTTGACTCCAGAGCTTATGTTCTCAACCACAAGACATTAATGCCTCCTTAAGCTGCTGTGTCTAACCTGATTTTGACCATTTTAATTTAGCCTAAGTGTTAATATGGAAGAAGTACACGTTAGCTACTATTGTGGTTATTTGTTGTAGGTCTGTGATTATGTAGCCATTTATAATGTAATGCTTTTTATGTCCAAAAAAACCTAAACCAAATCTGTTACCATCAAGTTGATTCCAACTCATAGTGACCCTATAGGACAGAGTAGAGCTGCCCCATAGGGTTTCCAAGGAGCGGCTGTTGGATTCGAACTGCTGACCTTTTGGTTAGCAGCATGAGCTCTTAACCACTGCGCCACCAGGGTCCAGATGTACTTTATAGTGAGATAATTGAAATGCTTAATTCTAGGAAAGTCCTAGGCTAGTGAAAACCCCTAATAGAGAACCACGTATATAAATGTAGGGAATTAATTAAAAAGTGTGACATTCATTGATTATTTACTATGAAAGAGCTCCAAGTGGGTGTTCAGAAGAATTTTCTCAGGCTGAGGTGTCATCCATCTCAAGCGGTAGTCATAGTGAAAGGAGAATCTGGCAGGTAATGCTTGAGTGAGTTGAATCCGCAGTACTAAATCACTCTTGATTCTTTTCTAATATGAAAAAAAAATATGAGGTAGAAATAATATGGGCAATTCTGTACATCATCATTAATTTTATTTTACTCAGTTGTTCCAGATTTTCCCTTTATCAGATCTGTTAGAGCTCTTAAAAGTAGGAATGAACATTAGTTCTAATTTTTACTGGCATTTATAAAAAAGAAATAATCTAGGATTCTGTGGTAGAAAAATGACCAAAAGGCTAGAAGGAGGAAAATAAACCAATGACCTGGCTAAATCATACACTGAATAATCAAGAGTTGATTATACATTAGCTTAGTCTTTGAATGTTTGTTGTTGTTACTGTTTTTAACTTTTGTCGTTGTTTCAAATAAAATTGGTTTGTTTCTTCAGTTTTTTGGTATTATAAAAGATGAGCCTCTGATGACTGGTGGTCTTTAGTTTCATAGAAAGATCTTGGTATTGGGAAATTTGTTGGGACTTGTCATTCTAATCTGTATGACAATTGATTACTTGAAAATCTGACAGCAATATAACTTCGTGTTAAATTAAAAAAGGCAGTTGTCTAATTGAGGTATGTTGAGAGAATGCCCTAGAAAGTATCTGTTAAGGTGGTAGTTAATAAGTTGCAATTGTGTACTAACTTAATATTTGAAAAATGTTATCTGTGAAATATTTGCATGCCTACTGTGTGGAAAGGATTAAGCCAGGCCTGTGGAAAAAAGGAAATGCAGTTTTTAGAAAGGATTTTGAAACCATTTAAATACCATTTGTTTGGTTATGTTATGGGTTGGGGTGAAAAGAAAGACATTTATGACCTTGGTTTTGATCAGGCCAGTTCTCATTATGGACAATCCTCGATGTGGTTAGCCATGAGCTTTCAGGTATATGTTATATTTTTGGAGACAAGATAAATGTAGTACTTACAGAAATATTTCTATATGGATATAAAAAACAAACCTGTTGCCGTTGAGTCGATTTCAACTCATAGCAACCCAGTAAGACAGAGTACAGGTAGCCCATAGGGTTTCCAAGGAGCAGCTGTTGGATTCAAACTGCCAACCTTTTGGTTAGCAGCTGAGTTCTTAACCACTGCGCCACCAGGGCTCCATATAGATAGAGGTGTGTGAAATATGTTTTGCATAAGAAATTATGCATATTTTTGTGTCCATATCACTTTTGGAGTCTGAATAAATTTATGGATTGGATGAAAGGATACAGACAGTCCTTTCATTCACATAAAGTGCTTTCCCTCAGACCTGGAGGGTTTAGTTGAACTTTGACAGAAGCTGTTCAAGTGGTTTAAGCCAGTGAAAGGTGATGTATAGGTCTTCCTTTAGAGATGTAGAATATAACACAGCAGTAAAAGGAGTGTCCAAGTAGGATCTTTCTGTTTCCATATCCTAATGCTTGTTCTACAACCAGGTTGATGGAGGTGACATATGCAAAATATTTAACCTACATTTCTTCATCTGTAAAATAGGAGTAAATCTAACCATGCTGAAGCCTGTAGGTGTTCTGGAGGAGGTAACATGGTTATAACGATTCTTAAAAAACAATAAACGAAACCTCTTTGGGATCCTCATTAATTAAAATTTTTTTTTTCTTGTTGAGAATATACACAGCAGAACATATACCAATTCAACAATTTTTACATGTACAATTCAGTGACGTTAATTAAATTCTTCAAGTTGTTCAACCATTCTCACCTTTTCCGAGTTGTTCCTCCCCCATGAACATATAATCACTGCCCCCTAAGTTTCCTATCTAATCTTTTGAGTTGCTATTGTTAATTTGATCACACATAAATATAGGTAGTCCCTGGGTAAGGAACCTCTGACTTACATACAACTCGTAGTTATGAAGTAATTCCCATAAAACCTGTCAGGAAAAAACTGACTCAGTGTTCAGGCCCCTGGGCTCCCACAAGGGACTGCACTTCTCCCACTTGTGCAGGCAGTGGGCGGGCCCCTGTGACATGGTACACCCACCCATGGCCCTCAGCAAGTAGCAGAGCACATGCACCCACCTCAAGCTCCTCTGCTCAGTGCCTCACGGTGGGCTTGCAGGTGGTGCCACCCAGTGTCTGGGATGCGGGTGCTGCGCTGTGTGTGTTCTGTGAGTATACCATAATTTATTTATCCATTCATCCGTTGATGGGCACCTTGATTGCTTCCATGTTTTTGCTGTTGTAAACAGTGCTGCAGTAAACATGGTGTGCATATATCTGTTTGTGTAAAGGCTCTTATTTCTCTAGGATATATTCCAAGGAGTAGGGATTGCTGGATCGTACAGTAGTTCTATTTCTAGCTTTTTAAGGAAGCGCCAAATCAATTTCCAAAGTGGTTATACCATTTTATATTCCCACCAGCAGTGTATAAGTGTTCCAGTCTCTCCACAGCCTCTCCCAACATTTATTATTTTGTGTTTTTTGGATTAATGCCAGCCTCCTTGGAGTGAGATGAAATCTCATTGTAGCTTTGATCTGCATTTCTCTAACGGCTAATGATCATGAACATTTCCTCATAATATCTGTTAGCTACCTGAATGTCTTCTTTAGTGAAGTGTCTATTCATATCTTTTGCCCATTTTTAATTGGGTTATTTGTCTTTTTGCAGTTGAGTTTTTGCAGTATCATGTAGATTTTAGAGATCAGACGCTGATCAGAAATGTCATCGCTTAAAACTTTTTCCCAGTCTGTAGGTAGTCTTTTTACTCTTTTGGTGAAGTCTTTGGATGAGCATAAGTGTTTGATTTTTAGGAGCTCCCAGTTATCTAGTTTTTCTTCTGCATTCCTGATAATGTTTTGTGTACTCTTTATGCCATGTATTAGGGCTCCTAACCTTGTCCCTATTTTTTCTTCCATGATCTTTATTGTTTTAGATTTTATTTTTAGGTCTTTGATCCATTTTGAGTTAGTTTTTGTGCATGGAGTGAGGTATGGGTCTTGTTTCATTTTTTTTGCAGATGGATATCCAGTTATGCCAGCACCATTTGTTAAAAAGACTGTCTTTTCCCCATTTAACTGTTTCGGGGCCTTTGTCAAATATCAGCTGCTCATATGTGGATGGATTTATGTCTGGATTCTCAATTCTGTTCCATTGGTCCATGTATGTGTTGTTGTACCAGTACCGGGCTGCTTTGACTACTGCGGCGGTATAATAGGTTCTAAAATCAGGTAAAGTAAGGCCTCCCACTTTGTTCTTCTTTTTCAGTAATGCCTTATTTATCCGGGGCCTCTTTTCCATCCATATGAAGTTGGTGATTTGTTTCTCCATCTCATTAAAGAATGTCCTTGGGATTTGGATCAGAATTGCATTAAATGTATAGATCGCTTTTGGTAGAATAGACATTTTTATAATGTTAAGTCTTCCTATCCACAAGCGAGGTATGTTCTTCCAGTTATGTAAGTCTCTTTTGGTTTCTTGCAGAAGTGTACTGCAGTTTTCTTTGTATAAGTCTTTTACATCTCTGGTAATTTTATTCCTCAGTATTTTATCTTCCTGGGGGCTACTGTAAATGGCATTGCTTTGGTGATTTCCTCTTCGATGTTCTTTTTGTTGGTGTAGAGGAATCCAACTGATTTTTGTATGTTTATCTTGCATCCCGATACTCTGCTGAACTCTTCTATTAGTTTCAGTAGTTTTCTGGAGGATTCCTTAGGGTTTTCTGTGTATAAGATCATGTCATCTGCAAATAGAGATACTTTTACTTCTGCCTTGCCAATCTGGATGCCCTTTATTTCTTTGTCTAGCCTAATTGCTCTGGCTAGGACTTCCAGCACAATGTTGAATAAGAGTGGTGATAAAGGGCATCCATGTCTGGTTCCCGGTCTCAATGGGAATGTTTTCAGGCTCTCTCCATTTAGGGTGATGTTGGCTGTTGGCTTTGTATAAATGCCCTTTATTATGTTGAGGAATTTTCCTTCTGTTCCTATTTTGCTGAGAGTTTTTATCATGAATGAGTGTTGAACTTTGTCAAATGCCTTTTCTGCATCAATTGATAAAATCATGTGATTCTCTTGTGGTGTCTTTACCTGGTTTTGGTATCAGGGTTATGGTGGCTTCATAAAATGAGTTTGGTAGTATTCTATCCTTTTGTATGCTCTGAAATACCTTTAGTAGTAGTGGTGTTAACTCTTCTCTGAAAGTTTGGTAGAACTCTGCAGTGAAGCCATCTGGACCAGGGCTTTTTTTTATTGGGAGTTTTTTGATTACCTTTTCAGTCTATTCTTTTGTTATGGGTGTGTTTAGTTGTTCTAGCTCTGTTTGTGTTTGTTTAGGTAGGTAGTGTGTTTCTAGGAATTCATCCATTTCTTCTAGGTTTTCAAAGTTGAGTAGTTTTTCATAGTAATCTGATATGATTCTTCTAATTTCGGTTGGGTCTGTTGTAACATTGCCCATGTAATTTCTTATTTGGGTTATTTGCTTTCTCTACTGTTTTTCTTTTGTCAATTTGGCCAGTGGTTTATCAATTTTATTGAGTTTTTCAAAAAAACAGCTTTTGGTCTTGTTAATTCTTTCAGTTGTTTTTTTGTTTTCTATTTCATTTAGTTCAGCTCTAATTTTTATGGTTTGTTTTCTTCTGGTGCCTGTTGGTTTCTTTTGTTGCTCTCTTTCTGTTTGTTCAAGTTGTAGGGATAATTCTTTGATTTTGGCCCTTTCTTCTTTTTGGATGTGTGCATTTATTGATATAAATTGGCCTCTGAGCACCGCTTTTGCTGTGTCCCAAAGGTTCTGATAGGAAGTGTTTTCATGGTCATTGGATTCTCTGAATTTCTTTTTTTCCATCCTTAATGTCTTCTATAATCCAGGCTTTTTCGAGCAGGGTATTGTTCACTTTCAATGTGTTTAATTTCCTTTCCCTGCTTTTCCTGTTATTGATTTCCACTTTTATGGCCTTATGGTTAGAGAAGATGCTTTGTAATATTTCAGTGTTTTGGATTCTGCTAAGGCTTGCTGTATGTCCTAATATGTGGTCTCTTCTAGAGAATGTTCCATGTGTACTAGAAAAGAAAGTATACTTGGTTGCTGTTGGGTGAAGTGTTCTGTATATGTGTATGAGGTCAAGTTGGTTGATTGTGGCATTTAGATCTTCCGTGTCTTTATTGAGCTTCTTTCTGGATGTCCTGTCCTTCACAGAAAGTGGTGTGTTGAAGTCTCCTGCTATTATTGTGGAGGTGTCTATCTCACTTTTCAATGCTGATAGAGTTTGTTTTATGTATCTTGCAGCCCTGTCTTTGCTTGCATAAATATTTAATATGGTTACATCTTCTTGGTGTATTGTTTCTTTAATCATTATATAGTGTCCTTCCTTATCCTTTATGATGGATTTAATTTCAAAGTCTATTTTGTCAGAAATTAATATTGCCACTCCTGCTCTTTTTTGATTGTTGTTTGCTTGATATATTTTTTTCCATCCTTTGAGTTGTAGTTTGTGTCTCTTGGTCTAAGATGTGTCTCTTGTAGGAAGCATATAGACGGATCTTGTTTTTTAATCCATTCTGCCATTCTCTGTCTCTTTATTGGTGCATTTAGTCCATTTCCATTCAGGGTAATTATGGATAGGTATGAATTTAGTGGTATTATTTTGATGTCTTTTTTTGTGTGTTGACAGTTTCTTTTTCCCACTTGATTTTATGTGCTGAGTAGATTTTCTTTATATATTGTCCTTTTCTCATATTTGTTGTTGTTGATTTTGTTTCTGCACTCGGTGTGTTCTGAATACAGCCAGTCAGTGCACTGCACTGGGCATGTGGCTGGGCCTTTGTGGAGCTCCCTTACCTAGCTCCATCCCACCACATTCCGCTGGGCCTCCATGCTGCGCAGCCAGGGGACATCGTGCCACCTCTCTGGACTTCTGTTACCCCTGCCTTATGCATGTGGGATTTCAGTATTGCAGTGGTTCTTGGCCTTTTGGTGCTGGAAGGCACGGGACAGTCTTAGATTCCTGACCTCTTTGTATCCATCATGCTTTTTGGGGGTCCGTGGAAAACTTTGGACTTGGGTTTCCCTAAGCATCCTTTTCCCAGCCCTTTGACCATGGGGCTTGCTCTTAGCGTATCCTAAGAGTGGCACTTTCTCCCTTGTGCCCCAAGGCAGGGACCTCATAGTTGATGCGTGGGGATGACCGGTCTGGTCAGGAGTTGATGGGGGAATGATCCATCTGGCGCCAGCATGATCCTTCCCATGCCCCTAACCCTCCCTGCCTCTGCTGTAAATAAAAAAGGAGGGTTCAAAACCCAGCAAATGAGTGACCCAGTAGTACAATGTAGATTTTTTAGTTCAAAGCCTACAGTAAAGTAAATAATTGGTCTTAAAGATTTTACAGAACAGACTCTTCTGAGTATTTTGGGTAATATTTGCCTTGTAGGTGTCTCTTCAGTTGTAGAGAAGGTACATGAAATAGTTCATAATAATAAACAGGTGCTCCTTTGCAGTACGCATAAAACATTATTATTACTGTATTATGTTAATGAAGCCCTGATAGTGCAGTGGTTAAGAGCTCAGCTGCTAATCAAAAGTTCTGCAGTTTGAACCCACCACCCGCTCCTTGGAAACCCTACGAGGCAATTCTTCTCTGTCCTGTAGAGTTGCTATGAGTTGGAATTGACTCTATGGCAGCAGATTTAGTTTTTTGGTTATTTAAAGATGTTTTAGTATATCTGAAAGTATTTTTTAAAATGTTTTTTAGTCATAGAAAGGTACACCATATACCAAGGCTTTGATCCAGTTCTGCCCAGTTCAGTCACGGCCAGTGAAGTGCAACTGAAATGAACCCAAATTTTTTAAATGTGGGTCAAGCAGAATGATAAGGGGAATAGGAAGAATTACCAAAGCCCTGCCAGAAACTTAATCTCCCTCTTAGGGAACAAGGGCGGTGTGCATGTTGCATAGGAACCAAATCTCTTGACTGGAAGAGTGGGAAACAGTGGTGCACCACTCAGAGATGGTGGCCGACCGTGCCACTTTGAATGTGCATTGCTCCCCACAGTCCTGGTAATAATCCAGTCTCCCACATCAGGCTCCGAGTCTCCTATTCCAGGGCTTTGATCTGTAATTTTTCCCGATCCGCTTATCATACCCACTTCACCTAAATTTTAGAAGTTTGTATCTGTTTGGATTTTGCTTCTTTGGCCATGACTGAACCAGTTCAAACCAGTTCGAAGCCCTGCTGTGTACTAAGACAAACATTTGACTAACCGACATTTAGATCTGAACTGTACCTAACTGTTCTGACTTACATACAAATTCGACTTAAAGACAGATTTAAGAAGGTAACTTGTTCGTAATCTGGGGACTGCCTGTAGATCTTCAAAGAGCATAATACTCAAGGCGGACGTTCTTTAATAGTTAAGCTAAACTGTTGTTTGGTTTTAAGAAGACTTCAGGGGATATTTTTGGTTTAATGTTTAAGGATTAAAGAGTGTCTCAGGTTCATCCAGCTTCCATGGCTTCAGAAAGTCTGGAGCCCATGAGAATTTGAAATTCTTTTCTGCATTTCCCCCCTTTGATTGAGATTCTTCTATACAATCTTTGATCAAAATGTTCAGTAACGGTAGCCTGGCAGCATCCAGTTGTTCCAGTCTCTTTACAAAGGAGGCAGTTGTTCATGGAAGCAATTAATTAGCCACACATTGCCATTTCTTCCTCCTATTCCTGACTCTCCTTCTTCTGTTGTGCCAAATGAATAGACACCATTTGTGTCTTATATGTCCGTTTACAAGCTTTTCAGACCCCAAGCACTGTGCAGTGTACTAGGAGATACAACAGAAACATTAGACATTATATGAGGCCAATTAACTGGAATGTCCCATATTGAAACAGTGTCCCTAAACTTCCGAACCAAGGAACCAAATCCCATGAGATGTTTGGCTGTACATAAGAAGCCTCGGGAGCTACTGTTTATTTTTTTTTTTTGTCATTGTTGTAAATATATCTGTCGCACAACTTTTGCCCCTTCAACTTTTTACAGGTGTACAACTTACTCAGAGCAATTACATTATTTGGCAGTGCAACCCTACATTTAATCAATGTGATTTTTCCTGTATCATACACCGAAAGTCAGTATTCCATGAACAGTAACCCCTCCCTTCTACCTTGTCCTTTCTACCTTTCTTCTTTGTCAAAAATCAGTTGACCATAGATGTGTGAGTTTATTTCTGAATTCTCAGTTCTATTCCGTTGGTCCATGTGTCTACTGTTATACCAGTACCCAGCTGTTTTGATGACTTTAGCTTTGTAATATGTTTTAAAATCAGGAAGTGTGAGGACTCCTACTTTGTTCTTCTCTTTAAACATTGCTTTAGCTATTCAGGGCCTCTTGCCATTCCATATAAAGTTGAGGAGTGGTTTCTCCATTTCTGTAAAAAGGCTCTTGGAATTTTGATCAGGATTGCAGTGAATCATAGATCGCTTTGGGTAATATTGATAGGTTAACAATATTAAGTCTTCCAATTCGTGAACATGGAACATCTATCCATTTAAGTCTTTGTTAATCTCTTTCAGCAGTGTTTTATAATTTTCATAGTATAAATCCATCGCATCCTTGGTTGAGTTCATTCTAAGGTATTTTATTCTGTTAGATCGTATTGTAAATGGAATCATTTCCCTTTCAGGTTTCTCATTGCTGGTGTATAGAAACTAACTCGAATTTTGTTTATTGGCTTTGTACCCTGCAACTTTGCTAAATTTCCCTATTAACTCTAAAAGTTTTCTTGTAGACTCTTTGGAATTTTCTATATATAGGACCATATCTACCACGTGTCTGTCAGTTTGCCGTACTATGGTGGCTTAGCATGTTGTTATGATGCTGGAAGCTATGCCATGGGTATTTCAAATACCAGTAGGGTCACCCATGGTGGACAGGTTTCAGTGGAGCTTTCAGACTGAGTCAGACTAGGATGAAGGACCTGGCAGTCTACTTCTGACAAAAATTAGCCACTGAGAAACTTATGAGTAGCAGCAGAATATTATCTGATGATAGTGCCAGAAGATGAGCCCCTCAAGTTGGGAGGCACTCAAAATACGACTGGGAAAGAGCCAACTCCTCAAAGTGAGGCTGACTTTAATGACGTGAATGGATTCAAGCTTTTGAGACCTCCGTTTGCTGATAACAGCATGACTCAAAATGAGAAGAAACAGCTAAAAACATCCATTAGTAATGGGAACGTATAATGTCTGAAGTATGAATCTAGGAAAATCGGAAGTAGTCAAAAATGAAATGGAACGCATAAAGATTGATATCCTAGGCATTAGGGAGCTGAAATGGACTGGTATTAGTCATTTCGAATCAGACAATCGTATGATCTATTATGCTGGGAATGACAACTCGAAGAGGAATGACATTGCATTCATCGTTGAAAAGAACATTTCATGATCTATCCTGAAGTACAAAAGAAGATTTCAAGATCTATCCTGACGTATAAACCTTGGTGGCTTGGTTGTTAAGTGCTACAGCTGCTAACCAAAGGGTCGGTAGTTCAAATCCGCCAGGCGCTCCTTGGAAACTCTATGGGGCAGTTCTGCCCTGTCCTGTAGGGTCGCTATGAGTCGGAATCGACTCGATGGCAATGGGTTCTGGGTATCCTGAAGTACAACACTGTCAGTGATAGGAAAATTTCCATACGCCTACAAGGAAGACCAGTTAATACAACTATTATTTTTACGTACCAACTACTAATGCATAAAATGAACAAATTGAAGATTTTTATCAACTTTTGCAGTGTGAAATTGATCAAACATGCAATTAAGATGCGTTGATAATTATTAGTGATCAGAACGCGCAAGTTGGAAACAGAAGAAAGATCTGTAATTGGCCGGTATGGCTTTGATGATAGAAATGATGCTGGTGATCACATAGAATTTTGCAAGATCAACGACCTTTTCATTACAAATACCTTTTGTCAACAGCATAAATGGCAACTATACGTGTGGACCTCACTGAATGGAAAACACAGGAATCAAATTGACTACATCTGTGGAAAGAGATGATAGAAAAGCTTGATGTCCATCAGAACAAGGCCAGGGATCGATTGTGGAACAGACCATCAATTGTTCATATGCAAGTTCAAGTTGAAGATGAAGAAAATTAAAACAGGCTGTTGAAAAACAAAATACAACCTTGAGTATTTCCCGTTTGAATTTGGAGACCAACTGAAGAATAGATTTGACACATTGAACACTGATGACAGAAGCCCAGATGAGTTGGGGGGATGACATCAAGGATATCTTACATGAAGGAAGCAAAAGGTCATTAAAAAGACAGGAAGGAAAGAAAAGACCAAAATGAATGTCAGAAGAGACTCTGAACCTTGCTCTTGAATATAGAGTAGGCAAAGCGAATGGAAGAAACGATGAAGTAACAGCTGAAGAGAAGATTTCAAAGGGCAACTCGAGAAGACAACGTAAAGTATTATAATGAAATGTACAAAGAACTGGAGGTAGAAAACCAAAAGGGAAGAACACACTCGACGTTTCTCAAGCTGAAAGAACTGAAGGAAAAATTCAAGTCTTGAGTTGCAATATCAAAGGGTCATATGGGCAAAATATTGAATGATGCAGAAAGCATCAAAAGAAGATGGAAGTAATACACAGTGTAACTGTATGAAAAAGAATTGGTTGACATTCAGCCTTTTCAGGAGGTAACATGATCAAGAACTGATGGTGTTGTAAAAAGAAGTCCAGGCTACACTGAAAAGGCATTGTCAAAAAACAAGGCTCCAGGAACTGACAGAATTCCAGTTGAGATATTTCAACGAACGGACGCAGTGCTAGAGGAGCTCACTTGTCTATGCCAGGAAATTTGGAAGAAAACTGCCTGGAAGGGGTCCATATTTGTGCCCATTCCAAAGAAAGGTGGTCCAGCAGAATGCAGAAATTATTGAACAATATCATTAATATCACAGACAAGTAAAATTTTGCTGAAGATCATTCAAAAACAGTTGCAGCAGGAATTCAACAGGGAACTGCCAGAAATTCAAGCCAGATTCAGAAGAGGATGTGGAATGAAGGGTATCGTTGCTGATGTCAGATGGATCTTGGCTGAAAGCAGAGAATACGAGAAAGATGTTTACCTGTGTTTTATTGATTTTGCAAAGGCCTTTGACTGTGAATCATAACAAATTATGGATAACATTGTGAAGAATGGGAATTCCAGAACACTTATTCGTGCTTACACAGAACATGTATGTAGACTAAGAGGCAGTGTTCAGAAAGAACAAGAGGGTATTGCATGGTTTAGAATCAGGAAAAGTGTGTGTCAGGGTTGTATCCTTTCACCATACTTATTCAGTCTGTATGCTGAGCAGGTAATTCGAGAAGCTAGACTATGTGAAGAAAACTGCAGCATCAAAATTAGTGGAAGACCCATTAACAGTCTGATATATGTAAATGACGCAGCGTTGCCTGCTGAAAGTGAAGAGGACTTGAAGAATTTACCAATGAAGATCGAAGTTTACAGCCTTCTTTATGAATTATATCTCAACATAAAAAAAAAAAACAGCTCTCACAGCTGGACCAGTATGCAACATCATGATAAACAGAGAAATGATTGAAGTTGTCAAGGATTTCATTTTACTTGAATCCTCAATCAAGGCCCCTGGAAGTACAATAAAGAGATAAAACAGTGTATTTGCATTGGGCAGATTTGCTGTGAAAAACCTTTAAAGTGTGAAAAGCAAAGATGTCACTTTGAGAACTAAGGTGCATCTGACCAAGCCATGATATTTTTAATTGGCTCATATGAATGTCAAAGCTGGGCAGTGGGTAAGGAAGACTTAAGAAGAATTGATGACTTTGAATTATGGTGTTGGTGAAGAATATTGAATATACTGTGGACTACCAGAGGAATGAACAAGTCTGTCTTGGAAGAAGTATAGCTAGAGATTTCCTTGGAAGCGAGGATGACGAGACTTTGTCATGTTATCTGGACTGCCCAGTCCCTGGAGAAGGACATCACAATTGGTAACGTAGTGGGCCAGCGGAAAAGAGGAAGACCCGTGGAGAGATGGATTGGCACAGTGGCTGCAATAATGGGTTTAAACATACCAACAGTTGTGATGATGGTGCAGGACTGGGCAGTGTTTTGTTAAGTTTTACATGGGGTCGCTATGAATCAGTATCAACTTGATGGTACCTGAGAACAACAAAAAGGATTAAAACATTCCTGTATGCAGGTAATTTTAGTCATTCTTTTCCAACCTGAATACCTTCCATTTCTTTTTCTTGTCTTATTGCTGTTGTTAGAACTTCTAATACAATATTGAATGGAAGTGGTGAGAGTAGGCACCCAGGTCTTGTTTCTGATTTCAAGGGGTGAAATATCAGTCTTTCTCCATTAATTATAATGTTGGCTGTTGGCTTTTTATATATGCCCTGAATCACATTGAGGAATTTCCCTTCCATTCCAATCTTTTTTAGGATTTTCATCAAGAATAGGTGTTGAATTTTATCAAATCCTTTTTCTGCACCCATGGAGATGATAATGTTGTTCTTTCTGTTCTTTTGATGATTTCCTAATGTTGAACCATCCCTGCATTCCTGGAAGAAATCCTGCTCAGTCATGGTGTATGACTCTTTCGATATGCTGTTTGGCTCTGTTCACTAGTATTTTGTTGAAGATTTTTGTATCTATATTTATAAGAGATAAGAGATACTGGCCTGTAATTTTTCTTGTGCTGTGTCTGTCTTGTTTTGGTATCAGGTTATGTCTGCTTCATAGAAAGAGTTAGGGAGTATTCCTTCTTTATCTTTGGGAAGAGTTTAAGCAGGAATAATGTCAGTATTTCTCTCAATGTTTGGTAGAATTCCCCAGTGAAGCCATCTGTTCCAGGAGTTTTTCTGTTGCAAGATTTTTTTTTTCTTTTTTATTGTAATTTAGATGAAGTTTTACAGAACAAATTAGTTTCTCATCAAACAGTTAGTACACACATTGTTCCATGACATGGGTTAACAACCCCACGACATGTGAAAACTCTCCCTTCTCAACCCTGGGTTCCCTGTTACCAAGCTTTCTTGTTCCCTCCTGCCTTCCAGTCCCTGCCCCAGGGCTGGTACACCCCTTTAGTCTTGTTTTGTTCCATGGGCCTGTTCAGTCTTTGGTTGAAGGGTAAAATTCAGGAGTGATCTCATTACTGAGGTGAAAGGGTGTCCAGGGCCATACTCTCAGGGTTTCTTCAGTCTCTGTCAGGCCAGCAAGTTGGGTCTTTTTTTTTTTTTTCTGAGTTAGAACTTTGTTCTGTATTTTTCTCCAGCTCTGTCTGGGACCGTTTTTTGTGATTCCTGTCAGAGCAGTCAGTGGTGGTAGCGGGCACCATCTCGTTGTACTAGACTCAGTTTGGTAGAGGCCATGGTACATGTGGTGCATTAGTCCTTTGGACTAATTTTTCCCTCGTATCTTTAGTTTTCTTCATTCTTCCTTGCTCCTGAAGGGGTGAGACCAGTGAAGTATCCTAGATGGCCGCTCACAGGCTTTTAAGACCCAAGATGCTATTCACTAAAGAAGAATGCAGAACATATTCTTTATAAACTATATTATGGCAGTTGAGCTAGATATTCCTCGAGATCATGGTCTCCACAACCCCCAGCCCAGCAGTTCGGTCCCTCAGGGAGTTTGAATTTGTCTATGGAGCCACCATGACCTTGCTTTGTACTGGTTGTGCTGGCTTCCCCAGTATTGTGTACGGTCTTACCCTTCACCAAAGCTTCCACTTACCTGTTGTCTATTAAGTGTTTTTCCATCTTCACCCCTCCCCTCCCTCGTAATCATCAAAGATTGTTTCTTTTTGTGTGTAAACCTTTTCATGAGTTTTTGTCCCTTTATGATTGACCCGTTTCACTTCAGATTCTTCCATGTTATAAGATGCTTCACAGATTCATCGTTATTCTTTATCGTTGTGTAATATTCCATTGTGTGTATATACCACAGTTTATTAATTCTTGATGGGCATCTAGGTTGTTTCCATCTTTTTCTGTTGTGAACAATGCTGCAGTGAATACGGGTGTGCATATGTCTATCCGTGTGACGAATCTTACTTCTCTAGGATTTATTCTTAGGAGTGGGATTGCTGGATCATATGGTATTTCTATTTCTAGCTTCCTAAGGAAGCACCATATCATTTTCCAAAATGGTTCTATCATTTTGGATTCCCACCAATAGTGTATAGAAGTTGCGATCTCCCCGCAGCTTCTCCAACATTTGTTATTTCCCGTTTTATTGATTCATGCCAGTAATGCTGGGGTGAGATGGTATCTCATTGTGATTTTGATTTGCATTTCTCTAATGGCTGGAGATCCTGAGCATTTTCTCACGTGTCTGTTGGCTGCTTAAATGTCTTCTTTGGTGAAGTGTTTGTTCATTTCCTTTACCCATTTTTTAATTGGATTATTTGTCTTTTTGTTGTGGAGGTGTTGGATTTTCTTGTAGATTTTGGAGATCAGACCTTTGTCTGATTTGCAATAGCCAAAAATTTTTTCTGTAGTCTGTAGGTTCTCTTTTTACTCTTTCAGTGAAGTCTTTTGATGAGCATAAGTGTTTCATTTTTAGAAGATCCCAGTTATCTAGCTTATCCTCTGGAGCTTGTGTGTTATTGATTGTGGTTTGTGTCATGTTAGTGCTCCATATTAGGGCCTCTAGTGTTGATCCTATTTTTTCTTCTATGAACTTCACAGTTTTTGGCTTCATATTTAGTTCTTTGATCCGTTTTGAGTTAGATTTTGGATATGATGTGAGGTATGGGTCCTGTTTCATGTTTTTGCAGATGGACATCCAGTTTTGCCAGCACCATTTGTTAAAAAGACTGTCTTTTCCCCATTCGATGGACTTTGGGCCCTTGTTGAAGATAAGGTGACCATAGGTGGATGGATTTACATCAGGGTTCTCAATTCTGTTCCGTTGGGCAATGTTTCTGTCATTGTACCAGTACCAAGCTGTTTTGACTACTGTAGCTGTGTAGTAGGTTCTGAGGTCAGGTAGTGCGAGTCCTCTTATTTTATTCTTCTTCGTCAATAGTGCTTTACTTATTCTGGGCTTCTTCTCTTTCCATATAAAGTTAATGATAAGTTTTTCCATCTCTTTAAAGAATGTTGTTGGTATTTGGATTGGTATTGCATTGTATTTGAAAATTGCTTTGGGTAGAATTGTCATTTTCACAATGTTGAGTCTACCTATCCATGAGCATGATATGTTTTTCCATTCATGCAGATCTGTTTTAGTTTCTTGCAGTAGTGTTTTGTGGTTTTCTTTGTAAAGGTCTTTTACATCCCTGGTTAAATTTATTCCCAAGTATTTTATTTTTTAGGGGCTATAACAAATGGTACTGTTTTCCTTTTCATCATTCTCTTTATTGGCGTATAGGAATCCTGCAGATTTTTGTATGTTTATTTTGTATTCTTCTCTGCTGAATCTTTCTGTTAGTTCCAGTAGTGCTCTCATGGAATCTTTTGGGTTTTTTTTTATGTATAGTATCATATCATCTGCAAAAAGGGACAGTTTAACTTCTTCACTACCAGTTTTGGTGCCCTTTATTTCTGTTTCTTGCCTTATTGCTCTAGCTAGGACTTCCAACACAATGTTAAATAGTAGTGGTGATAATTGGCATCCTTGTCTTATTCCTGTTCTCAAGGGGAATGTTTTTAGCCTCTCTCCATTAAGAATGATGTTGGCTGTTGGTTTTGTATATATGCCCTTTATTATGTGGAGAAATTTCCTTTCTGTACCTAATTTATTGAGAGAGTTTATCAGGAATGGGGTGTTGGAGTTTGTTGAATGCTTTTTCTGTTTTAATTAAGATGATCATGTGATTCTTTTCTGTTATGTGGTGCATTATGTTGATTGACTTTCTAATGTTGAACCATCCTTGCATACCTGGTATGAATCCTACTTGGTCATGATCTATTATTTTTTGATATGCTGCTGAATTCTATTGGCTAGGATTTTGTTGAGAATTTTTGCATCTATATTCATGAGAGATATTGGTCTGTAATTTTCTTTTTTGTGGTATCTCTGCCTGGTTTTGGTAGCAGGGTTATGCTGGCTTCATAGAGTGAATTCGGCAGTATCGCTTCCTTTTCTGTGTTCTGAAATAGTTTGAGTAGTACTGGTGTAAGCTCTTCTCTGAATGTTTGGTAGAATTCTCAGTAAAGCCATCTGACCCAGGCCTTTTTTTTTGTTGGCAGTTTTCTTCTATTACCTTTTCAGTCTCTTGTTGTGGGTCTGTTCAGGTTTTCAGCATCATTTTTTGTTAGTTTGGGTAGGTAGTGTGTTTCTAGAAATTTGTCCGTTTCCTCTAGGTTTTCAAATTTGTTGGAGCACAGTTTTTCACAATACTCTGTTATGATCCTTTTTATTTCAGTTGAGTCTGTTGTAATGTCCCCTATTTCATTTCTTATTTGGGTTATTTGCATCCTCTCCTGTTTTCATTTTTTAGTTTGGCCAGTGGTTTGTCGATTTTGTTGATCCTTTCAGAGAACCAACTTTTGGTTTTGCTGATTCTTTCTATTGTTTTTCTGTTCTCTGTTTCATTTATTTCTGCTCTGATCTTTATTATTTCATTTCTTCTGGAGGCTGTGGGCTTCTTTTGCTATTCTCTTTCTATTTAAGTTGTGTAGTTAATATGTTGATTTTGTCTCTTATTTTTTGATGTATATATCTATTGCTTTAAATTGGCCTCTGAGGACTGCCTTTGCTGTGTCCCAAAGGATTTGGTATGCTGTGTTTTCGTTTTCGTTTGATTCTAGAAATTTTTTGATTACGTCTTTGATATCTTCCAATACCCAGTGGTTTTTAAGCAGGGTGTTGTTCAGTTTCCATGGAATTGATTTTTTTTTCCCCTTATTATTCCTATTGTTAATTTCTACGTTGATGGCATTGTGGTCAGAGAAGATACTTTGTATTTTCTTAATGTTTTGGATTTTGTCGAGGGTTGCTCTGTGGGCTAAGATGTGGTGTATCCTGGAGAATGTTCTGTGTGTGTTGGAAAAGAACATGTACTTTGCAGCTGTTTGGTGGAGTGGCATATATGTCACTGAGGTCAAGTTGTCTGATTGTGCTCTTTGGCTCTTCTGTGTCTTTGTTAAGTCTCTAGATGTTCTGTCCTTTACCGAGAGGGCTGTGTCGAAGTCTCCTGCTGTTAACGTGGAACTGTCAATTTCACTTTTCAGTGCTGTTAGAGTTTATGTTTTTTTGGAGCTCTGTGATTGGGTGTGTAGATGTTTACTATGGTTAAGTCTTCATGATGGATCATTCTTTTAATCATTATATGGTGTCCTTTTTGTTTATTATAGTGGGTTTTGTTTTAAAGTCTATCTTATCTGAGGTTAGTATTGCCACTCCTGGTCTTTTTTAGTAGTTATTTGCATGATATATTTTTTTCCATCCTTTGGTTTTTAATAAATTTGCATCCTTGATTCTAAGGTGTGTCTCTTGTAGACAGCATATTGATGGATCCTGTTTTTTTAATCCGTTCTGCCACTGTCTGTCTCTTTATGGGTGCATTTAGGCCATTTACATTTAGTGTAATTATTGGTAGGTATGAGTTTATTGCTGTCATTTTGTAGTGCTTACATTTTTTTTGTTTCTCTTACTCTCCTGAGCAGGCTTCCTTTTGTTAGTGGATTTTTTTTTTTAGATTTTGTTTTTATTGAGATTTTGTTTTTCTTCTTTATTTTGATGAGTAGGCTCGTTAACTTTCTTTTTGGTTCCCTTGAAATATACGTTATTTTCCTAGGTTTGGGCTAGTAGATTATTACTTGGTATCGCCTTGCTTTCCTCTTCATTAGAAAATTCTATACCTACACAGTTTATTCCCTCTTTTATTGTTCTGACGTTATTGTCATTTACAGATTAGATCCTCCGATTCCCTTTTGCAATTCTTTTGTTTTGGATTGCCCTTGAGAGTTTATTTCCTACATTGATATCTGGCTGGTACAATCTTGTGTCCTAGATTCAGCTTGTGGTCTGTTGTTGTTTGTTTTCAGACCAAAGGACTCCCTTTAATAATTCTTGTCAGTTTGGTTTTTACATATTCCATTAATTTCTGTTTATCTGGAAATGCTGTAATTTCATCATCATATTTAAACTAGAGTTTTGCAGGATATATTATTCATGGTTTGCAAGG
This sequence comes from Elephas maximus indicus, assembly GCF_024166365.1. NCBI lineage: Eukaryota > Metazoa > Chordata > Mammalia > Proboscidea > Elephantidae > Elephas > Elephas maximus. Next base: position 90,168,314 of record NC_064846.1, read on the forward strand.
TTTTTCTTTCAAGGTTTTATGCATATCGTCCTATTGCCATCTTGCCTGCATGGTTTCTGCCAAATAATCAGAGCTTGGTCTTATTGTTTCTCCTCTGTATGTGACTTTTTTTTATTCTCAAGCTGTTCACAGGAGTTTTTCCTTTTCTTTGGTTTTAGCGAGTGATGACTCTGATATGCCTTGGTGTTTTTCTTTTGGCATCTGTCCTTATGAGGTTCTTTGAGTTTCTTGGATGGTCAGCTTTTCATCATTCATGATATTAGGGAAGCTTTCTGTCAGCAGTTCTTCAGTGATCCTCTCTGTTTTCCATTTTCTCTCCCTGTTCTGGAACTCCGATCACTCGCAGATTTTTGCTTTTGATTGTATGCCACAGAATTCTCAGGGTTTCCTCATTTTTCTTTGATCATTTATCTGATTTTTCCCCAAACAGTTGTATTCAAGTGTTTGTCTTCAATTTCACTAATCCTGTCTTCCATCATTTCAGACCTGCTCCTCAGTCCTTCTGTGACACTGTCCATCTATGAAATCTTGTTGTTTATCTTTTGGATTTCTAATTGTTGTTTTTGTATGATTTCTAGTTGTGAATTTATTTTGGCATTTTGTTTCTGTATTATTTTCCTGAATTCTCCCATTTTTTTTCTGTATTTTCCATGAGTTTTCTGTCTTTTCCATAACTTGTCTATTTTTCCTCAGTTTTGTCTGATTTTTGTTTCAACTCTTGGATAGCTCTGGATATTAGAGATTTGAATTCTCTGTGAGGTAGTTCTAGTGCCTTTTCTTCTACTGAAAAGCCATTTGGTGTTTTATTTTGGTTGCCTACTGGATCCATCCTCTCCTGTTTTTTTCTATGTTTTGATGGTGTCTGTTGTCTTTGGGACATTCAGTAGTAGTTATTTTCTTCATTTCTTGATTGTGGTTTGTTTCGTGGTGGTTTGTTTTATTTCATAATGTCTGAGGAGGTGGGCTTTGCCTTGTTGTTTGCTCGTCTGTGGTCACGATACTTTTTGTCTCCTTGTCCAGTGGGTGTGGCTGGTGTGTGGTGTATCAGGGCAGGTGCAGCTGAAGGGGAAAGGGTGGGATGGGTTGTTTGTGGCATGTAGTAGGGCTGCCAGGGCGGGCTAGGTATCAGTGCCAGGCGGGTTCCAGTAGGCTGTATGTGGGATGCTCAGAGGTGTGATGTTCAGCACACGGTGCAGGTAGGCAGGAAAGAGGGGGGAGGTTGTGATGTATGAAGCTAGTGTGCGTATGGGAGAGAGGAGAGAGAAACAAAGCAAAAAATAAAGGAAAAGAGGAACACACACACCCTTAAAAAAAGCACAAAGGGAGCTTGACATTGCAGTGGAGAGATAAGAACCCGAGAAATGGAGAGAAGGGAAAAGGTTTAAAAAAAAAAAGAAAAAGGGAGAAATGAAACCTGGATGAAAATTGGGAAAAGAAAAAAAAAAAGTAGAGGAAAAAAGCCCCTAGGGGTCCCACCAGTGCTGCTGCGAAGACGGGGAAGTCTCCTAGGTTGCGCAGTATAACCTGGCTAGAGGGGGTATAGATGTCACACAGCACCAGGTATTCAGGGGAGTTGAAAAGAAGGTAATTATAGACAGACGAGAACTGAGAAATGATGATAGATGTTAAGGGAAAAAGAAAGGAAAAAAGAAAAAGTGGAAAGAAAGAAAAAGAAATTCCTCCAGGGGTCCCACCTACGCAGCTGCACAGGTTGCAGGAGTGGCTCCTAGGCTGGGCAGTGCAGCCTGGCTAGAAGGGGTTCCCAATTGTGAAAAGAGAAAGAAAGTAAACAAAGAAACAAAAGAAAAGAGAACAATGCAAAACAAAAGAAGCAAAAAAGAAAAAGCTCCAGGGATCCCACCAGCGTGGCATCTTGTGCCGGGAGGTGTGGATGTCCAATGAAGCGGGGCTTCACAGCCCTTCAAGAAGAAGCAAAGATGGCACTTGGAGTCAGGTGTTCGAGAGAAAGGAAGGAGAGGCGGTAGGATGTAGGAAGAAATCAAAAGAGACAGAAAGAAACAACACCAGCTCAGGGACCCGGCCAGTGTGGATGGGGCGAATCCAAGCGATCCAGGGTGGAAGCAGTTGCCTCCTGGCCAAGAGACCGCGGCTGGCGGGAAGCAGAGGAGGCCAAAGGTGGAGGGGAGGAAGGATGGGGTTTAGGAAAGCATAGATCGCTCATTACCAGTGCTCTGTCTCCTGCTGGGAACTTTGTGAAGCTGCTTTCCCATACTCCTTGTCTGCTGATCAGTGATGTGGGTCGGGTGAATCCAAGTGGTACAGACACTGCACTTCCCGGCCGGCCAAGTCATTGCAGTGCACCAGGAAGCTTGGAGGTAGAGCAGCGGGGGTGGGGGGGTGGGGGGGTGGGAAAGCATGTATCACTGGTTCCCGAGTGCTCTGTCTCATGCTGGGAGCTCTGTGAAGCTGCTTTCCCATGCTCCCTGGTCAGCGGATCTCCGACAGGAGCCCAAGATGGCAAATCCCTGCTGTGTTAGCTAAACATGAACCTCGGCAAGTATCTCTCCTTGATCTCATTCCTCTGTCAGTTTCTTATTCCATTCAGTGTTTGGCTGAGTTCTTTTATCTTTTCGTTGGACACTCTGGCTTCCAGGAATGACGTTTTTCTGTTTTACTTAGTTTTTCGGGTCTTTGCTGTGGAGGGACTGCGTGGTGCTTCTGTGTATGGGCCCATGTTGGCCTGAAGTCCCGTTGACAATTTTTTGATCTCTAATTAGATCTCTTTACTTCTTATGTGTCTGCTGAGACTTATTTCCTCTTGAATCAGCCTGGGTAAGTTGCTTCCTTTTAAGAATTTGTCCATTTCATCTGGGTTATCCAGTTGGTTGCCAAACAGTTGTTCATAATATTCTGTCATAGTTCTCTTTATTTCCCTTTGGTTAGTTGTAGTGTCCCATTTTTCATTTCTTATTTTGGTTATTTGCATCTTTTTTTCTTTGTCAGTCTAACTAAATGTTTGTCAATTTTATCGATCTTTTTAAAGAACCAACTTCTGGTTTCATTGATTCTCAATTTTTCTGTTTTTGATATTATTTATTTCTGCTCTAATTTTGTTATTTCCTTCTGGTAGGTTTAGGCTTAATTTGCTTTTCTCATAGTAGTTCCTGGAGTTGTTGAGTGAGGCTTTTGATTTCAGAGCATTCTTTTTTTCATGTGGGAATTTATGGCTATAAGTGTCCCTCTGTGTACTGCCTTTGCTGCATCCCATAAGTTTCAGTATGTCATACTTTCATTTTCATTTAACTCTATTGAATTTGTGATTTCTCCCATGACTCATTGATATTTTAATAGTGTGTTTTACAAATTTTCATATATTTATGTATTTTCCAGTTTTTTTCTTTTACCAATTTTGCTTCACTCCATTGTGTTCGGAGACAATACTTTGTAATTTTAGTCCTTTTAAATTTAACAGATTTGGTTTGTGACCTAACATAAGGTCTTCCCTGGAGAATGATCAATGTGCATCAAAGTAGAGTGTATATCGTGCTGTTGTTGGGTAGAGTGTTCTTTATATATCTGTTAAGTCTAGTTGTTTTATAGTGTCATTCAGGTCTTCTATTTCCTTGTTGATCTTCTTTCTAGATTTTTGTCTAATATTGAAACTGGTGTATTGAAGTCTCCAACTATTATTGTAGTGCTCTCTATTTGTCCCTTCAATTTTATTCGTGTTTTCTTTGTACGTTTAGGTGCTCCAGTGTTGGGTGCATATATATTTATTATTGTTAAATCTTCTTGATTGATTGCTTTTTCACCACTATGTAATATCCATCTATATTTCTTCTAAGAGATTTTGTCTTAAAGTCTACTTTGTTTGATTGTAACATTGCCACCCCAGCACTTTTTTGGTTATTATTTGCATGGAACATATTTTTCCTTCCTTTCACTTTCAACTTGTTTATGTCCTTGGGTCTGAGGTGTGTTTCTTGTAAGCAGCATATAGTTGGATTACGTTTTTTTTTTAAATCCATTCTGCCACTCTGTGTCTTTAGATTGGAGCATTTAGTCTATTTACATTCACTAATTACTGACAGGAAACCCTGGTGGCTTATTGGTTAAGTGCTACGGCTGCTAACCAAAGGGTCGGCAGTTCGAATTCACCAGGCACTCCTTGGAAACTCTATGGGGCAGTTCTACTCTGTCTTTATAGGGTCGCTTCAAGTCGGAATCGACTCGATGGCACTGGGTTTGGTTTTGGTTGGTAATTACTAATAAGAAGTGACTTCTGCCGTTTTGTTTTTTATGTGTTTTCAGATTCTTTGTTCTTTACTACTGTGTGCTTTTGTGTTTTGTTGGTCTATTGTAATGAGCCATTTTGGTTCCTTTCTTTATATGTATTTTTTTAATTAAATTTTTTAGTGGTTATCATGAATATTACATCATGTATTTATAACGTGCTAGGGTAAGTTGGTACCAATTTAACTTCAGTAACATACATGAAATTCTATACCTGTACCATTTCTCTCACTCCCCCTTTGATGTTGTTATCACTAATTATGTCTTTATATTTCCTGTGCCCTGTAACATAATTTTATCCTACCTTTTTATATATTTGTGGTAAAAGCTTTTCTAGTGCACTAAGAGTAGAAAATGCCTTTGCCACCTTTTTGGTTGAACCAGCACCTTAAAACTTCTGTCCATCCACCTCAACCTTTTGACAAAGTCTTCTTAAGCTAGGCTAAAATGTTTCATTTTCTTTCTTTTCACTATAGAAAGCCAACAAATACTTCAATATGCAGAGTTTTAGATCAAGTTTTTTAATACTGTAGTAAAATAATATGCACAACATAAAATTTGCCATCTTAACCGTGTTTAAGTTTATAATCCAGTGGCGTTAGTCACACACAATATCGTATAACCATTACTGTTTGTTTCCAAAATTAAAAAAAAAAATTATTATGGTAAAATATATATTACAGAACATTTGCCATTTCAACCAGTTATGTATAAGATTCATTGATATTAATATGTTCACCATGTTGTGCAGTCATGACCATTATTTGTTTCTAAATTTTTTCATCAGTGCCCTCTAGGGCATGACCCTTTTTTTACCCCCTTTGTCCTGCCTGTGGTAACCACTAATAAATCTTGGTCTGTATACCTTTGCTTTCAAGTTGAAGCTGAAGAAAATTAAAACAAGTCCACAGGAGCCAAAATACTACCTTTAATATATACCATTTGAATTTAGAAACCATCTCAAGAATAGGTTTGATGCATTGAACAGTAATGTCCGAAGACCAGACTAGTTGTGTGGTGACATCAAGAACATTATACATGAAGAAAGCAAAAGGTCATTAAAAAGACCAAAATGGATGTCAGAAGAGACTTAGAAACTTGCTCCTGAACATAGAGTAGGTAAAGCAAATGTAAGAAATGATGAGGTAAAAGAGTTGAACAGAAGATTTCAAAGGGCAACTCAAAAATACAAAGTATTATAATGAAAAGTGCAAAGAACTGGAGTTAGAAAATCAAAAGGGAAGAACATACTTGGCATTTCTCAAGCTGAAAGAACTGAAGAAAAAATTCAGGTATCCAGTTGCAATATTGAAGGATTATTTGGGCCAAATATTGAATGACATGGGAAGTATCAAAAGAAGAATACTGTGTATTCCTTACACGGATTTACTGTACCAAAAAGAATTGGTCAACATTCAGCCATTTCAGGAGATATCATATGATTAAGAACCAGTGGTGTTGAAGGAAGAAGTCCAAGCTGCACTGAAGACACTGGCGAAAAACATGGCTCCAGGAATGGATGAATACCAATTGAGATGTTTTAGCAAACAGAGATAGCACCAGAGGTGCTCACCTTGTCTATGTCAAGAAATTTGGAAGACAGCTACTTGACCAACTGACTAGAAGAGATCCATATTTGGGCCCATTCCAAAGAAAGGTGATCCAATAGAATGTGGAAATTATCGAACAATATCATTAATATCACAGGTAAGCAAAATTTTGCTGAAGATCATTCAGAAACGATTGCAGCAGTATATTGATAGGGAACTGCCATAAATTCAAGTTGGATTTAGAAGAGGACATGGAATGAAGGCTATCGTCGCTGAGGTCAGATGGATCTTGGTTGAAAGCATAGAATACAAGAAAGATGTTTACCTGTGTTTTGTTGATTATGCAAAGACATTCAGCTGTGTGGATCATAACAAATTATGGATAATATTGTGAAGAATGGGAATTCCAGAACACATTATTATGTTCATGTGGAACTTGTACATAGATCAAAAGGCATTCATTTGAACAGAACAAGGGGATACTGCGTAGTTTAAAATCAGAAAAGGTGTGTATCATGGTTGTATCCTTTCACCATACTAATTCAGTTTATATGCTGAGCATATAATCTGGGAAACAGGTGTATATGAAGAAGAATGCGGCATCGGGATTGGGAGAAGACTCATTAACAACCTGTCATATGTAGATGACACCACCTTGCCTGTAGAAAGCAAAGAGGACTTGAATCTCTTATTGATGAAGATCAGACACTACATATAGCCTTCGGTATGCATTACACCTCAACATGAAGAAAACAAAAATCATCAAGACTGGACCAATAGGGAACATCATGGTAAACGGAGAAAATATTGAAGTTCCAAGAATTTCATTTTACTTGGGTGCACAATCACCACCCATGGAAGCAACAGTCAAGAAATCAAACAACGTATTGCATTGGGCAGATCTGCTGCAGAAGATCTCTTTAAAGTGTCAAAAGAAAAGATGTCACTTTGAGGACTAAGGTGTGCCTGACCCAAGTCATGGTGTGGAAGCTGGACAATGAATAAGGAAGACCAGAGAAGAATAGATGCCTTTGAATTATGGTGTTGATGAACAATATTGAATATGCCATGGACTGCCAGAAGAACAAACAAATCTGTCTTGGAAGAAGTACAGCCAGAGTGCACCTTAGGAACAAGGATGGCGAGACTTCGTCTCACGTATTTGGCCATCATATCAGAAGGGACCAGTCCCAAGAAAAGGACATCATGCTTAGTGAAGTAGAGGGTCAGCAAAAGTGAATACGACACTCAATGAGGTGGATTGACACAGTGGTCGCAGTGATGGGCTCAAGCATAGCAGTGATTGTGAGGATGGCGCAGGACTGGGCACTGTTTCATTTTGTTGTCGATAGGGTTGCTGTGAGTCGATACCAACTCTGTGGCACCTGACAGTAACAACAAACATTTCCTAATTTAGATATTCCATGTTAGTAGAGTCATACAATATTGGTCCTTTTGAGACTGACTTATTTGACTTAGCATAATGTTTTCAGGGTTCTTTGATGTCTTAGTATGTATCAGGACTTCATTTCATTTTATGGTGGAATAATATTCCGTTAAATGTGTATACCTCATTTTGTTTATCCCTTCATCTGCTGGTGGACGTTTAGGCTGTTTCCACTTTTTGGCTGTTGTGAATAGTACTGCAATGAACATTGGTTTATCCATAGTTGTTTGTGTTCTGCTATCAATTCTTTTTTGTGTATACTAGGAGTGGAAGTATTGGGTCATATGGTGATTTGATGTTTAACTTTTTGAGGACTGCTGAATTTTTGTACACTGGCTACGATATTTTACAATTCCCACCAGCAATGAATGGGCATTACATTTTCTTCACATCTGCTCTAACTTTTTTTTATCATAAACTTCTTTTGTTGTTAGGTGCTGTTGAGTTGAGCTTTGAATCATAGCACAACTCATGATCAGTTGTGGATCAGACCAGTGTTATTCATACGATTTTCATTGTTTGATTTTCAGAAGTAGAATGCTAGACATTTCTTCTAAGTCTGTCTTAGTAATCTTATTGTGGTTTTTATTTCCATTTCTTTAATGAATAAAGATGCTGAGCATCTTTTCATGTGCTTGTTGATCATTTCTATATTTTCTTTGGTGAAATGTCCATTCAAATCTTTTGTCCATTATTTCATTGGATTTTTAAAATCTTTTTGTTGATAAGTTGTAGGATTCTTTATATATTCTGGTAATTAAACCCTTATCAGATAAATGTTTCCCAGGTATTTTATCTCAATCTATAGGTTTTGGTTCACTTTGTTAATAAAAGTTCTTCTCTGGCGAAGTTTTAAAATTTTAATGAAGCCCAATTCGTCTATTTTTTGTTGTTGCTCGTGATTTTGGTGTCATATCTGAGAATCCATTGCTGGATTATATCCTGGACCATTACCCATTTGTTTTGTTCAAAGAATTTTATGGTTTTAGTTCTTACATTTAGGTTGTTGATCTGTTTTGAGTAAGTCCCCCCCCTTTTTGTGCTTTAGGTGAAAGTTCACAGCTCAAGTTAATTTCCGTACAAAAATTTTTACGCATATTGTTTTGTGACATTAGTTGCAATCCCCACATTGTGACAGCACACTCTGTCTTTCCATCCCGGGTTCCCTGTGTCCATTCGACTAGTTGCTGTCCCTTCCTGCCTTCTCATCCTGCCTCCAGACAGGAGCCGTCCAGTTGGTCTCATGTATCTGATTGAACTAGAAGCACACTCCTTACTTGTATTATTTTTTGTTTGATACTCCTGTCTAAACTTTGTCTGAAGAGTGGGCTTTGGGAAATGCTTTCAGTTCTGGGTTAACAGAGCGTCCGGGGCCATAGTTTTGGAGGTTCCTCCAGTCTCTGTCAGACCATAAGTCTGGTCTTTTTACGTGAATTTGAATTCTGCTCCACACTTTTCTACCGCTCCATCCGGGACTCTATTTTGAGTTAATTTTTTTATATGGTATGAAGAATGAGTCCAACTTCATCCTTTTGCATATGGAGATCCAGTCATCCCAGCACAGTTTGTGTAAGAAACTATTCTTTCTCTATTTAATGGACTTAGAACCCTTGTCTAAATCGGTTAACTGTAGATGTATATATAGATTTATTTCTGAACTCAGTTTTATTTCATTGGTCTATATATCTGTCCTTTTTTTTTTTTTTTTAATATATCCTTAGTGCCAGACTGTTTTGATTACTGTAACTTTTTAGGACTTTTGAAATTGGAAAATGTGTCTCCTCCTACTTTTTCAAAAATTTTTTGGCTCTTCAGAGCCTCTTGCATTTCATATAAATTTGATGATTGGCTTTTCCATTTCTGTAACAACACCAAAAAAGACTTTCGAGTTTTGATCAGAAATGCATTGGATCTATAAATCAGTTTGAGTAGTATTAACATCTTAACAATGTTAAATCATCCAATCCATGAACACAGAATCTTTCCATTTATTTAAGTCTCCTGTAAGCACTTTCAGTAATGTTTTATAGTTGTCAGCGTATGCTGACAGTTCCACCTCCTTATTTATGTATGTACCTAGTTATTTTATTCTTCTTGTTTTGTGTTGTCAAGTTGAATTTCACTCATAGTGACCCTATAGGACAGAGTAGAACTGTCCCATCGGGTTTCCTAGGCTGAAATCTTTTTCCTTTTTAACATTTTGTTGTATTTTAGGTAAAAGTTCGCAGCACAAATTAGTTTCTCATTGAAAAATCTGTACACAGATTGTGACACATCGTGACAATGTGTCAGGATTCTCCCTCTTTCCGTTTCTGGGTTCTCCGTGTCCATTTGTCCTGTGTTCCTGGCCCTTCCTGCCTTCTCATCTTTGCTTTTGGCAGACTTTTATATTTATAAGGAATATTGGTCTGTAGTTTTTTTTCTTTTTAAGAATATTTTGTTGAATTTTTGGAGAAAATTTACACAGCAAATTAGGTTCAAATTTAACAGTTTATACATGTATTGTTCAGCCATTGGTTACATTTTCCACATTGCATCTGCCTCAACATTTTCATTATTTTCATTCTGATTATTCTGTTTCCGTTATTGCTCCTCTGTCCCCCTACCCCCCTCCTTCTCATCTTCGCCTTAGGGTAAATGTTGACCATTTGGTCTCAAATAGATGATTTTTTTTAAATACAAAAGGAGCACAGTATTCATAGATGATATTGTTTATTTTATAAGCCAATCTGTTATTTAGTTGAAAGCTGACCTCCAGGAGTAGTTTCATCTCAAAGATTTAAAGGGTATATATCAGGGTGATAGCTTTTTGCACATGTCATTATAATACTTTGTCTTCTCGAGCCTCTCTTTGAAATCTTCAGTTCTTTTACTTTATCATTTCTTTTGCTTTAGCTGCTCGACATTCGAGAGCAAGTTTCAGAGTCTGTTCTGACATCCATCTTGGTCTTTTTTTTCTTGTCTTTTCAATGACCTTTTGCTTTCTTCGTGTAGGATGTTCGTGATGTCATTCCACAACTTGTCTGGTCTTCGGTCATTAGTGTTAAGTGTGTCAAATCTATTCTTGAGATGATCTCTAAATTCAGGTGGGATACACTGAAGGTCGTATTTTGGCTCTCGTGGACTTGCTCTGATTTTCTTCAGTTTCAACTTGAACTTGCATGTGAGCAGTTGATGGTCTGTTCCACAGTGGGCCCCTGAACTTGTTCTGGGTGATGATATCGAGCTTTTCCATTGTCTCTTTCCACAGATGTAGTCGATTTGATTCCTGTGTGTTCTATCTGGCAAGGTCCACGTGTATAGTCACTGTTTATGTCGGTGAAAAAAGGTATTTGCAATGAAGAAGTCATTGGCCTTACAAAATTCTTATCATTCAATCTCTGGCATTGTTTATATTACCAAGGCCCTACCAATCCTTCTTTGTTTCCAACTTTCGCATTCTGGTCACCAGTAATTATCAATGCATCCTGATCGCATCTTCGATCAATTTCAGACTGCAGAAGCTGATAAAAATCTTCTGTTTCTTCATCTTTGGCCTTAGTGGTTGGTACGTAAACTTGAATAATAACCATATTAACTGGTCGTCCTTTTAGGTATATGGATATTATCCTGTCACTGACAGCGTTGTATTTCAGGATAGATCTTGAAAATGTTCTTTTTGACGATGAGTGCGACACCATTCTTCCTCAAGCCTCAAGTTGCAGTAGTGAAAGATTCTATGGGAAAATACTAAACGATGCAGGAAGCATCAAAAGAAGGTGAAAGGAATATACAGAGTCATTATACCAAAAAGAATTAGTTGTCATTCAGTCATTTCAAGAGGTGGTGTGTGATCAGGAACCGATGTTGCTGAAGGAAGGAGTCCAAGCTGCACCGAAGGCATTGGCGAACAACAAGGCTCCAGGTATTGACGAAATATCAATTGAGATATTTCAACAAATGGATGCAGTGCTGGAAGTGCTCACTTGTCTATGTCAAGAAGTACAGAAGACAGCTTCCTAGCCAGCCGACTGGAAGAGATCCGTATTTATGCCTATTCCGAAGAAAGGTGATCCAACTAAATGTAGAAATTATGGAACAATATCATTAATATCACATGCAAGCAAAATTTTGCTGAAGATCATTCAAAAGCAGCTGCAGCAGTATATTGACAGGGAACTGCCAAAAATTCAGGCCGGTTTCAGAATAGGACGTGGAACCAGGGATATCATTGCTGAAGTCAGATGGATTCTGGCTGAAAGCAGAGAATGCCAGGAGAATGTTTACAGTGTTTTATTGACTGTGCAAAGGCATTCGGCTGTGTGGATGATAACAAGTTATGGATAACATTGTGAAGAATGGGAATTCCGGAACACTTAATCGTGCTCATGAGGAACGTGTACGTAGATCAAAAGGCAGTTGTTCAGACAGAACAAGGGGATATTGAGTGGTTTAAAGTCAGGAATGATGTGCGTCAGGGTTCTATCTTTTCACCATTCCTATTCAATCTTTATGCTGAAGAAATAATCTGGGAAGCTGGACTAGAAGAACGGGGCATCAGCACTGGAGGAAGACTCATTAACAACCTGCGTTATGCAGATGACACAACCTTGCTTGCTGAAAGTGAAGAGGACTTGAAACACTTACTGATGAAGATCAAAGACCACAGTCTTCAGTATGGATTACACCTCAACATAAAGAAAACAAAAATCCTCACAAATGGACCAATAAGCAACCTCATGATAAACGGAGAAAAGATTGAAGTTGTCAAGGATTTCATTTTACCTGGATCCACAATCAATACCCATGGAGGCAGCAGCCAGGAAGTCAGAAGATGCTTTGTATTGGGTAAATCTGCTGCAAAGGACCTCTTTCAGGTGTTGAAAAGTAAAGATGTCACCTTGAAGATTAAGGTGCACCTGACCCAAGCCATGGTATTTTCAATCACATCATGTGCCTGTGAAAGCTGGACAATGAATAAGGAAGACCAAAGAAGAGTTGACACCTTTGAATTGTGTTGGAGAAGAATATTGAATATACCATGGACTGCCAAAAGAACGAACAAATTTGTCTTGGAAGAAGTACAGCCAGAATGCTCCTTAGAAGCAAGGATGACGAGAATGTGTCTTACATACTTTGGACATGCTGTCAGGAGGGATCAGTCCCTGGAGAAGGACATCATGCTTGGTAAAGTACAGGGTCAGCGGAAAAGAAGAAGACCCTCAGAGGTAGATTGACACACTGGCTGCAACAGTGGGCTCAAGCCTAACAACGATCTGTAAGGATGGCGCAGGACCGGGCAGTGTTTCCTTCTGTTATGCATACATAGGGTTGCTATGAGTTGGAACCGACTTGATGGCACCTAACAACAACAACATCAGGGTGATAGTGTCAGGGGTTCCCCAGGGCTTTGGCAGCCCAGTTAAGTCTGGCTGTTTTTTAAGATTTTGAGTTCTACATTTTTCTCCCATCCTGTCTGGACCCTCTCTTGTAGCCCTGGTAAGAGTGGTCAATAGTGGTAGCCAGGCACCATCTAGTTCTTCTGGTCTCTGGCTAGGTGAGGCCGTGGTTCCTGTAGGCATTTGATCCTGTAGACTTGTTTCCTCTTTGAGCCTTTGGTTTCCTTCTTTTGTGTTTGCTCCAGATGAATGAGACCAGTAGCTGTATCTTAAATGGCTACTCACAAGGTTTTAAGACCCCAGACGCTACTTACCAAACTAGAATGTAGAACATAAACTTTATAGACTGTGTCATGCCAGTGACCAAGATGTCCCACGAGACCATGGTCTTAAGCCTTCAAACCCAGTAAACCCGTCCTACAAGGTGTTTGGTTATGTCTGGGAGATATCTGTGATGTTCCCCCCCCCGCCGCATGTGCTTTATTATGTATGGGTATATGTGGGGCATTCACAAATGTGTATAGATTTGCCTACAAATACATGTATATATGTTCATATATATGCACACGTACACTTTCCTATACACATATATGCATACATACCTATGTAATGACTTGTATCTCTTTATTGTTACTACTGTTGACAAATTGTATATGTTATAGCATTTACCAATAATCTCCCTTATTCTTGTGTATTTTGTAGTGTCGTCATTTACCTTGGTTAAGTTGTGCTGTCTTCACTGACATTCAGTGTTAATTTTTTTTTTTTTTGTGATGTCTTTATTTGGGCTTGATATTAGGATAATGCTGGCCTCATAGAATGAGTTAAGAAGTGTTACCTCTTCTGTATTCTGGAAGAGGTTGAGAAGGGTAAGGAAGTGTTCATTTTTCTTTAAATATTTGCTATAATTCTGTTAAATCATCTGGTCCTGGATTTTTTTGGGTTGGAAATTTTTGATTACTCATGTAATATCTTCACTTGTGTGTTTATTGAGATGTTTTATTTCTTCTTGAGTCAATTATGTAATTTGTTTCTAGGTATTTGTTTATTTCATCTAGATTATCTAGTTTGTTGGCATATCATTGTTTATAGTATTTTCTTATCATTTATTTTATTCCTGTGTTATTGATAGTCATATCTCACATTTCTGATTTCAGTTATTTGTTTGCTCTCTAATTTTCTTTGTCAGTCTGGCTAAAGATTTGATATTTTATGGATCTTTTCAAGGAATCAACTTTTGGTTTTATTGATTCTCTCTGGTTTTTCTATTTTCAATTGCATTATCTCTGCTGTAGTCTGTATTCCTTTTTTCTACTAGCTTTGGGTTTAGTTTGCTGTTCTTTTTTGCACTTTTTCAAGGTGTAAAGTTAGGTTATTGATTTGAGATAATTTGTTCTTTGTTATTGTAGTTGTTTGCAGCTATAAATTACCCTCCGAGAACTGAGTTAGGTAAGTCCCATAAATTTTGTTACTGTATGCTTTTGTTTTCATTCAACTTTAAGTATTTATGTTTTTACTCTTATTTCTTCCTTGACTTAATAGTTGTTCAATAGTGTTACTTAAATTTCACATAATTACATACTTTTTATTTTTCTTTTGTTAATTTTTGCTTCATTCAATTGTGGTAGGAGAGCATAGTTCATATAATTTCAGGCTTTTTAAATTTATTGAGACTTGTTTTGTGACCTAACGTGGTTTATCCTGGATCATGATCCATGTGCACTGGAGAATAATGTGTATTGTGCTGCGTTTGCATGGAGTGTTCTTGGTTTATAGTGTTTTTTCATGTCCTTTATTACCTTACTGATCTTCGATTTAGGTGTTCTAGCCGATATTAAAAGTGGTGTAATAAAGTCTCCAACTATAATTGTAGAATTGTCTGTTTTTCCCTTCACTTCTGACAGTGTTTGTTTCATATGTTTTGGGGTTTTCATGTTTAGATGCAGTGCATATATATTTATAATTGTTACATCTTGATGAATTGAGCCTTTTATCATTATATATAGTATATGTATATATATAAGATATATATATATAGTATATATATATAATTATATAATATATATATAATATTCTTTGTGTCTGAAAAAGTTTTTAACTTAAAATCTCTTTTGTCTGGTATTAATATAGCTCTCTTTTGCCTATGGTCTGCATGGAATAATTTTTCCTACCTTTTCACTTTCAGACTACTTGCATCTTTGGATCTAAAGTCAGCATGTTGTATATAGCATATAGTTGGGTTATAGTTTCTTGTCAGTTCTGCCTATTTCTGCATTTTGTTTGGAGAGTTAAATCTACTTACATTTAATTACCAATTAGGAAGAACTTACTGCTGCCCTTTCACTATTTGTTTTCTGTGTTATACTTTTTGTCCCTCATTTCCTGCAGTACTCCCTTTTTTTGTGTCTTTAGTTGATTTTTTGTAGTGAACCATTTTGATTCTTTTGTCATATCCTTTTGTGTTTTTTTTGTGGTTACCAAGGAGATTACATCCTAAATTTATAACAACCTATGTTAATTGATACCAGCATAACTTCAGTAACATACAGAAAATATTCCTGTATTGATCCCCCAATTATGGTGATGCTGGCAGAAATTACATCTTTATATGTTGTTTGCCAAGTAACACAAGATTATACTGAATTTTTATGTGTTTGTCTTTTAAATCATGTTGGCCACAACAAGTAGGTATACAAACCAAAAATAACATAAAACTGACCTTTATTTTTACCCATGAAATTACCTTACCTGGAAATCTTTCTTTCTTCATATGGCTTCTTAGTTACTGTCTAGTGTCTTTTCATTTCAACCTAAAGGACTTTCTTTAGTATTTTTTATAGGGCAGGATTCTTGGTAATGTACTCCCTCATCTTTTGTTTTTCAGGGAATGTCTTAATTTCGTTCTCATTTTTTAAGGAATTTGGACATGTATAGAAATCTTTTTTGATATTTCTTTTCTTTCAAAACTTTAAATATATCATTCCAATGCCTTCTGTCCTCATTGGTTTCTGAGGAGAAATTGGTACTTACTTATTTTAGTAACATATATTTTTTACTTTAATAGTTGTATTGATATATAATCTGTAAAAAAAGTTATTTTTTTAAGTCTGTAGACCATTACATTCACTTTTTTAAAGTGTACAATTTATTGATTTTTTAGTAAATGTATAGAATTGTACCATCATCACCACGATCCAATTTTAGAACATTTCTATCACTCCAAAAAGATTTCTTATGCCCATTTGCAGTCACTTTTCAATCTCAACTTTAGTGCCAATCAACCGCTAATCTATTTTCTGAATCTATAGCTTTGTCTTTTCTGAATATTTCATATAATTGTAATCATACAATGTGTGACTGTTGCATCTGGCTTCTTTCATATAGTCTAATATTTTTAAAGTTCATCCCTGTTGTGGCATGCATCAGTAGCTCATTCCTTTTTATTTCCAAATAATAATCTATTATATAATAAGATATACCACATTTGTTAATCTATTCATTAGTTTATGGGTGTTTGGATGATTTTTTCCACCTTTATGAATAATGCTGCTCTAAAAATTCATATACAGGACTTTGTGTGGACATACCATTTTCATTTCTGTCTTGGTGGATACATAACAATGGAATTTCTAGGTCATGTGGTAAGTTTTGTTCACTTCTTAAAAGAAACTGCCAAACTTTTCTAAAGTGGCCACACCATTTTACGTTCCCACCAGCAGTGAATGAGAGTTCCAATTTTTCCATATCCTTGCCAAGATTTATCGTCTATCTTTTTTATCATAGTTATTCTATTTGGTGTGAAATGGTATCTCATTTTGATTTTAACTTGTGTTTCTCTAGCGATGTTGAGCATCTTTTCATGGTGCTTATCGCCTGTTCGTGTATCTTCTTTTGTGAAATGTCCGTTTAAATTTTTTGCTGTTTTTAATTGGGCTATTTGTCTAACTGTTCTAATTTGAGCTCTTTATGTATTCTGGATAAAAAGTACTTTGTCAGATATGTGATTTGCAAATGTTTTCTCCTGTGATTTGTCTTTTTACTTTTTTTCATAATGTAGGATTTATTTTTTTTTCTTTGCGCTTTAGGTGAAAGTTTACATCTCAAGTTAATTTCTCATTTAAAAATTTATACATGTATTCTTTTGTGACATTGGTTGCAGTCCCCACAATGTACCAGCACGCTCGCCTTTTCCACTCCATGTTCCCTGTGTCCTTTCATCCGGTTCCTGTCCCTTCTTGCCTTCTTTTGCTGTTGGATGACAGTTGCCCATTTGGTCTTGTATATTTGATTGAACTAAGAAGCACGTTTCTCACATTTGTTTTTGCTCTATAGGCCTGTCTAATCTTTGTCTGAAGAGTGGGCTTTGGGAGTAGTTTCAGTTCTAAGTTAGCAGGGTGTCAGGGGGGCTATAATCTTAGTGGTTCCTCCAGTCTTGGCAGTTCCTCCAGTCTCTGTCACACCAGTAAGTCTGGTCTTTTTCATTAACTTGAATTTTGTTCTGTATTTTTCTCCTGCTCTGTCCAGTACTCTCTGTTGTGATCATGTAAGAGTGGTTGTTGGTGGTAGCTGGGCACGATCTAGTTCTTCTGAGCTCAGGCTGGTGGAGTTTTTGGTTCATGTGGTCCTTTAGTCCCTTGGGCTAATATTTTCCTTGTGTCTTTGGTTTTCTTCATCCTCCTTTGCTCCGGACATGATTGATGGGACCGATAGGTGGATCTTAGATGGCCGCTTGCAAGCTTTTAAGACTCCAGACACTACTCACCAAGGTGGGATGTTGAACATTTTCTTTTTGAACTGTGTTATGCCAGTTGACCTAGGTGTCCCCTGAGACTATGGTCCCCAACCCCCTGCCCCAGCAACTTGGTCGCTCAAGCTGTTTGGATTATATCTAGGAAACTTCTGTGCCTTTGCTTTGGCCAGGTTGTGTTTACTTCCCTTATATTGTGTGTTGTCTTTTCCTTCACCAGAGTTAACACTTGCCTACCATTTAGTGAGTGCCCCTCCCCCTACCTCCCCACCCTCATAACTGTCAAAGAATGTTTTTTTTTCTGTATGTAAACCTTTTCTTGAGCTTTTACAATATGGTCTCATACAATATTTGTATTTATGTGACTGACTTATTTCACTCAGCCTAATGCCTTCCAGATTCATTGATCTCGTGAGGTGTTTCCCGGATTCATTGTTATTCTTCATTGTTGTGCAGTATTACATTGTGTGTATGTACTATAGTTTGTTTATTGATTCATCTGTTGATGTGCATTTAGATTGTTTCTGTCTTTTTGCTATTGTGAATAGTGCTGCAGTGAACATGGGTGTGCCTGTGCCTATTCGTGTGATGGCTCTTACTTCTCTAGGGCTTATTCCTAAGAGAAGGATTGCTGGATCTAATGGTATTTCCAACTTTTTAAGGAAGTGCCATATTGTTTTCCATAGTGGTTGTACCATTTTACATTCCCCACCACCCATCTCTCTTCACACTCTCCAACATTTGTTATTTTGTGCTTTTTTTTCATTAGTGCTGGTATTGTTGGGTTGAGATGGTATCTTAGTATAGTTTTGATTTGCATTTCTCTGATGCCTACCCATCGAGAGCATTTCCTCATGTGTCTGTTAGCCGTCTGAATGTGTTTGGTGAAGTGTCTGCTCATATCCTTTGCCCATTTTTTAATTAGATTATTTATCTTTTTGTTGAGGTGGCGAATTATTTTGTCGATTTTAGAGACTAGACCCTTGTCAGGTAAGTCATAGCCAAAAATTTTTTCCCAGTCTATAGGTTCTCTTTTTACTCTTTTGTTGAAGCCTTTTGATGAGTATAAGTGTTTAGTTTTTAGGAGCTCTCAGCTATCTAGTTTATCTTCAGGTGTTTGTGCGTTGTTATAGTTTGTGTTATATTTATGTCATGTATTAAGGCCCCTAGCATTGTTCCTATTTTTCTGCCATCGCCTTTATCGTTTTAGGTTTTATATTTAGATCTTTGATCCATTTTGAGTTAGCTTTTATGTATGATGTGAGGCATGGGTATGGGTACTGTTTTCTTTTTTTTTTTTTTGTAAACAGATGGACATCCCGTGCCATTTGTTAGAGAGGCTGTCTTTTCCCTATTTAATGGACTTTGGCCCTTTGTCAAATATCAGCTGCTCAAGGTTAGATGGAGTTATGTCTGGGTTTTCAATTATGTTCATTGGTCTGTGTTTCTGTTGTTCTACCAGTACCAGGCTGTTTTGACTACGGTGGCTGTATAATAGGTTCTAAGATCAAGTAGTGTGAGACCTTCTGCCTTGTTTTTCTTTACTAGTGCATTATTCATTTGGGGCTTCTTCCCTTTCCATAGAAAGTTAGTAATTTGTTTCTCTATCTCATTAAAGAATGCTGTTGGAATTTGGATTGGGATTGCATTGTATCTGTAGATTGTTTTGGGTAGTACTGACATTTTCACAGTGTTGAGTCTTCCTATCTATGAGCATGGTATGTTTTTCCACCTATATAGGTCGCTTGTTTTTTTTGCAGTAGTGTTTTGTAGTTTTCTTTCTATAGGTCTTTTAGAGTTAGAGTTAGTCCTAAGTACTTTATCTTCTTGGGGGCTATTGTAAATGGTATTGATTTGCCTATTTCCTTTTGGAAGTTCTCTCTGTATAGAGGAATCCTACTGATTTTTGTATGTTAATCTTATATCCTGCTACGTTGCTGAAACCTTTGGTTCAGTAGCTTTCTTGTGGATTCTTTGGGGGTTTTCTGTATATACAATCATATCATCTCTGAATAGGGATAGTTTTACCTCTCACTTGCCAATTTGGATGTCCTTTATTTCTTTTTCTTGCCTTGTTGCTTTAGCTAGGACTTCCAACACAGTGTTGAATAAGAGTGGTTGTAAAAGGCATCTAACTTACAAAGTATTTAAGTTACGACAAACCGCTCTTAATGACTGTATTTTTTGTACATCTTATCCTTAATTGTATGTACTACATAGAATGCTGCAGTGTGTAATTTACTGATGTTATCATTCTCAAATGTTCACTCAGAGATGTTCAATTTTATGATTTACTGTTCAAAACACTGCTTAATAGATTTAGGGTTTTAAACTAAATCAGAGGCTTCAGTTGCTTGAAAACATGGACCCAAATGCTGATCACTTTGCTAAAGTCGATAGGCAGATTTTGGAAGCAATGAGATGTTACTGCAAAATATATGAAGAAAAAAAGAAAAGGACCACAGAGACAACTCTCACTAGTTTTCTGACTAGAAATGCCACCCCCCATTCCCAGGGATAATCCAGATGATCCAGAACTTTCCACAAGTGGAGTTATTACTGCAAAAAACAAAATGCCAACATCGTCCAACTCTTCTTCGTCCTTGGAGTAGATTTTTATGTTTTGTTTATATTTTTTTACATATGAGTTAAGATATATCTGTAAGCTTATGTGTAATGTTTTTAACCCCCAAAGAGAAATAAAGATCGGATTTATAAAGATATTGATAATAAAATGCAATCATAATGAAAACTTAGAAAAAGTATTTGATTTACATTAGAACTTATAATGGAGTTGTTGGAACAGAATTCCATCTTAAGGCAGGGACTACCTATATAGTGACACCTGTGAGAACCGAAACTCTACAGGACTACCTTGTTTTTCTGGATCTCACAAGTTTTCTGCCTTTGATAGGGTGCAGTCTTACTCTTCTGTTACTCTCTATTAGTAGAAAATATTTTGGTTTTCCTTCTCTGACAGATTTCCACCTTACACAGGTTCTGGTTTTTGCATGTTTACTGTATATACATATAGTCACATAGATGTAGATGCATATGCGTGTACCTATATATGCACACATATGTACATACCTATACACATGTATGGAAACCCTGGTGGCGTAGTGGTTAAGTGCCATGGCTGCTAACCAAAGGGCTGGCAGTTCGAATATGCCAGGCACTCCTTGGAAACTCTGTGGGGCAGTTCTACACTATCCTATAGGGTCGCTATGAGTTGGAATCGACTCGGCACTGGGTTTGGTTTGGTTTTTTTTGGATATATGTGTATGCCTACATACGTACACTGTATACTCACACATATATTTTTTGGTTATTGTTGCTGTTGTTTCAACGTTATATATGCCATAGCAATTAATAGCAGGTTCTTTTTTTTTGTCTAGGTTTACTGACATCTTTTACCCATGTCAGACTATGTGCTTCATCCTTATTCGGTGTTAACCTTTCCCATCACCAAAAATAACAAGTGTCTGCTGTCTGGGAAGTGAATCCTCCTAATACCCCCCATTCCTGGTAGTCACTAATGTATATTTACTTGTTCATAATCATTTCATAGAAGTGAGAGCATGTAATAATTGTTTGTGATTTACTCATTTTGCTCACATAACGTCCTTCAGGTTCATCCATGTTCCAAGATGCTTTGGGAACTGATTTTTCTTTATCTCTGATTAGTATTCTATTGTATGTATATGCAACATTTTACTTATTTGTTCATCTGTTGATGAGCACTTAGATTGTTTCCATCTTTTTGCTATTCTGTGTAGTGCTGTGATGAATGAATATAGGTGTGCATGTTGTTGGTGTCACTTTTATTAGATTCCTGGGGTATATACCTGGGAGTGGAATTGCTGGTTTGTGTTGCAGCTCTACTTCTAGTTGCTTGAAAACTGCCAGACTGTTTTCCACAACGGCTGTACCATTTTGCATTCCCACCAGCAATGGATGAGGGTTCCAGTTTCTCCACATCCCTTCTAACACTTGTTATTTCCCATTTTTTTTAAATCTTGGCTGTCCTAATGGGAGTGAAATGGTATCTTCTTGTGATTTCGATTTGCATTTCTCAGATGGCTAATATGTTCAGCATCGTTTCATGTGTCTGTTGGTCATTCAGATGTCCTCTTTGGTGACGTATCTGTTCATGTCTCTGCCCACTTTTTGATTTGGTTGTCTTTTTGTTGTTGTAGAAGTTTTCTACATATTTTAGGTACTAGACCCATATCAGTTATATTGTCCCCGAAGATTTTTCCCGGTCTGTAGGTTGTCTCTTCACTCTTTCGATAGTCTTCTGATTAACAAGTATTTAACTTTTATGAGATTTGGTGCTTGTTCTTATTGAGGATCCCTTGTTTGTGACAGTTCGCTTTTATCTTGTTTCTTTCAAGCTTCTTTATCTTTGGTTTTGAAGAATTTGATTATATGGTGCCTCGGTGTTGGCTCTCTGTGGGTTTATCTTACTTGGATGTGTAGATTCATATCTTTTATCAATTTTGGGAAGTGTTCAGCTGTTTTTTCTTCAAATATTCTTTCTGTCCCTCTCTCTCTCCTTCTGGGACTCCTGTAATTTGTATGTTGGTCTACTTGATGTATCACAATTCTTTTAGTCTCTGTTAATTTTTTTCATTCTTTTTCTTTTTGCCCTTTGGACTCAATTTTACTTGTCCTGGGTTCAAGCTTGCTCATTCTTGCTTCTGAGAGCCCAAATCTGCTGTTGAGCCTCTCTAGTGATTTTTATTTTCCATTATTGTTTTTTTAGCTCCAGCATTTCTGTTCTTTTCCTTTTCATAATTTCTTTTTATTGAGATTCTCATTTTGTTCATGTATTGCTTTCCTGATTTTCTTTTACTTCTTTTTCTGTTTTCTTTAGTTCTTTGGGTATATTTAATACTGCTGGTGGTTTAACCTCTTGCAGTCGAGTCGATTCCAATTCACAGTGACCCTATAGGACAGAATAGAACTGCCCTATAGAGTTTCCAAGGAGTGCCTGGTGGGTTCAAACTGCCAAACTTTTGGTTAGCAGCCGGAGCTCTTAACCACTGCGCCACCAGGTTTCCGGTGGCTTTAAAAACTCTTTTAAATTTCTATTTATTTTCATTTTATTATGGTAAAACTTTATAACAAAACATTTACCATTTCAACCATTTTTACATGTACAGTTCAGGGACATTAATTATGTTCATCATGTTGTGCAACCACCACCATTATATGTTTCTAAATTTTAAATCACCCTTAAGAGAAACTCAGTGCACTTTATTTTTCTAAAATTTTATTTCTTTTGTTGTTGAGAGTATATACAGCAAAACATAAACCAATTCAACAGTTTCTACATGTACCGTTTAGTGCCATTGATTACCTTCTTGTAGTTGTGCAGCCATTGTCACCCTCCATTCCTGTATTGTTCCTCTTCCATTAATATAAATTCACTGCCGTCTAAGGTTCCTGTCTTTCTGTTGTCAGGTTGATCCCATATATATAGTTCTTAATAGAGCATAATGTTCGAGGCAGACATTCTTTACTAGTTCAGCTAAACTGTTGTTTGGTTTTACAAAGACTTTAGGGGATATTTTTGGTTCAAGGTTTGAAGATTATCTCAGGGCAGTAGTTTCAGGGGCTTATCCAACCTTTATGGCTCCAGGAAGTCTGGAATCCATGCGGATTTGAAATTCTGAACTGTGTTCTACCTGCTTTGATCAGAATTCTTCAATAGAGCCTTTGCTCAAAACGCTCAGTAATGGTAGTCAGGTATCATTGGTTCTTCTGGTCTCTTGGCAAAGGAGGCAGTTGTTCATGGAAGCAGTTAGCCACACATTCATTTTCTCCTCCTATTCCTGATGCTGCTTCCTCCACTCAGCGCAGTTTAAGCATCAGTTCCCCTCTTCTCCCTCCCACCCTTTCCTGGTAACCTCTAATAACATTTTGTCTCTACGTATATGCCTGTTCTGGATATTTCATATGAGTGGGATCATAAAATACTTGTCCTTTTTGTGTCTGACTTATTTCATTCGACATAATATTTTCAAGGTTCATCCACATTGTAGCATGTATCAGAACCTCATTTGTCTTTATGGTTGAATAATATTCCATTGTATGGATAATACCACCTTTTATTTATTCTTTCAGGTTTTGAGGGACACTTGGATTGTGTTCACATTTTGGCTATTGTGAATAATGTTGCAGTGAATATCAGTGTACAAATATTTCTGTCTCTTCTTTCAATTCCTTTGGGCATATACCTATGAATGGAATTGCTGGGTTACATCGTAATTCTATGTTTAACTTTTTGAGGAACCACCAAAATGTTTTCACTGCGGTTGCACCATTTTACAATCCCACCGTCAGTATATGAGGGTTCCAGTTTTTCCACATCCTCCAGAACATGTTTTTTTCTTTTATTGTGATAATAGTCATCCTAGTGGTGTTGAAGTGGTATCTCATTGTGATTTTGATTTGCACTTTCCTAATTACTAATTATATTGAGCATCTTTTTACGTATTTATTGGCTATTTGTGTGATTGTCTCTTCAAGTCCTTTGCCATTTTTTTGTGTGTGTTATTTCTGATTTTGTTGTTGAGTTACAGGAGTTATTTATATATTCTGGATGTTAAACAGGATTGATTTTTTTTTTTTGGTTGGGATATTAAACCCTTATCAGATATATGGTTCCACAATATTTTCTCCCATTTTACAGGTTGTTGCTTTACTTTGTTGATAAATTCTCTGGTATATAAAAGTTTTTAATGTTGCTGAAGTCCAATTTATCTTCCCTTTTGTTGCTCCTGCCTTTGGTATCATGTCTAAGAGTCCATTGTCAAAAACAATGTCCCGAACCATTTCTCCTCTGTTTTATTCTAAGAGTGTTATAGTTGTTGTTCTTACATTTAGGTCATTGATGCATTTTGAATTTTTTTTTTATTTATTTGGTGTGAAGTATTGGTCTAGCATTATTCTTTTGCATGTGGAAATTCTGTTGTTTTAGCACCATTATTTGACCAGACTATTCTTTCTCCCATTGAACGGACTTAGCATCCTTGTGAAATTCAATTTACCATAGATGTATGAGTTTATTCCTGAGCTCTCAATTCTCTTCCATTGATCTACATGTTTTTCATTTTACCAATACCAGAGTCTTTTTGATTACTGTAACTTTATAGTACATTTTGATATTAGGAAGTGTGAATCCTCCTACTTTGTTCTTCTTTTTAAGATTGTCTTAGCTATTTGGGACCCCTTGCAATTCCATATAAATTTGAGGGTTACCTTTTCCATTTCTGCCATAAAGAAGGCTGAGTTTTGTTAGGGATTGTGTCACATCTGTAGATCACTTTGGGTAGTATTGACATTCTACTGATATTAGGTCTTTCAGTCCATGAACACGAATGACTAATAATTTTTAATGTCTTTTTCTATTAATTTCATTATCTGGCTTCCACAGTGATAGTTTCTGTTGCTTTATTTTGTTCTTTTGCTTTGGCCATCCTCTTTTATTCCTTTATATGTCTTGTGAGCTTTTTTTTTTAATGGGATGTATTATAATGTCTCGACTCTGGCAATCAGATTCTCCCTCTTCCCCTACGTTTGCTATTGTTTTATTATTTTTTCCAGTTGTTGGAATCTGTAGTGGTTCGTTTGTTTTGTGATTTCATAATTTTTTTTTTTTTTTTTTTGTTAATGAAGAATGTGTTTCTGGTCTTTGTGGAGAGTGACATCTCTGTTCCTTAGCTTGCGTTCTGGTAGCATGTTGACAGTTTTTGTTGACCACCGTGGGTGAAAATTCCTTTCACGGTTTTTGCACACTTCATCCGCGATGGCGTCCTTTTTCATCCCTTGTACAGGCTTACACTGATTGTAGGAATCAGCCCTGTGTCAGATGTGTAGGTTCTTCTTGGGTATTTTCTGAGCACGCATCTTTTCCTGGGTACCTTTGTGGCTTTCTCCATTCTCCTCTATAGTCGGTGCTTTTGAATACCCAATTTCTGAAAGACACACTCTCCCTAGCTTCTTCCAGTCCTTAGGCTTCTATTTATGCCTTAATTGCTCTCTTTAGACTCAGGTGACTGCAGCCTTTTGGTGTTGCCTGCAGCCCTTTTGCCGTACATGAGTTCCCAGCTCTGAGATTGGCCAAACCCATGCGAGTGCCTTGTTTCATCCCTTCGGGCAGCCCCCAGACAGGTTAGAACAGACATGCACAATAATTTGGGAATAAATTTGCTCTGCTTCCTCGTCATGCAGTGATTCAGCATTCAGCTGCTAACCAAAAGGCTGGCGGTTCAAACTCACCTACCGGTCCATGAGAGAAAGATGTGGCAGCCCCCTTCCATAAAGATTACGGCCTTGGAAACCTTATGGGGCAGTTCTGCTCTGTCCTATAGGGTCACTATAAGTAGGAATTCAACTGGACTGTAACTTTTTTTTTCCCTTTTGGTTCTGTTCCCTATGGAGCCAGAAACCAGGTTTCTGCTCTGGAAATAACGTGTGCTGCCTCAGCTTTAAGACAATACTGAGCTGGGGCGGGGATGCCATGTGGCATGTAGGCTTTTGAAGTTTTCCTACCATTTCAAAGTTGCCTTTTTCACAGTCTGGTTAGCTTAATTGTGGTAAGTCTTTGACGGATTTCCAGAGTTCTGACAAAGTTTGTCCTGGCAGTTTTTGCTTTTTTTCCCCCCTTTTGGTGTTTTTGTGGTTGGATGGGAGCTTGGAGCTCTTCATGCTACCATCTTGCTCCAAATCTGTTTTTTTTTTTTAAGAACAATAATGATGTCATAGTGAAATGATAAAAGTATGGTTAGCAGTAAACTCAAGAAGATAACTTTGGCCTATAAAATAGGAAAGTTGGGAAGAATGGAGATTTATATAAAACTAAATCTTGCTGCCTAGTATTGCTGTTATTTCACCTTCTGTGTATTTTTTTTTTCGTTTTATATTTGTCAAAACTCTTACATATTATCAACATTGGTGATGATTCTTGGTATTCAGGGTAGGAGAGAACTGGGCAAATGTACAAAATTGTGTTCTTTTTTTCAGTGAAATCATCAGAGTGATATATATCTTTTAATTGTGGCAAATGTATATGTAGCAAAACATTTGCCATTTCAACAATCTTTACGTGTGCAGTTCAGTGACATTGACAGTGACGTATTTTTGACTATTAAATTTTCTGGTTTCTTGGATTGGACATAAACCAGATTAACTGATTCTGGATTCCTAAAGTACTTTTGTGTCCTGAGAAAAAGAAGATAATTGAAAAAAGTTATAAAATTTTTTATTTTATGTTGATGTGATTTCAAATTTACTGAAGTTTCGAAAAACTGGTACAAGGAATTACTATATATCCTTTATCAGCGTTGTTAATATTTTGCTCCAACAACTTTATTATATGAGCATTCTCTTTATATTATTTTTTGAACCATTTGAGACTAAGTTGCAGACATCATGCTCCCTATTCCCTGAATATACCAGTGTTTTTGGAAGAACAAAGGTAATCTTTACATAACTGTAGGGGAATTATCAAAACCAAGCGGTTTTACACTTATACAGTACTCTTATCTATGCCTAAACCTATATTTAGTTTTGTCACTTGCCCTGATATGTTTCAGTCTTGAACCTTTCAATATCTTTTAATCTTGGCCTTTCACTGTCTTTCCTGACTTTGACATTTTTCAGAAGTATAGGCCAATTGTTTTAGACAATGTTCCTCAATTTGGGTTTGTCTCATGTTTCCCCATGATTAGATTAATAAAGTTATGCATTTTTGGCAAAAATACCCCAGAAGTGATGATGTGTTCTCATTGTTTTGTGAGGAGTTGCATGGTTTCAATTTGTCCTTTTCCTGGTGATGTTAATTTTGATCACTTGTTTAAGGCAGCATCCACCAGGTTTTTCTATGTAAAGTTAATAATTTTCCATTCATAACCAATAAGTACTTTGTAGGGAGATATTTTGAGACTTTTTAAACATCCTAGTCCTCAATAAGCTTTAACTTACTAGCTTTAACATTGAATTAATACTATGATGTTTTTAAAATGTGATTGTCTGACTTTATTATTTTAACATTTACTAGTTAGCAATGTACAGTGATGTGTTTGAAGAAATTATTTTTTTTTATTGTGCTTTAAGTGAACGTTTACAATTCAAGTCAGTTTCTTGTACAGACACTTAAATACACATTGCTATGTGACCCTAGTTGCTCTCCCTACAATGTGACAGCACACTCCTTCTCTCCACCCTGTATTTCCTGTGTCCATTCAAGTAGCTCCTGACCCCCTCTGCCCTCTCATCTCGCCTCCAGACAGGAGCTGCCCACATAGTCTCATGTGTCTACTTGAGCCAAGAAGCTCACTCTTCACCATCATTTTCTGTCTTATAGTCCATTCCAATCCCTGTCTGAAGAGTTACTTTGGGAATGGTTCTAGCCTTGGGCTAACAAAAAGTCCAGGGACCATGACCTCCAGGGTCCCTCTAGTCTCAGTCAAACCATGAAATCTGGTCTTTTTATGAGAATTTTAGGTCTGCATCCCACTGTTCTCCTGCTCCATCAGGATTCTCTGTTCTGTTCCCTGTCAAGGCAGTCATTGGTTGTAGCCAGGATGAAAAAGTTGGTAAGCTTAAAAGGTCCTCATGTCTTTTTGTCCAAAACTCTGAACTTTTAATGCATTTTATTTACCACACAGACATTATTAAAAATAACATAGATACATTAAATAAGAAAAATCCTCCCCAAATCTTGTTACTTTAAAGTAGGATTTTTCAACTGCAAAACCATAGACATTTTGGGTCAGTAATTATTTATTGTGGGGGTCATCATGTGCATTGTAGGATATTTAGCAGCATCCTTTGCTTCTACCCAGTTGATGCCAATAGAACTCTCCTCCCCACAGTTGTGACAAGAAAAAATTATCTCCAGACATTGTCACATGTACCTTGGGAGCAAAATTGCTCCTGGTTTAGAACCATTGCCTTAAAGCAGTGTCTGTCCCCCATTTCTTTTAAGTCCTTGGACGTGTGTATATATAAGTTGACATCTTATAAACAATTTTGGTTCAATTTGGGGCTCATTTTTGTTTATTTAAAATGTTTTCTTAGTTATTTTAGAATTTTTATTTTATCGTGGTAAAACATAACAATTTGCCATCTTAACTATTTTTATGTGTACAATTCAGTGGTATTACATTCATGATATTATACAACCGTCACCATCATCTATTTCCAAAACTTAATCACGCCAAACAAAAACTCTGTACTGATTAAAGCAATAAATCCTTCTCTCCTCCCCTCCAGACCCTGGTGACCTTTACTTTCTGTCTCTATGAATTTGTCTGTTCTAGATATTTAATAGAATCATACAATATTTGTTCTTTTGTGATTGGTTTAAAAAATTTTTTTTTACTTAGTATAATATTTTTAAGGTTCATCCATATTGTAGCATGACTTAGAACCTCATTTCTCTTTATGACTGAGGAATACTCCATTGTGTGCTTATACCACATATTGTTTTGTGTTAATATATGTGTAACAAAGCATTTGCCACTTCAACATTCTTCACATGTACAGTTCACTGACATCAGTTGTGTTCATCGTGTTATACAACCATCACCTTTATTCACCTTCAGATGTTTTCAACATCCTTAAAAGACTCTGTGTCCTGTAAGCAGTGAGGCTTCCTTTGCTCCTCTCTCCCATCTACCTTTGGTAACCAGTGATAAACTTAGATCGCATGCACTTGCCTATTCTAGATATTGGATATAAGAAAGCCTACAATATTTGTGACTTACCTGTTTCATTCAGCATAATGTTTTTAAGGTTCATGCATGTTGTAACATGTATCAGGGCATCATTTCTCTTCATGGTTGAGTAATAGTCCATTTACCACATTTTGTTTTTCCTTTCATCTGTTGATGGACACTTGGGTTGTTTCCACCTTTTTGCTGTTGTGAATAATGCTGTGATGAACATTAGTGTACAGGTGTCTGAGTCCCTGCTTTCAATTCTTTTGTGTATATATCTAAGAGTGAAATTGCTAAGTCCTACAGTAGTTCTGTGTTTAACTTTTTGAGGAACTGCCAAATTCTTTTCTACAGCAGCTGCTGCATTTTACATTCCCACCAGCAATGCATGAGTGTTCCAATGTCTCTACATCCTCTCCAACAATTGTTATTTTCTGATTTTTTAAAAAGTAATTATCCTAGTGAATGTGAAGTGGTACTCATAGTTCTTTTTAATCCATTGAGATGTGCCATAATTTAGACAGCTATTCTCTTAATGATTAAAGTTTCTTTTTTTAAATAATTTTTATTGTGCTTTAAGTGAAAGTTTACAGATCAAGTCAGTATCTCACATAAAAACTTATGTACACTTTGCTACACACTCCCAATTACTCTCCCCCTAATGAGACAGCCTCTTCTCTCCCTCCACTCTCTCTTTTCTTGTCCATTTTGCCAGCTTCTATCCCCCTCTACCCTGTCATCTCCCCTCCAGGCAGGAGATGCCAACATAGTCTCAAGTGTCCACCTGATCCAAGAAGCTCATTCCTCACCAGCATCCGTCTCCAACCCATTGTCCAGTCCAATCCATGTCTGAAGTGCTGGCTTCGGGAATGGTTCCTGTCCTGGGCCAACAGAAGGACTGGGGCACATGACCACTGGGGTCCTTCCAGTCTCAGTCAGACCATTAAGTCTGGTCTTTTTATGAGAATTTGGGGTCTGCATCCCACTGCTCTCCTGCTCCCTCAGGGGTTCTCTGTTGTGTTCCCTGTCAGGGCAGTCATTGGTTGTAGCCAGGCACCATCTAGTTCTTCTGGTGTCAGGATGATATAGTCTCTGGTTCATGTGGCCCCTTCTGTCTCCTGGGCTTGTAATCACCTTGTGTCCTTGGTGTTACTCATTCTCCTTTGATCCAGGTGGGTTGAGACCAATTGCTGCATCTTAGATGGCTGCTTGCTAGCGTTTAAGACCTCAGACGCCACTCTTCATAGTGGGATGCAGAATATTTTCGTAAGTAGATTTTATTATGCCAATTGACTTAGATGTCCCCGAAATCATGGTCCCCAAACCCCTGCCCCTGCTACACTGGCCTTCGAAGCATTTGGTTTATTCAGGAAACTTCTTTCCTTTTGGTTTAGTCCAGTTGTACTGACCTCCCCTGTATTGTGTGTTGTCTTTCCCTTCACCTAAAGTAGTTCTTATCTACCAAATAATTAGTGAATACCCCTCTTCCACCCTCCCACCCTCCCTCCTCTCATAACCACAAAAGAATGTTTTCTTCTCAGTTTAAACTATTTCTGAAGTTCTTCTAATAGTGGTCTTATACAATATTTGTCCTTTTACATCTGACTAATTTCACTCAGCATAATGCCTTCCAGGTTCCTCCATGTTATGAAATGTTTCACAGATTCATCACTGTTCTTTATCGATGCATAGTATTCCATTGTGTGAATATACCATAATTTATCCATTCATCCTTTGATGGGCACCTTGGTTGCTTCCATCTTTTTGCTATTGGAAACAGTGCTGCAGTAAATATTGGTGTGCATATATCTGTGTAAAGGCTCTTATTTCTCTAGGATATATTCCAAGGAGTAGGATTGCTGGACCGTATGGTAATTCTATTTCTAGCTTTTTAAGGAAGCGCCAAATCGGTTTCCAAAGTGGTTGTACCATTTTACATTCCCACCAGCAGTGTAGAAGTGTTCCAATCTCTCTACAGCCTCTCCAACATTTATTATTTTGTGTTTCTGTGTGTAAGATCTTGCCATCTGCAAATAGAGATAATTTTACTTCTTCCTTGCCAATCCGGATGCCCTTTATTTCTTTTTCTAGCCCAATTGCTCTGGCTAGGACCTCTAGCACAATGTTGAATAAGAGCAGTGATAAAGGGCATCCTTGTCTGGTTTCTGTTCTCAAGGGAAATGCTTTCAGACTCTCTCCATTTAGAATGATGTTGGCTGTTGGCTTTGTATAAAAAAGATACCCTTTATTATGTTGAGGAATTTTCCTTCTATTCCTATTTTGCCGAGAGTTTTTTTTATCATGAATGGGTGTTGGACTTTGTCAAATGCCTTTTCTGCATCAATTGATAATATCATGTGGTTTTTGTCTTTTATGTATGTGGTGGATTACATTAATGGTTTTTCTAATACTGAACCAAACTTGCATATGTGGTATAAATCCCACTTGGTGGTGGTGGAGTATTTTTTTGATATGTTGTTGAATTCTATTGGCTAGAATTTTGTTGAGCATTTTTGCATCTGCGTTCATGAGGAATATAGGTCTATAATCTTCTTGTTGTGTCTTTTCTTGCTTTAGGTATCAGGGATTTGGTGGCTTCATAGAATGAGTTTGGTAGTATTCCGTCCTTTTCTAAGCTCTGAAATACCTTTAGTAGTGGTAGTGTTAACTCTTCTCTGAAGTTCGGTAAAATGCTGCAGTGAAGCCCTCTGGATCAGGCTTTTTTTCTTTGTTGGTGTTTTTTTGTTTACTTTTTCAATCTCTTCTTTTGTTATGGGTCTATTTATTTGTTCTACCTCTGTTTGTGTTAGTTTATGTACCTAGCGTGTTTCTAGAAATTCATCCATTTCTTCTAGGTTTTCAAATTTGTTAGAGTACAATTTTTGATTGTAATCTCATATTAAGCTTTTAATTTCAGTTGGGTCTGTTGTAGTATCGCCAATCTCATTTCCGATTTGGGTTATTTGCTTCGTCTCCTGTTTTTCTTTTGTCAGTTTGGCCAGTGGTTTATGAATTTTGTCATTTTTTCCCCCCAAATCAGCTTTTGGTCTTGTTAATTCTTTCAATTGGTTTTCTGTTTCATTTAGTTCAGCTTTAATTTTTATGATTTGTTTTCTTCTTCCTGTGGGTTTCTTTTGTTGTTCTCTTTGTATTTGTTCAAGTTGTAGGGATAATTCTTTGATTTTGGTCCTTTCTTCTTTTTGTATGTGTGCATTTATTGATATAAATTGGCCTCTGAGCACCGTTTTTGCTGTGTCCCAAAGGTTCTGATAGGAAGTGTTTTCATGCTCATTGGATTCTCTGAATTTCTTTATTCCATCCTTAATGTCTTCTATAATCCAGTCTTTTTTAAGCAGGGTATTGTTCAGTTTCCAAGTGTTTGATTTCTTTTCCCTGCTTTTCCTGTTATTGATTTCCACTTTTATGGCCTTATGATCAGAGAGGATGCTTTGTAATATTTCAGTGTTTTGGATTCTGCTATGGCTTCCTTTATGACCTAATATGTGGTGTATGCTAAAGAATGTTCCATGTGCACTAGAAAAGAAAGTATACTTGGTTGCTGTTGGGTGGAATGTTCTGTATATGTCTATGAGGTCAAGTTGTTTGATTGTGGCATTTAGATCTTCCGTGTCTTTATTGAGTTTCTTTCTGGATGTCCTGTCCTTCACTGAAAGTGGTGTGTTGAAGTCTCCTACTATTATTGTGGAGCTGTCTATCTCACTTTTCAGTGCTGATAGAGTTTGTTTTATGTATCTTGGAGCTCTGTCATTGGGTGCATAAATATTTAATATGGTTATACCTTCTTGGTGTATTGTTCCTTTAATCATTATATAGTGTCCGTCCTTATCCTTTCTGATGGATTTATCTTTAAAGTCTGTTTGGTCAGATATTAATATTGCCCCTCGTGGTCTTTTTTATGTTTTTTTTGGTTGATATATTTTTTTGCATCCTTTGAGTTTTTGTTTGTTTCTCTGAGTCTAAGTGGTGTCTCTTGTAGGCAGAATATAGACGGATCTTGTTTTTTAATCCATTCTGCCACTCTCTGTCTCTTTATTGGTGCATTTAATCCAGTTACATTCAGGGTAATTATGGATAGGTATAAATTTAGTGCTATCATTTGATGTCTTTTTGTGTGTGTTTCTTGACAGTTTCTTTTTCCCACTTAATTTTATGTGCTGAGTAGATTACCTTTATATATTGTCCTTTCCTCATATTTGTTGTTGTTGATTTTCTTTCTGCTGAGTCTGTATTTTTACCTTGTATTTTATTTTGATGAGTAGGATAGTTTGTCTCCTTTGTGGTTACCTTATTATTTACCCCGATTTTTCTAAATTTAAACCCATTATTTTTTTGTATCACCGTATCTTTTCTCCATATGGAAGGTGTATAATTACACTTCTTAGTCCCTCTTTATTAGTCTAATGTTGTCTTCTTTTATATAATTACATCGTTGTTACTGTGTTTGGAGCTTTTTTTTATAATCTTGCTTTTTTTTTTTTTGGATTTCCCTGTCTGGGTTGACTTCTGGTTGCTCTTCCCAGTGTTCTAGTCTTGGGTTGATACCTGATATTATTCATTTTTTAACCCTAGAACTCCCTGTAGTATTTCTTGTAGTTTTGGTTTTTACGAATTCTGTAAACTTCTGTTTATGTGGAAAAGTCCTAATCTGACCATCATATTTAAGAGACAGTTTTGCTGGATATGTGATTCTTGGCAGGCAATTTTTTCCTTCAAGTTTTTAAATATGTCATCCCATTTCCTTCTTGCCTGCTTGGTTTCTGCCGAGTAGTCCGAGCTTATTCTTACTAGCTGTCCTTTGTAGGTGACTTTTCTTTTATCCTTCACTGCTCTTATAATTCTCTCTTTCTCTTTGATTTTGGCAAGTTTGATTATAATATGTCTTGGTGACTTTCTTTTAACATCTACCTTTTGTGGAGTTCGATGAGTCTCTTGGATAGATATCTTCTCATCTTTCACGATATCAGGGAAGTTTTCTGCCAACAAATCTTCAACAATTCGCTCTGTATTTTCTCTTACCCCTCCTTGGTCTGGTATTTCGATTACTTATAGGTTATTTCTCTTGATGGAGTCCCACCTTATTCTTATGGTTTCTTCATTTTTTAAAGTTCTTTTATATGATTTTTCTTCAAATATTTTAGTGCCAAGTGATTTATCTTCGAGTTCATTTTTTTTTCAGAAATTCTAACTTCTAGTTGCTTAATTCTGCTCCTCTGACTTTCTCTTGAGTTGTCTACTTGTGTAATTTTATTGTTAAACTTCTGAATTTGTGATTGCTGCCTGTCTATGGATTTTGTAGGTTATTAAACTTTTCATTATGTTCCTGAATAATCTTTCTAATTTCTTTATCTGTGTGTTCCTTGGCTTGTTTTGCATATTGTCTCATTTCCTTCCTGATGCCTTCAAGGGTTCTTTGTATTAAACTTCTGTATTCTGGCTCTGGTAATTCCAGGAATGCACTTTTATCTAGAAGATCCCTGAATTCATTGTTCTGAGACCCTGTTGAGGTGATCATGGTGTGTTTCTTTATGTGACTTGATATTGACTGTTGTCTCCGAGCCATCTATAAGTTATTTTATTAGTTTATGCTTGCTTACTGTGTCGCAGCTTCTTGGTTTGTTTTGGTTTGGCATACCCCTATGGGTTGCTTGAGTGAGCTAGCTTGATTATTTTCGCCTTTGGAGCTCTGACATCCGGTCCCCAGCTGCCTAGATCTGTTATCAGGTATATCAGTCTAGGAGTCCATTCAGTTTTCTTGTATGAATTCAGCTCTGGTTTCGAGGTAGCTCATCATCAAGTGTGTGGTACAGGCTCTGTCCTACAGTCTCAGAGAGGCAGTGATGATTGGTGTACATACCGGTATCTGATTGCAGCATGGGGTCATGCTCTGATCAAGGCAGGGGGCTAAGAACTGACTCCCTAGTGTCTCTGAGGAAAACACGTCACTGTTCCCTAGTGTGTGCAGGTGGGTGGGTTCTGCAGGTGGGCCATGGGCACCAAACGTTTTTGGTTGTAAGGACTGGGAGGTACCAGTTATCTTTGGACCCGTGTTGCGGGTGGCTGGGTGACCTGAGTGGAGCTACCAGTCCTTAGGTCCCTGATGTGGGTAGGTGAGGACCTTGTTTAATAGGCAGAGCAATGTTAAACATCAAACAGCCACCTCTCCACCACATAGCTGAAATGGTTGGAGCCTGCCAACAAGGGCCTATTTTCCTGAAATAGGCCCACACAGGTCCATGCAGAAGAGAAAGGTGCCTAAAGTCCACGAACGGTTTATTCCTGGACAGGAGCTGCTTCTGTGCAGAGCTTCCCTGGTTAGTGGAGCTAGCAAATTATCTTTTCCTCCAAATATAATTTTTTTCCTTCCCCTCGGCTGGGAGGATGGCTCTAGGTGTTCAGCAGGGCGTATCACCCCCAGTGCCGTGGAGTTGATTCCAACTCATAGCGACCCTATAGGACAGAGTAGAACTGCCCCATAGAGTTTCCAAAGAGCGCCTGGCGGATTTGAACTGCTAACCCTGTGGTTGGCAGCCGTAGCTTAGGCCCAGGGAATTAAGCCGCTTTAGCGTGTTTGCGGGTAGGGGGGCACGTTAAAATATATACAAGTGGTTAGCTTTTGCCAAGAGCACCGTCCTCCTCAGGTTCTGTAGGTGTGAGTGGGCTGTGTGGCTGGCTTATTCTCCCTGAGGAAACTGTGGCTGAACACTAGTATCAGTCCACTGCCACCGCCAGTCCAGGATTGCTGCCCGAGGGCTCCCGGCGATTCAGGTCTGGTAACTCCTCTCCTCTCTGCTTCTGAATGGTCTCTTCCTCCCCCTTCCCCTCAGTTTGTTTTCTAAGCTTGCCTTTGAAGCTCCGGGCTCCCAGCTTGTCACAAATATACTTGTTTCACTTTTTTGGGGGGGGTCTTTTTTTGTAAGGAGGGCTCGCCAGAAGTGTCTATCTAATTTGCCATCTTTGCTCCACCTCCTGAATGATTAAAGTTTTAATTTAGTTTTCATAATGTGTGAACAACTTCATACTTATAACTCCTCTTTTAGATGATTTCTTTAGCTTTCATTCTTATGAGAGGGATTAGTGAGTAGGAAGTTAGGAATGTTTATGGTTCTTGGGCTATTGACTGGTGGGTTTCTAAATGGTTTTCTCATTTACATATTTTTTACACTATGTATGAGAGTACCAGTTTCAGTGTACCTTCGATTATTGCTGTTTGAATTAATGGTGTAAAATGGTACCCTGTTAATACTTTAACATCTTTTACTAATTGAATCCTTTATGGGAATTATTTCTATTCTTTGTATATATTCCTTTGATAAAAATATATTTTTTAATGTGTTTGATATTTGGTAGAATATAGATGTTAATCTTTCATGTTTGCTGCAGGTGTTTTTCCTGGTCTGTTTACCTTTTTATTTTAATTGCTGTGGTCTTGAAAGTTTTAGATACAACTTGGTGGGCTTAGCTTTTCATTCTAAAAGGAATATTATAGTGGATGATGGGAAATGGCAGTCAGTGAAAATGAGAAGTAATTTGTATGTGTGAATGTAAATATTCTTTTAACATGTTCATAGTCATGTCTAAGAATAACTTTGTATTGTTTTGTCTTTAATAATTTGAGTAGTTTTTTTCACTTTTATTTTATTTCTAGTGTTTGAGTTGACTTTACTATTCTAGCCCCTGAAACATAATTTTTGAATTTTTAATGTAATAAGTTCAGAAGTGACATTTTGGTTTTTAGAATTATGATAATGATATGAGTAGTATTTGTGCCTACTGTCCATACATAAAGGAGCACTGGTGGTGCAGTGGTTAAAGCAGTTGACTGCTAACCGGAAGGCTGGTGGTTCAAAACCACCAGTGGCTCTGTGGGAGAAAGATGTGGCAGTCCGCTTCTGTAGAGATTTACAGCCTTGGAAATCCTGTGGTGTCTCTGTGAGTCAGAATCAACTCAACGGCAGTTGGTGGGTATCCATTTTAATTTGTACCATTTTTTT
Source organism: Elephas maximus indicus (assembly GCF_024166365.1). Taxonomy (NCBI): domain Eukaryota; kingdom Metazoa; phylum Chordata; class Mammalia; order Proboscidea; family Elephantidae; genus Elephas; species Elephas maximus. The sequence goes on from NC_064846.1 coordinate 90,205,434, forward strand.
ACTATATCTCTATCCTATAGGTTCCTCTGCAAAAGAATAAACATTCAGGGTATAGAAATAAGGATTGCTTTAGGTATTCAGCTTATTCAGCAAATACTTATTAAGTCTCTAATCTCCCAGTTACTGGGGTTCATAATGGTGAAGTAGTTAGATGCCTAAGAACAGAATTTTTTCTGAATCTGGATAGTATTCATATTTAATGATATCCTTCTAAGGAAACATGGTGTGGTCCACATTTCTTTAGTTTTGACTAGCATAGCTTAGTTGTGATCCAAATTAAAGAAATCAGATGAGCAGCTTAATCATTTCTTTCTATTCATAAGTTTGTTTCATAAAAATTCTTGTTGAAACATTTATTTGTATAGTGATAGATAATAAGTCTTGGTTATTTGTTGTGTGTGCTTTTCTAAAAACTAGAAAACATGACATTGGGAGGGAAAAGTCATTAATCTGGGGTCAGGTGTCTGAGAGTTGTTAAATCTTCTGCTTTTGACTTGACGATGGGCAAAGTAGATTTGTTATACAACACATCTCCCATTTAGTGGTGATAGATAGCTTGGCTTTCACTTAGCTCAGCTGGTGAGATGATGAAATAACTTTGAACCTTTTGGTAATATAAAACATGTCAAGATAATTTCAGGTGATGGGACATATAGTATTATTTATAGAATGGAGTATTGAAAAAACACTGGACTAGGACCATGTTTTCAGTAATTTTTAGTTCTAATAACTGAGTAGTCCAGGGTTTCAATTTTTTACCTTTTTACTGTTGCTCATTTTAAAGTGCTTTTAAGCTCTTAAATTCTTTCACTTTGACCTGTTGGTTTATATAATAATCCTATGTGATACCTAGATAAAAAGAAGAGGAAGGCAAGCATTTCCAAAATTTAGTGTGGCATTGGGAATTCTTAGACCTTTCCTCTGGTCTGAGGGTATAGTGTGAATTAAAACAGAGGAATGTTGGGGTCAGTTCATTGAACAGGAAAAGAGAACTGCTAGTTGGTTATTACTTCCAGGAGTGGATATGCAGCTAATTTACTCTTAACATCAATATGATGTTGGATTGATGATCCCTTTCAAAAACATAATTACCTGGAAGATATCTTAACAGTCATCTAAGTAAAGTTCTCTCGCGAAAAATGTAAAAAGTGTGAAAATTGAACTCTGCAGAGGTTGCAATTTGCTTAAGGTCATAGAGTTAGCAATTAGGACTAGAACCAAGGTTATCTGACTCTTCAGTTCAGACTTTTTTTGTACCAAACCCACTGCCGTCTAGTTGATTCTGACTCATAGCGACCCTATAGGACAGAGTAGAGCTGGCCCATAGAGTTTCCAAGGAGCGCCTGGTGGATTTGAACTGGCAACCTCTTGGTTAGCAGCCATAGTACTTAACCACTACGCCACCAGGGTTTCCTTTTTGTACAGTACTATGTTTTTAATTGGAGCCCTTGTGGCGTAGTGGTTAAGAGCTTGGCTGCTAACCAAAAGGCCTGCAGTCCAAATAAACCAGCCGCTCCTTGAAAACCTTATGGGACAGTTCTACTCTGTCCTATAGGGTTTCTATGAGTTGAAACCGACTCGACCGCACCTAAAAACAACAAGAACAACATGTTTTTAATTAGTCCATTAGGATTTTTTCCTATATATTTTATAACACTTCAGTGAGAAAGTAGAATATTTTTCTATAATATGTATGAGAACTCCTGTTCAAGAAAATTGAAATCCAAAAAATCCAAACTCATTGCCTTCAAGCCAGTTCCGACTCATGGTGATCCCATGTGTTACAGAGTAGAACTGCTCCATAGTGTTTTCTTGGCTGTAATTTTTACGGAAGCAGGTTGCGCCCAGCCTTTCTTCCATGGTGACACTGGGTGGATTTGAGCCGTCAACCTTTAGGTTAGTAGATGAGTGCAAACCATTTGCACCACCCAGTTAGTCACTCAAGAAAATGAAAGACCCCTGTTGTTATGTCTTAATGTGATTTTTACATTTTTATCACTACCACAGTCTCAAGGAAGTAAATTAGTTACAGTTGTATTGTTGTGAGACTGGGTTATTTAGGCTCTTCTTGATTAATTGTATTCTTCTTCACGTGCCTCAGAATAGTTTTCTTGGCATTTAAATTAAAATGATGTTAATTATTTACAGGAATCACTACAGTATAGCTCAGACAGGCTAAGAGAATTTTCCAAGTCAGTGACAGTTGTTTTTGATCAGAAAAGTGCCTTTTCTTAATCTCTTTGTTGTGATGTGCATTTTCTACTTTGGATTCACACAGTCCATAGTTTTGACCTTGATTTAAGTTCAGTAGACTCTATGGGGCAGTTGTACTCTATCCTGTAAGGTTGCTACAAACCGGAATCAACTTGATAGCAACAGATTTGTTTTTTTTGTTAAGTTCAGTAACCAGTTAATCAGTATGACCTTCAGAGATCAGAGCAGAGTACTAGGAAGAATAGTCTTTATAGTAGGGAGAAGCCTGATATAGGAATAAAAAAAAGTGGCAAGAGTAAACCAGTTCCTGTCTCCTGTAAAATTTGAGTCATTTCTACTAATCTTTCTATTGGGAAAAAAATTTCCATATTTGACTTTTCCATTATATGTCTTCTATATACTTAAATAGTGCTTGGTGTATAGTAGGTACTCAGTAAATGTTAGCTGTAATTTTTGTTTATCAGTGTATGTACATTTACATAGCTGGTGGTTGAATCCTCTGTAGGAACACCCAGTGAGGTGTCGGGTGTGCTTATGAAATTAATTCACAAATAAGCATTAATCCATGCATAATAGAATATAACCAGAAGAGTTGTGAGTTTAAGTTCTAGGTTTTCTTACTTATTAAATGCCCATCTACAACAAATTTGAATGCTTACAGTCTACTGGCCACTGTTAATAGGTAAGTATTCAAAGAACATACTCTATAGTTTTAACTTTTTTATTCTAGAAAATTACCAGCATATTCAAAAGTAAAAGAAGAGTGTAATAAGCCCCAAAATACCTATCACCTAGCTTCAACAATCATCATCTCATGGCTAATTGAATTTCAAATATAACCACCCAATTCTACCCTGATTAGATTATTTTGACACAAATTCCAGATGTATTACTGTATTGGAAAAAAGAATTTTTTAAACAAACTGTATATTTGGATGTCATTCCATAACTTGTCTCCTCTTCAGTCATTATTGTTCAGCAGGTCAAACCTATTTTCTTGAGATGGTCTCTAAATTCACGTGGGATATACTCAAGGCTGTACTTTGGCTCTCATGGACTTGTTCTAATTTTCTTCAGTTTCAGCTTAAACTTGCATATGAGCAGTTGATGGTCTGTTCCACAGTCAGCCCCTAGCCTTGTTCTGACCATTGAAGTAGAGCTTTTCCATCGTCTCTTTCCACAGATGTAGTCGATTTGATTGTTGTGTATTCCATCTGGTGAGGTCGATGTGTATAGTCGTCATTTATGTTGGTGAAAAAAGGTATTTGCAGTGAAGAAGTCATTGGTCTTGCAAAATTCTATCATGCGATCTCTGGCATTGTTTCTGTTGTCAAGGCCATATTTTCCAACAACTGATCCTTCTTCTTTGTTCCCAACCTTCGCATTTCAATCGCCAGTAATTATCAATGCATCCTGATTGCATGTTCGATCAATTTCAGACTGCAGAAGCTGGTAAAAATCTTCAATTTCTTCATTTTTGGCCTTAGTGGTTGGTGTGTAAATTTGAATAATAGTCGTATTAACTGGTCTTCCTTGTAGGTGTGTGGATATTATCCTATCACTAACAGTGTTTACTTCAGAATAGATCTTGAAATGTTCTTATTGACGATGAATGCAATGCCATTCCTCTTCAAGTTGTCATTTCTGGCATAGTAGACTATGTGATTATCTGATTCAAAATGGCCAATACTAGTCCATTTCAACTCACTAATGCCTAGGATATTGATGTTTATGCGTTCCTTTTCATTTTTGACAATTTCCAGCTTTCCTAGATTCATACTTCGTACGTTCCGGGTTCCAATTATTAATGGTTGTTTGCAGCTGTATCTTCTCATTTTGAGTCATGCCGCATCAGCAAATGAAATTCCTGAAAGCTTGACTCCATCCATGCATTAAGATTGACTCTACTTTGAGGAGGCAGCTCTTTCCTAATCGTCTTTTGAGTGACTTCCAACTGGGGGGGGGGGCTAATCTTCCGTCACTATATCAGACAGTGTTCCGCTGCTATTTGTAAGGTTTTCACTGGATAATTCTTTTCAAAAGTAGACTTCTTCCAAGTTTGTCTTAGTCTGGAAGGTCAGCTGAAACCTGGATGTCATGGGTGACCCTGCTGGTATCTGAACACTGGTGGCGTAGCTTCTAGCATCACTGCAACAGGCAAGCCCCCACAGTACGACAAACGGACAGACACATGAGAGTCATCATACATCAACGATCAAGGACATCATACATGAAGAAAGGAAGAGGCCATTAAAAAGACGAACGAAAAGACCAAAATGGATGGCAGAAGGGACTCTGAAACTTGCTTTTGAATGTTGAGCAGCTGAAGCAAAAGGAAGAAATGATGAAGTAACAGAGCTGAACAGAAGATTTCAAAGGGCGGCTCGAGAAAACAGAGTAAAGTATCATAATGACATGTGCAAAAAGCAGGAGATAGAAAACCAGAAGGGAAGAACGTGCTTGGCATTTCTCAAGCTGAAAGAACTGAAAAAAATTCAAGCCTTGAGTTACAATAGTGAAGGATTCTATGCGGAAAATATTAAATGACAGAGGAAGCACGGAAGGAATACACAGAGTCATTCTATCTAAAAGAATTGGTTGATGTTCAACCATTTCAGGAGGTAGCATATGATCAGGAACTGACGGTACTGAAGGAAGAAGTCCAAACTGCGCTGAAGGCATTGGTGAAAAACAAGGCTACAGGAATTGATGGAACATCAGTTGAGATGTTTCAGCAGATTGATGCAGTGCTGGAAGTGCTCACTCGTCTATGCCAAGAAGTTTGGAAAACAGCTACCTGGCCAAGTGACTGGGAGAGAACCATATTTATGCCTATTCCCAAGAAAGGTGATCCAGTTGAATGCGGAAATTATCGAACAATATCATTAATATTCCATACAAGTAAAGTTTTGCCGAAGATTACTCAAAAGCGGCTGCAGTAGTATATCCACGGGGAGCTGTCAGAAATTCAGGCTGGATTCAGAAGAGGATGTGGAACCAGGGATATGATTGCTAATGTCAAATGGATCCTGGCTGAAAGCAGAGAATACCAGAAGGATGCTTACCTGTGTTTTATTGACTATGCAAAGGCATTTGACTGTGTGGATCATAACAAATTATGGGTAACATTGGGAAGAATGGGAATTCCAGAACACTTAATTGTGCTCCTGAGGAACCTGTGCATAGATCAAGAGGCAGTTGTTCGGACAGAACAAGGGGATACTGCGTGGTTTAAAGTCAGGAAAGTTGTGCATCAGCATTGTATCCTTTCACCATGCCAATTCAATCTGTAAGCTTAGCAGATAATCCGAGAAGCTGGACTATATGAAGAACGGGGCATTAGGGTTGAAGGAAGACTCATTAACGACCTGTGTTATACAGATGACACAACCTTGCTTGCTGAAAGTGAAGACAACTTGAAGCATTTACTAATGAAGTTCAAAGACCACAGCCTTCAGTATGGATTGCACTTCAGCATAAAGAAAACAAAAATCCTCACAACTGGACCAGTAAGCAACATCGTGATGATAAACGGAGAAAAGATTGAAGTTGTCAAGGACATCGTTTTTCTTGGATCCACAATCAACAGCCATGGAAGCAGCAGTCAAGAAATCAAAAGACACATTGCATTGGGCAAATGTGCTGCAAAAGACCTCTTTAAAGTGTTGAAAAGTAAAGATGTCACCTTGAAGACTAAGGTGTGCCTGACTGGTATTTTCAGTTGCCTTCTATGCGTGTGAAAGCTGGACAATGAATAAGAAATACCTGAGCAGAATTGATGCCTTTGAATTGTGGTGTTGATGAAGAATATCAAATATACCACGGACTGCCAAAAGAATGAACAAATCTGTCTCGGAATGTTCCTTAGAAGCAAGGATGCCAAGACTACATCTTACATACGTTGGACATGTTGTCAGGAGGGATCAGTCCCTGGAGAAGGACTGAAGTACAGGGTTAGTGGAAATGAGGGAGACCCTCAATGAGATGGATTGACACAGTGGCTGCAACAATGGCCTCACGCATAACAATGATTGTGAGGATGGTGCAGGACCAGGCAGTATTTTGTTCTGTAGTACACTGGGTTCCTATGAGTCGGAACTGACTCGATGGCACCTAACAACAACATACATTGGGATGTTTGCTTCAAATTAACTTTTTGCAAAAAGGCAAGTTGATTTCATTTGTTGCTAATACAAATAACTGTTTGTCTTCTTGATTTTTTTTTTTAAGTAATGGTGTTTTAAGTGTTTGATGTCTATTGTAGTTTCAGGTTAGAAGCTATTATATGGCAGCATCAATGAAGTTAATTTTTCAACATTTTACTGATGAAAACTTTCAAACTTACATCAAAGTGGAAAGAATTTTCTACTTATACCCACCACCTAGATTCTACCTTTAACATTTTGCTATACTTGTTACATATGAATCCATCTAATTCTCCATTGATGAAGCAGTACATCTAATTTTTTTTACTCATTTCAAATTAAATTGTAGAGATTAGTATAATTGGAGTTCAGTTTTTAAAATTACCTTTGAAACTGGGTTATATTGGGTTTCTTGTTTCATGTAAACTTTATTGTTATGAAAGAACATTTATATCTGAAGTAGAGTTGTGACAACTCATAGTCTTTGGTTCAAGTGCTTCTCATTTTTGAGCTTTTCTTTCATAAACTGTGAATCTTTTTTAGAATATTTAGCTTATGTACCAGTAATACACTTTTAGAATGTGTAGTGAGAGTTTTGCATGTACATTTCACTGGCCTTTACTCTTCTAGGAAGTCATTATCCACTTGTCACTCATTTTAATATTGTTATATAGGTATACTGTAAGTTATCTACTAGTGGTAGATATTAAGATTTTTTTTTCCTAATTTGGTGCTATTGAAAAGTGTTGCCATGAACATTCTTGTGCATGTCTCCTTTGCACAAATGTTAGAGTTTCTTTAGAATATGTACCTAGAATTGGAGGTTGATTTTGTTTTTCATTATAATTGCCAAGTTGCTCTCCATAATAAAAAAATAGTTTTTCTAATTTACACTTCCATTAGCACTCTTTGAGATTCTTTTTGTATCGTTCTTCATTCTGGCCAGCGTTTTTGTGTGGACAGTTGTAGTTTAACCCTTAATAGCACAAACAGACATTGGTAATTCTTTGTATGAATATAAAATAAGTGCTGAATATTTTTCTCAGTGAACCTTTAGTAATAGTTACATAGCTCATTTTTTTGGTGTGTGCGTTTATTCTGTTTCTTTATTTTACTTTAGATGAAGGTTTATAGAACAAACCAGCTTCTCATTTAACAGTTAGTACACATATTGTTTTATGACTTTGGTTAACAACCCCACGACATGTCAACACTCTCCCTTCTCGACCTTGGGTTCCCTATTACCATCTCTCCAGTCCCCTCCTGCCTTCTAGTCCTCGGTCCTGGGTTGGTGTGCCTCTTTAGTTGTGTTTTGTTTTATGGGCCTGCTTAATCTTTGGCTGAAGGGTGAACCTCAGGAGTGACTTCAGTACTGAGCTAAAAGGGTGTCTCGGAGTTTGTCCTGTCTCTGCCAGGCCAATAAATCTGGTATTTTTTTGTGAGTTAGAATTTTGTTGTATATTTTTCTCCAGCTCTGTCTGCGACCCTCTATTGTGATCCCTGCCAGAGGAGTCAGTATTGGTAGCCAGGCACCATCTAGTTGTACTGGACTCAGTCTGGTGGAAGCTGTGGTAGTTGTGGTTCATTAGTCCTTTGGACTAATCTTCCCCTTGTATTTTTAGTTTTCTTCATTCTCCCTTGCTCCCGAAGGGGTGAGACCAGTAGCGTATCTTAGATGGCTGCCCACAGGCTTTTAAGACCCCAGACGCTACTTACCAAGGTAGAATGTAGAACATTTTCTATATAAATTATTTTATGCCAGTTGCACATAGCTCAAGTTTTGCAATAGTGATGAGGTTGCCATGAGTCTGAACTGACTCGACGGAAACAGATGAGCTTGAAAAGATATTGACGGCATCTTTACGTGATGAAATTGTATGTAGCCATTAAAAATGATGTTTTATAAGAATAATGATGCAGGAAAATATTGACAGTATATTAGTACAGGGAAAAGGTTACAAAGGAGTAGCCATTCAATCCTGTTAAAACTAAAAATATGTGTTCCCTTATGATTATCTCTGGATGGTAGGATTTTGGGTGACGTTCTATTTCATACTTCATACTTTTCTTTGTATTTCATTTTCTCTAGGGGACTTTATTATTGAGAGAGGCAGATGAGTCCTCTCTTAGAGGAGAGTCCTTAGAAACAATAAGCTACAACTTTCACAGCTAGGATATTATATAGTAAAGAGAAGTGATTAAATAAGCTGTATTTGTTCTCATTTTTAAAGCAAGTTAATACTTCTCTTAAATATGAAGTTTTCCTTAAAAAAAAAAACTGAACCAAACCACAGTATTGTTTTCCCAGTATTAGAGGAAATTTTGAAGGAATGTTTCTCATAAATTATTCAGGGCTTGTAATTTAACCTCAGAAAAGAGGTCCATTTGCACTTGGTATTTTCTACTTATGGAGAAAGGGAATAGTGGAAAATTGATTCCAATCCTTTGGAATAAAATTCAGACAGTTTGAGCTCTAGTCTCATGTTTAATTTAATTTAACTTAATTTGAAAGTACGTGATGTAATGACAGATTTGGTTTCAAATACAGTTCCCTTGCTTTGTGACCTTGATTAAGTTACCCAACCTCCAAGTTCATTTCTTCACCTTTGCAATGGAGACAATAGTATGTAAACGAAAATCTTTATGAAATGCTTAGCTTTTAACAAAATTAATTTGGTTTTCCTCCTTTTCTATTTTTCAGAGCGCATGCATTTAACAGCAGAAGGCAGAATTGATTAGGTATAAATTTTATGGAAAGACCTATGAATAGCTCTGATGTACATTTCAGAAGGTGTAGAAGTTGCTATAAAAATTGCTCATGATTTTTTCATACCTCCCCCACCCCTAGGTGTCAGGTGCCTGTCACCTGAACCATTTGAGTTCACTACATTCTAAAGCTATGCTAAACATTGTATGTTTTGAAAGATGGTCTCATCTGTTTATGTATCTTTTATCCCTGGCTCCATAATGTGGACTATTTCAGACCTTAATTAGTGTTTGTCAAAACTCTACGTAGCTAGCCACTTTCATTATAGATTTTATCTGATTCATTTTTTATGGATTAGAGAAATAAGCTTTATTTTTATTTGGTGAGACTTGGTTTTAGGGCTCCCTCAAAATTGAGTAGTGGTCCTCAAATTAAATGATTACTCTAATGGCTTGTATTGTTAAGTGCCACTGAGTCATTTTCAACTCATAGCAACCCCATATGACAGAGTAGAACTGCCCCATAGGGTTTTCTTGGCTGTAATCTTTACGAATGTAGATTGCTAGGTCTTTCTTCTGCAGGGTGTCTGAGTGGGTTCGAACTGCCAACCCCAGCCTTTAGGTTAGCAGCTGAGCGTTTAACTGTTTGCTCGACCAGGACTCCTTAATGGCTTGTAGGTGGACTAAAGCATTAGATATTTAGCTATAGATAAAGGAATACATGCCTTTATCTTCTCTCGGAAAACCTAGATTTTGTATTATTTCCTTCCCCTCTACCAAAAAAAGAAATAGGCTCTTATTTAAATTGGGTTTAAGTACTCTTTGTATTACAATGTATGGGGCTGTAGATTCACTGTGAATCAAGTGGTAGAGGAAAATAGGTTTTGTTACAACGTGTAAAGTAAAATTAACTATTTCTTCATCTAACGGGATTTTGTCTTTTAACCAACTTAAATCTAAGTTCATTCCCTTTGAGCTAAAATATACTTTGTCCTGTAAAAACCTTCTAAAGGTTTCCTTTTTGGGCAAGAATTTAGTATGCTTTTGTTAGAAAATAAAGACAGTAATACTTGCACTTATTTGGTTTTTGTGTTAAAGTGAATAGAAAGTGTTGAATAAAAATAGACTTGCCTCGAATGGAAAAGTAAATCTAAATTTTGTAAATATTTACTGCATATTTTCCACCTTGAACTGATCTTTATTTTTCCTTCATTCTATATAAAACCCTTACACTTTTCATTTTTAATGAAGGAAATACTTGTGGTTGTGTTTGCTTTTCTAAGGTGCTCTCCAGGAAAGTCCTGACCCTCTAGCAAACTTTGAGTTTTAAAGTGGAGGTTAGCAGGTGTTTGAAATAAGATAATTTTAACGCCTAAAGGAACCTATATAAAATTAGATACTGTCAGCAATTTGAAAAGTACTAGAAAATTCAGAGCTATAGAGATAAATACACTTTTCTTCCCTAGATTACTCCTGAGCTACTTAGCAGTCTTTCTTCACTACTAGATTGTGAGTTCCTTGAGGTCAGATTTTATTTATTATTTTTTATTCCCATTTTTACCAAGTTGTCAGAATATATTTGGTAAATGTTGTAAAACTAGTAAATGAATCTTAACTCCTCATTAATAAGAAGTGAACTCGGGCTTATTGTGGGTTAAAGACCTTTATGCCAATTCAGGAAGAGTTTAAGTGGAAGTTTTTCAAGCAAAAGACATTTGTGAATCTGACCTGAATTGCCTTTGCTTTGAAATTTTAATGCCACACAGATACTTTAAAAGATTTTTTAAAACAGCATGAAAAACTAGAAAGTTGTGACTCTTAGTCCCGGTGGCTTATATTTACTACTTATCATCCCATGGGAACAAACAGACCCATATGATTTTTTCAAATGTTAAATCTAGACTAGAGAATTAGAAAATCAGGATGGTTGCCATTTCTGAATCTCTTTTATTTAGGCACTTAGAAATGATTGAGAAAACTGCGTAATAGTTAAAGAAGGTAGGGCATTTGTGGGAGTTGGTATTAATTTAGATTCCTCAGGAATAGAACCATCGACTGAAAAGAAATGAATGAGGACGTTTAACCAGAGGGCCAAGAGATGATTTGTAATTTTGGATGGTAAGACTGTCATAGGGTTACCTTACGCAGATAGGGCGAAATATTCAGATACTAGGATCAGTGTACGCAGACTGGGAATTGTAGTTGTCTTGAGCTAGGAAGAGTAATGTTGATATTGGACAGGTTTTTGGGTTATTTTCCATACCTCATCTGTCAGAATGCAGAATTTACTGAACTTTTGTTTCTTTTAAGTTGAATCTTCTCATTCATGCTGATATTTATGTAACCTTAATTTCTCTAGTCTGTGTCTGATGAATTCAGTTTCCTGCCGTAAAGTCTTAAAATTGCTTCGACAAAATTTATAACCACTATTCTGCCTTTAAAAAAATTTATTGTGCTTAAGGTGAAAGTTTACATTCCAAATTAGTTTCTCATTCAAAAATTTATGCACAAATTGTTTTGTGATATTGGTTGCAACCCCTGCAGTGTGTCAGTGCACTCCCCCTTTCAATCCTAGGTTCCCAGTATCCATTCATTCATTCAGTTTTCCTGTCCCGTCCTACCTTCTCGTCTTTGCTTTTGGGCAGATGTTGTCCATGTGGTCTCATATACTTGTTTGAACTAAGAAGCATGTTCCTCACGTGTGTTATGGTTTGTTCTAAAGGCCTGTCTATTTTTGACTGAAAGGTGGACTTTGGGAGTGGCTTCAGTTCTGAGTTAGTAGGGTATCTGGGGTCCATGGTCTTGGGTATTCCTCCAGCCTCTGTCAGACCAGTAAGCCTGGTCTTTTTTTGTGAATTTGAATTTTTGTTTTACGTTTTCCTCTTTATCTGGTACCCTCTATTGTGATCCCTGTCACAGCAGTTGGTGGTGGTAGCTGGGCACCATCTAGTTCTTCTGGGATTAGGCTGGTGAAGGCTGTGGTTCATGTGGTCCATTAGCCCTTTGGACTAATATTTTCATTGTGTCTTTGGTTTTCTTCATTGTCCGTTGCTCTGAATGGGATAGGACCAACGAATGTATCTTAGATGACTGCTCGCAAGTTTTTAAGACCCCAGACGCTACTCACCAAAGTAGGATGTAGAATATTTTTGTTATGAGCTATGTTATGCCAGTTGACCTAGATGTCCCATGAGAACATGGTCCTCAGTCCTCAGCCCCAGTAACTCGGTCTCTTAAGGTGTTTGGATTTATCTAGGAAGCTTCTATGACTTTGTCTTGGTTAAATTGTGCTGATTTCCCCTACATTGTGTGCCTTTCCCTTCACCAAAGTTAATACTTGTTTACTATCTAGTGATTTCTCCTCCCCATCCCTCCTCTCCCTTGTAACCATCAAAGATTGTTTTTTTCTCTCTGTGTGTAAACTTTTTCTTGAGTTTTTATAGTAGTGCTCTCATAGAATTTTTGTCCTTCCGTGATTGACTTATTTCACTCAGCATAATGGCCTCCAGATTCATCCATGTTGTGAGATGGTTTGTGGATTCATCATTGTTCTTTATTGTTGCATGTGTGTATGTATTCCATGTGTGTATGTACAATAATTTGTTTATGCATTCATATGTTGATGGGCACTTAGGTTGTCTCCATATTTTTGTGATTGTGAATAATGCTGCAGTGAACATAAGTGTGTATATGTCTATATGTGTGATGGCTCTTATGTCTCCAGGGTATATTCCTAGGAGTGGACTTGCTGGATTTTATGGTATTTCTATTTCTAGCTTTTTAAGGAGGTGCCATATCATTTTCCATAGTGATTGTACCATTTTACATTCCCAACAGCAGTGCATAAGAGTTACAATCTCCCTGCAGTCTTTCCAACATTTATTATTTTGCGTTTTTTTGATTAGTGTCAGTATTGTCAGGGTGAGATGGTATCTCATTCTGGTTTTGATTTGCATTTCTCTAATGGCTGATGATCGTGAGCATTTACTCGTGTCTGTTAGCTGCTTTAATGTTGTCTTCGGTGAAGTTTCTGTTCAAGATTAGCTGTCCATAGGTGAATGGCTTTATGTCTGTGCTCTTGATTCTGTTCCACTGGTCTATGTCTGTCGTTGTACCAGTACCAGGCTGTTTTGACTACTCTGGCTTTTCTGAGATAAGGTGGTATGAGGCCTCCTACTTTGTTCTTTCTCTTTGATAATGCTTTGCTTATCTGAAGCTTCTTTCCTTTCCATATAAATCTAGTGATTAGTTTTTCTGTCTCCTTAAAGAATACTGTTTGTATTTGGATTGTGGTTGCATTATATCTGTAGATCACTTTGGGTAGATAGACATTTTCATTATGTTGAGTCTTCCTATCCATGATCATGGTATGTTTTTCCATTTATGTAGGTCTCTTGCAGTATTGTTTTTCAGTTTCCTTTGCATAGATTTTTTTATGCTCCTGGTTAGTTGTATTCCTGAGTATTTTTCATCTTTTTAGGAGCTATTATAAATGGTATTGTTTTCATGATTTCTTTTTTTCAAGTTCTCTTTGTTGGTGTATAGGAATCCAACTGATTTTTACATGTTGATCTTGTATCCTGCTACTCTGCTAAATCTTTCTATTAGTTCCAGTAGTTTCTTTGTGGAATCATTGGGGTTCTCTATATATAGGATCATACCATCTGCAGATAGGAATCATTTTACTTCTTCCTTTCCAATTTAGATGTGCTTTATTTCTTTTTCTTGTCCTGTTGCTTTAGCTGGGACCTCCGTCACAATATTAAATAGGAGTAGTGATAAGGGGCATCCTTGTCTTGTTTCCATTCTTAGGGGAAATGCTTTCAGTTTCTCTCTGTTGAGAATGATGTTTGCTGTTGCTTTTGTATATACGCCCTTTATTATGTTGAGGAATTGAATATTTTGTCTGGAATGGGTGTTAGACTCTATCAAATTCCCTTTCCGTGTCTATTGAGATGATCATGTGATTCTTTTCTTTTGTTCTGTTTATGTTGTGGATTACATTGATTATTTTTCTAATTTTGAACCATTCTTGCATACCTGGTGTGAATCCCCCTTGGTTGTTGTGTATTATTTTTTTGATATGTGGTGTTGTGGTGTATTATTTTTTTTTTATATGATACTGAATTGTATGGAAAAAATCCATCAAGCCAACAGTAACCAGAAAAGAGCAGGAGTGGCAATATTATTTGATAAAATAGACTTTAAATCAAACTCCATCATAAGAGACAAGGAAGGACATTATATAATGATTAAGAGATCAATCCACCAAGAGGACATAACCATAATAAATATTTATGCACCCAATGACAGAACTCCAAAATACATAAAACAAACCCTAATAGAAATGAGAAGAGAAATAGCTCTGCAATAATAGTAGGAGACTTTAACACACCAGTTTCGACACTGGACAGGACAACTAGAAAGAAACGCGACAAAAGGTGTAGAAGGTGTAGAAGATTTAAATAACACAGTGAAACAACTTGACCTCACAGACATATTTAGAGCACTCCACCCAATAGCATCAAAGTACACATTCTTCTCCAGTACACATGAATCATTTTCTAGACTAGGCCATATTTGAGGCCATAAAGCAAGCCTCATAAATTAAAAATATTGAAGTAGTACAAAGCATGTTCACAGATCAAAATGCTATAAAATTAGAAATCAGTAACAGAAAGAACAAGGAAAAAATTCAAATACTTGGAAACTGAGCAAAATCATGCTTAAAAATCACTGGTAGTAGAAGACATTAAAAATGAAATTTAAGAAATTCCTAGAATCAAATGAGAATGAAAATTAAAAAAAGAACAAAGTCTTCAGGACACTGCAAAAGCAGTACTCAGAGGTCAATTAGTAGCAAGAAATGCATACATCAAAAATGAAAATAGAACCAGAATCAGTCCTTAACTCTACAGTTTGAACAAAAAGAAAAAGAGGAACAAAAGAAGCCCATAGCCACTAGAAGAAAGGAAACAATAAAGATTAGAGCAGAAGTAAATGGAACAAACTAGAAAAACAATAAGACTAGGAGCTGGTTCTTTGTAAGTTTCAATAAAATCGACAAAGCACTGGCCAAATTGATGAAAGAAAAACAGTAGAAGATGCAGCTAACCCAAATAAGAAATGAGATGGGTGAAATTACAGTGGAACCAACTGAAATAAAAAGGATCATAAGGAAATACTATGAAAAAATTATATTCCAATAAATCTGAAAACCTAGAAGAAATAGACAAATTCTTAGAAATGCACTACCTACCTAAACTAACACAAACTTAGGTAGAAAATCTGAGCAGACCCATAAAAAAAGAAGAAATTGAAGAAGTCTTAAAAAAAAAAAAAAAACTACTAACAACAACAAAAAGCTATGGTCGGAATGGTTTCACTGGACAGTTCTCCCAAATATTCAGAGAAGAGTTGACACCAATACTAAAACTGTTCCATAATATAGAAAAGGAAGGAATACTCCTGAATTCATTCTGTGAAGCCAGCACGACCGTGATACCAAAGCCAGGCAAATAGCAGTAAGAAGAAAATTATAAAACAATATCCTTTATAAACATTGATGCCAAAATTTTGAACAGAATTCTTGCTAGTAGAATCCAACAGCATATCAAAAAATACATCACAGCCTAGTGGGATTCATACCAGGTATTCAAGGATGATTGAACGTAATCCAACACACAAATAAATAAAATCACATGATCGTATCAACTGATGCAGAAAAGGCATTTGATAAAGCCCAACACCCATTCCTGATGAAAACTCTCACCAAAATAGGAATAGAAGGGAAATTCGTCAACAAAATTGAGGGCATATACACAAAATGAATAGCCAACATTATTCTCAAGGGAGAGCAATTGAAAGCATTCCCCCTGAGAATGAGAATCAGGCAAGGATATCCTTTATCATCACTCCTATTTAACATTGTGCTGGAAGTCCTAGCTAGAGCAGTAAGCCAAGGAAAAGAAATAAAGCATATCCAAATTGGTACAGAAGAAGTGAAAGTATCTGTATTAGCAAATGATATGATCCTATACATAGAAAATCCAAGAGAGTACACAAGATAGCTACTGGAACTAGTAGAAGGATTCAGCAAAGTAGCAGGGTATAACATCAATGTAGAAAAATCAGTAGGATTCCTCTACACTAACAAAGAACTCTGAAAAGGAAATCAGAAAAACAACACCATTTACAATAGCCCCCCAAAAGATAAAATACTTAGGAATAAATCAAATAGGGACGTAAAAGACCTATACAAATAAAACTGCAAAAAACTACTACATAAATAGAAGAAACAGGAATCTGCTCAGGGACAGGAATCCATAACATTATGAAAATTGTCAATACTACTCAAACCTATCTATAGATACAGTGTAATCATGATCCAAATTCCAACAACCTTTTAAAATGAGATTTAGAAATTAATCTGGTGGCATACTGGTTAAGTGCTATGGCTGCTAATCAAAAGGTTGGCAGTTCGAACCCACCAGGCACTCCTTGGAAACTCTGTGGGGCAGTTCTACTCTGCTCTGTAGGGTCTTTATGAGTCAGAATCAACTCGATAGCAATGGGTGGGGTTTTAGAAACTAATCACCAACTTATGTGGAAAGGAAAGAACCCCCAGATAAGTAAAGCATTACTGAAAAAGAAGAACAAAGGAGGAGGCCTCACACTACCTAATCTCAGAATTGAGAACCTAGAAGTAAATCCATCCACCTATGGACCTCATCTTTGACAAAGGTTCGAAGTCCATTAAATGGAGGAAGAGAGAGTCTAGTCTCATCAACAAATGGTGCTGGTAAAACTGGATATCTGTTTGCATAAAAATGAAACAGGATCTATACCTCACACAATACCCAAACACTCAAAATGAATCAAATACCTAAATGGAAAACCTAAAACTCTAAAGATCATGAAAGAAAACATAGGAACAATGCTAGGGTCCCTGACTTATGGAATGAATAGAATATCAAGGATAACTAAAGATGCATAAACTCGAGAAGATAAACTAGATGACTGGGACCTCCTAAAAATTAAATGCCTAGCCTCTTCAAGGAGCCCTGGTGGTGCAGTGGTTAAGCATTTGGCTGCTAATCAACGGGTTGGCAGTTCGAATCCACTAGCTACTCCTTGGAAACCCTTTGGGGCAGTTCTGCTCTGTCCTATGGGATTGCTATGAGTTGGAATTAACTCAATGGCAATGGGTTAACTTCATCAAAAGACTCATCAAGAGAGTAAAAAGAGAACCTACAGACTGAAAAAACTTTGGCAATGACATATCTGATAAATAGCTAATCTCTTAAATATATAGAAAACATCAACAACTCAACAACAAAAAGACAAACAACCCAGTCATAAAATGGGCAGAGTACATGAATAGATACTTAACCAAAGAGGACATTCAGACAGCCAGCAAAAGCATGAAAAGATGCTTTTGATCATTAGCAATTAAACCAAAAAAACCCATTGCCGTGGATTCGATTCTGACTCATAGTGACCCTAGCCGTTAAAAAAAAGCCATTAGAGAGATGCAAATCAAAACCACATTTAGCATCTCAAGCCTGCAAGAATGGCCCTGATCAAAAAAACAGAACAATAAATGCTGAGGAACAACTAAAGCTGGAGATTGGACTTACCATCCACTGCTGGTGGGAATGTAAAATGGTAGAACTGCTATGGAAAATGATACGGCACTTCTTTAAAAATCTGGAAATAGGAATACCGTATGATCCAGCCATCCCACTACTAGGAGTATTTCCTAGAGAAATAAGTGCCAACACACAACTAGATACATGTACACCCATGTTCAATGCAGCATTATTGATAATAATGAAAGGATGGAAACAACCCAAGTGCCCATCAACAGATGAATGGTTAAACAAATAATGGTACTTACGTACAATGGATACTATACAATGATAAAGAGCAATTATGAATCCACGAAACATCTGACAACATGGATGAACTTGGAAGGCATTATGCTGAGTGAAATAAGTCAATCACAAAGGGACAAATATTGTATGAGACTGCTATTATAAAAACTGATGAAAAAGTTTACACAGAAAGAATCTTTCATCAATATCAAGGAAGGGAGAGGTAGGGAGGGGAAATCACTAACTAGATAGTAGACAAGTGTTAACTTTGGTGAAGGCAAAGGCATTGTACAATATAGGGGAAGTCAGCACAGCTTGACAAAGGCAAAGAAAGACACTAAGAGGAATACAAGGGAAAAAAAAGGAACCACAGTATAAATATAACATCTGCAACCCTACAACTGTAAAAACAAACAATGATTTATAAGCAGATAATATAGGCAGACACATATGCTGAATAGGGAATGGAGGGCATATGGGAGTATACCCGTGTATGTGTGTGTATGTTAGACAGTGGATATTTTTGCATATATATTTGTATATGCAGCATGTGTATTTATACATCTAATAGAGTACAAAGGAGGCACAGTCATAGAAGCTTCCCAGACAGAACCAAACATCTCAAGGGACTGAGTTACTGGGACTTAGGGCTGGCGATCATGGTCTCGGGGGACATCTAGGTAAAATGCCATAACATAGTTCACAAAGAAAATGTTCTGCATCCTACTTTGGTGAGCAGCACCTGGGGTCTTAGAAGCTTGCAGCAGCCACGTAAGATGTATCTATTCCATCCCGTCCAGAGCAAAGGAAAATGAAGAAAACCAAGGATAAAGGATGCAGTTACTCCAAGGGACCATTGAACCACATGAACCACAGCCTCCACCAGCCTGAGCCTGAAGAGCTAGGTGGTGCTCGGCTACCAACACTGACCCCTCTGACTGAGATCACAGTAGAGGATCCCGGAGAGAATGGGAGAAAAATGTAGAAATAAATTCAAATTTACTAAAAAGACCAAACTTATTGGTCTGACAGATACTGGAGGAACCTCCGAGGGTAAGGCCCCCAGACACCCTTCTGACTCAGAACCGAAGCCACTCCTGAAGTTGTCCTTTTTAGCCAAGTTATTATACAGGCCTATAAAACAAACAAGAACATAGGCGAGGAACTTGCTTCTTAGATCAACCAAGTATAGCAACACCTGCCCAAAATCAAAGTTGAGAAGGCAGGAAGGGGCGGGAAAATCCAATGTAACGTATTTCATATAAATGGAATCTTTTGTGACTGGCTATATTCACTTAGAATAATATCTTTAAGGTCTGTCCATATATAAATGGAATCTTTTGTGATTGGGAACATTTACTGAGGATAACATTTGAAAGATGTATCTATCCATGTTGTAGCATGTATTAGAACATTCATTTTTATTGCCAAATCTCACTATCAATACCACTTTTTTGTAAATAAAGAAAGCTATATATTGAAGTTATACAAAAAACTAAATTAATTTTCACATTAAACATAGATTCTAACATGTGGAGTCTTTCTTAGTAGTGTTTGTACATAATTATCCATAATTTCAGATTTTCCAACAAGGCCTAACAGTATTCACTGTGATTTATTTGACATTATGATATGACCCTATCACACACATAGTGATGGTGGTCTGCAATTCCATTGCCTCTGGCAGCCATCTTCCTTCAACTTACACAGAACCCTTTTCTTTTTGTGCCTTTTTATGAAAACATTTTTTAATTTTGCTTTAAGTGAAAGTTTACAAATCAAGTTAATCTCTCATACAAAAATTTATATACACCTTGCTGTATACTCCTAGTTGCTCTCCCCCTAATGAGAGAGCACACGCCTTCCCTCCGCTCTCTATTTTCGTGTCCGTTCAGCCAGCTTCTGACCCCCTCTGCCCTCTCATCTCCCCTCCAGACAGGAGCTGCCCACATAGTCCCGTGTGTCTACTTTATCCGGGGAGCTCACTCTTCACCAGTATCAATATGTGTCCCATAGTCCAGTCCAATCCCTGTCTGAAGAGTTGGCTTTGGGAATGTTTCCTTGGGCTAACAGAAGGTCTGGGGACCATGACCTCCGGGGTCCTTCAAGTCTCAGTCAGACCATTAAGTCTGGTCTTTTTATGAGAATTTGGGGTCTGCATCCCACTGCTCTCCTGCTCCCTCAGGGGTTCTCCATTGTGTTTCCTGTAAGAGCAGTCATCGGTCGTAGCCGGGCACCATCTAGTTCAGCTCTCAGGCTGATACAGTCTCTGGTTTATGTGGCCCTTTCTGTCTCTTGGGCTCATAATTACCTTGTGTCTTTGGTGTTCTTCATTCTCCTTTGCTTCAGGTGGGTTGAGACCAATTGATGCATCTTAGATGGCCACTTGTTAGCGTTTAAGACACCAGGCGCCAGTATCCAAAGTGGGATAAAGAATGTTTTCTTGGTAGATTTTATTATACCAGTTGACTTAGATGTCCCCTGAAACCATGATCCCAAAACCCCCACCGCTGCTATGCTGGCCTTCGAAGCGTTCAGTTTATTCAAGAAACTTCTTTACTTTTGGTTTAGTCCAGTTGTGCTGACCTCTCCTATACTGTGTGCTGTCTTTCCCTTCACCTAAAATAGTTCTCATCTGCTGTCTCATTAGTGAAAACCCCTCTCCCACTCTCCCTCCCTCCTTCCCCACTCTCATAACGATCAAAGAATATTTTCTTCTGTTCAAACTATTTTTTGAGTTCTTAAAATAGTGGTCTCATACAATATTTGTCCTTTTGCAACTGACTAATTTCACTCAGGATAATGCCTTCCAGATTCCTACACGTTATGAAATACTTCACAGATTCATCATTGTTCTTTATCAATGTGTGGTATCCCATTGTGTGAATATACTGTAATTTATCCATTCATCCGTTGATGGGCACCTTGGTTGAGTCTACCTTTTTGCTATTGTAAACAGTGCTGCAGTGAACTTGGGTGTGCATATATCTGTTCGTGTAAAGGCTCTTATTTCTCTAGGGTATATTCCAAGGAGTGGGATTGCTGGATCATAAGGTAGTTCTATTTCGAATTTTTTAAGGAAACAACAAATCGATTTCCGAAGTGGTTGTACCATTTTACATTCCCACCAGCAGTGTATAGTTGTTCCAGTCTTTCCGCAACCTCTCCAAGATTTATTATTTTTTGTTTTCTGTTTGTTTGTTGGAGATGGAATCTCACTGTAGTTTTGATTTGCATTTCTTTAATGGCTAATGACCATGAGCATTTCCTCAGGTATGTGTTAGCTACCTGAATGTCTTCTTTAGTGAAGTGCCTGTTTATATACTTTGCCCATTTTTTAATTGGGTTATTTGCTTTTTGTAGTTGAGCTTTGACAGTATTATGTAGACTTTGGAGATCAGAGGCTGATCGGAAATGTCATAGCTAAAAACTTTTTCCCAGTCTGTAGGTAATATTTATATTCTTTTGGTGAAGCGTTTGGATGAGCATAGATGTTTGAGTTTTAGGAGCTCCCAGTTATCTAGTTTCTCTTCAGCATTGTTAGTAATGTTGTGTATTATGTGTATGCCATGTATTAGGGCTCCAAGCGTTGTCCCTATTTTTTCTCCCATGATCTTTATCGTTTTAGATATTAAATTTAGGTCTCTGATGTATTTTGAGTTCGGTTTTGTGCATGGTGTGCGGTATGGATCTTGTTTCACTTTTTTGCAGATGGATATCCAGTTCTGCCAGTAACATTTGTTACAGAGATTGTCTTTTCCCTGTTTAACTGTTTTGGGGACTTTGTCAAATATCTGCTGCTCAAACGTGGATTGATTTATGTCTGGATTTCTCAATTCTGCTCCATTAGTCTATGTATTTGTTGTTGTAGAAATACCAGGCTGCTTTGACTCCTGTGGCGGCATAATAGGCTCTAAAATCAGATAGAGTAAGGCCTCCCACTTTGTTCTTCTTTTTCAGTAACGCTTTACTTGTCCAGGGCCTCTTTCCCTTCCTTATGAAGTTAGTGATTTGTTTCTCCATCTTGTTAAAAAATGCTATTGGAATTTGGATCAGAATTGCATTGCATCTATAGATAGCTTTTGGTAAAATAGACGTTTTTACAATATTACGTCTTCCTATCCATGAGGAAGGTATGTTTTTCCACTTACGTAGGTCTCTTTTGGTTTCTTGCAGAAGTGTCTTCTATTTAGGTCTTTTACATCTCTGGTAAGATTTATTCCTAAGTATTTTATCTTCCCGGGGGCTACTGTAAACGGCATTGATTTGGAGATTTCCCCTTCCATGTTCTCTTTGTTGGTGTAGAGGAATCCAACTGATTCTTGAGTGTTTATGCTGTATCCCAATACTCTGCTGAACTCTTCTATTAGTTTCAGTAGTTTTCTGGAGGATTCCTTAGGGTTTTCTGTGTATAAGATGTCATCTGCAAATAGAGATATTTTTACTTCTTCCTTGCCAATCTGGATGCCCTATGTTTCTTTATCTAGCCTAATTGCTCTGGCTAGGACCTCCAACACAATGTTGAATAAGAGCGGTGATAAAGGGCTTCCTTGTCTGGTTCCCGATATCAATGGGAATGCTTTCAGGCTCTCTCCATTTAGGGTGATGTTGGCTGTTGGCTTTGTATAATGCCCTTTATTATGTTGAGGAATTTTCCTTCTATTCCTATTTTGCTGAGAGTTTTTATCATGAATGGGTGTTGAACTTTGTCAAATGCCTTTTCTGCATCAATTGATAAAATCATGTGATTCTTTTGTTTTATTTATGTGGTGGATTACATTAATTGCTTTTCTAATGTTGAACCATCCCTGCATACCTGGTATGAATCCCACTTGGTCATGGTGAATTATTTTTTGGATATGTTGTTGAATTCTATTGGCTAAAATTTTGTTGAGTTTTGCATCTATGTTCATGAGGGATATAGGCCTGTAATTTTCTTTTCTTGTGGTGTCTTTACCTGGTTTTGGTATCAGGGAGATGGTGGCTTCATAGAATGAGTTTGGTAGTATTCCATCCTTTCTATGGTCTGAAATACCTTTAGTAGTAGTGGTGTTAGCTCTTCTCTGAAAGTTTGGTGGAACTCTGCGGTGAAGCCTCTGGACCAGGGCTTTTTTTTATTGGGAGTTTTTTGATTACCTTTTCAATCTCTTCTTTTGTTATGGGTGTGTTTAGTTGTTCTACCTCTGTTTGTGTTAGTTTAGTTAGGGAGTATGTTTCTAGGAATTCATCTGTTTCTTCTAGGTTTTCAAATTTGAGTACAGTTTATCATAGTAATCTGATATGATTCTTTTAATTTCAGTTGGGTCTGTGGTAATATTGCCCATGTAATTTCTTATTCGGGTTATTTGCTTCCTCTCCTGTTTTTCTTTTGTCAGTTTGGCCAGTGGTTTATCAATTTTTTTTTTCAAAAAGCCAGCTTTTGGTCTTTCAATTGTGTTTCTGTTTTCTATTTCATTTAGTTCAGCTCTAATTTTTATGATTTGTTTTTTTCTGGTGCCTGTGGGTTTCTTTTGTTGCTCTCTGTTTGTTCAGGTTGTAGGGATAATTCTTTGATTTTGGCCCTTTCTTCTTTCTGGGTGTGTGCATTTATTGAAATAAATTGGCCTCTGAGCACTGCTTTTGCTGTGTCCCAAAGGTTCTGACAGCAAGTGTTTTCATTCTCATTGGAGTCTATGAATTTCTTTATTCCATCCTTAATGTCTTCTATAATCCAGTCTTTTTTGAGCAGGGTATTGTTCAGGTTCCAGGTGTTTGATTTCTTTCCCCTGCTTTTTCTTTTACTGATTTCCACTTTTATGGCCTTATGGTCAGAGAAGATGCTTTGTAATATTTCAGTGTTTTGGATTCTGCTAAGGCTTGCTTTATGACCTAACATGTGGCATATTCTAGAGAATGTTCTATGTGACATGCTTAGCTTTTGCTGTGAGTGCCATTCTTCTCTGGTTCCGGAGGTGTGAATAGGCTGTGCGGCTGGCAGTTTTGCCATGAGGAAACTGCGGCCGAAAGCTACCACCAGCCCGCCGCAGCCACTCCCGGGAATGGTGCCTGAGTGATCCTTGCGATTCAGGTGTGGGAAGCCTTCTCTGCTTCTGAACCATCTCTCCGTCTCACTGCCACTCAGTCCTTTTTCTGACTTCGCCTTTGATGTTCAGGACTCCTAGCTTGTTATAAATATAATCGTTTCATTTGTCTTTTCGGGTCTTTGTTGTAATAGGGATCACCGGAAGCGTTAGGCTACTGCGCCACCTTGGCCCCACGTAGAATAGATATGTTTACGATGTTGAGTCTTCCTATCCATGAAGAAGGTATGTTTTTCCACTTTTGTAGATCTGTTTTGGTTTCTTGTAGTACTGTCTTTTATTTTTCTTTGTGTAGGTCTTTTCTGTCTCTGGTTAGATTTATTCCTCAGTATTTCATCTTCTTGGGCGTATTGTAATCGTATTGATTAGGTGATTTTCTCTTTGACGTTCTCTTCGTTGGTGTAGAGGAATCCGGCTGATTTTTGTATGTTTATGTTCTATCATGATAATCTCCTGAACTCTTCTATTAGTTTCAGTAGTT
The DNA here is from genome assembly GCF_024166365.1 of Elephas maximus indicus. Taxonomy (NCBI): domain Eukaryota; kingdom Metazoa; phylum Chordata; class Mammalia; order Proboscidea; family Elephantidae; genus Elephas; species Elephas maximus. The sequence continues at coordinate 90,229,936 of NC_064846.1, forward strand.
TTCTTGATGATTCTTTAGGGTTTTCTGTGTATAAGATCATGTCATCTGTAAATAGAGATACATTTACTTCTTCCTTACATATATATGGATGCCTTTTATTTGTTTATCTATCATGATTGCTCTGGCTAGGACCTCCAGTACAGTGTTGAATAAGAGTGGTGAAAAAGGGCCTCCTTGTCTAGTTCTCATTCTCAAGGGGAATGATTTTAGATTTTTTTTACATTTAGGATGATATTGGCTTTGTATAAATGCCCTTTATTACGTTGAGGAATTTTCCTTCTATTCTTATTTTGCTGAGATTTTTTATGAGCAATGGGTGTTGTTGCTGTTTTTTACAGGTGTTGTTGAGTCAGTTCTGACTCACAGTGACCCTGCATACCACAGGATGAAACACTGCCCAGTCTTGTGACATCCTTACAATCCTTCTTATGCTTGAGCCCATGTTCGCAGCCACTGTGTCAGTGGATCTCATTGGGGTCTTCTCTTTTTCACTGATGCTGTAATTTTACAAAGCATGATGTCCTTCTCCAGGGACTGTTCCCTCCTGAGAATATGTCCAAGCTTTTAAGATGCAGTCTCGCCATTCTTGCCTCCAGGGAGCATTCTGGTTGTACTTATTCCAAGACAGATTTGTTCATTCTTTTGGCAGTGCATGGTGTGTTTAATATTCCTTGCCAGCACCACAATTCAAAGGTGTGAGTTCTTCTTCTGTCTTTCTTATTCATTGTCTGGCTTTCGCATGCACGTTATGTGATTGAAAATAGTATGGCTTGGTCCTGGCTCATCTTAGTGTTCAAGGTGACAGCTTTGCTTTTCAACACTTTAGAGAGGTCCTTTGCACTAGTTTTGCCGAATTGAATGCGTCTTTTCTTTTCTTGATTGCTGCCTCAAAGTGTGCTGATTGTGGATCCAACTAAAGTGAAATCTTTGAAAACCTCAATCTTTTTTTTTTCTAATTCCTAGTTTGCTGAGAGTTTTTTTTCCTCACGAATGGGTATTAGGATTTGTCAAATGCCTATTCTGTATCAGTTGTTAAGATTATGTGGTTCTTGTCTGTTGTTTTACTTATATGATGGATTGCATTGATTACTTTTCTAATGTTGAACCATCTCTGCGTAGGTCGTATGAATTCTACTTGGTTATGATGAATTGTTTTTTGATATGTTTTTGAATTCTTTTGGTTAGAACTTTGTTGAGGATTTTTGCATGTAAGTTCATGAGGAATATTGGTCTGTAATTTTCTTTTTTTTGTGGTGTCTTTACCTGGTTTTGTTATCACGGATATGCTGGCTTCATAGAATGAATTTGGAAATATTCCATCCTTTTCTGTGCCCTGAAATACCTTTAGTAGTGAAAAAAAAAAATTTTTTTTTTACTCACCTCTAAATGGTTGGTAGAATTGTCTAGTGAAGCTGTCAGGGCCAGGGTTTTTTTTTTTTTTTTCCTTCTTATTGGGAGTTTTTTTTAATTACCTTTTCAATCTTTTATTTTGGGTTTTTTTAGTTGTTCTACCCTCTGTGTTAGTTTAGATAGGTAGTGTGTGTATAGAAATTTGTCCATTTCTTCTAGGTTTTCAAATTCGTTAGAGTACAGTTGTCTGTAGTAGTCTGATATGATTATTTAAATTTCAGTTGAGTCTGTTGTGATATTGCCTATCTCATTTCTTATTGGGGGTATTTGCTTCCTTTTGTTTTTCATTTGTTAGTTTTCCGAACGATTTACTGATTATGTTAATTTTTATTAAGAACCAGATTTTGATCTTGTTAAGTCTTTCAATTGTTTTTCTTTTCTCTATTTCATTTAATTTTGCTCTACTTTTTATTATTTGCTTTCTTTTGGTGCCTGAGCCTTTATTTTGTTGCTGTCTCTTCAAATTATTGGGATAATTCTTTGATTTTGTTCCGTTTTTATTTTTGGATGTGTGTGTTGATTGTTATAAATTGACCTCTGAGCACTGCTTTAGTATGTCCAAAAGATTCGGATAGGAAGTGTTTTCATTCTCATTGGAGTCCGTGAATCTCTTTATTCCGTCCTTAATTTCTTCTGTAATGCAGTAGTTTTTGAGTAAGGTGTTATTCAATTTCCATGTGTGATTTTTTTTGTTTTCCTTACGTTTTCAGTTACTGATTTGTACTTTTATGGCTTTATGGTAAGAAAAGATGTTTTGTAATATTTTGATGTTTTGGATTCTGTTAAGCCTTCCTTTGCAACCTAATATGTGGTCTGTTCTAGGGAATGTTCCATGTGCATTGGAAAAGAAACTATACTTGGCTGCTGTTGTGTACAGTGTTTTGTATATGTCTTTGAGGTCAGCTTGGTTGATTGTGGCATTTAGATCTTCCGTGTTATTATTGAGTTTTTTTCTGGATATTCTGCCCTTCACTGAAAGCGGTGTGTTGACGTCTCCTACTATTATTGTGGAGCTGCCTGTCTCTCTTTTCAATCCTTTTAGAGTTTGTTTTATATATCTTGAAGCCTTGTCATTGGGTGCGTTAGTATTGAATAGGGGTTTATCCTCCTGGTATGTTGTCTCTTTAATCATTTTAAATAGTTTCCTTCCTTATCCTTTTTTGTGGATTTTACTTAAAAATCTATTTTGTCAGGAATTAATATTACCACTTATTCTCTTTTTTGATTATTGTTTCCTTGATATATATTTTTCCATCCTTTGAGTTTTAGTTTGTTTGTGTCTTTAAGTCTAAGGTGTGTCTCTTGTAGGCAGCATGTAGACGGATCTTGTCTTTTTATCCATGCTGCCATTATCTGTCTCTTTTTTGGTGCATTTAGTCCATTTACATTCAGCGTAATTATGAATGGGTATAAGTTTAGCTTTGTCATTTTGATGTCTTTTTTTGTGCGTTGTTGACAGTTTCTTTTTCCCAGTTTATTTTTTGTGCTGAGTAGTTTACTATACTTTCCTCTTTTTCATTCTTATTTTTGCTGAGTTTTCATGTTCTTCTTGTATTTTATTTTGATATGCAGCATTGTTAGTCTCCTTTGTGGGTACCTTAATATTTAGCCTTATGTTTCCTATGTTTAAACCAAAGCTTTTATTCTTTTATTCTTTATGTCGCATTAACTTCCTCTCCATATGAGAAATCTATGACTACATTTTGTAATCCCCTCTTTATTGATTTAATGTTATTTTTTCTGTATTATGACATCGGTGTTTCCCTGTTTTGAATATTTCTTTGTCTTGGTTTTTGTGATTTCTCTGTCTGGGTTGGTATTTGGTTGTGCTGTCCTGTGTTCTAGTCTTGGGTTGATATCTCATGTTACTGATTTCCTAACCAGAGAACTCCCTTTAGTATTTCTTGTAATTCCTGTTTTTCTGGAAATGTCCTTATTTTGCCTTCTTATTTGAGAGACGGTTCTGCTGGGTATATGATTCTTGCCTGGCAGATTTTTTTCCTTCAGTGCTGTATGTATCTCATCCTATTGCCTTCTTGTCTTCTGGGTAGTCTGAGCTTATTCTTTTTGAGTTGTCTTTGTAGGTGACTTTGTGTTTTCCCTATCCGCTCTTAAATTCTCTGTCTTTGGTTTTGGTATGTTTGATTATATGTCTTGGTGACTTTCTTTTGGGATCTGTCTTATGTGGGGTTCAATGAGGGTGTTGGTTAGATATCTTCTCATCTTTCACAGTATCAGGGAAGTTTTCTGCCAACAAAACTGTAACAATTCTACTTTTATTTTCTGTTCTCCCATCCTGTTCTGGCACTCCATTCAGTCGTAGGTTTTTTCTCTTGATAGAGTCCCACATGATTCATAGGACTTCTTCATTTTTTTAAAATTTTTTTTCTGATTTTTATTTGAATATATTGCTGCCTTGAGTTTTATATTCATTTCACTAATTCTGTGTTCCACTTCCTCAGTTCTGCTCCTCTGACTTTCTATTGAGTTGTCTCTGAAAATTTGTTAATTTTCTGAATTTCTGATTGTTGTTTCTCTATGGATTCTTGCAGCCTATTAAAATTTTTATTATGCTTTTTGAATCCACCAGGTGCTCCTTGGAAACTCTGTGGGGCAGTTCTACTCTGTCCTATGGGGTCGCTGTGAGTCAGAATCGACTCTACAGCGGTGGTGGTGGGATAACCTTCTTAATTTCCTCCACTGTGTTCTTTGGCTTGTTCTGCGTTTTGCCTGATCTCTTGAAGATTTTTGTAAATTAGTCTTTTTTATTCTGCTTCTAGCAATTCCAGGATAACCTCTTCATCTGGAAGTTTCCTTGATTCTTTGTTTTGAGAGCTTGTTGAAGCGATCATGGTCTGCTTCTTTATGTGATTTGATATTGACTGTTTTCAAGGCATCTGTAAGTTATTGCATTAATTTATTCTGTTTGCCTAATGTATCATAGCTTCTTGCTTTGTTTTGTTTTCATATGCCCAAATAGGCTGCTTGAGAGAGCTAGCGTATTTGAACCTTTGAAGCTCTAACATCCTATCACCAGATGTCTAGAACTGTTTTCAGGTATATGAGCCTGAGAGTCCGTTCACTTTTCTTGTATGGCTTTGGCTCAGGTGTCCAGGTAGTCTGTCATGAAGTGTGTGGTAGGAGCTCTGTCCTACAGTCTTAGAGGGGCAGGGGTGATTGGTGTAGGCACAGGTATCTTGTTGTAGGAGGGGGTCACACTTTGAGCAAAGCAGGGGGCTGGTTAGTGTCCCCTGCGTGTCTGGAAGGAAAATGTGTTCCTGTTCCCTAGAGTGCACAGATGGGTGTGTTCTGCACTTGGACCATGGGCACCCAATGCTTTTGATTGTAAGGGCTGGGAGGCACCACTTTTTCTTGGACCCCTGTCGCACGTGGCTTTGTGGCATGGTGGAGCCACCAGTCCTCAGGCCCCTGATGTTGATTGGTGAGGACCCTGTTCAATAGGCTGAACCGTGTTAAACGTCAAAAACCCACCTCTTTACCACACAGCTGAAACAGTTGAAGTCAGATCTCAGGGACATACACTATTACAGTCTTCCAACATGGGCCTAAGCTCCTGAAATGGGCCAGCACCAGTCCTTGCAGGGGTGAAAGGCATTCAAAATCCGTGGACTGTTTGTTCCTGGAGAAGAACTGCTTTGGCCCTAAGTTCCTAGCTTAGGCGAGACAGGAGATTATCTTTCTCCTAATTGTTAACTTATTCCTTCTCCAAGGCTGGGAGAATGGCTCAGGGAATGCAGGAGGCCCTGTCTCAGACTCAGGGAAATTGACCGCCATCGAAGCCGGCTTGCTGTCTGGGGGCATGGTAAATTAGACACATGTTCTTGTCTTATGCCGATAGTGCTGTTCTTCCCCGATTGTGGAGGTGCGAGTAGACTGTGCAGTTAGCTGTCTATCCCTGAGGAATTCATGTCCCATACGCCGCCAGCCCCACCGTGGTCGCACCATGGGACTGTGCCTGAGGGACTTTGATTCCCGCAGAGTTAGGTTTGGCAACTCCTCGCCGCTTATGAACCGTCTGTCTCTCCCTCTGCTGCTCAGTCTGATTTCCTAACTTTACTTTTGGTGTTCAGGGTTCCTCATTTGTCATACATATATAATCAATTCACTGTTTTTTCGTGTCTTTGTTGTAAAGAGGGATCATCAGAAGTATCTTGTCTACTCGTCCATCTTGGCCCCACCTCCAAAAATGTATTCTTCTTGAAGCTAATGTAAATGGAATTGTTTTCTTATTTTCATTTTCAGATTTTTCATTGCAAGTGTATAAGAAATGCAGTTGATTATTATAAAGTGATTTTGTGTCCTGCAACTGTGTTAACTCACAGTTCTTAGTTTTTTAGTGGACTCCTTGGTATTTTCTATATACAAGATTATGTCACTTGGGAATCTTCTCTTTATCTCGATACAGAAATCTTGGTTGGTTTTGTTTTCTTTCAACTCTTTTAAAATGTTTTACTGCATTCTTTTCGTACTTGCTTGATTGCATGTGGTTTGTTATCTTTTGTTAAGTTTGGAAAATTCTTAGCCATAATTGCTTCACATATTTCTTCTGTTCCTCTGTATTCCTTCTCCTTCTGGGATTCTCCTTATGCAACTGTTACACTTTTTGTAATCGTCCCATAGTTCTTGGATACTCTGTTCTATTTTTTTTTTTGTTCTTTTTTCTCCTTGCATGTCAGTTTGTGAAGTTTCTGTTGATATAACTTGAAGCAAGTCTACTAATGAGTCTTTCGAAGGCATTCTTCGTTTCTGTTACAGTTGTTTTGATTTTTGGTGCTTTGCCATCTGTCTGCTTTTGCCCTAAAGTACAATGCTGTCAGTGATAGGATAATATCCATACGCCTACAAGGAAGACCAGTTAATAAAACTATTATTCCAATTTACAAACCAACCGCTAATGCCAAAGATGAAGATTTTTACCAACTTCTTCAGTCTGAAATTGATCAAACATGCAATCAGGATGCATTGGTAATTACTGGTGATTGAAATGAGAAAGTTGGAAACAAAGAAGAAGAATTGGTAGTTGGAAAATTTGGCCTTGGTGGTAGAAACAATGGCAGAGATCGCATGATAGAATTTTGCAAGACCCACGTCTTGTTAATTTCAAATACCTTTTTCCAAGAACATCAACACTGACTACACACATGGACCTCGCTGGATGGAATACATAGGAATCAAATTGACCACATCTGGGGAAAGAGACGATGGAAAAGCTGAATATCATTAGTCAGAACAAGGCCATTGTCGACGGCAGAGCAGACAATTAGTTGCCCATATGCAAGTTCACGTTGAATTGAAGAAAATTAGAACAAATCCATAAGAGCCAATGTGCAACCTTGAGTTTATCCCACCTGAATTTAGAGAGCATCTCAAAAAGAGAATTGATGCATTGAAAACTAATGACCAAAGACCAAATGAGCCGTGGAATTATATCAAGGACATTATACATTACGAAGGTAAGAGGTCAGTAAAAGGACAGAAAAGAAAGAAAAGACCAAAACGGTTGTCAGAGGAGACTCTGAAACTTGCTGTTGAATATCGAGTAGCTAAATCAAATGGAAGAAGTGATGAAGTAAAAGAGCTGAACAGAAGATTTCAAAGGGCGGCTCGAGAAGACAAGGTAACATATTGTAACGATATGTGCAAAGACCTGGAGTTAAAAAACCAAAAGGGAAGAACACGCTTGGTGTTTCTCAAGCTGTAAGAACTGAAGAAAAAATTCAAGCCTTGAGTTGCGATACTGAAGGATTCTCTGGGGAAATAGAAAAATGACACAGGAAATATTAAAAGAAGATGGAAGGAATACACAGAATTACTATACCCAAAAAGTATTGGTAATTGTTCAGTCATTTCAGGAAATAACACATGATCAAGATTCGATGGTACTGAAGGAAGAAGTCCAAGCTGCACTGAAGGCATCGGCAGTCGTTTTTACACAACAAGGGGATACTGCGTGGTTTAAAGTCAGAAAAGGTGTGTATCAGGGTTGTAGCCTTTTTACCATATTTATTCAATCTGTATGCTGAGCAAATGATCATAGAAACTGGACTATATGAAGTGGAATGGGGCATCAGGATTTGAGGAAGACTCTTCAACAACCTGGGTTATGCAGATGACACAACTTTGGTTGCTGAATGTGAGGAGGACTTTAAACACTTACTGTTGAAGATCAAAGACCACAGCCTTCTGTATGGATTATACCTCAACATGAAGAAAACAGACATCCTCACAACTTGACTGGTAAGCAACATTATTATAAATGAAGAAAAGATTGAAGTTATGAAGGATTTCACCTTACTTGGATCCATCAACACCCATGGATGCAGCAGTCAACACATCTAAAGACTCATTGCATTGGGCAAATCAACTGCAAAAGACCTCTTTAAAGTGTGGAAAAGCAAAGATGTGTTTAATGTTTGCTTTTGCTGTAGAGGCTTCAGTTTTCTGTAGTTTTTCTGTGTTTTGCTACCTGTTGTCTTTGGCTTTGTGTAAGAACTCATTAAATAGAGTCTGAATCTTGCAGCTCTCAGTTGTAATCTACTGTTTTTATACTGGAGCCTTGTTGATGTGTTGTTAAGGTGTTCCAGGGGGGAGGTGTTACAATAGATTCTTCAGAGCAGGCCTTTGCTGAGGAGAACAGAATGTTGTGGGTCTATTTCAATATGATTGCTTTTCCCCTGGTTGTAGTTCAAAATAGTTACTTTCCTCCTCCCCAGTAAAGCATGCAACAGGAGGGGATTTTTCTCAGATCCTCACAAAATCCTCATCATGAGAACCTCCTGGGGCTCTTGGAAGTACAATGTAGAAATGTGTGGAGGCTCCCCTAAGAGTGGGTTCCCAGGAGTTTTTAACTCTCCAGCTCATCCTCAGGCTTGTTCGTACTCCATCAATAATTGTCAGTTACTGTTTAAGTGTTTTTGGTCCTGGTAAACCGTGATTCTGTATATTCTGTTGTCCCTCTAGTTTTTCAGGTGGTGGCTTCCCATGTGACCTCAATTCTCTGATAGATCTAAGAAAAGTCACTGCTTTTAAGCTTGTTCAGCTTTTTTCTTATTGTTAGGATGGGAGTGATGACTTCAAAGCTCTGTACATGTTGGAGCTGGCTGGTTAGTAATTTTTTTCTTTTATGGATAGCCATATGTGAAATGACATAAATAGCCGTGGCTTTATTTTTAGTGTATTTTGTTTCAAACGTTATGAAAAGCCTTTCAGATCTTGGTCTTTGTGAAGATCAGATTCCAATTTCAATTGGAGGTTTTAGGAATTGTTTTAAAAATATTTTTTTTCTTTTGGTTAGCACCTTATCTTTAGTTGCTGCTGTGCTTATTTGGGTAGCAGGATAAGCGTAGTATCTTAGGCATGATTAGTGAAATTGGAGAAATCAGGTAATTTTATGTGTTTATGAAGTAGTTATTTAAAAAGTTAAATTCAAAAATTAATACGGTTTAAAATAAAATCAGTGAGTTTAAAAAACTGAAGAATAAAGATAAAAAACTGAAGAATAAAGATTAAAAACTGTAGAAAAAGTCTACTGTATTAAATGAAATAACTTTTATGGACCTCCTAGCTTCTCATTAGTCCTTTTTTTTATTTTGAGGTTTAAGGATTATCTATTAAGTTAACTGCTTTTTCACTCATAAATTATATTAATCACTGTGCCTTGAATTCCTGTAGGGGATGCAGTACAGGGTAGACTTTGGGGATAGAATTTCTGATTTTCCATTTAGTAGTTATAAGTGCATTGTGGTGGCACAATGGTTAAGTGCTTGTCTGCTAATTGAAAGATTGGTGGTTTCAACCCACCCAGTGGCTCCATGGGAGAAAAGACCTGGCAATCTGCTTCCATATAGATTACAGCCTGGTACACGATATGGGTCCATTTACAGTAGCATCTAAGAGGATAAAATACCTAGGAATAAATCTAACCAGGGACATGAAGGACTTATACAATGAAAGCTATAAAACACTGCCGAAAGAGATTAAAGAAGACTAAATAAATAGAAGGATGTTCCGTGATCATGAATTAGAAAATTTAATATTGTTAAGATGTCAACACTACCCAAAGCGATCTATAGATTCAACAGAATCTCAGTCAAAATTCCAACAGCCTTCATTACAGAAACAGAAAAACCAACACTCAGCTTTGTATGGAATGGCAAGAGGCCTCAAATAGCTAAAGCAATGTTGAAAGAGAAGAACAAAAGTAGGAGGACTCACACTTCCTGATTGTAAAACATACTGTATGAGTTGGAATTGACTCAGTGGCAACAGGTTTTTTTTTTTTTTTTTGGTTTATACAACTACAGCAATCAAAACAGCCTGGTACTGGTATAACAGTAGACACATAGACCAGTGGAATAGATTTAAGAGTCCAGATATAAATCCCCACGTCAGTGGTGAACTGATTTTGACAAGAGTGCTAAGTCCATTTGATGGGGAAAGAAGTGTCTCTTTAATAAATGGTGCTGGGAAAATTTGATTTCCACATGCAGAAAAATGAAACAGGATCCATGCTTCACACCATACACAAAAACAAATTCAAAATGAGTTAAGGACCTAAATGGGCAAACTAAAACCATAAAATTCTTAGACAAAAAAGCAGGGGCAACACTGTCAGGCCTAGCTTCTAACAATGGGTTAGTTAATATAATAATGAAAGCACAAACAGCAAAAGCCAAAATAAATAAGTGGGGCCTCATAAAAATTAAAAACTTTTGTTCATCAAAAGACTTTACCAAAAAAGTTAATAGGCTCCTGACTTGGAGAATATCTTCAGAAAATGTATATCCAATAAGAATCTAATAACCAAAAAATATATAAAACTTTGACAACAATGAAAAGGCAAATAACCCAATCATAAAATGGGCAAAGAAATAGACATTTCACCAAAGAGGACATTCAAATGACCACCAAAACTATGAAAATATCTTGGCGTCATTAGCCATCAACGACATGCAAATCAAAACCACAATGAGATTTCACTCCTTCTAGGATGGCTGAGATTAAAAAACAAACAAACAAAAAAACCCCAAACAACTGAAAATAAATGTGAGGATATGGGAAAACTGGAGTGCATTTCTGTGGCTGGTGGGAATGCAAAATGGTATAGCTTTTTTGGAAAATAGTTTGGTGATTCCTCAGAAAACTAAAAATAGAACTACCATATAACCCAGCAGTTCAACTCCTAGGCATATACCCAGAAGACTTGAAAACAGAGACTCAAACGGAGTCTTCTACACCAGTGTTTATTACAGCACTATTCACAGTAGCCAAACAGTGGAAACAGCCTAAGTGCTCATGAACAGATGAACGGATAAACAAAATATGGTACATATCACACAAAGTGGAATACTACTCAGTCAGTAGGAGAAGTGATGATATATGCTACAACATGGATGGAGCTAGAAGACATTTTGCTGAGTGAAATAAGTCAATCACAAAAGAATAAATAGTATATGACCTCACTTATGTAAAAAAAAAAAGAGGAAAAGGCAAATGTGTAGAGAACAACGTTTGTTAGTGGTTATCAAGGGTGGAAGGAAGAGGGAGAGGGGCTGTTGCTTAATGGGATACAGAGTTTCTGTTTACAGTGATAGAAAAACAACATTAAGGGTAGGGTCGCGCAGCCAATTATTTTAAGTGCTGTCCATCCATCAGTTGTACACCTGTAAAAAGCTGAATTGGCAAAAGTTGTGTGACAGATATATTTACAATAATGACAGAAAAAAGTAGCTGCTGAGGCTGCTTATATACAGCCAAACACTTCATGGGATGTGATTCCTTCGTTTGGATGTTTAGGGTCGTGATTTCATGAGACATCCCAGTTAATTGGCCTAATAATGTGTTTAGTGCTTCTGTTCTACCTCCTAGTTTGTAGCTTAGTGCCTGGGGTGTTAAAAGCTTGCAAGCGGCCATCCAAGGCACAATGACTGGTCTCTATTCTCCTAGAGCAGCAGAGGAAGAAGGGGAGTGAGGAGTAGGAGGAAGAAATGGAATTGTGTGGCCAATTGCCTCCATGTACAACTGCCTTCCCTTGCCATGAAACCAGAAGAACTGGATAGTACTCAGCTACCATTAATGAACATTTAGATCTAAGATTGTATAGAAGAATCCTGATCAAAAGGGGTAAAATGCAGAACAGAATTTCAAATTGTCATGGACTCCCAACTTTTTGGGGCCATGGATGCTGGATGAACCCAAAACTTTTACCCTGAGATAATCTGTAAACCTTAAACCAAAGATATTCCTGAAATCTTTGTAAAACCGAACAATAGCTTAGCTTAACTAGTAAAAAATGTTTGACTTGAGTATTATACTCTCTTAAGAACTATCAATATGGGATCAAATAGATGACAGGATCTCGAAAGATTAGATAGCAAGCCTAGGGGACTGTTGAGTTTATGTTAATGAAGAAGGACCAACTCAGAAAAGGAGAGTGAGAATGGTTGCACAACTCAAAGAACGTAATCAGTGTTAGTTGTACATGTAGACGTTTTCAAATTGGTTAATGTTTTGTTGTGGTCTCAACAATAAAATAAATTTAAAATAGATATGAATAGAAAAGATTTTACCTGACTCCCCTTCCTGTCCTTGAAGTGAACAAAAAGCTGCATCACATGTCTGAGGTGAACCTAAATTTGCTGCTGAGCCACACAACTCTGGGTTTACAATGGGAGGCAGTATACACAACGAAGTACCCCATGTCCAATCCTTTGTGGTCAGGGAAAAGAATGAAACATCCACAATCCAGGATGAAGCAGAAGATTTGGTGGCACTGGGTATGGGATCTGCTGATACGGAGGGAAGTTTGTGATAGTGTGCTGTGGTCAGTTTTACAGTAACAGAGAGCATGCTGCGGATGTCAGTGGTGATGACAGTAGTGGTGACTCCCATGACTACAGCTCCTACTGCCAAAGTGAAATTATAATTCTCTGCTTCCCTTGAAACATGTCAAGAAGAAGCATCTGCACAGGGACCACCAGAAGTATTCATATAGCTCCAGCTACCAATCCCACCAAGGCCAACAGGAGTCCTACAACCAGAGTCAGTACAGCAACTATGCCCCCCGCCCCCAGGGGAAACAGGCTGTAATCATGCACAAAGCAACTACTGCTCGTACTCAGACTCCTTCAGCTCCGTAGAGGATGGAGCTTATCGACCTATAACCACCAAGAGAGCAAATTACACTGGTAATGAAGGTTAAAGCAGGGGAAACACCTAAGGCTCAGCTGGGTCATCATACAACCCAGAGGCTGTGGCAGAGTGTCCCAGGGCAGCTCCTCATACCAAGGTAAACAAGAAGGCTACTTGTCACAGTTGAACGAAAACTCCCTTGGGGCCAGCCAGAATTACAGTGGCCCTCCCGGCTTCTATCAGTCATCACAGGGTGGCTAGGGCAGAAATGCATTCCATATTATGGACCGCCAGTACAGATAAACAGAGTTTATCTCTGTTTTGTGAAGAAGGAGCCCTGTTTGCTCAGTGTTCATAGTGCTTGGCTGCTAACTGGAAGGTGGAAACTTTGAACTCACCAGCCACTCCATGGGAGAAAGATGTGGCAGTCTGCTTCCATACAGATTATAGCCTCGGAAACCCTTTGGGGGCAGATCTACCCTGTCCTATAGGGTCGGTATGAATTGGCACCAACTTAACAGTAGTGGGATTTTGGTTTGGTGCCGTGAAGATTTGTTCCCTCTAGACTTATACCTGGTCGGAAGATTCTGTTCTATGCATCAAAGCTAACATGTCATCCAGCCCTGCCAAGGCCTCTCACCCATGACACCTCCTAGGTTCCCTGTTGCCCTGTTGTGAGGTACACCTGATCATTCTCAAGACCCTTCCCGTGACCCATATTTGGCTGTGTTAGGGACTCCATGTCTTCAGTGGTTTTGTTACCAGTACGACTTTGAGATGGGATTTTGAGTTCTTGCAGTTAATTATCCCTCTGTCTATTTACAATTAATTCAGTTTTTGTTAAGGTTAGTTCATTTTTTTTTAAATAGTTACAGAAGGAAGACTTCATCCGTTAATGCTTTTTTTTTGAAATGAGTTAAAGAAGTTTTCAGTATTTTAATACTTTAGTGTTTTAATTTTATAAGTGGAGATTTTATTTTAAAGACCAGTGGGTGTAGAGAAGGCATTTGACAAAAATATAACTCCCTTTTTTGATTAAATACATCCGACAAGATAGGAGTAGAAGGAATTCCTCAAGATGATAAAGGACATTTATGAAACACCCAAGGCTAACACACTCCGTGGAGAAAGACTGAAAGCATTTCCATTAAGATTAGGAAGAAGACAAGGATGCCCACTCTTACCACTGCTATTCAGTAACGTATTAGAAGTACTAGTCTGAGCAATTAGGTAAGAAAAAGAAAAAAAAGATATTCAAATCATTCTTTCTTTCTTCTTCAGCATTTCTTACTTCTTCAAAATCTATTTAAGTCCTGATCTATCAACTCTCCTTTGCCATCTATGAGCTGTCCATGTCAGCGACGTTGTTGTTTTTAGGTGCCGTTGAGTCGGTTCTGACTCATAGCGACCCTTTGCACAACTGAACGAAAAACTGCCTGGTCTAGAGCCATTCTTACAATCGTTGTCATGCTTGAGCTTATTGTTGCAGCCACTGTGTCAGTCCACCTTGTTGGGGGTCTTCCTCTTTGCCGCTGACCCTGTACTTTGCCAAGCATGATGTCCTTCTCCAGGTATTGATCCCTCCTGACAACATGTCCAAAGTATGTAAGATGCAGTCTCGCCATTCTTGCTTCTAAGGAGCATTTTGGCCACACTTCCAAGACAGATTTGTTCCTTCTTTTGGCAGTCCATGGTATATTCAATATTCTCGCCAACACCACAATCCCAAGGCTTCAATTCTTCTTCGGTCTTCCTTATTCATTGTCCAGCTTTCACATGAATATGAAGCAATTGAAAGTACCAACTTGGGTCAGGCTGATCTTAGTCTTCAAGGTGACATATTTGCTCTTCACTTTAAAGAGGTCCTTTGCAGCAGATTTACCCAATGCAGTGCATCTTTTGATTTCTTGACTGCTGCTTCCATGGCTGTTGATTGTGGATCCAAGTAAAATGAAATCCTTGATAACTTCAGTCATTCTCTGTTTATCATGATGTTGCTCATTGGTCTAGTTGTGAGGAGTTTTGTTTTCTTTATGTTGAGGTGCAATCCATACTGAAGGCTGTGGTCTTTGATCTTCATTAGTAAGTGCTTCAAGTCCTCTTCAGTTGCAGCAAGCAAGGTTGTGTCATCTGCATAACACAGGTTGTTAATGAGTCATGCTCCAATCCTGATGCCCCGTTCTTCATATAGTCCAGCTTCTCGGATTATTTGCTCAGCCTACAGATTGAATAGGTATGGTGAAAGGATGCAACCCTGATACACACCTTTCCTGACTTTAAACCATTCAGTATCCCCTTGTTCTGACTGAACAACTGCCTCTTGATCTATGTAAAAGTTCCTCACAAATACAATTAAGTGTTCTGGAATTCCCATTCTTTGCAATGTTATCCATAATTTGTTATGATCCACATAGTCAAATGCCTTTGCATAGTCAATAAAACACAGGTAAACATCCTTCTGCTACTCTGCTTTCAGCCAGGATCCATCTGACATCAGCAGTGATATCCCTGGTTCCACGTCCTCTTCTGAAACCGGCCTGAATTTCTGGCAGTTCCCTGTCAATATACTGCTGCAGCGGTTTTTGGATGATCTTCGGCAAAATTTTGCTTGTATGTGATTTTAATGATATTGTTCTATAATTTCCACGTTCGGTTGGATCACCTTTCTTGGGAATAGGCATAAATATGGATCTCTTCCACTTAGTTGCACAGGAAGCTGTCTTCCAGATTTCTTGGCATAGATGAGTGAGCCCCTCCAGTGCTGCAGCTGTTTGTTGAAACATCTCCATTGATATTCCATCAATTCCTGGAGCCTTGTTTTCTGCCAATGCCTTCAGAGTAGCTTGGACTTCTCCCTTGAGTACCATCGGTTCCTGATCTTATGCCACCTCTTGAAATGGTTGAACATTGACTAATTCTTTTTGGTATAATGCCTCTGTGTATTCCTTCCATCTTCTTTTGATGCTTCCTGTGTCGTTTAATATATTCCGCATGGAATCCTTCACGATTGCAACTTGAGGCTTGAATTTTTTCTTCAGTTCTTTCAGCTTGAGAAATGCCGAGTGTGTTCTTCCCTTTTGGTTTTCTATCTCCAGCTCTTTGCACATGTCATTGTAATATTTTACATTGTGTTCTTGAGACACCCTTCGAAATCTTCAGTTCTTTTACTTAATCAATTCTTTTGCTTTAGCTACTCGACGTTCGAGAGCAAGTTTCAGAGGCTCCTCTGACATCCATCTTGGTCTTTTCTTTCTTTACTGTCTTTTCAGTGACCTCTTGCTTTCTTCATGTATGACGTCCTTCCACAACTCATCTGGTCTTCAGTCACTAGTGTTCAGCGTGTCAAATCTGTTCTTCATATGGCCTCTAAATTCAGGTGGGATATACTCAGGGTCATATTTCGGCTCTCATGGACTTGCCTGGATTTTCTTCAGTTTCAGCTTGAACTTGCAGATGAGCAATTGATGCTCTGTTCCACAGTCGGCCCCTAGCCTTGTTCTGACTGATGATATTGAGATTTTCCATTGTCTCTTTCCACAGATGTAGTCAGTTTGATTCCTGTGTGTTCCATCTGGCGAGTTCCATGTATATAGTCACCGTTTATGTTGGTGAAAGAAGGTATTTGCAATGAAGAAGTCGCTGGTCTTGCAAAATTCTATCATTCAATCCCTGGCATTGTTTCTATCACCAAGGCCATATTTTCCAACTACTGATCCTTCTTCTTTGTTTCCAGCTTTCGCATTCCAATCACCAGTAATTATCAATGCATCTTGATTGTGTGTTCAATCAATCTCGGACTGCGGTGGCTGATAAAAACCTTCTATTTCTTCATCTTTGGCCCTAGTGGCTGGTGCGTAAATTTGAGTTATAATCGTATTAACTGGTCTTCCTTGTAGGTGTATAGATATTATCCTGTCACTGACAGCTTTGTACTTCAGGATAGGTCTTGAAATGTTCTTTTTGATGAGGAATGCAACACCATTCCCCTTCACTTTGTCATTCCTGGCATAGTAGACTATGTGATCGTCAGTTTCAAATGGCCAACACCCATCTATTTCAGCTCAATAATGCCTAAGATATTGATGTTTTTGTGTTCCATTTCATTTTTGACGATTTCCAATTTTCCTAGATTTATACTTCATACATTCCAGGTTCTGATTATTAATGGATGTTTGCAGCGGTTTCTTCTCATTTTGATTTGTGTTACTCAGCAAATAAAGGTCCCAAAAGCTTTACTCCCTCCACGTCATTAAGGTCGACTCTACTTTGAGGAGGCAGCTATTCCCCAGTCATCTTTTGAGTGCCTTCCAACCTGGGGGGCTCATCTTCCAGCACTATATCAGACAGTGTGCTGCTGCTATTCATAAATTCTTTTCAGAAGTAGACTGCCAGGTCCTTCTTCCTAGTCTGTCTTAGTCTGGAAGCTCAGCTGAAACCTGTCCTCCATGGGTGACCCTGCTGGTATCGGAATATGGTGGCATAGCTTCCAGCATCACAGCAACATGCAAGCCCCCATAGTACAACAAGCTGACAGACACGTGGGGGACATCAGCGATATCACGTTCTAAATTCAGTATTCTTGCTATATGGACAATTTTCCCACCAATGTCTTAATACTTGAAGTGTGTTCATATAACTCAGAAATTTTTTCCATATCCACTGCATGCATTTTCTTGTAATTTTCTCCCAGGAAGATGCAATGTTCCAGATATGCTGACAGATTAAGTATGGTTCCTCATAACTCAAAAGGTCTTAAGTCAGGGACTACCTGTACGTACGATGGAATACTGCTCAGCCAGTAAGAGAAATCAAGTCTTGATACATGCTACATATGGATGGAACTTGAAAACATTATGCTGCTGAAACAAGGCAATCATGAAAGGAGAAATATTATATTGAGCTTAGTTGTATAAAAATACTAGAATGGACAAATGTAGAGAGAATAAAGTTCATTAGAAGTTATCAGGGATGGGAGGGAGGAGAGGGTGGGTTAACGGTGACGGAAGTATTGTACTGATTAAGGGTTAGTGTTGCACAGCTGAGTTTTGTAATTGCTGTCAGTGAATTGTAAACTTTTTTTTTCAAAAGAAAATAGTATGGGACAGTTCTACTCTGTCACATGGGGTCACTGCATCGAAATTGACTCGATGGTACCTAACAACAACAGTTGTAAGTGCAGATTAGTTAACTCCCTTATTTTATTCAGCAAATATTTATAATTGCTTTTCTGAGCCTCAGTTTCCTCATCTGTAAACTGAATTAATACCTGCTTCCATTAAATTCTCCTAAGGTTTAAACCAGGCCATTGTATATAAAATGTGCATGTTAGAGGTTAGTCATGAAAAATTTCATCACAGCTTCCCTCTAAAATTTGTTAAGAAAATCAAAGAAAAAAGCAAGGAAAGTTCTACCATCTAACCTAACCTGCTTTACCAGTTGTTGGTATTCAGCAGCATAGAAGAAACTGGTATGGGACAATATCACATTTGGGAGTGAAATGAAACCATGACATTTTTTATAGAATATAATATTTCATTTTATATGCTTACACAGTTAATAACTGATGCTTTGGAAAGGATTTTCTATAATTCTGCTTCAATAAGGGCACAAGTGAGGAGATTTTCTGTGCTTCAGTGAGTAGTCAAGTTATGCTAAATAATAGAAGCATGGAAAGACACTGTTGGATTAGTAAAAGAATTGTCAATTACTATGTAGTTTATAAGTGAAGTTATGGGTTCTAAAATGAATTGTATATTTTATAGTACATTGTAAACACATGACGATTTTTTACACTAGAAACAGATGCAGATATAAGTAATTTCTTGACTGGAAAGGAATTCATTTGAAAATTTGAGGGAAAAAATGTCTTAAAGTTTTAACTTAGTTTGAATCATACATGTCTTATTTTCATTTATGAACTTTATAAGAAAATTACATGTATTAAGAAAGTAAACAAAACCTTTTCAGGATTAAAGCAGTGAATTTATTTTGTGAAAAAGGGTAGAAGAAGAAAATGTCAGTTGTAATTTTACCATCTAGATATATCGAGTAGTAAAATTTTGGGGTGTATTTTATAACAATATTTTAATGCATTTTAAAATGTAGTTGTGATCATACTTCATATACAGTTTACGGTCTTTTTTTTTTTAACATTGTAGCATGAGCTATTTTCTATATTTGAAGGTTTTCCAGTTATTTTTAATGGCTGGTATGACTTTCTGCATAGTTGTTTAGCCATTACGGTTCATTTTGATTGTTTCCAGTTTTTCTGTTGTGCATAACTCATAGATCAATATCCTTTGTGAGTGAAATTATTTATTTAGAATTGTCTGATGTAGTACCGGAAGATGAGCTGATGTGGCATGACTGAAAATGAGAAGAAACAGCTGGCAACAGCCATTAATAATTGGAACCTGGAATGTACGAAGTATTAATCTAGGAAAGTTGGAAATCATTGAAAAAGATATGGAATGCATAAACATCGATATCTTAGGCATTAGTGAACTGAAATGGACTGGTATTGGGCATTTTGAATCGGACATTCATATAGTCTACTATATGGGGATGACAACTTGAAGAGGAATGGTGTTGCATTCATCGTCAAAACTTACATGTGACAGACTGATTGGATTTGTAAATGTTCACTTGAAGCTTAATAAAAGTTAATTAAAAAAAAAAAGCATTTCAACATCTGTCCTGAAGTACAACGTTGTCAGTGATAGGATAATATCCATATGCCTGCCAGGAGACCAGTTAATAGGACTGTTATTCAAATTTATGCACCAACCACTAGGGTCAACGATGAGAAAATAGAAGATTTTTATCAGCTGCTGCAGTCTGAAATTGATTGAAAGTTAAATCAAAAAAAAAAAAAATCAATATGCATTGATAATTACTGGCGATTGGAATGTGAAAGTTGGAAACCAAGAAGAAGGATCAGTAGTTGGAAAATATGGCTTTGGTGATAGAAACAATGCCGGAGATCGAATGATAGAATTTTACAAGACCAACGAGCTCTTCATTGCAAATACCTTCTTTCACCAACATAAACGGCGGTATAAAAAAAAAAAAAATTTTTTTTTTTTATATATATGGAACTCGCCATATGGAACACACAGGAATCAAATTGACTACATCTGTGGAAAGAGATGACGGAAAATCTCAATATCATCAGTCAGAACAAGGCCAGGGACCGACTGTGGAACAGACCATCAATTGCTCATTTGCAAGTTCAAGCTGAAACTGAAGAAAATCCAGGCAAGTCCATGAGAGCCGTAATATGACCCTGAGTATATCCCACCTATATTTAGAGACCATCTGAAGAATAGATTTGATGCATTGAACACTAGTGACTGAAGACCAGATGAGTTGTGGAATGACATCAAGGATATCATACATGAAGAAACCAAGAGATCATTGAAAAGAAAGAAAAGACCAAGATGGATGTTGGAGGAGACTCTGAAACTTGCTCTCGAACGTCGAGCAGCTAAAGCAAATGGAAGAAATGATGAAGTAAAAGAACTGAACAGAAGATTTTAAAGGGTGGCTCGAGAAGACAAAGTATTATAATGACGTGCAAAGAGCTGGAAATGGAAAACCAAAAAGGGAAGAACACGCTCGATGTTTCTCAAGCTGAAAGAACTGAAGAAAAAATTCAAGCCTCAAGTTGCAATAGTGAAGGATTCGATGGGGAAAATATTAAACGACACAGGAATCATCAAAAGAAGTTGGAAGGAACACAGAGAGTCTCTATACCAAAAAGAATTAGTCAATATTTACCCACTTCAAGAGGTGGCATATGATCACGAACCGATGGTACTGAAGGAAGTAGTCCAAGCTGCTCTGAAGGCATTGGCAAAAATCAAGGCTTCAGGAATTGATGGAATATCAATGGAGATGTTTCAACAAATACATGCAACGCTGGAGGTGCTCACTCGTCTCTGCCAAGAAATCTGGAAGACAGCTTCCTGTCCAACTAAGTGGAAGAGATCCATATTTATGCCTATTCCCAAGAAAGGTGATCCAACCGAATGTGGAAATTATAGAACAATGTCATTAATATCACACCCAAGCAAAATTTTGCTGAAGATCATTCAAAAACGGCTATAGCCATATATCGACAGGGAACTGCCAGTAATTCAGGCTGGTTTCAGAAGAGGATGTTGAACCAGGGATATCATTGCTGATGTCAGATGGATCCTGGCTGAAAGCAGAGAGTAGCAGAAGGATGTTTACCTGTGTTTCATTGACTATGCAAAGGCATATGATTGTGTGGATCATAACATATTATGGATAACATTGCAAAGAATGGGAATTCCAGAACACTTAATTGTGCTTGTGAGGAACCTTTACATAGATCAAGAGGCAGTTGTTCAGACAGAACAAGGGGATACTGAATGGTTTAAAGTCAGGAAAGGTGTGCATCTAGATTGTATCCTTTCAGCATACCTATTCAATGTGTATGCTGAGCAAATAGTACGAGAAGCTGGACTATGAAGAATAACGGGGCATCATCATTGGAGGAAGACTAACAACCTGTGCTATACAGATGATACAACATTGTTTGCTGAAAGTGAAGAGGACCATAAGCACTTACTAATGAAGATCAAAGACCACATCCTTCAGTATGGATTACACCTCAACATAAAGAAAACAAAATCCTCACAACTGAACCAATGATCAACATCATGATAAAGGGAGAAAAGATTGAGATTGTCAAGGATTTCATTTTACGTGGATCCACAATCAACAGCCATGAAGCATCAGTCAAGAAGTCAAACGACGCATTGCATTGGGTAAATCTGCTGCACAGGACCTCTTTAAAGTACTGAAAAGCAGGGATGTCACCTTGAAGACTAAGGTGCGCCTGATCCAAAGCCTGGTGTTTACAGTCATATCATATATATGTGAAAGCTGGACCATGAATAAGGAAGACCAGAAAAGAATTGGTGCCTTTGAATTGTGGTGTTGGCGAAGAATATTGAATATTGAATATTCTATGGGCTGCTAAAAGAACAAACAAATTTGTCTTGGAACAGGTATAAGCAGAATGCTCCTTAGAGGAAGGTTAGGGAGACTGTGTCTTAGATACTTTGGATGTGTTATCAGAAGGGATCAGTGCCTGGAGAAGGACATCAACATCATGGTTGGCAAAGTACAGGGTCAGTGGAAAAGAGGAAGACCCTGAACAAGGTGGATTGGCGCAGTGGCTGCAACAGTGAGCTCATGTGTAGCAACGATTATAAGGATGGCTCAGGTCTGGGCAGTGTTTTGTTGTGTTGCACATAGGATTGCTATGAGTTGGATCCGACTTGATGGCCCCTAACAGCAACAACAGTAGTCTTCGTATGCAAATATTTCTCCAAAAGTAATTGAATATTTTTGTGCAGGGATCTTCTGATTGGTGCAGAGAGTTAATATGCTCCATCACTAATTGAAATGTTGGAAGCATAATTCTACCCAGAGGCATCTCAGAAGACAGGCCTGGTGATCTGCTTCTGAAAAGCAATACATTGAAAACCCTATGGAGCACATTTCTACTCTCTTCTGTGACACACATTAGGTCTCCTTTAGTCAACTCTACCACAACTGGTTGGTTTGTATATGAGTGTGAAAGTGTTAAAACGCTTAATCATTTTTTGAATGCCATAATTCCTTATGGGGGGAAAAAGCAGTAAAACATTCAGGAGAAAGAATATGGCCTATAGTTTAAAACATTGGCATTAAGACTTAAATGTTGCTGCTGTTGTTGCTGTTGAGTTGGTCCAACTCATTGTGATCCTATGTGTGCAGAGTAAAACTGCTCCATAGGGTTTTCAAGCCTGCGGCCTTTTCGAAGCAGATCACCAGGTCTGTCTTCTGAGATAGTATCTGGCTGGGTCCAATCCGCCAACCCTTCAGATGCTAGTAGTCATGTGCTTAACCATTTGTTGCACTGAAGGTCTCCCTTGAGATTTAAAACGTGTCTGAAATCCAGTCATTCATGATTTGGCTGGATTACATTTGAGAATTAATATATATATATATATATATATATATATATATATATATATATATATATATATATATATATATATATTGCTCTACTTGTTTATAGGCACATCAGATCTCTTGGGATGTCAGGTGCATCAAGCCCATGTTGTAATTATGCAACTATGAGTGTGAAGGCTGAACACAGTCTTTTCTAATAGAGATTTTTAACTACTTCTCAAGGATCCGGGTTTTTTTTTTTTTTTGAATTGTGCTTTAAGTGAAAGTTCACAGTTCAAGTTAGTTTCTCATACAACAATTTATACACACATTGTTATGTGACCCTGATTGCTCTCCCTATATTGTGATAGCAGACTCCTTTCCACTTCGGATTTCCCGTGTCCGTTCAACCAGCCCCCCCCCGCCCCCCGCCTTTCATCTCTCCTCCAGACAGGAGCTTCCCATTTAGCTTCATGCATCTACTTGAGCTAAGAAGCACTCTCTTCACGAGTGTCGTTTTATGTCTTATAGTCCAGTCTAACCTTTGACTACAGAGTTGTCTTTGGGAATGGTTTCAGTTGTGGGCTAACAGAGTCTGGAGGCCATGTCTTCTGGGGTCCTTCCAGTCTCAGACCATTAAGTCTGGCCTTTTCACTGAAATTTGAGTTCGTCACCCCACTTTTCTCCTGTTCTGTCAGGGACACTCTGTTGTCTTCCCTGTCAGGACGGTTTTTGATGGTAGCAGGGCACCATGTAGTTCTTCTGGTCTCAGACTGATATTTTCTCTGGTGTATGCGGCTCTTTCTGTTTCTTGAACTACTATGTAACTTGTGTCTTTGGTGTTCTTTATTTTCAGGGATCCTTTTAAGAACTTTTATTTAACCCCTAGAATTAAGTAATGTATAGTACTGATTGAGTTAGCTTCTTGTTTTGGTAGAGGGAGGGAGGAAGAGAGTGATAATATATCTATATTTAATAAAAAAAGGTCTAACTTATAATAGTTCATAATTATAACACTGGTAAGTTAATATGTTATTTTGTCTCCAGAAAAGATTCTTTAGTTTACAAAAGGATTAATGAGTTCTACCCTTTAAATACTTGGTATGATGTGTTTAAAATACTACTTCCAAAAATAGGGCATATGCATGTTCAAAGATTTTCTCTAAAGTGACTCTTAGAAATGAGACATTTTAAAAACTGACATCAGAACTCATATATGCAAATAAATGTTTTCCTTCTATGTAGCCACCAGTGGAGGCCATATTGATACCAATAATGCTGTCGTTCCTGAGGATATTTCCAGAAGTATCCTTTTGTAAGTCACTCAGAAAAATAAGTCTTCAGGAATACTTTGAGTTTGGCAGTAACCAGTTTTACCCATAAGAGTTCGGCTGCTAATCAAAAGCTCAGCAGTTCGAATCCACCAGGCGCTCCTTGGAAACCCTATTAAGCAGTCCTACTCTGTCCTGTCCTGTAGGGTTGCTATGAGTCGGAATTCACTCGACGGCAGTGGGTTTGGTTTTTTGGTTTTAGTTTTGCCCAACTTCATCATCTTGCATTATTCTCCATTTTCTGACTTAAGATTTAGGACATCAAGTGACCTTTTGATAATCATTTTTGTACATCTGACTCTTCCAAAAGAAGAATTATGCCACAACGGTAGAAATCACATCCTCTTCGTATCTTTATTCTGGAAGCAAAGTTTGTTTCAAAATTTTGTAGAACAACACTCTCCACCAAAATAAAACATCAAACCAATCAAAAAACCCACACGCATTCTCTAGTTGCAGTGTGTCTGTCACCTCTCATGTCTTTTACCTTTACTAAATATATTGGGTTCTTCTTAACTAAACACAGGAAAATTATGCAGAGGTGCTACTGGCCATGTCCACACACCCTGAAGGAATGAGGTGGTGCCTGGCCTAGGAACACCTGGCACAGTTGTGATGTGAGTCACATCATTTTAATTTGCATCTTTTTTAAATAATTTTTATTGTGCTTCAAGTGAAAGTTTACAAATCAAGTCAGTCTGTCACATGTAAGCTTATATACACCTTACTCCATACTCCCATTTACTCTACCCCTAATGAGTCAGCCTGCTCCCTTCTTCTAGTCTCTCCTTTCGTGACCCTTTTGCCAGTTTCTAACCCTCTCTACCCTCCCATCTCCCCTCCAGACAGGAGATGCCAACACAGTCTCAAGTGTCCACCTGATACAAGTAGCTCACTCTTCATCAGCATCTCTCTCCAACCCATTGTCCAGTCCCTTCCATATCTGATGAGTTGTCTTCGGGAATGGTTCCTGTCCTAGGCCAACAGAAGGTTTGGGGACCATGACCACCAGGATTCTTCTAGTCTCAGTCAGACCATTAAGTCTGGTCTTTTTATGAGAATTTGGGGTCTGCAGCCCACTATTCTCCTGCTCCCTCAGGGGTTCTCTGTTGTGTTCCCGGTCAGGGCAGCCGTCAGTTGTGGCCGGGCACCATCTAGTTCTTCTGGTCTCAGGATGATGTAAGTCTCTGGTTCCTGTGGCCCTTTCTGTCTCTTGGGCTCATAGTTATTGTGTGACCTTGGTGTTCTTCATTCTCCTTTGATCCAGGTGGATTGAGACCAATTGATGCATCTTAGATGGCCGGTTGTTAGCATTTAAGACCCCAGAGGCCACACTTATAAGTGGGATGGAGAATGTTATCATAATAGAGTTTATTATGCCAATTCACTTAGAAGTCCCCTTAAGCCATAGTCCCCAGACCCCCGCCCTTGCTCCGCTGACCTTTGAAGCATTCAGTTTATCCCGGAAACTTCTTTGCTTTTGGTCCAGTCCAGTTGAGCTGACCTTCCGTGTATTGAGTATTGTCCTTCCGTTCACCTAAAGTAGTTCTTATCTACTAACTAATCAGTAAATAACCCTCTCCCACCCTCCCTCTCTCCCTTCCCCCTCTCGTAACCACAAAAGAATGTGTTCTTCTTAGTTTATACTATTTCTCAAGAACTTATAATAGTGGTCTTATACAGTATTTGTCCTTTTGCATCTGACTAATTTCACTCAGCATAATGCCTTCCAGGTTCCTCCATGTTATGACATGTTTCACAGATTCGTCACTGTTCTTTATCGATGCGTAGTATTCCATTGTGTGAATGTACCATAATTTATTTAACTATCCGTTGACGGACACCTTGGTTGCTTCCAGCTTTTTGCTATTGTAAACAGAGCTGCAATAAACATGGGTGTGCATATATCTGTTCGTGTAGACTCTTATTTCTCTAGGGTATATTCTGAGGAGTGGGATTTCTGGGTTGTATGGTAGTTCTATTAGTAACTTTTTAAGAAAATGCCAGATAGATTTCCAAAGTGGTTGTACCATTTTACATTCCCACCAGCAGTGTATAAGAGTTCCAGTCTCTCCGCAGCCTCTCCAACATTTATTATTTTGTGTTTTTTGGATTAATGCCAGCCTTGTAGGAGTGAGATGGAATCTCATCGTAGGTTTAATTTGCATTTCTCTAATGGCTAATGATCGAGAGCCTTTTCTCATGTGTCTGTTAGTTGCCTGAATATCTTCTTTAGTGAAGTGTGTGTTCATATCCTTTGCCCACTTTTTGATTGGGTTGTTTGTCTTTTTGTGGTTGATTTTTAACAGAATCATACAGATTTTAGAGATCAGGTGCTGGTCAGAGATGTCATAGCTGAAAAATTTTTTTCCCAATGTGTAGGTGTTCTTTTTACTCTTTTGGTGAAGTCTTTAGATGAGCATAGGTGTTTGATTTTTAGGAGCTCCCAGTTATCTGGTTTCTCTTCGTCATTTTTAGTAATGTTTTGTATTCTGTTTATGCCTTGTTATTAGGGCTCGTAGCGTTGTCCCTATTGTTTCTTCCATGATCTTTCTAATTTGCATCTTGATGATTTTTAGTGAGGCTGAAGGACTTTTTCTCCCGTTTTTTGGTTAACTAGTTACATTCCTTTTCTTTAAAACCTTTACTCTCCTTTGTTCACTTATCTATTAGCAATTTATTGTTTTCTGTATATAATAAGAATGTGCAACATTTATTTCATGTAAATTTTTAGGATTATTTGCCTTTCAAATTTTGGTTGTGATTTTTTTTTTTAAAGCTTCACACACAAGATTTTTTTTTTTAATGTTGTTAGATGGGTATGTATCTTCTTGATTTTCTTCCTTGGTTTTATGCATTTTTTATCGAGATGAAAGTCACGTAATTTAACCATTTCAAAGGATATAATTCAGTAGTTTTTAGTATATTCACAGTGTTATGTAACCATCACCAGTATCTAAGTCTAGAACATTTTCGTCACCCCAAAAAGGCACCCCATACGTATGAATTTCATCCTTCCCTCATTCTCTGAAAAACTCTAATGTACTAATAAATTTGCCTATTCTGGACATTTCGTATATTTAAATAGAATTATACAATATGTGACCTTCTTTTACTGCCTTCTTTCATTTAGCATAATGTTTTTATGGTTCATCTGCGTTGTAGCGTGTATCAGTATTTCATTTCTTTTTATTGGTATATATTATTCTATCGTATAGATGCACCACATTTTGTTTATCCATTCATCAGTTGAGGGACCTTTCGGTTTTTTCCACATTTTGGGTATTATGAGTAAAGCTGTTATGAAAATTTGTGTATAGTTTTTTTTTTTGTGTGAGTGTATGTTTTTATTTCTCTTGGGTATGTATCAAGGAGTCAAATTGCTGGATCATATGGAAACTGTACGTTGAGGAACTGCCAAGGTTTGTTTTCTACAGTAGCTGCACCATTTTACGTTTTCACCAGAAATGTATGTGGATTCCACTTTCTCCACATCTTCACAGACACTTCGTCTTTTCTTTTAAAGTTATATTGTCGAGGTGATTCAGACTCATGGCAACCTCATTTGTTGCAGAGTAAAACTGAAGTGGTGTCTCAGTGTGTTTTTGATTTGTGTTTCCCTAATAACGAATGAAAGTTCTTTGTTGGTTCAGATAGTTAATGCACTTGTCTGCTAACCAAAAGGTGGGAGGTTCAGGTCCATCCAGAGGCACCTTGGAAGAAAGGCCTGGTGATCTACTTCCAAAAAATCAGCCATTGAAAACCCTTTGGAGAACAGCTCTACTCTGACATGCATGGGGTTGCCATGAGCCAGAAGTAGCTCAATGGCAACTGGTAATGACTAAGGATGTTGAGTATTTTCATTTACTATTGGCCATTTCTATATCTTCGTTAGGTAAATGAGTATTCAAGTCCTTTGCCCTTTTTTAAATTGAGTTTTCTTTGTTTTTGTTGTTGAATTTTAAGAGTTCTTTATATATATTCTGGATATTAGATCCTTATTAGATAATGATTTGCAAATATGTTCTGCATGTTGTCTTTTCAGTTTCTTACTGGTGTCCTCTGATGCAAAAAAGCTGTCAATTTTGATGAAGTCCAATTTATGTATTTTCCCTCGTTTAAGTTTAGAAAATCATTCTGTTATTAGAAATGGGGAAAATATTACTGTTTTAAGGTTTTAACTCTTTATAATTCAGTTGGATTACAGGTACACCTTTTATATAATTTAACAGTTTATACCATAATAATTTAATTACACAAATATTTTCTTGGGTGTTCTATGTTTTATTCATCTTTGTGTCAGTCAGTTTGAAAATATCCTGTACCAGACAGAAGATAGAGTAACAGACACTACTGAAACCTATCCCAGAGAAATCCAAGAAAATCCGCTGCCGTCAAGTCGATTCCGACTCATAGCGACCCTGTAGGACAGAGTAGAACTGCCCCCTAGGGTTTCCAAGGAGCACCTGGCAAATTCGAACTTAGCAGCCGTAGCACTTAACCACTACGCCACCAGGGTTTCCATCCCAGAGTAAGCACTCAGTAAATACATTTGATAAATGACTTTTGTTTTTCAAAATGACTCAAAGCAAATATTCAGCCTCATTTATTTAGGGTGGGTGTGGTGAGTTTAAATCTTTCTTACGTAGAAGGTCTGTATATTTTTGTATCTAAAAAAAAATTTTTTTTCTTTTAAAGCCTTTTCACTTAAATGCTATGTATGAGTAAGAGGAAGTAATAACTAAAGTGCACAATGCAAATATGAAAAGCCATGTACAAAAGTCAGCTATTGATTGTGGAGTGAGGCTTGGTATAATTCAAGTATGAATAAATGCTCTTTTGCCTTTTTATCTCAATAATATTTATGATGGTTTCCTTTTACAGTCTTTTGTAGTAGGTATCTGTATTGTTTCTTAACAGGTTAAAGGTAGTATTTTGTGAAACATTTTAAATAGTTTAACGCAAAGTAAATTTTTATGTATGTATAAATGCATCAGATAAACCATACTGAAAAAAAACCTCAGTATCTTGAAGGCGTTTTATGAGTAATATCAACATTTTCCTTAAATTATAATTTGATCTTAAGTAAATGTACATGTAGGTTATGTTATTCATGTTTTCATGTCCTCAGTGAAATAAAGAAAATTTCCTTTCAATATATATACTTTCAGATATTCTTTCACTTAAAGCTTTACATTTAATTAAATACATGCCAGTCTAATTGAGGAAGTTCTTTAAATTTTTGTTTCTATAGTGAAAGCAAGTTGAATACATTGGTACAGAAGCTTCATGACTTCCTGGCACAGTCCTCAGAAGAATCTGAAGAAACAAGTTCTCCTCCAAGATCTGCAGTAAGCCAAATTACAGGTAAATAGAAAAAGAATGTGCTTTACCTTCTCTTCTTTTATTCAGGGTTTTTTATAGTTATGAGAGCTGAACACACACGGATATACACATATTCACAATAGGTACAAAATACATACGAAAAAGTAAAAACGGATAAATCACAGTGGAACGTTCTATCACATGTGTAATTGGTGTCCATGAAGGAAACAAAAAAGAGAATAATAGGTAAGAAGCCGTAGTTGAGGAGATACTGGCTGAGCATTTTCTAAAAGTGATGAAAGCCACATATCGAAGGCACGCCATGAATCCTAAGCAAAATAAATATAAAGAAAACCACAATTAGGCATATCGTAATGAAACGTCTAAATACCAAAGACAAAAAAGAAAATCTTAAAAGTGTCTAGAGAATAAAAAAAAGGCCTTACTTTCAAAGGAACAACAATAACAGTCATCTCACTTGACAGTTGAAATGATGGAAGCCAGTTAACGATGAAATGATTTCTTTAAAGTGCCAAATGAAAATAATTGCCAGCCCTGAACTCTATATTCAGTGAAAACATCCTTCAAAAGCAAAGGTGGAATAAATACATACCTAGAAAAAAAAATGAGAACCTGATGTTAGCAGACCTACACTATGAAGAAATACCAAAGAATTTTTTAAGGCAGGAAGAAAATAATTTGAAATGACAACACAGAAATAAAAGAAGTAATGATAAACAATGCAAACCAAACTAAACCTGTAGCTGTCAAGTTGTTCCGACTCACAGCAACCCTATAGGATAGATTACTACTGCCACATGGGGTTTCCAAGGCTGTAATTTTTATGGAAGCAGACTGCCACATCTTTCTCCTGTGGAGCTGCTGGTTTGCACAGTTGACCTTTCAGTTGGAGGCCAAGTACTTAACTATTGTGCTACCAGGCTCCTGATAAGGAATGAACAGGGTATAAATAGGTAGGTAAGATAAAATAGATACTTTTATCTCATCCACAGTCCATCTAATCTATCAGTTCTTATTTTGTTGATTGACCCAATAATGTTGTTCATAGTTAAGGTTTTGTTTTTTTCTCCAAGTCTAGGATTCAGTTTAAGATCGCACATTGTATACAGTTGTTATATCTCTGTATTTATTTTATTGTGCTAAAGATATGTATAACAAAACATTTGTCAATTCACTGAACAATTTTTACATGTATAATTCAGTTACATTGATTATGATTATCATGTTTTGCACCTGTCACCACTATTGTATTTCAAATTACTCCATCACAATTAACAGAAACTCAGTGCCTCCTAAGCAATGACTCCTCTTTCCCTCTCCCACCTACCCCTTCCTTGTAAACACTAATAAACTTTGATCTCTATACATTTGCGTATTTCATGTAAGTAGGATCATATAATATTTGTCCTTTTGTAACTGACTTATTTCACTCAGCATAATGTCTTCAGGGTTTATCCATGATTTAGCATGTATCAGGACTTCATTTCTCTTTATGACTGAGTAATATTCTGCTGTATATGTGTACTTTTTTTATCCATTTATCTGTTGATGGACATTTAAGCTTTTCACACCTTTTGACTATTGGGAGTAGTGCAGCAGTGAACACTATTGTACAAATATCTGTGCTCCTGCTTTCAACTCTTGGATATATACCTAGGGATAGTATTGCTGGATCATATGGTACTTCTATGTTTAACTTTTTGAGGAGGTGCCAAATTATTTTCCACAGCTGCTGTACCATTTTACATTTCACTGAGTGATGTGTGAGGTTTCCAGTTTCTCTATATCCTCACCAACACCTGTTGTTTTCCGTTTTCTTTTATAGTAGCCATCATAGTGGATGTGACCTGGTGTCATATTCTGGTGTTGATTTGTATTTCCCTTATGACAAATAAAGGAGCCCTGGTGGCACAATGTTTAAGGGTTCAGCTGCTAACTGAAAGGTTAGCGGTTCAAACCCACCTGGTGATTTGCTCCCATAAGGATTACAGGCTAGAAAACCTTCTGGGACTGTTCTACTGTGTAACACGGGGTCGCCATAAGTCGAAATAGACTTGATGGTATGCAAGAAAAGCAACAATAACGAACAGTGACGTTTAGCATTTTTTCATGTGCTTGTTGGTCATTTGTATCTTTTTTGGTAAAATGTCTATTCAAGTACTTTGCCAATTTTTCTATTGGATTGTTTCTTTCATTTTTTTTTTTTTTGTTTTAACATTAAGTTGCAGAAGTTCTTTATATATTCTGGGTGTTAACTCTTGTCAGATAATATGGTTCCTAAAAATTTTCTCCCACTGTGGAGATCGTCTGTTAACTTGGTTGATAAAGTGTTTTAATGAACAAAAGTTTTAATTTTAATGAAGTCCATTTTATCTATTTAGCCTTTTTTTAAATAATTTATTTTTTTGTTGTTGAGAATATACATAGCAAAACATACACAAATTGAATAGTTTCTATGTGTACAGTTCATTAACATTGATTGCATTCTGCAAGTTGTGCAACCACTCTCACCCTCCCTTTTCTGAGTTGTTCCTCCCCCATTAACATAAATTCACTGCTCCCTAAGGTTCCTGTCTAATCTTTTGAGTTGCTGCTGTCATTTTGAGCCCATATAAATACTTCTTAAAACACAATAATGTGAGGTGGGTCCAAGATGGAGAACTAGTCAGATACTTCTGGTGATGCCTCATTCCACAAAGACCTGAAAAAACAAGCGAATCAATTATATATGACAGTGTATGAGCCCTGAACATCAAAGGCAAAATTGAGGAATTGGACTGAGTGGCAGGGGGAAGGAGAGACAGTTTAGAAGCAGCAAGGAGTTGCCAGACATTACCTGGCAGGAATTGGTACCCTGCAGGCTGAATCACCCGGCGTGTGTGGTGAGGCAGGTAGTGGTGTTCAGGAACCGTCGTCCACACTGGGAGAGACTGAGCAGCAGTGAGCCTACTCAGGCCTCCAGAACCAGTGAAAAGTAGCACTCAGTTGGCAAAAGAGAAGTACATACGGCTAACCTACTGGTGCTGATCAAAAAACACCCCTTATGGGAAGAACCTCTCTCGCATTTATCTGCTCCCTCCCGGCCTTGCACGGGCACAGGCTGGCTTCAACAATTGCCGATTGCCGCTTCCCCTGGGCCAATAGTAGGGGAACATAAATAAATGTAATAATTTATTGATGATTCAGAGACAGCAGTAAGTATCAAATCTCATAGAAGAGGCAGCCCATTATGACTTCAGCAAGCTCCCAAAACAAAGAATCAAGAAATCTGGAGGAAGTTAACCTCTTGGATTACCGGATGTAGACTACAAAAGATTAATGTACAGAACTCTTCAAGATATCAGGAAGGCAATCACAAAACAAGCCAAGGAACACACAGACAAATCAGTAGAGGAACGTAAGATCATAGAAGAACACAATGGCAGGTTTAACAGGCTGCAAGAATCCATAGAGAGACAGCAAACAGAAATCCAGAAGATATAAAAATAAAATTTCAGAATTAGACAACTCAATAGAAAGTCATAGGAGCAGAACGGAGGCAAAGGAAGTCAGAATTAGTGACATTGAAGTAAAGCATTTGACACCAACTTATTTGAGGAAGAATCATATAAAAGAATTAAAAAAAAATGAAGAAACCCTAAAAATTATGTGTGACTTTATCAAGAGGAATAACCTATGAGTAATCGGAATACCAGAACGGGGGGATAACAGAAAATACAGAGAGAATTGTTGAAGATTTGTTGGCAGCAAACTTCCCTGATATCATGAAAGATGAGAAGATACCTATCCAGGATGCTCACTGAACCCCACACGAGGTAGTTCCCAAGAGAAAGTCATCAAGACATGTTATAATCAAAGTTCGCAAAACCAAAGATAAAGAGAATTTTAAGAGCAGCTAGGGATAAACGAAAAGTCACCTTCAAAGGGAGTCAATAAGACTGAGCTCGTACTACTCAGCAGAAGCCATGCAGGCAAGAAGGCATTGGGATGACATATATAAAGCCTTGAAGGAAAAAAAATTCCCAGGCATGAACTACATATCTAGCAAATTGTCTCAAATATGAAGGTGAAATTAGGACATTTCCAGATAAACAGAAGTTTAGGAAATTTGCAAAAACCAAATCAGATTTACAAGAGATACTAAACAGGCTCTTCCAGTTAGAAAATCAATAACATCATATAACAACCCAAGACTAGAACACGGGGCAGAGCAAGCAGTTATCATCCCAGATAGGAAAGTCACAAAAATAAACCAAAGCTAAAATACTGAATAGGGAAACAGTGACATCAATGTGTAAAAGATGAGAACATTTAAACAAAAAAGAGGGACTAAAAAATGTATGCATAGATCTTTTATATGGAGAGGAAGTCAAGTTGATATAAAGGAATAAAACATTGGTTTAAACTTAGAAAAATAGGGGTAAATATTAAGGTAACCACATAAGAAAGTAACAATTCTACGCATAAAAATAAAAAAAAAATAAAGACTCAGCAAACACAAAAACAACAAGTATGCAAAAGGTGAAAGAAGTTACATAAAAAAAAATGACTCAGCACAGAAAACTAAGTAGAACAAAGAAACTGTCAAAAACAGACACAAAAAGTACATCAAAATGACAGCACTAAGCTGATACCTGTAATTACACTGAATGTAAATGGACTAAATTCACCAATAAAGAGAGAGTGGCAGAATGGGTAAAAAAAACACAATCCTTGTATATGCTGTGTCTTAAAGACACAAACAGACTAAAACTCAAAGGATGGAAAAAATATATCAAGCAAACAACAAGCAAAAAAGAGCAGGAGTTGCAGTATTAATCTCTGGCAAAATAGACTTTAAAGTAAAATCTACCACAAAGGATAAGGAAGGACACCCTATAATGATTAAAGTGTCAGTACAGTGGCGTAGTGGTTAAGAGCTAAAACTGCTAACCAAGGGGTTGGCAGTTTGAATCCACCAGGAGCTCCTTGGAAACCCTATGGGGCAGTTCTACTCTGTCCAGTAGGGTCACTATGAGTCAGAATTGACTCAACGGCATAGGTTTTTTTTTCACACCAGGAGGACATAACTGTAATAAATACTTAGCACCCAGTGACAGGACTCCAAAATACATAAAACAAACTCTAACAGCATTGGAGAGAGAGATCGACTGCTCCACAATAATAGTAGGAGACTTCAACATGCCACTTGGGTGAAGAACAGAACATCCAGAAAGAAGCTTGATAAAGACACAGAAGATTTAAATGCCACAACCAACTAATGTGACCTTATAGCTATATACAGAACACTCCACCCAACAGCAGCCAAGTATACTTCCTTTTCCAGTGGATATGGAACATTGTCCAGAATAGACCACATATTAGGCCTTAAAGCAAGCCTTAACAGAATCCGAAACATTTGAAATATTACAAAACATCTTTTCTTGCCGTAAAGCCATAAAAGTAGAAATCAATAACAGAAAAAGCAAGGAAAAATAATCAAACACATGGAAACTGAATAACACCTTGCTCAAAAACTACTGAGTTATGGAAGAAATAAAGGACAGAATAAAGAAATTCACAGAATCAAATGAGAATGAAGCTACATCCTACCAGAACATATGGGACACAGCAAAAGCAGTGCTCAGAGGTCAATTTATATCAATGAATGCACCCATCCGGAAAGCAGAAACGGCTAGAATCAAAACATTTACCCTAAAACTTGAACAAATAGAGAGCAGCAAAAGAAGCCCTCTGGCACCAGAAGAATGCAAATGATAAAAATTAGAGCAGAATTAAATGAAGTAGAAAATAGAAAAACAATTGAGTTAACAAGACCCAAAGCAGGTTCTTTGAAAGGATCAAAAAAATTGATAAGCCATTCGCCAAACTGACAAAAACAGGAGAGGAAGCAAATAACCCAAATAAAAAATGAGATAGGCGATATCACAACAAACCCAGCTAAAATTAAAAGAATCCTAACATAGTATAAAAAATTGTACTCTAACAAATTTGAAAACCTAGAGGAAATGGACAAATTTCTAGAAACACACTACCTAAATTAACTAACACAAAGAGAAGTAAAAAAACTAAACAAACCTATAACAAAAGAAGAGATTGAAAATCTAAAAATCTCCCAACAAAAAAAAGTCCTTCCCCTGATGGTTTCACTGGAGAATTCTACCACACTTTCAGAGAAGAGTTAACACCACTAGTACTAAAGGTATTTCAGAGCATAGGAAAGGATGGAATACTCCCAAACTCATTCTGTGAAGCCTGTATAACCCTGATACCAAAATCTGGTAAAGTCACTACAAAAAAAGAAAGTTACAGACCAGTATCCATCATGAACTTATATGCAAAAATCCTCAACAAAATTCCAGCCAATAGAATTCAACAACATGTCAAAAAAATAATTCTCCATGACCAAGCGGGATTCATACCAGGTATGCAGGGATGGTTCAACATTAGAAAAACAATTAATGTAATCCACCACATAAATAAAACAAAAGACAAGAATCACATGATCTTATCAATTGATGCAGAAAAGGCATTTGACAAAGTCCAACACCGTTCATGATAAAAACTCTCAGCAAAATAGGAATTAAGAAGGAAAATTCCTCAGCATAATAAAGGTTGTTTACACAAAGCCAACAGCCAACATAATCCTAAATGGAGAAAGTCTGAAAGCATTCCCCTTTGGATTGGGAACCAGACAAAGATGCCCTTTGTCATCACTCTTATTCAACGTTGTGCTGGAGGTCCTACTCAGAGCAATTAGGCCAGAAAAAGCAATAAAGGACATGCACATTGGTGAGGAAGAAGTATCTTTATTTGCAGATGATATGATCTTATTCACAGAAAACCCCAAAGAATCTACAAGAAAACTACCGGAAGTAATAGAAGTATTACTTCTAAAGTATTAGGATCCAAGATAAACATACAAAAATCAGTTGGATTCCTCTACACCAACAAAGAGAACATTGAAGAGGAAATCACCAAATCAATACCATTTACAATAGCCCTCAAGAAATTAAAATACTTGGGAATAAATCTAACCAGAGATTTAAAAGACCTATACAAAGAAAACTACAAGACACTACTGCAGGAAACCAAAAGAGACCTACGTAAGTGGAAAAACATACCTTGCTGATGGATAGGAAGACTCAACATTTTGGAAATGTCTGTCCTACCTGAAGCAATTTACAAATACAATGCAATCCTGATCCAAATTCCAATGTCATTTTTTAATGAGATGGAGAAACAAATCTTAACTTTATATGGAAATGGAAGAGCCCACGGATAAGTAATGCAGTACCGAAGAGGAACAAAATGGTAGGCCTCACACTACCTGCTTTAACAACCTGTTATACTGCCACTGTAGCCAAAACAGCGTAGTACTGGTAATTGAGAATTGAGAATCCAGACATAAATTCTTCCACCTGTTAGAAGCTGACATTTGACAGAGACCCAACGTCTGTTTAATGAGAAAATACAGTCTCTTTAATAAATGGTGTTGGCACGACTGCATATCCATCTGCAAAAAATGAAACAAGACTCATACCTCACACCATGTAAAAAAACCGACTCAAAATGGATCAAACACAAATATAAAATCTAAAACACTAAAGATCATGGAAGAAAAATGAGCAACAATCCTGGGAGCCCTAGTACATAGCACAAAGAGATTAGAAAATACTATTAACAATGCACAAACACTAGAAGGATATACTAGATAACTGGGAGCTCCTGAAAATCAAACACGTTCATTCAAAGACTTCACCAAAAAAGGAAAAAGGCAACCTACAGACTGGGAAAAAAATTTTGGCTATGACAGATTCGGTCAGTGTCTAATCTCTAAAATCTACAAGATACTGCAAACCTCAACACAAAGAGACTAGTAACTTGTTTAAAAAATGGGTAAAGGACATGAACATGCACTTCACTAAAGAAAACATTCAGGTTGCTACCAGATACATGAGGAAATGCTCGTGATCATTAGCTATTAGAGAAATGCAAATCGAAACTACAATATCATCTCACCCCAACAAGGCTAGGATTAATCCAAAAACCACAAAATAATAAATGTTGGAGAAGTTGTGGAGAGTGGAACACTTACTGCTGATGGGAAAGTATAATGGTACAACCACTTTGGAAATCGATTTGGCGCTTCCTTTAAAAGTTAGAAATAGAACTACCATAGGATCCAGCAATTCTAGTCCTGGGAATATATCCTAGAGAAATAAGAGCTGTCATGGGAATAGATATATGCACAGCACTGTTCACAA
Organism: Elephas maximus indicus; assembly: GCF_024166365.1. NCBI lineage: Eukaryota > Metazoa > Chordata > Mammalia > Proboscidea > Elephantidae > Elephas > Elephas maximus. The sequence goes on from NC_064846.1 coordinate 90,267,410, forward strand.
TAGCAAAAAGATGGAAACAACCTAGGTGCCCATCAACGGATGAACGAATAAACAAATTATGGTATGTTCACACAATGGAATACTATACAATTATAATGAACAAAGTTGAATCTGTGAAACATCTCATAACATGGATGTATTTGGAAGGCATTATGCTGAGTTAATTTGGTCAGTTGCAAAAGGACCAATATTGTATGAGGCCAGTATTATAAGAACTCAAGGAAAGATTTAAACACAAAAGAAAACATTAGATGCCTTTTCTGCAGTGATTGACATGATAATGTAGTTCTTTTCTTTTTTCTATTAATATGGTATATTACATTGACCGATTTTCTAATTTTGAATTACTCTTGCATTCCTGGGACAAATCCCACTTGGTCATGGTGTGTAAATACCAAAATCTGTTGCCATCTAGTTAATTCCAACTCACAGTGACTCCATAGGATAGAGTAGAATAGGGTTTACAAGGTGCAGCTAGTGGATTCATAGTGACGACCTTTTGGTTAGCAGCCTTAGCTCTTAACCACTGCACCACCAGGGCTCCATCATGGTGTATAATTCTTTTAATATGCTTTTAAATTAGGTTTGCTAGTATTTTGTTGAGAAGTTTTGAATAGTGGTCCGTAGTTTTCCTGTGGTGTCTTTGGTATCAGTCTTGCTAGCTTCTTAGTAGAGTTAGGAAGCGTTCCCTCCTATTCTGTTTTTCAGAAAAGTTTAATAAGGATTTGAGTCACTTCTTTCATAAATATTAGTAGAATTTTTCAGTGAAGCCATCCTGTTCTGGGCTTTTTTGGGGAGAAATGTTGATTACTGATTCAGTCTCTTCATTTGTTATTTGTTTGTTGTGATCTTCTGTTTCTTCTTGAGTCAATTTAAGAAGTATGTATTTTTTCAGTTTTTTCCCTCATGTAGATTTTCTAATTGTTGGCATACAGTTGTTTATAGTGTTGTCTTACATTTTTTATTTCTGTAGAGTTGATTGTAGTATCTCTACTTAACATTTCTCATTCTAGATATTTGCATCTTGTCTCATATTTGACAGTCTAGCTAAAGGCTTGTTGATTTTACTGATCTTTTTTTTTTTTTTGACTTCTGGTTTTGTTGATTTTATTTTTGTATTTTCTTTTTCATTATTTTTATTGTGACCTGTATTAGGTTTTTCCTTCTGGTTGCTTTCAGTTTACATTGGTCTTTTTTTTTTTTCTTCTAGCTCTCGTAGTTGCAAAGTGAGGTTATTGATTCTGATATTTCTTCTTCCTTAATGTAGTTGGTTATAGATAAAAATTTCCTTCTGAGCACTGCTTTCTTTGCTTCCCTTAAGTTTTCTTTGTTGTACTTTCATTTTCATTTCACTCATACGTATGTTCTGATTTCTCCCTTGAGTGATTGGTGTGTTATTTGATTTCCACATATTTGTGTATTTGTCAGTTTTCTTTCTATTATTTCTAATTTTACTCCTTTGTGGTTGGAGAAAATACTTTGTATATTTTCATTTTTTGTCATTTGTTGAGTCTTTGTGACTTAACCTGTGGTTTATCCTGTAGAGTGATCCGTGTGCACTGGAGAAGAATGTTTATTGTGCTGGTGTTGTTTGCAGTGTTCTAGATAAATCTGTTAGGTAATTGGTGTATAATGTCATTCAGGTCTGCTGTTTTCTTATTGGTCTTTTTATATGTTCTTCCATTATTGAAAGTTTCCAACTGTTATTCTAGAGGTGTCTGTTTCTCAATTCAATTCTATAAGTGTTTTATATATTTTGGGGCTCTGAAGTTAGGTGCAAATATATATATATGTAATTATTATATCTTTTTTTTATAATTTATTTGTGTTGTTTAGAATATACACAGTAAAACATACACCAGTTAAAGAATATCTACGTATACAATTTAGTGACGTTGCTTACATTTTTCAAGTTGTTCAACCATTGTCATCCACCTTTTCTGAGTTGTTCCCCCCCAATTAATATAAACTCACTGCTCCCTATGTTTCCTATCTAATCTTTTGAGTTGCTCTTGTCAGTTTAATCCTGTATAGACAGATCTTAAAAGAGCATAATGCTCAAGGAAGACATTCTTTACTATAAACCAGTACCAGTTTAGTTAAATTATTGTTTGGTTTTAAGAAGATTTCCGGAAATATTTTTGGTTTAAGGTTTAATGCTGATCTCAGAGCAGTAGTTTAAGGTGTTCATCCAACCTTCATTGCTTTAGGAAGTGTGGCTTCCATGAGTATTTAGAATTTTGTTCTGTATTACCTCTCTTGATTAGGATTCTTCCCTAAGAGTCTTTTATCAAAATGTTCAGTAATGGTAGCTGGGTACCACGTAGTTTCTCTGGCAAAGGAGGCAGTTATCTGGTGGCAATTAGCCACACATTCTTTTTCCTCCTCCTGTTTATGATTTTCCTTCTTCTTCTATTTTTCCAGGTGAATAGAAACGAATTATTGTACCTCATTTGGCTGCTCACTAGCTTTTAAGATCCCGGGCACTATGCAACGAACTAGGAGGTAGAACAGAAGCATTAAGCATTTTATTAGTTAACTGGGATGTTCTATGAAACCATGACCCTAAATCTCCAAACTAAGGGACCAAATCCCACGGGCTAAGTAGCATTCCATTGTGTGTTATGTACCACATTTTGTTTATCCATTCATTCGTTGATGGGCATTCGGGTTGTTTCCACCTTTTGACTATTGTCAGTAGTTGTTGGCAATGAACATTGGTGTACAAGTATTTGTTTGAGTCTGCTTTCAAGTCTTCTGGGTATATATTAGGAGTGGAATAGCTGCGTCATATGATATTTCTATTTTTAGTTTTTTGAGGAACTGGGCACACTGTCTGCCACAATGACTATCATTTTGTATTCCCAGCATCAGTGGATAAGAGTTCCAATTTTCCCACATCCTAGCCAATTTTTGTTATTTTTATCTTAGCCATCCTAGTGGGAATGAAATTATATTTCATTGTGGTTTTGATTTGCTTCTCTCTGATGACTAATAATGCTGAGTATCTTTTCATGTGTTTGGTGGCCAGTTGAATGTCCTCTTTGGTGAAATGTCTTTTCAGGTCCTTTGCCTGTTTTTTGATTGGGTTCTTTGTCTTTTTTTTGTTAAGTTGTCAAAGTTTTATATATATTTTGGTTATTGGATACATGTTTTCTGAAGATACTCTGCCAGTTGGTATCTTGTGTTTTCACTTTTTTGGTTAAGTCTTTTGATGAGCAGACTTTTTAATTTTTATGAGGTCCCATTTATTTATTTTGTCTTTTGCTATTTGTGCTTTTGTTATTATATTTGATAATCCATTGTTAAAAGCTAGGCCTGACAGTGTTGCGCCTGCATTTCTTTCTAAGAATTTTATGGTTTTAGTTTACTTATTTAGGTTTTTAGTCCAGTTTGAATTTTTTTTTTTGTGTATGGTGTGAGGCATGGATCCTGTTTCATTTTTACTTGTTTTTTTCTTATAGTAAATAATTTATCACCAATATTCCATAGTTCCCAGTTTAGAAAATGGGTTCATGCAGTTGTTGGCATTGGTGTTCTGTTCGATAATGCATTTAGGACATAAATAATGTTCCTCACTTTTTTCCTTTTAGATAAAATCAGTGGATCTGGAACTAACTCAGATATGATGGAAAATATCAAGGAAGAGGTAGGAATAATTTGGAGCGTTTTAAATATTTATTACTATTAACCAGTTAGAGTATATGTGGTCATATTGCATTTACTTAATACATTCACATGTTTAAGACACATGTACTGTATTTTCACACAAATAATTTGCATGTTAAATTATTTTTTGCCAACCATGCCCTCCCTCTGAGATATTTTCATAAGAGCAACATGTAAAAAAGTTATCAAGGTGTACTTACGAAAATATCTTGGGAGCTTGTAGAGGGTGCAGTTGCAAAAAAAAAAAGTATAACACGTGTTATTTGCATAAAAAAACAGTAATACACAAGTGTCAGTATTATACTTCACTTTGGGTGCTTGTCCAGGTTGAGAAAGAATTTATTTTTATTTTGTTGTTGTTCAATTCAGCAGTTTTCCTAAACTCAGCCAACTGAAGGCTTGTTTACAGATAGGCATTTAAAAATTATTATACAGTTTATCTTGGGGGTGGGAGTTAAATGGGTATGCTTTTTGATTTTGAGATCTTTCAAAACTGGGCATTCAGAATTTCTTTATAACATAATTATAGCAGCCCATCCTGGGATCCTTCACCCGATACCCAGCCCTACATTATTGTTTTGGGATTTTTTTCTATCTATTGTAAAAATTCAGTGTACAGTAATATATGAAAACCAAACTTGTTGTGGTTGAGTCGATTCCAACCCACAGCGATCCTATAGGACAGGGTAGAACTGCCCCAAAGGGCTTCCAAGGAGCAGCTGGTGGATTTGTACTGCCAACCTTTTGGTTAGCAGTTAAACTCTTAACCACTGTACCACCAGGGCTCCGCTGTGCCACTAGGGCTCAATAATATAGTATAAACAAAAAAACCCAGTGCCGTCGAGTCGATTCCGACTCATAGCGACCCTATATAAAAAAAAAAAAGAATAGATACTGGCAAATCAAGGGTAATCTATAGAAAGCTTTCCAAACTGTGTGTTACAGTAAAGGAGAATGGCACATTTTCATATTCTTAAAACTCCCGACCTCTGTTTGGATATGATTACTTCTATAGTTTTTTTTTTTTTTTTTTTGGTTTGTTTGTTGACTTGGTCCAGGATCATGATATAGCACTGTACCCTCTTTTCTTCCATAAAACACAGTAGTAACAATTTAAAACACCCATACACAGACACAGACACAGTATTCAATGAAGGAGAATTAGTTTTTGAAGTTGCTTTTAGAAAAATATTTTAAGTACAAAATAGTATTTCATTATAACCAAGATCTTGTTATTAGGGAAATAATTAATTTTAGGGATATTCTCTTGATAGTTTCATTCACTTTTGTATTTATTTCTTACATTTAGGGAACTAGCTCTTCAGAGAAATCCAAATCTTCAGGATCATCACGATCAAAGAGGTTGGTTAATGTTTTAAGGAAGAATGTCATTTTCTTTTTCGGGGTGTTTTATTTTCTGTTTCTAAAAGTAATAATTACAAAAAAAACCTTACTTATAGCACTCTTATTCTAAGTAAATTATTTTATACAAATATTCATATTAAACAAATGGACAGCATAGTATAATGAATCCTCATGTATCTATCACTTGGCTTCAATAATTATTAATTTATTCAGACTGAATTTTAAAGGAATTTTTTGAGGATGATTTAGTATATATTAACGGGTCTTTCAATATATACTTCATTTCTTTGAGATAATATATGTGGTTTGACACAGGGAGAAAAGGGTAAATGAAATATTAAATGCCTCAGATGAGGCAATGTGAGAATTTTAGGGTTATCTGAAATTTTTGAGGTTGTGGAAGTGGATAGCCATCATAATAATGAGAAAGTTATGAGGATTTAGAGAGTGGTAAAAATGCATTTATGTGCTAAATTTTCTACTAGAAATGTAAGTAAGGAAAAAAACTATTTCCAAGTACATTTTAATGTCCAATATATATTTTGTAGTATAGCTTTTATTAGGAGTTTTTAGCTCATTTCATTGGACATTTGTTCTTAATCAATAGGAATTCCTTTTAATAAACACAACTTTCTTGGTATTTTTTCTGTAAAGTAATGACTCTGAAAGAGGGGTCCTTCAATATCCCCCTAGTATGTTTTTCAGAGTGTGTATGTCCTAGTCCTACCCATACCTACTAAATCAGTCTTTCATGGTACAATATGTATTCTTCTCTGTGTAGTTGTGATGTGCATCCTTGGTTGGTTGCCAGTACACAATTTACATATGCTGTCTGTATTCTTTGGGTGTTGTTTTAGTTGTCACAAATGTCCATAATTCTATGGACTTAATTCTTTCATAGGAAACCTTCGGTTGTAACAAAGTATGTTGAATCTGATGATGAAAAACCTCTGGATGAAACTGTAAATGAAGATGCTTCTAATGAAAATTCAGAAAATGACATTACTATGCAAAGCTTGCCAAAAGGTAATGTGGATTAATCTTGTATATCAAGTTAAAGTCAAAATATATTTTTAAAATATCATTATTAAAAAATTGGAACTTGATTACTGTTAATTGTATGTAAAGGACCAAACTTGGCATTTTATTAGTGGTAGTCTGGGATGTGTTAGTGTGGTAATGTGTGTTATTGTGGTTAAAAATTCGGACTACTCCATTAGCTTTGAAAAGAACAAAATCTGTTTTCTCTTACTATTCATTGGCTTTTAGAAAAGGGGTTTTAATTTTAAAATTATTGTGGAATGTAAAAGTTAAGAGGTTTAATATATTAAGTTCAGTAAATGTTAACGTGCTTGCTGTATGCAAAAATGGAATGTGAATATACTTGAAACCTTAAAGAAAAAAAGACGTTTAAATTCTAGTTCAGTTTTATTGAATTTTTAATTCTTTAAGGCTGAAAACCAAAGTTTACTATCTATTAAACACAGATTTGGGTGTATTTCTTATGATTATCTCTTTTAAAAATTTTGTCAAATACCTCTCAACTGTTGGCAGTTTTTAACCTTAAAACCTCGTTAATTGGGGAAAAAGGCCAAATGAAAATCTTGGACTTTTGATCGCCCAAATCTCAGAGCAGTATCTTTGGATGATGAAAGAATGACAAGGAACTTGATACACTGGTGTTTCAAAGAGTCAAACTTACAGATATTTTTTCTTTGTTAAATAATAGGTTTAAAGCTCTTAGCAAACTTTTCAGATTTATTCTTGATGTCAGATCATTTATTAGTGCTTACTAAACATTGTTCCCTGTCTATATTTATGTTTCTTATGATACAGTTTTTGATTCATGGGGGTTTTTAAAATATGATGTGTGGGAGGGGTAGGACTTTGCTTGATTAAGGTAAATAAGGAGTTATAGAAGATGAGAAATTAAATAAGGAAAGGAATGAGTGAGAGGAAGGGGAGAGATAGAAGGAAAACCGATTGACCTACCATTTACTTGTTTTTGCAAATCATCTGTGACAGTATTATGTAATGCTTTTGGTGGCCCAGGACAGAAACAACTAACACGGGAGTCTGAGTCCCATAGGCAGTGACTCATTTTGGGTTGTTGTATTCTCGCTGGTTATCACTGTGCGTGCTTATGATGGCCACTGAGGGATCTAAGAACTAGGAATTCAAACTTTTCGTTTAATGGTGCGGTGGAAATAAATCAATATGGAATGTTACTAACCTAAACTGAGGTTAATTCTCCTCCACCAAAACAAAAATAGACCAGTTTCATATGGTTGACTCTGGGTGGTTATTATTATTGTTATAGTACTCTATTAAGTATATATAGGTACCAGACTTGTACAAAATTAACTCATCTAATCCTTAAAGCAAAACTGTAAGTTAGCTATTATTTCCACTTGTAGAGATGAAGGAACAAATTAGAGCTTAAGGAACTTTTTCAGCTTTAAGTTGAGAAGCTAAGATTTGAACCCAGGTGTGCTTCAATCCAAAGCTAGTGAGTGCTCTTTCCACTCTGCTGCTTTGCTTTCCAGTTAGAGAAGAATCTTAGAAAGAATTCATTCTCTGTATGTTTTTTGTTAATCATAAATCTTTAGCTCTTCTCAAATGCTGGTGCTTCTCTAGAAGTATATACATGAAGTGATTATTGTGAATATAAGTTTTTTGGTGGGTATTATTTGAATTTACCACAATTTGTAAAAATTCAGTCTTCTTTATCCCCTTCTCCCCCTTTTTTTTCAGAGATGCAGAAACTCATTTACAAGTAGATGCTATAACTTGCCAAAATCTGCTTGTTTAATAACATTTGCCCATGTTTCAGAAAGACAACTCCTGACAACTATCCGCTTTTACTTTCTTGATTGCTGCCAATAATGCCCAATTACTAGGCCCCAGTAATGTAGGTAAATTTGAGGCCTGGACCCTTTTACTATGCCCCTCTTGTATTTACTTTTGAGAGAATGTAATGAAAAGTTGAATTAACAACCTCTTACCTCAGTTCACATGTTTTGTAGCTAAGTAAGGACATTCTTTCTAAATTATTTTTATGGGACCAACAGTTGATCTCATTCTACAATTTATTGTTAGAGCACTTTAGTTTTAAGTGTCTTAAAGCACTTTCCTGTTTAAAATTTTTTAAGGACTTTCCAGAGTACCAAAGCTTTGACATACTGGTTGGAAAATGCTGCAGAATAGGCATAACAATAATAACAGAATGAACTTCTTTTATCACCCCTCACTACTGTCCTCCCAAAGCAATGCAAAACAACCCTTAAATTTTTTTTCCTGAGTTTATGATTTCGATTATGAGAAGAATAGTATGTCTTTTTATTTTTCCCTCTGGTCCACTTATTTTATAAACTTTTTATGGAACTTAGATTGGGTGCTCATATTCATAACAGCTTTTGTCATAGGAACTATTAAAAATTCATAACTGGACTGAGGCTTGCTCCTTGACTCACACATATTTATTATAATCAGTTCATAATTCCCTCCCCTTCCCTCCCCCCACCCCCACCTACTGTTTTTATGAGTTTTATCCCAACAAGTAATCTGGTTGTTGACACCTGGCCCTTTTACTATTTCCTTATTTTATTTATTCTTGAGAGGTCCTTATACAAGTATTGATAGCTTGCAGGAAACAAACTATGTACCAGCAATGTTGGCTTTATCTGAACTGAAGTCTTGCACTTCACTTGCACATTTAATATGTGTAATGGTTTTTTAAATGAAATCATTCTAGGTACAGTGATTGTACAACCAGAGCCAGTGCTGAATGAAGACAAAGATGATTTTAAAGGGCCTGAATTTAGAAGCAGAAGTAAAATGAAAACTGAAAATCTCAAAAAACGCGGAGGTAAATACAAGTGAAAATGAAAACATAAGTTTAAAATGCTGTTTATGTCCATATTGGAAAATCTGATGTGCTTACTAAAAATACCTCCACTTTTCTGCCCATCTGTTTATTAAAAGCACTACTTAAAAATAACTTCTGTTTCTCTCTGAGTTCTGAAACAGAAAAGGTTAAACACCATTTGTCAAAACAACTTTGCCTTCAGTGGCTATTAAGTTATATGAAGAAGGTTAGCATTTCCTTCTTCCACATGTTAGTTCTATAATACTTATATGCCAGACTACCATGTGTTCCTCCTGCCCCAGAAAGAATTTCAAATTTGTACAAAATTTTGTCTATGGCCTTCAGTTAACTATAAACATATGTAGAACATTGTTTCATAGAGTGATGGTCATCTGTATTAGTATAACCTGGAATACTTATTAAAAATGCAAATCCCTTGACTATACTCCTAACAAACTAGAATTTCTGGGGATGAAGTCAGTAATGTACCCCAGTGTATTCTTACATACACTCATGTTTGAGATCCACTGATCTAAAGATAGCAATGCAGAGATAAGTAGGAAGGAGAAGGGAGAGCTAGCAACCCTCCCTCCATCTGCCCAAACCGTTTTCCCCTTTGTCTGTCTACCCTCACTTTGTACACACAACCATATTGGCTAACCATCTGTAGAAAGTTAGCATAATGAAGATTCATTAAAAAATTTGTTGACAGTAGAATATGTGACCCACTTGTTTGTGTATGATTTTTTAAAAATTCCTAAATATACTTTTTGGGTGTATTAACAGAGGTGGAATCCATGACTATAAAAGGACTGAATCTCCAAAAGATAGAACGTGACACTAAATTTCTAAATTGAAGTATAATGATGGCATGTCCATTTAATATCATGTTATATAATTGTGAAATTATAGTGAAGTTCCATATTGGTAAATTTTTTTTTTATTTTAGAGCTGTAATTATCTTGATGGAACTAGTAAAATATATTTGTACTGATAAAATACTATATATATCAGTTTTCAGAATAAACAATTCTTTCGATTGTTAGAGAAAATCAAGTAAATGTTTAGTCTTTTGCCCAGAAAGGGGTGTTCTACCCCTTTCAAGCATAAGGAAGATTTATTGAGAATCTACTTCCTTGTAGGGAAACTGCCATTGCAGCAGCAGAGCTGCCCAAGCTAAGTAGAATTCTTAAAACTTAGGAGAATCAGCGTGTAGAGAATGATGGTAAGAATAAAAGTAGCAAGAATTTCTTTCTTCTAGAGGAGACAACTAAGTAAACTGCATTTTGTCAGAATGAGTATCTAAGCAGTATCCTTTGCGGAGGGACTCTGGAACAATCAGTGTCTGAAATGTGGATAGGGGCTGAAAGAAGAACGTAAAAAAGAATCAGTATTGTTGGGGAGGGTATTTCCGGTGCTGCTTTGCTATACTGCTGGTATTTGGTCTGAACTGATAAGTTTCTGGTACATTTTATTGAGTGTTTTGTGTACAAATGCTTGTATCATACTTAAGGTGGTAGGTAGGTAGGTAAATAGATAAAAAAATAGATAGTAGCACTTAAATCTTTAATGTTCTTTAATGTTTTTGTCTTAATGATTTGGCACATCTTTAAGCTGTCAGAAACCACACAGAAAATTTAATTCTGTGTTTACTTACATACCTGTGTATGAATAAACTACTGATCGAAGGTACTGAATTGCTTCAGTTAATATTCAAGCTTTCTCAAAACGTTAGTTCCAAAATTGAGGCCAAGCTGTCAAGAAGGTAACTTTTACATATAAAATAATCTTATATAGATTTGGACCAAAATTATAGCACAAAGATATATTGACCATTTTAGGAAAAAAAAAAAGAAAAAAAATTTTAGGAGCTACTGTTTATTAAATACCATAGTCTATTTTGACACACTTCCTCCAGTTTGTTAGAAAATATATTTTACACCTAACTTTTTTGTATGACATAATTTGTTCTCTCTTTAAAACCATTTAAATATATTGAACTCAGAAATGAAAATTCCTCTTTTCCATTTACACACTGTATTGTATTATAACCTTTAAGATATTTAATAAATAGAAATAAATTTTAGAACCTTACAAGTACAGAAACAGTTATACAAAATAATGTAACATTTTGGCATTGTACTATCTTTGTTTCAGATCCCACTTAAATAAAGTACTGGATCAGTCATACTCTTGATCCATTTCTCCTTTTTCCCTCTCCCCAAAATTTGTATACGTGTATATGTCATTTATATATATATGTTTTTCCTGTAGATGTACTTATTCATAAAACAATTTTCATTTAAGAAATACACAAAATAGTATGCTGTATGTAATCCTTTTGCAACATTTCACAATCAGTAACTTCTCATTGTTTTCATTTTATTTAACTGTATCAGTAAATATACATCTACTTTATTTTTCACTGTTTTATAAAATTTTGTTATATAAATAAACCACAGTTTATCCATTTTCCAATTATGAAATTGTTTCCAATTTTTTATTTTATAATTAGTGCTACAGTGACTATCCATGTGTATAATTCCTTGTGCATATGTTGGGGGAATTCTCCAAGGGATCACCTAGTTTTATTTAATTGTTGAGTGGTATACATGCAAAAGCACATAAACCAAAAAACAAAAATGCATTGCCGTCGAGTTGATTCTGACTCATAGCGACCCTATAGGACAGCGTAGAACTGCCCCATAGGGTTTCCAAGGAGCAGCTGGTGGATTTGAAGTGCAGACCTTTTGGTTAGCAGCCAAGCTTTTAACCACTATGCCACTGGGGTGCTATGTCCCAAAAGCACTTAGAAAGGTGCTTAATAAATATTATTTAACATTGGATTAACACTCAAACTCTAGTTTTTATTGATCTTATTAGTTTATTTGAATGAAAACTTTATTTGAAAAAAAAAAAAAAAACTACACTGCCTATTCTGTTAAAACAAGTACAGAATACATGAATGTCCAAGATCGAACAGTAATGTAGGACAATGTAATTTAAAATAAAATATTAGCAACTAATATAGTAGGGCTTCAAATTCTTGATATTTCCTGAAAAAGTATGATGTGTTCCTATATATTAAACATTTTTAGCTTATGCAAATGAAAATATTGACAATAATATTTGGGGCCATTGTGTTTTGCATCTTAAAACTAACAAAAACAGAGAATAGAAATTAAACAGTGAGAAACGAATGTGGTGTTTTATTTAGGGATAGAAACAGAGTTGGTTTTTTTGTTTTGTTTTGAGTTGTGTCATTTTTACAGATTGTGAATGCAGTCATTTACACTGGCCTCTTTTGAATCGTAATCTATCATATTTGGATAAAGGTCTTGGTTTCACATCATAATCATCTGTAAAACTTTAAAAAATGTCTAGGAGATTACCATTTAGTGGTTTAGGGGTGGGAATGGCTGTATTTTTTAAGATTCTTCAGGTGACTTAATTGTTAGATTTGACGCGCTGCTCTAGCAGAACTTAGGGATAAGAGAGTGAGGCAGGAATGATTTCCTTCTATTCTTTTCTGCATAGGTTATCTTCGATCTGTTTTTCTGCAGTCAGTGAGGAATAATGCTCTGCCTTTTCCTTCAGCCATCCTGAGGTTTTGCTGCCAAGATAGACATACCTACAATGTCTTATTTGTCCTTATTTGGAAATAGTAGACAGTGCTGATATGTAGTCAGCAGTGGAATAGACATAGAAAGAAGGCAAGTTAATGGGGATTATGGATAGTGTTGAAGTAAACTTTAGGAAGAAGATTTGGTAATATGATAAAATTACCAGTTTTTCATATATCACAGTGATAGGATCTGTGTAGGCAATTGCATTTTGAAAATAAAAATCTTTATGGCATGCCTATTTTAAGTATTGGGTTGTAAAATAATATCTTCCACACATGTCACTTAATTCCCCATTCTTTAAAAACTGATTGTGAACTTGTTTGCAAAGCTATAGCAAAATGAAAAAGAGCTCTTGATTTTAAACTTTTTTTTAATGGGAGTTTCTTCATGTTATATTAAGGTATTGTGAAAAATAGAGTTTGCATCTGTAAAAGGAGCAAGTTAGGATTTGTAACTCTTGAATTTGTGAAGATTGTCATGTTTTTAAGTAGTCAGTAGAATTATTAACCTTTTTACTTGTGTCCAAATGTCATTTTTCCAAGGATTATGAGGTATTTCATTTCTAACCCAGAAGATGCAAAGTGATGACTAAATTAAATATCTGTGTGTGTATGTTTGTGTGTGTGTGAGTAATTGTCACTGCTTTCTCCTAGAAGATGGGCTTCATGGGATTGTGAGCTGCACAGCTTGTGGACAACAGGTCAATCATTTTCAAAAAGATTCCATTTATAGACATCCTTCATTGCAAGTCCTTATTTGTAAGGTAGGTAATGATGTGTTGATAATTCATTCCACAAAAACTTGAATACTTACTGTGTGTCAGACCTTTGGGACACAGTAATGAAGAAGACAGAATTGGTCTCTGTCCTTGGTGGGTTTGTATTGTAGTATATTGTAGTGGGGAAAACAGACATATAAATAGCCTTATAAGTGCAATGATAGGGGAGATACAGTTTATTATGGGAACACACAGGAAGCCTGTGTAATGTGTATTTGAGTTAGGTGAGGTCGGGGAGTGTTCTCCAGTGGAGGTGATGTAAGCTGGTTATCTGAACTGTGAATACGAATTACCCTAGTGAAGTGGGATTGGTTCAGAATGTTCTATGCAGAGGCAACCTAGTATTCAAAAGCTGATAGGTGAGGGTGAGCTTGGTGTGTTTGAAAACCTGAAGAGTGTGTGTGTGTGTGCATGCATGCATTTCTTATAACCTTCCCTCTTATGTACCCTACTTACCCAAATTTAAACTCTCTATGTGGAGCAGGGTGCCCGGGTGGTGCAAACAGTTTGTGATTGGCTGCTAACCTACAGGTTGGCAGTTCGAGCCTACCCAGTGGCTCCATGGAAGAAAGGCCTGGAGAACTGATTCCATAAAGACTGCAGCCAAGAAAACTCTATGGAACAGTTCTACTCTGTAACACAGGGGGTCGCCATGACAGAGGCTGACTTTTGGTGACTGCTAACAACAACATGTGGAGCAGAGTTTTAACATAATTTGGAGATAATAGAATTAAAAATGTTTCCTGTGTATGATTATAGATTTTAAAGTTTTTAAATTAATAATGCCTTGCAGTTAATTTTAAATATTTATTATATCAAGGTTACGGTTTTCCCAAATCATATTTTTGCTAAGACTAATCCTGTGTTAGTTTATTTCACAACAAAAAGCCTCCTTGAAATGTAGGGGCAGGCCAGGCTTTCCTTAGAGTTCCAGCTTTAGATCTTTTCTCACATGAATTTTTTAAAAAAAAGTTTTTTATTTTTATTGTACTTTAGATGAGCAAATTAGTTTCTCATTAAACAATTAATACACATACTGTTTTGTGACATTGGTTGCCAACGTTCTCCCCTTCTCGACCTTGGGTTCCCCATTACCAGCTTTCCTGTCCCCTCCTGCTTTCTTGTCCTTGCCTCTGAGCTGGCGTGCCCCTTTAGTCTCCTTTTGTTTTATGGGCCTGTCTAATCTTTGGCTGAAGGGTGAACCTCAGGAGTGACTTCAGTACTGAGTTAAAAGGGTGTCCAGGGGCCATACTCTGAGGGTTTTTCCAGTCTCTGTCAGACAAGTAATTCTGGTGTTTTTTGTGAGTTAGAATTTTGGTTTACATTTTTCTCCAGCTCTGTCCGGGACCCTCTGTTGTGATCCCTGTCAGGGCAGTCAGTGGTGGTAGCCGGGCACCTTCTAGCTGTGCTGGACTCAGTCTGGTGGAGGCTGTGGTAGTTGTGGTCCATTAGTCCTTTGGACTAATCTTTCCTTTGTGTCTCTGGTTTCTTCTTTCTCCCTTGCTCCAGACAGGGTGGGACCAGTGAAGTATCTTAGATGGCAGCTTACAATCTTTTAAGACCCCAGACACTATCACTGAAGTAGGATGTAGGACATTTTCTTTATAAACTGTGTTATGTCAGTTCAGCTAGATGTCTCCCGAGATCATGGTCCCTGCAGCCCTCAGGCCAGTAATTCAGGCCCTCAGGGAGTTTGGATGTATCTGTGTAGCTTCCATGACCTTGCCTTGATTCTTGCATGATTTTTTTTTATTTTCATTGTGCTTTAAGTGAAAGGTTACAAATCAAGTAAGTCTCCCATACAAAAATTTATATACACCTTGCTATATACTCCTAATTGCTCTCCCCCTAATAAGACAGCATACTCCTTCCCTCCACTCTCTTTTCGTGTCCATTCGGCCAGCTTCTGACCCCCTCTGAGCTCTCATCTCCCCTCTAGACAAGAGATGCCAACATAGCCTCGTGTGTCTACTTGATCCAAGAAGCTCATTCCTCACCAGTATCACTTTCTGTCCCGTAGTCCAGTCCAATCCCTGTCTGAAGAGTTGGCTTTGGGAATGGTTCCTGTCTTGGGCTAACAGAAGGTCTGGGGACCATGACCTCTGGGGTCCTTCTAGTCTCAGACCGTTAAGTCTGGTCTTTTTGTGAGAATTTGGGGTCTGTATTCCACTGCTCTCCTGCTCCCTCAGGGGTTCTCTGTTGTGTTCCCCGTCAGGGCAGTCATCAGTTGTAGGTGGGCACCATCTAGTTCTTCTGGTCTCAAGATGATGTAGACTCTGGTTCATGTGGCCCTTTCTGTCTCTTGGGCTCATAATTACCTTGTGTCTTTGGTGTTCTTCATGCTCCTTTGCTCCAGGTGTGTTGAGACCAATTGATACATCTCAGATGGCCGCTTGTTCGCGTTTAAGACCCCAGACTTGCATGAATTTTTGATAGACACAGACCTGCTTTTACCAGTTTGTGTCCCTTCTTTCCTTGAATTCAGGTTAACCAGGAGCCTGTCATCTAGGGGACATACTGTGGCATTTAGTTTTAAATTATGACACCTGGGTCTAGTATTGCTGAATTCATAATGTATATTCACTTTCTCTTTATATGATTTAAAAAACCTGTTGCCATTGAGTCGATTCTGACTCATAGGGATGCTATAGGACCCCGTAGAACTGCCCCATATGGTTTCCAAGAAGTGGCAGGTGGTTTTGAACTGCCAACCTTTTGGTTAGCAGTTGAGCTCTTAACCACTTTGCTACCAGGGTTCCATCTTTATATGATACACACACATATGTATGATATACCCTTTAGTGGTTTAGGATAGGAATGGGTGTCTGTACTTTTTAAGATTCTGTAGGTGATTCTAATTGTTCCTGCCTCACTCTCTTATCCCTAGTTCTGCTAGGACAGTGCTTTGCAACCTGACAATTAGAATCACCTGAAGAGTCTTAAGAAGTATAGATGTCCATTTCTACCCCCTGTATTTGATTGCATTTTTTTTTTAGGGCTAGTCTGTTGAACCTACCCCATTTAGTAGTCAGCAGTTTTTATCAGTGGGCATGAAACCTTCTATCATTAAACTTGGTGAAAGGAGTTCGAAATCAATCAGATTTGGGTTTGAATACCAGCCTCAGTTGTTGCATGGCTTTGGAAGATTTATTTACATATTATGAGTCTTAGCTTTTTCTCAAAAATTGGGCACAGTACCGTCATGGTCAGTATTTTGAGATTTAAAGGTAATGTAGATTAATTGCTTAGCTGTACACATAATATGTATGTATATGTGGTGACTATTAAAATTATTAAGTATGATGTCTAATAAATTTTTATATAGTTTTAGTATGAGACTAAAATATTTTATGAACTTTTATGTATAGAATAGTGGTGTTTGATGATACGGGAATCTGTGTCAAGGAATTAATTTCTTAAGATATTCCTATTTCTTGAGAGTGCAAGTTTTGGGTATTTGGTGTTTTTACTTTGATTCTCAAACACACATGCACAGAAATTCCCCTTACCCTTTTAATAACTTAAAATGTATCCTTTATGAATATTATCATTTTTGAGTAAAATTTCCCCCTCCCCTTTTCTTTTAATAGAATTGCTTTAAGTATTACATGAGTGATGATATTAGCCGTGACTCAGATGGAATGGATGAACAATGTAGGTAGGTAATCAAGATGAACTAAAATTCAGTGTTGTCTACTTTTGGGGGGGGGGAATTTTTACTTAGCCTTATATTAGATACATATTTTGGTTGTATCATAATTAATGTCTTTAAAACTTCAGTGGAAGATTATTCTTTCCATAAGCCTTAGGTTTATGTTTGTTTTTTAAGTTTCTGATACAGAATATGTAGATGACCTAAATTACTTTAATAATTGCTGGCAGGAAAATTTAAATTGTTCTAATAATAAAAATATTTAAAATGAGTTTCATCAAGAGTAATATTTTAATCTTTAAAAAATTTCAGATGGTGTGCAGAAGGTGGAAACTTGATTTGTTGCGACTTTTGTCATAATGCCTTTTGCAAAAAATGCATTCTGCGCAACCTTGGTCGAAAGGAGCTATCTACAATAATGGATGAAAATAACCAATGGTATTGCTACATTTGTCACCCGGAGCCTTTGTTGGACTTAGTCACTGCATGCAACAGCGTATTTGAGAATTTAGAACAGTTGTTACAACAAAATAAGAAGAAGATGAAAGTTGACAATGAAAAGATTAATAAAGTATATGACCATACACCCAGATTTTCTCCAAAGAAAAATAGCTCAAATTGTAATGGAGAAGAAAAGAAATTAGACGATCCATGTTCTGGCTCTATAACCTACGCTTATTCAGCACTGATTGTGCCCAAAGAAATGATTAAGAAGGCAAAAAAACTGATCGAGACAACAGCCAACATGAACTCCAGTTATGTTAAGTTTTTGAAGCAGACAACAGAAAATTCAGAAATCACTTCTGCTACAAAGTTACGTCAGCTTAAGGCCTTTAAATCTGTGTTGGCTGATATCAAGAAGGCTCATCTTGCTTTAGAAGAAGATTTGAATTTGGAGATTAGAGCTTTGGATGCTGTAAACAAAGAGAAAAATACCAAAGAGCATAAAGTTATAGATGCTAAATCTGAAACAAAAGTAAGGAAAGGAGAAAAATCCTTTCCTTTGGAAAGGAAGGATTTTTCAAAGTCAGAAGGTAAATTGCCAAGGAAACAGGTAGACAGTGAGCATATGGATCAGAGTGTTCCAACAGAGGAACAAAGAGCAAATAAAAGTACCAGTGGTGAACATAAGAAATGTGGTAGAAAAGAAGAACCTCAGTATGAACCTGCTAACACTTCTGATGACTTAGACATGGATATTGTGTCTGTTCCTTCTTCAGTTCCGGAAGACATTTTTGAGAATCTTGAGACTGCTATGGAAGTTCAAGGTTCAGCTGATTTTCAAGGGGATGGCAACAGTGGAACTGAGCAAGAACTGGAGAGTTCTTCTGTAAAATTAAATATTACTTCAAAAGACAGCAGAGGAGGTATTAAATCAAAAACTTCAGCTAAAGTAACAAAAGAATTGTATGTTAAACTCACCCCTGTTTCCCTTTCTAATTCCCCAGTTAAAGGTGCTGATTGTCAGGAAGTTTCCCAAGATAAAGATGTCTATAAAATTTCTGGTCTCAACCCAAAATCAGAGAACTGTGGACCTGTACAGGAAAGCAGCGATAATGAGCATTTGATTGAAAATGAAAGTCCATTACTTTTAGAAGAATCTGATCTTCGAAGATCTCCACGTGTAAAGACTACACCCTTGAGACGACAGACAGAACCCAACCCTGCAACATCTAATTCAGATGAAGAAAGCAATGAAACAGTTAAGGAGAAACAAAAACTATCAGTTCCACTGAGAAAGAAGGATAAACGGAATTCGTCTGACAGTGCTGTAGATAATCCTAAACCTAATAAATTGCCTAAATCTAAGCAGTCAGAGATTGTGGATCAAAATTCAGACTCTGATGAAATGCTAGCAATCCTCAAAGAGGTAAGCAGGATGAGTCATAGTTCTTCAGAATCTGACATTAATGAAACTCATACAAATCATGAGAAGACTTTGTGTGATTTAAAGGCTCAAGCAGAGAAGGATGATAAAGGAAAAAGGAAACGAAAAAGTTCTACTTCTGGTTCAGATTTTGATGTTAAAAAGGGCAAATCGGCTAAAAGCTCTATAATTTCTAAAAAGAAACGTCAAAACCAGTCTGAATCTTCCAATTATGACTCAGAATTAGAAAAAGAGATAAAAATCATGAGTAAAATTGGGGCTACCAGAACAAGCAAAAAAAGAGTTCCAAATAAAGAAGATTACGATTCTTCTGAAGATGAAAAACACAGCAAAAAAGGAATGGCTAATCAAAGGGAGAAAAGTTTGAAGACTGCAAGAGAAAAATCATCTGATAATGTTGAAAGGAAACAAGAGAGAGAGAATTTCTCTTCAGCCGACGGCACAGTTGATAAAGACAAAACCATCATGGAAATAAGAGATGGGCTCTCTAAGAAGCAGCAGCCAAGCGTATCCTCTGATGGCTTGGATAAGCCGCCTTCTGGGAAAGGGGAGAGTTTTAATTCTCCTGAAGACAAAAAGGTTGCTGAAACTAAAGAAAAGAACAAGCATTTGAAAACCAAAATGTATAAGAAAGTGCAGAGTGGCCTACCTGAAGTTGCTGAGAAATTTTCAAAGAAAGAGCAGACTGATGAGTCTTCTGGAGATGATAAAAAGCAGGGCAAAAAGGGAACTGAAGAAAAAGAAAAGAAAACTACAGACTTGGAGAAAATAAGTAAGATGGAACAACAGTATGATTCATCATCTGATGGCAATGAGAAATTACCTGAAGAAGAAGGAATTTGTCATTTTCCTAAAGACATAAAACAAAACAAGAATGACACAACTGATGGGGAAAAGAAAAGTAAAAAAATAAAGGAAAAAACTTCTAAAAAGAAGAATGAATTATCTGATAATGCTGAGAAGTTACTAGGGAAAGGAGATAGTTATGACTCTTCAGAAGATAAAAGGAGTAGAAATGGAGCATCTGATAGAGAGAAAAAAAGGTGCAACTTGCCTGAAAAGAGTTCGAGGAAGAGACAAGATTGTTCATCATCTGATACTGAGAAATATTCCTTGAAAGAAGATGGTTGTGATTCCTCTGATAAGAGGCTAAAGAGAATAGACTTGAGGGAAAGAAGAAATTTAAATTCAAAAAGAAATACCAAGGAAGTACAAAGTGGCTCATCATCATCTGATGCTGAGGAAAGTTGCTCTGAAGATAATAAAAAGCAGAAGAAACAAAGACCTACACCTAAAAAGAAGACAAGCAATGTCAAGGAGAAAAAGAGAAATTCTCTGAGAACAAGCACTAAAAGGAAGCAAGCTGAGATTACTTCCTCATCTTCTGATATAGGAGATGATGATCAGAATTCTGTAGGTGATGGGAGCAGTGATGAGCAGAAAATTAAGCCTGTGACTGAAAATTTAGTGCTATCTTCACATACTGGATTTTGCCAATCTTCAGGTATGCAGAAATAAAAAAATTAAAATTTGTACTTTTTTCCTCTTGAATAACTACATTCTTTAATTTTTTTGAAGCCTATCGAATTCAAGGCTATATTTTAGGAAAAGACCATTTAAAAATTCTTGCGATATTTACTACAAAGTGTAAGGACCTAGGGTTTCTTTCTCCATTTATTTTATGCCATTATTGGAAGGTACTTCAAACAATGTTGTTGTTTTGTATCAGGGATACCAAGTTTGTTGGGTAACTAGTTATAGTCCAGCTTTCATTGTCAGTGTTTAATGCTGTCTCTGGAATAATTGAGCAGTAGTTTGTGAAGGAAAATCAGAATGGTGCCAGTAGTTCAGTAGGCATTTATTTATTCATGTACTGGAGCTGAGTGCTGGGTACTGGTATAACATAGTTTGTGAAAACTTTAACTGCTTTGCCATGCATGTTGCTTTTCAAATTAGACAGGTTAACTTTGTGTCCTATGAAATCCTCTGAAATAATTTAAAGTTACGTCACTGAAACCCTTTGTTGCTTCTCATCAGCTAGTTCCTAATGACTTGAACAGATGTTTCTGTCTTTTAAAAATACAAAAGAAAATCCAAAAAGTATATGGATTACTTCACCCTGATGAGATAGGACATCAGGACAGTTAGAGTTTGCGTCAACTGGTCAATGATACGAATAAGAAGTATTTAAGAATAATTTGTATCCTTATCAAAGTTCTTTTTAAAAAATTAGCTGTAAAATAAATGCATACTGGTCATTTATATTGTCTTTTTTTTTTTTTTTTTTTAGTCAGTAAAGACTTATTAGTCAACTAGGGGCACTGGAGTTTACTTAAAATTTTTATAAAGTAAATTTCACATATAATTGTATTACTAACAGGCAGAATGGAAACCCTGGTGGCATAGTGTTTAAGTGCTATGGCTGCTAACCGAAAGGTCAGCAGTTCGAATCTACCAGGTGCCTCTTGGAAACCTTATGGGGCAGTTCTACTCTGTCCTATAGGGTTGCTGTGAGTCAGTATTGACTCTAAGGCAATGGGTTTCGGTTTTTTTTTTTTAATAGGAAGAATGGTGACGTTTTTCTCTTTATTCCTTATATTAGAATTTTCAATGTAGTACAATTGGAGTTTTAATGGAATTGACTTGAATCCTAGTTTTTAATAAAAGTTTAAATTACTTTTTAGGGAGAACTTGCCTAAAGAGTTGATTTTGAAAACAGGTGTAATATGCATGCTGTGCTCTTCATTTTAATGTTGTGCTGTATCAAATGCCTATATGGCTATTGTAACTACAGGTTCACAGTCCCTTGCTTGAAATTCTTGGGGCAAAAGAGTTCCAGAATTTACAGCAGGACAATTACCATTTACTATGTAATAGCCCCATGGGATCTGAGGCAACAATCCCATAATCAAGCAAAACATGAAATTCACACTTACAGGAATAAAGAATTCAGATCAGGTTTTGCTTTAAATGAGCTTTGACAGCACGTTACAAAAACTTTTCCATTTTTAGAGCTTTTTGGATTTCAGAACTGTGTGTATATAAGAGAATGAAGACTTATATTCATAGTGCCAGAATCTAGTAGTTACTTGCATATCAAATCAGTATTTTAATTATCAAGTTAGTTGGGAAAACCCTTATTAAGGACTAGAATAATAGACTATAAGAATATGAAATCATGATTGGCTACATGGAATACTCCCAATAGCAAATTGTAGGCTATTGGACTTACCTTAAACTTTAGAAAATTGATTTTCATGATTAAACAGGTTCTCTAGTAAAATCAACGTTACATTTCAAATATTTTAGTAATTTTAATTTCCCAAAATAACATTTGATTTGAAGCATACGAAGGCTTTTATTACACACCTCATGTTTAGAACTGTTAATACTTAGTGTAATAAGTAATATGCATTTATTAGACCGTAAGGAGAGGTGGCAACACACAACAAATACTCAAAGGGTGCATTTCCTAATAATTCCTTAATCTAGCACTAGTCTAGTCAAAGGAGCCCTGGTGGCTAAATGGTTAAGTGCTTGGCTGCTAACCAAAAGTTTGGGAGTTTGAACCCACCCAGTGACTCCACAGGAGAAGGATCTGGTGATCTGCTTTCGTAAAGATTACAGCCTAGAAAACCCTGTGGGACAGTTTTACTCTGTTACATGAGGTTTCTATGAGGTGAAAATGGACTTGATGGCACCTGACAACAACAGTCTAAATCATTATGTTCCATTTTGACTTAAATTAACTTTGATCTGAAGGACCAGTGGGGCTGATTAGGAGGTGAACTTTTTCTTGAATGTATATTCAGAGAAGCCTTGAGAATCCAGCACTTCAGCATATGAAAATTTCTCAACAGTTCAGTGGAACAGGCCTCGTTCGGGATTTTTGTTACCCTGGGTATTTCTTTGAACTAAGCTGACTACCTGAGATGGAAAGAGAAAGATAAATTTTACACTTGTAAAAATTGGACTTTGTCATAGAGATATTTAAGCAAAAGAGAATATGAAGGGCCTTGAAGATAAGTACTATATAAAAAGCAGTGTTTTTCAAGATAAGCTTGGGTGTGAGCCAATGATAAATGACATTCCTTAGGAATTTACTTGCATATTCTTATAAACTTGATAAATTTATTTTATTTCCCCAGTATCTCCAAAGGAGCCCTGGTGGCACAAAGGTTAAGTGCTCGGCCACTAACCAAAGGTTGGCAGTTCAAATCTACTTAATGGCTCTGCAGGAGAAAGGCCTGGCGATCTGCTCCTGTAAAGATTACAGCCTAGAAAAAACCCTATGGGGGCAGTTCTCTGTCACACGTGGTCGCTATAAAATTGACTGTATGGCACCTAACAACAGCAACATGTCCAAGTTACTTTAGAAGGCAATTTTAGGAGATCTTAAAAGGCCTTCTGCCCCGTGAATTTAGAGGATTCCAACTTATTTAGCAATATTTGAGTACACACTGGAGCCCTGATGGCACAGTGCTTTAGACTTCAGACTGCTAACCAAAAGGTCAGCGGGTTTGAATCAGCCAGCTGCTCGTTGGAAACCCTGCAGGGCAGTTCTACTCTGTTTTGTAGCCTCACTTTGAGTCGGAATTGACTCAATGGCAGTGGGTTTGGTTTTTCTTTTGTTTTGTTTTTAGTATATGGGTACAATATTTTCCTAGAAATTGGGGGTTGGAAGTGGCATGAGTGACAAAGATGAATAATAGTCTTACGACAGTCTAGTGAGCGAGACTGATGTAGATAAATCATTTAAAAAATATAAGAAGAAAACCTACAATTAAAGCGTTTGGGAGTAAACTTAAAGGAACAAGTAGTGCTTGAGCTAGATGTTTAAGAATGGGTCAAATTTTGAAAAGTATAGTAAAGAGAAGATGGCAGTAATACTACGAGTAATATTTTATTTGAAGATTGGTCTGTTTGAGGCATGTATTATGAGTTAGCTGGGATATTGTAGGAATTATTTTTGCTTTTCCATATTTAGCATGTTTCTGTCATGAAACTATAGGTATCTGTTCTTTATAGATTTTTACACCAACATTTTATTATGAAAAAAAATTAAATATACAGAAAAGCTTCTACCATTAGCATTGTGCTACACTTGCTTTGGAAACTCTGGTGGCACAGTGGTTAAGAGTTTGGCTGCTAACCAGAAGGTCGATAGTTCAAATCCACCAGGCGCTCCTGTGAGGGAATTCTGTTCTCTCCTGTAGGATTTCTATGAGTCGGTATTGACTCAATGGCAGCGTATTTGGTTTTTTGATACTTGCTTTATCATCTGTCTATATATGCTTCTATCTGTCCGTCAAGGTATCTAATTTATTTTTGGCTTTTTAACTTTTTATTTTGAAATAATTATAGATTCACAGGAAGTTGCCTGTTTCCCTTTACCCAGTTTCCCCCAGTGGTAACATCTTGTATAACTATAGTACAGTGACAAAACCAAGAAACTGAAGATTTATTCAGATTTCACCAGTTTTACATGCACTAGTGTGTCTCTGTGTGTGTGTAAGTAATGTTCTATGCGGTTGTATCACATGTATAGTTTCGTGTAACCACTACCACAGTCAAGATACCAAACTCCCTTGTGCTACCCCTTTATAGACACCCCCTCCCCACTCCCATTCCTAACCCTTAAACCACTAATCTCTTCTTCTTCTCTATAATTTTGTTATTTTGAGAACGGAATCATATAGTATGTATTCTTTTGTGATTGGCTTTTTTCATTCAGTTTATGCCCGTGAGATTTACCTGATATTTCTAATGCATTTCAAAGTAAATGGTAATCACCAGCATACTTCTCTTTCTAGATACTTCAGTATGCATAGTATTAGAGTTCAATATTTAAGTTTGTTTTTCTTTTGAGGTAAAATTTACATACAGTGAAATGCACAAATCTTAATTTCTTGAGACTTTTGATCAAAAGATGGAAATGTGGACCTTTACAAGAAAATACATTTTACTATACTCTAATGTATCTCTGGGTAATTCTAGTCAAAGTGGAATCAGTTCTGACTCATGGTGACCCCATGTGTGTCAGAGTAGAACTATGCTCCATAGTGTTTTCATTGGCTAATTTTTCAGAAGTAGATCGCCAGGCCTTTCTTTGAGGCACCTTTGAGTGGACTCGAACCACCAACCTTTTGGTTAGCAATTGAGCACATTAACTGCTTGTACCACCCAGGGACTCCAAAAATCCTAGTCATGAATACCATGAAGATCCAAATATATTTTAAATTACATGGCACTACCAGAATATTAATAGCTCCTTTGCTATTCCTTGATGATACAGGATAAATTAGACATCTGTTAACCTTAAACCTAAAATGGACCAGTATGAGGCTTATTTCAGTTAGAAACTTCTGCTAATTGATACAGAATTGTTACTGAGAAGGGTGGACTTTAAAAACTCATGCTCTGGGAAGGAACTTTGAAATACAAAAGATCCAACTGTATACCATTTTACTGCTGACACTTCATAAATTCCCCACTGTGCTTTCCATGTCAATTTTTTTTACTCATGTTTTTGATCGCAGAGTAGAGTTTAGAACCTGCCAGTTTGTATTAAAAATTCTGGCTTTCAGTTTTATTGTACATGGTTTTACTTACATAAGATACTTTAATTTTAAGTACACTTTTTTTTTCCCCCTCAAGGAGATGAAGCCTTATCTAAATCAGTACCCCTCACAGTGGATGACGACGACGATGACAATGATCCTGAGAATAGGTATGATTCCATCTGTAAGGACTTTAAAAAGATTATAACACACTCTAGGCGTGGGCGCAAACAGCGGCTATGGAACAGCAAGCAGGTTGTAAAAACCAGGAGTGCCTGCCTTAGAAAGACTCACTCACATTCTTCCTGCAAGTTTGAAAAAAGGCCAGAAAATGGGCTAAAACTCAGAAACCTTAAGAGAAAGTAAATATTTATAAGTATTAACACACCTAGCATAGGGTGTGTTATAAATACCGCACTGTCAATTTTATGTGTCCATGTAAGCTGTGACAATTTGAGAATATTTTAATTTTGACAGGTTATTTTATTGATTAAAAATGAATCATATCAATAAATTGGTGACAACAGACATCTTTCTGTTCTATATCTGATTGTTTTTCATTTGCCATCCAATATGGTGGTCCTATTTATTAAAATCTGTTAAGAATGAGTAAAAGGGATTGCTCAGATATTTAAGATTAAGAAATCACTTTGAAAAATAGGTATCAGTTCACAAGATGTCTAGACTGAGATTTTAACCGTTTTCAAATAAAATATAAGTAAACAGTATGGTAGCATTAACTTTAATAAGACTTAAACAGTAGTTTTAAATATAAACAGTGTAGCCTATACAGATTTACTTAACTAAGGGAGGACTGAGAGAAGAAAGAAACTACAAAGACATATCCATATCACAGCAGTAAAGAATAAAGAAAACGAAGATATTAAATAATATAACCTTAATGTTTCTGCATCTCTTTTAACCCCTTCTTGCACTGTAGCACATCCCACGCTCATAATCATTAACAAAAATACCATGCAGTATAGTGGATGGAAGTTTGGAATAATGGGAGTAGGGATACCTGACTTCTAGTACTAACTTCCCTAACAACTGTCTGTCTGATCGGGAGCAAGTGACTCAACTACTCTTTATCAAAGGTTTTTTTTTTTTTTTTAATCTCTAAAATGAAAGGATTGGATGAAATAATCTCTGATTAATTCTAGCACCAAAAATCTATGATAGACTTGAGATGATTTTATTAAGTTGCATTAGATTAGACATCCATTTTTCCTAACAGTAAACTCTAACATCAATTAAACTTGAAAATATCCATGTAACTTTTGTGTCATAAATTTGTAAGAAATTTTTTTGAGTTAGGAAATGCTGTGGGGGCTTTTGCTCTAACTCTGCTTTCCATTTTGCTGCTGATGAAAGGTTTTTTTCTTTCAAAGAGCAGCATTCTGCTAATTAAAGGGGAACATTTTTATAAAAGTGAATGAATAGTTTTATTTTGCACTTTTGAATAGAGCTTCATCATGAACACAAAGGCTCAGGTGCTTACCTACTTATTTTGTAATTAAAAATTTATACCATTATTATATGGGAAAGGAGTGAGGTCCAGAAAACAATAGTAAAGGCATACAATTTATTCATCAGAGATTTCATAGTACAGAATCACAACCAGATTAGGAAAGCATTTAAAGTTTTATTTCTCTTAAAATGCTTTAATTTCTATTATTTATGCTACTATCCATTTTCCTGTAAATTATGAGGCCTTAAATGTTATTAAAAGCCTAATAATGTTTAAAACATTCTATATCTTAATTTAACTTTGAGTAACGAACCTTAATTTCATATTTGGCTCCAAATGAGAGTGTTGTTAAGGCATAATTTTTTACTTGGATAGAGCTTGTCAAGATATAAATACCATTTTCATCTTTTAAGTTACCTGATCATATTTCTCTGTAACTGGCAAATATTTTATTGGAAATTATCCTTTTTTCCATCTTGTATCTGTGATTAAAAAAATACAACCCTATTGAGTAC
This sequence comes from Elephas maximus indicus, assembly GCF_024166365.1. Lineage (NCBI taxonomy): Eukaryota > Metazoa > Chordata > Mammalia > Proboscidea > Elephantidae > Elephas > Elephas maximus. Next base: position 90,294,802 of record NC_064846.1, read on the forward strand.
TTTTAACAAGAATTGAATTTTATCTTGTGTGACTTTCTTTATTCTTATACTTTGATACTTTTCTTTATAGTTCAATGTTCTTTTATATTATATACAGTTAATAACTTGTTTGATATCCACTATACCAAAGAAGTATCTAATACCCATGGGTTATCTAATTATGTTGGGGATACAAATACCTTCTTGCACTATTTTAGTATAGACAGTGCATTTGAACAATATTTGAATGTGCACTAAATAACTTTTAAAAAGTTTGCAGGTCATGCTTAAGTCTTGGAATTATTTTTACCAGTTTCACATTTTTGAGTGGGATGTATTATAGTAGACAGTGTATTGTAATTGTGTATAAATTTGTACACAATTGTGTAATTGTGTATAATTTTCATACGCTTTCCCTTTTTTAGTAGTATTGTAATATATTTTCAGTGTTGATGTTTATGAAGAGGAAAATAGTGTATTAATGAAAATACTTAACTATTTGGATACAATAAATTTCTGTAAAACATTTTCTCGTTCAAGCATTTAATTTTAATTATAATGGGTTTTTTCATGAGAGTTGAAGAATTTATTAGAATAAAGATATGTAGGCTGGTTTGTAGCCAAAGAAGTTTTGATAGTCCTGAAATTAAGAAAGTAAATATTTTATGTTTCCAAACACATATACACACACACATATACATATACACATGCACATGTATATGCATATATGTATATTTGTGTGAACTTTTTTTTAACAGATTTCACTATTTACTTTTTCTATTTTAAAGGTATGATAGCTTTTGAAATAATTTAAAAAACTTGGTTATGTCACGAATATTTTAATAGATATGAGTAAATAAGTTTCTGTTATTTCAGTATATGTTTGAAAGTAAATGTATGCTCTTGTGAGACAGTATAGTCTAACCTATAAGTTAATTTCTATTTAATTGTATTCATTTGATGAACAAGGACAAAATAGTATAGTTTTATCAACAGTTAATTTTTATCATTTTTCTGGTAGGGTTTTTAAGAAAAAATATAAGAAGTAGACTAACCTTGTATTTGAATTTTGTGTAACTGAGAATTTAAATTTTATAGCTTAGACTTTATGTGCTCGTTGAAATGGAAAACATTAATACCAAATAGCTTGTCAAGTTATTTAAATTTTACATGCAATTTTAAAGTCAGTTTTTTGAATGTACCTTTAGGTTAATGTTTCATTTGCCTTTTGAATACCTGTTACTGAGCTTTAAGCTGGTTCTTTTGTTGAAAACAAATCCATTCATACAATTATTAATCATGGTTACAATTCTACAGCTAGGCTGTCATTGAAAATACATTATCATTCCTTAATGTTTTCAATAGGAATATTTTGACCAAACATTTTCTAATAATGCCATATATTTTAATACCTGCCCTGTGAGTTGGCCTCAGTGATAGGGTAGTAGTGTGTTCAAGTTTAATAGTTTTAGTGTTGAAGATCATTAAACCAGGCTTATCTTTAGACATTATGTAGTAACGTATCACCGAAGTGGCCATTTGCCCCACAAAAATAATTATTTTCAGTATGGTCATTATTTGTATTTTTGCAGGATGTGAAAAGTATTTAAAATTCAGCTTTTGAGTGAAAAAGGAAATTGCTGAATTTCTCTAATCATTTTTTTTTTCAAGTTTGGCTTAGTTGAGATTTTGATATATATATATATATATATATACCCTGTACCATGGAAACCCTGGTGATGTAGTGGTTAAGTGCTACGGCTGTTAACCAAAGGGTCAGCAGTTTGAATCCGCGAGGCGTTCCTTGGAAACTATGGGGCAGTTCTACTCTGTCCTATAGGGTCGCTATGAGTCGGAATTGACTCGATGGCACCGGGTTTGTTTTGTTTTTTTTTTTTGGTATACCCTACCATGCCACACATGTGAATATATTTACTTTATCATTGAAGAATGCTTAATTTGGTGTAACAATACTCCATAGGTTTTCTCTCTTTTCTCTTTGGGTTGGGCTGAATAATTATTTTTCATAGGTGCAAAATTTGATGTGGAGATTGTTTAAAGGAATTCCCTGTTGTTAATGGAAGTTCTACTTAATTATAGTGGACTAGATCATAGGCTTATACATTTCCAAGTGTTGTTCTATCATTTGGTAAACTTCTGCCTTTTAATCTAGAAAATATGCAAGTGAGTTTTTTTTTTCCACTACAAGCTTGTGTGGGAATTCTGTTGAAGACTTACTGCAGCATATTTTGGGAAGAGATTGATGATTCCTGGATTGTTTATGCTAATGATGATATTTAATGATTGTTTCCATGCTTTCAGCAAAGATTAATGGCATGAGTATATCTCAAGTTCCTTAAACATGACTTTTCGTTTGGCTTCCATTTTAGACACGTTTCCAAATGTCCATCATGTCTGTGCCTACTCTTTATATAACTTTGCTAAATCTGGAATAATTTTTCTTTCAATTTTGTTGGTTTTTTTCCTCCAAGTAAAAAAAAAAATTTCATAATGGTCCTGTTTGATTGGCAAAGTTCCTTTGATTCTCTTTGATTGTACTTGAAAAACAAATGTAGCATTTTAAATTAAATGTTTTACTTGTTTTTCTGTGTGAGTAAGGATTTTAAATGTCTAGCAATTAAAATTTTTTTTTTCAATTTGCTTTGTTTATGTAGTTCAGGTAAGTATCACATGTCATTTAAGTATAATTCAGGTGTCCAACCAGTAGATAGGATCTATTTGTAGGTATTTAAACTGGTTACAATTGCTGCCAGCCCTCTTTTTTCTGTACTAGAGTTCCCAGCAAGGAAAGAAATACTGTTAGTGTAGTGTCCCTTTTTCCTCACTGCGTAACATATAACCATTACAGTATCCGGCCTTCCTTTCTTGTTCTTTGTTCCTTGGTGATATTGGACTTTAGAAAATGATAAATAGGTCTCCAAAAAGAAAAGAAAAAAAAAAAGAGTTTGGATTTAGTGTTTGCAAAAGTGATTCATTTTTTTTCTGACATACTATATGCCTCCTTTGTTTTAATTTTGAAATTTCAAAACAAAATTGAGACTTGAGTCAATTCTGTTTTCACTTCGCAAATATAAAAAATATTAAACTGGTTCTTATATGACCAAATTCCCTAAAATTATATCAGTGTTTAATATTTTTCTTGTTAAAATTTCCTCTAAACCTGACATAGGCTTTTGTATAAAATTAGAGAGTACACATTTTTGTTATTTGGGCTTATTTAAATATGAGAACTTATCTATAAATTGCCAATAACTGGTTTCTTAATTTCATACAGTTTTTACTTTTCTGCTCCTAAGATTTTTTAAAAAGTCATTTAATAATAATTTTCATAGTACCCTCACCAAAAAGAAACAGTGCTGTTTTTCATTAAATTCAAATCATTGTTTAGCTTTTTGATTATTTAAAATCTCATAAATATCTCATGAATTTCAACACTTTTTGGTAGAGATCATTATGCTTTGGTCATTTTTTAAAAGAAAGTTTCATGTCAAAATAGTAATTTTGAACCTAAGAGTTAAAGATATATTAATATATATTTTGAAGGTAAAGAATTTCATAGTAATTCTATGAGATGTTTTATTTTTTAATTCTTACCTTTAAGTGCATGAGTACATGACTGCTATAAAACAAAACCTCACATTGCTTTTTATAGTAGTGATGCAGTAAACAATTGGATTCATGAAATGTAAGTTTTTCATTGTGAGAATAAAAATCCAGTGACCATTAAAATGCCATTTGAATTTTGGTACACTGGAAAATTGGATATACTTTTTAATCTAAACTGCTTTTTTGTAAGTGAAAAACACATTGAGTTGTAATGCATAACAGTATTGCCAATTTTGAACTTACTGCTTCATTGAACAGTAGATTGTTGTTGGTTTTGTAAGTTTTAACCTGGAGCATAGTGGGTTTTTAATATTATTTGTTGAATTGGTAGTAATAAATATCCTAGTCCTTGTAATGAATAATAGCAATTTTATCATTTACTTTAAATTGGCCAGATGTAGCTTTAAGAAAAAAAGTACAGTTTCAGACTTTCTACAGGGTATGGAATAATATAGTAGACCATAAATTTGATAGTTCTTTTTATTTGTATATGTTTCCATTAGATTTGCACTGCCCTACTGTAAGGATATGTGTTCACCACCCTGTTCCTACAGAAAATATTTTACATTCCTTGACTGTAGTTCTTGGAATTGTTTTACATATCAACCTTTAAAATACAGTGATATTTTAATACTACATATATTTAGACAATTGTTTTGTTTTTCTAAACAGCTTGCATTTAAACCTATAGTCTTATTCAGAATTTTCTGTTTAAACTGAGTATTCTTTTGTGGTGTTGTGTACAAAGTATCTAAAAACAAATATTTTAAAACATTTGTCATCTTAGTGTATGGATGCACAGTATTTTGATCCTCAAATACAATTTTTATTTTGTACTTTACTTCAAATCTGTTTATAGAGCCTGTTTAAAAGATGGGTAGATTGTAGGATCTGTCTGAGATGATCTGTTAGTGAATTTTAGAGATGAATCATACTGGACTAAAGATGTTTAGAAATATTTTCATTAATCTTTAAAAATCAAAGCTTGAATTCTTTTATTATTAAATATATATATTTTGAAATAAGTGAAATAGATGTATCTTTAGAAGTGTGACTATAATATATTTGCCCAAGCACTCATTAGCACAGAAGCAGTTAATGAGCAGGGAGTATATAGTGCCCGTATAATAAAAGTAGTAGCAGATTGAGATTCAGGATCTTAGGTTTTACTGTTGGCTTTGCCACTAACTAGCTTTGTTTCTTTGGCCTAGTTACTTTCCCTTTCTGAGCTCGTTTCCACATCTATAAAACAACAGGGTTGGACTCTAAGGTCTTTTCTTCTAGCTCTAACATTTTGTGTTGCTTTTGTTATGACTTTCTCTAAAGCAAGAGATCCTTCTCTTGATTACTCCTTCTTTGGAAACTCAACATTTTAACTTACTGATTTATCCACTGGCAAGAAGTGGCGTACTTTCCTTTCCTATTTGAGTGCTTAAACGAGAGGCATTACTCATTTCTTGATAGGCTTTCTTGGCTTTTCATTTTTTTCCTGATTGCTTGTTGGTCTCTGCATTGTTGAGCTCATTACTTATTATTTTATTTTTGCTTTCTTTTAGTAGATGAAGTTGCAATAAGGTGTTTGTTATATGATTTAGAAGATTTAGCTTGTATGGGTTTTGGGGTCCTATTATTTTATTCTCTCATGCACCAGTGCCAGTTGTTTGTTTGTGGGTTTTTACCCTCCCTCCCGTGTTGTTTTGCTTTCTCCCCTTCTCCCTTCCCTCCCTTTCAGGAAAATGGAGGAGTGGCTCCATTTCTTCCGGCTCTGTCCAGGTTTTCTGCCCCAAGAGTGGCACAGCCTGTGCCTTTAATGCTTCTGATAGAATCATGACTGCTTTGGATGCTACACCTGCCTTAAGATGTAATATTGAGCATTGAGATTACAGGGACAGTGCCTTGTTGCCTGGATGATTTTCCCAGAAACGTCCTGGAAAGCCTCAAGAAAGGAAACTTCAGAGCAAACAGAATCAACTAGGGACCATGACTATACATCCATCACATGCACACCAGCATGGGTACAGCCGAGGCCTCCAAAATGATGCTTTGCCAGCCTCAGCTGGTTCTCAAGTGATGATGTCCTTGAAGTCTCTGTGGCCCGTGACTCCAGAGTTAAGGTAGTGGAGTTTCCCTTAAAGCATCTCACAGCAGGCTTTGTAGATGGGACACATCTTACCTCAACATGTTTGTTGACTACTCAGGTTGAAGGTCAGCCTTAGCACTTAGGTCCTTCAAGTTAAGTTGTAACTTTGAGATGTAGGTTATGTTATGGGCTGGATTTATCATATAGTGGGTCTTTGACATATTGGACTTCAACCGTCAGTCATAATTTATGCAAAATGATTTAATTTTATTTACTTACTCTTTTTAGGGCTTCATTTACATTTTTATAAATTAGGTTTTACTTTGGTCAAAAGGTGTTATAGTGCAAATCTAAAACAGCCAGGTAAAGCTTGGGCTATCTCCATCACTCTTGTGTGTAACTTATGATTTGGAGAAAAATGACCCTTCTCTGAAGTTCGTAATTTTTGTGCTTCGAAAGTGACTGTGACTGTTTCAAATATTATGGTCTTATTGAAGGTTGTTGATAAGTTGTAATTTTTTTTTATGTGGATCTCATTTCATTTTTCCATGATATATGATGTATTAGTTGATATAGAATTATATCTTATCTCATATTTTTTAGTTTCTCCTGGTAATATAGAACTTGGGTATGAAGTAGATAGTTTTACATATTTTGACCTCCCATTTAGCAGACTTATTCCTAGGAGTCCAGGGTTTTGAAAGAAGAAAAATTGTAATTAGCAACCAAATTTTTACAGCTAATAAGGAATTTTGAGATTTTTTAAAATTTGAAAATAGAAATCGAAATCAGGTTATTAAACTAACCTTTAGAGTAACTAGATTAGGAATTGTATTTTTGTTGGTTATTTATTGTACCATTCAAATAGTGATACAAGATCTCCTTGTAACTGCAAGTAAATTATGGTTTTCTGTTTCTAATGTAGCATCTGGTGCTTCACGTATTTTAAACTTATATTTATTCCAAAACAATGTTTTCCCCAAATTGGTTCAAGACAATTTTTCCTGGTCCATGGGAAATGGTAAAGTAGTGTGTTTTAGAGAATTTTCCCAGAAACATATTTTTATTAAATTTAAAGGATTACCCTTTATTCTGCAGTTGTTCCCTAATTTTGAGGGAGGGAGTGTTAAAATGTATTTTACTTTATAAAATGATAAGAGTAAATGGTAATTGGGTTTAATTATCTTGGCACAATGAAAAGTTGGCAACTATATTAGTCCCTCTTTTTTAAAAGTTTACTGTGCAATGCAAGTCAGCAAACCACTGACCAAAATTATAGGAGCAAAGCTTTATAGCTCAACTCCATTAAGACTTAAATCCAAGTGATCTAGTCTTCATTTTTTTGAAATACAAACCAGAGCAGCAACCCTCAGCAAAGCAAACTTATCTTTTGATCTGAGGTCTTCGTTTAGCAATTGGTGACACTGTGTTTAAATATTTCTAGTCTGTTTGAGGGAGAAAGCTATAGAAGGCAGATAGTAAACATTTTCAGAAGTTATCACCTATTTTGCTTCAGTCTGTTTAGGTGCCTTTGCTGTACATGCTTGAATATAAATAGCAATGAGATGATATTTTTGAACAATCTGCTTGTCAAACAAAAATTGAAGATGCATTAACAATCTCCCCGGTGGCACAACGGTCAAGTGCTCACCTGCTACTGAAAGGTTGGTGGTTGGAATCTACCAAGTGGCTCCATGGGAGAAAGACTTGATAATCTTCTCCTGTAAAGATTACAGCCTAGAAAACCCTATGGGGCAGTTCTGCTCTGTCACAAGGGTCACTATGAGTCAAAAATGAACTTAATGGCACCTAACTACAATAATCATTGAATGCATTCTTGACTGAAATGTCACTGTTTGGTAACGAATATAAAGAGGAGTTTCAAATCCAGAAATAACAGATACCATAATTCCAGCTTCAAGTTTTTGACTGAACTGGAGAATCAAATTTGATTGCAGAGTGGATGTTTGTCCCATAGCACTTAGTTCATGGCAAACTATCAGAATCATGCCATCTCCGTTTTGGACCTTTTTATAAAATATTTCTCTATGTAGCTGTGATTTATGAACTTAATATCAGAAGAACACACAGACTTGTCAAAACACTTTGTCTTTCATAAAAGCTGCATGATTGTTTTTATCTTGTATTTTCAAATCTATTCCTTTAGTGCAAACATGGAAATTTTCTAAGGATATACAGTTGGTTCTCATTATTCGTGATAGTTATGGTCTATAAAGTTGCAGTAAACACTGAATTATCAAATACTCAACCATGGCACCTAGAGGAAATACTGAGTTTGGTTCCTGTGAGCCTCTGGTCACATTTTCATCAATGATCAATACATAGTCTTGTTTGATATGTGTTTCTATTTAAACACACCTTAGTTAATATATATTATTGATTGATTAACACTCAACTCATGGCCAGCAGCACTGTCGCTCATGCCTGAACGAAGCTTATCTAATGCATGTATTTCTTCCATAAGGTATTACCTCACAGCTTTCTTGTGCTTAGGAACACTAGACAGTACTTTAGCACTATGCTCGAGGGTCATTTGAAGCAGTGAAATTGTGAACAAAAAGCATGACGATGTGAAAAACTTGGCACCAAATAGACCATGAAAAGGATAATTGTTTATGTAAACAAGAAGGCAGAACATAGCCTTGGTTGACCACAACTGGGAATGTGCGCATTGGGCAACTCAAAGTTTTTGCCTCTCTGTGCAAATGACCGTGAAAGTGCTGCGAGTTTTGATTTGGGGGGGGTTACAAATACTTTTTAGCAAATAGGTGAATTTGCAAATATGGGATCTATGAATAATGAGAATCTACTGTATTATATTTTAACATATGGTGGTATCATTAAACGTAGTGTTTTCTCATACTTTTAGCAGTTGATTTTTCCACTAGCAAATTGGCCTTTGAGTAGCATCTTGAGAAGTTTCGTTGTGAGTGAGGCTATTGTACGACATACATTTAGGGAAGTGAAAACTCATTTATGGTAATATGTATTCTTTTACCATGTGTGTAATAATAGCATTTCCCTTCTCTGTTCTAACATGAATATTATTATTAATCATAATAATATTATGATTCCTGATTGTTTTAATACTTAATATTTACTGTATGCTTTTGTCTGGTTAACGGAATATATGAAATAAATTGAAATTTAAAGACCAAAAAATCTTCATCCAGTTTGAGGTATACTGTTTCATAGTATAGTAGTTTATTACACACTGAGTTTCTAAGAATATGTTTTGCTGTTGAATAAATTCTCTCATGTGGAGTTTTGTCTTAGAATGCCATTTGTCTGAATAAGTTGCTTTACTGTTGCGGGTCTGTCTGACATTGTAATTATTGGATTATGGCAGCCCAGCAAGTCTAGGATTGGAAGATTATCTAGCATCAAATCGTAGTTGGCAAAAGTTGTCCGTAGGCTATGTTCCTGAGATTTTTCAGTATATCGCAGAATTTTATAGAATTGGAGGATAATCAGAAGTTTTTATTTGTAGCTTAAGTTGAAACATGGTTTGGGTAGTCTTTTCTTTACAAGTTAAAATATATTGGCGCATTTATTCCTATTTTGATATAGAGAATTCTTTTTGTTTTTATTTATTTTACTTCACCACCAAATATATAGTTTTTTATTGTCTTTTTACTCTCAAGAATTGCCAAGAAGATGCTTTTAGAAGAAATTAAAGCCAATCTTTCCTCTGATGAGGATGGGTCTTCAGATGATGAACCAGAAGAAGAGAAAAAAAGAACTGGAAAACAAAATGAAGAAAATCCAGGAGATGAGGGTAAGCTCCCCAAAGAGGATATCATTATTTGATTCCTTGCCCAGTTAAGTCTTTGAAGAATATCTGACCAAGAAGTCTCTTAATACACCACACCCACTTAAAATTCATTAAAATGTTTAAAACGTTACTACCATTTTCCTGAGTATTTTTAATAATTGTGGAAGTTACTGTAATTTTACCAGTTACTGCCAATAAACATGATTTTTTTAAAGCAAAGTATTTTATATAAATCATATAAAAGATTTTACGAGTTTGTACTGGTGGCGTTTAATCAATATTTAATAATAATGATATATCAAGTCTGATTTATGGGGTTACCTGTATCACCAGTGCCACCAGGTTATGTGCACAGCTCTAATCTTTCTGACACATCACCATAATTGTCAACAACAAAAGTTTGCACAGCATTTTAAAGGAAAAAAAAAGACTTAAGAATGTTAAATTGACTTATTTTCTCCATATAGAAGCAAAAAGTCAACTCAATACTGACTCAGATTCAGATTCTGAAGAATCTAAGAAGCCAAGATACAGACATAGGCTTTTGAGGCATAAACTGACTGTGAGTGATGGGGAATCTGGAGAAGAAAAGATGAAGCCTAAAGAGCATAAAGAAGCCAAAGGCAGAAATAGGAGGAAGGGTAAGACATTTTAATTCTGAGTGTAAGGGACATACTGCTTTTATAAACAAGTTATAGTAATGAAATTTTAGTATATCCACTGAAACAGTCGACTATATGATGTGACTATCAGTACACTGACAACATTGTCGTTAGGCAGTTTATGAGAGTGAAATTTGAGGTGACACAAAGAATATTTTAACCTTTAATAGTTTGTACACATTTAGATTATAAAGATAAATAAAAATGACTTAATACAATAAAGGTTATATAGAAAAAAGAAGATTGCATAGCACTGCAAGAAGAAATAGTAGCTTCTTAGGGAAGTGTAGAAGATGCGGTTGATGTGGGTAGATTTGTGCAAGCTTATGTGCAAAACTTTTCTTTCATGTACTCAGACTAAATTTCATTACGTTAAAAAATCTGAATCCTTTTGCATTGAGTATCTAAATGTTTCCAGCATCATGGTAATCATTGAGGATACAGAAATTATTAAGATCATTGTCAGGATGGTTGTTTTCAGTTTAGCTACACATGGGAATCATTTGAGGAGTTTTAAAATACACTTTTGACTGGGTTTCATCCCAAGCCCATTACATCATAATCTCTGCTTACGGGGCCTACATACAGGTACGTTTTAAAGCATATCAGTGATTCTGATATATAGCCAGGTTTGGAAGTCACTGTTTAGTAAGAATTATTGACATTTTTATAAAAAGTTACAGCATCATGAGGGACATTTTATATAATGGAGGTATAGTGTAATATGACACAAAGGAATGTTTGTTTTGCTTCTTGGGGCACAGTGAGGGTTATCCCCAGAGAAGACTTTACAAAGCATCTTGAAGAAAAAGAATTTCACTCAGCATACTAAGCAGGAAATGGGAGCAGCTAGATGTGCTGTGAAGATTTATAACATAGGCTGAGAAATTTTTTTAAAAAGCCTGTGCAAACTGCTTGGCACATGGTGGAAGGGATACAATTACTAATGGTGTAGCTGGACTATCAAAGAAAGAAGGGAAAGGAATAATAGGAGATGAGGCTGGGCCTATAAGACAGAGACCAGATACTCGAGCACCTTGTAAACCTGTGTTTCTTAAACTGGAATGCTTTGCAGCCAGTCCAGAGATAACATGAAACTGTAGTGTAAACATGATACATCTCTTTTGGTGTGTCAATTTTACTTGATATTTTGGAAGGGGTATTTTTATATTAAGTAATCACTTGTTTATTGAACAATTAAATGCAAAATTTACCTGAGAATTTTGGCTAACAAAAAATGTAAAGAAATGTTTCACTTGTTAGGGGCAGATTCTGAAGACTGCTACCTACTCCCTGGAGGTGAGATTAACACTTCTTTGCCACTGGACAAGTACAATAGGTTCTATGAGCTGGAGAAAAATTGAAAGTTGCTTGTGTTTTGTTTTTAAAATAACTGCTTTATTAAGAGATAATTCACATATCATAGAATTCACCCATTTATACTGTACATTTCAGTGGTTTTAGTATAAATTCACAGAGGACTAACACCATTTAAAAAATTTTGTTTTTTACTGTAGTACGCACACAGAGAATTGCACATATAAATGGCCAGCTTAATGAAGGCATATGGTATTCAGATCAAGAAATAGGATATTACTAGCATCCAAAAATCACAGGCTTGGCACAACCCCCTTTTTTCTATTCAAAGATTTTAATCAAGGATGTAATATGATCAAATTAGTTGCTTTTTGTTCAGTGAGACTGAAGACATTGAATCTATTTAGGATGATATTGCTATAGTTGATATCAAGAGTGGTGTTTGGAGAAGGGAGACCTGAGTCATATAAGAGACTGAATTAACTGACTGGATATGAAGGGAAAAGTCAAACTAACCCGGATGACATTGAGGTTTTTGAAGTTGTTGTGGTATATGTATAAGACCACAAAAGTAGTTGAGATTGTCAAGGGGAGCTATAATGTTGAACAAATGGAGGGCAAAGGAAAGAACCTTGGAATCCTATATATTTACAGAGTTTTATTTTAATTAAAAAATTTTTGTGGTGAAATATATATAATGAATTTGCTGTTGTAGCCATTTAGAAATGTACAGTTCAATGACATTAATTACATTCACCGTATTGTGAAACTATTACCACTGTTCATTTTCAAAAGTTTTCATCACCCCTGACAGAAACTCATTACCCCTTAAGCAACTCCCCATTCCCTCCACTCCCTAGTCTCTGGCAACTGCTGATAAACTTTTCTTTCTATGCATTTACCTTTTCTAAAACCTGTTGCTGTCTAGTCGATTTTGACTCATAGCCACCCTATAGGACAGAGCAGAACTGCCCCATACAGTTTCCAAAGAGCACCTGGTAGATTTGAGCTGCTGACCTTTTAGTTAGCAGCCATAGCTCTTAACTGCTACACCACCAGGGTTTCCTTACCTATTCTAGATATTTCGTATAAATGGGATCATACAGTAGTACTGTATTTTTAGACAGATAACACACACTCTTTGCATTTGTTTGCCAACCACACCCTCCCCCCTTGAGGTATTTTTGTAAGTGTGCTGTGCTAATGTTTTTACAGCAACATGTGAAAAAAATTATATAGTGGCACTCATGAAAATACCTCACGGAGGAAGGGTGCGGTTGGCAAACAGACATAGAAGGTGCATGTTGTTTGCTTAAAAATGTGATAGTCCTTTTGTATCTGGCTTATTTGCACTTAGCGTAATGTTTTCAAGCTTCATCCATCTTAATAGCATGTATCACAACTTTATTTCTCATTATGGTTGTGTAATATTCCAGTGTATGTATATACCACTTTTTGTTTATCCATTCATTTGATGATGGACACTTGGGTTGTTTCTATCTTTTGACTATTGTGAATAATGCTACAGTGAACATTGGGATACACATATCTCTTTGAGCCCTTGCTGGCAAATATTTTAGGCATATACCTAGGAGTAGACTTGCTGGGTCATGTAGTAATTCCATGTTTGCCTTTTTAAAATCTATTTTTTAATTTATTTTTTTGCTGTTTTTGAGAATATACACAATAAAGCATAACACCAATTCAGCAGTTTTTCATCACGTACCATTTAGTGCCATTGATTACGTTCTTCAAGTTGTGCAACCATTCTCATCCTCCTTTTCTGAGTTGTTCCTCATCCATCAATATAAATTCACTGCCCCCTAATGTTCCTATGTAATGTTCCAAGTTGTAGTCAGCTTTATCCAATATAGATAGTTCTTAAAAGAGCTTAATGCTCAAGTCAGACAGCCTTTACTAGTTAAGCTAAACCGTTATTTGGTTTTAAGAATACTTCAAGAAATGTTTTTGGTTTAAGGTTCAGAGATTATCCCAGGGCAATAGTTTCAGGGATTCATCCAGCCTTCATGGCTCCAGGAAGTCTGAAGTCTCTTAAGAATTTGAAGTTCTGTTTTGCATTTTCCTCCTTCTGATCACTATTCTTTTATAGAATTTTTGAACAAAATGTTCAGTAATGGTAGCCGAGTACCATCCAGTTTTTCTGGCCTTACAACATAGGTGGCAGCTGCTTATGGAGGCAGTTAGCTACACATTCCATTTCCTCCTATTCCTGACGGTCCTTCCTGTGTTGACTTAGGCAAACAGAGATCAATGATTGTGCCTTGGATGGCTGCTTGCAAGCTTTTAAGACCCCAGGTACTGCCCAGTGAACTAGGAGATAAACATAGGCTAACTGGAATGTCCTATGTAACCATGACCCTGAACCTCCAAACCAAGAGAAGCCAAATCCCATGAGGTTTTTTGTTGTACAAAAGCAGCCTCAGCAGCTACTCCTTTTTGTTGTAAATATATCTATCACACAACTTTTGCCAATTCAGCTTTTTGCAGGTATACAAATTATTGACACCAGTTACAATAATCCTCTCTGCAACCCTACCCTTAATCAGTGCTATATTTCCATCATCGTTAACCCCCCGTTTTCCTCCTCCCTTCCTCCCCTGGTAATCACTGATAAACTTTGTACATTTGTCTTTTTTTTGTCTTTTAATATAAGTGAGGTCATATAATATTTGCCCTTCTGTGATTGACTTATTTCACTCAGCATGTCTTTCAGCTCCATCCATCCTGTAGCATGTATCAAGACTTCGTTTCTCCTACTGACTGAGTAGTATTCTATTTTATATGTGCACCACATTTTGTTTATCCATTCATCTCTTGAAGGACATTTAGGTTGTTTCCACCTTTTGGCTATTGTGAATAGTGCTGCAGTGAACATTGGTGTACAAGTCTCTGCTTTCAAGTCTTTTGGGTATATACCTAGGAGTGGAATTTCTGGGTCATATGGTAGTTCTTTTTTTTTTTTTTATGGTAGTTCTAATTTTATTTTTTTGAGGAACCGCCATACTGTTTTGCACAACAGCTGTACCATTTTGCATTCCTACCAGCAGTGGGTAGCGGTTCCAATTTCTCCGTATCTTTGCCAACATTTGTTATTTTCAATTTATTTATTTATTTTTTGTCTTGGGCATCCTGGCGGGAATGAAATGGTATCTCATTATGATTTTGATATTCAGCTGTCTGATGACTAATGATTCTGAGCATCTTTTCATGTGTTTGGTAGCCATTTGAATTTCCTCTTTGATGAAAGGTCTATTCAAGTCCTTTGCCCATTTTATGATTAAGTCCCTGGGTTATAAACATTGGACTTATTGGACAGCTGGTACTTGCCCTTTAATGTTATGTAAATGCACCCTCACCTTGAAACGATTGAACCAGTCCCTACCTGCAACAAATTCTTTATCACAGTCACCTGCATGTACCCAGAAAAAAACCCAGTGCCGTCGAGTCAATTCCGACTCATAGCAGCCCTATAGCTTTTAAATCATTGGAAAGGTTTCAGACCTTTTCTTGCACTAAAGTAAGGCTAAATAACAACTGTATGCAGCTGTTCTGACTTACCTCCAAATTTGACTTAAAGACACACTTAGAAATGGACCTTATTCATAACCATTCATAAGCCTGTGGTTTGTCTTTTTGTTAAGTTGTTGAAGTTCTAGATGTATCTTGGTTATTAGATTCTTGTCGAATACGTGGTTTCTGAAGATATTCTCCCAGTTGGTTGCTTGTCTTTCCATTTTTTTTGTAAAGTCTTTTGATGAACAAAATCTTGCAATTTTTATGAGGCACCAGTTACTTATTTTGTATTTCGCCGTTTGTGTTTTTATTATATTAGATAATCTATTGTTAAAAGCTAGGCTTGACAATGTTGCCCCTGCTTTTTCTTTTAAGAAATTTTATGGTTTTAGTTTGCCCATTTAGGTCCCTAATCCATTTTGAATTTGTTTTTGTGTATGGTATGAGGCATGGATCCTATTTCATTTTTCTGCTTGAGTAAATCTCATTTTCCTAGCACCATTTATTGAATAGACTCTTTTTTCCCCATCGAATGGACTTATCATCCTTGTCAAAAATCGGTTGACCATAGATGTGTGAGTTTACTTCTGGACTCTCAATTCTATTCCATTGGTCTAAGTATCTTTTGTTATACCAGTAACAGACTGTTTTGATTACTATAGCTATATACCAAACCCAGACCCCTTGCCGTTGAGTGAATTCCAACTCATGGTGACCCTATACGACAGAGTAGAACTGCCCCCATAAGGTTTCCTAGGCTGTAGTCTTTATGGAAGCAGTCTGCCACATCTTCCTCCTCGGGGAACACCGACGGGTTCAAACTGCTGACCTTTTGGTTAGTTGTGGAGTGCTTAATCACTGTGCCACCAGGACTCCTTTGTATTTATTTAGTATGTTTTAAATCAGGAAGCGTGAGTCCTCCTACTTTGTTCTTTCAGCATTGCTTTAGCTATCCAGGGCCTCTTGCCATTCTATGTAGAGGATTGATTTTTCTATTTCTGTAAAGAAGGCTGTTGGAATTTGGTTGTCGTTACGTTGAATCTGTAGATTGCTTTGGGTAGTATTGACGTCTTAACAATATTAAGTCCTTCACTCCATGAACATGGAACATCTTTCCATTCAAGTCTTCTTTAATCTCTTTTAGCAGTGTTTTATAGTTCCATGTTAACTTTTTGAGGAACCTCCAAACTGTTTTCCATGGAAACTGCACCATTTTATATTCCCACCAGCAATGCACAAGGATTCTAATTTCTCCACATTCTCACCAACACTTATTTTTTTTTTTTTTAAATAGCCATTGTAGTAGATGTGAGATGGTATCCCACTGTGGTTTTAATTTGTGTTTCTCTCAAGACTAATGATGTTGAGCATCTTTTTATGTGCTTTTTGGCCATGAATATGTATTCTTTGGAGGGATACCTATTTAAGACCTTTCCTTACAGGGCTTTTGAGCAACAATTGTCCATTTAAGAAGAGGAGGAGGAATTTCCCCCCCACACACTTAATATGTCATGGATATATTTTTATGTCAAATAAATCATAATTGTACATCATTTTGTGAGTATTTATAAATTTCTATGCAATTTGAGTACAACCTCTTAATTTGGTTTCTGTAAAGGAATTAAGCAATTTAACAAGTCATATAACAACTTGGATTCCTATGAAAAGGAGCAATATTGATTTTGCCTCTGAGGCTCAGTTCCAGATATTGAATCCTTTAGTGTGCACAATTATATTGTAAATGCTTTATTAAAACTGAAGTTTTCTATGAGTTATGTTGTTTACCGTCTACTACTTTGGGTAATTTATTACCCAAGTATTTTTCGCTTCTGTAAGGAAGAGTAAACTCCTAAAATCTCATCATATTTATGTTCTAATATAGATTGTGATCATAGTAATTGATAGTACAATTTAATTTACCTCATTTTTTAAGGTTTGTAGACTTACCGGTATCCCTATATTGTCTGGAAACAAGTTTGGACATGGGGCGAAATAAAAAAAAGAACAGTTTACCTGTTAAATCTAATTATTTTATTAAATTAAAATATATTTAAGAGGCATAGGAAAAAGTGCAACATGTGAACTTTAATTTTCTTCTATATTGGAGGAAAGTTATAAAAGTTATTTTGTGACAGTTTCTAAAATGTAAATATTGCTTCTATGTTAGGTGTTTCAGTGGCATTTGGCTATGTAAAATAATATCTTCATCTGTGGGGTAAAGTGTTATGTTGTCTACTAAATTTCGAATGGCTCAGTGCAAAACAGGGTATGTGTGTTTGTGTACGGAGAGTTAAAGGAAGTGTGAACTATTGACATTAAGTGACTTTAGAAGGGATATAGGTGCTCCCTCTGTAATTCTTTCAAATTATTGGTAGGTTTGAAAATTTACAAAATGTATTGTTGGATGAAAAATTAATACTAACCTTAAAATTATACTTAATCATAGGATTTGTGCGTGTGCGTGTGTGCCCGTGCGTGCGTATGTGTGCCCAAGTGCGCTTTTGGTGTCCTCCTGACTTCCTAGCTGCTCAGCAGTACTCCGTGGTGTTTATATTGTCCCATGTTTTTAGCTAGAACAGGACTTTGATTCTCATCTCAAGTCATAATATGTCTTTAACTTTTTATTTTGAAATGATTTTAGATACACAGAAGTGTTGCAAAAATAGTACGAAGGTTTCCTGTATACCTTTCATCTAGCTTTCCCTAATGTTGACATCTTACGTTTATTATGGTACAGTTACCAAAACCATGCAGTTAACATTGATACAATCCTATTAACTAAATGAGGGGTTGGCATACTTCACCTGTGGACCAAATCTGACCCTCTGCCTGTTTTTATTAAGGAGCCCTTGTGGTGCAGTGGTTAAGCCCTTGGCTGCCAACTGAAAAGTTGGAGGTTCGAACCCACCAGCTGCTCCATGGGAGGAAGATGCTGGCGATCTGCTCCTGTAAAGATTTCAGCCTAGGAAACCCCATGGGACAATTCTTCTTTGCCATGTAGGGTCGCTATGAGCCAGAATCAACTTGATGGCATTTAATAACAATATCCTGTTTTTTATAAATAAAGTTTTATCGGAATACAGCTATACCCGTTCATTTACTGCTTTCACAGCACAGTTGCATAGAAGTAACAGAAATCACGTGGCCCACAAAGTCAAAAGTATTTTTTTTTTTCTTTTGGCTTTAACAAAGAGAAATTTATTCTTTCACAGTCTAGGAGGCTAAATGTCCAAATTCAGGGTGCCAGCTTTAGGGGAAGGATTTCTGTCTGTCTGCTTTAGGGGCAGGTCCTTGTCATCAATCTTCCCCTGGCCTAGGAGCTTCTCAGTGAAGTAACCCTGGGTCCAGAGGACACATTCTGCTCCTGGAACTGCTTTCTTTGGTGGCATGAGGTTCCCCTGTCTTTCTGCTCACTTCTCTCTTTTATATCTCAAAGATATCGATTCAAGATAGTCTAATCTTGTAGATTGAGTCCGGCATCATTAACATAGCTATCTCTCATCCTGCCTCATAACACCATAGAGGTAAGGTTTACATCACATAGGAAAATCACATCAAATGACAAAATGGTGGACAATCACATAGTACTGGGAATCATGGCCTAGCCAAATTGACAGACATTTTTTGGGGGACACAGTTCAATCCATAACAGGTCATGTGTTGGAAACTGCACACATCACTTCCAGTCTTCTTCCGTTAGCTGAAACCCAGTCACGGAACCATTCTACCTGTAAAAAATGCTTAACAGTATAGTTTTCAGATAAATGGCTATATGCCCAGCTAAAAGTTCCATTATTAGAGAAAAAGGGCAGAACGGTATTGCGGGGACAATTCAGACTTTGGTACAAAATAGTTTTGATTCTCCTGGAATCCAGATTTCTGGGTTCATGGAATTGGGGTGACCCCCCCAGCCCATTCACCCTTAGATGTCCTTTTTTGTTTTATTGTACTTTAGATGAAGGTTTACAGAGCAAATTAGCTTCTCATTAAACAATACACATGTTGTTTTCTGACATTGGTCGCCAATCCTACAACATGTCAACACTCCCCCTCTCGACCTTGGGTTCCCCATTTCCAGCTTTCCTGTCCCCTCCTGCCTTCTCATATTGTCCCTGGGCTGGTGTGCCCATTCTGTCTAGTTTTGTTTTATGGGCCTGTCTAATCTTTGGCTGAAGGGTAAACCTCAGGAGTGACTTCATTACTGAAATATAAGGGTATCCAAGGGTCATACTCTTGTGGTTTCTCCAGTCTTTTTCAGACCAGTAAGTCTGATCTTTTTTTTTTTTTTTGGTGAGTTTGGTTTTTTGTTCTACTTTTTTCTCTAGCTCTGTCTGGGACCCTCTACTGTGATCCCTGTCAGAATAGTCGGCGGTAGTAGCCATGCATCATCTAGTTGTGCTGGACTCAGTCTGGCAGAGGCTGCGGTAGTTGTGGTTCATTAGTGCTTTGGACTAATCTTTCCCTTGTGTCTTTGGTTTTCTTCATTCTCCCTTGCTCCAGATGGGGTGGGACCAGTGGAGTATCTTAGATGGCCGCTCATAAGCTTTTAAGATCGCAGATGCTACTCACCAAAATAGGATGTAGAACATTATCTTTATAAACTGTGTTATGCCACTTGAGCTAGATGTCCCCCAAGAGACCATGGTCCCCAGATGTCAGCCCAGTAATTCGGTCTCTCAGGGAGTTGCGATGGTCTGACAGAGACTGGAGAGACACTGAGAGTATGGCCCCCAGACACCCTTTTAGCTCAGTAATGAAGTCACTCAAAAATATTTTCTGTCAATCCCTTTACAAAAAAAGTTTTCGGGCTCCTGAACTTAGTTATAGATCTTATTCAAATTTCATTAGTTTTCCCACTAATACCCTTTTTCTGCTCCAGGATCCAAACCAGAATCTCACATTGCCTATAGTTGTAATGTCTCTTTAATCTACTGTAATCTGTAACAGTTTCTCAGTCTTGTCTTTTATGCCCTTAACATTTTTTTTATTGTGGTGAAAATATATACACCAAAACATTTACCAGTAAAAGAATTTTTACATTTATAATTTAATGATATTGATTACGTTCTTCATGTTGTGCAACCATTATCACTGTCTTTTTCTAAAATATTCTACTGTCGTTAAAATAAACTCAGGTACCCCAAGCAGAGACTCCTCCGTCTCCTTCCCACCCACTGCTGGCAAATAATTAATAGTCTTTGGTTTCTATAAACCAAAAACTGAACCAAACCCGCTGCCGTCGAGTCGATTCCAACTCATGGCGACCCTATAAGACAGTAGAACTGCCTGATAGAGTTTCCAAGGAGTGCCTGGCGGATTCGAGCTCTTGGTTAGCAGCCGTAGCACTTAACCACTACACCACCAGGGTTTCCTTGGTTTCTATATAGTTGCTTATTTCGTATAAATGAGATCATATGGTATTTGTCATTTTGTGACTGACTTATTTTGCTCAGCATAATGTTTTCAAGGTTCATTGATGTTGTGGTATGCCTCAGGACTTCATTTTTCTTTATGGCTGAGTAATGTACCATTGTATGTGTATACCACATTTTGTTTATACATTCATCTGTAGATGGACATTTTGTTTGTTTCCACCTTTTGGCTGTTGCGAAAAGTGCTACAGTGAACATTGGTGTACACAAATCTGTTTGCATTCCTGCTTTCATGTCTTCTGGGTCATATGGTAGTTCTGTGTTCACCTTTTTGAGGAACGGCCAAACTTTTCCACAGCAGCTCTACCATTTTACATTCCCACTGCCAATGGGTAGGGATTGCAGGTTTTTGATCGTTGCCATTCCAGTGGAGGTGAGGTGGCATCTCATTGTGGGTTTGATTTGCGTCTCTCTAATGGCTAATGAAGGAGCACTGGTGGCACAATGGTTAAAGCGTTCTCCTAACTGAAAGGTGGGTGGTTCAAGCCTACCAGCCACTCCATGGGAGAAAAGACCTGGCAATCTGCCCCCTTAAAGATTACAGCCTAGGAAAGCCTATGGGGACCATTTTACTCTGTCATATAGGGTCGCTATGAGTCAAAATTGATTCTGTGGCACACAACATTGGCTAATGATGTTGAGCTTTTTTTCATGTGCTTGTTGGTGTGTTTGGTGAAATGTCTGTTTAAGTCCTCTGTCCAATTTTTTGATTTGGTTGCTGGTCTTTTGTTGTTAAATTGTTGAAGTTTTATATATATTTTGGATATTAGACCCTTATTGATTATGTGAGTCCTGAAAATTTTCCCCCAGTCTGTAGGTTGTCTCTTTATTTTGTCGATAAAGTCCTTTGATGAACAAAAGTACTTAATTTTTATGATGTTCCATGTATGTATTTTGTCTTTGGCTGCTTTTTTTTTGTTAATACCTGATAATGTATGATTGAACAGTAGGTCCCACAGCCTCACTCCTAGATTTTCTTCTAAGAATTTTATAGTTTTAGTTTTCACATTTAGGTCCTTGATCCATTTTGAATTGGTTCTTTTGTATGATGAGAGGCATGAACGTTGATTCATTCTTTTACATGTGGAAATCAAATTTTTCAGCACCATTTAATGAAGAGATTTTTTTCTTTCTCATTGACTGGACCCAGCATCCTTGTCAAAAATCAGTTGACCATAGTCGTTTGGATTTATTTCTGCACTCAGTTATTTTGCATTGTTCTATATGTCTATTATTATGTATGTCTATCATTACAAGCTGTTTTAATTACTGTAGTTTTATGTTTTTAATCATGAAGTGCAAGCCTTCCTACTTTGTTCTTTTTCAGGATTGCCCTTCCTCATAAATTTGAGGATTGGCTTTTCCATTTCTGCAAAGAAGGCTGTTGGAATTTTGATGGGACTTGCATTAAATTTATAGATTGCTTAGGGTAATACTGTCATCTTAACTATATTAAGACTTCTGATCCATGAACACAGAATATCCTTCCGTTTGTTTAGGTCTTCTTTAATTTCTTTTACGAATGTTTTATATTTTTTTGTGTAAAAGTCTTATACTTACTTGGTTAAATCTTAACGTACTTTATTCTTTTAGATTCTATTGTAAATGATAATGTTTCCTTAATTTCCTTTTCCTCTTGCTCATTGCTGATATGTGGAAACCTGGTTGATATTTGCGTGTTGACCTTGTGCCCCCGCACTGTGCTGAATTTATTAGATCTAATAGCTTTCTTGTAGAATCTTTGGGATTTTCTATGTATAGGATCATGTGGTCTGCAAAAAGGGATAGTTTTTCTTCCTCCCTCTTGATTTGGATCCTTTTTTTCCCCCCTTAGACTCATTGTTTTGGCTTGGATTTTCCAAATGATGTTGAATAGTAGTGGTAAGAGTGATCATCCTTATCTTGTTTCTTATCTTAACAAGAAAGCTGTCAGTCTTTCTCCATTGAGTATCATGTTAGCTGTGGGTTTTAAATAAATGCTTTTTTTAATCTTGAGAAATTTCCCTTCTGTTCCAGTCTTGTTCAGTAAACACTCGTGAAAGGTAAACACTCATGAAACTATCATGAAAGGGTGTTGAATTTTGTCAAATGCTTTTTCTGCATTGATTGAGATGATCATGTGGTTCTTTTCCTTTATTAATATGGTATATTACATTGATGGATTTTCTAATGTTTTACCACCCTTGCTTTCCTGGGGTAAATCCCACTTGATCATGGTATAGAATCCTTTTAATATGATTTTTGACTTGGTTTGATAGTATTTTATTGAGTATTTTTGCTTCTATATTCATTCGCAATATTGGTTTGTAGTTTTCTTGTGTCAGTTTTTGACTTTGGTATCAAGGTAATGCTCGTGTCATTGAACGAGTTAGGAAGTGTTCCCTCCTCTTTTATTTTTTGGAAAAGTTCAGGGAGGATTGGGGTCACTTCTATAAATGTTAGGTAGAGTTCCCTGGTGAAGCCATCTGGTCCAGGACTTTTCTTTGTTGGAAGGTGTTAAGTTAATGACTCAATCTCTAATGTGTCTGTTGAGTACCATATTTCTTCTTGAGTCAATATAGGAAGTTTATGTGCTTCAAGAAATTTGTCCATTTCCTGTAATTTATCTAATTTGTTGGCATATAACTGTTCATAGTAATCCCTTACTATCCTTTTTATTTCTGTAGGGTCATTTGTAATGTCCGCACTTTTGTTCCTAGTTTTAGGTGTTTGCATCTTCTCTTTTTCTCTTTGTCTAGCCAAAGGCTTGTGAATTTTATTGCCGTTTTCAAAACAACAATTTTTGGTTTTGTTGATTTTCTCTTTTTTATTTTTCTGTTTTGTATTTCATTTATTTTTGCTCTGATCTTTGTTACTTCCTTTGTTCTGGTAGCTTTAGGTATAGTTTCTTTCTTTTCTAGTTCCTCAAGGTGTACAGTTAGGTTATTGATTCGAGATCTTTTTTCTTTTTTAACGTAGGTTTTATTGCTATATATTTCCTTCTGAGTACTGCTTTCACTGCATCCCATAGGTTTTTAAAATATTTTTTATTGTGCTTTAGGTGAAAGTTTACAGCTCAAGTTGGTTTCTCATTCAAAAAATTATACACATATTGTTTTGTGACATTGGTCGAAACCTCCACAATGTGACAGTATGCTCCCCCTTTCTACCCTGGGTTCCCTGGGTTCATTTGTCCAGTTCCTGTCCTTTTCTGCCTTTTCATCGTGGTTTTGGACAGGAGCTGACCATTTGGTCTTGTATATTTGATTGAACTGAGAAGCACTTTCCTCACAGGTGTTATTTTTTTTTTTTTAGGCCTGTCTAATCTTTGTCTGAAAAATGGGCTTTGGGAATGATTTCTGTTCTGGGATAACAGAGTGTCTGGGGGACATAGTTTCAGGGGTTCCTCCAGTCTCTATCAGACCAGTAAGTCTGGTCTCTTTATGTGAATTTGAAATCCATTCTACATTTTTTTCCTGCTCTGTCTGAGACTCTGTTGTGTTCCCTATCAGGGCTGTCCTCTGTGGTAGCCAGGCACCATCTAGCTCTTTTGGTCTCAGGCTAGTGGAGTCTCTGGTTAATTTGGTCCTTTAGTCCTTTGGGCTAGTATTTTCCATGTGTCTTTGGTTTTCTTGATTTTCCTTTGCTGCAGGTGGGATGGGACCAATAGATGTATCTTAGATGGCCGCTCGCAAGCTTTTAAGACCCCAGACACTCACCAAAGTAGGATGTAGAACATTTTCTTCATAAACTATGTTATGCCAATTTACCCAGATGTCCCCTGAGACTATGGTCCCCAGCTATGGCCCCAACTACTTGGTCCCTCAAAGTGGTCGGATGTGTCTAGGAAGCTTCTGTGCTTTTGCTTTGGTCCAGTTGTGCTGACTTCCCCTGTATTGTGTGTTGTCCTTCCTTCACTGAAGTTGACACTTGTCTACTATCTAGTTAGTGATTTTGCCACCTCCTCTCTCCCCACCCTTGTAATCATCAACAAATATTTTTTTCTGTGTGTGAACCTTTTCTTGAGTTCTTATAATAGTGATCTCATACAATGTTTGTCCTTTTGTGGCTGACTTATTTCACGCAGCATAGTGCCCTCCAGATTCATCCATGTTTTGTGGGACGTTTCCTGGATTCATCATTGTTCTTTACCGTTGCATAGTATTCCATTGTGTGTATGTATCATAATTTGTTTATCCATTTGTCTGTTGATGGGCGTTCGGTTGTTTCCAAAGAAAGACTTAATTTTCTACTTTGTTATTTATTTTTTTGTGTGTGACTTTACCTACTTTGTTCCATTTTTCCTCCAATTCTGACTTCTTTTGTGTATAGTTTTTTTTGTGTGTGTGCTGAACTATTTTGTTTCCCTTCTTTCCTTTTGTGTATAATTTTTAAAGTTAGCTTCTTTTTGATTACCATGAGGATTACATTTACTATTTTACATAACAGTCTGGCTTATATGGATACTAACTTAATTTCAGCAACATGGGAAAAGCATATACTTACGCCACTCTTTCCCCATCCCTGTTTATCTTGCTGTTATCACTGATTAAATCTTTATACCTCAGTTACTCTAATTCACATTTAAATTTATCCTTATATTTGTTTATTTAATGCTTTTTTCCTCTATAAAGCATGAAAGACATACCAGTTGTATTTGCCTACAAATGATATCTTTACTCTGGTTTTTATACTTTCAGGACATTTCCTTTAATGAATATTTTTCCCCCCTGTATGTACAACTTCAGGTTACTATCAAGTGTCCTTACTTTGCCTTCTGGAGTACTCCCTTTAGCATATCTTGTATGGCTGGTCGGGTGGTAACAAATTCCTTTAGCTTTTCATGACCCCAGCAGTTTTGAAGAACGTTATTTGTCTAATGCTTTTATATCTGTCTAATGTTTTCACATGATTAGATTGTGGTTATTTTGCATTTTGATCAGAACATCACAGGAATGATGTGTCCTTGGTACATCATATCAAGGGTACATGACGTCAGTATGTCTTATTACTGGTGTTATCAACCTTGATTTCCTGGTTGAATTGTGTCTGCTTGGTTTTTCCACTGTAGAAAAAAAGATACTTTTTTTAAATTTGTATTTAATGAATATGGTCGCTATGAATCGGAATCGACTCAACGGCACTGGGTTTGGTTTGGGTTTGGCTCATAATCAGATACTTTGAGACTGTGCAAATATGCCGTTTTTCATATTAAACATTTTATTAGAACTGTGTCTTTACAACATATCTAACATGGCATGTCCCACAGACAAATATTTAAGGAAAAAATTTCCATGTACAATTACTGGTACACAAATTTAAGAACATAATTAAAACTAAGCTAAATATTTTTATATATACATATTCTAATTCATGTCAGTGACCTGGAATACCTGAGTTTTCAAGTTGTTGATTTTCCAGATAGTGTAAAACATTTTTTTTATCCACTTTATGGCAGACACAGCCCATTAAGAAAGAATAACTTTGGTTGATAGATGCTGTTTCCCAAAGATCACACAGAAGTCCTCAGTGGGATTAAGATTTCTATTCAGAGTTTCTTCCAAGTGGAGGTTAGTCTGTGATGTAAGGAAGGATTCCCATGAAGTAAGGCATTGTTCTTAATAGCTGATATTCTCCTCGGCCATATCTGTAAATGCTGACCTGTTATCATTTTGCATATTTTGTTTCCATTTTTCCCAGTCTGCTTTCAGGGCATTATTAGCACATTCCACTTTATCTTCAAGTTTTCCAGTCTCTTCTGTAAGCAGCTCAGTATCTGCCTTTTTGTAGGTCAAAGCTTCAACTTTGGAATCCAGTTCTGCTTGTATTTGGTCTCTTCATAACACCCACTAACATTTCATTATAAAGCACATACTCATGTATGACAGGCAGCAGTGTCTCAGAGAGTCCAGACATCTGTTTTTCAGAGGCCTCACAGCATTTGTCAATGCAGCTGGCAACACCTTTTAGGCTATCAACCAGATCCTCTTCTGACACTGACCACAGAATATGAATTGGGCCATATTCTTTGATTTCCTCAAAATATTCCCTTTCTTCCTTGTAAATTCTCTGATATATTTTATCGATCAAGCTTATTTTCTGGCTAAATGTTTCAATAAAGTTATTCATATCCATGAACTCTTCTGTGTGATTTTTAACTCATTGAGGATGCAACAGCTCTGTTTGGCCCATTGAGCTTAGCAATCCAGGCCCTTGCTTCTTGTGAGAAGAGAGTTCCCATGCTTGTGCAGTCAGAAAAACTTTAAAGTCTTCATTAAATGTTAAAGTTGGATGATCAGCAATTCGATTAAAAATTTATGCAGTGCCTTTCTCGTGTCTCAATGAAGTCATCATTGAAGCATTCCACCATTCCTTTCACTATAAACTTTTCTGGCAATGGAGGAATAATCAGAGTGGGATGTGCTTCTTCAAATTTTCCCTTCAACCACAGGAAATCTTGGTAACGTCTTCTAACTTCAAATTCACTACAGTCAAATTCACTATGAGATGTCTTAGTAATCTATAAGTATGAAGGTTTCAGTTGCAGCACCATGGCTTTCAGGTTCATCAGCTGTAATGAAGAGATCCTTCAAATCCAGCTCATCTTCAAATTTGATTTGGTTTATCATTGATAAAGGGGATGTTGGTATCATAGGGCTGAAGGAATTCATGTCCATCAGTGAGGCATCCTTACTGAACACCTCCAGGTCGTCCTTGTCCTCATCCAGATCGAGCAGCTCCCCCTGCAGCAGGGCAGAGGAGCCACTGCTGCCTGACAGGAGGGCGCCGCTCCCCGGGCTCTCTGTGCCGTTGCCTCCAGCCAGGAGGCCCGAGGAGTGCGGCTGAGATGCCCGGCCCTCGCCCTCCATCCTTGCCACGGGCCTAGCTCCACCCTGAGCATGCTCATTGGCTTCCTCGCATCCTGCGCCTCCAGGGCAGGCCCCTGGCCCCTAGCCCACTGCACGGACAGGGAACTCGAGAAGAGCTGCTGCGGGGCTCCTGGGGCATCCCCACCTGGCCTGAGGCCTGCTGGAGGCCAAGGAGTGGTCGGACTCTGGCTAGGGTGGGGAAAGGGACCTTTTCATCATATTTTGCACACTAATTTTTAGTGTCCCATGTGCTTGAAACAGTTGTTTGCCTTAGGGTGATGCTCTTTTTTTTTTTTTATTCTTCATGTAGTAATTGTAAGGAAGAACTGTGTTTTCTCCTATTTCTTTATTCCATTATTTATATTAATATGGACTCCTGAATATTTTTTATTTTTTGAATTATAATCCAATACTGTTATTATTTTATTGCTCAAATTGTTCCACCTTTGGCCACTGGGAGCTCCTTCAGATTGGCTCCTATGCCCTTTCAACAGGCGCCCATCATGTTTTGAACACCTCCTTAATTTCTAGCACCGTAAAATGTTCTAGTCTTATCTTGTATTTTCCCTGCCGTGCTTCCTGTAGCTAGAAAGATGGATCTTTTCTCAAGATTTTAGGTGTCTGTGGCATAGTAGCAGCTGTGGTACAGAAATGGGAGAGAGAAAAAAACATGGCAATTCCCCTTATACTCTCCGGGCATGTAGGGCCCCTTTTTCCTGTTTTGTGGTTAAGGAAGAGGAGGTTTCTCCTGGAGTTTTGCTGTCAGCATCCTCTGCATAGTATCCTGGATTCTGCTTGCCTTCTGGTCAGAGCCAGGAAACAGAGGAGGGAGCAAACAAACAAACAAAAGACATGTCTTTAATTTCCCCCTTTTTTTAGAGGATTCTTTACTCGAATTTTGACTTCAGTCTCCGATCTGCCTGTTGTTTTTTTTCCACAGTCCTTAGGTAGTTTCTTTATTCTATCAATAGTTTTTAGTTGTAATCACCAGGGGAAGAACTCTGTAATTGCCTTACTCCATCTTGGCCAGCCTACTTTGATTGTTTTGAATATTTAGAAATCTTTTTGGTTAAAGTATGTTTGGTATTTGCTTATCTTACTTTATTGACAGGTAAATGATATTCATTTTATCAGTCCATATGCAGCTGAATACTTAATCTACATCTTAAGTAGAATCAAAGTTGAGCAATCATATTTTAATTTATAAATACCTTCTAAGTCATTAACTGTAGCCTGGTCTTTATTATGTAGTAGCCATTAATGTACATATCATAGATATTCTTCCCAGTGCTCTAAGTATTAATGAGAAGTTACAGATAAATTAAGTGAATTGCGTTTCTGTTGAGTTTTGATAACTTAATTTTTTTTTTAATTGAAGTGAGCAGTGATGATTCAGAAGATTCTGATTTTCAAGAATCTGGAGTTAGTGAAGAAGTTAGTGAATCTGAAGATGAACAGCGGCCCAGAACAAGGTAAGCATTGTACTGCTTTTTCAAAAATTTTAGAAATTAATCTGAATAACTATCTTCAAATTATTTGTAAAATGGTTGCTGTTATTAAGTAAACTATTTAATAATTTGATTTGAAACTAATTGTCAAAATTATTAATTTAAAAAGAGTATATATATAGACATATTTTATCTGTAGTTGAATTATGTGTTCTAACCTAGGAGGAGTTTTAGTGTGCAAAAACACTCGACTACAGATTTTGGTTTTTGTGGGGGAAGGCTGTAGTGTAGTATATAAAAGCACAGGCTGTGTAGGCGGAAGTGTCCCAGTATATCTCCTGGGTCTGCTGCTCTCTGTTTTTATATTTTGTATTTCAGTTTTCTCATCTGTAAAATGAAGATAATTATAGTATTTATTGATTATTGTGGGGATTAAAATAGATGATGCATATAAAAGGCTTATGACACTGCCTACCTGTCAAATAGTAAGTGTTCAGTAAAATGTTAAGTTTTGTTTTTAGTAGTACTACTCGTATGGAGCCCTGGTGGTGCAGTGGTTAAGAGCTCGGCTGCTAACCAAAAGGTCAGCAGTGGCTTTGGCTATCTGGAGCTTCTTGCAGTTTCGTATGAATTTGAGACTAAGCTTTTGCAAAAGCTTCTGCAAAAAGGCTTTTGGTATTTTGATAGGGATTGTGTTGAGTCTGTCAATAGTCTTAGATAGTATTGACATCTTAACAATACTAAGTTTTCCAATTCATGAACACGAGATGTCCTTGTTTATTTAGGTCTTTTTAAAATTTCTTTTGTCAAGTTTTATAGTTTTTAGTAAACAAATCTTATTTGTAGGTATTGTAAATGGAATTGTTATCTTAATTTCTTTTTCAGATTGTTTATTGTTGGTGTATAGAAATACAATTAATTTGCGTATGTTGATCTTGTACCCTGTAACTTTGCTATATTCTTTTATTAGCTGTAGTGGCTTCCTTGTGGATTTTTTTTTGGATTTTGTATATATAGGATCATGTCATCTGCAAATAGACATAGTTTAACTTTTTTCTTAGCAATTTGGTTGCCTATTTGCTCTGGCTAGAACTTCCAGTACAATGTTGAATAACCATGGTGAAAGTTAGCATCTTTGTCTTGGTCCTTATCTTAGAGGCAATATTTGTCCTTCTCCATTGAATATGATGTTAGCTGTGGGTTTTACATAAATGCCTTTTATCATGTTGAGGATTTTCTCTTCTATTCCTAGTTTTGTTGAGTGTTGTTATCACGAAAGGCTGTTGAATTTTGTCAAATACCTTTCCTCTGTCAATTGAGATGATTATGAGGTTCATTTCTTTTTTTCCATTACTGCGATGTATAACATTGATTGATTTTCTAATGTTGAACTAGCCTTGCATTCCTAGGATAAAGAACAATATAATCCTTTTAATATGCTTTTGGATACAGCTTGCTAGTATTTTGTTGAGAATTTGCTTCTGTATTCAAAAGGGATATTGCTCTGTAGTTTTCTTGTGGTGTCTTTATCTGGCTTTGGTGTCAGAGTAATACTGCCCTCATAGAGTGAGTTAGGAAGTGTTCCCTCTTCTGTTGTTTCTGAAGACTTTGAGAAGGCTTTCTGTTAATTCTTCTTTAAGTATTTTATAGAATTCACCTGTGAAGCCATCTGGCCCCCAACTTTTCTTTGTTGGGAGCTTTTATTTATTTTTTATTGTAGTGAAAACGTCTGCAACAAAACATGCCAATTCAACAATTTCTACATGTATAATTCAGTGACATTGTTTACATTCTTCAGGTTGTGAAAGGATATCTTCCTATCCTTTTTGAAATGATTCCACCAGATTAACTTAAACTCAGTGCCCCCTAAGAAAAACTCCTCTTTCCACCTCCCTCCCACTTCTGGTAACCACTAATAACTTGGTTTCTGTATATTTGCTTATTTCGTGTAAGTGAGGTCATATAGTATTTGTCCTTTTTGTGACACAGTGTTTTCAAGGTTCGTCGATGTTGTGTCATGCACCAGAACTTCATTTTTATTCATGCCTGAGTAATATTCCATTGTATGTATATACCACATTTTGTTTATCCATTCATCTGTAAATGGGCATTTCGGTTGTTTCCACTCTTTGGCTGTTGTGAAAAGCGCTGCAGTGAATACTGGTGTACAGTTCTGGGAGGATGTGATTACTGATTCAATCTCTTTACTTGTTCTGGATTTGTTGAGATTTTCTATTTCTTCTTGAGTCATATTTAGGTAGTTTATGTGCTTCCAGGAATTTGCCCATTTTGTCTAGGCTATATAAATTGTTGGCATACAATTGTTCATAGTACTCTCTTACAATCTTTTTTATTTCAGTACAGTAGGTAGTAGTGTCCTTACTTTGATTTCTGATTTTAGATATTTGCCTTGTCTTTCTTTTCCTTTGTCAGTCTTAGCTAAAAGTTTGTTGGTTTTATTGATCTTTTCAAAGAACCAACTTCTGCTTTTGTTGATTCTGTCTGTTGTTTTTCTCTTCTATGTTTCATTAAATTCTGCTCTAATCTTTGTTATTTCCTTCCTTCTGGTAGCTTTAGGCTTAGTTTGTTCTTCTTTTTCTAGTTCTTAAAGCTGTAGAGTTAAGCTATTTATTTGAGATCTTTCTTAGCATAATCGTTTACCAGTATAAATTTTCTTGTAAGCACTGTCGTCATTGTGTCCATATGTTTTGCTTTCCTTTTTATCTATAATATTTTCTGATTTATTGTTTGAACCACTGGTTGTTTAATAGTATGTAATTTGATTCCCACATATTTATGTAATTTCCAGTTTTCATTGTTTTATTGATTTCTAGTTAATCTTTGTGGTTGGAGAAGATGCTTTGCATAATATCAATCTTTGAGGCTCATTTTGTGGCCTATCATACGATCCATTTTTGTGAGTGATTCACGTGATATGCACCGGAGAAGAATGTGTATTGTGCTGTTGTTAGGTGGAATGTTTGTACGTCTGCTAGTTCTAATTGGTTTATAGTGTTGTTCAGATCTTCTACTTCCTTATTGATCTTCTCGATGTTCTCTCCATTACTGAAGTGGTGAATTGAAGTCTCCGACTATTTTTTTTTTGTTCAATTCTGTCAGTGTTTCCTGCTTATATTTTGGGGTTCTGATTTTAGGTGCATATGTAATTGTTTTATCTTCTTGATGAATTGACCCTTTTATCATTATTTACAATCCCTTTTTTGTCCCTTGTAACAGATTTTGACTTAAAATGTATATTGTCTTATATTTATATAACCATACCCTCTCTTTTGATTACTGTTTTCATGGGATTTTTTTCCTCATCTTTTCAGTAACTTTTTAAAATTGTAGTAAATATATATGTAACAGACATTTGCCATTTTAACATTTGTTCCACGTACAATTAATTGAAATTGCACTCATCATGTTGTTCAGACATTGCCATTACTTGTTTCCAGGCCTTTCCATCATCTCTAACAGAAGCTCAGTGTCCCCTAAGCGATCCTTTCACTTTTAGCCTATTCCTGTCTTTTGGTGTAAGGTTTGTGTGTTGTAGACATCATATAGGTGGATCTTTTTCTTTAAATCTTTTATTGTTTTTGCTTAATATCTGATTATACAGATATACCATATTTTATCTATTTATTAGTTGATGAAAAACATTTATGTATAAGTGTTTTGGTCATATAGGTTTTCTTTTTATTTAGGTATACATCTAAGAGTAGAATTGTTCAGCCATGTTGTAACCCTGTTTTTAACTTTTTGAGGAATTACCAGTGTTTTGTACATCAGCTGTACCATTTTACATTCCCGCTAGCAAAGAACGAGGGCTCCAATTTCTCACCGGCACTTATTTTCTTTTCTTTTAAGATAGCTATCTTAGTAGTTGTAAGGAAACCCTGGTGGCACAGTGGTTAAGAGCTATGGCTGCTAAGCAAAGGGACGGCAGTTCAAATCCATCCCCCAGGCGTTCCCTAGAAACCATATGAGGCAGTTCTACTCTGTCCTGTAGGGTCGCTGTGAGTTGGACTTGACTCGATGGCAACGAGTTTGGTTTTTCTTTTTTTTTTTTAGTAGATGTAAAATGCTATTTCATGTGGTTTTGATTTGCATTCCTCTAATGACTGATTATTTTGAGCATATTTTCATGTGCTTATTGACCATTTGCATATCTTCTTTAGAAAAGTATCTATTTTCCAAATGTCTATCCAAATTATTTTCTCAATTTTTAATTGGTTTATTTGTCTTTTTGATTTGTGAGAGGTCTTTAGATACTCTGGGTACTAGACCCTTATCAGATCTGTGATTTGCGAATATATTCTCCCATTCTGTGGGTTGTGTTTTCACCTTCTTGAGGGCATCCTTGAAGCACAAATTAAAGAAGAAAATAATACCATGTTTTCAGTGAAGGTTTACACAGCAGATTAGGCTCCCATTCAACAATTTCTACACAGATTGTTTAGTGATGTTGTTTATATTTTTTTACAGTGCGTGAACACTCAATATTTCTGTTCTGGTTTTTCCATTTCCGTTCATATAGTTTCCCAGCCCCCTTACGTTTTTATCTTTGTTTTACAGTATTTGTTGACTGTTTGACTATATAGATGGTTTTTCAAAGGAGCACAGTATTCACGGGTGACATCCTATATTTTGTGAGCTAATGTGTTATTTCTCTGAAAGGTAACCTCGGAGGCTAATTTGGGTTCAGAGTTTAAAGAGTATCTCAGGGCAGTAGCCTCAGTTAGTGTTCCAGTCTCAACCAGTCCAGTAAATCTGTTTGTTTCTTTTTGTTTTTAAGGAATTTGAGGTTCCATTCTATATTTTCCCTATTCTGTTAGAGTTTCCAAGGAACACCTGGCAGATTGAACCGCTGACCCTTTGGCTAGCAGCCATAGCACTTAACCACTACGCCACCAGGGTTTCCCTCATTCTATTAAAAAAAAATTAGGATCCATATATTGTGGCCCTGGTCAGAATGGTCGGTTGTGGTAGGCGGGCACCATCTAGTTCTACTGGTCTCAGGGCAGATGAGGCTGTGGTTCATGTAGACCGTTAGTCCTGTAGACTAATTTCTTCTTAGAGTCTTTGGTTACCTTCTTTTTCTTTTGCTCCAGATGAGTAGAGACCCATAGTTGTATCTTAGATGGCCTCTCACAAGCTTTTAAGACTTGAGACACTACTCGCTAAACTAGGATGTAGAATATAAACTTTATGAATTACGTTATGCCAGTTGACTGAAATGTCCGACAAGACTATGGTTCTAATTCTTCAAACCCAGGAAACCAATCCTGTGAGGTGTTTGGTTATATCTAAGATGTATTTGTAACTGTACATATATACCTATACATATTTATGTCTACATACATACACATATATTTTTTGGTTGTTGTTGGTGTTGATTCAAAATTATATATGTCATAGCAATTACCAAAAGGTTGTGTTATTTTGTGTACATTTTAATGACATCGTTTACCTTTGTCAAGCTGTGCACACTTGATCCTCATTTGGGTGTTACCTTTTCCATCACTAAAAATTATAAGTGTCTACAGTCTAGAGAGTGAATCCCCCCCGCACCCCAATCCCTGGTAACCAGTAATGAACATTAGTTTCTGTGTATTTGCCTGTTCATGTCAAGCACAAATGTTTTTAATCTTAATGAAGTCCAGTTTATTGTTTTTTTGTTGCTTGTGCTTTTGGCATCATAGCTGAGCAACTATTGCCAGGGTCTCTCATGTTTTCTTCTTAAGGGTTTTATGATTTTAGCTTTACATTTAGGTCTTTGATTCTTTTTTGAGTTTTTGTATATGGTGTGATATAAAGGTCCAACTTCATTGTTTTGCACAGGTATATCCTGTAGTCTCAGCATCATTTGTTGAAAAGACTATTCTTTCCCTATTGAATTGTCTGGACACCATTGTGGAAAATCAGTAGACTTTAAATGTAGAGTTTTTTTTTTCCCCTGAACTCTCAGTTCCGTTTCTTTGATCTGTATGTATATCCTTACTCTAGTGTCACAATGTGTTGATTACTGTAGCTTTGTGTACCAGTTTCTAAGCCCAGAAAAACTTTTCTTACAAGAGTTGTCATTATTGTTCTTTTAAATCTCTGTGTCTTGATAATAAGTAATATTATCCAACTTCTATAATTGTTTGCTATTTTTTATAGTGAATATTTTTTATGTGTACACAGGCCATTTGTGTTTCTGACTACAAGAGATTTTGAGCAGTCCTAAAGTCCCTTTATCTGTCTTCTTACTCCTATGCTGAACGTCTCCTCTGAATAACTTAAAATGTTTATCATTAGATTAGAATTAAGGGATAGGCTTTTGCTTGACTGTTCTCTTTGAAGTGACATGAAGTTTTTTGCTTTTTTTTAATCTCTTCTTTTTTTAGGGATGGGAAGTAGAGTAGCTCAAAAATAGTGTATAATTCACTTAAGGAAGCTTAACATGTATTATATTTTGCATTTTAATTTTTTTTCAGGTCTGCAAAGAAAGCAGAGTTGGAAGAAAATCAGCGGAGTTATAAGCAGAAAAAGAAAAGGCGACGCATTAAGGTTCAGGAAGATTCATCCAGTGAAAACAAGGTAGTAATGCCATTTACTGTGTGCTGAAAGTATAACCGAGACAGTAAACTATTGTAAATGTGCTATTATGTCTTCTGTGTTTCATTCAGTAATTACATCCTGCTGGTTTATTTACATTTGCACTTAAAATAGATTGGTTTATTGATGTACAAATATACAGAACTATTGACTTTTTTTTCCTGTACCTTAACTAAGTCTAATTGAAATTTTAAGCTCTTCTAATTCACAATTTTACATTCTCAGAGCTATAGAATGGATAGGAAGTGCTCTGCCTATTTTCTAAGAGATAAAACAGTTTATTTTGGGCAATGACTTATGTGTGAATAAGTTTATTCCGGCAATGAAGTTAGGCAATTTGAGTTTCTTCTATGTAGGCAGAATTACATAGAATAAAAGTTCCCTGTAATATGTTTGATTCTATCCATACCATTCTTCATTGCTAAATACTATTCTAAATCTTTTCACTATGTTTTTCTTTTACCTTGCTTGATATATTAATTAATGGAGTGTGAAATGATAAACTTAAAAAACTTTGTAATCATTATATAACAGAGTAATTCTGGAGAAGAAGAAAAGGAAGAAGAAGAAGAAGAAGAGGAAGAAGAAGAAGATGATGAAAATGATGATTCCAAGTCTCCTGGAAAAGGCAGAAAGAAAATTAGAAAGATTCTTAAAGATGATAAGCTAAGAACAGAAACACAAAATGCTCTTAAGGAAGAAGAAGAGAGGCGAAAACGTATTGCTGAGAGGGAGCGTGAGAGGGAGAAATTGAGAGAGGTAACCAATTCATTTTTATTTATGATTTCATTGATATGATATTATAATTTTCACAGGTTCGTAGATATATTTCAGTATTTTAAGAGCAGAGTGTTGTAATCCACCACAGATTTCTAGTTAAAGTTGCTTTTCCCTACCAGCAGTATCTTATGCAACTTAAAACTCCTCAATTGGCTGTATTTAAGGAGTCCTGGTAGCGCAGTAGTTAAGTGCTCGGCTGCTAACCAGAAGGTCGACAGTTTAAACCTACCAGCCACTCCATGGGAGAAAGATGTAGCGGTCTGCTTCCATAAAGATTTATAGCCTTGGAAACACTATGGGGCAGTTCTACTCTGTTCTATAGGGTCACTATGAGTCAGAATTGACATGATGGCAATGGTTTTGGTTTTTGGTTTTTAGGCTCTATTATTATTATAATTAGGTACATAGGTGTTGATATTCTTGAATGTTCACCAGAGTGATATACTAAGATTGTCGCCTATGTAGAGTAGAAAAATATTTTTAAACTATCACTTAAATCCATACAGGTTTTTAATTTCTTTACAAGCTTTTATTGTAAAAACATATATAGAGAGAGAGAGAAGTAAAAATAACCTCCATGTACCCGTTTTTCAGTTACCAACACATGGCCAGTCCTGTTTTATCATTATCTTCAGATTAAAAAAGATTATTTTGGAGCAAATCCTAGACATCATATCATTCTTTCCATAAATAGTTTAGAAAGTATTGCTTAAAGATAAGGACCTTTTAAAAATTATTACACTTAAAAATTAACGATAATTCCGTAGTATCATCAAATATGTAGTTAATATTCAAAACTTCCTCATTTCCTCATAAGCACAGTAGCTGTTTTTTTTAAATGGTTAGTTTGAATCAGGATCCTGACCAGATCCATCTACATGTTATGTTATATTTGTTCACTATGTCTCAAGTCTCTTTTAATCTATAGTTTTCCCTGTTTTTCTTTTTTTTTTTTCTTACAGTTAAATTTTTTCTGAAACCAGGTTGTTTGCAGCGCAGAATTTCCTTTATTTTGGATTTTGCTGGTTGCATCCCTGTGATATAGTTTCATTGGCTCCAGTATTTCCTACACACTGCTAGTTGGATCTTGTGTCTTGATCAGAGTCACTTCTTTTTTTGGCAAAAATACTTTATATTTTTTATATGTATTTCCTCTTCCGTCTCACTAAGATTAAATTAAAAAGTCTGGTGGTTGTCTCTTTTTGTGATGTTTATCAATTTCATTTAAAATTTTTAACAACATATTTGTTGATAAATTTCTTATGTAAAAAGACATTAAAATCAATATTATTATCAATTTCTTTTTCTGGTCCATATCAGTGTACATGTGAGTGTTACACATAACTCTAATCACTGTATGTGGTATATCCTGCATTTTCCTCTGCCATTTATTTTAGATAAATTTTGATATGTATTAACATATTCCATGTATTTTTACTTTTATTTGGTTTATTATGTGTATTTTTAATTAAATGTTTGTTTATCAAATTCAATACATGTACTTTGTTAAAATAATACTGTAAGACTATATTGACAAAACAACTGTCCTCTACCCAGAGGCCATGACTTTTAATTATTTTAGCTGTTCTTTGGTTTTACTTCTGTGTTTCTATTTCATATGATTATAATGCTATTTCTTAATTTTTCAGTTTTAGACATTACCTTTGTTCTACGAAAGATACAGATTTAGCTCTCATAAAACCAAAACCAAACCCATTGCCGTTGAGTCGATTCTTACTCATAGCGACCCTATAGGACAGAGTAGACCTGCCCCATAGAGCTTCCAAGGAGCACCTGGCGAATTTGAACTGCTGGTTAGCAGCTGTAGCACTTAACCGCTACGCCACAGGGTTTCCTAGTTCTCATATTCTACCCACAAAAGACTTTCCCTCTCCCATCCTTCCATTGTGGATATATCACAATTTCTGTTGGAATCATTATTCAGTGTTTGCGTGACTATAACTATGTCAGTATTCACAGCAGAGCCACATAGTGTATAATGCATGTGTATATATTGCACGCACATGTATATATACATATTGTATAATGATCGCGTTCCTTCTCAGGTACTTTTTTGGTTTGCTTTTCCTGGAGTTAATAATGTTTTGTTTTTCTTTCTCTTAGTTTTCTGCATAACTATCGCTAATTCTTTTCTCATCTTTTGAGCAGAACGCTAAAACTACTCAATAAGTTCAAACAGATCAGGTAATTGATCAGTTCCAATTTTTTTCTTGCCTCTGTCACTAGTGGAGCCTTGTTTTCCTACTCTCATATGGCCTGCTTCATCTACTCTATTACCTTCGAAATTCTCTCAATCTGCCTCTTGTGTTAGATCTCTTCTTCCCTCATTCCTATATATTCCCAGTTACCTTACTTGC
Organism: Elephas maximus indicus; assembly: GCF_024166365.1. NCBI lineage: Eukaryota > Metazoa > Chordata > Mammalia > Proboscidea > Elephantidae > Elephas > Elephas maximus. The sequence continues at coordinate 90,333,286 of NC_064846.1, forward strand.
CAGAATTTTTGAGGAGGGGAAGTCATTTGACTTCAGTGGGTGAGCGTGGAGATCTGGTAGTACTATAGCCTTCCCACCAATCTTTCTTTTGCCCCTATCAATTTGTGTTAGCTGATGCCTCTTATTGTTCCTGAACCTTCTGAGGCATATCAAATCTGATACATCATTTAACACTTGTGTATATGCCTTTTGGCTTTCAATATTCTGTTGAAATTTTATCTCTGCTAGGATCTTCCTTCCTCCTTTTCTATACCTGTGTGATTATAACTGTTTTGTTCCTTTTTGTCATTTTAATAAAGAAGTATGTTGAAACTACCATTTCTAACCATTTGGCAATGATTTAGCTTGATAAAACTATTCCCAAGAAATTTAACATAATATTGTATAACCACCAATTATGAATGAATGTATTTCCCGTGTTGTTGTTAGCTGCCATCTAGTTGGCCCCTGACTCACGGTGCCCCCATGCACGATAGAATAAAACATTGCCCATTCCTGCACCATGTTACTGATTGTTGGTATGCTTGACCCGGTGTTGTGGCCACTGTGTATTTTCAGTGCCTTCCAACCTAGAGGGCTCATTTGTCCAATACTGTATTGAACAGTATTCTGTTGTGATCCATAGGGTTTTCACTGACTAATTTTCAGAAGTAGATCACCAGGCCTTTCTTCCTCATCTGTATTAGTCTGGAAACTCCACTGAAACCTGTCCACCGTGGGTGACCCCGCTGGTATTTGAAATACTGTTTGCATAGCTTCCAGCATCATAGCAATACACAATCTGCCAGTTTGACAAACCAACAGACAAGTGGTGGAAACCCATATTACCCATTTTATATATTGTTGTATTGGATTTGCTAATGTTTAAAAGGATTTTTACCTCAGTGTTCAGGAACAATGTTGATCTATTGATTTCTTTCCTCGTAATGCCTTTGTCTGGTTTTGGTATCAGAGCGTACGACTGGCCTTATAAAAAGTGAGGTTTGGAAGTGTTCCCACCTTCTTTATTTTCTCAAAATTGTTTGTAGGGTAGGTATTATAGTCACCCCTTCATATCTGCAGGTTCTGCATCCTTGGATTCAACCAACTGTAGTTCAAAAAAATTCACACAAAAAAAAAGTTCTAAAAAGCAAAACTTGAATTTTCCACACGCCAAGCACTGTGCTGAATCTACTCAAATGAAATGATGTGTAGGCATACCCTGCTGTAGCCTCCCACCATTTCACAGATCCTCAATCTCTCTCCAGCACTCATTGTCTGAACTTTGTTTGCCTTGCATTTTGTCATTATTCCCCAAACGATATAGTATAAAAGCTATTTACACAACACTTACATTGTACCAGGTATTATAAGTATCCTAGAGGTGATTTAAAGTGTCCAGGAGGATGTGCATGCTTTATATGCAAATACTACTACACCATTTTCTATAAGGGACCTGAGCATCTGGTGGACCTGGAACCAGTCCCCTGCGGATACCGAGGGATGACTGTATTTCTAATGTGAAATTGTGTATCTGAAGCCATGGGCCAGGAGTTTTCTATCACATAGGTTTTTTTGTTGTTTGTTTGTTTAAATAGATTCAGATTATTTAATAAATATGGGATTATTTTGATTTTCTATTTCTTCTTGGATCTGTTTTGTTTAAGTTTTGTCTTTCAAGATATTTGTCCATTTCATTAAAGTGGTCAAATTTATTGGTGTAAATTTGTGCATAATGTTCCCTTATTATTTTGTTTATCGGGTGTGTTGTGATGTCCTTTCTGATGTTTGTAATTTGCATCTTTTTTTCCCCCTTGATTAACCACCTAGAGGTTAACAATTTTAGTACCTTTTCAAACATACTAGCTTTGGGTATCATAAATTTCTCTATTTGTTGTTTTTCTATTTCATTGATTGCTACTCTTATATTCATTATGTCCTTCCTTCCTTTGAGTTTAGTTTGCTCCTTTTTTCCTAGCTTATTAAGGTAGAAACCAAGATAATTCAGTTTAGATTTTTCTTATTTTCTAATATATGTATTTAAAGATGTAAAATTTCCCTCTGTGCAGTTTTAACTACACCTTACAAATTTTGATATTTTCTGTTTCATTTTTATCGCATTCAGAATCCTTTTTTAATTTTCCTTAATGACCAAGAATATGGTCTTTCATGAATGTTCCATGTGCAATTGAAAGGAATACATATTCTGCTGTCGTTGAGTAAGAGATACTATAAATGTCAGTTAGGTCAAATTTGTTCATTACACTCAGAACCTCTATATCCTTAATGATCTTTCTGTTAATGAGAAAGTAGCATTGAAGTCTCCAACTATAATTGTTAATTTATTTTCTCCTTGCAGTTCTCTTAGTTTTTGTTTGTATACAGTCAGCTGTCTGTATCTGCCGGTTCTGTCCACATCTGCTGATGCAACCAACCGTGGATCAGAAATATTCGGGCAGGGGGAGTGATGTGTAGACATACCCTGCTGTAGCCCCCTACCATTTCACAGATCCATAGTCTCTTTCCAGCACTCATTTGAGCATTGTTCACCTACTTCTGACGTGTACTATGTGGTTAGGCCTATGATGGTTGCATTTGTACTGAACGTGTATAGACTTTTTTTCTTGTCATTATTCCCTAAACAATACAGTGTAGCAACTATTTACATAGCATTTACATTGTATTACCAGCAACCAAAGCCATTGCCATCGAGTCGATTCCGACTCATAACAACATAGTATTAGGTATTATAAGTAATCTAGAGATGATTTAAAGTATACGAGAGGATGTGCATAGGTTATATACAAATACTATGCCATATTATATAAGGAATTTGAGCATCTGTGGATTTTGGTATCCACGGGGTATCCTGGAACCAATCCCCTGCAGATACTGAGGGCAGCTGTATTTTGAAACTCAGCTGTTAGATACACGCACATATAGGATGATTATTTCTTCTTAGTGACTTGACCCCTTATCATTATATAATGTCCCTATTTATCCCTGGTAATTTTTCTATATTTGAAGTCTGCTTTGTTAATAATATAGCCACACTATCTTTTTTTTCTAACGTTTTATAAGGAATAGTTTCAAATATACATCAAGGGTGAAAAAATTTTGCAGTGATTACCCATAAAATGAACACTTAGATTCTTCCATCAACAAATTTCTTTCTTTATCACATTCCTGTTCAACTGTGAGTCTCTCTGTTGATCAGTACATCATTTTATGCATTTCAAAGTAAATTGCAGACATCATTTCACTTACTAGCTAAAATTAAATATTTTTCTAGTCTTTCCTTTTAATATGTAAAATTTGCATACAATAAAATTTGCAGATCTTAAGTGCATCTGCATTTTACAATGCATGATATATTTTTATCTTTTTTCCTTTTTTGTCAAATAATTTTATTTTGAAATAATTTTAGACTCATAGAAAAAGTTGCAAATATAGTACAGATTGTCCTTGTATATCCTTCACATCTTGTAAAACTATAGTACAGTTATCAAAACTAAGAAATTAGTATTGTTACAGTAATAACTATATTATAGAGCTTATTTGAATTTCCTCAGTTTTACAACTAATGACCTTTTTCTGGTCCAATGTATGATCTAGAATACCTCATTGTATTTATTCGTCATGTGTTCTAAGTCTCTAGTCTATGACAGGTTCTTACATTTTGTATTTAATGACCCTAACACTTTTGAAGAGGATTGGTCAGGTATTAATATGTGTTTGAAATTTTCTGTTGATTAGAGGTTATGCATTATTGAGAAGAATACCACAAAGGTGATGTCCCCTTAGTGCATCATATCAGAGGATACAGGATGATGATATTTATTACTGGTGATGGTATAACCTTCAAATATTATATAAAAATCTTAAAATTATATATTTTCATTTCTTCTATCCTGTATGCTGCTGTTATTTTGTATATTACCTCTGCATATGTTATCAACCTTACAATATAATGTTATTGTTTTTGTTTTAAATAGTCCACTGTTCTTTAAAGAAATCAAAAGCATGAGAGAGAAAAAGATTTACAGTTACCCACGTATTTACCACTTATTTTTTTTAAGTTTTTGTCTGGTATTCTTTTCTTCTCTACTTGAATGACTTTCTTTAATAATCTCTTGTAGTGATGTCTGCTGATGATAAATTGTCTCAGTTTTTGTCTAAAAATATTTTCCCTTCATTTTTGAAAGTTGTTTTCCCTGCGTATAGAGTTCTAAGTTGAAAGGTGATTTTTCTTTCATCTGATTAAAGGTTTTGTTCCTTTATTACATTTTGTTTGTGGTCTTTCTTATCTTTGCACCTTTATATATAATGTATCTTTTTCTAAAGATAGTTTAAAAGATTTTTCAAAGATTTTCTGTTTATTACTAGATTTCAGGAATCAATTATTGTGGTTTTCTTTGTGTTTATATTGTTCAGAATTTGTTGGACTTCATGCATCTATGGGTTTGTAATTTCTATCAGATTTTGTAAAGTTTTTCTAATTGTACTTTAGGTGAAAGTATGTAGCTCAAGTTAATCTCTTATACAAAATTTTATGCACGTATGTCATGTGACGCTAGTTGCAATCCCTACAATGTGACAGCACACTCCCCCTTTTCACCCTGGGTTTCCCGTGTCCGTCCAACTAGCTCCTGTCCCTTCCTATGTTCTCGTCCGGCCTTCAAAGGAGAGCCGCCCATTTGGTCTCTTGTATCCCCTTGAACTAAGAAGCACACCCTTCAAAAGTATTATTTTATGTTTTATAGTCCAGTCTAATCTTTGTCTGAATAGTGGTCTTCGGGAATTGTTTTAGTTCTGGGTTAACACTGTGTCTGAGGGCCATGGCGTCAAGGGTTCCTCCAGTCTCAGTCAGACCATTAAGTCTGGTCTTTTATGTTAGTTTGAATTCTGTTCCACACTTTTCTCCTGCTCTCTCAGGGACTCTCTGTTGTGTTCCTTGTCAGGGCGGTCATTGGTGGTAGCTGCACACCATCTAGTTCTTCAGGTGTCAGGCTGATGGAGTCTAGTTTATGTGGCCCTTTTGTCTCTTGGGCTAATGTGTTCCATGTGTCTTTGGTGTTCTTCATTCTCCTTGGCTCCAAATGGGCTAGGACCAATTGGCCACTTGCAAGCTTCTAAGACCCCAAATGCCACTCAGCAAAGTGGTATGCAGAACCACTTTAATAAACTTTGTTACACCAGTTAACCTAGATGTTCCCTGAAACCATGGTCCCCAGACCACCACCCCTGCTACTCTGTCTCACGAAATGTTTGATTGCCTTCAGGAAACTTAGCTTTTGGTTTATTCCAGTCATGCTGACTTCCCCTGTATTGTGTGTTTTCCTTCCTTTCACCCAAGATGATTGTTGTCTACTATCTAGTTAGTGAATTCCCCTCTCCTTCACTCCCAACTCTCGTAACTATGGAAGAATGTTTTCTTCTGTGTTTAAGCCTTTTCTTGAGTTCTTATAATAGTGCTCTCATACAATATATGTCCTTTTGCGACTGGCTAATTTCACTCAGCATAATGCACTCAGATTCATCCATGTTGTGAGATGTTTTATGGATTCCTCATTGTTCTTTATCGTTGCATGGTATTCCTTGTGTGTATGTATCATAATATGTTTATCCATACGTCTCTTGATGGGCACGTAGGTTGTTTCCATCTTTTTGCTGTTGTGAACAGTTCTGCAATGCACATGCGTGTGCATATATTTATTCGTGTGATGGCTCTTACTTGTCTAGGATATATTCCAAGGAGTGCTGGATCATATGGTACTTCTATTTCCAGCCTTTTAAAGAAGTGCTAAATCGATTTTCAAAGTGATTGTCCATTTCACATTCCCACTAGCAGTGCATAAGTATTCCAGTCTCTCCACAATCTTTCCACAATTTATTTTTTTGTGTGTTTTTTTTTTTTTGGATTAGTGCCAGCCGTGTTGGGGTGAGATGGCATCTTATTGTAATTTTGATTTGCATTTCCCTAAAGGGTAACTAATGGAAACTCTATGGGGCAGTTCTACTCTGTCCTATAGGGTCGCTATGAGTCGGAATCTACTCGACGGCAGTGGGCTTTTTTTTTTTATGGGTAATGATCAGGATCATTTCCTCATGTATCTGTTATTAGCTGCCTGAATGTCTTCTTTGGTGAAGTTTCTGTTCATATCCTTTGCCCATTTTTTTAATTGGGTTATTTGTCTTTTTGTTTCTGAGGTGTTGCAGTATCCTGTAGATTTTAGAGATTAGACCCTAGTTGAATATGTCATGGCCCAAAATTTTTTCCAGTCTGTAGGTAGTCTTTTTACTCTTTTGGTGAAGTCTTTTGATGAGCATAAGTGTTTGATTTTTAGAAGCTCCCAATTATCTAGTTCTCTTCTGGTGTTTGTGCATTGTTAGTTATGGTTTGTATTCTGTTTACGCCATGTATTAGGGCTCCTAGCGTTGTCCCTATTTTTTTCTTCCATGATCTTTATCATTATAGATTTTATATTTAGGTCTTTGGTTCATTTTCAGTTAGTCTTTGTACATAATGTGAGGCATGGTCTTATTTCATTTTTTTGCAGATGGATATTCAGTTAAGCCAGCACCATTTGTTAAAGAGACAGTCTTTTTCCCATTTAATGGACTTTGGACCTTTGTCAAATATCAGCTGCTTGTAGGTGGATGAATTTTTGTCTGCATTCTCAATTCCATTCCATTGGTCTATGTATCTGTTGTTGTACCAGTACCAGGCTGTTTTGAGTACCATAGTGGTATAATAGGCTCTAAAATCAGGTATTGTGAGGCCTCCCACTTTGTTCTTCTTCTTCAGTAATACTTTACTTTTCCTGGGTCTTTTCCTTTTCCATATGAAGTTGGTGATTTGTTTCTCCATCTCATTAAAAAATGTCATTGGAATTCAGATTGGGATTGCATTGTATCTGTAGATTGCTTTGAGTAGAATTGACATTTTCACAATATTGAGTCTTCCTGTCCATGAGCAAGGTATGTTTTTCCACATGTGTAGGTCTGTTCTGGTTTCTTGCAGTAGTGTCTTGTAGTTTTCTTTGTATAGGTCTTTTTATGTCTCTGGTTGGATGTATTCCTAGGATATTTTATCTTCTTAGGGGCTATTGTAAATGGTATTGATTTGGTGATTTCCTTTTCGAAATTTTCTTTGTTGGTGTAGAGGAATCCAACAGATTTTTGTATGTTTATCTTGTATCCTGATACCAAAACAAACAAAAAAGAACCCGAACCCATTGCCGTCGAGTCAATTTCGACTCATAGCGACCGTATAGGGCAGAGTAGAACTGCCCCATAGAGGTTCCAAGGAGCACGTGGTAGATTTGAACTGCCAACCCGTTGGTTAGCAGCCGTAGCTCTTAATCACTACGGCATGAGTGGTTTGTGTGTCCTGATACTTTGTTGATATCTTCTATTAGGTCCCATAGTTTTCTTGTGGATTCCTTAAGGTTTTGTGTGTATAAGATCATATCATCTGCAAGTAGGGTTACTTTTACTTCTTCTTTGCTGATTTGGATGCCCTTTGTTTTTCTTCCCTTACTGCCCTGGCTAGGACCTTCAGCTCAGTGTTGAATAAGAGTGGTGATAAAGGGCATCATTGTCTGGTTCCTGTTCTCAAGGGGAATGCTTTCTGACTCTCTCCATTTAGGATGATGTTGGCTGTTGGCTTTGCATAAATGCCCTTTGTTACGTCGAGGAATTTCCCTTCTATTCCTACCTTGCTAAGAATTTTTATTGTGAATGAGTGTTGAACTTTGTTAAATGCCTTTTCTGCATCAATTGATAAGATCCTGTGGTCCTTTTTTATTTCTATTTTACTTTAGGTGAAAATTTACAGCTCAAGTTAGTTTCTCATACAAAATTTATACATACATTGTTATGTGACCCTAGCTGCTATCCCTATAATGTGACAACACACTCTCCTTTCCACCCTGGATTTCCCGTGTCCATTCAGCCAGCTTCTATTCCTTTCTGGCTTCTGATCTCACCTCTGGACAGAAGCTGCCCATTTAGTCTCGTGTATCTACTTGAACTAAGAAGCAGACTATTCATAAGTATCATTTTATGTCTTACAGTCCAGTCTAATCTTTGAAGAGTTGGCTTTGGGAATGGTTTAGTTCTGGGTTAAAAGAGAGTCCGAGGGCCATGTCTTCTGGGGTTCTTCTAGTCTCAGTCAAACCATTAAGTCTGGCGTTTTTACATGAATTTGAATTCTGCATCCCACTTTTCTCCTGCTCTGTCAGGGAGTCTCTGTTACATTTCCTGTCAGGCGGTCATTGGTGGTAGCCAGCCACCATCTAGTTCTTCTGGTATCAGGCAGATGGAGTCTCTGGTTTACATGGCTCTTTTTCTCCCTTGGGCTAATATTTTCCTTGTGTCTTTGGTGTTCTTCATTCATCTTTGTTCCGGGTGGGTTGGGAACAATTGATGCATCTTAGATGGCTGCTTGCTAGCTTTTAAGACCCTAGACGCCACTCAACAAAGTGAGATGCAGAACATTTTATTAATAAAGGTTGTTATGCCAATTGGCCTAGACATCCCCTGATACCATTGTCCCCAGACTTCTGTCCCTCAAAGTGTTTGGTTGTGTTCAGGAAACTTCTTAGCTTTTGGTTTAGTCCAATTGTGCTGACTTCCCTTGTATTGTGTGTTGTCCTTCCCTTCACCAAAAATAATTCTTATCTACTCTCTAGTTTTCCACTTTATTTGAAAGTCCAATTAGGGATTTTTCGTGGTTCTTTCCTTACTTCGGTAAGTGACAGGGCCTAAAGCTGCCACGAACTTCTGAGGCAGCCACAGCAACGTTTGTTTCAAAAGTGACACCCCTATGCGTCTGTCAGTTCGTTGCACTGTGGGGGCTTATGTGCTGTTGTGATACTGGAAGCTGTGCCACCAGTATTCAAATACCAGCAGGGTCACCCGTGGCGGACAGGTTTCAGCCGATCTTCCAGACTAAGACAGACTAGGAAAAAGGACCCGGAAGTCTATTTTTTGAAAAGAATTAGCCAGTGAAAACCTTATGAATAGCAGTGGAACATTGTCTTATATAGTGCCGGAAGATGAGTCCCTCAGTTTGGAAGGCATTGAAAAGAGAACTAGGGAAGAGCTGCTTCCTGAAATTAGAGTTGACCTTAATGATATGAATGGAGTCAAGCTTTCGGGACCTTCATTTGCTGATGTGGCCCTACTCAAATTGAGAAGAAATAGCTGCAAACACCCATTAATAATTGGTACCTGGAATGAACGAAGTATGAATCTAGGAAAATTGGAAATTGTTAAAAAGGAAATGGAACCACATAAAGATCGATATATTTGGCATTAGTGAGCTGAAGTGGACTGGTATTGGTCATTTTAAATGGGACAGTCATATATGGTCTGCTATGCCGGAAACGACAGCTTAAAGAGGAATGGCATTGTATTCATCGTCAAAAAGAGCATTTCAAGATGTATCCTAGAGTACAACGCTGTCAGTCACAGAATAATAGCCATATGCCTACAAGGAAGACCAGTTAATATGACTTATTCAAATTTACACACCAAGCTCTAAGTCCAAAGATGAAGAAATGGAAATTTTTACCAACTTCTGCAGTCTGAAATTGATTGAACATGCAATCAGGATGCCCTGATAATTACTGGGGATTGAATATGAAAGTTGGAAACAGAGAAGAAGGACCGGTAGTTGGAAAGTATGGCCTTGGTGATAGAAGTGATGCCGGAGATCGCATGATTAAATTTTGCAAGACCAATGACTTCTTCATTGCAAATACCTTTTTTCACCAACATAAAACGACAGCTGTACACCTGGACCTCACCAGATGAAATACACAGCAGTAAAATTGACTATATCTGTGGAAAGAGATGACAGAAAAGCTCAATATCATCAGTCAGAACGAGGCCACAGGCCCCCTGCAGGTCAGACCATCAATTACTGACTACGAGTTCAAGTTGAAACTGAAGAAAATTAGAACAAGTCCGTGAGAGCCAAAATATGACCTCGAGTATATCCCACCTGAATATAGAGACTGTTTCAAGGAAGATTTGACGTGTTGACGGCTAATGACCAAAGACCAGATGGGTTGTGGGATGATGTCAGGGACATCATACATGAGGAAAGCAAGAGGTCATGAAAAAGACAGGAGAGAAAGAAAAGACCTTAGTGGATGTCAGAAGAGACTCTGAAAGTGACTCTTGAATGTCAAGTACCTAAAGCCAAAGGAAAAAATGATGAAGTAAAAGAGCTGAACAGAAGGTTTCCCAGAGCAGCTCGAGAAGACAAAGTGAAATATTATGGTGACACGTGCAAAGACCTGGAGATAGAAAACCAAAAGGGAAAAACATGTGCAGCATTTTTCAAGCTGAAAGAACTGAAGAAAAAATTCAAGCCTTGAGTTGCAACACTGAAGGATTCTTTGGGGGAAAATATTAAATGACGCAGAAGGCATCAAAAGAAGATGGAAGGAATACACAGAGTCACTGTACTAAAAAGAATTGGTTGATGTCCAGCCATTTCAAGAGGTAAAATATGATCAGGAACTGATGGTAGTGAAGGAAGAAGTCCAATCTGCACTGAAGGTAATGACAAAAAACAAGGCTCCGAGAATTGACAGAATACCAATTGAGATGTTTCAACAGATGGATGCAGCGCTGGAAGCGCTCACTCATCTATGCCAAGAAATTTCGAAGATAGCTACCTGGCCAACCAACTGGAAGAGAGCCGTATTTATGCCTATTCTCAAGAAAGGGGATCCAATGGAATGTGGAAATTATCGAACAATATCATTAATATCACATGCAAGCAAAATTTTGCTGAAGAGTATTCAAAAGTGGCTGCAGCAGTGTATCAACAGGGAACTGCCAGAAATTCAAGCTGGATTCAGAAGAGGATGTGGAACCAGGGATGATATTGCTGATTTCAGATGGATCCTGGCTGAAAGAGAATACCAGAGAGATGTTTACCTGCATTTTATTGAGTACGCAAAGGCATTCGATTGTGTGGATCGTAACATTATGGATAGCATTGGGAAGAATGGGAATTCTGGAACCATTAATTGTGCTCGTGAGGAACCTGTACATGGATCAAGAGGCAATCATTTGGACAGAACAAAGGGATACTGAGTGGTTTAAAGTCAGGAAAGGTGAGCATCAGGGTTGTATCCTTTCACCATACCCATTGAATCCATGCTGAGCAGATAACGCCAGAAACTGGATTATATGCAGGAGAATGGGGCATCAGGATTGGAGGAAGACTCATTAACAACCTTTGTTATGAAGATGCTTGTTTGCTGAAAGTGAAGAGGACTTGAAGTACTTACTGACAGATCAAAAACCACAGCCTTTAGTAAGATTATACCTCAACGTAAAACAAAAATCCTCACAACTGGACCAGTAAGCAACATCATTATTAATGGAGTAAAGATTGAGATCGTCAAGGGTTTCATTCTACTTGGGTCCACAATCAATACCCATGGAAACAGCAGTCAGGAAATCAAAAGATGCATTTCATTGTGCAAATTGGCTGCAAAAGAACTCTTTGTTGAAAAGCAAAGATGAGGCCTTGAGGATTAAGGTGTGCCTGCCCAAGCCATGGTGTTTTCACTTGCCTCATATGCTTTCAGAAGTTGGACAATGAATAAGGAAGACAGAAGAAGAATTGATGCCTTTTAATTGTGGTGCTGGCAAGGAAAAAGGAATATATCATTGCCAAAGGAACGGATACGTCTGTCTTAGAAGAAGTGCAGCCAGAATGCTCCCCAGAAACAAGGATGGCGAGACTGCATCTCCCATACTTTGACGTATTATTAGGAGGGATCAGTTCCTAGAGAAGGACATTATGCATTATGGTTGGTAAAATAGAGGGTCAGTGAAAAAGAGGAAGAACCTCAATGAGACGGATTGACATGGTGGCTGCAAAAATGGGCTTAAGGGTAGCAACAATTATGAGGATGGCACAGGACCGGGCAGTGTTTCATTCTGTTGTGCGCAGGATCGCTGTGAGTGGGAACCTACTCAAAGACATGTAACAACAACAGCAACATCTAGTTAGTGAATTCTCCTCTCTCTCCCTCCCCACCCTTGCAACCATCAAAGAATATTTTTTTTTCTGTGTTTAAACCTTTTCTTGAGTTCGTATAATTGTGGTCTCATACCGCATTTGTCCTTTTGCGACTGACTCATTTCACTCTGCATAGTGGCATCCAGATTCATCCACGTAATGAGATGTTTCACGGACTCATGGTTCTTCATGATTGTGTAGTATTCCATTGTGTGAACATACCATAATTTGTTTATCCATTCATCCGCTCATGGGCACCTTGGTTGTTTCCATCTTTTGTTATTGTGAACAGTGTTGTAGTGATCATCCATGTGCATGTATCTATTCGTATGATGGCTCTTGGCTAGGATATTTTCCAAGGAGTGGGATTGCTGGATCCTTTGGTACTTCTGTTTCTAGCTTTTTTGTTGTTGGTGGTGTGCCAGTTTTTATTCAGTTTAAATTATAAATAAATTCCAATCCAATTGTTTTTCCTTGACTAAAATTATGAAGGTATGGCAGATAAAGATCAGTAGATGATGGTGAAGACAGGGTGTCTGTTGTCAGTTGCCATTTCAAGTATCTGCCTGTTTACAGGAATCTTTTTTAGAAACACTTTTTTCTGTTTATACAACATTTATACTGTTTGTACAATAATTTGACACAGAGCTGACACCCAGGTAGTAGGACCTGCATAGCCATGCCAGTATTCACAGTCAACATTATTGATTTTGGCATCATTTCTTTTTTTTGGTAATTATTATTTTTTAAATTTTATTTTGTTTGTTGAGAATATATATAGAAAAACATAATACCAGTTGAAGTTAGAAACAGATTTAAGAATTAGAATTGTATCTGGTTCCAAATAGCTGCTAACATATTAATTTTTTGTCTGCATTTTATAAAGATAGGCAGTAAAACCAAACTACAATGTATCTTTCCCCTCCTTTCAGTTCCATTTCCCAAATAAGTTGTCATGAATTGAATTATGTCCCCCTAAAAATGTGTGTATCAGTTTGGCTGGGTCATGATTCACGGTATTACGTGATTTTCCTGTATGTTGTAAATCCTGCCTGTATGATGTTTAATGAGGGAGGATGGGCGGCAGTTGTGTTAGGGAGGCAGGACTCAGCCTACAGGATTAGACTGTATCTTGAGGCAATCTCTTGAGATAAAAAAGATAGAAGGAAGCAGATAGACGGGGGGCCTCATACCACCAAGAAAGCAGCACCAGGAGCAGAGCGCATCCTTCGGACGTGGGGTCCCTGCGCCTGAGAAGCTCCTCAGCTAGGAGAAGTTTGAGGACAAGGACCTTCCTACAGAACCGACAGAGAGAGAAAGCCTTCCCCTGGAGCGGACACCCTGAATTTAGACTTGAAACCTACTAGATTGTGAGAAAATAAATTTCTTTTTGTTTAAACCATCCACTTGTGGTATTTCTGTTATGGCAGCACTAGATAACCAAGATATAAATGAAAATTATTTTACATAAATTTTGAATGATAAAATTGTGAAATCGATTATTCAAATTAAATACACCTGCAAGCCATTTTAAATTTTATTTTCATATTTTAGTGACTGTTACAGATTTTTCATCCTTTTCCATTTTTTTTATTGTGCTTCATACAAAAACTTACACACACACTGTTATGTGACCCTAGTTGCTCTCCCAGCAATGTGACAGCACACTCCTTCTCTCCACCCTGTATTTCCCATGTCTGTTCAACTAGTTCCTGTTATCCTCAACTGTCTCATCTCGCCTCCAGGGAGGAGCAGCCCACATAGTCTCGTGTGTCTTCTTGAGCTAAGAAGCACCATCTTCACCAGTATCATTTTATGTCTTATAGTCCAGTCTAATCTTTTTCTGAAGAGTTGGCTTTGAGAATGGTTTTAGTTTTGGGCTAATAGACAGTTCACCAGCCATGACCTCTGGGGTCCCTCCAGTCTGGATCAGACCATTAATTCTAGTCTTTCTACTTGAATTTAAGGTCTGTACCCCACTGTTCTCTGTTCTCCTGCTCCATCAGGGATTCTGTGTTGTCTTCCTTGTTAGAGCAGTCATTGATGGTAGCCGGGCACCATCTAGTTCTTTCAGTCTCAGGCTTATGGAGTCTCTGGTTTATGTGGACCCTTCTTTTTCTTGGGCTTATATTTTCCTTGTGTCTTTGGTGTTCGTCATTCTCCTTTGCTCCTGGTGGGTTGAGACCAATTGATGTATCTTAACGTGGCCGCTTGCTAGCTTTTAAGACCCCAGATGCCACTCACCAAAGTGGGATGCAGAACATTTTCTTAATACACTTTGTTATGCCAATTTACCTAGATATCCCCTGAAACCATGGTCCGTAGCCCCCTGCCCCTCCTACTGTGTCCCTCAAAGTGGTTGGTTGTATTCAGGAAGCTTCTTAGGTTTCTGATTAGTCCAGTTGTCCGGACTTCTCCTGTATTGTGTGTTTTCCTTCCCTTCACATAAAATAATTCTTGTCTACTATCTAATTAGTGAGTACCCCTCTTCCTCCTTCCCTCCCCACCCTCGTAACCATCAAAGAATGTTTTCTTCTGTGTTTAAACCTTTCTTGAGTTCTTTTGATAGTGGTCGCACTCAGTATTTGTCCTTTTGTGACTAATTTCACTTAGCATGGTGCCTTCCAGATTCATTCATGTTATGAGATGTTTCACAGATTCATCATTGTTCTTTATCATTGTGTAGTATTCCATTATGTGAATATACCATAATTTATTTATCCAGTCATTTGTTGATGGGCACCTTGGTTGCTTCCATCTTTTTGCTATTGTAAACAGTGCTGCAGTTAACATGGGTATCCATATATCTGTTCGTGTGAAGGCTCTTATTTCTCTAGGACATATTCCAAGGAGTGGGATTGCTGGATCATATGGTAGTTCTATTTCTGGCTTTTTAAGGAAGCCCCCCCGTGGCTTCACCATCTTGTGCAAACTCTTCACCCTTCGGTTTCTCCCAAAGTGGTAAAAATGCATTCTGAGTGCTACTGTTTGCCCCAGCCCTCGTGTGCCAAACAGTCCAGCTTGTGGGGTACCAGCTAGGTTAGGTCTGGCACTTCTTTGCTGCTTCTAAACTGGTTCTCTCTCGCCCTGTGGCTCAGTTCGATTTCTCAACGTTTTCTTTGATGTTCAGGGCTCCTAGTTTGCTATTTATAATGTAATCACTTGTTTTTTCAGGTCTTTTGTTGTAAGAGAGACCACAGGAAGTGTCTGATGATTCCGCCATTAGTCCCTCCTGCAGATTTTGTGATTTTTTGATCATTATATCTTAATGATTTTTTTTCCTGTTCTGTACTTTTTGGGGCTTTGTTAACGTATATATTAGACTGTTTGATATTGTCTGTGACATGTTTCATGATTTTTAACCTTTTTTTTTAACCTGTATTTCGTTTTTAATAGTCTCTTTTGCTATATCCTCAAGTTCACTGATCCTTTCTTCTGTACTATCTGTTATGTTTCTAATTCCATTCAATGAATTTTTCATTTTCAATATTGTATTTTTTTTTTATCACCAGGAATTCCATTTGGTTCTTATTTATGTCTTCTGTTCTTCTCCTCACTATGTTCATGTTTTCCTTTCAGTATTGGAACATAATTTGTAGCTCTTTTCCAGTGCTTGCTTGCCAGTGTCTTCATCTTTATTGCTTCTAGGTCCATTTCTGTTGACTGTTTTTTTTCCTAGTTGTTCATATTTTCCTATTTCTTGTAATACTTAATACTGTTTTGTAAAAAGTAGATATTGTAAATTGGGCATGGGTGAGTGTATTTTTTTTGTGTTCTATTAGAGTCATATTGTCTTCTATTAGGCTTTGTTTTGGCAGGCATTTAAGTTTCTTGTTCAGTTTGATTATTTTGAGCTTTTTTTTTTTTTTAATAAAAGCGTTGTTAAGGTGTGTCTTAAAAAAAAAAGAAACCCTTATCGTCGACTCCATTCCCACTCATATCGACCGTATGGGACAGACTAGAAGCGCCCTGTAGGGTTTCCAAGGAGCGGCTGGTGGATTCAAATTGCTGACCTTTCAGCTAGCAGCTGAGCTCTTAACCACTACACCACCTGGTCTCTAAGGGGTGTATTAAGTTACCTTTAATTCATGGTTAGTTTTGCCCCACTTTAAACGTATGACTCTTCTGTGGTCTGTATTGAATGTCCTAAGTCATAAATGGTTCAGTGATGCTTCAGTGGTAGAATTCTTGCCTTCCATGTTGGAGACCCAGGTTCAATTCCCAGCCAGTACACCTCAAGTGCAGTCACCACGCATATGTCAGGGGAAGGCTTGCATGTTGCTATGATATTGAATAGGTTTCAGTGGAGCTTCCAAACTAAGACAGACTAGGAAGAAAGGCCCAGTGATGCACTTCAAAAATCTGGTCTGTTAAAACCTCATGGATCATAATAGTTCGATTCTCTTGTCCACAGGGTCAACGTTTAGTCGGGAGGCAGCTTGAAGGCAGCTTACATGTTATAAATGAAGACTCTACTCTGCATTGAATGAAATTGATATCCCTGTGGGAACTGTTTAACTTACAGTTTTTCGGTCATGCTTTGCTTTAATAATTTGTGTCTTAATATTCAGCTGTAACTCATAATGATTTTGATTGCCAAAGGTCTGTTTTTGTGTAGTTCTTATCTGTCTGTAGTTCTCCTCTACAGCTTCCAGCCATCTCAGCCTGAGTTTTTTCCCCCTCAGCTCAGCACAACTGTAGTGCTCTGCTTGGATTCCCTCTTCCCCTATTTTTGGAATGTACCTCTAAGCAGCAGTATAGGGAGAACATGGGGCTCTTCTTGCTGATTTTCTCTCTCTCAGGGATCAAGGTCCTGTGGCTCCTGTTATCCAGTGTCTGAAAACGTTTGTTCCAAATATTTTATCTAGTTTTCTCATGATTACAGTGGAAGGGTAAATGTGGTCCCTAATACTCCATCATGACTGGAACAGAAATTGAGCTCAAGTTTTTTAATATGTTGATTAAATAATTTTGTCCCTTTTTTTCTTTTCTTTGTTCAATTCAAACATGAGATATTTTCATGTCTTCATTTTTCTTTTTAATTTTACTAAGATAAAATATATATGTAAGAGAAACTGCCATTTTAACCATTGTCAATTGTATAATTAGTGATAGTAACTACATTCACCGTATTATGCAATAATAAGCATTATTTCCAAATGTTTTTCATCACCCTCAAACTAATCTCGGTACTCCTTGAAGCAATGACTCCTCATCACCCCTTCCCAAACCCCCCCGCAATCCCCAGCCTCTGGTAACCATTAATAAACTTTTGGCTGTATGCATTTGCCTATTGTAGATTTTTTAATACAATTGGGATTACACAGTATTTGGTTTTTTTTGTTTGTGTGTCTGACTTTTTTCACTCAGCATAATGTTTTCAAGATTTAGCTATGTTGTAACATGTATCAGAACTTCATTTTTTGTTTATGGTTGAATAATATTCCATTGTATGTATTTACCACATTTTGTTTATCCATTCATTTGTTGATGAAAATTGGGTTGTTTCCAACTTTGGAGTATTGTGAATATTGCTGCAATGAACTTGGTGTGTAAATGTCTTAGTCATCTAGTGCTGCTGTAATAGAAATATCACAAGTGGATGGCTTTAACAAACAGAGGTTTATTCTCTCACAGTCTAGTACACTAGAAGTCTAAATTCAGGGTGTTAGTTTTCTCTGTCGCCTCTGGAGGAAGGTCCTTGTCATCAGTCTTCCCTGGACTAAGAGCTTCTCCACACTGGAACCCTGGGTCCATAGGATGTGCTCTGCTCCCAGCGCTGCTTTCTTGGTGGTTTGAGATTCCCCCGTCTCTCTGCTTGCTTGTCTCTTTTATCTTTCAGAAGAGACTGGCTCAAGACACAGTCCAGTCTTGTAGATTGAGTCCTGCCTCATTAACATAACTGCCACTAATCCCACCTTAATATTGTAGAGGTAGGATTTACAACATATAGGAAAGTCACATCAAATTACAAAATGGTGGACATTCACACAATACTGGAAATTATGGCCTAGTCAGATTGATACATATGTTTTTGGGAGACACAATTCAATCCATGACAGTAAGTACCTGTTTAAGTCCCTGTTTTGAAATCTTTTGGGTCTATACAGGTGTGGAATTGCTGGTGGCAATTCTATTTTTATGTTTTTGATAAACCACCAAACTGTTTTCCATAGAGGCAGCATCATTTTACATTCCCACCAGCTGTGTATGAGGGTTCCAATTCCTCTCCATCCTTGCTAAAACTCGTTGTTTTTTGTTTTTTCTGGTAATAGTCATCCTAGTGGGGGTGAGGTGGTTTCTCATTGTAGTTGCGATTAGTGTTTCTCTGATGACTAATGACGTTGAGCATCGTTTCATGTGGTTATTGGTATATTGCATTTCTTCTTTGGTGAAGTGTCTGTTGACGTCCCTTGCCTATTTTTCGATTGGGTTGTTTGTGTTATTGTCTTTGAGTTCTGTGAGTTCATTACACATTCTGAGTATTTAACCCTTATCATATGTTTGGTTTCCAAATATTTTCTTCCATTGTGTACATTGTTTATTCACTTTCTTAAGTCCTTTGATGCATGGAAGTTTTTAATTTTGCTGAAGTCCAGTGTATCTGTTTTTTGTTGCTCTTGCCTTTGTTATCATACCTAAGAATTCATTGTCATAAACAAGGTCTTGAAGCTTTACTGCTATGTTTTCTTCTGAGAGTCTTATGATTTTAGTTCTTACATTTTGGTCATTGTTCCATTTCGAGTTAATATTTGTATATGGTATGAGACATGGACACAACTTCATTCTTTGGCATTTGTAATCCAGTTGTCTCTGTACCATTTATTGAAGATACTATTCTTTTTCTGCTGAATGGATTTGGCACCCTTTTAGAAAGTTGATTAGCCATAGATACATGGGTTTATTCCTGTACTCTCAATTCAATTCCACTGATCCATAAGTCTAGCCATATACCAGTACCAGACTATTTTGATAAGCGTAGCATTATAGTACATTTTGAAATCAGGAAGTGTGACTCTCCCTCCTTTGTTCTTTTTCAAAATTGCTTTGGCTTTACAGGCCCTTCAATTCCATATGAACTTGTGGATTGGCTTTTCCATTTCTCCAAAAAAGGGTATTGGAATTTTGATAGGGGTTGCATTGAATCTGTATATTGCTTTGGGTAGTATTAATATCTTAACAATATTATGTCTTCCAATCTGTGAACACTGCTATCTTTCCATTTATTTAGGTCATCTTTAGTTTATTTCAGCAGTGGTTTATAGTTTTTAGTCTATACGTCTTTCACCTTCCTGGTAAAATTTATTCATGGGTGTTTTATTCTTTTAGATACTGTTGTATTTGAAATTATTTTCTTAATTTCCTGAAGTGCTTGTGAATGGAACTGTCCTCTTAATTTACTTTTTAGCCTTTTTATTGCTGGTGTGTAGAAGTATTTCTTTTTTTTTAAGTAATTTTTTTGTTGTTGTTGTTTTGAGAATATATACTGCAAAACATACACCAATTCAACAGTTTCTACATGTACAGTTCAGTGGCATTAATTACATTCTTCAAGTTGTGCAATGATTCTCACTTTCATTTTCTGTGTTATTCCTCTACATTAACATAAATTCAATGCCCCATAAGTTTCCTGTCTAATCTTTAAAGTTTCTTTTGTTAACTTGATAGGAGTGGGTTTTGTGAAAACTTCATTGTTCGGCTTGTAGTGGTCAGCCAGTGAGAATCTGGCAGGTAGATGGATATGACTAGAGCTGAGGAGAAAGAGCTCAGCTAGACTAGAGAAGAATAATCAGCATATATAGATGGCTGTTAAAGCCATGGCAATGGATGAAGTCATTGACGGGAAAGTGTACAGTATTCTCAAACCGTAGCCTATGTCAGTTTTATCTGGGGACTGTATTTAAAATACAGACCCTCCGTCCTCCTCCTCCTCCCCTAAGATTCTGATTCAGTACATGACATCCATGAATTTGCATTTTTAATAAAACTTAGGTCTGATTCTGAGTTAGTGGTACTACTTTGAGAACAGTGAGAACAGTGGTATTCAGTGAGTAAATCAATGGACTGGCCATCAGAGGAATAGGAGCTAAAAAAAGAAGAGGGGAAGACAAAAAGTGTGTGAGTCCAGGTTTTGACTACATTGGTGGGGCAGTTCTGAATGATCACCTGTTCCAGTGTCCACATCCCTGACCTTGAGAGTATTTCAATAAGATGGAGGGAAAGTGAAGGTCAGTTGTTGGACTGCAACGATGTTGTAGTCATTTAGAACTTAAAGACTGTTTCTTCAAGCTACTGCAGAGTCTTGAATGTGGAGGACTGACCAGAAGGGCAATAAAGGAGCCTTGGAGGAACAGAGAGGGAGCTATAATGTCTTAAAAGTATCATTGGGGCTCAAGAAGGACAAAGGGCTTTTAAGCACCATTGAACTCTGTCAGAATTTTTTAAGTTGCCTAGCACTGGGTTTTTTAGCACTGGGTTTAGGCCAATTTGGTCTCGTTCCCTAGAGCTATTTTTTTTCAAGTTTTTTTCTATTTTTTAAATAGAAATACCAGAACATTTTAAATTACTTATGTGGCTTGCATTATATATATATGGAAACCCTGCTGGCGTAGCGGTTAAGTGCTACGGCTGCTAACAAAAGGGTTGGCAGTTCAAATCTGCCAGGCACTCCTTGGAAACACTATGGGGCAGTTCTACTCTGTCCTATAGGGTTGCTATGAGTCGGAATTGACTCGACGGCACTGGGTTTGGGTTTTGGGTTTTTTGGTTTATATATATATATATAATTTAAATTACTTATGTGGCTTGCATTTTATATATATATTTAAAAATTAATTTTGTTCTTATTGAGAATATGCACAGCAAAACATACACCAATTCAACAGTTTCTACATGTACAATTCAGTGACATTGATTATATTCTTTGAGGTGTGTAGCACTTCTCACTGTCTTTTCTGAGTTTTTCCTCCCCAAACTCACTGCCCCCTAAAGTTCTGTCTAATCTTTTGAGTTCCTGTTGTCACTTCGATCCCATATAGATAGTTCTGAAAAGATCATAATACTCTAGGCCGACCATTTTTACTAGTTAAGCTAAACTATTGTTTGGTTTTAAGATGACTTCAGGAGATATTTTTGGTTTACGATTTAAAGATTATCTCAGAGCAATAGTTCCAGGGGTTCATCCACCCTCCATGGCTCCAGAAAGTCTAGAGTCCATGAGAATTTGTAATTCTGTTCTGCATTTTCCTCCTTTCGATAAGGGATTCTTCTATGGAATCTTTGATCAAAATGTTCTGTAATGGTAGCCAGGCACCATCCTTTTCTTCTCATCTCATGGCAAAGGAAGTAGTTCCTCATGGAGGCAGTTTGCCACACATTTCATATCCTCTTCCTGTTCCTGAGTCATTTTTTTCCTCTGTTGCTCCAGGTGAATAGAGACCAATTGTTGTACCTTGGGTGGCCGCTTGCAAGCTTTTAAGTCTCCAGGCACTATACAGTGAACTAGGAGGTAGAACAGAAGCACTAAACTCATTATTAGGCTGGTTAACTGGGATGTCCCATGAAACCATGACCCTAAATTTCCAAACCAGGGAACCAAATCCCATGAGGTGTTTGCTTATACATAAGCAGCCTCAGCAGCTACTTTTTTGTTTTTGTTTTAAATATATGTATCTAGAAATATTTCTTTATTAACAATAGATAAATAAGTTTACCTTACTTATCTTTATTTAAAGAATAATTTATTCTTTATCATTTATTAGCTCTCATTTCATTGCCATCTATTTATTATTTGTGTTTTTTATAATTTTTATTGTGCTTTAAAGGAAAGTTTAGAAATCAAGTCAGTCTCTCACACAAAAACCCTTATACACCTTGCTACACACTCCCAATTACTCTACCCCTAATGAGACAGCCCGCTCTCTACCTCCACTCTCTCTTTTCGTGTCCATTTCGCCAGCTTCTAACCCTCTCCACCCTCTCATCTCCCCTCCAAGCAAGAGATGCCAACATAGTCTCAAGTGTCCATCCACCTGATCCAAGAACTCACTCCTCACCAGCATCCCTCTCCAACCCATTGTCTAGTCCAATCCATGTCTGAAGAGTTGGCTACGGGAATGGTTCCTGTCCTAGGCCAACAGAAGGTCTGGGGGCCATGACCACCGGGGTCCTTCTAGTCTCCGTCAGACCACTAAGTCTGGTCTTCTGAGAATTTGGGGTCTGCATCCCACTGCTCTCTTGCTCCCTCAGGGGTTCTCTGTTGTGTTCCCTGTCAGGGCAGTCATCGGTTGTAGCTGGGCACCATCTAGTTCTGGTCTCAGGATGATGTAGTCTCTGGTTCATGTGGCCCTTTCTGTCTCTTGGGCTCATAATCACCTTGTGTCCTTGGTGTTCTTCATTCTCCTTTGATCCACGTGGATTGAGACCAATTGATGCATCTTACATGGCTGCTTGCTGGCGATTAAGACCACAGACCCCAGACGCCACTCTTCAAAGTGGGATGTAGAATGTTTTCTTAATAGATTTTAGTATGCCAATTGACTTAGATGTCCCCTAAAACCATGGTCCCCAAACCCATGCCCTTGCTACACTGGCCTTCGAAGCATTCAGTTTATTCAGGAAACTTCTTTGCTTTTGGTTTAGTCCAATTGTGCTGACCTCCCCTGTATTGTGTGCTGTTTTTCCCTTCACCTAAAGTAGTTCCTATCTACTATCTAATTAGTGAATACCTCTCTCCCCCCTCCCCTCTCGTAACCACAAAAGAATGTTTTCTTCTCAGTTTAAACTATTTCTCAAGTTCTTATAATAGTGGTCTTATGTAATATTTGTCCTTTTGCAACTGACTGATTTCACTCAGCATAATGCCTTCCAGGTTTCCCCATGTTATGAAATGTTTCACAGATTCCTCACTGTTCTTTATCGATGCATAGTATTCCATTGTGTGAATATGCCATAATTTATTTATCCATTCATCCGTCGATGGGCACCTTGGTTGCTTCCATCTTTTTGCTATTGTAAACTGCAATAAATATGGGTGTGCATATATCTGTTCATGTAAAGGCTCTTATTTCTCTAGGATATATTCCAAGGAGTGGGATATTTATTATTAGTTATAAAGATTTTCGTTATATTCCAGCTTCAGTGCATAAACACATCTACTTAATCACTAATAAGTAGATGATTTCTGTATAACTTATCCCCTACAGTTAGGGTGAATAGCCACTAATCCTCAATCCTAATGACAGCCCATAATAAAGTGTCATCCAAATCAGTACTGAACATATGATTCAAAAATCTTAAAGTCTTGTATATCAGTTTTGTATTATTGTATAAGAAATTACCACAAACTTAGCATCCTAAACCAGTACAACTTTATTATCTCACAGATCTGTTGAGTCCTTTGATCAGGGTCTTACCAAATGGAATTAGGGTGTTGGCCGTGGCTGGCATCTCATCTAAGACTTTTTGTGCTTTTCCAGCTGACTTGTTGGTAGAATTCAGTTCCTTACAGTCGTAGCACTGAGGTACTTAGCTACTAGAGGCTGCTCTTCACATTGAGTTTTTTCTTCATCTTTGAGACCAGCAGAAAAGTCTCTCTTTTACTTCACCTTTTAAAGGGCTCATCTTGATTAGGTCATGCTTGCTTAGGATAATCTCCCTTTTGATTAATTCAAAGTCAACTGATTAATAACCTAATTAGGGGAGTGATATCCCGTCATATTCACATATATTGCATACAGTCTGTTTATACCAGAGGGTGGTAATCTTAGGGATCGTTTTAGCATTTTGCCTGCTATACTTTGCAAAGAGATCAAGGCATTTTGGGGAATTTTCCATTTTGACTAACAGCTTTGCTCCAGCAGTATGAAGCTGGTACAGTTCCAGGCTAGGGACACAATAATAATGTAGTGAATACTTAGCGTGTGCCAGGTACTTTGGAAATATTGTCTTACTCAACCTCTACAACAACTCTCTGAGGGCTGTTCATACTTTTTCCCAGTCTCTATATGGGGAAACTAAAGCTAAGAGAGTTTAAGTATTAATCTTGATTTGTACATCATTTACAATTATATGTAATTACAGTATCTTTGCAGGTAATTTATAACAAACATACAACTTACTGTTATTATTTTAGGTGTGATAATGGTAGTTTAGTTATGGTTTTAAAAAGGGAGTCCTTTTAAAGAAACATTCCAAAACATTTACAGATGAGATTACATGTTTTCTCAGGTTTGCTTCAAAATGATTTTTGGGAGGTGGGGAGTTGGAGCCTGGTGGCACAGTGGCTAAGAGCTCGGCGGCCAACCAAAAGGTCCGCAGTTTGAATCAACCCTGAGGGGCAGTTCTACTCAGTGCTATAGGGTCTCTATGAGTCGAAATTGACTAGACGGCAACGGATTTATGGGGGAGTTGGAGAATGGATGGGAAGGTATTGGTGAAGCAAAACTGTCCATAAGTTAATATTTTTGAAGTTGAGCGACTGGTAATAATGTTCATTATAATATTCTTCCTATTTTTGTATGTTTTGAAAATTACTGTAGTAAACATTTAAAAAATACATTTGTACCTTGTTACAATCCTAAATAAGAAAAAAAAAAGCAGTGGCTAAAATTTTATTTCTTAAACATCTTAATGTCTATAATTTAAAATGGTGAGTCTTTATTATTTTTCATGGAACTGGAGAAGTATTTACATAAGAATTAATTTTGTTAAAGTAGTATTGTGTTTTGTTTTTTTTTTTAGTATTGTGTAGTGGTTAAGAGCATGAACTTATTATCTGGATACAAGTCCCAGTGTTGCCATATTTAGTAGTTGTATGATCATGTGCAGGTTACTTCTCTGTCCCTTAGATTTTTTTTTCTCATTCATAAAATGGAAATACTTGTACCTATCTTATGCAGTTATTAAGTATGCAATGGATAGAGATTGCGATAAGACCGCAGAAAATAAATATACCCACATATGTTTAATTAAAGCTTTCTTTTAAATGAGGAACTTGAGATACTTATTTTTCCCTTCGTGATTAAAAAGTATTACATGTTCTGGTCATGCTTTTGAGGCTGTGGGTCTCAAACTAGTGTTTGTTAAAGTTTCTCCCTCTCATAACGCATATTTATAGTGTTTTTTAGTGGTGGTCCTGTTGATGTCTTGGGCAGGACACTTGTTGTAAGCTGTCTTTCATGTTGTAGAACGTTTATATTTACATCCTCCCTCCCCCTGCATGGAACCCTGGTGGTGCAGTGGTTAAGAGCTATAGCAAGCTACAGCTGCTAACCAAAAGGTTGGCAGTTTGAACCCACCAGCTGCTCCTTGGAATCCTTATGGAGCAGTTCTCTGTCCTCTAGGGCCACTGTGAGTCGGAATCGACTCAGCAATGGGTTAGTTTTGTTTTTTTGGTTCCCCCTGCATTAAATAACAGTCCTAATCTGTCGTTACAACAACCATGAATGCCTTTATTTTCAAAATGTCTTCTAGAGAAATAGAACCATTCCTGGTTCGGAGCCACCTGTCTATCCAGATGTTAATGATGATTGCATAGATTAGTTTGGCGCTCTGGTTGATTGACACTTTTTCTCACAACTCTACCTAACACACCTGTGTTGAGAGATCTAGTGTGAGAACCATTGAGCCAAATTACTGCCATTTCCACAATGACTTTCAGTCCTGTGGAGTGTTTTGATTTTGGGAAGCATAAACTTGGACTCTCTCCTGGTCCTATTAAACCAAAATATTGGATGTGTGGTGTGAGAGCAAATATGTGTATATTTCGGAAAAACTCCATGGGTAAGCCTGATACTCCACCATTGCTTGTAAGATTTCTGTGACCTTAACTATCAACAACTTCCTTTCTTGTAGGTGATAGAAATTGAAGATGCTTCACCCACCAAGTGTCCAATAACAACCAAATTGGTTTTAGATGAAGATGAAGAAACCAAAGAACCTTTAGTGCAGGTTCACAGAAACATGGTTATCAAATTGAAACCCCATCAAGTAGATGGTAAGAAACTATTAGATGTATAAATCATGTTTAGTTAAATTTTACCAGTATTTCAGTGTCTCCTATGTGCTTCACATTCTTCTAAGCACTGTTGATATATTGGTGAGCAAGATAAACACGGTTCCTATGCTTATGGAGCTCTAGGTGTATGAGGAAGAACAATTAAATGATTACAAACATAATAATGAGTTATAAAAGGTGAAAGAAGTGCTACTTGCAAATGAATTTCACCTATTCACCTAGTCTACAATGGTAGGCTAAGGGCAGTGGTAGTGGGGGAGTAGAGACCGGCATTCCATTGTCGTGGAGTCAATCCTGACTCATAGTTACCCTACAGGACAGAGTAGAACTGTCCCATAGGGTTTCCAAGGCTGTAATCTTGATGAAAGCAGAGTGCCACAACTTTCTTCCACGAAGCAGCTGGTGGGTTCAGACCACTGACCTTTTGGTTAGCAGCCCGAGTACTTCAGCATTGCACCAAACCTTGTTCAGGAAATGCTATTTTAGCATATTTCAGGTATGTTTTTAATAGTATTCCTGCATTTGTATTAGAAAGATAACAAAACATCTCTACCTTCTGCTTTACTAGAGCGGGATTAGTAAGTTAGTTTTGACTGTGTGTGTGAATGAATCCATAAGGGAAGTTCTATAATTCGTATTCCTTGGGTAGGTAGACCCCTCTTCCTCGGTCTTTAACTGTTGAATAAAAAGGGAAATGATGAATCATTTGGGTTTTTTTTTTCACCTGATTGACTTAAGAAAGTGTATTCGACAGGAAGCTGTTCCCTCTTTGGATAAAGTTTCTTTTTTAATTCGTATGTGTCTTTAGACCGTCCAGGGTAATGGAGAAGATCTCTCATGAAAATCATGTTTTTTTTTTTTTTGTGGTTGTATTCACTGTTGTTAGCTGAAAAAATTCCATTTACATTTAAGAAATTATTTAGCTCTGAATTTTTCTTTTACTGTGTTTCTTAGAATTTTTTAATGTGTTTATTAGGGAAGATTTTTTAACTTGGACCTTTAAATTGAACTTAATGAAGCTGTCACTTTTAGGAGTTCAGTTTATGTGGGATTGCTGTTGTGAGTCTGTGAAAAAAACAAAGAAGTCTCCAGGTTCAGGATGTATTCTTGCCCACTGCATGGGCCTTGGTAAGACTTTACAGGTAAGAACTAAAGAATGTGAAGGTGTTCTGGTTTTGTGCATTCATTAATTTAAGAAGTATATTTTGGGTCCTGTTATGTCCCAGGCAGAGTTGTAGGGGTTGGAGATAAAGAAATCAAGAAGAATAAAAGGTCCTTACCCTTGAGGAGCTTATATTTTAGAGTGGGAGAGAAAGACGTTAAATCAAATAAAAAATATATACTTTCAAGTAATAAGCATTAAGAGGGAATAGAGAATTAGGGAAGGCATCTTTTCAGAGGTGATGTTTGAGCAGAGACCTTAATGAAGTAAGGGAGTGGGATTATAGGCATAGACAACAACTGCAAAGACTGAAGTGAAATGAATTTCTTTCACAGCTCTTAAAAGTCTGTGATACTACAATAATGAGAATGTATTTTTCACAATTAAAATTACTGCATTTCTGAATGTCAGGAATTGTAGCAGAGATCTGAAATTAGTGAATATATATGTATTTATAAACCATAAGGTAATTAGTATATATTCAATGAGTCAGAACACTTGAAAAGTAGTGTATAACATAATTCTCTTCTAAATAGACCTTTGTATTTGCTGGAAGACAGTAGGAAAGTTATTTGGAGACCAGGGACTATAACTGACTTAGAATTGCAACATGTTATATTGATCATAGAATCATGGAGTTTTAGCACTGAAAGCATCTTATATATCATCTAGTTGAGTGCTGTCATTTTACTTATCATGTCTCTTTTTCTGTACTTTGTTTGGTTTGGAAATTATGACCTTTTGTTGCTTGCTTTACTCTTTAAAATAAAACAAAACTATTAAATTATGAGATTGTTTGATTTAACTTCTTGTGGATATTTAAATCAAGATGGTAACTTAATCTTTTCTTTTAGGTGGTAAGTTTTCTTCATACAGTTCTTTTGTGTGACAAATTGGATTTCAGCACAGCTTTAGTGGTTTGTCCTCTTAATACTGCTTTGAATTGGATGAATGAATTTGAGAAGTGGCAAGAGGGATTAAACGATGATGAAAAGCTTGAGGTATCATATATTAAATGTTTTCTGTTATTAAAATAACTGGATGAGATTCTTAGAAAAAGAAAAACATTGTTAATTGCCAGTGATGCATATTTCACTGGGGAGATTCAGTATTCATACATTCTTAATAGCTACTTTTAAAAATCCTTATTTTCCCACAAAAGGTCTCTGAATTAGCCACTGTGAAACGCCCTCAGGAGAGAAGCTACATGCTGCAGCGTTGGCAAGAAGATGGTGGTGTTATGATCATAGGCTATGAGATGTACAGAAATCTTGCTCAAGGAAGAAATGTGAAGAGTAGGAAACTTAAAGAAATATTTAACAAAGCTTTGGTTGATCCAGGTAAGATATTAACAGGCTTGAGATAAAGAAGCAAGTTGAGTAAAAAAAAAAGCATATATATGTTTTATGTAACAAGTACTTATTGGGCAACTACTAAATTGCTGGGGTTTGTTTCATTTATGCCTTAGGTTTTTGTCTTTTTTGATTCTTAGTACTTTTTATTAAGGTGAAATAACCCTTAATGCTGCCAGCTGTTTACAATTAACTTGTTAAGTCTGGAAGTGTTTGCAGTTTTCAAGGGAGTCCTTGTAAACAATTAAAAATACATCAGGTAACTGTCACAATTGCAGATTCTTCCAGCTCTGAATATCAGATAATAACAAGAGCTCTCTCCATACTCGGAAAATGATTCTTAAGTTTCTTTGCAAACTTTGTGTCATTAGAAGAATTGCTGCATGCTTACCTCCTGCCTTTTGAAGATTTGTCACTATGGAAAGTCAATGCTGTCTGTCCTTTCGCTAGTAATCTGATGTGAAAGCCAAATGTTTCATTCTTATTGGCCACATGGGAAAGCAGCAAATTATACTACCTGCGAAACTAAAATTATTTTTTGTGTAAGCTTATTTATTTGTGTATACAATTTTTCCTAGTCTAATTTTATCTTGTCATATTTTATCATTTTAAGACACTATTGAGGCTTTAGATGTTTCTTAAGAAAGACTAATTGTCACTGTCAGAGTAATAGTAGGAAACCCTGGTGGCATAGTGGTTAAGTGCTACGGCTCCTAACCAACGGGTCGGCAGTTCAGATCCGCCACGTGCTCCTTGGAAACTCTGTGGAGCAGTTCTACTCTGTCCTATAGGGTTGCTATGAGTCGGAATTGACTCAACGGCACTGGGTTTGGTTTTGGTTTGGTTTAAGTAATAGTATTCTTTAGAAACTATAGCTTTATTCTCTTTTTTTTAAGATACTGATGTAATTAATACATACCAAGGTACCTTTGCCATTGTAAATCTAAAGCGTAATAATTTTATCTTTTTTCCATGATTAACATAGGTATCAAATATCCTCTGGTTGGGTTATTGCTGACAGAACTATAAGCTAGTGACTAGTATCATTGTACCAGGCATTCTCCCAAGGTTTCCTTCGAACAGGCTAAAACAATAGTTTTAGGTGTTTAATTTGATTATTTGTTAATGAGGAAATGAAGAAAAAAGAAATTAAAGCACCTAACATGAAGGGAAATATTTGTCATTTTCATGTAAATCATTTACTGACATTTTAGAAAACTTTTTATTTTGAAATAATTTCAGGTTTATAGAAAAGTTGAAAAGATAGCACAGAAAGTTACCATATACCCTACACGTAGTTCCCCCCATTGTTAACATCTTACATTGCCGCAGTACCTTTATGAAAACTAAGAAATTGTCACTGGTACATTATTGTAACATGGTGGGAGTAGTAATAATAGCATCTAACATCACGGGGCATAATGTGAATCAAGGTGAGTCTAAGGCTAACATCACAGGGCATAATATGAATCAAGATGAGTCTAAGGCTGATTCCTGTGAGGTGGAGGTCAGACATGCCTCCACTCTCCAACCTTTTTACCAATTCTGACACCAGTCGTCCATTCCACACACTCTCTATTTGCCTTCTGGGTCCAATAATTCGTGGGTTTGAACACACAGACCATACTAATAATTCAGTAGTTTATTAATGAAACAAGGGTGTGCAATTCAGGATCAGGATCAACAGGCTACAACTCAGGATCAAGATCAGGAAGCTTGTAGGGTAGGTCTCCCTTCTTCAGTGCTAGACAGCTCTCTCTCATCTCCTCTCGGCCATGCGGACAAGCAGGCCCTTTTCTCTGCCATGCAGGGCTCCTCTTGGCTCCCTGAGGGCAGGCATCCTCTCCTTACGGCTGAGGACAGACCTCCTCTCAGCCCCTTGGCTTTGCTGCCTGTTACCACCAACTTTGCTCCTGGGCCCCTTCTGGGCCTGTTGCTTCTGGCTCTGTCTCTGGGCCCCTTCTTCAGTGTTACAACCCTTCACCCATGTTACAGCTCTTTTAGGAGGTTCCTTATATTCTCTCTCTCTCAGCTTCTTCTCTCTTATTCTTTCTGCTGCTTCCTGCTTCTTCTCTTCCTGCTTCTTTGTGTCTGAAAAACCTCTGTGGAGATAGCTGCATATATACACAGCTCATTGTCGGTCTCAAGGCATGACCGCTACCAGCAGGGGCCACACACTGACCAACAGATGCTTCATTTGCCTACTAGGCTCTATTCACCTCATTTGCATAGTCCATAGTACATACCTTCATTCACATAGTATATTGACAAATCCCTGCAGGGTGCATACCAATCACAGGGCAGGCTGCAGCCCAGGACCAGACAAAAAGTATCAAAATCAAGTTGTTTACAGTTTACCTAGGAAATGTCAATCAATTTCCACAAAAGTAACAAACCATCTGGGGTAGAAAACTAGGGCAAAGGTAACTCCTCAGGGCTTAGGGGGAAATCTCTCAAGTTGTTTTTCTAAAGAACTAAGGTAAAAGGATACATAAAGGGACTCATTTCACTGTAATTTTTATTAACCGAATATTTTATTTGGATTTACCAGTTTTTCCACCAGTATCCTCATTCTAATCCAGGGTATTACATTTTATTTAGTTATATCTCTGCAGTCTTCTCTGGTCTGTGACAGTTTCTTAGTCTTTCCTTATTTTTTCATGATTTTGTCATTCTTAAAGAGTACTTGCCACGTATTCTGGAGAATTTTTGCTAATCTGAGTTTGTCTTTTTTTTTTTTTTTTAATCTCCTTGAGATTAGACTGGGGCCATGGGTTTTTGAAAGAATACAACAGAGATGAAATGTCCTTCTTGTTACACGATATCAGGAAGACCACATGACCTCACTGGTGATGTTAAGTTTCATCATGTGTTTGACAGGTTTCTTTACTATAGAGTTGCTATTTTTACCTTTCCCTGTTCTTTTCTTTGGAATCGAGTCACTAAGTCAAGTCTCCTGGGGGTTGGGGTGGAATTAAGCTCCATCTCTTGTAGGGCCCATAAAATTAGAAAGTTTTCTGTAAGAAAGATTTCATTCTTCTTACCCATTTATATATTGACTCAATCATTTATTTATATCCATATATACACCTCTATTTTTGGTTTGTATATTAGATTATAAACTAATGCTACATTATTTATTTTATTTCTCAAATTGTTCTACTTTGGCCATTGGGAGCTCTTTCAGGTTGGTTCCTATATCTCTTTGATATGCCTGCATCCTTTTGTTATTTTGAGCACTTCATTACTTTCAGATACTAACAAGATCCTCCAGGCCTGTGTTATATTTTCTGTGCCCCAGAATCAGCTGTTTTTTCAAGGATCCATGGTTTCTTTTATTGAAAAAAAAAAAAAAAAAACACTAGGAACCAAGATCTGGGTGCTGGGTTTGCTCATTGTTACTGCAGTGTATTTCTTCTAGATCCTTTCAGCAGACAGAGCTAAGTGATATATGTGTGTGTACTAATCCATGTATACACAAATGTCTCTCCCTTTGTACGTATATTAAACGTGAGTTTACATTGATGTCTTTAATTCAGTACTGTGGGGTTCATTCTAGCCACCTTTTTAATTTTAATCTATAACTTCCCCTGCAACAGTGAGAGTCCCTTTCTCCCACCTTCCACCCTCCATTTACTTATTTGTTTAACCCCATTATATATGTGAAGTAGCTTCAGAACTGTTGATCCATATCCGGTGAAAAACAAATTTACCAAGCATATAGTGTTCCCATATGGTTGCTTTTGTTTATACTTTTATGACTTTCCAATTAAAACATCATTTTTCCAGTTTCTTAGTCAGTTCCTTTATTTTATTGTTTATATGTGTTAAAGTTTATCCTTTATTGGTTTCTATATGGTTCTATGGGTTTTGACAAATGAGCCATGCTGCTATAACCTAAGTGCTATAATTTTTTTTTTGTTCCATAAAACAACTAGTTACTTAATTTAAGTCATTGAAAGGATTTATCATTCGTTGTGGTAATGAGTGTTGACCTACCTTTTCTTGTATTTTTATCTAATGGCTGGAGTTTTTATTTTTCGTGTTAAGATAAATATAACATGAAATTTACCATTTAAACAATTTGAAGTTGACAATTCAGAAGCATTTAGTATATTCAACATGTTATGTATAACCATTACGACTATTGCATTGAATTCCAGAACATTTCCATCACTCCAGAAAGAAACACTGCATCTATTAGTAAACCCACCCAATGCCTTCGAGTCGATTCCGACTCATATCGACCCTATAGGACGGAGTAGAACTGCCCCCATCTATTAGTAGTCACTCCCAAATACCTCCTCTCCCCCATCCCCTGGCAACCACTAATAACTTTTTGTCTCTAAGCATTTGCCTGTCCTGGACCTTTCATATAAATGGAATCAAACAATATGTGGTCTTTTGTGTCTGGCTTCTGTCACTTAGTGTAATGTTTTCAAGGTTCATCCATTTTATAGCATGTGTTATTTCTTCATTTCTTTTTATAGCTGAATATTTCTTTGTATGGATATACCACATTCTGTTCATCCATTCATCAGTTGATAGACATTTGGATTGTTTCCACTTTTTGGGTACTGAGAATAGTGCTGCTATGAACGTTAATATACAAGTTTTGTGTGAACATATGTTTTTCATTTCCCTTGGGTATAAACTAGGAGTAGAATTGCTGGGTCATACAGTAATTCTATATTTAAGTTTGTTGAGAAACTGCCAAATAATTTTCCACAGTGACTACACTATTTTACATTCCCATTAGCAGTGTATGAGGGGTCAGATTTTACTTACGTCCTTGCCAAGACTTGTTATTATATATCTTTTTGATTATAGCCATCGTAGTGAGTGTGAAGGAGTGGCGCGGTGGTTAATAGCTATAGCAAGCTACTGCTGCTAACCGAAAGGTTGGCAGTTCGAATGCACCAGCTGATCTTTGGAAACCCTATGGGGCAGTTCTACTCTGTCCCATAGGGTCGCTATGAGTCGGAATTGACTAGATAGCAACGGGTAGTGGGTGTGAATTGCCATCTCATTGTGGGTTTTTTTTTAATAATTGTAAAACTATATATAGCATAACATTTTTGCCAGTTCAACAGTGCAAAATGGTACAGTCACTGTGGAAAACAGTTTGTTGGTTCTTCATTGTGATTTTGATTTGCATTCCAATAAGGACTAATGAGGTTGAACATCATTTTATGTGCTTATCGGCCATCTGTATATCTTTGGAGAAATGTCTATTCAAGTTGTTTGCCTTTTTTTTTACTGTATTTTTTAAATTGTGAAAATATATATAACACAATATTTGCCATTTTCATATTCACTTATCATTTTATATATGCATAATTCAGTGACACCAGTTACATTAATCATGTTATGTAACCATCACCAGTATCCCTCACCAAATTTTCCATCACCATTAACAACAGACACTCGATACTTCCTAAACAACGACTCTCCCTTTCACCTTCACTTCCATCCTTCCCTGGTAACCACTGACAAACTTAGGTTTCTATATACTTGTCTATTCTAATTATTTAATATAACTGGGGTCGTGTAATATTTGTCCTTTTGTGACTAACTTAATTTCACTTGGCATAATGTTTTCAAGGTTCATTCATGTTATAGCATGTATCTGGACTTCATTTGTCTTTATGGCTGAGTAATACTCCATCTTATGCATGCGCCACATTTTGTTTATCCATTCATCTGTCGATGGACATTTAGATTGTTTCTACGTTTGGGCTGTTGTGAATAGTACTGCTGTGAACATTGGAGTACATGTGTCTCCTTGAGTCACTGCTTTCAAGTCTCGTGGGTATATACTTAGGAGTGGAATTGCTGGATCATATAATAGACTAGACGGCAGTGGGTTATAATAGTTCTATGTTTAACTTTTCAAGAAAACACCACACTTTTCCACAGAGGCTGTACCATTTTGCATTCCCACCAACCATGAAAGAGGGTTTTAATTTCTCCACATTCTGGCTCACATTTGTTATTATCCATTTTTTTGATCTTTGCCATCCTAGTGGGGGTGTACTAGTATCTCATTGTGATTTTGATTTGTATCTCCCAAATGGCTAATGATGTTGAGCATCTTTTCACATGCTTGTTGGCCATTTGTATATCTTTGTTGAAATGTCTATTCAAGTCCATTCCCCGTTTTTTTATTGGGTTTTTCTTCTATATGTTGTTAAGTTGGAGTACTTCTTTGCATATTCTGGATATTAAACCCTTGTCTGATAAATGGTTCCCAAAACTTTTCTCCTAATCTGTAGGTTGTATCTTCATTTTGTTGTTAAAGTCATTTGATGAAAGTTTTTAATTTGGATGAAGTCCAATTTATGCATTTTGTCATTTATTGCTTGTGATTTTCATGTCATATCTTAAGAATCCATTGTTAAAAACCAGGTCCTGAAGCAATACTCCTGTCTTTTCATAGAGAAGTTTTATGGTTTTAGTTCTTACATTTAGGCCTTTCATCCATTTTGAGTTAATTTTTGAGTATAGTATGAGCTATGAGTGAGTCCAGCTTCCTTCTTTTGTGTATAGCTATCCAGTTGTCCCAGCACCATTTGTTAAAGTGACTATTCTTCCTCCATTGCATGGACTTGACACCCTTATCAAAAATCAATTTATCATAGATATATGGGTTTATTTCTGAACCCTCAGGTCTATTCTGTTGGTTGATGTGTCTGTTATTATACCACTGTCAGACTGTTTTGATTACTGTAGCTTTGAAGTAAGTTTTGAAATGGGGAAGTATGAGTCCTCTTGCTTTGTTGTTCTTCTTCAAGATTGTTCTGGCTCTTCAGGGCCCCTGGCAATTCCATATAAATTTTAGGACTAGTTTTTCCATTTTGACAAAGAAGGCTGTTGAAATTTTTTCCTGATTGCATTAAATGTATAGATTGTTTTGGGTATTATTGACATCTTGGCAATGTTAAGTTTTCTATTCCATGAACACGTACTGTCTTTCCATTTATTTAAGTCTTTTTAAATCTCTTTCAGCAGTGTTTTATAATTTTCATTGTATAAGTCTTTCACATTCCTGATTAAATTTATTCCTAGGTATTTTATTCTTTTATATGCTGTTGTAAACAGAATGTTTTCTTAATTTCCCTTATGGATTCTTCGTTGCTGGTGTTGAGAAACTTGGTTATATTGACCTCATATGCTATAACTTTGCTGAATTCCTCTATTTCTCTAGAAGTTTTCTAATGAATTCTTTGGAATTTTCCATATATAGGATCATGTCATCTGCGAATAGGGATAGTTTTACTTTTTCCTTCCCAATTTGAATACCTTTATTTCTTTTTCTTGCCTTATTGTTCTGGCCAGGACTTCCAGTACGATATTGAATAGCAGTGGTAAGAGTAGGTATCCTTATCTTGTTCTTGATCTTAAGGGGAGAACTCTCAGTCTTTCTCCATTGAGTATAATTTTGGCTGTGGGCTTTTCATAAATGCTCTTAAATCATATTGAGCTATTTCCTTTCTATTCCTGGCTTATTGTGTGTGTGTGTGTGTGTGTGTGTGTGTTTTAATCAGTAAAGACATTTGGATTTTATCAAATGCCTTTTCTGCATCAATTGAGATGATCATGTGGTTCTTTCCTTTTGTTCTCTTAATGTGGTATATAACATTGATAGATTTTGAAATGTTGAATCACCTTTGCATTACTGGAATAAATTCTACTTTGTCACAGTGTATAATTTTTTAATATGCTGTTGGAGTTGGTTTGCTAGTATTTCATTGAAGATTTTTACATGTATATTCCTAAGGGCTATTGGCCTATAGTTTTCTTTTCTTGTGGTAACTTTGGCTACCTTTGGTATCAGAGTAGTGCTGGCCTCATAAAATGAGTTAGAGAGTGTTCCCTCTTCTTCTGTTTTTTGGAAGGGTAAATTGGTGTGTTTTCTTCTTTAAATGTTTTATAGAATTCACCGGTGAAGCCATCTACTCCGTTACTTTTTGTGTGGGAGCTTTTTGATTACTGATTCAATTTCTTCACTTGTGGGTCTCTTGAGATTTTCTATTTACTCTCGAGTCAAGTTATCTAGTTTGTTGGTGTACAATTGTTCATAGTATTCTGTTATGATCCTTTTTATTTCTGATGGGTCGATTGTAATGTCTCCACGTCATTTCTTATTTTAACCTTTTCTCTTTTTTTCTAGCTAACGGTTTCTTGATTTTACTTATCTTTTTGAAGAACCCACTTTGGGTTTTGTTTATTTTTCTCTATTGTTTTTCCATTTATTTCTGCTTTGTTCTTTGTTATTTCCTTCCTTCTGATATCTTTAGGCTTAGTTTGCTCTTCTTTTTCTAGTCCTCAGGTTGTAGACATAGACTATTGTGTTGAGATCTTTCTTCACCGCCCCCCCCTTTTTTTAGGTTTCCAGAAAAATTGCACAGAAGGTACAGAGAGTTCCCATATGCCCCCTCCCTCCCACAGTTTCTTCTATTATTAACATCTTGCATTAGTATGGTATGTTTGTTACAACTGGTGAACCAATATTGATAAATTATTGTTAACTAAAGTCTACAGTTTACATGAGGGTTCATGCTCTGTGTTGTACGGTATGATGGGTTTTTACAAATGCATAATGTCATGCGTCCACCATGATAGTATCGTGTACAGAATATTTTCACTCTCTTCAAAATGTCCTCTGGATCCCTGATGGTGTAATGTTTAAGAGCTCGGCTGCTAACCAAAAGGTCGACAGTTCGGATCCACCATCCACTCCTTGGAAACCCTGTGGGGAAGTTCTACTCTGTCCTGTAGAGTTGCTATGACTCGGAATCGACTCAGTGGCAGTGGGTTTTGTTTTTAAAATGTCCTGTGCCCCATGTGTTCATCCCTTTCCCCCTCTTTTTTTTTCCTTGTTTTTTTAGGTGAAAGTTTAAAAATCAAATTAGTTCCTCATTAAACAATTAATACACAAGTTTTGTGACTTTTGTTCCAACACCACAGCATGTCAACACCTTGGGTTCCCCACTTCTATTTGTCTGGCTTTCCTGTCTCTCCTGCCTTCTCGTCCTTCTCCTGGGATGATGTACCCATTTAGTCTCATGTACATTCTTGAATTACATGTGTTATTGTTAATTTTATAGGCCTGCCTAATCTTTGGCTGAAGGCTGAATCTCAGGAGTGACTTTAGCACTAAGTTAAAATGGTGTCTGGGGGCCACACTCTCAGGATTTCTCTAGTCTCCGTCAGGCCAGTAAGTCTGGTCTTTTTATATGAGATTGAATTTTGTTTTACGTTTTTCTCCAGCTCTGCCTGGGACCCTCTATTGTGATCCCTGTCAGAGCAGTTGGTGGTAGCAGCTGGGTACCATCTAGTAGTGCTGGATTCAGTCTGGTAGAGGCTGTGGTAGTTCTAACATTAGTCTCTTGTATCTGTTTTTTTTTTCGTTTTCCCTTTTTCCAGATGGGGTGGGACCAGTAGATGTATCTTAGATGGCCGCTCACAAGCTTTTAGGAGCCAAGACTCTATTCACCAAAGTAGGATGTAGAACATAATATTTATAAATTATGTTGTGCCAGTTGAGCTAGATGGTCCCCCGAGATCATGGTACCCAGCCATCAGCCTAGTAACTCTGACTGTCAGGGAGTTTGGATGTGTCTATGAAGCTTCTATGACTTTGCCTTGATCCTGTTGTGCTGACTTCCCCAGTATTGTGTACTGTCTTACTCTTCACCATAGTTACCACTTATCTATTTTCTAGTTAGTGATTTTCCTCCCCATTCCTCCTCTCCCTTGTATTCATCAAAGATTGTTTCTTTATGTGTGTAAGCCTTTTCATGAGTTCTTGAAATAGTGGTCTCATACAACATTTGTCCTTTTGGGACTACACTCACCATAATGCCCTCCAGATTTATCTATGTACTGAGATGTTTTGTGGATTCATCATTGTTCTTTATCATTGCATAGTGTTCCATTGTGTATATGTAGCATAATTTGTCTATCTGTTGGTGGTCATTTAGGTTGTTTTCATTTTTTTTTGCTGTGTGAATAGTGCTGCAGTGAACATGGGTGTCCATATGTCTATTCCTGTGACTGCTCTTATTTCTCTAGGATATATACCTAGGAGGGGGATTGCTGGATCATATGGTATTTCTATTTCTAGCTTTTTAAGGAGTGCCAAATCTATTTCCAAAGTGGTTGTACTATTTTACATTCCCACCAGCAGCATATAAGTGTTCCAGTCTTTCCACAACTCTCCAACATTTATTATTTTGTGTTTTTTGGATTAGTGTCAGTATTGTGAAGGTAGTTTTCTGATTTGCATTTCTCTAACTGCTAATAGGAAACCCTGGTTGTGTAGTGGTTAAGTGCTACGGCTGCTAACCAAAAGGTCGACAGTTCGAATCCACCAGGTGCTCCTTGGAAACTCTATGGGGCAGTTTTACTCTGTCCTATAGGGTTGCTATGAGTTGAAATCGACTCAACAAAATGGCCATTTAATGGCTAATAATCACGAGCATTTTCTTGTGTCTGTTAGCCACCTGAATGTCTTCTTTGGTGAAGTGTCTGTTTATATCCTTTGCCCATTTTTTAATTGAATTATTCGTCTTTCTTGTTGTTGAGGTGTTACAGTATCTTGTAGATTTTAAAGACTAGATCCTTGTCAGATATGTCGTAGCCAAAAATTTTTTCCCAGTCAGTAGATTTTCTTTTTACTGTCTCGGTGAAATCTTTTGATGAGCATAAGTGTTTGATTTTTAGGAGTTCTCAGTTATCGGGTTTCTCTTCTGGTGTTTGTGCATTGTTATGGTTCGTGTCCTATTTATGCCATGCATTAGGCCCCCTAGCATTGTCCCTATTTTTTATTCCATGATGTTTATTGTTTTAGGTTTTATATTTAGGTCTTTATTCCATTTTGAGTTAGTTTTTGTGTATGGTGTGATGTATGGATTTTTTTTACAGTTGAATATCCAATTATTACTGCACCATTTGTTAAAGAGACTTGTCTTTTCCCCATTTAACGAAATCTGGGCCTTTGTCAAATATCAGCTGTTCATAGATGGATGGGTTTAGATCTGGGTTCTCGGTTCTGTTCCATTGTTTTATGTCTGTTGTTGTACCAGTACCAGGCTGTTTTGACTACTGTGGCTATATAATAATAGGTTCTAAAATCAGGTAATATGAGGCCTCGCACTTTATTCTTTATTGCTGTAAATTTCCCTCTGAGCAGTGCTTCGCTGCATCCCATTGGTTTGGGTATTTTGTGTTTTCATTTTCTTTCAATTCTTAAGTATTTTCTGATTTTTCTCTTGACTCATTGGCTATTTAAAAGTTTGTTGTTTAATTTCCACATGTATGTATATTTTCCA
Source organism: Elephas maximus indicus (assembly GCF_024166365.1). Classification (NCBI taxonomy): domain Eukaryota; kingdom Metazoa; phylum Chordata; class Mammalia; order Proboscidea; family Elephantidae; genus Elephas; species Elephas maximus. The sequence continues at coordinate 90,373,187 of NC_064846.1, forward strand.
GTTACCCTTTTGTTATTAATTTTCATTTTTATCTCCTGTGGTCAGGTAAGATACTTTGTATGATTTCAGTCTTTAAATTTTTCAAGAGTTGTTTTGTGACCTACCATATGGTTTATTCTGGAGAATGACCCAAGTGCACTGGAGAAGACTGTGTATTGTTCTTTGGTTGCGTGGAGTGTTCTGTGTATTTCCAGTTGGTTTATAGTGTTGTTCAAGTCCTCTATATCCTTACTAATGTTCTTTCTAGATATTCTGTCAAATGTTGAATGTAGTGTATTGAAGTCTCTGTTATTGTAGAGCTCTCTATTTTTTTTTTCTCTATTACTCCCTTACAGTTCTGTCAGTGTTTGCTTCATATATTTTGATGTCTGATGATACGTGCATATATAATTGTCACATATTGATGATTTGACTCTTTTATCATATAATTTCCTTCTTTGTGTCTTTTGAGTTAAAATATGTTTTGTGAGCTCTTGGTATGCTTTGCCGATTTTTTAGTTGGGTTGTTTGTATTATTGAGTTATAGGAATTCTTTCTGTATTCTAGATACTAGACGTAATGGTTAAACGCTTGGCTGCTAACTTAAAGGTTGGCACTTCAAACATACCAGCCACTCTGCAGGAAAAAAGACCTGGTGATCTGCTCCCATAAAGATCACAGACCGGGAAACCCCATGGGGCAATTCTACTCTCCGGTAGGGTCCATATGTGTCAGAATTGACTTAATAGCACTCAACAACAGCAGCAGTACCTTAAAAACACACACACACACAAATTTTTTTTTAACAGCAGCAGCAGGACCTTAGTAAGTATATATTTTGAAAATATTTTCTCCCATTCTGTGAGTTGTCTTTCCACTTTCTTCAGTGTCTTTTTATGCACAGAATTGTAAATTTTTTTTTTACTTTTCTTGAGCTTCAAGTGAACGTTTACAAATCAAGTCAGTCTGTCACATATAAGTTAATATACATCTTACTCCTTACTCCCACTTGCTCTCCCCCTAATGAGTCAGCCCTTCCAGTCTCTGCTCTCGTGAAGACTTTGGTAGCCTCCAACTCTCTCTGTCCTCCCATCCCCCCTCCAGACAGGAGATGCCAACACAGTCTCAAGTGTCCACCTGATATCATTAGCTCACTCCTCATCACCATCTCTCTCCCACCCACTGTCCAGTCTCTTTCATGTCTGATGAATTGTCTTCGGGGATCGTTCCCGTCCTGTGCCAATAGAAGGTTTGGGGACCATGACCGCCGGGATTCCTCTAGTCACATCCAGACCATTAAGTATGGTCTTTTTATGAGAATTTGGGGTCTGCCTCCCACTTACCTCCTGCTCCCTCAGGGGTTCTCTATTGTGCTCCCTGTGAGGGCAGTCATCGATTGTGGCCGGGCACCAACTAGTTCTTCTGTTCTCAGGATAATGTAGGTCTCTGGTTCATGTGGCCCTCTCTGTCTCTTGGGCTCTTAGTTGTCGTGTGACCTTGGTGTTCTTCATTCTCCTTTGCTCCAGGTGGGTTGAGACCAATTGATGCATCTTAGATGGCCGCTTGTTAGCTTTTTTTTTTAATTAACTTTTATTAAGCTTCAAGTGAACGTTTACAAATCCAATCAGTCTGTCACATATAAGTTTACATACATCTTACTCCGTACTCCCACTTGCTCTTCCCGTATTGAGTCAGCCCTTTCAGTCTCTCCTTTCGTGACAATTTTGTCCCATCCCCCCTCCAGACAAGAGTTGCCAACACAATCTCAAGTGTCCACCTGATATAATTAGCTCACTCATCATCAGCATCTCTCTCCCACCCGCTGACCAGTCCCTTTCATGTCTGATGAGTTGTCTTCGGGGATGGTTCCTGTCTTGTGCCGACAGAAGGTCTGGGGACCATGGCCGCCGGGATTCCTCTAGTCTCAGTCAGACCATTAAGTATGGTCTTTTTATGAGAATTTGGGGTCTGCATCCCACTGATCTCCTGTTCCCTCAGGAGTTCTCTGTTGTGCTCCCTGTCAGGGCAGTCATCGATTGTGGCCGGGCACCAACTAGTTCTTCTGGTCTCAGGATGATGTAGGTCTCTGGTTCATGTGGCCCTTTCTGTCTCTTGGGCTCTTAGTTGTCGTGTGACCTTGGTGTTCTTCATTTTCCTTTGCTTCCGGTGGGTTGAGACCAATTGATGCATCTTAGATGGCCGCTTGTTAGCATTTAAGACCCCAGACGCCCCATTTCCAAGTGGGATGCAGAATGTTTTCATAATAGAATTATTTTGCCAATTGACTTAGAAATCCCCTCAAACCATGTTCCCCAGACCCCCGCCCCTGCTCCGCTGACCTTTGAAGCATTCATTTTATCCCGGAAACTTCTTTGCTTTTGGTCCAGTCCAGTCCAGTTGAGCTGACCTTCCATGTATTGAGTGTTGTCTTTCCCTTCACCTACAGCAGTTCTTTTCAGCTAATTAATCAGTAAAAAAAACCCACTCCCTCCCTCCCTCCCTCCCCCCGTCGTAACCACAAAACTATGTGTTCTTCTGAGTTTATACTATTTCTCAAGATCTTATAATAGTGGTCTTATACAATATTTGTCCTTTTGCCTCTGACTCATTTCGCTCAGCATAATGCCTTCCAGGTTCCTCCATGTTATGAAATGTTTGACAGATTCGTCACTGTTCTTTATCGATGCGTAGTATTCCATTGTGTGAATATACCACAATTTATTTACCCATTCATCCGTAGATGGACACCTTGTTTGCTTCCAGCTTTTTGCTATTGTAAACAGAGCTGCAATAAACATGGGTGCGCATATATCTGTTTGTGTGAAGGCTCTTGTATCTCTAGGGTATATTCCGAGGAGTGGGATTTCTGGGTTGTATGGTAGTTCTATTTCTAACTGTTTAAGATAACGCCAGATAGATTTCTAAAGTGGTTGTACGATTTTACATTCCCACCAGCAGTGTATAAGAGTTCCAATCTCTCCGCAGCCTCTCCAACATTTATTATTTTGTGTTTTTTGGATTAATGCCAGCCTTGTTGGAGTGAGATGGAATCTCATTCTAGTTGTAATCTGCATTTCTCTAATGGCTAATGATCGAGACCATTTTCTCATGTATCTGTTAGCTGCCTGAATATCTTCTTTAGTGAAGTGTGTGTTCATATCCTTTGCCCACTTCTTGATTGGGTTGTTTGTCTTTTTGTGGTTGAGTTTTGACAGAATCGTGTAGATTTTAGAGATCAGGCGCTGGTAGGAGATGTCATAACTGAAAATTCTTTCCCAGTCTGTAGGTGGTCTTTTTACTCTTTTGGTGAAGTCTTTAGATGAGCATAGGTGTTTGATTTTTAGGAGCTCCAAGTTAACGGGTTTCTCTTCATCATTTTTGGTAATGTTTTGTATTCTGTTTATGCCTTGTACTAGGGCTCCTAGGGTTGTCCCTATGTTTTCTTCCATGATCTTTCTCGTTTTAGTCTTTATGTTTAGGTCTTTGATCCACTTGGAGTTAGTTTTTGTGCATGGTGTGAGGTATGGGTCCTGTTTCATTTTTTTGCAAATGGATATCCAGTTATGCCAGCACCATTTGTTAAAAAGACTATCTTTTCCCCAAGTAACTGAGACTGGGCCTTTGTCAAATATCAGCTGCTCATACATGGATGGATTTCTATCTGGGTTCTCAATTCTGTTCCATTGGTCTATGTGCCTGTTGTTGTACCAGTACCAGGCTGTTTTGACTACTGTGGCTGTATAATAGCTTCTGAAATCAGATAGAGTGAGGCCTCTCACTTTCTTCTTCTTTTTCAGTAATGCTTTGCTTATCCGAGACTTCTTTCCCTTCCATATGAAGTTGGTGATTTGTTTCTCTATCACCTTAAAAAATGACATTGGAATTTGGATCGGAAGTGCATTGTATGTATAGATGGCTTTTGGTAGAATAGACATTTTTACTATGTTAAGTCTTCCTATCCATGAGCAAGGTATGTTTTTCCACTTAAGTATGTCCTTTTGAATTTCTTGTAGTAGAGCTTTGTAGTTTTCTTTGTATAGGTCTTTTACATCCTTGGTAAGATTTATTCCTAAGTATTTTATCTTCTTGGGGGCTACTGTGAATGGTATTGATTTGGTGATTTCCTCTTTGATGTTCTTTTTGTTGATGTAGAGGAATCCAAGTGATTTTTGTATGTTTATTTTATAACCTGAGACTCTGCCAAACTCTTCTATTAGTTTCAGTAGTTTTCTGGAGGATTCCTTAGGGTTTTTTGTGTATAAGATCATGTCATCTGCAAATAGAGATAATTTTACTTCCTCCTTGCCAATCCGGATGCCTTTTATTTCTTTTTCTAGCTTAGTTGCCCTGGCTAGGACTTCTAGCACAATGTCGAATAAGAGCGGTGATAAAGGGCATCCTTGTCTGGTTCCGGTTCTCAAGGGAAATGCTTACAGGTTCTCTCCATTTAGAGTGATGTTGGCTGTTGGCTTTGCATAGATGCCCTTTATTATGTTGAGGAATTTTCCTTCAATTCCTATTTTGGTGAGAGTTTTTATCATGAATGGGTGTTGGACTTTGTCAAATGCCTTTTCTGCATCAATTGATAAGATCATGTGGTTTTTGTCTTTTGTTTTATTTATGTGGTGGATTACATTAATGGTTTTTCTGATATTAAACCAGCCTTGCATACCTGGTATAAATCCCACTTGATCAGGGTGAATTATTTTTTTGATATGTTGTTGAATAGTATTGGCTAGAATTTTGTTGAGGATTTTTGCATCTATGTTCATGAGGAATATAGGTTTGTAATTTTCTTTTTTTGTAATGTCTTTACCTGTTTTTGGTATCAGGGAGATGGTGGCTTCATAGAATGAGTTGGGTAGTATTCCATCATTTTCTATGCTTTGAAATACCTTTCGTAGTAGTGGTGTTAACTCTTCTCTGAAAGTTTGGTAGAACTCTGCAGTGAAGCCATCCGGGCCAGGGCTTTTTTTTTGTTGGGAGTTTTTTGATTACCGTTTCAATCTCTTTTTTGTTATGGGTCTATTTAGTTGTTCTACTTCTGAATGTGTTAGTTTAGGTAGGTAGTGTTTTTCCAGGAATTCATCCATTTCTTCTAGGTTTGCAAATCTTTTAGAGTACAATTTTTCGTAATAATCTGATATGATTCTTTTAATTTCAGTTGGGTTTGTTGTGATGTGGCCCTTCTTTTTTCTTATTCGGGTTATTTGTTTCCTTTCCTGTATTTCTTTAGTCAGTCTGGCCAATGGTTTATCAATTTTGTTAATTTTTTCAAAGAACCAGCTTTTGGCTTTTTTAATTCTTTCAATTAGTTAGGAAAAGACCAAAAGAAAAAAAAAAGAAAAGGGGGGGAAAGCAAAGCCGCCGAGGAGCCGGAGCCGTTCTCCCTCTGGCTCAGCAAATTCCAATGTTAATGAAGCCGACTGGGGAGGGTGGGGGAGGGATCAGAGAGATAGGAGAGTAGCACCTCAGAATATAGCCAGGGTTACTTGTCTTGCTTGGGATGACTATTTTATCTGAGATTCCCGAGGGGCGTGTTGCCTATGTGTGCTGGCTGTGTGGAGATTGCCCCCAGGGATCTGGCCCACTGAAGCCGCGGTCAGATCCTCCGCTGCCAGTCCCACACCCAGCGTCAAGGTTCCTCTTCTGGGACGGTGCACTCCCGACTCCAAAATCAGTTGCTGCCTCCCGCGGACTTCTCATTCCTCCAGCCGCGTTGCCGCACCGCCGCGCGAACCGGCTGGGCCCCCTCCCGGGGTTAGTTCAGGGGAGTGGAGCAGCTCTCCGAGCTTGTGCCGTGACAGCGCCCAATCACATGCCCGGCGGCAAGATTCCCTGCCTGGGACGCTGCCCTCCGGGCTCCAAAATCAGTCGCTGCCTCCCGGGGACTTCTTGTCCCGCCCGCTGCGTCGTCGCGCCACTCCCGTGGACCGGCTGGGCCCCCTCCCCGGGTGAGTTCAGGGGGGCAGGGCTGCGCCCCTCGTTTGCGCCCTCAGCTCCCCTGGGCCCTGCCCTAGATCGGGCGCCATGGTTACCTGACTGGGACGCTGGCTCCAGGCTCCGAAAACAATCGCTGCTTCCCCGTATTTGTTCGTTTTCCGTCTCTAAATGTGTCTTTGTTGTTCAGGGTTCGTAGATTGTTATGTATGTGATCGATTCACTTGTTTTTCCGAGTCTTTGTTGCAAGAGGGATCCGAGGTAGCGTCTACCTAGTCCGCCATCTTCAGAATTGTAAATTTTGCCTAATTCCAGTTTATTTATATTTTCTTTGGCTGCAAGTACTCTGCTTCCGTAAAGAGTTACAGCCCTGAAAACCCTATGGGGCAGTTGTAGTCTGTCTTACAGGTTGCTGTGAGTCAGAGTTGACTCAAGGCAGTGGATTTTGTTTTGGTTTGTACTTTTGTTCCATCGTCATTACTGCATTATTGCCCGATCCCAGGTAATTAATATTTATGCCTGTGTTTCCTTCTACTTGTTTTATTGTTTAATCTCTTACATTTAGGCCGATGATGTATTTTGAATTAATTTTTATTTATGATGTGAAGTAAGGGTTCAACTTCATTTTTCTTTTTGCGTGTGCTTATCCAGTTGTCCCAGCACCATTTGTTGAAAAGACGATGTTTTCTTCATTGAATGGTGTTGTTACCGTTTCCTAAAATAGACCATAGTTGTATGGGTTTATTTCTGGACTCTGAATTTTGTTTTATTCATCTGTATTTCTATGTTAATTCCAGTACTATACTTTCTTAATTACTCTAGCTTTGTCATAAGTTTTGAGATTTGTAGGAGTGAATCCTTCAGGTTTTTTTTTTTTTTTTTTGAGAGAGAGATTGTTTTACTATTCAGGAACCTTTCCTTTTCCATATGAATTTTAGGATCATTTTGTCTCTTTCTGTGAAAAGGCTATTGGAATTTTGATAGGGCTTGTATTGGATCTGTGTATCAATTTGAGATGTAATAATGTTATCTCTTCACATCCATGAACTCAGGATGTCCATCCATTTATTTATGTGTTCTAATTTCTTTAAACAATGTTCTGTAGGTTTCAGTGTAGAAGTTTTGTACTTTTTTGTTAATTTTATTGCTAAGTATTTTATTCTTCTTGATACTGTCGTAAATGGAATTGTTTTCTTAATTTGATTTCAGGTTATTTATTTTTAGTGTATAGAAATACCACTGAGTTTTGTATACTGATTTTGTATCCTGTAACTCAGCTGAACTCATTTATAAGCTCCATCTCTGGCTAGCACAAATGGTTAAATACTTGATTAGTAGCCACAATATCGATGGTTCAAACCCACCCAGAAGCACCTTGGAAGACAGGTCTGGTGATCTGCTTATGAAAGGTCACAGCCTTGAAAACCCTGTGGAGCAGTTCTCTGCAATGCGTGGAGTTGCCATGAGTCATCATTGATGATAACTAGCATTCACAACAACAATCTTTTTTTTGTGTGGATTCTTTAGAGTTTTGTATTTACAAAATCATTTTATCTGTGAATAAAGATAGTTTTATTTCTTCCTTTCTGATCTGCATACCTTTATTTCTTGCATTCTTGCTCTGCCTATAACCTTCCAGTGTAATACTGAATGTAAGTGATGAAAATGAGCTTCTCGTCTTGTGGGAAAGCTTTCAGTCTTTCATCATTAAGTATTATGTTACCTGTTTGTTTCTAACTGATGCCCTGTATCAGTTTGAGGAAGTTCTTCATTGAGTTTACTGTTTTAAAATAGTTTTAATTTTTAAAATAAATATTTGGATCATCCTTGTTAGAGACTAAGGTTTAACTTTTTGTTGATGTATTAGGGTTTTGGTTTCTCAATTAGATCTTAATTGGAAGCTCATTGGGAAACAGAAGCCCTGTCTTTTTGTTTTTTTTCCAGAGTGTATAGAATAATTAGAGGGAATGTGTCTGTCATATTTGGAAAATTATCTGCACTGCAGCAGGAATGTCATTATTACACCCATCATGTGTAACATATAAAAAAAAACGAGGAAAATGTTAAAGCTATCATAAGCTTTATGACTTAGTAGTAGTAAGAATATTTCTGTATGATTCTCCTTCTCACCTAAGTCTAAGGTATCAGGCAGATAGAGCAGTTATGTGGCTCTAAATTTATTAGAAGGGATCAGTTAGATATAATTTTTAATTTTTCAGTACATGTTTTCTTACCTAATGTTTTTTTCTCTGATCTGGGGCAAATTGGTGGTAGTGAAGAATTGTATTAATGGAAGCCGAGCACGTGAAGACATGGGTTCAGGTATAATGTGAAGGAAAATCTGAATTAAAATGCAGGATGGAAGCAATATATAAGAGCCAGATGAGCAGTTTAGGGTATCTGACTCTAAGGATGAAATGAGGGCATAAACTGGAAACACAAAGTATAAGGTCAGAAGCCTGAAAAATTGAAGCAGGTATTAGGATTAGGAACAGTGTTTAAGGCTCATCAGGGTTGTTAGAAAATAGTGTTCATATTTGAACCCAGCTCCTGTTTAACTATTGCTGTGTAGTAATCATCCTAAAACTTGGTGGTTCAAAGTAACAACAGTCATTTTATTATCACTCATGGTTTCAGTGAGCAGTTCTGAACATTTGATTAAAAAATAATAATAATTGTGGTAAAATATATAGTATAAAATTTTCCATATAATCATTTTCATTGTACAACCTGGTGGTATTAATCACACTCTCAGTGAAGTATAATCATCACCACTGTTGATTTCCGAAAGGTTTTCATCACCCCAAACAGAAATCCTGTGTCTATTAAGCAATTTCTTCCATTCCCACTTCTCCGTAGCCCATGGTAACAGTTAATCTCTGTCTCTGTTATTTGTTCTAGATACTTCATATAAATGGGATCAAACAATATTTCTCCTTCTGTGTCTAGCTTATTACACCCAACATAATGTTCCAAGCTTCATCCTTATCATAGCATATATCAGAATTTTGTCTCTTTTTATAACTGAATAATATCCCATTGTATGTATATACCATATTTTGTTTCTCCATTCATCTGTTGATAGACACATGGGTTGTTTACACCCTTTTGGGTATTGTGAACAAGGCTGCAGTGAACATTGGTGTACAAGTATCTCTTTCAGTTTTTTTTGGTATACACCTAGTAGTGGAATTGCTGGGTCCTATGGTAATTCTGTTTAACTTTTGAGGAACCACCAAACTGTTTTCCATAGTCATTGCACCATTTTACATTCCTATGAGCAATGGATGAGGTTTCCAATTTCTCCATATCCTTGCCAACATTTGTGATTTTTCTTTCTTTTAATTGCGATAAAGATATATGTAAAAAAATATTTGCAAGTGAAACATTTTTTGCATATACAGTTCTATGACATTAATTTCATTCATCATGTTATTCATCCATTACTGGTATTTGTTTCCAAATATTTTCATCACCCTTAATTGAAGCTCTTTGTCCCCTAAGCAGTGAGTCTGCCTCTCCCCTCCTGGTCACCCACCTCTGGTAACTAGTAGTAGACTTTGGTCTTCATACACTTACCTCTTCTAGATATTTCATATAAGTGAGATAATACAAAGTTCTGCTTTTGCCTCTGGTACATATACTTTTTAAACAACAGAAACAAGGACTAAAAAATATATGCGTGGGTATATACGTATGGATGTAGACTTCTATGTGTGTAAGTATGCATGTATGAGTATATATGTGTATATATCGTTTATGCATATGTACATGAGTATGCATGTATGTGACCGTATGCACATACATTCGCATATATAATAAAGACCATAGGGGGCACCGTTACAGATAGTTCTTAGACATAACCAAACGCTTCGTGGGATTGGTTTCCTGGGTTTGAAGGATTAGGACCATGGTCTTGTGGTACATCTCAGTTAATTGGCATAATATAGTTCATAAAGTTTATGTTTTATACCCTAGTTTGGTGAGTAGTGTATGGGATCCTAAAAGCTTATGAGCGTCCATCTCAGGTACAGCTATTGTCTCTAATTGTCCAGAGCAAAAGAGAAAGAAGAAAATCGAAGACTCAAAGAAGAAACTAGTTTACAGGACTAGTAGCCTGCACGAACCATGGCCTCATCTACCCTGAGAACAGGAGAACTAGATGATGGTGCCCTGCTACCACTACTGAGCATTCTAAACAGGGACACAATAGATGCACCCTGATAGAATGGGAGAAAAATGTGGAACAGAACCTCACATTTCTAAAAAGAAAAAATAGATTTACTGGACCAGTTGAGACTGGAGGACTCCCCAAGACTGTTGACCTGAAGTACTCTTTAAACCCTGAACCCAAACTAGCTCCTGAGGCCACCTTTTAGTGAAATAATAGTTTAGCTCACTAAATAAAGGGTATCACCATGAGTATTGCTCTCCTTTAAACAATCATCTATGTGAAACCAAACAGGCAATAATTATTTTAAAACAAAGATGAGAATGTAAAGGGGCAGGGAACTAGATTAATGGAAATGGAGCAACCAGAACAGAAATATTAAGAATGTTCATGCATTGTGAAGAATGTGAGCAATGTCACTGAGCAATTTGTGTAGAAATTGTTGAATGGGAACCTAAACTGCTATGTAAACCTTACTTAAAAACACAGTAAAATATTATTTTAAAAAAAGTTGTCATTTTGTGACTGACTTATTTCACTCAGCATGTTTTCAAAGTTCATCCATGCTGTAGCATTTATCAGGACTTCATTTATCTTTATGGCTGAGTTGTGTTCCACTGTATGTATGTACCACATCTTGTTTATCCATTGATTTCTTGATGAACATTTAGGCTCTTTCCACCTTTTGGCTATTGCATATAATAACTACAATGAATATTGGTGTACAAGTGTCTGTTTGAGTAGGTTTTCTCAGCCTTTTTATGTATATACCTAGCAGTGTAATTACTGCTTCATATGGTGGTTCTATGTTTAACTTTTTGAGGAACCACCAAACTGTTTTCCACAGTGACTACATTATTTTGGAATCCACCAGCAGTGAATGAGGATTCCAGTTTTTCCACGTTGTCACTGGTTATTTTCCTTTTTTCTGACAATAGCCATTCTAGTGGGAGTGAAGTGATACCTCATTTTGGTTTTGGTTTGCATTTCCGTAATGATTCATGACATTGAACGTTTTCTCATGTGCTTATCGGTCATTTGTATACCTTCTTTGGAGAAATATCTATTCGAGGTCTTTGCCCATTTTTTATTTGGTTGTTTCTCTTTTTGTTAGTGAGTTGTAGGAGTTCTTGTGTATCTTGAATATTAAAGCATTCGAACATATATAATCCATTGCTGTCGAGTTGATTCTGACTCATAGCGACTCTATAGGACAGAGTAGAACTCTCCCGTAGGGTTTCCAAGGAGCGGCTGGTGGATTGGAACTGCCGACTTTTTGGTTAGCAGCCAGGCTCTTAACCACTGCACCACCAGGGCTCCTTTTAAGGTGTATAGTTCCCAAATAATTTCTCCAATTCTGTAGGTTGTATTTTTACTTTCTTGATGTATTCTTTGATGTACAATTTTTTTAAATTTTGATGAAGTTCAATATATTCCCCTCTCTCCCTTGCTATGCTAATAGTTTGTGTACTTCTAGATTAAACAAATTATGAAAGTAACACGTTATTTAAAAAATCCAAACAGAAGAAAAAGGTATATATTGAAAAGTAAAAGTTTCCTGCCTGAGGTTTCATTCTCTTTTCATTTATATACTTCCAGAAATATTTTGTACTTAGACAAGTATGTATTTTATATTGCAACTTTCCGGAATCCCAAGACTCATCCTTACTTTGACAGAAACTGCAACTTCAGGGGCCCCCAAGAACACCTTCAGGTTCAATAATTTGCTGAAAGAGACACAAATCTCAGAAATGTCATTATACTCATGGTTACAGTTTATTACTATGAGAGGATACAAATTAAAATCAGCAAAAGGTAAAGGTAAGTAGGGAAGGATTCAGGAGAATTTCAGATACAAGCTTCCAGTTGTCTTCTTCCAGTGAATTTGTGTGGATAGCATTAACGTCTTCCCGTAACGGCGTGTGACAATATGCACTAAATATTGGCAACCATGAAAACTCACCTGAGCCTTGGTGTCCAGAATTTTTATTGGGTCTGTAGCTATGATTGACTGTGTGACTGACCTTAGTCTCTTACCTCTCCAGATGTTGAGCTGATACTGTGTGGTCCAAAGCTCCCACCATAAATCTCATTGTTAGCGTAGAGTATCTGGTGTATCCCAAGTCCCCCCAGGTTAGCCAGAATACTCAGGGCATTAAGAGAATTTAGTGGTTATCTCCTAGGAGCTGGAGGCCAAAGGTCCAGCCTTCCTTTGTTGAAGACTAATCTTTAACTTTCAGTCTCCTCGTAGGTATTTTCTGTCACCTCATAAGCATGTGAAAGCTAGACAATAAATAAGATGGAAGAAGAATTGATACCTTTGAATTATGGTGTTGGCAAAGAATATTGAATATACCATGGACTGCCAAAAGAATGAACAAATCTGTCTTGGAAGAAATGTAGCCAGAATGCTCCTTAGAAGCAAAATGGCCAGACTACATCTCACCTACTTTTGGACATGTTATCAGGAGGGATCAGTCCCTGGGGAGGGACATCATGCTTGGTAAGGTAGAGGATCAGCAAAAAAAGGAAACCCTCAATGAGATGGATTGACACAGTGGCAGCAACAGTAGGCTTAAGCATAACAATGACTGTACAGATGTTACAGGACTGGGCAGTATTTTGTTCTGTTTTACATAGGGTCCCTGTGACTCAGAACCAACTTGACAGCACTTCCATGGATTGAATTATATCCCCCCAAAAATGTGTGTATCAATTTGGCTGGGCCATGATTCCCAGTATTGTGTGATTTTCCTATGTGTTGTAAATCCTGCCTCTATGATGTTAATGAGGGAGGATGGGCAGTTGTGTTCCTGAGGTAGGACTCAATCTTCTAGATTGGATTGTGTCTTGAGGCAATCTCTTGAGATCTAAAAGGATCTCATACCACCAAGAAAGCAGCACCGGGAACAGAGTGCGTCCTTTGGACCTGGGATCCCTGCGCCTGAAAAGGAACTTGATCAAGAGAAGATCGATGACAAGGAATCTTCTTCCAGAGCCGACAGAGAGAGAAAGTCATACCCTGGAGCTGACACCCTGAATTTGGACTTGTAACCTGCTAGACAGTGAGAGAATAAATTTCTCTTTGTTAAAGCCATCCACTTGTGGTATTTCTGTTATAGCAGTACTAGATGAAAAGCAACAGCAACGACAATCTTTAAATATACATACCTATGTCGTTGTTGTTGTTGTTAGGTGCCGTTGAGTAGGTTCTAATGCATAGCGACCCTGTGCACAACAGCACAAAACACTGCTTGGTTCTGTGCCATCCTTAACAATCGTTGCGCTTGAGCCCGTTGTTGCGCCCACTGAGTCAATCCATCTCATTGAGGGTCTTCCTCTTTTCCGCTGAGTCTGTACTTCACCAAGCATGATGTCCATCTCCAGGGACTGATCCCTCCTGACAACATCCAAAATATGGAAGACGCAGTCTCACCATCCTTGCTTCTAAGGAGCATTCTGGTTGTACTTCTTCCAGGACAGATTTGTTCGTTCTTTTGGCAGTCTGTGGTATATTCAGTATTCTACGCCAACACCAAAGTTCAAAGGCGTCAGTTCTTCTTCGGTCTTCCTTATTCATTGTTGAGTTTTCACATGCATATGATGCCATCGAAAATACCATGGCTTGGGTCAGGAGTACCTTAGTCTACAAGGTAATATCTTTGATTTTCAACACTTTAAAGAGGCCCTTTATGGCAGATTTGCCCAATGCAGTGTGTCTTTTGATTTCTTGACTGCTGTTTCTATGGTTGTTGATTGTGGATCCAAGTAAAATGAAATCCTTGACAATTTAAATCTTTTCACTGTTTGTCATGGTATTGCTTATTGGTCCAGTCGAGAGGATTTTTATTTTCTTTATGTTGAGGTGTAATCCGTACTGAAGTCTGTGGTCTTTGATCTTTATCAGTAAGTGCTACAAGTTCTCTTCACTTTCAGCGAGCAAGATTGTGTCATCGGCATAACGCAGGCTGTTAATGAGTCTTCTTCCAATCCTGATGTCCCATTCTTCTTCATATAGTCCAGCTTCTCAGATTATTTGCTCAGCATACAGGTTAAATAGGTATGGTGAAAGGATACAACCCTGATGCTCACCTTTCCTGACATTAAACCACTCAGTGTCCCCTTGATCTGTTTGAACAACTGCCTCTTGATCTATGTACAGGTTCCTCATGAGCACAATTAAGTGTTCTGGAATTCCCATTCTTCGCAGTGTTATCCATAGTTTGTTATGATCCACACAGTCGAATGCCTTTGCACAGTCAATATAACATAGGTAAACATCTTTCTGGTATTCTCTGCTTTCAGCCAGGATCTATCTGACATTAGCAATGATATCCCTGGTTCCAAGTCCTCTTCTATATCCGGTCTGAATTTCTGGCAGTTCCTTGTGGATACAGTGCTGCAGTTGCTTTTAAATGATCTTCAGCAAAATTTTGCTTGTGTGTGATGTTAACGATACTGATTGGTAGTTGCAAAATATGGCCTTGGTGATAGAAACAGTTGCAGAGATCGAGTGATAGAATTTTGCAAGACCCACGACTTCTTCATCGCAAATACCTTTTTTCACCAATGTGAACGGCTACTGTACACGCAGACCTCACCAGATAGAATGCACAGGAATCAAATTGACTTTTGTGGAAAGAGGCGATGGAAAAGCTCAATATCATCAGGCAGAACAAGGCCAGGGGCTGACTGTGGAACAGACCATCGATTATTCATATGGCAAGTTCAAGCAGAAACTGAAGAAAATCAGCAAGTCCACGAGATCCAAAGTACAACCTTGAATATATTCCACCTGAATTTAGAGACCATCTAAAGAATAGATTTGACGCATTGAACATTATTTACCGAAGACTAGATGAGTTGTGGAGTGACATCATACATGAAGAAAGCAAGAGGTCATTGAAAAGATGGGAAAGATAGAAAAGACGAAAATGGATGTCAGAGGAGACTCTGAAGCTTGCTTTCCAACGTCGAGTAGCTAAAGCAAAAGGAAGAAATAATGAAGTGAAAGTACTGAACAGGAGATTTCAAAGGGTGACTCGATTAGACAAAGTATTACAGTGACATGTGCAAAGAGCTGGAGATAGAAAACCAAAAGGGCAGAACACATTAGATATTTCTCAAGCTGAAAAAACTGAAGAAAAAATTCAAGCCTCGAGTTGCAATAGTGAAGGATTGTATGGGGAAAATATTAAACGACGCAGGAAGTATCAAAAGAAGATGGAAGGAATACACAGAGTCACTATACCAAAAAGAATTAGTTGACGTTCAGCCATTTCAAGAGGTGGCATATGATCCGGAACTGAGGGTACTAAAGGAAGAAGTCCAAGTTGTACTGAAGGCATTGGCGAAAAACAAGGCTTCAGGAATTGACAATATCAATTGAGATGTTTCAACAAACGGATGCAGCAGTGGAAGTACTCACTCGTCTATGCCAAGAAATATGGAGGACAGCTTCCTGGCCAACCAACTGGATGAGATCCATGTTTATGCCTATTCCCAGGAAAGGTGATGCAACCGAATGCAGAAATCATCGAACAATATCAGTAATATCACACGTACATACATATCTGTGTATTTATAAAAATCACCCTATTTTGAGGTAGTGGTTTAAGCACAAATGCCATCATATTATAGATAACTTTTTTACAACTTTTTTAAATTTAATAATGTATTTGGCATGTCTTCCAGTTTTGGTACGTAGAGATCAATATCATTAATTTTAACTATGGTACCATTAGTACCATAGTTTTACCAGTCTTCACTAAACAAGGTTTTATGTTTTTTTCCAGTTTTCTACCATAAGAAACAATGCTGCAGAGTACATTCTTTCATGTATCTTTGGGTACCAATAGAAATATATCTTTAAAGTAAATTCCTAGAAATGGGAATAATTAATCAAAGGGTACACACATTTTACATTTTTTTCCTATTTTTTGTTTTATATTCTTGTCTAATCTTTGAAGAATGGGTTTTGGGAATGTCTTCAGTTCTGGGTTAACAGTGCATCTGGGGGCCATAGTTTTGGGGGTTCCCGTAGTCTCTGTCAGACCATTAAGTCTGGTCTTTTTATGTGAATTTGAGAACATTCAACATTTTTCTACTGGTTTGTCTGGGACACTCTGTTGTGATCCCTGTCAGGGCGGTCATTGGTGGTAGCAGGGCACCATCTAGCTTTTCTGGTCCCAGGCAGATGGAGTCTCTTGTTCATTTTGTCCTTTAGTCCTTTGGACTGGTATTTTCCTTGTGTCTTTGGTTTTTCTTTCTTCTCCTTTGCTCTGCGTGGAATGTGATCAATTGATGTATCTTAGATGGCCACTTGCAAGCTTTTAAGACCCCATACGCCGTCCAAGTGTTATGTAGAACATTTTCTTAATAAACTATGTTTATACCAATTACCTAGATGTCCCTCAAAACCATGGTTCCCAGGACCTAGCCCCAGCTAATCTGTCCCTCAGAGCGTTTGGATATGTCCAGGAAACTGCTTTGCTTTTGTTTGGGTCCAGTTGTGCCAACTTCCCCTATATTGTGTGTTGCCCTTTCCTTCACCGAAGTTGCACATTTTTCCATTTGACAAGATACTGCAGAATAGACTTTTGATACAGTTCGATACCGATTTAGGCTACTGCAAGGAGTATACCTGTTAATTCACCGCATTCTCATAAACAGTGAATATTAGGTGGTGAAAATCATTTAAATCTCTAGTGTGAAAGGAATTTTTTCCCTGTAGAAAACTTTTTAGGATTCAGATAAACATGTATAGCCTTTTGACACAAACATAGAGATTTTACTTTTATAAAGTGTATTGGTAATTTTTAAATATTTGCTTTTTATGTACCCCATATGAATAGTGAATAACAATTGTATTATTTGATCTATGTCATTGAAGTAAATACTTTTAAAGTGATGTAAAAGAGAATTTTCTCTAATGCTTAGTAGATGGAGATAGTTTGATAGCTACTATTATTGAAGTCAAGATTTAAGTAATATGTTTGTGTTAAACAGCAAACAAGTTGTATATGTGGGATACTTCATCAAATAGCATGAATGTTATTTTAACAAAATTAACATATGCACTTCTTTAGAAAGAATTACTCCTAGCTGTAAGATTTTCTGTATTTTAAAAGATTTTCATTCTGCCCCTCATACCCATGTAATAGTGAGTTTAGTTGTCTTTTATCAGTTAAATTTTGCCCCAGCAATGAGTGGTAATCATGTGCAATAAGTGGGAAATCATGCATGGCCTGTTGTGTTTCATGTATTATTTCTTATAATGTAACTTAGATATTGTTTTTCATTTATGGAAGATGTTTTTTCAAATAATCCGTATCTGTTGGGGGTGTTGTTTTTCAACTTTGTGATTATTTTTATTCCTACCTATTATAGGACCTTGAATCGAGTCGACAGCACTGGGTTTGGTGGTATTATAGGACCTTAAGTACCCAGTATAAAGCCAAAAAAAAAAAATACTCCATTGCCTTCAGGTTGATGCTACGCTATTGGGATATAATTAATGTTTGGTAGTACAATGCTAACTAAATATAGCAGGAGATAAAACATGATTATTCTTAAAATAATTGTTTTATCTTCCCACAAGGGTAGCATTGTAGAAGAAGTAACTTTATTTACTTAAATCCATAACATTTTTATTTTTATTATATATTAATTAAATGTTTTCTACACATTTTTATAGGACCTGACTTTGTCGTTTGTGATGAAGGCCATATACTAAAAAATGAAGCATCCGCTGTTTCAAAAGCTATGAATTCTATACGATCAAGGAGGAGGATTATTTTAACAGGAACACCACTTCAAAATAACCTAATTGAGTGTGAGTTAAATATCTCCAATTTTACTGTAGCGCATTGGCTTTGCTTTAGATACATTTTTGCCAGTTTGCCATTCCCCTGTCTTCTGTTTAGTATAATCTCTGGCAATGATCTAAATAGATCCTTGTTAGTCTACTGTGATAAAATACTTTTCAAGTGGGATAGTTTATAAAATACCAGTGGTAAACCAGTCTAGAGGTGTGCCATTGTGAATGTTCAAATATAGATATAGAACTTTAAATATTTTTAAATTGTATTAGAAGTCTTTCATGATTATATTTAAAAAGTACGAATACATATAATATTGCTACTCAGAAGATATTGTAAGGAAATACATGTAAGTTTCAGGGAGGTACTGAGAGGATATCAAAAAGAAACGCCAAGCATGAATATTTCAGGAAGGTAAAGATGGAAGAAGGAGACCTGTGTTGCCAAGGCAGCATAGAGTTTGCTGAGACTGAGAACGAACTATGGGATTTGTGAGTTTCACTTATTTTTGTATGTGTGTGGTGACACTGAAGTGGAAACTCGAGGTCATTCAGCAAATAACATTTAAATTTCCCATTATAATAAATCTTCCATTTTTCTTTTTTCCCTTTGTAATAGCTTTTTGTTATTTTGATGTTTGCTCTAGTCTTTGAGTGAATTCATATTAACTTAGCTTTTTTCTAATTTATTGTTTATAATAAAATTTTTTTTTTAAATATTGGTTATTATTTCACTTTAGCTCGTATTTTATCTGTATTAGTAGTATCTGTTCGAGTTCCCCCCTTTTCTGTTCTGTTACTACACTTATAAAAATAGTATAGGGAAATTGATAGCTCTATTAAAGACTTCTGAAATTGAATCAGTTAATATTATTTTGGGATAGTAGCTTATTACCTACTTTTATTGTATTGATTCTTTAAGTTTGTTTCACAAGATACCTCCACTGACCATAACAACATGGTTAGAGTTGTAGAACACTTGTCTTTTAGTTAACATCTGTTATAAAGGGTAGTGAGTTAGAATAAAATGCCCTCAGATATTTCTTTAAACATTCTTGTCTAGTATTTTTATAGTGATGATTTTTGTTTCAGTTTCTCGTCAAATTTAGGTAATTCAGTTCTATATCAAACTTAGAACCTTTGTTTATTTTATACTGTTTGGTATTCTTTCTTTGTAGCATAATTCTAATGTGTCTATGACATGCGTTTTCAAAAGGAACATTTCATCAGAAAAATTTTCTGAGCTGTTTTAACCATGTTAATGAATTAATATCTTCTCTCTTAGATCATTGTATGGTTAATTTTATCAAGGAGAATTTGCTTGGATCCATTAAGGAGTTCAGGAATAGATTTATAAATCCAATCCAAAATGGTCAATGTGCAGATTCTACCATGGTAGATGTCAGAGTAATGAAAAAACGTGCTCACATTCTCTATGAGATGTTAGCTGGATGTGTTCAGGTATAAATATGTTCCATAGTAATAAAGTATTGTTGGTTTCTAATATTGCAATCTTGAATTGTTTCTGAGTTTTAACTTGAATTATTTTATATTTTCTTTCTCCTTTTTTCAGCTTGTAGTTTTACTTTTAAATATCCTTGCACTGTCTTCAAATATATTCAGCATTGAACTTAAAAAAAAAATTCCAGTGAGACGTTTAGAAGTTAATTGATTAATTCATTTGTCAAATATAAAGGTTCACATTTTAATAAGTTAATGTTTAGATTTTCTTCAGCCTTAAGATAAGGGAATATGTGAGAGGAACACTGTTATTATGATTAAGAAATACCCATGGTCACCCTAGTTCTATAGTATAGTATTCTAAACTTTACTTGAAATGGTTGTAGGAAAGGTCAGAATGAATTGCAGAGGAGCCATTTTAAAAGTAATCTTGAAGAAATAGTTTTATTACTTTCAAGTCTATACGATAACCTGAAGAGGCTAATAGTGTTTAAGTACGAATCTTCAGTGAACTTACATTAATGTATAGCTAAGTATGTATAACAATTTAATAGATCTTAAGATCTGAACGTTTTCTTCAGACACTAGATACTAATGTTAGGCACAAACATGTTGCAACAAATGAGGCAGGATATTCTTTTGGCTGTATATAAAGCAAAGTTATCCTGTTTGGTCAGAGTGGCCACAGATACTAGTAAATGCTCTGTTTTTGTACTGCTGGTGCTACCCAGGCTGTGGGTTTTTTTTTTTAAGTATCTACTTATGACTAGCACATTAATGCTCTCTTTTTTTGGTCAGTAGAATAAGTTGATTTTAAGAGTGCTATGGCTTGCTTTCACAATCGGACAAACATTCCTTCTGAAATTATGTGTTATCAGTTGGCATATTGTCATATCTTATGCAAAGAGCAGCCAGACTGCATCAGACTTTGTTTTATAGGTTTTACTATATGATTAAAGCAAGTCCTATCCTGACACTACCTACTACACCCTCCCCCTATCTTTTTTTCTTTCTTATATACAGGCTATTTTGAATATCTATATTGCTCACTTGGTAATATAATTTAAAACTTGCCTCGTATTGCAGTATCTTTTTACTGGTACTCCATATTGTACAGTCATATAAAGTACATTAAATACAATTGTTCGTGGGTCATTGTGTGCTTAAGAGGGTTAACATGTTTAAGAAAATGTTTTTATATATGTTCAGTATCTATTTGTATTTTTTAGTTGTAAGCAATGAGAATTCTTAGAGCAGATAATTACTGTCATTAACTAATTTTCATTCTCTTTCTTGTTAATTATAGAGGAAAGATTATACAGCATTAACAAAGTTCTTGCCTCCAAAACATGAATATGTATTAGCTGTGAGAATGACTCCTATTCAATGCAAGCTCTATCAGTACTACTTAGATCACTTAACAGGTAACATATACAGTTAGTTTGATGCTTTTCTCTTCGTCTATAAAGACATTCCTTTTCTGGAGAATGTGGTCTAGTTAATTTTACCGTGTCAGTTGTTCTTTTATAATTTTGCATTTGAATAACATGGATATGCTTATTTTGTAAAAGCACAAAATATTTTTAATTAAAAAAATACTGTTAAAATAAAATTAAAAGTCAAGGCGTACTATTGTTAAAAAAAGCTGCTATCAAATGGACCCCCGAATCATGGGCATCTCATGCAAAACGGAACCAGGCACTGCCTGGTCCTGCGCCATCCCCGTGATGTGTTGCCAATTAGGGTGTTGTGATCCATGGGGTTTTTTATTGGCTAATTTTCAGAAGTAGACCACCAGACCTTTGTTTCTAGTCTGTGTTAGCTGGAAGTTCCACTGTAATCTTATCAGCATCATAGCAACACCAAAGGTTCCACTGACAGGCAGATGGTGGCTGTGCATGAGACACATTTGTTGGAAATTGAACCTGGCTAAGTCAAGGAATAAAATGATAAAAAACATATACAGCATATATGACTAATGCCCTTAACATATAAGGAACTTTTATTTCAGAATAAATACGGATGTGAATAAATCCATAAAAGAAGATACACAAACTTTCGGTATATTAAAAAAAATTTCAGTCACACTAATAATAAAAGACAAGTAATCCATGAGTTCATTTCTCGCTTAACAAATTGGCAAAGGTTGAAGGGAGGAAAAACCAAAATAAAAGACAGGATATAGTATGCTCCCCGTTTTATAGTAAAAGTACAGACAAATGCTTGAAATGTACCAAAATATTAATAGAGGTCTTTTTCTGGTTGATTTGATGGTGAAAAAATTTTATTTCTTATCTTTTATTGTGTATATATGTATATATTAAAATATATAGGAATTGTTTTTATCATCGTGAAACGTGTGTGTGTTTACGTATTCTCTGAAATTGTCTCTGTTTACAGAGCAAAATATGGTCTTGTTTTGGTCTGGAGTGAGACTTCTTACTTGTTGGTCACTTTATTCTGAGGCCTTTCCCCAAGAGAAGTGCCAGATTCATTTAAGGGGTTACAGGTTAGAAGGGAGCCTTCAGCCAATCTGGAGAAATAATAATTATCAAAAATAGGAGCATATACACAAATATTAATATGATACTTGATAATAGCTAAAGTGACATGCTCTTGTTAACAACAGTGCATTTTAGAGAGTAGAATAGTGATAATGGTCTTCAAGAATCATTCTTCTTTGGGGAAAACATGATTTAAATATTAGTATTTTACATAACTGCTTTCTTGGTGTGACATAAAAATAATGTTATTGATGTTTGAAAGAAAATCAGTTCTTTTCAGGCACACATTTTCATTGTATTTCAGTCAGAAGCTGTTAGATATATAATTCTGTTTCTTTTTTATCTTATTGTGATAAAACATATATAATATACATAAAGTGAAATACTACTCAGCCAGTAGAAGAAATGAAGCCTTGATACATGCTACTATATGGATGGAGCTTGGAGACATGCTGAGTGAAATAAGTCAATCACAAAAGGACAAATGTTGTATGACCACCCTTATATAAAATGACAAGAAAGACAAATATATAGAGACCAAAGTTTATTAGTGGTTACTAGGGGCAGGAGGCAAGGGTAGAGGGGGAGGGTTATTACTTACAGAGTACAAAGTTTCAGTTTATGGTGGTGGAAAAATCACATTGATTAAGGGTAGGGCTGCCCAGTCGATTATTACTAGTGCTGTCAATAAGTTGGTAACTGTAAAAAGTAGAATTGGCCAAAGTATGATAAAGATATTTACAAACATGACAAAAGAAAAAGCAAAAACAAAAATGTAGCTGCTGAGGCTGCTTATATACAACCAAATACCTCATGGGATTTGGTTCTTTGGTTTGGTGGTTTAGGGTCATGGTTTCATGGGATATCCCAGTTAACTAGCCTAATAACATGCTTAGTGTGTGCTTCCGTTCTGCATCCTAGTCTGTTGTGTAGTTTCTGGGGTCTTAAAAACTTGCAAGCAGCCATCCAAAGCACAATTGGTCTCTATTCACCTGGAGCAACAGGGGAAGGGCAGTCAGGAACAGAAGGAGGATATGGTATGTGTGGCTAACTTCCTCCATGAAAAACTGCCTTCTTTGCCATGATGGAAACCCTGGTGGCATAGTGGTTAAGAACAATAGCTGCTAACCAAAAGGTCGGCAGTTCAAGTCCATCAGGTGCTCCTTGGAAACCCTGTGGTGCAGTTCTACTCTGTCCTATAGGGTCGCTATGAGTTGGGATTGACTCGATGGCAACGGGTTTAGTTTTGGGTTTTTTGCCATGATACCAGAACTGGATGCTCCTTGGCTACCATTACTAAACATTTAGATCAAAGATTCTATAGTAGGATCCTGATTAAGAGGAAGGAAATGCAGAACACAGTTTTAAGTCCTCATAGACCCTGGACTTTTCTGAAACCATGAAAGCTAAATGAACCCGTGAAGCTATTCCCCTGAGATAATCTTTAAACCTTAAACCAGAAATATCCCCAAGTCTTCTTAAAACCAAATAATAGTTTACTTTAACTAGTAAAGAATGTCTGTCTTCAGCATTGTGCTCTTTCAAGATCTATTCATATGGGATCAAATTGACATCAGTAGCTTAAAATATTAGGTAGGAAGCTTAGGGAGCAGTGAGTTTATGTTAATGCGGGAGGAATAACTCAGAAAAGGAGGGCGAGAATGGTTGCACAATTCGAAGAATGTAATCGATATCACTGAATTGTACGTGTAGAAATGAATTGGTGTATGTTTTGCTGTGTATATTCTCAACAACAACAAAATAAAATTAAAATATGTATATGTAACAAAAGTTTGCCATTTTAACCATATAATTTAGTGCAGTCAGCTACATTTACCATGTTGTGCTATCATAACAACTATACATTTGCAAAATTTTTCATCACCCCAAACAGAAGCTCAGTACCCCTTCAACAATAACTCCCATCCCTCCTCCCACCAATTTCTCCCAATGTCATCAACACTTGTTATTTGCTGTGTTTCTGATAATAGCCATCCTAGTGCATATGAATTGATATCTAATTGTAGTTTATTTGATTAAAAAAATTTATTGTGGTAAATATATATGTGACAAAATATTTGCCATTTCAACATTTTTACATGTAAAATTCAGTGACGTTAATCATGTTCACCTTGTTTTTCAGCCATCACCACTATCCGTTTCCAAATATTTCCATCGCTGTTAACAAAAGCTCTGTGTCTCCTAAACAATGAGTCTCCTTTTCCCGCTCCCTCCCTCTCACCCACTCTTGGTTTCCACTGAGAAGGGTAGGTCTGTATATACTTATCCATTCCAGATATTTCATGTAAGTGGGATCACACAGTACTTTCTCTTTTATGGCCAAGTTATTTCACTCAGCATGATATTTGCAAGGTTCATCCATGTAGTGGCATGTATCAGGACTTCATTTTTTTTTTAATGACCGAGTAATAATTCCACTGAATATATGTACCACATTTTGTTTACCCATTCATCTGTTGATGGACATTTATGATTGTTTTATTCTGGCACTGGTTATCTAGTTATTTAGTACTGCTTTTTTTTTTTAACAGAAGTACCACAAATGTGTGGCTTTAACAAACAGAAATGTATTTTCTCACAGGCTCGAAGTCCAAATTCAGGGTGCTGGCTCTAGGGGAAGGCTTTTTCTCTCTGTTAGCTCTGGAGGAAGGTCCTTCTCACTCTTCAGCTTCTGTTCCTTTGCTCCTATGTGATCTTCATGTTGCATGGCATCTGTCTTCTCCCTTCTTTGCTTTCTTGCTTGCTTAATCTGCTGTTTTATACCTCAAAAGAGATTGATTTAAGATACACCCTATACTAATACTGCCCCATTTACATAACAAAACCCATTCCCAAATGGGACTGTAACCACAGCTACAGTGATGAGGATATACAGCACATATTTTTGGGTGACACAATTCAATCCCTACCAAGGCAGTTTTTACTTTTTGCCTATTATGAAAATGATGTGAGTATTTATGCAATACACATAAACATGTATATATGTATGCCTATAGCTTGACCTACGCTTGCACCTCCATATATTCATATGTGCCTTCTGTCTTAGGCTGGGTTCTCTAGAGAACCCATATATATGCATATGTATCTGTGTAACCACACACGTATTTTTTTAGCGGTTATTACTGTTGTTGCAAAATTATATGTATGACATTTACAGAATTGTCCCTTGTTCTTTTTTTTTTGCACTTTAGGTGAACATTTACAGAGCAAATTAGTTTCTCATTTACAAAGTTATGCACAAATTGTTTTGTGACTGCAGTCCTGAATTGTGTCAGCACTCTTTCCCTTTCCCCACCCTGGGTTCCTATCCTGTCTGTTCGTCCAGTTTTCCTCTTTTTCCACCCTCCCGTCTTTGTTTTTGAGTAGATGTTGCCCATTTGATCTCCTATACTTCATTGATCTGAGAAGCACATTCCTCAGGTGTGTCATTGCTTGTTTTATAGGCCTGCTTAATCTTTGGCTGAAAGGTGAACTTCGGGAGTGGCTTCAATTCTACGTTAGAAGGGTGTCTGGGGGCCATTGTCTTGGGGATAGCTCCAGTATTTGTCAGACCAACAATTCTGGTCTTTTTTGTGAATTTGATCATTTGTTCTACATTTTTTCTCCGCTCTGTCTGGGACTGTCTGTTGTAATCTCAATCAGAGTAGTCAGTGATGGTAGCTGGGTACCATCTAATTCTGGTCTCGGGGTTGTGTAGGCTGTGGTTCATGTAGTCCATCAGTCCTTTGGACTAATTGCTCCCTTAAGTCTTTAATTTTTTTTCATCCTCCTTTGCTCTGGACTAGAAGAACCCAACAGTTTAATTTTAGGTGGCTGCTCACAAACTTCTGAGATCCCAGATGCTACTCACCAAAGTAGGATGTAGAACATTGTCGTTAAGAACTATGTTGTGCCAATTGACATAAATGTCCCCCAAGTTTATGGTCTTTTGCCTTCAAGCCTGGGGGCTTCATCCAATGAGGTGTTTAGTTATGTCTAAGAGGTTTTCCCAACAGTGTCCCTTGTGTGCTCTGTTGCCTATATTAATGTATGAGGAGTGCCTACAGTCGTGTATTTAGAAATTTCCACCGCCAAACCTGTATCTGCCGGTGGATGTGCTCCCTTACCCCCTCCTTCACCTTTTGACATATCTATCTCTGTATCCATTCATAGATTATTGTTTGTTGCAGGATTGTAAATGTCACGGTAGTTACCATAAAATTAAAAACCAAACCCATTGCCGTTGAGTCGATTCCGACTCATAGCTACCCTATGGGACAAAGTAGAACTGCCCCAGAGGGTTTACAAGGCTCGGCTGGTGTATTCAAACTGCCAACCTTTTGGTTAGCAGCCAAGTTCTTAACCTCTGCTCCACCAGTGCTCCAGAAGTTAACGATAGTTGTCATTCCTGTGTTCTTCTCAGTGTACTCTCATGCCTTGGTCATGTGCTAACTTCTCCCATATTGTGTATTGCCTTTTCCTTCACCAATATTAACATGCGTCTACTGTCTATTTGATAACCCCTCACCCCTAGTCCCTGGTAACCATCAAAAAGTTTTGTTTTATTTTTTTTTTACTGTTCATAAATCTTTTGTTGTTACTTTATAAAAACAATCTCATACAATATTTGTCTTACTGTGATTTATTTCACTCAGCATAATGCCTTCTAGATTCATCATGTTGTGAGATGTTTTGAGGATTCATCATTATTCTCTATCTTTGTGTTGTATTCCATTATGTGCCTATGGCACAATTTGTTAATCCATCCTCTGTTGATGGGCACTTAGGTGGCTTCCACCTTTTTGCTATTGTGAATAATGCTGAAATGAACATAGGTGTGTATATGTCTTTTTGTGTCACCGGTCTTATTTCTTTAGGGTAGATTCTTTTTTTTTTTTTTTATATTCCTAGGAGTGGGATTGCTGGATCATATGGTATTTCTATTTCTCGCTTTTTGAAGAAGCGCCATACTGTTTTCTGTAGTGGTTTTACCATTTTACATTCCCACCAGCAGTGTCTATCTCTCCACATTCTTGCCAACATTTGCTAGTTACTGTTTTGTTTTCTTTTTATATTTCTGCCAGCAATGTAGGGGTGAGATGGTATCTCATTATAGTTTTGATTTTTCATCTTACTAATTGCTAATGATCACAAACATTTCTTCATATGTTTGTTAGCAACCTGAATGTCTTCTTTGGTGAAGTGTCTGTTCCTATCCTTTTCCCTTTTTTTGATTGGATTATTTGTTTTTTGTTGTTGAGGTGTTGAAGTTTTTTATAAATCTTAGAGATTAGACCTTTGTCGGGTATGTCGTAGCCAAAAAATTTTCCCAATCCGTAGGTTCTCTTTCTTTGATTTTTAGGAAGTCCCATTTATCTAGTTCATTTTCTTTTCTGTATGCATTTTTATTTGTTTGGTAATCTATTTATGCTATATATCAGGGCCCCTAACATTGTCCCTAATTTTTCTACCATGATCTTTATAGTTTTAGGTTTTATATTTACGTCTTTGTTGCATTTTGAGCTAGTTTTTGTGTATGGTGTGAGGTATGGATCCTGTTTCATTTTTCTACAGGTAAATACCTGATTTTGCCAGGAGCTTTTGTTGAAGAGAATGTCTCTTCCCTATTCAGTAACCATTGGTCCTTTTTAGAAGATCAGCCGCCCATAGGTGGATGGATTTATGTCTGGGTTCTTAATTATGGTCCAATGTTCTATGTGTCTGTTGTTTTACCAGTACCAGCTATTTTGACTTCCATGGCTGCATGGTAGGTTCTGAGATCAGGTAGTGTGAGGCCTCCTACTTTGTTCTTCTTTTTTTAATAAAACTTTGCTTATTCGGGGCCTCTTCCCTTTCCATATAAAGTTGGTGATATGTTTTTCTATTTCTTTAAAGAATGATTCAATTTGGATCAGGATTGCATTGTCTCTGGAGATTGCTTTGGGTAAAATCAACATTTTCACAATGTTGAGTCTTCCTGTCCATGAGCATGGTATGTTTTTCCATTTATGTAGGTCTCTTTTGGTTTCTTGCAGTAGTGTTTTGTAATTTTCTTTGGATAAGTCTTCTATGTCCCTAGTTTGATTTTTTCCTAAGTATTTTATCTTTTGGGGCGCTATTGTAAATGGTATTATTTTCCTGATTTCTTTTTCAGTGTTCTCTCTGTTGACGTAGAAGAATCCAAATGATTTTTGTATGTTGATCTTGTATCCTGCTACTTTGTTGAATGCTTCTATTAATTCCAATAACGTTTTTGTGGAGTCCTTAGGATTTTCTATGTATAGGATTATATCTGCTAATAGGGATAGTTTAACTTCTTCCTTACCAATATGGATGCCCTGTATTTCGTTTCATTTTGCCTTATTTGCTTTCTCTCTAGGACTTCCAATACAATGTTGAGTAAGAGTGTTGATAAAGGACACCATTGTCTGTTCCCATTCTCATGGGCAATGGTTTCAGATTCTCTCTGTTTAGGATAATGTTGTCTCTTGATTTTGTATGGAAACCCTGGTAGCATAGTGGTTAAGTGCTACAGCTGCTAACCAAGAGGTTGGCGGATCAGATCCAGCAGGCGCTCCTTGGAAACTCTGTGGGGGCAGTTCTACTCTGTCCTATAGGGTCGCTATGAGTCGGAATCAACTCAGTGCCAACAGGTTGGTTTCGTATAAATTCTCTTTATTATGTTGAAGAATTCCTTTCCATTCCTATTTTGTTGAGTTTTTATCAGGAGTTGGTGTCAGACTTCATCAGATGCCTTTTCTGTATTGATTGGTATGATCATATGATTCTGTTCCTTTGTTTTATGTATGTGGTGGATTATATTGATTCATTTTCTAATGTCGAACCAACCTTGCATGCCTGGTGTGAATCCCACTTGGTTGAGATGTATTATTTTTTTGATATGCTCTTTTATTATACTGGCTTTTTTTTTTTGCATCCATATACATGAGGAGTATTGGTCTGTTGTTTTCTTTTGTATAGTGGTGTCCTTGCCTGGCTTTGGTATTATTGTTATGGTGGCTTCATAGAATGAACTCGACTCTATTCCTTCCTTCCTGTATTCTGGAATAGTTTGAGTAGAATTAGTGTCAACTGTTCCATGAATGTTTGGTAGAATTCTCCAGTGATGCCATCAGGACTGGGATTTTTGTTGTTGTTGCTGGGAATTTTTTTTTTAATGAACCCTTCAATTTCTTCCGTTATGGATCTATTCAAATTTTCTACTGCAGTTCGTGTTAGTACAGGTAGGTAGTATGTTTCTAGAAATTTGTCCATTTCCCCTAGGTTTTCAAAATTGTTAAAGATACAGTTTTTCGTAGTATTCTGTTATGATCCTTTTTATTTCAGTTGGTTCTGTGGTAGTGTCACCCATCTCTTCTTATTTGGATTATTTGCATCTTTTTCTTTCTTTCCTTTGTCAGTTTGGCCAGTAGTTTGTCGATTTTACTAATCCTTCCAAAGAACCAGGTTATAGTCTTGTCGATTCTATTGTATTGTTTTTCTGTTCTCTTTTTAATTTATTTCTGCTCTGGTTTTTTATTATTTCATTTTTTCTGGTAGCTGTGGGCTACTTTTGCTACCCTCTTTCTAATTGTTCAAGTTGTAGGGTTAATGTTGTGATTTTTATCCTTTCTTCTTTTTTTGATGTGTGCATTTATTGCTAAAAATTCTCCTCTGAGCACTTCTTTTACTGTATCTCATAGGTTTTGGTATGTTGTGTTTTCATTCTCATTTGATTCTGGGAATTTTTTTAAATTTCATCTTTGATTTCTTCTATTACCTAGTAGTTTTTAAGCAGTGTGTTAGTTTCCACTTATTAGATATTTTTACTTGCTCGTCCTGTTATTGATTTCTACTTTTATGGTGTTGTTATCAGAGAAAATGCTTTGTATTATTTCAACATTTTTTAATTTGTTGAAGTTTGGTTTTTGGCCTCAAATGTGGTCTATTCTGGAGAATGATCCATGAACATTGGAGAAGAATGTGTAGTTTGTGGCTGTTGGTTGATGTGCTCTGTATATGTCCCTGAGTTCCAGTTGGTTGGTTTTGGTATTTATATCTTCTGTGTCTTTGCTGAGTTTCTTTCTAGTTGTTCCGTCCTTCACCGACAGTGGTGTGATTATTGATAGCTATGAGTTTTTTTTTAATGAGTTTATTACTATCATTTTCTTTTGCTTTTTTTTTGGGGGGGTGTTGGTGGTTTCTTTGTTCCAGTTAATTCTCCGTGCTGAATTTTTTTTTTTATTGTGGCTTGTCTTTGCAGTTCCTTCTTCATTTTGGTTTTGTGTGTACCAAATCTTTATGATTTTTTTCTCGTATCTTTTGATGAGTATGTTTGTTGAACTTCTTTGTGGTTATCTTGAAATTTACCTTTATCTTCCTATGTTTAGAGCAGTAATTTGTTTCTTGGTATCGCCTTGACTTCCTCTCCATATGGGAGTTCCAAACCTATACCCTTTATCCCCTCTTTATGTTTTGAAGTGGTCATCAGTTACATAATGACATCTCTGTTTCCCTGTCTTCTGTCTTTAAACTTTATTTTTGAGAATATCTGGGTTGATGTGCCTCTAATGTTGTCACGTCTTTTAATTTCAGGTTGTTGTCTGGTGTGTGGTTGTTATTCTGTACGAAGCACTCCCTGTAACATTTCTTGTAAAGTTGGTCTGGTTTTTGCAATTTCTTTTAATTTCCGTTTATCTTGAAATGGATACCCTGGTGGCATAGTGGTTAAGTGCTACAGCTGCAAACCAAAAGGTTGGCAGTTCGAATCCATCAGGTGCTCCTTGGAAACCCTATAGGGCAGTTCTTCTTTGTCCTGTAGGGTCACTATGAGTTGGAATAAACTCGATGGCAATGGGTTTGGTTTGGGTTTGTTATCTTGAAATGTCCTATTTCATCATCATATGTGAGGGGTGATTTTGCTGGGTATGTATTTCTTTGTTAGCAGTTTTTTTTTCTTTCAAGGTTTTATAGTTATCATCCTGTTGTCTTCTTCTCTGTATGGTTTCTGCCAAATAATCAGAACTTAGTCTTATCGAATACTCTTTGTAGGTGATCTTTCATTTTTCCCGAGTTGCTTTCAGGATTCTTTGTCATTGGTTTTTGAAAGTTTGATTATGAAATTTCTTGGTGTTCTTCTGTTAGGATCTATCCTGTATGGGGTTCGTTGTGCATCTTGTATGGTTATCTTCTTGTCTTTCATGATATTAGGTATGTTTTCTGTCAGCATACCTTCAACACTTCTCTCTGTGCTTTTTGTTGACTCCTTTCCTGGGTTTCCGATTACGTGTAAGTTATTTCTCTTGATGACGTCCCGCATAACTCTTAGGCTTTCTTCATTCTTTTTTTTTTTTCAATTGTTCCTCAAACAGATTAGTGTGAGGGGTTTGGTCTTCTATTCTGGTGATCCTGTCTTCCATTGTTTCAATTCCACTCCTATTACTTTTCATTGAGTTGTCATTTCTGTGTCCTTTCCAGTTGTCTATGTATTTTGTCAGTTTGTTTTTGTATTGTTTTCTTGAATTCCTTTAGTGTTTTGTCTGTGCATTCCTTGGTTTTGTCTGTGCTCTCCATAACTTCATTGTGATTTCCTTGATTCATTTGAGGACCTTATATATCCAAAAACCCGTTGTTGTCGAGTCTCTTCCGACTTGCAGTGACCCTGTAGGACTGAGTAGAACTACCCCATATAGTTTCCAAGGAGTAGCTGGTGGATTCAAACTGTTGAGCTTTTGCTTAGCAGTGAAGCTCTAAATCACTGTGCCACCAGGGTCCCATGCTATACATAAGCCTTTTGAATTCCTTGTCAGGAAGCTCCATTACCTTTTCTTCCTGAGGGAGAATTTCTGGTTCATTAGCTGAGACCATCTTGCCCTGCTTTTTTATGTAGCTTGCTATTGTCTCTTGTCTCTGGGACATTAAGGGGTTATTGTATTTATTTTTTATTTGTACAGTTGTTTTCCAGGTCCTGCTTTTTTGTTTCATTTTGATTTGGTCATTCTCGTTAGGTGTGTCTGGAGTGGTGCTCTGGTCACTGGACTTGCCAAACTGAAGCACTCTCTAACTTTCTTTGGGCAAGTGGAGTTGCAGGTAGTGTGGGAGCTCTGGTCTCCGTTTACTGATCTTGCAGGGCAGCTGAGGGTGGATTCTTTGGGCTTTGTCCTCTGTGTGTCTTCGGTTCAGTGGCTGAGGAGTGGGGAATGGTCCTGTCCATGGAGGTGGGGTGGCTGGTGTGGTGGGTGAGTCGGGGCATGCTTGTCACCTCTCTCTGGTTGGGGCGAGAAGTGTGACGGGCGGATGTTTACAAAGTTGTTCTACTTTCACCTCCTCCTGGTCAGGACGAAGGAGGAAGGAATGGCAGGTGGTTGTTCAGTCAGTCTTGCTGCATCTGTCTGTTGGTGAGAAGAAGGAGGAAGGTGCAGCTGGTGGGTATGTGTGCTCTCACTCTTCTTCCATCCTGTACTGGGCAGAGGGAGAGAGGAAAGGGCTTCAGGGTGGATGCACATGTGTTCGTACCTCCTCTGCCCCTTTGTGGGTTGACGGATGGAGTCATGCCTGATAGATGCATGTGTAGTGGTGCTACCTCATGTCAGGCAAGGGGAGGGAGGAAAGGGTGAGTTAAGGGATGGAGTTGAGCCTGACAAATGCACACAGAGATGCTGCATCACGTGAGGTGATAGCAAGGATGAAGGGGCTGCTGGGCATTTCGAATCTGCCAGGGTTTGGTTTATGGCAGGCTGGAATGGCTGGCTGAGCTCTTCTGTTCTTTCTTACTCTTCTTCCGCTGCCTTCTTTATACCTTTTAATTGGTGTTTGGTTCAGTTCTTAGACTTTTCTTTTTTCAGGGTTCTCAGATTGTTACCTGCTTCTGTTTCCCTTGGTTTTTTTGGTTTTTGGTGCGGGGCAACCTTATAATGCATGTGATTAAGCTGCCATTTTGGCACCGCCTCCAAAATATCTAACACGTCTGTATTATCTTAAAGTTTCCCATTCATTACATGAAAAGGAGAATACTAACAGGAGTCATAATTTCTTCTTAGTATAAATTCTGTGGCAAGCGAAAGAAAAGCTGCTTCACTTGAAAACATTTTAACTATACAGAGGCACTCAGAGATTATCACTCCAGCCCTGGGGTGCATGTCTGACCTTACAGGATGAGTCCTGTGCCACTCCAAGAGCCCCAGTTTTATGCACCATGATATGCAGTGCACCCCTGGAGTTGTGCATGGCACTAGTACTTCCTTTGTCTGATTGTTCCAGACATAGCTTTTCAGATAATCATTAAGACTGCGCACCGATACTCAGGCACTTGATAGGCCATCCCTTCTTCTTGTGTTCTTCTTAGCGTCATCATTTACCCTGGTGAAGTTGTGCTGATTTCACCCTTATTTGGTATTGCCTTCCCATCACCAAACCTAGAAAGTGTCTACTGACTAGAAAGCGATTCCTCTCCCCTCTCCATCCCATCCGTGGTAATACCAAAGAATGATGCTCTCTATATATATGTGTATTCTTGTCTTTTTATAATAGTGAGGTTATATGATATCTGTCCTTTCGTGATTGACTTCTTTCACTCAGCATAATGTTCTACAGATTGATCTACATTATAATATACTTTGAAAACTCATTATGCCTTATGGCTGCATAGTATTCCGTTGTATGTATGCACCACAATTTGTTTATCCATTCATCTGTTGTTAGGCACTCAGGTTTTTTCCATGCTTTTGCTATTATGAATAATGGTGCCATGAATATATGTGTGCAAATGTCTATTCCTGTCACTGCTATCCGATCTCTAGGGTAGATGCCTAAGAGTGGATCATATGGTAATTTAATATATAACTTTTTAAGGAACGAGCAAACTCTTTTCCACAGTGGCTGTACCATTTTATATTTCTATCAGCAATGGACGAGGGTTCCAGTTTCTACACATCTTCATCAATACCTTCTGTTTTTTGCGTGTTTTTTTTTAATCGTAGCCATCTCAGTGGGTGTGAAGTGATAGCTCCTTGTAGTTTTGATTTGCATTTCCTTAATTTCTTTTATGCCCACATGTCTGTCAGTTTGTTGTACT
Source organism: Elephas maximus indicus (assembly GCF_024166365.1). Lineage (NCBI taxonomy): Eukaryota > Metazoa > Chordata > Mammalia > Proboscidea > Elephantidae > Elephas > Elephas maximus. Next base: position 90,407,134 of record NC_064846.1, read on the forward strand.
GTGGGGGCTTGCGTATTGCTGTGATGGTGTAAGTTGTGCCACCGGTATGCAAATACCCGCAGGGTCACCCATGGCGGACACGTTTGAGCTGAGCTTCCAGACTAAGACAGACTAGCAAGAAGGACCCGGCAGTCTACTTCTGAAAAGATTTAGTCAGTGAAAATCTTAGCAGTGGAACATTGTCTGATATAGTGCCAGAAGATGAGCCTCTCAGGTTGGAAGGCACTCAAAAGACAACTGGGAAAGAGCTGCCTCCTGAAAGTAGAGTCCACCTTAATGACATAGATGAAGTTAAGCTTTCGGGACCTTCATTTGCTGATGTGGTAAGACTCAAAATGACAAGAAACAACTGCAAACATCCGTTAATAATTAGAACATGGAATGTATGAAGTATGAATCTAGGAAAGCTGAAAGTCATCAAATATGAAACGGAGTGCATAAACATTAACATCCGAGACGTTGTTGTTGTTAGGTGCCGTCGAGTCGGTTCCGACTTATAGCGACCCTGTGTACAACAGAATGAAACACTGCCTGGTCCTGCGCCATCCTCACAATCGTTGTTATGCTTGAGCCCATCGTTGCAGCCACTGTGTCAATCCACCTCGTTGAGGGTTTTCCTCTTTTCCGCTGACCATGTACTCTGCCAAACATGATGTCCTTCTCCAGGGACTGATCCCTCCTGACAACATGTCCAAAGTATGTAAGATGAAGTCTCACCATCCTTGCTTCTAAGGAGCATTCTGGTTATACTTCTTCTAAGACAGATTTGTTCGTTCTTTTGGCAGTCTGTGGTATATTCAATATTCTTCGCCAACACCACAATTCAAAGGCGTCAACTCTTCTTTGGTCTTCCTTATTCATTGTCCAGCTTTCACGTGCATATGATGTGACTGAAAAATACCGTGGCTTGGGTCAGGCACACCTTAGTCTTCAGGGTGACATCTTTGCTCTTCAATACTTTGAAGAGGTCCTCTGCAGCAGATTTACCCAATGCAGTGTGTCTTTTGATTTCTTGACTGCTGCTTCCATGGGTGTTGATTGTGGATCCAAGTAAAATGAAATCCTTGACAACTTCAATCTTTTCTCCATTTATCATGATGTTGCTCATTGGTCCAGTTGTGAGGATTTTTGTTTTCTTTATGTTGAGGTGTAATTCATACTGAAGGCTGTGGTCTTTGATCTTCATTAGTAAGTGCTTCAAGTCCTCTTCACTTTCAGCAAGCAAGGTTGTGTCATCTGCATAACGCATGTTGTTAATGAGTCTTCCTACAATCCTGATGCCCCGATCTTCTTCATATAGACCAGCTTCTCGTATTATTTGTTCAGCATACAGATGAAATAGGTATGGTGAAAGAATACAACCCTGCCGCATACCTTTCCTGACTTTAAACCAATCAGTATGCCCTTGTTCTGTCCGAACAACTGCCTCTTGACCTATGTAAAGGTTTCTCATGAGCACAATTAAGTGTTCTGGAATTCCCATTCTTCGCTGTGTTATCCATAGTTTATTATGATCCACACAGTGAAATGTCTTTGCATAATCAATAAAACACAGGTAAACATCCTTCTGGTATTGTCTGCTTTCAGCCAGGATCCATCTGACATCAGCAATGATATCCCTGGTTCCACTTCCTCTTCTGAAACCAGCCTGAATTTCTGGCAGTTCCCTGTTGATATACTGCTGCAGCCGTTTTTGAATGATGGTCAGCAGAATTTTGTTTGCATGTGATATTAATGATATTGTTCTATAATTTCCACATTCGGTTGGATCACCATTCTTAGGAATAGACATAAATATGGATCTCTTCCAGTCAGTTGGCCAGGAAACTGTCTTCCAGATTTCTTGGCATAGACGAGTGAGCACCTCTAGCGCTGCTTCTGTTTGTTGAAACATCTTAGTTGATATTCCATCAATTCCTTGAGCCTTGTTTTTCGCCAATGCCTTCAGAACTACTTGGACTTCTTCCTTCAGTACCATCGGTTTCTGATCATATGCCACCTCTTGAAATGGTTGAATATCAACTAATTCTTTTTGGTATAATGACTCTGTGTATTCCTTCCATCCTCTTTTGTTGCATCCTGCATCATTAATATTTTCCCCATGGAATCCTTCTCTATTGCAACTCGAGGCTTGAATTTTTTCTTCAGTTCTTTCAGCTTGAAAACATCAAGAGTGTTCTTCCCTTTTGGTTTTCCATCTCCAGCTCTTTGCACATGTCATTATAATACTTTATTTTGTCTTCTCGAGAAGCCCTTTGAAATCTTCTGTTCAGTTCTTTTACTTCATGAATTCTTCCTTTTGCTTTAACTGCTCGACGCTCAAGAGCAAGTTTCAGAGTCTCCTCTGACATCCATCTTGGTCTTTTCTTTCTTTCCTGTCTTTTCAGTGACCTCTTGCTTTCTTCATGGATGATGTCCTTGATGTCATTCCAGAATTCGTCTGGTCTTCAGTCACTAGTGTTCAATGTGTCAAATCTATTTGAGCAGTTGATGGTCTGTTCTACAGTCGGCCCCTGGCCTTGTTCTGACTGATGATATTGAGCTTTTCCATCATCTCTTTCCACAGATGTGGTCAATTTGATTCCTGTGTGTTTCATCTGGCGAGGTCCATGTATATAGTCACTGTTTATGTTGGTGAAAGAAGATATTTGCAATGAAGAAGTCGTTGGTCTTGCAAAATTGTATCATTCAATATGGACATTAGTGAGCTGAAATGGACTAGTATTGGCCATTTTGAATTAGACAATCATGTGGTCTTCTATGCCAGGAACGACAACTAGAAGAGGAATGCAGTTGCATTCATCATCAAAAAGAACATTTCAAGATCTGTCCTGAAGTACAATACTGTCAGTGATAGAATAGTATGCATGCACATATAAGGAAGACCACTTAATATGACTGTTATTCAAATTTACCCATCAACCACTAAGGCCAAAGGTGAAGAAATTGAAGTTTTTACCTGCTTCTGCATTCTGAAATTGATTGAACATACAGTCAGGATGCATTGATAATCACTGAAGATTGGAATGTAAAAGTTGGAAACAAAGAAGAGAGATTCCTAGTTGGAAAATATGACCTTGATAATATAAACATTGCTGGAGATTGTGTGATAGAATTTTGCAAGATGAACGACTTCTTCATTGCAAGTACTTTTTTCACCAACATAAACATCAGCTATACACATGGAAATCACCAGATAGAATGCACAGAAATGAAATCAGTTACATCTGTGGGAAGAGACGATGGCAAAGCTCCATACCATCAGTCAGAACAAGGCCACAGGCTGACTGTAGAACAGACCATCAGTTGCTCATAGGCAAGTTCAATTTGAAACTGAAGAAAATTAGAACAAGTTGATGAGAGTCAAAGTATGACTTTGGGTATATCCCACCTGAATTTAGAGACCATCTCAAAAATAGATTTTTCACATTGACCACTAATGACCTAAGATCAGACGAGTTGTGAAAGGACATCATACATGAAGAAAGCAAGAGGTCATTAAAAGGACAAGAAATAAAGGACCAAAATGGAGGTCAGAAGAGACTCTGAAAGTTGCATTTGAATGTCGAATAGCTAAAGCAAAAGGAAGAAATGAAGTAAAAGAGTTAAACAGACAATTTCAAAGAGTGACTTGAGAAGACAAACAAAAGTATTATAATGACGTGTGCAAAGACCTGGAGATAGAAAACCAAAAGGGAAGAATATGCTCTGCATTTGTCAAGCCGAAAGAACTGAAAAAAAAATTCAGGCCTCGAGTTACAATATTGAAGGATTCTATGGGGAAAATATTAAATGAGTCAGGAAACATCAAAAGAAAATGGAAGATATACAAAGAGTCACTATACCAAAAAGTATTGCTCCATGCCCAGTCATTTCAGGAGTTACCATATGAGCAGGAGCCAATGGTACTGAAGGAAGAAGTCCAAGTTGCCCTGAAGGGACTGGCGAAAAACAAGGCACCAGGATTGGACGGAATACCAATTGAGATGTTTCTACAAATGGATGCAGCGCTGGAAGTGCTCACTCGTCTATGCCAAGAAATTTGAAAGACAGCTACCTGGCCAGGTGACTGGAAGAGAGCTATATTTATGTCTATTCCCAAGAAAGATGATCCAACCAAATGCGAAAATTATCAAACAATATCATTAACATCACATGTAAGTAAAATTTTGCTGCAGATCATAAAAAGCATCTACAGCAGTATATCAACAGGGAACTGCCAGAAATTGAAGTCAAATTCAGAAGAGGATGCAGAACCAGGAATATCATTGCTGAGGACAGATGGATCCTGGCTGAAAGCATAGAGTACTAGAGGAATGTTTACTGGTATTACATTGACTATGCAAAGCCATTCTACCGTATGGATAATAGGAAATTGTGGATAACATTATGAAGAATTGCAATTCCAGAATGCTTAATTGTGTGCATGAGGAACGTGTACGTAGATCAAGAGGCAGTTGTTCAAAGAGAACAAGGGGATACTGCGTGGTTTAAAATCAGTAAAGGCGTGCATTAGGGTTGTATCCTTTCACCATACCTATTCAATCTGTATGTTAAGCAGATAATCCAAGAAGAAGGCATCTGGATTGGAGTAAGACTCATTAACAACATGCGTTACGCAGATGACAGAACCTTGCTTGCTGAAAGTGAAGGGGACTTGAAGCACTTACTAATGAATATCAAAGACCACAGCTTTTTGTATGGATTACACCTCAACATAAGGAAACAAAAATCCTCACAACTGGACCGATAAGCAACATTACGATAAACAGAGAAAAGAATGAAGTTGTCAAAGATTTCATTTTACTTGGATCCACAGTCAGCACCCATGGAAGCACTAGTCAGGTAATCAAGAGATGCATTGCATTGGGCAAATCTGCTGCAAAACACCTCTTTAAAGTGTTGAAAAGCAAAGATGTCAACTTGAAGACTAAGGTGCGACTGACTCAAGCCATGGTTTTTTCAGTTGCCTCCTATGCATGTGAAAGCTGAACGATGAATAAGGAATACTCGAGAAGATTTGACACCTTTGAATTGTGGTGTCGATGAAGAATATTGAATATACCGTAGACTGACAAGAGAATGAATGAATCTGTCTTAGAAGAAGTACAACCAGAATGCTGCTTAGAAGCAAGGGTGGTGAAACTACGTCTCATGTACTTTGGACGTGGTAATTCCATGAATTGTATGAGCTTGGGCCCACTGCTGCACTTCATTTGCTGTGATGTGAGTCCCTTCATCCAAGGCAGTGCTGTTTGGGATACCATGACAGTGGAGATGGCATTCTGTAAATCCACAGATGGTGGTTTTGGCAGAAGCATTGCATGCAAGGAAGGCAAATACGTATCCAGAGTAAGTGTCTGTTCCACTAAGGACATAACACTGCCCTTACCATGATGGAAGTGGTCCAATATAATCAACTTGCCACCAAGTTGCTGGCTCATTACCTCGAGGGATGCAGCTATATCAGGGTCTCAGTGTTGGTTTCTGCTGCTGGGAGATTGGACACTCAGCAGTGGTTGTAGCCAAGTCAGTCTTGGTGAGTGAAATTCCATGTTGCTGGGCCCATGCATAACCTCCATCCCTGCCACCATGGCCACTTTGTTCATGAGCCCGCTGGGCAATGACAGTCGTAGCTGGGGAAAGAGGATGACTGGTTTCCATAGAATGTGCAATTTCATCCACTTGATTGTTAAAATCATCTTCTTCTGAGGTCACCCTTCGGTGAGAATTCACATGAGACATGAATATCTTCACTTCTTTTGCCCACTCAGAGAGGCTACCTTTTCCCCATAAATCCTTGTCTCTGATTTTCCAGTCGTGTTCCTCCTATGACCCTGAACATCCAGCCAAACCATTGACCACAGCCCATGAATCAGTATATAATCACACATCTGGCCATTTCTTGTTCTAAGTAACGTGAACAGCCAGGTGCACTGCTCGAAGTTCTGCCCATTTAGAGAATTTATCTTCACCACTGTCCTTCAGGGAGGGCCCAGAAATGGGATGTAGTTCTCTCACTGCCCACTTTTGAGTTCTGCCTGCATATTGTGCAGAACCATCTGTAAACCAGGTACAAGTTTTTTCTTCTTCAGTTAACTGATCGTAAGGAATTCTCCATGAGGTCATAGGTGCAGACTGGGAGATGGAAGGTAATGTGACAGGAGTGCTGACCGTGGGCATATGGCCCACTTCCTCATGCAACTTGCTTTACATTCAAGTCCTCCTTGGGCCCGATTTCGTATATACTACTTCTATTTAATGATGGAGTGCTGCTGTGCATGTCCCATTTTATGACTCTGTGAATCAGAGAACATGCAGCTCAGGCTGTGTGGTAACTTGGTGTCTCATGGTTAAGGGTTCAGCCTCTACTAAGGCCCAGTAACAAGCTAAAAGCTGTCTCTCAAGAGGAGAGTAGTTTGCCTGCAGAGCATGTTAGAGCTTTGCCCCAAAATCCTAAGGGCCTGCGCTGTGATTCACCAGTGGTGGCCTGCCAAGGACTGCAAACATCATCTCTGTCTGCCACTGACACTTCAAGCACGTTTGGATCAACTAGATCATGTGGCCCAAGTGGCTGAGTGGCTTGCACAGCAGCCTGCACCTGCCGCAGAGCCTTCTCTTGTTCTGGGCTCCACTCTAAACTAGCAGCTTTTCGAGTCACTTGATGAATAGGCCAGTGTAGCACACCCGTATGAGTAATATGTTGTCTCCAAAATCCAAAGAGGCCCAATATGCGTTGGCCTTCCTTTTAGTTGTGGGAGCCGACAGGTGAAATAACTTATCCTTTATATTAGAAGGAATATCTTGACACGCCCCACACCACTGAACTAGAAATTTCACTGAGGTGAAAGGTGCCTAAATTTTTGTGGGGTTAATTTCCCACCTCTAGCACACAAATGTTTTACTAGTAAGTCCAGAGTTGACTCTTCTTCCTTACTAGGTCCAATCAGCATAATCTCATCAATGTAACAGACCAGTGTGAAGTCTTGTGGAAGGGAAAGGCGATCAAGGTCCCTGCGGACTAAAGTATGACATATGGCTGGAGAGTTGATGTAGCCCTGAGGTAGGCAAGGAAAGGTGTATTGTTGGCCTTGCCAACTGAAGGCAAACTGCTTTTGATGGTCTTTCGAAACGGGTATGGAGAAAGAGGCTTTAGCCAGATCAAAAGCTGCATATAAGGTACCAGGAGACGTATTCATTTGCTCAAGCAATTAAACTACATCTGGAACAGCAGCTGCAATTGGAGTGACCACCTGGTTAAGTTTTCGATAATCTACTGTCATTCTCCAAGATCCGTCTGTTTATTGCACAAGCCAGATAGGTGAATGTAATGGGGATATAGTGGGAATCACCACACCTCTATCCTTAATCTCTGCAATCCCTCTAGGAAGGCGGTATTGCTTTTGGTTTACTATTTTCCCAGGTGGGGCAGTTCTAATGGCTTCCACTTAGCTTTTGCTACCATAATAGCCCTTACTCTATTTGTCAGGGATCCAATGTGAGGGTTCTGCCTCGTGCTGCCTTTGTCTATTCCAGTTACCTGTTCCGGAACTGGGGAATCACTACAAGAGGGATTCGGGGACCCACCAGACCTACCGTAAAACGGACATGAGGCAAGACTCCATTAATAACCTGACCTCTGTTTGCCCCCACTCCTGACTGGTGGGCCACAGTAACGTTTCTTGTCTCATGAATTTAGTGTCAGTTCAGAGCCAGTATCCAGTAATCCCCGAACAGTCTGATCATTTCCTTTTCCCCAACCAACAGTCACTCTTGTAAATGGCTCTAGATCCCTTTGGGGAAGGCCGGGAGGAAGAGTAACAATATAAGTTTTTGGCAGTGTATTGGAGTCCTTCCTCAAGGGGACCTGGCCTCCCCTTCATTCAAGGGGTTGTAGATCTTCAAACTAGTTCTAGTCTGGGAATTGATTGAGGGACCGTGACTCTCCATTCTGGTGATTTGAGTTAGAGTGCTGTTCCCATGACCTAGAATTCATCTGTTTGTACACATGAAGTAAATATTTAGTAGATTTCCTATCTGTTTCACTCCTAGGGACACCAAGACTAAGTAGCCAACACCGTAAGACCATATGAGTCATACTATTCTGATTACTGCTTTGACTCTGCTGTTCATTACTGTAACCTCATCCATCTTGTCTTTGTTGATTGAGTGCAGCCACTTGGCTGCTACTGCTAAGGGCTCCAATCAGCCCTGTTGCAGTTAGGTGTCTTAAATCAGTTAGGGCAGTTCCCATTGTCAAATCTGATTTGCATAATGTAGCAATCACAGCAGTCTTCAAGGATGCTGGAGCTCCCTTCACAAATTTGTTCCTCACAGTTGTGGTAAAAGGTGTGTCCTCTGGGCACTGCATGTGTAGATCTGTGAGTCTGTCCTGCCAAATGCACTCTAACATGCCAGTTTCCCTATGCCTTTGGATACCTTCTTCTATAATATAACAAGGCAGGTCTGGTACTTCAACTTGATTTAGTGTGGGCACCACATAATCCATTTTTTAGCAACCCAACCAAATTAATTACTTGATCCTTTGCTAACTTCTTGAGCTGAAACATTGAATGAAGAACATGTGCTTACTGGACCCATATCAATAAACTCAGACTGATCCATTTTTATGTTCCTTGTACCATTATACCACACCCTTAGTAGCCATTTCCACACATAATCCCCAGGTTTCTGTTTGTACATATTAGAAAAATCAAGCAGTTCTTTTTGGAGTATAGCTCCAGGGTTGCTATGAGTTGGAATCAACTTGGCGGCAATTTTTTTTTTTGGATACCTCCTCCTTGATCATACTTTGTAACTTCACCTTTTGGGGCTGGATGGGACTTAAGTCTAATTATAGGTCTAGAAACCAGAATTGGTATATGGAATTGTTTTGAGAACATTCAGCGTTGTCTTCTAAAGCATCTGCCTCAGGCAATGACTCAGGCAAGGGGTCTTTAGAGGCAGCTGGGCTAGGGCTAGGGCTAGGGCTGCTAACCAAAGGGTCGGCAGTTTGAATCCGCCAGGCGCTCCTTGGAAACTCTATGGGGCAGTTCTGCTCTGTCCTATAGGGTTGCTATGAGTCAGAATTGACTTGACAGCACTGGGTTTGGTTTTGGTTTGGTTGGGCTAGGGCCAGTCTCATTAGATGGGAGTGGAAGGGCTAATGGCTTTTTGGCACCGAGTAGTTATAGCAGACAAATATGAAGTAATATTTTCAGATGGGAGTGGTTCTGCTGGCAGGAGTGATTCCATGGAATTTAGGGGCTCAGCATCCCTAGCTTCCTGATTATCTGCCTGTATGTCCCATCCCAAGTTTGAGGATCCCATTTCTTCCCAGTCAGTGCCCTTACTTTTAACTTCAGACACCTCTCGAGGTTGGCAGTTGAGCTGGCTTTGTAATTAAGCCACTCTTGCAGTAAGATTCTGGGTTTGGTTATCAGCAACTTCAGCTCTGTTACTACATTAAATAAAGCTTCCTTTAAAAGCACAAGTGGAATCCTTGAGGTCATTTTTGCTGCACTTGAGCTTTGACTCTGGAGTCCTGAGCCCATCTTTGTTTCACCAGTTTGCCTAGTGAAAGTAGGACCAACAAACCAGCTTCCTAATACTTCTCATTCTGACAAAACTATAGAAGGATATCACACATGTGTTCAACTGGAGCCTCACCGTTCACCAATACCTGATGTATTGTTGGTGATATTTTGTGTATTTGTATTGCCACCTCACATCATGATTAGCAGTGCCCTCTTCACTTCTGGAAGCAGAGTCATCAATATCTTTAAGACTAGCTATGCTTGAGAGCCAATTCAGGAAACTCATCCTTTCAGTTTTGTTTCTCTGTAACCACTCTTGGTTCCAAATGTCTTCGGCTGGGTTGTGTAGAGAAGGAAAATCAGTAAAGTGTATAAATAATATGTAGAGCGAGATTATATCAAGGAAACGGCCCTCGTGATTGTACAGTCTGGATTGTCCCAAGTCCGTGGATTAGGATGGAGGCTTTTCCCTATTCATGTAGCCTCAGGGGCAGGCAAACCCAGGATCAGTAGGTTAGAAAGCAGGGCTCTTGGCCATAGGCTGTAAATATCAACAGATCCCACTATTGGCAGGCAAGACCGCAAGGCTTCTTCTGATTCATGTAGCTGCAGGGGCTGGCAAGTCTAAGATTGGCAGGTAAGCTGATAGCTCAAGTTCCAAGAACTGGAGGTCAGAGGAACAGGAAGCCACAGCAGGATCCATAGCGAGAAAGAAGCCAGAACATCTGCTTATATTCAGATGCAGGCCACACCTCCAAGGAAACTCCCTTTAAATTGATTGGCTATTCATAGTAGATTCCATCATGGGAATGATCACATACGAACACTGAGAATCATGGACCGTCCAAGTTGACACACAGTCTTAACCATCACACTAATCTCAAAGCATGTTATACAGTATAATGCTATAGTAATCAAACCAGTCTGGTACATAATGATAGATGTATAGATTAGTGGAATAGAATTGAGAGCCCAGAGTTAAGCATACACATCCAATGTCAGTTTTTCCTCGACAAGGGTACTAAATCTGTCCAATTAGGAAAAAATAGTCTCTTTAAATAAATGGTGTTGGTACAACAGTATATCCAGTTGTAGAAGAATAAAACTGAATTCATACTTCATCCTGTATATAAAAGTTAGCTCAAAATGGATAAAGAACCTAAGAACTAAAACCACAGAACTCCTAAAAGAAGATACAGAGCATTGCTTCGGGACCTAGTTTTTAACAATGGATTCTTAGATAAGACGCTAAAAGCATGAGCAACAAATGAGAAAATACATAAGTTGAGCTTCATCAAAATCAGCCAGTTCTGTTCTGCCAAGGACTTTAACAACAAAGTTGAAGAGACACCCTACAGATTGCAAGAAAATTTTGGGGAACCAGATATTGGTAAGGATTTAATATCCAGCATATGTAAAGAACTCATACAACTTAACAAAAAGACCAACAACCCTCTAAAAACAAAACGGGCAGATAATTTGAACAGACATTTTATTAGGAAGAAATAAAAATGACCAACAAGCACAGGAAAAGATGCTCAACCTCATTAGCTATGGTTGTTGTTAGGTGCCATCATGTCAATTTTCATCCGTACTGATTTCGTGTAACAGAATAGAATGCCACATAGGGTTTTCTAGGCTATACTCTTCATGGTAGAGGATTGCCAGACCTTTCTCTGGCAGAGCCGCTTGGTGGGTTCGAACCACCAACCTTTCAGTTAGCAGCTGAGTGCTTTATTGTTACACCACCAGGGATCCTATAGGACAGAGTAGATGTGTCCCATAGGGTTTCCAAGGAGTGGCTGGTTGATTTGAACTGCCGATCTGTTGGCTAGCAGACATAGCTCTTAACCATCGTGCAGCCAGGGCTTGAGATGCAAATGAAAACCTCAATGAAATACCAGTTTACCCCCACTAGAATTGCTAAGATATTAAAAAAAAAATGGAAAGTAACAAATGTTGACAAGGATTTGGAGAAATTGGGATTCTCTTCCATTGCTGGTAGGAATGCAAAATGGTATAGCAGCTGTAGAAAAGAATTTGGTGGTTCCTCAAAAGTTTAAACATAGAAGTGCTGTAGGACCCTCAATTTCCCTGCTAGGTATATACCCAAAAAACTTGAAAGCAGCAACATAAACAGAGAGATGTACGACAATGTTCATTGCAGCACTGTTTACAATAGCCAAAAGATGAAAACTAACTAACTGTTTATCAATAGATTCATGAATAAACACATGTGGCATATAAACCCTCCCCCCAAAATAAAAAAAAACAAAATACCGTTGCCATCAAGTCAATTCCAACTCAAAAGAACCCTGAAGGACAGAGTAGAACTACCCCCATAGGGTTTCCAAGTCTGTAAATCTTTATGGAAGCAAATTGCCACATCTTTCTCCCATGGAGTAGTTGGTGGGTTCGAACCACAGACCTTTTGGTTAGCAGCCAAGTGCTTTAACCACTGCGCCACTAGGGCTCCTATGTGAACTATACATACAATAAAATGTTAGGTGCTGTTCAGTTGCTTCTGACTTACAGCGACCCCATGTACAACAGAATGAAACGCTGCATGGTCCTGCACCATTCTCACAATCGTTGCTATGTTTGGGCCCGTTGTTGCAGCCCGTGTCAAACCATCTTGTCAAGGGTCCTCCTCTGTTTCGCTGACTCTCCTTTAGCAAGCATGATGTCCTTCTCTAGGGACTGATCTCTCCTGATAAAATGTCCAAAGTACACAAGACAAATTCTCGACATCCTGGCTTCCCAGGAGCATTCTAGCTGTTCTTCCAAGACAGATGTGTTCGTTCTTCTGGCAGTGCATAGTATACTCAATATTCTCTGCCAACACCATAAGTGATAAAAAGAAATGAAGCTCTGATAGAAGCTACAACATGAACAAAACTTGAAAGCATTATGATGGGTGAAGTAAGTAATCACAGAAACACAAATATTGTATGATCTCATTCATATGAAAAATTCATATGAGTCCAGAGTTTATTATTCACTACTAGGAGCAGGAGGGAGGTGGTAGTCGTTGTTTAGGGGGCACTGATTTTCTGTCTGTGGTGATGGAAAATTTGGCAGTGGATATCAGTGATGGTTGCACAATGTGATTAATGTCACCAAAAAGCAAAAAACTAAATCTGTTGCCCTCATGTAGATTCCAACTCATAGCGACCCTATGGGATAGAGTAGAACTGCCCCATAGATTTTCCAAGGAGTGCCTGGTGTTTTCGATCTCCTGACCTGTTGGTTAGCAGCTGTAGCTGTTAACCACTATGCCATGATGGTTTCCTTAATGTCACCAGTGTCCCTAAATTGTACAGGTGAAATACATTGAATTGACAATTATTATATGTTTTTACAGCTTTTTAAAATATGAGGAATCACACAGACAGACACACACAAAGAATTACTATTAAACCCCAAAACTAAAAAACCAAACTTGTTTCTGTAGAGTTGATTCTGAGTTATGGTGACTTCTGTGTGTCATAGTAGACCTGCAGTGCATAGGATTTCAGTGGCTTTAATCTTACGGAAGTAGATTTCCAGGCTTTATGTGGTATTCCTGGGTATAGTCATACTGCCTGTGTTTTGGTTAGTAGCTGAGTGCAAACTGTGCTGCAAAGGGAACTTATTAAATTCAGTATACCGAGGATAGTACTAAATTACCAAATATAAAACAATACCAAGTGTTATGAAGGGTATATGTAGATAAATGTACACTCTTCATGCTAATTGGTGAGTACTTTGAAAAGGTACATTAAAATTAATTTCGTTTGTAAGCATTCTAAGGAAATATTTAGAAAATGTGCAACAACCTATGTTTATCTCGTGTTAATCTCAGTATTAAAACATATGTAGTTTTAGAATTTGTAGTTTCTTGAACTCCAGACTTTCTGGAGCATTGAATGTTGAATGAACCCCTGAACTATTGCCCTGAGGTAATCTTTAAACCTTCACTCAAAAATATCCCCCAAAGTCTTCTTAAAACAAAACAGTACTTTAGCTCAAGTAGTAAAAAATGGCAACTTTTGGCATTCTGATCTTTTAAGAACTACCTATATGAGATCAAATTGACAACAGTAACTCAAAAGATTAGGTAGGAACCTTAGGGGGCAGTGAATTTATGTTAAGGGGGGAGGAACAACTCAGAAAAGAAGGATTAGAATGGTTACACAACTTGAAGGATGTAATCAGTGTCACTGAACTGTACATGTAGAAACTGTTGAGTTGGTATATGGGTATATGTTTTGCTGTGTATATTCTCAACAATAACAACAATAAGTAAAATATATTTTAAAAAAGATACAGGTTTTTTTTCCTGGTTACACAAGTAATGTATATTTATTGTGGGATATATATGAAAGACTGAAAAGCACAAATAAGAAAATAAAATTTACCCATAATCTCAGAAAGCAGAAATTGGAACTGCTATTTAATGTTTTGATGTCTTGTTTTCCAGTTTTTCTTTTGCATGTATATGGATGTGTGTAATATAATCATTGGAATTATATTGTCCAGCCTTTTACTTAACATGAAGTCGTTTTCATGATGGCTTTTTTTTTGTAATAATGGAAAATTGGAAATTAACCTGAATTGTCAACATTAAGAGTGGTTTATATTATGGTACAACATGATCCAGTGCCATGCAGTAAAATACATTGAATATTATATGTGGAAATAAGTTAATATTAAGGAATATATTAAAACTACTATGCAGGGAGGGAGGGAGGGAGGGAGGGAGGGAGAGGGTTTTTTATTGATTAATCAGTAGATAAGAACTGCTTTAGGTGAAGGGAAAGACAACACTCAATACATGGAAGGTCAGCTCAATTGGACTGGATCAAAAGCAAAGAAGTTTCCAGGATAAAATGAATGCTTCAAAGGTCAGCGGAGCAAGGGCGGGGGTCTGGGGAACATGGTTTGAGGGGACTTCTAAGTCAATTGGCAAAATAATTCTATTATGAAAACATTCTGCATCCCACTTTGAAATGTGGCGTCTGGGGTCTTAAATGCTAACAAGTGGCCATCTAAGATGCATCAATTGTTCTCAACCCACCTGGAGCAAAGGAAAATGAAGAACACCAAGGTCACACGACAACTAAGAGCCCAAGAGACAGAAAGGGCCGCATGAACCAGAGACCTACATCATCCTGAGACCAGAAGAACTAGTTGGTGCCCGGCCACAATCGATGACTGCCCTGACAGGGAGCACAACAGAGAACTCCTGAGGGAACAGGAGATCAGTGGGATGCAGACCCCAAATTCTCATAAAAAGACCATACTTAATGGTCTGACTGAGACTAGAGGAATCCCGGCGGCCATGGTCCCCAGACCTTCCGTTGGCCCAGGACAGGAACCATCCCCGAAGACAACTCATCAGACATGAAAGGGACTGGTCAGCGGGTGGGAGAGAGATGCTGATGAAGAGTGAGCTAATTATATCAGGTGGACACTTGAGATTGTGTTGGCAACTCTTGTCTGGAGGGGGGATGGGAGGATAGAGAGAGAGGGAAGCTGGCAAATTGTCACGAAAGGAGAGACTGAAAGGGCTGACTCAATAGGGGAAGAGCAGGTGGGAGTACGGAGTAAAAAGAAAAAAAAAGATGTATGTAAACTTATATGTGACAGACTGATTGGATTTGTAAACGTTCGCTTGAAGCTTAATAAAAGTTAATAAAAAAAAAAACTACTATGCAAAAAAGGTTACAAAATAGTACTCCAGTGCTGTGTATTAAAAAAGTATATGTAGGGGGCAGAGATAGATGTTGCTAGAAACGATGTTCTCTCCCATGCCCCCGTAACAAAACCAGGAAAAAAATTTTCATTAACAATCTCAGAACTTAGAGATCGGTCAGAGGGTTGCAGCATCTAAGCAAATGGTAAATCAAGGAAAAAACAAACAAAAAAAAAACTGTTGCCATCAAGTCAATTCTGACTCATAGCAACCCTATAGGACAGAGTAGAACTGCCCCCTAAGGTTTCCAAGGAGAAGATGGTAGATTTAAACTGTCAGTCTTTTGATTAGCAGCCAAACTCTTAACCACTGTGCCACCAGGGCTACAAATCAAGAAAAAGGATAGTTTTGGTTCTGCTAGGATCCCAGGCGCACCACCTGCTTGACTCAGGATGTCCGTCTTGGAGTGGATGCAGTGCCCAGCACTCTCTGTCTTAAAGGTGTGTCAATTAGCACTCCCAGGCATGGACCTTAGAGTTTATGCAGCAAAAATGGGTGCTCCCAGGTAGGGAGCTTGGGCTAAAGCAGTGATAGCCAACACTTCCAGAGAGGGATTCTGGTGTTAAAGCAGACGACTGGAACCTTCAACAATTAAAGACAAAAAAAAAAAAAAAAAAGCAGAATCCCTGGGGAAGAGATACTATCTGATTTGCAGAATTACCAAAATACGATAATCAAATATCTCAGTTTCAACAACAACAACAACAAATCTCTAAGCATACAGAGAAACAGGAAAGGATGGCCGATGTAATAAAAGAACAAAATAGAGAAGAAACTCTGCCTGAGGAAGGAGATATAATGGATTTATTAGGCAAATATTTTAATGCAATAGTATTAAATATACTCAAAAAGCTCAAGGAAAACACAACGAATTAAAACAGGAAAATGATACAGAAAGAAAATGAGAATTTCTGTAAGGTGGTAGAAATTCTGGAAAAAAAACAAACAGAAGTACAGGAGCTGAAAAGTATAAAACAGAAATGAAAAATTGGCTAGAGGTGTTCAGATTTGAGCTGGCAGAAGAAATAATCAGCAGACTTAAAGATTGGACAATTGAGAGTATCAAGTCTGCGGAGCAAAAAGAAAAAGGAATTAATAAAAGTGGATAGACCTAGATATACATTATGGGAGTCCCAGAAGGAAAAGGCCAAAAAGAATATTTGAGAAAATAGTGTCTGAAAACTTCCCAAATTCCATGAAAACCATGAATCTGCACATCCAAGTTTAGCTAACTCCAAGTAGGATAATCCCAAAGAGATCAACACCAAGACAGACTATAATCAAACTCTAAAAAACCAGAGATACAGAGAGAGTCCTAAAAAAAGCAAGAGTGAAGCAAATTTTCATGTACAAGGGATCTCAGTAAGATTAAGCTGCTGATTTGTCCTGAGAAATCCTGGAGGGCAGAAAACAATGTTATTTTGGACGTGCTGGAAGAAAAAGAGTCATCAACCAAGAATTCTACATGCAGCAAAACTGTCCTTCAGAAATGAGGGGGAAATTAAGATACTCCCAAATAAACAAAAGCCGAGGGAGTTTTTTTCCATGAGACCTGGCCTACAAGAAATGCTAAATGGGAGTCCTTCGTATCTGGTCACTATAAGTCGGAATCAGCTCAACGATGATGGGTTTGGTTTTTTTTTTTTTTTTTTTGGTTTTCAGGTTGAAAAGAAACCACATTACAAAATAATTTGAGGACATGCAGGAAAAAAAAATAGATCTCCAGTAAAGGTAATATCATCGGTCACTTTTATGGTACTTTGGTATTATAACTATATTTGCTATATCATACATGATTTAAAAGACAAATGCATTAAAATATTTGTAAATCTGTATTATTAGACACCCAGTGTATAAAGATGGAGTTTATGGCAAAAACAACATAAGGGACGAGGGGGAGTGTGGTATAAGAACAAAGTTTTTGTATGTCACTGAAGTCAAACTGGTATCAATTTAAACAAGATTATGATAAATTTAGGATGTTAAATATAATCCCCGTGGTAACCACAAAGAAAAGATTCACAAAAGTAAATGAGAATTAAAATAGTTACAATGTAGGAGGCGGAGCCAAGATGGCGGACTAGGCAGACGCTACCTCGGATCCCTCTTACAACAAAGACACGGAAAAACAAGTGAATCGATCACATACATAACAATCTACGAACCCTGAACAACAAACACAGATTTAGAGACGGAGAACGAACTAATACGGGGAAGCAGCGATTGTTTCCAGAGCCTGGAGCCAGCATACCAGTCAGGTACGGCACAAGCACAGAGACCTGCTCCACCCCCCTGAACTAACCCCGGGAGGGGGACTAGCCGGTTCCACGGGCGGCGTGGGACGCAGCCGTTAGGAGAAGTCCCCGGGAGGCAGTGACCGATCTTGGAGCAGAAAGAGCAGCATCCGAGCCGGGGAACCGTCCCACAGGGATTTGGACTGCACGCAGGCGGCTTCATTAACATCTGAATAGCCTGAGCCAGAGGGAGAACTCTGATAGGGATCTGACTGCAGTTTTTTTTTAGCGGATTTTCTGGAAAAACTAGTTTCCCAGTGATGGCTCGGAGACAACAATCCATATCAAACCACTTAAAGAAGCAGACCGTGACAGCTTCTCCAACTCCCCAAACAAAAGAATCAAAATCTTTCCCAAATGAAGATACAATTTTGGAACTATCAGATACAGAATATAAAAAACTAATTTACAGAATGCTTAATGATATCACAAATGAAATTAGGATATCTGCAGAAAAAGCCAAGGAACACACTGATAAAACTGTTGAAGAACTCAAAAAGATTATTCAAGAACATACTGGAAAAATTAATAAGTTGCAAGAATCCATAGAGAGACAACATGTAGAAATCCAAAAGATTAACAATAAAATAACAGAATTAGACAACACACTAGGAAGTCAGAGGAGCAGACTCGAGCAATTAGAATGCAGACTGGGACATCTGGAGGACCAGGGAATCAACACCAACATAGCTGAAAAAAAATCAGATAAAAGAATTAAAAAAAATGAAGAAACCCTAAGAATTATGTGGGACTCTATCAAGAAGGATAACCTGCGGGTGATTGGAGTCCCAGAACAGGGAGGGGGGACAGAAAACACAGAGAAAATAGTTGAAGAACTTCTGACAGAAAACTTCCCTGACATCATGAAAGACGAAAGGATATCTATCCAAGATGCTCATCGAACCCCATTTAAGATTGATCCAAAAAGAAAAACACCAAGACATATTATCATCAAACTCACCAAAACCAAAGATAAACAGAAAATTTTAAAAGCAGCCAGGGAGAAAAGAAAGGTTTCCTTCAAGGGAGAATCAATAAGAATATGTTCTGACTACTCAGCAGAAACCATGCAGGCAAGAAGGGAATGGGACGACATATACAGAACACTGAAGGAGAAAAACTGCCAACCAAGGATCATATATCCAGCAAAACTCTCTCTGAAATATGAAGGCGAAATTAAGATATTTACAGACAAACACAAGTTTAGAGAATTTGCAAAAACCAAACCAAAGCTACAAGAAATACTAAAGGATATTGTTTGGTCAGAGAACCAATAATATCAGATATCAGCACAACACAAGGTCACAAAACAGAACGTCCTGATATCAACTCAAATAGGGAAATCACAAAAACAAACAAATTAAGATTAATTAAAAAAAAAAATACACATAACAGGGAATCATGGAAGTCAATAGGTAAAAGATCACAATAATCAAAAAGAGGGACTAAATACAGGAGGCATTGAACTTCCATATGGAGAGTGATACAAGGCGATATAGAACAATACAAGTTAGGTTTTTACTTAGAAAAATAGGGGTATATAATGAGGTAACCACAAAAAGGTATAACAACTCTATAACTCAAGACAAAAACCAAGAAAAACGTAACGACTCAACTAACATAAAGTCAAACACTATGAAAGTGAGGATCTCACAATTTACTAAGAAAAACGCCTCAGCACAAAAATAGTTACAATGTAAAAAAAAAAAAAACTGGGCAGTATCGAAGGAGACAAGAGAAAAACAAATAGGTATAAATACATGCAGAAAACAAAAAGCAAAATATAATAAGATTTCCTTATCTGTAATTACTGTATTTTTATTTTTATTGTGTTTTAGGTGAAAGTTTATACCAGAAATTAATTTCTCATTGAGAAATTTATACACAAATTATTGTGTGACATTGGTTGCAATCCCTGCAGTGCGTCAGCACTCTCCCCCTTTTCCTTTCCACCCAGGGTTCTTCATGTCCATTCTTCCAGTTTTCTTTCCCTTCCTGCCCTTGCATCTTGGCTTTTTAGCAGGTATTGCCCATTTGGACTCGTATGCTTAAGTGAACTAAGAAGCACATTCCTCATGTATGCCATTGTGTGTTTTATATGCCTGTCTAATTTTTGGCTGAGAGGTGGACTTTTGGAGTGGCTTCAGTTCTGAATTAGCAGGGTATCCAGGGGCCATAGTCTCAGTGGTTCTTCCAGTGTCTGTCAGACCAGTAAGTCTGGTCTTTTTTTGTGCGTTTGAATTTTGTTCTACATTTGTCTCCTGCTTTGTCTGGGACCCTCTACTGTGATCCGAGTCAGAGACGTCAGTGGTGGTAGCTGGACAGCATGTAGTTCTTCAGGGTTACGGCTGCTGGAGGCTCTGGTTCATGTGATCCATTAGTCCTTTGGGCTAATATTTTCCTTGTGTCTTTGGTTTTCTTCATTCTCCTTTACTTCGGATGGAGGGGACCAGTATAATTATGGATCTTAGAGGTCTGCTCACAAGCTTTTAAGACCCCAGATGCTACTCACCAAAGTAGGATGTAGAACATTTTCTTTATGAATTGTGTAATGCCAGTTGGCCTGGGTGTCCCCCGAGCCCACAGCCCCAGTAACTCGGCCTCTGAAAGTGTTTGGATGTGTCTGGAAATCTTCTATGATTTTGCCTTGATCAAGTTGTGCTGACCACTCCAATTTTGTATGTTGTCTTTCCCTTCACCAAAGTTAGCACTTGTTTATTATCTAGTTAGTGATTTCCTCTCCCCATCCCTCCCCTCCCTCGTAACCATCGAGTATTTTTTTTATTCTGTGTGTAACCCTTTTCTTAGATTTTCATAATAGCGGTCTCATAAAATACTTGCCCTTTTGTGATTGACTTATTTCACTCAGCAAAATGTCCTCCAGATTCATCCATGTTGTGAGATGCTTGGTGGATTCATTATTGTTCTCTATAGTTGCGTAGTATTCCACTCTGTGTATGTAGTATAATTTGTTTATCCACTCACCTGTTGATGGGCACTTAGGTTGTTTGTGTCCCTTCGCTATTGTGAATAATGCTACAGTGAACATGGGTGTGCATGTGTGTATTCATGTGATGGCTGTTTTGTCTCTAGGATACCTTCCTAGGAGTGGGATTGCTGAATTATAAGGCATTTTTAGCTTTTTAAGGAGGCAGCATATTGTTTACTATAGTGGTTGTACCATTTTACATTCTCACCAGCAGTGAATAAGAGTTCCAGTCCCCCTGCAGCCTCTCCAACATTTGTTATTTCCTGGTTACTTTTATTTTATTATTATTATTGTTAGTGCTGGTAATGTGGTGAGATGGTATCTCATTTTAGTTTTGATTTGCCTTTCTCTCATAGCTAATGATCGCAAGTGTTTCCCCTTGTGCCTGTTATCTGTGTGAATGTCTTCTTCAGTTGATGTGCCTGTTCATATCCTTTGCCCATTTTTAAATTGAATTATTTGGTTTTTTGTTATTGAGGTGTTGAAGTTTTCTACAGATTTTAGGGATGAGATTAGACCCTTGTCAGTTATGTCATAGCCAAAATTTTTTTCCCAGTGTGTGAGGTCTGTTTTTACTCTTTTGGTGAAATCTTTTGATGAGTGTAAGTGTTTAATTTTTAAGAGCTCCCAGCTATCTTGTTTATCATCTGGTGTTTGTGCATTGTTATGGTTCATATTGTATACATGCCATATATTAGGGCTCGTAATGTTGACCCTATTTTTACTCCATGATCTTTATCATTTTTGGTTTTATATTTAGGTTTTTGATCCATTTTGAGTTAGTTTTTTGTGTTTGGTGTAAGGTATGGGTTCTGTTTCATTTTTCTTTTTACAGCTGGACATCCAGTTTTGCCAGCATCATTTGTTAAAATGCTCTCTTTTCCCCATTTAATGGACTTTTGTCCTTTTTCAAAAGATCAGCTGACTGTAGGTGGATGGATTTGCATCTGGGTTCTCAATTCTGCTCCATTGGTCTGTGTGTCTCTCATCTTACCAGTACCAGGCTGTTTTGACTACCGTAGCTGTATAGTAGATTTTGAGATCAGGTAGTGTGAGGACTCCTACTCTGTTCTTTTTCTTCAGTAATGCTTTGCTTATTTGGACCTCTTTGCTTTCCATATAAAGTTGGTGATTAATTTTGCCATTTCATTAAAGAATGCTGTTGGTATTTAGATCGGAATCGCACTGTGTCTGTAAATTGCTTTGGGTAGAATTGATATTTTCACAATGATGAGTTTTTCTTTCCATGAGCATGGTATGTTTTTCCATTTATGTAGGTCTCTTTTGGTTTCTTGCAATAACGTTTTGTAGTTTTCTTTTTAGGGTTTTTTTATGTCCCTGGTTAGATTTATTCCTAACTATTTTATCTTTTATGGGCTACTATAAATGGTATCGTTCTCCTGATTTCCTTTCCAAAGTTTACTTTGTTAATATATTGGAATGCAAGTGATTTTTATATGTAGATCTTGTATCCTGCTACTCTGCTGAATCTTGCTATTAGTTGCAGTAGTTTTCTTGTGAAGTCTAGGGTTCTCTATGTATAGAATCATATCATCTGCAGAAAGGGTAGTTTTACTTTTTCCTTTCCTTTTTGGATGTCCTTTTAGTTGACTAACTGCTCTAGCTAAGACTTTCAACACAGTGTTAAATAGGAGTGGTGGTAAAGGGCATCCTTTTCTTGTTCCACTTCTCAAGGGAAATGTTTTCAGCCTCTTTCCATTAGGAATGATGTTGGCTGTTGGTTTTGTATAAGTGTCCTTTATTATGTTGAGGAATTTCTTTTCTATACCTATTTTTTATTGAGGGTTTTTATCAGGAGTTGGTGTTCAAGTTTATCAAATGCCTTTTCTTTGTTGATTTAGATGATCATATGGTCCTTTTGTTTTATTTATATGATGAATCATATGATTTATTTTCTCATGTTGAACCATCCTTATACCTGATATGAATCGCGCACTTGGTTGTGGTGTTTTTTGTTTTTGTTGAGATGATGCAGAGTTCTATTTGCTAAAATTTTGTTGATAATTTTTGCATCTATATTCATGAGAGATACTGGTCTGTAATTTTCTTTTTGTGGTGTCTTTGCCAAAAAAAAAAAAAATAATAATTTTTTTTTTTTTTTTTTGCCTGGCTTTGCTATTGGGGTTATGCTGGCTTCATAGAATACATTCTGGAGTGTTTCTTTTCTATACTCTGGAATAATATGAGGTCTTCTTCTAATGCTTGGTATAATTCTTCAGTGAAGCTGCCTTAGCCAGGGTTGTTTTTTGTTGCGAGTTTTTATTACCTCTTCAAATCTTGTCATGGGTCTGTTCAGATTTTCCATCTCAGTTTGTGTTAGTTTAGGTAGGTAGTGTGTTTCTAGAAATTTGTCCATTTGCTCTCAGTTTTCAAATTTGTTGGAGTACGATTTTTCGTAGTATTCTGTTAGGATGCTTTTTATTTCAGCTGGGTTTGTAGTAATGTCTCCCATTTCGTTTCTTATTTGGGTTATTTGCTTCCTTTCTTGGTTTTCTTTTGTCAGTTTGGCCAGTGATTTGTTGATCTTTTCAAAGAACCAACCTTTTCTCTTTTTGATTCTTTCTGTTGTTTTTCTGTTCTCTATTTCATTTATTTCTGTTCTAATCTTTATTATTTCCTTTATTCTGGGGGCTTCCTTTGATGTTCTCCTTCATTTGTTCAAGTTTTAGGGCTAACATTTTCGCCTGTTCTTTTTTGAAGTGTGCATTTATTGCTATAAATTGACCTCTGAACTCTGCCTTTCTTGTATCCCAAAGGTTTTGGTATGATGTGTTTTCATTCTTATTTGATTCTCAGAATTTTTTTATTCTCTGTAACTTCTACTACCCAGTTGTTTTCAAGCGAGGTGCTATTCTATTTCCATGTATTTGATTTTTTTCCTTGCTGTTCCTTTTATTAATTTCTACTTGTACGGTGTTGTGATCAGAGAGAATACTTCATGTTATTTCGATGTTTGGATTTTATTTAGGGTTGTTCTGTGGCTTAAAATGTGGTCTATTCTGGAGAATGTTCCATGTACATTAGACAAGTATATATACTTTGCTGCTTTTCTATAGTGGAATGTTCTATATTTGTCTTATGAGGTCAAGTTTGTTGTTTTGGCCTTCAGATCTTGTGTTATCTTTGTTCAGTTTCCTTCTAGTTGTTTTGTCCTTTACTGAGAATGGTGTGTTAAAGTCTCCTACTATTTTTGTGGAACTGTGTAATTCTCTTTTCAGTGTTGTTACAGTTTGTTTTATGTGTTTTGAAGCCCTGTCTTTGGGTGCTTAGATATTAATTAAGGTTATGTCTTCTTGGTGGATTGTCCCTTTAATCATTATATAATGTCATTCCTTGTCTTTTATGGTTGATTTTGACTTAAAGTCTATTTTATCTGAGATTAGTTTTATCATTCTTGCCCTTTTTTTGTTACTGTTTTCTTGATACATTTTTTCCATCCTTTTATTTTTTAATATATTTATGTCTTTGTGTGTAAGGTGTATCTTTTGTAGACGATATATTGATGGGTTATGCTTTTTTTAACCCATTTGGCCACTCTGTCTCTTCACAGGTGTTTTTAAGCCTTTAACATTCAGGGTGATTATCGATAAGTATGAGTTTATTGCTGTCATATTTTGCTTTTTTTGTGGTGCTGGTGTTTTCATTGTTCCTCTTATTTTCCTGTGCTGAGTTCCATTTGTTTATGGATTTTTTTTTTTTTATAGATTTCGTGTTTACTGAGACTTTGTTTTTCTTCTTTTTGTATTGTGATGAATAGGTTTGTTAACTTCCTTTGTGTTTGCCTTGAATATTTATCCTTATTTCCTAAGTTTGAACCAGTCTTTTATTACTTGATATTGCCTTGGCTCCTTCTCCATTTGAAAGTTCTATACCTTCACTGTTTCCCCTTTTATTGTTTTGATGTTCTCGTCATTTACAGGTTGATGCCTCTGTTTCCTTGTTTTATTTGTGGGAGTTCTTTACCTAAATTGTTATCTGGCTGATGCTGTCCTTTATCTTGGACTCCATATGTTGTCAGATATTGTTGGTTCTATAACTGAAGGACTGCCTTTAATATTTTTATACATTTGGTTTGATTTTTACAAATTCCCTTAATTTCTGTTTATCTGGAAATGTCCTAATTTTGCAATCGTATTTGAGAGAGTTTTGTAGGATATTTTATTCTTGGCTGGCAATTTTTTTCTTTCAAGGCTTTATATATGCTATCTCTTTGCCTTCTTGACTGCATAGTTTTTACCCTAGTAATCAGAGCTTAGTCATACCCTTTCCCATTTGTAAGTGACTTCATTTTTCTCAGGCTACTCTCAGGATTTTCTTTTTCTTTGGTTTTGGCAAGTGTGATTATGATATGCCTTGGTGTTAGGAGTTAAGTGAACTTGCCTTCTTGTATTCCCTGTCAGGGGTCATTGCTGGCCGTGTTATAAGATGGCAACCCTGAGATGTGTTAGTTGGCAGGGAACCTCCACTGCATTTCTCTCCTAGTTCTGTTTTTCTTCTTCCATTCAGTGTTTCGTCTCGTTTTCTATCCCTTCATTTCATGCTTAGGTTTCCAGGATTAACGTTTGTATCCTTTTTACTTAATTTTTCGTGTCTTTGCTGCAGAGTAATGGCATGATGCGTCTGTCTAGTGCACCATGTTGGCTCTGCCTCATATCTGTAATTTCTTTAAATGTAAGTGGATTAAAATCTCCAATTAAATGGCAAAGATTGGCAGAATAGATAAGAAAACATGATCTAACTATATCCTGTTTACAAGACATCTAATTGAGATCCAAAAACACTTTAGACCAATGCCAATAGCAGTTTGATGTTGAAAGGGTATAAAAAGATATTTTATGCTAATAGTAGCTGTAATGGAACAGAGTTGGGTTATGTTATTATCAGACAAAATAGAATTTAACTCAGAGTCTGTTGCAGGAGACAAAGAAGGGTATTATATAATGATGAAAAGGTAGATTCATCAAGAAACTATAACAATCATAAATACGTTTGTATCTAACAACAGTGCCCCAAAATATATGAAGCAATTCTTTACCGAATTGAAGGAAGAAGTAGATTTTTTTACAATAATAGTTGGAAGCTTCAAGTACCACATTCCATAGTGGATAGAACATCTAGACAGAAGATCGATAAGGAAGTAAGGGACTTAAATAGCATTACAAAGCAACATGAGGTAGCAGACATTTATATAACACTCCACCCCAAAGCAGTACAAAAACATTCTTCTCCAGTGTACGTTGATGATTCTCCAAGATAAACAAGTATCAATACATTTAAAAAGACTGATAGGGTATTTTCTCTGGCCAAAATGGAATGTAATCAGAACTCAGTAACAGAAGTAAAACTGGAAATTTCACAAGTATGTGGGAACTAAACAACACGGTATTAAACAATAAGTGGGTCAAATCAGAATTCACAAGAGTAGTTAGAAGTGGATGAAAATGAAAGCATACACACTAAAACGTAAAGGTTACAGCAAAGGCAGTGTTTACAGGGAAATTTATAGTTGGAAATGCCTACATTAAAACCACCACTCATCTGTCATCTGTCACTTTGTCGTACTGTGGTGGCTAGCATGTTGCTGTGATGCAGGAAGCTATGCCACCAGTATTTCAAGTACCAGCAGTGTCACCCATGGTGGACAGTTTTCAGCAGTGCATCCAGACTAAGAGATACTAGGAGGTAGTACCTGGCAGTCTACTTCTGAAAAAATTGACCAGTGAAAGCCTTAGGAATAGCAGTGGAACATTGCCTGATATAGTGCCAGAAGATGAGCCCCTTAGTTTGGAAGGCACTCAAAATACGACTGTGGAAAAGCTGCTTCCTCACAGGAGATTCAGCCTTAAAGAAGTTGATGGAGTCAAGCTTTCATGACCTTCATTTGCTGATGTGGTACGACTCATAATGAGAAGAAACACTGCAACGTTTATTAATAATTGGAATGTGGAATGCACGAAGTATGAATCTAGGAAAATTGGATGTTGTCTAAAATGAAATGGACCACAGAAAGATCAGTATTCCAGGCATTAGTGTTCAAAAACGGATGGTATTGGCCATTTTGAATCTGACAGTCATATGACCTACTATGCTGGGAATGACATATCGAAGATGAATGACATTACATTCATTGTCAAAAAAAAAAAAAACATTTCAAGATCCATCCTGAAGTACAATGCTGTTGGTGATAGGATAATAGCCATAAGCATATAAGGAAGACCAGTTAATATGAATATTATTCAAATTTATACACCAAACTCTAATGCCAAACATGAAGAAAATGAAGATTTTTATAAACTTCTGCAGTCTGAAATTGATCAAGTATGCAATCAAGATGCATTGATAATTACTGGTAATGGGAATGCAAAACTTGGAAACAAAGAAGGATTGGTAGTTGGAAAATGTGGCCTCGGTGACAGAAACAATGCCGAAGTTAGCATGGTAGAATTTTGTAAGACCAACAACGTATTCATTGCAAATACCTTTTTTTAAACACAAACAGCTACTATACACGTGGACCTTGCTGGATGGAATACATAGAAATCGAATCGACTACATCTGTGGAAAGAGACGATGAAGAAGTTCAGTATCATCAGTCAGAACAAGACTAGGGGCTGACTGCTGAAAAGACCATCAGTTGTTCATATGCTAGTTCAAGTTGAAGCTG
Source organism: Elephas maximus indicus (assembly GCF_024166365.1). Classification (NCBI taxonomy): domain Eukaryota; kingdom Metazoa; phylum Chordata; class Mammalia; order Proboscidea; family Elephantidae; genus Elephas; species Elephas maximus. The sequence continues at coordinate 90,434,375 of NC_064846.1, forward strand.
AAGAAAACTTAAACAGGTCCATGAGAACTAAGGTACGACTCTTGAGTATATTCCATCTGAATTTAAAGACTTTCTCCCGAATAGTTTTGATGCATTGAACACTAATGACTGAAGACCAAACAAGTTGCGGAATGACATCAAGGACATCATAAAGAAAGTAGTCAGTCATAAAAAAAGACAGCAAAGAAAGAAAAGACCAAAATGGATGTCAGAAGAGACCCTGAAACTTACTCTTGAAAATAGAATAGCTAAAGCAAATGGCAACGGGTTTTTTTTTTTAAAGCAAATGGAAGGGATGTTGAAGTGAAAGAGCTGAAGAGAAGAGTTTAAAGGGCGGCTTCATAATTCAGAGTAAAGTATTATAATGAAATGTGCTAAGATCTGGAGTTATAAAACCAAAAGGAAAGGACACGCTTGGCGTTTTTCAACCTGAAAGAACTGAAGAAAAAGTTCAAATCTTGAGTTGAAATAGTGAAGGATTCTTTGGGCTAAGTGTTAACTGATGCAGGAAGCATAAAAAGAAGATGGAAGGAATTCACAGTTACTGTACCAAAAGAATTGGTCAATATTCAACCATTTCAGGAGATAACATATGATCAAGAACTGTTGGTATTGAAGGAAGAATTCCAAGCTGCACTGAAGGCATTGGCGAACAACAAGGCTCCAAGAATTGATGGAATACTAATTGAGATGTTTCAACAAGCAGATGCAACACTTGAAGCACTCACTCATCTATGCCCAGAAATTTGGAAGACAGGTGCCTGGCCAACTGACTGGAAGAAATCCATCTCTCTGCTCATTCCAAAAAAAGAGAATACCAGAAAGATGTTTAACTGTTTTATTGACTACACAAATGCATTCAACTGTGTGGATCATAACAAATTATGGATAACGTTGCGAAGAATGGGAATTCCAGAACACTTAATCATGCTCATGAGGATCTTGTACATAGACCAAAAGGTAGTCATTGGAACAGAACAACGAGATACTGAGTGGTTTAAAATTATAAAGGTGTGTGTGAGGGTTATATCCTTTCACTATACTTATTCAGTCTATATGCTGATCAGATAGTCTGAGAAGCTGGATTATATGAAGAAGAACAGGGCATCAGGACTGGAGGAAGACTTTCTATCAACCTGCAATCTGTTAATGACACAACCTTTCTTGGTGAAAGGGAAGAGGACTTGAAGTACTTACTGATGAAGATCAAAGACCACAGCCTTCAGTATGGATTACACCTCAACATAAAGAAAACAAAAATCCTCACAACTGGACCAATAAGTGACATTATGGTAAACAGAGAAAATATTAAAGTTGTCAAGGATTTCATTTTACTTGGAGCACAACCAACACCCATGGAAGCAGCAGTCAGTAAATCAAACGACGTCTCACATACTTTGGGCATGTTATCAGGAGGGACCAGCCCCTGGAGAAGGACATCGTGCCTGATAAAGTAGAGTGTCAGCAAAAAAGAAGACCCTTAATGAGATGGATTGACAGTGACTGCAATGTGGGCTCAAGCATAGCAACAAGTGTGAGGATGGCGCAGGACCCAGCAGTGTTCATTCTGTCATACATAGGGTATCGGTGAGTCAGAAGCAACTTGACGGCACCTAGTACCAACAACGGCAATGTTAAAAAGGAGAGGAGGTGTCAAATTAGTAAACTCACTTTCTACCTTAAGAAACTTAAAAAGAAAATACCTGAAGTGAGGAAACTATAAAGATGAAATGTAGAGCAGAAATTAGGGCAGTGCTGGTTTAGGGATAGATTTTCACCTTCCATGTGGGAGACACCAAAATTACCAACAACAAAAGGAAAATAAGTAAATTTGACTGTAATAAAATGAAAAATAATTTTATATATCCAAAAGACAAGCTATAGAATTGGATAAAATATTTGGAACCAAATATAAGATTTTAATATTGAAAATATATAAGGAAAAAATGTATAAAGAACTCCTGTAACTCAACAATAAAAAGACAACCCAATTCAAAAGTGGGGATATAACCTTAAGAGACATTTCTCCAAAGAAGATAAGTAAGTGGCCAAAAAGCACGTGAAAAGATGCTTAACGTCATTGGTTATTTGGGAAGTGGAAATCAATACCACAATGAGATACTACTTTACCTTTACTAGAATGGCTATTATCAGAAAAACAACAAAAAACTCAAAATAACAAATGTTGGCGAGAATGTGGAGGAATTGGAACCTTTTCATTGCTGGTTGGAATTCAGAATGGTTTGGCGATTCCTTTAAAAGTTAAACGTAGAATTACCCTATGACCCATATGACTTGCATTTCCATTCCTAGTTATGTTCTCAAGAAACTTGAATACAGGGACTCAAATAGATATGTGTACACCACTGCAGTATTATTCGTAGTAGCAGAAAGTTGGGGACAAGCTTAATGTCCGTCAACAGATGGATGGATAGGCAAAATATGGTACATACATACAGTGGAATATTACTGAGCCAAAGAGAGAAATGAAATCCTGGTGCAGGGATGCGTGGATGAACCTTGAAAACATTATGCTAAGGGAAATAAGTCAGTTACAGAAAGACAACTGCTGCATGATCCCACTTATATGAACTGCTAGATTAGGCAAAAGTTTATTAGTGATTACCAGAAGTTGGATGTAAGAGAGAATGGGGGTTATTTCTAGAAAGGTGCAATTTCGAAGAACTTCTATTTGAGGTGATGTAAAAGTTTTGGAAATGAATGGGGGTGATAGTAGCACAGCGTGGTTCACGTAATTATGGTCAATAAATTAATTGTATACTCAAAATTGGTTAAAATGGCAAACTTTTTAAAAAATATATATTTTACAACAATGAAATTTTTTAAAATATCAAAATGCATAACATAGTTATCCAATTGTTAATGTCACAATTTTTTTTCTTTTTTGTCTATACTGTATTAGGTATTTTAATTTTTCTGAAGTGAACCGATATGATGAGAGACAACAAATGTTCCTTTTAAAATTATTGTGAAAATTTTCGCTTACCTAAATCTAAATTCTTTTACTGTTTCCTTCTATTTTTCCTACTTTCTTTTCCCTCTTCCTTCCTTCCTTCCTTCCTTCCTTCCTTCCTTCCTTCCTTCCTTCCTTCCTTCCTTCCTTCCTTCCTTCCTTCCTTCCTTCCTTCCTTCCTTCCTTCCTTCCTTCCTTCCTTCCTTCCTTCCTTCCCTCCCTCCCTCCCTCCCTCCCTCCCTCCCTCCCTCCCTCCCTCCCTCCCTCCCTCCCTCCCTCCCTCCCTCCCTCCCTCCCTCCCTCCCTCCCTCCCTCCCTCCCTCCCTCCCTCTGTTCTTTTAATGGCAACTAATTTATTGGTTTGCATTCAGTTTTTAAACACAGCTATTAGATATCCCCAACAACCCAAAAACAAATCACCTTATTACGCATTCCATAAGTCGAATCACTTTCCACCAGCATTTCGGTATGGCTCTCTCCATTTACTCTGATTTATAAATCAGTAGATTGGTGTCTGTCATGTCTGCGAGATTATCTCTTTTAATTTGACTCTGCCTCTTCTTTGCTTGCTTCCTGTTGTTGTTATTGTTATGTGTTGTCGAGTCAGTTTTGACTCATAGTGACCACATGAGACAGAATTAAACTACCCCATAGGGTTTTCTAGGCTGTAATCTTGATGGGAGCAGATTGCCATGCCTTTCTGCAGAGCTGCTGGATGAGTTTGAAACACCAACCTTCCAGTTAGCAGCCAAGCACTTAACCGTTGTGCTACCGTGGCTCTCTTCCTTTGTTTGCTTGTTGCATTGTTGTTAGGTACAGTCAAGTTGGTTCTGATATAGTTAACCTATGTACAACAGAACGCTGCCCGCTTCTACACCATCCTAAGTTGTTGCTGTTTGAGCCCGTTGTTTGCTTAGGCCTATTATTCTGCTTCACGTGTCTTCTAACTTCTCTTTCACATTTTCAATCAATTTGTCTGTTTTGTATTTTGTTAATATTTTTTGATATAATTTCCAACTCACTAATTTTTCTCTTCTCAGATTTGTGTATTATTCTGTTAATGGAAGTTTAAAACCTAGTTGCTTCCCCATAAGTTAGGAACAAAACAAGGCTCTTGTCACTTTTATTCAACATTCACTGGAGGTTCTGGCCAGGACAGTGAGGCACGAAAATGAAATAAAATGCATCCAGATTAGAAAGGAAGAAGAAAACTGTCTCTTTGCAGATGATATAAACTTGTATATGGAAAATTGTAAGGAATACATTTAAAAGACTAATTGGAACTAATAAGTTCAGTAAGGTTTCAGGATACAATTATCAGTATACAAATATTTATTGTATCTCTATGCACTTGCAATGAACAATCTAGAAATAAAATTAAGAGAATAACTCCATTCACAATAACATCAAAAATATAAAATACTTAGGAATAACTTTAACAAAGGATGTACAAAACTTAAACTCTGAAAACTACAAAACGTTAAAGAATTAAAGATGACCTAAATAAAGGGAAAGTCATCCCTTGTTGATGGATCAGAAGATTTAATATTTTTAAGATGGCAGTACTCCCCAAATTGATCTGCAGATTCAACACAAGCTGTAAGAAAATCCCAGAAAGCTTCTTTACAGAAATTGGCAAGCTGACCCTCCAATTCATATGAAAAAAATCAAGGGACCTGGAATTGTCTAAACAGTCTTGATAAAGAAAAACAAAGTTGTAGGACTCACACTTTCCAATTTCAAACTTTAAAGCCTATCGTAATGAAGACACTGATATTGGCATAGTGATAAACATATAGCTCAATGGAATAGTATTTAGTGCCTGGATAAATTCTTCAGAGCCCTGGTGGCGCAGTGGTTAAGAGCTGTGGCTGCTAACTAACAGCTCGGCAATTCCAATCCACCATCCCGTCCGTGGAAACCCTTTGGGTCAGTTCTCCTCTGTCCCATAAGGTCACTATGAGTTAGAATCGACTCAATGGCAACGGGGTTTTTTTTTGGGGGGGGGAGTCTTTTTATTTTCTACAAGTTTACCAAGGCAATTCATGCAGAAAGAATAGTCTTTTCAGTAAAAGGTGCTGAGAGAACAGGATGTACACCCGCAGAAATAAACAAGCAAAAAAAGAAGTTGGATCCCTACTTCACATTATATACAAAAATAAAGTCAGTGAGTTAAAGACCTAAATGTAACAGCTGAAATTATGAAACCCTTAGACTCAAACATAGGTGTAGATCTTTATGACCTTGAATTAAGGAATAGGTTCTTAGATATGGCACTAATTGCAGAGCAAGAAAACACATAAGTTGGACTTCATCAAAATTAAAAAACTTCTGTACATCAAAGAACACTATCAAGAGAGTGAAAAAGATAACCAAAAGAATGAAAGTATTTGTAAATCATATATGATAAGGGAGTTGTATATAGAGTATATGAAAAAGTCTTAGAACTCAAAAATTAAAAAAAAAAAAAAACCAATTTAAAAAATGAACAAAGGAATGGAATAGACATTTCCTCGGAAAAGATATACAAATGGCCACGAAGCACATGAAATGCTGTTCAGTGCCCTTAGCCATCAGAGAAATGCAAATCAAAACTCCAACGAGATACCAATTCACACCCACTAGGATGGCTAAAAGGATAGATAATAACATAGGTTGGTTAAGATGAATTGAAACTCTCATACACAGCTGGTGGGGATGTAAAATAGTATAGTTGGTGATGAAAAAGGTTTAGCAGATCCTCAGAAAGTTAGAGTTATCATTAAAAAAAAAAAAGTTATCATATGACCCAGCAATTGCAGTCCTAGGTATATTCTCAAATGAAATGGAAACGTATATCCACACAAAAACTTCTTTACAAATGTTCATAGCAGCATTATTCATACTAGCCAATTGAAGGCAATAGTCCAGATGTCTGCCAGTGAACGGATGAATGGATAAATAAAATGTGGTATATGCATATAATGGAATATTATTCAGCATGAAGTACTGATACATGCTACAGCATGGATAAACTGAAATTATGGTAAGTGAAAGAAGGCAGTCAAAATTGACCACATATTGTATGATTCTATTTTTATGAATACGATAGACAAATCAAAAATACAGAAAGTAGATTAGTGGTTGCCTAAGGCTGGAGTGATGGGGAAACAGAGATATCAGCTGAGGGTTGTGAGGCTTCTTTTTGAGGAGATGAAGATTTTCTAAAATTGGATTGTGGTGACAGTTGCACACCTCTGAGTATACTAACAGCCATTGATTGTACACTCTGAGTGAATTATATGGTATGTGAAATCTATCTTAATAATACTAAGTGGCCTTTTTCATTTTTATTTTACAAGTTCCATTTGATTATTTTTCAGGTAAATGTATATCCTTTATGATTTCCAGTGTCCTCAATGTTATTTCATGTTTTTCTGTTATTTCTTTGTATATAGTAAACAGTTACAGTGTGTATCTCATCACTCCAGGATCTGAAGGCCTTCTGTATCTGTTTCTGCTCTGTATTGTTTATCTTGGGTTTCAGTTGTCATGCCTTGTTTTCCTGTGCATTTAAGTACTTTGGCCATAAGTTTCAAATATCCCTTGGAGTATTATACGTGGGACTTCTTTGAGACCTGGGATAAAGATCGGTTACTCCAGAAAGAATTTGCAGTTGCTTCTGATAGTGGCAGAAGCCCTAGTGGTGCGGTGTTTAAAGTGCTCGGCTGCTAATTAAAAGGCTGGCCAGTGGTTTGAACCTACCAACCGCTCCACGGGAGAAACCCTATGGGACAGTTCTACTCTGTTCTTTAGAGTCACTATGAGTCAGAATCATTGGCAGTGGGTTCGGTTCTGCTAGTGGCCTGGGAATATTTTTATGTGGTTTTCTCTAAATTACAATCTTTGCTTGAACATTTTTAAACTCTTAAGTTAGGAGGAATTTGCGCTGACGGTGGTGATATGAGCTAGGGTCTCTGTGGTACTGATAATCTTATTCCTTTGCTGTCTTCTTTCTGCCTACAAAAATATTAAGCATATCCCAGATAATGTTGCCAGTTTTATCAGTCTTGCCACCACAATTCAAGGATGGTAGTTTTTATATGATATTCCTGTACTTGTGACCAGTTAGAAGGTAGTATGATAAAAAGATTTAAATGTAGACTTGAACAGAGGTAACAACATATGTTTAGTTATTATATCTAAGCCACTAGCTCAAAGTTGGGGCCCTGGTGGTGCAGTGTTTAAGGGCTCGGCTGCTAACCAAAAAGATCAGCAGTTCAAATCCACCAACTGCTCCTTATAAACCCTATGGGGCAGTTCTACTCTGTCCTGTAGGGTCACTATGAGTCGCAATCAACTCAACGGCAAGGTTTTTTTTTTTTTTTTTTTTGATGTAGCTCAAAGTCAGCCGTACTGGAGCTGCACTGATATTTTGCAGCAATGGAATAACCAATATCAATAGATACCCTTTTCCTATTTATTGTTCATTATGTGTCAAATTTCCCTGGCCACCTCATGGTAGGTGTATGATGGTGTGGATCTCCAGGCTTTCCTAAGTCTTTGTTATACTCAAAAGTGTCCTTATTTCCTAAAAGTTAACTCTTAAGGCATGTTTGAGGATAGAAGATCTGATCTCTGAGATGTTAAAAATTAATTATTTCTTTAAGGAAGAATTTGTGATGAACTGAATGTGAAAATCCTTGAAGGTGTTTCCAAGTTCTTTGTGGTCAACCCACCCCCATGGTTCTCTAGATCAGCCCTTTTCAATCATTCAACTGGAGGAAAACTTGAAATAATTTTCAGTACTTAAGCAACCCCTGCATAAAAATTATTATATCTATATAGCCCGTGGTACATTATTGTGATCAGTAAATTACAGATAAAATGATTCAATAAATATTCTAGATGCTCTTTTGAGTAGAAAGAATATTTTTCTATGGGTCTCTTTATTTTAGCCAACTAATTATCCTTTTCTTTTTTGTGTGGTTTCCTTTCCTTACAAAGAATATCAACTCTAATAAACATCAGTAGCATAGATAGAGGAAACCTCACTTTTTCCCTTTTAAACATTTCCTTCCTTTTTTTTTTTAACCTTATTACAAGTAGGCCAAAAAGTCTCATCAAAATTCTCTATATTGAAGATATGTATGGTATATGGTATGTGTAAGAGTGGTGCCCCCCCAAAAAAAAATTCACTTTGAAGCCAGTATTTCTTGGGGGGAAAAATTGGTAGTTAAGTTTTTAGCTTATTTTTTCTGAAACATCTTTCCTTTTCTTTTTTTTTTTGTCCTTTCTTTTTCCTGTGGTGAAAATATACACACTAAAACATTCACCAAGACAACTTCCACATTTACAATTCAATGACATTGATTATATTCTTCACGTTATGCAACCATTATTACTATCTTTTTCTAAAATATCCCACCACCATTAACATAAACCCAGTGCCCTCCAAACAAAAATTCCGCTTTCCCCCTCTCTTCCACCCCTGGTAACCATTAATAATCTTTGGTTTCTACATGTTTGCTTATTTCATATAAGTGAGATCATGCAGTTGTTGTCCTTTGCAACTGACTAATTTTGCTCAGCATAATGTTTTCAAGGTTCATCCATGTTGTGGCATGCATCAGGACTTCATTTCTCTTTATGGCTAAGTAATATTCCATGGTGTATATATACCACATTTGGTTTATCCATTCATCTGTTGATGAACATTTTAGTTGTTTCCACCTTCTGGCTGTTGTGAAAACTGCTGCAGTAAACATTGACGTACACACACCTATTTGAGTCCCTGCTTTTAATTCTCTTGGGTATTCTACCTAGGAGTGGAATTGCTGGGTTATATGGTAGTTCTACATTTAACTTTTTGCAGAACTGCCAACCTGTTTTTCACAGCAGCTGTACCATTTTATGGAAACCCTGGTGGCGTAGTAGTTAAGTGATACGGCTGCTAACTAAAGGGTCAGCAGTTCAAATCCTCCAGGCACTCCTTGGAACTCTATGGGGCAGTTCTATTCTGTCCTATAGGGTCACTATGAGTCGGAATTGACTCGACAGCACTGGGTTTGGTTTTTTTCGGTTGGTACCATTTTATATTCCCACCAGCAATGGATAAGGATTCTAGTTTCTCTACAACCTTAGCAACACTAGTTTTCTGTTTTTTTTTTTTAAATCATTACTATCCTAATGGGAGGGAGGTGATACCTTATTGTGTTTTTGATTTGTGTGTCCCTATTAATGGGAGCCCTGGTGGCCCAGTGGTTAAGAGCTGTCTGCTAACCAAAAGGTCATCAGTCCAAATCCACAGCTGCTCCTCGGAAACCCTATAGAGCAGTTCTGCTGTATCTTATAAGGTCGCTATCGGTTGGAATTGACTTGATGGCACTGCGTTTGGGTTTTTTTTTTTTTATGGGCTAATGATGTTGAGTATCTTTTCATGTGCTTGTTGGCCATTTGAATATCCTCTTGGTAAAATGTCTGTACAAGTCCTTTACTTATTTTTTGATTGGGCTGTTTGTCTTTTTGTTGTTAAGTAGTAGAAGTTTTATATATGTATTGGATATTAGGCCCTTAGCTGGTATATTACTCCTGAAAGTTTTCTCCCAATCTGTAGGCTATCTTTTCACTTTGTTGATAAGTCTTTTGATGTACAAAAGTATTTAATTTTTATGAGATCCCATGTATCCATTTTGTCTTTTGATGCTCAAGCTTATTTTTTTTATCATATCTAATAATCTGTGTTAAATAATGTTAAACAATAGGTCCCACAGCCTTGCCCCTACATTTTCTTCTCAGAATTATGTAGCCTTAGTTTTCACATTCAGATCCTTGACCCATTTTGAAATGGTTTTTGTATATGACGTGTTTTCTCATTAATTTAATTTTAAAACTCCTAATGCTTTCAGTAATGGATGGAGCAGCTCAGCATAAGATCAGCAAGGAAATAGAAACCTTGAAAAACACTGTGAACCAACTACACATTACATTATTGCCAAAACACTGAGAATCATGACCCAGCCAAGTTGACATAAAACCTTAACCATCACAGCAAGCATTCCTCTTGCCTCATACCTTGGCATTTATCACTGCCAGACGTACATTGTTAATGCGTAAAATAGTTGGATAGTAGATTTTTTACTGTTGTAAATGTTGGATTATGAGATAGCCAATAAGTGAGGAGTAGGTATAGAACTAACAAACATCTATAGAACACTGCATGCAACAACCATGGAATATACATTCTTCTCAAGCCTACATGGAACATTCTCCAAGGTAGACCATGTGTTAGGCCATAAAACAAGCCTCAATAAATATAAATGAGTAAAATCATAAAAGGCTTGTTCTTCAACCACATTAGAATGAAATTAGAAACCAATAACTGAGGGAAATTTCAGAAAATTACAAATATATGTAAATTAAACAATACTCTTTTAAATAATTGATCAAAGAATAAATCAAAAGGGAAATTACTTATAGACAAAAACACAAATGCAAGATACCAAAACTAATGGGATGTAGTGATTGTAGTGCCCAGAGGTAAATTCATAGCTGTAAATACCTACATTAAAAAGAGAGATCTCAAGATAAAACCTAACCTCTCACCTTAAGAAACTTCAAAAAGCAAAGTTGACCCAGAGAAGCAGAAGGAAGGAAATAATAAAAACTAGAACAGAAATTAATTTTTTAAAAAAGAACAGAAAAACTATAGAGAAAATCATTAAAACCCTAAGTTGGTTCTTTGAAAAGATTAATAAAATTGACAAACATTTAGCTAGACTGTCAAAATAATAAAGGAACATTCAGATTACTGATGAATGAAAGAGGGGACAACGTTACTGACCATACAGAAATAAAAAGGATTATAAGGGAATGCTATGAACGCTAAGAAATTAAATACTTCATTTTCACAACAGTGATTTCTATTATACTCAGTAGAACTATGTCTATCAGGCAATTAAATTCAGCACCAGACTTTTATGTATTATTAGTGCTTCATATCATCACCAAATTTTTTCTTGTCACTTATGGAGTTAATACGTGCTAATTATTGCTTAATTTATATTTTCTAAAACTGTATAGATAAATGTTACTGCTTAAATGCTGTTTTTTTTTAAATCACCTTTTTTCTTTCACATTTTACACCTTCAAGGATTTTGTAGGTCTTCATATTAATGAAATGTGTGTGTATTTCATTTTTGTACTTTCATAGAAAAAATATTCTGTTGAAATTTTTCTGGTTAGAAGAAAGCTGATATTTATGTTTTAACATCAAAAACGTAATTAACTTTTAGAAATTTTGTGTGTGTGTTTATAAGAATAGTTGGAGAGAATTTCTAAAAGACTGTCCATAATGAGAGAGGCTTTATCTAAAAATAGGGGTTTATAAATCTGGGGTACATGGGTAGAATTTAGGGGAGCATATGAACCTGGGTAAGAAAAAATTACATCTTAATTTTCACTAACTCTAACTAAAATGCAGCAATTTTCCCCTGCAAGTATGACTATAGGCAACAAACCATACTAGTATTAATGATACCTGTGCTTGTTAACGGAAACCCTGGTGGCGTAGTGGTTAAGTGCTACGGCTGCTAACTAAAAGGTCAGCAGTTCGAATCTACCAGGCACTCCTTGGGAACCTGATGGGGCAGTTTCTACTCTATCCCATAGGGGCACTATGAGTCAGAATTGACTTGATGGCAATAGGTTGTTTTTTTTGTGTGTGTGTGCTTGTTAACAATAGAAATAAAATATTTTTACACATTACTGTTGCTTCTGATATCTCAAAGTTATTTTATGTTCGTCAATATTTCAAAAGTATGGTAATTATTAGATCTGTTGGTATATTTTGTTACTTAATGCATTAATAAAGAAGCACTTATATTACTTATTAATTTTTTTTTCAATTTTGATAACATTTTCAGTAAAAAAAAGAATGGGTTTATTTTGTAATCCCATTTATCTTACGTGTTTAAAAATACTAATCCTAGAAAGAGGTTCTGTAAGTATCTCTATACTTCCAAAGAGGTCGTGGTGCAGATTAAATTAAAAACCCTAATCTACAAACACTTGATAAATAGAGAATTCTTATGTCTTTAACCTGTATTTTCTTTTCGTCAGGTGTAGGTAATAGCAGCGAAGGTGGAAGAGGAAAGGCAGGTGCAAAACTTTTTCAGGATTTTCAAATGTTGAGTAGAATCTGGACTCATCCTTGGTGTTTGCAACTAGACTACATTAGCAAAGAAAATAAGGTAAATCAGATGACCTAAAATTGATTAAAAGTTACCATTAGAAGCAGAATAACCTTAGGATGAAGGTTGAGCTCTATAAACTTTCCGTATATTCAAATTTTGTTTTATGGTACAGTAATCCACCCTGTTTTATTTCTAGTTAATTTCTGTTTGTCTAAATGCATTATGATTATGAAAGAAGTGTTAAATGTTAATCTATTATTGAACCTATTAGGTTTTTTTTACCCTTTTATTTTGAAATAATTTTAGACTTACAGAAAAGTTGTGAAAATAGTTCAGTTCCCATATAGTCATCACCCAGATTTTTCTAATGTTTACATTTTGTGTTACTATAATAAAATTTTCAAAACTAAGAAATTAACATTTTTGCAATACAGTGAACAGCAGCCTCTTTTTGAATTTCACCAGTTTTTTTAGTAATGTTATTCTTCTGTTCCATGATCCAATCCAAAATCTCAAATTGCATTTAGTAGTCTTATCTGTCATGTCTTCTTTCTATGATAGTTCTTTAGTCTTTCTTTATCTCATGGCAGTTAACTTATTTTTAAATGAAATAAACAGATGTCATTATAATTATCAATATAAGTTGAAACGAATATAAATTCAATTTGAAATAAATTGGGTTTCCAGTATAAGTTGAAATAAATTATTGAAACATTCATTTTTTTTTTCTCTAGGGGTATTTTGATGAAGACAGCATGGATGAATTCATAGCTTCAGATTCTGATGAAACCTCCATGAGTTTAAGCTCCGATGATTATACGAAGTAAATTGAATAAATTTCGTGGCCTGTGTTGACATGTTTAAAATCCTTACTTGCTGATTGTTCTTTTTTAATTGGCAGTTGTATCTTTGCTGTGCTTTTATAAGTCTGAATTCGTTCTTTTTTTTAGAAAGAAGAAAACAAAGGGGAAAAAGGGAAAAAAAGATAGTAGTTCAAGTGGAAGTGGCAGTGACAATGATGTTGAAGTGATTAAAGTCTGGAATTCAAGATCTCGAGGAGGTGGTGAAGGAAATGTGGATGAAACAGGAAACAACCCCTCAGTTTCTTTAAAGCTGGAAGAAAGTGAGTCTAATGAACGTTCCCTTTATCATGGAATGTTCCCTTTATCATGGAACATTGGTTTAGAAAGTGTCATGTCATTAGTGCTGTTGTCAGTCATTTATTATCCTCACTGGTTGGCTTAAAGAAATTTCTTTCCCCAATTGGTAAGAGTCTAGGATAATCAGGTATACATAATTACCACAAATATCTGATGAATATTTAATTATAAGCAGAACATTGTGCTCTCTCTGGTTTTTAGGAGGAAAAGTAAATAGAAAAAGTACCATTTGTTTACATATATTTCCCTAAACTATGTATTATTATTTTAATTCCATGTGTTAGCTAACTTAATTCTTGAAGCAGCCTTATAATGTTGTTGATATCTTTGTTTTTATAGATGAAGAGATCTGAAACCCAAAATCACATAGTTAATGAAAGGTAGAACTGGGATTCAGCCTTTGGTTTGTCCTGTCTCAAAGCCACCATGATATTTTCACTAACTACATGGGAAAAGCCGAAAGAAGTTTGAGTATGATTGTAGTTAATTTTATACAGTGAAGTGGTTTTGTGTTTTTCCTTTATAATTCTTCATAATCCATAATCATTATCTACTTTATAGTTCCCCCCCATCATGTATAGTTTGTATTACCTCTTTCACTTTTTTTCTTTCATGCAACAGTATACACACAATAGAAGTCTCAGATTGAGCTTTCCAATGACTTAAATTGTCTTTACCCATATGTACATTTGAAAGATTAGTATTGAGGCCCCGTATCCTTCTAATGCAGCCTGACTGTGTGTCTAGAAGCTCAAAACCAGGACGAAATACCTGAATGTTACGAAGTAAAGCTGTGGTATAGGATACTGGAGCCTAAGTAGAATTCACACAGAGGAGAAAATAGTGTAATGACTTTAAATATTTAACATTTGGGAGTCCTGTAGCAAAGCAGTTAACCTTTGCCTGTGAAAGAGAAGAGAGATGTTGGGGGTCAGCTAGGTGAATAATTTTGTGCTCAAAGAAGTTGGGCTGCCTGAGGCCTGCAGCTGAACCAGTTTGGCAATCCCATGATAAACATTTCTCTCTTCATTACCTCCATGAAATAAGACAGATGGTAGCCTAAACACAGACCCTGGCTTATTTCTTTAAGAAATCAGGGAAATAGTAAAAATGAAACTACAAAATTTTCCTTTTTAGTCCTCTTTCCTGCCACCCCATACAGGTAATTTACCATCAGTGTTCAATCTCCCAGTTCCTAAATTTAAAGAACATTTTTATAAGAATACTGAAGAATTGGTTATAATTTTGGATAATGGAAAACTCCTGTTATCTCCATCCCTGGACCTCCATTCTGCCCTTTCCACTTAACATTACTCATAGAATATGATGTATCTCATTTGATAATTAGAAATAAATAGCTTAAAGTTCACACTTTCCTTCAAATATTCTTGTTGAAATTTTTTTCTTGTAATTTGTGGATAAAGAGAAAAAAAAATAGATCAACCAGTATGCCACAGTCTGTGTTATGAGTGGGTTACATAAAAGTGTGCTGGGGAAGACAAGGTGGAATCTGAGACAACTGAATCATCTCCAGAAATGGGTAGCCTCTTCCATTTTTTGTGGTGTACAGTATAAGTATTATCACTTTCTATATATGCCATAATAAAATTTATGTATATACAACATATACAGAGAGTAGGAGGGACAGAGAATAGGATGTTACATGTTGTGAGCCTAATAGCAGACAGGGGAGGTTGGGGTTCTAAAAGATAAACTTTTAACTACTTGCCTAGGGTCTTTGTTCCATTTTAGTTGTATGCAGTCAAGTAAAAGTAATTTATGTATGGATGTATTTTATATTTTATAGCTGTGTAAATATATAGTTTATCAGGAACATTGTCCAGAACTAATAGATGATGAAAATCTATTTTTGTTCTTTGATTTAAATTAAGTTTATGTAAGATAAGACTGAGTACATTATAGTATATGAATGCATATAACTGGTACTGTGTAGCTTTTTTGAAAAAAATCACTTTCTTATAGAAAATGTGAGAATACCTGAATAGGACTTCTTAAAGGGCCACAATGTGGCACCAGGAATTTGAAATGGGTATTAAATAAGCAGATGGCTATAATTGAGCTATAATATGATTTTTGTTGCATAATTCATTTTCATTTCACAGAGTTTTTTTTTTATTCTTTCGCAGTAGCTTTCTGAATTTTCTAAGAAGTAGAGTCTTGAATAAGCCATTTAAGTTTACCTTACAGTATCTCCATTTCTGGATTTTAGCCTTTTATTACAAGGAATTTTGTTATGTGGAATTAACTATATAAATTGCCTTGATGTGTTAGATTTATTATGAATTCAATATTTTTAGAGTAGGCTTCATTGGTGAGCATTTTGAAATGCATATAATTTATTGCGTGATAAAAACTTTTATGACAGAATCCTTGTATATGATGTAGGGCCATAATATTAGCACTACACACTACATTTATTTATTCAACAAGTATTTGTTGAGTACTTACTATGTGCTACTACTACTAATACATAAAAAATATTTTCATGATATGCCATATTTCTTTTTAAAATCTATAGTGTGTCTTCCAAATGTAATAGTTAAAGGAACTTTTATTTAAATATATATTTAGAATGCTTCAAGAAATTAGGGGCGATGGTATAGCTTTCTTTGTTTTCTTTCCCATTTGTGCTTTACTTTCTCAGAATCTTTTGATATCCAGAATGAATATTTGGAATGGCTTTGATTAACCAGCCAGTTGTTACTTGTCATATGTATGTTCACAGCATAAAATTACAGCAGAAGTCATCACTGATCCATGTAGATGATGAAATAAGAATGTTCAGCATAAAATATCTATTTGTAAGTTTTAATTACATACTTAGGATATTTATTATTTGGAGTAGCCTATATTTCTCTGGATCACTTTCTACTGTGTAGACATTACTGTTAAGTATCATGCTTGTATCCAGTAGGATCAAAATTAGAATGAAATCTATCGGATTTGGCAGAAATTGTCACCTGTCATAAGCTTTGATACTTACCTAGCGGTCACATTTTTACTGACTTTCTGCCAGCATTCTTTTATTTCTGAAATTTTCACCTTAGATATATTACAGTTAATAAATTTGGGTAACCATTGCTGAAATTATATGTCATCTGTGGTACTGTAGAATTTCCCAAAGGCACTCTTGGTTGTTTGCTAGTTAGCTGATTATAAAAGGAGTTGAGTCAACATTTGCTTGATGAGCTATGTGTCTGCAATCCCCAAGATCCACCCACAGGTTTGGTGATTCACTAGAAAGACTCATAGCACTCAGCACGTATGAAAGGATACAAAGCAAAATCAGCAAAGGGAAAAGCACATGGAACAAAGTCTGGAGGAAACTTGGTACAACCTTTCAAGAGTCCTCTCCCAGTGGAGTCACACAGGACACACTTAATTCCTGCAGCAGTGAGTTGTGATAGTATATATGAAGTATTGTCTACCAGAGAAACTTATCAGAGACCCAGTGTCCAAGGTTTTTGTTGGGGGCTAGTTACATAGGCAATAACTGCCAGCACATACCAGATTTTAGACTCCCAGCATGAATCAAGTATTCAGTATAAACCACATTGTACCAGCAGGCTGGGCACAGTGAGCCACTCTTATCAGTTAGGGAAAGTTTTACATCAGTGTAGGAAGTATTTACCATTCAAATTCCCAGATACCAGCCATGGGCCAACATTGCAAGGAAGCTTTTTTGAGAAGATGAAATTTGAGTTGGGTCTTAAAGAGTGGTAAAGTCTGAATAAAAGTTTGTCAGGCAAAGAGGGGGAGAAAATCATAAAAGACACTTGAGGCAAAGGGAAAGGTATGGAATCCTGCAAGTACGTGGCATGATTAGCCTGTGTTCATTGTGGTTTGAACATAAATGCATCATGAGTTCTCTAAAAGTAATGGTAATCACCAGGGACCAGACACAAAGGAGGGAATTGATAACCTAAGCAGTACGTTCAAGAAGTATACAGGAAGGGTGTGTGTCCTGAGTGTGATTTTTATCTCATTTGTCACCCCAAAAGGGAAGAGACAAGCAATCTCCCATAGCCCAGGTTATGTATATTGTCTTGAATGGAAAGTTACGGTTCAACCACAAGACACAAAAATGGAAATAAAGAACTTTATTACTCAAGGTCCTGGGCGTACAGGGCACACCCATAAGCCACTGCACAAGTGGGGAGGTCGCAGATAGAGAGAGAGAGAGCAACCTTGAGGTGCAGACTTTATTAGGGTCCAAGGGTGGAATGAAGGGATTTTCGTGGGGTACATGACCATTGGTCTTTTTGAAACTACAGCTTGAGAAACAAGGGAGAGTGGGTATGGAAATTACCTAAGTGGGACAGCTGTGGGGAGCTGAGGAGCAGAAAATTTGGATGTATTTGGTAACATGGTTATCTGGGGCAACTATCTCCAGCAGGGTGTGGTGTACCAACTAACAGGGTGAATAAATGGCTCGGCCTGGATGCCAAGGCATCATCTAAGTTGGAGGCTGGCTAATATCATTACAGTGTGCCAGTCTAGAGACTAGCAACTTTGCTTTTCACCTACTCAGGGACAAGATAAAAGGCTTTGAGGTTACTATAAGGTGGAAAGTTCTTTGATCCCTTCTTGAAACTGAATCCCTTTAAAGAGTATGTATTCCATCAAAGAATAGGATAGAAAAAAAAAAACCTGCCCATCAATCCAGGGAGTTGACAAGGAAGTTTATCTGTTTTGGCCTGGGCTCTGGGTTGGGGGAAAAGTTTCCTTGAATTCATAATCACAGCTTGCCTTCATACAGTTTACGGTTTGAATTGTATTTCTCATGCAATCTATACATCTCAAGCTGAAATACTCAAAAAAATACTGAAAACTTCCAAAGCAATTCTGGGTTGGCGATTCTCTGGAGCACTGGAGAGAAGCAAATGCAGAACCATGCCCTCCCAGCCTGGGACCATACCACCCTGGAGCTATATGACCTCAACCCAGAGGTGAAATAATAATCAGAAACTATAAATGCCTGAGGAAACAATTAACCATAGGAAAAACAAGCAAGAAAAGAAATTAGCAGTTACCTTGAGGAAAGTTACCAGATGAAACAAATAGCATTTGATTCTCAAAAACCTCAGGTAATAGAACTATTGGATAAAGACTGTAAAATAAGTATGCTTAAAATGATGTTTTAAAAAATTATAAGTATAACTTTATGCCAGAGAATTTTAAACTCACATGAATGGTGCAATATTGTAAGAATAATATAATTTAAGAACATTGAGTGTTGATTGCAACATATTTCATAGTAGCAAAAAGAAACTATCTAAATGTCAATGAACAGGAGAACTAATAAATGATGATGTATTCGTGCAGTGGAATACTACATGTTTGTTAAAAAAAGTGAACAAGAGCTCCGTGAAGCAACATGAGTAAGTTTCATTTTGAGTAAAAAACTGCATTGAATGAAAAAGTAAGTTGCAGAATTACACAAACAGAATGGTACCATTTACATTTAGTTTAAAAACATGTAAAAATAATGTACAGTTTAGGGAAACACATAATAAAAATGTTAAAACATGCATACAAATGGTAAATACCAACCAAAAACCTGTTGCTGTCTCATAGCGACCCTGTAGGACAGAGTAGAACTGCCCCATAGAGTTTTCAGGGAGTGCCTGGTGAATTTGAACTGCCAACCTTTTGGCTAGCAGCCATAGCTCTTAACCACTACACCACCAAGGTTTCCAAATGGTAAATACAGTAGGGAGTTAATTACCTCTGGGAAAGGAGGAAGAGAAAGAAGACTGGGATTGAATAGGGACTCATATTAGGCTTCTAGTCCATCAGAAGCAGATTTAACAGGGTTAAAATTTGGTGAAAATGGGTGGGAACATGGCTGTTCATTATGTTCTATATTTTTTTCTGAACAATTAAAATATTTTATAATAAAAATGTAAAATTCTTTGCATTAAAAAGCAATCGAGAGAAAGTACATGAACTGGTTAAACTTAAGTATACTAATTATGTTACTTATTTTGATTCTGTTTATGTTTGGATCCTTTAGATTGTTTTGTGTTACTTTCTTCTTATACGTAGTTTGTGGGAAAAATAAGAAAATGATTTAACATGATATGGTGATCCTGGGATCAATTTATTTGTTTGAGTTTTCCAGAACCGTAGCAGCACAGTGAAATGTTTCCTGCCCCCAGGGTGGTCATTTATCTTTTAATCTCTGAGTCAGTCAGTGTCTGTCTGTCTCTGTTCCTCCCTCCTTTCTCTTCCTTCTTCCCTTTCTATCCCTTTCTCCTTCCCTCCCTTTCATCCCTCCTGCAGTCTCTTTCTTTCCTACTATGTATGTTTGTGTGTGTGTGTGCACATATACACACCACACTCCATGCCTGTCCCCAGAGGTTTCTTCCTCTTTCCCGTGGTTGGTCTATTTCTGTCCCTTTTGGTCCCTCTCTCAGTCCTGCTGTCTTGGGATCTTTCAGTTTCTTTCTTATTTACCTACATAGTTATGTTTTATTTATTTTATTTAGGTAAAGCTACTTCATCTTCTAATCCAAGCAGCCCAGCTCCAGATTGGTATAAAGATTTTGTTACAGATGCTGATGCTGAGGTCTTAGAGCATTCTGGAAAAATGGTACTTCTCTTTGAAATTCTTCGAATGGCAGAGGAAATTGGGGATAAAGTGTAAGCTCCTTCCTGTTTTTATTATATAAATGAATCATTCGATAACTTTTCTATTGTTTAAACAATGGTTTTCTTCCTTTTTAATGAGGTAATTTCTTTGGTTAATGTAGGTATAGGCCAATACAAACAACTGTCTTTCTTCTAAGCCACTAGTTCTAACTACATATTCAGGTTGTTTCTTCAGTACTGTTTTCCCTTTCTAGCTATTGTACCTTGAATGAATTATTTCCTTGACCCATGCTTCTAATTGATACTTATAATTCCCCATCTTCCTGATCATTTTTCAATTCATTCAGTGTTGTTTCTGTCCTGTCACTTTATTGAATTCCTTCCCCTAATGTCACTAAAAAAAAATGTCCCTAGTGACCTTTTAATTCCAAAATCTAGTGGATACCACTCAGCCTTTACCTGTTTGACTGTTCTCTGAACCAAACACATTTCCTTTGTTTTTATTCCTGTTTTACTTCTACCATTTATGCTCCCTATTCCCAGTCTCATCCTTCAAATTACTATTCAGATTCATCCCCTAACTCTCCTAGAAAGAGGCAAACCCTCATCACTTTTTAATATACCTCTACTGCTGTCGGGTCAACCCCCGACTCATGGTGATCCCATGTACAATGGAATAAAACGCTGCGTGGTCCTATGCCATTCCCATGATCGGTGGTAGATTGGGCTGTTGTGATCCATAGGGTTTTCACTGGTTGCTTTTCAGAAGTAGATCACTAGACCTTTTTTCCTAGTTCCTCTACACGGTATGAATACGAATTTCAAGTTACCAGCATGACATCACTAAAGGTAGGGTTGGGAAGAGATGGTAACAATATTCTCTGCTGAGTTAAGCTAGTTAGAGTCAACTCCAGCACAACACACGTTTCAGCCCAGCCCTTCTGATTTATTTGTTTTCTAGCATTTAAATATTAAATTTTGATTGTAAATTCCTTTTCAACTTTTTATGCAAATTTGATATGTGTTTTTATATTTTTATCTGAGTCGTTAATAAAATAGGTAAAACCAAAATAATGTTATGCATGTATGGAAATTATCAATCAGGACAATAGTTCTCCATGTTATCTGTAACTAGAAAGGGTTATCAGAGACAATTACTATGTAGCCACATAGTCCTAATTACTCTTTACCTTTTTCATAGATTTATCTGAACTCAGTGGTTCCTAGAATCTTAATTGCTAACTGACTCAGGTCAACCTGTTTCCAAAATAGTAGCTCAAATTCCAGAATAATTCCAATTAAATAATTGGTACTATTAAGATTTTGAATTTTTCAGGTACATAAAAACCAGAAACCAAACGTCTTGCCGTCAAGTTGATTCTGACTCATAGTGACCCTATAGGACAGAGTAGAACTGCCCCATAGAGTTTCCAAGGAGCACCTGGTAGATTTGAACTGCAGACTTCTTGGTTAGCACCTGTAGCACTTAACCATTACACCACCAGGGTTTCCTCCAGGTACATAAACTGTCAAAAACTTAATTTGTATTTAAGTATTGATTCAATGAAGTTTTTTTTTTTTAATTCTAGGAAGGATAATAAAACTATTGAGGGATCAAAGCTTAGGCCTTGGTCATTTAAACTGAGCACCAGAAGTGAATTCATTTTCTTACTAGTATTCTAGGAGTAGGCAATTGGGAGGCAGTAGTTATCCAACAATGCAGAGCTCAGGAAATTATACAATAGATAATGCATATGTGGTGAACTTCAACAACTATTTCATAGCTTGAAGGATCTTCTGCAGTCATAAGTACCTCCTTCTCCTTATTGTGCAGCTTTCAGAACCAAAACAAAACCAAAAAAAACATGCTTCCCATAGGTGTCTAGTCTCTTGTATACTGACCAACTTTGCTTTTGTAATAAGGGAGAGAATGAGCCCTCCCACATTCTCCTTTATAAGAATTATATAGGTTTTTTCTATCTTGTGTGTAATTATATCCACTTACTTCTCATCAGTGGGATAGAGCAGAGCAGTGGTTTTCAAACAGCTTCTCAGAGCACCTGCAAATTGGTGACATGGGTAGGGGGTAATGGAGGAGCCAGTGACACTTCCCTTGCTTGCTTCTCCCTCAATGCCTGAGGCAGCTTGCTTTTATTAGAGATTTTAACTTCCACATAAGACTGTGTAAACAAAAGTTTTCATGGCTAAAAAGGGGTTAAAATACTGGGATAGAGAATCAGGAATTTGCAAGCATGCTTGAAATCAAATTAAAAAACGGCCATAGAATGTGTCTAATTGAATAATGCTGAAATGCTTTTAGTAGGAATATTTTTTTTTACATTCTCTGTCTTTGGCAGATGAAAAAGTTTTAATATTTATAAAGTCCAATCAATTTTTTTATTTCATGAATTTTAGTTTTGATATGTCTAAAAATTGTTTGCCTAACCCCAGTATACAAGGATTTTCTTCTATATCTTCTTCAAAAAGTTAGGTGATCCGTTTGGCTGAATTTTTGCATATGAATGTCCAGTTTTGCCAAGACAATTTGACAAAAAGAATGTCCTTTCTCCGTTGACTTGACTTTGCACCTTTCTCAAAAATTAATTATCCATGATGTGGGAATCTATATTTGGACTTTGTTCTGTTTCATTGATCTCTGTGTCTATCCCTGTGCCAACACCACACTGTCTAGATAACTGTAGCGTTTTATATGTTGAAATCATATAGTTTTAGTCTTCAGCTGTCTTTTTTCAAAATTTTTTTGGCTATTCTATGTCTTTTGCATTTCATATGAAATTTTAGAATCAACATGTTAATTTCTACAAGAAATCCTGTTGGAATTTTTATTAGAATTGTATTTGTAGATCAATTTGAGAAGCAGTGATAATCTTTACTATGTGCATCTTCTAATCCATGAATACAAATCTGTTTCTTTAGTCTCGTTTTCAGCCAATCTCTCATATCTCTGGACTTGATTGAAGATTTTCTTGAATTGGCTAGTAGAGAGAAGACAGAAGATAAAGATAAACCTCTTATATATAAAGGTGAGTTAAAAATTTTCTATATTGCAATTTTGTTTAAAGTCATTTAAACACATTGGACAAACATTTTAACAATAAAGGAAACAACACTACCCATAGTTCCACCATCTTAATATGTAGTGAAACCTGTGAAAGCTAGAACTTGACGGGACTGCCTTGTTTTTCTGGGCCTCGCATGTTATCTGCTTTTGACAGGGTGCCGTTTCACCACTTTTCTGTCTCTCGTTTTAGTGAAAAATACTTGAGTTTTCCTTCTGTGACATTTTTACGCCTTACCCAAGTTCCCACCTTTGCAGGTTTTACTGTATCAATTTTATCTGAATTTTCTTCTTGTCCATCTCCATATACATATGGTGTTTGTTGTTACAATTGTAGCATAAATTTTTTTGTTTTAAAACACCTTTTTTGAGATATAATTCATACACCATACATTTTACGCATTTAAAATGTATAATTCAGTGATTTTTAGTACATTCACAAGTACGTGCAACCATCCCCACAGTTAGTTTTAGAATGTTTAATCACCACATATACAAAAAAATCCTGTACACTCTAGCTATCATCTTCCTACCCCTATACCTTCATGACCCCCAGTCCTAAGCAGCCACTGATAGACTTTCTGTTCCTATAGATTGTCCTATTCTGGACCATTCATATAAATGGAATCATATAATATGTGATCTTTTGTGACTGGCTTCTTTCACTTAGTACATTTCCAAGGTTCATCCATGTTGTAACATGTATCAGTATTTCATTTCTTTTTATAACCTGGTAATAGAGCTCAGACTGCTAACCAAAAGGTCAGCAGTTCAAATCCACCAGCTGCTCCTTGGAAACCCTGTGGGGCAGTTCTACTCTGCCATATAGGGTCACTATGAGTCAGAATTGACTCAATGACAAAATGTTTGGGTTTTTTTTGTGTGTTAATATTCCACTGTATGTTGCTAGTTTCCACTGAGTCAGTTTTGACTCATGGCGACCCCTTGTGTTACAGACTAGAACTTCCTTTGGGGTTTACTTGGCTATAATCCTAATAGAAGTAGATCACCAGGTACTGCTCGGTGGGTTCAAGCTGCCACCTTTAGGTTACTAGTCGAGTGTAAATCATTTACTCCACCTAGGGACTCTACAGCAGCCCTTGTGGTGCAATGGTTAAGCACTCGGCCCCTAACCAAAAGGTTGGCGGTGCGAACCCCTCAGCCACTCCGTTGGAGAAAGATGTGGTGATCTGCTTCCATCAAGATTACAGCTTAGAAAACCCTATGGGGCAGTTGTACTCTGTCCTGTAGTGTTTAATTAGACTTGACGGCAACGGGTTTTTTTTTTTTTTTAGTTTAATGACTAACGATGTTGAGCATATTTTCATGTGCATATTAGCTATTTGTATATCTGCTTTGGGGAAATTTCTGTTCAAGTACTTTGCCCATATTTGTAGGGTTGTTTGTCTTGTTGTTGAGTGTAAGAGCTATTTATATATTTTGAATACTAGATACATGATTTGCAGATATTTCCTCTTAATTTTGATTAAGCGCAATTTATCTGTTTTTTTCTTTTGTAGAATGTGCTTTTTATATCTTAGAAACTATTGCAAAATCCAAGGTTTTGAAGATTTGCACCTATGTTTTCTTCAAATAGTTTTATAGTTTCAGCTCTTACTTTTAGGTCTTTGATCTATTTTGATTTAGTTTTTATATATGTGTGAGGAATAGGTCCAACTTTATTCTTCTCCATGTGTATATCTGGATGTCCTAGCACCATTTGTTAAACAGACTATTTGTTCCCTTTTGAATGGGCTTGGCACCCTTGTTGAAAATCAGTTGGCCATAGATGTATGGTTTTATTTCTGCCATTCAGATCTACTCCATTGATTTATGTGTCTATACCACTATCATACTGTCTTGATTATCGTGGCTTTATACTAAGTTTTGAGAACAAGACCTGTGACTTTTCCTACTTTATTCTTCTTCAATATTATTTTAGCTATTTGGTGGCTCTCCAAATTCCATGTTTTTTAAAATTTTTTATTGTGCTTTAATAAGTGAAAGTTTACAAATCAAGTCAAGTCCCTCATACAAAAATTTATATACACCTTGCTATATATTCCTAATTGCTTTTGCCCTAAAGAGACAGCACACTGCTTCCATCTACTATCTATTTTCGTTTCCATTCAGCCGGCTTCTGACCCCGTGTGCCTTCTCATCTCCCAGACAGGAGCTGCCCACATAGTCTCATGTGTCTACTTGATCTAAGAAGCTCACTCTTCACCAGTATCATTTTCTATCCCATAGTCCAGTCCAATCCCTGTCTGAAGAGTTGGCTTTGGGAATGGTTCCTGTCTTGGGCTAACACAGGGTCTGGAGATCATGACCTCTGGAGTCCTTCTAGTCTCAGTCATACCATTAAGTCTGGTCTTTTAAAATTTTTTTTTTATGATAATTTGAGATCTGCATCCCACTACTCTCCTGCTCTCTCAGGTTCTCTGTGTGTTCCCTGTTAGAGCAGTCATCGGTTGTAGCTGGGCACCATCTAGTTCTTCTGGTCTCAGGCGGATGTAGTCTCTTATTTATGTGGCCCTTTCTGTCTCTTGGGCTCATAATTACCTTGTGTCTTTGGTGTTCTTCATTCTCCTTTGCTCCAAGTGGTTTGAGAGCAATTGATGTATCTTAGATGGCCACTTACTGGCATTGAAGACTCCAGATGCCACTCTCCAAAGTGGGATGCAAAATGTTTTCTTAATAGATTTTCTTATGCCAATTGACCTAGATGTCCCCTGAAATCATGGTCCCCAAACCCCCACCCCTGCTATACTGGCCTTCGAAGCATTCAATTTATTCAGGAAACTTCTTTGCTTTTGGTTTAGTCCAGTTGTGCTGACCTCACCTGTATTGTGTGCTGTCTTTCCCTTCACCTAAAGTAGTTCCTGTCTGCCATCTAATTAGTTAATACCCCTTGCACTCCCTCCGTCTCTGCCCTCGAAACCATCAAAGAATGTTTTTTCTCTGTTTAAACTACTTCTTGAATTCATATAATAGCGGTCTCATACTATATTTGTCCTTTTGCAGCTGACTGATTTCACTCAGTATAATGCCTTCCAGATTCCTCCATGTTGTGAAATGTTTCACAGATTCATCTTTGTTCTTTATTGATCAATGCATAGTATTCCATTGTGTGAATATACTATAATTTATCTATTCATCTGTTGATGGGCACCTTGGCTGCTTCCATCTTTTTGCTATTGTAAACAGTGCTGCAGTGAACATGGGTATGCATATATCTGTTCATGTAAAGGCTCGTATTTCTCTAGGATATATTCCAAGGAGTGGGATTGCTGGATCGTATGGTAGTTCTGTTTCTAGCTTTTTAAAAAAGCATCAAATCAATTTCCAAAGTGGTTATACCATTTTACATTCCCACCAGCAGTGTATAAATATTCCAGTCTCTTCACAACCTCTCCAACATTTATTATTTTGTGTTTTTTGGATTAATGCCAGCCTTGTTAGCGTGAGATAGAATCTCATTGTAGTTTTGATTTGCATTTCTCTAATGGCTAATGATCACGAGCATTTCCTCATGTATCTGTTAGCTACCTGAATGTCTTCTTTAGTGAAGTGTCTGTTCATATCTTTTGCCCATTTTTTAATTGGGTTATTTGTCTTTTTGTAGTTGAGTTTTTGCAATATCATGTAGATTTTAGACATCAGATGCTGATTGGAAGTGTCATAGCTAAAAACTTTTTCCCGTCCTGTAGGTAATCTTTTTACTCTTTTGGTGAAATCTTTAGATGAACACAGGAGTTTGATTTTTAGGCGCTCCCAGTTATCTACTTTCTCTTCTGGTGTTTGTGCATTGTTAGTAATGTTACTTATACTGTCTGTGCCATGTATTAGGGCTCCTAGCGTTGTTCATATTTTTTCTTCCATGATCTTTATTGTTTTAGATTTTATATTTAGGCCTTTGATCCATTTTGAGCTTTTTTTTTTTCGTGCATGGTGTGAGATATGGGCCTTGTTTCTTTTTTTGCAGATGGAAATCCCCTTTTGTTAAAGAGACTGTCTTTTCCCCATTTAACTGATTTGGGCCTTTGTCAAATATCAACTGCTCAAGTGTGGATAGATTTATGTCTGGATTCTCAATTCTATTCCATTGACCTATGTATCTGTTGTTATACCAGTACCAGGCTGTTTTGAATGCTGTTGCGGTATAATATGTTCTAAAATCAGGTAGCATGAGGCCTGCCATTTAGGTCTTCTTTTTCAGTAATGCATTATTTACCCGGAGACTCTGTCCCTACTTATGAAGTTGGTGATTTGATTCTCCATCTCATTAAAAAATGTCATTGGAATGTAGACCAAAATTGCATTGTATCTATATATCGCTTTTGGTAAAACAGACATTTTTATAATGTTAAGTCTTCCTATCCATGATCAAGTATGTTTTTCCACTTATGTAGGTCTCTTTTGGTTTCCTGCAGTAGTTTCTTGTAGTTTTCCTGTATAGGTCTTTTACGTCTCTAGTAAGATTTTTTCCTAGGTATTTTATCTTCTTAGGGGCTACTGTAAATGTTATTGATTTGGTGATTTCCTCTTCGGCATTCTTTTTGTTGGTGTAGAGGAATCCAACTGATTTTTGTATGTTTATCTTGTACATCCTAATACTTTGCTGAACTCTCCTATTAGTTACAGTAGTTTTCTTGAGGATTCTTTACGGTTTTCTGTGTATAAGATCATGTCATCTGCAGATAGAGTTAATTTTACTTCTTCCTTACCAATCTGGTTGCCCGTTATTTCTTTATCTAGCTTATTTGCTCTTGCTAGGACATCCAGCACAATGTTGAATAAGAGTGGTGATAAAGGGCATCCTTATCTGGTTCCTGTTCTCAAGGGGAATGCTTTCAGACTCTGTCCATTTAGGATGATGTTGGCTTTGTGTAAATGCCCTGTATTATGTTGAGGAATTTTCCTTCTATTCCTATTTCACTGAGAGTATTTATCATGAATGGGTGTTGAACTTTGTCAGATGCCTTTACTGCCATCAATTGATAAGATCATGTGGTTCTTTTGTTTTATTTATATGATGGATTACATTGATTATTCTTCTAATGTTGAACCATCCCTGCATACCTGGTATGAATCCCACTTGGTCCTGATGAATCATTTTTTTTTTGATATGTTCTTGAATTCTGTTGGCTGGAATTTTGTTGAGCATTTTTGTGACTAAGTTCATGAGGGATATAGGTCTGTAATTTTTTTTATTTTTTATGGTGTCTTTACCTGGGTTTGGTATCAGGGATATGCTGGCTTCATAGAATGAGTTTAGGAGTATGCCATCGTTTTCTATGCTCTGAAACACCTTTAGCAGTAGTGGTGTTAATTCGTCTCTGCAAGTTTGGTAGAACTCTCCAGTGAAGCCGTCTTGGTCAGGGCTTATTTTTGTTGGGACTTTTTTAATTACCTTTTCAATCTCTCCCAGTGTTACGGATTTATTTAGTTGTTCTACCTCTGTTTGTGTTTGTTTAGGTAGGTAATGTGTTTACAGAAATTTCCCCATTTCCTCTAGGTTTTCAAATTAGTTAGTACAACTTTTCATAGTACTCTGTTAGGATTCTTTTAATTTCAGTTGGGTCTGTTGTGATATAGCCCATCTCATTTCTTATTTGGGTTATTTGCTTCCTCTCCTGTTTTTCCTTTGTCAGTTTGGCCAATGGTTTACCAATTTTGTTAACGTTTTCAAAGAACCAGCTTTTGGTCTTGTTAATTCCTTCAATTGTTTTTCTGTTCTCTGTTTCGTTTAATTCTGGTCTAATTTTTATTATTTGCTTTCTTCTGGTGCCTGAGGGTTACTTTTGTTATTTTTTCTTGTTGTTGTTCAAGTCGTAGGGATAATTGTTTGATTTTGGCCCTTTCTTCTTTTTGTATGTGTGCATTTATTGATATAAATTGACCTGTGAGCACTTCTTTAGCTGTGTGCCAAAGGTTCTGATGGGAAGTGTTTTCATTCTTACTGGGTTCTATGAATTTATTTCTTCCATCCATTATTTTCTCTATAACCCAGTCGTTTTTGAGCAGGGTGTTGTTTAGTTTCCAAGTATTTGATTTCTCTTCCCTGTTTTTTCTGTTATTAATTTCTACTTTTATGGCCTTATTGTCAGAGAGGATGCTTTGTAATATTTCAATATATTGGATTCTGTTGAGGTTTGCATTATGACCTGATATCTGGTCTATTCTAGAGAATGTTCCGTGTGCGTTGGAAAGGATAGTTGGCTGATGTGAAGTGTTCTGTGCATGCCTATAAGGTCAAGTTGGTTGATTGTGGCATTTAGTTCTTCCGTGTCTTTATTGAGCTTCTTTCTGGATGTCCTGTCTTTCACCGAAAGTGTCACGTTGAAATCTCCTACTATTATTTTGTAGCTGTCTATCTCACTTTTCAGTGCTGTTAGAGTTTGTTTTATATATCTTGCAGCCCTGTCATTGGGTGCATAAATATTTAATATGGTTATATCCTCCTGGTATGTTGTCCCTTTAATTGTTATGTAGTGTCCTTCCTTATTCTTTCTGACGGATTTAACTTTAAAGTCTATTTTGTCAGAAGTTAATATTGCCACTCCTGCTTTTTTTGATTGTTGTTTGCTTGATACGGATTGTGTTTTTTTATCCTTTCTGCCACTCTCTGTCTCTTTATTGGTGCATTTAGTCCATTTTCATTCAGCGTAATTATGAATAGGTATGAATTTTTTCTTTTTATGAGTTTAGTGCTGTCATTTCGATGTCTTTTTTTTTGTGTATTGCTGACAGTTCCTTTCTCCCACTTAATTTTTTGACCTGAGTAGTTTATCTTCACATATTGTCGTTTCCTCTTATTCATTGTAGTTGGTTTTGTTTTTGCCGAGTCTTTATTTTTTCTTGCGTATTTTATTTTGATGTGTAGGATAGTTAGTCTCCTTTGGGGTTACCTTAATATTTACCCTTATTTTTCTCAGTTTCAGTGTAACTTTTATTTTTTTATATCACCACGTCTTCCTCTCCATGTGAAATATCTATGACTACATTTCTTAGTCCCTCTTTATTGTTTTGATGTTGTCTTCTTTTACATAATGACATCGCTGTTTCCCTGTTTGAGTGTTTTTTTATCTTGATTTATTTTTGTTATTTCCCTACATCAGTTGACGTTTCGTTGCTCTGTCCTGTGTTCTGGTCTTGGGTTGATATCTGATATTATTGATTTTCTAACCAGAGAGCTCCCTGTAGTGTTTCTTGTGGTTTTGGTTTGGTTTTTATGAATTCCCTCGACTTCTGTTCATCTGGAAATGTCCTATGTTCACCTTCATATTTGAGAGACAGTTTTGCTAGATATATGATTCTTGGCTGGCAATTTTTTTCCTTCAGTGCTTTATATAAGTCATCCCATTACCTTCTTTCCTGCATGGTTTCTGCCGAGTAGTCTGAGCTCATTCGTATTGGCTCTCCTTTGTAGGTGCCTTTTCGTTTATTCCTAGCCACTCTTAAAATTCTCTCTTTATCTTTGGTTTTAGCAAGTGTGAGTATAGTATGTCTTGGTGACTTTCTTTTGAGATGTACTTTATGTAGAGTTCAGTGAGCATCTTGGATAGATATCTTTTCATGTTTTGCTATATCAGGGCCTTTTTTTTGCCAACAAATCTTCAACAATTCTCTCTGTATTTTCTGTTATCCCTCCCTTTCTGGTACTCCAGTCACTCATCGGTTATTTCTCTTGATAGAGTCCCACATGATTCTTAAGTTTTCTTCATTGTTTTCAATTTTTTTATCTGATTTTTCTTCGACTATCTCAGTGCCAAGTGTTTTATTCTGTCTCACTAATTCTGCCTTCCACTTTCTGGGTTCTGCTCCTCTGACTTTCTATTGTGTTGTCTAATTCTGTAGTTTTATTTTTAATCTTGTGGATTACTGATTGCTGTCTCTCTGTGGATTCTTGCAGCTGATTAAATTTTTCATTATGTTGTTGTATAACCTTTTTGAATTCTTCAACTGCTTTATCTGTGTGTTCCTTGGCTTGTTTTGCATTTTGCCTGATCTCGTTCGTTATATTAATCTTTTGTATTGTGCATCTGGTAATTCCAGGAATACACCTTCATCTGGAAGATTACTTGATTCTTTGTTTTGAGAGCTTGTTGAAGTGGTTGTAATCTGCTTCTGTATGTGATTTCATATTGACTGTTGTCTCCAAGCCATCTTACGTTATTGTATTAGTTTATGTTAGCTTCTTACTTTGCTTTGTTTTAACGTGCCCAGATGGATTGCTTGAGTGATTTAGCTTTATTATTTTCTCCTTTGAAGCTCTAGTGTCCTGTCATCAGATCACTAGAGCTGTTACCACGTATATGAGCATAGGAGTCCATTCACTTTTCTTGTATGGATTCAGATCAGGTGTCCAGGTATTTGGTTATCAAGTGTGTGGTACAGGCTTTGTCCTACAGTCTTCGAGGGGCAGGGGTATTGGTGTAGGTACCGGTATCTGGTTGTAGCAGGAGGTTACACTCTGAACAAGGCAGGGGGCTGACAACCATCCCCTGAGTATCTGTGAGGAATGTGTGTCCCTGTTCCATAGAGTGCACAGTTGGGTGGGTTCTTAAGCCGGATCCCTGGGCACCCAGTGCTTTTGGTCGTAAGGACTGGGAAGTACCTCTTATCCTTGGACCCCTTTCCTGGGTGGCTAGGTTATGTGGGTGAAGCCACCAGTCCTTAGGCCCCTGATGTGGGTAGGTGAAGACCCCGTTTAATACGCAAAGCGGTGTCAAACATCAAACACTGACCTCTCCACTGCACAGCTGAAACACTTGCATTCTGCCAACAAAGGCCTTTTTCCTTAAATGAGCCCACACAGGTCTGTGCACAGGGTAAGGGCATTCAAAGTCTATGGAACGTTTGTGCCTGGACAGGAGCCATTTCTGTCCTGAGCTCCCCAGCTTAGTAGAGCTGGCAGTTTATCTTTTCTACTATTTGTGAATTTCTTCCTTCTCCAAGGCCAGGAGAATGGCTCAGGGCTTGTAGAGGGCCCATCTCAGGCCCAGGGAAATCAACAATCCCTGGAGCTAGCTTGGGTGCTGGGGGCACGGTAAAATAAACAAAGGTACTTAGCTTTTGCCGAGACCACTGTTCTTCTCTGGTTCCAGAGGTGTGAGTAGAGTGTGCGGCTCTCTATGTCTCCCTGAGGAAACCGTGTCCTGAACGCTACCGCCAGCCATACCATAGTCACTCCAGGGAATGGTGCCTGAGCATTCCTGGCAATTCAGGTCCAGGAACTCTTCACTGCTTCTGTACTGTCTGTCCCTCCACTGCTGCTCGGTCCGTTTTCTAACTTTGATGTTTAGGGCTCCTAGCTTGACATATAAATAATTGTTTCACTTGTTTTTTTCAGGTCTTTGTTTTAAGAGGGATCAGTGGAAGCATCTGAGTACTCCACCCTCTGGGCCCCACCTGTACCATACGATTTTTTAAAAATAATTTTATTGTAGTAAAATACATGTAAGAAAAGTTTTGCTATTTTAATGTGTAAAATTCAGTGGCATTAATTACATTTACAGTGTTGTGCAACATCACCATTATCTTTTCCCCGAAGTTTTTCAACAACCCAAACAGAAATTCAGTACCTCTTAAGCAGTAACTCCTTATTTCTTTATCCTCCCAACAACTGGTAACCGCTTTTGTCTCTGTTAAGTTTTGTGTTTGTACATTTGCCTATTCAAGATACTTCCTTTAAGTGGAGCATACAATATTTGTCCTTCCGTGCCTGACTTTTTTCACTCAGCATAATGTTTTCAAGGTTCTCCTACGTCAGCATGTATGAGAATTTCATTTCCCTTTGTGGATGAATATTATTCCATTGTATGGATATATCATATTTTGTTTACTCATTCAGCTATTAATGGACTTTTGAATTGTTTCCACTTTTTGGCTCTTTTGAATAATGCTGCAGTGAACAGTGGTGTACACCCATCTGTTAAAGTTCTAGCTTTCAAATCTTTCGTATCTTTTGTGTTTGTACCTAGAAGTGGAATTGCTGTGTCATATGGTAATTCTATATTTAGCTTTATGAGGAACCATCAAATTGTTTTTTATAACATCTGCACCTTTTTACATTCCCACCAGCAATGCACAAGATTTCCAAATTCTCCACATGCTTGCCAATGCTTGTTATTTTCTGTTTTTCTGGTAATAGCCATTCCAGTGGGTCTGAAGTGGTATTTCATTATGGCTTCGATTTGTACTTCTCTGATGACATTGAGTATCTTTTCATGTGCTTATTGGCCATTTTTATATCTTCTTTGGAGGAATGTGTATTCTAGTACTTTGCCCATTTTTAAGTTGGGTTGTTTGTTGTTTTTTATTGAGTTATAGGAGTTCTTCATATATTCTGGATATCAATCCCTTATCAGATCTGTGGTTCCCAAGTATTTTCTCCCATTCACTAGGTTGTTTCTTCACATTCTTGGCAAAGTGTTTTGAAGCACGAAACTTCTCGGTTTTGATGAACTCCTCCAATGTATCCGTTTTATTCTTTTGTTGTTCTTGCTTTTGATGTTATCTCTAAGAATCCATTGCCAAATCACAGTTCATGAGGATTTACCCCTGTGTTCTAAGAGTTTTATGGCTTCAGTTTGTATATTTAGGTTGTTGATACCCTTTATCATGTGAGGAATTTCCCTTCTCTTCCTAGTTTGCTGAGTGTTTTTATTATGAAAGGGTGTTGAATTTCTTCAATTGCCTTTCCTGCATCAATTGAGATGATCATGTGGTTCTTTTCCTTCTTTCTGTTAATGTGTGTGTTAGACTAGTTGATTTTCTTATGTTGAAACCACCTTTGCATTCCTGGGATAAATCCCAGTTTGTCATGGTGTATAATCCTTTTTATATACTGTTGGATTTGGTTTGCTTGCATTTTGTTGAGAATTTTTGTGTCTCTATTCATAAGGAATATTGTTCTGTATATTTTCTTTTCTTGTGATGTCTTTTAATCTGGTTTTGGTAATGGGGTAATACTGGCCTCATAGAATGAGTTAGGAAGTTTCCCCTCCTCTTCTATTTTTTAAAAAGGTTTGAGAAGCATTAGCATTAATTCTTCCTTAAATGTTTGCTAGAATTCAGGAGTCTTCACTTCACTTTAGCCTCTGCTTTTCTTTGTGTGTACTTTTTGGCTTACTAATTCATTGTCTTTTTTTTCTATAGCTCCATTCACATTATCTATTTCGTCATAATTTAGGTTTGATAATTTGTTCTTTTATCTAAGTTATTTAATTTATTGGTGTATGATAGTTTATAGTATTCCTTTATCCTTTTTATTTTTGTAAGGTTGGTAGTAATGTCCCCTTTTTTACTTCTGAAGAGTATACTAAGCCTAAAGCAAGTAGAAGGCAATAAGTATAACATTTACAGTGGAAATTAATGAAATAAGAAAACAAATTAATCTCCTCTGTAAATTTTATTATTTCTTTCCTTCTGCTTCCTTTAGGCTTAGTTTACTCTTTTTCCAATGTCTTAAGGTAGGGGGTCAGTTTATTGATTTGAGATCATTTTCTTTCCACATATTGGCATTTAACGCTATGAATTTGTCTCTAAGCACTGCTTATCTGCATTACATAGGTTTGGTATGTTACGTCTTCATTTTATATTATCTCAAACTATTTTCTAATTTCCCTCTTGATTTCTTCTTGGATCCATTTGTGAAGTAGGAGTATGTGGTTTAATTTCCATATATTTGTGAGTTTCCCAATTTTGGGGGGGTTAATGATCTATAATTTCATGCTGTTTTGGCTGGGAACATGCTTTTTATAATTTCTTTTAAGTTTATGCAGGTGTGTTTTATGCCATTTGCATATGCTCTATCTGGAACATGTTCCATGTACACTGGAGAAGAATGTATATTCTCCTCTTGTTTAGTGGAGTTTTCAGTAGATGTCTGTTCGTTCTAAGGGGTTTAAAGTGTTTTTTAAAGTTCCCATGTTTTTATTGATCTTTTTTGCCTCATTTTTTTTATCCATTATTGAAAGTGGGATATTGAAGCTTTCAACCACTATTGTTGAGTTGTCTGTTTCTTCCTTTGTATCTGTCATTTTTTTGTTTGTCATTTGTTTGATTCATTTTGGTGCTCTATTATTATGTAAAAATGTTTATAATTGTTATATTTTCCTGATGTGTTACCTTTTTATCATTATAAATCTCCTTAGCTCATTTTTTGCTTTAAAGTATACCATATTTTTCACAAGTAATACCCCCCCCACACATACACGCAGTGTGCCTAGGAAAATAACACGCAAGGGGGTTTTTCGGTTGGCAAAAAATGTAGAACACACATTATTTGCGTAAAAATGTGGTATTTCATCTGATATTGGTATAGCCACTCTACCTTTTTTGTGTTTGCTGTTTACGTTTTGGTTTACGTGATACATCTTTTATCCTCCTTTTACTTTTAATCTTTGAATCTCATGTAGACAGCATATAGTCGCATCATTTTTTTTAATGTAGTCTGACCAGCTCTGCCTTTTGATTGTTCAGTCTCTTCACATTTAATGTTATTATTGGTATAGTTCGATTACATTTGCTATTTTACTTTTTGTTTTCTGTGTCTCGTGTCTTTTTTCCTTCATCTTTCCTCATTTATTTATTTTTTTTACATAGACTACTTCCTAATGTAGCATTTTCATCTCTTTATTGGCTTTTTTACTATAATTTTTTTTTTTTTTTTAGTGATTCCTTTAGTAGTTGCTCTAGGGCTTACCACATATATTTTAACTTATCAGGATCAGGTTCAAATTTATGCTAAACTTGATTTCAGTAAAATATATAAACTATTCCTATATACCTGTAATCCCTTTCCTCCTTTTATGTGGTGTTACTGTTGTACATATTACATCAATAAATGTTACTAACCCAACAATACATTGCTTTAATTATTCATGTATATAATTTTATGTTTTTTTAAAAGAGGCTGAGAATAAAGGAGAGCAAGAATGAATTTATAGCTTTTGTTGTATTAACCTCATCATTGCTGATTTTCTTTATTTGTTCATGTGGATTTCAGTTACAACCTGGAGTTATTTTCACAGCCCAATCAGTCTTTCCTCCCACCTACCTCCTTTGTGTTGTTATTGGCAAATATATTACATTTCTTTATGTTATGTGCCCAAGAATACATTATACACTTACTGTTTATGCAATTTCTTTTTATATTAATGAACAGAAGAAAGGAGAAAAATACGCATTTAAGCCACCTTTTTATAATTACGTAATTACTTTTACCGGTGCTCTTTTTTTTTCCAATTGAATTTGAATTACCATTCTACATCACTTTAAACTTTAAGAGACTCTGAGTACTGATCCCTCCTCCTGGGACTTATAATTGCTAGTTGCTTCATTTGTTTAGTGACTGGCTGGATTATTTTAGTAGAGTTTATTTTTCTCCCAGGATCCCTGGGTGGAATAAACAGGTAAGTGCACAGCTACTAACAGAAAGGATGGCAGTTAGAATCCATCCAGTTGTGCCTCAAAAGAAATGCCTGTCAGTATACTTCAGAAAGGACACAGCCATTGAAAATCCTGTGGAGCACTGTTCTACTCTTAGACACATGTGGTCACCATGAGTCAGAATTGACTAGCTGGCAACTGGTTTTATTCTTCCCTTACTCCTGCAGTGTTAATTCTCTGATATTGCTCCTCAGTCATAGCCATGGCTGTGCTCCCACTCACCGTGGGATGACAGTGATTTTGGAAGGGTTCTTGGAAGGGTTCTCGTTGACTCTTTCTTTCCTTGACCACACCTAGCTGTTAAATTCCACTAATTGTATGCTGTTTGCTGAATTGTTTTTAGCAGTGTCCTGGGGCATAAATTACACCATATATTAAACCAATCAAATATGGGCTTCTTTGAAGGGATAGTTGCCCAGATCAATGTTTGAGATTTGTTTGATTTTCAGTTGTGTTCCTCTCAGCTATCTCTTTCCCAGGTTAAATCTCTGAGCCAGGGCTCTGGAGTTGGGAGTGGGGGACGATGGTGTACTTCTTTCGGAGTGACATCCCCACTTTAGGAGCTGAGTGCTCTACGGGGGCTGAGGTGGGTAGCCAGTAGTCTCAAGTCTTCTGGGCTTGTCTCTCTATCACGTCCAAGTATTTTCAACAGCGACACTCCCAAGGTAGAGCCTCTGTCAGATGAGTTGGGCCTAGGCAGATGAAGGGAGTCCTCACCTTAGGTGTTTTCACCTGGAACTTAACCTTAGCAACAGGCAGAATAAGAAATGATGACTTGTTGGCCCTCCTAGGAAGATAGCTCTCCAACTAGGAGTTTGGGAGAGAGAATCTCTGTGTTCTTAGCTGCACCACTGTGGAGTGGAATTTCCTCTGAGTTTGGAGGGGGGAAGGGAATGCACAGACTCTTGCTGTTCTTACTGAATTGTACAGATTTTCTTAAATAAATGTTTCTTCATTTGCTGTACATCTTTAGGACCATTTCCTGAGACTTTAAATAGTTGTTTAAAAATAATTTTCACCATTTTTAATGGGGAGCAGGTCCACAGAGATTCTCACTCTGTCATGCTGGAAGTCTCTCTCCCCATAAATTATACATCATTCACTTAATATCATTTCATAAATGTTCTGATGTTACTACATAATCTTTATATTTATCGCTTTCATTTGCTCCACAATATTCTATCAAGAAAATATCACAATTTATTTAATTATTTTGCTATTATGCATTTAGATTATTTTCCATGTTTTATTATAGATAATCTAAGATGACATCTTAATGCAATGTTTTTCTTATATAGTTTCTTTGGGATAACTTCTATGTAAAATCAGTGACTTTTAAGGGTGTGCTGATTTTTTCAGGATAAGACACTTGACTATATGAGTACTATTTAGTTTTCATATTTATTCCTTCATCTAAACATTAAACTGATAAGTACTTATTATTAGCAATATGAAAGGCATTTATTTAGATTTTCATTCTAATTAAAGGGAACTGCTTTTCTATTGATAATAGTTATTTGAGTGATCAAAATCATGCTTTTCTTTTAACAACTCTTGGGGTATATTCTTGCTGAAGAAATTTTTCAAAAAGGCAGCTATATTGTGATCTTTTTTTTTCTTATGGTACCCTAAGTACTATTGGAATACAGTGTTTTGTTATTTTTAATTTCTGACCAGTTATACTGATAACACTTTGTAGTACTGTACTTGCTGCAAATAAAAAATAGTTTTTATATTTTAGACAATAAAAGCCAAAGCAAAACCCTAATAACATCCTGTTTAAGTCAAAGGCAGATGGTCTCTTGTTTGCATAGGTCACTGTAGTAAGTGAAAAAGAACATTAGGTCTTTATATGATAACATACCACATATTATATTAGTGGTTTTCCATTATGTTTACCAGTAAAATCCCTTTTTTTCCAAGCAAAATCGTATATGGAATCTTAACACCTTGGGCCTGAGTTGCTAAAAGAGGAAGGGGTTCTCCTCCCCGTTTCCCAAGTGCATCATTACCAAGCCCTATATTAAATGTTTAGAGAACCTATAAAGCATTCTAGGAACCATTTCATTTTTAAAATATTTATAGGATACCTACCATCTGCAATGCTTAGTTTCGGTGTTGAGTATACAGCAGTTAACCTCCTAGCCTCCTGGAGGTTACATTCTTGGCAGAGGAGACCAATAAGAAACAAACAAGTAAATATATAGTAAAAGTGCTATGGAGAAACAATAAAATAGTATAAAGGTGATAGGTAGTTTTTGAGTAAAGTACATAGAGTTGTCAGGCAAGGCTTTACTGATGAGGTAACATTTAAGGGCAGTGTCAGTTGTTGAATTGGTATATGTTCTGCTTTGTATATTCTCAACAACAACAGAATAAATTATATATTAGAAAAAAATCTGGAGGAAGTGTGGAACCTGCAAATATCTGGAGGAAGACATTTCATGCAGAGGAAATGGCAACTGAAAAAACCATTAGATGTGAACATGCCTGACATATTTGAAGAACAGCACGACCTCCTATGTGGGTGAAGAAGATAAGTTAAGGGGAGAATGGGAAGAGGAGATGAGGGGTCAGATAGGTAACTTTATAGGACTTTGTTGGCCATCATAAGGACTTTTACTCTGACGTGAGGTGCTATTTGAGGTTTTTGAATGCAAGAGTGATGTGATCCAACTTTAATTTCAACAGAATCACTCAGGAGGCAAGAGTGGGAGGGAAACTAGTTAGGATGCTATTTCAGTAATCTTGGTAGAGCTGATACTGCTTGCATCAGCCTGGTAGCGGTGGAGGTCCTGAGAAGTGATTGAATCATCTGTGTATTTTGAAATCTGTGCCAGCTTGATTTGCTCATGAATTAGATATGGGCTGTGAAAGAGAGGACAGTTAGATGACTCCAAGGCTTGTGTTCCCAGAGAATGCTTCATGTTGTATGATAATTTTACCTGTCTCATTAAAATCTGTGTTCATTGAGGACAAGCTCACTCTTATCCTTATTTGCATATCCTGTGCCTAGGTCCATAGTAACTATTTGGTAAACTGGGAAGTTAATAAATTACCCTTATCCGGATCTTCTTTTGTTCTTCTCCGTAGAGAATAATGCTCTAGTGGTACATTTTCTTGTGTATCCCTTACATTTCAATGCTAGGTATATACTTGCAATTTTTATTTTTCTCATTCCTCCTTGTCTTTTTATTGACATATCTTTTACATATACGTATTTGTAGTGTGTATGTGTATTCCTTGATTTGGCTATAGTTAAGTATAATGTTGGCTTAAATATGTTTTTTCTGTTTTCACTGTATATTAGTTTTATTACTAAGTCTGTGTTCTGCGAATGCTTCATTATCTGAAAGCCTATATTACAAAGAAGTTATATCAGTTGTACAACCATCAATAAATGGATACCTGTTGTACTGAAATTACATTTTTTCCACCTTTGAAGAGTGAAAACAATTTTCTTTGTTTTAATGAGTACTTATCTAATCACTAATCGAAGGTTGAACATCTTTTCATATACTTACTAGTTTGTATCTAATTTTATCATTGTCTTCAGCAAACTTGTTTTAGCAATCAGTTTGATTTTGTGTGTGTGTGTGTGTGTGTCTCTACTATGTATTGAGTCTTGAGCCTAGGTTCAAGGGATAGAGAACATCATGGTATAGAAGAGGATCAAACACATATAATATATGTCATAATAGAGATAGGTGTAATTTTATGTGGGATGTTGGGTAATAATATTAAGAACTCAATAAACTTAGTTACTGTGTGCCAGGTACTGCTGTGTTTTTTTCTCGTACTAACTCATTTAATCCTCACAACAACCCTAAGAAATAGGTACTGTGATTATCCCCATTTTTACAGATAAAAAACGTGAGGCACGCGGAGTTTAATTACTTGCCCTCAATAAAAATGATAGTAAATGGTGAAACTGGGACCAAACCCAGGAAGTCTGACTCCAAAGTCTGTGTTCATAACTACTAGCCTATACTGACTGTATCAGTTTTTAAATTTTGGCTTCATGAGGATGATATTAGAGATTGTTCATTTGCAATATCACAGAAAGGTGTGTTGAAATGCTCTTTAAAGTATTCGTATTTCCCATTAGTTTATCATTAGCATATTTACTTTAGTAATTATCCTGTTCAAGTAAATAATTAATGCAAATGTGACCCCAGCTTCTTAATTTTTTTCCCTAACCATCTATGTCAAAGTCTTTTTTTCCTAGCTAGGTATGCCTTTTTTCCCCCAATTGAAGGAAATAAAAATCATGAATAAATAAAATGACTTTGTTTGGCATTACTGAATTTTCAGCAAGGAAATTCTAGCTTTTCAGTATAAGGTATGAGTAAGTAATAAACATGAAAAAAAGCATATCTTAAACAAATGTACAGGCAATGTGTGGGTTACAAACATCCAAATTACATTCAAACCATAGTTACAAACTATTGTAGTGGAACAAACCACACAGCCACTTAAAAACAGAGTTTTATTATGGCAAGGAAAGCATCCTGAAAAACAGGGAGACACAATGCTGGGAGAAATCCAACAGCGTGTCCCAGGGGCACTACAGTAATACAAAGACTTATAAAGAGAACAACTGCAAGCAGCAGGTTACAGCTAAAACAATTTTGATTGGTTAACATATACAAAGCTGCAGGTGCTGACACCTCAGTTGACCATCCTGGCAGGTGTTGACGTCTTTTGCAAGGATGGCTGCAGGGGACAGGATTCTGACGGACCTCTCAAACTGCGTCTTTCCTAGTGCTTAGACATCTGTAGTCTGAGTTAAATTGAGTTACTTTAGCATTATGATGGGAATTCTGTTGAAATAGTTAAAAAGTTTTAGATAATTATGTCTGATGCTTTGTTATTGTTGTTGTTATTAGGTGCCGTCTAGTCAGTTCCAACTCATAGTGACCCTGTGTACCACAGAACGAAACACTGCCCAGTCCTGCACCATGCCCACAGTCATCGTTATGCTTGAGCCCATTGTTGCAGCCACTGTGTCATTCCATCTCGTTGAGGGTCTTCCTCTTTTCCACTGACCCGCTAGTTTTCCAAGCATGATGTCCTTCTCCAGGGACTGATCCTTCCTGACAACATGTCCAAAGTATGTAAGATGCAGTCTCCCCATCCTTGCTTCCAAGGAGCATTCTGGTTGTGCTTCTCCCGAGACAGATTTGTTCACGCTTTTGGCAGTC
The DNA here is from genome assembly GCF_024166365.1 of Elephas maximus indicus. Lineage (NCBI taxonomy): Eukaryota > Metazoa > Chordata > Mammalia > Proboscidea > Elephantidae > Elephas > Elephas maximus. The sequence goes on from NC_064846.1 coordinate 90,476,038, forward strand.
CATGGTATATTCAATATTCTTCAACAACACCTCAATTCAAAGGCATCAATTCTTCTTCAGTCCTCCTTATTCATTGTACAGCTTTCTCATGTACATGATGCAATTGAAAACACCATGGCTTGGGTCAGGCACACCATAGTCTTCAAGGTGACATCTTTGCTTTTCAGCACTTTAAAGAGGCCCTTTGTAGCAGATCTGCCCAATGGAACGCGTCTTTGAATTTCTTGACTGCTGCTTTCATGGGTGTTGTTGGTGGATCCAAGTAAAATGAAATCCTTGACAACTTCAATCTTTTCTCCGTTTATCATGATGTTGCTTATTGGTCCAGTTGTGAGGATTTTTGTTTTCTTTATGTTGAGGTGTAATCCATACTGAAGGCTGTGGTCTTTGATCTTCATCAGTAAGTACTTCAAGTCCTCTTCACTTTCAGCAAGCAAGGTTGTGTCATCTTCATATCGCAGGTTGTTAATGAGTCTTCCTCCAATCCTGATGCCCCATCCTTCAGATACTCCAGCTTCTCAGATTATTTGCTCAACATACAGATTGAATAGTTATGGTGAAAGGATACAGCCCTGATGCACACCTTTCCTGACTTTAAACCACACAATATTCCCTTGTTCTGTTCTAACTACTGCCTCTTGATCTATGTACAGGTTCCACATAAGCACAATTAAGTGTTCTGGAATTCCCATTCTTTGCAATGTTATCCATAATTTGTTATATTCCACACAGTCGAATGCCTCTGCATAGTCAATAAAACACAGATAAATATGCTTCTGGTATTCTCTGCTTTCAGCCAGGATCCATCTGACATCAGCAATGATATCCCTGGTTCCACGTCCTCTTCTGAATCTGGCCAGATTTTCTGGCAGTTGCCTGTGGATGTACTGCTCCAGCTGCTTTTGAATAATGTTCAGTAAAATTTTGCTTGTGTGTGATATTAATGATATTGTTCAATGATTTCCGCATTCGGTTGGAAATGCCTATTCCCTTTCTTGGGAATAGGCATAAATACGGATCTCTTCCAGTCAGCTGGCCAGGTAGCTGTATTCCAAATTCCTTGGTGTAGATGCGTGAGCACTTCCCCAGTGCTGCATCCACATTTGCTCAAAGATCTCAACTGATAATTCCGTCAATTCCTGGAGCCATGTTTTTCTCCAGTGCCTTCAGTGAAGCTTGGACTTCTTCCTTTAGTACCATCGGTTGCTAATCATATACTACCTCTTGAAATGGTTGAATGTTGACCAGTTCTTTTTGGTGTAATGACTATGTGTATTCCTTCCATCTTCTTTTGATGATTCCTGCATTATTTAATTTTTTCCCGTAGAATCGTTTACTATTGCAACTTGAGGCTTGAATTATTTCTTCAGTTCTTTTAGCTTGAGAAATGCTGAGCGTGTTCTTCCCTTTCAGTTTTCAATCTCCAGCTCTTTGCACATGTCATTATAATACTTTGTCTTCTCGAGCCACCCTTTGAAATCTTCTGTTCATTTCTTTTTTTATTATTATTAACTTTTATTGAGCTTCAAGTGAATGTTTACAAATCAAGTCAGTCTGTCACATATAAGTTAATATACATCTTACTCCTTACTCCCACTTGCTGTCCCCCTAATGAGTCAGCCCTTCCAGTCTCTCCTTTCGTGAAAACTTTGCCAGCCTCCAACTCTCCTATCCTCCCATCCCCCCTCCAGGCAGGAGATGCCAACACAGTCTCAAGTGTCCACCTGATATAATTAGCTCACTCATCATCAGCATCTCTCTTCCGCCCACTGTCCAGTCCCTTTCATCTCTGATGAATTGTCTTCAGGGATGGTTCCCGTCCTGTGCCAACAGAAGGTTTGGGGACCATGACTGCCGGGATTCCTCTAGTCACAGCCAGACCATTAAGTCTGGTCTTTTTATGAGAATTTGGGGTCTGCATCCCACTGATCTCCTGCTCCCTCAGGGGTTCTCTATTGTGCTCCCTGTGAGGGCAGTCATCGATTGTGGCCGGGCACCAACTAGTTCTTCTGGTCTCAGGATAATGTAGGTCTCTGGTTCATGTGGCCCTTTGTGTCTCTTGGGCTCTTAGTTGTCGTGTGACCTTGGTGTTCTTCATTCTCCTTTGCTCCAGGTGGGTTGAGACCAATTGATGCATCTTAGATGGCCGCTTGTTAGCATTTAAGACCCCAGATGCCACATTTCAAAGTGGGATGCAGAATGTTTTCATAATAGAATTATTTTGCCAATTGACTTAGAAGTCCCCTTAAACCATGGTTCCCAAACCCCCGCCCTTGCTCCGCTGACCTTTGAAGTATTCAGTTTATCCCGGAAACTTCTTTGCTTTTGGTCCAGTCCAGTCCAATTGAGCTCACCTTCCGTGTATCGAGTGTTGTCCTTCCCCTCACCGAAAGCTGTTCTTATCTGCTAATTAATCAGTAAAAAACCCTCTCCCTTCCTCCCTCCCTCCTCCCCTCGTAACCACAAAAGTATGTGTTCTTCTCAGTTTATACTATTTCTCAAGATCTTATAATAGTGGTCTTATACAATATTTCTCCTTTTGCCTCGCACTGATTTCGCTCAGCATAATGCCTTCCAGGTTCCTCCATGTTATGAAATGTTTCACAGATTCGTCACTGTTCTTTATCGAGGCGTAGTATTCCATTGTGTGAATATACCACAATTTATTTACCCATTCATCCGTAGATGGACACCTTGTTTGCTTCCAGCTTTTTGCTATTGTAAACAGAGCTGCAATAAACATGGGTGTGCATATATCTGTTTGTGTGAAGGCTCTTGTTTCTCTAGGGTATATTCCGAGGAGTGGGATTTCTGGGTTCTATGGTAGTTCTATTTCTAACTGTTTAAGATAACGCCAGATAGATTTCCAAAGTGGTTGTACGATTTTACATTCCCACCAGCAGTGTATAAGAGTTCCAATCTCTCCGCAGCCTCTCCAACATTTATTATTTTGTGTTTTTTGGATTAATGCCAGCCTTGTTGGAGTGAGATGGAATCTCATTCTAGTTTTAATCTGCATTTCTCTAATGGCTAATGATCGAGAGCATTTTCTCATGTATCTGTTAGCTGCCTGAATATCTTCTTTAGTGAAGTGTGTGTTCGTATCCTTTGCCCACTTCCTGATTGGGTTGTTTGTCTTTTTGTGGTTGAGTTTTGGCAGAATCATGTAGATTTTAGAGATCAGGCGCTGGTCAGAGATGTCAGAGCTGAAAATTCTTTCCCAATCTGTAGGTGGTCTTTTTACTCTTTTGGTGAAGTCTTTTTTTTTTTTTAGATGAGCATAGGTGTTTGATTTTTAGAAGCTCCCAGTTATCTGGTTTCTCTTCATCATTTTTGGCAATGTTTTGTATTCTGTTTATGCCTTGTATTAGGGCTCCTAGGATTGTCCCTATTTTTTCTTTCATGATCTTTATCGTTTTAGTCTTTATGTTTAGGTCTTTGATCCACTTGGAGTTAGTTTTTGTGCATGGTGTGAGGTATGGGTCCTGTTTCATTCTTTTGCAAATGGATATCCAGTTATGCCAGCACCATTTGTTAAAAAGACTGTCTTTTCCCCAATTAACTGAGACTGGTCCTTTGTCAAATATCAGCTGCTCATATGTAGATGGATTTATATCTGGGTTCTCAATTCTGTTCCGTTTGTCTATGTGCCTGTTGTTGTACCAGTACCAGGCTGTTTTGATTACTGTGGCTGTATAATAGCTTCTGAAATCAGGTAGAGTGAGGCCTCCCAATTTCTTCTTCTTTTTCAGTAATGCTTTACTTATCCGAGGCTTCTTTCCCTTCCATATGAAACTGGTGATTTGTTTCTCTATCCCCTTAAAAAATGACATTGGAATTTGGATTGGAAGTGCATTGTATGTATAGATGGCTTTTGGTAGAATAGACATTTTTACTATGTTAAGTCTTCCTATCCATGAGCAAGGTATGTTTTTCCACTTAAGTATGTCCTTTTGAATTTCTTGTAGTAGAGCTTTGTAGTTTTCTTTGTATAGGTCTTTTACATCCTTGGTAAGATTTATTCCTAAGTATTTTATCTTCTTGGGGGCTACTGTAAATGGTATTGATTTGGTGATTTCCTCTTCGATGTTCTTTTTGTTGATGTAGAGGAATCCAAGTGATTATTGTATGTTTATCTTATAACCTGAGACTCTGCCAAACTCTTCTATTAGTTTCAGTAGTTTTCTGGAGGATTCCTTAGGGTTTTCTGTGTATAAGATCATGTCATCTGCAAATAGAGATAATTTTACTTCCTCCTTGCCAATCCGGATGCCCTTTATTTCTTTGTCTAGCCTAATTGCCCTGGCTAGGACTTCTAGCACAATGCTGAATAAGAGCGGTGATAAAGGGCATCCTTGTCTGGTTCCCGTTCTCAAGGGAAATGCTTTCAGGTTCTCTCCATTTAGAGTGATATTGGCTGTTGGCTTTGCATAGATGCCCTTTATTATGTTGAGGAATTTTCCTTCAATTCCTATTTTGGTGAGAGTTTTTATCATGAATGGGTGTTGGACTTTGTCAAATGCCTTTTCTACATCAATTGATAAGATCATGTGGTTTTTGTCTTTTGTTTTATTTATGTGGTGGATTACATCAATGGTTTTTCTGATATTAAAGCAGCCTTGCATAAAAAATATACCTGGTATGAATCCCACTTGATCGTGGTGAATTATTTTTTTGATATGTTGTTGAATTCTATTGGCTAGAATTTTGTTGAGGATTTTTGCATCTATGTTCATGAGGGATATACGTCTGTAATTTTTTTTTGTAATGTCTTTACCTGGGTTTGGTATCAGGGAGATGGTGGCTTCATAGAATGAGTTGGGTAGTATTCCATCATTTTCTATGCTTTGAAATACCTTTTTTTTTAGTAGTGGTGTTAACTCTTCCCTGAAAGTTTGGTAGAACTCTGCAGTGAAGCCGTCTGGGCCAGGGTTTTTTTTTGTTGGGAGTTTTTTGATTACCGTTTCAATCTCTTTTTTTGTTATGGATCTGTTTAGTTGTTCTCCTTCTGAATGTGTTAGCTTAGGTAGGTAGTGTTTTTCCAGGAATTCATCCATTTCTTCTAGGTTTGCAAATTTGTTAGAGTACAATTTTTCGTAATAATCTGATATGATTCTTTTAATTTCAGTTGGGTCTGTTGTGATGTGGCCCCTCTCGTTTCTTATTCGCGTTATTTCTTTCCTTTCCTGTATTTCTTTAGTCGGTCTAGCCAATGGTTTATCAATTTTGTTAATTTTTTCAAAGAACCAGCTTTTGGCATTGTTGATTCTTTCAATTGTTTTTCTGTTCTCTAATTCATTTAGTTCAGCTCTAATTTTTATTATTTGTTTTCTTCTGGTGCCTGATGGATTCTTTTGTTGCTCACTTTCTTTTTGTTCAAGTTGTCGGGACAGTTCTCTGATTTTGGCTCTTTCTTCTTTTTGTATGTGTGCATTTATCGATATAAATTGGCCTCTGAGCACTGCTTTTGCTGTGTCCCAGAGGTTTTGATAGGAAGTATTTTCATTCTCGTTGCATTCTATGAATTTCCTTATTCCCTCCTTGATGTCTTCTATAACCCAGCCTTTTTTAAGGAGGGTATTGTTCATTGTCCAAGTATTTGATTTCTTTTCCCTAGTTTTTCTGTTATTGATTTCTAGTTTTATTGCCTTGTGGTCTGAGAAGATGCTTTGTAATATTTCGATGTTTTGGATTCTGCAAAGGTTTGTTTTATGACCTAATATGTGGTCTGTTCTAGAGAATGTTCCATGTGCACTAGAAAAAAAAGTATACTTTGCAGCAGTTGGGTGGAGAGTTCTGTATAAGTCAATGAGGTCAAGTTGGTTGATTGTTGTAATTAGGTCTTCCGTGTCTCTATTGAGCTTCTTACTGGATGTCCTGTCCTTCTCCGAAAGTGGTGTGCTGAAGTCTCCTACTATAATTGTGGAGGTGTCTATCTCACTTTTCACTTCTGTTAAAATTTGATTTATGTATCTTGCAGCCCTGTCATTGGGTGCATAAATATTTAATATGGTTATGTCTTCCTGACCAATTGTCCCTTTTATCATTATGTAGTGTCCTTCTTTATCCTTTGTGGAGTATTTAAGTTTAAAGTCTATTTTGTCAGAAATTAATATTGCTACTCCTCTTCTTTTTTGCTTATTGTTTGCTTGATATACTTTTTTCCATCCTTTGAGTTTTAGTTTGTTTGTGTCTCTAAGTCTAAGGTGTGTCTCTTGTAGCAGCATATAGACGGATCGTGTTTGTTCATCCAGTCCGAGACTCTCTGTCTCTTTATTGGTGCCTTTAGTCCATTTACATTCAGTGTAACTATAGATAAATAAGTGTTTAGTGTTGTCATTTTGATGCCTTTTTATGTGTGTTGTTTACAATTTCATTTTTCCACATACTTTTTTGTGCTGAGACGTTTTTCTTAATAAATTGTGAGATCCTCATTTTTGTAGTGTTTGACTTTATGTTTGTTGAGTTGTTACGTTTTTCTTGGCTTTTATCTTGAGTTATGGAGTTGTTATACCTCTTTGTGATTACCTTATTACTTACCCCTATTTTTCTAAGTAAAAACCTAACTTGTATTGTTCTATATCGCCTTGTATCACTCTCCATATGGCAGTTCTGTGCCACCTGTATTTAGTCCCTGTTTGTGATTGTTGTGATCTTGTACATATTGACTTCAGTGATTCCCTGTTATGGGCATTTTTTTAATTAATCTTAATTTGTTTTTGTGATTTCCCTATTTGAGTTGATACCAGGATGTTCTGTTTTGTGACCTTGTGTTGTGCTGGTATCTGATATTATTGGTTTTCTGACCAATCAATATCCTTTAGTATTTCTTGCAGCTTTGGTTTGGTTTTTGCAAATTCTCTAAACTTGTGTTTATCTGTAAATATCTTAATTTCGCCTTCATATTTTAGAGAGAGTTTTGCTGGATATATGATCCTTGGCTGGCAGTTTTTCTCCTTCAGTGTTCTGTATATGTTGTCCCATTCCCTTCTTGCCTGCATGGTTTCTGCTGAGTAGTCTGAACTTACTCTTATTGATTCTCCCTTGAAGGAGACCTTTCTTTTCTCCCTGGCTGCTTTTAAAATTTTCTCTTTATCTTTGGTTTTGGCAAGTTTGATGATAATATGTCTTGGTGTTTTTCTTTTTGGATCAATCTTAAATGGGGTTCGATGAGCATCTTGGATAGATATCCTTTCGCCTTTCATGATGTCAGGGAAGTTTTCTGTCAGGAGATCTTCAGCTATTTTCTCTGTGGTTTCTGTCCTCCCTCCCTGTTCTGGGACTCCAATCACACGCAAGTTGTCCTTCTTGATAGAGTCCCACATGATTCTTAGGGTTTCTTCATTTTTTTAATTCTTTTATCTGATTTTTTTTCAGCTATGTTGGTGTTGATTCCCTGGTCCTCCAGATGTCCCAGTCTACATTCTAGTTGCTCAAGTCTGCTCCTCTGACTTCCTATTGCATTGTCTAATTCTGTAATTTTATTGTTAATCTTTTGGATTTCTACATGTTGTCTCTCTATGGATTCTTGCAACTTACTAATTTTTCCACTATGTTCTTGAATAATCTTTTTGAGTTCTTCAGCTGTTTTATCAGTGTGTTCCTTGGCTTTTTCTGCAGTTTGCCTTGTTTCGTTTCTGATGTCTTGAAGCATTGTGTAAATTAGTTTTTTATATTCTGTATCTAATAATTCCAAGATTGTATCTTCATTTGGGAAAGATTTTGATTCTTTTGTTTGGGGGGTTGTAGAAGCTGTCATGGTCTGCTTCTTTATGTGGTTTGATATGGACTGCTGTCTCTGAGCCATCACTGGGAAACTTGTTTTTCCAGAAAATCCGCTAAAAAAAATGCAGTCAGATCCCTATCAGAACTGCCTTTGGATTATAACCGCTACCTTGTTCCCTGTAAGGATGAAAGTCTGAGATTTGGATCATATTTGCTTGGTTGTAGCTGGTTCTGTGTTTTTAGTCCAATTAGGGATGGATTTTTGGACCCTGGGTTTTTTGTGGTTCCTTTTCTCAGGCTGGAAGAGTGGGTTAGTAAAAGACCAAAATAAAAAAAAAAGGATGGGGGGAAGCAAAGCTGCTGCCGGAGCCGTTCTCCCTCTGGCTCAGGAAATTCCAATGTTAATGAAGCCACCTGGGGAGGGTGGGGGAGGGATCAGAGAGATAGGAGAGTAGCACCTCGGAATATAGTCAGCGTTGCTTGTCTTGCTTGGAATGAGTATTTTATCTGAGATTCCCGAGGGGCGTGTCGCCTACGTGTGCTGGCTGTGTGGAGATTGCCCCCCGGGGATCTGGCCCGCTGAAGCCGCGGTCAGATCCTCTGCTGCCAGTCCAAAGCGCAGCGTCAAGATTCCCCTTCTGGGACGCTGCACTCCCGACTCCAAAATCAGTCGCTGCCTCCCAGGGACTTCTCGTCCCGCCAGCCGCTTCGCCGCACCACCTCCGCGGCTCGGCTGGGCCCCCTCCCGGTGTTAGTTCAGGAGAGTGGAGCAGCTCTCCATGCTTGCGCCGTGACAGCACCCAGTCAAAGGCCCGGCGGCAAGAATCGCCGGCTGGGACGCTGCACTCCGAGCTCTAAGACCAGTCACTGCCTCCCGGTGACTTCTCCCACCAGCTGCGTCGCCACGCCGCCCGCGCGGACCGGCTGGGTCCCTTCCCGGGGTGAGTTCCAGGGGGTAGGGCTGCGCCCATTGTTTGCGCCATCAGCTCCCCTGGGCCCTGACCTATACCGGGCGCCAAGGTTACCTGACTGGGACGCTGGCTCCAGGCCCCGAAAACAGTTGCTGCTTCCCTGTATTTGTTCGTTTTCCATCTCGAAATCTGTGTTTGTTGTTCAGGGTTCGTAGATTGTTATGTACGTGATCAATTAACTTGTTTTTCCGAGTCTTTGTTGCAAGAGGGATCCGAGGTAGCGTCAACCTAGTCCGCCATCTTGGCCCCGCTTCCCTGTTCATTTCTTTTACGTCATCATTTCTTCCTCTTGCTTTAGCTGCTTGATGTTCAAGAGTAAGTTTCAGAGTCTCTTCCAACATCCATTTTGGTCTTTTCTTTCTTTCCTGTCTTTTTAATGATCTCTTGCTTTCTTCATATGTGAGGTCCTTGATGTTATTCCACAACTCACCTGGTCTTCGGTCATTAGTGTTCAGTGTGTCAAATCTATTCTTGAGATTGTCTCTAACTTCACATGGTATGTACTTAAGGTTGTACTTTCGTTCTTGTGCACTTGTTCTAGTTTTCTCCAGTTTCAGCTTGAACTTGCACGTGAGCAATTGATGGTCTCTTCCACAATCGGCCCCTGGCCTTGTCCTGACTGATGATACTGAGTTTTTCCATTGTCTCTTTCCACAGATGTAGTTGATTTAATTCCTTTGTATTCCATTTGGCAAAGTCCATGTGTATAGCTGCCGTGTATGTTGGTGTAAAAAGGTATTTGCAATGAAGAAGTCATTGGTCTTGCAGAATTATGTCATTCAATCTCAGGCTTCGTTTCTATTACCAAGGCCATATTTTCCAACTAGCAATCTTTCTTTGTTTCCCACTTTTGCATTCCAATCACAAGTAATTATTAGTGCACCCTGAATGCATGTTTGATCAATTCCAGACTGCAGAATTTGGTAAAAATTTTCAGTTTATTCTTTGGCCTTACTGGTTGGTGTGTAAATTTGAATAATAGTCGTTATTTACTGTTTTCCTTGTAGGCATATGGATATTATCCTATCACTGAAAGTGTTGTACTTCAGGATAGACCTTGAAATGTTCTTTTTGATGATGTATGCAACACCATTCCTCTTCAAGTTGCCATTCCCGGCATAGTAGATCATATGATTGTCCGATTCAAAATGTCCAGTACTGGTTCATTGCAGCTCACCAATGCCTAGGATATCGATGTTTATGTGTTCCGTTTCATTTTTCACAGTTTCCAACCTTTCTTAGATTCATACTTCGTACATTCCAGGTTCTGATTATTAATGGATGTTTTCAGTTGTTTCCTCTCATTTTGAGTCACACCACATCAGCAAATGAAGGTCCTTAAAAGCTTGACTCCGTCCACATCATTAAGGTTGACTCTACTTTGAGGGAGAAGCTCTTCCCCAGTTGTCTTTTGAGTGGCTTCCAACCTGTGGGGCTTATCTTCCGGCAATATATCAGACCATATTCTGTTGCTATTCATAAGGTTTTCACTGGCTAATTCTTTTCAGAAGCAGACTGCCGGGTCCTTCTTCCTGGTCTTAGTCCGGAAGGTCAGCTGAAGCCTGTTCTCCATAGGTGACCCTGCTGATATCTGAATACCGGTGGCATAGTTTCCAGCATTACAGCAACACACAAGATCCCAGAGTATGACACACTGACAGACACGGGGGGATCTAATGCTTAAGTAAGAAAAAAGGTTTTCGATGCAGAAAACCCATAACTTTGTAACATTAGTTTATTTTAAATTTCAAGAGGTGTTAGGTCCCCCTCAGGTGTAGACTGAACTAGGTTATGAGAAAAATACAAGGTTTCATTAGGACCTAGGCACAGGCTAAAAAATCATTTTTCAAGGGAGGGCAAACAGGGCTTTTTCTGTAAACTGGCACAGTAGTTAGGCTACATGTTAACGCTAATGTCTAAAATCTGCATAGGTCTTGAATTACCGTTTTTTGTTATTTTCTAACTGCAAACACTTCCTTTAGCAGGAAAACCACAGCTAGGTAAGTCGGGGTACAGTGGAAGGATTTGCAAAAAAAATGACAATCTGCATTATATGATAAAGAAGAACTCCAACATGGAGTTGTATAGGACAAGAAAAGATTGGACTTAGACCACAGCAGAAAGACCAATTCACACCAAGTGTTTTACCTTTGGAAATGGCCTTCCTCAAAACCAACCCTGTAAAACCTATTATATTAAAAATTCAAGGTACATACAATGGTTTGTAATAACAAATGGGCCCTACTTTGTGACAGGCATCAAATCATATTTATTATTATGTTGGAGCCCTGGTGGCACAGTGGTTAAGAGCTACGGCTGCCAACCAGGGTCAGCAGTTTGAATCTACCAGGTGCTCCTTGGAAACCATATAGGGCAGTTCTGTTCTGTCCTACAGGGTTGCTGTGGGTTGAAACCAACTCGATGGCAGTGGATTTGGGTTTTTTTTTTTTTATATTGTTATGCTAAAGGTGTTTTAGTGTTTCTGAAAGTGTTTCTTTGATTTTTTTAGTATTACTGTATACTAAGACAAACATTTGAGTGACTTTAGATATGAAGCTCACCTACTTGTTCCTACTTAAGTACTCATTCAACTTAAAGACAGATTTAGGAACAGACCTCGTTCATAATCTGAGGACGACCCTACTAAATTTAAGTATTGTTTGCTGAAAGACATAAGTCTCAGTTTTGTCAACTTGTTTTTATCTTAAGACTCTAGGGTCTGATGATATGAATTTTGCTTGAAGGGGAAATAGTAGTAGTATAATTAAAGAATTGGGATGGCAATTTATGGCTAGGCCATGGAATAGTTTTTGACACATAGTAGACATTCAGTATATATTTGTTCTGTGAATTAATAAAGGCATTCTATATTTCTGGGTTTTATCTGATCATTATCAGGTTGTTAATAAGAGAGGAAAGCTGATTGTTTACGTATTTAGATAAAAGCAACTTCATGAGCAAAATGCAATTTAGTCATATTCTGTTGATAGTTTTTAAAGATTCTAATCAAGGAAACCCTTTAATAAATAAATGTGTTCTTAAAATTCACATGTAGATTAAATTTTTTTATGTTACTCAATATCTATTTGAAGGATATCTGTGCTGAATTTATTTGTAATGTAATTAATTATACCTTGATTTTTAAAGGTATATGTTTTGCTATCAAAATATATATAATTAGCTTTTAAGTAGTGAGCAAGGAGGAAAATCTGCCATCAGCAGAAGAATATACGAAATCCCTTTTTGTTTTCCTGTTAAATTTTTAGGTGAAGGAAAGTGGCTCCGAAACATTGACTATTACCGTTTAGATGGTTCTACTACTGCACAGTCAAGGAAGAAGTGGGCTGAAGAATTTAATGATGAAACTAACGTGAGGTAGGAAGCATTTTCTCTATGTGTAGAGAGTTTTAAAAATTCATTTTAAATTTACGTACAGTAGAATTGACTCTTTTTGATGTATACTTCTACAAGTTTTGACAGTTGTAACACACACAATCAAAATAAAAAATGGTTTCATCACCCCTCCAAAAATTAACTCATGCCCTTTTGTAGATACATTCTTTTCCCGTCCTTCACCCCTGGCAAACACTCATACATTCTCCATCCCTATAGTTGTTCCTTCTCTGGAATGTCGTATAAATGGAATTGTATAATTTATAGCCATTTGAGTCTTGAGATATTGCATATATCAATAGTTAAATTTATTTGAATTGCTTAGTATTATTCCATTTGTGTATATGTATTACAGTTCATTTATCCATTCCCAGTTGAGGGATATTTGAGTTGTCCCAGTTTTTGGCAGTTACAATTAAAGCACCTCTAAATATTTTTTTTTTAAATATTGGTGTAAAAGTTTCTGTGTGAAAACTAACTCCAAATGGATCAAAGACCTAAACATAAAGTCTAAAACGATAAAGATCATGGAAGAAAAAATAGGGACAACATTAGGAGCCCTAATACAAGACATAAACAGAATACAAAACGTTGCTAAAAATGATGAAGAGAAACCAGATAACTGGGAGCTCCTAAAAATCAAACACCTATGCTCATCTAAAGACTTCACCAAAAGAGTAAAAAGACCACCTACAGACTGGGAAAAAATTTTCAGCTACGACATCTCCGACCAGCACCTGATCTCTAAAATCTACATGATTCTGCTAAAACTCAGCCACAGAAAGACAAACAACCCAACTAAAAACTGGGCGAAGGATATGAACACGCACTTCACTAAAGATATTCAGGCGGCTAACAGGTACATGAGGAAATGCTCTCGATCATTAGCCATTAGAGAAATGCAAATTAAAACTACGATGAGATTCCATCTCACTCCAACAAGGCTGGCATTAATCCAAAACACACAAAATAATAAATGTTGGAGAGATTGGAACACTCATACACTGCTGGTGGGAATGTAAAATGGTACAACCACTTTGGAAATCGATCTGGCGTTTCCTTAAAAAGCTAGAAATAGAACTAGCATACAACCCAGAAATCCCACTCCTCGGAATATATCCTAGAGAAATAAGAGCCTTTACACGAACATATATATGCACACCTACGTTTATTGCAGCTCTGTTTACAATAGCAAAAAGCTGGAAGCAACCAAGGTGTCCATCATCGGACGAATGGATAAATAAATTATGATATATTCACACAATGGAACACTACACATCAATAAAGAACAGTGAGGAATCTGAAACATTTCATAACATGGAGGAACCTGGAAGGCATTATGCTGAGTGAAATTAGTCAGATGCAAAAGGACAAATAACTGTATAGGACCACTATTATAAGATCTTGAGGAATAGTTTAAACTGAGGAGAACACATTCTTTTGTGGTTTCAAGAGGGGGGAGGGAGAGAGGGTGGGAGAGGGTTATTTACTGATTAGTTAGTAGATAAGAACTACTTTAGGTGAAGAGAAGGACAACACTCAATACAGGGGAGGTCAGCACAACTGGACTGGACCAAAAGCAAAGAAGTTTCCTGAATAAACTGAATGCTTCGAAGGTCAGCGGAGCAGGGGCAATGGTTTGGGGACTATGGCTTCAGGGGAATCTAGGTCAATTGGCAAAATAAATTCTATTATGAAAACATTCTGCATCCCACTTTGAAGAGTGGCATCTGGGGTCTTAAACGCTAGCAAGCGGCCATCTAAGATGCATCGATGAGTCTCAGCCCCCCTGGATCAAAGGAGAATGAAGAACACCAAGGTCTCAAGGTAATTATGAGCCCAAGAGACAGAAAGGGCTACATGAACTAGAGACTACATCATCCTGAGACCAGAAGAACTAGATGGTCCCTGCCACAACCGATGACTGCCCTGACAGGGAGCACAACAGAGAACCCCTCACGGAGCAGGAGAACAGTGGGATGCTGACCTCAAATTCTCATAAAAAGACCAGACTTAATGGTCTGACTGAGACTAGAAGAATCCTGGCAGTCATGGTCCCCAAACCTTCTGTTGGCCCAGAACAGGAACCATTCCCGAAGCCAACTCATCAGACATGGATTGGACTGGACAATGGGTTGGAGAGAGATGCTGATCAGGAGTGAGCTACTTGCAGCAGGTGGACATCTGAGACGATGTTGGCATTTCCTGCCTGGAGGGGAGATGGGAGGGTAGAGGGGGTTAGAAACTGGCAAAACGGTCATGAAAGGAGAGACTGGAAGGAGGGAGCGGGCTGACTCATTAGGGGGAGAATAAGTGAGAGTATGTAGTAAGGAGTATATAAGTTTATATGTGAGAGACTGACTTGATTTGTAAAGTTTCACTTAAAGCACAATAAAAATTATTTTAAAAAATTTTCTGTGTGAGTATAGGTTCGTAAATAAGAATCAACATAAATCAAATCTCAAAATGTGAAGATTAATCATACCCACTTTTTTCTACTTCTCAATCATCTTTGACATTAGCTGCCCGTGTAGCACTCTCTGTCTGCCTGTAGCTCATAAGTTAAAAGGCCACTGTCCTTCAGAGTGCCGTATAGGCTGACACCAACTGCAAGCTCAGGAGTTCACATAACACCCTTAATTCTGACCTGCTAGCCACAAATTCAGTTTTCCCACTACCCCTTTGGGATGCCAGCCACAAGCTCAGGACCTCCCCTGGCCTCCTTCACTTTGACCTGCTGGCTTCCACTACTCCTTCGGGTTTGATAATTCCCTGGAGTGACTCACAGAACTCACAGAAAGTAATTTACGATTGCAAACTTATTATAGCAAAAGTATATAAATCAGGATCATCATTAAGGAAGAGCTGCGTGGGTGAGGCCTGGGAAGATTGCCAACATGGACCTTCCATATCCCAAAGAGGGGCATTACCCTTCGTTTACCAACCAGGAAGTTCTCAGAGCCTCTGTGTTAACAGCCTTACTGGCTTCACCATGTAGCCATGATCAAGATCTCAATGAATATGCGTGATAGACTAAATCATGCCTCTTAAGGTTAGTTCATATCAAGCTACCAGGTGGTCTTTATGGTCTGGCTAGCCCCCACTCATTAGGACAAATTCTTATGTGTGGTCTAGAGATTTTAGATAATAAAGTTACCTCAGTTACTCAGGAAACTACAACGATTATCTCTCAGGAAGGAAGGACAAAAACCAAATTGCTGTCTGTAAGGTGATTCATTACTCCACAATAGGTATTTACCCAAGTGAAATATAAATCCAGTAGTACAATTACTGGGTCATCTGGTAAGTGTATGCTTAACTTCATAAGAAACTACCAGTTTCTCAAAGTTACTGTTGATTTTGCATTCCCATAAGCAATGTATGAAAGCTCCAGTTACTGTACATTCTTATCAGCACTTGGTATCATCATTTTTGTTTTCTGTTTTTGCCATTGTATGTATGCAGTGGTATCTCATGTGGTTTTCATTTTCATAATGATAAATGGTATTGAGCATCTTTATGCTGATGTTAAGAACATGTTTGAGCATGTTCTTATTGGCCATTTTTATATCTTCCTTAGTGAAATATCAGTTGGAGGATTTTAAAGTTAAAAGAGTTTTCAGGATCTCTTTATCTGTTGTAGAAATTTGAATCATATCCATTAAGCTCCGGTAGATATAGTGTTATGTGTGTTGTTAATGTTGCTTTTAACTTAGTATTTTTGAAGTCAAACTGCACTTGGAAAAGAAAAATTCATATATGTGTATGTGTGTATTAATATATACATAACATATAAACACACGTACACATGTATCAAAGCATGCCCTTAGAGAAAATGATAAAGGAGATGGTGTTAGGTCAGTGAAAAGACAGCCAATGTATTTCTTAATAAATGTTTTAAATTATGAAGGGTATTAAACTGTGTGTGTCAGACATGTTTTAATTCTAGCAGAGTTATGAACTCCCTAGGTTTAAGGCTAGAGAAATTCTGGTTAGATCATAGGAAGGAAGAGTACATTCTATTCGGTGTTTGAAACCTGTAGGGTCTGGGAGAACTTGTATAAGGATGATTTGAGTATAGTACAGTTATAAACGTGTCCGATTATATAAATGTGAAAACATACATTTTTATATCCCGCTTGCCATTTTTTTTTATTATTTGTGCACAAGTGTGAAGAAGTAATTTTACTGAGTATGCATAGTCTAATTTGTCAAACTTAGTCTAAACCTTTGTCTTACTCAGTTTACCAAATTTATAAAGAACACAGTAACATAGTATCTGTCACATAACATTTATATTTGATAACCAATAGGGAATAATATTGAAATGTGGATACTAAACTGTCAGATCGGCTTACTCATTAGTAAATTACGCACTGCTGTGGAGTCAATTCCAACTCATAGCGACCCTGTAGGACAGAGTAGAACTGCCTCATAGGGTTTCCAAGGCTGTAAACCTTTACTGAAGCAGACCGCCACATCTTTCTTCCACAGAGCGGCAGGTGTATTTTGACTGCTTATATTTTGTTTAGCAACCGAGCGCTTTAACCACTGTGCGCCAGGGCTCCTTCGCTAGAAAATTAATCACCCATAATAAACACGTGCTAAAAAGTGTCTCTTATTCAAATTCATGCTTTAGCATATACTGTATTTTTAAGCAAATAAAGCACTCCTTCTGCTTTTGTTTGGCATAGTTTCTTAAGCACACTATGCTGATTTTTTCTGCAGTAACATGTAAATATGAAAATATGTTGTTTCCGTAAAATAAGATATACCTTTTATGGATTTGGGGAGTACTCCGGAGTATCTGAATTTGTGCAGATTAAATTCACAAATGTTAGAGATTATTTCAGGGCTCAGTAATTTTCAGAGGTTAGTATATAGACATAATCCTTGTTTATGCAAAAGCAGTCTGAAAGACACATTAAGATAAACTTTAAGGAAATGACCATATCTCAAGTTTTCTTCTGGTGTGGCCAGAAAGCAGTATAGTTTTCAATAGTCTTGGGTTTCCCAGTGAACTTGGTATAGTTTCTTTTTTAAAACTTTTTATTTAGAAATAATAATAGATTCATAGGTATTTACAGAGAGAGCACAGAAAGGTCTTTTGGACCTTTACCTAATTTTCCCCAATGGATACATCTTATATAACTATAACTATACATCTTACATACATCTTACATAACTATAGTGTAATATTAAAACCAGGAAATTTACATTGGTTCAATGTGTGTCTGTAGTTCTGTCATTTTATTGCATGTGCAGAGATTCGTGTAACCATTACTGCAGTCAAGATACAGAATTACTCCATTGCCACGAAAATCTCCCTCCTGGTACCCTTTGATAGTCACACCCATCATTACTACCAAGTTCACATTATTCCTAATCCCTGACAGTGACTCAGTTGTTCTTCACCTTTATAATTGTGTCACGTTGGTCTTTGTGGTGGTTGCCATTAAGTCAGTTCTGACTCATAGCAACCCCATGTTGTTACAGAGCAGAACTATTCCGTAGGGTTTTCATGGCTATAATCTTAATGAATGCAGATTGCCAGGCCTATCTTCCGCTGTACTGCTGGGTGTGTTCGAACCACCAACCTTTAGGTTAGCAGTTGAGTGCAAATTGTTTGCACCAACTAGGGATCTTAATTTGTCAAAGAGAGACAATTACATAAATGGGATCATACTATATGTATGTGTCAGGGTTGTGTCCTTTCACCATACTTATTCAGTCTGTATGCTGAGCAAATAATCCAAGAAGCTGGACTATGTGAAGAAGGAGGCGGCATCAGGATTGGAGGAAGTCTCATTAACAACCTACGATATGCAGATGACACAACCTTGCTTGATGAAAGGGAAGAAGACTTGAAGCACTTACTGATGGATATCTAAGACCCTGGCCTTCAGTGTGGATTACACCTCAACATAAAATAAAAATCCTATCATAACTGGACCAATAAACAACATCATGATAAACAGAGAAAAGATTGAGGTTGTCAAGGATTTCATCCACAATCAGTGGCCTTGGAAACGGTAGTCAAGAAATCAAACAACGTATTACATTGTGCAAACCTGCAAAGAACTCTGTAAAGTGTTAAAAAGCAAAGATGTCACTTTGAGGACTGTGATCGTTGAGATTGTGTCACCTTGGCTGGGCCATGATTCTCAGAGGTTTGGCAGTTACGATGTAGTTTGGCAATTGTATGATGATGTCATAATGACCTCCATGATGTGATTGGATATAATGTGATCATCTCCATGATGAGATCTGCTGTGAGTGTCCAGTCAGTTAAAAGGGAGTTTCCTTGATGGTGTGGCCTGCATCCAATTTGGGCAGACTTTCTGGCAAGGCTGGAGGACTTTTGCTTCCCCTGGATCCTGCAGCTGACTCCTGTTCATCTGATCTCCAGTTCCTGGGACTTGAGCTAGCAGCTTACCTGCTGATCTTGGGATTCATCAGCCTCTGCAGTCTGTGATCCAGCAGCCTGCCAGCTTACCTGTGCCAGTCTTGGGAATTGTCAGCCTCTGCAGTCTGCGAGCCAGTGGCCTGCCAGCTTACCTGTTGATCTTGGAGTGTGTTGGCCTCTGCAGCCTGTGAAATGGAAGTCTGTTGTCTGACCTGCTGATGTTGCGTTTGCCAGACACCGCAGCTACGTGAGTCAGGAGAAGCCTTCTCCCTGATCCATGGATTTGGAAATTTCCAGCCTCTCCAACCCATGTGAGCCATTTCCTTGATATAAACTGCCCCTTCTCCCCCTCTCTCTCTCTATGTATGTGTATACATGTGTATGTACTCTGTAAATGCTTCACTGATTTTGCTTCTCTAGAGATCTCAGCCTAAGACATTTGGTACCGAGAGTGGTTGTATAGAAACAAAATTGTGATGATGACTTTTCTAAATTGATTCTCAAGTCTGGTTAGTCTTAAAGATGTCGATCACTCTGCTGCCAGTAGTTAAGATGGCACTGCTAATCCATGGCTTGAGGTGGCAATTCAAATACATAAAATATCACCACCAATAGATCATATATTGGTGAGAGGTCGGCCTTTGGGTGATCACATGTTTGATGCCTTTCTATAATTTTGTCATAATGAGAAGTATAAAGAAGCTGGTTGGTTTGTCCTAATTTCTCTAGACAAAGTGGTGAGAGAAAGAGATTAGCTCAGGGCTTCAGAGTCAAAGCTAAAGTGCTACATAAACCACTTCAAAGCTTCTACTTTTACCTTAAAATAAAGCTTTATTTCTTGTAACAAAGCTGATATTGCTGAAAACCAAACCCAGAGTCATATTGTGAAAGTGACTGAATTACAACACCAGCTGAATTCCCAACCTTGAATGGTGTATGAAGTTAAAGTGACAGAATTGATTGGGAAGAAATGGGGTCCTGAAACTTGGGGTGAGGATATATGGGCAGATAATCAGGAAGCTGGGAACAGCGAGCCCCTAAATTCCGTTAAATCACTCTTGCCAACAGAACCAGCCCTCTCACTCCCATCTGAAGTGATTACTCCATCTTTGTCTGCAAAGCCATCCAGTAAAACCATGAGCCCCCCCCCCCCCCCGCCATTTGATGAGATTAACCAATCTGTCTGAAGAGCCTTTGTCTGAGTCATTTCCTGGGGCATTGCCTGAGGCAGATGCCTTATAAGACAATGCCGAATGTTCTCAAAACACATCCTCACCACCCATTTTGGCTTCTAGACCTATAACTAGACTGAAGTTCCAGTGAGCCCCCAAAGGTGAAGTACAAAGTTTAACCCAGGAGGAGGTACACGACACTCCAAAACAACTGTTTGACTTTTCTACTACAAACAGAAACCTGAGGAATTTGTGTGGAATGTCTATTCAGGGTGTGGAATAACGGTGCAAGGTACATGAAGTTGGATCAGTCTGAGGTTATTGATATGGGCCCACTAAGCACAGATTCCTCATTCAATGTTCAGCTCAAGAGATTAGGAAAGGATCTAATAGCTTATTTGGTTGAGCCACTGAAGCATGGATTACACAGTGGCCTACAGTAAATCAATTTGAAATACCAGGCCTGCCTTGGTATACCACAGAAGAAGGTATCCAAAGTCTAGGGAAATTGGCACATTAGAGTGGCTTTATCAAGTTAGACCCATAAATTCACGCTAGAGTGCCTAGAGGATACATCTTTTATCACAATGGTGAGGAATAAATTTGTGAAGGAAAGCCCAGAGTCTTTGCAGAATACCGTGAATGCTATTTTATATAAGTCAGATTTGACAGTGGAAACTACCCTAACTGAATTAAGACACCTAACTACAATGGGGGAGCCCTGGTGGCACAGTGGTTAAGAGATGTGTCTGCTAACCTAAAGGTCGTCAGTTCAAATCCACCAGCTGCTCCTTGGAAACCATATGAGGCAGCTCTACTCTGTCCTATGGGGATGCTATGAGTCAAAATTGACTCCGTGGCAACAGGTTTCCAGGGTTTAACTACAATGGGACTGATTGGGCCTCATGGTGGTAAGGGCCAGGCAACGGTACTCAATTGATAAGGATAAGTTGGGAGTCATAACTGTAATAGACAGCGGAGTCAAAGCAGGAATAAGAGTAGCCTGACTTTAATAGACTTATGGCATCAGCTACTTAGTCATGGTGTCATTAGGAATGAAATAAATAGGAAATCTACTATTTACTTAATCTGTACAAGCTCAAGAATTCTAATTCAAGTGAAAGGCAGTCTAATTTAAATCACCAGAATAGATTGTCACTGTACCTCAGTTGATTCCCAGACTGGATCCAGTTTACAGACCCACAGCCCCTTGAATAAAGGAGAGGCTGGATCTCCTTGAGGAAGGACTACACTACACTGCCAAAAATTTATACTGTGAATCTTTCTCCCAGCCTTCCCCAAAGGGATCTACAGCCTTTCAAGAGAGTGAAGTAATCAGATTTTTCGAGGATTACTAGATACTGGCTCTGAACTGACACTAATTCCAGGAGACACAAAACATCACGGTGGCCAGCCAGTCTGAGTGGGGTCGTATGGAGGTCAGGTTTTTAGTGGTATCTTAGTTCATGTCTGTCTCACAGTAGGCCCAGCGGATCCCCCAACCCATCATATAGTGATTTCCCCTGTTCCAGAATGTCTAATTGGAGTAGATATACACAGCAACTGACAGAACCCCCGCATTGGATCCCTGACAAGTGCAGTTAGGGCTATTATGGTCGGAAAAGCCAACTGGAAGCCATTAATACTGCTCCTACCTAGGAAAATAGTAAACCAAAAGCAATACTGCATTCCTGGAGGGATTGCAGAGATTACTGCCACCATAAAGGACCTGAAGCATGCAGGGGTGGTGATTTCCACCACATCTCCATTCAACTCGCCTATTTGGCCTGTGCAAAAATACAGATGGATCTTGGAGGATGACAGTGGAATATCGTAAACTCACCAGGTGGTGACTCCATTTGCAGCTGCTGTTCCACATGTAATTTCATTCCATGAGCAAATTAATACGTCTCCTCGTACCTGGTATGTAGCTATTGATCTCGCTAATGCCTTTTTCTTCATACCTGTTTGGAAGGACCACCAGAATTGTTTTGCCTTCAGCTAGCAAGGCCAGCAATACACCTCCAGTGTCCTACCTTAGAGCTATATCAATTCTTCAGCCCTACGTCATAATTTAGTCTTCAGGGACCTTGATTGCCTTTCTTTTACACAAGATGTCACACCGGTCCATTATATTGATAACATTATGCTGATTGGACCTGGTAAGGAAGAAGTGTCAGTGACTCTGTACTTACTGTTAAGACAGAGGTGTGGGAAATTAATCCAGCAAAAATTCAGGTGCCTTTCACCTTAGTGAAATTGCTAGGGGTCCAGTGGCGTGGACATGTTGAGATATTCCTTCTAAAGTGAAGGACAAGTTATTGCATCTGGCCCTTCCCACAACTAGAAGGGAGGCACAGCACCTAGTGGGCCTGTTTGAATTTTGTAGGCAACATATTCCTCATTGGGGTATGCTATTCTGGCCTATTAAGTGATTTGAAAAGCTACTAGTTTTGAGTGGGGCCCAGACCAAGAGAAGGCTCTGCAATAGGTTCAGGCTGCTGTGGAAACAGCTATGCCACTTGGCCCATATGATGCAGTCGATTCAATAATGCTTGAAGTGTCAGTGGCAGATAGAAATGCTATTTGGAGTCCTTGGTAGGCCACTATTGGTGAATCACATTGCAGACCCTTAGGATTTTGGAACAAAGTCCTGCCATGCCCTACAGATAAATACTTTTGAGAAACAGATTTTGGCTTTTTCTGTGCCAAAGTAGAGACTGAACACTTAACCATGGGCCACCAAGTCATCATGCAGCCTGAGCTGCCAATCCTGAACTGGGTGTTGTGTGACTCACAGAGCCATAAAGTCGTTCGTGCACAGTAGCCCTTCATCATTAAATGGGAGTGGTATATATGAGATCAGGTCCGAGTAGGACCTGATGGCACAAGTAAGTTGCATGAGGAGGTGGCCCAAAAGCCCATAGTCTCTAGTACTTTCACATTACCTTCCATCTCCCAGCTTCTCATAAAGGCCTCATAGAGAGTTCCTTATGATCAGTTGACTGAGGAAGAGAAAACTCATGCCTGGTTTACAGATGGTTCTGTGCAGTATGCAGGTACCACTTGAAAGTGGATGGTGGCAGTGCTACAGACCGTTTCTGGGAGCTCCCTAAAGGACAGTGGTGAAGGGAAATCCTCCCAGTGGGCAGAACTTCAAGCTGTGCACCTAGTTGTTCATTTTGCTTGGAAGGAGAAATGGTCAGATGCGCCACTGTATACTGATTCATGGGCTGTGGCCAATGGTTTGGCTGGATGGTCAGGGACTTGGAACGAACATGATTGGAAAATTGGTTACAAGGAGGTATGTGGATAGACGGCTCTGAATGGGCCAAAGAAGTGAAGATATTTGCATCTCATGTGAATGCTTAACAAAGGATGACCTCAGCAGAGGGGGATTTTAACAATTAAATGGATAGGATGATCCTTTCTATGGCATCCAGTCATCCTCCTTCCCTAGCCACCCCCGTCATCGCCCAATGGGTTCATGAACAAAGTGGCCATGGCAGCAGGGATGGAGGTTATACATGGACTTTCACTCACCAAGGCCGATTTGGTTACAGCCACTGCTGAGCACCCAATCTGCCAGCAGCAGAGACCAGTACTGAGTCCCCGAGGTGATTAGCCAGCAAGCAATATGGTGGCATGTTGGTTAGATCTAAACACTTCATCGTAGAAAGAGCAGCATTTTATACTTACTGGAATAGACGCCCTGGATATGCACTTGCCTTCTGTGCATGCAATGCTTCTGTGAATTCTACTATCAGTGGACTTATAGAATGCCTTATGTACCATCATGGTATCCCACACAGCATCGCCTCTGATCAAGGGGCTCATTTCACAGCAAATGAAGTGCAGCAATGGGCCTGTGCTCACAGAATTCATCGATGTTACCATGTTCCCCAGCATACTGGTGCAACTGGCTTGACAGATGATGGAATGGCCTTCTAAAAACACAATTATGGCACCAAATATTTGGCAATATCTTGCAGGTTTGGGGCAGTGTTCTCCAGGAAGCTGTATATGCTCTAAAGCAGTGTCCAGTATATGGTGCTGTTTCTTCCATAGCCAGAATTAATGGGTTCAGGAGTCAAGGGGTGGAAATGGGAGTGGCACCACACACTGTTAACCTTAGTGACCCACTTGTAAAATTTAGCTTCCTGTCCCTGCAACCCTATGGTTTTCACGTCTAGAGGTCTTAGTTTCAAAGGAAAGAATGCTCCCATCTGTAGACACATCACTGTTTCCATTGAACTGGAAGTTAAGAATGCCACCTGGTGACTTTGGGCTCCTCAAGCCTCTGGATCAACAGGAAAAGAAGGGAGTTACCATACTGGCTAGTGTGATTGATCCTGATTACCAAGAGGAAATCAGATTGATATTAACATAACTGAGGCTAAGGAGAGTATGGCTGGAATGCAGGAGATCCCTTAGGGCGTCTCTTAGTACTGTCATGCCCTGTGATTAAAGTCAGTGGAAAACTACAGCAGTCCATTTCTGGCAGGACCATTAATGTCTGGTCCTTCAGGAATGAACATTTGGGTCATCCCACCAAGCAAAGAACCCTGACCAGCTAAGGTCCTTGCTGAGCACAAAGGGAATTCAGAACTGGTGGTAGAAGAGGGTAGTTCTAAATACCAGTTACGACCACATGACCAGTTGCAGAAACAAGGACTGTAATTGTTACATTTATTTCTTGTATGTGTGCATCATATATTTTTGTAATGTTCACTTATAAAAAAACCAACCTGTTGCTGTCGAGTCGATTCTGACACATAGCGACCTTATAGCACAGAGTAGAACTGCCCCATAGAGTTTCCAAGGAGCACCTGGTGGATTCCAACTGCTGACCTTTTGGTTAGCAGCTGTAGCACTTAACCACTACACCACCAGGGTTTCCACTTATAAAATATAAGATGTAAATAGGGGTATAGTGTTTTTGGTTGTACACGTGTTGTGTCATTTTAGTCTCAAGGATGATTTTATAATTGACTTTATTCAGAGATTTAGTGTGGTTTACAGAGATATGTACAGGTGCCAAGTTGACAAAGGGTGGACTGTGATTGTTAAGGTTCTTTGTCATCTTGGCTGGGCCGTGATTCTCAGCGGTTTGTCAGTTGTGATATAGTTTGGCAGCCGTATAATGACGTAATCACTTCCATGATGGAATCTGCTGTGAATAGCCAGTCAGTTGAAAGGGCTTTTCCTTGGTGTGTGGCCTGTAGCCAATAAAGGTGGACTTTCTGGCAAAGCTCGAGGGCTTTTGCTTGCTCTGGATCCTGCAGCTGGCTCCTGTTCATCTGACATCCTAGTTCTTGGTACTTGAGCTAGCAGCTTACCTGTAGATCTTGGGATACGTCAGCTTCCACAGTCTGTGAGCCAGCAGCTTGTCAGCTGAAGGCCTGTTGTCTGACCTGCCAGTCCTGGGTTCATCAGCCCCTGTAGCTACGTGACTTAGGCAAAGCCTCCAGCCTGAAAGGACTTGGTACTTTGCAGCCTCTACAGCTGCATTAGCCATTTCCTTGGTATTAACCATTTCCTTGGTATAAATCTCTCTGTGTATGTATGTGTGTATGTGTATGTATATATATATCTATCTCTTTATATATATATATATTTATATATATACATGCTTCACTGGTTTTGCTTCTCTAGAGAACCCAGTCTAAGACAAGGACAAAGGGGTGCCTGACCTGAGTCATGATATTTTCAGTCACCTCATATACATGTGAAAGCTGGGCAATGAATAAGGAAGAACAAAGAAGAACTGATTCATTTGCATTTTGATGCTGGCGAAGAGTATTGAATATACCATGGACTGTCAGAAGAATGAACAATTCTGTCTTGGAGGAAGTACAGCCACAATACTTCTTTGAAGTGAGGATGGTGAAACTTCGTCTCGCTTAGTCTTGACACTTTATCAGGAGGGACAAATCCCTGGTGAAGGGCATCCTGCTTGGTAGAAAGTCAGTGAAAAAGAGGAAGACACTCAACGAGATGTATTGAGCACCAGTGAGCTCAAACATAACAACAATTGAGAGGATGACACAGTACTGGACAATGTTTTGTTCTGTCATACATAGGGTGGCTATGAGTTGTAATTGACTTGTCAGCATCTAACAACAACACTGTATGTGGTATTTTTGAATTTTGTTTGTGGTTGAAAACATAAACACGAAAAAAAATACACAGCTTCAACAATTGCTACAGGTATAATTCAGTGACGTTGGGTACATTCTCCATGTTGCACCCCTGTTCTCAGCAACTTTTCCAAACTGTTTCACCATCATTAAGACAAACTCACTGCCACATCTGTCCTTTTGAGTTGCTGTTGTCAATCACAGTTTGTTCCTTCCTATTGCACAGTAACATTCCATGGTATGGATATGCCACAATTTGTTTAATCATTCACCTATTACAGTACATTTTTTTGTTTCCAGGTTAGGCTTTTCCTGATAAAGCTGCTATGAACATTGTATACAGCTTTTTGTGTAGATGAGTTGTCATTTCTCTGGGATAAATGCCCAGCAGTGTTATTTCTGGGTCAATAGTAAATATATGTTTAGTTTTTTAGGAAACTGCTAAATTTTTTTTTCCGGAGTAGCTATACCATTCTGCGTTCCTAACAGCAATGTATGAGAGACTCAGTTTCTCAGCATCCTCACTAGCATTTAGTCTCATCACTGTTATTTATTTTAGCTGTTCTGATAAGTGTGTAGTGATATCTCACTGTGGTTATAATTTACATTTCCATGATGGCTAATTTTATTGAGCATTTCTTCATGTGTTTTCGTCTATTTTCTAACTGGATTGTTTTTTTGCTGTTGAGTTTTGAGGGTTTGAATCCTTTGTCAGATATGTAGTTTGCAAATATATTCTGTCAGTCTGTGGCATTTCTTTTTATTCTCTTAACAGGGTCTTTCACAGAACAAAAAATTTTAATTTTAATGAATTCCAATTTGTCATTGTTTTTGGAGAGAGGGGGGATCATGGTTTGGTGTCATGTCTGATGGTGCAGTGATAAGCACTCAGCTGCTAACCAAAAGGTTGGCTGTTTTAATCTGTGAAAGAAAGATGTTGATAGCCTGCTTCCATAAAGATTTACAGCCTTGGAAACCCTATTGGGCAGTTCTACTCTGTACAGCAGAGCTGCTATGAGTTGGAATCAACTTGGCAGCGGTGGGTTTCGGATTTGTTAATCACTAACTTTTAAATGATACATGTACACCATTTACATTTAGCATAGGACTTAGGTTTGCCACTTTATTTTTTCTCAATTTGTCTTCTTATTCATTCTGTTCTCTGTTGTTTCTGTATTCTTTTTCCTGCCTTCCTGTGGGTTACTTTTACCTTTTTTAGAATTCCATTTTGATTCATCTATAGTGTATCAAAACCAGTTGTAGCAGTATATCAACAAGAAATTCAAGCTGGATTCAAAAGAGGCTGTGGGATGAGGGATATCATTGCCGATGTCAGATGGATCTTGGCCGAAAGCAGAGTATACCAGAAAGATGTTTACCTGTGTTTTATTGACTATGCAAAAGCATTCAACTCTATGGATCATAACAAATTATGGAAAACATTGCGAAGAACAGGAATTCTGGAACACTTAATTGTGCTCATGTGGAACCTGTACATAGACCAAGAGGCAGTCATTCGAACAGAACAAGGGGATACTGTGTGGTTTAAAATCTGAAAAGGGGCACCTCAGGATTGTATCGTTTCACCATACCTATTCAATCTGTATGCTGAGCAAATAATCCAAGAAGCTGGACTATATGAAGAAGAAGGCAGCATTAGGATTAGAGGAAGACTCATTAACAACCTTCAATGTGCAGATGATACAACTTTTGCTTGATGAAAGTGAAGAGGACGTGATGCATTTACTGATGAAGATCCAAGCATTCAGCATGGATTACACCTCAACATAAAGAAAACAAAAATTCTCACAATTGGACCAATAAGTAATATGATAAATGGAGAAAATATTGAAGTTGTGAAAGATTTCATCTTACTTGGATCTACAATCAGTGTCCCTGGAAGCAGCAGTCAAGAAATCAAATGACGTATTCCATTGGGCAGATCAATTGCAAAGACCTCTTTGAAGATTTAAAAGCAAAGATGTCACTTTGAGGACTAAGATGGGCCTGACCCAATCCATGGTGTTTTCATTTGCCTCATATGCATGTGAAGACTGGACAATGAAAAAAGAAGACTGAAGAAGAAATGATGCATTTGAGTTGTGGTGTTGGTGAAGAATCTTGAATATACCATGGACTGCCGCAAGAACGAACACATCTCTTAGAAAAGGTACAGCCAGAATGCTTCTTAGAAACAAGGATGGCAACACTTTGTCTCACTTACTTTGGACATGTTATCAGGAGGGACCGGTCTCTGGAGGACATCATGCTTGGTAAAGTAGAGGGTCAGCAAAAAAGATGAAGGCCTTCAGTGAGATGGATTGACAATAGTGGCTGCAACAATTAGCTCAAGCATAGCAACAATCGTGAGGATGGTGCAAGACTGGGCAACATTTTGTTCTGTTGTATGTAGGGTTGCTATGAGTTGGAACCAACCTGACAGCGCCTAACAAAAATAATAGTATATTACAGTGTATCTCTTCATATAGCTCTTTTCTTGGTTGCTCTAAGAGTTACATTATGCCTACTTATCACAGTTATCATTTTACCCGTTCCACTGAAAGGTAGAAACCTTACCTCCTTTTACATCCCTTTTCATTTTTCCCCATTTATTATATAATTGTCTTAAGTATTTTCTCTACATACATTGGTAACCACATCAGTGTTGTAATTTTTTCTTTAACCATCAAACATAGTTAGAAAACTCAAGAGAAGTAAAGTCTATTGTATTTACTCATGTTTTTGCTCTTTTCATCATTCTGTTTCTTCTGCATGTGCAACCATCACTATGATTTGTTTCCAGAACTTTTTCGTTATCCCAAAGGGAAAGTGTGCAGTCCTAAGCATTAACTCACTATTATCCCATTTCACCAGCCCATGGTAACCACTAACCCATGTCGCTATGGATGTACCTATTCTAGATAATGCACTTTAAGAGGGATCATATAATACTTTTCCTTCTGTGGCTGACTTCTTTCACTTAGCATAACGTTTTCAGTGTTCATGTAGTAGTATAAATCACCCCTTTAGTCCTTTTATATGGCTGAATAATATAATATTATGAATGGATAAATAAAATGTGCTTTATATATAGTGAGAGGGAGAGCGCATTTTGTTTATCCATTCATTTGTTGACAAACGTTTGGGTTGTTTTACCTTTTAGCTGTTTTGAATAATGCTGCAGTGAACACTGATGTACAAGTATCTGAGTAGCTACTTTCAATTCTTTTGGCCAAGTACTTAGGAGTGCAATTGCTGGATCATACGGTAATTCTATATTTTAAGATTTTGAAGGACTGCCTAACTCTTTTCCATGGAGGCTACACCATTTTACATTCCCATCAGCTATGGGGGAAGGTTCCAATTTATCCACATCCTCACCAACACTTGTTATTTTCCATTTTTCTAATCATAGCCATCCTACTGGGGTGAAGTGATATCTCATTGTGGTTTTGATTTGAATTACGCTAGTGACTAATGATATTGAGCTTATTCGCTATTCGTATATGTTCTTAGAGAAATATCTATTCCAGTACTTTGCCCATTTTTGATTGTCTTTTTGTTGTTGACTTGTAGAAGTTCCTTATATATTCTAGGTATTAAACTCTTATCAGATATATTGTTGTTGTTAGGTGCTGTCAAGTTGGTTCCAACTCCTAACAACCCTATATACAACAGAACAAAACACTGCATGGTCCTGCACCATCAGATATATGATTCCTAAATATTTTCTCCATTCTGTATGTTGTCTTTTTTGACAATCTCTGGTGCACAAAAGTTTTTAATTTTGATAAAAGTCCAAGTTAGCTACTTTTTTCTTTTGTTTATCATGCTTTTGGTGTCATATATAGGAATCCATTGCCAGATACAATGCCCTGAAGTTTTACCCCTTTAGTTTTTTTTTTTTAAGTTGTGTGGTTTTTGCTTTTGTATTTAGGCTGTTGATCCATTTTAAGTTAACATTCATATATGGTTTGAGGTAGAGGTCCAACTTCATCCTTCAGCATGTGGAAATCTAGTTGTCCCGGTACCAGTTGTTGAAGAGATTGTCCTTTTCTCATTAAATGGACTTGACACACTTGTCAAAATCAGTTTCCCATAGATTATTGGTTTATTTCTGGACTCTCAATTCTATCCCATTGGCCTACATGTTTATTCTTGTACCATTACCACACTATTTTAATTACTTTGACTTAAGTTTTGGGATTGGGAAGTATAAGTCCATTAATGTTGTTCTTTTTCAAGATTTTTGTTGTTGTTGTGCTATTTTGACCCCGTTGCAATTCCATATGAATTAGAGGATCAACTTTTTCATATCTGTGAAAAGGCTCTTGGGTTTTTTGATAGAGGTTGTATTGTATCTGTGGGTCACCCTGGGGAGTATCACCATTTTAGCAATGTTAATATTCTAATCATGAGCATGGGATGTCTTTCCATTTATTTGGTTAAATTTGTTCCTAGGTATTTTATTCTTTTAGTAACTATTGTAAATGTGATTGTTTTCTTGATTTCATTTTCAAGTTGTTCATTGCCGGTGTATAGAAACACAACTGATTTTTATGCATTGATCTCTTACCCTGCAACTTTGCTTAATTTTTTAATTAGATATAATAGCTTTTTTGTGGAATCTTTGGGGTTTTTTTTATATGCAGGGTCATGCCATCTGTAAATAGAGATAGTTTTACTTATTCTGTCCAATTTGGATGCTTTTTATTATTTATTTATTCATCAGTTTGTCTGGCTTGAACTTTCAATACAGTGGTGAATAGTAGTGGTGAGAGTGGGCACCTTTGTCTTATTCCTGATCTTAGGGCATAAGCTTTCATTCTTTCACCGTTCTGTATGATGTAAGCTGAGGGTGATTTTTAAATGTTCTTTATCATATTTAGTAATTTCCCCTGTATCCCTAGTTCACTATTTTTTTTTTTCATGAATAGCTTTGTCAGATACCTTTTCTGCACCAATTGAGATGGTCATGTAGTTTTTTTTCCTTCATTCTATAATGGAGTGTATTACATTGAGTGGTTTTTTTGTTCATTTTGAATCACCTTGCGTTATTACGATAAATCCCACTTGGTCATGGGTATAATCTTTTTAATATGCTGTTGTTTTCAGTTTGCTAGTGTTTTGTTGAGAATTTTTACGTGTATATTCATAAGGAATATTGTATGTCATTTTCTTTCCTTGTGGTGTCTTTATCTGGCATTGGTATCAGGGTAACGTTGGCTTCATAGAATGACTTAGGAAATGTCCGCTCCTCTTTATTCAGTAAGAGTTTGAGAACTATTGGTGTTCACTGTTTTTAAATGTTTGGTAGACCTTACCAGTGAAGCCATCTGGTCCTGGATTTTTCTTTGTTGGGAGGTTTTTGATTACTGATTCAATACCGACACTTGTTGTAGGTTTGTTGAGATTGGCTATTTCTTCTTGAGTCAATTTAAGTAGTTTGTATGTTTCCAGGACTTGCCCATTTCATCTGAATTATCTAATTTGTTGGTGTACAATTGTTCATAGTATTCTCTTATAATCCTTTTTAGTTCTGAATGGTTGGTAGTAAAGACCCCATATTCATTTTTTATTTTAGTTATTTGTGCCTTCTCTCTGTTTTCTTTGTCAGCTGAGGTAAAGGTTTGGCAGTATTACTGATCTTTTTAAAGAACCAACTTTTGGTTTCATTGATTCTTTATTGTTTTTATATTCTACTGCTTCATTTGTCCCTGCTCTAATCTTTATTATTTTCTTCCTTCTGCTTTGGGCTTAGTTTGTTCTTTTTCTAATTTCTTGACGTTTAAAGTTATATTATTGATTTGAGATCTTTCTTTCTATATATGTATATGCACTTAAACCCACTTAGAGCTCTAAATTTCCCTCTGAGCACTGCCTTTGCTTCATTCCCTAAATTTTAGTATGTTGTGTTTCATTTTGCTTCTTTTCTACGTACTTTGTAATTTCTCTTCTGATTTCTTGTTTGTCTCATCCATTGTTCTTCCTTTTATATTCCACTATTCCTTCTTTTGTCATTTTCTTTCTGTTTAAAGAACTTCTTTTAGCCATTCTTTTAGATCATTTCTATCGGCAACATATTCTCTTAGTTCCTTCAACTGAGAGTTTCTTAATTTTTCCTCTTCATTCTTGAAGGTTATTTTAGCTGGATATAGAATTCTGTGTTGACAGTTCTTTTCTGTTAGCAATTGAAATATATTGTTCTACTTCCTCGATGATTTCCAATGAGAAACTTGCTATCATTCGAATTATTTTTTTCCTGTGCTAGTAAGGTATATTGTTTCTCTCTTGCTTCTTTCAAGGTTTTTTCTTTGTTTTAATTTTCAGAAGTTTGAGTGTGATGTGCCTTGGCGTAGATTTCTTTGGGTTTATCCTGTTTGGGATTCATTCATCTTCTTGAATCTGTAGTTTGTATCCTTTCCAAAATTTGGACATTTTCATCCATTATTTATTTGAATATATTCTCAGCCTATCCTCTTCCTCCTCTTTTTCCAGGACTCCAGTGACCAGAATTTTAGATTTTTTTTAATAGCCCCGTAGGTCCCTGAGTCTCTGTTTTTCTTCTTTTTTCCTCTAAAGTCACTTTCTCACTCTAGTTCAGACCAGGTACTTCCAGTTATTCTATCTTAAAGTTCACTGAATCAAAGAAACAGAAAATAACAAATTTTGATTAGTGCCAGTAATGTTGGGTAAGATGTTATCTCATTGTAGTTTTCGATTTGCATTTCTCTAATGGTTAATGGTCATGAGCATTTCCTGATGTGTCTGTTACCCACCTGAATGTCTTCTTTGATGAAGTGTCTGTTCAAATCCTTGGCCCGTTTATTAATTTGATTATTTGTCTTTTTGTTATTGAGGTGTTGAAATATTCTGTATATATTAGAGATTTTTTTTATTAGAGATTAGATCTTTGTAGGATATGTTGTAGCCAAAATTTTTTTTCCCAGCCTGTAGGTGCTCTTTTTACCATTTGGTGAAGTCTTTTGATGAATGTAACTGTTTAATTTTTAGGAGCTCCCAGTTATCTAGTTTATCTTCTTGTGTTTATGCATTGTTAGTTATGGTTCATATACTATTTATACCATGTTTTGGGCCCCTAGCATTGTCCCTAATTTTTCTTCTATGATCTTTATCATTTTATGTTTTGTATTTAGGTCTTTGATTCATTTTGTGTTAGTTTTGTGTATGGTGTAAGGCATGGGTCCTGTTTCATTTTATAGATGGACATCCAGTTTTGCCAGCACCATTTGTTAAAAAGACTGTCTTTTCCCCTTTTAATGGACTTTAGTCCTTTGTCAAAGATCAGGTGACCATAGGTGGATTAATTTACATATAGGTTCTCTACTCTATTCCATTGGTCAACATGTTTGTCATTGGACCAGTACCAAACTGTTTCAACTACTGTGGCTGTATAGTAGGTTCTGAGATCAGGTAGTACGAGGCCTCTTACTTTGTTGTTTTTCTACAGTAATGCTTTGCTTATCCAGGGACTCTTTCCATATAAAATTGGTGATTAATTTTTCCATCTCGATAAAGAATGCTGTTGGTATTTGAATCCAGATTGCATTACATCTGTAGATCGCTTTGGGTAGGATTGATGTTTTCATGATGTTGAGTCTTCCTATTCATGAAATTGGTATGTTTTTCCATTTATTTAGGTCTCTTTTGGTTTCTTGCAGTCATGTTTTGTGGTTTTCTTTGTATAGGTCTTTTACATCCCTGGTTAGGTTTATTCCTAAGTATTTTATTTTTTTAGGTGCTTGAAGTTTTCTTTGTTGGTATGTAGGAATCCAACTGATTTTTGCATATTGATCTTGTTTCCTGCTGCTCTGCTAAATCTTCCTGTTACTTCCAGTAGTTTTCTTGTGGAATCTTTGGGGTTCTCTATATATATGATCATATCATCTGCAAAGGAATAGTTTTTCTTCTTCCTTTCTAATTTGGATGCCCTTTATATCTTTTTCTTGTGTTATTGCTCTAGCTAGGACTTTCAGCACAATGTTAAGTAGTAGTGATGATAAAGGGCATCCTTGTCTTGTTCACGTTCTCAGGGATTATACTTTCATTCAGTCTCTATCTGTTGAGAATAATGTTGTCTATTGGTTTTTATAGATTCCCTTTATTATGTTGAGGAATTTCCCTTCTATTCCTATTTTACTCAGTGTTTTTGTCAGTAATGGATGTTGGACTTTATGAAATGCCTTTTTTGCATCTATTGAGGTGATCATGTGATTTATTTATTTATGTGGTAGATTACGTTGATTGATTTTCTAATGTTGTATGTCACCCTCACGTACCTGGTATGAATCCCACTTGGTCGTGGTATATTATTTTTCTGAGATGATGTTGAATTTGAATTCTATTGGCTAGAATTTTGTTGAGAATTTTTGCACCTATATTCATGAGAGATATTGATATGTAATTTTCTGTTTTTGTTGTGTCTTTACCTAGCTTTGCTATCAGGGTTATGTTGGTTTCATAGAATTGAGTTTGGGAATATTCTTTTCTATACTCTGAAATAGTTTGAGTAGTACAGATGTGAGCGCTTCTGTGAATGTTTGGTAGAATTCTTCAGTGAAGCCGTCTGGCCCAAGGCTTTTGTTGCTGTTATTGTTGAGGTTTTTTAAAATTACCCCTTCAGTCTCTTCTCTTGTTATGGGTCTGTTCAGATTTTCTGTCTTGTTTGTGTTAGTTTAGGTAGGTAGTGTGTTTCTAGAAATTTGGCTATTTCCTCTAGGTTCTCAAATTTGTTAGAGTACAGTTTTTCGTAGTATTCTGTTATGATCCTTTTTATTTCATTTGGGTCTGTTTTAATGCCCCCATCTTAGTTCTTATTTGAATTATTTGCTTCCTCTTCTGTTTTCCTTTTGTCAGTTTGGCCAGTGGTGTGTCAGTTTTGTTGATCTTTTCAGAGAACCAACTTTTGGTCTTGTTGATTCTTTCTATTGTTTTTCCGTTCTCCATTTATTTCTGCTCTGTTCTTTATTATTTCCTTTCATCTGGTGGTTGTGGGGTTCTTTTGCTGTTGTCTTTGTATTTTTTGAGTTGTATGGCTAACTTTTTTATTTAGGCCTGCTCTTCTTTTTTGATGTGTGAGTTTATTGCTATAAATTGACCTCTGAACATTGCTTTTGCTGTATCCCAAAGGTTTTGGTGTGATGTGTTTTCATTCTCATTTGACTTAAAGAATTTTTTATTCCTTCTTTGATTTCTTCTATTATGTAGTTGTTTTTAAGCAAGGCTTTATTCGGTTTACATGTATTTAATTTTTTTTCCTTACTCTTTATGTTACTGATTTCTACTTTTATGGCATTGTGATCAGAGAAGAAGTTTTCTTATTATTTTGATGTTTTGGATTTTATCGAGGCTTGCTTTGTGGCCTAAAATGTGGTCTGTTCTGGGGAATGTTCCATGTGTGTTGGAAAAGAGTGTATACTTTTCTGCTGTTGAGCGAAGTGTTCTATGTATATCTATGAGGTCAAGTTGTTTGATTTTGGCCTTTAGATCTTCTGTATCTTTGTCGAGTTTCTTTCTAGATGTTGTATCCATTACGGAGAGTGGTGTGTTGAAGTTTCTTACTATTATTGTGGAACTATTTGTCTTTACAATGCTGTTAGTTTGTTTTATATATTTTGGAGCCTTGTCGTTAGATGCGCAGAATTAATTAGGGTTATGTCTTCTTGGTGAATTGTCCCTTTAATCAGTACATAATGTCCTTCCTTGTCTTTTATTGTTGATTTTGCCTTAAAGTCTGTTTAATCTGAGATTAGTTTTGCCACTCCCGCCCTTTTTTTGTTACTGTTTGCTTGATATATTTTTTCCATCCTTTGATTATTAATATATTTATTTCTTTGTGTCCTAGGTGTGTCTCTTGTAGACAGTATATTGATGGGTCGTGTTTTTTTAATCCATTCTGCCACTCTCAGCCTCTTTGCAGGCACATTCAAGCCATCTACATTCAGTGTGATTATTGATACGTATGAGTTGCTGTCATATTGTTCTGCCTTCTTGTTTTTGGTGGTGCTGACATTTTCTTTGTTCCCCTTACTTTCCTGTGCTAAGTTCCTTTTGTTTGTGGATTTTCTTTTCTTTTGTTTTATATAGATTTTGTGTTTACTGATAGTTTATGTTTTTGTTCTTTTTTATTCTGATGCGTAAGTTTGTTAGCTTTTTTGTGATTACCTTGAAATTTATCCTTAAGTCTGAACCAGCCTTTTATTACTCAGTGTTCATCTTGACTTCCTGTCCATTTGAAAGTTCCATATCTGCATTTGTTCCCTCTTTTATTGTTTTGATAGTCTCATCATTTATAGATTGACATCTCTGTTTTAAGTCTTTTAGCTTTGTGGAAACATATTTTCATGCAGAAATCTGTACACAAATGTACATAGCTGATTTTTTTGTAATAGTAGAAATCTGGAAACAATCTAAATGCCCTTCAGCACGTGAATGGGTAAACAAATTGTTTATCCATATAGTGGAATACTACTCAAAAGAAACAGACGATTGATAAACACAAGAATCTGGATGGATTTCGGAGCATCATGTTGAGTGAAAAAGTCAATCTAAGAAGGTTTCATATTGTGTGATTCCATTTGTATGGCATTCCTTTTTTTTTTTAATTGGGGTGCAAATAAGCACAATAAAATCTTTTCTGATTCTGTAGCGCCTTTGGTCTTAAAAGCTTGTAAGCAGCCATCCAATGTATGTTTGTTCTCTATTCACCTGGAGCAGTAGTGGAAGGAGTGTCAGGAGTAGGAGGAGGATATGGAATTTGTTGCCAATTGCCTCCATGAACAACTGCCCCCTTTGCCATGAGACCAGAACTGGATGGTGCCCAACTACCATTACTGAATATTGTGATCACAGATTCCATATAGGAATCCTGATCAAAGGGGGGAAAATGTAGAACAGAATTTCAAATTTTCATGGAATTCCGACTTTCTGGAGCAGTGGAGGGTGGATGAACCCCTGAAACTATTCCTCTGAGATAATCTTTAAAACCTTAAAAATATCCCCTGAAGTCATCTTAAAACTGAACAAACGTTTAATTTAACTGGGAAAAAAATGTCTGTCTTGGTCATTATGCTTTTTAAGAACTATCTATATGAGGTCAGCTGATAACAGCAACTCGAAAGATTAGATAGGAACCTTGGGAGGCAGTGAGTTTATGTTAATGAAGGAGAAACAACTCAGTAAAAAAGGGTGAGAATGGTTGCACAACTCAAAGAATATACACATAGAGACTGTTGAATTGGTATGTTTTGCTACGCATATTTTCAACAATAACAAAATAAAATTTAGGAGAGATAAGATGTAAAAAAAAGCCAATTCAACAGTTTCTTAATGCACAATTCAGTGACATTGATTACACTCTTCATGTCATGCAGCCCTTATCACTATTTTTTTTCCTAATTATTCTTCCACCATTAGTGTAAACTCTGTGCCCTTCAAGCAAAAAGTCCCTCTTTCCCCCTCTCTCCCACCCCTTGTAACCACTACTAAGCTTTGGTTTCTACATATTTGCTTATTTCTTATAAGTGAGGTCATACAGTATTTGTCCTTTTGTGACTTACTTATTTCACTCAGCATAATGTTTTCAGGATTTATCCATGTTGTGGCATGTATCAGGACTTTATTTCTCTTTATGGCTGAGTAATATTACATTGTGGGTGTGTACCACATTTGCTTTATCCATTCATGCCTTGATGAGCATTTCAGTTTCTACCTTTTGGGCATTGTGAAAAGTGTTGCAGTGAACATGAGTGTACAGGTTTCTGTTGCATTCTTTCTTTTACTTTTTTTGGGTATATACCTAGGGTTGGAATTGCTGGGTCATATGGTAGTTCCATGTTTAACCTTTTGAGGAGGAACCACCAAACTGTTTTCCTCAGTGGCTGTACCATTTTGCATTCCCACCAACAAAGGATGAGGCTTCCAACTTCTTTATATCCTCTTTACTACCTCTTGTCCCCCTGTCCTTTTTGTCATTTCCATTCTAATGTGAGTGAGGTGGTATTTCATTTTGGTTTTGATTTGCATCTACGTAATGGCTAATGACACTGAGCATCTTTTTATGTGCTTGTTGGCCATTTGAATATCCTCTTTGGTGGAATGTCTGTTCACATCTTTTTTCATTGGGTTGTTTGTTTTTTTGTTGTTGAGTTGTCACCTTTACCCGTTGCCGTCAAGTCTATTCCTACTCATAGTGACCCTATAGGACAGAGTAGAACTGTCCCATAGGTTTTCCAAGGAGCAGCTGGTGGATTCGAACTGTTGACTTTTTGGTTAGCAGCCAAGCTCTTAACCACTGTGCCAGCAGGGCTTCCATTGAGTTGTAGGATGTATCTGTGTATATATATACCTGCATATTTTACATATTTTGTATATTAGACCCTTATTAAATAAATAATTCCCAAAAATTTTCTCATGATCTTTATGTTGTCTCTTTACTTCCAATCCATGAACACGAATGTCCTTTGATTTATTTAGGTCTTCCCTAGCTTCTTTCAGTAATGCTTTATAGTTTTCTGTGTACAAATCTTTCACCTTTCTGTTTAAATTTATTCCTAGGTATTTTATCATTTTGGATGCTATTGTAAATCACGTAGCATTCTTGATATGAGAGAATTATAGTGATGGAGTACAGATTGCCAAGTAGAGTAATGGTTGCCAAAGTTGAGGTTTGGGGCAGGTGTATTAAGGGATAACACAAGGGATTTTTTTGTGTGTGGTTCTGTACTCTGCTTGTGGTAATGGTTACATGATTCTATATGTATGATAAAACCTCACAGAGCTATATCCCAAATAGGAGCCCTGGTGGCACAGTGTTTAAGCACTTGGCTGCTAACCAGATGGTTGGTGTTTGAACCCACCAGCTGCTCTGCAGGAAAAAGATGTGGCAGCCTGTTCCCGTAAAGATTTAAGCCTTGGAAACGGTGTGGAGCAGTTCTACTCTGTCGTCTTATAGGGTCACTATGAGCTGGAGTCGATTCAACTGCAGTGGGTTATACACCAAATATAAAGTACATGTAACAACTGGTGAAGTCCTAATAAGCTCTGTACCTGAGTTAATAATATTGTACCAATGTCAGTTTCCTGGTGTTCACAATATACTGTGGTTGTATAAGTGAGTACTGTTGGGAGAAGCTGTATTAAGAGTACATAGGAACTCTCCCTGCTTTTTTTGCAAATTTTTGTGAATCTAATTTTTTAAAAGGTTATAATAAAAACAGCAAGAAAGTACCATGAGTTGTCAAGGATCTGGAACAAGTGGAACTCTCATAAACTGCTGGTGGTAGTGTGAACTGGAAAACCACTTTGAAGAAGTATTTGTTCAGCCTTAAACAGTGCCGTATGCCATATGATCCAGCAGTTTCATTCTTAGGTATAGACCTAACAAAAATACTTAGTTTTTTCCGAAAGACATGTACAAGAAGGTTTATAACTGTACTATATGAATAACAGTTCATATTTTAATCATGCTTTTTTGAGTGTGTACTTTAATGCTCAATATTAAGAAAATCTTAAAATTGTCCTGATTAGTTTATCTCAGTCTTGATTGAATAATATTAATGGTAAAATTATTCTTAATACTAGTTTGGTCACTGTATTTTTAATTTTCCTTTTGGATGGAAATTAAACAGTCTTATTTCGTAGTTATATGCTTTTTAAAATTATGTCATTTACCACATCTATTTTTATACCTTGTAAAAAGGAGCCCAGGTGGCACAATGGTTAAGCACTCAGCTGCTAACTGAAAGGTCAGTGGCCATCTGCTCCGGTAAAGATTATATCCTGGGGAAACCTTATGGGGCAGTTCTGCTCTGTCATATGTGGTTGCTGTGAATGGAAATCAAATTGGTGGCACACATCCACAACATACCTTGTAAATAACTCTGCATTATTGTAAATTACACTCCATTGCAATTGTTTGTATTTCTATTATGTTGTAGTTGGTGGTTTCCATTAGTGTAGTGACCAAATATTTTTTCATGTTTTGTATTCACAGTCTGGCTCAGTACTTGGGATGCTTTAGCAGTTTGATAAACATGCTTATTAAATACATTTAAATTTTCGTTATTGTAGAGATAAGATACCAAAGAGTTTTCAAGTTTTCTACAAGGCTTCTGTTTTTTTTTTTAACCTACATAGTTTATACCATTCAATACACTTGATCCTTTTGTATGACTCATGCCATCTTTTGGGTCTGTGGAATAGATTTAAGAAATTGGAGTAATTTTGGAGCAGCATTTGCCCATAAACTTATAAATGTGGCCAGTAATTTAAAGAAACGATAGTTTGTTCTCTAAAATGAGTATGTATTATAGAGAAGTATAAAGAAGAAAATAATTATTGTAATTTTACTGATCAGATATAATCACTGTTAGCATCGTGTGTATGTATGTTTTGTTTTTAATGCACTTAAAGTTACACTTAATAAAGTTCTATATCCTGCTTTTTTCACCTATCATATTGTGGATATTTTCCCTTTTCATTAAAATA
The DNA here is from genome assembly GCF_024166365.1 of Elephas maximus indicus. Taxonomy (NCBI): domain Eukaryota; kingdom Metazoa; phylum Chordata; class Mammalia; order Proboscidea; family Elephantidae; genus Elephas; species Elephas maximus. The sequence goes on from NC_064846.1 coordinate 90,516,353, forward strand.
TTCTTATAAGCTTTTTTAATGGTGATGTAATCCATTGAATAACCACAGTATAATTTAGTCCTCTGTTTTGCACATCATTGTTATTTTCAATCGTATGCTGTTATTAATAACAGTGTGATGATTATATCTTCTTGTAAATTTGTTCATAGTTCTGATAATTTCTATAGGCTGTATTCTTAGACATGTGGTGGTTGATATAAAATGTTGATATATAAAAGTTGATATAAAATGAATTTGGTCCCTCTGTTCATTTTGTACCAGGGTTTTTCTTTAGTATATAATAATGATTGGTATACTAAACTGTAAACTTTTTCCCGTTATTTAAATTTGTGCTTCTTTACAGTTTAGCTTACAGTGCTATATATGTCATGGGTATGGTATTTCATCTATTAATTTTCTGTCATGAAATTATACAAAACAAGGCTTGATATAAAAGCAAGCATATGGTGATTGTTGGAAGAGTATTGTATTCCAGGAGTTTTTTCACTCTAATATAAATTGTTAATGACAAATGATTACATCAGTTCATGTATAGTTATTCAGTTAAATATTGTGCAGCTACCAAGCATGATGTTTACCCAGAAATTTGGGAAATGTTCACAATATCAACTGTATATACAGATACCATCTTCACCATGTAAAACCAAAAATGTATATGCTTAGAAAAAACAATCCTATAAGGAAACATACCATGATTTGAGGAGTGGAATTGAGTAACTTTTTTTTCTTTAGACTTGTTTATATTTTCAAAAAATGTTATATATAGTATTTTTCATATTGTTTTTATGTCACAGTAATATGCACACATATTTAAAAACACAATACTCTTATAAGACCTAAAATAAATACCAGTCCCCTGACCAACCCTTTTCTACCCGTGATTTCTGTTTCCTGGAGGTAACCAATTTCAACTCTTGACAATTTTTCTGGTACAGGCAGTCCCCATATTACAGAAGAGTTCTGTTCCTAAGTTTGTCTTTAAGTCTAATTTGTACCTAAGTCAGGGCAGTTAGGTATAGTTCGTATCTAACATCAGTCAGTCGAATGTTTATCATAGTATGTAGTATATCGTGTATCTTGTGAAGCATAAAAAACATTAAAGGAGCACTTCCAAGTTTACTAAAACATCTTTAACATAACACATTGATAATAATAAAAATATTTTGATATGCAAAGTAGAGCCCATTTGTTATTGTGAAGCATTGTATGTACCTCGAATTTTTAATGTAATAGGCTTTACGGGGGTTGGTTCTTAACTACAGGTTGTATGTAAGTCAGACGTTAGTAACCTGGGACTGCCTGTATTTACCTATTTTTTTTTATCCTTTCTACAATGTAAGGTGGGAATTTACCCACATGCACTCACAAGCTTTTTCTCGCTTAGTTTCCCAGTATCTTTTTTCATAATAGTTACCTAAATCAATTTGGATATTTGCTCTATTGTGACTGTAAATATTCGCAGTTATGCCATTTAAAATCCTATGATTATTTTTCCTTTTTTGTGTAACCATTTATTTTTGGTGAAGTATTGCTTTGTTTTTACCATTTGCTTAATTTTCTGTGTACTTAATCATTGATTCATCGCCAAATTCTTCTGCAGAAATATAAATCCTTCCTTATATTCCAACACATCAGATAATCTGTTTTATTATTTTTCTTGGACACATCTTTCCTAGGGTGCTCTGTATTCTTGCTCCTGTTTGTACTTAACGTGTCTCTTTACATTCATTACTCTATATTATAATTTGCATATCAGCCACCCCTACCTGCTATACACAGCTCCTTTTATACTTTTCTTCATTTTAATGTACTTGGTGCTTATAACAGTACCTGTCACAATGTGGACTTACGGCTATTCATAAATTTTCTAAATTTACAAATAAAACCTTAAATACATTGTAAACATGTGATTTCCCTGTTCATCTTTATTCCTAAATCAGACTATTTCATTTTCCAGCAATAGGGTTCTTCCTAGACATATAAATAATAAACCTGACTACTTATATATGTCTTGTCTTTTTTTTTTTTTCCTACACTAAGTAAGAAATGAACTTTCTGAACTCCAGATTGTTCAAAAGACTGCCTTAGGGTCAAAAATTCATATTATAATTAAAGCATGTGTGAAGCACTCCATTACTTCTATTACTAAAGCATTTATTATATATTTTCATTTTCAGAGGGCGGTTATTTATCATTTCCACCAAAGCGGGATCTCTTGGGATTAATTTGGTCGCTGCTAATCGAGTGATTATATTTGATGCTTCTTGGAATCCATCTTATGACATCCAGAGTATATTCAGAGTTTATCGCTTTGGACAAACTAAACCTGTGTATGTATATAGGTTCTTAGCTCAGGTAGGTTTATAATTTATATTCTCTTTTTGTATTGAAAAGTTGGGTTAAACTGATATTTTCCGGGTATAGACCTGTGCATTACAGAGAGGCCAAGAAAGTTAAAAACAACATTCTATACATAAAGCAGCAGAAGTTAAGTTTGGCCTCTCTGACGATTTTCTGTTTTGCAGTTGGTCCATTTCTATAGTGTCAAGTTTTTTAGATTGAGATGATTTTGCATGGATAAGCAGACTAACATTTCTTGCTGTTCAGGAAAGTTAAACGTTTATAGTTCATTTACTTACCATACATAAAACAGAAAAGCAAATAACTAACTGTAAGTCACTTATAGATGAAAAGGTCAACTGATAATTATTTTTAATGGCCACCGGGTATTCTCTTAAATAATGCAGGTTAATAGGAAGAAAAGTTAACCTGTTGTGACAACACAGAATTATTACAAAGAGTGATATTTACTACTTCCTAGACAAGAATATTAAAGTCATTTTCCTTTAAATATAATCTCGGATATTAAAAACCAGACAGAAACTCAAGTTTAAGAAAAATAAATGAAATCAAAGAAATGGATGCAGTGCAAGGTAAAAAAGTTTATAGAATCAAGTTGCCGTTTCAGCTGGTACATCTGCCTTGGTAGCAGGTATTACCCTCTCCACCTGCCCCAAAATCTGGGCTTTCCAACCAGAGAGACTGGGTTTTACTGTAGATGCTTGCTTATTTGTTACTCTTTAGTACATAATATGATTGGTAAGCTACATTGTAAGCTCTTCCCTGTTATTTAAATTAAGAGCTTGTTTACTTTCTGTCATATAATGCTATCTATGTAGTGGATATGACATTTTAGTTATTAATTTTCTGTCATGAAATTATAGAAAGTAAGACTTGATATAAAGGCATTTATGGTAATTGCTGAGAACTTATTATATTCTATTGGAAAAGAATTAAACTGCTTTCTTGCATTCTAACATCAGTGTATTCTTCCTCTGCCTCCAAATTCTTATTTCATGTATCCTTTTATTTCTAGTTATCCTGTTTCTTAGTTATCTAGTGCTGCTATAATAGAAATACCACAAGTGGGTACCTTCAACAAACAAATATATTTTCTAACAGTTTAGGAAGCTAGAAGTCCAAATTCAGGGCACCAGCTCAAGGGGAAGGCTTTCTTTCTCTGTCCTCTCTGGAGGAAGATCCTTGTCTCTTTTGAGCTTCTGCTCCTGGGTAATCTTTATCCCCCATCTCTGCGTCCCCTCTTGCTTGTTTAATCCCTCTTATGTCTCGAAAAAGGTTAACGCTCAAGATACACCCTACAAATAAAAATTAAAAAAAAAAAGATACACTGTACACTAATCCTGCCTCATTAACATGACAAAGACAACCCATTCTCAAATGGGATTATAACCTCGGGCATAGAGGTTAAGGATTTACAACACATATTTTGGCGGGGGGACATAATTCAATCTATCACACTCTGGTATCTGCCTGCTATCCCACTTCCACCAAGTACAGGAATATATAAAGCAATGCATTAATGCATTTTGGTCAGATAATGTACAATGGTTGTCAGTGATATAGTTTTCCCAATTTGCCATCGTAAACTATGAACAGATGAAATCTTTCATGAATTAAGCAACATTGCTAATAAAATTTGCTTTATGACAATATATTACTATGAAGTGTTGCCATTTCACATTAACCAGTAACTCCAGGATTACATTTCTCCGTGATCGAGTTTCATGCTTACAAAAGTGTATTTACTTGTATATTGTTACTTCTTTTTACAAAGGGAACCATGGAAGATAAGATTTATGATCGGCAAGTAACTAAGCAGTCACTATCTTTTCGAGTCGTCGATCAGCAACAGGTTGAGCGTCATTTTACCATGAATGAGCTTACTGAACTTTATACCTTTGAGCCAGATTTATTAGATGACCCCAATTCAGAAAAGAAGAAGAAGAGGGATACTCCCATGCTGCCAAAGGTAAACATCTTTAGATTATTAGCTTTACAAAAACATATGGTGCCGGGAAATTTTACTACTACTAAGAAAGTTAGTTATCTGACTAATACTATATTTCAGAACTTTTCAAAGAGAATAAAATTGTATTTAACAAAATTTGTCTGGATAATTATAAGTGAGTGGGTGCTTGATTAATTCTCCATGTAACACCACAAAGAAATAGTGTAATCTGAAATATATATTTTATGCCAGATAAAAAGTTCAACCTTCCAACAAAAGGTCTCTGAGTAGAAACCTTAAAGTAGTATGGTTCTTTTTTAGTAAACCTCCAGTAGAGGGCATACCTTATTTTAATAACTCTATATTATATTATATTAAACTGTCTTTTCCTTAACATTCTTTGCTGTCGTAAAGCAATTAAGAATCGGCAAAGAAACCCGTGTGTCTTGATATTTTTCACCATAATAAAGCAAGTAAGACTTTCACACTTAGAGGCAATCTGGACAAGCCCTCTCATTTTATAGATGAAGAAACTTAGCTTAGAGACATTAGATGACTTGTCCACAGTCTTCAGCTAGTAAATGGCAGAGCCAGGACTACTATCTACATCTATCTTCTGGCCCATTATTCTTGGTTAAGAAAATGTTATTTAATATTAATGTAATAAAGCAGGTAAAATGGTGACTGTGTTATTTATTCTAGTTATCTAAAAAATAGGCGAGTTTTTTTTTTTTTTTTTTGAAATGCTTGTTCGGGCGGTGGGGGCGTTGCCTTTCCTTATGTCTTGGTTTCAAATTCAAGTACTTGGTTTCCAATTCAAGCAGCTACCAGAGTACAGTGTCAATATAGCAAATTCACCTTAGTCACTTGTGAAAAACACAAAAAGTTCTTTAGTGCTTCATATCGTTGGCCACATTTAATTAAAGCAAAAGGTAATGGAAATAAATGTTTTTTCTAATACTAATATGTCAGTAATTTCGCTGGTTTAATTTTTAATGTACATATCAATTAAAATGATATGTACATTAAGCATTTTGAAAATTTTTTTAAAATATTTTTTGTGTATATAAACAAGTATTTTATCTTTCTAATCAATGGACTTTTCTCCCATTTAAAGGTCACTGATATAGCACTGAGGAAAGAGTTTATTTTTGTGACAACCTCTATTAAACCCCTTGGATAATGCCTTAGGGACACATAGGAGTTTAAAATCTACCATTTAATGACTTTTAAAATACTTTCTAAAAAATCATTTTAATTTCCATATATCATTATTTGGCTTTCTTTATATATATATAACAGAATATGGTTAAGATTCTTGCGTAGTCTTCTAATTCTGTGAACCTACAGATTTGTTTATATGTCTTTGAAAGCGCACAAACACAAATGATATTATACCATACATAATTTCTGCAGCTTTCTTTTTTCACCCAGATGTATTTTGAACTTCTTTCCATATTGGTACTTACACCTGCACCATTTTTTAAACAAGGGCATAGTGTTCACTTGCCTGTTTTTTTAAACTCTTGAATCCCCAACATCTTTCATACTAGTTACTGAATTTTATATGGCAAGAAGCATTCCTTGAAGATTTACACATATGTTTGTACACATGTTTATGTTTATATTTTAAAGATAGTAAACTTTCTCTTTTCAATTTGAGAATGATTTTATATCTAATTGGCACTTTTCTAAAAATTATACTCTAATTTTCAACTTTTATGAGAAATAGCCCATGATTAGCAACATTTCTGACAGGAAGCAAACATTCCAATTAGAAAAGGAAAATTGCCTTGAATTTATTGTTTGGTAAATTTCTGGTTGTAGGAAATCTATTTAATTTGCTAAACATTTATTGATTATGTGCTGACTCTGAGATGTATTGTGAGGGGAGACTAGGAAGAATAAGACATTGTGCCTTAAAGAAGATTTAAAAATACAGTAGGAAGCAGATGCTATTTAATTATTATAGGGTGCCTGGAAAGAAACCATCTGTTTTTATAATTTGGAGCTCTGAGTCATCGAAGGTATTGTGCTTATTTATTTATAGACTTTACTTACTACTATATTGCTTTTGATACTATACCTCTTTGCCAAAAAGCAGTGTTAAGTGGTATATTAACACAAAGTGTTCAACTCTTGCATAAAACCAAAAAAACTAAACCTGTTGCTGTTGAGTCGAATCTGACTCACAGTGACCCTATAGGACTGAGTACAGCTGCCCATAGCGTTTCCAAGGAGCGCCTGGTGAATTTGAACTGCCGACCTTTTGGTTAGCAGCTGTAGCTCTTGACCTCTGCGCCACCAGGGTAGAATAGTTAACTTACTGATTTCTTTCTGGGTTTCATACTCTGCGCTTAACAAATGAAAAGCAGATAGTGCTATATTCATTTTTGATAAGAGGAAATAGAGGCTCAGAGAGGTTATGTGACTTACTACCCAAGTTTACACACCTAATTTGAGCTGAAGCTGTCCTTCAAACCAGGCCTGTCCAACTCTGAAGTATATACTTTTTTTTAAATATTTGTGTTTTAGGTGAAGGTTTACAGAGAAAATTAATTTCCCATTCAACAAGTTGTACACAAAGTGTTCCATGACATTAGTTGCAATCCCCACAGTGTGTTAATACTCTCTGCATTTCCACCCTGGCTTCCTGCTTTCCATTCATCTGGTTTTCCTGCTCCTTCCTACTGTCTCATCTTTACTTTTGGGCAGATGTTGCCCTTCTGGTCTCATATAATTGTTCTACAGAGCACATTCTTTTCTGGTGTTATTGTTTGTTTTATAGGCCTGTCTATTGCTTGGCTGAAAGGTAGTGTCTGGGAATGGCTATAGTTCCAAGTAAAAGGGGTAACTTAGGGCCATAATCTTGGGGGTTCCACTAGTCTCTATCAGGCCAGTAAGTCTAGTTTGTTTTTATGAATTTGATTTTTTGTTCTACATTTTTCTCCTGCTCTGTCCAGGATCCTCTATTGTGATCCCAGTCAGAACAGTCAGTAGTGGTGGCCGGCCACCATCTTGTTCTGGTCCTGGGGTCATGTAGGCTGTGGTGCATGTGGTCCGTTAGTCCTTTGGGCTAATTGCACCCTTGAGACTTTGGTTTTCTTCACTCTTCTTTACTCTGGGTGGAAAGAAACCACTATTTGTATCTTAGATGGCCACTCGCAAGCTTTTAAGACCCTAGACACGACTCACCAAAGAAAGGTGTAGAATATTATTTTTACACACTATGTTATGCCAGTTGATGTACATGTCCCCCGAATCTATGGTCCTTAGCCTTCAAGGTGCTTGGTTGTGCATAAGAAGCAAAGCATGTACTCTTAATCATTATACTTTACTGCCCCCCAAGCAGAGACTAGAAAGTTAGTTCCAAGTATAAGAAATAAGGCAGAGGACCTGGGATCCCCAGAAGTGAATGACATTTAAAATGCTTTATTTTAAATAAAGCTAGATTTTTAAGTATAGAATGCTTTCACAGAATACTATTACGTGTTAAAATTGTTAAGATCATATAATCAGTTTAGCTCATGGCTTATGAAATTGTAAATTACTCAAATTTATAGCAAACTTTAAGGTTTACAAAGGCCTATCACATACATACGTATTGTCTCAGGAAACTGAGGCTTAGAGAGTTTATGATTACCCAATGGTAAGCTGGTAGAGCTGGAACTTGAGCCCAATAGTTTTTGGATTGTGTTTCAAGAAGTATATTAAGATATATGTGAAATTTACTTCAAGGAGCTAATAGTCCAGTTGGAGAGAGAAAAGTTAACATTCTTAAAACAAAGGGATGAAGTGCTCACAGATGAGTACTGAATATGTGTGCTATAACCAAAATGAAAACCAAATCTGTTGCCATTGAGTCGATTCCAACTCATAGCGACCCTAAAGGACAGAGTAGAACTGCCCCATAGAGTTTCCAAGGAGCGCTTGGTGGATTTGAACTGCCAGCCTTTTGGTTAGCACTTAACTACTACGCCACCAGGGTTTCCGTGTGTGCTATAGTTTGAAAAAGGAGAATGGCACATTCAGGTACACGTTTGATGGAAAAAATCAGATTGATTGGCCCATAAAGGATGGGTTAGTATTTAATTGAATTAGAGAAGGATAAGGTGTAAAGGTAGGATGGAACAGTTTGGGCAAGGGCACAGAGGTTAGAATTTATGTCCCAGTTTCAAAGTATGGTGAAGAAATTTGCCTGATGGAAAGAAGAGTTGAAGTTGGATGCCATGAAAGGCATTTGTATTTAAGATAGTATTCACCATAAGTTCTTGAATGAAGCTGTTTCATGACAAAAGTGATCTTTTAGAAAATTGGCTTGGCAGTAAGATGCAGGATGGGGACTTGAATCAGACATTTCAATAAAGGAGATAGTAGAACTCAATAACCAATGATAGACTCTACTTTTAATGGTTAAGTAATAAAAAGTTTCAACCTAAATAATGAAGCTTATTTATTCAGTCATTGATTGAAAGCTATACAGGTACCTACAGTGTACCAGTTATTATGCTGAACACTAGGGATACACTGGTAAATAAGGCAAATTCCTGCTCCCAAGGAGATTACAGTCTAATAAGCATACCTTAAGCGGATAAATATAGTAAAAAGTTCATGTTGTTGTTGTTAGGTGCTGTTGAGTCTGTTTCACCTCAAAGCGACCCTAGGTACAACAGAATGACACACTGCCCAGTCCTGCCCCATCCTCACAGTCGTTCCTATGTTTGAGCCTGTCGTTGCAGCCACTGTATCAATCCATCTCATTGAGGGTTTTCCTCTTTTTTGCTGACCCTCTATTTTACCAAACATGACGTCCTTCTCCACGGAATGGTCCCTCCTGATAACATGTCCAAAGTACATAAGATGAAGTCTTGCTATCTTTGTTTCTAAGGAACATTCTGGCTGTACTTCTTTGAGAACAGATTTGTTCATTCTTCTCACAGTCCATGATATATTCGATATTCTTCATCAACACCATAGTTCCCAGGCATCAGTTCTTCCATCTTCCTTATTCACTACCCAGCTTTCACATGCATAGGAGGTGAGTGGAAACACCATGGCTCGGGTCAGGTGCACCTTAGCCTTTAAGGTGACATATTTGCTTTTCAATACATTAAGAGGTCTTTTGCAGCACATTTGCCCAATGCAGTGCGTCTTTTGATTTCTTGACTGCTGCTTCCATGGGTGTTGATTGTGGATCCAAGTAAAATGAAATCCTTGACAACTTCAGTCTTTTCTCCATTTATCATGATGTTGCTTATTGGTGCAGTTTTGAGGATTTTTGTTTCCTTTATGTTGAGGCGTAATTCATACTGAAGGCTGTAGTGTTTGGTCTTCATCAGTAAGTGCTTCAAGTCCTCCTCACTTTCAGCAAGCAAGGTTGTGTCATCTGCATAATGCAGGTTGTTAATGAGTCTTCCTCCTGTTTTGATGTTGCCTTCTTCATATAGTCCAGCTTCTCGGATTATTTGCTCAGCATACAGATTGCATATGTATGGTGAAAGGATACATCTCTGATGCATACCTTTCCTGATTTTAAACCATGCAGTATCCCCTTGCTCTATTTTGGACAGCCACCTCTTGGTGTATGTACAGGTTCCACATGAGCACAAATAAGTGTTTTGAAATTCCTGTTCTTTGCAATGTTAGCCATAATTTGTTATCCACACAGTCGAATGCTTTTGCATCATCAATAAAACACAGGTAGACCTCTTTCTGGTATTCTCTGCTTTCACCCAAGATGCATCTAACATCAGCAGTGATTTCCCTCATTCCACATCGTCTTCTGAATCCGGCTTGAATTTCTGGCAGTTAACTGTCGAAGTACTGCTGCAACCATTTTTGAATTATTTTCAGCATAATTTTACTTGCATGTGATATTAATGATATTGTTTGATAATTTCCACATTCCAGTGGATCACCTTTCTTTGGAATAGACACATATATGGATCTCTTCCAGTCAGTTGGCCAGGTAGCTGTCTTCCAAATTTTGTGGCGTAGACTAGTGAGAGCTTCCAGAGTTGCATTCCTTTGTTAAAACTTCTGAATTGGTATTCCATCAATTCCTGGAGTCTTGTTTTTCACCAATGCCTTCAGTAAGGCTTGGACCTCTTCCTTCAGTACCATTGGTTCTTGATCATATGCTGCCTCCTGAAATGGTTGAATGTCGCCCAATTCTTTTTGGTACAGTGACTCTGTGTATTTCTTCCATCTTCTTTTGATCCTTCCTGTGTCATTCAATATTTTGCCCATAGAATCCTTCAGTATTGCAACTCAAGGCTTGAATTTTTTTTCAGTTCTTTCAGCTTAAGAATTGCCAAGTGTGTTCTTCCCTTTTGGTTTTCTAACTCCAGGTCTTTGCACATTTCATTTTATACTTCACTTTGTCTTCTCGAGCCACCCTTTGAAATCTTCTGTTCACCTCTTTTACTTCATCGTTTCTTCTATTTGCTTTATCTACTCTACATTCAAGAGTAAATTTCAGGATCTCTTCTGACATCCATTTTGGTCTTTTCTTTCTTTCCTGTCTTTTTGCTGATCTTTTGTTTTCTTCATGTATGATGTCCTTGATGTCACCCCACAACTCGTCTGGTCTTCAGTGCCTCAAACCTATTCTTGAGATGTTCTCTAAATTCAGGTGGGATATACTCAAGGTCATTACTTTTGCTCTCGTGGACCTGTGTTAATTTTCTTCAGCTTCAGCTTGAACTTGCACATGAACAATTGATGGTCTGTTTCGCAGTCAGTTCCTGGTCTTGTTCTAACTGTTGATATTGAGCTTCTTTGTTGCCTCTTTCCACAGATGTAGTTGATTTGATCCCAGTTTATTCCATCTGGCGCATTCCACGTATATAGTCATCATTTATGTTGTTGTAGAAAGGTATTTCCGATTAATAGATCGTTGTTCTTGCAAAATTCTATCGTGATCTGTGGCATCGTTTCTGTCACCAAGGCCATATTTTCCAACTACCGATCCGCCTTTATTTCCAACTTTTGTATTCCAATTAACAGTAATTATCAATGTATGTTTGATTGTATGTTTGATCAATTTCAGACTGCAGAAGTTTGTAAAAATCTTAATTTCTTCATCTTTGGCATTAGTGGTTGGTGCATAGATTGAATAATATTGGTATTACTTGGTCTTCCTTGTAGGTCTATGGATATTATCCTATCACTGACAGTGTTGTAGTTCAGGATAGATCTTGAATTTTTTTTTTGACAATGAATATGACACTGTTCATCTTCACTTCATCATTCTAAGCATAGTAGACCACGATTATCTGATTCAAAATGGCCAATAACAGTCCATTTCAGCTCACTAATGCCTAGGATATCTACCTTGAAGTGTTTCATTTTATTTTTGACAACTTCCAATTTTCATGGATTCATACTTTGTACGTTCCACATTCTGATTATTAATGGATGTTTGCAGCTGTTTCTTCTCATTTTGAGTTGTGCCACATCAGCAAATAAATGAAGGTCCCAAAAGCTTTTCTCTGTCCACGTCATTAAGATCAACTACTTTGAGGAGGTAGCTCTTCCCCAGTTGTATTTTGAGTGCCTTCCAACCTGAGGGGCTCATCTTCCAGCACTGTATGTTCCACTGCTATTTGTATGATTTTTATTGGCCAATTTTCTTAAAACTAGATTGCCATATCCTTCTTCCTAGTCTGTCTTAGTCTATAACCCATAATATCTGTACAGGCACCAAGGAAGAGGTATGCAGTTCCTTCTGGGAAAAGTTGGGGATGGAGACTTCATATTAGGAAGATTTGAATTATTCTTTAAAATAGAAGTAGGTAATTGTTTACATTACCCAGTGCCGTCGATTACATTGCTAGGAGGCATAAAACAGGATAGCAAGTTTGAGGAGCCTCAAGTAGTTAAAAATAAATAAGAGATAGGGTGTAAGGGGATAGAGTAGAGGGGGGTGGGTATGGGAAGAGGTAAGAGAAGAGCTTGGAAAGATAGCGATAGCCAGGAATCAGATCATAGAAGTTAGAGACTTAGGACTTTATGTTGTAGAGTGTGTAGTCTATTTAAGAATTTTAAACAAGAGAGTAACATCAGATTTTTATTTAGAACAATCACTTTGGTGGAAATCAGTGTAGAAGATAGATTGGAGAAAAGAGAGTGTATATTAAGAAACCTGTTAGGACACTATTAAAATGATCCAAATGACTGAAGTAAAGTGGTAGAAGTGGGGGTGGAGAGGTAGTAGGCATAGTGTTGGTACTCACCAAATGTTAACCTTATTCCCTAGACTTATATTTAGAATTTCTATTAATTTGCCCACTACTATTTAGTTTGATTTCTTTTAATGAGAATTGGATTGATCCTCTCTGAAATGGGTACTAGTAGATGTTTTTATACTCATGCTGAGGGATTTCTTAGTATTTGAACCAGCTCTTATTAAAGACCTTTGCAAGTTAGGTTCCTCTTATTATAGTACTGTTACAAATATCTTCCTTTTTATCTGTAATTTTAAAGATGAAAGACTGCTAAAAATGTTACATTTTCATTCCCTCCCTACAAATATCTGTTATTTAAATAATGATTAAATTGCATGTCTTTTCCGAATTAATTTTTAATGTCCTTTGATGGTACTGAAAGTATTAGTTTTCAACCTATGTGTATGTGATTATTATCTCTCTTTCTGCCTTATCTTTTCCACTGTTAAGTCATTATTACATAACTTCTGTCCTTGTTTAGGTTCTTTTTACTTCTCTGTTTTCTAATTAGATTTAATGTCTTAGACCTAATTTATTGGCTGTTAGACTAGACTATTTTTTTTGTCTTTTGTCTTTATACTCTTTAAAGGCAAGAATTATGTTCCTTGCACCTTTTGTTGTATCATCCATAGAAAATAATACAGTGCTGGACACTTTTATAGATCCCTAGGTGGTGCAGATGGTTAAGTGCTGGGCTGTTAACTGAAGGGTTGGCAGCTCTAACCCACCCAGAGGCACCTGAGAAAAAAGGTCTGGCAATCTGTTTCAGAAAGGTCACAGCCATGAAAACCCTGTGGAGCCTTTCTACTCTGAAACACATGGGGTTACCTACTGTGAGTCAGAATTGACTTGACACAACTGGTTTGGTTTCGTTTGACTGGGGACTTTTATATGGACTTTTTTTGAAATTCTAGTCACCTTTATAGTGATATTTAACTTAACTTTTATTATGTTTTACTGGTCCATACATATGTTGTTTAAAAGCGGTGGTAGAATTAGACTTATTTTGTAATCCATAAAATTGAAATAAAGAGTGATCTGTGTGTCACAGTGGGTTTGGGAAGGAAAAGAATTGGAACTTTACTTCATGTCTTCAAGCCTCTGCTGAATCTTCTTAGCCAGCTCTCCTCACTACTCAACTCCATTACTTGCACATTTTTTTTACTTAGTTTTTAAATCTCCTCAATGGTTTCTTGTTGCTGCTGCTGCTGCTTTTCCGTTTTTAAAATCTAAGCATTTTATAGTCCTATGAACCTATGCTGTAATGTCTTGATTTCAGGGCTTCCTGAATCATGTCTATGAAGTGTCTATTCATTTCTTTAATTGTTCTGGATAATGTTCCTCAGCCATTTTGAAACTTCATCATGGTACTAACTTAGAAATAGTTTAACCCAAGTTTCTAGTGATGTATATTTGTTAACTGATGTTTAAGTGTTTGTTTTCAAAATATTAATGTAATTTCTAACCTCTGTTAATATGTATGTAAATTATGTTGGACAAAGTACCTCTCTGGTAATAAACTTATGAATTACACATATATTAGAGTTGAAAATCTTGGTCAAGGTCATGTTTCATAATATGCTTAAGTGGGTGTGGTGTTCCTTTTAAGTACAATGTGCACAACCTATGCTCTGTGCCCGTCTGTAAGAAAACAAAAGCCAGTAAAACTGGTATAGAAGGTTTTTTTGCGTTTCCCTTTTCCAGCACTGTACTACCTATGCCTTTTAAAATTCAGACTGCTTGTTGGTAATTACAGAGAGAACAAACTGGGGATTTAAACTAAAGTACGCAAAGTAAGGCTTCAGGTTTTCTTCCTCCACCCTGATTGTTGTATACAATTTTCTTCCCTTCTCTTTAGTCATTTATTCAGACTTTAATACCTCAAAGCATAGTTTACTGAACAAAGATGTTATTGTGTAGTTTTATTAGCCTGCAGATCGTAATATAAGTTTTTACATTAGTCATTCTTTACACTGCAGTGAAATATGCTCCATTAAAATAATTTCTTGTAAAGTATAAAATGACTAATAAATCAACGTATTTTAGGAAGTTTCTCTGAACTTCCATTCATTTATATTTGAGAATAAGAGTTCAAAAGGGCCCATTTAATTGTAGGGTAAGTGGTAGTAACCTTATGGTATATGAACCACATGGTGGCACATGAACCCAATTTTTGTTGACATGGATCTCCAAGGAGCTGTGCTCATAGTTGAAGTGCACATGAGGTTTAATGTCATTGTCTCCTACTTCTCTGCCTCTTATCACAAGTTTAATATGTTTATTATTTTTTTATTGTGCTTTAGGTGAAAGTTTACAGCTCAAGTTAATTTCTCATACAAAAACTTATACACACATTGTTATGTGACCCTAATTTCAATCCCTATGATGTAACAGCACACTCCCCTTTTCCCCCCCGGGTTTCCCGTGTCCATTTAACCCGCTCCTGTCCCTTTCTGCCTTCTCATCCCATCTCTAGACAGGAGCTGCCCATTTAGTCTCGTGTTTCTACTTGAACTAAGAAGCACACTCTTCATGTATATTATTTTGTGTTTAATATGTTTATTATTTAATAAAACAATTTGTAATATTGTTCCTATGTTTGTAATCACTGGTATAAAAATCATTATTATTCATCTGAATGAAAACAGACCACCAATAAACATAAACTCTAGAGAAATTGTTTTAATTTTTCTATTAATTTGTAGATTATATAAGTCTCCTATTCAGTATTTGCTGGGATGGTTAATGCCAAGTAAAAAGCAAATTGTTTAAGCCCTGTCCCTCTCCCAGGTAACCTGCCAACTACCCTTTTTGGGGTATAATCTTAGGCATGTCACAAACTTTCCAAGTCTCACATCCCTCAAGAAGATAAAAAGATAATAGTAACTACCTCACAGAGGAGATAATCCATGTAAAGCACACTGCCTAGCACTTACTAAGTGCTCAAATATTAGCTGCTGTTTTTGTTTCTGTAGTTGTTACTAATATTGCCGTTATACTTAGTTCATTTCTCCAAAACACGTATGGGCTTACATTTTTGGAATTTCAGAGGATTTTATTCCCCACAGACCTCATACAAGGTCCTGATCTTTAGGAGAAGATTAATCTTGACATAGATAGATCATCAGAAGAGTAAAAATATCTTGGGGCCAGAGGAAATTATCTCAGCTAGGCTGACTCTGTCCTATAGGGTCGCTATGAGTCAGAATCGACTCGATGGCACTGGGTACTGGGTCTGGGAGGCTGCAGAAGAGACAGGTATTCAAGGCTTGAATCTCCCTTAGAGATCAGTTATAATCAGGAGGGAATATAATAGCATTATCTAATTACTGGATATTGATAACGACTTTCAGTGAAGTTAGCATGAGATTGACTAGAGACCATTACCATTTCCAGCAATTAACAGAGTTTTTCCCTTAAATAATATAGGTAACTGTAGAAGAATTATCTACCTTATAGTCAGCTGATACCTCTGTAGTAATTTTAAAAAGTGACGGGGTATTTCTAGCATCCCCCCACAAACTACACAATCATTACATTACTTGATAGACTGATCATGTTTTATTTACAGTGCTACTTTGTATCTTTTGTTGTTGTTGTTGTTGAGCAGCTGGTGGATTGGAAATGCTGACCTTTTGGTTAGCAGATAAGCTCTTAACCACTGCACCAGTGTACCACGAAGGCTCTGCAAATACAATATACGCATCAAAACATAGACCAATTCATCAGTTTCTACATGTACCATTTAGTGACATTGATTAAAATCTTTGAGCTGTGCAACCATTCCCACCCTCCTTTTCTGAGTCGTTCCTCCCCAATTAATGTAAATTCTTTGCCCCATTCCTGTCTAATCTTCCAAGTTGCTGTTATCCCTTTGATTCCATATAGATAGTTCTTAAAAGACCACCATGCTCAAGGCAGACATTTTTTACTAAGCTAAACTATTGGTTGGTTTTAAGAAGACTTCAGGGGATATTTTTGGTTTAAGGTTTAAAGATTATCTCAGAGCAATAGTTAAGGAATCATCCAACCTTCATGGCTCCAGGAACTGTGGATTCCATGAGTATTTGAAATTCTGTTCTATATTTTCCCCCTTTTGATCAGGATTCTTCTATAGAATCTTTGATCAAAATGTTCAGTAATGGTAGCCAGGCACCATCCAGTTCTGGTTTCATGGCAGAGGAGGCATGTTCACGAAGGCAGTTAGCCATCCTCTTTCTGTTCCTTACTCTCCTTCTTTCTCTGTTGCGCCAGGTGAGTAGAGACCAATTATTGTGCCGTAGATGGCTGCTCGCATGCTTTTAAGACCCCAGACACTGCACAATGAACTAGGAGTTAGAACAGAAGCACACACTAAACATGGTTTTAGGCTAATTAACTGGGATGTCCATGAAACTATGACCTTAAACCTCTAAACCAAGAAGCCAAATCCCAGGAGGTCTTTGGTTGTACATACACAACCTCAGCAGATACTCTTTTTTTTTAATTGTTGTTTTAAATATAACTATCACACAACTTTTGCCGATTCAACTTTTTACAGGTATGCAGCTTATTGGCAGCAATTACAATAATCGGCTGTGCAACCCTACCTTTACTCAGTACAATATTTCCATCACTGTTAACCCCTCTCCCCCCCCACCCCTGGTAACCACTAATAAACTTTGTTCTCTATACATTTGCCTTTTCTTGTCTTTTTATATAAACAAGGTCCTACAATATTTGTTCTTTTGTGATTGACTTATTCACTCAACATGTCTTCCAGTTCCATCCATACAGTAGCATATATCAAGACTTCATTTCTCCTGCTGACTGAGTAGTATTCTATTGTATGTATGTACCACATTCTGTTTATCCAGTCATCTGTTGTTGGGCATTTAGGTTGATTCTACCTTTTGGCTACTGTGAATAGTGCTGCAGTGAACATTGGTGTACAAGTCTCTATTTGAATCTCTGCTTTCAAGTCTTTTGGGTTTTTGTCTTATTTTGATTGTATTGCTTACAACACAGGAAAAACTACTAAAGAGGCGAAGTCACTAAGTTGTTTAGGGAAAACACTGAGTTAAAGAGAGAATGGTGCCAGTGATGCCCTTAGATAGCAGCCTTTCTAACCCTGGCCAGCTTTGTTACAAATTGGTATTAATAGAAACTGTTGTCATATATGAGACAGCCCTTAGTGGCAGGGTTGGCATAGAGGGCAGAGGTGGGGGTGGTATGCAAGATTCCATTGGGGAAGATTTGGAGTAGACTTTAGAAAACATCTCATTATGGAGAGTTGAAGCACTAGAAATATTTGCTGCATGAGATTATGGAAATTCTGAAATTTAAAACACCAGGCTTGTACTTACTAAATGCTCATTGAATAAATTAAGTGGTAGGAACCTTCTTGATTTTATGGACAAAAGATTTACCTATTACCTTTAGACTATAAGCTTCCTACTAGTTATGAGGGCAAGAACCATGTCAGTGTATCTTCATCACTGTATCTCCAGCACCTGGCATAATACCTAGCACACAGCAAGTACCCGTGTATGTACCTGTTGCTGTCAAGCTGATTCCGACTCAGAGAGATCATATAGGACAGTAGAATTGCCCCAATCGGTGTTCAAGGAGTGGCTTGTAGATTTGAACTATCAACATTTTGGTTGGCAGCTTAGCTCTTAACCACTGTACCACTAGGGCTCCCACATAGAAAGCACTAAATAAAAATCTGTTAAATGAACAAATGAATTTTTGTTGTAAAATTGCAAGCTGAACTTTGTAAAGCAATGGTTGACATGCCTTTAAAATTGTTTTTCCTTGTGTGTAATCTTTGGACTAACCTGCATCATAGTCACCTGGGGGCTTGATAAAAATGCAGATTCCTGGCTTTATCTAAGACCTACTGAATTAGAATTTCTGAGGATGGGCCCTAAGAATCTGTATTTTTAACAAGGTACACTGTTGTTTTTGTCATTAAGTGCCATCGAGTCGGTTCTGACTCATAGGATCCCTGTGTACAACAGAACAAAACACTGCCTGGTCCTGCGCTTAAGCCCATTGTTGCAGCCACTGTGTCAGTCCATCTCGTTGAGGGTCTTCCTCTTTTTTGCTGACCCTCTACTTTACCAAGCATGATGTCCTTCTCTGGGGACTGATCCCACCTGACATGTCCAAAGTATGTGAGACATAGTCTCTCCATCCTTGCTTCTAAAGAGCATTTTGGTTGTACTTCTTCCAAGACAGATTTTGTCCATCATTTTGGCAGTCCATGGTATATTCAATATTCTTCTCCAACACCACAATTCAAAGGTGTCAATTCATTTTCCTTATTCATCATCCAGCTTTCACCTGCGTAGGAGGTGATTGAAAACACCACGGCTTGGGTCAGGTGCACCTTAGCCCTCAAGGTGACATCTTTGCTTTTCAACACTTTAAGGGGGTCTTTTTCAGCACATTTGCCCAATGCAAATTGATTTCTTGACTGCTACTTTCATGGGTGTTGATTGTGGATGCAAGTAAAATGAAATCCTTGACAACTTGAATCTTTTCTCCGTTTATCATGATGTTGCTTATTGGTCCAGTTGTGAGGATTTTTGTTTTCGTTATGTTGAGGTGTAATCCATACTGAAGGCTGTGGTCTTTGATCTTCATCAGTAAATGCTTCAAGTCCTCTTCATTTTCAGCAAGCAAGGTTGTGTCATCTGTATAATGCAGGTTGTTAACGAGTCTTCCTCCAATCCTGATGCCCCGTTCTTCTTCATGTAGTCCAGCTTCTCAGATTATTTGCTCAGCATACAGATTGAATATGTATGGTGAAAGGATGCAACCCTGACGCATACTTTTCCTGACTTTAAACCATGCAGTGTCTTATTGTTCTGTTTGAATGATCACCTCTTGATCTATGTAAAGGTTCCTCATGAGCACAATTAAGTGTTCTGGAATTCCCATTCTTTGCAGTGCTATCCATAATTTGTTATGATCCACACAGTTGAATGCCATTGCATAGTCAATAAAGCACAGGTGAACATCTTTCTGGTATTCTCTACTTTAAGCCGGGGTCCATCTGACATCAGCAATGATATCCCTGGTTCCTTATCCTCTTCTGAATCCAGCTTGAATTTCTGGCAGTTCTCTGTCGATACACTGCTGCAGCTGCTTTTGAATGATCTTCAGCAGAATTTTACTTACCTGTGATACTGTTCAATAATTTACACATTCAGTGGGATCACCTTTTTTGGCAACAGGAATAAATATTGATCTCTTTTTTAGTTGGTTCGCCAGGTAGCTATCTTCCAGGTTACTTAGCATAGACGAGTGAGTACTTCCAGCGCTGCATCCATTTGTTGAAACATCTCAATTGGTATTCCGTCAGTTCCTGGAGCTTTGTTTTTTGCCAATGCCTTCAGTGCATCTTGGACTTCTTCCTTCAGTACCATCGGTTCTTTCTCATATCATACTTCCTGAAATGGTTGAATGTCAGCCAGTTCTTTTTGGTATAGTGACTATGTATCCCTTCCATCTTCTTTTGATGCTTCCTGAGTCGTTTAATATTTTCCCCATAGAATCCTTCAGTATTGCAACTCGAGGCTTGAATTTTTTCTTATAGTTCTTTCAGCTTCAGAAATGTCAAGTGTGTTCTTCCATTTTGGTTTTCCATCTCCATGTCATTGTAATACACAAGGTATGTAGTAACTTGATGTTCCTTTATAATACTATTAGCTAAATTTTTGAACTAAAAATAAAAGTAAGAAGTAGCTAACATTTATTTAGGTCCCTGGGTGGTACAAATATTTGCTCGACTATTAGCCAAAAGATTGGTGGTTTGAACCCCACCCAGAGGTGTCTCAGAAGACAGGTGTGGCAATCTACTTCTGAAAGGTCATAGCCTTAGAAACCCTTTGGAGCATAATCTGCTCTGAAACACATGGTGTCGCCATGAGTCAGAATCAACTCGAGGGCAACTTATAACAACAACGTTTATTGAGTGCTTTTTTTTTTTATGCCAAGCACTATGATAAGGGCTTTACTAGTATTATCACATTTAATTCTTATAGCCACCTTCCAAGGCAGGTACCATTTATTTCACTTTTACAGATGATGGTATTACAGCATTGGAGAGGTCACATAAGTGGTGTCGTCTGCATTTCAACTCAGTGCCATGACTCTAGACGCTATATGGCAGTGGGGTTTTTTTTTTTGGTAAATACTATACTGTGGTAAAATTAATATTTTATTGATTAAACTTGTGGAAGAAGTAAATTGAGGCACACTCTTTTGATATGACTTCACACCTTCTTAATCAGTATTGTGAGTTGATGGAAAGACATATTCTGTGTTACCCAAGTTGTGTAGTTTTGGAGATTATAGTTTCTATCCTTTAGTTATTTTATAATCCTAGAGTGGCAAAGCTGATTTTAGTCCT
The DNA here is from genome assembly GCF_024166365.1 of Elephas maximus indicus. Classification (NCBI taxonomy): domain Eukaryota; kingdom Metazoa; phylum Chordata; class Mammalia; order Proboscidea; family Elephantidae; genus Elephas; species Elephas maximus. Next base: position 90,537,291 of record NC_064846.1, read on the forward strand.
CCTTAATAACCTTTGTCACTGAACTTACTGATCTTCAGACATCAGTCAGTATAGCATAGTGGTTAAGATCAAGGGTCTGGGGCAAGACCACCTGGGTTTAAATCTTGACTTTAGTTATTTGGTTTCTCTGTGCCTCAGCTTTCTCATCTATAATTCTGAGAAATTTGTGTCCATTAATTTTTCAAAAGTCTTATCCTTTCCATTTTTAGTTTTGTCTCCTTTTAGAATGTTATTCTGCTTCTAGCCTCCATATCTTCTAGCTTTGCTTTTGCATTTCTTTATCCTTTCCGTCTTCTAGCAGAGTGTTTAGTCTCATCTCCTCACTCACTAATTTATTCTTCAGCTATATCCCTCCTGCTATTTGTACTACCCATTGGGTTATTTATTTAAATGAGTATCTTTTATCCCTAATATTTCATTTTGATTCTTTTTTTTAATGATTTTTGTTCTAATTTCATATTGTTAATATCTTCCTTCGTTTCCTTAAGTATATTTATCATGCTTATTTTAAATTCTTGTTGCATCTCTTTCAATACTCTGCTTCGAAAGGAATATGGTACCAGTTTGTTGTCTCCCCCCAGGGATGTCGTGTGTGTGTGTGTGTGTGTGTGTGTGTGTGTGGTCTGCCCGTGCCTGGGTGCACATTGCCTTTTTCCTCGTATAGTTTCAACAGGGTTGATGTTTGGGGAGGGAGTCTATCAGCCCATGCTGGTTCACCATCTTAGAAGTCTCATTAGGAATATGGGGATAATAATAATAGTATGTACTTCACAGAGATATTATGAAAATTAAATTTGATATTCTATGTGAAGTTCTTATGGTCTCCATAAGTCAGGATCGACTCCATGACAGCTGGTTTGTTTTTTTGTTTGTTTGGCTTGAAGTTGTGCGTTCAATTTACCTTTAAAGAAAAATCTATAGAGAGCTGACTTTAGATTCAGATCTCAGGTTTAGAAAACTTTTCTGATATGCTAAAATATAGAGCTAACCAGGGGGAAAAAGGGTAGTGACCCCCTCTTTTAGAGGTTGGGCTGTCCCAGGATTCTGTCACATAGTCTGGTGTCGTCTTTCTCCCTATTGCAAAGAAAATATGAAAAAAAAGTTTAAAATTTTTTCTATTATGAAAAATTTCAAACCAGAAAAATATAATGAATATTCATAGATCCATCATCTAGATTTAACAGATGCATTGGTAGTTCAGGGGTAGAATTTTCACCTTCCATATGGGAGACCTGAGTTTAGTTCCCACCTAATACATCTCAAGTGCAACCTCCACCCATCTGTCTTTGGAGGCTTATGTGTTGTTATCATGCTGAACAGGTTTCAGTGGAGCTTCCAGACTTAAGGACAGACTAGGAAGAAAGGCCTGGCCATCTACTTCTGAAAATCAGCCAGTGAAAACCCTGTGGTCCCGTCTGAAACCAATCATGGAGATGGGGCAGGATCAGGTAGTGTTTAGTTCCATTGTGCATAGGGTTACCTTGAGTTGGGGCCTGACTCAACGGCAGCTAGCAACAGCAGCAATATTTTGCCATCTATTTTTCTGAAATATTTGAAATTATAAACATTACCATATTTCACCTCTATGTATTTTAGTATCCATCTCTAAAGCATGAAGGCGTTTCTTATATAACCAAAATATCAAAGTTTATTCTTAATTCCCTAACGTCACCTAGTACCACATCCGTATTCATAGTACCCCAGTTGTCTCCTAAGCATCTTTTACAGCCACTTTGTTCAAACCAGGATCCACTTAAGGTACACTCTTTGTTATGTCTCTTTTAGTATGATGATCTCTTCTTCCTCCCCTCATTCTGGATTTATCTGATTGTTTCATGACGGTGTGTTTAAAGTTATTCTTCTATCTCATATATTCTGTAAACTGAAAATTAGATCTATAGGCTTAATTAGATTCATGAAAAACATTTTTTGTGAGAATGCTTTATAGATAATGTGTAAAAGATTAATTTTTTTTTCAAAAACAGGATAAAGAAAGTATGAGGAAAAAGGAATAGTACATATTCATTTAAATACATTATCTCATTTAATCCTTTAAAATAATCCTATGAGTTATAGGTGGTATTGTCACCGTTTTAATAAGGGAATTGGTTCTGAGGGGTCACCCATCTAGTAAGGGGCAAAGTTAGGATTCCAAAAGAGAAAGAAAAAAAATCAAGGCCCTTTATCTTTATATAAACACAAGAATTACTAAAAAATCAAGTGCTGCTTCAGTCTCTGGTCAAATGACATCAAAGTGACTTATTTCTGACGTCCCTTCCAGTTCTGACAGTATTTGATCTTGATGTGTATAAATTGCTCAGGTTTATCATACTCTTCATTTTAGGTAATGAGAGGTATGCTTTACGTATCAGCTAAAAATTTTTAACATGTATACATTCTCAGGACAGGTAATAACTTAATGAGCCTTCTACAATCAACTCGACGGCACTGGGTTTTTTTTTAATAACCATGGCAGCCGTATATCTAAGATTTTCTGGGACAATTCTGATATCAGATGATCTATTCTGTCAAACATCTGAATTTCTTTTTTAAGAAAAACTTGGTTAAGCTATCTGTAACCCCTCTGTTAGGAAGTACAGTGTTTTTTTGGTATGTGTGTGGTTTTTTGTTGTTGTTTTTTTTAAGTTTGATCCCTGGATGGGTTCAAACCGCCAACTTTCAGCTAGTAGTCCAGAGCTTAACCCTATTGAGCCACCCAGGGACTCCTACGTGGCTGTCTACATTTAAATTAATTAAGATGAAAAATTCAATTCTTCAGTTACATTAGTCACATTTCAAGTGCTCACTAGCCACATATGGCTAGTAGCTACCGTATTGGACAGCACAGACACAGAACATTTCCATCATTGCAGAGAGTTCTATCAGACAGCGGTACACTAGAGCCTCTGCTTTAACCACTACATACAAAGCTCAGTTTACGAAGCTATTACCTTTATACCTGTAATATTTATTTAAACTAAATTCTGTCATTAAATTTTTCTCTGAAATTTGAAAGACTAACAGGTCTTTTTTATTGGCTCAATTGATTCCCTCTAGCAGGAGAAATACATTATATTGGTATCTATATATTCAAGCAATCTGGTAATGAAATTGTCTAATTTTAGAGAGAAACCTGGAAGCAAGGCTATACATGTCCTTGCACTTTTTGCCTGTTTTCGTTTAGGGTAGTTCAGAATGCACTAAAATGTTGGAATGATCAATGATCCTGAATTAATATAGATACTTGAGTACCACAGTATCTGTGTATTAATATCCTACAGTGTGTTACTCATTTGGTTAGGTTAACTGATTCAGATGTAAATCTTTTAACACTTTCAGGAATCGGACCAGCAGAAAATAGAAGATGTGATACTTAAAGGGGAATTAAGTAAATGAATACCTCATTTTTCTCTCTTCAGTTACTACTAATGTTTACATTACCAAGCTTTTCACATTAATTATTATTGGACCACATATTAATTATTTTGGACCCTTAAAGAAAAACAAATTACTAGAGCAATTTGGTCAATATAAGAATTAGTAGATGATCTTATTTATATCATTTTAAAAATAAATATACTTTATCTTTTAACGTCTTTCTTTAAATATAATTTAAACCACAAAATAGTTGGTTTTATTCCTATTTTGTATCCTTTATTTCCTTTTTATAGCAGAGTTGTAGTTCAATTAGAGGATGTAACAATGTTTGTGAAATAAAGAGATAATATGAACCCTAGATTATGTAGGATGAGAATTGAGTTCCAAGTCAAGCTGTACTTGGAAAGCTGATAGAAAGTAACCAGAGTCACATAAAATCTAGAATCACAGCCCTCTACATCATAGTCACATGTGTAAAAATTATAATGAATAATTTTTAAAGGTTAAATGCTAAATATAATATCTAGTTCTTTAAATGTTTGATTGAGTAGAAAACCATTATTCTCCACCAAAGTCAGTTTGGCAGTCTTTTGTTCTGTAATTGTCATTATCTTATTCACATCAACAGTTTGCTTTGGGAATCTGAATATATTTATAAATGCTTTTTGGCAAAGGTGTTATGTACTCTTGACCCAAAAGTTTGATATGTGGAGGTATCTGAACTTCATTCAGTAGCTCTTTAGTGTTACTTATCAAATATACTGCATTTTTTTTCCAGTGTAGTTTGGGAAGAAACAGGCTTCAAATTTTAAGGTAGAGGCTTTTTGATCAGGAATATTAAATTTCTTTACTAAGAATTTAGGCTTATTTAAGTAATTAAAGGAATTTTTCATAGCTTTTTGAGGTGATCATTTGGCACTTAAGTATTCTAGTGACATTTTATTTTCAGATATTATAAAACTCAAAATCAAAGTGATGGCAAGCAAAGTATTTTTGAAATATGGCAAACCCCACTCTCCAGGCAAAGCCTTGATTGTTTTGTTTTAATATTATTTTATTGTGTTTAAGGTGAAGGTTTACACAGCAAATTAGGTTCCCATTTAACAATTTCTACAGAAATTATTCTGTGTTATTGGCTATATTTTTCACAATGTGTCATCATTCTCATTCATTCTGTTCTGGTTGTACCATTTCCAGTACTCTAGTTTGCCTTGATTGTTTTATAAAAATTTTATTTTCAAGGTTGAATTTCAGAATTAATTAGATGGAATTTTTGTCAGCTTGAAGATACTTTAAACTTCTAGATAAATTAACAAACTTTGATCATTAATTTTGTTTTATTGAATTTTTTTTTAAAAATTAAACTTTTAAAGCTTAAGTTAATTTAGATTGTTAACTAGAATATAGGCCATGCTTTTCCCAGCGTGTAAGCTTTTTCACTTAAGGCAAAATGAAGTTCAGACAAAGAAAAGTGAAGGTACACATTTGGGTGTAATTTAAACTTCATCTTGATGACTGTTGGCCTAGTGATTATAGATTCTGTTCCAGTATTGTTTTCAATGATAGTGTTACTGTAGCAGCTAATATATATGCATGCTTTAAAGAGGGGGGGAAAAAACCTCTTCTCAGATTGATGTGTTGTATATTAGGATGAAATTTTTATTAATCTTTATAAATTGTTGTGCACTTTTTGAAACTTCTTCCCAAAGAAATGTTCTGCTACAGATACTATTTTGCCCTCTTACTCTTCTCACATATTTCTTATATTGATAGTGTGCTGCAATTAATCTAAAGGCAAAGATGTAGAAACAGTTTGTATTAGAATCCTATATCTTCTTTCTCTTATTTGTGTCTCTTACACAGCACTTTGGAGAAAAGAATGATTTTTGCTTTCCTGCTTCTAAACTGTATAAATGAATTGTGTTGCTATAAAAGTTAGTAAACTTACTTTTGTAATATCTTGTCTTTGTTAAAATGAAGATTGTGGCAGGCATACTTATCTAAGTTCTTGAGTATTATCCGTGTAATCATTGTATGAATAAGTGCTTGAAATACATTAAAATTTAATCCATTAACCCATTTCATTACAGATTGGTAATAATGAAAAACTGGAAGTGATCTAAATGTCTTAATAAACTCCTGAGTGAGGGAATGATTAAATAAATGGTAAAATGTATCTATATAATGTAAGTACTATGTAGTCCTTAAAAATGAAGGTTTAATAATCCAGTTAAAAAATGAGGTATATGAACAGCCACTACACAAAAGAAGACACATAGACATTCAGGTGGCTAACAGACACATGAGGAAATGTTCCCAATCACTAGCCATTAGAGAAATGCCAGTCAGAACTATGATGAGATACCATCTCACCCTGACATTATTGGCACGAATCAAAAAGACAGAAGATAACAAATGTTGGAGAGGTTGCGGGAGATTGGAATGCTTATGCACTGCTGGTGGGAATGCAAAATGGCATAACCTTAAAAAAGCTAGAAATAGAAATACCATACAATCCAGCAATCCCACTCCTAAGAATATATCCTAGAGAAAGAGGAGCTGTCACACAAATAGACATATGTAAACCCATGTTCATTGCAGCATTATTCACAATAGCAAAAAGATGGAAACAGCCTAAGTGTCCATCAACAGATGAATGAGTAAACTATGGTATATACACACTATGGAGCATTTATTATGCAATGATAAAGAACAATGATGAATCTGTGAAACATCTCACAGCATGAATGAATCTGGAGGGCATTTTGCTGAATGAAATAAGTCAATCACAAAAGGACAAATACTGTGTGAGACCACTACTGTAAAAACTCATGAAAAGGTTTACACACAAAAAGAAACAATCTTTGATGGTTACGAGGGAGGGGAAGGGTGGGGATAGAAAAACACTTAACAGATAAGCGGTAACTTTGGTGAAGGGTAAGACAATACACAATACTGGGGAGGCCAGCACAACCTGTACAAAGCAAGGTCATGGTAGCTCCATAGACACATCCAAACGCCCTGAGATACTGAGCTACTTGGCTGAAGGCTGGGGACCATGGTGTTAGGGGACATCTAGCTCAGTTGGCATAACAGAGTCTATAAAGAAAATGTTCTACATCTGACTATGTCGAGTAGCAACTGGGGTCTTAAAAGCCTGCAAGCGGCCATCTAAGATACATCTACTGGTCCCACCCTGGCTGGAGCAAAGGAGAATGAAAAAAAACAAAGACACAAGGGAAAGATGAGTCCAAAGGACTAATGGACCACAACTGCCACAACCTCCACCAGACTTAGCCCAGAACAGCTAGATTGTGCCCAGTTACCACCACCAGCTGCTCTGGCAAGGATCACAGTAGAGGGTCCCGGACAAAGCTGGAGAAAAATGTAGAACAAAACTCAAATTCACACACACACAAAAAAGACCAGGCTTGCTGGTCTGACAGAGACTGGAAAAACCCCAAGAGTCTGACTGCCAGATACCCTTTTAACTCAGTACTAAAGTCACTCCTGAGGTTCACTCTTCAGCCAAAGATTAGACAGGTTTATAGGGCCAGCAATAACACATGTGAGGGATGTGCTTCATAGTTCAATCATGTATAAAAGACATATTTAAGAAGATAGATCTGGGAAATGGAAAGAACCATGCTTCAAGAAAATAGGCATTCTTTGCAGTGTGATAGAATGACCACTGGATAAGAGGAAATTTGGCTTCTAGTTCCAGGTAGTCCCTAGCTGTGTGATTTGAAAAACTTTGTGTCTCTGCACCTCAGTTTCTACCAATTCTAAGATGTTACATTTGGACTTTGAAATTACAGGATGCTAAGGATTGATTTGATGAAGCTCCGTGATATCTCAGACATTTTGTTTAAAACTGACCAAAATGTATAGAGGGTATGTAGGATTGTGTGGGCACACATGCGTGCATGAATTTCTGGAAGGAGTTCCCCCAACAACAAAAGTAATCGATGTGTGAATCATGATGTTTATAATTGAGAAATAAACACTAAATTGACGTGTTTATTTCCAAAGAATTGGATGTTTCATTTATTCCTGCTATTCTCATATCATTCTATTGCCCATTCGAGCAGAGAATATTTCATCCATGTTTAATTTATAGTCAAAAGTTAGACTAAGTTATTATCTGGTGTTACAAAGAAAATCAGTGGTACAGCTGAAATGAAATCAGGTCCTAGTGCACTGGTCTTTCCCTTAGTTTGCTTTCTTATAGAAATGTGATTTTAACTCTGGTTGATTAAGAACATCACCTATTGCTAGACAGAAATAAAATTAGCTACTAATCATAGAACATGTTTACCTTGTAATTTGGTGAATTATAGAACAGCTGACTTTTCTCATTATGTTTGGATTGGTTGTTTGCTAAAAATACTATGCAGTTATCTGATTTTATTATGTATTGAGTCATGTTTTAGGGAGGAGGACCTGAGAGGTGCACATGTAAGGAAGCATTATGTTTTGTAAAATTGTTTGAAGATATATTTAACATAAAATTTGCCATTTTAAAAAATTTTAAGTGTACAACCCAGTGGTATTAATTACACTCACAATGTTGTGTAACCATCATCGCTACTTGTTTCCAAAACTTCTGCATCACTCCAGACAAGCTCTGTACCCATTAAGCAGTAACTCCCTGTTCTCCTCTCCTCCCAGCTTCTGGTTACCACTAATCTACTTTCTGTCTCTGCATTTGCCTAATCTAGATATTTCATATAAGTAGGATATTTGTCCTTTTGTGATTGACTGATTTCATTTAGCATAATGTTTTCAAAGTTCATCCATGTCATAGCATCTATCAGAACTTCATTTTATGGATGAATAATATACCATTGTATGTCTATAAATGAGCCTTGGTGGTGCAGTGGTTCAAGCACTTGGCTGCTAACTGAAAGGTCAGGGGTTCGAACAGACCAGTCGCTCCATTGGGAGAAAGATGCTCCGTTGGGAGAAAGATGTGACAGTCTGCTTCCTTAAAGATTTACAGCCTTGGAAACCCTATGGGCAGTTCTAGTCTGTCCTATAGGGTCACTGTGAGTTGGAATCTATTCAACGGCAGTGGATTTTGGTATGTGCATACCACATCATTTATCCATTCATCTGTTGATGGACATTTGAGTTATTTCTACCTTTTGGCAATTGTGAATAATGCTTCTGTGATCAAGTGTACAAGTACCTATTTGAGCCCCTGCTTTCAGTTTTGTTTTTTTTTTTATGGGGCAGTTCTACTCTGTCCTATAGGGTCACTATGAGTCAGGATCGATTGGACGGCACTGGGTTTGGGTTCAGTTCTTTTGGGTATATAGCCAGGAGTGGAGTTTCTGGGTCATACGGTAATTCCATGTTTTTGGTTTTTGAGGAAACACCAAACTTTCACATTGGCTGTATCATATGTTGTTTTCACCAGCAGTGGGTGAAGGTCCCAATTTCTCCACATTGTCACCAATATTTGTTTTCATTTTTTAAAAATAATAATAGCCATCCTAATGGGTATGAAGTGGTATCTCATTATGATTTAATTGACTTTTCCCTAGTGACTAATGATAGGAGTCCCAGGGTGGTGCAAACGGTTACTCGTGAAGCTACTAACTGAAAGGTTGGAGGTTTGGACCTACCCAGAGGCTCCTTAGAAGAAAAGCCTGGTGATCTGCTTCCAAAAGGTCACAGCCATGAAAACCCTATGGAGCACAGTTCTGCTCTGCACACAGTGGGGTTGCCATGAGTTAGAATCACCTCAGTGGCAACTGGTTTGGTAATGACTAATGATGTTGAGCATTTTTGCATGTAGGAAGCATTATCTTTTAATAGAATTAACGCAGGCTGGTCTGTCTCCCTGCCTACCTGGTCAGTAATGCTGGGCTATGGAGATCTATCTAGGGTTGATAAACCTGTTCCTTGTGACATAAGCCAGAGAAGTCAGCTTTGATTGCAGGTTTCTGCACTGATGTAGGTGAGAAGTATTAACATTTCAAAAGAACTAAACCTGTTAACTTCTGTGTATTCCATAAGCAGACTTCCATGAGCCCTCTCTCCTTGAGCCCTCTTGTTTGTATGGTTTTTTAATGTTACCTATTTTTAACAAAGGAAATAACACATGCATATCAAAATGAATTATGAAGTCTCAGTTACAGCTGTATCAAGAGAATTGCTTCCTTTGGTTTCATGAAAAGAAGTAATTGTCTCAAATATTTTTGGGGTAGCAAGATAAAAATTGTTTGACTACATGATACCAGATATCACAGTATTTGGAATTAGTGTCAGCATTTGCTATTTTTCAGAAAAAACTTAGGGGCTGATGGTTTGAAATTTTCATCTTGAGTAATTTAGCAGACATTTGGGCTTCTCCAGTATGTTGAACTCTATGTTCTACATGTGGGTGAAGATGTAAAGACAAAATCCTACTCAAAAGTGGGCTTCGTGCTAAAATTTACAGATGTATTAAGCATTACTAGATACAGATTAAATTTCAATTTAATGTGTTATACTTCCCCATACTTTCATTTGATTAGTAATTATGTTCCTTCACTAAGTCCATACTTAGTTCTTGGGGAACTTGCTTTTAAAAAGCTATGGAAAATGCTGCAGGCAAGTAGAGACCAATTGTTGTAACTTGAATGACAGTTTGCAAGCTTTTAAGACTCCAGGTACTACCCAATGAACTAGGAGGTAGAATAAAAAACCTGTCACTGTCCAACTCATAGGACCCTATAGGACAGAGTAGAACTGCCCCATAGGGTTTCTAAGGAGTGGCTGGTGGATTAGAACTGCTGATGTTTTGGTTAGCAGCTGAGCTGTTAACTACTACACCAGCAAGGCTCCAGGAGGTAGAACAGAAGCACTAAAAATGTTATTAGGCCATTTAACTGGAATGTCCCATGAAATCATGACCCTAAACCTCCAAACCGAGGAACAAAATCCCATGAGGTATTTGGTTTATATAAGTGGACTCGGAAACCCTGGTGGCATAGTGGTTAAGTGCTACGGTTGTTAACCAAAGGGTTGGCAGTTCGAATCCGCCAGGTGCTCCATGGAAACTCTATGGGGCATTTCTACTCTGTCCTATAGGGTCACTATGAGTCGGAATCGACTCGACGGCCCTGGGTTTGGTTTTGTTTTTTATAAGCAGACTCAGCAGCTACCTTTTCTTTTTGTCATTGTTGTAAATACACCAATTGAACAACTTTTGCCAACTAAACTTTTTACAGGTGTACAACTTACTGACAGCAATTACGTTAATCAGCTGTGCAACCCTACCCTTAATGTGATTTTTTCATTAACATAAACTGAAACTCAGTACTCCATAAGCAGCCATCCAAGGCACAGCAGTGGTCTCTATTCTAGAGCAACAAAGGAAGAAGGAGAGTTAGGAATAGGAGGAGGATATAGAATGTGTGGCTAATTGCCTCCATGAACAACTGTCTCCTCTGCCATGAGACCAGAACTGAATGGTGCCCAGCTGCCGTTACTGAACATTTTGATCAAAGATTCTACAGTAGAATCCTGATCACAAGGGAGAAGATACAGAACAGACTTTCAATTCTCATGGGCTCGAGACTTTCTGGAGCCATGGAGGCTGAATTAATCCCTGAAGCTATTGCCCTGAGATAATCTTTAAACCTTAAACCAGAAATACCCCTGAAGTCTTCTTAAAACCAAACAATAGTTTAGCTTAGCTAGTAAAAAATGTCTGCTCTGAGCATTATGCTCTTTTAAGAACTGTCTATATGGGATCAAATGACAACACCAACTGGAAAGATAGGAAGCTTAGGGAGCAGTGAGTTTATGTTAATGGGAGAGGAACAACTCAGAGAAGGAGGGTGAGAATGGTTGCACAACTCAAAGAATGTAATCAGTGTCACTGAATCGTACATGTAGAAATTGTTGAACTGGTGTATGTTCTGCTGTGTATATTCTTAACAACAACAAAAATAAATTATTTTAAAAATTGTCAAAATATCTGAGTGGCCAAAACAAGGGACTGTTATGTATCCATTAAAGAGATATTCTATAATTATATAAGAATATGAAATGGGATGAGACAGAAACCAAAATTGTATGTATAATTTCCCAATTTTGCTTAAAATGAACATATTTTTATGGGTGTGCATAGAAAACCCTGCAAGAGATTAAAGTGCATATAATGGGAATTGTACTTATCTCCAAATGGTCAAACTATGATAAATGTGTCTTTCTTTATACTTCCCTGTAAATTCTGAAATTTCTGTGATTGACATGAATTGTTTTTATAATCTAAGTAAGATAGTTTTAAAAGAGAAAAAACAGCTATGGAAAATTCTTTCATAAAGTGGATTAATTAGTTTTTTATAGATCCATATTTTTGTCTGAGTTGTTAATAAACGACTTGTGAATATTTTAATTTTTTATTAGTAGCATATCTGTGATTCACTTTAATTCTCTTCCCCATCCAATTTGTCTTTGTGTCTTACTCTTGCTCTCTCATGATTATATTACACAGAGCAAGAGTTTGGTGTTCTTACTGAGTATATAAATGATCCCAATTTTTAGGCTTTTACTTTTTAACCTGAAAAAACTGACTTAAGATGTCATGATTTTTTTAAGACACTATAATAATAGATAAAAGTATACATCAGTTTAAATTTGACTCATGGATCTTTACAGTGTAATTTATACTTGACCTTCCTCTGTGTTGAATATAAGGAGTATATATTCCCATTGTATTGTCCTGTAACTCTTTAGCCTAATTGAGTTTTATTGTCGGTGTACTGTTTGGTAGCTAAAGTGGTTGAGAAAACAAAGTTGTTCCCATATGTATAAACAAGAATAGCCATGATTTTTAGTACAAGCATCCAATACAATCACTATTTTAAGCAGACTTATGTTAGCATAACTATTAACTCTGAACTAAACACAGAACAAAATGTTCATGAAGAAAATAGGGAAACGGTTAGGGGGAAAATGACCCTGAATGTTGAAAGGTGGAAAAAATTTTTTTTATTGAATTCTTAACACGTGCTATACAAAGATGAAATTCTTGCATAAAAAGCTGGTGTTGCCTGTATTGTGACTGTTTTTAGATAATTTATCATATGTATCAGAAATGTGTATGGCAACTAGTGTCTAGTTTCTAGTCTAAGAGTTGACCATAGAAATGTAGAGATACGATCCAGAGAGACAAAATAATTTTCTATTATTTCAAACCCTCTAAACAGGATACCATACTTGCAGAACTTCTTCAGATACATAAAGAACACATTGTAGGCTATCACGAACATGATTCTCTTTTGGATCACAAAGAAGAGGAAGAATTGACTGAAGAAGAAAGAAAAGCAGCTTGGGCTGAGTATGAAGCAGAGAAGAAGGTAGTTCATTCAAAATACTTTTTAGTTTTTGCTTTTATCTTAGTCTTTGGAAAGAGTAGTGAGGAAGAAAAAGAATCACATTTGAAACAGGTAGTAATACAGTGGATCTTCAGGAACAGTCCCCAAATATGAGAATCTTATAGGCTTCGGCTACCTTTGGTGGAAAAGTGGGAGGAAAGAAGAGAAGAAAATATTTTCTCTTTAGCCTTCACTGAATTAAGACATGAGTGGGAAGCTATATACTTAGCATTATTAACAGCCATCATCACCCTCATTGTAGTAACAAACATACAGGAACTCTTTGGAGGTGGGAGTAAATGTTGCTTACTATGCACATATACTATGAAATCTAAATTTTGACTGTGTATCAGAACACAAAAATATTCTATTATTGGACATTAATGGTAATCTCTAGCAGCAACTTTATTTAAATAATTTTGTGTCTGTTTTAAATACCAATCCACTTGAACAAAAATGTGCCTGAGCATGGGAATGTTATCCTAATACCTGAATCGTTTTTAAACTCCTAAACTCATTGTGCCAAACTTATTTAACATTAATGTGATATTAGGAATCTCATCAGAATTCTCTGAGTTGCCCCATTCTGTGGGAATTAACAGAAAAAGAGTAAACCTTTAGGGGTTAAAGCTTTCTGTGTAATAAGATCTTGGTTTCGGGTGAAAAGGGTGTTTTGTTTGTGTGTAGAAGAGTGTTAATAATTTCCTAGATCTGAGAATGTGGATTCTTTTCTAAATTAGTAGGTGATGTAGAATTTCAAGTTTTAAATCATAATGTGAAAAGTACATAATTTTTTGTTTTTAGGGACTGACCATGCGTTTCAACATACCAACTGGGACCAATTTACCCCCTGTCAATTTCAACTCTCAAACTCCTTATATTCCTTTCAATTTGGGAGCCCTGTCAGCAATGAGTAATCAACAGCTGGAGGTAAGTTTTGAAGTACAAAAGTAGTTTAACGTGAATTAAAGGCAATTTCAAGTGCCTGGTTGTTGAGGGTTCCCTATGCAGGAATATCACATTCTCCAAAAGATTACCTCCAAATAGACCAAGAAACTTTCATCATTGACCTTTTTGAACCAATATAGTATATGGTAAAATGTGGCTTGTTCATAGCACAAGGGAATCAGGCCTTGAATTAATGTAGTTTGAATTATTTTAGTTAAGAAACAATAGGACAGCTGACTGGGTAGGAAAATAGCACTTTCTTCAGTTATAAAATATTTTGAATAAGCAAATTAATATTTGGCAGAAGGATAAATACATCAATTTATATTCTAATGTAATGTAGATGTATCATTACTAACTACTAACCCACTGCCGTCGAGTCAGTTCCGACTCATAGCAACCCTATAGGACAGAGTAGAACGGCCCAATAGAGTTTCCAAGGAGCACCTGGCGGATTCGAACTGCCAACCTCTTGGTTAGCAGCCGTAGCTCTTAACCACTACACCACCAGGGATGTACCATTAAGTATATGATAATGCCCAGTATTATGAAGTAAGTGATTTAAAACTAGAGTCAATTATGAATTAAATAAGCAAGATTAGGTTTTATTGTACCAACAGTTTAATAACTTAATTGAATCTGCGGTTGTCTTTTTAAAACGCGTCTATGGATTCATTTAAATTATTAAATTGTTGGTACATTAAAACCGAAACTTTTATCTTCCTAACAGTATCATTTTGGCATTGATGAGTTTTCCTTCACTTTTATTGATGCTGAATTTTGCTTTTGTTTTGAATTATTAAGAGTTTTACAACCAAGTATTGTAAATTGGCAAGAGGGCCAATCACTAAACTTTAAAACTATACTGTCTTGTACGTGCCCTGTATAACTTATTTCTTGCATTCTTCTAGGACCTCATTAATCAAGGAAGAGAAAAAGTTGTGGAAGCCACAAACAGTGTCACAGCAGTGAGGATTCAGCCTCTTGAAGATATAATTTCAGCTGTAGTAAGTTAATTGGCAGTTGTCTTACTCCAGCCTCCAATTTGTGGTCCCCCCTTCGTTTGTTTTAATTTTTATTTTTGTTGCTTCACTCTTTCTGTGGGAAAAACACCATAATTCTTATAGCTTGATTTGCAATAGTAAAATACGAATAAACTGGATAACATATATATAAAACCAAAAAAACCAAACCCAGTGCCGTTGAGTCCATTCCGACTCATAGCGACCCTATAGGACAGAGTAGAACTGCCCCCATAGAGTTTCCAAGGAGCGCCTGGCAGATTTGAACTGCCAACCCTTTTGTTAGCAGCCGTAGCACTTAACCGCTACGCCAGCAGGGTTTCCAACATATATATATATATATAAATATATATATGTATATATAAAATATAGTTGACACAAAGGAGAAATGGGTAAATTCTAAGAATTGTGGAATCAATCAGTCATAGATATGTGTACATTGTTTACATAAACATATTTTTAGTTAACCAGTAGCATAAAGTAAATTCACATAATTATTTCAATCCAAAGATAGTCAATGCGTGTATAGTAGTAGACAACTTAGTATCCTACTTTTACATCACTATGTTCTTTAAAGAAAAACCTTTAAAAATCCTGAGTATCTTTAAGTACCTTAATTATTTTTCTTCAGTCTACTGCAGTAAGGAGTAAATAGAAATGTTTTTCTTTTAGTGGAAAGAAAACATGAATCTCTCAGAGGCCCAAGTTCAGGCTTTAGCATTAAGTAGACAAGCGAGCCAGGAGCTTGATGTTAAACGAAGAGAAGCAATCTACAATGACGTATTGACAAAACAACAGATGGTAAGAATTCTGACTATCTCTAGGTTATGTTTAGCTTTCTTGAATTTATAATAAGGGCTTTGTGTGACATCTGTGTCAATAACTAAGCCCTGTCTATATGGGTGGTCATTGGTTATTCCTGGAAGAAATTTTGTCAAAAAACCTAGTAATGTTCAGTAAAGGTAATATATTTGGTTATAAAGAAGCAGCTTCCCAAATGGGTTTCCTTGAAGTTTAAATAGGATCTCTTTCATATTTCTTTTTTTTTTTTTAACATATTCTGGACATCTAAATAGGAATTTTTGCCAGTTTTTTTAAACCACATTTACCATTTTAAACAACTTTCGGCATAGTTCTTTTTTTATATATATATTTTACTTGAGAGTAAAAAGTCGGAACTATGGATGATATATATCACAAGTTCCTACTAAATTATATAATTCTTTAAGAGACTAACATATTCCAGGATCCTTGCTCATCTTTTCTGAAATTGTCCTTTACCAGCCATCTGCCTTACACTGGGAAATTTCGACTCTTGACACCAAGGAATCAATTTCTGTGGCATGAATTTTACTTAGAAAGCACTGCAGAATTAATGTGGTTTTAAGTTATCTTAGGAAATTTGAGACATTACAGGTAGCAATTATTTTCCCTGCAAGTGCTTTTTCCTTTGGTGTTTGTCACTAGAAATGTTTATTTGTCTGTCATTGTGTGAAATATTCAAAGGAATGACAAAGAAAGGAGACTTGACAAAAATTGCTGTAAGTGATACTTGAGATTAATCCAGTGTGGGACAGGTTACTATGGCAACTCACCTAAATGCTACTTAGAATACAATAGTTAGGTCATTAAGAAAATTTAGTCCTAAATGGTGTTAGTAACTGGTTTCTACAGTAATGGTCCTGTGAATGCCATCAAATTAGTAATGGTGATAACTATAATGTGTTTTCCTTTTGGTATGGTACCGCTTAACAAATTGATTTTAACTCAAAACTTGATACTTGCTTCTTTGAGATAGGTCGAGTCCTTTTAACAGCTCTCTTTTCTCTCTATAGTTAATCAGTTGTGTTCAGCGGATACTTATGAACAGAAGGCTCCAGCAGCAGTATAATCAGCAGCAGCAGCAACAGATGACTTATCAACAAGCAACACTCGGTCACCTCATGATGCCAAAGCCTCCAAATCTAATCATGAATCCTTCTAACTACCAGCAGATTGATATGAGAGGAATGTATCAGTCAGTGGCTGGTGGTATGCAGCCACCACCATTACAGCGTGCACCCCCCCCAATGAGAAGCAAAAATCCAGGACCTTCCCAAGGGAAATCAATGTGATTTTGCACTAAAAGCTTAAAGGATTGTTAAAATCATAGAAAGATCTTTTATTTTTTTAGGAATCAATGACTTAACAGAACTCAACTGTATAAATAGTTTGGTCCCCTTAAATGCCAATCTTCCATATTAGTTTAAAGAAATTTTTTTAATAGGGCATACCATTTCTCCCTGACGTTTGTCAGTGATGTTGCCTAGAATCTTCTTACACACATTGAGTACAGAAGATATTTCAAATTGTTTTCAGTGAAAACAAGTTCTTCCATAACAGTAACAGCTCCACAGGTTTCCTCTCTAAACTTTTATGCCTGCTTTTATCAACCATAAAATTAATGAATTTAGGAAAGAATACAGATTTATATATTCATTCTTTACAGGTAAAAACACAGCTGAGTTCTTAGAGTTGATTCCTCAAGTTATGAAATACTTTTGTACTTAATCCATTTCTTGATTAAAGTGATTGAAATGGTCTTAAATGTTCTTTTGACTGAAGTCTGAAACTGGGCTCCTGCTATATCATGTCTATGATTGAAAAGTTAGAAACTAAAGGTTATCTTTGACACAGAATTGTGTGCAATATTCTTAAATACTACTGCTATAAAGCTTGGAGGAGTCTTGCATTTATCTTAGCATTGTGTAAACAGCCTTAAGTATAGCCTGAGAAGAGAATCCTTTTTTCTTCTCTAGTCTTTCTGCCATTTTTTATTTTCAGTTATATGTGCTGAAATAATTACTGGTAAATTTTCAGGGTTGTGGATTATCTTCCACACTTGAATTTTCTCTCTCCTGGCACTAATAAAAAGCACATCTCTTAACTGCTTGGTGCCAGGGCTAGTGCTTCATCCTGTTGCTGGCAGTGGGATGTGGACTAAGAAAATCAAATTCTAGCATTTTAGGAGGTTAATGCTAAAGTTGTGGTTGTTAGGTTCACACCCTGTTTTATAAACAGCATCAAAATGGCAGAACCACTGCTGACTTTAAGTTCACATGAGGAATGTGCTTTAACAATTCCCAGTGCTGTCAGTATTGTGAAATAATTCATCTTAAAGAATCACTGGCTTTTATGCTCTTCTCCTTCTTTTCTCTCATCATGTTCTTTGACCCCAACTTCCCTACATTTTCTTAAATAAATAATGTTTCAAAGTTCTGGTTCTTTTTTTTTTTTTTTTTAGCTTAGATCTGTGAGGCATTTTTATGATTGGTTTTACTTCATTTGATACCCTTTTACAAAGTTTTACTGGAATATCATTACATTTTCTTTTTTCTTAACCTAGGTATGTAAAAATGATGTGTAATTTTATTCACATATAATTTGATTTCTTGAATTTCTTAAAGGAAAAGATTGTTAGACTGCGGGAGTCAACTCATCATGGCAAAACCATTTTTGAGATGGTAATATAACAGGTAGTGGGAACAGCTAAGGAATTCTAAGAAAAAAAAAAAAGCTGGATGAAGGGTTTGCTCTAGGTATCACTAGATTAGAATGAGTTTCGCATTTGCTAAAATTGTTTTGAGTTGTTTGGATGATTAGGAAATTTCCATTTTTATCTTAAAAGAACTAGTGGTAAAACATCCAGAAAATACTAGGTTTGTGATAAAGAATTTGTGAAGTTTTGGTGTAAAATGGCTGACTACACCGCCAGCCCACCTCCCACCACCACTCGCACCTCCCCAACTCCTCTACCCTCATGGTGAGATGTTATTAACAAACTTCATATGTTCAGATATTACATCAGCCACATAATCAGATTTATTTAATTGGGCGGGGAGGCGGGTGTGTAGATGTGCATTTACTTTTGAAGAAATGAAGAAGACTAGATTTATGAGATAAATATTTGAAGGCAGTATGCTCTGGCCATCTGTTATCAGTTGGTATTTCTACAAGTCCAGAATACTTTAAACCTGATTTACTAGACCTGGAAATTTTCAACATGGTCTAATTATTTGCTCAAAGACATAGATGTGAAAATTTTAGGCAACCTTCTAAATCTTTTTCACCATAGATGAAACCATAGCTTAAAGAATAATAGATAGAAGGATTAATTGGAAATAAGAGGGTTTGAAATAAAACTTGGACCACTTTGCATACTCTTCTCACTTGACATTTTAGCTACGTAATATGTACTTTGAGTATAACATCGAGCTTTAACAAATACTTAAAGACAGAAAATCACATCAGTAAGATACTAAAAGACTCATTTTTATATTTGTTTTAGATGTTTTAAATAGTTGCAATGGCTTAAAAATAACAATTTAAAATGTTGCTTGTAATACAGTTTTGCCTGCTAAACTCTCCACATTTTGTAACCTGTTTTATTTCTTTGGGTGTAAAGCGTTTTTGCTTAGTATTGTGGTATTGTATATGTTTTGTCCCAGTTGTATAGTAATGTTTCAGTCCATCATCCAGCTTTGGCTGCTGAAATCATACAGCTGTGAACACTTGCCTTTGTTTCTGTTAGACTGCTTTTCAATTCTGTATTGAATACCTTAAGTACTGTAGAAAAGATGTCACTTCTTCCTTTAAGGCTGTTTTGTAATATATATAAGGACTGGAATTGTGTTTTTAAAGAAAAGCATTCAAGTATGACAATATACTATCTGTGTTTTCACCATTCAAAGTGCTGTTTAGTAGTTGAAACTTAAACTATTTAATGTCATTTAATAAAGTGACCAAAATGTGTTGTGCTCTTTATTGCATTTTCACAGCTTTGAAAGTCTGTGCACATATTGTTTCATAGAAAATGTATAGCTTTTGATGTCCTATTTAATTGTGGTTCTTTTGCACAGTTAGTTTATTTCATATTGAGAAGCTAAGAAGTTTGATTTTTTAATGGTATATACTAAATTCTGTAAAAGGAGATCTCTAACTTCAAAAAGAATTTACATACCAGGAAACCTATGTGTGTTTGTGTTAGTTTGGGTTGTCTGTGTGTAATCCAGCACCATTTTCTCCTTCCCAGCAGCTGCATCACTCATGTAAGTCAAGGCAGGGCTGCCAAACACCCTTGATACAAAAGCTGCCAAGTTATAGCAAGTAGATTGAAACCTCATTACCTGCCTCCAGAGAAGCTGAATATTTTGTAGTTTTCCCTTAGCTATGCCCATTCTCCCTCTTTTATCATAAAATCAGGTACATGTTTATATGCCCCAAACAAAGCTTTAAAAAAAAAAAAATGCTTGCCTCTGCTAGTAACCATAGTTTCCTTTCGATATGGCATGTTAAGAGGCTATAGATACTTATTCTAACAGTAAAGTAGGTTATCCTTTAACATGTTTATTTCACTAAAAATTATGTTCAGGTTACTACTGACTTTATTTCACCAGAGTTTCAGGTGACTTGGCTATCCCCAAATCAAATCTATCCTTAGATAATAAAAAATTTTCCACCATTTTTTTTTCAAAGCCTATAATCTGGTCCAATCCCAAAGGAATGTCAAGCTTCAGAAATGCTTTTGTCTGTGCAATACACTACTATATTGCAGAGGTGGGGGACCCTGGTGGTGTAGTAGTTAAGAGCTATGGCTGCCAACCAAAAGGTCAACAGTTCGAATCCACCACGTGCTCTTTGGAAACTCTGTGGGACCGTTCTACTCTGTCCTGTAGGGTCGCTATGAGTCGGAATCAACTTGACGGCAGCAAGTTTTTTGTTTTGTTTTTAATGTGAGAGAGAATAAAAAAACAAAATATGTGTTGTGTCTAAGCTGAGTGTCTTCCTGGTAACCAAACTCTGCCCACATCACTAGTGTTGGATCTAATAATGGAATGATGACCTCACTGCCCAAGAGTTTTACTCCCCAGTGAATGTACTGCCATAAAATTCCATTACAAAATATACTACCACCTTCTCTTTGGGAGGAGCCCTGATGGCACAGTGGTTAAGCACTCACCTGCTAACCAAATGGTCGGCGGTTTGAAACCACCCATGCTCCAGAGGAGAAGGATGTGGCAGTCTGCTTCCATAAAGATTTAGAGCCCTGAAACCCTGTGGGGCGGTTCTCTGTCCTATAGGGTAACTATGAGTCAGAGTTAGACTCAACAGCAATGGATTTGGTTATGGGTTTGTTTTTTTCCCCCCTCTTTGGGATAACCTCTTGACATCATTTTTGCCTACTTGGCTAAGAGAGTCACCCTTCCTGTCTTCATTCTCTAGGGATCTGCTTTTTGATAGTGGCCACTACACATAGACCTTCACCAAGGAAAAGAACATATAAATTAAGGCCTTCATTAAAGGTAGTAAGGGTACAACTTTGAAGAAATGAAGGGGTGATGCTAATCCTAAAATACTGCACACCCTCTTTACTAGTCAGAACTACCATATATCACAAGTATTATCTATTCAGCAACACTCAACTCCGAATTCTGCTCTCACTTCCCCTCCCTGATGGCAACACATAAGGGACGGGGAGACTCAACTCCCTCCCGATAGTCCTCAACCAGTTGGTTTTCAGGAAAGGTGAGGAGAGATGGCTTATCAGATGGTAGGATGGGATTTGTTTCAGGTATATGGGGAGAAAGTGTATTGAAAGAAAGAACAAAGGTTGAGAAGGATCGGGAAAGAGAGACTAGATTGGAGTTGACTTATGGAGGATCTCGAAAGCCTGAATGAGTAATTCAATACACAGGGTAACAGCAGTTTGTGAGGCCAGCGACGTGTTCAAAATAACAGGTAAAGATTATTTAGGCGTGGGCAATTTGATTTAGAATGCAAGGTGAAGAAAGATTGGAGACAGGAAGATAGACCATGAGTCCCGGCATTCAATGACCAGACTAGAGAATTTTAAGAATAAAAGGAAAAATCATTAGCGGTTGTATAGGATAGTAACTTTTTAAAATTGTAAGAAAAACCTGTTAAATTTTCCTTTGCTTGTCTCCAAGGACCCAGATTTGCTCAGGATTTCTGATTCCATACGCAAAATTTCACTGTTATTCTCTCAAACCTAATATGTCCTTTAATAACATTCTTTTTCTTTCTTAATTTTTATTATTGTTACTCATAATTATACCCTTACACATATTTGCAGAGAGTGAGATTGGTCCATTTAAGTAAGTTGACTAATTCTCTCTCTTTCCTCAAGCCAGTTCTTCAAAGAGCTAAATCCATTCCTGTTACTTTTCTTTGAGAAGCTAGTATCTCTGTTGGCAATGTTATATTTATAAGCTTCCCTTGGTATTTTCAGAATGCTTTGTGGTTATTTTGTGTTAACCTGTATACGACATGTCCGAGAAAAGCAAGGAGAATAACTATGCTTGCTATCTCATGGGCAAGCTAAAAAAGTGGGACCCAAATCAAACCCATTGTACTCAGGAGGCAGAAGACATTCTATTTATTTAAATTTTCTGGGTCTTTCGAGTCTCATTTGAAAAATGGGACTATAATAATACCTTACTTGCTTGAAGGCAAGGGACTGGATCCATGATTTCCTGAAGTCCCTTTCAGCGCCAAGAGTTAGTGTTTAAGCACAGTTTGAAGCCAAAAGGCAATGTGTTTGTCTAAGGTTACATGGCAAGTTTTTGAACAGAATTAGAAATCCGTTCCCTTTGCTAACCCTCTCCACCACTAAGCTATACCTTTTCTTCTCCTCTGTTTAGAAAATGAGAGCTCTGACAGGTATTTTAATGACAAAGCAGTTAAGTTGTAATTTGCTCTAACTACCACTTCCACAAGCTATAACCTTTATCTTTTGCCCAGAGGCACTCTCAGAGCTGTGTTTCTTACTGCTTCTGGAACTCATTGTAGAAAATGAAAAAAACATGTTTAAGAATCTGATTTGTGTGTATTAGTTACCTGATTGAGTTATAAACATTACAAAACATCAAGAGCCCTGGTGGTGCAATGGTTAAGCGATCGACTGTTAACAAAAATGGTGGTATTAACCCCGGTCCAGTAGCCCTGAGGGGGAAAGACCTGGTGATCTGCTCGTGTAAAGATTACAGCCAAGAAAACTCTACCAGGACAGTTCTACTCTGTCAAATGGGGTCGCTGCGAGTTAGAATAACAGCACCTAACAACAACAAATATAAATCAACCTCTGTAAAGTCAGTTTTTAAGCAAATGGTAACTTCCCATTCTATTCATAACTGTAAAGGCTAAATTAGGCCAATATTGAAATTATCTGGTCTGGATACAGTTTAAGAAGAGGCAATATTTGTTTATGTTGACTCTTATGTAACAATAATATGGAATGCCTTTTGAGGTGTAGGTTTCTTTTTAAAGAAAATCAAATCTGGTGACAGAAATTGTGAATATAATAGAAGAGTGAAATAGTAATTTTTTTTTTTCTGTAGCTGCTTGTCCCCACATGCCACTAGCAATTCAGGTAGAAACCTGTGTCTAGCCTGCTAAATATATTTCAAATAAAAACAAAATCAAACTTTAAAAAAGAAAAAAAAGTTAATGTAACTATCCGAGGTCCTGTTAGTTTATCCCTAATTCTCAGTACGTTTTCAATACAGCATGGGGAGGTTGGGCTTCAAAGGCCTTAATGATGCAGTCTTACTCGTACAAAATAAACTTATTCTATCAGGAAAAAGTGCCCACCCTTTCTCCTCACATCTTGCACACTCTCCTGGATGTAATAAACTCAAAATGAAGCGCCTGCTTGCAATCCACACCCCCCCACACACATTTTACTTCTCCAAACTATCCCCCCTACACACACACACACATTTACATGCTAACACATAAATTAGGGAACAGAACTTAAAGAATCATAGAATGCCAGAGATGGTACCCTTCTTTTACAATTAGGGTAACAGTCCCAGAGAAGGGGAAGGGACTTGCCTAAGGGTGCCCATGTGTTCCAGCTTCTGTTCCAGTTCTCATTCCACTCTATTCAGATGCCTCCTTTAGATTTAAATTCCCATTCATTTTTTCAATCTGCTAGACCACATTAAGCACATTTTCAGAATAATTAGTACTGAACTAAACTTAAAAATGAGAATTGCTTGTGAGAAGTGAAAGAGCGCATGAACCAGAATGAAACGTAAGCAGATTCCTGTGTGAGTGGCAATTGTAAAATGGGAAGACCCCAGATGTCTCCCTAAGCCTTAGATTTGGCATCCGGGACATTGAATCTGTGTCCTTCGGTGCCAAGGATGTGATCATTCAGCCTTCCTCAGAGCAGGCAGGTTTATGTACTAAGTACTTCAAAATCCTCTATTTCGAGTGAGAAATGCTGGTGTAATTCACAAGGAAACAAAATAGTCAGGAAGTCCTCCCTCAGAATAGAGGCATTTTTCTTGAGTTAAGGAAATGTAACACGTGTATCATGAACAGCTTACATATATTCAAAGAATTACAAAACAGCACCAAAAATATATCTCTTCTACAACTTAACAAAAAGACAAATCAATCAAAAATGGGCAAAAGACTTGAACAGATGTTTCATCACAGAGAATATTCAAGAGGACATCAAGCACATGAAAAGATCCTCAACATCATTAGCCATTGTGTTGGTAGGTGGCTTCCAGTCGGTTTGGATGCATAGCAACCCTATGTATAACTGAAAGAAACACTGCTCGGTCCTGCTCTATCCTCACAATTTTTACTATGTTTGAACCCCTGTTACAGCCACTGTCAATCCATCTCATTGAGGGTCTTCCTCTTTTATGTTAACCCTCTACGTTATCAGGCATGATGTCCTTCTCCAGGGGCTGGTCCCTCCTGACAACATGTCCAAAGTATATAAGACGAAGTCTAGCCATCCTCGCTTCTAAGAAGCATTTTGAATGTACTTCTTCCAAGGCAGATTTGTTTGTTCTTCTGGCAGTTTGTGATGTATATTCAATATTCTTCACCAACACCATAATTCGGAGACATCAATTCTTCAGTCGTTCCTTATTCATTGTTCAGCTTTTGCATGCATATGAGGCAAATGAAAATACCATGGCTTGGGTCAGGCGCACCTTAGTCTTCCAAGTGACATGTTTGCTTTTTAAGACCTCAAAGTGACATGTTTGCTTTTTAACACTTTAAAGAGGTCTTTTGCAGCAAATTTGCCCAATACAATACATCGTTTGATTTCTTGACTGCTGCTTCCATGGCTGTTGATTGTGGATCCAAGGAAAATTAAATCCTTGACAACTTCAAAATTTTCTCCTTTATCATGATGTTGCTTATTACTCCAGTTGTGATGATTCTTGTTTTCTTTCTGTTGAAGTTGAGGTGTAATCCATATTGAAGGGTGTAGTCTTTGGTCTTCATCGGTAAGTGCTTCAAGTCCTCTTCACTTTCAGCAAGTGAGGTTGTGTCATCTGCATATTGCAGGTTGTAAATGAGTCTTCCTCCAATCCTGATGCCTTGTTCTTCATATAGTCCAGCTTCTCAAATTATTTGCTCAGCATACAGATCGAATATGTATAGTGAAAAGGTCCAACCCTGACATACACTTTTCCTGACTTTAAACCATGTACTATCCCCTTGTTCTGTTCAAACAACTGCCTCTTGGTCTATGTACAGGTTCCTCATGAGCATAATTAAGTGTTCTGGAATTCTCATTCTTCACAATGTTATCCATAATTTAGGATTTGCCCTTAGGGAAGATGCAAATCAAAATCAATGTGATACCACTTCACTCCCACTAGGATGGCTAAGATTAAAAAAAAAAAAACAGGAAAATAACAAATGTTGACAAGAATGTGGAGAAATTGGAACGCTTATCCATTGCTGGAGGGAATGCAAAATGGTACAGCTATTGTGGAAAACAGTGAGGTAGTTCTTCAAAAAATTAAACAGAGCCATTCGCTTTTTTTTTTTAATCAGAATAGGCTCCCTATATGCATATAGGGTAACAGCTAGCAATAAACATGATGATTCAATTTCTTTAGGTTTTGATTATTTTTAAAACCACATTGAGCGATGACTGAAGCTATTTCCACTTAGGACTTTTTTGTTAGGTTTTACTCTTTTTTTAGTTTGGTCAAGTTCGGGCTTAAGCCAATTTGAGTTTAGTTTATGTCACTTACCACCCAGACATTCCTGACCCATAGAGCAACTCAAGCTATTTCATTTACCGTCAAAATGTGACCCAGTAGCGGGGCCAAGATGGCGGGGTAGTCAGATGCTTCCGGTGAACCCTCTTACAACAAAGACCCCCCCCCAAAAAAAAAAACAAGTGACAGAGACCACATCATCCTGAGACCAGAAGAACTAGATGGTACCTGGCTACAAATGATGACAGCCCTGACAGGGAACACAACAGAGAACGAGTGAGGGAACACGAGAGCAGTGGGATGCAGACCTCAAATTCTCATAAGACCAGACTTAATGGCCTGACTGAGACTAGAAGGACCCCAGTGATCACGGTCGCCGGACCTTCTGTTGCCCCAGGACAGGAACCATTCCCAAAGCCAACTCTTCAGACATGGATTGGACTGGACAATGGGTTGGAGAGGGATGCTGGTGAGGAGTGAGCTGTTTGGATCAGGTGGACACTTGAGACTATGTTGGCATCTCCTGCCTGGAGGGGAGATGAGAGGGTGGAGGGGGTTAGAAGCTGGTGAAATGGACACAAAAAGAGAGAGTGGAGGGAGAGAGCAGGCTGTCTCATTAGGGGGAGAGTAATTGGGAGTGTGTAGCAAAGTGTATATGGGTTTTTGTGTGAGAGACTGACTTGATTTGTAAACTTTCACATAAAGCACAATAAAAATTATAAAAAGTGAAACGATTAGATTTATGACAAGTTTTTAGGAGCCCTAAACACCAAAGGCAAAGTTAGAAAACAGACTGAGTGGCAAGGGGAGGGAGAAGACGGTTCTGAAGTGGAGAGGAGTTGCAGGACCTGAATAGCTGGGAACCCTCAGGCTGTGGTGGGCTGGTGGTAGCATTTGTTTGCAGCTTCCTTAGGGAGAAACAGCCAGCCGCACAGCCTACTCACACCTCTGGAACCAGAGAAGAATGGCGCTCTCAGCAAAAGCTAAGTACTTGCGTATGTTTTACCACTTTCCCAGCCCCCAAGGCAGCGTCAGTGGCTGTCGATTTCCCTGGGCCTGAAATAGGTCCTGCTGCACCCTGAGCCATTCTCCCAACCTTGGAGAAGGAATAAATTCAAGACTGGGGAAAAGATAATCTACCAGCTCCACTAACCTGGGGAGCTCAGGACAGAAGAGGCTCTTGTCCAGGCATAAATGGTCCATGGACTTTTAGTACCTTTCCCCCTTGCATGGACCTGTGTGGGCCTATTTCAGGAGAATAGGCCCTTGTTGGCAGATTGCAACTGTTTCAGCTGTGTGGTGGAGAGGTGGGTGTTTGATGTTTGACACTACTTTGCCTATTAAACAGGGTCCTCACTTACCCACATCAGAGGCCTAAGAATTGGTGGCTCCTCTCAGGTCACCCAGCAATCTGTGACAGGGGTCCAAGGATAACTGGTACCTCCCAGTCCTTACAACCAAAAGCATTGGGTGCCCATGGTCCGCCTACAGAACCCACCCACCTGTGTGCTCTAGGGATCAGGGATGTGCTTTCCTCACAGACACTGGGGGACAGTTGAGAGCCCCCTACTTTGTTCAGATGGTGACCCCCTGCTGCAACCAGATACCAGTACCTACACCAATCACCCCTGCCCCTCTAAGACTGTAGGACAGAGCCCGTACCACACGCTTGATGACCAACTACCTGGACACCTGAGCTGAATCCGTACAAGAAATGTGAATGGACTCCTGGACTGATATACCTGATAACATCTCCAGCCATCGGATGACAGGACGTTAGAGCATCAAAGGTGAAAATAATCCAGCTATCTCACTCAAGCAACCTATTTGGGCATATCAAAACAAAACAAATCAAGGAGCTAGGATACAGTAAGCATACATAAAATAAACTAATGCAATAACTTATAGATGACTTGGAGACAACAGTCAATATCTAATCACATAAAAAAGCAGACCATGATTTCTTCAAAAAGTTCTCCAAAAAAAGAATCAAGGGATCTTCTGGATGAAGGTGCCTTCCTGGGATTACGAGATGCAGAATACAAAAGATTAGTATACAAAACTCTTCAAGACATCAGGAACAAGATGAGGAAGGAGATCAGGCAATATGCAGAACAAGCCAAGGAATACACAGATAAAGAAGTTGAAGAAATTAAAAAGGTTATTCAAGAACATAACAAAAAAATTATTAAGCAGCAAGAATCCATACAGAGACAGCAGTCAGAAATTCAGAAGATTAACAATAAAATTACTGAAGTAGACAACTCAAAAGAAAGTCAGAGGAGCAGAATTAGCAAGTGGAAGGCAGAACTGGTAACATTGAAGATAAAGCATGTGGCACCAATATATTTGAAGAAAAATCAGATAAAAGAATTAAAAAAAAAAATGAAGAAACCTAAAGAATCATGTGGGACTCTATCAAGAGAAATAACCTATAAGTGATTGGAGTACCAGAACAGGGAGGGGTAACAGAAAATACATAGAGAATTGTTGAAGATTTGTTGGCAGAAAACTTCCCTGATATCGTGAAAGATGAGATGATATCTATCCAAGATGCTCATCAAACTCCACATAAGGTAGATGTTAAAAGAAAGTCACCAAGACATATTATAATCAAACTTGCCAAAACCAAAGATAAAGAGAGAATTTTAAGAGTAGCTAGGGATAAATGAAAAGTCACCTGCAAAGGAAAGTCAATAAGAATAAGCTCAGACTACTCAGCAGAAACCATGCAGGCAAGAAGGCAATGGGATGACTTATAAAACCATTGAAGGAAAAAAATTCTCAGCCAAGAATTGTATATCCAGCAAAACTTTCTCTCAAATATGAAGGTGAAATTAGGACATTTCTACATAAACAGAAGTTTAGGGAATTTGTAAAAATCAAAACAAAACTACAAGAAATACTACAGGGAGTTCTCTGGTTAGAAAATCAATAATATCAGATATAAACCCAAGACTAGAACACTGGACAGAGCAATCAGATGTCAGCAGAGACAGGGAAATCACAAAAATAAATGAAGATAACAAAAATGCTCAAAACAGGGAAACAGCAATGTCATTATGTAAAAGAAGACAACATTAAAACGATAAAGAGGGACAAGATCTTTGATATGGAGAGGAGAACGAGGCGATATAAAGAAATAAAAGTTAGGTTTAAACATAGAAAAATAGGGGTAAATATTAAGGTAACCGCAAAGGAGACCAACAATGTTACTCATCAAAATAAAATACAAGAAAAAATAGAGACTCAGCAGAAACAAAATCATCAACAATGAATAAGAGGAAAAGACAATGTATAAAGATAAACTACCCAGCACAAAAAAATTAAGTGGGAAAAACAGTCAACAACAGATACAAAAAGACATCAAAAAGATAGCATTAAACTCATACCCCACCCAGTGCCGTCGAGTCGATTCTGACTCATAGCGACCCTATATACCTATCCATAATTACACTGAATGTAAATGGACTAAATGCACCAAGAAGGAGACAGAGAGTGGCAGAGTGGATGAAGGAAACACGATCTTTCTATATGCTGCCTACAAGAGACATGCCTTAGAAACACAAACGAAAACTCAAAGGATGGAAAAATATATATCAAGCAAACAACAGTCAAAAAAGGGCAGGAGTGGCAACTCTAACAAATTTGAAAAACTAGAAGGAGTGGATGAATTCCTAGAAACACACTACCTACCTAAATTAACACAAACAGAGGTGGAACAACTAAATAGACCCATAACAAAAGAAGAGATTGAAAAGATAATCAAAAAACTCCCAACAACAAAAAAAGCCCTGGCCCAGATGGCTTCACTGCAGAGTTCTACCAAACTTTCAGAGAAGAGTTAACACCACTACTACTAAAGGTATTTCAGAGCCTAGAAAAGGTCAGAATACTCCCAAACTCATTCTATGAAGCCAGCATATCCCTGATACCAAAACCAGGTAAAGACATTACAAAAAAGAAAATTACAGACCTATATCCCTAATGAACTTAGATGCAAAAATATGCAACAAAATTCTAGCCAATAGAATTTAACAACATATCAAAAAAAAAATTCACCATGACTAAGTGGGATTCATTCCAGGTATGCAGGGATGGTTCAACATTAGAAAACAATCAATGTAATCCATCATATAAATAAAAAAAAAAGGCAAGAACCACATGATCTTATCAATTGATGCAGAAAAGGCACTTGACAAAGTTCAACACTCATTCATGATAAAAACTCTCAGCAAAATAGGACTGGGGGAAAATTCCTCAACATAATAAAAAGCATTTATACAAAGCCAACAGCCAACATCATCCTAAATGGACGGAGTCCGAAAGCATTCCCCTTGAGATCGGGAACCAGACAAGGATGCCCTTTATCACCACTCTTATTGAACATTGTGCTGGAGGTCCTAGCCGAAGCAATTAGTCTAGATAAAGAATAAAAAGCAGCCAGATTGGTAAGGAAGAAGTAAAAGTATCTCTACTTGCAGATGACATGATCTTATACACAGAAAACCCTAAAGAATCCTCCAGAAAACTAATGAAACTAATAGAAGAGTTCAGCAGAGTATCAGGATACAAGATAAACATACAAAAATCAGTTGGATTCCTCTACACCAACAAAAAGAGCATTGAAGGGGAAATCACCAAATCAATACCATTTACACTAGTCCCCCAGAAGATAAAATACTTAGGAATAAATTTTACCAGAGACATAAAAGACCTATACAAAAAAAAAAAAACTACAAGTCACTACCGCAAGAAACAAAAAGAGAACTACATAAGTGGAAAAACGTACCTTGTTCATGGATAGGAAGACTTAACATTTTAAAAATGTCTATTCTACCAAAGGCCATCTATAGATATAAAGCAATTCTGATCCAAATTCCAATGGCATTTTTTAATGAGATGGAGAAACAAATCACCAACTTCATATGGAAGCGAAAGAGGCCCCAGATAAGTAAAGAATTATTGAAGAAGAAGAACAAAGTGGGAGGCCTCACTCTACCCAATTTTAGAACCTATTATACCACCACCATAGTCGAAACAGCCTGGTACTTGTACAACAAGAGATACGTAGACCAATGGAACTGAATTCAGAATCCAGACAAAAATCCATCCACATATGAGCAGTTGATATTTGACAAAGGCCCAAAGTCAGTTAATTGGGGAAAAGACAGCCTGTTTAACAAATGGTGCTGGCATAACTGGATATTCATCTGCAAAAAAATAAAACAAGACCCATACCTCACACCATGCACAAAAACGAACTCAAAATGGATCAAAGACCTAAATATAAAATCTAAAACTATAAAGATCATGGAAGAAAAAATAGGGACAATGCTAGGAGCCCTCATACATGGCATGAACAGTGTATGAAACATTACTAACAATACAGAAGAGAAACTAGATAACTGGGAGCTTCCAAAAGTCAAACACCTATGCTCATCCTAGACTTCACCAAAAGAGTAAAAAGATTACCTATGGACTGGGAAAAAATTTTTAGCTATGACTTTTCTGATCAGCGTGTGAAGTCTAAAATCTACATGATACTGCAAAAACTCAACTGCAAAAAGACAAATAACCCAATTAAAAAATGGGCAAAGGATATGAACAAGCACTTCACTAAAGAAGACATTCAGGTATCTAACAGATACAGGAGGAAATGCTCACGATCATTAGTCATTAGAGAAACGCAAATTAAAACTATAATGAGATTCCATCTCACTCCAACAAGGCTGACATTAATCCAAACAACACAAAATAATAAATGTTGGAGAGGTTATGGAGAGACTGGAACGCTTATACACAGCTGGTAGGAATGTAAAATGGTACAACCACTTTGGAAATCGATCTGGTGCTTCCTTAAAAAGCTAGAAATAGAACTACCATATGATCCAGCAATCCCACTCCTTGGAATATATCCTAGAGAAATAAGAGCCTTTATACAAACAGATATATGCACACCCATGTTCACTGCAGGATTGTTTACAATAGCAAAATGATGGAAGCCACCAAGGTGCTCATCAATGGATGAACCAATAAATAAATTATGGTATATTCACACAATGGAATACTACACATTGATAAAGAACAATGATGAATCTGTGAAACATTTCATAACATGGAGGAATCTGGAAGTCATTATGCTGAATGAAATTAGTCAGTTGGAAAAGGACAAATATTGTATGAGACTGCTATTATATTAACTCAAGTAATAGTTTAAACAGAAGAAAATATTCTCAGATGGTTTCGAGGGTGGAGAGGGAGGGAGAGAAAGGGGTATTCACTAATTAGACAGTAAACAAGAATTATTTTAGATGAAGGGAAAGAGAACACACAATACAGTAGAGGTCAACACAACTGGAGTAAACCAAAAGAAAAGAAGTTCCCTGAATAAACTGAATGCTTTGTAGGCCAGTGTAGCAGGGGCAGGGGTCTGGGGGCCATGGTTTCAGGGGACATCTAAGTCAATTGGCACAATAAAATCTGTTAAGAAAACATTCTGCATCCCACTTTGTAGAGTGGCATCTGGGGTCTAAAACACTAGCAAGTGCCCACATAAGATGCATCAGTTGGTCTCAAAGCCCTGGGAGCAAAGGAAAATGAACACCAAAGACACAAGGTAATTATGAGTCCAAGAGACAGAAAGGGCCACGTGAACCAGAGACTACATCAGCCTGAGACTAGAAGAACTAGATGGTGCCTGGCTATAACCAATGACTGCTCTGACAGGGAACACAACAGAGAACCACTGAGGGAGCAGGAGAGCAGTGGGATGCAGATTTCAAATTCTGGTAAAAAGACCAGGCTTAATGATTTGACTGAGTCTATAGTATGGATTACACCTCAACATAAAGAAAACAAAAATCCTCACAACTGGACCAATGAGCAGCATCATGATAAACGGAGAAAAGATTGAAGTTGTCAAGGATTTCATTTTACTTGGATCCACAATCAACAGCCATGGAAGCAGCAGTCAAGAAATCAAAAGACGCATTGCATTGGCAAATCTGCTGCAAAGGACCTCTTTAAAGTTTTGAAAAGCAAATATGTCACCTTGAAGACTAAGGTGTGCCTGACCCAAGCCACGGTATTTTCAATCGCATCATATGCATGTGAAAGCTGGACAATGAATAAGGAAGACCGAAGAAGAGTTGACACCCTTGAATTGTGATGTTGGTGAAGAATATTGAACTTACCGTGGACTGACAAAAGAACAAACGAATCTGTCCTGGAAAAAGTGCGGCCAGAATGCTCCTTAGAGGCAAGGATGGCAAGACTGCGTCTTACATACTTTGGACACATTGTCAGGTGAGATCAGTCCCTGGAGAAGGACATCATGCTTGGCAGAGTACAGGGTCAGCGGAAAAGAGGAAGACCCTCAACGAGGTGGATTGACACAGTGGCTGCAACAATGAGCTCAAGCATAACAATGATTTAAAGGATGGCGCAGGACCGGGCAATGTTTCATTGTATTGTGCATAGGGTCGCTATGAGTCGGAACCAACTCAACGGCACCCAACAACAACACAACAGAGGGACCCTAAAGGTCTTGGTCTCCAGACCTTGTGTTAGCCCAATACAAGAACCGTTCCCAAAGCCAACTCTTCAGACAGGGATTGGACTTGACTATGGGATAGAAAATGACACTGGTGAAGAGTGAGCTTCTTGGATCAAGTAGACACATGAGAGTATGTGGGCAGCTCCTCTCTGGAGAGGAAATGAGAAGGCTGAGGGGGTTAGAAGCTGGCCAAATGGACACGAAAATAGAGATTGGAGGGAGAGCAACTAGGAGTATATAGCAAGGTGTATATAAATTTTTTTTTATGAGAGACTGACTTAGTTTGTAAACTTTCACTTAAAAGACAGTAAAATTAAAAAAAAATGAAATGGAACACTGAAAGATTAATATTCTAGGCATTAGTGAGCTGAAATGGACTGGAATTGGTCATTCTGAGTCAGACAATCATATGGTCTACTATGCCAGGACTGATAACTTGAAGAGGAATGGCATCTCATTCATTGTCAAAAAGAACATTTCAAGATCGATCCTGAAATGCAATGCTGTCAGTGATAGGATAATAATCATACGCCTACAAGGAAGACCAGTTAATACAACTATTATTCAAATTTACACACCAACCCCTAAGGCCAAAGATGAAGAAATTAAACATTTTACCAACTTCTGCAGTCTGAATTTGTTGAACTTGCTATCAGGATGCATTGATAATTACTGGTGATTGGAATGCAAAAGTTGGAAACAACAAAGAAGGATCGGTAGTTGGAAAATATGGCCTTGGTGACAGAAACAATGCTGGAGATCTCATGATAGAGTCTTGCAAGGCCGCCTGACAGAGACTGGAGAAACCCTGAGAGTATAACCCCCGGATACCCTTTCAGCTCAGTAATGAGGCCACTCCTGAGGTTCACCCTTCAGCCAAAGACTGAACAGGCCCACGGAACAAAACAAGCCTAAAGGGGTGCACCAGCCCTGGGGCAGGGACTGGAAGACATGAGGGAATAGGAAAGCTGGTAATATGGAACCCAGGGTTGAGAAGAGAGAGCCTTGGCAAGTTGTAGGGTTGTTAACCAATGTCATAGAATAATGTGTGTACTAATTGTTTGATGAGAAACTAGTTTGTTTTGTAAACCTTCATCTAAATTTCAATAAAAAAATTATATATATAAAAAAGTTAAACATAGAGCTACCATAAATAAAGAAAAAATCCTTGCCATCGAATTGATTCTGACTCAGAGTGATCCTATAGGACAGAGTAGAACTGTTCCCTAGGGTTTCCAAGGAGCCACTGGTGGATTTTAACTGCCAACGTTTTGGTTAGTAGCCATAGCAAGCCGTAGCTCTTAACTACTGCACCACCAGGGCCCCAGAACTACCATATGATCTAGCAATTCCACTCTTATATATTTACCCAAGAGACCTGAAAACAGCAGCAGGAACAGACACACGTACAGCAATGTTCATTGCAGCACTATTCGCAATAGCCAAAATGTGGAAACAACTTAAATGTCCATCAACAGATGAATGGATAAACAAAATGTGGTGCATACATGCAATGGAATACTACACAGCTAGTAAGATGAAATGAAGTCTTGATACATGCTACAATATGGATGGCGCTTAAAGACATTTTGCTGGTGAAATAAAACCATCACAGAAGAACAAATAGTATATTACCTCATGTGATGGTTAAGATTGTGTATCAACTTCACTGGGCCGCGATTCTCAGTGTTTTGGCAGTTGTATAATGTTGTGATCACTTCCCTGTTGAGATTTGATACATGATCACTCCCATGATGGGATCTGCTCTGAGTAGCCGATCAGTTGAAGGGGAGTTTCTTTGAGCATGTGGCCTGCATCAAGTGTAGGCAGATGTTCAGCAGGGCTTGTGGGTTTTTGCTCGTTCTGAATCCTGAAGCTTGCTTCTGTTCGTCCGACCTCCGGCTCTTGGACTTGAACTAGCAGCTTACCTGTGGTCTTGCCTGCCAATCTTGGGATTCAACAACCTTCATAGTCTGTGAGCTAACAGTCTTGGGTTAGCCAGCCCCTGCGGCTACATAAATCAGGAGAAGCCTCTCTTCTGACCCGCGGACTTGGGACATTACAGCCTGTACAACTGCGTGAGCCATTTCTTTGGTATAAATCTCTTTCTTTCTGTATATATTTATACATTGTACTTGTTTCACTTCTCTAGAGAACCCAGCCTAAGACACCTCATTAATATAAAAAGACAAGAAAAGGCAAATGTATAGAGACCAGTGTCTGTTAGTGGTTACTATGGGTGGGAGAGAGGGAGAAAAATGGGGTGGAAAGGGTTGTCATTGAAAGCAGGGACTCAAACAGATATTTGTACACCCATGTTCATTGCAGCATTATTCACAATAGCCAACAGGTGGAAACAACCCGTGTCCATCATCAGCTGAATGGATAAACAAAATGTGGTACATACATACAATGGAATACTACCCAGCCATAAAGAGAAAGGGAGTCCTGATACATGCTACAACATGGATGAACCTTGAAGACATTATACCCAGTGAAATAAGTCAATAACAAAAGGACAAATCTTGCATGACTTCACTTACATGAAATAACAAGAATAGGCAAATGTATAGAGACCAAAGTTTATTAGTGCTTACCAGGGGTGGGAGGAAGGGGGAAAGGGGAAGTCATTGTTTAGGAAGCAGTGAGTTTTTGTTTATGCTGATGGGAAATTTGGCAATGATTATGGGTGCTGGTTGCACTAGCACAACATTATTAATGTAATTGATAGCACTAAATTGTACACCCAAAACTGTTGAATTGTCAAATACATATACAGCCCTAGTGGCGAAGTGGTTAAGAGCTCAGGCTGCTAACCAAAAGGTCAGCAGTTCAAATCCACCAGCCACTCCTTGGAAGCTCTACGGAGCAGTTCTACTCTGCCATATAGGGTAGCTCTGAGTTGGAATCAACTCGATGGCACACAACAACAATATATGCTTACAACAATAAAAAATTAATTAGAAAACAGAAAAATGATTTTAATATGCTAGAATTTGGGGGCTTGGTTCTATCTGTATAAATTTGGACAAATCACTTTACCTCTCCAAATCTTTCTTATTTCACATAGCAATAAAGATTTATTGAATGACTATTATGTGTCAGGCACAATGGCCAGTCACTTTCATTATTCCTGCTTTACAGATGAGGAAACAGGCTTAAAATGATTAAATTATTTGTCCACTGTCACGATAGAAAAGGCAAGATTAAGAGCACAAGCCTGAGTCTATGTTTCTGCCGTTGAACAAGCCTGCAATTCTTGCTTCAACTAAAATTCAATCCCAGCCTTTGCAAACCATTTAGAGTACTTTATCATTTTGTTCTTTTGCACCTCAGCTCTCACCTCTCTGCTTTTACTTTAAGCAAGGCCTTAAAGAAAGAGCACATGCTCCGTTGATGTTTTCAAGGCACTTCCTTCTGTTCCTTTTCAGTAGTGCTTAGGGAGTTTGGCTCTCTCCTTTCTTTCCTTCTATGATCCACCA
Organism: Elephas maximus indicus; assembly: GCF_024166365.1. Taxonomy (NCBI): domain Eukaryota; kingdom Metazoa; phylum Chordata; class Mammalia; order Proboscidea; family Elephantidae; genus Elephas; species Elephas maximus. The sequence goes on from NC_064846.1 coordinate 90,574,095, forward strand.
GAAGGGTCTGAAAAACCCAGTCTGGATACTTTAAAATGTTTTAAGATATCAGAACTCATTTTTAATGAAATGGTTTCCTCACAAGTTCAGTTGGATACCAGCTGAGAATCCTGAAGATGGAAGTATTCTGAACTAAGATTATGGTTCATTGTTCCACCTGATAAAGTCTAGGCAGCATTTGAGCAAGGCCTTAAAAGAAAGCTAGAATATGGGCATGTAGAGATTGAGGAGGAGGACATCTCAGGCAGAGGAAACAGCAAGCACAAATGCATGTAGGCAGGAAAGGACAGAACTCAGAGTAGGATCCCAAAAAAACCAAGCCAAACGCATTGCCATTGAGTCAATTGTGACTCATAGTGACCCTATAGTTCCAGGAAATATCACACTTCTGTATTTGTGCATAAAAGGTCATAGCCCCATTCAAGCCAAAAGTTTCTGTAATGCATAATTTTTAATTAAATGGTGTGGTAAGCAGAATAATAATCCCTGGAACCTGTGAATATGTTACTTCACATGGGAAAGGAAAATTAAAGTGGCAGGTGGAATTAAAGTTGCTAATCAGATGACCTTGAGATAAGGAAATCAGTCTGGATTATCAGGTGGGCCCAATATAATCACTACCAAACAAGTAACCAGTTGCCATCTAATGAATTCCGACTCATGGCATCCCATGTGTGTCAGAGTAGAACTGTGTTGCATAGGGTTTTCAATGGCTCATTTTTCAGAAGTAGATCTCCAGGCCTTTCTTCCCAGGTGTGCCTTTAGGTGGGTTCAAACTACCAACCTTTCAGCTAGCAGCCGAGCATGTTTACCATTTGTACCACCCAGGGACGCTATGTAATCACAGGAGTCCCTAAAAGTGGAAGAGGGAGGCAGAAGGAGAGTCAGTCAGAGTAAAATGTGACTAGGAAAGAAAGACACAGACAGATACAGTATTGCTGGCTTTGAAGATGAAGGAAGAGGGCAGTGAGCTTCTAGAGGGTAGCCTCTAGAAGCTGGAAAGGGCAAGTAAAATAATTCTCACCTAGAGCCTCCAAAAAGGAGCACAGCCCTGTCGACACCTTGATTTTTAGCCCTATGAGATCCACGTGAGACTTCTTATCCTACAGAGCTGTAAGATAATAAATGGATGTTGTTTAAGCTGCTAGATTTGTAGTAATTTGTTATAGCAGCAGTAGGAAACTAATACAAATGGTTCTTTGTGTGATTATTTGATTAATGTCTTACTCCCCTGCTAGACTAAGGAGACTTGGTGGCACAGTGGTTAAGCACTCAATTGATAACCAAAAGGTCAGCAATTTGAACCCACTGCAGCACTGTGGGAGAAAGATGTGCAGTTTGTTTTCGTAAAGATTTACAGAGCCTTGGAAACCCTATGAGGCAGTTCTACTCTGTCCTGTAGGGTTGCTGTGAGTCAGAATTGACTCAATGGCAAAGAGTTTGGTTTTTGGGTTTTTTTCCCCCCTGCTAGGCATGTTTTTTTTTTTTTAGGCATGTAGCTCTTTAAGGGCAGGGCCCCTGTCTATTTTGCTTATTTTAATATTCTCAGTGTCTGACTTAAAATGTATGATATAAATGTTTGATGAATGAATATCAACACCATCTAAGGCTGTCTCTCTCTCTTTTTCTTTGTGTCACCTTGTTTTTCTTTCTCCTTTACCTTCTTTATTCTCTCTTCTCTCTTCCTTACTCCTATCCCTATTTCTTAACTGGCCACAAAAAAGGACTGAAGTATATCTTGTAATTCCCTATTATGTTTATGAAGTAAGGTCTTATATTTTCTGTTCGTAGTTTTTAAAAAGAAATAAGTAACATAGTCTATTGCAATGAAAAAAAAATGTTCCATACTCAAGGGATCCTTTGTTTATTAATTGTTTATGTCAGTTGAGTTGAATTTATGTCACTTGAGTTGATAAGTTTCTCATCTCTGACTTAGGATAGTATATAGAACCCAGGGGCAGAAACACCCTGCAGAAGCTTTCCCTTTGTACCTGCTGATGGGAACTTGTTCTCTGATTATATGGCCCATGTTGCCCAGGCAACATAACTTTACCTTTTCTGAAAATAAATTGTTGGACATTTTCTACTCAGAAGAAATCAGATCCTCCCTTAGGACCAGAGTTATTCAGTCTTTTCCCTGGCTCCACTTTCTGGCTGCTGAGTTTGATCATTAGAATATTTAATTAATGTTTGAATGTTTAATTAACATTTGAATGAGATGTATTGAGATCCTAAGGAAGGCTTAGGATCTATTGTTCACCTATAAAGCTCAGCCTGTTCCATGAAAGGGAGTGGCCTAAAAGCTTTTGGTGGGAAAGTTCTTGAAGTTTCTACTGTTGAGGAACATTTAGGGAAATCTTCATTTTTAGAATTGAAAGAGCTCTTAGAGATCACCTAGTCCAATGCTTCTCAAACTTTAATGTACATGCATATCACTTGGTGAGCTTGTTAAAATTTAGATTCTGACATAGTAGATCTGGGATGAGGCCCAAGAATTTATATTTCAACTTCCCAGTTGATATTGATGTTGATGGTCCAGGGACCACGCTTCTAGGAGCAGAAGGCAGCCAGAGACAGGGTATCTGCATTTTACACAGGGGAACAAGAAAGTAGGAGTTCTTAGAATCAGAGCCTCAGAGAAGCAATGTATGAGCTCCCTTCTCAGGCAGATGGAGGGCCTAGGTCTCTCATGTGTTAGAGTCCCCAGAACTAGGGGCTGGGCCAGAGTACAGTGGATCTGGCTTTCCCTGGGAGTATGGGGTTATGGGAAATCAGGTATGTGTATTAGGGTAATTAACCCTAGCTTCCACAACAAGCAAAGCTCTAAAGCCAAGTGGAAGTGCTTGCCTGGTCTCCCTGTTTTACGCACATGAGACAGAGCCCCCACTGTGCTGTATTCTTTACCTGGCTTCCTCCCCTACAGTGTTGTATTGAAAGATAGTTTGCTGGGCTCCCCCTGCCCCCACGCCCACCAGCTTTGCATTTGAATGCTGCTTTTTTGCTTGGAGGTTATATGTAAACCCCATTGTACCTGCGTAGTATGATTAAGTATGTTGCTGAAGTAACTTGTATGAACTCCCTACTTGTAACCCCTTCAAAAGTAAATTGCCTGCCTGCCCTTGGCGAGCAGTCTTGGCAGCAGCAGCTCTGACTGACTCCATTTCCTTATACAATAAGAGAAAGGTGCCTTTCCTGTTCTCCCACCTCGATCTCTTGTGTATTGGCCAATATGAGTCATGCTGAGTAAGAACTTGGGGTTTCCACCGGTAGCATTTCTGGCAAGCCAGCAAGGAGCCATCTGCTTGATTTCTGAGGTGGATTAGAAAAGAGAACGGCCCTGGTGTCTGGTGCCATCAGGAGACTTCTCCTGGAGACCTTGGAGCAGCTCTGAAACCCGATGCCCCCTAGAACCTAAACGATGACTCTGTGAGCAACATGAAATGCACCTGGTTTTTTGGTAAGTAACAGCGTAATTCCTAGGTAAGGCCTTAGAGGAGTCCCAAGAAGCAGGAGGAATTGACTGCTGAGGGCGTAAAAGGCTCAGGTACCACCTGTTAAGTTGGTGCACTGGATTAAGTTATGTGTATGTCTAAGTGAGTGTATCCAGAGAATGGGGAACATTCAAGGTATCTCAGAATTTGGCCCACTAAGATGCATCCTTAAGAACTGGGAACAGAGACATGGATAGACTTTGCTCTGGCAGCATACCTGTCCCTTTCCTACTTTTGCCTCCTTAAATATATGCCAAATAAAACCTTTATTTTGGCTTTACTAAACTTTGTGGTGTTTTCATCCTACAAGAGTTAATGGCATAGTTGTTGCAGATTCTAAAACCATGAATCCAGTTGACCTCGAGGTGACCTGCACTGCAGAGCAGAAGCCAGCAAAAAGAGAGGTCCTATCTTCTGGACCCAAGCATTAACACTCCACATCCCTTCGACACCGATGGGGTGAATTCTCTCAAAAACGACCCTTTGCTTGTTCTTTTCCTCATGTTTTCTTAATTTTTGTTTGACATATTTATTTGAAAAAAACAGTTGTTTGTTTAAGGACAATCTTTCTTAGATTTTTCTTTGATTGTTTAAGAGTAATATCTAATAACTCTTGGTGGACTACAGTTTAGGTCCAGATTCAGGCATATGAAACATTGAAGAGGTAATTCTATTTTCAAAGAGCTCTGAGCCACTATAAACCAAAAACCCATTGCTGTAGAGTCAATTCCAACTCATAGTGACCCTATAGGACAGAGTAGAACTGCCCCATATGGTTTCCAAGGAGCATCTGGTGAATTGGAACTGCCGACCTTTTGGTTAGCAGCCATAGCTCTTAACCAGTACACCACCAGGGTTTCTCCGAGCCACTCTAAGCCACAAATATTCAGGCATGGATCGATCAGTAAAAGCCGTTACAGTGGACGCCAGCACTCATCATGACAGGATAAGGTGGTTATGAGACAGGCTAGAGCACTAGGCTGTCTGCCACCCACAAGCAAACTCTCGTGCAAAGAAGGTACACATTGGTCAAAGTGAAACACTGTCCAAACCCCATGGCACTCCTTATTAGGGTTCTTTTTGTGGCTCAGAGAAAACCTGGAAAATAGTGCTCTGTTTTGCCAAATTTGCAGGGACAAGTGGCAGCTCCTGACCTGCTTTATAAAACTCACAGAGAGAAGTGGTAGTTCCATACTTGTTTTATGATAGAATTTCTCAATAAAGAATCACAATAATATTCCTCCATCTGATGCTCTGGCAAGTTAATAAGTGTCACAGGTTGAATTGTGTCCCCCAAAATTTATGTCAACTTGGCTAGGCCATGATTCCTAGTATTGGGTGGTCATCCTCCATTTTGCGATTGTAATTTTAAGTTAAAGGGGATTAGGATGGGATTGTAACACCCTTACCCAGGTCACATCCCTGATCCAACGTAAAGGAGGTTTCTCTGGGGTGTGGCCTGCACCACCTTTTATCTCTCAAAAGATAAAAAGGAAAGGGAAGTAAGCAGAGGGGAGGGGACCTCCTACCACCAAGAAAGCAGTGCCAGGAGCAGAGTGCTTCCTTTGGACCCAGGATCCCTGGATGAAGAAACTCCTAGTCTGGGGAAAGATGGATGAGAATGCCAACAGAAAGAAAGCCTTCCCCTGGAGCTGACGCCCTGAGTTTAGACTTTTAGCTTACTTTACTGTGAAGAAATAAATTTCTCTTTGTTAAAGCCATCCACTTGTGGTATTTCTGTTATAGCAGCATTAGATGACTAAGACAATAAGTTTTATCTAAAACCCGTTATTTCTGTTGAATTGAGTCGATCTTTCCAAAAATTGCTATATACACTTTAAGAAACTAGAATCCCCATATCCTTGTTTTATGTGGTATTGTTTGGTGAGTTTACGCGCCCTTTCTGTCTTGTTTTGTTCTGAGAGCTTGCTTCTGGTCTAGAGTGTGGTGTCTAAGTTCTGTCTTGCGTCAGGTTGGAAGCTATGGCTGAGAATTGCCGGGGTTTTTTTTGTAAGGCTGTCTTAGAACCTCAGTTCTTTCTTCATCCAAGAAAAACTGTTGTCTTGTGTCTGTCTTATGATTTAGATTTTTAGTGGCTATATTGAAAAACTTAATGTTTAAGTCAATCATTAAAGCAAACCCTTTCTAAGTAACTTAAGCTAGATATTATATGAAATGTGTTTTATTTAAAGGAAAAGGGTAATTTTGTCTTAAAGTAAAACTAACAGTTCCAGAGTACGAAAAAGGAGGAAAGCCTAGAAAAAATTGCTGAAGGGCTTTGGTATTTACTGGGTAGATAAAAGGTTGTGATAAAGAGAAAGCAAAACTGCTTTCCAAGAGAATAATAAAAGGGAAAAATGGTTATCTTTTGCCTTTCAAAAAGCCTAGATCAGTTTAAACATATGTAAATGAATTGGGATGACGCCCCCCAGCCCCCACTCAAGCCCACAGCCAAGAATTGATAGATTCATTTACAAAATTGCTAAAGAGCTTTGGTATTTACTGGGTAGATAGCCTTTCAAAATACCTAGATCAATTGAAACATATGTAAATGAATCAGAATGGTCTAATTTTGTCTTCTACCATGAGTCAAAAATAGGGCGGGTGGGGCAACATCAAGTCTCCAAGGTCATATAGCTTCAGGAAGCTTACTATAGTTATCAGAGATTGGTGGATCCCAATCATAAAAGAACTGTAAACAAGTTCTCTGTATTGTAGGGGAACTTTAAAAAGCCAAAAAAAAAAAAATCACAATGAGACACATCTGAAATGGCTGGGAAAAATGTTTCCAACCCTAGCCAGACACTTAAAGTTATATCCATATCAATGAAGTGGTCAGTTGAGCACAGACTTTGTGATTTCCAAAGCCAGATGATAAAATCTTTAAGGGCTAAAATTAGATTGGGAAAACATGAGAAATAGTAAAACTTGAATGAAAACTTAGAATATTTAAACAGACTTTCTTTCAACAACAGTTATGTTTTATGGTAAAACCAAAAAACCAAACCCAGTGCCGTCGAGTCGATTCTGGCTCATAGCGACCCTATAGGACAGAGTTTCCAAGGAGCGCCTGGTGGATTTGAACTGCCGACCCTTTCGTTAGCAGCCGTAGCACTTAACCACTATGCCACCAGGGTTTCCTGTTTTATGGTATACAGGCTTAAAATAACTTCTAAGACCTTTTAGGTAACTTATTGATGTTGTGTTAATAGATATTTATCATAATTTAAACTTATAGTTTTGCTTTTTGTGCCACGCTATATATATATATGCTTCTGGTATTCCAGGTCTCTCTTGGTGGGACACAGACACGAGTCTGGTGAAAGTGAAAGTCCTGGACCAGCAGGCACAGGGGTTTATATGTGGGGAGGAAACATAGGGGTGGGCTCTTCAGAGTATGTTCAGGGGCATGGTCCATCAGGACTGGTAGACAGCTCCTGTGATGTTGCTGACATCATTGGGTTGGTGCAGTCATACTGGGGCCCTGAAGGTGGCTTAGCTCCACCCAGCTGCCATTGGCAGTTGCCTGTCTCATTCCCCCCTTTTTCTTTCAAGATTTCAATCTCATATAAGGTCCAAATCCTGGGCCAGATGGGGACATGGCCTGGAGGTCATTCTTCTGTAACTACTTCATGCTGGCTAGGAGTGCTGGTGTAGAAGTGGACTCTGGCTGTAACTGGTTCGGGGGAGATGGGTAATATTCCTGTTGTAACATCATCTGCAGATGGAACTTATGGAGCCTGGAAGACACAAACTTTACTAAAAGGTTAAACAAACAAGGCCCAAATACAAGTAGCAGGATGGCCACGATCAAGGGTCCTAGAAAGGGAAGAAATCATGTTAAGTTTGGAATTGCAGCCTTTACTGGATTCCAGATATCCTGTGAAATTGGGCCTTGGTTGAACTTGTGTAGCCATTTAGCTTTTTCACATTTATTTCTACCTTCCCCGAGGTGTTGATGTAAGTACAACAAGAGGTGTTGGCTACTGCACAAACACCTCCTTGGTCAGATAGCAGGTAGTCCAGAGTGATATGATGATCTAAGACAACCTTTACCAGGGAGTCAAGGCTGTTTTGTTGATCTTTGATGGCTTAAGCAGTGGACTGTGCAATATTGTCTATGGACAAAGCCAGATTATGGAAGGTGGCTTCATGATAGGCAAATCTTCCCCATTGGGCCAGTAGCTCTATTACTGTACCTGCCCCAGCCAGAATTAAACCTAGTGCTCTCTTTTGTCTATAACTTGAGGTTTTGTTGGAGGCCTGGTATATTTGGACACTGGTGCCTGAGGGGGACAAAATTCCTGGGGAGCATTGACGAGTGGTAGTGACAAGGTCGATGCAAGGAGTTGCCCAACCAGAGCTTAAAATGTTAAGTTGGGCTGCAGCTATTTGGATATAAGCTGGATCTGCATATCCAGACATATCCATTGGGGGCATAAAGATCCAGTGATGATGCAGTTATTGAGGGTGGTGTCAGCTTGCTCAAACCAAGTGTTGCTCTGCAAGTTTGGGGCTAGGGGACCATAAAGTTCAGGTTGGTATACTCAGCATGTACAGCTTTGGCATTCTCTCTTGCGGCTTTGTAAATGCGCTTTGGAGGTAATGAAGCGTGCCTGGGGGTGTAGACCCCATGTGGTAGGGGAAGCAATAGATAGAGAGCAAATAAAAAGTTCTTGGGAAATTCCTGGATATCTTCCCTTCGTAGATGCCCCTGTGTAGCATATTTGGTTGGTCAGATTAGGTTGGGTACAAGTTGTCTCATTCCAGTTGTCTGGGGTTTTAGCACTGGACTCAGTGAGACTCTGGGTAGCCTGTTGGACAATCTCCTTATTGTAATTAGAGGAATTAAGCTCCCGGTCAATGAGTTGTGAATAGAGTAGGTTCGGTTCTCAACCCAGGAGATGTTAATCTGATATATGGGAGTGAATGAAAGATGGGCCCAGAAGGAGACCCATTGTGTGGGGAATCTGGTGTTGTTTTTAGTAGGAGGGGATATTTGGGTTAATTAATGACCAGGACTGCTTCCACACTGTCTTTAGTTCTGGTAGTGAGGGGAGAGGGAGAGTGAAGCAGACCCAGCAATCTTCCAAGTGGAGAGCGTTTGAGGTACTTATGAGACAGTTATCTTGCCATTCTGAAGGCCTTGCCTCTCCCCCAGAGAGACATAGGAGATAAACAGGATGTAGAGCCACATGTGGGTGGCAGCACATACAGAAGAGCAAGAGCCCAAACTGTGAACAGAGTTATGAACAGAGCTAGTTAACGGTCAGTCACTGAGCCCAACAGGAAACAAGCAGCAGGTTGTACACAACCAGAAAATAACTACCAATAAGGCTAAAACAACACACAGCCACCAGGGGATGACAATCAACTTGCACAATTGTCTATGTTGCCTATTTCCTCTTAAAAACCACTTTAAGCCCTGTAAAGCCTGAGTCCCCCAGTTATCACTGTCTTGCCAATTCTTATTGTTTTGCAGGGTTAGTTGGTCGATATCAGGAGTGGGAGCAGGATTGATGCGAGAGTGGTGGATCCATGCTCCCCTTCCGGCAATCTTGACTGCAGTGGGGGTTGACATCAACACCTCAAAACGTCCCTTCTGTTTTTCTGCCAGTTTTGCAGTATTCCAGGTCTTGACGTATATCCAGCTACCAGGCTTTGAAACATGAAAGGGGGCTTCGAGATGTGGAAGAATCTGCCACTCACGTACCTCTGAAGAGAGTCAAGCATTCCTGCCACAGAATACAAATATTGTTTAATAACGAGCTGGCCTTGCTCATGCATGTTTTCAGCCTCCAGAGTGTTTCCAGGATCCAAAGTACTTAAGCCTTCCCAAAAGGGGACTCCCGTACATAAGCTCCAAGGGACTTACGTTAAGTTTGGTTCGAGGTGAAACTCTAATCCTGAACAGAGCCAAAGGAAGGGCCTTAACCCAAGTAAATTTGGTCTCCTAATCGACTCAAGGGCAGTGGGTTTTTGGCAAAGTTTAGCCAAATGCGTTTTAATAGTCTGGTTCATTCTTTCTACTTTTCCACTGGATTGGGGTCTCCATGCACTGTGAAGACATGACTTAATTCCCAGCTGTCGGGCTACAAGTTGTGTGATCTGAGCAGTAAAGTGTGTTCCATTGTCACTCCTGATGGTTTGGGGAAGGCCAAACCTGAGGATGATGTCTTCCAGCAGTCTTTTGGCAACTTCTATGGCCTTTTCCATCCTGCAGGGGAATGCTTCAACCCAACTGGAAAAGGTGTCTATAAACACTAGCAGACACCTGTAATTACCTGCAGCCTGGGGCATCTCAGTGAAGGCTATCTGCCAATCTTCTCCCTGAACATATCCTTGGTACTGGGTCCCCTGTGGAGCAGCTGAGAAGGTCTTGGGGTTGTTTTTCTGACAGGTGACACATTGTCTAATAATGTCTCTGGTAATAGCCTACAAATTCTGGCTAACAAAGTGTCTCTTTACCCAATCATACATCGCTCTCCGCCCATAGTGGGTGGCCTCATGTAGGTGCTTTAGGATGCCGGGGATCCTGTGTTGTGGAATGAATAGCCTCCCATCCGTAGTGCAGAACCACTTATCCTTTTTCTGGGGCTGCCACCGATCAGCCACAAAAAGGTTTTTTCACTGTAACCAGGGTCTTCTGTGGCTTGTGGCAAGCTAGGGTGTGGAAAGAGGGAATCTACTACCACTGCAGTCATTGTTCTTGCCGCCCGCTTGGCCTCTAAGTTGGCCCTTTGTTTGCCCTGGGCCACTGCTCTATCTCCCTGGTGATATCCTTTGCAGTGTACCACAGCCAGAGCAATGGGGAGTAGCACTGCCTGAAAGAGTTGTAAAATCTGTTGACTGTGTTCGATTTCTTTACTGGCCAAATTCAAAAGATCCCTCTGCTTACTCAAAGTCCCATGCACAAGTAAATCTGAAAATACGTACTTCAAGTCCATGTAAACGGTCACTCACTTAGACTTGGCCAGCCGAAAACCCTGGATCATTGCAACCAGCTCGGCCTTTTGGGCCGGGGTTCTGTTGGGGAGAGTGTTGGCTTTGAGGACCTCAGTGCGGCTGACAATTTTGTAGCCTGCCCTCTGTTGGCCACCTTCTATGAAGCTACTCCTGTCCATGAAGATCTCTAAGTCAGCGTCCACTAGAGGTTGATATTGTAGGTCTGGGCAGCTGGCATAGACCAGGTCCACTGTCTGGACATGGTCATGGTGGATGGGGTCTCCCAGGGGCAGAGTGGGGAGAAGGATGGGCAGATTTAGAGTGACAGCAGATAGGACCAACGCGTTGGGATTATCAACCAGAGAGGCCTGCTATTGAGTTATTCGACTCTGGGATAGTTAATGACTTCCCTTTTTTTCCAGTATAGTGAGTACCGAATGAGGGGCAGGAACTTGAATAGTTTGGCCCAAGGTTAGTTTTTCAACTGCCTTCAGGATCTGTACAGCAGCTGCTACTGCTTTAAGGCATGCTGGCCACCCACTGGTGACTGGGTCCATATTTCTTGGAGAAGTAAGTTACTGGTTGCCTCCAGGAGCCCAGGTTTTGGATGAAGACCCTTGCAGCCACGCCCTGATGCTCACGCACAAAAAGATCAAAAGGTTTATGCAAGTCCAGGAGTCCTAATGCTAGGGTCTCTGGTAGGGTCCTTTTAACCCATTTGAATGCTGGCTGTTCTTGTTTGGTCCAAAGAAACAGGTCTGTCTTTTTTCCTTCTAGGAGGGCATAGAGGGGCTTGGTAAGTAGCCGAAAATTAGGGATCCATATTCTGCAGAAGCCTGGCATCCCCAGGAACCCTTAGAGCTGTTTCCAGTTCTCTGGGGACACTAGTCTACACATAGCTTGCTTCCTATCTGGATGGAGCTCCCGCTTTCCCTCACGTATGATAAACCCCAAGTAAGTGAACTTCTGCTGAGCCATTTGGGCCTTTTCTTTCAACATCCTATACCCAGCCTCTGCCAAAAAGTGTAACACAGTCACAGTGTTCTCTGCACAGCTGAACTTGTTACAGCTGGCAATCCATAAGTCATCCATATACTGCAACAGGGTGCCATCGGCCAGTGTCAGCATTTGGAGCTCTCAGGCCAGGGTGGTTCCAAACAGAGTGGGACTGTTTTTAAAGTTCTGAGACAGACCCTGCCAGCAATATTGTTGTTTTTGTCCTGTGTATGGGTCTTCCCATTCAAAGGTAAAAATCTCTTGGCTACTGGTTGATGGTGTGCAGGTCTTGGACGAACCAGTAGGAATCGTCTTTCTTCTTCACAGGCAGGATGGGAGTGTTAAAGGCAGAAGTGCAGGGCCTTAGCAGCCCAAATTCTAAGTATCTCTGTATTAAAGGTCATACCACCAACTGTGCCTCTTGTACTATTGGGTGTTGTTTTAGTCTACCCAGGGTTATTCCTGGCAGTAGCTGAACCTTTCCTGGGACTGCACTGTGTGCCCTGCCTGGTCTTTGAGTGGCCCACACTACTGGGTTAATCTTTGCCATCATAGCTTGGCAAGGAAAACATATTCTTTCTTGTCCCTGATTTTGCGAAGCAGAACACAAAAGCAAGTGTGCTTTCCACCTCTGTTCTGCTGGAACTTGAACATGCATCTGTCCCTGGCTGAAGTGTATTTCAGCCTGCAATTTAATAAATCTCGGCCCAACAATGGGACAGGGCAGTCAAGCATATACAGGAAAGAGTGAGTCAGAGTTCTCACTTTGCCGGGGAGGGAGCAGGTAAGGGGCTGAAGAAATGAGCAGGTGTCATCCTTACCCACGATCCCAACTCCTGGGATCTTACTTCTGGACAGAGGTCTGACTGGTTTGGTGAGGACCAAGTGTGTAGCTCCAGTATCAACTAAAAATTGAGTAGGTTTTCAGTCCACATTCATTATAACCAGAGGTTCAGGTGGAGGTCCTGCCCCCGGTCCATGCTAGTCAGAGTCTTCCACCAGAGTGAGGCTGGCATTTGAATTATTCATTGCCCACTCTTTTTCTTGGGACGCTCTCTTTTCCAGTGGCCTTCTTCCTTACAATATGCACCCTGGTTCCTCCCCAGTGGGGGCTGGGTCAGACTCCACTAGGGCAGCTTGTGGATCTTCTCCTCTCGGGGGCCTAGCCTGTACTGCTGCTGCTAATATGGCAACCTGTGCTTTCTGTCTTTGTCTTCCCTGTTGTTATAGGCCTTGAATGCCATCTCGACTAGGCATCCAGTACACCTACTTACTGCCCCATCTATCTTATGAAGTTTTTTTTCCCCAATGTCTGGGGCACAATGTCCTATAAAAATACTATTGACCATTGAAGCGTTTGCTGGGTCCTCTGGATCCTGATCAGTGTATAGTCTAAAGGCACTATAGATCCTTTTGAGGAAAGTTAAAGGATCCTCATCTTTACGTTGTTTAATCTCATACACCTTATTCACTTTAAGAGCTTAAGTATTCCATTTTTAAGACCCACTAAGAGACAGTCCCAATAATGGGTGAGCATACTGTACTCTGCCATGCATCTGTGATTTCAGTGGAGATCTCGAAGGGGGAAGATGTCTTCAACTGCATCTCCGGTTGGCTGAATGTCATGTTGTCTCTGGGCTTCCTCTTGGGCCCTATCTAGGACCATCCCCTTCTCCTCTGGGGGGAAGAGGGTGCTTAAGAGAGACTGACAGTCTGTCCATGTGGGATCAAAAGAGTTAAAGATGGTAGTAAACAGTTCATACATTTTTGTCAGGTCATCACAATATCCTGGGGTGTAATTCTTCCAGTTAATCAGGTCCGCTGTACTAAAGGAAAACATGAACCCAAACCAGGCCCCCTTCCGCTGCTGGGGTTTGGTGAAGGAAATACTGGCTGGAGGCTGGCCCTCCTTGATGGCTGTGTCCCGGCTCCGTGGCACCCTGGGCCTTATTTGTCCCTTGATAGGGTGTTCTCCCCCTCATATGTGGTGGCAAAAGGGAAGATCTCAAGGACATTTGGATGGTTCTGCTTTCCTGTTCGGCTCTGCACACTCCCCGCCCCCCAGGCTCCAGGGAAGGAAGGTCACTGAGAATGGGGAAAGGAGTGAGGTCTCCGCCCCTTCCAACCAGCCCACCTCCCCCTCCACCAGCTGCCCCTCACCCGCCCAGTGCAGGTGGGGAGGGGGAGAGCCGCGTGCACTGCTGGAGGGTGCCGCAGCAGCTGCAGCAGAAGCTGGAGAAGGGTAAGGTGGAGGAGGTCGTGGGGGCCCTAGGGTGTCAAAAGGGTTATCCGCCACTGGCACTGGTGGCAGCATGGTGGGCTTTTCTTTTCCTTCCGTTCACAGATTTTACAAGCCTTCTGAGTATCCTCATCATTATACAGTGACATGAAGGCCTCCACGTAATGTTTTTCATCCCACTTACCATTTCTTGCACAATATAAATCTAGCTGAAGGATGGTGTTTTGGTTCAGTGATCTGTTCATGGACCACCTTTCTTGGTCCCTTAGACGATACTGGGGCCAAACAGTATTACATAAGAAAATTAATTTCTTCTTTTTCATAGGATCATAGCCGAATTTATCCCAGTTCTTTAAAAAGCACCCTAAGGGTGAACACACAGGAATGCTTTTAGTATTGCTCATGTTCTTACACCTACACACTCACACGAAGACAAAGAACACTGGTTCCAGATGCACTCAGACAGAAAGACGTCCCCTCAATCCAGAGGGGTGCTCACCAGAAGGACACTCCCTCAACCCAAAGGGGTGCCCACCACATGGCAGGGGTCTAGTCCTATCTACCACAGACCACCTTACAGGCCCGCCAAGATTCGAATTTACCAGAAATACCTGGTTATTGAAGATTTCTTCCCTGGCTTTCCGGAGTCATTGCTGGGTTCGGAGCGTGTCCACCCAGAATCTGAAGAGGGACACAAACGGAACAAGCAGTTCTGTTGCCAGCTGCTGAGGTCCTTCTTGGGTCAGGACCTGCGTGCCCCGAACACTGAGTTGTGGTCTCCTGGCTGGCTTGCCAAAATGTTACCGGTGCTCCAGGTCTCCCTCGGCGGGACACTTAGACATGAGTCGGGTGAAAGCGAAGGAAGAAAACTTTACGCAGTTGGCCAAGCAAAGGAGCACCTTGGGACCTGTGTCACCAAGATGCCTCCTCAATCGGCAGGCACAGGGGTTTATATGTGGGGAGGAAACAGAGTGGTGGGGTGGGCTCTTCTTCAGGGCATGTTTGGGGTGTGGTCCATCGGGATTGGTAGACAGCTCCTGTGATGATGCTGATGTCAGCATAGGGGCCATGTCAGAGAGACAGTGGCAGCTTAGCTTCGCCCAGCCGCGTCCAGCAGCTGCGTGTCTCATATATATACATATTTAAGTCTGGTAATGGGTGTGTGGAAACCCTGGTGGCGTTGTGGTTAAGTGCTATGGCTGCTAACCAAAGGCTAGCCAGTTCGAATCCGCCAGGTGCTCCTGGGAAACTCTATGGGGCAGTTCTACTCTGTCCTATAGGGTCGGCATGAGTCGGAATCGACTCCAGGGCACTGGGTTTTGGTAATGGGTGTGTTCATCTTTGCCATTTTAAAAGAATGTACTATAAAAGATATGCAACAAAGACATAGTTTAAGAGATTTATTAAAAAGAAATTTATTTGATATGGCCAAAAGTTTTATCTGTCTGACTAAAGTTTAATGGTCCAATTTCTGAGCTTTTTAGGAGCTTTAACATTAAATAAAATATAACTCAAATAATTGGGTTTCTTGCTGTTAACAAAATATTCTTTGATTTCTGAGTTAAAGGGTGTATGCTGCCTCAAAAGCAATGGTTTGGCTTCTCATTAGAATAAGATTCCTGAGTCTAAAACCAAGCCGCCTGGCTTTTAGAGAAAAAAAAAAAAGCTAAGGTTTTTTACATTAAGATCTTTGGTTAAATAACTTAAGTATTGTTTCACAGTGACCTATAATAAACTCCTGACAATTCTGAAACTTCATGGAAAGCCACAAAAAAAAAAAAAACTTTTATAAAAGAAAAGTGCTAAAAAGGTTTATTTAATAAATAGCATGGAATGTGTTGTCAAAATCAAGAGAAACCCCTGATTCTGTTTGGGTTACAATTTATATGTTGGTATTTCCTCTTGTGTTTTTGCCTAATATTAGACAGCAAACACATAATATTATGTCATAGTTTTATTATTTTGTTTAATTGCTAACTTGGTTGCAACTTTATCAAAGCCAGTGGCTTGATTAGGAATTCACATCATATACCTATGAAGTTTTCTTTTATTACTATTCAGGTATTTAAAGGTTTGATAATCTTGGTATATTCTTGGTATATCCTGACTTGGTATATACTGGTATTATGTCTCAAGATTATTATGTATTATACCTGAAGCTCTTTAAAAATACAATTAATGGTTATATTTAGAGATATTTTTATCTAAAAATTTTTAATTGATTTTATTTGGCCTTTACGTTAGGCTTGTGATTAACTTCTATCAGGTTTTCCACTATAACAGTATTATTTTTATAAGTTAATCATGGCCATATTAAGTTTTATCATCTGCAGATAACTTTTACTTTGCTGATTCTCTGGAAATGTTTGGCCAAAATATCTCAACAAAAAGATGGACTATCTTGGACTTGTGAAAAGGACTGTGACTAGACTGAGTAAAATTTCCAGAACTCCTATGCAGAAGCTGACAGGTTCACAGACTGTGGCTGATCCAGAATCATGTGGAACAGTAACTACATAAGACTGAATAAACGAAAGGAAACTATGGGTTTTATATGGGAATATTGCTGATATTTTAAGGTCCTACTTTCTGGATATAAGAAACCATTTTCCTTTCTCCTAAACTATTTAACTAATGGGTTTAGATATCATAACTCCTGAATTAAAAGTTCTCCTCTCCTCAAAACAGTTTGTGACACTTCTGCTTCTGAGAAAGTGACCCATGACTGCTAATAGGTAAACCAAAGAGGGGCAGCTTGCCCTGGAGAACACTTATTATGTTTTACACAGATTAACTGAAGACCTCCAACAGGAGAGACCCATCCTCCTATATTATCTTGTTAATCTTGTACTCTAATGAAAATCTGGTTGTCGCATATGAATTTTTCTATACCTTTTGTTTCCTCTAGCTCTTTCCAACTGACAGTGAGTTTACATGGGCAAGCCCTTGTTTAGATTCCTGGTGAATGCATGGGCAACACACTTTGAGAATTTTAAGATTACCCTTAGATATTCATAGTAATGATGTTAGTAAATATTGGAAAGGTAATGTTAAATTGTTACACATTATAAAATGAGAGTCAAAAAGAAATTCATTGGTCCAGCACTCAGAGTATGGTTGACAGCTTTAATTTCTAGTTATGGTATAGTCGAATTAGAGACATCTTTAAGAAATGTGTCAATCATTATGGGACAAATAACATGAGGTTGCTAATGAGGTAAAAACACAACAGTAATCTCTGATCTCATTACCCAAGATGACATGAGAGAAAAAAAAAATAGCGTTAGGTTTTTTTATTAGCTGTAGCAAATATCTCTTGTTGCATTTGAATAAATAACACAGGAGGAGTAGAACAAGATATACATAGGGATAGACAGCAAGCTACTTAGTTACACACTATAATGCCCTTACAAACACCAGATTTATTTGATTGTTTACCATCAAGAATGAGTACATGGGCTAGATCACTACTGCAAGGAATAGTAATGTTCTTAGTCTGCATCCTGATAATATTAGGCATAATAAAACTTATCTTAGATTGCCCTACACACTTAGAAAAGCCTTAGGCTAAAGTGTTGATGGACATTGAGTCTGCTCACTTCGGCAATGCGATTGATGGGAATGTTACTCTTACTTAAGATTCTGGTGAAGAACCAGATGCTATTTGGTGGAAAGCCAGCCCTGTGAGTTTAAACAGCTTGCCGTGGCCGCCATCTAAGGGCTCAACTAAGTCCAGTTGTTAATATCTCCAATCTCTGATCAAAACAAAAGAAAGATTTAGGAGATAAAATTAAAGCCATTATTCCCTGTCCTTGAACATAAAGAATGTGACCCATTTGGAGCTGGACTCACAAAGACTCATAAAGACACATCAACTGGGCCCTGAGGTATAAAGACAATAGGTAAGACAATATGAAAAAAAGAAAAAATAATTTTTTAGGGAGACATTCACATAAACAGGGCGTAAAAGCCACTCTTTTCCTTTTAATAAATAGTTATAAACCAACAAGAGGCTAGTAGCCAAACAATTCCGAGCTGGGCTATAGTTCAAAATGGACACTGGTCTTGAATGATCAATGTCCAAAAAGAAATGGGAGGAGTGAGTCAGAGCCCCCACAGTGCTGTATTCTTTACTTGGCTTCCTCCCTTATAGTATTGTACTGAAAAATCTTTTCCTTTGCTGCCCCCCCAACCTCCCCGCCCTGCCACCCAGCTTTGCATTTGAGTCTTGCTTTTGCTTGGAGGTTATATGTAAACTTCACTGGGCCTGCGTAGTATGATTAAGAATGTTGCTGATGTAACTTGTATGAACTCCCTACTTGTAAACCTGTTCAAAAGTAACCTGCCTGCCCACCCTTGGCAAGCAGTCTCGGCAGCAGCAGTTTCAACTGACTCCTTTCCCTTGTACAATGAAATAAAAGTGCCTTTCCTGTTCTCCCACCTCAGTCTCTAGTTTATTGGCCAGTGGGAGTCATGCCTAGTAACAACCTGGGGTTTCCACCTTGTAACACACACACACACACACTCCAAAACACAATTTGAAAACCATCTTTCGATGATTAAAAAAATAACTGGATGGCTATACACCGCAATGTTGAAGATAATAGGAAACGAAGATGCAGTTGTTTTTGTGTTTTCTTCTTTTTGCTTATCTGTATTTTCTGTAGTGGAAAAAAAAATACTTATATAATTTTTGAAAAGCTAGTTTTAAAAAAGCATATATATCTCTTTTACAATCAGAGAAAAAAGTTTACCAAAATCAAAAGTCATCATATCCTGTAGGTGATTTTGACAATAATAGTGAAAACACTTCTTGAGTACTTACTATGTGCTAGTTACTGTTCTGTTTTTACACATATTATTTAATCCTTGCAACAATCCTGAGGCAGGTACTGTAATTGTTCCCATTTTATCAACGAGAAAGCTGAAGTACAGAGAGGTTAAGTGACTTGCTTAAGGTTAAGTGGCAAAGCCAGAATTTGGCCCAGGCTCTCTCTCTTTTTTTAAATTGTGCTTTAAGTGAAAGTTTACAACTCATACAAAGATTTATACACACATTGCTATGTGATCCTAGTCCCTCTCCCCATAATGTGACAGCACACTCCTATCCACCCCAGATGTCCCATGTCCATTCAACCAGCTCCTGTCCCATTCTGTCTTCTCATCTTACTTCTGGACAGGAGCTGCCCATTTAGTCTCATTTTTTTATCTACTTGGGCTAAGAAACTCTTCATGAGTATCATTTTATGTTTTTATAGTCCAGTCTAATCTTTGAAGAGTTGGCTTCAGGAATGGTTTTAGCTCTGAGTTAACAGAGAGTTCAGAGGCCATGTCTTCTGGGATTCCTCCAGTCTCAGTCAGACCATTAACTATGATCTTTTTTACTACAATTTGAGTTCTGCACCCCATTTTTCTCTTGCTCTGTCAGGAACTCTCTGTTGTGTTCCCTGTCAGGGCAGACATTGGTGGTAGCTGGGCACCATCTAGTTCTTCTGGTCTCAGGCTGATGGAGTCTCTCGTTTATGTGGCCCTTTCTGTCTCTTGGACTAATATTTTCCTTGTGCCCTTGGTGTTCTTCATTCTCCTTTGATCCAGGTGGTTTGGGACCAGTTGATGCATCTTAGATGGCTGCTGGCTACCTTTTAAGACCCCAGACGCCACTCACCAAAGTGGTATGCAGAACATTTTCTTAATAAACTTTGTTATGCCAATTGACCTAGATATCCCCCAAAACTATGGTCCCAGACCCCTGCCCCTACTCCTCAGTCCCTTGAAGAGTTTGGTCCTATTCGGGAAACTTCTTATCTTTTGGTTTAATCCAGTTGTACTGACTTCCTCTGTATTGTGTGTCATCCTTCCTTTCAACTAAGGTAATTCTTGTCTACTGTCTAGTTAGTGAATACCCCTCTCCTGCCCTCCCCACCCTCGTAGCCATCAAAGAATGTTTTCTTCTGTGTTTAGACCTTTTCTTGAGTTCTTATAATAGTGTTCTCATACAATTTTTGTTCTTTAGCGACTAATTTCACTCATCATAATGCCTTCCAGATTCCTCCATGTTACGAGGTGTTTCATGGATTCATCATTGTTCTTTATTGTTGCCTAGTATTCCATCGTGTGAGTATACCATAATTTGTTTATCCATTCATCTGCTGTTGAGCACCTAGGTTGTTTCCATATTTTTTTGCTATTGCAAACAGTGCTGCAATGAAAATGGGTGTGCATATATCTATTCGTGTGATAGCTCTTATTTCTCTAGGATATATTCCAAGGAGTAGGATTGCTGGAATGTATGGTACTTCTATTTCTAGCTTTTTAAGGAAGCACCAAATTGATTTCCAAAGTGGTTGTACCATTTTACATTCCCACCAGCAGTGTATAAATGTTCCAATCTCTCCACAACCTCTCCAACATTTATTATTTTGTGTTTTTTGGGTTAATATTAGCCTTGTTGGGGTGAGATGGTATTTCATTGTAGTTTTGATTTCCATTTCCCTAATCGCTAATGATCATGAGCATTTCCCCATGTACCGTTAGCTACCTGAATGTCTTCTTTGGTGAAGTGCCTGTTCATACTCTTTGCCCATTTTTTAATTGGGTTATTTGTTGTTGAGGTTTTGCAGTATCTTGCAGATTTTAGAGAATAGACCCTGATCAGATATGTCATAGCCAAATTTTTTTTCCCCAGTCTTAGGTTGTCTTTTTACTCTTTGGTGAACTCTTCTGGTAAGCATATGTTTTTGGTTTTTAGGAACTCTCAGTTATCTAGTTTCTCTTCTGGTGCTTCTGCAGGGTTAGTAATGTTTTGTATTCTGGTTATGCCATGTATTAGGGCTCCTAGTGTTGTCCCTATTTTTTCTTCCTTGATATTATTCTTTTTAGATTTTATAGTTAGGTCTTTAATCCATATTCAGTTAGTTTTTGTACATGGTGTGAGGTATGGGTCTTGTTTCATTTTTTTGCAGGTGGATATCCAGTTATGCCAGCACCATTTGTTAAAGAGATGTTCTTTTCTCCATTTAATGGATTTTGGATCTTTGTCAAATATCAGCTGCTCATAGGCGGATGAATTTACTTCTGGATTCTCAATCCTGTTCCATTGGTTTATGTATCTGTTGTTGTACCAGTACCAGTTTGTCTTGATTACCGTGACAGTATAATACGTTCTAAAATCAAGTAGTGCAAGGCCTCCCACTTTGTTCTTCTTCTTCTTCAGTAATGTTTTACTTATCCAGGGCCTCTTTCCCTTTCCATATGAAGTTGGTGATTTGTTTTTCCATCTCATTAAAAAATGCCATTGGAATTTGGATCGGGATTGCATTGTATCTGTAGATTGCTTTGGGTAGAATTGACATTTTCACAATGTTGAGTCTTCCTATCCACAAGCAAGGTATGTTTTTCCATTTATATAGGTCTCTTTTGGTTCGTTGCAGTAGTGTCTTGTAGTTTTCTTTGTATAGGTCTTTTATATCTCTGGTTAGATTTATTCCTAAGTATTTTATCCTCTTGGGGGCTATTGTAAATGGTATTGATTTGGTGATTTCCTCTTCAACATTCTCTTTGTTGGTGTAGAGGAATCCAACTGATTTTTGAATATTTATCTTGTATTCTGATACTTTGCTGAAATCTTCTATTTGTTTCACTGGTTTTCTTGTGGTTTCTTTGGAGTTTTCTGTGTATGAGATCATATCGTCTGCACATAGAGATACTTTTACTTCTTCCTTGCCAATCTGGATGCCTTTTATTTCTTTGTCTAGCCTAATTGCTCTGGCTAGGACCTCCAGCACAATGTTGAATAAGACTGGAGAGAAGGGGAATCCTTGTCTGGTTCCCGTTCTCAAGGGGAATGCTTTCAGACTTTCTCCATGTGGGATGATGTTGTCTGTTGGCTTTGTGTAAATGCCCTTTATTATGTTGAGAAATTTCTCTTCTATTCCTATTTTGCTGACAGTTTTTATCACAAATGGGTGCTGGACTTTGTCAAATGCCCTTTCTGCCTCAATTGATAAGATCATGTGGTTCTTGCCTTTTGTTTTATTTATGTGATGGATTACATTGATTGTTTTTCTAATGTTAAACCATCCCTGCATATCTGGTATGAATCCCACTTGATCATGGTGAATTATTATTTTTTTTGATATGTTGTTGAATTCTATTGGTTAGAATTTTGTGGAGAATGTTTGAGTCTATGTTCATGAGGGATATTGGTCTGTGATTTTCTTTTTTTTGTGGTGTCTTTACCTGGTTTTGGTATCAGGGTCATGCTGGCTCCATAGAATGAGTTTGGGGGTATTCCATCCTTTTCTATCCTCTGAAATACCTTTAGTGGTAGTGGTGTTAACTCTTCTCTGGAAATTTGGTAGAATTCTCCAGTGAAGCTGTCAGGCCAGGGCTTTTTTTTTTTTTTTTGGTTAGGAGTTTTTTAAATTACCTTTTCAATCTCTTCTTTTGTTATAGGTCTCTTTAGTTGTTCTACCTCTGTTTGTGTTCATTTAGGTAGGTAGTATGTTTCTAGAAATTTGTGCATTTCTTCTAGGTTTTCAAATTTGTTAAAAAAAAACAACAAATTTGTTAGAGTACAATTTTTCATAGTATTCTGTTATAATTCTTTTAATTTCTTTTGGGTCTGTTTTGATATTGCCCATCTCATTTCTTATTCAGGTTATTTGCTTCCTCTCCTGTTTTTCTTATGTCAGTTTGGCCAATGGTTTATCAATTTTGTTGATCTTTTCAAAGAACTTTTAGTCTTATTAACTCTTTAATCATTAGATAGTGTCCTTACTCATCTTTGTGGTGGATTTTACTTTAAAGTCTCTTTTGTCAGAGATTAATATTGCTACTCCTGCTCTTTTTTGATTGTTTTTTGCTTGATATTTTTTTCCACCCTTTGAGTTTTAGTTTGTGTCTTTAAGTCTAAGGTGTGTCTCTTGTAGGTAGCATATACATGGATCCTGTTTCTTTATCCATTCTACCACTCTCTGTGTCTTTATTGGTGCATTTAGTCCATCTATGTTCTGTGTATTTATTTATAGGTATTTATGAGTTCAGTGCTGTCATTTTTTATCTATTTTTTTGTGTGTGTTGTTGAATGTTTCTTTGTTCCACTTAATTTTCTGTGCTGAGTCATTTTTCTTTATGCATTTTCTTTTCATCTTTTTCATTGTTGTTGATTTTGTATTTGCTGAGTCTTTTGTTTTTTTCTTCTTTTTTATTTTGATGTGTAGGATTTTTAGTTTTCTTTGTGGTTACCTTATTTACCTCTATTTGTCTAAGTTTAAATGGATCTTTTATTGCTTTATATTGCCTTGACTTCCTCTCCATATGAAGGATGTATGGCTACGTTATTTAGTCCCTCTTTTTTGTTTTGATGTTGTCACCTTTTTACATATTGATGTCTCTGTTTCCCTATTTTCAGTGTTTTAGCTTGATTTATTTGTGACTCCCCTATCTGGGTTGAAATCTGATTTCTCTGTCCTGTGTTCTAGTTTTGGGTTGTTATCTGATGTTATTTCTTGTAATTTTGGTTTGGTTTTTGCAAATTCCCTTAACTTCTGTTTGTCTGGAAATGTCCTAATTTCGCCATCATATTTGACAGACAGTTTTGCTGGATATATAATTCTTGGTTAGCAATTTTTTTCCTTCAATGCTTTATATATGTCATCCCATTGCCTTCTTGCCTGCATGGTTTCTGCTGAGTAATCCGAGCTTAGTCTTATTGACTCTCCTTTGTAGATGACTTTTGACTCATCCTTAAACACTCTTAAAATTCTCTCTTTATCTTTGGTTTTGGCAAGTTTGATTATAATATGTCTTGGTGACTTTTTTGGGGGATCTACCTTGAGTGGGGCTTGATGAGCTTCTTGGATAGATATCTTCTCATCTTTCATGATAACAGGGAATTTTTCCGCCAACAAATCTTCAACAATTCTGTCTGTTTTTTTTTTTTTTGTTTGTTTGTTTTGTTATCCCCTCTGTTATGGTACTGCAATCACTCATAGGTTATTCCTCTTGATAGAATCCCACATATTTCTTAGGGTTTCTTCATTTTTAAAATACTTTTGTCTGATTTTCCCTGAAATAAGTTGGTGTCAAGTGCTTTTTCTTCAATGTCATTAATTCTGCCTTCCATTGCCTCAATTCTGTTCCTTTTTCTTTCTATTGAGTTGTCTAATTCTGAAATTTTATTGTTTATCTGTTGGATTTCTGTTTGTTTTGTCTCTATGAATTCTTGCAGCCTGTTAAATTTGTCATTATGCTCTTGTATAACCTTCTTAAGTCCCTCTATTGCTTTGTCTGTGTGTTCCCTGGCCTGTTCTGTGTTGTGTCTGATCTCTTGAAGAGCTCTGTATATGAATCTTTTGAATTCTACCTCTGGTAATTCTAAGAATTTATCTTCCTCCAGAAGGTTTCTTGATTCTTTGTTTTGGGTGCTTGCTGAAGTTATCACGGTCTTGCTCTTTATGTGATTCAATATTGACTGCTGTCTCTGAGCCATCAATAAGTTATTATATTTATTATTTTATGTTTTCTTACTGGGTCCTAGCTTCTTGTTTTGTTTTGCTATGCTCAGACAGGCTGGCTGTGTGAGCTAGTTTGATTGTTGGTGTCTTTGAAGCTCTCAGGTCTTGTCACCAGGTGGTTGGAGCTGTTACTAGATATGTGAGCCCAGAAGCCCATTTACTTTTCTTGTATGGATTCAGCTCAGGTGTCCAGGTAGTCGGTCCCTAGGAGTGTGGTGAAGGCTATCACCTGGAGTCCTAGATGGCCTGGAGTCCTAGATGGCACAGATATCTGTCTGCAGTATGGGGTCCTGTGCTCAGCAAGGCAGGGGGCTAATGGCTACTCCTGAGTGTTGTCAAGGAAAGTGTATCCCTGTTCCCTAGAGTGTATAGGTGGGTGGGTTTTGCAGCTGGACTGTGGGCACCAGTGCTGTTGGCTGTGAGGACTGGGAGGCACCAATTATTCTTGGACCCGTACCACAGATGGCTAGGTGGCGTGGGTGGAGCCACCAGTCCTCAGGCCCCTGATGTGCATAGGTGAAGACCCTGCTTAATGGCCAGAGTGGTGTCAGATGTCATGAATTTGCCACTCCACCTTATAGGAGACAAAGTTGAAAATAGACTTCAGGTATATACCATGTTGTACCATGCTAATGAGAGGCTACATTGTCGAAATGCGCCTACACAGGTCTATGCAGAGGTGAAAGGCATTCAAATCTGTGGACCCTTTTTGCCTGTGTTTTTTTTTTTTTTTTTTAGGCAAAGGGGCTGTGCTTGCCCTGAGTTCCTTGCTTAGGGGAGCTGGCAGATTATTTTTTCTTATTTGTTAATTTGTTCCCTTTCCAAAGCTGTGAGAATTGCTCAGGGCACATGATGGGTCCTACTTCTGGTATAAGGAATATGGCAATCACTGAAGCCTGCCTGGGACCCAATGCAGAGTGGGAAGGGGGCAGATAAATGGGAGGGAGGTTCTTCCCAAAGGGGGTGTTTTTTGATCTGTGTGGTCGGTTAGACGCATGTACTTATCTTTTGCTGATTGAGTGCCATTTCTTGCTTTTCCTGGAGGCTTGAGCAGACTCTGCTGCTCTGTCTCTCCTGATGTGGAAAATGCCTCCTGAGCACCACTGCTTTCCTCACCACTCATGACAGCAGATCTGGCCTGCAGGGTGCCAGTTCCACTGTTGCTGGTCTGGCAACTCCTTGCTGCTTCTGAACCATCTCTCCCTCCCCCTGCTGCTAAGTCCAGTTCCTCAACTTTGCCTTTGATGTTCAGGGCTCCTAGATTGTTATATATAATCAGTGCACTTGTTCCGGGGGGTCTTTGTTGTAAAAGGTACCACAGGAAACATCTGACTACTCTGCCATCTTGGCCCTGTCCCCCTTGGGCCATGCTCTTAACCACTACTATGCTACCTCCATAAGAACATGTACATAGCTAGCTAGCTACCAATGCATCTTTTTTTAAGTCTCAAACTCTTTTCTGTCCTAAAAACAAACACAAAAATGTCCCTTCCCTTCTTTCTCCTCAAGTCATGGCCCTATCTCCCCCTTTCTTTTTTCAGGCAAGCCTCTTGAAAATGTGGTCTACTCTGGCTGCCTGCACTCCCTGCCCCCACTTCACTTCTCAAGCCACATCAATATGCCTTCTGCTCCACTCCTCCACACAAAATACTTTCTTTTTTTCTATATATATTTTTATTGTGGTAAAAATATACATAATAAAACATGTGCCAGTTCAACAATTGTTACATGTATAATTCAGTGACATTGATTACACTCTTCATGTTGTGCAACTATTGTCACTATCCTTTTCCAAACCGTTCTACTATCATTAATGGAAACTCAGCACTCCCTTTCCTCCACTCTCCCACTCTTGGTAGGCACTATTAAGCTTTGATTTTTGTATTTGCTTCCTCTGCAGAAAATGCTTTCTTGACAGGAACCAGTGATATCTAAATCACCAAATCTTATGACATTTTCTCAGAAAGAAAATCTCACAACACTGTGGGCTGGAGCTACAGTAGTCTTGATCTCTAAACCCAACTGCCTGAAAATCCTTTCAAGTGTCCCTAATCAGCTGTCTATTACCTTCTTTTCCAAGATCAAGAGATGACCTTGAAAACATTATACAAAATGGAATAAGCCAGTCAAAAAGGCTATTTACACAAAATGACTGGGATAGGCAAATCCATAGAGATAGAAAGTAGATTGGTGGTTGCTAGAGACTAGAGGAAGGAAGAATAGAGAGTGAATCCTAACGGGTACAGAGTTTCTTTATGGGTGGGTGGATATTTTCTGCAGCTTTGTAAGTATACTAAAAATCACCTAATTGTACACCATTAAAAGGTGAATTTTATGGTATGTAAATTATCTCTCAACAAAAGAGAGCACATTCACTGAGAATGACAAGAATCTCTCAACCATCTTTTTACCAAATCCCCTTCACAAACTTATCCTTCCTTTCACTTTCCTTTGTGTTTCATTGTTAGTGTCACCCACTTGGAAATGAACTAATCCTCCACTGGTGCTATGGATCCAAGCGCCTCTCTAATCTTTAGAAAGCACACTCTATCCATCAATGCCTTCAACCTCCACATACCCAATGCTGTTCGTTTCCTGACTGAATAAATGCAATAGCCTATTATTTAAATTTTTTTTGTTGTTGAGAATATAGACAGTAGGACATGCACCAATTCAACAGTTTCTACATGTACAGTTCGGTGACATTGATTACATTCTTTGAGTTATGCAACCATTCTCACCCTCTTTTTCTAAGTTGTTCTTCCTCCATTAACATAAACTCTCTGCCTCCTAAGCTTTCTGTCTAATCTAGTTGCTGTTGTCAATTTGATCCCATATAGATAGATCTTAAAAGAGCACAATGCTCAAGACATTCTTTACTAGTTAAGCTGAACTATTATTTGGGTTTAAAAAGAATTCAGGGGATATTTTTGATTTAAGTTTTAAAGATTGTCTCAGAGCAACAGTTTCAGGGGTTCATCCAGAATCCATGGCTCCAGAAAATCTGGAGCCCATAAGTATTTGAGATTCTGTTCTGCATTTTCCCCTGTTTTGATCAGGATTCTTCTATAGAATCTCTGATCAAAATGTTCAGTAATGGTAGCCAGGCACTATCCAGTTCTGGTGTCACAGCAAAGGAGGCAGTTGTTCATGGAGGCAACTAGCCACAAATTCCATTTCCTCCTCCTATTTCTGACTTTTCTTCTTCCTCTGGTCTCCAGGTAAATAGAGACAAATTGTTGTATGTTGGATGGCTGCTTGCTAGTTTTCAAGACCTCAGGCACTGCACAACAAACAAGGAGGTAGAACAGAAGCACTAAAAGCATTATTAGGCCAATTAACCATGACCCTAAACCTCCAAACCAAGGAACCAAATCCCATGAGGTATTTGGTTGTACACAAGCGGCCTCAATAGCTACTCTTTTTGTTGTTGTTGTTGCAAATATATCTATCACACAACTTTTGCCAATTCAATTTACTGACAGCACCTGGCTGTGCTACCCTACCCTTTGGAAAACCTGGTGGCATAGTCGTTAAGAGCTATGGCTGCTAACCAAAAGGTTAGCAGTTCAAATCCACCAGGCACTCCTTGGAAACCATATGGGGGAGTTCTACTCTGTCCTATAAGGTTGTTATGAGTCAGAATCAGCTCCATGGCAATGGGCTTGGTTTTAGGTTTTTAACCTACCTTTAATGTGATTTTTTTTATCATTGTAAACTGAAGTCGTACAATATTTGTCCTTTTATGATTGGCTTATTACACTGATCATAATGTCTTCAAGAAGCCCTGATGATGCAGTGGTTAAGCACTCGGCTGCTGACCGAAACGTCCGTGGTTTGAACTCACCAGCTGCTCCTTGGGAGAAACATGTGGCAGTCTGCTTCCTAAAGATTTACAGCCTTGGAAATGCTATGGGACAGTTCTACTCTGTCTTAAAGGGTGGCTATGAATGGAATAGACTCGATGGCAATGGGTTTGGTTTTTTGTAATATCTTCAAGATCCATCCATATTGTAGCATGTGTCAAGGCTTCATTTTTCTTACCAGCTGAGTAGCTCAATAACATCAGTCAGAACAAGGTCACGGGCCAACTGCAGAACAGACCATCAACTGGTCAGGTGCAAGTTCAAGTTGAAGCTGAAGAAAATTAGAACAAGTCCACAAAAGTCAAAGTATGATTTTGAGTATAGCCCACCTGAATTTAGAGACCATCTCAAGAATAGATTTGATGCATAGAACACTAATGACCTAAGACCAGATGAGTTGTGGGATGACATCAAGGACATCATACATGAAGAAAGCAAGAGGTCATTAAAAATACAGGAAAGAGAGAAAAGACCAAAATGGATATCAGAAGAGACTCTGAAATTTGTTCTTGAATGTAGAGTAGCTGAAGTAAAAGGAAGAAATGATGAAATAAAAGAGATGAACAGGAGATTTCAAAGGGTGGCTTGAGAAAACAAAGTATTAAAATGAAGTGCGGAGTTGGAAAACCAAAAGGGAAGAACACGCTCAGCATTTCTCTAGCTGAAGGACCTGAAGAAAAAATTCAAACCTTAAGTTGCAGTATTGAAGGATTCTATGGGCTAGGTGTTGCATGATGCTGGAAGCAAAAAGAAGATGATGGAAGGAATATACAGAGTCACTATGCCAAAAAGAATTGTTCAACATTTAACCATTTCAGGAGGTAGCATATGATCAAGAACCAGTGGTACTGAAGGAAGAAGTCCAAGCTGCACTGGAGACACTGGTGAAAAACAAGGCTTCAGGAATTGACGGAATACCAATTGAGATGTTTCAACAAATGTATGCAGCTACCTGGCTAACCAACTGGAAGAGATCCATATTTATGCCTATCCCAAAGAAAAATGATCCAACAGAATCCGGAAATTATCGAACAATGTCATTAATATCACATGCAAGTAAAATTTTGCAGAAGATCATTCAAAAGCGGTTGCAGCAGTACATCGGCAGGGAACTGCCAGAAATTCAAGCCAGATTCAGAATAGGACTTGGAATGAGGGATATCGTTGCTGATGTCAGATGGATCCTGGCTGAAAGCAGAGAATACCAGAAAGGTTTTTACCACTGTTCTAATGACTGCAAAGGCATTCAACTCTGTGGATCATAACAAATTATGGGTAACATTGTGAAAAATGGGAATTCCAGAACACTTAATTGTGCTCATGAGAAACCTGTACATAGACCAAGGGGTTCTCGTTCAAACAGAACAAGGAGCTACTGCGTGGTTTAAAGTCAGGAAAAGTGTTGTCAATTTGTATGCTGAGCAAATAATCTGAGATGCTGGACTATATGAAGAAGAACGTGACATCAGGATTGGAGGAAGACTCTAACAACCTGCAATATGCAGACGACACAGCCTTGCTTGCTGAAAATGAAGAGGACTTGAAACACTTGCTGATGAAGATCAAAGCCTACAGCCTTCAGTCTGGATTACACCTCAACAAAAAGAATACAAAAATCCTCACAACTGGACCTATAAGCAACATCATGATAAAAGGAGAAAAAATTGAATTTGTCAAGAATTTCATTCTACTTGAATCCACAATCAACACCCATAGAAGCAGCAGTCAAGAAGTCAAATGAAGTGTTGAACTGGGCAAATCTGCTGCAAAAGACCTTTTTCAAGTGTTAAAAACCAAAGATGTCACTTTAAGGACTAAGGTGCGCCTGACCCAAGTTATGGTGTTTTCAATAGTCTCAGATGCATGGGAAAGTTGGACAATAAATGAGGAAGACTGAAGAAGAATTCATACCTTTGAGTTATGGTGTTGGTGAAGAATATTGAATATATCATGGACTTCCAGAAGAAAGAACAAACCTGTCCTGGAAAAAGTACAGCCAGAATGCTCCTTAGAAGCAAGGATGGCAAGACTTCGTCTCACATGCTTTGGACATGTTATCAGGAGGGACCAGTCCCTGGAGAAGAACATCATGCTTGGTAAAGTAGAGGATCAGCAAAAAAGAGGAAGACCCTCAACGAGATGAATTGACATAGTAGCTGCAAAAATAGGCTCAAGCACAACGATTATGATGATGGCGCAGGACTGGGCAGTGTTTCATTCTGTTGTACATAGTGTCGCTATGATTTGGAACTGACCCGACAACACCTAACAACAACAACAAAAGATGCTATTGTAAATGGAATTGTTTCCCTAGTTTCCCTTTTAGAATTGTCATTGCTTGGTATATAGAAATCCAACTAAGTTTTGTTTTGTGACTGTGTACTCTGCGCCTTTGGTAAATTCTTCTATTAGCTCTAGAAACTTTCTTGTGGACTCTTTGGGATTTTCTATGTATAGGATCATACCATCCATGAACAGAGGTGCAGTAATTTTACTTCTTTTCCTATCTGATTATCTTCTATAAGTGTTGAGATTGGGCGCCCTTGTCTTGTTCCTGATTTCAAGGGGCAATCATTCTCCATTAAGTATAATGTTGGTTGTTGACTTTTCCTGCATGCCCTGAAACATATTGAGGAACTTCCCTATTTCCAATGTTCTTGAGGGTTTTCATCAAGAAAAGGTGTTAGATTTTATCGAACGATCTTTTTGCATCCATAGAGATGACCACGTGGTTCTTTTCCTGTGTTCCATTGATGTGATTGTGTTCTGTTGATATTGATTGATCTTCTAATGTTGAACCATCCCTGAATTCCTGGAATAAATCCCACATGGTCATGGTGTATGACTTTTTTAATATGCTGCTGGATTGTGTTCACTACTATGTTGTTGAATTTTTTTGCGTTTTTATATTCATAAGGGATATTGGCCTCTAGTTTTCTTTTCTTATGGTGTTTTTATCTGGTTTTGGTATCAAAGTTCCGTTTGCTTCATAGAAAGAATTAGAGAGTATTCCTTTCTTCTCCATTTATTGGAAGAGTTTAAACAGGATTGGTGTCAATTCTTCTCTAAATGCTTGGTAGAATTCCCCAGTGAAGCCGTCTAGTCCAGGACATTTTTTGGGAGGGAAGTTTTTGATCACTGACTCAATCTCTTTGCTTGTTATGAGAGTGTTAAGACTTTCTATTTCCTCTTGAGTCATTTTGGGTGGGTTGTGTGCTTTTAACGATTTGTCCATTTCTTCTAGGCTAGTGTATCCAGTTTTTAGCCATACAGTTGTTCATAATATTCTGTCATAATTACCTTTATTTCCATTGGGTCAATTGTAATCTCTCCTCTTTCATTCCTTATTTTGGTTATTTGTGTCTCTTCTCTTTTTTTTCTTTGTCAGTCTAGCTAAAGGTTTGTCAATTTTATTGACGTTTTCAAAGAACCAACTTCTGGTTTTGTTGGTTTTCTCTCTTTTTTTTCTCTGTTTTTGATTTTATTTTTGTTCTAATCTTTGTTATTTCCTTTCTTCTGGTAGTTTTAGGGTTAGTTTGCTCTTCTCTTTCTAGTTGCTCAAGTTGTAGAGTTAGGATGTTGAATTTGACATCTTTCTCCTTTTTTTCATGTAGCCATTTATTGCTATATGCTTTCCTCTGAGTACTGCCTAACCCGCATCCCATAAGTTTTGGTATGCTGTCTTTTCATTTTCCTTTGACTCTAAGAAATTTGTGATTTCCCTTTTTACTTCTTGCTTGACCCATTCGTAGATGAATGACGTGTTGTTTAATTTCCATATGTTTGTGTATTTTCAGGGTTTTTTTTCTGTTATTGATTTCTAGCTTCACTCCATTGTGGTCAGAGAATATGCTTTGTATGATTTCAGTCTTTTAAAATTTACCAAGACTTGCTTTATGGCCCAATATGTGGTCCTTCCTGTGGGATGATCCATGTACACTGTAGTAGAATGTATATTGTGCTGTTGTTGGGTGGAGTGTTCTACAAATGTCTTTTAAGTCTAGTTGGTTTATAACGTCATTCAGGTCCTGTTTCCTTGTTGACCTTCTTTCTCGATGTTCTGTCCAATATTGAAAGTAGTGTATTGAAGTCTCCAACTATTATTGTAGTGCTGTCTATTTCTCCCTTCAATTTTATTAGTGTTTGCTTCATATATTTAGGTGCTCCAATGTTAAAAAAAAATGTTAAGTGCATATATATTCATGATTGTTATATCTTCTTGATGAATTGACCCTTTTATCACTATATAATGTCCATCTTTGTCTCTTCTAACAGATTTTGTCTTAAAGTCTACTTTGATATTAAAACTGCCAACCCAGCTCTCTTTTGGTTATTATTTACATAGAATATTTTTCCACCCTTTCACTTTCAATTTATTTGTATCCTTGGGTCTCAACATCTCTTGTAAACAACATATAGTTGAATCGTTTTTTAAATCTATTCTGCCACTTTCTGCCTTTCGATTGGAGCATTTAGCTCATTTACATCCACTGTAATTACCAATAAGAAGTGATTTATTTTTGCCATTTTGTTGTTTTTTGTGCGTCTTAAGCCTTCTTTGTCTTTGTCCTTTTAACTATTGCCTGCTTTTTTGTTTTATTGCTTTATTATAGTGAGCCATTTTGGTTCCCTTCATTCTTTTTGTGTCTTTTTTTTAAAGATATTTTCTTAGTTTTTACTGTGAATATTTGAATTAACAGCTAGTATTTTTTTCAATTTTTTTTATTTATAACATCCTAGGGTAAGTTCGTACTAACTTTAGTAACATACGAAAAAATCTATACTCATACCACCATCCCCCCACCCCATTTTGCTGTTGTTATCTCTAAATATGTCTTTTGTTATGTTTCATGTGTCCTGGAACATATTTTTATCCTTGCTTTTCATACATTTGTCATTACAAAGCGTGAAGAACAAAACAGAATTATCAAGCATGAATACCTTATTACTAGCCTTTATATTTGTCCATGCAATTCCCTTTATCAGGGATCTTACTTTTTTGTGTATGGCTTTGAATTACTTTCTAGTGTCTTTTCCCTTCCATCTGCAGAACTGCCATTAGTATTCTTGTAGGGCTCATCTGGTGGATATGGACTTTCTCAGCTTCTGTTTGTCTGGGAAAGTTTTAATTTCACCTTCATTCTTTTTTTTTTTAATTGTGCTTTAGGTGACAGTTTCCAGCTCAAGTTAATTTCTCATACAAAAATTTATACACATATTGTTATGTGACATTAGTCGCAATCCCTATAATGTGACAACACACTCTCCCTTTCCACCCTAGGTTTCTTGTGTCCATTCAACCAGTTCCTATCCCTTTCTGTCTTCTCATCCTGCCTCTGGACAGGAGTCTCCCATTTGATCTTGTGTATCTGCTTGAACTAAGAAGCACACTCTTTGCAAGTATTATTTTATGTTTTATAGTCCAGCCTAATCTTTGTCTGAAGAGAGGACTTTGAGAATGGTTTTAGTTCTGGGTTAACAGAGGACACTCTGTTCACCTTCATTCTTCAAGTACAGTTTCACTTGGTATAGTATTCCTGGTTAACAGTTTTTTTTTTTTCTAGCACTTTAAATATATCATTCCATTGCTTTCTGGCCTTCCAAGTTTCTAAGGAAAAATCAGCATTTAATCTTATTGGGGATCCTTTTTATAGGACTGTTTGATTCTCTCTCACTGCTTCAGGATTCTCTCTTTATCCTTACTTTCTGAGAGCCTGATTACGATGTGTCTTGGTGCAGATTTCTTTGGGTCTATCCTACTTTCGATTCTTTGAGGTTCTTGGATTTGTAGATTCATGCATATTGTTGGATTTAAGTGTAGCTTGCACTTAAGACTGGGGACATTTTTTGTCATTATTTCTTCACTTCTGGAATTCCCATGATACATATATTAGGTCTTTCGATGTTGTCCCATAATTCCATTAAACCATGCTGAGCCTTCTTGAGCCATCATTCTTGTTTCTCATTTCAGTTATTGTCCCTTTTAAAGTTCATTTTTATCTCTTTTTTAGATTCTCATTTTGTTCTTGCATTGCTTTCCTTATTTCTTTTAGATCTTTGTTCTCCTTTAACTAATTATGTTTAACACTATTGTATTATATTCTTCCATTCTTTTCATCATTCGGTCTTCCACAGATGCACTTTCACTCCCTTTGTCACGTTTATTTGGATGGACCATCATTTCTCTTTTCTTTGTGTGGCTTGAGAGTTTTGTTTGGGCATTTTAATTTTCGAAGGTGTTTGTTAACTTTCTCAATTCTTCCCAGTATTTGGTGTTTTTGCTCACACTACTTTCTGCAAAAAACTCTTAGGTGGACAGAGCCTTCGGCCTTTGCTTACCATTTCCTCTCCTCTGTGATAACTTCTTCTTCCTCCCTGCTTCAATTACGATTGGAAAGTTTCAGATCTCAGTTTTCAACTTTCAGTGTCACCCAAACACAATCTGTCCACCGGTGGATGTCTCTGTTATTACTCCCTTCCCTTCTCTGTTTCTGCTACTATGTTTTCATTAGGAAAACCCACACCCAGTGAGCCCCTTTCCGGGCTTAGTGTCACCCTCTGGTTTTGCCCGAGGCTTCCTTTCCCCCTCTGTGGGGGCTGCTTATATCTGAACTGGCATTCAAGGGACGTACAGGCAGATTTTCCTCCCTTTCAGAAGGAGGAGAATATGACTCTCCCCAGAAGAACCTCCAAGATATCTGGTTTGTTGTTTTTGGATCCCAGGTGGCCCTGTGGTGGTGAGGGGAGCAGTCTCCACTTAGGTGACTGGCCTCCTGGCTCCACTGTAGGGAACCTCTGTCAGAGTTTGTATCATTCTGGCAGCTGACAGTAACCAGATGGGAGAGGGGCTGTCATGCTCCAAATGGACTCCCAGGGAGGTCTGCCTTGTTACTATCAGAGCCCAACCCTAGTAGTATTTTGGCTGTGGCTGTATTCTCCACTCAAGACATTGGTTTCCTAGCATACAGCAGCCTCAGTCAGCAGTCCCTGTGCCAACAGGAAGGGGGAGCAGACAAACCTGAACTGATCCTCAAGGAGGTCTGTCCTATTGGTTTCAGGGGCTTGAGCTATGGGGTGCACAGGATGGCAGGTAGAGTGCTGAATATGGGAGCAGACTCTACTGCAGAACACCTCTGTTGCAATTCACTGCAGCCTAGCAGCTGCTCTTGACTGGGTGGTGGCAGGGCTGCCATGCTCTGATTGGACTCCTAGGGGGGTCTGTCTTGTTGCTATCAGAGTTTCCTAGGTACATTGTTGGAATTAAGTGTAGCTTGCCCTCAAGACACCTGTTTCCTAGTACACAGCCGTCTGAGTCAGTAGTCCTCAGCGCCAACCCGAAGGGGGGACAGACAGACCTGAACTGACCCCCAGGGAGGTCTGTTCTGTTGGTTTCGGTGGCCTGAGCTATAGGGTCTGCAGGGTGGCAGGTAGAATTTTGCCTGTGGGAACAGACTCCACTGCAAGGGCCTTCTGTAGCAATTAGCAGCAGCCCGGCAGCAGCCCTTGACCAGGTAGTGGAGGGGGTGTTACTCTCCAATCTAATCTCCACAGAGTTCTGCCTTCGTGCTATCAGAGACCCTCCTTCTACCCCCAACCCTGTAGATTGTTGGCTGTGAGTGCAGCCTTCACTCGAACCGCCTGCTTCCTCAGCACAGACTGCAAGTGGGGGCAGACTGACCTAAATTGACCCCCAGGGAGGTCTGTCCTTTGGGTTTTGGGGAGGCCTGAGCTATGTAGTGCCTTTAGTAGCAATTCGCAGCAGCCGTGCAACCGACAGTAACTGGACTGGGGAGGGACTGTCACATTTCAAACAGACCCTCAATGAGGCTTGCCTTGTTGTTATCACAGCCCACCGCCCCTGGTAGTATGTTGGCTGTGAGTGTAGCCCCTACTCAAGGTGCCTGCTTCCTAACACAGAGCAGCCTCAGTCAGTGATCCTCAGTGCTGACGTTGAGGGAGAGCAGAGAGACCTGAACTGACCCCCAGAGAGGTCTTTCCTTTTGGTTATAGAGGGCTAAGCTATGGGGTGCACAGGGATGCAGGTAGAGTGTTGACTATGGGAGCAGGCTCCACTGCATGGGCCTTCTGTAGCAATTCTCAGGAGACTTGCTGCTGACAGTGTCTCGTGGGGGAAGTGCTGGCACACTCTGGACAGACCCCTGGGGGGGGGTCTGCCTTGTTGATTTTAGGGCAGAAGCTTCAGGTCCTCTCTCTTTACAGGCAAGGGGTGTAATGGTTAGAGAAGCAGATGCTTTTGCTGGGGCCATTTCCCCAGTTCACAGCAGCTGGCAGTCCGTGTGGCTGGGAGGCAGGCAGCAAGCAAGAGTAAGGGGAGTGATTTTCCTACTGTATTCGACTCATTGTTGATTCGATGATTCTTGCCTGTCTTGGATTCCCCTGCTATTTTCCTCTGCTCCCTGATTCAGACTCCCTTAAAGCCGAGCACCATTTCCTTGTTGTATTTGTGAAGGAGGGTCAGAATGATTATCCCTTTATGCTGCCATCTTCCCAGAGTCCACAATAGCCTCTTAATTGATCTCCCCACCTACATTCCAGTCTATCTTCCACACTACAGCAAGAGTAATTGTATTAAAGCACAAATCTCACCTTGTTACATTTCCTTAACTTGCTCCCACTACACCGGAGCTCATGTAATAGGAAATGTAATGTTATATTCTCCACTACACACCTAAAAGTCATTAAAACTGCCAGAGTGCTCAGCTTCTTTAACCTAGGATTGCTGCCTCCACCCGGATATGCCTTAAGTAGCAGTGTGGGGTAACTAGTAGTTGTCCTTTTTGTCAATCAGCTGCAGGGGTTTGAGTTATTACTCTGCATTCAATATATGTGGAGAGTGGATGCTCCAGGGCAAGAGGCCAGAATGCTGCAGCATAATAAGATTTGAGTATTTTTTTTAATATTTTTTATTGTGCTTTAAGTGAAAGTTTACAAATCAAGTCAGTTTCTCATATAAAAATCTATATACACCTTGCAATATACTCCTAATTGCTCTCCCCATAATGGGACAGCACACTCCTTCTCTCCACTCTGTCTTTTTGTGTCCATTTGACCAGCTTCTGACCCCCTCTGCCCTCTCGTCTCCCCTCCAGACAGGAGATGCCAACATAGCCTCATGTGTCTACTTGATCCGAGAAGCTCTTTCTTCACCAGTATCATTTTCTATCCCATTGTCCAGTCCAATCCCTGCCTTAAGAGATGGCTTTGGGAATGGTACCTGTCTTGGGCTAACAGAAAGTCTGGGGACCATGACCACAGGGGTCCTTCTAGTCTCAGTCAGACCATTAAGTCTGGTCTTTTAATGAGAATTTGTGGTCTGCATCCCACTGCTCGCCTGCTCCCTCAGGGGTCCTCTGTTGTGTTCCCTGTCAGAGCAGTCATCAGCTGTAGCCGGGGACCATCTAGTTCTTCTGGTCTCAGGCTGCTGTAGTCTCTGGTTTCTGTGGCCCTTTCTGTCTCTTGGGCTCATAATTACCTTGTGTCCTTGGTGTTCTTCATTCTCCTTTGCTCCAGGTGGGTTGAGGCCAATTGATGCATCTTAGATGGCCACTTGCTAGTGTTTAAGACCCCAAACGCCACTCTCCAAAGTGGAATGCAACAACGAATAAGAGGAAAAGACAATATATAAAGATAAACTACTCAGGACAAAGAGTTAATAGATTTTATTATGCCATTTGACCTAGATGTCCCCTGAAACCCTGGTCCCCAAACCCCTGCCCCTGCTACACTGGTCTTCAAGTGATCAGTTTATTCAGGAAACTTCTTTGCTTTTGGTTTAGTCCAGTTGTGCTGAACTCTCCTGTACTGTGTGTTGTCTTTCCCTTCACCTAAAATAGTTCTTATCTACTATCTTATTAGTGAATACTCCTCTCCCTCCCTCCCTTTCTCCCCCACCTCCTAACCATCAAAGAATATTTTCTTCTCTGTTTAAACTATTTCTAGAGTTCTTCTAATAGTGGTCTTTTACAATATTTGTCCTTTTGCAACTGACTAATTTCACTCAGCATAATGCCTTCCAGATTCCTCCATGTTAGGAAATGTTTCACAGGTTCATTAATGTTCTTTATCGATGTGTAGTATTCCATTGTGTGAATATACCATAATTTGTCCATTCATCTGTTGATGGGCACCTTGATCGCTTCTATCGTTTTGCTATTGTAAACAGTGCTGCAATGAACAGGGGTGTGCATATGTCTGTTCCTGTAAAGGCTCTTATTTCTCTAATATATTCCAAGGAGTGGGATTGCTGGATAGTATGGTACTTCTATTTCTAGCTTTTTAAGGAAGCGCCAGATCAATTTCCAAAGTGGTTGTACCATTTTACATTCCCACCAGCAGTGTATAAGTGTTCCAGTCTCTCCATAACCTCTCCAATATTTACTATTTTTTGTTTTTTGGATTAATGCCAACCTCGTTGGAGTGAGATGGAATCTCACTGTAGTTTTGATGTGCATTTCTCTAATGGCTAATGATCGTGAGCATTTCCTCATGTATCTGTTAGCCACCTGAATGTCTTCTTTAGTGAAGTGCCTGTTCATATCTTTCACCCATTTTTTAATTGGGTTATTTGCCTTTTGTAGTTGAGTTTTTGCAGTATCATGTAGATTTGAGAGATCAGGACATGACATAACTAAAAACTTTTTCCCAGTCTGTAGGTAATCTTTTTACTCTTTTGGTGAAGTCTTTGGATGAGCATAGGTGTTTGATTTTTAGGAGCTCCCAGTTATCTAGTTTCTTTTCTGCATTGTGAGTAATGTTTTGTATACTGTTTATGCCATGTATTAGGGCTCCTAACGTTGTCCCTATTTTTTCTTCCATGATCTTTATCATTTTAGATTTTATATTTAGGTCTTTGATCTATTTTCAGGTCGTTTTTGTGCATGGTGTGAGGTATGGGTCTTGTTTCATTTTTTTGCAGATGAATATCCAGTTATGCCAGCACCATTTGTTAAGAAGACTGTCTTTTCCCAATTTAACTGACTTCAGGCCTTTGTCAAATATCAGCTGCTCATATGTGGGTGGATTTATGTCTGGATTGTTAATTGTGTTCCACTGGTCTACGTATCTGTTGTTGTACCAGTACCAGGATGTTTTGATTGCTGTGGCAGTATAATAGGTTCTAAAATCAGGTAGAGTGAAGCCTCCCACTTTGTTCTTCTTTTTCAGTAATACTTTACTTATCTGGGGCCTCTTTCCCTTCCATATGAAGTTGGTGATTTGTTTCTCCATCTCGTTAAAAAATGCCATTGGAATTTGGATCGGAATTGCATTGTATCTGTAGATTGCTTTTGGTAGAATAGACATTTTTTACAATGTTAAGTCTTCCTATCCATGAGCAAGGTATGTTTTCCCACTTACATAAGTCTCTTTTGGTTTCTTACAGTAGTGTCTCATAGTTTCCTTTGTATAAGTCTTTTACATCTCTGGTAAGATTTATTTCTAAGTATTTTATCTTCTTGGGGTCTACTGTAAATGGTATTGATTTGGTGATTTCCTCTTCGATGTTCTTTTTGTTGGTGTAGAGGAATCCAACTGATTTTTGTATGTGTATCTTGTGTTATGATACTCTGCTGATCTCCTATTAGTTTCAGTAGTTTTCTTGAGGATTCTTTAGGGTTTTCTGTGTATAAGATCATGTCATCTGCAAATAGTTTTACTTCTTCTTTGCCAATCTGGATGCCCCTTATTTCTTTATCTAGCCTAATTGCTCTGGCTAGGACATCTAGCACGATGTTGAATAAAAGTGGTGATAAAGAGCATCCTTGTCTCGTTCCAAATTTAAAGGGGAATCTTTTCAGACTCTTTCCTTTCAGGATGATGTTGGCTATTGGCTTTGTACTAATGCCCTTTATTATATTGAGGAATTTCCCTTCTATTCCTATTTTGCTGAGAGTTTTTTTTATCATGAATGGATGTCAAATGCCTTTTCTGCATCAATTGATAAAATCATGTGATTTCTTGTCTTTTGTTTTATTTATGTGATGGATTACATTAATTGTTTTTCTAATGTTAAACCATCCCTGCATGCCTGGTATGAATCCCATTTCGTCATGGTGAATCATTTTTTTGATATGTTGTTGAATTCTATTGGCTAGAATTTTGTTGAGGATATTTGCATCTAAGTTCTTGAGGGATATAGGTTTGTAATTTTCTTTGTTGGTGGTG
The DNA here is from genome assembly GCF_024166365.1 of Elephas maximus indicus. Classification (NCBI taxonomy): domain Eukaryota; kingdom Metazoa; phylum Chordata; class Mammalia; order Proboscidea; family Elephantidae; genus Elephas; species Elephas maximus. The sequence goes on from NC_064846.1 coordinate 90,614,332, forward strand.
TCTTTACATGGATTTGGTATCAGGGATATGCTGGCTTTATAGAATGAGTTTAGGAGTATTCCATCCTTTTCTATGCTCTGAAATACCTTTAGTAGTAGTGGTGTTAACTCTTCTCTGAAAGTTTGGTAGAACTCTGCAGTGAAGCCATCCGGACCAGGGCTTTTTTTTTTGTCGGGCGTTTTTTTATTACCTTCGCAATCTCTTGTTTTGTTATGGGTCTATTTAGTTGTTCTACCTCTGTTTGTGTTAGTTTAGGTAGGTAGTGTGTTTCTAGGAATTCATCTATTTCTTCTAGGTTTTCAATTTGTTAGAGTACGATTTTTCCTAGTAATCTGATATGATTCTTTTAATTTCAGTTGGGTCTGTTGTAATATCGCCCATCTCATTTCTTATTTGGGTTATTTGCTTCCTCTCCTGTTTTTCTTTTGTCAGTTTGGCCAGTGGTTTATCAATTTTGTTGATTTTTTCAAAAAACCAGCTTTTGGTCTGGTTAATTCTTTCAATTTTTTTTCCCTTTTTCTATTTCATTTAGTTCAGCTCTAATTTTTATTATTTGATTCCTTCTGATGCCTGTGGGTTTCTTTTGTTGCTCTCTTTCTGTTTGTTCAAGTTGTAGGGATAATTCTTTGATTTTGGCCCTTTCTTCTTTTTTGATGTGTGCATTTATTGATATAAATTGTCCTCTGAGCATCGCTTTTGCTGTGTCCCAAAGGTTCTGATAGGAAGTGTTTTCATTCTCATTGGATTCTATGAATTTCTTTATTCCATCCTTAATGTCTTCAATAATCCAGTCTTTTTTGAGCAGGGCATTGTTCAGTTTCTAAGTGTTTGATTTATTTTCCCTGCTTTTCCTGTTATTGATTTCCACTTTTATGGCTTTATGGTCAGAGAAGATGCTTTGTAATATTTCAATGTTTTGGATTCTGCTAAGGCTTGCTTTATGACTGAATATGTGTCTATTCTAGAGAATGTTCCTTGTGCAGTAGAAAAGAAAGTATATGTATCTGCTGTTGGGTGGAGTGCTCTGTATATGCCTATGATGTCAGATTGGTTGATTGTGCCGTTTAGATCTTCTGTGTCTTTATTGAGATTCTTTTTGGATGTCCTGTCCTTCACTGAAGGTGGTGGATTGAAGTCTCCTACTATAATTGTGGAGCTGTCTATCTCACTTTTAAATGCTGTTAGAGTTTGTTTTATGTATCTTGCAGCCCTGTCATTGTGCGCATAAATATTTAATAAGGTTATATCCTCCTGGGATATTGTCCCTTTTATCATTTTATAGTGTCCTTCCTTATCCTTTGTGGTGGATTTAACTTTAAAGTCTATTTTGTTAGAAATTAGTATTGCCACTCCTGCTCTCTTTAGATTGTTTTTTGCTTGATATATTTTTTCCATCCTTTGAGTTTTACTTTGTTTTTGTCTCTAAGTCTAAGGTGTGTCTCTTGTAGGCAGCATATAGACGGATCATGTTTTTTTTATCCATTCTGCCACTCTCTGTCTCTTTATTGGTGCATTTAGTCCATTTACATTCACTGTAATTATGGAGAGGTATGATTGTATGAATTTAGTGCTCTCATTTTGATGTCTTTTTTTGTGTGTTGTTGACAGTTTTTTTCCCACTTAACTCTTTGTCCTGAGTAGTTTATCTTTATATATTGTCTTTTCCTCTTATTTGTTGTTGCTGATTTTGCTTCTGCTGAGTCTCTATTTTTTTCTTGTGTTTTGTTTTGATGTGTAGGATAGTTTATCTCCTTTGTGGTTATCTTAGTATTTACCTCTGTTTTTCTAAATTTAAACCTAACTTTTATTTCTTCATATTGCCTTGTCTTCCTCTTCCTATGAAAGATCTGAGTACATTTCTTAGTCCCTGTTTGTTGTTTTAATGTTGTCTTCTTTTACATAATAACATCGCTGTTTCCCTCTTTTGAGCGTTTTTCATTTTGATTTATTTATGTGATTTCCCTGTCTAGGTTGACATCTGATTGCTCTGTCCAGTGTTCTAGTCTTGGGTTGATACCTGATATTATTCATTTTGTAACGAGAGAACTCCTTTTAGTATTTCTTGTAATTTTGGTTTGGTTTTTATGAATTCCCTAAACTTCTGTTTATCTGGAAATGTCCTAATTTTACCTTCATATTTGAGAGACAGTTTTGCTGGATATATGATTCTTGGCAGGCAATTTTTTTTCCATCAACACTTTATATAAGTCATCCCATTTTCTTCTTACCTGCATGGTTTCTGCTGAGTAGTTCAAGGTTGTTCTTATTCACTCTCCTTTATAGGTGAGTTTTCTTTTATCCCTGGCTGCTCTTAAAATTGGAAACCCTGGTGGCGTAGTGGTTAAGTGCTATGGCTGCTAACCAAAGTATCGGCAGTTCGAATCCACTAGGCGCTCCCTGGAAACTCTATGGGGCAGTTCTACTCTGTCCTATAGGTTTGCTATGAGTTGGAATCGACTCAATGGCACTGGGTTTGGTTTTGGTTTTGGCTCTTAAAATTCTCTCTTTATCTTTGTTTTTTTTCCAAGTTTGATTATAATATGTCTTGGTGACTTTTTAAAATAATTTTTATTGTGCTTTAAGTGAAAGTTTACAAATCAAGTCAGCCTCTCACACAAAAACTTATATACACCTTGCTACATACTCCCAATTACTCTCTCTTTTCGTGTCCTTTTTGCCAGCTTCTAACCCCCTCCTCCCTCTCATCTCCCCTCCAGGAAGGAGATGCCAACATAGTCTCAAGTGTCCACCTGATCCAAGAAGCTCACTCCTCACCAGCATCCCTCTCCAACCCATTGTCCAGTCCAATCCGTGTCTGAAGAGTTGGCTTCGGGAGTGGTTTCTGTCCTAGAGCAACAGAAGGTCTGGGGGCCATGACCACCAGGGTCCTTCCAGTCTCAGTCAGACCATTAAGTCTGGTCTGTTTATGAGAGTCTGGGGTCTGCATCGCACTGCTCTCCTGCTCCCTCAGGGTTTCTCTGTTGTGTTCCCTGTCAGGGCAGTCATCGGTTATAGCCGGGCACCATCTAGTTCTTCTGGTCTCAGGATGATGTAGTCTCTGGTTCACGTGGTCCTTTCTGTCTCTTGGGCTCATAATTACCTTGTGTCTTTGGTGTTCTTCATTCTCCTTTGATCTAGGTGGGTTGAGACCAATTGATGCATCTTAGATGGCTGCTTGCTAGCTTTTAAGACCCCATTGGTGAATTTCTTTTAAAATCTACTGCATGTGGTGTTTGATCAGCATCTTGGATAGATATTTTCTCATCTTTCAAGATATCAGGGAAGTTTTCTGCCAACAAATCTCTAACAATTCTGTCTGTATTTTCTGTTATCCTTCCCTCTTCTGGTACTCCAATCACTCTTAGATTATTCCTTTTGATAGCATCCCACATGATTCTTAAGGTTTCTTGATTTTTTCAAATTCTTTTATCTGATTTTTCTTCAAATAGATTGGTGCCAAGTGCTTTATCTTCAAGATCCCCAGTTCTACCTTCCACTTGCTCAATTCTGCTCCTCTGACTTCCCACTGAATTGTCTAATTTTGTAATTTTATTGTTAATCTTCTGAATTTCTGGTTGTTGTCTGTCTATGGATTTTTCTAGCTTACTAAATTTTTCATTATGTTTCTGGATAACCTTTTTAATTTCATCAATTGCTTTATCTGTGTGTTCCTTGGCTTGTTATGCATGTTGCCTGATCTCCTTCCTGATGTCTTGAAGTGTTATGTTTATTAATCTTTTGTTTTCTGCCTCTGATAATTCCAGAAAGGCACCTTTATCCAGAAGATCACTTCATTCTTTGTTTTCAGAGGTTGTTGAAGTGATCATGGTCTGTTCCTTTATGTGATTTGTTATTGACTGTTGTCTCTGAGCCATCTGTCAGTTATTGTATTAGTTCATTTTGTTTGCTTACTGTATCCTAGCTTCTTGCTTTGTTTTGTTTTGATATACCCAGATGGGTTGCTTCAGAGAACTAGCTTGAGTATTTTCACCTTTGAAGCTCTGATGTCCTGTCCACAGATGGCTAGAGCTGTTATCAGGCATATCAGTCTAGGAGTCCATTCACTATTCTTGTATGGATTCAGCTCAGGAGTCCAGGTAGCTGCTCACCAAGTGTGTGGTATAGGGTCTGTTCTACAGTCTTAGAGGGGCAGGGGTGATTGGTGTAGGTACCGGTATCTTGTTGCAGCAGAGAGTCATGCTCTGAACAAGGCAGGTTGCTGAGAATCTCCCCTATGTGTCTCTGAGGAAAGCGTTTCCCTCTTCCCTAGAGCGTACAGGTGGGTGGGTTCTGTAGACGGACCATGGGCACCCAAAGTCTTTGGTTGTGAGGACTGGGAGGTACCAGTTATCCTTGGACCACTGTTGTGGGTGGCTGGGTGACCTGAGTGGAGACACCAGTTCTTAGGCCCCTGATGTGGGTAGGTTGAGGACCCAGTTTAACAGGCAGAGTGGTGTCAAACATCAAGCACCCACCTCTCCACCATACTGGTGAAACAGTTGTAGTCTGCCAACAAGGGCCTATTCTTCTGAAATAGGCCCACACAGGCCCATGAAGAGGGGAAAGGTACTCAAAGTCCACGGACCATTTATGCCTGGATAGGTGCCACTTCTGTCCTGAGCGCCCCAGGTTAATGGAGCGGGCAAATTATCTTTTCCCCCGACTGCAAATTTATTCCTTCTCCAAGGCTGGGAGGATGGCTCTAGGCACTCAACAGGGCCTATCTCAGGCCCAGGGAACTCAACAGCTGCTGAAGCTGGCTTGGGGTGGGGCACAGTAAAATATATGCAAGCACTTAGCTTTTGTCGAGACTGCCATTCTTCTCTGGTTTCGGAGGTGTTAGTAGGCTGTGTGGCTTGCTGCTTCTCCCTGAGTAAAGTGAGTCTGAATGCTACTTCCAGCCTGCCGCAGCTTTCCCTGGGAATGATGCCTGAGGGATCCGGGCGAATCAGATCTGGTAACTTCTCTCCGCTTCTGAACCATCTCTTACTCCCCCTGCCCCTCAGTTTGTTTTCTAACTTTGCCTTTGATGTTCAGGGTTCCTACTAGCTTGTCATAAATATACTCGTTTCACTTGTTTTTTCAGGTCTTTCTTGTAAGAGGGCTCACTGGAAGCATCTGTCTATCCTACCATCTTGGCCCAGCCTCCATATTTGTTTTTGTTTTGAAGATCTATTATACTGTAGGAGTCCCTGGGTAATGCAAGTGGTTAAGCACTTGGCTATTAACCAAAAGTTTGGCAGTTAAAATTCACCCAGAGATGCCTCAGAAGAAAAGCCTGGCAATCTACTCCTGAAAGATAACAGCCACTGCAAACCTTATTGTGACCATTAAGGTTGTGTGTCAACTGGGCTGGGCCATGAATCTCAGTGGTTTTGGCAGTTATGATGTAGTTTGGCAGTGGTATAACTATGTAATCACTTCCATGATGACAGCGGATATAATGTGATCACCTCCATGATGAGATCTGCTGTGAGGAGCCAATTAGTTGAAAGGGAGTTTCGTTGGAGGTGTGGCCTGCATCCAATATAGGTGAACTTTTTGGCAAGGCTTGTGGACTTTTGCTCACTCTGGATCCTGCAGCTGGTTCCTGTTCATCTGACTTCCATCCAGTTCTTGGAACTTGAGCTAGCAGCTTACCTGATGTCTTACTTGCCGATCTTGGGTTTCGTCAGTCTCCACAGCCTGTGAGCCAGAGCCCTGCTGTCTGACCTACTGATCTTGGTCTCGCCAACCCCTGCAACTATGTGAGTCGGGAGAAGCCTCCAGCCTGACGCACAGACTTGGGATGTCCCTTCCCCTACAACCTTGTGAGCCATTTCCTTGATATAAATCTCTCTATATATTTATACACTTTACTGGTTTTGCTTCTCTAGAGAATCCAGCCTACGACACCTATGAAGCACAGTTTTACTCTGACTCCACTGCGATAGGTTTTTTTTTTTTTTAAGTTATACTGTAACGGGGCCAAAAAAAAAAAAAAAAAAAAAACCAATGAAAAAACAAAAAAACCTAGTTGGGGCCCTAGTGGCAGTTCGAATCTACCAGTTGCTCTTTGGAAATCCTATGAGGCAGTTCTACTCTGTTTTGTAGGGTAGCTATGAGTCGGCATTGACAACGGCAACAGTTTTTTTTTTTTTTGGTAGGGGGGCAGTGGCGGTTCTGTGGTAGATTTTTTGCCTTATATGTAAGAAACCAGAGTTCAATTCCCAGCCAATGCACCTCAAGTGCAGCCACCACACATCTGTCAGTAGAGGGTTTTGTGTTGCTGTGTTGGTGAACAGCTTTCAGCTCAGCCTCCAGACTATCACAGACTAGGAAGAAAGGCCCGGTGATCTACTTCTGTAAAATCAGCCAGTGAAAAGCCTGTGGATCAGAACAGTCCAACCCTGTTATGCATGGAGCTGCCAACTCGATGGCATCTAACAACAACAATTATAATTATACTGTAAGCCTTCCCTCAAGGAGCCCTGGTGGCACAACCGTTAAGCACTTGGTTGCTAACCGTAAGGTCAGTGGTTTGAACCCACCAGCTGCTTCACAGGAGAAAAGACCTGGTGATCTGCTTCCATAAAGATTTCAGCCTAGGAAACCCTATGGGACAGTTCAGCTCTGTCCTATAGGGTAGCTATGAGTCAGAACTGACTCAACGGCAGCTAACAAAACAAGAATTGACTCAACCTCACCTAACAAAACAAGAAATTGAAATTGTGTAAACTGTGGAGCCAATTTTGATTCTACCACTAGTCAGGTATGAACCCTTAAACATTGCCCTTCTTTGGGCATCAGTCTCCCTATTTTTAACATAAAGAGGTTTCTAAACAAATGGAAAGATCCTTACTCTCAATCATAAAATGCAAATAAAGCTAAAACAAAATACAATTTTTATCTATATCCAGTTGGCAAAGATAAAATGATTGTTTATTTTGTTGATAAAAGTATGGGGAAATAGGTACTCTCATAAATGATTGGCAGTAGTGTAAATGGCTACAACTTCCAGTAAGGAGAATTTGGCACTATGTATCAAAATTTGTCTTACAGATAAACTCCCATATGCCCACATAAATATATGTAACAAGGATTTTCTCTTGAATACTGATTGTAATAGCAGAAGACTAGAAACAACTTAAATGTTCGTCAATGGGAGACTGATTAAATACTCTTCAGCCATTTAATATTTACTGATTTGGAAGGATCTTTAAGACATACTGTAAATAATAGTGTACTACAGTCTGTCTAAAAAGGGATAGGACATATAATAGTAATACATAGCTATCCTCTTTGAGGACTTATGAGTGAGGTACTGTTCTAAACATTTATGTTCATGTATTTATATAAACAACATACTAACTATATATTGTTTTTAACAAAATGGTACCATATAGCAATATGATTTTATAACTTTGTTTTAACTTTACAGTATTTTGTAAATGCATTTTCATGTCAATAAATATACTTTTGAAACACCACTGTAATGGCTTCAAACTAGTCCACTCTATAGATAATTATACACACTTACTGTAGAAAATTTGGAAAATACAGAAAAATGTAGAAGATAAGAATAAAAACCCATTACTCAGAGACAACCACTCTACATTTTGGTACATTTCTCTCTATTCTTTTTTTCTATTCATATGTGTACAGTATATTTACATAATTAAGATCATATTGTAATACAAACCCATATTCTGTTTCTATGTTATTGAAAATACTCAAGAAGCTCATTTTAAATTGGTTGCATAGTAGTTGATCATAGTGATGTACCATAATTTATAGTCATTCTGCTATGTTTGGAAAGTTAGTTTTTTGTTGTGTTTTTTTCTTTTATACATAATGCTGTGTCTTAGGCATTTAGTGTTGCTATAACAGAAATACCACAAGTGGATGGTTTCAACAAACAGAAGTTTATTCTCTCACAGTCTAGTAGGCTAGAAGTCCAAATTCAGGGTGCCAGCTCCGGGGGAAGGCTTTCTCTCTCTGTTAGCTCTAGAGGAAAATCCTTGTTATATATCTTTCCCTGGTCTAGGAGCTTCTGAGCACAGGGACCCTGGGTCCAAAGGACACACTATTCTCCTGACTCTTATTTCTTGGTGGTATGAGGTCCCCATGTCTCTCTGCTTGCTTCTCTCTTTTATATCTCAAAAGAGATTGGCATAAGGCAAAATCTAATCTTGTAGATTGAGTCCCGCCTTATTAACATAATGGCCACTAATTCCATCTCATTAACACCTTAGAGATAGGATTTACAATAGGAAATCACATCAGATGACAAAATGGGGACAATCACAGAATACTGGGAATCAGGGCCTAGCTAAATTGATACACATATTTTGGGGGGACACAATTCAATCCATGACATGCAGCAATGAGCATCTTTGTGTACAAGTCTTTGATTGTATTCTTAGAAGTGGATTTACTGGATCAAAATGGGGGAACATTTTTTAAGGTTCTTGATTTATTACAACATCAGTAGTCTTATAGTAGCAGTATATGATTGTACCAAGTTCTCTGCAGCCTTATTTTTTTCAATATTATAATTTAAAATAAAAAAAAATTATAGGAAAAATGTATTTCATTGTTTTGCATCTCATTACTTTTGAGGTTGAAGTATTTTCCTTATGTTTATTAACAAGCTGTATGTCTTTTGTGGGTTATTATGTTCTTTGCCCATTTTTGACTGGAGTCTTGGTGTTTTGGTTATAGATTTGTATGGGCATTACATTCAGTATATTAAGAATAATATTCTATTTTTTGTGGCCAATATTTCCCCATTTTTGTTTACTTTTTGATTTTATATTTAGGAGTTTACAAAATTCTTGATATTTTCCTTAATGGTTTCTTCCTTTACCTGTATGTTTAGGAAGTCTTTCAATAATTAGAGAAATGAGCATGTTGAGAGGACAAGGTCTGGGTAGAGGAGTTGGGATCAAGGACACAGGGAAGGGCTTAGCTTTGAGAGAGGGAGGAACGCAAGAATGAAGATATAAGGAATCTTAAAGACTAATTGAAATAAAGTAAAGAAGAGCTAAATATGTAGAAAGGCATCCTGTGTTCACGGATTGGAAGACTTAATATTATTAAGATGGTAATGCTCCCCAAGTTGATCTACATATTCAATACAATTCTTATCAAAATCCCAGCTGACTTATTGTATAAATTGACAAGCTGATCCTAAAATTCATATGGAAATGCAAGGGATCCAGAACAGATAAAAAAAAAATCTTGAAAAAGAAGAACAAAGTTGGAGGACTCCCACTTTACAGTTTCAAAGCTTACTACAAATCTACAGTAAACAAGACAGCGTGGTACTGGCATAAGGATAAACATACAGATCGATGAATTAGAATTGAAAATCCAGAAATAAATCCCTACATTTACAGTCAATTTATTTTTGACAAGGGTGCCAAAACAATTCAATGGGGGAAAATAGTCTTTTCAACAAATGGTGCTGGAACAACTGGATATAACCATGCAAAAGAATGAAGTTAAACTTCTACCTCACACCATATATAAAAAGTAACTCAAAATGGACCAAAGACCTAAATGTAGGAGTTAAAACTATAAAACTCTCAGAAAAAAACATAGGGGTAAATATTTGTGACCTTGTATTAGGCAATGATTTTTTTTTATAAATAATATTTTATTGTGTTTCTGGTGAAAGTTTACACAGTAAATTAAGTTCTAATTTGACAATTTCTACACAAGTTGTTCAGTTACATTAGTTACATTTTTCACAATGTGTCAACATTCTCTTCAATTGTATTCTGGTTGTTCTGTTTTCACTGCTCTAGTTTTCCTGCCCCCTTATCTTCTCATCTTTGCTTTAGAGTAATTGTCGACCTTTTGATCTCATACAGTTGGTTTTTTAATGGAGCACCATACTCATGGATAGTATCCTTTATTTTGTGTGTCAATCTGTTATTTTGCTAAAATGTGACCTGCGGGTATAGTTTCAGTTTAAGGTTTAAAGAATATCTCAGAGTGATAGTCTCAACTGGTCCGGTAAATCTGGACTTCTTAAGAATTTGAGTTCTGTTCCACATTTTTCTCCTGTTCTATCTGGGCCCATCTATGGTGGCCCTGATAGGCAATGATTTCTTAGATATGATACCAAAAGCACAAACAACAAGAAACAAATAGATAAATTGGACTTTCTCAAAATTAAAAATTTTGTGCTTCAAAGAACACCATTAAGAAAGTGAAAAGAACCCACAGAATGGGAGAAAATATTTTCAAATCATATATCTGATAAGGGACTTGTTATGGATTGAATTGTGTCTCCCCAAAATATGTGTTGTAACCCCTATACTTGTGAATATAATCCTTTGGTAATAGTATTTTCTTTATTAGGTTAATGAGGCCATATCAGTGTTGGGTGTGTCTTAAGACAATCACCTTTGAGATATAAAACTAGCAGATTTGGCACAGAGAAGCAAGCAGAGATGGGGGATACCATGCCACATGAAGATCGCTGAGGAACAGAAGCTGAAAAAAGATAAGGACCTTCCCCCAGAGCCAACAGAGAGAGAAAGCCTTCCAATAAAGCTGGAGCCCTGAATTTGGACTTCTAGCCTCCTAAACCAAGCAAATAAATTTGTTTGTTAAATCCACTTGCTTGTGGTATTTTTTGTTATAGCAGCACCAGATAAGATAGGACTTGTATCCGGAATATATAAAGTCTTACAAATCAACAATTAAAAGAGAAATTTAAAAATAGGCACAGGATGTGAATGGACATTTCCCCAAAGAAGATATACGAATAGTCAATAAGGACATGAAAAGATGTTCAACATTATTAATCATTAGGGAAATGTAAATCAAAACCACATGAGATACCCCTTTACACCCACTAGAATGGCCTATGATCAAAAAGACAGGTAGCAAGTGTTGGTGAGGATGTGGAGAAATTCATCAGAATGTAAAATGATACAGCTGCTTTGAAAACTTGTTTGGCAGTTCCTCGAACAGTTGATCATAGAGATATCATATGACCCAGCAATTCCGCTCCTAAGAATATATCCAAAAGAATTAAAAACATATGTTAACACAAAAGCTTGTACACCAATGTTCATAGTAGCATTATTCACAATAGCCAAAAGTGAAAAGAACCCATATGTCCATCAACCGACGAATGCAAACAAAATGTGGTATATCCATACACTGGAATATTATTCAGCCATAAAATGGAATGAAGCACTCATCAAGTTACAACATGGATGAATCTTGAAAACATTGTGCTAAGTAGTCAGTCACAAAAAGCCATTTATTGTGTGATTCCATTTATGCAAAATGTCCAGAATAGGCAAATCCATAGAGACAGAAAGTAGATTAGTGGTTGCTAGGGGCTGGGAGGAAGGAGAATGAAGAGCGACTGCTAATGGGTATGAAGTTTCTTTTGGGGGTAATGAAGTTTTTCTGCAATTAGTGACAATTGTGGTGCAATGGGTTTCTCTTATATATGGCCTTTCTGGCCTTGGGTTTGTAATTCTCACAAAATGAATGGTCAGGTCACAGCCTTGCAAGTGATTGGTCTACTTACTATGTGCTTAAGCAGCTTGCATAGATTGGTTGGTTCACTAGCCAAAGGCAGTTTGTAATCCACCCAATAGGACTAAGTGGCTTGCATTCCATTTAGGAGATTGGTTGGTTTGCAGTCTTGCCTTGAGATTGCCTATATTTGTGACCAATCTCACAGAGGTTTTAGGGGACCTCATTACTGTCAAGAGCTTGGAGCAGAACTTTTCCTTTGGGCCCAGGGTCCCTGCACTTAGAACCTCCTAGGCCCAAATAAAATAGAGCTGTAACACGGTTGGAGGGTTGTAACACTGAAGTTGGAGAGAAATTGTGGACTTGTCGGCCCACAAAGACAGATGGCTGTGGTGGGCTGGGCACCCCCGGGCAGGAGGTAGCCAATGGAGCTGGGCACTCCCATCAGGGGTTGCTTGCAGAGGCTTGAAGATCATGTGCAGGAGTCTTCTTACAGCAGGACACAGCCGGTGACAAGAGGCCTAGAAGGGCCCAGTGGCAGAGCTGGTAATGCGAGGCCCCACAGTAGAGCAGAGCGCGGTGGGAGCTGTGCAGGAGCCAGAGGCAGTGGTAGGTGAATACAGCATCTGACCTGAACCACAGTGGCTGCTGAGTGACATAACTATGGAAATGGGTAATTTGGGGGAAGGGTAAGCTGAGGTTCCCCCTCTGAGACATCAGCAGGTTCCTTTCCTACAAAGTGAGATACATGTAAGGGCTGGGACTGGTTCATTATAAGTAATTTGTTTCTATTGTTTACTGATTGCTTTCTATAAATAATAATGGCTTTCACTTTGCCAACACTGTGTGCATGTCTCACATATACAGCTGGATCATACTAGATGGACGTAGCACCCATGGAATGGTTGATACCACTGGGTGAAGTTCTCATTTCTACCAATCTTATGACTGCTTTGATGTCTGAGGCACAGTCAGTGTGTGTGTGCAATGTAGACAAATAGATAAACAGTGATGGTTGCCCAACTTTGTGAATATACTGTTGTCTTGTGCTGTCAGGTCAATTCTAACTCATAAAAAAAAAAAAAAAAAAACTCATAGCGGCCCTGTATTACAGAATGGAACTGCCCCATATGGTTTCCTTGGCTGTAATCTTCACGGTTGCAGATGGGCGGGGGGACATCCATGAGATTCTCTCTTCTCTAATTACATTATCTATGAGAGGCTGAATTTTCTTCCTATACTACAACCAAAAGAACTTACAGCAACCAGATTGAATGAATGCAGAAGCAGTTATGGGAATCCAGCTGTTTTCTCTTAAGCTAGACATTAAAGAGGTTTGGAAAAATGTAAAACAATACCACTCTTCTCACAAAAGTTTTTGGAAATACGGTCTTTTAAAAATAAAAATGTTATTTATGTGGATGTATAATGGTTTTGTTAGTTATTTTAAATGAGTTATTAAATAATAATTTTTTGTTTTAATTTCCAATATGATAAACATCAATAGGTATAACCCACATAAACAAAAGCTCTTTGAGGTCTTCAATAATTAAAACTGTAAGGGGTCCTGAAACCAAAAAGTTTGAGAAACACTGACATAGATAATCAAGCATCTCAGCTGGAAATTACGGTTTGGAAGCCCCAGTTTGTTGCCAGGATCTGTATTTTTAGAAAATTACCCCAAGTGCTTATCGTCAGAGAAGTTTGGAAAACGCTGAACCAATATAAAGGTATTCACATGTTAAGGATTATTATGATGAGCTATGATGAATAACAGACAGAATCGACTGTAGATGAATTTTTTAAAGGATTGTCAAGCAGAAAAGGGCTGGTCCAAGGTCGAAGAGACTGTATTTGTCCTGGAGCCATGTGATGACCCAATTTTCATGGCTTTCTCTTGCAATGTTGGCAATCCAGAAGCAAAAGCAAAGAAAGTGTGAGATATTTGGTTACTTTAAACTAGAGTTGGATGAGGCTTTGGGTGGGAGCTCTCTAAGTGACTCTGTGGTAGATACATATATACATGGCATTCAGACTATACTTTGAGAAGGATATGAAAAACTATTTAGATTTATACTGGGGGAGAATGCTGGGACCTACTGGGCATGAGCATAATAGCGTAAAGGGGAAGCCTAGCAAAACCTATAGGTTGTAGTGTTAGATGTGGTTAGGATGGTGTATTGATGGGCTTTGGAAACATGGAACATTTACAACCAGTGGAACACAAGGACATTAGAAACCAATAGGGCAAAAAGCATGTACCAGCCATCGGTGAATTACAAGTAGTCTTGTATGCAGCACATTAAAGGGAACTGGGGGTGGGAGGCAGAGGGCATGACTATAAGGAAGAGAACTGAATATGGGAGGATTCTAGTTATGTGGGACCTAGATGACACTGTCTAGTCATGGTGTGGTTATGGGAGCCTAGAGAAAGGAGGACCCTGGGCACCTAGGACATACTGGATAAAATATAACTAATACAGAAGTTGTTTCATTCAAGGTACACTAGAAAATGGAGTTTCCAGGTGAGTGCTCTAGTTAGATGTTCTTAGAGACCAGCATTGGTATGGCATGGTTATTCATGTGCCACCTGTCCTTTGTAAAACGCCAGAAGAATGATACATATAGGAAAAGGGATGGAGTTATCCATGTGTTCATTCAGAGACATGTTTTCAAATTAAAAAAAAACCTGTTGCCGTCGAGTCGATTCCAACTCATAGGAGACCCTATAGTACAGAGCAGAACTGCCCCATAGGGTTTCTAAGGAGCAGCTGGTGGATTTGAACTGCTGTCCTTTTGTTTAGCAGTCAAACTCTTAACTACTGTGCCACTAAGGCTCTACATGTGAGGATATTGTGGCTCACTACTATTCAGCTATACTAGTTTCTTGTAGTTCTTTGCTCATGCCTAACTCCTTCCTGCCTCTGGACTTTCACATATTCCTATTCCCCCTACCTGGAAAGCTATTTCCACCCCCACTAGGCTAACTTCTACTCACTCTTCAAGGCTCAATCTAAGCATCGCTTTCTCAGGAAGCCTTCCCTAACCTTTTAAATAGGTTATGTCTCCCTCCTATACACTCTTACATTACCTTGTAATTTTTTTTCTTTATAGCACTTATAAAATATAATTGTTTGTCATGACTTACCATGTCATGTGGACAGGAACTATGTCTTATTCACCTTTATTTCTTTAGAACCTAGAGATGTAATAAGTTCTTGATAAATATTTGTTAAATTAATGAATGAATTAATAAAATTTGTTCAGGGTCACAGATTTGGGAAGTAAAGAAATCAGGATTTAGAACGAAGAACATGTTATCTGCATTTCTTTTGCTCCATTGCAAACGATAAAGCACAGGGTTGATCCCGTACCTTGTCTGGGAATTGAAAAGTGATGCTGCGGGGGACCGCAGCCTCTGCTGTGATGGAGGAGCAAAGAGGGGCTTCTGAGAGTCAAGGAGACAGTTGGGTAACTCTGCAATTGCCACCAGAGCCCTGGTGTGGAGACCTACTACAGAGGTTTTTCCATTTTCTGATGAGAACAGAGGGAGCTCTAGGAATGACAAACTGAATTATGTTCTGATCCCCCCGCTCAGCAAGGGAATTAGATGGCTGATGGTTTTTCCAGAAGAGAGGATGGATCTCTCCTCTCTGGTCCCCTTCTCCTTACCTCCCACATTCCTCCCTGACAGATCCCAGTTCCTGAAGTTCTGGGAAAGGTAATGCTGGAGAGGAGTAAGGTAGTCCCCAAGAGCCAGCCTCTGGAGAGGCTCTAAGGAGGAGAAAGGCTGAGTACGCACTCTAGACAACCTGGGACCCAGCCTGTGTGACTTGTGGCCCCACTAAAGCCCCAAGCCTGATAGATTTCTGACTAAATAGCCAGGGATTAGGTGACTGAGCAGTGCAGTGACTCGGAAAATAACAAATAAAAAAAAATTAATTTTTTTTATTTTCAGAGGTAAGATAAACCCAGGTTCTTTTATTATTTCAAGTCTTTGATTAAATTCCTTTTGGGGGAGCACCTGTCCTCATGGCTTAAATAAGCTCTTTGTGTCTGGGCCTGGTGGTTCAGTCTCTGGTGGTTTTTTTGAGCATAAGCAACATTTAGCAATGACCAAACCAAAACCCACTGCCTTCAAGTTGATTCCGACTCATAGTGACCCCACAGGGTTTCTGAGGCTATAAATCTACGGCAGTAGGCTGCCACGTTTTTTCTCCTGTGGAGCCGCTGGCGGTTTCGAATCATCAACCTTACAGTTAGCAGTCGATCACTTTAACCACTGCGCCACCAGGGCTCCTTAGGCAATGACAGTGAGGGTGAAAAGAGAGGTGTGTAGGGAGGAGGATGAGAGTCTTGCTGCTATCAGGACTCCTGTCAGTGCTGGCCCTGAGTTGGGCTTTGTTTAGAACCACTGAACAGTGAAGCAAGCCCAGCTTCTCCCTCCCCACACTCCCACCTCCTTGTTGTCAAAAGTGAAGCTGTCTCTTAGAGGGTAGGAGTCAAAGATTTCACACATAAAATCTACATCTTTTAAAATAAAAAACCCCTAAAGGTTGTGTCAAGGTTTTCATATATGTTCACAGCGGCCACCAGTTTTTTATGCCTGTGATTTCCAGATGCATTAAGTGGAAATCCCTAGGGTAGCTGTTTATAACATTTTGGGAGATCCTTTGAGAGCTGATGAAAGACTAAATATACATATACATAAAATTTTGCATACAATTTTAGGGAGTTCAGGCCCAGAGAGCCTTCTGTAGACCTTTAAGGACCCCATGAACCAAAAGTTTGGCACCTCTGATCTACAGTGTTTTCCTTGGCCTGGGATAGCGGTTTGGTAGTACTCTTAAGTCTTATATACTCTTATTTGGAACACTACTTGTGCTCAGGAGAATTCTGCAGGTCCTACAGAATGTATCGTTAGCAAACTAATGCCACCTCCTGCTATTTTAGATGCTCTCAGGACTGGAAGACACTTTAACAGCTATCTAGTATTTACTCCATCCCCATCCCCTCTAAATGATGCAATATCCCTGTCAAATGATTGTCTAGTCTCTGCTTAAACACTTTCAGTGACAGGGAGCTCACTATATTCCCCTAGATACACTTCAGATGATTCTGTTATATAATACACTTGCTCTCTTTAGCCCGGCATTCGTTTCATATGCATATTTGCTAAATAAGGAGTCTCTGTCTTCGTCCATTCATTTAGTCATTAATTCTTTCAATCAACCATTCACCCATTCAACAAACCTTTCCTAAGTGCCTGTTTTGTTCAAGGAACGTCCTAATACTGGGAGGGGGTGTAAGGATGAATAAGAAATGGTCTCTGTGCACATTTTCATCCAAAACAGAGCTCTAGAGCTTACTTATCATCTAGAGCTTACCTAGAGCTTACTTATCATTTCCTCTAGGTTAACACAAAATCCATTACTTACCACTTTAGGGATAGGGTTGTCAATCAGCTGTGGGTTGATAAAGTGGTACTAGATTATACTTCTGACATTTTATTTCCATTTCCATGATTTCTTTCCCCCTCTTTTTGCAAATGAGAATGGTTGTCCATTTCCATTTTCTGACTATGTGCCCCATTCATTGTTATTTCTCAAAGTTCAACACAAAGAGTGCTTCTCCTGTGAGCTCCTCCTGCATCCTGGGATCTTCTAGTCTTTTTTCCCCCGGAGGAAAAAGACAAGGATTGACCCTAGGATTTGGGGTTTTCTCCTTTGTCACTACAGTGGTGTGTTCCTCCCAAATCCTGCCCTGCAGTATGGTGCTTGTAGTCTTACCAGGCCCATGTCAAGTGCTATACTCACAGGAAAGTGCCAACTTCCCACTGGTTACAGCAGATCTCATTTATCTCAGAAGCCCTCAGAAGTTGTGACTGTGTATAAAGACTTCTAGAACAAAGATAACATATGTAAAATTTCGGCTTTAAAGTAAGTGTTCGGCTCATTTAAAATGTCGTAAAAAAAAAGTCATGCAGCTGATTTTTACTCCTCTCCCAGAGACCGTGAGAGGTGGTGTCTCTTTTCTGCAGCCTGATGCCTACATCACTATCATTCTCTTTGCCTCTCTAAATCCTGTTGGTTCTTCACAGCCAGGCATGGCCCTTTTCAGGAAACTTAATTAATCACCGTAGCCCACTAAGATCTCTACGTGGTGGTTCTACCGATTACCATTCTAGTCTAAGATCACACAAATCATGCAGTTTAGCACTTTTTATCATACAGTCTTAATTGCTATATCATGTGTGTATTTTCATGTATGTGGCTTCTGTGTTCAGTAGATTTAGGTGAATTTTTATAGGCCTTTTGATTTTGATTTTTAAGTGAGCTGGTGCTTAAGCTACTTGTTCCACCCATATGATTAACTAGAAAAGTAATGAATGCCTACTTGATGTGAATGAGGAGTTTTAGGAAGATCTGTCCCAAACCCCAGACCTCCTCCCACCAGTCCTTCATGGTGCCTGAGTACTCAATGAGTTTTATTCCTTTGGTTCTTGACTTGGGACAACATTTGCTATGAAAATGCAAATAACCTTGTGTGCCTACCTTAGTAATACTAGTAAAGAGGCCAGGGCTGCTCAGGGGAACAGGGAGCTCTAGAGATGCCATCTCCACTTCAACTAGAGCCACCCTACTTTTGTTTTATGGACTGAAGTTACCCTGAAGCTTTATTTATAAACCTTTCAGCTGCAAATGTATATATTTTGAAAACCATCCCTTTAGGGCAATAGTTCTGAAACTTTACTGCGCATCAGAAACCCCTGGAGGGCTTGTTAACATACAGATTGCTGGGCCCCACCCCTGGAGTATCTGATTCTGTAGGTCTACGTTATGGCCCAACAATCTACATTTATAAGAAGTTCCCATGTGATGCTGCTGGTCAAGGGACCATGTACTCTGAGAACTACTGCTTTAGGGGAATGTGTTCACAGGTCCACAGAATTCCCTAGGAGAAGCACTGGCAGTGGGTGGAGGGAAGAGAAGGGAGTGGGAGAATGTCTCTAGGTGGGCAGCTGACTGGTTTAAAAAAATCAACCTCCCTATTGATTGATCATTTATTTTGAATCCCTTCATTTTCCTATCTAAAGTAAGAAGCCACTAATTAGGGTTTATGACCTTAGGAGTTTGGACCCTTAAGTCCCACAGGAAGATTTTCCTATACCCAGTCCTAAATATAGGGAGCCCTGGTGGTGTAGTGGTTAAGCATTCTGCTGCTAACTGAAAAGTCAGAGGTTCAAACCCACCAGCCGCTCAGCGGGAGAAAGATGTGGCAGTCTGTCTTCGTAAACCCTGTGTGGCAGTTCTGCTCTGTCCCATAGGGTCATTATGAGTCAGAATCTACTCAACGGCAACGGGTTATGTATAGACACGTACACACACATATGGCACCCTTGTGGTGCAGTGGTTAGGAGTTATGGCTGCTAACCAAAAGATTGGCAGTTTGAATCCATCGGCTGCTCCTTGGAAACCCTATGGGGAAGTTCTACCCTGTCCTATAGGGTCATTATGAGTTGGAATCGACTCAACGGCAACAGGATACATATATTTTGTTTGTTTATTCAGTCCTAAGCATAACTAGGAGATTCAGTAATAGCTGTTGGTAGAGGCCTTCCTGAAGCTTTGATTTGCCACTAAATTTAAAATCATAGAACTGGAAAGGGCCACCAGAACTTCAGATAGGGCCCCTAGATAATGCTCATATACTGGATGACAGTGTCATCATCATCTAGCAAAGGCAGTGTGATGCCTACATCAGGAAATTCTGAGTTGTAGAGAAAGAAGCTAAGCAACCTTCTAATCTTACAAAATGTACCAAATCAATAGAATTAGACAATGGGTTACAATATAAAGACAATTTTATTGCCAATAAAAGCTTTAATAACTCATTTTATCCTGTTTCAGTAGGATCTTATTCTTTCTGATGAAAATCCAGCCATAGCATCTCTCATTAAAAATAAAATTATTCTGAAATAAATAAATATATAAAATAAATAGCATATACATTTCATAAATAGTTTGCCCTTATGCACAGCATCCATGCTTACGTTTTAATATCATTTTCTTACAACCTACCCCATCTCCTACTTCCAGTGGCAGGAAAACTGCATGTCAGGACAGATGAGAAATCTGCAGAGCCAATGCAGGGATGGCTTGCAGCAGGGTTGTAGCCCTAAGGATTTTCTTAATGAGACTTTTCCAAATTGCTGTAGGTAGCATCTGTGGCAGATTCTTTGTCTTTCATTTACCCATTGTCAAG
The DNA here is from genome assembly GCF_024166365.1 of Elephas maximus indicus. Classification (NCBI taxonomy): domain Eukaryota; kingdom Metazoa; phylum Chordata; class Mammalia; order Proboscidea; family Elephantidae; genus Elephas; species Elephas maximus. The sequence goes on from NC_064846.1 coordinate 90,634,084, forward strand.
GTATTTGGTTAGACACCCCTGGCCCTTGGCAGGGGCCCCCATTCTTGCTTGTGCCACCTCAGGGGAAAGAACATGAGTAAAGAAAAAAGTATATACAAGATACCCTCTAACCCGCCCCCTCCCTCCATGTCCCTCCCCAAAATAACCCAACATTGATATACAATTTGAACAAGGGAACAGCTGGGTTGGGTTGAACATTAAGTGCTTCTCTGTTATCTAAATTGATAGGAATGAAGGATTTAAAAGCTATGAGTATAGTGCTTGCAGAGACAACAGTGGCCCCAGAGTATGTGGGTCACAGAGGTCACACTAGGGGTCCGTTACCTATAACGGAAGAGGTCTCTGGACATGGAGGGCAACTTAGAAGGATCTACTGGCCTTGGTAAAAAGTGAGTGAATTTCTGGTGTCGTTTAGTCCTGTATCCCTCTCGGGGTGAGCCGTCTTTATTCAGGGCCACATAATACTGTCTCTCCGAGTCTGAGTGTTTGTACAAGGTGGAGGCATAGGTGTTGTACCAGTTTTCTTCAAACTGTTCCCGGAAAACACATTCACGTGTGAGTTTCTTCTGTGAGGGTAAGAAGATAAAGTAAAGCCCATTATATGACTATTTCTCCCATTGCCCCCCTGCTGGTGGAGAAACTCTGAAATAGCAATAACACATTGATATTGGAAAATTTCAGCCCTATCTCCTGGCATCTTCATTCCAAAGAGCTCAAAAAACTGTTATCTGTAACTCCTTCATCGTGTTTCATGAGCCACACAAGAATATTTTAGATGAGATCTTTCCTGAAGGCAGGGGATTGGAGGAGATGGCCTCCCAATGCCCCACTGAGCTTTCTCCCTACTTAGGGCTAATGATGCACAAATCCATCGAGATTACAGTCAACCATGCCAACTGACAAAGGCCTTGGATCTATATAAAGCTCCATGGGAGGTGAGCTGTGATCTCTCCTAATGAAGGGTCTCAAGCCTGTCAGTTAGAAAGCTCAGAAAAGATCTCCCTGAAAAGCTCCTCCAATCTGGCTACTTCAAGTTGGCAGCTCCTGGGTCTCTTGCCTCTGTCCTCTCTTCTCACACTTGATCCGGCCGCCATGCTACTTGCTGGGGCTGCCGATACTGAGTGCTAGGGACAGGCCTATCTCTTAGGTGTCAGGGAAAAATGTGTTTTGATTTCATGGGGTACAGGCAGCCAGAAAGCAGGCTATGTGACTCAAAAGTCAAAGCCAGGAGTTGGGATCCCTTGAAAGGGTTAAGGTCAGCAAAGTCACTCACTATTCCCCAGCACTGGGCTAGCTTCCAAAATAGAAAAAAATGTACTGCAGCCAGCCCAGTCCAAGCTGGGGCTTAAGGCTGTCACCAGACTCTGGAGCCCTTACTCTTCATTTGTTTGTTTCATTTGGCCTTTGGGATTCAGCTGAAGCAATCTGGAAATGAGGGACTGTGTTGTTAATCTCAGAATCCTCAGTCTGAAGGCCAGCTCTTCCATTGCTTACTTTTGTACTTGCTATTACCCATTAATATTCAGATATGCTCCTTGGATGGTTAATGCTCCAAACCCTGAACATCTTACTGGTGAACTAGCAGGGCTTACTACTGTCATCAAACTAGCTCACCCTCTAATAGAAAAGGCAAAGGCAAATGGATCACAGGAAAGATTGTTTGGCTGGGAGAAAGTTGAGTGAAGGTGTTAATGTAGCAAAGCTCTGGGCAGCCAGGAAGTGACTAAAAGACACTAATCCTTTACAGTTGACTAAAGTGCTTTCAAGTGATAGATAAATGTTTTTATACCTTTGCTTTACATTGTCCAAACACTGGTGGTAACAGCCTCCGATGAAAAGAAAACCTTAAACTTACCGACCCATATAGTTCTCCTCGCTCGTTCATTCCTAAGTACAGGCCAGAGTCCACTCCTCGGATGCTGATCAGGCCCACAGCCAGGCTGATAAACTCCAGGATTCCTTGAGCAAAAAAGGAAATGCTATTCTCATTTCTGACATCAAGCTAAAAGGAAGCTGTTCAGGTGACATGAGCTACCAGTTATTTTTCCCCAACTGGAGGCTATCCCTGTGTATGTTTGGTGAATTACCCAATGAAACCATCTTTTGTAGCAAGAATGGAACCGCAGAGAAAGCACTCAGTCTCTCTGGGCCTCAATTTCCATATGTAAAATGGGAGGAAACAATCTCTGCTTCTACTCAACACTCTTACGCAATTATGAGGAAGAGACTGTGAGACGGCTTTGGCTACAAAAACTTCAAAATTAAAAGATACATTGCTGTCAAATACCACCATTTCAAGAAATGGGAGGGCAGCTATCTAAATGGAAGAATGAGGCCAGATTTCTGCATCTTTCCCAAAGCCACCTCCCTTTTCCCTAGAGCACACAGCATTACCTCGCTCTCTTCTAGGCTGAAATTGTTTTGCATCCTCTCAGCTCCCACGCCCTTAAAGCCAACTATTATATTTCCAAGTGCCTGTAGTTGACTCTAACAAAGGCTACACAGGCCACTCACTAAGTTTGTTCTCCCTGCTTATGGCAGGAGGCAAAACTTGGCTTAGTGAAAGCTTTCTCCTAAAAAGTGTTTTCAGAAAGTACAGCCCCTGGCTGACAAGCCGGTCATTCTTCCTTTCTCTCTTGAGAATTTTAAGTTTATCCAGGGCTAAGAATTGGCAGGTAGTACTGGACTTGATACTGATTTGAGATGTTGCAACTTTAAGGGGAAAGGGAAGAAATTCAGAAATATCCCTGTAGCTGACAAGGTTAGAGCAGAGAATTTGAAAACATTTTAATTTACCCAGGAGCAGGAAAAAAAAAAGAAAAGAAAAAGAAACCAACTACTAAAAGAGTAAAAAGGACCAAGAACTGAAAGCCTGGGGATACTTAGGACTTTGTAATTTTGTTCTAAGACAGTATACCTACTACATATATATATGCATATCAGTCAACTAGATTTGTCTTTGATTTTCTTGTATCTACCCATGTTTTTCAGCATACAGACCAAAATTTGATATGATTGACTTACAGAGGCACCCAAACATAAAAAATGAGCTCACATCTGGCTGTCCTTCTTATCAAAATTATTCGATTCTTAAGGGTAATAGTCTACGTAATGGGAATATTAAAATTAAGGAATATTAATGATTCCTTAAAGATAAAAAATTTAAGTGGTAAAATTTTGAAATAAGATACAAGAGTGGAAACAAAAAGTCAGTAGGAAGTCTCCTGAGGATTCACAGTGACTCAGGCTGGTGCATGGATGTTCAGGCATGGCAGCTTTAATCAACCAGTTACCATTGAGTCAATTCTGACTCGTGGCAACCCCATGTGTGTCAGGGTAGAAATGTGCTCCATGGAGTTTTCAATGGCTGATTTTCTCAGAAGTAGATCACCAGGCCTTTCATCTGAGGTGCCTCTGGTTGAACTCAAACCTCCAACCTTTTGGCTGGCAACTGAGCACATTAACTGTTTGCACCACCCAGGAATGCCATGGTTGCTTTAGGAGCACATATTTCCACAGCCCACTTGGATCTATTTGAAGAATGTAAGGTTCTTCTCCTGCCATTATATATATAGAACACTCAGGGTGTGGCCTTTGACATCTAGTACTGAAATACTCCAAGTTTTATTCTCAGTTTGGTTGTTACTAACTCTTATAGTACAAAAAAAGAAGCTTTGGGAAAAGAGATTGACACAGGTTAAAAACAGTTAAAAAAAAAAAAACCCATTGCCGTAGAGTCAATTCCGACTCATAGTGACCCTATGCCTCATAGGGCTTCCAACGAGCACCTGGTGGATTTGAACTGCCAGCCTCTTGATTAGCAGCAGTAGCTCTTAACCACTACACCACCAGGGTTTCCTGATGGCAATAGTGGAAGGGAAAATACCTAGTGCCAAGCAGGGGTTAGTTAAATACTGATTTACTGGACCAAAATCTTTAGTTGCACCCAAGGTTCTGCCCTGTTTAAAATTTTAATAAGTGACTTGTAAGAGGACATAGGAGGACTGCTTATTCCAGTTCCAGAAGATATACAGCTGAGAGGGGTAACACAATTAAGATCCAAAGAGAATTCAAGAGGATGGAAAAATGGGCTGACTAACAAAATAAGCTCTGTTTACATTCAGAATAAATATGAAGTCCTGCACTTGGGTTCCTAAACCCCAAGATTTTTTGTTTGGGACTTTATTTTGGTGGGGAGGGTGAGCCTCAAGTGCAGACAGTTGAGTTAATCATACTCCTTAGTTCATATTCCATAATCATAATTGGCCTGTGCAAGGGTTTTTATTTATCTATTTATTTTATTTCCATTCCTTGCTCCCATCTACCTCCCCACTTCAGGCAACCATATATATTTTCTTTAAAAAGTGTACTGTTATTTTGTGTTTCTGTGTATTTTTATTATATATTTTATTTGATTTTAAGTTTGCCCATCTTTGAAATGGGAGATGTGGCTTAGCAAAACATACACAACAATGGCCACATACTGAGATAAGCTCAGTATGTATGAATGATTAGTGGGATGCAAATTACTAAAAAACTAATGTAAAAAAATTAAAAAAGGGGGAAAAACTAATGTGCTATAAGGCTTCATTATTAGAGGACTAAATAATTAGCATAAGGAAGGGGATTATCCCACTCTGCTCTGCCTTGATTAGACCACACAGAGAGTATTGTGTTTAGTTCTGGCAGCTTCCTGTAAGAGAGGGATATGGAAAAAACAGGAGAACATTCAAAGGAGAGTAGCCAGTATGGCCAGGAAACCAGAAACCAGGTCATGCTTCAGTTCTGGGGACTAAACTTTCAGGGATAACAACCTGCTGGAGCCTTTAGTTCTTTGCTTTTCCTTAGCAGATTACTTCCTAACTTCAAGTCTTAGTTTCCTCATTCTCTAAGTATCTCATGCCTTTGACCACCCTGAGCTCATCAAGTAGCAGAGGGCAGTTTGTGATTTCCCCATCCAAGACCTGGTGTAAGAACAAATCCTGAAACCCAAGAGGTGTGGCCATTTGAGTCACCACAGTTTTTCTCCAATTCTCTGTTAACCCTTATGCCAAAGGACAGATCATACAGGAAGTCACTTGGGTTGTGTCCAGTAACAGGGGTCTCCAACAGCTGGAATCGTCCCTGCCCAGCTGTCTTTGGGCATCATTTCTCTTTGCCAATTTTCCTATTAGCTGGATTCAAACTGTGGGAACGCAGTGGCACATGCTGGTGGAACAGATACTCCTAAACCTTCTCCTGAATCTCAGCCAGCACAAAGGGGGAGAGAAAACAAGCCATTTCCACATTTTCCCAGCTACAGCTGGAGAGGGGTGTTAACAGTAAAATGTTGAGGTAAAGTATTAAGTAGACCAAGTTCGTCCTCATTACTTTCACCCCTTCAAGTCCCAGGACCTCCCTGTACTCTGCCTCATATTGACTTGTCCACCTCAGGCTAGACAATTTCTAGACTCTTCTCTTCTTACACCTCTTTTCCCATGGCCTCAGTCAAAATTGATCTGTCCTGGGCCCCACTCCTTCAGAACTTATCTAGATGACTTGCTAGTGTGTTATTTAATCTGGTTCCACAACTCTCTTCAGCAACCTTAGCCATACTGTCAGACCTTTAGGGCCAAGACGGTGCTGCTTTGGCATCTTGCCAAATAAGAGCCAGCTCACTCAAAAACCAAAGCAGCTGCATGAGCCTGCTGTATCCCACCTGGCGAGAGGCCTCTCCTCCAGTCTGGCTCCCAACTTCTGCTCTGCCAGTTCACAGTGCCCTCAGGAATGTCAGTATCCCTGTGAACCTCATGCAAACTCCACCAGCCAGGCAGGGATTGAAATACTCCTGGCTACTGATGGCAGATGGGGGTGGGGGGAGCATATGCTGTGCCAACAGGTTATTATTTGGAGTAGGGGTTGCTCTTGGGCTCGTTTTGAACACATGGATTCCAGGGTAATCCTTGGGGGCCCTGCTCTCCAATTACAACAAATAGCTATTTACTTTACATAGCCTTTGGAGACTATCCCCTCCCCCCAAGAAATCTATAATATTTTATATCTTAAGTCTGGCCTACTTTACCCTGCTGGAATGTTGACTGCTAAAGCACTTATGGAATGTTAAAGTTTCGATTTATTGAATACCCTGGCTGATTAACTCAAATACGGCGGGAGGAGAGAGTTAGGAAACTCAAATGCCACCTCTTTGCCAAAAGCTAAACTGAGAAAGAGTAAGTATGTGTTTGCAAGTTGGCAGGGGAGGTTACAAAAGAGACAGCTTTGACTAGCTATCATTTCCTTTACGGGAAATATGTGGAATTTCCAGGAAGTCAGGGAAGGTGGAAAGGGAAAAGGTGATGCAGAGGTGGTCCCAGGCGGTGTTTTTTTTTTAAAGGCAAAACCAAAAATGAAGCAGTCAGTTAAGCAACAGTGAAAACATCCCTTTCTCCTGCCTGTTTTATTTCCTTTGGTTTCTCCTTAAACTTAACACCCCTAGCAGGCCTGGGAGATGAAAAGAAATCAAGATGTGTCTTTAGGGAGGTAATTAAAGACCACTTACCCCAAGAGCCTATTACTGATTTATGTTGACCTTGTAGATTATTTGGCTCAGCTTAGGCATGCAGCCAGACAAACACTTATAGCCTCTGGGAGCTGTATTCATAGTTTCTCCACCTTCACTGCCCCACCCCCATACTTCTCCATTATTTCATGACTTTTCTTTTATATATAAAAAATGAGCTACCCCAGTATCTTTAGGCCATTTCTGGGAGCCTCTGGGAGGCTTCGAGGCCAGGGTGGGAATCCCATTCCTTCTGAAGAGGAGCAAAAGAGGACCGCAAAGTCACAAGTGATAGAAGGAAAAGGAGCCAAGTTAACACCCCCCACACACCTCATCACCCTTTTGAGAACCTGCTGCAAGTTTATACAGACACCTGCACCCCTCTGTTGCCCCCCCCAACCTACTGTATTCCAGTTCTGAGTGCATTTTTCCAAGATGACATAGACCTCATTAGGGTTCCTGTCTGCTCCCAGTGAGGAAGGCCAACCTAAGTTGTTTGCTAGGCTTGGCCCTGCCCAGCAACTGGCTCCTACACCCCATTTTTTTCTGTGCACACTAGATGAAACTCTAGCTAGGCATAGAGAATAGGATAGACTGGTTTGCGGGGCAGTGGGGGGTGAGGGCGGGGGTGGAGAGGTGGGGGTGGATGAGAGAGAGTGAAAAAAGAAGGGAAGGGTGTCAGGCTTGAGGGTAGCCTGAGCCTTTTACTGGCTTGGGGTGGAAGGTGCTCTCCTTGGGTGATAGAGTCCTTGGGAGAAAACAGAGGGCATTAGGAGATTGGGGGGTGGGCAAGGACAGGGAGCTCTCACTGCACCTGCATAATGGCTTTGTAGAGAAGAGAAGAGAAAATTGAAAATAAAAATGGCCACATTGCTGAGGCATGAACACATTTGTCTAGAAACCTAGTGATCTCCATTTACATGATCAAGTTTTATATTGTGTAATTCGTTCTGTATGTGGGACAAGCAGCTGTGCCCTAGAACAAGCTACAGAGTGATGGGAAGAGGCAATCGTGGATGGAGGTTAGACACTTCCTGTCCTGGGCCCAGGAGACACCTGTTTCTGGGGCTGGGAGTGAACCAGGATTTGTGCGGTTTCCCCACTGAGACAAGGAGTCCACAGGTAGCTCAGGGCAAAAGCTGCTCCAGGGCTTCTGTTCTTATACAGTGGACCCTGGAGGCTTTCCTAAATCCCGATACCTCGCTCATGCTTTGCTGCCTGGATTGACTCCTACCCTGGGCAGAGCAACCCCGAGGTAGGCAGGTGCCACTGCTGCCCAGTCCCTGCCTGCCAAAAGCGACTCGGGCACAGATCGCCCGCCCACCACGCCCATGGCCCAAGCAGGCTACTGCTCTAGGCAATCGGACGGCGCGACAGCCTTGCTGCCTTCGAGGCTCGGCCCAGCGGTGCAGCCGCGGCACGTTCCCCGCCCCCCCATCCCGCAGCGAGAACTTACACCATCTCCCAGCTCCACCTGCTTTCGTCCGAGGCGCTGCTTCCAGTTCCCAGAACGAACCCCTAGCTCCCCAGGGACGGAGGGTGGGGAAAGGAGAGGCCGAATTTCAAGGCGCCCCTGCCCACCCCCTAACACGTCCGAGGGTGCCGGGCGCCCTGACGCCCTGCGGCTCAGGTCCGCACCGTCGTGTAGGGTCCGCCCCGGGCCCCCAGCGGCCTGCCGCCACAACGGGCCGGACAGTACCGTGCCGGGGGCGGTCCGCCAGCTATAAGCTGGAGCCCTGGGCCGTTGGCTCCCCACCACGCCGTCCGCTCGCCTCCCGTCCCTCCAGGCCGAGTCCTCACCGAAGCGGCTGTGGTCGTGGCGAGTGCCGTGCACCGTGCCGTTGGGGAAGATCTCCAAGTGGAAGCCAGTGCGGCAGTAGAGCTGGCGGCGCCGCAGGATCCCCTTCAGGTGGGCGAAGTCTGTAGGCGAGCCGCGCTGCAGCTTCCCCTCGATCTGGCCCAGGCGCTCGTTCAGGAAACCCGGAGAGTCAGCTAAGGGCACGTTCCCCAGAGAGGAGGAGAAGCCATGCAGATCCCAGTCCAAGGAGGCGAAGACTGCCCCCACCTCCGCCATGGCGGGGCCGGCGGCGGCGCGGGCTGTGCGGGGGGCGCGCGGACCGAGCCGGGGCCGCGGTGCGCGAACTGCCTTTCCCAGTGTAGAGCGCGGGCGATTCCGCGGAGCTGGCAAGCTGTCTTGCTCCGCGCTCTCCCGAGCTGCAGTGGACGTCTGTTCTCGTCCAAGGAACTTCTCAGCAGCAGAGAGCGTGGGGCAGCGCGCTCCTCCTGACCTTGTTCTCAGTCAAAGTGTCGCTTCCCCTTCTCATCCATCTCCCCAGGCCTCTCATAGCTGGTTTCTTCGAGCAATCAGATGCAAACGGCACTTTATATACGTACCCACTCCCCTTACATTGACATATTGGATATTTAAATACAAGCCACACCTCACTGGCATCCACTCGGAGATTGGTGTGTGGGTTTTTTTCCCCCTTCTCACATCCATTTGGCTCTTTTTGGGAGAGGGAGGGAGAGACAGCGAGCGAGTTTCACTCCCTCTTTTATTTTCAAAAAAAAAAAAAAAAAAAGGCAGGAAAAAGCTACACATTGCAGTGAGGCATAACTGTTTTTGGCAGGTTTTTCTGAAACTGCTGATGAAATAACGGAGCTCAGTGCGTGGAAGCTGTTGGCGCCCACGGCCACTCAGGCCTGTTCCGTGGGGTTCTGTTTGTTTGTCTGCTGCCCGGGGGCCGTCCCCACCTCCCACGCGTCCTCAGGCTAGCCTTTGGGAAGTGGCGTGAGACCGGGGCTTGGAGCTTCACGCACTCCTGAGCCCCTCTTATTCCCCAGTTAGTCGGAGGCTGCCAAAGAGGCGAAGAGGCGTCTGGCCCGGGACAGGGGCTCCCTGGTTTCTTTGTTCTGCTGCCCCCTAAGCCCCACTCCCCACCTGTAGCTCGGCAGGAGGTTGAGGAAGTTAAAAATCCAGAGGCGAATGTAGTTGTAAAATTTGAAGTGGGAATGGTGGCAGTTCTTGCAGACACCAAAGTGGGGGCCTTAAGAGGTCTGAGAGGAGTGGGAAACCCCTCCGAGGAAAGGAGACATTTTTAAAAAGGGCGTTGCAGCTTAGGAAAAGGAGAGGGGATTTAGAAATAGAGATCTTTTCGAAAAAATGATCTCCACTAGCTTTCTGGGAGCGCTTTGAGAGCAGGCTCGATGAAAGCCATTGGAAACACGATGGGGGCTCCCCCCCCCCCACTTCTTTTCTTGTTGGAAACAGGTGTTTCCTCGCTCTGTCCGGTGCCCTGCTTGGAGATATTTTATCAGTAAGAGCGGTAGTTGGGGCGGGAACTGGCGGCCGCCGGGGCAGCAGTCAGTGGCGAGAAGACCTGGGAGCAGGTGCAGGGCCTGCCCCACGACCCAACGCCTCTGCCCGGCACCTGAACCCGGCGGGCCCCTCTCGGGCCCTGACGCTCAACGTCCTGCTCACCTATTAAGCGGCGCTGTTACTTGCAGATTGCACCCACACCCCGCGCCGGCTTCGCTGGTCGGCTCCAGCTGAAGAATCTGAGCCCAGCAAGTCCCCACCTTTTGCAGCGCCTCCTGCTGGAGACCCCGCGCCTTGCGGCGAGTTCGAACTCAGGATCACCACGAGACAAGAAAGCTGGCTCAATTCAATTAGTGTAATTCGAGGTCCTACTTCTGGGCTCCCGCGTGCACCCTGTGCTCACTCCCTGGTACCGTAACAGTTCTTGGTTAGGAACGTCTTCGCTTGGTACTGGTGTGTCTCCTAGCTCAAACGGTGTCTTACGCATTTACAGAACTTCCAGAGACAAGCACAAAGTCCGGCACATAGTAGGCCCATGGAAATAATCTTCTGATGTGCTGAGTCATAGGGAACACGACGCAAATGATCTTCCAATCATAGAGGACACAGAAATGCAAAAGATGATGCCCATATTGGAGTCTTTAAAGTTGAAATGATAGGATGCCTGAGATTTGCTTTAAAATAATCCAAAGTGAGAGGACAGAGGGAATGGAGGTAGAGATGCAATAAGGTGGTTCCTCTGTTGCTAATTGTTGAAGCTGGGTAATGGGTACATGAGGGTTCATTATGCTATTCCTCTTACTTCTTTTATATATTCGAAATTTCCACAATAAAAAGCTTTTAAAAATGGGACTGACAGAAAATGACAACAAAGAAACCATTCCTTCCTTCTTCCCTTCAAAAAAATTTTTTTTTCAAAGAGTTTGTGAATTTAGTGAGAAGGTGGGGGAGGTGGACTGGGGGTTAAGACAAGTACATAAATGACTAGAATACATGGCATCATAAGGTGCACAGTGCTGTGTGGATTCAGGAAGCAGAAAGAGGGCTTATCTGGGGTTTATGGTCAGGCTCTGGACCAAGGTGGCCTTTGCAATGGGCCTAAAAGGGAAAATGGGAAGGATTTTGCAAATTCAGATGGGCTACTTCTCAGAAGGGGAAGATAGTAACAAAGCAGGTAGGACAATTTTAATCGATAAAGACTAATTCTTGGGGGTTTTAGTGAGTGTCAAATAAAATAATGTAGATGAAACTGTTTTGAGAGGCATATGATGTAAAGGATTTGGATGTCTATCAAGAACAAACAAACAAAAAAACCAAACCCATTGCCGTCGAGTCGATTCTGACTCATAGGGACCCTATAGGGCAGAGTGGAACTGCCCCATAATGTTTCCAAGGAGCGGCTGTTAGATTCTAACTCCCGGCTTTCGGTTAGCCGCCAAATGCTTAACCACTGTGCCACCAGGGCAAGGAAGATTTAAATTACACACTGATACAGCAAAGACCATTTCCTCATCAAACACTTCAGGGAATTTCTGCTTTTCTTGTCCTAAAACACTCCCAAAGTCATCAACCACAGTTCAAGTTCTGGAGTTCTACTTGATTGAAGGTCAGTGATATGTTGTTGTTAGGTGCCCTTGAGTCAGTTCCGACTCATAGTGACCCTATGCACAACAGAACGAAGCACTGCCTGGTATTCCGCGCCATCCTTACAATCTTTGTTATGCTTGAGCCCATTGTTGCAGCCACTGTGTCAATCCACCTCATTGAGGGTCTTCCTGTTTTCCACTGACCCTGTACTTTATCAAGCATGATATCCTCCAGGGACTGATCCCTCCTAACAACATGTCCAAAGTATGTAAGATGCAGTCTCACCATCATTGCTTCTAAGGAGCATTCTGGTTGTACTTCTTCCAGGACAGATTTGTTTGTTCTTTTGGCAGTCCATGGTATATTCAATATTCTTTGCCAATACCACAATGCAAAGGCATCAATTCTTCTTCGGTTTTCCTTATTCATTGTCCAGCTTTCTCAGACATATGATGTGATTGAAAATACCATGGCTTGGATCAGGCACACCTTAGTCTTCAAGGTGACATCTTTGCTTTTCAACAATTTAAAGAAGTCCTTTGCAGCAGATTTGCCCAATGCAACGCGTCTTTTGATTTCTTGACTGCTGCTTCCGTGGCTGTTGATTGTGGATCCAAGTAAAATGAAATCCTTGATAACTTCAATCTTTTCTCCATTTATCATAATGTTGCTTATTGGTCCGGTTGTGAGGATTTTTTTTCTCTTTATGTTGAGGTGTAATCCATACTGAAGGCTGTGGTCTTTGATCTTCATCAGTAAGTGCTTCAAGTCCTCTTCAATTTCAGCAAGCAAGGTTATGTCATCTGCATAATGCAGGGTGTTGGTGAGTCTTTCTCCAATCCTGATGCCCTGTTCTTCTTCATATAATCCAGTTTCCTGGATTATTTTCTCAGCATACAGATTAAATAGGTATGGTGAAAAGATACAACCCTGACACACACCTTTCCTGGCTTTAAACCACTCAGTGTCCCCTTGTTCTGTCCGAACAACTGCCTCTTAATCTTTGTACAGGTTCCTCATGAGCACAATTAAGTGTTCTGTCATTCTCATTCTTCTGTCAGTTTGTTGTCTTGTGGGGGCTTGGGTGTTGCCATGATGCTGGAAGCTATGCCACCGGTATTCATCAAGCAGGGTCACCCATGGAGGACAGGTTTCAGCTGACTTTCCAGACTAAGACAGACTCGGAAGAAGGACCCTGTAGTCTACTTCTGAAAAGAATTAGCCAGTGAAAACCTTATGAATAGCAGCGGAACATTGTCAGTGATATAAACATTCTATTATCCTCCTGGAGCTCTTTAGAAATTAATCTGACTGATAATCCTGTTTTAAATAACATTTCCATTAAACACCCCAATTTACAGAGCACTTTCACGTGAGTTATTTAATTTTCACAACCTTGTGGAGTAGGAAGTGTTATTACTCCCATTTTTAAAGAATAATTTTTATTGTGCTCTAAGTGAAAGTTTACAAATCAAGTCAGTCTCTCACACAAAAACCCATATATGCCTTGCTACACACTCCCAACTACTTTCCCCCTAATGAGACAGCCTGCTCTCTCCCTGCACTCTCTCTTTTCGTGTCCATTTCACCAGCTTCTAACCCTCTCCACCCTCTCATCTCCCCTCCAGGCAGGAGATGCCAACACAGTCTCAAGTGTCCACCTGATCCAAGAAGTTCAGTCCTCACTAGCATCCCTCTCCAACCCATTGTCCAGTCCAATCCATGTCTGAAGAGTTGGCTTCGGGAATGGTTCCTATCCTGGGCCAACAGAAGGTCTGGGGGCCATGACAACCGGGGTCCTTCTAGTCTCGGTCTGACCATTAAGTCTGTTCTTATGAGAATTTGGGGTCTGCATCCCACTGCTCTCCTTCCCCCTCAGGGGTTCTCTGTTGTGTTCCCTGTCAGGGCAGTCATCGGTTGTTGCCGGGCACCATCTAGTTCTTCTGGTGTCAGGATGATGTCTTCTCTGATTCATGTGGCCCTTTCTGTCTCTTGGGCTCGTAATCGCCTTGTGTCCCTGGTGTTCTTCATTCTCCTTTGATCCAGGTGGGTTGAGACCAGTTGATGCATCTTAGATGGCTGTTTGCTGACGATTAAGACCCTAGACCCCAGACGCCACTCTTCAAAGTGGGATGCAGAATGTTTTGTTAACAGATTTTATTATGCCAATTGACTTAGATGTCCCCTGAAACATTCAGTTTATTCAGGAAGCTTCTTTGCTTTTGGTTTAGTCCACTTGTGCTGACTTCCCCTGTATTGCGTGCTGTCTTTCCCTTCACCTAAAGTAGTTCCTATCTACTATCTAATTAGTGAATGCCGCCTCCCACTCTCCCTCCCTCCCCCTTCGCATAACCACAAAAGAATGTTTTCTTCTCAGTTTAAACTATTTCTCAAGATATTATAATAGTGGTCTTATACAATATTTGTCCTTTTGCAACTGACGAATTTCACTCAGAATAATGCCTTCCAGGCTCCTCCATGTTATGAAATGTTTTACAGATTCCTCACTGTTCTTTATCGATGCGTAGTATTCCATCGTGTGAATATGCCGTAATTTATTTATCCATTCATCTGTTGATGGGCACCTTGGTTGCTTCCATCTTTTTGCTATTGAAAACAGTGCTGCAATAAACATGGGTGTGCATATATCTGTTCGTGTAAAGGTTCTTATTTCTCTAGGATATATTCCAAAGAGTGGGATTGCTGGATCCTATGATAATTCTATTTCTAGCTTTTTAAGGAAGTGCCAAATCGATTTCCAAAGTCATTGTACCATTTGACATTCCCACCAGCAGTGTATAAGTGTTCCAATCTCCCCACAGCCTCTCCAACATTTACTGTTTTGTGTTTTTTGGATTAATGCCAGCCTTGTTGGAGTAAGATGAAATCTCATTGTAGTTTTGATCTGCATTTTTCTAATGGCTAATGTTCGTGAACATTTCCTCATATATTTGTTAGCTACCTGAATGTCTTCTTTAGTGAAGTGTCTATTCATATCTTTTGCCCATATTTTAATTGGGTTATTTGTCTTTTTGCAGTTAAGTTTTTGCAGTATCATGTAGATTTTAGAGATCAGGCACTGATCAGAACTGTCATAGCTAAAAACTTTTCCCAGTCTGTAGGTAGTCTTTTTACTCTTTTGGTGAAGTCTTTGGATGAGCATAGGTGTTTGATTTTTAGGAGCTCCCAGTTATCTAGTTTTTCTCCATTTTGTTTTTGTTGTTAGGTGCCATCGAGTCAGCTCTGATGCATAGCAACCCTATGTATAACAGAAGGAAATGTTGCTCCACCCTGTCCCATCCTCACAAAAGTAGGTGTGTCTGAGCTCATTGTTGTGGCCACTGTGTCAATCCATCTCCTTGAAGGTCTTCCTCTTTTGCGCTGGCCCTCTACATTACCAAACAAGATGTCCATCTCCAGGGATTGGTCCCCCCTGATAACAGGTTCAAAGTAAGCGAGACGAAGTCTCACCATCCTTGCTTCTAAGAAGCAATCTGGCTGTACGTCTTCCAAGACCGGTTTGTTCATTCTTTGACCGACCACGGTATATTCAATATTCTTCACCAACACCGTAATTCAAATGTGTCAATTCTTCTTTAGTCTTTCTTTTTCATTTCCAGGTTTGCATGCATGTGAGGCAATTGAAAAGACCATGGCCAAGTCCTTGTTCCTAGTCTGTCTTAGTCTGGAAGCTCCACTGAAACCTGTCCAGCATGGGTGAGCCTGCTGGTATTTGAAATACCGCTGGCATAGTTTCCACTATCACAGCAACACGCAAACCACCACAGTATGACAAACTGACAGAAAGGTGGTAAATTCCTATTTTGGAGATGAGGATACAAGCGGGTTAAGTGACTAGCGCAGACTCACATAGCTTATAAGCAAAGATGTCATAATTTGATTTCAGACCCACTGGGGTAAATAACTCTCAACTCATGGGCCTTGAGACATATATAAAGATCAGTATATTGAAGACAGCGAGATTTCAGAATACTTTGGAAAACCTCCACCATGACACAACCTCAGGCCAGGGTTGTGCTGCATATATGGAATGAGAGGAAAATGTATGTACAAAAAAGGAAGCAAAACCTCACTGGATTCAGGTCATTGCTTGTAAAGTGAAAATAACTGTACCCCTTCACAGTTTTATTGTAAGGATGAAACGAAATCACTGATTCAGGGTAACCAGCGTTATGCCTGGCACATGAAAGATAATCAACTCACCTGTGATTCCTTCCTTTTTCCCCAGTATCTCACAGGGTTGATGTGAGAAATAAAGCAACATATGTGAAAATGAAGTGGAAAAACAAAACTCCATAAGAACAAGGAGAGTTCTGACTCAGGCCATAAGTGACTAGAGACTAGGGGCAACCTGTTGGGCTCTGTTTCTTGAGGAAGGATATACTGATGCTAATAATGTCTTGTTCATCCTCCATCTCCACACACACCAGGGAGGTGGGAGAGGATATCTAGAACTTTTATTCTGCCCAGTTCTTCATTTTCAGGACAACTTATTATTTTTTTCCTTCCTAATTTATTTTCCCTAAGAAAGGGCAGGGAATATGTACTGCTAGGTAAATCCTGCAAAAAGTGCAGTCAATGACATCAGTTACTCTTATTTACTGAGTGATTTCCTGTGTTAAAAAAGGAGCCCTGGTGGCTCAATGGTTAAGTGCTTGGCTGCTAACTGAAAAGTTGGTGGTTCAAACCCACCAGCTGCTCTGTGGGAGAAAGCTGTGGCAGTCTGCTTCCATAACCTGTGGGGCAGTTCTACTCTGTTCTGTAGGGTTGATGTGTGTCGGAATCAACTGAATGGCAACAGGTTTGTTCCTGTGTTAAGCATCGCCCTGGGTGCTTTACATGCATTATCTCTTATAAACTCTATCACAACTCTCAGAAATAGGTGTGTTCCCATTTTACAGGTGAAAAAGGTGAGGTCCAACAAGATTCAATGGTGGTAGAAGTAAGACTTAAACCCAGGTAGTCCTTAACCATTGATATTAAGTTAAGGCCTAACCAAAACACTATACTGCCTCAGTCTACTTACTTCAAAAAGAACTTATCTTGCCCATTTGTCCTCTGTTCCTCCCTTCCCCTTTCGCTTTCCTCATTTGACATGGACAGCAGTATAATGTAGTGGTTGCACACTCAAGCTCATGTCAGAGTGCCTGGGCTCAAACCCCAACTTTAAGTCATTGTGGGTATTGGAGCCTCAGTGTCCTCATCTGTTCGATGCAGATGATGATAATAGTCATTACCTCATAGGGTTGCTGTGAGGTTGAAGTGAAATAACACACAGAACATACTTAGAACTGTGCCTGACACATACTAATTGGTCATTGTTCATAATATTATTTATATCCTACCTGGATCCAGCCATATTTCCTCTCCAGGTTTCCTCAAACTATGCGCATTTTTTCCTGAAGGAGAGAAGTAGATAAGAACACTGACCAAATCACCCCAAAGCAATTAATTCCAATCCTGTTAATCTTTCTGTGTAGTATTGGTTCAGTCTTGTTCTCTCTGGGTTTTAGAAGACCTGTCTCAGAAATGGGGTGACCAAACTGTAGGCGCTGTGTGGGCAAGCACAGAGTGAGGAAGTGGAGGCCTGGGAAAAATAGGAAATTGTTCATTTGTATTGGACATTCTTATTAAGTGACAGGTACTGTTTCGAGTGCCTTACATTTAAGTCGCATAACACCACCATGCTATTATAATCCCTAATTTTAACAAAAAGTGAAACTAAAGTCTAGAGAGGTTAAGTAACTTGCTCAAGGTCATATAACTAGCATATGATGGGGCTGAAATTCAGACCTGGAGCTTGGCTCCAGAGACCTTATTCAATAGACCAAAACCAAACTAAACCCTTTGCGGTTGAGTTGATTCTGACAATAGCAACCCTATAAGGACAGAGTAAAATTGCCCCATAGGGTTTCCAAGGAGCACCTGGTGGATTTGAACTGCCGACCTTTTGGTTAACAGCCATAGCTCTTAAGCAACACGACCCAATTCTCTTCTGGAAGAGGAAAACCCAAGTTAAAAGAACATTTAAAAAATTTTTTTTAGTCCTTGGTAATTTGTAACTAGAGTTTGAGAATCCTGCAAAAAAAAAAAAAAAAAAAAATCAGACTACCTTCCCTCTTCACACCTTCAACTCTAGGGCCTAGAGCGGAAAGGATAGTTCATTGGCTGAGACTTTATCTCTCTGGTTAGTCTCCTGCAGTGACACTTAGCCACAAGCTTCCTTTGTTACTGCTGTCATTCTCCTGTAGGCCTATCTGCAATGGGGCTGGTGGGGGGGGTGTGTAATGGACCATTTATTCTGGCTGCAACTTAGCATTATCTGGCAGGTGATGACATCTTTGGGAAATGATCTGTTAGTTCTCTGAGAGGAGCAAGACACAAATGGAATGTGGCTCCAACCCCGGCAACCTGGGTCACTTCCTGAATTGGTCAGAAACCCTGGTGGCGTAGTGGTTAAGAGCTATGGCTGCTAACCAAGGGGTCAGCAACTCTATGGGGCAGTTCTACTCTGTCCTATAGGGTCCCTAAGAGTTGGAATCTACTCAGTGGCAGTGGGTTTGTTTTTTTGGTATGTATATATATATGCGACTCGAGGGCACTGGGTGGGCTGGTATATATATATATACCAAAAAACCAAACCCACTGCCATATATATATGTGTATACACACACACACACATATATACGGACAGATAGATAGATGTCACCTTGAGGACAAAGGTGCTCCTGATCCAAGCCATGATATTTTCAATTGCCTCATATATATGCAAAAGCTGGGCAATGAATAAGGAAGACTGAAGAATTGATGCCTTTGAATTATGGTGTTGGTGAAGAATATTGAATATGCCATGGACTGCCAAAAGAACAAATACATTTGTCTTGGAAGAAGTACAGCCAGAATGCTCATAAGAAGCAAGGATGGCAAGACTCACGTACTTTGAACATGTTGTCAGGAAGGACTAGTCCCTGGAGAAGGACATCATGCTTGGTCAGGTAGAGGGTCAGTGAAAAAGAGGAAGATCCTGAATGAGATGGATTGACACAGTGGCTGCAAAAATGGGCTCCAACACAGCAATGATGGTGAGGATGATGCAGGACTGGGCAATGTTTTGTTCTGTTGTACGTAGGTCGCTATTAGTCAGATCCAACTCGATGGCACTGAACAACAACAACAACAACACACACAAGACTTATTTTAAGGAGTTGGTTTGTGTGATTATTGGGGCTGGCAGTGTCTAAAATCTGTAGGGCAGGCTGGCAGGTTGGCAGGCCGGAAACTCGGCAGGAGTTTCATTACAATCTTTTTAAAATTGTGTGTTAGGTGAAAGTTTACAGAGCAAATAAGCTTCTCATTAAACAGTTAATACAAAATTGTTGTGTGACATTGGTTGCTAACCCCGTGATGTGTCAACACTCTCTTCTACTTCACTCTGGTTTCCCTGTTTTCATTCATTCAGTTTTCCGGTCAGTTCCTGCCTTCTGTCTTTGCTTTTGGTCTGCTGTGCCCACTGATCTGGTGTACATGACTGAACTACTAAGCACATACCTCACGTGTGTTATTGTTAGCCCTATAAAAAAAAAATAGACCTGTCTAATCTTTGGCTGAATGGTGAACCTCAGGAGTGACTTCACTACTGAATTAAACGGGTGCCTGGGGGCCATACTCTTAGGGCTTCTCCAGACTGTCACACCAGCAAGCCTAGTCTTTTTTCTTTTTTTTTTTTTTTTGGTGAATTTGAATTTTGTTGTACATTTTTCTCCAACTCTGTCCAGGACCCTTTATTGTGATCCCTGTCAGAGTAGTTGGTGGTTGTAACTGGGCACAATGTAGTTGTTCTGGGCTCAGTCTGGTGGAGGTTGTGGTATTTGTGGTCCATCAGTCCTTTGGACTAATCTTTCCCTTGTGTCTTTGGGCTTCTTCATCCTCCTTTGCTTCAGCTGGGATGGGAGCAGTAGATGTTTCTTAGATGGCCACTCACAGGCTTTAAAGACCCCAGATGATACAACAGTTGGATATAGAACATTTTCTTTATACAATATGTTATACCAGTTGAGCTGTACGTTCCCCTGAGATCATGGTCCCTAGCCCTCAGCCCAGTAACTCGGTCCCTCAGGGCATTTGGATGTGTTGTGAAGCGTCTATGACTCTGCCTTGGTCATGTTGTGCTGACTTTCCCAGTATTGTGTACTGTCTTACCCTTCACCAAAGTTACCACTTACCTACTCTCTAAAACACCCACTGCCATCCAATCAATTCCAACTCATAGAGACCCTATAGTTCAGATTAGAATTGCCCCATAGAGTTTCCAAGGAGTGCCTGGTGAATTCAAACTGCTGACCTTTTGGTTAGCAGCTGTAGCTCTTAACCACCATGCCCCCAACGTTTCCAAAAAAACCCATCTCTGTCGAGTCAGTTCCGACTCATGGTGACTATCTAGTTAGTATTTTTCCCTCCCTACCCCAACCCTCCTTTGTAACCATCAAAGGTTGTTTCTTTCTGTGTGGAAACATTTCCATGTGTTTTCGTAGCAGTGGTCTCATGCAGTACTGGTCCTTTTGTGATTGACTTACTTCATTTAGCATAATGCCTTCCAGATTCATCCACATTGTAAGAAGTTTCAAGGATTCATCATTGTACTTCATTGTTGGGTAGTATTCCATTGTGTGTTTTATTCCATTTAGGTTGTTTCAATCTTTTTGTTATTGTGAATAATGCTGCAACAAACATAGGTGTGCATATGTCCATTCGTGAGACGGCTCTTATTTCCCTAGTATATATTCATAGGTGTGGGATAGTGGATCATATGGTATTTCTCTTTCTAGCTTTTTAAGGAGGTGCCGTATCGTTTTCCAAAATGGTTGTACCATTTTACATTCCCACCAGCGGTGCATGAGAGTTCCAATCTCCCTGTAGCCTCTCCAGCATTTGTTATTTTCTGTTTTTTTTTTGGTTAGTGCCAGTAATGTCGGGCTATCTCATTGTAGTTTTGACTGCATTTTTCTAATGGCTAGTGATGGTGAGCATTTCCTCATGTATCTGTTAGCCTCCTGAATATCTTCTTTGTTAAAGTGTCTATTCATATCCTTTGCTCTTTTTCAGATTGGGTTATTTGTCTTTTTATTGTAGGGGTGTTGAATTTTCCTATAGATTTTAGAGTTTCAACCTTTGTTGGGTATGTCATAGCCAGTTTTTTTCCCCAGTCTGTAGGTTCTCTTTTCATTATTTTGGTGAAGTCTTTTGATGAGTATAAGTGTTTAATTTTTAGAAGATCCTAGTTATCTAGCTTATCTTCTGGTGTTTGTATGTTGTTAATTATGGTTTGTGTTCTGTTTATCTGTAACTGGGACCCCTAGTGTTGACAATATTTTTTCTTCTATTATCTTTATACTTTTTTGTTTTATATTTAGGTCTTTGATCTATTTTGAATTAGTTTTTGTGTATGGTGTGAGGTATGGGTCCAGTTTTATTTTCTTAAAGGTGGACATCCAGTTTTACCTGCACCATTTGTTAAAAAGACTGTCTTTTCCGTATTTGATGGACTTTGGGCCTTTGTCAAAGATCAGGTGACCATAGGTGGATGGATTTACATCTGGGTTCTTGATACTGTTCCAGCGGTCAATGTGTCTGTCATTGTGCCAGTACCAGGCTGTTTTAACTACTGTAGCTGTATCGTAGGTTCTGAGGTCAGGTAGTGTGAGGCCCCTTACTTTGTTCTTCTTCAGTAATGCCTTACTTATCTGAGGCCTTGTTCCTTTCCATATAAAGTTAATGATTAGTTTTTTTTGTCTCATTAAAGAATGCTGTTGGTATTCGGATCGGGGTTGCATTGTATTTGTAGATTGTTTTCAGTATAATTGACATTTTCACAATGTTGAGTCTACCTATCCATGAGCATGTCTGTATTTCTGTTTATGTAGGTCTTTTTTGGTTTCTTGTAGTAGTGTTTTGTAGTTTTCTTTGGATAGGTCTTTATGTCCCTGGCTATATTTATTCCTAAGTATTTTATTTTTTTAGGGGCTATTGTAAACAGTATTGCTTTCCTGATTTCTTTTTTGTAGTTCTCTTTGTTGGTGTATAGGAATCCAACTGATTTTGTATGTTTATCTTGTATCCTGCCACTCTGCTGAATCTATTTGTTCCAGTAGTTTTCTTGCAGAGTCTTTAGGGTTCTCTAGAGGGATAGTTTTACTTCTACCTTACCAATTTGGATGTCCTTTATTTCTTTTTCTTGCCTTATTTCTCTAGCTAGGACTTCCAGCACAATGTTTAACAGGAGTGATGATAAAGAGCATCCTTGTCTTGTTTCTGTTCTCAGGGGAAATGTTTTCAGCCTTTCTCCATTAAGAATGATTTGGCTGTTGGTTTTGTATAGGCTCCCTATATTATGTTGAGGAATTTCCCTTCTCTTCCTATCTTATTGAGAGTTTTTATCAGGAACGTGTGTTAGACTTTGCCGAATGATTTTTCTGCGTCAATTGAGATGATCATGTGATTCTTTTCTTCCTTTTTTTAATGTGCTTTACGTGAAAGTTTACAGTTCACATCAGTTTCTCATGCAAAAATTTATACACACGTGGTTATGTGACCCTAGTTGCTCTTCCTATAATGTGACAGCACATCCCTCCTCTCAATCCTGTATTTCCCGTGTTGATTCAACCAGCTTTTGTCCCACTCTGCCTTCTCATCTTGCCTCCAGACAGAAGCTGCCCACTTAGTCTTGTGTGTCTACTTGAGCTAAGAAGCACACTCCTCACCGGTATCTTTTTATGTCTTATAGTCCAGTCTAATCTTTGTCTGAAGAGCTGGCTTTGGGAATGCTTTCAGTTCTGGGCTAACAGCAAGTCCAGGGGCCATGTCCTCTGGGGTCCCTTCAGTCTCAGACCATTAAGTAAGTCTTGTCTTTTTACTAGAATTTGAGCTCTGCACCTCACTTTTCCCCTGCTCCATCAGGGACTCTCTGTTGTGTTCTCTGTCAGGGCAGTCATTGGTGGTAGCCAGGCACCATCTAGTTCTTCTGGTTTCAGGCAGACGGAGTGCCTGCTTGATGTGGCCCTTTCTGTCTCTTGGGCTCATATTTTCCTTGAGTTTTTAGTGATCTTCATTCTCCTTTGCTCCAAGTGGGTTGGTACCAATTGATGCATCTTAGGTAGCCGCTTGCTAGCTTTTAAGACCCTAGAAGCCACTCTCCAAAGAGGGATGCAGAATGTTTTCTTAATAGATTTTATTATGCCATTTGACCTAGATGTCCCCTGAAACCCTGGTCCCCAAACCCCTGCCCCTTCTATGCTGGTCTTCAAGAGATCAGTTTATTCAGGAAACTTCTTTGCTTTTGGTTTAGTCCAGTTGTGCTGACTTCCCCTGTATTGTGTGTTGTCCTTCCCCTCACAAAATATAATTCTTGTCTACTCCCTAGTGAATACCCCTTTCCTTCCCTCCCCACCCTCATAAACATCAAAGAATGTTTTCTTCTGTGGTTAAACCTTTTCTTGAGCTCTTATAATGGGGGTCTCATGCAATATTTGCCCTTTTGTGAGTGACAAATTTCATTCAGCAAAATGCCTTCCAGATTCCTCCATGTTATGAGATGTTTCACAGTTTCATTGTTGTTCTTCATTGTTGCATAATATTCCATTGTGCGAATATGCCATAATTTGTTTACCCATTCATCTGTTGATGGGCACCTAGGTTGTTTCCATCTTTTTGAAATGGTAAACAGTGCTGCAATGAACATGGATGTGTATATATCTGATTGTGTAAAGGCTCTTATTTCTCTAGGATATAATCCAAGGAGTGGGATTGCTGGATCATATGGTAGTTCTATTTCTAGCTTTTTAAGGAAGGGCCAAATCGATTTCCAAAGTGGTTGTACCATTTTACATTCCCACCAGCAGGGTATAAGTGTCCCAGCCTCTCCAAAACCTCTCCAACATTTATTGTTTTGTTTTTTGGATTAATGCCATCCTTGTTGGAGTGAGATGGTATCTCATTGTAGTTTTGACTTGCATTTCTGTAATGGCTAATGACGGTGAGCATTTCCTCATATATCTGTTAGCCCCCGAATGTCTTCTTTAGTGAAGTGCCTGTTCATTTCCTTTGCCCATTATTTATTTATTTATTTATTTTTTGATTCATATATTTCCAATTTATTTACTTTTCTATCAGGTATATAGGTTTTCTATAGTCATGTTTTTTTTTATTGTCAACCTTTGACTTTTTTCACATAGTTAAAAATATCATCCTAAATAGATAAATTGCAAAAAATTGTAATCTATTTGCACCAAGGTGCTTTTTAGTTCAGTGTACTATATTTTTTCATTTGATGTTATATCGACTCGACGGCAGTGGGTTTATATATATATATATATCTGTACTTTAGATGAAGGTTTACAGAACAAACTAGTTTCTCATCATTTAGTACATACATTGTTCTAAGACATTGGTTAACAAGCCCAGGACATGTCAACACTTTTCCTTCTCAACCCTGGGTTCCCTATTGCCAGCTTTCCTGTTCCCTCCTGCCTTCCAGTCCCTGCCCCAAGGCTGGTGCCCCCCTTTAGTCTTGTTTTGTTCCATGGGACCCTTCATTCTTTGGCTGAAGGGTGAACCTCAGGAGTGGCCTCATTACTGAGCTGAAAGGGTGTCGGGGCCATTCTCTCAGGGTTTCTCCAGTGTCTGTCAAGCCAGCAAGTCTGGTCTTTTCTTTTCAAGTTAGAATTTTGTTCTACATTTTTCTCCTCTCTGTCTGGGACCCTCTATTGTCATCCCTGTCAGAGCAGTCAGTGGTGGTAGCTGGGCATCATCTTGTTGTACTGGACTCAGTCTGGTGGAGGCCGTGGTAGACGTGGTCCATTAGTCCTTTGGACTAATCTTTCCCTTGTATCTTTTGTTTTCTTCATTCTTCCTTGCTCCTGAAGGGGTGAGACCAGCAAGTATCCTAAATGGGTGCTCACAGGCTTTTAAGACCCCAGACGCTACTCACCAAAGTAGAATGTAGAACATATTTTTTATAAACTATTTTATACCAGTTGAGCTAAATATTCCCCGAGATCATGGTCTTCACAGCCCCCAGCCCAGCAATTCGGTCCCATAGGGAGTTTGGATGTGTCTATGAAGCCACCATGACCTTGCCTTGTACAGACTGTGCTGGCTTCCCCCATTCTTTGCCCATTTTTTAATTGGGTTATTTGTCTTTTTTTGTTCAGGTTTGCAGTATCTTCTAGATTTTAGAGATTAGATGCTGATCACATTTGCCTTAGCCATAAAGTTTTTCCCAGTCTGTAGGTTGTCTTTTTACTTTTCTGGTGAAGTCTTTGGATGAGCATAAATGTTTGATTTTTAGGAGCTCCCAGTTATCTTCCAGTGTTTGTGCATTGTTAGTAATGTTTTGTATACTGTTTATGCCATGTATTAGGGCTTCTATCATTGTCCCTATTTTTCCTCCCATGATCTTTATCGTTTTAGATTTTATGTTTAGGTCTTTGATCCATTATGAATTAGTTTTTGTGCATGGTGTGAGGTAAGGGTCTTGTTTCACTTTTTTGCAGATAGATATCAAGTTATGCCAGCACCATTTGTTAAAAAAGAGACTGTCTTTTCCCCAGTTAACAGACTTTGGTCTTTTGTCAAATATCAGCTGTTCATAAGTGGATGAATTTGCATCTAGATTCTCAATTCTGGTCCATTGATCTATGTATTTGTTGTTGTACCAGTACCAGGCTGTCTTGAATACCGTGGCAGTATAATAGTTTCTAAAATCAGGTAGCGTGAGGCCTCCCAGTTTGTTCTTCAATAATGCTTTACTTTTCTGGGGCCTCTTCCCCTTTCCATATGAAGTTGGTGATTTGTTTCTCTATCTCATTCAGAAATGCCATTGGAATTTGGATGGGGATTGGATTGTATCTATAGATCAGTTTTCACAATGTTGAGTCTTCCTATTCATGTGCAAGGTATGTTTTTCCACTTATGTAGGCCTCTTTTTGGAAACCCTGGTGGTGTAGTGGTTAAGTGCTACAGCTGCTAACCAAAGGGTTGGCAGTTCAAATCTGCCAGGTGCTCCTTGGAAACTCTATGGGGCAGTTCTACTCTGTCCTATAGGGTCGCTATGAGTCGGCATCGACTCGACGGCACTGAGTTTGGTTTTTTTTGAGGCCTCTTTTTGTTTCTTGCAGTAGTGTCTTGTAGTTTTCTTCATATAGGTCTTTTACGTCTCTGGCTACATTTATTCCTAAGTATTTTATCTTCTTGGCAGCTATTGTAAATGCTATTGATTTGGCGGTTCCCTCTTTGATGTTATCTTTGTTGGTGTAGAGGAATCCAACTGATTTTTGTGTATCTTGCATCCTGCTCCTTTGCTGAACTCTTCTATTAGTTCCTGTAGTTTTCTTGTGGATTCTTTAGGGTTTTCTGTGTATAAGATCATGTCATCTGCAAATAGAGATACATTTATTTCTTCCTTAAATTTTTTTTAACCAATTTGGATGCCCTTTATTTCTTTTTCTAACCTAATTGCTCTGGCTAGGACCTTCAGCAAAATGCTGAATAAGAGTGGTGATAA
Source organism: Elephas maximus indicus (assembly GCF_024166365.1). NCBI lineage: Eukaryota > Metazoa > Chordata > Mammalia > Proboscidea > Elephantidae > Elephas > Elephas maximus. The sequence goes on from NC_064846.1 coordinate 90,660,106, forward strand.
AGCGCACCGTTGTCTAGTTCCCGTTCTCAAGGAGAGTGCTTTCAAACTTTCTTCATTTAGGATGATGTTGGCTGTGTTGGCTTTGTATAAATGCCCTTTATTATGTTGAGAAATGTCCCTTCTATTCCTATTTTGCTGAGATCATGAATGGGTGTTGGAGTTTGTCAAATGCCTTTTCTGCACCAGTTGATAAGATCATGTGGTTCTCGTCTTTTATTCTATTTATGTGATGCATTACATTAACCGTTTTTCTGGTGTTGAACCATCCCTGCATGTCTGGTATGAATCCCATTTGTTCATGGTGAATAATTTTTTTGATATGTTGTTGAATTCTATTGGCTAGAGTTTTGTTGAGTGTTTTTGCATCTAAGTTCATGGGGGATATTGGTATTGGCATTTCATTTTTCTGGTGTCTTTACCTGGTTTTGGCATCATGGTTGTGCTGGATTCATAGAATGAGTTTGGGAGTATTCCATCCTTTTCCATGTTCTGAAATATCTTTAGTAGCAGTGGTGTTAACTCTTCTCTGAATGTTTGTTAGATTTCTTCAATGAAGCCGTCTGGGCCAGGGCTTTTTTTTGGGGGGGGGGCAGTTTTTAAATTACCTTTTCAATCTCTTCTTTTGTTATAGGTTTATTTAGTTGTTCTACCTCTGTTTGTGTTAGTTTAGATAGGCAGTGTGTTTCTAGAAATTTGCGCATTTCCTCTAGGCTTTCAAATTTGTTAGAGTACAATTTTTCATAGTATTCTGTTATAATTCTTTAATTTTCAGTTGGGCCTGTTGTAATGTCACCCATCTCGTTTCTTATTTGAGTTACTTGCTTCCTCTCCTGTTTTCTTTTGTCAGTTTGGTTTATCGATTTTGTTAATCTTTTCAAAGAACCAGCTTTCGGTCTTATTAACTCTTTCAATTGTTTTTCTATTCTCTAAGTTTTATTATTTGCTTTCTTCCAGTTCCCAAGGGCTTCTTTTGCTGCTCTCTTTCTGTCTGTTTGAGTTATAGGGTTAATGCTTTGATTTTGGCCCTTTCTTCATTTTGGATGTGTGTATTTATTGCTATAAACTGGCCTTTGAGCACTGCTTATGCTGTGTCCCAAAGGTTCTGGTAGGATGTGTTTTCATTGTCATTTGATTCTATGAATTTTATTCTCTCTTTAATTTCTTTTATAAGCCAGTAGTTTTGAGCAAGGTGTTGTTCAGTTTCTGTATGTTTGATTTTTTTTTCCTTGCTGTTTCTGTTATTGATTTCTACTTTCATGGCTTCATGGTCAGAAAAGATGCTTTGTAATATTTTGATGCTTTGGATTCTGTTAAGGCTTCCTTTATGGACTAATATGTGGTCTATTCTGGAGAATGTTCCATGTGCATTGGAAAAGAAAGTATACTTGGCTGCTGTTGGGTGGAGTGTTCTGTATATATCTGTAAGATAAAGTTGGTTGATTTTAGCATTTAGATCTTCCATGTCTTTATTGAGCTTCTTTCTGGATGTTCTGTCCTTCACTGAAAGCGGTGTGTTGAAGTCTTCTACTATTATTGTGGAGCTGTGGATCTCTCTTTTCAATGCTGTTAGAGTTTGTTTTATGTATTTTATAGCCCTGTCATTCGGTGCGTAAATATTTATTATGGTTATGTCCACCTGGTGTATTGACCCTTTAATCATTATATAGTATCCTTCCCTATCCTTTGCGGTGGATTTTACTTTTAAGTCTATGTTGTCAGAAATTAATATTGCCACTCCAACTCTTTTTTGATTGTTGTTTGTTTGATATATTTTTTCCCATCCTTTGAGTTTTAGTTTGTTTGTGTCTTTAAGTCTAAGATGTGTCTCTTGCAGGCAGCATATAGATGGATCTTTTTTTTTTATCCATTCTTCCACTCTCTGTCTCTTTATTGGTGCATGTAATCCATTTTCTTTCAGTGTAATTATTGATAGGTATGAATTTGACACTGTCATTTGTGATGTCTTTTTTGTGTGTGTGTGTTGTTGACAGTTCCTTTGTTCCACTTAATTTTCTGTTCTGAGCCCTTTTTCTTTATATATTTCCTTTCCCTCTTTTTCACTGTTGTTGATTTTGTATTTGCTGAGTCTTTATGTTTTTCTTGTTTTTTTTTTTTATTTAGATGTGTAGGATTGTTAGTTTCCTTTGTGGTTATCTTAATATTTTATCCCTATTTTTCTAAATTTAAACCAATCTTTTGTTTCTTTATATTGCCTTGACTTTCTCTACCTACGAAAGATTTATGACTACTTTTATTGTCCCTGTTTTGTTTTAATGTTGACATCTTTTACATAATGACATCTCTGTTTCCCTATTTTAAGCATTTTAGCTTTGATTTATTTCTGTGATTTCTTTATCTGGGTTGATATCTGGTTTCTCTGTCCTGTGTCCTAGTCTTGGGTTGTTATCTGATTTTATTGATTTTCTAACCAGAGATCTCCCTGTAGTATTTATTGTGATTTTGGTTTGGTTTTTGCAAATTCCCTAAACTTTTGTTTATCTGGAATGTCCTAATTTCACCATCATATCTGAGAGACAGTTTTGCTGGATATAAAATTCTTGGCTGTCAATTTTTTTCTTAAAGGCTTTATATATGTCATCCCTTTGCCTTCTTGCCTGCATGGTTTCTGCTGAGTAGTCCGGGGTTAGTCTTATTGACTCTCCTTTGTAGGTGACTTTTCATTTGTCCCTAGCTGCTCTTAAAATTCTCTCTTTATCTTTGGTTTTGGCAAGTTTGATTATAATATGTCTTGATGACTTTCTCTTGGAATCTACCTTGTGTGGGGCTCAATGAGCTTCTTGGGTAGATCTTGTCACATCTTTCATGATATCAGGGAAGTTTTCTGCCAAGAAATCTTGAACAATTCTGTCTGTAGTTTCTGTCATCCCCCCTGTTCTGGTACTCCAATCACTCGTAGGTTTTTCCTCTTTATAGAGTTGCACACAATTCCTAGGGTTTCTTAATGTTTTTAAATTCTTTTATCTGATTTTTCCTCAAATATATTGGTATAAAGTGCTTTATCTTGAGTCTCACTAGTTCTGCCTTCCATTGCCTTAATTCTTGCTCCTATGACTTTCTATTGAGTTGTTTAATTCTGAAATTTTATTGTTAATCTTCTAAATTTCTGATTGCTGTCTCTCTATGGATTATTGCAGCCTATTAAATTTGTCATTATGCTCTTCTCTAATCTTAAGTTCCTCTATCGCTTTGTCTGTGTGTTCCTTAGCTTCCTCTGCATTTTGCCTGACCTACTTCCTGATCTCTTGTAGAGTTCTGTATATTAATCTTTTGTATTCTACTTCTTGTAATTCCAGGAAGTTTTCTTCATGGGGAAGATTTCTTGATCCTTTGTTTTGGGAGCTTGCTGAAGCCATCGTGGCCTGCCTCTTTATGTGATTTGATATTGACTGGTGTCTCTGAGCCATCAATAAGTTATTGTATTTATTCATTTTATGTTTGCTTACAGCATCCTAGCTTCTCGTTTTGTTTCGATATGCCCAAATATGCTGCTCAAGTGAGCTACTTTGATTATCGGTGCCTTTGAAACTCTAATGGCCTGTCACCAGGTGGTTATAGCTGTTACTAGGTATGTGATCCCAGGAGTCTGTTTACTTTTCTTGTATGGATTTAGCTCATGTGCCTAGGTAGTGGGTTACCAAGTGCATGGTGCAGGGCCTCACCTACAGTCCTAGACGAGCAGGTGTGGTTGGCGTAGGCACAGGTATCTGGCTGCAGTATGAGTTCACACGTTAAGCAAGGCAGGGGGCTAACAACTGCCCCTGAGTGTCTGTGAGGAAAGTGTGTCCCTGTTTCCTAGAGTGAGTAGGTGGGTGGGTTTTTCAACCAGACTATGGGCAGCCAATGCTGTTGGCTGTAAGGACTGGGAGGCGCCACTTATTCTTGGACCCTGTTGTGGTTGGCTAGGTGGCATGCGTGGAGCCATCAGTCCTCAGGACCCTGATGTGGGTAGGTGATGACGCTGCTTAATAGGTAGAGCAGTGTCAAATGTCACAAACCTACCTCTCCATCATTTAGAAGAAACAGTTGAAGTTAGATTTCAGGTATACACCCTGTTGTACTGTGCTAATGAGGGCATGCACTGTTGAAATGGGCCCACACAGGTCTATGAAGGGGTGAAAGGTATTCAATGTCCGTGAACCCCTTATGCCTGAGCCTAAGCAAAGGAGATGTTTCTACCCTGAGTTTCTGGCTTAGGGGAGCCAGCAGATTATATTTTCCCTGTTTGTTAATTTGTTCCCTCTCCAAGGCTGGGAGAACGACTCAGGGTGCGTGAAGGGTACTACTTCTCTGAAGCAGCCTCGGACCCAGTGCAGAGTGGGAAGGGAGCACGTAAGTGAGAGAGAGGTTTTTCCCAAAGGGGTGATTTTTGATCCATGTGGTGAGTTAGACACAAGTACTTATCTTTTGCTGATTGAATGCTGCTTTTTGCTGATTCTGGAGGCATGAGTAGCCTCTCTGCTGCTGGATCTCTCCCGATGTGGAAAACGTGTCCCAAATGCCACTGCTTGCCTCACCGCTGGCACCAGCCCATTTCGGCCTGCAAGATCGGGTCTGGCAACTCTTCGCTGCTTATGAACCATCTCTCCCTCCCCCAGCTGCTCAGTCTGATTCCTCATCTTTGCCTTTGATGTTCAAGGCTCTCAGGTTGTCATTTTTTAATTGATTCACTTGTTTTTTCTGGTCTTCGTTGTAGGAGGGATCACAGGAAGCATCTGACTACTCCGCCATCTTGTCTCTGCCTCCCCTTTTTTCTTTTTTGATGTGTGCACCTATTGCTATAAATTGACCTCTGAGCACTGCCTTTGCTGTGTCCCAATGATTCTGGTATGATGTGTTTTAATTCTCATTTGATTCTAGAAATTTTTTTTTATTCCATCTTTGATATCTTCTATTACCCAGGGGTTTTTAAGCAAGGTGTTATTCAGTTTCCATGAATTTGATATTTTTTCTTGCTCTTCCTGTTATTAATTTTTACTTTTATGATCAGAGAAGATGTTTTGTATTATCTCAGTATTTTGGATTTTGTTAAGGTTTGCTTTGTGGCCTAAGATGTGGTATATTCTGGAGATGTTCCATGTGTGTTGGGAAAGAATGTATACTTTACTGTTGTTGGGAGAAATGTTTTATATATGTCTGTAAGGTCAAGATGGTTGATCCTGGCCTTTAGATCTTCTGTATTTTTGCTGAGTTTCTTTCTAGATTTTCTGTGTTTTACTGAGAGTGGTGTGTTGAAGTCTCCTACTATTATTGTGAAACTGTCAATTTCTCTTTTCAGTTCCGTTAGAATTCGTTTTATGTATTTTGGAGCCCTGTTGTTGGGTGCATACATATTTGTTTTGACTATGTAATCATGGTGGATTATCCCTTTAATTATTATATAATGTCCTTCCTTGTCTTTTATGATGGATTTTGCCTTAAAGTTTATTTTATCTGTGATTAGTATTTCCACTCCTCTTTTTTGGTTGTTGTTTGCTTGATTTTTTTCCCATCCTTTGATTTTTAATATATGTATGTCTTTGTGTCTAAGGTGTGTCTCTTGTAGATCACATATTGATGGGTCATTTTTTTTAATCCATTCTGTTACTCTCTGTCTCTTTATGAGTGCATTTAAGCCATTTGCATTCAGCGTGATTATTGATAGGTGTGAGTTTATTACTGTCATTTTGTAGTTTTTTTTTTTTTTTGTAGTTCTGACGTTTTCTTTGTTTCTCTTTCCTGTGCTGAATTCCTTTTTTTCTGAAATTTCTTTTTGTTTCTTTTATGATTGTAGATTTGTGTTTACTGAGACTTTATGTTTTTCTTCTTTATTTTGATGAGTAGATTTACTGACTTTCTTTGTGGTTACTTTGAAATTTACCCCATCTTCCTAAGTTTGAACCAGTCTTTTATTACTTGATATTGCCTTGACTTCCTTTCCATTTCAAAATTCTATATCTACACCTTTTATTCCCTCCTTTATTGTTCTGACTTTGTTGTCATTTACCGATTGATGTCTCTAGTTCCCTGTTTTGAATATTTTAGTTTCATTTTATCATTGAGGGTTTATTACTGAGGTCAGTATTTGACTGATACTGATCTGTGTCCTAGATTCAAGTTGTTGTCTGGTGTTTTTATTTCTGTAACTGAAGGATTGTCTTTAATAATTCTTGTAAGCTTGGTTTGTTTTTTAAAAAAAATTCCCTTAATTTCTGTTTATCTGGAAATGTCCTTATTTTGCCATCATATTTGAGAGAGTTTTGCAGGATATTTTTTTTGGTTGGCAATTTTTTTTCAAGATTTTACATATATCATTCCATTGCTTTCTTGCCCACCTGGTTTCTGCTGAGTAATCAGAGCTTAATCTTACTGTTTTCCTTTGTATGGGACTTTTCATTTTTCTCTAGCTGCTCTCAGGGTTCTTTTTTTGTCTTTGGTTTTGGTGAATGTGATTATGATATGTCTTGGTGACTTTCTTTTGGGGTCTATCCTATGTGAGGTTCACTGAGCTTCTTGGATGGTCAGCTTTGCATCTTTCATGATATTAGGGAAGTTTTCTGCCAGCAAGTCTTCAACGATTCTTTCCATGTTTTCCATTTTCTCTCCGTCTTCTGGAGCTTTGATCATGTGCAAATTTTTACTCTTGGTTGTATCCCACATAGTTCCTAGGTTTTCTTCATTTTTATTCTGATTATTCCTCAAAGTGGCATCCATGAATTCATCTTCAATTTCACTGATTCTATCTCCTATTGTTTCAAATTTGCTCATAAAACCTTCTATTGCATTGCCCATTTCTGAAATTTTTTGTTTACCTTTTGAAATTCTAATTGCTATTTTTGGAATATTTCTATTTATTTATTTTGAGATTTTATTCTTGTATTATTTTCCTGAATTCTGCTATTGCTTTGTCTTTGTTTTCCTTGATTTTGACTATGTTTTTGTTGGTTTTGTCTGTGTTTTCCATGATTTTACCTATATTTTCCTTGATCTCTTTCCTAATCTTTTGGAGAGCCCTGAATATTGGAATTTTGAATTACCTATCTGGTAGTTTCAGAGCCTTTTCTTCTGCCAGAAGGCCAACTGGTGGTTTATTCTGGTCACTTAATGGAGCCATCTCGCCCTGTTTTTTGCATGTTTTGATATTATCTGCCATCTTCACAGCATTCATGTATTATTTTCTTTATTTATTATTTGCCAGTTTGTTTGTTTCATCCTGCTTTTTTGTTTCATTTGGTTACGTCTGGGCCAGTGGGCTGGGTTTGCTTTGTTGCTTGCTTGTCTGTGGGCTCGATAGCTCTCACCACCTTGTCCTAGTGTGCAAGGCCAGTCACTCAGAGGGTGAGAGAGTCTGGGCTCCTCTTTGAGTTGTAGCCAACAAATGTGGTCTTACTCAGCCCTAGGTGTGTCCGTGCCGTACCTCTGTCTCCTATTGATAATTCTGTGGAGGTGTCTTTCCATGTGTGGAGTTGGTTTTATTCCAAAATGGCCACACTGAGTCATTCTATTTGGCCAGGAACCTCCATTATGTATCTCTATTCCTTTCCCATTTTCTATCAGTTTCTTCTTTCTTCACAGTGACTTCAAATCTAATACCTTATCCCTTCATTTAATGTTCAGGGTTCCAGGATTGATGCCTGTATCTGTTTTACTTGGTTTTTTTTTTTTTGTCTTTGTTGCAGCCAGATGGCTTAGTGCTTCTGACTGGTCTGCCATCTTGGATCCACTCTTGGAATGACATTACAGTCTTGAGGCAGAATTTCTTCTTCCCTGGGAAACCTCAGTTTTTGCTCTTAAGGCCTTCAGTTGATTGGATGATGTCCAACCTCCATTAAAACCCATTGCAGTCAAGTTGATTCTGACTCATAGTGACCCTATAGGACAGAGTAGAACTTCCGCATAGGATTTCCAGTGTTTCTTTAATCTTTACGGAAGCAGAGTGCCACATCTTTCTACTGAGGAGCAGCTGGTGGGTTTGAACTGCCAACCTTTTGGTTAGCAGCTGAATACTTAACCACTGCACCACCAGGGCTCCTTCAACCCACATTATCAAGGATAATTTCCTTTACTTAAAGTCAACTTAGTGTAGATGGTAACCACATGTACAAAAATACCTTCACAGCAACACCTACATTAGGGTTTGATTAAATAACTAGGTAGTATAATCTAGACAAATTAACCCATGAAAATTATAACCCTGTCAACTTGACACCCATACACATATCTGTACACTGTACTTAATCTCCAAATAAAGACAATAACAAAGTCATACTGCTGTCTAACATAATACCTACTCTGTATAGCCCTGAAAACTCACTAACCCTTTGCCCAGAAGAGGATGCAAAGTTCTGGGTGATGTTTGCTCTTCTACTTGTTATCCTGTAGCTTCAACATTGTGATGTAAAGTTAATTATTATGAATGCGTCTTGTATGATTAGTGGATAAGAAAGAGAATAAAAAGAAGACACACACACAAACATGTGTCAATATAAGCAAGAAATACTCATAACATAACTGGTATTTATAACTATCATTTTACTACCCATTCCATATTCCCTTTGGTCTCAGCAAAAACCTCAGTAGGTCATGGTTATTTGCCTGATGGGCTGATTCAAGCTTTCATTCTTGAAGAGTCTGAACCATTAGTAGTCCTGCCTGAATTGAGTTGTTGTAGTTTTCTATTGACTTTAATCACAAGATATGGTAGTATTAAGAGATGGCCTAAAGGAGTTCCTGTATTCCCCATACTTTTCCTTATCTCCATTGTGTAGAAGCAGCTCAATTTTGCTTGGTAATCAGGATTAACCATCCCAGTCAGTACAGTACTCCCTTCTTTGACTGTTGATTTAGAGTCATGAGTAGCGCAAGTGGCAGACTGTCACTCCTAATTTCCTATTCAGTGGAGTCACTTTTGTGTCTCCTGGGAAAAGCACCCTGCCATTTCAACTAAACTCTCTAGACCAGCAGATCATGAAGCAGTGGGGACAGAAAGCAAAATATTTTGCTAGCGGATTACTAGTGGTAATAGTGAGTGGTTCCATTCCCACTTCCATCCTTTTATTCCTGTACCTGTGAACCCTGTCTATGGGAAGAACAGTGCCATTCATTGGATGCTGATTTAGAGCATATACAGTCTCTCTCTCTTTTTTTTTACAGTCTCTTAGAGAAAAATACCCAGCCCTGCAAGGTATTGCCACCTAGCTGGTGCCACAATTAAGCCTTCAAAAGGACATTCCCCCATTCTATGAAGCCAGCTGCTGCAGGATAATGGAGAACATGGTGATGGTGAACTAGTGAATTCCATGAGCATGAGCGATTGCTGCAGTTCATTTGCTGTGAAGTGAGTTCTTTGATCAGAAGCAATGCTGTGTGGAATACCATGATGATGGATAAGGAATTCTGTAAGTCCATGGATGGTAGTTTTGGCAGAAGCATTGTGTGCAGGAAGGGCAAATCCATATCCAGAGCAAGTATCTATCCTAGTAAGAGCAAAATGCTTCCCCAACCATGATATAAGTGGTACAATGTAATCAAACTGCCACTAGGCTGCTGGCTGATTACCCCGGGGAATGATGCCACATTGGGTACTCAGTGTTAGACTCCTTTGCTGACAGATTAGGCACTCAGCAGTGGCTGTAGCCTAGTCAGCCTTGGTGAATGGAAGTCCATGTTGTTGAACCCATACATAACGTCCATCCTGCTACCATGGCCACTTTGCTTATGAACCCACTGGGCAATTACAGGAGTGGCTGGGGAAACAGGCCGACCAATATCCACAGAATAGGTCATCCTCTCCACTTGATTATTAAAATCCTCCTGTGCTGAGGTTATCCTGTGGTGAGCATTCACATGGGACAAAAATACCTTCAAGTTTTTTATTTTTGTTCACATATCTGTTCCCCACACCTTCTTGTCACTGATCTTCCAATCATGTTCCTTCCAAGTCCCTGACCATCCAGCCAAACCATTGGACACAGCCCATGAATCAGTATACAATCACACATCAGGCCATTTCTTCTTTCAAGCAAAATGAACAAAGAGGTGCACTGTTCAAAGTTATACCCACTGGGAGGATTTCCCCTCACCATAGTCCTTCAAGGAAACCCTGGTGGCATAGTGGTTAAGAGCTACAGCTGATAACCAGAAGGTTGGCAGTTTGAATTCACCAGGCACTCCTTGGAAAACCTATGGGGCAGTTCTACTCTGTCCAATAGGGCCTTTACGAGTCAGAATTGACGATGACAAGTTTTACTATTCTTCAGGCAAGTTCCAGAAAGGGGCTATGGCACTGCAGCTGTCCACTTTTGAGTGGTGCCTGCATATTAAACAGGACCATCTGTATTCTTTTCCTTGGTCAATTCCCCATGAGGCCATAGGTGCAGGCTGGGAGATAGAAGGTTATGTATTAGGAGAGGATATCACAGACATTTGGGCCACTTTCTCATGTGCCTTCAGGGACTGTTTGAACTTGATCTCATATATACCATTCAACTTGATGGTGGAGTGCTACTGTGTATGCCCACCTTCATGGCTTTGTAGGTCAGGCAACACTCAGTTCATGATGGACAACTCAGGTCACATGATAACTTTGTAGCCCATAGTTAAGTGTTCAGTCTCTATCTAAGATCAAGTAGCAAGCCAAAAGCTATTTCTCAAAATGAGAGTAGTTATCTGCAAAGGATGGCAAAGCTTTGCTTCAAAATCTTAAAGGTCTGCACTGTGATTCACCAATAGAATGTGCCAAAGACTCCAAACAGCATCTCTGTCTACCACTGACACCTCAAGCACCACTGTATCAGCTGGATCTTATGGCTCAAGTGGCAAAGCATCTTTCAGGGCAGCTTGCCTGTTGCAGACCTTTCTTGTGTTCTGAACCCCACTCAAAACTAGCAGCTTTTGGATCACTTGGTAAATGGGATGGAGTAGCACACCCAAATGAGGAACACATTGCCTTTAAAATCCAAAGAGAACCACTAAGTGTTGTTTCTCCTTTTTAGTTGTAGCAGGGGTCTGATGTAACAACTTCTTCACTTTAGAAGAGATATCTTGATTTGCTCCACACTAACTTCACTGAGGGGGCTGGCCCTTAAGTTTTTGTGGGATTTATTTCCTACCTTCTGACACATAGATGTCTTACCAATACATCTAAAGTAGTTGCCACTTCTTGCTCACTAGGTCCACTTGGCATAATGTTAATATAATGGAGGATTGTGTTGTCTTGTGGAAGATAAACGTGATCAAGGCCCCTGCAGACTATATTATGATGTACGGCTTTATAGGAAGAATGGATATACCCTTGAGGTAGGACAGTAAAGGTATATTTCTGATCTTTCCAGCTGAACTCAAACTACTTCTGGTAGTCTTAACTAATAAGTACTGATAAAAAACACAAAAAACAACAAATTGCCAGATCAATAGCTGGACATACTATGAGATGGACTTAAGATAAAACTTCATTGTTCACCTGGCCTCCATAAACCCCTACTCTGACTGGTAGGCCACAGTGACATTTTGGGCCTCCTGAGATTAGAGTCAGTTTAGAGCCAGTACCAGGGGATGTGTTACCAGGTACCAGGGGATGTGTTAATTTGGAACAGCAGCTGCAACTGGAGTCACCACCTGGTGAGTTTACGATATTCCACTGTTATTCCCCAAGATCCACCTGTTCTCTGCACAGGCTAAATAGGTTAATTGAATAGGGATGTGGTGGGAATCACCACCCCTGCATCCTTCAAGTTCTTGATTCTGGCACTAATCTCTGCAGTCCCATCAGGAATGCAACATTGCTCTTGCTTTACTATTTTCCTAAGTAGAGGCAGTTATAGTGGCTTCAACTGAGACTTTCCTATCATAATAACCCTCACTCCACATGTCAGGGAACAATGTAGAGATTCTTCCAGTTGCTGAGTATGTATGTTTCATTTATGCATTCCAGAACTGAGCAAATAGCCGCAGAATAAGTCCAGAGACCCACTGGACCTACTCTGAGATAGACTTAAGCTAAAACTTCATTATTCACCTGAACTCCATAAACCCCTACTCCTACTGGTGAATCACAGTGATGTTTTGGGTCTCCTGGGATTCGTGTCAGTGCAGTTAGGGTCCAGTAATCCCTGAAAGTCTGATTTTCTTTTCCCCCAATGCACAGTCACCGTGTTAAATGGTCATAGGTCCCTTTGGGGAAGGCTGGGAGAAAGATTAACAGTATAAATTTTTGTCAGTGTAGGAGGATCCTTCCTCAAGGCAACCTGGCCTTTCCCTTCCTTCAAGAGATTGTATGGGTCTGTAACAGTGTAACTATAAACAAGCTGAAGTTTTGGAATTAAAGGTCCAGGCCTCTCTGTTTTGGTGATTCAAGTTAGACTTCTGTTCATTTGCCCTAGAACTCTTTTGCTTATACAGAGTAAGTAGGAATTTAGTAGACTACCCATCTATTTCTCCTTTAGGGACATCATGATCAACTAGCCAATGCCATAGATCTCTGTGATTCAGATTATTCTGATTACTGCTTTGACTCCACTGTCCATTACAGTAACCATACCCAACTTGTCTTTGATGATTAAGTGCCACAACTTGGCCTCTGCCACCCCAGGATTCAATTATTCCCGTTGTATTTTAGGAGCCCAGTTCAGAGGCAGCAGTTCCCTCTGTGATTTTTGGACTACAGAGAAGAGCTACTACAGGACTATTCAGGAACGTTGGGGCTCCCCTTATAAACTTATTCTTCACAGTTGTGATAAAAGGGGTGTCTTCTGGACCCTCCCGGGGAGAGTGAGCAGGCCTTACATGATGAATCCACTCTAATGTTCCAATCTTCCTAAGCCTTTGGATACCTTCTTCTACAGTATATTCCACCACTTGCTGTCAGTTTGGAAGACATTTACCTGACCAATCAACTAGAAGGATCAATATTCTTGCACATTCCAAAGAAAGGTGATCCAATGGAATGAGGAAATTATTGAACAACATCATTAATATCACACACAAGTAAAATTTTGCTGAAGATAATTCAGAAACAGTTGTAGCAGTACATTGACAGGGAACTGCCAGGAATTCAAGATGAATTACGAGGATGTGGAACCAGGGATATTATTGCTGATGTCAGCTGGATCTTGGCTGAAAGCAGAGAATACCAGGAAGATGTCTACCTGTGTTTTGTTGACTGTGCAAAGGCGTTTGACTATGTGGATCATAACAAATTATGGATAACATTGCAAAGAACGGGAATTCCAGAACACTTAATTGTGCTCATGTGGAATCTGTACATAGATCAAGAGGCAGTAGTTTGAACAGAACAAGGGAATACCGTATAGTTTAAAATCAGAAAATGTGTGCTTCAGGGCTGTATCTTTTCACCATACTTATTCAATCTGTATGCTGAGCAAATAATCTGAGAATCTGGACTATATGAAGAAGAACGAAGCATCAGGATTGGAGGAAGACTCATAAACAACCTGTGATATGCAGATGACACGACCTTGTTTGCTGAAAGTGAAGAGGACTTGAAGGACTCACTGATGAAGATGAAAGACTACAGCCTTCAGTATGGATTACACCTGAATATAAAGAAAAGAGAAATTCTCACAACTGGACCAATAAGCAACATCATGATAAACGGAGGAAACATTGAAGTTGTCAAGGGTTTCTTTTTACTTGGATCCACAATCAATGCCCATGGAAGCAGCAGTCAAGAAATCAAATGATACATTGCATTTGGCAAATCTGCTGCAAAAGACCTCTCTAAACTGTTAAAAAGCAAAGTTGTCACTCTGAGGACTAAGGTGGGCCTGACCCAAGCCATGGTATTTTCAATAGCCTCATATGCATGCAAAAGCTGGACAACAAATAAGGAAGACCGAAGAAGAATTGATGCCTTTGAATTATGGTATTGGCGAAAGAAGAATGAACATATCTGTCTTGGAAGAAGTACAGCCAGAATGCTCCTTAGAAGGGATAGTGGTGAGACTTTGTCTCATGTGTTTTGGATATGTTATCAGGAGGAATCAGTCCCTGGAGGGGGATATCATGCTTTGTGGGTTGGAGGGTTAGCAAGGAAGAGGAAAACCCTCAGCGAGATGGATTGACACAGTGGCTGCAGCAATGGGCTCAAACATAGCAACAATTGTAAGCATGGCACAGGACCAGGCAATGTTTCATTCTGTTATACACAGGGTCACTATGAGTTGGAACTAACTTGATGGCACCTAAAAACAACAACACAGTATACCAAGGTAGTTCTAGCGTTTCAACTTTATTTGGTGTAGGCCACCTTTTGGTCCATGCTTCAGCCAACCAAACAAAAAATTAGATCTCTTTTGCCGTACAACGTACAATGAATTATTTAATATAGCCCATTTAGCCATGGTCTTTGTGACTCACAAACAATGATTTAGTGGGACTATGTAAATAAGGTATATGGAACCTGTGATGACTGGGGTTGTATGTCAACTTGGCTAGGCCATGATTCCCAATATTGTATGGTTGTCCTTCATTTTATGTGTTGTGGATCCTGACCTCTACATGTTGATGTGACAGGATTGGGGTCGGGTGTGCCTTGGATAGAAGCCTTACAGGGGGGCATGACACAAGTCCTGCACTTACTCAAGTTACACCCTTCCCTGGGGTGTGGCCTGCATCTAAGACATGTGTGTGTGCTCTGGTGGGGCTCTCTCTCTTTCCTCTGGATCAAGAGTCTGGTTTGTGATCGATTGACCTCCGGTTCTTTGGACTTGAGCCAGAGGCCTGCTGTCTTACCTGTGTTTCTGGGATTTGCCGGCCTCCACAGCCCTGTGGGCTGGCAGTGTATTGTCTGACCTGATTCTCCAGCTTCACCTTGTGGGCCAGCAGCCTGTGGTCTGAGCTGCCAGTTTGGGTTCTTCAGCACCTGCAGCCCCATGAGCTGGGAGAAGCTTATGCCTGACCCATGAATTTGGAACCTGACAGCCTCTACAACCGCATGAGCCATTTCCTTTATGCTGTTTGTGAGTTCTGTGAGACTTTGCAGCAATTTACGGAACGCAAAGAAGGGAGGAAGTACTGAGTGGAGAGGGAGTAGCTGATGTTGAGATGATGGGGTGGTACAGCAGTTTGGAAAAGTTGGACATTTGGGATATGTTTAACCTCTGCCTCATAGGAAACAGTTTTGTGCTGATCCTTATAAATTATTCATCTTTGTAACCCCTTGAGCTGAAACTCTGAATGCAGAGTCTCTGCTTAGTGGGCCTATATCAATAAATTTGGCCTGATCCAACTTAATGTTTCTTCCACCATTGTTCAATACCCTTAATATCCATTTCCATACACATTCTCCACATTTCTGTCTGTATAAATTGGAAAAATTATGTAGTTCTTTTGTACCTCACCTTTCAGGCCTGTTGGGACTTAAGTCTAATTATAGATCTAGAAGCAAACAGAGATGGTAGAATTAGGTCCTGAGGAGAATCAGCGGCGTCTTACAAGACAACTATTTCAGGGAAGACCATTACAGTTTCCTGAAAGAAAGCAGGTGTATTCTTCCCAGACTGGAATGGAAGCACTGCTTCTACTGGCAAAAAGGACTCATCAGATTTTAGGGGTTTAATGTCCCTGACTTGATCAGTATCGGCCCATGCATTCCCATTCCGATTTTCAGGATCCTATTCCTTCCCATTATCATTCCTTCCCCGTCAATGCCCTCCCTTTAACATCAGACATCTTTTGAGATTGGGAATTCAACCTGTGTTGTAATTCAGCCGCTGGTGGGATAAGGCTGGGTTTGGTTTTTAGCCATCTCAGCTCTGCAGCTACAGGATATAAGGGTTTCTTCCAGGAAAGACATAGAAACTTTCAGGTTGTTTATGTGAAGTTTGAGCTGGAAATTTGAAACCCTAGCTCATCCTTTTCTTTTCTCACTTTTTCCAGTACAGTTAGGAGCAACCAATCTTTTTATACTTGTTATTTTGACAAAAATGTTCTAAAATATCAAATACTTGGTCACCCAGAACCTAGTCAGTTATAAGGACTTGATTAGGAATATCCAGTAGTCTTATTTTGTGTGTCTCTATTACTACATCACACCTTGCACTCGCAGTAGTCAGTACCCTTCACCACTGAAAAGAGTCATTAGTAGTGCCTTTAAATCTAATCGGAGTAGAGAGCCAATTCCAGAAACCTCAATCCAAATCAGAAAACTCATCCTTAAGATTCTGTTCCTCTAGAATCACTCTCAGTACAAAACGTCTATCATTCAGAGTTTTCCAGATAAACAACAAATATGTATGTATGTATGTATGTGTATATATATATATATAGTTTATTTTAAGGAATTGGCTCACATGGCTGTGTCTGAGCACTCCATTTTCTAACCAGTTAAGCACAAGGAATGGAAATCCCTGATTTTGTTTTAGAACAAGTATCTCCGCTATGCTTTTGCTGAGCCTCAACTACTGGCTCAGGCTTTTCAGGCTTTAGCTAAGTGTTGTGGCGGAGGTCAAGAAGGATTCTTACGGTACTAATTGACTAAACTAGTTTACATGAAGCAATAGGGGCTAAGAGATTAGTGAGCTATGTGCTAAATTGTATGTTGTAGATTTTAAATGTCGCAAGAGGTTGAAAAGCAAGAGACTGATGTGCTTCCTGGAGGAGGTGATACTAGAGTGGAGTTTTAAAGAATGAGTACAGTTCGGATAAATAGAGTGAAAGAGGAGTAACAGTCCAGCTTAGAGGAGAGCATAAGTAGAGGTCTGGAGGCTGTAAAGATTTCTGCATGTTTAGGCCTAGGCCAGAAGCTTGCTCAGTGGCAGAAGGCATGGAAAGCCGAAATGAGGTTTTTCTCCCCCTGGGCATGAATTATTAGCTGTTTATTGTCTACTTTTTTTTTTTTTTTTAGGAGGGTTGCAGGAGTTAGGAACTCCTGGGACAAATCAAAACAACCCTCAAAAAGGGATTTGGAGATAATAGTGGAGGAAAGATAATATTTGAATGACCTCATACATCCCCATCCAATTTAATCTATGATTAGATGTAGGTTTATTCTGTAAGCTATCAGATATCTGATCTTTTGGATGTGTGTTATTTACCCTGGTTTTCTTTAATTTATTGGTAAAAGTTAATTAAAAAAACTCAATTTTCTCTTGATTAAAACTGAGAAGAAAAGGAATTTTTCCACATATTATTTAAAAATGTTAGAAGTACAGTTGGCTAAGGGTGTAAGCATGCACCTTGGTTATTAGGATGGTGGTGCCAGAACTGCTTCAGAGCAGAAACTAAGAAGAGAGACATATTCAAAGGGGACAGAATCAGTGGCAAGAGGAGGTTTCAGCAACAGGTCCAGGGAGAAATAGATTTTAGGCAGATTGTTAGGACCAGGGAGGCCTGTCAGCAAGCAACAGATAGTTGCCTCTGTAGGTGGGCAGAGCTAGCATCCAGGGAGCCTGACAGCAGGCTTTAGACAAGAGTCTAGGTAGGGAGCCAGTAGCAAGGAAGACCAACTGCAGGTGGCAGGGACACAGTACCAATATGTTATAAAACCTGACAAGGTAAAAAATTAACATGACTAACAAAAATGAGGAGGTGATGGAAGAGAGAATAGGCAGAAATGGATGAGTGCTAATGTCCTAATCTTTTCTGGCAGGGAACAAATTGACAATGTCTAAAATTGAAATACGTGAATTTAAAAAGTTGCAAAGAACTCCATTTGCCAGAAAGGACCCAGATAGAGTAGGGATTGGCAAGAAACACCCCCCCCAAGTCCTGGAAGAATTTGGGTACCTAGGGAACTATACCAAAAAAAACCCAAACCTGTTGCCATCAAGTTGATCCTGACTCCTAGTGACTCAGTAGGACAGAGTAGAAATACCCCATGGAGTTCTAACGGCTGTAAATCTTTATGGAAGTAGATTGCTACATCTTTCTCCTGTGGAGCAGTTGGTGGGTTCAAACTGCCAACCTTTTAATGACGAACAATTAATTGCTGAACCACAAGGGCTCCTCTTAGGGAACTATATAAAAAAAGAAAAAACCAAACCCAGCCCATTGCAGTCAAGTGGAGTCTGACTCATAGCCACCCTTAGGACTATAGGACAGCATAGAACTGCCCCATAGAGTTACCAAGCAGCAGCTGATGGATTTGAACTGGCGACCTTTTGGTTAACTACTGCCACCAGGGCTACTGGGGAACTATAAAGCCTCAGATATTGAGGGAATAAGACAGTAGTCCCAAAACAGGAATTGAGTATGTATGTAAAAGAAATGACAAGAGCCCAGTTACTGGGACTGGAATTGTGAGATCAAAGCAGGACCAGACCCTACTTACTTGAGCCTCAGCTGGTGAGGAATATACTAAGATATATTTCTCCCTGATTCAAGTCAGAAGGAATCCCAGAATCTGGGTTTGGTGCAGATGGGGGAACAATTTAATCAGTGAGGTTTAGGTGGCCCTAGATGGGGCAGGGAGCTAGACAGGTCATCACAGTGCCACCTAAACAAGGTTGCATAATACTCTAGCTCAAAATCTATAGCAGGATCTAGTCATTGCTTTAGTCTCCTTGCCCCCTCCCTCCAGGAAGGGAGTACAAACTTGTCCTATCAGGGTGTGGCTTCACTGGCTCTTGACTGTCTAGGCCTCTCCAAGCCCAGGACTTTCTTTCTTGGTTAACATCTCAGGCTCACAGAGGAGGATCAGGCCACTCTAGTGTGAGATGAGATGACAGTATCACAACTAACTGCTCATTTATTTATTTATTTACTGTGCTTTAAGTGAAAGTTTACAAATCAGGCCAGTCTCTCATACGAATAGTTATACACACCTTGCTATGTACTCCTAGCTGCTATCCCCCTAAGGAGACAGCACATTCCTTCTCTCTATCCTGTATTCCCCCTGTCCATTCAGCCAGCTCCTGTTCCTCTCTTTCTTCTCATCTTGCCTCCAGACAGGAGTTGCCCACATAGTCTCATGTGTCTACTTGAGCAAAGAAACTCACTCCTCACCAGTATCATTATCTATCTTATAGTCCAGTCCAATCCCTGTCTGAAGAGTTGGCTTTGGGAATAGTTCCAGTCTTGGGCTAACAAAGGGTCTGGGGACCATGACCTCCAGGGTCCCTCTAGTCTCAGTCAGACCATTAAGTCTGGTCCTTTTATGAGAATTTGAGGTCTGCATTCCACTGTTCACCTGCTCCATCAGGGATTCTCTCTTGTGTTCCCTGTCAGGGCAGTGATCGGTGGTAGCTGGGCACCGTCTAGTTCTTCTGGCCTCAGGCTGAGGGAGTCTCTGGTTTACGTGACCCTTTCTGTCTCTTGGGCTCATCTTTACCATCTGTCTTTGGTGTTCTTCATTCTCCTTTGCTTCAGGTGGATTGAGAACAATTGATGCATCTTAGATGGACGCTTGCTAGTGTTTAAGAGCCCAGATGCCTCCCACCAAAGTGGGAGGCGGAATTTTTTCTTAATACATTTTGTTATGCCAATTGACCTAGATATCCCGTGAAACCAAGGTCCCCAGACCCCTGTCCCTGCTACTCTGGCCTTCGAAGCGTTTGGTTGTATTCAGGAAACTTTTTTGCTTTTGGTTAAGTCCAGTTGTGCTGACCTCTCCTGTATTGTGTGTTGTCTTTCCCTTTACTTAAATAGTTCTTGTCTACTGTCTAATTAGGGAATACCCCTCTCCCTCCCTCCCCACCCTTGCAACCATCAAAGAATATTTTCTTCTGTGTTTAAACTTTTTCTTGGGTTCTTATAATAGTTTGCCCTTTTGCAACTGACTAATTTCACTCAGCATAATGCCTTCCAGATTCCTCCATGTTATGAGGTTTTTCACGGATTCATCGTTGTACTTCATCATTGCATAGTAATCCACTATGTGAATATACCATAATTTATTTATCCATTCATCCATCGATGGGCACCTTGGTTGCTTCTATCTTTTTGCTGTTGTCAACAGTGCTACAATGAATGTCGGTGTGCATATATCTGTTCCTGTGAAGGGTCTTATTTCTCT
This sequence comes from Elephas maximus indicus, assembly GCF_024166365.1. Lineage (NCBI taxonomy): Eukaryota > Metazoa > Chordata > Mammalia > Proboscidea > Elephantidae > Elephas > Elephas maximus. The sequence continues at coordinate 90,680,075 of NC_064846.1, forward strand.
AGGAAATATTCCAAGGAGTGGAATTGCTGGATTGTATTTTTTTTTATGGTGGTAGTTCTATTTCTAGCTTTTTAAGGAAGTGCCAAATGGATTTCCAATGTGATTGTACCATTTTACATTCCCACCAGCAGCGTATAAGTGTTCCAACCTCTCCAACATTTATTATTTTGTGTTTTTTGGATTAATGCCAGCCTTGTTGGGGTGAGATGGGATCTCATTGTAGTTTTGATTTGCATTTCTCTTTTTTGTTTTTAATGGCTAATAATCATGAGCATTTCCTCATGTGTCTGTTAGCCACCTGAATGTCTTCTTTTGTAAAGTGCCTGTTCATATCCTTTGCCCCTTTTTTAAAAAATAATTTTTATTTTGCCCTAAGTGAAAGTTTACAAATCAAGTCAGTCTCTCACATATAAACTTATATACACCTTACTACATACTCCCATTTACTCTCCCCCTAATGAGTCAGCCCACTCCCTCCTTCCAGTCTCTCCTTTCATGACCATTTTGCCAGTTTCTAACCCTCTCTACCCTCCCATCTCCCCTCTAGATAGGAGATGCCAACATAGTCTCAAGTGTCCACCTGATACAAGTAACTCATTCCTCATCAGCATCTCTCTCCAACCCATTGTCCAGTCCCTTCCATGTCTGATGAGTTGTCTTCGGAAATGGTTCTTATCCTGGGCCAATAGAAGGTTTGGGGACCATGATTGCCAGGATTCTTCTAGTCTCAGTCAGACCATTAAGTCTGGTCTTCTTATGAGAATTTAGAGTCCGCATCCCACTGTTCTCCTGCTCCCTAAGGGGTTCTCTGTTGTGCTCCCCGTCAGAGCAGTCATCGGTTGTGGCTGGGCACCATCTAGTTCTTCTGGTCTCAGGATGATGTAAGTTTCTAGTTTATGTGCCTCTTTCTGTCTCTTGGGCTCATAATTATCTTGTGACCTTGGTGTCCTTCATTGTCCTTTGATCCAGGAGGGTTGAGACCAATTGATGCATTTTAGATGGCCGCTTGTTAGCATTTAAGACCCCAGACGCCACACTTCAAAGTGGGATGCAGAATGTTTTCTTAATAGAATTTATTTTGCCAATTGACCTAGATGTCCCCTGAAGCCATAGTTCCCAAGCCCCCGCCCTTGCTCCGCTGACCTTCGAAGCATTGTTTATCCAGGAAACTTCTTTGCTTTTTCCTTTGCCCATTTTTTAATTGGGTTATTTGTCTTTTTGTTTTTGAGGTTTTGCAGTATCTTGTAGATTTTAGAGATTAGATGCAGATCGGAATTGTCACAGCCAAAAACTTTTTCCCAGTCTTTAGATAATCTTTTTATTCTTTTGGTGAAGTCTTTGGATGAGCAGAGGTGTTTGATTTTTAGGAGCTCGCATTTATCTTCTGGTGTTTGTGACTTGTTAGTAAGGTTTTGTATTCTGTTTACGCCATGTATTAGGGCTGCTAGCTTTGTCCCTATTTTTTCTTCCATGATCTTTATCGTTTTAGATATTACATTTAGGTCTTTGATCCATTTTGAGTTTGTTTTGGTACATGGTGTGAGGTATGGGTCTTGTTTCATTTTTTTGCAGGTGGATATCCAGTTATGCCAGCACCGTTTGCTAGAGACTGTCTTTTCCTCATTTAACTGACTTTGGGCCTTTGTCAAATATCAGCCGCTCATATGTGGATGGATTTATGTCTGGATTCCCAATTCTGTTCCATTCATCTATGTATCTGTTGTTGTACCAGTACCAGGCTGTTTTGACTACTGTGGCAGTATAATATGTCCTAAAATCAGGCAGTGCGAGGCCTCCCACTTTGTTCTTTTTCAGTAATGTTTTACTTATCCGGAGCCTGTTTTCCTTCCGTATGAAGTTGGTGATTTTTTTCTCCATCTCATTAAAAAATGTCATTGGTATTTGGGTCAGGATTGCATTGCATCTATAGATCCGTTTGGTAGAATAGACATTTTACAATGTTGAGTCTTCCTATCCATGAACAAGGTATGTTTTTCCAATTATGTTGGTCTCTTTTGGTTTCTTGCAGTAGTGTCTTGTAATTTTGTTTGTATAGGTCTTTTACTTCTCTGGTTAGATTTATTCCTAAGTATTTTATCTTCTTGAGGCTATTGTAAATGGTATTGATTTGGTGATTCCCCCTTCGACATTCTCTTTGTTGGTGTAGAGGAATCCAACTGATTTTTGTATGTTTATCTTGTATCCTGATAGTCTGCTAAACTCTTCTATTAGTTTCAGTAGTTTTCTCGAGGCTTCTTTAGTTTTTTTTTGTGTATAAGATCATGTCATCTGCAAATAGAGATATTTTTACTTCTTCGCCAATTTGGATGCCCTCTATTTCTTTATCTAGCCTAATTGCTGTAGCTAGGACCTCCTGCACAACGTTGAATAAGAGTGGTGATAAAGGGCATCCTTGTCTTGTTCCTGATTTCAATGGGAATGCTTTCAGGCTCTCTCCATTTAGGGTGATGTTATTTTTTTTAGCTGTTGGCTTTGTATAAATGCCTTTTATTATGTTGAGGAATTTTTCTTCTATTCCTATTTTGCTGAGAGTTTTTATCATGAACAAATATTGGACTTTGTCAAATGCCTTTTCTGCATCAATTGACAAGATCATGTGGTTCTTGTCTTTTGTTTTATTTACGTGATGGATTACATTGATTGTTTTTCTAATGTTGAACTATCCCTGCATATCTGGTATGAATTCCATTTGGTCCTGGTGAATTTTTTTTGATATGTTGTTGAATTCTATTGGCTAGAATTTTGTTGAGGATATTTGAGTCTATGTTCATGAGGGATATTGGTCTGTAATTTTCTTTTTTGTGATGTCTTTACCTGGTTTTTGTATCAGGTTTATGCTGGCTTCATAGACTGAGTTTGGGAGTATCCCTTCCTTTTCTATGCTCTGAAATACCTTTAGGAGTAGTGGTGTTAACTCCTCTCTGAATGTTTGGTAGAGTTCTCCAATGATGCCGTAAGAGCCAGGGCTTTTTTTTTATTGGGAGTTTTTTAATTACCTTTTCAATGTCTTCTTTTGTTATGGGTTTATTTAGTTGTTCTTCCTCTGTTTGTGTTAGTTTAGGTAGGTAGTATGTTTCTAGAAATTTGTGCATTTCCTCTAGGTTTTCAAATTTGTTAGAGTACAATTTTTCATAGTATTCTGTTATTATTCTTTTAATTTCAGTTGGGTCTGTTGTTATATCAGCCATCTCATTTCTTATTCTCATTATTTGCTTTGTCTCCTGTTTTTCTTTTATGAGTCTGGCCAATGGCTTATTGATTTTGTCAGTCTTTTCAAAAAACCAGTTTTCAGTCTTGTTAACTCTTTCAATTTTTTTTCCTCTATTTCATTTAGTTCTGCTCTAATTTTTATTATTTTTGTTATTCTGGTGACTGGGGGTTTCTTTTGTTGCTCTCTTTCTATTTATTCATGTTTTAGGGAAAGTTCTTTGATTTTGGCCTTTTCTTCTTTTTGGATGTGTGCATTTATTGGTATAAATTGACTTCTGAGCACTGATGTAGCTGTGTCCCAAAGATTCTGATAGGAAATATTTTTATTCTCATTGGATTCTATGAATTTCTTTATTCCATCCTTCATTTCTTCCATAATCCAATAGTTTTTCAGCATGGTGTCATTCAGTTTCCATGTGTTTGATTTCTTTCTCCTGCTTTTTCTGTATTGATTTCTAATTTTATGACTTTGTGGTCAGAGAAGATGCTTTGTAATATTTCGATGTTTTGTATTCTGTTAAGGCTTGCTTTATGACCTAATATGTGGTCAATTCTAGAGAATGTTCCATGTGCATTGGAAAAGAAAGTATATTTGACTGCTGTTGGGTGGAGTGTTCTGTATATGTGTATGAGGTCAAGTTGGTTGATTGTGGCATTTAGATCTTCCGTGTCTTTATTGAACTTCTTTCTGGATGTTCTGTCCTTTAAAAGTGGTGTGTTGAAGTCTCCTACTATTATTGTGGAGCTGTCTATCTCGCTTTTCAATGGTGTTAGAATTTTTTTAGTGTGTCTTGAGGCCCTGTGATTAGGTGTGTAAATATTTAATATGGTAATATCCTTCTGGTATATTGTCCCTTTTATCATTATATAGTGTCCTTCCTTATCCATTGTGGTGGATTTAACTTTAAAGTCTGTTTTGTCAGAAATTAATATTGCCACTCCTGCTCTTTTTTGATTGTTGTTTGCTTGATACTTTTTTTCCATTGTTTGAGTTTTAGTTTGTTTATGTCTTTAAGTCTAAGATGTATCTCTTGTAGGCAACATATAGACAGATTATGTTTTTTTTAACCATTCTGCAGCTGTCTGTCTCTTTGTTGGTGCATTTAGTCCATATACATTCAACGTGATTATGCAGAGATATGAGGTTTGTGCTGTCATTTTGATGTTTTTTTTGTGTGTTGTTGACACTTTCTTTTTTCCACTTAATCTTTTGTGCTGAGTAGTTTTTCTTTACAAATTGTGTTGTCCTCTTTTTCATGTTGTTGGTTTTGTTTTTGCTCAGTCATTATGTTTTTCTTGTATTTTATGTTTGTGCATAGGATTGTTAGTCTCCTTTGTGGTTCTCTTAATATTTTCCCCTATTTTTCTAAGTTTAAACCAAACTTTTATCTCCCTATATTGCCTTGACTTCCTGTCCATATGAAAAATCTATGACTACATTATTTATTCCCTCTTTTTCGATTTAGTGTTGTCATCTTTTACATATTGCCATCTGTGTTTCCCTGTTTTGAGCATTTTTTTTTTAATTTGATTTATTTTTGTGATTTTCTTATTGGGGTTGATATGCGGTTTTTCTGTCCTTTATTCTAGTTTTTGGTCATTATGTTATGTTATTGATTTTCTAACCAGAGGACTCCCTTTAGTATTTCTTGTAGTTTTGGTTTTCTTTTTTGCAAATTCCCAGACTTCTGTTTTTCTGGAAATTTCCTAATTTTGCCCTCTTATGTGAGAGACAGTTATGCTGGATATATGATTCTTGGCTGGCAATTTTTTTTTTCCTTCATGGTTTTTTACATGTCATCCCATTGCCTTCTTGCCTGCATGGTTTCAGCTGAGTAGTCTGAGCTTGTTCTTATTGATTCATCTTTGTAGGTGACTTTTCATTTTTCCCTAGCTGCTCTTAATATTCTTTATCTGGTTTTGGCAAGTTTGATTACAATATGTCTTGGTGACTTTCTTTTGGGATCTACCTTGTGTAGTGTTTGATGGGCATCTTGGATAGACATCTTCTCGTCTTTCATGACATTAGGGAAGTGTTCTGTCAATAAATCTTCAACAATTCTCTCGACATTTTCTTTTTTTCCCTCCCTGTTCTGGTACTCCAGTCACTCACAGGTTATTTCTCTTGAGAGAGTCCCACATGATTCTTAGGGTTTCTTCACTTTTTAAAATAATTTTATCTGATATTTCTTTGAATATATTGTTGCCAAGTGTTTTATCTTTGATCTCACTAATTCTGCCTTCCATTCTTCAATTCTGCTCCTCTGACTTTATGGAGTTGTCTAATTCTGAAGTGTTATTGTTAATCTTCTGGACTTCTGTTTGCTGTCTCTCTATGGATTATTGCAGCCTATTAAATTTTTCATTATGCTCTTGAATAACCTTAATTTCCCTGACTGCTTTATCTGTGTGTTCCTTGGCTTGTTCTGAATTTTGCCTGATCTCCTTCCTGATCTCTTGAAGAGTTCTGTATATTAATCTTTTGTATTTTACATCTGGTAATTCCAGGAATACATCTTCATCTGGAAGATTTCTTGATTATTTATTTTGGGAGTTTGTTGAAGCAATCATGGTCTGCTTCTTTATGTGATTTGATATCAACTGTTGTCTCCAAACCATCTACAAGTTATTGTATTATTTTATGTTTGCTTACTGTGTCCTAGCTTTTTGCTTTGTTTTGTTTTGATATTCCAAAATAGTCTACTCGAGTGAGCTAACTTGATTATTGGAGTTTTGAAGCTCTAATGTCCTGTCACCAGATGGCTAGAGCTGTTACAAGGTGCATGAGCCTAGGAGTCCATTCACTATTCTTGTATGGATTCAGCTAAGGTGTCCAGGTAGTTGGTCACCAAGTGTGTGGTGCAGGCTCTCACCTACTGTCTTAGAGGAGCAATGGTGATTGGTGCATGCATAGGTTTCCAGTTGCAGCAGGGGGTCACACTCTCAGCAAGGCAGAAAGCTGACAACCTTCCCCCAAGTGTATCTGAGGAAAGCACGTCCTTGTTCATTAGAGCTCACAAGTGGGTGGGCTCTGCACAGGACCTTGGACACCCTGTTCTTTTGGCTGTAAGGACTGGAAGGCACCACTTATCCTTGGACCCCTGTCACAGGTGGCTAGGTGGCATGGGTGGAGCCACCAGTCCTCAGGCCCCTGGTGTGGGTACAGTGGTGTCAAACATCAAAAACTCACCTCTCTGCCACACAGTTGATACATTGCAAGTCAGACCTCAGGCACATATGCCCTTACAATATTACAACAAAAGCCTAGCTGTTGAAATGGGGCCATATGGGTCCATGCAGGGGTGAAAGGCATTTAAAGTGTGTGGACCACTTGTGCCTGGACAGGAGCCACCTCTGCCCAGTTCAGGGGAGCCGGCAGATTATTCCCCCCCCCGTTTGTTAATTTGTTCCTTCTCCAAGGCCAGGAGAATGGCTCAGAATGCACAGCAGGACCTATCTCAGGCCCAGAGAAATTGACTGCTAAGGAAGCCGGCTCAGCATAGAGGGAGGTGGGATCAGATAGATGGGAGAGAGTTCTTTCAAAAGGGGGTCTATTAGATCTGCGTGGTAAATTAGACAAAATAACCTATCTTGTGCCGAGAGTTCTGTTTTTCACTGATTCTGGAGGCATGAGTAGATTCTGTGCCTCTGGCTCTCTGTGGCGATGGAGACCGTCTCCCAAAAGCTACTGCCAGCCCCACTGTGGTCATGCCAGGGGATCAGGGCTGAGGGGTGCTGGTTCCTACCGCGTCAGATCCAGCAACTCCTCACTGCTTCTGCAGCATTTCTCCCTCCCCCTGTCACTCAGTCTGACTTCTTAACTTTTCCTTTGATGTTCAGGGTTCCTATCTTGTCATATATGTAATTGATTCACTTTTTTTTTTCTAGTCTTTGTTGTAAGAGGGACCACTGGAAGCATCTGACTAGTCTGCCATCTTGACCCTGGCTCACAACTAACTGCCTTTAAAGGCAAATTTTGTAATCTCATAGCTTTTTTTTTTATATAGCTTACCCAAGGGGTTGTATAACTTAAAGCAATGATTATGAAGCTATTTGTAAAACTGTGGCTTGAACCAAGTGTGGATTATGGGTTAGTTATTGGGAAGAGGGAAGGGTACTAAGAGATGGGGGAAGTGAGCAAAGCCCAGGTAGTTCAAGGTGGGACCAGCATTCATAGTTTCTCTTAATGCAGATATAAAAAGCTTTCTCTTTTCAAGTGCCTTGAGGATTTCCAAATAAAACCTACTGACCTCAACCTGGAAAAAAATAGAGAGAAAATTTCAGCAGGGATTGGTCAGCTCCTTAAATTGTGACTGAGGACAGCCGGCTGCTTGCATAGGGCAGGATAACTTGCCCTCCAGCAAAGGTTTGGGGCTTGGCCATCCAGGGGGCCAAGAGTCTAGAATTAGATACACACTGTGACTGGTGAATCTCAGGCTCTTTTTGGATCCAAAAATGAGTTTGTAGGTCTGAAATAGGAGGTAAAGTGTTGATAAGCAGTGACGTGTGTTGAATGTGGAATCACTAACTGGCTGAGTGACCTTGAGCAAAACATTTAATCCACTCCATAGTCTGTCTTTTCAGCTGATAATTAAAACAATAATTGAAACTACCTCTTAGGTGATTGTAAGATTGTAAGACAAAAATGTAATAAAATATGATATATATATTAGTTATCATTGAGTCAATTCATACACACACACACATACATGGTATTGTTAGTTGCCAACTCATGGCAACCCCAAGTGTGCAGAGTAGACCTGTCACCTCAGTGTTCTAGTTGTGATAGTGGATGGCTGCAAATGGACCTGCCTGCCCTCTGGGACCCTGCATCCCATACCTAACCAACTCCAGATCTTCACATGCCCTTTACTAGGGTGCATTGCCATGTCTACTGCTTGCTCCCTCATGGTCCAGCCTTAGTGGTCAGGGTTGTGACTCCCAAAATTCATCCCACCTAAGACTAATGTCTTTTTCCTCCCCTATTGCACCTCACACTCAAACCCACTTAGGTGACAGTAAAGGTGGCAATCTTATTATTTGGCCAAATTTCAAAGAGCACATCCAGGAACTATTGACAGTAACTGAGCCTTGTGGCACTGGATGGGATTTTGATGCTGAAAGGAACACCGACAGAAGACTGTAGAGCATATGGAGCTGCTTGGCCCGGTCTTCCAAAGACATCTACCTTTCCAGGGAAAATGTTCACACAGCCTTGGTCATGAATCCACAATTATTTGGCAGGACCAATTTAGAGAAGAGGCTCTTAACTGTGGTAGCTCCTTCTCTAGAGAGATCCTGGTGTTCTGGGTCCCATCTGAAACATTCGTGGATGGATTATAGAATAAGCAAGGTAAGCACAAAGCTTGCTTGTGCTTACTTACTAATCTGTATTGTTATTATTGTTAGGTGGTGTTGAGTCGATTCTGACTCATAGCGACCCTATGTACAACAGAAAGAAACACTGTCTGGTCCTATGCCATCCTTTCAATTGTTGCTATGCTTAAGCCCATTGTTGCAGCCACTGTGTCAGTCCACCTCATTGAGGGTCTTTTTTGCTGACCCTCCAATTTACTGAGCATGATGTCCTTCTCCAGGGACTGGTCCTTCCTGATAACATGTTCAAAGTACGTGAGATGAAACCTCACCATCCTTGCTTCTAAGGAGCATTCTGCCTGTATGTCTTTGCAGCTGTTTATTTCTCATTTCAAGTCATTCCGCATCAGCAAATGAAGGTCTCAAAAGCTTACTCCATCCATGTCATTAAGGTCAAGTGTACATTGAGAAGACATCTCTGACACAGTCATCTTTTGAGTGTCTTCCAACCTAAGGAACACATCTTCCAGCACAATATCAGACAATATTCTGCTGCTATTCATAAGGTTTTCACTGGCCAATTTTTTCAGAACTAGACCACCAGGTCCTTCTTCTTTGTCTGTCTTAGTCTGGAAGCTCAGCTCAAACCTGTCCACTGTGGGTGACCCTGCTGGTATTTGAAATACCAGTGGCATGTTTTCCAGCATCACAGCAATGCGCAAGTCACTATAGTACTACAAACTGACAGATGCATGGGGGTAAAATGTCATTAAAAAGACAAGAAAGAAATCTGTAGTGAATGATTTCACATTTTTTCACCACATCAAAGATTCTACTTCTAGTTATGGCTGGCACCTGTCTTTCTCACTGACAGGGTTGGGTGACCTCCTAAGCAAGGTAAGCACAAGCTTACTTGTGCTTACTTACTAATCTGTAGTGAACAATTTCACATGGGTTTCAGGTCAAAAATCCCTGCAAACATCCACCACTGCAGTCACAACTCTGAGGTCATTATTTACAACACAGATGTTTTGCCACACACAGCCATTTGTAACAATGGGGCTTTGTTTACCTCAGTTGGGCTTAAGGAATTTTTCAAAGATACATATGAATATTGTATTGTGACATAGGTTGCAATCCCCACAATGAGACAGCACGCTCCCTCTTACTACCACGGGTTTCCTGTGTCCATTTGTCTAGTTCCTGTCCCTTCCTGCCTTCTTGTCCTGCTTTTGGACAGGAGCTGCCCATTTGGTATCATGTATTCGATTGAACTAAGAAGCATGTTCCACACGTGTGTTATTTTTGATTTTATAGGCCTTCCTAATCTTTGTCTGAAAAGTGGGCTTCGGGAATGGTTTCAGTTCTGGGTTAACAAAGTGTCTTGTGGCCATAGTTTCGGTGGATCCTCCAGTCTCTGCCAGACCAGTAAGTCTGGTCTTTTATGTGAATTTGAATTCTGTTCTACATTTTTATCCTGCTCTGTCTGGGACTCTGTCGTGATCCCTGTCAGGGTGGTTGTTGGAGGTAGCTGGGCACCAGCTAGTTTTTCTGATCTCAGGCTGGTGAAGCCTCTGGTTCATTTGGTTCTTTAGTCCTTTGGGCTAGTATAGTCCTTGTGTCTTTGGTTTTCTTCATTCTCCTTTGCTCTGGGTGGGATGGGACCAATAGATGTATCTTAGATGGCCGCTCGCAGGCCTTTAAGACCCCAGATGCTACTCACCAAAGTGGGATGTAGAACATTTTCTTTATAAACTTTGTCATCCCAGTTGACCTAGATGTCCCCTGAGACTATGGTCCCCAGGCCCCAGCCCCAGCTACTCAGTCCCTTAAAGTGTTGGATATGTCTAGGAAACTTCTATGCTTTGCTTTGGTCTAGTTGTGCTGACTCCCCCTATATTGTGCGTTGTCCTTCCCTTCACTGAAGTTGTCTGTTATCTAGTTTGTGATTTCCCCTCCCTCACTGATTGTTTTGTTTTTTAGGAAAGAGCCTTAGACGAGCTGTCAGTTTCATACCTCAGGACTCTCAAGTAGATGATCAGACTGAAAGGGTGGTCCAGAGACAACAAACAATGCACTAAAGCAGATGTTGTTGTTCATTGACATTGAGTCAGCAAACTCTACTGTATGGATGTTGACATCTATTTTGATTTTCTGAAGACCTTTTCCCCCCTCACTTCTTTATTTTTAGCTTTGTTCCAGATATACAGGTAGTCCCTGACTTACGACATATTTGAGTTATAACAAACTATGCTTACAACCATCAGTTTTTTTTGTACATCCTATTGTTAGTAATATATACTATATACAATGTCACAGCATATAATTTGATAATGTTATCATTCTCGGATGTTCACTCACAGATGTATCTGTAACATTGCATCTTCCTGGGAGGAAGTTACAGGAAAATACACCCACAGGATATGGAAAAAATTGCTGAGCTGTGTGAACACACTCTAAGCATTTGATCAGGATAATATGATGCAAGAGATCGGTAGAAAAATTGTCCTTATGGCAAGAACACTGTATTTAGAACTTGATATCTCTGATGTAGAACAGCTCATAGATCATGAAGAAGGGGAATTGACAGATCGGGACTTAATGGATTTTGAAAAGGAAAGACACGCTGAAGAAGAAAGAAATAATGAGGAAGAGGAAGGAGTGAAGTTGTAAAAAAAAATTATAGTGAAACAATTAGCCGGAGTCTTTCCTAAAGTAAAATAGGGGTTTTAGTTGCTTGAAAACATGGACCCAAACCCTGATCGCTTTGCTAAACTCAATAGGCAGATTCGGGAAGCAGTGAGGTGTTACCGCAAAATAAGTGAAGAGAAAAAGAAAAGGACCATATAGACAACTCTTACTAATTTTCTGAGTTAAAAAGCCATCCCCATTCCCAGGGATAATCCAGATGATCCAGAACCTTCCACAGGTGGAGCTATTATCACAACTGAAAAAATGCCAATGTTGTCCAACTCTTCTTAATCGTCAGAGTAAATTTTTATGATTTGTGTATTTTTTTGTGTATGTATGTATGCATTAAGATATATCTGTAAGTTTATATGTAATGTTTCCAATCCCGAAAGACAAAGATCGGATTTATAAAGATACTGATAATAAAAGGCAATAATGATGATAACTGATGTATTGCATTGAGCAAATCTGCTGCAAAAGACCTCTTCAAAGTGTTAAAAAGCAAAGATGTCACGGTGAGGACTAAAGGATGTCTGACCTAAGCCACCATATTGTCAATCACCTCATATACATGTGAAAACTAGACAATGAATAAGGAAGACTGAAGAATAATTGATGCCTTTGAATTATGGTGTTGGCAAAGAATATTGAACATACCATGAACTGCCAGAGGAACAAACAAATCTGTCTTGGAATATGTCCAGCCAGAATGCTCTTTAGAAGCAAGGATGGAAAGACTTCGTCTCATATACTTTGGACATTATGCTTGGTAAAGTAGAGGGTCAGCAAAAAAAGAAGACCCTCTCTTAAAGGCCTGTGAGCTGCCATCTAAGACACTCCACTAGTCTCACCCCTTTTGGAGCAAGGGAGAATGAAGAAAACTAAATATACAAGGGAAAGATTAGTCCAAAGGGCTAAGGGGCCACAACTACCATGGTCTCTGCCAGACTGAGTCCAGTACAACTAGATGGTGACCAGCTACCACCACTGACTGCTCAGACAGAGAGATTACAATAGAGGGTCCCGGACAGACCTGGAGAAAAAAGTAGAACAAAATTCTAACTCACAAAAAAAAGACCAGACTTACTGGCCTGACGGAGCCTGAAGAAACACTGAAAGTATGGCCCTCAGCAACCTTTTACTCAGTAATGAAGTCACTCTGGAGGTTTACCCTTCAGCCAAAGATTAGACAGGCCCACAAAAACAAAACAAGACTAAAGGGGCACAACAGCCCAGGGGCAAGGACTAGAAGGCAAGCTGGGACAGAAAAGCTGGTAATAGGGAACCCAAGGTCTAGAAGGGAGAGTGCTGACATGTCGTGGGGTTGTTAACCAATGTCATAAAACAATATGTGTTTTCTTAGTCATCTATTGCTGCTATAACAGAAATATCACAAGTGGATGGCTTTAACAAAGAGAAATTTATTTCCTCCCAGTAAAGTAGGCTAAAAGTCCAAATTTAGGGTGTCTGCTCCAGGGGAAATCTTTCTATGTCTGCTCTGGAGGAAGGTCTTTTTGCTCAATCTTCCCTGGGTTGATGAACTTCTCAGGTGCAGGGACCCCAGGTCCAAAGGATGCATTCTGCTTCTGGCACTGCTTTCTTGGTGGTATGAGGTCCCCCTGTCTCTCTGCTTGCTTCTCTCTTTTATGTGCCAAGAGATTGCCTCAGGACACAATCCAATCCTGTAGGTTGAGTCCTGCCTCACTAACACAACTGCAGCCCATCCTCCCTCATTAACATTACAGAGGCAGGATTTACAACATATAGGAAAATGACACAGTACTGTGAATCACGGCCCAGCCAAATTGATACACACATTTTTGGGGGGACATAATTCAATCCATGATATGTGTACTAACTGTTTAATGAGAAACTAGTGTGTTCTGTAAACCTTCATAGAAAGTCCAAAAAAAAGGAATTTAAGAGCAAACTTTAAAATAAAAGAAAAAAAAAGAGGAAGACCCTCAATGAGATGGATTGACATAGTGGCTGCACAATGTGAGGATGGCACAGGACTGAACAGTGTTTCGTTATGTTGTACATAGTTGCCTTGAATCGGAACTGAGTCAACGGCACCTAACAACAACAATGATAATGAAAACCAAACAAAAGAGGTATTTGACTTATATCAGAACAAACTTACGACTGAGTCATTGGAACAGAACCCCATCGTAAGCCGGGACTACCTGTATGAGATTTTCAGAGAACTGACCTCTGGATGAGTAAGGTGCTATTCAATTGGGTTCTGGAGAATGGCTCAGGCCCCCTTTCATCTGGGGTAAGTGAAGACCACTGCTATGGGTCAGAGGCTGGGAGTCATGTTAGGCACAATCTTGGCCCAACTGTCCAAGTAGACCTTCTCTAGGGGATAGTCTGTAGAAGAAGAGGCCTTTTCCTTGTGGTGGTGGATGGGGGTTCAGGAAATGTGACATTTTTCCTTTTGAATATATAATGAGACCATTTGAGATAGATGTTTTCTTGTCAAACTATCTTTGTTTGGGCCTCCTGGAAAATAGCATAGGGAACATGTAACATCTATGAAATATATAGGCCAAGCAGCACGTAGCCTGGCCTGGTCCAGCAATTCCTTCAAAACAGTTGATGCCCAGAGACTCCAAAGCCTGCACTAGCATCTCTGTGGAAAAAAGAAAGATGGGCCCAGTGGGAGACTAAAGAGGATGCACGTGTGTGTGTGTGTGTGTGTGTGTGCATGCCTATTTCTGTCAGGAGACAGGGCAATATGGGGGGAAGGAGAGAGGAAGCCAACCTGTAACTATAATTTAGGGCTCCAAGGCATACTGGAATGGCATGTTGTTCATTTTCAAACATTCATTCAGTCATGCTTTTTTCTTCCATATCTTTTCCCCAGCTTCTTTCCTCTTTTCTTCTCCTTCACTCTCTGCCTCCTCCTTCTTTCTCCCGTCTGCCAATCCTTTCTCTCTCTCCAGGGTAGTGAAGGACATCTGGGCAGTTAGAGTGGTCCAATGCTAGAGCATCATTTTGGAATCAGGAGACATTGTCATCTCGCTGTCCCTCCTGCTCTCACAATTCAGGGATTTCTAACTTATCCATTCAGGCACTGTTTGTTCTCTCCTTCCTGTTTGTTTTAGGCGGCTGAATGAAAACAAATGAACTGCAACCTTCTCCTCTGATATCCCTGTTTCTCTGCATTTTTCTTTGACTCACTGGGGAGAATCACACATGTTTTTGGATGGAGCACTGGGCTAGAGGCCAAGGACCTGATTCCTGTTCTTCAGCTCTAGTCTATACTTTTGGTGCAACCTTGGGCAAGTTCATGTTTTCTTTGGGACCTTTGCTTCCCTTTCAACAAGATGCGTAGAAGGAGTATGATAAAAGGAAAAGAAATCTTTTGGAGAAATCTCTCAAAAGTGATGCTAATTAGAATGCTTGAGCTTCTAGGATCTTCTTAGCCCTTGACTTCCCACCTTCTCCCTAAATCTTTTCCTCTTAGGGAGCAGTCAGTTAACTGAAAGCCACACCCCAGGGTATGGACAGAGTAGAGGGAGTTATTTTTTACTTCTTAGTGTAAATGATGTAAAGACAAAGAGCCCATAAGCAAGAAGAGGGCAGGAGTAGAGTTTTAGATATGTAGGGATATTGTGAATAAAGGCAGTTAATCCCACTGAAGTTTTGGAGCCCTTCCACTCCAAGGTCCAGGATGAAGTATTTGGATCCCTGCTAAACAGGGAATTTGGCCCAGATGCAGCCCATCTCTGGGCAGTAGTTGGGGTGGGGAACTATTGGTCTGAACAGAACACGCAGTTGATTGTACCGTATGGGGATTTGTAGGTCCAGTACTCCTTGCCTTATAACTATGCACCTAACATCAGGCTTGTGGGTCAGCTTTGGCTTGTCCCCAACTGTGAAAGAAGCAAGAATGGGAGCCTCTGCAAAGGCCTGCAGTTGCCTTCCAAGGAATTTCAGTGATATCTGGGAACAGAGGCTGAGTCATATTTTGGGAGAGGATTGTGTTTTTATACCCACAATGCAGGGTGTTGCCATAATATTAATCATTATTATAGTTAAAAACAAATAAACTCATCCTGCAGTTATGACAAGTCTGTGTCTTGGCTCTTTCTTCCTCCTGCATTATCTTTCTTTTAGTTTCTGCCTTAGGGAACCAGAGTTTAACCCTATATTGCCAGAGTGGACAACTATCTTTCTAATATCATTTTAGAGATGCATGTAAAGTACCTAATTAAAATAAATTCCGTATCTGTTTACTAAGATCTACAATTCCACCATTGGTGATTCCCATGTCAAAATGCAAGTGGCCGTTCAGCCTTATTAGTTACTTCCATCTTAACATTGATGGGTGTTGTGGATTGAATTGTGTCCTCCAAAAATATGTGTTGTAAATCATAACCTCTATGCCTGTGGTTATAATTCCATTTGGGAATAGGTCATCTTTGTTATGTTAACGAGACAGGGTTAGTGTAGGGTGTGTCTTAAATCAATCTCTTTTGGAATATAAAAGAGATTAAACAAGGAGGTGAAAGAAGCAGAGATGGGGGAAGATTGATGGCAAGCTACATAGAGATCACCAGGGAACCAGGAAAAAAGTTGAAGAGACAAGGGCCTTCCCCCAGCACTGACAGAAAAAGCCTTCCCCTAGAGCTGGCGCCCTGAATTAAGACTTCTAACTCCTAAATTGTGAGAAAATAAATGTCTGTTGGTTAAAGCCACCTACTTGTGGTATTTCTGTTATAGCAGCGCAAGATAACTTAGAATTTGGTACTGGAAGATAGGTGCTGCTCTAACAGATACCTAAAATGTGAAAGCAATTTTGGAATTGGGTAATGGGTGGAGACTGGAAGACTTTTAAGGTGCCTATTAAAGCTTAGATTGCCTTGAAGAGACTGTTGGCAGAATTGTGGATGTCAAAGGCAATTCTGGTGAGGGCTCAGACAGAAATGAGGAGAGCTATAGATAAATTCTCTATCATCTTAGAGAATACACATAATGTTATCAAGAGAATGTTGCTAGAAATGTGGATGTTAAACGTGCTTCTGGTGAGGCTTTAAAAGAAAATGACGAACATGTGATATTGAACAATGGAGGAAGGGTGATTCTTTTTAAGCAGTGGCAAAGAACTTGTCTGAATTATGTTCAAATGTTTGGTGGAAGGTAGAACTTATAGGTGATGAACTTGGATATACGGCTGAGGAGATTTCTAAGCAATATCTTAAAGGGGTCCCGTGGTGTCTCCTTGCCACTTATAGTAAAATGCAAGAGGAAAGAGATGGACTTAAAAATGAACTGTGCAAAATGGAAACAGAACTTAAAGATTTGGAAAATTCTGTTGTACAAACTAAGGACACATGTCTTAGAGTATTCACCAAGGATGTAGCTACACGATCTTTTGTTAAAGAGATTAAGCCTGTGACTGATGGATATAACCAACTACCACAACAGAAAACACATCAGCTTAAACCAAGGGGGACAGAGAAGAACAAAACAACTCTGTCTTCCTCTTGGAATTCTACAGGCGAGAAACAGGTCAAAGGAATTACATCTGTTGCTCTCCGGGAAAAGGAAAGGACCATTCCTGGGGCAGCTCAGAGATCAGCAGAACTGTTGGAAGAGGCATAGCAAGCAGGGCCTTCTTGGTTTCAAAGGGTGGGGCCATGGTCTCCCAGGTTTCAAAGAATTGGATCTTCGCCAACTTGGTTCTGGTCTGTGGGGCTGCTGTTAAAGTGTGTCAGGGTTATGGGGCCATTGACCAAAGCTGAGGATGTGGGGCCACTATGCACAAGGGGCAGAAGAACAGGGTCTGCTGGGGCTGAGGGGATGGGGTTGCCACTCAGATGGACTAGGAAATAGGGGCTGCCAAAAGTCAAGGGAGCAAAGTTGCCATCCCAGTGGGCCTGGAATGCAAAGCTGAAGCCCAGGGCCAAGAAGCCTCTACTAGAATCCAGAAAATGTGGCTAACACCCAGAGTCTGGAAGGCAGGGCCACATTGTCTAGATGGTCTCAGACAACAGAGAATTATTTTCAATCCTGAGAGCTAATGTAATTTGTTCTGCTGGTTTTGGACTTGCTTGGCACCCATTATTCCTTTCTTCCCTCCAATTTCTCTCATTTGTAATGGAAGTGTATACTTTGTGCCTGTTCTACCATTGTATTTAAGAAACACGTAACCTGTATTCTAGA
This sequence comes from Elephas maximus indicus, assembly GCF_024166365.1. Lineage (NCBI taxonomy): Eukaryota > Metazoa > Chordata > Mammalia > Proboscidea > Elephantidae > Elephas > Elephas maximus. Next base: position 90,697,487 of record NC_064846.1, read on the forward strand.
TTCTGAAGATGAAGAGGAATTTTCTCCAGGATGGAATATGCCTAAGTCTCACCCATATTTGATTTAGATGATTCAGAAGATGAGATTTTGGACTTGGCGTTGATTTAAGATTTTTGAGATGACATATGATGGGGTAAATGTGTTTTGTATGTGGCAAGGACATGAATTTTGGGGGCGCAAAGGGTAGAATGTTATGGATTGAATTGTGTGCTCCCAAAATATGTGTTGTAAATCATGACCTCTATGCCTGTGGTTAGAATCCCATTTGGGAGTGGGTTCTTTGTTATTTTGTTCTTTGTTGTCTAATGAGACAGAATTAGTGTAGGGTGTGTCTTAAGAATCCCTTTTGAGGTATAAAAGGGATTAAATAAGCAAGGTAAAGAAGCAGAGATGGGGGAGATTGATGCCAAGCCACATGGAGATCTCCAAGGAAAGAGGAAACAAGCTGAAGAGACAAGAACATTCATTCTGAGCTGACACAGAGAGAAAGCCTTCCCCTAGAGCCAGTGCTTTGAAATTCTGACTTCTAACTACTAAACTGTTAGAAAATAAATGTTTCTTAAAGCCGCCCACTTGCGGCATTTCTGTACTGCAGACTTGTTGGTAAAACATTTGCATGCTAGAGGGTGGGAAATTAATCCAACAAAAATTCAGGCTCTTTCTACCTCAGTGAAATGTCTAAGGGTCCAGTGGTGTGGGGCATGTCAAGATATTCCTTCTAAAGTGAAGTATAAGTTATTGCACCTGGCCCCTCCCACAACTAAAAAGGAGGCCAAGTGGACCTCTTTGGATTTTGGAGGCAACATAGCCCTCATTTGGGTGTGCTACTCTGATCTATTTATCAAGAGACTCGAAAAGCTGCTAGTTTTGAGTGGGGCCCAGAGGAAGAGAAGGCTCTGCAAGAGGTTCAGGCCTCCATGCAAGTGGCTGTGCCACTCGGGCCATATGATCTGGCTGATCCAATGGTGCTTGAAGTGTCAATGGCAGATAGACATGCTGTTTGGAGCCTTTGGAAGGCCCCTGTTGGTGAACCACAGTGAAGACCCTTAGGCTTTTGTAGCAAAACTCTGCCATTCTCTGAGGATAAGTAATCTCCTTTTGAGAAACAGCTTTTGGCTTATTACTGGGCCTTAGTAGAGACAGAATGTTTAACCATGGGCAACCAAGTCATCATGTGTCCTGAACTGCTCCTCATGAACTGGGTGTTGTCTGACTCACAGAGCCATAAAATTGTACATGCACAGCAGCATTCCATCATTAAATGGAAGTGGCATATACGAGATAGGGCCCGAGCAGGACATGAAGGCACAAGTAAGTTGCATGAGGTAGTGGCCCAAATGTCAAAGGTCTCCACTCCAGTCACATTACCTTCCATTTCCCAGTCAGCACCTATGGTCTCATGGGGAGTTCCTTACGGTCAGTTGACTGAAGAAGAGAAAACTCATGCCTGGTTTACAGATGGCTCTGTGCGATATGCAGGCACCACTCGAAAATGGAAAGCGGCAGCACTACAGCCCCTTTCTGGGACCTCCCTGAGAAAAATGTTTAAGGGAAACCCTCCCAATGGGCAGAACCTCAAGCAGTGCACCTGGTTGTTCACTTTGCTTGGAAGAAGAAATGGCCAGATGTACCATTTTATACTGATTCATGGGCTCTGGCCAATGATTTGGCTGGATGGTCAGGGACTTGTAAGGAACATGATTGGAAAATTGGAGACAAGGAGGTATGGGGAAGAGGTATGTGGACAGGCCTCTCTGAATGGGCCAAAGAAGTGAAGATATTTGGTCTCATGTGAATGCTCACCAAAGGGTGACATTGGCACAAGAGAATTTTAACAATCAGGTGGATAGGGTGACGCATTCTGTGGAAAACAACTCATTGCCATTGAGTCAATTCCAACTCATAATGACCCTATAGGACAAAGTACAACTGCCTCATAGGGTTTTCAAGGAGCTGCTGGTAGATTTCAATTGCCTACCTTTTGGTCAGTAGCCATAGCTCTTAACTACTGTGACACTGTGGAAACTAGTCATCCTCTTTCACCAACGACTCCTGTCATTGCCCAATGGGCTCATGAACAAAGTGGCCATGGTGGCAGGGATGAAGGTTATGTATGGGCCCAGCAAGATGGGCTTCCACTCACCAAAGCTGACTTGGCTACAGCAAAGGCTGAGTGCCCAATCTGCCAGCAGCAGAGACCAACACTGAGTCCCTTATACGGCACCATTCCTCGAGGTGATCAGCCAGCAACCTGATGTCAGGTTGCTTACATTGGACTGCTTCCATCATGGAGAGGGCAGCATTTTGTTCTTACTGGAATAGACACTTACTCTGGATACAGATTTGCCTTCCCTGCATGCAATACTTCTGCCCAAACGACTATTCGCGGACTTACACAATGTCTTATCCACTGTCATGGTATCCCACACTGCTGCAGCTCAGATCAAAAGACTCATTTCACAGCAAATGAAGTGTGGCAATGGGCCCATGCTTGAGGAATTCACTGGTCTTACCATGTTCTCCATCATCCCGAAGCAGCTGGCTTGATAGAATAATGGAATGGCCTTCTAAAGACACAATTATGGCACCAGTTAGGTGGCAATACCTTGCAGGGTTGTGGAAATGATCTCCAGGAGGCAGTATATGCTCTAAATCAGGAGGCAGTATATGCTCTAAATCAGCATCCAATATATGGTGTTATTTTTCCCCTAGACAGGATTCATGGGACCAGGAATCAAGGGATGGGAATGGGAGTGGCATCACTTACTATTATCCTTAGTGACCCACTTGCAAAATCTTTGCTTCCTGTCCCTATGACCCTATGCTCTGCGGGTCTAGAGGTCTTAGTTCCAAAGGGAGGAATGCTCCCACCTGGAGACATATCATTGATTCCATTGAACTGGAAAAATGCCACCTGGCCTCTTTGAGTTCCTTATGTCTCTGGATCAACAGGCATAGAAGGGAGTTACCATATTACTAGTGTGATTGATCTTGATTATCAAGAGGAAATCTGATTGATATTATATAATGGAAGTAAAGAAGAGTATGCCTGGAATTCAGGTGATCCCTTAGGGCATCTGTTAGTACTATCATGCCCCGTGATTAAAGTCAATGGAAAACTACAGCAACCCAATTCCAACATGACTTTTAATGACCCAGATCCTTCAGGAATGAAGGTTTGGGTCACTGCACCAGCCAAAGAACCACAACCAGGTGAGGTGCTTACTGAGGAAAAAGGGAATATGGAATGGGTGGTTGAAGAAGGTAGTTCTAAATACCAGTTCCAGACATGAGGACTGTAACTGTTATGAGTGTTTCTCCTTTATATGTGTGCATCAAAGATTTTTATTTTCTTCACTTATAAAATATAAGCTATAAACGGGGCTAGTGCATTTTGTGTTGTATCATGTTAAGTGCAAGTATGACTCTATAATTGTCTTTATTCAGAGATTATGTGTGGTTTGAGGAGATGTGTGCAGGTGCCATGTTCACAGGAGGTGGACTGTGATGGTTGAGGTTGTGTGTCAACTTGGTTGGGCCACGATTCTTAGTGGTTGGTGGTTATGTTGTAGTTTGGCAGTTGTATAATGATGTGATCACTTCCATGATGAGATTTGATATAACGTGATCATCTCCATGATGGGATCTGCTGTGTGTAGCTAATGTGTTCAAAGGGAGTTTCCTTGGGGGTGTGGCCTGCATCCAATATAGGTGTGCTTTCTGGCAAGTCTTGGGGCTTTTGCTTGCTCTGGATCCTGCAGCTGATTTCTGTTCATCTAACCTCTCGTTCTTGGGACTTGAGCTAGCAACTTATCTGCCATCTTGCCTGCTGATCTTGGGATTTGTTGGTCTTTGCAGCCCGTGAGCCAGAGTCCTGCTGTCTGACCTGCTGATCTTGGGCTTGCCAGCCCCTGGGGCTACATGAATATGGAGAAGCGTGACCCACGGGCTTGGGATGTTCTAGCCTCTACAACTGTGTGAACCATTTCTTTGAAATAAATCTCTCTCTGTATTTATTTATACACATTAATGGTTTTGCTTCTCTAGAGAACCCAGTCTAAGACAAACATGGAACATCTTTATTTAAGTCTTCTTTAATCTTTTTCAGCAGAGTTTTATAATTTTCATTGTGTAAGTCCTTCATGTGCCTGATTGAATTTTTTCCTAGGTATTTTATTATCTTAGGTTCTATTTTTCTTGGAATAATTCCCCTAACTTCCCTTTCAGATTTCTCATTGCTGGTGTATAGAAACCCAACTGATTTCTGTTTTTTGACCTTGTACCCTGCAACTTTGCTAAATTCCTCTACTAGCTTTAGAAATTTTCTTGTGGACTTTTTGGGATTTTCTATACATAGGATTATATTATCCCTGAATAGAGATAATTTTGCTTCTCCTTTTACAATATTGATGCCTCTTATTTCTTTTTCTTATCTTATTGCTCTGGCTGTGACTTCTGATACAATAGTGAACAGAAATGGTGAGAGTAGGCACCCTTGTCTTGTTTCTACTGCATTCTTATTTCCTGGAAGTAGGTTAGTGTAATTTCAGTATCCTGCCATAAAAATACTGGAAAATTAGCAATTGTATCTTAAACATGAGTGTAATGAATTGTATTCATTCAGCTATACAAAGGATAAGATTCCTTTCTCTCTTTTTCAAACTCTGTAGCAGACTGCCTGTGATGTATCACATTCTGGTTTAATGCTTATTCAGTAATAAAAATTTTCTTTCTCTTTTATTTTTGTGAACAGATTTTCTGGGTTTGGAGTAGATTTTGTTTTTAGTAAGTTTTCCCCTAAAATTGGCAATAAGGGTGGCATACTCCAGCAATTCCTGAATTGAGTTGATCAGCGGGAGGTCTGTGGTCACAAACAGGTAAGAAACTTGAATTATAACAAGTCTCCCTCTAGCTCTTGGCTGTTTTGGAATACTAGTCAGAGGAACCAACATTTCCAAATTCAAGACTTTACTATTGAATAAGCATGGGGAATATGGGACCCCATCAGAATATCCGTAGAGTTGGAGGATATGGGAAGCGAGAAAGGTTGCCTACAGGTCTTTCTCTTAAAGGGCCAATATCTCTCTGTCATATTTGGAATAGGCATATGCAAATTCAGTCTTGTGGTGTACTGAGGATGGTTCTTTTCATTTGGATAAATTAGTGTATTTGCTGGGGCTTTTAAAGCAGGCCTTATCCCAAATAAATGAATTACTGTTCTTTATGGGGTGAATATCATTTTAAGAGGAAAGAAAATTAAATATTTGGTTTGGCTAAAAGGAAGGATTGAGAAAAAAAAAGGAAGTGGAAATGCAAGAATTAAAGGCACTGTCTCTTTCATGGAGCCCTCCTCCTTTCTCTTGCTTACTATGTTCTCTCCGGGTTTTTTTGTCCCTTACTGCCTCAAATTGACTCTGGGAAGATGAAGGCAATGACCTTTTAGAGGGTGGTTCTTTTCATTTGTAGATTTCCCTACAAAGAAAGATTAGGGCGCAATTTCTTTAACTGGCAGTGAATTACCTGTTTGAGAATACAGATCTGTGTTCCTCATGGTCTAACCCAGAGTCTACTTCCTGTGTTAGCCCAGTTTCCACCTCTGAGAGTCCCTTATCACATGCCACATAGCTAAGAAAGTAGAAATGATAAAGAGACCTGACCAGGGAATAATTGAGAATTGGGGTAAAAGACTACCCCTATATAAAGGCAACAAGCTGCACAAGCCACTTGGAAAAAGGCAAATAATCAAGGTGTTAAGCTGATGAAGGAAACCCTGGCGGCATAGTGGTTAAGAGCTACAGCTGCTTACCAAAAGGTCAGCAGTTCATACCCACCAGGTGCTCCTTGGAAACCATATTGGTCAGTACTACTCTGTTCTATAGGGTCGCTGTGAGTCAGAATCAACTCGTCAGCAATGGGTTTTTTTTGGTTTAAGCTGATGAAAATAAACTTGGGAAAGGAAACCAAAATGTCATATATTTTACATTTTTCTTGTTTCAATGTGAGGAAAATCAGCCTTTCCTATTTGGATTGCCAGCAAAACTGATGCCATTGAGAAGTTACACAGGCTTCCTTCTCACCAGCTGATATCACTCATTTAAAAGCTTCTTTCCCTGTGTTTCAGAAGTTTGCAGAAGTACTCTACAGTGTGTTTTTAGTTTGTAGCCCCATGCATGGGGATGTGCATTGGCTGCTGTGTGACATTCCGCAGCCAGCTGACTTTGATCCTTTGATGGAGTAAGTACATCAGGATTTGGAATATCAAAATATCAAGAGGTTTGTGGCCAAGGGAAGCCTACTCTCCACCACCCCTGCCATGCTATGGAAGAACTAAGATCTTTGGACACCCACTGAGAGGAGTTACTAGCAGTTGTACTTGAAGCCTTTCTGCAAAAGTGAGCTGGGAGAAGTTGCAATGGAGTACCCAGAAGACAGGTGACTTTCCCATTGATTTCCATCAGTGGTTTATTGAGGCTTTCTCAAAATTTATTTGCATGGATCTAAAAGCAGATCAAAATTGCCCTCTGGCCCTAACCACTTTCGCTTGGTTTTCTTGCCAACTATCCAAACTCAAGGTGGTAGGATAGGAAGGACAGACTATCACTTAAAACTTAGCAGCAGCTACTCAATTTGGGGACAGTCTAGAGAAAGAAGAAGAAGAAGAAAAAAAAAAAAAAGAACTACCACGTTAACTGCTCAGTTAGAACTGTTGAGTAAGGGGAATAATTTCTACTCTAGGCAACCCATGAAGGGAACAAAAGAAGAAGAGAATGTGTACGTTATTGAAAGAAGCTACTATATTTGAAGACGGATGGTAAAAGAGAGTGGGAACTGTATGTCATTATTGAAGGAAGTCATCACGTGGAGAAAGATTGTAGAAAGTGACTCTGAAAGATGCAGGAATGAGGGAATAAGGAAAGTCCAGAAAGCTAGGGAATAATTGACAAATGGCTCGAAATTGACAAATTTAGGGAATCTCAGAGTTGGAAACTGGTGCTACTTATTCTGAAATTTCCTTGGGACTTTCTAACTTTGCATTTAGTCAAGATAGTTTGTTGGTGTTTTGGGTCAGCCTTGTTCCTTTTCCTCTGCAGTTCCCATATAAATAGGTCCTCTAACTGAGAAATATGCTTTCTTACTTTTTCATGATTCCCTTATAAACCCATTGAGGAGAGACCTGCTGTTCTACCAAATTCTGTTCTCTGGAGATTATCTGTGGAGCTCCAGGGAAAAGGCAATGATCTGGCTACTATGTACCTTTTGAAGGAAATGTGATATGGCAGTGGCAGTCTCACACTGTGCTGGCAAAGCACCCTGAGCTGGAACAATCATTTTGGGCCCTAGGGAATAATAATACTGGTTAAATTTGAGATATAAAATTTAATTTGAGATATAGAACCAATAAAAAATAGATTACCAAAAGAATAAGCCATTGTTGTTGTTGTTAGGTGCCGTTTAGTTGATTCCGACTCATAGTGACCCAAGAATAAGCCATAAAAAAAGTAAGAATAAGCCATAGCCATGTGTAAAACAATATTCTTTTACCAAGAGCTCAACTACGAGGAGTAAAACCGGTTATAAAAAAGTTGGAAAAACAAGGACTAATTAAAAAAAAAAACAGTATTTCACTCTGTAATACACCCATACGTCCAACAGAGAAGGAAGATAAATTTGACAAAGATGATTGATCACTATATAAATTTGTACAAGACCTTGAAGAAGTAAATAAATTTGTTCCATTTACCCCTAGTGTTTCTAATCCTGCAATTATTGTGACTTCTGACTTTTATACTGTCATCAACAGTTTTTCTCTGATCTGTTTTGCTTTTTCTTCTTTCTTTCTGTCCTACCAGACAAGTCTAAACTCTTGTTTGTGTTTGTATGTAAGAAGGAGTTCAGTATTTGTGATAAAGAACTCCTCAAGGATTTTGGCACTCCTACTATTTTCTCTGGTCAATTACAGGGAAATTTGTCCCACCAGAAGAATCTATTATTATTAAAAATGCAAATGATTTGCTGGTAGCCTCAAAAACTAAACAGTATTTTGCTGTATATATTCTTAACAACAAAAAACAAAAACTAAACAGCAATGTAAAATTATGCCCCTGTGAAGCATAAGGCCTCACTTAGATAAATTGAAATATTGCCAAACTGAGGTAAAATATTTAGAGCATCTGTTGTCAACTGAAGGCTGCAAAATGTTACAATCTAAGAGTCAGCCCATTTTGCAAATGAAAGGGCCTATTCCTGTTTATAATGCAGATTTGATAATATTTGCTGATGGGTCATGTACTTAGAATAAAAATGGCTCCATTAATGCTCCTTATGCTGTCATATGGTCGCTATGAGTCGAAATGGACTTGACGGCAACTTTTTTTTTTTTTAATGCTGTGATGACATCATAAAATTTTGGAAGCTTATGTTTTGTCTGGAATTAGGTCTGCAAAAACAGACAAGTTAATAGCAGTTACTAGAGCTGTAATTCCTTGTTCTGGACTTAAAGTGACTAATCCAAAACCAAACCTGTTTTCCTTGAGTCGATTCTGACTCATAGCAACTCTATAAGACAGAGTAGATAGGGTTTCCAAGGAGCAGCTGGTGGATTCAAACTGATGACCTTTTGGTTAGCAGCTGTAGCACGCTGTAGCTCTCAGCCACTGCACCTCCGGGGCTCCAAAGTGACTGTATACTAATACTCAATATGTGTTTAGTGCGTGTCATGCAACAAGGTGAATATGAAAATAAAAATAAAAAGGGGGATTCTTGACTTCAATGGGAATGAGACAGAGCTGCAAAAGCCCTTGTTAAGCCATGGCAGACCCCAAATTTAGAAATTCCACTTTAGATGCAACACAGAACTTGTTCATTTCCTCAAGTATGCTTCACAGAAGGATATGGACAATTGGATTTAAAAAGGTGTGTTAAAAATAATCAAAACTCAGAGAAATTTGAATGCTAGGTTTATTCTGGGCTGTTATTCTATGTGCCTATAGGGAGGCCATTTTGATTACAGAAAAAGCAAATGGCCCAAAGTAAGTCAGTTACAATGAGGCTTATTATAAAGGGAAGAGCAGGGAAAGATTAGATGACCAGTCATGGCTTATAAAGAAAAGATAAGGGAGGAGTGGAACTCAAATCCAGGAGCGATTGCAAAGATCCCCAGCCATGATGATGGAAAAATTGGGCACAAATGGCCCTGTTTAGTACCATATTTGAATTTGACCCCTCATCAACAATGGAGCATTCAGCTCGATGATCATTTTTGGATCCCCAATCTTCTCTGGGTCTCGCTTCTGACACGAAAACTGTTAAATATAATAAAAACTCAAAGAAATTGAAACATAAGGTTTATTCTCAGCAGTTATTCTGTATGCATATAGGGAGGCCATTTTGATTCCAGAAAAAGCAAATGGCTCAAAGTAGTCAGTTACAATGAAGCTTATAAAGGGAAGAGAAGGGAGAAGGTTAGATGATGGCCATGGCCAATCTTAGCACCATTGATTGAACCCTGCTGTCTTAGTTACCTAGTGCAGTGTAACAGAAATACCACAAGTGGATGGCTTTAACAAAGAGAAATTTATTCTCTCACAGTCTAGGAGGCTGGAAGTCCGAATTCAGGGTTCCAGCTCCAGGGGAAGGCTTTTCCTTCCTGTTGACTCTGGGGGAAGCTCCTTGTCATCAAATTTCCCCCAGACTAGGAGTTTCTCAGCTCAGGGACCCTGGGTCCAATGGACACACTCTTCTCCTGATACTTCTTTTTTGGAGGTATGAGGTCCTCTTGTCTCTCTACTTGCATCTCTCTTTTATATCTAAAAAGAGATTGGCTCAAGACACAACCCAATCTTGTAGATTGAGTTCTGCCTCATTAACATAACATAATTCCATCTCATCAATGTCATAGAGATAGGATTTACAACTCATAGGAAAATCACATCAGATGACAAAATGGTGGACAATTGCATAATACTGGGAATAATGGCCCAAACAAATTGATACACATATTTTTGGTGGACACAATTCAATCTATGATACCTGCCCTCCCCCTTTTACTGAGATGAACTGATATCAGCTCACCTGTAGCCATGCCTTTTGAAATTCAAATTGAGTAAGCCTGGCTTCCAACAGGAAAGAAAATATTAGCAACTTTGGGTGAAAGAAAAGCCACTGGCAGGATTGATTTTTGTTGAGGATTTCTTTAAAGTGAGTATTTGGCAATGACAATGGGTTTGGTTTTTTGGATTTATTGTCCAGGAATTGGCAAATGCTTTCAGCCTCTGATAAGCTCCTTATCAAAGCAAGATATCCACTATCAATTTCTCTCTTTGAAGGGTGATAAATGAAATTCTACTGAGCTATGAGAATTACCAAAAAAAAGGACATCATACATGAAGAAAGCAAGAGGGGATTAAAAAGACAGGAAAGAAAGAAAAGACCAAAATGGATGTCAGAAGGGACTCTGAAACTTGCTCTTGAACATTGAGTAGCTAAGGTGAAAGGAAGAAATGATAAAATAAAAAAAGCTGAACAGAAGATTTCAAAGGGTGGCTGGAGAAGACAAAATAAAGTATTATAATGACATGTGCAAAGAGCTGGAGATATAAAACCAAAGAGAATCACACACTCAGCATTTCTCAAGCTGAAAGAACTAAAGAAAAATTTAAGCCTCGAGTTGCAATATTGAAGGATTCTACAGGAAAAATATTAAATGATGCAGGAAGCTTCAAAAGAAGATGGAAGGAATACACAGAGTCATTATATCAAAAAGTATTGGTGGACGTTCAACCATTTCAAGAGGTAGCATATGAGCAGGAACCCATGGTATTGAAGGAAGAAGTCCAAGCTGCACTGAAGGCGTTAGCAAAAAACAAGGCTCCAGGAATTGATGGAATACCAGTTGAGATGTTACAACAAATGGATGCAATGCTGGAATTGCTCATTCTTCTATGCAAAGAAGTTTGGAAGACAGCTACCTGGCCAACTAACTGGAAGAAATCCATATTTATGCCTATTCCCAAGAAAGGTGATCCAACCGAGTGCAGAAATTATAGAACAATATCATTAATATCACACGCAAGCAAAATTTTGCTGAAGATCATTCAAAAGTGGCTGCAAGCAGTATATCGACAGGCAACTGCCAGAAATTCAGGCTGGATTCAGAAAAGGATGTGGAACCAGCGATATCGTTGCTGATGTCAGATGGATCCTGGCTGAAAGCTGAGAATAACAGAAGGATGTTTATCTGCGTTTTATAGACTCTGCAAAGGCATTCCACTGTGTGGATCATAACAAACTATGGATAACATTGTGAAGAATAGGAATTCCAGAACACTTAACTGTGCACATGAGTAAGCTGTCCATAGATCAAGAAATGGTTGATCGGACAGAACAAGGGGATACTGGTTGGTTCAAAGTCAGGAAAGTTGTGCATCAGGGTTGTATCCTTTCACCATACCTATTCAATCTGTATGCTGAGCAGATAATCTGAGAAGTTGGACTATATGAAGAAGAACCAGCCATCAGGATTGGAGGAAGACTCATTAACAACCTGCGATATGCAGATGACACAACCTTCCTTGCTGAAAGTGAAGAGGACTTCAAGTACTTACTGACGAAAATCAAAGACCACAGCCTTCAGTATGGATTACGCCTCAGCATAAAACAAAAGTCTTCATAACTGGGCCAACAAGCAACATCACGATTAACAGAGAAAAGATTGAGGTTGTCAAGGATTTCATTTTGCTTGGACCCACAATCAACACCCATGGAAGCAGTAGTCGAGAAATGAAAAGATGCATTGCATTGGGCAAATCTGCTGCAAAAGATCTCTTTGCAGTATTGAAAAGCAAAAATGTCACCTTGAAGACTAAGGTGCGCCTTACCCAAGCCATGGTGTTTTCAATTGCCTCACGTGCATGTGAAAGCTGGATGATGAATAAGGAAGACCGAAGAAGAATTCATGCCTTTGAATTGTGGTTTTGGCGAAGAATGTTGATTATACCATGGACTGTCAAAAGAAAGAACAAATCTGTCTTGGAAGAAGTACTACCAGAATGCTCCTTAGAAACAAGGATGGCGAGATGATGTCTCACATACTTTGGACATGTTATCAGGAGGGATCAGTCCCAGGAGAAGGACATCATGCTTGGTAAAGTAGAGGGTCAGCAAAAGAGAGGAAGACCTTCAACGAGATGGATTGATGCAGTGGCTGCAACGATGGGCTTAAGCATAACAACGATTGTGAGGATGTTGCAGGACTGGGCAGTGTTTCCTTCTGTTGTACATAGGGTCTCTATGAGTTGGAACCTACTCCATGGCACCTAACAACAACAATGGGAATTACCTAATAAAATAATTACTGCACTGCGTACCAATGGGAATCAACTTGACAGCAACAGGCATACTGTGTTTGCTTGGTTAAGTGTTGTGTCTTTATGAAAATCATGACTAAGAAGAATTTTAAAGGCACTGGACTCTGACTATGTCTACCAGAGGATGAAGCTATTCAAAGTTATTTAAAAGATGTAGTATTTGTCAAAAGAATTCTTTACATGGTTCGTCCAAGGTAATTACAGGAACCTTTCCCGTACCAATTCTACAAGGAACCTGGTGACAGTCTACTTTCATAGAATTAATACCTGTTGAAGGCGATGTTACTGGGTGGAAACTTCAGGTTCTTACTCGGCATCACTCGTATTGGTCAATAAATGAGAGACCGAGGTGGGAGAACAAAAAGGCATCTTTGTTTCATTGTACAAAGAAATAGAGTCAGTCAGTGCTTACTGCTGCCAAGGCTGCTTGCCAAGGGTGGGTAGGCAGGTTACTTTTAAAAGGGTTTACAAGTAGGGAGTTCACACAAGTTATGTCAGCAACATTCTTAATCATAGTATGCAGGTGTAATGGGGTTTACATATAACCTCCAAGTAAAAGCAGGATTCAAATGCAAAGCTGAGGGGGTGGGGGGAGTCCAGCAAAGGAAACAATTTTGCAATACAACACTGTAGGGGAGGAAGCCAGGTAAAGAATACAGCACTGTGAGGGTTCTGTCTCAGTAAGAAATTTTTATCTACTTATTGTGTGTATGATGCCTGAGTGACGTAAAGTCTTACTTAGACAATGGCTTAAAGTATCTCTTAAAATACATTAATTCCACTTTTTTTTAAATTAATTTTTATTAAGCTTCAAGTGAACATTTACCATTCCAATCAGTCTGTCACATGTAGGTTTACACACATCTTACTCCCTTCTCCCACTTGCTCTCCCCCTGTTGAGTCAGCCCTTTCAGTCTCTCGTTTCGTGCCAATTTTGCCGTCTTCCCTCTCTCTCTATCTTCCCATCCCCCCTCCAGTCAAGAGTTGCCAACACACTCTCCAGTGTCCACCTGATTTAATTAGCTCACTCTTCATCAGCATCTCTCTCACCCCCACTGACCAGTCCTTTTCATGCCTGATGAGTTGTCTTCGGGGATGGTTCCTGTCCTGTGGCATCAGAAGTTCTGGGGAGCATTGTCTCTGGGATTCCTCTAGTCGCAGTCATACCATTAGGTATGGTCTTTTTATGAGAATTTGGGGTCTGTATCCCATTGGTCTCCTGCTCCCTCAGGAGTTGTCTGTTGTGCTCCCTGACAGGGCAGACATCGATTGTGGCCAGGCACCAACTAGTTCTTCTGGTCTCGGGATAATGTAGGTCTCTGGTTCATGTGGCCCTTTCTGTCTCTTGGGTTCTTAGTTGTCGTGTGACCTTGGTGTTCTTCCTTTGCCTTTGCTCCAGGTGGGTTGAGACCAATTGATGTATCTTAGATGGCCGCTTGTTGGCATTTAGGACCCCAGGCGCCACAATTCAAAGTGGGATGCAGAATGTTTTCATAATAGAATTATTTTGCCCATTGACTTAGAAGTCCCCTCAAACCAAGTTCCCCAGACCCCAGCCCCTGCTCCGCTGACCTTTGAAGCTTTCATTTTATCCCGGAAACCTCTTTGCTTTTAGTCCAATCCAATTAGGCTGACCTTCCTTGTATTGAGTGTTGTCTTTCCCTTCACCCAAAGCAGTTCTTATCTACTGATTGATCAATAAAAAGCCCTCTCCCTCCCTCCCTCCCTCCCTCCCCCCTTTGTAACCACAAAAGTATGTGTTCTTCTCCGTTTTTTCTATTTCTCAAGATCTTATACAATATTTGTCCTTTTGCCTCTGACTCATTTCGCTCAGCATAATGCCTTCCAGATTCCTCCATGTTACGAAATGTTTCACAGGTTCGTCACTGTTCTTTATCGATGCGTAGTATTCCATTGTGTGAATATACCACAATTTTTTTACCCATTCATCCGTTGATGGACACCTTGGTTGCTTCCAGCTTTTTGCTATTGTAAACAGAGCTGCAATAAACATGGGTGTGCATATATCTGTTTGTGTGAAGGCTCTTGTATCTCTAGGGTATATTCCGAGGAGTGGGATTTCTGGGTTGTATGGTAGTTCTATTTCTAACTGTTTAAGATAACACCAGATGGATTTCCAAAGTGGTTGTACCATTTTACAATCCCACCAGCAGTGTATGAGAGTTCCAATCTCTCCGCAGCCTCTCCAACATTTATTATTTTGTGTTTTTTGGATTGATGCCAGTCTAGTTGGTGTGAGATGGAATCTCATCGTAGTTTTAATTTGCATTTCTCTAATGGCTAATGATCGAGAGCATTTTCTCATGTATCTGTTGGCTGCCTGAATATCTTCTTTAGTGAAATGTGTGTTCATATCCTTTGCCCACTTCTTGATTGGGTTGTTTGTCTTTTTGTGGTTGAGTTTTGACAGAATCATGTAGATTTTAGAGATCAGGCGCTGGTCTGAGATGTCATAGCTGAATATTCTTTCCCAGTCTGTAGGTAGTCTTTTTACTCTTTTGGTGAAGTCTTTAGATGAGCATAGGTGTTTGATTTTTAGGAGCTCCCAGTTATCTGGTTTCTCTTCATCATTTTTGGTAATGTTTTGTATTCTGTTTATGCCCTGTATTAGTGCTCCTAGGGTTGTCCCTATTTTTTCTTCCATGATCTTTATCGTTTTAGTCTTTATGTTTAGGTCTTTGATCCACTTGGAGTTAGTTTTTGTGCATGGTGTGAGGTATGGGTCCTGTTTCATTCTTTTGCAAATGGATATCCAGTTATGCCAGCACCATTTGTTAAAAAGACTATCATTTCCCCAATTGACTGACACTGGTCCTTTGTCAAATATCAGCTGCTCATACGTGGATGGATTTCTATCTGGGTTCTCAATTCTGTTCCATTGGTCTATGTGCCTGTTGTTGTACCAGTACCAGGCTGTTTTGACTACTGTAGCTGTATAATAGGTTCTGAAATCAGGTAGAGTGAGGCCTCCCACTTTCTTCTTCTTTTTCAGTAATGCTTTGCTTATCCGGGGCTTCTTTCCCTTCCATATGAAATTAGTGATTTGTTTCTCTATCCCCTTAAAATATGACATTGGTATTTGGATTGGAAGTGCGTTATATGTATAGATGGCTTTTGGTAGAATAGACATTTTTACTATGTTAAGTCTTCCTATCCATGAGCAGGGTATGTTTTTCCACTTAAGTATGTCCTTTTGAATTTCTTGTAGCAGAGTTTTATAGTTTTCTTTGTATAGGTCTTTTACATCCTTGGTAAGATTTATTCCTAAGTATTTTATCTTCTTGGGGGCTACTGTGAATGGTATTGATTTGGTTATTTCCTCTTCGATGTTCTTTTTGTTGATGTAGAGGAATCCAAGTGATTTTTGTATGTTTATTTTATAACCTGAGACTCTGCCAAACTCTTCTATTAGTTTCAGTAGTTTTCTGGAGGATTCCTTAGGGTTTTCCATGGATACGGTCATGTCATCTGCAAATAGTGATAGCTTTAGTTCCTCCTTGCCAATCTGGAAACCCTTTATTTCTTTGTCTAGCCTAATTGCCCTGGCTAAGACTTCAAGTACGATGTTGAATAAGAGCGGTGATAAAGGGCATCCTTGTCTGGTTCCCGTTCTCAAGGGAAATGCTTTCAGGTTCTCTCCATTTAGAGTGATATTGGCTGTTAGCTTTGCATAGATGCCCTTTATTATGTTGAGGAATTTTCCTTCAATTCCTATTTTGGTAAGAGTTTTTATCATAAATGGGTGTTGAACTTTGTCAAATGCCTTTTCTGCATCTATTGATAAGATCGTGTGGTTTTTATCTTTTGTTTTATTTACGTGATGGATTACATTAATGGTTTTTCTGATATTAAACCAGCCTTGCATACCTGGTATAAATCCCACTTGATCAGGGTGAATTATTTTTTTGATGTATTGTTGGATTCTATTGGCTAGAATTTTGTTGAGGATTTTTGCATCTATGTTCATGAGGGATATAGGTCTAAAATTTTCTTTTTTTGTCATGTCTTATCTGGTTTTGGTATCAGGGAGATGGTAGCTTCATAGAATGAGTTGGGTAGTATTCCATCTTTTTCTATGCTTTGAAATACCTTCAGTAGTAATGGTGTTAAGTTTTCTCTGAAGGTTTGATAGAACTCTGCAGTGAAGCCATCTGGGCCAGGACTTTTTTTTGTTGGAAGTTTTTCGATTACCGTTTCAATCTCTTTTTTTGTTATGGGTCTATTTAGTTGTTCTACTTCTGAATGTGTTAGTTTAGGTAGGTAGTATTTTTCCAAAAATTTATCCATTTCTTCTAGGTTTTCAAATTTGTTAGAGTACAATTTTATGTAGTAATCTGAAATGATTCTTTTAATTTCATTTGGCTCTGTTGTGATGTGGTCCTTCTCGTTTCTTATTCAGGTTATTTGTTTCCTTTCCTGTTTTTCTTTAGTCAGTCTAGCCAATGGTTTATCAATTTTGTTAATTTTTTCAAAGAACCAGCTTTTGGCTTTGTTAATTCTTTCGATTGTTTTTCTGTTCTCTAATTCATTTAGTTCAGCTCTAATTTTTATTATTTGTTTTCTTCTGGTACCTGATGGATTCTTTTGTTGCTCACTTTCTATTTGTTCAAGTTGTCGGGACAGTTGTCTGATTTTGGCTCTTTCTTCTTTTTGTATGTATGCATTTATCGATATAAATTGGCCTCTGAGCACTGCTTTTGCTGTGTCCCAGAGGTTTTGATAGGAAGTATTTTCATTCTCGTTGCTTTCTAAGAATTTCCTTATTCCCTCCTTAATGTCTTCTATAACCCAGTCTTTTTTCAGGAGGGTATTGTTCATTTTCCAAGTGTTTGATTTCTTTTCCCTAGTTTTTCTGTTATTGATTTCTAGCTTCATTGCCTTGTGGTCTGAGAAGATGCTTTGTAATATTTCGATGTTTTGGATTCTGCAAAGATTTGTTTTATGACCTAATATGTGGTCTATTCTAGAGAATGTTCCATGTGCACTAGAAAAAAAAGTATATTTTGCAGCAGTTGGGTGGAGAGTTCTGTATAAGTCAATGAGGTCAAGTTGGTTGATTGTTGTAAGTAGGTCTTCCGTGTCTCTATTGAGCTTCTTACTGGATGTCCTGTCCTTCTCCAAAAGTCGTGTGTTGAAGTCTCCTACTATAAATGTGGAGGTGTCTATCTCACTTTTCAATTCTGTTAAAATTTGATTTATGTATCTTGCAGCCCTGTCATTGGGTGCGTAAATATTTAATATGGTTATGTCTTCCTGATCAATTGTCCCTTTTATCATTATATAGTGTCCTTCTTTATCCTTTGTGGTGGATTTAAGTCTAAAGTCTATTTTGTCAGAAATTAATATTGCTACTCCTCTTCTTTTTTGCTTATTGTTTGCTTGATATATTTTTTTCCATCCTTTGAGTTTTAGTTTGTTTGTGTCTCTAAGTCTAAGGTGTGTCTCTTGTAGGCAGCATATAGATGGCTCGTGTTTCTTTATCTAGTTCGTGACTCTCTGTCTCTTTATTGGTGCACTTAGTCCATTTACATTCAGCGTAATTATAGATAAATAAGTTTTTAGTGCTGTCATTTTGATGCCTTTTCATGTGTTTTGTTGGCCATTTCATTTTTCCACATGCTTTTTTGTGCTGAGACGTTTTTCTTAGTAGCTTGTGAGATCCTCATTTTCATAATGTTTAACTTTATTTTTGCTGAGTCATTACATTTTTCTTGGCTTTTTTCTTGAGTTATGGAATTGATATTCCTTTTTGTGGTTACCTTATTATTTACCCCTATTTTTCTAAGTAAAAACCTAACTTGTATCTTTCTATATCACCTTGTATCACTCTCCCTCTGGCAGTTCAATGCCTCCTATATTTAGTCCCTCTTTTTGATTATTGTGATCATTTATCTATTGATTTCCATGATTTCCTGTTATGTGTATTATTTTGTTTATTTATTTATTTTTTGGAATTAATCTTAATTTGTTTGTTTTTGTGCTTTCCCTATTTGAGTTGCGTTGATATCAGGACTTTCTGTTTTGTGACCTTGTATTGTGCTGGTACCTGATATTATTGGTCATCAGGCCAAACAATCTCCTTTAGCATTTCTTGCAGTCTTGGTTTAGTTTTTGCAAATTCTCTAAACTTGTGTTTATCTGTAAATATCTTAATTTCTCCTTCATATTTCAGAGAGAGTTTTGCTGGATATATGATCCTTGGTTGGCAGTTTTTCTCCTTCAGTGCTCTGTATACGTCGTCCCATTCCCTTCTTGCCTGCATGGTTTCTGCTGAGTAGTCTGAACTTATTCTTATTGATTCTCCCTTGAAGAAAACCTTTCTTTTCTCCCTGGCTGCTTTTAAAATTTTCTGTTTGTCTTTGGTTTTGGCAAGTTTGATGATAATATGTCTTGGTGTTTTTCTTTTTGGATCAATCTTAAATGGGTTTGATGAGCATCTTGGATAGATATCCTTTCGTCTTTCATGATGTCAGGGAAGTTTTGTGTCAGGAGTTCTTCAACTATTTTCTCTGTGTTTTCTGTCCCCCTCCCTGTTCTGGGACTCCAATCACTCGCAAGGTATCCTTCTTGATAGAGTCCCACATGATTCTTAGGGTTTCTTCATTTTTTTTAATTCTTTTATCTGATTTTTTTTCAGCTATGTTGGTGTTGATTCCCTGGTCCTCCAGAAGTCCCAGTCTACATTCTAATTGCTCGAGTCTGCTCCTCTGACTTTCTATTGCGTTGTCAAATTCTGTAATTTTATTGTTAATCTTTTGGATTTCTACATGTTGTCTCTCTATGGATTCTTGCAACTTATTAATTTTTCCACTATGTTCTTGAATAATCTTTTTGAGTTCTTCAACAGTTTTATCAGTGTGTTCCTTGGCTTTTTCTGCAGTTATCCTAATTTCATTTGTGATATCATTAAGCATTCTGTAAATTAGTTTTTTATATTCTGTATCTGATAATTCCAGGATTGTATCTTCATTTGGGAAAGATTTTGATTCTTTTGTTTGGGGGGTTGGAGAAGCTGTCATGGTCTGTTTCTTTATGTGGTTTGATATGGACTTCTGTCTCCGAGCCATCACTGGGAAACTAGATTTTCCAGGTAATCAGCTATAAAAAAATGCAGTCAAATCCCTATCTGAATTCTCCCTCTGGCTCAGGGTATTCGGATGTTAATGGAGCTGCCTGGGGAGGGTGGGGGAGGGATCAGAGAGCTAGGCGTGTAGCACCACAGAATATAGAGCTGATCCCCGCTTTCACGCTCCGCCCCCATACGCAAAAATCCCGGCGGGACGGCTCCCCGGCTGGGACGCTACTCTCCCCGCTCCGAGACCTGTCACTTCCTCCCGGGGACTTCTCCCTCCGGTGCGCCACACTGCTCGCGCGAACTGGGTGGGCGTCACGCGCACGACCAGGTGGGCCTGCCCCCGGGGCCTATTCAGAGGAATATAACTGGACCCCCGCACTCACTCCCCGCCTGCGCGCGCCTGAATCCCAGCGGGACAGGTCCCCGGCTGGGACGCTGCTCTCCCCGCTCCAAGACCAGTCACTTCCTCCCAGGGACTTCTCCCTCCCGTGCGCCACGCCGCATGCGTGCACTGAGTGGGCGTCCCCCGCACGAACGTGTGGGCCCCGCCCCGGGGTCGCTTTAGGGAAATATAGTTGATCCCCACACTCGCTCCACGCCCGCTTCCTGCCAAACTCCCGGCAGGATGGCTCCCCGGCTGGGACGCTGCTCTCCCCTCTCCAAGATCAGTCACTGCCTCCCGAGTGCTTCTCCCTCCGGCTGCGCCACTACGCCGCCCGCGCCAACCAGCTAGACTCCCTCCCGGTATGGGCTCGGGGGGGGTAGGGCTGGGCCCCTTGTCTGTGCTGTCTCCCCCTCTGGGCTCTGCCCCAGATCGGGCTCCGAAGGTCACCTGCCTGGTACGCTGGCTCCTAGTTCTGAAAACAGTCGCTGTCTGCCCGTATTTGTTCGTTTTCTGTCTCTAAGTCTGTGTTTGTTGTTCAGAGTTCGTAGATTGTTATGTATGTGATCGATTCACTTGTTTTCCTGAGTCTTTGTTGCAAGAGGGATCTGCGGTAGCGTCCACCTAGTCCGCCATCTTGGCCCCCAATTCCCACTTTTAAAATACCAAAACATATTAAACCTGACAGAGGAAATCATTTTGTTTCTACTATTGTCCAGGAAGGAACCCTGGTGGTACAATGGTTAAACACTTGGCTGATAATCGAAAGGTTGAAGATTCAAACCCACCAACTGCTCTGAGGAAGAAAGATGTGGCAATCTGCTTCTGTAAAGATTTACAGCCTTGGAAACCCTATGGGGGCAGTTCTACTCTGTCCTAAAGGGTCCCTATGAGTTGGATTTGACTGGACGGCAAGGAATTTTTTTTTTTGGGTTTGGTGTCCAGGAATTACGCAAATACTTGTGGGTTCTGATAAGCTCCTTAGCAGGTAGTTCAAAGAATTGAACTTGAAAAAAAATTCATTAGCAAAAATTCAACTAACTACCAGGATGAAATGGCCCAGAGCTTTAAAAAAGCTTGTTAAAAATTAGGATGACCCCTGCAAGTAAGCATGGGATCTCTCTCTTTAAACTGTCAAAGAGGAAAATTAATAACAGATATCTTACTTTGTTTTTAAGGTTTTATCACCCACAAAGCCAAATATTCACTGTAAAGAAATTTCTGACCAAAAATTAATCTGGCTAGCGGCTTTTCTTTCACCCAAAGTTGCTAATATTTTCTTTCCTGTTGGAAACTTGGGGCCCTGGTGGTGCAGTGGTTAAGAGCTACAGCATGCTATGGCTGTTAACAAAAATGTTGGCGGTCCAAATCCACCAGCCGCTCCTTGGAAACCCTATGGAACAGTTCTACTCTGTCCTATGGGATCTCTATGAGTCAGAATAAACTTGAGGGCAATGAGTTTGGTTTTGGTATGGTTGGAAGCCTGGCTTACTTAATTTGAATTTTAAAAGGCATGGGTGAATGTGGGCAGAGGGCCTGATATCAGTTCATCTCAGTAAAAAGGGAAGGGCAGTGTTCAGTCAGTCATGTTAAGATTGGTCAATGGCTGCTCTTCTAATCTTCTCTCTTTTCTTCTTTTATAAGCCCCATCGTACCTGACTGACTTTGAGCCATTTGCTTTTTCTGGAATCAAAATGGTCTCCCTATATGCATACAGAGCCTGGTGGTCCAGTGGCTTAGCATTTGCCTGTTAACCAAAAGGTTGGCAGTTCGAATCCACCAGTAGCTCCTTGGAAGCCCTATGGGGCAGTTCTACTCTGTCCTATAGGGTAGCTATGAATCAGAACCGACTCAATGGCAACGGGTTTGGTTTTTTGGTATATACATACAGAATAACTGCTCAGGATAAATCTTAGGTGTCAATTTCTTTGAGTTTTGATTATTTTCAACAGTTTTGATGTCAGAAACAAGATCCAGAGAAAATTGGGGATCCAAAAATGATCATCAAGCTGAGTGCTCCATTCTTGATGAGGGATCAAATTCAAAAGGGCTGTTTGTGCCCAATTGTCCCATCACCATGGCTGGGGAACTTGGTAAATCTCTCCTGGGTTTGAGTTTCACTCCTTTTGTGTTGAACTCTCTGGGTTTATACATGAGTAGTTTTGGACGCCCTTTCCATGGTGAGTTACTCTTTTCCTCTGTTTGGGAAAATGGGTTCCCATCTGCTCTGTCCTTTTCTTTCCACTTAGGGGAATTTCTGTTTGGTGCTTGGGGTTTCTCAGTGATTTCCATTTACATTATCTGAATACTTTCCTGGGACTGGATTCAAGGGATATTGAACTAAGCTCAATAAAAGAGATGTCAGATTTGATCTGAGGGAGACCTCAGATAATTTTATTTGAATACTTGCCCCATACTGAGTTCAAGGGATTTGAAATTAAGTTTGGGAAAAGTAATAGGATTTGATTCAATGGAGGCCTCTGAATTTTTTCTGAATACTTGCCCTGGACTGGATGCAAGGGAAATTGAACTGAGTTTGAGGGAGGCCTCGAGAAACTTTAGGATGGCAACTTGACCGAAACAGCTTGGAATTGTGATAGCTGCTTTTGTGTGTGTATGTGTTGCCTTGTTTGGTGTTGTGCAGTTTTAAGAGTGTTATGCTGTTATTGATCGCCATATAAAGGAAAATCATAAGGTAGAAACAGGCATAGATCCTATAAGCCTGTTGTTGGAGCTGGCTGCACAAACTGGTGAATGTGTGCTTCTCACCAAAAATCGTGTCCATTTTTGTGAAGTGTCACCTATAAAACTGGATGAAACTTTGTCTTGAGGACTTCACTTTTGGTCTAGAGAGAGTGTTCTGTCTGGTTTTTTTTTTCTACACACCATCATGAGGTCAGTCTAAGACTCAGCTTCAAGAAAATCTACTTCTTGTGCCTGTCCTATGGTTTGGGCTTTCAGTAGCTATCCTGAGAAACTTTGATGTAAATTGGTTCATTTGAAAAGCACACTGAAAGAAGAATGGATTTTTTATTTTGATTGTAATAATAAGGCCTCAAAAAGATAAAATTATTCTATTTACTTCTCTAAAACATTCTTTAAAGTACACAGAAGATGTTGTAAGGTTCTGACTCATAGTGACCCTATGTACAACAGAATAAAACTGCCTAGTCCTGCACCATCCTCACAATCTTTGCTATATTTGAACCTATTGTTGCAGCCACTTTGTCAATCCATCTCAGTGAGGTTCTTTCTCTTTTTTGCTGAACCCCTACTTTGCCAAGCATGATCCTTCTCCAGGGACTGGTCCCTCCTGATAACATGTCAAAAGTATGTGAGACAAAGTCTTGCTATCCTCACTTTTAAAGAACATTCTGGCTGTACTTCTTCCAAGATGGATATGTTCATTCTTCTGGCAGTATTCTTCATCAAACTCATAATTCAATTCTTCTTCAGTCTTCCTTACTCATTGTCTAGCTTTCACATGCATATGAGGCTATTGAAAATAACATGGCTTGGGTGAGGTGCACCTTAGTCCTCAAAGTGACATCTTGACTTTTTAACACTTTAAAGAGGTCTTTTTCAGCAGATTTGCCCAGTGCAATGTGCCATTTGATTTCTTGACTGCTGCTTCCATGGGTGTTGGTTGTGGATCCAAGTAAAATGAAATCTTCGACAACTTCAATCTTTTCTCCGTTTATCATTTTGCCACTTATTGGTCCAGTTGTGAGGATTTTTTTTGTCTGTTTTCTTTATATTGAGGTGATACTGAAGGCTGTAGTCTTTGATCTTTATCAATAAGTACTTCAAATCCTCTTCACTTTCAGCAAACAAAGTTGTGTTATCTGCATACTGAAGATTGTTAATGAATGTTCCTCCCATCCTGATACCATGCTCTTCTTCATATTGTCCAGCATCTTGGATTATTTGTTCAACCCACCCATGCAGATTGAATAAGTATGGTGAAGAATACAATCCTGACACACACCTTTCCTGATTTTAAACTGTGCAGCATCCCCTTGCTCTGTTTGAGTGACTGCCTCTCGGTCTATGTACAGGTTCTGCATGAGCACAATTAAGTGTTCTGGAATTTGCAGATGGTAGTGTGATGGGGTTTGTTTTTTTTTTTTGTTTTGTTTTTGTTTTTTAGTGTTATGGGAATGGAATATTTTTCCTACCTCTGGATGGTATTATTAAATTAGATGATAATATTCCTTTAAAGAGCTTTATTCTGTTGGGTTAAAGATAAATGACAAAAAAAAAAAAAAAAACCAAACCCATTGTCGTTGAGTTGATTCTGACTCATAGCGACCCTATAGGATGGAATAGAACTGCCCCATAGGGTTTCCAAGGAGTGCCTAGTGGATTCGAACTGCTGACCTTTTGGTTAGCAGCCAAACTCTTAACCACTATGCCACCAGGGTTTCCAAATGATAAACAAGCACCTACTAATTTAGTAGATTTAATATTCCCAGGAATTAATGCAAGCGAATTTGTTCTGACAAAGGTTCTTTTTTTTTTTTTTTTTACATTGAGTTAAAATTAGTTTCATTCTGTATGAAAAAAAAAGGAAAAAAAAGAAACAGGTTCTTGGAAATAGCCTGAGCAATTAAGGTATTTTGTCTTTCAAAAATACCTAGGTTAAATTAAAACTATGTAAATGAATTGAGATTGCCTAATTCATCTTGGTGGGAAGGAGCCTCAGGAAGGGAAGGGGTAGGATTAAGCCTTCTAAGCTCCCACTATCTGAGGCCTGACGCTTGCCCATATAGCACCATGGGAGCTTTTGAAGGACTCCTTCCAAGGGGTGAAGATCTTTAAAGATTAAATAAAGGATAAGATTGGTGGACAATGATGAGGGTTCAAAAAAGAAAAAAGCTCTCTTAACCAAAAGATAAAAATCATAATGAGAAACACTTGAAATTTCCTGGGGAAATGCTTCCACCACTAGCCAGAGAGTTAGGGTTATATCTATATCAGTGAATTGGTCCAGTTGAGCAGATATTGTGACTTTTAAAAATTAAGTTGCTAAATCTTAAAAACGGACAAAGTAAAATCTTGAATGAAAATTTAAAATATTTAAACTAACTTTATTTCAACAGTAATTATGTTTCATGGCATACATGCTTAAAAATAATTTCAAGATCTTGAAGGTGTTGGAGTAGTCAGATGTTTCCGGTGAACCCTCTTACAACAAAGATCTGAAAAAACAAGTGAAATGATTACATTTATGACAAGCTAGAAGCCCTGAACTTCAAAGGCAAAGTTAGAAAACAGACTGAGCGACAGGGAGAAGGAGAGACAGTTCAGAAGCGGAGAGGAGTTACTGGACCTGAATCACTGGGAACCTTCAGGCTGCGGTGGGCTGGTGGTAGTGTTTGGCTACAGTTTCTTCAGGGAGAGACAGCCAGCCACACAGCCTACTCACACCTCCAGAACCAGAGAAGAACGGTGCTCTCAGCAAAAGCTAAGTCATTGGGTATATTTTACTGCACCCTCAGACCTCAATCCAGCTTCAGTGGTTGTCGATTTCCCTGGGCCTGAGAAATCCCTGCTGTGCACACTGAGCCATTCTCCTGGCTTTGGAGAAAGAAGAAATTCACAATTTGGTAAAAGATAATCTGCCAGCTCCACTAACCTGGGGAGCTCAGGACAGAAGCAGCTCCTGTCCAGGCATAAATGTTCCATGGAGTTTGAACACCTTTGCCCCCTGCATGGACCTGTGTGGCCTATTTCACAAGAACAGGCCCTTGTTGGCAGACTGCAACTGTTTCAGCTCTGTGGTGGAGAGGTGGGTGTTTGATGTTTGACACTGCTTTGCCTATTAAACAGGGTCCTCACCTACCCACATCAGGGTCCTAAAGGCTGGTGGCTCCACTCAGGTCACCCAGCGACCTGTGATGGGGTCCAAGGATAACTGGTACCTCTCAGTCCTTGCAACCAAAAGCATTGGGTGCCCAAGGTCCATCTGCAGAACCCACCCACCTGTGTGTCTTAGGGAACAAGGACACACTTTCCTCACAGACATTCAGGGGATGGTTGTCAACCCCCTGCCTTGTTCAGAGCATGATCCCCTGCTGCAACCAGATACCAGTACTTACACCAATCACCTCTGCCCCTCTAAGACTGTAGGACAAAGCCTGTACCACACACTTGATGACCAACTACCTGGACACCTGAGCTGAATCCGTACAAGAAAAGTGAATGGACTTCTAGGCTCATATATCTGAAAACAGCTCTAGCCATCTGGTGATAGGACGTTAGAGCTTCAAAGGCAAAAACAATCACGCTATCCCACTCAAGCAACCTATTTGGACATACCAAAACAAAACAAAGCAAGAAGCTAGAATACAGTAAGCAAACAAAATAAACGAATACATTAACTTATACATGGCTCAGAGACAACAGTCAATATCAAATCACATAAAGAAGAAGACCATGATCATTTCAACAAGCTCTCAAAACAAAGAATCAAGGGATCTTCTGGATGAAGGTTCATTTCTGGAATTACTGGCTACAGAATACAAAAGATTAATATACAGAACTCTTCAAGACATCAGGACCAAGATCAGGAAGGAGATCAGGCAATACACAGAAGAAGCCGAGGAACACACAGATAAAGCAGTTGAAGAAATTAAAAAGGTTATTCAAGAAAATAATGAAAAATTTAATAAGCTGCAAGAAACCATAGAAAGCCAGCAATCAGAAATTCAGAAGACTAATAATAAAATTATGGAATTAGACGGCGCAGTAGAAAGTCAGAGGAGCAGAACTGAGCAAGAGGAATGCAGAATGGGTGAGACTGAAGATAAAACACTTGGCACCAACATATTTGAAGAAAAATCAGATAAAAGAATTTAAAAAAATGAAGAAACCCTAAGAATCACGTGGGACTCTATCAACAGAAATAACCTATGAGTGATAGGAGTACCAGAACAGGGGGATAACAGAAAATACAGAAAGAATTGCTGAAGGTTTGTTGGCAGAAAACTTCCCTGATATCGTGAAC
Source organism: Elephas maximus indicus (assembly GCF_024166365.1). NCBI lineage: Eukaryota > Metazoa > Chordata > Mammalia > Proboscidea > Elephantidae > Elephas > Elephas maximus. The sequence continues at coordinate 90,724,339 of NC_064846.1, forward strand.
GATGAAAGGATATCTATCCAAGATGCTCATTGAACTCCACATAAGGTAGACCTTAAAAGAAAGCCACCAAGACATATTATAATCAAACTTGCCAAAACCAAAGATAAAGACAGAAATTTTAGAGTGGCTGGGGTAAATGAAAAGTCACCAACAAAGAAAACCAAAAAAAACCAACAAAAGGGAGTGGTTTTTTAGGGGTAAATGAAAAGTCACCAACAAAGGGGAGTCAATAAGAATAAGCTTGGACTACTTGGCAGAAACTGCGGAGGCAAGAAGCAGTGGGATGACTTATATAAAGAATTGAAGGAAAAAAATTGACTGCCAAGAATCATATATCCAGCAAAACTGTCTCTCAAATATGAAGGTGAATTCTGGACATTTCCAGATAAACAGAAGTTTAGGGAATTCATAAAAAGCTAACCAAAACTACAAGAAATACTAAAAGGCATTCTCTGGTTGGAAAATCAATAATATCAGATATCAACCCAAGACTAGAACACTACAAAGATCAATCGGATGTCAACCCAGAGAGGAGAATCACAAAAATAAATCAAGATGAAAAAAGTTCAAAACAGGGAAACAACGATGTCATTATGTAAAAGAAGGCAACATTAAAAAACAATGAAGAGGGACTAAGAAATGTCGTCATAGATCTTTCACATGGAGAGGAAGACAAGGTGATAAAAAGAAGTAGAAGTTAGGTTTAAATATAGAAAAAATAGGGGTAAATATTAAGGTAACCGCAAAGGAGAATAACAATCCTACTCATCAAAATAAAATACAAGAAACAAAACAAAACAAAAAAACCAGAGACTTAGCAGAAACAAAATCAACTACAACAAATAAGAGGAATAGACAATATATAAAGATAAACTACTCAGGACAAAGAGTTAAGTGGGAAGAAGAAACTGTCAACAACACACAAAAAAAGACATCAAAATAACAGCACTAAATTCATAAAAAAAAATTCATACCTATCTATTATTACGCTGAATGTAAATGGACAAAATGCACCAATAAAGAGACAGAGAGTGGCAGAATGGATAAAAAAAACACGATCCGTCTATATGCTGCCTACAAGAGACACACCTTAGACTTAGAGACAAAAACAAACTAAAACTCAAAGGATGGAAAAAAATATTTCAAGCAAACAACAATCAAAAAAGAGCAGGAGTGGCAATATTAGTTTCTGACAAAATAGACTTTAAAGTTAAATCCACCACAAAGGATAAGGAAGGACACTATATAATGATTAAAGGGACAATATACCAGGAGGATATAACCTTATTAAATATTTATGCACCCAATGACAGGGCTGCAAGATACATAAAACAAACTCTATCAGCATTGAAAAGTGAGATAGACAGCTCCACAATAATAGTAGGAGACTTCAACACACCACTTTCGGTGAAGGACAGGACATCCAGAAAGAAGCTCAATAAAGACACGGAAGATCTAAATGCCACAATCAACCAACTTGACCTCACAGACATGTACAGAACACTCCACCCAACAGCAGCCAAGTATACTTTCTTTTCTAATGCACATGGAAAATTCTCTAGAATAAAGCACATATTAGGTCATAAAACAAGCCTTAGCAGAATCCAAAACATTGAAATATTACAGAGCATCTTCTCTGACCATAAGGCCATAAAAGTAGAAATCAATAACAAATAAAACAGGAAAAAGAAATCAAACACTTGGAAACTGAACAATACCCTGCTCAAAAAAGACTGGGTTATAGAAGACTGGGTTATATCAAGGATGGAATAAAGAAATTCATAGAATCCAATGAGAATGAAAACACTTCCTATCAGAATCTTTGGGACACAGCAAAAGCAGTGCTCAGAGGTCAATTTATATCAATAAATGCACACATCGAAAAAGAAGAAAGGGCCAAAATCAATATCCCTACAACTCGAACAAATAGAGTACAACTAAAGAAACCCTCAGGCATCAGAAGAAATCAAATAATAAAAATTAGAGCAGAATTAAATGTAATAAAGAACAGAAAAACAATTGAAAGAATTAACAAGACCAAAAGCTGGTTCTTTGAAAAAATCAACAAAATTGATAAACCATTGGCCAAACTGACAAAAGAAAAATAGGAAAGGAAGCAAATAACCTGAGTAAGAAATGAGATGGGCAATATTAAAACAGACCCAAATGAAATTACAAGGATCATATGAGATTACTACGAATAATTGTACTCTAACAAATTTGAAAACCTAGAAGAAATGGATGACTTTCTAGAAACACACTACCTACCTAAACTAACACAAACGGAGGTAGCACAACTAAATAAATCCATAACAAAAGGAGAGATTGAAAAGGTAATTAATAAATTCCCAAGAAAAAAAAGCCCTGGAGGGGGGGGGGCCAAGATGGCAAACTAGCCAGAAGCTTCTGCCGATTTCTCTTAAAACAAAGACCCCCCCCAAAAAGTGAATTGATTATATATATGACAAGCTAGAAACCTGTAGCATCAAAGGCAAAATTAAGGAATGAGTCTGAGTGGTGGAGGAGGGAGAAATGGTGCAGAAGCAGCAGCGAGATGCCAAGCCCACACAGGGCCTCAGCTCTGATTCCTTGGTGCTGTTCTTTGGTGTGACTGCGGCAGGGCTGATGGTAGTTTTCTGAAACACGGCAGCTTCAGCAAAAGAAGGCAAGCAGAGTGGTGCACCCCTGACCATGTGGTGTGTCTACTACGTGACTGGCTGCGGCGTTTAGGAAGTGGCTGCTTCAGTGAAAGAAGGCAACCGAAGTGCTGGTATCCCGACCCCCTGGTGTGACGGCCGGGGCGGGGGGTAGGGAGGATTGGCTGTGGAGTTTAGGACACAGCTGCTTCAGCAAAAGGAGGGAAGTGCGGGACGCAGCCCTAACCTCCTGGGGCAATCTTGGAGGGGATCCAGCCAGTGCACACAGGCTACACACACCTCTGGAATCTGAGATAAAACAGCGCTCTGGACACGAGATAAGTGATTTTTTCCAATTTACAGCACACGGATCTAATAGGTCCTTCTTTTGAAAGAACTCTCTCCTATCTATCTGATCCCTCCCCCCTCTACCCCACCTGGCTTCATTAGCAGTTGATTTCCCTGGTCCTGAGGTAGAACCTGCTGTGCCCCATGAGCCATTCTCCTGACCTTGGAGAAGGAACAAATTAACAAACAGGGAGAAAAATACTCTGCAGTCTCCCTTAATCTGGAAACTCAGAGCAGAAGCGGCTCCAGTCCAGGCATAAGCGATCCACAGACCTTGTCTCTCACCCTTACATAGATCCAGGTGGCTATTATATACTGCAAGGGCAAATCTGTTTGAGGTCTGACTGTTTCAGCTGTGCAGTGGAGAGGCAGGTTTTGGAGGTCTGATACCGCTCTGCCTATAAAACAGGGCCTTCACCTACCCACAGCAGGGGCCTGAGGAATGGAGGCTCCATCCACACCACCTAGCTAACTGTGAAAGGATATTGGTGCCTCCCAGTCCTTACAGGTATAATCATTGGGTGCCTAAGGTACAGCTGCATAGCAAACCCACTACAGTGGTATAAAGAACAAAGATGCTCCTTCCTCACTGATGCTTGGGGAAAGGCTGTCACCCCTTGTCTTCCTCAGAGTGTGACCCCCTGCTGCTACCATAAACCAGTGCATACAACCTATCACCACTGCTCCTCTAAGATAGTAGGTGAGAGCCTACACCACACACTAGGTGACTGACTATCAGGACACCTGGGCTGAATCTATACAAGAATAGTGAATGCACTACTAGGCTTATATAACTTGTAACAGCTCTAGCCATCTGGTAACAGGACATTAGTGCTTCAAAGGCTCCAATAACCAAGTTAGCTCACTCTAGTAGTCTACTTAGCCATATCAAAACAAAACAAAGCAAGAAACTGGGACACAGTGAGCAAACATAAATTAATACAATAACTTATAAATGGCTCAGAGATAATAGTTGATACCAAATCACATAAAGAAGCAGCAGACAATGATTGCTTCAACAAACTCCCAAAACAGAGAATCAAGGACTCTCACAAATAAAGATGTACTCCTGGAATTACCAGATATAGAATACTGAAGATTAATATACAGACTCTTCAAGACATCAGGAACGAGATCAGGCAACAAAGAGAAAAAGCCAAGGAACACACAGATAAAGCAGTTGAAGAAATTAAAAAGATTATTCAAGAACATAATGAAAAATTTAATAAACTGCAAGAATCCATAGAGAGAAAAAAAAAGTAAAGAGAGTAATCAGGAATTCAGAAGATTAACAATAAAATTACAGAATTAGACAACTCAATAGAAAGTCAGAGAAGCAGAATTGAGGAACTGGAATACAGAATTTGTGAGACTGAAAATAAATCACTTGGCACCAATATATTTGAAGAAAAATCAGAAAAAAGAATTAAAAAAAAATGAAGAAACCCTGAGAATCATGTGGGACTCTATCAAGAAGAATAACTTGTGAGTGATTACAATACCAGACCAAGGAGGGATAACAGAAAATACAGAGAGAATTGTTGAAGATTTGTTGGCAGAAATCTTCCCTGATATCATGAAAGATGAAAGCATATCTATCAAGATGCTCATCGAACCCCATACAAAGTGATCCCAAAAGAAAGTCACCAAGACATATTATCGTCAAACTTGCCAAAACCGAAGATAAAGAGAAAATTTTAAGAACAGTCAGGGATAAGCGAAAAGTCACCTACAAAGGAGAATCAATAAGTTCAGACTACTTGGCAGAAACCATGGAGGCAAGAAGGCAATGGGATGACATATATAAAACATCGAAGGAGAAAAATTGGCAGCCAAGAATCAAATATCCAGCAAAACTGTCTCTCAAATATGAGGGTAAAATTAAGACATTTGCAGATAAACAGAAGCTTAGGGAATTTGCAAAAACCAAACCAAAACTACAAGAAATACTAAAGGGATTTCTCTGGTTAGAAAATCAATAATATCAGATATCATCCCAACACTAGAACACAGAACAGAGCAACCAGATATCAACTCAGGGATATCATAAAAATAAATCAAGATTAAAAACAAAACAAAACAAAAAATGCTCAAAATAGGGAATCAGTGATATCATTATGTAAAAGATGATAATATTCAATAAAGATGGACTACATAACGTAGGCATAGATCTTCCATATGGAGATGAAATCGAGGCAATATAGGGAGATACAAGATAGGTTTAAACTTAGAAAAATAGGGGTAAATATCAAGGTAACCACAAAGAAGACTAACAATCCTACACTTCAAAAGAAAAAACAAGATAAACATAAAGACTCAGTGAAAACAAATTCAACCACAAGGAAAAAGAGGAACACACAATTTACAAAGAAAAACATCTCAGCACAAAAAAGTAAGTGAAAAAAGGAAACTATCAACAACACACACAAAAAGGCATCAAAATGACAGCACTAAACTCATACCTATCTATAATCACACTGAATGTAAATGGACTAAATGCACCCATAAAGAGGCAGAGTTGCAGAATAGATAAAAAAACATGGTCTGACGATATGCTGCCTACAAGAGAAGCACCTTAGACTTAAAGATGCAAACAAACTAAAATTCAAACGAAGGGAAAAAATATATCAAGCAAACAACAATCAAAAAAGAACATGAGTGGCTGTACTAATTTCTGACAAAACAGACTTCGGACTTAAACCCACGATAAAGGGTAAGGAAGGACACTATATAATGATTACAGGGACAATAAACCAGGAGGATATTACCATATTAAATATTTATGCACCCAATGACAGGGCTGCAAGATAGATAAAACATACTCTAACAGCATTGAAAAGTGAGATAGACAGCTCCATAATAATAGTAGGAGACTTCAACACACCACTTTCAGTGAAGGACAGAACATCCAGAAAGAAAGCTCAAAAAAGACATGGAAGAGCTAAATGCCACAACCAACCAACTTGACCTCGTAGACATATACAGAACACTCCACCCAACAGCAGCCATGTATACATTCTTTTCCAATGCACATGGAACATGCTCTAGAATAGACCACATATTAGGCCATAAAGCAAGCCTTAACAGAATCCAAACCATGGAAACATTACAAAGCATCTTCTCTGACCATAAGGCCATAAAAGTAGAAGTCCGTGACAGAAAAAGCAGGGAAAAGAAACCAAACACTAAAAAAAAAAAAAAAAAAACACTAGGAAATGGAAAAATACCCAGCTCAAAAACGGCTGGGTTATAGAAAACATCAAGGATGGAATAAAGAAATTCATAGAATCCAATGGCAATGAAACCACTTCCTATCAGAACTTTTGGGACAGAGCAAAAGCAGTGCTGAGAGGTCAATTTATATCAGTAAATGCACACATACAAAAAGAATAAAGGGCCAAAATAAAGAATTATCCCTACAACATGAACAAATAGAAAGAGAGCAACAAAAGTAACCTTCAGGCACTAGAAGAAAGCAAATAATAAAAATTAGAACAGAATTAAATGAAATAGAGAACAGAAAAAAAATTGAAAGTTAACAAGACCAAAAGTTGGTTCTTTGAAAAGATTAACAAAATCGATAAAAAAATTGGCCATACTGACAAAAGAAAAACAGGAGAGGAAGCAAATAACCTGAATAAGAAATGAGATGGGTGATATTACAACAAACCCAAGTGAAATTAAAAGAATCATAACGCATAGTATGAAAAGTTGTACTCTAACAAATTTGAAAACCTAGAGGAAATGGACGAATTTCTAGAAAAATACTTCCTCCCTAAACTAACACAAACAGAGAACAACTAAATAAACTTATAACAAAAGAAGAGATTGAAAAAGTAGTAAAAAAAAAAAAAAAAACTCCAAACAAAGAAAAGCCCTGGCCTGAGGACTTCACTAGAGAATTCTACCAAACTTTCAGAGAAGAGTTAACACCACTACTACTAAAGATATTTCAGCACATAGAAAAGGATGGAATACTCCTAAACTCATTTTATGAAGCCAGCATAACCCTGATACCAAAACCAGGTAAAGACACCAAAAAAAAAAAAAAAAAAAGAAAATTATAGGCCAATATCCCTCATGAACGTAGATGCAAAAATCCTCAAAAATTTCTAACCAATAGATTTCAACAACATATCAAAAAAATAATTCACCATGACCAGTTGGGACTCATACCAGGTATGCAGGGATGGTTCAACATTAGAAAAACAATCAATGTGACCCATCACATAAATAAAAGACAAGAACCACATGATCTTATCAATTAATTCAGAAAAGGCATTTGTCAAAGCCGAACACCCATTCATGAAAAAACTCTCAGCAAAATAGGAATAGAAGGAAAATTCCTAAACATTATGAAGGGCATTTATACAAAGCCAACAGCTAACATCATCCTAAACCGAGAGAGACTGAAACCATTCCCACTGAGAAGATGAACCAGGCAAGGATGCCCTTTATCACCACTCTTATTCAACATTGCGCTGGAGGTCCTAGCCAGAACTATAAGGCTAGATTAAGAAATAAAGGGAATCCAAAAGGGCAAAGAAGAAGTATCTCTGTGTGCAGATGACATGATCTTATACACAGAAAAACCTAAAGAATCCTTAAGAAAACTACTGAAACTAATAGAAGAGTTTAGCAGATTTTCAGGATAAAAGCCAAACATACATAAATCAGTTGGATTCTTCTACATCAACAAAGAGATCGACGAAGTGGAAATCACTAAATCAATACCATTTACAATAGCCCCTAAGGAGATAAAGTACTTAGGAATAAATCTAAACAGAGACTTAAAAGACCTATACAAAGAAAACTACAAGACACTACTGCACAAAACCAAAAAAGACCTTCCTAAGTGGAAAAACATATCTTGCTCGTGGATAGGAAGACTCAACATTGTATAAATGTCTATTCTGCCCAAAGTGATCTATAGATACAATACATTCCCAATCCAAATACCAATATTTTTTAAAGAGATGGAGAAACAAATCACCAACTTCATATGGAAGGGAAAGAGGCCCCGGATAAGTAAAGCATTACTGAAACAAACGAACAAAGTGGGATGCCTTGCATTACCTGACTTTAGAACGTATTATACTGCCACAGTAGTCAAAACAGCCTGGTACTGGTACAACAATAGAGACATAGACAAATGGAACCAAATTCAGAATCCAGACATAAATCCATCCACATATGAGCAACTGATATTTGACAAAGGCCCAAAGTCAAATGGGGAAGAGACAGTCTCTTTAACAAATGGTGCTGGCATAACTGGATATCCATCTGCAAAAAAAAAAAATGAAACAAGACCCATACCTCACACCATGCACAAAAAAGAACTCAAAATGGATCAAAGACCTAAATATGAAATCTAAAACGATAAAGTTCATGGAAGAAAAATTAGGAACAACGTTAGGAGCCCTAAAATATGGCATAAACAGTATAACAGAACATTACTAGAACTGCAAAAACAACAAAAAAGAAATTAGATAACTGGAAGCTCCTAAAAGTCAAACACCTATGCTCATTCAAAGACTTCAACAAAAAAGTAAAAAGATTACCTACAGATTGGGAAAAAAATTTTAGCTATGAAATCTCTGATCAGCGGTTCATCCCTAAAATCTGCATGTTTCTGCAAAAACTCCACAACAAAAAGAAAAATAACCCAGATAAAAAATGGGCAAAGGATATGAACAGGCACTTCACTAAAGAAGACATTCAGGTAGCTAACATATATGAGGAAATGCACACGTTCATTAGCCGTTAGAGAAATGCAAATCAAAACTACGATGAAATTCCATCTCACTCCAACAAAGCTGGCATTAATCCAAAGACACAGATTAAAAAATGTTGGAGAGGCTGTGGAGAGACTGGAACACTTATACATTGCTGGGGGGAATGTAAAATGGAACAACCACTTTGGAAATCGATTTGGAGCTTCCTTAAAAAGCGAGAAATAGAACTACCATACGATCCAGCAATCCCACTCCTTGGAATATTTCCTAGAGTAGTAAGAGCCTTTACAAGAACAGATATATGCACACCCATGTTCATTGCAGCACTGTTTACAAGAGCAAAAAGATGGAAGCAACCAAGGTGCCCATCAACAGATGAATGGATAAATAAATTATGGTATATTCACACAATGGAATACTGCGCATCGATAAAGAACATTGATGAATCCGTGAAACATTTCATAACATGGAGGAATCTGGAAGGCATTATGCTGAGTGAAATTAGTCAGCTGCAAAAGGACAAATATTGTATGAGACCACTATTATAAGAACTCAAAAAGTAGTTTAAACAGAGAAGAAAATATTCTTTGATGGTTACAAGAGCAGGGAGGGAGAGGGGTTTTCACTAATTACAGAGTAAAAAAGATAGTAGATGAGAAGTATTTTAGGTGAAGGGAAAGACAATGCACAATACAGGAGAGGTCAGCACAACTGGACCAAACCAAAAGCAAAGAAGTTTCGTGAATAAATTGAATGCTTTGAAGGCCAGCATAGCAGGGGCGGGGGTTTGGGGACCATGGTTTCAGGGGATATCTAAGTCAATTGGCATAATAAAAACTATTAAGAGAACATTCTGCATCGCACTTTGAAGAGTGGCGTCTGGGTTCTTAAACGCTAGTAAGTGGCCATCTAAAAAAAAAAAAAAATTTCAATTCGTCTCAACTCACCAGGAGCAAAGGAGAATGAAGAATACCAAAGACACAAGGTAATTATGAGCCCAAGAGACAGAAAGAGCCACACAAATCAGAGACTACATCAGCCTGAGACCAGAAGAACTAGACGGTACCCAGCTACAACTGTTGACTGCCCTGACAAGGAACACAACAGAGAACCCCTGAGGGAGCAGGAGAGCAGTGGGATGCAGACCTCATTTTCTCGTAAAAAAAACAGACTTAACGGTCTGACTGAGACTAGGAGGACCCCAGAGGTCATGGCCCCCAGACCTTCTGTTAGCCCAAGACAGGAACCATTCTCGAAGCCAACTCTTCAGACAGGGCTTGGACTGGACTATGGGATAGAAAATGATACTGTGAAGAGTGAGCTTCTTGGTCATTTAGACATATGAAACTATGTGGGCAACTCCTGTGTGGAGAAGAGATGTGAGGGCAGAGGGGGTCAGAAGCTGACTGAATAGGCACGAAAAGAGAGAGTGGAGGGAAGGAGTGTGCTGTCTCATTAGAGAGAGAGCAACTAGAAGTATGTGGCAAGGTGTATATAAGTTTTTCTATGAGATTCTGACTTTGTAAACTTTCACTTAAAGCACAATAAAAACTAAAAAAAAAAATTTCAAGATCTTTAAGTAATTTACTGATATTAAATTGAATTAATGGATATTCAGTATAATTTAAGTTTATATACTTCATGGTTTTTATGCAAGAGAAAGAGTATATTAACTTTGGGTCTGTTAATTATTATTGCTTTTTATTTTGCCACTTGGATAACTTATACTATATGTGTGACTACGGAAAGTGGCGTTATGCGTATTTATGAGCCTACTCATCTGCTAAAAAGGCTTGTGTGGTTCATGTCAATGAGTAAGAATGCGTACTCTGTTAAGAATGAAAGTAAAGAGATTTATCGAAGTTTCAAGACAGTTTGAACTAAGGACACATCTGATCTCACAGAGTGAAACCAAACACTCCAAAATGGTGGAGTCATAGAGGCATAGTTATGAGGTAAAATACAATATTCTGACTAGAAGTTGCAAAATTAGGTAAGCAGGAGGCGGGACAACTTGAAGTGGGGGCTTCACAGTGATTGGTTGAAAACAAGAATGTGGGCTATTTGGATTGGTTACTTTAAATACATGACTGGGGGGGTTTTGCAGAGTGGTCACAAGATAATTGTCTTAAAACATTTCCTGAGGGCAGCTGAAGGGCTTCTTGATAAGGGTCTTGTGTCAAGACCCTCCTGTAGGAAGGTTCTTTCCATATCTTTAATTTAACCACAGAGAAAAACGTCTCATGTTTTCTGTACTTAAGTCTAAGGGTTTGAGGGTTGCAGGGGAAATAAGCAAAAGCTAAGATTGAGTCGGGTCTCAGACCTAGGCAGATCATTTTAATACGAGCCAGGAATCCCAATTTTGAATCTCTCATGCAGAGACGTTGTTGTTGTTGTTAGGTGCTGTTGAGTCGGTTCCGACTCATAGCGACCCTATGCACAGCAGAAGGAAACACTGCCCAGTCCTGCGCCATCTTTATAATTGTTGCTATGCCTGAGCCCATTGCTGCAGCCACTGTGTCAATCCACCTTGTTGAGGGTCTTCCTCTTTTCTGCTGACCCTGTACTTTGCCAAGCATGATGTCCTTCTCCAGGAACTGATCCTTCCTGACAACATGTCCAAAGTATGTAAGAGGCAGTCTTGCCATCATTGCATCTATGGAGCATTCTGGTTGTACTTCTTCTAAGACAGATTTGTTTGTTCTTTTGGCAGTCCATGGTATATCCAATATTCTTCGCCAACATCACAATTCAAAGGCATTAATTGTTCTTTGGTCTTCCTTATTCACTGTCCAGCTTTCACATGCATATGATGTGACTGAAAATACCATGGCTTGGGTCAGGCTCACCTTAGTCTTCAGGGTGACATCTTTGCTCTTCAACACTTTGAAGAGGTCCTTTGCAGCAGATTTGCCCAATGCAATGTGTCTTTTGATTTCTTGACTGCTGCTTTCATGGCTGTTGATTGTGGATCTAAGTAAAATGAAATTCTTGACAACTTCAATCTTTTCTCCAATGTTGCTCATTGGTCCAGTTGTGAGGATTTTTGTTTTCTTTATGTTGAGGTGTAATCCATACTGAAGGCTGTGTTCTTTGATCTTCATTAGTAAGTGCTTCAAGTCCTCTTCACTTTCAGCAAGCAAGGTTGTGTCATCTGCATAACACAGGTTGTTAATGAGTCTTCCTCCAATCCTGATGCCCTGTTCTTCTTCATATAGTCCAGCTTCTCGTATTATTTGCTCAGCATATAGATTGAATAGGTATGGTGAAAGGATACAACCCTGATGCACACCTTTCCTGACTTTAAACCAATCAGTATCCCCTTGTTCTGTCCGAACAACTGCCTCTTGATCTATGTAAAGTTCCTCATGAGTACAATTAAGTGTTCTGGAATTCTCATTCTTCGCAATGTTATCCATAATTTGTTATGATCCACACAGTCGAATGCCTTTGCATAGTCAATAAAACACAGGTAAACATCCTTCTGGTATTCTCTGCTTTAAGCCAGGATTCATCTGACATCGGCAATGATATCCCAGGTTCCACGTCCCCTTCTGAAACGGGCCTGAATTTCTGGCATTTCCCTGTCGATATATTGCTGCAGCCATTTTTGAATTATCAATGCATCTTGATTGCATGTTCGATCAATTTCAGACTGTAGCAGCTGATAAAAATCTTCTATTTGTTCATCTTTGGCCCTAGTGGTTGGTGTGTAAATTTGAGTAACAGTTGTATTAACTGGTCTTCCTTGTAGGAGTTTGGATATTATCCTATCACTGACAGCGTTGTACTTCAGGATAGATCTTGAAACATTCTTTTTGACGATGAATGCAACACCATTCCTCTTCGAGTTGTCATTCCCAGCATAGTAGACTATATGATTGTCCAATTCAAAATGGCCAATACCACTCCATTTCAGCTCACTAATGCCTAGGATATCTATGTTTATACGTTCCATTTCATTTTTGATGATTTGCAATTTTCCTAGGTTCATACTTCATACATTCCAGGTTCCAATTATTAATGGATGTTTGCAGCTGTTTCTTCTCATTTTGAGTCATGCCACATCAGCAAATGAAGGTCCCGAAAGCTTTACTCCATCCACGTCATTTAGGTCGGCTCTACTTTGAGGAGGCAGCTCTTCCCCAGTCATCTTTTGAGTGCCTTCCAACCTGGGGGGCTCATCTTCCGGCAATATATCCAACAATGTTCTGCTGCTATTCATAAGGTTTTCACAGGCTAATGCTTCTCAGAAATAGACTGCCGGGTCCTTCTTCCTAGTCTGTCTTAGTCTGGAAGCTCAGCTGGAGCCTGTCCTCCATGGATGACCCTGCTGGTATCTGAATACCGGTGGCATAGCTTGCAGCATCACAGCAACACGCAAGACCCCACAGTGCGACAAACTGCAGACATACAGTTCATAATTAACCACACCCTCATTTTTCTCTGTGTAATAGAACTTCTGTTTTTCAAGAAAAGCTGTGAAATGTCTTAAAGGCTTAGTAAAGTTTGCTGAGTTTTGATCATCTTCTTTTCTTGGTTTGCTGTTTATTGCCTTTGCCTATAATATGAAAAGCTGCTCTTTCTTCTGTGTAATCTGCGTGGTAAGCAAATGTTCTGTGTCTCTGAGTTTACTTTAACTTTTATGCCCTTGGCTAAGAAAGCCAAGACTTGAAGACTTTTGAAAAAGCTAAGAATTTTACTTTTAAAATATTTTATTGTCACTTTGGTTAATTAGATATCCAAGTATTTCTCGATGACCTATGATAAACTCCTGACAACTTTGAAACTTCATAACAAATCATAAAGGAATTGTTCTTGTTTTATAGAGGGAAAATTGCTAGCACTAATAAGTTTATTGGAAACTCTGGTGGCATAGTGGTTAAGAGCTACAGCTGCTAACAAAAAGACTGGCAGTTTGAATCCACCAGGTGCTCCTTGGAAACTCTATGGGGCAGTTCTACTAGTGTATAGGGTCGCTATGAGTCAGAATTGACTTGATGGCAACTTTTTTTGTGTTTGTTTTAATAAGTTTATTAAAAATGTTATGTGTTGCATGAGGAATGTGGCCATAGCAAAAGAAGTGTCTAATTCTCTTTTTTTTCCAATTTTTTTAATTGTAGTTTAGATGAAGGATTACAGAACTAACTTCTCATTAAACAGTTGGTACACATATTGTTTTATGACATTGGTTAACAACCCTACAACATGTCAACACACCCTTCTTGACCTGGTGTTCCCTATTATCAGCTTTCCTGTCCCCTCCTGCCTTCTCTTCCTTGCCCCTGGGCTGGTGTGCCCCTTTAGTCTCGTTTTGTTTTATGGGCCTGTCTAATCTTTGGCTAAAGGGTGAGCCTCAGGAGTGATTTCATTACTGAGCTAAAAGGATGTCCGAGGGCCATGCTTTCGGGTTTCTCCAGTCTCTGTAAGGCCGGGAAGTCTGGTCTTCTTTTGTGAGTTACAATTTTGTTCTACGTTTTTCCCCAGCTCTGTCCGGGACCCTCTATCATGATCCCTGTCAGAGCTGTCAGTGGTGGTAGCTGGGCACCATCTAGTTATACTGGACTCAGTCTGGCAGAAGCCATGGTAGTTGTGGTCCATTAGTCCTTTGGACTAATCTTCCCCTTGTGTCTTTGTTTTCTTAATTCTCCCTTGCAGAGCCCAGATTTTTAAGAACCATGGCATAGGTGTGACCAATTTAGGGATTTAAAGACATAGATACAATCATAAATCCCTGTCCCTATAATTGTACAAAATGGTAAATTTTGGCCCCATATTTTTTATCTACATAATTGAACATAATTATACTGAATTCAGTGATCTCAATGTCCTATGAAGTACATTTACAACAAATAGAATTTCTTTGTACCATTAAGTTGACCTAAATGAGCTAATTTGTTCTAAAACTATAATATTAAGTTGCTATGATAAAGTTCAAATTCAGGAATTGTACTTGTTTTCTTAAAGTTTATCAAGTCTTACAAATCAAGTAAGTCTCTCATACAAAAATTTATATATACCTTGCAATATACTCCTAACTGCTCTCCCCTTAATGGGACACTCTGCTCCTTCCCTCCACTCTGTCTTTTCGTGTCTATTCCACCAGCTTCTAACCCCCTCTGCCCTCTCATCTCCCCTCCAGATAGGGTATGCCAACACAGTCTCAATTGTCTACTTGATCCAAGAAGCTCATTCTTCACCAACATCTTTTTCTATCCCATTGTCCAGTCCAATCCCTGTCTGAAGAGTTGGCTTTGGGAATGGTTCCTGTCCTGGGCTACCAGAAGGTCTGGGGCCATGACCCCTGGGGTCCTTCTAGTCTCTGTCAGACCATTAACTCTGCTCTTTTTAGGAGAAAATGAGGTCTGCATCCCACTGCTCTCCTGCTCCCTCAGGGGTTCTCTGTTGTGTTCCCTGTCAGGGCTGTCATTGGTTATAGCCAGGCACCATCTAGTTCTTCTGGTCTCAGGCTGATGTAGTCTCTGGTTTAACTGGCCCTTTCTGTCTCTTGGGCTTGTAATTACCTTGCGTCCTTGATGTTCTTCATTCTCCTTTGATCCAAGTGGGCTGAGACCAATTGATGCATCTTAGATGGCTGCTTGCTAGCGTTTAAGACCCCAGATGCTGCTCTCCAAAGTGGGATGCAGAATGTTTTCTTAATAGATTTTATTATGCCAATTGACTTAGATGTCCCCTGAAACCATGGTCTCCAAACCCCTGCCCCTGCCTGCTACGCTGGCCTTCGAAGCATTCAGTTTATTCAGGAAACTTCTTTGCTTTTGGTTTAGTCCAGTTGTGCTGGCCTGGCCTGTATTGTATGTTGTCTTTCCCTTCACCTAAAGTCGTTCTTATCTACTAATTAGTGAATACCCTTCTCCCTCCCTCCCTCCCCGCCAACCACCAAAGAATATTGTCTTCTCTGTTTAAACTATTTTTCCTTTTGTCCTTTTGCAACCAACTAATTTCACTCAGCATAATGCCTTCCAGATTCCTCCATGTAATGAAATGTTTCACAGATTCATCACTGTTCTTTAGTTGGGTAATATTCCATTGTGTGAATATACCATAATTTATTTATCCATTCATCTGTTAATGGGCACCTTGGTTGCTTCCATCTTTTTGCTATTGTAAACAGTGCTGCAATGAACATGGGCGTGCATATATCTGTTTGTGTAAAGGTTTTTATTTCTCTAGGATATGTTCCAAGGAGTGGGATTGCTGGATTGTATGACAGTTCTATTTCTAGCTCTTTAAGGAAGCGCCAAATTGATTT
The DNA here is from genome assembly GCF_024166365.1 of Elephas maximus indicus. Taxonomy (NCBI): domain Eukaryota; kingdom Metazoa; phylum Chordata; class Mammalia; order Proboscidea; family Elephantidae; genus Elephas; species Elephas maximus. Next base: position 90,740,331 of record NC_064846.1, read on the forward strand.
CCACACTGGTTGTACTATTTTACATTCCCACCAGCAATGTATAAGTGTTCCAGTCTCTCCAGAACCTCTCCAACATTTGTTATTTTGTGTTTTTTGGATTAATGCCAGCCTTGTTGGAGTGAGATGGAATCTTATTGTAGTTTCTATTTGCATTTCTCTGATGGCTAATGATCGTGAGCGTTTCCTCATGTACCTGTTAGCTACCTGAATGTCTTCTTTAGTGAAGTGTCTGTTAATATCTTTTGCCTATTTTTTAATTGTGTTAGTTGTCTTTTTGTGGTCGAGTTTTTGCAATATCATGTACATTTTAGAGATCAGATGCTGATCAGAAATGTCATAGCTAAAAACTTTTTCCCAGTCTGTAGGTAATCTTTTGGTGAAGTCTTTGGATGAGCATAGGTGTTTGATTTTTAGGATCTCCCAGTTATCTAGTTTTTCTTCTGCACTGTTAGTAATGTTTGTTATACTGTCTATGCCATGTATTAGGGCTCCTAACGTTGTCCCTATTTTTTCTTCCATGATCTTTATCGCTTTAGATTTTACATTTAGGTCTTTGGTCCATTTTCAGTTAGTTTTTGTGCATGGTGTGAGGTATGGGTCTTGTTTCATTTTTTTTTTTTGCAGATGGATATCCAGTTATGCCAGCACCATTTGTTAAAGAGGCTGTCTTTTCCCTGTTTAACTGATTTGGGGCCTTTGTCAAATATCAACTGCTCGTATGTGGGTGGATTTATGTTTGGATTCTCAGTTCTGTTCCATTGGTCTACGTATCTGTTGTTGTACCAGTACCAGGCTGTTTTGACTACTGTGGTGGTATAATAGGTTCTAAAATCAGGTAGAGTGAAGCCTCCCACTTTGTTCTTCTTTTTCAGTAATGCTTTACTTATCCAGGGCCTCTTTCCCTTCCATATGAAGTTGGTGATTTTTTTTCTCCATCTCATTAAAAAATGTCGTTGAAATTTAGATCAGAATTGCATTAAATCTGTAGATCACTTTTGGTAGAATAGACATTTTTACAATGTTAAGTCTTCCTATCCATAAGCAAGGTATGTTTTTCCACTTATTAGGTCTCTTTTGGTTTCTTGCAGAAGCGTTTTGCAGTTTTCTTTGTATAAGTCTTTTACATCTGTGGTAAGATTTATTCCTAAGTATTTTGTCTTCTTGGGGTCTACTGTAAATGGTATTGATTTGATGATTTCCTCTTCAATGTTCTTTTTGTTGGTGTAGAGAAATGCAATTGATTTTTGTATGTTTATCTTGTATCCTGATGCTCTGTTGAACTCTTCTATTAGTTTCAGTAGTTTTCTTGAGGATTCTTTAGGGTTTTCTGTGTATAAGATCATGTCATCTGCAAATAGAGATACTTCTTCCTTGCCAATCTGGATGCCCTTTATTTCTTTATCTATCCTAGTTGCTCTGGCTAGGATGCCCAGCATGATGTTGAAGAAGAGTGGTGATAAAGGGCATCCTTGTCTGGTTCCTGATCTCAAGGGGAGTGCTTTCAGGCTCTCTCCATTTAGGATGATGTTGGCTGTTGGCTGTGTATAAATGCCCTTTATTATGTTGAGGAATTTTCCTTCTATTCCTATTTTGCTGAGAGTTTTTATCATGAGTGGGTGTTGAACTTTGTCAAATGCCTTTTCTGCATCAATTGATAAAATCATGTGATTCTTGTCTTTTGTTTTATTAATGTGGTGGATTACATTAATTGTTTTTCTAACGTTGAACCATCCCTGCATACCTGGTATGGATCCTACTTGGTCATGGTAAATTTTTTTTTTGACATGTTATTGAATTCTATTAGCTAGAATTTTGTTGAAGATTTTTGCATGGAACTTCATGAGGGATATAGGTCTGTAATTTTCATTTTTTTGTGGTGTCTTTAAGTGGTTTTGGTATCAGGGATATGCTGGCTTCATAGAATGAGTTTGGTAGTATTCCACTGTTTTCTATGCTCTGAAATACCTTTAGTAGTACTGCGGTTACCTCTGCTCTGAAAGTTTGGTGGAACTGTGCAGTGAAGCCTTCCAGGCAAGGGCTTTTTTTTGTTGGGAGTTTTTTGATTACCTTTTCAATCTCTTCTTTTGTTACGGGTCTATTTAGTTTTTCTATCTCTGTCTTGGTTTAGGTAGGTAGCGTGTTTCTAGGTTTTTAAAATTTGTTAGAGTATAATGTTTCATAGTAATTTGATATGATTCTTTTAATTTCAGTTGGGTATGTAGTGATTAAGTGCTATGGCTGCTAACCACGAGGTCAGCAGTTCGAATCTGCCAGGCGCTCCTTGGAAACTCTATGAGGCAGTTCTACTCTGTCCTATAGGGTTGCTATGAGTTGTAATCGACTCGATGGCAGTGGGTTTGTTGTAATATCACCCATCTCATTTCTTAGTAGGGTTATTTGCTTCCTCTCCTGTTTTTCTTTTGTCAGTTTGGCCAATGGTTTATCAATTTTGTTGTTTTTTTCAAAGAACCAACTTTTGGTCTTGTTAACTCTTTCGATTTTTTTTTCTGTGTTCTATTTCATTTATTTCTGCTCTAATTTTTATTATTTGTTTTCTTCTTCAGTCCCTCCTCATTAAGAACGATGCTGGCTGTTGGTTTTGTATAGATGCCCTTTATTATGTTGAGAAATTTCCCTTATCTACCTATTCTATTGAGAGTTTTTATCAGAAATGGGTGTCGGACTTTGTCAAATACCTTTTTTTGTGTTGATTGAGATGATCATGTGTTTCTTTAGTTTTATTTATGTAGTGGATTATGTTTACTGATTTTCTAATGTTGAGCCATCCTTGCATACCTTGTATGAATCCCACTTAGTCATGGTGTATTATTTTTTTGATGTGATGCTGAATTTTATTGGCTAGAGTTTTGTTGAGCATTTGTGCGTCTGTGTTTATGAGAGATATTGGTCTGTAATTTTTTTTTGTGGTGTTTTTGCGTGGTTTTGGTATAAGGGTGATGTTGGCTTAGTAGGATGAATTAAGAAATATCCCTTCCTTCTCTATGTTCTGAAATTGTTAGAGTAATACTGATGCAAGCTCTTCTCTGAATGGTAGAGTTGTCCAGTGAAGCCATCTGGGCCAGGGCTTTTTTTTTGTTGAGAGTTTTATTACCTAATCTCTTGTCTTCTTATGGCTCTGTTCAGATTTTCAACTTCAGCTTGTTTTAGTTTGGGCAGGTAGTGTGTTTCCAGAAATTTGTCCATTTCCTCTAGGTTTTCGAATTTGTTGGAGTGTATTTTTTCATAGTACTCTGTTATGATTCTTTTTATGTCAGTTATGCCTGTTGTAATTTCCCCCATTTCATTTCTTATTGGGGTTATTTGTGACCTCTTCTGTTTTTCTCTTGTCAGTTTGGTCAAGGGTTTGTCGATTTTGTGGATCCTTTCAAAGAACCAACTTTTGGTTTTGTTGATTCTTTCTATCGTTGTTCTATTCTCTATTTCATTTTTTTCTGCTCTGATCTTTATTATTTCCTTTCTTCTGGTGGCTGTGGGCTTCTTTTGGTGTTCTCTTTCTACTTGTTCAAGTTGTGTTGCTAATGTTTTGATTTCACTCTTTTCTTTTTTGATATGTGCATCTATTGCTATAAATTGACCTCTGATCGCTGCCTTAGCTGTGTCCCAAAGGTTTTGTTATGATGTGTTTTCATTCTTGTTTGATTCTAGGAATTTTTTCATTCCCTCTTTGATTTGTTCTATTATCCAGTATTTTTTAAGCAGAGTATTATTCAGTTTCCATGTATTTGCTTTTTTCCCCTTGCTCTTCCTGTTATTAATTTCTACTTTTATGGCGTTGTGATCAGAGAAGTTACTTTGTATTATCTCAGTGTTTTCGAGTTTGTTGAGGGCTGCTTTGTGGCCTAGGATGTGGTCTATTCTGGAGAACATTCCATGTGCATTGGAAAACAATTTGCACTTTGCTGTTGTCATTGGGTGGAGTGTTCTGTATGTCTATGAGGTCCAGTTGGTTGATTGTGCTGTTTACATCTTCTGTACTTTGTTGAGTTTCTTCCTAGATATTCTGTCCTGTTCCAAGGGTAGTGTGTTGAAGTCTTCTACTACTATCGTGGAATGGTCAATTTCTCTTTTCAGTGCTGTTAGGGTTTGTTTTATGTTTTTTGGAGCCCTCTCATTGGATGTGTAGATATATATTATGGTTATGTCCTCATGGTGAAGTGTCTTTTAATCATTATATAATGTCCTTCTTTGTCTTTTGTGGCAGATTTTGTTTTAAAGTATATTTTATCTGAGATTAATATTGCCACTTCCACTCTTTTTTGGTTGCTGTTTGCTTGCTATAATTTTTCATCCTTTGATTTTTAATATATTTATGTCTTTGTGTCTAAGGTGTTTCTTTTGTAGACAGCATATTGATGTTTTTTTTTTTTTCAATCCATTCTGTCACTCTGTTTCTTTATGGGTGCATTTAGTCTATTTAGGTTTAGTGTGATCATTGATAGGAATCAGTTTGTTGCTGTCATTTTGTAGTGTTTTTTTTTTTCATGGTGCTGATGTTTTCTTTTTTCTTCTTACTCTTCTGTGCTGAATTCCTTTTGTTTGTGGGTTTTTAAGGTTTTTTTGTTCATTTTTGTAAATTTTGTGTTTACTGAGACTTTATGATTTTCTTCTTTATTTTGATGAGTAGGTTTCTTAACTTTCTTTGTGGTTACCTTAAAATTTAACCTGTCTTCCTACATTTAAACCAGTCTTCTATTACTTCATATTGCCTTGACTTCCTCCTTATTTGAAAGTTCTATACTTACACCGTTTATTCCCTCTTTTATTGTGTTGACGTTGTTGTCATTTAAGATTGACCTCTCTGGTTCCCTGTTGTAAATCTTTTAGTTTTGTTTTATCCTTGAGAGTTCATTACCTAGGGTGTTATCTTGCTGATTCTGTCTTGCATATTCCAGTCTGTGCTTGGCTGAGTTCTGTATGCCTTCATTTGTTGCTTAGGGTTCCAGGATTGGTGTTTGTATCTGTTTTATTTATTTATTTATTTATGCTGTAAAGGGATGGCATGGTGCTTCTGTCTATAGTGCCAGGTTGGTTCCACCAATCCCAGTATATTCTTGATCTTTCCTGACTAATATGCTTTATATTCATATTTCCTTACATGTCAGGATTATTATATGTTACCTAAGTAGTTTTTTTCTCACTAAAGATTATGATCATCAATTTTCAGAAGTTATAAAACATGGTTAATCGCTATGTTTGGAGTTATCTTGTCTAAATTTTTAATTTGAGTTGACTTTTATTTTGTTTGCATTACTTTTGTAATGAATTCTCCTCAGGTCTTTCATTTGTACTAATTATTATAATCATAAATTGTTGTTAGGCGTCTTCGAGTCAGTTCGTACTCATAGTGACCCTATGTACAACAGAATGAAACACTGCCTGATTCTGCACCATCCTCACAGTATTGTTATGTTTGAGCCCGCTGTAGCTTCCGCTGTGTCAGTCCTTCTTGTTGGGGGTCTTTCCTTTTTTGCTGATCCTCTACCTTACCAATCATTATGTTCTCCTCCGGGAACTGGTCCCTCCTGATAACATGTCCAAAGTACATGAGATGAAGTCTTGCTATCCTTGCTTCTAAGGAGTGTTCTGGATATACTTCTTGCAAGACAGTGTGTTCGTTCTGGCAGTCCATGGTATATTCAATATTCTTTACCAACGCGATAACTCAGAGGCATCAATTCTTCTTCTGTCTTCTTTATTCAGTTAAAAGCTTTTGCATGCCTATGAGGCAATTGAAAATATCATGGCTTGGGTCAGGCGCACCTTAGTTCTCAAAGTGACATCTTGGCTTTTTAGCACTTTAAACAGGTCTTTTGCAGCAGATTTGCCCAATGCAATGTGCTATTTGATTTCTTGACTGCTGCTTCCATGGGTGTTGATTGTGGATCCAAGTAAAATGAAATCCTTGACAACTTCAATCTTTTCTCCATTTATCTTGACATTGCTTGTTGGTCCAGTTGTGATTTTTGTTTTCTTTTTGTTAAGTGTAATCCATACTGAAGCCTGTAGTCTTTGATCTTCATCAATAAGTGCTTCAAGTCCTCTTGACTTTTAGGAAGGAATGTTGTGTCATCTGCATATTGTAGGTAGTTAATGAGTCTTCCTCCAATCCTGATGCCACATTCTTCATATGATCCAGATTCTTGGATTATTTGCTCAGCATACAGATTGAATATGTACGGTGAGAGGATGCAACCCTGACACACACCTTTCCTGATTTTAAACCACACAGTATCCCCTTGTTCTGTTCAAAGAACTGCTTCCTGGTCTATGTACAGGTTCCATGTGAACACAATTAAATGTTCTGGAGTTCTCATTCTTCAGAATGTTATCCATAATTTGTTATGAGCCACACAGTTGAATGCCTTTGCATAGTCAATGAAACACAGGTAAACATCTTTCTGGTAGTCTCCGGTTTCAGCCAAAATCCATCTGACATCAGCAATGATATTCCTTGTTTCACATCCTCTCCTGGATCTTGCTTGAATTTCTGGCAGTTCCCTGTCGATGTATTGCTGCAACCACTTTTGAATGATCTTTAGCAAAATTGGGTGATATTAATGGTATTGTTTGATAATTTATGCATTCTGTTGGATCACCTTTCTTTGGAATAGGCACAAATGCTGATCTCTTCCAGTTGACTGACCAGGTAGCTGTCTTCCATATTTCTTTTTTTGTGTGTGTGCTTTAGATGCAAGTTTACAGCTCAAGTTAATTTCTCATACAAAAATTTATACACATATTGTTATGTGACATTAGCTGCAATCCCTGTAATGTGACTGCACACTTTCCCTTTCTACCCTGGGTGTCTTGTGTCCATTCAACCAGTTCCTGTCCCTTTCTGCCTTCTCAACCTGCCTCAAGACAGGAGCCACCAATTTGGTCTCTAGTATCTGCTTGAACTAAGAAGCACACTCTTCAGGAGTATTATTTTATGCTTTTTTTTTTGTTGTTAATTTTATTTATTTATTTATTTTAATAACTTTTATTAAGCTTCAACTGAACGTTTACAAATCCAATCAGTCTGTCACATATAAGTTTACATACATCTCACTCCCTACTCCCACTTACTCTCCCCGTCTTGAGTCAGCCCTTTCAGTCTCTCCTTTCTTGACAATTTTGCCGGCTTCCCTCTCTCTCTGTCCTCCCATCCCCCCTCCAGACAAGAGTTGCCAACACAATCTCAAGTGTCCACCTGATATAATTAGCTCACTCTTCATTAGCGTCTCTCTCCCACCCGCTGACCAGTCCCTTTCATTTCTGATGAGTTGTCTTCGGGGATGGTTCCTGTCCTGGGCCAACAGAAGGTCTGGAGAGCATGGCCGCCGGAATTCCTCTAGTCTCAGTCAGACCATTAAGTTTGGTCTTTTTATGAGAATTTGGGGTCTGCATCCCACTGATCTCCTGCTCCCTCAGGGGTCCTCTGCTGTGCTCCCTGTCAGGGCAGTCATCGATTGTGGCCGGGCACCAACTAGTTCTTCTGGTCTCAGGATGATGTAGGTCTCTGGTTCATGTGGCCCTTTCTGTCTCTTGGGCTCTTAGTTGCTGTGTGGGCTTGGTGTTCTTCATTTTCCTTTGCTCCAGGTGGGTTGAAACCAAATGATGCATCTTAGATGGCCGCTTGTTAGCATTTAAGACCCCAGATGCCACATTTCAAAGTGGGATGCAGAATGATTTCATAATAGAATTATTTTGCCAATTGACTTAGAAGTCCCGGCAAACCATGTTCGCCAGACCCCCGCGCTTGCTCCGCTGAGCTTTGAAGCATTCATTTTATCCCGGAAACTTCTTTGCTTTTGGTCCAGTCCAATTGAGCTGACCTTCCATGTATTGAGTGTTGTCTTTCCCTTCACCTAAAGCAGTTCTTATCTACTGATTAACCAATAAAAAACCCTCTCCCCCCCTCCCTCCCTCCCCCCCTCGTAACCACAAAAGTATGTGTTCTTCTCAGGTTTACTATTTCTCAAGATCTTATAATAGTGGTCTTATACAATATTTGTCCTTTTGCCTCTGACTCATTTCGCTCAGCATAATGCCTTCCAGGTTCCTCCATGTTATGAAATGTTTCAGAGATTCGTCACTGTTCTTTATCGATGCGTAGTATTCCATTGTGTGAATATACCACAATTTATTTACCCATTCATCCGTTGATGGACACCTTGGTTGCTTCCAACTTTTTGCTATTGTAAACAGAGCTGCAATAAACATGGGTGTGCATATATCTGTTTGTATGAAGGCTCTTGTATCTCTAGGGTATATTCCGAGGAGTGGGATTTCTGGGTTGTATGGTAGTTCTATTTCTAACTGTTTAAGATAACGCCAGAAAGATTTCCAAAGTGGTTGTACCATTTTACATTCCCACCAGCAGTGTATGAGAGTTCCAATCTCTCCACAGCCTCTCCAACATTTATTATTTTGTGTTTTTTGGATTAATGCCAGCCTTGTTGGTGTGAGATGGAATCTCATCGTAGTTTTAATTTGCATTTCTCTAATGGCTAATGATCGAGAGCATTTTCTCATGTATCTGTTGGCTGCCTGAATATCTTCTTTAGAGAAATGTGTGTTCATATCCTTTGCCCACTTCTTGATTGGGTTGTTTGTCTTTTTGTGGTTGAGTTTTGACAGAATCATGTAGATTTTAGAGATCAGGTGCTGGTCGGAGATGTCATAGCTGAAAATTCTTTCCCAATCTGTAGGTGGTCTTTTTACTCTTTTGGTGAAGTCTTTAGATGAGCATAGGCGTTTGATTTTTAGGAGCTCCCAGTTATCGGGGTTCTCTTCATCATTTTTGGTAATGTTTTGTATTCTGTTTATACCTTGTATTAGGGCTCCTAGGGTTGTCCCAATTTTTTCTTCCATGATCTTCATCGTTTTAGTCTTTATGTTTAGGTCTTTGATCCACTTGGAGTTAGTTTTTGTGCATGGTGTGAGGTATGGGTCCTGTTTCATTTTTTTGCAAATGGATATCCAGTTATGCCAGCACCATTTGTTAAAAAGGCTATCTTTTCCCCAGTTAATTGACACTGGTCCTTTGTCAAATATCAGCTGCTCATACGTGGATGGATCTATGTCCGGGTTCTCAATTCTGTTCCATTGGTCTATGTGTCTGTTGTTGTACCAATACCAGGCTGTTTTGACTACTGTGGCTGTATAGTAGGTTCTGAAGTCAGGTAAGGTGAGGCCTCCCACTTTCTTCTTCTTTTTCAGTAGTGCTTTGCTTATCCGGGGCTTCTTTCCCTTCCATATGAAATTGGTGATTTGTTTCTCTATCCCCTTAAAATATGACATTGGAATTTGGATCGGAAGTGCGTTAAATGTATAGATGGCTTTTGGTAGAATAGACATTTTTACTATGTTAAGTCTTCCTATCCATGAGCAAGGTATGTTTTTCCACTTAAGTATGTCCTTTTGAATTTCTTGTAGTAGAGCTTTGTAGTTTTCTTTGTATAGGTCTTTTACATCCTTGGTAAGATTTATTCCTAAGTATCTTATCTTCTTGGGGGCTACTGTGAATGGTATTGATTTGGTTATTTCCTCTTCGGTGTTCTTTTTTTTGATGTAGAGGAATCCAAGTGATTTTTGTATGTTTATTTTATAACCCGAGACTCTGCCAAACTCTTCTATTAGTTTCAGTAGTTTTCTGGAGGATTCCTTAGGGTTTTCCATGTATGCGATCATGTCATCTGCAAATAGTGATAACTTTACTTCTTCCTTGCCAATCCGGATACCTTTTATTTCTTTGTCTAGCCTAATTTCCCTGGCTAAGACTTCCAACACGGTGTTGAATAAGAGCGATGATAAAGGGCATCCTTGTCTGGTTCCCGTTCTCAAGGGAAATGCTTTCAGGCTCTCTCCATTTAGAGTGATATTGGCTGTTGGCTTTGCATAGATGCCCTTTATTATGTTGAGGAATTTTCCTTCAATTCCTATTTTGGTAAGAGTTTTTATCATGAATGGGTGTTGGACTTTGTCAAATGCCTTTTCTGCATCAATTGATAAGATCATGTGGTTTTTGTCTTTTGTTTTATTTATGTGATGGATTACATTAATGGTTTTTCTGATATTAAACCAGCCTTGCATACCTGGTATAAATCCCACTTGATCAGGGTGAATTATTTTTTTGTTGTGTTGTTGGATTCTATTGGCTAGAATTTTGTTGAGGATTTTTGCATCAATGTTCATGAGGGATATAGGTCTATAATTTTCTTTTTTTGTAATGTCTTTACCTGGTTTTGGTATCAGGGAGATGGTGGCTTCATAGAATGAGTTGGGTAGTATTCCGTCATTTTCTATGCTTTGGAATACCTTTAGTAGTAGTGGTGTTAACTCTTCTCTGAAAGTTTGGTAGAACTCTGCAGTGAAGCCGTCCGGGCCAGGGCTTTTTTTGTTGGGAGTTTTTTGATTACCGTTTCAATCTCTTTTTTTGTTATGGGTCTATTTAGTTGTTCTACTTCTGAATGTGTTAGTTTAGGTAGGTAGTGTTTTTCCACGAATTCATCCATTTCTTCTAGGTTTTCAAATTTATTAGAGTACAATTTTTCATAATAATCTGAAATGATTCTTTTAATTTCATTTGGTTCTCTTGTGATGTGGTCCTTCTCGTTTCTTATTCGCGTTATTTGTTTCCTTTCCTGTATTTCTTTAGTCAGTCTAGCCAATGGTTTATCAATTTTGTTAATTTTTTCAAAGAACCAGCTTTTGGCTTTGTTAATTCTTTCAATTGTTTTTCTGTTCTCTAATTCATTTAGTTCAGCTCTAATTTTTATTATTTGTTTTCTTCTGGTGCCTGACGGATTCTTTTGTTGCTCACTTTCTATTTGTTCAAGTTGTAGGGACAGTTCTCTAATTTTGGCTCTTTCTTCTTTTTGTATGTGTGCATTTATTGATATAAATTGGCCTCTGAGCACTGCTTTTGCTGTGTCCCAGAGGTTTTGATAGGAAGTATTTTCATTCTCGTTGCATTCTATGAATTTCCTTATTCCCTCCTTGATGTCTTCTATAACCCAGTCTTGTTTCAGGAGGGTATTGTTCATTTTCCAAGTATTTGATTTCTTTTCTCTCGTTTTTCTGTTATTGATCTCTAGTTTTATTGCCTTGTGGTCTGAGAAGATGCTTTGTAATATTTTGATGTTTTGGACTCTGCAAAGGTTTGTTTTATGACCTAATATGTGGTCTATTCTAGAGAATGTTCCATGTGCGCAAGAAAAAAAGTATATTTTGCAGCAGTTGGGTGGAGAGTTCTGTATAAGTCAATGAGGTCAAGTTGGTTGATTGTTGTAATTAGATCTTCCGTGTCTCTATTGAGCTTCTTACTGGATGTCCTGTCCTTCTCCGAAAGTGGTGTGTTGAAGTCTCCTACTATAATTGTGGAGGTATCTATCTCGCTTTTCAATTCTGTTAAAATTTGATTTATGTATCTTGCAGCCCTGTCATTGGGTGCATAAATATTTAATATGGTTATGTCTTCCTGATCAATTGTCCCTTTTATCATTATATAGTGTCCTTCTTTATCCTTTGTGGTGGATTTAAGTCTAAAGTCTATTTTGTCCGAAATTAATATTGCTACTCCTCTTCTTTTTTGCTTATTGTTTGCTTGATATACTTTTTTCCATCCTTTGAGTTTTAGTTTGTTTGTGTCTCTAAGTCTAAGGTGTGTCTCTTGTAGGCAGCATATAGATGGATCGTGTCTCTTTATCCAGTCTGTGACTCTCTGTCTCTTTATTGGTGCATTTAGTCCATTTACATTCAGCGTAATTATAGATAAATAAGTTTTTAGTGCTGTCATTTTGATGCCTTTTTATGTGTGTTGTTGACAATTTCATTTTTCCACATACTTTTTTGTGCTGGGGGGTTTTTCTTAGTAAATTGTGAGATCCTCATTTTCATAGTGCTTGACTTTATGTTAGTTGAGTCGTTACGTTTTTCTTGGTTTTTATCTTGAGTTATAGAGTTGTTATACCTTTTTGTGGTTACCTTATTATTTACCCCTATTTTTCTAAGTAAAAACCTAACTTGTATTGTTCTGTATCGCCTTGTATCACTCTCCATATGGCAGTTCAATGCCTCCTGTATTTAGTCCCTCTTTTTGATTATTGTGATCTTTTACCTATTGACTTCCATGATTCCCTGTTATGTATATATATATTTTTTAATTAATCTTAATTTGTTTGTTTTTGTGATTTCCCTATTTGAGTTGATATCAGGACGATCTGTTTTGTGACCTTGTGTTGTGCTGATATCTGATATTATTGGTTTTCTGACCAAACAATATCCTTTAGTATTTCTTGTAGCTTTGGTTTGGTTTTTGCAAATTCTCTAAACTTGTGTTTGTCTGTAAATATCTTAATTTCGCCTTCATATTTCAGAGAGAGTTTTGCTGGATATATGATCCTTGGCTGGCAGTTTTTCTCCTTCAGTGTTCTGTATATGTCGTCCCATTCCCTTCTTGCCTGCATGGTTTCTGCTGAGTAGTCAGAACATATTCTTACTGATTCTTCCTTGAAGGAAACCTTTCTTTTCTCCCTGGCTGCTTTTAAAATTTTCTGTTTATCTTTGGTTTTGGTGAGTTTGATGATAATATGTCTTGGTGTTTTTCTTTTTGTATCAATCTTAAATGGGGTTCGATGCGCATCTTGGATAGCTATCCTTTCGTCTTTCATGATGTCAGGGAAGTTTTGTGTCAGGAGTTCTTCAACTATTTTCTCTGTGTTTTCTGTCCCCCCTCCCTGTTCTGGGACTCCAATCACCTGCAGGTTATCCTTCTTGATAGAGTCCCACATAATTCTTAGGGTTTCTTCATTTTTTTAAATTCTTTTATCTGATTTTTTTTTCAGCTATATTGGTGTTGATTCCCTGGTCCTCCAGATGTCCCAGTCTGCATTCTAATTGCTCGAGTCTGCTCCTCTGGGTTCCTAGTGCGTTGTCTAATTCTGTTATTTTATTGTTAATCTTTTGGATTTCTACATGTTGTCTCTCTATGGATTCTTGCACCTTATTAATTTTTCCAGTATGTTCTTGAATAATCTTTTTGAGTTCTTCAATAGTTTTATCAGTGTGTTCCTTGGCTTTTTCTGCAGTTAGCCTAATTTCATTTGTGATATCATTACGCATTCTGTAAATTAGTTTTTTATATTCTGTATCTGATAATTCCAAGATTGTATCTTCATTTGGGAAAGATTTTGATTCTTTTGTTTGGGGGGTTGGAGAAGCTGTCACCGTCTGCTTCTTTAGGTGGTTTGATATGGATTGTTGTCTCTGAGCCATCACCGGGAAACTAGTTTTTCCAGAAAATCCGCTAAAAAAAAACTGCAGTCAGATCCCTATCAGAGTTCTCCCTCTGGCTCAGGCTATTCAGATGTTAATGAAGCCGCCTGGGGAGGGTGGGGGTGGGAACAGAGAGATAGGAGAGTAGCACCTCAGAATATAGCCAGAGTTGCTTGTCTTGCTGGGAATGACTTTTGTATCTGAGATTCCCACGGGCGCATCACCTATGTGTGCTGGCTGTGTGGAGATTGCCCCCGGGGGGTCTGACCCGCTGGAGTCACGGTCAGATCCTCCGCTTCCAGCCCCACGCCCAGCGTCAAGGCTCCCCTGCTGGGACGGTGCACTCTCAACTCCAAAATCAGTCGCTGCCTCCCGGGGACTTCTCGTCCCTCCAGCCGCGTGGCCGTGCCACCTCCGAGAACCAGTTGGGCCTCCTCCCGGGGTTAGTTCAGATGGGTGGAGTAGCTCCCCGTGCTTGTGCCGTGACCGAGTGTCCCGGCTGGGACGCTGTTCTCCCCGCTCCAATACCAGTCGCTGCCTCCCGGGGACTTCTCCTACCGGCTGCATCCCACGCCGCCCGCGGGACCCGGCTGGTCCCCTTCCCGGGGTTAGTTCAGGGGGGTGGAGCAACTCTCCGTGTTTATGGCATACCTGCGTCCAGTCCAAATCCCTGTGGGACGGTTCCCTGGCTCGGACGCTGCTCTTTCTGCTCCAAGATCAGTCACTGCCTCCTGGGGACTTCTCCTACCGGCTGCGTCCCACGCCGCCCGTGGAACCGGCTGGTCCCCCTCCCGGGGTTAGTTCAGGGGGGTGGAGAAGGTCTCTGTGCTTGTGCCGTACCTGACTGGTACGCTGGCTCCAGGCTCTGGAAACAATCGCTGCTTCCCCGTATTAGTTCGTTCTCCGTCTCTAAATCTGTGTTTGTTGTTCAGGGTTCGTAGATTGTTATGTATGTGATCGATTCACTTGTTTTTCCGTGTCTTTGTTGTAAGAGGGATCCGAGGTAGCGTCTGCCTAGTCCGCCATCTTGGCTCCGCCCCCCTATTTTATGTTTTATAATCCAGTTTATTCTTTGTCTGAAGAGAAGACTTCAGGAATGGTTTTAGTTTTCGGTTAACGGAGTTTCTGGGGGTCATGGCTTCGGGGATTTCTCCAATCTCAGTCAGGCCATTAAATCTCGTCTTTTTATGTGAATTTGAGCTTTGCTCTGCACTTTTCTCCCACTCCATCAGGGACTGTCTATTGTGTTCCCTGTCAGGGTGGTCACTGATGGTAGCCAGGCACGATCTAGTTCTTCTGGTCTCAGGCTGATGGAATCTCTGGTTTATGTGGGCCTTTTGTCTCTTGGGCTAATATTTTCCTTGTGTCTTTGCTGTTCTTCATTCTCCTTCTCCCCAAGTGGCTCGGGACCGGTTGATGCATCTTGGCTTCTCACAAGCTTTTAAGATCCCAGATGCCACTCACCAATGTGGGATGCAGAATATTTTCTTAATAAACTTCGTTATGCCAACTGACCTAGATGTTCCTGAAACCATGGTCCCAGACAACAGCCCCAGCTACACAGTCCCTCAAAGTGTTTGGTTGTGTTCAGGAAACTTCCTAGCTTTTACTTTAGTCCAGTTGTACTGATTTCCCGTGTATTGTGTGTTGTCTTTCCCTTCAGCTAAGATGATTCTTGTCTACTATCTGGTTAGTGAATTCCCCTCTCCTTCCTTCCCCACCCTTGTAACCATCAAAGAATGTTTCCTTCTGTACTTAAACCTTTTCTTGAGTTCTTATAAAAGTGGTGTCACACAATATTTGTCCTTTTGCAGCTGACTAATTTCACTCAGCATAATACCCTCCATATTTATCCATGTCGTGAGATGTTTTGCGGATTCCTCATTGTTCTTTATCATTGCATAGCATTCCATTGTGTGAATATCCCATAATTTGTTTATCTATTCCTCTGTTGATGGGCACCTAAGTTGTTTCCATCTTTTGCTGTTGTGAACAGTGGTGTAATGAGCATGGGTGTGCATATATCTATTTGAGTAATGGCTCTCATTTCTTTGGGATATATTCTACATAGTGGGATTGCTGGATTGTATGGAACTTCTGTTTCTAGATTTTTAAGGAAGTGCTGAATCTATTTCTAAAGTGGTTGTGCCATTTTACATTCCCACCAGCAGTGCATAAATGTTCCAGTCTCTCCACAACCTCTCTAACATTTATTATTTTGTGTTCTTTGGATTAGTGCCAGCCTTATTGGGGTGAGATGGTATCTCACTGTAGTTTTGATTTGCATTTCTCTAATGGCTAATGATCATGAGCATTTCCTCACGTATCTGTCATTAGCGGCCTGAATGCTCTCTTTGGTAATGTGTCTGTACCTATACTTTGCCCATTTTTTAATTAGTTTTTTTGTCTTTTTGTTGATGGTGTTTTGCAGTATCTTGTAGATTTTAGTGATTAGGCCCTTATCGGGTATGTTGTAACCAAAAAATTTTTTCCCAGTCATAGGTTCTCTTTTTACTCTTTTGGTGAAGTCTTTTGGTGAGAGTAAATGATTTTTAGGTGCTCCCAGTTATCTAGTTTCTGTTCTAGTGTTTATGTGTTGTTAGTTATGGTTTGTATTCTATTTAGGCCATGTATTAGGGCTCCTAGCATTGCCCCGTTTTTTTCTTCCATGATTTTTATCGTTTTACATTTTATATTTAGGTATGTGATCCATTTTGAGTTAGTTTTTGTACATGGCGTGAGGTATGGTCTTGTTTCATTCTTTTGCAGATGGATATCCAGTTATGCCAGGACCATTTGTTAAAGAGACTGTCTTTTCCCCCATTTAACTGACTTTGGGCCTTTGTTAAATATCAGCTGCTCATAGGTGGTTGAATTTACATCTGGGTTCTCAATTCCATTTCATTGGTATATGTATCTCTTGTTATACCAGTACCAGACTGTTTTTTCTTTTTTTTAATTTTAGTACCAGGCTCTTTTGACTACTGTGGCTGTATAACAGGGTTTAAAATCAGGTACCGTGAGGCCTCCCACTTTGTTCTTCTTTAGTAATGCTTTACTTATGGGAGCCTATTCCCTTTCCATAAGAAGTTGGTGATTTGTTTCTCCACCTCATTGAAAATGTCATTGGAATTTGGATCAGAATTGCATTGTATCTGTAGATCACTTTGAGTAGAATTGACATGTCCACAATGTTGAGTCTTCTTATTCATGAACATGCTATGTTTTTCTATTCAGGTAGGTCTCTTTGGTTACTTGCAGTAGTGTCTTGTAGTTTTCTTTTTATAGGTGTTTTATGTCTCTGGTTGGGCTTATTCCTGAGTAGTTTATCTTCTTGGGGGCAACTGTAAATGGTATTGATTTGGTGATTTCCTTTTCAAAGTTCTCTTTGTTGCTGTAGAGGAATCCAATTGATTTTTGTATGTTTATCTTGTATCCCAATACTCTGCTGAACTCTTCTATTAGTTTCAGTAGTTTTCTTGAGGAGTCCTTAGGGTTTTCTGTGTATAATATCATATCATCTGCAAATAGGGATACTTTTACTTCTTCCTTACCAATTTGAGTGCTCTTTATTTCTTTTTCTTGCCTTATTGCTCTGGCTGGGACCCCCAGCACAATGTTGAATAAGAGTAGTAGTAAAGGGTATCCTTGTCTGGTTCCCTTTCTCAAGGAGGATGCTTTCAGACTGTCTTCATTTAGGATGATGTTGGCTGTTGGCTGTGTATAAAATGGTCTTTATTATGTTGAGGAATTTTCCTTTTATTCCTATATTCCTGAGGTTTTTTTTTTTTTATCATGAATGGGTGTTGGACTTTGTCAATTGCCTTTTCTGCATCCATTGATAATATGCAGACTCATCTTTTGTTTTATTTATGTGGTGGATTACTTTGTTTTTCAAATGTTGAACCATCCCTGCATACCTGACATGAATCCCACTTGGTCATGATGAATTATTTTTTTGATATGTTGTTGAATTCTTTTGGCTACAATTTTATTGAGGATTTTTGTGTCTATGTTCCTGAGGGATATTGGTCTGTAATTTTTTTTTTGTGGTGTCTTTACCTGACTTTGATATCAAGGTTGTGCTGGCTTCGTAGAATGAGTCCAGTATTCCATCCTTTTCTATACTCTGAAATACCTTTAATAATAGTAGTGGTGTTAACTACTCTCTGAAAGTTTGGTAGAATTCGCCAGTGAGGGTCAGTGTTTTTTTTTTTTTTTTTGGTTGGGAGTTTTTTTTTTTTTTTTTTATTACCTTTTCAATCTCTTCTTTAGTTATAGGTTTATTTAGTTTTCCTAACTTGGTTTGTATTAGACTATGTAGGTAGTCTGTTTCTGGAAATTTGTCCATTTCCTCTAGGTTTTCAAATTTGTTGGAATAAAACTTTTCATAGTTTTCTGTTATGATTCTTTTAAATTTTGGTTGGGTCTCTTGTGATATCACCCATCTCATTTCTTATTTGGACTATTTGCTTCCTCTCCAGTTTTTCTTTTGTCATTTTGGCCAGTGGTTATTCAATTTTGTTGATCTTTTTAAAGAACCAGCTTTTGGTCTTGTTGACTCTTTCAATTGTTTTTCAATTCTACATTTCATTTACTTCTGCTCTAAACTTTATTATTTCCTTTCTTCTGGTAGCTGAGGACTCCTTTTGCTGCTGTCTTTCTATTTGTCTGAGTTGTAGGGTTAATGTTTTGATTTTGACCATTTTTTCCTTCTGGATGTGGGCATTTATTGCTATAAATTGACCTCTGAGCTACTTTTGCTGTGTCCCAAAGGTTCTGGTAAGATGTGTTTAATTCTCATTTGATTTCGCCAATTTCTTTATTCCTTCCTTCATTTCTTCTTATTTAACCCAGTAGTTTTTGAGCAAGCTGTTGTTTCTTTTCCATGTATTTGATCTTTTTTCCCTTGCTTTTTCTGTTATTGATTTCTACTTTTATGGCTTTATGGTCAGAAAAGATGCTTTGTAATATTTTGATGTTTTGAATTCTATTAAGGCTTGCCTTGTGGTCTAATATGTGTTCTATTCTGAAGAATGTTCCATGTGCATTGGAAAAGAAAGTATACCTGGCTTCTGTGGGGTGAAGTGTTCTGTGTATGTTTATTAGGCCAAGTTGGTTGATTGTGACATTCAGATCTTCCATGTCTTTACTGAACTTCTTTCTAGATGCTCTGTCCTTCATCACAATTGGTGTGTTGAAATCACCTACTATTATTGTGGATCAGTCTATTTCTCTTTTCAATGCAGTTCAAGTTTGTTTTATGTATTTTGGAGCCTTGTTGTTGGGTGCTAAAATATTTATTGTGGTTATGTCCTCCTGGTGTATTGGCCCTTTAATCATTATGTGGTGTCCTTCCTTATCTTTTGTGGTGGATTTTGCCTTAAAGTCTATTTAGTCAGAGATTAATATTGCCATTCCTGTTCTTTTTTGGTTGTTGTTTGCTTGAATTTTTTACATCCTTTGAGTTTTGTTTGTTTGTGTCTTTGAGTCTAAAGTGCGTCTCTTGCATGCAGCATATAAGTGTTGTTGCTGTTGTTAGGTGCTGTCAAGTCAGTTCTTACTCATAGTGACCTTATGTACCACAGAACGAAATGCTGCCTGGTCCTGCACCATTCTTACAATTGTTGCTATGCCTGAGCCCATTGTTGCAGCTACTGTGTCAATGCATCTTGTTGAGGGTCTTCTTCTTTTCCGCTGACCCTGTACTTTACCAAGCATGATGTCCTTCTCCAGGGACTGTTCCTGCCTGACAACATGTCCAAAGTATGTAAGAGGCAGTCTTGCCAACCTTGCTTCTAAGGAGCATTCTGGTTGTACTTCTTCCAAGACAAATGTGTTTGTTCTTTTGACAGTCCATGGTATATTCGATATCCTTCAACAACACCACAATTCAAAGGCATCAATTTTTCTTCAGTCTTCTTTATTCATTGTCCAGGTTTGACATGCGTATCATGCAATTGAAAATACCAGAGGCGGGGCCAAGATGGCTAACTAGTCAGGAGCTTCTGCTGAACCCTGTTGTGACAACGACCCCCCAAAACAAGGGAATTGATTACATATATGACAATCTCTGAACCCTGAGTGTCAAACACAGAACTAAGGAATCGATCTGAGTGATAGCAGAACAAGAGAACATGCAGAAGCAGTGACAAGTTGCCGAGCCTGAGCAGGGCCTCAGCTCCTATTCCTTGGTGCCTTTCTTTGGCGTGAATGCAGTGGGGCTGATGGTAGTTTCCTGAGACACAGCAAGCACGGGATGCAGCCCTAACCCCCTGAGGCAGTCTCAGCGGGGACCAAGCTAGCATACACAGGATACACACGCCTCTGGAATCTGCGATAATACAGCACTATGGACACAAGATAAGTGATTTTGTACCATGTGGATCTAATAGCACCTTCTGAACGTACTCTCTCCTATCTATCTGATCCCTCCCCTCCCTGCCCCAGCCGGCTTCATTAACATTTGAATTCCCTGGGCCTCAGATAGAACCTGCCATGCTTTTTCTGACCCATTCTCCTGGCCTGGGAGAAGGATCAAATTAACCAATGGGGAAAAAATACTTTCCTGACTCCCCTAAACTGGAAGATCAGAGCAGAAGCAGCTCCAGTCCCAGCATAAGCCATCCACAGACCTTGGCTTTCACGCCTACATGGAACTGGGTGGCTATTATAATGCAAAGGCAAATCTGTTAGAGGTCCCACTGTAATTGTTTCAGCTGTGCAGTGGAGAGGCAGGTTTTGTAGTTCCGATACCACTCTACCTATTAAACAGAGCCCTCTCCTACCCACAGCAGGGACCTGAGGGCTGAGGCTCTATCCAAGCCACCTAGCCACCCACAAAAGGGGTATGAGGATAATAGTGCCTACCAGTATTTACAGGTATAAGCATTTGGTGCCTAAGATACAGCTGCAGAGCCCACCTACCAGAGTGCTCTAGAAAACAGAGATGCTCCTTCCTCACTGACACTTGGGGGAAGGCTATTAGCACCCTGCCTCCTCACAGTGTGAGCCCCTGCAGCTACCAGAAACCAGTACATACAACCATCACCACTACTCCTTAAGAGAGTAGGTGAGAGCCTACACCACACACTAGGTGGCCAACTATCAGGACGCCTGAGCTGAATCTATTTAAGAATAGTGAATAGACTCACAGGCTCATATACCTCATAACAGCTCTAACCATCTGGTAACAGGACATTAGTGCTTCAAAGGCTGCAATAATCAAGTTAGTGCACTCTAATAGCCTATCTGAGTATATCGAAATAAAACTAAGCAAGAAGGTAGGACACAGTGATCAAACAAAATAAATTACTACAATAATTTATAGATGGCTCAGAGACAGCAGTCGATATCAAATCCCATAAACAAGCAGACCATGATTCCTTCTACAAACTCCCAAAACAGAGAATAAAGGTCTCTCCCTGATGAAGATATATTCCCGGGATTGCCAGATGTAGAATACAAAAGATTTATATAGAGAATGCTTCAAGACATCAGGAACAAAATCAGGCAATGTACAGAAAAAGCCAAGGAACAGACAGATAAAGCAGTTAAAGAAACTGAAAAGATTATTCAAGAACATAATGAAAAATTTAATAAGCTCCAAGAATCCATAGAGACCATTCAGAAATTCAAAAAATTGACAATAAAATTACAGAGTTAGACAACTCATTAGAAAGTCAGAGGAGCAAAACTGAGGAAATGGAATGCAGAACTGGGGAGCTGGAGGATAAGGCACTTGGCACCAATATATTCGAAGAAAAATCAGATAAAAGAATTTAAAAAATGAAGAAACCCTAAAAATCATGTGGGACTCTATCAAGAAGAATAACTTGCGAGTAATTGGAATTCCAGAACAGGGAGAGATAATAGAAAATACAGAGAGAATTGTTGAAGATTTGTTGGCAGAAAATTTCCCTGACATTGTGAAAGATGAAAGGATATCTATCAAGATGCTCATCGAACCCCACACAGGTAGATCCCAAAAGAAAGTCACCAAGACATATTATCATCAAACTTGCTAAAACCAAAGACAAAGAGAAAATTCTAAGAGCTGTCAGGGATAAGCGAAAAGTCACCTACAAAGGTGAACCACTAAGAATAAGTTCAGACTACTCGGCAGAAACCATGCAGGCAAGAAGACAATGGGATGACATATTTTAAAAAATTGAAAGAAAAAAGTTGCCTGCCAAGAATCATATATCCAGCAAAACTGTCTCTCACATATGAAGATGAAATTAAGTCATTTACAAATAAACACAAGCTTAGAGAATTTGCAAAAGCCAAACCAAAATTACAAGAAATACTAAAAGGATTTCTCTGCCTAGAAAATCAATAATATCAGATATCAACACAACACTAGGACACAGAACAGAGCATCCCAATATCAATTTTAGATAGAGAAATCACAAAAATAAAATAAAAAATGCTCAAAACAGGGAATCAGTGATGTCATTACATACAAGAAGACAATAATCAATAAAAAAAATAATCAATAGAGAGGGATTAAATACAGTAGGCATAGATCTTCCATATGGAGGGGAAATCAAGGTGATATAGGGAGATACCATTTAGGTTTATACTTAGAAAAATAGGGGTAAATATTAAGGTAACTACAAGGAAGACTAACAATCCCATACTTCAAAATAAAAACCGAGAAGGAGGAGGGGCCAAGATGGCTGACTAGGTAGAACTACCGCGGATCCCTCTTGCAACAAAGACTTGGAAAAACGAGTGAACCGATCACATACATGAGAATCTACGAACCCTGACCACCAAACACAGAACTAAGGAGTTGACCTGAGTGACAGGGGAGTGAAAAGCCACTCCCTGAAGCAGCGACCACTTCTGGAATGGACGTCCCATTTCATAGCCTTGAGCCCTCACGGTTCCCTGGTGCCAGAGTGGAGGGGCTGATCGCAGCTTACTGAGACGGAGAAAGCACAGGACGCAACCCTAACCCCTAATCCCCTGGAGTAACCTTGGTAGAGACTCAGCCAGTGCAAGCAGACTGTACACGGATGTGGCTGACAAGAGAACGAGCAACCACGGGCAAGCAGCGACTGTTTATGGAGCCTGGAGCCAGCATCTCAGTCAGAAAACCTTGGTGTTGGGCTTTGGACTAAGCACAGAGGAGCTGATCACAGCTTCCTGAGACGACACAAGCACAGGACGCAGCCCTAGCCCCCTGAAGTAAACTCGGTGGAAACCCAGGCAGCACACGCAGGCTGCACAACAATGCAGCTGACAGGAGAAGGAGAAATCACAGTGAAGCAGCAACTCGTTTTGGAGCCTGGACTGCAGCAACCCAGCCAGAAAACCTGAAACTAATAGAAGAGTTCGGCAAAGTTTCAGGCTACAGGATAAACATACAAAAATCAGTTGGATTCCTCTACATCAACAAAAAGAACATTGAAGAGGAAATCACCAAATCAATACCATTCACAGTAGCCCCCAAGAAGATAAAATACTTAGGAATAAATCTTACCAAAGATGTAAAAGACCTATACAAAGAAAACTACAAGGTACTACTGCAAGAAACTAAAAGGGACCTACATAAATGGAAAAACATACCTTTTCATGGATAGGAAGACTTAACATAGTAAAAATGTTTATTCCACTGAAAGCCATCTATATATACAATGCACTTCCGATCCAAATTCCAAGGACTTTTTTTTTATGTGATGGAGAAACAAATCACCAACTTCATATGTAAGGAAAAGAAGCCCCGGATAAGCAAAGCATTACTGAAAAAGAAGAACAAAGTGGGAGGCCTCGCTCTACCTGACTTTAGAACATATTATACAGCCACAGTAGTCAAGACAGCCTCTTACTGGTACAAGAACAGACACGTGGACCAAAGGAACAGAATTGAGAACCCAGACATAAATCCATCTACGTATGAGCAGCTGATATTTGACAAAGGCCCAGTATCAGTTAATTAGGGAAAGGATAGTCTTTTTAACAAGTGATGCTGGCATAACTGGACATCCTTTTGCAAAAAAATGAAACAGGACCCCACACCTCACACCATGCACAAAAACTAACTCCGAATGGATCAAAGACCTAAACACAAAGTCTAAAGTGATAAAGATCATGGAAGAGAAAATAGGGACAGCGTTAGGAGCCCTAACTTAAGGCATAAACAGAATACAAAACACTACTAAAAATGACGAAGAGAAACCAGATAACTGGAAGCTCCTAAAAATCAAACACTTATGCTCATCTAAACACTTCACCAAAAGAGTAAAAAGACCACCAATGGACTGGGAAAAAAATTTCAGCTACAACATCTCCGACCAGCACCTGATCTCTAAAATCTACATGATTTGGCTAAAACTCAACCACAAAAAGACAAACAACCCAATTAAAAATTGGGCAAAGGATATGAACTTGTACTTCACTAAAGATATTCAGGCAGCTAACAGATACATGAGGAAATGCTCTCGATCATTAGCCATTAGAGAAATTCAAATTAAAAATTCAATGAGATTCCATCTCACTCCAAGGAGGCTGGCATTAATCCAAAAAAAAAAAAATAATAAATTGTGGAGAGGCTGTGGAGAGACTGGAACACTTATACACTGCCGGTGGGAATGTCAAATGGTACAACCACTTTGGAAATTGATCTGGCGTTTTCTTAAAAAGTTAGAAATAGAACTACCATACAACCCAGGAATCCCACTCCTCTGAATATATCCTAGAGAAATAAAAGCCTTTACAGGAACAGATATATGCACACCCATTTTTATTGTAGCACTGTTTCCAATAGCAAAAAGCTGGAAGCAATCAAGGTGTCCATCAACGGATGAATAAATTATGGTATATTCACACAATGGAATACTATGCATCAATAAAGAACAATGATGAATCTCTGAGACATTTCATAACATGGAGGAACCTGGAAGGCATTATGCTGAGTGAAATGAGTCAGATGCAAAAGGACAAGTAGTCTATAAGACCACTATTATAAGATCTTTAGAAATAGTTTAAACAGAGAACACATTATTTTGCGGTTACGAAAGGAGGGAGTGTGGGAGAGGGTTATTTACTGATTAGATAGTAGATAAGAACTACTTTAGGTGAAGGGAAGGACAACACTCAATACAGGGGAGGTCAGCACAACTGGACTGGACCAAAAGCAAAGAAGTTTCCGGAATAAACTGAATGCTTCAAATTCAGTGGAGCAAGGGCAGAGTTTTGGGGACTATGGCTTCAGGGGACATCTAAGTCAATTGGCAAAATAAATTCTATTAAGAAAACATTCTGCATCCCACTTTGAAGTGGGGCATCTGGGGTCTTAAACGCTAGCAAGCGGCCATCTAAGATGCATCAATGAGTCTCAACCCACCTGGATCAAAGGAGAATGAAGAACACCAAGGTCACACGATAAATATGAGCCCAAGAGACAGAAACGGCTACATGAACTAGAGACTACATCATCCTGGAACCAGAAGAACTAGATGGTGCCCAGCCACAACCGATGACTGCCCTGACAGGGAGCACAACAGAGAATCCCTGAGGGAGCAGGAGAACAGTGGGATGCAGACCCCAAATTCTCTTAAAAAGACCAGACTTAATGGTCTGACCAAGACCAGAAGAATCCCGGTGGTCATGGTCCCCAAACCTTCTATTGGCCCAGGACAGGAACCATTCCTGAAGCCAACTCACCAGACATGGATAGGACTGGACAATGGGTCGTAGAGAGACGCTGATGAGTAGTGAGCTACTTGCATCAGGTGGACACTTGAGACTATGTTGGCATTTCCTGTCTGGAGGGGAGATGGGAGGGTAGAGGGGGTTAGAATCTGGCAAAACGGTCACAAAAGGAGAGACTGGAAGGAGGCAACAGGTTGACTCATTAGGGGGAGAGTAAGTGAGAGTATGTAGTAAGGTGTATATAAGTTTATATGTGAGAGACTGACTTGATATGTAAACTTTCACTTAAAACAATAAAAATCATTAAAAAAAGAAGTCAAAAAATCAATAAAATAAAAACCGAGATAAACATAAAGACTCGGCAAAAAGAAATTCAACTACAATGAAAAAGAGGAACACACAATTTACAAAGAAAAACTTCTCAGCACAAAAAAGTGGAAAAATGAAAATGTCAACAACACAAAAAAAGGCATCAAAATGATAGCACTAAACTCATACCTATCTATAATCACGCTGAATGTAAATGGAGTAAATGCACCAATAAAGACACAGAGAGTGGCAGAATGGATTAAAAAACAAGATCTGTCTATATGCTGCCTATAAGAGACACACCTTAGACTTAGAGACACAAACAAACTAAAACTCAAAGGATGGACAAAAATATATCAAGCAAACAATAAACAAAAAGAGCAGGAGTAGCAATATTAATTTCTGACAAAATAGACTTTAAACTTAAATCCACCACAAAGGATAAAGAAGGACACTACATAATGACTAAAGGGACAATTGACCAGGAAGATATAACCATATTAAATATTTATGCACCCAATGACAGGGCTGCAAGATACATAAAACAAACTGTAACAGCATTGAAAAGTGAGATAGACACCTCCACAATTATATCAGGAGACTTCAACACACCACTTTCTGTGAAGGACAGTACATCCGGTTAGAACCTCAAAGAAGATACGGAAGATGTAAATGTCACAATCAACCAACTTGACCTTCATAGATATATACAGAACACTCCATCCAACAGCTGCAAAGTGTACTTTCTTTTAGTGCACATGGAACATTCTCTAGAATAGACCACATTTTAAGTCATAAAACAAGCCTTAGCAGAATCGAAAACATTGAAATATTACAAAGCGTCTCTGACCATAAGGCCATAAAAGTAGAAATCAGTAACAGAAAAACCAGAGAAAAGAAGTCAAATGTTTGGAAACTGAACATATCTTGCTCAAAAAAGACTGTTATAGAAGACATTAAGGATGGAATAAAGAAAT
Source organism: Elephas maximus indicus (assembly GCF_024166365.1). Taxonomy (NCBI): domain Eukaryota; kingdom Metazoa; phylum Chordata; class Mammalia; order Proboscidea; family Elephantidae; genus Elephas; species Elephas maximus. The sequence continues at coordinate 90,766,559 of NC_064846.1, forward strand.
TCATAGAATCCAATGAGAATCAAAACACTTCCTATCAGAATCATTGGGACACAGAGAAGGCAGTGCTCAGAGGTCATTTTTTATCAATAAACACACACATCCAAAAAGAAGAAAGGGCCAAAATCAAAGAACTGTTCCTACAACTAGAACAAATAGAGAGGAACAAAAGAAACCCTCAGGCACCAGAAGAAATCAAATAATAAAAATTCGAGCAGAACTAAATGAAATAGAAAACAGAAAAACAATTGAAGGGTTAACAAGACCAAAAGCTGGTTCTCTGAAAAAAATTAACAAAAATGATAAGCCATTGGCCAGATTGACAAAAGAAAAACAGGAGAGAAAACAAATAACCCAAACAAGAAATGAAATGGGTGATATCATAGCGGACCCAACTGAAATTAAAAGAATCATATCAAATTACTATGAAAAATCATACGTTAACAAATTTGAAAACCTAGAAGAAATGGATGAATTCCTAGAAATGCAATACCTACCTAAACTAACACTAACAGAGGTGGAACAACTAAATAGACCCATAACAAAAGAAGAGATTGAAAAGGTAATCAAAAAACTCCCAACAAAAAAAAAAAGCCCTGGCCCTGACAGCTTCATTGCAGAGAACTACCAAACTTTCAGAGAAGAGGTAACACCACTACTTCAAAAGGTATTTCAGGGCATAGAAAAGGACGGAATACTACCAAACTCATCCTATGAAGCCACCATATCCCTGATACCAAAACCAGGCAAACACAGCACACAAAAAAAACAAAATTACAGGCCTACATCCCTCATGAACTTAGATGCAAAAACCTCAACAAAATCCAAGCAAATAGAATTCAACAACATATCAAAAAAATAATTCACCATGACCTAGTGGGATTCATACCAGGCATGCAGGGATGGATCAACATTAGAAAAACAATTAATGTAATCCACCATATAAATAAAGCAAAAGACAAGAAGCACACGATTTTACTAGTTGATGCAGAAAAGGCAATTGACAAAGTTCAACACCCATTCATGATAAAAACTCTCAGCAAATTAGGAATAGAAGGAAAATTCCTCAACATAATAAAGAGCATTTATACAAAGCCAACAGCCAATATCATCCTAAATTGAGAGTCTGAAAGCATTCCCCTTGAGAACAGGAACCAGACAAGGTTGCCCCTTAACACCACTCTTATTCAACATTGTGCTGGAGGTCCTAGACAAAGACATTATGCTAGATAAAGAAAGAAAAAGTATCTCTATTTGCAGATAACATGATCTTCTACACAGAAAACCCTACGGAAACTCCTGAAGGATACTCAATAAAACTACTGAAACTAATAGAAGAGTTCAGCAGAGTATCAGGATACAAGATAAACATACAAAAATCACTTGGATTCCTCTACACCAACAAAAAGAACATCGAAGAAGAAATCACCAAATCAATGCCATTTACAGTCGCCCCCAAGAAGATGAAACACTTAGGAATAAATTTTACCAGAGATGTAAAAGACCTATACAAAGAAAACTACAAGACACTACTGCAAGAAATCTGAAGAGACCTACATAAGTGGAAAAACATACCTTGCTCATGGATAGGAAGACTTAACATTGAAAAAGTGTCTATTTCACCAAAAGCCGTCTATAGATACAATGCAATTCCGATCCAAATTCCGATGACATTTTTTAATGAGTTGGAGAAACAAATCACCAACTTCATATGGAAGGGAAAGAGGCCCCAGATAAGGTAAGCATTACTGAAAAAGAAGAACAAATTGGGAGGCCTCACTCTACCTGATTTCAGAACCTACTATACCACCACAGTAGTCAAAACAGCCTGGTATTGGCACAACAACAGATACTGAGACCAATGAAACATAATTGAGAACCCAGACATAAATCCATCCACCTATGAGCAGCTGATATTTGACAAAGGCCAGTTAATTGGGGAAAAGACAGTCTCTTTAGCAAATGGTGCTAGCATAACTGGATATCCATCTGCAAAAAAATGAAAGAAGACCCATACCTCACACCATGCACGGAAACTAACTCAAAATGGATCAAAGACCTAAATATAAAATCTATAATGATAAAGATCATGGAAGAAAAAATAGGGACAACGCCAGGAGCCCTAATACATGGCATAAACAGTATACAAAATGTTACTAAAAATGCAGAAGAGAAACCAGATAACTGGGAGCTCCTGAAAATCAAAATCAAATACCTGTGCTCATCCAGACTTCACCAAAAGATTAAAAAAGCTACCTACAGACTGGGAAAAAGTTTTTAGCTATGACATTTCCTATCAGTGCCTGATCTCTAAAATCTACACGATACTGCAAAAACTCAACTACACAAAGATAAATAACCCAATTAATAAATGGGCAAAGGATATGAACAGGCACTTCACTAAAGAAGACACTCAGGCTAACAGATACATGAAATGCTAATGATCATTAGCCATTAGAAAATTGCAAATCAAAACTACGATGAGATTCCATCTCACTCCAACAAGGCTGGCATTAATCCAAAACACACAAAATAATAAATGTTGGAAAGGCTGTGGAGAGACTGGAACACTTGTACACTGCTGGTGGGAATGTAAAATGGTGCAGCCACTTTGGAAATCAGTTTGGCACTTTCTTAAAAAGCTAGGAATAGAACTACCATACCATTCAGAAATCCCACTCCTTGGAATATATCCTAGAGAAATGGGAGCCTTTACACAAGCAGATATATGTACATCCATGCTTATTGCAGCACTGTTTATAATAGCAGAGAGTTGGAGACAAACAAGGTGTCCATCAGTGGATGAATGGATACGTAAATTTTGGTGTGTTCTTACAATGGAATGCTATGCATCGATAAAGAACAATGATGAATCCACAAAACATTTCGTAACATGGAGAAATCTGGAAGATATTGTGCTGAGTGAAATTGGTCAGTTGCAAAAGGACAAATAGTGTATGACACCACTATTATAAGAACTGCAGAAATAGTTTGAACAGAGAGGAAAGTATTCTTTGATGATTGAGAGAGTGGGTAGGGAGGGAGAGGGGTTTTCACTAGTTAGATATTGGATGGTATTTATTTTAGGTGAGCGGTAGGACAGCATGCAATGCGGGAGAGGTCAGCACAGCTGGGCTGGACCGAGGGCAGGGAGGTTTCCAGTGTGGACTGAGTGCTTCAAAGGCCAGAGTAATTAGTAGATAAGAACTATTTTAGTTGAAAGGAAAGACAACACATAATACAGGAGTGGTCAGCACAACTGGACTAAACCAAAGGCAAAGAAGTTCCCTGAATAAACTGAATGCTTTGAAGGCCAGCATAGTAGGGGTGGGGGTTTGGGGACCATGGTTTCGGGGGACATCTAAGTCAATTGGCATAATAAAATCTTTTAAGAAAACCTTCCGCATCCCACTTTGTGAGTGGCATCTGGGATCTTAAACGTTAGCAAGTGGCTATCTAAGATGCATCAGTTGGTCTCAACCCACCTGGAGCAAGGAAGAATGAAGAACACCAAAGACATAAGGTAATTGTGAGCCTAAGAGACAGAAAGAACCACATAGACCAGAGACTACACCAGCCTGAGACCAGAAGAACTAGATGGTGCCTGGCTACAACCGAGGACTGCCCTGACTGGGAACACTGCAGAGAACCCCTGAAGGAGCAGGAGAACAGTGGGATGCAGACCCCAAATTCTCATAAAAAGACCAGACTTAATGGTCAGACTGGGACTGGAAAGACCCCAGAGGCCATGGTCTCCAGACCTTCTGTTGGCCCCAGGTGGGAACCGTTCACAGGGCTGACTCTTCAGATGCGGAATGGACTGGAGTGTGGGATGGAGGGTGATGCTGATGAGGGGTGGGCTTCTTGGATTGGGTGGACACGTGAGACTGTGTTGGCATCTCCTGTCTGGTGGGGGGGGGAGATGGGAGGGCAGAGGGGCCACACGCTGCCTGAATGGACCGGAGGAGGGAAATTGGAGGGAAGGACTGTGCTGTCTCATTGCGGGGAGGGCGATTGGGAGTGTATAGCAAGGTGTATGTGGGTTTTTGTGTGGGAGACTGTGGACTTTGGACTTTGTGGACTTTCACTTGAGGCACAATGGAAATTAATTTAAAAGGAAAAAGAAAATACCATGGCTTGGGTCAGCTGCACCTTAGTCTTCAAGGTGACATCTTTGCTATTCAACACTTTAAAGAGGTCTTTTGTAGCAGATTTGCCCAATGCAGTGTGTCTTTTGATTTCCTGACTGCTACTTCCATGGGTGTTGATTGTGGATCCAAGTAAAATGAAATCCTTGACAACTTCAATCTTTTCTCCATTTATCATGATGTGGCTTATTGGTCTAGTTGTGAGGATTTTTGTTTTCTTTATGTTGAGGAGTAATCCATACTGAAGGCTGTGGTCTTTGATCTTCATCAGTAAGTGCTTCAAGTCCTCTTCACTTTCAGCAAGCAAGGTTGTGTCATCTGCATAACGCAGGTTTTTAATGAATCTTTCCCCAATCCTGATGCCCCCTCCTTCTTTATATAGTCCAGCTTCTTGGATTATTTGCTCAGTATACAGATTGAATAGATGTGGTGAAAGGAAACAACCCTGAAACAAACCTTTCCTGACTTTAAACCACTCAATATCCCCTTGTTCTGTTCGAAGAACTGCCTCTTGATCTATGTACAGGTTTCTCATGAGCACAATTAAGTGCTCTGGAATTTCCATTCTTCGCAATGTTATCCATTATTTGTTATGATCCACACAGTCGAATGCCTTTGCATAGTCAATAAAGCACAGGTAAACATCTTTCTGGTAGTCTCTGCTTTCAGCCAGGATCCATCTGAGATCAGCAATGATATCCCTGGTTCCACATCCTCTTCTGAATGCAGCCTGAATTTCTGGCAATTCCCTGTCGATATACTGCTGCAGCTGCTTTTGAATGATCTTCAGCAAAATTTTCCTTGCATGTGATATTAATAATAATGTTCAATAATTTCCATATTCAGTTGGATCGCCTTTCTTGGGAATAGGCATAAATATGGAACTCTTCCAGCCGGTTGGCCAGGTAGCTGTCTTCCAAATATCTTGGCATAGATGAGTGAGCACTTCCAGCACTGCATCTGTTTATTGAAACATCTTTAATTGATATTCTGTCAAATCCTGGAGCCTTGTTTTTTGTCAATGCCTTCAGTGCAGCTTGGACATCTCCCTTGAGTACCATCAGTTCCTGATCATACTCTACCTCCTGAAATGGCTGAATGTCGACTAATTCTTTTTGGTGTAATGACTCTATGTATTCCTTCCATCTTCTTTTGCTGCTTGCGTCATTTAATATTTTCCCCATAGAATCCTTCACTATTGCAACTCAAGACTTGAATTTTTTCTTCAGTTCTTTTAGCTTGAGAAATGCCGAGCGAGTTCTTCTGTTTTGGTTTTCTATCTGCCGTTCTTTGCACATGTCATTATAATACTTTGTCTTCTTGAGCCACCCTTTGAAATCTTCTGTTCAGTTCTTTCACTTTATCATTTCTTGCTTTTGTTTTAGCTGCTTGGCATTCGGGAGCAAGTTTCAGAGCCTCCTCTGACATCCATCTTGGTCTTTTCTTTCTTTCCTGTCTTTTCAATGACCTCTTGCTTTCTTCGCATATGTCTTCATGTGTGATGTCTTTGATGTCATTCCACTACTTGTCTGGTCTTCAGTAATTAGTGTTCAAGGCGTCAAATCTATTCTTGAGATGGTCTCTAAATTCAGGTGGGATATACTTAGGGTTGTACTTTGGTTTTCATGGGCTTGCTCTGATTTTCTTCAGTTTCGACTTGAATTTGCATATGAGGAATTGATTGTCTGTTCCACAGTTGGCCCCTGGCCTTGTTCTGACTGATGATATCGAGGTTTTCCATCGTCTCTTTCCACATATGTAGTTGATTTGATTCCTATGTATTCCATCTGGTGAGGTCCATGTGCATAGTTGTCATTTATGTTGGTGAAAAAAGGTATTTGCAATGAAGAAGTCGTTGGTCTTGCAAAATTCTACCATTCGATATCCAGCATTGTTTCTATCACCAAGGCCATGTTTTCCAACTACCAATCCTTCTTCTTTGTTTCCAGCTTTCACATTCCAGTCACCAGCAATTATCAATGCATAATGATTGCTTGTTTGATCAAGGTTTTCACTGGCTAATTCTTTTCAGAAGTAGACTGCTGGGTCCTTCTTCCTAGTTTGTCTTAGTCTGGAAGCTCAGCTGAAACCTATCCCCTTTGGGTGACCCTCTGGTATCTGTATACTGGTGGCATAGCTTCCAGCATCACAGCAACACGGAAGCCCCCACAGTACGCCAAACTGACAGACACGTGGGTGCAAATAGGTGGATCGTGTTCTTTTATCCATTCTGCCACTCTTTGTCTCTTTATTGGTACATTTAGTCCATTTACATTCAGTGTAATTATTGATAGGTGTTAGTTTGGTGCTGTCATTTTGATGAATCTCTTTTTTTTTTTGTGGAGTTGACAGTTTCTTTGTTGTACTTAATTTTCTGTGCTGAGTCATTTTTGTTATGTGTTTTCTTTTCATCTTTTTCATTATTATTGATTTTGTATTTTCTGAGTCTTTGTGGTTTCTTATTTTTTTTTTTTATTTTGATGGGTAAATTTGTTAGTTTCCTTTGTGGTTACCCTAAAATTTACCTTTATTTTTCTAAGTTTAAACCAATCTTTTTTGATACCCCCTTAACTTCCTCTCTGTATGAAAGTTCTGAGTACACTATTTAGTCCTTTTGTTTTAATGTTGTCACCATTTGCTGATTGACATCTCTATTTCCCTATTTTCATTGTTTTAGCTTTGACTTATTTTTGCCACTTCTCTAACTGGGTTAGTATCTGGTTTCTCTGTCCTGTGTTCTAGTTTGGTTTATTATCTGATATTGTTGGTTCTCTAGCGAAAGGACTCCCATTAAAATTTCTTGTAATTTTGGTTTGGTTTTTACAATTTTCTCCTTAACTTCTGTTTATCTGGAAATGTCCTTATTTCACCTTCATATTTGAGAGACAATTTTGCTGGATATATAATTCTTCACTGGCATTTTTTTCCTTCAAGGCTCTATATATGTCATCCTATTTCCTTCTTGCCTGCATGGTTTCTGCTGAGTAGTCAGAGCTTAGTCTTATTGCTCTCCTTTGTAGGTGAGTTTTTGTTTATCCCTAGGCACTCTGAAAATTCTCTGTATCTTTCATTTTGGCAATTTTGGTTATAATATGTCTTGGTGACTTTCTTTTGGAATCTAGCCTGTGTGGGATTCTACGAGCATCTTGGATTGATATTTTCTCATCTTTCACGATGTCAGGGAAGTTTTCTGCCAGCAAATCTTCAAAAATTTTCTCTGTATTTTCTGTTATCCCCCCGTTCGAGTACTCCACTCACTCATAGGTTATTCCTCTTGATAATGTCCCACATAATTCTTAGGATTTCTCCATTTTTTTTTAATTCTTTTTTCTGAGTTTTCCTCAAATAAATTGATGTCAAGTGCTTTATCTTCATTCTCACTAATTCTGACTTCCATTGCCTAAATTCTGCTCCTCTGACTTCCTATTAAGTTGTCTAATTCTGAAATTTTGTTGTTAATCTTTTAGATTTCTTTTCGCTTTCTCTCTATGGATTCTAGCAATTTGTTAAATTTGTCGTTCTGATCTTGCATAACTTTTCTGAATTCCTCTATTTCTTTGTCTGTTTGTTTCTTGGCTTGGTCTGAGTTTTGCCTGATGTCCTTCCTGATCTCTTGAAGAGCTCTGCATATTAATCTTTTGAATTCCACCTCCGCTAATTCTAAGACCTCTCCATCCAGAAAGTTTACAGGTTCTTTGTTTTGGTCACTTGCTGGAGCCATTTTGATCTGTTTCTTTAAGTGATTTTATATTGACTGTTTTATCCGAGTCATCAATAAGTTATTATATTTATTTACTGTATGTTTGCTGTGTCCTAGCTTTTTGTTTTTTTTTTTTTTGATATGTCCAAATAGGCTGGGCATGTGAGCTATTTTGGTTATTGGTGTCTTTACAGCTCTCACGTCCTGTCACCAGGTGGTTAGAGCTGCTACTAGGTATGTGAACCCAGGAGTCCATTTACTTTTCTTGTGTGGATTCAGCTCAGGTGTCCAGGTTATTGGTCACTGAGTGTGTGGTGCAGGCCCTTACCTACAGTCCTAGATATGCAGGGCTACACAGGGGTGATCTGTGCAGACACAGGTATCTGGCTGCAGTAAGGTGCTATATGCTGAGTGAAGTAGGGGGCTGATGGCTGCCCCCAAGTGCCTTGGTGGATGGCATATCCCTGTCCCCAGAACATGTAGGTGGGTAGGTTTTGCAGTTGGGGTTTGGGCACCCAACACTGTTGGATGTAAGGACTGGGAGACACCACTTATTCTCAGACCCCTGCCGTGGGTGGCTAGTTGGAGTAGGTGAATATGCCAGTCCTCAGGCACCTGATGTGGGTGGGTGAGGACCCTGCTTAATGGGCAGGGTGGTGTCAATGTCATGAATCTGCCACTCCCCCTTGGCTCTTGTAGTTGGAAATAGGCCTCAGGTACATACCCTGTTGTTCTATGCTAATGAATGCTTATGTTGTTGAATCAGTTGAAAGGCATTTCAAGTCCATAAATCCCTTATGCATGTGCCTAGGTAAAGAGGCAGTGCCTGCCCTGAGTTCCTGGCTTAGGTGATATGGCAATTTTTAAAGCCGTGAGACTGGTTTGGGTGTGGCTAGTCCTGAATACCAGACTTAGGGGAGTGGTGTTTTTTGTTTGTTTGTTTCTTCCCTAAAGCTGTGAGACTGGTTTTGGCAACACCAGTTCCAGCTGATCTAGCTTGCATGGTGCCAGCTAGCTCAAGGCTGGCATTTCTTCTCTGATTCTGACCTGTCTCTTTCTCACCCTGCTGCTTAGTCTGACTCCCCCAACTTTGTCTTTGATGTTCAGGGCTCTTAGATTGTCATGTATAATTAATTCACTTGTTTTTTTGTGTCATTGTTGTAAGTGGGACCACAGGAAACATCTGACTATTCCACCATCTTGGCCCCACCTCCCTTTCTTCCAAATTTCTTGGCATAGACAAGTGAGCACCTCCGGTGTTACATGCCTTTGTTGAAACACCTCAACTGTTACTCCGTCAATTCTTGGAGTCTTATATTTTGCCAATGCCTTCAGTGCAGCTTGGACTTCTTCCTTCATTTCTTGATCATATGCTACTTCCTGAAATGGTTGAACATCAACCAATTCTTTTTGGTACAGTGATTCTTTGTATTCCTTCCATGTTATTTTGATGCTTCCTGCATTGTTTAGCATTTTCCCCATAGAATTCTTCAATATTACAACTCGAGGGTTGAATTTCCTCTTCAGATCTTTCAGCTTCAGAAATGCCGAGCATGTTCTTCCCTTTTGGTTTTCTAACTCTAGGTCTTTGCATGTTTCATGATAATACTTTGTCTTCTCAAGCTGCCTTTGAAATCTTCTGTTCATCTTTTTTACTTCATCATTTCTTCCATTTGCTTTGCCTACTCTACATTCAAAATAAAGTTTCAGAGTCTCTTCTTACATCAATTTTGGTATTGTCTTTCTTGTCTTTTTAATCATCACTTGCTTCCTTCACGTATGATGTTCTTGATGTTATTCTACAACTTGTCTGGTCTTGGGTCATTAGTGTTTAGTGAGTCAAATCTATTCTTGAGATGGTCTCTAAATCCAGGTGGGCCATACTCAAGATCATACTTTGACTCTTGTGGATTTGTTCTAATTTTCTTCAGCTTCTACTTGAACTTGTATATGAACAATTGATGGCTTGTTCCATGGTCAGCCCCTGGCCTTGTTCTGACTGATGATATTGTGCTCTTCCATCATCTCTTTTCAACGATGTAGTGAATTTGATTCCTGTGTATTCCATCTGGGATGATCAATGTGTATAGTCACTGTTTACGTTGGTGAAAAAGATATTTGCAATGAAGAAGTTGTTGGTCTTGCAAAATTGTATCATAAGATCTCTGGTGTTGTTTCTATCACTAAGACCATATTTTCTAACTACTGTTTCCTGCTTTGTTCTCAACTTTGGCTTCCAATCACCAATAATTATCAGCGCATCTTGATTGCATGTTTGACTAATTTCAGACTGCAGAAGTTGATATAAATCTTCAATTTCCTCATCTTTGGCTTTAGTGATTGGTGTGTAAATTTGAGTAATAGTTGTATTAACTAGTCTTCCTTGTAGGCGTATGGATAGTATCCTCTCACTGACAGCATTGTATGTTAGGATAAACCTTGAAATGTTCTTTTTTATGATGAATGCAACTCCATTCCTCTTCAATTTGTCATTCCTGGCATAGTATACCATATGATTGTCCCATTCAAAATGGCAATATCATCCTTTTCAGCTCACCAATGCCTAGGATATTTATGTTTATGCATTTCATTTTTGGTGACTTCCAATTTTCCTAAATTCATGCTTTGTACATTCCCCGTTCCTATTATTAATGGATGTTTACAACTGTTTCTTCTCATTTGAGTCATTTCACATCAGCAAATGAAGGTCCCAAAATCTTGACTCCATCCACATCATTAAGGTTGACACTCCTTTGAGGAGGCAGCTCTTCCCCAGTCTTATTTTGAGTGCCTTCCAACCTGAGGGCCTCATGGTCCAGCACTATATCACACAATGTTCCACTGCTATTCACAATGTTTTCACTGGCTAATTGTTTCAGAAGTAGACTGCCAGGTCCTTCCTCCTCTTCTGTCTTAGTCTGGAAGCTCAGCTGAAACCTGGCCACCATGGGTGACGCTGCTGGTATTTGAATACTGGTGGCATAGCTTCCAGCATCACAACAACAAACAAGCCACCACAGTATAACAAACTGACAAGACATGAGGGTAGTAATAAATAAACCATGGTTATTTTTAAGTCTTATCATGATAACAATTAAAAAAAAGTACTAAGTTAAGTATGATTATTTTTAAGTCTTATCATCTGTTGATAGTTCTTTTTTTTGTGCTGAAGATGCCTGTAATAAACCACAGAGTTTTTCAGCAAAAGGGAACTGTCAAAAGGAGTATGCCAGATATTTGGACATGAACTTGTAAATAGCACTGCTTATACAACTGAAATGAATTAAGATTTCCCGAACTCTTGTGGAAACGTTGTTGGGTTCACAACTGCTGATCCAGGACAAATAGAGCAGAGATTAAGTACAAGACTGAGTTAACTAAAGGATTATTATGGGTTTTATGTGGGGATATTACTGATGTTTTAATATTCTCTTTTCTGGATATAAGAAACGATTTTCTTTTCTAAACTATCTATAACGTAACAATTTAATAGACTATGCAAAAAAGATGAAACATTCATCATTTCTCTCCCTCCAGTCACTCTGGATTTGGAAAACTCTTAATGAGTGTTATTATTTTTTATGGCAATATAGTTATTTACATAAGCTCTATGAGAATCTATCTCCCTTGCTAACAGGGTGTAATTGGAAATCTCAATTATATAACTGTCTTAGGCTGGGTTCTCTAGAGAAGCAAGACCAGTGAAGCTTTTTAGCTTTGCCTGCACTTTCCTGGAGGCAACTCACTTTGCCAGCAAGCCTCCTGTCTGAAGGTGCTCAGCTGTCTCGCTCTGTGGCTCAGCAAGCTGAACTCTGCCAACAAGTGCCCAGAGGCACCCAACTCTACCAGCAAGCCTCTTGCCCATAGGTGCTCAACTTTCTCACTTGGTGGGAAAGCAAGCTCTCTTGTGCTGGTCTCCTGCTTGCCACCATCTTGCACCACTGGTGCTCTTGCCATGCTGTCTCTCACCATCTTCATTGTTACAGCTCTCCCTATCCTGGGTCTAGGAGGTTCCCAGCAAAGGGACCCTGGGTTCAAAGGATGCACTCCACATTAGGTTATTCTTGCTGGTAATGAGGCACTGCCCAAAGTCTGTGGGATTAGCTCTTTTAAACCTGACACACTGGCAAAACTAATCAATCCCATTGGTAGGCAACAGCCACCTAATTTGCACAGTAATTGAGCAATCTCTGCAGGGATTTTACACACCTTATTTGCATAGTAGACTAACTAATCCCTTTGTAAAATTGTAGCCTATCGAATCATCTTACAGAACTACAAACCCAGGGCTAGAAAGGCTATATATAAAGAAAAATCTATTGCCCTGTACCCAAAAAAGAAAATTTGGAAATATGGGAGAGACTAAGACTGAAAGACCAAACTGCTATCAAGTCAGAGTCTATTGACAAAGAAAGAATTGTCTCTTCTGTAATAATCATGATACCTTTAGTTACTGAAATTGGTTTAAACTGTGTAATGTATATATATATATATGTTATTGTTAGGTGCCAATGAGTTGATTCCCACTGAATGTGACACTATGTACAACACTGTCCATTCCTACACCATCTCTGCAATTGTTATGCTTGAGGCCATTGTCACAGGCACTGTGTCAATCCGTCTCTTCAAGGGTCTTCCTCTTTTTTGCTGACCCTCTAGTTTACCAAGCAAGATGTCCTTCTCCAGAGACTGGTCCCTCCTGATAATGTGTCTAAAGTACATGAGACTAAGTCTTGCCATCCTTGCTTCTAATGAGCATTCTGGTTGTACTTTTTCCAAGACAGATTTGTTTGTTCTTCTGGCAGTCCATGGTATATTTACTGTATTCGTCACCAACACCGTAATTCACAGGCATCAATTCTTCAGTATTCTTTATTCGTTGTCCAGCTTTCACATGCATATGAGGTGATTGAGAATACCATGGCTTGGGTCAGGCACACCTTAGTCCTCAAGGTGACATCTTTGCTCTTTAATACTTTAAATAGCTCTATTGCAGCAGATTAGCCCAATGCAATGCATCTTTTGATTTCTTGACTGCTGTTTCCAAGGGTGTTGATTGTGGATCGAAATAAAATGAAATCCTTGACAATATCAATTTTTTCTCCATTTATCATGATGTTGCTTGTTGGTCCAGTTGTGAGGATTTTTGTTTTCTTTATGTTGAGGTGTAATCTATATTGAAGGCTGTAGACTTTGATTTTTATCAGTAAGTGTTTCACATCCTCTTCACTTTTGGCAAACAAGAATGTGTCATCTGCATATTTCAGGTTGTTAATGAGTCTTCCTCCAATTCTGATGCCACATTTTTCTTATAGTCCAAATTCTTCGATTTTTTATTCAGCACATAGATTGAAATGGGTTTTCAATGGGTTATATAGATTGAATATGTATGGTGAAAGGATACATCCCTGACAACATCTTTCCTGACTTTAAACCACATAGTATCCTCTTGTTGTGTTTGAACAACTGCCTCTTGGTTTATGTACAGGTTTCTTATGCACAAAATTAAGTGTTCTGGAATTCCAGTTCTTCAGAATGTTATCCGCATTTGTTATGATCCACACAGTTGAATGCCTTTGCATCGTCAATAAAGCACAGGTAAACTTCTTTCTGGTATTCTCTGCTTTCAGCCAGGATCCATCTGATATCAGCAGTATCTCTGGTTCCTTGTCCTCTTCTGAATCCGGCTTTAATTTCTGGCTGTTCCCTGTTGATATACTGCTGCAGCCACTTTTAAATGATCTTCAGCAAAATTTTACTTGTGTGTGATATTAATGATATTGTTCTGTAATTTCCTCATTTGGTGGGATCACCTTTCTTGGGAATAGGCATAAATATGGATCCCTTCCAGTCAGTTGGCCAGGTAGCTGTCTTCCAAATTTCTTGGCATAGATGAGTGAGCCCTTCTTGCACTGCATCCATTTGTTGACACATCTTAATTCATATTCTGTCAATTCCTGGAACCTTGTTTTTTGCCAGTGCCTTCAGTGCAGCTTGGACTTCTTCCTTCAGTACTATAGGTTCCTGGTCATATGCTCCCTCCTGAAACGGTTGAACATCAACCAATTCTTTTTGATGTAATGACTCTTTGTATTCCTTCCATCTTCTTTTGCTGCCTCCTGCGTCATTTAATTTTTCCCCCATAGAATCCTTCATTATTGCAACTCAAGGTTTGAATTTTTTCTTCAGTTCTTTCAGCTTGAGAAATGCGAAGTGTGTTTTTCCCTTTTGGTTTTCCATCTCCAGCTCTTTGCACATATCATTATAATACTTTACTTTGTCTTCTCAACCTGCCCTTTTGAAATCTTCTGTTCAGTTCTTTTCCTTCATCATTTCTTCCATTTGCTTTAGCTACTCGACTTTCAAGAGCAAGTTTCAGAGTCTCTTCTGACATCCATTTTGGTCCTTTCTTTCTTTCCTATCTTTTTAATGACCTCTTACTTTCTTCATGTGTGATGTCCTTGATGTCATGCTACAACTCGCCTGGTCTTTGGTCATTATTGTTCAAGGCATCAAACCTATTCTTGAGATGGCCTCTAAATTCAGGTGGGATATACTCAGGATCTCACTTTGGCTTTTGTGTACTTGTTCGAATTTTCTTCAGTTTCAAATTGAACTTGCATATGAGCAATTGATAGTCTGTTCCACAGCCAGCCTCTAGCCTTGTTCTGACTGATGATGTTGAGCTTTTCCATCATCTCTTTCCATGGATGTAGTTGATTTGAATCCTGTGTTTTCCATCTGGTTATGTCCACGTGTATAGTTGTCATTTATGTTGGTGAAAAAAGGTATTTGCATGGAAGAAGTTATTTTTCCAAAATTCTATCATGTAATCTCCAGCATTGTTTCTATCACCAAGGCCGTATTTTCCAACTACCGGTCCTTCTTTTTTTCCTACTTTCACATTCCAATCACCAGTAATTATCAATTCATCCTGACTGCATGTTTGATCAATTTCAGACTGCAGAAGTTGGGGTAAAAATCTTTAGTTTCTTCATCTTTGGCTGTAGTGGTTGGTTTGTAAATTTGAATAATAGTCACATCAACTGGTCTTCCTTGTAGGCGTATGGATATTATCCTATCACTGACAGCCTTGTACTTCAGGATAGATGTTGAAATGTTCTTTTTGACGATAGTGCAACGCCATTCCTCTTCAAGTTGTCATCCCAGTATAGTAGACCAAATGATTGTCTGATTCAAAATGGCCAATACCGGCCCGTTTCAGCTCACTAATGCCTAGGATATCGATGTTTATGCATTCCATTTCATTTTTGACGATTTTCAATTTTCCAAGATTCACACTTCGTACACTCCATGTCCAGATTATTACTGGATGTTTGCAGCTATTTCTTCTCACTTTGAGTGTTGCCATATCAGCAAATGAAGATCCCAAAAGCTTGCCTACATCCACATCATTAAGGTCGACTCTACTTTGAGGAGGTAGCTCTTCCCCAGTTGTCTTTTGTGTGGCTTCCAACCTGGGGAACTCATCTTCTGGCACTATATCAATGTTCCACTGATATTCATAAGGTTTTCACTGGCTAATTTTTTTTTTTCAGAAGTAGACTGCTGGGTCCTTCTTCCCAGCCTGTCTTAGTCTGGAAGCTCAGCTGAAGCCTTTCTGCCATGGGTGACCCTGGTGGTATTTGAATACTGATGGCATAGCTTCCAGCATCACAGCAACATGCAAGCCCCCACAGTATGACAAAGTGACAGATACGTAGTCTCTGAATAGGGCTGGTTTAAGATGTAAATGTTAATGCTTATGTTGTTCATGGGCCTAGAGTTGATGCACAGATGATTTACTTTCAGTGCAGTGGAACAGCAAGTCAATTTCTTGTTGGGCCAGGGGCATCAGAATAGGGACTCCAAACTCCATTGGCAGTGGTTTGCAGAGCAGGATGGGAGGGACATGGTCTCTTTGGGCGCAAGAGTGTTGTTGTTGTTTGGTGCCATGGAGTCCATTCTGACTCATAGTGACCTCATATGACAGAGTAGAACTGTCCCATCTGGTTTTCTAGGGCAGAAATCTTTATTGCGGCAGATAACCAGGTCTTTGTCCTGTGGAACCACTGGATGTGTTTAAACTGCTAACCTTTTGGTTAGCAGCCGAGTGCTTAACCATTGCCAAGTTGGAATCTGAAGTCCAAATCCAGCATTCAGACCTTATGTAACCTGCACATTTTTTGAAATTGTGATGAAAATCTACACAACAAAACTATCACCAATTCAGCATTTTCCACACGTATAATTCGATGACATTCACTACATTCTTCAGGTTGTGCAGCCTTTGTCACTATCCTTTTACAAATTATCCCACCGCTATTAACATAAACTCAATACCCCCTAAGTAAAAATTCTCCCTTTCTCCCTCCCTCCCACCCCTGGTAACTACTTGTAATCTTTTGTTTCTATATATTGTTTTATTTAATCTAAGTGATATCATATAGTAATTGCCCTTTTGTGACAGACTTATTTCACTCAGCATGTTTTCTAGGTTCATTCATGTTGTGGCATGTATGAGGACTTCATTTCTAATTATGGCTGAGTAATGTTCCGTTGTATGCATATACAAAAATATACAACATTTTTTACTTATTCATTCATCTCTTCATAGACATTTCGGTTGTTTCCACCTTTTGACTATTGTGAAAATTGCCACAATAAACATTGGAGCTCAGGTTTCTGTTTGCGTTCCTGCTTTCACTTTTGGGTATATACCTAGAATTGGGATTGCTGGGTCATACGGTAGTTTTATGTTCAAGTTTTTGAGGAACCTCCAAACTGTTTTCCACAGCAGCTGTACCATTTTACATTCCCACCAGCAATGAATGAGGATTCCAGTTTCTCTATAACTTTGCCAGCATCTGTTGTTTTTCTTTCTTTCTATTTCTTTTTTAATCATTGCCATTCTAATGGGAGTGAGTTGGTATCATATTGTGGTTTTGATTTGCATCTCACTAATGGCTAATGATGTTGAACATCTTTTCATGTGCTCGTTGGCCATTTGAATATCCTCTTTTGTGAAATGTCTGTTTAAGCCTTTTGCCCATTTTTTTTAATTGGGTTTTCTTTTTATTCTTAAATTGTTGAAGTTTGAGATGTATTTTGGATATTAGACCCTTATCAAATAAATGGTTCCTGAAAATTTTCTCCCAATCTGTAGGTTGTCTCTTCACTTTTTGATAGTTCTTTGATGAGCAAAAGTATTTAATATTTATGAAGTTCCATTTATCTGTTTTGTCTTTTGTTGCTCATGCTTTTGTTGTATCTGATAATCCGTCATTGAAAACTAGGTCCCATCACCTCACCACTACATTTTCTTCTTAGAATTTTATGGCTTTTGTCTTAGTTTCTTAGTGCTGCTATAACAGAAATATCACAAGTGGATGGTTTCAATGAACAGAAATTTACATTCTCACAGTTAGGAGGCTAGACAACTGAGTTCAGGGTGCTGGCTGTAGGAGAAGGCTCTCTCCATCCAATCTGAGGGGAAATCCTTGTCTCAGATTCTCTAGTGTTCTTCTCAGTGTTTCTTGGAGATTTCCATGTGACATCTTTTTTCCTCATTTGTGCTTGCTTGCTTCTGGGCCTAATCTGCTCCTTCTATGGCTCAAAAGTGATTGATTTAAGACAAACCCTACACTGATGTAGCCTCATCAACATAACAAAGAAAGCCCTCCTCCCAGATGGATTACAACCACATGTATAGGAGTTAGGATTCTAACACTTATTTTAGGAAGGGGGACACTTCAATACATAACAGCTTTAGTTTTTATATTTAAGTCCTTGACCTATTTTGAATTTTTTTTTTTTCATGGTGTGAGGTCTGGATCCTGACTCATCCTTCTGCATGTAGAAATCAAATTTTTCAAGTATCATTTGTTGAAGAGACTCTTCCTTCACCATTGAATGAATAGCCTTAGAGCCTTTGTTGAAAATCAGTTGACTATGTTGTTGTTCTTTTGTGCCCTAGGGTCAATTCTGACTCATAGTAACCCTATAGGACAGAGTAGAACTGTCCTATGGGGTTTTCAAGGCTGTAATCTTTACAGAGACAGATTGCCACATCTTTCTCCTGCAGAGCTGCTGGCGGTTTTGAACGACCAACCTTTTGGTTAGCAGATGAGTGCTTAACCGCTGCACCACCAGAGCTCCTTCATTTGACCATAGATGTATGGATTTATTTCTGAGTTTTCAATTCTATTCCATTGGTCTATATGTCTGCTATTATACCAGGACCTGGCTGTTTTAACTATTGTAGCTTTTGAAATCAGGAAGTATGTTTTGAAATTGGGAAGTGTGAGTCTTCTTACTTTACCCTTCTTCAAGACTGCTTTAGCTATTTGGGGCCCTTTGCAGTTCCATATAAATTTGAGCATTGGCTTTTCTATTTCTGCAAAGAAGGATGTTGGGATTTTGATGAGGATTGCATTGAATGTATAGATTGCTTTGGGTGGTATTGACATCTGTGGTGCAGTGAATTACTTAATACGGCCCTTCTGGCCATACATGAAGAAAGCAAAATGTCATTAAAAAGACAGAAAAGAAAGAAAAGATCAAAATGGTTGTCAGAAGAGACTCTAAAACCTGCTCCTGAACGTAGAGTAGCTAAAGTGAATAGAAGAAATGATGAAGTAAAAGAGCTGAATAGAAGAATTCAAAGGGCAGCTTGAGAAGACAAAGTATTATAATGAAATGAATTATAGAAGTATTACAATGAAATTATAAAAGTATTATAATGAAAGTGTCGTATCCTTTCACCATGCTTATTCAACCTGTATGCTGAGCAAATAATCTGAGAAGCTGGACTATAAGAAGA
This sequence comes from Elephas maximus indicus, assembly GCF_024166365.1. NCBI lineage: Eukaryota > Metazoa > Chordata > Mammalia > Proboscidea > Elephantidae > Elephas > Elephas maximus. The sequence goes on from NC_064846.1 coordinate 90,785,226, forward strand.
AAAATGTAGCATCAGAATTGGAGGAAGACTCCTTAACAATCTGTGATATGCAGATGACAAAGACCTGGAGTTAGAAAACCAAACGAGAACCACACGCTCAGCATTTCTCAAGCTGAAAGAACTGAAGAAAAAATTCAAACCCTGAGTTGCCATTTTGAAGGATTCTCTGCGCAAAATATTGAACGACGCAGGAAGCAGCAAAAGAAAATGGAAGGAATACACAGAGTCACTGTACCAAAAATAATTTGTTGATGTTCAACTGTTTCAGGAAGTAGCATATGATCAAGAACCAATGGTATTGAAGGAAGAAGTCCAAGCTCCACTGAAGGGAATGGCAAAAATCAAGGCTCTAGAAATTGGCAGAACATCAATTGAGATGTTTTAACAAACAGATGAACCACTGGCAGTGCTCACTCGTCTATGCCAAGAAATTTGGAAGACAACTACCTGGCCAATCGACTGGAAGAGATCCATATTTGTGCCCATTCTAAAGAAAGGTGATCCAACAGAATGCAGAAATTATTGAATGATATCATTAATATCACACACAAGTAAAATTTTGCTGAAGATCATTCAAAAGTGGTTGCAACAGTACATTGACAGGGAACTGCCAGAAATTCAAGCCAGATGCAGAATAGGATGAGGAATGAGATATATCATTGCTGATGTTGGTGGATCTTGGCTGAAAGCAGAAAATACCAGAAAGACGTTTACCTGTGCTTTATTGACTATGCAAAGACATTCGGCTGTGTGTATCATAACAAATTATGGCTGACATTGAGTAGAGTGGAAATTCCAGAACACTTTATTGTGCTCATGAGAAACCTGTACATAGACCAAAAGGCAGTCATTGGAAAAGGACAAGGGAGTATTGCCTGGTTTAAAATCAGGAACGGTGTGTGTCAGGGTTGTATCCTTTCACCATAATTATTCAACCTGTATGCTGAACAAATAATCTGAGAAGCTGGACTCTAAGAAGAAAAATGTGACATCAGAATCGGAGGAAGACTCCTTAACAACCTGTGATATGCAGATGACAGAACCTCGTTTGCTGAACATGAATAGGACTTGAAGCACTTCTTGATGAAGATCAAAGACTATACAGCCTTCGGTATGCATTACACCTCAACATAAAAAGAACATAAAGAAAACAAAAATCCTCATAACTGGACCAATAAGCAACATCATGATAAATGGAGGAAAGATTGAAGTTGTAGAGGATTTCATTTTACTTGGATCCACAGTCAACACCCATGGAAGCAGCAGTCAAGAAATCAAACAAACATACTGCATTGGGCAAATCTGCTACAAAAGACTTCTTTAAAGCGTTGAAAAGCAAAGATGTCACTTTGAGGACTAAGGTGTCTCTGGCCTAAGCCATGATATTTTCGATCGTCTCCTATGTATGAGAGAACTAGACCATGGATAAGGAATACCAAAGAATTGATGCCTTTGAATTATGGTGTTGGCAAAGAATATTGAATATACAACAGACTGCCAGAAGAATGAACAAGTGTGTATTGGAAGAAGTACAACCAGCGTAACTCCCTGGAAACGAGGATGGTGAGCCTTTGTCTCATGTACTTTTGACATGTTATCAGGAGAAACCAGTCTCTGGAGAAGGACGTCATGCTTGGTAAAGTAGAGGGTCAGCAAAAAAAGGAAGACTCTTGGCAAGATGGACTGACACAGTGTTTAACAATGGGTTAAAACATAGCAATGATTGTGAAGATGGCACAGGACTGGACAGGGTTTCATTCTGTTGCACATAGGGTTGGTCAGAACCAAATGCTTGCTGGTAGTGAGGTGCCTTGGGGCATTTAAATTCGAAGTTAGAAGAGCTTTGCAACACTTGCCTAAGGAGGGCAGAGGCTGAAGGGCCTGTGAGAATCGTGTCTGCTGGCACAGCTGAAAAGAGGCTTTTCTGATTGAAGAAGTGTATCCTGAGTGTTCCTAAACCTGAATTGTAACCTTTTACTTCCCTAATAAACCCCATTATCGTGAGTATTGTCTGTGAGTTCCGTGTGGCCTTTTCAATGAATTATCGAATGCAGCAGAGGAGTAGAGAGTGCCTTAGGAGGGATGATTGGTGTCAGAATTGGTAAAAAGGTTGGAGGGTGGAGGCATGTATTACCTCTGCCACATAGGAGTCAGCTTTGGGCTGATGCTAATGGTGAATTCTTTCTCCCCATCTTGAAGTTACAGGAGGTCAGATGCCACCCTCATGCCATTTTTACATCTTAACTATATTGAGCCTTCCAAGACTTGAACACAGAATTTCCTTCCATTTATTTAGATCTCACTATGAGTCGGAATCGAATCGACGGCAATGGGTTTATTTAGATCTTCATTAGTTTGTTTTAGTAATTCTTTATAGCTTTCTGTGTACAAGTCTTTCACCTTCCTGTTTAAATTTATTCCTAGGTACTTTATTCTTTTAGATGATATTGCAAATGGAATTGTCCCTTAGTTTCCTTTTCAGCTTGCTCATTGCTGATGTATAGAAACCCAACTTATTTTTGTGTGCTAACCTTGTACCTTGTCACATTGCTGAATACATTCATTTGTTCTAATTCCTTTCTTGCAGAATCTTTGGGGTTTTCTATGTATAGGATCACGTCATCTGCAAAAAGGGATAATTTTACTTCCTCCTCGATTTGTATACCTTTTATTATTATTTTTTCTAGCCTGATTGTTCTGGCTAGGACTTCCAGAATGATGTTGAATAGCAGTGGCGACAGTAAGCACTCTTGTTCTTGATCTTAATGAGAAATCTCTCAGTTTTTCTCCACTGAATATGATGCCAGCTGTAGTTTTTTTAATCTTTCATAAATGTCCTTTATCATATTAAGGAATTTCCCTCCTATTCCTAGCTTGTTGAGTGTTCTTATCATGAAAAGGTATTGAGTTTTATCAAATGCCTTTTCTGTATCGATTGAGATGATTACGTGATTCTTTTCCTTTTTTCTGTTAATGTGGTGTATTACTACATTGATTTTCTAATGTTGAACTGACTATCCTTGCATTCCTTGGATAAATCCCACTTGGTCATGGTGTATAATCATTTGACTATTTTTTTGGATTTGGTTTGCTAGTATTTTGTTTAGTGTTTTTGCATCTATATTCATTAGGGATATTGGTCTGTAGTTTTCTTTTCTTGTGTGGTTTTGGTATTAGGGTAATGCTCACCTCGTAGAATAAGGAAGTATCCCCTCCTTTTCTATTTTTTTGAAAAGTTTAAGTAGGATTGGGGTCAATTCTATAAATGTTTGATAGAATTTCCCAGTGAAGCCATCTGGTATAGGACTTTGTTGGGAGGTTTTTAATCATTGATTCAATTTCTCCACTTGTTATGAGTCTGTTGAGATCCACTATTTTATCTTGAATAGGTGTAGGGAGTTTATGTGTTCCAAGGAATGTGTCCATTTCATCTAAGTTATCTAGTTTATTGACATGCAACTGTTCATGGTAGTCTCTTTAATCCTTTTTATTTATGTAGGGTCGGTTGTAACGTTTCCACTTTCGTTTCTAATCTTAGATATTTGCACCTTCTCTCTCTTTTTCCTTGTCAATCTAGGCAAAGTTTTGTGAATTTTATTAATCTTTTCAAAATCCAAATTTTGGTGTTATTGATTCTCTCTATTGTGTTTCTATTCTCTATTTCATTTATTTCTTATCTGAATGCACAGTGTTTTAAAACATTTTGAATCATTTCCCACATTTCAAAATTAAGAAACTTGAAAATAGGAGGATCAGATAGCATTGGGCAAGTTACTTACTTGGCAACAATTGGTTATACTGAGTAGTGGTTGCTGCATTTAGACAGGATCCGCTCTCTCCAGTGTGCCACTTTCCCCATCACTTCCTATTGCATTATACTCTGTATGCTTCATCATTTAGATTACCTATCTGGCTTATGTAGGCCAGTTTATGATTCCTGGGCTTTCAAAACTCATCATGGTGGGGTAGGCCCTAGGAAGAGGTACTTCTGCAGATCCAGCTGAGCAGTAGGGCCTGAAATCAGGCACGAAGCCTGAAAAGCAGCCCAAAGTCACCACTAAGCATCTTGCCAGGCAGTGAGATAGAGAAATAGGGAACCTGGAATCCAGCATCTTGTGATGATCCAAGCAGGAAGCATTGAGGGCAGGGAGCTCTGCAAGCAGGAGGCTGGAGCAAGGCTGTCTGGGGTCAAGTGACCAAGCCATACTCCTATTTAAATACTCAGTGACTTCCCCTTCCTTTTAGGATAAAGATCAAGCAACCTTACCATGGTCAATAAGGCTGTGAGTGGTTTGGCTTGACAATGTTGAACTTTATGTGATCCCTGTGATTCTGGAAAAGCAGTGACAATCAAGAAATTCTCCTGGAGGCAGAGCCAAGATGGCAAAGTAGGCAGACACTTCTGGTGATACCTCTTACAAGGACCTGAAAAATCAAGTGAAACAATTATATATATGACAAGCTAGGAGACCTGAACATCGAAGGCAAAGTTAGGAAATCTGACTGAGTGGCAGGGCGAGGAAGAGATAGTTTAGAAGTGGTGAGAAGTTGCCAGACCTGACTTGGGGGGAAACAGCGTCCCTCAGGCACGATCCCTAGGAGTGACCGTGGCAGAGCTGGCGGTAGCATTCAGGATGCAGTTTCCTCAGGGAGAGACAGCGAGTTGCACAGTCTACTCACATCTCTGGAACCAGAGAATAACAGTGCTCTCAGCAAAAGCTAAGTACTTGTGTTTATTTTACCGTGCCCCCAGTCCCCAAGCCAGCTTCAGTGGCTGTTGATTTCTCTGGGCCGGAGATAGGTCCTATTGTGTGCCTTGAGCCATTCTCCCGGCCTTAGAGAAGGAATAAATTAACAATTGGGGGAAAAGATAATCTTCCAGCTCCACTAAGCTGGGGAGCTCAGGGCAAAAGCGGCTCCTGTCCAGGCACAGATGGTCCACAGATTTTGAATACATTTCGCCCCTGCGTGGACCCGTGTGGACCCATTTCAGGAGATTAGGCTCTTGTTGGTGGACTGCAACGTGTTTCAGCTGTGAGGTGGAGAGGTGGGTTTTTTAAAAATAATTTTTATTGTGCTTTAAGTGAACGTTTACAAATCAAGTCAGTCACATATAAGCTTATATACACCTTACTCCATACTCCCACTTACTCTCCCCCTAATGAGTCAGCCCACTCCCTCCTCCCAGTCTCTCCTTCGTGACAATTTTGCCAGTTTCTAACCCTCTCTACCCTCCTATCTCTCCTCCAGACAGGAGATGCCAACACAGTCTCAAGTGTCCACCTGATACAAGTAGCTCACTCTTCCTCAGCATCTCTCTCCAACCCATTGTCCAGTCCCTTCCATGTCTGATGAGTTGTCTTCAGGAATGGTTCCTGTCCTGGGCCAACAGAAGGTTTGGGGACCATGACTGCCGGGGTTCCTCTAGTTTCAGTCAGACCATTTAGTCTGGTCTTTTTATCAGAATTAGAATTTTTTTTTTATCCCACTGTTCTCCTGCTCCCTCAGGGGTTCTCTGTTGTGTTCCCTGTCAGGGCAGTCATCAGTTGTGGCCGGGCATCATCCAGTTCTTCTGGTCTCAGGATGATGTAAGTCTCTGGTTCATGTGGCCCTTTCTGTCTCTTGGGCTCATAGTTATCGTGTGACCTTGGTGTTCTTCCTTCTCCTTTGATCCAGGTGGGTTGAGACCAATTGATGCATCTTAGATGGCCACTTGTTAGCATTTAAGAAGTGGGATGCACATTTCAAAGTGGGATGCAGAATGTTTTCATAATAGAATTATTTTGCCAATTGACTTAGAAGTCCCCTTAAGCCATAGTCCCCAAATTCCCACCCTTGCTCCACTGACCTTTGAAGCATTCAGTTTATCCCGGAAACATCTTTGCTTTTGGTCCAGTCCAGTTGAGCTGACCTTCCATGTATTGAGTATTGTCCTTCCCTTCACCTAAAGTAGTTCTTATCTACTAACTAATCAGTAAATAACCCTCTCCCACCCCCCCTCCCTCCCGCTCCCGTAACCACAAAAGTATGTGTTCTTCTCAGTTTACACTATTTCTCAAGATATTATAATAGTGGTCTTATACAATATTTGTCCTTTTGCCTCTGACTAATTTCACTCAGCATAATGCCTTCCAGGTTCCTCCATGCTATGAAATGTTTCACAGATTCATCACTGTTCTTTATCGATGCGTAGTATTCCATTGTGTGAATATACCATAATTTATTTAACCATTCATCCATTGATGGGCACCTTGGTTGCTTCCAGCTTTTTGCTGTTGTAAACAGAGCTGCAATAAACATGGGTGTGCATATATCTGTTCGTGTAAATGCTCTTATTTCTCTAGGGTATATTCCGAGGAGTGGGATTTCTGGGTTGTATGGTAGTTCTATTTCTAACTTTTTAAGAAAACGCCAGATACATTTCCAAAGTGTTTGTACCATTTTACATTCCCACCAGCAGTGTATAAGAGTTCCAATCTCTCCGCAGCCTCTCCAAAGTTTATTATTTTGTGTTTTTTGGATTGATGCCAGCCTTGTTGGAGTGAGATGGAATCTCATTATAGTTTTAATTTGCATTTCTCTAATGGCTAATGATCGAGAACATTTTCTCATGTGCCTGTTAGCTGCCTGAATATCTTCTTTAGTGAAGTGTGTGTTCATTTCCTTTGCCCACTTCTTGATTGGGTTGTTTGTCTTTTTGTGGTTGAGTTTTGACAGAATCATGTAGATTTTAGAGATCAGGCGCTGGTCGGAGATGTCATAGCTGAAAATTCTTTCCCAATCTGTAGGTGGTCTTTTTACTCTTTTGGTGAAGTCTTTAGATGAGCATAGGTGTTTGATTTTTCGGAGCTCCCAGTTATCTGGTTTCTCTTCATCATTTTTGGTAATGTTTTGTATTCTGTTTATGCCTTGTATTAGGGCTCCTAAGGTTGTCCCTATTTTTTCTTCCATGATCTTTATCGTTTTAGTCTTTATATTTAGGTCTTTGATCCACTTGGAGTTAGTTTTTGTGCATGGTGTGAGGTATGGGTCCTGTTTCATTTTTTTGCCAATGGATATCCAGTTATGCCAGCACCATTTGTTAAAAAGACTATCCTTTCCCCAATTAACTGACACTGATCCTTTGTCAAATATCAGCTGCTCATATGTGGAAGGATTTCTATCTGGGTTCTCAATTCTGTTCCATTGGTCTATGTGCCTGTTGTTGTACCAGTACCAGGCTGTTTTGACTACTGTAGCTGTATAATAGGTTCTGAAATCAGGTAGAGTGAGGCCTCCCACTTTCTTCTTCTTTTTCAGTAATGCTTTACTTATCCGGGGCTTCTTTCCCTTCCATATGAAGTTGGTGATTTGTTTCTCCATCACATTAAAAAATGACATTGGAATTTGGATCGGAAGTGCATTGTATGTATAGATGGCTTTTGGTAGAATAGACATTTTTACTATGTTAAGTCTTCCTATCCATGAGCAAGGTATGTTTTTCCACTTAAGTAGGTCCTTTTTAGTTTCTTGTAGTAGAGCTTTGTAGTTTTCTTTGTATAGGTCTTTTACATCCTTGGTAAGATTTATTCCTAAGTATTTTATCTTCTTGGGGCTACTGTGAATGGTATTGATTTGGTTATTTCCTCTTCGATGTTCTTTTTGTTGATGTAGAGGAATCCAAGTGATTTTTGTATGTTTATCTTATAACCTGAGACTCTGCCAAACTCTTCTATTAGTTTCAGTAGTTTTCTGGAGGATTCCTTAGGGTTTTCTGTGTATAAGATCATGTCATCTGCAAATAGAGATAATTTTACTCCCTCCTTGCCAATCTGGATGCCCTTTATTTCTTTGTCTAGCCTGATTGCTCTGGCTAGGACCTCTAGCACAATGTTGAATAAAAGTGGTGATAAAGGGCATCCTTGTCTGGTTCCCGTTCTCAAGGGAAATGCTTTCAGGCTCTCTCCATTTAGATTGATGTCGGCTGTTGGCTTTGTGTAGATGCCCTTTATTATGTTGAGGAATTTTCCTTCAATTCCTATTCTGCTGAGAGTTTTTATCATAAATGGGTGTTGGACTTTGTCAAATGCCTTTTCTGCATCAATTGATAAGATCATGTGGTTTTTGTCTTTTGTTTTATTTATATGGTGGGTTACATTAATGGTTTTTCTGATATTAAACCAGCCTTGCATACCTGGTATAAATCCCACTCAGTCATGGTGGATTATTTTTTGGATATGTTGTTGAATTCTATTGGCTAGAATTTTGTTGAGGGTTTTTGCATCTATGTTCATGAGGGATATGGGTCTGTAATTTTCTTTTGTGATGTCTTTACCTGGTTTTGGTATCAGGGAGATGGTGGATCCATGGAAGGAGTTAGGTAGTATTCCGTCACTTTCTATGCTTTGAAATACCTGTAGTAGTAGTGGTGTTAACTCTTCTCTGAAAGTTTGGTAGAACTCTGCAGTAAAGCCATCCGGGCCAGGGCTTTTTTTTGTTGGGAGTTTTTTTGATTTACCTTTTCAATCTCTTTTTTTGTTATGGGTCTATTTAGTTGTTCTACTTCTGAATGTGTTAGTTTAGGTAGGTAGTGTTTTTCTAGGAATTCATCCATTTCTTCTAGGTTTGCAAATTTGTTAGAGTACAATTTTTCGTAATAATCTGATATGATTCTTTTAATTTCAGTTGGGTCTGTTGTGATGTGGCTCATCTAGTTTCTTATTCGGGTTATTTGTTTCCTTTCCTGTATTTCTTTAGTCAGTCTGGCCAATGGTTTATCAATTTTGTTAATTTTTTCAAAGAACCAGCTTTTGGCTTTGTCAATTCTTTCAATTGTTTTTCTGTTCTCTAGTTCATTTAGTTCAGCTCTAATTTTTATTATTTGTTTTCTTCTGGTGCCTGATGGATTCTTTTGTTGCTCACTTTCTATTTGTTCAAGCTGTAGGGACAGTTCTCTGATTTTGGCTCTTTCTTCTTTATGTATGTGTGCATTTATCGATATAAATTGACCTCTGAGCACTGCTTTTGCTGTGTCCCAGAGGTTTTGATAGGAAGTATTTTCATTCTTGTTGCTTTCTAAGAGTTTCCTTATTCCCTCCTTGATGTCTTCTATAACCCAGTCTTTTTTCAGGAGGGTATTGTTCATTTTCCAAGTATTTGATTTCTTTTCCCTAATTTTTCTGTTATTGATTTCCACTTTTATGGCCTTGTGGTCTGAGAAGATGCTTTGTAATATTTTGATGTTTTGGATTCTGCTAAGGTTTGTTTTATGACCTAATATGTGGTCTATTCTAGAGAATGTTGCATGTGCGCTAGAAAAAAATATATACTTTGCAGCTGTTGGGTGGAGAGTTCTGTTTAAGTCTATGAGGTCAAGTTGGTTGATGGTAGCACTTAGGTGTTCCATGTCTCTATTGAGCTTCTTACTGGAAGTCCTGTCCTTCTCCGAAAGTGGTGTGTTGAAGTCTCCTACTATAATTGTGGAGGTGTCTATCTCACTGTTCAGTTCTGTTAAAGTTTGTTTTATGTATCTTGCAGCCCTGTCATTGGGTGCATAAATATTTAATATGGTTATGTCTTTCTGGTCTATTGCTCCTTTAATCATTATGTAGTGTCCTTCTTTATCCTTTGCGGTGGATTTAACTTTAAAGTCTATTTTGTCAGAAATTAATATTGCTACTCCTGCTCTTTTTTGCTTGTTGTTTGCTTGATATATTTTTTTCCATCCTTTGAGTTTTAGTTTGTTTGTGTCTCTAAGGTGTGGCTCTTGTAGGCAGCATATACACGGATCGTGTTTCCTTATCCAGTCTGAGACTCTCTGTCTCAGTATTGGTGCATTTAGTCCATTTACATTCAGCGTAATTATAGATAAGTATGTGTTTTGATGCCTTTTTGTGTGTGTTGTTGACATTTTCATTTTTCCACTTACTTTTTTGTGCTGAGACATTTTTCTTTGTAAATTGTTTGTTCCTCATTTTCATAGTAGTTGACTTTATGTTTGCTGAGTCGTTATGTTTTTCTTGGTTTTTATTTTGAGTTATGGAGTTGTTATACCTCTTTGTGGTTACCTTAATATTTGCCCCTATTTTTCTAAGTAAAAACCTAACTTGTATGGTCCTATATCGCCTTGTTTCCCTCTCCATATGGCAGTTTTATGCCTCCTGTATTTAGTCCCTCTTTTTGATTACTGTGATCGTTTACATATTGACTTCAATGATTCCCTGTTTTGAGCTTTTTTTTCTTTTTAAACTTAATCTTAATTTGTTTTTGTGCTTTCCCAATTTGAGTTGATATCAGGATGTTCTGTTCTGTGACCTTGTGTTGTGCTGGTATCTGATATTATTGGTTTTCTGACCAAACAATTTCCTTTAGTATTTCTTGTAGCTTTGGTTTGGTTTTTGCAAATTCTCTAAGCTTGTGTTTATCTGTAATGTTTTAATTTCACCTTCATCTTTGAGAGAGAGTTTTGCTGGATATATGATCCTTGGCTGGCAGTTTTTCTTCTTCAGTGCTCTATACATGTTATCCCATTGCCTACTTGACTGCATGGTTTCTACTGAGTAGTCTGAACTTATTCTTATTGATTCTCCCTCATAGGAGACCTTTCTTTTCTCCCTGGCTGCTTTTAAAATTTTCTCTTTATCTTTGGTTTTGGCAAGTTTGATGATAATATATCTTGGTGATTTTCTTTTTGGATCAGTCTTATATGGGGTTCGATGAGCATCTTGGATAGATACCCTTTCGTCTTTCATGATGTCAGGGAAGTTTTCTGCCAACAGATCTTCAACTATTCTCTCTGTATGTTCTGTTATCCCTCCCTGTTCTGGGACTCCAATCACACGCAAGTTTTCCTTCTTGATAGAGTCCCACATGATTCTTAGGGTTTCTTCATTTTTTTAAATTCTTTTATCTGATTTTTTTCAGCTATATTAGTGTCAATTCCCTTGTCCTCCAGATCCCACACCCTGCCTTCCAATTGCTCAAGTCTGCTCCTCTGACTTCCTATTGAGTTGTCTAATTCTATAATTTTACTGTTAATCTTTTGGATTTCTGAATGCTGTCTCTCTATGGATTCTTATTAATTTTTCCACTATGTTCTTGAATAATCTTTTTGAGTTCTTCAATTGCTTTATCAGTGTGTTCCTTCGCTTTTTCTGTAGATTGTCTTATTTCATTTCTGAGGTCATCCCTGATGTCTTGAAGCATTCTGTAAATTAGTTTTTTATATTCTGTATCTGGCAATTCCAGGATTGTATCTTCCTTTGGGAAAGATTTTGATTCTTTAGTTTGGGGGGTTGTAGAAGCAGTCATGGTCTGCTTCTTTATGTGGTTTGATATCGACTGCTGTCTCCGAGCCATCACTAAGATATTGTAGTGATTTATTCTATATTTGCTCACTGAGTCTTATCTTGTTTTGTTTTCTTTTAATATATGTAGATGGACTACCAGATTGCACTGTCTTGATTGTTGTAGCCCTTGAATCACTTATGTCCTATTACCAGCTGTTTTGGGCTATTACCAGATATATAAGCCTGAGTCCATTCACTATTCTTGAGTAGAATCTGATTTTGGGTCATCAAGTGTGTGGTGCAGACTGTCACCTACCCACCTGGAGAAGTAGTGGTGATAGTTGTGTTTACTGGATTCTAGTAGCAGCATGGGTTCATACTCCAGGGGGGACAGGATGCTGACAGGCTTCCCCCAAGTGTCAGTGAGGTAGGTGTGTCTCTATTCCTAAAGCACTTTGGTGGGTGGGCTCTGCAGCTGTACCTTAGGCTCCCAATGCAAGTACCTCTACAGATTGGTAGGTGTCACCCTCCTTAGACCCCTAAGGCAGGAGGCTAGGTGGTCTGGGGGGAGCTTCAGCCCTCAGTTCCCTGTTGTGAGTCAGTGAGGGCTCTGTTGAATGTGCAGAGATATCAGACCTTGGAAACTTGTCTTTCCAGTAATCCACTAAAACAATTACAGTCAGAGCCCTATCAGAATTGCCTTTGCATTATAATAGTCACCTTGTTCCCTGAAGAGATGAAAGCCCAAGACAGTGGATCACATATGTTTGGCTGGAGCTGGTTCTGTGTTTTTAATCCAATTAGGGAAGGTTTTTTGGTCCCTGGGTTTTTTGTAGCTGCTTCTCTCAGACCAGGAGAATGGGTTAGGAAAAGGCCAAAAAAAAAAAAAAAAGAAAGAAAAACTGCAGAGCACTTCACTCTCTGGCTCAGGAAATTCCAATGTTAATGAAGCCACCTGGGAAGGGGAGGGGAGGGTTCAGATAAATAGGACAGAGTAGCACCCCGGAATATAGACAATGTTACTTATCTTGTTTGGTGATGACTGTTTTATCTGAGATTCCCGAGGGGTGTGTATCCTGTGTACATTGGCTCGGTCGAGATTGCCCCCTAGGGTCAGTCCTGTGTCCTGTGCATGTGCTGTCTCAGAAGCCGTGGTCAGTTCCTCCGCTCCCAGTCCAAAGCCCAGTGCCAAGATTCCCTGGCTGGGACACTGCACTCCAGGCTCCAAAACCAGTTGCTGCCTCCCGGTGACTTCTCCGCTTGTGAGCCACTTCACTGCGCTCCCTGCGTGCACTGGCTGGGCTTCCCCCGAGGTCACTTCTGGGGGCTAGGGCTGTGTCCTGTGTTTGCGCTGTCTCAGGATGCCGTGCTCAGCTCCCCTGCACACAGTCCAAAGCACGGCGCCAAGGTTTCCTAATTGGGACGCTGGTCCAGGCTCCGAAAACAGTCGCTGCTTCCCTGTAGTTGTCCATTCTCCGTCTCTGTTACTCAGGTCAACTCTTTAGATCTGTGTTTGATGGTCAGGGTTCATAGATTTTCATGTGTGTGATCGATTCACTTGTTTTTCTGAGTCTTTGTTGCAAGAGTGATCCGAGGTAGCTTCTACCTAGTCAGCCATCTTGGCCCCGCCTCTGAGAGGTGGGTTTTTGATGTTTGACACCGCTTTGCTATTAAACAGGTTCTCGCCTACCCTCATAACAGGCTGAAGGACTGGTGGCCCCACCCATGTCACCTAGCTGCCTGCAACAGGAGTCCAAAAATAAGTGGTGCTTCCCAGTCTTTATTACCAAAAGCATTGGTTTCCCATGGTCTGGATGTAGAACCCTCCCACCTGTGCACTCTAGGGAACAGGGACATGGTTTCCCCACAGATACTCGGGGGATGGTTGTCAAAACCCTGCCTTGTTCAGAGAGTGACCTCCTGCTGCAACCAGATACCTGTGCCTACACCAATCACCACTGCCCCTATAAGAGTATAAGACAAAGTCTGTACTGCACACTTGATGACCAACAACCTGGCACCTCAGCTGAATCCACACAAGAAAAGTGAGTGGACTCCTAGGTTCATATACCTGGTAACAGCTCTAGCCATTTGGTGAGAGGACTTTAGAGCTTCAAAAGTGCAAGTAATTAAGCTATTCCCTCAAGCAGCCTATTTGGGCATATCAAAACAAAACAAGACAAAAAGCTAGGATACAGTAAGCAAACAAAGTAAATCAATAGAATAGCTTAGAGATGACTTAGACACAAGAGTCAATATCAAGTCACATAAAAAAGCAGACCATGATCACTTCAACAAGCTCTCAAAACAAAGAATCAAAGAATATTCCAGATGAAGGTGTCTTCTTGAAAGTACCAGCTGCAGAATACAAAAGATTAATATACATAACTCTTCAAGACATCAGGAACGAGATCAGGCAAAACACAGAACAAACTAAGGAACACACAAGTAAAGCAGTTGAAAAATTAAAAAGGTTATTCACGAACATAATGAAAAATTTAATAGGCTGCAAGAATCCATACAGACACAGCAATCAGAAATTCATAAGTTTAATGATAAAACTACAGAATTACACAACTCAATAGAAGGTCGGAGGAGCAGAACTGAGGAACTGGAAGGGAGAATTTGAGAGAATGAAGATAAAACACTTGGCACCAATATATTTGAAGAGAAATCAGATAAAAGAACTTAAAAAAATGAAATCTTAAGAATCATGTGAGACTCATGAAAGATGAGAAGCCATCTTTCCAAGATGCTCATCAAACCCCACACAAGGTAGTCACCACAAGAAAGTCACCAAGACATAATCAAACTTGCCAAAACCAAAGATGAAGACAGAATTTTAAGAGTGGCTAGGGATAAAGGAAAAGTCACCTACAAAGAAGAGTAGATAAGAATAGGCTTGGACTACTCGGCAGAAACCATGTGGACAAGAAGGCAATGGGATGACTTATATAAAGCACTTAAGGAAAACAATTGCCAACCAAGAATCATATATCCAGCAAAACCGTCTCTCAAATATGAAGGCAAAATTAGGACATATTGAGACAAACAGAAGTCTAGGGAATTTGTAAAAACCAAACCAAAACTACAAGAAATACTAAAGGTAGTTCTCTGGTTACAAAATCAATAATATCAGATATCAGCCCAAGACTAGAACACAGGACAAAGCAACCAGATATCAACCCAGATAGGGAAATCATAAAAATAAATCAAGATTTAAAAAATGCTCTAAAAAGGGAAATAGTGATGTCATTAAGTAAAAGATGACAATATTAAAACAATAAAGGAGGACTAAAAAAATGTAGTCATAGATCTTTCATATAGAGAGGGAGTCAAGGTGATATAAAGAAATAAAAGTTTGGTTTAAACATTGAAAAACAGGGATACGTATTAAGGTAACCACAAAGAGGACTAACAATCCTACACATCTAAATAAAATACAAGAAAAACATAAAGACTCGGCAAAAACAAAATCAACAACAACGAATAAGATGAAAAGACAAAATTTAAAGATAAACTGGTCAGCACAGAAAACCAAGTGGAAAAAAGAAACTGTCAACAACATACAAAAAAAGACATCGAAATAACAGCACTAAACTCATACCTATCCAAAATTATGCTGATTATAAATGGACTAATTGCACCAGTACAGAGACAGAAAGCGGCTGACTGGATTAAAAAAAATGATTTGTCTATATGCTGCCTACAAGAAACACACATTAAAGACACAAACAAATTAATACTCAAAGCATGGAAAAATATATCAAGCAAACAACAAGCAAAAAAGAGCAGGAGTGGCAATACTAATTTCTGACAAAATAGACTAAAGTTAAATCCATCAGAAAGGATAAGGAAGACACTATATAATGATTAAAGGGACAACATACCATGAGGATATAACCATATTAAATATTTATGCACCCAATGACAGGGCTATAAGATACATAAAACAAACTCTAACAGCATTGAAAAGTGAGATAGACAGCTCCACAATAATAGTAGGAGACTTCAACACACCACTTTCAGTGAAGAACAGAACATCCAGAAAGAAGCTCAATAAAGACATGGAAGATCTAAATGCCACAATCAACCAACCTGAACTCATAGACATATACAAAACACTCCACCCAACAGCAGCCAAGTATACTTTCTTCTTTAACGCACATGGAACAGTCTCTAGTATAGACCACATATTAGGCCATAAAGCAAGCCTTAACAGAATCCAAAACACCAAAATATCACAAATCATATTCTCTGACCATAAAGCTATGAGTAGAAATCAATAACAGGAAAAGCAGGGAAAAGAAATCAAACACTTGGAAACTGAACAATACCCTGCTCAAAAATGACTGGGTTATAGAAGAAATTAAGACTGGAGTAACGAAAGTCATAGAATCCAATGAGAATGAAAACACTTCCTTTCAGAACCTATGGGACACAGCTAAAGCAGTGCTCAGAGGTCAATTTATTGCAATAAATGCAGACATCCAAAATGTAAAAGGGCCAAAATCAAAGAATTATCCCTACAACTTGAAGAAATAGAAAGAGAACAACAAAAGAAATCCTCAGGCACCAGAAGAAAGCAAATAATAAAAACTAGAGCAGAATTAAATGAAATAACCCAAACCAAATCCACTGCCATTGAGTCAATTCCAAATCATAGTGATCCTAGTTAGAGAACAGAAAAACCACTAAAACAATTTAAAAAGAATCATGTCAGATTACTATGAAAAACTGTACTTTAACAAATTTGAAAACCTAGAAGAAATGGACGAATTTCTAGAAACACCTACCAACACTAACACAAACAGAGGTAGAACAACTAAATAAACCCATAACAAAAGAAGAGATTGAAAAGGTAACTAAAAGCTTCCAACAACAACAACAACAAAAAGCCCTGGCTCTGACAGCTTCACTGGAGAGTTCTACCAAACTTTCAGAGAAGAGTTAACCGCGGTACTACTAAAGGTATTTCAGAGCATAGAAAAGCATGGAATACTACCAAACTAATTCTATGAAGCCACCATATCCCTGATACCAAAACAAGGTAAAGACACCACAAAAAAAGAAAATTACAGACCTATATCCCTCATGAACATAGATGCAAAAATCCTCAACAAAATTCTAGCCAATAGAATTCAACAACATATCAAAAAATAATGCACCATGACCAAGTGGGATTCATACCAGGTATGCAGGGCTGGTACAACATTAGAAAAAACAATCAATGTGATCCATCACATAAATAAAAGACAAGAATCACATGATTTTATCAATTGATGCAAAAAAGGCATTTGACGAAGTTCAACACTCATTCATGATAAAAACTCTCAGCAAAATAGGAATAGAAGGAAAATTCCTCAACGTAATAAAGGGCATTTATACAAAACAATTTTTTTTTTTATACAAAACAAACAGCCAGCATCATCCTGAAAGCAGAGCATCTGAAAGCATTCCCCTTGAGATAGGGAACCAGACAAGGATGCCCTTTATCACCACTCTTATTCAACATTGTGTGGGAGGCCCTAGCCAGAGCAATTAGGCTAGATAAAGAAATAAAGGGCATCCAGATAGGCAAGGAAAAAGTAAAAGTATCTCTATTTTCAGATGACATCTTATATACACAGAACACCCTAAAGAATCCTCAAGAAAACTACTGAAACTAATAGTAGAGTTCAGCAGAGTACCAGGATATACAAGATAAACATATAAAAGTCAGTTGGATTCCTCTACACTAACAAAGAGAAGGTTGAAGAGGAAATCATCAAATCAATACCATTTACAGTAGACCACAAGAAAATAAAAAACTTAGGAATAAATCTATCCAGAGATATAAAAGATGTATACAAAGAAAACTACAAGACACTACTGCAAGAAACCAAAAGAGATCTGAGTAAGTGGAAAAACATACCCTGCCAAGGGATAGGAAGACTTAACATTGTAAAAATATCTATTCTACCAAAAGCCATCTACAGATACAATGCAATTCCAATCCTAATTCCAACGACATTTTTTAATGAGATGGAGAAACAAATTACCAACTTCCTATGGAAGGGAAGAGGTCCCACGTAAGTAAAGCATTACTGAAAAAGAAGAAGAAAGTGGGAGGCCTCACTCTACCTGATTTTAGAACCTATTATACCACCACAGTAGTCAAAACAGCCTGGTACTGGTACAACAACAGACACATGGAACAGAATTGAGAACCCAGACATAAATCCATCCACATATGAGCAGCTGATATTTGACAAAGGCCCCAAAACGGTTAAACAGGGAAAAGACAGTCTTTTTAATAAATGGTTCTGGCATAACTGGATATCCATCTGCAAAAAAATGAAACAAGGAGGTGGAGCCAAGATGGTGGAACAGACAGACGCTTCCGTCGAGCCCTCTTTACAACAAAGACCCCCCAAAAAAAGCAAGTGAAATGGGTATATTTGTTACAAGCTAGGAGCCCTGAGCATCGAAGGCAAGCTTAGACAACGAACTGAGGGGCAGGGGAAGGAAGAGACTGTTCAGAAGCGGAGAGGAGTTGCCAGACCTGAATCGGGGCCGCCATCGGGCACCATTTATGGAGTAGCTGCGACGGTGGTGGGAGGCTGGCCCTAGCATTTGGCTGCAGTTTCCTCGGGGAGAAGCAACCAGCCACACAGCTCACTCACACCTCCAGAACCTGAGCAGAAGGGCGCTCTCGGCAAAAGCTAAGTACTTGCGTATATTTTACTGTGCTGACCCCACCCCCAACCCAGCTTCAGCATCTGAATCCCTAGGCCTGACATAAACCCTGGTGAGCAACTGGAGCTGTCCTCCTGGCCTTGGGGAAGGAAAAAATTTCCAACTCTGGGGAAAAGATAATTTGCTAGCTCCATTAACTGGGGGAGCTCAGGACAGAAGCGGCTCCTGTCCAGGCATAAACTGTCCATGGACCTTGAGCACCTTTCCCTTCTGCGTGGATCTGTGTGGGCCTATTTCGGGAGAATAGGCCCTTGCTGGCAAACTCCAACCATTTCAGTGGTTGTGGTGGAGAGGTGGGTGTTTGACATTTGACATTGCTTTGCCTATTAAACAAGGTACTCACCTACCCACGACAGAGACCTAAGGAGTGGTGGCTCCGCTTGGGTCACCCAGCCACCCACGACAGAGGCCCAGGGGTAACTGGTACCTCCTAGTCCTTACAACAAAATCTTTGGGTGCCCGTGGTCCTTCCACAGAGCCCACCACCAGCATGCTCTAGGGAACAGAGATGCGTTTTCCTCAGAGACACTTAGGGGTCGGTTCTCAGCCCCCGCCTTGTTCACAGCGTGACCCCCTGCTGCAATCAGATACAGGTATATACGCCAGTCACCCCTGCCCCTCTAAGACTGTAGGACAGTGCCTGTACCACACACTTGATATCAGCTACCTGGAAACCTGAGCTGAATTCATACAAGAAAACTGAGAGGACTCCTAGACTGATATACCTGATAACAGCTCTAGGCAGCTGGGGACAAGACATCAGAGCTCCAAAGGCCAAAAAAAAATCAAGCTAGCTCACTCAAGCAATCCATAGGGATATACCAAAACAAAATAAAGCAAGCAGCTACGACACAGTAAGCAAGCATAAACAACAGCAGTCAATGTCAAGTCGCATAAAGAAACAGGCCATGATCACCTCAACAGGCGCTCAAAACAAAGAATCCAGGCATCTTTTAGATGAAAGGGCATTCCTGGAATTACCAGATGCAGAATACAGAAGTTTAATATACAGAACCCTCCAAGACATCAGGAAAGAAATGAGGCAATATGCAGAACAAGCCACAGAACATACAGATAAAGCAACCGAAGAACTCAGAAAGATTATTCAGGAACATAATGAAAAGTTTAATAAGCTGGAAAAATGCATAGACAGACAGCAATCAGAAATTCAGAAGATTAACAATATAATTACAGAATTAGATAACTCAGTAGAAAGTCAGAGGAGCAGAATTGAGCAAGTAGAAGCTAGGATCTCAGAACTCAAAGATAAATCACTTGGCACTAATATATTTGAAGAAAAATCAGCTAAAAGAATTAAAAAAAATGAAGAAACCTCAAGAATCATGTGGGACTCTATCAAGAGAAATAACCTACGAGTGATTGGAGTACCAGAACAGGGAGGGATAACAGAAAATACAGAGAAAATTGTTGAGGATTTGTAGGCAGAAAACTTCCCTGATATTGTGAAAGATGAGAAGATATCTGTCCAAGATGCTTATCGAACTGCGCATAAGGTAGATCTTAAAAGAAATTCACCAGGACATATAGTCAAGCTTGCCAAAACCAAAGATAAGGAGAGAATTATAAGAGCAGCGAGGGATAAAAGAAAAGTCACCTACAAGGGAGAGCCAATAAGAATAAGCTTGGACTACTCGGCAGAAACCATGCAGGCAAGAAGGCAATGGGATGACATATTTAAAAAATTGAAGGAAAAAAATTGCCTGCCAAGAATCATATATCCATCAAAACTGTCTCTTAAATATGAAGGTGAAATTAAGACATTTCCAGATATACACAAGTTGAGGGAATTCGTAAAAGCCAAACCAAAACTGCAAGAAATACTAAAGGAAGTATGTTGGTTAGAAAATCAATAATATCAGGTATCAAGCCAAGACTAGAACACTGGGCAGAGCAACCAGAAGTCAACCCAGACAGGAAAAAAAAAAAGCCAGATTAAAAAAAAAAGCCCAACACGAGGTAAAGACAATGTTATTATGTAAAAGAAGACAACATTAAAATAATAAAGAGGGACTAATTTTTTTAAGAAATGTAATCATACACCTTCCATATGGAGAAGAAGATACGGCGATACAAAGAAGTAAAAGTTAGTTATAAATTTAGAAAAATAAGGGTAAATAATAAGGTAACCACAAAGGAGACAAACTATCCTACTCATCAAAATAAAATACAAAGGAAAAATACAGACTCAGCAGAAACAAAATCAACAACAACAAATATGAAGAAAGGACAATATGTAAAGAAAATCTACTCAGCACATAAAATCAACTGGAAAAAGAAACTTTCGACTCACAAAATAAAACATCAAAATGATAGCACTAAATTCATACCTATCCATAATTACCCTGAATGTAAATGGACTAAATGCACCAATAAAGAGACAGAAAGTGGCAGAATGGATTAAAAAACAAGATCCATCTATATGCTGCCTACAAGAGACACACCTTAGACTTAGAGACACAAACAAACTAAAACTCAAAGGATGGGAAAAATATATCAAGCAAATAACAATCAAAAAGAGCAGGAGTGGCAATATTAATTTCTGACGAAATAGACTTTAAGGTTAAAACCATCAGAAAGGATAAGGAAGGACATTATATAATGATTAAAGGGACAATACACCAAGAAGATATAACCATATTAAATATTTATGCAAGCAAAGACAGGGCTGCAAGATACACAAAACTAATTCTATCAGCTTTGAAAAGTGAGATAGCACCACAATAATAGTAGGAGACTTCAACTCACCACTTTCGGTGAAGGACAGGACATCCAGAAAGAAGCTCAATAAAGACACGGAAGATCTAAATGCACAATCAACCAACTTGACCTCGTAGACATATACAGAACACTTCACCCAACAGCAACCAAGTATACTTTCTTTTCTAGTGCACATGGAACATTCTCTAGAATAGACCACACATTAGGTCATAAAGCAAGCCTTAGCAGAATCCAAAACATTGAAGTATTACAAAGCATCTTCTGTGACCATAAGGCCATAAAAGTGGAAATCAATAACAGGAAAAGCAGGGAAAAGAAATCAAACAGTTGGAAACTGAACAATACCCTGCTCACAAAAGACTGGATAATAGAAGTTATTAAGGATCGAATAAACAAATTCATAGAATCCAATGAGAATGAAAACACTTCTATCACAACCTTTGAGACACAGCAAAAGCAGTGCTCAAGGTCAATTTATATCAATAAATGCACACATCCAAAAAGAAGAAAAAGCCAAAATCAAGGAGTTATCCATACAACTTTAACAAATAGAAAGAGAGCAACAAAACAAACCTTCAGGCACCAGAAGAAAACAAATAATAAAAATTAGAGCTGAACTAAATGAAATAGAAAACAGAAAAACAATTCAAAGAATTAACAAGACCAAAAGCTGGTTTTTTTAAAAAAACTCATCAAAATTGATAAAACATTGGCCAAACTGACAAAAGAAAAACAGGAGAGGAAGCAAATAACCTGAATAAGAAATGAGAGGGGTGATATTACAACAGACCCAACTGAAATTAAAAGAATCATATCAGATTACTATGAAAACCTATGCTCGAACAAATTTGAAAACCTAGAAGAAATGGATGAATTCCTAGAAACACACTACCTACCTAAACTAACACAGAGGTAGAACAACTAAATAGACCAATAACAAAAGAAGAGATTGAAAAGATAATCAAAAAACTCCCAACAAAAAAAAAGCCCTGGTCCAGATGGCTTCGCTGCAGAGTTCTACCAAACTTTCAGAGAAGAGTTAACCACGGTACTACTAAAGGTATTTCAGAGCATAGAAAAGGGTGGAATACTACCAAGTTCATTCTATGAAGCCACCATATCCCTGATACCAAAATCAGTAAAGACACCACAAGAAAAGAAAATTATAGACCTATATCCCTCATGAATGTAGATGCAAAAATCCTCAACAAAATTCTAGCCAATAGAATTCAGCAACATATCAAAAAAATAATTCACCATGACCAAGCTGGATTCATACCAGGTATGCAGGGATAGTTCAACATTTGAAAAACAATTAATGTAATCCACCACATAAATAAAACAAAAGACAAGAATCGCATGATTTTATCAATTGATGCAGAAAAGGCATTTGACAAAGTTCAACACCCACTCATGATAAAAACTCTCAGCAAAATAGGAATAGAAGGAAAATTTCTCAACATAATAAAGGGCATTTATACAAAGCCAACATCACCCTAAATGGAGAGAGCCTGAAAACATTCCCATTGAGATCGGGAACTAGACATGGGTGCCTTTTATCACCCCTCTTATTCAACCTTGTTCTGGAAGTCCTAGCCAGAGCAATTAGGCTAGATAAACAAATAAAGGGCATCCAGATTGGCAAGGAAGAACTAAAAGTATCTCTATTTGCAGATGACATGATCTTATACACAGAAAACCCTAAAGAATCCTCAAGAAAACTACTGAAACTAACAGAAGAGTTCAGCAGAGTATCGGGATACAAGATAAACATACAAAAATCAGTTGGATTCCTCTACACCAACAAAAAGAACATCCAAGAGGAAATCACCAAATCAATGCCATTTACAGTAGCCCCCAAGAAGATAAAATACTTAGGAATAAATCTTACCAGAGATGCAAAAGACTTATACAAAGAAAACTACAGTACACTTCTGCAAGAAAACTAAAGAGACTTACATAAGTGGAAGAACATACCTTGCTCTTGGATAGGAAGACTTAACATCAAAAAATGTCTATTCTACCAAAAGCGATCTATATATTTAATGTGATTCCGATGCAAATCCCAACGACATTCTTTAATGAGATGGAGACACAAATCACCAATTTCATAAGGAAGGAAAAAAGGCCCCAAATAAACAAGGCATTACTGAAAAAGAAGAACAAAGTAGGAGGCCTTACTTTACCTGATTTTAGAACCTATTATACCACCAGAGTAGACAAAACAGCCTGGTACTGGTACAACAACAGATACATGGACCAATGGAACAGAATTGAGAATCCAGACATAAATCCACCCACATATGAGCAGCTGATATTTGACAAAGGCCCCAAGACGGTTAAATGGGGGAAAGACAGTCTTTTTAACAAATGGTGCTGGCAGAACCAGATATCCATCTGCAAAAAAATGAAACAAGACCCATACCTCACTCCATGCACAAAAACGAGCTCAAAATAGATCAAAGACCTAAATATAAAATCTAAAATGATAAAGATCATGGAAGAAAAAATAGGGACAACGTTAGGAACCCTAATACATGGCATAAACCGTATATAAAACATTATAAAGAATGTAGAAGAAGAACTAGATAACTGGGAGCTCCTAAAAATCAAACACTTATGCTTATCCAAAGACTTCACCGAAAGAGTAGAAAGACTACCTACAGACTGGGAAAAAGTTTTTAGCTATGACATTTCTGATCAGCGCCTGATCTCTAAAATCTACATGATACTGCAAAAACTCAACTACAAAAAGACAAAT
Organism: Elephas maximus indicus; assembly: GCF_024166365.1. Lineage (NCBI taxonomy): Eukaryota > Metazoa > Chordata > Mammalia > Proboscidea > Elephantidae > Elephas > Elephas maximus. The sequence continues at coordinate 90,808,731 of NC_064846.1, forward strand.
AACCCAATTAAAAAATGGGCAAAAGATGTGAATAGACACTTCACTAAAGAAGGCATTCAGGTAGCTAACAGATATGTAAGGAAATGTTCACGAACATTAGCCATTAGAGAAATGCAGATCAAAACTACAATGAGATTTCATTTCACTCCAACAAAAAAAAAGGCTGGCATTAATCCAAAAAACACAAAATAATAAATGGTGGAGAGGCTGTGGAGAGATTGGAACACTTCTACAGTGCTGGTGGGAATGTTAAATGGTACAGCCACTTTGAAAATCGATTTGGCGCTTCCTTAAAAAGCTAGAAATAGAACTACCATATGATGCAGCAATCCCACTCCTTGGAATATATCCTAGAGAAATAAGAGCCTTTACAAGAACAGATGTTACACACCCATGTTTATTGCAGCACTGTTTACAATAGCAAAAACAGGGAAGCAGCCAAGGTGCCCATCAATGAATGAATGGATAAATAAATTATGGTATATTCACACAATGGAATACTACGCATCGATAAAGAACAGTGAGGAATCTGTGAAACATTTCCTAATATGGAGGAACCTGGAAGGCGTTACGCTGAGTGAAATTAGTCAGTTGCAGAAGGACAAATATTGTATAAGACCACTATTATAAGAACTTGAGGAATAGTTTAAACTGAGAAGAAAACATTCTTTTGTGGTTACGAGAGGGGAGAGGGAGGGAGGATGGGAGAGGGGTCTTCACTAATTAGATAGTAGATAAGAACTACTTTAGGTGAAGGGAAAGACAGCACACAGTACAGGAGAGGTCAGCACAATTGAACTAAACCAAAAGCAAAGAAGTTTCCTGAATAAACTGAATGCTTCGAAGGCCAGTGTCGCAGGGGCAGGGGTCTGGGGATCAGGGTTTCAGGGGACATCTAAGTCAATTGGCATAAGAATATCTATTAACAAAACATTCTACATCCCACTTTGAAGAGTGGCGTCTGAGGTCTTAAACGCTAGCAAGCAGCCATCTAAGATGCATCAATTGGTCTCAACCCACCTGGATCAAAGGAAAATGAAGAACACCAAGGACACAGGGTGATTATGAGCCCAAGAGACAGAAAGGGCCACATGAACCAGAGACTACATCATCCTGAGACCAGAAGAACTAGATCGTGCCCGGCTACAACCAATGACTGCCCTGACAGGGAACACAACAGAGAACCCCTGAGGGAGCAGGAGACCAGTGGGATGCAGACCCCAAATTCTCATAAAAAGACTAGACTTAATGGTCTGACTGAGACTGGAAGGACCCTGGTGGTCATGGCCCCCAGACCTTCTGTTGCTCTAGGACAGAAACCACTCCCGAAGCCAACTCTTCAGACACGGATTGGACTGGACAATGGATTGGAGAGGGATGCTATTGAGGAGTGAGCTTCTTGGATCAGGTGGACACTTGAGACTATGTTGGCATCCTCTGCCTGGAGGGGAAATGAGAGGGTGGAGGGGGTTAGAAGCTGGCGAAATAAACACGAAAAGAGAGAGTGGAGGGAGAGAGCGGGCTGTCTCATTAGGGGGAGTGTGTAGCAAGGTGTATATGGGTTTTTGTGTGAGAGACTGACTTGATTTGTAAACTTTCACTTTAAGCACAATAAAAATTATTAAAAAAAATGAAACAATACCCATACCTCACACCATGGACAAAACTAACTCAAAATGATCAAAGACCTAAATCTAAAATCTAAAATGATAAAGATCATGGGAAAAAAAATAGGGACAATGCTAGGAGCCCTAATACATGGCATAAACAGTATACAAAGTATTACTAACAATGCACTAACACCCGAAAAGAAACTTGATAACTGGGAAATTCTACAAATCAAACACCTGTGCTCATCCAAGGACTTCACCAAAAGACTAAAAAGGTTACCTACAGACTGGGAAAAAGTTTTTAGCTATGACATTCCTGATCAGCATCTGATCTCTAAAATCTACATGGCACTGCAAAAACTCAAGAACAAAAAGACAAATAACCCAATTAAAAAATGGGCAAAGGGTATGAACAGGCACTTCACCAAAGAAGACATTCAGGCACCTAACGGATACAAGAGGAAATGCTCACAGTCATTAGTCATTAGAGAAATGGAAATCGAAACTAAAATGAGATACTATCTCACTCCAACAAGACTGGTATTAATCCAAAAAAACATAGAATAATAAATATTGGAGAGACTGGAACACTTATACACTGTTGGAGGGAAAGTAAATTGGTACAACTACTTTGGAAATTGATTTGGTGCTTCCTTTAAAAGCTAGAAATAGAACTATAAGCTCTCTTTCTGCGTCTGTCTGTATGTTTGTATGTAATTCAGAAAGGCCTTTACCTCTCATTGTGTGAGGGTATAATATTTTCCTACCTTTATATATTACCAAAATTAGGTTTTAAAATCTCTTAAAAGAGCTGTATTTTGATTGAATTAGAGATAGACACTTTATAAATTATTCCTAAAATTCCTGGAAATTAGGGAAATTGAACTTCCATTGCTTTCTAGGTGCTAAGAAAAATTCTGCCATAACAAGAAATGAAGTGCTGATACATGCTATACATGGATGAACCTTGAAAACATTATGCTGAGTGAAATAAGTCAGTTATAAAAGGACAGATACTGTATAATCCCACTTTCATTAATTATTTAAAATAAGCAAGTGAATAGACACCAAAGTTTATTAGTGGTTACCAGGGGTGGGCAAGAGGGGGAAAGGAGAAGCCATCGTTTAGGGGCAGGGTCTCTGTTAATGGTGGTAGAAGAATTTAGAAAAGAATAGTGGTAATGTTTGCACAAGGAGCTCTGGTGGCACAATAGTTAAGCTCTTGGCTGCTAACCAAAATGTCGTGGTTTGAACTCACGAGTGCCTCTGTGGAAGAAAAGACTTGGTCGTGTGCTCCTGTAAAGGTTTACAACCTAGGAAACCCCTGGGACAGATCTCCTTTGTGCTGTAGAGTGGGTATTGCTCAGAATCGACTTGACAGCACACAACAACAGCAATGCTTGTACAACATGAAGAATATAATTAATGTCACTGAATTGTTCATGTAAAAATTGTTAGGCTGTCAAATGTTTTGTTATATATATATTTTACCACAATTAAAAAAAAAGTATTCCTATACAAACTAAAATGGTTTAAGAATTCAAGTTAACCTTATTTAGGTAAATCTGGCAAATGAGACCAGTTTAATAATTTTAGTTTAATAAAAGCAACTATGTTTTCTCTGATTTTTCAGTGTTAAATGTAATAAAAGTGCACATTTTTATTCTACTTCTTCCTGAATTTATACAGGCTTCCTAATCAAATAAGCTAGAATTACTTCTACTGAATATTTAAGATTATGAAAGATATAAATTTGTGTCTAACCAAATTGAGTCACTATTCTGAAAAACCTTACCTCAAGAGCAATTATGGTTTTTTAAAAAATAAAATTTTATTGTGCTTCTGGTGAAGGTTTACACAGCAGTTTAGGTTGCCATTCAACAGTTATGCAAGTTGTTGAATGACGGTCTTCACAAGGCATGAACATTCTTAATATTTCTGTTCTGGTTGTTCCATTTCCACTAATCTAGTTTTCCTGCCCCGTTACATTCTCATCTTTGTTTTAAAGTAATTTTCGACTATTTGGTCTCATGTAGGTGATTTTTTAAAGCACAGTACTTACAGGTGATACTTAATATTTTGTGAGCGTATCTGTTATTTAGCTACAAGGTGACCTCAGGGGTTAGTTTTGGCTCAAGGTTTGGAGTATCTCAGGGCAATAGTCTTGGGAGTTCTCCAGTCTCAACCAGTCCAGCAGGTCTCTCTCTCTTTTTTTTTCTTTTAGGAATTTGAGGTTTTGTTTCATCTACTTCTGCTGGTCTCAGGGTAGATGAGGATGTGGTTTGTGTAGGCTATTTGTCCAGTAGACTAGTTTCTTCTTTGAGTCTTTGGTTTCCTTCTTTCTCTTTTGCGACACATAAGTGGAGACCAATAATTGTATCTTAGATGGCCACTCGCGAGGTTTTAAGATCCCAAACTCTACTCACCAAACTAAGAAGCAGAACATAACTTTGTGAACTATATTGTGCCAATTGACTGAGATGTCCCAAGAGACTATGGTCCTAATCCTTTGAACCTAGAACTCCAAGGTGTTTGGTTATGCCTAAGAAGTATCCATAACTGTGCCCCATGTGCTTTAATATACACATGAATATATGTGCATACAGTCACATACGTGCATATACATATGCATATACCTGTATATATTTATACACACGTATGCCTAAAAAAATTTTTTTTTATGCCTACATACATACATATATACCTGCACTTATATTTTTTGGTTGCTTTTGCTGTTGTTTCAAAATTATATATGCCATAGCAATTTCCAACATGCCCTTTTTTCTTATGTACTTCTTTAGTGACATCGTTTACTTTCATCAAGCTGTGTACACATCTCCCTCATTTGGTGCTACCTTTCCCATCACCAAAAATAACAAGTGTCTTCTATCCAGAGAGTGAATCCCCTTCTTCCTCCATATCCCTGGTAACCACTAATGAACATTAGTTTCTGTATATTTACTTGTTCATGACATTTCATAAAAGTGAGAACATACAATATTTTTTGTGTGTGATTGATTTATTTCACTCAGCATAATGTCCTCCAGGTTCATCTATGTTCCAAGATGTTTTGGGAACTCATTTTTCTTTATTGCTGAGTAGTATTCCATTGTATGTATGTACTACATTTTACTTATCCATTCATCTACTGAAGGGCACTTTGGTTGTCTCCATCTTTTTGCTATTGTGAGTAGTGCTGCAGTGAACATACGTGTGCATATGTCTGTTCGTGTTACTTCTATTAGATCTGCAGGGTACATACCTAGGAGTAGAATTGCTGGGTCATATGGCAGCTCTACCACTAGTTTTCTGAGGAACTGCCAGACTGTTTTCCACAACTGCCATACCATTTTCCATTCCTACTAGCAATGGATGATGGTTCCAATTTCTCCACATCCCCTTCAACACTTGTTATTTTCTGTTTTTTAAATCTTGGCCATCCTCCCATCCACTGGCGTCAAGTCGATTCCAAATCATAGCAACCCCATAGGGTTTCTGAGGCTGCAAATCTCTATGGAATCAGACTGCTATATCTTTCTCCTGGGGAGCCACTGGTGGTTTCGAACCACCGATCTTTCAGTTATCAGTCCATCACCTTAACCACCGTGCCACCAAGTCTCCCTCCTAGTGGGAGTGAAATGGAGTGGATGGAGTATCTTCCATGGGTTTTGATTTGCATTTCTCTGATGTTTAATGACGTTGAGCATCTCTTCATGTGTCTGTTGGCCATTTGAATGTACTCTTTGGTGAAATGTCTACTCATGTCTTTTGACCAGTTTTTGATTGGGTCATTTGTCTTTTTCTTGTTAAGTTGTAGAAGCTTTCTATACATTTTAGATATTAGACCCTTATCAGGTATATTTTTCCCAAATATTTTTTTCCTAGTCTGTGGATTGTCTCTTTACTCTTTTGATAAAGTGTTTTGATGAATGTATTTAACTTTTACGAGGTCCCGGTTATCTATTTTGTTTTCTGTTGCTCATGTATTCATTATTGTGTTTAATAATCTATCATTCAAAAAAAATTAAGTCCCAAAGCTTTGCTCCTGTATTTTCTTCCAAGAACTTTATGGTTTTAGTTTTAATATTTAGGTTCTGTCATGAGTAATTATCCCTTGTAGCATGTCAGCTTGAAAACAGATAATTTCCAAAATATTTAGGTACCTGAAAACTGAAAACCTTGGACTGATACTAAATTGAGTTAATTAAAGGATATTAATTAGATACCTAGGTCATTTCTAAGTAAGACAATACTGAAACATTTATTACTAAGCAAAATTTTAAGGTTATATACTTTCGCTTTTTTATTATACGCTACAGAGAGGCTATATATATTATGGTCTGTTAATGAACATGTTCATTTTTGTTGCTTTGAGAAGTTGTACTGTAAGTGTTGTATATGGATATAGAAAGTTGTAGAAGTTTTGCAGAAAGTGAATTTTATTTGTTGTGTTCAAAGCTGGCTAAGGTTTGATGTGTTTTGTGTGGAAAATCAAATTTGCACTTCTCTGCCACTTAACTGTAAGGGTCAATTGCAATCTCAAATCAATTTATTATCAGTTCTGTTCCCCTCTGTTCCATTTATGTTCTGACACCAGCTGTGCACTTCCTCCACTGATCCTCACAAGCTATAGGGCACAGTCCTGCAGATTGTTAAGTTTGCCTAACACCTCAGATGCCAGTTGCAAGCTCAAAAGTCCCTACCACACCCTCACTTTTGGCTTGCTAGTTACAAATTCAGGGGTTCCTTCTACACCCTCAGGATACCAGCCATAAGCTCAGGGTCCTCAGTGTCCCCTCACTTCTGACCTGCTGGCTCCCACTACTCTTTTGGGTTTGATAATTCACTGGAATGACTCATGGAACTCACAGAAAGCACTATACTTACGATTACAGTTTTATTATAGCAAAATAGTATACTAAATGAAGACACTCACGGGGTGAAGTCTGGGAGGGTTCCCAACCTGGAACTCCCAAGTCCCAAAAAGAATGTGCTATCCTCATACCTGCATTAATGCTTTTCACCAACCAGGAAGCCCATGGAGCTTCCATTTCCAGAGCCTTTCCTGAGGTCTCATTACATAGTCATGGTTGATTGAATCAGTTCCCTGTCCCCCTTCCCCTGAGGTTGGGCTGATATTATTTGGTGGTCTTTCTGGCCTGGCCAGGCCCCACCTGATTCTCCTCAGTAGCATAAACTCTCAGGTGTGGTCTGGAGGCCTACAGAATAACAAAGGCACTTTAATTACACAGGAAATTTCAAGTGTTTATAGAGTTATTTCTCAAAAACCAAGGACAAACACGAAATTGCTTTGGGTAAAGGTAAGCTCTTTACCCTACATGTTTACTTATAAGACTTTAAAAAAGAGCTTTAATATCAGGTAGTATAGTGATACAAAACTTTGTAAAAGGTTATTCTTCACATTCTGTGTAATCTGCCTAGAACAAAAAGATCCTGCACCTAAAACTATCTTTGAGATTTCCCAGAGGGTCTCTGGAAAATTACAAAGAATTTTTTTCTTTCACCTTGTAAAAAGAAAAGTGCTAGAAATAATATATTTGATTAGTTACATGGGAAGCATAGTCAAATCAGAGGAGATGCTCAGTCTTCCCTAGTTGAATTGGTATAGATAAGATGTTATTAATATAAATATTTCAGAAATTGTATGATCTCTGGGAAGTTCCTAGAGAATGGTCAATGCCCTTGCTGTCCATGATATGTTTGCAGTTGTCAGAGTCCTGGTGCTGCTTTGCCTAATAATAGGCAACAACAGTATAGTGTGATCAGTCATAATTTCAGTTGTTTACTTAAAATGTTAACTTGGTTACAACTTTGCTTCTTAAATCTGAATCTAGCATCTTCTAGGCCAGTGATTTTCAACTGGGTACTCACATCACTTATCTGTGGAGTTTATTAATATTCAGATGTTTAGAGCTTACTCCAGACTTAAGGAATCTCTTGATATTCTTGATATATTCTTGGTATATTTTAACTACCAAAAAAAACCAAGCCCATTGCCGTCGAGTCAATTCCAACTCATAGTAACCCTATACTTTAACTATATGCTTGGTATATTATGTCAAGATTATTATGTTTTATCTGAAGATTTTTTCCTTTGTAAAGATTATATTCATCCATTTTGGTAAATTAGATATAATATCCTCTCTTCTTTGAAAATAGGGTTAACCATTATGTTTATAGATATTTTGTTTAAAACTTATTTTTATATTGACTTTATCTTGTTTTGCATGCCACAGAAGCAATTAAATTTCCTTGTTAGTTGTATTATTTTTGTAATGAACTCTCATCAAATCATTCAGTTTTGAAAATAATCAACAGTAATTTAATAGTAACCTTTTAAAGTCTTTTTTGTCGTATATGAATAGCTTTTTATTTGTTTGTTTTAATCTGATGCTTCCTTGAAAGCACTTGCAATCAGCTATAGGCCAGAGTTCTCTAGCTGCCACAAAGCACTTTCTCAGAATCCCCTGGAAAAGTACTATGTTGGGTGCTTTTGTGTACAGGCTTCTGATGGCTTCATTTAAAGAACTTTGAGACTACACCGGTGAACTGAGTTATGATTCCTAGAACTTTAGATGAGAAACATATGGGTTCATGATACTGCAACCCAAGATGGAGTAGAGCAAGAACTAATTACATAGAACTGAATGAACTGATGAAGTATGATTGTGGGTTTTGTTAAGAATATTGCTGGTGTTTTAATATTCTCTTTTCTGGATGTCTAAGAACCCCCTTTCTGTTTTCCCTTAAGCTATCTATAACTCATAACAATTTAGTAGACTTCGCTTTTGTAAACAGAAATGAAATATTTGTAAACAATATCTTATTTTCTTATATGACTCCTCTCCCTCCAGAATTCTGAGGCTCTTATTGACTATTTTAATTTTCATGGCTATATAATTATTTTCACAAGCTCAATAAGAATCTGTCTTCCTTGTTACCCGGTCATAATTGGAAACATTGGTTATGCAACCAAGGCCTTGCCTGGAGTGTCATATTTGAGAATGATGCTCATTTAATCAGATGGGACCAGGTATTTTTTAGGAACTAAGGTTGACTTTATGGATCCAATGTGTATAAAGCATCCTGGGAAAAACTGGCCTGGTTGCTGGCTTACAAGGTTCCTAGCCTTCCAGGTGAGTAAGGAAGATCACTCAGGATATTTTGGGGACCTCGAGAAGAGAGAAATTTGTCTAAATTTATGAGTACTACAGGCGAAATCTGGTGGCAAGTTCTTGGCTTGGTTCTTCTAGCCTCAGAGCCTTTTAAAATTCCAATCTGAGATTCTTTATGAAAACTTTTAGGAAAGTAAGCTTAAAAAAAAATTGACGTAAGGTTGGTTCATGGTGACCTCATGTGTGTAAGAGTAGAACTGTGCTCTATAGTGTTTTCAGTAGCTCAGTGTTTCTATTCACCAGGCCTTTCTTCTGAGATGCCTCTGGATGGACTTGAACCTCCAACCTTTTGGTTAGCAACACAGCTCATTAACTGCTTTGCCACCCAGGGACTTCTAAAGCAAGCTTAAGAGATCCTATATGATAAATTATCATTTTTGCTATAACTGTAGATAATCAGGCCAAATCAAATGAGTCCAGCCCTTTTTGTGATCAAGAGTAATCTTTTCTTTTTTTTTTTTAGATTATCTTTCATCCAAAGTGGAGAATATGGTAGAAAGAAATTTTGTGTTTCCATGGAAAAACAGCACATACTTCTGAGTTATCAAATTTTTCTCTTGTTCATTGTCTTTGAGCTAATTTGCACCTCTTTATAAATTGAGGGTGACTGATGGGTATATACAGGAAGCCCTGGTGGTGCAGTGGTTAAGTGCTACGGCTGCTAACCAAAGGTTTGGCAGTTCGAATCTGCCAGGCGCTCCTTGGAAACTCTATGGGGCAGTTCTATTCTGTCCTATAGGGTCGCTATGAGTCAGAATCAACTCGATGGCACCGGGTTTGGTTTTGGTTTATGGTGATGGGTATATAAACTGTGGAAAAACCAGTTTGGGTACCTACCTGAAAATTGGACTGAATTCTGCTGTATTACCCAAATTGTCCATCATTATCAAATTTTCAAGCGTTAGTGGCCATCTCAGATACATCTACTGGTCCCACCCTATCTGGAGCAAAGGAAAATGAAGAAAACCAAAGACACAAGGGAAAGATTAGTCCAAAGGACTAATGGACCACACCTACCACAGCCTCCACCAGACTGAGTCCAGAGCAACTAGATGGTGCCTGGCTACCACCACTAGCTGCTGAGACAGGGATTACAAAAGAGGGTACCGGACAGAGTGGTAGAAAAATGTAGAACAAAGTTCTAACTCACAAAAAAAGACCAGACTTACTGGTCTGACAGAGAATGGAGAAACCCCAAAAGTATGGCCACTGGACGCCCTTTTAAGTCACTCCTGAAGTTCACCCTTCAGCCAAAGATTACACAGGCCTATAAAACAAACAACACACATAGTTCAACCATGTGTAAGAGACTAAATGGGCACCTAAACCCAAAAGCAAAGACAAGAAGGCAGGAAGGGACAGGAAAACTGGACGAATAGAAATGGGGAACACAAAGTTGAGAAGGGGAGAGTGTTGTCACATCAGGGGTTGGCAACTGTGATGGTTAAGATTGTGTGTCAAATTGGCCAGGGCACGATTCTCAGTATTTATATGTGATCACCCCCATGATGGCATCTGCTGTGAGTAGCCAATCAGTTGAACGGGAGTTTCCTTGGGCATGTAGCCTGCAACCAAATACAAGTGGATGTTCTGGTTTTTGCCCACTCTGGATCCTGCAGCTGCCTCCTGTTCGTCTATCCTCCGGTTCTCGGAACTTGAGCTAGCAGCTTACCTGCTGATTTTGTGATTCGTCTATCTTCACAGGCTGTGAGCAAAAGCCCTGCTCTCTGACCTGCCAATCTTGGATTCACCAGCCCCTGCGGCTACGTGAATCAGGAGAAGTCTCTATCCTGATTCATGGACTTGGGACGTTCCAGCCTTTTCTGTCGTGTGAGCTGTTTCCTTGATACAAATCTCTTTCTCTCTATGTGTATTTATACACTTTACTGGTTTTGCTTCTCTAGAGAACCCAGCCTAAGACAGCAACCAATGTCACAAAACAATTTGTGTATTAATTGTTTGATGAGAATCTAATTTGCTCTGTAAACTTGCACCAAAACACAATAAAAAAAATTCAAGTCTTCCAGTTTACTTCAGTATCTGGCTACAACCCTCCAAACTAATGCTTCCAATTTTTCTCTCTCTTGTCTGACTCAGTGTCACTGAGAACTAAAACCTATCAGCTTAGATCCCTACTGGTACCTTGCAGCTGGCCCTTCCTTCCAGGATACCAAGAAGTCTTGCAAGCTAAAGCTCAATGTTTGGAGCAGATCATGCATGGGACAGTCTTCGGTGGACAAGCCTCTGCCTGGGCCACTAAGGAAATACAGTGAAATGTTTGGGAATGCATGCCTTTATATGAGAGGTAACCAAGATTGTGGACAACATCACCAAGAACACCGATACCCTGTTGTTGTTGTTAGATGCCATCGAGTGGTTCCGACTCATAGTGACCCTGTGTACAACAGAATGAAACACTGCCTGGTCCTGCACCATTCTCACAATCATTGCTATGCTTGAGCCCATTGTTGCAGCCACTGTGTCAATCCATCTCATTGAGGGTCTTCTTCTTCTTTGCTGACAGCCTACTTTACCAAGCATGATGCCCTTCTCCAGGGACTGATCCCTCCTGATCACATGTCCGAAATATGCGAGACGAAGTCTCACCATCCTTGCTTCCAAGCAGCACTCTGATTGTATTTCTTCCAAGACAGACTCATTTGTTCTTTTGGCAGTCCAAGGTATATTCAATATTCTTTGCCAACACCACAATTCTAAGGTGTCACTTCATCTTTGGTCTTCCCTATTCATTGTCCAGCTTTTACAAGCATATGAGGTGATTGAAAATATCATGGCATGGGCCAGGGACACCTTAGTCCTCAGAGTGACATCTTTGCTTTTTAACACTTTAAGGAGGCCTTTTGCATCAGGTTTACCCAATGCAGTATGTCGTTTGATTTCCTGACTGCTGCTTCCATGGGTATTGATTGTGGATCCAAGTAAAATGAAATCCTTGGCAACATCAGCCTTTTCTCCATTTATCATGATGTTGCTTACCAATATCCTAGCTTCAAGAAACTCAATGAGTGGTGTTGAATAACCAAAAGATCTTTCTTCATGGACTTCTTGGAATGCACTGGACTGGTTATTCTCAGAGTTCAACTCCTGGCTTTTTACTTTCACACAACTTTTTATGTTAATATTTCTCTTTGTTATGTTAACCATCCCTCTTTTAATATGCCTGATCTCTGGAGCCCTAAAACAATGGACTTTTACCACCACCTCTCTATAGATGGTTGAATGGTCTTATAGGAACAATGCCAACAAGAGAGTATTTCTTAAACTCTGCTTTGCCCCACTCAGGAGGTATATGATTGCCTTTGAGTTGTTCAGTGATGAATGACATTTATTCATATTGAACAAAAGGGGAAACTGAGAGTGTTGAGCTTTATCTGAACCCTGCGCTTCTAAAAAGTAGTTATAGTTATGAAATCCTCCCATCCTTTTAAGACCCACCTTCAGTCTTCCTAAATGACTCCTTCGTTTTATGAAACATTAAGTTTCTTTGCTTTCCTTGAGATGTTCCTCATTAATGAATTCTTTTTATTGCAATAGACTGAATAAAATAAAATCTTGATTGTCCATTGTACTTTGTCTTTCCCAGGCCACAACCTTTCTCTCCAGCCTCATTACCTAACGTTCTCCTCGTTCACTGCAGTCAAACCGCACTGGTCTTTTTGTCCTTAGAGAGCCTGTGCACATGCTGTTCCCTAAGCTGGAATGTTCGTTTTCAACCCTACCTCACATCCAGGTCAGCAAAAATGCCCATTCCTCAGATAGGGCAGGATTCTTCCCACCCCCGTTATTTTTTCTTATCGTACTTTGGTCTTTTCCTTCATAGCATTGATCACAGGTAAAAGTATATATTTATCTGTGTAATTTTTAAAATGTCAGTCTCTTCACTAGAATATAAGCTTCAGGAGGACAGAGACTATGATTGTTTCATTTGTGGTCGAATCCCCAATACCTATACTGTGCCTGGTACATTGCTGAATGAAAAAAAACTGTATAGTAGTGTGGCTCAGAGGGATAACTGGACAGGGAGCCAGGCAAGTCATTACAGAGGAAGATTTCAGGATGCTGTAACACAGACCATTTATCTGTTCCTCCTTTTCAACTACCCTGATCTCTTGTCCTACAGTATTGACTGTGCTGAATGTATAAAGGAAGAATTTTCCATTGAAAGTAAGATGTGTATCTGGTGCCAAAGCACAACACCACCTTACTTTAAGTAGTTTAATATCCTTTCATTGTGCTTACAGTGAAAACAATCAAAACCAGGTCCTGCAACCTGGCAGCTGCAAATATGAGACAGATTTAGAAGGTGCATTGGTTTTTTTTCCTCCTTTTCCCTGGAGGCCCCAAGTTGGCTCTCAGATGTGGCCACAACTTCTTTTGGGATTTATATCTGTTAACATACCTCATGCAGAAGGCCTGGAAAGCATCTCTATATCACGTCTCTTGAAATTAAATCATTCAGATCCTTCTAGTGTTATAACATGGCTACAAAGATATTTATTTAGTAACTTCAGATGGTGAGTGATGGAACATAATCCTCCAATCAGAAAGCCATTTTGAGGAAACACCCTCCTTTTTTTCTCGTGGAAAGAAAGTAAATATAAATCCAGGGCCAAGTCAATTTTATCCAACTTAGTAAAGGAGTATTTGGAAGTTGACCTTATGTGCAGAGAGATATGGTAAGTAACCTATTCTGTGGTCACTTATGTAGAATGATTTGAGGGATGTCAGAAAGGGTCTGTCATGGATTCAATTATGTCCCCCAAGAAATATGTGCAACAATCTGGCTGGGCCATGATTCTCAGTATTGTGTGATTGTTTTCCATTTTGTGATTGTAATTTATGTTAAAGAGGATTAGGGTGGGATTTTTAACATCCTTACTAAGGTCATATCCCTGATCCAACGTAAAGGGAGTTTCCCTGGGGTGTGGCCTGCACCACCTTTTATCTTACAAGAGATATGAGGAAAGAGAAGCAAGCAGAGCTGAGGACCTTATACCACCAAGAAAGCAGTGCCGGGAGCATACCCTTTGGACCCAGGGTCCCTGTGTGGAGAAGCTCCTAGTCCGAGGGAAGATTGATGAGAAGGCCGACAGAGAGAGAAAGCCTTCCCCTGGAGCTGACACCCTGAATTTGAACTTTTAGCCTACTTCACTTTGAGAAAATAAACTTCTCTTTGTTAAAGCCATCTGCATGTGGTATTTACGTTATAGCAGCACTAGATAACTAAGACAGGGTCCTTCCACTCCTATTCCTTGATGAGATCTTTTCACTTCCAAACTATGCTTTTAGTTATTCTGTTCCTCTGGACAGACTTTCATTTTTTCTTCAGCCTTGCTAAATCTTACCTATTGTTCAAGGCCCAGTGCTTCAAGAAGTCTCTCTGGACATTAGGCCTCATAGCCCACTCTGAAGCTCTCTGCCTGACTGTTTGGGCACCCTAGGACTTCTTTGTACTTACTGCCTCCCTTTATCAGTGATCCAACTAGTGTCATATGGCTCTATTGACATGCTTTATGGAAAGGGGTTATACACTATTAGGGGACAACAATCATATCTGGCATTTTTTTTGCATTGCCAATATTTCCCAGCATAATCTTTTATTTTTTAAATAGTATTTTATTGCATTTCTGGTGAAAGTTTACATAACAAGCTCCATTTGACAATTTCTACACAAATTGTTCAGTGACATTAGATATATTTATCACAATGTGTCAACATTCTCTTTAATTGTGTTCAGTTTGTTCTCTTCCCAGTACCTGCCCCCTTATCTTCTCATCTTTTCTTTTGAGTAATTCTTGACCTTTTGGTCTCATATTGATGATTTTTAAAATAAGGCACTGATCTTATAGGTAATATCCTTTATTTTGTATGCTGCTCTGCTATTTTGCTGAAAGGTCATCTCAGGGAATAGTCTCAGTTCTAGGTTTAAAGAGTGTCTAAGGGCGATAGTCTTAGAAAGTCCTCTCTTCTCTACTGTTCCAGCTTGCCTGGCTTTTTTTTTTAAGTTAGAATTTGAGTTCTGCTTTGTATTTTTCTCCCATTCTATCCAGGACCATCTATTGTGACCCCGGTGAGAAAGGTCAGTAGTGGTAGTAGCTGGGCACCACATAATTCTTCTCCCACCGCAATCTTGTACACATTTTGGCTTTTAGTAAAGATTTGTTCAATAAATGCAGTCAGCCAATCAACCCTTGTAAAGCTTTCTCTGCCCACTTTACTTGGAAGGAACCTCTCTTTCCCTGGAGTACTTCATTGCCTTGATAGTTGACTTTGTGTCAGAGACAACCTCAGTAAAGAGCATTTGGGTGGGAAAGGCTGATAGAAATGTACCCTAGGCCTTACCTTCTCTATTCACCAAGTAGGAGTTGTTTTTGACACCCAGGGCCAGCCCAAACACATTTGGAATGCAGGTCCTGCATTCCCTTTTTGGTTCCTTGCCCTCCTGGGATTCAGCACTCTTTTGCCCATGATCCTCCTACCCACAGCCCCATCCCACCAGCTCTTTTCCCTTTAGCTATGTTTACACAGTCCAAATGCATGTAGGCTGCTATCATTTCCCTCCTTACGCTTGCTCCGATCTAGATTTAATTTCTTTTATCTGTCCTCTATAATCATATGAGCTGATTCTCCAGGACCATTTTTCCAGATCTTCTCTAAATTTCCTTTTGCCAGTTTGCTCAGATGATGTTTTTCCTAATGACTAATACCCTGAATAGCAAACCAGATCTCTCTGTGCCCCAGTTGGATATTGGGACTGTCCATGCAGCCCCGGATTGACCCCTGAAACTCACCACAGGTTAAAGCCAACTCCTGGCTCATTGGTTAGCTAGGCCAGGTATCTCTCGGCCCTGGTGCTCCTCAGGCTCCTCTTACGTCGGAAACATTTCTCTTTTGGATTATTTTTTTCCAGTATATTATTTATCTTGTGAGTTCCCAAATGGGATCTCTTTCAGCTATTTCCTGTGCATATTCTCTTTCTTCTTCTCTCTGCATGCTGTCCACGCCTCTGGCTATGTTTCTCTGCCTTTCTCTCTCTGTGTCTTTGCTGAGTCTTCTCTTTATTTTCTGTGAGAGATGGTCACTTTCACCCATATTAGTGTGGCAGTGCTTCTAGGATTGTGACAGGAACTGTGGTTTTATAGCCCTCTTTCTAAAGTTCAAGGAAAGGGGAAAGTTGGATCATTACTTTTAGGGTGCTTAAGCACAAGGAAACCCTGGTGGCGTAGTGGTTAAGTGCTACAGCTGCTAACCAAAAGGTCAGCAGTTCAAATCTGCCAGGTGCTCCTTGGAAACTCTATGGGGCAGTTCTACTCGGCCGTGTGGGGTAGCTATGAGTCGGAATTGACTCGACAGCAGCGGGTTTGGTTTGGGTTTTTAAGCACAAGAGCTCCATGGTTTATCTAAAGCCCTTTGGGCAGAAGCTGGACATTGTAGTACCTGGACCATGGCATTACTGCCTTGCCCTATTTCTACCTCATTCTTTCTTTATAGCTAAAAAAATCAGATTTCTTCATTTTCAGTCAATTTCCTTCCCTAGGTTAGGCTTTCTCAAACTTGGCACTGTTTACATTTTGGCCCAGATAATTCTTTCTTGTGTGTGGATGTGGGTGGAGGGGAGGGAGAGGGAGGGACTGTCCTGTGCAATGTGGGATGTTTAGCAGCATCCCTGTCCTCTATCCACTAGATGCCAGTAGCACCTTCTCATCCAGCTGTGACAGCTAAAAATGTCTCCAGACATTACCAAATGCCCCCTAGGGGATAAAATCATCCCTAGTTGAGAACCACAATTCTACGTCCACCTTGCCTTGGTCCCTAGTCCTTGTCTGATATTCCCTTCTACTCCAGTCCTATTCTAGCCTCACTATGAGGTTTCCACCAACTTGCCTAACAATTTCAGCATGTGAGTAGTGAAGGGAACTCTAGACTTAGAGGATTGGCTTCCATTGCTGGCTCCACCACTTACTATGTGACCTTGGATAAGTTACTTCACCCTCAGTTTCCTCATCTATAAAATGGAACATCATAGAGTTTTTGCAAGAATTAAATGTCTTTCTTCTTATCATCATTATTGCTAACCATTGTTTTTACCATGCATGTTTCAAAAAGTAAGAATGGCAGTGAATGGAGCCAGGTGTAGAGCTGGAAGCCTTCAACAATGCTACAACCCACAGTGGCATAAGAGAAAAAAGCCCCATTCCTGGAAAGAAGAAAAACAGAAGTATTGGTTTGCAAATCTAATTGAATATTGGAATCAACCAAAGACATTTTTTTAAAGGACAGAGCCCTGGTCTATACTCCAGGAGTCCTGAATACCAATCTTTGGGTGCAGGACCAATAACTCTGTACCAAATAAGCTCTGCAGTGGATTCTTATGACAAGACAGGTTTGGGCACCACAGCATTAGGTCATCTCAGAGGTCAGCTCTGATAGTCTGTGATTGTATGATATGTCTATATATCCCATAGCAGTATTATACAAACTGGAATTGTGTCTTCAGATCATGGTCTTAAGGAATTTGCATGGGTTTTTGGGAACTGGAGTTGAAGAATGCCATCTTGATCCAAGAGAATAAAGTAGCTTTCGGAGGCACCTTTTATCTTATAAGTGCAGAAAAAAGAAGCAGCTCCATGAAGCCTCAATCAGCAGTTTTTTTTTTTCACATCACTAATTAAAAAGCACAAGCCTACAAAATGGATGGTGCCAGAGGAGAAGGTAAGATTTCCAGTGACTGGAGTCCAAAAACCTGATTGGTAAAGGAAGTGACAGCAAGATTGGCACAGAAAGGCATCTGATCCCCAAGAATAATCTTTGAGAAAGAAAGGAAAGAGCACTTCTGCTCTAGAAGGCTAGGGAGCTTTGGAAATAAAGCAAGATGTAGCCAAGTGCCTGAGTTCTAAGTCTGAGTGGCTTGCTTTTTCATTGACTCTTAGCTAGAAAGTGCTGAGGTATATGAAGAAGCTATGCTAGAGCAGCCAAACTGGGACTACTTGAGTTACTTTCAGATCAGAATTCAAAGCTCTGTAAACTTAGCTAGGTCTGCTTTGGTGTTTGTTTTGTTTTCCAAGAAAAATATCTCTTGTCTTTACAGAACTACAGTAGAATAAGGATTTTCCACACAATTAGTCTTCTATTGCTGCATTACAAATTGCCACAAATTTAGCAGCTTAAAACAATACAAATTTATTATCTCACAGTTTCTGTGAGTCAGGAGTCTAAGCATGGCTTAGCTAGGTCTTTTGCTTAGGGCCTCACCAGGCTGAAATCGAGATGTTGTCCAAGGCTGCAATCTCATCTGAGGCTTGAGGTCCTCTCTCGATCTCACTGGTTGTTGGTAGAATTTATTTCTTTGCAATTATAGGACTGAGGTTGCTGTTTTATTTCTGGCTGTTGGCCAAAAACTGCTCTCAGCTCCTACAGGCCACCCTCAGGTCCTTGCCATGTGGCGCCATCCATAGGCAGTTCACAATATGTTTGCTTCTCCAAGGCCAGCAGGAGAATCTCTGCTGCTTTGAATGGCTTATTTTAAGTGCACACTTGATTAGGTTAGGCCCGCTCAGAATAATCTACATGAGTCTAAGTCTACTGATTAGGGACTTTAATTACATCCGTAAAATCTCTTCACAGCAGCACCCATATTAGTGTTTGAATAAGTGGGAGAAGGTAGCACACCAGGGGCTGGAAATTTGGGGGACCATTTAGGATTCTGCCCACCACATAAAAAAAATTTTTTTTTACCATATAAAACTATGTCAAAAAGGGGTGTGGTGATAGGACCCAAATTAAAAATGCCCTGAGTAGCTTGTAGAATGCGTTCCCTTGGGCTTTTCCCACCCACTTATATATAATAACAGGGAATGTGATCCGGTTGTTAAACCAAGGGAACAAAGGTTCCTTTTCTGATTGCCATTTCTGAGGTGCAACACTTTCTTTCCGTCCTCTAAATTTGAGAACCTCTTGGAGAAGGGAGAAATGTCCTTCTTTATGATCTGTGTCATTCCCTCCTTGCTACCCTGAGTTACTTATTTGTCTTACAGTGCAAATGTTCCATTCAGTCTTTTCCCCCACCTGAGATTTCCAAGTTAGATTGAATTTGTGATTTGAAATAGAATCAAGGGCAGTGTAATGAAGAAGAAAGACACTTCCTTTGATGAAGACTTTTCTAGTCATTCTCTCCAAGTGCCCCTACCCAACACTCAGCAAAGACAGATGCGAAAAGGAGTCACACAGCTGAGGAGGAAGCCCTATTATTTCAGGCCAGAGTGACTGAGTGTCCAGGGGTGTACTGGTGAAGGGTGGAGGGCGATGTCTCTTTTGGGCAAAAAGAATAAGTTTCTATTGGTGTGGGGACTCCAGAAGACCCAGGAGAGAATTAATGGATTTATGTGTATGTGGGCGTGAGGAGATGCAATCATGGCCTGCTAGCCTTCTTCTCTCAAGAGTGACTGGGTGAGTGGGTTTTGCTAGAGTAATAACAATAATAAAACAAAAAAAAATCCATTGCTGTCGAGTCAATTCCGACTCATAGCGGCCCTATAGGACAGAGTAGAACTGCCTCATGGGGTTTCCAAGGAGCGCCTGGTGGATTCAAATTGCCAATCTTTTGGTTAGCAGCTATAGCTCTTAACCATTACACCACCAGGGTTTCCAATAACAATAATCGGTAACAATAATAGTAACATTTTTTGAGTACTTATTTTAGGCAGGAGCTATTCTAAATGTTTGCATATATTAACCTTTCTCCAACTCTTTTGATATAAGTACTATAATTATCCCCATTTTATAGACAAAGAAACTAAGGCAGAGAGAAGATAAATGTGAATTATCCTAAACTCTAGTTAATGATATGCATGCTAAAGTGTTTAGGGGGAAGTGTCCTGGTGTTTGGAGTCCTCAGGTGGCACAAATAGTTAATGCTCTTGGCTGCTAACTCAAAAGATTGGAGATTCCAGTCCACCCAGAGGCACCTTGGAAGAAAGGTCTGGCAATCTACTTCTAAAAAATCAATCACTGAAAACCCTATGAAGCATAGTTTTACTCAGATACATGGGGCACCATGAGTCAGAATTGACTCAACGGTAATTTTTTTTTTTTTTGGTAACTTACTACGAAACACAACAACAACAAAAAGGATGGTTTGATAGAGGGATGGATGGATGGATAGATGTATGATGAAGCAAATTTAGTAAAATGTTAATGGTAGAATTTAGTGGTGGGTGCATGGGTGTTCACTGTAAAAGGCTTTCATGTTTTGTGTAAATTTGAAAATTTTAGTAATAAAATGTTGGGAAAAAAAGTGAATTGCTCAAGATCACACAGCTAGTAATGGTGGAGCCAGGATTCTCATCCAGATAGTCTGGCTCCAAAATATATGCTCTTAATCACTACGCTAAACAGCTTCTCAGAAGTCAATTGCTATTTATAAACTTTGTTATAGAACTATGGAACAGTGTAATGCAGTCTCTGTCCAAGGAGCTCAGAGTCTCACTGGGGAGACAAGTGTACACATCTGACTTAGCTTGAGAGGGGATAAAATGAGGGGGCTCTGTAAGGGGCCTGGTAGGAAGTGAACTGAAGGCACAGGTTGGGGCACTGATGTTCTCTTCAAAGACAGGTGTTAAGGAGCAGAGTGAGGTGTTGAGATTGAGATATTTGAGGTAGAGTGGAGGGAATTTAGGAGTCCCTGGGTGGCACAAGTGGTTAAAAGCTCAGCTATTAACTGAAAGGCTGGTGGTTTGAACCTATCCAGAGGCACCTTGGAAGAAAGGCCTGGTAATCTACTTCTGAAAGATCACAGCCATTGAAAACCCTATGGAGTGCAGTTCTACTTTGAAACACGTGTAGTTGCCGTGAGTCAGAATTGACTTGATGGCAATTGGTTTAGTTTTTTTGGAGGGAGTTTGGACCCAGTAGACTTATCTTGTAGATATAACAGGAGGTGAGATCATCTGCCAAGGAGTGGGTGGAGGCCAGCGCCTTAAGGATAGTGGAGAATTGGAACCATTGCTTTGAGGAGTGAACACAAGGTGACTAGAAAACATATTGGGCAACAGGCAGATCTCAGTTGGGATCAGAGGGAAAACATTTGCAGTTGTTCTCTCTATATATTTTTTCAGTCAGGTTCTTTGTAGCCTACTAGAAACAGGATGTGACAAGGCAGGCAGCAGGATAGGCTCATAAAAAGGCAGTAAGGAGACCAAGGAGCCTAATGTGACTTTGACAGGAGAGTCAGAGGGGGACATAAAGCTCAGGTCTCCCTATTCTTTAAAGTCTTCTGCTTGTCCTTGATGTTCATATAAGAATTTGGCTACTCCCTTCATCCTGTCATTGATCTACAAACCTTTCAAGCCTGGTTACAAGCTCTGGCCACCTTACCTCCCGGGCCTTAGTTCTTTGCTGTCTAGCTTTAAAAAAAACAAAAAAAACATTTTATTGTGGTTTGGGTGAAAGTTGACAGAGCAAATTAGTTTCCATTCAACAATTTATACACATTTTGTTTCCTGACATTAGTTACAATCCCTTCACTGTGACAGCACTCTACCCACTTCCTCCCTGAGTTCCTTGTTTCCATTCGTCCATCTTTCCTGTCCCTTTCTGCCTTCTGAGATTTGTTTTTGGGAAAATGCTGCCCTTTTGGTCTGGCCTGGTTGATTGTTCTGAGGAGCACATTCCTCAGGGGTGCTACTGTTCACTGTTTAGGCCTGTCTATTGTTCGTCTGAAAGGTGATCTCTGGGAGTGGTTCAGTTCCAGGTTTGAAGGGTTTCAGAGAGCTATAGTCTCAGGGGTTCCACCAGTCTCTATCAGACCAGTAAGTCTGGTCTTTTTTATGAATTAGAATTTTGTTCTACATATTTCTCTCACTCTGTTCAGGACTTTCCACTGTGATCATGATCAGAGTGGTCAGTATTGGTAGCTGGGCACCATCTAGTTCTACTGGTCTCAGGTTAGTGGCAGCTGTGGTTCGTGTGGTTCATTAGTCGTTTGGACTAATTGTTTCCTTGAGACTTTGATTTTCTTCACTCTTCTTTGCTCTGGATGGAAGAGACTGATAGTTGTATCTTAGATGGCTGCTCCCAAGTTTTTAAGACCCCAGTCGCTACTCACCGAAGTAGGGTGTAGAACATTGTCTTTATAGACTATTTATGTCAGTTGACCTAGCTGTCCCCAAAGACTATGGTCTAAAGCCCTCAAACCCAGTGATTCTCTGCCCCTCAAGATGTTTGGTTATGGTTAGGAAGTTTTCATAACTGTGTCCTCTGTGTGCTCTACTATATATATAAAAAAAAAATACATGGATATATTTGCAGCACATACAAATGCTTATGTAGAAATATCCTCTTCCAAACCTATATATGCTCATGAGTGTACCCCCTATGCCATCTACACCTGTTCAGGTGACATATCTACCTGTGCTTCTACTCATAATTTATTGTTGGTTATTACTGTTATTGCAGGATTGCATATGTAATAGTAGTTACCCTTGCTGCCATTTTCTCTTGTGTACATTCCAGTGTCTTCCTTTGCCTTGATCATGTTGTACTGACTCCTCCCATATTGTGTATTGTCTTTCCCTTCACCAAGTTAATATGTCTACTATCTAGTTAGTGATTACCCCTTCCTCTCCCTCCCATTCCTGGTAACCATCAAAGAATGTTTCTTTCTGTGTGTAAAACTTTTTTTTTCTAAATGTGCTTTAGATGAAAGTTTACAGAGCAAATTAGTTTCTCATTAAACAATTAATACACAAATTGTTTTGTGACATTGGTTGTCAACCCCACGATGTGTCAACACCCCAGTTTCCCTGTTTCCATTCATGATTGAACGACGAGGTATGTTCCTCACCTGTGTTATCGTTGGTCCTATAGACCTGTCTACTCTTTGCTGAGGGGTGAACCTCAGGAGTGACTTCAGTACTCAGTTAAAAGGGTGTCCATGGGGGCCATACTCTCGGATTTTCTCCAGTCTCTGTCAGACCAGTAAGTGTGGTCTTTTTTTTTTTAATTTTTATTCAGCTTCAAGTGAATGTTTACAAATCAAGTCAGTCTGTCACATATAATTTATATACACTTTAATCCATACTCCCATTTTCTCTCCCCCTAATGAGTCAGCCCTTCCAGTCTCTCCTTTCATGACAATTTTGCCAGCTTCCAACCATCTCTATCCTCCCATCCCCCCTCCAGACAGGAGATGCCAACACAGTCTCAAGTGTCCACCTGATACAAGTAGCTCACTCTTCGTCAGCATCTCTCTCCTACCCACTGTCTAGTCCCTTCCATGTCTGATGAGTTGTCTTCAGGAATGGTTCCTGTCCTGGGCCAACAGAAGGTTTGGGGACCACGACTGCCAGGATTCCTCTAGTCTCAGTCAGACCATTAAGTATGGTCTTTTTGTGAGAATTTGGGGTCTGCATCCCACTGATCTCCTGCTCCCTCAGGGGTTCTCTGTTGTGTTCCCTGTCAGGGCAGTCATCAGTTGTGGCCGGGCACCAACTAGTTCTTCTGGTCTCAGGATGATGTAAGTCTCTGGTTCATGTGGCCCTTTCTGTCTCTTGGGCTCATAGTTATCATGTGACCTTGGTGTTCTTCATTTTGCTTTGATCCAGGTGGGTTGAGACCAATTGATACATCTTAGATGGCCGCTTGTTAGCATTTAAGACCCCAGATGCCACATTTCAAAGTGGGATGCAGAATGTTTTCATAATAGAATTATTTTGCCAATTGACTTAGAAGTCCCCTTAAACCATGGTCCCCAAACCTCCGCCCTTGCTCCACTGACCTTTGAAGCATTCAGTTTATCCCGGAAACTTCTTTGCTTTTGGTCCAGTCCAGTTGAGCTGACCTTCCATGTATTGAGTATTGTCCTTCCCTTCACCTAAAGCAGTTCTTAGCTACTAATTAATCGGTAAAAAACCCTTTCCCACCCTCCCTCCCTCCCCCCCTCGTAACCACAAAAGTATGTGTTCTTCTCAGATTATACTATTTCTCAAGATCTTATAATAGTGGTCTTATACAATATTTGTCCTTTTGCCTTTGACTAATTTCGCTCAGCATAATGCCTTCCAGGTTCCTCCATGTTATGAAATATTTGACAGATCCGTCACTGTTCTTTATCGATGCATAGTATTCCATTGTGTGAATATACCACAATTTATTTAACCATTCATCCGTTGATGGACACCTTGGTTGCTTCCAGCTTTTTGCTATTGTAGACAGAGCTGCAATAAACATGGGTGTGCATATATCTGTTTGTGTGAAGGCTCTTATTTCCCTAGGGTATATTCTGAGGAGTGGGATTTCTGGGTTGTATGGTAGTTCTATTTCTAACTGTTTAAGATAACGCCAGATAGATTTCCAAAGTGGTTGTACCATTTTACATTCCCACCAGCAGTGTATAAGAGTTCCAATCTCTCCGCAGCCTCTCCAACATTTATTATTTTGTGTTTTTTGGATTAATGCCAGCCTTGTTGGAGTGAAATGGAATCTTATCGTAGTTTTAATTTGCATTTTTTTTAATGGCTAATGATCGAGGGCATTTTCTCATGTATCTGTTAGCTGCCTGAATATCTTCTTTAGTGAAGTGTGTGTTCATATCCTTTGCCCACTTCTTGATTGGTTTCTTTGTCTTTTTGTGGTTGAGTTTTGACAGAATCATATAGATTTTAGAGATCAGGCGCTGGTTGGACATGTCATAGCTGAAAATTCTTTCCCAGTCTGTAGGTGGTCTTTTTACTCTTTTGGTGAAGTCTTTAGATGAGCATAGGTGTCTGATTTTTAGGAGCTCCCAGTTATCTGGTTTCTCTTCGTCATTTTTGGTAATGTTTTGTATTCTGTTTATGCCTGTATTAGGGCTCCTAAGGTTGTCCCTATTTTTTCTTCCATGATCTTTATCGTTTTAGTCTTTATGTTTAGGACTTTGATCCACTTGGAGTTCGTTTTTGTGCTTGGTGTGAGGTATGGGTGCTGTTTCATTTTTTTGCAAATGGATATCCGGTTATGCCAGCACCATTTGTTAAAAAGACTATCTTTTCCCCACTTAACTGACACTGGGCCTTTGTCAAATATCAGCTGCTCATATGTGGATGGATTTCTATCTGGGTTCTCAATTCTGTTCCATTGGTCTATGTGCCTGTTGTTGTACCAGTACCAGGCTGTTTTGACTACTGTAGCTGTATAATAGGTTCTGAAATCAGGTAGAGTGAGGCCTCCCACTTTCTTCTTCTTTTTCAGTAATGCTTTACTTATCCGAGGCTTCTTTCCCTTCCACATGAAGTTGGTGATTTGTTTCTCCATCACATTAAAAAATGACATTGGAATTTGGATTGGAAGTGCATTGTATGTATAGATGGCTTTTGGTAGAATAGACATTTTTACTATGTTAAGTCTTCCTATCCATGAGCAAGGTATGTTTTTCCACTTAAGTAGGTCCTTTTTAGTTTCTTGCAGTAGTACTTTGTAGTTTTCTTTGTATAGGTCTTTTACATCCTTGGTAAGATTTATTCCTAAGTATTTTATCTTCTTGGGGGCTACTGTGAATGGTATTGATTTGGTGATTTCCTCTTCGATGTTCTTTTTGTTGATGTAGAGGAATCCAAGTGATTTTTGTATGTTTATCTTATAACCTGAGACTCTGCCAAACTCTTCTATTAGTTTCAGTAGTTTTCTGGGGGATTCCTCAGGGTTTTCTGTGTATAAGATCATGTCATCTGCAAAGAGAGATAATTTTACTTCCTCCTTGCCAATCTGGATGCCCTTTATTTCTTTGTCTAGCCTGATTGCTCTGGCTAGGACCTCTAGCGCAATGTTGAATAAGAGCGGTGATAAAGGGCATCCTTGTCTGGTTCCCGTTCCCAAGGGAAATGCTTTCAGGCTCTCTCCATTTAGAGTGATGTTGGCTGTTGGCTTTGTGTAGATGCCCTTTATTATGTTGAGGAATTTTCCTTCAATTCCTATTTTGCTGAGAGTTTTTATCATAAATGGGTGTTGGACTTTGTCAAATGCCTTTTTCTGCATCAATTGAGAAGATCATGTGGTTTTTGTCTTTTGTTTTATTTATATGGTGGATTACATTAATGGTTTTTCTAATATTAAACCAGCCTTGCATACCTGGTATAAATCCCACTTGGTTTTTTATGGTGGATTATTATTTTGATATGTTGTTGAATTCTATTGGCTAGAATTTTGTTGAGGATTTTTGCATCTATGTTCATGAGGGATATAGGTCTGTAATTTTCTTGTTTTGTGGTGTCTTTACCTGGTTTTGGTATCAGGGATATGGTGGCTTCATAGAATGAGTCAGGTAGTATTCTGTCATTTTCTATGCTTTGAAATACCTTTAGTAGTAGTGGTATTAACTCTTCTCTGAAAGTTTGGTAGAACTCTGCAGTAAAGCCATCCGGGCCAGGGCTTTTTTTTGTTGGGAGTTTTTTGATTACCCTTTCAATCTCTTTTTTTGTTATGGGTCTATTTAGTTGTCCAACTTCTGATTGTGTCAGTTTAGGTAGGTAGTGTTTTTCTAGGAATTCATCCATTTCTTCTAGGTTTGCAAATTTGTTGGAGTACAATTTTTCGTAATAATCTGATATGATTCTTTTAATTTCAGTTGGGTCTGTTGTGATGTGGCTCATCTAGTTTCTTATTCGGGTTATTTGTTTCCTTTCCTGTATTTCTTTAGTCAGTCTGGCCAATGGTTTATCAATTTTGTTAATTTTTTCAAAGAACCAGCTTTTGGCTTTGTCAATTCTTTCAATTGTTTTTCTGTTCTCTAGTTCATTTAGTTCAGTTCTAATTTTTATTATTTGTTTTCTTCTGGTGCCTGATGGATTCTTTTGTTGCTCACTTTCTATTTGTTCAAGTTGTAGGGACAGTTCTCTGATTTTGGCTCTTTCTTCTTTTTGTATGTGTGCATTAATCGATATAAATTGTCCTCTGAGCACTGCTTTTGCTGTGTCCCAGAGGTTTTGATAGGAAGTGTTTTCATTCTCGTTGCATTCTATGAATTTCTTTATTCCCTCCTTAATGTCTTCTATAACCCAGTCTTTTTTCAGGAGGGTATTGTTCAGTTTCCAAGTATTTGATTTCTTTTCCCTAATTTTTCTGTTATTGATTTCTAGTTTTATGGCCTTGTGGTCTGAAAAGATGCTTTGTAATATTTCGATGTTTTGGATTCTGCAAAGGTTTGTTTTATGACTTAATATGTGATGTATTCTAGAGAATGTTCCATGTGCGCTAGAAAAAAAAATTATACTTTGCAGCAGTTGGGTGGAGAGTTCTGTATAAGTCAATGAGGTCAAGTTGGTTGATTGTTGTAATTAGGTCTTCCGTGTCTCTATTGAGCTTCTTACGGGATGTCCTGTCCTTCTCCGAAAGTGATGTGTTGAAGGCACCTACTATAATTGTGGAGGTTTCTATCTCACTTTTCAGTTCTGTTAAAGTTTGTTTTATGTGCCTTGCAGCCCTGTCATTGAGTGCATAAATATTTAATATGGTTATATCTTTCTGGTCTATTGCTCCTTTAATCATTATGTAGTGTCCTTCTTTATCCTTTGTGGTGGATTTAAGTCTAAAGTCTATTTTGTCAGATTAATATTGCTACTCCTGCTCTTTTTTGCTTATTGTTTGCTTGATATATTTTTTTCCATCCTTTGAGTTTTAGTTTGTTTGTGTCTCTAAGTCTAAGGTGTGTCTCTTGTAGGCAGCATATAGACGGATCGTGTTTCTTTATCCAGTCTGAGACTCTCTCTTTATTGGTGCGTTTAGTCCTTTTACATTCAGCGTAATTATAGATAAGTATATGTTTAGTATTGTCATTTTGATGCCTTTTTATGTGTGTTGTTGACATTTTCATTTTTCCACTTACTTTTTTGTGCTGAGATATTTTTCTTTTTAAATTGTGTGTTCCTCATTTTCAAAGTATTTGACTTTATGTTTGCTGAGTCGTCATGTTTTTCTTGGTTTTATTTTGAGTTATGGAGTTGTTATACCTCTTTGTGGTTACCTTAATATTTACCCCTATTTTTCTAAGTAAAAACCTAAGTTGTATTGTCCTACATTGCCTTGTATCCCTCTACATATGGCAGTTCTATGCCACCTGTGTTTAGTCCCTCTTTTTGATTATTGCGATCTTTTACATATTGACTTCAATGATTCCCTGTTTTGAGCTTTTTTTTAAATTAATCTTAATTTGTTTTTGTGATTTCCCTATTTGAGTTGATATCAGGCTGCTCTATTCTGTGACCTTGTGTTGTGCTGTTATCTGATATTATTGGTTTTCTGACCAAACAATTTCCCTTAGTATTTCTTGTAGCTTTGGTTTCATTTTTGCAAATACTCTAAGCTTGTGTTTATCTGTAAATGTCTTAATTTAGCCTTCATATTTCAGAGAGAGTTTTGCTGGACAAATGATCCTTGGCTGGCAGTTTTTCTCCTTCAGTGCTCTGTAGATGTCATCCCATTGCCTTCTTGACTGCATG
This sequence comes from Elephas maximus indicus, assembly GCF_024166365.1. Taxonomy (NCBI): domain Eukaryota; kingdom Metazoa; phylum Chordata; class Mammalia; order Proboscidea; family Elephantidae; genus Elephas; species Elephas maximus. The sequence goes on from NC_064846.1 coordinate 90,837,024, forward strand.
GTTTCTGCTGAGTAGTCTGAACTTATTCTTATTGAGTTTCCCTCATAGGAGACCTTTCTTTTCTCCCTGGCTGCTTTTAAAATTTTCTCTTTATCTTTGGTTTTGGCAAGTTTGGTGATAATATGTCTTGGTGTTTTTCTTTTTGGATCAATCTTAAATGGGGTTTGATGAGCATCTTGGATAGATATCCTTTCATCTTTCATGATGTCAAGGAAGTTTTCTGTCAGCAGATCTTCAACTATTCTCTCTGTGTTTTCTGTTATCCCTCCCTGGTCTTGGGACTCCAATCACATGCAAGGTATCCTTCTTGATAGAGTCCCACATGATTCTTAGGGTTTCTTCATTTTTTTAAATTCTTTTATCTGATTTTTTTCAGCTATATTGGTGTTAATTCCCTGGTCCTCCAGATGTCCCACTCTGCATTCTAATTGCTCGAGTCTGCTCCTCTGACTTCCTGTTGCGTTGTCTAATTCTGTAATTTTATTGTTAATCTTTTGGATTTCTGAATGCTGTCTCTCTATGGATTCTTGCAACTTGTTAATTTTTCCACCATGTTCTTGAATAATGTTTTTTAGTTCTTCAACTGCTTTATCAGTGTGTTCCTTGGCTTTTTCTGTAGATTGCCTTATTTCATTTCTGAGGTCCTCCCTGATGTCTTGAAGCATTCTGTAAATTAGTTTTTTATATTCTGTATCTGATAATTCCAGGATTGTATCTTCATTTGGGAAAGATTTTGATTCTTTAGTTTGGGGGGTTGTAGAAGCAGTCATGGTCTGCTTCTTTATGTGGTTTGATATCGACTGCTGTCTCCGAGCCATCACTAAGATATTTTAATGATTTATTCTATATTTGCTCACTGAGTCTTATCTTGTTTTGTTTTCTTTCAATATATGTAGACGGGCTAATAGATTGTGCTGTCTTGATTGTTGTAGCCCTTGACTCACTTATAACCTATTACCAGCTGTTTTGGGCTGCTACCAGATATATAAGCCTAAGAGTCCATTCACTATTCTTGAGTAGGATCTGATTTTGGGTCATCAAATGTGTGATGCAGACTGTCACCTATCTACCTAGAGAAGTAGTGGTGATAGTTGTGTGCACCAGATTCTAGTAGCAGCAGGGGGTCACACTCCAGGGGGGGACAGGATGCTGACAGGTTTCCCCCAAGTGTCAGTGAGGTAGGTGTGTCTCTATTCCTAAAGCACCTTGGTGGGTGGGCTCTTCAGCTGTGCCTTAGGCCCCCAATGCAAGTACCTCTACAGATTGGTAGGTGTCACTCTCCTTAGACCCCTAAGGCAGGAGGCTAGGTGGTCTGGGGGGAGCTTCAGCCTTCATTTCCCTGTTGTGGGTCAGTGAGGCTTCTGTTGAATACGCAGAGATATCAGACCTGGGAAACTTGTCTTTCCAGTAAATCAGCTAAAACAATTGTAGTCAGATCCCTATCAGAAATGCCTTTACATTATAATAGCCACCTTGTTCCCTGTAGGGATGAAGGCCCGAGACTGTGGATCACATATGCTTTGCTGAAGCTGGTTCTGTGTTTTTAGTTCAATTAGGGAAGGATTTTTGGTCCCTGGGTTTTTTGTGGTTGCTTCTCTCAGGCCAGAAGAATGGGTTAGGAAAAGACCAAAAAAAAAAAAAAAAGGAAAAGAAAAGGCGCGGAGCAGTTCTCCCTCTGGCTCAGGAAATTCCAATGTTAATGAAGCCACCTGGGAAGGGAAGGGGAGGGTTCAGATAAACAGGAGAGAGTAGCACCCCAGAATATAGACAAAGCTACTTATATTGCTTGGGATGACTGTTTTATCTGAGATTCCCGAGGGGAGTGTCGACTGTGTGTGCTGGCTGGGTAGAGATTGCCCCCGAGGGTCAGGCCCGCATACCATGCTTGCGCTGTCTCAGAAGCCGCAGTCGGTTCCTCCACTCCCAGTCCAAAGCCCAGCGTCAAGGTTCCCCAGCTGGGACACTGCAGTCCTGGCTCCAAAACCAGTCGCTGCCTCATGGTGACTTCTCCTCCTGTCAGCCGCTTCGCTGCGCTGCCTGCGTGCACTGGCAGGGCTTCCCCCGAGGTCAGTTCAGGGGGCTGGGGCTGCACCCCGTGTTTGCACTGTCACAGGATGCTGTGCTCAGCTCCCCTGTGCCCAGTTCAAAGCCCCATGCCAAGGTTCCCCAGCTGGGATGCCGCACTCCTGGCTCCAAAACCAGTTTCTGCCTCCCGGTGACTTCTCCTCCTGCCAGCCGCGTCGCTGCACTGCCCACGCTGACCTGCTGGGCCCCCTCCCGAGGTCAGTTCAGGGGGGAAGGGCTGCACTCCGTGTTTGCGCCGTCACAGGATGTCGTGCTCAGCTCCCCTGCACCCAGTCCAAAGCCCGGCGCCAAGGTTTTCTGACTGGGATGCTGGCTCCAGGCTCCAAAAACAGTTTCTGCTTCCCCGTGGTTGTTCGTTCTCGGTCTCTGTCACTCAGGTCAACTCTTTAAATCTGTGTTTGTTGGTCAGGGTTCGTAGATTGTCATGTATGTGATCGATTCACTTGTTTTTCCAAGTCTTTGTTGCAAGAGGGATCCAAGGTAGCTTCTACCTAGTCAGCCATCTTGGCCCCACCTCCCATAACCTGGTCTTTTTTTTATGAGTTTGAATTTTGTTCTCCATTTTTCTCCCACTTTGTCTGGGACCATCGGTTGTAATTCATGTCAGAGTAGTCAGTGCTGATAACTGGGCACCATCTAGTTGTTCTGGGTTCAGTCTGGTGGAGGTTGTGGTAGATGTCATCCATTAGTCCTTTGGACTAATCTTACCCTTCTGTCTTCGAATTTCTTCATTCTCCTTTGTTCCAGTCAGGATGAAATCAGTAAATGTATCTTAGACGGTCTGCTCACAGGCTTTTAAGACCTCAGACCCTACTCACCAATCAGATATAGAACATTGTTTTTATAGACCATGTTATGCCAATTGAGCTAGATGTTCCCCAAGACTATGGTCCCCAGCCCTCAGTCCAGAGGCTCGGTCCTTCAGGGAATTTAGATGCGTTTGTGAATATTCTATGACTTTGCCCTGGTCAGGTTGTGCTGACTTCCCAAGTGAGTGTAAACCTTTTCTTGACTTTTTATAATAGTGGTTTTATACAATATTTGTTCTTATATGATTGACTTATTTCACTCAGCATAATGTCCTCCAGGTTCATCCATGTTGTGAGATGTTTTGAGGATTCATCATCATTCTTTAGCATTGCGTAGTATTCCATTGTGTGTATGTATGTGTGTATGGAAAGGTTTATCCATTTGTCCATTGATGGGTTTGCTGTCTAGCTTTTGCCCTCAAGGCTTGATTAAAGCCATTCTCTCAAAGGTCACCAAATCGAATAGCTTTTATTCTGTGATAATTTTCTTGAACACTTTTCTCTGTGCTCACTCTCTCTTTAGCAAGTCTCCTCCCTTGGTTTTCATGATGATATTCTCTTGGTTTTCTGTCTCCTTTCCGACTGCTCTTTCTCAGTCTCCTTGGTTGAACAATTCTGCTTCTTCCTTTTATTTCTCAAAGTAATTTGAGCAAAAGTCCATCATTAGCCCTCTTTTCTTCTTTCTTTAGAAGCTTTTTCTCAGTTTTCTAAGAGATCCTATTTATTCCCATGACTTTAACAGTGATCTCTTTCAAGATGACTCCCAAACCTCTACCAGTCTTTGCCTATTTTTTGAGCCTCAGAGCCACATATCCAATTGAGCCGTGAATCCTTCATCTAAATGTACCTGAAACACAACCAAACCCAGACCCAGTGCTGTCGAGTCGCTTCCGACACATAGCGACCCTATAGGACAGAGTAGAACTGCCCCATAGAGTTTCCAAGGAGTGCCTGGCAGATTTGTACTGCCAACCCTTTGGTTAGCAGCCGTAGCACTTAACCACTACGCCACCAGGGTTTCCAAAAGTACCTTAGATACATCAAATTAAACATGTCTTAAACTGAGAGTCACTTCTTCAAGTCTCTTTCCTCTATTGCAAGTATGAGGCCCTGGAGGGCAAAGCCTAGGCTCCTCGACTGTTTACATACCCTGGAGCTAAGGTGGGATCAGAATGAGAAAAAGAAATCTTCCCTTTGCACAGGCCTCAGCAAAGGCTGGTCTTGTTGGAGGAGTGAGTTAATAGCAGATAGAAGACAGGGCTGGGTGAAAATGGGCATAGCTGTGCTTTGTACATGGATATAGTTCACGCCCTTTGCACTCGTTAACCCTTATGTCTCTTGTATTTCCTAGTACCCCTACTCTAAAGTTTGCTCACACACATATGGACTCCTGTCTTCTGCAGAAGCGACCTCTCACACATTCTTCACATGCTACCTCCATCAGCCTCAGTTTAGGTAGCCTTCAGACTGCAGGGAATAAATGGAGAATGACACCTGCAAAGATGATACATGTCCTAACTGCTCCATTGTCCTACTTGGAGCACACATATCCCCTAACCAGGGACGGACTGTGCCCTTGGGCTGAGACTGAGGGATTGTGGAATAAACAAGTTTATTCCTGTTATGGATTGAACTGTGCTTCCCACCACCCCCAGCAAATATGTGTGAAAAACTCTACACCTGTGGTTATAATCTCATTTGGGAATGGGTTTTCTTTGTTATGTTAATGAGGCAGTATTAGTGTAGGGTGTATTTTAAATCTATCTCTTCTGAGAGATCAAAGAGCAGATTAAAGTAAGCACTAAGGGAGGAGAAGATACAGGCCACATGATCACCAAGGAACCTAGAAGCTGAAAAGAGACAAAGACTTTCCCCCAGAGTGGACAGAAAGAGAGAGAGAGAGAGAAAGCCTTCTCCTTATAGCTAATGCCCTGAATTCAGACTTCTAGTCTTCTAAACTGTGAGAAAATACATTTCTGTTTATTAAAGCCACCCACTTGTAGTATTTCTGTTACAGCAACACTAGATAATTAAGTCAATTTCATACTTTCTGTCATTTGTTTTAGATGGAACTTGTCATTTTCTATGCAAAACCCTGTGCAGGCAGGCTAGGAAGTCATTATTAACTTTGATTTCTAGATAAGGAAACTTAGAACACAAAAGGGGAAGTGGTTGGAGGTAGAACTGGGCCTAGAGTCTTGAACTTCTCATTTCCATCCCAGAACACTTGCTACTGCCCCACACGGCTAAGCCAAGAATTCATTCCTAGGAGGTTCTCGTTCCTAATTCAGGTAAGGGAGATACTGCTGTGGCCAGGCTGAGCTGGGATTCTGTTTACTTTGCTGAGGAGATGATGGGGCAATCAGAGAGCAGGGTCCTGTGAGCTGCTGTGAGAAGGGAAGGAACAAACCAAAAACCAAATCTGTTGCCGTCGAGTCGATCCCAACTCATAGTGACCCTATAGGACAGAATAGAACTGCCCCATAGAGTTTCCAAGGAGTGCCTGGTGGATTTGAACTGTCAACCTTTTGGTTAGCAGCTGTAGCTCTTAACCACTGTGCCACCAGGGTTCCCGAGAAAGGAATGAGGGGCTTGGAATTTGGGTCCAGGGATTCTCTTCAAGAATGAAATGCTTTCAACCTGCTGCCACATGAAGCACCTGACTCTGACATGAAATTTGCATAAGACAGGTAGATGGGATTCTGGAAACAGAGAATGAAAAATTAGTTTCTTTCTTTCTGTCCACAGAGGGCAGTCAACAGCCCAAGCCAGAGCCAAGCCTCTGGTTGTAAAGTAAACTACAGAACTGGTTATGGGTTTCATGTCTGATTGCCTCTTTCTGTAAGGACTTTGGAACTTGGAGTGTCCCTCACCCTCTATAACCTGGCAGAAGGTTAGAACCATGGTTGTCAAGACCACAGAAGGAATGGTAGGTCTACCCAAAAGTGGACTGGGAGGCTGAAATTGCTGCCTGGAATATGTTTAGTAATATTATTATTTTAGTTCTCTAATTATGTCTATGAAAAACCTGCTGGGAAAGGCTTAATTTGGTGAGTAGGGGTGGTGACTAGGTAGACAACATCAAGGATTTTGGGGCTGGGCATTTAAAGAAGTATAACTTTCTAGGGCCCAAGGACACCTCATAGCTAACTGTTACAAGAGTGTCCCAGAGACTACCACCTCTAGTAAAGCCTTGTCTGGGTGGGAGCTGAATATATAATGTGTGACCTTGTCAAGTCACCTGCCTTTGACTTTTGGCTCTTCTACCTACTTACTGTGGGAAAAAGGCATGTCTGCTCTCCCTTCTGAGTCTTAATTTCCTTCTCTCTTAAATGGGGATAATGGTAATCTACTTCGCAGGGCTGTTAAGAGGATTAAATAACTACAATAGATGTAAAAAGGCTTTATAAACCAGTAAGCCTGATTCAGATATGAATGGCCAATATAATTGTTACCATATGGTCTTCTAGATTCCTTTAATTAGCACCTCTAGGAGGGAATAAGGAAATCCCAGGATCAAGGAGAATTTCAAATGAGTCTATTTTAGTTTAGGTGACCTCTAAAGAGGTGAAATGCAAGGTTGGGGGAGGCTGGTGCTCTTCCAACGATCACTTCTACCTTGGGTGTTTGTCACTTTGTCATCAGGGTGGGGGAGCCAAACTGGACCTTCGCTGATGGCCATAACTTCCTCTTAGATTTCATTCTCAGTTTTCTCTCTGCCTGGGTAAAATCCGAGCAGACAAATAAAACTAAGTTCAGGGGTTTGAGTGCTATCAAAGACAAATTAGCTTTACTTCAAAATGAAGATTGACTTCATAAAAACTGTCTGGACCAACAATCGGCCCAGCCAGAGGTAGTATGGAGTCAGGGAAGAGCACCTGACTAGGATTCAAGCCAGAGGTTCTGGTCCTGGCTCTGCTCCTGACCTGTGATGAGACCTTGCCTGAGTATCGAAATTGTGTGTATATTATCAAAGGTGATAGAATGTGTGAACATCCCTTGTAAGCTCTAAGGCAGCATATACACGGAAGCAATTATTTCTATTATGTAATGTATTTAAATGTAGGGAATTATTATTTTTGTTTTCTATCCTCATATGTTATGCCTTTGGTTGCTAAGGGGACCAGGCATGTTGGACTGGTATCCATCCATTTGTTAAACAATTGAAAATGAAGACTCTACATTGTTTTGATAATGGTCACATTTGAAGAACAGGTTTATTTAGTAATGGAGGGAGACCTTACAGGGTTTCTTTTTGGGGTGATAGAAATGTTCTGGAAATAGTGGTGATGGTTGCATAACATTGTGAATATACTTTTTAAAAAACCCACTCAATTGAACACTTTAAAATGGTGAATTTTATGTTATGGGAATTTAAATTCCATTAAAAAAAATCTCTGCCCAGAAATAATAGGGGCAATGAAACCTGGCTCCAAAGCACTGAAAATAGGCCCAGAGCAGGTAAGTCAAATTGTTGCTTCTTTTGCTTCTTATTGTGTGAATTATGTACTTGTGGGAGATAGGAGAGTCTTTTGGATGGGGTGTGTGTGTCTGTGTCTGTGTCTGTGTCTGTGTCTGTGTCTGTGTCTGTGTGTGAGAGAGAGAGAGTGAGAGGGAATATAAAAGCAGTATATTCCAGAAGCGGTTGTGATGGAGTAGCACTGATAACAGGTATAGAAATGGTGGTTAATTTCCAGTACACTTCTTGGGATCTTAACAGGAGGCTCCACTATTGGGTCCAGAGATAAGTAGCCCACATTTTCTTATCTGAGGGGTGGGGGAACCAATTACTGTTGTAAATATAAACTTAAGTTGACTAACTATTCTGGTTTGCCCAAAATGAACATTTCCTGGAATGTGGGACTTTTAATGCTAAAAGTGGGAAAGTTCCGGGCAAACCTTGTTGCGCTAAAACTGGTGCCTGCTAGTAGAGAGGGTGAAGGGTCTGAGGAATGCTTCACAACTCTCGGGTTTAGGTGCCAGTGGAATGGTGGCCCTGGTTGGGATAGGAGAAAATCATTCAGAAAAGAGGCCAGAAAGAATAATAATAATAATAAGATGAAGAAGAGAAAGAGGAAGAAGGAGAGGAAGAAGAAAGAGAAAAAATATGTATTTTTGAAGGTTCCTGGGCAATGGAAGCCATTGTAAAGACGCTGGTGAAAAGTAAATTGTGTTGGGAATGACAAAGAAGGTATGTTGGCATACTCCCCTTAGAACTGATACAGAGTGTCACACTCAGAGAGTGAAACTTTTTGAAACAGAAGCAGCAGTTTTGCAATAGAGCACAAGGAATGTTTATACAAACTAGGAAACGTGGAAAATTGGGTTCCTGTCGCTAAGTTTAGAGCTAGATTGGTGGCTCTATCTTGAGTCTGACAGAAGTTATCATACTTAGATCTCAAATGGCCAATTGAAGTTACGCTTCCTTTCAGACCTGTATCCAAGGCAAGGTATTAATTTGAATGTTCACTGAATGCCTACAATGAACTAGGGAATATGCTAGAGTGTGTTAGGGATAAAATGGTAAATAAAATTGATATGATCTCTGTCCCTGCCTTAGTTATCTAGTGCTGCTATCACAGAAATACCACAAGTGGATGGCTTTAACAAACACAAGTTTATTCTCTCACAGTCTAGGAGGCTAGAAGTCCAAATTCAGGGTGCCAGCTCCAGCGGAAGGCTTTCTTTCTCTGTTGGCTCTGGGGGAAGGTCCTTGTCATCAATCTTCCCTGGTTGAGGAGCTTCTCAGTGCACGGACCCCAGGTCCAAAGAGCACGCTCCCCTCCTGGTTTTTCATTCTTGAGGTCCCTCTGTCTCTCTGCTTGCTTCTCTTTTATATCTTAAAAGAGACTGACTCAAGATACAACCTAATCTCATTAACATAACTGCCTCTAATCCTGCCTCGTTAACATCATAGAGGTAGGATTTACAACACATAGGAAAATCACATCAGATGGCAAAATGGTGGACAGTCACCCAATACTGGGAATCATGGCCTAGCAAAGTTGACACACTTTTTTGGGGGACACAATTCAATCTATAAAAGCCCCCACCAAATTTGTAGGGAGGCTATCATTTAAGTACTACAAGAGAAGTATGGGGCCTGTGGGAGAATATAGGAGGGACAGATATCTTGGCATGGGAGTCAGGGAAAGCTTTCCAGAGGAAATGACATCTAAGCTTAAGCCTGGAGGATAAATAAGGATTAGCTAGGTGAACAGATGCGTGACAGGCATCCCAGGCACAAGGAACTGTATGGACAAAGACAATGGAAGAGAATATACATTTGGAGAATTATGGTATGGCCCAGTATAGCAGAAGAAAATTAGAACAAGTCCACGAGAGCCAAAGTATGACCTTGATTATATCCCACCTGAATTTACAGATCATCTCAAGAATAGAGTTGACTCATTAAACACTAATAACTGAACACCAGGTGAGTTGTGGAATGACATCAAGAACATCATATATGAAGAAAGCAAGAGGTGATTAAAAAAGGGGGAAAGAAAGAAAAGACCAAAAGGGATGTCAGAAAAGACGCTGAAACTTGCTCTTGCAAGTAGAGTAGCTAAAGGGGAAGGAAGAAATGATGAAGTAAAAGAGATGAACAGATTTCAAAGGGCAGCTTGAGAAGACACAGTATTATAATGAAATGTGCAAGGACCTAGAGTTAGAAAACCAAAATGGAAGAACACGCTTGGCATTTCTCAAGCTGCAAAAACTGAAGAGAAAATTCATATCTTGAGTTGCAATGTTGAAGGATTGTACAGGGAAAATATTAAATGACACAGGAAGCATCAAAAGAAGATGGAAGGAATACTCAGAGTCACTGTACCGAAAAGAATTGGTCGACATTCAACCATTTCAAGAGGTAGCATACAACCAAGAACCCATGATACCGAAGGAAGAAGTCCAAGCTGCAATGAAGGATTGGTGAAAAACAAGGATCCAGGAAATGACAGAATACCAATTGAAATGCTTCAACAAATGAATTCTGTGCTGGAAGCGCTCACTCATTCATGCCAAGAAATTTGGAAGACAGCTACCTGACCAACTGACTGTAAGAAATCCGTATTTGTACCCATTCCAAAGAAAGGTTAACCAACAGAATGTGGAAATTATCAAATAATATTATTAATATCACACGCAAGCAAAATTTTGCTGAAGATCATTCAAAAGCGGCTGCAGCAGTATATCTACACGAAACTGGCAGAAATTCAAGCTGGATTCAGAAGAGGATGTGGAACAAGGGATATGTCACTGCTGATGTCAGATGGATCTTGTCTGAAAGCAGGGAATATCAGAAAGATGTTTACCTCTGTTTTGTTGCTTATGCAAAGGCATTTGACTTTGTGGATCATAACAAATTACGGATAACATTTCAAAGAACAACAATTCCAGAACACATAATTGTGCCCATGAGGAACCTGTACTTAGACTAAGAGGCACTCGTTAGAACAGAACAAGGGGATACTGCGTGGTTTAAATTCAGGAAAGGTATGCGTCAGGGTTGTATCCTTTCACCGTACCTATTCGATCTATATGAAAAAAAACAAACCAAACTCATTGCCATTGAGTTGATTCTGACACATAGCCACCCTGTAGGACAGAGTAGAACTGTTCCATGGTGTTTCTAAGGGGCGGCTGGTGGATTCAAACTGCTGACCTTTTGGTTATCAGCCAAACATTTAACCACTGTACCACCAGGGCCCCAAATAATATGAGAAGCTGGATTATATGAAGAAGAACACGGCATCAGGATTAGAGGAAGATTCATTAACAACCCATGATGTGCAGATGACATAATCTTGCTTGCTGAAAGAGAAGGTCCACAACTGGACCAATAAACAAATCATGACAAACGGAAAAAAGACTGATGTTGTCAAGGATTTCATTTTACTTGCATCCACAATCAACACCCATGGAAGCAGCAGTTAAAAAATCAAAAGACGCATTGCATCGGGCAAATCTGCTGCAAAAGGTCTCTTTAAAGTGTTAAAAAGCAAAGTAGTCACTTTAAGGACTAAGATGTGCCTGACTCAAGTGTCTGTATTTTCAATTACTTCATACACATGTGAAAGCTGGACAATGAATAAAGAAGACCAAAGAAGAATTGATGCCTCTAAATTATGATGTTGGAGAAGAATATTGAATATACCATGGACTGGCAGAAGAACAAACAAATCTGTCTTGGAAGAAGTACATCCAGAAGAGAATGCTCATTTGAAGCAAGAATGGTGAAACTTCATCTCACATACTTTGGACATGTTATCAGGAGGGACCAGTGCCTGGAGAAGGACATCATACTTGGTAAAGTAGAGGGTCAGTGAAAAAGAGGAAGATCCTCAATGAGATGGATTGACACAGTGGCTGCAACAATGAGCTCAAGCATAACAACGATTGTGAGGATGGTGCAGGACCAGGCAGTGTTTCCTTCTGTTGTACCTAGGATCACTATGAGCTGGTACTGATTCAAAGTCGCCTAACAACAACACAACCAGCATAGCCAGAAACTCCCTCCTCAAAAAAGAAAAACGCATCACCGTCGAGTTGATTTTGATTCATAGGGGCCCTATAGGACAGAGTAGAACTGTCCCGTATGGTTTCCAAGGAGTGGCTGGTGGATATGAACTGCCAACATTTTGGGTAGCAGCTGAGCTCTTAACCACTGCTCCACCAGGCCCCCAGAATAGCTAGAGTGGGCCTTAATTCTCCAAAAAAAAAATAAAATAAAATAAGTAAAGCAGATTCCCAGACTTACTGAATGTCTGGAGTGTGGCCCTTGAATCTGTATTTTAATTTGTTCCCTTGATGATTCTGATGCATTATAAAGTTCAAGAACCACTGGCAGACGTCTATACATTCAAGTATAGTAAAAATGTGAATGTGTATGTGTGTGTGTATTTAAGAGCTAAATGGTAGATTAGAAAGGGTTAGTGGCACCAAAGTTTTGAAAAGCCTCGTTCCAATCTTTTTCACAAGTAAAAAGACTGTTCTTCCTAAGGCCAAAGTCTGTGGGGCTCAGCTACCCTAGGCCTCTGCCCAGGGCTAAGGAAATCAATATCTGGGTACACTGTGATTCATTTAGGCCACACTGATTGGGAAGCTCTGTTGTTGGTCGTCATAAGGTGTATAAACTTTAACAGGCAATGAGGATCCACTGAAAGGTTTTAGGCAGAGAATAACTTGAGCTGCTTTGTTGTTTAGGAAAATTAGCTTACAGAGGGAGACTGGATTAGAGCGAGGCAGTATTGGAGATGGGGAGATTAGCAAGGAGAGTATTGACATAGTCAAGTTCTTCAACTCATATGGCCTGATAAATAAACATATATAATTTCATTCAATGATTATAAGTTAACAGCACACTCCACACACCTATGTTTTTTTCATGCCTTACATAATCAGGTACTGTTATGAGTGTCAGGAGCTGCAGTGAGAAGATTCTCTCATATTTGAATTGAACTGATTGTGATGGCAAAGACTCATCTTCAAATTCAAAGATTTTTAACTTGGAAATCTGGGAAGCTGAAGGTAACGAAGGTCTTCCCTTACCCAGTTGACTCTGGTACCTGCTCATGGGATTCACCTCATCAAATGGAAGAGGTGAGATCAGAATCTTTGAGATGGAGTGCAAGATCAGCCTGAAAGATGCCAATTAGTGCATAAACCTGAAGAAACAGTATAAGAAAGCAAAGGATGGCTGACAATGGGGAACAAGGTGCCTGAGGGAAATGGGGAACATTCTGGCTAACTCATGTCCCACTTTGCCAGGTTTCTTGGAATCCATGGACCGTTATTCCTTGCTGTTAAGGATTGAATTGTGTACCCCCAAAATGTGTGTCAAACTTGCTAGGCCATAATTCCAGTATTGTATGATTGTCCACTATTTTGTCATCTGATGTGATTTTCCTATGTGTTGTAAATCCTACCTCTATGATGTTAATGAGGCAGGATTAGAGACAGTTAGGTTAATGAGGTAGGATTAGAGGCAGTCATGTTAATGAGGCAGGACTCAATCTACAAGATTAGGTTGTATCTTGAGTCACTCTCCTTTTTGAGATATAAAAGAGAGGTGAGCAGAGGGACAAGGGACCTCATTACCACCAAGCAGGAAGAGCCAGGAGCAGGTGTCCTTTGGACCCCGGGGTCCCTGTGCTGAAATGCTCCTAGACCAGGGGAAGATTGATGACAAGGACCTTCCCCCAGAGCTAACAGAGAGAGAAAGTCTTCCCCTGGAGCTGGCACCCTGAATTCAGACTTTTAGCATCCTAGGCTGTGAGAGAATAAATTTCTCTTTGTTGAAGTTATCCACTTGTGGTATTTCTGTTACAGCAGCACTAGATAACTAAGACACTTGCCTTCTGTGGATGGTATCCCAGACTAAGGAAATATCCTCGAGGGTGTAAAGGAATCTCCAAAGGGCAGTAAAGCATGAGCCTAGGGATTTGGAAAGCTAATTATCCGTGAAACATTTCTCATTTGGGGAGGACCTGACTCATTTTGGGTCAAAAAAACACCAGGTTTCTACCTGGCTTCTGGAGATATGTGATGTGGTCTGACCTCTTGGGGCCAGTACAGTTTACCCAGGGTCAGCCTTCCCACTCTGAGACTTTTACTTCAGGTAAGAGAAACAGCTGCTTCTATCCAGTGTAAATTAGTCCAAAGAAACCTGCTCTTCATTCTGTCTCCTAGCTTCCCATAAATGGCTAAAGCCCAGTCTTGGAGCCGTTATGTAGTTTTAATTATTTCAAGTATTGGCATTACTTGCCTCATAATAAAAGTGTCATGAAATTACTGTAAGGTTGCGTGAGTTTGGGCCATAAATCTTATTCACCTCGGCTACATCTCATACGTTAATTCACTGGAGTATAAAATGCCATTTGCATTAGTTCTTAGTTCACTTAATCATAATTAAATGACCTCAGAGGGCAGTAATTTGTTGAGGCCCTAGCTTTGATGTGACACAAATAACAAACTTGGTTTTCCATGTGGACAAGTTTCTCCATACTTTTACACTGGCCACAGACCTCACGGAGCACATAATGTTGGCTTTTTGGTGTGGGCATGTGCTCTGGTTATGTGGAACATCTGGGCCACAGATGTGGCTGAGGGGACAAGCTAAATGGTCCCCTTTGGAATTTTCTTTATACCATCTTTAGGCATTTGGAGCCCTGGTGGCACAGTGGTTAAGCGTTTGGCTGCTAACCAAAAGGTCCGCAGTTTGAATCCACCAGCTGCTCCTTTGAAAACCTACGGGACAGTTCTCTGTCCTATAAGTGTCGCTATGAGTCAGAATCAACTAGATGGCAATGGGTTTGGTTTTTTGATTTTGTCTTTAAGTCTTTCTAGGCCCTCTCTTGATTCCCTTCAGATTCTCCAAAGAATTAATGTTTTTCCCCTGTTGAACCTAGATAAGAGGTGACGAGGGCATTTCCTTTTTCAACTTTCATCCTTGTGTTACTCTGTTTCTAAAATGGTTCCCTTTTTTTAAAGGATTATCAGCCAAAGGGCTTTCAGACTTCAGATTTAGGTAGAATGCTCCCTAAGTTCATGTCCTTAATCATGATGTGTACTCTGAGATCTAGCCCCTCAAGATCAACATCTCTGGGGACTATTGTCATATGGACACTCTCTTAACTTGGCCAAACCTTGTTGTCTTCCCATCCAAGGGGATTCTACTCATCTTCTCCATCATCATCAGTGGCACTATCATTCTCTTGAGATCCCAAGTTCTAACCTTTGTAGCTCTTGGTAGGCAGATAGTGCCCTCCACCAAAGATGTCCATGTCGTAAATCCTCTGAACCTATGAACATGTTATGTGCGAAGGGAAATTAATGAGGCTGGTGGAATTAGGTTTGCTGATCAGCCAACTTTGAGATGGGAAGACTATCCTGGATTATCTCATTGGTCCCAGTGTAATCGTAATGGTCCTTACAAGTGGAAGAAGGAAGCAGAAGAGGAGTCAAAATCAGAGGGAGATGTGACTATGGAAGAAAGGCACAGAGAGATGCAAGGTTACTAACTTTGATGGTGCAAAAAGGGGGCCATGAGTCAAGAAATGTGGGTGGCTCCTACAAGTTGGAAAAGTCAGTGAAATTGATATTCACCTTGAGTCTTCAGAAAGAAATGCAGCTCTGCTGTCACCTTGATTTTAGCCCAGTGAGACCTATGTCAGGTTTCTAATCTACAGAACTGTAAGATAATATGTTTGTCTTGTTTTAAGCCACTAATTTTGTGATAATTTGTTATGGCAGCAGTAGAAAACTGAGACATATCTCATTTTGACTTTTCTGTTTCAGCATATCTAATTAGATGATAATTCTTGTGGGTCATTTTTCAGCCACATTTCCTATTGTCACTTTCCTTGGCATTTTTTACCTGCTTTACAACTAACTTGGCTTGTTTCACTGACTCCAAGATTCTTTGCTTCAAATGATCCTATATACGGATGGTAGAAGAATTTTCCTCAAATATCTTCATTATATCCTTATTGCTCAGGATTAAGTTAGAGCCTTATATTGGATCAACTCCCAAATTCATACTCTGGCCTCCATGGTTTCACTATTAGAATATGGGGTTCATAGGCAATAAATCATTTATATAAATGAAAGGGGTTATTATTAAAAATAAGGGATTTACAATCTCTGTTGCTTACTAATGAGGCCAATATCTTGCTTTCTTCCCTGTCCATACAAGCTAGTTTCACACAGAAAAGAGTCTAAGACATAATTCTGTGCTCACATATCATCACACTTTTAATTTGCAAATACTCTCAATAGCTCAGTTTTTCAAGAGGTTTATTTTTTTTAAAGGAAAGCTTTCTGTTTCAGTTACCTGTTGCTGCACAGTAAATCTCAAAATTTAGTGGCTTGAAGCAATAGTAATTTATTATTTCTCATTATATTGTAGCTTGGCTGAGTTATACTTCCAGTTATATTTGTTGGGATCACTCTTATGACTTCATTTAGCTGGTGGCTGATCTGGGGCACCTTGGTTCTCCTTTATGTGTTTTCTTATCTAGATGGTGTCTCATCTTCCAGGGCCTTTTTAAATGGCCTCTTTCTTTCCAGCAGGATAGCCCAGGCTTTCTTACAGCATGACAGCTGGACGTCAAGAAAGAGTATTTCAAGGAGATAAGCCTCTGTTTGCATCATGCTTCCTAGTATCCCATTGGCCAAAGCAAGTCACAAACCCAAACCTAGATTCAATGAGGGAGGGAGCTACACAAGGGCAAGAGTATTGGGAGCCACCAATATGTCTAACACAGTGCCCTTTTTCTTCTTCTTTACACCTATTTTGGTTTACAGGAAAATTGAACAGATAGTACAGAGAATTCCCATATACCCCCCCTTCCACACATAGTTCCCCCATTCTTAACATGTTGCATTAATATGGTACTTTTGTTACAATTGATGAACGAGTATTGACATATTCCTACTGATTAAAGTCATAGTTTACATTAGGGTTCACACTTGGTGTTGTGCATTTCAATGGGTTTTGACAAACGCATAATGTCATGTATCCACCACTACAGTATCATGCAGAATAGTTTTACTGTGCTCCACCTATTTGTCATCCCCCACCACTCGAACACCTGGCAACCACTAATTTTTTTAACTGTCTCTATAGTTTTTTTTTAATTAACTTTTATTAACCTTCAAGTGAACATTTACAATTCCGATCAGTCTGTCACATGTAAGTTTACATACATCTTACTCCCTTCTCCCACTTGCTCTCCCCCTATTGAGTCAGCCCTTTCAGTCTCTCGTTTCGTGCCAATTTTGCCGTCTTCCCTCTCTCTCTATCTTCCCATCCCCCCTCCAGTCAAGAGTTGCCAACACACTCTCAAGTGTCCACCTGATTTAATTAGCTCACTCTTCATCAGCATCTCTCTCCCCCCCGCTGACCAGTCCGTTTCATGTCTGATGAGTTGTCTTCGGGGATGGTTCCTGTCCTGTGCCAACAGAAGGTCTGGGGAGCATTGATGCCGGGATTCCTCTAGTCTCAGTCAGACCATTAAGAATGGTCTTTTCATGAGAATTTGGGGTCTGTATCCCACTGATCTCCTGCTCCCTCAGGAGTTCTCTGTTGTGCTCCCTGACAGGGCAGTCATCGATTGTGGCCGGGCACCAACTAGTTCTTCTGGTCTCAGGATGATGTAGGTCTCTAGTTCATGTGGCCCTTTCTGTCTCTTGGGTTCTTAGTTGTTGTGTGACCTTGGTGTTCTTCATTTTCCTTTGCTCCAGGTGGGTTGAGACCAATTGATGTATCTTAGATGGCTGCTTGTTAGCATTTAGGACCCCAGACGCCACATTTCAAAGTGGGATGCAGAATGTTTTCATAATAGAATTATTTTGCCAATTGACTTAGAAGTCCCCTCAAACCATGTTCCCCGGACCCCAGCCCCTGCTCCGCTGACCTTTGAAGCATTCATTTTATCCTGGAAACCTCTTTGCTTTTAGTCCAGTCCAATTGGGCTGACCTTCCTTGTATTGAGTGTTGTCTTTCCCTTCACCCAAAGCAGTTCTTATCTACTGATTGATCAATAAAAAACCCTCTCCCTCCCTCCCTCCCTCCCCCCTTCGTAACCACAAAAGTATGTGTTCTTCTCAGTTTTTTCTGTTTCTCAAGATCTTATAATAGTGGTCTTATACAATATTTGTCCTTTTGCCTCTGACTCATTTCGCTCAGCATAATGCCTTCCAGATTCCTCCATGTTATGAAATGTTTCACAGATTCGTCACTGTTCTTTATCGATGCGTAGTATTCCATTGTGTGAATATACCACAATTTATTTACCCATTCATCCATTGACGGACACCTTGGTTGCTTCCAGCTTTTTGCTATTGTAAACAGAGCTGCAATAAACATGGGTGTGCATATATCTGTTTGTGTGAAGGCTCTTGTATCTCTAGGGTATATTCCGAGGAGTGGGATTTCTGGGTTGTATGGTAGTTCTATTTCTAACTGTTTAAGATAACGCCAGATAGATTTCCAAAGTGGTTGTACCATTTTACATTCCCACCAGCAGTGTATGAGAGTTCCAATCTCTCCGCAGCCTCTCCAACATTTATTATTTTGTGTTTTTTGGATTGATGCCAGTCTAGTTGGTGTGAGATGGAATCTCATCGTAGTTTTAATTTGCATTTCTCTAATGGCTAATGATCGAGAGCATTTTCTCATGTATCTGTTGGCTGCCTGAATATCTTCTTTAGTGAAATGTGTGTTCATATCCTTTGCCCACTTCTTGATTGGGTTGTTTGTCTTTTTGTGGTTGAGTTTTGACAGAATCATGTAGATTTTAGAGATCAGGCGCTGGTCTGAGATGTCATAGCTGAATATTCTTTCCCAGTCTGTAGGTAGTCTTTTTTACTCTTTTGGTGAAATCTTTAGATGAGCATAGGTGTTTGATTTTTAGGAGCTCCCAGTTATCTGGTTTCTCTTCATCATTTTTGGTAATGTTTTGTATTCTGTTTATGCCTGTATTAGGGCTCCTAGGGTTGTCCCTATTTTTTCTTCCATGATCTTTATCGTTTTAGTCTTTATGTTTAGGTCTTTGATCCACTTGGAGTTAGTTTTTGTGCATGGTGTGAGGTATGGGTCCTGTTTCATTCTTTTGCAAATGGATATCCAGTTATGCCAGCACCATTTGTTAAAAAGACTATCTTTTCCCCAATTGACTGACACTGATCCTTTGTCAAATATCAGCTGCTCATATCTGGATGGATTTCTATCTGGGTTCTCAATTCTGTTCCATTGGTCTATGTGCCTGTTGTTGTACCAGTACCAGGCTGTTTTGACTACTGTGGCTGTATAATAGGTTCTGAAATCAGGTAGAGTGAGGCCTCCCACTTTCTTCTTCTTTTTCAGTAATGCTTTGCTTATCCGGGGCTTCTTTCCCTTCCATATGAAATTGGTGATTTGTTTCTCTATCCCCTTAAAATATGACATTGGAATTTGGATCGAAAGTGCGTTATATGTATAGATGGCTTTTGGTAGAATAGACATTTTCAGTATGTTAAGTCTTCCTATCCATGAGCAGGGTATGTTTTTCCACTTAAGTATGTCCTTTTGAATTTCTTGTAGTAGAGCTTTGTAGTTTTCTTTGTATAGGTCTTTTACATCCTTGGTAAGATTTATTCCTAAGTATTTTATCTTCTTGGGGGCTACTGTGAATGGTATTGATTTGGTTATTTCCTCTTCGGTGTTCTTTTTGTTGATGTAGAGGAATCCAAGTGATTTTTGTATGTTTATTTTATAACCTGAGACACTGCCAAACTCTTCTATTAGTTTCAGTAGTTTTCTGGAGGATTCCTTAGGGTTTTCTGTGTATACGATCATGTCATCTGCAAATAGTGATAGCTTTACTTCCTCCTTGCCAATCTGGATACCCTTTATTTCTTTGTCTAGCCTAATTACCCTGGCTAAGACTTCAAGTACGATGTTGAATAAGAGCGGTGATAAAGGGCATCCTTGTCTGGTTCCCGTTCTCAAGGGAAATGCTTTCAGGTTCTCTCCATTTAGAGTGATATTGGCTGTTGGCTTTGCATAGATGCCCTTTATTATGTTGAGGAATTTTCCTTCAATTCCTATTTTGGTAAGAGTTTTTATCATAAATGGGTGTTGAACTTTGTCAAATGCCTTTTCTGCATCTATTGATAAGATCGTGTGGTTTTTATCTTTTGTTTTATTTATGTGATGGATTACATTAATGGTTTTTCTGATATTAAACCAGCCTTGCATACCTGGTATAAATCCCACTTGATTAGGGTGAATTATTTTTTTGATGTGTTGTTGGATTCTATTGGCTAGAATTTTGTTGAGGATTTTTGCATCTATGTTCATGAGGGATATAGGTCTATAATTTTCTTTTTTTGTAATGTCTTTACCTGGTTTTGGTATCAGGGAGATGGTAGCTTCATAGAATGAGTTGGGTAGTATTCCATCTTTTTCTGTGCTTTGAAATACCTTCAGTAGTAGTGGTGTTAAGTCTTCTCTGAAGGTTTGGTAGAACTCTGCAGTGAAGCCGTCTGGGCCAGGACTTTTTTTTGTTGAGAGTTTTTTGATTACTGTTTCAATCTCTTTTTTTTTGTTATGGGTCTATTTAGTTGTTCTACTTCTGAATGTGTTAGTTTAGGTAGGTAGTGTTTTTCCAGGAATTCATCCATTTCTTCTAGGTTTTCAAATTTGTTAGAGTACAATTTTTCGTAGTAATCTGAAATGATTCTTTTAATTTCATTTGGCTCTGTTGTGATGTGGTCCTTCTCGTTTCTTATTCGGGTTATTTGTTTCCTTTCCTGTTTTTCTTTAGTCAGTCTAGCCAATGGTTTATCAATTTTGTTAATTTTTTCAAAGAACCAGCTTTTGGCTTTGTTAATTCTTTCAATTGTTTTTCTGTTCTCTAATTCATTTAGTTCAGCTCTAATTTTTATTATTTGTTTTCTTCTGGTGCCTGATGGATTCTTTTGTTGCTCACTTTCTATTTGTTCAAGTTGTAGGGACAGTTCTCTGATTTTGGCTCTTTCTTCTTTTTGTATGTGTGCATTTATCGATATAAATTGGCCTCTGAGCACTGCTTTTGCTGTGTCCCAGAGGTTTTGATAGGAAGTATTTTCATTCTTGTTGCTTTCTAAGAGTTTCCTTATTCCCTCCGTGATGTCTTCTATAACCCAGTCTTTTTTCAGGAGGGTATTGTTCATTTTCCAAGTATTTGATTTCTTTTCCCTAGTTTTTCTGTTATTGATTTCTAGTTTCATTGCCTTGTGGTCTGAGAAGATGCTTTGTAATATTTCGATGTTTTGGATTCTGCAAAGATTTGTTTTATGACCTAATATGTGGTCTATTTTAGAGAATGTTCCATGTGCACTAGAAAAAAAAGTATATTTTGCAGCAGTTAGGTGGAGAGTTCTGTATAAGTCAATGAGGTCAAGTTGGTTGATTGTTGTAAGTAGGTCTTCCGTGTCTCTATTAAGCTTCTTACTGGATGTCCTGTCCTTCTCCGAAAGTGGTGTGTTGAAGTCTCCTACTATAATTGTGGAGGTGTCTATCTCACTTTTCAATTCTGTTAAAATCTGATTTATGTATCTTGCAGCCCTGTCATTGGGTGCATAAATATTTAATATGGTTATGTCTTCCTGATCAATCGTCCCTTTTATCATTATATAGTGTCCTTCTTTATCCTTTGTGGTGGATTTAAGTCTAAAGTCTATTTTGTCAGAAATTAATATTGCTACTCCGCTTCTTTTTTGCTTATTGTTTGCTTGATATATTTTTTCCATCCTTTGAGTTTTAGTTTGTTTGTGTCTCTAAGTCTAAGGTGTGTCTCTTGTAGGCAGCATATAGATGGCTCGTGTTTCTTTATCCAGTCCGTGACTCTCCGTCTCTTTATTGGTGCATTTAGTCCATTTACATCCAGCGTAATTATAGATAAATAAGTTTTTAGTGCTGTCGTTTTGATGGCTTTTCATGTGTGTTGCTGGCCATTTCATTTTTCCACATACTTTTTTGTGCTGAGATGTTTTTCTTAGTAGCTTGTGAGATCCTCATTTTCATAATGTTTAACTTTATGTTAGTTGAGTCGTTACGTTTTTCTTGACTTTTTTCTTGAGTTATGGAGTTGATATTCCTTTTTGTGGTTACCTTATTATTTACCCCTATTTTTCTAAGTAAAAACCTAACTTGTATCGTTCTATATCACCTTGTATCACTCTCCATCTGGCAGTTCAATGCCTCCTATATTTAGTCCCTCTTTTTGATTATTGTGATCATTTATCTATTGATTTCCATGATTTCCTGTTATGTGTATTATTTTGTTTATTTATTTATTTTTTAGAATTAATCTTAATTTGTTTGTTTTTGTGCCTTCCCTATTTGAGTTGATATCAGGACGTTCTGTTCTGTGAGCTTGTATTGTGCTGGTATCTGATATTATTGGTCATTTGACCAATCTCCTTTAGCATTTCTTGTAGCCTTGGTTTGGTTTTTGCAAATTCTCTTAACTTGTGTTTATCTGTAAATATCTTAATTTCTCCTTCATATTTCAGAGAGAGTTTTGCTGGGTATATGATCCTTGGTTGGCAGTTTTTCTCCTTCAGTGCTCTGTATACGTCGTCCCATTCCCTTCTTGCCTGCATGGTTTCTGCTGAGTAGTCTGAACTTATTCTTATTGATTCTCCCTTGAAGGAAACCTTTCTTTTCTCCCTGGCTGCTTTTAAAATTTTCTGTTTATCTTTGGTTTTGGCAAGTTTGATGATAATATGTCTTGGTGTTTTTCTTTTTGGATCAATCTTAAATGGGGTTTGATGAGCATCTTGGATAGATATCCTTTCGTCCTTCATGACGTCAGGGAAGTTTTGTGTCAGGAGTTCTTCAACTATTTTCTCTGTGTTTTCTGTCCCCCCTCCCTGTTCTGGGACTCCAATCACTCGCAAGTTATCCTTCTTGATAGAGTCCCACATGATTCTTAGGGTTTCTTCATTTTTTTTTAATTCTTTTATCTGATTTTTTTCCAGCTATTTTGGTGTTGATTCCCTGGTCCTCCAGATGTCCCAGTCTACATTCTAATTGCTCGAGTCTGCTCCTCTGACTTCCTAGTGCGTTGTCTAATTCTGTAATTTTATTGTTAATCTTTTGGATTTCTGAATGCTGTCTCTCTATGGATTCTTGCAACTTATTAATTTTTCCACTATGTTCTTGAATAATCTTTTTGAGTTCTTCAACAGTTTTATCAGTGTGTTCCTTGGCTTTTTCTGCAGTTAGCCTAATTTCATTTGTGATGTCTTGAAGCATTCTGTAAATTAGTTTTTTATATTCTGTATCTCATAATTCCAGGGTTGTATCTTCATTTGGGAAAGATTTTGATTCTTTTGTTTGGGGGGTTGTAGAAGCTGTCATGGTCTGCTTCTTTATGTGGTTTGATATGGACTGCTGTCTTCGAGCCATCACTGGGAAACTAGTTTTTCTAGAAAATCCGCTAAAAAAAATGCAGTCAGATCCCTATCAGAGTTCTCCCTCTGGTTCAGGCTATTCGGATGTTAATGGAGCCGCCTGGGGAGGGTGGGGGAGGGATCAGAGAGCTAGGAGTGTAGCACCTCAGAATATAGCCAGAGTTGTTTGTCTTACTTGGAATGACTCTTATATCTGAGATTTCCACAGGGTGCATCATGTATATGTACTGGCTGTGTGGAGATTGCCCCCCGGGGGTTCTGGCCTGCTGGCGTCACGGTCAGATCCTCTGCTGTCAGCCCCACCCCCAAGGTTAAGGCTCCCCTACTGGGACAGTGCACTCCCGTCTCCAAAATCAGTCACTGCCTCCCGGGGACTCCCCGTCCCGCCAGCCGCGTCGCGTGCCGCTCCCCCGAACCGGGTGGGCTCCCCCCCGGGGTCAGCTCAGGAGAGCGGAGCAGGTCCCCACGCCTGAGTCACGACTGCGCGTCCCGCCTGGGGCTCCGCTCTTCCTGCTCCAAGACCAGCCACTGCCTCCCGGGGACTTCTTCCACCAGCTGCTCTGCCACACTGTCCGCGTGAACCAGCTGGGCCCGCGCGAACCCGTTGGGACCGCCCCGGGGTCAATTCAGGGGAATGTAGCTGATTCCCGTGCTCAGGCCCCGCCCACGCCCACCAAAATCCCTGCGGGACGGCTCCTGGGCTGGGACGCTGCTCTCCCCGCTCCAAGAGCTGTCACTTCCTCCCGGGGACTTCTCCCTCCAGTGCGCCGCGCCGCTCACGTGAACTGGGTGGGCGCTGCCCGCACGAATGACTGGGCCCCCCCCGGGGTCATTTCGGGGAAATGTAGCTGGTCCCCGCAGTCATGTCACGCCCGGTCCCCGCCAAACTCCCGGCGGGATGGCTCCCTGGCTGGGACGCTGCTCTCCCTGCTCCAAGACCAGTCACTGCCTCCCGGGGACTTCTCCCACCGGCTGCGCTGCCACTCTGCCCGCACCAACTGGCTGGGCTCCCTCCCGGGATGAGTTCGGGAGCTAGGGCTGGGCCCCTTGTCTGTGCCGTCTGCCCCCCTGGGCTCTGCCCCAAATCGGGCTCCGAAGGTCACCTGCCTGGTACGCTGGCTCCTGGCTCTGAAAACAATCGCTGTCTCCCCGTATTTGTTCGTTCTCCGTCTCTAAATTTGTGTTTGTTGTTCAGAGTTCATGGATTGTTATGTATGTGATCGATTCACTTGTTTTTCCGAGTCTTTGTTGCAAGAGGGATCCGCAGTAGTGTCCACCTAGTCCGCCATCTTGGCCCCTCCTCTGTCTCTATAGTTTTGTCGGAAACACTGGTGGTGTAGTGGTTAAGTGCTATGGCTGCTAACCAAAAGGTCAGCAGTTCGAGTCCTCCAGGCACTCCTTGGAAACTCTATGGGGGAGTTCCACTCTGTCCTATTGGGTCGCTATGAGTCAGAATTGACTCAATGGTAATGAGTTTGGTTTGGCTTATAGTTTTGCCTCTTACAGAATGTCATATAAATAAAATAATACTTTATGTAGCCTTTTCAAAATGGCTTCCTTCACCTAACGATATACATTTAAAGTTCCCTTTCTATTTTGTTGGCATCTGGTAGCACAAGCAGGTCAGACGCAGACGTGATTATAGCCTCTGGACCTTTTCCGTCTTGAGATTTCCTCTAGGTATTGTTTTTGGAATGCATTCGAACAGTTTTTACGAGGACCCCAGACATGATGAGAAAATAAGCAGACAATTGCGCCAGCCATTTTGAGCTCCTCGTGACTGACAGCATCTTAGGTCCAATAGAGGTGTCTGGCTAAATTCTGAGTAACAGCTGTGGTAGATTATTAAAATAATTATCCCTAGTGAATCATGCTTGCCTGTATTGTGTACTTTTGCAGTTCCCTCCCACACTGACTCTAGGATTGGCCAAATGACTTGCTTTGGCCATTGGACTTTTAACAAATGGGACACAATCAGAAGCTTGAAAAACCCTTGTGCATTGGTGTTGCCATCTCCTGTTCATAGGAACTCTTCCGTCACCATATGAAAAAGGCCAGGGTAGCCACTCTGAGAATGAGAGACCACACTGAGAGAAAGGCCTAGATGACAGACAGCACTTACAGCCATACATATGTGTGAGATCATCTTAGACCATCCAGCCCCAGTTGGCTATTGGAAAACTACAGCCACATGAGTGACTCAAGAGAGTACAGGGGAAGAAGTTTCCAGTTGAGTCCAACTTACTTCCTTTTTGAAAACAACTTCTCTTAGGCAACTGATGATCGTTCCAACTTACCTTAGTGTCAGAATGGTTTTCCCAGAGGTGAGAGGATCATATGTACATTTGCCTTGTTTTTATGACAAGGTTGTTCATTTGTATCAACCTTTTTTAATCTACATCCTAAGGTACTGTTGTTTAAAGGTCTGATTATAATTATTTGTCAATATTGTCTTTCTGCTTCCAAATAAGGGCAGAAATATAGAATAGTGGTTAAAAGAACACACCCTGGAGTCTGATTTCACGGGTTTTTTTTTATCCTAGATTCCCTACTTATTAGTTGTGTAAACTTGGATGTCAACTTCATTGTGCTTCAGTTTCCTATCTGTAAAATGAGCATCATAACCTACCTCATAAGGTTGGTGAGAGGATTAAAATGATGTAAGTCACTTAAAGAACTTAAATAATGCCTGGCTCATATTCCGTATCAATAGTAGCTTTGGTTATTATGTTATAGGAACAGGCTCCTAGAGCCTGAATGCAGCTTCCTTTCTAGTCAGGTCTCTCTAAGAAAGAACTTTCAAAAAATTGAAAAAGTCCTTATTAAATCCTCCTAAGCAAAGTCAAAGAAGTTGATGTGGCTAAGTGAATTCAGGTGACAGTGAAGAGACCATTAAAGAATGTACTGTGAGGCCCTCAACTTGTACCGTTTTGAGTTTTCCCCATAATTAAACTCCTCCTTCCTCCTCTCTTCTTTCCTTACTTTCGTTTGTTCCTCCCAGTGCCTCTGCCTAATAAGACAGCACTGTGAGAATTTATTCGGCCTGGCAAGTAGAGATGTTGTCCAGCCAAGGTCAGGGTCTCTAAGAGCGGTTACAAAGTTCCTGCCTGGGACTTCCTATTTAATGAAAGATAATACATCCATTTAAGCCAGTTTGAGTTGGGATTTTCTGCTACCTGAAACCAAAATCATACTCATACACCTGGAACATCGTAGTCCCAGATAACCACTCCTCTGGAAGTTCCATGCAGTATTGTGGTCTGGTTTCATGAGAATTTGCTTGACCTATAGGAGGTTCTTGGACACTGAGTCCAAATGCTGCTCTTCTCCCATTATAGACTTTACTTTTTTATATTGAATAGTCTGTATTTTGCCTTTCTGAAATGGAACTACATCTCCGGTGCCCTTTGGTTCTGAATCTGTACTGGAGAGGGGTAGTTTTCTAAAGAAGGAGCCTAGAACTTATGCCCTGCCATTTCTTAGACTCAGAAGAGAGATTGCAGAGGACAAACCTATGCTGGCTAGAGCAAAGCCAGTTAGATGGCAATCGCAATAACAGACATAGAAGGCCATTCATTAGGACTGCCTAGTACCTAAGGAGCCCTGGTAGTACCTAAGGAGCCCTGGTAGTACAGTGGTTAAGAGCTATGGTGAGCTACAGCTGCTAACCAAAAAAGTTGGCAGTTTATATCCAACAGTCACTCCTTGGAAACCCTTTGGGGCAGCTCCACTCTGTCCTATAGGGTCGATATGAGTTGGAATTGACTTGATGGCATCTAACAACAACAAAGTACCTAAAGCTTTATTGCCACTGGGGCTATGAGATCTTTTTGGTTTGCTCTTTTAATAAGACTTGGGGTCAGGAGCCAGGCCAGGGAGTAGATGATGCCACTCTAAGAGAAGGATGAATAAATATAAAGATAGTAATCTTTTTGAGCATTAGCTGCAATGTATGCTGCCAGTTCTACAAGGGACTTATTGTTTTACTCTTGTCATAGGTTTCTGGGTTGTATATAATTCATTTTGGAATCAGTAACAACAACCAACCTAAGAGCTAACTATTATTACCTAGAATCTAAAATGATGAGGAAACCAAGGTTCACAGAGGTTAATTAACTTGCCCAATATCATGCAGGTAGAACTAGGATTTGAATCCTGTCAGCCTCTGTTGGACTCCAGAGTCTGTACCTTAACCACTACACTATGTTCCCTTCTAACTTGTGGAGAAACCACTACATATATCTGTATCAAAACTATTTTGTTTGTTGTATAATGAAATTGCATCATGTGTGCATTTATATAAATGTAATTCAGCAATAAATGTTGGGGGAGTGTGGAGAAAGAGACAGAGAAGACCAAAGAGAAATTCATTTATTTACTCCCACCCTTTATTATCCTTTAAGTAGACCCCAAAGAGGAAGAGAGAGGCCACAACCAAAATAAAGAGAAAAGCAAGAGGTTAATTGGTTAATTCTTGGTTTTTGAGCCTTTTAACTGCCCAGATTCTAAAAACTTAAGAGATTGTCAAGGGTAATTTTGATTGCATTAGACTTCCCCTTTCTTGATGAACTGAATAACCTGAACTCCTCCATTCACCCTCACCCCCAGTACATAAGTGGGAACCCCACAGTATCATTTTTATTAAAAAATTTTAAGTATAAAATGAAATCATGCTCACTGTAAAAATTCAAACAGTACAAAAAGATATGAAACGAAAATTCTCTTCTCCCTCTCTACGCTAATCATACTCCCCAGTGGTAGTCTGGTCTAATAGTTTCTTGTGCATCTCGCCAGCAATGTTCTGTGCATATTCAAACAGATATTTGTTGTTTATAGTATAAAACTAAATGTTCTGGGAAATTGGAAAGGCATGGCCTCTGTAAGAAGTTTCTGGCAGAAGTCAAGTTCTAAAGCTGGTGAAAAGGTGCTAAGATCTTTAAGAGACAATTTTGAGCAATGCAAGGCAAATGAACTTTTACACAGCCATGGGCTCCAAAGGGCAGGGAAATTAGATAGGAAAGGAAGTAGGCAAAGAGAAGAGCTTTTGACAAGAAAGCAGAATCATGGGGTTTCATCTGTGAACATTCTGGAGCATCCAACCTAAGTAAAAGTGGAATTGTGATGTGGTGAAAATTTCTATTTAACTATCTGAAACAGGGTGAAAGCAGAGAAAAATCACATGGAGCTGAAAACAGTTTTTTTTCCCTCTACAAAGAAGATACAGGACAAGTACTTTGGAAGTTCTGAATTCTAAGTGACAGCATATTAAGAAGGCCCCTTAAAACCTTCTCTCTTGCAATTTATAAGTATATGGAGTAAATAGAAATTGAAATAGTCACATATCAGATGGTGCAAAAATGTAACTTTCTTTTCCTTTATGTCACAGAGTTCATCTTTGCTCTCTAGGCCCAAGACCCATTTATTGATTATTTTCAGCAATTATTATAAATATCATTATATCAGACTACTTGGTCTTTTGAGTATTGTACTTTCACTTGCTGCTGAGAACCATAAATGTTGCCCAAGCTTCCTCTAGTCAAGAGGTCCCAGCACTTTTATTCTCCTTTTTTGGTCCGGTGATCCTCCTCTTAGTATTTCTATGCTCCCCTTCCACCACCAGGGGCTCAGAAACCCTCTGCTGCTTTCTTTACATCCTATAAAAGTGTGCAAGCCTGTGTGAGACTGCCCTCCTTCCCATATGCCTTGTCTCCTCATAAAAAATTTTTTTTTTTTTTTTTATTCCATAGCTTTCATACCATACTAGAAAAAGCTCCAAGGGGTTAGAGGTTTCTCTGTGAGGCTTGAAATCTCCCTAGGCTATGCCTGGGGAAGCAGGATGAAAGCCTTGTTGTTGGAATCAACTGGATGGCAACTAACAACAAAAAACAACAATGACTGGGGAGGAGTGGAACAAGCCTTATTAGATGTTCTTTAATTCCTTCAAACCTATCTGGGGTTCTACCCCTGCAAACCCACATGGGGGTTTTGACCCTGTGGGGCAAGCCAAGAGAATTAAGTCTCAATCCCTTTGTTTTCCTCTCTCCCCATCTTTTCCTTCTCTAGACCTAGAAGGTTTCCTATGGGGTGGGAACATTCCTTATGTTATAACTTGCATTCTCAGTTCTATAATTTACTCTGTGGAGAGTCCTCCAAGTTTTGTTATTGAAATTCAAAAGCTCAGCTTTTACAGTTCTGAGAAAAACCTTACTTTTCATTAAAAGACGAACTTTCAAGACTGTTTTCTCCATAAGGACTATCCAAAGCCTAGTTATAAAACTTAAAGCTGAGCGTAACTTTTGTTTTAGATATTATCTGTCTTCTTCTTCAGAAGAGGAAGCCACAGCCTTTGGGATATGGGTTTAACCACAGAAGGTATAGGCCAGTGGTGCTCAACTGGGGGTGATTTTGTCCTCCAGAGGACATTTGGTGATGTCTGGAGACATTTTTGGTTATCATAACTGGGGTGGGAGGTGCTACTGGCATCTAGTGTGTAGAGACTAGGAATACTGTCAAATATCTTACAATGCACAGAACAGTTACCCACAATTTCAAGAGTGCTGAGGTTAAGAAACTGTGGTCTAGGCTCAAAACAAGAATGACTGAGAAGAGAAAATCTATTGGGTAATATTTTAATATGTTACCCTTTTGTTTTTACCTTGAAAAGTCTAACTTGCTAAGGAAGGACCAAAGTCTAGCTGAGAGAGTCATTCGGGTAAATACATAAATTCAGCAATGTGTTATAAATGCTAAGATTAGTAGTTTAAAAAATCTTACTCTTCACTTTAAGTTTATGAAACTGATGGTAATGAGTGATTAGCTAGTATTTAAAATTTTCATGTTAACAAATATTACATACAAGCATTATCTATGTTCTAAGTTATATCCACCAACTCCCACCTACCCAAAAGTTTGCTCATAAAGCCACAGGCAAGCAACATCATCCACTTAGTAGTAGCCTTCTGAATTGTAGGCATAACGCCTAGGAAGAACTAATTAGCCCCCGGAGTGTTGGGTGTGGTAAACCGAAATGTATAATGTGATAATAAATGTCATGTTTAAGGTGACCACATAATTTATTTCCCAAACTGGGACAAGTTTGAAAGTAAACGACAGTGTTATTAATAATCATTCCAGGACAATAGGTATAAAATAGAACAATCCAGAGCAAATCCTATCCATAGCCCTCTTGAAGGTGACAACTAATGAGTGTCCAAGCAAGCCTGCATGAAGTGAAGTGTGAGCTGCCAATGTTTAGGATATGTCTCTTTCTAGAGGGAGTTTCATTTCCACATGGATATTTGGATGACCAAAGAGCTTTTATGACCTAAAATAATACAGTTATGATGATGAAATTCAAGATACTAGGATTGACTAGCAATGAAGAAACTGGGAAGAGTTAATACTGTTCTCAAACCCTACTAGGCAGGTGGTCACCTTCTTTGCCAATCTTTTGGGGAGGTTAGTATCTCTGGGTTCCTATGGAATCCTCTTTTGATGACGACTCTCTTCTTTACAAGTGAATCATTCATTAGTGTCAGAAGATGTCCAGCATATAAGTAAGGTAGGTAGTTGGTGTTTGGTTTCCAGAATTAACTTAACACCACCAGATGGTGCTAAAATGTACAGTTTCTCTGTCTTAAAATAAATATCTGAAATTTCCCTAAAATCACAAACTAGGAGGCAGAGCCAAGATGGTGGAATAGACAGACGCTTCCGGTGAGCCCTCTTTACAACAAAGACCTGAAAAACAACTGAAACGAGTATATTTGTGACAAGCTGGGAGCCCTGAGCTTCCAAGCCAAATTTAGAAAACTAACTGAGGGGCAGGGAGAGGAGGAGAGCATTCAGAAGTGGAGAGGATTACCAGACCTGAATCGCGGAGATCCCTCAGGCAACATTCCTGGAGTGGCAGTGGCAGGCTGGTACTAGCGTTACGCAGCAGTTTCCTCAGGGAGAAGCAGCCAGCCACACAACCTACTCACAACTCCAGAACCTGAGAAGAACGGTGCTCTCGACAAAAGGTAAGTACTTGCGTATATTTTACTGCAGTCCCTCAACCCGAAGTCAGCTTCAGTGGCTGAATTCCCCAGGCCTGAGATCAGCATTGTTGAGCACCTAGAGCCATCCTCCTGGCCTTGGGTGAAGAAAAAAATTTGGAATTGGGGAAAAAGATAATTTGCCAGCTCCACTAACTGGGGGACAACAGGACAGAAGCAGCTTCTGTCCAGGAATAAACTATCCATGGACTTTGAGCAAATTTCCCTTCTGCATGGACCAGTGTGGGCCTATTTCGGGAGAATAGGCCCTTGTTGACAAACTCCAACCATTTCAGGTGTGCGGTGGAGAGGTGGGTGTTTGATGTTTGACATTGCTTTGCCTATTAAACAAGGTCCTCACCTACCCACATCAGGGCCCTAAGGACTGGTAGCTCCACTCAGGTAACCCAGCCACCCGTGACAGGGGTCCAAAGATAACTGGTACCTCCCAGTCCTTACAACCAAAAATTTTGGGTGCCTATGGTCCATCTGCAGAACTCACCCACATGCATGCTCCAGGAAACAGGGATGCACTTTCCTCAGAGACACTCAGGGGTTGGTTCTCAGCCCCCTGCCTTGTTCAGAGCTTGACCTCCTGCTGCAATCAGATACCAGTATATGCACCAATCACCCCTGCCCTCTAAGTCTGTAGGACAGAACCTGTAGCACACACTTGATGATCAGCTACCTGGACACCTGAGTTGAATTCATGCAAGAAAACTGAATGGATTCCTAGACTGATATACCTGATAACAGCTCTAGCCATCTGGGGACAGGACATCAGAGCTCAAAAGGTGAAACTAATCAAGCTAGCTCACTTAAGCAACCCATAGGGGTATACCAAAACAAAACAAAGCAAGCAGCTACGACACAGTAAGCAAGCATAAACTGATACAATAACTTATAGATGGCTCAGAGAGAACAGTCAATATCAAGTCGCATAAAGAAACAGACCATAATCAACTCAACAGGCTCTCAAAACAAAGAATCCAGGGATCTTCTAGATGAAAATGCATTCCTGCAATTACCAGAGCCAGAATACAAAACTTTAATATCCAGAACCATTCAAGGCATCAGGAAGGAAATAAGGCAATACGCAGAACAAGCCAAGGAACACATAGATAAAGCAATTAAAGAAATTAGAAATTAGAAAGATTATTCAGGAACATAATGAAAAGTTTAATAAGCTGAAAAAATCCATAGACAGGCAGGAATCAGAAATTCAGAACATTAACAATAAAATTACAGAATTAGACAACTCAATAAAAAGTCAGAGGAGCAGAATTGAGCAAGTAGAAGACAGAATTTCTAAAATTGCAGATAATCACTTGGCACTAATATATTTGAAGAAAAATCAGATAAAAGAATTAAAAAAAATGAAGAAACCTTAAGAATCATGTGGGATTCCATCAACAGAAATAACCTACAAGTGATTAGAATACCAGACCAAGGAGGGATAACAGAAAATACAGAGAGAATTGTTGAAGATTTGTTGGCAGAAAACTTCCCTGATATCATGAAAGATGAGAAGATATCTATCCAAGATGCTCATCGAACTCCACATAAGGTAGATGTTAAAAGAAAGTCACCATGATATATTATAATCAAACTTGCCAAAACCAAAGAGAAAGAGAGAATTACAAGAACAGCAAAGGATGAATGAAAAGTCACCTACAAAGGACAGCCAGTAAGAATAAGCTCAGACTACTTGGTAGAAAACATGCAGGCAAGAAGGCAATGAGTTGACATATTTAAAAAATTGAAGGAAAAAAATTGCCTGCCAAGAATCATATATCCAGCAAAACTGTGTCTTAAATATGAAGGTCAAATTAGGACATTTCCAGATAAACAGAACTTTAAGGAATTCGTAAAAATCAAACCAAAACTACAAGAAATACTAAAGGGAGTTCTTTGGTTAGAAAATCAATAATATCAGGTATCAACCCAAGACTAGAACACTGGGCAGAGCAACCAGAAGACAACCTAAACAGGGAAATCCATAAAAAAACAAAGTAAGATTATAAAAAAAAAAGCTCCAAACAGGGCAACAGCAATGTTATTATATAAAAGAAGACATACATTAGAATAATAAAGAGGGACTAAGAAATGTAATCATACACCTTCCATATGGAGAGGAAGATATGGCAATACAAAGAAACAAAAGTTAGTTATAAATTTAGAAAAATAAGGGTAAATAATACGGTAACCACAAAGGAGACAAACTATCCTACTCATCAAAATAAAATACAAGGGAAGAATACAGACTCAGCAGAAACAAAATCAACCTTAAGAATCATGTGGGATTCCATCAACAGAAATAACCTACAAGTGATTAGAATACCAGACCAAGGAGGGATAACAGAAAATACAGAGAGAATTGTTGAAGATTTGTTGGCAGAAAACTTCCCTGATATCATGAAAGATGAGAAGATATCTATCCAAGATGCTCATCGAACTCCACATAAGGTAGATGTTAAAAGAAAGTCACCATGATATATTATAATCAAACAACAAATATGACAAAAGGACAATATATAAAGAAAATCTACTTAGAACATAAAATCAAGTGGGAAAAAGAAACAGTCGACACAAAAAAAGGCGTCAAAATGATAGCACTAAATTCATACCTATCCATAACTACCCTTAATGTAAATGCCCTAAATGCACCAATAAAGAGACAGAGAGTGGCAGAATGGATTAAAAAACAAGACCCATCTATATGCTGCCTACAAGAGACACACCTTAGACTTAGAGACACAAACAAACTAAAACTCAAAGGATGGAAAAAAATATATCAAGCAAACAACAATAGAAAAAGAGCAGGAGTGGCAATATTAATTTCTGATGAAATAGACTTTAAAGTTAAATCCATCAGAAAGGACAAGGAAGGACACTATAAAATGATTACGGGGACAATACACCGAGAAGACATAACCATATTAAATATTTATGCACCGAATGGGAAGGCTTCAAGATACATAAAACAAACTCTATCAGCATTCAAAAGTGAGATAGACAGCTCCACAATAATAGTAGGAGACTTCAACACATCACTTTTGGTGAAGGACAGGACATCCAGAAAGAAGCTCAGTAAAGACACAGGAGATCTAAATGCCACAAGCAACCAACTTGACCTCGTAGACATACACAGAACACTCCACCCAACAGCAACCAAGTATACTTTCTTTTCTAGTGCACATGGAACATTCTCTAGAATAGACCACATATTAGGTCATAAAGCAAGCCTTAGCAGAATCCAAAACAATGAAATATTACAAAGCAACTTCTCTGGCCATAAGGCCATAAAAGTGGAAATCAATAACAGGAAATGCAGGGAAAAGAAATCAAACACTTGGAAACTGAACAATAAACCAAAAAAGACTGGATTATAGAAGACATTAAGGATGGAATAAAGAAATTCAGAGAATCCAATGAGAATGAAAACACTTCCTATCAGAGCCTTTGGGACACAGCAAAAGTGGTGCTCGGAGGCCAATTTATATCAATAAATGCACACATATAAAAAGAAGAAAGGGCCAAAAATCAAAGGATTTTCCCTATAACTTGAACAAATAGAGAGCAACAAAAGAAACCCACAGGCACCAGAAGAAAACAAATAATAAAAATTAGAGCTGAACTAAATGAAATAGAAAACAGAAAAACAATTGAAAGAATTAACAAGACCAAAAGCCGGTTTTTTGAAAAAATCAACAAAATTGATAAACCACTGGCCAAACTGGCAAAGGAAAAACAGTAGAGGAATCAAATAACCCGAATAAGAAATGAGAGGGAAGATATTACAACAGACCCAACTGAAATTAAAAGAATCATATCAGATTACTATGAAAAACTATACTCAAACAAATTTGAAAACCTAGAAAAAATGGATGAATTCCTAGAAATACGCTACCTACCTAAACTAACGCACACAGATGTAGAACAAATAAGTAGACCCATAACAAAAGAAGAGATTGAAAAGGTAATCAAAAAACTCCCCCAAAAAAGAAGCCTTGGTCCGGATGGCTTCACTGCAGAGTTCTACCAAACTTTCAGAAAAGAATTAACACCTCTACTACTAAAGGTATTTCAGAGCATAGAAAGGGATGGAATACTGCCAAACTCATTCTATGAAGCCCGGACATCCCTGATACCAAAACCAGGTAAAGACACAAGAAAAGAAAATTATAGACCTGTATCCCTCATGAATGTAGATGCAAAAATCCTCAACAAAATTCTAGCCAATACAATTCAACAATATATCAAAAAAATAATTCACCATGACCAAGTGGGATTCATACCAGGTATGCAGGGATGGTTCAACATTAGAAAAACAATTAATGTAATCCACCACATAAATAAAACAAAAGACAAGAATCACATGATTTTATCAGTTGATGCAGAAAAGGCATTTGACAAAGCTCAACACCCACTCATGATAAAAACTCTTAGCAAAATAGGAATAGAAGGAAAATTCCTCAACATAATAACTGGCATTTATAGAAAGCCAACAGCCAACAGCACCGTAAATGAAGAGGGCCTGAAAACATTCCCATTGAGATTGGGAAGCAGACAAGGATGCCCTTTATCACCCCTCTTATTCAACATTGTTCTAGAAGTCCTAGCCAGAGCAGTTAGGCTAGATAAAGAAATAAAGGGCGTCCAGATTGGCAAGGAAGAAGTAAAAGTATCTCTATTTGCAGATGACATGATCTCATACACAGAAAACCCTAAGGAATCCTCAAGAAAACTACTGAAACTAACAGAAGAGTTCAGCAGAGTTATCGAATACAAGATACAAGATAAACGTACAAAATTCAGTTGGATTCCTCCCCACCAACAAAAAGAACATCGAAAAGGAAATCACCAAATCAATGTCATTTACAGTAGCCCCCAAGAAGATAAAATACTTAGGAATAAATCTTACCAGAGCTGTAAAAGACTTATACAAAGAAAACTACGGTATACTTCTGCAAGAAACCAAAAGAGACTTACATAAGGGGAAGAACATACCTTGCTCATGGATAGGAAGACTTAACATTATAAAAATGTCTATTCTATCGTAAATGATTTATACATTTAATGGAATTCCAATCCAAATCCCAAGGACATTCTTTAATGAGATGGAGAAACAAATCACCAACTTCATATGGAAGAGAAAGAGGCCCTGGATAAATAAGGGATTACTGAAAAAGAAGAACAAAGTGGGAGGCCTTACTTTACCTGATTTTAGAACCTATTGTACTGCCACAGTAGTCAAAACAGCCTGGTACTGGTACAACAACAGATACATGGACCAATGGAACAGAATTGAGAATCCAGACATAAATCCATCCACATATGAGCAGTTGATATTTGACAAAGGCCCCAAAACAGTTAAATGGGGAAAAGACAGTCTTTTTAACAAATGGTGCTGGCATAACTGGATATCCATCTGCAAAAAAATGAAACAAGGCCCATACTTCACTCCATGCACAAAAATTAGCTCAAGATGGATCAAAGACCTAAATATAAAATCTAAAATGATAAAGATCATGGAAGTAAAAATAGGGACAACGTTAGGAACCCTAATACATGGCATAAACCGTATATAAAACATTATAAAGAATGTAGAAGAAAAACTAGGTAACTGGGAGCTACTAAAAATCGAACACCTATGCTCATCCAAAGACTACACCAAAAGAGTAAAAAGGCTACCTACAGACTGGGGAAAAGTTTTTAGCTATGACATTTCTGATCAGTGCCTGATCTCTAAAATCTACATGATACTGCAAAAACTCAACTGCAAAAAGACAAATAACCCAATTAAAAAATGGGCAAAAGATATAAATAGACACTTCACTAAAGAAGACATTCAGGTAGCTAACAGACATATGAATAAATGTTCACGATCATCAGCTGTTAGAGAAATTCAGTTCAAAACTACAATGAGATCTCATCTCACTCCAACAAGGCTGGCATTAATCCAAAAAACACAAAATAATATATGTTGGAGAGGCTGTGGAGAGATTGGAGCACTTATACACTTCTGGTGGGAACCTAAAATGGTACAACCATTTTGGAAATTGATTTGGTGCTTTCTTAAAAAGCTAGAAATAGAACTACCATAGGATCCAGCAATCCCACTCCTTGAAATATATCCTAGAGAAATAAGAGCCTTTACACGAACAGATATATGCACTCCGATGTTTATTGCAGGACTGTTTACAAAAAGAAAAAGATGGATGCAACCAAGGTGCCAATCAACGGAAGACTGGATAAATAAATTATGGTATATTCACACAATGAAATACTAAAATAAATTATGGTATATTCACACAATGGAATACTACGCATCGATAAAGAACAGTGAGGAATCTGTGAAACATTTCATAACATGGAGGAACCTGGAAGGCATTATGCTGAGTGATATTAGTCAGTTGCAAAAGGACCAATATTGTATAAGACCACTATTATAAGAACTTGAGAAATAGTTTAAACTGAGAAGAAAACATTCTTTTGTGGTCATGCAAGGGGGGAGGGAGGGTGGGAGAGGGACATTCACTAGGTAGTAGATAAGTCCTACTTTAGGTGAAGGGAAAGACAGCACACAGTACAGGGGAGGTCAGCACAACTGGACTAAACCAAAAGCAGTTTCTTGAATGCACTGAATGCTTCGAAAGCCAGAGTAGCAGGGGCAGGGGTCTTGAGACCATGATTTCAGGGGACATCTAAGTCAGTTGGCATAATAAAATCTATTAAGAAAACATTCTGCATCCCACTTTGAAAAGTGACGTCTGGGGTCTTAAATGCTAGCAAGCGGCCATTTAAGATGCATCAATTGGTCTCAACCCACCAGGATCAAAGGAGAATGAGGAACACCAATGACACAAGGTGATTACGAGCCCAAGAGACAGAAAGAGCCACATGAATCAGAGACTACATCATCCTGAGACCAGAAGAACTAGATGATGCATGGCTACAACCGACGACT
This sequence comes from Elephas maximus indicus, assembly GCF_024166365.1. NCBI lineage: Eukaryota > Metazoa > Chordata > Mammalia > Proboscidea > Elephantidae > Elephas > Elephas maximus. The sequence continues at coordinate 90,874,871 of NC_064846.1, forward strand.
GCCCTAACAGAGAGCACAATAGAGAACCCCTGAGGGAGCAGGACAGCAGTGGGATGCAGACTCTAAATTCTCATAAGACCAGACTTAATGGTCTGACTGAGACTAGAAGGACCCTGGCGGTCATGGCCCTCAGACCTTCTGTTGGCCCAGAACAGGAACCATTCCTGAAGCCAACTCTTCAGACATGGATTGGACTGGACAATGGGTTGGAGAGGGATGCTGGTGAGGAGTGAGATTCTTGAATCAGGTGGACACTTGAGACTATGTTGTTACCTTCTGCCTGGAGGGGAGATGAGAGGGTGGAGACGGTTAGAAGCTGGAGAAATGGACACGAAAGAGAGAGTGGAGGGAGAGAGCGGGCTGTCTCATTAGGGGGTGAGTAATTGGAAGTGTGTAGTAAGGTGTATATGGGATTTTGTGTGAGAGACTGACTTGTTTTGTAAACTTTCACTTAAAGCACGAAAAATTATAAAAAAAATTCATACCTATCCATAATTACCCTGAATGTAAATGGACTAAATGCACCAATAAAGAGACAGAGAGTGGCAGAATGGATTAAAAAACAAGATCTGACTATATGCTGCCTACAAGAGACACACCTTAGACTTAGAGACACAAACAAACTAAAACTCAAAGGATGGAAAAAAATATATCAAGCAAACAACAGTCAAAAAAGAGCAGGAGTGGCAATATTAATTTCTGACAAAATAGACCTTAAAGTTAAATCCACCACAAAGGATAAGGAAGGACGCTGTATAATGATTAAAGGGACAATATACCAAGAAGATATAACCATATTAAATATTTATGCACCCAATGAGAGGGCTGCAAGATACATAAAACAAACTCATCAGCATTGAAAAGTGAGATAGACAGCTGCACAATAATAGTAGGAGACTTCAACACACCACTTTTGGTGCAGGACAGGACATCCAGAAAGAAGCTCAATAAAGACACGGAAGATCTAAATGCCACAATAAACCAACTTGACCTCATAGACATGTACAGAACACTCCACCCAACAGCACCCAAGTATACTTTCTTTTCTAGTGCACATGGAGCATTCTTTAGAATAGACCACATATTAGGTCATAAAGCAAGCCTTAGCAGATTGGAAAACATTCAAATATTACGAAGCATCTTCTCTGACCATAAGGCCATACAAGTGGAAATCGATAACAGAAAAAGCAGGGAAAAGAAATCATACACTTGGAAACTGAACAATACCCTGCTCAAAAAAGACTGGATTATAGAAGACAGGTTAGGCGGAATAAAGAAATTCATAGAATCCAATGAGAATGAAAACACTTCCTATCAGAACCTTTGGGACACAGCAAAAGCAGTGCTCAGAGGCCAATTTATATCAATAAATGCACTCATACAAAAAGAAGAAATTGCCAAAATCGAAGAATTATTCATACAACTTGAACACATAGAAAGAGAGCAAGAAAAGGAACACTCAGGCAGGAGAAGAAATCAAATAATAAAAGTTAGAGTAGAACTAAATGAAATAGTAAACAGAAAAACAATTGAAAGAATTAACAAGACCAATAGCTGGTTGCTTAAAAAAATCAACAAAATTGATAAACCACTGGACAAACTGACAAAAGAAAAACAGGAGAGGAAGCAAATAACCCAAATAAGAAATGACAGGGGCGATATTACAACAGACCCAACTGAAATTAAAAGAATCATATCAGATTACTATGGAAAATTGTACTCTAACGAATTTCGAAACTTAGAAGAAATGGATGAATTCCTAGAAATGCACTACCTACCCAAACTAAAACAAATAGAGGTAGAACAACCAAATAGACTCATAACAAAGGAAGAGATTGAAAAGGTAATCAAAAACTCCCAAGCAAAAAAAGCTCTGGCCTGGAGGGCTTCACTGCGGAGTTCTATCAAACTTTCAGAGAAGAGTTAACCGCGGTACTACTAAAGGTATTTCAGAGCATAGAAAAGGACAGAATATTCCCAAACTCATTCTATGAAGCCAGATATCCCTGATACCAAAACCAGGGAAAGACACCACAAAAGAAGAAAATTACAGACCTATATCCTTCACGAATTTAGATGCAAAAATCCTCAACAAAATTCTAGCCAATAGAATTCCACAACATATCAAGAAAATAATTCACCGTGCCCAAGTGGGATTCATACCAGGTATGCAGGGATGGATCAACATTAGGAAAAAAATTAATGTAATGCATCATATGAATAAAAGACAAGAATCACATGATTTTGTCAACTGATGCAGAAAAGGCGTTTGACAAATTTCAACACCCATTTATGATGAAAACTGTGAGCAAAATAGGAATAGAATGAAAATTCCTCAACATAATAAAGGGCATTTATACAAAGCCAATAGCCAACATCATCCTAAATGGAGAGAGCCTGAAAGCATTCCCCTTGAGATCGGGAACCAGATAAGGATGCCCTTTACCACCGCTGTTATTCAACATTGTGCTGGAGGTCCTAGCCAGAACAATTAGGCTAGATAAAGAAATAAAGCGTATCCAGACTGGCAAGGAAGATGTAAAGTTATCTTTATTTGCAGGTGATATGATCTTATACATAAAACCCTAAGGAATCCTCAGGAAAACTACTGAAACTAGTAGAAGAATTCAGCAGCATATCGGGATACAAGATAAACATACAAAAATCAGTTGGATTCCTCTACAACAATGAAAAGAACATCCAAGAGGAAATCAGATCAATACAATTTACAGTATCCCCAAGAAGGTAAAATACTTAGGAATAAATCTTACCAGAGATGTAAAAGACTTGTACAAAGAAAACTACAAAACACTTCTGCAAGAAACTGAAAGAGACCTACATAAGTGCAAAAACATACCTTGCTCATAGATAGGAAGATTCAACAGTATAAAAATGTCTATTCTACCAACAGCGATCTATAGATTTAATGCGATCTGATCCAAATTCCAACGACATTCTTCAATGTGATGGAGAAACAAATCACCAATTTCATATGGAAGTGAAAGAGGCCCTAGATAAGTAAAACATTACTGAAAAAGAAGAACAAAGTGAGAGGCAAATCAAAACTACATTGAGATTTCATCTCACTCCAACAAGGCTGACATTAATCCAAAAAACAACAAAAGAATAAATGTTGGAGAGGCTGTGGAGAGATTGCACAGCTAAAAAATTAGATTTTTCAAGTAACTTTGCCACTGATGGTAGTCGTGTGATGCATGTCTCGCCAATGAGGTGTAAAAGGAAGTCTACTGGCTGGGGCTTCTGGGAAAATAGTTTTCCTGACAAAAGGGACAATCATGGCTGCCTTGTCCCCATAGAACTTTTGTCCTTCCTGCACTGAGTGCACATATGAAGTCTAGAGTTTTATCAGCTGTCTTTTTTTTTTAATAATTTGTTATTTTTTATTGTTGTTGGAAATATAAACAGCAAATAACAAACAAAATCAGCAGTTTTTACATGTACAATTCAGTGACCTTGATTACATTCTTTGTGTTGTACAACCGTTCTCACCCTCCTTTTTATTCTCTATTAAACTTTCCTTTTTCTTCACTTCTTTTTTTTAATTGTACTTTAGATGAAGGTTTACAAAACAAGCTAGTTTCTTATTAAATAGTTAGTACACATATTGTTTTATGACATCGGTTAACAACCCCATGACATGTCAACACTCTCACTTCTCAAACATGGGTTCCCTATTACCAGCTTTCCTGTCCCTTCTTGCCTTCTAGTCCTTGCCCCTGGACTGTGCACCTTTAGTCTTGTTTTGTTGTATAGGCCTGTCTAATCTTTGGCTGAAGGGTGAACCTTGGGAGTGACTTCATTATTGAGCTAAAAGGGTTTCTAGGGGCCATACTCTCAGGGTTTCTCCAGTCTCTGCCAGGCCAGTAAGTCTGGTCTTTTTTTGTTAGTATTTCGTTCTACATTTTTCTTCAGCTCTGTCCGGCACCCTCTATTGTGATCCCTGACATAGAAGTCAGTGGTAGTAGCCGGGCACCATCTAGATGTATTGGACTCAGTCTGGTGGAGGCCGTGGTAGATGTGCTCCATTAGTCCTTTGGACTAATCCTTCCCTTGTATGTTTAGTTTTCTTCATTCTTCCTTGCTCCCAAAGGGGTGAGACCAGTGGAGTGTCTTAGATGGCTGCTCACAGGCTTTTAAGACCCCAGACACTACTCACAGAAGTGGAATGTAGAACATTTTCTTTATAAACTACAGCCCTCAGCCCAACAATTTGGTCCTTCAGGGAGTTTGAATGTGTCTATGGAGCTTCCATGGCCTTGCCTTGTACAAGTTGTGCTGGATTCCCCAGTATTGTGTATTGTCTTATCCTTCACCAAAGTTACCACTTATCTATTGTCTGTGTAGTGTTTTTCCATCCCCACCCCTCGCCTCCCTCATAACCATCAAAGATTGTTTCTTTTTTGTGTGTAAACCTTTTCATGAGTTTTTACAGTAGTGGTCTCATACAATATTTGTCCTATTGTGATTGACTTATTTCACTCAGCATAGTGCCCTCCAGATTCATCCATGTTGTGAGATGCTTCTCAGATTCATCATTGTTCTTTATTGTTGCATAATACTCCATTGTGTGTGTGTACCATAGTTTGTTTATCCATTCATCTGTTGATGGTCATCTAGGTTTTTTCCAACGTGAAAATGGTGCAATGAACATGGGTGTGCATATGTCTATTCGTCTCACCCTCCTTTTCTGAGTTGTTCCTCTCCCATTAACATAAACTTACTGTACCCTAAGTTTCCTACCTAATCTTTCAAGTTGCTGTCATCAATTTGATCCTATATAAAATAGATCTTAAAAGAGCATAATGCTCAAGACGGACATACTTTACCACTTAAGCTAAACTATTGTTTGGTTTTATGAAGACTTCAGGGAATATTTTTGGTTTAAGGTTTATAGTTTCTGGGGTTCATCCAGTCTCCATTGGCTCCAGAAAGTCTGGAAATCATGAGAGTTTGAAGTTCTAGTGTTCATTTTCCTCCTTTTGATCAGGATTCTTCTACCGAGTCTTTGATCAAAATGTTCAGTAATGGTATCCTGGCACTATCCAATTCTTCTGGTCTCAAGGCAAAGGATGCAGTTGTTCATGGAGGCAATCAGCCACACATTCCATTTCATCCCCCATCCCTGACTCTTCTTCCTTTGTTGCTCCAAGGGAATAAAGATGAATTGTTGTACCTTGGATGGCCAACAATTAGGTATCTAGGTATATACCCAAAAGTCTTGAAAGCAGAGACTCAAACAGATATTTGTATACCAGTGTTCATCGTAGCACTGTTTGTAATAGCCAAAAGGTGGAAACAACCTAAACATCCATCAATGTATTAATGGAGAAACAAAATGTGGTACAAACATACAATGGAATTGTATTCAGGCCAGTAAGAGAAATGAAGCTTCGATACATGCTACAATATGGATTTATCTTGGAGACATTATGCTGAATGAAATATGTCAATCACAAAAGGAGAAACATTATATGACCTCACGTGTAAAAAGATAAGAACAAGCAAAAGTATAGAGACCAAAGTTTCTTAGTTTTTACCAGGGATGGAAGGGAGTGGGGAAGATGGTTATTGCTTACGGAGTACTGAGTTTCAGTTTATAGTGATGGAAAAAATTGCGTTGATTAAGGGTAGGGTTGCACAGCTGATTATTGCAATTGCTGTCATTAAGTTGTACACCTATAACGAGTTGGAGAGGCAAAAGATGTGAGAGAGATTTATTTACAATAAAGCTGAAAAAAAAGAGAAGCAGCTAGGAGTGGAATTGGGTCACATGGTAGTTCTATTTTTAGCTTTTTGAGGAACTGCTGCATTGTTTTCCACAGTGGCTGTACTGTTTTGCATTCCCATCAAAAATGGATAAGGGTTCCAATTTCCCCACATTTTCGCCAACATTTGTTATTTTCTTTTTCCTTTCTTTTTTCATCTTAGAGATTCTAGTGGGCGTGAAATGGTATCTCATTGTGGTTTTGATTTGCATTTCTCTGACGGCTAATGACATTGAGCATCTTTTCATGTATATGGTGGCCATTTTAATGTCCTCTTTTTAAAAATGTCTATTCGAGTCTTTTGTCCATTTTATGGTTGGGTTATTTGTCTTTTTGTTGTTAACTTGTGGCTGTTTTATGTATACCTTGGTTGTCAGATTCTTGTCAGATATGTGGTTTCCGAAGATATTCTCCCAGTCAGTACCTTGTGTTATCACTTTTCTGGTAAAGGCTTTTGATGAACAAAAGTTCTTAATATTTATAAGGTCCGATTTATTTATTTTGTCTTTTGCTATTTTTGCTTCTGTTGTCACGTTAGATAATCCATTGTTAAAAGATGGCACAATAGCATTGCCCCTATATTTTCTTCTAAGTATTTCATGGTTTTATTTTTCACGTTTAGGTCCTTAATTCATTTTGAATTTGTTTTGGTGTATGATGGGAGGCATGGATATTGTTTCACTTTTCTGCATGTGTAAATCTAGTTTTCCCAACACCATTGATTGAAGAAACTCTTCTTTCCCCAGCAAATGGATGTAGCACCATTTTAAAAAATCAGTTGACCATAGATGTGTGGGTTTATTTCTGGACTTTCAATTCTATTCCATTGGTCTATGTGTCTATTGTTATACCAGTATCAGGCTGTTTTGGTCACTGTATCTGTACAGTACCTTTTAAAATTAGGAAGTGTGTAAGACCTCCTACTTTGTTCTCTTTCAACATTGCTTCAGCTATTTGGGGAGTCTTGCCATTCCATGCTGAGAGTTGTTTTTTCCATTTCTGTAAAGAAGGCTATTGGAATCTTGATTGGAATTCCTTTGAATCTGTAGATCACTTTGGGTAGTATTGACATCTTAGCAATTTTAAGTCTTCCTATCCATGAGTATGGAACATCCTTCCATTTATTTACGTCATCTTTAATCTCTTTCAGCAGTGTTTTATAATTTTCAATTTCTAAGTCCTCCAAATCCCTGGTTATTTTATTCCTAGGTATTTTATTCTCATGGATGCTAATATAAGTGGAATAGTTTCCCTTATTTCCCTTTAAGATTTCTCATTGCTAGTGTATGAAAATCCAACAGATTTTTGTTTTTTTGACTGTCTTAGGCTGGGTTCCCTAGGTAAGGAAAGCCAGTGAAGTGTGTGTATGTATGTGTATATATATATATATATAGAGAGAGAGAGAGAGATAGACAGACAGAGATTTTTTCTCATGGAAATGGCCCACGAAGTTGTAGAAGCTGACAAGTACCAAATCTATGGGTCAGGTGTCAGGCTGGAGACTTCTCCTGACTCATGTAGCTGCAGGGGCTGATGAAACCAAGATCAGCAAGTCAGATGGCAGACCATAGGCCAAAGGACTGCGGAGGCTGAAGAATCCAATATTGGCAGGTAAGATGGCAGGCTGCTGGCTCATAGGCTGCAGAGGGTGACAATTCCCGAGATCAGCAGGCAATACGGCAGGACACTGGCTCAAGTCAAAAGAACTGGAGGTCAGATGATGACTAGACAGATACAGGATCCAAGCAAGCAAACGAGCTTTGCCAGAACGTCCATATATGTATTAGATGCAGGCCACACCTCTGAGGAAACTTCCCTTACAACTCACTGGCTGATCAAATCAGATCACATCATGGGTGATGATTACATCATTACTTAACTGCCAAACCACTGAGAATCATAGCCCAGCCAAGTAGACGCACAACTTTTACCATCATAGTCTATCCCTTCTCAGCTTGGCAACTGTACATGTCTCCTTGAATCATACATAATCTCTAAATAAAGAACATTACAAAGTCATTCTTATGCCTAAATATGACACAACTAACATGCGTACAACTGAACACACACTAGGCCCATCTACATATTATATTTTATAAGTGACAGAGTAGAGCTGTCCCATAGGGTTTCCAAGCAGTGGCTGGTGAGTTCAAACTGCTGACCTTTTGGCTAGTGGCCTTAGTTCTTAACAACTGCACCACCAGGGCTCCTTGTTTTTGATGTTGTTAGGTGTCATCCAGTTGGTTCCAACACATAGCGACCCTATGTACAACAGAACAAAACACTGCCTGGTACTGAGCCATTCTCACAATCGTCGTTATGCTTAAGCCCATTATTGCAGCCACAGTGTCAATCCATCTCATTGAGGGTCTTCCTCTTTTTCCCTGACCCTCTACTTTACCGAGCATGATGTCCTTCTCCAGAGACTGATCCGTCCTGATAACATGTCCAAAGTATGTGAGATGTAGTATTGCCATCCTTGCTTCTAAGGAGCAATCTGGTTGTACTTCTTCCGAGACAGTTTTGTTCATTCTTTTGGCAGTCCATGATATATTCAATATTCTTCGCCAACACCACAATTCAAAAGTGTCAATTCTTCTTTTACCTTCCTTATTCATTGTCCAGCTTTCCCATACATATGAGGTGATTGAAAACACCATGGCTTGGGTCAGACTCACTTTAGTCTTCAAGGTGACATCTCTGCTTTTCAACACTTTAAAGAGGTCTTTTGCAGCAGATTTGCCCAATGCAATGCATATTTTGATTTCTTGACTCCTGCTTCCATGGGTGTTGATTGTGGATACAAGTAAAAAGAAATTCTTGACAACTTCAATATTTTCTCTGTTTATCATGATGTTGCTTACTGGTTCAGTTGTGACGATTTTTGTTTTCTTTATGTTGAAGTGTAATGCATCCTGAAGGCTGTGGTTTTGACCTTCATCAGTTAAATTCTTCAAGTTCTCTTCACTTTCAGCAAGCAAGGTTGAGTTATTTGCATAATGCAGGTTGATAATGAGTCTTTCTCCAATTGTGATGCCCCGTTCTTCATATAGTCCAGCTTCTTGGATTATTTCCTCAGCATACAGATTGAATAGGTATGGTGAAAGATACAACTCCAATGCACACATTTTCTAACTTTAAACCACAGAGTATCCCTTCTTCTGTTTGAACAACTGCCTTTTGATTTATGTACAGGTTCCTCATGAGCACAATTAAGTGCTCTGGAATTCCTATTCTCCATGATGTTGTCCATAATTTGTTATGATCCACACAGTCAAATGCCTTTGCATAGTCAATAAAACACAGGTAAACATCCTTCTGGTATTCTCTGCTTTCAGCCAGGATCCATCTGGCATCAGCAATGATATCCCTGGTTCTACTTCCTCATCTGATTCTGGCTTGAATTTCTGGCAGTTCCCTGTCAATATACTGCTGCAGCCACTTTTGAATGGTCTTCAGGAAAATTTTTCTTGTCCGTGATATTAATGGTATTGTTCAATAATTTCCATATTTGGATGGATCACTTTTCTTGGGAATAGGCATAAATATAGAACTCTTCCAGTCATTTGGCCAGGTAGCTGTCTTCCAATTTCTTTGCATAGACAAGTGAATGCTTCCAGCACTGCATCCATTTGTTTAAACATCTCAATTGGTATTCTGTCAATTCCTGGGGGCTTGTTTTTTGCCAATGCCTTCAGTGCAGCTTGGACTTCTTCCTTCAGTACCATTGGTTCCTGATCATATGCTACCTCCTGAAATGGTTGAATGTCAAGCAATTCTTTTTCCTATAGTGACTCTGAGTATTCCTTCCATTTTGTTTTGAAGCTTCCTGCATTGTTTAATATTTTCCCTGTAGGATCCTTCACTATTGCAATTCTAGGCTTGAATTTTTTCTTCAGTTCTTTCAGCTTGAGAACTACTGAGCATGTCCTTCCCTTTTGGTTTTCTATCTCCAGGTCTTTGCACATGTAATTATAACACTTTACTTTGTGTTGTGGAGCCACCTTTTGAAATCTTCTGTTCAGCTCTTTTACTTCATCATTTCTTCCATTTGTTTTAGCTACTTGATGTTCAACAGCAAGTTTCAGAGTCTCTTCTGACATCCATTTTGGTCTGTTCTTTCTTTCCTGTCTTTTTAATCCCCTCTTGCTTTCTTCATGTATGTTGTCCTTGTTGTCATTCCACAACTCATCTGGTCTTCTGTCATTAGTGTTCAAGGCATCAAATCTACTCTTGACATGGTCTCTAAATTCAAGTGGGATATGCTCAAGGTCATACTTTGGCTCTCATGGACTTGTTCTAATTTTCTTCAGTTTCAACTTGAACTTGCATACGAGCAATTGACAGCCTGTTCTGCAGTTGACCCCTGGCCTTGTTCTGACTGATGATATTGAGTTTTTCCATGGTCTCTTTCCACAGATGTAGTCAATTTGACTCCTGTGCATTCCATCTGGCTAGGACCACATGTATAGTCACCGTTTATGTTGGTCAAAAAAGGTATTTGCAATGAAGAAATCACTGCTCTTGCAAATTTCTATTGTGTGATCTCTGGAATAGTTTCTATCACCAAGGCCATGTTCTCCAACTACCAATCCTTCTTCTTTCTTTTTAACTTTTGCATTCCAATCACCAGTAATTATCAATGCATCTTGATTGCACGTTTGATCAGTTTCAGACTGTAGAAATTGGTAAAAATCTTCAATTTCTTCATCTTTGGCCTTAGCATTTGGAGTAAATTTGAATAATAGTTGTATTAACTGGTCTTCCTTGTAGATGTATGGATATTACCCTATCACTGACAGCATTGTACTTCAGGATAGATCTTGAAATGTTCTTTGTGACAATGAATGCAGCTCTTTTCCTCTTCAAGTTGTCATTCCTGGTATAGCAGACCACATGACTGTTCAATTCAAAATGGCCAATGCCAGTTCATTTCATCTCAGTAATGCCTAGGATATCGATGTTTATGCATTCCGTTTCATTTTTTAGGATTTTCAATTTTCCTAGGTTCATACGTTGTACATACTTCTGATTATTAATGCATGTTTGCAGTTGTTTCTTCTTATTTTGAGTCATGCCACATCATCAAAAGAAGGCCAGAAAGCTTGAGTCCATCCATGTCATTAAGGTAGACTCTACTTTGAGGAGGCATGTCTTCCCCAGTTGTATTTTGAGTGCCTTCCAACCTGAGGGGCTCATCTTTCCACACTATATCAGACAATGTTCTGCTGGTATTCATAAGATTTTCACTGGCTAATTTTTTTTTATTATGCTTTAAGTGAAAGGTTACAAATTAAGTCAATCTCTCATACAAAAATTTATATACACCTTACTATATACTCCTAGTTGCTCTCCTCATAATGAGACAGCATACTCCCTCCCTCCACTCTCTATTTTCATGTCCATTCAGCCAGCTTCTGACCCCCTTTGCCGATGCTTTTTGTTGTAAGGACTGGGAGGTACCACTTATCCTTGGACCCCTGTCACGGGTAGCCAGGTGATGTGGGTGGAGCCACCAGTTCTTAGGCCCCTGATGTGGGTAGGTGAGGACCCTGTTTAATAGGCAAAGTGGTGTCAAACATCAAACACCCACCTCTCCAGCACACAGCTGAAACAGTTGTAGTCTGCCAACAAAGGGCCATTGTTCTTACATGGGCCCACACAGGTCCATGCAGGGCTGAAAGGTATTCAAAGTCCACAGACCGTTTGTGCCTGGACAGGAGCTGCTTCTGTCCTGAGCTCCCCAGCTTAGTGGACCTAACATATTATCTTTTTCCCCAGTTGTGAATTTATTGCTTCTCCAAGGCCGGGAGAATGGCTCAGGATGCTCAGCAGAGCCTACCTCAGGCCCAGGGAAATCGACAGCCACTGAAGCCAGCTTGGGGGCTGGGGGCATGGTAAAATACACACAAGTACTTAGCTTTTGCTGAGAGAGCTGCTCTTCTCTGGTTCCAGAGGTGAGAGTTTGCTGTCTGTCTGGCTGTCTCTCCCTGAGGAAACTGCATCTGGAATGCTATTGCTAGCCCTGCCGCGGTAGCTCCAATGAATGGTGCCTGAGGGTTCCTGGAGATTTAGGTGCGGCGACTCCTCTCTGCTTCTTAGCCTTGTCTCTCTCCCCCTGCCACTCAGTCCATTTTCTAACTTTGCCTTTGATGTTCAGGGCTCCTAACTTGTCATAATTGTTTCACTTGTTTTTTCAGTTCTTTGTTGTAAGAGAGATCACTGGAATAGTCTGACTACTCTGCCATCTTGGCCCCACCTCCCCGCTAATTCTTTTTAGGAGTAGACTGCCGGGTCTTTCTTCCTATTCTGTCTTAGTCTGGAAGTTCAGCTGAAACCTGTCCTCTGTGGGTCACCCTGCTGGTATTTGAGTACCAGTGGCATAGCTTCCAGCATCACAGCAACATGCAAGCCCCACAGTATGAAAAACTGACAGACTCATGGGGGAGGGCTCCTTATAAGTGAGGAAAACAAAAATATTTGTTGAGAACACATACATGGAAGAAGTAGTGATAATAGTTACAGTCCACGTTTCTGCATCTGGTCATGTCATTTTAACTGGAATTTAGAACTACATTTCTCCACCGTCCATTTCGTATTCCCTTTACCCTAAGCAATCCCCTCAGCTGTTCATGTTCTTTGCCTGGTGGGGTGACCCAAATCTTCATTCCTGGAATTGGTTTGCTGTAGTTTTCTATTGACTTTAATCACAGGGCATGGTAGTACTAAGAGACGCCTAAGGGATCTCCTGTATTCCAGACGTACTCTTCTTTACCTCTATTATGCAACACCTATCTAATTTCCTCTTGGTATTCAGGATCAGTCACACCAGACAATATGGTTACTCTTTGCTTCTTGATCCAGAGGCATGAGTACCCCAAAATGGCCAGGTGGCATTCTTAATTTCCTGTTCAATGGAATCCGTGTTGTACCTCCTGGTGAGACCAGTCCACCTGTTGGAACTAAGACCTTTAGACCCACAGAGCATAGAGTCACAGAGACAGAAAGCAAAAATTTAATGAGTGAGTCACTAAGGGTAATTGTGACTGGTGCCACGCCACTTTCCACTCCTTGATGCCTGAAAATATGATTCCTGGCTATGTGAGGAACAGCACCATATATTGGACACTGGTTTAGAATGTATACAGACTCCTGGATAAAATTACCCCAACTCTGCAAAGTATTGCCACCTAGCTGATACCATAATTGTGCCTTTTGAAGGGCATTCCAACATTCTATTAAGCCAGCTGCTTCAGTATGATGGGAAATATGGTACGACCAGTGAATTCCATGAGCATGGGCCAATTGCCACACTTCATTTTCTGTGAAGTGAGTCTGTTGATCTGAAGCAATGCTGTGTGGGATACCATGACGGTGGGTATGGCATTCTGTAAGTCCATGGATGACAGTTTTGGCAGTAGCATTGCATGCAGGGAAGGCAAACAGGAAAGCGTCTATCCCAGTAAGAATGAATCAAATGTAATCAATCTGTAACCAGGTTGCTGGCTGATCACCTCAAAGAATGGTGGCACATGGGGGACTCAGCGCTGGTCTCAGCTGCTGGCAGATTGGGCACTCAGCAGTGGCTGTAACCAAGACAGCCTTGGTGAATGAAACTTCTTGTTGCTGAGTCCATGGATAACCTCCATCCCTGCCATCGTGGCCACTTTGTTTGCGAGCCCACTGGGTAATGATGGGAGAGGCTGGGGAAAGAGGATGTCTGGCTTCCATACAGCACGTCATTCTCTCCACTTGATTGTTAAAATCCTGCTCTGCCAAGGTCGCCATTTGGTGAGCATTCACGTGAGACACAAATCTCTTCACTTCTTTGGCCCGTTAAGAGAGGTCTATCCACACACCTCTTCCCCATAACTGGTTGTCACCAATTTTCCAATCATTTTCCTTCCAAGTCCATGGCCGTCCAGCCAAACCATTAGTCACATCCCATGAATCAGTATACAGTGGCATATCTGGACATTTTTCCTTCCACACAAAGTGAACAACCAGGTGCACTGCTTGAAGTTCTGACCGTTGGGAGGATTTTCCTTCACCACTGTCCCTCAGTGAATTACCAGAAAGGGGTTGTAGTGTTGCTGCTGTCCACTTTCAAGTGGTACATGCATATGGCACAGACCCACCTGTAAACCAGGCATGAGTCTTCTCTTCCCCAGTCATCTGATCATAAGGAACTCTGCATCAGGCCATAGGTGCAGACTGACAGAGGGCAGGTAATGTGACCAGTGGAGACCATGGACATTTGGGTCACTTCTTGCAACTTATTTGTGCCTTCTGGTCTGGCTCAGGCCTGAACAAGTATATAATGCTTCCATTTGATGATGGAGTGATGCTGTGCACATCCAACTTTTTGGCTCTGTGAGTCCGAGAACACCCAGTTCATGATGGGTGGGTTACGCTGCATGGTGACTTGGTGTCCCAGGGTGAGGCATTCAGTCTCTACTAATGCCCAGCAACCAGCCAAAAACTGTTTCTCAAAAGGATGGTAGTTATCTGCAGAGGGTGGGAGGGCTTTGCTCCAAAAACCTAAGGGTGTGCATGCACTGTGATTCACCAATAGGGATGTGCCAAAGACTCCAAACAGCACCTCTATCTGCCACTGACACTTCAAGCACCATTGGATCACCCAGATCATATGGCCCAAGTGGCAGAGCAGCTTGTATGGCAGCCTGAACCTGTTGCAGAGCCTTCTCTTGTTCTGGGCCCCACTAGAAACAGTAGTTTTTCAAGTCATTTGATAAATAAGCCTGAGTGGCACACTCAAATGAGGGATGTGCTGCCTCCAAATCCAAAGTGACCCACCAGGTGTTGTGCCTTCTTTTTAGTTGAAGGAGGGGTCAGATGTAACAGCTTATCCTTTACTGTAGAAGGAATATTTCCACGTGTCCCACGCTGCTGGACTCCTAGAAATTTCACTGAAGCGAAGGCATCAGATTTTTGTCAGATTGATTTCCCACCTTCTAGCACACAAATGGAAACCCTGACGGTGTAGTGGTTAAGTGCTATGGTTGCTAACCAAAAGGTCAGCAGTTGAAATCCACCAGGCCACCAGGTGCTCCTTGGAAACTTTATGGGGCAGTTCTGCTCTGTCCTATGGGGTTGTTATGAGTTGGAATCAACTCGATGGCAATGGGTTTTTGAGCACACAAATGGAGCCCTGGTGGTGCAGTGGTTAGGAGCTCAGGATGCTAACCAAAAGGTTGGCAGTTCAAATCCACCAGCTTCCCCTTGGAAACCCTATGGGGCAGTACTACTCAGTCCTATAGGGTCACTACGAGTTGGAATTGACTTGATGGCAACGGGTTTGTTTTGGTTTCAGGAGCACTCAAATATTTTACCAATAAGTCCAAAGTCATTGATGCTTCTTTCTTACTAGGTCCAATCAGCACAATAACATCAATGTAACAGACCAGTGTGATGTCTTGTGGAAGACAAAGGTGATCAAGGTACCTACTGAATAAATTATGACATAGGGCTGGAGTGTTGATATACCTGTGAGGTAGGACAGTGAAGGTGTATTGTTGGCCTTACCAACAGAAGGTAAACTGCTTCTGATGGTCCTTCAAAACTGGGATCAAGAAAAAGGCATTGGCTATACCAATAGCTGCATACCAGATACCAGTACCAAAAAACCAAACCAAACCCAGTGCCGTCGAGTCGATTCCGACTCATAGCGACTCTATAGGACAGAGTAGAACTGCCCCATAGAGTTTCCAAGGAGCACCTGGCAGATTTGAACTGCCGACCCTTTGGTTAGCAGCTGTAGCACTTAACCACTATGCCACCAGGGTTTCCGCAGATACCAGTAGATGTATTAATTTACTTAAACAATGAACCACTTTTCAAACACCGGTTGCAATTGGAGTCACCACCTGGTTAAGTTTACAATAATCCACTGTCATTCTCCAAGATCCATGTGTTTTGCCAAACAGGTGAGTTGAATTGGTATGTGGGGGGAATCACCACCCCTGCATCCTCCATTTCCTTGATGGTGGCAATAATCTCTCCAGGAATCCCTCCAGGAATATGGTATCACTTTTTGGTTTTTTATTGTGCTTTAGGTGAAAGTTTACAGCTCAAGTTATTTTCTTATACAAAAATTTATACACATATTGTTATGTGACCCTAGTTGCTATCCCTATAATGTGACAGCACACTCCCCCTTTTCACGCCAGATTTCCTATGTCCATTCAACCAGCTCCTGTCCCTTTCTGCCTTCTCATTTCACCTCCGGACAGGCGCTGCCCATTTAGTCTCATGTATCTACTTTAGCCAAGAAGCACACTCTTCTTTTGATTTACTATTTTCCTAAGTAGGGGCAGTTCTAATGACTTCCACTTGGAGTTTCCTACCGTAACAGCTCTTACTCAACTTGTCAGGGATCCAATGTGAAGGTTCTGCCAGGTATTTCCTTTTCCCTAAAGAACAGTCACTCTCATAAAAGGCCGTAGATCGCTTTGGGGGAAGACTGGGAGAAAGATTAACAGTGTAAGTTTTTGGCAGTGTATTGGAGTCCTTCCTCAAGGGGACCCAGCCTCCCCTTCACTCAAAGGATTGTGGGGCTTTAATCTCGCTCACATCTGGGAATTGATTGAGGGGCCATGACTCTCTATTCTGGCAATTCAAGTTAGACTGCTGTTTACTTGAACTAGAATTCATCCACTTGTACACATCAAGTAAATATTTAGTAGATATCCTATCTATTTCACTCCTAGGGACACCATGACTAAATAGCCAATGCCATAAGTCTATATGAGTCAGACTCCTCTTGTTACTGTTTTGACTCCACTGTCCATTACTGTCACCACACCCAACTTGTCTTTTTTTTTGCTGCCACTTGGCCCCTACTACCACATGGTCCAATCAGCACCATTGTAGTTTGGTGTCTTAATTCACTTAGGGCAGTTCCCACCGTCAAATCTGACTTACATAAAATAGCAACCACAGCAGTCTTCAAGGATGTTTTGGCTCCTTTCATACATTTGTTCCTCACTGATGTGGTAAAAGGTGTGTCCTCTGGGCACTCCATATCTGGGTCTGTGGGTCTAACCTGATAAATCCAGCCCAACATGCCAATTTCCCTAAGCCTTTGAATACCTTCTTCTATAGTATATCAAGGCAGGTCTGGTACTTCAACTTGATTTAGTGTACCAAAAAAAAAAAAAAAAAAACTAAGCCCATTGCCATTGAGTCGATTCTGACTCATAGAGACCCTATACGACACAGTAGAGCTGTCCCATAGAGTTTCCAAGGAGCGCCTGGTGGATTCGAACTACCAACCTTTTGGTTAGCAGCCATAGCACTTAACCACTATGCCACCAGGGTTTCCTGATTTACTGTAGCCCACTACATAATCGATGCTTCAGTGAACCAACCAAATAAAATATTAGATTCTTTCCTAACCTCTGGAACTGAAACATTGAAAAATCCTTGCTTAGTGGGCCCATATCAATAAACTCAGACTGATTGAACTTTATGTTACTTTCACCATTATCCCACACCCTTAATAACAACTCCTACACATATTCGCCAGGTTTCTGTTTGTTCATATTACAGAAGTCATGCAGTACTTTTGGAGTGTAGCATACCTCCTCCTGAGTCACAATTTGTACTTCACTTTTTGGGGCTTGCTGAGATTTAAGTCTAGTTATAGGCCTAGAAGCAAAAACGGGTCATGGTGCTTGGTCTTGGGAACATTCAGCAATGTCTTGTAAGGCATCTTCCCCAGACCATGCCCCAGACAAGACTTAGATGCCACCCCAGGCAATATCTCAGACAAAGGCTCTTTAGACAAGGCTGGGTTAATCTTTGGGTTTTTTGGGGTTAATCTTATCAGATGGGGGTGAAGGTGATAATGGTTTTTACTGGGGTGGGTGGCTTAGCCTACAAAGAATGAGTAATCTCTTCAGATGGGAGTAAGTGGGCTGGTTCTGTTGGCGGGAGTGATTTAATGGAATTTAGGGGCTCAATGTCCCCAGCTTCCTGATTATCTGCCCATATGTCCTCATCCCAAGATTCAGGACCCCATTTCTTCCCAATCAATGCCCTTGCTTTAACTTCAGACACCATTCAAAGTTGGGAATTCATTTGGCATTGCAATTCAGCCACTCTTATGATAAGTCTCTGGGTTTGGTTTCAGCAACATCAGCTCTGTTACTACAAGAAATAAGGCTTTCTTTCAGGGCACAAGTGGCAACTTTGAGGTCTTTTATGCGATGCTTGAGCTGTGACTCTGAAGCCTTGAACTCCTTCTTTCACAACTTTGTCTAGGACCAACCAACCAACTTCACTATACTTCTTATTCTGACAAAATTGTAGAAAATTACCAAACGTGTGATCACCCAGAGCCTCGCTTCTCACCAATACTTGGTTTATTGGTGGTGATATTTTGTGTCTTTCTATTGGCACCTAATGCCATAGATTAGCAGCACCCTCTATACTACTGGAGGCAGAGTCATCAGCACCTTTAAGACCAGTCAGATTTGAGAACTAATTTAGTAGAGTCATCCTTATGATTTTGTTTTTCTTGAGTCTTAGTACCAAATGTCTTAGGCTGGGTTCTCTAGAGAAGCAAAACCAGTGAAGTGTGTGTGTGTGTGTGTAAGACGGCAGGCTGCTGACTCACAGGCTGTAGAGGCTGACAGATCCCAAGATTGGCAGACAATATGGCCTACTGCTGGCTCAACTCCCAAGATCTGGGGGTCCAGCAATGACCAGCCATACACAGGATCCAGAACAAACGAGCGAGCTTTCTCAGAACGTCCATGTATGTATTGGATGCAGGCAACACCCCCAAGGAAACTCCCTTACCTCTGATTGGCTGATCACACATGGAGGATGATTACATCACTACATAATTGTTCAATTATATCATTGCATAACTGCCAATCTACATCATTACATAACTGCTAAACCACTGAGAATCATGACCCAGCAAAGGTGACACACGACTTTAACCATCACGTTGACCTTGAACCCCAAAGCTGTGATAAATTCCTTTAGAAGTTTTCTTGCAGACTCTGGGATATTCTATATGTAATATCATGTCATCCATGAATAGAGATAATTTTACTTCTTCTTTTCCAAACTGGATACCTTTTATTTCTTTTTCTTTTCTTAATGATCTGGCTAGAATTTCTAATACAATATTTAATAGAAGTGGTGAAATCGTGCATGTTCATCTTGTTCCTGATTTCAAGGGGAAGGTCTTAGTCTTTCTCCATTAAGTATAATGTTGGCTCTTCACATTTCATATATTCTCAGAATCATAATGAGGAATCTATTCCAATCTTCTTGAGGGTTTTATCAAGAAAGAATGTAGGATTTTATCAAATGCTTTTTCTGTATCTATAGAAATGATCAACTTTTCCTTTTCCTTTGTTCTATCGATGTGGTGTATTACCTTGATGGATTTTCTAATGTTGAACCATCCCTGTACTCCTAGAATAAGCCCCACTTGGTCATGGCGCATGACAATTATAATACGTTGTTCAATTCTGTTTGCTAGTATTTTGTTGAGGATTTTTTTTTTTTTGCATCTATATTCTTAAGGGATATTGGCCAGTAGTTTTCTTGTGATGTCTTTGAATGGTTTTGGTATCAGAGTTATGTTTGCTTCACATAATTAATTAGGGAGTATTCCTTTCTTCTCTATATTTTAGAAGAGTTTAAACAGGATTGGTGTCAATTCTTTTCTAAATGTTTGGTAGAATTCCCATTGAAGCCATGTGGTCCAGGACTTTTTTTGTGTTGGGAGATTTTTAAATTTATTTTCATTTTTATTGTGTTTAAGTAAAAGTTTACAAATCGAATCAGTCTCTCATACAAAAATTTATATACACCTTGCTATGTACTCCTTGTTGCTCTCCCCGTAACGAGTCAGCACACTCCTTCTCTCCACCCTGTAATCCCCGTGTCCATTCAGCCAGCTTCTGTCTCCTTCAGCCTCTCATCTTCCCACCAGAAAGGAGCTGCCTACATAGTCTCATGTGTCTACTTGAGCCCGGAAGCTCACTCCTCACCAGTACGATTTTCTATCTTATAGTCCAGTCGAATCCCTGTCTGAAGAGTTGGCTTTGGGAATGGTTCCAGTCGGGCTAACAGAAGGTCTGGGAACTATGACATCCGGGGTCCTTCTAGTCTCAGTCAGACCATTAAGTCTGGTCTTTTTATGAGAATTTGAGGTAAGCATCCCACTGCTCTCCTGCTCAATCAGGGATTCTCTGTTGTGTTCCCTGTCAGGGCAGTCATCACTTGTAGCTGGCCCCCAGCTAGCTCTTCTGGTCTCAGGCTGATGTAGCCTCTGATTTATGTGGCCCTTTCTGTCTCTTGGGCTCATAATTACCTTGTGTCTTTGGCGTTCTTCATTCTCCTTTGCTCCAGGTGTGTTGAGACCAATTGATGCATCTTAGAAGGCTGCTGGCTAGCATTTAAGACCCCAGATGCCACTCACCAAAGTGGGATGCAGAATGTTTTCTTAATAGATTTTATTATGTCAATTGACTTAGATGTCCCCTGAAACCATGGTCCCCAGATCCCCGCCCCTGCTACTCTGGCCTTTGAAGCTTTAGTTTTTTTTTCAAGAAACTGCTTTTGGTTTAGTCCAGTTGTGCTGACCTCTCCTTCATTGTGCGTTGTCTTTCCGTTCACCTAAAGTGGTTCTTGTCTACTATCTAATCAGTGAATACCCTTCTCCTTCCCTCCCTCCCCACCCTAGAAACCATCAAAGAATATTTTCTTCTGTGTTTCAACTGTTTCTTGAGTTCTTATAATGGTGGTCTCATACAATATTTGTCCTTTTGCAACTGACTAATTTCACTCAGCCTAATGCCTTCCAGATTCCTCCATGTTATGAAATGTTTCACAGATTCACTCTTATTCTTCATCTATGCATAGTATTCCATTGTGTGAATATACCATAATTTATTTATCCAGTCATCCGTTGATGGGCACCTTGGTAGCTTCCATCTTTTTTGCTATTGTAAACAGTGCTGCAATGAACATGGGTATGCATATATCTGTTCGTGTGAAGGCTCTTATTTCTCTAGGATATATTTCAAGGAGTGGGACTGCTGGATCTTAAGGTAGTTCTATTTCTAGCTTTTTGAGGAAGCACCAAATTGATTTCCAAAGTGGTTGTAACATTTTACATTCCCAGCAGCAGCGTGTAAGTGTTTCAGTCTCCACAACCTCTCCAACATTTATTATTTTGTGTTTTTTGTATTAATGCCAGCCTTGTTGGAGTGAGATGGTATCTCATTGTAATTTTGATTTGCTTTCTGTAATGGTTAATGACTGTGAGCATTTCCTTATGTATCTGTTAGCTTCCTGGATGTCTTCTTTGATGAAGTGCCTGTTCATATCCTTTGCCTATTTTTTAGTTGGGTTATTTGTCTTTTTGTGATTGAGTTTTTGTAGCACCATGTAGATTTTAGAGATCAGACTCTGATTGGAAATGTCATAGCTAAAAAACTTTTTCCCAGTCTGTAGGTAATCTTTTTACTCTTTTGGTGAAGTCTTTGGATGAGCATAGGTGTTTGATTTTTAGGCGCTCCCACTTATCTAGTTTCTCTTCTGGTGTTTGTGCATTGTTAGTAATGTTTTCTATACTGTTTATGCCATGTGTTAGGGCTCCTAGCATTGTCCCTATTTTTTCTTCCATGATCTTTATAGTTGTAGATTTTCTATTTAGGTCTTTGATCCATTTTGAGTTAGTTTTTGTGCATAGTATGAGCTATGGGTCTTGTTTCATTTTTTTTTTTTTTTTTTTGCAGATGGATATCCAGTTATGCCAGCACCATTTGTTAAAGAGACTGTCTTTTCCCCATTTAACTGCCTTTGGGCCTTTTTAAAATATCGGCTGTTCATATGTGGGTGAATTTATGTCTGGATTTTCAATTCTGTTCCATTGGTCTATGTATCTGTTGTCGTACCAGTAGCTGGCTGTTTTGACTACTGTGGCGGTATAATAGGTTCTGAAATCAGGTACAGTTAGGCCTCCCACTTTGTTCTTTTTTCAGTAATATTTTACTTAACCGGGGCCTCTTTCCCTTCCATATGAAGTTAGTGATTTGTTCCTCCATCTCATTAAAAAATGTCCTTGGAATTTGGATCAGAATTGCTTTGTATCTATAGATTGTTTTCAGTAGAATAGACATTTTTACAATGTTGAATCTTCTTAACCATAAGCAAGGTATATTTTTCCAATTATGTAGTTCTATTTTGCTTTCTTACAGTAGTGTTGTAGTTTTCTTTGTATAGGTCTTTTACATCTCTGGTTAGATTCATTCCCAAGTATTTTAACTTCTTGGGGGCTATTTTAAATGATATTGATTTGGTGATTTCCTCTTCGACATTCTCTTTCTTGATGTACAGGAATCCAACTGATTTTTTTGTGTTTATCTTGTATCCTGATACTCTGCTGAACTCTACTATTAGTTTCACGATTTTTCTTGAAGATTCTTTAGGGTTTTCTGTGCATAAGATCATGTCGTCTACAAATAGAGATACTTTTACTTCTTCTTTACCAATCTGGATGCCCTTTATTTCTTTATCTAGCCTAATTGTTCTGGCTAGGACCTCCAGTACAATGTTGAAGAAGAGTGATGATAAAGGGAGTCCTTGTCTGTTTCCCATTCTCAAGGGGAACACTTTCAGACTCTTTCCATTTAAGATGATGTTGGCTGTTTGCTTTTGTATAAATGCCCTTTATTATGTTGAGGAATTTTCCTTCTATTCCTATTTTGCTGAGAGTTTTTATCGTGAATGCATGTTGGACTTTGTCAAATGTCTTTTCTGCATCAATTGATAAGATCATGTGGTTTTTGTCTTTTGTTTTATTTATATGATGGATTACATTAATTGTTTTTCTGATTTTGAACCTTTCCTGCATACCTGGTATGAATCCCACTTGGTCATGGTGAATTATTTTTTTGATATGTTGTTGAATTCCATTGGCTAGAATTCTGTTGAGGATTTTTGCATCTACATTCATGAGGGATACAGATCTTTACTTTTCTTTTTTGTGATGTCTTTACCTGGTTTTGGTATCAGGGATATGGTGGCTTCACAGCATGAGTTTGGGAGTATTCCATCCTTTTCTATGCTCTGAAATACCTTTAGTAGTAGTGGTGTTAACTCTTCTCTGAAAGTTTGGTAGAACTCTGCAGTGAAGCCATCAGGGCCAGGGCTTTTTTTTTGGTGGGAGTTTTAAAATTATCTTTTCAATCTCTCCTTTTGTTACAGGTTTATTTAGTTGTTCTACCTCTGTTTGTGTTGGTTTAGGTAGGTAGTGTGATTCTAGGAATTCATCCATTATTTCTAAGTTTTCAAATTTGTTAGAGTACAATTTTTCATAGTAATCTGATATAATTCCTTGATTTCAGTTGGGCCTGTTGTGTTATACCCCACCTCATTTCTTATCGGGTTATTTGCTTTCTCTCCTGTTTTTCTTTTGTCAGTTTGGGCAATGAAATTTTTTCAAGGAACCAGCTTTTGGTCTTGTTAACACTTTCAGTTGTTTTTCTATTCTCTGTTTCATTTAATTCTGCTCTAATTTTTATTATTTGCTTTCTTCTGGTGCCTGAGTGTTTCTTTTGTTGCTCTCTTTCTGTTTGTTCAAGTTGTTGGGATAATTCTTTGACTTTGGCCCTTTCTTCTTTTTGTATGTGTGCATTTATTCATATAAATTGACCTCTGAGCACTGCTTTTGCTGTGTCCCAAAGGTTGCTATAGAAACTTTTTTCATTCTCATTGATTTCTGTGAATTTCTTTATTCCATCCTTCATTTCTCCTATAACCCTGTCTTTTTGAGCAGGGTATTGTTCAGTTTTCAAGTGTTTGATTTCATTTCCCTGCTTTTTCTGTTATTGATTTCTACTTTTATGGTTTTTTGGTCAGAGAAGATGGTTTGTAATATATCGATGTTTCAGGTTCTATTAAGGCTTGCTTTATGACCTAATATGTGGTCTATTCTAGAGAATGTTCATATGCATTGAAAAAGAAAGTATACTTGGCTGTTGTTGGATGGAGTGTTCTGTACATGTCTATGAGGTCAAGTTGTTTGATTGTGTGCATTTAGCTCTTCTGTGTCTTTATTCAGCTTCTTTCTGGATATTCTGTCCTTCACTGAAAGTACTGTGTTGAAGTCTCCTGTTATAATTGTGGAGCTGTCTATCTCATTTTTCAATGCTGTTAGAGTTTGTTTTATGTATCTTGAAGCCCTGTCATTGGGTGTGTAAATTTTTAATATGGTTATATCCTCTTGGCATATTGTCCCTTTAATCATTATATACTGTCCGTCCTTATCCTTTGTGGTGGAATTAATGTTAAAGTCTGTTTTGTCAGAAATTAATATTGTCACTTCTGTTCTTTTTTGATTGTTGTTTGCTTGATATATTTTTTTCCCATCCTTAGAGTTTTAGTTTATTTGTGTCTGTAAGTTTAAGGTGTGTAGCTTGTAGGCAGCATATAGATGGATTGTGTTTTTTAATCCATTCTGCCACTCCTTATTGGTGCATTTAGTCCATTTACATTTAGCATAATGATGGGTAGGTATGAGTTTAATGCTGTCATTTTGATGTCTTTTTTGTGTGTTGTCGACAGTTTCTTTTTCCCACTTAATTTTTTGTGCTGAGTAGTTTATCTTTATATATTGTCTTTTCCTCTTTTTCGTTATTGTTTTCATTTTTGCCTAGTCTTTATGTTTTTCTTGTATTTTATTTTGATGTGTGGGGTCATTAGTCTGCTTTGTGGTTACCTTCATATTTACTCCTATTTTTCTAAGTTTAAACCTATCTTTTATTTGTTTATATCGCCTTGACTTCCTCTCCATATGAAAGATCTATGACTACATTTTTAGTTCCTCCTTATTGTTTTAATGTTGTCATCTTTTACATAGTGGCATCACTGTTTCTCTGTTTTTTCAGCATTTTTTATCTTGATTTATTTTTATGATTTCCCTATCTGGCTTGATGTCTGATTGCTCTGTCCCATGTTCTAGTTTTGGTGTAGTATCTGATATTATTGATTTTCTAACCAAAGAACTCCCTTTAGTATTTGTTGTAGTTTTGATTTGGTTTTTACAAATTCCCTAAACTTCTGTTTGTCTGGAAATGTCCTAATTTTGCCTTCATATTCGAGAGACAGTTTTGCTGGATATGTGATTCTTGGCTGGCAATTTTTTTTTTCTTCAATGCTTTATATAATTCATCCCATTGCCTTCTTGCCTTTGTGGGTTCGGCTGAGTAGTCTGAACTTATTTTTATTGACTATCCTTTGTAGGAGCCTTTTTTTTCATCCCCACCTTCTTTTAAAATTCTCTTCATCTCTGATTTGGCTAGTTTGAGTATAATATGTCTTGGTGAGTTTCTTCTGAGATCTACCTTATGTGGCATTCGATGAGCATCTTGGATAGACATCTTCTCATTGATCATTGATTCAATGTCTTCACCTGTTATGAGTCTGTTGAGACTTTCTATTCCTTCTTGAGTCAGTTTGGGTAGTTTGTGTCCTTCTAAGAATTTTCTATTTCATTTAGGTTATTGTTTATTGTTATACAGTTGTTCATAATATTCTGTCATAATTCTCTTTATTTTTATCAAGTCAGTTGTAATCTTTCTTCTTTCACTTCTTATTTTGCTTATTTGCATCTTTTCTCTTTGCCAGTCTAGCTAAAGGTTTTTCAATTTTGTTGATCTTTCCAAAGAACCAACTTCTTGTTTTGTTGAATCTCTCTATTGTTTTTTTCTTTTGAATTTTATTCATTTCTGTTCTAATCTTTGTTATTTCAGTTCTGTTAGGTTTAGGTTTGGTTTTATCTTCTTTTTCTAGCTCCTCAAGTTGCTGACTTAGCTGTTGACTTGAGATCTTCCCTCTTTTTTCATGTAGGCAGTTATGCTCTGTTTCCCTATGAGTACTGCCTTTGCTTCATTCTATAAGTTTTGTTGTCTTGGTCTTTCATTTTCTTTTGACTCTAAGAAATTTGTGATTTCTCTTTTAATTATTTCTTTGACCCATTAGTAGCTCAATAGTGTGTTGTTTAATTTCCATACATTTGTGTGTTTTTCTTCTTTTTCCTGTTATTTCTAGCTTCACTTTATTGTGATCAGAAAAAATACTTTGTATAATTTCGATCTTTTAAAACTTATCGAGACTTGCTTTGTGACCTAACACATGGTCTATCCTGGAGAATGATCCGTATGTACTGGAGTAGAATGTGTATTGTGCTGTTGTTGGGTGGAGTGTTTTATATATGTCTGTTAAGTCTAGTTGGTTTATCATGTCATTCAGGTCCTCTGTTTCCTTGTTGATCATCTTTCTAGATGTTTTTTCCAATATCAAAAGTGGTGTATTGAAGTCTACAACTATTTTTGTAGTGGTATCTTTTTCTCCTTCAATTCTTTCAGCATTTATTTCATATATTTAGGTGCTCCGATGTTGGGTGCATATATATTTATGATTTTTAAATCTTTTTGAATTGACCCTTTTTTCACTATATAGTCTTTCTTTATCTTTTCTAACAGATTTTGTCTTAAATTCTGCTTTTTCAGGTGTTAATATTGCCACTCCAGCTCTCTTTTGGTTATTATTTGTATGAAATAATTCTTTCCATCCTTTCACTTTCAACCTGTTTGTGTCCTTTGGTGTGACGTTTGTCTTTTGTAAACTGCGTTAGTTGTATCATGTTTTTAAGAAATCGTTGTGCCATTCTTTGCCTTTTGTTTGGTGCATTTAGTCAATTTACATTAATTGTAATTACCAATAAGTAGTGATTCTTTTCTGCCATTTGTTATTTGTACTTCTGTGTGTCGTAAGCCTTCTTTGCCTTTGCCCTTTACTACTACTTGCTTTTGTGTTTTGTTGGTTTATTGTGAGCCATTTTTATGTCCTTCTCCTTTCCTTTTGGGTATGTTTTTTAAAATATTTTCTTAGTGGTTACCGTGAATATTACATTTAACTGCTTTTATTTATAACATTCTTGGGTAAGTTGGTACTAACTTAACTTCAGTAACATACAAGAAATTCTATATGTATACCATTCCTCCCTCACCTCAATTTTATTGTTGTTATCATAATTAGATCTTTAAATTTCATGTGCCCTGTGAAGTAATTATATCCTTACCTTTTGTACATTTTTATTAAAAAGTATGAAGGACAAACAATTAGAATTATCAACCATGAATATCTTTTTTTTTTTTTGTGGTGCCCTTAAAGACCTGCACCTCGGCATCAACTTTGTATACAATTGACAGAGCAGTTTCTTTTCTTTTTTTCATTTTTATTATGCTTTAAGTGAAAATTTACAAATCAAGTCAGTCTTTCACACAAAAACCCATATACACCTTGCTACACACTCCCAATTACACTCCCCCTAATGAGAAAGCCCACTCTCTCCCTCCATTCTCTCTTTCGCGTCCATCTCGCCAGCTTCTAACCCTCTCCACCCTCTCATCTCCGCTCCAGGCAGGAGATGTTAACACAGTCTCAAGTGTCTACCTGATCCAAGAAGCTCACTCCTCACCAGCATCCCTCTCCAACCCATTGTCCAGTCCAATCTATGTCTGAAGAGTTGGCTTTGGGAATGGTTCCTGTCCTGGGCCAACAGAAGGTCTGGGGGCCGTGACTACTGGGGTCCTTCTAGTCTCAGTCAGACCATTAAGTCAGGTATTATGAGAATTTGGGGTCTGCATCCCACTGGTCTCAGGCTCCCTCAGGGGTTCTCTGTTGTGTTCCCTGTCAGGGCAGTCATCAGTTGTAGCTGGGCACCATCTAGTTCTTCTCGTCTCAGGATGATGTAGTCTCTGGTTCATGTGGCCCTTTCTGTCTCTTCAGCTTGTAATCACCTTGTGTCCTTGGTGTTCTTCATTCTCCTTTGATCCAGGTGGGTTAAAACCAATTGACGCATCTTAGATGACTGCTTGCTAGCGTTTAAGACCCCAGATGCCACCCTTCAAAGTGGGATGCAGAGTGTTTTCTTAATAGATTTTATTATGCCAGTTGACTTAGATGTCCCCTGAAACCATGGTCCCCAGACCCCTGCCCCTGTTACGCTGGCCTTCGAAGCATTCAGTTTATTCAGGAAACTTCTTTGCTTTTGATTTAGTCAAATTTTGCTGACCTCCCCTGTACTGTGTGCTGTCTTTCCCTTCACCTAATGTAGCTCTTATCTACTATCTAACTAGTGAATGCCCCATCCCTCCCTCCCCCATCGTAACCACAAAAGAATGTTTTCTTCTCAGTTTAAACTATTTCTCAAGTTCTTATAATAGTGGTCTTATACAATATTTGTCCTTTTGCAACTGAATAATTTCACTCAGCATAATGCCTTCCAGGTTCCTCCATGTTATGAAATGTTTCACAGATTCATCACTGTTCTTTATCGATGCGTAGTATTCCATTGTGTGAATATACCATAATTTATTTATCCATTCATCCATTGATGGACACCTTGGTTGCTTCCATCTTTTTGCTATTGTAAACAGTGCTGCAATAAACATGGGTGCACATATCTCTGTTCGTGTAAAGGCTCTTATTTCTGTAGGATATATTCCAAGGAGTGGAATTGCTGGATCGTATGGTAGTTCTATTTCCAGCTTTTTAAAAAAAAAAAATTTTAAGGAAGTGCCAAATCGATTACCAAAGTGGTTGAACCATTTTACGTTCCCACCAGCAGTGAATAAGTGTTCCAATCTCTCCACAGCCTCTCCAACATTTATTATTTTGTGTTTTTTGGATTAATGCCAGCCTTGTTGGAGTGAGATGAAATCTCATTGTAGTTTTGATCTGCTTTTCTCTAATGGCTAATGATCGTGAACATTTCCTCATGTATCTGTTAGCTACCTGAATGTCTTCTTTAGTGATTTGTCTATTCATATCTTTTGCCCATTTTTTAATTGGGTTATTTGTCTTTTTGTAGTTCAGTTTTTGCAGTATCATGTAGATTTTAGAGATCAGGAGCTGATCAGAAATGTCATAGCTAAAATTTTTCTCCCAGTCTGTAGGTAGTCTTTTTACTCTTTTGGTGAAGTCTTTGGGTGAGCAAAGGTGTTTGATTTTCAGGCGCTCCCAGTTATCTAGTTTTTCTTCTACATTCTTTAAAATGTTTTGTATACTGTTTATGCCATGTATTAGGGCTCCTAACATTGTCCCTATTTTTTCTTCCATGATCTTTTTCGTTTTAGATTTTATATTTAGGTCTTTGATCCATTTTGAGTTAGTTTTTGTGCATGGAGTGAGGTATGGGTCTTGTTTCATTTTGTTGCCGATGGATATCCAGTTATGCCAGCACCATTTGTTAAAAAGGCTGTCTTTTCCCCATTTAACTGTTTTGGGGCCTTTGTCAAATATCAACTGCTCATATGTGGATGGATTTATGTCTGGATTCTCAATTCTGTTCCATTGGTACATCTATCTGTTGTTGTCCAGTACCAGGCTGTTTTGCCTACTCTGGTGGTATAATAGGTCATAAATCAGGTAAAGTAAGGCCTCCCACTTTGTTCTTCTTTTTCAGTAATGCCTTATTTATCTGGGGCCTCTTTCTCTTCCATATGAAGTTGGTGATATGTTTCTCCATCTCATTAAAGAATGTCGTTGGGATTTGAATCAGAATTGCATTAAATGTATAGATCACTTTCAGTAGAATAGACATTTTTATGATGTTAAGTCTTCCTATCAATGAGCAAGGTATGTTCTTCCACTTATGTAAGTCTCTTTTGGTTTCTTGCAGAAGCGTACCGTAGTTTTCTTTGTATAAGTCTTTTACATCTCTGGTAAGATTTATTCCTAAGTATTTTATCTTCTTGGGGGCTACTGTAAATGGCATTGATTTGGTGATTTCTTTTTGTTGACGTAGAGGAATCCAACTGATTTTTGTATGTTTATCTTGTATCCCAATACTCTGGTGAATTTTTCTATTAGTTTCAGTAGTTTTCTTGAGGATTCCTTACGGTTTTCTGAGTATAAGATCACGTCATCTGCGAATAGAGATACTTTTACTTCTTCTTTGCCAATCTGGATGCCCTTTATTTCTTTATCTAGCCTAATTGCTCTGGCTAGGACTTCCAGCACAATGGTGAGTAAGAGTGGTGATAAAGGGCATCCTTGTCTGGTTCCCGATCTCAATGGGAATGTTTTCAGGCTCTCTCCATTTAGGGTGATGTTGGCTGTTGGCTTTGTATAAATGTCCTTTATTATGTTGAGAAATTTTCCTTCTATTCCTATTTTGCTGAGAGTTTTTATCATGAATGAGTGTTGAACTTTGTCAAATGTCTTTTCTGCATCGGTTCATAAAATCATGTGATTCTTGTCTTTTGTTTTATTTATGCGGTGGATTACATTAATTGTTTTTCTAATGATGAACCATCCCTGCATACCTGGTATGAATCCCACTTGGTCATGGTAAATTATTTTTTGGATATGTTGTTGAATTCTATTGGCTAGAATTTTGTTGAGAATTTTTGCATCATCTACATTCATGAGGGGTATAGTTCTGTAATTTTCTTTTCTTTTAGTGTCTTTACCTGATTTTGGTATCAGGGATATTCTGGCTTCATAGAATGAGTTTGGGAAAACTCTGTCCTTTTCTATGCTCTGAAATACCTTTAGTAGTAGTGGTGTTAACTCTTCTCTGAAAGTTTGGTAGAACTCTGAAGTGAAGCCGTCCGGACCAGGGCTTTTTTTTGTTGGGAGTTTTTTCATTACCTTTTCAATCTCTTCTTTTGTTATGGGTCTATTTAGTTTTTCTACCTCTGTTTGTGTTAGTTTAGGTAGGTAGTGTGTTTCTAGGAATTCATCCATTTCTTCTAGGTTTTCAAATTTGTTAGAGTACAATTTTTCATAGTAGTCTGATATGATTCTTTCATTTTTAGTTGGATCTGTTGTAATATCGCCCATCTCATTTCTTATTTGAGTTATTTGCTTCCTTTCCCGTTTTTCTTTTGTCATTTTGGCCAGTGGTTTCTCAATTTTTTTCAAAGAAAACAGCTTTTGGTCTTGTTAATTCTTTCAATTGTTTTTCTGTTTTCTATTTCATTTAGTTCAGCTCTAATTTTTATCATTTGTCTTCTCCTGGTGCCTGTGGGTTTCTTTTGTTGCTCTCTTTCTATTTGTTCAAGTTGTAGGGATAGTTCTTTGATTTTGGCCATTTCTTCTTTTTGATTTTTTGCATTTATTGATATAAATTGTCCTCTGAGCACCGCTTTTGCTGTGTCCGAAAGGTTCTGTTAGGAAGTGTTTTCATTCTCATTGTATTCTATGAAT
Organism: Elephas maximus indicus; assembly: GCF_024166365.1. Classification (NCBI taxonomy): domain Eukaryota; kingdom Metazoa; phylum Chordata; class Mammalia; order Proboscidea; family Elephantidae; genus Elephas; species Elephas maximus. The sequence continues at coordinate 90,905,929 of NC_064846.1, forward strand.
TTTTTTATTCCATCCTTAATGTCTTCTATAATCCAGTCTTTTTTGAGCAGGGCATTGTTCAGTTTCCAAGTGTATGATTTCTTTTCTCTGCTTTTCCTGTTATTGATTTCCACTTTTATCGCCTTATGGTCAGAGAAGATGCTTTGTAATGTTTCAGTGTTTTGGATTCTGCTAAGGCTTGCTTTATGACCTAATATGTGGTCTATTCTAGAGAATGTTCCATGTTCACTAGAAAAGAAAGTATAGTTAGTTGCTATTGGGTGGAGTGTTCTGTATATGTCTACGAGGTCAAATTGGTTGATTGTGGCATTTAGATCTTCCGTGTCTTTGTTGAGTTTCTTATTGGATGTCCTGTCCTTCACTGCAAGTGGTGTGTTGAAGACTCCTACTATTATTGTGGAGCTGTCTATCTCACTTTTGAATGCTGATAGAGTTTGTTTTATGTATCTTGCAGCCCTCTCATTGGGTGCATAAATATTTAATATGGTCATATCTCCTTGGTGTTTTGTCCCTTTAATCATTATATAGTGTCCTTCCTTATCCTTTCTGATGGATTTAACTTTAAAGTCTATTTTGTCAGAAATTAATATTGCCACTCCTGCTCTTTTTTGATTGTTGTTTGCTTGATACATTTTTGTCCATCCTTTAAGTTTTAGTTTGTTTGTGTCTCTAAGTCTAAGGTGTGTCTCTTGTACGCAGCATATAGATGGATCTTGTTTTTTAATCCATTCTGCCACTCTCTGTCTCTTTATTGGTGCATTTAGGGCATTTACATTAAGGGTAATTATGGATAGGTATGAATTTAGTGCTACCATTTTGATGTCTTTTTTTGTGTGTTGTCAGCTTCTTTTTCCCACTTGATTTTATGTGCTGAGTAGATTTTCTTTATATATTGTCCTTCGCTCATATTTTTGTTGTTGATTTTTTGCCTTCTTAGTCTGTATTTTATTTTGATGAGTAGGATAGTTTGTCTCCTTTGTGTTTATCTTATTATTTACCCTTATTTTTCTAAATTTAAACTTAACATTTATTTATTTGTATCGCCTTATCTTCCTCTCCATATGGAAGGTGTATGATTACATTTCTTAGTCCCTCTTTATTATTCTAATGTTGTCTTCTTTTGTATAATAACATCGCCTTATCCTGTGTCTGTTTTTTTTTTTTTTTTAATCTTGCTTTGTTTTTTTTGGATTTCCCTGTCTGGGTTGACTTCTGGTCGCTCTGCCCAGTGTTCTAGTCTTGGGTTGATAACTGATATTTTTGATTTTCTACATAAAGAAATCCCTTTAGTATTTCTTGTAGTTTTGGTTTGGTTTTTATGAATTCCCTCAACTTGTGTTTGTCTGGAAATGTCTTAATTTCACCTTCATATTTAAGAGAGAGTTTTGATGGATATATGATTCTTGGCAGACAATTTTTTTCCCTCAATTTTTTAAATATGTCATTCCATTGCCTTCTTGCCTGCATGGTTTCTGCTGCGTAGACCGGTTTATTCTTATTGGTTTTCCTTTGTAGGTGACTTTTCTTTTATCTCTCACTGCTCTTATAATTCTCTCTTTATCTTTGTTTATGGCAAGCTTGATTGTAATATGTCTTGGTGACTTTCTTTTAACATCTACCTTATGTGGAGGTCGATGAACATCTTGGATAGATATCTTCTCATCTTTCACAATATCAGGGCCGTTTTCTGCCAACAAACCCTCAACAATTTTCTCTGTATTTTCTGTTACCCCTCCCTGTTCTGGTACTCCAATCACTCTTAGCATATTTCTCTTAATAGAGTCCCACATGATTCTTAAGGTTTCTTCATTTTTTAAAAATTCTTTTATCTGATTTTTCTTGAAATATATTAGTGCCAAGTGATTTATCTTCGAGTTCAGAAATTCTAGCTTCTACTTGCTCAATTCTGCTCCTTTGACTTTCTCTTCACTTATCTAATTATGTAATTTTATTGCTAATCTTCTGAATTTCTGATTGCTGTCTGTCTATGGATTTTTCCAGCTTATTAAACTTTTCATTAAGTTCCTGAATAATCTTTCTAATTTCTTCAGTTGCTTTATCTGTGTGTTCCTTGACTTGTTCTGCGTATTGCCTCATTTCCTTCCTGATGTATTGAAGGGTTCTGTATAGTAAACTTTTGTATTCTGCATCTGGTAGTTCCAGGAATACACTTTCATCTAAAAGATGCCTGGATTCTTTGTTTTGAGAGCCTGTTGAGGTGATCATGGTCTGTTTCTTTATGTGATTTGATATTGACTGTTGTCCCCTAGCCACATATAAGTCATTGTATTAGTTTATGCTTGCTTACCATGTCATAGCTGCTTGCTTTGTTTTGTTTTGGCATACCCCTATGGTTTGCTTGAGTGAGCTAGCTTGATTATTTTCACCTTTGGAGCTCTGGTGTCCAGTCCCCAGCTGACTAGAGCTGTTATCAGGTATATCAGTCTAGGAGTCCATTCAGTTTTCTTGTATGAATTCAGCTCAAGTTTCCAGGTAGCTGATATCAAGTGTGTGGTACAGGTTCTGTCCTACAGTCTTAGAGGGGCAGGGGTGATTGGCGTATTTACTGGCATCTGATTGCAGTAGGGGGTTATGCTCTGAGCAGGGCAGGGGGCTGAGAACTGACCCCCAAGTGTCTCTGAGGAAAATGCGTCTCTGTTCCCTAGAGCATGCTGGTGGGTGGGTTCTGCAGTGGGACCTTGGGTGCCCAAATTTTTTGTTGTAATGAGTGGGAGGTACCAGTTATCTTTGGGTCCCGTCGCGGTGGCTGGGTGACCTTAGTGGAGCCACTAGTCCTTACGTCCCTGTTGTGGGTAGGTGAGGACCTTGTTTAATAGGCAAAGCAATGTCAAACGTCAAACACCCACCTCTCCACCACACAGCTGAAATGGTTGGAGTTTGCCATCAAGGACCTATTCTCCTGTCCATGCAGAATGGAAACTTGCGCAAGGTCCACAGACGGTTGATGCCTGGACAGGAGCCGCTTCTGTCCTGAGCTCCCCTGATTAATGATGCTAGCAAATTATACTTTCCCCCAGTTGCAAATTTTTTCCTTTCTCAAGGCCGGGAGGACGCCTTTATGTGCTCACCAGAGTCTATCTCAGGCCTAGGGATTCAGCCGTTGAAGCCGGCTTGGGGTTTTGAGGGGTGCGCGGTAAAATATATGCAAGTACTTAGCTTTTGCCAAGAGCGCCCTTCTCCTCAGGTTCTGGAGTTGTGAGTGGGCTTTGTGGCTGGCTGTTTCTCCCTGAGGAAACTGCGGCCGAACACTAGCACCAGCCCACTGCTGCCGCCACTGCTGCTCCAGGAATGGTGCCTGAGGGCTCCCCACGATTCAGGTCCGGTAACTCCTCCCCGCTTCTGAATGGCCTCTTCCTCTCCCTGCCCCTCAGTTCATTGTCTAAGCTTGCCTTTGGTGCTCACGGTCCCAGCTTGTCACAAATATACTCATTTCACTTGTTTTTTCAGGTCTTTGTTGTAAAGAGATCTCGATGGAAGCGTCTGTCTATTCCACCATCTTGGCTCCGCCTCCCTTTTATATTTTCTTGATGTATTTACACTCTTCTTACTCTATAATGTCCTTCTTTATCTCTTATAACACATTTTGACTTAAAGCCTATTTTGTCTGTTATCAGTATAGGCACCTCAGCACTTTTTTGATTGCTATATGAATAGAGGAAATATTGGAAAATTGGAAATCGTCAAAAATGAATTAGAGCACATAAACATCAATATCGTAGGCATTAGTGAGCTGAAATTGACTGGTATTGGCCATTTTGAATCACACATTCATATAGTCTGTTATGCTGGGAATGACAACTTGAAGAGGAATGGTGTTGCATTCATCATCAAAAAGAACGTTTCAAGATCTATCCTGAAGTACAGCGCTGTCAGTGATAGGATAATATCCATACACCTACAAGGAAGACCAGTTAATACAACTATTGTTCAATTTTAGGCACCAACCACTAGGGCCAAAGATGAAGAAATAGATTTTTTCCAGCTGCGGCAGTCTGAAATTGATCAAACATGTGATCAAGATGCATTGATGATTGCTGGCGATTGGAATGCAAAAGTTGGAAACAAAGAAGAAGGGTCAGTAGTTGGAAAATATGGCCTTGATGATAGAAACAATGCCGGAGATCGAATGATAGAATTTTGGAAGGCCAACAACTTTTTCATTGCAAATACCTTCTTTCACCAACATAAATGGTGACTATACACACGGACCTCACCAGAAGGAACACACAGAAATCAAATCGACTACATCTGTGGAAAGAGATGATGGAAAAGTTCAATATCATCAGTCAGAACAAGGCCAGGGGCCAACTGAGGAACAGACCACCAATTGCTCATATGCGAGTTCAAGCTGAAAGTGAAGAAAATCAGAGCAAGTCCACAAGAGCCAAAATATGACCTCGAGTATATCCCACCTGAATTTAGAGACCATCTCAAAAATAGATTTGAATCATTGAACACTAGTGACCGAAGACCAGACGGGTTGTGGAATGACATCAAGGACATCATCCATGAAAAAAGCAAGAGGTCACTGAAAAGACAGGAAAGAAAGAAAAGACCAAGGTGGATGTCAGAGGAGACTCTGAAACTTGCTGTTGAGTGTCGAGCAGCTAAAGCAAAAGGAAGAATTGATGAAGTAAAAGAACTGAACAGAAGATTTCAAAAGGCCTCTCGAGAAGACAAAGTAAAATATTATAATGACATGGGCAAAGAGCTGGAGATGGAAAACCAAAAGGGAAGAACACTCTTGATGTTTTCAAGCTGAAAGAACTGAAGAAATAATTCAAGCCTCGGGTTGCAGTAGTGAAGGATTCCATGGGGAAAATATTAAATGACGCAGGAAGCATCAAAAGAAGATGGAAGGAATACACAGAGTCATTATACCAAAAAGAATTGTCGATATTCAACCATTTCAAGAGGTGGCATATGATCAGGAACCGATTGTACTGAAGGAAGAAGTCCAAGCTGCTCTGAAGGCATTGGCGAAAAACAAGGCTCCAGGAATTGATGGAATATCCAGTGAGATGTTTCAACAAACAGATGGAGCACTGGAGGTGCTCACTAGTATATGCCAGGAAATATGGAAGAGAGCTTCCTGGCCAACTGGCTGGAAGAGATCCATATTTATGCCTATTCCCAAGAAAGGTGATCCAACTGAATGTGGATATTATAAAAAATATCATTAATATCACACGCAAGCAAATTTTTGCTGAAGATCCTTCAAAAACGGCTGCAGCAGTATATCGACAGGGAACTGCCAGAAATTCAGACCGGTTTCAGAAGAGGACATGGAACCAGGGATATCATTGCTAATGTCAGATGGATCCTGGCTGAAAGCAGAGAATGCCAGAAGAATGTTTACCTGTTTTTTATTGAGTATGCAAAGGCATTTGACTGTGTGGATCGTAACAAACTATGGATAACATTGCGAAGAATGGGAATTCCAGAACACTTAATTGTGCTCATGAGGAAACTTTACATAGATCAAAAGGCAGTTGTTCGGACAGAACAAATGGATACTGATTGGTTTAAAGTCAGGAAAGTTGTGCGTCAGGTTGTATTCTTTCACCATACCTTTTTCATCTGTATGCTGAACAAATAATACGAGAAGCTGGACTATATGAAGAAGAACGGGGCATCAGGATTGGAGGAAGACTTATTAACAACCTGCTTTATGAAGATGACACAACCTTGTTTGCTGAAAGTGAAGAGGACTTGAAGCACTTACTAATGAAGATAAAAGACCACAGCCTTCAGTATGGATTGCACCTCAACATAAAGAAAACAAAATCCTCACAACTGGACCAGTGAGCAACATCATGATAAACAGAGAAAAGATTGAAGTTGTCAGGGATTTCATTTTACTTGGATCCACAGTCAACAGCCACGGAAGCATCAGTCAAGAAATCAAAAGATGCATTGCATTGGTAAATCTGCTGCAAAGGACCTCTTTAAAGCGTTGAAGAGCAAAGATATCACCTTGAAGACTAAGGTGTGCCTGACCCAAGCCATGGTGTTTTCAATCACATCATATTCATGTGAAAGCTGGACAATGAATAAGGAAGACCAAAGAAGAGTTGATGCTTTTGAATTGTGGTGTTAGTGAGAATATTGTATATGCCATGGACTGCCAAAAGAACGAACAAATCTGTCTTGGAAGAAGTGCACCCGAAATGCTCCTTAGAGGCACGGATGGCGAGACTGCATCTTAAATACTTTGAACATGTTGTAAGGAGGGATCAGTCCCTGGAGACGGACATCATGCTTGGCAGAGTACAGGATCAGTGGAAAAGAGGAAGACCCTCCACAAGGTGGATTGACACAGTGACTGCAACAATGAGCTCAAGCGTAACAACGATTGTAAGGATGACTTAGGACCAGGCAGTGTTTTGTTCTGTTGTGCATAGGGTCGCTATGAGTTGGAACCGACTCGATGGCACCTAACTACAACAATAACATATGAATGGAATATTTTTTTTATTCTTACACTTTCAATCTATTTGTGTATTTGGGCTTAAAATGTGTCTCTTGTAGATAACATATAGATGGATCATTTTGTTTATACATTCTGCCACTCTCTGGTGTTTGAGTGGAGAGTTTAATCCATCTATATTTAAGGTAATTACCAGTAAAGAAGGATGTACTTCTGCCATTTTGCTATTTGGGTCTTTGTGTGTGTGTGTGTCTTATATCTCCCTTGGTCCTCATTTCCTCCTTTACTGTCATCATTTGCATTTAGTCGAGTTTTTGTAGTGAACTTTTTTGATTCCCTTCTTTTCTTTCCTGTAAATACAACCCTGACGCACAACTTTCCTGACTTTAAACCAATCAGTATCCATTTGTTCTGTCCGAACAACTGCCTCTTGATCTATGTAAAGTTTCCTCATGAGCACAATTAAGTGTTCTGGAATTCCCATTCTTCGCAATGTTATCCATAGTTTGTTACGATCCACACAGTCAAATGCCTTTGCATACTCAATAAAAAACAGGTAAACATTCTTTGTGGTTACCATGAGGAATACATGTAGTATTTCAAATTTATAACAACCTAGTTTAAATTGATAGCAACTTAACTTCAGTAACATACAAAATCTATTCCTATACACTCTTCCCCCACCTCTTTATGTTGTTGTTATCATAGATCACATTTTTATGCATCACATTTCTAATACCATAAATATACATCTTTTGCATATGTCTTTTGGAATCATGTAGGACATAGCTACTAAAGTTACAACCCAAAAATAGCATGAAACTGGCCCTTATATTTGCCCATGAGATTACTTTATCAGAGATCTTTCCTTTCTACATACATCTTCAAATTATTGTCTAGTATCCTTTCAGTTCTATCTGAAGAACTCTCTTTAGCATTTCTTATAGTGCAAGTCTGGTCATCACCAACTTCCTCAGTTTTTCTTATCTGGGGGTGCCTTAATTTTACTTTCATTTTTGAAAGTCAATTTTGCTGGGTATAGAATTCTTGGTAGACAGTTATCTTTTTCAGCACTTTAAAAATGTAATTTCACTGCCTTCTGGCCTTCAAGGTTTTTGAGAGTAAATCAGTACTTAATCTTATTGAATATAACTAGTATGTGACATTTCCTGTCTCTTTTTCTGTTTTCAGGATTCTATCTTTATCTTTGGTTTTTGAGAGTTTAATTATAATTTGTCTTGGTGTGGATCTCTGGGTTTATCCTATTTGCAGTTCGTTAAGCTTTTTGTATGTGTATACTCATGTCCTTCATCAGATTTAGAAAGTTTTCTGCCATTATTTATTTAAATACCCTTTCTGTCTCTTTTCTCCTTCTGGGAATCCCATTATGTGTATGTTAGTTCACTTAGTGGTGTCCCACAACTCTATTAGACTTTGCTCACTTTCTTGATTGTTTTATTCTTTTTGCTCTTCAGACTCAATTTTTTAAAATTTGCTTATTCTCTAATTTGCTGAATTTTCTTCTGCCAGTTCAAATTTGCTCTCGAACCCCTCCAGAGAATTTTTCATTTTTCATATTGTATTTTTTAGCCACTTTATTTCTTCTTGGTTCCTTTTTATAGTGTCTATCTCTTTATTAATATTCTAATTTTATTCATTTCTAGTTTTCTGATTTCCTTTAGTTCTTTGTCCCTGTTTTTCTACAATTATTTAATCAGTTTTAATACTTTTCTTTTAAAGTCTTCTATTCTGTCCACTATCCAGGCTTCCACAGAGATGGTATCTCTCCCCTCATCTTGTTCTTTTGAATGGGTGATCATTTCCAGTTTCTTTTTATGCCTTATGATTTTTTTAAAAGCAAAAGGAAAATTTTATTCGGCATATATTCAGAGAAGCAAAAGTAGGAAACGGACAACCATGCTGCCAGAGCCATGTCTTCCTGAGTCCAAGGAAATATTACAGAACAGACAAAAGTGGGAAAATGGATAAGCACAGTGCCACAGCCATATCTGCCTGAGTCCAAGGAACGTTACAGAGTCATCAGTATATATTAACATTACAAATGGGCAAAACCACTGAAACCTTCACCTTTTCATAGATTGTATAGAAACTGTGATCCTATATTTTGAATTATCTTTTTTAACAATCATTGGTACAGGTTACAGCAATGACAGTCAGGAGGGTCTTCATTGGTCCAACAAATTTTCTATTCACTAAATGCTAATAGAAAAAGGTTAGATTGGAAAGTCTTTTGTGTTGTTTGATTGGCTGATGTGAAAGATTCCCTAAAAGATATTTTCCAAGATTATCCCAGCTATTATCTTTATACTTCAGGGCCCAGTTGATGTGTCCTTGTGAGTCCTTGTGAGCCCAGCTCCAGATAGGTCACATTCTCTATGCTCAAGGACAGGGAAGTATGATTCTAATATTATTTCCTAAATCATTCTCTTCTTTTGTTTGGAGATCGGCATTAACATATCGATGATCAATACCTGGACTTAATCAAGCTCCTAAGTGGCAGCCACTGCAGGCTCTTTAAACTCACAGCGCTGGTTTTCCACTGGATACCATTTGGTTTTTCACCAGGATTTTAAGAGTGATGTTCTCATCAATCACATTGCTGGGTGTGAGCAAACTCAACGTGCATCAAGATTTTAGCCTGAGGCCTTCTTTTGCTTTTTAGTTGTGTAAGACGACAGGAAATAAATTTTCTTATGCTTAATACTCTCCGGATGCAGACTAAGAATATTACTATTCCTTCCAAATAGTGATTTAGCCTATGTACTTTTTCCAGATGGTAACCAACCACATAAATCTGGTGTTTGTAAGGGTGTTACAGTGTGTAACCAAGTAGCTTGCTGTTCATTCTATGTATGTCTTGTTCTATTTCCTGCATGTTATTTATCCAAATGCAACAAGAGGTATTTGCTACAGCACAGACTATGCTTTCTTGGGCTAATAAAAAATCTAAGGCTATTCTGTTATCTCATGTCACCTTGGCTTATGAGGTCAGAGATCACTGTGCTTCCATCCCATTAGCAACTTCATCTGCTATCTTTCCCATAGTGACTGACAAATTTTTAAAAGATTTCTCCAATTCAACTATACCACAAGTAGGAATTAAAACTCTTAGAAACGACCAATGCTACCCTGAGTGTTGGACCAGTGGGCTCTCTTCTGACTTTAGTTTTACAATGGGTAACAAATTAACATTACCTTTCTAATATTTAGTAGTACCGTTACTACAAATATCTAAAGATAATCCTAAAGGTCTCAAAGTGCATTGCTCATGCATTTGCCAAGAATCTAAATAAGAGATTGTCATCATAAATTCACTGTCATGATTAACAAGATAATACAAGATGGACCTCTCCTCTTGGAGGTCTCCAGTTAATCTATTTGAAACATACTAAGTGTTCTTTCCAAGGGCAAGCTGCCCCTCCTTGGTTTACCTATTAACAGTCACATATCGCTTTCTCAGAAGCAGAAATGGAGTCTAAGCCATGAGGCTGATCTCCTCTAAGAACCTGGTTTCTTTAAGATACATAATTTTCTTCATAGTAAGAGGGTGAGAATTTGATTAAAAACATTAGACAGATATTTCATACAACACTGTCTTGAAGACTGATTAAACTATTTACTGATTTACCTTAAACATCACTCAGTCTGATCTTTGAAGTTAGTTTCCTAAAATAGGCTGAATTCTTAAAAAAAAAAAAAAAAAGCACAACATGCAGAGCAAAATGATCTTACTAGTTTATCTGGACCATTGTTTCACTCAAAGTGGCTTCAGGAGCCAGTTTTTTTTTCCCTCAAAACTTGAGTTTCAAAAGGACAAAAGGACACCCAAAAGCAGTAGCCTGTGTGGGTTACCCTAAGTTCCATGAAAACCAGAAATCTGGATTCCAGGAAAATTACGTACAACTCTTTTATGGTTCCCCCCTTTGGATCATGATCTTGGTATAAAATCTTTGATCAAAAATGCTCGATAGATGGTAATTGGGCACCATCTGTTTTTTTTTTTAAGCTCCCAGGCACCATACAGCGAACTAGGAGGTGGAATAGAAACACTAACAATAACATTAGGCCAAGTATATGAAATAACCGATGAAACCGTGACCCTAAGGTCTTTGAACCGAGGAAGAAAATCTCATGAGGTATTTGTTTATGCATAACCAGCATCAGTAACTCCTTTTCATGTGCCTCAGCAGCAACTATATCCTGCAAAACCTCAGACTGAGTATTAATATAACACAGCAACATTTATCTATTAAGACATAAAACTGTTCCTTGCGAGAACTAACAGGAAATCTAATGTTCTATTTTGTAAAATCCTAGCTGAAATTCCAGACATTTCTCTGGTTATGATATTTACAACTTTGCTAAGTTTACCAATGGAAACTTCTAATTCAAGAATTATAATATTTAAACCCACTAGTTTGATAATTTAGGAGAAAGGAAAATGATTTCTTATATCCAGAAAGTAGGACCGTAAAATGTTTCTTATTTCCAGGAAAAAGACCTTAAAAAATCAGCAATATTCCCACGTAACACCCATAGTATCCTTTAGTTTACTCAGTCTTACGTAGTTAATATCTGTTCCACGTGATTCTGGATCGGCCGCAGTCTGCAAACCCATCAACATCTCCATAAGAGTTCTGGAAATTTTGATTGAGTCTTGTCACAGTCTTTTTCATAAGTTCAATATAGTCCATTTTTTGTTGAGATATTTTTGTCTAACATTTTCAGCAAACCAGCAAAGTAAAAACTTACCTGCAGATGCCAAAGCTTAATATGGCCATGATGAATTTATAAAAATAATACTCTTAATAGTGAAAGACCTGATAGAAATTAATTACAAGCATAAAGTAAAGGCCAAATAAAGTCAGTTAAAAAACTTTAGACAATAATATTTCTAAATAAATGATTAACCTTATTTTCAAAGAGCTTCAGATGTAATAATACATAACAATCTTGATGCATAATACCATGTAGTCAGGTTATACTGAGTATATATCAAGATTATGAAGTCTCTAAATACCCGAATAGTAATAAAAAATAAATAAATAGGTAAATGATGTGAATTCCCAAACTTTGGGTTTGATTGAAGCTATTAAAAAAAGTTTCAACCAAGTTATTAATAAAGAAATAATAATAAAATTATGACATAATATTACGTGTTTGCTGTCTAATATTAAGCAAAAACATAAGAGGAAATACTAACACATAAATTTTAACCCAAAGAGAATCAGGGGCTTCTCTTGATTTTGACACTTTCCATGTAATTTATTAAATAAAACTTTTTTAGCACTTTTCCTTTATAAAATTTTTTTTTTGTTGCTTTCCATAAAGTTTCAGAGTTGTCAGGAGTTTTTTATAGATCACCGTGAAGTTATTTAACCAAAGATCTAAAGGTAAATATCTTAGCTTTTTTTTCTTTTTCTAAAAGTCATGTGGCTTGGTTTTCAACTTAGGGATCTTATTCTAATGAAAGGCCAAACCTTTGTCTTTGAGGCAGATTACACAATTAACCTTTCAACTCAGAAATCAAAGAAAATTTTATTTTAACAGTGAGATACCTAATTCTTTGTTTTATATGCTGTGAACCATTAAAGCTCCTAAAAATCTCATAAATTAAACCATTAAACTTCAGTCAGATAAAACTTTTGACCACATCAAATAAATTTCTTTTTAATGAACCTTTTAAAGGTTGTCTTTGTTGCATACCTCTTATAGTGCATCCTTTTAAATGGCAAAAATGAACTCATGCATTAGCAGGCTTAAATATACACACACATATATATCCTGCCTCTTGGGGCATAAAAAGCAAAAGTATATAAACTTAAATTATGATGAATATCTATTAACTCAATTTAATATCAGTAAGTTACCTAAAAGGTTTTGAAAATTATTTTAAGCCTGTGTACCATAAAACATAACTGTTGTTTAAAGAAAGTCTATTTAAACTTTCTAAGTTTTCTTTTTTATTGTACTTTAGGTGAAGGTTTACAGAACAAACTAGTTTCTCAACAAACAGTACACACATTGTTCTATGACATAGGTTAACAACCCCACGACATGTCAACACCCTCCCTTCTCAACCCTGGGTTCCCTATCAACAGCTTTCCTGTTCCCTCCTGTCTTCCAGTCCCTGCCCCAGGGCTGGTGCCCGTTCAATCTTTGGCTGAAGGGTGAACCTGAGGAGTGACCTCATTACTGAGCTGAAGTGGTGTCCGCTGGCCATACTCTCAGGTTTCTCCAGTCTCTGTCAGGCCAGCAAGTCTGGCCTTTCTTTTTGAGTTAGAATTTTGTTCCGCATTTTTCTCTAGCTTTGTCTGGGACCTTCTATTGTGGCCCCTGTCAGAGCAGTCAGTGGTGGTAGTTGGGCACCATTTCATTGTACTGGGCCCAGTCTGGTGGAGGCTGTGGTAGATATGGTCTATTAGTCCTTTGGGGTAATCTTTCCATGGTATGTTTAGGTTTCTTCATTCTTCCTTGCTCCCAAAGGGGTGAGACCAGTGGAGTATCCTAGATGGCCACTCGCAAGCTTTTATGACCCCAGACACTACTCACCAAAGTAGAATGTAGAACATATTCTTTATAAACTATGTTATGCCAATTGAGCTAGATATTCCCCGAGATCATGGTCCCCACAACCTTCAGCCCAGCAATTCTGTCCCTCACAGAGTTTGGATTTGTCTATGGAGCTACCATGGCCTTGCCTTGTACAGGTTGTGCTGGCTTTCCCAGTATTGTGTACTGTCTTACCCTTCATCAAAGTTTCCACTTATCTATTGTCTATTGTTTTTCCATCCCCACTCCTCCCCTCCCTTGTAACCATCAAAGATCGTTTCTTTTTGTATGTAAACCTTTTCATGAGTTTTTACAGTAGTGGTCTCATACAGTATTTGTCCTTTTGTGATTGACTTATTTCACTCTGCATAATGTTCTCCAGGCTCATCCATGTTATGAGATGCTTCACAGATTCATCGTTGTTCTTTATTGTTGTTCTTTATCATTGTGTGTATGTATCACAGTTTGTTTATCCATTCATCTGTTGATGGGCATCTACGTTGTTTCCATCTTTTTGCTATTGTTAACAATGCTGCAATGAACATGAGTGTGCATATGTCTATTCCTGTGATGACTCTTATTTCCCCAGGATATATTCCTAGGAGTGGGATTGCTGGATCATATGGTATTTCTATTTCTAGCTTTCTAAGGAAGCACCATATTGTTTTCCAAAATGGCTGTATCATTTTGGATTCCTACCAGCGGTGCATAAGTGTTCTGATCTCCCTGCAGCCTCACCAACATTTGTTATTTCCTGCTTTATTGATTCGTGCCAGTAGTGCTGGTGTGAGATGGCATCTCATTGTGGTTTTGATTTGCATTTCTTTAATGGCTAGAGATCGTGAGCATTTCCTTATGTGTCTGTTGGCTACTTGAATGTCTTCTTTGGTGAAGTGTCTGTTCCTTTCCTTTGCCCATTTTTTAGTTGGATTTTTTGTCTTTTTTTTTTTTGTAGAGGTGTTTGATTTTTCTTGTAGATTTTAGAGATTAGACCTTTGTCTGATTTGTGAGAGCCAAAAATTTTTTTTCCCAGTCTATAGGTTCTCTTTTTACTCTTCTGGTGAAATATTTTGATGAGCATAAGTGCTTGATTTTTAGAAGATCCCAGTTATCTAGCTTATCCTCTAGAGCTTGTGTGTTGTTGGTTGCGGTTTGTATCCTGTTAATGCCATGTATTAGGGCCTCCAGCATTGATCCTATTTTTTCCACTATGAACGTCATGGTTTTGGGCTTTATATTTAGGTCTTTGATCCATTTTGAGTTAGTTTTTGTATATGGTGTGAGGTATGGATCCCGTTTCATGTTTTTGCAGGTGGACATCCAGTTTTGCCAGCACCATTTGTTAAAAAGGGTGTCTTTTCCCCATTTGATGGACTTTGGGCCCTTGTTGAAGATAAGGTGACCATGTGGCTGTATTTACATCAGGGGTCTCAATTCTGTTCCATTGGGCAATGTATCTGTCATTGTACCAGTACCAACCTGTTTTGACTACCGTAGCTGTATGGTAGGTTCTGAGGTCAGGTAGTGTGAGTCCTCTTACTTTATTCTTCTTTTTCAATAGTGCTTTACTTATCCGGGGCTTCTTCCCTTTTCCTGTAAAGTTAATGATAAGTTTTTCTGTCTCTTTAAAGAATGTTTTTGGTATTGCATTGTATATGTAAATCACTTTGGGTATAATTGCCATTTTCACAATGTTGAGTGTACCTATCCGTGAGCATGGTATAAACATTCTAAATTTTCATTCAACTTTTTCTGGTTCTTGTATTTTTCCCCATCTAATTTTAGCACTTAAAGATTTTATCAACTGGCTTTGGAAATCACAAACTCTGCTCAGCTGACAAATTCACTGATAGGGATATAAACTTAAGTCTCTGGCTAGGGTTGGAAACATTTTCTGAGGCCATTTCAAGTGTGTCTCATTGTGATTTCTGTTTTTTTTGCCTTCTTAAAGTTTCCCTAAGACAGAGAGAACTTGTAAAGTTCTTCCATGATTGGGATCTAGCCAATTTCTGATAAAAAAAAAAAATTTTTTTTTTTTTTTATAGCAAGACAGTCATTTTTCTTATCTTCTTTTTGTCTTAAAAGGGCCTCCACCTAGTTGGAATGGGTCTTTCAAAAGCTTCCCTGTAGCTATATGACCTTGGAGACCAGGAACCTTGAGGCCTGTTTCTGCCCTGCCCTCACTCTCTTGACTCATGGAAGACATTTATATATGTTTAAGTTGACCTAGGAATTTTGAAGGGTAAAAGATAACTTCTTTCCCTTTTACTGTTCTGGAACTGTTAGTTTTGGTTTAAGACAAAACTATCCTTTTTCCTTAAATAAAACACATTTCATGTAATATGTAGCTTCAGTTACTTAGAAAGGTTTCATCTTTAAGATTGACATAGTAAAAAAAATTTTTTTATAGAACATAAATACCTTAGAGTACTTTATAAATACACCAATTTATATCAAAGTATCTCCAAGTAGCTACTAAAAATCTAAGTCATAAGACAGACAAAAGATGCAGTTTTTATTGGTTGAGGAAAGAACTGAGGTTCTAAGACAGCAATAAAAAAAGCAATTCTCGGCCATAACCTCCAACCTAACACAAGACAGAAACTCAGACACAATGTTCTAGACCAGAAGCAAGCTCTAGAACAAAAGGAGACAGAAAGACCACACAAACTCACTGAACAAATACCACACAAAAAAAGATATGGGGATCCTAGTTTCTTAAAGTATATACAGCAATTTTTAGCAAGGTCCACTCAATTCAATGAAAAAAACAGGCTCTAGATAAAACTTATTAACTTGCCAGAGCCTCAGATGAAGGAATAGTAGACCTTTTGACAAAACTTGAGCATCAAGCGTAAGTTCCCCAAAGAGAAAAAGACAACAGAAGGAGGCGGGGCCAAGATGGCTGACTAGGTAGAAGCTACCTCAGATCCCTCTTGAAACAAAGACTCGGAAAAACAAGTGAATCGATCACATACATGACAATCTACGAAACCTGACCATCAAACACAGATCTAAAGAGTTGACCTGGGTGACAGGTGAGCGAAAAGCTACGTCCTGAAGCAGCAACTGCCTCTGGAGCCAGCGTCTGGTGCCACAGCCTTGAGCCCTCATGATTCCCTGCTGCCGAGTGGCAGCGCTGATTGCGGCTTGCTGAGGCAGGGCAGGCATGGGACACAGCCCTAACCCCTAGCCCCCTGGGGTAAACTCCACAGAGACTCAGCCAGCGCAAGCAGGCTGCACACTGACGTGCTAACAAGAGAATGAGCAACCACAGGGAAGCAGCGACTGTTTTCGGAGCCTGGAGCCAGTGTCCTAGTCAGAAAACCTTGGCGCTGGGCTTTGGACTGGGCGCAGGGGAGCTGAGCACGGCGTCCTGAGACAGCGCAAACATGGGACCCAGCCCTATCTCCCTGAAGTGACCTTGGGGGAAGCCCAGCCAGTGCATGTAGGCAGTGCAGCGACGCGGCTGACAGGAGGAGAAGTCACTGGGAGGCAAAGACTGGTTTTGGAGCCTGGAGTGCGGCATCCCAGCTGGGGAACCTTGGCGCTGGGCTTTGGACTGGGGGCTGAGGAACTGACCACAGCTTCTGAGACAGCACAAGCACAGGACGCGGGCCTGACCCTCGGGGGCAATCTCAACCCAGCCAGGGCACACAGGCTACATGCACCTCGGGAATCTCAGATAAAACAGTTATCACCAAGCAAGATAAGTAACTTTGTCTATATTCCTGGGTGTTACTCTCTCCTATCTATCTGATCCCTCCCCTCCCTTCCCAGGCGGCTTCATTAACATTGGAATTTCCTGGGCAATGGAGTAAAGTGTTCTGTGGGTTTTTTTTTTTTTTTTGTCTTTTCCTAACCCATTCTCCTGGCCTGAGAGAAGCAGCTACAAAAAACCCAGGGACCAAAAATCCTGCCCTGACTTCCCGAAATTGGAATAAAAATACAGAACCAGCTCCAGCCAAGCATATGAGATCCACAGTCTTGGGCTTTCATCCCTACAGGGAACAAGGTGGCTATTATAATGCAAAGGCAATTCTGATAGTGATCTGACTGTAACTGTTTTAGCGGATTACTGGAAAGACAAGTTTTCCAGGTCTGATATCTCTACCTATTAAACAGAGCCGTCACTGACCCACAACGGGGAACTGAGGGCTGAAGCTCCACCCAAACCATCTAGCCTCCTGCCAAAGGGGTCTGAGGATAGTGACACCTACCTATCATAGAGGTACATGCATTGGGTGCCTAAGGTACAGCTGCAGAGCCCACCCACCAATGTGCTTTAGGAATAGAGACACGCCTACCTCACTGGCACTTGGGGGAAGGCTGTCAGAATCCTGCCCCCCCGGAGTGTGACCCCCTGCTGCTACTAGAATCTAGTGCACACAACTATCACCACTACTCCTCTAAGTGAATAGATTCTACTCAAGAATAGTGAATGGGCTCTTAGGCTTATATATCTGGTAACAGCCCAAACCAGCTGGTAAAAGGACATAAGTGATTCAAAGGCTACAACAATCAAGACAGCGCAATCTAGTAGCCCATCTACGTAAATTGAAAGAAAACAAAAAAAGATAAGACTCAGTGAGCAAATATAAAATAAATCATTACAATATCTTATAGATGGCTCGGAGACAGTAGTCGATATCAAACAACATAAAGAAGCAGACCATGATTGCTTCTACAAATCCCCAAATTAAAGAATCAAAATCTTTCCCAAATGAAGATACAATCCTGGAATTGCCAGATGCAGAATATAAAAAACTAATTTACAGAATGCTTGAAGACATCAGGGATGACCTCAGAAATGAAATAAGACAATCTGCAGAAAAAGCCAAGGAACACACTGATAAAGCAGTTGAAGAAATCAAAAAGATTATTCAAGAACATAGTGGAAAAATTAATAAGCTGCAAGAATCCATAGAGAGACAGCATTCAGAAATCCAAAAGATTAACAGTAAATTTAGACAATTAGACAACTCAATAGGAAGTCAGAGAAGCAGACTTGAGCAATTGGAAGGGAGGGTGTGGGATCTGGAGGACCAGGGAATTGACACCAATATAGCTGAAAAAAAATCAGATAAAAGAATTAAAAAAAAAATGAAGAAACCCTAAGAATCATGTGGGACTCTATCAAGAAGAATAACTCACGTGTGATTGGAGTCCCAGAACAGGGAGGGATAACAGAAAATACAGAGAGAATAGTTGAAGATCTGTTGGCAGAAAACTTCCCTGACATCATGAAAGATGAAAGGATATCTATCCAAGATGCTCATCAAACCCAATATAAGATTGATCCAAAAAGAAAATCACCAAGATATATTATCATCAAACTTGCCAGAACCAAAGATAAAGAGAAAATTTTAAAAGCAGCCAGGGATAAAAGAAAGGTCTCCTACAAAGGAGAATCAATAAGAATAAGTTCAGACTACTCAGCAGAAACCATGCAGTCAAGAAGGCAATGGGATGACATGTACAGAGTACTGAAGAAGAAAAACTGCCAGCCAAGGATCATATATCCAGCAAAACTCTCTCTCAAATATGAAGGTGAAATTAAAACATTTACAGATAAACATAAGCTTAGAGAATTTGCAAAAACCAAACCAAAGCTACAAGAAATACTAAAGGAAATTGTTCAGAAAACCAATAATATCAGATACCAGCACAACACAAGGTCACAGAACAGAACATCCTGATATCAACTCAAATTGGGAAAGCACAAAAACAAATTCAGAATAAGTTTCAAAAGAAAAGAAAAGCTCAAAACAGGGAATCCTTGAAGTCAATATGTAAACGATCACAATAATCAAAAAGAGGGACTAAATACAGGAGGCATAGAACTGCTATGTGGAGAGGGAAACAAGACGATATCGGACCATACAAGTTAGGCTTTTACTTAGAAAAATAGGGGCAAATATTAAGGTAACCACAAAGAGGTATAACAACTCCATAACTCAAAATAAAAACCAAGAAAAACATAACGACTCAGCAAACATAAAGTCAACTACTATGAAAATGAGGAACAATTTACAAAGAAAAATGTCTCAGCACAAAAAAGTAAGTGGAAAAATGAAAATGTCAACAACACACACAAAAAGGCACCAAAATGACAGCACTAAACACATACTTATCTATAATTACTCTGAATGTAAATGGACTAAATGCACCAATGAAGAGACAGAGAGTCTCAGACTGGATAAAGAAACACGATCCGTCTATATGCTGCCTACAAGAGACACACCTTAGACTTAGAGACACAAACAAACTAAAACTCAAAGGATGGAAAAAAATATATCAAGCAAACAACAAGCAAAAAAGAAGAGGAGTAGCAATATCAGTTTCTGACAAAATAGACTTTCAAGTTAAATCCACCATAAAGGATAGAGAAGGGCACTACATAATGATTAAAGGAGCAATAGACCAGAAAGATATAACCACATTAAATATTTATGCACCCAATGACAGGGCTGCAGGATACATCAAACAAACTTTAACAGAACTGGAAAGTGAGATAGACATCTCCACAATTATAGTAGGAGACTTCAACACACCACTTTCGGAGAAGGACAGGACTTCCAGTAAGAAGCTCAATAGAGACATGGAACACCTAATTGCTACCATCAACCAACTTGACCTCATAGACTTATACAGAACTCTCCACCCAACTGCTGCAAAGTATATATTTTTTTTCTAGCGCACAAAAAAAAAAAAATTTTTTTTTTGGGAACATTCTCTAGAATAGACCACATATTAGGTCATAAAACGAACTGTTGCAGAAGACAAAACATCAAAATATTACAAAGCATCTTCTCAGACCACACGGCCATAAAAGTGGAAATCAATAACAGAAAAATCAGGGAAAAGAAATCAAATACTTGGAAACTGAACAATGCCCTGCTGGAAAAAGACTGGGTTATAGAAGACATTAAAGAGAGAATAAAGAAATTCATAGAATGCATCAAGAAAGAAAACACTTCCTATCAAAACCTCTGGGACACAGCAAAAGCAGTGCTCAGAGTCCAATTTATATCGATAAATGCACACATACAAAAAGAAGAAAGAGCCAAAATCAGAGAACTGTCCCGACAACTTGAACAAATAGAAAGCGAGCAACAAAAGAATCCATCAGGCACCAGAAGAAACCAAATAATCAAAACTAGAGCTGAACTAAATGAATTAGAGAACAGAAAAACAATTGAAAGAATTAAAAAAGCCAAAAGCTGGTTCTTTGAAGAAATTAACAAAATTGATAAACTGACTAAAGAAATACAGGAAAGGAAACAAATAACCCGAATAAGAAACAAAATGGGCTGCATTACAACAGACCCAACTGAAATTAAAAGAATCATATCAGATTATTACGAAAAATTGTACTCTAACAAATTTGCAAACCTAGAAGAAATGGATGAATTCGTAGAAAAACACTACCTACCTAAACTAACACAATCAGAGTAGAACAACTAAATAGACCCATAACAAAAAAAGAGATTGAAAAGGCAATCAAAAAAACTCCCAACAAAAAAAATCCCTGGCCTGGACGGCTTTACTGCAGAGTTCTACCAAACTTTCAGAGAAGAGTTAACACCGCTACTACTAAAGGTATTTCAAAGCATAGAAAATGACAGAATACTACCTAACTCATTCTATGGAGCCACCATATCCCTGATACCAAAACCAGGTAAAGACATCACAAAGAAAGAAAATTACAGACCTATATCCGTCATGAACATAGATGCAAAAATCCTCAACAAAATTCTAGCCAATAGAATTCAACAACATATCAAAATAATAATCCACCTTGACCAAGTGGGATTTATACCAGGTATGCAAGGCTGGTTTAATATTAGAAAAACCATTAATGTAATCCACCATATAAATAAAACAAAAGACAAAAACCACATGATCTTCTCAATTGATGCAGAAAAGGCATTTGACAAAGTCCAACACCCATTTATGATAAAAACTCTCAGCAAAATAGGAATTGAAGGAAAATTCCTCAACATAATAAAGGGCATCTATGCAAAGCTAACAGCCAACATCACTCTAAATGGAGAGAGCCTGAAAGCATTTCCCTTGAGAACGGGAACCAGACAAGGATGCCCTTTATCACCGCTCTTATTCAACATTGTGCTAGAGGTCCTAGCCAGGGCAATCAGGCTAGACAAAGAAATAAAGGGTATCCGGATTGGCAAGGAGGAAGTAAAATTATCTCTATTTGCAGATGACATGATCTTATACATAGAAAACCCTAAGGAATCCTCCAGAAAACTACTGAAACTAATAGAAGAGTTTGGCAGAGTCTCAGGTTATAAGATAAACATACAAAAATCACTTGGATTCCTCTACATCAACCAAAAGAACATCGAAGAGGAAATCACCAAATCAATACCATTCACAGTAGCCCCCAAGAAGATAAAATACTTAGGAATAAATCTTACCAAGGTTGTAAAAGACCTATGCAAAGAAAACTACAAAGCTCTACTACAAGAAATTAAAAAGGACCTACTTAAGTGGAAAAACATACCTTGCTCATGGATAGGAAGACTTAACATAGTAAAAATGTCTTTTCTACCAAAAGCCACCTGTACATACAATGCACTTCCGATCCAAATTCCAATGACAGTTTTTAAGGTGATAGAGAAACAAATCACCAACTTCATATGGAAGGGAAAGAAGCCTCGGATAAGCAAAGCATTACTGAAAAAGAAGAAGAAAGTGGGAAGCCTCACTCTACCTGATTTCAGAACCTATTATACAGCCACAGTAGTCAAAACAGCCTGGTATTGGTACAACAACAGACACATAGACCAGTGGAACAGAATTGAGAACCCAGATATAAATCCATCCACATATGAGCAGCTGATATTTGACAAAGGGCCAGTGTCAGTTAATTGGGGAAAAGATAGTCTTTTTAACAAATGGTGCTGCCATAATTGGATATCCATTTGCAAAAAAATGAAACAGCACCCATACCTCACACCAAGCACAAAAACTAACTCCAAGTGGATCAAAGACCTAAACATAAAGACTAAAACGATAAAGATCATGGAAGAAAAAATAGGGACAACCTTAGGAGCCCTAATACAAGGCATAAACAGAATACAAAACATTACCAAAAATGACGAAGAGAAACCAGATAACTGGGAGCTCCTAAAAATCAAACACCTATGCTCATCTAAAGACTTCACCAAAAGAGTAAAAAGACCACCTACAGATTGGGAAAGAATTCTCAGCTATGACATCTCAGACCAGCGCCTGATCTCTAAAATCTACATGATTCTGTTAAAACTCAACCACAAAAAGACAAACAACCCAATCAAGAAGTGGGCAAAGGAAATGAACACGCACTTCACTAAAGAAGATATTCAGGCAGCCAACAGATACATGAGAAAATGCTCTCGATCATTAGCCATTAGAGAAATGCAAATTAAAACTACGATGAGATACTATCTCACTCCAACAAGGCTGGCATTAATCCAAAAAACACAAAATAATAAATGTTGGAGAGGCTGTGGAGAGATTGGAACTCTTATACACTGCTGGTGGGAATGTAAAATGGTACAACCACTTTGGAAATCCATCTGGCATTATCTTAAACAGTTAGAAATAGAAGTACCCTAAAACCCAGAAATCCCACACCTCGGAATATACCCTAGAGAAATAAGAGCCTTCACACAAACAGATATATGCACACCCATGTTTATTGCAGCTCTGTTTACAATAACAAAAAGCTGGAAGCAACCAAGGTGTCCATCAACGGATGAATGGGTAAATAAACTGTGGTATATTCACACAATGGAATGCTATGCATCGATAAAGAACAGTGACGAATCTGTGAAACATTTTATAACATGGAGGAACCCGGAAGGCATTATGCTGAGCGAAATTAGTCAGAGGCAAAAGGACAAATATTGTATAAGACCACTATTATAAGATCTTGAGAAATAGTATAAACTGAGAAGAACACATACTTTTGTGGTTACGAGGGGGGGACGGAGGGAGGGAGGGAGGGAGGGAGAGGGTTTTTTACTGATTAATTAGTAGATAAGAACTGCTTTAGGTGAAGGGAAGGACAACACTCAATACATGGAAGGTCAGCCCAATTGGACTGGACCAAAAGCAAAGAAGTTTCCGGGATAAACTGAATGCTTCAGCGGAGCAAGGGCGGGGGTTTGGGAACCATGCTCTAAGGGGACTTCTAAGTCAATTGGCAAAATAATTCTGTTATGAAAACATTCTGCATTCCACTTTGAAATGTGGCGTCTGGGGTCTTAAATGCTAACAAGCGGCCATCTAAGATGCATCAATTTGTCTCAACCCACCTGGATCAAAGGAGAATGAAGAACACCAAGGTCACACGACAACTAAGAGCCCATGAGACAGAAAGGGCCACATGAACCAGAGACCTACATTTATCCTGAGACCAGAAGAACTAGTTGGTGCCTGGCCACAATCGAGGACTGCCCTGACAGGGAGCACAACAGAGAACCCCTGAGGGAGCAGGAGATCAGTGGGATGCAGACCCGAAATTCTCATAAAAATACCATACTTAATGGTCTGACTGTGACTAGAGGAATCCCAGCGGGCACAGTCCCCAAACCTTCTGTTGGCACAGGACAGGAACCCTTCCCAAAGACAACTCATCAGGCATGAAAGGGACTGGACAGTGGGTAAGAGAGGGATGCTGAAGAAGAGTGAGCTAATTATATCAGGTGGACACTTGAGACTGTGTTGGCATCTCCTGTCTGGAGGGGGGATGGGAGGATAGAGAGAGTTGGAAGCTGGCAAAATTGTCATGAAAGGAGAGACTGGAAGTGCTGACTCATTAGGGGGAGAGCAAGTGGGAGTACAGAGTAACATGTATATAAACTTATATGTGACAGACTGACTTGATTTGTAAACGTTCACTTGAAGCTCAATAAAAGCTAATAAAAAAAAATCACTTGGATTCCTGTACATCAACAAAAAGAGCATCGAAGAGGAAATCACCAAATCAATACAATTCACAGTAGCCCCCAAGAAGATAAAATACTTAGGAATAAATCTTACCAAGGATGTAAAAGACCTATACAAAGAAACCTACAACGTACTAGTGCAAGAAACTAAAAAGGACCTACTTAAGTGGAAAAACATACCTTGCTCATGGATAGGAAGACTTAACATAGAAAAAATGTCTATTCTACCAAAAGCCATCTATACATACAATGCACTTCCGATCCAAATTCCAATGACATTTTTTAATGTGATGGAGAAACAAATCATCAACTTCATATGGAAGGGAAAGAAGCTCCGATAGGTAAAGCATTACTGAAAAAGAAGAAGAAAGTGGGAGGCCTCACTCTACCTGATTTTAGAACCTATTATACAGCCACAGTAGTCAAAACAACCTGGTACTGTTACAACAACAGGCACATAGACCAATGGAACAGAATTGAGAACCTAGATAGAACTCCTTCCACATATGAGCAGCTGATATTTGACAAAGGCCCAGTGTCAGTTAATTGGGGAAAAGATAGTCTTTTTAACAAATGGTGCTGCCATAATTGGATATCCATTTGCAAAAAAATGAAACAGCACCCATACCTCACACCAAGCACAAAAACTAACTCCACGTGGATCAAAGACCTAAACATAAAGACTAAAACGATAAAGATCATGGAAGAAAAAATAGGGACAACGTTAGGAGCCCTAATACAAGGCATAAACAGAATATAAACCATTATTAAAAATGACGAAGAGAAACCCGATAACTGGGAGCTCCTAAAAATCAAACACCTATGCTCATCTAAAGACTTCACCAAAAGAGTAAAAAGACCACCTACAGATTGGGAAAGAATTCTCAGCTATGACATCTCAGACCAGCGCCTGATCTCTAAAATCTACATGATTCTGTTAAAACTCAACCACAAAAAGACAAACAACCCAATCAAGAAGTGGGCAAAGGAAATGAACACGCACTTCACTAAAGAAGATATTCAGGCAGCTAACAGATACAGGAGAAAATGCTCTCGATCATTAGCCATTAGAGAAATGCAAATTAAAACTACGTTGAGATTCTATCTCACTCCAACAAGGCTGGCATTAATCCAAAAATCACAAAATAATAAATGTTGGAGAGGCTGTGGAGAGATTGGAACTCTTACACACTGCTGGTGGGAATGTAAAATGGTACAAACACTTTGGAAATGTATCTGGCGTTTTCTTAAAAAGTTAAAATAGAACCATAAAAAAAAAAAAAATAGAACCATACAACCCAGAAATCCCACTCCTCGGAACATACCCTAGAGAAATAACAGCCTTTACACGAACAGATATCTGCACACCCATGTTTATTGCAGCACTGTTTACAATTGCAAAAAGCTGGAAGCAACCGAGGTGTGCATCAACGGATGAATGGTTAAATAAATTGTGGTATATTCACACAATGGAATACTACGCATCTATAAATAACAGTGACGAATCTATGAAACATTTCATAACGTGGAGGAACCTGGAAGGCATTATGCTGAGCGAAATTAGTCAGTTGCAAAAGGACAAATATTGTATAAGACCACTATTATAAGAACTTGAGAAATAGTTTAAACTGAGAAGAACTCATTCTTTTGTGGTTACGAGACGGGGGAGGGAGGGAGGGTGGGAGAGTGTTATTTACTTTAGGTGAGGGGAAGGACGATATTTAATAAAGCGAAGGTCAGCTCAACTGGACCGGGCCAAAAGTAAAGAAGTTTCCGGGATAAACTGAATGCTTTGAATGTCAGCGGAGCAAGGGCGGGGGTTTGGGGACTATGGCTTAAGGGGACTTCTAAGTCAACTGGCAAAATAAATTCTATTAAGAAAACATTCTGCATCCCACTTCAAAGTGTGGCGTCTGGGGTCTTAAATGCTAACAAGCGGCCATCTAAGATGCATCAATTGGTCTCAACCCACCTGGAGCAAAGGAGAATGAAGAACACCAAGGTCACATGATAACTATGAGCCCAAGAGACAGAAAGGGCCGCATGAACCAGAGACTTACATCATCCTGAGACCAGAAGAACTAGATGGTGCCCGGCCACAACCGATGACTGCTCTGGCGGGGAGCACAACAGAGAACCCCTCAGGGAGCAGGAGAACAGTGGGATGCAGATCCCAAATTCTCATTAAAAGACCAGACTTAATGGTCTGACTGAGACTAGAAGAATCCTGGCGGTCATGGTCCCCAAACCTTCTGTTGGCCCAGGACAGGAACCATTCCCGAAGACAACTTATCAGACATGAAAGGGACTGGACAGTGGGTTGGAGAGAGATGCTGATGAAGAGTAAGCTGCTTGTATCAGGTGGACACTTGAGACTGTGTTGGCATCTCCTGTCTGGAGGGGAGATAGGAGGGTAGAGAGGGTTAGAAACTGGCAGAACAGTCATGAAAGGAGAGACTGGAAGGAGGCAGCAGGCTGACTCATTAGGGGGATAGTAAAAGGGAGTATGTAGTAAGGTGTATATAAGTTTATATGTGACAGACTGATTTGATTTGTAAACTTTCACTTAAAGCACAATAAAAACATTAAAAAAAAAAAGACAACACAAATGAAAGCTCATTTTCCCAAAGTGGTAACTGATCTTCCAATAAACCCCAAACCAATGTCTCAGTAGCAGAGAGGAAAATTGAGTCTCATTTATCAAAGATGTAAAGCTCTAAGGTTTAAGCATTTGGTTTCCTTCCTTTTCAACTTAATTCATTCTGGTAGCTAGAGACTTAGCCTCTTATTTTATTAGACTTTAAATATGCTAGGGAACTGCCACCTCTCCCTGAGAATTTGGCAAAACGGGGCACTATTTTCCAGGTTTTCTCTGATCCACAAAAAGAAACCTAATGAGGAATGCCTCGGGGTTTGGACAGTGTTTTGCTTAGACCATGCATACCTGTGCTATGTGAGAGTTCGCTTGCAGGTGGCAGGCAGCCTAGTGCTCTAGCCTGTCTCGCGACCACCTCATCCTGTCCTGGGAGTCTTTAGTGCTTGTGATGAGCACTGGCGACCACCCTAATGGCTTTTACTGGTCAACCCGTGCCCGAATTTTTCCATTTTTTTTTATAGTGGCTCAGAGCTCTTTGAAAATAGAATCACGTCTTTAATGTTTCAAATGCCCAAATCCAGACCTAAACTGCAGTTCACCAAAAGAGTTACTAGATATCATTCTTAAGCAAATTATGAGGCAAAAATCTAACAAAGATTCTCCTTAATCAAGCAACCGGTTTTTCAAACAAATATGCTGAACAAAGCTTAAAAAAACATGAGAAAAAGAGCAAAAAAGAATAAGCAAAAGTTTGTTTTCCGAGAGCACTCACCCCGTCGGTGTCAGTGTCAAAGGGACATGGAGTGGGAACACATGGGTCCAGAAGATAGGACCGCTCTTTGCCCGTTTCTGCTCCACAGTACAGGTCTCCTCAAGTTTGACTGGATTCATAGCTTCAGAAACCCTTGACCGCTATGCCATTAACTGTTACAGGAAAAAAACATCACTAAGTTTAGTAAAGCAAAAAGAAAGTTTTATTTGGCATGTATTTGAAGACACAAAATTAGGATATGGACAATCATGCTGCCAGAGCCATGTCTGCCCGAGTCCAAGGAAATATTACAGGACAGACAAAAGTGGGAAAACAGACAAGCATGCTGCTACAGCCATGTCTGCCTGGTGATTTTTTTGTTGAAACCGGGGCATTAGAGTATTACAATGTGTTAGCTTTCCCAATTTACCTGTACGCATGGTGCTTTCGAAAGTGTTAATTTCTGCAGCAAACTCCCAAGTGGACATAACCTTCAGTGTTTGCTCACTGGTCCCTCCATGCCCTGTGAGTACTTCAGATTCAGGTCAGACTGAGGGTTCATTCCTTCAGGCAGCTCCCAGATAGATCAGAACAGACACACTGAACAGTACACCAGCAAAATCTGCCCTATTCATCGCAGAGCCTGAGATAGGGACCCTTTCTTTTACACTTGATAGCTGTGATTCATCTCCGTTACAGCAACCTGACTGCTGCGAGAGGAGGTGGAGGGGTGAGGACAGTAAGAAAATAATTTTCCCTACCATTTAAAAGTCACCTTTCTCTTGTTTCAGTTTGTGTTTAGTTGTGGCAATCCTCCGCCTACTTTTCCGGAGTTTTTACAGAGTTGAGATTACAAATATCTAGTTGTTTTTCTTCTTTTTTTTTTTTAAATTGTGATTTAGGTGAAAGTTTACAAAGGAAATTAGTTTCTCATTAAAATTTAATACACAAATTGTTTTGTGACATTGTTTGTCAACCATGCTATGTGTCAACACTCTTCTACACTCCATGTCCCCTGTTTCTATTTATCCAGTTTTCCTGTCCCTTCCTGCCTTCTTGTCTTTGTTGTTGGGCTGGTGTGCTCATTAGTCTCATATACATGATTGAACTATGAAGTGTGTCCCTCAAGTGTGTTATTTTTGGCCCTACAGACCTGTCTAATCTTTGGTTGAAGGGTGAACTTCAGGAGTGACTTCAGTACTGAGTTAAAAGGGTGTCTGAGAGCCATACTCTCGGGATTTCTTCAGTCTCTGTCAGACCAGCAAGCTTGGTCTTTTCTGTTGTTGTTGTGAATTTGAGTTTTGTTCTACATTGTTCTCCCGCTGTGTCCAAGGCCCTCTATTGTGATCCCTGCTACAGCAGTTGGTGGTGGTAACTGTGCACCATCTAGTTATTCTGTGCTCAGTCTAGTGGAGGTTGTGATAGTTATGGTCCATTACTCCTTTGGGCTAATCTTTCTCTTGTGTTTTTGGTCTTCTTCATTCTCTTTTGCGCCAGCTGGGATGGGACCAGTAGATGTATCCTACATGGCCACTCAAGGGCTTTTAAGACCCCAGTCACTACTCAGTTGGATATAGAACATTTTCTTTATAGACTATGTTATGCCAATTGATTTACATGTCCCCTGAGACCATGGTCCCTAGCCCTCAACCCAGTAGCTCAGCTCTCAGGGTGTCTGAATGTGTTTATGAAAATTCCATGACTTTGCCCTTGTCAAGTTGTGCTCACTTCCCTAGTATTGTGTACTGTCTTACCCTTCACCCTCGTTACCATTTATCTACTATCTAGTTAGTGTTTTTCTCTTCCCCCATACCCCTCCCTCATAACCATCAAAGATTGTTTCTTTCTGTGTGGAAACATTTTCATGTGTTTTTTAAAAATTTTTTTTGTACTTTAAGTGAAAGTTTACAAATCAAGTCAGTCTCTCATACAAAAATTTATATGTACCTTGCTATATACTCCTAATTGCTCTCCCACTAATGAGACAGCACACTTCTTCCCTCCACTCTCTTTTCGTGTCCATTTGGCCAGCTTCTGAACCCCTCTGCCCTCCCATCTCCCCTCCAGACAGGAGATGCCAACATAGTCTCAAGCGTCTACTTGATCCAAGAAGCTCATGCTTCACCAGCTTCTTTTTCTATCCCACTGTCCAGTCCAATCCCTGTCTGAAGAGTTGGCGTTGGGAATGGTTCCTGTCTTGGGCTAACAGAAGGTCTTGGGACTGTGACCCCGGGGTCTTTCTAGTCTCAGTCAGGCCATTAAGTCTGGTCTTTTTATGAGAACCTGGGTCTGCATCCCACTGCTCTCTTGCTCCCTCTGTTGTGTTCCCTGTTAGGGCAGTCATCAGTTGTAGCCAGGCACCATCTAGTTCTTCTGGTCTCAGGCGGATCTCTGGTTTATGTGGCCCTTTCTGTCTCTTAGGCTCATAATTACCTTGTGTCTTTGGTGTTCTTCATTCTCCTTTGATCCAGGTGGGTTGAGACCAATTGATACATCTTAGATGGCCACTTGCTAGCGTTTAAGCCCCGAACACCACTCTCCAAAGTGGGATGCAGAATGTTTTCTTAATAGATTTTATTATGCCAATTGACTTAGATGTCCCCTGAAACCATGGTAGCCAAACCCCGTCCCCTGCTACGCTGGCCTTTGAAGAGTTCAGTTTATTCAGGAAACTTCTCAGCTTTTGGTTTAGTCCAGTTGTGCTGACCTCTCCTGTACTGTGTGTTCTCTTTCACTTCACCTAAAATAGATCTTATCTACTATCTATTTAGTGAATACCCCCTCCCTCTCTCCCTCCCTCCTTCGCTCATAACCATCAAAGTATATTTGCATCTCTGTTTATACTATTTCACGAGTTCTTATAATAGTGGTCTTATACAATGTTTGTCCTTTTGCGACTAATTTCATTCACCATAATGCCTTCCAGATTCCTCCATGTTATGAAATGTTTCACAGATTCATCACTGTTCTTTACCAATGCGTAGTATTCCATTATGTGAATATACCATAGTTTATTTATCCATTCATCCATTAATGGGCACCTTGGTTGCTTCCAGCTTTTTGTTATTGTAAACAGTGCTGCAATGAACATGGGTGTGCATATATTTGCTCGTGTAAAGGCTTTTATTTCTCTAGGATATATTCCAAGGAGTGGGACTGCTTAATCGTATGGTAGCTCTATTTCTAGCTTTTAAAGGAGGCTCCAAATCAATTTCCAAAGTGGTTGTACCATTTTACACTCCCACCAGCAGTGTATAAGTGTTCCAGTCTCTCCACAACCTCTCCAACATTTATTTTGTGTTTTTTGGATTAATGCCGGCCTTGTTGGAGTGAGATGGAATCTCTTTGTAGTTTTGATTTGCATTTCTCTTATGGCTAAGGATCGTGAGCATTTCCTCATGTAACTGTTAGGTACATGAATGTCTTCTTTAGTGAAGTGTCCATGTCTTTGGCCCATTTTTTATTTGGGCTATTTGTCTTTTTGTAGTTGAATTTTTGCAGTGTCATGTAGATTTTAGAGATCAGGCACTGATTGGAAATGTCATAGCTAAAAGCTTTTTCCCAGTCAGTAGGTAATCTTTTTACTCTTTTGGTGAAGTCTTTGGATGAGCATAGGTGTTTGCTTTTTAGGAGCTCCCAGTTATCTAGTTTTTCTTCTGCATTGTAAGTAATGTTTTGTATTCTGTTTACGCCATGTATTAGGGCTCCTAATGTTGTCCCTATTTTTTCTTCCAAGAACTTTATTGTTTTAGATTTTATATTTAGTTATTTGACCCATTTTGAGTTCGTTTTTGTGCATGGTGTGAGGTAAGGGTCTTGTTTCATGTTTTTGCAGATGGATATCCAGTTATGCCAGCACCATTTGTTAAAAAGACTATCTTTTCTCCATTTAATTGACTTTGGAACACTGTTAAATATCAACTACTCATATGTGGATGGATTTATGTCTGGATTCTCAATTCTGTTCCATTGGTCTGTGTATGTGTTGTTGAACCAGTACCAAGCTGTTCTGACTACTGTGGCGGTATAATAGGTTCTAGAATCAGGTAGAGTGAGGCCTCTCACTTTGTTCTTCTTTTTCAGTAATGCTTTACTTATCCGGAGCCTTTTTCCCTTCCGTATGAAGTTGATGATTTGTTTCTCCATCTCATTAAAAAATGTTGTTGGAATTTGGATCAGAATTGCATTGTGTCTTTAGGTTGCTTTTGGTAGAATAGACATTTTTACAATGTTAAGTCTTCCTATCCATGAGCAAGGTATGTTTTTCCACTTATGTAGCTCTCTTTTGGTTTCTTGCAGTAGTGTTTTGTAGTTTTCTTTGTATAAGTCTTTTAAATCTCTGGTAAGATTTATTCCTAAGCATTTATCTTCTTTGGAGCTTCTGTAAATGGTATTGATTTGGTGATTTCCTCTTCGATGTTGGTGTAGAGGAATCCAACTGATTTTTGTATGTTTATCTTGTATCATGATGCTGTGCTGAACTCTTCCACTAGTTTCAGTAGTTTTCTTGAGGATTTCTTAGAGTTTCTGTGTATGAGACATGTCATCTGCAAATAGAGATACTTTTACTTCTTCCTTACCAATCTGGATGCCCTTTATTTCTTTATCTAGCCTAATTGTTCTGGCTAGGGCCTCAAGCACAATGTTGAATAAGAGTGGTGATAAAGGGCGTCGTTGACTGGTTCTGGACCTCAGGGGGAATGCTTTCAGACTCTCTCCATTTGGATGATGTTGGCTACTGGGTTTGTATAAATGCCCTTTATTATGTTGAGGAATTTTCCTTCTATTCCTATTTTGCTGAGAGTTTTTTTTTTTTATCATGAATGGGTGTTGAACTTTGCCAAATGCCTTTTCTGCATCAATTGATAAAATCATGTGATTCTTGTCTTTTGTTTTATTTATATGATGGATTACATTAATTGTTTTTCTGATGTTGAACCATCCCTTCATACCTGGTATGAATCCCACTTGGTCATGGTGAATTTTTTTTTTGATATGCTCTTGAATTCTACTGGGTAGAAATTTGTCGAGGATTTTTCCATCTGAATTCATGAGGGATATAGGTCTGTAATTTTCTTTTTTGATTTTGTCTTTTTCTGGTTTTGGTATCAGACATATGCTGGCTTCATAGAATGGGAGTATTCAGTCCTTTTCTATGCTCTGAAATACCTTTAGTAGTAGTGGTGTTAACTCTTCTCTGAAAGTTTGGTAGAACTCTGCAGTGAAGCTGTCCAGGCTAGGCCTTTTTTGTTGGGAGTCTTTTGATTACCTTTTCAATCTCTTCTTTTGTTATGGGTCTATTTAGTTGTTCTACCTCTGTTTGTGTTAGTTTAGGTAGGCAGTGTGTTTCTAGAAATTCATCCATTTCTTCTAGGTTTTCAAATTCGTTAAAGTACAATTTTCCATAGTAATTTGGTATGATTCTTTTAATTTCAGTTGGGTCTGTTGTAATATCGTCCATCTCATTTCTTACTCAGGTTATTTGCATCCTCTCCAGTTTTTCTTATTGTCATTTTGGCCAATGGTTTATCAATTTTGTTTTTTTTTCCTAAAGAACCAGCTTTTGATCTTGTTAATTCTTTCAAGTGTTTTTCTATTTCATTTAATTTTGCTCTTATTTTTTTTATTTGCTTTCTTCTGGTGACTGAGGGTTTCTTTCATCGTTCTCTTTCTATTTGTTCTAGTTGTAGGGATAATTCTTTGATTTTGGCCCTATCTTCTTTTTGGTTGTGTGCATTTACTGATGGAAATTGACCTCTGAGCACTGCTTTTGCTGTGTCCCAAAGGTTCTGATAGGAAGTGTTTTCATTCTCATTGGATTCTATGGATTTCTTTATTCCATCCTTAATGTCTTCTATAACCCAGTCTTAAAAAAAAAAATTTTTTTATTGTTCAGTTTCCGAGTGTTTGATTTCTTTTCCCTGTTTTTTTCTGTTATTGATATCTACTTTTATGGCCTTATGGTCAGAGAAGATGCTCTGTAATATTTCAGTGTTTTGGATTCTGCTAAGTCTTGCTTTATGACCTAATATGTGGTCTATTCTACAGAATGTTCCATGTGCACTATAAAATAAATATACTTGAATGTTGTAGGGAGGAGTTTTATGTATATGTCTATAAGGTCAAGTTGATGGATTGTGGCATTTAAATTTTCCGTGCGTTTATTGAGCTTCTTTCTGGATGTCCGGTCCTTCACTGAAAGTGGTGTGTTGAAGTTTCCTACTGTAATTGTGGAGCTGTCTGTCTTAGTTTTCCATGCTTTTAGAGTTTGTTTTATATATCTTGCAGCCCTGTCATTGGGTGCATAAATATTTAATATGGCTATATACTCCTGGTATGTTGCCCCTTTTGTCATTATATGGTGTCCTTCCTTATCCTTTATGATGGAATTAACTTTAAAGTCTATTTTGTCAGAAATTAATATTGCCACTCCTGCTTTTTTTTGATTGTGGTTTGCTTGATATTTTTTTTGCCACTCCTGCTCTTTTTTGATTGTGGTTTGCTTGATATTTTTTTTTTCCTTACTTGGAGTTTTAGTTTGTTTGTGTCTCTAAGTCTAAAGTGTGTCTCTTGTAGGCAGCATATAGATGGATCATTTTTTTTATCTGTTTGTCCACTTTCTGTCTCTTTATTGGCCCATTTAGTCCATTTGCATTTAGCGTAATTATGGATATGTATGAATTTAGTGCTGTCATTTTGTTGTCTTTTTTTGTGCATTGTTGACAGTTCCTTCTCCCCACTTAATTTTTCGTGCTGAGTAGTTTTTCTTTATATATTGTCTTTTCCTCTTATTCGTTGTTGATTTTGTTTCTGCTGAGTGTCTATTCTTTTCTAGTATTTTTTGTGATGTGTAGGATAGTTTGTCTCCTTTGTGGTTATCTTAATATTTTCTCCTGTTTTTCTAAATTTAAACCTAACTTTTATTTCTTTATATCACCTTGTCTTCTTCTCCATATGAAAGATCTATGACTACATTTCTTAGTTCCTCTTTACTATTTTAATGTTGTCTTCTTTTGCGTAATAACATCTCTGTTTCCCTGTTTTGAGGTGTTTTTTCTTTGTAATCTTGATTTATTTTTTGTGATTTCCTTGTCTGTGTTGACATCTCATTGCTCTGCCCAGTGTTCTAGTCTTGGTTTGATACCTGATATTATTGATTTTCTAACCAAAGAACTCCCTTTAGTATTTCTTGTAGTTTTGGTTTGGTTTTAATTAATTCCCTAAACTTCTGTTTATCTGGAAATGTCCTAATTTCACCTTCATATTTAAGAGACAGTTTTGCTGGACATGATTCATGGCTGGCAATTTTTTTCCTTCAATGCTTTACATAAGTCAGCCCATTGCCTTCTTGCCTGCATGGTTTCTGCCGAGTAGTCCAAGCTTATTATTATTGACTCTCCTTTATAGGTGACTTTTCGTTTATCCCTAGCTGCTCTTAAAATTTGTTCTTTATCTTTGGTTTTGGCAAGTTAGTTTATAGTAGGTTGATTACTTTTGTTTAAAATCTGCCTTATGTGGTGTTAGATGAGCATCTTGGATAGATATCTTCTCATCTTTCACAGTATCAGGGAAGTTTTCTGCTGTCAAATCTTCAACAATTCTCTCTGTATTTTCTGTTGTCCCTCCCTGTTCTGGTACTCCAAGCACTCGTACGTTATTTCTTTTGATAGAGTCCCACATAATTCTTAATGTTTCTTCATTTTTTTAAAATTCTTTTATCTGATTTTTCTTGAAATATATTGGTGCCAATTGCTTTATCTTCAAGTTCAGAAATTCTGCCTGCCACTTGCTCAGTTCTGCTCCTCTGACTTTCTATTGAGTTGTGTTCTTCTGTAATATTATTGTTAATCTTCTGGATTTCTGATTGCTGTCTGTCTATGGATTTTTCCAGCTTATTAAATTTTTCATTATGTTCCTGAATAATCTTTTTAGTTTCCTCATCTGCTTTATGTGTGTGTTCACTGGCTTGTTCTGTGTATTGCCTCTTTTCCTTCCTGACGTCTTGAAGGGTTCTGTATATTAATCTTTTGTATTCTGCCTGTGGTAATTCCAAGAATGCACTTTTGTCTAGAATATCCCTTGAGTCTTTGTTTTGAGAGCCTGTTAAAATGGTCATGGCCTGTTTCTTTATGGAATTTGATATTGACTGTTGTCTCTGAGCCATCTATAAGTTATTGTAAACTTTATTTTATGTTTGCTTACTGCAGCGTAATTTCTTGCTTTTTTTTTTTTATGTCCAAATGGGTTGTTTGAATGAGCTAGCTTGTTATTTTCTCCTTTGAAACTCTGATGTCTTGTCCCCAGATGGCTAGAGCTGTTATCAGGTATACCAGTCTATGAGTCCATTCACTTTTCTTGTATGAATTCAGCTCAGGGATCCAGGTAGGTTGTCATCAAGTGTGTGGTACAGGCTCTGTCCTACAGTCTTAGAGGGGCAGGGGTGATTGGTGTAGGTACTGGTTTCTGGTTGCAGCAAGGGGTCATGCTCTGAACAAGGCAGGGGATTGAGAATTGTCCCCCAAGTGTCTCTGAGGAATGTTGTCCCTTTGCAAGAGAGTGTACAGGTGGGTGCGTTCTGCAGATGGACCATGGGCAACCAATGATTTTGGTTTTAAGAACTGGGAGGTACCATTTATCCTTGGACACCTGTCATGGGTGGCTGGGTGACGTGAGTGGAGGCAACAGTCCTTAGGCCCCTGATGTGGGTAGGTGAGGACCCTGTTTAATAGGCAAAGTGGTGTCAAACATCGAAAACCCGCCTCTCCACAGCACAGCTGAAACAGTTGCAGTCTGCCAACAAGCTCCTATTCTTCTGAAATAGGCCCACACAGGTCCGTGCAGGGGTGAATGGTGCTCAAAGTCCATGAACCATATATGTCTGGATAGGAGCTGCTTCTGTCCGAAGGTCCCCAGGTTAGTGGAGCTGGCAAATTATCTTTTCCCCCAATTGTGAACTTACTCCTTCAAAAAAAATTTTTTTTTTTACCAAGGCCAGGAGGTTGGCTCTAGGTGCTCAACAGGGCCTATCTCAGGCCCAGGGAAAATAGCAGCCACTGAAGCTGGCTTGGAGTTGAGGGGCATGGTCGAATATATGGAAGTAGTAAGCTTTTGCCAAGAGTGCCATTCTTCTCTGGTTCTGGAGGCGTGAGTGGGCTATGCAGCTGGCTGCTTCTCCCAGAGGACACTGCAGCTGAATGCTACTGCCAGCCCACTGCAGCCACTCCCAGGAACAGTGCCTGAGGGCTCCCGGTGATTCAGATCCAGTAACTCCTCTCTGCTTCTGACCCGTCTCTTCCTTCCCCTGCTGCTCATTCCATTTTCTGACTTTGCCTTTGATGTTCAGGGCCCCTAGTCTCTCATAAGTATAATTGTTTCACCCGGAAGCATCTATCTATTCCGCCATCTTGGCCCTGCTTCCTTCATGTGTTTTTATAGTAGTGATCTCATACAGCATTTGCCTTTTGTGATTGACTTATTTCACTGAGCATGATGTCCTCCAAATTCATCCATATTATTAGATATTTCTCAGATTCATCATTGTTCTTTATCATTGCATAGTATTCAATTGTGTGTATGAATCATAGTTTGTTTATCCATTCATCTGTTGATGGGCACTTAGGTTGTTTGCATCTTTTTGCTATCGTGAATAATGCTGAAATGAATGTGAGTGTGTATATGTCCATCCATGTGATGGCTCTTATTTCTCTGGGATATATTCCTAGGAGTGGGATTGATTGATCATATTGTATTTCCCCCCCCAC
Source organism: Elephas maximus indicus (assembly GCF_024166365.1). Lineage (NCBI taxonomy): Eukaryota > Metazoa > Chordata > Mammalia > Proboscidea > Elephantidae > Elephas > Elephas maximus. Next base: position 90,943,019 of record NC_064846.1, read on the forward strand.
GTGTCTGTCATTTTGTCATACTGTGGGGGCTTGTGTGTTGCTGTGATGCTGGAAGCTATGCCACCGGTATTCAGATAGCAGTAGGGTCACCCATGGAGGAGAGGTTTCAGCTGAGCTTCCAGACTAAGACAGACTAGGAAGTCTACTTCTGAAAAGCATTAGCCGCTGAAAACCTTATGAATAGCAGGGGAACATTGTCTGATATAGCACTGGAAGATGAGCCCCCCAGGTTGGAAGGCACTCAAAAGATGACTGGGGAAGAGCTGCCTCCTCAAAGTAGGGTTGACCTTAATGATATGGATGGAGTAAAGCTTTCAGGACCTTCATTCCCTGATGTGGCATGACTCACAATGAGAAGAAAGAGCTGCGAATATCCATTAGTAATCAGAACCTGGAATATACCAAGTATGAATCTAGGAAAGTTGGAAATCATCAAAAAATGAAATGGAATGCATAAACATCAATATCCTAGGCATTAGTGAGCTGAAATGGACTGGTACTGGCCCTTTTGAATTGGACAATCATATAGTCTACTATGCTGGGAATGACAACTTGAAGAGGAATGGTGTTGCATTCATTGTCAAAAAGAATGTTTCAAGATCTATCCTGAAGTACAACGCTGTCAGTGACAGGATAATATCCATACACCTACAAGGAAGGCCAGTTAATATGACTATTACTCAAATTTAAGCACCAACCGCTAGGGCCAAAGAAATAGAAGATTTTTATCAGCTACTTCAGTCTGAAGTTGATCAAACATGCAATCAAGATGCATTGATAATTACTGGCAATTGAAATGCGAAAGTTGGAAACAAAGAAGAAGGATCAGTAGTTGGAAAATACGGCCTTGGTGATAGAACTAATGCCAGAGATCGAATGATAGAATTTTGCAAAACCTACGACTTCTTCATTGCAAACACCTTCTTTCACCAACATAAACGGCAACTATACACATGGACCTCGCCAGGTGGAACACACAGAAATCAAATTGACTACATCTGTGGAAAGAGACGATGGAAAAACTCAATATCATCAGTCAGAACAAGGCCAGGGGCCGACTGTGGAACAGACCATCAATTGCTCATATGCAAGTTCAAACTGAAAGTGAGGAAAATCAGAGCAAGCCCACAAGAACCAAAATATGACCTCGAGTATATCCCATCTGAATTTAGAGACCTTCTCAAGAATAGATTTGACGCATCGAACACTAGTGATCGAAGACCAGATGAGTCATGGAATGACATCAAGGACATCATACATGAAGAAAGCAAGAGGTCACTAAAAAGACAGGAAAGAAAGAAAAGACCAAGGTGGATGTCAGAGGAGACTCTGAAACTTGCTTTTGAATGTTGAGCAGCTAAAGCAAAAGGAAGAATTGATGAAGTAAAAGAACTGAACAGAAGATTACAAAGGGCCTCTCGAGAAGACCAAGTAAAGTATTATAATGACATGTGCAAAGAGCTGGAGATGGAAAACCAAAAGGGAAGAACACTCTTGATGTTTTCAAGCTGAAAGAACTGAAGAAAAAATTCAAGCCTCGAGTTGCAGTGGTGAATGATTCTATGGGGAAAATATTAAACGACGCAGGAAGCATCAAAAGAAGATGGGAAGAATGCACAGAGTCATTATGCTAAAAAGAATTAGTCTATGTTCAACCATTTCAAGAGGTGGCATAAGATCAGGAACCAATGATACTGAAGGAAGAAGTCCAAGCTGCTCTGAAGGCATTGGCGAAAAACAAGGCTCCAGGAATTGATGGAATATCAATTGAGATGTTTCAACAAACAGATGCAGCGCTGGAGGTGCTCAATCGTCTATGCCAAGAAATATGGAAGACAGCTTCCTGGCCAACTGACTGGAAGAGTTCCATATTTATGCCTATTCCCAAGAAAGGTGATCCAACTGAATGTGGATATTATACAACAATATCATTAATATCACATGCAAGCAAAATTTTGCTGAAGATCATTCAAAAATGGATGCAGCAGTATATTGACGGGGAACTGCCAGAAACTCAGGCCAGTTTCAGAAGAGGATGTGGAACCAGGGATATCATTGCTGATGTCAGATGGATCCTGGCTGAAAGCAGAGAATAGCAGAAGGCTGTTTACCTGTGTTTTACTGACTATGCAAAGGCATTCGGCTGTGTGGATCATAACAAATTATGGATAACACTGTGGAGAATCGGAATTCCAGAACACTTAATTGTGCTCATGAGGAATCTTTACATAGATCAAGAGACAGTTGTTCAGACAGAACAAGGGGATACTGATTGGTTGAAAGTCAGGAAAAGTGTGCGTCAGGTTGTATTCTTTCACCATTCCCATTCAATCTGTATGCTGAGCAAATAATACCAGAAGCTGGACTATCTGAAGAGGAACGGGGCATCAGGATTGGAGGAAGACTCATTAATGACCTGCAATATACAGAAGACACAACCTTGCTTGCTGAAAGTGAAGAGGACTTGAAGCACTTACTAATGAAGATCAAAGACCACAGCCTTCAGTATGGATTGCACCTCAATACAAAGAAAACAAAAATCCTCACAACTGGACCAATGAGCAACATCATGATAAATGGAGAAAAGATTGAAGTTGTCCAGGATTTCATTTTACTTGGATCCACAATCAACAGCTATGGAAGCAGCAGTCAAGAACTCAAAAGACGCATTGCTTTGGTAAATCTGCTGCAAAGGACCTCTTTAAAGTGTTGAAGAGCAAAGATGTCACCTTGAAGACTAAGGTGTGCCTGACCTAAGCCATGGTGTTTTCAATCACATCATAGGCATGTGAAAGCTGGACAATGAATAAGGAAGACCAAAGAAAAATTGACGCCTTTGAATTGTGGTATTGGCTAAGAATATTGAATATACCATGGACTGCCAAAAGAACGAACAAATTTGTCTTAGAAGTACAACCAGAATGCTCCTTAGAAGCAAGAATGATGAGACTGCGTCTTACATACTTTGGACATGTTGTCAGGAGGGATCAGTCCCTGGAGAAGGACATCATGCTTGGCACAGTACAGGGTCAGCAGAAAAGAAGAAGACTCTCAATGAGGTGGATTGACACAGTGGCTGCAACAATGAGCTCAAGCATAACACCGAATGTAAGGATGACTCAGGACCAGGCAGTGTTTCATTCTGTTGTGCATAGGGTTGCTATGAGCCAGAACTGACTCTATGACACCTACTAACAACGCCACCAACATGGTATTTCCATTTCTAGCTGTTTCAGGTAGTGCCATATTGTTTTCCAAAATGATTGTACCATTTTGCATTCCCACCAGCAGTGCATAAGAGTGCCAATCTCTCTGTACTGTCTCCAACACTTGTTATTTTCTTTTTTTTTAGTTTGTGCCAATAATATCAGGGTGAGATGGTATCTCAATATAGTTTTGATTTGCATTTCTCTAATGACTAGTGACTGCAAGCCTTTCCTCATGTGTCTTTTAGCCACCTGAATGTCTTCCTTTGTCAAGTGTCTGTTCATATCTGTTGCCCATTTTTAATTGGATGATTATTATTATTATTTTTTATTGTAAAGGTATTGGATTTTCCAATAGATTTTAGAGATTAGACTTTTTGGGATATGTTGAGGCCGAAAGCTTTCTCCCAGTCTGTAGGTTCTCTTTTTACTCTTTTGGTGCAGTCTTTTGATAAGCGTGTTTAATTTTTTGAAGATCTCATTTATTTAACTTATCTTCTGGTTTTTACATATTGTTAATTATGATTTGTGTACTGGTTATTAATTTATTCCTTATAATAGGGCCTCTATTTTTTTTTTTAGTGCTGGAGCCCTGGTGGCAATGTGGTTAAGAGCTAAGGCTACTAACCAAAAGGTTGGCAGTTCATCAGTTCGAATTCACCATCCACTTCTTGGAAATGCTATGGGGCAGTTCTACTCTGTCCTATAGGATCATTATGAGATGGAATTGACTCGACGGCAACAGGTTTTAGTGTTGACCTTATTTTTCCTTCCATAATCTTTATCGTTTTTTGTTTTATATTTAGGTCTTTGATCCATTTTGAGGAAACCCTGGTGGTGTAGTGGTTAAGTGCTACGGCTGCTAACCAAAACGTCGGCAGTTCAAGTCTACCAGCCACTCCTTGGAAACCCTATGGGGCAGTTCTACTCTGTCCTATAGGGTCACTATGAGTTGGAACTTACTTGACAGCAGTCGGTTTATTTATTTATTTTATTTTTTATGCCATGGATGAATCTTGAAAACATTATGCTGAATGAAGTAGGTCGGACACAAAAGGACAAATATTGTATGATTCCACTTATATGAAGTATCTAGAACAGGCAACACATAGAGGCTAAAGTAGATTAGTTTCTTCCCAGGGCTAGAGGGGAGGAGGAATTGGGAGTTATTACTTAATGGGTGCAGAGTTTCTCTTTGCGGTGATGAAAAACTTTTGGGAATAGTAGTGGTGAGTGTGGAAACGCTGGTGGCATAGTGGTTAAGTGCTACAGCCGTTAACCAAGAGGTTGGCGGTTCGAATCTGTCAGGCGCTCCTTGGAAACTCTATGGGGCAGTTCTACTCTGTCCTACAGGGTCGCTATGAGTCGGAATTGACTCGGCGGCACTGGGTTTGTTTTTTTTTTGTTTGTTTGATCCATTTTGAATTAGTTTTTGTGTATGGTATGAAGTATGGGTCCTGTTTCATTTTTTTATGGATGGACTTCCAGTTGTACCAGCACCATTTTTTAAGAAGACTGCCTCTTCCCCATTTGATGGATTTTGGGCCTCTGTCGAAGATCAGGCGACCATAGGTAGATGAATTTACATCTTGATTCTCGATTCTGTTCCATTGGTCAATGTGTCTGTCATTGTACCAGTACTAGGCTGTTTTAACTGCTGTATCTGTGTAGTAGGTTCTGAGGTCCAGTAGTGTGAGACCTTCTATTTTGTTCTTTTTCTTCCATTATGCTTTACTCATCTGGGGCCTCTTTCTTTTACATATAAAGTTAATTATTAGTTTTTCCAACTTGTTAAAGAATGCTGTTGGTATTCCGATCAGGGTTGCATTATATTTGTAGATTTCTTTGGTATAATTGGCATTTTCACAATGTTGAGTCTACATATCCATGAGCATGGTACGTATTTCCGTTTATATAGGTCTCTTGTTTTTTTGCAGTAGTGTTTTGTAGTTTTCTTTGTATAGGTCTTTTATGTCCTTGGTTAGATTTGTTCCCAAGTATTTTATTTTTTTTAGTTGCTACTCTAAATGGTATTGCTTTCCTGATTTCCTTTCTGTGGTTCTCTTTATTGGTGTATAGGAATGCAACTGATTTTTGTATGTTGATCTTGTATCCTGCTACTCTGATGAATCTTTCTATTAGTTCCAGTAGTTTTCTTGTGCAATCTTTAGTGTTCTCTATGTACAGTATCATATCTTCTGCAAATAAGGATAGTTTTCCTTCTTCCTTACCATTTGGATGCCCTTTATTTCTTTTTCTTGGTTATTGCTCTAGCTAGGACTACTCGCACAATGTTAAATGGGACTGGTGATAAAGGACATCCTTGTCTTGTTCCTATTCTCAGGGGGAATGTTTTCAGCCTCTCTTCATTGAGAATGATGTTGGCTGTTGGTTTTGTATAGATGCCCTTTATTACGTTGAGGAATTTCCCTTCTATCCCTATCTTTTTGAGAATTTTTATCAGGAATGGGTGTGTTGGACTCTATCAAATGCCTTTTCTGTGTCTATAGAGATGAACATGTGATTGCTTAATTTTATTAATATGGTGGGTTACTTTGATTTTCTAATGTTGAAACATTCTTGAATACCTGGTATGAATCTCACTTGGGTGTGGTTTATTATTTTTTTTAATATGTTGCTGAATGCACGGTGGCACAGTGGTTAAGAGCTCAGGTTGCTAACCAAAAGGTTGGCAGTTAGAATCCACCAGTTGCTCCTTGGAAACCCTATGGAGCAGTTACATTCTGTCTTGTAGGGTTGCTATGGAATCAACTTGATGGCAACTGGTTTTTTTTTTTTTTTTTGAGTTTTGAATTTTTAAAAAATAATTTTTATTATGCTTTAAGTGAAAGTTTACAAATGAAATCAGTCGCTCACACAAAAACCCATATACACCTCTACACACTCCCAATAACTCTTCCCCTAATGAGAAAGCCTTCTCTCTCCCTCCACTCTCTCTTTTTGTGCCCTTTTCGCCAGCTTCTAACCCCCTCCACCTTCTCATCTCCCTTCCAGGCAGGAGATGCCAACATAGTCTCAAGTGTCCACCTGATCCAAGAAGCTCACTCCTCACCAGCATCCCTCTCCAACCCATTGTCCAGTCCAATCCATGTCTGAAGAGTTGGCTTCAGGAATGGTTCCTGTCCTGGGCCAACAGAAGGTCTGGGGGCCATGACCACCGGGGGTCCTTCTAGTCTCAGTCAGACTATTAAGTCTGGTCTTTTTATGAGAATTTGGGGTCTGCATCCCACTGGTCTCCTGCTCCCTCAGGGGTTCTCTGTTGTGTTCCCTGTCAGGGCAGTCATCAGTTGTAGCCAGGCACCATCTAGTTCTTCTGGTCTCAGGATGATGTAGTCTCTGGTTCACGTGGCCCTTTCTGTCTCTTGGGCTCATAATCACCCTGTGTCCTTGGTGTTCTTCATTCTCCTTTGATCCCGGTGGGTTGAGACCAATTGAAGCATCTTAGATGGCTGTTTGCTAGCATTTAAGACCCCAGACGCCACTCTTAAAAGTGGGATGCAGAATGTTTTGTTAATAGATTTTATTATGCCAATTGACTTAGATGTCTCCTGAAACCATGGTCCCCAGACCCCTGCCCCTGCTACACTGGCCTTCGAAGCATTCAGTTTATTCAGGAAACTTCTTTGCTTTTGGTTTAGTCCATTTGTGCTGACCTCGCCTGTATTGTGTGCTGTCTTTCCCTTCACCTAAAGTAGTTCTTATCTACTAATTACTGCATGCCCCTCTCCCATCCTCTCTCCCTCCCTCCCCACTCTCCTAAGCACAAAAGAATGTTTTCTTCTCAGTTTAAACTATTTCTCAAGTTCTTATAATAGTGGTCTTATACAATACTTGTCCTTTTGCAACTGACTAATTTCACTCAGCATGATGCCTTCCAGGTTCCTCCATGGTATAAAATGTTTCACACATTCCTCACTGTTCTTTATCGATGTGTAGTATTCCATTGTGTGAATATGCCATAATTTATTTATCCATTCTTCTGTTGATGGGCACCTTGGTTGCTTCCATGTTTTTCCCCTTGTAAATAGTGCTGCAATAAACATGGGTGTGCATGTATCTGTTCGTGTAAAGGCTCTCATTTCTCTAGGATATATTCCAAGGAGTGGGATTGCTGGATCGTATGGTAGTTCTATTTCTAGCTTTTTAAGGAAGTGCCAAATCGATTTCCAAAGTGGTTGTACCATTTGACATTCCCACCAGCAGTGTAGAAGTGTTCCAATCTCTCCACAGCCTCTCCAACATTTATTATTTTGTGTTTTTTGGATTAATGCCAGCCTCGTTGGAGTGAGATGAAATCTCATTGTAGTTTTGATCCGCATTTCTCTAACGGTTAATGATCGTGAACATTTCCTCATGTACCTGTTAGCGACCTGAATGTCTTCTTTAGTGAAGTGTCTATTCATATCTTTTGCTCATTTTTTAATTGGGTTATTTGTCTTTTTGCAGTTGAGTTTTTGCAGTGTCATGTAGATTTTAGAGATCAGGCGCTGATCAGAAATGTCATAGCTAAAAACTTTCTCCCAGTCTGTAGGTAGTCTTTTTACTCTTTTGGTGAAGTCTTTGGATGAGCATAAGTGTTTGATTTTTAGGAGCTCCCAGTTACCTAGTTTTTCGTCTATGTTCTTTATAATGTTTTCTATACTGTTTATGCTGTGTGTATTAGGGCTCCTAAAATTGTCCCTATTTTTTCTTCTATGATCTTTATCGTTTTAGATTTTATATTTAGGCTTTGTTCCATGTTGAGTTAGTTTTTGTGCATGGAGTGAGGTGTGGGTCTTGTTTCATTTTTTTGCAAATGGATATTCAGTTCTGCCAGCACCATTTGTTAAAAAGACTGTCTTTACCCCTTTTAACTGTTTTGGGGCCTTTGTCAAATATCAACTGCTGATATGTGGATGGATTTATGTCTGGATTCTCAATTTTGTTCCATTGGTCCATGTATCTGTTGTTGTACCAGTACCAGGCTGTTTTGACTACTGTGGCGGTATAATAGGTTCTATGAGTTTTGAATTTTGTTGGCTAGAATTTTGTTAAAAATTTTGCGTCTATGTTCATGAGAGATATTCGGTGTAATTTTTTTTTGTGGTGTCTTTACCTGGCTTTGGTATCAGGGTTATCCTGGCTTCAGAAAATTAGTTGGGAAGTATCCTTTCCTTTTCTAAGTTCTGAAATAGTCTGAGTAGTACTGGTGCAAGCTGTTCTCTGAATGTTTGATAGAATTCTCCAGTGAAGCCATCTGGGAAAGGACTTTTTTTTTGTTGGGAGTTTTTTTTTTTTTTTTACTTTTTCAATCTCTTCTCTTGTTATGGGTCTGTTCAGCTTTTCTACTTCAGTTTGTTAGCTTAGGTAGGTAGTGCATTTCTAGAAATTTGTCCATTTTTCTAGGTTTTCAATTTCGTTGGAGTACAGTTTTTCATAGTACTTTGTTATGATCCTTTTGCTTTCAGTTCAGTCTGTTGTAATGTGCCCCATTTCATTTCTTATTTTGGCTATTTGCATCCTGTCCTGTTTTTCTTCTGTCAGTTTGGCCAATGATTTGTCAATTTTATTGATCCTTTCAAAGAACCAACTTTTGGTTTTGCTGATTCTTTCTATTTTTTTCTATTCTCTATTTCATTTATCTCTGCTCTGGTCTTTCTTATTTCCTTTATTCTGGTGTCTGTGGGCTTCTTTTGTTGTCTTTCTATTCAAATTGTATGGTTAATGTTTTGATTTTGTCCTTTCTTCTTTTTTGATGGCTGTGTCTATTGCTGTAAATTGACCTCTGAGCACTACCTTAGCTGTGTCCCATAGGTTTTGGTATGATGTGTTTTCATTGTCATTTGATTCTAGAAATTTTTTTATTCCATCTTTGATTTCTTCTATTACCCTGTGGTTTTTAAGCAAGGTGTTATTCAGTTTCTACCTATTTGATTTTTCTTTTCCCTTGCTCTTTCTGTTTTTAATTTCTATTTTTATGGTATTGTGACCAGAGAAAATGCTACGTATTATCTCAATGTTTTGGATTTTGTTGAGCTTTGCTTTTTGGCTTAAGATGTGGTCTGTTCTGGAGAAGGTTTCATGTGCTTTGGAAAAGATTGTATACTTTGCTGTTGTTGGGTGGCGTGTTCTATATATGTATCTGAGTTCAAGGTGGTTGATTCGGGCCTTAAGATATTCCGTATCTTTGCTTAGTTTCTTTCTAGATGTCCTGTCCTTTACTGAAGGTGGTGTGTTGAAGTCTCCTGCTATTATTGAGGAACTGTCAATTTCTCTTTTCAGTGCTATTAGAGTTTGTTCTATGTATTTTGGCACCCTGTTGTTGGATGTGGAGATATTTATTATGGTTCCGTCTTCATGGTTTACTCTGACTTTAATCATTATATATTATCCTTCTTTGTCATTTATAATGGATTTTGCCTGAAAATCTATTTAATCTGAGATTAGTATTGCCATTTCTGCAATTTTTTATTTTTATTGCTGTTTGCTTGACATGTTTTTTTCTGTCCTTTCATATATAATATATTTATGTCTTTGTGCCTATGGTGTGTCTCTTGTAGACAGCATATTGATGTTTCATTTTTTATCTATTCTGTCACTCTCTGTCTCTTTGCAGGTGCATTTAAGCCATTTACAGTCAGTGTGATTATTGAAAATTTGAGTTTATTGCTGTTATTTTGTAGTGTTTTTTTTGGTGGTTCTGACATTTTCTTTGTTCCTCTTACTCTCTTGCACTGAGTTTCTTTTATTTGTGAAATTTGTTTTAGTTTCTTTCATTATTGTAGATTTTGTGTTTACTGGGACTTTGTTTTTCTTTTTTCTTTTGATCAATATGTTTGTTAGCTTTCTTTGTAGTTACCTTGAAATTTACCCTTATCTTCCTAAGATTGAAGCAGTGTTTCATTACTTGATATTGCCTTGACCTCCTCTCCATTTGAAAGTTCTATATCAACACCATGTATTCCCCCTTTTATTGTTCTGACATTGTCTTCATTTACAGATTTGATGTCTCTAGTTCTCTGTTTTGAATCTTTTAGTTTTGTTTTATCTTGAGAATTCATTACCTAGATTGTTATTTGGTTGATGCTGACCTGTGTCTTAGATTCAGGTTTTTGTTTGATATTGTTGGTTTTCTAACTGAAGGACTCCCTTTAATAAGTCTTGCAAGTTTGGTTTGGTTTTTACAAATTCCCTTAATTTGTCTATCTGGAAATGTCTTCATTTCACCCTCATATTTGAGATAGAGTTTTGCAGGATATATTATTTTGGTTGGTGATTTTTTTCTTTCAAGGTTATATATATACATATTGCTTTTTAAATTTATCGATTGTAGGTTTATTTGTTTAGCCTTGCTTTTTTTTTTTGCTTATACCTGGGTGGGTGGGTCGGGCATGTTTTGTTGCTTGCTTGTCTGTGGGTACGATAGCTCTCGCCACCTTGTCATGGTGTGCAGGGGTGGTTGCTCAGCGGATGTGAGAATCTGGGCTTCTCCTTGAGTTGCAGTCAGCAAATGTGGTCTTACTTAGTCCTAGGTGTGTCCATGCTGTACCTTTGTCTCCTACTGGGAATTTCATGGAAGTGACTTTCTGTGTGTGGGATTGTTGATGGCAACACTAAGTCATATGGTTTGGTCAGCTACCACCACTCCATATCTCTCTTCCTTCCCTGTTTTCTATCAGTTTCTTCTCAGTGACTTCCAATCTAAAAATTTACCCCTTTGTTTAAGGATCAGAGTTCTAGGATTGATGTCTATATCCATTTTACTTGTTTTTTTTTTTTCAGGTGTTTGTTGCAGAGGGATGGCTTAGTGTATCTGACTCATCTGCCATCTTGGCTTCACCCATTTCTAGTTGCTTTTCTTGGTGCTTGTATGAAGGACTTGGCATCTTAGACCTACTCATGCTTCTATCTTCCTAGAAGTCCTCAGTTAGCTCTTTGAGCAAATTTAATACTATTGTATTAAAGACTTTGCCTAGAAAGTCCATTGTGTGTGTCCCTCATGGATGATTTGTGCCATTTCATTTTGTTCTATTGAATGGGTCATCACTTTCTGTTTCTTTGTATGTCTTGCGATTTTTGGTTGGACACTGGACATCTGAATATTATAATGTGGTAACTCTGGAGATCAGATTTCCCCCCCTCTCCAGGGTTTGATTTTTCATTCTTTTTTTTTATTGAAGGCTATAATGCTCCATTTGTTTCATGACTTTCCATGTTTATTTTTGTAAAGACTTCCTAGAAAGTTGTGGTCACTGAAATCTCTGTTTCTTACTTAGTGTTCAGCTAGTTTGAAAACAAAAGAAAACAAACAACAACAACAAAACCTCTCCCAGTCTTTCCAAGTTGACTTTGGGCACTCTTTCAACACTTAGGTAGGACAATTTTTTTGTCTTTCTTTTACTAGACTTTCATGCTGCATTTATGTAGTTGATCACTCCTTTGCATTTATGTAGTTGATCACTCCTTTTTATTACCAAACCCTAAAAGGTGGGTCCTTCTCTGGCATGCTCAGACTTGCCAATTATCTGGACACTGGTCTTTGAGAAAGAGAAAGTGACTTTATTCAAATCAGCAGAACAAGGAAGAAGTTCCTCAGATCTGGCTCCCTGAGCTATGGGGAAGCAGGGCTAATATGTGATTTGGGCAGCAAGATGGTGATGATGCAGGCATACTGGGGAAGGAAAATTTGAGGAAATAGGAAGTGACTTGGTTCTTGTTGGGCCTCTTGCTTTGGAATAGGGTCTGGGTGCTAATTTTCCTTCTGATTCATTACACCTGTTGCTGTGTCTGCTGTTGAAATCAATTAGTGGCCACAGCTGGCACTTCTGCCCATGTGGCTTGGGTTAGTTTAAGGACTAATGGAAATTTACTGGCACTTGTAGGGTCAGCTTACAATGCCCCTTGAGTTGTAGCAATTCCTTAGTCTTAAGGGATAAGGGCCATCTACTCATCTGGTTACTTCTTGCTGACATGGGGTGGAGTTTTAGGGACCTAGGAACAGGCAAGGAATGATTAGCTCCTGGGGCAGTAGGCAAAGAAGACTTAAAACCAAAGACACAAAGGAAAGATTGGTCCAGAGGACTAATTGACCACAAGAACCACAGCCTCCACCAGATTGAGTCCCTTACTGCCCTTCAGCCAAAGAATAGAAAACTTTGATGAAGGATAAGACAGTACACAATACTGGGGGAGCCAGCACAACTTGTCCAAGGCAAGGTCATGGAAACTCCATAGATACATCAAAACTTCCTGAGGGACCAAATTGCTGGGCTGAGGGCTGTGGGGACCATGGTCTCAGGAACATCTAGCTCTATTGGCAAAACATAGATTATAAAGAATATATGCCAGGCAATGAGCTAAGTGGTTTTCAGTTTAACTTATTTGATCTTCACATTAACACTATAACGTGGCCACTGTTGTTTACGGCTGTTTTGCAGATAAGGAAACTGAGACACTAGGAAGTGAAGCCCCTTGACCCCAAATCAGAATTGAACCCAGGATTTGAACCCAGGCAGATGGTCTCCAGGATCCTTCTGTTATACTGCCACCAGAAGCTTTATTGGCTTTCTCCTGCTGCCAGGCCCTTTCCTACACTTAGAGATTCCCCCTTCAATCCAAGTAACAACCTCCCCGTAAACACTGTTTACCCACTGATGGCTTCCAACTTCTGGGTACCAGTGCTACTCCCCAGCTTTTGTCACCTTGTTCCACCCCTAAGATTTAAGAGGGCAAAGAGAATGGCTGATCTTAGGTGCTAAGAGAAGCAAAGGAAATTGCCTCAAATAAGCAGAACACACACCAATAACCACCGAAACGAAAGTTGCGCTCACCCCCAGCCCAGGAGACTGAAATGGAAATGGAGTAGGGAAAGGAGCCAGGATGCAAAAATATTTAAACTAATGTTATCTAAAATACCTGGAAACACTTAAGTTCCTGGACTGCTTAAGCGTCATCTGAAGCACTACATCCCAGGCTGCCTTAAGGAAAGGTCTCCCATACAGCATTTCATAGGGGCTCAATTGGAGTCTACTTGTAGGGGCCATCTGGACTCTCAACAGGGCAATGTAGCAGCTTGATCCAGGGCAGGTTGTTGTCTTAGAATACAAGTATTCACTCACATTGCCCACACTGGCTTAGGTTTCTAATTAGACCTTTTAAGCACACAATCAATGCAGTAGTTACTGTGGTCTCCAGGGAGCATGTATCTTCCACTGAATTCCTAAATGTCCTGAAGTTGGATACAAAGGCTTCTCCTCCATTATCGCTTTGAATTGAATAAGGTGGGCCAAATCTAGGCATTGAGGAGAGCTTTGCTTACCTTGGATGCCTTTTCTGTTTGGAAGGGGAAGGCTTCTACCCATCCAGTGAAGGTATCTACAAACACTAAAAGATACTTAAAACCTCCTGTAGCAATTGACATAACTGTTGAGAAAACTTGCCATTCTTCTCCGGATCTGGTCCTTGCGGGCTTATACCCCAGGTGTAGGATGTGGTGGGCCTGTTTTTGGATTGTTCTTTGCACAGGTGACACATTGTTGAGTCTTTTGTAGATTAGATCCTTTTAATCACTTTGGCTAGCCAGTGAAACACAGCATCTCAACCATAATGTGTGCTCTCATGACCTGCCTTTATTATTGTGTGCATCGGGTGTTCTGGTATTAACACCTGCCCTTGGAAATTGTACAACCACCCATCTTCTGCCCTGTTATTAAGGTCAAAGCCCCATTCACACGCTCTGTTTATATTACATTGTGGGGTTTTGTTCTAGAAGTTTGTTTTGGCTGTCCGATCCTTTAATTATGCGACACTCTCCCTTCTAGTGCCTGGGGCAGTGTATAACTGTTTGCCATAGTACTTTATTAAAAAAAAGACCTAGCTTGAGTATCACCTCTTTCTGTAGGGAGTTCTCCCTGGCCTCCTAATTTGGTTTATATTTCCTTCTTTTGTAGTTCCTTAACACCTGATGCATACCTCTATAATAGTAATTTTTGTCCATTATAAAGTAGCGTGATATGCAATTGATTTTTTCCCCATTAAACTGTAGGTTACTCAGAGCAGACACCATGTCTTATTAGACTTTATAATGACTAGCTTAGTGCTTAATATATAATATGTGCTCAATAAATGCTTGTGAAATGGATGAAAGGATGAGTGCACGGAGGCTGATTATACAGTGTAATTACAGAACATTATAAGCAATTGAACAGTAGGAGCAAAGTAACGGTGTATTTAGAGAACAGTGGCTAGATTGATGTGAAACACTGAAGGGTCTCAAGCAGGGAGTGATGTAATTAAAGTATGTTTTAGTAAGATCACTCTGGCTGTGGTGGACACTAGGAAGTCCAGCTGAGAGGCTATTGCAGCAAAAAAAAAAAAAAAAAAAAAAGCCAAAAAATTGATCCAGGAGTCTAGGCCAATACAAAATGTCAAAAAGACAGATTCTTCTCCATTGCTTCTTTTCTCCTCTTGGGAAGGGTATGAAGGGTCTTGGCTTCAGGATCTTGGCCCCCTAGAATGACAAGCACTGGTCTCAAAAACTTACCCCTTTTCTCTCAGACTCCCTAGACCTGTGAACCAGGGAGGTAAAAGCTGCCAGGGATGAGGGCAGAAAGGAGAGAGAAATAGGGCTTGTGTGCCTTTTGTCTTGTTCTACCAATGTCCTCTCTATTGGTGACTGCTAACCACTGATAATTTGGGCTACCCAGAAAATAGAACTGGAGACCTGGTGGCCAAGGTGGCTGTGGCAGGTACCAATAGGTCTGGAGGGAGACAAAAGTCATGTGACTCAAGGGCCTGAAGAGTTCAGGGAAGAGAGAGATTCAAAAGGAGGATTTCTGAGAATGTGACTGAGACTCTTGCACCTCCCATGGTATCATTTCTCTACTTGTACCTCCCAGAGGCCTCTGAAGTCAGCACCCTTGTTGCCCCTCATTATTTCTTTCATCTCTTTGCTCCTCTCTTACACTTTGGTTCTTTTTATTATCAGTTGCCAGTACATTGTGGCCTCTCCCACTGTTGCCCCCTCTATTCCTTCCCTTTCATAGAACCAGAAAATCTCAGGAAAAGAAGGTCATCTGATGCTGTCTAAACCATGCCTGCCAAAGAGTCATCCAAAGTGTGCTTTAAAACCTCCTATGCTGGTGAACTCAGTGAGAGCTCTTCCATCTCCGTCTGTTTCTTGTCATTCTTATCTGGAGCTGAAATCCATCACTCTGTAACTTCACCTCCTTGATTACAGTCTTTGGGGCTTCATAGAAGAATTTTTCATTTGCCAAACTTTATTTTTCTTTTGATTACATCTAATTTCTCTTAGATATGACAATTCCGTATAACCTTTTAAGATGTTTTTAAATCTTGATTCTACCTCTTTAAACTTTCTCCTATTTCTTCCTTTCCCTTTTTCCTCTTCCTCTTTCTAGACTAGGTAATCTCACTTAGAAAGGTTCCTAGGAACCATAGCAGCTTATAGGAAGGAGAGTTCATAGGAATTATCAAGGAGAGCACCTTGGAAAAAAGAAATCTGAGCTAACCCATGAGAAAAGATTTGTTGGATTGAGAAGGAAAAGAGAAACTATACCAGGCAGGGGGAACAACATAAGCATCCACTGATATGGCAGTGAAGAGGTCATGGGTAATCTATGGGAGGGAAATTTTAGTTGGATATCTGGAGCAGAAGCCAGA
Source organism: Elephas maximus indicus (assembly GCF_024166365.1). NCBI lineage: Eukaryota > Metazoa > Chordata > Mammalia > Proboscidea > Elephantidae > Elephas > Elephas maximus. The sequence goes on from NC_064846.1 coordinate 90,958,906, forward strand.
TTCAGACAAATAAGCAAACAAACAAACAAGCAAAAAACCCAACATATATTTAATGCTTCCTTGTTAATTGGCCTGTGCTAGGCACTGAGGATTCAAAGATGAATGAGTCTGAGTCCTTAAGGAGTCTAGTTCATAGAGACAAAGAAGAAAGCAAATTATCAGAAGTCAGGGTTATTGTAGAGATCTGAACTAGGTGCTATGAATTCCCTAGAGGACAAAATGATTGCAGGTAATCCTTGAATTAAGACAGGGTTCTGTTTCAATGACTCCATAATAAGTCAGTTCTGATGTAAATCGAATACTTCTTTTTTTAAGTTTTCATTATTACTACCTTGTATTCTCAGTGTCTTATAAATCTAATCCTTATTTGTCTTTAGAGGTTGGAAACATTGCATATAAACTTACAGGTACATTTTAACACTGTATGTAGTACATATTACTAACAATAAGATGTACAAACACACAAACTGTTGTGTGGTTCATCATCATAATTTCAATATGTCCTAAGTTGGGCATTACCTGTATACTCTACCTTGGGGAGAGTCAGGGAGACTTTAACTTTTATGGAGGGTCTGCTAATGTGTCAGGGACTCTGCTAACCACTTTAAGTGTAGTATCTTATTTAGTTCTCACAACAACCCCATGAGGTAGATATTATTCGTCCTTTTTTAAAGCAAGGTAATTGAGGTTCATGGAGATTAATAACTTACCCAAGGTCACACAGCTAGGGAATGTTAGCTAGAATCTGAAACCTGATCTTTCTGATATATAGGTCATGGTTTTTCCATTAAAATATGTTGACAAATAGTGCTTCTGGTTAGAGATGATAGTTGAGTATGAAGGGTGAGTTCACCAGGAAAAGTGATCAAAGATATTCTACTAAACTGGAGCATGGGGGTAGTTGTGAGAGTGGTTGGTATATGTGGTATATGTGGGAAATGGTGAGTTGTTTTTGTGGCTAGAGTGAGGAATGTTTGGAGAGGAGTGCTTAAGGGTGATACTGCAGAGAGGAAAAAAGTCCAGAGCATGCAGGCTCTTATAACTCTTCAAAAAATATTCTGTTTTATCCTCTAACCAATAGAGAGCTATTGAGTGGTTTTAACCCGGGGTTATGACCTGATTATCCTATGTTTAAAAAAAATCACTCTGGCTGTTGTGTGGAGAATAGTTTGTAGGGAGGTTAAGAGTGGAGGCAGTGAGATCTGTTAGAAGGCTTTGGCAGTGGTTCGGAGGAAGATGATGATACTTTGAATAGTGACAGTGGAGGTGTTGAAATTTGTTGGATTTTGGATCTATTTTGGATATTGAATAGACAGGACTGGTGACAAGTTGGATGTAGAGAACATGAGGGAAGGGTTTCTGTGTGGTGAGTGAATTTGTGGTGAGGAAAGGGAGGCAATTGTGGCTGATCACTGACTGATTGGAGGAGTCTGCAAATGAAGCGAATGAAGAGGGGCCAGGGCAATTGAGGGGAGGTGATAGATTTTTCAGAATAGGTGAGATCTCAGTGTAGAAGGAGTCAATGAAGGTACAAAGATGTTAGAAGATACAAAAGCTGAGATAGTGGATGGATCAAGGGCCTAGAGAAGATGGGAGGGGTGCAATCTAGGGTCAAGGTGTAAGGTTCAACTTTTTTAAAAAAGAAAAAGAGCATATCTTTATCTGAGAGTACAGAAAAAGTGTAGGCTGAGTGTACAGAAAATATACATATATGTTTTATATATATATATTTAAATTTTACAAATATTTCAAACTTATAGAAAAGTTGCAAAAATAGTACAATAAATCTGATATACCCTTCACCTATATACACTAATTGTTAACATTCTGCCATATTAACATTTCTTCTATCCTTATTTATTTTTTATTGTGCTTTAGGTGAAAGTTTACAGCTCAAGTTAGTTTCTCATACAAAAATTTATACACACATTGTTATGTGACCTTATAATGTGACAGCACACTTCTTTCCACCCTGGATTTCCCGTGTCCATTCAGCCAGCTCCTATCCATTTCTGCCTTCTCATCTTGCCTCCAGACAGAAGCTGCCCATTTAGTCTCGTGTATCCACTTGAATTAAGAAGTACACTCTTCATGAGTATCATTTTATGTCTTATAGTCCAGTCTAATCTTTGTCTGAAGAGTTGGCTTTGGAAATGGTTTCAGTTCTGAGTTAACAGAGAGCCTGGGGGCCATGTCTTCCGGGGTTCCTCAAGTTTCAATCTGGCAATTAAGTCTGGTCTGTTTATGTGAATTTGAATTCTGTCCCCTACCTTTTTCCTGCTCCATCAGGGACTCTCTGTTGCATTCCCCGTCAGGACAGTCATTGGTGGTAGCCAGGTAATTATTCTGGTCTCAGGCTGATGGGAGTCTTTGGTTTATGTGGTCCTCTTTGTCTCTTAAGCTAATATTTTCCTTGTGTCTTTGATGTTCTTCATTCTCTTTTGCTCCAGGTGGGTTGGGACCAATTGATGCATCTTAGATGGCCGGTCACTAGCTTTTAAGACCCCAGGTACCTCTCACCAAAGTGGGATGCAGAACATTTTCTTAATAAATTTTGTTGTGCCAATTGACCTAGATGTCCCCCGAACCCATAGTCCCCAGACCCCTGCCCCTGTTACTCTGTCCCTTGAAGTGTTTCGTTGTGTTCAGGAAACTTCTTAGCTTTCAGTTTAGTCCAGTTGTGCTGATGTCCCCTATATTGTGTGTTGTCCTTCCTTTCACCTAAGATAATTCTTCTCTACTGCCTAGTTAGTGAATTTCCCACTTACTCCCTCCTCACCTTCATAACCATCAAAGAATGTTTCCTTTTGTGTTTAAACCTTTTCTTGAGTTCTTATAATAGCAGTCTCATACAATACTTGTCCTTTTGTGACTGACTAATTTCACTCAGCATAATGCCTTCCAGATTCATCCATGTTATGAGATATTTCGCAGATTCATTGTTGTTCTTTATTGTTGCTTAGTATTCCACTGTGCGAATATACCATAAATTTTTATTCATTTGTCCATTGATGGGCACCTTGGTTGTTTCCATCTTTTTGCTATTGTGAACAGTGCTGCAATGAATATGGGTGTGCATATATCTATTCATGTGATGGCTCTTATTTCTCTAGGATATATTCCAAGGAGTGGGATTGCTGTATTGTATGGTAGTTCTGTTTCTAGCTTTTTAAGGAAGGGCCAAATCAATTTCCAAAGTGATTGTACCATTTTACATTCCCACTAGCAGTGCATAAGTGTTCCAGTTTCTTCACAACCTCTCCAACATTTATTATTTTCTGTTTTTTTTTATTAATGCTAGCCTTGTTGGGGTGAGATGGTATCTCATCGTAGTTTGGATTTGCATTTCTCTAATGGCGAGTGATCGTGAGCATTTCCTCATGTATCTGTTAGCCACCTGAGTATCTTCTCTAGTGAAGTGCCCATTTTTTAATTGGGTTATTTGCCTTTTTGTGGTTGAAGTTTTACAGTATCTTGTAGATTCTAGGGGAAACCCTGGTGGCGTAGTGGTTAAGTGCTACGGCTGCTGACCAAGAGGTCAGCAGTTCGAATCCGCCAGGTGCTCCTTGGAAATTCTATGGGGCAGTTCTACTCTGTTCTATAAGGTCGCTATGAGTTGGAATCAACTCGACGGCAGTAGGTTTGGTTTTTTGGGGTTTTGTAGAGTCTAGAGATTAGAGCTTGATAGGATATGTCATAGCCAAAATTTTCTTCCCAGTCCGTAGGTTGTCTTTTTACTCTTTCGGTGAAGTCTTTTGATGAGCATTAAGTGTTTGCTTTTTATCTAGTTTCTCTTCTGGTGTTTGTGTATTGTTAGTTATGTTTTGCATTGTGTTTATTCCATGTATTAGGGCTCCTAGTGTTGTCCCTATTTTTTCTTCCATGATCTTTATTGTTTTAGATTTTGTATGTAGGTCTTTGATGAGTTTTGAGTTAGTTTTTGTGCATGGTGTGAAGTGTGGATCTTGTTTCGTTTTTTTTTTTTTGAGAGGGATATCCAGTTATGCCAGCACCATTTGTTAAAGAAATTGTCTTTTCCCCATTTAACTGACTTTGGGCCTTTGTCAAATATAAGCTGCTCATATGTGGATGAATTTATGTTTGGATTCTCAATTCTGTTCCACTGATCTATGCATCTGTCATTGTACCATTATCAGGCTGTTTTGACTACAATGGTGGTATAATAGGTTCTAAAATCAGATAGCGTGAGGCCTCCTGTTTTGTTCTTCCTCTTCAGTAATGCTTGGCTTATCTGGGGCCTCTTCCTTTTCCATATGAAGTTGGTGATTTGTTTCTCTATCTCATTAAAAAAGTCTTTGGAATTTGGATGGAGACTGCATTGTATCTGTAGATCGATTTGGGTAGAATAGATATTTTCACAATGTAGTGTCTTCCTATCCATGAGGAAGGTATGTTTTTCCACTTATGTAGGTCTCTTTTGGTTGCTTGCCTTGGTGCCTTGTAGTTTTCTTTGTATAGGTCTTTTACATCTCTGATTAGCTTTATTCCTAAGTATTTTATCTTCTTGGGGTTATCGTAAATGATATTGATTTGGTGATTTTCTCTTCGAAGTTCTCTTTGTTGTTGTAGAAGAATCCAACCGATTTTTGAACATTTATCTCTTATCCTGATACTTTACTGAAATCTTCTCTTAGTTCCAGTAGTTTTTTTGTGGATTCTTTGGGGTTTTCTGTGTATGAGATCATATTATCTGCAAATAGGGATACTTTTGCTTCTTCTTTACCAGTTTGTATACACTTCATTTCTTTTTCTCTCTCCTAATTGCTCTGACTAGGACCTCCAGCAGCATGTTGAATAAGAGTGGTGATAAAAGGCATCCTTGTCTGTTCCCATTCTCAGAGGGAATGCTTTCAGACTCTCTTCACTTAGGATAATGTTGGTTGTTGGCTTTGTATAAATGCCCTTTATTACATCAAGGAATTTTCCTTCTCTTCTTATTTTGCTGAGAGTTTTTTTCATGAATAAGTTTTGGACTTTGTCAAATGCCTTTTCTGCCTTGATGGATAAGATCATGTGGCTCTTGCCTTTTATTTATATGATGGATTACATTGATTGTTTTTCTAATGTTGAACCCTGCATACCTGGTATAAATCCCACATGGTCATGGTAAATTATTTTTTGAATTCTATTGGCTATAATTTTGTTGAGGATACTTGAACCTATGTTCATGAGGGATGTTGGTCTGTAATTTTCTTTTTTAATTTGTTTTTTTGTGGGGTCTTTACCTGGTTTTAGTATCAGGGATATGCTGGCTTCATAGAATGAGTTTGGAAGCATTCCATCCTCTTCTGTGCTCTGAAATACCTTTACCAGTAGTGCTGTTAACACTTCTCTGAAACTTTGGTAGAGTTCTCCAATGAAGCTGTCCGGGTCAGGGTTTTTTTTTGGGGGGGGGGAATTTTTTAAATTACCTCTTTGGTCTCTTCTTTTGTTATAGGTTTGTTTAGTTGTTCTACCTCTGTTTGTGTTAGTTTATGTAGGTAGTGTGTTTCTAGAAATTTGTCCATTTCCTCTAGGTTTTCAAATTTGTTGGAGTGCAATTTTTCATAGTATTCTGTTGTGATTCTTTTAATTTCAGTTGGGTCTATTGTGACGTCACCTGTCTCATTTCTTATATGGGTTATTTGCTTCCTTTCCTGTTTTTCCTTTGTCAGTTTGGTCAATGGTTTATCGATTTTGGTCTTGTTAGCACTTTCAATTGTTTTTCTAGTCTCTGTTTCATTTAATTCTGCTCTAATTTTTATTATTTCATTTCTTCTGGTGCCTGAGGGATTCTTTTGCTGCTCTCTTTCCATTTGTTTGTGTTGTAATGTTAATATTTTGATTTTAGCCCTTTCTTTTTTTGGATGTGTGCATTTATTGCTTTAAATTGGCTTCTGAGCACTGCTTTTGCTGTGTCCCAAAGGTTCTGGTAGGATGTATTTTCATTGGCATTTGATTCTACGAATGTCTTTATTCTGCCCTTAATTTCTTCTACAACTCAATAGTTTTTGGGCATGGTGTTATTTGGTTTCCGTGTATTTAATTTTTTTCCTTTTATTGATTTCTACTTTTATGCCTTTATGGTCAGAAAGAATGCTTTGTAATATTTTGATGTTTTGGATTCTGTTAAAGTTTGCTTTGTGGCCTAATATGTGGCCTATTCTGGAGAATATTCTATGTGGGTTGGAAAAGAAAGTATACTTGGCTGCTGTTGGATGGAGTGTCCTGTGTATGTCTATGAGACCAAGTTGGTTGATCGTGGTATTTAGATCTCCCATGTCATTATTGAGCTTCTTTCTGGATATTCTGTCCTTCATCAAAAGTGGTGTCTTGAAATCTTCTACTATTGTTTTGGAGCTATTTCTCTTTTTAGTGCTGTTGGAGTTTGTTTTATGTATTTTGGAGCTCTGTTGTTGGGTGTGTAAATACTTATTATAGTTATGTCCACCTGGTGTACTGACCCTTTAATCATTATATAGTGCACTTCTTTATCTTTTGCGGTGGATTTTACTTCAAAGTCTATTTTGTCAGAGATTAACATTGCCATTCCTGCTTTTTTTTTTGATTGTTGTTTGCTTGATATATATATTTTTCCATCCTTTGAGTTTTAGTTTGTGTCTGAACCTAAGGTGTATCTCTTTTAGGCTGCATGAGAAGGATTTTTTTTAATCCATTCTGCCACTCTCTGTCTCTTTATTGGTGCATTTAGTCCATTTACACTCAGCATAATTATTTATAGAAACCCTGGTGGCGTAGTGGTTAAGTGTTACGGCTGCTAACCAAAGGGTCAGCAGTTCGAATCCGCCAGGTGCTCCTTGGACACTCTATGGGGCAGTTCTACTCTGTCCTGTAGGGTCACTATGAGTCAGAATCGACTTGACGGCACCGGGTTTGGTATTTTTTGCTTTATAATTGTTGATAGATATGAGCTTAGTCCTGTCATTTTGATGTGTTTCTTTTTGTGTGTGTGTTGTTGACAGTTTTTTTGTTCCACTTAATTTTTTGTTTTAGTCATTTTTCTTTAAGTATTTTCTTTTCATTGTTGTTGATTTTGTATTTGCTGAGTCTTTATGTTTTTCTTCTTTTTTATATTGATCTGTAGGAATGTTAGTTTCCTTTTTCATTACCTTAATATTTACTTCTATTTTTCTAAGTTTAAATCAATCTTTTTTTTTATATTGCGTTGATTTGCTCTCTGTATGAAAGTTCTATGAATACATTATTAAGTCCCTCTTTTTTATTTTAATGTTGCCACCTTTTACATATTGATGTCTCTGTTTCCTTATTTTCAGTGTTTTACCTTTGATTCATTTTTGTGACTTCTCTGTCTGGGTTGGTATCTGGTTGTTCTGTCCTGTGTTCTAATCTTCAGGTGTTATCTGATGTTATTCATTTTCTAACCTGAGGACTCCCTTTAGTTTTTCTTGTAATTTTATTTTGATTTTTACAAGTTCCTTAAGCTTCTGTTTATCTGGAAGTGCCGTAATTTTGCCATCATATTTGAAAGATAGTTTTTGTTGGATATATAATTCTTGGCTGGCAATTTTTTTCCTTCAGGGCTTTATATATGTCATTCCACTCTCTTCTTTCCTGCATGGTTTCTGCTTAGTAGTCATAAAAAAAAAAAGTTGTCATAGCTTAGTCTTATTGACCCTCCTGTGTAGATGACTTTTTATTTATCCCTAGCCACTCTTAAAATTCTCTCTTTAGCTTTGGTTTTGGCAAGTTTGATTATAATATGTCCTTGTGACTTTCTTTTGGGATCTGCCCTGTGTGGGGTTTGATGCGCTTCTTACATAGACATCTTCTCATCTTTCACAGTAGCAGGAAAGTTTTCTGGCAACAAATTTTCAGCAATTCTTTCGGTATTTTCTTTTATCCACCCCCCCACCCTGTTCTGGTACTCCAATCACTCGTAGGTTATTCCTCTTGATAGAGTCGCACATGATTCTTAGGATTTCTTCATTTTTTTAAATTCTTTTATCTGACTTTTTCTCAAATAAGTTGGTGTCAAGTACTCTATCTTCAATCTCACTAATTCTGACTTCCTTTGCCTCAATTCTGCTCCTAGAATTTTATTGAGTTGTCTAATTCTGAAACTTTATTTTTAATCTTTTGGATTTCTGTTTGCTGTCTCCCTCTGGATTCTTGTGGCCTGTTAAATTTGTCATTATGCTCTTTTGTAACCTTCTTAAGTTCCTCTGTTGCTTTTTCTGTGTTTTCCTTGGCTTGGTTTGTGTTTTGCCTGATCTCCTTCCTGATTTCTTGAAGAGCTCTGTATATTAATCTTTTGCATTCTACCTCCAGTAATTTTAACAATTTCCCTTCCTCTGGGAGGTTTTTTGGTTCATTGTTTTGGTCGCTTGCTGAAGCCATCATGGTCTGCCTCTTTATGAGATTCGATATTGACTGTTGTCTCCGAGCCATCGATTAGTTATTATGTTTATTTATTTTATGTTTGCTTACTGTGTTTTAGCTTCTCATTTTGTTTTGATATGCTCAAATAGGCTGATCATGTGAGCTACTTTGTTTATTGGCGTCTTTGAAGCTCTCATGTCCTGTCACCAGATGATTAGAGCTGTTACTCCATATGTGAGCCCAGGAGTCCATTTGCTTTTCTTGTGTGGATTCAGCTTAGGTGTCCTGGCCGTCCATCACCAAGTGTGCAGTGAAGGCTCTCACTTACAGTCCTAGACGGGCAGGAGTGATTGGAGTAGGCACAAGTATCTGGCTACAGTAGGGGGTCATATGCTGAACAATGCAGGGGCTGATGGCTACCCTTGAGTGTCTGTGAGGAAAGAGCATCCCTGTTCCCTAAAGCACATAGGTGGGTGGGTTTTGCAGCCAGACTATAGGCACCCAATGCAGTTGGCTGTAAGGACTGGGAGGCACCACTTATTCTTGGACCCTGTCAAGGATGACTAGGTTGTATGGGTGTAAGCACCAGTCCTTAGGCCCCTGACGTGGATAGGTGAGGACCCTGCTCAATAGGCAGAGTGGTTTTGAAAGTCATGAACTTGCCTCTCCACCACATACCTGAAACAGTTCAAGTTAGACTTCAGGTATATACCCTGTTGTACTGTGCTAATGAGGGCCTATGCTGTTGAAATGGGCCCACACAGGTCTATGCAAGGGTGAAAGGCATTCAAAGTCCATGGACTCTTTATGCCTGTGCCTAGGCAAAGGGGCTGTGCTTTCCCTGACTTTCCAGCATAGGGGAGCTGGAAAATTATGTTTTTCCTGTTTGTTAATTTGTTTCCTCTCCAAAGCTAGAAGAATGGCTTGGGGGACTCAGTGGGTCCTACTTCCAGCCCAGGGGGTGCAAGCAATTGCTGAAGCTGGACTGGGACCTGGGCAGAGTGGGAAGGGGGCAGAAAAACGGGAGAGAGGTACTTCCCAAATGGGTAAGTGTTTTTTTTTTTTTTTTTAAATCCACCTGGCAGGTTAGACACTTGTACTTACCTTTTGCTGATTTGGAACCACTTCTCCCTGGTTCTGGAGGCTTGAGGAGACTCTCCACTGCTTGGTTTGTCCCGATGTGGAAATGTATCCCGAGCACTACTGCTTGCCTCAGCCGCTGTGTGCCAGCTGATCCAGCCTGCAGGATGCTGGCCAGGTCAGCTCTGGCAAATCCTCACTGCTTCTGAACTGTCTCTCCCTCCTCCTGCTGCTCAGTCTGACTCCTCACCTTGTCATATGTAATCGATTCACTTTTTTTTTTTAGTCTTTGTTGTAAGAGGGACTGCAGGAAGCATCTGTCTACTCCTCCATATTGGCCCCACTTCTGTCTTTATTTTTTAATCCTCATTATTTTATTACTGCTAAACCATTTGTGTTAGTTGTAGATTCTCTGGTACTTTACCCCTAGATACCTTAGTGTGTGTTTCCTAAGGATAAGAATTTTTTTTATCATCACAATACAATTTTAAAATTCAAGATATGTAACATTGATAGAATATTTTTATATACTTTATCATCCTGTAGGCTGGATACTCCTGCAGGCTCATATCCCAAAATCTGTAAGTTCAGGCAACAAGAAGTGTGTAGAGAGTAAAGTTCTGCTGAAATATTTTTATATTCTGGAGGCAGAACATACCGTAGGGTGAAGTGATATACATTTATACCTCTGGCCATTTCTCCTTCCAAATAAAATGAATACCCAGGTTCACAGGTCAAAATTCTGCCCACTAGGAGTATTTCCCTTCATCACTGTCCTTCAGGGATGTCTCAGAAAGGGTCTACAGTGCTGTAGATTTCCACTTTCAAGTGGTACCCGTGTATCATGCAAAACTAATCTGTAAACCAGGCCTGAATTTTCTCTTCCTCAGTCAACTGGTCATACGGAACTTCCCATGATATCATACGTGTAGGCTGGTAAAGAGAAGGTACTGTAGTAGAAGTGGGACCATGGGCATATGGGCCACTTCCTAATGTAACTTACTTTTGCCTTAAGGGCCTGCCCGAGCCTGTTATCTTATATACTACTTCCATTTGATTACGGAGTGTTGCTATGCAGTTCCAATTTATGACTTTGTGGGTCAGACAACATCCAGCTCATGAAGTGCAGCTTAGGTCACATGGTAACTTGGTGGACCATGGTTAAGTGTTCACTGTCTACTATAGTCCAGTAACAAGCCAAAAACTGTTTCTCAAAAGGAGAGCAGTTGTAAGCAGAGAATGGCAGGGCTTTGCTCCGAAATCCTAAGGGTCTGTGCTGTGGTTCACCAATAATGGCCTGCCAAAGGCTCCAAATGGTACCTTTTTGGTACTGACAGACACTTGGAACATCATTAGTTGTGCTGGATAAATGGGTTTGGTTTTATTTTTTTGGGGGGGGGGATATGACGCAAGTGGCAGAGCAGCTTGCACAGCAGCTTGGACCTGTTGCAGAACCTTCCGTTGTTCTGGGCCCCACTCAAAACTAGCAGCTTTTCAGATCACTTGGTCAATGGGCTGAAGTAACACACACAGGAGGAATATGTTGCCTCCCAAATCTAAAGATGCCCGTTAGGCACTACACCTCCTTTTTAGTTGTAGGAGAGTCCAGATGCAGCAACTTATTATTCACCTTAGAATGGATGTTTTGGTAGTCTCCACGCCACTGGATCCCTAGAAATTTCACTGAGGTGAAAGGCCCCTGAATGTTTTTCAGGATTTTTTTACCACTGTCTGGCTTGCCAGTGTCTTACCAATAATTCTAGAGTAGTTGCTACTTCTTCCTCACTAGATTCACTGAACATAATGTCATCAATATAATGAATCAGTGTGATATCTTATGTAAGGGAAAGACAATTAAGGTTTCTGCAGACTAAATTATGACATATGGATGGAGAGTTAATATACTTTCAGGGTAGGACAGTGAAGGTTTACTGCGGGCTTTGCCAGCTGAAAATAAACTGCTTCTAGTGGTCTTTACTAACAGGAGCTAAGAATTAAGAAAAAGGCATTTTCCAAAGTAATACCTGTGTACGAGGTTCCAGGAGGTGTATTAATTTGCTCAAGCAGTGAAACCACATGTGGGGCAACAGCTGCAATTGGAGCTACCACCTGGTTAAGTTTATGATAATTCTGCTGTCATTCTTCAAGATCCATCTGTTTTCCGCACAGGCCAAACAGGCAAGTTGAATGGGCGTGTGGTGGGAATCACCATCCCTGCATCCTTCAAGTTCTTGATGGTGGCACTAATCTCTGCAATTCCTCCAGGAATGTGGTATTGCTTTTGGTTTACTATTTACTTAGGTACAGGGAGTTCTAGTAGCTTCCACTTGGCCTTTCTTACCATAAAAGCCTTTACTTCACAAGTCAGGGAACAAATGTGGGGATTCTGACAGTTGCTGATTATGTCCATTCCAAACGTGCATTCTGGAACTGGTGAAATCAATTCAGGAGGGATTTGGGACCCACTGGACTCCTGTGAGATGGGCCTGAGCTGAGACCCCACTGATAACCTGGCCTACTCTGACTGGTGGAGCACAATGACATTTTAGGACTCCTGGGATTAGTGTCAGTTCAGAGCCAGCGTCAAGTAATCCCCCTGAAGTCTAATTATCTCCTTTTCCCCGGTGAACAGTCACCCTACTAAAATGTCCTAGATCCCTTTGTGGAAGGCTGGGAGAAATATTAACAGTATAAATGTTTGTCAGTGTAGCAGGGTCCTTCCTGAAGGGGACTCTTATGTCATGTCTTCATTCAAGGGCTTGTAAGTCTGTAAACTGACTAGAGTCTGAAAATAGATTGAGGAATCGTGACTCTCTATTTTGGTGATTCAGGTTAGACTTCTGGTCACTTGACCTAGAACTCTTCTGCTTATACAGGTCAAGTAAGAATTTAGTAGACTTGCCATCTATTTTATTCCTAGGGACACCATGATCAATTAGCTTTGACTCTACTGTCCATTATGGTAACCATGTCCACCTTGTTTTTGCTGATTAAGTGCTGTCACTTGGCTCCTGCCATCCTGGGATCCAATCACTCCCATTGTAGTTAGGCTCTCGATTCAGTTGTGGCAGTTCGCACTGCAATATCTGACCTAGACAGAAGGGAAATTACTAAGTTCTTCAAGGATGCTGGGGCTCTCCTCATATATTTTTTATTCACAGTCAGACTGAAAGCTCTGTCCTCTGGGCACTCCTGGGGTGGGTAGGTGGTTCTGACATGAGAAATCCACTCTAAAATTCCAATTTCCCTAATCCTTTGGATATATTCTTCTACAATACTCTGGAATTTCAACTTCGTTTAGTGCAGGCCACCTTTAGGTTCATGTTCAGCTGACCAAGCAAGTAAACTGTTAGATCTTTTTTTAAGCCCTCAAGCTGAAACTTTGAATGCAGAATCCTTGCTTAATGGGCTTATGTCAACATATTTGGACTGATATAATTTTATGTCCCTTCCATCATTATCTCATGCCCTTAATATCCATTTTCACACATGTTCCCTGGATTTTTGTCTGTGTAGATTATAAAAATCATTGTAGTTCTTTCAGAGTGTAATGCACCTCTTCATGAGTCACACTATATATCTCACCTTTTAGTGCCTGCTGGGACTTCAGTCTAGTTATAGGTCTAGTAAAAACAGATGAGTGGTGGCTGTGGATCCTGAGGATAATCAGCTGCATCTTGCAAGAAATCTGACTCAGGTGGTGCTCCAGGCACTGCCCCAGGGGATGCCTTGGGCAAATATTCCTCAGAAAAAATTGGTTAATCTCATCAGTTGAGGTTGGAAGGGCTGATTCTATTGGCAAAAGTAACTCGACAGACAGATCTGAATTAATCTCTCCAGATGGAGGTAAAAGAGCTGGTTCTACTGGCAAGGGTGATTTAACAGAATTTAGGGGCTTAATGTCCCCACCTTCATCAGTATCTACCCATACGTCCCCATTCCAATTTTCAGGATCCATTTATTCCCAAGAAACACCCTCCCTTGAAACTCAGACACTTTGAGAATTTGGGAATTCAATTGACAACCTCAGCTCTGCTACTAGAAGATATAAGGGTTTCTTTCAGGGAAGACATAGAAACTTTCCGGTTATTCATGCAGAGCTAAAGCTGAGAATTCGAAGCCATGAGCTAATCCTTTTCTTTCTTCACTTTCTCCAGTGCAGTTAGGAGCAACCAGCAAATGTCATGATGCTGATCAGTTTGACAAAAAATAAGTCCTAAGGTATCAAATATGCAATCACCCATAAGTATTTGATTTGGAGTGTCCAATGGTGATAGTTTGTGCATCTCTATAGTCACATGATGCCATAGGCTTACAGTGCTCTCTTTAATACTGGAAATAGAGTCATTAGTGCCTTTAAATCTAACCAGATTCAAGAACCAATTCCAGAAATCCCAAAACCAATTCAGAGAACTCATCCTTAAGATTCTGTTCCTCTAGAACCACTCTCAGTACCAAAATAATCTTAATCAGGGTTCTCTAGAGAAACAGAACCAGTTTCTGTATATATATATAAACTGGTGGTACAGTGGTTAAGAGTTTGACTGCTAACCAAAATGATGGCAGTTCAAATCCATGAGGCTTTCTTTGGAAACCCTATGGGGCAGTTCTACTCTGTCCTATAGGGTGGCTATGAGTTGGAATCAACTCAACGGCAATAGGTTTCTATATATACATAAAACAGTGTGGTACAGTGGTTGAAGTGCTCGACTGTTAACTGAAAGGTTGGGCAGTTTGAACCCACCAGCTGCTCTGCAGAAGAAAAGACCTGGTGATCTGCTCCCTCAAATATTACAGCTTAGGAAACACTATGGAGCAGCTCTACTCTGTCCTATAGGGTTGCTATGAGTCTGAATAGACTTGATGGCACGCAACTATCTTTTTTTTTTTTCCTTCAAGAATTGGCTCCAAGGATTGTGGAGGGATGGCACTTCAAAATCCATAGGTTTGGTGACAGGTTGGAGAATTTTGCTTGCTCATGTGATTGTGGAGGACTGGCAAGTCCAAAATCCGTAGGTCAGGTTTACATTCCAAGACCTGTAGGTCAGGTGATCGAAAGAGTGCAGGGTGAAAAGAAAGAGAGAGTTCTGTCAAAATATCTATTTATAGTCTGGAGGCAGAACACACCCTAGGGAAATTTCCTTTTTAATTGGTTGATTACATTACATTAGATTACATTATGGAGCAAAAACTAGACTAATGTTTGACTAAACAACTGGGAACTATAGCATAGCTAAGTTGACACATAAAGTTAACCATCGCACCATCCTAACCAAGAGCAGATATTTTTGAGACAGAGACATGAACACCATAATGACTCCTTCTCCAAATTTTTGATAGTTGGTGTCTCTGAATTCCTGTGTCATTTTCCATGGATGATTTCATGGGTGATTGTGGTGGTGGTGTAAGAGAGGGTTAGGTGGGAGGGCTCCAAGGCTAACCATGTGTCTGTCCACATTAACCAGAAGACTACAGGTCTGAATCTGCATCCAGAGCCATTTGAAAAGTCCCAGGCCCTTAAGTTCTGTCCTGGATTGAATTACGTCCCCACAAAAATGTATGTATCAATTTGGTTGGGTCATGATTCCCCATATTGTGTGATTTTCCTATTTGTTGTACATCCTGCCTCTATGATGTTAATGAGGGAGGATGGGCGGCAGTTGTGTTAGTGAGGCAGGACTCAATCTACAAGATTGGATTGTGTCGTGAGGCAATCTCTTTAAATTAAAAAAAAAAGAAGGGAGCAGAGAGACAGGTGGACCTCATACCACCAAGAAAGCAGTGCCGGGAGCAGAGCACATCCTTTGAACCTGAGGTCCCTATGCAGAGAAGCTCCTAGTCTGAGGGAAGATTGATGAGAAGGCTGACAGAGAGAGAACGCCATCCCCTGGAACTGACACCCTGGATTTGGACTTTTAGTCTACTTTACTGTGAGGAAATAAACTTCTCTGTGTTAAAGCCATCCACTTGTGGTATTTCTGTTGTAGCCGCACCAGATGACTAACACAGGTCCCTTAGCCTTAATTATCATGAGGTCTCTGGACCTAGAAGTGAAATTGGTCCCAAATGGTGTCAGATAGGTGAGGAGTGAGGGAAACAGTGTAGTTTTCTCTTTCTCTCAAAGCTGGCCAGCATTTCCCAGCCTTTGAAACTGGGTAGGAGGAGTTTGGCTGAGGCTGCAAGACATGAAGCCTCCTTTTTCTTTTGTAGAGTCTCTTTCCGCAAAACGGAGAATGACTCAAAAGGGTGATGAATACCTGGGAGGGGAGGCGGAGCAGCCTTCTAAGCAAAGCTCTGTTTTCCCTGTTATCAAGCATTTTCCTTTGCCACTTCATGAGGCTGAGCTGTCTTCATGTATATTCACTTTCATCTTCTCATCCTCCCTCCCATTTCTTCCTAATCCCTTTTCATATGTCAAGCCAGGAGCTGCAATCTCTAATTAGCAAAAGCGACAGGTAAGAATTTACTAGCTTTGTTTGGCTGGTTCACCCTTTCTTTGAGCCTTTCTGCAGGACCAGACCAGCTGAGATGTGTGTGGCCGCCTTTGAGGGAGGTCTCCAAGGCACTTTCCAAGGCCTCCTCTGGGCTGGGGAGATGAGGACTGCAGCCCCAAAGGTACCCCTAGTACAGTCTGTAACTGCATCAGTGACCTGTTTCACTGGAGTTGCATAACAGGGGGATGGGAGCTCTTATGATGAAGGCAGAGTAGAAATAACTGGAATTTGAGGCATTTCATTTGGGAGACAAGGGGAACTGCTGTTTGCATTGGGTGCTTAGAGAGGCAATGGCCTGGTTTGAGAAATCATGAGTTTACTGTCCCTTGAGGACTTGGGGGCCTGCCATGGTGCTTTAAATCTCCTTATCTGGCCATCAAGTTAGTGCCCAAATTTAACTCCAACTAGCCCAATGCTTATGAGGATCTGTTTTGTGGCTGCAGTACTCTGCTAGATGAAAAATTCCTTTTATTCCTTCTGTACCTAACTTCCTTTCTCAGGGTCTAATTTATTCATCACAGGCTGTTTTCTTTGCAAAAGAGAAAGTGGGTAACAGTAGACAAAAGATGGAAAAAAGAACCAAATGCCCCACATAAGAGATAATGGATGAGAGGTTAAATTGGTAGATACAGTGAAGCCTGACATGCCCCTGGGAGTCTATATTTCACACTGAAACCTTTATTTTACTGCATTTTAGAAAATACCTTCAGCAATGGTGACTAAACTGATTTTAATATACAACTGGTAGGTGACTACTATTCCTAGGAGAGCAAATAAGAAGTGATATGCACTTTGGCCTTTGGTTATTTATAACCCGGGGTGCCCAGAAAGGGAATCGCAATAAAATTTGTTGCCATGCAGAGCAGGTTTGGGATGAATAGGCAGAGTTGGTAAGCAAAAGAGAAAGGCCATCAAAGTGAGCCTTTCACTGGTAGCAAATCAGGAAGGAAAAAGCATGAGTCTTCATGGACTGACCTCTCTCAGGGTTAAAGGTCTAGTGGTGCAGGAATAGAGAACCTCAATGGAACAATATCAATGAAATTGTTTCAGTTATTAAACACTTTACCACAAAGAAAACTCCAGGCCCATACAGCTTCTCTTGTGAATTCTTCCATACATTCGAGGAAGAAACAACACTATAATCATTTACAAACTCTTCCAGACAGTATTGTTGTTGTTTTTAGGAGGCATCGAGTTCGTTAACAACTCATAGCAACCCTATGCACAACAGAATGAAACACTGCCCGGTCCTGTGCCATCCTCACAATCCTTCCTACTTTTGAGCCCATTGTTACAACCACTGTTATCAATTCATATCGTCGAGGGACTTCCTCTTTTTCACTAAAACTCTGCTTTACCAAGCATGGTGTCCTTCTCCAGGGACTGGCCCCTCCAGACCACATGTCCAAAGTAAATGACAGTAAGTGTTTTCATCCTAACTTCTAAGGAGCATTCCAGTTGTACTTCTTCCAAGACAGATTTGTTTGTTCTGCTGGCAGTCTATGGTATATTCAATATTCTTTACTAACACCGTAATTCAAAGGCATCAATTCTTCTTCCGTCTTCTTTATTCATTATCCAGCTTTCCCACGCATATGAGGCGATTAAAAACACCATGGCTTGGGTCAGGCACACCTTAGTCCTTAAAGTGACATCTTTGCTTTAGAGAGGACTTTTGCAGCAGATTTGCCTAATGTAATATGTTGTTTGATTTCTTAACTGCTGATTGTGGATCCAAGTAAAATGAAATCTTTGACAACTTCAATCTTTTTCTGTTTGTCGTGATGTTGTTTATTGGTACAGTTGTGAGGATTTGTTTTCTTTATGTTGAGGTGCAATCCACAGTGAAGGCTGTAGTCTTCAATAGTCATCAGTAAGTGCTTCAAGTCCTCTTTGCTGTCAGCAAACAAGGTTGTGTCATCTGCATATTGTAGGTTGTTAATGAGTCTTCCTCCAATCCTGATGCTCCGTTCTTCATATAGTCCAGCTTCTCGTATTATTTGCTCAGCATACAGATTGAATAAGTATGGTGAAAAGATACAACCCTGACGCATACCTTTCCTCATTTTAAACCGTGCAGTATCCCCTTGCTGTGTTCGAACGACTGCTTCTTGGTCAATGTACAGGTTTAATGTGAGCATAATTAAATGTTCTGGAATGCCCATTCTTCCAGTGTTATTCATAATTTGTTATGATCCACACAGTCAAATGCCTTTGCATAGTCAATAAAACACACGTAAAGATCTTTCTGGTAGTCTCTGCTTTCAGCCAAGATGCATCTGACATCAGCAATGATATCCCTCGTTCTATGTCCTCTTCTGAATCCATTTTGAATCTCTGGCAGTTCCCTGTAGATGTACTGCTGCAACTGCATTTGAATGATCTTCAGCAAAATTTTACTTGCATGTGATATTAATGCTATTGTCTCGTAATTTCTGCATTCTGTTGGGTCACCATTCTTTGGAAAGGGCACAAATATGAATCTCCTCCAGTCAGTTGGCCAGGTGGCTGTCTTCCACATTTTAGGCATAGACAAATCAGCACCTCCAGCACTGCATCAGTTTGTTGAAACACCTCAACTGGTAGCCCATCAATTTCTGAAGCCTTCTTTTTCCAAATGCCTTCACTGCAGCTTGGACTACTTCCTTCGATACCGTCGGTTCTTCATCATATGCTACTTGCTGAAATGGTTGAACATCAACAAATTCTTTCTGGTACAGTGACTCTGTGTATTCCTTCCATCTTTTTTTTTTATAATTTTTATTGTGCTTTAAGTGAAAGTTTACAAATCAAGTCAGTCTCTCACATAAAAACTTATATACACCTTCCTACATACTCCTGATTTCTCTCGCCCTAATAAGGCAGCCCTCTCTCTCTCTTTCCACTTTCTCTTTTCCCATCCATTTTGTCAGCTTCTAACCCCCTCTACCTTCTCATCTCCCCTCCAGGCAGGAGATACCAACAAAGTCTCCAGTGTCCACCTGATCCAAGAAGCTCACTCCTCACCAGCATCCCTCTCCAACCCATTGTCCAGTCCAATCCATGTCTGAAGAGTTGGCTTCAGGAATGGTTCCTGTCCTGGGCCAACAGAAGGTCTGGGGCCCATGACCACCAGAGTCCTTCCAGTCTCAGTCAGACCATTAAGTCTGGTCTTTTTATGAGAATCTGGGGTCTGCATCCCACTGGTCTCCTGATCCCTCAGGGGTTCTCTGTTGTATTCCCTGTCAGGGCAGTCATTGGTTGTAGCTGGGCACCATCTAGTTCTGGTCTCAGGCTGATGTAGTTTCTGGTTCACATGGCCCTTTCTGTCTCTTGGGCTCGTAATTACCTTGTGTCTTTGGCGTTCTTCATTCTCCTTTGATCCAGGTGGGTTGAGACCAATTGATGCATCTTAGATGGTTGCTTGCTAGCATTTAAGACCCCAGATGCCACTCTTCAAAGTGGGATGAAGAATGTTTCCTTAATAGATTTTAGTATGCCAATTGACTTAGATGTCCCTGAAATCATGGTCCCCAAAAGGTGACTGGCCTTGAAAGCATTCAGTTTATTCAGGAAACTTCTTTGCTTTTGGTCCAGTCCAGTTGTGCTGACCTCCCCTGTATTGTGTGTTGTCTTCCCCTTCACCTAAAGTAGTTCTTATCTACCAACTAATTAGTGAATACCCTTCTCCAACCCTCCCACCCTCTCTCCTCTCAATAACCACAAAAGAATGTTTTCTTCTCAGTTTAAACCATTTCTCAAGTTCTTATAATAGTGGTCTTATACAATATTTATCCTTTTTGCAAATGACTAATTTCACTCAGCATAATGCCTTCCAGGTTCCTCCATATTATGAAATGTTTCACAGATTCCTTACTGTTCTTTATCGATGCGTGGTATTCCATTGTGTGAATATACCATAATTTATTTATCCATTCATCTGTTGATGGGCACCTTGGTTGCTTCCATTTTTTGCTATTGTAAACAGTGCTGCAATAAACATGGGTGTGCATATATCTGTTCTTGCAAAGGCTCTTACTTCTCTAGGATATATTCCGAGGAGTGGGATTGGTGGATTGTATGGTAGTTCTATTTCTAGCTTTGTAAGGAAGCGCCAGATCAATTTCCAAAGTGATTATACCATTTGACATTCCTACCAGCAGTGTAGAAGTGTTCCAATCTCTCCACAGCCTCTCCAACATTTATTATTTTGTGTTTTTTGGATTAATGCCAGCCTCGTTGGGTGAGATGTTTTGGGTGTTGGGTGAGATGAAATCTCACTGTAGTTTTGAACTGCATTTCTCTAATGGCTAATGATCGTGAACATTTCCTCATGTGTCTGTTAGCTACCTGAATGTCTTCTTTAGTGAAGTGTCTATTCATATCTTTTGCCCATTTTTAATAGGGTTATTTGTCTTTTTGTAGTTGAGTTTTTGCAGTATCATGTTGAATTTAGAGATCAGACACTGATTGGAAGTGTCAGAACTAAAAAGTTTTTCCCAGTCTGTAGGTAGTCTTTCTACTCTTTTGGTGAAGTCTTTGGATGAGAATAGGAGTTTGATTTTTAGGAGCTCCCAGTTATCTAGTTTTTCTTCTGCATTCTTATTAATGTTTTGTATACTGTTTATGCCATGTATTAGGGCTCCAAACGTTGTCCCTATTTTTTCTCCCATGATCTTTATCGTTTTAGTCTTTATGTTTAGGTCTTTGATCCATTTTGAGTTAGTTTTTGCGCATGGAGTGAGGTAGGGGTCTTGTTTCATTTTCTTGCAGGTGGATATCCAGTTATGCCAGCACCATTTGTTAAAAAGACTGTCTTTTCCCCAAATAAATGATTTGGGGCCTTTGTCAAATATCAACTGCTGATACGTGGATGGATTTATGTCTAGATTCTCAATTCTGTTTCATTGGTCCATCTATCTATTGTTGTACCAGTACCAGGCTGTTTTGACTACTGTGGCAGTATAATAGGTTCTAAAATCAGATAAAGTAAGGCCTCCCACTTTGTTCTTCTTTTTCAGTAATACCTTCTTTATCCGGGGCCTCTTTCTCTTCCATATGAGGTAGCTGATTTGTTTCTCCATCTCATTAAAGAATGTCGTTGGGATTTAGATTGGAATTGCATTAAATGTATAGGGTATTGTTCAGTTTCCAAGTGTTTGATTTCTTTTCCCCACTTTTCCTGTTATTGATTTCCACTTTTATGGCCTTATGGTCAGAGAAGATGTTTTGTAATATTTCAATGTTTTGGATTCTGCTAAGGCTCGCTTTATGACCTAATCTGTGGTGTATTGTAGAGAATATTCCATGTGTACTAGAAAAGAAAGTGTACTTGGTTGCTATTGGGTGGAGTGTTCTGTATATGTCTACGAGGTCAAGTTGGTTGATTGTGGCATTTAGATCTCCGTGTCTTTATTGAGCTTCTTTCTGGATGTCTTGTCCCTCACCGAAAGTGGTGTGTTGAAGTCTCCTACTATTATTGTGGAGCTGTCTATCTCACTTTTCAATGCTGATAGAGTTTTTTTTATGTATATTGCAACCCTGTCATTTGGGTGCATAAATATTTAATATAGTTTTATCTTCTTGGAATATTGTCCATTTAATCATTTATATAGTGTCCTTCCTTATCCTTTCTGATGGATTTAAATTTAAAGTCTATTTTGTCAGAAATTAATATTGCCATTCCTGCTCTTTTTTGATTATTTTTTGCTTGATATATTTTTTCCATCCTTTGAGTTTTAGTTTGTTTGTGTCTCCAAGTCTAAGGTGTGTCCCTTAGGCAGCATGTAGACGGATCTTGTTTTTTAATCCATTCTGCCACTTTCTATTTGTGCATTTGGCCCATTTACATTAAGGGTAATTATGGATAGGTATGAATTTAGTGCTATCGTTTTGATGTTTTTTTTGTGTGTTATTGACAGTTTCTTTTTCCCACTTAATTTTATGTGCTGAGTAGATTTTCTTTATATATTGTCCTTTCGTCATATTTGTTGTTGGTGATTTTGTTTCTGCCGATTCTCTATTTTTTTTCTTGTATTTTATTTTGACGAGTAGGATAGTTTGTCTCCTTTGTGGTTACCTTATTATTTACCCCTATTTTTCTAAATTTAAACCTAACTTTTTTTTCTTTGTATCGCTGTATCTTCCTCTCCATATGGAAGGTATATGATTACATTTCTTAGTCTCTGTTTATTAATCTAATGTTGTCTTCTTTTATATAATAACATCGCTGTTATCCTGTTTTGAGCTTTTTAATTTTTTTTTTAATAACCTTGCTTTGTTTTTTTGGATTTCCTTGTCTGGGTTGATTTCTGGTTCCTCTGCCCAGTGTTCTAGTCTTGGGTTGATACCTGCTATTATTGATTTTCTAACCAAAGAACTCCCTTTAGTATTTCTTACAGTTTTGGTTTGGTTTTTATGAGTTCCCTAAACTTGTGTTTATCTGGAAATGTCTTAATTTCACCTTCATATTTAAGAGACAGTTTTGCTGGAAATGTCTTAATTTCACCTTCATATTTAAGAGACAGTTTTGCTGGATATATGATTCTTGGCAGGCAATTTTTTTCATCCTATTTTTTAAATATGTCATCCCATCGCCTTCTTGCCTGCATGGTTTCTGCTGAGTAGTCCGAGCTTATTCTTATTGGCTCTCCTTTGTAGGTGACTTTTCGTTCATCCCTCACTGCTCTTATAATTCTCTCTTTATCTTTGGTTTTGGCAAGTTTCATTATAATATGTCTTGGTGACTTTCTTTTAACATCTACCTTATGTGGAGTTCGATGAGCATCTTGAATAGATATCTTCTCATCTTTTACAGTATCAGGGAATTTTTCTGCCATCAAATCTTCAACAATTTTCTCTGTATTTTCTGTTATCCCTCCCTGTTCTGGTACTCCAAGCACTCGTACATTATTTCTTTTGATAGAGTCCCACATGATTCTTAAGGTTTCTTCATTTTTTAAATTCTTTTATCTGATTTTTCTTCAAATATATTAGTGCCAAGTGATTTATCTTCAAGTTCAGAAATTCTGACTTCTACTTTCTCAATTCTACTCCTATGTCTTTCTATCGAGTTGTCTACTTCTGTAATTTTATTGTTAATCTTCTGAATTTCTGATTACTGTCTGTTTATGGACTTTCCCAGCTTATTAAACTTTTCATTATGTTCTTGAATAATCTTTCTAATTTATTCAATTGCTTTATCTGTGTGTTCCTTGGTTTGTTCTGTGTATAGCCTCATTTCCTTCCTGATGTTTTGAAGGGTTCTGGATATTAAACTTTTGTATTCTGCCTCTGGTAATTCCACGAATGCACTTTCATCTAGAAGATCTCTGGATTCTTTGTTTTGAGAGCCTGTTGAGGTGATCATGGTCTGTTTCTTTATGTGACTTGATATTGACTGTTGTCTCTGAGCCATCTATAAGTTATTGTATTCATTTATGCTTGCTTACTGTGTCGTAGCTTCTTGCTTTCTTTTGTTTTGGTATACCCCTATGGGTGCTTGAGTGAGTTACCTTGATTATTTTTGCCTTTGGAGTTCTGACATCTTGTCCCCAGATGGCTGGAGCTGTTATCATGTCTATCAGTCTAGGAGTCCATTCAGTTTTCTTGTATGAATGCAGCTCAGGCTTCCAGGTAGCTGATCATCAAGTGT
This sequence comes from Elephas maximus indicus, assembly GCF_024166365.1. Lineage (NCBI taxonomy): Eukaryota > Metazoa > Chordata > Mammalia > Proboscidea > Elephantidae > Elephas > Elephas maximus. Next base: position 90,982,474 of record NC_064846.1, read on the forward strand.
GTTGTACAGGCTCTGTCCTACAGTCTTAGAGGAGCAGAGGTGTTTGACATATATATCAGTATCTGATTGCAGCAGGGAGTCACGCTCTGATCAAGGCAGGGAGCTGATAACCGACCCTCAAGTGTCTCTGAGTAAAGCATGTCCCTGTTCCCTAGAGCATGCAGTTGGGTGGGTTCTGCAGACGGACCATGGGTACCCAAAGTTTTTGGTTGTAAGGACTGGGTGGTACCAGTTATCTTTGGACCCCTGTTGCGAGTGGCTGGGTGACCTGAGTGGAGCTTCCAGTCCTTAGGTCCCTGATGTGGGTAGGCGGGGACCTTGTTTAATAGGCAAAGCAATGTCAAACATCAAACACCCACCTCTCCACCGCACAGCTGAATTGGTTGGAGTCTGCCAACAAGGGCCTATTCTCCCAAAATAGGCCCACACAGGTCCATGCAGAAGGGAAAGGTGCTTAAAGTCCATGGACGGTTTATGCCTGGACAGGAGCTGCCTGTGTCCTGAGCTCCCCTGGTTAGTGGAGCTAGCAAATTATCTTTTCCCCCAAATGCAAATTTTTCCTTCCACAAGGCCAGGAGGATGGCTCTAGGTGCTCACCAGGGTCTATATCAGGCCCAGGGAATTCAGCCACTGAAGCCAGTTTGCAGGTGGGGGAGCGCGTTAAAATATGCACAAGTACTTAGCTTTTGCCGAGAGCGCCGTCCCCTCAGGTTCCAAAGGTGTGAGTAGGCTGTGTGGCTGGTGCTTCTCCCTGAGGAAACTGGCCGAACGCTAGTACCAGTCTGCCACCGCAGCTCCGGGAATGGTGCCTGAGGGCTCCCCGTGTTTTAGGTCCAGTAACTCCTCTCCGCTTCTGAAAAGTCTATTCCTCCCCCTGCCCCTCAGTTCATTTTCCAAGCTTGCCTTTGAAGCTCAGGGCTCCCAGCTTGTCACAAATATACTCCTTTCACTTGTTTTTTCTGGTCTTTGTTGTAAAGAGGGCTTGCTGGAAGCGTCTGTCTATTCCACCATCTTGGCTCTGCCTGTCCCGTCCATCTATTTTTGATGCTTCCTGCATCATTCAATATTTTGCCTATTACCGTTACCTTTACCCATTGCCATAAAGTTGATTCTGACTCATAAGGACCCTATAGGACAGAGTAGATTTGCCCCATAGGGTTTCCAAGGAATAGCTGGTGGATTTGAACTGCCACCTTTTTCTGGTTAGCAGTTAAACTCTTCACTACCACACCACCAAGGCTCCATTTTGCCCAAAGAATCCTTAAAAATTGCAACTCGCTTGGATTTTTTCTTCAGTTCTTTCAGCTTGAGAAATGCCGAGCGATTTCTTCCTTTTTGGTTTTCTTCCTCCAGGTCTTTGAACATGTCATCATAATATTTTACCTTGTCTTCTGAAGTTGCCCCTTGAAGTATTCTGTTCGGCTCTTTTGCTTTGTCCGTTCTTCCATTTGCTTTAACTGCTCTGTGTCCAAGAGTGAGTTTCAGAGTCTCTTCTGACATCCATTTTGGTCTTTTCTTTCTTTTTAATGGACTTCTTCTTTCTTCATATCTAATGTCCTTGATGTCTTCCCACAACTTGTCTGGTCTTTGGTCATTAGTCTTCAGTGTGGCAATTCTATTCTTGAGATGGTCTCCAAATTCAGGTAGGATATACTCAAGGTCATATTTTGGCTCTCATGGTCTTGTTTCAATTTTCTTTAGCTTCTACTTGAACTTGTACATGAGCAATTGATGATCTGTTCTGCATTCAGCCCCTGGCCTTGATCTGATTGATGATATCAAGCCTTTCCATCATCTCTTTCCACAGATGTAGTAGATTTGATTCCTGTGTTTTCTGTCCAGTGAGGTCTACGTGTATAAAAAAAAACTTTTTTTTTAACATGTATAGTCTCTGTTAAAAAAAAAAAAAGTGCTGCCGTTGAGTCGATTTTATGTCATTTTATCACCTTTGTAGATTCATGCAATTAACACTGCAATCAAGATACAGAACAGTTCCATCACAAAGATTCCTCGTGTTACTTTTCAATAGCCACAGCCACGTCTTTCCTTCTTCCTGTCCGTAACCCCTGGCAACTACTAATCTGCTTTGTATCTCTATTGTTTTGTCATTTCAAGAATGTTATATAAATGGAATAATACATTGTGTGACTTTTGGGATTTTTTTTTCCACTCAGCATAATGCTTTTGAGATCCATCCAAGTTGCTGCATATATTAATACTTAGTTCCTTCTTATTGTTGAGTAGTATTCCATAATATGAATGTACCACTGGTATATTTGTTTGTTTATGAATAAAGCTGCTATGAACAATCATGTACAGATATTTGTGTAGACATAAGTTTTCATTTCTCTGGGATAAATGCCCAGGTGCGACCCTCCCTTGTTTAGAATATAATTGTCTCAAATTTTTCCTCTACTACATTGAAAACCATATCAGACAGTAATATAATTCTGTTTCAAACATAAAACATAATTTAGGAAACAAAAAAATTTAGTCTATTGTACTCTCTCCATTGTTCTTTCTTCCTTTCTTATGCTCAAAGATTTCTTTTATTATTTCCTTTCTGTTTAGAGAATTTCTCTTAAGCCATTCTGTTAGGGTACGTGTGCTGATGCCAAGTTCTCTGTTTTCCTTTTCCTGAGAATGTCTTAATTTCCCCTTCATTCCTGAATTCCATTTTCACTGGATATAGAATTCAACCCTCCCAAGACAATGTTATAAATTTCCATAGCATACTTCCTCTTTCAAAACATCCATCACACTCACTTGTTTCATGCCTGGTTCTACCATAAGACCAATGATTCTCAGCCTTGGCTGCACACTAAAAGACCTGATGCCAGGCCGCATCCCAGACCAATTAAATCATAATCTCTGGGGAGGAGGGACCAGGCATCAGTATTTTTTTTAAGTTCCCAGGTGATTCCAATGTGCAGCCAGGATTGAGAACCATTGCCCAAGTCAGGCTATATCAGTCTCAACAGCTGGATAGCTGTACCTAGCTTAGTACCTTGTATGTAATTTGTTTAAATAAATATTTTTTGAAATGAATCAGATTACATATAATTGGTGTTAAAATGATGGACTTTTATAACCCCAAATTTCCTTAAATAGTGTCCCAACATATTGAAGAGACTATCAATTCAGAAGCCCAATTCTGTAAAACCTTGTGGAGACCTATGTATACTAGGTGTCAGGCATATTAAGTTGAATAGGACATAATCCCTGCCCTTGAGGAGTCCATTGTTTAGTGGGATTGACAGACTCTAGAATATGCTTAAAATACAGTATGGTGAGTGGATGCAAGGTACACGGAAATGATAGTGATTAATTCCATCTGGGTAATGAGGCAAAAGAGATGTGAACATACTCTCTTAAAAGATCCTTAGTAAAGATTCAAAGGGGTTCAGATGACCAACTGATTGGTCTCAGGTGGATTCTTAAGAGCTGTAGAAAAGATGTGTAACAGATCGCCCTCAAGGATGAGAATGCTAGCAGAGGTGTAACTAGGGTATGACAGATATGGCAAGCATTGCACCATGCGCCACCAAGTAGTTTCTATTAACCTCGCATGTCCTGCGGCATTTCTACAGAAAATGGAGCCTAAGGCAAACACTGAAATTGCACCCTGTACAAACGTCTAACACCCCACTTTTAGATAACGTTACCATTATATCTGCTTGAAAATACAAGTCAATCTCGTTAATCTTTGATTGTGTTTGAGGAAGGAGGCTGGGCTGTACTGGGTTAAAAGAAACTGCTCGGTGGCGCCACATGCCCAGGGCCAGTGCAATACTCTAGATGCACCACTGATTGCCTGGCTGACAGAGACTGGGTGCTTGCAACCTCTTGGGGTCTCCTGGGTGCTTTTGTTGTTACACTCTTCACAAAAAGCCCAGGATGTCATCAGGGTGGAGATTATCCTCATTTGACAGAGGAAGAAACCAAGGCTCAGAGAGGTTAAGTGATTTTCTTTCAAGGTTACATAGGCAATTAATGGGATTGCTGGGACTTGAATGTAGGTCTCCTGACCACCAGTCCAATGCTGCTTTTAGAGGGGCAGTGAATAGATTCATCTGATTTCATGGATCTGGGACACAGTCGGGGAGAAATCTGTAAGGCAGGTTTTGGCTAGCTACTGAGGGTTTCCCATTCAACATAGAGGAGTTTGGACTTTGTCCAGTAGGCAGTGGGAAGACTTTAAACAGGGGGAGCGACTGTGCCTGTTGACTGGTCTTCCTTACCATTTCAACACTCTGTTTGGCACTTAAAACCAAGCTGACAAGTTAGTTTTACACCCCTATCAGCAAGTCAGAATCTTGTAGTTTGTGATCAAACTGTTTATGTACTTTCTTTTAACAGCTTTCCTCTCAGCTTCTTTATGCTTTATTTAAGGGCATTCCAGCCATTTCCATCTGTCCTCCATTAGTGGCCAATCTTAAAGGGGCCCTAGCCTCCACTCCCTGTCCTGCCTTAATGAGAAAACTGGTTTCTCTAATTCTAAAATCAGAACCAGCCAAACAAGCAAAGACACAATCACTGGACATGGAAAACTGAAATGGTGATTGATTTTCTTCCTGAACACTCTTGTCAAACACATACTTCACCTCACACTTTCTTCATTTCTCAAAAAACATCTGGCATGCAGCTTTCTTTCTGTCCTCCTTTTTACGTGTTGCCTAATTTCTCTTCTTCCTCCCTGCCCCTCCATTTTTCCCACTAGCCCTCTCTCTCTCTTGCATCTTCTGTTTTTGTTATTTGGGGGAGAAAATGCTAAAAGCAAGATGAGGATGTCAATGAGCCAGATGTCTGGTATGCCTCCTAGATCCCCACTACAGCCTCACTTGTGAGGGAAGGCAAGTTAGAGATCATCCCCATTTTACCAAGAAGGAGGAAATAATGTGTCAAAAACTACCTAGTAAGGTAACTGAAGAAAAAATATGGGGTTAAGATCCAGGGCTCCTGACACCCTGTGCAGTGCTCTGCCCTGCATGCCATAATTTTAAGGGTGAAGACACTAAGAGGCTCAGAAAGCTTGGTGAAGTTTGCAGGACAGCTAGCTTGTGAAGCCAAGATATAATCTCTCTTGGTTCTTCTGTGGTTTGGAAAGAGCACACTGCAGGACTTCTTAGAATATTATTTTCTTTTAATTTTATTTAAGTTTTTGTTTTAAACTTTACATTTTAAAATAATTTTAGACTCCCAAGAAATTGCAAAAATAGTACAGAGAGTTCTCGAGTATCCTTCACCCAGCTTCCCCAAATACCATCTTACAGAACTGTAGTACTTTTCCAAAACCAGGAAATTTGCATTGGTACAATAATATTAGCTAAATTACTTACCTTATTGGATTTAAATAGCTTTTATATGCACTTTTTTGGGGGGTATATAGTGCTATGGAGCCCTGGTAGCATAGTGGTTAAGCTCTTGGCTGCTAACCAAAAGGTCAGCAGTTCAAATCCACTAGCCGCTCCTCAGAAACCCTATGGGGCAGTTCCACTCTGCCCTATAGGGTCGCTATGAGTCGGAATCGACTGCTGAACTGTTGTTTTCCAGAGTGGCTGTACCATTTTATATTTCCAAAAACAATGTATGAGGGGTTCAGTTGCTCCATTTTTACCAACATTTGGCGATGTGAGTATTTTTATATTTTACCAGTCTGATAGGTGTGAAATGATATTGCATTGTGGTTTTAATTTGCACTTTGCTAATGGCTGGTGATGTTGACTAAGTGGCTCTTCATGTTCTTTGCCCATTTTCTAATGTAATTATTTGAGTGGGTTTTTTTTTTTTTACTGTTAAGTTTTGAAATTTCTTTATGTATTATAAATATAAGTTTTTTGTTGGTTATGTGGCTTACAAATATTGTCTCCAGTCTGTGGCTTGTCTTTTCATCATCTTTTTTAAAAATCTTATTGTGCCTTAAGTGAAAGTTTACAGGGCAAATGAGTTTCTCATTCAAAAATTTATACACATATTGTTTTGTGACATTGGTTGCAATCCCCACGTTGTGTCAGCACTTCCCCCTTTCCACCCCGGGTTCCCTGTGTCTATTCATCTGGTTTTCCTGTCCCTTCCTTCCTTCTTGTCTTTGCTTTTGGCCAAGTGTCACCCATTTGCTCTCATATACTTGTTTGAAATAAGAAGCACATTCCTCATGTACATTATCGTTTGTTTAGGCCTGTCTAATCTTTGGCTGAAAGGTGGACTTTGGGAGTGGCTTCACTTCTAAGTTAGCAGGGGTTCTTGGGGGCCATAGTCTCGGGGTTCCTCCAGTCTCCGTCAGACCAGTAAGTCTGGTCTTTTTTTGTGTAGGTTTGAATTTTGTTCTACATTTTTCTCCTGCTCTGTCTGGGACCACTATGGGTTGTACCATATTTCATTCCTACCAGCAGAGCATGAGCTCCAATCTCCCCACAACCTCCCCAACATTTGTTATTTTCTGTTTTTTTTTTTAATTAGTTCCAGTAATGTTGGGGGGAGATGGTGTCTCATTGTAGTTTTGATTTGTATTTCTCTAATGGTAATGATTTGCAATCATTTCTTCATGTGTCTGTTAGCTGCTTGAAGGTCTTCTTTGGTGAAGTGTCTGTTCATGTCTTTTGCCCATTTTTAAATTGGGTTATTTGTCTTTTTGTTGTTCAGGTGTTGAAGTATTCTATATGTTTTAATGATTAGACCCTTGTTGGATATGTTGTAGTCAAATTTTTTCCCCAGTCTGTAGGTTCTATTTTTACTCTTTTGGTGAAGTCTTTTGATGAGCATTAAGTGTTTAATTTTTAGGAGCTCCCAGTTATCTAGTTTATCTTCTGATGCTTGTGCATTGTTAGCTATGGTTTACTTCTTATTTATGCCATGTACTAGGGTCCCTAGCTTTGTCTCTATTTTTTCTTTCATGATCTTTATAGTTTTAGGTTTTATGTTTAGGTCTTTGATCAATTTAAGAGTTAGTTTTTTTGTATAGTGTGAGGTATCGGTCCTGTTTCATTTTTTTTACTCATGAACATCCAGTTTTGCCAGCACTATTTGTGAAAATGCCTGTCTTTTCCCATTTAATGGACTCTGGTCCTTTGTCAAAGATCAGCTGACCATAGGTAGATGGGTTTACCTCTGGGTTCTCTATCGTGTTCCATTGGTCTATATGTTTGTTTTGACTACCATGACAGTAGAATAGGTTCTGAGATCAGGTAGTGTGAGGTCCTATACTTTGTTCTTTTTCTTCAGTAATGCTTTGCTTATCCAGGGCCTCTTTCCTTTCCATATAAAGCTGGTGATTCATTTTTCCATCTCATTTAAGAATGCTGTTGGTATTTGGAGCAGGATTGCATTATATCTGTAGATTGGATAGAATTGACATTTTCACAATGTTGAGTCTTCTATCCTTGAGCATGGTGTGTTTTTCTATTTAGGTAGGTCTCTGGGTTTCTTGCAGTAGTGTTTTGTAGTTTTATTTGTATAGGTCTTTTACATCCCTGGTTAGATTTATTTCTAAGTATTTTATCTTTTTAGGGGCCATTATAAATGCTATTGTTTTCCTGATTTCCTTTCAAAGTTCTCTTTGTTGTTGTATAGGAATCCAACTAATTTTTGTATGTTGATTTTGTATCCTGCTACTCTGCTGAATCTTTCTATTAGTTCCAGGAGTTTCCTTGTGGAATCTTTGGGGTTCTGTATGTACAGAATTATATCATCTGAGACCAGGGATAGATTTACTTCTTCCTTTCCAATTTGGCAGCTCTTTATTTCTTTTTCTTGCCTTATTGCTTTAGCTAGGACTTCCAGCACAATGTTAAATAGGAGTGGTGATAAAGGGCATCCTTGTCTTGTTCCCTTTTTTAGGAGGAATGCTTTCAGCCTCTCTCCATTGAGAATAATGTTGGCCATTCATTTTGTATAGATGCCCTTTATTATGTTGAAGAATTTCTCTTCTATTCCTCAGCGAAAAAGAGGAAGACGCTCAAAAAGATGGATTGACACAGTGGCTGCAACAATGGGCTCAAGTGTAACAACAATTGTGAGGAAGACACAGGACTGGGCAGTGTTTCATTCTGTCGTACATAGGGTGTCTACGAGTCAGAACCAACTTAACAGCATCTAAAAACAACAACAACAAATTCTTGCTTTATTGAAAGTTTTTGTCAGGAATGGGTGTTGCACTTTACCCAACGCCTTTTCTGTATCAATTGAATGATCACGTGATTCTTTTCTTTTGTTCTTTTTATGTGGTGGATTACATCAATTGATTTTCTAATGTTGAACTATTCTTGCGTACCTGGCGTGAATCCCACTTGGTTGTGGTGTATTTTTTTTTAATATAATGCTAAATTCTATTGGACAGACTTTTCTTGAGATTTTTTGCATCTATATTCATGACAGATATTGGCCTGTTATATTCTTTTATTTTTTAATTTTTTTGTGCTTTAAGTAACACTTTACAAATCAAGTCAGACTCTCATACTAAAATTTATATACACCTTGCTATAGACTCCAAGTTGCTCTCGCCCTAATGAGACAGCACACTTCTTCCCTCCACTCTCTCTTTTTGTGTCCATTCGGCCAGCTTCTGACCCCCTCTGCCCTCTCATCTTCCCTCCAGGCAGGAGATGCCAACATAATCTCCTGTGTCTACTTGATCCAAGAAGCTCACTCTTTACCAGTATCATTTTCTACCCATTAGTCCAGTCCAATTGATGTCTGAAGAGTTGGCTTTGGGAATGGTTCCTGTCTTGGATTAACAGAAGGTCTGGGGCCCATGACCTCCAGGGTCCTTCTAGTCTCAGTCAGACCAATAAGTCTGGTCTTTTTATGAGAATCTGGGGTCTGCATCCCGCTGCTCTCCTGCTCCCTCAGGGGTTCTCTGTTTTGCTTGCTGTCGGGGCAGTCATTGGTTGTAGCCAGGCACCATCTACTTCTTCTGGTCTCAGGCTAACGAAGTCTCTGGCTTGTGTGGCCCTTTCTGTCTCTTGGGCTCATAATTACCTTGTGTCTTTGGCGTTCTTCATTCTCCTTTACTGCAGGTGGGTTGAGACCAATTGCTGCATCTTAGATGGCCACTTGCTAGCATTTAAGACCCAAGAAACCCCTCTCCAAAGTGGAATGCAGAATGTTTTCTTAATAGATTTTATTATGCCAATTGACTTAGATGTCCCCTGAAACCATGGTCCCCAAACCCCCGGCCCTGCTACCGTGCCTTCGAAGCACTCAGTTTATTCAGGAAACTTCTTTGCTTTTGGTTTAGTCCAGTTGTGCTGACCTCTTCTGTATTGTGTGTTGTCTTTCCCTTCACCTGATATAGTTCTTATCTGCTAACTAGTGAAAACCCTCTCCCTCCCTCCCTCCATCCCCCCTCTCATAACCACAAAAGAATGTTTTCTTCTCAGTTTAAACTATTTCTCAAGTTCTTATAATAGTGGTCTTATGCAATATTTGGCCTTTGGCAACTGACTCATCTCACTCAGCATAATGCCTTCCAGGTTCCTCCATGTTATGAAATGTTTCACAGATTCCTCACTGTTCTTTATCGATGCATAGTATTCCATTGTGTGAATATACCATAATTTACTTATCCATTCATCCACTGGAAACACTGATGGCATAGTGGTTAAGAGCTACGGCTGCTAACCAAAAGTCTGGTAGTTTGAATCCACCAGGCACTCCTTGGAAACTCTATGGAGCAGTTCTACTCTGTTGTATAGGGTCGCTATGAGTCAGAATTGACTTGATGGTAATGGGTTTGGTTTTTGGTTCTGGTATTCATCCGTTGATGGGCACCTTGGTTGCTTCAGTCTTTTCGCTATTGTAAACAAGGCTACAATGAACGTGAATGTGCACATATCTGTTTGTGTAAAGGCTCTTACTTCTCTTGGATATATTCCAAGAAGTGGGTTTGCTGGATGGTATGGTAGTCCTATTACTAGCTTTTTAAGGAAGCGCCAAATCAGTTTCCAGGGTGGTTGTACCAATTCACATCCCCACCAGCAGTGTATAAGTGTTCTAGTCTCTCCACAACCTTTCCAACATTTATTATTTTGTGTTTTTTGGATTAATGCCAGCCTTGTTGGAGTGAGATGGAATTTTATTGTAGTTTTGATTTGCATTTCTCTAATGGCTAACAGTTGTGAGCATTTCCTCATGTATCTGTTAGCTACCTGAATGTCTTCTTTAATGAAGTGCCTGTTCATATCCTCTGCCCATTTTTAATTGGGTTATTTGTCCTTTCGTAGTTGAGTTTTTCCAGTATCATGTAGATTTTAGAGATCAGGTGCTGATCAGAAATGTCCTAGCTCAAAACTTTTTCCCAGTCTGCAGGTAATCCTTTGCTGTTTTGGTGAAGTCTTTGGATGAGTATAGGTGTTTGATTTTTAGGAGCTCCCAGTTATCTAGTTTCTCTTCTGCATTGTTAGTAATGTTTTGTACACTGTTTATGCCATGTATTAGGGCTCCTAACGTTGTCCCTATTTTTTCTTCCATGATCTTTATCATTTTAGATTTTATATTTAGGTCTTTGATCCATTTTGAGTTAGTTTCTGTGCATGGTGTGAGGTATGGGTCTTGTTTCATTTTTTTGCAAATGGATATCCAGTTATGCCAGCACCATTTGTTAAAAAGACTGTCTTTTCCCCATTTAACTGACTTTGGACCTTTGTCAAATATCAGCTGCTCATATGTGAATGAATTTATGTCTGGATTCTCAATTCTCTTCCATTGGTGTATGTATCTGTCTTTGTACCAGTATTGGTACCAGTACTGATAGCTATTTTCACTACTGTGGTGGTATAAAACCACCATAAGAGGTTCTAAAATCAGGTAGATTGAGGCCTCCCACTTTGCTCTTCTTTTTCAGTAATGCTTTACTTATACAGAGCCTCTTTCCCTTCCATATGAAGTTGGTGATTTGTTTCTCTACCTCATGAAAAAATGTTAGAATTTGCATCAGAATTGATGGCCTTTGGTGGAATAGGCATTTTTACAATGTTAAATCTTCCTATCCATGAGCAAGGTACATTTTTCCACTTATGTAGTTCTCTTTTGGTTTCTTGCAGTAGTGTCTTGTAGTTTTTTTGTGTACGTCTTTTACATCTCTGGTAAGATTTATTCGTAAATATTTTATCTTCTTGGGAGCTACTGTAAATGGTATTGATTTGGTGATTTCCTCTTCGATGTTCTTTTTGTTGGTGTAGAGGAATCCAACTGATTTTTGTATGTTTATCTTACCTCCCGATACTCTGCTGAACTCTTCTATTAGTTTCAGTAGTTTTCTGGAGGATTCCTTAGGGTTTTCTGTGTATAAGATCATGTCATCTTCGAATAGAGATACTTTTACTTCTTCCTTGCCAATCTGGATGCCCTTTATTTCTTTATCTAGCTTAATTGCTCTGGCTAGGACCTCCAACACAATGTTGAATATGAGCTGTGATAAAGGGCATCCTTGTCTGGTTCCCGATCTCAAAGGGAATGCTTTCAGGCTCTCTCCATTTAGGGTGATGTTGGCTCTTAGCTTTGTATCCCATAAATGCCCTTTATTATGTTGAGGAATTTTCCTTCTATTCCTATTTTGCTGAGAGTTTTTATCATGAATCGGTGTGTTGAACTTCGTCAAACGCCTTTTCTGCATCAATTGGTAAGATCATGTTTTTCTTGTCTTTTATTTATCAGATAAAACAACAAAAAAAAGCCAAACCCAGTGCCATCGAGTCAATTCCGACTCATAGCAACCATATAGGACAGAGTAGAACTGCCCTGTAGAGTTTCCAAGGAGCGCCTGGCAGATTCAAACTGCTGACCCTTTAGTTAGCAGCCGTAGCAGTTAACCACTACGCCACCAGGGATGGATTACATTAATTGTTTTTCTAATGTTGAGCCATTTCTGCATGCCTGGTATGAATCCCACCTGGTCATGGTGAATTATTTTTTTGTATGTTGTTGAATTCAATTGGCTAGAATTTTGTTGAGGATTTTTGTATCTAAGTTCATGAAGGATATAGGTCTGTAATTTTCTTTTTTCGTGGTGTCTTCAATTGGTTTTGGTATCAGGGATATGCTGGCTTCGTAGAATGAGTTTGGGAGTGTTCCATCATTTTCTATGCTCTGAAATACCTTTAGTAGCAGTGGTGTTAAATATTCCCTGAAAATTTGGTAGAACTCTGCAGTGAAGCAGTCCAGGCAAGGGCTTTTTGTTGTTGTTGGGAGTTTTTTTTATTACCTTTTCAATCTCTTATTTTGTTATGGGCTTATTTAGTTGTTCTACCTCTGTTTGTGTTAGTTTAGGTAAATGGTGTGTTGTCTAGGAATTCATCCATTTCTTCTAGGTTTTCAAATTTGTTAGAGTACAATTTTTTGTAGTGTTGTGATATGATTCTTTTAATTCCAGTTGGGTCTGTTGTAATGCTGCCCATCTCATTTCTTATTTGGGTTATTTTCTCCCTCTCCTGTTTTTGTATTGTCAGTTTGGCCAAAGGTTTGTCAATTTTGTTAATTCTTTAAAAGATCAAGCCTCCGGTCTTGTTAACTCTTTCAATTGTTTTTCTGTTCTCTATTTCATTTAATTCTGCTCTAATTTTTATTCTTTGCTTTTTTTCTGGTGCCTGAGGGTTTCTTTTGTTGCTCTCTTTCTGTTCATTCAAGTTGTAGGGATAATTCTTTGATTTTGGCCTTTTCTTCTTTTTGGATGTGTGCGTTTATTGATATAATTTGGCTTCTGAGAACTGCTTTCGCTGTGTCCCAAAAGTTCTGATAGGATTTGTTTTTAATCTCATTGAATTCTATGAATTTCTTTATTCCATCCTTCTTGTATTCTACAACCCAGTCATTTTCAGCAGGATATCGTTCAGTTTGCAAGTGTTTCGTTTCTTTTCCATGCTTTTTTATATCGATTTCTACTTTTATGGCCTTATAGTCTGAGAAGATGCTTTGTAATATTTTGATGTTTTGGATCCTGCTAAGGCTTTCTTCATGACCTAATATGTGGTCTATTCTAGAAAATGTTTCATGTGCCCTAGAAAAGAAAGCATACTTGTCTGCTGCTGGGTGCAGTGTTCTGTATATGTCTACAAGGTCAAGTTGGTTGATCGTGGCATTTAGATCTTCCGTGTCTTTGTTGATCCTCTTCTCGATGTCCTGGCCCTCACCAAAAGTGGTGTGTTGAAGTCTCCTACTCTTATTGTGGAGCTGTCTATCTCACTTTTCAATGCTGATAGAGTTTGTTTTATGTATCTTGCAGCCCTGTCATTGGGTGCATAGATATTTAATGTGGTTATATCCTCCTGGTGCATTGTCCTTTTAATCATTATATAGTGTCCTTCCTTATCCTTTGTTGTGATTTAACTTTAAAGTCTATTTTTTCAGAAATTAATATTGCCACTCCTGCTCTTTTTTGATTGTTGTTTCCTTGATATATTTTTTTCCATCCTTTGAGTTTTAGTTTGTGTCTCTAAGTCTAAGGTGTGTCTCTTGTACACAGCATATGGATGGGTCATGTTTCTTTTTTGTCCATTCTGTCACTCTCTGTCTCTTTATTGGTGCATTTAGTCCATTTTACATTCAGCGTAATTATGGTTAGGTATGAGTTTAGTGCTGTCATTTTGAATTCTTTTTGTGTGTGTGTTGTCGACAGTTTCTTTTTCCCACTTAATTTTTTGTGCTGAGCAGTTTATCATTATATCTTGCCTTTTCCTCATATTCGTTGCTGTTGATTTCTTTTCTGCTGAATTTCTATTTTTTTCTTGTATTTCATTTTGATGAGTAAGATTGTTAGTCTCTTTTGTGATTACCTTAGTATTTACCCCTGTTTTTCTATATTTAAACCTAACTTTTGTTTCTTTATATCACCTTGTCTTCTTCTCCCTATGAAAGATCTGTGACTACATTTCTTAGTCCCTCTTTATTGTTTTAATGTTGTCTTGTTTTACATAATAACATGGCTGTATCTGTTTTGAGCATTTTTTAATCTTGATTTGTTTTTCTGATTTCCATATCTGGGTTGATGTCTGATTGCTCTGTCCAGTATTCTAGTCTTTGGTTGATACCTGATACTATTGATTTTCTAACCAAAGAACTCCCTTTAGTATTTCTTGTAGTTTTGGTTTGGGTTTTACGAATTACCTAAACTTCTGTTGATCTGGAAATGTCTTAATTTCACCTTCATGTTTGAAAGTTTTGCTGGTTATATGATTCTTGGTTGGCAACTTTGTTTCCTTAAATTTTTTGTATAAGTCATCCCATTGCCTTTTTACCTGCATGGTTTCTGATGAGTAGTCTGAGCTTATTCTTTTTTTTTTAATTTTTATTGTGCTTTAACTGACAGTTTACAAATCAAATCAGTTTCTCATATAAAAATTTATAGACACCTTGCTATATATGTGTAATTGCTCTCCCCCTAATGAGACAGCCTGCTCCTTCCCTCCACTCTCTCTTTTCCTGTCCATTCAGCCAGCTTCTGACCCCCTCTATCCTCTCATCTCCACTCCAGATAGGAGATGCCAACGTAGTCTCAAGTATCTACTTGGTCCAAGAAGCTCATTCTTCACCAGCATCTTTTTCTATCCCATTGTCCAGTCCAGTCCAGTCCTTTTGTTTGCAGAGTTGGCTTTGGGAATGGTTTCTGTCCTGGACTAACAGAAGGTCTGGGGGCCATGACCACCAGGGTCTTTCAGGTCTCAGTCAGACCATTAAGTCTGGTCTTTTTATGAGAATTTGGGGTCTGCATCCCACTGCTCTCCTGCTCCCTCAGGAGTTCTCTGTTGTGTTCCCAGTCAGGGCAGTCAGTGACTGTAGCCAGGCACCATCTAGTTCTTCTGGTCTCAGACTGATGTAGTCTCTGATTTATGTGGCCCTTTCTGTCACTTGGGCTTGTAATTACCTCGTGTCCTTGGCTTTCTTCATTCTTCTTTGGTTCAGGTAGGTCAAGACCTATTGATGCATCTTAGATGGCCTCTTGCTAGCGTTTAAGACCCCAGACACCACTCTCCAAAGTGGGATGCAAAATGTTTCCTTAATAGATTTTATTATGCCATATGAATTAGATGTCCCCGGAAACCATGATCCCCAAACCCCTGGCCCTGCTATGCTGGCCTTTGAAGCATTCAGTTTATTCAGGAAACTTCTTTGCTTTTGGTTTAGTGCAGTTGTGCTGACCTCTCCTGTATTGTCTGTTGTCTTTTCCTTCACCGAAAGTAGTTGCTGTATACTATCTCATTAGTGAATACACCTCTCCCTCCCTCCCTGCATCCCCACTATTGTAAGCATCAAAGAATATTTTCTTCTCTATTTAAACTATTTTTCAAGTTCTTATAATAGTAGTTTTATACAATATTTGTCCTTTTGCAGCTGACTAATTTCACTCATCATAATGTCTTCCAGATTCCTCCATGTTATGAAATGTTTCACAGATTCATCATTGTGAATATACCATAATTTATTTATCCTTTCATCTGTTGATGGGCACCTTGGTTGCTTCCATCTTTTTGCTATTGTAAACAGTGCTACAATGAACATGGGTGTACATATATCTGTGCTTGTAAAGGCTCATTTCTCTTGGATATATTTCAAGGAGTGATATTGCTGGATCGTATGGTAGTTCTATTTCTAGCTTTTTTTTTTCAACTTTTATTAAGCTTCAAGTGAACGTTTACAAATCCAATCAGTCTGTCACATATAAGTTTACATACATCTCACTCCCTACTCCCACTTGCTCTCCCCCTCTTGAGTCAGCCCTTTCAGTCTCTCCTTTCTTGACAATTTTGCCGGCTTCCCTCTCTCTCTATCCTCCCATCCCCCCTCCAGACAAGAGTTGCCAACACAATCTCAAGTGTCCACCTGATATAATTAGCTCACTCTTCATCAGCGTCTCTCTCCTACCCACTGACCAGTCCCTTTCATGTCTGATGAGTTGTCTTCGGGGATGGTTCCTGTCCTGTGCCAACAGAAGGTCTGGGGAGCATGGCCGCCGGGATTCCTCTAGTCTCAGTCAGACCATTAAGTTTGGTCTTTTTATGAGAATTTGGGGTCTGCATCCCACTGATCTCCTGCTCCCTCAGGGGTTCTCTGCTGTGCTCCCTGTCAGGGCAGTCATCGATTGTGGCCGGGCACCAACTAGTTCTTCTGGTCTCAGGATGATGTAGGTCTCTGGTTCATGTGGCCCTTTCTGCCTCTTGGGCTCTTAGTTGTCGTGTGGCCTTGGTGTTCTTCATTTTCCTTTGATCCAGGTGGGTTGAGACCAATTGATGCATCTTAGATGGCCGCTTGTTAGCATTTAAGACCCCAGACGCCACATTTCAAAGTGGGATGCAGAATGTTTTCATAATAGAATTATTTTGCCAATTGACTTAGAAGTCCCCGCAAACCATGTTCCCCAGACCCCCGCAGTTGCTCCGCTGACCTTTGAAGCATTCAGTTTATCCCGGAAACTTCTTTGCTTTTGGTCCAGTCCAATTGAGCTGACCTTCCATGTATTGAGTATTGTCTTTCCCTTCACCTAAAGCAGTTCTTATCTACTGATTAATCAATAAAAAACCCTCTCCCACCCTCCCTCCCTCCCTCCCCCCCTCGTAACCACAAAAGTATGTGTTCTTCTCAGGTTTACTATTTCTCAAGATCTTATAATAGTGGTCTTATACAATATTTGTCCTTTTGCCTCTGACTCATTTCGCTCAGCATAATGCCTTCCAGGTTCCTCCATGTTATGCAATGTTTCAGAGATTCGTCACTGTTCTTTATCGATGCGTAGTATTCCATTGTGTGAATATACCACAATTTATTTACCCATTCATCCGTTGATGGACACCTTGGTTGCTTCCAACTTTTTGCTATTGTAAACAGAGCTGCAATAAACATGGGTGTGCATGTATCTGTTTGTATGAAGGCTCTTGTATCTCTAGGGTATATTCCTAGGAGTGGGATTTCTGGGTTTTAGGGTACTTCTATTTCTAACTGTTTAAGATAATGCCAGATGGATTTCCAAAGTGGTTGTACCATTTTACATTCCCACCAGCAGTGTATGAGAGTTCCAATCTCTCCGCAGCCTCTCCAACATTTATTATTTTGTGTTTTTTGGATTAATGCCAGCCTTGCTGGTGTGAGATGGAATCTCATCGTAGTTTTAATTTGCATTTCTCTAATGGCTAATGATCGAGAGCATTTTCTCATGTATCTGTTGGCTGCCTGATTATCTTCTTTAGTGAAATGTGTGTTCATATCCTTTGCCCACTTCTTGATTGGGTTGTTTGTCCTTTTGTGGTTGAGTTTTGACAGAATCATGTAGATTTTAGAGATCAGGCGCTGGTCGGAGATGTCATAGCTGAAAATTCTTTCCCAGTCTGTAGGTGGTCTTTTTACTCTTTTGGAGAAGTCTTTAGATGAGCATAGGTGTTTGATTTTTAGGAGCTCCCAGTTATCTGGTTTCTCTTCATCATTTTTGGTAATGTTTTGTATTCTGTTTATACCTTGTATTAGGGCTCCTAGGGTTGTCCCAATTTTTTCTTCAATGATCTTTATCGTTTTAGTCTTTATGTTTAGGTCTTTGATCCACTTGGAGTTAGTTTTTGTGCATGGTGTGAGGTATGGGTCCTGTTTCATTTTTTTGCAAAGGGATATGCAGTTATGCCAGCACCATTTGTTAAAAAGGCTATCTTTTCCCCAGTTAATTGACACTGGTCCTTTGTCAAATATCAGCTGCTCATACGTGGATGGATCTATGTCTGGATTCTCAATTCTGTTCCATTGGTCTATGTGTCTGTTGTTGTACCAATACCAGGCTGTTTTGACTACTGTGGCTGTATAATAGGTTCTGAAGTCAGGTAAGGTGAGGCCTCCCACTTTCTTCTTATTTTTCAGTAGTGCTTTGCTTATCCGGGGGTTCTTTCCCTTCCATATGAAATTGGTGATTTGTTTCTCTATCCCCTTAAAATATGACATTGGAATTTGGATAGGAAGTGCGTTAAATGTGTAGATGGCTTTTGGTAGAATAGACATTTTTACTATGTTAAGTCTTCCCATCCATGAGCAGGGTATGTTTTTCCACTTAAGTATGTCCTTTTGAATTTCTTGTAGTAGAGCTTTGTAGTTTTCTTTATATAGGTCTTTTACATCCTTGGTAAGATTTATTCCTAAGTATCTTATCTTCTTGGGGGCTACTGTGAATGGTATTGATTTGGTTATTTCCTCTTCGGTGTTCTTTTTGTTGATGTAGAGGAATCCAAGTGATTTTTGTATGTTTATTTTATAACCTGAGACTCTGCCAAACTCTTCTATTAGTTTCAGTAGTTTTCTGCAGGATTCCTTAGGGTTTTCTGTGTATATAATCATGTCATCTGCAAATAGTGATAACTTTACTTCTTCCTTGCCAATCCGGATACCTTTTATTTCTTTGTCTAGCCTAATTGCCCTGGCTAAGACTTCCAACACGATGTTGAATAAGAGCGGTGATAAAGGGCATCCTTGTCTGGTTCCCGTTCTCAAGGGAAATGCTTTCAGGTTCTCTCCACTTAGAGTGATATTGGCTGTTGGCTTTGCATAGATGCCCTTTATTATGTTGAGGAATTTTCCTTCAATTCCTATTTTGGTAAGAGTTTTTATCATAAATGGGTGTTGGACTTTGTCAAATGCCTTTTCTGCATCAATTGATAAGATCATGTGGTTTTTGTCTTTTGTTTTATTTATGTGATGGATTACATTAATGGTTTTTCTGATATTAAACCAGCCTTGCATACCTGGTATAAATCCCACTTGATCAGGGTGAATTATTTTTTTGATGTGTTGTTGGATTCTATTGGCTAGAATTTTGTTGAGGATTTTTGCATCTATGTTCATGAGGGATATAGGTCTATAATTTTCTTTTTTTGTAGTGTCTTTACCTGGTTTTGGTATCAGGGAGATGGTGGCTTCATAGAATGAGTTGGGTAGTATTCCGTCATTTTCTATGCTTTGGAATACCTTTAGTAGTAGTGGTGTTAACTCTTCTCTGAAAGTATGGTAGAACTCTGCAGTGAAGCCGTCCGGGCCAGGGCTTTTTTTTGTTGGGAGTTTTTTGATTACCGTTTCAATCTCTTTTTTTGTTATGGGTCTATTTAGTTGTTCTCCTTCTGAATGTGTTAGTTTAGGTAGGTAGTGTTTTTCCAGGAATTCATCCATTTCTTCTAGGTTTTCAAATTTGTTAGAGTACAATTTTTCATAATAATCTGAAATGATTCTTTTAATTTCATTTGTTTCTGTTGTGATGTGGTCCTTCTCATTTCTTATTCGGGTTATTTGTTTCCTTTCCTGTATTTCTTTAGTCAGTCTAGCCAATGGTTTATCAATTTTGTTAATTTTTTCAAAGAACCAGCTTTTGGCTTTGTTAATTCTTTCGATTGTTTTTCTGTTCTCTAATTCATTTAGTTCAGCTCTAGTTTTTATTATTTGTTTTCTTCTGGTGCCTGATGGGTTCTTTTGTTGCTCACTTTCTATTTTTTCCAGTTGTAGGGACAGTTCTCTGCTTTTGGCTCTTTCTTCTTTTTGTATGTGTGCATTTATTGATATAAATCGGCCTCTGAGCCCTGCTTTTGCTGTGTCCCAGAGGTTTTGATAGGAAGTATTTTCATTCTCGTTGCTTTCTATGAATTTCCTTATTCCCTCCTTAATGTCTTCTATAACCCAGTCTTTTTTTCAGAAGGGTGTTGTTCATTTTCCAAGTATTTGATTTCTTTTCCCTAGTTTTTCTGTTATTGATCTCTAGTTTTATTGCCTTGTGGTCTGAGAAGATGCTTTGTAATATTTCGATGTTTTGGACTCTGCAAAGGTTTGTTTTATGACCTAATGTGTGGTCTATTCTAGAGAATGTTCCATGTGCGCTAGAAAAAAAAGTATATTTTGTAGCAGTTAGGTGGAGAGTTCTGTATAAGTCAATGAGGTCAAGTTGGTTGATTGTTGTAATTAGATCTTCCGTGTCTCTGTTGAGCTTCTTACTGGATGTCCTGTCCTTCTTCGAAAGTGGTGTGTTGAAGTCTCCTACTATAATTGTGGAGGTATCTATCTCGCTTTTCAATTCTGTTAAAATTTGATTTATGTATGTTGCAGCCCTGTCATTGGGTGCATAAATATTTAATATGGTTATGTCTTCCTGATCAATTGTCCCTTTTATCATTATATAGTGTCCTTCTTTATCCTTTGTGGTGGATTTAAGTCTAAAGTCTATTTTGTCAGAAATTAATATTGCTACTCCTCTTCTCTTTTGCTTATTGTTTGCTTGATATACTTTTTTCCATCCTTTGAGTTTTAGTTTGTTTGTGTCTCTAAGTCTAAGGTGTGTCTCTTGTAGGCAGCATATAGATGGATCGTGTTTCTTTATCCAGTCTGTGACTCTCTGTCTCTTTATTGGTGCATTTAGTCCATTTACATTCAGGGTAATTATAGATAAATAAGTTTTTAGTGCTGTCATTTTGATGCCTTTTTATGTGTGTTGTTGACAATTTCATTTTTCCACATACTTTTTTGTGCTGAGGCGTTTTTCTTAGTAAATTGTGAGGTCCTCATTTTCATAGTGCTTGACTTTATGTTAGTTGAGTCGTTACGTTTTTCTTGGTTTTTATCTTGAGTTATAGAGTTGTTATACCTTTTTGTGGTTACCTTATTATTTACCCCTATTTTTCTAAGTAAAAACCTAACTTGTATTGTTCTATATCGCCTTGTATCACTCTCCATATGGCAGTTGAATGCCTCCTGTATTTAGTCCCTCTTTTTGATTATTGTGATCTTTTACCTATTGACTTCCATGATTCCCTGTTATGTGTATTTTTTTTTAATTCATCTTAATTTGTTTTTGTGATTTCCCTATTTGAGTTGATATCAGGACGTTCTGTTTTGTGACCTTGTGTTGTGCTGATATCTGATATTATTGGTTCTCTGACCAAACAATATCCTTTAGTATTTCTTGTAGCTTTGGTATGGTTTTTGCAAATTCTCTAAACTTGTGTTTGTCTGTAAATATCTTAATTTCTCCTTCATATTTCAGAGAGAGTTTTGCTGGATATATGATCCTTGGCTGGCAGTTTTTCTCCTTCGGTGTTCTGTATATGTGGTCCCATTCCCTTCTTGCCTGCATGGTTTCTGCTGAGTAGTCAGAACATATTCTTACTGATTCTCCCTTGAAGGAAACCTTTCTTTTCTCCCTGGCTGCTTTTAAAATTTTCTGTTTATCTTTGGTTTTGGTGAGTTTGATGGTAATATGTCTTGGTGTTTTTCTTTTTGGATCAATCTTAAATGGGGTTCAATGAGCATCTTGGATAGATATCCTTTCGTCTTTCATAATGTCAGGGAAGTTTTGTGTCAGGAGTTCTTCAACTATTTTCTCTGTGTTTTCTGTCCTCCCTCCCTGTTCTGGGACTCCAATCACCCGCAGGTTATCCTTCTTGATAGAGTCCCACATAATTCTTAGGGTTTCTTCATTTTTTAAAATTCTTTTATCTGATTTTTTTTCAGCTATGTTGGTGTCGATTCCCTGGTCCTCCAGATGTCCCAGTCTGCATTCTAATTGCTCGAGTCTGCTCCTCTGACTTCCTAGTGCGTTGTCTAATTCTGTTATTTTATTGTTAATCTTTTGGATTTCTACATGTTGTCTCTCTATGGATTCTTGCAACTTATTAATTTTTCCACTATGTTCTTGAATAATCTTTTTGAGTTCTTCAACAGTTTTATCAGTGTGTTCCTTGGCTTTTTCTGCAGTTATCCTAATTTCATTTGTGATATCATTAAGCATTCTGTAAATTAGTTTTTTATATTCTGTATCTGATAATTCCAAGATTGTATCTTCATTTGGGAAAGATTTTGATTCTTTTGTTTGGGGGGTTGGAGAAGCTGTCATGGTCTGCTTCTTTAAGTGGTTTGATATGGATTGTTGTCTCCGAGCCATCACTGGGAAACTAGTTTTTCCAGAAAATCCGCTGCATCCAGTCCAAATCCCTGCGGGACGGTTCCCCGGCTCGGACGCTGCTCTTTCTGCTCCAAGACCAGTCACTGCCTCCCGGGGACTTCTCCTACCGGCTGCGTCCCACGCCGCCCGCGGAACTGGCTGGTCCCCCTCCCGGGGTTAGTTCAGGGGGGTGGAGCAGCTCTCTGTGCTTGTGCCGTACCTGACTGGTACGCTGGCTCCAGGCTCTGGAAACAATCGCTGCTTCCCCGTATTAGTTCGTTCTCCGTCTCTAAATCTGTGTTTGTTGTTCAGGGTTCGTAGATTGTTATGTATGTGATCGATTCACTTGTTTTTCCGTGTCTTTGTTGTAAGAGGGATCCGAGGTAGCGTCTGCCTAGTCCGCCATCTTGGCTCCGCCAACTACCTATTTCTAGCTTTTTAAGGAAGTGCCAAATCAATTTTGAAAGTGGTTTTACCATATTACATTCCCACAAGCAGTGTATAAGTGTTCCAGTCCCACCACAGCCACTCCAACATTTATAATTTTGTGTTCTTTGAATTAATGCCAGCCTTGTTGGAGTGAGAGGGACTCTCATTGTAGTTTTGATTTGCATTTCTCTAAAGGCTAATGATCGTGAGCATTTCCTCATGTATCTGTTAGTTACCTGAAAGTCTTTAGTGAAGTGTCTATTCATATCTTTTGCCCATTTTTTAATTGGGTTATTTCTCTTTTTGTAGTTGAGCTTTTGTAGTATTACGTACATTTTAGAGATCAGGCGCTGATCAGAAATGTCGTAGCTAAAAAGTTTTTCCCAGTCTATAGGTAATCTTTTTACTCTGTTGGTGAAGTCTTTGGATGAGCATAGGTGTTTGATTTTTAGGAGCTCCCAGTTATCTAGTTTCTCTTCTGCATTGTTAGTAATGTTTTGTGTACTGTTTATGCCATGTGTTAGGGGTCCTAACGTTGTCCCTGTTTTTTCTTCCAAGATCTTTATGGTTTTAGATTTTATATTTAGGTCTTTGGTCCATTTTGCATTTGTTTTTGTGCATGGTGTGAGATGTGGGTCTTGTTTCATTTTTTTGCAGATGGATATCCAGTTACGCGAGCACCATTTGTTAAAAAGACTGTCTTTTCACCGTATAACTGATTTGGGGCCTTTGTCAAATATCAACTGCTCATACGTGGATGGGTTTATGTCTGGACTCTCAATTCTGTTGCATTGGTCTATGTATCTTTTTTTTTATACTAGTACCAGGCTGTTTTGACTACCGTGGCGGTATAATAATTTCTAAAATCAGGTAGAGTGGGGCCTCCCACTTTGTTCTTTTTCAGTAATGCTTTACTTATGCAGAGCCTCTTTCCCTTCCATATGAAGATGATGATTTGTTTCTCCATCTCATTAACAAATGTCTTTGGAATTTGGATAGGTATTGCATTGAATCTATAGATCACTTTTGGTATAATAGACATTTTTACAATGTTAACTCTTCCTATCCATGAGCAAGGTATGTTTTCCCACATATGTAAGCTTCTTTTGGTTTCTTGCAGAAGTGTTTTGTAGTTTTCTTTATATAAGTGCTTTACTTCTCTGCTAAGATTTATTCCTAAGCATTTTATCTTCTTGGGGGCTACTGTAAATGGTATTGATTTGGTGATTTCCTCTTCGATGTTCTTTTTGTTGGTGTAGAGGAATCCAACTGATTTTTGTATGTTTACCTTGTATCCTGATTCTCTGCTGAATTGTTCTATTAGTTTCAGTAGTTTTCTGGAGGATTCCTTAGGGTTTTCTGTGTATAAGATCATGTCATCTTCGAATAAAGATACTTTTACTTCTTCCTTGCCAATCTGGATGCCCTTTATTTCTTTATCTAGCCTAATTGCTCTGGCTTGGACCTCCTGCATAATGTTGAAAAGGAGTTATGATAAAGAGCATCCTTGTCCGGTTCCCAATCTCAAGGGGAGTGCTTTCAGGCTGTCTCCACTTAGGATGATGTTGGTTTTGTGTTGGTTTTGTATAAATGCCCTTTATTATGTTGAGGAATTTTCCTTCTATTTCTATTTTGCTAAGAGTTGTTTTTTATCATGAATGAGTGTTGAACTTTGTCAAACGCCTTTTCTGCATCAATTGATAGAATCATGTGATTCTTGTGTTTTGTTTTATTTATATGGTAGATTATGTTAATTGTTTTTCTAGTGTTGAACCATCCCTGCTTACATGGTATAAATCGCACTTGGTCATGGTGAATGATTTTTTTTTTGATATATTGTTGAATTCTATTGCCTAGAATTTTGTTGAGGGTTTTTTCACCTAAGTTCATGAGGGATATATGTCTGTAATTTTCTTTTTTTGTGGTGTCTTTACCCTGTTTTTGTATCAAGGATATGCTGGCTTCATAGAATGAGTTTGGGAGTATTCCGTCCTTTTCTATGTTCTGAAAAACCTTTAGTAGTAGTGGTGTTAACTCGTCTCTGAAAGTTTGGTAGAACTCTGCCATGAAGCCATCTGGGCAAGGGCTTTTTTTTTTTTTATTGTTGGGGATTTTTTTTATTACCTTTTCAATCTCTTCTTTTGTTATGAGTCTTTTTAGTTGTTCTACCTGTATTTGTGTTAGTTTAGGTAGGTAATGTGTTTCTAGGAATTCATCTATCTCTTTTAGGTTTTCAAATTTGTTAGAGTACAATTTTTGGTTGTAATCTGTTATGATTTTTTGAATTTCAGTTGGGTCTGTTGTAATATCACCCTTGTATTTTCTTATTCGTGTTATTTGCTTCCTCTCCTGTTTTTCTTTTGTCAGTTTGGCCAATGGTTTGTCAATTTTGTTGATTTTTTCAAGGAACCAGATTTTGGTCTTGTTAATTCTTTCAATTGTTTTTCTGTTTTCTATTTCGTTTAGTTCTGCTCTAATTTTTATTATTTGTTTTCTTCTGGTGCCTGAGGGTTTCTTTAGTTGCTCTCTTTCTATTTGTTTGAGTTGTAGGGATAATTCTTTGATTTTGGTCCTCTCTTCTTTTTGATTGTGTGCATTTACTGATGGAAATTGACATCTGAGCACTGCTTTCGCTGTGTCCCAAATGTTCTGATAGGAAGTGTTTTCATTCTCATTGGATTCTATGAATTTCTTTATTCCATCCGTAATGTCTTCTATAATACTGTCTTTTTTGAGCAGGGTATTGTTTAGTTTCCAAGTGTTTGATTTCTTTTCCCTGGCTTTTCTGTTATTGATTTTTACTTTAATGGCTTTACGGTCAGAGAAGATGCTTTGTAATATTTCAACATTTTGAATTCTGCCAAGGCGTCCTTTATGACCTAATACGTGACCTCTTCTAGAGAATGTTCCTTGTGCACTAGAAAAGAAAGTTTATTTGGTTGCTATTGGGTGGAGCGTTCTGCATATGTCTATGAGGTCAAGTTGGTTGATTGTTGCATTTAGATATTCCGTGTCTTTACGAGCTTCTTTCTGGATGTCCTGTCCTTCATCGAAAGTGGTGTGTTGAAGTCTTCTACCATTATTGTGGAGCCGTCTATCTCACTTTTCAATACTAATAGAGTTTGTTTTATGTATCTTGTAGCCCTGTCACTGGGTGCATAAATATTTAATATGGCTATATCCTCTTGGTATATTGTCCCTTTAATCATTAAATACTGTCCTACTTTATCCGTTATGATGGATTTAATTTTAAAGACTTTTTTGTTAACAATTGATATTGCCACTCCTGCTGTTTTTGATTTTTTGCTCAGTATATTTTTTCCATCCTTTGAGTTTTAGTTTGTGCGTCTCTCTAAGTCTAAGGTGTGTCTCTTGTAGGCAGTGTATAGATGGATGTTGTTTTTTAATCCATTCTGCCACTCTCTGTCTCTTAATTGGTGCATTTAGTCCATTTACATTCAGGGTAGTTACGGATAGGTATGAATTTAGTGCTATCATTTTGATGTCTTTTTTTTGTGTGTGTTGTCGACAGTTTCTCTTTCCCACTTAATTTTATGTGCTGAGTAGATTATCTTTGTATATTGTCCTTTCCTCATATTTGTTGTTGTTGATTTTGCTTCTGCCAAGTCTCTATTTTTTCCTTGTATTTTATTTTGATGTGTAGGATTGTCTCCTTTGTGGATACCTTATTATTCACCCCTATTTTTCTAAATTTAAACCTAACTTTTATTTCTTTGTATCTCCTTGTCTTCCTCTCCATTTGAAATATCTATGACTACTTTTCTTAGTTCCTCTTTATTATTTTGATGTTGTCTTCTTTTACATAATAACATCACTTTTTCCCTGTTTTAACCGTTTTTTTTTTTTTGAACTTGATTTAATTTTGTGATATCCCTGGCTGGGTTGACATCTGATTGCTCTGTCCTCTGTTCTATTCTTCAGTTGGTACGTGATACTATTGATTTTCTAAACAACAACAAAAAAAAGTGGAGACTCAGCAGAAACAAAATCAATAGCATATATGAAGAAAAGATTATATATAAAGATAATCTACTCAGCAGAAAAAATTAAGTGGGAAAAAGAAACTGTCAAAAAAAAAAACCCAAAAAAGACACTGAAATGGTAACACTAAATTCATACCTATCCATGATTCCGCTGAATGAAAATGGACAAAATGCACAAATAAAGAGACAGAGAGTGGCAGAATGGATTAAAAAACATGATCTGACTATATGCTGCTTAAAAGACACACCTTTGACTTAGAGACACAAACAAACTAAAACTCAAAGGATGAAAAAAAATCAAGCAAACAACAATCAAAAAAGAATAGAAGTGGCAAGACTAATTTCTGAGAAAAGGGATTTTAAAGTTAAATCCATCAGAAAGGATAAAGAAGAACACTATATAATGACTAAAGGGACAATATAACAGGAGGATATTACCATATTAAATATTTATGCACCCAGTACAGTGCTGCAAGATACATAAAACAAACTCTATCAGCATTGAAAAGTGAGATAGCTTCACAATAATAGTAGGAGACTTCAACACACCACTTTCGGTGAAGGACCGGGCATCCAGAAAGAAGCTCAGTAAGGCACAGAAGATCTTAATGTCACAATAAACCAACTTGACCTCATAACATATGCAGAACACTCCACCCAACAGCAACCAAGTATACTTTCTTTTCCAGTGCACATGGGACATTCTCTAGAATAGACCACATATTAGGTCATAAAGCAAGCCTTAGCAGAATCCAAAACATCGAAATATTACAAAGCATCTTCCTAAGCACAAGGCCATAAAAGTAGAAATCAATAAAAGAAAAGCATGGGAAAGAAATCAAACACTTGGAAACTAAACAATACCCTGCTCAAAAAGACGATTATAGAAGACATTAAGGATGGAATATTGAAATTCATAGAATCCAATGAGAATGAAAACACTTCCTATCAGAACCTTTGACACAGCAAAAGCAGTTCTCAGAGTTTAATTTTTATCAATAAGTGCACATATACACAAAGAAGAGAGAGCCAAAATCAAAGAATTATCCCTACAACTTGAACAAAAAGAAAGAGAGCAACAAAAGAAACCCACAGGCACCAGAAGAAAACAAATAATAAAAATTAGACCAGAATTAAATGAAATAGAAAACAGAAAAACAATTGAAAGAATTAACAGGACCAAAAGCTGTTCATCTGTAAAATATTAAGAAAATTGATAAACCATTGGCCATATTGACAAAAGAAAAACAGGAGTGGAAGCAAACAATCCGAATAAGAAATGAAATGGGTGGTGTTACAACAGCCCCAACTGAAATTCAAAGAATCATATCAGTTTACTACGAAAAATTGTACTCTAACAAATTTGAAAAGCTAAAAGAAATGGATGAACTCCTAGAAACACACTACCTACCTAAATTAACACAAATACAGGTAGAACAACTAAAAAGACTCATAACAAAAGAAGAAATTGAAAAGGTAATCAAAAAAACTCCCAACAATAAAAAGCTCTTGCCCAGATGGCCTCACTGCAGAGTTTTACCAATCTTTCAGAGAAGAGTTAACACCACTACTACTAAAGGTATTTCAGAGCATTTCAAAAGGTATTTCAAAGCTAGAAATAGAACTACCCTACTATCCAGCAATACCACTCCTTAGAATATATACTAGAGAAATAAGAGCCTTTACAAGAACAGATATATGCACACCCACGTTTATTGCAGCACTGTTTACAATAGCAAAAAGATGGAGGCAACCAAGGTGCCTGTCAGTGGATGAATGGATAAATACATTATGGTATATTCATGGAATGGAATACTATGCATCAGTAAAGAATAATGATGAATCCGTGAAACACTTCATAACATGGAGGAATCTGGAAGGCAACACACTGAGTGAAATTATTCAGTTGCAAAAGAAGAAATGTTGCATGAGACCACTATTATAAGAACTCAAAAAATAGTTCAAACAGAGAAGAAAATATTTTTTGATGGTTACAGAGTGTGGAGGGAGGGAGGGAGGAAGGGGCGGTTTTCACTAATTAGATATAGCACATAGCTATTTTAGATGAAGGGAAAGACAATACACGATACAGGAGAGTCCAGCACAACTGGACTAAACCAAAAGCAGTTTCCTGAATAAACTGAAAGCTTCAAAAGCCAGCATAGCAGGAGCGAGGGTTTGGGGACCACAGTTTCAGACTATATCTAAGTCAATTGGCATAATAAAATCTATTAAGAAAACATTCTACAATGCACTTTGGAGAGTGGCGTCTGGGGTCTTAAACGCCAGCAAGTGGCCATCTAAGATGCATCAATTGGTCTCAACCCGCCTGGAGCAAAGGAGAATGAAGAACACCAAAGACACAAGGTAATTATGAGCCCAAGAGACAGAAAGGGCCACATAAACCAGAGACTACATTTGCCTGAGACCAGGAAAACTAGATGGTGCCCGGCTACAACTGATGAGTGCCTTAATGGGGAACACAACAGGGAACCCCTGAGGGAGCAGGAGAACAGTGGGATGCATACCTCAAATTTTCACAAAAAGACTAGACTTAATGGTCTGACTGAGACTGGAAGGACCCCGGAGGTCATGGTCCCCAGACCTTCTGTTAGCCCAAGACAGGAACCATTCTCAAAGCCAACTCTTGAGACAGGGATTGGACTGGACTATGGTATAGAAAATGATACTGGTGAAGAGTGAGTTTCTTGGATCAAGTGGAGTCATGAGACTATGTTGGCAGATCCTATCTGGAGGGGAGATGAGAGCGCAGAGTGGGTCAGATGCTGGCTGAATGGATACGAAAAGAGAGAGTGGAGGGATGGAGTGTGCTGTCTCATTAGGGGGAGAGCAATTAGGAGTATATAGCAAGATGTATATAAATTTTTGTATGAAAGACTGACTTGATTTGTAAACTCTCACTTAAAGCACAGTAAAAATTAAAAAATATATATATCACAATTATTCTTCTGCATTAATATGAATAAAAAGAAAAACCAAAAAAAAAAAAAAGAAATAGAATAGATTTGATACTTTGAACACTAATGACCGAAGACCGGACGAGTTGTGGGATGACATTAAGGACATCGTACATGAAGGAAGCAAGATGTGGTTACTCTTATGCAAGTTTAAGTAGAAACTGAAGAAAATTAGAACAAGTCCATGAGAACCAAAGTATGACCTTGAGCATATCCCACCTGAAATTAGAGACCATCTCAAGAATAGATTTGATGCTTTGACCACTATTGTCTGAGGACTAGATGAGTTGTGGAATGGACATCATACATGAAGAAAGCAAGAGGTCACTAAAAAGACAGGAGAGAAAGAAAGACCTAAATGGGTGTCAGAAGAGACTCTGAAACATGCTCTTGAACATCAAGTAGCTGAAGCAAAAAAAAAAAAATGATGACATAAAAGAGCTGAGCAGATTTCAAAGGGTGGCTTGAGAGACCAAGTATAGTATTATGATGACATGTGCAAAGACCTGGAGGTAGAAAACCAAAGGGGAAGAACACACTTGGCATTTCTCAAGCTGAAAGAACTGAAGAAAAAATTCAAGCTTCGAGTTGCATTAGTGAAGGATTCAATGTGTAAAATATTAAACAACACAGGAAGTATCGAACAAAGATGGAAGGAATACAGAGTCACTCAGTATACCTAAAAGAATTGGTCGATGTTCAACCATTTCAGGAGGTAACATTTGATCAGGAACCAATGGTACTGAAAGAAGAAGTCCAAGCTGCACTGAAGGCATTGGCAGAAAACAAGTCTCCGTGACTTGATGGAATACCAATTGAGATGTTTCCACAAATGGGTGCAACACTGGAAGTGCTCACTTGACTACGCCAAGAAATTTGAAAGACAGCTACTTGGCCAACCGAGTGGAAGAGATCCATACTTATACTTATTCCCATGAAAGGTGATCCAACTGAATGTGGAAATTATCGAACAATGTCATTAATATTACATGTAAGCAAAATTTTGCTGAAGTTCATTCAAAAGCAGCTGCAGCAGTATATCAACAGGGAATTGCCAGAAATTCAAACCAGATTTAGAAGAGGATATGGAACTAGGGACATCATTGCTGATGTCAGGCGGATCCTGGCTGAAAGCAGAGAATACCAGAAAGATGTTTACCTGTGTTTTACTGACTATGCTAAGGCATTTGACTTGTGGATCATAGCAAATTATGGATAGCATTGGGAAGAATGGGAATTCCCAGAACTCTTCATTGTGCTCATGAGGAATCCGTACATGGATCAAGAGGCAGTCATTTGAATAGAACAAGGGGTTACTGCATGGTTTCAAGTCAGAAAAGGTGCATGCCAGGGTTATATCCTTTCATTACTCCTGTTCAATCTGTATTCCGAGCAAATAATCCGAGAAGCTGGACTATATGAAGAAAAATGGGGCATCAGGATTGGAGGAAGTCTCGTTAACAACCTGCGTTATGCAGGTGACACAACCTTGCTTGCTGGAAGTGAAGAAGACGAAGCACTTAACTAATGAAGATCAAAGGCTACAACTTTCAGTATGGATTACACCTCAACATATAGGAAACAAAAATTCTCACAAATGGACCAATAAGCAATATGATGATAAATGGAGAAAAAATTGTGGTTGTCAAGGATTTCGTTTTTTATTTGGATCCACAATCAACACCCATGGAAGCAGCAGTCAAGAAATCAAAAGACACATTGCATTGGGCAAATGGGCTGTAAGAGATCTCCAAAGTGTTAGAAAATGAAGATGTCACCTTGAGGATTAAGGTGTGCCTGACCCAAGCCATGGTGTTTTCAATGGCCTCATATGCATGTGAAAGCTGGACAATGAATAAGGAAGACTGAAGAATTGATGCCTTTGAATTGTGTAGTTGGAGACGAATATGGAATATACCATGGACTGCCAAAAGAACAAACAAATCTGACTTGGAGGAAGTGCAAATAGAATGCTTCTTGGAAGTAAGGATGGTGAGACTGTGTCTCACATACTTTGGACATGTCAGGAGGGATAAGTCCCTGGAGAAGGACATCCTGCTTGGTAAAGTAGAGGGTCACTGAAAAAGAGCAAGGCCCTCAAAGAGATGGATTGACACAGTGGCTGCTACAATGGGCTCAAGCCAGCAACAATTTTGAGGATGGTGCAAGACTGGACAATATTTTGTTCTGTTGTGCATAGGGTTGCTATGAGTTGGAACTGACTCGATGACACGTAACAACAACAACAACAACAAAGCAGAGGGTCAGTGAAAAAGAGGAAGTCACTCGACAAAATGAATTGGTACATTGGCTGAAACAATGGGCTCAAACATTGGAAGGATTTTGAGGATGGTACAGGACCTGGCCGTGTTTCATTGTGTTGTACATAGGGTCGCTATGAGTCAAATCCAACTCGAGGACACCTAACAACAACAAAGCAAGTGTAATAAAACATAAATGTTAGAATCTAGATGGTGGGTATATGGGTATTCACTGTAACATTCTTTCCACTTCATGTGTTACCTGTGCAATCACCCAGGGCCCCATGCTCAGCAGGGCCTTTTGCTTGGTATAATTTTCTGCTGCCACTCTCTTAAAATTCTTAAAAATTTAATCTTCGAACTTGTGTTTGTGAGTTATGTCTACAGCTGAGTAAGTGGGAGCACTGATAGGCCCAAGAGGCCACACTTTCCATTCAAACCAGAAATTATTTTGAACACTGAAAAAAGGCCGTGGTCTTCTAGGAAACATGAACAGCCAAGGAAGCCTATAAAATTCTTCCTTACTGAATGTTACTTCTTGATGTTAGCCAACCACTTCACTGAATATGATGACATATAATTAAAGGGAAATACAGGACAGTCCATGGTTCCTTTTCCTTTCAGTCCTTCCTTACTCACCTGTAAATGGAAGATAGAGAATGTTAATGGAATGTGTGCATAACAACAACAACAAAAAGTTAGTTTTGTTGCAGCGTTTCTACTGTTCTGGTAAAAGCAAAATACATACGAATGTATGAACTACAAAACAGAAACTACGTAATTTCAGTGAGTCTAAATATAAGTTAAATGCTCTTATGTTTGTTTTAAAATTGACATTCTACAATATAAAGATTAACAGTAAAATTCACGCCAATAGTTAAAAAATTTAATCATTATTTAGGGCATTAAATAGCAAATTGAAAACACTATGACAACTAGATAGAGAGAGAAAGAGAGGAACTGCGGAAGAAAGGAAAATATATTCTAATACCATGATGGCACTTTTCTTCCTGCATTGTGAATGAAGAACCCACATTCTTATTTGCACTGGGCCCCACAAATTATGTAGCTGACCCTGGATGTGTGTATGAAAATTTTCATAATAAAAATTTGGGGAAAAATATCCTACGTGTTCTTTAAATTGTAACTGAAACCTACCTGTGGATCTTTGGCCATACAAAACCACAGTAATTTGTTGGTCCTTTGAGTTTCTGGTGGACAATTCAACTTAGATATTATCTGGCTGTGTAACCCTGACAATGCTCTTTCCTTGCCTGGGACTATGTCTTGACTTGTACAATGAAGGGGTACAACTAGATGGTCCTTTCTAAAGGCTCTTTGACAAGTTGGGAGACTGTGCTTCTCTCAATTATACCATTCAAAGGCCTTTTTTATACAGCTGCATATGCAGTTTTGCAGTGTTTGGGAACATGTATATAGGCCATGCCCCCTTGGAGGTGTGAGATCTTGGAGAATGAACCCCTACTTCATATATCTCTGTTCTCCTTGGTACTTTGTACATAGAAGGCATGCAACAATTGTTGTCTGGACGAATGAATGAGGTGAATGTTATTTGTATTTCACCTCACAGCTGGTCAGAATGAACCATTTGCTCCTCTTTCATCATGGGATGATTTGTGCCAAGTCTATGTAGTGGAAAGTCTGAGTATATTAGAAAGGGAAACTGATACAGCTCTGGAACTTCAACCAGCTGCTTGGGACCATTCTCCTCTCCTGTCTGGAAAATGTTTCCCTCTTTTCCTACTCTCCTGCCTTGAACCCATATCTCACACCCTCAGGGGGAGGTAGGTCTGCCCTTCCCTGCTAGGCTCAGTGGTGTGTGCCCAACACAGAGCCCCATAAAGCAATTGGATAATGGATAGAGTTCTTCCTGTGGGTTCAAGTTTCAGCCCCACAAGAGGCCTTTAAAACTTCCATCCAGAGAGGGAGTTTCACTAATTAGATAGTAGACAATAACTAATTTAGGTGTAGGCATGGACAACACACAATACAGGAGAGGTCAGCACAACTGGACTATACCAACAGCAAAGAAGTTTCCTGAATAAACCGAATACTTTGAAGGCCAGAGTAGGAGGGGCAGGGGTTTGGGGACCATGGTTTCAGGGGACATCTAGGTCAACTGGCATAATAAAAACTATAAAGAAAACATTCTGCATCCCATTTTGGAGAGTGGCATCTGGGGTCTTAAACCCTAGCAAGCCACCGTCTAAGATGCAACAATTGGTCTCAACCCACCTGGACCAAAGGAGAATGAAGAACACCAAAGACACAAGGTAAGTATGAGCTCAAGAGTCAGAATGGGCTACATAATAAACCAAAGACTACATCAGCCTGAGACCAGAAGAACTAGATGGTGCCCAGCTATAAACGATGACTGCCATGACAGGGAGCACAACAGAGAATCCCTGAAGGAGCAGGAGAGCAGTGGGATGCAGACCCCACATTCTAGTTAAAGGACCAGACTTAATGGTCTGACTGAGACCAGAGGGATCCCGGAGGTCATGGTCCCCAGACCTTCTGTCAAGCCCAAGAAAGGAACCATTCTCGAAGCCAACTCGTCAGACAAGGATTGGACTGGACTACAACACAGAAAATGATACTGGTGAGGATCGTGGGCTTCTTGGATCAAGTAGGCACATGAGACTATCTGGCAGCTCATGTCTTGAGGGAATATGTGAAGGCCGAGGGGGACAGAAGCTGGCTGAATGCTCACAGAAACACAGGGTGGAGAGAAGGAATGTGCTGTCTCATTAGGTGGAGAGCAACTAGGAGTATATATATTAAAAAAAAAAGGTATATATAAGGTTTTGTATGAGAGACTGACTTGATTTGTAAAATTTCACTTAAAAAAAACTTAAAAAAATTTTTTTTTAATAAAAATTAAAAAAAAAAAAACTTCCAATCCATACTGGAACCTTTTGCTTTCCACACCCATTGGAGGGGAGGAGTTGGAGGTAGTGTGGGGAGGTTGACTTTGTGAAATCCGACATCTCAAGGCAGTGAGCCATGAACAATTTCATACCGACAGAAGAGCAGCCTGAACTTTTGAGGGCTCTGGGCTGTCCATCTCCTGCCACTGACCAGCACACATTGGTGGTGTTATAAGCCAGGCTAACCCCACTCCCTCTACAGCCTGCTCTCCAACCTCACTTTCCACTTTCACAAGCTCTACTCATTACTTCTCTATGAATCAGGCAGAAGTTTTTCAGTTGGGCTCAGTATCGGTTTCCCTAAATGACCCTTAAAAAGTTCAGATTTGAATACACAAATCTGTCTGAGCATGAGGCAGACCTCATACATCATTAAACACTCATCTGCTCAGAAGGTCGGGGCCTTGGCATGGTTGGGTGTTGATGTCTTTATGGATGGAAAATGTTGGTTTTGCATTCTATCAGTAACCCCCACAGAGGTGATATTGGAATTTAGGGATCTAATCTTTTGGAAACTGCTTGATTGGAGCCAGCTCTAGTCTCATTTACATGTTGGAAAGAGAAGATAATGACTTGTACTACAGAAATGGCTGTCCTACCACTCTCTTGTCAGACAGGGTGTGGGAATGACCAAGCCAGCAATGACAGCAGGGTAAGGTGCTGGGGAAGGCAAGTCAAGGAAGAAGCCCAACAAAGGGTCAGAAACAGTGGTGAAAAGAATACTGGATTGGGAGTCAGCAGATCAGGGCTCTGGTTCTGATTCTGCTGTTAACTCACTTGCTCACTGTGTGATGCTGAGCACATTTCTTTATCTCTCAGGGTCTCAGTTTTCTCACGTATAAAGTGAAGGTATTACACTTGAGGGTCTAAGGATCTTCCCACATCTGATTTATGATATTTGAGAGAGTACTTACCCTCTTATAGTTGGTATAGGAGCATAAGACCTGGAGCCAGACTGCCTGGGTTTATGTCTTAGACCTACTCTTTTCTGGCTGTGTGACCTTGTGCAAATTACTTAACCTCTCTGTTCTTCAGCATCCTCATCTGTAAAACGGGGATAATAATAGTACTTGCATTATAGGGTTCTTATAAGGATTAATTGTGTTCATTTATATAAAGCATTTAGAATATTGCTTGGTACATAATAAGTTTTAATAAATGTTAGCTGTAATTATTATTATAGGACCCCTTCCCTCGGCTATGCCTGGGAAGCCAGGGAAGAGCATTCCAGGCTCTAAGTTTTCTCTCCTCTCTGAAAAAAGAGACCACCTAGTGGTTGTCTTCCTAGGCATCTGGACATATACCTCACCTCCCTTTGGATAAGGCCACCTTCTCCTTCTCCATTGAATAACACCCTGGGGCTACTGTATCTGGGGCCTCAATCTGGACCTATTTGGAAAACGGTGCATCTAGTGGTTGGTCTTGGCTTGCTTCCCCAAACTGGAAGGTCCTGTACATCTTCCCAAGTGTCGAAGTCCATCTCCCCATCATTGGCCATCTTGGCTGGGAGAAGGTAAAAGCCAGATAGACGGTCAATGATGAGGAGTGGTGTGGGGATAAGACAACCAGGCTAGAAAGGAGGATGGGGCTTCTCTGACCTCTGGTTGTCCGGTCAGGATTTGTTTCCATGATGGGTTTCTGAGTCTCTGGGATATCCAGTCTATGTTCCTGGCTTTCTCTTTTTATCTAGTCAATTCAAAGAAATTAATCTATAAATATTAGTGATTTAAATTGTAATCAAACCAGTTGTCATCAAATCAATTGCAACTTATGATGACCCCATGTGTGTCAGAGTAGAATTGTACTCCATAGGGTTTTCAATGACTAATTTTTCAGAAGTATATTGCCAGGCCTTTCTTCCAAGGGGCCTATGGATGGACTTGAACTGCCAACCTTTTGATTAGCAGCTGAATGTTTAACTGTTCGCACCACTCGGGGACTCATTTAAATGGTAGCCCCTGCAAGGCAACCTTTGAGTTTAAACTAGGGTTGTAGTATCATAGACTGTTATAGTCAGAGGGACCTTAAAGATGATTTCATTTAATTCCCTCCTAGTGTAATATATTGAGGAATCTGAGGCCCAGACAAGGGAATAGTCTTGCCCAAGATCATATAGCAGATTTGGGGCTAGAATCTAGATAATCTGATGCTAAGTTTTGGACCCTTTTCCTATATCAATTTGATTCCTAGGCATTTTTGGAGGCCCAGTTTCCTAACCAAAAGGAGTGACTCCAAGCATAGTGGAGTGTAGGTGGGTGAGTGGAGATGTTTTGGGTTAGAGAGTCTTTTTGGTTCCCCTCAAAATCCCTTGTGGATAGTTGCTTACTGTGCTTTCAGACAGGACCAGCCTTACCGATGCTCAAAGCAGTCTAGGAGAGCCAGGGTTTCAGAGCTCCAAGTCTCCAATTCTACTGCCATTGCTAGGTGGGGACAGGGCGAGAGGACTTGCAGCTGGGTTTCCTATGTGTCTCCAGGGCCTGGGAGGAGCTTGTCACTCTGGAGTAGTACACAAGGATCATAGCATCTGCTTTGAGGTGTTTGGTCACATCATCCAAAGACAACAAAGAGATATGAATAGAATTGGTGAAAGAGTGAATCAGGGGTCATGTCTGGTTTGCTCGGCAGCCAGTCCATGGGAGCGGCAGAGAAATAGGAACAAAGCACAGTGTGAGTCCCTGGCCAACAAAATAACCTAATAAGTAGAGGTTGCACACCCCAGAGAGCACAGTAGAATTTCTGGCAGGATGGGGCCATAGTCATTCTGAACAAACAAGATCTTAATTTATGTCTGAGCAGAATAAGATTAGAAACCTGCTTCACATTCCTCCTAGAGAGTGTTTCCAAAAGTCAGCCAAGTGAATGTTCTCCATGTGGAGACAGAGCAGAGACGCCAGACACATGGCTTTCCAAACATGGTTTTCAGGCTACTGCAATGGCAGTCCTGTGGTAGCCCCAAGGTAGCACCATCTGGTGCCAACCTGTTATGCCATGCCAGTGGTAGAGGCATTCTTGTCCAGATCAACATCAAGATCTAGATGGCCTGGTTAGAGCTTTGTACACCTATGCCAAGGGCAGACTGACCCTGCGGGCTAACTTTTTTTCTTTCATTTTTTTTTTATTATTGTGCTTTAGGTGAAACTTTACAGAGTAAATTCATTTCTCATTTAACAATATATATGCAAATTGTTTTGTGACATTAGTTGCAATCCCTGTGGTGTGTCAACACTCTCTCCTTCCACACCCCAATTCCCTGTTCCCATCCATCCATTTTTCCCATCCTTTCCTGCCTTCTCATCATTGCCTTGGGGCAGGAGCTGCCCTTTTGGTCCTATATACACGATTGAACTAAGAAGCACATTCTTCACATGTGTTATCGTTTGTTTTATAGACCTGCCTAATCTTTGGCTGAATGGTGCGGCTTCGAGAGTGGCTTCAGTTCTGAGTAAAAGGGTGTTAGTGGCCATAGTCTCGAGGGTTCCTCCAATCTCTGTCAGACCAGTATGTCTGGTCTTTTTTCATGAATTTGAATTCTGTTCTACATTTTTCTCCCATTCTATTCGGGACTGTCTGTTGTGATCCCTGTCAGAACAGCTGAGGGTGGTAGCTGGGCACCATCTAGTACTTCTGGCCTCAGGCTGGTGGAGGCTGTGGTTCATGTGGTCTGTTAGCCCTTTGTGTCTTTGGTTTTCTTCACTGTCCTTTGCTCCAGACAAATGGGACCAGTAGATTTATCTTTGATGGCCATTCACAAGCTTTTACGACCCCAGATGCTACTTACCAAAGTTGGATATAGAACATTTTCTTTATGAAATTTGTTATGCCAATGACCTAGATGTCCTTCCCGACCATGCTCACCAGCCCTCAGCCCCAGTAACTCAGTTCCTCAGGGTGTTTGGATGTGTCTATGAAGCTTCTATGACTTTGCCTTGGTCAGTTTGTGCTGACTTCCCCTATCTTGTGTGTTTTCTTTCCCTTCACCACAGTTACCACTTACCTACTATCTAGTTGATGATTTCACCTCCCCAACCCTACCCTCCCTTTTAACCATCATACGTTTTTTTTTTGTGTGTGTAAACCTTTTCTTGAGTTTTTATAATAGTGGCTTCATATAGTATTTGTCCTTTTGTGATTGACTTATTTCACTCAGCATAATGCCCTCCAGATTCATCCATGCTGTGAGATATTTGGTGGATTCATCATTGTTCTTTATCATTGCATAATATTCCATTATGTGTATGTACCATAATTAGCTTATCCATTCATCTGTTGATGACCACCTAGATTGTTTCCTTCTTTTTCCTATTGTGGATAATAATGCAATGAATATGGATGTGCATATGTCTATTTGTGTGATGGCTGTTATTTCTCTAGGATATATTTCTAGGAGTGAGATTGCTATATTGTATGATATTTCTAGCTTTTTAAGGAAGTGCCATATTGTTTTCCATAGTGGCTGTTCCATTTTATATTCCCACCAGCAGTCCAGAATGAGAATTCAAGAACACTTAATTGTGCTCATGAGGAACCTGTACATAGATAAAGAGGCAGTTATTCAGACAGAACAAGGGGATACTGCATGGTTTCAAGTCAGGAAGGTGTGTGTGAGGGTTGTATCCTTTCACCACACCTATTTGATTTGCATGCTGAGCAAATAATCTGAGAAGCTGGACTATATGAAGAAGAACTGGACATCAGGATTGAAGGAAGACTCACTAACAACCTGCCTTATCCAGATGACACAATCTTGCTTGCTGAAAGTGACTTGAAGCACTTACTGATGAAGATCAAAGACCACAGCCTTCAGTATGGATTGCACCTCAACATAAAGAAAACTAAAATCCTCACAACTGGACCAATAAGCAATGTCATGATAAAGGGAGACAAGATTGAAGTAGTCAACAATTTCATTTTACTTGGATCCACAATCAACACCCATGGAAGCAGCAATCAAGAAATCAAAAGACACATTGCACTGGGCAAATCTGATGCAAAGGACCTTTTTAAAGTGTTGAAAAGCAAAAATATCACCTTGAAGACTAAGATGTGCCTGACCCAAGCCATGGTATTTTCAATCCCATCATATGTATGTGAAAGCTGGACAGTGAATAAGGAAAACCGAAGAATTGACACC
The DNA here is from genome assembly GCF_024166365.1 of Elephas maximus indicus. Lineage (NCBI taxonomy): Eukaryota > Metazoa > Chordata > Mammalia > Proboscidea > Elephantidae > Elephas > Elephas maximus. Next base: position 91,022,105 of record NC_064846.1, read on the forward strand.
TTTTAATTGTGATGTTGGAGAAGAATATGGAGCATACCATTAACTACCAAAAGAATGAACAAATCTGTCTTGGAAGAAGTACAACGAGAATGCTCCTTAGAAGCAAGGATAGCGAGTCTGCATCTTACATACTTTGGATATGTTGTCAGGAGGGATCAGTCCTTGGAGAAGGACATCATGCTTGGTAAAGCAGAGGGTCAGTGAAAAAGAGGAAGACTCTCAATGAGATGGATTGACACAGTGGCTGCAACAATGGGTTCAAGCATAACAATTGTGAGCATGGTGCAGGACCGGGCAGTGTTTTGTTCTGTGGTACATTAGGGTCGCCATAAGTCAGAACCAACTCGGCAGCACCTAACAACAGCAATGGCTAATGATTGTGAGCATTTCCTCATGTGTCTGTTAGCTTCCTGAATGTCTTCTTTGGTGAAGTGTCTGTTCATATTCTTTGCCCGTTTTTTTAATTGGATTGTCTTTTTGTTATTGGGGTGTTGCAGTACCTTGTAGATTTTAAGATTAGGCCCTTGTCGGATATATCATGGTCAAAGTTTTTCCCCAGTCTGTAGGCTTTCTTTTTACTCTTGTGGTGAAGCCTTTTGATGAGCATAATTGTTCAATTTTTAGGAGCTCCCAGTTATCTTGTTTATCTTGTGATGCTTGTGCATTGTTAGCTATGGTTTGTATCTTATTTATGCCATATATTAGAGCTCCTGGCATAGTCCCTATTTTTTCTTCCATGATCTTTATAGTTTTAGGTTTTATATTTAGGTCTTTGATACATTTTGTATTAGTTTTGTGTATGGTGTGAAGTATGGGTCCCGTTTCCTTTTTTTACAGATGGACATCCAGTTTTGCCAGTATCTTTGTTAAAGAGACTGTCTTTTCCCCATTTAATGGACTTTGGTCCTTTGTCAAAGATCAGCTGACTGTAGGTGAACGGATTTATGCCTGGGTTCTCGTTTCTGTTCCATTGGTTTATGTGTCTGTCCTTGTACCAGTACTGGGCTGTTTTGGCTACCGTGGCTGTGTAGTGGGAAGCCCCGGTGGTGCAGTGGTTGACCTAGACTAGCCAAAATGTCAGCAGTTAGAATCCACCAGCTGCTCCTTGGAAATCCTATGGGACTGTTCTACTCTGTCCTATGGGGTCACTATGAGTCAGAATTAACTCGACAGCAATGAGTTTTTGAAACCCTGGTGGCGTAGTGTTTAAGAGTTAGGCTGCTAACCAAAAGTTTGACAGTTCAAATCAACCAGGTGCTCCTTGGAAACCCTATGGGGCAGTTCTACTCTGTCCTATAGGGTGGCTACGGTCGGAATTGACTCGATGGCAATGGGTTTGATTTTGTTTTTTTGGTTTAGCTGTATAGTAGGTTCTGAGATCAGATAGTGTGGGGCCTCCTACTTTGTTCTTTTTCAATAATGCTTTACTTATCCAGGGCCTCTTACCTTTCCAGATAAAGTTATTGATTAGTTTCTCCATTTTGTTAAAGAGTGTTGCTGATATTTGGATTGGGATTGCATTATATCTGTAGATTGCTTTGGGTAGAATTAACGTTTTCACAATGTTGCATCTTCTTATCCATGAGCATGGTATGTTTTCCCATTTCTGTAGGTCTCTTTTGATTGCTTGCAGTAGTGTTTTATAGTTTTCCTTATATAGGTTTTTTTACGTCTGTGGTCAGATTTATTTCTAAATATATTTTTAGAGCAATCGTAAATGATATTGTTTTCTTGATTTCCTTTTCAAAGTTCTCTTTGTTGTCATATAGGAATTCAACTGATTTTTTTTTGTTGTTGTTGATCTTGTATCCTGCTACTCTGCTAAATCTATTAGTTCCAGTAGTTTTCCTGTTGAATCTTTGGGGTTCTCTATGTATAGGATCATATCATTTGCAAATAGTGATGGTTTTTCTTCTTCGTTTCCAATTTGGATGTCCTTTATTATTATCATTTTTCTTGCCTTATTGCTGTAGCTAGGACTTCCAGCACAATATTAAACAGGAGTGGTCATAAAGGGCATCCTTGTCTCGTTCCCATTTTCAACTTTCAGCCTCTTTCCTTTGAGAATGATGGTAGCTGTTGGTTTTGTATAAAAAAAAAATAGTTGCCCTTTATTATGTTGAGGAATTTCTCTTCTATTTCTATTTTATTGAGAGTTTTTATCAGAAATGAATGTTGCACTTTATCCAATACCTTTTCTGCATCAATTGAGACGATCACGTGATTCTTTTCTTTTGTCCTATTTATGTGGTGGATTACTTTGATTTTCTAATGTTGGGCCATTCTTAAATACCTGGTCTGAATCCCACTTAGGTGTGGTGTATTATTTTTTTGATATGATGCTGAATTCTTGGCTAGAATTTTGTTACAAATTTTTGTATCTAAATCCACTGGAGATATCGGTCTGTAATTTTCATTTTTTTGTGGTTTCTTTGCCTGGCTTTGGTATCAGGGTTATGCTGGCTTCATAGAATGAATTTTGGAGTATTCCTACCTTTTCTATGCTCTGAAATAGTTTGAGTAGTACTGGTGTGAGCTCTTCTTTGAGGGTTTGGTAGAATTCTCTAGTGAAGCCATCCCAGCCAGGGCTTTTTTTGTTGGAATTTTTTAAATTACTTCTTCAATCTCTTCTCTTGTTTTGTGTCTGTACAGCTTTTCTAACTCAGTTTGTGTAGTTTAGTAAATAGTGTATTTCTAGAAATTTGTCCCTTTAGGTTCTCAATTTTTTTTGGAATACCATTTTTCATAGTGTTCTGTTATGATCTTTTTTTATTTCAGCTGGGTCTATTGTAATGTCCCCTATCTCATTTCTTATTTGGGTTATTTGCTTCCTCTCCTGTTTTTCTTTTGTCAGTTTGGCCAGTGGTCTTTGATTTTGTTGAGCCTTTCAAAGAATCAACTTTTGGTCTTGTTGGTTCTTTCTATTGTTTTTCTGTTCTCTATTTCATTTATTTCTGCTCTGATTTTTATTATTTCCTTCCTTCCCGTGGGTGTGGGCTTCCTTTGCTGTTTTCTTTGTATTTATTTGATTGTTAGGGCTAACTTTATTTTGCCCCATTCTTCTTTTTTGATGTGTGCTTTTATTGATATAAATTGACCTCTGAGCACTGCTTTTGCTGTGTCCCAGAGGTTTTGGTATGATGTGTTTTCATTCCCATTTGATTCTAGAAATTTTTTGATTCCCTCTTTGATTTCTTGTATTACCCATTTTTTTTAATGAGGTGTTATTCAGCTTCCATGTATTTGATATTTTATCCTCGCAATCCCTGTTATTGATTTCTTCTTTTATGGTGTTATGATCAGAGAGAATAGTTTGTAATATTTTGATGTTTTGGGTTTTATTGAGGGTTGTTTTGTGGCTTAAAATGTAGTCTATTCTGGAGAATGTTCCATGTGCATTGGAAAAGAATGTATACTTTGCTGCTGTTGGGTGAAGTTTTCTATACATGTTTGTGAGGTCTAGTTGTTCAATTTTGACCTTTAGATTTTCTGTATCTCTGTTGAGTTTCTTTCTAAATGTTCTGTCCTTTACCGAACTGATGTGTTGAACTCTCCTACTATTATTGTGGAACTGTCCATTTCTCTTTTCAGTGCTGTTAGAATTTTTTATGTATTGTGGGGCCCTGTCTTTGGGTGCATAGATATTTATTAAGGTTATGTCATCTTGGTGGATTGTCTCTTTAATCCATTATATAATGTCCTTCCTTGTCTTTTATTGTTCATTTTGCCTTAAAGTCTATTTTATCTGAGTTTAGTATTGCCATTTGGTTACCGTTTATGGTTACCGTTTGCTTGATATATTTTTTTCCATCCTTTGATTTTCAATAAATTTATGCCTTTGTGTTTATGATGTGTCTCTTGTGGACAGCATATTGATGGGCCATGTTTTTTAAATCCATTCTGCCACTCTCTGTCTCTTTAAGGGCACATTTAAACCATTAACATTCAGTATGAATAGGTATGAGTTTATCACTATCAAATTGTCGTGCTTTTTTTTTTTTTTTTTTGTGGTCCTGATGTTTTCTTTGTTCCTCTTACTTTCCTGCACTGAGTTCCTTTTGTTTGTGCATTTTCTTTTCTTTCATTATTGTATATTTTGTGTTTACCGAATCTTTATGTCTTTCTTCTTTTTTATTCTGATGAGTAGGTTTGTTGATTTTCTTTGTGGTTACCTTGAAATTTACACTTATTTTCCTAAGTTTGGAACAGTCTTTTATTTTTGATATTGCCTTGATTTCCTCTTCATTTGAAAGTTCTATTACTACACTGTTTATTACTCCTTTACTGTTTTTATGTTGTCGTCATTTACAGATTGATGTCTCTGTTTCCCTGTTTTGTCTTTTAGCTTTGTTTTATTATCGAAAGTTCTTTATCTAGGTTGATATCTTGCTGATGCTGTCCTGTGTCTTAGACTCTCATTGTTGTCTGATGTTGTTGGTTCTCTAACTGGAGGACCCATTTAATATTTCGTGTAAGTTTAGTTTGGTTTTTGCAAATTCCCTTTATTTCTATTTATCTGGAAATGTCCTAATTTCGCCATCGTGTTTGAGTGAGAGTTTTGCAGGATATATTATTCTTGGTTGGCAGCTTTTTTGGAAGTTTTATATATGTCTTTCCACTGCCTTCTTGCTTGAATAGTTTCTGTAATCAGAGCTTAGTCTTACTGTTTCCCCTTTGTAAGTGACTTTTCATTTTTCTTGAGCTCCTCTCAGGATTCTTTCTTTGTCTTTGGTTGTGGTAAGTGTGATTATGATGTGTCTTGGTGTCTTTCTTTTAGGGCTATCTTATATGGGGCTCTTTGAGCTTCTTGCATGGTCAGCTTTTCATCTTTCATGATATTTGGGAAGTTTTCTGTCAGCAAATCTTCAACAATATTCTCTGTGATTTCCATTTTCTCCTCCTGTTCTGGAACTCTGATCACATGCAAATTTTTGCTCTTGATTGTGTCCCACATAATTCTTGGGTTTACTTCATTTTTTTCTCAATCAAAGTTGCATCCTTGGATTTGTCTTCCATCTTCCTGATTCTGTCTTCCATTGTTCCAAATTTGCTCCTAAAACTTTCTATTGAGTTGTCCATTTCTGAAATTTTGCAGTTTTTCTTTTGGATTTCTATTTGCTGTTTTAGTATGATTCCTAATTGTTTATTTATTTTGATTTTTTTTTCTTGTATTAGTTTCCTGAATTCTTCTATTGCTTTCTCTGTGTTTTTCTTGATTTTGGCTATATTTCCCTTGGTTTTGTCTGTGTTTTCCTTGCTCTCTTTCCTAATCTCTTGTAAATATTATACATTTGAATTCCGTGTTGGGTAGTTTCACTGTCTTTTCTTCTACTGGAAAGTCATCTGATTCTTTATTTTGGTCATTTGCTGGAGCCATCTTGTCTTGCTTTTTTATATGTTTTGATGTTGTCTCCTCTCTCTGAGACATTAAAGTATTATTTTCTTTATGTATTGGTTGTATTTTCATTTATTTCATCCTCCTTTTTTGTTTTGTTATGATATGTCAGGCCGGGTGGGCCAGGTGTGTTTGGCTGCTTACTCATGTGTGGGCATGATACTTCCCACCACCTTGTCCAGGTGGGCAGGGTGAGCCTGATTTGCTGCATGCTGGTTTGGTGAGATGGCTGAAGGCAGACTGGGTAGGCACTGCCTGTCTTCTGATGTTTGTCTAGTGGTGTGGGAGCTTTCCCAGCTCCTTGCCATATAGGTGGGGATATCGGATGGAGAATGGTGAGGGCTTGCTTCTCACCATTTGGCAGCTGGTCAAGTGGCAGGAGGGAGGGCAGTGCTGGCCTGGCATGGTGGTTGGCCTTGGCACTGAGGGTGTTCTAACCAGGTCGGCACATTGGGGGCATGTGGAAAGGAGGGGTGGTGTATGGGGTGGGTGCTCTGTCTCCTGTTGAGAGCTCTGTGAACTTTCCTTCCCATATTCCCTCTCCAGGGCTGTTGCTGGTTGTGCTCCAAGATGGCAAAGCTGTTGCAATTTAGCTGGCAGGGGACCTCCATTCTGTAGCTCTCGTTGCTGTCTATTCTCTGTCAGTTTCTTCTTCCATTTGGTGCTTCATCTAGCTCTTATCCCTTCACTTGATGATTAGAGTTCTTGGATTGACATTTGTAGCTGTCTACTTAGTGTTTTAAGGTTTTGCTGCAGAGGAACACCATGGTGCTTCTATGTATACCACTTTGTTGGCTCCGCCTCCTGAGCCATACAGCCTACCTTTTTTAAAAATAATTTTTATTGTGCTTTAAGTGAAAGTTTACAAATCAAGTCAGTCTCTCACACAAAAACCTGTATACACCTTGCTACACACTCCCAATTACTCTCCCCCTAATGAGACAGTCTGCTCTCTCCCTCCACTCTCTCTTTTCATGTCCATTTTTCCAGCTTTTAACCCCCTCCACCTACACATCTCCCCTCCAGGAAGGAGATGCCAACGTAGTCTCAACTGTCCACCTGATCCAAGAAGCTCACTCCTCACCAACCCATTGTCCAGTCCAATCCATGTCTGATGAGTTGGCTTCAGGAATAGCTCCTGTCCTGGGCCAACAGAAGGCCTGTGGGCCATGACCACTGTGGTCCTTCTAGTCTCAGTCAGACCATTAAGTCTGGTCTTTTTATGAGAATTTGGGGTCTGCATCCCACTGCTCTCCTGCTCCCTCCGGGGTTCTCTGTTGTGTTCCCTATCAGGGCAGTCATCAGTTATAGCTGGGCACCATCTAGTTCTTCTGGTCTCAGGATGGTGTAGTTTCTGGTTCATGTGGCCCTTTCTGTCTCTTGGGCTCATAATCGCCCTGTGTCCTTGGTGTTCTTCATTCTCCTTTGATCCAGGTGGGTTGAGACCAATTGATGCATCTTAGATGGCTGCTTGCTAGCGTTAAAGACCCCAGATGCCACTCTTCAAAGTGGGATGCAGAATGTTTTCTTAATAGATTTTAGTATGCCAGTTGATTAGATGTCCCCTGAAACCACGATCCCCAGACCCCTGCCCCTGCTACACTGGCCTTCGAAGCATTCAGCTTATTCAGGAAGCTTCTTTGCTTTTGGTTTAGTCCAATTGTGCTGACCTCCCCTGTATTGCGTGCTGTCTTTCCCTTCACCTAAAGTAGTCCTTATCTACTATCTAATTACTGAATGCCCCTCTCCCACCCTCCCTTTCTCATCCCTCTTGTAACCACAAAAGAATGTTTTCTTCTCAGTTTAAACCATTTCTCAAGTTCTTATAATAGTGGTCTTATACAGTATTTGTCCTTTGACAACTGACTCATTTCACTCAGCATAATGCCTTCCAGGTTCCTCCATGTTATGAAATGTTTCACAGATTCCTCACTGTTCTTTATCGATGCATAGTATTCCATTGTGTGAATATACCATAATTTATTTATCCATTCATCTGTTGATGGGAAACTAGGAATGTCTTAATTCCTCCTTCATTTTGTTCTTGCTTGTAAGAGCAACTTTGTTATAAAATTAGTGCTGATCATTATAAGGCAAAAATTTAAAATTATGGTTAGATAAATTATACCTGGGTTATTATGTCAAAGTAGATAATTGTTTTTGTACTGAAAATGTTAATAAACTCGTATTTAATTTTTTGTGGTGATGATATACACAACAAAACATTTGCCTATTCAGCAATTTTATGGGTATAGTTCAGTGACATCGATCACATTCTTTAAGTTGTGCAGCCATTATTGCTACCCTTTTCCTCCACCATTAACTTAAACTCAATGGTGCTTAGGCAAAACCCCCTTTTCCCCTTCCCTCCCACCTCAGGTAGCCACTGTTAATCTTTGGTTTATGTATATTTGCTCATTTCATATAAGTGAGATCATTCAGTGTTTGTTCTTTTTTCACCTTCATTTTTGAAGAATAGTTTTGTGGATATCAAATTCTTTGCTGACAGTTTTTTCTTTTAGCAATTTAAATGTGTCATCTCGCTTCCTCCAGCCTCCGTGGTTTCTGATGATAAATCAGCTGTTAATCTTATAGAGCATCTCTTGTAAGGGACGTGTCACTTCTCTCTTCTTGTTTTCAGGATTCTCTTTTTGTCTTTTTTTTTCCCCAACAGTTTGATTATAATATGCCTCAGTTTGGATGTATTTGAGTTAATTCTGTTTGGAGTTTGTTGGGGTTCTTGGATGTGTAGATTCATGTCTTTTCATCAAATTTGGCAAATTTCTGGTCATTATTGTTTCAAACATCCTCTCTTCCCCTTTCTTTCTGGGAACTTCCATTATGCATATATTGGTACACTTGATGATATCCCACAGGTCTCTTAAACTCTTTGTTTTTCTTCATTGTTTTTTCTCTTTCTTCTTCTCAGACATGATTGTTTCAATTGACCTACCTTCCAGTTAGCAGATTCTTTCTTCTGCTTGCTCAAATCTGCTGCTGAATCCCTCTATTGAATTTTTAATTTCAGTTGTTGTACTTTTCAGCTCCTGAATTTCTATTTGGTTCCTCTTTATAATTTCTATTTTTACTGATACTATCTATTGGGTTGGATATTGTTTTCCCAGGTTTTTTTTTTTTTTTTGGTTCTTTGTCCATGGTTTGCTTTAGCTCTTTGAGAATATCTTAGATAGTTGATTTAAGTCTTTGTCTAGTAAATCCAGTGTTTCTCCTTTCTCAGGCACAGATTCTGTTAATATTTCTTTTCCTGTGACTGGGCCATTCTTTCTTGTTTCTTTGCATGGCACATAATTTTTTTGGATTAAAACTTAATTTTGAGTATTGCAATGTGGTAACTCTGGAAATCAAATTCTTCCCCTTTTCAGGGTTTGTTGTTGTTTCTTGCTATGGGTTGTAGTTGTTTATTTAGTGATTTTCTAAACTATTTCTTTGAAGACAATATTCCTTATGTGGTCTCTAAAGTCTCTGTTCCTTTAGCTTATGGTCAGGTAGTGGATTGACAGCAATTTCCTTAAATACATGGAGTGAAGAAAAAAAATACTCTCCCACTCTTTTCAAGATTGGCTCTGTGTTGGGTTCAGTACTTAGGCTGCCTTAGCCTTCACTTTCTGATTGTGCTAAGCCTAAATATCAGCTAGAAGTGAAATCTTAGGGCATTCTCAGGTCTTTTCTGATATGCATCCTATCCTGGGCATGTACTCTCTCTATCCCTCATTATATGAAAGAGCTTTTCCAAAGTCCTTGCTCTTCATAGTAACTCTAACTTCAGCATTTTCTCCCAGACTTTTTTTGTGTCTTTTGTTTGCGTCAACTCTAATCTTTTGCCCTAGGTGACTGTGGCTTGTTTATTTACCTTTCTTTCTTTCTTTCTTTTAAAGAATGCCCTCTGCATAACCACTTTTCTGCCCTGAGAGTGCAAAGTTAGGTGAAACAAATCATATGTCTTGCATAATTCCTTCAGGGAATCTGCAGAGAGATCAAAACCAACAAAAACAATTCTTGGGAACAAGGTCCACTCTGCTCCTTCCATAATCGGGTATTCAAGATTCTCCAAACTCTGATCCTTACCTTTGTAATATTATTCTCATAATTTCCATTTAAGCAGGCTATACTTCAGACAAACCAATTACTCTTTCATCCATATGCCTGTATTTTCCTGCCTTGTCTTGGTTCATGCAGTTTATTTTGTTTAGAGCAGAAGTTCTTAACTTGGAAACTGTCAGCCAATGGAAGAACTTCAAAAAGCCTATAAACATTCACAAATTACATAAAAACTTTTGTGAGTCTGAGAATACATTTTTTTTTTCTGAATGAGAGGGTCCAGAGCTTTCATTAGATTCTCAGAGGAGTCTGTGACTAAACAGGCAAACAAACAAGAACAACAAAAGGTAATAATTGCTGGCCGTGATGGTTAAGGTTGTGTGTCAACTTGGCTAGGCCATGATTCTCAGTGGTTTGGCAGTCATATGATGTTGTGATCACTTCCATGATGGAATGTGCTGTGAGTAGTCAATCAGGGAAGGGAGTTTCCTTGGGCATGTGGCCTGCATCGAATATAAGTGGACATTCTGGCAAGTCTCGTGGGCTTTTTGCTCACACTGGATCCTGCAGCTTGCCCCAGTTCTTGAGGCTTGAGCTAGCAGCTTACCTGTGGTCTTGCCTGCCAGTCTTGGGATTGATCACTCTTTGCAGCCTGTGAGCAAGAGCCCTGCTCTCTGTCCTGCTGATCTTGGGTTCACCAACCCCTGCAGCTAAATGAATCAGATGAAGCCTCTATCCTGTTTCATGGACTTGGGACATTCCAGACTCTATAACCGCACCAGTCATTGCCTTGATATAAACATCTCTGCGTATATATTTATACACTTTACTGGTTTTGCTTCTCTAGAGAACTCAGCCTAAGACAGTTGGTACCAAGAGTGGTTCTAGAGAAACAAAATTGTAAGGATGAGTTTTCTAAATTTGTTCTCAAGTCTGGTTAGTCTTCCAGATGTTAATAACCCTGCTTCCAGTAATAAAGAGGGCACTGCTAATCCATGGCATGAGATGGCAATACAAATGCGCAAAATATCACCACCAATAGTTCAGGTATTGGTGAAAGGCGAGGCTCTGGGTGATTTCATGTGTGATACCTTCTACAATTTTGTCAAAATAAGAAATATAAGGAAGCTTATTGGTTGGTCCTACTCTCACTAGACAAACTGGTGAAAGAAAGACATGTGCTCAGGGCTTCAGAGTCAAAGCTTAAGTGCCACATAAATGACCTCAAAGTTTCCACTTGTACTTTGAAAGAAAGCCTGATTTCTTGTAGTAACAGAGCTGTTATTGCCAAAAACTAAACCCAGAGTCTTATTGGCTGAATTGCAACATCAACTCAATTGCCAACCTTGAGAGGTGTCTGCAATTGATTGATTGATTGGTTGAGGGCATTGATTTGGAAGAAATGGGATCCTGACACTTGCAAAGGGGACATATGGGTAGATAATCAAGAAGCTGGGGACACGGAGTCCCTAAATTCCATTGAATCACTCCTGCCAACAGGCCCAGCCCACCCATTCCCATGTGAAGAAATTACTCCATGTTTGTCTGCTAAACTACCCTGCCCAGTAAAACCTTTAGTCCCTACGCCCCCATCTAATAAGATTAACCCAGCAGTGTCTAAAGAGCCCTTGTCCGAGTCATGGCCTGGGGCATCTCATGAGGCAGATGCTTTACAAGACAATGTTGAATGTTCTCAAAACACTTCCCCACAGCAGATTTTGGCTTCTAGACCTATAAGTAGACTTAAGTCCTGGTGCACCCCAAAAGGTGAAATACAAAGTGTGACCCAGGAGGAGGTATGCTATACTCCAAAGGAATCACTTGAGTTTTCTAATATGTACAAACAGAAACCTGGGGAATATGTGTGGGAATGCCTATTAAGAGTGTGGGATAATGGTGCAAGGAACATAAAGATAGATCCATCTCAGTTTATTGATATGGGTCCACTAAGCACAGATTCTTCATCCAGTGTCTCAGCTTGAGAAATTAGGAAAGGATCTAATAGTTTATTTGGTTGGGCCACTGAAACATGAATTACACAGTGCCCTACACTAAATCAAGTTGAAGTGCCAGACCTGCCTTTGTATGCTGTAGAAGAAAGTATCCAAAGGCTTAGGGAAATTGGCCTGCCAGAGTGGATTTATCAGGTTAGACCCACAGACCCACACATGGAGTGCCCAGAGGACACACCTTTTACCACAACTGTGAGGAACAAATTTGTGAAGGGAGCCCCATGTTCTTGAAGACTGCTGTGATTTCTATTTTAAGTAAGTCAGATTTGACAGTGGAAACTGCCCTAACCAAATTAAGACATCTAACTACAATGGGGCTGATTGGAGCTTGTGGTAGTAAGGGCCAAATGGCGGCACTGAATCGACAAAGACAAGGTGGGTGTGGTTACAGTAATGGACAGTGGAGTCAAAGCAGTAATCAGAATAGTCTTACTCATATAAACTTTTAGCATTGGCTCTTTAGTCATGGTGTCGCTAGGAGTGAAATAGGATATCTACTAAACATTTACTTGATGTGTACAAGCAGATGAATTCTAGGTCAAGTAAACAGCAGTCTAACTCAAATTGCCAGAATAGAGTCATGGGCCCTCAATCAATTCCCAGACTTGAGCGAGTTTAAAGACCCACAACCCCTAGAATGAAGGGAAGGTCAGATCCCCTTGAGGAAGGACTCCAATACACTGCCCAAAACTTAATCTTTCTCCCAGCCTTCCTCAAAGGGATCTATGGCCTTTTACGAAAGTGACTTTTCATTGGGGAAAATAAAATAATCACACTTTTTGGGGATTACTGCATACTGTCTCTGTATCAACACTAATTCCAAGAGACCCAAAATGTCACTGTGGCCCACCAGTCAGAGAGGGGGCATATGGAGGTCAGGTTATTAATGGAGTCCTAGTTCATGTCCATTTCACAGTAGGTCCAGTGTTGTCCCCAGACCCAACCCTTAGTGATTTCCCCAGTTCCGGAACGCATAATTGGAATAGATATACTCAGCAACTGGCGGAACCCCCCAACTGGATCCCTGACAAAAGGAGTAAGGGCTATTATGGTAAGAAAAGTCAGGTGGAAGCCATTAGAACTGCACCTACCTTGAAAAATAGTAAACCAAAAGCAGTACTGCATTCCTGGAGGGATTGCAGAGATTACTGTCACCATCAAGGACTTGAAGAATGCAGGTGTGGTGATTTCTACCACATCCCCATTCAACTTGCCTATTTGGATGGCTAATGGCCCAGACCCTTGGAGAATGACAGTGGATTATCATACACTTAACCAGGTGGTGACTTCATTTGCAGCTGCTGTTCCAGATGTAGTTTCATTGCTTGAGCAAATTAATGTATCTCCTGGTACCTGGTATGCAGCTATTGACCTGGCCAAGATATTTTTCTCCCTACCTGTTTCCAGGGATCACCAGAAGCAGTTTGCCTTCAGTTGGCAAGGCCAGCAACACACCTTCAGTTACCTTCAGTTGCCTACCTCAGGGCTACATCAACTCTCCAGCCTTATGTCATAATTTAGTCCGCAGGAAACTTGAGCATACTTCCCTTCCACAAGACATCACACTGGTCCATTACATTGAATATATAATGCTGATAGGACCTAGTAAGGAAGAAGTGTCAATGACTCTGGACTTACTGGTAAAATATTTGCTTGTTAGAGGTCATCTTCCAGCTCAGTGAAATTTCTAGGGTTTCAGTGGTGTGGGGCATGTCAAGATATTCCTAAAGTGAAGGACAAGTTATTACATCTGGCTCCCCCCACAACTAAAAAGAGGCACAATGCCTAGTGGGTCTCTGGATTTTGGAGACAATATATTCCTCATTTGGGTGTGCTACTCACCATTAGCCCTCATGACCCACCTGCAAGATATTTGCTTCCTGTCCCCCTGATCTTATGTTTTGCAGGCCTAGAGGTTTTATTTCCAAAGGGAAGAATGATCCCACCTGGATACACATCACTGATTCTGTTGAACTAGAAGCTAAGAATGCCGCCTGGCCACTTTGGGCTCCTTATGCCTCTGGATCAACAGGCAAAGAAGGGAGTTGCCATACTGGCTGGTGTGATTGATCCTGATTACCAAGAGGAAATCGGATTGACATTACATAATAGAGGTAAAGAAGAGTATGTCTGGAATGCAGGGGATTCCTTAGGGCGTCTCTTAGTACTACCATGCCCTATGATTAAAGTCAATGGAAAACTACAGTAACCCAATTCCGACATGACTGCTAATGGCTCAGACCCTTCAGGAATGAAGGTTTGGGTCACCCTACCAGGCAAAGAACCACAACCAGCTGAGGTGCTTGCTGAGGGCAAAGGGAATACGGAATAGATGGTAGAAGAAGGTAGTTCTAAATATCAGTTATGACCAAGTGACCAGTTGCAGAAACAAGGACTGTAATGTTATGAGTATTCCTGCTTTGTATGTATGCATCAAATTTTTTGTTTTCTTCACTTATAAAGTATAAGATGTAGACGGGGCTAGTGCATTTTCAGTTGTATGTATGTTGGTTGTATCATGCAAATATGACTTTATAATTGTCTTTATTCAGAGATTATGTATGGCTTAAGGAGATGTGTACATGTGCCAAGTTGGCAAGGGGTGGACTGTGATGGTTAAGGTTGTGAGTCAATTTGGCTGGGCCATGATTCTCAGTGGTTTGGCAGTCATATGATGTTGTGATCACTTCCATGGTGGGATCTGCTGTGAGTAGTCAATCAGAAAAGGGAGTTTTCTTGGACATGTGGCCTGCATCGAATATAAGTGGACATTCTGGCAAGGCTTGTGGGCTTTTCATTCATGCTGGATCCTAAAGCTGCCTCCTGTTCATCTGACCTCAGATTCCTGGGACTTGTGTTAGAAACTTACATGTGGTCTTGCCTGTCGATCTTGGGATTCATCAATCTTCACAGCCTGTGAGCAAGAGCCTTGCTCTGTGTCCTCCTGATCTTGGGTTCACTAGCGCCTGTGGCTACATGAATCAGGAGAAGCCTCTATCCTGACCCATGGACTTGGAATGTTCCAGCATACACAACCGTGCCAGCCATTGCCTTGATATAAACCTCTCTGTATATGTATTTATATGCTTTACTGGTTTTGCCTCTCTAGAAAACCCAGCCTAAGACACTGGCTTAGACTCTTCTTCTACCTTCTCTATTCCTTTTTCCTCAAACAGTTTCTATATGTACAATTCAGTGACATTGATTACATTCTTTGAGTTGTGAAAACATTCTCACCTTTCTTTTCTGAGTTGTTCCTCCCCCATTAACATAAACTCACTGTACCCTAAGGTTCCTATCTAATCTTTTGAGTTGCTGTTGTCAATTTGATCCCATATAGATATTTCTTAAAAGAGCATAATGCTTAAGGCAGACATTCTTTATTAGTTAAGCTCAACTATTGTTTGGTTTTAAGAAGGCTTCAGGGGATATTTTTGGTTTAGGGTTTAAAGATTATCTCAGGGCAATAGTTGCAGGAGTTCATCCAGCCACCGTGGCTCCAGAAAACCTAGATTCCATGAGAATTTGAAATTCTGTTCTACATTTTCCACCTTTTGGTCAGGATTCTTCTATAGACTCTTTGATCAAAATGTTCAGTATTGGTATCTGGGTGCTATCCATTTCTTCTGGTTTCGTGGCAAAGGAGGCAGTTGTTCATGGAGGCAATTAGCCACACATTCCACTTCCTCCCCTTATTCCTGACTTTCCTTCTTCATCTATTTCTCCAGGCAAACAGAGATCAATTGTTGTGCCTTGGATAGCTCTATCCCTTTTAGATCAATAAGTCATACCCATTTTTTCAGGGCCCAGCTTAAAAGGTACCTCCTTCATGATGCCTCCCCCTTTATCTGAAAATAATCTCTTCTTTGGCTTAACTCTCAGATTAATTTTATCTGTACAGATTTTATAGTACTTTTGACTTTCTATTGTGTAGTAGAATTATTGATATATTTTTAGTGGAAAGAGTTTTGAAGTTGGATGTACATGGTTGAATATTGGTTCTATCATTCATTAGTTTTGTGGCCTTGAACAAGCCGCCGAGCTTCTGTTAAGCTTCATTGGTAAAAGAATGATGATAGTAGGTGCCCAATAAATGTGAATACCTGTATCAAGCACCAATTCTTTCATCTGCAATTAACAGAAAACCCTGAATAACAGTGGCTTAAATTGTAAGAATATTGTTTACTTATCAAGAGGCATGAAGGTGGTGTTTCTAGGGTTCATGCAATGAGTCAATGGTGTCATCAAAGGCCTATATTATTTCCATCTTTTTGCTCCACTATTTTTAGTGTAAGGATTTTTGTCTTCATTATTGTTGCCTCATGGTTGCACGATAGCTGCTTCAGCTTCAGGCATGGCATCCTCACACTGTGAAGAAAGGCCAAGGGTATAAGATTTAATTCTCATGATGCTGGGAGAAGTCCAGCAAAATCTTGCACAGAAGACTTCTTACATTTCATTGGATAGAACCTCTTTATGTGACCATCTCTAGTTGCAAGAGGGTCTGAGAATGTGAGAGTTTGGCAAAGGGAAATGGAAATACTCTGAGCGGCTTAAACTAATGATTTATCTCTTGGTGCTAGATATATAGCCGTTCTGAACAAGCAAAGTTCTGTTAGTAAGAAAGAAAAGGATAGTAGCTTTTGGGTAGGCAAAGAAATTCCCATTATACTTTTACTTCTTGTCTCTTCTTCCACTGTGAGATCCTGAAAGATATGGTTTATGTCTTATTTCTTTCCATAAACCTAGCATGTAATATAGTATCTGGCATACAGTAGGTGCTTCCTGAATGCTTAATGAATATAATCCAACCTGGTTGTGGTGTGTAAATACCCTACACCAAGGACTGGTCATCTTTACCCTTGTTAGAAAAATAAGCATTGAAAATAAAAAAATACACAAAAGTTTGCGGTTTTTATTTCCTGAAGAAATATTTCAGAATATTGACTCCTGGGTAGGGAGGTTAATTGCATTTCTATGCTAAACTGTCCATCTTGTATGTGGTTTCCAAAACTTGTTTGGATTTGGGAAAAGGTCTTTATTTTGGTTTTAATCAGTAACATTTACATAAATCTGGTAGTCCTGGTTGTTCTAAATTATCTACTGACACGCTTGTGGGGGTTTGATCTCTTGAGTTTTGATGAGGTCAGAATTTCTGTTCTCCTGAGTGACTCCAAATGTTGGTTACACAATCCACTGCAACACCAGACGTGGAAGAGGCAAGAAGACATGACCTTTTTACCCACTAGAAAAGGGAACCATGCCTATTATAAACGTAGTAGGGAAATAGTACTTTTGAGGACAGGGATAGTCAGAGGGCCAGGAGCTTTTCTTTTCTTTTTTTCCAACCTTTCACAGATAAAAAATAAAGCCTTCATCAATTTGAAAGTTTAATTAAAGAATTTCTGTTTCTATTCATGATTGGATACTGCAAAGACTTTTTACCTGATCTACCTACTTCCATTCTTATACCCTGAAATCTATCTTGTAAGTGTTGCAAGATGCATTTTTTTAAAAAAAAAATAACTTTCCTTACATCATTTCCTTCTCAAAAGCCACTCATAACTCCCTAGAAGGTGTAGGCTAAACCCCAGAATTCTATATCTGCACTCAATACTCTTTGAAGTCTGGTCCCAGTCTCATCCTTCATATGTTTTCTAGTCAAGGCAGCCTGTTTACTGGTTCCCAAAGACACCATTGTATTTTTTTTTATTGCTCCAGACCACCATCTCATTTAAATCCTACTCACTCTTCAAGCTCAACTTCTACTTCCTCTAGGACACCTCTAGACCATTTCTGCTTCTTTGTACTCCTTTGCACTTACTGCCTTTAGTAGTTAATTGGTGCTTGGTACTTTTTCCTATGTATCTGTCTCAGGTTTCTAACTTAACTATTAACTCCTCAAAGGCAGAACTTGTGTTCCTTCTCTTTTATGTTACCCCAAACACTTTGGTCTGATTTCAAGCTTTTTTATAGCCTGCTGTATGTTCGTTTGGTCTTATTCTGTCCATGGGTTGGTTGAAAGGAGGGTGAGGCAGCCTGGAAAAGGTGCTAGAAGCCAATCTGGAATTCTACCATATCTCATGAATGACCAGAGGAGGATTATCCAATAGACAAGGTGAGCATGGTGCTCACATTTTTTCACCACATCCAAGACTCTGCTTCTAGGTATGGCAGGCATCTGTCTCTCTCCCAACCCCAAAGCACCTTTCTACAGAATCAAACCTTCTTCAAATTTACAATCTCTGACAGGGGCAGATGACCCATTAAACAGGGTAAGTGTGGGCTTACTTACTAATTTGTAGTGAACAATTTCACAAAGATGTGGCGAAACTCATGTGAAATTGTTCACTACAGTGATCTGGTAAGCAAGGTAAACACCATGCTTACCTTGCCTATTGGATAATCCACGCCTGTGAATGACCTGTGCGTGGGTAATTCAGCAAACACTATTTTTGTCAAATGATCTTCTGGTGGATTTGAACTGCCGACCTTTTGGTTAGCAGCTGTGCTCTTAACCACTGAGCCACCAGGACTCTAATGATCTTTCTACTATTCCCTGTATCATTAGCCCTTAACATTAGATGAAAGTGTTATCTGTGTTGCTATATAGCCTTTATAACTATTCTTATTAATTCCTGCATAATAGCTCATTAAGCAGCTATATCCTAACTAATGCTCTATTATTGTACATTGACATATTTTCTAATTTTCCACCTATTATTTTTTTTTTATTGATAGTACTGAGATAAATATATTTGTCCATAAAGCTTTTTCAGAAGTTTGTTTTCTTGCACATTCCATTGGTCAAAAGTCATCTCCTCCTTAAAGCCGTCTTCTAACCACCAGGTAGAATTAACCTCTTCTTTTTTTGTTTCCTTAGGACTTAAAGTAGGTGTTTCGTTTTGTAACATGAGTACTTGAATATCGCTTGTCTCCAGTCCACTGAATACTCTTCTATTCCCCCTAACAATCTTCCTTCCTAATGATCGCTAAGGCTAACTTTGAACTCTGATGTTTTAGGATTAAGTGCAATTGTTGTTGGGAGGTGCCATTGAGTCGGTTCTGACTCATAGTGACCCTATGCACAACAGAACGAAACACTGCCCGGTCCTGAGCCATCCTTACAATCGTTGTTATGCTTGAGCTTATTGTTGCAGCCATTGTGTCAATCCGCCTCATTGAGGGTCTCCCTCTTTTCTGCTGACCCTGTACTCTGCCAAGCATGATGTCAATCTCCAGGGACTGATCCCTCCTGACATGTCCAAAGTATGTAAGACGCAGTCTCACCATCCTTGCTTCTAAGGAGCATTCTGGTTGTACTTCTTCTAAGACAGATTTGTTCGTTCTTTTGGCAGTCCATGCTATATTCAATATTCTTTGCCAACACAATTCAAAGGCATCAATTCTTCTGTCTTTGTTATTCATTGTCCAGCTTTCAATTAAGTGCAATGGCGGAGCAGAATATATTTGCTATGCAAATAGTACTGCTATGCTTATTTTTTTCCTTGTAATTTTTTTTTTTTAAGGTGATGGGTTAGTACCCATTCTTGTGATCTAGAAAGCAACAGGTTTAACATCCAGAGCTTCTGGCCTTTGACCAGTGGTTCTCAAAGTGTGGTCCCCAGATAAGAGTATTAGCAATGCCTGGGAACTTGTTAGAAATGCAAATTCTAAGGCCCCACACTGGACCTTCTGAATTAAAAAGTCTGGGGGTGATGCTCAGAAGTCTGCACTTTAACAAATCCTTCACATGATTCTCATGCATACTCAGATTTGAAAACCACTCGGCTAGCAGTTGATGCCCAATAATGATGTACTTATACCAACTGAAAGCATATCATGGAAATAGCTCAAGAGCTTTGGAGTCAGAAGACCTATATTCAAGTGTCAGCTTCTTCATATAGCAACTGAGAAGCCTTGGATCATCATTTTACCCCTTTAGGTTTCTGTTTCCTCATCTCTTAAAAGGGGCTAATGATAATACCTAAAATATAGGGTAATTGTGATGACCAAATGAAATAATGTCTGTGAAAGTTCCTTGCGGAGCATAGTGTGCCATGCAAGTACTTTTTATTTACTTTTCTCAGCTTTATGCCCAGCACCTCTGTGAAGCTCCTCTGAACCCAGAGTGGTCTTGCCCTTATAGAATAGAAGTGGCCCACAACACATCTTAGGGTCTCTAATACCTCTTTAGAAATCCAGTGACTCTGAAAGGAAGAGGATAACAAAGGCTGGTGGGGGTTGAAAGTAATGTTTTTTTTTTTTTTGAAATACCTACAGTGGTTGACATCTTGAGCCTAAACCAGTATGCATGCAGGGCTGGGCTTTCAAGTGAATATTTGTTTTATTTTTGCTGTTTAGTGAAGGCGAATGAGAAAATAGCTTTCTTCTGGCATTTAGGGCTGGGAAGAAAACCAGCTGGTCTCATGGTCTCTAATTCACAGGCAAGAGGGGCAAATTAATCAAAAGAGTCTAAGGGGCACTAGGGTGCAAGTAGAGCTGCTTTGGAGATAAAATGTGGTATGGCAATGAGGAAAGATGTTCTCCCTACACCTGTGTGGAAAACAAAATGTGTTTTTGGTGCCCTGAGGACTCTAGGGAGGCCAGGAGTTGTTTGATAAATAAAAAGTTTACAGCTTTGGGACACTTGCAAACAATCTTGTCTACTTCAGTTACAACTTCAACCTTTGCCTCAATAAGAAGCTCTATGCTCAGTCAGGAAGTTCTGTTTCTGCACTGAGACCATGATATAACCCCAGAACTAATTACCAGAATTATTTCATTCACATCATCAGATTGGAAACATTGAAACCAAACCCGTTGCTGTCAAGTCAATTCCCACTCATAGCGACCCTATAAGACAGAGTAGAACTGCCCCATAGGGTTTCCAAGGAGCATTTGGTGAATTTGAACTGCCGACTTTTTGGTTAGCAACCATAGCTCTTAACCACTACACCATTAGGGTTTCATTGGCAACATTAAGGAAGTTAAATTTAAACACTTTAGGAGATAAGTAGTTGCTTTTCTATGGATGTATCTTAAACACAACACTGATGCTGACAATGTGTTCACAGAGGGCACTGGCAACAGTGACAGTGGGGAAGTGCTGCTGGCAAATGGCTTAAAGACCAATGGGCAATACTTGTGGATAGGGACATTAATAAACCTTCATAGGTCCTAGGCTTTCATATCAATCATATCAATAATTTCCTATCAATCATAATAAAATACACCCACAGTACACATGAAATAGAATTTTCTGGCTGTAAAAAAAAAATTAGAAAACATTTTTAAAATGTTTCTTTTGAAATTATTTGGCTATAACTAAATCCTTTAATTTACAAATGGCTATGATTTCTAAGTAATCATCATGCATACTTGGGAATTCTTGTGAAGTGAGAAAATATACTCACAAATTGTTCTCAAATGTGATGCAACTTTTTATGAATATTAAAAGTAACAGTGATTGAAGTTTACATACATCAATTAAACATTGCAGGGTATATATATATATATATATATATGTTTTCAGAGCTAACAAGGATAATGTGACTCAAAATATGGAATTGGATATGCAAACTTTGTGGACACTGGTGGTAAACACATGTAAGATACTTCCAAGGACTCCCAGAAATACTTGGGAGAGACTTTCAGGGACCTGAAGTCTTACATTATGCAGGGCTGGACAAGAGCTCATGAAATTGCATTATTACAATCAGGTGACCCCTATTTGTACCTATAAACCAATGAGACTAAGAGAAACTCAAGTTATAGACCTCAAAGGTGGAATAATGGAGAGGCCTACGAGTGGGCAGTTACCAATCAGCTCAAAGGGAACTCAGATGATGGTCTCTTGTTGAGGACTACAGTGAATTCTTGCTCTTTCCTTTGGTCAGATCGGCTGCCTCAGGGAGGGTTCTGTGCTAAAGTTTCTCAAACCAGGAACCTGGTAGTCATCCCTGACTTCTCTACCTTCCCTCAAACCTTATGTCCAATCCATTGTTAAGTCTTCTGGATTTTACCTCTGAAGCATATCATAAATTTGTTCACTTTTTTCTACACTCCCGTCAACACTCTTATCCAAGATACCATCATTTCTCTCCCGGACTATTGCAATGGCTTCCTAACTTATCCACTGCTTCCACACTTGCTTATCTACTGTCCATCTTTCACACAGCATCCAAAGTTATATTTTTTAAATGGAAGGTCCGCCATGTCATTTTTTTTTATTAACTTTTATTGAGCTTCAAGTGAACATTTATAAATCAAGTCAGACTGTCACATATAAGTTTATATACACCTTACTCTGTACTCCCACTTGCTCTCCCCCTAATGAGTCAGCACTTCCAGTCTCTCCTTTCGTGACAATTTTGCCAGCTTCCAACTCTCTCTATCCTCCCATCCCCCCTCCAGACAGGAGATGCCAACACAGTCTCAAGTGACCACTTGATATAATTAGCTCACTCTTCATCAGTATCTCTCACCTACCCACTGTTCAGTCCCTTTCATGTCTGATGAGTTGTCTTCGGGGATGGTTCCTGTCCTGTGCAAACAGAAGGTTTGGGGACCATGACCACTGGGATTCCTCTAGTCTCAGTCAGACCATTAAGTATGGTCTTTTTATGCGAATTTGGGGTCTGCATCCCACCGATCTCCTGCTCTCTCAGGGGTTCTCTGTTGCGCTCCCTGTCAGGGCAGTCGTCGATTGTGGCCGGGCACCAACTAGTTCTTCTGGTCTCAGGATGATGTAGGTCTCTGGTTCATGTGGCCCTTTCTGTCTCTTGGGCTCTTAGTTGTCGTGTGGCCTTGGTGTTCTTCATTCTCCTTTGCTCCAGGTGGGTTGAGACCAATTGATGCATCTTAGATGGCCGCTTGTTAGCATTTAAGACGCCAGACACCACATTTCAAAGTGGGATGCAGAATGTTTTCATAATAGAATTATTTTGCCAGTTGACTTAGAAGTCCCCTTAAACCATGGTTCCCAAACCCCCGCCCTTGCTCCGCTGACCTCTGAAGCATTCAGTTTATCCCGGAAACTTCTTTGCTTTTGATCCAGTCCAGTTGAGCTGACCTTCCATGTATTGAGTATTGTCCTTCCCTTCACCTAAAGCAGTTCTTAGCTACTAATGAATCAGTAAAAAACCCTCTCCCACCCTCTCTCCCTCCCCCCCTCATAACCACAAAAGTATGTGTTCTTCTCAGATTATACTATTTCTCAAGATCTTATAATAGTGGTCTTATACAATATTTGTCCTTTTGCCTCTGACTCATTTCGCTCAGCATAATGCCTTCCAGGTTCCTCCATGTTATGAAATGTTTCATAGATTTGTCACTGTTCTTTATCGATGTGTAGTATTCCATTGTGTGAATATACCACAATTTATTTAACCATTCATCCGTTGATGGACACCTTGGTTGCTTCCAACTTTTTGCTATTGTAAACAGAGCTGCAATAAACATGGGTGTGCATATATCTGTTTGTGTGAAGGCTCTTATTTCTCTAGGGTATATTCCGAGGAGTGGGATTTCTGGGTTGTATGGTAGTTCTATTTCTAACTGTTTAAGATATCGCCAGACAGATTTCCAAAGTGTTTGTACCATTTTACATTCCCACCAGCAGTGTATAAGAGTTCCAGTCTCTCCGCAGCCTCTCCAACATTTATTATTTTGTGTTTTTTGGATTAATACCAGCCTTGTTGGAGTGAGATGGAATCTTATGGTAGTTTTAATTTGCATTTCTCTAATGGCTAATGATCGAGAGCATTTTCTCATGTATCTGTTGGCTGCCTGAATATCTTCTTTAGTGAAGTGCGTGTTCATATCCTTTGCCCACTTCTTGATTGGTTTGTTTGTCTTTTTGTGGTTGAGTTTTGACAGAATCATATAGATTTTAGAGATCAGGTGCTGGTCGGAGATGTCATAGCTGAAAATTCTTTCCCAGTCTGTAGGTGGTCTTTTTACTCTTTTGGTAAAGTCTTTAGATGAGCATAAGTGTTTGATTTTTAGGAGCTCCCAGTTATCTGGTTTCTCTTCGTCATTTTTGGTAATGTTTTGTATGCTGTTTATGCCTTGTATTAGGGCTCCTAAGGTTGTCCCTATTTTTTCTTCCATGATCTTTATCGTTTTAGTCTTTATGTTTAGGTCTTTGATCCACTTGGAGTTAGTTTTTGTGCATGGTGTGAGGTATGGGTCCTGTTTCATTTTTTTGCAAATGGATATCCAGTTATGCCAGCACCATTTGTTAAAAAGACTATCTTTTCCCCAATTAACTGACACTGGTCCTTTGTCAAATATCAGCTGCTCATATGTGGATGGATTTATATCTGGATTCTCAATTCTGTTCCACTGGTCTATGTGCCTGTTGTTGTACCAGTACCAGGCTGTTTTGACTACTGTGGCTGTATAATAGGTTCTGAAATCAGGAAGAGTGAGGCCTCCTACTTTCTTCTTCTTTTTCAGTAATGCTTTGCTTTTCCGAGGCTTCTTTCCGTTCCATATGAAGTTGGTGATTTGTTTCTCTATCACCTTAAAAAATGACATTGCAATTTGGATTGGAAGTGCATTGTATGTATAGATGGCTTTTGGTAGAATAGACATTTTTACTATGTTAATTCTTCCTATCCATGAGCAAGGTATGTTTTTCCACTTAAGTATGTCCTTTTTAATTTCTTGTAGTAGAGCTTTGTTGTTTTCTTTGTATAGGTCTTTTACATCCTTGGTAAGATTTATTCCTAAGTATTTTATCTTCTTGGGGGCTACTGTGAATGGTATTGATTTGGTTATTTACTCTTCGATGTTCTTTTTGTTGATGTAGAGGAATCCAAGTGATTTTTGTATGTTTATCTTATAACCTGAGACTCTGCCAAACTCTTCTATTAGTTTCAGTAGTTTTCTGGAGGATTCCTTAGGGTTTTCTGTGTATAAGATCATGCCATCTGCAAATAGAGATAATTTTACTTCCTCCTTGCCAATCTGGGTGCCCTTTATTTCTTTGTCTAGCCTAATTGCTCTGGCTAGGACTTCTAGCACAATGTTGAATAAGAGCGGTAATGAAGGGCATCCTTGTCTGGTTCCCATTCTCAAGGGAAATGCTTTCAGGCTCTTACCATTTAGAGTGATGTTGGCTGTTGGCTTTGTATAGATGCCCTTTATTATGTTGAGGAATTTTCCTTCAATTCCTATTTTGGTGAGAGTTTTTATCATAAATGGGTGTTGGACTTTGTCAAATGCCTTTTCTGCATCAATTGATAAGATCATGTGGTTTTTGTCTTTTGTATTATTTATGTGGTGGATTACATTAATGGTTTTTCTATTATTAAACCAGCCTTGCATACCTGGTATAAATCCCACTTGGTCGTGATGAATTATTTTTTTGATATGTTGTTGAATTCTATTGGCTAGAATTTTGTTGAGGATTTTTGCATCTATGTTCATGAGGGATATAGGTCTGTAATTTTCTTTTTTTGTAATGTCTTTACCTGGTTTTGGTATCAGGGAGATGGTGGCTTCATAGAATGAGTTGGGTAGTATTCTGTTATTTTCTATGCTTTGAAGTACCTTTAGTAGTAGTGGTGTTAACTCTTCTCTGAAAGTTTGGTAGAACTCTGCAGTGAAGCCATCCGGGCCAGGGCTTTTTATTGTTGGGAGTTTTTTGATTACCGTTTCAATCTCTTTCTTTGTTATGGGTCTATTTAGTTGTTCTCCTTCTGAATGTGTTAGTTTAGGTAGGTAGTGTTTTTCCAGGAATTCATCCATTTCTTCTACGTTTGCAAATTTGTTAGAGTACAATTTTTCGTAATAATCTGATATGATTCTTTTAATTTCAGTTGGGTCTGTTGTGATGTGGTCCTTCTCGTTTCTTATTCGGGTTATTTGTTTCCTTTCCTGTATTTCTTTAGTCAGTCTGGCCAATGGTTTATCAATTTTGTTAATTTTTTCAAAGAACCAGCTTTTGGCTTTGTTAATTCTTTCAATTGTTTTTCTGTTCTCTAATTCATTTAGTTCAGCTCTAATTTTTATTTGTTTTCTTCTGCTGCCTGATGGATTCTTTTGTTGCTCCCTTTCTATTTGTTCAAGTTGTAGGGACAGTTCTCTGATTTTGGCTCTTTCTTCTTTTTGTCTGTGTGCATTAATCGATATAAATTGGCTTCTGAGCCCTGCTTTTGCTGTGTCCCAGAGGTTTTGATAGGAAGTATTTTCATTCTCGTTGCATTCTATGAATTTCCTTATTCCCTCCTTGATGTCTTCTATAACCCAGTCTTTTTTCAGGAGGGTATTGTTCAGTTGCCAAGCATTTGATTTCCTTTCCCTAGTTTTTCTGTTATTGATTTCTAGTTTTATGGCCTTGTGGTCTGAGAAGATGCTTTGTAATATTTCGATGTTTTGGATTCTGCAAAGGTTTGTTTTATGACTTAATATGTGGTCTATTCTAGAGAATGTTCCGTGTGCGCTAGAAAAAAAAGTATACTTTGCAGCAGTTGGGTGGAGAGTTCTGTATAAGTCAATGAGGTCAAGTTGGTTGATTGTTGTAAGTAGGTCTTCCGTGTCTCTATTGAGCTTCTTACTGGATGTCCTGTCCTTCTCCGAAAGTGGTGTGTTGAAGTCTCCTACTATAATTGTGGAGGTGTCCATCTCACTTTTCAGTTCTGTAAAAATTTGATTTATGTATCTTGCAGCCCTGTCATTGGGTGCATAAATATTTCATATGGTTATATCTTCCTGATCAATTGTCCCTTTTATCGTTATGTTTAGTGTCCTTCTTTATCCTTTGTGGTGGATTTAAGTCTAAAGTCTATTTTGTCAGAAATTAATATTGCTACTCCTTTTTTGCTTATTGTTTGCTTGATATATTTTTTTCCATCCTTTGAGTTTTAGTTTCTTTGTGTCTCTAAGTCTAAGGTGTGTCTCTTGCAGGCAGCATATAGGCGGATCGTGTTTCTTTATCCAGTCCATGACTCTCTGTCTCTTTATTGGTGCATTTAGTCCATTTACATTCAGCGTAATTATAGATAAATAAGTGTTTAGTGTTGTCATTTTGATGCCTTTTTATGTGTGTTGTTGACAATTTCATTTTTCCACTTACTTTTTTGTGCTGAGATGTTTTTCTTAGTAAATTGTGAGTTCCTCGTTTTCATAGTGTTTGACTTTATGTTTGCTGAGTCGTTACGTTTTTCTTGGCTTTTATCTTGAGTTATGGAGTTGTTATACCTGTTTGTGGTTACCTTAATATTTACCCCTGTTTTTCTAAGTAAAAACCTAACTTGTATTTTTCCATATCGCCTTGTATCATTCTCCATATGGCAGTTCTATGCCACTTGTATTTAGTCCCTCTTTTTGATTATTGTGATCTTTTACATATTGACTTCAATGATTCCCTGATTTGAGCATTTTTTAAAATTGATTTTGATTTGTTTTTGTGATTTCCCTATTTGAGTTGATATCACGATGTTCTGTTTTGTGACCTTGTGTTGTGCTGGTATCTGATATTATTGGTTTTCTGACCAATTTCCTTTAGTATTTCTTGTAGCTTTGGTTTCGTTTTTGCAAATTCTCTAAGCTTGTGTTTATCTGTAAATATCTTAATTTCCCCTTCATATTTCAGAGAGAGTTTTGCTGGATATATGATCCTTGGCTGGCAGTTTTTCTCCTTCAGTGCTCTGTAGATGTCATCCCATTGCCTTCTTGCCTGCATGGTTTCTGCTGAGTAGTCTGAACTTATTCTTATTGATTCTACCTTGAAGGAGACCTTTCTTTTCTCCCTGGCTGCTTTTAAAATTTTCTCTTTATCTTTGGTTTTGGCAAGTTTGATGATAATATGTCTTGGTGTTTTTCTTTTTGGATCAATCTTAAATGGGGTTCGATGAGCATCTTGGATAGATATCCTTTAGTCTTTCATGATGTCAGGGAAGTTTTCTGTCAGCAGATCTTCAACTATTCTCTCTGTGTTTTCTGTCCTCCCTCCCTGTTCTGGGACTCCCATCACACCCAAGTTATCTTTCTTGATAGAGTCCCACATGATTCTTAGGGTTTCTTCATTTTTTAAAATTCTTTTATCTGATTTTTTTTCAGCTATGTTGGTGTTAATTCCCTGGTCTTCCAGATTTCCCACTCTGCATTCTAATTGCTCGAGTGTGCTCCTCTGAATTCCTATTGCGTTGTCTAATTCTGTAATTTTATTGTTAATCTTTTGGATTTCTGCATGCTGTCTCTCTATGGATTCTTGCAACTTATTAATTTTTCCACTATGTTCTTGAATAATCTTTTTGAGTTCTTCAACTGTTTTATCAGCGTGTTCCTTGGCTTTTTCTGCAGTTTGCCTTATTTCATTTCTGAGGTCATCCCTGATGTCTTGAAGCATTCTATAAATTAGTTTTTTTATATTCTGTATCTGATAATTCCAGGATTGTATCTTCATTTGGCAAAGATTTTGATTCTTTTGTTTGGGGGGTTGTAGAAGCAGTCATGGTCTGCTTCTTTATGTGGTTTGATATCGACTGCTGTCTCTGAGCCATCACTAAGATATTGTAGTGATTTATTCTATAATTGCTCACTGAGTCTTATCTTGTTTTCTTTCAATATACATGGATGGGCTACTAGATTGTGCTGTCTTGTTTGTTGTAGCCCTTGACTTACTTATGACCTATTACCAGCTGTTTTGGGCAGTTGCCAGATATATATGCTTGAGTCTATTCACTATTCTTGAGTAGAATCTGATTTTTGGTCATCAAGTGTGTGCTGCACCCTATCACCTATCCACCTCAAGAAGTAGTGGTGATAGTTGTGTGCACCAGCTTCTATTAGCAGCTGGGATTCACCCTCCAGGGTGGCAGGATGCTGACAGGCTTCCCCCAAGTGTCAGTGAGGTAGGTGTGTCTCTATTCCTGTAGCACCTTGGTGGGAGGGCACTGCAGCTGTACCTTAGGCCCCCAATGCAAGTGCCTATACTGATTGGTAGGTGTCACCCTCCTTAGACCCCTAAGGCAAGAGGCTAGGTGGTCTGGGGGGAGCTTCAGCCCTCAGTTCCCTGTTGTGGGTCAGTTAGGGCTCTGTTGAATAAGCAGAGTTATCAGACCTGGGAAACTTGTTTTTCCAGAAAATCCGCTAAAAAAAAAATGCAGTCAGATCCCTATCAGAACTGCCTTTGGATTATAACCACCACCTTGTTCCCTGTAAGGATGAAAGTCTGAGATTTGGATCATATATGCTTGGCTGTAGCTGTTTCTGTGTTTTTAGTTCAATTAGGGATGCATTTTTGGTCCCTGGGTTTTTTGTGGTTCCTTCTCTCAGGCCGGAAGAATGGGTTAGGAAAAGACCAAAAAAAAAAAAAAAGGGAAAAGCAAAGCCACCGCAGAGCCGGAGCAGTTCTCCCTCTGGCTCAGGAAATTCCAATGTTAATGAAGCGGCCTGGGAAGGGTGGGGGAGGGTTCAGAGAAACAGGAGAGTAGCACCCCGGAATATAGCCAAAGTTGCTTATCTTGCTTGGAATGACTATTTTATCTGAGATTCCCGAGGGGCGTGTTGCCTATGTTTGGTAGCTGTGTGGAGATTGCCCCTGAGGGTTTGGCCCGCTGAAGCCGCGGTGAGATCCTCCACTGCGAGTCCAAAGCCCAGCTTCAAGGGTCCCGTGCTGGGACGCTGCACTCCTGGCTCCAAAATCAGTCGCTGCCTCCCGGGGACTTCTCCCACCAGCCGCGTCGCCACGCCGCCCTCGCGGACCGGCTGGACCCCCTCCTGGGGTCAGTTCAGGGGGGTAGGGCTGTGCCTCTTGTTTGCGCCATCACAAGCTTTTGAGTTCAGCTCCCCTGGACCCAGACCTAAGCCCAGCGCCAAGGTTACCTGACTGGGATGCTGGCTCCAGGCTCCGAAAACAGTTGCTGCTTCCCCGTATTTGTTCATTCTCCATCTCTAATCTGTTTGTTGTTCAGAGTTCGTAGATTGTTATGTATGTGATCAATTCACTTGTTTTTCCAAGTCTTTGTTGCAAGAGGGATCCAAGGTAACATCTACTTAGTCCGCCATCTTGGCCCCGCCCCGCCCTGTCATTTTCTATTTAAAACCATCCAGTGGCTTCACATCTTACTTGGAATAAAATATAAAAAATTTACAATGGCCTACAAGCCCCTGCCTACCCATAATCTGGCCCCTGTCACCTCATAGCTTCATGCCCCACCAATGGGGACCACTATGCTGCAGCCACACTGGCCTTCACTCAAACCATCAAGTTATTTCCTACCACGGGGTCTTTGCATATTATTTCCTTTCTGTCTGGACCACTCAAATGCCCCCTGCCCCCATTTCACCCATGGCTGACTCTTCATACTTTGCATCTCACTGTAACTGTCTCCTCCACAGGTAGTCCATCCCTGGTCACACTCTTTAATGTAGCTCCCATGTTATCCTCTTGGTACCTTATTTCCTTTGTAGCACTTATTATATTTTATAAATGTTTTATTCATACGTCTGTTCACTTTTTTTGGTTAGTTACTTGAAGTAAGCTCCATGAGAGCAGAAACTATGATTTTTCTTGTTCACTCTTATTCACATAGTAGGTGTTTAACAAATATTTGTTGAATGAATTAATAAAACCTGCCAGCCACAATCTCTTGGCAAGGAGACAACTGCTTTGGCCTCAGGCTGCTTGGATTCACCCTGCCCACGCTGACCAGGCCCCTGAGCTGCTGTTGTTTTTTTCTGTCTCTTTTGGTTTCTTCTGTGCTTCCTAACACCTCACCCTCTTTTCTTGGGAAAATCTGGCTCCGTGTGCCATATTTGCTTCTTCTTGAAAGTCTGTGAAGCCACTTTCAAGTGGGGAACCATTGCCTCGGCCTGCAACACCATGCTGGTGGGTACCTGGGGCTCTTCCTCCCCCTTGTTTTGCTTTGTTCTGTTTGTTTTCTTTTTCTTTTTGCAGCTTGGGAGCCCCTTCTAGCCAGCCTGCACTCACAGCTTAGGAGCCACTTCCCCAATCTGTGCAGCCGCATAGGTGGGATCCCTGTGGGGCATTTCTTTTTGTCTTCTTTTTTTCACTTTTCTCTCTATCCTGTCTCCTGAATACCTGGTGTTGTGTGACATCTGTACCCCCACTAGCCAGGCTATACTGCACAGCCTGGGAGCCCCTTCCCCAGTCTTAGCAGCCCCACTAGTGGGAATCCAGGCCCCGTTGGGGCTTTTCTTTTCCAAATTTTTATCTAGTTTTTTTTTCTTTCTTTTTCTTTTCTCCATTTCTCGGTTTCTCACCTCTCCACTCCAACTGTAAACTCCCTTAGCACTCCTTTTTTCTCTTTGTTTGCTTGCTTGTTTGTTCTTGGATCTTGTTTTTCTCTCCTTTCTCTCCTCTTTCCCACACCCCTATTAGCCCCACAAATCACAACCTCCCCCTTCTTTCCTGCCTACCTGCACCATGCACTGAATTTCACTGCCCCAAGCAGCACAGGCACAGCCTACCAGAACCTGCCCAGCATTGATTCCTGGCCCACCATGTCAGCCCTAGTACATGCTACAAACAACCCATCCTAGCCCTTCCCCTTCAGCTTGATCTGCCATACTTCACCTTAGCTGAATGACTGGCCCTGCCCACTGGACAAGAAGGTGAAAAGAATTGTGACTACAGACGAGCAAAGAACAAAGAAAGCACAGCCCGCCTGCTCAGACATAACCAAATAAAACAAAAAGCAGAACGAAACAAACAAATCTACAATAGAGAAATGAAGAAAATAACTACCGAATGTCCCGAAGACAGCAGACAATATCAAAACATATTAAAAAAAAAAAAGAACTGGATCATTCCAATAGGCATCCAAAATAAAACACCAGATGACTTTCCAGTAGAAGAAAAGGCACTAGAACTACCTGACAGGGAATTCAAATCCCTAATATTCAGAGCAACCCAAGAGTTGAAGCAGAAAGCAGACAAAAATGAGGAAAAAATAGACAAATTTTTGGAAAAGGCAAACAAATTCATGGAAAATACAGACAAAAAATGGAACAATTCAGGAAAAGTAATACAGGAACAAAATGCCAAAATAAATTCACAACTAGAAATCATACAAAAGCAATTAGAAATCCAAAAGATAAACAACAAAATTTCAGAAATGGACAGTGTCTTAGAAGGGTTGAGGAGCAGGTTTGAAATGATGGAAGACAGAATCAGTGAAATTGAAGACAAACACTTGGATACACCTCTGTTAGACGAAAAATCAGAAAAAAGAATGAGGAAAAATGAAGAAACCCTGAGAATCCTGTGGGATATAATCAAAAGCAAAAATTTGCGAGTGATCGGAGTTCTGGAACAGGGAGAGAAAACAGAAAACACAGAGAGGCTCATTGAAGAACTGCTGATAGAAAACTTCCCTAATACCATGAATGATGAAAAGCTGACCATCTGGAGGCGGAGCCAAGATGCTGGAATAGACAGATGCTTCCGTAAAGTCCTCTTTACAACAAAGACCCCCCCAAAAAACAAGTGAAACCAATGTATTTGTGACAAGCTGGGACCCCTGAGCATCAAGGCAAGCTTAGACAATGATCTGAGGGACAGGGGGAGGAAGAGACCATTCAGAAGTGGAGAGGAGTTACCAGACCTGAATTGCAGGGAACCCTCAGGCACCATTCCTGGAGGAAAGGTGGCTGCAGCGGCAGCGGGCTGGTACTAGCGTTTGGCCACAGTTTCTTCAGGGAGAAGCAGACAGCCACACAGCCTACTCACACCTCTGGAAACTGAGGAGAGTGGCACTAGGGGCAAAAGCTAAGTACTTGCATATACTTTACCGCACCCCCACCACCCTCAAGTCGGCTTCAGCTGCTGAATCCCTGGACCTGAGATAAACCCTGGTGAGCACCTAGAGCCATCCTCCCAGCCTTGTAGAAGGAAAAAATTTGCAACTGGGGGGAAAAGAAAATTTGCTAGCACCATTAATCAGGGGAGCTCAGAACAGAAGCGGCTCCTGTCCCGGCATCAAACATCCTTGGACCTTGAGCAACTTTCCCTTCTGCATGGACCTGTGTGGGCCTATTTCAGGAAAATAGGCCCTTGTTGGCAAACTCCAACCATTTCAGCTGTGTGATGGAGTGGTGGGTGTTTGAGGTTTGCCATTGCTTTGCTTATTAAACAAGGTCCTCACCTACCCACATCAGGGACCTAAGGACTGGTAGCTCCACTCAGGTCACGCAGCCACCTGTGACAGGGGTCCAAAGACAACTGGTACTTCCCAGTCCTTACAACCAAAAACATTGGGTACCCATGGTTACTCTGCAGAACCCACCCACCAGTACACTCTAGGGAACAGAGACGCATTTTCCTCAGAGACACTTGGTGTTCGGTTATCAGCTCCCTGCCTTGTTCAGAGCGTGACCCAAGGTTGCAATCAGATACTGGTATATACGCCAATCACCTATGCCCCTCTAAGACTGTAGCACAGAGCCTGTACCACACACTTGGTATCAGCTACCTGGAAACTTGAGCTGAATTCATACAAGAAAACTGAATGGACTCCTAGACTGATATACCTGATAACAGCTCTAGCCTGCTGGGGACAGGACACCAGAGCTCCAAAAGCGAAAATAATCAACCTAGCTCACTCAAGCAAACCATAGGGGTATATCAAAACAAAACAAAGCAAGCAGCTACAACACAGTAAGCAAGCATAAACTAATACAATAACTTATAGATGGATTGGAGACAACAGTCAATATCAAGTCACATAAAGAAACAGACCATGATCAACTCAACGGGCTCTCAAAACAAAGAATCCAGAGATCTTCTAGATGAAAGTGCATTCCTGGAATTACCAGTTGAAGAATACAAAAGTTTCATATCCAGAACCCTTCAAGACATCAGAAAGGAAATGAGGCAATACACAGAACAAGCCAAGGAACACACAGATAAAGCAACTAAAGAAATTAGAAAGATTATTCAGGAACATAATGAAAAGTTTAATAAGCTGGAAAAATCCATAGACAGACAGCAATCAGAAATTCAGGTGATTAACAATAAAATTACAGAATTAGACAACTCAATAAAAAGTCAGAAGAGCAGAATTGAGCAAGTAGAAGCTAGAATTTCTAAAATTGCAGATAAATCACTTGGCACTAATATATTTGAAGAAAAATCAGGTAAAAGAATTAAAAAAAATAAAGAGACCTTGAGAATCATGTGGGACTCTATCAAGAGAAATAACCTACGAGTGATTGGAGTACCAGAACAGGGAGGGATAACAGAAAATACAGAGAGAATTGCTGAAGATTTGATGGCAGAAAACTTCCCTGATATTGTGAAGGTTGAGAAGATATCTATCGAAGATGCTCATCGAACTCCACATAAGGTAGATGTTAAAAGAAAGTCATCAAGGCATATTATAATCAAACTTGCCAAAACCAAAGATAAAGAGAGAATTATAAGAGCAGTGAGGGGTAAATGAAAAGTCACCTACAAAGGAAAGCCAATAAGAATAAGCTCAGACGACTCAGCAGAAACCATGCAGGCAAGAAGGCAATGGGATGACATATTCAAAAAAATTGAAGAAAAAAATTGCCTGCCAAGAATCATATATCCAGCAAAACTGTCTCTTAAATATGAAGGTGAAATTAAGACATTTCCAGATAAACCCAAGTTTAGAAAATTCATAAAAACCAAACCAAAACTACAAGATATACTAAAGGGAGTTCTTTGGTTAGAAAATCATTAATATCAGGTATCAAGCCAAGACTAGAACACTGGGCAGAGCAACCAGAAGTCAACCCAGACAGGGAAATCCAAAAAAACAAAGCAAGATTTATAAAAAAAAAAAAAAAAAGCCCAACAAAGGGTAATGGCGATGTTATTACATAAAAGATGACAATGTTAAAATAATAAAGAGGGACTAAGAAATGTAAGCATACACCTTCCATATGGAGAGGAAGATACGGCGATACAAAGAAATAAAAGTTAGTTTTAAATTTAGGAAAATGGGGGTAAATAATATGGTAACCACAAAGGTGACAAACTATCCTACTCATCACAATAAAATAAAAGGGAAAAATACAGACTCAGCAGAAACAAAATCAACAACAAATATGAGGAAAGGACAATATCTCAGCACATAAAATCAAGTGGGAAAAAGAAACTGTCAACACACACACAAAAAGATATCAAAATGATAGCCCTAATTTCATACCTATCCATAATTATCCTGAATGTAAATGGACTAAATGCACCAATAAAGAGACAGAGAGTGGCAGAATGGATTAAAAAACTAGATCCATCTATATGCTGCGTACAAAGAAACACACCTTAGGCTCAGAGACACAAACAAACTAAAACCCAAAGGATGGAAAAAAAATATATCAGGCAAAAAACAATCAAAAAAGAGCAGGAGCGGCAATATTAGTTTCTGACAAAATAGACTTTAAAGTTAAATCCACCACAAAGGATAAGGAAGGACACTATATAATGATTAAAGGGACAATACACCAAGAAGATATAACCATGTTAAATATTTACGCACCCAAGGACAGGGCTGCAAGATACATAAAACAAACTCTATCAACATTGAAAAGTGAGATAGACAGCTCCACAATAATAGTAGG
The DNA here is from genome assembly GCF_024166365.1 of Elephas maximus indicus. NCBI lineage: Eukaryota > Metazoa > Chordata > Mammalia > Proboscidea > Elephantidae > Elephas > Elephas maximus. The sequence goes on from NC_064846.1 coordinate 91,057,136, forward strand.
AGACTTCAACACATCACTTTTGGTGAATGACAGGACATCCAGAAAGAAGCTCAATAAAGACACGGAAGATCTAAATGCCACAATCAACCAACTTGACCTCGTAGATATATAAAGAACACTCCACCCAAGAGCAACCAAGTATACTTTCGCTTCTACTGCACATGGAACATTCTCTAGAATAGGCCACATAGTAGGTCATAAAGCAAGCCTTAGCAGAATCCAAAACCTTGAAGTATTACAAAGCATCTTCTCTGGCCATAAGGCCATAAAAGTGGAAATCAATAACAGGAAAAGCAGGGAAAAGAAATCAAACACTTGGAAACTGAACAATGCCCTGCTCAAAAAAGACTGGATTATAGAAGACATTAAGGATGGAATAAAGAAATTCAGAGGATCCAAAGACAATGAAAACACTTCCTATCAGAACCTTTGGGACACAGCAAAAGCAGTGCTCAGAGGCCAATTTATATCAATAAATACACACATACAAAAAGAAGAAAGGGCCAAAGTCAAAGAATTACGCCTACAACTTAAACAAATAACAAGAGAGAAACAAAGGAAACCCACAGGCACCAGAAGAAAACAAATAATAAAAATTAGTGCTGAACTAAATGAAATAGAAAACCGAAAAAACAATTGAAAGGATTAACAAGACTAAAAGCTGTTTTTTTAACAAAATTGACAAACCACTGGCCAAACTTACAAAAGAGAAACAGGAGAGGAAGCAAATAACCAGAATAAGAAATGAGAGGGGCGATATTACAACAGACCCAACTAAAATTAAAAGAATCATATCAGATTACTGTGAAAAACTATACTCAAACAAATTTGAAAACCTAAAAGAAATGGATGAATTCCTAGAAACACACTACCTACCTAAACTAACACAAACAGAGGTAGAACAACTAAATAGACCCATACAAAAGAAGAGTTTGAAAAGGTAATCAAAAAAACTTCCAGCAAAAAAAAAAGGCCTGGTCCAGAGGGCTTCACTGCAGAGTTTTACCAAACTTTCAGAGAAGAATTAACACCACTACTACTAAAGGTATTTCAGAGAATAGAAAAGGACAGAATACTACCAAACTCATTCTATGACGCCACCATATCTCTGATACCAAAACCAGGTAAAGACACCACAAGAAAAGAAAATTAGAGACCTATATCCCTCATGAATATAGATGCAAAAATCCTCAACAAAATTCTAACCAATAGAATTCAGCAACATTTCATAAAAATAATTCACGATGACCAAGTGGGATTCATACCAGGAACGCAGGGATGGTTCAATATTAGAAAAACAATTTACATAATCCACCATAGAAATAAAACAAAAGACAAGAATCACATGATTTTATCAATTGATGCAGAAAAGGCATTTGACAAAGTTCAAAACTCATTCATGATAAAAACTCTCAGTAAAATAGGAATAGAAGGAAAATTCCTCAACATAATAACTGGTATTTATACAAAGCCAACAGCCAACATCACCCTAAATGGAGAGAGCCTGAAAGCATTCCCATTGACATCGGGACCAGACAAGGATGCCCTTTATCACCACTCTTATTCAACATTGTGCTGGAAATCCTAGCCAGAGAAATTAGGCTAGATAAGGAAATAAAGGGCATCCAGACTGGCAAGGAAGAAGTCAAAGTATCTCTATTTGCAGATGACATGATCTTATACACAGAAAACCCTAAGGAACCCTCTAGAAAACTACTGAATCTAATAGAAGAGTTCAGCAGCGTATCGGGATACAAGATAAACATACAAAAATCAGTTGGATTCCTCTACACCAACAAAAAGAATATCGAAGAGGAAATCACCAAATCAATGACATTTACAGTAGCCCCGAAGAAGATAAAATACTTAGGAATAAATCTTACCAAAGATGTAAAAGACGTATACAAAGAAAACTACACTACACTTCTGCAAGAAACCAAAAGAGACTTAACATAAGTGGAAGAACATACCTTGCTTATGGATAGGAAGACTTAACATTATAAAAATGTCTATTCTACCAAAAGCGATCTATACATTTAATGCAATTCCAATCCAAATCCCAAGGACATTCTTCAATGAGATGGAGAAACAAATCACCAATGTCATAAGGAAGGGAAAGAGGCCCCAGATAAATAAGGCATTACTGAAAAAGAAGAACAAAGTGGGAGGCCTTACTTTACCTGATTTTAGAACCCATTATACTGCCACAGTAGTCAAAATAGCCTGGTACTGGTACAACAACAGATAGATGGACCAATGGAACAGAATTGAGAATCCAGACATAAATCCATCCACGTATCAGCAGTTGATATTTGACAAAGGCCCCAAATCATTTATTTGGGGAAAAGACAGTCTTTTTAACAAATGGTGCTGGCATAACTGGATATCTATCTGCAAGAAAATGAAACAAGACCCACACCTCACTCCATGCACAAAAACTAACTCAAAATGGATCAAAAACCTAAATATAAAATCTAAAACGATAAAGATCATGCAAGAAAAAATAGGGGCAATGTTAGGAGCCCTAATACATGGCATAAACAGTACACAAAACATTATAAAGAATGTAGAAGAAAAACTAGATAACTGGGAGCTCCTAAAAATCAAACACCTAGGCTCATCCAAAGACTTCACCAAAAGAGTAAAAAGACTACCTACAGAGTGGGAAAAAGATTTAGCTATGACATTTCCGATCAGCACCTGATCTCTAAAATCTACATGATACTGCAAAAATTCAACTGCAAAAAGACAACCCATATTAAAAAATGGGCAAAAGATATTAACAGACACTTCACTAAAGAAGACATTCAGGTAGCGAACAGATATATGAGGAAATGTTCATGATCATTAGGCATTAGAGAAATGTAGATCAAAACTACAATGAAATTTCATCTCACTCCAACAAGGCTGGCATTAATCCAAAAAACACAAAATAATAAATGTTGGAGAGGTTGTGGAGAGATTGGAGCACTTATACACTGCTGGTGGGAATGTAAAGTGGTACAACCACTTTGGAAACCAATTTGGTAGTTCCTTGAAAAGCTAGAAATAGAACTACCATATGATCCAGCAATCCCACTCCTTGGAATATATCCTAGACAAATAAGAGCCTTTACACAAACAGATATATACACACCCATGTTCATTGCAGAACTGTTTCCAATAGCAAAAAGATGGAAGCAACCAAGGTGCCCATCAACGGATGAATGGATAAATAAATTATGGTATATTCACACAATGGAATACTATGCATCAATAAAGAACAGTGCGGAATCTGTGAAACATTTCATAACATGGAGGAACCTGGAAGGCATTATGCTGAGTGAAATTAGTCATTTGCCAAAGGACAAATATTGCATAAGACCACTATTATAAGAACTTGAGAAATAGTTTAAACTGAGAAGAAAACATTCTTTTGTGGTTATGAGAGGTGGGAGGGAGGGAGAGTGGGAAAGGGACATTCAGTAATTAGATAGTAGATAAGAACTTCTTTGGGTGAAGCACACAATACAGGGGAGGTCAGCACAATTGGACTAAACCAAAAGCGAAGAAGCTTCCTGAATAAACTGAATGCCTCGAAGGCTAGCGTAGCAGGGGAAGGGGTCTGGAGATTATGGTTTCAGGGGGCATCTAAGTCAATTGGCATAATAAAATCTATTAAGAAAACATTCTGCATCCCACTTTGAAGAGTGGCATCTGGGGTCTTCAACGCTAGCAAGCAGCCATCTAAGATGCATCAATTGGTCTCAACCGACCTGGGTCAAAGGAGAATGAAGAACACCAAGGACACAAGGTAATTAAGAACCCAAGAGACAGAAAGGGCCACATGAACCAGAGACTACATCATCCTGAGACCAGAAGAACTACATGGTGCCTAGCTACAACCGATGGCTGCCCTGAGAGGGAACACAACAGAGAACCCCTGAGGGAGCAGGAGCAGTGGGATGCAGACCTCAAATTCTCATAAGGCCAGACTTAATGGTCTGACTGAGACTAGAAGGACCCCGGTGGTCATGGCCCCCAGACTTTCTGTTGGCCCAGTACAGGAACCATTCCCGAAGCCAACTCTTCAGGCATGGATTGGACTGGACAATGGGTTGGAGAGGGACGCTGGTGAGGAGTGAGCTTCTTGGATCAGGTGGACACTTGAGACTATGTTGGCATTTCCTTCCTGGAGGGGAGATGAGAGGGTGAAGGGGGTTAGAAACTGGCAAATTGGACACGAAAAGAGAGAGTGGAGGGAGAGAGCAGACTGTCTCATTAGGGGGAGAGTAACTGGGAGTGTGTAGCAAGGTTTATGTGGATTTTTGTGTGAGAGACTGACTTGATTTGTAAACTTTCACTTAAAGCACAATAAAAATTATAAAAAAAAAGTTGACCGTCCAAGAAGCTCAATGAACCCCATATAGGATAGACCCAGAAAGAAAAACACCAAGGCATGTCATAATCACACTCCCTAAAAGCAAAGACAAAGACAAAGTCCTACCAGCAGTTCGAGAAAAACAAAAAGTCACATACAGAGGGGAAACAATAAGACTTAGCTCTGATTATTCGGCAGAAACCTGCAGGCAAGAAGGCAATGGGATGACATATACAAAACCTTGAAAGAAAAATCTTTGCCAACCAAGAATAATATATCCTGCAAAACTTTCATTCAAATACGATGGTGAAATAAGGACATTTCCAGATAAACAGAAATTAAGTGAATATGTAAAGACCAAGCTGAACTTACAAGAATTATTAAAGGGAGCCATTCAGCCTGAGAACAAACAACGTCAGACCACAGCCTGAATCTAGGATGCAAGATTGTACCAGCCAGATACCAACCTAGGAAATGAACCCTCAAGGACTATCCAAAACCAAAACAATTGCAATAGGGAACCAGAGAGGTTAATCTCCAAATGACAGCAACGTGAGAACGATAAAAGAGGGAATGAATGGTATAGGTATAGAACTCTCTAATGGAGAGGAAGGCAAGGCAGTACCAAGTAATAATAGACTGGTTCAAATCTAGGAAGATGAGGGTAAATTTCAAGGGAACCCAAAGAAAGTTAACAAACCTACTCATCAAAATAAAGAAGAAAAACATAAAGTCTCAATAAAGGCAAAATCTACAAAAACAATGGAAATGAAAGAGAAATCCACAAGCAAAAGGAACTCAGCACAGGACATTAGGCTGAGTGGAATAAGTCAATCACAAAAGGGCAAATATTGTATGAGACCTCTACTGTAAAAACTCATGAAAAGGTTTACATACAAAAAGAAACAATATTGATGGTTATGAGGGAGGGGAGGGGTGGGGATGAAAAAAACACTTAATAGCCAGAAGATAAGTGGTTTCTTTGGTGAAGGGTAAGGTAGTACACAATACTGGGGAAGCCAGCACAACTTGTACAAGGCAAGGCCTTGGTAGCTCCATAGACAGATCCAAACTCCCCGGAGGACTGAATTACTGGGCTGAGGGCTATGGGGACCACGGTCTCAGGGAACATCTAGCTCAATTGGCATAACAGAGTTTATAAAGAGAATGTTTATACATTCTACTTTGGTAAGTAGCATCTGGAGTCTTAAAAGCCTGTGAGTGGCCATCTAGGATACTCCACTGGTTTCATCCCTTCAGGAGCAAGGAAGAATGAAGAAAACTAAAGATCCAAGGGAAAGATTAGTCCAAAGGACTAATGGACCACATCTACCATGGCCTCCAACAGACTGAGTTGAGTACCACAAGATGGTGCCCAGCTATCACCACTGACTGCTCTGACAGGGATCACAATAGAGGGTCCCAGACAGAGCTGGAGAGAAATGTAGAACAAAATTCTAACTCAAAAAGAAAGACCAGACTTGCTGGCCTGTCAGAGACTAGAGAAACCCTGAGAATATGGCCCCCAGACACCCTTTCAGTCCAGTAACGAGGCCAATCCTGAGGTTCACCCTTCAGCCAAAGACTGAACAGGCCCATGGAACAAAAACAAGACTAAAGGGGCACACCAGGCCTGGGGCAAGGATTGGAAGGCAGGAGGGAACAGGAAAGCTGGTGATAGGGAACCCAGGGTTGAGAAGGGAGAGTGTTGACATGTGGTGGGGTTGTTAAACAATATCATACAACAATGTGCATACTAATTGATGAGAAACTAGTTTGTTCTGTAAACCTTTATCTAAAGTTCAATTAAACAAACAAGGTTTTGAAGCTTTATCCATATGTTTTCTTTAATAGGTTTATGGTTTTAGTTCTTGTATTTATGTCACTGATACATTTTAAATTAGTTTTCATATGTGGTGTGAGGTATGGACCCAACTTTAGTCCTTTGCATGTGGAAATCCAGTTGCCCTAGCACCATTTGTTGAAGAGACTATTCTTTACCCATTGAATGGACTTAGCACACTTGTCAAAAACGAATTGTCTGTAAATATATGGGTTTGTGTATGGATTATCCATTCTATTCCATTTGTTAACTATTTGTTAACTATCGTTTACCAGTATTACACTATTTTGATTACTGTAGCTTTATAGTACCCTTTGCCATTGAGTCCTGACATAGCAACCACCCTACAGGACAGAGTAGAACTACTTCATAGGCTTTCCAAGGCTATAATCTTTATGGAAGCAGACTGCCACATCTTTCTTCTGTGGAGTGGATTAGAACTGCCAGCCTTTTAGTTAGCAGTCAAGCGCTTAACCATTGAGCCACTATGGCTCCTTGGAAAATACCAAGCCATGGCATTTTCAATTGCCTCATGTGCATGCAAAAGCTAGATAGTGATTAAGGAAGACCGAAAAATTGATGCCTTTGAATTATGGTGTTGGCAAAGAATATTGAATATACCACGGGCTGCCAGAAGAAAGAAAAAAGTCTGTCTTGGAAGAAGTTTAGCCAGAATGCCTCTTAGAAGCGAGGATGGCGAGACTGGGTCTCATGTACTTTGGAAAGGTTATCAGGAGGGACCAGATCTGGAGAAGGACATCGTGCTTGGTAAAGTAGAGGGTCAGCGAAAAGAGGAAGACCCTCAACGAGATGGATTGATACAGTGGCTGCAACAATGGGCTCAAACGTAACAACTATTGTGAAGATGGCACAGGACGCACAATATTTCATTCTCTTGTGCATGGGATCTTTATGAGTCAGAAATGACTTGTCAGCACCTAAAAACAACAGCTGTATAGTACGTTTTGAAACTGGGAAGTCTGAGGTTTTCTACTTTGTTCTTCTGTTTCAAGACTGGCTATTTGGGACCCCTTGCAAATCCACATGAATTTGAAGATTGGCTTTTCCATTGCTGCTGTAAAGTTGTTGGAATTTTGATAGCGATTGCTATGAATATGCATATTGCTTTGGGTAGTATTGATATATTAAAAATATTAAGTTTTTCAATTCATGATCACAAAATGTCTTTCCATTTATTTAGGTCTTCTTTAATGTCTTTGAGCAAAGTTTTATAGTTTACAGTGTACAAGTTTCTCACTCCCCTGGTTAAATTTATTCCTAGGTATTTTATTCATTTAGACCTTTTTGTCAATGGAATTGTTTCTTCGATTTTCTTTTTGGATTTTTCATTCTGGTGTAGAGAAACAAAAGATTTTTGTATGTTGATCTGGTACCCTGCCACTTTACCGAATTCATTTATTAGCTGTAGTAGCTTTCTTGTGGTATTTTTGATATATAGGATTATGTCATCTGTGAATAGAGGTTGTTTTACTTCTTCCTTTTTTATTTGGATGCCTTTTATTTCTTTTTCTTGCCTAACTGCCCTGCCTAGAACTTCCAGGTAAATGTTAAATAGCAGTAGTGAAAGCAGGCATCCTTGTCTTGTTTCTGAGGGGGAAAGATTTCAGGTGTTACCCACTAAGTATGATTTTAGGTGTGGGTTTTTCATAAATGCCCTTTGTTGTGTTGGGGAATTTTCTTTCCTAATTTGCTGAGTGTTTCCATCATGAAGGGGATTTGGAATTTGTCCAATGACATTTCTGCATTAATTGAGATGATCATGTGGTTCTTTTCTTTTGTTCTATTCATGTGGCGTATTATATTGATTGATTTTCTTCTGTTGCTCCACCCTTATGTTCTTGGGATAAAACCCATTTGGTCATGTTGTATAATCCTTTTAATGTGCTGTTGGGTTCAGTTTGTTAATATTTTGTTGAGGATTTTTGCATCTATAATCATGAGAGACAGTGGTTTGTAGTTTTCTTGTGGTGTTATTATCTGGCTTTGGTATCTGAGTAATTCTGGAATCATAAAACAAGTTAGGAATTGTTTCCTCCTCTTGTATTTTTTGGAAGAGTTTGAGCAAAACTGGTGTGGATTATTTAAATGTTTTGTAGAACTCACCAGTGAAGCCATCTGGTTCTCTATTTTCTTTGTTGGGAGGTTTTTGATTATGTTTCTGTCTCTTGTTATTCGTTTGTTGAGATTTTCTTTTTTCTCGAGTCAATTTAGGTAGTATGTGTGTTTTTGGGAATTTATCATTACATGTGTTGTTGTTAGGTGCTGTCTAGTCAGTTTCCACTCATAGCAACCCTATGTATAATAGAACAAAACACTGCCAGGTCCTGCACCATCCCCACAATTGTTGCTATGTTTGAGCCCATTGTTGCAGCCACTGTATCAATCCACCTCATTGAGGGTTTTCCACTTTTTAGCTGACCCTCTACCTTACCAAACATGATCTCCTTCTCCAGGAACTGGTTCCTCCTAATAACATCTCCAACGTACATGGGATGAAGTCTCACCATCCTCACTTGCAAGGAGTAGTCTGGTTGTACTTCTCCAACACAGACTTTTTCATTCTTCTGGCAGTCCGGCAGTCCGTAGTATCTCAATATTCTTCACAAACACCATAATCCAAAGGCATCAATTCTTCTTCAGTCTTCCTTAGTCATTGTCCAGCTTTCAAAAGCATATGAGGTGATTGAAGATACCATGGCTTGGGTCAGGCACACCTTAGTCTTCAGGGTGACATCTTTGCTTTTCAACACTTTAAAGAGGTCTTTTGCAGCAGATTTGTCCAATGCAATGCGTCTTTTGATTTCTTGACTGCTGCTTCTATGGCTGTTGATTGTGGATCCAAGTAAAATGGAATCCTTGACAACTTCGATCTTTTTGTTTAACATGATGTTGCTTATTGGTGCAGTTGTGAGGATTTTTGTTTTCTTTATGTTGAGATGTAATCCATATTGAAGGCTGTAGTCTTTGATCTTCATCAGTAAGTGCTTTGAATTCTCTGTGCTTTCAGCAAGCCAGGCTGTGTCATCTGCATAATGCAGGTTGTTACTGAGTCTTCCTGTAATCCTGATGCCGTTATCTTCTTCATATACTCCAGTTTCTTGGATTATTTGCTCAGCATACAGATTGAATAAGTACGGCGAAAGGATACAACACTGATGCACACCTTTCATGTCTTTAAACCACGCAGTATCCCCTTGTTCTGGTAGAATAACTGCCTCTTGGTCTATGTACAGGTTCCGCATCAGCACAATGAAGTGTTCTAGAATTCCCATTCTTCACAATGTTATCTGTAATTTTTTATGATCCACACAGTTGAACGCCTTTGCATAGTCAATAAAACACAGGTAAACATCTTTCTCGTATTCTTTGCTTTCAGCCAAGATCCATCTGAGATCAGCAATGATATCCCTCCTTCCAAGTCCTTTTCTGAATCCAGCTTGAATTTATGGCAGTTCCCAGTGGATGTACTGCTGCAACTGCTTTTGAATGATGTTCAGCAAAATTTTACTTGTGTGTGGTCTTAAAGATGTTGTTTGATAATTTCTCCATTCTGTTAGATCACCTTTCTTTGGGATGGGCAAAATTATGAATCTCTTCCAATAGGTTGGCCAGGTAGCTGTCTTCCAAATTTCTTGGCACGGATGACTGAGCATCTCCAGTTCTGCATCCATTTGTTGAAACATCTCAGTTTGTATTCTGTAGACTCTTGGAGCCTTTTTTTTCCTCAGTACCTTCAGTGCAATTTGGACTTCTTTCTTCAATATCATTGGTTCTTGATCATATACTACCTCCTGAAATGGTTGAACGTTGACCAATTCTTTTTGATACAAGGACTCTCACTCTATATTCCTTCCATGTTCTTGTGATGTTTCCTGCATTTTTCAATATTTTGCCCATAGAATTCTTCAGAATTGCAACTTGAGGCTTGAATTTTTTCTTCAATTTTTTCAGTTTGAGAAATATTGAGCGTGTTCTTGCCTTTTGGTTTTCTAACTCCAGGTCTTTGCACAGTTCATTAGAATACTTTGTCTTCTCGAGCTGTCCTTTGAAATCTTCTGTTCAGCTCTTTTAGTTCACCATTTCTTCCTTTTAACTACTCTATGTTCAAGAACAAGTTTCAGAGGCTCTTCTGATACCCATTTTGGTCTTTTCTTTCTTTCCTGTCTTTTTAATGACCTTTTGCCTTCTTCATGTATGATGTGCTTAATATCATCCCACAACTCGTCTGGTCTTTAGTCATCAGCATTAATGTGTCAAATCTGTTCTTTGAATGGTCTCCAAATTCAGGTGGGATACACTCAAGGTGATATTTTGGCTATTGTGTAATGTTTTAATTTTCTTGAGCTTCAACTTGAACTTGCATATGAGCAATTGATCTGTTCTGCAGTCAGCCCCTTGCCTTGTTCTGATTGATGATACCGAGCTTTTCCATTGTATCTTTCCACAAATGTAGTTGATTTGATTCCTGTGTTTTTCATCCAGTGAAGTCCACACGTATAGTCACTGTTTATGACTATGCACATGGACCTCTTTTCATCCAGATTATCTAATTTGTTGGTGTACAACTGCATTCTCTTACAATTAATTTTATTTCTGCTGAGTCTGTAGTAATGCCCTGGTATTCATTTCTGATTTTAGTTATTTGCATAGTCACTCTTATTTCTTTGTCAGTATACCTAGAGGTTTGTCAATTGTATTTTAGAGAACTAAATTTTGGTTTTATGATTGTATCTATTTTTTCTCTATTCTTTATTCATTTCTCTATCTCCACTTGAATCTTTATCATTTTTTCTGGACACTTTGGTTTTAATTTTCTCTCTTTTTTCCCCCTAGCTCTTCAAGGTGTAAAATGAGGTTATTGCTTTGAGATTTTTCTACATTTTTAACGTAGCCAATTTCAGCTATAAATATCCTTCATAGCACTGCATTATCTGCATCTTGTAAATTTGCATATGTTGTGCTTTTATTTTCATTCAAGTACTTTCTAGTTTCTCTTGTAACTTCTTTGAGATATTGTTGTTTATAAATGTGTTACTTAACTTCCACATATTTGTATAATTTCCAGATTTCCCTCTGTTACTGATTTCTAGTTTCATTCTAATGTGTTCAGAGAAGATAATGTGTATGGTTTCAATTTCATAAAAATTTATTGAGACTTGTATTGTGACCTAACATATAGTCTATCCTGGACAATGATCTATGTCGTTGTTGCTGTTAGGTGCTGTCGAGTCGGTTCCTACTCATAACAACCGTATGCACAACAGAATGAAACACTGCCAGCCTCTGTGCCATCCTCACAATCATTGTTATGCTTGAGCCCATTGTTGCATCCACTGTGTCAATCCATCTACTTGAGGGTCTTCCTCTTTTCTGCTGACCCTGTACTTTACGAAGCATGATGTCCTTCTCCAGGGACTGATCCATCCTGACATGTCCAAAGTATGTAAGACGCAGTCTCACCATCCTTGCTTCTAAGGAGCGTTCTGGTTGTACTTCTTCCAAGACAGATTTGTTCGTTCTTTTGGCAGTCCATAGTATATTCGATATTCTTTGCCAACACCACAATGCAAAGGTGTCAATTATTCTTCGATTTTCCTTATTCATTGTCCAGCTTCAGCATGCATGTGATGTGATTGAAAATACCATGGCTTGGGTCAGGCACACCTTAGTCTTCAAGGTGACATCTTTGCTTTTCAACACTTTAAAGAGGTCCTTTGCAGCAGATTTGCCCAATGCAATGTGTCTTTTGATTTCCCAACTGCTGCCTCTGTGGGTATTGATTGTGGATCCAAGTAAAATGAAATCCTTGACAACTTCAATCTTTTATCCGTTTATCATGATGTTGCTGATTGGTACAGTTGTGAGGATTTTTGTTTTCTTTATATTGAGGTGTAATCCATACTGAAGGCTGTGGTTCTTGATCTTCATTAGTAAATGCTTCAAGTCCTCTTCACTTTCAGCAAGCAAGGTTGTGTCATCTGCATATTGCAGGTTGTTAACAAGTCTTCCTCCAATCCTGATGGCTGATTCTTCTTCATATAGTCCAGCTTCTCAGATTATCTGCTCAGCATACAGATTGAATAAGTATGGTGAAAGGATACAACCCTGACGCACAACTTTCCTGACTTTAAACCAATCAGTATCCCCTTGTTCTGTCCAAACAACTGCCTCTTGATCTATGTACAGGTTCCTTATGAGCACAATTAAGTGTTCTGGAATTCCCATTCTTCGCAATGTTATCCATAGTTTGTTACGATCCACACAGTCCGCATAGTCAATAAAACGCAGATAAAAATCCTTCTGTTATTCTCAGCTTTCAGCCAGGATCCATCTGACATCAGCAATGATATCCTTGGTTCCACGTCCTTTTCTGAATCTGGCCTGAATTTCTGGCAGTTCCCTGTCAATATACTGCTGCAGCCATTTTTGAATGATCGTCAGCGAAACTTTGCTTGTGTATGATATTAATGATAATGTTCTATAATTTCCACATTCGGTTGGATCCCCTTTCTTGGGAATAGGCATAAATATGGATCTCTTCCAGTCAGTTGGCCAGGAAGCTGTCTTCCATATTTCTTGGCATAGACGAGTGAACATTTCCAGCACTGGCATCCCTTTGTTGGAACATCTCAATTGATATTTCTTCAGTTCCTGGAGCCTTATCTTTCACCTATGCCTTCAGTGCAGCTTGGACTTCTTCCTTCAGTACTATCGGTTCCTGATCATATGCTACCTCTTGAAATGGTTGAATGTCTACTAATTCTTTTTAGTATAATGACTCTGTGTATTCCTTCCATCTTCTTTTGATGCTTCCTGTGTCGTTTAATATTTTCCCCATAGAATCCTTCACTATTGCAATTCTAGGCTTGAATTTTTTCTTCAGTTCTTTCAGCTTGAGAACTACTGAGCGTGTCATTCCCTTTTGGTTTTCTATCTCCAGCTCTTTGCGCATGTCGTCATAATACTTTACTTTGTCTTTTCCAGATGCCCTTTGAAATCTTCTGTTCAGTTCTTTTACTTTATCGTTTCTTCCTTTTGTTTTAGCTGCTTGACATTCGAGAGCAAATTTCAGAGTCTCCTCTGACATCTATCTTGGTTTTTTATTTCTTTGTGCACTGGTACAGAATATGTATTCTGCTTTTGTCAGGTGGATTGTTCTATATATGTTTGTTAGGTGTAGTGGATTTATAGTGTTGTTCTAGTCCTCTATTTCCTTATTCTTCTTCGCTATAGATGTTCTATCTTTAATGAAATTGGTGTAATGAAGATTCCAGGTATTACTTTATAAAAGCCTATTTCTCTCTTCAATTCTAACAATGTTTACTTCATATATTCTCGAGCTCTATTGTTAGGTGCACGTATATTTAAAATTATTATATTTTCTTCGTGAACTGACTGTTTTATCATTATATAATGTCCTTGTTTTTCTCTTGTAGCAACCTTTGCCTTAAAGTTTATTTTTGAATGATGTTAATATAGCCATCTCAATCCTCTTTTGTTTACTGTTTATATGAAATGCCCCTTTTCATCCTTTCACTTTCAAACTATTGTGTCCTTGGCTCTAAAGTGGGTCTCTTGTAAAGAGTTGGATCATGTTTACTTATTCTGTCAATCTCTGCCTTTTGTTTGGAAAGTTTAATCCATGTACATTTAAAGCATTTACTATGTCTTGTATCTTTTTTTAAAAAATTGTACTTTAGATGAAGCTTTACAGAGCAAACTAGTTTCTCATTAAACAATTGATACACATATTGTTTTGTGACATTGGTTGCCAACCCCATGACATGTCAACACTCTCCCCTTCTCAACCTTGGTTTCCCCATTATCAGCTTTCCTGTCCACTCCTGCCTTTTTGTCTTTGCCTCTGAGCTGGTTTACCCATTTAGCCTTGTTTTTTAAATTAACTTTTATTGAGCTTCAAGTGAAAGTTTACAAATCATGTCAGACTATCACGTATAAGTTTATATACACCTTACTCCATACTCCCACTTGCTCTCTCCCTAATGAGTGAGCCCTTCCAGTCTCTCCTTTCATGACAATTTTGCCAGCTTCCAACTCTCTCTATCCTCCCATCCCCCCTCCAGACAGGAGATGCCAACACATTCTCAAGTGTCCACCTGATATAAATAGCTCACTCTTCATCAGCATCTCTCTCCTACCCACTGTCCAGTCCCTTCCATGTCTGATGAGTTGTCTTCGGGAATGGTTCCTGTCCTGGGCCAACAGAAGTTTTGGGGACCATGACCGCCAGGATTCCTCTAGTCTCAGTCAGACCATTAAGTGTGGTCTTTTTGTGAGAATTTGGGGTCTGCATCCCACTGATCTCCTGCTCCCTCAGGGGTTCTCTGTTGCGCTACCTGTCAGGGCAGTCGTCGGTTGTGGCCAGGGACCAACTAGTTCTTCTGGTCTCAGGATGATGTAGATCTCTGGTTCATGCGGCCCTTTCTGTCTCTTGGGCTCTTGGTTATCGTGTGACCTTGGTGTTCTTCATTCTCCTTTGATCCAGGTGGGTTGAGACCAATTGATGCATCTTAGATGGCCACTTGTTAGCATTTAAGACCCCAGACGCCACATTTCAAAGTGGGATGCAGAATGTTTTCATAATAGAATTATTTTGCCAATTGACTTAGAAGTCCCCTTAAACCATGGTTCCCAAACCCCCGCCCTTGCTCCGCTGACCTTTGAAGCATTCAGTTTATCCCGGAAACTTCTTTGCTTTTGGTCCAGTCCAGTTGAGCTGACCTTCCATGTATTGAGTATTGTCCTTCCCTTCACCTAAAGCAGTTCTTAGCTACTAATTAATCAGTAAAAAACCCTTTCCCACCCTCCCTCCCTCCCCCCCTCGTAACCACAAAAGTATGTGTTCTTCTCAGATTATACTATTTCTCAAGATCTTATAATAGTGGTCTTATACAATATTTGTCCTTTTGCCTCTGACTAATTTCGCTCAGCATGCCTTCCAGGTTACTCCATGTTATGAATTGTTTCATAGATTCGTCACTGTTCTTTATCGATGTGTAGTATTCCATTCTGTGAATATACCACAATTTATTTAACCATTCATCCGTTGATGGACACCTTGGTTGCTTCCAGCTTTTTGCTATTGTAAACAGAGCTGCAATAAACATGGGTGTGCATATATCTGTTTGTGTGAAGGCTCTTATTTCTCTAGGGTATATTCCAAGGAGTGGGACTTCTGGGTTGTACGGTAGTTCTATTTCTAACTGTTTAAGATATCGCCAGACAGATTTCCAAAGTGGTTGTACCATTTTACATTCCCACCAGCAGTGTATAAGAGTTCCAATCTCTCCGCAGCCTCTCCAACATTTATTATTTTGTGTTTTTTGGATTAATGCCAGCTTTGTTGGAGTGAGATGGAATCTTATGGTAGTTTTAATTTGCATTTCTCTAATGGCTAATGATCGAGAGCATTTTCTCATGTATCTGTTAGCTGCCTGAATATCTTCTTTAGTGAAGTGCGTGTTCATATCCTTTGCCCACTTCTTGATTGGTTTGTTTGTCTTTTTGTGGTTGAGTTTTGACAGAATCATATAGATTTTAGAGATCGGGTGCTGGTCGGAGATGTCATAGCTGAAAATTCTTTCCCAGTCTGTAGGTGGTCTTTTTACTCTTTTGGTAAAGTCTTTAGATGAGCATAGGTGTTTGATTTTTAGGAGCTCCCAGTTATCTGGTTTCTCTTCGTCATTTTTGGTAATGTTTTGTATTCTGTTTATACCTTGTATTAGGGCTCCTAAGGTTGTCCCTATTTTTTCTTCCATGATCTTTATCGTTTTAGTCTTTATGTTTAGGTCTTTGATCCACTTGGAGTTAGTTTTTGTGCACGGTGTGAGGTATGGGTCCTGTTTCATTTTTTTGCAAATGGATATCCAGTTATGCCAGCACCATTTGTTAAAAAGACTGTCTTTTCCCCATTTAACTGACTTTGGACCTTTGTCAAATATCAGCTGCTCATATGTGGATGGATTTATATCTGGGTTCTCAATTCTGTTCCATTGGTCTATGTGCCTGTTGTTGTACCAGTACCAGGCTGTTTTGACTACTGTGGCTGTATAATAGGTTCTGAAATCAGGTAGAGTGAGGCCTCCCACTTTCTTCTTCTTTTTCAGTAATGCTTTCTTTATCTGAGGCTTCTTTCCCTTCCATATGAAGTTGGTGATTTGTTTCTCTATCACCTTAAAAAATGACATTGGAATATGGATCGGAAGTGCATTGTATGTATAGATGGCTTTTGGTAGAATAGACATTTTTACTATGTTAAGTCTTCCTATCCATGAGCAAGGTATGTTTTTCCACTTAAGTATGTCCTTTTTAATGTCTTGTAGCAGTGCTTTGTAGTTTTCTTTGTATAGGTCTTTTACATCCTTGTTAAGATTTATTCCTAAGTATTTTATCTTCTTGGGGGCTACTGTGAATGGTATTGATTTGGTTATTTACTCTTCGATGTTCTTTTTTTTGATGTAGAGGAATCCAAGTGATTTTTGTATGTTTATCTTATAACCTGAGACTCTGCCAAACTCTTCTATTAGTTTCAGTAGTTTTCTGGAGGATTCCTTAGGGTTTTCTGTGTATAAGATCATGCCATCTGCAAAAGAGATAATTTTACTTCCTCCTTGCCAATCTGGACGCCCTTTATTTCTTTGTCTAGCCTAATATCTCTGGCTAGGACTTCTAGCAGAATGTCGAATAAGAGCGGTGATAAAGGGCATCCTTGTCTGGTTCCCATTCTCAAGGGAAATGCTTTCAGGCTCTTACCATTTAGAGTGATGTTGGCTGTTGGCTTTGTATAGATGCCCTTTATTATGTTGAGGAATTTTCCTTCAATTCCTATTTTGGTGAGAGTTTTTATCATAAATGGGTGTTGGACTTTGTCAAATGCCTTTTCTGCATCAATTGATAAGATCATGTGGTTCTTGGTCGTGGTGAATTATTTTTTTGATATGTTGTTGAATTCTATTGGCTAGAATTTTGTTGAGGATTTTTGCATCTATGTTCATGAGGGATATAGATCTGTAATTTTCTTTTTTTGTGATGTCTTTACCTGGTTTTGGTATCAGGGAAATGGTGGCTTCATAGAATGAGTTAGGTAGTATTCCATCATTTTCTATGCTTTAAAGTACCTTTAGTAGTAGTGGTGTTAACTCTTCTCTGAAAGTTTGGTAGAACTCTGCAGTGAAGCCGTCCGAGCCAGGGCTTTTTTTTGTTGGGAGTTTTATGATTACCGTTTCAATCTCTTTCTTTGTTATGGGTCTGTTTAGTTGTTCTCCTTCTGAATGTGTTAGTTTAGGTAGGTAGTGTTTTTCCAGGAATTCATCCATTTCTTCTAGGTTCGCAAATTTGTTAGAGTACAATTTTTTGTAATAATCTGATATGATTCTTTTAATTTCATTTGGGTCTGTTGTGATGTGGCCCATCTCGTTTCTTATTCGGGTTATTTGGTTCCTTTCCTGTATTTCTTTAGTCAGTCTAGCCAGTGGTTTATTAATTTTGTTAATTTTTTCAAAGAACCATCTTTTGGCTTTGTTAATTCTTTCAATTGTTTTTCTGTTCTCTAATTCATTTAGTTCAGCTCTAATTTTTATTATTTGTTTTCTTCTGGTGCCTGATGGATTCTTTTGTTGCTCACTTTCTATTTGTTCCAGTTGTAGGGACAGTTCTCTGATTTTGGCTCTTTTTTCTCTTTGTATTTGTGCATTAATCGGTATAAATTGTCCTCTGAGCACTGCTTTTGCTGTGTCCCAGAGGTTTTGATAGGAAGTATTTCATTCTCGTTGCATTCTATGAATTTCCTTATTCCCTCCTTGATGTCTTCTATAACCCAGTCTTTTTTCAGGAGGGTATTATTCATTTTCCAAGTATTTGATTTCTTTTCCCTAGTTTTTCTGTTATTGATTTCCACTTTTATGGCCTTGTGGTCTGAGAAGATGCTTTGTAATATTTCGATGTTTTGGATTCTGCAAAGGTTTGTTTTATGACCTAATATGTGGTCTATTCTAGAGAATGTTCCGTGTGCGCTAGAAAAAAAAGTATACTTTGCAGCAGTTGGGTGGAGAGTTCTGTATAAGTCAACGATGTCAAGTTGGTTGATTGTTGTAATTAGGTCTTCCGTGTCTCTATTGAGCTTCTTACTGGATGTCCTGTCCTTCTCCAAAAGTGGTGTGTTGAAGTCTCCTACTGTAATTGTGGAGGTTTCTATCTCACTTTTCAGTTCTGTTAAAATTTGATTTATGTATCTTGCAACCCTGTCTTTGGGTGCATAAATATTTGATATGGTTATATCTTCCTGGTCAATTGTCCCTTTTATCATTATGTAGTGTCCTTCTTTATCCTTTGTGGTGGATTTAAGTTTAAAGTCTATTTTGTCAGAAATTAATGTTGCTACTCCTCTTCTCTTTTGCTTATTGTTTGCTTGGTATATTTTTTTCCATCCTTTGAGTTTTAGTTTGTTTGTGTCTCTAAGTCTAAGGTGTGTCTCTTGTAGGCAGCATATAGATGGATGGTGTTTCTTTATCCAGTCTGAGACTCTCTGTCTCTTTATTGGTGCATTTAGTCCATTTACATTCAGCGTAATTATAGATAAGTAAGTGTTTAGTGTTGTCATTTTGATGCCTTTTTATGTGTGTTGTTGACAATTTCATTTTTCCACTTACTTTTTTGTGCTGAGACGTTTTTCTTTGTAAATTGTGAGATCCTCATTTTCATAGTGTTTGACTTTATGTTTGCTGAGTTGTTACGTTTTTCTTGGTTTTTATTTTGAGTTATGGAGTTGTTATACCTCTTTGTGGTTACCTTAATATTTACCCCTATTTTTCTAAGTAAAAACCTAACTTGTATTGTCCTATATCGCTTTGTATCACTCTCCATATGGCAGTTCTATGCCACCTGTATTTGGTCCCCGTTTTTTATTATTGTGATCTTTTACATATTGACTTCAATGATTCCCTGATTTGAGCATTTTTTAAAAAATAATCTTAATTTTTTTGTGTGATTCCCCTATTTGAGTTGATATCACGATGTTCTGTTCTGTGACCTTGTGTTGTGCTGGTATCTGATATTATTGGTTTTCTGACCAATTTCCTTTAGTATTTCTTGTAGCTTTGGTTTCATTTTTGCAAATTCTCTAAGCTTGTGTTTATCTGTAAATATCTTAATTTCCCCTTCATATTTCAGAGAGAGTTTTGCTGGATATATGATCCTTGGCTGGCAGTTTTTCTCCTTCAGTGCTCTGTAGATGTCATCCCATTGCCTTCTTGCCTGCATGGTTTCTGCTGAGTAGTCTGAACTTATTCTTATTGATTCTACCTTGAAGGAGACCTTTCTTTTCTCCCTGGCTGCTTTTAAAATTTTCTCTTTATCTTTGGTTTTGGCAAGTTTGATGATAATATGTCTTGGTGTTTTTCTTTTTGGATCAATCTTAAATGGGGTTCGATGAGCATCTTGGATAGATATCCTTTAGTCTTTCATGATGTCAGGGAAGTTTTCTGTCAGCAGATCTTCAACTATTCTCTCTGTGTTTTCTGTCCTCCCTCCCTGTTCTGGGACTCCCATCACACCCAAGTTATCTTTCTTGATAGAGTCCCACATGATTCTTAGGGTTTCTTCATTTTTTTAAATTCTTTTATCTGATTTTTTTTCAGCTATGTTGGTGTTAATTCCCTGGTCCTCCAGATTTCCCACTCTGCATTCTAATTGCTCGAGTGTGCTCCTCTGAATTCCTATTGCATTGTCTAATTCTGTAATTTTATTGTTAATCTTTTGGTTTTCTGCATGCTATCTCTCTATGGATTCTTGCAACTTATTAATTTTTCCACTATGTTCTTGAATAATCTTTTTGAGTTCTTCAACTGTTTTATCAGCGTGTTCCTTGGCTTTTTCTGCAGTTTGCCTTATTTCATTTCTGAGGTCATCCCTGATGTCTTGAAGCATTCTGTAAATTAGTTTTTTATATTTTGTGTCTGATAATTCCAGGATAGTATCTTCATTTGGGAAAGATTTTGATTCTTTTGTTTGGGGGGTTGTAGAAGCAGTCATGGTCTGCTTCTTTATGTGGTTTGATATTGACTGCTGTCTCTGAGCCATCACTAAGATATTGTAATGATTTTTTCTATATTTGCTCACTGAGTCTTATCTTGTTTTGTTTTCTTTCAATATACGTGGATGGGCTACTAGATTGTGCTGTCTTGATTGTTGTAGCCCTTGACTTACTTATGACCTAGTACCATCTTGTTTGGGCTGTTGCCAGATATATATGCCTGAGTCTATTCACTATTCTTGAGTAGAATCTGATTTTGGGTCATCAAGTGTGTGTTGCACCCTATCACCTATCCACCTTGAGAAGTAGTGGTGATAGTTGTGTGCACCAGCTTCTATTAGCAGCTGGGATTCATACTCTAGGGGGGACAGGATGCTGACAGCCTTTCCCCAAGTGTCAGTGAGGTAGGTGTGTCTCTATTCCTAAAGCACCTTGGTGGGAGGGCACTGCAGCTGTACCTTAGGCCCCCAATGCAAGTACCTCTACAGACTGGTAGGTGTCACCCTCCTTAGACCCCTAAGGCAGGAGGCTAGGTGGTCTGGCGAGAGCTTCAGCCCTCAGTTCCCTGTTGTGGGTCAGTAAGGGCTCTGTCGAATACGCAGAGATATCAGACCGGGGAAACTTGTTTTTCCAGTAAATCCGCTTAAAAAATGTAGTCAGATCCCTATCAGAAATGCCTTTGCATTATAATAGCCACCTTGTTCCCTGTAGGGATGAAAGCCCGAGATATGGATCACATATGCTTGGCTGGAGCTGGTTCTGTGTTTTTAGTCCAATTAGGGAAGGATTTTTGGTCCCTGGGTTTTTTGTGGTTGCTTCTCTCAGGCCAGAAGTATGGGTTAGGAAAAGACCAAAAAAAAAAAAAAAGGGAAAAGAAAAGCCACTGAGCGATTCTCCCTCTGGCTCAGGAAATTCCAATGTTAATGAAGCCGCCTGGGAAGTGGAGGGAGGGTTCAGATAAACAGGAGAGAGTAGCACCCCAGAATATAGACAAAGTTACTTATCTTGCTTGGGATGACTATTTCATCTGAGATTCCGGAGGGTCGTGTTGCCTATGTATGCTGGCTGGGTAGAGATTGCCCCCGAGTGTCTGGCCTGCAGAAGCCGCAGAAGCGTCAAGGTTCCCCGGCTGGGACGCTGCACTCCAGGCTCCAAAACCAGTTGCTGCCTCCCGGGGACTTCTCCTCCCAGCAGCCGAGTCCCCGTGTCACCCGAGCGGGCTGGCTGGGCCCCCTCCCAGGGTCAGTTCAGGTGGGTAGGTCCGTGCCCCGTGTTTGCGCCATGACAGGATGCCGTGCTCAGTTCCCCTGTGCCCAGTCCAAAACCCGGCGCCAAGGTTCCCCGGCTGGGATGTTGCACTGCCGGCTCCAAAACCAGTCAGTGCCTCCCGGGGACTTCTTCTCCTGCCAGCCGCGTGGCCACGCCGCCAAGCGGACTGTCCCTGCCCCCTCCCGGGGTCAGTTCAGGGGGGTAGGGCTGCACCCCGTGTTTGCACCTTCACAGGATGTCCTGCTCAGCTCCCCTGTGCCCAGTCCAAAGCCCCACGCCAAAGTTCCCTGGCTGGGACGCTGTACTCCCGGCTCCAAAAGCAGTCGCTGGGTCCCGAAGACTTCTCCTCCCGCCATGCCGCGCCGCCCGCGCTGACCGGCTGGGCCCCCTCCCGAGGTCAGTTCAGGGGGGTAGGACTGCACCCCGTGTTTGCACCGTCACAGGATGTGTTCAGCTCCCCTGCGCCCAGTCCTAAGCCCGGCGCCAAGGTTACCTGACTGGGACGCTGGCTCCAGGCTCCGAAAACAGTCACTGCTTCCCCGTAGTTGTTCGTTCTCCGTCTGTCACTCAGGTCAACACTTTAAATTTGTGTTTGTTGTTCAGGGTTCGTAGATTGTCATGTATGTGATCGATTCACTTGTTTTTCCGAGTCTTTGTTGCAAGAGGGATTCGAGGTAGCGTCTACCTAGTCAGCCATCTTGACCCCCTCCCCCTGCCTTTTTTTTTATGGGCATGTGTAATCTTTGGCTGAAGGGTGAACCTCAGGAGTGACTTCATTACTGAGTTAAAAGCGTGCCTGGGAGCCATACTCTTGGGGTTTCTCCAATCTCTGTCAGGCCAGCAAGTCTGGTCTTTCTTTTTGAGTTATAATTTAGTTCTGCATTTTTTTTTTCCAGCTCTGTCCTGGACCCTCTATTGTGTTCCCTCTCAGAGGTCTTGTGTCTTTCATTGGTCCCTCTTTTCACCTACTACTGCCTTCTCTTGTATTTTATTGATTTTTTGTAGCAAACTATCTGATTGTCTTTCATTTCCTTTTGTATGCATATTTTGTTTATTGTGCTTTAGTTGAAGGCTTACAGAGTAAATCAGTTTCTCATTAAACAATACACATATAGTTTTGTGCCATTGGTTGCCAATCCCACGACATGTTCACACTCTTCCCTTCTCAACTTTGGGCTCCCCATTATCAGCTTTCCTGTCCCCTCCTGCCTTCTTGTCCTTCCCCCCTGGGTTGATGTTCCCATTTAGTCTCCTTTTCTTTTATGGGCCTATTCAATCTTTGACTGAAGGTTGAACCTCAGAAGTGACTTCAGTATTGAGTTAAAAGGGTGTCCAGGGGCCATACTCTTGGGGTTTCTCCAGACTCTGTCAGATCAGTAAGTCTGTTTTTTTTTGTGTGTGTGTGTGTGTGAGTTAGAATATTGTTGTACATTTTTCTCCAGCTCTATCTGGGACCCTCTACTGTGATCCCTGTCAGAGCAGTTGGTGGATGGTGCCAGGCACTACCTAGTTGCGCTGAACTCAGTCTGGTGGAGGCTGTGGTAGCTGTGATCCATTAGCCCTTTGGACTAATCTTTCTTTTGTATCTCTGGTTTTCTTCATTCTCTCTTGCTCCAGATGGGGTGGGACCAGTGCAGTATCTTTCTTTTTTTAATTTTTATTGTGCTTTAAGTGAAAGTTCACAAATCAAGTCTGTCTCTCATACAAAAATTTATATATAGCTTGCTATATACTCCTAGTCGGTCTCCCCCCTAATGAGACAGCACATTCCTTCTTCCCACTCTCTATTTTCGTGTCCATTCGGCCAGATTCTGACCCCCTCTACCCTCTCATCTCCCCTCCAGACAGGAGCTGCCCACATTGTCTCATGTGTGTACTGGATCCAAGAATCTCACTCCTCGCCGGTATCATTTTCTATCCCATAGTCAGGCCAATCCCTGTCTGAATAGTTGGCTTTGGGAATGGCTCCTGTTTTGGGCTAACAGAAGGTTTGGGGACCATGACCTCCAGGGTCCTTCTAGTCTCTGTCAGACCATTAAGTCTGGCCTTTTTACAAGAATTTGAGGTCTGCATCCCACTGCTCTCCTCATCTCTCAGGGGTTCTCTGTTGTATTCCCTGTCAGGGCAGTCATCTGTTGTAGCCGGGCACCATCTAATTCTTCTAGTCTCAGGCTGATGTGGTCTCTGGTTTATGTGGCCCTTTCTGTCTCTTGGGTTCATAATTACCTTGTGTCCTTGGTGTTCTTCATTCTCCTTTACTCCAGATGGGTTGAGAACAATTGATGCATCTTAGATGGCCACGTGTGAGCATTTAAGACCCCAGACGCCACTCTCCTAAGTGATATGCAGAATGTTTCCTTAATAGAATTTATTATGCCAATTCACCTAGATGTCCCCTGTAACCATGGTCCCCAAACCCGTGACCCTGCTATGCTGGCCTTGGAAGCATTCAGTTTATTCATGAAACTTCTTTGCTTTTGGTTTAGTCCAGTTGTGCTGACCTCTCCTGTATTGTGTGTTGACTTTCCCTTCACCTAAAATAGTTCTTGTCTACTATCTAATTAGTGAATACCCCTCTCCTTCCCTCCCTCCCCACTCTCGTAACCCTCAAAGACTATTTTCTTCTCAGTTTAAATTATTTCTCCAGTTCTTATAATAGTGGTCTCATACAATATTTGTCCTTTTGCAACTGACTAATTTCACTCAGCATAATGCTTTCCAGATTCCTCCATGTTGCAAACTATTTCATGGAGTCATCATTGTTCTTTATCGATGAGTAGTATTTCATTGTGTGAATATACCATAATCGATTTATCCATTCATCCATTGATGGGCACCTTGGTTGCTTCCATCTTTTTGCTATTGTAAACAGTGCTACAATGAATGTGGGTGTGTATGTATCTGTTCGTGTAAAAGCTCTTATTTGTCTAGGATATACTGCAAGGAGTGGGATTACTGGATCGTATGGTAGTACTATTTCTAGTTTTTTAAGAAAGCACCAAATCAATTTCCAAAGTGGTTGTACTATTTTACATTCCCACCAGCAGTGTATAAGTGATCCAGTCTCTCCGCAACCTCTCCAATATTTATTATTTTGTGTTTTTTGGACCAGTATAGTATCTTGGATAGCCCTCCACAAACTTTTAAGACCTGAGCCACTACTCACCAAAGTAAGATGTAGAACACTTTCTTTATTAACTATGTTATGCCAATTGAGTTAGATGTCCCCAGGTGTGTCTATTAATCCCCGAATGTCTTCTTTGGAGAAGTGTCTGTTCATTTCCTTTGCCCATATTTCACTTGGATTGTTTTTTTTTTTGTAGCAGTGTTGGATTTTCCAATAGATTTTAGGGATTAGACCTTTGTCGGATTTGCCATAGCCAAAAGCTTTTTCCCAGTTTGTAGGTTCTCTTTTACTCTTTTGGTGAAGTCTTTCGATGAGCATAAGTGTTTAATCTTCAGAAGATTCCAGTTATCTAGCTTATCTTCTGGAGTTTGTGTGTTGTTGGTTGTGGTTTGTACCCTGTTAATGCATGTATTAGGGCCTTTAGCATTGAGCCTATTTATTCTTCTAAAATCTTCATAGTTTTTGGTTTTATATTTAGGTCTTTGATCCATTTTGAGTTAGTTTTTGTATATGGTGTGAGGTATGGGTCCTGTTTCATTTTTTTGCAGATGGACACCCAGTTTTGCCAGCACCATTTGTAAAAAGACTGTCTTTCCCCATTTGATGGATTTTGGCTGTTGTTGAAGATCAGGTGACCATAGGTGAATGGATTTACATCTGGGTTCTCAATTCTGTTCCATTGGTCAGTGTATCTGTTGTACTAGTACCATTTTTTGTGTGTGTGTATGTATAACTAATGTTTTGATTTTGTCCCTTTCTTCTTTTTTGATGTGTGCATCTAGGGATATAAATTGACCTCTGAGGACTGCCTTTGTTGAGTCCCAAAGGTTTTGATATGATGTGTTTTCATTCCCTTTTGATTCTAGGAACTTTTTGATTCCATCTTTGATTTCTTCTATTACCCAATGGTTTTTAAGCAGAGTGTTATTCAGTTTCCATGTAACTGATTTTCTTTACTTACTCTTCCTGTTCTTAATTTCTACTTTGATGACATTGTGGCCAGAGAAGATACTTTGTTTTATCTCAATGTTTTGGATTTTGTAGAGGGTTGCTCTGTGGCATATGATGTGGTCTATTCTGGAGAGTGTTCCACGTGTGTTGGACAAGAATATGTACTTTGCAGCTGTTGGGTGGAGTGTTCTGTATGAGGTCAAGTTGGCTAATTGTGCTCTTTAGCTCTTCTGTATCTTTGTTGAGTTTCTTCTAGATGTTCTGTCTTTTCCAGTACCAGGCTGTTTTCACTAATGTAGCAATAAAATAGGTTCTAAAATGAGGTAGTGTGAGGCCTCCCACTTTGTTCTTCTTCAGTAATGCTTTACTTATCCAGGGCCTCTTGCCTTTTCATGTGAAGTTGGTGATTTGTTTCTCCATCTCATTAAAAAATGCATTAGAGTTTGGATTGGGATTGCATTGTATGTATACATCGCTTTTGGTAGAATAGACATTTTCACAATGTTGAGCCTTCCTATCCATGAATAACGTATGCTTTTCCACTTATGTAGGTCTTTTTTGGTTTCTTGCAATAGAGTCTTGTAGTTTTCTTTGTATAGGTCTTTTATGTCTCCATTTAGATTTATTCCTAAGTATTTTATCTTCTTGGGGGCTACTGTAAATGGTATTGATTTGGTGATTTCCTCTTTGATATTGTCTTTGTTGGTGTAGAGGAATCCGACTGATTTTTGTATGTTTATTTTGTATCCTGATAAATATGGAAGATGGCCAACTGACTGAAAGAGATCCATATTTATGTCTATTCCCAAGAAAGGTGATCCAACCGAATGTGAAAATTATAGAACATTATCATTAATATCACACACAAGCAAAATTTTGCTGAAGATCATTCAAAAATGGCTGCAGCAGTATATGGACAGGGAATTGCCAGAAATTAAGGCTAGTTTCAGAAGAGGATGTGGAACCAGGGATATCATTGCTGTTGTCAGATGGATCCTGGCTGAAAGCAGAGAATAGCAGAAGGATGTTTACCTGTGTTTTATTGACTCTGCAAAGGCATTCGACTGTGTGGATCATAACAAATTATGGATAACATTGTGAAGAATGGGAATTCCAGAACACTTAATTGTGCTCATGAGGAACCTTTACATAGATCAGAAGGCAGTTGTTCAGATAGAACAAGGGGATACTGATCGGTTTAAAGTCAGGAAAGTTGTGCGTCAGGGTTGTATTCTTTCACCATACCTATTCAATCTGTATGCTGAGCAAATAATACGAGAAACTGGACTATATGAAGAAGAATGGGGCATCAGGATTGGAGGAGGACTTATTAACAACCTGCATTATGCAGATTACGCAACGTTGCATGCTGAAAGTGGAGAGGACTTGAAGCACTTGCTAATGAACATCAAAACCACAGCCTTCAGTATGGATTACACCTCAACATAAAGAAAACAAAAATCCTCACAACTGGACCAATGAGTAACATCATGATAAACGGATAAGATTGAAGTTGTCAAGGATTTCATTTTACTTGGATCCACAATCAACAGCCATGGAAGCAGCAGTCAAGAAATCAAAAGACACATTGCATTGGGTAAATCTGCTGCAAAGGACCTCTTTAAAGTGTTGAAGAGGAAAGATGTCACCTTGAAGACTAACGTGCGCCTGACCCAAGCCGTGGTATTTTCAATCTCATCATATGCATGTAAAAGCTGGACAATGAATAAGGAAGATGAAAGAAGAATTGACACCTTTGAATTGTGGTGTTGATGAAGAATATTGATTTTTTTTTTTTATGGACCGCCAAAAGAACGAACAAATCTGTCTTGGAAGAAGTACAACCAGAATGCTCCTTAGAAACAAGGATTGCGAGACTGCGTCTTACATACTTTGGACATGTTGTCAGAAGGGATCAGTGTCTGGAGAAGGTATCATGCTTGGGAAAGTACAGGGTCAGTGGAAAAGAGGAAGACCCTCAGCGAGGTGGATTGACACAGTGGCTGCAACAATGAGCTCAAGCATAACAACGATTGTAAGGATGGCACAGGGCCAGGCAGTGTTTCATTCTGTTGTGCATAGGGTCCCTATGAGTTGGAAATGACTTGATGGCACCTAACAAGAACAACAACAACACTCTGCTGAACTCTTCTATTAGTTTCACTAGTTTTCTTGAGGATTCTTTAGGGTTTTCTGTGTATAAGATCATGTCAGCTGCAAATACAGATATTTTTATTTCTTCCTTACTAATTTGGATGCCCTTTATTTCTTTATCTAGCCTAATTGCTCTGGCTAGGACCTCCAGCACAATGTTGAATAAGAGGGGTAATAAAGGGCATCCTTGCCTGGTTCCCATTCTCAAGGGGAATGCTTTCAGACTTTCTCCATTTAGGATGATGTTGGCTGTTGGCTTTCTATAAATAAATGCCCTTTATTATGTTGAGGAATTTTCCTTTTGTTCCTATTTTGCTGAGAGTTTTTATCATGAATGGGTGTTGGTCTTTGTGAAATGCCTTTTCTGCATCAGTTGATAAGATCATGTGGTTCTTGTCTTTTATTTATGTGATGGATTACATTAATTGTTTTTCTAATGTTGAACCTTCCCTGCCTACCTGGAATGAATCCCATTTGGTCATGGAGAATTATTGTTTTTGATATGATGCTGTATTCTTCTTCAATGCTGCCTTACTTACCCAGGGTATCTTTCCTTTCCATATAAAGTTAGTGATTAGCTTTTCCATCTTGTTAAAGAATGCCATTGGGATTTGGATCTGCATTTCTTTGTATTTGTAGATTGCTTTCAGTAGAATTGACATTTTCACAATATTGCTTCTACCTATCCATGAGCATGGTGTGTTTTTCCATTTATGTAGGCCTCATTTGATTTCTTGGAGTAGTGTTTTGTAATTTTATTTGTATAGGGCTTTTACATTCCTGGATAGATATATTCTTAAGCATTTTTTAAAGGGCTATTATAAATTGTATTGCTTTCCTGATTGTCTTTTCTTAGTTCTTTTTATTGATGTATGGGAATCCAACTGATTTTTGTGTGTTGATTTTGTATCCTGCTACTCTGCTGAATCTTTCTATTATTTCCAGTAGTTTTCTTGTGGAGTCCTTTGCGTTCTGTATGTATAGCATCAGATCATCTGCAAATAGGGGCAGTTTTACTTCTTCCTTACCAATTTGGACGCCCTTTATTTCTTTTTCTTGCTTATTGCTCTAGCTGGGACTTCCAGCACGGTGTTAAATAGGAGTGGTGATAAAGGGCATCCTTGTATTGTTTTTGTTCTCAAGGGGAATGTTTTCAGCCTCTCTTAGGAATGCTGTTGGCTGCGGATTTTGTATAAAAAAATTAAGGAATTTCACTTCTATACCCATTTTATTGGGAGCTTTTGTCAGGAAGGGGTTTTGGACTTTCTCTAATGCCTAGTCAGTGTTGATTGAGATGATCAGGTAATTCCTTTGGTTTATTTATGTGGTGGATTACGTTGACTGATTTTCTAATGTTGAACCATCCTTGGTCATGCTTATTATTTTTTTGATATGATGCCGAATTCTATTGGCTAGAATTTTTTGAGAATTTTTGCATCTATATTCCTGAGAGATATTGATCTGTAATTTTCTTTTTTGTGGTGTATTGCCTGGTTTTGGTGTCAGGGTTATGCTGGCTTCACAGAATGAAATCAGAAGTATCCCTTCCTTTTTCTATGTTCTGAGATAATTTGAGCAGTACAGGTTCAAGTTCTCTGAGTGTTTTGTAGAATTCTCCAGTGAAGCCATCTGGGCCAGGAATTTTTGTTGTTGTTGGGAGATTTTTTTTTTTAATTAACTTTTCAGTCTCTTTCCTGGTTATGGGTTTGTTCAGATTTTTTACTTTAGTTTGTGTTAGTTTAGGTAAGTAGTGTGTTTCTAGAAATTTGTCCATTTCGTCTAGGTTTTCAAATATGTTGGAGTATATTTTTTCATAGTACCCTGTTATGATTCTCTTTATTTCAGCTGGGTCTGTTGTACTTTCCTCCTTTTCATTTCTTATTTGGGTTATTTGCGTCTTCTGTTTTTCATTTGTCAATTTGGCCAATGGTTCATCTATTTTGTTGATCCTGTCAAAGAACCAGCTTTTGGTCTTTATGATTCTATTGTTTTTCTGTTCTCTATTTCACGTATTTGTGCTCTCCTGATGGCTGTGGTCTTCTTTCGCTGTTCCCTTTCTATTTGAGTCGTGTTTTGATTTTGTCCCTTTTTTTCTTTTTAGATGTGTCCATCTAGTGCTATGAATTGACCTCTGAGCACTGCCTTTGTTGTGCCCCAAACGTTTTGGTATGATGTATTTTCATTCTTGTTTGATTCTAGGAATTTTTTATTCCTCTTAGATTTCTTCTATTACCCAGTGGTTTTTAAGCAAGGTGTTTTTCAGTTTCCATGCATTTGATTTTCTTCCCTTGCTCTTACTGTTTTTAATTTATACATTTTTGGTATTGTGATCAGAGAAGATGCTTTGTATTATCTCAATGTTTCAGATTTTGTTGAAGGTTGTTTTTTGGCCTAAGGTGTGGTCTATTCTGGAGAAGATTCCATGTACGTTGGAAAAGAACCTGTACTTTGCTGCTGTTGGGTGGAGTGTTCTATATATGTCTATGAGGTCAAGTTTTTGAATTGTGGCCTTTAGATATTCTGTATCTTTGTTGAGTTTGTTTCTAGATGTACTGTCCTTTACTGAGATTGGTGTGTTAAGTCTCCTAATATTATTGTGGAACTGTCAATTTCTCTTTTCAGAGCTGCTAGATTTTGCTTTATGTATTTTGGACAGTTGTCATTGGATGCATAGATATTTATTATACTTATGTCCTCATGATGGATTTCTCCCTTTAATTATTACATAGTGTCCTTCCTTGTCTTTTATGGTGGATTTTGTTTTAAAGTGTATTTTATCTGAGATTAGTATTGCCATTCCTGCTCTTTTTTGGTTGCTGTTTGTGTGATTTTTTTCCTATCCTTTGGTTTTTAATATATTTATGCCTTTGTTTCTAATGTGTGTGTCTGGTAGACAGCATATTGATTGGTACTTTTTTTTTTTGATAGGTGTGAGTTTACTGTATCATTTTGTAGTGGCGCTTTTTTTTTTAAATAACTTTTATTAAGCTTCAAGTGAACGTTTACAAACCCAATCAGTCTGTCACATATAAGTTTACATACATCTCACTCCCTACTCCCACTTGCTCTCCCCTCTTGAGTCAGCCCTTTCAGTCTCTTCTTTCTTGACAATTTTGCCGGCTTCCCTCTCTCTCTATCCTCCCATCCCCTCTCCAGACAAGAGTTGCCAACACAATCTCAAGTGTCCACCTGATATAATTAGCTCACTCTTCATCAGCATCTCTCTCCCACCCGCTGACCAGTCCCTTTCATGTCTGATGAGTTGTCTTCGGGGATGGTTCCTGTCCTGTGCCAACAGAAGGTCTGGGGAGCATGGCCGCCGGGATTCCTCTAGTCTCAGTCAGACCATTAAGTTTGGGCTTTTTATGAGAATTTGGGGTCTGCATCCCACTGATCTCCTGTTCCCTCAGGAGTTCTCTGCTGTGCTCCCTGTCAGGGCAGTCATCGATTGTGGCCGGGCACCAACTAGTTCTTCTGGTCTCAGAATGATGTAGGTCTCTGGTTCATGTGGCCCTTTCTGTCTCTTGGGCTCTTAGTTGTCGTGTGGCCTTGGTGTTCTTCAGTTTCCTTTGATCCAGGTGGGTTGAGACCAATTGATGCATCTTAGATGGCCGCTTGTTAGCATTTAAGACCCCAGACGCCACATTTCAAAGTGGGATGCAGAATGCTTTCATAATAGAATTATTTTGCCAATTGACTTAGAAGTCCCCTTAAACCATGGTTCCCAAACCCCCGCCCTTGCTCCGCTGACCTTTGAAGCATTCATTTTATCCCGGAAACTTCTTTGCTTTTGGTCCAGTCCAATTGAGCTGACCTTCCATGTATTGAGTGTTGTCTTTCCTTTCACCTAAAGCAGTTCTTATCTACTGATTAATCAATAAAAAACCCTCTCCCACCCTCCCTCCCTCCCCCCCTCGTAACCACAAAAGTATGTGTTCTTCTCAGGTTTACTATTTCTCAAGATCTTATAATAGTGGTCTTATACAATATTTGTCCTTTTGCCTCTGACTCATTTCGCTCAGCATAATGCCTTCCAGGTTCCTCCATGTTATGCAATGTTTCAGAGATTCGTCACTGTTCTTTATCGATGCGTAGTATTCCATTGTGTGAATATACCACAATTTATTTACCCATTCATCCGTTGATGGACACCTTGGTTGCCTCCAACTTTTTGCTATTGTAAACAGAGCTGCAATAAACATGGGTGTGTATATATCTGTTTGTATGAAGGCTCTTGTATCTCTAGGGTATATTCTGAGGAGTGGGATTTCTGGGTTGTATGGTAGTTCTATTTCTAACTGTTTAAGATATCGCCAGATAGATTTCCAAAGTGGTTGTACCATTTTACATTCCCACCAGCAGTGTACGAGAGTTCCAATCTCTCCACAGCCTCTCCAACATTTATTATTTTGTGTTTTTGGATTAATGCCAGCCTTGCTGGTGTGAGATGGAATCTCATCGTAGTTTTAATTTGCATTTCTCTAATGGCTAATGATCGAGAGCATTTTCTCATGTATCTGTTGGCTGCCTGAATACCTTCTTTAGTGAAATGTGTGTTCCTATCCTTTACCCACTTCTTGATTGGGTTGTTTGTCTTTTTGTGGTTGAGTTTTGACAGAACCATGTAGATTTTAGAGATCAGGTGCTGGTCGGAGATGTCATAGCTGAAAATTCTTTCCCAGTCTGTAGGTGGTCTTTTTTACTCTTTTGGAGAAGTCTTTAGATGAGCATAGGTGTTTGATTTTTAGGAGCTCCCAGTTATCGGGTTTCTCTTCATCATTTTTGGTAATGTTTTGTATTCTGCTTTTTTGTGGTGCTGCTGTTTTCTTTGTTCCTATTACTCTTCTGTGCTGAATTCCTTTTGTTTGTGGATTTTTTTTCATTTCTTTCGTTTTTGTAATTTTTTTGTTTACTGAGACTTTAATCTTTCTTATTTGTTTTGATGAGTAGGCTTTTTTTTATACTTTCTTTTTGGTTACTTTGAAATTTACGCAGTCTTCCTAAGTTCAAACCAGTCTTTTGTT
Source organism: Elephas maximus indicus (assembly GCF_024166365.1). NCBI lineage: Eukaryota > Metazoa > Chordata > Mammalia > Proboscidea > Elephantidae > Elephas > Elephas maximus. Next base: position 91,089,935 of record NC_064846.1, read on the forward strand.
ACTTGATATCACTTTGACTTTCTCTCCATTTGAAAGTTCTTTACCTACATGGTTTATTCCCTCTTTTATTGTTCTGACATTGCTGTCATTTACAAATTGACCTCTCTGGTTCCATATTGTAAGTGTTTTAGTTTTGTTTTAACCTTGAAATTTCATTACCTAGGTTGATATCTGGCTGATGCTGTCCTGTGCCCTAGATTCAGGTTGTTGTCTGATGATGGTTCTCTAACTCAAGGACTCCCTTTCATAATTCTTGTAAGTTTGGTTTTTAAAAATTCCTTTAATTTCCATTATCTCAAAATGTCTTAATTTTGCCATCATATTTGAGAAAGAGTTTTGCAGGAAATATTTTTCTTGGTTGTCAGCTTTTTTCTTACAAAGTTTTAGATATGCTTTCTTGCCTGCATTGTTTCTGCCAAGTAACCAGAGCTTAGTCTTATTGTTTCCCCTTTGTACGTGACTTTTCATTTTTCTTGAGCTGCTCTCAGAATTCTTTCTTTGTCTTTGGTTTCAGTGAGTGTGATTTTGATATGTCTTGGTGATTTTCTTTTGGGGTCTCTCCTGTATGGGGTTAGTTGAGCTTCTCGGAAAGTCAGATTTTAATCTTTCATGATATCAAGGAAGTTTTCTCTCAGTAAATCTTGTGTGGTCTTCTCTGTGTTTTCTGTTTTCTTTCACTGTTCTGGAACTGTGATGGCATGCAAATTTTTGCTTTTATTGTATCCCACCTTGTTCTCATGGTTTCTTAATTTTTCTCCATTCTTTTCTCTGAATTTTTCTCAAAGTGTTATTGATGGATTTGTCTTCAGTTTCACTGATCCTGTCTTCCATTGTTTCAAATTTGCTCCTAAATCCTTTTATTGCACTGTCCAGTTCTGAAATCTTGTTGTTCATCTTTTGTATTTCTAATTGCTGTTTTTGTATGATTTCTAGTTTTTTGTTTATTTTGACATTTTTGTTCCTGTATGGTTTTCCTGAATTCTTCCATTGTTTTGTCTGTGTTTTCCCTGCCTTTGTCTATATTTTCCTTATTTTTTTCATCATTTTCCTTCATATCTTGGAGAGTCTTTAATATTAGAATTTTGAAGTCCCTGTCAGGTGGTTCCAGTGCCTTTTCTTCTACCAGAAGGACATCTGTTGTTTTATTTTGGATGCTTTCTGGAGCCATCCTGCCTGTTTTTTAAAATATATTTTTATATTGTCTGTTGTCTTTGTGGAAACCCTGGTGGTGTAGTGGTTAAGTGCTACAGCTGCTAACAATAAGGTTGGCAGTTCAAGTCCACCAGGCGCTCCTTGGAAACTCTATGGGGCAGTTCTACTCTGTCCTATAGGGTCACTATGAGTAGGAATCGATGTCAATGGGTTTGGTTGTCTTTGGGTTGCTCAGGAATTAATTTTTGCACGTATTGATTGTAGACTTGTTTGTTTCTTCCTGCTTTTTTGTTTTATTTGGTTATGTTTGGGCAGGTGGACTGAGTGTGCTTTGTTTCTTGCTCACCTGTGGACACAATACTTCTCACCACCTTGTCCAGGTGGGTGGGGTTTGTCGCTCAGCTGTGGTGCAGCAGGGAAAGTCCAGCAGAGGAGCAGAGGAGGCAATGGGTCATTTGTGGTGCATACTGGGGCCGACAGGGAGGGGTCCAGCAGTCTGCACCTGTGCTACTCAGTGGTGTGGTGCTCAGCACACAGTTCAAAAAAGCAGGAGTTAAGGGAGAGGATGTGATGTGTGGAGCAGATGAACATATGTCTCCTGTTGGGAGCTCCGTGAAGTTGCCTTGCCGTACTCCCTGTCTGCTGTTCTTGGCATCTGAGGTCCAAGATGCCAAGCCCCTGCTGCATTAGCTGGTAGGGGACCTCCACTCTGTAGCTCTCTTCGTTCTCTGTTTTCTGTTTCTTATTCCATTCTGTGCTTGGTTGAGTTCCTTATCCCTTCACTTAATGCCTAGGGTTCCAGGATTGGCTTTTGTATCTGTTTTACTTTGTTTTTCAGATTTTTGCTGTAGAGCGAAGGCCTGGTGCTTCTATCTACAGCATCATGTTCTATGAATATTTTCTTTGTGGTTGATTTAACACCCTAAATTTCTAACAATCTAGTTTGATAATGCCAATTTAACTTCAATAACATACAAGAACTCTTTTTATACAGCTACATCTTCCCCCTTTTATATTGTTGTCATAAATTACATTTTCATACATTGTATCTGTGGTGCAATGGTTAAGCTCTCAGCTGCTAATCAAAAGGTTGGCATTTCAAACTTACCCACCGGCTCCAAAGGGGAAAGACCTGGCAATCTGCTTCCATAAAGATTACAGCCATGAAAACCCTATGGGCAGTTATACTGTGTCATATGATGTCAGTATGAGTCAGAATTGACTTGATGGCACCCAATAACAATGACATATGTTGTATGCCCAGTAACTTAAATTTGTAATTTTTTATCCACTTTTTAAAAAATCATGTAGGGAATAACAGAAGCCCTACTGGCACAGTCATTAAGAGCTCAGCTGCTAACCGAAATGTCTGCAGTTTGAATTCACCAGCCACTCCTTGGAAACCCTATTGGGTGGTTCTAGTCAGTCCTCTAGAGTCTCAAATCAAAATCAACTTGATGACGATGGGGTTAGGGCATAATAAGTAAAGTTACCAAACAATAATATTGGATTATATATTTGCTCATGTATATACTTTTACTGGAGATCTTTACTTCTTCATACATCTTTGAGTTACAGTCTAATATCTTTTCATTGCAACCTCAAGGATTCTCTTTTGTATTTTTTGTAGGGCAGATCTAGTGGTAACAAACTTTTTCAGCTCTTCTTTATCTGGGAATGTCATAATTTCACCCTCATTTTGAAGGACAGTTTTGCTGGATATAGGATTCTTGATTGACTGTTCTTTTCTTTCAGCACTTTAATATGTCATTCTACTGTCTTCTGGCCTGCATGAAGAAAAATCATTTATTTTCATTAAGAATCCCTTGTATGTGATGATTTGCCTCTCGTTGCTTTCAAGATTCTCTCTGTAACTTTAGTTATCAAGAGTTTTATTATAATGTGTCTTGTGTTTCTCTTCTGGTTTATTCTATTTGTAGCTCATTGAACATTTTGGATGTGTGTATTCATGTGTTTCACAAATTTTGGGATGTGTTTAGCCATTATTTCTTCAAATATTATTTCTTCCCTTATCTCTCTCTTCTCCTTCTAGGACTCCCATAGTGTGTGTTTTGGTCTGCTTATGGTGTCCCAGAAATTCCTTAGGCTTGGTTCACTTTTTTAAATTCTCTTTTCATTTTGCTGCTCACACTCAGTAATTTCAATTGTCCTGTCTTCAAGTTCTCTGACTCTTTCGCAAGCTCAAATCTCCTATTTAACTCCTCCAGGCAATTTTTCATTTCAGTCATGGTAATTTTCAGTTGTAGAATTTTTTGTTTGATTTAAAAAAAAATTATGTCTTTATTGAAATTCTCATTTTGTTTCTGTTTTATTTTTCTGATTTCCTTCAGGTCTTCATCACTATTTTCCTTTAACTTTTTAAACATATTTAACATTGTTGTTTTAAAGGCTTTGTCTATTAAGTCCTTTATCTAGGATTCCAAGGGGATGATTTCTGTCAATTTATTTTATTCTTTTTAATGGGGTCATGCTTTCTGTTTTTTTTTTTTTTGTATGTCTTTTTAATTTTTTTGCTGTAAATGGTACATTTGAATATTATAAGGTTGTGACTCTCAAAATCAAATTCTTTTCCTTCCCTGAAGTTTGGTGTTTTTTTCCCTAATTATTACTATTTAATTGTTGAATGCTGTACTCATCCATTTTTTAAAAAATGACTTCTCTAACTCTTTTTGCAAATACACCCTTCCTGGACGTGTGTGGACACTGAGGTCTCTGTTTCTTATCTTGTGTACAGCTAATGCTTTGGCAGAGATTTCCTTGAATACAGGATAAAAAGTAACAAAAAACTCTCAAACAACAAAGGCACAGAAACCTCCCCCCTTACAAACAACAAAACCTTTTCTAGTCTTTGTAAATTCACTCTATGATGTGACCCTACTTCAGCTCTTATCCAGGCTTGCACTGAGCATAGGGATCAGCCTGAGGTTTAAAGTATAGGGTCTTCTCCAATTTCATCTGATTGTGCATCTTGTCCTCAACATGCTTGTGGCTCTCTCAATTCATCTATATACATGTTGCTTTTCAAACCCTATATTTTCAAAAAAAAAAAAAAAAACAGAATGAAACACAACTCTTTTCCTGGCCTATCCTTCTAGTCTTTAGATTTATTGTGTGCCTTAATTGCCCTCTTTAGCCTCAGGTGGTGTCTTAGCCTGGGTTCTCTAGAGAAGCAAAACCAGTGAAGCATGTATATATGTACATATGTATATATGTACATGTGTATATACACACGTATATATACAAACCTACATATTTTTTTTATCATCTATCTATATCTATCTATCATCTATCTACCTGTCTGTCTATCTACCTGTCTATCTGTCTGTCTGTCTGTCTGTCTATCTATCTATCCTCTATCTCAAGAAAATGGTTCACATGGTTGTAGAGTCTGGAAAGTCTCAAGTCCATGGGTCAGGCATCAGATTGGAGGCTTCTGCTGAATCATGTGGCTACAGGGGCTGATGAACCCAAGATTGGCAGATGAGACAGCGTGCTGCTGGCTCACAGACTGTGGAGGCTGATGAAACCAAGATTTGTGGGTAAAACAGCAAGCTGCTGACTCACAGGCTGTGGAAGCTGATGAATCCCAAGATCAGCAGACAATATGACAGACTGTTGGCTTAAATCCCCAAAACCTGAGGTCAGGTGGTGATGAGTCAGATGCAGACTCCAGAGAAAACAAGTGAGCTTTGCCAGAAAGTCCATGAATGTATTAGAAGCAGGACACACCCTTATGAAACTCCCTTTACAACTGGTTGGGTGATCACATCAGATCATATCATGGAGGATGACTGAATCATTACATAACTGCCAAGCCACTGACAATCATGGCCCAGCCAAGGTGAAACACAACCTTAACTATCACAGTTCACCCTTTGTCAACTTGGTGCCTCTACACATCTTAAACCATACACAATCTCTAAATAAAGACAATTACCTAACATGAGACAGCTAACATGTACATCTAAAAACACACTAGCCCTGTTTACATCTTATATTTTATAAGTAAAGGAAACAAAAATATTTGATGCACACATGCAAGGAAGAAATACTCAAAACAATTACCGTCCTTGTTTCTGCAACTGGTCACGTGGTCGTAACTGGTATTTAGAACAACCTTCTTCTACCACCCATTCTGTATTTCCTTTACCCTCAGCAAGAAGCACCTCAGCTGGTCATGGTTCTTTTCTTGGTGGGGTGACCCAAACCTTCATTCCTTAAGGGTTTGGGCCATTAGTAGTCATGTTGGAATTGGGTTGCTGTAGTTTTCCATTAACTTTAATCACAGGGCATGGTAGTACTAAGTGATGCCCTAAAGAGTCTTTTTTACCTCCATTGTGCAACACCAATCTGATTTCCACTTGGCAGTCAGCATCAGTCACACCAGCCAGTATGGTAATTCCCTTCTTTGGCTGTTGATCCAGAGGCATGAGGAGCCCAAAATGGCAGGGTGGCATTCCTAACTTCCAATTCAGTGGAATCCGTGTTGTGTCTCTAGGTGGGAGCATTCCTTCCTTTGCAACTAAGACATCTAGACCTGCAAAGCATAGGGTCACTGGGACAGGAAACAAAAATTTTGTGACTGGGACACTAGGGGTAATAATGAGTGGTGCCACGCCCATTTCCACACCTTGATTCCTGGATCTGTGAATCCTGGCTTTGGGAGAAACAGCAACATATATTGGATGCTGGTTTAGAGTATATACACTTTCTGGAGAACATTGCCACAACCCTGCAAGGTATTGCCACCTAGCTAGTGCCATAATTGTGTCTTTAGAAGGTCATTCCATCATTCTATAAAGCCAGGTGTTTCAGGATGTTGGGGAACATGGTAAGACCAGTGAATTCCATGAGCATGAGCCCATAGCCGCACTTCATTTGCTGTGCAGTGAGCACCTGGATCCAAGGCAATGTTGTGTGAGATACCATGACAGTGGATCAGGCTTTCTGTGAGGTCACAGAGGGCGGTTTGACAGAAGCATCGTGTGCAGTGAAGGCAAATCCATATCCAGGGTGTCTATCCCAGTAAGAATGAAATGCTGTTGTTCTTATGATTGAAGTGATCTGGTGTAATCAACCCACCACCAGGTTGCTGGGTGATCACCTCGAGGAATGGTGCCACATTGGGTACTCGGTGTTGGTCTCTGCTGCTGGCAGATTGGGCACTTGGCAGTGCCTGTAGCCAGGTCATCCTTGGTGAGTGGAAGGCCATGTTGCTCAGCCCACCCATAACCTCCATCCCTCTCCCATGGCCCTTTGTTCATGAGCCCAGACAGAAGAGTCTGGGGAAAGAGAGTGACTGGCTTCCACAGAACTCACCACCCTATTCATTTGATTGTTAAAAATCTCCTCTGCCAAGGTCACGCTTAAGTGAGCATTCACATGAGACACAAATATCTTCACTTCTTTGATCCATACAGAGAGGTCTTTCCATATACCTCCTTGTCTCCAATTTCCAATCATGTTCCTTCCAAGTCCCTGACCATCCAGCCAAACCATTGGCCACAGCCCATAAATCAGTATATAATGGCACATCTGGCCACTTCTCCTTCCAAGCAAAGTAAACAGCCAGGTGCACTACTCTAACTCTGCCCATTGAGAGGATTTCCTTCACCACTGGCCTTCAGGGAAGTCCCAGAATAAGGCTGTAGTATGGCCGCTGTCCAATTTTGAGTGATGCTTGCATATCACACAGAACCATCTGTAAACCAGGCACGAGTTTTTCTTCATCAGTCAACTGATCATAAGGAACTCCCCATGAGGCCATACGTGCAGACTGGGAGATGGAAGGTAATGTGACAGGAGTGTAGACCATGGGCATTTGGGCCACTTCCTCTTGCAACTTACTTGTGCCTTCAGGTCCTGTTTGGGCCCGGTCTCATATATACCACTTCCATTTAATGAGGGAGTGCTGCTGTGCATGTCTGACTTCAATTACTGCATAAAAGAGTTCAAAGTTGCCACTTGTGCCCTGAAAGAAAGACTTATTTCTTATAGTAACAGCGATGATATTTCCAAAAAAACAAACCCAGAGCCTAATCATAAGAGTGACTTAATTACAATACCAACTGAATTTCCAACCTTGAATGGTACCTGAAGTTAAAGCTAGGGCATTGATTGGGAGGAACTGGGATCCTGGCTCTTGGGATGGGGACATATGAGCAGATAATCAGGAAGCTGGGAACATTGAGCCCCTAAATTCCTTTGAATCACTGGCCAACAGAACAAGCGCTCTTACTTCCATATGAAAAAATTATTTCATCTTTGTCTGCTAAGCCACACTCCCCAGTAAAACCATCATTGTCTTCACCCTCATTTGATAAGATTAACCCAGCTCATTTCTTTCTTTCACCACTTTGTCTAGTGAAAGTAGGACCAATCAGCCAGCTTCTCTATACTTCTTATTCTGGAAAAATCATAGCAAAGTATCAAACATATGATCACCCAGTGCCTCACTTCTCACCAATACTAGATCTATTGGTGTGATATTTTGCATATTAACATTGTCACTTCATGCCACGGATTAGCAGTGCTCTCTTTATTATTAGAAGCAGAGTCATCAGTGCCTTTAAGACTAGTCAGAACCGATTTAGAAGACTCATCTTTATGATTTTGTTTCTCTAGAACCACTCGTAGTACCAAATGTCTTAGGCTGGGTTCTCTAAAGAAGCAAAACCAGTGAAGCCTATATATATACATAGAGAAGTTTATCTAAAGGAAACAGCTCATGTGGTTGTAGAGGATGGCAAGTACCAAGTTCGTGGGTCAGGCATCAGGTTGGAGGCTTCTCCTGACTCATGTAGCTGCAGGGGCTGATGAATCCAAGATCTTCAGGTCAGAAAACAGGCTGCTAGTTCAAGAACTGTGGAGGCCAATGAATCTGAGATCGGCAGGTAAAATGGCAGGCTGCTGGCTCACAGACTGAAGAGGCTGAGGGATTCTGAGATTGGCAGGCAATATAGCAGGTCACTGGGAGAAGTCCCAAGAACTGGAGGTGAGATGTTGATGAGCTAGATTCAGGATCCAGAGCAAGTGAGTGAGCTTTGCCAGAACATCTATGTGTATATTGGATGCAGGATACACCCCCGAGGAAACTCCCCTTACAACTGATTGGCTGATCACATCAGATCACATCATGGAAGATGACTACATCATTATACAACTTTCATCATTGCTTAACTACCAAACTACATTATTACATAACTGCCAAACTATATTATTACATAACTACCAAACCACTGAGAATCATGGCCTAGCCAAGCTAACACACCACCTTAAACATCACAAGAGGCTACAGGTGGTTACAGCCTTAGGTAATTTCCTGCTTACTTCAGTACTTCAGGCAGCCCCGGACAGGTTAGAACAGACACACACAATAATTTTTCCCCGGGTGATGCAAATAATTAACCCTCTCGGCTGCTAGCCAAGAAGTTGGAAGCCTGAGTTCACTCAAATGTACCTTGGAAGAAAGGTCTGGCAAATCTACTTCCAAAAAATCAATCATTGAAAACACTATGGAGTACCGTTCTATTCTGACACGTGGGGTTACCATGAATTGGAGTTGACTTGATTTTTTTTTTTTGAAGGCTACTCATGGTGGTGGCTGCTCCCTCTACAGCCAAAGACCAGGCTTCCTCTCTGGAAGTGTGGGCTGCCACCTATTTAAGATAGCCACATTGTACCTTGGAGGGAGTGGGACACAGGCAAATAGAAAAGCAAAACTTTCCTACCTTATGTCACGTTTACCTTCATTAAGTTTTCGCCTAGCTGCTGCAACCCTTTTACTGGCTTTTAGAGTTCTTAGAAAGTTGGTTCTGCCAGTTTCTGCCTGTGTTTCTTTGGTATTTTTGTGTAGGGATGAGAGTGATCAGCTGCTTACATCATCATCTTGCTCTGGACCGATATTGTATTTTAAATTTTAGTTTCCAAGTGTTCATTGCTAATATGTAGAAATACAATTGATTTTGATACGTTAATATTTTATTATGTGACATTGCTGAACTCACTTATTTGTTGTGGGAATTTTGTTTCTAGGTTATTTAGGATTTTTTATGTAGACCATCAAGTTGTCTTCAAACAGGGACAATTTTATTTCTTACTTTCTGACCTGTGTGCCTTTTTTTCTTATTGTACTTTAGATGAAGGTTTACAGAGCAAATTAGTTTCTCATTAAACAACTAATACACATAATATTTTGTGACATTGGTTGCCAACTCCATGACAGACATGTCAATACTCTCCCCTTCTTGATCTTGGGTTCTCCATTACCAGTTTTCCTGTCCCTTCCTTTGTTCCTGTCCTTGCCACTTGTGTGCCCATTTAGTCTTGTTTTGTTTTATGGCCTGTCTAATCTTTGGCTGAAGAGTGAACATCAGGAGTGACTTCAGTACTGAGTTAAAAGTGTGTCTGGGGGCCATACTCCCAGGGTTTCTTCAGTCTCTGTCAGACTAGTAAGCCTGGTCTTTTTTTGTGAGTTAAAATTTTGTTCTACATTTTTCTCCAGCTCTACCTGGGACCCTCTATTGTGATCCCTGAATAGTCAGTGGTGGTAGCCAGGCACCATCTAGTTGTGCTGGACTCAGTCTGGTGGATGCTGTGGTAGTTGTGATCCATTAGTCCTTTGGACTAATCTTTCCCTTGTGTCTTTGGTTTTCTTCATTCTCCCTTGCTCCAGACGGGATGGGATCAGTAGGGTATCTTGGCTGCTCAGAAGGTTTTTAGACACTAGACGCTACTCACCAAAGTAGGATCAGAACACGTTCCTTATAAACTATGTTATGCCGATTGAGCTAGATGTCCCCTGAGACTATGGTCCCAGCCCTCAGCCCAGCGATTTGGTCCCTCAGGGAGTTCGGATGTATCTCTGAAGCTTCCATGACCTTGCCTTGGTCAAGTTGTGCTGACTTCCCCAATATCATGTACTGTCTTACCCTTCACCAAAGCTACCACTTGTCTAATGTCTAGTTAGTATTTTTCCATCCCCACTCTGCCCCTCCCTAGTAATCATCAAAGATTGTATCTTTCTGTGTGTAAACCTTATCATGAATTTTATGATAGTGGTCTCATACAGCATTTGTCCTTTAGTGATTGGTTTATTTCACTCAGCATAATGCCCTCCAGATTCATCCATTTTGTGAGACATTTGGCAGGTTCATCATTGTTCTTTATCATTGCATAGTATTCCATTGTGTGTATGTACCATAGTTTCTTTATCCATTCATCTTTTGATGGGCATGTAGGTTGTTTCCATTTTTTTGCTATTGTGAATAATGCTGCAATGAACATGGGTGTGCATATGTCTATTCCTGTGACGACTCTTATTTCTCTGGGATATATTCCTAGGATGGGGATTGCTAGATCATGCAGTATTTCTATTTCTAGCTTTTTAAGGAAATGTCATATCATTTTCCAAAGTGGTAGTCACATTTTACATTTCCACCAGCAGTGCATAAGAGTTCCAAGCTCCCCGCAGCATTTCCAACATTTGTTTTCTTTTTCTTTTTTTGATTCATGCCAGTAATATCAGGGTGAGATTGTATCTCATTGTATTTTTGGTTTGCATTTCTGTAATGGGTAGTGATCGCGAACATTTCCTCATGTGTCTGTTAGCTGCCTGAACGTCTTCAGTGAAGTGTCTGTTCATTTCCTTTGCCCATTTTTTAATTGGATATTTGTCTTTCTGTTGTAGAGACATTGGATTTTCCTATAAATTTTAGAGATTAGAACTTGTCAGATTTATCATTGCCAAAAACTTTTTCCCAGTCTGTAGGTTCTCTTTTTCTCTTTTGGTGAAGTCTTTTGATGAGTTTAAGTGTTTGATCTTTAGAAGGTCCCAGTTATCTAGCTTATCTTCTGGTGTTTGTGTGCTGTTAGTTATAGTTTGTATGCTATTATGCCTTGAATTAGGGCCTCTAGCATTGAGCCTATTTTTTCTTCTATGATCTTTATAGTTTTTGGTTTTATATTTAGATCTTTTATCAATTTTGAATTAGTATTTTTGTATGGTGCGAGGTATGGATCCTGTTTCCTTTTTTTGCAGATGGACACCCAGTTTTGCCAGCAGCATTTGTTAAAAAGACTGTCTTTTCCCCATTTAATGGACTTTGGGCTTTTGTTGAAGATCATGTGACCACAGGTGGATGAATTTACATCTGGGTTCCTCAGTTCTGTTTCATTGGTCAATATATCTGTTGTTGTACCAGTACTAGGCTGTTTTGACTACCATAGCTGTATAGTGGGTTATGAGGTCACATAGTCCAAGTCCTTCCCCTTTATTCTTCTTCATTAGTGCTTTACTTATCTGGGGTCTCTTCCCTTTCCATATAAAGTCAATGATTAGTTTTCTCATCTAGTTAAAGAATGCTGCTGGGATTTGGATTGTATTGCGTTGTATTTGTAGGTTGCTTTGGGTTTTTTTTTTTGGGTAGAATTGACATTGTCACAATGTTGAATCTACCTATACATGAGCATGGTATGTTTTTCCATTTATGTAGGTCTCATTTGATTTCTTGTAGTAGTGTTTTGTAGTTTTCTTTGTATAGGTCTTTTACATCCCTATTTAGATTTATTACTAAGTATTTTATTTTTTTAGGGGCTACTATAAATCATGATTTATAATACCCCCTAAATTAAAAGGAAATCCTGATTTCCTTTTCATAGTTCTCTTTTTTGATGTATAGGAATCCAAGTGATTTTTGTATGCTTATCTTGTATCCTGCTACTCTGCTGAATCTTTCTGTCACGTCCAGTAGTTTTCTTGTGGAGTCCTTTGGGTTCTCTATGTATAGTGTTATATTATCTGCAAATATAGTTTTACTTCTTCCTTACCAATTCGAATGCCTTTTATTTCTTTTTCTCCTGTTATTGCTCTAGCTAGGACTTCCAGCACAATGTTAAATAGGAGTGGTGATAAAGGGCATCTTTGTCTTGCTCTTGTTCTGAGGGGAAATATTTTCAGCCTCTGCCTGTTAAGAAGGGTGTTGGCTGTTGGTTCTGTATAGATGCCGTTTATTATGTCGAGGAATTTCCCTTCTATACCCTTTTTTAATTGAGAGTTTTTATCAGGAATGGGTATTGGACTTTATTGAATGGCTTTTCTGGATTGAGATAATCACGTTATTCTTTTGTCTTATTTATGTGGTGAACTACTTTGATTTTCTAATGTTGAACCATCCTTTGCATACCTGGTATGAATCCTACTTGGTGGTGGTGTATTATTTTTTGATATGATGTTGAATTTTATCGGCTAGAATCTTGTTGAGAATTTCTGCATCTTTATTCATAAGAGATATTGGTCCGTAATTTTCTTTTTTTGTGGTGTCTTTGCCTTGTTTTGGTATCAGGGTTATACTTATCTCATAGAATGAATTTGGAAGTATCTCTTCCTTTTCTATGTTCTTAAACAGCTTGAGTAGTACTGGTGTAAACTCTTTTCTGAATGTTTGGTGGAATTCTTCAGTGAAGCCATCTGGGCCAGGGCTTTTTTTTTTTTTTTTTTTTGGTTAGGAGTTTTTTTTTTTTAATTTTTTTGTGCTTTAAGTGGAAGTTTACAAATCAGGTCAGTCTCTCATACAAAAATTTGTATGCACCTTGCTATATACTCCTAATTGCTCTCCCCCTAATAAGACAGCCCACTCCTTCCCTCCACTCACTCTTTCCATGTTCATTCAGCCAACTTCTGACCCCCTCTACCCTCTCATCTCACCTCCAGAGAGGAGATGCCAACATAGTCTCAAGTGTCTACTTGATCCAAGAAGCTCATTCTTCACCAGCATCTTTTTCTATCCCATTGTCCAGTCCAATCCCTGTCTGAAGAGTTGGCTTTGGGAATGGCTCCTGTCCTGGGCTAACAGGAGGTCTGGGGGCCATGACCACTGGGGTCCTTCTAGTCTCAGTCAGACCATTAAGTCTGGTCTCTTTATGAGCATTTGGGGCCTTCATTCCACTGCTCTCCTGCTCCCTTAGGGGTTCTCTGTTGTGTTGCCTGTCAGGGCAGTCATTGATTGTAGCCAGGCACCGTCTACTTCTTCTGGTCTCAGGCTCATGTAGTTTCGGTTCATGTGTCCCTTTCTGTCTCTTGGGCTCGTAATTACCTTGTGTCCTTGGTGTTCTTCATTCCCCTTTGCTCCAGGTAGGTTGATACCAATTGATGCATCTTAGATGGCTGCTTGCTAGCGTTTAAGACGCTACTCTCCAAAGTGGAATGCAGAATGTTTTCTTAATACATTTTATTACGCCAATTGACTTAGATGTCCCCTGAAACCATGGTCCCCAAACCCTTGCCCCTGCTACACTAGCCTTCAAAGCATTCAGTTTATTCAGGCAACTTCTTTGCTTTTGGTTTAGTCCAGTTGTGCTAACCTCGCCTGTATTATGTGTTGTCTTTCCCTTCACCTAAAGTAGTTCTTATCTACTATCTAATTAGTGAATACCTCTCTCCCTCTCTCTCTCCCTCCCCCCCCTCCGCCGCCGTAACCATCTCTGTTTAAACTATTCCTCGAGTTCTTATAATAGTGGTCTTATACAATATTTGTCCTTTTGCAACTGACTCATTTCACTCAGCACAATGCCTTCCAGGTTCCTCCATTTTATGAAATGTTTCACAGATTCCTCACTGTTCTTTACCGATGTGTAGTATTCCATAGTGTGAATATACCATGATTTGTTTAACCATTCATCCGTTGATGGGCACCTTGGTTGCTTCCATCTTTTTGCTATTGTAAACACTGCTGCAATGAACATGGGTGTGCATATATCTGTTCATGTAAAAGCTCTTATTTCTGTAGGATATATTCCAAGGAGTGGGACTGCTGAATCATATGGTAGTTCTATTTCTAGCTTTTCAAGGAAGTGCCAAATCGATTTCCAAAGTGGTTGTACCATTTTACATTTCCACCAGCAGTGTATTGGGAGTTTTTTTTTTTTTTTTTAATTACCGTTTCAATCTCTTCTCTTATTATGGGTCTGTTCAGATATTTGACCTCAGTTTGTGTTAGTTTAGGTAGATAGTGTGTTTCTGGAAATTTGTCCATTTCATCTAGGCTTTCGAATTTGTTGGAGTATAGTTTTTCATAGTACTCTGTTATGAATCTTTTTATTTCAGTTGGATCTTTTGTAATGTCCCTCATTTAGTTTCTTATTTGGGTTGTTTGTGCCCTCTCCTTTTTCTTTTGTCAGTTAGGCCAATGGTTTGTTGATTTAGTTGATCCTTTCAAGGAAGCACCAGTTGACTTTGTTGATTCCTTCTATTCTTTTTCTAGTCTCTATTTCATCTATTTCTGCTCTTATCTTTATTATTTCCTTTCTTCTGGTGGCTGTGGGCTTTTTTTTTTTTTTTGCTGTTCTCTGTTTCAAGTTGTACAGCTAATGTTTTGAATTTGTTCCTTCTTTTTTAATGTGTGCATCTAATTTCATTCTAGGAATTTTTTTTATCTTCTCTTTGATTTCTTCTATTACCCACTGGTTTTTAAGCAAGGTGTTATTCAGTTTCCATATATTTATCTTTTTTCCCTGTTCTTTCTGTTATTGCTTTCTACTTTTATGGCCTCGTGATCAGAGAAGGTGCTTTATATTATCTCTGTGTTTTGGATTTTCTTGAGGGTTGCTTTGTGGCCTAAGATGTGGTCTATTCTGGAGAACACTCCATGTGTGTTGGAAAAGAATGTGTACTTTGCTCCTTTGAGGTTAAGTTGGTTGACTATGGCCTTTAGATCTTCTGTATCTTTGTTGAGTTTCTTTCTAGATTTCTGTCCTTTACTAAGAGTGGTGTGAGAGTGGTGTGTTGAAGTCTCCTACTGTTATTGTGGAACTTTTAATTTCTCTTTTCAGTGTTGTTAGAGTTTTTTTTAGTGTATTTTGGAGTCCGTCATTGAGTGCATAGATATTTATCACAGTTATGCCCTCATGGTGGATTTTCACTTTAAACATTATATAATGTCCCTCTTTTTCTTTTATGGTGGATTTTGTTTTAAAGTCTATTTTATCTGAGATTAGTATTGCCACTCTTGCTCTACTTTGTTAGCTGTTTGCTTGATGTATTTTGTCCATTCTTTGATTTTTTAATGTATTTATGTCTTTGTTTCTAAGGTGTGTCTCTTGGAGACAGCATATTGATGAGTCCTTTTTTTTTCAATCCATCCTGTCACTCTCTGTCTCTTTATGGGTGCATTTAAGCCATTTATGTTCAGTATGATTATTGATAGATGTAAGTTTATGGCTGTCATTTTGTTGTGTTTTTTTTTGTGTGTGTGTGGTGCTAACATTTTCTTTGCTCCTCTTACTCTTCTGTGCTGAATTCCTTTTTGTGAATTTTTTTTGGTTCTTTCATTTTTGTAGATTTTGTGTTTACTGAGACTTTATTTTTTCTTCTTTATTTTGATGAGTTGGTTTGTTAACTATCTTTGTGGTTACTTTGAAATTTATCCTTATCTTCCTAAGTTTAACCTAGTCTTTTATTCCTTGATATCACCCTGACTTCCTCTCCATTTAAAAGTTCTATACCTGCACCCCCTGTTTTATTGTTCTGATGTTTTTGTCATTTACAGATGGATGTCTCAAATTCCCTGTTGTAAATTTTTTAGTTTTTTTATCCTTGAGAGTTCATTACCTAGGTTGGTATCTGGCTGATGCTGTCTTATGTCCTAGATTCAGGTTGTTCTCTGAAGCTGTTGGTTCTCTGACTGAAGGACTCCCTTTAGTAATTCTTGTTCATTTGTTTTAGTTTATATGTATTCCCTTAATTTCTGTTTATTTGGAAATGTCCTAATTTTGCCATAATATTTGAGCAAGAGTTTTGCAGGATATATTATTCTTGGTTGTCAGTTTTTTTTTCCTTTCAATATTTTATATGTGTCATCCCATTGCCTTCTTGCCTGCATGATTTCTGCTGAGTAATCAGAGTTTAGTCTTATTGTTTCCCCTTTTTATGTGACTTTTAATTTTTCTTGAACTGCTCTCTGGATTCTTTCTTTGTCTTTGGTTTTAGCAAGTGTGATTACGAAATGTCGTGGTGATTTTCTTTTGGGGTATATCCTATATGGGATTCATTGAGCTTCTTGGATAGTCAGCTTTTCATCTGTCATGAAATTAGGGAAGTTTTCTGTCAGCAAATCTTCAATTATTCTCTCTGTGTTTTCTGTTTGCTCTCTCTCTTCTGGAACTACTATCTCATGTGAATTTTTGCTTTTGATTGTTCTCAGGACTTCTTAATTTTTCTTCATTCTTTTCTCTGGTTTTTCCTGAAACAAAGCGGTATCAAAGGATTTGTCTTCAATTTTGCTTATTCTGTCTTCCATTGTTCCAAATTTGCTCCTGAAACCTTCCATTGCATTGTCCATTTCTGAAATCTTGTTTATCGTTTGGATTTCTATTTGCTGTTTTGTATGATTTCTAGTTTTTTTTTTATTTAGACATTTTGTTCTTGTATTGTTTTCCTGAATGCTTCCATTGTTTTGTCTGCGTTTTCCTTGATTTTGTCTGTATTTTCCATGATTTTGTCTATATTTTCCTTATTTTGGTCTGCATTTTCCTTCATCTGTTGAAGAACACTGAATATTAGAGTTCTGAATTACCTGTCAGGTAGTTCAGTGCCTTTTATTTTACCAGAAGGTCATTTGGTGTTTTATTTTGGTCCCTGTCTGGAACCATCCTCTCCTGTCTTTTTTTTTGTTTTTGTTTTTTACATGTTTTGGTATTGTTTGCTGTCTCCAGGACATTCAGGAATTATTTTGTTTATTGGTTGTAAATTTGGTGGTATTTTTCCTGCTTTTTTGTTTTGTTTGGTTTTTCAGAGCTGATAGGCTGGTTGCATTTTGTTCTTGCTCACCTGTGGGCACAATACTTCTCACCACCTTGTTCAGGGGGGCAGGACCAGTCCCTGAGCTATGGTGCAACAAGGCAGGTTCAGTGGGGGTGGAGTGGCTGGTATTGGTATTTTACAGAACAAACTGATGCCAATGGGATGGAGCTGGTGGGCAGTGTAGGACGGGGTCTAGGGGACCACGTTGGTGCCACTCAGGGGCCTGGCAATTCAGTGTGTGGTGCAGATAGGCAAGAGGGAAATGGGAGAATGTGATTTGCAGAGCTAAGTGGGTGGGTAAAGAAGAGAAAGAAAAGCAAAAAAATGGAAACAAAGAAAAATGAAAAAGAAAGAAAAAGTGAATGAAATGGCAGCTTGGGAGGATTCAGTGTGTGAGTGTGGGGAGATCTGGTGAGGATGTGTGCCAGTGGCTCTCTAGCTGTGTTGAGAAGGGGCATGGGAGGCACACGGGGCATGGTGGGAGGAAAGCAAAGAGGAGAAACAGAGAGAAGAAACCAACCAACAAGCAAACAAAATATATACATATACACGGTGGGGGAGGGAGCCCACCACTGGGTTGTTGTTGTTGATAGGTGCCATCAAATTGTTTCTGACTCATAGTGACCCTATACACAACAGAACAAAACACTGCCCAGTTCTTGGGGCAAGATGAAATTGGTGTGGCGGTAAACTGATGTCTCTCTTGCCAGGTGGCACAGCACAGCCTGTTGGGAAGGGGTGGAGACAGTGTAGGACCTAGGTGTGTGTGTGTTGGAGGGAGAATCAAAAGGGAAAAGGGGAAAAATAAAAAATATGGTGCTGAGGGAGCTGAACTGTGGGAGGCAACACAGACCCAGGGAGGCCATGTGCCAGAGGCTCCCCAGCAGAGTGATGCACCACAGCCCACCAGGAAAGGTGGGGCAGTGTACTGGGCTAGGTTGGTGGGAGAAAGGAATGGAAGGTAGGGAGAGAGAGAAAAGAAACAACAATAAAAAAGAAGGAAAAAAAATCCAAATATATATATATATTTTTATATATAAATAAATAAAATGGTTCTGAGGAAGCCCGTTGGTGATGGCAGAACAGGTCTGGGGAGGTTGTGTGCAGTGACTTTCCAGCCGAGTGTTGAAGTAAAGCCCCTCGAGAAGGGGCGGAGGTGGTGCACAGTGCTGGCTGAGTGGGAGGAAGGAAAGGAAGGAAAGGAGAGAGAGAGAAGGAACAGGAAAAAAAGAACAAACCAAAAAATCACAGCCCGTAAAGAAGGGAAGGGGATAGCACACAGGGTTAGCTGGGTGGGAGAAAGGAAAGGAAGGAAGGGAAAAAGAGAGAAGCAACAACAACAAAAAAGCCAAAACAAAACCAGTACCAAAAGGCAAACCAAAAGGGGGGGATGGTGAGAATCAAGCAAACAAAAGAAATGGAGCTGAAGGTGTTGGCTGGTAGGAGTGGGATGAATCCTGGCAACAGTGGTCTGGTGTCTTTCCAGCTCAGTGACTGTGGCCCATTGGAAGGAGGCAGAGGCCTTGTAAAGGGAAGAAGGCTGGAGGCTGGGAAAGCATGTATATCCCTGGTTACCGCATGCTCTGTCTCCTATTGGGAGCTCCATGAATTTGCCTTTGCATACTCCCTGTCCTCAGCCCTTGGTGGCTGATGTCCAAGATGATGAATCTGGGTGGCAGTGACCTGGTGTCTCCGGTTGAGCAACTGTGGCCCACTGGAAAGTGGTGTAGGCCTTGTATAGGTAAGAAGGGCAGGGGGTAGGAGGGCATGTATCCCGATTACTGGGTACTCTGTCTCCTGTTGGGAGCTCCATGAAATTGCCTTCCTGTACTCCCCGCCTGCATTCCTTGGTGGCTGTAGTCCAAGACGGTGAATCTGAACTGCATGAGCTAGCAGAGGACCTCCACTCCATAGCTCTCCTTGTTCTCTGTCATTTTAGAATTCCATTCGGTGCCTGTTCGAGTTATTTATTTCTTCGTTTGATGCTTCAGGTCCCAGAATTGACGCTTATATCTGTTTTACTTAGTTTTTCCAATCTTTACTGCAGAGGGACAGCATGGTGCTTCTGTCTATAGTGCAATATTGGCTCTGCCTCCTGCCTTTTTTTTTAATTTATTGTGCTTTAGGAGAAAGTTTACAGATCAAGTTAATTTCTCATTGAAAAATTTTACACTTATTGTTTTTTTGACATTGATTGCAATTCTCACAATGTGACAACATGCTCCCCTTTTTCGTCCTGGGTTCCCTGTGTCCATTGACGTAGTTCCTGTCCCTTCCTGCCTTCTCGTTTTGCTTTTGAGTGAGAATTGCCCATCTGGTCTTGTATATTTGATTGAACTAAAAATTACGTTCATCAGGTTGTCATTTTTTGTTTTATAGGACTGTCTAATCTTTGTCTGAAAAATGGGCTTCAGAAGTGGTTTCAGTTCGGAGTTAGAAGAGTGTCTGCGGCCCATAGTCTCGGGGGCTCCTCCAGTCTCTATCAAACCAGTAAGTCTAGTCTTTTTTTGTGAATTTGAATTTTGTTCTACATTTTTCTCCAGTTGTCTCTGGGACTCTCTGTTGTGATCCCTGTCAGAGCAGCCGGTGGTGGGGCACCATCTAATTCTTCTGGGCTCAGGCTCTTGGAGTCTCTGGTTCATGTGGTTCTTTAGTCCTTTGGGCTAATATTTCCTTTGTGCCTTTGGTTTTCTTCATTCTCCTTTGATCTGAACGGGATGGGCCCAATAATGTATCTTAGATGGCTGCTCACAAGCTTTTAAGACCCCAGATGCTACTCATCAAAATGGGATGTAGAATATTTTCTTTATGAACTGTGTTATGTCAACTGACCTAGATGTCTCCAGAGATCGTGATCCCTAGATCCCAGCTCCAGCCACTCTGTTCTTCAAGGTGTTTAAATGTGTCTAGGAAGCTTCTATGACTTTGCGTTGGTAAAGATGTGCTGACTTCCACCATATGTGTGTTCTTTTCCTTCACCAAATTTGACACTTATCTACTATCTAGTTAGTGATTTCCCTCCCCCCCATCCTTGTAACAGTCTAAGAATGTTTTTTTCTGTGTGTACTCCTTTTCTTGAGTTCTTATAATAGTGACCTCATACAATATTTGTCCTTTTGTGACTGACTTATTTCACTCAGCTTAACGACCTCCAGATTCATCAGTGTTCTAAGATGTTTCATGGATTCATCATTGTCTTTATCGTTGCATATTAGTCCATCGTGTGTTGTTGCTGTTGCTGTTAAGTGCAGTTGAGTTGGTTCCAACTCATAGCGACACTACGTACAACAGAAGGAAACACTGCCTTGAGCCCATTGTTGCAGCCACTATGTCAATCCATGTTATTGAGAGTCTTCCTCTTTTTCGAACACTCCACTTTACCAAGCATGATGTCCTTCTCCAGGGACTAATCCCTCCTGATAACATGTCCAAAGTATGTGAGACGTAGTCTTGCCATCCTTTCTTTTAAGGATTATTCTGGTTGTTCTTGTGTGTATGCACCATAATTTGTTTATCCATTCATCTGTTGATGGGCATTTACGTTGTTTCCATCTTTTTGCTTTTGTGAATAGTGCTGCAATGGACATGGGTGTGCATATGTCTATTCCTGTGGCTGCTCTTATTTCTCTAGGGTGTATTCCTAGGAGTGGGAGTGTTGGATTGCATGGTACTTTTATTTCTAGCTTTTTAAGGAAGTCTCATATCATTTACCAAAGTGGTTGTACCATTTTACATTCCCACCAGCAGTGCATAAGAGTTCCAATCTCCCCTAAACCTCTCCAACATTTGTTATTTTGTGAGATGGTATCTCAGTGCAGTTTTGATTTGCATTTCTCTAATGGCTAATGATCACGAGCATTTCCTCATGTGTCTGTTGGCTACTTGAATGTCTTCTTTAGTGAAGTATATGTTCATATTCTTTGCCCATTTTTTAATTGAATTATTTGTCTCTTTGTTATTGAGATGTTGAAATATTTTGTAGATTTTAGAGATTAGACTCTTGTTGAATTGATCTGTATGCTTTTCATTCCTTTTCTTGCTTTATTGCACTGGTTAGAAATTCTAGTAGTTTGTTTAATAGCAGTGGAGTGAGTCCCCATCCTTGTATTACTCCTGATCTTAGGGGGAAAACATTCCATCTTTTACGACTGAGTATGTTACTTGTATGTTTTTGTAAATGTTCTTTATTAAGTTGAGGTTGTTCTGTCTAGTCCTAGTTTGCTGTGAGTTTTTTTTTTTAATCACAAATGGGTGTTGAATTTGGTCAAATGCTTTTTCTGAATCAATTGAATAATCTTTTTTTTTTCCTTTAGGGTGTTAACATTGTGAACTACATTGATTTATTTTCAAATACTGAAACAGCCTTGCATCACAAGTATAAATCTTAGTTGGTCATGGTGTTAAGTTATTTTTTATATTATATTACTATATTCTCTTTACTATTATTTTAGGATTCCAGTGTCTAAGTTCATGAGATACTAGTGTGTGGTTTTCTTGGGGGGGAGCCTATCTTTCTGTGGTTTTGGTATCTGGGTAGTACTGGTTTCATAAAATTAACTGATAAGTGTTCTCTCTTCTACTTTCTTGAAGATATTTGTAGAATTATTTTTAATTCTTCTTTCAATGTTTGGTATTATACTCCAGTGAAACCATCCAGGCCTGAGGATTTTGTTTATAGGAATTAAAAAAATTGTAAATGTAATTTCTTTTATGTATATAAAAACCAAAAATAACAACAACGACAAAAACCTGTTGCTGTCTAGTCGATTCTGACTCATAGTGACCCTACAGGACAGAATAGAACTGCTTGAAAGGGCTTCCACGGAATGTTGTTGTCGTTAGGTGGCGTCAAGTCAGTTCCGACTCATAGTGACCTATGCACAACAGAACGAAACACTGGCCAGTTCTTCACTATCCTCACAATTGTTGCTATGCTGGAGCCATTGTTGAGCCACTGTGTCAATCCATGTCTTTGAGGGTCTTCCTCTTTTTAGCTGACCCTCCACTTTATCATGTATTATGTCCTTCTCCAGGGACTGATTCCTCCTGACGACATCTCCAAAGTATGTGAAACTGAGTCTAATCCTCCTTGCTTCTAAGGAGCATTCTGTTTGTACTTCTTCCAAGACAGATTTGTTTCTTCTTTTGGCAGCCCATGGTATATTCTATATCTTCCAACACCACAATTTAAAGGTGTCAATTCTTTTTCGGTCTTCCTTACTCATTGTCCACCTTTCACATGTGTTTGAGGCAATCGAAAACACCATGGCTTGGGTCAGGCACACCTTAATCCTCAAAGTGACATCTTTGCTTTTCAACACTTTAAAGAGGTCTTTTGCAGCAGATTGCCCAATGCAATGCATTTTTTTGATTTCTTGACTGTTGCTGACATGGGTGTTGATCGTGCATCCAAGTAAAAGGAAATCCTTGACAACCTTGATCTTTTCTCCACTTACCACAATGTTGCTTATTTGTCCAGTTGTGGGAATTTTTTTTTATGTTGAAGGGTAATCCATATTTATCTTTATCAACAAGGGCTTCAAGTCCTCTTCACTTTCAGCAAGCAAGGTTGTGTCATCTGCATAATGCAGGTTGTTATGAGTCTTCCTCCAATCCTGATGCCCATTCTTCTTCATATAGTCCAGCTTCTCGGGTTATTTCCTCAGCATATAGATTGAATAAGTATGGCGAAAGGATACAACACTGGCACACACCTTTCCTGACTTTAAACCATGTGATAGGCCCTTGTTCTGTTCCAACAACTGCCTCTTGATCTATGTAAAGGTTCCTCATGAGCACAATTAAGTGTTCTAGAATTCCCATTCTTTGCAATGTTATCCATAATTTGTTACGATCCACACAGTCGAATGCCTTAGTATAGTCAATAAAACACAGGTAAACATCTTCTTGGTATTCTCTGCTTTCAGCCAGGATCTATCTGACATCAGCAATGATATCCTTGGTTCCACGTCCTCTTCTAAATCCAGCTTGAATTTCTGGCAATTCCCTGTCGATACGCTGCTGCAGCTGCTTTTGAATGAGCCAAAGCAAAATTTGCTTGCGTGTGATGTTAATGATATTGTTCTATAATTTCTGCATTCAGTTGGATCCCCTTTCTTGGGAATAGGCATAAATATGGATCTCTTCCAGTCAGTTGGCCAGGTAGTGGTCTTCCAAATTTCTTGGCATAGAGTGAGCACCAGTGCTGCATCCATTTGTTGAAACATCTCCATTGATATTTTGTCAATTCCCAGGGTCTTGTCTTTTTGCCAATGCCTTCAGTGCAGCTTGGAGTTCTTCCTTCAGTGCCATCGGTTCCTGATCATTGGCTGAACATCAACCAATTATTTTTGTTATAGTGACTCTGTGTATTCCTTCCATCTTCTCTTGATGCTTCCTGCATTGTTTAGTATTTTTCCTATAGAACCCTTCAGTACTACAACTCGAGGCTTGAATCTTCAGCTCTTTCAGCTTGAGAAATGCTGAGCATGTTCTTACCTTTTGGTTTTCTATCTCCAGGTCTTTGTATATGTCATCCTAATACTTTACTTTATCTTCTCTAGCTGCCCTTTGAAATCTTCTGCTCAGCACTTTCACTTCATCATTTTTTCCTTTTGCTTTAGCTACTCGATGTTCCAGATAAATTTTCAGAGTCTCTTCTGACATCCATTTAGGTCTTTTCTTTCACTCCTGTTTTTTTTAATTACCTCTTGGTTTCTTCCTGTATGATACCTTTAATTTCATTCCACAACTGGTCTGGTCTTTGGACATTAGTGTTCAATTCATCAAATCTATACTTGAGATGATTTCTAAATTCAGGCGGTATGTATTTAAGTTTGTAATTTGGCTCTTGTGGACTTGTTGTTATTCTCTTCAATTTTGGCTTGAACTTGCTTATTAGTAATTGATGGTAGGTGGGATTACTCAAATTATCTATTTCATATTGGGGGAACTGTGGTGAGTTTTTTGCTTTTTGACAAAGTGGTCTTTTTCATCAAAGTTATCTAATGTATATATGTAGGGTTATCTGTATTATTCCCTGATTATCCTTTTGAGATCTGCATGGTTTGTTGTGATATTGCTTCTTTTGTTCTTAATATTGGTGTCATGGATTGAATTGTGTCCCCCCCAAAATATGTGTCAACTTGGCTTGGCTATGATTCCCAGTATTGTGTGGTTGTCCTCCATTTTGTGTCTGATGTAATTATTCTCTGTTTTGTAAATCCTAACCTGCATAATATGAATGAGGCAGGATTAGAGGCAGTTATGTCAATGAGGCAGGACAAAATCTACAGGATTAAATTGTATTTTGAGTCAATCTCTTTTGATATGTAAAAGAGAGAATTGAGCAAAGAGGAGAGAGACGTCATTACCACCAAGTGAGAAGAGCCAGGAGTGGAGCGCATACTTTGGACCTGCGGTCCCTGCACTGAGAAGCTCTTTGACCAGGGGAAGATTGATGCCAAGGACATTTCCCTAGAGCTGACAGACAGAGAAAGGCTTCCCCTGAATCTGGAGCCTTGAATTCAGACTGCTAACCTCCTAAACAGTGAGAGAATAAATTTCTATTTATTAAAGCCATTTACTTGTGATATTTCTGTTATAGCAGCACTAGATAACTAAAGCAATTTGTAACTTGTATCTTCTGTCTGTTCTGTTGTCAGTCTTGCTAAAGGTTTGCAATTTTATTCATCTTTTCAAATAGTCAGCTTTTTGTTTTATTGATTTTTTGGTATTGTTTTTGTTTTCATTTTTACTGATTTCTGCTCTTATCTTTATTATTTTCTTCCTTCATCTTGTTTTATTTTATTTTATTTTTTGCTCTGTTTTTAGTTTCTTGAGATGGGAGCTCACATTAAAGATTTCCTCTTTTCTAAAGTAATTATTTAGTACTACACATTTCTCTCTCAACACTGCTTTAGCTGCATCTCGCACATTTTGATATGTTGTGTTTTTTTTTTTTTTCATTCAGTGTATTCATCCACTGTATTTTTTTTTTTGGTGTATGTTTCCTCCTTGACCCATGGATTATTTATAAGTATGTTATTTAAATAAAAAATTTTTTATGTTATTTAGTTTCCAAGGTTTTGGGTATTGTCTTGTTGTCTTTCTGTTGATTTCTAGTTTGTTTCCGCAGTGGTTAGAGAACATACTCTGTATGATTTCAATTGCTTTAAATTTTTTGAAGTTTGTTTTGCCTAGGATATGGTTTATATTGGTGTATGTTTCATGGACACTTGAAGGAATATGTATTTTGCTGTTGTTGAGTACAGTGTTCTACAAATGTCAGTTGGTTGATGGTGTTGTTGAGTTCTTCCATATCCTTGCTGATTTTATACTTAATAATTCTATCAGCTCCTGAGAGAGGGATGTTGAAGGCCCTTGAGTTTGTAGGTTTATGTCCTTTTCCATGTTTAGGATTTTTAAAGCTATTAGTTCTTTGAATATTTTTTCAGGCTTAGGCTGCAGAAGAATGAACAAATCTCTCTTGGAAGAAGTACAGCCAGAAAGCTCCTTAGAAGTGAAGATAGTGTGACTTGGTCTCACTTACTTTGGACATGTCATCAGGAGGAACCACTAGCTGGAGAAAAACATCATGCTTGGTATAGTAGAAGGCCAGTGAAAAAGAGGGAGGCCCTCCATAAGATGAATTGACACAGTGGCTACAACAATGGCTTCAAACAAAGCAACGCTTATGAGGATGGCACAGGACCAGGCAAAGTTTTGTTCCATTATACATGCAGTCCCTATAAGTTAGAGTCAACTTAATGGCACCTAAAAGCAACAACGTTTCTTTGTTGAGACTTCCCATTTCTCTGCAGAGACTGTCAATATTTTTTTATTCATTTATTTATTTTATTGTACTTTATATTAGATGAAGGTTTAGAGCAAATTATTTTCTCATTGAACAATTAATACACATATTGTTTTGTGACATTGGTTGCCAACCCCACGACATGTCAACACTCTCCCCTTCTTGACCTTGGGTTCCCCATTTCCATTCATCTGACTTTCCTGTCCCCTCCTGACCTCTTGTCTTTGCCCCTGGGCTGGTGTGCCCATTTAGAGACTGTCAATATTTTAATTTGTTTTAAGAATGTTTGTCGTTTCTCACTGAAGCATTTTTATGATGGCTGCTTTAAGTCAGATAATGTTAATTTTGGTGTCATCTCAGTGGTGATGTTTGTTGATTGTGTTTTTTATTCAAGTTAATATTTTCCTGTTTTTTTATATAAAGAGTGACTTTTTAAATTGTATTGTGACATTTTAGGTATTATGTTGTGAAAGACTCTTGGATCTTATTAAAATATGTTTTAGCAGGCCTCCTGGTGGGGGGAGGGGGATGCTGCCTGATTACTGCCAGGTGTGGGTGAAAGTCCAGATTCACCACTCAGTCTCTAATGACACTCCAGTGTGGAGGAATACTTCTTTGCCTCTATGCAGGGACAGAAGTTCAATATTTCCAGTGTGCCTATGCTGACACCACCATGGAACGGGAAGGACCACCTTGCTACTGCTCCCATGTTGTCTCTACTGAAATTATTGGTGGAACTCCTTACCACCTGTTGGGGATGCAAATCCCAGTTCCATGCTTGGCCTTCTATGACATCACCTGGTGGAAAGGAAGGAGTGCCTTACTACAGCTGAGCGAGAGTGGAAGTCTAGGGTTCCTCACTAAGCCTTTGCTGATGGGGATGAGGATGGAGCCACAGTTTATTCTGTAGTGTTTGGTAGGAGTAGAGCGGTTATTTTGTAAAAGTATTTTGTCTTGCTAGGTTACCCTTTTTTGGTCCTTTGGCTGTACAGATCAGGTTCTTTTTTTTTTTTTGCTTACATCTTTTGGCATTTCCAGGTTGCTGGCTTCTCCAGATTTCTGGCAATCCAGAATGCAAAAGGCATAAAGAAAACCCATGGAATTGATGACCGTGTCATTCCTTGGGTTCCAAGGTCTCTATCAAGTCTGCTTTTTCTTCCCACCTTTCAGAGTCTTCTTAAGATTGTTTTGTATATACTGTCCAGGGTATTTAGCTCTGCTTAGTGGGCAGAACGTGGAAAAGTGTAACTTCTCCATCTTGTCCAGAACTGGAAGTTTGATAGTGTTTTGTAAGCATGATTTTTTTTCCTTCTGAATACTCTCCAATTTATTCTTTTCTAGTCAAGTGGTCCCATTATAGAGCATGAGCCTTGCTGCCATTTCCTTTCTTGATGAACTACTTTTCTTCTTCCTGGCCTTGTAGAGCAGAAAGACTTTCTGTCTCCCTGGAGAAACTGGGCTCTATTCTATCTAAGCTTCAAGTTTATCCCCTTGGCTTGAACATGAAGACAGTCTTCCTTGAGACTTGGAGACAGGTTTTGTTACTTACACATCATAGACATTTGCTTGGTCCCTCCTCTGGTATATATACCATATTTACACATATATACTCAACTAAGAATCATGGCCACTGGGACCACACTTTTGGAATGCCATTGGAATATGATACTGGAATATCAACCAGAGAAATATAGCTGAGGAATATAAAGATCTATGTTTTTATCCCTTGAACCCAATACTGCCTGTCTCTCAACCTCCAAGTAACTCTTTATACATGAAAACTCTCTACCTGCTTGTTTCTGGGGTAGCAGAGAATGAAACCGCTTTTATTTGAGCTGTGTGTTGACCTCTTTACCCAGGAATTTCAAAGATGTATTATCTCCAATGGGGAAGGAAGGTAGGACGAGTTAATATGTGGGCCATCCAACTCTGGGTAGGGACTGACACAGGAACTGTTGAGTTGAGAGAAGAATCTTGGCCAACAGACTGCAAAGGAGATAATGTGCTAATTTACTTTGAGGAATCCTGGCTGCCCATATATTGGCGGCCATTCCAGTTAGGTTTGGCAGTGAGTCATTTTATAGGAAAAAAATAGGTAGCTGGGCTTGGAAAATGGAACTACCAGATCCTTTTTGATCTTTCCAAGTTTGCCTGGGGGGCAGGTTGAAGTCTAGCTACTTTAGAAAATGAATAGCAGTATGATGAAGGGATGTTAACTGAGGCTCAAAAAATTCACCAAGGGTGGGCTGGGAATGCTTTCTTTGTTCAGGGTGCTCCTGGCACATTTAAATTGAGCTTTCTTCCTCTTTCGTCTTGTGCTTGATTTTAACTTTTGAAGTCTCAAAGAAAGTTAGAGCTTGACCTTAGAGATCATCTAATCTAACCTCCATCTCTTGCCTTGCCTTAATTCCTTTTACCCTCTGACATTTTAAAGATAAGGAAATTAGAGCCCATAGGAAAGAAGAAAGTGGTCCTATATTGAATGACACAGTCAACTAGTAGCAGAGCTGGGACTAGAACGGGGGCCTCCTGACTCTTTGTTCTGTTTTTCCCTCTATATAATGCTGCCTCCCATGTTTTTTCAATTGAATACCAAAATGAGATGCTTGCTCATTTTTTGCTTCCAGACATTTTTTTTCTCACCTCATTTTGCTTATGAGAGATTGTAAGCAAACTCACTGTGTGGGCTTTTGCCCATTTAGAGCAGAGGTGGAGAAACATTTTTCTTTTAATGGCTGTTGACACAGAAAAAAACCAGACAGAACAACAAAATTAACAAAAAATCAGTGTTAGTGAAAGGTAACTTGTTTTTTATTTTTAAGAGAAAAATACAAAATATAAAGCACGCAACTCATTCACTTTTTAAATTAGAGACCAGGAACATGAAACTCTATTTAATAAACATATCGAGGTAGTGAAAATGTACCATCTGTACTTGCCAATTCAAAGAGGTTTCATTTTACTTATCTTTTTTTTTTTTTGGAAGAAGAAGAAGAATGAAAAGAAAAATGACTCTGGATTTCTAAAGAAGTGTAAATATTTCTAGATTTTATAAAAACAATGTCCTATTTCCAACCCAAGGACTGGAACCATAAACATCATTAAAATCTTTTATTCTTCATTCTTGGTGAAAAAGAAAAAACATTCTATTTTTCCTCCAGTGAAACATGGGGGCACAACAGATGGGTCCTATTTCCTTTTGCAGAGAAAGGGCCATCTACCTACATGGTGTCATATCCTTTGTCCTTTAGGGATAGCATTGCTGAAAACGTTTAGAGTTGTGTTACATTTTACAGTTTGACCAATTAGTATCAAGATGCCAGTGAAAAGTTCTGGATCTTGTTAATGTTAGTAAGCCATAGGCTCCACACTCTAGGGACAATGAAGCAGAAATACTGCTTGATATTCTTTACATACAGTTCTATTTGCATCCTCTAAAAAACAATGTCTTGAGGCTGCCCTTTTTATTCATCTTGACCCACTCGTCTTTGCATTACACTGGAAAGTGAAATGGGCTATGTAAATGTGAAAAAAAGAAGACTGAATTTGGGAAGACTGTGTTTCTGGGTGATGAGAAATGTCTTTTCTTTCTTAATAGATGAATTACTGACAATCAAAAGGATTATGTTCCCGTTCCTAGATCTCGCTTTCCCAGCCTCCCACGTATAACATACTCATGCACACATGTACACACACACACGCACAAACACAAACACACACATTGTTCTATAAGAATATCAGGCCTTCTGGTAAAGCTTAAAACAGAAAAACTCAGTTCAAAGATTTAAAGTCTTACTAGCAAAAAATGACCACTAGAGTAGACCAACCTGTACAGGAGGTATATTTTCATAATGCTTTGTTTCTACTCAAAGCTCCTTAGGCAATACGTTTTCCCAGGATAACATCCCTGAGGCAGAATTCCAGTTTTCCTCTGTGAGTATGCTGGTATGCTGAATACTTTCCTTTAAAAGAAAGGACTCTGTTGTATAAGTCAATGAAAAGATGAAGAAAAGGCCTAAAACTACCAGAAGAAAGGAAATAATAAAAATTAGAGAATAGAAAGAGTCAATGAGACCAAGAGTAGGCAGAGCACTAAAATCTACAAACCTTTAGCTAGACTGACAAGGAAAAAAGAGTAAATAAATAAAAACAGAAATGAAACAGGGGACATTACTAACGACCCAATAGAAGAAAGAAGAATTATAAGAGATTGCTCTGAACAATTGTATGCCAACAAATCAGATACCAAAAAAAAAAAAAAAAAACCCATTGCCATCGAGTTGATTCTGACTCATAGTGACCCTATAGGACAGAGTAGAACTGCCCATACAGTATCCAAGGGGCATCTGGTAGATTTGAAATGCCAACCTTTTGGTTAGCAGGTGTAGCACTTAACCACTACACAACTAGGATTTCCAAAAATTAGATAACCTAGATTAAGTGGACAAATTCCTAGAAAAACACAAACTACCAAAATGACTCAAAAAGAAAGAGAAAATGTCAGCAGACATATAACAAGTGAAGGGATCAAGTCAATAACCAAAAACCTCCCAAATAAAAAAAGTTTAGGGCCAGATGGCTTCATTGGTGAATTCTACAAATAACTTAAAGATTTCACACCAATCCTTCTCCAACTCTTCCAGTAAATAGAAGAGGAAGGAGCACTTCCCAATTTATTCAGTGAAAACAGCATTACCTTGATACCAAAAGCCAGAAAAAGACACCACAAAGAAAGAAAACAGAGCAAAACCCCTTATTAATATACACACAAAAATCCTCAACAAAATACTAGCAAACTGAGAACAAAATTATGATCAAGTGAGATTCGTATCGGGAATGCAAGGTTGGTTCAACATAAGAAAATCAATCAGCGTAATACAGCACATTAATAGAATGAAGGAGAACAACCACAGCAGCATCTCAGTTGGTAGACAAAAAGCACTTGACAAAATCTACAGCCTCTCATGTTAAAAAAAAAGCTCAGGTGGGGCCAAAATGGCGGACTATGTAGACGCTACCTCGGATCCATCTTGCAACAAAGACTCGGAAAAACAAGTAAATCGATCACATACATAACAATCTATGAACCCTGAACAACAAACACAGACTTAGAGACAGAGAACGAACAAATACGGGGAAGCAGCAATTGTTTTCAGAGCCTGGAGCCAGCGTACCAGTCAGGCGGCTTCACTAACATCCGAATAGCCTGAGCCAGAGGGAGAACTCTGATAGGGATCTGACTGCATTTTTTTTAGCGGGTTTTCTGGAAAAACTAGTTTCCCAGTGATGGCTCGGAGACAGCAGTCCATATCAAACGACATGAAGAAGCAGACCATGACAGCTTCTCCAACCCCCCAAACAAAAGAATCAAAATCTTTCCCAAATGAAGATACAATCCTGGAATTATCAGATACAGAATATAAAAAAACTAATTTACAGAATGCTTCAAGACATCACAAACGAAATAAGGCAAACTGCAGAAAAAGCCAAGGAACACACTGATAAAACTGTTGAAGAACTCAAAAAGATTATTCAAGAACATAGTGGAAAAATTAATAAGTTGCAAGAATCCATAGAGAGACAGCATGTAGAAATCCAAAAGATTAACAATAAAATTACAGAATTAGACAACGCAATAGGAAGTCAGAGGAGCTGACTCGAGCAATTAGAATGCAGACTGGGACATCTGGAGGACCAGAGAATCAACACCAACATAGCTGAAAAAAAATCAGATAAAAGAATTAAAAAAAAATGAAGAAACCCTAAGAATCATGTGGGACTTTATCAAGAAGGATAACTTGCTGGCGATTGGAGTCCCAGAACAGGGAGGGGAGACAGAAAACACAGAGAAAATAGTTGAAGAACTCCTGACACAAAACTTCCCTGACATCATGAAAGACGAAAGGATATCTATCCAAGATGCTCATTGAACCCCATTTAAGATTGATCCAAAAAGAAAAACACCAAGACATATTATCATCAAACTCGCCAAAACCAAAGATAAACAGAAAATTTTAAAAGCAGCCAGGGACAAAAGAAAGGTTTTCTTCAAGGGAGAATCAATAAGAATAAGTTCAGACTACTCAGAAGAAACCATGCAGGCAAGAAGGGAATGGGACGACATCTACAGAGCACTGAAGGAGAAAAACTGCCAGCCAAGGATCATATATCCAGCAAAACTCTCTCTGAAATATGAAGGGGAAATTAAGATATTTACAGATAAACACAAGTTTAGAGAATTTGCAAAAACCAAAACAAAGCTGCAAGAAATACTAAAGGATATTGTTTGGTCAGAAAACCAATAATATCAGATACCAGCACAACACAAGGTCACAAAACAAAACGTCCTGATATCAACTCAAATAGGGAAATCATAAAAACAAATTAAGATTAATTAAAAAAAAATAATACACATAACAGGGAATCATGGAAGTCAATAGGTAAAAGATCACAATAATCAAAAAGAGGGACTAAATACAGGAGGCATTCAACTGCCAGATGGAGAGTGATACAAGGCGATATAGAACGATACAAGTTAGGTTTTTACTTAGAAAAATAGGGGTAAATAATAAGGTAGCCACAAAGAGGTATAACAACTCCATAACTCAAGATAAAAGTCAAGAAAAACGTAACGACTCAACTAACATAAAGTCAAACACTATGAAAATCAGGATCTCACAATTTACTAAGAAAAAAATCTCAGCACAAAAAGTATGTGGAAAAATGAAATCGCCAACAACACACATGAAAAGGCATCAAAATGACAACACAAAAAACTTATTTATCTATAATTACGCTGAATGTAAATGGACTAAATGCACCAATAAAGAGACAGAGAGTCATGGACTGGATAAAGAAACACGATCCATCTATATGCTGCCTACAAGAGACACACCTTAGACTTAGAGACACAAACAAACTAAAACTCAAAGGATGGAAAAAAATGTATCAAGCAAACAATAAGCAAAAAAGAAGAGGAGTAGCAATATTAATTTCTGACAAAATAGGCTTTAGACTTAAATCCACCACAAAAGATAAAGAAGGACACTATATAATGATAAAAGGGACAATTGATCAGGAAGACATAATCATATTGAATATTTATGCACCCAATGACAGGGCTGCAAGATACATAAATCAAATTTTAACAGAATTGAAAAGTGAGATAGAGACCTCCACAATTATAGTAGGAGACTTCAACACACCACTTTTGGAGAAGGACAGGACATCCAGTAAGAAGCTCAATAGAGACACGGAAGACCTAATTACAACAATCAACCAACTTGACCTCATTGACTTATACAGAACTCTCCACCCAACTGCTGCAAAGTATACTTTTTTTTCTAGTGCACATGGAACATTCTCTAGAATAGACCACATATTAGGTCATAAAACAAACCTTTGCAGAGTCCAAAACATCGAAATATTACAAAGCATCTTCTCAGACCACAAGGCAATAAAACTAGCAATCAATAACAGAAAAATTAGGGAAAAGAAATCAAATACTTGGAAAATGAACAATACCCTCCTGAAAAAACACTGGGTTATAGAAGACATCAAGGAGGGAATAAGGAAATTCATAGAATGCAACGAGAATGAAAATACTTCCTATCAAAACCTCTGGGACACAGCAAAAGCAGGGCTCAGAGGCCAATTTATATCGATTAATGCACACAGACAAAAAGAAGAAAGAGCCAAAATCAGAGAACTGTCCCTACAACTTGAACAAATAGAAAGGGAGCAACAAAAGAACCCATCAGGCACCAGAAGAAAACAAATAATAAAAATTAGAGCTGAACTAAATGAATTAGAGAACAGAAAAACAATTGAAAGAATTAACAAAGCCAAAAGCTGGTTCTTTGAAAAAATTAACAAAATTGATAAACCATTGGCCAGACTGACTAAAGAAATACAGGAAAGGAAACAAATAACCCGAATAAGAAACGAGAAGGACCACATCACAACAGAACCAAATGAAATTAAAAGAATCATTTCAGATTACTACGTAAAATTGTACTCTAACAAATTTGAAAACCTAGAAGAAATGGATGAATTCCTGGAAAAACACTACCTACCTAAACTAACACATTCAGAAGTAGAACAACTAAACAGATCCATAACAAAAAAAGAGATTGAAAAGGTAATCAAAAAACTCCCAACAAAAAAAAGCCCTGCCCCGGACGGCTTCACTGCAGAGTTCTACCAAACTTTCAGAGAAGAGTTAACACCACTACTACTGAAGGTATTTCAAAGCATAGAAAATGACGGAATACTACCCAACTCATCCTATCAAGCCACCATCTCCCTGATACCAAAAACAGGTAAAGACATTACAAAAAAGAAAATTATAGACCTATATCCCTCATGAACATAGATGCAAAAATCCTCAACAAAATTCTAGCCAATAGAATCCAACAACACATCAAAAAAATAATTCACCCTGATCAAGTGGGATTTATACCAGGTATGCAAGGCTGGTTTAATATTAGAAAAACCATTAATGTAATCCATCACATAAATAAAACAAAAGACAAAAACCACATGATCTTATCAATTGATGCAGAAAAGGCATTTGACAAAGTCCAACACCCATTTATGATAAAAACTCTTACCAAAATAGGAATTGAAGGAAAATTCCTCAACATAATAAAGGGCATCTATGCAAAGCCAACAGCCAATATCACTCTAAATGGAGAGAACCTGAAAGCATTTCCCTTGAGAACGGGAACCAGACAAGGATGCCCTTTATCACCGCTCTTATTCAACATCGTGCTTGAAGTCCTAGCCAGGGCAATTAGGCTAGACAAAGAAATAAAGGGTATCCGGATTGGCAAGGAGGAAGTAAAGTTATCACTATTTGCAGATGACATGATCTTATACACAGAAATCCCTAAGGAATCCTTCAGAAAACTACTGAAACTAATAGAAGAGTTTGGCAGAGTCTCAGGTTATAAAATAAACATACAAATATCACTTGGATTCCTCTACATCAACAAAAAGAACACCGAAGAGGAAATAACCAAATCAATACCATTCACAGTAGCCCCCAAGAAGATAAAATACTTAGGAATAAATCTTACCAAGGATGTAAAAGACCTATACAAAGAAAACAACAAAGCTCTACTACAAGAAACTCAAAAGGACATACTTAAGTGGAAAAACATACCTTGCTCATGGATAGGAAGACTTAACATAGTAAAAATGTCTATTCTACCAAAAGCCATCTATACATATAACGCACTTCCGATCCAAATTCCAATGTCATATTTTAAGAGGATAGAGAAACAAATCACCAATTTCATATGGAAGGGAAAGAAGCCCCGGATAAGCAAAGCATTACTGAAAAAGAAGAAAGTGGGAGGCCTCACTCTACCTGTTTTCAGAAGCTATTATACAGTCACAGTAGTCAAAACAGCCTGGTACTGGTACAACAGGCACATAGACCAATGGAACAGAATTGAGAACCCAGACAGAAATCCATCCACGTATGAGCAGCTGATATTTGACAAAGGACCAGTGTCAGTTAATTGGGGAAAAGATAGTCTTTTTAACAAATGGTGCTGGCATAACTGGATATCCATTTGCAAAAAAATGAAACAGGACCCATACCTCACACCATGCACAAAAACTAACTCCAAGTGGATCAAAGACCTAAACATAAAGACTAAAACGATAAAGATCATGGAAGAAAAAATAGGGACAACCCTAGGAGCCCTAATACAAGGCATAAACAGAATACAAAACATTACCAAAAATGATGAAGAGAAACCAGATAACTGGGAGCTCCTAAAAATCAAACGCCTATGCTCATCTAAAGACTTCACCAAAAGAGTAAAAAGACCACCTACAGACTGGGAAAGAATTTTCAGCTATGACATCTCAGACCAGCACCTGATCTCTAAAATCTACATGATTCTGTCAAAACTCAACCACAAAAAGACAAACAACCCAATCAAGAAGTGGGCAAAGGATATGAACACACATTTCACTAAAGAAGAAATTCAGGCAGCCAACAGATACATGAGAAAATGCTCACGATCATTAGCCATTAGAGAAATGCAAATTAAAACTACGATGAGATTCCATCTCGCACCAACGAGGCTGGCATTAATCCAAAAAACACAAAATAATAAATGTTGGAGAGGCTGTGGAGAGATTGGAACTCTTATACACTGCTGGTGGGAATGTCAAATGGTACAACCACTTTGGAAATCTATCTGGCGTTATCTTAAACAGTTAGAAATAGAACTACCATACAACCCAGAAATCCCACTCCTCGGAATATACCCTAGAGATACAAGAGCCTTCACACAAACAGATATATGCACACCCATGTTTATTGCAGCTCTGTTTACAATAGCAAAAAGCTGGAAGCAACCAAGGTGCCCATCAACGGATGAATGGGTAAATAAATTGTGGTATATTCACACAATGGAATACTACGCATCGACAAAGAACAGTGACGAATCTGTGAAACATTTCATAACATGGAGGAACCTGGAAGGCATTATGCTGAGCGAAATGAGTCAGAGGCAAAAGGACAAATATTGTATAAGACCACTATTATAAGATCTTGAGAAATAGTAAAATCTGAGAAGAACACATACTTTTGTGGTTACGAAGGGGGGAGGGAGGGAGGGAGGGAGAGTTTTTTTTTATTGATTAATCAGTAGATAAGAACTGCTTTGGGTGAAGGGAAAGACAACACTCAATACATGGAAGGTCAGCTCAGTTGGACTGGATCAAAAGCAAAGAGGTTTCTGGGATAAAATGAATGCTTCAAAGGTCAGCGGAGCAAGGGCGGGGGTCTGGGGAACATGGTTTGAGGGGACTTCTAAGTCAATTGGCAAAATAATTCTATTATGAAAACATTCTGCATCCCACTTTGAAATGTGGCGTCTGGGGTCTTAAATGCTAACAAGTGGCCATCTAACATGCATCAATTGGTCTCAACCCACCTGGAGCAAAGGAAAATGAAGAACACCAAGGTCACACGACAACTAAGAGCCCAAGAGACAGAAAGGGCCGCATGAGTCAGAGACCTACATCATCCTGAGACCAGAAGAACTAGTTGGTGCCCGGCCACAATCGATGACTGCCCTGTCAGGGAGCACAACAGAGAACTCCTGAGGGAACAGGAGATCAGTGGGATGCAGACCCCAAATTCTCATAAAAAGACCATACTTAATGGTCTGACTGAGACTAGAGGAATCCCGGCGGCCATAGTCCCCAGACCTTCTGTTTGCACAGGACAGGAACTATCCCCGAAGACAACTCATCAGACATGAAAGGGACTGGTCAGCGGGTGGGAGAGAGATGCTGATGAAGAGAGAGCTAATTATATCAGGTGGACACTTGAGATTGTGTTGGCAACTCTTGTCTGGAGGGGGGATGGGAGGATAGAGAGAGAGGGAAGCTGGCAAAATTGTCACGAAAGGAGAGACTGAACGGGCTGACTCAATAGGGGAAGAGCAGGTGGGAATACGGAGTAAGATGTATGTAAACTTATATGTGACAGACTGATTGGATTTGTAAACGTTCACTTGAAGCTTAATAAAAGTTAATAAAAAAAAAAAAGCTCAGCAAACTAGGAATAGGATGGAAATTCCTAAATAGGATAAAGGCATTGCACTCTGTGGAACTACATTACCAAAAAGAAATTTGGCCTTTTGGTCTTGGCTCTTGAGCCCCGCCAGGGCTGACCTTTGTCTAGATTGGTTGGGGAACCCCACCTGGTAACTAATCTTTACCTGGATTGGCTGGAGGGGCCTGCCTGGTAGTGGACCTTTACATGAGTTGGCTGGGGGGCTTGCCTGGTGACTGATAAAAATTCTAAGACACAGAAGCTCAGATGGGACCTCCTGATCTACAAGAACCAGGAGAGGAGCATTCTTTGGATACAGGGGCCCTATGGTATGACCCTCCCAGTTTGGGAAAATCTGTAACAGTGATACAGGCAGCAGCTTCGATGGTACCAGAAGAGGTGGAGACAAGAGCAGACCTAGACGGTGGCAGCAGAATGTAAATGCTGGACCTCAACGAAGATCTGTAACTCTCTGAGAGCTTGGGCACCCTCAACAGGGAGCCACTGGCAGAGCAGGGGCTGTCAAGCAGGAAGCCACCTGCAGAAGAGGAGCTGTCTTGTCTGCTGTAACACAAATACCACAAGTGGACGACTTTAACAAACAAGTTTATTCTCTCACAGCCTAGTAGGCTACAAGTCCAAATTCAGGGCATCGGCTCCAGGGAAAGGCTTTCTTTGTTGGCTCTGGAGGAAGGTCCTTGTCATCAATCTTTCCCTGGACTAGGAGCTTCTCTGCGCAGGAACTCTGGGTTCCCCTGTCTCTCTGCTCACTTCTCTTTTTTTATATCAAAACAGATTGACTTAAGATACAATCTAATCTTGTAGATCTTATCAACATAAATGCTGCTAATCCATCTCATTAACACCATAGTGATAGAATTTACAACACATAGGAAAATCACATCAGATAACGATGGACAATCACACAATACTGGGAATCATGGCATAGCCAAATTAATACACTTATTTTGGTGGGACACAATTCAATCCATGGCCGGAGACATCTGAGAGCTGTCCTGGAGCTGACCAGGAGGAGCAGAAGCCAGCTGAGAGGAGCAGCCAATAACCAGCTGATTTGGGCAAGTTACATCATGAGTTTCCTGTTTAAAAGCTTCCTGATGGGTGAGAATGAACATTGGTTTTCAGGAAGGGTAAGCAGGTCCCTTTGAGACATAAGTGGGTCCCTTGGAGAGGTTGAGGCCCTGTGCTGGGACCCCTCCTGACCCTCGCCCTATGCATATTTCATTTGTGTTTATATCCTCTGTTTATATTCTTCTCTGTTAATATTAAAGTTGTTATTGCAGTTCTGGCTTTTCTGTGGGCTCTCTGTGACCATTACATGAAATTACCAAATCCTATAGAGAAAGAGTGTTGTGAGGAGAAAGGCTGGTGTCAGAAATGGTGGAGAAGTTGGAGGACAGGACTGTATTTGACTTTTGCATCATAGGAACCAGTTTTGTCAAGATTCTTATCCTCAGAGTTATGTTGTTGTTGTTGTTGTTAGGTGCCATCGAGTCAGTTCCAACTCATAACGACCCTATGAACAACAGAACACAACACTGATCAGTCCTTTGCCATCCTCATAATCTTTGTTATGCTTGAGCCTGTTGTTGCAGTCACTGTGTCAATCCATCTCCTTGAGGGTCTTCCTTTCTTTTTGCTGACCCTCTACTTTACCAAGCATGATGTCCTTCTCCAGGGACTGGTCCCTCCTGACAGCACATCCAAAGTATGTGAAATGAAGTCTTGCCATCCTTGCTTCTAAGGAGCATTCTGGCTGTAATTCTTCCAAGACAGATTTATTTGTTCTTCTGGCAGTCCGTGGTATATTCAATATTCTTTGCCAACACCGTAGATCAAAGTAATCAATTATTCTTTAGTCGTCCTTATTCATTTCCCAGCTTTCACAAGCATATGAGGAGATTGAAAATACCATGGTCTGACTTCTGGCCACATTGGTGCCATAGACAGAAGCACCACTCCATCCCTCCGCAGCAAAGACCTGAAAAACTAAGTAAAACAGAAACAAATGTCATTCTTGGAACCTGAAGTGTCAAATAAAGAGATAAAGAACTCAGCCAAACACTGAATGGAATAAGAAACTGACAGAGAACAGAGAAGAGGAAAGATACTTGCAGAGGTCCTCTATCAGTGAATGCAGCACAGATTCACCATCTTGGACTCCTGTCAGAGATCGGTGGACAGGGAGCACGGGAAAGCAGCTTCACAGAGCTCCCAGCAGGAGACAGAGCACCCAGTAAACAGCAATACAAGCTTCCCCACCCCCCATCCTCTCTCTGCTGCTCTGCCTCTGCACTTCCTGGCTGGCTGTGGTGGCTTGTCTGGCCAGGAAGTGCAGCGCTGGTGCCGCTTAGATTCACCCCACCTAAGTCTGAGACAGGTGAACAGGGAGTACTGGAAGGCAGCTTCACGGAACTCCCAGGAGAAGACAGAACACCTGGTAACCAGTGATATATGCTTTCCTAGCCCCCTACTTTTACCCCCCTTCGACCTCCTCTGCTTTCTGCTAGCCTCTCTTAGCCAGAAGACAACTGCTTTGGCCCAGGGCTGCTTGGATTCTGTTGCTGATGTTGCTTTTTTCAGTTTTTTTCCATTTCTTTTGGTTTCTTCTGTGCCTCACACCACCTCCCCTTCCTTTCTCTTGAACACCTGACTCGGTGTGTCATCTTTGCTTCTTCTTGAAAGGCTGTGAAGCACCGCTTGACTTTAGAACCACCCCCAAGCCCTTGACAGCACAAGGGTGGGAGCCCTGGGCCTTTATTTCCCCCCTGTTTTATTTTCTTTGGTTTTATTCTGTTTTGTGTTGTTTGTTTGTTTTCTTTTTCTTTTTGTGGCTTGGGAGCCCCATCTAGCCAGGCTGCACTGCACAGCTTAGGAGCCACTTCTCCAGTCTGTGCATCCCCTGGGGGCATTTCTTTTTTATTTTCTGTATTGTTTCCTTCCTGTCTTTCTTCATTTCTCAGTTCTCGCCTCTCTATACTTACCTTCTTTTCCTGTCTCCTGAATACCTGGTGCTGTGTGACATCTATACAACCTCTAGCCCAGGCTATACTGCGCAGCCTGGAAGCCACTTCCCCAATCTTTGAAGCCACATGTGTAGGACCCCAGGGGGCTTTTCTCTGTCTTTTTTTCTGCAAATTTTTATCAAGTTATTTTTTCTTTCTTTTTTTTTTCTCTTTTTCTGTTTGGTTTTCCTCCATTTCTTGGTTTCTAACCTCTCCACTCCAATAGTAAGCTCCCTAAGCACTCTTTTTGTTTGTTTCTTTTTAGCTCCTGTTTCTCTCTCCTCTTTCCCATACCCATATAAGCTCCACACATCACACCTCCCCTCCCCTTCCTGCCTACCTGCACTATGCACTGAACATCACACTCCTGAGCAGCACAGGCACAGCCTATCAGAACCTGCTCATCACTGATTGTCAGCCTGCCCTGTTGGCCCTAGTATGTGCCATGAACAAGCCATCCCAGCCCATCCCCTTCAGCTGGACCTGTCCTGTTGCACCATAGCTGAGCTACTGAACCTGCCCATTGGACAAGGAGGTAAAAAGTATTGTGAGCACAGACGAGCAAACAACAAAGATCACACAGCCCACCTGCTCAGACATAACCAACTAAAACAAAAAAGCAGGATGAAAAAAGCAGATCTATAACCAATAAACAAAGAAAATAACTACTGAATGCCCTGAAGACAGCAGACAATATCAAAACATTAAAAAAAAAAAAAAAGGCAGGAAGTTTCCGGTAAGCATCCAAAACAAAACACCAGATGACTTGCCAGTAGAAGAAAAGGCACTAGAGCTACCTGACAGGGAATTCAAATGTCTAATATTCAGAGCAATCCAAGAGTTGAAGCAAAAAGCAGACAAAAATGAGGAAAAATAGACAAATTTATGCAAAAGGCAGACAAATTCATGGAAAACACAGACAAAAAATGGAAGAATTCAGGAAAAGAATAGAGGAACAA
The DNA here is from genome assembly GCF_024166365.1 of Elephas maximus indicus. Taxonomy (NCBI): domain Eukaryota; kingdom Metazoa; phylum Chordata; class Mammalia; order Proboscidea; family Elephantidae; genus Elephas; species Elephas maximus. The sequence goes on from NC_064846.1 coordinate 91,131,288, forward strand.
AATGCCAAAATAAACTCACAACTAGAAATCATACAAAAACAATTAGAAATCCAAAAGATAAACAACAAGATTTCAGAAATGGACTGTGTCATAGAAGGGCTGAGGAGCAGGTTTGAAATGAGGAAAGATAGGATCAGTGAAACTGCAGACAAACATTTGGATACAACTGTGTTTGAGGAAAACTCAGAGAAAATAATGAAGAAAAATTAGGAAACCCTAAGAATTGTGTGGGATACAATCAATAGCAAAAATTTGGGAGTGATTGGACTTCCAGAACAAGGGGAGAAAACAGAAAACACAGAGAGGACCATTGAAGAATTGCTGACAGAAAACATCCCTAAGATAATAAAAGATAAAAAGCTGACCATCCAAGAAGCTCAATGAACCCCAGAAAGAACAGACTGCAAAATAAAATCACCAAGGCATATGTCATTAGTCACACTTGCTAAAACCAAAGACAAAGAAAAAATCCTGAGAGTAGCTCGAGAAAACCAAAAAGTCATACAGAGGAGAAACAATAAACTAAGCTCTAATTATTCAGCAGAAACCATGCAGGCAAGAAGGCAATGGGATGACATATATAAAACCTTGAGAGAAAAAAATTCCCAACCAAGAATAATATATCCTGCAACACTCTAGTTCAAATATGATGGTGAATCTAGGACATTTCCAGATAAACAGAAGATAAGGGGAAATGCAAAAACCAAACCAAACTTAAAAGAATTATTAAAGGGAGCCCTTCAGTCTGAGAACAAGTGACATCAGACCACAGCCTGAATCTAGGATGAAAGGTTGTACCAGTCAGATGCTAACACAGGAAATGAACTCACAAGGACTATCCAAAACCAAAAAGAATTGCAGCTGGGAACCAGAGAGGTTAATCTGTAAATGACAAGAACATCAGACTAATAAAAGAGGGGATAAATGAGGTAAGTATAGAACTTTCTAATGGAGAGAAAGACAAAGTGATACCAAGTAGTAATAAACTGGTTCAAACCTAGAACGATAAGGATAGATTTCAAGGTAACCCCAAAGAAAGTTAACAAACCTACTCAATCAAAATAAGGAAGAAAAACATAAAATCTCAATAAAAACAAAAGAAATCCACAAACAAAAGGAATTCATCACAGGAGAGTAAGAGGAAAAAAGAAAACATCAGCACCAGAAAAAAAGCACTACAAAATGCAGCAATAAACTCACACTTTTCAAAAATTACACTGAATGTTAATGGCCTAAATGTACCCATCAAAAGACAGAGAGTGACAGAATGGATTAAAAAACATGATCCATCAATATGCTGTCTACAAGAGACACGCCCTAGAAACAAAGCTGTATATTTATTAAAAATAAAAGGCATAAAAAATATATCAAGCACATAACTACTCAAAAACAGCAGGAGTGGCAATACTAATCTCAGATAAAATAGAGTTGAAAACAAAATCACCCTAAAAGACAAAGAAGGACACTATATAATGATTAAAGGGATGATACATCATGAAGACTTAACCATAATAAACATCTACACACCCAATGACAGGGCTCCAAAATACATAAAACAAACTCTAACGGCACTGAAAAGAGAAATTGACAGGTCCACAATAATAGTAGGAGACTTCAACACACCAGTGTTGGTAAAGGACAGAGCATCTAGAAAGAAACTCAAAAAAGATACGGAAGAGCTAAAGGGCACAATCAGCCAACTTGACCTCATAGACATATATAGAACGCTCCACCCAACAGCTGCAAAGTGCACATTCTTTTCCAACACACATGGAATGTTCTCCAGAATAGACCACATCTTAGGCCAAAAAACAACCTTCAACAAAATCCAAAACATTGAAATAATACAAAGCATCTTCTCTTACCATAACACCATTGAAGTAGAAATTAACAACAGGAAGAGCAAGGAAAAAAATCAATTACATGGAAACTGAATAACACCCTGCTTAAAAACCACTGGGTAATAGAAGAAATCAGAGGTGGAATAAAAAAATTCCTAGAATTAAATGAAAATGAAAACACATCACACCTTAACCTTTGGGACAGAGCAAAGGCAGTCTTCAGAGGTCAATTTATAGTGACAGATACACATGTCAAAAAAGAAGAAAGGGACAAAATCAATATTAGCTACACAATATGAACAAATAGAAAGAGAAGAGCAAAAGAAGCCAGAAGAAAGGAAATAATAAATATCAGCAGAAATAAATGAAATAGAGAATAGAAAAACAATAGAAACAATCAACAAAACTAAAAGTTGGTGCTTTGAAAGGATCAACAAAATCAACAAACCACTGGCCAAACTGACAAAAGAAAAAGCAGAGAGGACTCAATAACCCAAATAAGAAATGAAATGGGGGAAATTACAAGAGTCCCAATTGAAATAAAAACAATCATAACAGAGTATTATGAAAAACTGTACTCCAACAAATTTGAAAACCTAGAGGAAATGGCCAGATTTCTAGAAACACATTACCTAGCCAAACTAACACAAAATGATGTTGAAAATCTGAACAGACCCATAACAAGAGAAGAAATTGGAAAGGTAAAAAAAAAAAAAAAACTCCCCCCAAAAAAAGCCCTGGCCCAGATGGCTTCACTGGGAAATTTACCGAACATTCAGAGAAGAGCTTACACTAGTACTACTCAAACTATTTCAGAACATAGAAAAGGAAGCAATACTTCTAAATTAATTCTATGAAGCCAGCATAACCCTACCAAAACCAGGTAAAGACACAACAAAAGAAGAAAATTACAGACCAATATCTCTCATCAATATAGACGCAAAATTTTTCAACAAAATTCTAGCCAATAGAGTTCAGAATCATATCAAAAAAATAATACACCACAGTCAAGTAGGATTCATACTAGGTGTGGAAGTATGGTCCAATATTAGAAAATGAATCAACATAATCCGTCACATAAATAAAATGAAAGAAAAGAATCAATGATTATCTCGATCGACACAGAAAAGGCATTTGACAAAGTCCAACACTCATTCCTGAGAAAAACTCTCAATAAAGTAGGTATAGAAGGGACATTTCTTAACATAATAAAAGGCATTTATGCAAAACCAACAGCCAACATCATCCTTAATGGAGAGGCTGAAACCATTCCTCTTGAGAATAGGAACAAGACAAGGATGCACTTTATCACCACTCATATTTAACATTATGCTGGAAGCCATAGCTGGAGCAGTAAGCAAGAAAAATAATAAAGGGCATCCAAATTGGTAATGAAGAAGTTAAACAGACCCTATTTGTGGATGATATGATACTATGCATAGAAAACCCAGAAGACTCCGTGAGAAAACTACTGGAACTAATAGATTCAGGACAGTTGCTGGATACAAAAAAAAATACAAAAATCAGTTGGATTCCTATACACTAATAAAGAGAACGACGAAAGGGAAATCAGGAAAACAGTATCATTTACAATAACCCCTAAAAAAATAAAATACTTCGGAATAATTCTAACCAGGGATGTAAAACACCTATACAAAGAAAACTACAAAACACTCCTGCAAGAAACCAAAAGAGATCTACATAAATGGAAAAAATACCATGCTTATGGATAGGTAGACTCAACATGGTGAAAATGACAATTCTACCCAAAGTGATTTTAAAATACAATGCAATTCCGATACAAATACCGGCAACACTCTTTAAAAAGATGGAAAAACTTATCATTAGCTTTATATAGACAGGGAGGAAGCTCTGGATAAGTTAAGCACTATTGAAGAAAAATAAAGTAGGAGGACTCGCACTACCTCACCTCATACTCTACTGTACAGCTACAGTAGTCAAAACAGCCTGGTACTGGTACAATGACAGATACATTGCCCAATGGAACAGAATTGAGAATCCAGATGTAAATCCATCCACCTATGGTCACCTGATCTTTGACAAAGGCCCAAAATCCATCAAATGGGGAAAAGGCAGTCTTTTTTAACAAATGGTGCTGGCAAAGCTGATGTCCATCTGCAAAAAAAAAAAAAGGAAACAGGACCCATACCCCACGCCATATACAAAAACTAGCTCGAAATGGATCAAAGACCTAAACATAAAGCCCAAAACTACGAAGTTAATGGAAGAAAAAATGGGATCTATGCTAGAGTCCTTAATACACAGCATTAACAGGATACAAACCACAACCAATGACACACAAACTCCAGAAGATAAGCTAGATGACTGGTATCTTCTAAAAATTAACACTTATGATCATCAAAAACCTTCACCAAAAGAGTAAAAAGATTATCTACAGACTGGGAAAAATTTTGGGGGTATTACAAATCAGACAAAGGTCTAATCTCTAAAATCTACAAGAAAATTCAACACCTCTACAACAAAAAGACAAATAATACAATTAAAAAATGGGCAAAGGAAATGAAAAAAACACTTCACCAAAGAAGACATTCAAGCAGCCAACAGACACATGAGGAAATACTCACAATCAGTAGCCATTAGAGAAATGCAAATAAAAACCACAGTGAGATACCATCTCACCCCGGCATTACTGGCACAAATAAAAAAAACAGGAAATAACAAATATGGGAGAGGCTGCGGGGAGATCAGAACTCTTATGCACTGCTGGTGGGAATGCAGAATGATACAGCCATTTTGGGAAACGTTATGGTGCATCCTTAGAAAGCTAAAAATAGAAATAGAGTATGATCCAGCAATCCTACTCGTAGAAATATATTCTAGAGAAAGAAGCGTCCTCACACGGACAGACATATGCACACACTTGTTCATTGCAGCATTGTTTACAATAGCAAAAAAATGGAAACAACCTAGATGCCCATCAACAGAGGAATGGATAAACAAACTGTGGTGCATACACACAATGGAGTATTACACAACAGTAAAAAACAACAATGAATCTTTGAAGGATCTCATAACTTGGATGAATCTGGAGGGCATTATGCTGAGTGAAATGTCAGTCACGAAGGACCAATATTGTATGAGACCACACCTGTAAAAACTCATGAAAGGTTTGTACACAAAAAGACCCAATCTTTGATGGTTACAAGAAAGGGAGGGGTGGGGATAGAAAAACACTAAATAGACAATAGATAAGTGGTACACAATACTGGGAAAGCCAGCACAGCTTGTACAAGGTAAGGTCATGGAAACTCCATAGACACATCCAAACTCTCTGAGGGACCAAATTGCTGGGCTGGGGGACCAAGGTCTCGGAGAACATCTAGCTCAACTGGCATAACAGTTTAGAAAGAAAATATTCTACACCCTACTTTGGTGAGTAGCATATTGGGTCTTAAAAGACTGTGAATGGCCATCTATGATACTCCACTGGTCTCACTCCTTCAGGAGCAAGGAATAATGAAGAAAACTAAAAATACAAGGGAAAGATTAGTCCAAAAGACTAAGGGACCACATCTACCATGGTTGCCACCAGACTGAGCCCAGTACAAATGGATGATGCCTGGCTACCACCAATGACTGCTCTGACAGGGATCACAATATAGGTTCCCAGACAGAGCTGGAGAAAAATGCAGAGCAAAATTCTAACTCAAAAAAACACCAGACTTGCTGGCCTGACAGAGTCTGGAGAAACCCTGTCAGTATGGCCTCTGGGGTTCCTTTCAGCTCAGTAATGAAGTGACTCCTGAGGTTCACCGTTCAGCCAAAGAGTAGACAGACCCATAAAACATAACGAGATTAAAGGGGCACACCAGCAACAGGGCAAGGACTAGAAGGCAGAAGGGGAGAGGAGGGCTGGTAATAGGGTACCCAAGGTTGAGAAGGGAGAGTGTTGACATGTCATGGGGTTGTTTATCAATGTCATAAAACAATATGTGTAGTAACTGTTTAATGCGAAACTAGTTTTTTTCTGGAAACTTTCACCTAAAGTACAATTAAAAAAGCAAAAAAAAAAAAAATACCATGGCTTGCGTCTGGCCCACCTTAGTCCTCGAAGTGACATCACTTTTATTTTATTATGCTTTAGATGAAAGTTTACAGCTCAAGTTAATTTCTCACTAAAAAATTTACACATATTGTTTTGTGACATTGGTTGCAATCCCCACAGTGTGACAGCACGCTCCTCCTTTGCACCCCAGGTATCTTGTGTCTATTAACCCAGTTTCTGTCCCTTCCTGCCTTTTCGTCTTGCTTTTGTGTGGGAGTTGGCCATTTGGTCTCATATATTTGATTGAACTAAAGAACATGCTTCTCACATGTTTTTGTTTTGTTTTGCTTTGTTTTGTTTTGTTTTATAGGCCTGTCTAATCTTTGTCCAAAAAGTGGGCCTCGGGAGTGGTTTCAGTTCTATTAGCAGAGTGTCCAGGGGCCGTGGTCTCGGGGATTCCTCCAGCCTCCGTCAGGCCAATAAATCTGGCCTTTTTTGGTGAATTTGAATTCTGGTTTACATTTTTCTCCCATTCTGTCCAGGTTTCTCTGTTGTGATCCCTACCAGAACAGTCAGTGGTGGTGGCCTGACACCATCTAGTTCTTCTGGGTTCAGGATAGTGGAGTCTCTGGTTCATGTAGTCCTTTAGTCCTCAAAGGGCCATTTATGCTTTTTAACACTTTAAAGAGGTCCTTTGCAAATTTGGCCAACGTAATAGGTCTTTTGATTTCTTTTTTTTTTAATTTTTATTGGGCTTTAAGTGAAAGTTTACAAATCAAGTCTTTCTCTCATACAAAAATTTATATACACCTTGCCATATGCTTTTAAAAAAATAATCCATTGTGCTTTAAGTGAAAGTTTACAAATCGAGTCAGTCTCTCACACAAAAAATTATATACACCTTGCTACACAGTCCCAATTACCCTCCCCCTAATGAGACAGCCCCGCTCTCTCCCTCCACTCTCTCTTTTCGTGTCCATTTCGCCAGGTTCTAACCCCTCCACCCTCTGATCTCCCCTCCAGGCAGGAAATTCCAACATAGTCTCAAGCGTCCACCTGATCCAAGAAGCTCACTCCTCAGCAGCATCCCTCTCCAACCCATTGTCCAGTCCAATCCATGTCTGAAGAGTTGGCTTCAGGAATGGTTCCTGTCCTGGGCCAACAGAAGGTCTGGGGCCCATGACCACCAGGGTCCTTCTAGTCTCAGTCAGACCATTAAGTCTGGTCTTTTTATGAGAATTTGGGGTCTACATCCCACTGGTCTCCTGCTCCCTCAGGGGTTCTCTGTTGTGTTCCCTGTCAGGGCAGTCATTGGTTGTAGCTGGGCACCATCTAGTTCTTCTGGTCTCAGGATGGTGTAGTTTCTGGTTCATGTGGCCCTTTCTGTCTCGTGGGCTCGTAATTGCCTTGTGTACTTGGTGTTCTTCATTATCCTTTGATCCAGGTGGGTTGAGACCAATTCATGCATCTTAGATGGCTGCTTGCTAGCGTTTAAGACCCCAGGCGCCACTCTTCAAAGTGGAATGCAGAATGTTTTCTTAATAGATTTTATTATGCCAATTGATTTAAATGTCCCCTAAAACCAAGGTCCCCAAACCCCTGCCCCTGCTACACCGGCCTTCGAAGCATTCAGTTTATTCAGGAAACTGCTTTTGGTTTAGTCCAATTGTGCTGACCTCCCCTGTATTGTGTGTTCTCTTTTCCTTCACCTGAAATAGTTCTTATCTACTATCTAATTAGTGAATACCCGTCTCCTACTTTCCCTCCCTCCCTCTCCCCTCTCATAACCACAAAAGAATGTTTTCTTCTCAGTTTAAACTACGTCTCAAGTTCTTATAAAAGTGGTCTTATGCATTATTTGTCCTTTTGCAACTGACTAATTTCACTCAGCATAATGACTTCCAGGTTCCTCCATGTTATAAAATGTTTCACAGATTCCTCACCGTTCTTTATCGATGCATAGTATTCCTTTGTGTGAATGTACCATAATTTATTTATCCATTCATCCATTGATGGACACCTTGGTTGCTTCCATCTTTTTGCTATTGTAAACAGTGCTGCAATAAACATAGGTGTGCATATATCTGTTCCTGTAAAGGCTCTTACTTCTCTAGGATATATTCTGAGGGGTGGGATCGCTGGATCGTATGGTATTTCTATTTCTAGCTTTTCAAGGAAGTGACAAATCGATTTCCAAAGTGGTTGTACCATTTTACATTTCCACCAGTAGTGTATAAGTGTTCCAATCTCTTCACAGCCTCTCCAACACTTATTATTTATTAATGTCAGCCTTGTTGGAGTGAGATGAAATGTCATTGTAGTTTTGATCTGTATTTCTCTAATGGCTAATGATAGTGAACATTTTCCCATGTATCTCTTAGCTACCTCAATGTCTTCTTTAGTGAAGTGTCTTTTCATATCTTTTGCCCATTTTTTAATAGGGTTATTTGTCTTTTTGTAGTTGAGTTTTTCAGAGATCGGCACTGATCGGAAATGTTATACCTAAAAACTTTTTCCCAGTCTGTAGGTAGTCTTTTTACTCTTTTGATGAAGTCTTTGGATGAGAATAGGTGTTTGATTTTTAGGAGCTCCCGGTTATCTAGTTTTTCTTCTGCATTCTTAATAGTGATTTGTATACTGTTTATGCCATGTATTAGGGCTCCAAACATTGTCCTTATTTTTTCTTCCATGATCTTTATCGTTTTAGATTTTATGTTTAGCTCTTTGATCCATTTTGAGTAAATTTTTGTGCATGGAGTGAGGTATAGGTCTTGTTTCATTATTTTGCAGATGGATATCCAGTTATGCCAGCACCATTTGTTAAAAAGACTGTCTTTTCCCCATTTAACTGTCTTGGGGCCTTTGTCAAATATCAACTGCTCATATGTGGATGGATTTACGTCTGGATTCTCAATTCTGTTCCATTGGTCCATGTATCTGTTGTTGTACCAGTACCAGGCTGTTTTGACTACTGTGGCGGTATAACAGGTTCTAAAATCAGGTAAAGCAAGGCCCCCACCTTGTTCTTCTTTTTCAGTAATGCCTTATTTATCTGGGGCCTCTTTTCCATCCATATGAAATTGGTGATTTGTTTCTCCATCTCATTAAAGAATATCTCTGGGATTTGGATCAGAATTGTATTAAATGTATAGATCACTTTTGGTAGAATAGACATTTTTATAATGTTAAGTCTTCCTATCCATAAGCAAGTTATGTTTTTCCACTTACGTAAGTCTCTTTTGGTTTCTTGCAGAAGTGTACTGTAATTTTCTTTGTATGAGGTTTTTACATCTCTGGTAAGATTTATTCCTACGTATTTTATCTTCTTGGGGGCTACTGTAAATGGCATCGATTTGGTGATTTCCTCTTTGATGTTCTTTTTGTTGGTGTAGAGAAATCCAACTGATTTTTATATGTTTATCTTGCATCCTGATACTCTGCTGAATTCTTCTATTAGTTTCAGTAGTTTTCTTCAAGATTCCTTAGGGTTTTCTGTGTATAAGATCATGCCATCTGCAAATAGAGATACTTTTACTTCTTCCTTGCCAATCTGGATGCCCTTTATTTCTTTATCTATCCTAATTGCTCCAGCTAGGACCTCCAACATATTGAATAAGAGCGGTGATAAAGAGCATCCTTGTCTGGTTCGCAATCTCAGTGGGAATGCTTTCAGGCTCTCTCCATTTAGGGTGATGTTGGCTGTTTGCTTTGTATAAATGCCCATTATTATGTTGAGGAGTTTTCCTTCTATTCCTATTTTGGAAACCCTGGTGGCGTAGTGGTTAAGTGCTACAGCTGTGAACCAAAGAGTCGGCAGTTCAAATCCACCAGGCGCTCCTTGGAAACTACAGGGCAGTTCTACTCTGTCCTATAGGGTCACAGTCATAGCGACACTATAGGACAGAGTAGAACTGACTCAACGGCACTGGGGTGGGATTCCTATTTTGCTGAGAGTTTTTATCATGAATGAGTGTTGAACTTTGTCAAATGCCTTTTCTGTAGCAATTGATAAAATCATGTGATTCTTGTCTTTTATTTATGTGATAACCCAAAACCCAGTGCCATCGAGTTGATTCCGACTCATAACGACCCCATAGGACAGAGTAGAACTGCCCAATGATTACATTAATTCTTTTTCTAATGTTGAACCATCCCTGCATACCTGGTATGAATTCCACTTGGTCGTGCTGAATTATTTTTTTGATATGTTGTTGAATTCTGTTGGCTAGAATTTTGTTGAGGATTTTTGCATCTGCATTCATGAGGGTTATAGGTCTATAATTTTCTTTTCTTGTGGTGTCTTTACCTGATTTTGGTATCAGGGATATGGTGGCTTCATAGAATGAGTTTGGTAGTATTCTGTCCTTTTCTATGCTCTCAAATACTTTTAGTAGTAGTGGTGTTAACTCTTCTCTGAAAGTTTGGTAGAACTCTTCAGTGAAGCCGTCCAGGCCAGGGCTTTTTTTTTGTTGGGAGTTTTTTGATTACCTTTTCAATCTCTTCTTTTGTTATGGGTCTATTTAGTTGTTCTACCTCTGTTTGTGTTAGTTTAGGTAGGTAGTGTGTTTCTAGGAATTCATCCATTTCTTCTGTTGTTGTTGTGGTTAGGTGCCGTCAAGTAGCTTCCGACTCATAGCGACCCTATGCACAACAGAACGAAACACTGCCCGGTCCTGTTCCATCCTTACATCGTTTTTATACTTGATCTCATTGTTGCAGTCACTGTGTCAATCCACCTCGTGGAGGGTCTTCCTCTTTTCCACTGACCCTGTACTCTGCCAAGCATGATGTCCTTCTCCAGGGACTGATCCCTCCTGACAAAGTGTCCAAAGTATGTAAGATGAAGTCTCGCCATCCTTGCCTCTAAGGAGCATTCTGGCCGCACTTGCTCCAAGACAGATTTGTGCGTTATTTTGGCAGTCCATGGTATGTTCAATATTCTTCGCCAACACCACAATTCAAAGGTGTCAACTCTTTTTTGGTCTTCCTTAATCATTGTCCAGCTTTCACATGCATATGATGTGATTGAAAATACCATGGCTTGGGTCAGGCGCACCTTAGTCTTCAAGGTGCGCCTTCAACACTTTGCAGAGGTCCTTTGCAGCACATTTGCCCAATGCAATGTGTCTTTTGATTTCTTGACTGCTGCTTCCATGGCTGTTGATTGTGGACCCAAGGAAAATGAAATCTTTAACAACTTCAATCTTTTCTCCGTTTATCACAATGTTGCTCATTGGTCCAGTTGTGAGAATTTTTGTTTTCTTTATGTTGAGGTGTAATCCGTACTGAAGGCTGTGGTCCTTGATTTTCATTACTAAGTGCTTCAAGTCCTCTTCACTTTCAGCAAGCAAGGTTGTGTCATCTGCATAACGCAGGTTGTTAATGAGTCTTCTTCCAATCCTGATGCCCCATTCTTCTTCATATAGTCCTGCTTCTAGTATTATTTGTTCAGCATACAGATTAAATAGGTATGGTGAAAGAATACCACCCTGACGCACGACTTTCCTGACTTTAAACCAATCAGTATCCCCTCATTTTGTCTGAACAACTGCTTCTTGATCTATAAAAAGGTTCCTCATGAGCACAATTAAGCGTTCTGGAATTTACATTCTTCACAGTGTTATCCATAGTTTGTTATGATCCACACAGTCGAATGCCTTTGCATAATCAATAAAACACAGATAAACATCCTTCTGGTATTCTCTGCTTTCAGCCAGGATCCATCTGATATCAGCAATGATATCCCTGGTTCCACGTTCTCTTCTAAAACTGGCCTCAATTTCTGGCAGTCCCCCGTTGATATATTGCTACAGCCATTTTTTAATGATCTTCAGCAAAATTTTGCTTGTGTGTGATATTAATGATATTGTTCTATAATTACCACATTTGGTTGGATCACCTTTCTTGGGAATAGGCATAAATATGGATCTCTTCCAATCAGTTGGCCAGGAAGCTGTCTTCCATATTTCTTGGCATAGACGAGTGAGCACCTCCAGCGCTGCATCTGTTTGTTGAAACCTCTTGATTGATATTCCATCAATTCCTGGAGCCTTGTTTTTTGCCAATGCCTTCAAAGGAGCTTGGACTTTTTCCTTCAGTACCATCGGTTCCTGATCATATGCCACCTCTTGAAATGGCTGTATATTGACTAATTCTTTTCGGTATAATGACTCTGTGTATTCCTTCCATCTTCTTTTGATGCTTCCTGCATCATTTTCGCCATAGAATCCTTCACTATTGCAACTTGAGGCTTGAATTTTTTCTTCGGTTCTTTCTGCTTGAGAAACTCTGAGCATGTTTTCCATCTCCAGTTCTTTGCACATGTCATTATAATACTTTACTTTCTCTTCTCGAGACGTCCTTTGAAATCTTCTGTTCAGTTCTTTTACTTCATCAATTCTTCCTTTTGCTTTAGCTGCTCGACACTCAACAGCAAGTTTCAGAGTCTCCTCTGACATCCATCTTGGTCTTTTCTTTCTTTCCTGTCTTTTCAGTGACCTCTTGCTTTCTTCATGGATGATGTCCTTGATGTCATTCCACAACTCATCTGGTCTTATGTCACTAGTGTTCAATGAGTCAAATCTATTCTTGAGATGGTCTCTAAATTCAGGTGGGATATTCTCAAGGTCATATTTTGGCTCTCGTAGACTTGCTCTGATTTTCTTCAAGTGCAGCTTGAACTTGCATAGGAGCAATTGGGGGTCTGTTCCACAGTCGGCCCCTGGCCTTGTTCTGACTGATGATACTGAGCTTTTCCATTGTCTCTTTCCACAAATGTAGTCAATTTGATTTCTGTGTGTTCCATATGGCGAGGTCCATGTGTATAGTTGCTGTTTACGTTGGTGAAAGAAGGTATTTGCAATGAAGAAGTCGTTGGCCTTGCAAAATTCTATCATTCCGTCTCTGGCGTTGTTTCTATCATCGAGCCATATTTTCCAACTACTGATCCTTTTTCTTTGTCTCCAACTTTCGCATTCCAATTATTTTGGGGTTTTTTTAATCCTTCTTCTTTGTTTCCAACTTTCGCATTCCAGTTGCCAGTAATTATCAATGCATCTTGACTGCATGTTCGATCAATATCAGACTGCAGCAGCTGATAAAAATCTTCTATTTCTTCATCTTTGGCCCTAGTGGTTGGTGCATAAATTTGAATAATAGCCGTATTAACTGGTCTTCCTTGTAGGCATATGGATATTATCCTATCACTGACAGTCATTATACCGATAGATACTTCAGGATAGATCTTGAAACGTCCTTTTTGACGATGAATGCAACACCGTTCCTCTTCGAGTTGTCATTCCCAGCATAGTAGACTATATGATTGTCCAATTCAAAACGGCCAATACCAGTCCATTTCAGCTCACTAATGCCTAGGATATCGATGTTTACGTGTTCCATTTCATTTTTGATGATTTCCAATTTTCCTCGATTCATACTTTGTACTTTCCAGGTTCCAATTTTTAATGGATGTTTGCAGCTGTTTCTTCTCATTTTGAGTCACGCCACATCAGCAAATGAAGGTCCCGAAAGCTTTACTCCATCCACGTCATTAAGGTCGACTCTACTTTGAGGAGGCAGCTGTTCCCCAGTCATCTTTTGAGTGCCTTCCAACCTGGAGGGCTCATCTTCCAGCACTATGTCAGACAATGTCCTGCTGCTATTCATAAGGTTTTCACTGGCTAAAGCTTTTCAGAAGTAGACTGCCTGGTCCTTCTCCCTAGTCTGTCTTAGTCTGGAAGCTCAGGTGAAACCTGTCATCCATGAGTGACCCTGCTGGTATGAGAATACTTCTAGCATAGCTTCCACCATCACAGCAACACATAAGCCCCCACAGTATGACAAACTGACGGACACGTGGGGGCCATTTCTTCTAGGTTTTGAAATTTGTTTGTGTACAGTTTTTCACAGTAATCTGATATGATTCTTTTAATTTCAGTTGGGTCTGTTGTAATTCCACCTATCTCATTTCTTATTCATGTTATTTGCTTCCTCTCCTGTTTTTCTTCTGTCAGTTTGGCCAGTGGTTTATCAATTTTGTTGATTTTTTCAAAAAACCAGCTTTTCATCTTGTTAATTCTTTCAATTGTTTTTCTGTTTTCTATTTCATTTAGTTCAGCTGTAATTTTCATATTTGTTTTCTTTTGGTGCCTGTGGGTTTCTTTTGTTTTTCTCTTTCTATTTGTTCAAGTCGTAGGGACAGTTCTTTGATTTTGGCCCTATCTTCTTTTTGGATGTATGCTTGTATTGATACAAATTGGCCTCTGAGCACCACTTTTGCTGTGTCCCAAAGATTCTGATAGGAAGTGTTTTCATTCTCATTGGATTCTCTGGATTTCTTTATTCCATCTTTACTGTCTTCTATAATCCAGTCTTTTTTGAGCAGGGTATTGTTCAGTTTCCAAGTGTTTGATTTCTTTTCCCTGCTTTTCCTGTTATTGATTTCCACTTTTATGGCCTTATAGTCAGAGAAGATGCTTTGTAATATTTTGATGTTTTGGATTCTGCAAAGGTTTGTTTTATGACCTAATATGTGGTCTATTTTAGAGAATGTTCCATGTGCACTAGAAAAGAAAGTATATATGGTTGCTGTTGGGTGGAATGTTCTGTATATGTCTATGAGGTCATGTTGGTTGGTTGTGGCATTTAGATCTTCCGTGTCATTAATGAGCTTCTTTCTGGATGTCCTGGCCCTCACCAAAAGTGGTGTGTTGAAGTCTCCTACTCTTATTGTGTAGCTGTCTATCTCACTTTTCAATGCTGATAGAGTTTGTTTTATGTATCTTGCAGCCCTGTCCTTGGGTGCATAAATATTTAATATGGTTACATCTTCTTGGTGTATTGTCCCTTTAAGCAATATATAGTGTCCTTCCTTATCCTTTCTGATGGATTTAACTTTAAAATCTATTTTGTCAGAAATTAAAGTTGCCACTCCTTCTCTGTTTTGATTGTTGTTTGCTTCATATATTTTTTCCATCCTTTCAGCTTTAGTTTGTTTATGTCTCTACCTCTAAGGTGTGTCTCTTGTAGGCAGCATATAAACAGATCTTGTTTTTTAATCCATTCTGCCACTCCCTCTTTATTTGTGCATTTAGCCCATTTACATTCAGGGTAATTATGGATAGGTTAAAAAAAATTTTTTTTATTAATTTAGTGCTATCATTTTGATGTCTTTTTTTGTGTGTTGACAGCTTCTTTTTCCCACTTGATTTTATGTGCTGAGTAGATCTTCTTTATATATTGTCCTTTCCTCATATTTGTTGTTGTTGATTTTGTTTCTGCTGAGTCTGTATTTTTCCCTTGTATTTTATTTTGGTGAGTAGGATAGTTTGTCTCCTTTTATTTACCCCTATTTTTCTAAATTTAAAACCAATTTTTATTTCTACATATTGCCGTATCTTCCTCTACATATGGAATGTGTATGATTACATTTCTTAGTCCCTGTTTATTATTTTAATATTGTCTTCTTTTATATAATAACATCGCTCTCACCCTGTTTTGAGTTTTTTTTTTTTATATAATCTTGCTTTGTTTTTTTTGGATTTCCCTGTCTGGGTTGACCTCTGGTTGCTCTGCCCAGTGTTCTAGTCTTGGGTCGATACCTGATATTATTGATTTTCTAACCAAAGAACTCCCTTTAGTATTTCTTACAGTTTTGGTTTCATTTTTATGAATTCCCTAAACTTGTGTTTATCTGGGAATGTCTTAATTTCACCTTCATATTTAAGAGACAGTTTTGATGGATATATGATTCTTGGCAGGCAATTTTTTTCCTTCAATTTTTTAAATATGTCATCCCATTGACTTCTTGCCTGCATGGTTTCTGTCAAGTAGTCCAAGCTTATTCTTATTGGCTCTCTTTTGTAGGTGACTTTTTTTTTTCATTTATCCCTCACTGTTCTTATAATTCTCTCTTTTTCTTTGGTTTTGGCAAGTTGGATTATAATAAGTATTGGTGACTTTCTTTTAAGATCTAACTTATGTGGAGTTTGATGAGCATCTTGGATAGATATCTTCTCATCTTTCACAATATCGGAGAAGTTGGATAGATATCTTCTCATCTTTCACAATATCGGAGAAGTTTTCTGCCAACAAATCTTCAACAATCCTCTCTGAGTTTTCTGTTATCCCTCCCTGTTCTGGTACTCCAATCACTTGTAGGGTATTTCTCTTGATAGAGTCCCACATGATTCTTAAGGTTTCCTCATTTTTTAAAACTCTTTTATCTGATTTTTCTTCAAATATATTAGTGCCAAGTGATTTATCTTCGAGTTCAGAAATTCTGGCTTCTACTTGCTCAGTTCTGCTCCTCTGACTTTCTGTTGAGTTGTCTAATTCTGTAATTGTATTGTTAATCTTCTGAATTTCTGATTGCTGTCTGTCTATGGATTTTTCCAGCTTATTAAATTTTTCATTATGTTCCTGAATAATCTTTCTAATTTCTTCAGTTGCTTTATCTGTGTGTTCCTTGGCTTGCTCCGCATATTGCATCATTTCCTTCCTGATGTCTTGAGGGGTTCTGTGCATTAAACTTTTGTATTCTGGCTCTGGTAATTGCAGGAATGCACTTTCATCTAGAAGATCCCTAGATTCTTTGTTTTGAGAGCCTGTTGAGGTGATCATGGTCTGTTTCTTTATGTGACTTGATATTGACTGTTCTCTTCGAGCCATCTATAAGTTGTTTTATTACTTTATGCTTGCTTACTGTGTCATAACTGCTTGCTTTGTTTTGTTTTGGTATACCCCTGTGGGTTGCTTGAGTGAGCTAGCTTGATTATTTTCACCTTTGGAGCTCTGACATCCTGTCTCCAGATGTCTAGAGCTGTTATCAGGTATACCAGTCTAGGAGTCCATTCAGTTTTCTTGTATGAATTCAGCTTAGGTTTTCAGGTAGCTGATCATCAAGTGTGTGGTACAGGCTCTGTCCTACAGTCTTAGAGGGGTAGGGGTGATTGGCGTGTATACCGGTATCTGCTTGCAGCAGGGGGTCATGCTCTGTACAAGGCAGGGGGCTGAGAACTGATCCCCGAGTGTCCCTGAGGTAAAAGCGTCCCTGTTCCCTAGAGTGTGCAGGTGGGTGGGTTCTGCAGACGGACCATGTTTTTCGTTGTAAGGCCTGGGAGATACCAGTTATCCTTGGACCCCTGTCATGAGTGGCTGGGTGACATGAGTGAAGCCACCAGTCCTTAGGCCCCTGATGTGGACAGGTGAGGACCCTGTTTAATAGGCAAGATGATGTCAAACATCAAACACCCACCTCTCTACCACACAGCTGAAACAGTTGTAGTCTTCCAACAAGGGCATAGTCTCCTGAAATAAGCCCACATAGGTCCATGCAGGGGGGAAAGGTACTCAAAGCCCACGGACCGTTTATGCTGGAGAGGAGCTGCTTCTGTCCTGAGCTCACCTGTTTAGTGGAGGTGGCAAATTATCTTTTCCCCCAATTGTGAATTTATTCCTTCTCCAGGGCCTGGAGGATGGCTCTAGGCACTCAACAGTGCCTATCTCAGGCCCAGGGAAGTGAACAGCCACTGAAGCCAGCTTGGGGGCAGGGGACATGGTAAAATATACGCAAGTACTTAGCTTTTGCCGAGAACACTGTTCTTCTCTGTCTCCGGAGGTGTGAGTAGGCTGTGTGGCTGTCTGCTTCTCCCTGAAGAACTGCAGCTGAACACTAGTATCAGCCCACCGCAGCTGCTCCTGGGAATGGTGCCTGAGGGCTCCGGGCGATTCAGGTCCCGCAGCTTCTCTCTGCTTCTGAACTGTCTCTTCCTCCCCCTGCCCCTCAGTTCATTTCCTAACATTGCCTTTGATGTTCAGTGCTGCTACCTTGTCATAAATATGCTCATTTCACATTTTTTCGGGTCTTTGTTGTAAAAGTGCTCGCTGGAAGTGTCAGTCCCTTCCGCTATCTTGGCCCCGGCTCAGGTTTTTTGATTTCTTGACTGCTGCTGCCACGTGCTTTGATTATGAATCCACGTAAAATGGAATCCTTGGGAAATTCATCTGTTCCTCGTTTATCAAGTTGTTTATTGGTCCAGTTTTGAGTATTTTTGTTTTCTTTATGTTCTGGTGCAATCCATACTAAAGTCTTTGATTTTTGTCAGTAAGTGCTTCAAGTTCTCTTTGCTTTCAGCAAGCAAGGTTGTATCGTTTGTATATCTCAAGTTGTTTATGAGTCTTCTTCCAATCCTGATGCCATGTTCTTCATATACTCCAGCTTCTTGTATTATTTCCTCAGCATACAGATTGAATACGTATGGTGAAAGGATACAACCCAGATGCACCCCTTTCATGACTTTAAGTCACGAAGTGTCCCCTCGTCCTGTTCAAATGACTGTCTCTTGGTCTATGTACAGGTTCCTCATGAGCACTATATAGTGTTCTGGAATTCCCATTCTTCATAATGTTATGCGTAATTTGTTATGATCCACACAGTCAAATGCCTTTGCATGGTCAATAAAACACAGGTAAACATTTTTCTGGTATTCTTTGTTTTCAGCTGAGATCCATCTGAGATCAGCAATGATATCCCTCCTTCCAAGTCCTTTTCTGAATCTGGCTTGGATTTCTGGCAGTTCCTGGTGGATGTACTGCTGCAACTGCTTTTGAATGATACTCAGCATATTTATACTTGTGTATGATCTTAATGATGTTGTTTGATAA
The DNA here is from genome assembly GCF_024166365.1 of Elephas maximus indicus. Taxonomy (NCBI): domain Eukaryota; kingdom Metazoa; phylum Chordata; class Mammalia; order Proboscidea; family Elephantidae; genus Elephas; species Elephas maximus. The sequence goes on from NC_064846.1 coordinate 91,149,819, forward strand.
TTTCCCCATTTTGTTTGAGCACCTTTCTTTGGGATGGGCTGATATATGGATCTCTTCCAGTAAGTTGGCCAGGTAACTATCTTCCAAATTTCTTGGCATAGACGAGTGAGCACTTCCAGTGCTGCTTCCATTTGTTGAAACATCTCAGTTGGTATTCAATCAATTCCTGGAACCTTGTTTTTCTCAAATGCCTTCAGTGCAGCTTGAACTTCTTCCTTTAGTACCATTGGTTCTTAATGATATGCTCCCCTCTAAAAGATTGATCAGCCACCAATTCTTTTTTGTATAATGACTCTGTGTATTCCTTCCATCTTCTTTTGATGCTTTCTGTGTTGTTCATTAATTTCCCTGTGGAATCCTTCAATGTTGCAACTTGAAGCTTGAATTTTTTCTTCAGTTCTTCCAGCTTGAGAAATGCTGAGAATGTGATTTCCTTTTGGTTTTGTAACTCTAGGTCTTTGCACATTTTATTATAATACTTTATTTTGTCTTCTCAAGCCACCTTTTGTTGAAATCTTCTGTTCAGCTCTTTTACTTCATTATTTCTTCCTTTTGGTTTAGCTACTCTACATTCTAGAGAAAGTTTCAGAGCGTCTTCTGACATTCATTTTGTTTTTTTCTTTCTTTCCCATCATTTTAATGACCTTTTGCTTTCTTCATGTATGATGTCCTTGATGTCATTCCACAACTCATCTGGTCTTTGGGTATTAGTGTTCAACGCATCAAGTCTGTTTTTGAGATGGTTTCCAAATTCAGGTGGGATATACTTAAAGTCCTATTTTGGCTTTCATGGACTTGTTTTAATTTTCCTGAGCTTCAACTTGAACTTGCATATGAGCAATTGATGGTCTCTTGTGAACTCAGCCCCTGGCCTTGTTCTGACTGAGGATATTCAGCTTTTCTATCGTCTTTTTCCACAGATGTAGTCTATTTGATTCCTGTGTTATTTCATCTGCCGAGGTCCATGTGTGTAGTCACCATATATATTGTTGAAAAAAGGTATTTGTGATGAAGAAGTCATCAGTCTAGCAAAATTCTATTATTCAATCTCCAGTGTCATTTCTATTACAAAGGCCATATTTTCTAACTACTGATCTTGTTTTCAACTTTAACTTTCCAATCTTCAGTAATTATTAATGCATCATGATTGTATGCTTGATCAATTTCAAACTGCAGAAGTTGGTAAAAATCTTCAATTTCCTCATCTTTGGCATTTTTTTTTGCATTAGTGGTTGGTGCATAAATTTAAATAATAGTCATATGGACTGGTCTTCCTTGCAGGCATATGGATATTATCCTATCACCACAGCATTGTACATCAGGATAGATCTTGAAATGTTGCTTTTGACAATAAATTTGTTGCCTTTACTCTTCAATTTGTCATTCCCGGCATAGTAGACGATATGATTTTCCAATTCAAAATGGCCACTACTAGTCCATTTCAGCTCACTAATGCCTAGGATATTGAGGTTTATACTTTCCATTTCATTTTTGACAACTTCCAACTTTCCTAGATTCATACTTTGTGTATTCCTTGTCCCTATTATTAATTGATGTTTGCAGCTGTTTCTTCTCATTTTGAGTCAAGCCACATCAGCAAATAAAGGTCTGGAAAGCTTGATTCCATCCACATCATTTTGGTTGACTCTACTTTGAGAAGACAGCTCTTTCCCAGTTGTATTTTTTAGTGCCTTCTAAACTGAGGGTCTCATTTTCTGCACTGTATCAGACAATGAACTGCTGCTATTCATAATGTTTTCACTGGCCAGTTTTTTCAGAAGCAGAACTGTGGGTCTTTCTTCCAAGTCTGTCTCAGTCTGGAAGCTCTGCTGAAACCTGTCCATCCTGGGTGACCCTGCTGGTATTTGAAATACCGTCGTGATAGCTTTCAGCATCACAGCAGCATGCAAACCACCACAGTATGACAAACTGACAGACGAGTGGTGGGTTATGGTCAGGGTTATTATTTCAGTTAGTGTCCAAGAAAGTTCACCAATTCAGGCGTTCATAAATACCCGCAGCTGACATCATACTCAGTAGAGAAAGATTGAAAAATTTCCCTCTATTATCAGGGACAAGATTGACCACTCTCATGACTGCTATTCAACATTGTACTGAAAGTTCTAGCTAGTGCAATTAGGCAATAAAAAGAAATAAAATGCATACAAATCAGAAAGGAAGAAGTAAAACTATCTCTATTCAGAGATGACATGACCCTATATATAAAAACTGCCAAAGAATCCATGAAAAAGCAACTAGAGTTAATAAGTGATTTCAGCAAAGTGCCAAGGTACCAGGTCAACATGCAAAAATCAGTTGTTTTTCTATACCTCCATAATGAACAAGCAGAAAAGGAATTTAAGAAAATCTCATTTACAATAAACCCAGTGCCATCGAGTCAATTTCACATCTAAAATAATAAAATACCTAGGGATAAATTTAACCAGGAAGGTGAAAGACTTGTGCACTGAAAGCTATAAAGCATTGATGAAAGAAATTAAAGAAGACCTAGATAAATGGGTTTCTGGGTAGATAAATGGAAAGATGTCTTGTGTTCATGGATTAAAATAGTTAATATTTTTATGATGTTGATGTTACCCAAAGTGGTCTTCAGATTTAACACAATACCTATCAAAATGCCAACAACATTTATTGCAGTAATGGAAAAGCTGATCTTCAAATTCATGTGGAATTGCAAGGGACCCCAAATAGATAAAACAATCTTAAATAAGAATAAAGTAGGAGGACTCACACTTTGTGATTTCAAAGCATACTGTAAAGCTACAGTAATCAAAATAGTGTAGTACTTGTATAAGGATAGATGTATAGACCAATGGAATAGAATTTAGAGTAGAGAAATAAACCCATAAAACAAACATAAAAAAAACCCAGTGCCGTTGAGTCGATTCCGACTCATAGCGACCTTATAGGACAGAGTAGAACTGCCCCATAGAGTTTCCAAGGACCACCTGGTGGATTCGAACTGCCGACCCTTTGGTTAGCAGCCATAGCATTTAATCACTACACCACCAGGGTTTCCAAATAAACCCATACCTCTATGGGAAATGGATTTTCAACAAGGGAACCAAGTCCATTCAACGGGAAAGGATAGTCTCTTCAACAATTGGTGCTGGAACAACTAGATTTCTGCATGCAAAAGAATGACATTGGATCAATACCTCACACCATAAATGAAAATTAACTAAATATAGATCAATAACCTAAATGTAAGAACTACAACCATAAATTTCTTAGAAGAAAACGTAGGGGTAAAATTTCAAGACCTTATTTTTGACATTGGATTCTTAGATACGACACCAAAAGCCTTCTCTGCATCCCATAAGTTATGGTATGTTACTTTTTCATTTTCATTCATTTCTAACTACTTTCTAATTTCCCTTGTGGTATATTCTTTGACCTATTGGTTGTTTAATTTCCATATGTTATGAAATTTCCAGTTTTACTTCTGTTATTGATTTCATTTCACCTCATTTTGTTCAGAGGTGATACTGTGTATGATTTCAATATTTTAACATATATTGAGACTTGTTTTATGACCTAACATGTGGCCTTTCCTAGACAATGGTCTATGTGGACTAGAAAAAAATATATATTCTGCTTTTGTTGGATGGAGTGTTCTATACATGTCTATTAGGTCTAGTTGCTTTATGGTGTCATTCAAGTCCCCTATTTCCTTATTGTTCTTCTGTCTAGATGCTCTATACTTATTGAAAGCGGTGTATTGAAGACTCCAGGTATTACTGTATAACAATCTATTTCTCCCTTCAGTTCTGTCAATGTTTGCTTCATATATTTTGGAACTCTGTTATTAGGTGCATGTACATTTAAAATTTTTATGTTTTCTTGGTGAATTGACCTTTTATCATTATATAATAATCTTTGTTTTCTCATAGTTATTTTTGCCTTAAAGTTTATTTTGAATGATGTTAGTATAGCCATTTCAACACTCTTTTGGTTACTGTTCATATAAAATACTGTTTTCCATCCTTTCACATTTCAACCTATTTTGTCTTTGAGTCTAAATTGTGTCTGTCATAGACAGCGTATAGTTGGATCATGTTTATTTATCAATTCTGCCAAACTTTGCCTTTTGATTGGGAGGTTTAATCCATTTGCATTTAAAGTAATTAATTGCTTTTTGTGTGTCTTGTACTTTTTTTGTTCCACTTTTTCTCCAATACTACTTTCTTTTGCGTTTGGTTACTTTTTTTCAGTGAACCATTTGATTCCCATTTCATTTTGAGTGTGCTTTTGTGTTATTTTCTTTGTAGTTACTGTCATGAATTAAGTTCTGTCCCACCCAAAATATCTGTCAATTTGGCTGGCCATGATTCCCAGTATTGTGTGATTGTGCACCATTTTGTAATCTGAAGTGATTTTCCTTTGTGTTATAAGTCCTATCTCTATGATGTTGATGAGATGGGATTAGTGGCAGTTATGTTAATGAGACAGGATTCAATCTACAAGATTGGATTGTGTCTTGAGCCAATCTCTTTGGAGATATAAAAGAGAGAAGCAAGCAGAGAGACATGGTGACCTCATACCACCAAGAAAGCAGCAAGTTCGTATCTGACTGATGCTATCTTGTGTCCTAGATGCAGATTGTTGTTTCTCCAATGGAAGGACTCCCTTTAATAATTCTTGTAAGAAACCCAACTGATTTTTTTTCTTGACCTTGTACCCTACAACTTTCCTAAATTCCTCTATTAGCCCGATAAGTTTCATTGCAGACTTTTTGAGATTTTGTATATATAAGCTCACATCATCCATAAATAAAGATAATTTTACTTCTTCTTTTCCAATCAAGATACCTTTTATTCCTTTTTGTTGTTTTATTGCTCTGGGTAGGATCTCTACTACAATATTGAATGCAAATTGTGAGAGTGGGCAGCCTTGTCTTGTTCTCAATTTCAAGGAGAAAGCTCTCCATTATGTATAATTTTGGCTGTTGGTTTTTATACGTGCCCTAAATCATATTGAGGAATTTTCCCTCTATTCCAATCTTCTTCAGGGTTTTTGTCAAGAAAGGGTGTTGGATTTTATCAAATGATTTTATGCATTTATAGAGATGATCATGCGGTTCTTTTCCTTTGTTGTATTGACATGGTGTATAATGTTGATTGACAGCTAATGTTAAACCATTCCTGCATTCCTGGAATAAATGCTAACTTGGTCATGGTGTATGACCCTTTTAATATGCTGTTGGACTCTCTTCGCTGGTACAAATAGTCACTGACTTACAACATATCCAACTTACAACAAACCTCACTTCTGACCACCTGTTTGCTTTTTTTTTTGTGCATTTATTGATAGTAAAATGTACTCCATACAATATGTATATTTGTATGTCGGTCTTTAAGGTCTCTAACCCCCACAGATAAATAAAGGACAGATTTATAAAGATACTGGTAATAACAGGCAGTAATAATGAAATAAAAAGAAAATGAGGTATTTGACTTATGTCAGAACTGACTTATGACAGAGTCATTGGAACAGGAGCCAGGACCCCACCATAGGTCTGGGACTACCTATATTATGTTGAGAATTTTTGCATGCATATCCATAAGAGACATTGGCCTGAAATTTTCTTTTGTGTGTGTGTGCTATCTTTGTCTGGTTTTGGTATCAGGGTTTTGTTTGCTTTATAGAATGAGTTAGGGAATAGTCCTTCCTTCTCTATCTTTTGTAAGAGTTTCGACAATACTGGTGACAATTCTTCTCTAAAAGTTTGGTAGAATTCCCCAGTGAAGCCACTTGGTGGTGGACTTTTTCATTGTTGTTGTTGGGAGATTTTTGATCACTGACTCAATCTCTTCACTTGTTGAGGCTTTCTTTTTCCTATTAAATCAGTTTGGGTATTGTTGTTGTTAGGTGCCATCGAGTCTGTTCTGACTCATAGTGACCCCATGTACAACAAAATGAAACACTGCCCAGGCCTGTGCCATCCTCACAATCGTAGTCATGCTTGAGCCCATTGTTGCAGCCACTCTGTCAACCCATCTCATTAAGGATCTTCCTTTTTTTGCTGACCCTCTACTTTACCAAGCATCATGTTCTTCTTCAGGGACCGATTCCTCCAGAAAACGTGTCCAAAGTATATGAGACGTAGCCTCGCCATCCTTGCTTCTAAGGAACATTCTGGTTGTACTTCTTCCGAGACAGATTGTTCTTCTGGCAGTCCATGGTATGTTCAATATTCTTCTCCACACCACGATTCAAAGGCGTCAATTCTTCAATCTTCTTTATTCATTGTCCAGCTTTCAGATGCATAGGAGGCAATTGAAAACACCATGGCTTGGGTGAGGTGCACCTTAGTCTTCAAGGTGACATCTTTGCTTTTCAACACTTTAAAGAGGTCCTTTGCAGCAGATTTGCCCAATGCAACGCATCTTTTGATTTCTTGACTGCTGCTTCCATGGGTATTGATTGTGGATCCAGGTAAAATGAAATCCTTGACAACTTCTATCTTTTCTCCCGTTATCACGATGTTGCTTACTGGTCCAGTTGTGAGGATTTTTGTTTTCTTTATGTTGAGGTGTAATCCATACTGAAGGCTGTGGTCTTTGATCTTCATTAGTAAGTGTTTCAAGCCCTCTTCACTTTCAGCAAGCAAGGTTGTGTTATCTGCATAACGCGGTTTGTTAATAAGTCTTCCTCCAATCCGGATGCCCTATTTTTCTTTATATAGTCCAGCTTCTCGGATTATTTGCCAGCATACAGATTAAATAGGTATGGTGAAAGGATACAACCCTGATGCACACCTTTCCTGACTTTAACTGACTCAGTATCCCCTTGTTCTGTTCAAATGCCTCTTGATCCATGTACGGTTTCCTCATGAGCACAATTAAGTGTTCTGGATCTCCCATTCTTTGAAATATTATCCATAATTTGTTATTATCCACACAGTTGAATGCCTTACCATAGTCAACAAAACACAGGTAAACATCTTTCTGGTATTCTCTGTTTTCAGCCAGGATCCATCTGACATCAGCAATGGTATCTGTGGTTCCTCAACCTCTTCTGAATCCAGCTGGAATTTCTGGCAGTTCCCTGTTGGTATATTGCTGCAGCTGCTTTTGAATGATCTTCAGCAAAATTTTACTTGTGTGTGGTATTAATGATATAGTTCGATAATTTCTGCATTTGGTGGGATCACCTTTCTTGGGAATAGACATAAAGATAGATCTCTTCCAGTCAGTTGGCCAGGTAGCTATCTTACAAATTTCTTGGCATAGACGAGTGAGTACTTCCAGTGAGTACTTTATATGTCAATTGGTATTCCATCAATTCCTGGAGTCTTGTTTTTTGCCAGTCCCTTTAGTGCAACTTGGTCTTTTTCCTTCAATACCTTTGGTTCCTGCTCATATGGTACCTCCTGAAATGGTTGAAGTCGACCAATTCTTTTTGGTATAGTGACTCTGTGTATTCCTTCCATCTTGTTTTGATGCTTCCTGAGTCGTTTGATATTTTCCCCATAGAATCCTTCAGTATTGCAAAACGAGGCTTGAATTTTTTCTTCAGTTCTTTCAGCTTGAGAAATACAGAGGGTGTTCTTCCCTTTTGGTTTTCCATCTCCAGGTCTTTGCACATGTGATTGTAATATTTACTTTGTCTTCTTGATCTGCCCTTTAAAATCTTCTGTTCAACTCTTTTACTTCATCATTTCTTTCTTTCACTTTAGCTACTTGACATTCAAGATTAAGTTTCAGAGTCTCTTCTGACATCCATTTTGGTCTTTTCTTTCTTTCCTGTATTTTTAATGACCTCTTGCTTTCTTCATGTATAATGTCCTTGATGTCAGTCCACAACTCGTCTGGTCTTCGTTCGTTAGTGTTCAGTGTGTCAAGTCTATTCTTGAGGTGGTCTCTAAATTCAGGTGGGATATACTTAAGTTCATACTTTGGCTCTTGTTGACTCATTCTAATTTTCTTCAGTTTCAGCTTGAACTTGGATATGAGCAACTGACGATCTGTTCCACAGTTGGCCCCTGGTCTTGTTCTGACTGATGATATTGAGCTTTTCCGTTGTGACTTCCCACAAATGGAGTCGATTTGATTCCTGTGTATTCCATCTGGCTAGGTTCACGTGTATAGTCACCATTTATGTTTGCGAAAAATGGTATTTGCAATGAAGAAGTCGTTGGTCTTGCAAAATTCTAACATGTGCTCTCCAGCATCATTTCTATTACCTATTTCCAACTACCAACTCTTCTTCTTTGTTTCCAACTTTTGCATTCCGGTCTCCAGTAATTATCAATGCATCCCGATTGCATGTTCAATCAATTTCAAACTGCAGAAGTTGGTAAAAATCTTCAACTTATCATCTTTGGCCTTAGTGATTGGTGAGTAAATTTAAATAGTAGTCACATTAACTGGTCTTCCTTGTAGGCATATGGATATTATCCTATCACTGACAGCGTTGTGCTTCAAGATAGATCTTGAAATATTCTTTTTGACAGTGAATGCAAGGCCATTCCTTTTGAAGTTTTTGTTCATGGTGTAGTAGACCATATGATTGTGTAATTCAAAATGGCCAATACCAGTCCATGCCTAGGATATCAATATTCCCTAATGCCTGGGATATCAATATTTAAGTGTCCCATTTCATTTTTGATGACTTCTAATTTTCCTAGATTCATACTTCGTACATTGCGCATTCCTATTATTAATGGATATTTGCAGTTGTTTCTTCTCACTTTGAGTCGTGCCACATCAGCAAATGAAGGTCCCGAAAGCTTGACTCCATTCAGGTCATTAAGACCAGCTTTTCTTTGGTCGTCTTTTGAGTGACTTCCAATGTGGAAGACTCATCTTCCAGCACTATGTCACACAATGTTCCACTGCTATTCATTCTAAGAATGTGTCTGTTTCATCTAGGTTATCCAGTTTGTTGCTATACAGTTGTTCATAATCTGTCATAACTCTATTTCTTCCGGGTCTGTGGCAATGTCTCCTTTTCCCCTTTTTATTTTGATTATTTGCTTCTTTTTCCTTTGTCAGTCTACCTAAATATTTGTCAATTTTATTGATCTTTTCCAAGAACCAACTTCTGGTTTTATTTATTATCTCTTTTGTGTTTCTGTTTTTATTTATTTATGCTCTAATCTTTGTTATTTCATTTCTTCTTGTAGGTTTAGGTTTAGTTTACTCTTATCTTTCTAGTTCCTGGAGTTTTGCAGTTAAGCTGGTGATTTGAGATCTTTCTTCCTTTCTTAGGTAGGCATTTATTGCTATAAGTTTGTCTCTGAGTACTGCCTTCACTGCATCCCATAAATTTTTGTATGTTGTGCTTTCATTTTCATTTGACTCTAGGAAATTTGTGATCTCTGTTTTGATTTCTTCCTTGACTCATTGCTAGTTTAATATCCATGTGTTTGTGTATTTTCCAGTTTCTTTTTCCCCCTGTTATTGATTTATGGCTTCATTCTGTTGTGGTCAGTGAAAATACTTTGTACGATTTCAATCTTTTTAAAATTTATCAAGACTTGCATTCTGACCTAAGATGTGCTCTATCCTGGAGAATGATCTGTGTGCACTAGAGTAGAATCTATATTGTGCTGTTGTTGGGTGGAATGTTCTATGTATGTCTGTTAACTCTTGTTGGTTTATAGTGTCATTTAGGTCTTCTGTTTCCACGTTGATCTTTCTACTTGTTCTGTCCAATATCGAAAGTGGTGTGTTGAAGTCTCCAACTATTATTGTAGCACTATCTATTTGTCTCTTCAAGTCTATCAGTGTTTGCTTTATATGTTTAGGTGCTCTGATGTTGGTTGTCTATATTTATGATTGTTAAATCTTCTTGATGAATTGACCGTTTCGTCACTGTATAATGTCCATCTTAATCTCTTCTGACAGACTTTGTCTTAAAGTCTACTTTGTATGATAGTAAGATTGCCACCCCAGCTCTCTTTTGGTTATTATTTGCATGAAATATTTTTGCTATATTTTCACTTTCAACCTGTTTGTGTCCTTGAGTCTAAGGTTTGTCTCTTGTAAACAGCATGTAGTTGGATCATGTTTTTGTACCCAGGCTGCCACTCTCTGCCTTTTGATTGGAGCATATAGTCCATTTTCAATCACTGTAATTACCATTAAGAAGTGACTTACTTCTGCCATTTAGTTATTTGTTTTTTTGGTGTGTCTTTTGGAGTCCTGGTGGCCCAGTGGTTAAGAGTTTGGCTGCTAAACAAAAGGTTGGCAGTTCAAATCCGCCAGCCACTCCTTGGAAACTCTGTGGGGCAGTTCTCTGTATTATAGGGTTGCTATGAGTCAGAATCAACTCAAAGGCAACAGGTTTTACAGGTTAAGCCTTGTCTTTGTCCTATATTACTGTTTACTTTTGTGTTTGTGTTTTATTTTAGTAAGCTATTTTTCTTCCCTTTTTTATGCTTTTTAGATATTTTTTAAATGATTACCGTGAATATTCCATTTAGCAGCTTTTACATATAATATCCTAAGGAATTTGGTACCAACTTATCTTCAATAACATACAAGGAATCCTATACCTACACCATTCCTCCAGTCACTCTCCCCCATTTTGTTGTTGTTATCGCCAATTAAAAAAACAAAAACAGTTGCTGTTGCGTCTATTCCCACCCATAGCAACCCTATAGGACAGAGTTGAACTGTCCCATGTGGTTCCTAAAGAATGGCTTGTGGATTTGAGCTGCCGATCTTTTGCTTAGCAGCCGAGCTCTTAACCACTGTGCCACCAGGGCTCCATTATCACTAATTACATCTTTATTTCATGTGCTCTGTAACATAACTTTATGCATGCTTTTTATACATTTGTCTTTAAAATTCATGAAGGACAAACAATTTGAATTATCAAGCATGAATATCTTATTATTAGCCCTTGTACTTGTCCATGCAATTCCCTTATTAGGGATCATTCATTTTATGTATGTTTTTTAATTACCTTCTAGTGTCTTTTTTCCCTTCTGTCTACAGAACTCCCATTAGTATTTTTTTAAGACTGGTCTGGTGGATATGGACTCTCTCTGCTTCTGTTAGTCTGGGAATGTTTTAATTTTACCCTTATTCTTGAAGGACAATTTGGTATAGTATTCTTGGTTGACAGTTTTTGTCTTTCAGCATTTTAAATATTTCATTCTATTTCCTTCTGGCCTCCCATGTTTCTAAGGAGACGTAGACGATCTTATTGGGGATCCTTGCATGTGACTGTTTCCTTTTCTCACTGCTTTCAGGACTGTCTTTGTCTTTGCTTTTTTAGAACCTACCTATGATGTGTCTCAGTGTAGATCTCTTTGGATTTATCCTGCTTGGGGCTCTTGGAGCTTTTTGGATTTGTAGATTGATGTCTTTCTTCAGGTTGGGGAAATTTTTTGTCATTATTTCTTCAAATATTTTTTCTGTACATTTCTTTCTCTCATCATCTTCTGGAATTCCTGTGATGCGTATATTAGGTCTCTTGATGTTGTCCAGTAATTCTATTAAACTGTGCTCAGCCTTCTTGAGCCACCATTCTTGCTGCTTTTCAGCCTTGGTAATTTTGACTCTTTTACCTCTAATTCACTGATTCTTTCTTCTGCCTGATTAAATCATATAGTAAATCCTTCTATTATGCTTTTCATTTCCTTTATTGCCCCTTCAATTACAATATCTGTTTTTTTAGATCCTCATTTTGTTCTTGAATTGATTTCCTTATTTCTTTGAGATTTTTGTCTAAGTTTTCACTTAAACTTTTGATTATGTTTAATGTTGTTGTAGTATAGTCTTTCATGTTTTTCATTATTTGGTCATCCCTAGATGTGCTTTCATTCTCTTCCTCATGTTCATTTGGATGGGCCGTCCTTTCTCTGTTCTTGCATCTTTTAATTTTTTGATGGGGCATTGGAATGTTTGAGGGCTTTAACTTTCTCAGTTCTCCCCAGTATTTTTTTTTTTTTGCCCATACTACTTTCTGCAAAAAAAAAAAAAAAAAAAACTCTTAGGTGGATTGAGCCTTCAGCCTTTGCTTAATATTTTCTCTCTCTTTCTGTGGTACCTCCTTCTTCCTCCCTGGTTCATTTAGGATCCAAAAGTTTCAGATCTCAGTTTTCAACTTTCAATGTCTCCCAAACACACCAGAGAACATGCTGTGGTCAATCTGTCCACCCACAGACACTGCCACTCAGGTGAGATATCATGCACTAATCAATCTTTCCACCAGGGGGCGCAGTCCTCTCTCTCTCTCTCTCTCTCTCTCTCTGTCTGTCTGTCTGTCTGTCTGTCTTTGGTTACTACCCTGTTTGTTTCTGCAACTGCATTTTCGGTTGGAAAACCCACACCCAGTGAGCCCCTTTCTGGGCTGGGTGTTGACTTTGGTTTTGCCTGAGGCCTCCTTCCCTGCTATGGGGGCTGCTTATATCTAAGCTGGTATTCAAGGGAAGCACAGGAGTGGCTGACACTCCCCAGAAGGACCTCTAAAAGATTTGTCTTGTTGGTTTCAGAGGTCCAGTGGCCCTGTGGTGGGGGGGGGGAGCTGACTTCACTTAGGTGGCCCTCTTCCTGGCTCCACTGTAGGGAACCTCCTGTTGGAATTTGTATCAGTCCAGCATCCAGCAGTTAATACATGGGGGAGGGCTTGTCTCTCTCTGGAAGGGCCTCCAGGAAGGTCTGCGTTATTGCTCTCAGAGCCTGCCCCATAGTATATTAATGTGGGAGTAGCATACACTGAAGATGCCTGCTTCCTAGCACACAGCAACCTTAGTCAGCAGTCTTCAGCACTGTCCAGAAGGGGGAACAGATAGATCCAAATTTTTCCCCAGGGAGGTGTATCCTGTTGGTTTCAGAGGCCTGAGCTATGAGGTGAACAAGGAGGCTGGTAGAGTGCTGACTATGGGAGCAGACTCCACTTCAGGGGCCTTTTGTCAACAGTTACCAGGTGGGGAGGGGTTTTCACACTCCAAACAGACCCCCAAGGAAGCCTGTCTTGTTGGTATCAGAGCCTTCTCCCACCCCCATAGAATGCTACCTGTGGGTGTAGCTTCCACTCAAAATGTCTGCTTCCTAGCACACAGCAGCCTCAGTTAGCAGTCCTTAGTGCTGGCTGGAAGTAGGGGCAGACTAACCCAAACTGACTTCCCGGGAGGTTTGTCCTTTTGAGTTTAGAGGTCTGAGCTATGGGGCTGTGCAATGAGGCAGATAGAGTGCCGACTATGGGAACAGACTCCATTGCAGGTGCCTTCTGTAGATATTCACCTCCAGCTTGTAGGCAACAGTGTCTGCATGGGGGAGGTACTGGCACACTCCAATATGGATCCTCAGGGAGGTTCATTTTGTTGATTTTATTTATTTATTTATTTTTAGACAAATTTTTCTAAAATATATGTTTTAGGTGAAAGTATACAGATAAAACTAGTTTCTCATTAAGCAATTAATACACATGTTGTTTTGTGACATTGGTTGCCAACCCCATAACTTGTCAACACTCTCCCCTCCTTGACCCTGGGTTCCCCATTTTCATTCATCCAACTTTCCTGTCCCCTCCTGCCTTCTTGTCTTTGTCCCTGGACTGGTGCGCCCATTTAGTCTTGTATATATGGTTAAACTATGTAGGTTATTGTTTGTTTTATAGGCCTGTCTAATCTTTAACTGAAGAGTGAACCTCAGGGGTGACTTCAGTACTGAGTTAAAAGGGTTTCCGGGGGCCATACTCTTGGAGTTTCTCCCCTCTCTGTCAGGCCAGTAAATCTGGTCTTTTTTTTCTTTTTTGTGAGTTAGAATCTTGTTGTACATTTTTCTCTGGCCCTGTCCGGGACCTTCTATTGTGATCCCTGTCAGTGCAGTTGGTGGTGGTAGCCAGGCACCACCTAGTTGTGCTGGACTCAGTCTGCTGGAAGCTGTGGTAGTTGTAGTCCATTAGTCCTTTGGACTAATTTTTCCTTTGTGTCTTTGGTTTTCTTCAGTCTCCCTTGCTCCAGATGGCATGGGACCAGTAGATGTGTCTCAGATACATCTGCTCACAAGCTTTTAAGACCCTAGATGTTACTCACCAAAATAGGATGTAGAATTTTTTTTTATATAAACTATGTTATGCCAATTGAGCTAGATATTCTCCAAGACCTTGATCCCCAGCCCTCCACCTGGTGACTTGGTCCATCAGGGAGTTTGGATGTGTCTATGAAGCTTACATGACCATGCCTTGGTGAAGTTATGCTGAATTCCTCAGTATTGTGTACTGTCTTACCCTTCACCAAAGTTACCACTTATCTATTATCTAGTTAGTGCTTTTCCCTCCCCACTCCTCCTTTCCCTCGTAACCATCAAATATTGTTTCTTTCTGCATGTAAACCTTTTCTTGAATTTTCATAATAGTGGTTTCATACAGTATTTGTCCTTTCATAATTGGCTTATTTCACTCAACATAACGCCCTCCAGATTCATCCATGTTGTGAGATGCTTCATGGACTCATTATTGTTCTTTATCATTGCATAGTAAGCCTTGTTGATTTTAGAGCAGAAGCTTGGAGTCCTGTCTCTTTGTACAGGCAGGGGATGTGGTGGTTAGGGAATCTGCTCTTTTGCTAGAGCCATTTCCCCATTTCACAGCCACCACTGGCCTGCATGCTTGGGGGAGCTGCAGGGACATTGGGAGAAGTGATTTTCCCACTGTATGCTACTTATTGTTGATTTACTGATTCTTAACTCTCTACAGTTCCCCGCTGCTTTTCTCTGCTCCCCGATTCAGAGTTCCTCAAAGTGGAGCACCTTCTTTTTTATATTTCTTATTGTATTTTTGAGGGTGGGTCAGAACGCTGGTCTGTTTATGCTGCCATCTTTCCAGAATCCTCTCCCTCAGAATTTTGAAGGCATTTCTAAATTTTTTCAGCCTCCAGTGTTGTTATGGAGAAGTCCATTACCGTACTGATTCTAGATGAAACCTATTTTTTCTCTCTAGAAGTTTGTAGAATCTTCTCTTTTTACCCTGTATTATGAAATTTCATAATGTTATGACTTTTATGGATCTATTTTTATTTATTGTGCTGGGAATTTGTGGACCCTTTTGATCTAGAAACTCATATTCTTTAGTTCTGGGAAATTTAAAAAATATTTTATTTATGAATTAATTTCCTTTGTTTACTCTTTTCTTTTCCTGGAAGTCATACTATTTGGAGGTTGGACTTCCAGGATAAATCCTCTTTTCTTATCTTTTCTATTTTCCACATCTTCTTGCTGTAGTGTCTGGATGATTTCCTCAATTTTATCACCCAATCCTTTTATTGAGTTTTTTATTTCTGTTGTCCTGTTTTAGTTTCTCAGAACTTTTTAAAAAAATTTTCTCAATGTTCTTTTCTTTATATCTACCTATTCTTGTTTGATTGATTCAGAAACTTTTCTAATTTTTTTGAGAGTATTTATTTTAATTTTATTGATGCTTTTTTTCCCTCTGTTTCTTACAAGTATATTTTTTCTGTTTCTTTTACTCTTTGCATATTATTAGAGGATTTCCTTAAATGCCTGGTGATCTACGAATTTCTGCACATATTTATGGGTAGAACGTTAAATGTTTACTAGAAACTTAGTGCAAGTAGTAAAGACTTGAAATCTGTGGGATTCACCAGGGATTAACCTGACTTGGCTATTTAGTTGAGTTACCCCATTGTCAACATGTGAGGTCTTTCCTCGTGGATGAGTGAGAGTCTTCACATAAAGTTTTTAAAATCTCCTGCTTCATGCGAAAAAAAATCCATACTTTTGTTTTGGTGGGTCTTTGGAAGGAAATGAAAGTAAATGTGTTTTATCCTCAATGTTTACCCAGAAATGAAGGAGGAAAGGGTCATATCATTGGCATATTCATAAAGGTCATTAGAGCAGTGGTATCATCCTCTTTAGCATCAGGCACAGTCTGTATCAATACTTACAGGGAAATCATGGACTTATTCTTTTGAAATGCATTGATAGTGTCCTGAGTGGAAGGGAAGACTGTACACACTTCAGGTGTTAATAATTGAATGTGAACTATTGCTTCTAGGATTAACCTTTGTCTCTAACCAGCAGATGAGAAAAGCAAAGGATGAATAGTCCAGGGGACTACTTTTCTTGGGACACAATGAACATTTAGATCCATTGAGGGTTTTATTGCACCCAAACAAACAAGTGGTCTTAATGAGAACTTGGCTAGCCTTAAACTAAAGAGAGATTAATTAAGCAAACATTTATTGTATTTTTATGCAAATAGCACACGTGTTGTACATTTTCTGCCAACCAGGCAAACTACTCGCACCTTATTTTCCTGGGAGCACTATGTGTGTTATATGTGTGGGTGTGTTATTTACTTGGGTGCATTATTTGCAAAAAATATGGTATTGCATTCCTACTATTTATTTATTTACTCAGTAAATAGTTGCTGAGTACTTACTATATGACAATCGCTGTTCTAGGCCATGGAAATATAATGATGAACATAATAACATCCTGTTTTCATGAAGCTTATTAAGTGTTAGACACTGTTTTAGAGTCAGGGCATACAGTTTGAAACAAGATTGGCAGGGTTCCTATTCTTGCACAGCTTACATTCTAGTTTGCTATGGGAGGAGACTGATAATAAACAAACAAGAAAATGTTAGGTAATGATCAGTGTTAAGGTAAAAGAAAACCAGATGATATAGAGTAACTGGATGACATTAAGCTGAGCTCTGAATGACAAGTAGAATACTGTCAGGTATGTGAAGTCTGGGGAAAGAACATTTATAGAGTGAGGAAACAGCTAAAAGGAATGTGGTGTGCCTGTAGGACAGAAAGGCAAATATGGCTGAAGCACAGTGATAAAGAAGGAATGGTATGAAATGAGATGAGTAGGTGACAGATCATAGAGGGTCTAGTCGTCAGTGTTAAAAAGTTTGGAATTTATTCTGAGTATAATATTTAGCTATTATTGGAAGACTTTAAGCAGGAGAAATAGATGATCTAACTTATACTTTAAAAGAATGACCCTGACTGCTCTTGGAGAATGGACCATACTGGGCAAAGAATGTAAACAGGGAAACACATTAGGGGACCGTTGTGGTAATCTAGTCAACAGAAATGACTTGGAGTAAAGCACTGGGAAAGGATATGGAGGAAGTGGACGGATTTAGGATACGTCATCAAGGAGAAATTGATGGACTGGATGCAGGATTACAGAAATAAAAAAGTATCAAAGATGACCCACTTTTTGTCTAGAATGATTGAGTGGATGGATAGTGGTGCCATTTCCTGAGATGAGAAAGACTGGGGAAGGGACAGGTTGTATGGAGGGATCAAGAGTTCTGCTTTGGGCACATTAAGTTTCAGATGCCTATCAAACTCGCAACTGGTTAGGTCAATAAAATAGTTGCATATATATGAGAGGCAGGGCCAAGATGGCAGAATAGCCAGATGCTTCTGGCAATTCTGTCTTACAACAAAGACCCAAGAAAACAAGTGGAACGATAATATTTGTGACAACCTAGGAGCCCCGAACATCAAAGGCAAAGTGAGAAAATGGACTGAGTGGAAGGTGGAGGGAGAGTTGGTTCAGAAGCAGAAAGGAGTTGCTGGACCTGAACCTCCGTGATCCCTCAGGCACCATTCCTGACAGCAGATGTCCTGGCTGCAGTTTCCACTGGGAGAAGTAACCAGCTATACAGCATACTCACACCTCTGGAACCAGAGAAGAACAGTGCTCTTTGCAAAATGTAAGCACTTCTGTATATTTAACTGTGCCCTTTATCCCCAAGCCGGCTTCAGCAGCTGTTGATTTCCCTGGGCCTAAGATAGGGAAGCACTATGACATTAAGCTGAGCTCTGAATGACAAGTAGAATACTGTCAGGCCATCCTCCTGGCCTTGGAGAAGGAATAAATTCACAACTGGGGGAAAAGATAATTTGCCATCTCCGCTAACCGGGGGCCAATACCAGTCCATTTCAGCTCACTAATGCCTAGAATATCAATGTTTATGTGTTCCATTTCATTTTTGAAGATTTCAAATTTTCCTAGATTCATACTTCGTACATTCCAGGTTCCGATTATTAATGGATGTTTGCAGCTGTTCCTTCTCATTTTGAGTCATGCCACATCAGCAAATGAAGGTCCCGAAAGCTTTACTCCATCCACGTCATTAAGGTCAACTCTACTTTGAGGACGCAGCTCTGGTATTGGCCATTTTGAACTGGACAATAATATAGTCTACTATGCTGGGAATGACAACTCAAAGAGGAATGGTGTTGCCTTCATCATCAAAAAGAACATTTCAAGATCTATCCTGAAGTACAACGCTGTCAGTGATAGGATAATAGCCATATGCTTACAAGGAAGACCAGTTAATACGACTATTGTTCAAATTTACGCACCAACCACTATGGCCAAAGATGAAGAAATAGAAGATTTTTATCAGCTACTGCAGTCTGATATTGATCAAACATGCAATCAAGATGCATTGATAATTACTGGCAATTGGAACGCGAAAGTTGGAAACAAAGAAAAAGGATCAGCAGTTGGAAAATATGGCTTGGTGATAGAAACAATGCCGGAGATCGAATGATAGAATTTTGCAAGACCAACGACTTCTTCATTGCAAATACCTTCTTTCACCAACATAAACGGCAACTATACACATGGACCTCGCCATATGGAACACACAGAAATCAAATTGACTATATCTGTGGAAAGAGACGATGGAAAAGCTCAATATCACCAGTCAGAACAAGGCCAGGGGCCGACTGTGGAACAGACCACCAATTGCTCATATGCAAGTTCAAGCTGAAACTGAAGAAAATCAGAGCAAGTCCACAAGAGCCAAAATATGACCTTGAGAATATCCCACCTGAATTTAGAGACCATCTCAAGAATAGATTTGACACATTGAACAGTAGTGGCTGAAGACCAGACGAGTTGTGGAATGACATCAAGGACATCATCCATGGAGAAAGCAAGAGGTCACTGAAAAGACAGGAAAGAAAGAAAAGACCAAAGTGGGTGTCAGAGGAGACTCTGAAACTTGCTCTTGAAGTCGAGCAGCTAAAGCAAAAGGAAGAATTGATGAAGTAAAAGAACTGAACAGAAGATTTCAAAGGGCCTCTTGAGAAGACAAAGTAAGAAGACAAAGTAAAGTTTATAATGACATGTGCAAAGAGCTAGAGATGGGAAACCAAAAGGCAAGAACACACTCAGTGTTTCTCAAGCTAAAAGAACTGAAGAAAAAATTCAAGCCTCGAGTTGCAATAGTGAAGGATTCCATGGGGAAAATATTAAATGATGCAGGAAGCATCAAAAGATGGAAGGAATACACAGAGTCATTATACCAAAAAGAATTAGTCGATATTCAACCATTTCAAGAGGTGGCATATGATCAGGAACCGATGACACTGAAGGAAGAAGTCCAAGCTGCTCTGAAGGCATTGGTGGAAATCAAGGCTCCAGGAATTGATGAAATATCAATTGAGATGTTTCAACAAAAAGATGCAGCGCTGGAGATGCTCACTTGTCTATGCCAAGAAATATGAAAGACAGCTTCCTGGCCAACTGACTGGAAGAGATCCATATTTATGTCTATTCCCAAGAAAGGTAATCCAACCGAATGTGGAAATTATAGAACAATATCATTAGTATCACAAGCAAGCAAAATTCTGCTGAAGATCATTCAAAAATGGCTGCAGAAGTATATCAACAAGGAACTGCCAGAAATTCAAGCTGGTTTCAAAAGAGGACATGATACCAGAGATATCGTTGCTGATATATCCTGGCTCAAAGCAGAGAATACCAGAAGGATGTTTACCTGTGTTTTATTGACTATGCAAAGGCATTTGACTGTGTGGATCATAACAAACTATGGATAACACTGCAAAGAATGGGAATTCCAGAACACTTAATTGTGCTCATGAGGAACCTGTACATAGATCAGAGGCAGTTGTTCGGACAAAACGAGGGGATACTGATTGGTTTAAAGTCAGGAAAGTTGTGGGTCAGGGTTGTATTCTTTCACCATACCTATTCAATCTGTAGGCTGAGCAAATGATACGAGAAGCTTGACTGTATAAAGAAGAACGGGGCATCAGGTTTGGAAGAAGAGTCATTAACAACCTGTGTTATGCAGATGACGCAACCTTGCTTGCTGAAAGTGAAGAGGACTTGAAGCACTTACTAATGAAGATCAAAGACCACAGCCTTCAGTATGGATTGCACCTCAACATGAAGAAAACAAAAATCCTCACAACTGGACCAATGAGCAACATCATGATAAATGGAGAAAAGATTGAAGTTTTCAAGGATTTCATTTTACTTGTGTCCACAATCAACAACCGTGGAAACAACAGTCAAGAAATCAAAAGACGCATTGCATTGGGCAAATCTGCCGCAAAGGACCTCTTCAAAGTGTTGAAGAACAAAAATGTCACCCTGAAGACTAAGGTGCACCTGACCCAAGCCATGGTATTTTCAATCTCATCATATGCATGTGAAAGCTGGACAATGAATAAGTAAGACTGAAGAAGAGTTGACTCCTTTGAATTGTGGTGTTGGTGAAGAATATCGAATATACCATGGACTGCCAAAAGAAAGAACAAATCTGTCTTAGAAGAACTGTGGCCAAAATGCTCCCTAAAGGCAAGAATGGCTAGACTGCATCTTATATACTTTGGACATGTTGTCAGAAGGGATCAGTCCCTGGAGAAGGACATCATACTTGGCACAGTACAGGGTCAGTGGAAAAGAGGAAGACCCTCAACGAGGTGGATTGACATAGTGGCTGCAACAATGAGCTCAAGCATAACAACAATTTTAAGGATGGCTTAGGACCAGGCGGTGTTTCGTTCTGTTGTGCATAGAGTCGCTATGAGTTGGAACCGATTCGACGGCACCTAACTACAACAGCAACTAACCGGGGTAGCTCAGGACAGAAGCGGCTCCTGTCCAGGCATAAACTATCCGTGGACTTTGAATAACTTTCCCCCTCGTGTGGACCTGTGTGGGCCTATTTCAGGAGAATAGGCCCTTGTTGGCAGACTACAACTGTTTCAGCTGTGCAGTGGAGAGGTGGGTGTTTTATATTTGACACTGCTTTTCCTATTAAACAGGGTCCTCACCTACCCACAGCAGAGGCCTAAGGACTGGTGGCTCCACTCAGGTCACCCAGCCACCTGCGACAGGGGCCAAAGGATAACTGCTACCTCCCAATCCTTACAACCCAAAACATTGGGTGCCCATGGGCCTTCTGCAGAATCCATCCACCTGTATGCTCTAGTGAACAGGGACAACATTCCTCAGAGACACTTGAGGGATGATTCTCAGCCCCCTGCCTTGTTCAGAGCATGACCCCCTGCGGCAACTAGATACCGATACCTATACCAATCACCCCTGCCCCTTTAAGACAGTAGGACAAAGCCTGTACTACACACTTGATGACCAGCTACCTGAAAACTGAGCTGATCCCATATAAGAAAAATAAATGGACTCTTAAACTGATATACCTGATAACAGCTCTAGCCATCTGGGGACAGGACGTCAGAGCTCCAAAGGTTAAAATAATCAAATGAGCTCACTCAAGCAACCCATTTGGGTATATCAAAACAAAACAAACAAGAAGCTAGGATACAGTAAGCAAATGAAATAACCTAATACAATAACTTGTAGATGGCTTCGAGACAACAGTCAATATCAAGTGACATAAAGAAACAGACCATGATCACTTCAAGAAGCTCTCAAAACAAAGAACCAACGAATCTTCTGGATGAAGGTTCCTTCCTGGAATTACTGGATGCAGAATTCAAAGACTAATATACAGAACTCTTCAAGACATCAGAAAGGAAATTAGGAAGCAGATCAGGCAATACATGGAACAAGCCAAGAAACACACAGATAAAGCAGCTGAAGAAATTAAAAAGGTTATTCAAGAACATATTGAAAAATTTAATAAGCTGCAAGAATCCATAGAGAGACAACAATCAGAAATTCAGAAGATTAACAATAAAATTACAGAAATAGACAACTCAATAGACAGTCAGAGGACCAGCATTGAGGAAATGGAAGGCAGAACTAGTGAACTTGAAGATAAAGCATTTGGCACCAATATATTTGAAGAAAAATCAGATAAAAGAATTAAAAAAAATGAGAAACCTTAAGAATCATGTGGGACTCTATCAAGAGAAATAACCTACGAGTGGTTGGAGTGGCAGAACAGGGAGGGATAACAGAAAATACAGGGAGAATTTTTGAAGATTTCCCGGCAAAAAACTTCCCTGATATCTTGAAAGGTGAGAAAATGTCTATCCAAGATGCTCATGAAACTCTACATAAGGTAGATTTTAAAAGAAAGTCACCAAGACATATTATAACGAAACTTGCCAAAACCAAAGATAAAGGGAGAATTTTAAAAGCACCTAGGCAATGGGTTTTGAGGGATAAATGAAAAGCCACCTACAAAGGAGAGTCAATAAGAATAAGCGCTGGCTACTCGGCAGAAACCATGCAGGCAAGAAGGCAATGGGATGATTTATACAAAGTATTGAAGGAATAAAATTGCCAGCCAAGAATCATAATCCAGCAAAACCATCTCTGAAATGTGAAGGTGAAATTAGGACATTTACAAATAAACAGAAGTTTAGGGAATTTGTAAAAACCAAACCAAAACCTCAAGAAATACTGAGGGAGTTCTTCAGTTAGAAAATCAATAATATCAGGTATCAACCTGAGAACACTGGGCAGAGCAATCAGATGTCAACCCAGACAGAGAAATCACAAAAATAAATCAAGATAAAAAAGCTAAAAACAAGGAAACAGTGATGTTATTATGTAAAAGAAGACAACATTAAATCAATAAAGAGGGCCTATGTAGTCATAGATCTTTCATATGGAGAAGACAAAGGGATACAAAGAAATAAAGGTTAGGTTTTAATTTAGAAAACTAAGGGTTAATATTAAGGCAGTCACAAAGGAGACAAACTATCCTATGCCTCAAAATAAAATACAAGAAAAAAAAATAGAGACACAGCAGAAACAAAATCAACAACAACGAATATGAGGAAAAGACAATGTTTATGCAGCACAAAAAATTAAGTGGGAAAAAGAAATTGTCAACAACTCACAAAAAAAGACACCAAAATGACAGAATGATAGCACTAAATTCATACCTATCTGGTAGTTATGCTAAAAGTAAATGGACTAAATTCACCAATAAAGAGACAGAGAGTGGCAGGATGCATTATAAAACACGATCCATCTATATGCTGCCTACAAGAGGCACACTTTAGACTTAGAGACACAAAGAAACTAAAACTCAAAGGATGGAAAAACATATATCAACAAACAACAATCAAATAAGAGCAGGAGTGGCAATATTAATTTCTGACAAAATAGATTTTAAAGTTAGATCCACCACAAAGGATAAGGAAGGACACTATATAATGGTTAAGGGGACAATATGCCAGGAGGATATAATCATATTATGTATTCATGCACCCAATGACAGGGCTGCAAGATACATAAAACAAACACTATCAGCATTGAAAGGTGAGATAGACAACTCCACAATAATAGTAGGAGACTTCAACACACCACTTTCGGTGAAGGGTAGGCCATCCAGAAAGAAGCTCAATAAACACACGGAAGATCTAAATGCCAAAACCAACCAACTTGACCTTATAGATATATACAGAACACTCCATCCAACAGCAGTCAAGTATACTTTCTTTTCTAGTGCACAAAGAAGATTCTCTAGAATAGACCACATATTAGGTCCTAAAGCAATTTATATCAATAAATGCATGCATACATAAAGAAGAAAGGGCCAAAATCAAAGAATTATCCCTACAACTTGAACAAATAGAGAGCAACAAAAGAAACCAGAAGAAAGCAAATAATAAAAATTAGAGAACAATTAAATGAAATAGAAAACAGAAAAACAATTGAAAGAGTTAACAAGACCAAAAGCCGGTTCACTGAAAAAGTTACAAAATTGATAAACCAGAAATGAGATGGGCAATATTACAACAGAACCAACTGAAATTAAAGGAATCATATCACATTACTATGAAAAATTGTACACTAACAAATTTGAAAACGCAGAAAGAATGGATGAATTCCTAGAAACACACTACTTACCTAAACTAACACAAACAGAGGGAAAACAACTAAATAGACCCATAACAAAAGAAAAGATTGGAAAGATAATCAAAAAACTCCCAACAAACAAAAGCCCTGGCCCTGACGCCTTCACTGCAGAGTTCTACCTGACTTTCAGAGAAGAGGTAACACCCTACTACTAAAGCTATTTCAGAGCATAGAAAAGGACAGAATACTCCCAAACTCATTTTATGAAGCCAGTATAACTCTGATACCAAAACCAGGTAAAGACGCCACAAAAAAAGAAAATTACATACCTATATCCCTCTTGAACTTAGATGCAAATATCCTCAACAAAATTCTAGCCAATAGAATTCAATGACATATCAAAAAAAAAAAATCACCATGACTAAGTGGGATTCATACCAGGTATGAAGGGATGTTTCAACACTAGAAAAACAATTAATGTAATCCATCGGACAAATAAAACAAAAGACAAAAATCACATGATTTTATCAACTGATGCAGAAAAGGCATTTGACAAACATCAACACCCATTCATGATAAAAAACTGTCAGCAAAGTAGGAACAGAAGGAAAATCCTCAACATAATAAAGGACATTTATATAAAGCCAATAGCCAGCATCTTCCTAAATGAAGAGTCTGAAAGCATTCCCTTTGAGTTCAGGAACCAGACAAGGATGCCCTTTATGACCACTCTTATTCAACATTGTGCTGGAGGTCCTAGCCAGAGCAATTAGGTTAGATAAAGAAATAAAGGGTGTGCAGATTGGCAAGGAAGAAGTAAAAGTATCTCTATTTGTAGATGACATGATCTCATACAAAGAAAACCCTAAGGAATCTTCAAGAAAACCACTGAATCTAATAGAAGAGTTCACCAGAGTACCAGGATACAAGATAAACATACAAAAATCAGTTGGATTCCTCTACACCAACAAAAAGAACATCGATGAGGAAATCACCAAATCAATACCATTTACGGTAGCCCCAAAGAAGATAAAATATTTAGGAATAAATCTTACCAGAGATGTAAAAGACTTATACAAAGAAAACTACAAAACACTACTGCAAGAAACCAAAAGAGAGCTACATAAGTGGAAAAAGATACCTTGCTGATGGATAGGAAGACTTAACATTGTAAAAATGTCTATTCTACCAAGAGCGATCTACAAATACAATGCAATTCTGATCCAAATTTCAATGGCACTTTTTTTATGCCTAATTTCTTTTTTAATTGTGCTTCAGGTGACAGTTTACAGCTCAAGGTAGTTTCTCAAACAAAAATTTATACACACATTGTTATCCTAATTGCTATCCCTATAATGTGACAGCACACTCCCCATTTCCACCCTGGATTTCCTATGTCCATTCAACCAGATCCTATCCGTTTCTGCCTTCTTTTCTCGCCTCCAGACAGGATCTGCCCATTTAGTCTCTTGTATCTACTTGACCTAAGAAGCACACTTTACAAGGATCATTTTATGTCTTATAGTCCAGTCTTATCTTTGTCTAAAGAGTTGTCTTCGGGAATGGTTTTAGTTCTGGGTTAACAGAGAATCTGGGGGCCATGTCTTCTGGGGTTCCTCTGGTTTCAGTCAGACCATTAAGTCTGGTCTTTTTACTAGAATTTGAGTTCTGCATCCCATTTTTCTCTTGCTCCATCAGGAACTCTCTGTTGTGTTCCCTGTCAAGGTGGTCATTGGTGGTAGCCCAGCACCGTCTAGTTAATTTGGTCTCAGGCTGATGGAGTCTCTGGTTTAAGTGGCCCTTTTTGTCTCTTGGACTAATATTTTCCTTGTGTCTTTGGTGTTCTTCATTCTCCTCTGCTCCAGGTGGGTTGAGACCAATTGATGCATCTTAGATGACCACTTGCTAGCTTTTAAGACTCCAGATTCCACTCACCAAGTGGGATGCAAAACATTTTCCTAATAAACTTTGTTATGCCAATTGACCTAGATGTCCCCTGGAACAATGGTCCCCAGACCCCTGCCCCTGCTACTCTGTCCCTCAAAGTGTTTGGTTGTGCTAAGAAAACTTCTTAGCTTTTGGATTAGTCCAGTTGTGCTGAACTCCCCTGTATTGTGTGTATCCTTTCCTTCACCTAAGATAATTCTTGTCACTGTTTATCTAGTTAGTGAATTCCTCTCTCCCGTCCCCCCCACCCTCGTAACCATCAAAGAATGTTTTCTTTTGTGTTGAAACCTTTTCTTGAGCTCTTATGATAGTAGTCTTATACAATATTTGCCCTTTTCAACTGACTGATTTCACTCAGGATAACGCCTTCCAGATTCATCCATGTGATGAGATGTTTTGCTGATTCATCATTGTTCTTTATCATCACGTAGTATTTCATTGTGTGAATATACCATACTTGGTTTATCCATTCTTCCGTTGATGAGCACCTAGGTTGTTTCTATCTTTTTGTTATTTTGAACAGTGCTGCGATGAACATGGGTGTGCATTAATCTATTCTTGTGATGGCTCTTATTTCTCTAGGATATATTCCAAGGAGTGGGATTACTGGGTCCCATGGTACTTCTATGTCTAGCTTTTTAAGGAAGCACCAAATCGATTTTCAAAGTGGTTGTACCATTTTACATTCCCACAAGCAGTGTATAAGTATTCCAGTTTCTCAACAAACTCCAACTTTTATTATTTTGTGTTTTTTGAATTAGTGCCAGCCTTGTTGGGGTGAGATGGTATCTCATGTTAGCTTTGATTTGCATTTCTCTAATGGCTAATGATGATGAGCATTTCCTCATGTATCTGTTAGCTGTCCAACGGAAATTTTTAATGAGATGGAGAAACAAATCACCACCTTCATATGAAAGGGAAAGAGGCCCCAGATAAGGAAAGCATTACTGAAAAAGAAGAACAAAGTGGGAGGCCTCACTCTAACTGATTTTAGAAGATATTATACCACCACAGTAGTCAAAACAGCCTGATGCTGGTACAACAACAGACACAGACCAATGGAACAGAATTGAGAATCCAGACGTAAATCTATCCACATATAAGCAGGTGATATTTGACAGAGGCCCAATGTCAGTTAATTGGGGTAAAGACAGTCTTTTTAACAAATGGTGCTGGCATAACTGGATATCCATTGGTAAAAAAGTGAAACAAGACCTATATCTCACACCATGCACAAAAACAAACTCAAAATGGATCAAAGACCTAAATATAAAATCTAAAACGATAAAGATCATGGAAGAAAAAATAGGGACAACGTTAGGAGCCCTAATACATGGCATAAACAATACACAAAACATTACTAACAATGAAGAAGAGAAACTAGATAACTGGGAGCTCCTAAAAATCAAACACCTATGCTCATCAAAACACTTCACCAAAAGAGTAAAAACTTTTTTAGCTATGACATTTCCAATCAGCGCCTGATCTCTAAAATCTACATGATACTGTAAAAACTCAACTGCAAAATGACAAAGAACCCAAATAAAAAATGGGCAAAAGATATGAACAGGCACTTCACTAAAGACGACATTCCAGTAGCTAAGGGATACATGATGAAATTGTCACGATTATTAGCCATTAGAGAAATGCAAACCAAAACTACAATGAGATTCCATTTCACTCCAACAAGGCTGGCATTAATCCAAAAAACACAAAGTAATAAATGTTAGAAAGGTTGTGGAGAGACTGGAACACTTACACACTGCTGGTGGGAATGCCAAATGGTACAACCATTTTGGAAATCAATTTGGTGTTTCCTTAAAAAGCTAGAAATGGAACTATCAAATGATCCAGAAATCCCACTCATTGGAATATTTCCTAGAGAAATAAGAGCCTTTACATGAACAGATATATGCACACCCATGATCACTGCAGCATTGTTTACAATAGCAAAAAGATGGAAGCAACCAAAGTGCCATCAACAGATGAATGGATAAATCAATTATGGTATATTTACACAATGGAATACTACGCATTGATAACGAACAGTGATGAATCTGTGAAACATTTCATCACATGGAGGAATCTGGAAGGCATTATGCTGAGTGGAATTAGTCAGTTGCAAAAGGACAAATATTGTAGAAGACCACTAGTATAAGAATGTGAAAACAATTTAAACAGAGAAGAAAATATTCTTTGATGGTTTTGAGATGGGGAAGGGAGGGAGGGAGGGAGAGAGGTAATCACTAATTAGATAGTGGATAAGAAGTGTTTTAGGTGAAGGGAAAGGACACACAATACAGGAGAGGTCAGCACAACTGGACTAAACAAAAAGCAGTTTCCTGAATAAATTGAATGCTTCAAAGGCAGCATAGCAAGAGTAAGGGTTTGAGAGGACAGAGTGGGGTCAGAATCTGGTGGAATGGACAGAGAAAGAGAGAGTGGAGTGTCCTGTCTCATTAGGGTGAGAGCAATTAGGAGTGTATAGCAAGGTGTATATAAATTTTTGTATGAGAGATTTGTGAACTTTCACTTAAAGCACAATAAAAATTAAAAAAAATTGGATATACAACTATATTCAAGAATGTAGTTCAAAGACGAGACTCATCCTCTTATAAATGGCCTGCAAAATTGCAGGTCTGGATAAGATTTTCTAGGATGAGAGTGTAAATGGAAAAGAGAAATGTCCTGGGACCCACCCTGAGGAATGCCAGTATTTAGAGATTGAGCATAAGAAGAGAAACCAGCAAGGGTTATGAGAAGGAGAGGTCATTGAGTGAGGAGAACCAGGTGAATATTGTGTCAAGAGAATAAAGTATTTCAAGAAAGAGTGATTAATCAGGTTGAATGCTGTTAAGAGAGCTTTCTACCCATTGGTAACATGGATGCTATTGGTGACCCTGACAATAGTAGTTTCTGTGGAATTTTAGGAATACGAGCCCAGCTGGAGTGGGTTGAGTTTATAAATAGAAGTAGGAGGTAGAAACAGTGACTATAGACAATATTTTGAAGGAGTTTTTCTGTGATATAGAGCAGAGAAATTGGGCAATAATCGGAAGCATGGGGTCATGATCATTAAGGTTGTGTGTCAACTCGGCTGGGCCATGATCCTCAGTGGTTAGGCAGTTAAGATATAGTTTGGTAGTCATATGATGTGATCACTTCCATGATGAGATTTGATATAATGTGATCACCTCCATGATGAGATCTGCTGGGAGTAGCCAATCAGTTGAAAGGGAATTTCCTTAGGGGTGTGGCCTGCATCCAGTATAGGTGGACTCTCTGGGAAAGCTCACAGACTTTGGCTCACACTGGATCCTGCACCTGGCTCCTGTTCATCTGACCTCTGGCTCTTAGCACTTGAGCTAGCAGCTTACCTGCCGTCTTGCCTGCCAATCTTGGGATTTGTCAGTCTTCACCACCTGTGAGCAAGAACCCTGCTGTCTGACCTGCTGATCTTGGGTTTGCCAGGCCCTGCAGCTACATGAATCAGGAGAAGCCTGTAGCCTGACCCACGGACTTGGGACCTTCCAGCCTCTACAACCGCAAAAGCCATTTCCTTGATATAAATTTCTGTATATAGATATTAATAAGCTTCACTGGTTTTGCTTCTTTAGAGAACCTAGCCTAAGACACATGGGGTCATGAGAGGGTCTTTTTTTTCTTGTTTGTATGCTGTCTAAGTTATCTAGTGCTGCTATAACAGAAATACCATAACTGGGTGGCTTTAACAAAGAGAAATGTATTTTCTCACAGTCCACAGCCTTTCTCTAGGGAAAAGCTCTCTCTACGTTGGCACTGGAGGAAGGTCCTTGTCTCTTTGAGCTTCTGCTCCTGGGTGATCTTTATGAGCTTTATATCTCTCTTCCCCTATCTCTGCTTCCCTCATTTGCTAGTTTAATCTCTTTTATGCCTCAAAAGAGATTGAGGTAACACATACCCTACACTAATCCTGTCTCATTAACGTAACAAAGAAAACCCATTCCCAAATGGGATTATAACCGCAGACATAGGAATTAGGATTTACAGCACATATTTTTGGGGGACATACTTTAATCCTTAACATTCCACCTTTTGCCCCCCCGAAATTAATGTCCTTCCCACATGCAAAACACATTCACCCTATCACATCATCTCAAAAGTCTTAAATCAACTCCAAGTCCAAAATCTCATCTTCTGAATCATCTAAATCAAATATGGGTGAAACTTTAGGCATATTCTTTACTGGGGAAAAATTTCTCTACATCTGTGAACCTGTGAAGTCTAGAATACAAGCTATCTGTTTCCAGAGTACAGTGGTGGAACAGGCACAAGGTAGACATTTCCATTACAAATGGGAGAAATTGGAGGGTAAGAAGCAAGCCTAAAACTCAGCAGAATAATTTATATTAGCTCTTAAGACTTGAAAATAATCCTGTGTTCTTGCAGACCATCTGGGCAATGGCTTTACCTCCCAGACTCTGGGTATTGGCCACACTTTCTGAATTCTGAGTGAAGGTCCCTCGGCCTTGAGCTTCAGCTCTGCCTGCCAAGCCCACTAGAATGGCAACTCTTCTCCCTTGGCTTTGGGCCACCCCATTCTCTTAGTCCATCTTAGTGGCAACCCCAACCCCTTCTTCTGCCCCTTGAGCATGGCACAGCTTTGGGCAGCTGCCCCATGCCCCTGGCACTCTTGAGTGGCAGCCCCATGCTCTGGAACCGAGTTGGTGAATATCTGACTCTTAAACTTGGAGGCCATCACTCCACCCTTTGAAATCGATGCAGCCCTGCTTCCTGTGCTCCTTCCAACAGTTCTGCGGATCTCCAGCTGTTCCAGGGATGGACTGTTTTCTTTCTTGGAGGTCAACAGATGTAGCTCCTTTGGCCAGTTTCTTGCTTGTAGAATTCCAAGAGGCAGACAGAGTTCTTTCCTTTTTTACCCCTCAGTCTAAACTGATGGGTTTTCTGCTGTGGTAGTTGGTTAGATCCATCAGTTACAGGCTTAATTTCTTTAACAAAAGGTTGTGTAGCCACATCCTTGGTGAACATTCTAGGACACGTGTCCTTAGTTTGTACAACAGAATTGTCCAAATCTTTAAATTTTGTTTTCATTTTGCACCAGTTTTACAAAACTCATCCTTTGGGAGCTAACAGTATTATTTGTGGACTTGTAAGATGGCATTTCAAATCAGATACATGCACTGTGGATATAGATTCATGATATCTGGTCTCCAGTACGTTCTACATGTGCATCTGTGACTTAAGCTTTATGTATTTGACGACTTAGTAAAGAGATAATCTTCTAGGTGCTAATAATAATAGTTACTATTTATTGAGTGCTACCATGTGCCAAACACTACACCAAGTGATTTATACATACATTGTTTTGTTTTTTTAGTCCTCACAACCATTTTATTAAGTTGATATGCACAACAACCCTATAAGTCGGAATCGACCCCACGGCAATGTGTTTTTGTTGTTGTTGTTGTTGGTTTTATGTCCTCATCAAAGTATGTAGAAAATTTCATCTTTTAAGTTTCTCCTGAAGCCAAAGGCATACCCAAGAAGCTGAAGAATTGGTCGTAGCTCAATTGTGTGTGTTGTGTAACTAAGTGGGTTCTTTGACCTGTTTTTAGCTTACTATCAATCTTTGATGCAAACCCTTAGCTGGTGTTTCTGGATTCCTTGGCTCTCGATTGAAGACCATGTGTTCCTAAGTGAAAATTTACTTCAGTTTTATACCACAGAGACCTCTATTTTGGCATCTTTATTGCCACCTCCTAGAATGGGACAGCCCTCCCTCAGCTAGTTGACAATCACCAGCAGCTGGAGGGCAAATCATTTTAGCAGCAGAACGGGCACATAAGGTATAGACCAGTAACTACCCAACCAGTTCTATGGTTAATCAGAGAATGCCCCACACCTGAGCAGAAGGAAACATTTTTGGGGGGCCATAGTTTCCTTTATAGTCCCAGCTATAACTCACACTGAAAGACTCTTGCCTAAGATGTGACTAGACCTGCGCTGTGTAGATGGGCAGAGTCTCTGAGCTTCTGTCATATTGGGGAGGACTGATGAGGCAAATGGTTGGTAGGGAAGAAGCCAAGAGAGGAATCTAGGTAGTCGAGGAGTAAGATACACATCATTTCCAGAGTTTGGAGGAATTTGAAGGCTCAGGACGAAAGGCGGGTTAGGCAAGGATGGCAGGATGAGGGAACAGAAGCTGGGGGCAAATACTGAGCAATGAATATTGCTTTCCCTTGTTATTATAGTTTACAGTGACCTCTGGGTGAGTCAGAACCACAGTGGGCCAGTCACACAGCTGGGCTTCCCTGATGTTTCCATCCTCCTTGCTTTGCCCCGGTGAATTCTATCCTCAGCCACTGTGGGCTGGGTGATCTCCAGTTCCATGCACCCAGGCTTAAGAGTCCTTGGATGAACCAAACGGAATGTTCTTTTTTTTTTTTTTGTGCAAGGTTAGTGATATAAATTAAGTGGGGAAAATCCATTTTGATGTGGTCATTGTTTCAGTTTTATTGTTTCAGTTCAGTAGGGCCATATATATAAATCTCCTTTAAGGAACCAGAAAAGGGATACGTGAAATAACATTTTTTTCCCACAGCTTCTAAACAACTTAAGCATTTTAATAATTGGGACATTGCCATAAAAAGGAAAATATACTCAATATTTCTAATTAAGATAAATCCTTGGAAATTATTTTGGTTTAATAGCAAAATTATTTTGGTTTGATTGCTTTATCCCTGATTTTATCATATTGTAAAAATGCTGTTAGCAAAATATTCTAGGTAATGCAAAGTTTGACTTACTTTCTCATAGAAAGCCTAAGTAGTTTGAACATTCTAAGTTCCTATAATAGTTTTACTGGTCAGATAAACTAACATTGCTTTTATAATTATTTATAAAGATGTAAACTTGTCTGTTCAACTAAACAGAATTATAATAATCAATGTTTTCGTAAAAAGATTGAGTTTTGCAACTTCAGATAGTATTTCAAATTATTCAAATCTGATCTTGAGCTATTTATGTAAATTCTGAAAGTGTTTTATTTTTTCTCATGAAGTCAATTTAGTTTTTAAGATTTCTGATTTTGAGGTCTTGAAAGTCATTAATTATTCATTATAAAATAACCTAAAATTTTTTTTTTAAGGAAATTAGAATTCACAAAACAGAAAGAATGTGAAATAACATTTCTAAAAAGCATAATCACTTGCTTCTATTGATAATTACTAGTGGCAAAGCCTGGAAGTGCTTAAGATGTTCATATTTTTTGAACGATTGACTGTTTTTTTTATTTATATATATAAGAAAAAAAGTAGAGTAGGGAGAGGAAATCGTCTGTTGCTGCAGAAATGTGAAAGTCACATTTTTGGCACTGTTCCCTGGCTGATGTCATTCTGGGGAATGTGCTAAAGGCCATGATTTTCCAGAGGGAGCAGATTTTCTCTTTTTTTCATAGCTGGCTGTTTGTGGGCACTTACTGTCCCCTCTGAAGTCAGGCCAAAACCAAGCTGAGCCTTTTTTCTGCCTTGTTTGGCCGTAAAAGACCAAGCCCACTTTGAAGTAGGAATCCAAAAACTTTGCTGGTCACTATGCCCAGCCACACCCTGCTTCCTCATATCTTCTCTTCCGGGATCTCTCAGCTGCTTGGCCTTTTGCAGAGGCTGCTGGGAAGGTTGGATTTCCCCTGCTGTGCAGAAGCACTGAGGGCTGCCAGGGGTGTATGTGTTTGTGCGCCTGTAAGGGCCGTCCCTGAACTGACTCCTGAGGTAGACCACAGTACAGTGTGGGTTGGGGCTTGACCCAGCTGTTCTCATTCTGTCTTGCCTCCAGAATGTTCCCAAAGAAAAATGGGCTGTAGACTCCATTCCCATCTGGAAGGGCCCCTCCCTCTTGCCCCTCCCTTTTCCAGCCTGGTCTGTATGATCCTATATGGAGCTTCTAAGAGACCCTCTAGGAACCACTTACCATGGTCTTGAGGACTTAGGTTCATCTGGTATATAAGAAAAAGACCTTTGCATCATGGAATTGTCTGACAGTTTAGTCTGGGCCACACAAGGCCAGGCCTGGGTTCTCATTATCTTCCCACCTCCTCAACACATAAGTAGATGTGTAAACTTCAGACTCATTCCCACGTCCACACCTTTACTCTCACTTTAACAAACAGTTGTTTCACCATATCCCTTACACAAAATTCATCACTGGCTCCTTATTGCACCCTCATTTGGTTCAGGCCTCTCTGCTTGGCTTCTAAGGCCCTCTAAGACTTAACTCCAATTTTTATCTCCCTATTGTTCCCCAACACTTATTCTCTACCTTATTTATAGCAATTTATTCATTTCATAAATAACATACTAATTTACTGTGATTAGTGTTCTAGTGGAGGCATTTATACAAAGCATAACGATGGCCCAAGGGAAGGTGTGAACATTTCTGCTCTGGGTAGTCAGAGAAGGTCCCACATCTGTGATGATGCTTAAAGCCGAGAATTGAAGGAAGGTTCCGGAGTCCACCAGGAAAAAATGGTTTGGTTAGGAGAAGGACAGCTTTCCAGGTGTCTGCAGGGCCCTAGCTTTTCTCTTGGGGTTTGTCTTAGGCTAGGTTCTCTAGGGAAGCAAAACCAGTAAAGAGTATACATAAATATACTATCAAACTACTGAGAATCATGGGCCAGCCAAGTTGACACACAACCTTAACCATGACAGAGGTGGTGGCTAAAGCTCTTCTCATAGCCTCATAATTCTTGCGTCCTTCCATAAGCTTTCTTGAGGCCACCAATGACATCAGGAGCTCAAGCTCAGATAAAGAAGACCAGCTCAAAATCCTATCTCATAGAGCACCATCAGCAGGCGACAGTTCCCTAAAGATTATCTAGCTCATTTCATTTATTTCACAAATGGGGAATCCGAAACCCGAGAGATAAAAGGACCTGCCCAAGACCATACAGCTAATTAGTGGCAGAGGTAGAGTGACTTCTGGATTTTCATTCTGGTGCTTTTTCCACTAGGTTGCCTGTGTGGGCTTTGTTGTTGTTAGGTGCCATCGAGTTGGTTCTCACTCATAGTGACCCTATGTACAGTAGAAGGAAACATTACCAAGTCCTGCACCATCCTCACAATCGCTGTTATGCTTGAGCCATTGTTGCAGTTACTATATCAATCCATCTTGTTAAGCATCTTCCTCTTTTTTGCTGACCCTCTACTTTACCAAGCATGAGGTCCTTCTCCAGACACTGCTCCCTCCTGATAGCATATCCAAAGTACATGAGAAGTTCCAATTGCCCCTTTGATCTTTTCTTGTGGGAGCTCCCATCTACTTCAATTCACTAAAGCATAGTTCTCATTTAAGTCTGGCCAGCAACGTTTGTTGCCACTAGTTTCCTATGTGAATTTAAGAAAATTACATCTCTTCTCTGGGCCTTAGTTTCCCCATCTAAAAATGAGAGGTTGACTAATAGGTTTCTATATCTATGCCTTAGTGAAGGGGACCACAGCCACTGTTTTGTACAGGAGCTTCACCATTTTGAATTTTTGCTGGGATGGAGTGCAAGAATCTGAGCGGGGCTGACAGAAAGTGGTGAAAAAAAATAGTGAGACTTGAGACCCTGGAAGCTTCCTGTTGTTGTTGGGTGCCATTGAGTTAATTTTTGACTTTTAGAGACCCTATGTGACAGAGTAGAACTGCCCCATTAGGGTTTTCTAGGCTATAAATCTTAATGGAAGCAGATCCTCAGGTCTTTCTCCCACAGAGCTTCTGGCTAGGTTCAAACCTTAGCAGCCAAGTGCTTAAGTGTGCCACCGGGGCTCCTTAGAAGTTTACTACAGGCTTGGAAACAGATACATACTCTAAGTGTAGTTCTCTTATTTTAAATGTGAGAAAACTGAGGCCAGAGTTGGGAGTAAGGATAGTTCCCTCAGCAAGTTAGTGAGGATTTGCAACTGGAATCCAAGTCTTCTGACTCCAAGCCTAGTATTTTGTACCAATCCATACTGCCCCCATGATCTGATTTTGTCCTAGCCAGCACAGCTCCGAAAAGACTAAGAGCCCAGGATTCTGCTACAAATAGAGTTTCATTGCAATGCAGGTTTGCAGGTGGTCATTATTAAGGCAGAGGGTCCAGAGTTTTAAAAGAATGAGATACTGCATTTGCGTCCTCAGACCCCGGATTTAGCAGTTTTGGGGATTTCCTTGGGCCTGAGCCCCAAGATGTATGAAGGCTCAAGGACTAGTTATCTCTACTTTCCTCTGCTCCAATTGCTTCCTCTTTGTATTGTCTCTCCTCTCAGCTTTTCTCGTTTTCATTCCTAGCCTACTTTCTTCTAGCCATAAACAGAGATCTCTGAGTTGCTTTATCTCCATTGTCTCACCATCCCTCAAAGTTACTTTAAAAGGAGCAAAAGAGCCCCCAAACCACTTTTGCATTTAAATTTTATGCTGTTTAAGATTAATTGATTGTTATATAACAGCAGTGAGACATCTGAAAGGGAAATTAGGGGAAAAATTCCATTTACAATGGCATCTAAGAGAATAAAACATCTAGGAATAAATCTAACCAGGGAAGTGAATGACTTATACAATGAAAACTATAAAACACTGCTGAAGAGATTAAAGAAGACTTAAATAAATGGAAAGGTATCTGATGTTCATGGATTGGAGAAGTTCATATTGTTAAGATGCCAGTACTATCCCAAAACCATCTATAGATTCAAAGCAATTTTGATCAAAATTCCAACAACCTTCTTTACAGAAATAGAAAAACAAATCATCAACTTTATATAAAATGGTAAGAGACCACAAACAGCTAAAATAATATTGAAGGAGAAGAGCAAAGTAGGAGGGCTCACACTTCCTGATCTTAAAACATACTATACAGCTATAGGGGCCCTAGTGGCTCCAGTTGTTAAGCATTTGGCTGCTAACGAAAAGGTCAGCAGTTTGAATCCACCAGCCAATCCTTAGAAACCATATGGGGCAGTTGTACTCTGTCCCACAGGACCACTAGGAGTCAAAATCCACTCGACAGCAACAGGTTTGGTTTTTGGTATACTGCTACAGTAATCAAATCAGCCTGGTACTGGTATAACAATAGACACATAGACCAATGGAATAAAATTGAGAGTCCAGAAATAAACGCACACATCCATGGTCAACTGATTTCTGATAGGGATGCTGAGTCCATTCAATGGGGAAAGAAGAGTCTCTTCAATAAATGGTACTGGGAAAATTGGACTCCCACATGCAGAAAAATGAAACAGGATTCATACACAAAAACAAATACAAAATGGATTAGGGACATAAATATGAAAACTAAAACCATAAAATTATTAGAAGAACAAGCAGGGGCAACACTGTCAGGCCTAGCTTCCAACAATGGATTGTCTAATATAATCTAAAAAAAAAAAAAAAGGACAAACAGCAAAAGAAAAAATAAATGGGACCTCATAAAAATGAAAAACTTGTGTTAATCAAAAGACTACCAAAGAGGTGAAGCCAAGATGGTGGAATAGACAGGTGATTCCAGTGAGCCCTCTTTACAACAAAGACCGGAAAAACAACTGAAATGAGTATATTTGTGACAAGCTGGAAGCCCTGAGCTTCAAAGGTAAGCTTAGAAAATGAACTATGGGGCAGGGGAAGAAGAGACCGTTCAGAAGGGGAAAGGAGTTACTGGACCTAAATCACGGGGAACCCTCAGGCACCATTCCTAGAGCGGCGGAGGTTCAGGGATGGTACTAGCATTCAGCCAGTTTCCACAGGGAGAAGCAGCCAGCAACACAGCCTACTGACACCTCCAGAACTTGAGAAGAGCAGTGCCCTCGGCAAAAGCTAAGTACTTGCGTATATTTTAATGTGTCCCCCCACCCCAAGCCAGCTTCAGCGGCTGAATTCCATGGGCCTGAGATAGGCCCTGTTGAGCACCTAGAGCCATCCTCCCAGCCTTGCAGAAGGGGAAAATTTGCAATTGGGGGAAAACATAATTTGCCAGCTCCACTAACTGGGGGAGCTCAGGACAGGAGTGGCTCCTGTCCAGGCATAAACAGCCCATGGACTTTGAGCACCTTTCCCTTCTGCATGGACCTGTGTGGGTCTATTTTGGGACAACAGGTCCTTGTTGGCAAACTCCAACCATTTCAGCTGTGCGGCGGAGAGGTGGGTGTTTGGTGTGTGACATTGCTTTGGCTATGAAACAAGGTCCTTACCTACTCACATCAGGGACTTAAGGACTGGTAGCTCCACTCAGGTCACCCAGCCACCCCCAAGAGTGGTCCAAGGATAACTGGTACCTCTCAGTCCTTACGACCAAAAACATTGGGTGCCCATGGTCTGTCTGCAGAACCCACCCACCCGCACACTCTAGGGAATAGGGACGCACTTTCCTCAGAGACACTTGGGGATCAGTTCTCAGTCCCCTGCCTTGTTCAGAGTGTGACCCCCTGCTGCGATCAGATACTGGTACATATACCAATCACCCCTGCCCCTCTAAGACTGTAGGACAGAGCCTGTACCACACACTTGATGATCAGCTACCTGGAAACCTGAGCTGAATTCATACAAGAAAACTGAATGGACTCTTAGACTGATATACCTGATAACAGGTCTAGCCATCTGGGGACAGAACGTCAGAGCTCCAAAGGTAAAAATAATCAAGTGAGCTCACTCAAGCAACCCATCTGAGTATATCAAAACAAAACAAAGCAAGAAGCTATGACACAGTAAGCAAGTATAAACTAATACAATAACTTATAGATGGCTCAGAGACAACAGTCAATGTCAAGTCGCATAAAGAAACAGACCATGATCACCTCAACAGGCTCTCAAAACAAAGAATCCAGGGATCTTCTAGATGAAAGTGCATTCCTGGAATTGCAAGATGCAGAATACAAAAGTTTAATATACAGAACTCTTCAAGATATCAGGAAGGAAATGAGGCAATACACAGAACAAGCCAAGGAACACACAGATAAAGCAATTGAAAAAATTAGAAAGATTATTCAGGAACATAATGAAAAGTTTAATAGCTGGAAAAATCCATAGAAAGACAGCAATCGGAAATTCAGAAGATTAACAATAAAATTACAGAAGTAGACAACTCGATAGAAAGTCAGAGGAGCAGAATTGAGCAAGTAGAAGCCAGAATTTCTGAACTTGAAGATAAATCATTTGGCACTAACATATTTGAAGAAAAATCAGACAAAACTATTTAAAAAAAAATGAAGAAACCTGGAGACCAAGATGGCTGACTAGGTAGAAGCTTCTGCTGATCCCTCTTGCAACAAAGACTTGAAAAAACAAATGAATCAATTACATACGTGAGAATTTATGAACCCTGACCATCAAACACAGAATTAAGGAGTTGACCTGAGTGATGGGAGCGAAAAGCCCAGTGCCGAAGCAGCGACTGCTTCCGGAGCCAGTGTGCCATGCCACAGCCTTGAGCCCTTGCGGTTCCCCGGTGCCAGAGTGGTGGGGCTGATTGCAGCTTACTGAAATGGGGCAAGAACAGGATGCATCCCTAACCCCCTGGAGCAACCTTGGCAGGGACCCAGCCAGTGCACGCAGGCTGCACACCGACAAGGATGACAGGGGAACGAGAAACCACGGGGAAGCAGCACCTGGTTTCAGAACCTGGAGCACTGCGTCCCAGCCAGGAGACCTTGGAGCTGGGCTTTGGACTAAGCACAGAGGGGCTGATCGTGGCTTCATGAGACGGGGCAAGCATGGGACACAGCCCTAACCGTCTGTGGCAATCTCAGCGGGGACCCAGCCAGTGCACACAGGCTACACACCCCTCTGTAATCTCAGATAAAACAGTCCTCACCAAACAAGATAAGTAACTTTGTCTATCTGGCTGTGCTACTCTCCCCTATCTATCTGATCCCTCCCCTCTCTACCCCAGCCGGCTTCATTTAACATTGGAATTCGCTGGGGCAGTGGATTAAGTACTCTGGGATTTTTTGTTCTTTTCTTTTCTAATCCATTCTCCTGGCCTGAGAAAAGCAGCAATTACCAATCAGGGGACAAATCATTCCTGACTTCCCTAAA
Source organism: Elephas maximus indicus (assembly GCF_024166365.1). NCBI lineage: Eukaryota > Metazoa > Chordata > Mammalia > Proboscidea > Elephantidae > Elephas > Elephas maximus. The sequence goes on from NC_064846.1 coordinate 91,189,833, forward strand.
CTGGAGTAACAATACAGAACCAGCTCCATCCAGGCATAAGAGATCCACAGTCTTTGGCTTTTACCCCTACAAGGAACCAGGTGGCTATTATAATGCAAAACCAATTCTGATAGAGATCTGACTGTAATTGTAGCTGAGCAGTAGCATGGCAAGTTTTGGAGGTCAAATACCTCTCTACCTATTAAACACAGCCCTCGCTGATCCACAGCAGGGAACTGAGGGCCGAGACTCCATCCACACCACCTAGCCACCTGCTAAACGGGTCTGAGGATAGTGATGCCTACCAATCTTTAGAGGTACAAGCAAAGGGTGCCTAAGGTACAGCTGCAGAGCCCACCCACCAGAGCTCTCTAGAGAACAGAGACACTCCTTCCTCACTGGCACTTGGGGGAAGGCTGTCAGCATCCTGCCCTCCTCAGAGTGTGACCCCCTGGGGCTACGAGAAACTGGTGCATACAATCATCACCACTACTCATCTAAGTTAATAGGTGAGAGCCTACACCACACACTCGATAACCCACTATCAGGACACCTGAGCTGATTCTATTCAAGAATAGTGAATGGACTCAGCCTCATATACCTGGTAACAGCTCTAACCAGCTGGTAACAGGACATAAGTGATTCAAAGGCTACAATAATCAAGTTAGCACACTCTAGTATCCCATCTGGGTGTACTGAAACTAAACAAAACAAGAAGATATGGCTCAGTGAGCAAATATAAAATAAATCATTACAATATCTTGCAGATGGCTTGGAGACAGCAGTTGATATCAAATCACATAAAGAAGCAGACCATGATTGCTTCTACAAACCCCCAAATCAGAGAATCAAAATCTTTCCCAGACAAAGATACATTCCTGGAATTGCCAGATGTAGAATATAAAAAATTAATATACAGCATGCTTCAAGACATCAGGGATGACCTCAGAAATGAAATAAGGCAAGCTACAGAAAAAGACAAGGGACATACAGATAAAGCAGTTGAAGAAATCAAAAAGATTATTCAAGAATATAGTGAAAAATTTAATAAGCTGCAAGAATCCATAGAGAGACAGCATTCAGAAATTCAAAAGATTAACAATAAAATTACAGAATTAGTCAACTTAATACGAAGTCAGAGGAGCAGAATAGAGGAATTGGAATGCAGAGTTGGGGAGATGGAGGATAAGGCAATTGACACTGATATATTTGAAGAAAAATCAGATAAAAGAATTTAAAAAAATGAAGAAACCTTAAGAATCATGTGGGACTCTATCAAGAAGAAGAACTTGCATGTGATCGGAATTCCAGAACAGGGAGGGATAACAGAAAATACAGAGAGAATAGTTGAAGATTTATTGGCAGAAAACTTCCCTGGCATTGTGAAAGATGAAAGGATATCTTTCCAAGATGCTCATCAAACCCCATACAAGATATATCCCAAAAGAAAATCACCAAGACATATTATCATCAAACTTGCCAAAACCAAAGATAAAGAGAAAATTTTAAAAGCAGCCAGGGATAAACAAAAAGTCACATACAAAGGAGAATCAATAAGTTCAGACTACTCGGCAGAAACCATGCAGGCAAGAAGGCAATGGGATGACATATATAGAGCACTGAAGGAGAAAAAATGCCAGCCAAGAATCATATATCCAGCAAAACTCTCTCAAATATGAAGGTGAATTTAAGACATTTACAGATAAACACAAGCTTAGAGAATTTGCAAAAACCAAACCAAAGCTACAAGAATTACTAAAGGAAATTCTTTGGACAGAAAATCAATAATATCAGATACCAACACAACACAAGGTCACAGAACAGAACATCCTGATATCAACTCAGATAGGGAAATCACACACACAAAAAAATAAGATTAATTAAAAAAAATGCTCAAAACGGGACCATTGATGTCATTATGGAAAAGATTGCAATAATCAAAAAACAGGGACTAAATACAGGAGGCATAGATCTTCCATATGGACAGGAAACCGAGGAGAAATAGGGTGATACAAGTGAAGTTTTTACTTAGAAAAATGGGGTAAATATTAAGGTAACCACAAAGAGGTCTAACAATTCCATACTTCAAAATAAAAACCAAGATAAACATAATGACTCAGCAAAAACAAATTCAACTAATATGAAAAAGAGGAACACACAATTTACAAAGAAAAACTTCTCAGCACAAAAAAGTGGAAAAAGGAAATTGTCAACACCACACACAAAAAGACATCAAAATGACAGTACTAAACTTATACTAATCTATGATTACTTTGAGTGTAAATGGCCTAAATGCACCAATAAAGAGACAGAGATTTGCAAACTGGATAAAAAAGCACGACCCGTCTATATGCTGCAAACAAGAGACACACCATAGACTTAGAGACACAAACAAACTAAAACTCAAAGGATAGAAAAAAATATGTCAAGCAAACAGGAATCAAAAAAGAGCAGGAGTGGCAATATTAATTTCTGACAAAATAAACTTTAAATTAAAACCACCACAAAGGATAAAGAAGGACACTGCATAATGATTAATGCACAATTTACCAGGAAGATATAACCATAATAAATATTTATGCACCTAATGACAGGGCTGCAAGATACATAAAATGAACTCTAACAGAATAGAAAAGTGAGATAGACACCTCCACAATTATAGTAGAAGACTTCAACACACCACTTTCAGTGAAGGATAGGACATCCAGTAAGAAGCTCAATAGAGACACGAAAGATCTAATTGCTACAATCAACCAACTTGACCTCATAGACTTACACAGAACACTCCACCCAACAACTGCAAAGTATACTTTCTTTTCTAGTGCACATAGAACATTCTGTAGAATAGACCACATATTAGGTCATAAAAAAAGTCTTTGCGGAATCCAAAACATCAAAATATTACAAAGCATCTTCTCAGACCATAAAGCCATAAAAGTAGAAATCAATAACAGAAAAACAAGGGAAATGAAATCAAATATGTGGAAACTGAACAATACCCTGCTTAAAAAAGACTGCGTTAAAGAAGGCATTAAGGAGGGAATAAAGAAATTCATAGAATGCAATGAGACTGAAAACACTTCCTATCAAAACCTTTGGGACACAGCGAAAACAGTGCTCAGATGTCAATTTATATCAATAAATGCACACATACATAAAGAAGAAAGGGCCAAAATCAAAGAACTGTCCCTACAACTGGAATAGAAAAGAGAGCAACAAAAGAAACTGTCAGGCACCAGAAGGAAACAAATAATAAAAATTAGAGCAGAATGAAATGAATGAGAGAACAGAAAAGCAATTGAAAGAGTTAACAAGGACAAAAGCTAATCTTTGAAAAAAAATTAACAAAATTTATAAACCATTAGCCAGACTGACCAAAAAAATACAGGAAAGGAAAGAAATAACCCAAATAAGAAAAGAGAGGGGCCATATCACAACAGACCCAAATGAAATTAAAAGAATCATATCAGATTACCATGAAAAATTGTACTCTAACAAATGTGAAAACCTAGAAGAAATGGTTGAATTCCTAGAAACACACTACCTACCTAAGATAACACAAACAGAAGTAGAACAACTAAAAAGACCCAGAACAAAAAAAGAGATTGAAAAGGTAATCAAAAAACTCCCAACAAAAAAAAACCCTGGCCCAGATGGCTTCACTGCAGAGTTCTACCAAACTTTTAGAGAAGAGTTAACACGACTACTACTAAAGGTATTTCAAAGCATAGAAAAGGATGGAATACTCCCTAACACATTCTATGAATCCAGCATATCCCTGATACCAAAAGCAGCTAAAGATGTACAAAGAAGGAAAATTGGAGATTTATATCCCTTATGAACTTAGAAGCAAAAATCCTCAACAAAATTCCAGCCAATAGGATTCAACAATATATCAAAAAAAAAAAAATCCACCATGACCAAGTGGGATTTATACCAGGTATGCAAGGATGGTTGAATATTAGAAAAACAATTTATGTAATCCACCATATAAATAAAAAAATGAAAAGAAACAAATGATTGTGTCAATTGATGCAGAAAAGGTATTTGACAAAGTTCAACATACATTCATGATAAAAACTCTCAGCAAAATAGGAATAGAAAGAGAATTCCTCAACATAATAACAGACATTTATACAAAGCCAACACCCAACATCATCCTTAACGGAGAGATTCTGAAAACATTCCCCTTGAGAACAGGAAACAGACAAGGATGCCCCTTATCACCACTCTTATTCAACCTTGTGCTGGAGGTCCTAGCCAGAGCAATTAGGCTAGATAAAGAAATAAAGGGCACCCAGATTGGTAAGGAAGAAGTAAAATATCTCTCTTTGCAGATGACATGATCTTATACACAGAAAACCCTAAAGAATCCTCAACAATATTAATGAAACTAATAGCAGGGTTCAGCAGAGTATCAGGATACAAGATAAACCCAGATAAACATACAAAAATCAGCTGGATTCCGCTACACCAACAAGAAGAACACTGAAGAGGAAATCACCAAATCAATACCATTTAAAGTAGCCCCCAAGAAGATAAAATACTTAGGAATAAATCTAACCAGAGACGTAAAAGACCTATAGAAAGAAAACTACAAGGTACTACTGCGAGAAACCAAAAGGGGCCAAAGTGGAAAAACATACCTTGCTCATGGATAGGAAGACTTAACATTGTCTATTCTACCAAAAGCCATCTATGTATACAATGCAATTCCGATTCAAATTCCAACAACATTCTTTAATGAGATGGAGAAAAAAATCACCAACTTCAAATGGAAGGGAAAGAAGTCCCGGATAAGTAGGGCATTACTGAAAAGGAAGAACAAAGTGGGAGGCCTTGCTCTACCTGATTTTTGAACCTATTATACCACCACAGTAGACAAAACAGCCTGGTACTGGTACAAAAACAAATGCAAGACCAATGGAAGAGCACAGAGATTCCAGTTATAAATCTATCCACATATGAGCAGCTGATATTTGACAAAGGCCCAGTGTCGGTTAATTGGGAAAAAGATAGTCTTTTTAACAAATGGTGCTGGCATAACTGGATATCAAACTACAAAAGAATGAAACAGGACCCATACCTCACACCATGCACAAAAACTAACTCTGAATGGATCAAAGACCTAAACATAAAGTCTAAAACGATAAAGATCATGGAAGAAAAAATAGGGACAACGTTAGGAGCCCTAATACAAGGCATAAACAGAATACAAAACATTACTAAAAATGACTAACAGAAACCATATAACTGGGCGCTCCTAAAAATCAAACACCTATGCTCATCTAAAGACTTCACCAAAAGAGTGGGAAAAAATTTTCACCTAAAACATCTCAGACCAGCGCCTGATCTCTAAAATTTACATGATTCTGTTAAAACTCAACCACAAAAAGACAAGCAACCCAATTAAAAAATGGGCAAAGGATATGAACAGGCACTTCACCAAAGAAGACGATCAGGCGGCTGACAGATACATGAGGAGATGCACTCGATCATTAGAAAAATGCAAATCAGAACTACAATGAAATTCCATCTCACTCCAACAAGGCTGGCATTAATCCACAAAATGCAAAACAATAAATGTTGGAGAGGCTGTGCAGAGATTGGAACACTTACGCACTGCTGGTGGGAATGTAAAATGGTACAATCACTTTAGAAATTGATTTCACGATTCCTTAAAAAGTTAGAAATAGAACTGCCATACGACCCAGCAATACCACTCCTCGGAATATATTCTAGAGAAATAAGAGACTTTACACGAACAGATATATGCACCCCATGTTCATTGAAGCACTGTTTACAATAGCAAAAAGGTTGAAACCACCAAGATGACCATCAATGGATAAATGGATAAACAAATTATGGTATATTCACACAATGGAATATTACACATCGATAAAAAAACAGTGGGGAATCTGTGAAACATTTCATAACATGGAGGAACCTGGAAGACATTATGCTGAGTGAAATGAGTCCGTTGCAAAAGGAAAAATATTGCATGAGACCACTACTATAAGAACTTGAGAAATAGTTTAAACTGAGAAGAAAATATTATTTTGTGGTTACGAGAGGGGAGAGAGAGGGAGAGTGGGAGAGGGGTATTTACTAGTTAGTAGATAAGAACTACTTTAGGTGAAGGGAAAGACAACACACAATACGGGGAGGTCAGCACAACTGGACTAAACCAAAAGCAAAGAAGTTTCCTGAATAAACTGAATGCTTCGAAGGCCAGTGTAGCAAGGGCAGGGGTCTGGGGACCATGGTTTCAGGGTACATTTAAGTCAATTGTCATAATAAAATCTATTAGGAAACCATTCTTCATCCCACTTTGAAGAGTGGTGTCTGAGGTCTTAAAAGCTAGCAGGCAGCCATCTAAGATGCATCAATTGGTCTCAACCCACCTGGATTAAAGGAGAATGAAGAACACCAAGTACGCAAGGTAGTTACGAACCCAAGAGACAGAAAGGGCCACATAAATGAAAGACTACATCATCCTGAGACCAGAAAAACTAGATGGTGCCCGGCTACAACTGATGACTGTCCTCACAGGGAACACAACACAGAACCCCTGAGGGAGAAGGAGAACAGTGGGATGCAGACATCAAATTCTCATAAAAAGACCAAACTTAATGGCCTGATTGAGAGTAGAAGGACCCCAGTGTTCATGGACTCCAGAACTGCTGTTGGCCCAAGAGAGCAGCTATTCCCAAAGCCAATTCATCAGGCATGGATTGGACTGGACAATGTGTTGGAGAAGGATGTTGGTGAGTAGTGAGCTACTTGGATCAGATAGACTCTTGCAACTATGTTGGCATCTCCTGACTGGAGGGGAGACGGGAGTGTAGAGGGGTTTAGAAGTTGGCAAAAAGAGAGAGTGGAAGGAGGGAGTGGGCTGTTTCATTGGGGGGAGACTAATTGGGAGTATGTGGCAAGGTATATATAAGTTTTTGTGTGAGAGACTGACTTGATTTATAATCTTTCACTTAAAGCACAATAAAAATTATTAAAAAAAATTAAGAAAACTTTAGAATCATGTGGGACTCTATCAAGAGAAATAACCTATGAGTGATTGGAGTACCAGAACAGGGAGAAAGTACAGAAAAAATTGTTGAAGATTTGTTGGCAGAAAACTTCCCTAATATGGTGAAAGAAGAGAAGATATCTATCTAAGATGCTCATTGAACTCCACATAAGGTAGATGTTAAAAGGAAGTCACCTAGACATATTATAATCAAACTTGCCAAAACCAAAGATAAAGAGAGAATTATAAGAGCAGCGAGGGATAAATGAAAAGTCACCTACAAAGGTGAGCCAATAAGAATAAGCTCGGACTACTCAGCAGACACCATGGAGGCAAAAAGGCAATGGGAGGACATATTTAAAAAATTGAAGGAAAAAATTTGCCAGCCAAGAGTCATACCCAGCAAAACTATCTCTTATATGCGAAGGTGAAATTAGGACATTTCCAGATAAACAGAAGTTCAGGGAATTCGTAAAAACCAAAGCAAAACTACAAGAACTACTAAAGGGAGTTCTATGGTTAGAAAATCAATAATAACAGGTGTCAACACAAAACTGGAACAATGGGCAGAGCAATCAGAACTCAACCCAGACAGGGAAATCAAAACAATCAAAGCAAATCAAAGCATCGAACAGGGTAACGATGATGCTATTATATAAAACAAGACAACATTAAAATAATAAAGAGGAACTAAGAATTGTAATGATAGATCTTTCATATGAAGAGGAAGATATGGCGATACAAAGAAATAAAAGTTAGGTTTAAAATCAGAAAAATAATGGTAAACAATAAGGTAACCACAAAGGAGACAAACTATCCTACTCATCAAAATAAAATATAAGAGAAAAATAGAGACTCAGCAGAAACAAAATCAACAACAATAAATATGAGGAAAGGACAATATATAAAGAAAATCTACTCAGCACATAAAATCAAGTGGGAAAAAGAAACTGTCAACACACAAAAAAGACATCAAAATGATAGCACTAAATTTATACCTATCCATAATTACCCTGAATGTTAGTTGACTAAATGCACCAATAAAGAGACAGAGAGTGAGAGAACGGATTAAAAAACAAGATCCATTTATATGCTGCCTACCAGAGACACACCTTAGACTTAGGGACACAAACAAACTAAAACTCAAAGGATGGAAGAAAATATGTAAAGCAAACAACAATCAAAAAAGAGCAGGAGTGGCAATATTAATTTCTGACAAAATAGACTTTAAACTTAAATCCACCACAAAGGATAAAGAAGGACACTACATAATGATAAAAGGGACAATTGACCAGGAAGATATAACCATATTAAATATTTATGCACCCAAGGACAGGGCTGCAATATACATTAAAAAAAAACCTCTATCAGCGTTGAAAAGTAAGATAGACAGCTCCACAATAATAGTAGGAGACTTCAAACACACCACTTTCGGTGAAGGACAGGACATCCAGAAAGAAGCTCAATATAGACACGGAAGATCTAAATGCCACAATCAGCCAACTTGACCTCATAGACATATGTACAGAACACTCCACCCAACAGCAACCAACTATACTTTCTTTTCTAGTGCACATGGAACATTCTCTAGAATAGGCCACATATTAGGTCATAAAACAAGCCTTAGCAGAATCCAAAACACTGAAATATTACAAAGCACCTTCTCTGACCATAAGGCCATAAAAGTAGAAATCAATAACAGGAAAAGCAGGGAAAAGAAATCAAACACTTGGAAACTGAACAACACCCTGCTCAAAAAAGACTGGATTATAGAAGACATGAAGGATGGAATAAAGAAATTCATAGGATCGAATGAGAATGAAAGCACTTCCTATCAGAACCTTTGGGACACAGTGAAAGCAGTGCTCAGAGGTCAATTTATATCAATAAATGCACACATACAAAAAGAAGAAAGGGCCAATTTTAAAGAAATACCCCTACAACTTGAACAAATAGAGAGAGAAACAAAAGAAACCCTTAGGCAGCGAAAGAAAAAAAGTAATAAAAATTAGAGCTGAACTAAATGAAAGAGAAAACAAAAAAACAATTGAAAGAATTGACAAGACCAAAAGCTGGTTCTTTGAAAAAATCAACAAAATTGATAAACCATTGGCCAAACTGACAAAAGAAAAACAGGAGAGGAAGCAAAAAACCCCAATAAGAAATGAGATGGTTGATATTACAACAGGCCCAAATGAAAATAAAAGAATCATATCAGATTACCAGGAAAAATTGTACTCTAACAAATTCAAAAACCTAGAAGAAATGGATGATTTCCTAGAAACACACTACCTACCTAAACTAACACAATCAGAAGTAGAACAACTAAATAGACCCATAACAAAAGAAGAGATTGAAACGGTAATCAAAAAACTCCCAACAAATAAAAGCCCTGGTCAGGATGGCTTCACTGCAGAGTTCTACCAAACTTTCAGAGAAGAGTTAACACCATTACTACTAAAGGTATTTCAGAGCATAGAAAAGGACGGAATTCTACCAAACTCATACTATGAAGCCACCATATGCCTTATACCAAAACAAGGTAAAGACACCACAAGAAAATTACAGACCTATATCCCGCGTACACTTAGATGCAAAAATCCTCAACAAAATTCTAGCCAATAGAATTCAACAATATATCAAAAAAATAATTCACCATGACCAAGTGGGGTTCATACCAGGTATGCAGGGGTGGTTCAACATTAGAAAAACAATTAATGTAATCTATCACATAAGTAAAACAAAAGACAAGAATCACATGATTTTATCAATTGATGCAGAAAAGGTATTTGACAAAGTTCAACACCGTTCATGATAAAAACTCTCAGCAAAATAGGAATAGAAGGAATATTCCTCGACATAATAAAGGGTATTTATACAAAGCGGATAACCAACATCATCCTAAATGGAGAGAGTCTGAAAGCATTCGCCTTGTGAACGGGAACCAGACATTGAGGCCTTTCATCACCGCTCTTATTCATCATTGTGCTGGAGGTCCTAGCCAGAGCAATTAGGCTAGATGAAGAAATAAATGGCATCCAGATTGGCAAGGAAGAAGTAAAATTATCTGTATTTGCAGACGACATGATCTTATAGAGGAAAACCCCCAAGAATCCTCAAGAAAACTGCTGAAACTAATAGAAGAGATCAGCAGAGTATCGGGATACAAGATAAACCTGCAAAAATCAGTTAGATTCCTCTACACCAACAAAAAGAATATCGAAGAGGAAATCACCAAATCAATACCATTTACAGTAGCCCCCAAGAAGATAAAATACTCAGGAATAAATATTATCAGAGATGTAAAAGACTTATACAAAGAAAACTACAGTACACTTTTGCAAGAAACCAAAAGAGACCTACATAAGTGGAAAAACATACCTTGCTCATGGATAGGAGGACTTAACATTACAAAAATGTCTATTCTACCAAAAGCGATCTATACATTTAATACAATTCCGATCCAAATTCCAACGACATTCTTTAATGAGAAACAAATCACCAATTTCATATGGGAAGGAAAGAGGCCCCAGATAAGGAAAGCATTACTGAAAAGGAAGAACAAAGTGGGAAGCCTCACTCTACCTGATTCTAGAACCTATTATACTGCCACAGTAGTCAAAATAACCTGGTACTGGTACAACAACAGATACATAGACCAATGGAACAGAATTGAGAATCCGGACTTAAATCCATCCACACATGAGCAGTTGATATTTGACAAAGGTCCAAAGTCAGTTAAATGGGGAAAAGACAGTCTTTTTAACAAATGGTGCTGGCATAACTGGATATCCATCTGCAAAAAAATGAAACAAGACCCATATCTCACTCTATCTACAAAAACGAGCTCAAAATAGATCAAAGACCTAAATATAAAATCTAAAACGATAAAGATCATGGAAGAAAAAATAGGGACAATGTTAGGAGCCCTAATATATGGAATAAACAATACAGAAAAGATTATTGAGAACTCAGAAGAAAAAGTAGATAACTGGGAGCTCCTAAAAATCAAACACATATGCTCATCCAAAGACTTCACCAAAAGAGTAAAAAGACTACCTACAGACTGCGAGGAAGTTTTTAGCTATGACGTTTCTGATCAGAGCCTTATCTCTAAAATCTACATGATACTGCAAAAACTCAACTACAAAAGACAAATAACCCAACTAACAAATGGGCAAAAGATATGAACAGACACTTCACTAAAGAAGACATTCCAGTAGCTAACAGATGCGTGAGGAAATGCTCATGATCATTAGCCATTAAAAACCCCACTGATGCCGAGTTGATTCCGACTCATAGCGACGCTATAGGACATTGTAGAACTGCCCCATAGAGTTTCCAAGGAGCGTCTGGCAGATTTGAACTGCCAAGCTCTTGGTTAGCAGCCATAGCACTTAACCACTACGCCACCAGGGTTTCCCCTTAGCAATTAGAGAAATGCAAATCAAAACTGCAATGAGATTTCATCTCACTCCAATGAGACTAGCATTAATCCAAAAGAACACAAAATAATAAAAGCTGGAGAGGCTGTGGAGAGATTGGAACACTTATACACTGCTGGTGGGAATGTAAAATGGTACAACCACTTTGGAAATTGATTTGGCTCTTCTTTACAAAGCTAGAAATAGAACTACCATACGGTCCAGCAATCCCACTCCTCGGAATATATCCTAGAGAAATAAAAGCCTTTACACTAACAGATATATGCACACCCATGTTTATTGCAGCACTGTTTACAATAGCAAAAAGATGGAAGCAACCAAGGTGCCCATCAATGGATGAGTGGATAAATTATGGTATATTCACACAATGGAATACTACAACCCCCCCAATACTACAGATCGATAAAGAACAGTGAGGAATCTGTGAAATATTTCATAACATGGAGGAACCTGGTAGGCATTATGCTGAGTGAAATTAGTCAGTTGCAAAAGGACAAATATTGCATCAGACCACTATTATAAGAACTGGAGAAATAGTTTAAACTGAGAAGAAAACATTCTTTTGTGGTTACGAGAGGGGAGAGGGAGGGAAAGTGGGAGAGGAGTATTCACTAATTAGATAGTGGATAAGAACTACTTTAGGTGAAGGGAAAGACAACACAAAATACAGGGGAGGTCAGCCCAACTGGACTAAACCAAGAGCAAAGAAGTTTCCAGAATAAACCAAATGCTTCGAAGGCCAGCATAGCAGGGGCAGGGGTCTGGGGACCATGGTTTCAGGGGACATCTAAGTCAATTGGCATAATAATATCTATTAACAAAACATTCTGCATCCCACTTTGAAGAGTGGCGTCTGGGGTCTGAAATGCTGGCAAGCGGCTATCTAAGATGCATCAATTGGTCTCAACCCACCTGGATCAAAGGAGAATGAAGAACACCGAGTATGCAAGGCAATTACGAGCCCACGAGACAGAAAGGGCCACATGAACCAGAAACTACACCATCCTGAGACCAGAAAAACTAGATGGCGCCCGGCTACAACCGATGACTGCCCTGACAGGGAACACAACACAGAACCCCTGAGGGAGCAGGAGAGCAGTGGGATGCAGACCCCAAATTCTCATAAAAACACCAGACTTAATGGCCTGACTGAGGCTGGAAGGACCCCGCTGGTCATGGCCCCCAGACCTTCTGTTGGCCCAGGACAGGAACTATTCCTGAAGCCACCTCTTCAGACATGGTTTTGACTGGAGTATGGGTTGGGGATGGGTGCTGGTGAGGGAGGAGTGAGCTACTTGGATCTGGTGGACACTTGAGACTATGTTGGCATCTCCTGCCTGGAGGGGAGATGAGAGGGTAGAGGGGGTTAGAAACTGGCGAAATAGACATGGAAAGAGAGAGTGGAGGCAGGGAGTGGGCTGTCTCATTGAGGGGAGAGTTTTTGGGAGTATGTGGCAAGGTGTATATAATTTTTTCTGTGAGAGACTGACTTGATTTGTAAACTTTCACTTAAAGCACAACAAAAATTATTAAAAAAAAAAAAAACTTTACCAAAAAAGTGAAAAGAAAGCTAACAACTGGGAGAATATCTTTGGAAATCATATATTTGACAAGAATGTGATAACCAAAATATATATTAAACTTTGACAATTTAACAAGAAAAAGTCAAATAACCGAATCATAAAATGGACAAAGAACTTGAATAAATATTTCACCAAAGAGGACATTCAAATGGCCCCCAAACACACAAAAAGATGCTCAGCATTATTAGTCATCAGAGAGATGAAGATCAAAACCAAAATGAAATACCATTTCCCTCCGTCTAGGATCGCTAAAATTAAAAAAAAAAAACAACACAGAAAATGACAAATGTTGGTGAAGACAGGAAAATTGGAACCCTTATCCATTGCTGGTTGGAATGCAAAATGGTACAGCCATTGTAGAAAACAGTGCGGTGGTTCCTCAAAAAACTAAAAATAGAACTAACACATGACCCAACAATTCTAGTTCTAGAAATATGCCCAAAAGAACTTGAAAACAGAGACTCAGACAGATGCTTGTACAGCAACATTTGTTGCAGCGATATTCACAATAGCCAAAAGGTGGAAAGAACCTAAATGTCCATCAATAGATGAATGGATAAACAAAAAGTGGTATATACATACAATACAATACTACTCAGCCAGTGGAGAAATGAGTTCTTGATACATGCTACAGTATGGATGGAGCTTGAAGACATTATGCTGAGTGAAATAAGCCAATCACAAAAGAGCAAATATTGTATGGCCTTAATTATATAAAAAGACAAGAAAAGGCAACTGTATAGAAACCTAAGTTTATTAGTGTCTACCAGGGGTAGGAGGGAGGGGGGTAAAGAGAGGTTAATGGTGATGGAAAAATTGCATTGATTAAGGGTAGGGTTGCACAGCTGATTATGGTAACTGTTGTCAATAAATTGTACACCTGTAAAAATTTTGAACTGGCAAAATTTGTGTGACAGATACACTTACAACAATGACCAAAAAAAAAAAGTAGCTGCTTAAGCTGCTTATGTATAACCAAACACCTCATAGGATTTGAATCCTTGGTTTGTAGGTCTAGGGTCATGGTTTCATAGGACATGCCAGTTAATTGGCCTAAAAATGTGTTTAGTGTTTCTGTTCTACTTCCTAGTTCATTGCATAGTGCCTAGGGTCTTGAAAGCTTGCAAACAGCCATCCAAGGCACAACAATTGGTCTCTATTTGCCTGGAGCAACAAAAGAAGAAGGGGAGTCAGAATAAGAGGAGGATTTGGAATGTGTGGCTAATTATCTCCATGAACAACTGCCTCCTTTGCCACAAGACCAGAAGAACTGAATGGTGCCCTGCTATCATTACTGAACATTTTGATCAAAGATTCTATAGAAGAATTCTGATCAAAAGGGTGAAAATGCAGAACAGAATTTAAAATTCTCATAGGCTCCAGACTTCCTGGAGCCATGGAAGGTGGATGAAACCCTGAAACTATTGCCCTGAGATAACCTTTAAACCTTAAACCAAAAATATCCCCCCAAAGTCTTCTTAAAAGCTAACAACAGTTTAGCTTAACTAGTAAAAAAGTGTCTGCCTTGAGTATTATGCTCTTTTAAGAACTATCTATATGGGATCTAATGGACAAAAGTAACTCGAAAGAGAAGATAGGAACCTTAGGGGGTAGTGAGTTCATGTTAATGGGGGAGGAACAACTCAGAAAAGGATGGTGAGAATGGTTGCACAACTCAAAAATGTAATCAATGTCACTAAATTGTACATGTAGAAACTGTTGAATTGGTGTATGTTCTCCTGTGTATATTCTCAACAATAACAACAAAATAAATAAAATAAAAAAGATTAATGGATTATGTGATCTACCAGAATGCTTTGGTGGAGTGAGGAGACAGTTAAAGGCCGGCTTCTTCATTTTTGGAAAACAATTTGGCTTATCCCATATAGCTAACCCCTCACTCTTCACTATACTTACCAACACCCTTAATTCTTTCAGTTGGTTCAAGTATTCTCCAGGTTGTTGATACTTCTCTGCTTCTCTTCAACATTCTGGGCATCTGGAAGTATCCAAGACAGGGAACAGACCTATGCTGGCATTTTAGAATCTTTTGCTTCTCAGGTTGTTTTATAACCTAATTCTTCTAGGCTGGTTATTTTACTGACCCTATCATCCTTTGAGTGTTTCTGCTTCTGCAGTTGTGCTCCCCTGTGTCACCCCCCTTCTGTCTTGGCTGGTTACATCCCACTCATGCTTTTAGGGTTCACTCATGTAGAAGTTCCTCAGTGAGGCTTCCTTTACTTCTCCAACAGAGACACAGATCATTTCCCATCTTGAATGCCTGCAGCACTTGATCAATACTTTTTGCTTGACGTTGAACACATGCTGCTTTGGGAAACCCTCTAATTGCTTCCTGTTCATACTGTCTCTCCACAAAATATACTGGGTGTTCCTTGAAAGTGGGAACCATGACATACTTCTTTAATTCCTGAGGGTGCCATCTATAAACCCTGTAATGAATACCCCAAAAAAAAAACACTTAGAATATAATAGGGAGTTGTGGTCTTATGATTAGAAAGACCCTTGGAGATAATCTGTTTCAAGTGTTCTTAACCTGAAGTCATGCCAAGTTTCATAGAGTCCATGAAACTCTTGAAATTGTATGCCAAATCCATGTATATATCTGCATTTCTCCCAGGAAGAGTAGCCATAGTGTTTATTAGATTCCTTAAAAAAAATAAAAATAAAAGCTAAAGATTCACTGCTGAACCCCTCCTTGTTTTGACTGGGGATAAGGGAGGCAGGGATCTGGCAAAAATCAGAGAAGGAATTATCAGCAGAACTGCCACTATCTGAGGTCTTCTGAGTACCAGTCTGGGAATTCCAGTGCTTTCTCTCCATACTTCTCTGCTTTTATGTGTAAGATAGTTGATTAGCACATCCAATTCAGAGCTATGTTGTCAAATGTCTTTAGTTGCTCTGCCTTGGGCCATGTGGATGAGGTTCTAAGGCCCATTGGGCAAGATTGTTAACTATCCCTAGAGAATGAGTGTCTAAGATAACAGTCCATTCAAAAGTTCAGCCAACAAATCTATTTTGAGCATCTGCTTTGTGCCAGCTACTGTTTTAGGGGCTTGGGATACATCAGATTGCTGCCCTCATGAATCTAACATTTTAGTAGGGGGGTCAGAAAATGAAAAATAAATGTAATTAATAAAATTACATAAAAGACAATCAGGGCTATAGCAAAAAGAAAAAATAGAGCAGGCTAAGGGGGAATTGGGACTTCTGGGAAGCAGACTATAGTGTTAAATAAGGTGGTCAGAGTGGGCTTCATTGGGAAGGTGAGATTGGAGTAAAAGACTTGAAGGTATTTAGTGCCTCTGTTCTACCTCCTAGTTTGTTGTGTAGTGCCTGGGGTCTTAAAAGCTTGCAAGCAGCCATCCAAGGCATGGCAATTGGTCTCTGTTTGCCTGGAGCAACAGAGGAAGAAGAGTCAGGAATAGGAGTAGGATATGGAATGTGTGGCTGATTGCCTCCGTGAACAACTGCCTCCTTTGCCATGAAACCATAAGAACTGGATGGTGCCCGGCTACCATTACTGAACATTTTGATCAAAGATTCCATAGAAGAATCATGATCAAAAGGGGGAGAATGCAGAACAGAATTTCAAATTCTCATGGATTCTAGACTTTCTGGAGCCCTTGGGGCTGGATGGACCCCTGAAACTATTGCCCTGAGATAATTTTTAGAACTTAAACCAAAAATATCCCCTGAAGTCTTCTTAAAACCAAACAGTAGTTGAGCTTAACTAGTAAAAAATGTCTGCCTTGGACATTATGCTCTTTTAAGAACTACCTCTATTGGATTAAAGTGACAACAGCAACTTGAAAGAGTAGATAGGAAGGTTAGGGTGCAGTGAATTTATGTCGATGGGGTAGGAACAACTCAGAAAAGGAGGATGACAATGGTTGCACAACCAAAAGAATGTAATGAGTGTCACCAAAATGTACTCGTAGAAATGGTTGAATTGGTGTATGTTTTGCTGTGTATATTCTCAACAACAACAATAAAATATTTGAAGGAGATGAGGGAACAAGCTATGGGGAATATTTCGGGGAAGAGTATTCAGGAAAAATAGCTACAGCAAATGCTTAAGGTGAGAGTGTGCTTGTCTTGTATGAGAAATAGTCAAGAGATCATTGTGGCTGCAGACAGTCAAAAAAGGGGGGTGTAGTAGGATATGAGATCAGAAAGGTCAAGAGGTTCAAGATCACGTAGGGGCTTGTAGCCCATTGCAAGGCTTTGAGCAGAGGAGTCACACGATATGACCTGTTTTAAAAGGATCACTCTGCCAGCTGTGATGAGACTACGTTGTAAGGTGGTAAGGATGGAAGCAGGGAGAGCAGTCAAGAAGACATCTGCCATACTCAAGTTGAGAGATGATGATATCTTGGATCGTGGTGGTAGTTGTAGGGGTGGTGACAAGCGGTTGGCTTTGGATGCAATTTTGCAAGTGGAGCAATTAGGACTTCTTGATAGATTAAGTGTGTGGTGTGAGAGAAAAAGAATAATTAAAGATAACTCCAAGGATTTTGGCCTCATCAACTAAAAAGATCAATTGTGATGGGGAAGATGAAAATGGAGCAGCTGCTGTTTTTGGAAGGTGGGGAAGATCCGTAGTTTAGTTTTGGACATGCTGAGTTTGAGAGTTCTTGAGTCGGAATCGACTCATCAGCAATGGGCTTAGTTTTTTTTTTTTGGATTAGACATCTGAATGGAGAGGTTGAATAGGCAATTGTATGCATGAATCTGGAATTTGAAAGAGTCTGGGCTAGAGATACAGTTTGGAAGTCACTGGCAAATATATGATATTTAAAGCCATCAGAACTAATGAGATTATGTAAAGACTTAGAGTAGAGATAAAAAAGAATTCCATGAAATTTATCAGGCCACGGAGCTAGGAAACAGTGGAAACTGGGCTCAACACTTGGGAGGAAGAGGACTTGGCTCTTTTACCCAGATTGTTATTTGACTTCTTAGTGTGGTACAGTGGAAGGGGTTATGCCACTGGTCCAAATTTCCTAGAATGGTTTATTTTACAGAATTTCTATTAATGAAATTGACAAAGCCCTGTTATTATTTGCTATCTGTTGTGATGACAAGTATGTAAAGTCACTTTAAAAAGTGACAAATCTTAAGCAACTAGAAATTGCCATTGTTATGATGGTGTCCTACTTTATCTGTAGGACATTGATGTGTAAAGACCATTGTTGACCTGAGGAGTCAGCACACTTATGTTCCTCTCCTGTTCTGGCTCTGAGTCACTATGTGATCTTGGATATAATTCCTCCCTTCTCTGGGCCTCAAATTTTCATATCTATAAAGAGGGGTTTTGGATGCAAGTGGATTCAAACTGCCGACCTTTTGTTTAACAGCCATAGCACTTAACCACTGCACCACTAGGCTCTATGTAAAGGGCCAGATAGTAAATATTTTAGGTTTTTTTATGGTCTCTGTCTCCTTCTCCTCTCCTCCCACTCCCTCCTCCTCTTCCTCCTTTTTCTAACAACCCTTTAAAAATGTAAAAACTGTTCTTAGCTTATGGACAGTACAAAAACAGGCCATGGACAAGATCCAATCTTTGACATATAGGTTGCTGACCCTATGGTGTGACCCCAGCACTGAATCCTCTGCACATGTGACCAGGTGTGTAGTGGGGAGAATATAGCCCATTTTTTATCCCCAACAATACCTATGTACAACCTGAAGTTTCCAGACTGCTCTCGGCTGGGCCTGGGTGAGGGGTAGGTATAGGCTCACTTCCTGGAACCTGAGCCTCAGGCTCATATGGGGCCTTGCTAGAAGCAAACCAGTTCACCCTCACCCACAATCCCTTTGACTGAACTAGGCCAGTCCATGTGCTCACAGCCTCAGGGAAGGCACGGATTGTAATAGTGGCCTAAACTGGCTTGGGGCCAAGAAGGGTGGCTATTTGTTGCAGACACAGCTGGGAGTGGATGAGCACAAAGGGGATCATGCAAACATCAGAGCCCAGGCAGAGAGGAGGGGAGGCCTAATTGTGATCAGATGTCCCTGCAGAGCAATAACACTGCCACCTGGTTATCAACATTTTAGTTTTTCAGAACTCAAAGGGCTATTCCAGACAGCATTTATTTGATCTTCACTGTGCCCTTGAGAGAGAGGAAAGAAGGGGAGGAGATTTAG
Organism: Elephas maximus indicus; assembly: GCF_024166365.1. Lineage (NCBI taxonomy): Eukaryota > Metazoa > Chordata > Mammalia > Proboscidea > Elephantidae > Elephas > Elephas maximus. Next base: position 91,209,032 of record NC_064846.1, read on the forward strand.
CTGCATTGGAGAAAAAAGAGCTCTGGCTTAGAAGTCTGGAGCCACAGCTCTTTCACTGACTAGCACGTTAATCTTGGACAAAGCTCTTCCTGTCTCTGGGCCTCATTTTCCTCATTTGTAAAGTGGTAGGATTAAACCAGATCAGTGGTTCTCCAAGTAGGAGATCCCCAGACCAGAAATATCAGTATCACCTGGCAACTTGTTAAAATGCTAATTCTCAGGCTCCATCTCAGATCTGCTGACTTAGATGCTCTGGGGGTAAGGTACATTTCAAGAATGATGGTGATGATAATAATGATGGTGCTCCTGTTGATTGTATGCCATTCCTCAACAGCCAGGTTTATCCCCTAAGCCAAGGACTTGTTACTCCACCCCTCGTCTCATTCGGAGTTTCTCTCAAGGTCTTATGTAAGAGAGCTGCCCATAGGAGATTATAAACTGTGTGAGTAGGTAAGTTAGGTAAGGCAAGCTGTTCCAGATGGTTGACGTAGAAGTCACAAGACAACGCTTTTGAAGAGCAGAGAATAGAGATTTAACAGCCAGTATTTATTTATTAGAGATTCAGGAGGAGGGAAAGCTCATTGTGGACTGGAAGGGGGACAGTATTAAAAAGACTTCCTAGTATTAGTGGTGGTGGGCCTGGAGTTACCTATTGAAGGATGGGGAGGATTTCAACACTTTCCAGGATGTGAGAGAACATTATAATGGATAAATACAGGAGAGACACAAAGGAAGAAAAAATCACATGACCTCAGCTTGTTGTAGCATTAAAACTAGAACGATTCTTATATTTATCCAGGGTTCAGGTGGTTACCTGTGTAGTGGCTATAACACCAGTCATTTCCTCCCACTCTGTAGAATATATTAGAATAAAAGTGAATGTGGGTGACGTTATATGGGGGATCTACACTTTGCCTTAGAATATAAAAGTTAAGTCATTCACAAACATTTATACTTTAGTAACAACTTGATTTTAACACTTCACAAGTGATCTCAAGGAATCCCAATACCCCAGACATTATATTTGATAGCTATCACCTTTTTTCTCCCACATATAGGAAAAATGAGGCTCAGAAAATAATAAATGACTTACCCAAATTCAATGAGAAATTTAATGGCAGAGCTGAGACAGCTATCCTGGCTTCTAGTCCAGTGTGATTTTCTTGTAATCTGTGTTTGCTCTGAGACTTGTGAGTGGAGTATTTTTGCAAAAATACAGTTTAGAAGACATGTGTTCAAGGTACAGATGGAAGAAGGCTAGGGCAAGACTATGCCAGGATGAAGCTTTTGCATTTTCTCTTGTATGTAATGGGGTGCTGGCGAAGATTTTGTAGTTGAGGTGTGGTACCACCTGCAATTAAAGAAAGTTGTTCTAGTGGTTTAATGCAGCAGTACCTGGTGGATTGAAGAGGGAGAGTACTTGGAGGGAGCAAAGCAGGTAAGAAGTAGCCCCAAAAGTAGGCTGGAAATGCCATGGATGCCCCCATTCATGCCATGACTCCATTTCTATTTTTTTAATATAATTTTTATTGTGATTTAAGTGAAAGTTTACAGGTCAAGTCAGTCTCTCTCACAAAAACCCATATACACCTTGCTACACACTCCCAATTACTCTCCCCTAATGAGACAGCCTGCTCTCTCCCTCCACTCTCTCTTTTCGTGTCCATTTCCTCAGCTTCTAAACCCCTCCACCCTCTCATCTCCCCTCCAAGCAGGAGATTCCAACATAGTCTCAAGTGTCCACCTGATCCAAGAAGCTCACTCCTCACTAGCATCTCTCTCCAACCCATTGTCCAGACCAATCCATGTCTGAAGAGTTGGCTTTGGGAATGGTTCCTGTCCTGGGCCAACAGAAGGTCTGGGGGCCATGACCACCAGAGTCCTTCTAGGCTCAGTCAGACCATTAAGTCTGGTCTTATGAGAATTTGGGGTCTGCATCCCACTGCCCTCCTGCTCCCTCAGGGGTTCTCTGTTATGTTCCCTGTCAGGGCAGTCATCAGTTATAGCCAGGCACCATCTAGTTCTTCTGGTCCCAGGATGATGTAGTCTCTGGTTCACCTGGCCCTTTCTGTCTCTTGGGCTTGTAATCGCCTTGTGTCCTTGGTGTTCTTCATTCTCCTTTGATCCAGGTGGGTTGAGACCAATTGATGCACCTTAGATGGCTGCTTGCTAGCGTTTAAGACCCCAGATGCCACTCTTCAAAGTGGGATGCAGAATGTTTTCTTAATAGCTTTTATTATGCCAGTTGATTAGATGTCCCCTGAAACCATGGTCCCCAGACGCCTGTCCCTGCTATGCTGTCCTTTGGAGGTTTCAGTTTATTCAGGAAACTGCTTTTGGTTTAGTCCATTTGTGCTGAACTCGCCTGTATTCTGTGCTCTTTCCCTTCAACTAGAGTAGTTCTTATCTACTATCTAATTACTGCATGCCCCTCTCCCATACTCCCTCCCTCCCCACTCTCCTAACCACAAAAGAATGTTTTCCTCTCAGTTTAAACTATTTCTCAAGTTCTTATAATAGTGGTCTTGTACAATTTTTCTCCTTTTGCAACTGACTAATTTCACTCAGCATAATGCCTTCCAGGTTCCTCCATGTCGTGAAATGTTTCACAGATTCCTCACTGTTCTTTATCGATGTGTAGTATTCCACTGTGTGAATATACCATAATTTATTAATCCATTCATCTGCTGATGGGCACCTTGGTTGCTTCCACATTTGTGCTCTTGTAAACAGTGCTGCAATAAACACGGGTGTGCATGTATCTGTTCGTGTAAAGGCTCTTATTTCTCTAGGATATATTCCAAGGAGTGGGATTACTGGATCTTATGGTAGTTCTATTTCTAGCTTTTTAAGGAAGCGCCAAATTGATTTCCAAAGTGGTTGTACCATATGTCATTCCGACCAGCAGTGTATAAGTGTTCCAATTTCTCCACAGCCTCTCCAACATTTATTATTTTGTGTTTTTTGGATTAATGCCAGCCTTGTTGGAGTGAGATGCAATCTCATTGTAGTTTTGATCTGCATTTCTCTAATGGGTAATGATCGTGAACATTTCCTCATGTATCTGTTAGCTACCTGAATGTCTTCTTTAGTGAAGTGTCTATTCATATCTTTTGCCCATTTTTTAATTGGGTTATTTGTCTTTTTGCAGTTCAGTTTTTGTAGTATCATGTAGATTTTAGAGACCGGGTGCTGATCGGAAATGTCATAGCTAAAAACTTTTCCCCGGTCTGTAGGTAGTCTTTTTACTCTTTTGGTGAAGTCTTTGGATGAGCCTAGGTGTTTGATTTTTAGGAGCTTCCAGTTATCTAGTTTTTCTTCTACATTCTTAATAATGTTTTGTATACTGTTGATGCCATGTATTAGGGCTCCTAATGTTGTCCCTATTTTTTCTTTCATGACCTTTATCGTTTTAGATTTTATATTTAGGTCTTTGATCCATTTTGAGTTAGTTTTTGTGGATGGAGTGAGGTATAGGTCTTGTTTCATTTTTTTGCAGATGGATATCCAGTTATGCCAGCACCATTTGTTAAAAAGACTGTCTTTTCCCCATTTAACTGTTTTGGGGCCTTTCTCAAATATCAACTGCTCATATGTGGATGGATTTATGTCTGGATTCTCAAATCTGTTCCATTGGTCCATGTATCTGTTGTTGTACCAGTACCAAGCTGTTTTGACGACTGTGGCAGTATAATAGGTTCTAAAATAGGGTAAAGTAAGGCCTCCCACTTTGTTCTTCTTTTTCAGTAATACCTTATTTATCCAGGGCCTCTTTTCCTTCTGTATGAAGTTGGTGATTTCTTTCTCCATCTCATTAAAGAATGTCGTTGGGATTTGGATTGGAATTGCATTAAATGTATAGATCGCTTTTGGTAGAATAGATATTTTTATAATGTTAAGTCTTCCTATCCACGAGCAAGGTATGTTTTCCCAATTATGTAATTCTTTTTCTTTTTCTTGCAGAAGTGTACTGTAGCTTTCGTTGTATAAGTCTTTTACATCTCGGGTAAGATTTTATTCCTAAGCATTGTATCTTCTTGGGGCCACTGTAAATGGCATTGATTTGGTGATTTCCTCTTCAATGTTCTTTTTGTTGGTGTAGAGGAATCCAACTGATTTTTGTATGTTTATCTTATATCCCGATACTCTGCTGAACTCTTCTATTAGTTTCAGAAGTTTTCTTGAGGATTCCTTAGGGATTTCTGTGTATAAGATCATGCCATCTGCAAATAGAGATACTTTTAATTCTTTCTTGCCAATCTGGATGCCCTTTATTTCTTTATCTAGCGTAATTGCTATAGCCAGGACATCCAACACAATGTTGAACAACAGTGGTGATAAAGGGCATCCTTGTCTTGTTCCCGATCACAATGGGAATGCTTTCAGGCTCTCTCCATTTAGGGTGATGTTGGCTGTTGGCTTTGTATAAATGCCATTTATTATGTTGAGGAATTTTCCTTCTATTCCTATTTTGCTGAGAGTTTTTATCGTGAATGAGTGTTGAACTTTGTCAAAAGCCTTTTCTGCATCAATTGATAAAATCATGTGATTCTTGTCTTTTGTTTTATTTATGTGGTGGATTACATTAATTGTTTTTCTAATGTTGAACCATCCCTGTATACCTGGTATGAATACCGCTTGGTCATGGTGAATTATTTTTTGATATGTTGTTGAATTCTGTTGGCTAGAATTTTGTTGAGGATTTTTGCATCTACGTTCATGAGGGATATAGGTCTATAATTTTCTTATCTTGTGGTGTGTTTACCTGGTTTTGATATCAGGGGTGTATGGTGGCTTCATAGAATGAGTTTGGTAGTTTTCTGTCCTTTTCTATGCTCTGCAATACCTTTAGTAGTAGTGGTGTTAACTCTTCTCTGAAAGTTTGGTAGAACTCTACAGTGAAGCCGTTCAGACCAGGGCTTTTTTATGTGGGGAGCTTTTTGATTATCTTTTCAATCTCATATTTTATTATGGGTCTATTTAGTTGTTCTACCTCTGTTTGTGTTAGTTTAAGTAGGTAGTGTGTTTCTAGGAAATCATCCATTTCATCTAAGTTTTCAAATTCATTTGAGTGCAGTTTTTCATAGTAATCTGATATGATTCTTTTAATTTCAGTTGGGTCTGTTGTAATATCACCCCTCTCGTTTCTTATTCCGGTTATTTGCTTCCTCTCCTGTTTTTCTTTTGCCAGTTTGGCCAGTGGTTTATCAATTTTGTTGATTTTTTCAAAAAAACAGCTTTTGGTCTTGTTAATTCTTTCAATTGTTTTTCTGTTTTCTCTTTCATTTAGTTCAGCTCTAATTTTTATTACTTTTTTTCTTTTGCTGCCTAAGGGTTTCTTTTGTTTCTCTCTCTATTTGTTCAAGTTGTAGGGGTATTTCTTTGAAATTGGCCCTTTCTTCTTTTTGTATGTGTGCATTTATTGATATAAATTGACCTCTGAGCACTGCTTTCACTGTGTCCCAAAGGTTCTGATAGGAAGTGCTTTCATTCTCATTCGATCCTATGAATTTCTTTATTCCATCCTTAATGTCTTCTATAATCCAGTCTTTTTTGAGCAGGGTATTGTTCAGTTTCCAAGTGTTTGATTTCTTTTCCCTGCTTTTCCTGTTATTGATTTCTACTTTTATGGCCTTATGGTCAGAGAAGGTGCTTTGTAATATTTCAGTGTTTTGGATTCTGCTAAGGCTTACTTTATGACCTAATATGTGGCCTATTCTAGAGAATGTTCCATGTGCACTAGAAAAGAAAGTATAGTTGGTTGCTGTTGGGTGGAGTGTTCTGTATATATGTCTATGAGGTCAAGTTGGTTGATTGTGGCATTTAGATCTTCCGTGTCTATATTGAGCTTCTTTCTGGGTGTCCTGTCGTTCACCGAAAGTGATGTGTTGAGGTCTCCTACTATTATTGTGGAGCTGTCTCTCTCCCTTTTCAGTGCTGGTAGAGTTTGTTTTATGTATCTTGCAGCCCTGTCATTGGGTGCATAAATATTTATTATGGTTATATCTTCTTGGTGTATTGTCCCTTTAATCATTATATTGTGTCCTTCTCTGTGTTTTCTGATGGATTTAAATTTAAAATCTGTTTTGTCAGAAATTAATATTGCCACTCCTGCTCTGTTTTGATTGTTTTTTGCTTGATATATATTTTTCCATCCTTGAGTTTTAGTTTGTTTGTCTCTCTAAGTCTAAGGTGTGTCTCTTGGAGGCAGCATATGGACAGATCTTGTTTTTTAATCCGTTCTGCCACTCTCTGTCTCTTTATTGGTGCATTTGGTCCGTTTACATTCAGGGCAATTATGGATAGGTATGAATTTAGTGCTATCATTTTGATATCTTATTTTGTGTGTTATTGACAGTTTCTTTTTCCCACTTAATTTTATGTGCTGAGTAGATTTTCTTTACATATTGTCCTTTCCTCATATTTGTTGTTGTTGATTTTTTTTCTGCTGAGTCTGTATTTTTCCCTTGTATTTTATTTTGATGAGTAGGATAGTTTGTCTCCTTTGTGGTTACCTTATTATTTACCCCCATTTTTCTAAATTTAAAACTAACTTTTATTTCTTTGTATCACCATATCATCCTACATTTCTTAAAAAAAAAAAAAACTAGTGTAGTTCCTCTTTATTATTTTAATGTTCTGTTCTTTATGTAAAAACATAGCTGTTTCCCTGTTTGGGGCTTTTTTTTTCATAATCTTGCTTTGTTTTTTTTTGGATTTCCCTGTCTGGGTTGACTTCTGGTTGCTCTGCCCAGTGTTCTAGTCTTGGGTTGATACCTGATATTATTGATTTTCTAACCGAAGAACTCCCTTTAGTACTTCTTGTAGTTTTGGTTTGGTTTTTACGAATCCCCTCAACTTGTGTTTATCTGGAAATGTCTTAATTTCACCTTCATATTTAAGAGACAGTTTTGCTGGATATATGATTCTTGGCAGGCAATTTTTTTCATCCTATTTTTTAAATATGTCATCCCATTGCCTTCTTGCCTGCATGGTTTCTGCTGAGTAGTCCGAGCTTATTCTTATTGGCTCTCCTTTGCAGGTGACTTTTCATTTATCCCTCGCTGCTCTTACAATTCTCTCTTTATCTTTGGTTTTATTAAGTTTCATTATAATATGTCTTGATGACTTTCTTTTAAAATCTACCTTATGTGGAGTTCGATGAGCATCTTGGATAGATATCGTCTCATCTTTCACAATATCAGGGATGTTTTCTGTCAACAAATCTTCAACAATTCTCTCTGTATTTTCTGTTACCCCTCCCTGTTCTGGTACTCCAATCACTTGTAGGTTATTTGTCTTGGTAGACTCCCACATGATTCTTAAGTTTTCTTCATTTTTTAAAATTCTTTTATCTTATTTTTCTTCAAATATATTAGCGCCAAGTGATTTATCTTCGAGTTCTGAAATTCTAGCTTCTACTTGCTCCATTCTGCTCCTCTGACTTTCTATTGAGCTGTCTAATTCTGTAATTTTATTGTTTATCTTCTGAATTTCTGATTGCTGTCTGTCTATGGATTTTTCCGGCTTATTAAACTTTTCATTATGTTCCCGAATAATCTTTCTAATTTTTTCAATTGCTTTATCTGTGTGTTCCTTGGCTCGTTCTGTGTATTGCCTCATTTCCTTCCTGATATCTTGAAGGGTTCTGTATATTAAACTTTTGTATTCTGCTTCTGGCAGTTCCAGGAATGCACTTTCATCTAGAAGATGCCTGGATTCTTTGTTTTGAGAGCCTGTTGAGGTGATCATGGTCTGTTTCTTTATGTGACTTGATATTGACTGTTGTGTCCAAGCCATCTATAAGTTATTGTATTAGTTTATGCTTGCTTACTGTGTTGTAGCTGCTTGCTTTGTTTTGTTTTGGTATACCCCTATGGGTTACTTGAGTGAGCTAGCTTGATTATTTTCGCCTTTGGAGCTCTAATGTCCTGTTCCCAGACGGCTAGAGCTGTTATCAGGTATATCAGTCTAGGAGTCCATTCAGTTTTCTTGTATGAATTCAGCTTAGGTTTCCAGGTAGCTGATTTTCAAGTGTGTGCTGCAGGCTATGTCCTACAGTTTTAGAGGGGCAGGGGCGATTGGCATATATTCCAGTATCTGATTGCAGCAAAGGGTCACAGTCTGAACAAGGCAGGGGGCTGAGAACCGACCCCCGAGTGTCTCTGAGGAAAGCACATCTCTGTTCCCTAGAGTGTGCAGGTGGGTGAGTTCTGTAGACAGACCATGGGCACCCAAAGTTTTTGGTTATAAGTACTGGAAGGTACCAGTTATCTTTGGACCCCTGCCAGGGGTGGCTGGGTGACCTGAGTGTAGTTACCAGTCCTTAGGTCCCTGATGTGGGTGGGCAAGGACCTTGTTTAATAGGCACATCAACATCAAACATCAAACACCCACCTCTCCACCACACAGCTGAAATGGTTGGAGTTTGCCAACAAGGGCCTATTCTCCAAAAATAGGCCCACACAGGTCCATGCAGAAGGGAAAGATGCTCAGGTTCCATGGACTTTTTATGCCTGGACAGGAGCCTCTTCTGTCTTGAGCTCCCCTGGGTAATGGAACTAGCAAATTATCTTTTTCCCCCAATTGCAATTTTTTTTTTCCTTCCCCAAGGCTGGAAGGATGGCTCTACATGCACAATAGGGCCTATCTCAAGCCCAGGGATTCAGCCGCTGAAGCCAGCTTGGGGCTAGAAGGGTGCAGTAAAATATATGCAATTACTTAGCTTTTTCCAGGAGGGCCGTTCTTCTCAGGTTCTGGAGGTGTGAGTAGGGTGTGTGGCTGAGTGCTTCTCCCCGAGGAAACTGCGGCCGAATGCTAATACCAGCCCGCTGCTGCTGCCGCTCCGGGTATGGTGCCTGAGGACTCCCTGCGATTCAGGTCTGGTAACTCCTCTCCACTTCTGAACGGTCTCTTCCTCCCCCTGCCCCTCAGTTTTTTGTCTAAGCTTGCCTTTGATGCTCAGGGCTTCCAGATTGTCATAAACATATTCGTTTCACTTGTTTTTTGGGGTCTTTGTTATAAAGAGGGTTCCGCCATCTTGGCTCTGCCTCCTGCATTTGTATTTTTAACAGAAGAAATGCTTTAGGAGCAAAACATTACTTTTCTTCTGGGATTTCAGCCATTTGCAATGGGGGTATTTGGGAGCCAGGGCCTTCCTGACCCTTGAATATAGCATTGTGGAGGAGATCTCCTCCCTGGACTGCACTCAGACAAGCTCTTGGTAAAGCTCATGCTGCTCTCTGCTTTCTAGTTTCATTTTGCACTAAGGTTTCTATGTGTTATGAGCCAGGGGTCCAGAGTTTAGGGAGTACCCAGCTCTTCCTTTCACTCCTCCCACAAAGCCCAGGCCCAATGTCAGTTGCATAACCCAGTCAGCTCTAGAGACTCTAGCTACAACAAAGATACTCAGTTACAGCTTCTAAAGCTCACTCATACCCATTATTTCAGGTTCTCACAACAGCCTTGTGAGGTGGGCCAGGCTTATTATATTTATAACTTCATGGGATGAACTGAAGATCAGGGTTGGGGAAGTAACTTGTCATGCAGCTAGTTAATGGTGCTGCCCAGTTCTTCTGCTTCCAAGCAGTACTCCACGCTTCCACTTGTGCTGTCGAGGTTGTGGTAGTTATTTTTATGAGCATATTGAAAACCTCCCAGACCTTAGGCAGGGTGCAGGTTGGGGCATGGAAGGAAACAGAAAGCCAGGAGACCAGATTTCTCTTTGTGTTCAGTCCAAGGTCCTTCCCTTAATGCTGTGCTGCTTCCCTGGAGCATACTGAAAGAACTTTGTGGGAAAATTCTTGGCCCTGCTCACCCACAGCCCTGTGGCTTTCCCTCTATTTGATGCTAGTGATACGCTGGTTGAGAATGTGTCACCGTTGCCTGCAGCCTACCATGTTTCCTTTTTTGCCAACCTGTCCCCTCACCCTGCATTGCTGGAGCAGAGGTGCAGTTAAGGGGCTCCCCTTCCCTGGTGTACCTCAAGTGGTAAGGCTCACAACAACCTCAGATCTTCCTGGGGCAGAACAAAAAGGTAATTGACTCAGAGACCTGGTCAGCACTAGACAACAGCTTTTAAAACATGAATGGCATAGGGTCTGTGGCTGAAGCTGCTTTGACCAGACCTTTCCAGCACTCTAACTGAGTCCTCAGTGTGAGCCAAAGGCAACACCAACCAGAGTAGCATCAGCCTGGCTTTCAGAGTTCATACAATGTCATGCTGTCTAGATTTTCATCATGAATGTTCCTGAGACTCAAATGCAAGGGGAATTGGGTTGATTTCAACTGGAAAATATTCCTGCCATCTCAACATTCTCTGGAATAACCTGCTTGCAGCTGTCATGGGGTGGCCCCCTCCCTGTAGTGCATGGCTTTTCCAAGGCTTGGGCTCCAGGAAGATGAAGGGGAAGGGAAGGAGGGGACCAGATTTTGTACCCCCCCCCCCGGAAAGCCTGGATAGTGCTTGCATTTTTCAGGACTGGAATTGGGTCTCTGGGGTTGGGAGTAAGGGGAGAGAGAGGGGCTCATGAAACAGGCCCTTGCTGGGTGGGGCACTGCTTGCAGCTGGTTGCATTTTTTTAACTGATTGGCTTCCAATAGAAAGAAGTTGTCTCCTGATGGAAGAACATGTATCCTGTCCTTGGAAAAAAACTCTAGCTGGCTGGGGCTCAGGAGACCTGGGTTTAGGTCCTGGCTCTGCCATAAACTTGCATTGTGGTTTTAGGTAGGTCAGCCATCACCTCTCTGTGTCTTGGATTCTTCCATTTAAAATGAAACTAGTATTACCTGCTCTTCACGTGTATAAAGCAAGAAAAAGGTGCAGAGGACATTGATGAATATACTAGGGGAAATAAAAAGATGCTAGGATTTTATTTTTACCCCCCTCCTCTCAGATCCAGAGATTTGAAATAGTTGCTTTTCTTTCCTTTCCCCTTGTCCCATGGCGTTAGTAGAATAGCACAGTATAGGAAAGCCTCCAGAGATTTAGATGGCCAAGGGGTGAAGGCAAGAACAGTGGTATAAGCAGTAGATATGAAAGTAAGAATACCTTTGGGAGGGATCACTAAAACCGTATCAGGTAGATGTTGATAACCAGCTGGAAGCAAGGTCCTGTGAAAATGGGAAACAAGATGTCAAGATCAGAGGTGATACCTGGAATGCTAGGAAGGTAGAAAGTGCCAAAGACAAATTTCATTTTTTCTTACCATTGTGCCCTGGACTGGTATAAATTGCCTTTATTGGCTTCCTGGATAGCCAGACCATTGGCGTAGCTTTGGTATCTCCAAGCTTCTGATTTCCTTTGTATTAGAGTCGTGCTTGGGCTGGATCTACCTGGAAGGAGATGTCAGAGTACAGAGAACAAAAGCCTCTGACCTAGGATCAGAGCCAATGAGTCAGAGACAGTGTGCCAGAGCATAGGCTTTGAATCTACCTATGCTCTGGCACACTGTCTCTGATTCATTGGCATCTTGGGATCTAGACCTGTGCTGTACAATATGGTAGCCAATAGCCAGATGAATATCCCTGCATTGCACATGAGAAGGCCTGGATGACAGTATGGATGGCTTGGGGGCAGTCCAACAGTGCTGCAGGACCTCATAGCTCATATTCTACAGAAAGCAGGATAATGAACTCATTCTTTATAAGGGCTCTTTTATGGAGCCTTAAACAAACAAAAAACAAAGGAAAGAAAACCTGGGAAAGTATGGGTAGAGTAGACTTCTTATCATCCGGTGATCACATATTTGCCTTTGAACAGGAGGCCTGAGGATAATCCATGAGCCTAAACCCATGGATTTTCCTCAGGCCTCCTGTTCCATAGCCCTTTGTATAATGGAAAGAGCATTCACAGCCATTCTTTTATTTGAGTCTTCCTTTAATACTGTGAAGACAAGTACAAAAGGAGTTATATCCATTTGACACCTACAAAACTGAGGCTCAGCAAAGTGAAGTGACTTGGTCAAGGGCCCCTAGTTTTTAACATAGAGCCAGACTGAAAATGGAAAAAACCTTGGGCAGCTTCCTTGACTCTTTTCCTTTTATTTCCAGTCAAGTGCCAAGTCTGGATGATTGCCTTTCCCACCTTGTTCTCAAATCAACTCATTTGTCTTCATCATTAGTGCCACTGTAGCCCAAGCCCTTCAGTCCATCCTATAGTCCATTTCCCACATAGCAGTTGGAATGGTCTTTCTAATATAAATCTGATTGTGGCATTCTTCTTTTTAAAATCCTTTCCAATTGCTCTTAGGATAAAGAACAAGCTCTTGAATCTGACCTATACAGCTCTGTATGATTTGTATACCTTAGCTCTCCATCCCTATCTCTTCCCACCTTTTACTTGACTTCTACTTTCCAAAACCAGGAAATTTTCAGATCTTTGAAGATGCCAGACTTTCTTCTGACTCCAGTCTGTGTACTTGTTATTCCATCTGCCTGCCATACTCCTTTCCTCTACTCCGCTTCACTTAATAAACTCCTACTTGTCCTGAAAGCCCTAGTTCAGGCACTGCCTTCTCTGGCAATCTTCCCCTGACCTTCCTTCCTTCCCGAGTTGGGTTAGGTGCCCCTTTTCTGAACTCCTATGGCATCCAGAACTTGCTTGCTAATATAGTTGCTTACTTGTCTTTCTTCTCTAGTAGACTGTGAGTGTCGTAAGATCAAGAACCATGGTATTTTAACTCTGCACCATGTACCTAGTACTGATCACAGGGCCTATCACATAATAGGTGCTTACAGAAATTTCTTGATTAATTAAATGAATGAGTAAATGAATGATGGATTCCAGGTCACCTACCTGGCAACCTAGTGTTCTTTCCACTTGGAAGCAACATATTTGAATACAAAGATAGTCATTTAGCTTTCAGATTATCAGTCTCAGTGAATATTTAGGATATGTTTACCACTCAGAGAAACTTAGTCTTGGAGGAGGGGACCTGGCATCTGCTGTGAGACAGGCAAACTGCTAAATAATTTACATAAAATGAATGCATTAATTCATTCTTCATCAGTTATACCTTGAGTACCTACTCTATGACAGTAGAAATTATCATTATCCTTATTTTATTGATTAGGAAACTGAAGATCAGAGAGGCTGAGCCACTTGCCCAAGACCATACAGTTCTTCAGTGGTGGAACTGGGATTTGAACCTAAGCCTGTGTTACTATAAAATATATATGCTATATTGCACTGAACCAGACCACGATTACTTGGGAGCAAGACCTACTTTTCTACCCTTCGCATTACAGGACACACAAAAGCAAATTAATATTTTTAAACTACAATGTTATAAATGGCTCATTAAGGCCATAGTTTTTCAGGCACTGATAGATTTCTAGAATGGGATAGGTTTCTTTGCACTGCCTCATCTTATTCCTCTTCGCCAGGTAGCTGAAATAGATGTCTGTAATGGAGACCAGCACAGCAAAAAGCTAGTGATGTGGAGCTACCATGTTTGAACATTATCTGTGGGCAAGCAGCAGACGACAGGTTGGGGCTGCCTCCCTGAGAACATGATTGTGAGGATCAGCTGCCTCCCTGAGAACATGATTGTGAGGATCAGACTGACATCTAGTGTTATAATAACAATGCTTCTCAGTTGTATAATGCATTGCAGTTTACAGACCACATTTACATCTTTTACTGTATTTTAACCTGAAGAAAAATAAAATCCTCACAACTGGACCAATAAACAACATCATGATAAATGGAGAAGATATTGAAGCCATAAATGATTTCATTGTACTTGGATCAACAATCAACATCCACGGAAGCAGCAGTCAAGAAATCAAATGATGTATTGCGTTGGCCAAATCTGCTGCAAAAGATTCTTTAAAATTTTAAAAAGTGAAGATGTCACTTTGATGGCTAAGGTAAGCTTGACCCAAACCATGGTCTTTTCAGCTATCTCATACACAATCAAGAGCTGGACAGTGAAAAAGGAAGGCAAAAGAAGAATCGATGTATTTGAATTGTGATGGTGGTGAAGAATATTGAATATACTGTGGACTATTAGAAGAAATCCAACCAGAATGCCCCCTAGAAGCAAGGATGGTGAGATTTCAGATTTGGACACATCGTCAGGAAAGACCAATCGCTAGGAAAGGACATGATGTTTAGTAAAGTAAAGGGTCTGCAAAAACGAGGGAAACCCTTGATAATATGGATTGACACAATAGCAACAACAATGGGCGCAAACGTTCCGAAGATCATGAAGATGGCACAGGACCGGGCAACATTTCATTCTGTTATACATAGGTTTGCCATGACTTGGAGCTGACTCAATGGCAATCCACAACAACAACTGTATTTAAAAAAACTTAGAATTTTTCTATTCAGTTGATAAGGAAACAAGCTCAAAGATATCATGTCACTTGGTTAAGGTTACACAGAACTGAAACTTACAAGCTTTCCAACTCTGAAAAACCCTACACAAATACAAGGGCTTAATTTTATAGTGCTTATGATAATTTGCTGGGGAGAGGGGCTGTTTCTAGTAGGTTTATGTGTTTTAAAGGACAGGTAGTAGAACAGCCAGGCTGTAGACTGTCTGTAAATCATGCATGAGTTTTTAACCTTTGCTTTGTGAGGTATAGCCTGCTAGTCACCTATCAGCTTTCCTCTTCTGTAGTGATGGAAGTTTTAGCTGGGCACAGGGCTGCTCAGCTAAAGACTGTATTTCCAAGCCTCCCTTACAGCTAGGTGTGACTGTTTGACTAGGTTCTGTCCAGTGGAAGTAATGTGTACAACTTCTGGGTTGTGCCTTTCATTTCCCCTTTTATTCCTTGTCAGCTTGGAGAAGTAAGCTCTGGGAAAACTAATGTGGAAGTGGAAGAATTTTGCTTTTCCACAAACAGGAGTTTCCTCTCTGGTTTTGGAGGACAATAGTAACTGGACAAAGTGTTAGATAAATACCTGATCAATTAAAACATAAATAACAGAGAATCCTTCAACGAACCCATTAGCAAGCCTCTTTTGAGTGCCTAAATGTCGCCATGATTTGGAGCCGACTTGATGGCAACTAACAACAATAAAAACATATCCTTATATTTGTCTTAGGGAAACACAAAGATGTTTGGTCCAGATTCATTCATTCTAAGAGCAGTATAGCAGTGGAGGCAAGACTCACGCGAAGCAAGGGGATACCAAATTGTGAGACACAGACAATAAGCACTGTTGAGAACAGCAGGAGACCGCTGAGGACTGAAGTAGGCACTATGGAAGAAAGAAGACATCTTTGTACCTGTTTCAGGCTGCATTCTTGTTCTTGCTTTGTCTTTCTTCATTCAAGTGTCCATTTGCACCCATGGACCTGACCCTATACCCATTGACCTTCAGGAAGTATCATATGTTTGAGGTAGTTATCGGATCCCTTGCTTTCTCCCCATCCCCCTCAAATGGTGTCTGTTCTCAGCTTAACAAATATTTACTGAATATCATACAGGAAAGGTATGCATCAGGGTTGTATCCTTTCACCATACCTATTCAGTCTGTATACTGAGTAAATAATCCGAGAAGCTGAACTATATGAAGAAGAACCGGGCATCAGGGTTGGAGGAAGATTCATTAATAATTCCTTATGCAGATGACACAATCTTGCTTGCTGAAAATGAAGAGGACTTGAAACACTTACTGATGAAGATCAAAGTATGGATTACACCTCAACATAAAGAAAACAAAAATCCTCACAACTGGACCAATGAGCAACATCATGATAAACGGAGAAAAGATTGACGTTGTCAAGGATTTCATTTTACTTGGACCCACAATCAACAGCCATGGAAGCAGCAGTCAAGACATCAAAAGATACATTGCACTGGGCAAATCTGCTGCAAAAGACCTTTTTAAAGTGTTGAAAAGCAAAGATGTCACCTTGAAGACTAAGGTGTGCCTGACCCAAGCCATGGTGTTTTCAATCGTCTCTTATTGCATGCAAATGTTGGACAATGAATAAGGAAGACTGAAGAATTGACGCCTTTGAATTGTGGTGTTGGCAAAGAATGTTGAATATACCATGCATAGACTGCCAAAAGAACAAACAAATCTGTCTTGGAAGAAGTACAACCAGAAGGCTCCTTAGAAGCAACATGGTAAGACTATGTCTCACATACTTTGGACATGCTATCAGGAGGGACCAATCCCTGGAAAGGGACATCACACTTGGTAAAGTAAAATGTCAGCGAGAAAGATGAAGCCCCTAAATAAGATGGATTGCTACAGTGTCTGCAACAACAGGATCAAGCATAACAACGATTGTGAGAATGGTACTGGGCCAGGCAATGTTTCATTCTGTTGTACATGGGGTGACTATAAGTCGGAACAGACTTGATGGCAGCTAACAACACGTGGGTACCAGACACTGAGCCAGGGGCTTGGGATAAGAAGATAAATATGGTTGCTTACCTCCAGTAAATCAAAATTTAATAGGACAAATAGAGATTAAATAGAAATTTACAACATAATTAAATGTTAAAATCAGTTTATTTATATCCCCATTCATTTAAAAATGGATTTGTAGTGGCAAACATAGTAAATCCTGCTTATGAACAAATTGTTATGGGAACACAAATGAGAGAAGGAACGATGTGGGGTGAGTCAGCCAAAGCTTCCCAGAAATTAGGTGATGTCTTAATTGAACTCAGAGCATTACTGGGAGTTTTCTGGGCAATGAAGGATTGGGAATGTGGGTAGGGGGAAGCATTATAGACAAATGGAACAGCACAGAAGGCAGGTGTTGCCTGGCTTGTTTGGGAATAGCTAGTTGTTCTGTGTCTACAGCAGGTATGATAAATACCTAGCATGATCACCACCATGATCTGCTCCATGCCCATGGCAGAAATTACTGATCATACATAATTGTTCTTTCCCAGTGAGTCTAGATTTGGCTTAGAATCCTTCTAAACACAGTACTCGAAATGGCTACTTCCAGTCAATTTGAATTGATTCATGAGATGAAACATATTTTCCATCCCTGGCTGACCCACAATGCATATTAAAGTTACAGTTTTTCGGTGTTCTCCTTGGACTCATGGAAACAGAATCTCATTGGCAATCTATGGTTTTAACAAGACCCTCCCCCAATGATTCTGATACAGTCAGTTGGACCTGGATTTGGTATCTACTATGGTATACGATGTTACTGAGTTTAGATTTTTCTCCTGCTGTCAGAAATTTTAAATCAGAGGAGTGGTCTGTATTTTAGAAAGCTCTCTTTGGCCATAAAAATAGACTGGAGGAAGGAGAGACTGGTTAGGAGGTAACAGCAAAATTTCAGGCAAGAGGTGATGAGTGCCTATTGTTGTTGTTGGGTGCCATTGAGTTGATTCTGACTCATAACGACCCCACATGACAGAGTAGAACTGCCCCATAGGATTTCCTTGGCTGTAATTTTTACAGAAGCAGATTGCCAGGTCTTTTTCCTGTGAAGCCACTGGGTGGGTTCTATCCACCAACCTTTGGTTAGCAGCTGAGTTCTTAACTTTTGTGACACCAGGGCTCCTTGATGAGTGCCTAGAAGAAGATAAATTGGAAATACACTACCTGAGACAGATGACAGAAAAGCTGTAAGTGCCAGAAGTCAGGTGCTTTTGGGGAATATGAAAGGGGGAGAAACAACTTTTAGTTTAAGGGGGGTGGTGTTGGTGTATGGGGAAATATTCATAAAGACAGAATTTGAGCCAGACCTTAAAGGACAATTAGTACTTAACATTGAGAAAGGGGTGGAAGTAGACCACTTCAGACCTGTGTGCTAGCAAGAGCAAAGATCTGAAGGTAGAAAAATTACAGGGTATGTATGTGGAGCAATGAATAGTTCAATTTGGCAGGCTTTAGCTTGGCATTCGGAAGTGACCTTTTTTCCCTTCATCATCCCTGTTCCTAGATAGTTTCTCTCACCAACCAGGCTGCAGGTGCTCAGGAAACATAAATTAGTGTTAATATTAAGTGAAGTGTGGTTGAATGAGAAAGGGTTCAGATTTGCAAGAACTGTTCCAGTGCTGATTCAAAAAGCCTTCTGGTTTTCGTGCAACACTGGGTTGTTCCCTTTGTCATTTGCCAGCCTTGAACACTGCGAAGGGAGGATGGCTAAGGAAGGATGATGCTGGTTACTATATAACAGGAGAAGGAGAATAGGCCTTCAGGTATGAAAAACCCCTCAGGGAACTTTCAGAGTGTGCAATGGCAATGTATGCAGAGCTCTTCAGGAAACCCCTATCTATTCTTAAGCAAAGAGAATTTATATATATATATATATATATCCTCCCTCAATTAAATTACGTTATAAATTAACTTAGTTTTTCACAAGACATAGCATTCACAAAGTGCTGACTCAGACAGTTCATTTTCTCCTCACAACGATTTTGTGTGAAGTGTGTTTTATTATTACTCTCATTGTGAGGGTGAAAAATTAAGGTTCAGAAAGGTAACAGGACTTGCTCAAGAATATATAGAGCTGGTAATTTACCACATCAGGCTCAAATCCATGTCTCCTACCCCATCTCCAAATCCTGAACTTTTCCACTGCACAAACAGGTATCAAGGATTAAAATTGGCATCAAATGTAATGCATTTTTTTTAAAAGCTGGATCCAACAATATTTCATAACAACAAATATTTTCTGAACATCTATTCTGTTTTAGGCACTATGCTAGATGGGATGCAAAAAATGATAAAACAATTCTTGCCCTCAAGGAATGCACAATCTAGTGGGAAAGACAGACATATATACAGATACTCATAATGCAATAAGAGAAGTGCTAATAGAAGAATGTACAAAGCTCTGTGGGACATCAGAAGAAGAGGGAACTACTGTAGAGAGAAGAATTGGCATTTGAGCAAAGGCCAAAGCCCTCAGTTAACACAATCAAACTCTTATGGTAGAATTGAAGACCTGGAGATGGGCTGAAGAGGAGGGAATTGAATGGGTATGTTTTGAAGGCCTTCCTGAAAATACCTTTGTCCTTTTCTGATTGGACAGTTAGCTGCATTTGTGGAGGCCATTGTTGTGCTGCTACTGCCAGAGCTAGATTCAGTGGGGCCCGTGGCTTGTTCCAGCAATCTCTGCATTGACTTTTGAGAGGCCTGGTGCAGGGTGAGGGATGCTGGGATAGCAGACACCCTATTGCCTTTCCTTAGGTGTTCTACATGTGCCTGGAGCTGAAGTGGGTGATATACTTGAGCCTTCAGAGTTTACAGTAAGAAAGAGCCTCTTAGGCACCATTCTGTCTACCAGAAGGAGAATTGAAGTAACATTGACTGAATGTTCATTATTTCATTTCATTTCAGATCAACACATGCTTATGGAAAGTTTTCTATGTGCTAGGCATTTTATAAGGCACCACAGATTTACCTTACAGTTGCGGAGACAATAGGTTAAGTAGTAACTGTAAATAAATAACCCAATGTGATATGGTGTACAGTAAAGTTATGAATAATGAGCTTTGGAATATACAAGGAATAGAGCAATGAATTATGCTTGAGAATTCAAAGCAAGTTTCTGTGAGGAACTGACATTGAGGCTTAGTTCTTCTGGATGAGTATACCAAGCACTGTGCTAGGTGCTTTAGGAAAGCAACTATTTCTCAGGATAATTTTGGTTGCAAATTATAGAAAACCCAACTTAAAGTGACTGAAACAAACCTGACAAATTGGTTCATGTAACAGGAAATTTCAGAGGTAGGACAGGCTTCAAGCATGGTTCAGTCATGCCTCTGGTTCTTTTTCTCTGTGATTCTCTTGACTTTGCCCTCCTCTATATGTTGACATTGTCCTCAGGCTGGTTTCCCTCATGGTAACAAGAGGGAAACCAGTGAAAACCAGGGCTAATGGTTCCTCTTCTACTTCCAGTGAGGGAGACAACATTGTTTCTTACACCATAAAACAAAAATGAACCTTAAACTCCAACAACACTATAAACTATCTGGACCTGATAGGCATGTACAGAACACTCCATTCAACAACAGCACATATACATTCTTCTCCAGTACATATGCAACATTCTCCAGGATAGACCATGTGATGGGCCAAAAAGCAAGTCTCAATAAATTTAAAAATCTTGAACTCATACAAAGTATCTTCTTCAACCACAGCAAAATGAAAGTAGAAATCAATAACAGAAGTAAAACTGGGAATTTCACAAATACATTGAAATTAAACAAAACACTATGCAACAACCAATGGGTCAAAGAATAAATCATAAGGGATGTTAAAAAATACTTAGAGACTAATCAAAATGAAAGCAGAATATACCAAAACTTGTGGAGTGCAGCAAAGGCATGCTCAGAGGGAAATTTATAGCTGTAAATGCCTACATTAAAAAAGAACAGAAGGCAAAGCCCAGATGGTGGGGCAGTCAGCTGCTTCTTGTGGACCCTCTTACAACAAAGACCTGAAAAAACAAGTGAATCGATTATATATGACAAGCTAGGAGCCCTGAACATCAAAAGCAAAGTTGAGGAATCAGACTGAGCAGTAGGGGGAAGGAAATATGGTTCAGAAGAAGTGACGAGTTGCCAGACCTGATCCAGCAGGAACTGGCACCTTGCAGGCCAGGATTGGCTGGTGCCAGCAGTGAGCATTTGGGGCACATTTTCTACATCAGGAGAGACCCAGAGGCAGAGTCTACTCACACCTCCAGAATCAGCAAAAGGCAACACTCAATCAGCAAAAGATAAATACATGTGTCTAACCTACCGCACAGACCAAAAACCCCCTCTGGGAAAAAACATCTCTCCCACTTACCTGCCCCCTTCCTGCTCCACACTGGGTCCAAGCCAGCTCCAGAGATTGCCAAGTCCTCTGGGCAGAAAGTAGGACCCATCATGTGCCCTAAGCCATTCCCCCAGCCTTGAAGAGGGAAAAAATTAACAAACAGGGAAAAAATAATCTGCCAGCTCCCCTAAGCTGGGAACTCAGGGCAGAAACAACTCCTTTGCCTAGGCACAGGTATAAGGGATTCATGGACTTTGAATGTCTTTCACCACTGCATAGACCTGTTTGGACCCATTTCAACAGTATAGGCCCTCATTACCACAGTACAACAGGGTATATACCTGAAGTCTAACTTCAACTGTTTCAGCTATAGGGTGAAGAGGCAGGTTTGTGACATTTCACATCTCTCTGCCAATGAAGCAGAGTCTTCACCTACCCACATCAGGGGCCTGAGGATTAGTGGCTCCACGCACACCACCTAGGCACCTGCAACAGAGATCCAAGAATAAGTGGTGTTTCCCAGTCCTTATGGCCAATAGCATTGGGTGACCATAGTCTGGCTGCAAAACCCAGCCACCTAGGTGCTCTAGGGAACAGGGACACTCTTTCCTCACAGACTATCAGGGGCTGTTATCAAACCCCTGCCTTGCTCAGTGTGTGACCTTCTACTGCAGCCAGATACCTGTGCCTACACCAGTTACCCCTGCTCATCTAGGACTGTAGGTGAGAGCTTGCACCACACACTTGGTGACTGATGACCTGGATGCCTGAGCTGAACCCATACAAGAAAAGTAAAGAGACTCCTGGGCTCACATACCAAGTAACAGCTCAAACCATCTGGTGACAGGACATTAGAGCTTCAAAGTGCCAATAATCAAATTAGCTCACACGAGCAGCCTATTTGCACATACCAAAACAAGAAGCTAGGACACAGTAAGCAAATATAAAATAAATAAATACAATAACTTATTGATGGCTGGGAGAAAAAAGTCAATATCAAATCACATAAAGAAGCAGACCATGATGAATTCAGCAAGCTCCCAAAACAAAGAATGAAGAAATCTTCCAGATGAAGAGAATTTCCTGGAACTACCAGAGGTAGAATACAAAAGATTAATACACAGAACTCTTCAAGAGATCAAGAAGGAGATCAGGTAAAATGCAGAACAAGCCAAGAAGCACACAGAGAAAGCAATAGGGAACTTAGAAAGATTAGAGAAGAGCACAATGACAAATTTAATTAAAAAAAATAGGCTGAAAGAATCCATAGAGAGACAGCAAACAGAAATTCAGAAGATTAACAATAAAATTTTAAAATTAGACAACTCAATAGAAAATCATAGGAGCAGAATTGAGGCACTGGAAGTCAGAATTAGTGAGATCGAAGTTAAAGCACTTCACACCAATGCATTTGAGGAAAAATCAGGTAAAAGAATTTTTTAAAAAATGATGAAAACTTAAGAATTATGTGGGACTCTATCAAGAGAAATAACCTATGAGTGATTGGAGTACCAGAACAGGGAGGTATGACAGAAAATACAGAGAGAATTGGTGAAGTTTTGTTGGCAGAAATTTTCCCTGATATCATGAAAGATGAGAAGATATCTATCCAAAAAGCTGATCGAAACCCACACAAGGTAGGTCCCAAAAGCAAGTCACCAAGACATATTATAATCAAACTTACCAAAACCAAAGATAAAAAGAGAATTTTAAGAGCAGCTAAGGATAAATGAAAAGTCACCTACAAAGGAGAGTCAATAAGACTAAACTCAGACTACTCCACAGAAACCATGCAGGCAAGTAGGCAGTGGGATGACATATATAAAGCCTTGAAAGAAAAAAAAAATTGCCAGCCAAGAATTATATATCCAGCAAAACTGTCTCTCAAATATAGTAGCAAAATTAGGGCATTTCCAGATAAATAGAAGTTTAGGAAATTTGCAAAAACCAAACCAAAATTTGCAAGAAATGCTAAACAGAGTCCTCCGGATACAAAATCAATAACATCAGATGATATCCCAAGACTAGAACACAGGACAGAGGAACCAGTTTAAACCCAGATGGGGAAGTCACAAAAATAATTCAAAGCTAAAATGCTGAAAATAGGGAAAGAGCAACATCAATATGTAAAAGATGACAACGTTAAAACAAAAAAGACAGACTAAAAAAAGGAGTCACAGGTCTTTCATATGGAGAGGAAGTCAAGGTGATATAAAGAAATAAAAGATTGGTTTAAACTTAGAAAAAAAGGAGTAAATATTAAGGTAACCACAAAGGAAACTAACAATTCTACACATACAAATAAAAAACAGACTCAGCAAATACAAAATCAACAACAATGAAAATACATAAACGGAAGTGACTCAGCACAGAAAATCAAGTAGAACAAAGACACTGTCAACAATACACACAAAAAAGACTTCAAAAGCTATCCATAATTACGCTGAATGTAAACAGACTAAATGCACCAGTAAAGAGACAGAGAGTGGCAGAATGGATTAAAAAACACGATCCGCCTGTATGCTTCCTACAAGAGACGCACCTTAGGCTTAAAGACACAAACAAATGAAAACACAAAGGATGAAAAAAACATATATTAAACAAACAACAATCAAAAAAGAGCAGGAGTGGTAATATTAATCTCTGACAAAATAGGTTTTAAAGTAAAAACCATCACAAAGCATAATGAAAGGACACTATATAATGATTAAAGAGTCAATACACCAGGAGGACATACCCCTAATAAAGACTTAAGCTCCAAAATACATAAAACAAACTCTAACAGCACTGAAAAGAGAGACAGCTCCACAATAATAGTAGGAGACTTCAACACACCATTTTCTGTGAAGGACAAAACATTCAGAAAGAAACTCAATACACGGAAGATATAAATGCCACAATTAACCAACCTGACCTTAGAGACATATACAGAACACTCCACCCAACAACAGCCAACTATACTTTCTTTTCCAACACACACGGAATATTCTTCAGAATAGGCCACGTATTAGGCCTTAAAGCAAGCTTTAACAGAATCCAAAGCATCGAAATATGACAAAGCATCTTTTCTGACCATAAACCCATTAAGGTAGAAATCAATAACAGAAAACGACAGGGGAAAAAAAATCAAACACATGGAAACTGAACAATGCCTTGCTCAAAAACTACTGGGTTATAGAAGAAATTATGGACAGAATAAGAGAAATTCACAGAATCAAATGAGAATGAAAATACATCCTACCAGAACCTTCATAACCCACCAAAAGCAGTGCTCAGAGGTCAATTTATAGCAATAAATGCACACATCCACAAAGAAGAAAGGGCCAAAATCAAAGCATTAACCCTACAACTCGAGCAAATAGAGTGCGTCAAAAGAAGCCCTTGGGCACCAGAAGAAAGCAAATAATAAAAATTAGAGCAGAGTAAAATCAAATGGAAAATAGAAAAACAATCAAAAAAGTTAACAAGACCAAAAGCTGGTTCTTTGAAAATATCAACAAAATCGATAAACTATTCGCCAGACTGACAAAAGAGAAACAGGAGAAAAAGCAGATAACCTGAATAAGAAGTGAGATGGGTGATATCACAACAGACCCAACTGAAATTGAAAGAATCATAACAGAATACTATGAAAAAATTATACTCTAACAAATTTGAAAACCTAGAGGAAATAGACAAATTTCTAGAAACACACTACCTACCTAAACTAACACAGAGGTAGAATAACTAAATAAACTTACAATAAAAGAAGAGGTTGAAAAGGTAATTAGAAAACTCCCAAGAAGAAAGACAACATACGATACAGG
Source organism: Elephas maximus indicus (assembly GCF_024166365.1). Classification (NCBI taxonomy): domain Eukaryota; kingdom Metazoa; phylum Chordata; class Mammalia; order Proboscidea; family Elephantidae; genus Elephas; species Elephas maximus. The sequence continues at coordinate 91,233,545 of NC_064846.1, forward strand.
AGAGGTTAGCACAACTGGACTAAACCAAAGGGAAGAAAGTTTCCTGAACACAACTGAATGCTTTGAAGGCCAGAGTAGTGGGGATGGAGGTCTGGTGACTACAGTTTCAGAGGACATCTAGGTTAATTGGCATAACAAAATGTATTAAGAAAACGTCTGCATCCCACTTTGGTGAGTGGCGTCTACGGTCTTCAACACCAGCAAGCGGCCATCTAAGATGCATCAATTGGTCTCAACCCACCTGGAACAAAATGGGATGGAGGACACCGAAGACATAAGGTAAAGATGACCCCAAGAGACAGAAAGGGCCACATAAACCAGAAAATGTTTCAGACTGAGACCAGAAGAGCTAGATGGTGCCTGGCTACCACAAATGGCTGCCCTGAAAGGACACACAACAGTGAATCCTGAAGGAGCAGGAGAACAGTGGGATGCAGACTTCAAATTCTCATAAAAAGAATAGACTTAATGGTCTGAATGAGACTGGAGGGACTACAGAGCTCATGGTCCCCAGACCCTTTGTTAGCCCAAGACTGGAACCATTCCCAAAGCCAACTCTTCAGACAAGGATTGGACTGGAGTATAAGACAGAAAATGATACCGGTGAGGAGTGAGCTTTCTTGGCTCAAGTAGACACATGAGGCTATGTGGGCAGCTCCTGTCTGGAGGTGAGATGAGAAGGAAGAGGGGGACAGGAGCTGGTTGAATGTACCTGGGGAATACAGGGGGTAGAGAAGGACTGAGCTGTCTTATTATGGGTGAGCAGCTGGATAACATAGCAAGGTGTGTATAAGTTTTTGTATGAAAGACTGACTTCATCTGTAAACTTCCACTTAAAGTACAATGAAAAAAAAAAAAGTCCTGACCCTGATGGTTTTACTGGAGAATTCTACCAAACTTTCAGAGAAGAGTTAACACCACTACTACTAAAGGTATTTCAGAGCATAGGAAAGAATGGAATACTCCCAAGCTCACTCTATGAAGACAGCATAACCCTGATACCAAAACCAGGTAAAGACACCACAACAAAAGAAAATTACAGACCAATATCCCTTATGAACATAGACGCAAAAATCCTTAACAAAATTCTAGCCAATAGAATTAAACAACATATCAACATTGTGAAAATGTCTGTTCTTCCCAAAGGGATCTACAGATACAATGTAATCCCGATCCAAATTCCAATGGCATTTTTTAATTAGATGGAGAAACAAATCACCAACTTCATATGGAAAGGGAAGAGGCACTGGATAAGTAGAGCATTACTGAAGAAGAACAAAGTGGGAGGCTTCACACTAACTAGTTTTAGAACCTATTATACTGCCACGGTATTGAAAACAGCCTGGTACTACTAGTACAACAGCAGATACATAGACCAATGGTACAGAACTGAGAGTCCAGAAGTAAATTCATCCACCTATGAGCAGTCACAAAAGGAGAAATATTGTATGAGATCACTATTATAAGAACTCAAGAAAAGGTTTAAACACAGAAGAAAACATTCTTTGATGGTTACGAGGGTGGGGAGGGAGGGAGAGAGGTATTCACTAAGTAGGTAGTACCCAACAAACCCAGTGCCATCGTAGATAAGAATTAGGTGAAGGGAAGGACAACACACAATACAGGGGAAGTAAGCACAACTGAACTAAATCAAAAGCTAGGAAGTTTTCTGAACACGGCCAAATACTTTGAGTGACAAAGTAGCAGGGATGGGGGTCTAGGGACCATGGTTTCAGGGGACACCTGGGTCAATTGGCATAACAAACTTTATTAAGAAAATGATCTGCATCCCATTTTGGTGAGTGGCATCCAGGGTCTTAAAAGCTAGCAAGTGCCCATCTAAGATACATCAATTGGTCCCAGCCCATCTGGAACAAAAGATAATGAAGAACACCAAATACACAAGGAAAATATTAGCCCAAGAAACAGAAAGGGCCACATAAACCAGAGACTCCATCAGCCTGAGACACAAAGAACTAGACAGTGCCTGGCTACCACCAATGACCACCCTAACAGGGAATACAACAGAGTTCCTTGACGGAGCAGGAGAAAAGTGGGGTGCAGAACTCAAATTCTAGTAAAAAGACCAGATTTAACGACCTGACCAAGACTAGAGGGATCCCGGAAGACATGGCACCTGGACTGTTAGCCCAGAACTGAAACCATTCCCAAAGCCAGCTCTTCAGACAAAGATTAGACCAGACTATAAGACATAAAATGATACTCGTGAGAAGAGTGCTTCTTAGTTCAAGGAGATACATGAGACTAAATCGGCAGCTCCTGTCTGGAGGCAATATGAGAAGGCAAAAAAGGGACAGGAACTGTTTGAATGGACACGGGAATTCCCGGGTTGAAAGGAGGAGTGTGCTGTCACATTATGAGGAGAACAACTAGGGTCATATAACAATGTGTGTATAAATTTTTGTATGAGAAACTAACTTGAACTGTAAACTTTCACTTAAAATACAATTTAAAAAAATTCTAAAATTCAACAACAGAATGAACAACCCAATCTAAAAATGGGCAAAGTACTTGCATAGGCATTTCACTGAAGGAGATATACACATGTCTAATAAACACATGAAAAGATGGTTGATGTCATTAATTATTCTAAAAAAAAAAAAACACCCCAGTGCAGTCCAGTCAATTCTGAAAAATGTAAATCAAAATCATCATGAGATACCACTTTACACCCACTAAACAAACAAACAAAAACCAGGCCTTTGCTGTCAAGTTGATTTTGACTCATAGCGACCCTATAAAACAGAGTAGAACTGCCCTATAGATTTTCCAAGGAGTGGTTGGTGGACTTGAACTGCCTAACTTTAACCAGGGCTCCAATGGCTACTGTCAGAAAAATAAAACACAACAAACTTTGGCTACGATGTGGAGAAACTGGAACCCTTGAGTGCTGCTGGTGGGAAGGTAAAATTGTGCAGTTGCTATGGATAAAAGTTTGATGGTTCCTCAAAAAGATAAATACAGAATTAGCATATGACTCAGCAATAAACTCTTAAGTATGTACTCAAAAGATTTGAAAAAGGGCACAGATACTTGTGCACTAATGTTCATTGCTGCATTATTCTTAATAGCCCAAAAATTGAAACAAACTGAGTGTCCATCAACAGGTGAATGAATACAGAAAATATGGTATATACATACAATGGAATATTATTCAGGTATAAAGAGAAGTGAAGTTCTTTTTTTTCTAAATTAATTTTTATTGTACTTTAAGTGAAAGTTTACAAATCAGGTCAGTCTCTCATGCAAAAATTTACAAACACCTTGCTAAACAAAAAAAAAAACCCAAACACCTTGCTAAACAACAACAAAAAAAAAAAACCAGTGCCCTCGAGTCGATTCTGACTCATAGCGACCGTATAGGACAGAGTAGAACTGCCCCATAGAGTTTCCAAGGAGTGCCTGGCGGATTTGAACTGCCAACCCTTTGGTTAGCAGCCGTAGCACTTAACCACTACACCACCAGGGTTTCCAACACGTTGTTATACACTCCTAATTATACACTCCTAATTGCTCTCCCCCTAATGAGATAGCACAGTCCTTCCCTCTACTCTCTCTCCTTGTGTCCATTCGGGCAGCTTCTGGCCCCTCTGCCCTCTCATCTTCCCTCCAGACAGGAGATGCCAACATAGCCTCATGTGTCTGCTTGATCCAAGAAGTTCTTCACCAGTATCATTTTCCATCCCATATTCCAGTCCAATCCCTGTCTGAAGAGTTGGCTTTGGGACTGATTCTCGTCTTAGGCTAAAAGAAGATCTGGGGACCATGGCCTCCGGGGTCCCTCTACTCCCGGTCTGAAAATTAAGTCTGGTCTTTTGACAAGAATCTGGGGTCTGCATCCCACTGTTCTCCTGCTCCCTCGGGGGCTCTCTGTTGTGTTCCCTGTCAGCACAGTCATCGGTTTTGGCCAGGAACCATCTAGTTCTTCTTGTCTCAGGCTGATGTATTCTCTTGTTTATGTGGCCCTTTCTGTCTCATAGGCACATGATTACCTTGTGTCTTTGGTGTTCTTCATTCTTCCTTGCTCCAGGTGGGTTGGGACCAATTGATGCATCTTAGATGGCCGCTTGCCAGCATTTAAGACCCTAGACGCCACTCTCCAAAGTGGGATGCAGAATGTTTTCTTAATAGATTTTATTGCGCCAATTGACTTAGATGTCCCCTGAAACCATGGTCCCTAAACACCTGCCCCTGCTACGCTGGCCTTTGAACCGTTTATTCACGAAATTTCTTTGCTTTTGCCAGTTGTGTTGACCTCTCCTGTATTGTGTGTTATCTTTCCCTTCACCTAAAATAAAACGTTATCTACTATCTAATTAGTGAATACCCCTCTCCCTCCCTCCCTCCCTTCCCCCCATAAGCATCAAATAATATTTTCTTCTCTGTTTAAACTATTTCTCCAATTCTTGTAATAGTGATCTTATACAGTATTTGTCCTTCTGCAACTAATTTAATTCAGCATGTCTTCCAGATTTCTCCATATTATGGCATGTTTCATGGATTCATCATTATTCTTTATTGATGTGTAGTATTTCATTTTGTGAATATACCACTATATATTTATCCATTCATCCGTTGATGGGCTCCTTGGTTGCTTCCATCTTTTTGCTGTTGTAAACATTGGTGCAACGAACATGGGTGTGCATATATCTGTTCGTGTAAAGGCTCTTATTTCTCTAGGATATATTCCAAGGAGTGGGATTGCTGGATCATATGGTAGTTCTTTTTATTGTTTTTTTTAAGGAAGCAACAAATCAATTTCCAAAGTGGTTATACCATTTTACATTCACACCAGCAGTGTATAAGTGTTCCAATCTCTCACAACCTCTCCAACATTTATTATTTTGTGTTTTTTGGATTAATGCCAGCCTTGTTGGAGTGAGATGCAATCTCATTGTAGTTTTGATTTGCATTTCTCTAATGGCTATTGATCGTGAGCATTTCCTCATGTATCTGTTAGCTACCCGAATGTCTTCTTTAGTGAAGTGTCTGTTCATATCCTTTGCCCATTTTTTAATAGGGTTATTTGTCTTTTTGCAGTTGAGTTTTTACAGAATCATGTAGATATCAGAGATCAGGCCCTGATCGGAAATGTCATAGCTAAAAACTTTTTCCCAGTCTGTAGGTAGTGTTTTTACCCTTTTGGTGAAGTCTTTGGATGAGCATAAGGTGTTTGATTTTTAGGAGCTCCCAGTTATCTGGTTTCTCCTCTGCATTTTTAGTAATGTTTTGTATACTATTTATGCTATGTATTAGGGCTCCTAACGTTGTCCTTATTTTTTCTTCCATGATCTTTATCATTTTAGATTTTATGTTTAGGTTTTTGATCCATTTTGAGTTCGTTTTTGTGCATGGTGTGAGGTATGGGTCTTGTTTCATTGTTTTTGCAGGTGGATATCTAGTTATGCCACCACCATTAGTTAAAAAGACTGTCTTCTCCAAATTAAATGACTTTGGGCCTTTGTCAAGCATCAGCTGCACATATGTGGATGGATTTTTTTCTGGATTCTCAATTCTCTTCCATTGGTCTCTGTGTCTGCAGTTGCACTAGTACCAGGCTGTTTTGACTACTGTGGAGGTATGACAGCTTGTAAAATCAGGTAGAGTGAGGCCTCCCACTTTGTTCTTCTTTTTCAGTAATGCTTTACTTATCCGGGGTCTCTTGCCCTTCCATATGAAATTGGTGATTTGTTTCTCCATCTCTTTAAAAAATGTCTTTGGAATTTGGATCAGTATTGCATTGTATCTCAAAACCCACCCAGTGCCATTGAGTCGATTCCGACTCATAGTGACCGTATAAGACAGAGTAGAACTGCCCCATAGAGTTTCCAAGGAGTGCCTGGCGGATTCGAACTGCTGACCCTTTGGTTAGCAGCCGTAGCACTTAACCACTATGCCACCAGGGTTTCCGCATTGTATCTATAGACAGCTTTCGGCAGAATAGACATTTTTACAATGTTAAGTCTTCCTATCTGTGAGCAAGGTATTTTTTTCCACTTACGTAGGTCTCTTTTGGTTTCTTGCAGTACTGTCTTGTAGTTTTCCTTATATAGGTCTTTTATATCTCTGGTAAGATTTATTCCTAAGTATTTTATCTTCTTGGGGGCTACTGTAAATGGTATTGATTTGGTGATTTCCTCTTCCATGTTCTTTTTGTTGGTGTAGAGGAATCCAACTGATTTTTGTATGTTTATCTTGTATCCTGATGCTCTACTGAACTCTTCTATTAGTTTCAGTAGTTTTCCTTGAGGATTCTTTAAGGTTTTCTGTGTATAAGATCATGTCATCTGCAAATAGAGATACTTGTATTTCTTCCTTACCAATCTGGATGCCCTTTATTTCTTTATCTAGCCTAATTGCTCTGGCTAGGACCTCCAGCACAATGTTGAATAAGAGTGCTGGTAAGGGGCATCCTTGTCTGCTTCTCGTTCTCAAGGGGAGTGTTTTCAAAATCTCTCCATTTAGGATGATGTTGGCTGTTGACTTTGTATAAATGCCCTTTATTATGTTGAAGAACTTTCCTTCTATTCCTATTTTGCTGAGAGTTTTTTATCATGAATGGGTGCTGGACTTTGTCAAATGCCTTTTCTGCATCAATCGATAAAATCATGTGATTCTTGTCTTTTGTTTTATTTATATGGTGGACTATATTAATTGTTTTTCTAACGTTGAACCATCCCTGTATACCTGGTATGAATCCCACTTGGTCATGGTGAATTATTTTTTTGATATGTTGTTGAATTTTATTGGCTAGAATTTTGTTGAGGATTTTTTAATCTAAGTTCATGAGGGATGTAGGTCTGTAATTTTCTTTTTTTGTGGCGTCTTTACTTGGTTTTGGTATCAGGGATATGCTGGCTTCATAGAATGAGTTTGGGAGTATTCCGTCCTTTTCTATGCTCTGAAATACCTTTAGTAGTAGTGGTGTCACCTCTTCTCTGAAAGTCAGGTAGAACTCTGCAGTGAAGCCGTCAGGGCCAGTGCTTTTTTTGTTGTTGTTGTTGGGAGTTTTTTTTTTTTTTTACCTTGTCAATCTCTTCTTTTGTTATGGGTCTATTTAGTTGTTCTGCCTCCATTTGTGTTAGTTTGTTAATTTTTCAAAGAACCAGCCTTTGTTCTTGCTAACTCTTTGAATTGTTTTTCTGTTCTCTAATTCATTTACTTCTGCTCTAGTTTTTATTAATTGTTTTCTTCTGGTGGCTGAGGGTTTCTTTCTTTCTTTTTTTTTTTGCTCTCTTTCTATGTGTTCAAGTTGTAGGGACATTTCTTTGATTTTGGCCCTTTCTTCTTTATGTATGTGTGCATTTATTGATATAAATTGACCTCTGAGCACTGCTTTCGCTGTGTCCCAAAGATTCTGATAGGAAGTGTTTCCATTCTCATTGGATTCTGTGAATTTCTTTATTCCCTCCTTAATGTCTTCTATAACCCATTCTTTTTTGAGCAGGGTGTTCTTCAGTTTCCAAGTATTTATGTGTTTTCTCCTGGTTTTTCTGTTATTGATTTTTACGTTTATGGCCCTATGGTCTGAGAAGATGCTTTGTAATAGTTTGATGTTTTGGATTCTCCAAAGACTTGCTTTATGACCTAATATATGGTCTATTCTAGAGAATGTTCCATGTGCACTAGAAAAGAAAGTGTACTTGGCAGCTGTTGGGTGGAGTGTTCTGTTCATGTCTATGAGGTCAAGCTGGTTGATTGTGGCGTTTAAGTCTTCCGTGTCTTTATTGAGTTTCTTCCTGGGTGTCCTGTCCTTCACCAAAAGTGGTGTGTTGAAGTCTCCCACTATAATTGTGGAGCTATCTTTCTCACTTTTCAATGCTGTTAGAGTTTGTTTTATTTATCTTGCAGCCCTGTCATTGGGTGCATAAATATTTAATATGGTTATATCTTCCTGGTAAATTGTCCCTTTAATCATTTTATAGCATCCTTATATATTGCCACTCCTGATCGTTTTTGATTGTTGTTTGCTTGATATATTTTTTTCCATCCTTTGAGTTTTACTTTGTTTGTCTCTCTAAGTCTAAGGTGTGTCCATTGTAGGCAGCATGCAGGTGGATTATGTTTTTTTATCCAATCTGCAACTCTCTGTCTCTTTATTAGTACATTTAGTCCTTTTCCATTCAGTGTAATTATAGATAGGTATGAGTTAGTGCTGTGTTTTTGATGCATTTTGTGTGTGTGTGTTGACAGTATCATTTTTCCACTTACTTTTTTGTGCTGAGAAGTTTTTCTTTGTAAATTGTGTGTTCCTCTTTTTCATTGTAGTTGGATTTGTTTTTGCTGAGTCTTTTTGTTTTTCTTGGTTTTTATTTTGAAGTATGAGATTGTTAGTCTTCTTTGTGGTTACCTTGATATTTACCCCTATTTTTCTAAGTTTAAACCTAACTTGTATCTCCCTATATCACCTTGACTTCCTCTCCATATGGAAGATCTATGCCTCCTGTTTTTAGTCCATCTTTATTGATTATTGTCATCTTTTACATAATGACATCGGTGGTTACCTATTTTCATTTTTTATTTAGATCTTATTTTATTTTTGTGATTTCCTTACCTGAGTTGATATCAGGATGCTCTCTTCTGTGTTCTCGTGTTGTGTTGATATCTGATATTATTGATTTTCTAACCAGAGAATTCCCTTTAGTATTTCTTCTGGTTTTGGTTTGGTTTTTGCAAATTCTCTAAGCCTGTGTTTATCTGTAAATGACTTAATTTCGCCTTCATATTTGAGAGACGGAAACCCTGGTGGTGTAGTGGTTAAGTGCTATGGCTGGTAACCAAAAGGTCAGCATTTCAAATCTGCCAGGGGCTCTTTGGAAACTCTATGGGGCAGTTCTACCCTGTCCTACAAGGTCGACTATGAGACGGAGTTGACTCAATGGCAACAGGTTTCGTTTTTGGTTTATCTGAGAGACAGTTTTGTTGGATATATGATTCTTGGCTGGCAATTTTTCTCCTTCAGTGCTCTCTATATATCGTCCCATTGCCTTCTTGCCTGCATGGTTTCTGCCGAGTAGTCCAAACTTATTCTTATTGATTCTCCTTTGTAGGCGACTTTTTGTTTATCCCTGGCTGCTCTTAAAATATTCTCTTTATCTTTGGTTTTGGCAAGTTTGATGATAATGTGTCTTAGTGACTTTCTTTTGGGATCTACCTTGTATGGGGTTCGATAAACATCTTGGATAGATATTCTTTCATCTTTCTCAATGTCAGGGAAGTTTTCTGCCAACAAATCTTCAACAATTCTCTCTGTATTTTCCATTATCCCTCCCTCTTCTGGAATTCCAATCACACGCAAGTTATTCTTCTTGATAGATTCCCACATGATTCTTAGGGTTTCTTCATTTTTTTTAATTCTTTTATGTGATTTTTCTTCATATATATTGGTGCCAAGGGCCTTATTCTCTATCTCCCCAGTTCTGCATTCCAGTTCCTGAATTCTGCTCCTCTGACTTCCTATTGAGTTTTCTAATTGGTAATTTTATTGTTAATCTTTTGAATTTCTGAATGCTGTCTTTCTATGGATTCTTGCAGCTTATTAAATTTTTCATTATGTTCTTGCATAATCTTTTTAATTTCTTCAACTGCTTTATCTGTGTGTTCCTTGGCTTTTTGTGTACATTACCTGATTTCGTTCCCGATGTTGTCCTTGATGTCTTGAAGCCTTCTGTATATTAATCTTTTGTATTTTACATCTGGCAAATCCAGGAATACATCTTCATCTGGGAGAGACCTTGATTCTCTGTTTTGGGAGTTTGTAGAATCAATCATGGTCTGCTTCTTTATGTGATTTGATATTGACTGCTGTCTCCGAACCACCTATTTTTATTTATTGTAATAATTTATTTTATGTTTGCTCACTGTGTCCTATCTTCTCGTTTTGTTTTCTTTCAACATACCCAGATAGGCTACTAGAGTGCAGTAACTTGATTATTGGAACCTTTGAAGCACTAATGTCCTGATACCAGATGGTTAAAGCTGTTACCAGTTGTATGAGCCTATGAGTCCATTCACTATTCTTGATTAGAATCAGCTCAGGCATCCTGATAGTGGGTCACCTAGTGTGTGGTGTAGGCTCTCACCAACTATCTTAGAGGAGTGGTGGTGATGGTTGTATGCACTGGTTTCTGATAGTGGCAGCAGGTCACACTCTGAGGAGGTCAGGGTGCTAACAGCCTTCCCCAAGTGTCAGTGAGGAGGGAGCATCTCTGTTCTCTAGAGTGCTCTGGTGGATGGGCTCTGAAGCTGTACCTTAGGCACCCAATGCTTATACCTGTAAAGACTGGTAGGCACCACTATCCTCAGATGGCTAGGTGGTATGGATGGAGCCTCAGCCCTCAGGCCCCTGCTGTGGGTAGGTGAGGGCTCTGTTTAATAGGTAGAGTGGTATCAGACCTCCAAAACCTGCCTCTCCACGACACGGCTGAAAGAATTACAGTCAGACCTCTAACAGGTTTGCCTTTGCATTATGATAGCTACCTGGTTCCATGTAGGGGCTAGAGCCAAAGTTTATGGATTGCTTATGGCTGGACTGGAGCTTCTTCTGCTCTGGTCTTCCAGTTTAGGGGAGTCAGAAAAGTATTTTTCCCTTGTTTATTAATTTTCTCCTTCTCCCAGGCCAAGAGGATGGGTCAGAAAAAGTACGGTACTTCTATCTCAGGCCCAGGGAATTAAAATGTTAATGAAGCTGGCTGGGGTAGGGAGGGGAGCGATCAGATAGATAGAAGAGAGTACTTTCAGAAGGAGCTATTAGATCCACGTGGTAAAATAGGCAAAATCACTTATCTTGTGTCAAGACCGCTGTTTTATCTCAGATTCCAGAGGCGTGTGTAGCCTGTGTGCTCTGACTGGGTCCCCGCTGAGATTACCCCTGGGGGTTAGGGCTGTGTCCCGTGCTTGCTGTGTCTCAGGAAACTACGATCAGCCCCACCCCATTGGCACCAAAGAACAGCACCAAGGAACTGGATTTGAGGCACTGCATGGGCTCGGTAACACGTCGCTGCTTCTGCGCAGTCTTTTTTTCCATTGTCACTCAGGTTGATTCCTTAGTCTGTGTTTTATGGTCAGGGTTAGTAGATTGCCATATATGTAATCGACTCACTTGTTTTTTCGGGTCTTTGTTGCAGAAGCGTTCAGTGGAAGCTTCTGCCTAGTTAGCCATCTTGGCCCTGCCTCCTAGAAATGAAGTTCTGATACATGCTATGGCATGGATTAATCTTGAAAACATTATGCAGAGTGAAATAAGTCAGACACAAAAGACAAATATTGTATGATCTCACTTATGTGAAATATCTAGAATAGGCAAATGCATAGAGACCAAAGTTTATTAGCAGTTACCAGGGCCTGGAGGTAGGGGGTAAAGGAAGTTATTGCTGAAGGGATACTGAGGTTCTGTTTGGTGAAATGAAAACCTTTTGGAAATTGATGGTGGTGGTGGTAGCACAACATGGTGAATTTAATTATTGTCATTGAATTATACACTTAAACATGGTTAAAACCCTAAGCTTTTTGTTATGTATATTTTCCTACAACACTTTTTTTTAAGTGAACCTTAATGGTCAGGATAAGTAAAATTTAGGGTAGGATTATACCAAGCATGGGAGATTTCCTGAGAATTAGTTTAAAAGCAGCTGAACAGTTCAGATAGGTTGCATGGAGCCCCAATTTTGGCTTATGTTTCATATTTTTTTTAATTCTTGCTTTAATTGGTATCTCTTTTTTCCTGCCCTTTATTGTACATGTGTTGATTTAGAGACTAAATTATGAACTCCTAGAATAGTGTCTTAGTTATCTAGTGCTGCTGTAACAGAAATAACACAAGCAGATGGCTTTAATGAAGAGAAGTTTATTTCCTCACTGTAAAGTAGGCTAAAAGTCCAAATTCAAGGCGTCGGCTCCAGGGAAATGCTTTCTCTTTCTGTCAGCCTTCTCATCAATCTTTCCTGGACTAGAAGTTTCTCTGCACAGGAACCCTGGGTCCAAAGGACATGCTCTGCTCCCGGCACTGCTTTCTTGGTGGTATGAGGTCCCACCTGTCTTTCTGCTCGCTTCTTTTATATCCCAAGAGATTGCCTGAAGACACAATCCAATCTTGTAAATTGAGTCCTGCCTCACTAACATGACTGCCACCCATCCTCCTTCATTAACATCATAGAGGCTGGATTTACAACGTGTAGGAAAATCACACAATACCAGGAATCATGGCCCAGCCAAATGGATACATACATTTTTGGGGAGACATAGTTCAATTCATGACAAATAGCAATGGATGAATCTGTCCTGGAAAAAAAGTACAGCCAGAATGTTCCTTAGAAGCAAGGATTGCAAGACTTCATCTCATGTACTTTGGACACATTATCAGGAGGGACCAGTCCCTGGAGAAGGACATCACGCTTGGTAAACTAGAGGGTCAACAAAAAAGAGAAAACCCCTCAAGAAGATGGATTGACATAGTGGCTGCAACAGTGGGCTCAAACATGGCAATGATTGTGAGGATGGCACAGAACTGGAACCTAACAACAGAATAGCAACACTGTTTCCATAACACAAAAGTCACTTGTATTTTCACAGCCTGCGTATTCAATGAGGATGGTGTAGAAAACCAGTTAAGGGAAGGCAGTATCATGAATGGTTTAAGAACAGTCTCCAGATCTGTAACATCTGAATTCACGTCTCTGCTCTGCCATCACCTGGCTAGGTACCTTAGGCCAAATTACTTTGTTTCTTGGAGCTTTGGTTTCTTTATCCATAAAATGAAAACAATATCAAGAAGTACTTCACAGGCTTTGAGGATTGCACGAGATAATCCATGTAATGTGTATAGGAAAAGTTCCCAAAGTTTCTTGGTTTAATATGCCCTTAGTGCCTCAATAACTTTTTTCATAGCATCCCTAAGCTAAAAGAAATGCTGAACAGTTCTGTTTATTAAGTAGTTAGGTGCAAAGAAACTTAATAATAGTAGTTTCTGTGGTGTCTGACAGATGTAACTATGTTTTCCTAAAAAATTTAAAATATCTTCCAGTATCCCAGTAAGTTCCCAGTGGCACCCTCGGGTGTTTTGGTGTACCATTTGGGAATAGAGCATTGCCAAGTACATGGATGGTTATATATTATTATTGTGAAATGTCTACAGTTATTAGAAGACCTTGGATACCAGAGAGAGGATGCTGATCTTTAAGTTTGACCTGGACATTGAATATGACTGAAAGAAGGATCCCTCCATTTTTGGTAGTAATTCTGTCTAGTCCCAAGTATCTTCTAAATCAACACATACTCATTCCAGTCTGGGGTGAAGGAAATGGTTTCTATGTGCACAGACAAGAAAACTTCATCCTCAAAGCCGTGCCATTTTCTAGCTTTACCCTTGCCAAGATTTTCCTGCTCCCCTACTCTCATTCAGCCAAAAGTCAGTCTTTCAGAAGAGACATCTGTATGTTAGATCAAAACTACTTTCCTGTGTTTTTTGCCTGGTCTTTCTTACTCCCCTTTTCCTCCTCTTCTTCTCTCCATGTACCTGAGTAAGAATCTGAACCCCTGTCCTTTCATGATTAGGGAGGCTGACTACTTAATTCAGGAAAAATGATTGGTTAGACTGTTTTGAGTTTCAGTTTGAACCAGCAAGAACAGTGGATGCTGATAGCTCATTCCTGCATAACTCTTTCTTTTCCCCTCAGGGAGCAAAGGAGAGAAATTTAAACAGAGAGACTCCATAAGGTGGCCTGTGGGCTTGGGCACCATTGATAGTCTGAGGAGAGTAGAGGTCAGGGCTGTGTTGAATCTCTAATCCTGAGCAATTGAGGCCTATGGGTTTTTTTTTTTATCATTTCCTTAGAGGCTGGAGCTGACTTTTGTTATATTTGGTTGTTTAGATTCACTGAAGGGAAATCTGGTATTTGAGGAAAGAGAAGGAATGAAATAGCAGACCTGTCCATGCACTGTTGACTTTGGGCCGACTTGGTGCTGGCCAACAGAGGTCGGGAGCGGCTGGCTGGCTTTTAGCCCCGGCCGGCGGCGTTTGCTTTGGCCATTGCGGGGAAATAGCACTTTGTGGAAAGCTAGTCTTCCCAGCCAACGACCTATTTTTGTCCTCAATCTGTTGCGTCCAGCCTGGAGGCTGGGTCCAGGATCAACAGAGGCCATGGAAAATGGGACTGGCTGCCTGGCAGCCAGGACTGTGGGCTTTGTCTTCCTGACCAGGGTATTCAGCCCTGAGCCCATGAAGACAGGAATGATGGGGAGGTGGGGGCCTTGTGACATCAAGGCCAGAAAGACATAGCTGCTTTTCACATGGTCATTGCAGCCCAGGCTTGGCTTTAATGCATCCCCATGCCCCACTACTTCCCAGGCCATCCAGTCTAGAAAGGCGGATGTGTGGCTAGAGCTGTCACATCTCCCAAAGTGTCTGGGGTCCCCTAGGTGAGGCCTACCCACAGCTGAAAGAGCACTAATCATTGGATCAATATCTTTTCCTACTAAGCAAGTGCCATGAGACTACAGAGATCTATCAGTTGTGATCCTTTTCACCTGTGGTCTCAAGGTCTTACTGGGGAAACAGCCCATTTTATAAAGTACTAGGCAGTGTATAGTAAGGGCCATGTGTGTGGCACAAAGTGCTGAAGGAATTCAGAGGGCAAGAGCCCTGGGGGAGGTATGGGTTGAGTTGGGCCCTGAAAGGTGAATAGGAATCAAAGGCGGTGATAGCTCTATTTTGCTACTAAAGGAAAAACCCTTTGAAATTGATCCAACATACATCTTGATTTGACTCTAGGATCCTGGTCTCCAACAATATTGTCAGACTAGTGTTTCTGTATTGAAATGATTCTGAACCTAAGTGAATAGAATGATCTGAACTTCTCAGACCAATACAACTTGCCTTGAGCTGTGATGGAACTAGAGTGATGTCTGGGAGCATGAATCATCTTCCTCAAATTCTACTTTTACCCTGTCACCTAACACTATTTAAATCTAAAACCCAATCATGGCTTTTCCATTGCTTTCAGATAGTCAAGCATCAGTGTTTGGTGTTCAAGGCCTTTTTACAGTCTGATACAAACCTTCCCTTCCAGCTTGTTTTCTCATTATTCTTAAAAAATCCCAACTCTCCGTACAAGATAAATCCCCTCCCTATCCCCCGAAGCCCATGAGAAGTGGCTTAAAATTATTCGTGGGGCCAAAGGACTTTGGCACCTGTCCGCTCCCTCTCTTTGAGAAGTTGAAGTTCTCTGTGAGGTCTACTCTCTCTCTTTCACACCTACCATTCCAATAACACTTTTTACTTAAACAGAGTCTTGAAAACTGATTCTTTGTTGACCTAGATTGTTGTTGTTGTGTGCTGTCAAGTCACTATGATCATGAGTGCTCTAGATTGGGGATTGACAAACTTAATCTGTAAAAGACCAGAGAGCAAATATTTTAGGCTCTGAGAGTCATACTGTCTTTGGTACAACTACTCAACTCTGTTGTGGTAGCAGAAAAGCAGCCATAGACAATATGTAAATAATGAGCATGGCTGTGTTTCAATAAAACTTCATTTATGGACACTGAATTTTGAATTTCATATGATTTTCACATGTCACAAAATAGTCTTCTTTTTATTCAACCATTAGAAAATGTAAATACCATTCTTAGCTTGTGGGCTATAAAAAACAAGTGGTGGGCTGGATATGGCCTACAAGCCATAGTTTGCCAACCCCTGCTCTTGAAGACAGAACTCAGATAATGGTGGAAACTATGGGAGAGATTTTGACTCAAAAAAAAATGACTAGAGTAGGAAAATGGAATAGGTTGCCCAGGAACTACTCATTTTTTCACCAGGGGTATTCAATACCACTGGTTAGGGATGTCATAGGAGAATTCAAAGGTCTTGTGGAGGCTTTACTTAATGTTTTCTAAGTCTATAGAATAGAGTTTGTCAAAGTTTTGCTTCCTCCACATTTCTCAAGTACTTGCTGTTTCCCTTTTATTTTTGAAGGCCTGTGTCTCCAGCTCTTCTCCACCTAGCATTTGATAAGATGCTATCTCAGTTTGCTCTGAATTTTTTTTTCACATATATACATACTATTTCCTTTCCAGAAACCCAGGGGTTAACGTCAATAGGGCAAGGTTCATCTTGCAGCTGCTGCACTGTTGCCTAGCAACCATCAGGGGCAGCTGAGAATTACTGCAGAAGTATTTGTGGGAAGATGGTGTGACTCATCCATCAGGGCAGAGTAAAGATCAAATGAGATAATATAGGTAAATGCCTTTTACTAACTATAAAAACAATTTTATTCTGTCTTACAGAATATCGTACCCCCTTTTACTTTACTAAAAAGAATGAAAATTTGTTTCAAGAAGTTTTTGCCCCTTTGTGCTCCCCTGCCTTCCACAGTGGTTTGATCCTGCTTCTTGGAAGAGCATGCCCTTTCTGCCAGTCTTCTACAGTGGTCTGATCCTGTCTCAAAGACTACCCCTTGCTGTCCAGTCCATTCCAACTCAGAGTGACCCTACAGGGTCACTAGAATAGAATAGAACTACCCCTTAGGGTTTCCAAGGCTGTACTTTTTATGGAAGCAGACTACCACATCTTTCTCCCATCGAGCCCGTCCTTTTGGTTAGCAGCGGAGTGCTCCTTGTCTCAAAGACTACTAGGCCTTTTTTGTTCTTACTTGCCCCTATTCTTCTTTTCCAACCCTCCCCCAGAGTGCTTTGATAATGCCTTAGAGAAAAGCGTCCCTGTTCAGCTCCCCATACATCTCAGTGGTTTGATCCTGTCTGGGAAGCATCAGCATCTTTCCCCCTTTCATCTCACCCAATGATTTGATCCTGCGTCATTGAACATCAGTTTCTTTTAGCTCCTCCCCCGGGGTTCACAGTGGTTTGATCCTACCTCACTGCCTGGTCCTTTCTGACTCCCCCTCCAGCATCACCACCACAAATGGTATGGTCCTTAGCATCTGGTCCTTTTTGTCATCCCTCCACCCTAAGCATACCGAAACAGCCTTATCTCATTCCTTATTCATCCTGATCCCTTCAGTGGCTTGCTCCTGTGTTAGCAGTGTAAAACTGACCCAAATGGGTTTAAAGTGGTCATAACTTGTTCTTGACCAGTTCAAATCTGTTCTGGCAAGGAAATATCAGTTCTGACCAATTCAAATCTATTTTGACCAGTTTGAACTAATTCTGCAGAGCTGGAATCTGAGGTTTGGAAATCCAGGAAGATGGCTGAAAACGATGCTGATTCAAGCCAAAGCAAGGAACCAGGTACTTACAGAAGTTGAAACCTAGCTAAGAACTAGAAAAGAAGACAGATCAAATAAGAAGACAGGAAAATACAAGGGCCGGGGTTGGATGAGGGGAGGCTCAAAAAAGATTAGTTGTACCCAAGTCCCCTCCCCAACCCCTTTTATTTGAGAGGTGAGAGGCCATTTTGAGGAGGTAATGCAAGGTTTTAGGCTCTGCCATGGTATGTTTGGGAAACAGTACGGGAGCTGACACTCTCCAGCAGCCCCATCTGGCTGGAACTGAGACTGGGTTGTTTGTGGCCCCAACGATTGCTGGCTCTGCAAGCCATCCCCTGGGGCCATTTTTTTGTATCTGGTGCCACCTCAGGGAACAAATATTAGAGTTCCAAACCATAAATGACAACGTTCCCACCCTTTTAACTGTGGATGGTCATGATGCTGCTTAGCTGTTTAGAGATGATATTTAGGTTAGAAGGAGGGACTGGTAAATCTTGAAGTAAAGAGCTAATTAGAAAAGGTGAGACATGAAGTGAATGAGTCAGTTAATTAGAATAGAGCTGAGGATGTACACCTTGCAACTTTTAGAGATGTTTAGAAGAAGGTGGCAGGTTGAGAACAGTATCTAATCTCTGATCCCTGGGACTGGTTATCTATCTGCTTATTGTTTGTGGTATGAGTAGAAATTGACCTGTATTGTCTGGATTTTTCCTGGGTGGTTGTCTTTCTGTTTTTTTGTGGGGACTGAAGTTGAAGGGTAGGGGACTGAAAATCATGGAGGATGAAAAATGTAATCTCCACAGACTGCAGCATTTCCGGTTTGTTCAAAATCTCTTCGGTGGGACAATGGACAGGTCAGATGCTTTGATGACGAGTGACATAATGCTGCAAGATTGAGGGTGTGGTTGGAGCTCTGATTTGGTAAAGTATGTCTCATCATCTTTTTTGCAGATGGGAATATACTGAGGCTCTATGGTCATTTAACTGTAAAGTGAAAAAGAAGGGATTCCTAGAATGGCATAGGAACTTGGCTGCTAGGAGGGAAATTGATCATTTGTGAGATAATTTGGCTTAGGAGCCTGGGAGCTGAAAGATGTCTTTTAGGAAGATGACTTCAGTTAGCCACTGCTTATTTCTTGATAGAGGAAGATGGAAGCCATTTTAGTCAAGGCAGTTGAGTGGCACTTCGAAATGCTGAGGTAGAAAAAAAGAAATTAGAAGGTTTGGAGTCATATAATCCATGCTTTGAATCCTGGCTCTGCTGTTTGCTATGTGGACCATGAGCAAATTAAATAACCTCTCAGAGACTTGTTTTCCTTTTTTGTAAAGTAGGTTAATAAAAAAAAAAAAATCACCTGCTATTCTCCAAACAAGGAAAACAAGTCTCTGAGAGGTTACATAATTTACTCATATAAATATGAGCATTAAATTCTAAGGTTCCTAAATATAGTGGCTTTTGGAGAAAAGTGGCTTTCATTTTAACATTTTTTTGTCTAAACTAGATTATGTGGCAGGGATTATTTTGTTTGTGTGAACAATACATAGCAATACATAATTTAGCTTGACAAAGACCATTAAAAATGTTTTTAGCAATGTTGCTCCTGAAAGAAGCTACTGAATTATTGTGAGGAGCAAGGGAGAAATTGTTTATTGAAGGACTTTATAAACTAAAAATCACAATATAGATGTGGGAGATTATTTTTATAATAGCATTAATTATCATTAAAATGACACTCAGAAAAGCCACAGCATAAAATGGCTTCCAGTGTTGAAGACTTATAGATCTCTCTGGTCCCAGATTCAGGTCCTGTCCTACTTCACCCTGGACCTGTGGCCACGAGAAGTCCTGAGATGTGCTATGAAGCATCAAAAGCCACAGTGACCCAAGGTGGGGGTGGGGGTCATGTCAAAGATATAGGTTATGGGTGTGGCCTGCCATGAACATGACGAGGTATCACAATCTGTCCTTAGATCATAAACATCTTGGAATTATTTTATTCCAATGCAAACATGGATTGTCTTACCTGGATTCTGTCACCCTCCCTGGAAAGAGCAGGATCAGGTGAAGGAGTAGTGGGAAGGACAATGATGTGGACAATCATAAATGTAGAGGTCCTGATCCTGCCATTCATAGGAGAAGCGGGTGGGAGCCAGGTCAGGCAGTAGAATCTCAGCCTAAAAAAAAAAAATTTCAATATATCTGTGGCCACAATAGCCCCATCGGGGAGCTGTGTCCTATACTTAGATTTGTGGGCTGAGGCACACAGCCTTTTTTGATAGGGAAATTTGATGAATAAATACAGATATGTGATGGTCACAGTGTACCTACATTGCAGCAACACATGACAAAGTTTTATTTCTATGACATCTTTATGAACAAGATAGAAGAAATAATACCTGGAGTATTTTCCTTTAGTTGCATTCTGAACTAGTTTTTTTTTTCAAAGATGCTGTTCTTTATCGAGCATTTATTTTGTGCCAGGCACTGTGTTAAGTACTTTGTATGCATCAGTCATTTAATCCTCACAACAACCCTATGACCTATGTATTGTTAGCTCCATTGTATAGATGAGAAAGCTATTTCCAAAGAAATGTTTCTATGTTTCCCCAGAGCAAGAATTTTTAAGGTGGTGGGTGATGAGGGCACAGTCCCTGGGAGGTTTATCAGAATAACGTCGATGAGGGTTTTTTCAAACCATAGAGGCCTTTCCTCTCATTTTAATACTCTTCGTTGGGTAAGTCTGATGTTTCATGAGCTACTGTGAATGGGTGGTTGGAGGGACCTTCAGGTATGTTGAGACAGGAAAAATGTTGAGCTTCACTGCCGGAGAGAAAGGTCCTTGGTGATAGGCTGCAGAGTTTTGTATCTGGCTCTGTCTTGGTTTCAACATTTTGATTAATGACTTGGATGGAGATGTAGAAAAGTATGCTCATCTAGTGTTAAGAGAGAATTGGAATGGAAAGGCAAGTATACATGCTGGATGACGGAACCAGGAATCCAAGAATTTACTAGAATGCAAAGATGGTACAAAACAACAAAACAAATTTTGTAAGTGTAAATGTACCATCTTGCATTAGTTTCATAAAATAAAATTTAAAGAACTTAGCAACTCTGTAAGATGGGTACATGTTTAATATGGCTGCCAAAAAAGTTAATGGAAACTCAGGCTGCATTAATAGTAGTATAGAGCTTAGAATGTGGGAGGCGATTATTTTACTCAATTTTGAGTTTATAGAACCACACCTCAAATATTGAGTTCAGTTCTTGGCAGTTATCTTCTTTTTTTATATGACAGTTTTATTGAGGTATAACTCACATAGTACACAATTTACCAATTAAAAATGTACAATTCAATGGCTTTTGTTATGTTCACACAATTGGGCAATCGTCACCACAATTGTTTTTAGAACATTTCCGTTACCACAAAAAGAAGCTCTATACCCGTGAATAGTCACTCCCCATTTTTCTCCAACCCACCCAGCCCTAGCCAGTTCTGACTTATGGCCACATCATGTGTTTCAGAGTAGAACTGTGCTCTGTAGAGTTTTCAATGGGTGATTTTTCAGAAGTAGATTGCCAAGGCTTTCTTCTAAGGAGCATCTGGGTGGACTCAAACCACCAACTTTTTTGGTCAGCAGCTGAGCATGTTAACTGCTTGTATGGCAGTTATCTTTTAAAGATGAATAAAGACAAAATAGAAGTTAAGACGGGAAGCTTGGAGGGTAGAGTGGGGCATTATTGCTGTCTTCCAGGGTCCGCAGGCTTGTCATGGGAAAGAGGATTTTATCTATATGGTGTGATCCCCAAGGGGCAGGATTAGGATCGTTGGGTGGAAATTATAGCAAAGATGACTGAAGATGAGCTGGGTTGTGTAGAAGGGAATGAGTTCCCTATCAGAGGAAACATTTAAGCAGAAGCTGGCTGACTACTTATTAGGAATTTAAGTTTTGTATGAAGCCTCAAATGCAGGGCCCAGCCAAGAAAAACACTGAAGGAAGGAAACATTTACTAAGCACCTAGTGTGTACATGGTGCCTTTACACATGTTATTTCTTAATTTTCACAACCAACAGATGAAGTATGTATTATTAGCTTTTCTTTTACAGATGAGAAAACTGAGGCTCAGAGAGATAAATGACTTGGCCAAAGTCAAGCAGCTAGTAAGTGACCTTGTGGGAGCACATCAGAACCCCACATAAGGCAATATGTCACAAAATTCCTACTTTTACCTGATCACTTCTCCACTTGAGTAAAGAGCTGGTATTGCCAGAGGCGAGCCAGGACTATGTGGACAAATGCGTCATGCTGGGCTGGGTGCCTGGAGTGGATGAGAATATCATGAAGATATATGATCAGCTTCTAGTCCAGCAGGTCCTGGAGGATGGTGTTGGAATGCAGCTGGGCTATTACACAGGCTAAATGGCATGACTGTTTATACATAATGTCTGTACCTTAAACGGAACTCTGTTTTCTATAGATTCTCAGAATGACACAGCTGTAAGAGGATGTAGAGATCGTGGGGGCCCAGGCAATCTTACCTATATTAAAGATCAAGAAATGTGGCCCAGAGAAGGAAAGGGACTTCTCCAAATTCTTCTGCTTAATAATTTTGCCCGTGATATTGCCAGGGATTTATTTTTAAAAATGTAATCCAGCAAATTTAGAACTAGAGCCTCTTAGAGCAGAAAGGGTCAACTCCCCTGTGAAATTTGCTGCTCTGTGTCAGAGCTATAGGATAGAACATAGTATTCTGGTTTTCTTTCTTAATATTATAGAAATCAGTATAACAAAATGGAAAGAACATAAGCTAAGCCTTGGAGTCGGATTGAATTAAAAATTTTTCTAGTACCAGAGGAAATTCTTTAACTCTTTGAGCCTCAGATTCTTTATTTGTAAAAATGAGAATAATAATAGTTTGATTTTAGCCATATGGAGTTTGAGTACCTGTGTCAAATCCAAGTAGAAAGATTTAGGGAAAGCCAAAGCGCAAGCAAATGACCCAGTCTGTAGCTACAGAATCCAGGTAAACTGTCATATTCTGATGCTCTGATCTTGGGATCAATAAAGAATGAACACACAGAAAAATTTTATATAAATAAAAATTACATAAATTATATCTATAAATTCTATGTAATTTTTATGAGTCAAGTATATAATATGAAGAATGAATTAAGGGCGGGGATGTTGGGGATTGACTGGGGAATAAAGAAAGAAACAAATATTTGTCAAGCTTGCTAGGTGTGTTATATCTATTATCTCATTTAATTTCACTAAATATGCTTACCAAGCCTGTGAAGTAAGAAATTACTTTGATTTGAGAGATGAGAAGTAATAAGGACTTGAAGGTGGGTGGGGTAGTGGAGCTGGTAAGGATGTGACTTACATTTTGGAAATAAGATTGGAATGGCAGAGGCAGGGGTGGAGAGACTGATAATTGGTTTAACTGTAATGTGCGAGGTAGCCTTTGGGACTCTGCCTAGTACACATGATTGTGCCAGAGCTAGATGAAATAAAAGCTATGGCAGCACTCTATAAATTGCAGATCACTGTACCAATGAGAAGTACTCAGAGGCTTTGAGCATAGGCAGCTTGGGAGAATGGGGCGGCTATCTATGGAGGTGGGAGACTCAGGCAGAAGAGTATATTGGAGAGATGATATTTTCTAATTTTTCAGTATTTACCCTGTGTTTGCCAGTTTACTCATGGCATTACTATTGTCTTCTATCATTGTATATAAAGACTACATATATGTAAATATTCGTAAATACATAGACATCTCTTGAGGTATACACAAGAAACTTATCAGTGATAACCTCCAGAAAAGGGAATGGGAGGAACACTTACTTTTTACTTTGT
Organism: Elephas maximus indicus; assembly: GCF_024166365.1. NCBI lineage: Eukaryota > Metazoa > Chordata > Mammalia > Proboscidea > Elephantidae > Elephas > Elephas maximus. Next base: position 91,256,641 of record NC_064846.1, read on the forward strand.
ATCCTTTGTACTTTTTGAAGTGTATATCTTATGTGTGTGTTACCTACTTAAAAAAATATATAAAATAAATTTAAAAGCCAAGATAAAAATCCTCATACCTACACCAATAAATTTTTACCTCCGGTACTTTAATCACAAAGTTTTCTCTGTGTCCTGTGCCCTTACTTTTCCATGAAGCTTTCCCTGACCACTTTAACCAGTAGGTTATCTCTATGTTCCCTGACCACTTGGTGTGTGAGCCAATGGGAAGAAGGAAATTGGAGCTAGCAAGTGTAGACTACTCCTGCGAAAAATTGTGGAGAAAGGAAGAGTATTAGCTAAAGGGGGACCTTGGGGTCAAAATGGGGTTTCTAATATAGGTATTTCTTTATTTTTGGCTGGGAGAGACTTTGTAGCATGTTTATAGACAGAAGCTAAGGAACCAGAAGAGAGGGGAAAGAAGATGAAGATAAAGGAAAGGGAGGGGTTTTAAACAGGCTACTAGTTTACCAAAACTATCCGCAATGTTGACACAGAGTTGCAAATGAATGTGCTTCTAGGAAACTTCAGAAATGGCTCTGAGAAACCTGCAAAACTTTCTGTTAGAAACCAAATCCCAGCACAGCCACCTCTGTAGCCATTTCCAACAGCAGCTCTCCCACAATTAGTCCTCTTCGGTCTGCTGAGATGTATTGCTCATTCATTCACCAGATGTTGAATGACTGTTATGAGTAAGACATAGCACAGGGCAGGAGTTGTGTGGCTTACTTAATTGCACTGATTTAACATTCATAAAATGGAGAGAGTTTCTGTGAGAATAAGGGTACTTGAATATAGGTTTTGTGATAGGTTCAAGTGTTGTGAATTCTAACAGAATCTCTTCAGTGCTTGGTTCCTAGTAGGTGTTCAATAAGTGTTTGTGACATAATTCACTTATTGAGCACCTCCTATCAATAAAGTACTGTGTTAGGCTTTGGAATCATGTAGATAAGTTAGATAAGGTCCTACTTTTTGAGGAAAAACAAGTAGAACCAGGTTGCAGTGTCAAGGGGTGAGTGTGGGCAGAGGAATTAAAGACAACAAATGTGACTATTCTTTCAAGAATCTTGGTTAGGAAGAGAAGAAGAGAGGGGGCAACAAATAGATAGAGGCAAGGTTAAGGGATTGTTTTTTTTTTTAAAGATGAGAAGTCTGAGCCTATTGTTGAGTAGAGGAGAAAAAGCCATGAGACAGGAAAGGAGTAAAGATGCAAAAGTTGGCGTGGTGATTGATGCAAAGAGATTTCTGGGGATATGGGAAAGGATGGGAAAGAAAACTGTACAGGAACTGAGAACTCTCCTGAAGCAGGAGGTTATGAATTTTTGGGTGACATCAGGTCAAAATGAAATAAGTTAAGAGTATGAAAAAAATAGTGCTTTAAACAATGGATTTTTAGGCCCTAGGCCAGTCAGGGAAGAAAATTAGGCTGGAGGATACTGATAAATTGGGAGAAAACAAGGGACAAAAGAATGAGGAAGTAAAAGCTCTTAATAAAAAAACAAAAACATAGCCAAAGAGTAGGATATATGAATTTAAGATTTCAGAAGTGGGGCAGTTCTGACCAGACCCTGGATGTGGCCATAGGTGTGGATAACTGAAGTGTAGGGCCAGGTCACTGGAGTGGAGTCAAGGAAATGGGGCTATATGGCTCATCCCTATGGATGTTGAAGTCCCTCCAGGATGGTATAAAGACTTGCATCAGAAGCCGAACATTCAATTTATGTTTTGGAGAAACTAGATAGTATGCAGATGCCAGTAATGAGATTCATTAGTAGGGAAAATCTAGTGTCTCAGTTGTCATTCACTTCTCCTCCTAGATAAAGAAGTATATGAAGGAAGATGTGTTAAGTATCTGTGAGTTGGCTTCTGCTGCTTGCAAGGATTCTGAGGGAATGAGATGGCAGACTCAGGCTGTATAAAAGAAAGGGTGTTTTATCTGTGATGTGGAGTCCAGCCTGTCTCCATAGCACCAGCTTTCTAAAGGCCTAGTTAGCAGGGTAAGGCAGCACAGTGAGTATCTGTGTGTGGCCACTAACATGCAACTCCTCAGGAGCAGTGAGAGGTGTAGGGGTAAGGAAGAACTGAATCACACGAAGGAGATGGAAACAACATGTCCTGGGCTGAGTAATTCCTCAGAAAAGTGTGGTGAGTTGCTGGTATCTCCATGTATTTCCACGGTCTTTACAAGAACAGTAGTGAGTAATAGCATATGAAACAGTTTATCTCACTGATGCTGTGAGAGGAATATCAGGCAGTGAAGCCAAGTTTTCCTTGGCTTTTGAGGTATAATTTTGGTTACCAGTTAGTTCCAGAGTTTGGATTTTAGTGGGAGAAGTACTCAAGAGAAGGAGTAGTGACAGATAGGGGCTCCCAAGTTTATTGTTGTACATATATCTATCACACAAACCCAAACCAAACCCATTGCCAGTGAGTCAGTTCAAAGTCATAATGACCTTACAGGACAAAGTAGAACTGCCTCATAGGGCTTCCAAGCCTGGAGCCCTGGTGGCATAGTGGTTAAGAGCTTGGCTGCTAACCAAAAGGTCGGCAGCTCGATTCCACCAGCAGCTCCTTGGAAACCCTATGGGGCAGTTTTACTCTGGCCTATTTTTTTTTTTTTTATATGGTAGCTATGAGTCGAAATTGACTCGATGGCAACAGGTTTGGCTTGGTTTAATCTTAATGTAAGCAAATTGCCACATCTTTCTCCCACAGAGTGGCTGGTAGGTTTGAAGCACCAACCTTAGCAACTGTGCCACCAAGGCTCCTTGTCTATCACACAACTTTGCCAGTTCAACTTTTTACAGGTGTACAACATATTGACAGCAATTACCTTAACTGACTGTGCAACACTACCCTTAATCAATACGATTTTTCCATCACTATAAACCAAAACTCAGTACTCCATAAGCAAAAACCCAACCCCTTGTTTCCCACTACCTACCACCCCTGGTAACCGCTAATAAAATTTGTATAGATATTTGCCTGTTCTTGTCTTTTTATATGAGTGAGGTCATACAACATTTGCCCTTTTGTGATTGACTTACTTCACTCAACATAATGTCTTTAAGCTCCATCCGTATTGCAGCATGTATCAAGACTTCATTTCTCTTACTTAATGAGTAGTATTTCACTGTATATGTGTATCACATTTTGTTTATCCATTCATCTGTTCATCTGTTGATGGGGATTTAGGTTGTTTCCACCTTTTGGCTATTGTGAATAGTGCTGCAATGAACATTGGTGTACACGTCTCTTTTTGAGTGTCTTTTTTCAATTCTTTTGGGTATATGTGAAGGAGTGGAATAGCTGGGTCATATGGTAGTTCTAGTTTTAGTTTTTTGAGGAACTGCCACGCTGTTTTTCACAGCGTCTGTACCATTTTTCATTCCCACAAGCAGTAGAAAAGGGTTCCAATTTCCCCACATCCTTGCCAACATTTGTTTTGTGTGTGTGTGTGCGTGTTTTAATTTTAGCCACCCTAGTAAAAGTGAAATGGTATGTCACTGTGGTTTTGATTTGCATCTCTCTGATAGCTAATGGCATTGAGCACCTTCATGTGTTTGGTGGCCATTTGAATGTCCTTTTTGGTGAAATGTCTATTCAAGTCCTTTGCCCATTTTATGTTTGGGTTATTTGTCTTTTTGCTGCTAATTGTCAAAGTTTTATATATATTTTGTTTATGAGATTGTTATTGGATGTATGCTTTCTGAAGATATTCTCACAGTCAGCAGCTTGTCTTTTCACTTTTTTGATAAAGTCTTTTGATGAACAAAAGTTTTCCATTTTTATGAGGTCCAATTTATTTATTTTGTCTTTTGCTGTTCGTGATCTTGTTATTATGTTGGATAATCCATTGTTAAAAGCTAGGCCCTACAGCATTGCCCCTGCATTTTCTACTAAGAATCTTATGATTTTAGTTTTCATACTTATGTCTTTAATCCATTTTGAATTTGTTTTTGTGTATGGTTTGAGGCCTGGATCCTGTTTCATTATTCTGCTTGTGGAAATCCAATTTTCCCAACACCATTTGAAGAGACTCTTCTTTCCCCATCGAATGGAGTCAGCACCCTTGTCAAAAATCAATTAGCCATTCATGTGTGTGTGTGTGTGTGTGTGTGTTTCTGGACTGTCAATTCGATTCCATTGATCTATGTGTCTATTGTTTTACCAGCACTAGGCTGTTTTGATTACTGTAGCTGTAAGTTTAAAATCAGGAAGTGTGAGTCTTCCTATTTTGTTCTTCTCTTTCAACAGAATATTTTAGCTATTTTGGGCCTCTTGCCACTCCATATGAAGTTGAGAATTTTTTTTTTCCATTTCTGTAAAGGAGGCTGTTGGAATTTTCATTAGGAATGCATTGAATCTATAGATTGTGTTGGGCGGTATTGACATCTTAACAATATTAAGTCTCCCAATCCATGAACATGGAACATCTTTCCATTTATTTAAGTTTTCTTTAATCTCCTTCAACAGTGTTTTATAATTTTCATTGTACAAGTCTTTCACATCCCTGGTTAAATTTATTCCCAGGTATTTTATTCTCTTAGTGTTATTGTAAATGAAATTGTTTCCCTAATTTCTCTTTTATGTTACTCATTGCTGATATATTGAAATCCAACTAATTTTTGTTTATTGACCTTTGCCTTAGTTATCTAGTGCTGCTATAACAGAAATACCACAAGTGGATAGCTTTAACAAACATAAATTCATTTTCTCATAGTTTAGGAAGCTAGAAGTCTGAATTCAGAGTGCTGGTTGGAGCAGTGTTTAATAACTCAGCTGCTAACCAAAAGGTCAACAGTTTGAATACATCAGCCACTCCTTGGAAACCCTATGAGGTGTTTCTACTCTGTCTTATAGTGTCATTATGAGTTGAAATTGACTCGACAGCAATGGGCTTGGTTTTTTTTTTTTTTTGGCTGTAGGGGAATGCTTTCTCTCTGTCGGCTATGGAGAAAGTTCCTTGTTTCTTCACCTTCTGTTTTGTGGTTTCTTGCATATCTCCATGTGTCTTGGTATTTATCTCACCCTATCTTTCTCTCTGCTTGCTTCTTTAATCTCTTTTTATATCTCAAAAGAGATTGGCCCAGGATACACCCTACACTAATCCTGCCTCATTAACATAACAAAGACTACCCATTCTCAAATGGGATTATAACAGCAGATATAGGAGTTAGGATTTACAACACATAATTTGGGGGACATAATTCACTCCATAACATTCCACCCTTTGGCCCCTCAAAATTTATGTCCTTCCCACATGCAAAACACATTCATCCCATCGAAACATCCCACAAATCTTAAATCAACTCCGAGTCCTAAATCTCATCTTCTGAATCAGCTGAATCAAATATGGGTGAGATGTAGGTGTATTCCATCCTGCGGCAAAATTCCTTTTCATCTGTGAACCTGAGAAATCTAGAATACTAGTAATCTGTTTCCAAAGTACAATGGTGGGACATCTACAAGGTAGACATTTCCATTACAAATGGGAGGAATTGGAGGGAAAGAAGGAATAACAGACACTAAGCAAGTCCAAAACCCAGCAGAACAATTTACATTAGCTCTCAAGGTTTGAAATTAATCCTCTGTCCTTTGGGCCCATCTGAGCAAGGCCTCTGTCCTCCAGACCCTGGGTATTGGCCACACCCTCTGGATTCTGGGTAGAGGTCCCTTGGTCCTGGGCTTCAGCTCTGTCTACCAGGCCCCCTGGTATTCCAAATCTGTTCCTTTGGCTTTGGGTGGTCCTATTCTCCTAGTCCATCTGAATGGCAACTCCACCCCTTCAGCCCTGGCAGATCCCATTCTTCTGCTGCTTGGATATGGCAGACCTGCACCCCTCAGATTTGGGCAGCTGCCCCATCCCCCTGGCACATCTTAATGGCAGCCCCACACTCTGGAACTAAGTTGGTGAAGATCTGACTCTTTGAAACCTAGAAGGCTGTGGCCACACCCTCTGAAACCAAGAAGGATCTGCTTCCTGTGTTCCTTCCAACAGTCCTGCTTATCTCTGAGGTGCTCCATGGATGGTCCTTTTCTTTTCTTGGAGAACAACAGGTGTAGCTCCTTTGGCCTGTTTCCTGCCTGTAGAATTCCAAGGGTCAGACAGCATTCTTTCATTTCCTTCTTTCTCTGTGCCCATCAGTCAAAGCTAATGGGCTTTCTCTGTGGTAATTGGTTAGATCCATCAGTCACAGGCTTAATCTCTTTAACAAAAGATTGGGTAGCCATGTCCTTGTTGAACATTCTAGGACACATGTCCTTAGCTTGTAAAACAGAATTTTCTAAATCTTAAATTCTGTTTTCATTTTGCATAGTTCACTTTTAAGTCCATCTCTTTCCTTTCACATTTTACCATAAGCAGCAAGAAGAAACCACATAGCCCCTTTAAGATCCCGCTTGGAAATCTCATTGTTGGATACCCAAGGTCATCACTTACAAGTTCTACCTTCCACCAAATATTTGTACATTGTTCAGACAAGTTCTTTGCCATTGCTTAAAAAGAATCACCCCTTCTCCATTGTCTAATAACATGTTCTTCATTTTCCTTTAAAGCCTCACCTCATTTAACATCCACATTTCTAGCAACATTCTGTTCCTGGCACCATATGTATTCCCTATAATGATAGAGACTTTGTAGCTCTCCTCACTTCCTTCCAAGCCCTCACCAGAATTGCCTTTGAAGTTCATAATTATACCAACAGTCTCTTCAAGGCAATCTAGGCTTTTACTATTAGATACCTTAAAACTTTTCCAGCCTTTACCCATAACCCAGTTCCAAATTCACTTCCACATTTTAGGCACTCTTCAGATACCAAATTATCTAGTGCTTCTATAAAAGAAATACAACAAGCAGTTGGCTTTAACAAACAGAAATTTATTTTCTCACAGTTTAGGAGGCTAGAAGTCTGAATTCAAAGCTCCGGCTCTAGGGGAAGGCTTTCTCTGTTGGCTCTGGAGGAAGGTCCTTGTCTCTTCAGCTTCTGTTTCCTGGTTCCTTGGAGATCTACATGTGGCTTGGTATCCATCTTACCCCATTTCTCTCTTTGCTCACTTGCTTAATCTCTTTTTATGCCTCAAAAGAAATTGACTCAAGATACACCTTATACTAATCCTGCTCCATTAACCTAACAAAGGGAACATATTCCTAAATGGAATTATAACCACAGGCATAGAGGTTAAGATTTACATCACATATTTTGGGAAGACTTAATCCCTGAAAACCTTGTACCCTGCAAATTTGCTAAATTCCTCTAGAAGCTTTCTTGCAGACTCTTTGGGATTTTCTATATATAGGATCATGTCATTGCGAACAGAGGTCATTTTGCTACTACTTTTCCAACCTGGATACATTTTATCTCCTTTGCTGGTCTTATTGCTCCAGGTAGGACTTCTAATACAATATTGAATAGAAGTGTTGAGAGTGAGCACCCTTGTTTTGTTCCTGATTTCAAGGGGAAAGCTCTCAGTCTTTCTCCATTAAGTATAATTCTGGCTTCTGACTTTTCATATATGCCCTGAATCATACTGAGGAAATTCCCTTCAATTTCAATTTCTTGAGAGTTTTCATGAAGAAAGGTATTGGATTTTATCAAGTGCTTTTTCTACATCCGTAGAGAAGATCATGTGGTTCTTTTCCTTTGTTCTATTGATGTGATTTTGTTCTATAGATTCAATGCAATCGTGGTCAAAATTCAAACAGCCTTCTTTACAGAAATGGAAATAAATAATCCTCAACTTTATATGGAATGGCAAGAGATCCCAAATAGTTAAAACAATGTTGGAAGAAAAGAGCAAAATAGGAGGACTCACACCTCTTTATTTGAAAGCATACTATACAGCTACAGTACTCAAAACAGCCTAGTACTGGTAAAACAGTAGACACATAGACCAATGGAATAGAATTGACAGTCCAGAAATGAACCCACTCATCTATGGTCAGCTGATTTTTGACAAGGGTGCTAAGTCCATTTGATGGGGAAAGAAGAGTCTCTTCAAGAAATGGTGCTGGGAAAATTGGATTTCCACACGCAGAAAAATGAAACAGGATCCATGTCTCAAACCATATATAAAAACAAATTCAAAATGGATTAAAGATATAAGTTTGAAAACTAACATCATAAGATTCTTAGTAGAAAATGCAGGGGCAATGCTGTAGGGCCTAGCTTTTAACAATGGATTATCCAACATAATAACAAGATCAAGAAAAGCAAAAGACAAAATAAATAAATTGGACCTCATAAAAATGGAAAACTTTTGTTCATCAAAAGACTTTATCAAAAAAGTGAAAAGACAAGCTGCTGACTGTGAGAATATCTTCAGAAAGCATACATCCAATAACAATCTCATAAACAAAATATATATAAATCTTTGACAACTAACAGCAAAAAGACAAATAACCCAATCATAAAATAGGCAAAAGACTTGAATAGACATTTCACCAAAAAGGATATTCAAATGGCCACCAAACACATGAAGGTGCTCAATGCCATTAGCTATCAGAGAGATGCAAATCAAAACCACAGTGACATACCATTTCTGTTTCACTAGGGTGGCTAAAATTAAAACACACACACACACACAATAACAAATGTTGGTACGGATGTGGGGAAATTGGAACTCTTTTCCACTGCTTATGGGAATGAAAAATGGTGCAGTCCCTGTGGAAAACAGTATGGCACTTCCTCAGAAAAAAACTGAAAAAAGGCCTTTAAAACAAACAATAACACACGTGAGGAACGTGCTTCTTCGTTCAGTTAAGTACACTAAACCAAATGGGCAGTACCTGCCCAAATGCAAAGACAGGAAGGCAGGAAGGCACAGGAAAACTGGACAAATGGACACGGGGAGCCCAAGGTGGAAATGGGGAGAGTGCTGACATATTGTGGGGATTGCAATCAACGTCAGAAAACAATTTTATGTACAAATTTTTGAATGAGAAACTGACTTATACTCTAAACTCACTTAAAACACAATTAAAAAAAATCTAAAATAGAACTACCATATGACCCAACAATTCCACTCCTAGATATATACTCAAAAGAATCAAATGCAGAGACTCAAACAGATACTACAGCAATGTTCATTGCAGCATTATTCAAAATAGCGAAAAGATGGAAACTACTTAGATGTCCATCAGTGGATAAATGGATAAACAAAATGTGGTACATACATGCTACTCGTTCACTAAGAGAAATGAAGTCCTGATATATGCTGCAATATGGATGGAGCTGGAAGACATTATGCTGACGAAATAAGCCAATCACAAAAGGACAGATAATGTATGACCTCACTTGTATAAAAGGATAAGAAAAGGCAAACGTACAAAGATCAAAGTTATTAGTGGTTACCAGGGGCAGGAGCAAGGGGGAAAAGCGGGGGTTAATGGTGATGGAAAGATCGCACTGATTAAGGGAAGGGTTGCACAGCCAATTATTGCAATTTCTGTCAATAAGTTGTAAACCTGTAAAAAGTTGAATTTGCAAAAGTTGTGTGACAGGTGTATTTACAACCACCAAAAAAGAAAGAGTAGCTGCTGGGGCTGCTTACGTACAACCACACACACAAACCAAGGATTTGGTTCCTTGGTTTGGAGGTTTAGGGTCATGGTTTCACAGGACATCCCAATTAACTGGCCTAATAACATGTTTAATGCTTCTAGTCTATCCCTTAGTTCGTTGCATAGTTACTGGGGTTTTAAAAGCTTGCATGTGGCAATCCAAGGCACAACAATTGGTCTTTTGTTCACCTGGAAACCCTGGCGGCGTAGTGGTTAAGTGCTACAGCTGCTAACCAAGAGGTCAGCAGTTCGAATCTGCCAGGTGCCCCTTGGAGACACTATGGGGCAGTTCTACTCTGTCCTATAGGGTCACCATGAGTCGGAATCGACTCGACAGCAGTGGGTTTGGTTTGGGTCTGGTCACCTGGAGCAACAGAGGAAGAAGGACAGCCAGGAATAAGAGGAGGATATGGAATGCATGGCTAATTGCCTCCATGAACAACTGCCTCGTTTGCTGTGGTACCAGATGAACTGCATGGTGCCAGGGTACCATTACTGAACACATTGATTAAAAATTCTATAGCAGTATCTTGATCAAAAGGGTGGGGGAACGGAGAACATAATTTCAAATTCTCATGAAATCCAGAATTTCTGGAGCCATAGAGGCTGGAAGAACCCCCAAAACTATTGTCCCTACATAATCTTTAAACCTTAAAACTAAACCAAAAATATCCCCTGAAGTCTTCCTAAAAGCAAACAATAGTTCAGCTGAACTAGTAAAGAATATCTGCCTTGAGCACTGTACTCTTTTAAGATCTATTTTTATAGGATTAAATTGACAACAGTAACTCAAAAGATTAGATAGGAACCTTAGTGAGTAAGTTTATATTAATGGGGGAGGAACAACTTGGGAAAGCAGGGTGAGAATTGTGCAACTAGAAGAATGTGATCAATGTTATTGAATTGTACAAGTAGAAATTGTTGAATTGTTGTATTTTCTGCGATGATGATGATATTCTCAACAACAAAAATAAAATAAATTATTTAAAACCAAATCCCCCAAAAGTCAATTGTTAAAAACTAGATCCCAAAGCATTATACCTATGTTTCCTTCTAAGAGTTTTATGGTTTTACCCTGGTGGCGTAGTGGTTAGGTGCTACGGCTGCTAACCAAAGGGTCAGCAGTTCAAATCCGCCAGGTGTTCCTTGGAAACTCTATGTGACAGTTCCACTCTGTCCTATAGGGTCGCTATGAGTCAGAATTGACTTGATGGCATTGGGTCTGGGTTTAGAGCTTATATTTATGTCTTTGACCCATTTTGAGTTAGTTTTTGTATATGGTGTGAAGTACGGGTCTAGCTTCATCCTTTTGTTTGTGGAAATCCAGTTGTCCCAGTACTATTTATTTAAGAGACTATTCTTTCCCCATTGCATGGCCTTAGCAGCCTTGTAGAAAATCAATGGACCATAGATATGTGGGTTTATTTCTGGACTCTCAAATATATTCCATTGGTCTATATGTCTATCATTATGTGAGTAACAAATTGTTTTGATTAATGTAGATTTATAGTATATGTTCAGATTGGCAAATGTGAATCCTCCTACTTCTTCTTTTTCAAGATTGCTTTGGCTACTTGGTGCCCCTTGCAGTTCTATACAAACTTGAGGATTGTCTTTTCCATTTCTGCAAAGAAGGATGTTGGAATTTTGATGGGTAGTGTTTTTAATCTATGGGTTGCTTTAGGTATTATTGACATCTTAACAATATTAAATCTTCTGATCCATGAGCAGGAAATGTCCTACCATTTATTTAGGTCATTAATTTCTTTCATCAATGTTTCCTAGTTTTCAGTTTACAAGTCTTTCACCGTCCAAATAAATTTATTACTTGACATTTCATTCTTTTAGATTGTAAATAGAATTGTTTCCTTAATTTCCTTTTCAGATTGTTCATTGCTAATGTATAAAAACCTGATTTTTGTGTGTTGAATTTGTATCCTGCCATTATATTGAATTCATTTATTAGCTCTGATAACTTTTTTGAACTGACAGTATGAGTAACAAAAGACAAAATTTATAAATGAACCTCATAAAAATTTTAAAAATTTCTTCATCAAAGGACTTTATCAACAAAGTCAAGTGAAAACCTACAGATTTGGAGAAAATTTTGGAGGAACCATATATCTGATATCCAGAATATATAAAGAACTCCTATAACTCAACAACAAAAAGACAAACTACCCAAGTGAAAAATTGGCAGAGGACTTGAAAACACATTTCACTCGAGAAGAAACACAAATGACCAATAAGCACATGAAAAGATGCTCAACATCATTAGTCATAATGAAAATGCAAATCAAAATCACTATATCACTTTGCACCCACTACGATGGCTATGATTTAAAAAATGGAAGCAACAGGTGTGGTCAAGTATGTAGAGAAATTGGAAACTTTATCCATTGCTGGTAGGATTGTAAAATGGTACAGGCACTGTGGAAAACAGTTCAGTTGTGTCTCAAAAAGTTAAACATAGAATTACCATATAATCCATCTCTCCCACTTCTAGGTATATAACCCATTGCCACTGAGTTGATTCAGACTCATAGCGACCCTATAGGACATAGTAGAGCTGCCCATAGGGCTTCCTTTACTGAAGCAAACTGCTGTAACTGCTGAGTTTTCAGTTAGCAGCCAAGCGCTTAACCATTGCGCCACTAAGTCTCCTTTCTAGGTATATACCAAAAAGAACTGAAAGCAGGGCTCAAACAGACCCATGTATACCAATGTTAATTGCAGCATTATTCACAATAGACATAAGATGGAAACAGCCTAAGTGTCCTTCAACAGACGAATGAATAAACAAAATGTGGTACATACATACAATGGACTGTTACTCAGCCATGAAGAGAAATGTCCTGATACAACATGGATGAACCTTGAAAACATTATGCTGAGTGAAATGTCAGTCACAAAAGGAAGATATTATATGATCCCACTCACATGAAATATCTAGAATAGACAAGGATATAGAGATGAAAGTTTATCAGTGGTTACCAGGGGTGGGTGGAAGGGAGAGGGAAGAGGGGATTCATCGCATGAGGGCACTGAGCTTCTGTTAAGAGTAATAGAAAAACTTAGAAATATGTAATGTCGACAGTTAAACAACATGACGAAATAATGTATGTCACTGAAGAGTATTGATATGGAAAATGTTTTGTTACATATTTATCTACCACAATATAAAATAAGTGCATGTCAAGTATGTAGCACAGTTAATTGGTATATAATAAGTACTCAATAACTGACTGTTGTTGTTAGGTGCCTTCGAGTCACTTCCAAATCATAGTGACCTTATATATAACAGAATGAAACTCTGCCTGGTCCTGTGCCATCCTCATCATCGTTGTTATGCTTGAGCCCATTGTTGCAGACACTGTGTCAATCCATCTCATTGAGGGTCTTACTCTTTTCCAATGACCCTCTACTTTACCAAGCATGATGTCCTTCTCCAGGGACTGGTCTCTCCTGATAATATGTTCAAAATACATGAGACAAAATCTTGCCATTCTTGCTTCTAAGGAGCATTCTGGCTGTACTCCTGAAATGGTTGAAAGTCCACCAATTCTTCTTGGTACAGTGACTCTGTTATTCCTTCCACTTCCTTTTGATGCTTCCTGTGTTGTTCAGTATTTTGCCCAGAGAATCCTTCAATATTGCAACTCAAGGCTTGATTTTTTTCTTCAGTTCTTTCAGCTTGAGAAATGCCAAATGTGTTCTTCCCTTTTGGTTTTCTATCTCCAGGTCTTTGAACATTTTATTATAATACTTTATTTTGTCCTCTCAAGCTGACCTTTGAAATCTTCTGTTCAGCTCTTTTACTTCATCATTTCTTCCTTTTGCTTTAACTACTCGTCATTCAAGAGCAAGTTTCAGAGTCTCTTCTGACATCCATTTTGGTCTTTTCTTTCTTTCTTGTCTTTTTAATGACCTCTTGCTTCTTTCATGTATGATGCCCTTGATGTCATTCCCCAACTCATCTGGTCTTTGGTCATTAGTATTCAATGCATCAAATCTGTTCTTGAGATGGGCTCTGAATTCAGGTGGGATGTACTTTAAGTTGTACTTTGGCTATGCTGGACTTGTTCTAATGTTATTCATCTTCAGCTTGAACTTGCATATGAGCAATTGATGGTCTGTTCTGCAGTCAGCCCCTGGCCTTGTTCTGACTGATGATATTAAGCTTTTCCGTCATTTCTTTCCTCAGATGTAGTCGACTTGATTCTTGTGTATTCCATCTGGGGAGGTTCACATGTATAATCACTGTTTATGTTATTGAAAAAAGGTATTTGCAATGAAGAAGTCATTGGTCTTCCGAAATTCTCTTGTGCTATCTCCGACATCATTTCTATCACCAAGGCCATATTTTCCAACTACCGATCCTTCTTCTTTGTTTCCCACTTTCACATTCCAATCACCAGTAATTATCAATGCATCATGATTGTATGTTTGGTCAATTTCAGACTGCAGAATTGGGCAAAAACCTTCAATTTCTTCATCTCTGGCCTTAGTGGCTGGTGCATAAATTTGAATAATGGTCATATTAACTGGTCTTCTTTGTAGGCATAGGTATATTATCATATCACTGACAGCATTGAACTTCAGGATAGATCTTGAAATGTTCTTTTTGACTATGAATGCTATACCATTCCTTTTCGAGTTGTCATTCCTGGCACGGTAGACCATAATATTTTCCAATTCAAAATGGCCAGTACCAATCCATTTCAGCTAACTAATACTTAGGTTATTAATGTTTATGCATTCCATTTCATGTTCAATGATTTCCAATTTTCCTAGAGTCATACTTTGTACATTTCACATTCTTAATTATTGATGAATGTTTGCAGCTGTTTCTTCTCTTTTTGAGTCATGCTATAACAACAAATGAAAGTCTCAAAAGCTTGACTCCATCCACATCATGAAGGTCGATTCTTCTTTCAGGAGGCAGCTCTTTCCCAGTCATATTTTGGGTGCCTTCCAACATGAAGGGCTCATCCTCTGGCACTGTATCAATGTTCTGCCGCTATTCATAAATTTTTCACTGGCTAATTCTTTTCAGAAGTAGACTGTCGTTCTTCCTAGTCTGTATTAGTCTGGAAATACAACTGAAATTTGTCCACCATGGGTAACCCTGCTGGTATTTGAATACTGGTGGCATAGCTTCCATCTTCACAGAAACATGCAAGCCATCACAGAATGATAAACGAATAGACTCATGGGGTAATACCGATTATCAATATCTTAAAATCTGTCATAGCTTTTCATGGAATAAAATGATCATTTTGCTAATAAAAAAGTCAATCAGTGGTGGCTACAGTGATAGGACTGTTGAAGCACTTATCCCTCATAAGCCACATACGTTGATATCCATGAGCCATGGGCCATTGTATTCTCAGTAACCTTGTAATCCTGCTGAGTTCTGGAGCCTGGTGCTTCCTGGAACTGGCCTCTAGAGTTGGTGATGCTGAGCACTGTGGGGGCAGGTGGAGCATACCACAATTTCATTGGGCAGCTGATGGATCATAACCAGAAACTGAATTAAGATGCCCACAGGATTGAAATGTGGACTCAAGGGTAGATTATGGCATCTAGAATGAAGTTCTAGGATTTATTCCTGACTCAATCCCATATGAATCAAGTGATCTTGGGCAAGTCATTTAGATTCTTTATAATCAACATGTTTACCTCACAAAAATTGGGTGTCTGTGGCTTTTCTCCTTATGACAAAAATTTGAATTAAGCTACAAATGAGAAGTATAAATACAGTGGGAGGGCTATTGCCTATTAATTCAGGATATTATGGTAACTTGGTGTTACCATAACAAAAAAAAAAAACTCCCAATAAGGATGAGACATGGATCCCAAACCATTTTGTTTCTCTTTCTGCCGTGCGCTTCCTTCCTTTTCTCATTTGTTCTCCACCCCACATTCCAGCCAAACCCAAGTCTTTCTAACATGTTATTCACTTTCTAACACATTATTTGGGGCTGTATTTAGTAGTTACAAGAACTTTTAGAGACAGAAGATACCTCAGATTGAGTAGTTATATCCTGCCTGAAAAAAGCCCTGGTAGGACAGTGGTTAAGCACTCTGTTGCTAACCAAAAGGTAAGCAGTTCAAACCCACCATCCACTCCATGGGAGAAAGATGTGGCAGTCTGCTATCATAATGACTAAAGCCTTGGAAACTCTATGAGGCAGTTCTACTCTGTTCTGTAGGGTCACTAGGAGTCGGAATCCACTCAAAAGCAGTAGGTTTGGTTTTTTTGGTTTATCCTGCCTAAAGGCAGGTAATTGTACTTAGATTAGTGGTCCAAGATGTAGGGATTTTACACACCAAATATTTTCCAAAAGTGTTGAGTCTTCACATAGGGTTGCCAATTCATTATTTAGCTAATTAAGGGCATTATACAAAAACAACTACTCTCTGCTATCATCATCATTTTATAAAAGAAGGGACGTTTTAACACCAAAAATTGGAAAGGACATACTCTCAAAATAGAAAATAATTTATAAATTTTAACTTCATAAAGCAATCACTATATAGTCTTTGTTTTTCTATGGACCAGAGAAATTTTCACTATGAACTGATATTTAGGTACCACCCCGCTAAGTATAGGTTCTAATCTTGACACTGCCACTAGCTTGCTGTGTGACATTCGGCCAAGTTCCTTCCCCGTTTTGGGCCTCAGTTTCCTCATCTCTAAAATGGGGCCAGCTAAATTAGATGATAACCAATGTCCTTCCCAGCTCTAATGCTCAGGATTCTGTGACTTCTAGAGTTTAATTCTAGTCCTTGGAATCTGAGTTCATGCTGGAAAAAAAAAAAAGATTTTGCTTATAATTATAGACTCTAAAATCGAGTAGCAAGCAATTCACATTTCTGGTATGCACACAACAGAGGGCATTTACAGTAGCCATAATGCTAGACATTATTAGGCCTTTCTTTCTTTATAGTCTTTAAAAATGTTTTTGGTTTATGTCTTTTTTTTTGGTTATGTCTTTGAAATGCAGTTGTCACTTCTCTAACACTCCCTACAGTCACTGTTTTGTCCTGTTTTCCTTCACTTTTACCCAAAAGTCATACAAACGCAAAGCCTCCAGCCCCTCTCATGGTGTGTGTATCTGTTTGACTTGGTTGGTTTAAAAGATTTTTACCTCCTATCTCTTTCCACTTCCTTCTGTCTCTATCCACTAATATGTACTTTTTCTAAATCCTCTATTCTTTTTCTTTTATTTTCTTTAGACAGAAAGCATGATGTCAGATGTTGGCATGGTCTATAAATGGCATTATCTGAATTCTTGTCAAAATCCCAATTGGGAAGGTTGGGCTGCAGTTCGTTCTTGGTAGCTAGAGGAAATATATAATTAATTAGCAACGTAATATTGGGCTTTACCTGACTTGTAAAAGTGCACCAGTGTTTGTACTAATTAGTACTTTCTGGTCAAAGTCCTGCTCTGCTGTTTTAAGAAGACTTGGAGTTTAAATGTGGCATTTTGAACAAAGTGATCATTTTATTGGCAACCCCAACTACACTAGTCCTGGGCAAAAAGTATAGAGAAAATTGAGGGCTGCAAGGCTACTGTCCTGGGGCTTAAGGAGAGTTCAGCCTGTACTTGTCTTAAGAGGCCCAAATTCTCCAAAGATAAAGTTCTGCTTCTCCACCTCCACCCATGCCTCCTGTTCCTCTCTTCATAGATTGCTTTCTTGGTATTTGTTTGTGTGACATCTGAAGAGTGGGCCACTAAAAGAAAAAAGCAAAACAAAGTATGACATTCAAGAGGCAGCCCAAATTATAGTGGTTTCTTTTTTTTTAATCAAATTTATTTAAAAATCAGCCACAATGATAAAAAAAAGAACACCACAATGATACAATCCAAAATTAAAATTTGGATGCAATTCTTCCAGTTGTACACTGTTGAGGATGGTGCATTGCTTTGTCTCTGGAAAGGCCTGAGCTGAGGCTGTTTCCCTGTGATCCATAGTCTTCCCCTCCCCCTGCCAGTCTTTCCACCCCAGCCCTCTTCATTGCCCTAGAGCTGGGCCTTCACAGCCTGGGGAAGTGGAACTGAGGCATGGTACACTTCTGGATTCTTCCAGCTGTACTCTCACTAGGGAAAATCAACTTTGAAGTGAAGCTGGGGGCCTGCCAGGAAACTGAAAAGGGGTTATTAAAAATGGTATTTTTCAAACCACGAGTGATGTTTTGCTAGTAGAGGGTAACAGGTTACTTGGAACCTGAACTGCTTTGGGTTTTGGATTAAATTTCAAAGTTGGCTGAGATTTCAGACCCCCAGGGTCTTGAGCATTGAGAACACAATTGAAAGCATATTAGATGCTAGCTGGTTCTATACAATACCAACCAACTAGTAAAAAAGGGAGAATTTACTGAAATCTATTTATTTAGTGCCATGAATACAAAACATAAGTTTGACTGAATTTAACCTTGTTATTTTTTTTATTTAGTTTTATTTTACTAAATCCAAATTAAAATATTCTGAGTATGAAAATAACCTGTATTTCTACTGTAAACATCATATTGCTTAGAATTCCACAGTTAAAAAAAACAAAAAAACATTGCCATAGAGCCAATTCCAATTCAAGAGTAAAACTTCCCCATAGGATTTTCAAGGCTGTAATCTTTTGGTACAGTGGTTAAGTAATACAGCTGCTAACCAAAATGCTGGCAGTTCAAATCCACTAGCTGATCCTTGGAAACTTTAAGGGGCAGTTTTACTCTGTCCTCTAGGATTGCTATGGGTTGGAGCTGACTCGATGGCAATTGGTTTCCGAATCTTTATGGAAGCCGACTGTCGCACCTTTCTCCAGCAGAGTGGCTGGTGGGTTCGAACTGCTGACTTTTCAGTTAGCAGCTGAGCTCTTTAACCACTGTGCCACTGTATTCTCACCAATTCCTACCCCTGACAGCTTTCAGTGGTGGTAATTCTAACTTAAGTGCAAATAAAGAGTTCTATGGATTTCTTTGCAACATAATTATCTCATTCCACTCTCCAAACTCTTTTCCTACCAAACTATGATAGTACATGAGATTTCACTAGTAGCCTTTTAAAGTTTTACTCATTTGGGTACTTGAGGAGTTTTAGTTTCCAAAAATCCTCATTTGCAATGTTTGTGTATGATTTATTCAGGTCTTTGGCATCATTTCCTCTGGCTCAAAGTTGACAACCCCAGCAGCATGAAAGGGCTTTCAGCCTTTGTGCCTTCCTGTTGGGATCTTAGAGGTGTTTTCTTCTGTAGTTCTGTCCCAAAGAACTTCCCCAGACTCCTGATTTCCATCCACTGGACCACTTGGTATTCCCTTAACATGCTTGGGTTGCATTAGCTGGAGTCTCGACCTGAGCCTTGACTGTAGCAATCTTGAGCCATGTTCTCTGGCACCAGCCACTGGGCAAACTTTGCTTGGTAAAACCCTTAGGGAAAAAATACCTGCTATTACCTTATTATCTACTCATAAACTGGCTTTTCTGGCCTGGAAACCTGAAGTTTTGAGCTACTTTTGCTTTGAGTGTGGCCACCTGAACCTGTGTTGTGAACCTGGCCTTGTACTGCCTACTCCTCCTCCCCCTTCCCAGGCCTAGGAAGTTCCTCAAGAAAAATTATTTGGCGAGCTTTAGCCAAAGTCCGCTGAGGTTGGTGGGGGCTGGGGATAGGGTGAACAATAACTTCCAAATGTCTAATCCCACTTGGATGTTTTCTGAGTTCAGGATCCCAGAAATGACTTAAACGAGTCTTGATGGGGTCCTTAGAGATCTTTTAGTGCAACCAACCTATTCATTTTAATGAGGAAGAAACCAAGGTTAGGGTAGGGATTTGCTCAAGGTCACACAGCTAGTCAGTGTAAGAACTGAGATGAGAACTTCAGTCAGTAAAATAAGTTGTCTAATGTTGTAGTTAATAAGGTTGGTGTTGGGATTCAGTTTGTGGTCAGTTCAACTCTTGAGTGACTCTTTCCATACTTCCAGCCTACTTGAGAAGAGAAAAAGATAACTACCAAAACAGTAAGCACACAGAAAATACCAAGCGTTAGAACTCTCTAGGAGTTGAAATCTCAGCTACATCATTTTTGGCCCTGCCTGGTCTTCCACAGTCACCCCTCCTGTCTTAATCATCGAGTGCTGCTATAACAGAAATTCCACAAGGGGACGGCTTTACCAAAGAGAAGTTTATTCTCTCACAGCCCAGTAGGCTAGAAGTTCGAATTCAGGGCTCCGGCTCCAGGGGAAGCCTTTCTCTCTTTGTCGGCTCTGGAAGAAGGTCCTTGTCATCAGTGTTCCCTTGGTCTGGGAGTATCTCAGCACAGGAACCTCAGGTCCAAAGGATGCGCTCTGCTCCCAGCACTGCTTTCTTGGTGGTATGATGTTTCCTTGTCTGCTCGCTTCTCTCTTTTATATCTCAGAAGAGACTGGCTTAAGACACTATCTAACCTTGTAGACCTCATCAATATAACTGCCACTAATCCATCTTATTACATCATACTGATAGGATTTATAACACGTGGAGAAATCACATCAGATGATAAAATGGTAGACAATCACACAATCATACAAGGGAATCATGACGTAGCCAAGTTGACAGATATTTTGAGGGGATACAATTCAATTCATGACACCTCCCCATGGGATATCTGAGGTGAGGGGTCTTCCTTCTTTGTCTAGGGTAGACCATGGTGGGAAGGTGAGAGAATTGCTCTGCCTCTACAGGTCAGTGCTGGCCTGGGGCCAAGTTTCCTAAGTTTCTCCCAGGCAGATTCCACAGTAGATGGAGGTAGGAGGAGGCACAATTGGCTCAGAATGTTTTTATTTGGTCTACAAGTGTAGAAGATCATACTTTCCCCTGAAAAGAATTGAAAACACTTCTTTCTTTGGATTCCTGAGGCTGTATAGGGGGGTGTTGGGCCCCACTTGGCGCAGGGCTGATTACAACATTCAAGGAGAGCTCCAATATTGTTGTCCAAGGCTGAACGGAAAGTTTTCCTCCCGCTCAGAGCTGACTCCTAAACCCTACACCTTCTTAAGCCTTTGATTAGCAGACACCTGCCACCAAGGAGACCAACAAACAATAAAGTTGTGAGGGGCCACTCAGGAAGCTCCTGAGGTGGATCAGCGTTAATGGAGCCTGGATAAGAGGAGTACTGTGATTTGCCACCTCTTCTAGGTCCCTAAGAACCCAAAGAACTCAGCATTTTTTGCTGAGATTTTTTAAAAATTTCTTTGAATCTGTAGGAAATAAAGTTTGTCTGTTTTTGACCCATTTACTTATATTGAGCTTATCAAAAATATCACTTTGCTAAATGCTGTTGTGTCCAAAGAGTTAACCTGTCGTCTCCATTTTTCACTTAAGGTGAGAATGCTAACCTTCTCATCTTCTATCCCTTATTCAAAATGATTTAAAGAGAAGAGACTAGGGACAGGAAGATTGCTATATTACTGATGACTACTTCAGGGAAATATGTGGTTTAAAAGAAGGTGTTAGAAGAAATTTATGATTAATGCAAAGAAAAACTAATAATAATAACTCACCAATAGGGGGAATTCAGACTTACTGGGGAGAATAGAACTCTTCTAGATCCTCCTCATCAATCTGCCTGCATGAGAGATTGTTTGTGGAAATAAGCCTCCTGATAATCAGCATAAGGAACTATTTAAAAATATTAATGATTATTTGTTTATACCCCATGTACTTTCAGAAAATATTTTAGATTGCTAGGAGTAAGGATTTTGATCAGATGGGAGATCGTTGCAAAGAGGCTCCTTCTGCAACTGGCCCTGATGAGGTATTTACCCAGAGCAAAGCACATTGGCCTAGTTGTCTTGGTGATAGACAGCTTGGCAGCAATAGCTGTCTGCACAGCTCTGAGGTGGGGTTGAACTGTCTGTAATGTCTCTAATTGAAATCAGGAAGAAAAATTAATGCAGAAAGAAGACAAAAAAATTACACCTCCTGTCGGGTTTTACATGCCTGTCAATGTGTTGGGTGAATAAGGTTTGGAGAGTTCCTGTTCTGTTATTTTTACTGTTTTATTGTTACACACGAGCTGGGTACATTAGCCTCCAAGAGAGGGTTCCAGCAGTTGTGGCAACACGCCAATTTTCCAAGAATCCCAAGTGAAGTTTATCTGTGTCACTATCCATACTTCCATCTGAGGCACAGAAAGCAAGGAGCTCATCTCAGGAAGGCGATCCTGCTAGCACCCAGGTAATGTTATTTCTTTAGTTTTGCACAGTGCCAAAGGAAACTACCACAAGGGCCCTTATGATTCTATGAATCCCTAGAAATTGTATGCAAAAAATTAATGTATATAGGTATATGTGCATTTTCCTGGGGTCCCTAGCTTTTATCAGATTCTCTAAGGATCTGAAATCCTCTAAAAGTTAAGAATCACTGCTACATAGATTTCAGATTTACAGACTAGGCCTCTGCTTAGTATTTCCTGGTATTTAGGTTTGTGTTACAGGGAAGATTGGGTGGAATATTATTTTGGTCATGTAGAACCACTGGCTTGGCATGCCCTCATCCAGGATAGTTTAGATTATTTAGCATATTATTATTTGGGTAAAATAAAAGCATAAATATTAATCTTTATTTTTTTCTTAGATATATCAAAGTACATAATGTAGGGTAAGGTTTAAGGAAACACAAACACATACAAATTAAACACCTTATCTATTTATTTTATTGTGGTATACATACATGTAACATTTGCCATTTTAACATTTTTTACATGTACAATTCAGTGACACTGATTACATTCATCATGTTGTTCAACCATCACCATTATCCGTTCCCAATTTTTTTCATCACCCTTAACAGATGCACAGTGCCCCCTAAGTAGTGAATCTGTCTTTCCCCCTCCCTGCTTCCTGCCCACTCCTGGCAACCATTAATAAATTTTGGTCTCTATGTAATTGCTTATTCTAGATATTTCATATAAGTGAGATCCTTTTGTGAAGGACTTATTTCACTTAGCATAATGTCTCAAAGTTCATGCATGTTGTGGCATGTATTAGAACTTCATTTCTCTTTATGGCTGAATAATATTCCATTATATGTATGTACCACATATTGTTTATCCATTCATCTGATGATGAACATTTAGGCTGTTTCTATCTTTTGGCTATTGTGAATAATGCTGCAATGAACATTGGTGTGCAAGTACTGTTTACGTTTTCAATTTTTTTGGGTATATACCTAGGAGTGGAATTGCTGGGTCATATGATAATTCTATATTTAACTTTTTGAGGAACTGCCAAGCTGTTTTCCATAGCGGATGTGCCATTTTACAATTCTACATTTTTATCTATTGTTATGTCACTAATTTAATCCTGTCTTCATTGCTTTAACTTATCTCTCACTTCCGTGGGGGTGTTGACATTATTGTCCTCACTTCTTCATTTTATAAAGTTACTATACATCTCTCTGTAGCTGTTGGCATTAGTGGGGTCTCATTTGATGACCTAGTCTTTTTCACTCTAGTACTGTGCTTACTTATCACAAATTAATCAGTGTCTTTCATTCCGGCCCCCAGTCTTTTCTAACTCAGCCACCATATCCTACTGTCAAAAATCTAAAGCATGACATTTTGACCTAGTCATTTTGATGAAACTGTCCCAACTAGGTCCTATTGAAATATAAAATTATTGTTTTAAACTTATCAGTTGATGTGTATAGCACACATCTCTACCTAACTTCAATCCTTATTAACAGCCTATCTCATTTTCTCCTTTATTAATTTATTTAAAAAATTATGAATGTATTACCTTTATAGTTAGAAAAAAATAAAATAAAAAAAATATATCTGTTATAGCTAGGCTAACTTTTAAGGTCTTATCAATAATGTTTTACAAAACCCTTAAATAAAGGATCATTATGTCTATAGAATATGTATACATTACTGAGATGCCTGAGATTAGTGTTAAAATTCAACTGATGATTTTCTGTATAGTCTGGATCTAAGAATAAGAGATGATAACATGGCTCAAATATCTTCTCTGTGACCTTTAAGGAGAAGCCAGAATATTTGAAGTGTACATCATGATACAAATAAATTTTGAAAGAATGAGAAGATAGTTTACTGAGTATGGCTGTTGGCCCTTTATAATATGTTCAAGGGCAGTCAACACACCATTCTTGGTAAATAAAAAGTACAACTATGTCAAATTCCCACTCCATCCTTGAAGGTAACTGGTGCCTCCCTGCAGTAGAGTCTGGCTTTAGGGTGAGTCTCAAAAATGGGGTTAGGCCATCTGTCTTACACATTACTTGGTAATTTATAAAACAGCTGAAAGTGTAATGATTTTTTTTTAGGTCACATCAAAATCACTGAGTTAAAGAGTTGTTGTTAGGTGCTGTTGAGTCAGTTCCAAATAATAGCAACCTTATGCACCCACTCAGAGTGGAATACTGCCCAGACCTGCACCATCTTCACAATCATTGCTGTTTGAGCCCATTTTGCAGCCACTGTGTCAATCCATCTCATTGAGGGCCTTCCTCTTTTTCACCGACTCTCTACTTTACCAAGCATGTTGCCCTTCTCCAGGGACTGGTCCCTCCTGATAACATGTCCAAAGTATCTGAGATGAAGTCTCACCATCCTCACTGCTAAGGAGTATTCTGGCTGTACCTCTTCCAAGACAGATTTGTTCATTCTTCTGGCCGTCCACAGAATATTCAATATTCTTCACCAACACCATAATTCTGAGGAATCAATTCTTCTTCAGTCTTCCTTATGAATTGTCCAGCTTTAGCATGCATATGAGGTGACTAAAAATACCACGGCTTGGGTCAGAAATACCTTAGTCCTCAAAATGACATCTTTGCATTTCAACACTTTAAAGAGGTCTTTGGCAGCCGATTTGCCCAATACTTCATTTCTTGACTGCTGCTTCAGTGGGCACTGATTGTGGATCCAAGTAAAATGAAATCCTTAACAACTTCAGTACTTTCTGCATTTATCATGATGTTGCTTCTTGGTCCAGTTGTGAGGGTTTTTATTTTCTTTACATTAATGTGTAATCCGCACTGAAGGTTATAGTCTTTGAACTTCATCAGTAAGGGTTTCAAGTCCTCTTGGCATTTAGTAAGCAAAGTTGTGTCGCCTGCATGTTACAGGTTGTTAATTAGTCTTCCTCCAATCTTGATGCTGCATTCTTCTTTGTACAGTCCAGCTTCTAAGATTATTTGCTCGGCATACAGATTGAATAAGGATGGTGAAAGGATACAACACTGATGGACATCTTTTCTGATTTTAAGCCACTCGGTATCCCCTTGCTCTGTTTGAACAAGTTCCTTTTGGTCTATGTATAGGTTCCGCATGAGCACAATTAAGTGATCTGGAATTTCCACTCTTCACAATGTTGTCCATAATTTGTTGTGATCCACACAGTCGAATGCCTTTGCATAGTCAATAAAACACAGGTAAACATCTTTCTGGCGTTCTCTGTTTTCAGTGAAGATCCATCTGACATCAGTAATGATATTCCTTGTTCCGTGTCCTCTTCTGAATCAAGATCTATCCTGAAGTACAACGCTGTCAATGATAGGACAATATCCATAAGCCTACAAGGCAGACCAGTTAATACGACAATTATTCAAATTTATGCACCAACCACTAAGGCCAAAGATGAAGAACTGAAGATTTTTAGCAACTTCTGCAGTCCGAAATTGATCAAACATGCAGTCAAGATGCATTGATAAATGCTGGTGATTGGAATGTAAAAGTTGGAAACAAAGAAGAAGGACCGGTACTTGGAAAATGTGGCGTTGGTGGTGGAAATGATTTCACAGATCACACAATAGAATTTTGCAAGACCAACGACTCGTAAATAACTATTTTCAACAACATAAACAGCTACTATACATGTGGACCTTGCCAGATGGAATACACAGGAATCAAATCGACTACATCTGGGGAAAGAGGCTATGGAGAAGCTCTGTATTATCAGTCAAAACAAGGTCAGGGGCCGACTGTGGAACAGACCATCAATTACTCATGTGCAAGTACAAGTTGAAGATGAAGAAAATTAAAACAAGTCCACAAGAACCAAAGTACAACCTTGAGTGTATCTCACCTGAATTTAGAGAGCATATCAGGAATGGATTTGATGCACTAAACACTAATGACTGAAGACCAGATGAGTTTTGGGATGACATCAAGGACATCATACATGAACAAAGCAAAAGGTTGTTAAAAAAGACAGGAAAAAAAAAGAAAAGACCAAAATGGATGTCGGAAGAGACCCTGAAACTTGCTCTTGAACAAGAAGTAGCTAAAGTGAATGGAAGAAATGATGGAGTAAAAGAGCTGAACAGAAGATTTCAAAAGGGGCTTGAGAAGACAAAGTATTATAATGAAATGTGCAAAGACCTGAAGTTAGAAAACCAAAAAGGAAGAACACTTTCAGCATTTCTCAAGATGAAAGAACTGAAGAAAAAAATTCAAGCCTTGAGTTTCAGTGTCGGAGGAGTCTATAGAAAAAATATTGAATTACGCAGGAAACATCAAAAGAGGTGGAAGGAATACCCAGAGTCACTGTACTGAAAGAATTGGTTGATGTTCAGCCATTTCAGGAGGTAGCATATGATCAAGAACCCATGGTATTGGAGGAAAAAGTCCAAGCTGCATTGAAAGCACTGGCTAAAAAAGAGGCTCCAGGAATTGATGGAATTCCGATTGAAATGTTTCAACAAACGGATGCAGTGCTGGAAGTACTCAGTTGTCTATTCCAAGAAATTTGGAAGATAGCTACCTGGCCAACCGACTGGAAGAGATCCATATTTGTGCCTGTTCTGAAGAAAGATGATCAGACAGAACGTGGAAATTATTGCACAACATCATTAATATCATTAATAAAACCAAAAAAAACAAACCCATTGCCATCGAGTCAATTCTGACTTAGAACTGCCCCATAGAGTTTCCAAGGAGTGCCTGGATTCGAACTATCAACCTTTTGGTTAGCAGCTGTAGCACTTAAGCACTATGCCACCAGGGTTTCCATATCATTATATTACAATCATTTTGCCAAAGATAATTCAGAAACGTTTGCAGCAGTACAGCAATAAGGAACTGCCAGAAATTCAAGCCAGATTCAGAAGAGGATGTGGAAAGAAGGATATCATTGCTGATGTCAGATGGGTTAAAGCAGCCAGGTCAGAAAGTCTCTGGTGTCAAAACAGCTGCATAAAAGTCTTAATTTATGCTCAATTCAAGTGCTGCCTCTTTTACAGAGGTTTCCAAGATGCCCCCAGTCAAAATTTATTGGTATGCTTCTACTCCCATACTCCTTATTCTGCGCTTTCATTATAGCACTTGTATTTCAGTAAACCATTTACACAACTGACTCTTATTATATTGTGGGCTCATTGAGAGCATGAGCTGTGTCTTAGTCATTTTGTTGGCTAAAGGTGCCTTTCATTAATTAATTTATTTGGTCATCAAATATATGTTAAATGCATATTTGTGTGTCAGGTATTCTGGTGCTGGAAACCTTAAGATGAAAAGACATAGTTTCTGCCCTCAACAGCTTAGAGTCTGGCATACCATGAGCTTGATAAATGTTGAACTACTATGTTTCTTCACTTTCTTCTATTATTTTCGTTTAGAATAGTTGACAAAAAGATACTTATGCAAGGAAGTCTTCATATTCCTAATTCCTGTGTCCTTCTGAAGACTATGTCATTTTTCTCTTCCAGGAGTTTAAAAAGAACATTTTAGAAAATACGGATGTTTACTCAGAGCTACTAAAAAAAATTTTGGTAGCCATATGTGCCCTAGAATGAAGGCTTTTAGCATGCAATCTTATGACTTAAATCTGAACTCAAATCATGATGCATTGGGGGTGGGGGTCAGGGTGGGATTAGAGGAAGCAAAAGGGTGTATTCTGGAACATGTTAGGTGACTGTATCACGTGGGCACGTGATGTATATGTGGTGGGAGAAAGAGGACGTCAGTGTGTAAGAGGATCTGATTAAGTCAACATGAGTTTCCAACATTATGAAATCTGGAATTGATAAGAGGAGAGGTAATGCCTCCCTTGGTATCACATTATTTGCACAGGAAAATTTCCTACTCCTAGAATATATTTATCTTTAACCTGGATGCATATATCTTAATGCCTTTTCACGTCTTAGGCTTAATATTTTGATTTGATGGCTGTATATGCTCTATAATATATATTTGGCTCAGCTTCAGAATGTAAGCTACCAGTGAGCAGGCCTAAGCCTGTGTAAGGTTTGTTTCAATACTCTTGCATGTATTGAAGTTTCTAACTGCATTTTGGTGCTACTGATGACACTGACAATCATTTATGGAATGGTGTATTAAGGATGAAAATTGCTAAAACTCGCAGTAGAATTGAAAAATTCAAATAAACATTTCGGGTTGTGAATGACACATCTAAAAATGTTCCCAGGGTCTATCTTGAGTTAATAATAAGCAATTACTTGCAATTTTATTTTTCTACAAATTATCCCTTAATTCAGGTTTTCTGCATTTGCTTTGGCCTAGCACATTTAATACATACTGGAAAAGAAAGCAGTTTACTTTAGGGGATGTAAGATTCTTTCAGGAATTTTGTACTCCTCTTCCCTTACCTAAACACTTCTTTCTATTCTTGTCAGTGCATCCAATGGTGTGAACAGAATCTGTTAAATCTGGTTGTTTGGTAGACTGAATGAATTGATCGATTGACAGAACTGGTCAATGGTTATACTGAATTAATTGGTTGTGAGGCAGATCAGTTAGGCCGAATTATCTATTTGGCTGAAATAATTGCTTGCTTGAACTTACTGTCAGAGTGTTGTCTTAATCAAATTGACTTAATTTTTTTAGATTTACTCAACAAATTGGTTATGACCGAATTAATACTGTTCTTGCTAGAAACAATTTATCTGTTAAGTCAAAATGGTTGATTTGATAGCCACATATTGACCATAAGCAAAGTTGGAAAAGAGTTGCAGAATTGGATATTCTCATCTTCTTGGAGTGTAGTAGTGCAAAAGGTATGACTTTGAATTGAGAGTCTGATCGAAATGCTTTGGGCTTGCGAGATACCCCATGACTTCTATCTAGACCTATTAACTGTACCCTAACAGACCTACTGGTCTGATGAATTGGAAGCTCCTGCTGCACTTCTCTTTTGGGAAAGTGTAGTTTTCCAAGAGCAACATCAGCTCTCTGGTGGGCACTGGCTCACTCCTGGAACCAGATGACAAAGTTAAAATTAGTTATTGGGAATTTTGTGTGATCTGCAGAAGCAACCAAAATAGGTAATCTCAAAAGTAACCTCAGAAATAAGTGCATCAGAGGAGGGTAGAGATAAACACATACACTAAAAATATATTTAGAATTCACTGCAAGCATGATAAATTAAATTTTATGAAACTTCTAGAAACCAAAACAATGCTATCCTATCCACTGGCAGATGGGTGGCTGGGATGGGGATGAGACAGGTCAATGTAGTGACCTCTTATTTTTGGATCAGTTTTTCCAGAGGAGTGCATTTGATGTAATCCTTTTCTCTCCCTTCCTAGGCCTATTCTCCCAGCATTCTAAATAACAACCAATGCATTCTAAATAGGACTCAAATATCTTTCATCCTTTCAAAATCACCCCTACCCCCCACTCTATTCAAACTGCCATTTTCAAGTTCTCTTTTGTTTTCAGACACAGCGAAAGTCTCCATTCCCAGAAGTCTGTGGTTTTAGGATCAAGAAGGACTGCTGGTTCCACTGTGCATTCAAATATATAAAATCAAACACTTTCACTTACTGCATGTCTTGCTTCTTGATTTCCCTTTCAGATAAAATTCTCTATGATATCCTCTAAACAGAACTTGGGATAAAGTGTCATAAGATATAATCCTCACTGAACTGACTCAAAGGAGCTGATTTACCCTATTAGCAACTCTAAGAGGTGGTAGTCATAAAAAGTGCTTGAGAATTCTCCCAATCTTACTTTTCATTCTCTGGAGCTCTTGCTGACTCAAAGCGACTCTGACAATTGGCTTTCTCATCAGGCAGGAGGGTGGTAAGAAAGGAAATTTGGTAGGAATTTAGTGGGAAACAAGTTTTGGGTAACCCCTCGTATCATACTTACTTGCGGGGAGTTGGCTCTTGCATAGGAAATATGTAAGCTTGGAACTGTCCCTGGTTACTGGGGCACATTCAAAAGTTTCCAAATAAATGAAAATGTACTCAGTCTTGAGGACCAGATGGCATACCTTAAGTGTTTGGAAATTCTCAAGAGTTGGCCATATAACAATTTGGGTTTGAGGGTGGAATTTAGAGACAAGCCTATCTCTGAGCATGCTAAGGTTTAGCAATTACGGCTTGGGCAACCATCAGATGTGTACAGCTGATGTCTTTACTGGATGGATAACTTGGCAGTCACTTTCATAGTCAAGTCACAGATAACTGGAAAAAATAATAATGACTAACATTTTTTGAGCATCTACTACATGTCAGGTAATGTTCTAAGCATTTTTACATGAATTTACTCTTCAATACAGCCCTAAGAAGTTACAATTATCTCTACTTAAAGATGATGAGACTGATGAAAAGAGAGCTCATGATCACAAATGGCTGAGCCAAGATTTGAATGAAAGCAAGCTGACTCCAGGCTCAGTTAATTCATAGAAATTATTATTGTATTTCTACCACCTTACATTTATATGATTACATTAATTTTTCCCAACATATATGTATGTGGATATTCATTTATACCTTACCCTATTTCAAAAAATATAACAGCTTATAACATCATTTAAGATAAAAAGTACAGGGAATATTATTTTTCTCTTGTGCGTGAGGAAAGAAGCACAGATAAATTCAGCTGGACAGCAGGGTATCCAGGAGTAGAAGCTGAGTTTACTGACTCATATAAGGGAAAATGGAATTGTCATTTTTTTGACAAAATTTTATAAGGGTTATGAGCACAGTTAAATGGAGAATTTGAGGAAAATTGAATATGCAACAGCATCCCAGTGCCACTGGAGGGGTCTGTTATATAGTGGATGTCTAGTAAGTATTAAGACATACTGTTTTAGGCACTGGTACCACACAGATAAATTAGGCAAGACCCTAGTCCCCCAAGGAACTTACAGTATAGTTGGAGAGTCAGCCATGGTTACAATAATGTGATCCATGCTATGATGAGAGATGAGGCAGGCAAAGGACAGGTCATGGATGAACTTGTGTGCTATGCTTAAGGAGTTCAGGTTTTATCCCCAAGGCAATGAAGACTGATTCAACTACACCACTTTTCTGAACAAATTTTTGGGAAGGTTCACACTGCTAGAAGTGGAGAGTAGATTGAAAAGAGAGATGAGATTGGAAACTTACAAACTTGACCCACTTCTGACTTTGTTTTGTGTAGTTCATGTCTTCCTCCTCTTATTTGTTAATATGATTCAGTAAAAAAAAATTTTCAATTGGTGTCTGCTATCTTTGCTAGTTGTAATGGACACATAAGTGAAAAGAACAGTCCCTGCCCTCAAAGAGTTCACAGCCCAGCTGGAGAGACATTCATTATAATTATACAGATGGCTACACAACCTCCTGAGTATTTTAATTGTCATACGAATACAGTGAAGGGGAAGCACAAACTGGAGTGTCTGGAGAGCTTCAAACCTATTTGACTTTAAGAGCTCCTTGAGGACACATGACTATGTCTTTTGTTTTCCTGTATCCATTGAAAACAGTGCAGATATGTAGTAAGAGCTCAGTAAAAATGTGTTATCAGTGCCTAGCATTTCCACTAACAATGAACCCCATTGTGGCAGCTCAGGACTTAGGCCTGCTCCTGCCTCCTCATCTCAGCTAACCTTTTAAGTTTGGTAAAGTTAAGTCTGTGAAATCATAGATAAAAATACTTCATTCCTTCATGGCTCATTTTTCTCTTCCTAACACAATATACATAGTAGTTGGAAATATTCAGTCACATATTGGATAAGACCCCATTTTAGATGCCTAAGGCTCTGACCTTATTCCTTTTGGTTTTGAAAGCCTCCCTGAATAGTATTTCATGCTGTATAAACTAAAACCATTCAGATGGAAAATAACAGGCTGTAAGAGTACAAGTTTATCTTTTTTAATATCAAGATGATACCCAGTAGAGGAATTGCAGCCGGACAGAGAGCAAATTGAATTCACTGTCTTGGACTTAGTAACAGCCCCCTGGGAAGTCTTTGGAGAAGTGATTCATTAAAGAAATCTGCCCAAAATCTGCTATGGGGTGCTTTCCAGTCAGGATCAAAACAAAAAACCAAACCCATTGCTGTCGATTCAATTGCTACTCATAGTGGCCTTGTAGGACAGGGCAGAACTGCCCCATAGGGTTTCCAAGGCTGAAATCTTTACAGAAGCAGACTACCACATCTTTCTCCCATGGAGTGGCCAGTAGGTTTGAACTGCAGACCTTTTGGTTGGCAGCCGAGTGTTTAACCACTAGGCCACTGGGGCTCCTTCAGGAAGGTTCAGTCCTGGAAAAAGACTGTTGGTTATGGACAGCTGCTTTTGTTTTACCCTGATTCAGAGGTGTTCATCACAGGGCTGCAACTGGTGACTCCAGCTTGCCTTTAATTTATGGCCAAATGATGATAGCAGACCTCAAATATCTATATTTTTCAGTCCTTTAGATATGAAGGTTGTGTCATATCCTTGGTTTCCCTGCAATAGGACAGGTTTGGTAGAAATGCAAAGGGGGTGAACATTCCCGGCCCAGGCCAAGTTTACTGCAGATTTTTAAAAAAATTATTTTAAGGCTTATTATTTGCTGGGACCCTCAAGT
Organism: Elephas maximus indicus; assembly: GCF_024166365.1. Taxonomy (NCBI): domain Eukaryota; kingdom Metazoa; phylum Chordata; class Mammalia; order Proboscidea; family Elephantidae; genus Elephas; species Elephas maximus. The sequence continues at coordinate 91,289,022 of NC_064846.1, forward strand.
TGTCAAATTGTGGTTTGCATTTTCTGAATTAATTTATGTTCAAGAAAGGGAGGGATATTTTCCATGTCACATACATATTTATGAAAAAAAGTTTAGTTGTCTAACCTGAGCTGTGGGTTCCTGTAATTATTCCAGAAAAGAAAAGGAGGGAGGGAAAGTAGGAAGTAAGGAGGGAGAGAGGGAGGGAGGGAGAGAGACTCTTCCTACAACTCAATCAAAAGCAAAGGAGTGAAAATGAAATTATGGAGCTTGGGAAGGGATAAGGTAATTAGGTTAGGCTAAGCAAACAACAAAATCCTGTTATTTCAAAAACCATCCCAAATTCCCATCTTGCTGTCTGAGCTAATGATTTGCTTCAGACAGTTCCAGGTGACTGAACCTAAACCCAGAGGGTGAGAGGGAAGAGAAATAAAACAAGATGTTTTTCTTGAGAGCAATTCAGGTCTTGTGTAAGCTGTATACCTCTCTGTCTGGCTGTCTGAAGAAGAAGATCCATTTTATTAAAATTTGTTTGTTTGCTAAAGCTTTGAAATGGCAGCCTGTCCTATAGCCAGGGTGGGCACTCAGAGGGGAGTTCAGAGGCTCTACCACCAAAGATATTTCCCACAAATGCTTTGATAACCAGAGTACAATGTTTACCATGTGCTGTAAATGTTCATTTTTCCTTGACAGAGCCCAATTAAAAAAAAAAAAACAACTAATAATGTTAAACAAAGACAACAAAATTATAAGATTTTAATTGTTTCTGAACTTGATGTCTTTGGTTTGATTTCAAACAACAGAGGCTGGTTTTCCTCTATGATGTCTTAAATTACTGCAGTGATAGGCTCAGCCATTTTGTGCACTTCTGGGTACTCACCAGATACACATTTTACCTTGCAGTAACTGTGACAACTTGAATTTTGTCTGGAGGACACTGCAAATTTCACACTCCTGGGTAGAGGGCCTAATGATTTATTTCAGAGTAAAATAAACCTTATAAGAACCGATAATTATTCAGAACATTGGGAAGCTGAAATATAATTTCCAAGAAAGGATACTTGGAGGATATTTTTCTGGGAAGGAAAAAAAAGCTTTTATTGTTTAATGTGTGTGTTGTCTGTGTGCGTGCATGTGTGAATCACCTCTGCAACATACTTTTCCTGATAATGATCTAACCTCTGATTATACACTGGGAGTTCAAGGCAGCATTTTTGGATTTCTCTTGTTTATAAGTAGTCCAGTTTTGCTTAAATAACATGATCTTTTTAAGTTAGACAGACCTGGTTTGAGTCCTGGCTCTAAACTTTACTGGGTGATGTTGAAAAAGTTGCCTTATCTCTCTGAATGTCAGTTAACTAATTCTCCAACATATCTGCCTCTACGTGGGCCCACAAAGGAACTCAAGACCTTCTCAATATTATAAGAAGTAACCTTTTCATCAGAATAGTAATGTTTAACCATTAAGTACTTTGTGATAAGGCCTTGGTCATTGCTTATTATTGACTCAATCAATATCTTCCAAACTGGGTTTACTCCCTCTATGTAATCATACTTAACTCTGGAGTATATTAATATTTGCAAAGCTTTCAAGTCACCAAAGCTGTCCCCAAAACAGCTCTTCTTAATAGCAGACAGAATATGTCCCTGAGAAGATGTTTTTTCTTACCCTATCTCTGCACTTTTGCTCATGCTGTGTCTGAAATTTAGACTGTCATTTCATCTTCTTCTCAATCAATATAAATCCTATCCATTCTTCAAGGCAAGATGAAATTTCAGTCTCCATCATGAAGCCTTTCCTATCATTCAAGTTTATGAGGCTCTCTCCAAACACATAGAATTGACCATACACATTATAGCATTTTCCCTAGTCATTAGAAAAAATACTTTTTAAGAAAATCCCCATTTGTGGCACACCTACTGTTATGGATTGAATTGTGCACCCCCTAAAATATGTGTTGGAACTCTAACCCTCAGGATTCCAACACATATTTGTGAATGTAACCCCATTTGGGAACAGGGTTTTCTTTATTGTGTTATGTTAATGAGGCCATATCAGTACTGTGTGTGGTCTAAACCTAATCATTTTGATATATAAAAAGTAGATTATAAGCAGAGCAAAGGAAGCACTAACTGGGGGAAACAGAAGTACATGTGCCAATGAACCCTGGAACATCAGGGTGACACACACAAGCTGAAACAAGGTTCTTGCCCCAGGGCTGAGAGAGCCAGTGCCCTGAATTCAGACTTCTAGCCTCCTAAATTATGAGAAAATAAATTTCTGTTTGTTAAAGCCACCTATTTGTAGTATTTCTGTTACAGCAACACTAGGAAACTAAGACACCTACTATGTGTCAGATCCAATGGGGAATACAAAAATGAACATTAACATGGTCTTTGAACTTATACATGAGCACAGTTAGTTATCTGGGCTCAAAACAAAGCTATAGTAATGGAGCAACACAACCATTGTAACTGCAGGTTCTATCAATAGGTAGACGTTGGTAGTAAAACGTGGGCAGTTTTGCTCTGAAATGAGGTGAGGTGTGGAGAGAAGGGGGTTTGAAACTGAGCAGGAAAGACTTGAGGATTCCCTAGAGTTAGGGATTCCAAGAGCAATGAAAGAGCTTAGAGGTGAAAATAGCTAGGACTGGAAAAACAAGATCTTGTGTGTTAAGGCAACATAACAGTAGAAAGAAAACAGGACTAAAAAAAAAAAAAAAACAGGACTGGGGGTTAACAATTCTGGGTTCTAGTCTTGGCTTCTATTACTTACTTGTGTGTGCAAATCATTAAACCACTTTAAGATTCAGTTTCCTCACTAGTAAAAAAAAAAAACAAAGTTAATAATATCTACCTGTTAATATTGTACAAATTAATTCAAAGCAAATGATCTTTGAAAATGATAAAGTTCTATGTAAATATTGTCGTCGTTAGATGCTGTCGAGTCAGTTCCAACTCACAGAGACCCCATGTGAAACAGAACAAAGCACTGCCTGGTCCTATGGCACCCTCACAATCATTGTTATGCTGGAGCACATTGTTGCAGCCACTGTGTCAATCCATCACACTGAAGGTCTTCCTCTTTTTCACTGACCCTCTACTTTACCAAGCATGATGTCCTTCTCCAGGGACTGGTCTCTCCTGCTAACGTGTCCAAAGTATCTTTGCTTTTAAGGAGAATTCTGGCTGTACTTTTTCCAAGGCAGATTTGTTTGTTCTTCTGGAAGTCCATGGTATGTTCAGTATTCTTCACCAACACTGTAATTCAAAGGCATCAATTCTTTTCAGTCTTCCTTATTCGTGGTCCTTCCTTATCCATTTCACACGCATATGAGGCGATTAAAAACACCATGTCTTCGGTCAGGCACACCTTAGTCCTCAAAAGTGACATCTTTGCTTTTTAACATATTAAAGAGGTCTTTTGCAGCAGATTTCCTAATGTAGTGAGTCCTTTGATTTCTTGATGGCTGCTTTCATGGGCTTTGATTGTAGATTCAAGCAAAATGAAATCCCTGACAACTTCAATATTTTCTCCGTTTTTGTGATGTTCCTTTTTGGTCCAGTTGTAAGAATTTTTATTTTCTTTAAGTTGAGGTGTAATCCATACTGAAGGCTGTGGTGTTTGGTCTTCATCCTTAACTGCTAAGTCCTCTTCTCTTTCAGCAAGCAAGGTTGTGTCATCCGCATAACACAGGTTGTTAATGAGCCTTCCTCCAATCCTGATGCCCTGTTCTTCTTCATATAGTCCAGCTTCTCAGATTATTCGCTCAGCATACAGATTGAATAGGTATGGTGAAAGGATATGAACCTGACACACACCTTTCCTGACTTTAAACCACGCAGTATTCCCTTCTTCTGTTTGAACATCTGCGTCGTGGTCTAAGCACAGGTTCTTCATAGTACAATTAAGTGTTCTGGAATTCTCATTCTTCACAATGTTATCCATATTTTTTTTTTTTTATAATCCACACAGTCGGATTATTGCATAGTCAATAATACACAGGTAAATATCTTTCTGGTGTTCTCTGCTTTCATCCAAAATTCATCTGACATCAGAAATGGTATCCCTGGTTCCACATTCTCTTCTGAATCTGGCTTGAATTTATGGTAGTTCCCTGTTGATGTACTGCTCAATGGCTTTTGAATGATCTTCAGCAAAATTTTACTTGCAAGTGATATTAATGATATTGTTTGATAATTTCCACATTCTGTTGAATCACCTTTCTTTGGAACGGGTACAAATATGGATGGCCAGGTAGCTGACTTCCAAATTTCTCGGCATAGACAAGTGAGTGCTTCCACCACTGCATCCATTTGTTGAAACATCTCAATTGGTGTTCCGTCAATTCCTGGAGCCTTGTTTTTCGCCAATGCCTTCAGTGCAGCTTAGACCTCTACTTCCAGCACCATTCATTAGTTCTTGATCACATGCTACCTCCTGAAATGGTTGAACATCGACCAATTCTTTTCGGTACAGTGACTCTGTGTATTCCTTCTATCTTCTTTTGATGCTGTGTTGCTCAGTATTTTGCCCTTAGAATCCTTCAATGTTGCAATTCAAGGCTTGAATTTTTTCTTCAGTTCTTTCAGCTTGAAAAATGCTGAGCATGTTCTTCCCTTTTGGTTTTCCATCTCCAAGTCTTTGAACATTTTATTGTAATACTTTGTCTTCTTGAGTCGCCCCTTGAATTCTTCTGTTCAGCTCTTTTACTTCATCATTTCTTCCTTTCTTCTTAGCTACTTCTTGTTCAAGAGCAAATTTTGGAGTCTCTTCTGATGTCCTTTTGGTCTTTTCTTTCTTTTCTGTCTTTTTAATGACCTCTGGTGTTCTTCATGTAGGATGGTCTTGAAGTTATTCAACAACTTTTACAGTCTTCAGTCATTAGTATTCAATGTGTTAAATCTATTCTTCAGATGGTCTCTAAATTCAGGTGAGATATACTCAAGGTCATACTTTGTTCTTGTGGACTTTTTCTAATTTTCTTCAACTTCAACTTGAACTTGCATATGAGCAATTGATGGTCTTTTCAACAGTTGGCCCCTGGTTTTGTTCTGACTGATGATATTGGGCTTTTCCATTGTCTCTTTGTGCAGATGTAGTCAATTTGATTCCTGTGCATCCCATCCAGTAAGGTCCATGTGTATGGTAGCTGTTTATGTTGTTGAAAATAGGTATTTAGATGAAGAAGTCATTGGTCTTGCAAAATTCTATTGTGTGATCTCTGACATCATTTCTATCATCAAGGCCATATTTTCCAACTACTGATCCCTCTCCTTTGTTTCCAACTTTCACATTCTTGTCACCAGTAATTATCAGTACATCAGGATTGCATGTTTTATCAATTTCAGACTGCAGAAGTTGGTAAAAATCTTCAATTTCTTCATCTTTGGCCTTAGTAGTTGGTGCATAAATTTGAATAATAGTCATATTAATTGGTCTTCCTTGTAGGTGTATGGACATTATCCTATCACTGACAGTGTTGTACCTCAAGATAGATCTTTTTTTATTTTTTTACATTTTTATTGTGCTTTAAGTGAAAGTTTACAAATCAAGTCAGTCTCTCATACAAAAATTTATATACACCTTGCTATATACTCCTAGTCGCTCTCTGCCTAACGAGACAGCACACTCCTTCTCTCCACCCTGTACTTCCATGTCCATACAGCCAACTTCTGTCCCCTCTGCCTTCTCATCTCCCCTCTGGACAGGAGCTGCCCACATTGTCTTATGTGTCTACTTGATCCAAGAAGCTCAATCCTCACCAGTATCATTTTCTTTCCTATAGTCCAGTCCAAACCTGGTCTGAAGAGTTGGCTTTGGGAATGGTTCCTGTCTTGGGCTAACAGAAGGTCTTGGGACCATGACCCCTGGGGTCCTTCTAGTCTCAGTCAAACCATTAAGTCTGGCCTTTTTATGATAATTTGAGGCCTGCATCCCACTGCTCTCCTGCTCCCTCAGGGGTACTCTGTTGTGTTCCCTGTCAGGGCAGTCACAAGATAGGTCTTCAAATGTTCTTTTTGACAATGAATGCAACATCACTCTTCTTCAATTTGTCGTGCCCAGTGTCTTAGTCATCTAGTGCTGCTGTAACAGAAATACCACAAGTGAATGTTTTTAACAAAGAGAAGTTTATTTTCTCATAGTAAAGTAGGCTAAAAGTCCAAATTCAGGGTGTCAGCTCCAAGGGAAGGCTTTCTCTCTCTGTCGGCTCTGGAGGAAAGTCTTTCTCGTCAATTTTCCCTGGACTAGGAGCTTCTCTGCTCAGGAACCCTGGGTCTAAAAAGATGTGCTCTGCTCCCGGTGCTTCTTTCTTGCTGGTATGCAGTCCCCCATCTCTCTGCTCTCTTCTCTCTTTTATATCTCAAGAGATTGCCTCAAGACACAGTTCAATCTTGTAGGTTGAGTCCTGCCTCACTAACACAACTGCCGCCCATCCTCCCTCATTAACATAATAGAGGCAGAATTTACAACACGTAGGAAAATCACACAATACCAGGAATCATGACCCAGCCAAATGGATACATATATTTTTGGGGGGACATAATTCAATCCATGTACCTGGCATAGTAGACCATATGATTGTCTGATTCAAAATGACCAGCACCAGTCCATTTCAGCTCACTAATGCCTAGGATATCAATGTTTATGCATTTTGTTTCATTTTTGACAACTTCCAATTTTTCTAGATTCATACTTTGTACATTCCACGTGTCAATTATTAATGGATGTTTGCAGCTGTTTTTTCTCATTTTCAGTCATGCCACATCAGCAGGTGAAGGCCCTGAAAGCTTGAATCCATCCAGGTCATGAAGGTTGACTCTACTTTAAGGAGGCAGCTAGCTCTTCCCCAGTTGTCTTTTGAGTACGTTCCAACCTGAGGGACTCATCTTCCTGCACAACATTGGACAATGTTCTGCTGCTATTCATAACGTTTTCACTGGACAGTTTTTTCAGAAGTAGGCCGCCATTTCCTTCTTCCTAGTCTGTGTTAGTCTGGAAGCGCCACTGAAACCTGTCTACCAGGGATGTCCCTGCTGGTGTTTGAAATAAAGGTGGCAAAGCTTTCAGTATCACAGCACCACACAAGCCACCACAATACGACAAACTGACAGACATGTGGTGGATATAAATATTAGGTATTCTTATCAACACTCTTCCTTTTCCTACAACTTAGCCATTTAACACTGGAATAGGCAACTACGCTATATGCCTGCAATTTACTTACCTTTAGCCTTTAGTATTTGATTTCCAAAGCTGTGCTAAATCAAAGCTGTCAGACAGATACTGTCTTGATAATACACTACAGAAGGCTGGAAGTATAGAAAAGGAAAAGGCACAAAGGCCACACTCCTGAAATTTCAGTCTAACGTTTTCTAAGCTTGAATAGTGACAACAGAACTTATTGGCTTGTGAGGTGGCCTTGGTTTGAAGGTTTTCTTTGTATGTTGCTCTTCAGTACTCAGATGGAACCTGAATTAAGACTAGAACATACCCTCATATCCTTTTTATTTTGTCTTTCTTCCCTGAACTCCAAGGTATTCAAGCTATATGCTCTCCATTTTTTCCTTTAGAGGCATTATCCAGGCACCAAAAACAGAGATGAAAAGAGACAGGTTTACTCCAAAGTACCAGTTTCCATTATCTTAATCTGCTTCAATGGTTTTTTTTTGATGGGGTGAAATTTCTCACACTTGATCTCAGGCCCAAGGTATATGTAACACTTCAGTCAAATTGCCTGCGACATATTGCAGTGACTGCCTCAAATTTTTTTAAAGGCTGAATACTTCTTGTAAAGACACTGAACTAAAGGGGGAATAGTTTTCAAAATTCTGTCATGGAGCTACCCCCCAATGTTGAAAGAGCTCTGTTTTCTATGACACAATGATACACAGTTACAATACTCTGTCAGAAACTAAGGATTTCATGAGCTTCATTCAAAGCCCCTCACACTACAGTCTTGACCTCCCTTACTATTCTAATCTTCCATTGCGCTCTTTCAGTTTAGTTCCTTATGTGTTTATTTCAATGCTTGTGATGTACTGGCCACATGGTAGGCATTGGGGATGGACAGATAAGATACAGTCCCTTCTCCAAGAAGCTTAAAAACTCATAGACTGATAAGGGAAACCTCTAAAGTGTCATGCGTAATGAATGGAATTGTAGAAGCTTGCATCAGGTACAATAGCCACACACGAGTGAGAGAGAACCACCCTTGTTCCATCCCTGGCCATTAGTTTTTCTGACAGGCTTGGGAAACAATAGGCGGTAGAGAACAGATGACTGACATGGGAAGTGTAAGTCTTGGGGTCTAGTCTGTTGTGTTCATTTTGGGCAAGTCACTTGTCTCAAGATATACAAATTCAACATCATTTTCCTTCTTAATCATAGGGAGGTGTTGAACAAACCTCAAGGGATGAGATATAACCTATCAGTGAATTTTCTCCCAGCAGTTAATCTTTGCCTCTAAACAGGAGGATTGGCACATCCAACAATTTTAGGAAAAGCTTGGAAAGCAGGTAATGTGCTGACATTCCAGCAGGCTGGTCATATGCAAAATTATCAACCTTTATTCATCTGGGAATGGAATGCTGAAGATATCAGGTACCCAAGTTCTACATGTGTTTCCCCTTAATGTCCCACTTGCCCCTGAGACATTTGCTGTAACAGAGGTGTGGGTGCTCCACCTGAGAAGAGGGAAAGTTGTCTCAGTGATACAGCTATATATCAAAGGAATTTATGCTGGTGGGCTTTGGGGGTTCAATACTTTTACGCTGTGCTCTCTTGGCAGTAGGCCCAATTGCTTCAGGGATTTCCAAAGCAAAGTGTGGGGATGCTATGTAAAAAAGAAAGAAGGGAAAAGCTGATGCTTCAATGGAGGCTTCGTGTTTGGAAAAAGGAAGTCTGGGTTATCGGGATACATGGGTTGTAATCTTAGTTCTGCCATTAACTTGCTATTTGACCTTGGTAAGACATTTTCTAGTTCTAGGCCTCGGTTTCTTTATATGTAAAAAGAAAAAAAATATGTGATTGTATTAATTGATCTCCAAGGTACCTACTCATTCTGACTTTCAACACTTTTGGACCCTCATATTCTCTAGAGAGGGAGCAAGTACCAAGACACTTAGACATCCTAAGCTGGAAGTTATAGAATATCAAAATAATAAAATAAAGCAATTTTAGAATACAAAAGCAAGAAGTATGTATTCTGTTATTGGTATTCTACTCTATGTACTGCCTAGATATCCCAGGATAAATATTATGTCATATTGTCTCTAGAAACAATCCCAATGTACCTAGGAACTGCAACGTATCATCATTCTAATTACATCTCCTCAACTGCCTTGTTCAATCAGAAAAGACTTCAGAACATCAATTTTTTTTCATCAGAAACCAATGCCCAATTTTTGCTTTAGAAAATATGGTCACCATAACTCTAGAGCACTCACCTAATCTTTCCTTTCTAGGTTCTTCTTATGCACATCAAATTTTTTCATCGTTGTAAATACTTTTCAATGCAATTGAAACTTTCCATCAATGTAATCTGCTTGTATCATTTATTATTCATAAATGGCATGTGTTTTGGAATATAAAAAAATTTTTTTAAACTAGACATTTACAGTGAATGCTTGAAATAGACCAAGGCCAACTAGGCTACTCTACTGTAAGGTTCTAGAGTCAATTAGAGGGCTGAAGAAACTCGGAAAGGTGGGGAAGGGGAGGAACAGCAGCAGGAGCAGGGAGAAGGCAGGAAGTTTCAAATATCCTTTGTATCTGGTCTCAGTTTGCTGGGATTGGGAGCCAGCAGGTTTGCACTTAGGTGAAGGAGCAGACAAGCGATGCCTTCCTTCATTTTTGTCCCCAGCCCAAACATCTTTCCTGTGTACCAGACTAAAATTTCAAATTGCCTGCTCTATATCTCCATGTGGACCTCAAGCTGTTCCATCTAAAACCTTTTTTCCTCCTGAATTTACTGTTCCTGTTACTTTATCACCATTTTCATTTTCTAAATCACTAGACTCACAACCTTGGCAATATCTTTGATTCTTCCATTTCCTGGCTAAATCCAGTCAGTTGCCAAGTTGTATTGATATTCCTTCATAATCTCAGTCACAATCAGATCCTCCTTTACATACTCACCACCACCACCCTCATTTAGGCCTTCATGACTTCTCATTTCAAAAATTTTAATAACCTCTTATCTGGTCCATTTCAATCAGTAAAAATCTACAGCAACCTTTAGCTCAGTTTCCTTTCCTACCAAGTGTGTAGGGAGGGGGTATTCTCATGTCTTCAGAGATACTAGTGCATTTTGCATTGAGAAAGTGGAGAAGGAATAGCATTCTTAGTCACAAGAAATAGTATCAGCTTGCAGGACTTCCAGGAATGGTTGGAGGCAATTTCAGGAATTCACAGTGACCCAAGGAAAGATGCTCCTATCAGGTTTATATCTAACACTGAAGCACTCTCATTTTATATTTTATCCTACTTTGGATGTTAAAACAGACCCAACACCTTTAGCTCTCCCCTTGGCCAAAACTTAAGTTTTGATCTTCTTTGCTTCCTTCCTTATACACCTATATCAGCTGAATGCTTTTCTGGTGCTTTTTGTCTTCTAACCTCATCTAATCCATCTCACAGATGTTGGGGATTCAGGGATTTCCCCTAGGTTTGAGTGTCTTTTCCCTCATTACCAGCTTTGGCCTGTTCCCACAATCATGTTTCCATCACTCACATGGACTTGGCCACGTGGCAGCTTTGCTGATGAGCTCTGCAGCCATCTCCCACAAACCCAGGCCAAGAGGTAACATTCAATATATCCACAGGGTATACTTCTATCCTGCCAAAGCTGTAAAACTGTTTGTAATTGTAGTCCCTTCCAGTATCTGCACTGGGAGGCACCTGCTAATGACATCAATCAGTTCAGGTGACTTGTATCAGGGAAGTAAGGCCAGAGTAACCCTAGATTAGTGGCTTAGGCTCAGAGCTCTTGAAACTCTCAAGCCACATGTTATGAGAGGTCCGTTGGGTATTTCTGGAACCTGTTCCAAAGACCAGAAAATGTCCAGGCAGAAGGGAAAGGGAAGGTGAGGAGAACACGAATGTCCTAGCTGTTAGGCAAAAGCTGTCCCCTCAATAGGGCATGGGATGACCCAGCCAATCAGTAGTTTAGGCCCAGTCACCTCAGGGCTGTTGTCTCCTTAGTAGGTCTGCTTGGCTGGCTCTGCTAGCAGCTCTGGAAGGCTTGCCCAGTCTCCCAGACATGTGCAGCGCTTCCACCTAACTCAAAACACATGCAAAAGATCATGTCATACTTGGCACATAACCAATCGAGAAAAGCATCAGAGGGTTCCAGACCTCAACTCGTTTGAACAAACGTTCAAAAAACATTTCTAAGGGGATATTCCAGAAAAAACATACTCACTTGAGGTCTCAAAACAGATGTTTGGTCTCTAGGATTTTGTTGCTTTACAGGCTATAAGTAGGAGCAAATCACTTCAAGATTTGAACTATGGTGGCTCTTCAGATTTTTCTTGAAGTTTTACTGAGGGTTAAGGGAAGGATGGGTCAGAGAGCAGAGAATAATGCTGAGGAGGCAGCATATTGTAGTGCTTCGGTGTCTGGGTTTCAGAGTTAGGCGGCAAAGGTTTAGATCATTGACTAGCTGGGTGACAGACTCTCAGAGCTTCAGTTTCCTCATCTGTAAAATGCGGGTGATAACATTGCTTACTTGATACGTTTGCAAAGCAAACTAAAGGAAGTAGCACATATAAAGGGTTTGCACAGTGCACATCCTGTATTATGCACTCAATAAGTGCAAGAAACTATTGTTATTGTTACTGCTACTACTACTACTGATTGCTGCTGCTGCTGCTGCTGCGGTAATTACTAGTACAGACAAGTGGGGCTATTCCCAAATGAGGTGGAGATTTGAAGAGGGCCTCAGGGTCGTGTTTTCCTAACCTATGGAGAAAATTTTTTTTTTTTTTTTAATGGAGAAGGCAGTAATATCTTAAGGAGGAAGATTCAGGACTGTGATTCTAGCTTGGAAAAGGACAAATAGAGCAGAGCAGAGCAGGGATATATATTTTATTTCTATAGTCTCAGACCTAATCTCTTCCATTTTTCATTAGTTTTATATATGAGCTACCCCAAACCACTTTACTTCTCGGGGTTTTAGTACCTCCCCTTGAAAATAAAACTCCGTAGCACTTATATGCAAGCTAGCTGGCCTAGCCCAGAGGCCTAATCTGTGAATGAGACATGGTATGACCAAATAGGTCCACAAAGGGCATGGTATCAGCCTCTAAAGGCAGTAACCTGAACAGATGCCAATCCAGAGACATGTTATAACCACTATCAGGATCTTTGTTAACTACTGCCAAACAGCGATACCTACCTTGGGTTCATTGCCAGAAGGAAGCATGATCTTACTTTTAATACAACCTTAACCTTGGTATTTCACACTTGTCCATCAATGTTTGTTGATCAGTAATAACTCTTAAAGGAATTTAGTTCATTCATTCATTGACCCTTTCATTCATTCGTTCAACAAATATTAATTGAGCAACTACAATATGCCAGATATTGTTCTAGGCACTGGGGATATGGCAGTGAACTAGACAGACATCATGAAGCTTACAGTTTAGCTGCCTGGTCTGGCCAAGTGTGGTGTACAAAGAAACTTTATTGAGATAGGCTCAGTCTAGCTTTTTGAAACAAATGATCGTCAATACTTTTCAATTGGACATGTCTTCTGGAAGGAAGAGCTGGGTGGAGAAGGAGGAGACGGTCTTGGATCCAGCCTGACAAAAGACTCAGAGGGTGGTTTGGGAAAGGGCTTTAATAATAATACGACTATACTTTGATTTCTCAGATTAATCTGATTTATTTAAATTATATAGCTAATATTATACAGCTAATGTATGTTGTATATACCATCTTTTGAAATAATAAGAAAGTAATATGACTTTTATTGTATAATTCATAAACTGGCTCTGAAGGCAGTTTCAAAAGTAGTATTTCAAAAATATTCTGAGCAATGGCAGCAACATTGGATAAGTATATATCCTTATAGGGGACTACTTTGAAAAGAACATCCCGCTTTTGGGTGTAGAAGTTCTAGTATGCTTTTAAAATAAGTATTAAATTAGCAGTCAATTTGTTTTTTTTAAAAAGTAAAATGAAAAAAAAGAAACCTTGAATTAAAAAACAAGATAGATTTTTGAAAAATATATATCCATTACAGGCATACCTCAGAGATACTGCTAATTTGGTTCCAGACCACTGCAATAAAGTAAATATCACAATAAAGTGAGTCACACGAATTTTTTGCTTTCCCAGTGCATATAAAAGTTATGTTTGCACTAGACTGTAGTCTATTAAGTGTGCAATAGCATTATGTCTTAAAAAAAAATGTACATACCTTAATTAAAAATACTTTATTGCTAAAAAAATCCTAACCATCATCTGAGCCTTCAGCAAGTTGTAATCTTTTTGCTGGTGAAGGGTCTTGCCTCGATGTTGATGGCTCAGATTTACCACAGTGGTGGTTGCTGAAGGTTGGGGTGGCTGTGGCAATTTCTTAAAATAAGACAACACTGAAATTTGCTGCATCAATTGACTCCTCTTTTCACGAAAGATTTCTCTGTAGCATGCAATGCAGTTTGGTAGCATTTTACCCACAGTAGAACTTCTTTCAAAATTGTAGTCAGTCAAACCCTGCCACTGCTTTATGAACTAAGTTTATGTAATATTCTAAATGCTTTGTTGTCATTTCAACAATGTTCACAGCATCTTCACCAGTAGTAGATTCCATCTCAAGAAACCACTTTCTTTGCTTATCCATAAGAAGCTACTCCTCATCAGTTAAAATTTTATCATGAGGTTGAAGCGATTCAGTCACATCTTCAGGCTCCATTTCTAATTCTAGTTCTCTCATTATTTCTACCACATCTGCAGTTACTTCCTTCATTGAAATCTTGAACCCTTCAAAATCACCCATAAGTGTTGGAATCAACTTCTTCCAAACTCCGGTTAATGTTGATATTTTGACTTCCTCCGATGAATCGTGAATGTTCTTAATGGCATCTAGAACGGTGAATTCTTTCCAGAAGGTTTTCAATTTACTATGCCCAAATCCATCAGAGGAATCACTATCTATAGCAGCTATAGCCTTGGGAAATGTATTTTTTAAATAATAAGACTTGAAATTCGAAATTAGTCCTTGATCCATGGGCTGCAGAATGGATGTTGTGTTAGCAGGCATGAAAACATTAATCTCCTTTTACATCTCCATCAGAGTTCTTGGGTGACCAGGCACATTGTTAATGAGCAGTAATATTTTGAAAGGAATCTTTTTTTTTTTTTCTGAGCAGTAGCTCTCGACAGTGGGCTTAAAATATTCAGTAAACCATATTGTAAACAGATGTGCCGTCATCCAGGCTTTGTTGTTCCGTGTATAGAGCACAGGCAGAATAGATTTAGCATAATTCATAAGGACTCTAGGATTTTCAGAATGGTAAATGAGCATTGGCTTCAACTTAAAGTCACCATCTGCATTAGCCCCTAACAATAAGATTCAGCCTGTTCTTTGAAGATTTAAAGTAAGGCATTGATTCTCTTCTCTAGCTATGAAAATCCTAGATGATGGCATCTTCTTCCGGTAGAAGGTTGTTCCATCTACATTAAAAATCTGGTGTTTGGTGTAACCACCTTCATCAATTATCTTAGCTAGATCTTCTGGATAACTCACCGCAGCTTCTACATCAGCACTTGCTGCTTTATCTTACACTTTTATATTATGGAGACAGCTTCTTTCCTTAAACCTCATGAGCCACCAACCTCTGCAAACTTCAAACTTTTCTTCTGCAGCTTCCTCATCTCTTTCAGCCTCCATAGAATTGAAGAGGGTTAGGGCCTTGCTCTGAATTAAGCTTTGGCTTAAGGGAATTTGTGGCTGGTTTGATCTTCTATCCAGACCACTAAAACTTTCTCCGTATGGGCAATAAGGCTGTTTCGCTTTCTTATCTTTAGTTTGTTCACCGATGTAGCACTTTTAATTTCCTTCAAGAACTTTTCCTTTGCATTCACAACTTGGCCGTTTGGTGCAAGAGGCCTAGCTTTCAGTCCATCATCTCAGCTTTCAACGTGCCTTCCTCACTAAGCTTAATTATTTCTAGCCTTTGATTTAAAGTGAGAGGTGTGTGACTCTCTTCCTTTCACTTGAACACTTAAAAGCCACGGAGGGTTATTAATTGGCCTAATTTCAACACTGTTGTGTCTCAGGGAGTAGGGAGGCCTGAGGAGAGAGAGAGAGACAGGGAACAGCCGGTCGGTGGAGCACTCAGAACACATATGACATTTATCGATTAAGTTCGTTGTCTTATATGGGCCTGGTTCGTGGCGCCACCAAACAATTAGAATAGTTACATTAAAGATCACTGATCAGGGATTACCATAACAGATACAATAATAATAGTTTGAAATATTGTGAGAATTACCAAAATGTGACACAGAGGCACACAGTGAGCATGTACTGTTGGAAAAGTGGTGCCAACAGACTTGCTCGACATAAAAAAAAAAAAACGACATAAGGTTGCCACAAATCTTCAATTTGTAAAAAATGCAATATCTGCGAAGCGCAATAAAGCGAAGCACAATAAAATGAGGTATGCCTGTATATGTTTGGGCTTATGGTTATACAATTCAATAAGTAGGTATAAAATTAGTTTACTTGTAAAAGGACTAATCAAACTTTTCTCTGCAATTACACAGGTTCTTTCAGTCAATTCATACATAATCCTCTGCATATGGATCTTAACACATTATAATTATTTGGCCATTACCTAAGATATGCTACATTTTTCTATGAAAGTAAATCTTCTGGTTCTATGACAGAACTGCAGAAATACTGCCTTCTGATTTGATGCCAGTGTATGATCAAATTCCTTGCATTTTAACTGGTATTTACCTTACAGGCAGAATGTTAAATCAGGAATTGTAAACAATTTCTAGGCAATGTGTATAATGTTTATAAGTCATTCCTAGAAATTGTTCACAATGCCTGTAACATATATGCAACTAGCAAGATGCCTGAAATATATAGGAAACCTTCAAGATGATAACTGGCTATCCTCGTGGCTTCCCTGGATTGCAACATTTGTTTTAGCAATTCTGCTTGTTTTTCTGTTTGTATGTCTATATATTAATCATAATTCTAGTAACAATAGTAATAGTTTATTTTCATAGCTCTCATGAGTTCCTGGATTTTTACCAGCTGTTCAATGATCCAGGGTTTTGGACATGCTCATTTTAAGAGGCACTAGGAACAAAAGGAACCAATAAATAGGAATAAAGGGAATTTTGTAGGTCATATGCTCTAAGGCCCCACCCAAATTTTCCTATCCCCGTTCACAAGCATTAGCCCAAGATTCCTTGCCCTTCTTTGCAACTCTCTCAACTCTCTCCAAGCAGCTTTTGATATCCTAACCCCTTCAGCCTTTCCTAAGCAACTCAAAAGAAGCTCAGTCACTTTTTATTTAGCCTTACACTGTCTAATCATGAAACTTTCTTGCCTCTGTCCCCTCACTTCCCGACTAATGGGCCTGGATCTGTACATGGTGAAATTGTTTAATTCTGTGTATTCAGTGCCTGTCCATATTATCTTATTTTTATTTACTATTTTGAAATGATCAAAATACTGGTTTATGTCACCACTGCTGGTTATGTGTTGTCTATGTAACTACCCAAACCAATTTAGAGATGAAGAAAAAAATCTCAGTTAGTCATGCTTTTGAGTGCTAAGATCATAGCAAATCATTGATTGGACTTCTTTACCCTCTCAGGCTGGAATATTCCTAGTCCATCTAGACAACTAAGCTGGTTTGGTTAACTTCTGAGTAACCAATGGAACTGAACCATCCCAGAGAGCATAGTAAGATGAGGCCAGGTATGAGCTGGCAAGATGTAGGACCAAGGGGGAAATCTCCGTATGGCTGGGCAGGGCCTTCTGACAATTGACCTTAGAATCATTGTGGTAAGATACTGCTGAGCAGGATTTCAGAGTCTTATTAACAGTCTTTTTAATCTGCTCAGATGATAACCCTCACCACCACTTCCACCCCCATTGCATCCAGATGTGATCCTATCTCTCAAGATCAAACTCAGCTGTATCTCCTCTATGAAGACCCTCTGATTGAAAAGACACTAGTCTGTCTTTTCTTTGAACTCCGTTAGCCCTTTAAGTTCATTTTGCCTCTATTTAGCATTGAATTGTACCAATCTATTTATTTACTGTGTGATGCTTTTCATGTATACATTGTACTTATGGTGACCATCTTTTCCAAACACAAAATTGGAACACATTGTCTGAAAATTTAGGTGGACTATTAGCAGTGCCATTGAAAGTAGATGCTTATAGTCCTTCATGTCCCTCACATAGTAAATATGCAATATTGACTACTGTTAATGATACAAAGATAAAGAAGGATGCAAGGTGGCATCTACTAAGTGCCGAGTGAAAGACATTGATATCCTTTGTAGTGTCAAGTACAAAACTCAAATGCATTTTCATTGTGCCTGAGGAATGATGTAACGAGCCTGAAAAAGAAAAAAAAAGTGGAAAAGAAAGAAGTACAATGAAAAAGTACCAGTAGTGATAAATATCATATAAGGATCATATCCTATAAGACATCATACAAGGATAGTCTATAAAGATGATGCTTCGTTAGTCAGAAAGTCAGAAGTGAAAGAGGTATCAATGAAGTGTGTGAGGATGTGGATTACATGAACTTGGATTTTTTTACCAAACTCCAGAATCCTTCACTGAGCTACCTATATTCTGCCCACACCAAAATAAGAAAAATTAAAAAAAATAAAAAGCGGTGATGTGCACTTGAAACTTGTTATTTTGAGAGATGATATAGGCTAAGGACATAGCTTAGAGAGGAGTTTAGGTTCATTTAAGGCTGGCATATCCATAAGGGATATTAAACTTTTTTTCCATTAACTTTTTAGCTGTGTTAGTAAGATAACTAGTTAACCCATTACAGAACAGAAAGCAGCCATTTTATCTAGAGTCAGACATCCTGACAGCAACAAGAAGGCGGTTTACAGTGAGTAGATAAAAGTATGAGAGAATTATTTACGATAATCACATGGAATCAGTTAGTTTAGGGGCTAACTTTCTTACATACCTCAATTACACCTGAGAGTAGCACAGTGTTCATGTTTATAATGGTAACCTTGAGTCCTTTAAGACACATTAAAATTATGTTCCATCTGCTCTGTTCATGTGGAATTCGTGGTTCTTAAAAATAGGATTCTAGGACATTCTTCTTACTGTAATTGGAAAGTCTCATCACAACACCTTGTATTTTTTTCATACTGAGAAAGAGTGTTATAAGATACAAATAATTTCCAAACATAAGAAGCAGTTTTTTTGTGTGTGTGAGAATAATAGTCCAGTTTATGGAAGATTTTGGAAGGCAAGGCGGGATATTCCTATTAATACAGTCTGTTGGACTTTGAAAGATCACTAACAGAATCATAGTGATATAGTGCTTTTTTACCCTTCTGCCAGAGGCTAATAGCATTTCTTGGCAATTCAGGTAAGCTAGAGAACTCTGAAGTCCCAGAAGGGAAAGAGTAATGATTTTAGATATTCTTTAGATTAAAAAAAATTTTTTTTTAATTGGATATAATCAGCAAATACTGCAGTCCTTCAGGAAGCATTTTCAAATCCAGTTTTTCTACAGCACAGTACTCATGACTAATGAGCCCAAGGGAGGGTGGCATTTGGAGGCCCTCATTCACTATGACAGTCTGCAAGCCAGCCACAGAGTACATGGTGGTATGCCAACACAAACTGCAAGTGGGAGATAAACACTTTTCAGCATGTGGCAAGCCACTGGGTAAATTTAAAGGATTATTAGAAAAGTTGGTTTTGTCCCTTCTTTTGTGGAGAATGAGCCAAGTTCCTAATCATACCCAGCTTGGTGAATGATCTTTGGCACCAATGACTTGGTTGTATTTGATACCAGTGATCTAGCTCTACTAGATGTTAAACTCTTTGAGGGTAATGTCTGTATCTGATTTTCCTCTTTATCTCCGTTCTGCTACCCTCCCCTCCCCTATCTCACCACAGCACAGTGTCCTGCACACAGTAAGGTTCAAAAAAAATTTTTTTTTATTAAACCAAAAAAAATAAGTACTGCTAAAATAGTGAATACTTTAAACATCTATATTTGTCATTAACATATAAACAGAGTGCTATTAAACTGGAGGGCAGGGGTTAGAGAGGTGCCAAGAACAAACTTTTAAATGTTCAAAATAGTTGCCTTAGCTTTGGGATATTAGTACAGGGTCATAAAATACATAAAGTCCTCCTGCTCTTATGATTTGAATCTAGATGCATTGGGAAGTAGAGGGCATTCCATTCTTGGAAAATTTTAGGCAGAGACCAAGCTGGATAATACTTGTCAGGGATGTTATGGACAGAGTCACTGTATTAGTCTGGAATGGATAGTTGTTAAATAAAATAACCTTTAAGGTATAATTTTTGATAAAAATAACAACAAGTAATATCCGAGAAACAAGGATTCTAACTCAAAGAAGCATGAAAATCTCCTAAGGAGGACTTCAAGCCTTTTGCTAAAGTCTAGTTCTGTCCTATCTGTGAAAAAAAAAAAAAATCTGTAGAGACTTCCAAATTAATCATTTATCAAGAAAACATGGGCTTAGAGTTATTTAAACCAGACATTTTATCTCATATGGAGCATCTGTTTGTGGACTCCTCCATGCTCAATTGTGTGTTACTTCAAGTGAAAACTAGTTTAGAAGGTCTAAGAGAGCCAAGAGTTTCCTAAGTTTTCAACTTTTGGGTATTAGTGTGTCTTATGCCTATTGTGAGCTCAGCAGAGAGCTTGGCATTGTGGGAAACAAAAAGTGTAAGGCTTTGTTCTTGCCCTGGAAAGGCTTAGGGGAGAGCTTTGTGGTTAACCTGACATTTACTTTCTACTCTAAACACCACACATCTCTCTCTTCCCCTTTAACTTCCCATTCTCTGCTAGGAAGCAATTCAGGTTCTAATCACCTTTTTTTTTTTTAATTGTGCTTTAGGTGAAAGTTTACAGGGTAAATTAGTTTCTCATTCAACAACTTATACACAAATTGTTTTGTGACTTTCGTTGCATCCCCTACGATGTGTCAACACTCTCTCCTTGTCCACCCCAGGTTCCTGGTTTCTATTCATCCTGTTTTCCTGTCCCTTCCAGGCTTCTTGTCTTTGTTTTTCAACAGGTGTTGTGCATTTGGTCTCATTTGCATGATTGAGCTAAGAAGCACATTCCTCACGTGTGCTATTTTTTGTTTTATTGTTGTTGTTAGGTGCCCTTGAGTCAGTTCCAACTCATAGCGACCCTATGCACAACAGAATGAAACACTGCCCTGTCCTGAGCCATTCTTACAATCATTGTTATGCTTGAGCTCATTGATGCAGCCACTGTTTCAATCTACCTCGTTGAGGGTTTCCTCTTTTCCGCTGACCCTGTACTCTGCCAAGCATGATGTCCTTCTCCAGGGACTAATCCCTACTGACAACATGTCCAAAGTATGTAAGACGCAGTCTCACCACCCTTGCTTCTAAGGAGCATTCTGGCTGTACTTCTTCTACGACAGATTTGTTCGTTCTTTTGGCAGTCCATGGTATATTCAATATTCTTTGCCAACACCACAATTCAAAGGCATCAATTCTTCGGTCTTCCTTATTCATGTCCAGCTTTCACATGCATATGATGCAATTGAAAATACCATGGCTTGGGTCAGGCACATCTTAGTCTTCAGGGTGACATCTTTGCTCTTCAACAGTTTGAAGAGGTCCTTTGCAGCAGATTTACCCAATGCAATGCGTCTTTTGATTTCTTGACTGCTGCTTCCATGGCTGTTGATTGTGGAGCCAAATAAAATGAAATCCTTGACAACTTCAATCTTTTATCCGTTTATCATGATGTTGCTCATTAGTCCAGTTGTGGGAATTTTTGTTTTCTTTATGTTGAGGTGCAATCCATACTGAAGGCTGTAGTCTTTGATCTTCATTAGTAAGTACTTCTTCACTGCCAGCAAGCAAGGTTGTGTCATTTGCATAACGCAAGTTGTTAATGTGTCTTCCTCCAATCCTGATGCCCTGTTCTTCTTCATATAGTCCAGCTTCTCAGGTTATTTCCTCAGCATACAGATGAAATGGGCATGGCGAAAGAATACAACCCTGACGCACACCTTTCCTGACTTTAAACCAATCAGTATCCCCTTGATCTATGTAAAGGTTCCTCATGAGCATAATTAAGCGTTCTGGAATTCCCATTCTTCGCAATGTTATCCATAGTTTGTTATGATCCACACAGTCAAATGCCTTGACATAGTCAATAAAACACAGGTAAACATCTTTCTGGCATTCTCTGCTTTCAGGCAGGATCCATCTGACATCAGTAATGATATCCCTGGTTCCACGTCCTCTTCTGAAACTAGCCTGAATTTCTGGCAGGTCCCTGTCGATATACTGCTGCAGCCTTTTTTGAATGATCTTCAGCAAAATTTTGCTTGCATGTGATATTAATGATGTTATTCTATAATTTCCACGTTCGGTTGGATCACCTTTCTTGGGAATAGGCATAAATATGGATCTCTTCTAGTCGGATGGCCAGGAAGCTGTCTTCCATATTTCTTGGCATAGATGAATGAGCACCTCCAGCACTGCATCTGTTTGTTGAAATATCTCAACTGATATTCCATCAATTCCTGGAGCCTTGTTTTTCGCCAATGCCTTCAGAGCAGCTTGGACTTCTTCCTTCAGTACCATCGGTTCCTGATCATATGCCACCTCTTGAAATGGTTGAACATCGATTAGTTCTTTGTGGTATAATGACTCCGTGTATTCCTTCCATCTTCTTTTGATGCTGCTGCATCGTTTAATAGTTTCCCCCGTGGAATCCTTTACTATTGCAACTCGAGACTTGAATTTTTTCTTCAGTTCTTTCAGCTTGAGGAACGCCGAGCGTGTTCTTCCCTTTTGGTTTTCCATCTCCAGCTCTTTGCCTATGTCATTATAACACTTTTCTTTGTCTTCTCGAGCTGCCCTTTGAAATCTTCTGTTCAGTTCTTTTACTTCATCTATTCTTCCTTTTGCCTTAGCTGCTTGATGCTCAAAAACAAGTTTCAGAGTCTCCTCTGACACCCATCTAGGTCTTTTCTTTCTTTCTTGTCTTTTCAAGACCTCTTGCTTTCTTCATGGGTGATGTCCTTGATGTCATTCCACAACTTGACTGTTTTATAGACCTGTATAAACTTTTTTTTTATAAACGTTGGCTGAAGGGTGCACTTCAGTAGTGACTTCAGTTCTAAGCTAAAAGCGTGTCTGAGGCCATAGTCTTTGGGTTCCTCCAGTCTCTGTCAGACCAGTAAGACTGGTATTTGTGTGTGTGTGTGTGTGTGTGTGTGTGTGTGTGTGTGTATTTGAATTTTCTTCTACATTTTTCACCCACTCTATCTGGGACCTTCTATTGTGATCCCTGTCTGAGCGGTTGTTGGTGGTAGCCAGGCACCATCTAGTTGTTCTGGGCTCAGTCTGGTGGAGGCTGTGGTACTTGTGGTCTATTAGTCTGTTGGAATAACATTTCTCTTGTGTTTTTGGTTTTCTTCATTTTCCTTTGCTCTGGATGGAATGGAACAAGTAGATGTACCTTAGGTAACTCTTTGCACGGTGTTGAGACCCCAGACGCTTCTCACCAAAGTCAGATGTAGAACATTTTCTTTATGAACTATGCCAGTTTACCTGGGTGTCCCTCAAGACCCTGGTACTGAGACCTCAGCCAGTAACTCCGTCCCTCAGGGAATTTGTACGTGTCAAGAAGTTTCTATGACATTGCCTTAGTCATGTTGTGTTGACTTCCCCTATAGTGTGTACTATTTTTCTCTTCACTAAAGTTACCACTTATCTACTATCTACTTAGTGTTTTCCTCTCCCCAACACTCCCCTCCTTATAGCCAACAAAGATTGTTTCTTTCTGTGTGTAAACATTTTCATAAGTATTTATAGTAGTGGTCTCACACAGTATTTGTCCTTTTGTGATTGACTTATTTCACTCAGCATAATGCCCTCCAGATTCATCCGTGTCGTGAGATGTTTCACAGATTCATTGTTCTTTATCATTGCATCATATTTCATTGTTGTATGTACCATAATTTGTTTATCCATTCATCTGTCGATGGCACTGAGGTTGGGTGTGTGTATGTCTATTCATGTGACAGCTTTTATTTCTGTAGGATATATTCCTAGGAGTGGACTGCTGGACCTTTGGTGTTTCTATTTTTAGCTTTTTAAGGAGGCATCATGTCGTTTTCCATAGCATTCCCACCAGCAATGCGTAAAAGTTCCCATCTCCCCGCAGCCTCTCCAATATTTGCTATTTTGTGTTTTTTGGATTAGTGCCAGTAATGTTAGGGTGAGATAGTATCTCATTGTAGTTTTGATTTGCATTTCTCTAAAGGCTAATGATCATGAGCATTTTCTCATGTGTCTGCTAGCCACCTGTATTAGGATGGGTTCTCTAGAGAAGCAAAACCAGTAAAGCATATATAGAGAGAGAGAGAGAAAGAAAGAGAGAGAGAGAGGTTTATATTAAGGAAATGGCTCACACAGTTGTAGACACTGGAACATCCCAAGTCCGTAGGTCAGGCCGAGGCTTCTCCTGATTTATGTGGCCACAGGGACTGGTGAACCCAAGATCGGCAGGTCAGATAGCAGGGCTCTGGTTCAAAGGCTGCGAAGATTGACAAATCCCAAGATATGCAGGCAAGATGGCAGGTAAGCTGCTAACTCAAGTCCCAACAACTGGAGGTCAGACAAACAGTAGCCACCTGCAGAATCCAGAGCAAGCGAAAGCCCACGAGCCTTACCAGAATGTCCACATGCATTGGATTCAGGCCACACCCCCAAGGAAAATCCCTTTCAACTGATTGGCTACTCACAGCATTTTCCATCATGGAGGTGATCACATTATATCAGACCTCATCATAGAAGTGATTTCCTCATTATGTGACAGTTTTATTTAAACTGCATCATAACTGCCAAGCCACTGAGAATCATGGCCCAGTCAAGTTTACACACAACCTAAGTGATCACACTGCCTGAACGTCTTTTTTGGTGAAGTGTCTGTTCAAATCCTTTGCCCATTTTTAAATTTGATTATTTGTCTTTTTTTTTTTTTTTTTGTACAGGTGTTGGATTTTCCTACAGATTTTAGAGTAAACCCTTCTCAGATATGGCATAGCGAAAATTTTTTTCCCGGTCTTTAGGTTCTCTTTTTACTCTTTTGGTGAAGTCTTTTGATGAACGTGTTTAATTTTTAGAAGATTCTTGTTATCTAGCTTATCTTCTGGTGTTTGTGTATTATGTCATATATTAGGACCCCTAGAGTTGATCCTATTTTTTCTTCTGTAATCTTTATAGTTTTTGGTTTTATATTTAGGTCTTTGATCCATTTTGAATTAGTTTTTGTGTATGGTGTGAGGTATGGGTCCTGTATCACTTTTGTACAGATGGACATCCAGTTTTGTCAGCACCATTTGTTAAAAAGACTGTCTTTTCCCCCATTTAATGGACTTTGGGCCTTTTTCAAAGATTAGGTGGATGGATTTACACCTGGGTTCTCGATTCTGTTCCACTGGTCAATGTGACTGTACCAATACCAGGTTGTTCTGGCTACTGTAGCTGTATAATAGGTTCTGAGGTCAGGTAGTACAAGGCCTCCTACTTTATTCTTCTTCTTCAATAGTGCTCCACTTATCTGGGGTGTTTTTCTTTCCATATAAAGATAATGATTAGTTTTTCTATATCTCTGAAGAATGCTACTGGCATTTGGGTGAGAATTACATTGTATTTGTAGACTGCTTTTGGGTAGAATTGACATTTTCACAATGTTGAGTCTCCCTATCCATGAGCATGGTATGTTTTTTCATTTATGTAGCTCTCTTTTGATTTCTTGCAATAGTGTTTTGTAGTTTTCTTTGTATAGGTCTTTTGTGTCCCTAGTTAGATTTATTCCTAAGTATTTTATTTTTTTAGGGGCTATTATAAATTGTATTGCTTTTCTGATTTCCTTTTTGTAGTTCTCTTTATTGGTGTATAGGGATCCAACTGATTTTGTATGTTGATCTTGTATCCTGCTACTCTACTGAATTTTTCTATTAGTTCCTGTAGTTTTCTCATGGAGTCTTTTGGGTTCTCTCTATATAGTATATATAACATTTCTCTTTCTAGTGTTGCTAGATTTTTTTTTTTAAATGTGTTTTGGATCCCCGTAGTTGAGTGTGTAGATACTTATTATGGTTATGTCTTCTTTAATCATTATATAATGTCCTTCCTTGTTTTTTATGGTTGATTTTGCCTTAAAGTCTATTTTATCTGAGATTAGTATTGCCACTCCTGTCTTTTTTTGGTTGCTTGATATATTTATTTCCATCCTTTGATTTTTAATGTACTTACATCTTTGTGTCTAAGTTGTGTCTCTTGTAGACAGCATATTGATGCATCGTGTTTTTTAATCCATTCTCTCACTCTCTCTTTATGAGTTCATTGAAGTTATTTACATTCAGTGTGATTATTGATAGCTGTGAGTTTATCACTGTCATTTCATTGTGCTTTTTTTGTGTTGCTGATGTTTTCTTTGTTCCTCTTACTTTTATGTACTGAGTTCCTTTTGTTTGTAGAATTTCTTTCATCATTATAAAACCCACTGCTGTTGAGTTGATTCCAATTCCTAGCTACCCCATAGGGCTTCCAAGGCTGTTAATCTCTATGGAACCAGACTGCCACATCTTTCCCCCGTAGAGCCGCTGGTGGTTTTGAACCACAAACCTTTTGGTTAGCAGTCTATCTCTTTTACCACTGCATCACCAGTGCTCCTTTTTTAAATTATAGATTTTGTGTTTATTGAGCCTTAGTGTTTTTCTTCTTTTTTTTTTTTTTAGATGAGTAGGTTTGTTAACCATCTTTGTGGTTATGGTGAAATTCACAGTTATCTTCCTAAGTTTAAACCAGCCGTTTATTACTTGATTTCCTTTCCATTTGAAAGTTCTATACCTACAGCATTTATTCCCTCTTTTATTATTTTGACATTGTCATCGTTTTCATAGTCATGTCTCTGGTTCCCTGTTTTAAATCTTTTTGTTTTATTATTGAGAGTTCTCTACTTAGGTTGGTATCTGGCTAATGCTGTCTTTTGTCCTAGCCTCAGGTTATTGCCTGATTTTTGGTTCTGTAGCCAAAGGACTCCCTTTAATATTTCTTGTAAGTTTGGTTTGGTTTCTACAAATTCCCTTACTTTCTGTTTATTTGGGAATGTCCTAATATTGCCATCATATCTGAGAGAGAGTTTTGCAGGATATATTATTCTTGGTTGGCAGTTTTTTCTTTCAAGGTTTTATGTATGTCATCCCATTGCCTTCTTGCCTGCATCATTTCTGCCAAGTAATCAGAGCTTAGTCTAATAGTTTCCCCTTTGTAAGTGACTTTTCTTTCTTCTCGAGCTGCTCTCAGAACTTTTCCTTTGTCTTTGGTTTTTGCAAGTGTAATTATGATATATCTTCATGACTTTCTTTTAGGGTCTACTCTATATGTGGTTCATTGAGCTTCTTGAATGGTCAGCTGTTCATCTTTCATGATACTAGGAAAGTTTTCAGCCAGCAAATCTTCAGCAACCCTCTCTGTGTTTTCCATTTTCTCCCCCTGTTCTGGAACTCTGATCACACGCAAATTTTTGCTCTCGATTGTGTCCCACAAAATTCTTAGGTTTTCTTCATTCTTTTCTCTTATGTTTCTTCAAATAAGTTTGCATTCATGGATGTGTCCTCAACGTCACTGATTCTGTCTTCCATTGTTTCAAATTTGTACCTGAAACCTTCTTTCGAGTTTTCCATTTCTGAAATTTTATTGTTTATCTTTTGGGTTTCTTGTTGCTGTTTTTTGCATGATTTCAAACTGTCTATTTATTTTGACCTTTTTGTTCTTGTATTATTTTCCTCAATTCTTCTATTGCTTTGTCTTGGTTTTGGCTATGTTTTTGTTGGTTCTGTCTATGTTTTTCATGATTTTGTCCATATTTGCTTGGTTTTGTCTGTGTTTTCTCTGCTCTCTTTTGTAATCTCATGGAGGTCCCTAAATATTAGTCTTTTGAATCCCATATCAGGTAGTTCCACTGCCTTTTCTTCTACTGGAAGGTAATCTGATTCTTTACTTTGATCACTTTTTGGAGCCATCTTTTCTTTTTCTATATGTTTTAATATTGTCTGCTGCCTTGAGACATTCAGGTATTATTTTATTTATTGATTGTATGTTTGTTTCACCCAGCTTTTTTTGTTTTGTTTTGTTTTGTTATGTCTGGGCAGGCAGACCAGGCATGCTTTCTTGCTTGCTCATTTGTTGGCACAACAGCTCTTGCCACCTTGTCTGGATGGGCAGGGCAGTTCTCTCAGCTGTAGTGCACCAGGGTGGGTCTGACGGGTTTGGAGGGCATGGGGCTGGGACACTCAGCTGCAGGGCATCTATACAGGGCCAGTGAAGATGGTGGGACATGGGGCCTGGTAGCTTGACTGTGGTGTAGCAGGGCAAATCTGGCAGGAGGGAAGGGTGCAGGGCCAGATTTCTTGGCTGTGACACAGTGAAGCATAGTCTATGGGGCTGAGCCACTGGGCTGTGGCGCAGCATAGCACAGATGACAGAGAGGCAGGAGTGTGGGCTGGGATGATCAGCTGCAGGGCGGCAGGGCAGTGTCAGCAGGGAGAGAGAGGCAGGGGCTGGGACACTCTGCTGCAGTGCAGCAGGGTGGAGCTGGTGGGGAGGGAAGGACATGGGCCAGGGTCTCAGCTGAGGCACTGTAGCTTGGAGTAAGTGGGGAGGGAGTGAGTGTGAACATGGCGCCAAGTCATCTGGCTGCAGTGCAGTGGTGATGAGCTGGCGGGAAGGGTGGGGTATGTGCCAGTTTGCTCAGCTGCAGCATAGCGGCTTGGAGGTGACAGGGAGGGAGGGGGCGGGGGTCCAGGTCACTCCGCTGTGATGCAGCCAGACTGGCCAGCAGAGAAGGAGAGAGTGCAGCTGGGTGTGGCTGGTGGAAAGAGAGAAGTGGGGGGGCTTGAAGGGGGCAGATGGGTTTAGACAGGAAGGAGAATGGGGGATTTGTACCATGGTCTCCTGCAGTCGGGACTGCTGGAGTGGGGCGGTTCTTGGCACCACTCACCAGAAGGGTGGGGGTTGTAGGAGCATGCTCCTTTGGTTATAGTGTGAGAGTATCTGGGCATTTCCTTGAGCTGCAGCTAGCAAACGGACCTTACATCACCCTGCGTGTGTCCATGCCATTCCTTTATCTTCTATTGGGAATCCCGTGAAGGTGCCTTTCTGTGCTCTTTGTTTGGAATTTTTGGCTTTATCTCAAATGGTTGTGCTGTGCCATGCTGGTTGGTAGGGAACCTCCACTCCATATCTTTACTCATTTCCTGTTTTTGATAAGTTTCTTCTCAGTGGCTTCTAATCTAATACTTTATTCTATCATTTAAAGCTCAAGGTTCCAAAATTGATGTCTATATCTGCTCTACTTGCCTTTTTGCTCTACTTGGCTCAGAGGAGTTCTTGTCACCTCCCGTTTAGATTTCTGTAGGAACTTTTTAGCAAGACTCTGCCTCCAGGCTGCTCTCCTGAAATCTAACCTTTACACTGTACCCAGAGGTTTTTCCTAAAGCACAGATGTAACCATGTCATGACCTAGTTTACGAATCTTCAATGACTCTCCATTGTCTATGGGATTAATTTCTAACACTAGGAATAGCATTCAAGGTCCTTCAACAACAATAAAAAATAAAAAACCAAACTCGTTGCCATCCAGTTGATTCCGACTCATAGTGACACTATAGGACAGAGTAGAACTGCCCCATAGGTTTTCCAAGGAGCGGCTGGTAGATTCAAACTACCACCCTCTTCATTAGCAGCCTGAGCTCTTAACCACTGCACCACCAGAGCTCCAGGCCCTTCATAGTCTGGACTTAATCTACTTTAGTTTCAACAACCATCATTACTCCCATACATCCTATTCTCCAGCCTCACCCAACCACTCCCTATTTCTTTAATACAGTACATTCTTACATACCTGTTTGTTATTTCATATACTCCTTACCTGGAATGTCTTTCTCTAAATGTTTGCCACCTGGAAAAATCCTGTTATTAGGTGCCATCAAGTTCCAACTCATAACGACCCTATGTCAATAGAACAATAGAACAAAACATTGCCTGGTTCTGCACCATCCTCACAATTTTGGTTATGCTTCAGCTAATTGTTGCAGCCACTGTGTCAATCCATCCCATTGAGGGTCTTCTTCTTTTTCACTGGCCCTCTTTTTGACCAAGCATGGTGTCCTTCTCCAGGACTGGTCTCTCCTGATAACATGCCCAAAGTATGTGAGACATAGTCTCACCATCCTTGCTTCTAAGGAACATTCTGGTTGTATTTCTTCCAAGACAGATTTATTTGTTCTTTTGGCAGTCTATGGTATATTCAATATTCTTTGCCAACACCATAATTCGAAGACTTCAATTCTTCTTTGGCCTTCCTTATTCATTGTCCAGCTTTCACATGCATATGAGGCGACTGAAGACACCTTGGCTTGGGTCAGGCACATCTTAGTCTTCAAGGTGATTTCTTTGCTTTTTAACACTTTAAAGAGGTCTTTTACAGCAGATTTGCCCAATGTAGTATGTCCTTTGATTTCTTGGCTGCTGCTTCCATGAATGTTGATTGTGGATCCAAGTAAAATGAAATCCTTGAAAACTTCAATCTTTTCTTTGTTTATCATGATGTTGCTTGTTGCTGCAGTTGTGAGGATTTTTGTTTTCTTTATGTTGAAATGTAATCCATACTTAAGGCTGTCATCTTGATCTTCACCAGTAAGCACTTCAAGTCCTTTTCACTTTCAGCAAGCAAGGTTGTTTCATCTGCATAATGCAGGTTGTTAATGAGTCTTTCTCCAATCCCGATGCCCCATTCTTCTTCGTATAGTCCAGCTTCTCGAATTGTTTGCTCAGCATACAAATTGAATAAGTATGAAGAAAGGACACAACCCTGAGGCACACATTTCCTGACTTTAAACCACACAGTATCCTCTTGTTCTGTTGGAATAACCGCCTCTTGATCTATGTACAGGTTCCCCATGAGCACAATTAAGTGTTCTGGAACTCCCATTCTTTGCAATGTTATTCATAATTTGCTATGATCCACACAGTCGAATGCCTTTGCATAGTCAATAAAACACAGGTAAACATCTTTCTGGCATTCTTTGTTTTCAGCCAGGATCCATCTGACATTAGCAATGATATCCCTGGTTCCACATCCTCTTCTGGATCCAGCTTGAATTTCTGCCAGTTCCCTGTTGATGTACTGCTCAACTACTTTTGAATGATCTTCAGCAAAATTTTACTTGCATGTGATATATCTTGGTTATCTAGTGCTGCTATAAAGTTTTTATAACAGCAATACCACCAGTGGATGGCTTTAACAAAGAGAAACTTATTTCTTCACAGTAAAGTAGGCTAAAAGTCCAAATTCAGGGTGTCAGCTCCAGCGAAAGGCTTTCTCTCTCTGTTGGCCTTCTCATCAATCTTCCCCGAGAGCTTCTCCATGCAGGGAGCCCAGGTCCAAAGGATGCACTCTGCTCCCAGCACTGCTTTCTTGGTGGCACGAGGTCCTCCACTCTCTGCTTGCTTCCCTTTCCTTTTTATCTCTTGAGAGATAAAAGGTGGTATAGGCCACACCCCAGGGAAACTCACTTTACATTGGACCAGGAATGTGACCTGGTTTAGGGTGTTACAATCCTACCCTAATCCTCTTTGACATAAAATTACAATCACAAAATGAAGGACAACCACACAATACTGAAAATCATGGCCTAGGCAAATTGATACATACATTTTGGGGGGGACATAATTCAATCCATGACGTGATATTGCTTGATAATTTTCATGTTCTATTGGATCACCTTTCTTTGGAATCACCTTTATTTGGAATAGGCATAAGCATGGGTCTCTTTCAGTTGGCTGGCCAGGTAGCCACCTTCCAAATTTCTTGGCATAGATGAGTGAGCACTTCCAACACTGCATCCATTTGTTGAAACATCTCAATTGGTATTCCATCAAGTCCTGGAGCCTTGTTTTTTGCCAATACCTTCAATACAACTAGGACCCCTTCCTTCAGTACTATCGGTTCCTGACCTTATGCTACCTCCTGAAATGGTTGAACATCTACCAGTTCTTTTTGGTATAGTGACCTGTGTATTCCTTCTGTCCTCTTTTGATGCTTCCTGTGTTGTTTAATATTTTCTCAGTGGAATCCTTCAGTATTGCCATTTGAGGCTTGAATTTTTTCTTCATTTCTTTCAACTTGAGAAATGCTGAGCATATTCTTTCTTTTTGGTTTTCTAACTCCAGGTCTGCACATTTCATTATAATACTTTACTTTGTCTTCTTGAGCTGCCATTTGAATTCTTCCATTCAGCTCTTTTTCTTCATCATGTCTTCCTTTCGTTTTAGCTACTCTACTTTCAAGAGCAACTTTTAGAGTCTCTTCTGACATGCATTTTGGTCTTTTCTTTCTTTTTAATGACCTTTTGCTTTCTTCATGTATGATGTCGTTGATGTCATTCCACAACTCGTCTGGTCTTCAGTCATTATTGTTCAAAGCATCAAATCTATTCTTGAGATGGTGTCTAAATTCACGTGGGATATACTCAGGGTCATACTTTGGCCCTCGTGGGCTTGTTCTAATTTTCTCCAGCTTCAACTAGAACTTGCATAGGAGCAATTGATGGTCTGTTCTGCAGTCGGCCCCTGACCTTGTTCTGACTGATGATATTGAGCTTTGCCGTTGTCTCTTTCCACAGATGTAATCGATTTGATTCCTGTGTATTCCACCTGTGTATAGTCACAGTTTATGTTGTTGAAAAAAGGTATTTGCAACAAAGAAGTCACTGGCCTTGCAAAATTCTATAACGGGATCTCTGGCATCTTTTCTATCATCAAGGTTGTATTTTCCAACTACCAATCCTTCTTCTTTGTTTCCAACTTTCCCATTCCAATCACCAGTAATTATCAATGCATCCTGATTGCATGTTTGATCAATTTCAGACTGCAGAAGTTGGTAAAAATCTTCAATTTCTTCATCTTTGGCCTTAATGGTTGGTGCATAAATTTGAATAATAGTCATATTAACTGATCTTCCTTGCAGGAGTGTGGATATCATCCTATTACTGACAGCGTTGCATGTCAGGATAGATCTTAAAATGTTCTTTTTGACAATAAATGCAATGCTATTTCTGTTCAACTGGTCATTCCCGACATAGTAGACCATGTGACTGTCCTATTCAAAATGGCCAATACTTTTCCATTTCAGCTCACTAATCCCTACAATATTGATATTTATGCATTCCATTTCATTTTTGATCATTTCCAGTTTTCCTAGATTCATACTTTGTACATTTCACGTTCCAATTATTAATGAATGTTTGCAGCTGTTTCTTCTCGTTTTAAGTCACGCCACATCAACGAATGAAGGTCCGGAATGCTTGACTCCATTCACATCATTAAGGTCGACTCTACTTTGAGGAGGCAGCTTTTCCCTAGTCATCTTTTGAATGCCTTCCAACTTGAGATGCTTATCTTCTAGCATTGTATCAAACAATGTTCTGCTGCTATTCGTAAGGTTTTCACTGGCTAATTCTTTTCAGAAGTGGACTGCCGGGTCCTTCTTCCTAGTCTGTCTGAGTCTGGAAGCTCAGCTGAAACCTGTCTGCCTTGGGCAACCCTGCTAGTATTTGAATACCGGTGGCGTAGCTTCCAGCATCACACCAACATGCAAGCTCTAACAGTATGAAAAACTGACAGACACATGGGGGGATAAAATCCTACTTGTCCTTTATACATTACTATCTCTGAAGTTTTTTCTTTTTTTCCTTGATGTTCCCAGGCAGAGTTATTTGCCCTTTCTTTGTACTCTCATAGCTGGGAAAGATAAGGACTTACAGTCATGATCAACTTTGCTCATAGCACTCAAAGTAGCTTTCATGGTATAATTTGAGGCCTGTTGGGAAGGTCTCCATCATTAGCAATTCATAAAAATTAAAAAAAAATTAAGTACTGGAAAATTCTTAAAGTCAGCTAGACCAAACTCTCATGCCAGTGAGGGTCATCGAAGGCCAAGAAAAGTTAAATAACTTGTTCATTTTCACACAGTCAGTGCTAAGTCCCTAAGGGTAAATCAGTAGCAGACTCCCATTCTTACTCTTTCCCACTTGCATTGCATTGCCTTTTGTGGTGGGCCAAAGTTCTTTTTTAGAATTACCAATTTTGCCACATACCTGACCTTTTGGTTTAAACATTGCCTCCTCTCAGGGTCTTTTAAAATGCAATGCCCCAAGAAAGGGTATCATCTTAAGTCCTCAACACCTTAGTGTAAATACATTTATCAAATAAATTTCTTCTGCAACAGAAGGCATTAGCAGCAGCATGAGAGTATACAGAAAGATGGGAATAATTTAGACCAAGTTTCTAATTTGATCCTGAATCATTTTTCCCTGGGAAAACAAGGAATCAGTGAAGGCACAGGAAGATTAGAGAAATTTAAGAGGTCAAATGTGGCATTTCTCATCAGTTCCTGAGTACTAGAGTCATGGAAATGCTCTCCTGACTCTGGCACTGTGCTGGCACTGGTAGTATCCATGACAGGCCCAGGTGTATCCTGCCTTTAAAGAGTTGTTAACAAATTGGAGAAATTTCAAGAGATTTTTTGAAAGGTAACTGGGATCAATCAAATAGAGTCTAGGACTTCCTGGTGCATAAGGGCTCTAGGGATACAGAGATTGGCTTACTGCCTGCTAAGGTCTGAGAGAGAAGAGGGAACTATGATAACAGCACACAAATATGAGAAATTGAGAATAATTATTTGAACTGGAACCAGGAGAAGAAAGTAAGATTAACAATATGAAAGTAATAAGGGGTAGTAGAATATATGATAACAAGGCAGAAAATATCTGAGTAGACAAAATTAATGAATGATGGCTTTATCTTCTTGGGGGAAGGGATAGAAGCTTTGGAACTCGAAAAATGCCTAAGGGCATAAACCACAATAAATGATAACGTTGGGAAAAAACATGAAAAGTTCTAGCCTAGGTGACAGGATAGGTGTTAACACCTCTAGGGTAGATCTTCAGGCCTTGGGAAGTATGAGCATATTTAATCTAAAATCTTTTGAATAACATGGAAATAGCACTGAAGTGGGAGGCAAAAAGTAAATATGAGGTGAGAGGTGAAATTATTGGTAGCCATTGTCTTTGGTTCAAAAGCTTTCCAGACCTTGAGGTACAGAAGCCAGAAATGGTGACTGTATAAATCTAAGATTGTCCTCCTTTATTTAAAAAAAAAATTTTTGTGGTGAAATATATGTAACCAAACATTTAAACTATTTTCTTGTGTACACTTCAGTGATATTAATTACATTCGTCATGCTGTGCAACAATCACCATTAACCTTTTCCAGTTTTTTCATCACCCTTAACAAAACTTTGCCTTTAGTTTTCAGATGCTTAATTATGATATGTCTTTGCATGTATTTCCTTGGGTTTATGCTATTTGATATTTTTTCACCTTCTTGAGCCTGTGGGTTTATATCTTTCAATAAATTATCTTTCAAAAATTTCAGTCAAATTTGGGAAGTTTCCAGTCATTATTTCTTCAAATACTCTTAGCTCCACTCTCTTTCTCCTCTCCTTCTGGGACTTGAATAAGAATGTTGGTCTTTTGATATTGTTCCACAGGTCCCTGAAGCTCTGTTCTATTTTCTCCCTGTTGCAGGATGGGTAAATTCTATTGATCTTTTCTCAAATTTACTGATTTTGTCTTCTGTCATCGACACTTGACTATTGTGCCCATCCAATGAGGTTTTTTTTTTTTTAACTCCGTTATTGTATTTTTCAGTTCGATAATTTTGTTTGGCTCTTTATTATAACTTCTATTTCTTTGTTAGATTTTCTATGTCTTCATTTGTTTCAAGAGAATTTGTAACTCTTTTTGAATCATTTTTATGATGGTTACTTTAGAATCCTTGTCAGTGTTGGTATCAGTTGATTGTCTTTTCTCATTCCAGTTGTGATTTTATTTGTTCTTAATATGACAGGTTATTTTTTCATTGTATTCTGGACATTTTTTAAATTATGTTAGCAGATTCTGAGTCCCTTTATAAGAGCCACCCAGCCACCCAATGTCTCTCCCTGTAGGAATGCAGCTTCCAGGCTTGGCATAGGAGGGGAATGCTTCCCCTGGCAACTCATTGTCAGCATGAGAAACAGTTGCCCTTGACTGTGGTGTAGGTCTGGTGTGGTGTTAAAGGAAGGACTCTTGTGCCATCTGTGGAAGGAGTAAGCCTACCTGTGATACCTTTGGTTGTTAGATTGGAGATCTAGAAATGCTGAGTCTGGGTTACTTTCTTCTGTTGAGTAACATGATATAAGGCACCCTGCCACTGTGTTGTTCCTACAGTCTTAGGGGGTCCCTAACCAGTTCATCTTTACCTTTCTAACCTTTAAGTTTCTCCTTTGTTTGTCTCTTGTGATTGTACTTAGCAGAGAGAATCAAAACCCTTTGGCATCGAGTTGATTCCAACTCATAATGACCCTATGACCCTATAGGACAGAGTAGAACTGCCCCACAGGGTTTCCAAGGAGTAGCTGGTGGATTTGAACTGCTGACCTTCTTAACAACTGTGCCAACAGGGCTCCTAGCAAGGAGAAGGAGGGAAATATGAGTCTATGCCATCTTGTCTGGACAGGAAGTCCTATGTATGTATCTCCTCTTTACTCTTACTTGTACAAAGAATGGCAAGATTGATGGTGACTAGAGTGAGTGTGGAACTGACTTTGGCTAAGGATCAGTGGAACATGAGTGATCTTGAGAATATGTGATAGTTTTAACAAAAGACTATGGAAGAGGAAGAGGAATTAGCTGAGCAAGCTATATCTTTTCTCCGGGGTAGTAGGGTTCCTTGGGGAGTACTATTTCTGTCACTTGACATTTTGAATCACCCTCTCAAAGGGTTTCTATTTCTGAAGGATCTATGACATACTTGCTGGGTAGAACTCAATTGCCATGACTACTATTTTTCTCCTGGTTTTTCTAATTGGACTTGGTCTACGACTACTATGCACAACTTGTCTGGTTCTTTGGTCTCTAGCCAGTATAGTCTGGGACTGCACCTTGTTTTGCTCTTGTTTTTTGGCTTTCCCACTCTGACTCTTTGAGTTCTTTTTGAGTTTACTTTCATCCTTACCTCAATGAAATTGTCAGCTTGGCCTACCAACATTCTGGGATCTCTGGTAATCCTCCCTTTCTGCCAACTCACTACTGCTTCCACCTATCATTTGTAAGCAATCACTGTAGTTGCTCAATTTAAAACTTATTTTAAGACTTATCTCTTTGAATTCTGATAGATTCTTTGATTTGTTAGATAAGCTACACTTGTCTGAGACTCTACCTGTGTTAGTCATTTAGTGCTGCTATAACAGAAATACTACAAGTAGGTGGCTTTAACAAAGAGAAATTTATTTCCTCACAGTAAAGTAGGCTGAAAGTCCAAATTTAAGGGGTCAGCTCCAGGGGAAGCCTTTCTCTCTCTGTCAGCTCTGGAGAAAGGTCCTTGTCCTCAGTCTTCACGTGGTCAATTTGCTTCTCACGCGCAGTGACGCTGGGTCCAAAGGATGTGCTCTGCTCCCCGCACTGCTTTCTTGGTGGTATGAGGTCCCCAACTTTCTGCTTGCTTCCCTTTTTATCTCTTGAGAGATAAAAGGTTGTGCAGGCCACACCCCAGGGAAACATCCTGTACCTTGAATCAGGGAGGTGACCTGAGTAAGGGTGGTGTTACAATCCCACCCTAATCCTCTCAACATAAAATTGCCATCACAAAATGGAGGACAATCACACAATACTGGGAATCATGGCTTAACCAAGTTGACACACATTTTTGGGGGAATACAATTCAATCCACAACACCACCCATTGGTAACATATAGGATAATTCTAATTTCACTTCTACTCTTTCACACATGAGGTTGTCATAAATTGGAAGAGATCTGACAGGAACAGGTTTTTTTTGTTGTTGTTGTTTGTTTGTTTTAGTACTCTCTGACTAGAGGACAAAAGAAGGGAAGCCTGAGTATTCTGTAAGAGATGGACCAGTTCCAGTGTGACTCCTCTGATGGAATTTATCCAGTGAGTCAGATTCTTTTCTGCAAACCTGTCATCACATTCTTTGGGACAGGACAGAAGAGTAACAGAGTCTGTTGTCCTCCATTTGTCTCTCCCTTCTTGAAATAGCCGCTTGTTCATGCACTGCTTACTCACCACCCTCCCTTCCCCAACACTCACGCTTTTCCCTCAATTATCCCCTGTGAAACAAGGAAGGCCTGGTCGATGTGTTATTCCAGTGTAATATCTCTCACAGAAACCTTATTGCAACATAAATCATTGGCCAGGTAGCCTGCCTCTCTGTCCTCCTTGCTGGCAGAGCTGTTGGGGTTTCCAGTATTAATGTTCACTTGAGACCGTAACCTTCAGGGCAGGATTGGAGAACAGCTTTTCTGAAGGGAAGCTTTAAAGTAAATAGTGCTGACAGTTTCGGCATTAGGAAACACTCATTGCGGGAAATTGAGGCAGAAAATCATCAGGAAGGAAAGGGGTATGTTCTTATGATCCAAAATGATTGCAAAGAGTCATTTTTTCCAAAAGGTACATTGTACTGTTTCTTGGATTGTTACATTGCAGGGAGGGAGGAAGTGGAGGGTGGAGGTGAGATGAGTAACACTTTTGGAGCATATGTCAAAGGACTAAAAAGCTCATTGGAAATGCTACATTTTCCCCTCATTTTACGTCTAGTTTAGATTATATTAAAAGAGACCAAAAAGAAAGAAAGAAAAAAAACCCTACCCCAGGAAACTCCTCCCAATACATTTTCAATTATATCACCCTCTAAGGGAATCCAATAAAGTCCAAATTTAATCTTTCATCTCCCCTTTATGAAAACTCCTGGCTTTTGTTTTTTCATTCCTATAGTGGGATAACTTTCTCTGAGCTTAAGGGGAAATACAGGGTACTCGATTGGATTTCTATTTCATTTCCTTTTTCCTTTCTGTCTTTTGCCTCAGGTTAATGGGAGCATCCTAGGAGTACTATTCAATGGCATAAACTTATGCAGAAGCAGTAGAATGAAGTGATTAAGAGTAGACTCTCACAACTGACTGAATTCATATCTTGGCTCAGCTACTTACTAGCTATAGTCATGAGCAAGCCACTTAATCTCCCTATACCTTAATTTCCTCATCTGAAATGTGCAGATAATAATATCTATCTATTAAGGTTATTGTGTGGATTAAAAAAATTACCATATATAATATATATACATGTAATCCCTGTCTTACAGTGTATTCAAGTTATGACAAAGAGCGCTTTTGACCGTCTGGGTTTTTTTTTTTTACATCTTGTTGTTAGTAATATGCACTACATACAATGTTAAAATATAAACCCTGGTGGTGTAGTGGTTAAGTGCTATGGCTGCTAACCAAAGGGTCGGCAGTTTGAATCCGCCAGGTGCTCCTTGGAAACTCTGTGGGCAGTTCCACTCTGTCCTATAGGGTCGCTATGAGTCGGAATCGACTCGACGGCAGTGGGTTTGGTTTTTTAAGTTTATATCTAATGTTTCCAACCCCCAAAGACAAATAAAGATCTGATTTATAAAGATACTGATAATAAAAGGCAATAATAATGAAAGCTAAAAAAAAAAAAAGAGGTATTCGACTTAGGAAGGGTTGTTGGAATAGAACCCTATTGTAAGTAGGGGACTACCTGTATATATAAATACAGACCCCTGTGTGTGTGTGTGTGTGTGTATACACCCCTGGTGGCACAGTGGTTAAAGCGCTCTAATCAGTGGTTTGAACCCATTAGCCTCTCCATGGGAGAAAGATGTGACAGTCTGCTTCCATAAAAATTTACAGCCTCGGAACCCCTATGGGGCAGTTCTACTCTGTCCTATAGGATTGCTATGAGTCAGAGTCTACTCAACAACAGTTGGTTTTATATATATACATATATAGCTCAGAACAGTACTTGATACTACGTAAACATTAGCTATGATTATAGTAGTCTAAGTTGGATGAGGTGCAGCTCTTCTTGGAGGTAGAAAATGGGCAGTATGACCTCTGGTAACCCCTTTTAAATTTGGAATTAGGGCTATCTTAGAAAAATTCAGGCTGTTATACCCAGTAGTGTTACTAGAGATTTATTTAATAAGTATTATCTAATATTGTTATGGATTGAATTGTCTCCTCCAAAAATATGGGTTGAAGTCCTGGCCCTTGTACCTGTGGATGTAATCCTGTTTGGAAATACTTTTCTTTTTTAAGTTAATTAGATCATACCTGAGCAGAATGGGTTTTAAATCTTATCAATTCTGGGTTACAAAAGGGGTAGATTAGACACAGAGATCTGCACACACAAGATCATCAAGGAATGTAGGACTGTTAGACTCCAAAACAGTGAGAAAATAAGTTTTTGTTCTTTAAAGCCACCACTTGTGATATTTTTGTTACAGCAGCACTAGGAAGTTAAGGTAAGCAGTGATTCCTCTTTGAATACCTCAAGTATTTCCACACTGCCCAGCCCAAGGCCAGAAACTCTGATGGTGTAGTGGTTAAGTGCTACGGCTGCTAACCAAAGGGTCAGCAGTTTGAATCCACCAGGTGCTCCTTGGAAACTCTATGGGGCAGTTCTACTCTGTCCTATAGGGTCGCTATGAGTCAGAATTGACTTGACGGCACTGGGTCTGGGTTAGCCCAAGGCCTGCAACATAGTAAGTTCTCAATACATGTTTGTCAAAATGAGTGAAGTACTGAATTTAATCTATAAATTGTATCATCTAGAGGAGTTAAGAAAATCTCTTTTGGATATCAGTATGTTCTGATATTGGAAAGGGAATGTGATACAAAAAATACTGTGTGGTGTAGAGAAGGAGTACCCAACTAGGAAGCGAAAGCTTTGGGTTCCAGTTCCAGCTCTATTATCTGCTAATTAGGTATATAATCTTGGGTAAGTTACTGCATCTCTAAAATAAAATGAGGAGTATAATACTTAATTTAAATTTCTTGCAACAATGTCACCTTACTCCTTTTGGTAGGCCAGATACTATGAAACCCTTTTGTATATGTACAGAAACTACCAGGCCAGTTTGTGGGCAACAAAGTATAAGTTTATGGTGGAGAGCTTGAACCTCCTGTATCAAGGTCTGGAAGTACAGGCAGTTATTAAGCACCAGAATCAGATTAAACATGTGGTTCATAGCATAATGTGGCAATAAAACAAACAAACAAAAAACATCGTCACCGTTGAGTCGATTCGGAATATGGCAATGGAGATATGAAGAATATTGCCATAGTATAAAACAAAACAAAAAAAAATCCATTGCTGTTAAGTCGATTCTGACTCATAGCAACCTTCTAGGGCAGAGGAGAACTTCCCCATAGGGTTTCCAAGGCTATAATCTTTATGGAAGCATGCTGCCACATCTTCCTCTTGTGGAGCAGCTGGTGGGTTTGAACCACTGACCTTTCACTTAGTATCTGAGTGCTAACCATTGCACCATACCATTGGATACTCCTAATGAAATACGTATAGAAGACAAGGTTCTGGATGACCATGTATTTGCTACCTTAGAACATTTTACTCAAAATAAGAAATATAAAGAAGTTGGCTAATTGCTCCTTACTGTGTTAGAGAAACTGGGGGCAGGGAAGGGATGAGTGCAGGGTTTCAAACTCCCAGATCAAACTTTTAGTTAATGACCTGAAAGCTTCCCTATCTGCCCTAAAAGAAACCTTTATTTCCTGCAGCGGCAGGACAAAAATTTTAGTAAACCTAATCTAGTCTCCCTGGTGGTGCAGCGGTTAAGAGCTCAGCTACTAACCAAAAGGTTGGCAGTTCCAGTCCACTCGCCACTCCTTGGAAACCCTATGAGGCAGTTCTACTCTGTCCTATAGGGTTGCTATGAGTCAGAATCGACTCGACAGCAAAGAATTTGGTGGTTTTTTTTTTTTTAATCCAATCTCATCCTGTGAGTGACTGAATTACAGTGCAAATGAATTCCCAACCTCTGACGATATCTTCTGTTAAAGTGAGTTCTTGATTGGGAGGGAAGAGGCTGCTGATAATCGGAATGGGGACATGTAAGAAGATTCCAAGGAATCTGGGAAAAATGAACCCTTAAATTCTGCTGAGTCTTCTTTGGCTATAGAAGTAACCCTTCCATCCCTGCCTGCAAAGATTATCCTTCCTTTCTCTGAAGAATATGTAATGCCCCATCCCCGACAATTGCTTTGCAAGGAATTGCTAATTCTCCTCAGGACCTACTCCCAACACTTATCTTTGCTTCTACACCTATAATTAGACTCAAGTCTCAGTAGGTCCAAAAGTGTAACCCGCAAGGTACAAAGTGTAACTCAAGAAGAACTGCATGATTTCCCAATTTATACAGACAGAAATCTGGGTAATATGTATGGGAATGGATTTTAAGGGTGTGTGAATAAGGTGGAGGGAAAATAAGTTGTATAACGCTGAATTTATTGATATGGGACCACTAAGCAAGATTATAGATTCAGCGTTTTAGCTCAAAGTGTTAGGAAGGGCTCTAACAGTTTGGTAGGTTGAATGAAGCATGGACCCAAATGTGACCTACACTAAATGAAGTTGAAATGCGCTAACTACCTTGGTATGCTGTAGAGAAAAGTATTAAAAGGCCTTGGAAAACTGGAATGTTATAGTAGATTTATCAAGTAAAAACTACTCACTTACTCCAGGGGAGTCTAGGGTACATACCTTTTGCCATGGCTGTAAGAATAAAGTTGTGAGGGAAGCTACAGCAACCTTGAAAAGCTCTGTGGTTGTTCTTGTCTGTAGGTGAGGAATTACAGCAGGAACTGCTACCATTGAACTGGAATTCTTAAGTGAAATGGGATAATGGAGCTACAGGGTGGCAGGGGCCAGGTGGTGGCACTAAATGGCCAAAGATAAGGTGGCATGGTTACCATACTGAACAATGATGCTAAAGCAGTAATCACAATAGTCTGGCTCATGGAGAACCTGTTACATTGGCTAGTTGACCATGGTATTTGTAGAAAATAAATAGATGGCAGTTTACTAAATTTTTAACCTGTATAAGTGGAAGAGTTTTAGGTCACCTCAACAGAAGTCTAACTTGAACCACTAAAACTGACAGTCATGGTTCCTTAATCAATTCTCACACTTGATCCAGTTTAGAGACCAAGAATGGACTGTACAATAAAACCACCCACCCAGTGCCAATATACTGCCAAAAATTTATACAGCTAATATTTTTCCTAGCCTTCCCCAAAGGGACTTGTGGCTATTTACCAAGAGGACTGTGCATTGGGAAAAGGAAAATTATCAGACCTTTGGGGGTTTACTTGGCACTGCCTCTGAGCACTAGTTTCTGGAGACAGAAAACATCACTGTGGTTCACAGGTCACAGTAGGGGCCTATGGTGGTCAGGTTTTAAATGGAGCTTTAACTCAGGTCCATCTCACAGTGGACCCAGTGCATCCCAGAATTCATCCTGTGGCTATATCCCTAGTTCCAGAATTCATAAGCGGAATAGATATACAGGCAGTCCCTGGATTATGAACAAGTTCTCTTTT
The DNA here is from genome assembly GCF_024166365.1 of Elephas maximus indicus. Classification (NCBI taxonomy): domain Eukaryota; kingdom Metazoa; phylum Chordata; class Mammalia; order Proboscidea; family Elephantidae; genus Elephas; species Elephas maximus. Next base: position 91,331,841 of record NC_064846.1, read on the forward strand.
TAAAACTATCTTTAAGTCGAATTTGTATGTAAATCAGAACAGTTAGGTACAGTTTGTATCTAAAGTCAGTTGGTCAAACATTTGTCTTAAACCACTTTCGAAATAGATTTGGCACTTCCTTAAAAAGCTAGAAATAGAGGGCGGGGCCAAGACGGCAGACTAGGTGGACGCTACCGCGGATCCCTCTTGCAACAAAGACTCGGAAAAACAAGTGAATCGATCACATACATAACAATCTACGAACTCTGAACAACAAACATAGATTTAGAGATGGAGAACGAACAAATATGGGGAGACAGCGATTGTTTTCAGAGCCAGGAGCCAGAGTACCAGTCAGCGGATTTTCTGGAAAAACTAGTTTCACAGTAATGGCTCGGAGACAGCAGTCCATATCAAACCACATAAAGAAGCAGACCATGACAGCTTCTACAACCCCCCAAACAAAAGAATTAAAATCTTTCCCAAATGAAGATACAATCCTGGAATTATCAGATACAGAATATAAAAAACTAATTTACAGAATGCTTTAAGATATCACAAACGAAATTAGGCTAACTGCAGAAAAAGCCAAGGAACACACTGATAAAACTGTTGAAGAACTCAAAAAGATTATTCAAGAACATAGTGGAACAATTAATAAGTTGTAAGAATCCATAGAGAGACAGCATGCAGAAATCCAAAAGATTAACAATAAAATTACAGAATTAGACAATGCAATAGGAAGTCAGAGGAGCAGACTCGAGCAATTAGAATGTAGACTGGGACATCTGGAGGACCAGGGAATCAACACCAACATAGCTGAAAAAAAATCAGATAAAGGAATTTAAAAAAATGAAGAAACCCTAAGAATCATGTGGGACTCTATCAAGAAGGATAACTTGCGAGTGATTGGAGTCCCAGAACAGGGAGGGGGGACAGAAAACACAGAGAAAATAGTTGAAGAACTCCTGACACAAAACTTCCCTGACATCATGAAAGATGAAAGGATATCTATCCAAGATGCTCATCGAACCCCATTCAAGATTGATCCAAAAAGAAAAACACCAAGACATATTATCATCAAACTTGCCAAAACCAAAGACAAACAGAAAATTTTAAAAGCAGCCAGGGAGAAAAGAAAGGTTTCCTTCAAGGGAGAATCAATAAGAATAAGTTCAGACTACTCAGCAGAAACCATGCAGGCAAAAAGGGAATGGGATGATGTATACAGAGCACTGAAGGAGAAAAACTGCCAACCAAGGATCATATATCCAGCAAAACTCTCTCTGAAATATGAAGGAGAAATTAAGATATTTACAGATAAACACAAGTTTAGAGAATTTGCAAAAACCAAACCAAGGCTAAATGAAATGCTAAAGGAGATTGGTCAGATGACCAATAATATCAGGTACCAGCACAATAAAAAAAAAAAAACCAGCACAATACAGGGTCACAAAACAAAACGTCCTGATATCAACTCAAATAGGGAAAGCACAAAAACAAACAAATTAAGATTAATTCTAAAATAAATAAATAAAATAATACACATAACAGGGAATCATGGAAGTCAATAGGTAAAAGATCACAATAATCAAAAAGAGGGACTAAATACAGGAGGCATTGAACTGCCAGATGGAGAGTGATACAAGGTGATATAGAACGATACAAGTTAGGTTTTTCCATAGAAAAATAGGGGTAAATAATAAGGTAACCACAAAAAGCAATATCAACTCCATAACTCAAGAAAAAAGCCAAGAAAAACGTAACGACTCAACTAACATAAAGTTAAACATTATGAAAATGAGGATCTCACAATCTACTAAGAAAAACGTCTCAGCACAAAAAAGTATGTGGAAAAATGAAATGGCCAACAACACACATGAAAAGGCATCAAAATGACAGCACTAAAAACTTATTTATCTATAATTACGCTGAATGTAAATGGACTAAATGCACCAATGAAGAGACGGAGAGTCACGGACTGGATAAAGAAACACGATCCATCTATATGCTGCCTACAAGAGACACACCTTAGACTTAGAGACACAAACAAACTAAAACTCAAAGGATGGAAAAAAATATATCAAGCAAACACTAAGCAAAAAAGAAGCGGAGTAGCAATATTAATTTCTGACAAAATAGACTTTAGACTTAAATCCGCCACAAAGGATAAAGAAGGACAGTATATAATGATAAAAGGGACAATTGATCAGGAAGACATAACCATATTAAATATTTATGCACCCAATGACAGGGCTGCAAGATACATAAATCAAATTTTAACAGAATTGAAAAGTGAGATAGAAACCTCCACATTTATAGTAGGAGACTTCAACACACCACTTTCCGAGAAGGACAGGACATCCAGTAAGAAGCTCAATAGAGACACGGAAGACCTCCTTACAACAATCAACCAACTTGACCTCATTGACTTATACAGAACTCTCCACCCAACTGCTGCAAAATATACTTTTTTTTCTAGTGCACATGGAACATTCTCTAGAACAGACCACATATTAGGTCATAAAACAAATCTTTGCAGTGTCCAAAACATCGAAATATTACAAAGCATCTTCTCAGACCACAAGGGAATGAAACTAGAAATCAATAACAGAAAAACTAGGGAAAAGAAATCAAATACTTGGAAAATGAACAATACCCTCCTGAAAAAAGACTGGGTTATAGAAGACATCAAGGAGGGAATAAGGAAATTCATAGAATGCAACGAGAATGAAAATACTTCCTATCAAAACCTCTGGGACACAGCAAAAGCAGTGCTCAGAGGCCAATTTATATCCATAAATGCACACATACAAAAAGAAGAAAGAGCCAAAATCAGAGAACTGTGCCTACAACTTGAACGAATAGAAAGTGAGCAACAAAAGAACCCATCAGGCACCAGAAGAAAACAAATAATAAAAATTAGAGCTGAACTAAATGAATTAGAGAACAGAAAAACAATTGAAAGAATTAACAAAGCCAAAAGCTGGTTCTTTGAAAAAATTAACAAAATTGATAAACCATTGGCTAGACTGACTAAAGAAATACAGGAAAGGAAACAAATAACCCGAATAAGAAACGAGAAGGACCACATCACAACAGAGCCAAATGAAATTACAAGAATCATATCAGATTACTACGTAAAATTGTACTCTGACAAATTTGAAAACCTAGAAGAAATGGATAAATTCTTGGAAAAACACTACCTACCTAAACTAACACATTCAGAAGTAGAACAACTAAATAGACCCATAACAAAAAAAGAGATTGAAACGGTAATCAAAAAACTTCCAACAAAAAAAAGTCCTGGCCCGGACGGCTTCACTGCAGAGTTCTACCAAACCTTCGGAGAAGACTTAATACCACTACTACTGAAGGTATTTCAAAGCATAGAGAAAGACGGAATACTACCCAACTCATTCTATGAAGTTACCATCTCCCTGATACCAAAACCAGGTAAAGACATTACAAAAAAAGAAAATTATAGACCTATATCCCTCATGAACATAGATGCAAAAATCCTCAACAAAATTCTAGCCAATAGAATCCAACAACACATCAAAAAAATAATTCACCCTGATCAAGTGGGATTTATACCAGGTATGCAAGGCTGGTTTAATATTAGAAAAACCATTAATGTAATCCGTCACGTAAATAAAACAAAAGATAAAAACCACATGATCTTATCAATAGATGCAGAAAAGGCATTGGACAAAGTTCAACACCCATTTATGATAAAAACTCTTACCAAAATAGGAATTGAAGGAAAATTCCTCAACATAATAAAGGGCATCTATGCAAAGCCAACAGCCAATATCACTCTAAATGGAGAGAACCTGAAAGCATTTCCCTTGAGAACGGGAACCAGACAAGGATGCCCTTTATCACCGCTCTTATTCAACATCGTACTTGAAGTCTTAGCCAGGGCAATTAGGCTAGACAAAGAAATAAAGGGCATCCGGATTGGCAAGGAGGAAGTAAAGCTATCACTATTTGCAGATGACATGATCGTATCCATGGAAAACCCTAAGGAATCCTCCAGAAAACTACTGAAACTAATAGAAGAGTTTGGCAGAGTCTCAGGTTATAAAGTAAACATACAAAAATCACTTGGATTCCTCTACATCAACAAAAAGAACACCGAAGAGGAAATAACCAAATCAATACCATTCACAGTAGCCCCCAAGAAGATAAAATACTTAGGAATAAATCTTACCAGGGATGTAAAAGACCTATGCAAAGAAAACTACAAAGCTCTACTACAAGAAATTCAAAAGGACATACTTAAGTGGGAAAACATACCCTGCTCATGGATAGGAAGACTTAACATAGTAAAAATGTCTATTCTACCAAAAGCCATCTATACATATAACGCACTCCCGATCCAAATTCCAATGTCATATTTTAAGGGGATAGAGAAACAAATCACCAATTTCATATGGAAGGGAAAGAACCCCCGGATAAGCAAAGCATTACTGAAAAAGAAAGTGGTAGGCCTCACTCTACCTGATTTCAGAAGCTATTATACAGCTACAGTAGTCAAAACAGCCTGGTACTGGTACAACAACAGGCACATAGACCAATGGAACAGAATTGAGAACCCAGATATAAATCCATCCACGTATGAGCAGCTGATATTTGACAAAGGACCAGTGTCAGTTAATTGGGGAAAAGATAGTCTTTTTAACAAATGGTGCTGGCATAACTGGATATCCATTTGCAAAAAAATGAAACAGGACCCATACCTCACACCATGCACAAAAACTAACTCCAAGTGGATCAAAGACCTAAACATAAAGACTAAAACGATAAAGATCATGGAAGAAAAAATAGGGACAACCCTAGGAGCCCTAATACAGGGCATAAACAGAATACAAAACATTACCAAAAATGATGAAGAGAAACCAGATAACTGGGAGCTCCTAAAAATCAAACGCCTATGCTCATCTAAAGACTTCACCAAAAGAGTAAAAAGACCACCTACAGACTGGGAAAGAATTTTCAGCTATGACATCTCAGACCAGCACCTGATCTCTAAAATCTACATGATTCTGTCAAAACTCAACCACAAAAAGACAAACAACCCAATCAAGAAGTGGGCAAAGGATATGAACACGCACTTCACTAAAGAAGATATTCAGGCAGCCAACAGATACATGAGAAAATGCTCTCGATCATTAGCCATTAGAGAAATGCAAATTAAAACTACGATGAGATTCCATCTCACACCAACTAGACTGGCATTAATCCAAAAAACACAAAATAATAAATGTTGGAGAGGCTGCGGAGAGATTGGAACTCTCATACACTGCTGGTGGGATTGTAAAATGGTACAACCACTTTGGAAATCCATCTGGCGTTATCTTAAACAGTTAGAAATAGAACTACCATACAACCCAGAAATCCCACTCCTCGGAATATACCCTAGAGATACAAGAGCCTTCACACAAACAGATATATGCACACCCATGTTTATTGCAGCTCTGTTTACAATAGCAAAAAGCTGGAAGCAACCAAGGTGTCCGTGAATGGATGAATGGGTAAATAAATTGTGGTATATTCACACAATGGAATACTACGCATCGATAAAGAACAGTGACGAATCTCTGAAACATTTCATAACATGGAGGAATCTGAAAGGCATTATGCTGAGCGAAATGAGTCAGAGGCAAAAGGACAAATATTGTATAAGACCACTATTATAAGATCTTGAGAAATAGAAAAAACTGAGAAGAACACATACTTTTGTGGTTACGAAGGGGGGAGGGAGGGAGAGGGTTTTTTCTTGATCAATCAGTAGATAAGAACTGCTTTGGGTGAAGGGAAAGACAACACTCAATACAAGGAAGGTCAGCCCAATTGGACTGGACTAAAAGCAAAGCAAAGAGGTTTCTGGGATAAAATGAATGCTTCAAAGGTCAGCGGAGCAAGGGCGGGGGTCTGGGGAACATGGTTTGAGGGGACTTCTAAGTCAATTGGCAAAATAATTCTATTATGAAAACATTCTGCATCCCACTTTGAAAAGTGGCGTCTGGGGTCCTAAATGCTAACAAGCGGCCATCTAAGATGCATCAATTGGTCTCAACCCACCTGGATCAAATGAGAATGAAGAACACCAAGGTCACACGACAACTAAGAACCCAAGAGACAGAAAGGGCCACATGAACCAGAGACCTACATCATCCTGAGACCAGAAGAACTAGTTGGTGCCTGGCCACAATCGATGACTGCCCTGTCAGGGAGCACAACAGACAACTCCTGAGGGAGCAGGAGATCAGTGGGATGCAGACCCCAAATTCTCATAAAAAGACCATACTTAATGATCTGACTGCGACTAGAGGAATCCCGGCGGCAATGCTCCCCAGACCTTCTGTTGGCACAGGACAGGAACCATCCCCGAAGACAACTCATCAGACATGGGCACGAAACGAGAGACTGAAAGGGCTGACTCAATAGGGGGAGAGCAAGTGGGAGAAGGGAGTAAGATGTATGTAAACTTATGTGTGACAGACTGATTGGATTTGTAAATGTTCACTTGAAGCTTAATAAAAGTTAATTAAAAAAAAAGCTATGAGAAAAAAAAAGCTAGAAATAGAACTACCATATGATCCACCAATCCTACTCCTTGGAATATATCCTAGAAAAATAAAAGCCTCCACAAGAAGAGATATATGCACACCCATGTTCATTGCAGCACTGTTTACAATAGCAAAAAGATGGAAGCAACCAAGGTGCTCATCAGCAGATGAATGGATAAATAAATTGTGGTATATTCACATAATCGAATACTATGCAATGATTAAGAACAATGATGAATCCATGAAACATCTCATAACATGGAAGAATCTGGAAGGCATTATGCTGAGTGAAATTTGTCAGGTGCAAAAGGACAAATATTGTATGAGACGACTATTACAAGAACTCAAGGAATAGCTTAAACACAGAAGAAATTATTCTTCGGTGGTTACGAGGGTGGGGAGGGAGGGACAGGGATATTTAGTAATTAGATAGTAGACAAGAACTATTTTAGGTGAAGGGCAAGACAACACACAATATAGGAGAGGTCAGGAAAACTGGACTAAACAAAAAACAAAGAAGTTTCCTGAATAAACCAAATGCTTCAAAGGCAAGAGTAGCATGGGCAGGGGTCTGGAGACCACGGTTTCATGGGACATCTAAGTCAACCGACATAACAAAATGTATTAAGAGAACATTCTGCATCCCACTTTGGTGAGTGGCGTCTGGGGTCTTAAACAGTAGCAAGAGGCCATCTAAGATGCATGAACTGAAGAACACCAAAGATACAAGGCCAACATGAGCCCAAGAGACAGAAAGGGCCATATAAACCAGAGACTACATCAGCCTGAGACCGAAAGAGCTAGATGTTGCCTGGCTACAACAGATGACTGCCCTGACAGGGAACACAACAGAAAATCCCTGATGGAGCAGGAGAACAGTGGGATGCAGACCTCAAATTTTTGTAAAGAGACCAGACTTAATGGTCTGACTGAGACTAGAGGGATCCCGGAGGTCATGGTCCCTGAGCCTACTGTTAGCTCAGGACTGGAATCATTCCCAAAGCCAACTCTTCAGACAGGGATTGGACTGGACTATAAGACAGAAAATGGTACTGGTGGGGAGTGAGCTTCTTGGCTCAAGTAGACACATGAGACTATGTGGCAGCTCCTGTCTGGAGGCGAGATGGGAAGGAAGAGGGGGACAGGAGCTGGTTGAATGGACACAGGGAATACAGGGTGTAGAGAAGGAGTATGCTGTCTCATTAGGAGGAGAGCAGCTAGGAGTACATAGCAAGGTGTTTTTTGTATGACAGACTGACTTGATTTGTAAACTTTCACTTAAAGCACAATAAAAAAAGTAAATAAAGTTTGTCTTAGTATATGTATATAGTGTCCCTCTATATGCATAAAAAAATTAAAGAAATACTTCCAGATGCACTAAAACACTAACATAATAATACAGTAATAATAATGTTTTGAAGCCTTGGTGGTGCAATAGTTAAGAGCTCAGCTGCTAACCAAAAGGTCAGCGGTTTGAACTCACCAGCCACTCCTTGGAAACCCTATGGGGAAGTTCTACTTTGTTCTAGAGTATAGCTATGAATTGGAATCAACTCGATGGCAACAGGTACGGGTAATAATGTTTTGATGCATGTTGAAAAATAGTACTCTTTCGTTATTACGAACCATTGTATGTACCTCAAAATTTTAATATAATAGGCTTTATGGGAGTTGATTCGTAACTACAGGTTGTACGTAAGTCAGATGTTCTTAACCCAGGGGCTGCCTGTACACAGCAACTGGCAGAAACCCTACATTGTATCCATGGCCCATGGAGTGAGGGCTATCATGATAATAAAGGCTAAGTGGAATCCGTTAGAACTCTCTATCTACAAAAGTAGTAAAACAAAATGAATGTCACATTCCAGAAAGTATTGTAGACCTTGGTGCCACCATCAAGTACTTGAAAGATGCAGGGATAATGATTCCTACCATATCCCTATTCAGCTTACCTATTTGGCCAGTGCAGAAAGTCATATGGGTCTTGGAAAATGACAGTTGATTCTTGTAAACTTAATCAGCAGGTGTCTTTGGTGGTCGCTGCTGTTTCAGATGTTGTTTTATTGTTTGAGCAAATTAATACACCCTATGAGTATTGGTAGACTTGCCAGCTGAAGGCTAACTGCTTCTGGTGGTCTGTACTAACAAGTATAGAGAAAAAAATAGCTGTTTCCAGGTCCATAGCTACATATAAAAAAAAATTATATGTAGCTATGGACCTGGAAACTGCTATTTTTTCTCTATACTTGTTAGTACAGACCACCAGAAGCAGTTAGCCTTCAGCTGGCAAGTCTACCAATACACATTCACTATCCCACCTCAGAAATGTATCACTATCTCTAACCCTATGCCATAATGTAGTTTGAAGAAGACTGGCTTGTCATTCCCTTCTACTTGACATTCCACTGCCCATTAAATCCGTGGTATTATGCTGGTTGAACTTGGTTAGTAGGAAGTTGAAATTATTCTAGATACATTAGTAAGGCACTTGTGTGCCAGAGGGTGCAAAACTAAAACCCCCAAATTTCAGGCCCTTCTACCTCAGTAAAATTTTTAGAAAACCAGTGGTGTAGAGCATGACAAGCTATCACTTCTAATGTGACAGATAAGTTGTTGCATCTGCTTCCCCACTCCAAGTAAAAAGCAAGCACAGCACCTAGTGGGCTTCTTTTAATTTTTTAGGCAATATATTCCTTATTTGGAGCCCTGGTGCTACAGTGGTTAAGAGCTATGGCTGCTAACCAAAAGGTCAGCAGTTTGAATCCACCAGCTGCTCCTTGGAAACCCTATGGGGCAGTTCTACTCTGTCCTATAGGATCACTATGAGTTTGAATCAGTTTGACGGCAACGGTTCTGGTTTATTCCTCATTCGGGTGTGCTACTCCAGCTCACCAAGTGACCCAAAAAACTATTAGTTTTGAGTGATGCCTAGAAAAAGAAAAGGTTCTGCAATAGGTCCAGGCTGCCATGCGAGCTGCTCTACCACTCGGACCATGAGATCTAGCAAATCACATGGGGCTGGAAGTGCCATTGGCAGATAGAGATGGTGTTTAAATCTGTTGGCAGGCCCTTATTGGTGAATCACAGAGCAGAACCTTAGAATTTCGGAGCAAAGGACTGCCATCCTCTGTGGATAACTACTCTCATTTTAAGAAACAGTTTTGGATTGCTACTGGACCTTAGTATAGACTGAACATTTTACCATGGGCAACCAAATTACCATGCCACCTAAGCTTCCCCCATAAATTGGGTGTTGTCAACCCACCAAGCCAAAATTTCGGCATGCAGAGAAGCACTACATTATAAACAGAAGTGATATATATGAGATGAGGCTTAAGCAGGTTCTGAAGACACAAGTAAATTTCATGAAGACGTAGCCCAGAGAGTCTGGAGCAAATTGATGGTAAGAACAGCTGCAAGCTCTTGTCCCCCCACAAAAAACACCAAAAAAAAAAAAAACCCCGGAAATTAGAAGCAACTTTATCAGAACTATGGAAAACAGTCAAAGGGTTAGAGAAACTAAGCAAATGCTGAATCAAGAAAAAGGTGACATGTAAACAAGAGGAAAGCTTTGGTTTTCTACTCATATGCACCCTAGTCCCTTCCCAGCTCAGCATGCTATCTTAAAGCAGTAGTGGCCTGCACTTCCAGAGATGGAGCCTGGTCTATGGCTGTCAAGGGAGAAGAGCAGATTTTATTGTACATTATTGTGTACATTTTGTGTACTTTGTGGCATTTCTCAAGCTGAAAGAACTGAAGAAAAAACTGACGCCTCAAGTTGCAAGACTGAAGGACTCTAAGGGCAAAATATTAAATGGCACAGGAAGAATCAAAAGATGGAAGGAACAAACAGTCTCTATACAAAAAAGAATTGGTTGAGATGTTCAACCATTTCAAGAGGTAGCATATGATCAAGAACCAATGATACTGAAGGAAGAGGTTCAAGCTGCACTGAACACATTGGAGAAAAACAAACCAAAACCAAAAACCAAACCCATTGCCGTCGAGCCGATTCTGGCTCACAGCAGCCCTACAGGACAGAATAGAGCTGCCCCACAGGGTTTCCAAGGAGCACTTGGTGGATTCAAACTGCTGATCTTTTGGTTAGCAGCTGTAGCTCTTAACCACTACACCACCAGGGTTTCCGGAGAAAAACAAGGATCCAGGAATTGATGGAATACCAATTGAGATGTTTCAACAAATGGATGCAGCACTGGATGCACTCACTCACTTGTCTATGCCAAGAAATTTAGAAGACAGCTACCTGGCCAACTGACTGAAAGAGATCTATACTTGTACCCATTCCAAAGAGAGGTGATCCAATAGAATGCGGAAATTATCGAACAATATCATTAATATCATATGTAAGTAAAATTTTACTGAAGGACTACAGAGTTGTGCTTCAGGATAGATCTTGATTCAGAAGAGGACAAGGAACAAGGGAAATCATTGTCAATGTCAGATGGATCATGGCTGAAAGCAGAGACTACCAGAAAGATGTTTACCTGTATTTCATTGACCATGCAAAGGCATTCAACTGTGAGCATCATAACAAACTATGGACAACATTGCAAACAATGGGAATTGCAGAACACTTAATTGTACTCATGATGAACCTGTAGGTAGACCAAGAGGCAGTTGTTCGAACAGAGCAAGGGAATACTGTGTGGTTTAAAGCTAAGAAAGGTGTGCCTCAGGGTTGCATCCTTTCACCATCCTTATTCAATCTGTATGCTGAGCAAATAATCCAAGAAGCTGAAATATATGAAGAAGAACATGGCATCATGACTGGAGGAAGACTTGTTAACAACCTGTGATATGTAGATGACACAACCTTGTTTGCTGAAAGTGAAGAGGACTTGAAGCATTTACTGATGAAGATCAAAGACCACAGCCTTCAGTATGGATTACACCTCAACATAAAGAAAACAAAAATCTTAACAACTGGACCAATAAGCAACACCATGATAAATGGAGAAAATATTGAAATTGTTAAGAATTTCATTTTACTTGGATCCATAAACAAAACACCCATGGAAGCAGCAGTCAAAAACTTAAACAACACATTTGGGCAAATTTGCTGCAAAAGATCTTTTTAGAGTGTTAAAAAGCAAAGATGTCACTTTAAGGACTAAGGTACACCTGACCCAAGCCATATTGTTTCCAGTTGCTTCATACATGTGGGAAAGCTGGACAATGAATAAGGAAGATGAAAGAAGAATTGATGCTATCTTAGGCTAGGTTCTGTAGAGAAGCAAAAGCAGTAAAACATATAAATACATAGAGAGAGAGATTTATATCAAGGAAACAGCTCATGCAATTGTTGAGGCTGGAATGTCCCAAGTCTGTAGATCAGGCTAGAGGCTTCTCTCGATTCATGTAGATGCAGGAGCTGGCGAACCCAAGATCAGCAGGCCGTGGAGAGCAGGGCTTTTGCTCACAGGTTGTGAAGATCCATGAATCCCAAGGTTGGCAGATAAGCTAATAGCTCAAGTCCCAAGAGCTGGAGGTCAGATGAACAGGAGGCAGCCACAGGATCCAGAGTGAGCAAAAAAGCCAGAACATCTGCTTATATTCCAATGCAGGCCACACCTCCAAGGAAACTCCCTTTCAGCTGATTGGCTACTCACAGCAGATTCCATCATCAGAGTGATCACATATAAACACTGAGAATCATGGCCCAGCCAAGTTAACACACAACTTTAACCATTACAGTCCACCCTTTGTCAACTTGGCACACGTACACATCTCCTTAAACCATACAAAATCTCTGAATAAAGACAATTCAGTTATAAAGTCATACTTGCGCCTAACACGATATGACTAACATGCATAAAACCAAAAACGCACTAACCCCATTTACATCTTACATGTTATAAGTGAAGAAAACAAAAGTATTTAATGCACACATACAAAGCAGAAATACTCATAACAATGACAGTCCTCCTGTTTGCAACTGGTCACGTGGCTGTAACTGGTCTTTAGAACTACCTTCTTCCACCATCTATTCTGTATTCCCTTTGCCCTCTGCAAGCACCTTAGCTGGTCATGGTTCTTTGCCTAGTGGGGCGACCTAAATCTTCATTGCTGAAGATTCTGGGTCATTAGCAGTCATGTCTGTATTGGGTTGCTGTAGTTTTTCATTGACTTTAATCACAAGGCGTGGTAATACTATGAGACGCCCTAAGGGATCTCCTGCATTCCAGACATATTCTTCTTTACCTCCATTATGTAATATCAATCCACTTTTCTCTTGGTAATCAGGATCAAGCAAACCAGCCAGTATGATAACTCCCTTCTTTGCCTTTTGATTCAGAGGCATAAGTAGTCCAAAGTGGCCAGGTAGCATTCTTAACTTCCAGTTCAATGGAATCAGTGATGCGTCTCCAGGTGGGAGCATTCCTCCCTTTGGAATTAAGACCTCTAGAGCTTCTGAGCATAAGGTCTCAGGGACAGGAAGCAAAAATCTTGTGAGTGGGTCACTGGGGGTAATAGTGAATCGTGCCACTTCCATTTCCACCCCTTGATTCCTGGACCCATGAATCCTGGCTATGGGAGAAACAGCACCATATATTGGACACTAGTTAAGAGCATATACAGCCTCCTGGAGAATATTTGCCCAACCCTGCAAGGTATTGCCACCTGGCTCACATAATTGTGTCTTTAGAAGGGCTTTCTACCATTCTCGAAGCCAGCTGCTTCAGGATGATGGGGACCATGGTAAGACCAGTGAATTCCATGAGAATGGGCCCACTGCCACACTTCATTTGCTTTGAAGTGAGTCCCTTGATCCAAGGCAATGCTTTGGGGGATACGATGATGGTGGATAAGGCATTCTGTAAGTCCATGGATGGTAGTTTTGGCAGAAGCATGGCATGCAGGGAAGGCAAATCTATATCCAGAGTAAGTGTCTATTCCAGTAAGAACAAAACACTGCCCTTTCCATGATGGAAGTGGTCCAGTGTAATCAACTTACCAACAGGCTTCTTTCTGATCCCCTCAAGGCACAGTGCCATGTTGGGAACCCAGTGTTGATCTCTGCTGCTGGCAGATTGGGCACTCAACAGTAACTGTAGCCAAGTCAGCCTTGGTGAGTGGAAGTCCATGTTGCTGGGCCCGTGCATAACCTCCATCTCTGCCACTATGGACACTTTGTTCATGGGTCCATTGAGCAGTGACAGGAGTAGCTGGGGAAAGATGACTGGATTCTGCAGAATGCATCATCCTATCCACTTGGTTGTTAAAATTATCCTCTGCTGAGGTCACCATTTGGTGAGCATTCACATGAGATATAAATATCTTCACTTCTTTGGCCCATTCAGAGAGGTCTATCTACATACCTCTTCCCCATAAGTCCTTTTCTCCAATTTTCCAGTCATGTTCCTTCCACGTCCTTGACCACTCAGCTAAACCATTGGCCACAGCCCATGAATCAGTATGCAGGCATACATCTGTCCATTTCTCCTTCCAACCAAAGTGAACAACCAGGTGCACAGCTCAAAGTTCTGCCCATTGAGAGGATTTCCCTTCACCACTGTCCTTCAGGGAGGTCCCAGAAAGGGGCTTTAGTGCTTCTGCTGTTTACTTTTGAATGGTGCTTGCATATCATGCAGAACTATCTGTAAACTATGAGTTTTCTCTTTCTCAGTCAACTGATCATAAGGTACTCCCCATGAGGCCATAGGTGCAGACTGGGAGATGTAAGGTAATGTGACAGGAGTGGAGACCCTGGGAATTTAGGCCACTTCCTCATGCAATTTACTTGTGCCTTCAGGTCCTGCTCGGGCCTGATCTTGTGTATACCCCTTCCATTTAATGATGGAGAGCTGCTGTGCATGTTCAATCTTATGACTCTGTGGGTCAGACAACACCCACTTCATGGTGGGCAGTTCAGGCAGCATGGTGACTTGATGTCCCATGGTTAAATGTTCAGTCTCTACTAAGGCCCAGTAACAAGCCAAAAGCTGCTTCTCAAAAGAAGCATAGTTATCTGCAGGGGGTGGCAGGGCTTTGCTCCAAAATCCTAAGTATCTGCCCTGTGATTCACCAATAGGGGTGTGCCAAAGACTCCAAACAGTGTCTCTATCTGCCATGGATGATTCAAGCACCATTGGATCAGCTGGATCTTATGGCCCAGCCTGAACCTGTTGCAGACCACTCTTTTATTCTGGGCCCCACCCAAAACTAGCAGCTTTTCAAGTGACTTGATAAATAGGTGGGAGTAGCACACCCAATTGAGGAATGTGTTGTCTTCAAAATCCAAACAGGCTCACTAGGCATTGAGCCTCCTTTTTAGTTGTGGGAGGAGCCAGATGCAATTAACTTATCCTTCACTTTAGAAGAAATATCTCAATATGCCCCACAGGGTTGGACCCATAGAAATTTCACTGAGGTGGAAGCTGCCTGGATTTTTGTGGGATTAATTTCCCACCTCTAGCACAAAAATGTTTTACCATTAAGTCCAGAGTCATTGACACTTCTTCCTTACTAGGCCCAATCAGCATAACATCATCAGTGTAATGAACCAGTGTGACATCTCATGGAAGGGAAAGACAATCAAGGTCCCTTCTGACTAAATCGTGACATAGGGCTGAAGAGTTGATGTACCCCTGAGGTAGGCAACTGAATGTGTATTGCTGACCTTGCCAGCTGAAGGAAAACTGCTTCTGATGGTCCTTCGAAACAGATATGGAGAAAAAGGCATTAGCCAGATTGATAGATGCATATTTGCTCAAGGAATGAAACTACATCTGGAAAAGCAGCTGCAATTGGAGTCACCATCTGGTTAAGTTTTTGATAATCTACATCATTTTTCAAGATCCATCTGTTTTTTGCACAGGCCAAATAAACAAGTTGAATGGGGATTTGGTGGAAATCACCAACCCTGCATCCTTCAAGTCCTTGATGGTGGCAGTAATCGCTGCAATCCCTTCAGATATATGGTATTGCTTTTGGTTTACTATTTTCCTAAGTCAGGGCCGCTCTAATGGTTTCAACTTGGCTTTTGCTACCATAATAGCCCTTACTCTATTTGTCAGGAATCCAATGTGAGGGTTCTGCCAGTTGCTGAATATATGTATGCCAGTTATGCATTCTGGAACTAGGGAAATCACTACAGGATGAGTTCAGGGACCCACTAAACCTACTGTGAGATGGGTATGAGACAAAAGACTCCATTAATAACCTGACCACCATATGCCCCCACTCTGACTGGTGGGCCACAGTGATGTTTTTGTTCTCCTGCAATTAGTGTCAGTTCAGAGCCACTATTCAGTAATCCCCAGAATGTCTGATTATTTCCTTTTCCCCAACAGCCACACTCATAAAAGGCCGTACAGCCCTTTGGGAAAGGCTGGAAAAACATAAACAGTAAAAATTTTTGGCAGTGTATTGGAGTCCTTCCTCAAGAGGACCTGGCCTCCCCTTCATTCAAGGGGTTTTGGGCCTTTAAACTCAATCAAATCTGGAAATTTATTAAGGGACCATGACTCTCTATTCTGGTGATTCAAGTTAGACTGCTGTTCACCTGACGTAGAATTCATCCATTTGTACACATTAAGTAAATATTTAGTAGATTTCCTATCTATTTCACTCCTACGGACACCATGACTAAGTAGCCAATGCCATAACTCCGTACGAGTCAGACTATTCTGATTACTGCTTTGACTCCATCATACATTACTGTAACCACGCCCACCTTGTCTTTGTAGATTGAGTGCAGCCACTTGGCCCCTACTATCATGGGGTCCAATCAGCCCCATTGTAGTTAGGCATCTTAATTCAGTTAGGGTCATTCCCACTGTCAAATCCAATTTACATAAAATAACAATCACAGCCGTCTTCAAGGATAGAGGAGCTCCCTTCACAAATTTGTTCCTCACAGTTGTGGTAAAAGGTGTGTCCTCTAGGCATTCCACGTGTGGGTCTGTTACCAATTGCCAATCTGACACAAAGGGTCCTTGTCTTTTCCTGAGTAAGAATACACGCAAAAGACAAATTTTGTCTTCGGCAACCTTTATTTTGCTTGAGTCAATCAAAAGGAGTCAGTGGGGATCTAAGCCTCTCCAAAAGACTGACTCAAAAAATGAAGCAAGGCTAGGGCTTATATGCGTTCGGTGGAGACAATAGAGTATTGAATATTTAGTAGGCTTCTTTCAAGGGGCGGGTACTTCTCAGAACAGCGGTGTATGCTAACTAGGTAGTGCTCGCATCTGGAATCTAAGATGGAGCCTACTGATATTCAGGATGGAGTCCTCCTGGCAGCCGTTGGCATCACTTATTATGGGATATAGCACAAATGCACTTGATCTTCGGCACTACATCGCCATCTTTGGAGGGCTAAGGAAGGTTAAACAACGGTCACAGCTTGTTCTTCTGTGCATGCGGAGCCTGTAAAGGAGGAGACTAGAAAAACACTAAGGAGATAGTAATTCATGGGTTGTTTCAATCTTATCTCATGTTGACAGGGTGGGTTCCTGTTTACCCAACTTCTAGATGGTAATCTTTTAACACCTCTTTTGTTCTTTTTTTCTGTTGTTCAGCTGTGGGCACAGTTAACCCTATCTGTCTCAGGTCTGTGAGTCTAACCTGATAAATCCACTCTAGCATGCCAATTTCCCTAAGCCTTTGGATACCTTCTTCTACAGTATACCAAGGTAGGTCTGTTACTTCAACTTGATTTAATGTAGGCTACCTCGTAATTCATGCTTCAGCAACCCAACCAAATGAATATTAGATCCTTTCCTAACTTCTTGAGCTGAAACACTGAATGAAGAGTCTGTGCTTATTAGTGGACCATATAAATAAACTCAGACTGATCCATCTTTATGTTCCTTGCACCATTATCCCACACCCTTAATAGCCATTCTCACACATATTCCCCCGTTTTCTGTTTGTACATATTAGAGAAGTCAATCAGTTCTTTTGGAGTGTAGTGTACCTCCTCCTGGGTCACACTTTATACTTCACCTTTTGGGACTTGCTGGGTCTTACATCTACTTATAGGTCTAGAAGCCAGATTTGGTAGTGTGGAATTTTTTTGACAGCGTTAAGCATTGTCTTGTAAACTATCTGCCTCAGGCGATGCCCCAGGCAATGACTCAGGCAAGGGGTCTTTAGAGGCAGCTGGGATAATCTCATTAGTGGGATTGGAAGGGCTAATGGTTTTTCTGGGCAGGGTGGTTTAGCAGACAAACATGAAGTAGCCTCTTCACATGGGAGTGGTTCAATAGAATTTAGGGGTTCGGTGTCCTCAGCTTCCTGATTATCTGCCCATATGTCCCCATTCCAAGTTTCAGGATCCCATTTCTTCCCAATCAATGCTCTTTAACTTCAGACACCTCTCGAGGTTGGCAACTGAGCTGGTGTTGTAATTCTGCCACTCTTATAATAAGACTCTGGGTTTCATTTTCAGCAGTTTCAGATCTGTTACTACAAGATATAAGACTTTCTTTCAAAGCACAATTGGAAGACTTGAGGTCACTTATGTGGCACTTGCGCTTTGACTCTGAAGCCCTGAGCCCAGTTTGTCTAGTGAAAGTAGGACCAACCAACCAACTTCCTTATACTTCCCATTCTGACAAAACTATAGAAAGATATCACATGTGTTTCCCCAGAGCCTCACCTTTCACCAATACCTGATCTACTGGTGATGATATTTTGTGTAATTGTATCGCCACCTCACGCCATGGATTAGCAGTGCCCTCTTTACTGCTGGAAGCAGAGTCATCAACATCTTTAAGACTAACCAGATTTGAGAACCAATTTAGGAAATTCATCCTTACAATTTTGTTTTGGTAGAACTACTCTTGGTACCAAATGTCTTAGGTTGGGTTCTTTAGAGAAGCAAAACTGGTAAAGCATATAAACATATATAGAGAGAGGTTTGTATCAAGGAAGCAGCTCATGCAATTGTAGAAGCTGGAACGTCCCATGTTCATGGATCAGGTTAGATTCACGTAGCTGCAGGGGCTGGCGAACCCAAGATCAGCAGGCAGCTGAGAGCAGGGCTCTTGCTCACAAGTTGTGAAGATCGACGGATCCCAAGATCAATAGATAAGCTGATAGCTCAAGTCCCAAGAGCCAGAGGTCAGATGAACAGGAGTCAGCCACAGGATTCAGAGCAAGCAAAAAAGCCAGAATGTCTGCTTATATTCTGATGCAGGCCACACTTCCAAGGAAACTCCCTTTCAACTGATTGGCTACTCACAGCAGATTCCATCATGGGAGTGATCACATATAAACACTGAAAATCATGGCCCAGCAAAGTTGACACACAGTCTTAACCATCATATTGAATTATGGTGTTGGCAAAGAATACTGAATATACCATGGACTGTCAGAAGAACAAACAAATCTTAGAAGAAGCATAGCCAGAATTCTCATTAGCAGCAAGGATGGTGAGACTTTGTCTCACATACTTTGGACATGTTATCAGGAGGGACCAGTCCCTGGAGGACATCATGCTTGGTAAAGTAGAGGGCCAGTGAAAAAGAGAAAGACCCTCAATGAGATGGATTGACACAGTGGCTGCAATAATGGGCTCAAGCATAACAACAATTGTGAAGATGGTGCAGGGCCAGGCAGTGTTTCCTTCTGTTGTACAAAAGTTGCTATGAGTTAGAATTGACTCAATGGCGCCTAACAACAGCAACAACAATTTTGTGCCCATTCTAACCTATCTGGGGGCTGTCTGGAGGACTGAATCAAGGTGCTTTCTCAGCTTGGTCTGTCTCAGGGCTCATGCAAGGCTCGTGAACTGTGGGAAATGACCTAAGGCCATACGTGTAGCCCAGAACAGAGTCAATTTGCAAATACTGGAATGAGTCCCCCACCTGGCAGTCAAAAAAATCTCCAAATGCAAGCTAAGAAACAGATCTGAGTGCCCATACATGTCAAGGAAGTCAGACTTTCCAAATATAGCTAGGGGAAATCAGTAAACAAATGGATGACTACAGCCTTAAACAACAATGGCTATAATAATAAAACAGAAAACCCTAGGGATGTGAAAGATTCTGCTTACCAGAGTTACCACATTATAATATTCCAAAAGCTATTTTCAACAACACCAACAAAAAATTCACATTGCATACAAAGAAATATGAAAGGATGGCCCATTAAGAATAACAAAATATAGTGACAGAAACCATCCACCTGAAAAACCAGCTAATGGACTTACTAGGCAAAGACTTTAAAGTAACAGTATTAAATATGCTCAAAAAGCTAAAAGAAAATATGGACAAACACTAAAGGATATCAGGAAAAAGATGCAGGAAAAAAATGAGAATATCGGTAAAGAGATAAAATTATAAAAAAGAACCAAATGGAAACACGGATGCTAAAAAGTACAACAGCTGAAATCAAAGATTCCCAGGGAGTGTGAAACAGCAGATATGAGCTGGCAGAAGAATCAGGGAAAGAGAAGATAGAACAATTTATTGAGTCTTAGGAACAAAAAGAAAAAAGAATGATGAAAAGTGAGCAGAGTCTAAGGAACTTGGGGAAGACAATCGAGGGGACCAATATATACATTATGGAGGTGCAAAAATGAGAAAAGAGAGAGAGAGAAGGGGGCAGAAAGCATACTTTAAGAAATTATGGCTGAAAATTTTACAAATTAAAGACATGAATTTACACATACAAGAAGCTCTACATACTCCAAGTGGAATAAAGCCAAACAGATTCACACCAAGACACGTTAAAATCAAACTCTCTAAAGTCAAAGAAAAAGAGACATTCTTGACAGTAGCAAGAGACAAGTGAATCATTACATGCAAAGCATTTTCAATAAAATTAAACACTGATTTCTCCTCAGAAACTGTGGAGGCCAGGAGGCAATGGAATGACACATTTAAATTGCTGAAAGAAAAGAATTGTCAACCATGAATTCTATATCCAGCAAAATTGTACTTCAAAAACGAGGGAGAAATTAAAATATTGCTAGATAAACAGAAATATGCAGTTTGTTAATTTTACCATACGAGAAACGCTAAAGTGCATCATTCAGATAAAAATAAAAAGACACAAGAGTAAATCAAAGCCATATGAAGAAAAAAGATCTCCAGTAATGGTAATTTCATGAGTACATATAGAGGCCAGTTTTATGGTATTTTTGTGTTTTTCCTTTACTAGTTATGTTCAACATAATTTATAATAGAAATGCATGAAAATAACTATAAACATGTTACTGGGCACACAATGTATGAAGATGCAATTTGTGACAGCAACAACGTAAAAGGGGGATGATGAGCAGTGAAGGAACAGAGTTTTGTATGTTATTAATGTTATGCTGATGTTAATTTAAACTAGGTTTGTTATAAACTCAGTATGTTCAATGTAATTGCCACATGGTAAATATTATTAATTTCTGAAATATACATGAAAAATTGTTGAATTGATAAATTTTTGTTATGCATAATTTTTACCACATAAAAAGTTTTAAAAAATCCATATATAGGACTCTACACCCAACAACAGCAGAATATACAATCTTTTCTAATGTGCATGGATCATTCTCCCTGATAGACCATATGATAGACCACAAAACAAGCCTTAATATATTTAAAAAGATTGAAATCATATAAAGTATCTACTCTAACCACAATGGAATGAAACTTGACATCAATACAGAAGGAAAACTGGAAATTTTACAAACATGTGGAAATTAAACTACACCCTATTAACTACCTAAGGAGTAAAAGAAGAAATCGCAAGACCAATTACAAAATCCTTAAAGACAAATAAAAATGGAGCACAATATACCAAAACTTATGGCATTCGATGAACTAAGGGCTGAAAGGGAAATATTCAGCTGAAAATGTCTATATTTAAAATGAAGAATTATTTCAAATCAATAACTTAACTTTACACTTTGAAGAACTAGAAAAAAAAAAGGCAATCAAATAAAGATTAAAACTAAACCAAACCCGCTGCTGTTGAGTCTATCCCAAGTCATAAGAACAATATACGACAAAGTAGAACTGCCCCATAGGGTTTCCAAGGCTGTAAATCTTTATGGAAGCACACTGCCACATCTTTCTCCTGCGGAGTGCCTGGTGGTTTCGAACTATCAATCTTTTGGCTAGAAGTTGAGCACTTATCCACTGTACCACCAGGGCTCCTAATAAAGATTAGAGATAAATGAGATATGGAATAGAAAAACAATAAAGAGAATCAATTAGACCAAAAGTTGGTTCTTTGAAATGATCAATAAAATTGACAAAAGTTTAGGTAGACAAGGAAAAAAGGACAGAAAATGCAAATAACTAAAATCAGAAATGAAGGAAGGAACATTACTACTGTCCCTAGAGAAATATTTGGCAGTTGTTAGGACAGAAAAAGGGAATACTGAGTAGTTTAAAGTCAGGAAGGGTGTGCATCAGGGTTGTATCCTTTCACCACACCTATTTAATCTGTATGCTGAGCAAATGATCTGAGAAGCCGTACTATATGAAGAAGAATGGGGCATCAGGATTGGAGGAAGACTCATTAACAACCTGTGTTATGCAGATGACACAACCTTGCTTGCTGAAAGTGAAGAGGACTTGAAACACTTACTGATGAAGATCAGAGCCCACAGACTTCAGTACGGATTACACCTCAACGTAAAGAAACAAAAATCCTCACAACTGGACCAATAGCAAAATCATGATAAACGGAGAAAAGATTGAACTTGTCAAGGATTTCATTTTACTTGAATTCACAATCAACAGCCATGGAAGCAGCAGTCAAGAAATCAAAAGATGCATTGCATCAGGCAAATCTGCTTCAAAGGACCTCTTTAAAACATTGAAAAGCGAAGACGTCACCTTGAAGACTAAGGTGTGCCTGACCCAAGCCATGGTATTTTCAATCGTATCATATGCATGTGAAAGCTGGACAGTGAATAAGGAAGACTGAAGAAGAATTGATGCCTTTGAACTGTGGTGTTGGCAAAGAATATTGAATATACCATGAACTGCCAAAAGAACGCACAAATCTGTTTTGGAAGAAGTACAACCAGAATGTTCCTTAGAAGCAAGGATGGCAAGACTGCATCTTACATACTTTGGACATGTTGTCAGGAGGGATTAGTCCCTGGAGAAGGACATCATGCTTGGTAAAGTACAGGGTGAGTGGAAAAGAGGAAGATCCTCAATAAGATGGATTGACACAGTGGCTGCAACAATAGGCTGAAGCATAACAATGATTGTAAGGTTGGCTCAGGACCGGGCAGTATTTGGTTCTGTCGTACATAGGGTCGCTATGAGTTGGAACTGACTTGAAGGCACCTAACAAGAAAAACAACAACAGAAATATTAAGGAATGTAAGACAGTACTATGAACAATTGTATCCCAAGATAAGAGATGAAAAATAATTCCTAGAAACATTCAAACTACGTGTATTGACTCAAAAAGAAATAGAAACTCTCAACACACCTATAACAAGTAAGGAGATTGAATCAAAAATCAAAACCCTCCAACAAAGAGAAGCTAAAGTTTAGATGGTTTCACTGAAGAATTCTATCAAATATTTAAAGAAGAATTAACAGCAATCCTTCTCAAACCAAAAAAACCATACCCAGTGCCATGGAGTCGATTCCGCCTCCTTCCATATCAAAAGAGGAGGGAATACTTCCTAACTCATTTTATAACACCAACATCACCCTGATACCAAAACCAGGTTAAAAAAAAACCACAAAGAAAGAAAACTACAGACCAATATCCCTTACGAACGTAGATTCAAAAACTCTAGTCAAATTACTAGCAAAAGCAAAAGGTCTTGACCTTGTTTTTGATAATGGATTCTTAAATGTGATACCAAAAGCACGAGCAACAAAAGAAAAAGAGATAAACGAGACCTCATAAAAATTCAAAACTTTTGTGCATCAAAGACCTTTATAATGAAAGTGATGGGACAACCTATAGAATAGGAGAAAATATTTGGAAACAGTTTATCTCATAAGGATTTAATATCCAGAATATATACAGAACTTCTACAACTCAACAATAGAAACCTCAATTAAATAATGAGAAAAGGACTTGAAGAGACATTTCTTCAAAATAGAAATGGCCAATAAGCACATGAAAAGATGTTCAACATCATTAGTCATCAGGGAAATGCAAATCAAATATACAATGAGAAACCTCTTCACAACCACTGGGAGAGCTATTATGAGAAAAACAGAAAATAACAAGTGTTGGTAAAGATGTGGAGAAATTGGTACCCTTCTCTACTATTGGTGTTGTTCTTGATGCTAGGTGCCGTCGAGTTGGTTCCAACTCACAGCTACCCTATGCACAATGGAACAAACCATTGCCTGATCCTGAGCCATCCTTACAATAGTTGTTATCCTTGAGCTCATTGTTGCAGCCACTGTGTTAATCCACCTCGAGGAGGGTCTTCCTCTTTTCCACTGACACTGTACTTTGCCAAGCATGATGTCCTTCCCAGGGACTGATTCCTCCTGACAACATGTCCAAAGTATGTAAGATGCAGTCTCGCCATCCTTGCTTCTAAGGAGCCTTCTGGTTGTACTTCTTCTAAGACAGATTTGTTCGTTCTTTTGGCAGTCCATGGTATATTCAATATTCTTCGCCAACACCACAATTCAAAGGTCTCAATTCTTCTTCGGTCTTCCTTAGTCCTTGTCCAGCTTTCACATGCATATGATGCGATTGAAAATACCATGGCTTGGGTCAGACGCACCTTAGTCTTCAAGGTGACATCTTTGCTCTTCAACATTTTAAAGAGGTCCTTTGCAGCAGATTTACCCAGTGCAATGCGTCTTTTGATTTCTTGACTGCTGCTTCCATGGCTGTTGATTGTGGATTCAAGTAAAATGAAATCCTTGACAACTCCAATCTTTTCTCCGTTTATCATGATGTTGCTCATTGGTCCAGTTGTGAGGATTTTTGTTTTCTTTATGTTGAGGTGTAATCCATACTGAAGGCTCTGGTCTTTGATCATCAATTAGTAAGCAGTTCAAGTTTTCTTCACTTTCAGCCAGCAAGGTTGTGTCATCTGCATAACACAGGTTGTTAATGAGTCTTCCTCCAATCCTGATGCCCCGTTCTTCTTCATGTAGTCCAGCTTCTTGTATTATTTGCTCAGCATACAGATTAAATAGGTATGGTGAAAGAATACAACCCTGACGCACACCTTTCCTGACTTTAAATCAATGAGTATCTCCTTGTTCTGTATGAACCTCTTGATCAATGTAAAGGTTCCTCATGAGCACAATTAAGTGCTCTGGAATTCCCATTCTTTGCAGTGTTATCTATAATTTGTTATAATCCACACAGTCGAATGCCTTTGCATAGTCAATGAAACACAGGTAAACATCCTTCTGGTACTCTCTGCTTTCAGCCAGTATCCATCTGACATCAGCAATGAAAAGCCTGGTTCCCCATCCTCTTCTGAAACTGGCCTGAATTTCTGGTAGTTCCCTGTCGATATAGTGCTGCAGCCGTTTTTGAATGTTCTTCAGCAAAATTTTGCTTGTGTGTGATATTAATGATATTGTTCTATAATTTCCACATTCAGTTGGATCACCTTTCTTGGGAATAGGCATAAATATGGATCTCTTCCAGTCAGTTAGCCAGGAAGCTGTCTTCCATATTTCTTGGCATAGACGAGTGAGCACCTCCAGCACTGCATCTGTTTGTTGAAACATCTCAATTGATATTCCATTAATTCCTGGAGCCTTGTTTTTCACCAATGCCTTCAGAGCAGCTTGGACTTCTTCCTTCAGTACCATCAGTTCTTGATCATATGCCACCTCTTGAAATGGTTGAACATCGACGAATTCTTTTTGGTATAATGACTCTGTGTATTCCTTCCATTTTCTTTTGATGCTTCCTGCATCGTTTAATATTTTCCCCCATGGAATCCTTCACTATTGCAACTCGAGGCTTGAATTTTTTCTTCAGTTCTTTCAGCTTGAGAAACACAGAGTGTGTTCTTCCCTTTTGGTTTTCTATCTCCAGCTCTTTGCACTTGTCATTATAATACTTTACTTTGTCTTCTCGAGACGCCCTTTGAAATCTTCTGTTCAGTTCTTTTACTTCATCATTTCTTCCTTTTGCTTTAGCTGCTCGACGTTTGAGAGCAAGTTTCAGAGTCTCCTCTGACATCCATCTTGGTCTTTTCTTTCTTTCCTGTCTTTTCAATGACCTCTTGCTTTCTTCATGGATGATGTCCTTGATGTCATTCCACAGCTCTTCTGATCTTTGGTCATTAGTGTTCAATGTGTCAAATCTATTCTTGAGGTGGTCTCTAAATTCAGGTGGGATGTACTCAAGGTCATATTTTGGCTCTCGTGGACTTGCTCTGATTTTCTTCAGCTTCAGCTTGAACTTGCATATGAGCAATTGATGGTCTGTTCCACAGTCGGCCCCTGGCCTTGTTCTGACTGATGATATTGAGCTTTTCCATCGTCTCTTTCCACAGATGTAGTCAATTTTATTTTTGTGTGTTCCATCTGGTAAGGTCCATGTTTTTAGTCGCCATTTATGTTGGTGAAAACGGTATTTGCAATGAAGAAGTAATTGGTCTTGCAAAATTCTATCATTCTATCTCCGGCATTGTTTCTATCACCAAGGCCTTTTTTTCCAACTACTGACGATGCATATCATGGAGATGTTTCTCCGTGATATGCATGCACAACCCAAAAGTGGGGAGCTATGTATAGTATTACAGGGTTATTCTGGGACAGCCTTAAAGAATTGCAGTGGAGGGAAATTCTCCCGATGTACAGAAATTTGGGCAGTGCACCTGCTTGTTCACTTTGTTTGGAAGGAATAATTTTCAGAAGTATGATATATTGCAATTTATGGGCTGTGGCCAATGGCCAGTGTTTTCACTGGATGGTCAGGGATTTGTAATGAACACAATTAGAAAATTGATGACAAGGAGCTCTGGAAAAGAGTTATGTGGATAGATTTGCATGAATGGCCAAAGAATGTGAATATATTTGTATCTCACCTAAATGCTTATCATAGGGTGACCTGAGCAGAGGAGGATTTTAATAATCAGGTGCATAAGATTACCTGTTCTGTGGATACCCAGCAGCCTCTTTCTCCAGCCATTCTTGTCATTGCCAGATGGGATTATGAATAAAGTGTCCATGTTGGCAGGGCTGGAGGTTATACATAGACTCAGCAACATGGGCTCTCACTCACTAAGGCCAACCTGCCTACAGCCACTGCTGAGTGCTTAATCTGCTAGCAGCAGAGACCAACACTGAGTCCCTGATATGGCACCATTTTCTGGGGTGATCAGCCAGCTACCTGGTGGCAGTTTGATTACAATGGACTAGTTTTAATTTTGGAAGGGGCAGCACTTGTTCTTAGTTAAATTGAAACTTACTCTGGAAAAAAAGATTTGCCTTCCCTGCATGCAATGATTCTGCCAAAACTACTATTCATGGACTTATAGAATGTTGTCTCTGCTGTCATGCTCTTTCTCACAGTGCTGCTTTGATCAGAGAACTCACTTCACAGCAAATGAAATTTGGCAATAGACCATGATAGAACAGTGAAATGACCTTTTGAAGACTCAGTTACAGCTTTGGCTCAATGGCAACAATGTGCAGAGCTAGGAAAATGTCCTCCGGATTGCTGTATATGATCAGAATCAGCCATTGATATATAGTGCTGTTTCTCCTGTAACCAAGATTGATGGATTTAGGAATCAAGGTGTGGAAATTATAGTGGATCAATTCACTATTACCCCTAATGATCTACTACCAAATATTTGGCTTCCTGACAGGGTCGATATAGAGTTGCTATGAGTGGGAATTGATGGTCTGTTCCACAGTCGACCCCTGGCCTTGTTCTGACTGATGATATTGAGCTTTTCCATTGTCTCTTTCCACAGATGTAGTCCATTTGATTTCTGCGTGTTCCACCTGGCGAGGTCTATGTGTATAGTCACCGTTTATGTTGGTGAAAGAAGGTATTTGCAATGAAGAAGTCGTTGGTATTGCAAAATTCTATCATTCGATCTCCGGCATTGTTTCTATCACCAAGGCCATATTTTCCAACTACTGATCCTTCTTCTTTGTTTCCAACTTTTGCATTAAAATCACCAGTAATTATCAATGCATCTTGATTGCATGTTTGATCAGTTTCAGACTGTAGCAGCTGATAAAAATCTTCTATTTCTTCATCTTTGGCCCTAGTGGTTGGTGCATAAATTTGAACAATAGTCGTATTAACTGGTCTTCCTTGTAGGCATATGGATATTATCCTATCACTGACAGCATTGTACTTCAGGATACATCTTGAAACGTTCTTCTTGATGATGAATGCAACACCATTCCTCTTCAAGTTGTCATTCCCAGCATAGTAGACTACATGATTTTCTGATTCAAAATGGCCAATACCAGTCCATTTCAGCTCACTAATGCCTAGGATATCAATGTTTATGTGTTCCATTTCATTTTTGATGATTTCCAATTTTCCTAGATTCACACTTTGTATGTTCCAGGTTCCGATTATTAATGGATATTTGTAGCTGTTTCTTCTCATTTTGAGTCGTGCCACATCAGCAAATGAAGGTCCCAAAAGCTTTACTCCATCCACGTCATTAAGGTCGACTCTACTTTGAGGAGGCAGCTGTTCCCCAACCATCTTTTGAGTGCCTTCCACCCTAGGGGGCTCATCTTCCAGCACTAATCAGACAATGTTCTGCTGCTATTCATAAGGTTTTCACTGGCTAATGCTTTTCAGAAGTAGACTGCCAGGTCCTTCTTCATAGTCTGTCTTAGTCTGGAAGCTCAGCTGAAACCTGTCCTCCATGGGTGACCCTGCTGGTATCTGAATACTGGTGGCAAAGCTTCCAGCATCACAGCAATATGCAAGCCCCCACAGTATGACAAACACAGACATGTGGGGGCATCTTCCTTATAGGCATATGGATATTATTGACAGCATTGTAATTCAGGATAGGTCTTGAAATGTTCTTTTTGACAATGAATATGTTGCCATTCACCTTCTATTTGTCATTCTCGGCAGAGTAGACCACATGATTGTCTGATTAATAATGGCCAATACCAGGCCATTTCAGCTGACTAATGCCTAGGATATCAATCTTTATGCATTTCATTTTTGACAACTTCCTATTTTACTGGATTTATACTTTGTCCAATCCATGTTCTGATTATTAAAGGGTGTTCATAGCTGTTTCTTCTCATCAGCAAATGAAGGTCCTGAAAGCTTTACTCCATCCACATCATTAAGGTCAACTCTATTTTGAGGAGGCAGCTCTTTCCCAGTCAATTGTTTTAGATCATCAGGTCCTTCTTCACAGCCTGTCTTAGTCAGGAAGCTCAATTGAAATCTTTCCACTATGGATAACCCTGCTGATAATTGAAATATCAGTGGCATAGCTTCCAGCACCACAGCAACTTGCAAGCAACTACAGTATGACAAACTGGCAGACAAGTGCTGGTTACTTGTAGTAGGAAAGAAAGTATTATTTCCCCAAGCTGTGTCACACTCTAATTTTGGATTACACATAAGTATGATTAAAACTATATATCCAGACTTCCAGCCAACATGGCACCATAGACAGAAGCACCACGCTGTCCCTCCACAACAAAGACCCTGAAAACTAAGTAAAACAGAGACACATGTCATTTCCGGAACCAGAAGTGTCAAATGAAGAGATAAAGAACTCATCCAAACACTGAGTGGAATAAGAAACTGACAGAGGACAGAGAGTGAGGAGAGATACATGTGGAGGTCCCCTATTTGCTAACGCAGCATGGATCCACCCTCTTGGACTTCTGTTGGGGATCGGTGGACAGGGAGCACAGGAAAGCAGCTTCACAGAGCTCCCAGCAGGAGACAGAGCACCCACTAACCAGCAATACAAGCTTTCCCACCCCCCACCCTCTCCCCACTGCTCTACCTCCGAGTTTCCTGGCTGGCTGGAGTGGCTCGGTGGCTCGGCCAGCCAGTAAGTGCAGTGTCCGTGCTGCTTGGAATTGCCCTGCCCGTGTTGGAGCTCAGCAAACAGAGAGTATGGGAAAGCAGCTTCATGAAGTTCCCAGCAGGAGACGGAGCACCCGGTAATGAGAAATATATCCTTCCCTAACCCCCACCCTTCTTCCCCTCCCCCTTTGGGCTCCTCTGCTTCCTGCCAGCTGCAGTCTCTTGGCCAGGAGGCAACTGCTTTGGCCTCAGACCACTTGGATTCACCCCACCCACACTGGCCTTCCCCCTGAGCTGGTGTTGCTTCTTTTCATTTCTTTTGATTTCTTCCATGCCTCCCTACTTTCTCTCGAACACCTAGCTACATGTGTCATGTTTGCTTCTTGAAAGGCTGTGAAGCCCCGCTCAATTGGGGAACAACTCCCCTGGCCCGTAATACCACTCTTGTGGGATCCCTGGGGTTTTTTTTTTTTTTTTGCTTGTTTTGTTTATTTGTTTTCTTTTTCTTTCGCAGCTTGAGAGCCCCTTCTAGCTGGGCTGCACTGCATGGCTTAGTAGCTACTCTCCCAATCTGCCCAGCTTCATAGGTGGGATCCCTAAGGGCATTTCTTTTTTTCTTTCTCTTATTCTATTCTGTCTTTCTTCATTTCTCAGTTCTCATCTTTCTATATTTTCTTCTTTCCTGTCTCCTAAATACGTGGTGCTGTGTGACATCTATACCCCCTCTAGCCAAGCTATACTGTACAGCCTGGGAGACATTTCCCTGGTCTTCATGACCCCAATAGTGGGACTCCTGGGGGCTTTTTCTTTTTTAATCCCTTTCCAAATTTTTATCTAGTTTTTTTTTCTGTTTCCTTTTCTTCATTTCTATGTTTCTCATCTCTCCACTCCAATGGGAAGCTCCTTTAGCACTCTTATTTTTCCCTTTATTTTTTTTTGTTTTCTGCTCCTCTCTCTCCTCTGTCCCATACCTGTATTAGCCCCACACGTCACAACCTCCTCACCTCTTTCCTGCCTACCTGTGCTGTTGCTGAATGTCACACCCCCAAGCAGCACAGGCACAGCCTACCGGAACCTGCCCAGCATTGATTCCTGGCCCACCCTGTTGGCCCTAGTACTTGCCACAAACAGCCCATCCCAGCCCCTCCCCTTCAGCTGGATCTGCCCTGCTGCATCATAGCTGAATGCCTGGCCCTGCCCATTGGACAAGGAGGTGAAAAGTATCGTGACTACAGACAAGTAAACAACAAAGAACACACAGCCTACCTGCTCTGACATAAACAAATACAACAAAAAAAGCAGGATGAAACAAACAAAACTGTAATCAAGAAATGAAGAAAATAACTACTAAATGTCCCAAAGACAGCAAACACTACCAAAACATATTTTAAAAAGGACAGGATGGTTCCAATAGGCATCCAAAATAAAACACCAGATGACTTTCCAGAAGAAAAGACACTAGAGCTACCTGACAGGGAATTCATATCTCCAATATTCAGATTTGAAGCAAAAAGCAGACAAAAATGAGGAAAAAATAGATGAATTTATGGAAAAGGCAGACAAATTTATGGAAAATACAGACAAAAAATGGAACGATTCAGGAAAATAATACAGGAACAAAATGCCAAAATAAATTCACAACTAGAAATCATACAAAAGCAGCAATTAGAAATCCAAATGATAAACAACAACATTTCAGAAATGGACAGTGTCATAGAAGGGCTGAGAAGAGAGCTGGAATGATGGAAGACAGGATCAGTGAAACTGAAGACAAACACTTTGGACACAACTCTGTTTCTGGGAAAGTCAGGAAAAAAACTAAGTAAAATGCGGAAACCATGAGAATTATGTGGGATAAAATCAAAAGAAAAAATTTGAGAGTGATCGGGCTTCCAGGACAGGGAGAGAAAACAGAAAACACAAAGAGGATCTTTGAAGAATTGCAGACAGAAAACTTCCCTAATACCATGACAGATGAAGACTTCACCATCCAAGAAACTCAATGAACCCCATATAGGATAGACCCCAAAAGAAAAACACCAAGGCATATCATAATCATACCCACTAAAACCAAAAACAAAGAAAAAATCCTGAGAGCATCTCAAGAAAAGCAAAAAGTCACATACAGAGGAGAAACAATAAGGCTAAACTCTGATCATTTGGCAAAAACTGTGCAAGCAAGAAGGCAATTGGATGGCATATATAAAACCTTGAAAGAAAAAAATTGCCAGCCAAGAATAATATATCCTCCAAAACGTTCATTCAAATATGATGGCAAAATCAGGATATTTCCAGATGAACAGAAATTAAGGGAATATGTAAAAATCAAACCAAACTTACAAGAATTATTAAAGGGAGTCCTGCAGTCTAAGAAAAAAACAACATCAGACCACAGCCTGAATCTAGGACTCAAGATTGCACTAGTCACATACCAATGTAGGGAACGAACTCTCAAGGACTATCGAAAACCAAAAGAATTGCAACAGAGAACCAGAGAGGTTAATCTGTAAATGACAACTAAATCAGAACAACAAAAGAGGCAATAAATGGTATAGGTACAGAACTTTCCAACGGAGAGGAAGGCAATACCAAGTAATAATAGACTGGTTTAAACCTAGGAAGATAAGAGAAAATTTCAAGCTAACAACAAAGAAAGTTAACAAACCTACTCATCAAAATAAAGAAGAAAAACATAAAGTCTCAATAAAAACAAAATCTACAAAACTAAAGAAATCCATGAACAAAAGGAACTCAGCATAGAAGCATAAGAGGAACAAAGAAAATGTTAGCAACACAACAAAGCACTACAAAATGACAGCAATAAACCCACACCTATCAATAATTACACTGAATGTAAATGGCCTAAATGCTCCCATAAAGAGACAGGGAGTGACAAAATGGATGGAAAAACAGGATCCATCAATATGCTGTCTATAAGAGACACACCTTATAAACAAAGATGTAAATTTATTGAAAACCAAAAGATCGAAAAAAATATATCAAGCAAATAACTACAAGAAAAGAGCAGAAGTGGCAATACTAATCTCAGATTAACTAGACTTTAAAACAAAATCCACCAAAAAAGACAAAGAAGAGTACCATATAATGATTAAAGGGGTGATCCATCATGAAGACTTAACCATAATAAACATCTACGCACCCAATGACAGGGCTCCAAAATACATAAAACAAACTCTAACAGCACTGAAAAGAGAAATTGACAGCTCCACAACAGTAGGAGACTTCAACACACCACTCTCGATAATGGACAGAACATCTAGAAAGTCAATAAAAATAAAGAAGAGCTAAAGAGCACAATCAGCCAACTTGACCTCATAGGCATATATAGAACACTCTACCCAGCAGCTGCAAAGTACACATTCTTTTCAAACACACATGAAATATTCTCCAGAATAGACCACATCTTAGGCCACATAGAAACCCTCAACAAAAATCCTAAACATTGAGATAATACAAAGTACCTTCTTTGACCACAATGCCATCAAAGTAGAAATTAACAACAGGAGGAGTAAAAAAAAAAAATCAATTACATGGAAACTGAATAACACCCTGCTTAAAAACCACTGGGTAATAGAAGAAGTCAAAGATGGAACTAAAAAATTTCTAGACTCAAATGAGAATGAAAATACATCATACCAAAATCTTTGGGACAGAGCAAAAGCAGTCCTCAGAGGTCAATTTATAGCAATAGATGCACACATCAAAAAAGGAGAAAGGGACAAAATCAAAACTCTAGCTGCACAACTTGAACAAATAGAAAGACACCAGCAAAAGAAGCCCACAGCCACCAGAAGAAAGGGAATAATAAAGATCAGGGCAGAAATATATGAAATAGGAAATAGAAAAACAATAGAAAGAATCCACAAAACCAGAAGTTGGTTCTCTGAAAGGACCAACAAAATTAACAAACAACTGGCAAAATTGACAAAAAAAAAAAAAAAAAACAGGAGAGAACACAAATATCCCAAATAAGAAATGAAATGGGGGGCATTACAACAGACCCAAGTGAAAGAAAAAGGATCATAACAGGTTATTATGAAAAACAATTCTCCAACAAATCTGAAAACCTAGAGGAAATGGACAAATTTCTAGACACACTACCTACTCAAACTAAAACAAAATGACATTGAAAATCCAAACAGACCCATTAAAAGAGAAGAGATTGGAAAAGCTAAAAAAAAAAAAAGAAAAACTCCCATCCAAAAAAAAGCCCTGGCCCAGATAGCTTCACTGGAGAATTCTATTAACATTCAAAGAGCTTACACCAGTACTACTCAAACTATTTCAGAACATAGAAAAGGAAGCTATACTTCCGAATTCATTCTATGAAACCAGCATCACCCTGATACCAAAACCAGGCAAAGACACCATAAAAAAGAAAATTACAGACCAAAATCTCTCATGAATATAGATGCAAAAACTGTCAACATAATTCTAGCCAATAGAATTCAGAATCAATATCAAAAAAATACTGCACCATGATCAAGTAGGATTCATACCAGGTATGCAAGGATGCTTCAACATTAGAAAATCAATCAACGTAATCCAACACACAAATAAAAGGAAACAAAAGAATCACATGATATCTCAATCGATGCAGAAAAGGGATTCATCAAAGTCCAACATCCATTAATGATAAAAAAAAGACTCTCAATGAAATAGGTATAGAATGGAGATTTCTTAACATAATAAAGGGTGTCTGTGCAAAACCAATGGCCAACATCATTCTTAATGAAGGGAAGCTGAAACATTCCCCTTGAGAACAAGAACAAGACAAGGATGCCCTTTATCACCACAACTATTTAACATTGTGTTGGAAGTCCTAGCTAAAGCAATAAGGCAATGAAGAAGTTAAACTGTCCCTCTTTGCCGATGATATGATACATGATACTATGCATAGAAAACCTAAAAGACTCTACTGGAACTAATAGAAAGATTCAGCACATTAGCAGGATACAAGGCAAAAAAAAAAAAAAATCAGTTGGATTCCTATACACCAATAAAGAGAACGATGAAAAGGAAATCAGGAAAACAATACCATTTATAATAGCCCCTAAAAAAAAATAAAATAATACTTGGCAATAAATGTAACCAGAGATGTAAAAGACCTATACGAAGAAGCCATAAAACACTACTGCAAGAAACCCAAAGAGATCTACATAAATGGAAAAAACATACCATGCTCAAGAATAGGTAGACCCAGCACTGTGAAAATGACAATTCTACCCAAAGCAATGTATGAATACAATGCAATCCTGATCCAAATACCAACAACATTCTTTAAAGAGTTGGAAAAACTGAATTTTACAAAACCTCATTGACTGGAAGGCAGAGCCAAGGTGTCAGAATAGACAGACACTTCTGGCGAGCCCTCTTCACAACAAAGACCCGAAAAAACAAGTGAAACGAGTATATTTGTGACAAGCTGGGAGCCCTGAGCATCAAAGGAAGCTTAGACAATGAACTGAGGGGCAGGGGGAGGAAGAGACCGTTCAGAAGTGGAGAGGAGTTACCAGACCTGAATTACGGGGAGCCCTCATGCACCATTCCCGGAGGGGCAGTGGTGGTGGCGGAGGCGGGATTGCATTAGCGATTGGCCACAGTTCCCTCAGGAAAAAGCAGCCAGCCACACAGCCTACTCACACCTCTGGAGCCTGAGGAGAATGGCGCTCTTGGCAAAAGCTAAGTACTTGCATATATTTTCCTGTGCCCCCCCCCACCCCCAAGCTGGCTTCAGAGGCTGAATCCCTGGGCCTGAGATAGACTCTGGTGAGCGCCTAGAGCCATCTTCCCAGCCTTGGGTAGGAAAAAATTTGCAACTGTGGGGAAAAGATAATTTGCTACCTCCATTAACCGGGAGAGCTCAGGACAGAAGCGGCTCCTGTCCAGGCATAAACAGCCCGTGGACCTTGAGCAACTTTCCCTTCTGCATGGACCTGTGTGGGCCTATCTTGGGAGAATAAGCCCTTGTTAGCAAACTCCAACCATTTCAGCTGAACCGTGGAAAGGTGGGTGTTTGATGTTTGACATCGCTTTGCCTATTAAACAAGGTCCTCACCTACCCACATCAGGGACCTAAGGACTGGTAGCTCCACTCAGGTCACCCAGCCACCTGCAACAGGGGTCCAAAGATAAATGGTACCGCCCAGTCCTTACAACCAAAAACTGCCCATGGTACTGCTGCAGAACATACCCACCAGCACGCTCTAGGTAACAGAGACACGTTTTCCTCAGATACACTTGGGAGTCGGTTCTCAGCCTCCTGCCTTGTTCAGAGCATGACCCCCTGCTGCAGTCAGATGCCAGTATGTACGCCAATCACCCTTGCCCCTCTAAGACTGTAGGACAGAGCCTGTACCACACACTTGATGATCAGCTACCTGGAAACCTGAGCTGAATTCATACAAGAAAACTGAATGAACTCCTAGACTGATATGCCTGATAACAGCTCCAGCCAGCTGGGGACAGGACACCAGAGCTCCAAAGGCGAAAATAATCAAGCTAGCTCACTCAAGCAACCCAAAGGGGTATACCAAAACAAAACAAAGCAAGCAGCTACAACACAGTAAGCAAGCATAAACTAATACAATGACTTCTAGATGGCTCGGAGACAACAGTCAATATCAAGTCACATAAAGAAATAGACAATGATCACCTCAAAAGCTCTCAAAACAAAGAATCCAGGGATCTTCTAGATGAAAGTGCATTCCTGGAATTACCAGATGCAGAATACAAAATTTTAATATCCAGAACCCTTCAAGACATCAGGAAGGAAACGAGGCAATACACAGAACAAGCCAAGGAACACACACAAAAAACAACTGAAGAAATTAGAAAGATTATTCAGGAACATAATGAAAAGTTTAATAAGCTGGAAAAATCCATAGACAGACAGCAATCAGAAATTCAGGTGATTAACAATAAAATTACAGAATTAGATAACTCAATAGAAAGTCAGAGGAGCAGAATTGAGCAAGTAGAAGCTAGAA
This sequence comes from Elephas maximus indicus, assembly GCF_024166365.1. Lineage (NCBI taxonomy): Eukaryota > Metazoa > Chordata > Mammalia > Proboscidea > Elephantidae > Elephas > Elephas maximus. Next base: position 91,368,325 of record NC_064846.1, read on the forward strand.
TTTCTGAATTCGAAGATAAATCACTTGGCACTAATATATTTGAAGAAAAATCAGATAAAATAATTTTTTAAAAATGAAGAAACCTTAAGAATTGTGTGGGACTCTATCAAGAGAAATAACCTACGAGTGATTGGAATACCAAAACAGGGAGGGATAACAGAAAATAAAGAGAAAATTGTTGAAGATTTGTTGGCAGAAAACACCCCTGATGCTGTGAAAGATGAGAAGATATCTATCCAAGATGCTCACCAAACTCCACATAAGGTAGATCTTAAAAAAAAGTCACCAAGATATATTACAATCAAACTTGCCAAAACCAAACATAAAGAGAATTATAAGAGCAGCAAGGGATAGACGAAAAGTCACCTACAAAGGAGAGACAATAAGAATAAGCTCAGACTACTCAGCAGAAACCATGCAGACAAGAAGACAATGGGATGACATATTTGAAAAATTGAAGGAAAAAAATTGCCTGCCAAGAATCATATATCCAGCAAAACTGTCTCTTAAGTATGAAGGTGAAATTAAGACATTTCCAGATAAACACAAGTTGACGGAATTTCTAAAAACCAAACCCAAAATACAGGGCTGCAAGGTACATAAAAAAAAAAAAAACTCTATCAGCATTGAAAAGTGAGATAGACAGCTCCACAATAATAGTAGGAGACTTCAACACACCACTTTCGGTGAAGGACAGGACATCCAGACATCCAGAAAGAAGCTCAATAAAGCCATGGAAGATCTAAATGCCACAATCAACCAACTTGACCTCGTAGACATATACAGAACACTCCACCCAACAGCAACCAAGTATACTTTCTTTTCTAGTGCACATGGAACATTCTCTAGAATAGGCCACATATTAGATCATAAAGCAAGCCTTAGCAGAATCCAAAACATTGAAATATTACAAAGCATCTTCTCTGACCATAAGGCCATAAAAGTGGAAATCAATTACAGGAAAAGAAGGGAAAAGAAATCAAACACTTGGAAACTGAACAATACCCTGCTCAAAAAAGCCTGGATTATAGAAGACATTAAGGATGGAATAAAGAAATTCAGAGAATCCAATGAGAATGAAAACACTTCCTTTCAGAACCTTTGGGACACAGCAAAAGTGGTGCTCAGAGGTCAATTTATATCAATAAATGCACACATACAAAAAGAAGAAAGGGCCAAAATCAAAGAATTATCCCTACAACTTGAACAAATAGAAAGACAGCAACAAAAGAAACCCACAGGCACCAGAAAAAAACAAATAATAAAAATTAGAGCTGAACTAAATGAAATAGAAAACAGAAAAACAATTGAAACAACAAGACCAAAAGCTGGTTTTTTGAAAAAATCAACATAATTGATAAACCACTGGCCAAACTGACAAAAGAAAAACAGAAGAGAAGCAAATAACCTGAATAAGAAATGAGATGGGCGATATTACAACAGACCCACCTGAAATTAAAGAATCATATCAGATTACTATGAAAAACTATACTCAAATTTGAAAACCTAGAAGAAATGGATGAATTCCTAGAAACACACTACCTACCTAAACTAACACCAACAGAGGTAGAACAACTAAATGGACACATAACAAAAGAAGAGAGACTGAAAAGGTAATCAAAAAACTCCCAACAAAAAAAAGCCCTGGTCTGGACAGCTTCACTGCAGAATTCTACCAAACTTTCAGAGAAGAGTTAACACCACTACTACTAAAGGTATTTCAGAGCATAGAAAATTACGGAATACAGAACACAATACAGGGGAGGTCAGCAAAATTGGACTAAACCAAAAGCAAAGAAGTTTCCTGAATAAACTGAATGCTTCGAAGGCCAGCGTAGCAGGGGCAAGGGTCTGGGGGCCATGGTTTCAGGGGATATCTAAGTCAATTGGCGTAACAAAATCTATTAACAAAACATTCTGCATCCCACTTTGAAGAGTCGCACCTGGGATCTTAAGCGCTAGCAAGAAGCCATCTAAGATGCATCAATTGGTCTCAGCACACCTGGATCAAAGGAGAATGAAGAACACCAAGGACACAAGGTGATTATGAGCCCAAGAGACAGAAAGGGCCACATGAACCAGAGGCTACATCATCCTGAGACCAGAAGAACTAGATGGTGCCTGGCTACAACTGATGACTGCCCTGACAGGGAACACAACAGAGAACTCCTGAGGGATCGGGAGACCAGTGTGATGCAGGCCCCAAATTCTCATAAGACCAGACTTAATGGTCTGACTGAGACTAGAAGTACCCTGGTGGTCATGGCCCCCAGACCTTCTGTTGGTCCAGGACAAGAACCATTCCCAAAGCCACCTCTTCAGGCATGGATTGGACTGGACGATGAGTTGGAGAGGGATGCTGGTGAGGAGTGAGCTTCTTGGATCAGGTGGACACTTGAGGCTATGTTGGCATCTCCTGCCTGGAGGGGAGATGAGAAGGTGAAGGGAGTTAGAAGCTGGCGAAATGGACATGAAAAGAGAGAGTGGAGGGCTGTCTCATTAGGGAAAGAGTAATTGGGAGTGTGTAGCAAGGCGTATATGGGTTTTTGTGTGAGAGACTGACTTCATTTGTAAACTTTCACTTAAAGCACAACAACAAAAAAAAGAGTTGGGAAAACTTATTAACTTTATATGGAAAGGGAAGAAGCCCTGGATAAGTAAAGCACTACTGAAGAATAAAGTAGGAGGACTCGCACTACCTGACCTCAGAACCAACTACACAGTTACATTAGTCACAAGAACCTGGTACTGTTACAATGACAGATACATTGACAAATGGAACAGAATTGCGAACCCAGATGTAAATCCACCCTCCTATGGTCATCTGGTCTTCAACGAAGGCCCAAAGTCCATCAAATGGGGAAAAAACAGTCTTTTTAACAAATGGTGCTGGCAAAACTCAATGTCCATCTGCAAAAAAAATGAAACAGGACCCATACCTCATACTATATACAAAAACTAACCCAAAATGGGTCAAAGACCTAAATATAAAGCCAAAAACTATGAAATTCGTAGAAGAAAAAATAAGATCAACACTAGAGGCCCCAATACATGGCATTAACAGGATACAAACCACAATCAACAACACACAAGCTCCAGAAGATAAGCTAGATAACTGGGATCTTCTAAAAATTAAGCATTTATGCTCATCAAAAGACTTCACCAAAAGAGCAAAAAGAGAACCTATAGACTGGGAAAAAAAATTTGGCTATTACAAATAAGACAAAGGTCTAATCTCTAAAATCTACAACCAAATCCAACACCTCTACAACAAAAAGACAAATAATCCAATTAAAAAAATGGGCAAAGGAAACGAATAGACCCTTCACCAAAGAAGACATTCAAATGGCCAACAGACACATGACAAAATGTTCACGATCTCTAACCATTAAAAAAAAATGGTTATGCAAATCAAAACCACAGTGAGATAACATTTCACCCCAGGATTACTGGCACAAATCAATAAAACAAAATGAGAAATGTTGGAGACACTGCGGAGAGATCAGAACTCATGCACTGCTGATGGGAATGCAAAATGATACAACCATTTTGGAAAATTACATGGTGCTTCCTTAGAAATACCATATGATCCAGCAATCCCACTCCTAGGACTATATCCTAGAAAAATAAGAGTCCTCACACGGACAGACATATGCACATCCTTGTTCATTGCAGCATTGTTCACGATAGCCACAAGATGGAAATAACCTAGATGCCTATCAACAGATGAACGGATAAACAAACCGTGATACATACACACAATGGAGTATTACACAACAATAAAGAACAAGGATGAATCTGTGAAGCATCTCATACCATGGATGAATCTGCAGGGCATTATGCTGAGTGAAATAAGTCAATCACAAAAGGACAAATATTGTATGAGACCACTACTGTAAAAACTCACGAAAAGGTTTACACACAAAAAGAAACAATCTTTGATGGTTACAAGGGAGGGGAAGGGTGGGGATGGAAAAGCACTTAATAGACAATAGAAAAGTGGTAACTTTGGTGAGGGGTAAGACAGTACACAATACTGGGGAAGCCAGCACAACCTGTACAAGGCAAGACCATGGTAGCTCCATAGACACATCCAAACTCCCTGAGGGAGGGAATCACTGGGCTTAGGGCTTTCAGGACCATGGTCTCGGGGAACATCTAGCTCAATTGGCAGAGCATTATTTATTTAAAAAAAATGTTCTACATTCTACTTTGGTGAGCAGCGTCTGGGGCCTTAAAAGCCTGTGAACGGCCATCTAGGATACTCCACCGATCTCATGCCTTTGGGAGCAAGGAAGAATGAAGATAATTAAAGACACAAGAGAAAGTTTAGTCCAAAGGACTAATGGACGACATCTACCACGGCCTCCACCAGACTCAGTCCAGTACAACTGGATGGTGCCCAGCTAACACCACTGACTGCTCTGACAGGGATCATAATAGAGGGTCCGGACAGAGTAGGAGAAAAACATAGAGCAAAATTCTAACTCAAAAAGAAAGACCAAACTTGCTGGCCTGACAGAGACTGGAGAAACCCTGAGAATATAGCCCCTGGACACACTTTCAGTTCAGTAATGAGGTCACTTCTGAGGTTCACCCGTCAGCCAAAGATTGAACACGCCCATGGAACAAAACAGGACTAAAGGGGAGCACCAGCCCTGGGGCAGGGACTGGAAGGTAGGAGGGAACAGGAAAGCTGGTAATAGGGAACCCAGGGTTAAGAAGGGAGAGTGTTGACATGTTGTGGGGTTGTTAACCAATATCATAGAACAATGTGTACTAACTGTTTGATGAGAAACTAGTTTGTTATGCAAACCTTCATCTAAAGTTCAATTAAAAAAATACAAACTATACATCCAGAGTGTGATATGAATAATCAGAATAAGAATAAAAGGAATGCCTTCCAAAAACGATCACAAAATTCTTCTAGTGAATATTGGAAAATATCTTAGAAGGGACATGTGACTGTGGATTTTGAAGAATCTGTACCAAGGAACACAAAACTTAATTCTGAATTGGGCTGAGTATGCACACTAACTAGAGAAATCTCATTCAACATGCAAGTATAGGCAACAGGTAGATGTTCTTAGTTAGCTTGGTTGTTTTAGGCAAATAAGTTCCAGGGGAGGCCTCCTTTAACTGCCACTGATAGATCAAATGCCCTTGGTGCAATTTAAAAGAAGGAGTTAAAGATTGATGGGGGAGCAAAAATGATGGAGTTGGTAGATCCAAGGGCCTGACTTTCCACAGAAACACAGGTTGAGCAAAAAATCTGTCAGTCACCTTTTTTAGAATTCTGGAAAGTAGTCAAAGATCTAAAGCAGCCAAGCAAAGATTGACTCAACAACAAAACAGGTAACTTAAAAATGTTAGGAAAGTAATATAATGCAGTTCTTATCAAAATTCCTACAGCATTCTTTACAGAGATGTAAAAACTAATCCTCAATTTTTTATGGGAAGACCACAGACCACGAACAGTCAAAGCAATTTTGAAGAAAAAAGTAGGAGGCCTCACTCTTCCTGACTTCAAAACATATTACACAGATACAGTAATCAAAAGAGTCTAGTTTAATGACAGATGCATAGACCACTGGAATAGAACTGAAAATTCAGAAATAAATCCAAACATCTATGGCCAACTGATTTTTGAAAAAGGTGCCAAATCCATTCAGTGGGGAAAGAACAGTCTCTTCAACAAATAGTGTTCACAAAACTGGATTTCCACATGCAGAAAAATGAAATAAGACCCATAGCTCACACCATACACACAAAAACGAAATCAGAATGGATCAAGGATCTAAATGTTAACTCTAAAATCATTAAATCCTTGGAAAAAAGTATAGGAACAAAGCTTTGGGACCTAATTTTTTCCCATGATAGATTATCAAACACAACAATGAAGGAATGAGCAACAGAAAACACAATAGATAACTGGGACCTCATAAAAGTGAAATACTTAAGTTCATCAAAAGAGTAAAGAGACAACCTACAGACTGGGAAAAAATTGGGGGGAACGATATAACTGATAAGGGTCAAATATCTATATTTAAAAAACTTAAGAACAAAAAAACAAATAATCAAAAAGTGGGAAAAGGACATGAACAGACACTTCACCAAAAAGGATATTCAAATGCCCAACGGACACATGAAAAGATGATCAATGTCCTTAACCATCAGAGAAATGCCAATCAAAACCACAATGAGATACTATTTCACTCCCACTAGAATGACTAAGATTAAAAAAAACAAAAAAAATCATCAGTGTTGGAGGGGATGTGGAGAAATTGGAACCCTCATTCATTGCTGGTAGGAATGCAAAATGGTACAGCCATTGTAGAAAACAGCCTGGAGGTTCCTCACAAAACTAGCGGTAGAGCTGCCATATGACCCAGCAATCCCACTCCTAGGTATATACCCTAAGGATCCAACAGAATTGACACAAACAGACATATACACACCTATGTTCATCGCAGCACTACTCACAATACCAAACAGATGGAAACAACCTCAGTGCCTGTCAATGAATGAATGGGTAAGTAAAATGTGGTATGTACATACAGAGGAATACTACTCAGCAATAAAGAAAAATGAGCTCTGAAAGTCTCTTGGAACATGGACGAGCCTGGCAGATATTATTTTGAATGAAATAAGTCAATCACAAGAAAAGCAAATATTGTATGCTCTCACTTTTGTGAAATGACGTGAACAGGTAAATATACTGGGTACCACATTAGTGGGTGCCAGGGATGGGGGGAGAAGGATTCACTCTCTAGATAGTAGACACTTGTTATTTTTGATGATGGGAAATGTAACACTGAATGAGGGTGAAGTGTACATAGCTTGATGAAGGCAAATGATGTCAGCAGAGAAGTACACAAGAAAAAAAAGGACCTTTTGGTGATTGCTATGGCATATATGGAAACTCTGGTGGCATAGTGGTTAAGAGCTATGGTTGCTAACCAAAAAGTTGACGCATCAAATCCACCAGGCACTCCTTGGAAACCCTAAGAGGCCGTTCTATTCTGTCCTATAGGGTCACCGTGAATTGGAATTGACTCTATGGCAATGGGTTTTTATGACATATATAATTTTCAACAGAAAACTCCAAGGCATATAAAGAAATGAGAAAGGATGGCCCATGCAAAAGACCAAAATAAGGCAATAAAAACCATCCTTTAGGGAAAGATAATGAACTTACTAGATAAAGACTTTAAAACAACAGTACTAAATATGCCCAAAGAGTTAAAGAAAACATACACAACGAACTAAAGGAAATAAGGACAATAATACAAAAACAAAACAAGAGCTTCTATAAAGAGAAATTTTAAAAAAGAACCAAGCAGAAATACTGGAGCTGAAAACTAAAAGAATGGAAATGAAAAATTCCCTGAAGGGGCTTAACAGCAGATTTGAACTGGCAGCAGAAAAAAAATCAGTGAGCATGAAGGTATGGCAATTGAGATTATTGAGTTTGAGGAAAAATTAGAAAAAAGAATGAAGAAAAGTGAACAGAGCCTAAGGGACAAGTGGGACACGAACAAGCAAACTAATATATGTATTATAGGAAACTCCCAGAGAAGAGGAGAGAAAACTGCAGAAAAAAAAAATTGAAGAAATAATGGCTGGAAATTTCCCAAATTTGATGTAAGAAATTCTTATACACATCTAAGAAGTTCAATGAACTCCAAGTAGGACAGACCCAAAGATATCTACACTGGGACACATTATAACCAGATTCTCAAAAGCTGAAGGTAAAGAAAATTTTGAAAACAGCAAAAGAGAAGTGAATTATCAGTAAAAGTGATCCTCAATAAGATTAAGTGCCAATTTCTCTTCAGAAACTTTGGAGTTCAGAAGGAAGTGGAAAGACATATTTACTGTGCTGAAAGAAAACAACGGTCAACCAAGAATACTGTATCTGGCAAAACTGTTCTTCAAAAATGAGAGTTAAATTAAGACATTTCAAGGTAAACAAAAGCTGAGGGAACTTGTTACCTCTATTGTTACCACTGAACCTGCCCTACAAAAAATACTAAAGCAAGTCCTTCAAATTGAAAAAGGGGACACTAAACAGTAACTTGGAACCACGCATACGGAGGGGGGGGAGGGATATTTTCATGGAAGGAAATTTCTTGGCAAGTGTAAAGGCCAGATTTAAGGTATATTTGGTTGGAAAATACAATCGTCATATCCTTCATGTTTTATAATGACAAATGGATAATAAGTAAAAATTTATGTTACAGGGAACATAATGTATAAAAATGTAATAGATGATAACAAAAGCATAAACGGGGTGGTGGTGGCGGTAGAAGAATAGGGTCTTTGTATGTTACTGAAGTTGTTAGTATCAATTTAAACCTGTTTGTTATAAATGTAAGAGGTTAATTGTAATCCTCTTGGTAGCCATAAAGGAAATAACTAAAAAATATACACAAAAAGAAAGGAGAAAGAAAACAATGGTTTATTACAAAAAAAAAAATCAGCTATGCACAAAAGGAAGCAGTACTTAAAAAAATGAGGAACAAAGAAGGAAAAAACTGGAAAAAAATAATAAAATGGCAGAAGTAAGTCCTTCCTTTCTGTTAATTACTGTGAATTAAATGGATTAAACACTCCAAACAAAAAGCAGAGAGTGGTGGAATGGGATATATATATCATCCAGCTATATGCTGTGCACAGGAGACACATCTTAGGCCTAGAGACACAAGTAGGTTGAACATGAAAGGATCCAAAAATATTCCATGGAAATAGTAACCAAAAGAGGCCTGGAATGGCATTTTAAATTTTAGAAAAAATATACTGTAATTCAAAATCTGTTATAAGAGAACAACAAAGACATTGTATAATAACAAAGGATAAATTCATCAAGAAAATATAGCAATCATATACGCACCTAACTTGAGACCCAAGATACATAAAGAAGCACTGACATAACTGAAGGGAGAAATAAACAAATCTAAGGAGCCCTGTTGCCTCAAGGTTAAGCATTCAGCTGCTAACTGAAAGGTTTGCAGTTTGAACCCACCCAGCAGCTCTGTAGAAGAGAGACCTGACAATCTGCTTCCGTAAAGATTACAGCCAAGAAAACCCTATGGGGCAGCTCTACCCTGTCACAAGTGGTTGCTACGAGTTGAATTGCTGTTGACTCGATGGCACCCAACAACAACAACAGCATTATAATAGACTGCACTATGCCATTTTCAATAATGAATACAGCATCTAGAAAGAAGATCATTAAAGAAATAGAGGATTTGAACAAAACTATAAGCCAAACCAACCATAAGTCAGAATTGATTTGACAGCAACAAGTTCAAAGGGTTATAAATCAACTAAACCTAACAGACATATATAGAACACTCTACTCAACAACGGTATATACATTCTTTTCCAGGGCACATGGATCATTCTCTAGTATAGACCATATGTCAGGTTACAAAGTAAGTCCCAATAAATTAAAAAAGATTGGAATCATGGAAAGTATTTTCTCTGACAGCAATGGAATGAAGCTAGAAGTTAGTAACAGAAATAAAATTAGAACATACACAAATATGTGAAAATTAAACAACACAATATTAAAAAATCAATGGGTCAAGGAAGCAATAAAGATAAATATGAAGATATTTAGGGTTGAATGAAAAAAAAAGCACAAAATACCAAAACCATATGGGAAGCAGTGAGAAAAATTTATAGTGGTAAGTGCTGACATTAAAAAGGAAGAAATATCTCAAATTGGTAACCTAACTTTACAACTTGAGGAAGTAGAAGAAAAAGAGCAAAACAATCTCAAAACTGCCAGAAAGAGGGAAATAACAATGATTAGAGCAAAGATAAATAAATTAGAAAATGGAAAAGCAAGAGAAAGAATCAATGAAACCGGAAGTTGATATTTTAAAAAGATCACTAAAATCAACAAACCTCTAGCTGGACTGAGAAAAAAAGAGAGATGATGCAGATATACAAAATTAGATATGAAATCAGGGCCATTACAATTGACTGCACAGAAATTTTAAAAAATTGCTGAACGATTGTACACCAACAAATTAGAAAGCAGAGGAAATGGACAAACTCCTAGAAGCACATAAACTTCATACATTGACTCAAGAAGGAATACAAGATATCAGTAAATGGATAAGAAGTGAAGAGATTAAATAAGTAATCAAACCCTCCCAAAAAAGAAGAGTTCTGGACCAAATGGCTTCACTGGGATATTCTACCAAACATTTATATAAGTGGCTCCAAAGTGTCTTAAGTTTTTTTCAAAACGTAGAAGAGGAAGGAAAACTTCTTAACTCATTTTAAGCTAGTGTTGTGAGGCTGGCATTAACCTGATACCAAAGCAAGACAGAGACATCACAAGAAAAGAAATCTACAGGCCAATACCCCTAATGAACATAGATGCAAAAATACTTAACACAGTTTTAGCAAAGTGAGTCCAAAAGCATACTAAAGTGTTTATACACCATAATCAAGTGGGATTTATCCCAGGAATGCAAGGGTGGTTCAACATTAGCTAATTAATCAGTGTAATAAACGAAAACAAAAGCAAAAAAAAAAAAAACCTCCACTGCGGTTGAGTCGATTCCAAGTCATAGTAACCCTATAGGACAGAGTAGAACTGTCCCATAGGGTTTCAAGGCTGTAAATCTTTACAGAAGCAGACAGCCACATCTTTCTCCAGCAGAGCAGCTGGTGGGTTCAAAGTGTGGAACTTTCGGTTAGCAGTCAAGAGCTTTAACTACTGCAGCATCAGGGCTCTTGTCAACGTAACACACAACAATAATAGAACAAAGGAAAGAACCACATGATTATCTCGATTGATGCCTAAATAACATTTGACAAAATGTAAGAGGCTTTCATGATAAAACCACTCAACAAGTTAGGAATAGAAGGAAAATTCCCTAGGTAATTAAAAGCATTTAGGAAAAACCAAAAGCTAACATCGCAGTCAATGGAGAAAGACTGAGAGGTTTCCACTTAAGATGAAGAACAGGACAATGATGCCCACTCTCACAACTGATACTCACCATTGTATTGGAAGTCCGACCCTGAGCAATTAGGCAAGAAAAAGAAATAAGTGTGTCCAAATTGGGAAGGAAGAAATAAAGCTATCCATTTTCATAAATGACATAACACTATATATAGAAAACCCAAAAGATTCTACAAGAAAGCTTTATGCAAACGAATTTATTTAAGAGGCAGGGTACAAGGCCAATACACAAAAAGCAATCAGTTTTTTTTAAAACATCTTCAATGAGCACTGTAAAAGGTAAATTAAGGAAATAATTCCATTTAAAAGAGCATCTAAAAGAATAAATACCTACAAATAAGTTTAAACATGGTACTGGTGGTAATTTAGGAAGAAGTCCATGCTGCACTGAAGGCATTGGTGAAAAACAAGGCTCCAGGAATAGATGGAATACTAACTGAGATGTTTCAGCAAGTGGATACAGTCCTGGAAGCGCTCCCTTGTCTATGCCAAGAAATTTGGAAGACAGCTATCTGGCCAACTGGTTCAAAGAGATCCATATTTGTGCTCATTCAAAAGAAAGGTGATCAAACAGAATGTGCAAATTATTGAACAATATCATTAATATCACACACACAAGTAAAATTTTGCTGAAGATCATTCAAGAGGGGTGGCAGTGGTACATCAACAGGGAACTGCTAGAAATTCAAGCTGGATTCAGAAGAGGACGTGGAACCAGAAATATCACTGCTGATGTCCGATGGAGCCTGGCTGAAAGCAGAGAATACCAGAAAGCTGTTGACCTGTGTTTTATTGACTATGCAAAGGCATTCCATGTGTGGATCATAACAAATTATGGATAATGTTGCAAAGAATGAGAATCCCAGAACACTTCATTGTGCTCATGAGGAACCTGTACATAGATCAAGAGGCAGTAGTTCGAACAGAACAAGGGGATACTATGTGGTTGAAAGTCAGAAAACTTGTGCGTCAGGGTTACATTCTTTCACCATACTTATCCAATCTGTATGCTGAGCAAATAATCTGAGAAGCTGGACTGTCTGGAAAAGAATGTGGCATCAGGATTGTAGGAAGACTCACTAACAACCTGCCATGTGTAGATGACACAACCTTGCTTGCTGAAAGCAAGGAGGACTTGAAACACTTAGTGATAAAGATCAAAGATCACAGCCTTCAGTATGCATTTCACCTCTACATAAAGAAAACAAAATCCTCACACCTGAATCAATAAGCAACATTATGATAAACAGAGAAAATACTGAAGTTGTCAAAGATTTTGTTTTACTTGGGTGCACAATCAACACCCAAGGAAGCAGCAGTCAAGAAATCAAACAACAGAGAGGTGGGGCCATGACGGCAGAGTAGTCAGACGCTTCCTGTGGTACTTCTTGCAACAAACACCCCCCAAAAATGAATCGATTATATATGACAATCTAGGAACCATGAAATCAAAGACAAAGTTGAAGAGTCAGACTGAGTGGCAGGAAGAGGAAGAGACAGTTCAGAAGCTGTGAGGATTGACCATACCTGACTTGGTCAGCACCCTGCAGGCTGCAATGGCCAGAGGACAGGCTAAGGTAAGCAGTAGCACTCGGGACACATTTTCTACACCAGGAGAAGACGAGCAGTGGAGAGTCTGCTCAAGCCTCTGGAACCAGGGAGAAGTGGCAGTGATTCATCAAAAGTTAAGTGCAAGGGTCTAACCTACTGCAAGGTATCAGAAAAACCCTTCCCCTCTCTGAGAAATACTGCTCACATTTACTCACCCCATCCCCACTCTGCTCTGGGTTCTGGTCCAGTTTCAGCGGCTGCTGTGTCCCCTGGGCCGAAAGTGGGACTCTTCGCACACCCAGAGGCATTCTCCCAGCTTTGGAGAGGGAAGAAATTAGCGAACAGGAAAAAATAATCTGCCAGCTCCTCTAAGCTGGGAATTCAGGGCAGGCACAGCCCCTTTGCCTAGGCACAGGCATAAGAGGTCCACAGACTTTGAATGCATCTCACCCCTGCCTAGAACTGTGTGGGCCCATTTCAGCAGTGTAAGCCCTCATTAGCACAGTACAACAGGGTATATACCCGAAGCCTATTTTCTACTGCAACAGCTAAGGAGGAGTGACATATCTGTGACATTTGACACTGCCCTGCCCCTTAATCAGGGTCCTCATCTATCCATATCAGGGGCCTGAGGACTGGTGGCTCCACCCACTCCACCTATCCACCCAAGACAGGAGTCCAAGAATAAGTGGTGCCTCCAGGTCCTTACAGCCAACAGCATTGGGTGCTCAAAGTCCAGCTGCAAAATCCATCCACCTATGTACTCTAGGGAACAGGGACATACCTTCCACCCAGGCACTCAAGGGCAACCATCAGGCCCTTACATTGCTCAGCACATAAACCCCCACTTCAGCCAGATACCTGTGCCTACTCCAATCACCCCTATGTAGCCCTACCCATCTAGGACTGTGACAGCCTGCACCATACACTCAGTGACTGATGACCTGGGAACCTTAGCTGAATCCACAAGAGAAAAGTAAATGGACTCCTGGGCTCATATCCTAGTAACAGCTCTAACCACCTGGTCACAGAATGTGAGAGCTTCAAAGATACTAATAATCAAACTTGCTCACATGACCAGCCTATTTGGGCATATCAAAACAAAACAAGAAGCTAGGACATAGTAAGAAAACATAAAATAAATAAATATAATAACACTGATGGCTTGGAGATGATGGTCAATATCAAATCACATAAAGAGGCAGACCATGACGGCTTCAGCAAGCAGCCAAAACACAGAACAGAGAAACCTCTCAGAAGAGGTCTTGGAATTACCGAAGGCAGAATTCAAACGAATAATATACAAAGCTCTTCAAGAGATTAGGAAGGAGATAGGCAAGATGCAGACCAATCCAAGGAACACACAAACAAAGCCACAGAGGAACTTAAGAAGGTTAGAGAAGAGCATAATGATGAATTTAACAGGCTGCAAGAATCCAGAAAGAGACAGCAAACAGAAATCCAAAAGATTAACAATAAAATTTCAGAATTAGACAATTCAATAGAAAGTCATAGGAGCAGAATTGAGGCAATGGAAGTCAGAATTAGTGAGATTGAAGATAAAGCACTTGACACCAATTTATTTGATGAAAAACCAGATCAAAGAATTTAAAAAAATGAAGAAACCCTAAGAATCATGTGGGGCTCTATGAAAAGGAATAACCTACGAGTGATTGGAATACCAGAACAGGGAGGGACAACAGAAAGTAAAAAGAAAATTGTTGAATATTTATTGGCAGAAAACTTCCCTGATATCATGAAAGATGAGAAGATATCTATTTATGAAGCTCATCGAACCCCACACATGGTAAATTTCAAAAGAAAGTCAAGAGGCCATATTATAATCAAACTTGCCAAAACCAAAGATAAAGAGAGAATTTTAAGAGCAGCTAGGGATAAACAAAAATTCGTCTACAAAGGAGAGTCAATAAGACTAAGTTCTGACTGCTCAACAGAAACCATGCAGGCAAGAAGGCAAAGGGATAACATATATAAAGCCTTGAAAAAAAATTGCCATCCAAGAATTATATATCCAAAATTTTCAAATATGATGGCAAAATTAGGATTTTCCAGATAAACTGAAGTTAAGGGAATTTGTAAAAACCAAACCAAAATTACAAAAAATACTAAAGGCAGTCTTCTGGTTAGTAAATCAATAACATCAGATAACAACCCAGGATTAGAACACAGGACAGAACAAATGTCAACCCAGATAAGGAAGTCACAAAAATAAATCAAAGCTAAAACACTGAAAATAGGGAAACAGAGACATCGATACGTAAAAGATGACATTAAAACAAAAAAGAGGGACTAAAAAATGTAGCCATAGAATTTTCATATGGAGAGGAAGTCAAGGCTATATGAAGAAATAAAAGATTGGTTTATACTTAGAAAAACAGAGGTAAATACTAAGGTAACTGCAAAGGAAACTAACAATCCTACAATCAAAATAGAAAAAAATAAGAAAAACAAAAACTCTTAGCCCACCCACTGCCGTCGAGTCGATTCTGAATCATAGCGACCCTATAAGACAGAGTAGCAAGTACAAAAAACCAACAGCAATGAAAATATATAAAGAAAAACTACTCAGCGCAGAAAATTGAGTGAAACAAAGAAACTGCCAACAACACACACACAAATACATAAAAATGACAGCACTAAATTCATACGTATCAATAATTACACTGAATGTAAATGGACTAAATGTACCAAAAAAGAGAGAGAGTGGAAGAATGAAAAACAAAAAAACAACATCTGTCTACATGCTGCCTACAGGAGACACGCCTTAGACTCAAAGACACAAATAAACGAAAACTCAAAGGATGGAAAAAATATATCAAGCAAGCAACGATCAAAAAAGAACAGAAGTGGCAATATTAATATCTGACAAAATAGACTTTAAAGCAAAATTCACGACAATGAATAAGGAAGGACACTATGCAATGATTAAAGGGTCAGTACACCAGTAGGACATAACCATAATAAATATTTACACACCCAACAACAGGGCTCCAAAATACATAAAACAAACTCTAACAGCATTGACAAGAGAAATAGACAGCTCCACAATAATAGTAGGAGACTTGAACACACCACATTCAGTGAAGGATAGAACATCCCAAAAGAAGCTCAATAAAGACACGGGAGATCTAAACACCACAACCATCTGACTTGATCTTATAGACATATACAGAACACTCTACCCAACAGCAGCCAAGTATATTTTCTATTCCAACACACATGGAACATTCTCCAGACTAGACCACATATTAGTCTATGAAGCAAGCCTTAACAGAACCCAAAACATCGAAATATTACAAAGCATCTTTTCTGACCATAAAGCCATAGAAGTAGAAATCAATCACAGAAAAAACAAGGGGAGAGGAGAATATATGGATACCAAACAACATGTTGCCCAAGAACTACTGGGTTATAGAAGAAATCAAGGATGGAACAAAGAAATTCACAGAATCAAATGAGAATGAAAAAACATCCTACCAGAACCTTTGGGACATAGCACAAGCAATACTCAGAACTCAATTTATAGCAATAAATGCACACATCCAAAAAGAAGAAAAAGGGTCAAAATCAAAACATTAATCCTACAACTCAAACATACAGAAAGAGAGCAGCAAACGGAGGCCACAGGCACCAGAAGAAAGGAAATAATAAAAATCAGAGCAGAAATAAATGAAATAGAGAACAGAAAAACAATTGAAAGACCAAAGCTGGTTCTTTGAAAAGATTAACAAAATAGATAAACCATTGACAAACTGACAAACGAAAAACAGGACAGGAAGCAAATAACTTGAATAAGAAATGAGATGAGTGATATCACAACAGACTCAACTGAAATAAAAGAAATCATGACAGAATACTTTGAAAAATTGTACTTCAACAAATTTGAAATCCTAGAAGAAATGGACACATCTCTAGAAACACACTACCTACCTAAACTAACACAAACAGAGGTAGAACAATTAAATATACGTGTTAACAAACTAGGAGATTGAAGAGGTATTTAAAAACTCCCAACAACAACAACAAAAAAAGCCCTGGCCCTGATGGTTTCACTGGAGAATTCCACCAAACTTGCAGAGAAGAGTTAACACCAGTACTACTAAATGTATTTCAGAACATAGAAAAGGATAGAATACTCTCGAACTCATTCTATGAAGCCAGCATAACCCTGATACCAAAACCAGGTGAAGAAACAACAAAAAAAGAAAATTACAAACCGATATCCCTCATGAACATATATGCAAAAATCCTCAACAAAATTCTAGCCAATAGAATTCAACAACTATCAACAAAAAAAAAAATTCAATATGACCAAGTGGGATTCTTACCAGGTATGCAGGGATGGTTCAACAGTAGAAAAACAGTCAATGTAATCCATCACATAAATGAAACAAAAGAACCACATGATTTTATCAATTGATGTGGAAAAGGCATTTGACAAAGTCCAACACTCTCTGATAAAACCTCTCAGGAAAATAGGAATAGAAGGGAAATTCCTCAACATAATAAAGGGCTTTTATACAAAGCCACCATCATCCTAAATGGAGAGAGTCTGAAAGCATTCCCCCTTGAGAAATGGAAACAGACAAGGATGCCCTTTATCACCACTCTTATTCAACATTGTGCTGGAGTTCCTAGCCAGAGCAATAAGAGAAGAAAAAGAAATAAAGTGAATCCAAATTGTTAAGGAAAAAGTAAAAGTATCACCATTTGCAGATGATATGTTCCTATACATTGAAAACCCCAAAGAATCCACAAGAAAACTACTGGAACTAATAGATTTCAGCAAAGTAGCAGGATACAAGATAAACATAAAAATCAGTTGGATTCCTCTAAACCAACAAAGAGATCTTTGAAGAGGAAATCACCAAATCAATACCATTTACAATAGCCCTCAAGAAGATAAAATACTTAGGAATAAATCTAACCAGAGAAGTAAAAGACCTATAGAAAGAAAGCTACAAGACACTATTGCAAGAAACCAGAAGAGATCTACATAAGAGGAAAAACACACTTTGCTCATGGATAGGAGGACTCAACATTGTGAAAATGTCAATTCTACCCAAAGCCATCTACAGATCAATGCAATTCCAATCCAAATTCCAAAGACATTCTTTAACCAGATGGAAAAACAAATCACCAATTCATATTAAAAGTATAGAAGTCCTGGATAAGTAAAGCTTTACCTAAGAAGAAGAATAAAGTGGGAGACCTCACATGACCTGATTTTAGAACCTATTATATTGCTACGGTATTCAAAACAGCCTGATACTGGTACTGGTACAACAACAGAATTGAGATTCCAGACATAAATTCATCCACCTATGAGCAGCTGATACTTGACAAATGCCCAAACTCCACTAAATGGGGAAAAGGCAGTCTCTTTAACAAAAGGTGCTGGCATAATGAATATCCAACTGCAAAAAAAAGGAAAGAAACAAGACAGATCCCTCACATCATGTACGCAAACTCACTCAAAAAGGATCAAAGACCTAAATATAAAATCTAAAATGATAAAGATCATTGTAGAAAAAATAGGGACAATGCTAGGAGCTCTAATACATGGCATAAACAGAATACAAAGCATAACTAACAATGCACAAACACCAGAAGAGAAACTAGATGAATGGGAGCTCCTAAAAATCAAACATTCTTGCTCAGCAAAAGAGTAGAAAGACCAACCTACAGACTGGGAAAAATTTTTTGGCTATGACATATCCAATAAGCGTCTAATCTCTAAAATCTATAAAAATACTGCAAAACCTCAACAACAAAAAGGCAAATCACCCGATTAAAAATGGGCAAAGGATATGAACAGGCACTTCACCAAAAAGACACTCAGGTGGCTGTTACATGAGGAAATGCTCACAATCATTAGCCTTTAGAGAAATGCAAATGAAAACTACAATGAGATACCATCTCACACTAACAAGGCTAGCATTAATCCAAGAAGCACAAAATAATAAATGTTGGAGGGGCTGCAGGGAGACTGGAACACTTATACACTGATGGTGGGAATGTAAAATGGTACAACCACTTTGAAAATTGATTTGGTGTTTCCTTAAAAACTAGAAATAGAACTATCACACAGCCTAGCAATTCCACTCCTTGGAATATATCCTAGAGAAATAAGAGCCATTACAAGAATAGATATATGCACACCCATGTTCATTGCAGCACTGTTCACAAGAGCAAAAAAATGGAAACAACCCACATGGCCATCAACAGATGAATGGATAAACAAATTATGGGATATTCACACAATGGAATACCACCCAACGATAAAGACCAATGATGACTTCACAAAACATCTCACAACATGAATGAACCTGGAAGGCATTATGCTGAGTGAAATTAGTCATTCGCAAAAGGACAAATATTGTATGAGACCACTATTACAAGAACTCAAGAAAAGGTTTAAACACAGAAGAAAACACTCTTTGATGGTTACAAGGGTGGGAAGGGGAAAAAAAAAAGGAGAGGGGAATTCACTAACTATATAAAGTAGACAAGAATTATCTCAGGTGAAGGGAAGGCAACACAATACAGGGGAATTCAGCACAACTGGACTAAATTAAAAGCTAAGATGTTTCGTGAACACAACCAAACACTTCGAGGGACAGAATAGCAGGGTTGGGTGTCTGGGGACTATGATTTCAGGGGACATCTAGGTCAATTGGCATAAAAAGGTTTATTAAGAACATGTTCTGCATTCCACTTTGGCGAATGGTGTCTGGGGTCTTAAAAGCTTGCAAGTGGCCATCTAGGATGCATCAATTGACCCCAAATCGCCCAGAGCAAAGGAGAATGAAGAACACCAAAGACATGAGGAAAATATTAGCCCAAGAGACAAAAGGGCCACATAAACCAAAGACTCCATCAGCCTGAGACCAGAAGAACTAGATGGTGCCCAGCTACCACCAATGACTGCCCTGACAGGGAATACAACACAGTCCCTGATGGAGCAGGGGAAAAGTGTAGTGCAAAACTCAAATTTTCATGAAAAGACCAGACTTAATGGCCTGACTGAGACTAGAGAAACCCCTTAAGACATGGCCACTGGACTTTCTGTTAACCCAGAACTAAAACCATTCCTGAAGCCAACTCTTTAGACAAGGATTAGACTAGGCTATAAAACATGAAATAATACTCATGAACAGTGTGCTTCTTAGTTCAAGTAGTTACAAGAGACTAAATGGACAGCTCCTGACCAGATGCAGAATGAGAAGGCAGAAAGGGATAGGAGTTGGGTGAATGGACATGGGAAACCCAGGGTGGAAAGGGGGAGTGTGATGTCACACTATAAGGATTGCAACTAAGGTCACATGACAACATATGTACAAATTTTTGTATGATGAATTGAGCTGTAAACTTTCACCTAAAGCACAATAAAAAGAAAAGAAATCCAGTGACACATTACATTGGAGAAATCTACTGCAAAAGATCTCTTTAAAGTTTTAAAAAGGAAAAATGTCACTTTAAGGACTAAGGTTAGCCTGACCCTAGCCATGGTGTTTTCAATCACCTCATATACAGGTGAAAGCTGGACAATGAATAAAGAAGACCGAAGAAGAATTGATGCCTTTGCATTATGGTTTTGGCAAAGAATTTTGAATATACCATGGACTGCCAGAACAAATAAACCTATCTTGGAAGAAGTACAGCCAGAATGCTCCTTAGAAGCAAGGATGGCAAGACTTCATCTTACATACTTTGGACATGTTATCAGGCGGGACTAGTCCCTGGAGAAGTACATCGTGTTTGGTAAAGTAGAAGGTCAGTGAAAAGAGGAAGACCTTCAACAAGATGGATTGACACAGTGGCTACAACAATGGGCTCAGGCATGACAACAACTGTTAGGATGGTGCAGGACTGGGAAGTGTTTTGTTTTGTTGTACATGAGGTTGTTATGAGTTAGAACTGACTTGACGGCACCTAAAACCTTGAAACTCTTAGAAGAAAACAAAGAGATAATGATTTGGGACCTAGTTGTAGATTCTTAGGTATGACATCAAATGCACAAGCAGAAAAAGACAAAATAGAAAAAATGGACTTCGTCTAAATGAAAACCTTTTGTGCATCAAATGCCTTTATCAACAAAATGAAGAGACAACCTAGAGATGGGGAGAAAATTTGGGGGATCCATATACCTGATAAGTGTTTCATATTCAGAATATATAAGAACTCCTAAAACTTATCAACAAAAATACAAACAGCCTAATCAAAAATGGGCAAAGGACTTGAATTGGAATTTCACCAAAGAAGATACAGAAACGGCAAAGAAGCACATAAAGAGATGTTTAATGTTCTTAGTCATTACCAAAACCAAATCTGTTCCTGTCAAGTCAATTCCGACTCATAGCAACCCTATAGGTCAGCGTAGAACTGCCCCATACGGTTTCCAACAATCAGCTGGTGGATTCAAACTGCCAACCTTTTGGTGAGCAGTCATAACTCTTAACCACTATGCCACCAGGACTTAGTCATTAAAAAAAAAAAAACTTTTTTTTTTTTTAGTCATTAGGGAGGTGCAAATCAAAGCCACAATGAGATACCAATTCGCATCCAGTAGGATGGCTACAATAAAACAAACAAAGGAAGCAGAAAACAAAATACGTTGGAAAGGTTTTGGACATCTGAAATACTCTTTGCTGGTGGGAATACAAAAATGGTACTGCCACTGTGAAAAACAGCTTTGGAGTTCCTCGAAAATTTGAACATAGAACTACCATATGATCCAGCAATCCAATCCTAGATACATATCCAAAATAATTGAAAGAAGAAATGTAAACAGAAACTTGTGCACCAATATTCATTGCAGCCTTATTTGCAATAGCCAAAAAGTGGAATTAACCCAAGTGTCCATCAACAGATGAATGGATAAACAAAATGTAGTATATTCATAAAATGGGATAGTACTCAGCCATAAGGAGAATTGAAGTCCTGGTTCATGCTACGACATGATGAATCTTGAAAATATCGTGCTGAGTAAAATAAGTTAGTCACAAAAGGACAAATATTGTATGGTCTGACATGAAATACCTACAATTGACAAACATATGGAGACCAATGTTTATATTGGTTACCAGGTGCAGGAAAGGGGAAAGCAGTGAGTTTCTTTTAAACGTGATGGAAAAATTTGGAGACGGATAGTGGTGATCATTGCACAATATAATGAACATAATCCATGTCACTAAATTGTACATACAGAAATGTTGAACTGACAAATATTTTGTTATATGTATATTTTTACTGCAATAAAACAATAAAAAAGTGCCCATATATACTGGGGAATTTAGAAAGTCTTTCATATGTGTATGGTAGGATGCATGCCCATAAAAGGCATGGCAAGACTCCAAGGTTTAAACTCAATCTGATCTCTAGGCTTGGTGCAAGCAAGAAGTGAAGACTAAAGCAGAGTTGTAAATGGCATAGCTAAATATTTATGGAGCGACCCAACACAGAGCCAGTCTGCAAACTCAGAGAGAGGCTTTTTCCCTTTGTTTTTATATTTTTTAAAAAGTTTTACTCCAGGCTTTCAAGGAAATCTTTATCAAAATAATTGTTGGCAATGAGCTAAAAGAACAGAGATTTCAGAGACCAAGACAAAAAAAGAATACAGGCTTTACAAAAATAGTTTAGAAATGTTACTAAACAAACAACTCCAACCTGAGAGAGGAAAAATTTGATTTCCACATTAGCACATTGTAATACTCAAAATGTCCAGTTTTCAAGAAAGCATTACTAAGCAAACAAATAAACAACAAATTATGGCTCATTCACTTTGGAAACCCTGGTGACATAGTGGTTAAGGGCTATGACTGCTAACCAAAGGTCTGCAGTTCAAATCCACCAGGCACTCCTTGGAAACTCTATGGGGCAGTTCTACTCTGTCCTATAGGGTCGCTATGAATCAGATTCAATGCGATGGCAGTGGGTTTTTTTTTCACTCAGAAAGCACACATATTGGATTTATTAGACAAAAGCTTTAAACAAACCATTTTAAATATATTCAAAAAGCTAAAGGAAACCATGGGCACAGAGCTAAAGAAAGCCAAGAGAATGATGTCTCAACATTTAGAGAAAATCTAACAAGAGGTAGAAATTATATAAAAGAACCAAACAGAAATTCTGGAGCTGCAAATGTAATAACTGAAATGAAAAATTTACTAGAGGTTTCAGTAGCAGGTTTGAGGAGGTAGAAGAATCAGTGAATTTGAAAACAGGTAAACTTAAATTATATTCTTAGGAGCAGAGAATAGATAAATGAGGAGCAAGGAATGAAGAGAAATAATCAGAGCTTAATGTAACTGAGACACCATCAAGCCTACCAACTCATGCATAGTGGGAGTCCCAGAAGGAGAGGAGAGAGAAAGGAGAAAAAAAATTTGAAGAAATAATGGTCGAAAACTTCCCAAATTTGATAAAAGACATAAGTCTACTCATCTAAGAAGCTCAATGAATTCTAAGAAGGATAAACACAAACAGATATACACCAAGAAACAGTATAATCAGTCAAAATCCAGTGACAAAGAGAATATTGCCATAAGAGAGAAGCCACTCATCACATACAAGGGATCCTCGATAAGATTAACAGGTGATTTCTCAGTAGAAGTCATGGAGGTCAGAAGGAAGTGGAATGACATATTGAAAGTGCTGGAAAAAAAATTTCAGAATAAATTCCATATCCAACAAAACTATCCTCCAAAAAATGAAGCAGAATGGAGTTCCAGGAAGATGGCAGCATAAAAGGATTAAGGCTCAGACCTCTCCCACAAGAACACCAAAAAATACAACAATAATCCTCTGCAAGACTTGGCATAAACCTGTGAAGTTGGGCAGAGGACAACAGCAGAGACCAGCAGAGGGAAAAAGCCAGGCGAGAAAACAGTAAGATAGGCAAAATCTACTCAAGCTCTGCACCCTCTTCCCCCCTCCCCTTGCCATGAGTCTGCCAACTCACTGGTGCTGCTCCCTCACATAGCTGCAAACACACAGATCTAGAGGGACTTTCAGACCAGTGGGGACAGGCCCCGAGTCACCAGAGATCATGCAGTCTATTTGTGCAAGAAGAAAAACCCCTGGAAACTGGACAAGCTTGACGAGGCATATCTCCCTGGTGCACCATGTGGAGTCTGCCAGCCACTCTCCTCCCTACCAGTGCCTTACACAGACAGCTGCCGCAGCAGTCCACCTATACCTTGCCTGAGCAGGGGAAAGGAACTCCAGCTGTAGCAGTAGATAGGAGCACCCTTGAACTGTGGGAGGGGAGGCACTGACAAGGATATAGAACACTTTAGAACATGTTCTGTAAGGGGACTGTCACAAAAAGTTAAAAAATGCAGTAAAGCGATGAAAAAAAAAATCGAGAGAATTGAGGAACATGAATGGCGCCATCTGAAGGACAAATCAAATTGTGCAAGCTCTCAGGTGTATTTGAAAGAAACTGAAAGACAAATTCTGATCCAGAGTTGAGAGGAGTGGGGAAAATAACAAGAAAGGCTTGAAGACTTTCCCAGTTAAAAGTTTCTCCCAGAAAACAGTGCTGTTGATATAATTACTGGGAAGAGCAGAGAAATCTAATATCAAGCAAAAATCTAATCCCCAAAGTGAACAAAAAAGTACAACATACTGAGAAAATAGAATCGATGACCCACACAAATAAAAAAGATGAAGGGAGAAACATTGTTTCTATGGAAGTCCAATTAATAAAATAAAATGAAAGAAAATAATGCAATACTGAACAATTAAACAAGTTGATAGAATTAAAAGAAAACACAAAGAACCAAACAAAATTAAGAAAACAATGAATGAACAAAGTGAGAATATAAACAAAGAGATAGAAAGTAAAAAGAAAAAATACAAACGGAAATAGTGGAACTGAAAGAAACAATAACTGAAATGAAAAAGTCTATAGGAGGTTTGAATCATAGAGTTGAAAAGGCAGAAGGCAGAATCAGCTAGGTGGGAGATAAGGTCACTGACATATTAGAGGCCGAAGAACAACAAGGGAGAAGGATCAACATAATGAACACAGTTTAATGGAACTATGGGACAACATCAAGTGAACCGACATACACACCATGGGAATTCCAGAAGGAGGGGAGAGAAAAGACCAGAAAAAATTTTTTGATAAAGTAATGGCAAAAAACTGTCCAAGTCTGATAAAGGACATAAAACTAGATATTTGAGAAGGTCGGCAAACACTAATTAGGATGAATTCAAGGAAGCACATACTGAGGCACATTACAACCAGACTCTTAAAGATTAAACACAAGGAGATGTTTCTTAAAGCAGAGAGAAACAAACAAAAGGTGATATACAAAGGAACCCCAATAAGATTAAGTGCCAATTTCCCCTTAGAAAAACTTGGAGGTCAGAATGCAATGGGATGATATATTTAAAGAGCTGAAAGAAAGGAACTATCAACCAAGGATATATCTGGTGAAACCATTCTTCAAGAATGATTGTGAAAGAAATTAAGACAATCATAGACAAACAAAAGCTGCAAGACTTCATCTCCACAAGAATATTCATACAAGAAATACTAAAAGGAAGAGGAAGGGCAAGATGGTGGAGTAAACAATTGCTCCCATTTATCACCCTGCAACTAACCCACTGAACAACAAATAAAAACAGGCTAAGACTGAGATCTCAAAGCCCTAGATAGCAGTTGAAGTGTTGGAAAGCTGAGGTGAGTCCTGAAACAGGGGAGAGAAGGAATGGGGTAGGCAGAGAAACTGGGAGTTTCTGGCTGCTGGTATTCAAAGGACTTGGATCACTGTGGCCATTTTGAGATGGGGACAGGCAACACCCTGAGTAAAGAACATAAAATGGGAGATAAACTGAGTGAAGTATAGTCTGATTAAGGTGGCGCAGATTGGCTATGGGAACTCACAAGCCACACACTTGGGAAGGGGCATAAGGAAACCAAGATGCTGCAAGTGAATGCTATTAAATTTCATGGAGACTCGAAGCTGAGAGGCACTAGGACCCTGGGCCACAGAAGAGATGTGGAACCCATCCATCAACCAGGGTGAGAAAAATACATCAAATAGTCAACACAGCAGGAAACAACTGTCTACCTACCTACCACAGAAGAACCTACTCAGGGCTGTCCATGAGGGAAGGACATAAAGCACTCCCCACCTTCACCTTGGGAATAAAGAGTACCATCAATTCCACCCGAAGCCAGAAGAAAAGTCTGGTGCATGTGCAATTATTCACAAAGGAAAGCTATGCCCCAATCCTATAAAGGGAGGTGAAGGAATCCAGTCCTAGGAGTGCAGGTATCTGGAGAAGGCTTCAGTTAAATCCACAGAAGACAGAGAGACCTTAACACACCAGTAAAATCAGCCTCCTTAGACAAAACAAACCAAAGTAAGAAACAAGAGACTTAAAACTTTCTCAGACACCTGGAATCTGTGAAGAAAGGGTAGAACTGAATAATAACAGAGAAAATTCTCAGACAGAACTGCTGACTCAGCGGTGAAATAGCCAAAAGGCCAGAGTGCCCTATAGTGGAACTTAGAAGAAGGTAATGGAGGTAAACCTAAGAAAAATAATTCCTTGAACTACAGAAAACTCTGAATTCCAGAATACCACAATAAGATATTAAAATGTCCTACATTCAACAAAAAATAATAAAACACGAAGGACCACAAGAGAAGAATGCCCAATCAAAAGAAAAACATGAAGAAGAGGGAATTTCTCCTATGGAGATAAGGATAATGGAAAAAATAGAACACACATGATAGTGTTAAATACGTTTAAAGAATGCAAAGAACACGCAGAAAAAAAAGTAATGGATATGAGGAAACAAAATGAGATATAAAATGAGAAATTCAATAAAGAGATTGAAAATATTAAAAAAGAGAGAGAGAATAAGGGATCTGAAGACTAAATAATTGAATTAGAAAATGCAAGAGAAATATTCAACAGTAGATTCAAGAAGACAGAAGATAGAATAAATGAACTAGAAGATGAGAAACTGAACATATTAAGTCTGAAGAGAAAAAAAAACAAAGAAAAGCAAACAAACCAAATGGAAATGTAGGATTCAATTAAGAAAACTAATATTAGAATTTTTGGAATTCCAGGGCATCAGGATAATAATAAAGCATAGAAAGAATTTTCCAAGTGATACTTATAGAATATTTTCTGGAAGTAAATAAGGTATCAAGCCTGCAAATACAGGAATCTCCACAAACTCCAAACAGAAGAAATACCATGAGGCCCACTCCAAGATGCATAGTAATAAAATCATTGAAAACCAAAGAAAAGGATAGAATTCTGAAAGCATCAAGAGAAAAGCACAATATGACATATCAAGGGTCCACCACAAGAATTAGTGCAATTTCTCCCCCAGAAAGGCCAGGAGACAATGGAATGACATATATAAAATATTAAGGAAAACAACTGCCAACCAAGAATTCTTTAGCTTGCAAAGTTGTCACTCAAAAATGAGGGGAAAATAAGACAGTTCCAAATGAGCAGAATTCCTAGGAATTTGTCACTACCAGACCAGCTCTGCAAGTATTACAAAAGGGAGTTCTCCTAATGGAAAGGAAAGAATATTAAACAAATACTTAAATTTACACAGGGGAAAATAAATAAATAAAAGACAAGAGAAAGATCGCCAAGAAAACATAACAGCATGGGCAAATATAAAGACCAAGTATACAATATTTTCAGAGAATAAACTCAGTAGTTAAATTTCATAAGCAATACAACATCAAGTGCATAAGAAATAAGTACAAATAAAACCTAACAGAAATATAATGATGTCAATGGAGGCTCACCAACAGAAAATGGGGAGGGAGGGGCAAAACAGGAATAGTTATATTAACATTGTATGTTATTTGTTGCTTGTATGTTAAATGTTGCAACTGCAAGTTGTGTAATGTAATATTTGTGGCAACCTCTAAGAAACTACCCAGAAAAAATACACAGAAGAAAAGAAGAAACCCAAAAGACTTATCACAAGAAGACAGTTAAACACAAAAAATAATAGAAAAATGAGAATAAAAAGTCAAACAAGACATGACAGTCAAAAAACAATAAAAATGAATGAAGCAGACAATTCATTTTCAGTAATTAAAAGTGTAAATGGTCTAAACTGTCCATACGTAAGGCAGAGAATCACAGAATTGATAAAAATCATGCTCCATTATTTTGCTACCTACAAGAAACACACCTTGGACAGTAGGACACAAGCAAACTGAAAATAAAAGGATGGAAAAATATATTCCATGCAACAAGTAATGAAAAAAAAGCAGAGGTAGCCATACTGATACAAGATAAAATAGGCCTTAAATCAAAATTTATTACAAAAGATAAGGAATGACACTACATAATAATAAAAGGGTCAGTCAATCAAGATATAAAAATTAGAAATATGCATGCAGCTAATAGCAAGGCTCCAAATATATGAAACAAATACTGTCTAATATGAAAGGAGAAATAGATAATTCCATAGTAGTAGTTGGGGACTTCAATACACCACTTTCAATTCTAGACAGAACATCTAAAAAGACCAACAAGGGCATTCAGGATTTACATCAAATCATAAGTGAATTTGACCTAAAGGACCTATGTAGAACACTCCACTCATCATCAGAACAATACATATTTTTCTCCAGTGCACATGGATAATTTTCCAGAATAGACCATATGCTAGGGCCACAAAATAAGCCTCAAAATACTTAAGATTGAAATCATATATAGCATCTTCCCTGACCATATGATATGAAGGTAGATATCAACAACAGGAAGAATAAGGAAAAAGAAATAATTGCATGGAAGCTAAGCAACACACTACTAAAAACTATGGGGTCAGAAAAGAAATCAAACGTGAAATAAAAAATACTGAGAATCAAATGAAAATTAAGACACAACATATCAAAGCCTTTGAGACACACCAAAAGCAGTACTCAGAGGGAAATTAATAGTGATAAATGCTTACATTAAAAAAGAAGATCCAAAATCAATAACATAAACTGACAACTTGAAGAAATAGAAAAACAGAAAGAATCAACAAAAAACAGAAGTTGTTTCTTGAAAGGATCAATAAAATAGATAAACCACTGGTTAGACTGTTTAGAGAAAAAGAAGAGCCAGATAACCAAAATAAGAAATGAAACTGGAGACATTACAACAGGCCCAAATGAGATAAAGAGGATCATAACAGAATACTATGAGAAATTGTATTCCAACAAATTTGAAATCTAGATGAAATGAAGCAATTCCTAGAAACATACTACCTACCTATACTCACTCAAATAAAGGTAGAATATCTAAACAGACCCACAATAAGAGTTTGAAGATGTCAAAAAAAAAAAGGCTAACAACAAAAAAAGGCTAGAACCAAATGGCTTCACTGGGGAATTTTACAAAATAGTCAGAGAAGAGCAGATACCAATTCTATTCAAACTCTTCAAAGACATAGAAGAAGAAAAAATACCCTCTAACTCATTCTATAAAGCTGGCATCACCCTGATACCAAAACCAGGCAAAGACTTCACAAAAAACGAAAATTACAAATATCCCCCATTTTTATAGATGGGAAAATTTTCAACAAAATTCTAGCCAACATAATTCAGCATCAAAGAAATCATACACCACGATCAAGTGGGATTCATACCAGGATTGCAAAGATAGTTCAACATTAGAAAATCAATCAATGTAATTCACCACATAAATAGAATAAAGGAAAAGAGTCACATCTTTATCTCAATTGATACAGAAAAGGCATTTGATAAAATCCAAAAACTTCCTGACAAAAACTCTCAGCAAAATAAACATAGAAGGAAATTTATCAACATAATTAAGGGCTATATGCAAAACCAATAGAAAGACTGAGAGCCTTCTCCTTGAAAACAGGAATGAGACAAGGATGCGCATTATCACTCATATTCAACATTGTACTGGAAGTCGTACCTATATCAATATGG
Organism: Elephas maximus indicus; assembly: GCF_024166365.1. Lineage (NCBI taxonomy): Eukaryota > Metazoa > Chordata > Mammalia > Proboscidea > Elephantidae > Elephas > Elephas maximus. The sequence continues at coordinate 91,397,836 of NC_064846.1, forward strand.
CAAGAAAGAGAAATAAAAGATATCCAAACTGGAAAAGAATATGTAAAACTATCCCTATTTGCAGATGGCATGATCCTATACAAAGAAAACCCTAAAGATTCCCCAAGCACACAGCTGGATCTCATAGAAGAATTCAGCAACATTGCAGGGTACAAGTTCAACACCCGAAAATCAGTTTGGTTCTACACTAACAATGAGTATTCTGAAAAGGAAATCAAGAAAATAATACCATTTATAATAGCCACAAAAATTATTGAATTATGAGGATTTAACCTAACCAGGGACATAAAAGACTTATGCAATGAAAATTACAAAACAGTGCTATAAGAGACCTACATAAATAGAAGGAAATTCTGGGCTTATGAATTGAAAGACAAAATATAGTGAAAATGTCAATACTACCTAAGTCGATCTACATTTACAATGCAATCCTGATACACATCTCGACAACATTCTTGACTGAAATAGAAAAGCTAACGGCCAACTGTATATGGAAAGGAAAGGGTCCCTGAATAACCAAAGCACTATTGAAGAAGAAGAACAAAGTAGGAGGCCTCACACTCCCTGATATCAAAACAAACTATACAATCACTCTAGTCAAAACAGCCTGGTATTGGTTCAGTAACAGAAACACAGACTAATGGACTAGAACAAATTGAGAACCCAGAAATACATACATCCATTTATGGACAACTGATTTTTGACTGGCGGTCAAAATCCATTCAATGGGGAAGAAAGAGCACTATTTAAAAATGGTGCAGACAAAACTCAATATCCATTTGCAGAAAAATGAAACAGGACTCATACCTCACACCATACACTAAAACTAACTCAAAATCGATCAAACTCTCAAATGTTAAACCTAAAACTATAAAGTTCCTAGAAGAAAATATAGAGAGGAAACCATGGGACCTAATTTTTTGCAAAACGTAGGCTAACAGACATAACTACAAATGCACAAATAGCAGAAGACATATTAGATAATTGAGACCTCATAAAATTAAACACTTATGCTCATTAAAAGACTTCAGCAAAAGAGTAAAAAGACACCCCACAGACTGGAAAAGAAACTTTGGATACAATATATAAAATGAGGGTCTAATCTCTAAAATATGTAGAAAGCTTCAACAACTCAACCACAAAAAAAAAAAACAAACAACCTAATTTAATAATGGGCAAGGACATGGACAGACTCTCCACCAAAGAGAACACTCAAGTGGCCAGCAAATACATGAAATGATGCTTAAGATCATTAGCCACTAGAGAGATGCAAATAAAACTACAGTGAGATACTATCTCGCTCTCAGCTAAAATGACACTGATTTAAAAAATCAGACAGCAATAAATGTTGACAAAGATATGGGGAGATCAGAACGCTTATTTATTGCTGGTGGGACTATAAAATGGTACAACCACTATGGAAAACAGTATGGCACTTACTCAAAAAACTAGAAATAGAACTACCTTATGATCCAGCAATCCCTAGAGAACTAATAGAAGTAACACAGACATATGCACACCTGTGTTCATTGCAGTATTATTCACAATATCAAAAAACAATGGAGACACCCTAAGTGCTTTTCAACTGATGAATGGATAAAAAAAATGTGGTACATACCTACAATGGAATACTACATAACCACAAAGAACAATGATGAGTCTCCAAAGCATGTTATAACATGGACGGATCTGGAGGACATAATGCTAAGTAAAATAACTCAATCACATAAAGACAAATATTGTATGATCCCACTTTTATAAGAAGACAAGAATAGGTATATATATACAGAGACCAATGATCACTGGTGGTTACCAGGGATGGGTGGAGTGGGGAATCACTCTCTAGATCATAGATACTTGTTATTTTTGGTGATGGGAAAAGTAGCACAGAATGTGGGTGTAATAAGCGCAGCTTGATCAAAGTAAATGATGCCACTAATAAGCACGCAAGAGGAAAGTACGCTTGCGCTAAAGAATATGACATATATAATTTGGCAACAATACTAACAAAACCAAAAAACTAATGTATGGTCACATATGTAAGTGTAAAGGCATGTATGTGTATGGGTAGGTACAGGTGAGTACATATGTGTGCACAGATAGAAGTATTTATATGTACTTGTATGTACAGATATGTGTGTGCACATATATATATATTCATATAGGACACAGTTACAGATATTTCATAGACATAACCAAACACCTTGCAAGAATGGTTTTCTAGGTTTGAAGGCTTAGTATCTGAGTCTCATGGGACTACTCAGTCAATTGGCATCAAAAGTCCATGTTCTGCATTCTAGTGAGGTGAGCATCTGGGGGCTTAAAAGCTTGCGAGCAGCCATCTAAAATACATCTATTGGTCTCTACTCCTCCAGAGCAAATGAGAAAGAAGGAAACCAGTCTCAAAGAAATTAGCCTACAGGGCTAATAACCTACACAAGCCACGGCCTCATCTACCCTGAGATCAGAAGAACTAGATGGTACCCAGCTACCACTACTGACCATTCCAATCAGGGCCACAATAGATGGATCCTGAGAGAATGAAAGAAAAAGGCAGAACGAAACTCGAATTCTTAAAAACTCCAGAATTACTGGACCAGATGAGGCTAGAGATCTCCCTGAGACTATTGCCGTGAAATACTATTTAAAACTTGAAGCAAAATGTCCTCTGAGGACATTTTAGCAAAATAACAGGCTGGTACACAAATTAAAGAACACTACCCATGAATACAATGCTCCAGTAAAAAACTGTACATATGATACCAAAAGGTCAACAATCACTCTAAAGCAAAGATGAGAAGGTAAGTAAGTGTGCAGGGAAACTAGAGCACTGGAAATGGGACGACCAGAACTCAATTATAGAGAATGTTGACACATTTTGAATAATGTAACTAATGCCGCTGAACAATTTGTGTAGAAATTGTCAAATGGTAACCTAATTTGCTGTATAAAGTTTCACCGAAAACACAAAAACACAATAAAATATTATTTTTTAAAAAAAGAAATAATAAAAGAAGTCCTACACAGGAAAGAAGGCCATTTAAAAGAAACCCGAAGTCACATGCAGACAGCCCCTGGGTTACAAACGTCCAACTTACATACAACCCATAGTTATGAACCAACCCCTGTAGACCATATTACATTAAAAAATTGAGGTACATACAATGGTTTGTAATAACAAAAGGGCACTACTTTGCTATGCACATCAAAACATTATTATTATTATTACTGTATTATTATATTAAAGATGTTTTAGTGTTCCTGGAAGTGTTTCTTTAATGTTGTTTATGCATAGAAAGGTGCAGTATATACTAACCCAGTGCCGCCGATATACAAACATTTGACTAATGTTAGATATGAACCATACTTAACTGTTCCTTCTTACATACAAATTTGACTTAAAAACAGCCTTAGGAACAGAACTCATTCATAACCTAGGGACTTCCTTTAAAGAAAGACTTCCAGTAAAGAAAATTACATGGGTAAAAATAAGGGCAAGTTTTAAGGTATTCTTACTTGATAACTGTAATGGTTATGTCCTTCCTACTTTATATTGACAAATAGGTATAAAAAGTATATATCTATGTTACAGGGCACATGATGTATAAAGATGTAATGAAGATAACAATATAAATGTGTGGGAGGGCAAGTAGGGGTAGAGAGTTTTATCTTACTGAAGTTAAGCTGGAATCAATTTAACCCAGGTTGTTACAAAACCAAGTGTTAAAAATAACATTCTCGGTAACTACAAAGAAAATATCTAAAAGCACACATACGTAAAAAAGGAGTGTAAAAGTGAATAAAAAATCTCACTACAAAAAAGCAGGAGAATACAATAGTTGGTAGCATAAGAGGTATAAAAGGACAATGAAGGGGTAAGTACACACACACACATACACACAAACCAAATAAGATGGCAGAAGTAAGTCCTTCCTTATCAGTATTTGCAGTGAATGTAAATGGACTAAATGTTTTAATCAAAAGGCAGAGAATTTCAGAATGGATAAAAAATATGACCCATTTTTATGTTGCCTAAAAGAAATACCTCTTAGGCACAAACACAAAAAGTGAAAGGATGGAAAAAATATTTCATGCAAGTAATAACTAAAAGAGAGTAAGGTTGGCAATATCAATATCAGACAAAATAGGCTTGAAGTCAAAATCTCTAAAAAAGTGACAAAGACATTGTATGATTATCAAAGATCTTTTCAACAAGAAGCAATAACAATTATAAATATATATGCACCTAATTTTTTTAATATAAAAAATTTTTTTTTAATATAGGAGCACTTTTTTTTATATATAGCAAATATATAAAGAATTGAAAGGAGAAATAGTTGTACAATAATGGTGGGAAACTTCAATACATCGCTGTCAATAATGGACAGAACATCTAGAAAGAAGGTCAGTAAGAACACAGAAGACTTGAAGGACACAATAATTGAGCTAGACTTAATAGATACTTATAGAACACTCCACCCAACAAGAACACAATACACATTCTTCTCCAGTGCACACAGATCATTTTCCAGGATAGGCCACATCTTAAATCACTAAAAAGCCTCAATAAATTTAAGAAAATTGAAATCATACAAAGTATTTTCTCTAACCACAATGATATAAAACTAGGAATTAATAACGGAATGAAAACTGAAAAACACACAAAGATGGAAAGTAAACAACACACTATTAGCCAACCGATTGTCAAGGAAGAAATAAAAAATGAAACCAGAAAATATTTAGAGACAAATGATAACGAAAGCACTACATATCAAAATTTATGGGATGCAGTAAAAGCAATGCCAGTAGGGAAATTTATAGCTATAAATGCCTATATTAAAAAGAAAGAAAGATCTCTAATCAAAAACTTAAATGAAAACTTGAGGGATTAGAAAAAGAAGAATGAACCAAAACACAACCAATTAAAAGGATAGAGATAACAAAGATGAGAGTAGGGATAAATAAAATAGATAATAAACAATAGAAGAAAATCAATGAGCACAGCTTTTTTTGTGAAAGAATCAATAAAATCAACAAGCCTTAGGCTAGACTGACAAAGAAAAAAGAGAAAAAACACAAATATCTAAAATCAGAAATGAAAATGGGGAAATTACAACAGATTCTAATGGTATAAAAAAGTTCATAAAAGAATACTATGTACACTTACATGCCAGCAAATTAGATAATCTAGATTAGATTAGATAATCTAGTAGAAAATTCCTAGAAACAAACTACCTATGCTGACTCAAGAAGAAATAGAAGACCTCAACATGAGCAGTGAAGAAATTAAAGCAGTAATCTAAAAACTCCCAACAAAGACAATTCTGGACCAGATGGCTTCACTGAGGAATTCTACCAAAAGCTTACAGAAGAAGCGAAACCAATCCTTCTTAGACTTTCCAAAAAATAGAAGAGAATACTTCCTAACTCATTCTATGAAGCTAGCATTACTCTGATAACCAAAGCCAGACAAGGACATCACAAGAAAGGAAAAGTACCCACCAATATCCCCCATGAATATAAATGCAAAAATTCTTAACAAATTCTAGCAAACCAAAGTCAAAGGTATATGAAAAGGATTATACGCCTTAGTCAAGTGAGATTTCCTCCAGGAATGCAAGAGTATTTCAACATTAGAAAATAAATGTATATAATATACCATACTAGTAGAATAAAGAAAAAGAACCACATGATCACCTCAATAGTTGCAGAGAAGGCATTTGACAAAATCCCACATGCTTTTATAATAAAAACACTCTACAAGATAGAAATAGGAAATTTCTCAAAACGATGAGGGGCATTTATGAAAAGCCCACAGCTAACATCATACTCAATCGAGAAAGACTGAAAGCTTTTCCTTTAAGATCAGTAAGAACATAAGGATGTTTGCTGTCACCACTGCTACTTAAAATTTAACTAAGTTCTAATTAGGGAAGACAAAGAAATAAAAGGTATCCAAATTGGGAAAGAAGAAGTAAGACTATTCCTTTTCACAGATGACATGATCCTATATATAGACAACCACAAAGAATCCATAAGAAAGCTAATACAGCTAGTTAATGAATTCAGCAAAGTGGAAGGATACAAGGGAAACACACAAAAGTCAATCAAATTTTCATACATTAGTAACGAACAAGCTGAAAAGGAAATTACAAAAACAATTCCATTCACAAAAAAAACTAGCATCTAAAAGAAAAAATACCTAGGAATAAATTTAACCAAGGAAGTGAAAGACTTGTATATAAAAAACTATAAAACATTACTGAAAGAAATTAAAGATGGACTAAATAAACAGAAGGACATGCCTTGTTCATGGATCAGAAAATTCAATATTGTCAAGATGTCATTACTATCTAAAAAGTAATCTATAAATTCAACAGAATTTCGCTCAAAATTCCAACATCCCTCTTTGCAGAAATGGAAAACTCAATCCTTAAATTATTGTGGAACTACAAAGGAGCCTGAATAGCCAAACCAACCTTGAAACAAAACAGAATATGAGGACTTTAATTTCCCAATCTCAAAACGTATTATAAATCTACAGTAATCAAAACAGTCTGGTACTGCTTTACTGAAAGACATACAGACTAATGGAATAGAATTGAAAGTCCAGAGTTAAGAGCACATACCTATGGCCAAAGGGACTTTGACAAGTATGCTAAATCCATCAAATGAGAAAAAATAGTCTCTTTAATTAAAAAATGGTGCACTGGGAAAACTGAATTTTTCCACATGTAAAAGAATAAATTTAGACCCACATTTCACACTATAAACAAAAATCAACTCAAAATGGGCCATAGACTTAAATGTAAGAACTAGAACTATAAAACTCTTAGAAGAAAACATAGTGGTACTACTTCAAGGCCTGTTGTTGTTGTTGTTGTTAGGTGTTGTCAAGTGGGTTCTGACTCATAGTGACCCTATGTACAATGGAACAAAACATTGCCTAGGCCTGAACCATCTTCACAATCATTATTATGCTTGAGCCCATTGTTGCAGCCACTGTGTCAATCCATCTCGTCTAGAGTTTTCCTCTTTTTTTGTTGACCCTCTACTTTACCAAGCATGATGTCCTTCTCCAGGGACTGATCCCTCCTGATAGCATGTCCAAAGTAAGTGAGACTTAGTCTTGCCATCCTTTCCTCTAAGGAGCATTCTGCTTGTACTGCTTTCAAAACAGATTTTTTCGTTCTTTTGGCAGTCCACGGTATATTCGATATTTTTTACCAACACTGAAATTCAAAAGCATCAGTTCTTCTTTGGTCTTCCTTATTCCTTGTCCAGCTTTTGCATGCATATGAGGCAACTGAAAACACCATTGGCTGGACCAGGCATACCTTAGACTTCAAGGTGAAATCTTTGCTTTTCAACACTTTAAAGAGGTATTTTTGCAGTAGATTTGCCCAATGCAATGCGTTTTTTGATCTCTAGACTGCTGCTTCCGTGGAGGTTGATTGTGGACCCAAGTAAAATGAAATCCTTGACAACTTCAATCTATTCTCCGTTTATCATGATGTTGCTTATCGGACCAGTTGTGAGGATTTTTGTTTTCTTTATGTTGAGGTGTAACCCATACTCAACTCTGTGATCTTTGATCTTCATTAGTAAGTGCTTCAAGTCCTCTTCACTTTCAGCAAGCAAGGTTGATAATGAGTTTTTCTCTAATCCTGATGCCCTATTCCTCTTCATATAGTCCAGTTTCTCAGATTATTTGCTCAGCACACAGATTGAATCAGTATGGTGAAGAGATACAACCCTGACACACATCTTTCCTGACTTTAAACCACACAGTATCCCTTTGTTCTGTTGGAATGACTGCCTCTTGATCTATGTACAGGTTCCTCATGAGCACAATTAAATGTTCTGGAATTCCCATTCTTCCCATGTTATCCATAATTTGTTATGATCCACACAGTCGAATGCCTTGCATAGTCAATAAAACAGAGGTAAACATCTTTCTGCTATTCTCATCATTTAGTGACTAAATGATGCAGGAAGCACCAAAAGAAAAAAAAAAAAAGCACCAAAAGAAGATGGGAGGAATACACAGAGTCACTATACCAGAAAGAATTGGTCGGTGTTCAACCATTTCAGGAAGTAACAGGTGATCAGAAACACATGGTACTGAAGCAAGTAGAAAATCAAAACTTTCCTACTGTGTTTTTCTTGCTTCAGCATTTGCTTAGTTGCTATAACCCTTTGACTGGTTTTCAGAGTTGTAACAAATTTGGTTCTACAGTTTCTGCTTGTTTTTTTGTGTGTGTGCGTGTGGAGGGATGGGGGCTTGCAGCTGCTTATACTGCCATCTTCCTTTGGACTCTCTCCAGGCTTTTTAAAAATAGGAATTGTTAAACTATTTCTAAAATTTGTATGGAAATTAAATGCACATAAATTAGACAAAACTATCTTGAAAAAGAACTGCGATGTTGGGTGACTTACGCTATCTGACTTCAAGACTTAATATTAAGTTACAGTAATTTAAACAGTGTGATACTGGAGTAGGAATCTGCAAATAGATAAATAAAACAGAGAAGAGAGCTCCCAAATAGTCTCATATGATTCATTGATTTAACAAAGGCTCCAAATCAATTTAATGGGAAAGGAAAATCATTCCAACAGATGGTGCTGGAATGATAGTATACATATGAGAGAAAGTGAAATTCAATCCCTATCTAAAACTTTTAAAAAACTTATTTGAGATTGATTATAAACCCAAGCATAAAAGCTAAAATTATAGTTTCCAGAAGAAAATGTATGGAAATTTTTTTCAAACTTTGAGGGTAGTCAAAGATTTCTTAATCAGGACATATAAAACAATGGTTATAAAAGAAAAAAGTGACAAAGTAAATTTCATCAAAACTAAAAATTAATGATTATCAAAACTAGTGTTAAAAAATGCAAGCCAAGACTGGGATAAAAATATTTGCAGTGCATGTATGTGGTAGCCATAGAAATGCACTGCTTCAGAATTCCCTTTAGACAGGCCACAGAAAACACTTTGAAGAGTGTAGTTAGTTGACAGCCTTCAGATGCAGCAATTACTGCAGCATTTGCCTTAGGGCTATGCTTAACCCAGCCTGCCTCCAGCCAGAGACTGAGCCCAGCAAGGGCACTAAAACCGGATAGGTCCTACCCAAAGTGGGGTTCTTCTAACACGAAATCTTCGTTCCGGGGCTTCCCATCTACCTGGCCAAGACTTTTTTAGAGCTGTACTACCCCATCTGAGGATGTTTCTGGTCAATCTTGTTTCCTCCTTTGTCTTCCTTCTCAGGTCAGACCTGCATTGTGGTTTGAGACTCTGCATTTTATCCTTCACAGGTTTGTCTTCCAATTAATTTCTTGCACTTCTAATTTTATCCTGGTATATGCGTCAAGGAGGACCAGAACTGACACAATTTAATACCAGAAGTGGTCAAAGGAAGCAGGCAGGAAGATAGAGTTTGGGGATTGCATTAATTATTGCCAATATGACAAGGAAGATCTTACCCCAAATAGTATGTGGAGCATGGATTGTCTCTGCCACAAGCTGTTGCCCCAATTTCTCAAAAAAATTTACTATTTCTGAACTGGGAAAATATCCAGGTGGAAAGGAACACCCTTGCCAGTGTGATATAGTTCAGACATTCAAAACATGGTAAGACATGTGTATAAAGATGGTGGAGTTGCTTGGTAGTAACTAAGTTGTATTGACATCCTGATGAGAGATAATAGAAACCGAAGTGGTTAACCAACAATTAAAGCATAAATATGAGAGCCAGAGAGCCTCTTCGTTGCTTACAAAGAGGCCTTTATCTCCTGCAGCAGAAGAACAGATACAACTGAGGTACAGGCATACCAAAAGAAAAAAAAAAACCTGTTGCTGTTGATTCGATTCTGACTCATAGCAACTTTATAGGACAGAGTAGAACTGCCCCCATAAGGTTTCCAAGGAGCAGTTGGTGGATTTGAACTGCCAATCTTTTGGTTAGCAGCCATAGCTCTTAACCACTGCTCCACCAGGGCTCCAAGGTACAAGCATAGGACTTAGTAATAAGCGTTATATAAAAAAAAAAAAAATTTATAGATCTCTAAAAAAAAAAAATTTTTTTTTTCTAGAGGCGGTTAAATGCTCAGGCAAGGCAGTTCTGTTACACTAAAGCCAGAGCCCCGGTTTGGGAAATTTGAGATCCTGAAATAAGAGTTGTGGTCACCTGAGTGGATGCCCCTGAGGATTATGGTTCTCCAGACTTTCTTGAACCCACAGAGCTCACAGAGGTATTCTGCATTAGGAACTAGCATTTTCCCATGTATGAAGACAATGAAAAGTCCTCTCCTCTGCAAGACAATAGCTCCCCTCCCCCTCAGAAACTGCCCCCACTACTTCTCCTGGCTGTCAAGCTGATAACTGGGGTTAAATTCTAGCAAAATCCAACTGGGGAAGTGCTGGGCCTTATAAGAGACGAAAGAAACTAGACCTTGAAGAATATGTAAGAATTAGCTTATTTGTTGGAGTAAGGACCCTGAGGAATACCCTTGGGACTGGATTTTGAAGGTGCTGGTAAAGGGGATTGTAATATATCTGGTAAGCAAGAATTTATTTACATGCAGATATTTTCTTGGAACACAGGATTTAACACCATCACAAGGACCCTAGGATATGGGACAAACTCTCTGCTAGAATAAAAAAATAGCTCTTAGAAAAAAAAAACCTGGACAAAATGGTGGTCCACAATGAAAGTTGAAATACCTGAGTTGTTATGGCAACTGGTAGAGTCAGGAATAAAGATGCTGACGGAAGTAGGCATGCTGGATTAGATAAATTATGTATGGCCAGAAGACTCGCCAGAGGATTCTATGGGAGGTCCTAGAAGACACATCACTCACTGAGACCATCAGGAATACACTGGTAAGAGAGGCACCCAGCATCACTAAGAAGAGTTCAGCGGTGATTCTCTTTTGTAGGAGTCATAGTCATAGAGATTGGCATATTAATACTTATAAGGATGATGTCTCTCCTTTCTTGAAACAATAAAGGCCTGGTGGCATCACTTAACTGTTAGAAGAGGAGGGCCACATTTATCACAATGACAAAGAGGTTGAAGGCATAGCCAGAAGGTTTAGACAATAGGGAGTTATAGAGATGGCAAGAATGGAGAAGCAGGAGGCTGAAGGCTATGCTCCAATAATGGGTTATTATTCCTTACTTGGTTCCTGGACCTAAGCCAATTTTCAAATACAGAAGTCATTCACCAGAGAGGAAAATGAGTCTCCTGCAACATGGCAGCAAGTATATATTGTAATGATCCCCCCAGTTGTTCCTCAAATGAACCTGTGGCCACTTACTTGGGTGATCATATGCTGGGTAAAGTCATTTCAATGAATATTGGACACAGGGTCTGAGTTGATATTAATACCTGGACCAAAAGTGTCATGGTTCCTCTGATGGAGTTGGGCATAGAGGCAGCAGATAATAAGTCCAGAGAAGTAAAGTATCACACACTGGGGTCCTTAAGATTAAGCGCCAATTTCTCTTCAGAAACCATGCAGGTAAGAAGGCAGTGAGATGCATATTTAAAATGCTGAAAGAAAAGAAATGTCACCCATGATTATTATATCTGGCAAAACTGGTATTAAAAAATGGGGGCAAAATTGTATTTCTTCATCTTTGGCCCTGGTGGTTGGTGCATAAATTTGAACAATAGTCATATTAACTGGTCTTCCTTGTAGGCATATGGATGTTATTCTATCACTGACAGCGTTGTACTTCAGGATAGATCTTGAAACATTCTTTTTGATGATGAATGCAACACTGTTCCTCTTCAAGTTGTCAGTCCCAGCGTAGTAGACTATATGATTGTCAGATTCAAAATGGCCAGTACCAGTCCATTTCAGCTCACTAAAACCTAGGATATCGATGTTTATATGTTCCATTTCATTTTTGATGATTTCCGATTTCCCTAGATTCATACTTCGTACATTCCAGGTTCCAATTATTAATGGATGTTTCCAGCTGTTTCTTCTCATTTTGAGTCGTGCCACATCAGCAAATGAAGGTCCTGAAAGCTTTACTCCATCCACGTCATTAAGGTAGACTCTACTTTGAGGAGGCAGCTCTTCCCCAGTCATCTTCTGAGTGCCTTCCAACCTGGGGGCTCATCTTCTAGAACTATATCAGACAATGTTCCGCTGCTATTCATAAGGTTTTCACTGGCTAATGCTTTTCAGAAGTAGACTGCCAGGTCCTTCTTCCTAGTCTGTGTTAGTCTGGAAGCTCAGCTGAAACCTGTCCTCTATGGGTGACCCTACTGGTATCTGAATACTGGTGACATTGCTTCCAGCATAACAGCAACACACAAGCCCCACAGTACTGTGGGGCTTGTGTGTTGCTTGTGTGTTGAAAACAATATAACACACTACTGAACAATCAATGGGTAAAAGAAGAAATCAAAAGAGAAACTTAAAAATACTTAGAATCAAACAAGAATAAAAATACAACATACCAATAACAGTATTCAGATGCAGATTTAGAGCAATAAATGCCTACATTAAAAAAGAAGAAATATTCCAAATCAATAACTTACTCCACAACTTGAGGAAAGAGAAAAGGAAGCACAAGCCTAAAGTTATCAGAAGAAAGGAATGATAAAGATCAGAGAGAAAAAGTAATAGAAAAACAATAGAAAGTAAAACAGAAAATAGAAAAACAATAGAAAGTAAAACAGAAAATAGAAAAACAAAAGAAAGTGAGACAGAAAATAGACAAATAATAGTTGGGTTTTTGAAAAAATCAATAAAATTAACACAACCAGAAGTTGGATTTTCGAAAAGATCAATAAAATCAACAAAACTTTGGCTATACTTACAAGGAAAAAGAGAGAGAAGATGCAAATATCTAAAATTAGAAACAAAAGTGGGGACATTAAAATTAACCCTACAGGGGAAAAAAAAACACACAGTAATGTCACTGAACTGTACATATAAAGGCTATTTAAATGTAAAATGTTTTGTTATATATTTAACACACACACAGAGGGAAGAAAAAACTGTGGTGTAAAATTTCTTAAATACCAAAAAATTGGGGTCAAAGAAAGACCAAGGCACTCAACTGGATGCAAAAATACTTAAATGATAGTTGAATTTTAGTCAAATTAGACAGCAGGGGAATTGTTCACTAGGTGAACTGGCTTTATAAAATAAGGCTTCAGGAAAAGTGATTTTCACTCAATTAGACTTACATAAATTAACCTAGAGACCCAAGTCACATCAACAACCTGTCTAGCTTTCTACCTTTCTGAGTAGGTGGGACTTGAATAATACCACTTACTCTCATAATTCTAACGTTACCTTGCTAACTCCTATATATTCTTCAGGTTTCCAAGCAAAAGTCTATATAATTGAGTAGGCTTTGCTTTAAGTTATTCTTGGGTGAGAGCAATGGGACATTGCTCATTGGGGGAGAGGAGCTCATGCCTGCTAATAAAGGACCTGTGGTTTTCTGCCTTTCTCTCTCCAACTGAGCAGTGTCAGCTTCCAGGCTGAATATGTGGTTCCATATTCTTCTCAAGGGCTGAGTTGCTGAAATGCATAAAGTAAAGCAACCAATCATAGTCTATAGTTGAAAGGATTCAAAGGAAGGCAAGAGGAACTGATGGCAGGTTCCAAAATTCAGACCAATTTTGCTTACCTACTTCAGATTGGGGAAGAGTCCAGCTGGACGGTAATCCTGGGCATAGAAGGTTAAAGGGCTGGGCATTTCTTGCCTCTAAGTGCAGAATAAGACTAGGTTACTAAAGCCAAGAGAGGACAGTAGACATTCAAAGCCAAATACACTGAATATAATGTTTAAATGGTCAGTCCAGATGTTGGGTCACTAAATCCCATTGAATAATCTGAAAGCAAACCCTAATAAATAGTCAAAACCCCAAGATATTTAGTTATAGTTAGCAGAGCTGAACTAGAGAGTGGGTTGATAGTGAGCCACAAGCTAGTGGTCTTGGAGGTGGGGGGAGTTGTTTGTCCCAAATGGTTAAAGGTAGCAGCAGAGATAGGCTAAGGTACACACCTTCCTTATATTCCCACTTCCCAGATTGGAAAGGCAGAGATTTCTAGATAGGAGGCTATTGCATTATCAGACAAGAAATGACAAGGGCCTGAACTGGGATAGTGTGGGATAAAGAGTAGGAGACAGATTCAAGAAATATTTAGACATTAATTCAACAAATGTTTTTTGAGTTCCTAGTAAATTCTAGGCAATGTTCTGAGCTCCAGGGTGAATTTAGATAGTAAAATTGGAGACCAACTGAATATGAGGTTTGAGGGAGGAGAAAGAGTCAAAGATGAAAAAGTTTTAATACAAATTCCATGGCCTAGCTTTCAAGGCCCTTTGAATTCTAAAACAAATCAGCCTTTCTAGCCTTTGATTCCACTAAATCCAAAACTACCTTCAATTTTAGTCAGGCCAGTCTTCTTAATGTCACCCAAACTATGCATACTCATACTTACCTCCTTAGCTTTGCCTATGCTGTTCTTACCACTTGAAACACCCTTGTTTCCTCTGCTCAAATTATTGAAAACTATGTAGTCTTCAGGATCCACCTCAAATCTCTCTTCTTCTATGAAGCTTTTCCTGAGAATTGTATTACTAGGGGTGGGGTGGTATAATGGTTAAAAGCATATGCTTTAGAGTTACAAAGATCTCTATTTGAATCTTGGTCCACCACTTATCAGCTGTGCAATGTTTTCTGAGCCTTTGATTCCTCACCTCTAAAAAAGGGATAATAATTGAATTTGGGATAAGGGATAATAATTGTTGAATTCTTGTAATGATTGAAATGAGATAACAGTCTGGGCTTCAGTTTTCCCATCTATAAAATTGGACCAGATATTAGAAGCTGTTCTAAGTTTTATTTTCAATGATTCTTTGACACAAATTCTAGTTTTTACTGAACCTTCTCAACCCTTTATTGCACACTTTCTCTCTGCTCTATTCCTGATTTCTGGATCCCTTGAGTTCTCTTCTTTTACCTTCTCCATCCATGTTCTGATATATATAGCCGACCTCAGCCAATTGAAGGGAAAATGCCAGAAGACATTACTGATGGCTATTTCAAGCATACCGGTTGAGAGTGGTGGAGCCAAGAAGGCAGACTAATCAGATACCCTAAGCCGTTCCGCTGCAACAAAGACCTGAAAAACCAAGTAAAACAGGTACAGATGTCAATCCTGGAACCCTGAACCTTAAATGAAGGGATAAAGTATTAGATCAGAAGTCACTGAGGAGAAGAAGCTGATAGAAAATGGGGAAGGAATAGAGATATGGAGTGGAGTTTCCCGGCCAATCAGCATGACTCGGTGTGGCCATCTTGGAATAAAAAAACACCACACACAGAAAGGCACCTCCACAGAATTCTAAATAGGCAATAGACTTAAGACTAAGTTCTGACTACTCAGGAGAAACCACGGAGGCAAGAAGGCAATGGAATGACATATATAAAGCCTCGAAGAAAAAAAAAAAGCCAGCCAAGGATTATTTATCCAGCAAAACTGTCTATCAAATACAATGGCAAGATTAGGTCATTTCCAGATAAACAGAAATAAAAGGATTTGTAAAGCCCAGACCAAAATTACAAGAAATGTTAAAAAGAGTCCTCTGGTTAGAGAACCAACAATATCAGACAATAATCCAAGACTAGGACACACAGCAGATGAACCAGTTAGTAACCCAACAGGGAATTCACAAAAAAAAAGCTAAAAGACTGAAAATAGGGAACCAAAGATGTCAATATGTAAACAATGATAAAGTCAAAACAAGAAAAAGGGAATAAACAGTGCAGTCATAGAACTTCCATATGGAGAGAAAGTTAAGGCAATATCAAGAAATAAAAGACTGGTTTAAACTTAGAAAAATACAGGTAAATTTCAAGGTAACCAAAAAAGAAGCTAAAAAAGCTACCCATCAAAATAGAAAAGAAGAAAAACATAAAAACTCAGCAAATACAAAAGCAACAATAATAAAAGAGATGAAAAGAAAATACATAAACAAAAAGAACCCAGCAAAGAGAATTAAGTGGAAGAAAGAAGCTGTCAACACCGCACACAAAACAAAAAATCAAAATGACAGCAGTAAACTCATACCTGTAAACAATTACACTGAATGTACATGGCCTAAATGTACCAGTAAAAAGAGAGTGGCAGAATGGACAAAAAAACACAATCCATCTACATGCTGTCTACAAGAGACACACCTTACACAAAGACATAAACCAAAACTCAAAGGATGGAAAAAAATATATAAAGCAAACAACAACCAAAAAGAGCAAAAGTGGCCATATTAACCTCTGACAAAATAGACTTTAAAGCAAAACCACCATGAAGGATAAAGAAGGACACTATATAACGATTAAAGGATCAATACACCAGGAAGACATAACCATAATAAACATACACACACCCAATCACAAGGTTCCAAAATACATAAACTCTAACAGCATTGAAAAGAGAAATAGACAAATCCACAGTAATAGTAGGAGACTTCAACACACCACTTTTGTGGAAAGACAGAACACCTACAAAGAAACTTGATAAAGATAAGAAATATCTAAATGCCTCAATGAACTTGACCTCATAGACATACAAAGAACACTTCACCCAACAGAAGAAAAGTATGCATTCTCCAGAAAAGACCACATTTTAGGCCACAAAGCAAGTCTTAACAGAATCCGGAACTTTTTTTATCTTCTTTGATCATAATGCCATAAAAGTAGAAATCAATAACAGGAACATCAAGGAAAAAAGAGCAAATATATGAGTGATTGTTAAGGTGGTGTGTCAGCTTGGATGGGTAATGATTTTTAGTGGTTTGGCAATTGTGATGTCGTTTGGCAGTCGTATGATGTTGTGATCACTTCCATGATGAGATTTGATATAATGTGATCACCTCCATGATGGAATCTGTTGTGAGTAGCCAATCAGTTGAAAGGGAATTTCCTTGGGCTTGTGGCCTGCACTGAATATAAGTGGACATTCTGGCATGGTTCCCGGGCTTTTGCTCACACTGGATCATGCAGCTGGCTTCTCTTCATCTGACCTCCAGTTCTTGGAACTTGAGCTAGCAGTTTACCTGTGGTCTTGTTTGCCAATTTTGGGATTCATCAATCTTCACAGCCTGTGAGCAAGAGTCCTGCTCTCTAAACTGCTGATCTTAAGTTTGCCACTGCCAGCAGCTATGTGAATCAGTAGAAGCCTCTGTGCTGCTGACCCACAGACTTGGGACATTCCAGCCTTTACAACCACGTGAGCAATTTCCTTGATATAAATCTTCCTCTACATATGTTTATATGCTTTGCTGGTTTTGCTTCTCTAGAGAATTCAACCTAAGACAACATGGAAACTGAACAACACCTTGCTTCAAAACAACTGGGTTATAAAAGTAATCAAGGATGAAATAAAGAAATTAATAGAATCAAATGAGAATGAAAACACATCTTACCGAAACCTCTGGGACACAGCAAAAACAGCACTTAGAGGTCAATTTATAGTGATAAACACACACGTCAAAAAGAGAAAGGGACAAAATCAAAACATTAATCCTACAACTCGAACAAATAGAACAACAAAAGTAGCCCTCAGGCAACAGAAGAAAGGAAATAATAAATATCAGAGCAGAAATAAATGAAATAGAAAAGAGGAAAACAATTGAAAAAATCAGCTAGAACAAAAGTTTGTTCTTTGAAAAGATCAACAAAATCAACAAACCATTGGCCAAACTGTCTAAAGAAAAAGAGGAGAGAAAGCAAATAACCCGAATAAGAAGTGAAATGGATGATATTACAACAGACCTAACTGAAATAAAAAGGATCAAAGCAGAATACTACAAAAAAATGTACTCCAGCAAATTTGAAAACCTAGAGGAAATGGACAAATTTCTAGAAACACGCTACCTGCCTAAACTAACATACACTGAGATAGAAAAACTAAATAAACCCATAACAAAAGAAGAGATTGACGAGGTAATAAATAAAACTCCCAACAACAACAAAAAAAGCCCTGGCCAGGATGGCTTCACTGGAGAATTCAACCAAACTTTCAGAGAAGAGTTAACACCAATACTATTCAAGCTATTTCGGAGCATAGAAAAAGAAGAAATACTCCCAAACTCATTCTACGAAGCTAGCATAACTCTGATACCAAAGTCAGGCAAAGACACCACAAAGAAAAAAAGGAAACTACAGATTGATATCCCTCATAAACATAAATGAAAAAATCCTCAACAAAAGCCTAGCCAATAGCATTCAACAACATGTGAAAAAATACACCATGACCAAATGAGATGCATACCAGTTATGCAGGGATGGTTCAACATTAGAAAATCAATCAACATAATCCCCACATAACCAAAACAAAAGAACCACATGATCTTATCAGTTGGCTCAGAAAAGGCATTTGACAAAGACCAACACCCATTCATGATAAAAAAAAATCTCAGCAAAGTAAAAAATAGGAGGGAAATTCCTCCACATAATAAAGGGCACTTGTACAAAGCCAACAGCCAACGTCATTGTAAATGGAGAGAGATGGAAAGCATTCCCCTTGAGAATGGGAACCAGACAAGGATGCCCTTCATCACCAATCTTATTCAACATCTTGCTGGCGGTCCTTGCTAGAATAATAAGGCAAGAAAAAGAACTAAAGGGTATCCCAGTTGGTAAGGAAGATTTTAAGCAATCCCTATTGGCAGAAGATATGATCTTATACACAGAAAACAAACAAAAATTCACAAGAAAGATGCCAGTACTAATAGAAGATTTCAGCAAAGTAGCCCACCTCCTCGGCGTCCTCAGCGCCCACCCCCCGCGCCCGGCTCTGCTCTGGTTGCCAACTCCGGGCTCACTGGTTCTTTCCCCGTGGCGCCCGGAGGAGGGGCGAGGCCGGCAGCCCCCTCCCCCGCACGGCGCCGGAGCCGAGCGGAGCCGGGGACCCTCCGCCGCCGGTCATGTGGGCAGGACTGCTGCTCCAGGTCGCCTTCGCCGCGCTCCTGCTGCCGATTAACATATAAAAATCAGTAGGATTCCTCTACACCAACAAAGAGAACTTCCAAAGGAAATTATCAATCAATACCATTTACAATAGCCCCCAAGAAGATAAAGTACTTAGGAATAAATCTAACCAGGGACATAAAAGACCTATACAAAGGAAGCTAGAAAACACTAGTGCAAGAAACCAAAAGAGACCTAAGTAAGTGGAAACATATACCATGCTCATGCATAGGAAGACTTAACATTGTGAAAATGTCAATTCTACCCAAAATGATCTACAGATAAAATGCAATCCTGATTCATATTCTAACAGCACTGTTTAACGAGATAGAGAAACAAATCACCAAATTTATATGTAAAGGGAACAGGCCCTGGATAAGTAGAGCATTACTGAAGAAGAACAAAGTGGGAGACCTCATGTTACCTAGTTTCAGAATATGTTATACAGCCACAGTAGTCAAAACATCCTGGTACTGGTGCAAAAACAGACACAGTGACCAATGGAACAGAATTGAGAATCCAGACATAAATCCATCCACATATGAGCAGTTGATATTTGACAAAGGCCTAAAGTGTGTTAGCTGGGGAAAAGACAGTCTCTTCAACAAATAGTGCTGGCTTAACTGGATATCCATCTGCAAAAAAAAAAAACAAAAAAACAGGACCCATACCTCACACCATACACCAAAACTAACTCAAAATGGATCAAAAACCTAAGTATAAAATATAAAATGATAAAAACCATGGAAGGAAAAATAGGGACAATGCTAGGGAGCCCTAATACATGGCATAAATAATATATGAATCATAACAGTGCACAAATACCAGAAGAGAAACTAGATAACTGGGAGCTCCTAAAAATCAAACACTTATGCTCACTGAAAGACTTTACCAAAATTGTGAAAACACAACCTACAGACTGGGAAAAAAATTTGGCTATCGCATATCTGAAAAATGTTTGGTCTCTAAAATCTACAAGATATGGCAATACCTCAACAATAGAAAGACAAATAATCCAATTAAAAAAATGGGCAAAGGATAGAACAGACACTTCACCAAAGGCAGCTAACAGACACATGAGGAAACATGATCACTAGTCATTAAAAATTAGAGAAATGCAAATCAAAACTACAATAAGATACCATTGCACCCCTACAGTACTGGCACTAACCCAAAAAACAGAAAATAACAAATGTTGGAGAGGTTGTGGGGAGGTTGGAACATTTATGCACTGCTGGTGGGAAAGTAAAATGGTACAACCACATTGAGAAATGATATGGAGCTTCCTGAAAAAGCTAGAAAGAGAAATGCCATATGATCCAGCAATCCCACTCCTAGGAATATACCTTAGAGAAATAAGAGCTGTCACACAAATAGACATATCAACACCCATGTTCATTGCAGCACTATTTACAATAGCAAAACGATGGAAACAACTTAAATGCTTATCAACAGATGAATGGATAAACAAATTATAGTACATACACACAGTGGAATACTACCAAATGATAAAGAATAATGATGAATCCGAGAAACATCTCACAACACGGATGAATCTGGAGGCCATTATGCTGAGTGAAATAAATCAATCACAAAAGGACAAATATTATATGAGACCACTATTACAAAAACTCAATAGAAGGTTTATACTCAGAATAAAGCATTCTTTGATTGTTACGAGGGTGGGGAGGGAGGTGAAGGGGAAATCACTAGATAGTAGACAAGTGTTAACTTCAGTGAAAGGAAGGACAGCACACAATATAGTGAAAGTCAGCACAACTGGACTAGAGCAAAAGCATAGAAGTTTTCTAGACATATTCAAGCATTTTGAGGAAACTAGTAGCTGGGGCTGGGGCCTGGGGACCATATTCTCAGGGGACACCTAGGTCAGTTGCATAACATAGTTTATAAAGAATGTGTTCTACATTTCATTTTGGTAAGTAGCGTTTGGGGCCTTAAAAGCCTGTGAGCAGCCATCTAAGATATATCTATTTGTCCCATTCCACAGCAAGCAAAGGAGAATGAAGAAAACCCGACACAAGGAAAATATTAGCCCAAAAGACTAAAGGATCGCATGAACCAGAGACTGCATAAGCCTGAGACCAGAAGAACTAGATGGTGCCTGGCTACCACCACCAACTGCCCTGACAATGATCACAACATAGAGTCCTGGACAGAGCAGGAGAAAAATGCAGAACAGCATTCAAACTGACATAGAAAGATCAGACTTGCTGCTCTGACAGAGAATGGAGGAAGCCCCAAAATTATAGTCACTGGATGCTCTGCTAACCCAGAACTGAAACTATTCCTGATGTCCTCTTTTCAGACAAAAATTCGAACACTGGTAGTGTAGTGGTTAAGAGCTATGGCTACTCGCCAAAAGGTTGGCTGTTGGAATCCACCAGGCACAACTTGGAAACTCTATGGGGCAGTTCTACTCTGTCCTATAGGGTTGCTATGAGTCAGAATTGACTCACTGGCAATGGGTTTGGTTTGTCTTATTGATTCGACAGCAATGGGTATATATATATGTATATATAAAACAAAAAGTAACACACCTGAAGAACGTGCTTCTTAGTTCAGTCGAATATACTAGACCAGACGGGCAGCTCCTGTCCAAAAGTAAAACAAAAAGGCAGAAAGGGACAGGAACTAAACGAATAGACACAGGGAACCAGGGTTGTGGGGGTGTACTGTCATATTGTGAAGATTGCAACCAAGGTCACAAAACAATCTGTGTGTAAATTTTTGAATGAGAAATTAACTTGAGCTGTAAACTTTCACCTAAAACAAAAAATAAATAAAATCTATAGGAAAATCCAACATATCTACAAAAAAACAAACAAACAAATATTCCAATTTAAAAATGGGCAAAGAGGAGCATATTTGTGACAAGCTGGGAGCCCTGAGCATCAAAGGGTAGCTTAGACAACGAACTGAGGGGCAGGGGGAGGAAGAGACCGTTCAAAAGTGGAGAGGAGTTACAGGACCTGAATCGCAGGGAGCCCTCAGGCACCATTCCAGGACCAGCAGTGGCAGCGGGGGCGGGCTGATACTAGCGTTCAGCCACAGTTTCCTCAGGGAGAAGCAGCTAGCCACACAGCCTACTCACTCCTCTGGAACCCGAGGGGAACCGCGCTCTTGGCAAAAGCTAAGTACTTGCTTATATTTTACTGTGCCTCCCCACCCCCAAGCTGGCTTCAGCGGCTGAATCCTTGGGCCTGAGATAGACCCTGATGAGCACCTAGAGCCATCCTCCCGGCCTTGGGGAAGGAAAAAATTTGCAACTGCGGGGAAAAGATAATTTGCTACCTCCATTAACCGGGAGAGCTCAGGACAGAAGCGGCTCCTGTCCAGGCATAAACCATCTGTGGACCTTGAGCAACTTTCCCTTCTGCATGGACCTGTGTGGGCCTATTTTGGGAGAATAGGCCCTTGTTGACAAACTCCAACCATTTCACCTGTGTGGTGGAGAGATGGGTGTTTGACGTTTGACATTGGTTTGCCTATTAAACAAGGTCCTCACATACCACATCACGGACCTAAGGCCTGGTAGCTCTACTCAGGTCACACAGCCACCCACGACAGGGGTCCAAATAACTGGTATCTCCCAGGCCTTACAACCCAAAACTTTGAGTGCCCATGGTACCTCTACAGAACACACCCACCTGCACACTCTAAGGAACAGAGACACGTTTTCCTCAGAGATACATGGGGGTCGGTTCTCAGTCCCCTGCCTTGTTCAGAGCGAGACCCCCTGCTGTAATCAGATACCGGTATATACGCCAATCACCCCTGCAGTTCTAAGACTGTAGAACAGAGCCTGTACCACACACTTGATGATCAGCTACCTGGAAACCTGAGCTGAATTCATACAAGAAAACTGAATGGACTCTGAGACTGATATACCAGATAACAGATTTAGCCAGCTGGGTACAGGACACCAGAGCTCCAAAGGCAAAAATAATCAGGCTAGCTCACTCAAGCAAACCATAGGGGTATATCAAAACAAAACAAAGCAAGCAGCTACAACACAGTAAGCAAGCATAAACTAATACAATAACTTATAGATGGCTCGGAGACAATAGTCGATATCAAGTCACATAAAGAAACAGACCATGATCACCTCAACAGGCCCTCAAAACAAAGAATCCAGGGATCTTCTAGATGAAAGTGCATTCCTGGCTTTACCAGATGCAGAATACAAAAGTTTAATATCCAGAACCCTTCAAGACATCAGGAAGGAAATGAGGCAATACACAGAACAATCCAAGGAACACACAGATAAAGCAACTGAAGAAATTAGAAAGATTATTCAGGAATATAATGAAAATTTTAAGGAGCTGGGAAAATCCATAGACAGACAGCAATCAGAAATTCAGAAGATTAACAATAAAATTACAGAAGTAGAAAACTCAATAGAAAGTTAGAGGAGAACAACTGAGCAAGTAGATGCTAGAATTTCTGAACTTGAGGATAAATCCTTTGGGACCAATATATTTGAAGAAAAATCAGATAAAAGAATTTTAAAGAATGAAGAAACCTTAAGAATCATGTGGGACTCCTTCAAGAGAAATAACCTACGAGTGATTGGAGTACCAGAACAGGGAGGGATAAGAGAAAATTTTTGAAGATTTGTTGGCAGAAAACTTCCCTGATACTGTGAAAGATGAGAAGATATCTATCCAAGATGCTCATCAAACTCCACATAAGGTAGATCTTAAAATAAAGTCATCAAGTCATATTATAATCAAACTTGCCAAAACTAAAGATAAAGAGAGAATTATAAGAGCAGCAAGGGATAAATGAAAAGTCACCTACAAAGGAGAGACAATAAGAATAAGCTCGGACGACTAGGCAGAAACCATGCAGAAAAGAAGGCAATGGGATGACATATTTTAAAAATTGAAGGAAAAAAATTGCCTGCCAAGAATCATATATCCAGCAAAACTGTCTCTTAAATATGAAGGTGAAATTAAGACATTTCCAGATAAACACAAATTGACGGAATTCGTAAAAACCAAACCAAAACTACAAGAAATACTCAAGGGAGTTCTTTGGTTAGAAAATCAATAATATCAGGTATCAACCCAAGCCTAGAACACTGGGCAGAGCAGCCAGAAGTCAAACAAGACAGGGAAACCCAAAAAAACAAAGCAAGAATATTAAAAAAAAAACAAAACCTGAAACAGGGTAGCACCAATCTTACTATATAAAAGAAGACAACATTACAATAATAAAGAGGGACTAAGAAATGTAATCATACACCTTCCACATGGAGAGGAGGATATGGCAATACAAAGAAATAAAAGTTAGTTTTAAATTTAGAAAAATAGGGGTAAATAAGAAGGTAACCACAAAGGAGACAAACTATCCTACTCATCAAAACAAAATACAAGGAAAAAATAGACTCATCAGCATCAAAATCAACAACAATTAATATTAGGAAAGGACAATATACAAAGAAAATCTACTCAGCACATAAAATCAAGTGGGAAAAAGAAACTGTCGACACAGACAAAAAAAGACATCAAAATGATAGCAATAAATTCATACCTATCCATAATTACCCTGAATGTAAATGGACTAAATGCACCAGTAAAGAGACAGAGAGTGGCAGAATGGATTAAAAAACAAGATCCGTCTATATGCTGCCTACGAGAGACACACCTTAGACTTAGAGACACAAACAAGCTAAAACTCAAAGGATGGACAAAAATCCGTCAAGCAAACAACAATCAAAAAAGAGCAGG
Source organism: Elephas maximus indicus (assembly GCF_024166365.1). Lineage (NCBI taxonomy): Eukaryota > Metazoa > Chordata > Mammalia > Proboscidea > Elephantidae > Elephas > Elephas maximus. The sequence continues at coordinate 91,422,602 of NC_064846.1, forward strand.
AGTGGCAATATTAATTTCTGACAAAATAGACTTTAAAGTTAAATCCATCAGAAAGGATAAGGAAGGACACTATATAATGATTAAAGGGACAATATACCAAGAAGATATAACCATATTAAATATTTATGCACCCAAGGACAGGGCTGCAAGATACATAAAAAAAAACTCTATCAGCATTGAAAAGTGAGATAGACAGCTCCACAATAATAGCAGGAGACCTCAACACACCACTTTCGGTGAAGGACAGGACATCCAGAAAGAAGCTCTAAATGCCACAATCAACCAACTTGACCTCATAGACATACACAGAACACTCCACTCAACAGCAACCAAGTATACTTTGTTTTCTAGTGCACATGGAACCTTCTCTAGAATACACCACAGATTAGGTCATAAAGCAAGCCTCAGCAGAATCCAAAACATTGAAATATTACAAAGCATCTTCTCTGACCATAATGCTATAAAAGTAGAAATCAATAACAGAAAAAGCAGGGAAAAGAAATCAAACACTTGGAAACTGAACAATACCCTGCTCAAAAAAGACTGGATTATAGAAGACATTAAGGATGGAATAAAGAAATTCATAGGATCGAATGAGAATGAAAGCACTTCCTAGCAGAACCTTTGGAACACAGAAAAAGCAGTGCTCAGAGGCCTATTTATATCAATAAATGCACACATCGAAAAAGAAGAAAGGGCAAAAATCAAAGAATTATCCCTACAACTTGAACACGTAGAAAGACAGAAACAAAAGAAACCCACAGGCACCAGAAGAAATCAAATAATAAAAATTAGAGCTGAACCAAATTAAATAGAAAACAGAAAAACAATTGAAAGAATTAACAAAACCAAAAGCTGGTTTTTTGAAAAATTCAACAAAATTGATAAACCAGTGGCCAAACTGGCAAAAGAAAAAAAGGAGAGGAAGCAAATAACATGAATAATAAATGAGAGGGGCGATATTACAACAGACCCGACTGAAATTAAAAGAATCATATCAGATTACTATGAAAAACTGTACTGAAATGAATTTGAAAACCTACAAGAAATGGATGAATTCCTAGAAACACACTACCTACCTAAACTAACACAAACAGAGGGGGAACAACTAAATAGACCCATAATAAAAGAAGAAATTGAAAAGGTAATCAAAAAACTCCCTACAACAACAACAAAAAAAGCGCTAGCCCGGACGCCTTCACTGCCGAGTTGTACCAAACTTTCAGAGAAGAGTTAACACCGCTACTACTAAAGGTATTTCAGAGCATAGAAAAGGACAGAATACTTCCAAACTCATTCTATGAAACCAGAATATCCCTGATAACAAAACTAGGTAAAGATACCACAACAAAAGAAAATTACAGACCTGTATCTCTCATGAGCTTAGATGCAAAACACCTCAACAAAATTCTAGCGAATAGAATTCAACAACATATCAAAAAAAATTATTCACTATGACAGAGCAGGATTCATACCAGGTATGCAGGGATGGTTTAACATTAGAAAAAATTATGTAATCCATTATATATTATATAAATAAAACAAAAGACAAGAACTACACGATTTTATCAATTAATGCAAAAAAGGCATTTGACAAAGTTCAACACCCATTCATGATAAAAATTCTGAGCAAAATAGGAATAGAAGGAAAATTCCTCAACATAATAAATGGCATTTATACAAGCCAACACCCAACATCATCCTCAATGGAGAGAGCCTGAAAGCATTCCCCTTGAGATTGGGAACCAGACAAGGATGCCCTTTATCACCGCTCATATTCAACATTTTGCTGGAGGTCCTAGCCAGAGCAATTAGGCTTGACAAAGAAATAAAGCGCATCCAGATTGGCAAGGAAAAAGTAAAAGTATCTCTATTTGCAGATGACATGATCTTATACACAGAAAACACTAAGGAATCCTCCAGAAAACTACTGAAACTAAAAAGAAGAGTTCAGCAGAGTATCGGGATACAAGATAAACATACAAATATCAGTTGGATTCCTCTACACCAACAAAAAGAACATCAAAGAGGAAATCACCAAATCAATACCATTTACAGTAGCCCCCAAGAAGATAAAATACTTAGGAATAAATCTTACTAGGGATGTGAAAGACTTATACAAAGAAAACTACAGTACACTTCTGCAAGAAACCAAAAGATACTTGTGTAAGTGGAAGAACATACCTTGCTCGTGGATAGGAAGACTTAACGGTATAAAAATGTCTATTCTACCAAAAGCGATCTATACATTTAATGCAATTCCGATCCAAATCCCAAAGACATTCTTTAATGAGATGGAGAAACAAATCACCAACTTCATATGGAAGGGAAAGAGGCCCCGGATAAATAAGGCATTACTGAAAAAAAAGAACAAAGTGGGAGGCCTTGCTTTACCTGATTTTAGAACCTATTATACCACCACAGTAGTCAAAACAGCCTGGTACTGGTACAACAACAGATACATAGACCAATGGAAGAGAATTGAGAATCCAGACATAAATCCAGACACATATGAGCAGTTAATATTTGACAAAGGCCCCAAAACAGTTATAAATGGTGCTGACATAACTGGATATCCATCTGAAAAAAATGAAACAAGACCCATAGCTCACTCCATGCACAAAAAAGAGCTCAAAATGGATCAAAGACCTAAATATAAAATCTAAAACAATAGAGATCATGGAAGAAAAAATAGGTACAACCTTAGGAGCTCTAATACATGGCATAAACAGTATACAAAACATTATAAAGAACGTAGAAGAAAAACTAGATAACTGGGAGCTCCTAAATATCAAACACCTATGCTCATCCAAAGACTTCTCCAAAAGAGTAAAAAGACGACCTACAGACTGGGAAAAAGTTTTTAGCTATGACATTTCTGATCAGCGCCTGATCTCTAAATCTACATGATTCTGCAAAAACTCAACTGCAAAAAGACAAATAACCCAATTAAAAATGGGCAAAATATATGAATAGAACTAAAGACGACATTCAGGTAGCTAACAGATATATGAGGAAATGTTCACAATCGTTTTTTAGCCATTAGAGAAATGCAGATCAAAACTACAATGAGATTTCATCTCACTCCAATAAGGCTGGCATTAATCAAAAAAACACAAAATAATAAGTGTTGGAGAGGCTGTGGAGAGATTGGAACACTTATACACTGCTCGTGGGAATATCAAATGGTACAACCACTTTGGAAATCGATTTGTCGCTTCCTTAAAAACCTAGAAATAGAACTACCATATGATGCAGCAATCCCACTCCTTGGAATATATCCTAGAGAAATAAGAGTCTTTACAAGAACAGATATTACACACCCATGTTTATTGCAGCACTGTTTACAATAGCAAAAAAGATGAAAGCAACCAAGGTGCCCATCAACAGATGAACGGATAAATAAATTATGGTATATTCACACAATGGAATACTACGCATCGATAAAGAACAGTGAGGAATCTGTGAAACATTTCATAACATGGAGGAACCTGGAAGGCATTATGCTGAGTGAAATTAGTCAGTTGCAAAAGGACAAATATTGCATAAAACCACTATTATAAGAACTTGAGAAATAGTTTAAACGGAGAAGAAAACATTCTTTTGTGGTTATGAGAAGGGGGAGGGAGGGAGGGTGGGAGAAAGGCATTCACTAATTAGATAGTAGATAAGAACTACTTTATGTGAAGGGAAAGACAGCACACAATACAGGGGAGGTCAGCACAATTGGACTAAGCCAAAAGCAAAGAAGTTTCCTGAATAATTTGAATGCTTCGAAGGCCAGCATAGCAGGGGCAGGGGTCTGGGAACCATGGTTTCAGGGGACATCTAAGTCAATTGACATAACAAAATCTATTAAGAAAACATTCTGCATCCCACTTTGAAGAGTGGCGTCTGGGGTCTTAAATGATAGGAAGCAGCCATCTAATATGCACCAATTGGTCTCAACCCACCTGGATCAAAGGAGAAGGAAGAACAGCAAGGACACAAGGCAATTACGAGTCCAAGAGACAGAAAAGGCCACATGAACCAGAGACTACATCATCCTGAGACCAGAAGAACTAGATGGTGCCTGGCTACAACCGATGACTGCCCTGACAGGGAACACAGCAGAGAACCCCTGAGGGAGCAGGACAGCAGTGGGATTCAGACCCCAAGTTTTCATAAAAAGACTAGACTTAATGGTCTGACTGAGACTAGAAGTACCCCGGTGGTCATGGCCCCCAGACCTTCTGTCGGGCCAGGACAGGAACCATTCCCGAAGCCAACTCTTCAGACATGGATTGGACTGGACAATGGGTTGGAGAGGGATACTGGTGAGGAGTGAGCTTCTTGGATCAGGTGGACACTTGAGACTATGTTGGCATCTCCTGTCTAGAGGGGAGATGAGAGGGTGGAGGGGGTTAGAAGCTGGTGAAATGGACACGAAAAGAGAGAGTAGAGGGAGAGAGTGGGCTGTCTCATTAGGGGGAGAGTAACTGGGAGTATGTTGCAAGGTGTATATGGGTTTTTGTGTGAGAGACTGACTTGATTTGTAAACTTTCACTTAAAGCACAATACAAATTATTAAAAAAAAGGGAATAGATTTGATGCATTGAACCCTAATGACTGAAGACCAGAAGAGTTGTGGAATGACGTCAAAGACATCATGCATGAAGAAAGTAAGAGGTCATTAAAAAGACAGGAAAGAATGAAGAGACCAAAATGGATGTCAAAAAAACTCTGAAACTTTCTATTGAACATAGAATAGCTAAAGTGAAAGGAAGAAATGAAGCAGAAGAGCTAAACAGAAGATTTCAAATGGCTGCTCAAGAAGACAAAGTAAATTATATAATGAAACGTGCAAAGACCTGAAGTTATAAAACCAAAAGGGAAAAACATGCTCAGCATTTCTCAAGGAAAGAACCGAAGGAAAAATTGAAGCCTCGAGTTGTTATATTGAAGGATTTTATGGGCACAATATTGAAGGATACAGGAAACATCAAAAGAAGATGTAAGGAATACACAGTGACTGTACCAGAAAGAATTGGTTGACATTCAACCATTTCAGGAGGTAGCATGTGATCAAGAACTGACGGTATTGAAGGAAGAAGTTCAAGCAGCACTAAAGGAATTGGAAAAAAAAAAAAGGCTCCAAGAATTGACGGAATACTACTTGAGAATTTTCAAAAATTGGATGCAGTGCTGGAGGTGCTCACTCCACTATGCCAAGAAATTTGGAAGACAACTACCTGGCCAACCAACTGGAAAAGAATCATATTTTTGTCCATTGCAAAGAAAGGTGATCCAACAGAATGCAGATATTATCCAACAATATTATTAATCTTACACGCCAATAAAATTTTGCTAAAGATAATTCAAAAACAGTTGCAGCAGTACATCCACAGGTAACTGCCAGAATTCAAGCCAGATTCAGAAGACGATGTGGAACCAGGGATATCATTACTGATATCTGATGGATTTTGGCTGAAAGCAGAGTACACCAGAAAATTGTTTACCTGTATTTTGTGGACTATGCAAAGGCATTTGACAGTATGGGTCATAACAAATTATGGTTAACATTGCAAAGAATGGGGATTCCAGAACACTTAATCATGCGCATGAGTAACCTGTACATAGATGAAAAGGCAGTCATTCAAACTGAGCAAGGGGATACTAGCCCAGCATGGTTTAAAATCAGGAAATGTGTGTATCAGGGTTGTATCCTTTCACCTTACTTATTCAATACTTATGCTGAGCAAATAGTCTGAGAAGCTGGATTACATGAAGAAGAACTCAGCATCAGGATTGGAGGAAGACTCATTAACAACCCACAATATGCAGATGACCCAACCTTGCTTGCTGAAAGTGAAGAGGGCTTGAAGCACTTACTGATAAATATGAAAGACTACAGCCTTCAGTATGGATTACACTTCAACATAAAGAAAACAAAAATCCTCACAACTTGACAAATAAGCAACTTCATGATAAATGGAGAAAAGGTTGAAGGTGTCAAGGATTTTATGTCACTTGAATTCACAAACAACACTCATGGAATCAACAGTCATGAAATCAAAAGACATGTTGCATTGGGCAAATCTGCTGCAAAAGATGTTTTTAAAATGTTAAAAAGCAAAAATGGAGCCAACATGGTGCTACAGACAGAAGCACCATGCTGTCCCTCTACAACAAAGACCCAAAAAACTAAGAAAAACAGAGACAAACATCAATCCTGGAATCCTAAGCCCTCAAATGAAGAAATAAAGAACTCAGCCAAGCACCAAATGAAACAAGATAACTGACAGAGAAGAAATAGCAAGGAGAGATACGAGAGGAGGTCCCCTATCAGCTAACGCAGCACAGACTCTCCATCTTGGACTCCTGTTGGAGATTGGCAGACAGGGAGCGTGGAAAAGCAGATTCACGGAGCCCCTAGCAGGAGACAGAGCACCCAGTAACCAGCGATACATGCTTTCCCACCCCTACTCTTCCTCCCCCTGCTCGGCCCCTGCTGCTTCCCTGAGGACCAACTCACCACTTTCCCTGCTGGCCTACAGACTGCAGTGGGGGTCTTTAAATGGTATAGGTACAGAATTTTCTAATGGGGAGGAAGCCAAGATGATATTAAGTAATAATAGACTGGTTCAAACTTAGGAAGATAATGGTAAATTTCAAGGTAAGCACAAAGAAAGTTAACAAGCATACTCATCAAAATAAAGAAGAAAAACATAAAGTCTCAGTAAAAACAAAATTCATGAAAACAAAAGAAATGGAAAAAAAGAATCCACAAGCAAAAGGAATTCAGCACAGGAGAGCAAGAAGAACAAAGAAAATGTCAGTACCACAAACACAAAAAAAGCACTACAAAATGACAGCAATAAACTCATGCCTGTCAATAATTACACTGAACATAAATGGCCTAAATGCACCCATAAAGGGAAGAGAGTGACAGAAAGGATTAAAAAAACAGGATCCACCAATATGCTATCTACAAGAGACACACATTAGAAATAAACCAAAAAACCAAAACCCACTGCCGTCAAGTCAATTCCAACTCATTGCGACCTATAGGGCAGAGTAGAAGTGCCACATAGAGCTTCCAAGGAGTGCCTGGCAGATTCGAACTGCTGACCTTTTGGTTAGCAGCCATAGCACTTAACCACTATGCCACCAGGGTTTCCATTAGAAATAAAAACATAGATTTATTAAAAATTAAAGGATGGAAAAATATGTACCGAGCAAATATCTACCAAAAAAGAGCAGGAGTGTCAATACTAATCTCAGATAAAATACACTTTAAAACAAAATCCACCATAAAAGGCAAAGAAGGGCACTATGTAATGATTAAAGGAATGATTCATCAAGAAGACATAACCAGAATAAATTATGCCTCCAACGACAGGGCTCCAAAATGCATAAAAGAAGCTCTGATAGCACTGAAAAGAGAAATTGACAGTTCCACAATAATAGTAGGAGACTTAACATGCCACTCTCAGTAAAGGACAGAACATCTAGAAAGAAACTCAGCAATGATACAGAAGATCTAAAGACCACAATCAGCCAACTTGAACTCATAGACATGTACAGAACACTCCACTCAACAGCTTCAAATCACACATTCTTTTCCAACATACATGGAACATTCTCCAGAATGGACCACATCTTAGGCCACAAAGAAATGCTCAACAAAATCCAAAACACTGATATAATACAAAGTATCTTCTCTGGTCACAACACCAGTAGAAATTAACAACAGGAAGAACAAGAGAAAAAAATCAATTATGTGGAAACTGAATAACACCCTGCTTAAAAACCACGGGGTAATAGAAGAAATCAAAGGTGGAATCAAAAAATTCCTAGAATCAAACGAGAATGAAAACACATCATGCCAAAATACTTGGGACACAGCAAAGGCAACGCTCAGAGGTCAATTTACAACAATAGTTCCACACATCAAAAAAGAAAAACGGGACTAAATCAGAACATTAGCTACACAGGGAAAATGAGGAAAACTAAAGACACAAGGGAAAGAGAACAGCAAAAGAAGCCCACAGCCATCAGAAGAAAGGAAATAATAAAGATGAGAGCAGAAATAAATGAAACAGAGAATAGAAAAACAATAGGAAGCATCAACAAAACAAAAAGCTGGTTCTTGGAAAAAGATGAACAAAATCGACAATGCAATGGCCAAATTGATAGAAGAAAAACAGAGAGGACTCAAATAACCCAAATAAGGAATGAAATGTGGGCTACTACAACAGATCCAACTGAAATAAAGAGGGTCATAACAGAGTATTATGAAAAACTATGTTCCAAAGATTTGAAAACTGAGACAAAATAGACAAATTTCTAGAAACACAGTATCTACCCATGCTAACACAAAATGATGTTGAAAATCTGAACAGACCCACAACAAGAGAAGAGATTAAAAAAAAAAAAAAAAAACTCCAAATAAAAAAAAGCCCTGGCCCGGATGGCTTCACTGGAGAATTCTACCAAACATTCAGAGAGGAGCTTACACGAGTACTACTCAAACTACTTTAGAAAATGGAAAAGGAAACAACACTTCTGAATTTATTCTACAAAGACAGCATAACCCTAATACCAAAACCAGGCAAAGACACCACAAAAAGAAAAATTACAGACCAATATCTGTCAAAAATATGTTGTTGTTCTTGGGTGCGGTCGAGTCGGTTCTGACTCATAGCGACCCTATGCACAACAGAACAAAACACTGCCCGATCCTGAGCCATCCTTATACTCGTTGCTATGCTTGAGCTCATTGTTGCAGTCACTGTGTCAATCCACCTCGTTGAGAGTCTTCCTCTTTTCCGCTGACCCTGTACTCTGCCAAGCATGATGTCCTTCTCCAGGGACTGATCCCTCCTAACAACATGTCCAAAGTACGGAAGACGCAGACTTGCCATCCTTGCTTCTAAGGAGCATTCTGGTTGTACTTCTTCTAAGACAGATTTGTTTGTTCTTTTGGCAGTCCATGGTATATTCAATATTCTTCACCAACAGCACAATTCAAAGGTGTCAACTCTTCTTCAGTCTTCCTTATTCATTGTCCAGCTTTCACATGCATATGATGCGATTGAATATACCATGGCTTGGGTCACACACAAAATTTTTTTTTTTTGGGGTCAGGTGCACCTTAGTCTTCAAGGTGACATCTTTGCTTTTCAACACTTTAAAGAGGTCCTTTGCAGCAGATTTGCCCAATGCAATGTGTCTTTCGATTTCTTGACTGCTGCTTCCAAGGCTGTTGATTGTGGATCCAAGTAAAATGAAATCCTTGACAACTTCAATCTTTTCTCCGTTTATCAGGATGTTGCTCATTGGTCCAGTTGTGAGGATTTTTGTTTTCCTTATGTTGAGGTGCAATCCATACTGAAGGCTGTGGTCTTTGACCTTCATCAGTAAGTGCTTCAAATCCTCTTCACTTTCAGCAAGCAAGGTAGTGTCATCTGCATAATGCAGGTTCTTAATGAGCCTTCCTCCAATCCTGATGCCCCGTTCTTCTTCATCTAGTCCAGCTTCTCTGATTATTTGCTCAGCATACAGATTGAATAGGTATGGTGAAAGAATACAACCCTGCCGCACGTCTTTCCTGACTTTAAACCAATCAGTATCCCCTTGTTCTGTCTGAACAGCTGCCTCTTGATCTATGTAAAGGTTCCTCATGAGCACAATTAAGTGTTCTGGAATTCCCATTCTTCGCAATGTTATCCACAACTTGTTATAATCCACACAGTCGAATGCCTTTGCATAGTCAATAAAACACAGGTAAGCATCCTTCTGGTGTTCTCTACTTTCGGCCAGGATCCATCCGACATCACCAATGATATCCCTGGTTCCACATCCTCTTCTGAAACCGGCCTGAATTTCTGGTAGTTCCCTGTCGATATACTGCTGCAGCCTTTTTAAAATGATCTCCAGCAAAATTTTGCTTGTGTGTGATATTAATGATATTGTTCTATAATTTCCACATTCGGTTGGATCACCTTTCTTGGGAATAGGGGTAAAAATGGATCCTTTCCAGTCAGTTGGCCAGGAAGCTGTCTTCCATATTTCTTGGGATAGACGATTGAGCACCTCCAGCACTGCATCTGTTTGTTCAAACATCTCAATTGATATTCCATCAATTCCTGGAGCCTTGTTTTTCACCAATGCCTTCAGAGCAGCTTGGACTTCTTCCTTCAGTACCATCGGTTCCTGATCGTATGCCACCTATTGAAATGGTTGAACATCAACTAATTCTTTTTGGTGTAATGACTCTGTGTATTGCTTCCATCTTCTTTTGATGCTTCCTGCATCATTTAATATTTTCCCCATGGAATCCTTCTCTATTGCAAGTCAGGGCTTGAATTTTTTCTACAATTCTTTCAGCTTGAGAAATGCCGAGCGTGTTCTTCCCTTTTGGTTTTCCATCTCCAGCTCTTTGCACTTGTCATTATAATACTTTACTTTGTCTTCTCAAGACGCCCTTTGAAATCTACTGTTTAGTTCTTTTACTTCATCAATTCTTCCTTTTGCTTTAGCTGCTCATTGTTCGAGAGCAAGTTTCAGAGTCTCCTCTGACATCCATCTTGGTCTTTTCTTTCTTTCCTGTCTTTTCAATGGCCTCTTGCTTTCTTCATGGATGATGTCCTTGATTTCATTCCACAACTTGACTGGTCTTCGGTCACTAATGTTCAATGTGTCAAATCTATTCTTCAGATGGCCTCTAAATTCAGGTGGGATATACTCAAGGTCATATTTTGGCTCTCGTGGACTTGCTCTGATTTTCTTCAGTTTCAGCCTGTGCTTGTATATGAGGAATTGATGGTGTGTTCCACAGTCAGCCCCTGGCCTTGTTCTGACTGATGATATTGAGCTTTTCCATCATCTCTTTCCTCAGATGTAGTCGATTTGATTTCTGTGTGTTCCATCTGGTGAGGTCCATGTGTATAAAAAAAAAAAACTTTTTTTTTTTTTCCATCATCTCTTTCCTCAGATGTAGTCGATTTGATTTCTGTGTGTTCCATCTGGTGAGGTCCATGTGTACAGTCACCGTTTATGTTGGTGAAAGAAGGTATTTGCAATGAAGAAGTCGTTGGTCTTGCAAAATTCTATCATTTGATCTCTGGCATTGTTTCTACCACCAAGGCCATATTTTCTAACTACTGATCCTTTGTCTTTGTTTCCAACTTTTGCGTTCCAATTGCCAGTAATCATCAATGCATCTTGATTGCATGTTCGATCAACTTCAGACTGCAGAAGTTGATAAAAATCTTCTATTTCTTCATCTTTGGCTCTAGTGGTTGGTGCGTAAATTTGAATAATACTAGTATTAACTGGTCTTCCTTGTAGGCGTATGGATATTATCCTATCACTGAAAGCGTTATACTTCAGGACACATCTTGAAACGTTCTTTTTGACGATGAATGCAACACCATTCCTCTTCGAGTTGTCATTCCTGGCATAGTAAACCATATGATTGTCCAATTCAAAATGGCCAATACCAGTCCATTTGAGCTCAGTAATGCCTAGGATATTGATGTTTATGTGTTCCATTTCATTTTTGATGATTTCCAATTTTCCTAGATTCATACTTTGTACATTCCAGTTTCCAATTATTAATGGATGTTTGAAGCTGTTTCTTCTCATTTTGAGTCATGCCACATCAGCAAATGAAGGTCCTGAAAGCTTTACTCCATCCATGTCATTAAGGTTGACTCTACTTTGAGGAGACAGCTCTTCCCCAGTCATCTTTTGAGTGCCTTCCAACCTGGGGGGCTCATCTTCTAGCACTATATCAGACAATGTTCCGCTGCTGTTCGTAAGGTTTTCACTGGCTAACACTTTCCAGAAGTAGACCGCCAGGTCCTTCTTCCTAGCCTGTCTTATTCTGGAAGCTCAACTGAAACCTGTCATCCATGGGTGACCCTGCTGGTATGTGAACCCCCACATGTCTGTCAGTTTGTTGTACTGCTGGGGCTTGTATGTTGCTGTGAAGCTGGATGCTATGCCACTGGTATTCAGATACAAATATAGATGCAAACATTCTCAACAAAATTGTAGCCAATGGAATTCAGAATCATATAAAAAAATACACCATGACATAGTAGGATTCATAGCAGGCATGCAAGCATGGTTCAACATTAGGAAATCAATTGATGTAATCCATCACATAAATAAAACAAAAGAAAAAAATCACATGATCATCTCAATCGATCCAGAAAAGGCATTTGACAAAGTCCAACACCCATTGCTGATAAAAACTCTAAATAAAATAGGTATAGAAGGGAAACTCCTCAGCATAATAAACAGCATCTATACAAAACCAACAGCCAAAATTATGCTTAATGGAGAGAGGATGAAAACATTCCCCTTGAGAACATGAACAATACAAGGGGGCCTTTTATCACCACTCCATTTAACATTGTCCTGGAAGTCCTAGCTTGAGCAATAAGGTAAGAAAAAGAACTAAAGGGCATCTAAATTGGTAAGGAAGAAGTAAAACTGTCCCTATTTACAGATGATATGATACTATACGTAGAAAACCCAAGACTCCCCAAGAAAACTATGGAAACTAATAGATTCAGCAGAGTAGCAGAATACAAGATAAACATACAAAAGTCAGTTGTATTCCTATACACCAATAAAGAGAATGACAGAAAAGGAAATCAGGAAAACAATACCATTTATAATAGCCCCTAAAAAAATAAAATGCTTAGGAATAAATCTAATCAGGGAGGTAAAAGACCTATACAAAGAAAACTACAAAACACTACTGAAAGAAACCAAAAGAGACCTACATAAATGGAAAAACATAACATGCTCATGGATAGGTAGAATTAACATTGTGAAATGACAGTTCTACTGGAAGCAATGTACAAATACTATGCAATCCCAATCCAAACAGCAACAATGTTCTTTAAAGAGATGGAAAAACTAATCATTAACTTTATATGGAAAAGGAAGTGGCCCTGGGCAAGTAAAGCACTACTGAAGAAGAAAAATAAAGTAGGAGGACTTGCACTACCTGACCTCAGAACCTACTATAAAGCTACAGTAGTCAAAACAGCCTGGTACTGGTACAACGACAGATACATTGACCAGTGGAACAGAATTGGGAACCCAGATGTAAATCCACTCACCTATGGTTACCTGATCTTTGACAAGAGCCCAAAGTCCATCAAACAGGTATAAGTCTTTTTAACAAATGGTGCTGGCAAAACTGGACGTCCCTCTGCAAAAAAAATGAAGGAAGACCCATACCTCACAGCATACAAAAAAACTAACTCAAAATTGATCAAAGACCTAAATATAAAACTAAAACCTATGAAGATCATGGAAGAAAAAATACGATCAATGCTAGAGGCCCTAATACATGGCATTAACAGGATACAAACCATAACTAACAACACACAAACTCCAGAAGATAAACTAGATAACTAGGATCTTCTAAAAATTAAACACTTATGCTCATCTGAAGACTTCACCAAGAGAGTAAAAAGAGAACCACAGACTGGGAAAAAAATTTTGACTATTACGAATCTGACAGAGGTCTAATCTCTAAAATCTACAGGAACATCCAACACCTCTACAAAAAAGACAAAAAAATCCATTTAAAAAGTGGGCAAAGGAAATGAACAGACACTTCACCAAAGGAGACATTCAAGCAGCTAACAGACACATGAGGAAATGCTCGCAATCACTAGCCATTAGAGAAACACAAATCAAAATCATATTGGGATACCACCTCACCCTGGCTTTACCAGTAAGAATAAAAAAAAAAGGAACATTACAAATGTTAGGCTGTGGGTAGATTGGAAGGAACCCCCCCTTTTTTATTTCCTTATTTTAATTTTACTTTAGATGAAGGTTTACAGAACAAACTAGTTTCTCATTAAAGAGTCAGTGCACATATTGTTTTATGATACTGGTTAACAACCCCACGACATGTCAACACTCTTCCTTCTTGACCTTGGGTTCCCTGTTACCAGCTTTTGGGTCCCCTCCTGCCTTTTGTTCCTTGCCCCTGGGCTGATGTGCTTCTTTATTCTCATTTTGTTTTATGAGCCTGTCTAATCTTTGGCTGAAGGGTGAAACTTGGGAGTGACTTCATTATTGAGCTAAAAGGAAGTGGGGGAGCCACACTCTCAGGGTTTCTCCAGTCTCTGTCAGGCCAGTAAGTCTAGTCTTTTTTTGTGAGTTACAATTTTATTCTACATTTTTCTCCGGCTCTGTCTGGGACCTTCTATTGTGATCCCTGTCAGAGCAGTCAGTGGTGGTAGCCAGTCACCATCTAGTTGTCCTGGACTCAGTCTGGTGGAGACCGTGGCAGATGTGGTTCATTAGTCCTTTGGACTAATCTTTCTCTTGTATCTTTAGTTTTCGTCATTCTCCCTTGCTCCTGAAGGGGTGAGACCAGTGGAGTGAGACTGGAACTCTAATGCACTCCTGGTGGGAATGCAAAACAGTACAACCATTTTGGAAAACAATATGGCGATTCCTTAGAAAGCTAGAAATAGAAATACCGTATGATCCAGCAATCCCACTCCTAGGAATGTATCCTAGAGAAATAAGAGCTGCCATGAATAGACATATACACATCCATGTTCATTGCAGCATTGTTCACAATAGCAAAAATCAAAACAATCTAGATGTCCATCAACAGATGAATGGATAAACTATGATACATACTCACAATGGAGTACTACAGAATAATAAAGAACAATGATGAATCTGTGAAGCATCTCACAACATGGATGAATGTGGAGGGTAGTATGCTGAGTGAAACAAGTAAATCACAGAAGGACAAATAGTGTATGAGACCACTACTATAAAAACTCATGAAAAGGTTTACACACAAAAAGAAACAATCTCTGATGGTTACGGGGTGGGGGCGTGGGGATGGAAAAACACTAAATAGGCAATAGTTAAGAGGTAACTTTGGTGAGGGGTAAGAGAGTACACAATACTGGGGAAGTCAGCACAACTTGTACAAGGCAAGGTCATGAAAGCTCCATAGATACATCCAAAATCTCTGAGGGACCTAATTGCTGGGATGGGAATGTGGGGACCATGATCTTTGGGAACATCCAGCTCAATTGGCATAACATAGCTTACAAAGAAAATGTTCTACATTCTACTTTGGTAAGTAACGCCTGAGGTCTTAAAAACCTGTGAGCGGTCATCTAAGATACTCCAGTGGTCTCACCCCTTGAGGGAAAGGGAAAATGAGGAAAACCAAAGACACAAGGGAAAGATTAGTTCAAAGAGCTAATGGACCACAACTACCACAGCCTCCACCAGACTGAGTCCAAGACAATTAGATGGTGTCCGACTACCACCACTGACTGCTCTGACAGGGATCACAATAGAGGGTCCCAGACACAGCTGGAGAAAAATGTAGAACAAAATTGTAACTCACAAAAAAGACCAGACTTACTGGCCTGACAGAGACTGGAGAAACACTGAGAAAATGGCCTCCGGACACCTTTTTTAGCTCAATAATGAAGTCACCCCTGAGGTTCACCCTTCAGCCAAAGATTAGACAGGCCCATAAAAAAAAAAGAAACTAAAGGGGCACATCGGCCTAGGGGAAAGGACTAGAAGGCAGGAGGAGACAGGAAAGCTGGTAATACCGAATCCAAGGTTGAGAAGGGATAGTGTTGACATGTTGTGGGGTTGTTACCCAATGTCATAAAACAATATGTGTACTAACTAATGAAAATCTAGTATGTTCTGAAAACCTTCATCTAAAGTACAGTAATAAAAAAAATCCCTATATAACAAAACTTGTGCATCTCTAAACCAAAACCAAAAAAACCAAACCCACTGCCGTCGAGTTGATTCTGACTCATTATAGCAGCCCTACAAAAAAAGGAAAAAATTGTTAAAAAGCAAAAATGTCACTTTAAAGACTTTGGTGCACCTGACCAAAACCTCAATCACCTCATATGCATGCGAAAGTTGTATAATGAATGAGGAAGATGAAGAAGAATTGATGCATTTGAATTATGGTGTTGGTAAATAATATTGAATATGCCATGTACTGCCCAAAGAATGAACAAATCTGTCTTGGCAGAAGTACAGCCAGAAAGTACTTTAGAAGCAAGGATGGAGAGACTTTCTCACATACTTTGGACACGTTATCAGGAGGGATCAGTCCCTGGAGAAGTACATCATACTTGGTAAAGTAAAGGGTCAGCAAAAGAGAGGAAGACCCTCAATGAGATGGATTGACAGTGGATGCAACAAAGGTTTCGGTCATAGTAATGATTGTGAGGATGATTCAAGACCAGATAGTATTTCATTTTGTTGTACATATGGTCACTGTGAATCAGCACCAACTCGAGGACAGCTAACAACAACAAAAAATTTAAGATGTTAATAATAGTGGAAGCTAGGTGCTGGATATATGAAGATTCTATTATCATCACAAATTTTTGTAAATTTAAAACTGTTCCCCAAAATAAAGTTTATTTAAAAAAAGTTATAGGAAGCTCTTGATGTGTTTTAAGTGGGGGTATTGAAGAGATGTGGTTACATTTCCACAGTGAGATCATTCTGACTGTTGAAGAATGAATTTGGGGAAACTGATTAGGAAGATATTAAATTAGTTCAGGTAAGAAATGGTAGTTTAGATGGGGGTGGTAAAGGAATTTATTGGATTTTTTCCTTGCAATTTTTTTTCCTCAGGAAGGACACTAATTTGATAATGTTCCAAAGGAACTAAATTTCAAAATAAGTCAGTTTTTACTGAAGTATACATTAAGAACAAAATTTTAGAGAGAAACAAACATAAAACAAAAGAACAAATTCAGAGTTAAACAAAGCCTATGCATATCTAAAATCATTGAAATAGACCATCAAAATATCTTCTAAAGAGAAATTACATTTTATTTTATTCACCAGTTAACATCAGATACAGTGGGAAGTGGAGGTAGTATGCTGTCAAGGAGTTGTCAATCAGTTTTACCCAGTCAATGACTCATTATCTCAACAGAAACATTAACAGCTGTGACTAGGACACCTGAGAAAAGGAAAAATTTGTTGGCTAAAAATTCTGTAATAATCCTATATCACGGTAGCAGGATTTCCTTTTTCCTAAACTTCAAAAGAAGGTAAACCTTTAATGAAAATAGAAAATGTAATGCTAGGACAGGATCAGGGCTCCAATCCTTCTTAGACAGCATAGAAAAGAACAAGCCCAGGAGCTTAGGAAATACTGATTGAATAGAACTGATGCTTCACTTGAAAAAACTGGGTGGAAGAATCAGTCAAAACTTGAGGTCTTGTCAGCCTGAAAGGTTGACAGCTTGCAGGGTGTCCACTCTGGTTCTGGGAAGTACAGTGGTGTTATATATGCTACTTGAGAAAGTCCAGGACATTAGACAGTCAAAATTCTGAGAATTAAATTGTAGATGTGACAATAAGTGCTAAATTTTCAGTTATAAATACATCAAAACTTCAGAATGAATGAAAATATTTTAAACAGTTGAAGCATTCAGACAGCTTAAGCCCTGAATTTATTTTACTTCTTTACCGGCAGAGTTGTTGTTGTTGTTGTTAGGTGCCATTGAGTTGGTTCTGACTCATAGCGACCCAATGTTCAACAGAAAGAAACACTGCCTGATCCTGGGCCATCACTGCAGACTCTGTTATGCTTGACCCCATTGTTGCAGCCACTACGTCTATCCATCTCTTCAAGGGTCTTCCTCTTTTTCGCTGACCCTCTGCTTTACCAAGCATGATGTCCTTCTCCAGGGACGGATCCCTCCTGATAACATGTTCAAAGCATGTGAGACATAATCTTGCCATCTGTGCTTCTAAGGAGCACTCTGCTAGTACATTTTCCAAGGCAGATTTGTTCGTTCATTTGGCAGTCCATGGTATATTCAATATTCTTTGCCAACACCACAATTCAAAGGTGTCAATTCTTCTTGGGTCTTCCTTATTCATTGTCCAGCTTTCACATGCATATGATGCTATTGAAAATACCATGGCTGGGGTCGGGAACACCTTAGTCTTCAAGGTGACATCTTTGCTTTTCAACACTATAAAGAGGTCTTTTGCACCAGATTTGCCCAATGCAATGCGTGTTTTGATTTCTTGATTGCTGCTTCCATGGCTGTTGATTGTGGACCCAAGTAAAATGAAATCCTTGACAACTTCAATCTTTTCTCTGTTTATCATGATGTTGCTCATTGGTCCAGTTGTGAGGATTTTTGTTTTCTTTATGTTGAGGTGCAATCCATACTGAAGGCTGTGGTCTTTGATCTTCATTAGTAAGTGCTTCTAGGCTTCACTTTCAGGAAGCAAGGTTGTGTCACCTGCATAACACCGGTTGTTAATGACTCTTCCTCCAAACCTGGTGCCCTGTTCTTCTTCACATATTCCAGGTTCTTGGATTATTTGGTCAGCATACAGACTCAATAAGTATGGTGAAGGGATACAACCCTGACACATCTTTCCTGACTTTAAACCACGTGGTATCCCTTTGCTCTGTTTGAACGACTGCTTCTTGTTCCATGCACTGGTTTCTCATTTTCGCAATGATAGCCATAATTTGTTGTGATCCACACAGTCGAATGCCTTTGCATAGTCAGTAAAACACAGGTAAACATCTTTTTTTTTAATAGTGCTTTAGGAGAACATTTACAACTCAAGTTAATTTCTCATAGAAAAATTTATACACATATTGTTATGTAACCCTAGTTGCAGTCCTTATAATCCTACACTCTCCCTTTCACCCCGGGTTTCCCGTGTCCATTCAGCCAGCTCCTAACCCTTTCTAACTTCTCATCCTGCCTCCAGACAGCAGCTGCCCATTTAATCTCCTGTATCTCCTTGAACTACGCAGCACGCTTTTCCCGAGTATTATTTTATGTTTTATACTCCAGTCTAAACTTTGTCTGAAGAGTTAGCTTTGGGAGTGATTTTAGTTCTGGGTTAACAGAGAGTTGGGGGTCATGACCCCTGGGGTTCCTCTAGTCTCAGTTAGACCATTAAGTTTGGTCTTTTTATGTGAATTTGATTTCTGCCCCACACTTTCCTCCTGCTCTGTCAGGAACCCTCTGTTGTGTTCCCTGTCAGGGTGGTCGTTGGTGGTAGCTGGTGAACCATCTAGTTCTTCTGGCCTCAGGCTGTTAGAGTCTCTGGTTGATGCGGCCCTTTTGTCTCTTGGGCTAATATTTTCCTTGTGTCTTTGGTGTTCTTCATTCTCCTTTGCTCCAGGTGAGTTAGGAACCAATTGAGGAACCTTAGGAGGCTTCTTGTAAACTTTTAGAACCCCAGATGCCACTCACCAATGAGGAATCCAGAACATTTTCTAAATAGACTTTGTGATGCCAATTGACCTAGATATCCCTTGAAACCATGGTCCCCAGACCCCCACCCCTGCTACTCTGTCCCTCAAAGTGTTTGGTTGTGTTCAGGAAACTTCTTAGCTTCGGGTTTAGTCCAGTTGTACTGACTTCTGTATTGTGTGTTGTCCTTCCCTTCACTTAAGATAATTACTGTCTACTTTCTAATTCTTGTCTAGTATCTACTTGTCTACAAGCAAAACTTTGCTTAAGATCATTCAAAAATGGCTGCAGCAGTATATTGACAGGGAACTGCCAGAAATTCAGGCCGGTTTCAGAACAGGACATAGAACCAGGGATATCATTGCTGATGTCAGATGGATCCTGGCTGAAAGCAGAGAATACCAGAAGGATGTTTACCTGTGTTTTATTGACTATGCAAAGGCATTCAACTATGTGGATCATAACAAATTATGGATAACATTGCGAAGAATGGGAATTCCAGAACACTTAATTGTGCTCGTGAGGAAACTTTACATAGATCAAGAGGCAGTTGTTCACAAAGAACAAGGGGATACTGACAGATTTAAAGTCAGGAAAGGTGTGCGTCAGGGTTGTATTCTTTCACCATACCTATTCAATCTGTATGCTGAGCAAATAATATGAGAAGCTGGACTAGATGAAGAACAACGGGTCATCAGGATTGGAGGAAGACTCATTAACAACCTGCATTATGCAGATGACGCAACCTTGCTGGCTGAAAGTGATGAGGACTTAAAGCACTTACTAATGAAGATCAAAGACCACAGCCTTCAGTATGGATTGCACCTCAATATAAAGAAAACAAAAATCCTCACAACTGGACCGATGAGCAACATCATGATAAACAGAGAAAAGATTGAAGTTGTCAAGGATTTCATTTTACTTGGATCCACAATCAACAGCCTTGGAAGCAGCAGTCAAGAAATCAAAAGACCCATTGCATTGGGTAAATCTGCAGCAAAGGACCTATTTAAAGTGTTGAAGAGCAAAGACGTCACCTTGAAGACTAAGGTGCGCCTGACCCAAGCCATGGTATTTTCAATCGCATCATATGCATGTGAAAGCTGGACAATGAATAAGGAAGACCCAAGAAGAATTGACACCTTGGAATTGTGGTGTTGGCGAAGAATATTGCCAGAAGAATGAACAAATCTGTCTTAGAAGAAGTACAACCAGAATGTTCCTTAGAAGCAAGGATGGTGAGACTGTGTCTTACATACTTTGGACTTGTTGTCAGGAGGAATCAATCCCTGGAGAAGGACATCATGCTTGGCAGAGTACAGAGTTAGCAGAAAAGAGGGAAACCCTCCAAGAGGTGGATTGACACAGTGGCTGCAACAATGAGCTCAAGCATAACAACAATTGTAAGGATGGCTCAGGACCGGGCAGTGTTTTGTTCTGTTGTGCATAAGGTCGCTATGAGTTGGAACTGACCCGACAGCACCTAACAACAACAACAATGACACTATCTAATTAGTGAATTCCCCTCTCCCTCCCTCACCACCCTCATAACCATCTGTGTTTAAACCTTTTCTTGAGTTCTTATAATAGTGATCTCATACAATATTTGTCCTTTTGTGACTGACTAACTTCACTCAGCACAATACCTTCCAGATTCATCAATGTTATGACGTTTCACTGATTCATTGTTGTTCTTTGATCAGTGTTCCATTGTGGGAATATACCATAGTTTGTTTATCCATTTTTCTGTTGATGGGCGCCTAGGTTGTTTCCATTTTTTACTATTCTGAATAGTGCTGCAATGAACATGGGTGTGCATAATCTATTTGTGTGACAGCTCTTATTTCTCGAAGATATATTCCAAGGAGTGAGATTCCTGGATCGTATGGTACTTCTATTTCTAGCTTTTTAAGGAAGCGCAAAATTGATTTCCAAAGTGGTTGTACCATTCTACATTCCCACCAGCAGTATATAAGTGTTCCGGTCTCCCCACAACCTCTCCACCATCTCACCCCAAAAGGCTAGCATTAATACAAAAAACACAACATTTATTATTTTGTGTTTTTTGTATTAATGCTAGCCTTTTGGGGTGAGATGGTGCCTCATTGCGGTTTTGATTTGCATTTCTCTAATGGCTAACGATTGTGAGCATTTTCTGGTGTATCTGTCAGTTGCCTGAATGTCTTTTTTGGTGAAGTGCGTGTTCATATCCTTTGCTAATTTTTTACTTGGTTTATTTGTCTTTTTGTTGTTGAGGTTTTGCAGTATCTTGTGATTTTAGAGACTAGACCCTGATCAGATATGTTGTAGCCAAAAATTTTTTTCCGGTCTGTATGTTGTCTTTTTACTCTTTTGGTGAAGTCTTTGGATGAGCATAAGAGTTTGATTTTTAGGAGCTCCCAGTTATCTAGTTTCTCTTCTGGTGTTTGTACACTGTTAGTAACATTTTTTATACAGTTTATGCCAGATATTAGGGCTTGTAGCATTGTCTCTATTTTTTCTTCCATGATCTTTATCATTTTGGATTTATATTTAGGTCTTTGATCCATCCTAAGCAGTTTTTGTACATGGTGTGAGGTGTGAGTCTTGTTTCATTGTATTGCAGATGGATATCTAGTTATGCCAGCATCATTTGTTAAAGAGACAGTCTTTTCCCCATTTAATGGACTTCGGACCATTGTCAAATATCAACTGCTCATAGGTGGATGAATTTACATCTGGATTCTCAATTCTGTTGTTGTACCACTACTAGTACCAGGCTGTTTTGACTACCATGGTGGTATAATAGGTTCTCAAATCAGGTAGTGTGAGGTCTCTCATTTTTTTCTTTTTTCTTCAGTAAGGCTTTACTTACCAGAAGCATGTTGCCTTTCCACATGAAGTTGGTGATTTTTTTCTCCATCTCATTAAAAATGTCCTTGGAATTTGAATTGGGATTGCATTGTATCTGTAGACCGATTTGAGTAGAGTTGACATTTTCAAAATGTTGATCCTTCTTATCCATGAGCAAGGTATGCTTTTGCACTTATGTAGGCCTCTTTTGGTTTCTTGCAGTAGTATCTTGTAGTTTCCTTTGTACAGGCCTTTTACGTCTCTGGTTAGATTTATTCCTAAGTATTTTATCTACTTGGGGGCTATTGTAAATTGTATTGATTTGGTGATTTCCTCTTTGAAGTTCTCTTTGTTGGTGAAGAAGAATTCAACTGATTTTTGTATGTTAACTGGAAAATGAATAAGGAAGACCGAAGAAGAATTAACGCCTTTGAATTGTGGTGTTGGTGAAGAATATGCCATGGACTGCCAAAAGGACGAACAAATCTTAGAAGAAGTACAACCAGAATGCTCCTTAGAAGCAGGGATGGCAAGACTGCGTCTTACATACTTTGGACATGTTGTCAGGAGGGATCAGTCCCTGGAGAAGGACATCATGCTTGGCAGAGTACAGGGTCAGCGGAAAAGAGGAAGACCCTTCACGAGGTGGATTGACACAGTGGCTGCAACAATGAGCTCAAGCATAAGAACGACTGTAAGGACAGTGACTGAGCAGTGTTTCGTTCTGTTGTGCATAGGGTGGCTATGAGTTGGAACCAACTTGAAGGCATCTAACAACAACAGCCTTGTATCCTGTTACTTTGCTAAAATCTTCTATTAGTTCCAGTAGTTTTATTTGAGGTTTTCTGTGTATAAGATCATATCATCTGCAAACAGGGATACTTTTACTTCTTCCTTATCAATTTGGACCCACTTTATTTCTTTTTCTTGCCTTATTGCTCTGGCTTGGACCTCCAGCACAATGTTGAATAAGAGTGGTAATAAAGGGCATCCTTGTCTAGTTTCTGTTCTCAAGGGGAATGATTTCAGACCCTTTCCATTTAGGAAAATGTTGGCTGTTTGCTATGTGTAAATGTCCTTTATTATGTTGAGGAATTTCTCTTCTATTCCTATTTTGCTGAGAGTTTTTTTAATGAATTGGTGTTGGACTTTGTCAAACGCATTTTCCGCGTCAATTGATAAGGTTGTGTCATTCTTATCTTTTGTTTTATGTATGTCATGGATTACATTGTTTTTCTAATGGTGAACCATCCTTGTATGCTTGGTATGAATCCCACCTGATCGTGGAGAATTAATTTTTGATATGTTGTTGAATTCTACTGCCTAGAATTGCACTGATGATTTTTGCATCGAGGTTCATGAGGGATATTGGTCTGTAGCTTTCTTTTTGGGGGGGTATCTTTACCTAGTTTTGATATTAGGGCTATGCTGCCTTCATAGAATGAGTTCTGGAATAATCCATCCTTTTCTGTGCCTTGAAATACCTTTAGTAGCACTGCTGTTACCTCTTGTCTGAAAGTTTGGTAGAATTCTCCAGTGAAGCCATCAGGGGCAGCACTTTTGTTGTTGTTGGGAGTTTTTTAATTAACTCTTCAATATATTCTTCTTTTATAGGTTTATTTATTTTTTCTACCTCAATTTGTGTTGGTTTAGGTAGGTAGTACGTTTCTAGAAATATGTCCATTTCCTCTAGGTTTTCAAATTTCTTGGAGTACAATTTTTCATAGTATTCTCTTATGATTCTTTTAATTTCAGTTGGGCCTGTTGTGATATTGCCCATCTCATTTCTCTTTTTTTTATTTTTATTGTGCTTTAAGTGAAAGTTTACAAATCAAGTCAGTCTCTCACACATAAACTTATATAGACCTTGCTACATACTCCCAATTGCACTCCCCCTAATGAGACAGCCCACACACTCCCTTCATTCTCTCTTTTCCTGTCCATTTTCCTACCTTGTAACTCCCTCTACCCTCTCATCTCACCTCCAGGCAGGAGATGTCACATAGTCTCAAGTGTCCACCTGATCCAAGAAGCTCACTCCTCACCACCATCCCTCTCCATCCCATTGTCCAGTCCAATCCCTGTCTGTACAGTTGGCTTTGGGAATGGTTCTTTTCCTAAGCCAAAGGAAGGTCTGGGGGCCGTGACCACCAGGGTCCTTAGAGTCTCAGTCAGACCATTGGGTCTGGTCTTTTTACAAGAATTTGGGGTCTGCATCCCACTGCTCTCCTGCTCCCTCAGGGGTTCTCTGTTGTGTTCCCTGTCAGAGCAGTCATCGGATGAAGCTGAGCACCATCTAGTTCTTCTGGTCTCAGGCTAATGTAGTCTCTGGCTTATGTGGCCCTTTCTGTCTCTTGGGCTCATAATTACCTTGTCTCCTTGCTGTTTTTCTTTCTCACTTGGTCCAGGTGGGTTGAGACCAATTGATGCATCTTAGATGGCTGCTTGCTAGCGTTTAAGACCCCGGGCACCACTCTCCAAAGTGGAATGCAGAATGTTTTCTAAATAGATTTTATTATGCCAATTGACTTAGATGTCCCTGAAGCCATGCTCCTCAAACCCCCGCCCCTGCTACGCTGACCTTTGAAGTATTCAGTTTATTCAGGAAACTTCTTTGCTTTTCGTTTAGTCCAGTCGTCCTGACCTCACCTGTATTGTGTGTTGTCTTTCTCATCACTGAACGTAGCTCTTATCTACTATCTAATTATTGAATACCCCTCTCCCACCCTCCTTCTCTCCTCCCTCTCATAACCATCAAAGAATATTTTCTTCTCTATTTAAACTATTTCTTGAGTTCTTATAATAGTGGTCTTATACAATATTTGTCCTTTTGCAACTGACTTAGTTGGAATCAACTCAACGGCAGTGGGTTTGGTTGTTTTTTGGTTTTTATTTCACTCAGCATAATGCCTTCCAGATTTCTCCATGTTATGAAATGTTTTACAGATTCATCACTGTTCTTTATTGATGCGTAGTATTCCATTGTGTAAATGCACCATAATTTCTTTATCCATTCATCCATTGATGGGCACCTTCGTTGCTTCCATCTTTTTGCTATTGTAAAGAGTGCTGTAATGAACATGGGTGTGCATATATCTCTTCATGTAAAGGTTCTTATTTCTCTAAGATATATTCCAAGGAATGGGATTGCTGGATCCTATGGTAGCTCTATTTCTTAGCTTTTTAAGGAAGGGCTAAATCAAATTCCAAAGTGGTTGTACCATTTTACATTCCCACCAGCAGTGTAGAAGTGTTCCAATCTCTCCACAGCCCCTCCAACATTTATTATCTTGTATTTTTTGGATTAATGCCATCCTTGTTGGAGTGAGATGGAATCTCACTGTAGTTTGGATTTGCATTTCTCTAATGGCTAAAGATCGCGAGCATTTCCTCACGTATCTGTTAGCTACCTGAATGCCTTCTTTAGCAAAGTGCCTGTTCATATCCTTTACTCATTTTTTAATTGGGTTATTTGTCTTTTTGTAGTTGAGCTTTTACAGTATTATGTAGATTTTAGAGATCAGGCGCTGGTCAGAAAAATTATAGCTAAAAGTTTTTTTCCCAATCTGTAGGTAATCTTTTTACTCTTTTGGTGAAGTCTTTGGATGAGCATAGGTGTTTGATTTTTAGGAGCTCCCAGTTATCTAGTTTCTCTTCTGCATTGTTAGTAATGTTTTGTATACTGATTATGCCGTATATTGGGGCTTGTATCGTTTTCCCTATCTTTTCTTCCATGATCTTTATAGTTTTAGATTTTATATTTAGGTCTCTGATCCATTTTGAGCTCGTTTTTGTACATGGTGTGAGGTATGAGTCTTGTTTCTTTCTTTCTTTTTTTTTTGTTTTTGCAGCTGGATATCCAGTTATGCCAGCACCATTTGTTAAAAAGACTGTCTTCTCCTCATTTAACTGTTTTTGGGAATTTGTCAAATATCAACTGCTCATATGTGGATGGATTTATGTCTGGATTCTTAATTCTGTTCCACTGATCTATTTATCTCTTGTTGAACCAGTAGCAGGCTGTTTTGACTACTGTGGCGGTATAATAGGTTCTAAAATCACGTAGAGTATGGCCTCCCACTTTGTCCTTCTTTTTTAGTAATGCCGGGGCCTCCTTCCCTTTCCATATGAAGTTGGTGATTTGTTTCTCCATCTTATTAAAAAGTGGCATTGGAATTTGGATTGGAATTATATTGTATTTGCAGATCGCTTTTAGTAGAACAGGCATCTTTATAATGTTAAGTCTTCCTATCCATGAGCAAGTTATGCTTTTCCACTTATATAGGTCTCTTTTGGTTTCTTGCAGTAGTACCTTGTACTTTTCTTTGTATAAGTCTTTTACATCTCTGGTAAGATTTATTCCTAAGTATTTTATCTTCTTGGGGCTACTGTAAATGGCATAGATTTGGTGATTTCCTCTTCAGTGCTCTTTTTGTTGGTGTAGAGGAATCCAAATGATTTCTGTATGTTTATCTTGTATCCCGATACTCTGCCGAACTCTTCTATTAGTTTCAGTAGTTTTCTGGAGGATTCCTTAGGGTTTTGTGTGTATAAGATCATGTCATCTGCACATGGAGATACATTTACTTCCTTCTTGCCTATCTGGATGCCCTTTATTTCTTTATCTAGCCTAATTGCTCTGGCTAGGACCTCCAGCACAGTGTTGAATATAATGGTGATAAAGGGCATCCTTGTCTGGTTCCTGATCTCAAGGGAATGCTTTCAGGCTCTCTCCATTTAAGATGATGTTGGCAATTGGCTTTGTATAAATGCCCTTTATCATGTTGAGGAATTTTCGTTATATAAATATTTTGCTGAGAGTTTTTATCATGAATGGGTGTTGAACTTTGTCAAATGCCTTTTTTGCATTAATTGATAAAATCGTGTAGTTCTTGTCTTTTGTTTTATTTATATAATATATAATGGATTACATAATTTTTTCTAATGTTAAACCATCCCTGCATACCTGGTATGAATCCTGCTCTGTCATAGTGAATAATTTTTTTTTGATATGTTGTTGAATTCTATTCGCTAGAATTTTGTTGAGGTGTTTTGCATCTAAGCTCATGAGAGATACAGGTCTGTAATTTTCTTTTGTTGTGGTATCTTTACCTAGTTTTGTTATCAGGGATATTCTGGTTTCATAGAATGAGTTTGGAAGTATTCTGTCCTTTTCTATGCTCTGAAATACCTTTAGTAGTAGCGGTGTTAACTCTTCTCTGAAAGTTTGGTACAACTCGGCAGTGAAGGCGTCCGGGCTAGCGCTTTTTTTGTTGTTGTTGTAGGGAGTTTTTTGATTACCTTTTCAATTTCTTCTTTTATTATGGGTCTATTTAGTTGTTCCCCCTCTGTTTGTGTTAGTTTAGGTAGGTAGTGTGTTTCTAGGAATTCATCCATTTCTTGTAGGTTTTCAAATTTGTTAGAGTACAATTTTTTGTAGTAATGTGATATGATTCTTTGAATTTCAGTTGGGCCTGTTTTAATATAGCCCATCTCTTTTCCTATTCAAGTTATTTGCTTCCTCTCCTGTCTTTCTTTTGTCACTTTGGCCAAGGGCTTGTCTATTTTCTTGATTTTTTCAAAGAACCAGCTTTTGATCTTGTTAATTCTTTCAATTGTTTTTCTGTTTTCTATTTCATTTAGTTGAGCCCTAATTTTTATTATTTGTTGTCTTCTGGTGCCTGACAGTTTCTTTTGTTGATCTCTTTCTATTTGTTCAAGCTGTAGGAATAATTCTTTGATTTTGGCTCTTTCTTTTTTTTTGTATGTGCGCATTTATTGATATAAATTGACCTCTGAGCACTGCTTTCACTGTGTCCCAAAGGTTCTGATAGGAAGTGTTTTCATTTTCTTTGGATGCTATGAATTTCTTTATTCCATCCTTAATGTCTTCTATAATCCAGTCTTTTTTGAGCAGGGTATTGTTCAGTTTCCAAGTGTTTGATTTCTTTTCCCTGCTTTTTCTGTTATTGATTTCTACTTTTATGCCTTATGGTCAGAGAAGATGCTTTGTAATATTTCCATGTTTTGGATTCTGCTGAGGCTTGCTTTATGACCTAATACGTGGTCTATTCTAGAGAATGTTCCATGTGCACTAGAAAAGAAAGTATACCTGGCTGCTGTTTGGTGGAGTGTTCTGTGTATGTCTATGAGGTCAAGTTGGTTTATTGTGGCATTTAGATCTTCCATGTCTTTACTGAGCTTCTTTCTGGATGTCCTGCCCTTCACTGAAAGTGGTGTGTTGAAGTCTCCTACTATTATTGTGGAGCTGTCTATCTTACTTTTCAATGCTGATAGAGTTTGTTTTATGTATCTTGCAGCCCTGTCATTGGGTGCAGAAATATTTAATATGGTTAAATCTTCTTAATATACTGTCCCTTTAATCATTATATAGTGTCTTTCCTTATCCTTTGTGGTGGATTTAATTTTAAACTCTATTTTGTCAAAAATTAATATGGCTACTCCTGCTTTTTCGATCGTTGTTTGCTTGATATAAATTTTTTCCATCCTTTGAGTTTTAGTTTGTTTGTGTCTCTAAGTCTAAGGTGTGTCTCTTGTAGACAGCATATAGACGTATGGTGTTTTTTAATCCATTCTGCCACTCTCTGTCTCTTTATTGGTGCATTTAGTCCGTTTACTTTCAGGGTAATTATGGATAGGTATTTAGTGCTATCATTTTGATGTCCTTTTTTGTGTGTTGACTGTTTCTTTTTCCCACTCGATTTTATGTGCTGAGCAGATTTTCTTTACATATTGTCCTTTCCTCATATTCGTTGTTGTTGATTTTGTTTCTGCTGAGTCTCTTTTTTTTTCTCGTATTTTATTTTGATGTGTAGGATACTTTGTCTCTTTTGTGGTTACCTTATTATTTACCTCTATTTTTCTAAATTTAAACCTAACTTTTATTTCTTTGTATCACCTTGTCTTCCACTTCATATGGAAGATCTATGACTACATTTCTTAGCCCTCTTTATTGTTTTAATGTTGTATTCTCTTACATAATAACGTTGCCGTTTCCTTGTTTTGAGCATTTTTTAATCTTGCTGTATTTTTCTGATTCCCCTGTCTGGGTTGACTTGTGGTTGCTCTGCCCAGTGTTCTAGTCTTGGGTTGATACCTGATATTATTGATTGTCTAGCCAAAGAACTCCCTTTAGTATTTCTTGTAGTTTTGGTTTGGTTTTTACGAATTCCCTAAACTTCTGTTTATCTGGAAATGTCCTAAATTCACCTTCATATTTGAGAGACACTTTTGCTGGATACAAGATTCTTGGCTTGCAATTTTTTTATATGAGTCATCCGTTGTCTTCTTGCCTGTAAGGTTCCTGCCGAGTAGTCTAAGCTTATTCGTATTGACTCTCCTTTTTAGGTGACTTTTCCTTTATCCTTAGCTGCTCTTAAAATTCTCTCTTTATCTTTGGTTTTGGCAAGTTTGATCATGTCTTGGTGACTTTCTTTTAAAATCTACCTTATGTGGAGTTCGATGAGCATTTTGGATAGATATCCTCTCATCTTTCATGATACCAGGGAAGTTTTCTGCCAACAAATCATCAATTCTCTCTGTATTTTCTGTTATCCCTCTCTGATCTGGTACTCCAATCACTCATAGGTTATTCCTCTTGATAGAGTCCCACATGATTCTTAAGGTTTCTTCATTTTATCTGATTTTTCTTCAAATGTATTAGTGCCAAGTGCTTTATCTTCAAATTCAGAAATTCTGCCTTCCTCTTGCTCAATTCTGCCCCTCTGACTTTCTACTGAGTTGTCTAATTCTGTAATTTTATTGTTAATCTTCTGAATTTCTGATTGCTGTTTGTCTGTGGATTTTTCTGGCTTATTAAATTTTTCATTATTTTCCTGAATAATCTTTTTAATTTCTTCAGTGGCTTTATCTGTGTATTCCTTGGCTTGTTCTGCATATTGCCTCATTTCCTTCCTGATGTCTTGAAGGGTTCTGTATGTCAATCTTTTGTATTCTGCCTCTGTTAATTCCAGGAAGGCATTTATATTTAGAAGATCCCTTGACTCTTTCTTTTGAGAGTTTGTTGAGGCAATCACGGTCTGTTTCTTTTTGTGACTTAATCTGGACTGCTGTCTCCGAGCCATCTATAAGTTATTGTATTAATTTTTTTTTATGTTTGCTTATCGTATCCTAGCTTCTTGCTTTGTTTTGTTTTGATATACCCAAATGGGTTGCTTGAGTGAGCTAGCTTGATTATTTTTGCATTTGGAACTCTCACGTCCTGTCCCCAGATGGCTAGAGCTGTTATCAGGTATATCAGTCTAGGAGTCCATTCACTTTTCTTGTATGAATTCAGCTCAGGTGTCCGGGTAGTTGATCATCAAGTGTGTGGTACAGGCTCTGTCCTACAGTCTTAGAGGTGTGGGGGTGATTGGTGAAGGTACCAGTATCTGGTTGCAGCAGGGGGTCACACTCTGAACAAGGCAGGGGCCTGAGAATCACCCCTCAAGTGTCTCTTAGAAAAGTGTGTCCCTGTTCCCTAGAGCATACAGGTGGGTGGGTTCTGCAGACGGACCATGGTCACTGAATGTTTTTGGTTGTAAGGATTGGGAGGTACCAGTTATCCTTGGACCCCTGTTGAAGGTGGCTGGATGACCTGAATGGAGCCACCTGTCCTTAGGCCCCTGGTGTGGATAGTTGAGGACACTGTTTAATAGGCAAAGCAATGTCAAATATCAAACACCCACCTCTCCGCCACACAGCTGAAACAGTTGGAGTCTGTCAACAAGGGCCTATTCTTCTGAAATAGGTCCTATAGGTCCATGTAGCCGGTTCACAGACCGTTTATGCCTGGACAGGAGCAGCTTCTGTCCTGAGCTCCCCCAAGTAGTGGAGCTGGCAAATTATCTTTTCCCCCAATTGCAAATTTATTCTTTCTCCAAGGCCAGGAGGATGGCTCTAGGTGCTCAACAGGCGTATGTCATGTCCAGAGAAATCATCTGCTGAAGCCAGCTTGGGACTGGGGAGCGGCGGCGTGGTCAAATATATGCAAGTACTTAGCTTTTGCCAAGAGCACCATTTTTCTCTGGTTCCAGAGGTGTGAGTAAGGTGTTTGGCTGGCTGCTCCTCTCTGAGGAAACTGCTGCTGAATGTTAGTACCAGCCCACCACTGCTGCTCCCTAGAATGGTGCCTTAGGGTCCTTCGGGTCCGGTAACTCCTCTCTGCTTCTGAACGGTCTCTTCCTCCCCCTGCCCCCCAGTTCGTTTTCTAAGCTTGCCTTTGATATTCAGGGTGCCTAGCTTGTCATAAATATACTCATTTCGCTTGTTTTCTTGGGTCTTTGTTGTAAGACTGCTTGCTGGAAGCGTCTGTCTATTCCATCGTGGCTCCGCCTTGCCCATCTTATTTCATACTCGGGTTATTTGCTTCCTCTCCTGTTTCTTTTGTCAGTTTTACCAGTGGTGTTTCTTTTGTCTGTTTTGCCAATGATTTATCTGCTTTGTTAAACCTTTCAAAGAACCAGCTTTTGGTGTTATTCACTCTTTCAATTGCTTTTGTGTTCTCTATTTCATTTAATTCTGCTCTAATTTTTATTATTTCCTTTCTTCTGGTGGCTGCGGGCTTCTTTTTCTGCTCTCTTTTTATTTATTTGAGTTGTAGAGTTAATGTTTTAATTTTGACCCTTTCTTCTTTGTGGATGTGTGCAGTTATTGCTCTAAATTGACCTCTGAGCACTCCTTTTGCTGTGTCCCAAAAGTTCTGGAGGATGTGTTTTCATTCTCATTTGATGCTGTGAATTTTTTATGCTGTCCTTGATTTCTCCTATAACCCACTAGTTTTTGAGCAATATGTTGTTCAGTTTCCATGATATTGATTTTTTTCTTTGCTTTTTCTGTTATTGATATTTACTTGTATGGCTTTATTATCAGAAAAGATGCTTTGTAATATTTCGATGTTTTTGATTGTTAAGGGTTTTGCTTTGTGGCCTAATATGTGGTCTATTCTGGAGAATGTTCCATGTGCATTGGAAAAGAAAGTATACTTGGCTGCTGTTGGGTGGAGTGTTCTGTATATGTCTATGACATGAAGCTGGTTTCTTGTGACATTTAGATGTCCCGTGTCTTTATTGAGCTTCTTTCTGGATTTCCTGTCCTTTTCCAAAAGTGATGTCTTGAAATCTCATAATATTATTGTGGAGCTGCCTTTTCTCTTTTCAACGCTGTTAGAGTTTGTTTTATGTATTTTGGATCCCTGTCATTGGGTGCACAAATATTTATTATTTTTATGTCCTCCAGGTGTATTGACCCTCTAATCATTGTAAAGTGTCCTTCCTTATCTTTTGCGGTGGATTTTGCTTTAAAGTCTATTTTGTCAGAGATTGATATTGTCACTCCTGGTCTTTTTTGATTGTTGTTTGCTTGATATATTTTTTTCTATCCTTTGAGTTTTAGTTTGTTTGTGTCTTTGAGTCTAAGGTGTGTCTCTTTCAGGCAGCATATAGGTGTATTATGCTTTTTGTCCATTCTGCCTCTGTCTCTTTATCAGTGCATTTAGTCCATTTACATTCAGCATAATTATTGATATGTATATATTTTGTGTGTGTTGTTGACAGTTTCTTTGTTCCACTTAATTTTCTGTGCCGAGTCATTTTTCTTTATGAATTTTCTTTTCATCTTTTTCATTGTTGTTGATTTGCTGAGTGTTTATGTGTTTCTTGTTTTTTATTTTGATGTGTAGGAATTTTAGTTTCCCTTGTGTTTTTTTTTTTTGTGGTTAGCTTAATAATTACCTCTGTTTTTCTAAGTTTAAACTAATCTTTTATTTCTTGACATTTCCTTGACTTCCTCTCCATATGAAAGCTCTATGACTATATTATTTACACTCTTTTTTATTTTAATGTTATCATCTTTTACATATTGACTTCTCTCTTTATTTTCAGTGTTTTAGCTTTGATTTATTTTTGCGACTTCCCTATCTGGGTTGATATCTGATTATTCTGTCCTGTGTTCTAGTCTTGGGTTGTAATCTATTGTTATTGATTCTCTGACAAGAGGACTCCCTTTAGTATTTCTTGGAAATTTGGTTTGATTTTTACAAATTCCCTTAACTTCTCTTTATCTGAAAATGCCCTAATTTCGCCATCACATTTGAGAGACAATTTTGCTAGATACATAATTCTTGGCTGGCAATTTTTGTTGTTGTTGTTCAAGGCTTTATATAGTCATCCCATCACCTTCTTGCCTACATAATTTCTGATGAGTACTCTCAGCTTAGTTTTATTGACTCTCCTTTGTAGATGTCTTTTCTCTACCTTTGGTTTTGGCAAGTTTGATTATAATATGTTTTGGTGACTTTCTTTTGTGATCTGTCCTGTGTGGGGTTCAATGAGCTTCTTGGGTAGATATAATCTGGTCTTTCACTGTGTCAGGGAAGTTTTCTGCCAACAAATCTCAACAATTTTCTCTGTATTTTCTGTTATCCTCTCCCTGTTCTGGTACTCCAATCACTTGTAGGTTATTCCTCTTGATTGAGTTCCACATAATTCTTAGAGATTCTTCATTTAAAATTTTTTTTCATCTTGTTTTTTTCAAATAAATTGGTGTGAAGTGTTTTGTCTTCAATCTCACTAATTCTGACTTCCATTGCCTCAATTCTCCTATGACTTTCTATTGAGCTGTCTAATTCTGAAATTTTACTGTCAATGTTTTGGATATCTATTTGCTGTCTCTCTATGGATTCTTGCAGTCTATAAATTTGTCATTATGCTCTTGTACACCCTTTGTAAGTTCCTCTATTGCTTTGCCTGTGTGTTCCTGGGCTTGATCTGTGTTTTGGCTGGATCTCCTTCCTGATCTCATGAAAAGCTCTGTATATTAATCTTTCGATTCTACCTCCAGTAATTCCAAGATCTTATTTTCCTCCAGGAGGTTTCTTGGTTCTTTGTTTTGATGGCTTGCCGAAGCCATCATGGTCTGCCTCTTTATGTGATTTGACGTTGATGGAAACGCTGGTAGCATAGTTGTTAAGAGTTACAACTACTAACCAAAGAGTCGGCAGTTCAAATCCACCAGGTGCTCCTTGGAAACCCTATGGGGCAGTTCTACCCTGGCCCAAGGGTCACTATGAGTTGGAATCAACTCAATGACAATGGGTTTTTATTTTTACGGGGTTGTCTCCAAGCCATCAATAAGTTATTATATTTATTTATTTTATGTTTGCTTACTGTGTCCTAGCTTCTTGTTTTGCTTTGTTTTGATATGACCAAATAGGCTGATCACGTGAGCTACTTTGATTATTGGCATCTTTGAAGCTCTCACATCCTGTAACCAGGTAGTTAGAGCTTTTACTAGGTACATGAGCCCAGGAGTCCATTTACTTTTCTTATGTGATTCAGCTCAGGTATCCAGGTCACCAGTCACTGAGTGCATGGTGCAGGCTCTCACCTACAGTCCTTGATGTGCAGGGCTATGTAGGGGTGACTGGAGTAGCCACAGGTATCTGGCTGGAGTAGGTGATTGGAGTAGGCACAGGTATGCACTTAACAAGGTAGGGGGCTGATGGCTGCCCTTGAGTGCCTGGGTGGGAAGCATGTCCCTGTTCCCTAGAGTGTGTAGGTGGGTGGGTTTTGCAGCCAGACGTTGGGCACCCAATGCTGTTGGCTGTAAGGACTTGGAGGTGCCACTTATTCTCAGACCCCTGTCCCCAGTGGCTAGATGGAGTGGTTGGAACCACCACTCCTCAGGCCCCTGATGTGGGTAGGTGAGGACCCTGCTTAATGGGCAGGACAGTGTCAAATGTCACAAATCTGCCTCTCCCCCTTAGCTGCTGCAGTTGAAAATAGACCATGCATATACCCTGTTGTTCTGTGCTAATGAAGGCCTACTCTGTTGAAATGGCCCACACAAGGCTAGGTAGCTGTGAAAGGCTTTCAAAGTCTGTGGATCCCTTATGCCTGTGCCTAGGCAAAGGGGCTGTGCCTGTCCTGAGCTGCCCAGGAGGCTTAGGGGAGCTGGAAGATTATTATTATTTTTGTTAATTTGTTCCCTCTCCAAAGGGAGGTGAATGGCTTGGATGCATGACAGGTCCTACTTCTGGCCCAAGGGACAGTGCATTCACTGAAGCTGGCCCAGGACTGGAGCAGAGTGAGGAGGGGGCAGGTGAATGGGAGAGAGGTGCTTTTCAGATGGGGGAGGGGTTTTTGATCCCATGCAGTAGGTTAGATGCTTGCACTTAACTTTCACAGATTCTGTCACTTCTCCCTGGCTTCAGAGATTTGCACAGATTCTCTGCCACTTCATTTCTCCTGGTGTGGAAAATACGTCCCACATGCTACTGCTTGCCTCAGCCTATCTTGCTGGCCAATCCAGCCTGCAAGGTGCTGGCCAGGTCAGGTCTGTCAAATCCTCAATGCTTCTGAACTGTCTCTCCCTCCCCCGCCACTCAGTACGACTCCTCAACTTTGTCTTTGATGTTCAGGGCTCTTAGTTTGTCATATATAATCAATTCACTTGTTTTCTCAGGTCTTTGTTTATGACGGACCACAGGAAGCATCTGACTACTCCAGCATCTTGGCCCTGTCTCCACAGGTAAACAACTTTCTGGTATTTTCTGCTTTCATCCAGAATCCATCTGAAATGAGCAATTATATCCCTGGTTCCACATCCTCTTCTGAATCCACCTTGAGCTCCTGGCAGTTCCCTGTCAATGTACTGCTGCAACCGCTTTTGAATGATCTTCAGCAAAATTTTACTTCCTTGTGATTAATGATTTTTTCTATGATTTCCACATTCAGTTGGATCACCTTTCTTGGGAATAGGCATAAGTGTGTATCTATTCCAGTCAATTGGCCAGGTAGTTGTTTTCCAAATTTCTTGGCATAGACTAGTGAGCACTTCCAGCACTGGCAGAGCTAAATGGGGAGAAATAGCAAGAACAATTGGTGATCTCCACAGTTGTGAATAAGGCAGTTTTGTCACAAATATTAAGAAAGAGACGTTCATAAGAAAAAAAAAAGGAAAACCCAGGAAGCAGTAAGTCTTGTAGTTTAGAACCTTAGACACAAAGTCAAAGATGAATAATCAGAAAAGAAAGCCATACCTAAATGCCTGGCTAATTAAAAGCCAAGGTAGTCATGGGTGGTAGAACTCAACAAGGACGTAGTTCAGGAGTAGACTTCAAATAGTCACAGTAACTTGTGTCCTACCTCTGAAACTGTTTTTCCAAGTGAGGTTTTATACCAAGAATACAAAGACTATTCCTGACCTCTCCCTCCTTCCCTCCCTCACCTGGTAGTGGGAATCTAATAGAGAGTGTTTTTCATTACCTGCTGTTTACTCTAACCTTCATGGGCATTTCCCCATACCAATCCACCCCACATTACCCCAACATGACTTGAATATAAATCACAGACAATTCGTTCTATTTCTTCAGATCTGTTCCTAAAACAGGCTCTCATTGGACTTTGCCACATATAATAATTTAGGACCTCTTGAGTGGTAAGCATGATATCTCTGGGTGCTTGAAGTCTATCAGAGCTGCTGCACAAGAAAGAAAGTCATGATAAAGAAGCAAGTAATACATAAATTTAAGTTGAGCATAGCTTTATCTTTTTTGGGGGGGTGGTGAATATTTTATTTATTTATTGTGTTTTGGTGAAAGTTTACAGCTCAAGTTAATTTTTCATTCAAGAATTTATACACCTTTTTTGTTAAACTGGTTACAATCCCCACAACGTGACAGCAATCTCCCCATTTTCACCCCAGGTTCCTTGTATCTATTCATCCACTTCCTGTCCTTCCCACCTTCTCATCTTGCTTTTTTGGTAGGAGTTGCCCATTTGGTCTTGTATGTTTGATTGAATTAAGAAGCAGTTTCCTCACATGTGTAATTGTATGTTTTATAGGCCTGTCCAATCTTTGTCTGAAAAGTGGGCTTTGGGGGTGGTTTCAGTTCTGAGTTAGCAAAATGTCCAGGGGCCATAGTCTTGGGGGTTGCTCCAGTCTTTGTAGTGAATTTTGTTCTACATTTTTCTCCCGTTCTATCCTGGTCTCTGCGTTGTGATACCTGTCAGAGCAGTTGGTGGTGGTAGCAGGGCACCATCCAGTTCTTCTGGGCTCAGGCTTGTGGAGGCTCTGGTTCATGTGGTCCTTTAGTCCTCTGGGCTAATGTTTTCCTTGTGTCTTTGGTTTTCTTCATTCTCCTTTGCTCCAGATTGGATGGGACCAACAGATGTATCTTAGATGGCTGCTTGCTATCTTTTAAGACCCCAGATGCTGCTCACCAAAATAAGATGTAGAAGATTTTCTTTATGAACTATGTTATGCCAACTGATCTAGATGTCCTCTGGGACTATGGTCTGCAGCCTCCAGCCCCAGCAACTAGGTCCCTCAAGTTGTTTGAATGTGTCTAAGAAACTTCTATGCTTTCACTTTGATCCAGTTGTGCTGACTTTCCCTAGACCAAAGACATTTCCCTTCACCAAAGTTGACACTTGTCCACTATCTAGTTAGTGATTTTCCCTCCCCGTCCCTCCCCCCTACCCCACAATCATCAAAGAATGTTTTTCTTCTGTGTGTAAACCTTTTATTGAGTTCTTATGATTGTGGTCTCATACAATATTTGTCCTTTTGTGATTGACTTATTTCACTCAGCATAATACCCTCCAGATTCATCCTTGTTGTGAGATGTTTCACGGATTCATCATGGTTTTTTATTGCTGCATAGTATTCCACTGTGTGTATGTATCATAATTTGTTTATCCATTTTATTGCTGATGGGAATTTGTTAACATCTTTTTGCTATTGTGAATAATGTTGCTATGAACATGGGTGTGCATATGTCTATATGTGTGATGTCTCATTTCTCTAGCTTGTATTCCTAGGAATGGCATTGCTGGATCATATGGCATTTTTATTTCTAGCTTTTTAAGGAAGCACCATATCATTTTCCAAAGCGGTTGTACCATTTTACACTCCCACCAACAGCACATAAGAGTTCAGTTCTCCTCACGACTTCTCCAATATTTGTTGTTATTAGTTTCTTTGATTAGTGCCAGTATTGTCAGGGTGAGATTGTGTCTCATAGTAGTTTTGATTTGCATTTCTCTAATGGCTTTTTTCTTTTAATGGCTAGTGATCGGTAGCATTTCCTCATGTGTCTGTTAGCCACCTGCGTGTCTTCTTTGGTGAAGTGTCTGTTCATATCCTTTACCCATTTTTTAATAGGATTATTTGTCTTTTTATTGTTGAGATGTTGAAGTATTTTGTAGATCTTAGAGATTAAACCCTTTGCCCATATGTTGTAGCCAAAAATTTTCCCCAGTCTGTAGGTTTTCCATCTGCTCTTTCGGTGAAGTCTTTCTATAAACGTGTGTAATTTTTAGGAGCTCCAAGTTATCTCGTTTCTCTTCGGTGTTTGAGTATTTTTAGTTATGGTTTGTATCCTATTTATGCCTCTTTCAAAGTTCTCTTTGTTAGTGTAGAGGAATCCAACTGATTTTTGTATGTTAATCTTGTATCTGGCAACTTTGCAGAAATTTTCTATTAGTTCCAGAAGCTTTCTTGTGGATTCTTTAGGGTTTTCTGTATGTAAGATCATATCATCTGTGAATAGGAATAATTTTACCTCTTTCTTACCAATTTGGATGCCCTTCATTTGTTTTTTTCTTGCCTTATTGCTCTAGCTAGGACTTCCTACACAGCGTCGAATAAGAGTGGTAATAAAGGGCATCCTTTTCTGTTCCCATCCTCAAGGGGAATGCTTTCAGTCTCTGTCCGTTTAGAATGATCTTGGCTATTAGTTTTTTATAAATGTCCTTTATTATGTCGAGGAATTTCCCTTCTATTCCTACTTTTTGAGAGTTTTTCTCATAAATGTGTGTTGGGCATTGTCAAATGCCTTTTCTGCATTGATTGAGGCTATCATATCATTGTTTTCTTTCATTTTACTTATGTGGTGGATTACACTGATTGATTTTGTAATGTTGAACCATCCCTGAATATCTGGTATGAATTCCACTTGATCATGATGTATTATTATTTTGATATGCTGTTGAATTTTATTGACTAGAATTTTGTTGAGAATTTTTGCATCTATGTTCATGAGGGATATTGGTCTGTAGTTTTCTTTTTTTGTGGTGTCTTTGCCTTTTTTTTTTGCCTGGTTTTGGTATCAGGGTTATGTTGGCTTCATAGAATTGAATTTGGGAGTATTCCTTCCTTTTCTATGCTTTGAAATAGTTTGAGTAGTCTTGGAGTAAGCTGCTCTCTGGAAAGTTGGTAGAATTTTCCAGTGAAGCTGTCCCGGCATGGGCTATTTTTTGTTGGGAGTTTTATTTATTTTTACCTCTTCAATCTCTTTTTTTGTTGTGAGTTTGCTTAATATCTCTATCTCAGTTTGTGTTAGTTTAAGTAGGTAGCATGTTTCTAGAAATTTGTCCATTTCCCCTAGGCTTTCAAACTTGTCAGAGTACAAGTTTCCTTAGTATTCTGTTATGATCCTTTTTATTTCAGTTAGGTCTGTTGTGATATCACTCATGTCATTTCTTATTCATGTTGTTTGCTTCTTCTTCTATTTTTCTTTTGTCAATTTGGCCAATGGTTTGTCAATTTTGTTGATCTTTTCAAAGAACCAACTTTTGCTCTTCTTCATTCTTTCAATTGTTTTTCTATTCTCTATTTCATTTATTTTTGCTCTAATCTCTATTATTTCCTTTCTTTTGGAGACTGAGGCCTCCTTTTGCTGTTCTCTTTCTATTTGTTCAAGTTGTAGGGTTAATATTTTTATTTTGGCCCTTTCTTCTCTTTTTATGAGAGTTTTTTTTTGCTATAAATTGACTTCTAAGCACTGATTTGCTGTGTCCCACAGGTTTCAGAAGGATGTGTTTTCATTCTCGTTTGTGTCTATGACTTTTTTTATTCCAACCTTGATTTCTTCTATTACCCAGTAGTTTTTAAGCAAGATGTTGTTCAGTTTCCATAGATTTGATTTTTTTTTCTTGCAGTTTCTGTTATTGATTTTTATTTTTATGGCATTTTTTTTTTTACAGCATTATGATCAGAAAAGTTCCTTATATATTATTTTGATGTTTTGGATTTAATGTTTGGAAAATAATGTCTACTTTTCTGCCATTGGGTGGAGTGTTCAGTATATGTCTATGGGATCGAGTTGGGGATTGTGGCCCTTAGAGCTTCTGTATCTTTATTGAGTTTTTTCTAGATTTTCTGTTCTTCACCAAAAGTCTCCTATTACTGTTGTGGCACTGTCTATTGCTCTTGTCAGTGATGTTATAGTTTGCTTATGAATTTTGGAGCCTGTCATTGGGTGTGTATGTATTTATTATTATTATATTCTCCTGGTATATAGACCCTTCAGTCATTATATAGTGTCCTTCCTTATCCTTTATGGTGAATTTTGCCTTAAAGTCCATTTTATCAGAGGTTAATATTACCACTGCTGCTCTTTTTTGGTCATTGTTCACCTGGTATTTTTTCCATCCTTTGAATTTTAGTTTGTTTATGTCTTTGTGTCTAAATTGTGTCTCTTGTAAACAGCATATAGAAGGATCCTGTTTTGTTTTCTTTTTAATCCATCCTACCCCCACACATCTTTCAGTTTGTCTGACCACACACTTGCATGGTGCTGTGGTGCTGGAAGCTATGCCACTTGATTTCAAATACCAGAAAGGTCACCCATGGTGGACAGGTTTCAGAAGAACTTCCAGACTAAGACAGACTACAAAAAATGAGCTGGCAGTCTACTTCTGAAAAAAAATTAGCCAGTGAAAATCTTATGGATAGCAGCAGAACATTGTCTGGCATAGTGCTGGAAGATGAGCCTCTCAGGTTTGGAAGACACTCAAAATACTACTGGGGAAGAGCTGCCTCTTCAAAGTAAAGTCAATCTTAATTACTTGGATGGAGTCAAGCTTTCAGGACTTTCATTTGCTAATGTGACATGAATTGAAATAAGAAGAAACAGCTGCAACCATCCTTGATAATCAGAAGATGGAATCTATGAAGCATGAATGTTGGAAAATTGGATGTAGTGAAAAATGAAATGGAATACATAAAGATTGATATCCTAGTCATTACTGGGCTGAAATAGACTGGTATTTGCCATTTTGAATTGGACAATCATACATTCTACTATGCCAGGAATGACAAATTGAAGAGGAATGTCATTGCATTCATCACCGAAAAGAACATTTCAAGATCTATCCTGAAGTACAATGCTGTCAGTGATAGGATAATATCCATACACCTATAAGGAAGCACAGTCAATAAAACTAATATTCAAATTTAAGCATCAACAGCTAAGGCCAAAGATGATGAAATTGAAGATTTTTACTAGCTTCTGCAGTCTGACGTTGATCAAACATGCAATCAAGATGCATTGTTAATTACTGCCATTGGAATGCAAAAGTTGGAAACAAAGAAGTATTGGTACTTGAAAAATATGGCCTTGGTGATAGAAATGATGCCGTAGATTGTGTGATAGAATTTTGCAATACCAACTACTTCTTCATTGCAAATGCCTTTTTTTTTAACAACATAAACAATGACTGTACACCTAGACCTCACTGGATGGAATACACAGGAATCAAATCGATTACGTCTGTGGAAAGAGATGATGGGGAAGGTCAATATCCTCAGTCAGAACAAGGCCAGGGGCCGACCATGTAGCAGACCATCTGTTGCTCAATTGCTCATATGCAAGTTCAAGTTGAAGCTGAAGAAAATTAGAACAAGTCCACAAGAGTCAATGTATGGCCTTGAGTATATCCCACTTGAATTTAGAGACCATCTCAAGAATAGATTTGATGCATTGAGCAGTAATGACTGAAGACCAGACGAGTTGGCAAATAACTTCAAGGACATTCTACGTGAAGAAAACAAGAGGTCATAAAAAGACAGGTAAAAAAGAAAAGACCAAAATGGATGTGAGAAGAGGCTCCGAAACTTGTTGTTGAACATAGAGTAGCTAAAGCTAACGAAAGAAATGATGAAGTAAGAGAGCTGAACTGAAGATTTCAAAGAGCAGCTTGAGAAGACAAACTGAAGTATTATAATGATGTATGCAAAGACCTGGGGTTAGAAAACCCAAAGGGAAGAATACACCTGGCATTTCTCAAGCTCAAAAAACTGAAGGAAAAATTCAAGCCCTAGGTTGCAGTGTTCAAGGATTCTATGGGCAAAATACTGAATGATGTAGGAAGCATCAAAAAAAGATGGAAGGAATACACAGAGTCACTGTACCATAAAGACTTGGTAGCTGCTCAATCATTTCAGGAGGTAGCATATGATCAAGAGCTGATGGTACTGAAGGAAGAAGTCCAAGCTTCACTGAAGACATTGGCAAAAAACAAGGCTCCAGGAATTGCAGAATACCAATTGAGATGTTTCAACAAAGTGATGCAGCACTGGAAGTGCTCACTCATCTATGCCAAGAAATTTGGAAGAAAGCTACCTGGCCAACTGACTGAAAGAGATCCATATTTTTGTCTATTCCAAAGAAAAGTGATCCAACAGAATGTGGAAATTATAGAACAATATCATGAATATCACAAGCAAGTAAAATTTTGCTGAAGAAAGATCATTCAAAAGTGGTTGCAGCAGTACATTGACAGGGAACTGCGAGAAATTCAGACAGGATTCAGAAGAAGACTTGGAACAAGGGATATCATTGCTGATGTCAGGTGCATCCTGGCTGAAAGCAGAAAATACCAGAAAGATGTTTACCTGTGTTTTATTGACTATGCAAAGGCATTCGGCTGTGTGGATAATAACAAGTTATGGATAACACTGTGAAGAACTGGAATTCCAGAACACTTAATAGTGCTCATGAGGAACCTGTACACAGATCAAGAGGCAGTCTTTTGAACAGAACAAGGAAATACTCTGTGTTTTAAAATCAGGATAAGCGTGCGTCAGGGTTGTATCCTTCCACCATTCTTATTCAATCTGTATGCTTGAGCAAATAATCCGTGAAGCTGGACTGTATGAAGAAGAACTCGGCATCAAGATTGGAGGAAGATTCATTAACAACCTGCAATATGCAGATGATACAACGTTGCTCACTGAAAGTGAAGAGGACTTGAAGCACTTACTGATGAAGCTGAAAGACTACAGCCTTCAGCATGGATTACACCTCAACATAAAAAAACAAAAATCCTCACAACTGGACCAAAAAGTATCATCATAATAAATGGAGAAAAGTTTGAAGTTGTCAAGGATTTCATTTTACTTGGATCTACAATCAATCCCCATGGAAGCAGCAGTCAAGAAATTGACACATTACATTGGACAAATCTGCTGCAAAAGACCTCTTTAAAGTGTTGAAAAGCAAAGATACCAGCTTGAAGACTAAAGTGTGCCTGACCCAAGCCATGGCGTTTGCAATCACCTCATAGGCATGAGAAAGCAGGAGAATGAATAAGGAAGTCCAAAAAGTATACCCTATCTGGGTTGGTATCTGATTTTTTTGGCCTGCATCCTACTCTTGAAATGTCTGGTGTTGGTTCTCTAGCTGGAGGACTCCTTTTAGCATTTCTTATAATTTTCTTCTGGTTTTTACATATTCCTTTATTTTCTATTTATCTGGAAATGATCTAATTTCACCATCGTATTTCAGAGAAAATTTTGCTTTATAATTCTTTGCTGGCAATTTTTTTTCTTCAAGGGTTTACATATATCATCCCATTCCTTTCTTGCCTGCATGGTTCTGCTGAGGAATCAGAGCTTAGTCTTATTGGTTCTCTTTTGTAGGTGACTTTTTGTTTATCCCTAGATGCTCTCAGTATTCTTTCTTTGTCTTTGGTTGGTTTAAGGTAAGTTTAATTATGTGTCTTGATTACTTTCTTTTGGGGCCTATCCTGTAAGGGCTTCATTGAGCTTCTTGAATAGATATCTTTTTGTCTTTCATATTGGGCAAGTTTTCTGCCAGCATATCTTCAACAATTCTTTCTGTTTTCTGTTATTCTACCCCCGTTCTGGAATGCCAATCACTCATAGGTGTTTCCTCTTGATTATATCCCACATAATTCTTGGACTTTCTTCATTCTTTTTTCTGATTTTTCCTTGAACAAATTGGAATCAAGGGATTTATCTTCAATCTCACTAATTCTGACTTCCATTGTCTCAGTTCTGCTCCTATGACCTTCTATTGAGTTGAAAAATTCTGAAATTTTATTGTTAATCTTTTGGATTTCTAGTTGCTGCTTTTGCATGGTTCCTAGTAGCCTATTTATTCTGTCATTTTATTCTTGTATTGTTTTCCTGAATTCTTTTATTGCTTTGTCTGTGTCTTCCTTGTTTTTGTCTGTGCTTTCCCTGATCTCCTTCTTGATCTCCTGGAGAGCTCTGTATATTAGTCTATTGAATTCT
This sequence comes from Elephas maximus indicus, assembly GCF_024166365.1. Classification (NCBI taxonomy): domain Eukaryota; kingdom Metazoa; phylum Chordata; class Mammalia; order Proboscidea; family Elephantidae; genus Elephas; species Elephas maximus. Next base: position 91,467,061 of record NC_064846.1, read on the forward strand.
TTATCAGGTAATTCCATTGCCTTATCTTCCTCTGGAATGTTTTCTGGTTTTTTATTTTGGTCATTTGCTGAAGCCATCTTCTCCTGCTTCTTTATGTGATTTGATATTGATTGTTATCACTGAGGTATCAAATAGTTTATTTTTTTATTTATTGTGTGTTTGTTTACTGCATCCTGAAGCCTTTTTTATTTTGTTTTGATATATCCAAGTAGGCTGGGTGTGTGTGCTACTCTGGTCATTAATCTGGTGACATTGAAGCTCTCACCTTCTGTCTTCAGGCAGGCAGAGCAGCTACTAGGTGTGTGAGCCTGGGACTCTTTTCACTGTTCTTGTGATTCTGCTGAGGCTGTAGGTACTGTTGCTGGTGAGGTAATGTATCTGTTCTGCTGTTCTCCTGGCCATGGGTGCAGGGGGTGTTCTCCCTAGTGGTTGGGTTGTGTGTTGTGTGTATGCTCTGCTGCTTGTCCAGTGATTGGGGTGAAGGTGCCTGGGTCGTTGGTCACCAAGTGTGTGATGCATACACTCTCACCTACAGTCCTTAGTGTGCAGGGCTGTGTGGGGGTGTCTGGAGCAGGCACAGGTCTCTGGCTGCTGTGGGGGTGCTTTAGGGGGGCAAGGCAGGGGGCTGTTGGCTGCTTATGGATGCCCAAATGGAGGTCGCACCCCTGTCTGCTTGGGTGCATAGTGGAGGTTGTAGTGCAGCTGGTCCTTGGGCACCCAGCGCCATTGACTGTAGGAATTGTGGGATGCCACTGGTTCCCAGGCCCTGTTGTGAGAAGCTGGATGGAGTGAGTGGTATCACTGGCCCTCGTTCCCCCAGCATGGGTGGTCGAGGTCTCTTCTTAGGGGACAGGTGCTGGGTTGGCTAGCAAGGCATGGGTGTGAGTGATCTTTAGGGGTGAAGGACGTTGCAAATTAATGGATCCCCTGCACCAGTGCCTTGGATCAGGCAGAGAGCTACAGGCTTATGGGGCAAAGTGGTGTTGAATGTCACAGATTTGCAGCTCCCACTTGGCTGCTGCTGGTGAAAATGGGCTTCAGATGGGAACTCGGCCCACCTTATGCCAATGTGTATATGCTGTGCCAACTCAGCTAGCAAGGAGAGGGTGGAGGCCACCAGAAGCCCTTGGACTCCCTGTGCTAGTGGCTGGGTGCAGGGGCAGGCACCTCTGGACTGGGGTGGGAGGGCATGAGCTCCACACATAGGGGTTATGGAGGTGTTGAATGCCTCTGTACTGTTGTCTGATTATAGAGGAGGATGGGTAAGGGGGAGGGAGTGCTCCTCAGCCTGTGGTGCTCTGGTGGGAGGAGGAGCTGTGCTACACGTGTTAGGTTGGAGCATGCATTTAACTTTCATAGGTCTGGTGTCAATCCTGTCTGATTCTGGAGGTGCATGCAGTCGTTCCAGCTTAGCTGCTGCACCAGACAGGGTGGGTTTCAGTTTCAGTTTTGGGTGCTGCTGCTTGCCTCAGTATATTTGTGCTGTGCAGGTTCAGCTTGCAGGACATCAGTGACCTGACAAACTGTAATTCCCCATTTCCTTTGTTTTTGAATTGTCTCTCTTTCCACCTGTTAGTCTGATTCTTCAACTTTGTCTTTGATGCTTAGGGCTCCTAGATTGTCATATATATCTGATTCTCTTGTTTTTTTTGGGTCTTTATTGTAAGAGGAATGACACAAAGTTTCTGACTATTCCGCCATCTTGGCCCTTGCATAGCTCTAAAAAGGTGCCTGACCGTGTAGTGCTGCCAGCAAAAGTAACAAACTAGATGACTTTATTTTTTAGGCTTTCTTGGCTTTTTGATGATCCAGCCTTTTAAAAAACAATTATTTTATTTTTTGTTGTTGAGAATATAAACAGCAAAACATACTCTAGTTCAACTGTTTCTACATGTACCATTTAGTGACATTGATTACATTCTTCAAGTTGTATAACAGTTCTCACCCTCCTTTTCTGAGTTGTTCCTCCCCTGTTAATATAAATTCACTTCCCCCAAGGTTCCTATCTATTATTTCAAGTTGCTGTTGTCAATTTGATACCATATAGATAGTTCTTAAAAGAGCACAATGCTCAAGGGAGACATTTTTTACTAGTTAAGCTGAACTATTGTTTGGTTTTAAGACTTCAGGGGATATTTTTGGTTGAAGGGTTAAAGATTATTTCAGAGCAATAGTTTCAGGGGTTCATTCAACCTTCATGGCTCCAGGAAGTCTGGAGTCCCTGAGAATTTGAAATTCTGTTCTGCATTTTTCCCTCCTTAAGTCAATTTTATTCCTCCATTTTACATTTAAGATAAATAAGGCTCAAATCAGTTAAGTAACTTTCCCAAAGTTCACTCAGCCAAATGTGATCCACAGCACCCATTTGTGTTTTCTCCATAGCTCTTGTTTATTCCATTAGGCCACCATGTGGCAACCACATTGGATTGATCAACATCCACAGGGAAGACAACCAAAATTAAGCACATTGGCTTGAACACTTAACACTTGATTTTTTTAAATTTGGATGAGAAAGAGGCATGTATGTTTTAATTTGGGTGAGAAGGAGGCATGTATGTGTGTAATTTTTTAAAGAGATGCTGAAACGAAACAGGATCAGGCACTCAGGAAAATGTGGGCCATGAATGTGCATAATAAATCTCTAACATTCCAAGTTTATATGGATAGAGTATTTGGATGTATTTTGGTATAAGGAAAACAATGCAACACTGAGCATTATGGATACAGACTGAGAGGCTGTCAAACACTTTGGGCCTATGGCTTGTGAAAAAGTACCATCCAACATGTCAATAGCCTAAAAAACACAACAAGCAAAGTGTTTGCTTCTGACCAGGTAACCAAGATGAATGATACAAAGCCCTATTGGCTCAGGTCTTTAGCACATTTCTGGGATTAACATGCAGCTGGATGACACTGTCTTCCTCTTGGTGGAATTTGCAATCTGGAACAGTTCCCATTTTCCTGGCACACTGGCCACTGCCTACCTCTGTGCACAGTCCAGTCACAGTGAACAAAAGTAGGACTCTTGTGGGCCAAGATATTGGACATCATTATGTATTGTGTGTTAATAAAAATAACTGCATTTAACAAGGATGAACGTTAGCCAAACTAAACTTAATTTACTCTGCCAATGTAGGTGAGGACTCACAGGTCTTGTAAGCATCAGAGTTGGGGGCAATAAAATATGAATGCCTTATAAGTTATTGCTGTTTGTTGTTAGATACTGTCAAGTCAGTTCCGACCAAAAACAACTCTATATCCAACAGAACGAAACACTGCCAGGTCCTGCACTATCCTCACGATCATTGTTACGCTTGAGCCCATTGTTGTCCACACTGTCAACCCATCTTGCTGGAGGTCTTCCTCTTTTTCACTGACCCTCTACTTTACCAAGCATGATGTCCTTCTCCAGGGACTGATCCCTTCTAATAACAAGTCCAAAGTATGTGAGATGCAGTTTTGCCATCCTTGCTTCTAAGAAGCATTCTGGCTGTACTTCTTCCAATACAGATTCTTTCGTTCTTGTGACAGTCATGGTATATTCAATATTCTTCACCAACACCACAATTCATAGGAGTCAATTCTTCTTTGGTCTTCCTTATTCATCGTCCACCTCTCACATGCATATGAGGTGATTGAAAACACCATGGCTTGGGTCAGCCACGCCTTAATCTTCAAGGTGATATCTTTGCTTTTTAACACTTTAAAGAGATCTTTTGCAGCAGATTTGTCCAATGCAATACGGCACTTGATTTCTTCACTACTGCTTCCATAGGTGTTGATAGTGGATTCAAGAAAAATGAAATCCTTGACAACTTAAAACTTTTGTCCGTTTATCATGATGATACTTATTGGTCCAGTGGTGAGGATTTTGGTTTTCTTTATGTTTAAGTGTAATCCACACTGAAGGCTGCAGTGTTTGGTCTTCATCAGTAAGTGGTTTAAGTCCTCTTCACTTTCAGCAAGCAAGCTTGTGTCATCTGGATATGACAGGTTATTAATGAATGTTCCTCCAATCTTGATGCCCTGTTCTTCTTCATATAGTCCAGCTTCTAGGAGTATTTTCTCAGTATACAGATTGAATAAGTATGATGAAAGATACAACCCTGACAAACACCTTTCCTTACTAAACCACACAGTATCTGCTTGTTCTGTTTGAACGACTGTCACTTGATCTATGTACAGGTTCCACATGACCACAATTAAGTGTTCTGGAATTCTCATTTTTCACAATGTTATCCATTATTTGTTATGATCCACATAGTCGAATGACTTTGCATAGTCAATAAAACACAGGACAACATCTTCTTAGTATTTTCTGTTTTCAGCCAGGACCCATATGATATTATCTATGATATCCCTGGTTCCGTGTCATCTTCTGAATCTGTCTTGAATTTCTGGCAGTTCCCTGTCAATGTACAGCTGCAATTACCCTTGAATGATCTTCAGCAAAATTTTACTTGTGTGTGATATTGATATTGTTCTATAATTTCTGCATTCTGTTGGATCACTTTTCTCTGGAATGGATATACACATGGATCTCTTCTAGTTGGTTGGCCAGTTAGCTGTCTTCCAAATTTCTTGGCTTAGATGAGTGATTGCTTTCAGCAGTGCACCCATTTATTGCAACTTCTCAACTTGTATTCCGTCAATTCCTGGAGTCTTCTTTTTCAACAATGGCTTCAGTGCAGCTTGGACCTCTTCCTTCGGTACCATTTCCTGATCATAAGCTATCTCCTGGAATGGTTGAACGTTGACCAATTCTTTTTGGTACAATGACTCTGTGTATTCCTTCCATCTTCTTTTGATGCTTCCTTTGTCTTTTAATATTTTTCCCATAGAATCCTTAAATATTGTGACTCATGGATGAATTTTTTATTCAATTCTTTTAGCTTGAGAAATGCCAAGCTTGTTCTTCTTTTTTTTTGTTTTCTAACTCCAGGGTTTTGCACGTGTCATTATAATACTTTACTGTCTTCTCAAACAGCCCTTTGAAATCTTCTGTTCAGTTCTTTTACTTCATCATTTCTTTCTTTTGCTTAAGCTACTCCTCATACAAGAACAAGTTTCAAAGTTTCTTCTGACATCTATTTTGGTCTTTTCTTTCTTTCCTGCCTTTTTAATGATCTCTTGCTTTTTTCATGTATGATGTCCTTGATGTCATTCCACAACTCATCTGGTCTATGGTCATTAGTGTTCAATGTGTCAAGTATATTCTTGAGATGATCTCTAAATTCGGGTGGAGTATACCTGTTCTAATTTTCTTCAACTTGAACTTAAACTTGCGTATGAACAATTGATAACCTGCTCCACAGTTGGCTCATGGCCTTGTTTTGACTGATGATATTGAGCTTTTCTATGGTCTCTTTCCAGATGTAGTCAATTTGATTTCTGTGTATTCCATCTGCTGAGGTCCACGTGTATAGTTGCCATTTAAGTTGTTGAAAAAAATATTTGCAATGAATTATTCGTTGGTCTTGCAAAATACTGTCACGTGGTCTCCTGTATTTTTTCTATCTCCAAGGCCATATTTCCCAACTACCAATCATTCTTCATTTGCAACTTTTGCATTCCAATTGCCAGTAATTTTCAATGCATGTTGTTTACATGTTTGATCAATTTCAGACTGCAGAAGTTGATAAAAGTCTTCAATTTCCTCATCTTTGGCCTTAATGGTTGGTGTATAAATTTGAACAATATTTGTATTAACTGGTCTTCCTTGTAGTTGTATGGATATTATCCTATCACAGACAGCTTTGTACGTCAGGAAAGATCTTGAAACGTTCTTCTTGATGATGAGTGTGAGCACTATTCCTCTTCAATTTGTCATTCCTGGCATAGCAGACCGACCATATGATTGTCTGATTCAAAATGGCGAATACCCATTTACTGCAGCTCACTAATGCCTAGAACATTGATGTTTATGTGTTCCATTTCATTTTTTATGACTTCCAATTTTACTAAATTCATACTTTTTACATTACACATTCCAAAGTTATTATATACTAAGAATTACTAGCTAAAACTTGTGTCCTAGTGTAATTTGCAAAATTCTCCTTTCTCTGTATTTTTCTCTTCCACAAAGGCTGAAATTTAACTGGAGAGATGCAGTATGCTTTCTTATGTCTAGTGATAGCTTTTAATGTGAACCTGAGGGACAAAATTTATCTTACTGTCAAATATTATGTAGTTTGTACAGTTAATTGGTTGGACATTATATTTTGAAAATGAAGCATACAGTAATATTTATCAATGAAAGCAAAGACAATTTAATCCTTTGATGTCCAGTAGAAGTTTTTGGTTATTTTGCCAGAGTTTATAATCCCCCTAGTTACATAAAACTAAAATTTTCCAAAGTTGGAATAGAGAAGAATTCTGACTTTATTTCACATTGTCTTAAGAATTCAGTACAAACTTCCCCTTTTCAAATTCTTAGGCTCGTATTTTTATTTCAATTTTCTTCTTTGTGCCTCCTCTGCATTTAGAAAGAGATTGTAGTAGACAGCCACTTTGGAAGAAAATGGTGGGTGAAAAATCAGATGGACAGCCTTTCCATGAGGAATTGACCTGAGTGACAGGAGAGTGAGAAACTGCACTGAAGCAGGGACCAGTTCTGGAGGCCAGCATGCCACACCCCAGACCTGAGCCCTTGAGTTGCCTTGGGGCCAGAGTGGCGGGGCTGATCATGGCTTACTGAGACAAGGCAAGCAAGGGATGCAGCCTTAGCCCCATGGGGCAATCTCGGCAGGGACGCAGGCTACACACCAACGCAGCTGACAGGGGAGCGAGAGACCGTGCTGAAGCAGCAACTGGTTCCAGAGCCTGGGGCACAGCATCTCAGCACTGAGACCTCCATGCTAGGCTTTGGACTAAGTGTGGCAGGGCTGATAGTGGCTTCCTGAGACAAGGCAAGCACGGGACGCAGCCCTAACCTTCAGGGGCAATCACCACGGGGACCCAGCCAGTGTACACAGGCTACAAACCAACCTAAGTGACAGGGGCCCGAGAGACCACACACAAGCAGCCACCCAGCCCTGATCCCCTGGTGCTGGGCTATTGGAGAGAGTGCCACGGAGCTGATGGTTGCTTCCAGAGACAAGGCAAGCATGGGACACAGCCCTAACCTCCTGGGCCAATCTCAACAGGGACCTAGCCAGTGCACACAAGCTACACACTCCTCTGGAATCTCAGACAAAACACTCCTCACCAAACATGATAAGTGATTTTGTCTATTTTACCTACTTTTTCCTATCTATCTGATCCCTCCCATTCTTGCCCCAGCTGGCTTCATTAACATTGGAATTCCCTGGGCCAGAGGGTGAAGTGCTCTGCGGGCTTTTTTTTTTTTCCTAACCCATTTTCCTTGCCTGGGAAAAGCAACAATTAACAATCAGGGGAAAAATCCTTTCCTGACTTCCCTAAACTGGAATAACAGTACAGAACCAGCTCCATTCAGGAATAAGAGATCCACAGTCTTTGGGTTCACCCCTACATAGAACCAGGTGCCTATTATAATGCAAAGACAATTCTGATAGAGATCAGACTATAATTGTTTCAGCTGAGCAGTGGAAAGGGAAGTTTTGGAGGTCTGATACTGCTCTACCTATTAAACAGAGCCCGCACTGATCCACAGCAGGGAACTGAGGGCTGAGGCTCCATCCACACCAACTAGCCACCTGCTAAAGGGGTCTGAGGATAGTGGTGCCTACCAATCTTTAGAAGTACAAACATTGGGTGCCTAAGGTACAGCTGCAGAGCCTACCCACCAGAGCATTCTAGAGAACAGAGACACTCCTTCCTCACTGGCACTTGGGGGAAGGCTGTCAGGACCCTGACCTCCTTGGAGTGTGACCCCCTGCTGCTACTAGAAACCAGTGCATACAACCATCACCACTACTCCTCTAAGATAGTAGGTGAGAGCCTACACCACACACTAGGTGACCCACTATGAGGACACCTGAGCTGATTTTATTCAAGAATAGTGAATGGACTCATAGGCTCATATACCTGGTAACAGCTCAAACCAGCTGGTAACAGGACATTAGTGATTCAAAGGCTCCATCAATCAAGTTAGCACACTCTAGTGGTCCATCTGGGTGCATCAAAACAAAACAAAGAAGAAGATAAGACTCAGGGAACAAATACAAAATAAATCATTACAATAACTTATAGATGGCTCGGAGACAGCAGTCAGTATCAAACCACATAAAGAAGCAGACCATGATTGCTTGTAAAAAACCCCAAATCAGAGAATCAAAACCTTTCCCAGATGAAGATACATTCCTGGAATCGCCAGATGTAGAATATAAAAAACTAATATACAGAATGCTTCAAGACATCAGGGATGACCTTAGAAATAAAATAAGGCAATGTACAGAAAAAGCCAAGGAACAAACAGATAAAGCAGTTGAAGAAACCAAAAAGATTATTCAAGAACATAGTGAAAAATTTAATAAGCTGCAAGAATCCATAGAGAGACAACATTCAGAAATTCAAAAGATTAACAATAAAATTACAGAATTAGACAACTCAATATGAAGTCAAATGAGCACAATTGAGGAATTGGAATGCAGAATTGGGGAGATAGAGAATAAGGCAATTGGCACCAAAATATTTGAAGAAAAATCAGATAAAAGAATTTTAAAAAATGAAGAAACCCTAAGAGTCATGTGCGACTTTATCAAGAAGAATAACTTACATGTGATTGGGTTTCCAGAACAGGAAAGGATAACAGAAAATGCAGAGAGAACTGTTGAAGATCGTTGGCAGAAAACTTCCCTGGTATCAGGAAAGATGAAAGAATATCTATCCAAGATGCCCATTCAACCCCATACAAGATAGATCCCAAAAGAAAATCACCAAGACATGTTATCATCAAACTTGCCAAAACCAAAGATAAAGAGAAAAAATTTTTAAAGCAGCCAGGGATAAATGAAAATCACGTACAAAGGAGAACCAATAAAATAAGTTCAGACTACTCGGCAGAAACCATGCAGGCAAGATGACATATATAGAGCACTGAAGGAGAAAAACTACCAGCCAAGAATCACATATCCAGCAAAACTCTCAAATATGAAGGTGAAATTAAATCATTTACAGGTAAACACAAGCTTAGAGAATTTGCAAAAACCAAATCACAGTTACAAGAATTACTAAAGGAAATTATCTGGTCAGAAAATCAATAATATCACATATCAACATAACACAACGTCACAGAAAAGAACATCCTGATATCAACTCAGATAGGGAAATCACAAAAACAAAATAAAATTAATTTTAAAAAATGCTCAAAACAGGGAATCATTGATGTCATTAAGTAAAAGATTACAATAATCAAAAAAGAGGACTAAATACAGGAGGCATAGATCTTCCATATGGAGAGGAAATCAAGGCAATATACAGCGATAAAAATTCGGTTTTCACTTAGAAAAATAGGGGTAAATTTTAAGGTAACCACAAAGAGGTCTACCAACTCCATACTTCAAAATAAAAACCAAGATAAACATAACAACTAAGCAAAAATAAATTCAACTACAATGAAAATGAGGAACACACAATTTACAAAGAAAAACTTCTCAGCACAAAAAAGTGGAAAAATGAACAACACAAAAAAAAGCCATCAAAATAAGAGCACTAAACTCATACTTATCTATAAGTACGCTGAATGTAAACGGACTAAACGCACCAATAAAGAGACAGAGAGTTGCCAATTGGATAAAAAAATGCAGCTATTTGCTGCCTACATGAGACACACCTTAGAATTTGAGACAAAAACAAACTAAAACTCAAAGGATGGAAAAAATATACATCAAGCAAAAAACAATCAAAAAAGAGCAGGAATGGGAATATTAATTTCTGACAAAATAGACTTTAAAGCTAAATCCACCACAAAGAAAAAGGACACTACATAAAGATTAAAGGGACAATTTACCAGGAAGATATAACCATATTAAATACTTATGCACCCAATGACAAGGCTGCAAGATACATAAAACAAACTCTAACAGCACTGAAAGTGATATAGACACCTCCACAATTATAGTAGGAGACTTCAACACACCACTTTCAGTGAAGGACAGGATATCCAGGAGGAAGCTCAATAAAGGCACAGATGATCTGCCACAATCAACCAACTTGACCTCATAGACATACAGAACAGTCCACCCAACAGCTGCAAAGTATACTTTCTTTTCTAGTGCACATGGAACATTCTCTAGAATAGACCACATATTAGGTCAAAAAGCAAGTCTTTGCAGAATCCAAAACATTGAAATTTTACAAAGTATCTTCTCAGACCATAAGGCCATAAAAGTGAAAATGAATAACAGAAAAACCAGGGAAAAGAAATCAAATACATGGAAACTAAACAATACTATGCTCAAAAGAGACTGGATTAAAGAAGATATTAAGGAGGGAATAAAGAAATTCATAGAATCCAATGAGAAGGAAAACATTTCCTATCAGAACCCTTGGGACATAGCGAAAGCAGTGCTCAGAGGACAATTTATATCAATAAATGCACACATACAAAAAAAAAAAAAGAAAGGGCCAAAATCAAAGAACTGTCCCTACAACTTGAACAAATAGCAAAACAGCAACAAAAGAAACCCTCAGGTACCAGAAGAAAACAAATAATAAAAATTAGAGCAGAATTAAATGAAATAGAGAACAGAAAAACAATTGGAAGAGTTAACAAGACAAAAAGCTGGTTCTTTGAAAAAAAATTAACAAAATTGATAAACCATTGGCCAAACTGACTAAAGAAATACAGGAAAGGAAACAAATAAACCAAATAAGAAATGAGATGGGCCATATCACAACAGTCCTAACTGAAATTCAAAGAATCATATCAGATTACTATGAAAAATTGTACTCTAACAAATTTGAAAACCTAGAAGAAATGTATGAATTCCTAGAAACACACTACCTACTTAAACTAACACAAACAGAAGTAGAACAACTAAATAGACCCATAACAAAAGATGAGATTGAAAAGGTAATCAAAAAACTCCCAGCAAAAAAAAGCCCTGGCCCTGAAGGCTTCACTGCAGAGTTCTACCAAACTTTCCGAGAAGAGTTAACAGCACTGCTACTAAAGGTATTTCAAAGCATAGAAAAGGATGGAATACTCCCTAGGTTATTCTATGAAGCCAGCATATCGCTGATACCAAAACCAGCTAAAGACACCACAAAAAAAGAAAATTAGAGTCCTATATCCCTCATGAACATAAATGTAAAAATCCTCAACAAAATTCTAGTCAATAGAATTCAAAAACATATCAAAAAAATAATTCACCATGACCAAGTGGGATTTATTTATATAAGGTATGCAAGGATGGTTCAACATCAGAAAAACAATTAATGTAATCCACCATATAAATAAAACAAAAGAATCACATGATTTTATCAATTGATGCAGAAAAGGCATTTGACAAAGTTCAACACCCACTCATGATAAAAACTCTCAGCAAAATAGGAATAGAAGGAAAATTCCTCAACATAATAGAGGGCATTTATACAAAGTCAAAAGCCAACATCATCCTTATTGGAGAGATTCTGAAAGCATTCCCCTTGAGAACGTGAACCAGACAAGGATGCCCCTTTTCACCACTCTTATTCGACATTGTGCTGGAGGTCCTAGCCAGAGCAATTAGGCTAGATAAAGAAATAAAGGGCATCCAGATTGGTAAGGAAGAAACAAAAGTATCTCTATTTGCAGATGACATGATCTTATACACAGAAAACCCTAAGGAATCCTCAAAAAAATCCTGGAACTAATAGAAGAGTTTAGCAGAGTATCAGGATACAAGATAAACACACAAAAATCAGTTGGATTCCTCTACACCCAAAAAAAAGAACATCGAAGAGAAAATCACTGAATCAATACCATTCACAGTAGCCCCCAAGAAGACAAAATACTTAGGAATAAGTCTAATCAGAGATGTAAAAGACCTATACAAAGAAAACTACAATGTACTACTGCAAGAAACCAAAAGAGACCTACGTAAATGGTAAAACATACCTTGCTCATGGATAGGAAGACTTAACATAGTAAAAATGTCTATTCTACCAAAAGCCATCTATATATACAATGCAATTCCGATCCAACTTCCAACATTTTTTAATGCAACGGAGAAACAAATCACCAACTTCATGTGGAAGGGAAAGAAGCCCTGGATAAGGAAAGCATTACTGAAAAAGAAGAACAAAGTGGGAGGCCTCACTCTACCTGATTCTAGAACCTATTATACTGCCACAGTAGTCAAAACAGCCTGGTACTGGTACAACAACAGATACATAGACCAATGGAACAGAATTGAGAATCCAGACATAAATCCATCCACATATGAGCAGCTGATATTTGACAAAGGCCCAGTGTCAGTTAATTGGGGAAAGGATAGCATTTTTAACAAATGGTGCTGGCATAACTGGATATCCATCTGTGAAAAAATGAAACAACACCCATACCTCACACCATGCAAAAAAGTAACTCGAAATGGATCAAAGATCTAAATGTAAAATCCAAAACAATAAAGATCATGGAAGAAAAAATAGGGACAACCTTAGGAGCCCTAATACATGGCATAAACAGAACACAAAACATTACTAAAAAGGCCGAAGAGAAATCAGATAACTGGAAGCTCCTGAAAATCAAACACCTATGCTCATCCAAAGACTTCACCAAAAGAGTAAAAGGACTACCTAGAGACTGGGAAAATTTTTTCAGCTAAGACATCTCCGACCAGTGCCTGATCTCTAAAATCTACATAATTCTGCTAAAACTCAACCACAAAAAGACAAATAACCCAATTAAAAAATGGGCAAAAGCTATGAACAGGCTGTTCACTAAAGAAGACATTCAGGCAGCTAACAGGTACATGAGGAAATGCTCTTGACCATTAACCATTAGAGAAATGCAAATCAAAACTACAATGATATTGCATCTCACTCCAACAAGGCTGGCATTCATCCAAAACACACAAAATAATCAATTGTTGGAGAGGTTTTGGAGAGACTGGAACACTTATACACTGCTAGTGGGAATGTAAAATGGTACAACCACTTTGGAAATCAATTTGGCACTTCCTTAAAAAGCTAGAAATAGAACTACCATATGATCTAGCAATCCCACTCCTTGGAATATATCCTAGAGAAATAAGAGCCTTTACATGAACAGGTATATGCACACCCATGTTCACTGCAGCACTGTTTAAAATAGCAAAAAGTTGGAAGCAATGAAGGTGCCTATCAAAGGATGAATGGATAAACTATGGTATATTCACACAACGGAATACTACACATCAATAAATAACAATGTTGAATCCATGAAACGTTTCATAATGTGGAGAAATCTGGAAGACATTATCGTGAGTGAAATCAGTCAATTGCAAAAGGACAAATATTGTATAAGACCACTATTAGAAGAACTGGAGAAACAGTTTAAGCAGAGAAGAAAATACTCTTTGATGGTTATGAGAGGGGAGTGGGCAGGAGGGAGGGAGATGGGTATTCACAAATTAGATAGTAGATAAGTTTCATTTTAGGTGAAGGGAAAGATGATACATAATACAGGGATAGGTCAACACAAAAGGAGTAAACCAAAAACAAACAAGTTTCCCTAAAAAACTGAACACTCCAAAGGCCAACATAGCAGGGGCGGGAGTTTGAGGACCATGGTTTCAGGGGACATCTAAGTCAATTGGCATAATAGAATCTATTAAGAAAACATTCTGCATCCCACTTTGGAGAGTGGTGTCTGAGGTCTTAAACGCTAGTAAGCGGCCCTCTAAGATGCATGAATTGGTCTCAACCCACCTGGAACAAGGAAGAATGAAGAGCACCAAAGACACAAAATAATTATGAGCCTAGGAGACAAAAAGGACCACATAAACCAGAGACTACATCAGCCTGAGACCAGAAGAGCTAGATGGTACCTGGCCACAACCAATGACTGCCCTGACTGGGAACTCAACAGAGAACCCCTGAGGGAGGAGGAAAGCAGTGGGATGTGACCCCAAATTCACATAAAAAGACCAGACTTAATGGTCAGACTGGGACTGGAGGAACCCCGGAAGCCATGGACCCCAGACCTTCTATTACCCCAGGGCAGCAACCATTCTCAAAGCCAACTCTTCAGACAGGGATTGAACTGGAATAGGGGATGGAAAATGATACTGGTGAAGAATAAGCTTCTTGGATCAAGTCAACACATGAGACTATGTTGGCATTTCTTGTCTGGAGGGGAGATGAGAGGGCAGAGGTGTCCAGAAGCTACCTGATTGTACACAAGGAGAGAGAGTGGAGGGAGAGCAATTAGGAGTGTATAGCAAGAGGTATGTAAATTTTTGTATGAGATACTGACCTCATTTGTAAACTTTCACTTAAAACACAATAAAAATTAATTAAAAAAAAAAGTTGAACAGAAGATTTCAAAGGGCTGCTCCAGAAGACAAACTGAAGTATTATAATGAAATGTGCAAACTGGAGTTAGAAAACCAAAAGGGAAGAACTCACTTGACATTTCTCAAGCTAAAAGAACTGAAGAAAAAATTCAAGCCTCTAGTTGCAGTATTGAAGGATTCTATGGGAAAAATATTAAAAGATGCAGAAAGCATCAAAAGAAGTTGGAAAGAATACACAGGGTCACTGTACCAAAATAACTGGTCGACGTTCAACCATTTCAGGAGGTAGCATATGATCAGGAACAAATCCTACTGAAGGAAGAGGTCCAAGCTGCACTGAAGTTATTGTTGAAAAAGAAGACTCCAGAAATTGACGGAATGCCAATTGAGAAGTTTCAACAATTGAATGCAGCGCTAGAAGTGATCGCTCATCTAAGCCAAGAAATTTGGAAGACAGCTAACTGGCCACCCAATTGGAAGAGATCCATATTCGTACCCATTTCAAGGTAAACTGATGCAACAGATTGCAGAAATTATCGAACAATATCATTAATATCTAAAAAAAATTTTTTTATCATTAATATCACACACTTGTAAAATTTTCTGAAGATTTTTCGAAGGAGGTTGCAGCAATATATTGATAGAGAACTTTTAGAAATTCAAGTCAGATTCAGAAGATGATGTGGAACCAGGGATATCATTATGATGTCAGACAGATCCTGGCTGAAAGCAGAGAATACCAAGAAGATGTTTTCCTATGTTTTATTGACTATGCAAAAGCATTTGACTGTGTGGTCATAACAAATTATGGATAACATTGTGAAGAATGAGAATTCCAGAACACTTAAGTATAGTCATGTGGAACCTGTACATAGTGCAAGAGACAGTCATTCAAACAGAACAAGCAGATACTGCGTGGTTTAAAGTCAGGAAAGGTGTTTGTCAGGGTTGTATCTTTCACCATACTTATTCAATCTGTATACTGAGCAAATAATCTGAGAAGCTGGACTATATGAAGAAGAACAGGACATCAGGATTGGAAGAACATTCATTAACAACCTGTAATATGCAGATGACACAAGCTTGCTTGCTGAAAGTGAAGAGGACTTGAAGCACTTACTGATGAAGATCAAACACTGCCCCCTTCAGTGTGGATTACACCTTAACATAAAAAAACAAAAATCCTCATCCCTGGACCAATAAGTATCATCATGATAAACGGACAAAAGTTTGAAGTTGTCAAGGATTTCATTTTACTTGAATCCACAGTCAACACCCATGGAAGCAGTAGTCAAGAAATCAAATGGGCATTGAGCAAATCTGCTGCAAAAGATCTCTTTAAAGTGTCAAAAAGCAAAGATATCACCTTGAAGATTAAGGTGCGACTGACCCAAGCCATGGTGTTTTCAATCACCTCATATGCATGTGAAAGGTGGACGATGAATAAGGAAGACCAAAGAAGAATTGATGCCTACGAATTGTGGTGTTGGTGAAGAATATTGAATATACCATGGACTGCCAAAAGAATGAACAAATATGTCTTGAAAGAAGTACTACCAGAATGCTGCTTAGAAGCAAGGATGGCGAGACTAAATCTCACATACTTTGGTCCTGTTATCAGAAGCGATCGGTCCCTGGAGGAGGACATCATGCTTGGTAAAGTAGAGGTCAGCGAAAAAGAGGAAGACCCTCAAAGAGATAGATTGACACAGTGACTACAACAATGGGCTCAAGCATAACAATGATTATGAAGATGGCACAGGACTGGGCAGTGTTTCATTCTATTGTACATAGGGTTGCTATGAGTTGAAATTGACTCTACTGCACCTAACAACAACAAAGTAAAATGTAGATAAACTTTAAATTTACCCTGTGAACTGACTTTCTTTTCATGAACTTAAATTATTGCCACCAGTTTTCAAAATTAGTTCATCTTTTCCTCCCCATAATATTCTATAAAAATTGGAATGTAACTAGAGCTGATGGAGATTATTTCGAGTACTGTGTAAAATTCAGGAAAGGCCTAGTAAAATGTCTGAACTTAATGTCGCAGGCCTTACCAACTTCCAAAAATGAGCTATGTTCAATCTTCCAACACAGATGAGGAACTTCTAATCTCATCAGCCAGAGGGAAGGAAAGATAAAATACAGAGATATTAGGTATAATTCAACAGCTGAAGTAGAACTTTTACCTCTGCCCCTCACCTTGCAGTATTCTATTTAATAGTCTGTGTTCTTGTATAAAGTTCCTGGATGGTGCAAATGGTTTGTGCTTGACTACTAAAGGTTGGCAGTTCAAACCTGCCCAGTGGAGCTATGGAAGAAAGTCCTGTTGATCTGCTTCCAAGGAAACCCTGTGGCACAGTTCCACTCTGTAACACATGGGGTCGCCATGAAGTGGAATCAACTTGATGGCAATGGGTTTGTTTTCAGGTTTCTTTTTTTTTTGCTCTTGTCTAGCCTCATGTTTAGTTTACACTTAACCTATCCTTCAAGCTCAGAAATATCAGAATGTAATAAAAATGTTTAAGTACAGGCTGTGATCCTGTAGAGTAGCAAAAATTTTTGAGTCCCTGCCCCAATAAAAATTTTAGCTGACCTCACCAAATATAATTATGTTATTCCCTTAGAAGCTGAAAGAACTTGAAATCCTTAGATGATAATTGATATGGGGGGGGGAGAATAAGAATTCAATGTGGAAGTTGCTGAGGCTAAAAATCAATTAGAAAGATTAGAGCTGACTTCCCTATAAGAGAGATAAAGGCAGTGCAAAGGGCAAAAAGGAAGTCATGTGAAAACCGAGACACAGCTTGCAGTACCTTGAATCAAATATAAAGTTCATCAAAATAATTGGTCTCTTTTTTTTTTTTAGTGAGTGACTAAATAAAATGGCTAAATACAGGTGAACATTAAAATGAGATGAAAGGGGATTGCCATTCTCCAAAACACTCTTCTACCTACTTGCTTCATCATGTAAATGTATTTTCAAACATTTTTGTAGTGGGGGGAATACCAATCCATAAAATAGTTGAAAGCAGACCTGGTCAAGTTTGAAAGAAAGTTGAGAGACCTAGAGCACTGTTGGTTGTTCCCCACCTTTTCCTTCACTTGCTCTGACCCCTAAGATACTCTGTGGAACCTCAGGGTTTTGCAGAACACGGTTTGCAGATCTCTGGATCAGTCCAACCTCTTCATTTTATATGGGGAAATTTAAGACCAGAGAAGAAAGAGACAGGACCAACTGGACCAGGGTTACACAGGGTGTTTGGCAAGAGGTAATGCTGTGATTGAGATCACAGCCTCTAGAGTCAGACTACCTGGACTTGGAATTGATTCTGCCACTTAATAATTGGGTGACCCTGACTATGTTACTATGTTATTTAATTCATTTGCTTCAGTTTCTCCACCTCTGAAATGCATATAACAAAATGAATTTATATGCTTAAAGTACGTAGATCAATGCCTGGCACACAGTAGAATATATATATATATATATAATTTCTTGTTACATGCCATCAAGTCAGCCCCTGATTCATGGCAACCCCATACACAATAGAAAAAAATATTGCCCGGTCCTGCACCATTCTCTTGATAAATTCCAAATTGGACCATTGTGATCCATAAGGTTTTCATTGACAATCTTCAGAAGTAGATCATCATGCCTTTCTTCTCAGTCCATCTTTGTCTGGAAGCTCCCTGAAACACGTTTGTCATCACAGCAACACATAAGCCTCCAATGACAGATGGGTGGTAGCTCCTTATGATGTGGAATGACCAGGAATTGAGCCTGGGTCTCACACATGAAAGGTGAGAATTCTACCACTGAGCCATCAATGCCCCATATTCGCATATATATGGTTAGGACTATATCCCAGGAGTTCTACTAATATACCATGCTGTTTCCTATGTACTCCAAAGTCAAATTGTTCAGGTGAGTTTTGGGCCAAATGTGAGGGTTGATGAAGTGAATAGAGAAGTTATTTTGTGAGTTTGCTTTGTTTTCATGTGCTGAGCCCTGTTTGGGTGCTGTGGAAAGACCATGAGCTTTAGAATCAGACAGATATAGTTTTGGATCTAAGCTCTACTACTTTATAACTTTGCGACTTCGTGTATATTTCTTAGGGTCTCCAGGTCTCAGTTTTCATATTTAAAACATGGTGATAATAATAGCTGTCTCATAAAGTAGTAACCATGAAACACAGCTTTGTAGGGGCCAAAAGCATTGCTCTATGTGAATGTAATAAATACACCCAAAACCTAGAAAGCAATAAACATTAAGGAAGGAACAACTGCCTCCTTTGCCATAAGACCAGAACTGGATTGTGCCTGGCTACCGTTACTGAACATTTTGATGAAAGATTCTGTAGAAAAATCCTGATCAAAAGAGTGAAAATGCAGAACAGAATTTCAAATTCTAATGGACTCCAGACTTTATGGAGTCATGGGGGCTGGATTAACCCCTGAAACTATTGCCCTGAGATAATCTTAAAACTTAAACCAAAAACATCCCCTGAAGTCTTCTTAAAACCAAACAATACTTTAACTTCACTAGTACAAAAAAAAAAAAAAAGCCTGCATTAAGCATTATGCTTTTTTAAGAACTATCTATACAGGATCAGAGCTAGGACAGCAACTCAAAAGGTTAGACAGGAATCTTAGGGGACATTGAGTTTATGTCAATGGAGAGAAACAACTCAGAAAAGGAGGGTAAGAATGATAGGGCAACTAGAAGAATGTAATCAATGTCACTGAATTGTACATGTAGAAATGGTTGAATTGGTGTATGTTTTGCTGTGCATATTCTCAGCAACAACAAAATAAAATTTAAAGACATGAAAACAAGGCTTCAATTAAAAGAAAAAGAAAAAACAAGAAACACTAAGAAAGGAGGTTTAGGATGATCCCAGATAATCTAACCAGTAGTAATGGGTTGAAGGGAAGCAAAGGAAATATTATACCAAGGAGCAGAAAAAATTAAAACAAGTTGTATTAAACCACGGAATGATCTTTTTAAGGGAAATTGTGAAAGTCACTTGGTTTGAGTCGTTTCACATTTAATTGAAGTAAGGTAAGGTAGAATTTATTTGGAGAGAAGTTCTGCCCTGGCTGTGAGACCAAAGAGATGAGCTAATAAGGGCTTTGGATTTGTCTTTTTTCTGAGGCTGGGGTGGAAAGGTCTCTCAGATGCACATCAGCCTGGAATCTGAGCCAGCTGGAGATGATATGGAGCAAATAAAACCACAGATAGGGAGGAGAGAGAAGAAGGAAGGAATGTAGGACATGGATAACCAGAGAGAAACAGGAAAGATAGGATATGGACTAAAATACAAAGAAAATGAAGATAGAGAGAAATAAGAAGATAGCAGAGTGAAGTAGAGGCAGGGAGAGAAATGATAGAAAGGAGTAACCAAGAAGGGCTTTAACAAAGAGAACTGTGGCACAGTGATGCTGATATCCACTGTTCATTAACGATGCGTGCTTTCAATAGATAGGCCCTGTGACCTGGGATTGGTTTCAGAAAAGAGTTGATTCTTAGCTGCTAATAAATAAATAAGTCCCAGCCCAGAGACGATCAGAAAAAAACATCTTTTTTTTTCTCCCCAGTGAAATAAATATTTTTTCTTGTTCTCTTCATCAAAAAGTAAACAATACTGGTTTCCTAGAAACAGCTGGAAGTACAGGGAAGGATATCAGCTGTTCTTGCCAGCTCCAGAGTTCATTCTAGGGAGCCAATTCCCTTTCCCATCATACTGGTTCTTTAGCCAACCCACTCACAGAGATGAAGCAGCCCTACCTGTCTTACCTGTGCCAAAGAAAGTAAAGACTTTTAAGTTCCTTCAGAGCCTGCAGATTTTTGGTAATGACCTCTCTTATGAGGTGGCACCGCATAAACACTCTTGTACAAAAGGAAAAATATATATTTCTAAGCTTTTCCTTTTGGAAAGAAGCAGGAATATCTGCATAAGACATTGACTATCTGTCTCACCTTGGCTTTTATATGCTCTATTGTTCTGCTGTACCCAATCCCATCCTCCAATCTCTTACACAGCTTTTGCCATTCTATTCTACACATCCCTACTCCCAACTACTCATGGCCTTCAATCATCTTTCTCCATCTTCTCTTCACATGGCTCTAGCGGGAAAAGATGATTCTAGAGGTGATTGTTAGGTTAAAAATCATCAGTCAGAGTGCCTAGAAAGAAGCACTCAGCAACGAACTGTCCACCTCTCCTTACCTTGGGGAACCTGTCCTTCTTCAACCCCTATGAAAGACCAAATTGTACTCAGGCCAGTGATAACAATAATCCTGTATTTTCCTATAGGCACTTTAAAATTTATCAAACAATTTCATATTTATTATCATATTTGAATCTCAACAACCTGTAATATTGTGATTCAAACTTTCAACGTATACTTGAGGAAACATAAGATTGTACAAACTGAAAGAGATGTAAGTCTTGACTTTTGGAAATCAATGAAAAAAGTGTTGGGTTTAAGATAGGGTCTCCAAGAAGCCAATTAGACAATTTCCCAGTGGCCAGTGGCAAGATCAGCCTTATAAAATGGTGGTATATAGCTATTCCCCTACTTGGAATTTCAGACCTTATGATTAAAATTCTCTTTCCACTAACTTGACAATATTATTGACTCTCAGGATTTGAAAGGAACATAATGATAACTTGATCCAATTCCTTACCTAATATCTGACCCCCTCTACAGTATTCCTATCAACTGATAGTTGGGACTCTCAAAAACTTTCAACAACAGGAACTCACTGCTTCTTGAATCATTCCAAGCCTCTGAAACAGCAAGTTTTTTCTATCAACTTGAAATCAGTCCTTCTGTAGTATCTACTTATCGAACCCCAGCATAACTATTGAATCAAGATTGAAGTCAACCCTATTCCCCACAAGAGCGGTTCAGGCTGCTAAAAATGGGTCCAGACCTTCCTGGGGGCCTTCTCCTGGCTACCCATCTAGACTGTTCTTCCTCACATGGTGTAGTTCATAGTACCTTCATCATTCTGATCACAGCCCTGAAACCACTCTATCTTCTTTGTGTCTCCCACAAAATATGATGTTCAGCTCTGAACACCAGGCTCCTGCTTTACCATAACAAGTGAGAAACAGTGAGCCTGTTACCACCCTCTTCCTGGATACTGAATTTCTGTCCTTGCAATCCATCACAAGGCTGACTCATGCTGGCTCTGCTAATTGGGAATTGCTTTAAGAGATGTGCATTTAATTTGGGAAACATTTTATATCTCCCTGGGAAGGTCACACTTTACCTAGCTTATTCATTTCTTTGCTTAAACCATTTCACCCTAAGCAAGACAATTCTCAGTATTGTTAAATTTTCATGAATTACAAAATGCTTGAGATGGAAAGGGTTTTAGGAAACTGAGAGTCTCATGGAGGTGAATTTACTCAAGATCACACAAGGAGTTAGTGGCTGAGCATAGTCTAGGACTCAGATTCTTTGAAGCCTAGACCAGCCTCCTTAGCGTCTCAGAAAGTTCATCTTCAGGTGACTCTTTAACAGCTCTTATTTTCAGGCTATAGCTCACCAGTGGAAACACAGCTCCCGAAAGTTTCCAAATATTTCTCTCATGATCCCTTTCCTGTTTCTTGCACACTACTGCTTGGCTTCCCCAGGAGCCAAAACATGGGAGAAGCTCAGGCTGCATTAATAAAGGGTCTAAGGAACTTCAGGTGAAAATAAGCCTGTGCCATAAATTCTGCCACCAGAAAATTAAAAACTTCTCAGGATTCACGGTACCTGTTTTCCCCGTGTTCTGTAGACTGATGCCAGGCTCAAGATCTAAGGTAAATATTTCTTGGGGAAGTTCAACTAGATATCAGAGTGTATCTAGTTCATTCAGGCCCTAGAGCCCTCTTGGGAAACACAGAGCCTCTGACAATCATGGGTGGCTCTCCTAAACTCTCAAACTGTGGCAGATGGCATAAAGCTGCTCAAGCAATGGATCCAAAAAGTAGCATACGCTTGGATTTTCCTTCATCTTCTGAATGTGTCAAGTTCCTGTGGGACAGGAGTAGTTTGGGTTGGGGTGGGAGAAATAAGTGTGTAGGGTAAGAGAAGTGAACCTTTTGTGTAAAGATGGGAGATTGAACATACATATCTAATTTCAATACATCTTTAAAACTAGAATAAAGTGATCTCTTTTAAAGGCATAAACCCACAAAGGGAGAAATAGGAGAAGAAATAGAAAAATTAAGGTTTAGTAGCCAGAATGCAAAATACAATCCAATATTGGTAGTGGGGTAAACCTGAGAAACAGATTTTATA
The DNA here is from genome assembly GCF_024166365.1 of Elephas maximus indicus. Lineage (NCBI taxonomy): Eukaryota > Metazoa > Chordata > Mammalia > Proboscidea > Elephantidae > Elephas > Elephas maximus. The sequence continues at coordinate 91,489,770 of NC_064846.1, forward strand.
CTGAATCATCCTCATGAAGCTCAGGAATTGGTGGTAATAGTTGTTTCTGAAGCAAGTGTGAAGGGAGTCTCTCAGTAACAATAGGTTAGGTTATATTGTGGTAACAAACAACCCCACAATTTCAGGCTTAAAACAAACAAACAAACAAAAAGTTGGTGTATTGCTCACACTATATATCCAACATAATCACTTAGAGACCCAGGTTTATGGGGGCTGAAACTTGGAACACGATTGCCATAGCAGTGAAAAACTAACATGGCAAATTATACATTCACTCTTTTATTATTATTGTGGTAAAATATATATAACATAAAATTTCTCATTTTAATAATTTTTCATTGTACAAATCAGTGGCATTGATTACATTCACCATGCTGTGCAACCATCACTATCTACTTCCAAAATATTTTCATCATGCTAAACAGAAACTTTGTACTTATTAAGCAATAACTTCCTATTTCTCTCTGCCCTCAGCCCCTGGAAAATCCTAATCTACTTTCTGACTCTAGGAATTTGCTTATTTTAGATATTTGGCATAGTGGTTAAGTGCTCAGCTGCTAATCAAAAGGTCATCAGTTCAAACCCACCAGCCACCCAGTGGGAGAAAGATGTGGCAATCTACTTCCATAAAGATTACAGCCTTGGAAACCCTATGGGGCAGTTCTACTCTGTCCTATAGGGCCGCTATGAGTCAGAATTGACTCAATAGCACACAACAAGATATTTCATGAGTTTCTGGGTAGTGCAAATGGTTAATGCACTCTGATACTAACCAAAAGGTTGGAAGTTCAAATACACGCAGAGGTGCTTTGGAAGAAAAGGCTGGCAATTTATTTCCAAAAAACTAGCCATTGAAAACCCTATGGAGGAGGTGGGGCAAGATGGCACAGTAAACAGTTGCTCCCATCTACCCCCTGCAACTCACCCACTGAACAACCAATAAAAACAGGCACAGACTAAGATCTCAGAGCTCTGGACAGCATCTGAAGTGTTGGAGAGCTGAGGTGAGTCATGGAACAGGGGAGAGGAGGAGCAGTGAAGGCAGAGAAGCTGGGAGTTTCTGGCCACAGGCATCTGGAAGACTTGGCTCACTGCAGCCATTTTGGAACAGGAATGGCAACACCCTGAACAAAGAACACGGGAAGGGAGCAAACCAGAGGAAAGTGTAGTCCATTTAAGGTGGCACAGATTAGCTAGGGGAATTCACAAGCCACACAATTGGGAAGGGGCATAGGAAAGCTGAGGTGCTGTGAGTGAATGCTATTGAATCTCCCTGAGACCTTAGGCTGACAGTCTCTAGGACCCAGGGCAGCAGAAGAGCCATGAGATCCATTCATCATCCAGGGAGAGGAAAATACAACAAACAGGCAACACAATGGGAAACAACTAGCCACTCTACCCACAACTAGGCACCACAGGAGAGCCTGTTCAAGGTTGCCTGTGAGGGAAGGACATAAAGCTTATCTTCCCTCACCGTGGGAAAGAAGAGTATCACCACTTCTATCAGCGCCCAGGGGAAAAGTCCCCTGCCTGTGCAGTTACCCAATCCTAAAAAGAGAAGTGAGGGAACCCAGCCCCAGGAGTGCAACCATCTGAGGAAGTCTTCAGACAAATCCACAGAAAACAGAGGGATTCTCACACTAATCAATCCAGCCACCTTAGAGAAAACCAGCCAGAATAAGCACCCAGAGACTTAAAACTTTCCAAAATACCTAAAATCTGTGAAGACAAACCAGCACCTAATAGTAATAGACAAATCCTCAGACAGAACTGTTGTCAACGCTGAAAGAACTAAAGGATCAGAATGCCCTCTAGTGGAGCTTAAGAGAAGACAGTGGAGGTAAACCTAAGAAATTCCTTGAAATACAGAAAATTCTGAACTGCAAATTACCACAATAATATTATAATGCCACAAGATCAACAAAAAAATAATATAATATGCAGGACCACAGAGAAGAAGTCTCAATCAAAAGAAAAGCATGAAGGAGTGGAAATATCTCCTATGGATACCAGAATGATGGAAAAGTAGAACACAGGTGATAGTGTAAAACATGCTTAAAGAAAGAAAAAAATACACAGAAAACAAACTAAAGGAGATTGGGGAAAAAATGAGATACAAAATGAGAAACTCAATACAGAAATAGAAAACATAAAAAAGAGAAATAATGCGAGTACAGGCTAAAATAATTGAATTAGAAAATGCAAGAGAAACATTCAACAACAGATTCAAGAAGACAAAAGATAGAATAAGAAGTGAGCTTGAAGACAGAGTAAGTGAATTATTAAGTTTGAAGGAAAACAAGAGAAAAGAAAAAGAAAAGAGAACAAAGCCAAATGGAAATGTGGGCTTCAATTAAGAAATCTAACATTAGAATTTTTGGAATTCCAGGGCATCATGATAATAATAAAGGCATAGAAAGAATTTTCCAAGAGATAACCACAGAGAATTCCCTAGACCTGAATAAGGAACCACGCCTATAAATACAGGAAGTTACACAAACTCCAAACAGAAGAAATACAATGAGATCTACTCTAAGACACATAGTAATAAAATCCTTGAAAACCAGAAACAAAGAATTCTAAAAGTATCAAGAGAAAGGCACAATATAACATATGAAGGGTCCACCATAAGATTTAGGGTGGATTTCTCCTAAGAAACCCTGGAGGCCAGAAGACAATGGAGCTACATACATAAAATATTAAAGGAAAACAATTGCCAACCAAGAATTCCTTACCCAGCAAAGCTGTCATTTGAAAAATAAGGGGGAAACCAAGATATTACCAAATAAACAGAAGCCCTGGGAATTTGCCACTACCAGACCAGCTCTGCAAGTATTACTCAAAGGGGTTCTCCAAATGAAAAGGAAAGAGTATTAAACAAACGCTCTAATTTACACATGGGAAATAAAAATTTAAAAAACAGAGCTCTCCAAAAAACTACAAGGACCGAGTATAGAATATTATCAGGGAATAAACTCAATAGTTAAGTTCCACAAGCAATACAATACCAAGTTTGTAAGAAATAAGTATGAATTAAACCTATTGGATGTAGAAAATATAAAGATGTCAATGGAGACTCACCAATGGAAAAAGGAGAGGGAGGAGCAAAACAGGAATAGTTGTAGTATATCAATGTTGTATGTTACTTGTTGTTTGTATGTTAAATGTTGTCGTTGCAAGTAGTGTAATGTAATATTTGTGGTAACCACTAAGAAAACACCCAGAAAAAATACACAGAAGAAATCAAACAGACTCATCACACACATGCACACACACACACACAAACCCGCTAAACAAGAAAAGTAATGGAAAAATGAGAATAAACATCAGAGAAGATATAAGATTCTCAAAAAACAATAAGCAAAATGAATAAAGTAGACACTTTGTTTTCAGTAGTAACCTTAAACATAAATGGTCTAAACTCCCCATGCAAAAGGCAGAAAGTGACAGAATGGATCAAAAACATGATTCATCCTTTTGCTGCTAGCATAAACACACCTTAGAAATAATGACAAAAACAGACTGAAAATAAAAGGATGGAAAAAATATCCCATGCAGCCAGTAACTAAAAAAGAGCAAGTGTGGTCATACTTAGATAAAATAGACTTTAAATCAAAACATATTTCAAGAGATAAAGAAAGACATTATATAATAATAAAACTCTTTCCATCAAGAAGACATAACAACTGTAAATATGTATGCACCTAACATCAAAAAAAAATTTTTTTAACATCAATGCTCCAAAGTACATGAAACTAATACTGACTAATATGAACGGAGAAATACATAGCTCTACAATAATAGTTGAGGAATTCACCCCACACACCACTTTCAGTTCTATATAAAAAGAATATTGATAAGGATATTGAAGATATGAATAAAACATCAAGTCGATTTGACCTAATGGACATATATATAACTCTCCACCCATCAGCAGAACAATACACATTTTTCTCCAGTGCACATGGATAATTGTCCAGAATAGACCATATGCTAGGCCACAAAACAAGCCTCCACAAATTTAGGAAGATTAAAATCATACAAAGTATCTCCTCTGACCCTAATGATATGAAGCTAGAAATCAACAACAGAAAGAAGAAGAAAAAAGAAAAATTACATGGAAACTAAATAACACACTACTAAAAACTATTGGGTCATAGAAGAAACTAAAACTGAAATTGAAAATATACTTAGAATCAAAGAAAATGAAAACAAAACATATTGCCAAAGCAGTGCTCAGAAGAAATTCAAACCAATACCTGCCTACATTAAAAAAGAAGAAAGCTCCAAAATCAATAACTGAAAACATCAATTTGAACAAATTGAAAAGGAAGAACAAAAGAAGCCCAAAGCTACCAGAAAAAAGGAAATAATAAAGATCAGAGCAGGGATAAAAAAAATAGAAAACAGGAAAAACAATAGAAAGAATTAACAAGACCAGAAGTTGGTTTTTTGAAAGGATCAATAAAATAGAAAAACCACTAGCTAGACTGACTATGCAAAGGCATTCGACTGTGTGGATCATAACAAAATATGAATAACATTGCAAACAATGGAAATTCCAGAACACTTAATTGTATTCATGAGGAGCCTTTACATAGATCAAGAGGCAGTTGTTCAGACAGAACAAGGGGATACTGATTGGTTTAAAGTCAGGAAAGTTGTGCGTCAGGGTTGTATTCTTTCACCATACCTATTCAATCTGTAGGCTGAGCAAATGATACGAGAAGCTTGACTGTATAAAGAAGAACAGGGCATCAGGTTTGGAGGAAGACTCATTAACAACCTGCATTATGCAGATGACACAACCTTGCTTGCTGAAAGTGAAGAGGACTTGAAGCACTTCCTAATGAAGATCAAAGACCACAGCCTTCAGTATGGATTGCACCTCAACATAAAGAAAACAAAAATCCTCACAACTGGACCATTGAGCAACATCATGATAAATGGAGAAAAGATTGAAGTTGTCAAGGATTTCATTTTACTTGGATCCACAATCAACAGCCATGGAAGCAGCAGTCAAGAAATCAAAAGATGCATTGCATTGGGTAAATCTGCTGCAAAGGACCTCTTTAAAGTGTTGAAGAGCAAAGATGTCACCTTGAAGACTAAGGTGTGCCTGACCCAAGCCATGGTATTTTCAATCGCATCATATGCATGTGAAAGCTGGACAATGAATAAGGAAGACCTAAGAAGAATTGATGCCTTTGAATTGTGGTGTTGGCAAAGAATATTGACTATACCATGGACTGCCAAAAGAATGAACAAATCTGTCTTAGAAGAAGTACAACCAGAATGCTCCTTAGAAGCAAGGATGACGACACTGCGTCTTCCATACTTTGGACATGTTGTCAGGAGGGATCAGTCCCTGGAGAAGGACATCATGCTTGGCAGAGTACAGAGTCAGCGGAAAAGAGGAAGACCCTCCACGAGGTGGATTGACACAGTGGCTGCAACAATGAGCTCAAGCATAGCAACGATTATAAGGACGGCTCAGGACCGGGTAGTGTTTCGTTCTGTTGTGCATAGGGTCACTATGAGTCGGACTGTCTTTTGAGCCAATCTCTTTTGAGATGTAAAAGACAGAATCGAGCAGAGAGACATGGGAACCTCATATCACCAAGAAAGAAGAGCAGGACCACATGTCCTTTGGACCCAGGGTCTCTGCACTGAAAAGATCCTACACCAGGGGAAGAATGATAAAAAGGACCATCCTCCACAGCTGACAGAAAGTCTTCCCCTGGAGCTGGAAGCCTGAATTTGGACTTATAGCCTCCTAGACTGTGAGAGAATAAATTTCTCTTCGTTAAAGCCATTCACTTGTGGTATTTCTGTTCTAACAGCTCTAGATGACCAAGATACAGTGCTTAGAAGTCCATTTAAAGGAATAAACACACACATCAAAAAAGAAGAGCCAAAATCAAAACATTAACACTACAACTTGAACAAATAGAAAGAGAAAAATAGGAGAAAACTTTGGGCAGCAGAAGTAAGGAAACAATAAAGGTTAGAGCAGAAATAAACAAAATAGAGAATAGAAAAACAAATGAAAGAATCAACAAGACCAAAAGCTTATTCTTTGGAAAGATCACAAAATCGACAAACCACTGGCCAAACTGACGAAAGAAAAACAGGAGGGAAAGCAAATAACCCGAATAAGAAATGACACGATTATATCACAACAGCTCCAACTGAAATGAAACACACTACCTACCTAAACTAACACAAACTGAGGTAGAAAAATTAAATGACCATAACAAAAGAAGAGAATGAAGAGGTAATAAGCACACACACACACACACACACAAAACGCCCAACAACAACAACAAAAAAAGCCCTGGTCCAGACAGCTTCACCGAAGAATTCTACCAAACTTTCAGAGAAGAGCTCACACCAATACTACTACTGCCAATACTACTCAAGATATTTCAGAGCATAGAAAAGGAATACTTCCAAACTCATTCTATGAAGCCAGCATAACCCTGATACCAAAGCCAGGCAAAGACACCACAAAAAAAGAAAACTACCCACCAATATCCCCCATGAATGTAGATGCAGAAATTCTTGACAAAATTATGGCCAATAGAATTCAACAACGCATCAAAAAAACAATACATCATGACTGTGATCATTAAGGTTGTGTGTCATCTTGGCAGTTATGATGTAGTTTGGCAGTTGTATAATAATGTAATCACGTCCATGATGAGATTTGATATAATGTGATTACCTCCACGATGGAATCTGCTGTGAGTAGCCAATCAGTTGAAGGCAAGTTTCCTTGGGGGTATGGCCTGCATCCAATATAAGTGGACTTTCTGGCAAAGCTGAAAGGTTATTACTCCCTGTGGATCTTGCAGCTGGCTCCTGTTCATCTGACTTCCAGTTCTGGGGACTTAAACTAGCAGCTTACCTGCCTTCTTGCCTGTCAATCTTGGGATTCATTGGTCTCTGCAGCTTGTGAGCTAAAGCCCCACTGCCTGACTTGCCAGTCTTGGGTTCACAAGCTCCTACAGCTACATGAATCAGAAGAAGCCTCCAGGCTGACCCAGAGACTTGTGACTTTCCCACCTCTGCAACCGTGTAAATCTCTCTCTAAATACACTTATACACTTTACTGGTTTTGCTTCTCTAGAGAACTCAGCCTAAGACAATGACACCTGGAATTCATACCAGGTATGCAGGAATGGTTCAACATTAGAAAATCAATATAATCCACCACATAAATAAAAGAATCACATGGTCTTATTCATTGATGCAAAAAAAAAAGCATCTGACAAAGTCCAACACCCATTCCTAATAAAAACTCCCTGCAAAAGAGGAATAGAAGGGAAATTCCTAGACATAATAAACGGCATTTATACTGAACAAACAGCCAACACCATTCCAAATGGAGAGACTGAAAGCATGCCCCTTGAGAATGGGAGCCAGACAAAGATGCCCTTTATCACCACTCTTATTCAACTTTGGGCAGGAAGTTCTAGCTACAGCAAAACGCAAGAAAAAGAAATAAAGGGCATCCAAATTGGTAAGGAAGAAGGAAAAGAATTCCTATTCACAGAAGATACGATTTTATACACAGAAAACTCCAAAGAATCCACAGGAAAGCTACTGGTATTAATAGAAGATTTCAGCAAAGCAGCAAGATACAAGCAAGATTCCTGTACAAAAATCACTTGGACTCCTCTACACCAACAAAGACAACTTCAAAAACGAAATCATCAAATTAATACCATTTACAATAGCCCACAAGAAGATAAAGTACTTAGGAATAAGTCTAACCAGGGATGTAAAAGCACTATACAAAGAAAACTACAAAAAACTACTACAAGAAACTAAGAGACTTACATAAATGGAAATACATACATGCTCATGGATAGGTAGACTCAACATTGTGAAAGTGTCAAATCTACCCAAAGCAATCTGCAGATACAATGTAATGCCAATCCAAATTCCAGCAGTATTTTTAAACCAAATGCAGAAACAAATTGACATCTTTATATGGAAGGGAAAGAGGCCCCAGATAAGTAAGGCATTATGGAAGAAGAACAAGGTGGGAGGCCTCACACTACCTGATATTAGAATCTATTAAAGAACCAGAGTAGTCAAAACAGCCTGGTACTGGTACAACAGCAGACACATTGACCAATGGAAGAGAATAGAGAACACAGATGTAAGTCCATCCATCTATGAGAAATTGATATTTGAAAAACGGCCAAGTCTGTTAAATGGGGAAAAGACGATCTCTTTAACTAATGCTGCTGGCATAACTGAGTATCCACCTGTAAAAAAATGAAACAAGATCTATACCTCACATCATACATAAAAACTAACTCAAAATGAATCAAAGACCTAAATATAAAAACTAAAACCATAATGATCATGGAAGAAAAAATAGGAACAATGCCAATTGCCCTAATACATGGCATAAATAGTATACGAATCATAACTAACAATGCACAAACACCAGAAGAGAAACTAGACAACCGGGAGCTCCTAAAAATCAAACAGTTACGCTCCTCATCAAAAGATTTCACCAAAAGAGTAAAAAGAGAACCTATGGACTGGGAAAAATTTTTTGGCTACAACATATCCAACAAGGGCCTAACCTCTAAAGTCTACAAGATACAGCAACTCCTCAACAACAAAAAGACAATCCAATTAAAAAATGGGCAAAGGATATGACCAGCCACTTCACCAAAGAAGACATACAGGTGGCTAATGGACACATGAGGAAATGCTCCCCATCATTAACCATTAGAGAAATGCAAATCAAACTACATTGAGATACCATCTCACTCCAAGAATTAACCCACTAATCCAAAACACACAAAAGAACAAATGTTGGAGAGGTTGTGTGGAGATTGGAATGCTTTTGCATTGTTGGAGGGAATGTAGAGTGGTACAACCACTTTGGAAACCGACACGGTGCTTCCTTAAAAAGCTGTTGTTAGGTGCCATCGAGTGGGTTCCAACCCATAGCGACCCTATGTACAACCCAGTCCTGCACCTTCCTTACGATCATTGTTATGCTTGAGCCCACTGTTCCAGTCACTGTGTCAATCCATCTTGTTGAGGGTCTTCCTCTTTTTTGCTTTCCCTCCACTTTACCAAGCATGATGTCCCCCTCCAGGGACTGATCCCTCCTAATATTATGTTCAAAGTATGTGAGACGTGGTCTCACCATACTTGCTTCTAAGGAGCATTCTGGCTGTACTTCTTCCAAGACAGATTTGTTCTTTCTTCAGGCAGTCGATGGAATACTCAATATTCTTCGCCAACAGCACAGTTCAAAAACGTCAATTCGTTTTTGGTCTTCCTTAGTCATTGTCCAGCTTTTGCATGTATATGAGGCGATTGAAAACACCATTGCTTTCATAAGGTGTGACTAAGTCTTCAAGATGACATTTTGCTTTTCAACATTTTAAAGTTCTTTGCAGCAGATTTGCCCAATGTAATGCATTTTTTTGATTTCTCGACTGCTGCTTCTATGGGTGTTGATTATGGATCCAAGTAAAATGAAATCCTTGACAACTTCGATGTTTTCTCCATTTACCAGGATGCTGCTTATTGGTCCCGTTGTGAGGATTTTTGTGTTCTTTACGTTGAGGGGTAACCCACACTGAAGGCTGTGGCTTTTGACCTTCATCAGTAAGTGTTTCAAGTCCCCTTCACTTTCAGCAAGCAAGGTTGTGTCACTAATATATAGCAGGTTTTTAATGAGTCTTCCTCCAATTTTGATGACCCGTTCTTCTTAAGAGTCCGGCTTCTTGGATTTGCTCAGCATACAGATTGAATAGGTATGGTGAAAAATGCAACCCTTACGCACATATTTCTTGACTTTAAACCACACAGCATACCCTTGTTCTGTTCCAATGACTTCCTCTTGATCTATGTACAGATTCTTCATAAGCACAATTAAGTGTCCTGGAATTCCCATTCTTCACAATGTTATCCATAATTTGTAATGACTCACACAGTTAAATGCCTTTGCATAGTAAATAAAACACAGGTAAACATCTTTCTGGTGTTCTCTGCTTCCAGCCAGGATCCATCTGACAACAACTGTGACATCCCTCGTTCCATGCCCTCTTCTGAATCTGGCTTGAATTTCTGGCAGTTCCCTGTCAATGTACTGCTGCAGCTGCTTTTGAATAATCTTCAGCAAAATTTTACTTGTGTTGGATATTAATGATATTGTTTGATAATTTCCACATTTGGTTGGATCACCTTTCTTAGGAATAGGCATAAATATGAACCTCTTCCAGTCAAATGGCCAGGTAGCTGTCTTCCAAATTTCTAGGCAGAGACAAGTGAGCACTGCCAGAGCTGCATCCGTTTCTTGAAACATCTTAATTGATATGCCATCAATTCCTGGAGCCTTGTTTTTCACCAATGCCTTCAGTGCAGCTTGGACTTCTTCCTTCAGCACCACTGGTTCCTGATCATATGCTACCTTCTGAAATGGTTGAATGTCAACCAATTCTTTTCAGTACAGTGAGTCTGTGTATTCCTTCCATCTTCTTTTGATGCTTCCTGCGTTGTTTAACATTTTCCTGGTTCAGTCCTTCATCATTGCAACTCGAGGCTTGAATTTTTTCTTCAGTTTTTTCAGCTTGAGAAATGCCAAGCACTGTTCTTCCTTTTGGGTTTTCTAATTCCAGGTCTTTGCACGTCATTGCTATACATTACTTTGTCTCCTGAAGCTGCCCTTTGAAATCATCTGTTCAGCTCTTTTACTTCATTATTTCTTCCTCTTGCTTTAGCTACTTGATGTTCAAGAGTAAGTTTCAGAGTCTCTTCTGACATTCGTTTTGGTCCTTTTTTTTCCTCCCTGTGTTTTTACTGACCTCTTGCTTTCTTCATGTATGATGTCCTTGATGTCATTCCACAACACTTCTGGTCTTTCATCATTAATGTTGAATGCGTTAAATCTGTTCTTGAGATCATCTCTAAATTAAGGTGGCATATACTAAAGGACGTACTTTGTCTCTTGTGGACCTGTTCTAATTTTCTTCAGTTTCAACTGGAACTTACATATAAGCAATTTATGGTCCTTTCCACAGTCAGCCCCTGGCCTTATTCTGACTGATGATATTGAGCTTTTCCATTGTCTCTTTCCACATATAGAGTCGATTTGATTCCTGTGTATTCCATCTGGCAAGGTCCACGTGTATCATCATCATCTATGTTGTTGAAAAAAGGTATCTGCAATAAAGAAGTCATTGGTCTTGTAAAATTCTATCCTGTGATCTCTGGCATCATTTCTATCACCAAGGCCACACCTATCCTTCTTCTTTGTTTCCAACTTTCACATTCCAGTCACTGGTAATTATCAATGCATCCTGAATGCATGTTTGATCAATTTCAGACTGCAGAAGTTGGTAAAAAATCTTCAATTTCTTTATCTTTGGCCTTAGTGGTTGGCACGTAAATTCGATTAATAGTCATATTAACTGGTCTTCCTTGTAGGTGTATGGATATCATCCTATTACTGACAGCATTGTACTTCAGGATAGATCTTGAAATGTTCTTTTTGATGATGAATGCAATGCCATTCCTTTTCAAGTTGTCATTCCCAGCATAGTAGACCATATGATCGTTCAACTCTAAATGGCCAATACCAGTCCATTTCAGCTCACTAACGCCTAGGATATCAATGTTTATGTGTTCCATTTCATTTTTTACGATTTCCTATTTTCTTAAATTCATACTTCCTACATTTATTTTGGTTATTAATGGATGTTTGTAGCTGTTTCATCTCCTTAAGTCGTGCCACATCAGCTAATGAAAGTTCCAAAAGCTTGACTACTAAAAAAAAGCTAGAAATAGAAATAACATATGATCCAGCAATCCCACTCCTTGGAATATTCCCTAGAGAAATACATGCTGTCACTGGAAAAGATGTGTGCACATCCATGTTCTCAGCAGCCTTATTCACAATAGTAAAAAGATGGAAACAACCTAAATGGCCATCAACATATGAGTGGATAAACAAATTATGGCACATACATACAATGGAATACAATGCAATGATAAAGAACAATGATAAATCTGTGAAATATCTCACAACATGTACAAATCTGGGAGGTATTATGCTGAGTGAAATAAGTCAGTCACAAAAGGGCATACATTGTATGAGACCATTATTATGGGAATTCAAGAAAAGGATTACACACAGAAAACAACTTTATTTGATGGTTGCGATGGTGGGGAAGGAGAAGGAGGGCAAATTACTAACTAGATAGTAGACAAGTGTCAACTTCAGTGAATGGAGAGACAACACAGTACAGGGGAAGTCAACACAAGTAAACCAAAGCAAAAACATAGAAGTTTCCTACACACATCCAAACACTTTGAAGGGATGAGTAGCTGGGGCTGGGGGCTGGAGATCATAGTCTTAGGGGACATCTAGGTAAACTGGCATATTTCATAAAGAAAATGTTGTATATCCCACTTTGGTGAACAGCATCTGGAATCTTAAAAGCCTGCAAGCCGAGAGGATGTGGAGAGATTGCAACCCTTATCTATTGTTGGGAAGAAGGACCAGGCAATATACTTACTTCTGAAAAAACTGGCCAGTGAAAATCTTATGAATAGCAGTGAAACATTGTCTGATACAGCGGAAGACAAGCCCCTCACTTTGGAAAGGCCTCAGAAGATGACTGGGGAAGAGCTGCCTCCTCAAAGTAGAGTTGATCTTAATGACGTGGATGGAATCAAGCTTTCAGGACCTTCATTTGCTGACACGATAGGACTCAAAATGAGAAGAAACAGTTGCAAACTTCCATTAATAATTGGAAGGTGGAATGTATGAAGTATGAATGTAGGAAAATTTGAAGTAGTAAAAAATGAAATGGAATGCATAAATATCAAAATCCTAGGCATTAGTGAGAGAAAATGGACTGGTATTGGCCATTTTGAATCGGACAATCATATGTTATACTATGCCCCCCAAAAAAACCCATTGCCATCAAGTCGATTCCAACTCATAGTGACCCCATAGTACAGAGTAAAACTGCCTCATAGGGTTTCCAAGGAGCACCTGGTGGGTTTGAACTGCTGATCTTTTGGTTAGCAGTCATAGCGCTTAACCATTATGCCATCAGGGAGTTTCATCTACTATGCCGGGAATGACAAATTGAAGAGGAATGTCATTGCATTCACCATCAAAAAGAATATTTCAAAATCTATCCTGAATTACAATGCTGTCAGTGTTAGGATAATATCCATATGCTGACAAGAAAGGACAGGTAATAAAACTATTATTCAAATTTATGCACCAACCATTAAGGCCAAAGATGAGGATATTGACGATTTTTACCAACTTTTGCATTATCAATGCAATCAAGATGCACTGATAATTACTGGTAATTGGAATGCAAAAGTTGGAAACAAAGAAGGATCAGTAGTGAAAATATAGCCTTGGTGATAGAAACAATGCTGGAGATCACATGATAGAATTTTGCAAGACCTACCATTCTTCATTGCAAATATCTTTTTTCACCAATATAAATGGCAACTATACATTCAGACCTCACCAAATGGAATACACAGGCGTCAAATCAACTACATCTGTAGAAAGAGATGATGGAAAACTCAATATCGTCAGTCAGAACAAGGCCAGGGGCCGACTGCAAAACAGGCCATCAATTGTTCATCTGCAAGTTCAAGTTGAAATTGAAGAAAATTAGAACAAGTCCATGAGAGAGAAAGTACAACTTTGAGTATATCCTACCTGAATTTAGAGACCATCTCAAGAAGGGCTTTGACTCATTGAACACTAATGACCGAAGACCAGATGAGTTGTGGAATATCAAGGACATCATACGTGAAGAAAACAAGAGGTCAGTAAAAACATAAGAAAGAAAGAAATGACCAAAATAGACGTCAGAAAAGACTCTGAAAGTTTCTCTTGAACATAGAGTATCTAAAGTAAAAGGAAGAAATGATGAAGTAAAAGAGCTGAGCAGAAGATTTCAAAGATTTCTTCAGCTCAAGAAGAAAATGTAAGGTATTATAATGCAATGTGCAAAGACTTGGAGGTAGAAAACCAAAAGGGAAGAATATGCTCGGCATTTCTCAAGCTGAAAGAACTGAAGAAAAAATTCAAGTCTTGAGTTGCTATATTGAAGGATTCAACAGGGAAAATATTCAATGATGCAGGAAGCATCAAAAGATGATGGAAGGAATACATAGAATTGGTCAATATTCAACCATTTCAGAAGGTAGAATATGATCAAGAACTGACGGTGCTGAAGGAAGAAGACCAAGCTACATTGGCGATAAAAAAAAAAGGCTACAGGAATTGATGGAATGCCAATTGAGATGTTTCAACTAATGGATGCAGCACTGGAAGCACTCACTAGTCTATGCATAGAAACTTGGAAGACAGCTACCTGGTCAACCGGCAGGAAGAGGTCCCTATTTGTACCCATTCCAAGGAAAGGTGATCCTTCAGAATGTGGAAATTATCTAAAAATATCATTAATATCATATGCAAGTAAAATTTTGCTGAAGATCATTCAAAAGTGGTTGCAGCAGTGCATCAAGACGGAACTGCCAGATTATGGCTGAAAGCAGAGAATACCAGAAAGATGTTTACCTGTGTTTTATTGACTATACAAAGGCATTCAACTGGGTGGATCATAATAAATTTTGGATAACATTGTGAAGAATGGGAATTCCAGAACACTTAATTATGCTCTTGAAGAACCTGTACATAAAACAAGAGGCAGTCATTCAAACAAAACAGGGGGATACTGAGTTGTTTCAACTCAAGAAAGGTGTGCATTATGGTTGTATCTTTTCATCATACTTATTCTATCTGTATACTGAACAAATAATATGAGAAACAGAACTATATGTAGAAGAACGTGACATCAGGATTGGAGGAACACTCTTTAACAACCTGTGATATACAGATGACACAAGCTTGCCTGCTGAAAGTGAAGAAAACTTGAAGCACTTGCTGATGAAGATCAAAGGCCCCAACCTGATGTAAGAATTACACCTCAACATAAAGAACACAAAAATCCTCACAACTGGACCAATAAGCAATATTATGATACATGGAAAAAAAGATCAAAGTTTTCAAGGATTTCATTTTACTTGGATCCACAATCGAAGCCCATGGAAACACCAGGCAAAAAAATCAAATGACATGGAGGCAGAGCCAACATGGCGCTATTGACAGTAGAACCATGTTATCCCTCTGCAGCAAAGACCTGAAAAACTAAGTAAAATAGATACAAACATCAGTCCTGGAACCCTAATCATCAAATGAAGGAATAAAGAACTCAATTTAAAAAATGGACAGTGCAATAGAAGGGTTTATGAGCAAATTTGAAACAATGGAAGGCAGGATTAGTGAAAACGAAGACAACTCCTTGGATACCATTTTGTTCAAGGAAACATCAGGGAAAAGAATGAAGGAACCCTGAGAATGATTTTGCGTATGATTTGAGTTCCAGAACAGGAGGAGAAAATGGAAAACACAAAGAAGATCACTGAACATTTGCTGACAGAAAACTTCCCTAATATCATGAAAGACGAAAAGCTGACCATCCAAGAAGCTCAGTGAGCCCCGGGGAGGATAGATCCCAAAAGAAAATCTCCAAGACCTATCATAATCACACTCAATAAAACCAAAGACAAAAAAAGAATCCTGAGAGTAGCTCTAGAAAAAATGAAAAGTCACCTACACAGGGGAAACAATAAGACTAAGCTCTGATTACTCAACAGAAACCATGCAGACAAGAAGGCAATGGGATGACATATATAAAACCGTAAAAAAAAAAACAAAAAAAACTGCCAACCAAAAATAATATATCCTGCAAACGCTTCACTCAGATATGGCGGTGAAATTAGGACATTTCAAGAAAATCAGAAATTAAGGGAATATGTAAAAACAGAACTAAACTTACAGTAATTATAAAAGAGAGTCCTTTGGTTAGAGAACCAACAGCATCAGAGAACAACCTGAATATAGGACGCAGGACAGTATCAGTCAGATACCAACCTAGGAAATGAGCTCACAAGTATAAAACAAAACTAAAACGTTTACAATAGGGAATCAGAGAGGTCAATCTGTAAATGACAATGTCAGAACAATAAAAGAGGGAATAAACAGTGTAGGTATAGAACTTTCAAATGGAAAGGAAGTCAAGGGGATATCAAGTAAAAAAAAAAAAAGATTGGCTTAAGCTTAGGAAGATAGGAGTAAATTTTAAGGTGACCACAAAGAAAGTTAAAAAACCTACTCATCAAAACAGAGAAGAAAAACATAAAGTCTCAGCAAACACAAATTCTACAAAACACAAAAGAAAAAAACTCACAAACAAAAGGAATTCAGCACAGAAAAGTAAGTGGAACAAAGAAAACATCAGCACTACAAAATGACAGCAAAAAATTCACATCTACCAATAATCACACTGAAGGTAAATGGCTTAATTGCACCCATAAAGAGACAGTGACAGAAAGGATTAAAAAACAAGACCCATCAATATGCTGTCTAAAAGAGACACATCTTAGAAACAAAGATGTAAAATATATTAAAAATCAAAGAATGGAAAAAAAAATATCAAGCAAACAGCTACCAAAAAAGAGTAGGAGTGGCAACACAAATCTCAGATAAAATAGAGTTTAAAACAAAATCCACCAAAAAAGACAAGGAAGGACATTATGTAATGATTAAAAGGACAATCCACCGTGAAGACATAACCATAATAAATTTCTAAGCACCCAATGATAGAGCTCCAAAACACATAAAACTCTAACAGCACTGAAAAGAAAAATTGACAGTTCCACAATAATAGTAGGAGATTTCAACACACCACTGTTGGTAAAGGACAAAGCATCTAGAAAGAAACTCAACAAGGGTACAGAAGATCAAAAGGACACAATCAACCAATTTGACCTCACAGACATATGTAGAAAAATCTACCAAACAGCAGCAAAGTATCCATTCTTTTCCAATGAACATGGAATGTTCTACAGAATACATCACATCTTGGGCCACAAAGCAATCCTCAACAAACCCCCAAACACTGAGATAATAGAGTATCTTCTCTGATCACAAGGTCATAAAAGAAGAAATTAATAACAGGATGCTCAAGGAAAAAGAATCAAATACAACTATGAAAAACTATACTCAAACAAATTTCAAAACCTAGAAAAAATGGATGAACTCCTAGAAACACATTACCTACCTAAACTAACACAAAGAGAGTTAGAACAACTAAATAGACCCATAACAAAAGAAGGGATGGAAAATGTAATCAAAAAACTCCCAACAAAAAAAAAAGCCCTGGTCTGGACGGCTTCACTGCAGAATCCTACCAAGCTTTCAGAGAAGAGTTAACACCACTACTACTAAAGGTATTTCAGAGCATAGAAAAGGACGGAATACTACCAAACTCATTCTATGAAGCCACCATATCCCTGATACCAAAACCAGGTAAAGACACCACAAGAAAAGAAAATTATAGACCTATATTCCTCATGAATGTAGATGCGAAAATCCTCAACAAAATTCTAGCCAATAGAATACAACAACATATCAAAAAAATAATTCACCATACCCAAGTGGGATTCATACAGGTATGCAGGGATGGTTCAACATTAGAAACACAATTCATGTAATCCACCACATAAATAAAGACAAGAATCACATGATTTTATCAATTGATGCATAAAAGGCACTTGACAAACTTCAACACTCATTCATGATAAAAACTCTCACCAAAATAAGAATTGAAGGAAAATACCTCAACATAATAAAGGGCTTTTATACAAAGCCAACAATCAACAGCCAACATCATCCTAAATGGAGAAAGCCTGAACACATTCCCATTGAGATCAGGAACCAGACAAGGATGCCGTTTATCACCACTCTTATTCAACATTGTGCTGGAAGTCCTAGCCAGAGCAATTAGGCTAGATAAAGAAATAAAAGGCAGCCAGATTGACAAGGAAGAAGTAAAAGTATCTCTATTTGCAGATGACATGATCTTATACACAGAAAACCCTAAGGAACACTCCAGAAAACTATTGAAACTAATAGAAGAGTTCAGCAGAGTATCAGGATACAAGATAAACATACAAAAATCAGTTGGATTCCTCTACACCAACAAAAAGAACACCGAAGAGGAAATCACCAAATCAATGCCATTTACAGTAGCCCCCAAGAAGATAAACTACTTAGGAATAAATCTTACCAGAGATGTAAAAGATTTATACAAAGAAAACTACAGTAAACTTCTGCAAGAAGACAAAAGAGACTTACATAAGTGGAAGAACATACCTTGCTCATGGTTAGGAAGACTTAACATTATAAAAATGTCTATTCTACCAAAAGCGATCTATACATTTAATGCAATTCCAATCCAAATCCCAAGGACATTCTTTAATGAGATGGAGAAACAAATCACCAATTTCATAAGGAAGGGAAAGAGGCCCCAGATAAATAAGGCATTACTGAATAAGAAGAACAAAGTGGGAGGTCTTACTTTACCTGATTTTAGAACCTGTTATACTGCCACAGTAGTCAAAACAGCCTGGTACTGGTACGAAAAGAGATAGATGGACCAATGGAACAGAATTGAGAATCCAGAAATAAATCCATCCATATATGAGCAGTTGATATTTGACAAAGACCCCAAAACAATGGGGAAAAGACAGTCTTTTTAACAAACGGTGCTGGCATAACCGGATATCCATCTGCAAAAAAAATGAAACAAGACCCATACCTCACTCCATGCACAAGAACTAACTGAAAATGGATCAAAGACCTAAATATAAAATCTAAAACGAGAAAGATCATGGAAGAAAAAATAGGGACAATGTTAGGAGCCCTAATACATGGCATAAAAAGTATAGAAAACATTATAAAGAACATAGAAAAAAAAAAACTAGATAACTGGGAGCTCCTAAAAATCAAACACCTATGCTTATCCAAAGACTTCACCAAAAGAGTAAAAAGACTACCTACAGACTGGGAAAAAGTTTTTAGCTATGACATTTCTGATCAGTGCCTGATCTCTAAAATTTACATGATACTGCAAAAACTCAACTACAAAAAGACAAATAACCCAATTAAAAAATGGGCAAAAGATATGAATAGACACTTCACTAAAGAAGACATTCAGGTAGCTAACAGATATATGAGGAAATGTTCACAATCATTAGCCATTAGAGAAATGCAGATCAAAACTACAATGAGATTTCATCTCACTCCAACGAGGCTGACATTAATCCAAAAAACACAAAATAATAAATATTGGAGAGCTGCGGAGAAATTGAAACACTTCTACACTGCTGTTGAGAATGTCAAATGGTACAATCACTTTGGAAAACGATTTGGCACTTCCTTTAAAAATTAGAAATAGAACTACCATACGATCCAGAAATCCCACTCCTTGGAATATATCCTAGAGAAATAAGAGCCTTTACATGAACAGATATATGCACACCCATGTTTACTGCAGCACTGTTGACAGCAGCAAAAACATGGAAGCAACCAAGGTGCCCATCAACAGATGAATGGATAACCAAATTATGGTATATTCACACAATGGAATACTACACAACTATAAAGAGCAGTGAGGAATCTGTGAAACATTTCATAACATGGAGGAACCTGGTAGGCATTATGCTGAGTGAAATTAGTCAGTTGCAAAAATAAAAATATTGTAAAAGATCACTATTATAAGAACTTGAGAAATAGTTTAAACTGAGAAGAAAACATTCTTTTGTGGTTATGAGAGGGGGGAGGGAGGTAGGGTGGGAGAGGGGTATTCACTAATTAGATAGTAGATAAGAACTACTTCAGGTGAAGGGAAAGACAGCACACAGTACAGGAGAGGTCAGCACAATTGGACTAAATCAAAAGCAAAGAAGTTTCCTGAATAAACTGAATGTTTCAAAGGCCAGCATAGCAGGGGCAGGGGTCTGGGGACCATGGTTTCAGGGGACATCTAGAGTCAATTCGCATAACAAAATCTATTAAGAAAACATTCTGCATCCCACCTTGAAGAGTGGCGTCTGGGGTCCTTAACGCTAGCAAGCAGCCGTCTAAGATGCATCAATTGGTCTCAACCCACCGGGATCAAAGGATAATGAAGAACACCAAGGACACAAGGTGATTACGAGCCCAAGAGACAGAAAGGACCACATGAACCAGCAACTACATCATCCTGAAACCAGAAGAACTAGATGGTGCCCGGCTACAACCGATGACTGCCCTGACAGGGAACACAACAGAGAACCCCTGAGGAAGCAGGACAGCAGTGGGATGCACACCCCAAGTTCTCATAAGACCAGACTTAATGGTCTGACTGAGACTGGAAGGACCCTGCTGGTCATGGCCCCCAGACCTTCTGTTGGTCCAGGACAGGAACCATTCCTGAAGCCAACTCTTCAGACATGGATTGGACTGGACAATGAGTTGGAGAGGGGTGCTGGCGAGGAGTGAGCTTCTTGGATCAGGTGGACACTTGAGACTATGTTGCATCTCCTGCCTGGAGGGGAGATGAGAGGGTGGAGGGGGTTAGAAACTGGCAAAAAGAACACAAAAAGAGAGAGTGGAGGGAGAGAGCAGGCTGTCTCATTAGGGGGGAGAGTAATTGGGAGTGTGTAGCAAGGTGTATATAGGTTTTTGTGTGAGAGACTGCCTTGATTTGTAAACTTTCACTTAAAGCACAATAAAAATTATTAAAAAAAAAAAAATCAAATACATGGAAACTGAATAACGCCTTGCTTAAAAACTACTGGATAATAGAAGAAATCCAAGATGGAATGAAAAAGTTCCTAGAATCAAACAAGAATGAAAACACATCATACCAAAACCTTTGGGACACAGCAAAGGCAGTCCTCAGAGGTCAATTTATAGCAATAGATGCACACATCAAAAAAGAAGAAAGGGACAAAATCAAAGTATTAGCTACACAACTTGAACAAATAGAAAAAGAACAGCAAAAGAAGCCCACAGCTACCAGACGAAAGGAAATAATAAAGATCAGAGCAGAAATAAATGAAATAGAGAAGAGAAAAACGATAGAAAGTATCAACAAAACCAAAAGTTGGTTCTTTTGGAGGATCAACAAAATTGGCAAAACATTGCGCAGATTGACAAAAGAAAAATAGGAAAAGAGGGAAATAACCCAAATCAGAAATGAAATGGGGGACATTGCAACACTCCCAGCTAAAATAAAAAGAATCATAACAGAGCACTATGAAAAACGGTACAATAAATTTGAAAACCTAGAGAAAATGGACAAATTTCTAGAAACATACTACCTACCCAAACAAACAGGAACCAAGGTCGAAAATCAGAACAGACCCATAAAAGAAGAGATCGAAAAGGTAATGAAAAAATTCCCAACAATAAAAACCCCTGGCCCAGATGACTTAACTGGAAAATTCTACCAAATATTCAAAGAGCTTGCACCAGTACTATTCAAACTATTTCATAACATAGAAAAGGTAGGGATACTTCCGAATTCATCCTAAGAAGCCAGCATAACACTGATACCAAAACCAGTCAAAGACACCACAAATAAAAGAAAATTGTTCTGATTCTTAGGTGCCTTCGACTTGGCTCCGACTCATAGCGACCCTATGCACAACAGAACTAAACACTGCCCTGTCCTGAGCCATCCTTACAATCGTTGTTATACTTGAGCTCATTGTTGCAGCCACTGTGTCAATCCACCTCGTGGAGGGTCTTCCTCTTTTCCGCTGATGCTGTACTTTGCCAGGCATGATGTCCTTCTCCAGGGACTGATCCCTTCTGACAACATGTCCAAAGTATGGAAGATGCAGTCTCGCCATCCTTGCCTCTAAAGAGCATTCTGGCCGCACTTGTTCCAAAACGGATTTGTTCGTTCTTTTGGCAGTCCATGGTATAGTCAATATTCTTCGCCAACACCACAATTCAAAGGTGTCAATTCTTCTTCGGTCTTCCTTACTCATTGTCCAGCTTTCACATGCATATGATGCGATTGAAAATACCATGGCTTGCGTCAGGCACACCTTAGTCTCCAAGGTGACATCTTTGCTCTTCAACACTATAAAGAGGTCCTTTGCAGCAGATTTGCCCAATGCAATGCATCTTTTGATTTCTTGACTGCTGCTTCCAAGGCTGTTGATTGTGGATCCAAGTAAAATGAAATCATTGACAACTTCAATCTTTTCTCCGTTTATCATGATGTTGCTCATTGGTCCAGTTGTGAGTGTTTTTGTTTTCTTTATGTTGAGGTGCAATCCATACTGAAGGCTGTGGTCTTTGATCTTCATTAGTAAGTGCTTCAAGTCCTCTTCACTTTCTCAGCCAGCAAGGTTGTGTCATCTGCATAACACAATGAGTCTTCCTCCAATCCCGATGTCTCGTTCTTCTTCATATAGTCCAGATTCTCTTATTATTTGCTCAGTATACAGATTGAATAGGTATGGTGAAAGAATACAACCCTGTCGCACACCTTTCCTGACTTTAAACCAATCAATATCCCCTTGTTCTGTCTGAACAACTGCCTCTTGATCTATGTAAAGGTTCCTCATGAGCACAATTAAGTGTTCTGGAATTCCCATTCTTCCCAATGTTATCCATAATTTGTTATGATCCACACAGTCGAATGCCTTTGCATAGTCAATAAAACACAAGTAAACATCTTTCTGGTATTCTCTGCTTTCAGCCGGGATCCATCTGACATCAGCAATGATATCCCAGGTTCCACGTCCTCTTCTGAAACTGGCCTGAATTTCTGGCAGTTCCCTGTCAATATACTGGCGCAGCCATTTTTGAATGATCTTCAGCAAAATATTGCTTGCGTGGGACATCAATGATATTGTTCTATAATTTCCCCGTTTGGTTAGATCACCTTTCTTGGGAATAGGCATAAATATGGATCTCTTCCAGTCAGTTGGCCAGGAAGCTGTCTTCCATATTTCTTGGCATAGACAAGTGAGCACCTCCAGCGCTGCATCTGTTTGTTCAAACATCTCAATTGATATTCCATCAATTCCTGGAGCCTCGTTTTTCACCAATGCCTTCAGAGCAGCTTGGACTTCTTCCTTCAGTACTATCGGTTTCTGATCATATGCCACCTTTTGAAATGGTTGAATATCGACTAATTCTTTTTGGTATAATGACTCTGTGTATTCCTTCCATCTTCTTTAGATGCTTCCTGCATCGTTTAATATTTTCCCCGTAGAATCCTTCACTATTGCAACTCGAGGCTTGAATTTTTTCTTCAGCTCTTTCAGCTTGAGAAATGCCGAGAGTGTTCTTCCCTTTTGGTTTTCCATTTCCAGCTCTGTGCACATGTCATTATGATACTTTGTCTTCTCGAGAAGCCCTTTGAAATCTTCTGTTCAGTTCTTTTACTTCATCAGGTGCTTCCTTAAAAAGATAGAAATATAAATATCATATGCTCCAGCAATCCCACTCCTAGAAATATATCCTAGAGAAATAAGAGCTTTCACACGAAGAGACATATGCATGCCCATGTTCATTGCAGCATTATTCACAATAGAAAAAGATGTAAACAACCTAAATGCCCATCAACAGATGAATGGATAAACAAACTATGGTACATAAAAACAATGGAATACTGCACAACAGTCAAGGACACTGATGAATTTGTGAAACATCTCACAACATGGATGAATCTGGATGGCTTTATGCTGAGTGAAATAAGTGAATCACAAAAGGCCAAATGCTGTATTTTACCACTGTTATAAAACCTCATGAAAATTTTTACACACAGAAACAATCTTTGATGGTTGCTAGGGGGGAGAGGTAAGGAGGGAAAAACACTAACTAGACAATAGACAAGCGGTAACTTTGGTGAAGGATAAGATAGTACACAATAATGTTGAAGTCAGCACAACTTGACCAAGGCAAGGTTATGGAAGCTCCATAGATACATCCAAATTCCCTGAGGTATTGAATTACTGGGCTGAGGGATGGGGACCATGGTCTCTGAGAACATCTAGCTCAATTGGGATAACATAATGTTCTACATCCTACTTTGGTGAGTAGTGTCTGGGGTCTTGAAAGCTTGTGATACTTAAGATACTCCACTGGTCCCACCCCATCTGGAGCAATGGAGAATGAAGAAAATCAAAGACACAAGGGAAAGATTAGTCCAAAGGACTAATGGACCACAAGTACCACAGCTTCCACCACACTGAGTCCAGTACAACTAGATGATGCCCAGTTACCACCACCAACTGCTCTGACAGGGATCACAATAGAGGGTCCAGGACAGAGCTGGAGAAAAAAGTACAACAAAGTTCTAACTTACAAAAAAAGACCAGACTTACTGGTCTGACAGACTGGAGAATCCCCGAGAGTATGGCCCATGGATACCGTTTTAACTCAGTACTGGAGTCACTCCTGAGGTTCACCTTTCAGCCAAAGATTAGACAGACCCATAATACAAAATGAGATTAAATGGGCACATCAACCCAGGGGCAAGGAGGAGAAGACAGGATAGAGCAGGAAAGCTGGTAACTGGGAACCCAAGTTCGAGAAAGGGAGAGTGTTGACATGTCGTGGGGCTGGCAACCAATGTCACAAAACAATATGTTTATTGTTTAATGAGAAACTAATTTACTTTGTAAACCTTCATCTGAATTACAATAATAAAAAAGTAAAAAAAAATCAAACAACCCATTGCATCGGGCAAATCTCCTACAAATGACCGCTTTCAAGTGTTAAAAAGCAAAGATGTGCTTGAGTCAAGGACTAAGGTGTGCCTGACTCAAGCCATGGTGTTTTCAATCACCTCCTATGCATGTGAAAATTGAACAATGAATAAGGAAGATCAAAGAAGAATTGATGCCTTTGAATTATGGTGTTGGCGAAGAATATTGAATATGCCATGGACTGCCAGAAGAACGAACAAGTCTGTCTTGGAAAAAGTACAGCCAGAATACTCCTTAGAGCTCCTTAGAAGCAAGGATGGCAAGAATTCGTCTCACATACTTTGGACATGTTATCAGCACTTTTATAAGAAGACAAGAATAGATTTATATAGAGAGACTAATGTTCATTGGTGGTTACCAGGAATGGAAAGGGGGAGGGGGATTTACTCTCTAGATTTTAGATACTTGTTGTTTTTGGTAATGAGAAAAGTAGAACAGAATGTGGATGCAATGTGCACAGCTGGACCAAAGTAAACGATGTCACTAAGAAGTGAACAAGAGAAAAGGATGTTTGTTCTAAAGAATATGAAATATATAATTCGGTAACAACACCAGTAATAACCAAAAAATGAGTGTATGGTCACATAGTAGGTGTACAGATATATGTGTACAGGTGAGTACATATGTATGCACGGATAGGAGTATCTGTATGTACATGTATGTACAAATGTTTGTGAACACATAGATAATCATAGAGGACACAGTTACAGATAATTCTCAGATATAACCAAATATGTTGTGAACTTGGTTTTCTGGGTTTGAAGGCTTAGGTCCTGAGTCTCTTGGGACAACTGAGTCAATTGTCACCACAAAGTTTACATTCTGTATCCTAATAAGGTGAGTAGTGTCTGGGGTCTTAAAAGCTTGCAAGTGGCCATCTATTATACAACAATTGGTCTCTACTTGTTAGGAGCAAAAGAGAAAGAATGAAACCGAAGTCCCAGGAAAGAAACTAGTTTAAAGGGCTAATAGTCTACACAAGCCACAGTCTCATCTACCCTGAGACCAGAGAACTAGACAGTGCCCCGCTACTACTACTGACTGTTCTGATCAGGGCCACAATAGATGGACCTGGATAGAATGGGAGAAAAATGTGGAACAGAACTCAAATTCTTAAAAAGCCCAGAATTACTGGACCAGTTGAGACTGGAGGACTCTCTGAGGCTATTGCCCCGAGATACTCCATAAACCTTGAATCAAAGGTATCTCTTTAGGTCATATTTTAGCAAAATAACAAAATGGCACACAAAAAAGGATATTACCTGTGAATTAGGGCTCCATTATAAAACCATCTGTCTTGGAAGAAGTACAACCAGAATGCTCCTTAGAGGCAAGGAAGGCGAGACTGGGTCTTACATGCTTTGAACATGTTGTCAGGAGGGGTCAGTCCCTGGAGAAAAACATCATGCTTGGTAAAGCAGAGGATCAGCGAAAAAGAATTGTAGGACTTCTTTATATATCCTGGATATTAAACCCTTAGCAGATAGCATATGGTTCCAAAATATTTTCTCCCATTCTGTAGATTGTCTCTTCACTTTCCTGATAAAGTCCTTTGATGCACAACTTTTGATGAACTCCAATTTATCTTTTTTTTTTTTTTTTTTTTGCTCATGCTTTTGGTGTTGTATCAAAGAATTTATTGTCAAATACAAGGTCTGGAATATTTACCCTATATTTTCTTCTGAGAGTCTTATGGCTTTGGTTCTTATATTTAAGTTACTGACCCATTTTGAGTTAATTTTTGTATATGGTGTTTTTTCTACTTCATTTTATTTACATGTGGATATCCAGTTGCCCACCACCATTTGTTGAAGAGACTCTTCTTCCTCCTTTGAATAGACTCAACCCCCTAGTTGAAAATCAATTGGCCATAGATGTATGGGTTTATTTCTGGATTCTTAATTTTATTCCATTGGTTTATGTTCTTGTATTAGTACTGCACTGTTTTGATTGCTGTATCTCTGTAATATGTTTTGACACTGAAAAGTGTGAGTCATCCTACTTTGTTCTTTTCCATGATTGTTTTGGCTATATGTGGCCCTTTCAGGTGATTTTGAGGGTTACCTTTTCCATTTCTTCAAAGAAGGCTGATGGAATTTTTGTAGGAATTGTCTTGAATATGTAGATTGTTTTGGGTAGTACTGACATCAATATTAAATCTTGCATCCATGAACATGACATATCTGTATTTAGGTCTTGCTTAATTTCTTTCAGCATTATTTTATAGTTTTTAGTGTATAAGCCATGCACCTCCCTTCTTAAACTTATTCCTAGGTATTTTATTCATTTAGATCTTACTGCAAATGGAATTATTTTGTTAATTTTCTTTCCATATTTCTCATTGTTGGTGTATAGAAACAACAGATTTATGTGTATTGATCTTGTACCCTGACACTTTGATGAATTTATTTATTAGCTCTAAGAGCTTTCTTGTGCATTCTTTGAGAGTATCTACATAAGGGATCACGTCATCTGTGAATAAAGTTAGTTTTACTTCTTCTTTTCTGAGTTGGATGCGTTTTATTTCCTTTTTTTGCCTAACTGCACTTTCTAGAAATTCCATTAAAATTTTGAAAAGGAGTGGTAAGAGCAGGCATCCTTGTTTTGGTCCTGACCTTAGGTGGAAAGCTTTCCAAATTTCACCACTGAGTATGATGTTACCTGTGGTATTTTCCATGAATGCTTTTTATCTTGTTGTGGACTTTCCCTTATATTCCTAATTTAATGAGTGTTTTTTTTTTATCATGAAAGAGTGCTGGATTTTGTCAAATGCCTTATCTGCATCAATTGAGATGATCAAGTGGTTCTTTTCCTTAGTTGTACTAATGTGATATGTTACATGGATTGATTTTCTTCTTATTATTAACTACCCTTGCATTCCTGGGATAAATTCCACTTGACCATTGTGGTGCAATGGGTTTCTTTTATATGGCCTTTCTGGACCTGGGGTTGCAATTTTCCCAAAATAATTCATTGGGCCACAATCTGCCAAAAGATTCTTTGATTTGCTACCTACATAAGTGGCTTGCAAAGATTGATTGGTTTGCGGTCTACATCAATGCCTTGCAAGGTGTAAGCAGCTTGCTATCTGCATAAGTGGCTTGCAATCTACCCTATAGGATTAGTTGGTGTACAATCAGCCTAAGTGATTGGTTGGCTTACAAAAGCTATGCTTTGAAGTTGACAAGGAGTTTTCCTATATAAGCAGCCGACCCCACAAAAGTTTTAGAAGGACTTCCTGATCAACAAGAGCCTGGGGAGGAGCGTATCCTTTGGATGGAGGGTCCCCGCACTGAGAACCTCTTAGGTCTGAGTGAAAGCGTTGTACTGAGCTGGTAACACTGAACTGATAACACTGAAGACCAAGAGAAATGGTGATCAGCACAGCAGAGATAAGCGTCAGAGAAACAGCAGCAGCGGTACGAGCAGTGGCAGACGGTGGTAGTGGGCAAGTTGACTTATGGAGTGGAGGTTGCTAATGAAGCTGGGCACCTCCAGGCAGGAGGTCACCAATGGAGCTGGGCACCCTGTAAAGGGGAAGAATACGCAGGTTGAGCCTGTGCAGGCATATGCCTGAGCAGACCAAGCAGCAGCGTAGGGGCTGAGCTGACCTGCCTTTGGCACAGCAGATGCACCGGCTGTACTGAGAGCTATAACACTAAGCCCAAGAAGAGACCTGCCCTGAGAGAGCTTACAGAAGACTCACAGAACCTTGCGTATACAATGTACAAGGGTTGCCTGTAAAAATTTTGCCTCAAGAGCTGTCATGATGCTGGCCTAACTGTGGCACTGGCCCTGGGTTGTACCAAAGCTGCTGGTTGAGAGCTGGACCAGTAAGCACAGAAGTGCAGAATCAGCCAAAGAAAGCTTTGGGGAGAGAGAGAGAGAGAACAAACTCAGCCATGCCACACTTTGACCTGTGCTAATGACACACCTGCTGGGAGAGAGAGACACCCACTGACACCTGATCCACAGCATGCCTGCCCAGTGACAGAAATGGACATGGTAAATTGGGGAAGGGAGAGCGGACCTCCTTTTAGACTTAAGTGGGTTCCTCTGCTATGATGCTAAGTGGAGTACTCATGGAAATAGAGGGGATTGGTTCACCTCAATTCTGTTCCTGTTGTTTACTGTTTGCTTTCGGTAAGTAATTTGTTCCTGCCTCTTACTGTTTACCTTGTATAAATAATAATAACAATTTTCAGTTTCAAACAATTGCCAAGTGTCTTTGTGTGTATGACCCAGTCAGACAGGATAGTACAGTCTTCATGCTAGCAGTCTCATAATTGCTTGAGATTTAGAGGTACAGTCTGTGTGTATGTACATGTACACACGAACACACATAGTTTAGTAATGGTGTACAATCTTTTTAACGTGCCGTTGGATGCAATTTGCTAGTATTCTGTTGTTTCAAAGGGGTTTATATTCATAAGGGATATTCGTATGCAGTTTTCTTTTCTTGTGCTGTCTTTACCTGATTTTGGTATCATGGTGATGCATACCTCATAGAATGAGTTAGAAAGTGTTCCCTCCTCTTTCATCTTTTGGAAGAGTATGAGAAGTATTCATGTTAATTCTTCATTAAATGTGTTGCAGAATTCACCAGTTAAGCCATCCGGTCCTGGGTGTTTCTTGTTTTGAAAGTATTGGATTACTGATCCAATCTCATCATTTGTTACATAGGTCTGTTAGATTTTCTATTTCTTCTTGAGTCAGTTTTGATAGTTTGTGTGTCTCTAAAAATTTTCACATTTTGTCTAGGTTTTCTAATTTGTTTGCATGTGCTTGTTCATAATATTCTTCTATAATTCTTATTTATGTAGGATCAGTAAAAATGTCCCCATTTTCACTTATCATTTTAGTGATTTGCATCTTTACTCTTTTTTTCCTCGACAATCTAGTTAAAGACTTGTTAATTTTACTGATTATTTTAAAGAAACTACTTTTGGTTTCATTGATTTTATTGGTTTTCTGTTCTCTAATACATTTATCTCTATCTTTATTTCCTTCCTTCTTGTAGCTTTGAGTTTAGGTTTCTCTTCTTATTCTAGTTCCTCAGTTGTAAAGTTACATTATTCATTTGAGATTTTTCTTCTTTTTGAATGTGGTCATTTACTGCCATAAATGACCCCGTTAGCAATGCCTTCACTGCTTCCCAAAAGTTTTAGTATGTGGTTCCTTCATTTTTATTCATCTGTAAATATTTTCTTATTTTCCCTGTGATTTCTTTTTCAACCCATTGGTTGTTAAACAGTGTGTTCTTTAACTTCTACATATTTGTAACCATTCTCACCCACCTTCTCTGAGTTATTCTTCCCCCATTAGCATAAATTCACTGTGCCATAAGGTTCCTATCTAAACTTTCAGTTTGCTGTTGTCCATTTGATCCCATATAGATAGT
Source organism: Elephas maximus indicus (assembly GCF_024166365.1). NCBI lineage: Eukaryota > Metazoa > Chordata > Mammalia > Proboscidea > Elephantidae > Elephas > Elephas maximus. Next base: position 91,519,876 of record NC_064846.1, read on the forward strand.
TCTTAAAAGAGCATAATGATATAACAAAGCAAGAAGCAAAGATACAGTAAGCAAACATAAAATAAACTATTACAATAACTTATAGATGGCTCGGAGACAACAGTCAATATCAAATCATATAAAGAAGCAGACCACGATTGCTTCAACAAGCTCTCAAAACAAAGAATCAAGGGATCTTCTGGATGAAGGTGACTTCCTGGAATTACCGGATGCAGAATACAAAAGATTAACATACAGAACACTTCAAGACATCAGGAAAGAGATCAGGAAGGACAGCAGGCAATATGCAGAACAAGGCAAGGAAAACATAGATAAAACAGTTGAAGAAATTAAAAAGGTTATTCTAGAACATAATGAAAAATTTAATAAGCTGCAAGAATCCATACAGACACAGCAACCAGACAACTCACTGGAGTCAGAGGAGCAGAACTGAGAAAGTGGCAGAATGGATAAAAAAAGAAAAACATGATCCATCTATACGCTGCCTATAAGAAACACACCTTAGACTTAGAGACACAAACATACTAAAACTCAAAGGTTGAAAAATATATATCATACAAACAACAATCAAAAAAGAAAAGGAGTGGCAATATTAATTTTTGACAAAGTAGACTATAAAGTTAAATCCAGCACAGAGGATAAGGAAGGGCACTATATAATGAGTAAAGGGACAATACACCAGGAGGATATAACCATAATACATATTTATACACCCAATGAGAGGGCTGCAAGATACATTAAAAAAAAAAACTCTAACACCATTGAAAAGTGAGATAGACAGCTCCACAATTATAGTAGGAGACTTCAACACAACACTTTTGGTGAAGGACAGGACATCCAGAAAGAAGCTCAATAAAGACACGGAAGATCTAAATGCCACAATCAACCAACTTGACCCCATAGGCATACACAGAACACTCCAGCCAACAGCAGCCAAGTATACTTTCTTTTCCAGTGTACATGGAACATTCTCTAGATCACGTATTAGGTCATAAAGCAAGCCTTAGCAGAATCCAAAACATCAAAATATTACAAAGCAACTTTTTTGACCATAAGGCCATAAAAGTAGAAATCAATAACAGAAAAAGCAGGAAAAACAAATCAAACACCAGGAAATGGAAAAATACTCTGCTCAAAAATGACTGGGTTATAGAAAACATCAAGGATGGAATAAAGAAATTCTTAGAATCCAATGAGAATGAAAACACTTCCTATCAGAATCTTCGGGACAAAGCGAAAGCAGTGCTCAGAGGTCAATTTATATCAATAAATGCACACATACAAAAAGTAGAAAGAGCCAAAATCAAAGAATTATCCCTACAACTTGAACAAATAGAAAAAGAACAACAAAAGAAATCCTCAGGCACCAGAAGAAAGCAAATAATAAAAATTAGAGCAGAATTAAATGAAATAGAGAACAGGAAAACAATTGAAAGAGTTAATAAGACCAAGAGCTGGTTCTTTGAAAAAATTAACAAAATTGATAAACTATTGGCCAAACTAACAAAAGAAAAAAAGGAGAGGAAGCATACCCAACTGAAATTGAAAGAATCATATCAGATTACTGCAAAAAATTGTACTCTAAAAATTTGAAACCCAGAAAAAATGAACGAATTTCTAGAAACACACCACATACCTAAACTAACACAAACAGAGGTAGAACAACTAAATAAACCCATAACAAAAGAAGAGATTAAAAAGTTAATCAAAAAACTCCCAACAAAAAGAAAAAGCCCTGGTCTGGACGGCTTCACTGCAGAGTTCTACCAAACTTTCAGAGAAGAGTTAACACCACTACGACTAAAAGTATTTCAGAGCATAGAAAAGGACTGAATTCTACCAAACTCATTCAATGAAGCCAGCATATCCCTGATAGCAAAATGAGGTAATAACACTACAAAAAAAGAAAATTACAGACTATATCCCTATGAACATAGCTGCAAAAATCCTCAACAAAATTTTAAACAATAGATTCAACAACATATCCAAATAATAATAATAATTCACCACGATGAAGTGGGATTTATGCCAGGTATGCAGGGATGGTTCAACATTAGAAAAACAATTAATGTAATCCATCATATAAAATAAAACAAAAGACAAGGACCACATGATCTTCTCAAGTGATGCAGAAAAGGCATTTGACAAAGTTCAACACCCATTCATGATAAAAACTCTCAGCAAAATAGGAATAGAAGGAAAATTCCTCAACATAATAAAGGGCATTTATACAAAGCCAACAGCCAACATCCCCCTAAATGGAGAGAGCCTGAAAGCATTCCCCCTGAGATCAGGAACCAGACAAGGATGCCCTTTTTCACCACTCTTATTCAACATTGTGCTGGAGGTCCTAGCCAGAACAATTAGGCTAGATAAAGAAATAGAGAGCGTCCAGATTGGTAAGGAACAAGTAAAAGTATCTCTACTTGCAGATGACGTGATCTCATACACAGAAAACCCTACAGGATCCTCAAGAAAACTACTGAAACTAATAGAAGAGTTCGACAGAGTATCAAGATACAATATAAACATACAAACATCAGTTGGTTCCCTTTACACGAACAAAAAGAATATCAAAGAAGAAATCACACATCAACACCATTTAGAGTAGCCCCCAAGAAGATAAAATACATAGGAATAAATCTGACCAGAGACATAAAAGACCTATACAAAGAAAACTACAAGAAACCAAAAGAGACCTACGTAAGTGGAAAAACATACCTTGCTCATGGATAGGAAAACTTAACATTGTAAAAATGTCTATCTACCAAAAGCAATCCATCTGCAAAAAAATGAAACAAGACCCATACCTCACTCCATGCACAAAAAATAACTCAAAATGGATCAAAGACTTAAATACAAAATCTAAAACAATAAAGATCATGGAAGAAAAAATAGGGACAAGGTTAGGAGCCCTAATACATGGCATAAACAGTATACAAAACATTACTAACAGTGCACAAACACCAGAAGAGAAACTAGTTAACTGGGATCTCCTAAAAATCAAACACCTATAAAAGAGTAAAAAGTTTACCTACAGGCTGGGAAAAAGTTTTTAGCTATGACATTTCTGATCAGCATCTGATCTCTAAAATCTACATGATGCGGCAAAAACTGAACAACGAAACGACAAATAACCCAGTTAAGAAATGGGCAAAGGATATGATCAGGTACTTCACTAAAGAAGACATTCAGGTAGCTAACAGATACATGAGGTAATGCTCATGATCATTAGCCATTAGAGGAAAGTAAATCAAACGGACAGTGAGATTCCATCTCGCTTGGGTGGCATTAATCCAAAAAACACAAAATAATAATTGTTAGAGAGGCTGTGGAGAGACTGGAACACTTATACACTGCTGGTGGGAATGTCAAATGGTACAACCAGTTGGGAAATTGATTTGTTGCTTCCTTAAAAAGCTAGAAATAGAATTACCATACGATCCTGCAATCCAACTCCTTGGGATATATCCTAGTGAAATAAGAGCCTTTACATGAACAGATACATGCACACCCATGTTCATTGCAGCACTGTTTACAATAGCAAAAAGATGGAAGCAACCAAGGTGCCCATCAATGGATGAATGGATAAATTACGGTATATTCACGCAATGGAATACTACACAACCATTAAGAACAACAATGAATCTGTGAAACATTTCATAACATGGAGGAATCTGGAAGGCATTATGCTGAGTGAAATTAGTCAGTTGCAAAAGGACAAATACTGTATTAGACCATTATTATAAGAACTTGAGAAATAGTTTAAACAGAGAAGAAAATATTCTTTGATGTTACGAGAGTGGGGAAAGAGAGAGGGAGAGGGCTATTCACTAATTAGATAGTAGACAAGAACTATTTTAGGTGAAGGGAAAGACAACACAGAGTACAGGAGAGGTCAGTACAACTGGACTAAATCAAAAGCAAAGAAGTCTCCTGAATAAACTGAATGCTTCAAAGGCAAGCATAGCAGAGGCAGGGGTTTGGGGACCATGGTTTCGGGGGACATCTAAGTCAATTGGCATAATAAAATCTATTAAGAAAACATTCTGCATCCCACTTTGGAGTACGGCATCTGGGGTCTTAAACAATAGCAAGCAACCATCTAAGATGCATCAATTGGTCTCAACCCACCTGAAGCAAAAGAGAATGAAGAACACCAAAGACACAAGGTAATTATGAGCCCAAGAGACAGAAAGGGCCTCATAAACCAGAGACTACGTCAGCCTGAGACCAGAGGAACTAGATGTTGCCTGGCTACAACCGATGACTGCCCTGAGAGGGAACACAACAGAGAACCTCTGAGGAAGCAGGAGAGCAGTGGGACGCAGACCTCAAATTCTCATAAAAAGACCAGTGTTAATGGTCTGACTGAGACTAGATAGGCCCCAGAGGTCATGGTCCCCAGGCCTTCTGTTAGCCCAAGACTGGAATCATTCCCAAAGCCAGCTCTTCAGACAGAGATTGGACTGTACTATAGTATAGAAAATGATACTGGTGAGGAGTGAGCTTCTTAGCTCAAGAAGACACATGAGACTAGGTGGGCAGCTCCTGTCTGGAGGGGAGATGAGAGGGCAGAGGGGGCCAGAAGCTGCCCAAATGGACACGAAAATAGTGGAAAGGAGTGTGCTGCCTCACTACATGGAGAGCAACTAGGAGTATATAGCATGGTGTATATAAATTTTTGTATGAGAAACAGACTTGACTTGTAAATTTTCACTTAAAGCACAATAAAATTTTTTTTAAATGCTGACTAATGGCCTAACTTCTAGGTATTCTAATTCATTTGGTGCATAGTTGCACCTAGACATCAATATTTTGAAAAATGGTGGAGAACCTGAGGCATATTCTCCTGTACCCTTTGCCATTGAGTCAATTCCAACTCATCCTGAAATATTTCTTATAATCCTTTAGGTTTAACTATCTAAACTGTGTTGAATTCATAGTAGTGATTGCAGTGAAATAAGACTTCTAAGATTACATATATATATTTTAATTTTAATTGTGTTTCAAGTGAAAGTTAACAAATCAAGTCTGTCTCTCATATAAAAATTTATATACACCTTGCTATATACTCCTAATTGCTCTCCCTCTAATGAGACAGCACAATCATTCTCTCCACTCTCTATTTTCGTGTCCATTTGGACAGCTTCTGACCGCCTCTGCCCTCTCATCTCCCGTCCAGACAGGAGCTGCCCACATAGTCTCATGTGTCTACTTGAGCTAAGAAGCTCACTCCTCACCAATATCATTTTCTATCCCATAGTCTGGCCCAAGTCCTGTCTGAAGAGTTGGCTTTGGAAATGGTTCCTGTCTTGGGCTAACAGAAGGTCTAAGGACCATGACCTCCAGGGTCCTTCTAGTCTCAGTCAGACCATTATGTCTGGTCTTTTTATGAGAACTTGAGTTCTGCATCCCACTGTTCTCCTGCTCCATCAGGGGTTCTCTGTTTTGTTCCCTCTCAGGGCAGTCATTGGTTGTAGCCAGGCACCATCTAGCTCTCTAAGATTATATTTTTGTAGGTTGCATCAGACTTAGAAATGGACTCACATATAGGTACATATATCCCCAGCACCTATATATTGTACAGTAGATTTTCTGGCATGCAGGACAAATTGTATGCATTATGGTCAGAGAGTACATCCTGTGAAGGGCTGTTGAGGGTTTATGTAGAGATAATACTGGGGGTTGAGGAGATGGAGACGCACAGGATTGCAAGTCTTGTAGGTAGTTGACAGATGTATTAGAGAAATACAGATTGTAGGATTTCAAAGAGGTACAATTGATCATGTCAAGGAAAAATTTCAAGTAACTCAAATAGAGATTAAAGGCTTTATTCAGCCGATGCACATCAGAAACCAGGTGACTCTGAGTCAAAGGAGGATGGTAGTTTTACAGGGTGAGACTAAGAGAGGGTTATGTGACTTTGTGATTTGCCACTGGTAGCAGTTTTTGTCTCAAACTGCCGTGAAACTTGTGATTGGAACAGTTGGAGACTGTTTGGTTTTTGTACCTCTTGCTTGAGATTGGTGGCCCAAAACTATGCCAATAAATGTCGAGAACTGATTTTTGCAAACCTTGTAGTTTTTCTGTTACTCAAGGCTCAGGAGTTGGGGAGGTAGCAAAAACTGGGTAAGGAAAAAAAGAAAAGGAGGCAAGAGTCAAAAGCAAGGAACACTGGGAATCCTCTGTAAGGTGATATTAAATGCGTTTGCAGTCCCTCTTGTTGGCCAAGGTGAAATTCTTTCACTGTGAGCTAATTTTTTTTTTGAGGAGGGGGCAAAATTAAAAGGATGTATAAGATTTTGACATGAGTAAAGAAAGCCTTCAGAGTGGTTTGGAGGGGAAGTTTGTTCTTTTGTTCCTTAATCATAGCTTGTATCATCTGTTTGGATAGGACAGTACTACTGGTCTTGATTTGATGTGCTAGCATGCATTTTATGAAAGATATTCCTATCAAGACAAAAAAAATGCTAACTAGTACTTAGAGAAAAGTGTGCTCCCAGGACTGCAGCCCTGTTTGGAATATTAAGGAAGAGAGGCTTCATCTCTAACCATTTGAAGCTGACTCATATGTCCCAGAGTTCAGGACTATGCCATTCACTTGAACGATATTTTGCTTAGCTTCACAGACGTGTTGATTTACCAAAAAGACATCAGAAATGTTTTTGGGAATGTTGTGTAGCAATTGTCATCACCTGTGCACATACCTCCCCTATAGATCAGGATAAGGTCTAATGCCAATCAATGATGTGTAACAACAGCTCTATGTAGTTCCTGTATTTCTCAAGTGAGCGTGTCAAGATTTATAGTGACATTGCCCATGGCTCAGGTGACTTTATACATGAGAATATTGTGTCGTACTTCTTTAGTCTACAGGGCTGCTCTTCTAGAGAAGACTGAACCATAAAATCTGTCCCAGGTGGTAGTGAGTCTATCTAGACTGATTCCAAGTTTTTTTTTTTAGCTTATTTATACAGTTCCTTTCCTTCACTAGGAGAGAATGGATGTTTTGCATTGTTTTTTGTAGTTGGTGAGCAAAGGTTTGACATCTGACTTAAAAAGGAGATAAATTGTTCACATTCAATCTGATTGTACAGATTGGAAAACGATTGGGGTGAGATTACATGATCATGCTCAATTGGCTGGAAAAAAAGAAAGATTAGACCCATGACAAAATTTGAATTGCTTGGGGTTATCCAAGGCAAAACTACTCATATCCTTATTATAGTAGCTTTCCTTGCTGAAGTGTTGGGGCTGGCCCAACAGTAGCCACTCCCTTCAGCTTGGCCATTAATCTGGTTGGTTTTATTACAGTAGTTTATTTTCATGAATGTAGAATTAGAACAAACATTTCCTTTCAAGAAAAACAGGTTTTTCCTTCAGGGTATACTGGGTAGGGTGAATTAACCTTGGAGGTTCTTTTGGAGATCCAATTTCAGTGAGAAAATGCCTCAAGCAGCAACAGTAAAAGGTAGAGAGATTTCACTCAGGGTATGGGATGGGTATTGGTAAGAGGCAATGGAAAACCAGAAAAAAACCAAACCCGTTGCCGTCGAGTTGATTCTGACTCATAGCGACGCTATAGGACAGAGTAGAACTGCCCCATAGAGTTTCCAAGAAGCGCCTGGTGGATTTGAACTGCCGACCTTTAGGTTAGCAGCCATAGCACTTAACCACTACGCCTCCAGGGTTTCCAGAGGCAATGGAACTAGCAGGAAAAAATGAGAAGAATCAACAATCTTAGGTGAAGTTGGCTTCATAAGCATAAATATGAACCAAAAAAAGCCAAACATTTTGGGTATTAAGAAGGGATAAAGGGAGCAGGAATGTGAAAAAAAAAACTAATAAAAGAGAGGGAGTAAGTTCAGGAATGAGTTCTAAGATCAGTACATAGCAGTGACATTCAGGAGAAGCTCACGTTGGGATGTTAGAGTGTAAAGAATGAGAAACAAGGCTAGGATGAAAAGGGGGATGAAGTTGCGGAAGGGTCTTTGTCATTTGGGTAGAAACTTTCCATTATCTGAGGTAATTGGAGTATTCTTATTTTCTTGGGAAAGCTGTCTCCTTTGTGCAGTCATCTACTTCAGCAGAGTTTCAGGAAACCTTCAGGTTAAGGTCTTTGGTTAAAGTAGAAGCCCAGCTAGACTCTCAGGGGTCTATTACTTGGAGCTGACTTCAGCGTTACTGTTGTGGAGGATCCAGTAGGCTCTGTAGTACGGTTTTTCTTTTTTTAATTAGACTAAGTCTCCTGATTGATAATAATGTTGAGGCTCAGAAGGTGGTTCCTTAAGAAAGGCAGCTTGACTGTATTGGTGATAAGTCTGAGTATATTACATTAGTCCTTTGTATTATTAGACCATGTCTAATTACAACAAAGTGGAGTCTGTTAGGGGATTATCTTAGGCTGGGTTCTCTAGAGAAGCAAAACCAGTAAGCATATATATATATATATATATATACGCACAAAGAGAGAGATTTATACCAAGGAAATTGCTCACACAGTTTTTAGAGGCTGAACGTCCCAAGTCCATGGGTCCTGAAAGAGGCTTCTCATGATTCACATAGCCACAGGGAATGGTGAACACAAGATCGGCAGGCCAGAGAGCAGGGCTGGTGCAGGCTTTAGAAGATCAACGAATCTCAAGATCAGCAAACAAGACCGCAGGCAAGCTGCGAGCTCAAGTCCCAAGAATCAGAAGTCAGACAAACAGGAGCCAGCTGCAAGATCTAGAAAAAACAATAGCCCCAGCAAGGAGAGCAGGAAGAACTAGGTGGCAGGTGGCAGAGAGACGAAGGCTGAGGGGGCGGTTTGCCACCACAGGCACTGCCCCCTGCTGGTATCCCTCACAGCAGATCCCATCATGGGAGTGATAATGTATCAGATCTCAGCAGGGAAGTGATCACAACAATATATTAATGCCAAAACACAGAATCATGGCACAGCCAAGTTGACACACAACCTTAACCATCACAGTCCAACCCTTCTCAACTTGGTAACTGTACACATCTCCCCAAGCCATACACAATCTCTGAATAAAGACAGTTACAAATCATGTTTGGGCCCAACACGATACAACAAACACACATACAACCGAAAATGCAATACCCTGTTTACATTTTGTATTCCATAAGTGAAGAAAACAAAAATATTTGTGCGCAAATACAAAGCAGAAATTTTCATAACAGTTCTTCTTCTGCAACTGGTCACACGGCTGTACCTGGTATTTAGAACTACCTTCTTCCACCACCTATTCTGTATTCCCTTTAACCTCAGGAAGCACCTCAGCGGGTTGTGGTTCTTTCCCTGATGGGGTAGCTCAAACCTTCATTCCTGAAGGGTCTGGCCCATTAGTAGTAATGTCAGGATAGAGTTGCTGTAGTTTTCCATTGACTTTAATCACAGGGCACGGTAGTCCTAACAGATGCCCTAAAAGATCTCCTGCATTCCAGACATACTCTTCTTTATCTCAATTATGTAATATCAGTTGAATTTCCTCTTGGTAATCAGGATCAATCACAACAGCCAGTATGCTAACTCCCTTCTTAGTCTGTTGATTCAGAGGTATAAGAAGCCCAAAGTGGCCAGGTGACACTCTTAACTTCCAGTTCAATGGAATCAGTGATGCGTCTCCAGGTGGGAGCATTCCTCCCTTTGGAATTAAGACATCTAGGCCTGCAGAAACTCGCCATTTGTGTTGGTGAAAGAAGGTATTTGCAATGAAGAAGTCGTTAGTCTTGAAAAATTCTATCATTCAATCTCCAGCATTATTTCTATCACCAAGGCCATATTTTCCAACTACCGATCCTTCTTCTTTGTGTCCAACTTTCGCATTCCAATCGCCAGTAATTATCAATGAATCTTCATTGCATGTGCCATCAATTTCAGACTGCAGCAGCTGATAAAAATCATCTGTTTTTTCATCTTTGGCTTTAGTGGTTGGTGTGTAAATTTGAATAATAGCCATATTAACTGGTCTTCCTTGTAGGCGTATGGATATTATCCTATCACTGACAGCGTTGTACTTCAGGATAGATCTTGAAACGTTCTTTTTGACGATGAATGCAACACCATTCCTCTTCAAGTTGTCATTCCCAGCATAGTAGACTATATGATTGTCCAATACAGAATGGCCAATACCAGTCCATTTCAGCTCACTAATGCGTACACAGGGACCTCACCAGATGGAACACACAGAAATCAAATTGACTACATGGATGGAAAGAGACGATGGAAAAGCTCAATATCATCAGTCAGAACAAGGCCAGGGGCCGACTGTGGAATAGACCATCAATTGCTCCTATGCAAGTTCAAGCTGAAACTGAAGAAAATCAGAGCAAGTCCACAAGAGCCAGAATATGACCTTGAGTATATCCCTCCTGAATTTGGAGATCATCTAGAGAATAGATCTGACGCATTGAGCACTAGTGACCAAAGACCAGATGAGTTGTGGAAGGACATCATCCATGAAGAAAGCCAAAGGTCATTGAAAAGAGAGGAAAGAAAGAAAAGACCAAGATGGATGTCAGAGGAGACTCTGAAACTTTCTTTTGAGCATCGAGCAGCTAAAGCAAAAGGAAGAATTGATGAAGTAAAAGAACTGAACAGAAGATTTCAAAGGGCGCCTCGAGAAGACAAAGAAAAGTATTATAATGACATGTGCAAAGAGCTGGAGATAGAAAACCAAAAGGGAAGAACACGCTCGGCGTTTCTCAAGCTGAAAGAACTGAAGGAAAAATTCAAGCCTCGAGTTGCAATAGTGAAGGATTCTATGTGGAAAATATTAAATGATGCAGGAAGCATCAAAATAAGATGGAAGGAATATGCAGTCATTATACCAAAAAGAATTAGTCGATGTACAAGCATTTCAACAGGTGGCATATGATCAGGAACCGATAGTACTGAAGGAAGAAGTCCAAGCTGCTCTGAAGGCATTGGTGAAAAGCGAGGCTCCAGGAATTGATGGAATATCAATTGAGATGTTCCAACAAACAGATGTAGCGCTGGAGGTGCTCACTCGTCTATGCCAAGAAATATGGAAGACAGCTTCCTGGCCAACTGCCTATTCCCAAGAAAGGTGAACCAACTGAATGTAGAAATTATAGAACAATATCATTAATATCACACACAAGCAAAATTTTGCTGAAGATCATTCAAAAATGTCAGGGAACTGCCAGAAATTCAGGCCAGTTTCAGAAGAGGACATGGAACCTGGGATATCATTGCTGATGTCAGATGGATCCTGGCTGAAAGCAGAGAATACCAGAAGGATGTTTACCTGTGTGTTATTGACTATGCAAAGGCATTCAACTGTGTGGATCATAACAAATTATAGATACCACTGGGAAGAATGGGAATTCCAGAATACTTAATTGTGCTCATGAGGAACCTTTACATAGATCAAGAGGCAGTTGTTTGGACAGAACAAGGGGATACTGATTGGTTTAAAGTCAGGAAAGGTGTGCTTCAGGGTTGTATTCTTTCACCACGCGTATTCAATCTGTATACTGAGCAAATAATACGAGAAGCTGGACTATATGAAGAAGAACGGGACATCGGGATTGGAGGAAGACTCATTGTGTTATGCGGATAACACAACCTTACCTGCTGAAAATGAAGAGGACTTGAAGCACTTTCTAATGAAGATCAAAGACCACAGCCTTCAGTATGGATTGCACCTCAACATAAAGAAAACAAAAATCCTCACAACTGGACCAATGAGCAGCATCATGATAAATGGAGAAAAGATTGAAGTTGTCAAGGATTTCATTTTACTTGGATCCACAATCAACAGCCATGGAAGCAGCAGTCAAGAAATCAAAAGAAGCATTGCATTGGGTAAATCTGCTGCAAAGGACCTCTCTAAAATGTTGAAGAGCAAAGATGTCACCTTGAAGACTAAGGTGCACCTGACGCAAGCCATGGTATTTTCAATCGCATATTATGCATGTGAAAGCTGGACAAGGACTAAGGAAGACCTAAGAAGAATTGACACCTTTGAATTGTGGTGTTGGCGAAGAATATTGAATATACCATGGACTGCCAAAAGAAAGAACAAATCTGTCTTAGAAGAAGTACAACCAGAATGTTCCTTAGAAGCAAGGATGGCGATACTGCATCTTACCTACTTTGGACGTGTTGTCAGGAGGGATCAGTCCCTGGAGAAGGACATCATGCTTGGCAGAGTACAGGGTCAGCGGAAAAAAGGAAGACCCTCAAGGAGGTGGATTGACACAGTGGCTGCAACAATGAGCTCAAGCATAACAACAATTGTAAGGATGGCTCAGGAACGGGCATTGTTTCGTTCTGTTGTGCATAGGGTCACTATGAGTCGGAACTGACTCGAGGGCACCTAACAACAAAAAAATCCTCAAGAGATTCTCTCATGATAAATCGGGAGATATGTACAAGAATATATTTGTAAAGGTGCATTGTTTATAATAGGAAGAAATTGGAAACAACTTAAGCCTCAAGAACAGGGAAATAGATAAAGTATGGTATATTCATACAGGGGAATACTATAGAGAAGGTGAAAATGAATGAATTAGAGCTACACGAATCAATATAGATGAATATAATAAACACAGTGTTGAATGAAAATAGCAAGTTGAAGAATATATGTATACATAATAAAACAGAGTTTATATAAAGTTTAAAAATAGCCTAAATAATTCCATATATTTCTTAGAGGTATATACATTTTATGTAAGTGTATGTAGAAATGCATCGAATCCCCATCCACTGCTGGTGTTAGTGCAAAACGGTACAGCTGCTATGGCAGTTTCTCAAAAAGTTGAATGTAGAACTACCATATGACCCAACAATCCCAATTCTAGGTATATATCCCAAAGAATTGAAAGCAAGAACACAAACAGAAACCTATATACTAATGTTCATTGCAGCACTATTCACAATAGCCAAAAGGTGAAAAAACTCAAATGTCCATCACCAGATGAATGGATAAACAAAATTTATACATATATACAATGGAATACTGCTCAGCTATAAAGAGAAATGATGTCCTGATACATGCTGCAACATGAATGAATCTCAAAGACATTATGCTGAGTGAAATAAATCAGCCACAAAAGGACTCTGCATAGACTCTGAAGCCCTGAGCTCACCTCTTTCTTTCACCAGTTTGTCTAGTGAAAGTAGAACCAACCAACCAGCTTCCTTGTATTTCTCATTATGACAAAATTGTAGAAAGGTATCATACATGCAATCATAGACAGCCTCATCTTTCACCAATACCTGATCTATTGGTGGTGATATTTTGCATAGTCGAATTGCCACCTCACTCACTGGATTAGCAGTGCCCTCTTTACTCCTGGAAGCAGAGTCACCAACATCTTTAAGACTAACCAGACCTGAGAACCAATTTAGGAAATTCATCCTTACAATTTTGTTTTTCTAGAACAACTCTCGGTATCAAATATCTTAGGCTGGGTTCTCTAGAGAAGCAAAACCAGTAAAGCATATACACACACACACTCACACACACACACACACACACAGATTTATATCAAGGAAATAGTTCAAGCAGTTTTTAGAGGCTGTAAGCTCCCAAGTCCATGGGAGAGGAAAGAGGCTTCTGATCCACGTAGCTGCAGGGGCCAGCAAACCCAAGACTCACAGGCTGGAGAGCAGGGCTGTTGCACACTGTGAAGATCAACAAATCTCAGGATTGGCAGGCAAGACCGCAGGTAAGTTGCTAACTCAAGTCCCAAGTACCGGACATCAGACGAACAGGAGCCAGCTGCAGGTTCCAGAAAAAACAAAAGCTCCAGCAAGTAGAGCAGGAAGGACTAGACAGCAGAGGATGGAAAGATGAAGGCTGAGTGGCCAGTAAGCCACCACAGCCCTGCCCCCTGCCCCCCGTACAACTCACAGCAGATCCCATATGGGATGATCACGTGTCAAATCTCAACAGGGAAGTCACCAAAGTATACGACTGCAAAAACACTGAGAATCATGGCCCAGCCAAGCTGACACACAGTTTTAACCATCACAGGGATATAATACTTAATTTCACAGATATGTCTTGACAAGTCCATAAAGTGACACTATGTGGTTGTAAAAGAGGAACTGAATATCCATTAGGATCAATGGATGTACCATAGGCCAAGGCAATCATAAAGACTTCAGAGAATTTAGCAAGTTTTAATTTTAAAGAACTGTCTGTATTTTTCTATTTTAAAATTGTGGATAGGAAGGGCAGTGTATTTTTTTTTTTTGCCAATGGACAACCCCTTACAATATAACTTAATTACTGCCTGGGTTAAATGAGTACCTCTGTCATTAGAAAAGTAAGTATTCCACAAGGAGGAAAAACAAAATTGAATTATATTTTTAGCCACAGTAATAACCATTGCCTTTCAGCAAGGGAAAGTTTCTAGAGTCATTCAGAGAAAAGGTAGACAATAAAAAATAAAAAAAAAATTTTTAAGCACATATTCAGATCCTTCTGATGTAAGATGTTGTATGAAGTTTAAATGTAAATGTTCAAAGTGTCCCTGATGCAGTGGTTCCTGCCCAATGTAAAAAAAACTTTAGTTTTATCGCGGTTATAAGTCTGGCAGGTGGAACACACACTGGAGACCTCCACTGCTATTTGATTAAAATTTCCCCACCAATGTTGTCTCAGAGAGTTTTCAAGTTTGCTGTACTGTGATGGGTCATAGTTTGAAAGTTTTTTTTGGTAACTTCCATTTCAAAGAGTTTGGAGAGACCAACTGGCCATCTTAGTGTCTTCATAACCCTTACGATTGGAGAGCACACCCAGATTTCTACCAATTCCTTTTTCAGAATCAAGAGCTTGTGTTTGAAGTTTGCTCAAGGTTACACAGAAGTGATTCGGAGTAACTAGATTGTCTTTAATTTGTTAAACCAGTCGAACATGGGTTTGAGCAGCCTGTTCAGCATACTGGCAAGCCAAGGCATTTACTTTTGCCTCAAGAGTTTGTTCTCTTTTATGAGTTTCAACCTTAATTACAGAAAACCCCTCGGAGAGGATCAAAGCATTTAGTAAAGTTCTAGCTTGTTCACTATGCTTAATGAGAATTCCTGCAGCAGTTATTAAACCTTTTTGTTTCCACAGCATGCTGAAATCCTGAACAACTTCAAAAGCACATCTTCCATCTATGTATGACAGTTCTTATATCCCTTGCTAGCTGGCACACTCTAGTCAAGTCTATATATTGGCTAGTGATACTGACTTAACTTCAAAAAGGAGACTGGATTCTGTCTTAGGATGAGTTCTCCAGGGAAGCAAAGCCAGTAAAACCTATAAATATATATATATATAGAGAGAGAGATTTATATCAAGGAAATGGCTCACACAGTTGTAGAGGCTGGAACATCCCAAGTGCGTGGGTATGGCTGGAGGTTTCTCCTGATTCATATAGCTGCTGGGGCTGGTGAACCCAAGATCGGTAGGTCAGACAGCAGGGCTCTGGCTTACAGGCTGCAAAGACTGATGAATCCCCTAGATTGGCAGGCAAGACTGCAGGTAAGCTGCTCTCTCAAGTCCCAAGAACCTGAAATCAGATGAACAGGAGCCAGCTGCAGGATCCAGAGTGAGCAGAAGCATGTGAGCCTTGCCAGAAAATCCACTTATATATTCAAAGCAGCCACACCCCCAAGGAAACTCCCTTTCAACTGATTGGCTACTCACAGCAGATCTATTCATGGAATTAACGACATTATATCAAAGCTCATCATGGAAGTGATTACTTCATTATAAGACTGCCAAACTACATCATAACTGCCAAACCACTGAGAATCATGGCTCAGCCAAGTTGACACACAACCTTAACCATCACAGTCCATCCCTTGTCAGTTTGGCACCTGTACCCATCTCTTTAAACCATACACAATCTCTGAATAAAGACAATAATAAACTCATACTTGCACCTAACATGATACAACTAACATAAAAAACCAAAAATGCAATAACCCTGTGTAAAAATGGCATGGGAGAGGTATCTGACTTCCTCCAACTCCACAGGGAGAAGGAAAATGAAGATAACAGCACAAGGCTGACTCCCATGAGGTAGAGGCCAGACAAGCCTCCTCTCTTTGTCTTCTTTACTAATCCTGACACCAACTGTCCCTACCACAGCACTATCTACTGGCTTTGATAATTCATTGCAATGGCGACACAGAACTCACAGGCCTTACTCACAATTACAGGGTTTATTAAGTAAGTAACAGTTACAATTCAGGCTCAAGAACACTCAGGGTACAGTTCTTCCATCAGGATAGCCTCTCCCCAGCTGTGCTCACAGGCACACCTCTCCCTGGCCCCCAATCTCTGCCCAAAGGCACTCAGCTTTCTCTCTCCATGGGTCGGTGTCTTAGCCATCTAGTGCTGCTATACCAGAAACACAACAAGTGGATAGCTTTAACAAAGAGAAATTTATCCTCTCACAGACTAGTAGGTTACAAGTCCAAATTCAGGGCGCTGGCTCCAGGGGAAGGCTTTTTCTCTCTGTCGGTTCTGGAGGAAGGTCCTAGTCATCAGTCTTCCCTTGGTCTGGGAGCATCTCAGTGCAGGAACCTCAGGACCAAAGAACAAACTCTGCTCTCGGCACTGCTTCTTTTTTTGGTATGAGGTCCCTATGTCTCTCTACTCAAGTCTCTCTTTTATATCTCAAAAGAGATTGGCTTAAGACACTACCTAATCTTGTAGACCACATCAATATAACTGCTGCTAATCCATCTTATTACATCATGATGATAGGATTTACAACATATAGGGAAATCACATAAAATGGTGGACAATCGAAGATGGCGGACTAGGCAGACGCTACCTCGGATCCCTCTTACAACAAAGACACGGAAAAACAAGTGAATCGATCACATACATAACAATCTACGAACCCTGAACAACAAACACAGATTTAGAGACAGAGAACGAACTAATACGGGGAAGCAGTGATTGTTTCCAGAGCCTGGAGCCAGTGTACCAGTCAGGTACGGCACAAGCACAGAGAGCGGCTCCACCCCCCTGAACTAACCCCGGGAGGGGGACCAGCCGGTTCCACTGGCGGCGTGGGACGCAGCCGGTAGGAGAAGTCCCCGGGAGGCAGTGACTGGTCTTGGAGCAGAAAGAGCAGCGTCCGAGCTGGGGAACCGTCCCGCAGGGATTTGGACTGGACGCAGGCGGCTTCATTAACATCTGAATAGCCTGAGCCAGAGGGAGAACTCTGATAGGGATCTGACTGCATTTTTTTTTAGCGGATTTTCTGAAAAACTAGTTTCCCAGTGATGGCTCGGAGACAACAATCCATATCAAACCACTTAAAGAAGCAGACCATGACAGCTTCTCCAACCCCCCAAATAAAAGAATCAAAATCTTTCCCAAATGAAGATACAATCTTGGAATTATCAGATACAGAATATAAAAAACTAATTTACAGAATGCTTAATGATATCACAAATGAAATTAGGATAACTGCAGAAAAAGCCAAGGAACACACTGATAAAACTGTTGAAGAACTCAAAAAGATTATTCAAGAACATAGTGGAAAAATTAATAAGTTGCAAGAATCCATAGAGAGACAACATGTAGAAATCCAAAAGATTAACAATAAAATAACAGAATTAGACAACGCACTAGGAAGTCAGAGGAGCAGACTCGAGCAATTAGAATGCAGACTGGGACATCTGGAGGACCAGGGAATCGACACCAACATAGCTGAAAAAAAAATCAGATAAAAGAATTAAAAAAAATGAAGAAACCCTAAGAATTATGTGGGACTCTATCAAGAAGGATAACCTGCGGGTGATTGGAGTCCCAGAACAGGGAGGGGGGACAGAAAACACAGAGAAAATAGTTGAAGAACTCCTGACAGAAAACTTCCCTGACATTATGAAAGACGAAAGGATATCTATCCAAGATGCTCATCGAACCCCATTTAAGATTGATCCAAAAAGAAAAACACCAAGACATATTACCATCAAACTCACCAAAACCAAAGATAAACAGAAAATTTTAAAAGCAGCCAGGGAGAAAAGAAAGGTTTCCTTCAAGGGAGAATCAGTAAGAATATGTTCTGACTACTCAGCAGAAACCATGCAGGCAAGAAGGGAATGGGACCACATATACAGAACACTGAAGGAGAAAAACTGCCAGCCAAGGATCATATATCCAGCAAAACTCTCTCTGAAGTATGAAGGCGAAATTAAGATATTTACAGACAAACACAAGTTTAGAGAATTTGCAAAAACCAAACCAAAGCTACAAGAAATACTAAAGGATATTGTTTAGTCAGAGAACCAATAATATCAGATACCAGCACAACACAAGGTCACAAAACAGAACGTCCTGATATGAACTCAAATACGGAAATCACAAAAACAAATTAAGATTAATTAAAAAAAAATACACATAACAGGGAATCATGGAAGTCAATAGGTAAAAGATCACAATAATCAAAAAGAGGGACTACATACAGGAGGCATTGAACTGCCATATGGAGAGTGATACAAGGCGATATAGAACAATACAAGTTAGGTTTTTACTTAGAAAAATAGGGGTAAATAATAAGGTAACCACAAAAAGGTATAACAACTCTATAACTCAAGATAAAAACCAAGAAAAACGTAACGACTCAACTAACATAAAGTCAAGCACTATGAAAATGAGGATCTCACAATTTACTAAGAAAAACGCCTCAGCACAAAAAAGTATGTGGAAAAATGAAATTGTCAACAACACACATAAAAAGGCATCAAAATGACAGCACTGAAAACTTATTTATCTATAATTACCCTGAATGTAAATGGACTAAATGCACCAATAAAGAGACAGAGAGTCACAGACTGGATAAAGAAACACGATCCATCTATATGCTGCCTACAAGAGACACACCTTAGACTTAGAGACACAAACAAACTAAAACTCAAAGGATGGAAAAAAGTATATCAAGCAAACAATAAGCAAAAAAGAAGAGGAGTAGCAATATTAATTTCTGACAAAATAGACTTTAGACTTAAATCCACCACAAAGGATAAAGAAGGACACTATATAATGATAAAAGGGACAATTGATCAGGAAGACATAACCATATTAAATATTTATGCACCCAATGACAGGGCTGCAACATACATAAATCAAATTTTAACAGAATTGAAAAGCGAGATAGATACCTCCACAGTTATAGTAGGAGACTTCAACACACCACTTTCGGAGAAGGACAGGACATCCAGTAAGAAGCTCAACAGAGACACGGAAGATCTAATTACAACAATCAACCAACTTGACCTCATTGACTTATACAGAACTCTCCACCCAACTGCTGCAAAATATACTTTTTTTTCTAGCGCACATGGAACATTCTCTAGAATAGACCACATATTAGGTCATAAAACAAACCTTTGCAGAGTCCAAAACATCGAAATATTGCAAAGCATCTTCTCAGACCACAAGGCAATAAAACTAGAGATCAATAACAGAAAAACTAGGGAAAAGAAATCAAATACTTGGAAAATGAACAATACCCTCCTGAAAAAAGACTGGGTTATAGAAGCCATTAAGGAGGGAATAAGGAAATTCATAGAAAGCAACGAGAATGAAAATACTTCCTATCAAAACCTCTGGGACACAGCAAAAGCAGTGCTCAGAGGCCAATTTATATCAATAAATGCACACATACAAAAAGAAGAAAGAGCCAAAAGCAGAGAACTGTCCCTACAACTTGAACAAATAGAAAGAGAGCAACAAAAGAATCCATCAGGCACCAGAAGAAAACAAATAATAAAAATTAGAGCTGAACTAAATGAATTAGAGAACAGAAAAACAATTGAAAGAATTAACAAAGCCAAAAGCTGGTTCTTTGAAAAAATTAACAAAATTGATAAACCATTGGCTAGACTGACTAAAGAAATACAGGAAAGGAAACAAATAACCCGAATAAGAAATGAGAAGGACCACATCACAACAGAACCAAATGAAATTAAAAGAATCATTTCAGATTATTATGAAAAATTGTACTCTAACAAATTTGCAAACCTAGAAGAAATGGATGAATTCCTGGAAAAACACTACCTACCTAAACTAACACATTCAGAAGTAGAACAACTAAATAGACCCATAACAAAAAAAGAGATTGAAACGGTAATCAAAAAACTCCCAACAAAAAAAAGCCCTGGCCCGGACGGCTTCACTGCAGAGTTCTACCAAACTTTCAGAGAAGAGTTAACACCACTACTACTAAAGGTATTCCAAAGCATAGAAAATGACGGAATACTACCCAACTCATTCTATGAAGCCACCATCTCCCTGATACCAAAACCAGGTAAAGACATTACAAAAAAAGAAAATTATAGACCTATATCCCTCATGAACATTGATGCAAAAATCCTCAACAAAATTCTAGCCAATAGAATCCAACAACACATCAAAAAAATAATTCACCCTGATCACGTGGGATTTATACCAGGTATGCAAGGCTGGTTTAATATCAGAAAAACCATTAATGTAATCCATCACATAAATAAAACAAAAGACAAAAACCACATGATCTTATCAATTGATGCAGAAAAGGCATTTGACAAAGTCCAACACCCATTTATGGTAAAAACTCTTACCAAAATAGGAATTGAAGGAAAATTCCTCAACATAATAAAGGGCATCTATGCAAAGCCAACAGCCAATATCACTCTAAATGGAGAGAACCTGAAAGCATTTCCCTTGAGAATGGGAACCAGACAAGGATGCCCTTTATCACCACTCTTATTCAACATCGTGTTGGAAGTCTTAGCCAGGGCAATTAGGCTAGACAAAGAAATAAAAGGTATCCAGATTGGCAAGGAAGAAGTAAAGTTATCACTATTTGCAGATGACATGATTATATACACAGAAAACCCTAAGGAATCCTCCAGAAAACTACTGAAACTAATAGAAGAGTTTGGCAGAGTCTCAGGTTATAAAATAAACATACAAAAATCACTTGGATTCCTCTACATCAACAAAAAGAACACTGAAGAGGAAATAACCAAATCAATACCATTCACAGTAGCCCCCAAGAAGATAAGATACTTAGGAATAAATCTTACCAAGGATGTAAAAGACCTATATAAAGAAAACTACAAAGCTCTACTGCAAGAAATTCAAAAGGACATATTTAAGTGGAAAAACATACCCTGCTCATGGATAGGAAGACTTAACATAGTAAAAATGTCTATTCTACCAAAAGCCATCTATACATTTAACACACTTCCTATCCAAATTCCAATGTCATATTTTAAGGGGATAGAGAAACAAATCACCAATTTCATATGGAAGGGAAAGAACCCCCGGATAAGCAAAGCACTACTGAAAAATAAGAAGAAGGTGGGAGGCCTCACCTTACCTGACTTCAGAACCTATTATACAGCCACAGTAGTCAAAACAGCCTGGTATTGGTACAACAACAGACAAATAGACCAATGGAACAGAATTGAGAACCCAGACATAGATCCATCCACGTATGAGCAGCTGATATTTGACAAAGGACCAGTGTCAATTAACTGGGGAAAAGATAGCCTTTTTAACAAATGGTGCTGGCATAACTGGATATCCCTTTGCAAAAAAATGAAACAGGACCCATACCTCACACCATGCACAAAAACTAACTCCAAGTGGATCAAAGACCTAAACATAAAGACTAAAACGATAAAGATCATGGAAGAAAAAATAGGGACAACCCTAGGAGCCCTAATACAAGGTATAAACAGAATACAAAACATTACAAAAAATGATGAAGAGAAACCCAATAACTGGGAGCTCCTAAAAATCAAACACCTATGCTCATCTAAAGACTTCACCAAAAGAGTAAAAAGACCACCTACAGACTGGGAAAGAATTTTCAGCTATGACATCTCAGATCAGCGCCTGATCTCTAAAATCTACATGATTCTGTCAAAACTCAACCACAAAAAGACAAACAACCCAATCAAGAAGTGGGCAAAGGATATGAACACACATTTCACTAAAGAAGATATTCAGGCAGCCAACAGATACATGAGAAAATGCTCTCGATCATTAGCCATTAGAGAAATGCAAATTAAAACTACGATGAGATTCCATCTCACACCAGCAAGGCTGGCATTAATCCAAAAAACACAAAATAATAAATGTTGGAGAGGCTGCGGAGAGATTGGAACTCTCATACACTGCTGGTGGGAATGTAAAATGGTACAACCACTTTGGAAATCTATCTGGCGTTATCTTAAACAGTTAGAAATAGAACTACCATACAACCCAGAAATCCCACTCCTAGGAATATACCCTAGAGATACAAGAGCCTTCATACAAACAGATACATGCACACCCATGTTTATTGCAGCTCTGTTTACAATAGCAAAAAGTTGGAAGCAACCAAGGTGTCCATCAACGGATGAATGGGTAAATAAATTGTGGTATATTCACACAATGGAATACTACGCATCGATAAAGAACAGTGACGAATCTGTGAAACATTTCATAACATGGAGGAACCTGAAAGGCATTATGCTGAGCGAAATGAGTCAGAGGCAAAAGGACAAATATTGTATAAGACCACTATTATAAGATCTTGAGAAATAGTAAACCTGAGAAGAACACATACTTTTGTGGTTACGAGGGGGGGAGGGAGGGAGGGTGGGAGAGGGTTTTTTATTGATTAATCAGTAGATAAGAACTGCTTTAGGTGAAGGGAAAGACAACACTCAATACATGGAAGGTCAGCTCAATTGGACTGGACCAAAAGCAAAGAAGTTTCCGGGATAAAATGAATGCTTCAAAGGTCAGCGGAGCAAGTGCAGGGGTCTGGGGAACATGGTTTGCGGGGACTTCTAAGTCAACTGGCAAAATAATTCTATTATGAAATCATTCTGCATTCCACTTTGAAATGTGGCGTCTGGGGTCTTAAATGCTAACAAGCGGCCATCTAAGATGCAGCAATTGGTCTCAACCCACCTGGATCAAAGGACAATGAAGAACACCAAGGCCACACGACAACTAAGAGCCCAAGAGACAGAAAGGGCCACATGAACCAGAGACCTACATCATCCTGAGACCAGAAGAACTAGTTGGTGCCCGGCCACAATCGATGACTGCCCTGACAGGGAGCACAGCAGAGGACCCCTGAGGGAGCAGGAGATCAGTGGGATGCAGACCCCAAATTCTCATAAAAAGACCAAACTTAATGGTCTGACTGAGACTAGAGGAATCCCGGCGGCCATGCTCCCCAGACCTTCAGTTGACACAGAACAGGAACCATCCCCGAAGACAACTCATCAGAAATGAAAGGGACTGGTCAGCGGGTGGGAGAGAGACGCTGATGAAGAGTGAGCTAATTATATCAGGTGGACACTTGAGATTGTGTTGGCAACTCTTGTCTGGAGGGGGGATGGGAGCATAGAGAGAGAGGGAAGCCGGCAAAATTGTCAAGAAAGGAGAGACTGAAGGGGGTGACTCAAGAGGGGGAGAGCAAGTGGGAGTAGGGAGTGAGATGTATGTAAACTTATATGTGACAGACTGATTGGATTTGTAAACGTTCACTTGAAGCTTAATAAAAGTTATTTAAAAAAAAATGGTGAACAATCACACAAAATGGTGAACAATCACACAATACTGAGAATCATGGCCAGCTAAGTTGACAGATATTGTTGGGGGACACAGTTCGGTCCATGACAGCCGGGAAGCCCACTGTGCTGTCTTCTGCTGCTGAACTCTGCTGCTGGATCACTCCTTCCTTGATGGTGATGGGCTCCTCCTCTCAGCTCTGGAATTGGCTCTCTTTGAAAGCAAAACTGACCAATCCCCTTGCTAGGCCACAATTACCCTATCACACAATCACCTGGGTAGGAGATACAAGACCATGGCTAAAAAGGTCACACAAAAGTAATCAATCAGTAACCAATCGTACCACACCCTGTTTATGTCCCATATTTTTATAAGTGAAGAAAACAAAAATATTTGATGCGCACATACAAGGAAGAGATACTCATAACAATTACAGGCCTCACTTCTGCAACTGGTCACGTGGTCATAAAGGGTTTAGAGCTACCTTCTTCCACCACCCCTGCCCTCATGAAACAACTCAGCTGGTCATGGTTCTTTGCCTGGTGCGGTGACCCAAACTTTCATTCCTGAAGGGCCTGGGCCATTAGTAGTCATGTAGGAATTGGGTTGCTGTACTTTTCCACTGAACATAACCACAGTACGAAAAGACACCCTAAGAGATCTCCTGCATTCCAGACATGCTCTTCTTTGACTCCTTTATGTAATATCAATCTGATTTCCCCTTGGTAATCAGGATCAATCACATCAGCCAACATGGTAACTCCCTTCTTTGCCTGTTGATCCAGAGGCATAAGGAGCTCAAAGTGGCGAGGTGGCATTCTTAAATTCCACATCAATGGAATCAATGATGTGTCTCCAGGAGGGAGCATTTTTAGTTTTGGAACTAAGACCTCTACACATGCAGAGCATAGGGTCCCAAGGACAGGAAGCAAAAATTTGGGGAGTGGGTCACTACAGGTAATGGTGAGTGGTGCCACTTCCATTTCCACCCCTTGATTTCTGGACCCATGAATCTTGGCTATGGGAGAAACAGCACCATACATTGGATGCTGATTTAGAGCATATATAGCCTTTTGGAAAACATTGCCATAACTCTTCAAGGTATTGCCACCTCACTGATGCTGTAACTTGTGTCTTTATAAGACCATTCCATTATTCTATCAACCTACCTGCTTCAGGACGATGGGGAACATGGTAAGACCAGTGAATTCCATGAGCATGGGCCCATTGCCACACTTCGTTTTCTGTTAAGGTAGTTCCTTGCCCCAAAGCAACGCTGTATGTGATACCATGATGGTGGATAAGGCATTCTGTAAGTCCATGAGATGGATCCTGGCTGAAAGCAGAGAATAATAAAAAATGTTTACCTGTGCTTTACTGACTATGCAAAAGCATTTGACTATGTGGATCATAACAAATTTTGGACAACATAGCAAGGAATGAGAATTCCAGAACACTTAATTGTGCCCGTGTGTAACCTGTACCAAGAAGCAGTCATTTGAACAGAACAAGTGGATACTGTGTGGTTTAAAATCAAGAAAAGTGTTCGTCAAGGTTATATTGTTTCACCACACTTATTGAATTTGTATGTTGAACAAATAATCCAAGAAGCTGGGCTGTATGAAGAGCACAGGATCAGGATTGGAGGAAGACTTGTTAACAACCTACGATACGCCGAAGACACAACTTTGCTTACTGAAAGTGAAGAGGACTTGAAGCACTTAATGATGAAGATCAAAGACTACAGCCTTCAGTATGGATTACACTTCAACATAAAGAAAACAAAATGCCTCACAACTGGACCAATAAGCAACATCATGATAAATGGAGAAAAGATTGAAGTTGTCAAGAATTTTATTTTACTTGGATGCAAAATCAATGCCTATGGAAGCAGCAGTCAAGAAATCAAACGACATATTGCATTGGGCAAATCTGCTGCGAAAGGCCTCTTTAAAGTGCTGAAAAGCAAAGATGTCACTTTGAGGACTAAGGTGGGCCTGGCCCAACCCAAGATATTTTCAGTCACCTCATATACATGCAAAAACTGGAAAATGAAAAAGGAATACCAAAGAAGAATTGAAGCATTTGAATTATGGTGCTGGCGAAGAGTATTGAATATACCATGGACTGCCAGAAGAATGAAAAATCTGTCTTGGAAGAAGTACAGCCACGAATGCTCCTTAGAAGCGAGGATGGTGAGACTTTGTCTTGCTTACTTTGGACATGTTGTCAGGAGAGATCAGTCCCTGGAGAAGGACATCATGCTTGGTAAAGTAGAGGGTCCGAGAAAAGGAGGAAGATCATCAACAAGAGGGATTGACACAGTGGCTGCAACAATAGGGCTCAAACATAGCAAAGATTGTGAGGCTGGAGTAGGAGACTGGTCAGAGTTTCGTTCTGTTGAACTTGGGGTCTTTATGAGTCAGAATTGACTCGGTGGCACCTAACAACAATAGTATGTTTGATCATGAAGATGGTGCAGGACCAAGCAACATTTTGTTCTGTTATCCATAAGGTTGCTATGACTCAGGCAATTTGAAGGCAACTATCAACAACAGCAACAATACTAATTTTAAGTGTATATCACATGACAATTCCACTTTTGGGGGCTTACTTCAGAGGAAGAAAATAAGCAAAAGACATGTATAAGAAAGTTCACTGCAGAACAGTTTCAAAAGAGAAGCAATTGGTAAAAGCCTAAATATCTCTAGATAACAGAGTGGCTCAACTGTAGCTTACCCGTATGTTACAGAGAACCCTTGAGCTCTGCTCCTTACAAACTGAATAAGCGAATGAACACTTTCCATAGGAAAACGTTGACTTCTCACAAGAAGTGTCTATCGTTAGCGTTCCTACAGTGTGATACTGCAAGGGTCTGACTACTCCATCCCAAGAGTTAATGTATACATGTTGCAACAATGGACAGAAAGGGCACACTTAAAATTCTGCATAATTATTCAGTTTCTGTATCAGAAAATAAAATACATAGTACTTTGTAAGGTGTCTAGGGAAAAACAGATAATACAAGTGCTCCTCAGGGCTTGAAATGAAAAAATTGTAACTGGATGTCATCACTGATGATTGCTTGGGTTATAAATGGAAATTTAAGACATTTTCCTCCCTTGAATGCTGTTACAAGGCCATACCCACAAACTCTGACCATGCATGAACTTTTTTATTCTTAAGCCACCCCAATAAGGTGGACGAGAGAGAAGGAATCATAGACGACACCTGAGAATATAATGCATCACTGTGTAGAGCATATTAGCATAAAAATATGAAATACTTAGGGGCAAATCAGACAAAAGATGTGAAATATCTGTACAGTGGAAAGTAGAAAATAAAATGGAGAGATAAGCCTTGTCCATGGATTGGGAGACTTAATGTTGCTAAGATATCAATTCTAACCCTCAGTGATATGCAGGCTTCACGCAATTCCAATCAAAATCACAGTAACAACAAGTTTCTTGGTAAAATAGGCAAATTGTTTACAAAATTTATATAGAAATGTTCATGACACAGATATATGCACACCCATGTTCATTGCAGCACTGTTTACAATAGCAAAAAGATGGAAGCAACCAAGGTGCCCATCAATGGATGAATGGATAAATTACGGTATATTCACGCAATGGAATACTACACAACCATTAAGAACAACAATGAATCTGTGAAACATTTCATAACATGGAGGAATCTGGAAGACATTATACTGAGTGAAATTAGTCAGTTGCAAAAGGACAAATATTGTATGAGACCACTATTATAAGAACTCTAAACACAGAAGAAAATATCCTTTGAAGGTTATGAGGGTAGGGAGGGAGAGGCATATTCACTAACTAGATAAAAAAAATAAAAAAAAACTAGATAGCAGACAAAAATTATTTTAGGTGAAGGGAAGGGCAACACACAACACAGGGGAAGTCAGTACAACCGGACTAAACCAAAAGCAAAGAGGTTTCCTGAATACAATCAAACTCTTCAAAGGCCAGAGTAGCAGGGATGGGTGTCTGGGGTTCATGGTTTCAGGGGACATTCTAGGTCAATTGGCATAACAAAATGCATTAAGAAAAAATTCTGCATTCCAGTTTGGTGAGAGGCATCTGGGGTCTTAAACACTAGCAAGCGGCCATCTAAGATGCATCAATTTGTCTCAACCTACCTGGAGTAAAGGAGAATGAAGAACATCAAAGACATACGGTAAAGATGAACCCAAGGGACAGAAAAGGCCACATAAACCAGAGACTCCATCAGCCTGAGACTGGAAGAACTAGGTGGTGCGCGGCTACCACCAATCACTGCCCTGACAGGGAACACAACAGAAAATTGCTGATGGAGCAGGAGAACAGTGGGATGCAGACCTCAAATTCTCATAAAAGGACCAGGCTTAATTGTCTAACTGAGATTGGAGAGACCCGGACAGTCATGGTCCCTGGACCCTTTGTTAGCCCAAAACTGGAACCATTCCCAAAGCCAACTCTACAGACAGGGATTGGACTGGACTGTAAGATAGAGAATGATGTTGGTGACAAGTGAGGTTCTTGGCTCAAGTGGACACTTGAGTCCATGTGGGCAACTCCTCACTGGTGGTGAGATGAGAAGGAAGAAGGGGACAGGAGCTGGTTGAATGGAAACAGAGAATACAAGGTGGAGAGGAGGAATGTGCTATTTCATTAGGAAGAGAGCAGCTGGGAGTGCATAGCAAGGTGTGTATAACTTTTTCTATGAGAGACTGACTTGATTTGTAAACTTTCACCTAAAGCACAATAAATAATTTTTTTAAAAAAGAGGAAAAATAAATAAATAAAAATCAAATAAACGCTAAAAAAATGTTCATGACATGTTGTTAGGTGCCATCGAGTTAATTTCGACTCATAGCAACCCTATGTACAACAGAACAAAACACTACCCGGTCCTGGGCCATCCTCACAATTGTTGCTGTGTTTGAGACCATTGTTTCAGCCACTGTGTCAATCCATCTCATTGAAGGTCTTCCTCTTTTTCCATGACCCCCTACCTTACCAAGCATTATGTCCGTCTCCAGGGACTGGTCCCTCCAGATAATATGTCCAAAGTACATGAGACGAAGCCTAGATTTCCTCACTTCCAAGGAGCACTGTGGCTGTACTTCTTCCAAGACAGACTTGTTCGTTCTTCTGGCAGCCAATGGTATATTCAATATTCTTCACCAACACCATAATTGAAAGGCATCATTTCTTCTTTGATTTTCCACATTTATTATCCAGATTTCTCATGCATATGAGGGGATTGAAAACGTCTTGGGTCAAGGGCACCTTAGTCCTCAAAGTGACATCTTTGCTTTTCAAAATTTAACGAGGTCTTTTGCAGTAGATTTGCCCAATACAATATGTCGTTTGATTTCTTGACTGCTGCTTCCATGGGCATTGATTGTGAGTGCAAGTAAAAATGAAATCGTAGTCTTTGATCTTCATCAGTAAGTGCTTCAAGTCCTCTTCACTTTCAGCAAGAAAGGATGTGACATATGCATATCACAGGTTGTTAATGAGTCTTCCTCCAAACCTTCTCAGATTATTTGCTCAGCATACAGATTGAATAATATGGTGAAAGGATACAACCCTGACACACAACTTTCCTGATTTTAAGCTAGCAGTATCCCCTTGTTCTGTTTGAACGACTGCCTCTTGATCAATGTGCAGGTTCCTCTTGAGCACTATTAAGTGTTCTGGAATCCCGGTTCTTCCCAATGTTATCCATAATTTGTTATAATCCACACAGTCAAATGCCTTTTTATATTCAATAAAATACGGGTAAGCATCTTTCTGGTATTCTCTGATTTCAGCCAGGATCCATCTGACATCAGCAATGGTATCCTTTGTTGTATTTCCTCTTCTGAAACTGGCTTGAGTTTCTGGCAGTTCCCTGTTGATGTACTGTTGCAACCATTTTTTAAATTATCTTCAACAAAATTTTACTTGCGTGTGATATTAATGATATTGTTTGATAATTTCCACATTCTGTCTGATCACCTTTCTTTGGAATGGGTACAACTATGGATCTCTTCCAGTCAGTTCTTCAGGTAGCTGTCTTCCAAATTTCTTGGCATAGATGAGTGTCTTAGTCATCTAGTGCTGATACAACAGAAATGCCCCAAGTGGATGGCTTTAACAAAGAGAGGTTTACTTTCTCTCAGTAAAGTAGGCTAAAAGTCCAAATTCAAAGTGTGAGCTCCAGGGAAAGCCTTCCTCTCTCTATTGGCCTTCTCATCAATCTTCCCTTAGACTAGGAGCTTCTCTGCACAGAGACCCCAGGTCCAAAGGATGTGTTCTGCTTCCGGCACTGCTTTCTTGGTGGTATGAGGTCCACCTATTTCTCTGTTCACTTCTCTCTTTTATAGCTCGAGAGATTGCCTGAAGACTCAATCCAATCTTGTAGATTGAGTCCTGTCTCACTAACACAACTGCCACCCATTCTCCCTCATTAACATCATAGAGGCAAGATTTACGACATACAGGAAAATCACACAATACTGGGAACCGTGGCCCAGTCAAATGGATACACACATTTTTGGGGGACATAATTCAAGCCATGACAATGAGTGAGCACCTGCAGCACTGCATCCACTTTTTGAAACACCTCGACTGGTATTCCATCAATTCTAGAAGCCTTGTTTTTTTGCTTAACTGCAGCTTGGACTTCTTCCTTCAGTATCATAGGTTCTTGATCATGTGTTACTTCCTGAAATGGTTGAACATCAACCAGTTCTTTGGGTACAATGAGTCTGCTTATTTCCTCCATCTTCTTTTGATGCTTCCTGTGTCTTTCAACATTTTGTCCATAGAATCCTTCAAAAATTGAAAATCGAGGTTTGAATTTTTTCTTCAGTTCTTCCAGCTTAAGAAATGCTGAACATGTTCTTCTGTTTTGGTTATCTAATTCCATGTCTTTGCACATTTCATTATGGACAGCAGTGTCAAAGCAGTAATAAGAATATTCTGACTCATAGAGACATATGTCATTGGCTAGTTAACCATGGTGTCCCTGGACTGGAAATAGATCAGCAGGTTACTAAATTATTTCTTGATATGTCTAAGCAGAAAAATTATACATCTAGTGAACAGAAGAGTCTAACTTGAATCACAAAAACAGGGAGATCATGACTACTCAATAAACTCCCATAAACATGAGCCAGTTTAGAGAACCAGAATACCTTGAATGAAGGAGAGGAGGCATATCCACTTGAGGAAGGGCCATGCTACACTTCCAAAAATATATATACTGTTAATCCTTCTCCCAGCCTTTCCCGAAGGTACGTATGACCATTTACCAGGGCGTCTGCACATTGGGAAAAGAAAAATAATCATATATTTGGAGGATTATTGGACACTGACTCTGAACTGACGTTAATTTCTGGAGACCCAAAGTATCACTGTGGGCCTACAACAGAGTAAGGACTTATGGAGGTGAAGTGATCAATGAAATTTTAGCACAGATTAATCTCTTTGTGGTCTAGTGGGTCCCTAAATCCACTCTGTGGTTATTTTATTTCTTTAATCCTGGAATTCACAACTTGAATAGGCATACTCAGCTACTGGCAGAATCCCTACATTGGTTCCCTGACCCATGGAGTATGGACTATCATGGTGGGAAAGGCTAAGTGAAAACCGCTAGAAGAGCATCTACCAACAAAAGTAGTAAACTAAAAGGAATATCATATTCCTGGAGGAATTTATGACCCAAGCGCCACCATCAAGGACTCGAAAAATGCAGGACTAATGATTCCTACCACATCCCTATTCAACTTACCTACTTGACTCTTGCAGACAACAGATGGATCTTGGATAAGACAGCAGGTTCTTGTAAATTTAATCAGGTGGTGATTCAAGTTGCAGTTGCTATTCCAGATGTGGTTTTACTGTTTGGACAAATTAAGACATCTTCTAGCACCTAGTATACAGCTATTGATCTGGCAAATGGTCTTTCCCTCTCTATACGTATTAATAAAGACCACCAGGAGCAGTTTGCTATCAACTGACAAGTTCAGCAATGCACCTTCACTATTCTACCATAGAAATATATTAACTTTCCAGCCTTATGTTATAATTTATTTCACAGGGACCTTAATTGACTTTTTCTTCCACTAGACATTATGCTCTTCTATTAAATTGATGATTTTATGCTGATTGGACATTGTTAGAATAAGCACTAGGCTGCTAACCAAAAGTTTGGTGGATCAAACCCACCAGCTGCTCTGTGGGAGAAAGACATGACAGTCTGCTTCCGTAAAGATTTACAGCCTTGGAAACCTTATGGGGCAGTTCTTCTCTGTCCTATAGGGTCGCTATGAATTGGAATTGACTCTCCACCAACAGATTTCTTTTAGGATGAAGTAGTAACTAAAGTAGATGCATTGGTAAGACACTTGTATACCAGAGGATGGAAAATAAATCTCACGAACTTTCAGACACTTTGCACCTCAGTGGAGTTTCTAGCAGCCTGGTAGTCTGAGGCACATCAAGCTATCTCTATGATTGATGGATAAGTTCTTGCATCCTGCCCATTCTTCCACTAAAAAAAGAGGTTCAAAACCTCTTTGGATTTTGGAGGCAATAGATACCTCATTTGGTGTGTTACTCTGACTCATTTATCAAAGTGACTAGTTTTGAGTGGGGTCCAGAACACAAGAAGGTTCTGTAACAGGTCCAGGCTGCCATGAAAGCTACTCTGACACTTTGTCATTTGATCCAGTAGATTTGTTGGTGAAGAGAAAGTGGCATATATAGATGTTGTTTTGACAGAGCCCTGGAGGTGAATTATAACACAAACCCTTAGGATTTTGGAGCCAATCATATGATTCCCTGTGGAGAATTACTCTCATTTTGAGAAACAACTTTTAGTTTGTTACTGGATCTTAGTAGAGACTGAACACTCAACCATGGGCCAAAAACTTACCATATGACCTGAGCTGCCTATCACAAACTAGGTGTTGTCTGACCTAAAACCATAAAGCCATAAAGCTGGATGCGTACAGCAGAACTCCATTACTAAGTGGAAGTGGTATATATGAGATGAAAAACAAGAAGATACTGAAGGCACAAATAAATTGCATGAAGAATTGGCCCAAATGCCCATGACCTGTACCTCTGCTACTTTTCCTTATCTCTCTCTCTCAGTTAGCACCCACGGCCTCAAGTGGAGTTCCCTACAACCAGTTGACTGAGGAAGCAAAAATTCTATCTTTGTTTACAGGCGGTTCTCCATGATATGTATGCATGAACCAAAAGTCGATAGTTGTAGTGAAGGGTAATCCTCCCAATGTGCAGAAATTTGAGCAGTGTACTTGCTTTTTCGCTTTGCCTCGAAAGAGAAATGGCCAGAAATAAAAGCGATTCATGGGCTACAGCCAATGGTTTAGCTGCATGGTCAGGGACTTGGAAGGAACACAATTAGAAAATCAGTGACAAGGAAGTCTGGGGAAGAAATATACAGATAGAACTCTCCACACAGGTACAGAATATGAAGGTATTTGTGTCCCATTGAATGTTCACTAAAGGGTGATCTCAGCAGAGGAGCATTTCAATAATCATGTGAATAAGATAACCCATTATGTGGGTATCAGTCAGCCTCCTTCCCCAGCCAATCATGATCCAATGGGATCATGAAAAAAGTGGCCATTGTGGCAAAGACTTTGCTAGGCTCAACTACATTTCTCAGAGTTCCATTTATTGTATGTTTCCAGTTAGGGTGCAAAACAAGGAGTTTCTTGTGAGATTTTGGAAGGCAGAAGTGTGGCACCAGCCATCTGTAACATAAACATATTATCATTGATCTGCTGACTCAACTTGGCATGAAGCAGAAGCTGAGCTGGTTGAGTGTGTTTAGCTCTGTGAAAAACACCCTTTCTTCTTCAGGATACTCTTGCAGCCAAGGTCAGGGACAACGAAAATTGACATAGGCTTCAGTCCATCCCGTGGGGTTCTAGCTTTTGTTCATGGGGTTCCAGCATGCTCATGATTTTTCCTTACTATCTGCCCTATAGACTTCAAGTTCTTGCATCAGATGCAGACAGCATTACACAGCTGCGTAATTGGCCCTCACAATTCCATAAGCCAATTCCCTGAAATAAATATCTATCCAAATCTATCTTTCTACCTAGCTATCTATCTGTCTGACTGCCTGTCTGCCTGCCTGCCTGCCTGCCTGTCTTTCTGTCTTGGGTATCTAGTGCTGCTATAGCAGAAATACTACAAGTGGATGGCTTTAACAAAGAGAAGTTTATTCTCTCACAGTCTAGTAGCTTAGAAGTTTAAATTCAGGGCACTAGCTCCAGGGGAAGGCTTTCTCTGTCAGCTCAGGAGGAAGGTCCTTCTCATTAATTTTCCCCTGGTCTATGAGCTTCTCAGCAAGGGGACTCCAAGTCCAAAGGACATGCTCTTCTCCTGGCACTACTCTCTTGATGATATGAGGTCCCCATGTCTCTCTGCTAGCTTCTCTCTTTTATATCTTGAAAGAGATTGGCTCAAGCAAGACGCAATCCAACATTGTAGATTGAGTCCTGCCTCATTAACATAACTGCTGCTAATCCCATCTCGTCAACATCATAGAAATAAGATTTACAACACATAGGAAAATCATATCAGATGACAAAATGGTGGACAATCACACAATACTGGGAATCATCGCTTAGCCAAATTGGTACACATGTTTTGGGAGGACACGATTCAATCCATGACTCTATCTATCTATCTATCTGTCTGTCTGTCTGTCTGTCTATCTATCTATCTATCATCTGTCTGTCTGTCTATCTATCATCTATCTATCTATCTATCTATCTATCTATCTATCTATCTATCTATCTATCTATCTATCTATCTATCTATCTATCTATCTATCTATCTATCTATCTATCTATCTATCTATCTATCTTCTCCTACTGGTTATGCTTATCTAATTGAATCCTGACCAACATAGGAGTTGTTTTAAGGACAGACCCTCTCTCTGTACACCTTCCTTCTTGATTTGT
This sequence comes from Elephas maximus indicus, assembly GCF_024166365.1. NCBI lineage: Eukaryota > Metazoa > Chordata > Mammalia > Proboscidea > Elephantidae > Elephas > Elephas maximus. Next base: position 91,554,433 of record NC_064846.1, read on the forward strand.
TCTGGTCCTGACTGAACCTCCTCCTATCACCAGGGGCCATAGCCAGTGAGGCAAATTTGAGGGTCAAAGTGCATGAGAATCCACCGAGACAGGAGATATTTCTGACACTCAAATTGATGTTGTCTACTACACCTATTTTATTAATCACTTTAACAGTCACACATGAAAACAGTGGCTTACCTGGTACTTTCTCTAACCAGCTCATGAGAGATGCCCTCAACCAGAAATTTAAATGTGTAGAGAAAAGGTTGATTTTACCATAAAACCTCAAAACTGCATTTTTGGGAGAAAAAAAAAACTTCTAGTTATATGAGATTTCCCGTGACAGCAATTAAGTTGTGAAAGTCATATTAAAAAGGCTTATCTTCAGACAAGTACACAGCCTTTACATCTTTCAGTCTCCAAGGCTACAGTGACAGAACTTACATCCAATTGTTGTATTGATGATGTCATCCGCAACAAAGTAAAGGACTCTGGAAGATATGTCCCTGTGGGTGCAGTGTCTATTCAACTGAGAATAGAGAAAAGATGTTTTTTAGGAAATTGTGCTCATTTCCTTTCCTCCCACCACTAGATGTTAAAACCAAGTTTTACAATTTGGAGATGGATGACTTATTTTTTGAAGTCCAGATTCAGAATATTTCATCTTCAACTCTGTTCATAAAAAAGGTTTCCTTAGACCTGCCTGTAATGTACACTGTGGCAGAATTAAATACAGTCAACGAGGCTGGCAAAGATGAAAGTACTTTTGGAACAAGGACATTTTTGCAGTCAATGGAAGGACGCCAGTATTTATACCACCTTCAGCTCAAGCAGGAATTTATAGAGAAAGCTAGTACCATTAGGGGACTAACAAAAATGGGAAAATTGGATATAGTGTGGAAAAGAGATCTCGGTGAAATGGCACTGCTCCAGACAATCCAACTTGAAAGAGAGGCCCCAGGATATGGAAATATGAAGTTGTCTTTAGAGACAATCCCAGATACTGTAATTCTAGAAGAGCCGTTTCATATTACCTGTAAGATAACAAACTGCAGTGATAGGAAAATGAAATTGATCTTGAAAATGTGTGATACAGATTCTATTCGTTGGTGTGGAAACTCAGGAAGGAATCTTGGAAAGCTGCCTCCAAGTTCATCTCTCTGCTTTACCCTCACATTACTCTCCTTGAAACTGGGCCTGCAAAGTGTCTCCGGCATAAAGATAACAGACAAATTATTAAAAAGAACATATACATATGGTGATGTTGCAAAAGTCTATGTAAAACCTTCCATTGTTAAAATAAAAAGCTGAAGAAAATTTCCAGTGTTATGATTTTCAGGAAATTTCATAGAAATGTTTTTCATGTATTTGTTAGCAGCAAATGATCAACTGTTAGAAAATAGAAGGGAAAATAATTTTATTTTCTGTAAGATTCTGAATGACTTTGAGAATTAAATATTTGTTGATTTTTAAAAGAAAAGATATTTATTTCCATCTTATATGAACTATTTTATAATTCTACCCTTGTATATTTCCTAATTTTTATGACTTCATTAAGGTCATTAAAGGTGGCCGTTAGACTTTTCTTTTTAACAATGAGGCTACCATTTAAAAATTATTGTATCTGCTTTCCAGAAATACTTAATAGCATTTGACACTGTTTCACTCAAGCTGGCATCAAGAGAATATAAAAGTTTCTTAGAAATATTGTGATATTTTGATTAAAATAATTATTATAGCTTATTTGGTATGATTACAACTTACTCTGTTTTCTTTTCTTTCTTTCCTCCTTTACAGTCAAGACAGAACTACCCATGACAGTGCTTAAAAAAATTGAGGATAGTCCTCATTATTTAAACTTGTTGACATTTGCTACCTGGAAAGGATATGATCTTTTCTAATAGAATTCCAAATATTGGGGTTGTAGCATTGCGTTTATGTGACACATTGAACTGGCTCTTTTTCATTTACTGGTCTTGGCAGATATCTATGAACTGTTGTTGTTAGCTGTCATTGAGTAGGTCACAGCTCATGGCAACACCATACACCATATAATCGGACGGTTGTTATCCATATGGTCTTCAGTGGCTGAGCTTTTGAAAGTAGGCCGCCAGGTCTTTCTTCCTACTATGTCTGAGTCTGTGAGCTCCGCTGAAACCTGTTCAGCATCATAGCAACACACAAGCCTCCACTGATAGACAAGTGGCAGCTGTATTTGAGGTTCATTGGCTGAGAATAAAACTTAGGTTTCCTGGGTGGAAGGCAAGAATATTACCACTGAACCACTACTGCCTTTTCTATGAACTGAGAAATTGGTTTATTTTCATCAGTTATTCCTACAGGGGAGCTTTGTTAACTCTGTATGGATTACTTAGTTCTTAACAACTACCCTAAAGTATTATTTCTTTTTTATTCAAAGCCAAAAAGTCAGCTTGTGTATGTGACTGAAAATATGCCACTTTCTTTCATAAGGCAGTTATAGTGGGTTCATAAAAGTTGGAATGGACTCTGGAACGCTAAACCAGAAAGATCACCTAATTAGCAAGTGGAAGAACCAGGATTTGCTTCCATCTCTATCTTCCACAGCAACCTGAGCTTCTGGTCATGACTAAGATTGGCATGAAAAGGAGTTGTGTACTGAAATTTTTATAGTGCCATTTTTTATTTTATTATTTACATGAAAGTTTACATAGCACATTAGTTCTCATTAAACAGTTAATACACAAATTGTTTTGTGACATTTGTTGCCAACTCCACAGTGTGTCAACACTCTCCCCTTCTCCACCCCAGGTTTCCGGTTTCCATTCATACAGTTTTCCTGTCCCTTCCTGCCTTCTCATCTTTGCTTTTAGGTTGGTGTGCCCATTAGTCTTGTATACGTGATTGAACTGTAGAGTATGTCCCTCATGTGTGTTATTGTTGGCCCTGTAGACCTGTCTAATCTTTGGCTGAAGGATGAACCTCAGGAGTGACTTCAGCACTGAGTTAAAAGTGTATCCGGGGGTCATACTCTTGGGGTTTCTCCAGTCTTTGTCAGACCAGCAAGCCCGGTCTTTTTTTTTTTCTTGTTAATTTGAATTTTGTTCTGCATTTTTCTCCTGCTCTGTCCAGGACCCTCTATTATGATCCCTGCCAGAGCAGTCGGTGGCGGTAACAGGGCACCATCTAGTTGTTCTGGGCTCAGTCTGGTGGAGGTTGTGGTCGTTTTGGTGCGTTAGTCCTGTGGACTAATTTTTCCCTGTGTCTTTGGTCTTCTTCATTCTTCTTTGCTCCAGCCAGGATGGGCCCAGTAGATGTATCTTAGATGGCCACACGTGGGTTTTTAAGGCCTCAGTAGGATCTTTATTTACAGAATATAGTGCCATCTTAAAAAAAATTCTCCAATCTTTTACTCACATAGACGTTTTTATTTAGAAAAACAAAACAATTTCAGACATTAGCTAATCATTAACTTTTGAAAATAAGTGATCCATACTTCAATGATGATGTTTTCCCTTAAGCCTTTACCTGCCTTTACTTTTATTTTAATGTTTAAGCACTGACTTTTTAGTGTAGAAGCTATTCCTGGATGCGTTATACATGCATTCATTGCAATTAATTGAAATTAATTAATGCTATCAAGTCATGAAACAGCATGTTGTATACATACACCACAAGCATTTCTGGGATTCTTGAGGGAAAAATGTGAAGCAGGGAAAAGCAAAAGATGAGGTGAGACACATGGTGAAAAGTAGGGATCAGGTAACATATTATTAAGTCCATTTTATGCCATGCTTGGATGTTAAGCTGACCTTTGTGAGTAGTCATACTTCAGGAACTACAGTCTCAAGGTTGAATGTGCATTTCCATTTCTTCTACCCCTATGTTTGGATTTGAGAGATATAAGGATAATGACAGTTGAACCAGTTTGGAATCTCCTGCCTTTGTTTAGGCAGAAAACAAGAGGGTTTTCACTAGGGCAATGGTAGCGTGGGTACAGAATTAGGTACATAGAGAACAAAATTCAATGAATTAAATCAGGAGGCCTCCAAGAAAACACTTTCATGAACAACTACATGTCCCTCGTAGTTGTTTTCTCCTAGTTCACAGACTGTATTGCTCCTCTCAGTATTTTTTCCTTCGTCACACTTAGAAAAGTACCATATTACTCATAAATATTTTCTAGAAATTAAAATGGATGATCCTTGCTAGGAGGTAAAAATAATTTTCATTCACTACCATTGGAGAGAGGGATTAGAGATTTTGGTGTAGCAAGGTGTATATAAAAAAAAAGTATAAGGAAACGTTTCCTTATACTTTTTTTAATAATTTTTATTGTGCTTTCAGTGAAAGTTTACAAATCAAGTCAGTCTCTCACATAAAAACTTATATACACCTTGCTACATACTCCCAGTTACACGCCCCCTAATGAGACAGCCCGCCCTCTCCCTCCACTCTCTCTTTTTGTGTCCAATTCGCCAGTTTCTAACCCCCTCTTACCCTCTCATCTCCGATCCAGTCAGGAGATGCTAACATAGTCTCAAGGGTCCACCTGATCTAGGAAGCTCACTTCTCACCAGCATCCCTCTCCAACCCATTGTCCAGGCCAATCCATGTCTGAAGAGTTGCCTTCAGGAATGGTTCCTGTCCTGGGCAAACAGAAGGTCAGGGGGCCATGACCACAGAGGTCCTTCTAGTCTCAGTCAGACAATTAAGTCTGGCATTTTTATTAAAATTTGGTGTCTGCATCCCACTGCTCTCCTGCTCCCTCAGGGGTTCTCTTTTGTGTTCCCTGTCAGGGCAGTTATTGGTTATAGCCGGGCACCATCTAGTTCTTCTGTTCTCAGAATGATGTAGTCTCTAGTTTATGTAACCCTTTCTGTCCCTTGGGCTTGTAATTACCTTGTGTCCTTGGTGTTCTTCATTCTCCTTTGCTCCAGGTGGGTTGAGACCAATTGATGCATCTTAGATGGCTGCTTGCTAGCGTTTAAGACCCCAGATGCCACTCTCCAGAGTGGGATGCAGAATGTATTCTTAATACATTTTATTATGCCAATTGACTTAGATGTCCCCTGAAACCATGGTCCCCAAACCCCTGCCCCTGCTACACTGGTCATGGAAGCACTCAGTTTATTCAGGAAACTTCTTTGCTTTTGGTTTAGTCAAGTTGTGCGGACCTCCCCCGTATTGTGTGTTGTCTTTCCCTTCACCTAAAGTAGTTCTTATCTACTATCTAATTAGTGAGTACCCTTCTCCCACCCCCCCCCACCCTCCCCCCTTTCCTAACAACAAAAGAATATTTTCTTCCAGGTTAAACTATTTCTCAAGTTCTTATAATAGTGGTCTTATACAATATTTGTCCTTTTGCAACTGACTAATTTCACTCAGCATAATGCCTTCCAGATTCCTCCATGTTATGAAACGTTTCACAGATTCTTCACTGTTCTTTATCTATATGTAGTACCATTGTGTGAATATACCATAGTTTATTTATATAGTCATCCATTGATGGGCACACCTTGGTTGCTTCCATCTTTTTGCTACTGTAAACAGTGCTGCAGTAAACATGGGTGTGCATATATCTGTTCATGTAAGGCTCTTATTTCTCTAGGATATATTCCAAGGAGTGGGATTTCTGGATCATATGGTAGTTCTATTTCTAGCTTTTTAAGGAAGCACCAAATCGATTTCCAAAGTGGTTGTACCATTTGACATTCCCACCAGCAGTGCAGAAGTGTTCCAATCTCTTCACAGCCTCTCCAGCAATTATTTTGTGTTTTTTGGATTAATGTCAGCCTCTTTGGAGTGAGATGAAACCTCATTGTAGTTTTGATCTGCATTTCTCTAATGGCTAATGATTGTGAACATTTCCTCATATATCTGTTAGCTACCTGAATGTCTTCTTTATGAAGTGTCTATTCATATCTTTTGCCCATTTTTAATTGGGTTATTTGTCTTTTTGTAGTTGAGTTTTTGCAGTATCATGTAGATTTTAGAGATCAGGCACTGATCAGAAATGTCATAGCTAAAAACTTTTTCCCAGTCTGTAGGTAGTCTTTTTACTCTCTTGGCGAAGTCTTTGGATGAGCATAAGTGTTTGATTTTTAGGAGCTCCCAGTTATCTAGTTTTTTTTTCTATGTTCTTTATAATGTTTTCTATACTGTTTATGCCATGTATTAGGGCTCCTAACATTGTCCCTATTTTTTTCTTCCATGATCTTTCTCGTTTTAGATTTTATATTTAGGTCTTTGATCCATTTTCAGTTAGTTTTTGCACATGGAGTGAGGTATGGGTCTTGTTTCATTTTTTTGCAGATGGATATCCGGTTATGCCAGCACCGTTTGTTAAAAAGACTGTCTTTTCCCCATTGTTTTGGGGCCTTTGTCAAATATCAACTGCTCATATATGGATGGATTTTTATCTGGATTCTCAATTCTGTTCCATTGGTCCATGTATCTGTTGTTGTACCAGTACCAGGCTGTTTTGGCTACTGTGGCGGTATAATAGGTTCTAAAATCAGGTAAAGTAAGGCCTCCCACTTTGTTCTTCTTTTTCAGTAATGCCTTATTTATCTGGGGCCTCTTTCCCTTCCTTATGACATTGGTGATTTGTTTCTCCATCTCATTAAAGAATGTCCTTGGGATTTGGATTGGAATTGCATTAAATGTATAGATCGCTTTTGGTAGAATAGACATTTTTATAATGTTACGTCTTCCTATCCATAAGCAAGGTATGTTCTTCCCCTTATGTAAGTCTCTTTTGGTTTCTTGCAGAAGCGTACTGTAGTTTTCTTTGTATAAGTCTTTTACATCTCTGGTAAGATTTATTCCTAAATATTTTATCTTCTTGGGGGCTACTGTAAATGGCATTGATTTGGTGATTTCCTCTTCGATGTTCTTTTTGTTGGTGTAGAGGAATCCAACTGATTTTTATATGTTTACCTTGTATCCCGATACGCTGCTGAACTCTTCTATTAGTTTCAATAGTTTTCTGGAAGATTCCTTAGGGTTTTCTGTGTATAAGATCATGTCATCTGCAAATAGAGATACTTTTACTTCTTCCTTGCCAATCTGGATGCCCTTTCTTTATCTAGCCTAATTGCTCTGGCTAGCACTTCCAGCACAATGTTGAATAAGAGTGGTGATAAAGGGCATCCTTGTCTGGTTCCCGATTTCAATGGGAATGTTTTCAGGCTCTCTCCATTTAGGGTGATGTTGGCCGTTGGCTTTGTATAAATGCCCTTTACTGTGTTGAGGAATGTTTCTTCTATGCTTATTTTGCTGAGAATTTTTATCATGAATGAGTGTTGAACTTTGTCAAATGCCTTTTCTACATCAATAGATGAAATCATGTGAATCTTTTCTGTTGTTTTTTATGTGGTGGATTACATTAATTGTTTTTCTAATGTTGAACCATCCCTGCGTACCTGGTATGAATCCCACTTGGTCATGGTGAATTATTTTTTAGATATGTTGTTAAATTATATCGGCTAGAATTTTGTTGAGGATTTTTGCATCTACATTCTTGAAGGATATAGGTCTATAATTTTCTTTTCTTGTGGTGTCTTTACCTGGTTCTGATATCAGGGATATCGTGGCTTCATAGAATGAGTTTGGTAGTACTCCGTCCTTGTCTATGCTCTGAAATACCTTTAGTACTAGTGGTGTTAACTCTTCTCTGAAAGCTTGGTAAAACTCTGCAGTGAAGCCGTCCAGACCAGGGCTTTTTTTGTTGTTGTTGTTGGGAGTGTTTCGATTACCTTTTCAATCTCTTCTTTGTTATGGCTCTATTTACTTGTTCTACCTCTGTTTGTGTTAGTTTAGATAGGTACTGTGTTTCTAGGAATTCATCCAATTCTTCTAGGTTTTCAAATTTGTTGGTGTATAGTTTTTCATAGTAATCTGATACGATTCTTTTAATTTCATTTTGGTCTGTTGTAATATCGCCCATCTCATTTCTTCTTTGGGTTATTTGCTTCCCCTCCTGTTTTTCTTTTGTCATTTTGGCCACTGGTTTATCAATTTTGTTGAGTTTTTTAAAAAATCAGCTTTAAATTAAGCCTTGTTAATTCTTTCAATTGCTTTTCTGTTTTCTATTTCATTTAGTTCAGCTCTAATTTTTATTATTTGTTTTCTTCTGGTGCCTGTGGGTTTCTTTTGTTGCTCTCTTTCTATTTGTTCGAGTTGTGGGGATAATTCTTTGATTTCGGCTCTTTCTTCTTTTTGGATGTGTGCATTTATTGATATAAATTGGCCTCTGAGCACTGCTTTTGCTGTGTCTCAAAGGTTCTGATAGGAAGTGTTTTCATTCTCATTGGATTCTACAAATTTCTTTATTCCATCCTTAATGTCTTCTATAATCCAGTCTTTTTTGAGCAGGGTATTGTTCAGTTTCCAAGTGTTTGATTTCTTTTCCCTGCTTTTCCTGTTATTGATTTTCACTTTTATGGCCTTATGGTCAGAGAAGGTGCTTTGTAATATTTCAATGTTTTGGATTCTGCTAAGGTTTGCTTTATGACCTAATATGTGGTCTATTCTAGAGAATGTTCCATGTGCACTAGAAAAGAAAGTACAGTTGGTTGTTGTTGGGTGGAGTGTTCTGTATATGTGTATGAGGTTAAGTTGGTTGATTGTGGCATTTAGATCTTCCATGTCTTTATTGAGCTTCTTTCTGGATGTCCTGTCCTTCACCGAAAGTGGTGTGTTGAAGTCTCCTACTATTATTGTGGAGCTGTCTATCTCACTTTTCAATGCTGATAGAGTTCGTTTTATGTATCTTGCAGCCCTGTCATTGGGTGTGGAAATATTTAATATGGTTATATCTTCTTGCTATATTGTCCCTTTAATCATTATATAATGTCCTTCCTTATCCTTTATGATAGATTTAACTTAAAGTCTATTTTGTCAGAAATTAATATTGCCACTCCTGCTCTTTTTTGATTGCTGTTTGCTTAATATATTTTTTCCATCCTTTGAGTTTCAGTTTGTTTGTGTCTCTAAGTCTAAGGTGAGTCTCTTGTAGGCAGAATATAGGCAGATCTTGTTTTTTAATCCATTCTGCCACTCTCTGTCTCTTTATTGGTGCACTTAGTCCATTTACATTCAGGGTAACTATGGATTTTTTTTTTTTATGGATAGGCATGAATTTAGTACTATAATTTTGATGTCTTTTTTTCTGTGTTGATAGTTTCTTTTTCCCACTTAATTTTATGTGCTGACTAGATTCTTTATATATTGTCCTGTCCTTATATTTTTTGTTGTTGATTTTGTTTCTGCTGAGTCTCTATTTTTTTGTATTTTATTTGATGAGGAGGATAGTTTGTCTCCTTTGTGGTTACCTTATTATTTACCCCTATTTTTCTAAATTTAAACTTAACTTTTATTTCTTTGTATAACTATATATTCCTCTCCATATAGAAGGTGTGTGATTACATATCTTAGTACTTCTTTATTATTTTAATGTCGTCTTTTTTATATAATAACATTGCTGTTACCCTCTTTTGAGCTTTTTTTTTATAATCTTCCTTTGTTTTTATGGATTTCCCTGTCTGGGTTGACTTCTGGTTGCTCTGCCCGGTGTTCTAGTCTTGGTTTAATGCCTGATATTATTGGTTTTCTAAGCAAAGAACTCCCTTTAGATTTGGTTTTTACCAATTCCCTAAACTTCTGTTTATCTGGAAATATCCTAATTTCACCTTCATATTTAAGAGACAGTTTTGATGGATATATGATTCTTGGCAGGCAACTTTTTTCTTTCAATTTTTTAAATATGTCATCCCATTGCCTTCTTGCCTGCATGGTTTCTGCCAAGTAGTATGAGTTTATTCTTATTGGCTCTTCTTCGTAGGTGACTTTTCATTTATCCCTTGCTGCACTTATAATTCTCTCTTTATCTTTGGTTTTGGCAAGTTTGATTATAATATGTCTTTGTGACTTTCTTTTAAGATCTACCTTATGTGCAGTTCAATGAGCATCTTGGATAGATATCTTTGCATCTCTCACGATATCGGAGACCTTTTCTGCCAACAAATCTTCAACAATTTTCTCTGTATTTTCTGTTATCCCTCCCTGTTCAGGTACTCCAATCACTCGTAGGTTATTTCTCTTGATAGAGTCCCACATGATTCTTAAGGTTTCTTCATTTTTTAAAATTCTTTTAGCTGCTTTTTCTTGAAATATATTGGTCCCAAGTGATTTATCTTCAAGTTCAGAAATTCTAGCTTCTACTTGCTCAATTCTGCTCCTCTGACTTTCTATTGAGTTTTCTACTTCTATAATTTTATTGTTAATCTTCTGAATTTCTGATTGCTGTCTGTCTATGGATTTTTCCAGCTTATTAAACTCCTCATTATGTTCCTGAATAATCTTTCCATGTTCTTCAGCTGCTTTATCTGTGTGTTCCTTGGCTTGTTCTGCATATTGCCTCATTTCCTTACTGATGTCTTGAAGGGTTCTGGATATTAAACTTTTGTATTCTGCATCTGGTAATTCCAGGAATCCACTTTCATCTAAAAGATCCCTGGATTCTTTGTTTTGAGGGCCTTTTGAGGTGATCATGGTCTGTTTCTTTATGTGACTTGATATTGACTGTTGTCTCCGAGCCATCTATAAGTTATTGTATTAGTTTATTTTTGCTTAATGTGTTGTAGCTGCTTACTTTGTTTTGTTTTGGTATACCCCTTTGGGTTGCTTGAGTTAGCTAGCTTGATTATTTTCGCCTTTGGAGCTCTGATGTCCTGTCCCCAGATGGCTAGAACTGTTATCCGGTATATCAGTCTAGGAGTCCATTCAGTTTTCTTCTATGAATTCAGCTCAGGTTTCCAGGTAGCTGATATCAAGTGTGTGGTACAGGCTCTGTCCTACAGTCTTAGAGGGGCAGAGGTGATTGGTGTATATACAGGTATCTGATTGCAGCAGGGCGTCGTGCTCTGAACAAGGCAGGAGGCTGAGAATCGACCCCTGAGTGTCTCTGAGGAAAGTGTGTCCCTGTTCCCTAGAGCATGTAGGTGGGTGGGTTCTGCAGACAGACCATGGGCACCCAATATTTTTGGTTGTAAGGACTGGGAGGTACCAGTTATCTTTGGGCCCTCGTCACAGGTGGCTGGTGACCTGAGTGGAGCTACCAGTCCTTAGGTCCCTGATGTGGGTAGGTGAGGACCTTGTTTAATAGGCAAAGCAATGCCAAACATCAAACACCCACCTCTCCACTGCACAGCTGAAATGGTTGGAGTCTGCCAACAAGCACCTACACAGGTCCATGCAGAAGGGAAAGGTGCTCAAAGTCCACGGACAGTTTATGCCTGGACAGGAGCCACTTCTGTCCCGAGCTCCCTCAGTTAGTGGAGCTAACAAATTATCTTTTATCCCCAGTTGCAATTTTTTTCCTTCCCCAAGGCCAGGAGGATGGCTCTAGGTGTTCCACAGTGCCTATCTCAGGCCCAGGGAATTCAGCCACTGAAGCCAGCTTGTGGGTGGGGGCGGGGTGGTAAAATATACACTCACAAAAAAATATAAACAAGTACTTAGCTTTTGCCAAGAGCACCTTCCTCCTCTGTTTCCAGAGGTGTGAGTAGGCTGTGCGCTGGCTGCTTTTCCCTGAGGAAACTGTGGCCAAACGATGGTATCATCCCACCTGTGCCACCACTCTGGGAATGGTGCCTGTGGGCTCCCTGCATTTCAGGTCCTGTAACTCCTCTCTGCTTCTGAACGGTCTCTTCCTCCCTCTGCCCCTCAGTTCATTTTCTAAGCTTGCCTTTGAAGCTCAGGGCTCCCAGCTTGTCAGAAATACACTCGTTTCACTTGTTTTTTTGGGTCTTTGTTGTAAAGAGAGCTCGCCAGAAACGTCTGTCTATTCTGCCATCTTGGCTCCTCCTCCCCGTTTCCTTATACTTTTTAAGAATAAATCCACCATTTAAATATGGTTATACCTGCTTTACAGAAGTCAGTAATGGTAGTTGCCACATACTGTTTAACTGAAGTTAGTATTGACAGGACAAAGTTTTCTTAGAAGTATTTTGACAATTAATTTAAATAATATGTTAAATTTGGTAGTATTTTAATACACCTCTACAAGATAGACCTACCAAGATTGTATTTAAAATAATTGAGGATGTTGTTGTTGTTGTTAGATGCTCTCAAGTCAGTTCTAACTCATAGCCACCATATGTACAATAAAAAGAAACACTGCCTGGTTCTGCACTGTCTCAGTTATCTAGTTATCTAGGAATACCACAAGTGGATGGTTTCAACAAACAGAAGTTTATTCTCTCACAGTCTAGTAGGCTAAAAACCCAAATTCACGGTGTCAGCTCCAGGGGAAGGCTTTCTTTGTTGGCTCTGGAGGAAAGTTCTTGTCATCAATCTTCCCCTGGACTAGGAGCTCCTCCTCGCATGAATCCCGGGTCCAAGGGACACGCTCTTCTCCCAGTGCTTCTTTCTTGGTGGTATGAAGTCCCCACGTCTCTCTCCTCACTTCTCTCTTTTGTATCTCAAAAGAGATTGACTTAAGACACTGTCTAATCTTGTAGATCTCACCAATATAACTGCTGCTAATCCATCTTATTAAAATCATAGTGATAAGATTTACAACACATAGGGAAATCATATCAGATGACAAAATAGTAGGCAATCATACAATACTGGGAATCATGACCTAGCCAATTGACAGATATTTTGGGGAGGCGCAATTCAATCCATGACATGCACCATCCTAATAATCTTTGCTATGTTTGAACCTATTGTTGCAGCCACTGTCAATCCATCTCATTGTGAATCTTCCTCTTTTCACTGAGCCTCTACTTTACTGAGCATGATGTACTTCTCCAGGGACTGGTCCCTCCTAATAACATGTCCAAAGTACATAAAGCAAAGTCTTGCCATCCTCTCTTCTAAGGAGTATTCTGCCTGTACATCTTACAATGCAGATTTTTTCATTCTTCTGGCAATCCATGGTATAGTCAATATTCTTCACCAACACCATAATTCATAGGCATCAATTCTTCCTCAGTCTTCCTTATTCATTGTCCAGGTTTCACATGCATATAAGGCAATTGAAAATACCATGGCTTGGATTAGGCACTTTAGTCCTCAAAATGACATCTTTGTTTTTTAACACTTTAAAGAGATCTTTTGTGGCAGATTTTCCCAATGGCATTTGATTTTTTGACTGCTACTTCCATGGGTGTGGATTGTGGATCCAAGTAAAATGAAATCCTTAACAATTTCAATATTTTCTGTTTATCATGATGTTATTTATTGATCCAGTTGTGAGGATTTTTGTTTTGTTTATGTTGAGATGTAATCCATACTGAAAGCTGTAGTCTTTGATCTTCATCACTAAGTGCTTTCAGTCCCCTTCACTTTCAGTAAGCAAGGTTGTGTTACCTGCATATCACAGGTTGTTAATGAGTTTTCCTCCAATCCCGATGCCCCTTCTTCTTCATATAGTCCAGCTTCTCAGATTACTTGCTCAGCATGCAGATTGAATAAGTATGGTGAAAGTATACAATTCCGATGCACACTTTTCTGAACATTAGACCACGCAATATACCCTTGTTCTGTTTGAATTACTGCTTCTTAATCTATGTACAGGTTCCTCATGGACACAATTGAGTGTTCTGGAATTCTCATTCTTCTGAATGTTATCCATAATTTGTTCGGATTCACACAGTCGAATGCCTTTGCCTAGTCAATGAAACACAGGTAAATATCTTTCTGATATTCTCTGCTGTCAGCCTGGATCCATCTGACATCAGCAATGATATCCCCGCTTCCATGCTGTCTTCTGAATCTGGCTTGAATTTCTGGCAGTTTCCTGTCGATGTACTGTTGAGTGGTTTTTGAATTATCTTTAGCAAAATTTTACTTGCATGTGATATTAATAATAGTGTTTGATAATTTCCACATTCTATGATCACTTTTCTTTGGAATGGGCACAGATATGCATGTCTTCTAATTGTTTGGCCGGTACCTGTCTTCCAAATTTCTTCGCTTAGACGAGTGAGCACTTCTGGCATGGCATCTGTTTGTTGAAACATCTCGGTTGGTATTCCATCAATTCCTGGAGCCTTGTTTTTTGCCAATACCTGCAGTACAGCTTGCACTTCTTTCTTTAATACCATCGTTTCTTGATCATATGCAACTTCCTTGAACATTGACCAATTCTTTTTGATACACTGACTCTGCATTCCTTCCATCTTCTTTTGATGCTTCCTCTGTCATTTAATAATTTTCCCATAGAATCCTTCAATATTGCAACTCCAGGTTTGAATTTTTCCTTCAGTTCTTTCAGCTTGAGAAATGCCAAGCATGTTCTTCCATTTTGGTTTTCTAACTCCAAGTGTTTGCACGTTACATTAAAATACTTTGCCTTCTTGAGCCACCCTCTCAAATCTGTTCAGCTTTTTTATTTCATCATTTCTTCCATTTACATTAGCTACTATATGTTGAAGAGGAAGTTTCAGAGTCTCTTTTGACACTCATTTTGGTCTTTTCTTTCTTTCCTGTCTTTTTAATGACCTCTCGCTTTCTTCATGTATGATGTCCTTAATGTAACAACTCATCTGGTCTTCGGTCATTAGAGTTCAATGTGTCAAATCTTTACCTGAGATGTCCTCTAAATTCAGGTGGGATATACTCAAGGTTGTACTTTGGCTCTTGTGGACTTATTCTAATTTTATTCAGCTTCAACTTGAACTTGCATATGAGCAATTAATGGTCTCTTCCCCAGTTGGCCCCTGGCCTTCTTCTGACTGATGATATTGAGCTTCACCATTGTCTCTTTCCACAGATGTAGTCAATTTGATTCCTGGGTATCCCATCCAGTGAAGTCCATGTTTATCTTGTTGAAAAAGGTATTTCCAATGACTAGGTACTTGGTCTTGCAAAATTCTGTCACCAGGGCTATGTTTTCCTACTACTATTCCTTCTTTGTTTCCAACTTTGGCATTCTAATCACCAGTAATTATCAATGCATCTTGATTGCATGTTTTACCAATTTCAGACTGCAGAAGTTGGTAGAAATCTTCAATTTATTCCTCTTTGGCATTTGTGGTTGGTGTGTAAATTTGAATAATAGTCTTATTAACTGGTCTTCCTTATAGGCTTATGGATATTATCCTATCACTAACAGGGTTCTTTCATGTTATGAAACTTCAGGGATGATCATGAAATGTTCTTTTTGACAATGAATGCAACACCATTCCTCTGCAATTTGTCATTCCTGCCGTAGTAGACCATATGATTGTACAATTCAAAATGGCCAATACCCAATTCATTTCAGCTCACTAAAGCCTAGATATCTATCTTCAAGTGTTCCATTTCCTTTTTGACAAGTTCCAATTGTCCTAGATTCATACTTTGCACATTCTATGTTCTGATTATTAATGGATGTTTTTGGCTGTTTCTTCTCATTTCGAGTTGTGCCACATTAGCAAATGAAGGTCCACCACTCATCTGTCAGTTTGTGGTACTGTGGTGGCTTGCAAGCTGCAGTGATACTGGAAGCTATGCCACTAGTATTTCAAATACCTACAGGGTAACCCATGGTGGGCAGGTATCAGAAGAACTTCCAGGCTAAGACAGACTAGGAAGAAGGGCCTGGGGTTCTACTTCATAAAATATTGGCCAGTGAAAGCCTTATGAAAAGCAGCAGAACATTGTCTGATGTAGTGCTGGAAAATGAACCCCTCAGATTGGAAAGCACTCAAAATACGAGTGGGAAGAGCTGCCTCTTCAATTGAGGATAATTCTCATTATTTAACCTTTTGATGTATGCTATCAGGAAAGTGCGTGATTGTTTCTAATATTTTCAAATTATTAAGACTAGAAAACCCTGGCTGCGTAGTGGTAAAGAGCTACGGCTGTTAGCCAGAAGGTCTGCAGTTCGAATCCGCCACGCACCCCTTGGAAACCCTATGGGGAAGCTCTACTTTGTCCTAGGGTCAGTATGAGTCAATCGATTCAACAGTAATGGGTTCTTCTTTTTTTTTTTTTTTTTCGTTTTATAGTGTTGCATTTCTGTGATAATTCTTTCAATTTCTGATCTTGGTAACATTCAGCTCACAAACCAACAGTGTTGGCTTATTTTCATCAGTTGTTATCTCTACAGGAGGTGGAGAGGGTTATTAAGACTATTTGTATTATACAGTTGTCTTTTAACTTTTTAGCCTAATATAATTGTTTGCCTCTCATTCAAGCTCCCAAATCAGCTCTTTGGCCACTGAAAATATTTGGTAGTGGGCTCACAAGTTCTTAAAGGAAGAACTAAGACAAACATACATACATACACACTATACACACACCATACACAAAAATACACTCCAAAATCCCCCTAATAGACACATTCCTACATTGAAATTAATGGCATCAACTCATAAATCTTGAAATTGATGGTGACAACTCATAACACCTATTTTTTTGTTAACAGCATTTCTTTTTTTCCTTTTTTTTCTTACAAGTTTTCCCCACAACCAGTTTCACATTCAATCAGTATTATAACAGCATATGTACGCTTAACTCAGTCTTACACTGTCATATATAGTGGAGCTTTTTTAGTCTTTCTTTCCTTATAAAAATATTATCAAATAATATATACTTCTATTCATCTTGCTTTGTCATTTAATAACACATTATAGAAATCTCTCTAACTGAATTTTACAAGTCTTCCTCATTTTTCACTGGCAATTTTAATAGGTCATCATGGAGAATGAATAACTTTTATTCAATAACACCTCTATTGATTGGTTTTCTTCCCAGTTTTCTTTGGCATTTAATCAACGCAGCAAAAATAATCATTATCTATTTTTTTTTATGTTTGTTGGATTAGATACCATGTCTTCAGGGGTTCATCCAGGAGATTGAAGGGGTGGGAGCTAGACGACCTTTAAAGTCCTTTTCAATCCTGAGAATCTATGATTCTCTCATGTTAATGCAACCTGATGAAAATTAATTTGTCTCTAGCTACACAGTCGTTAAGAGTTCAACTGCCAATCAAAAGGTTGACAGTTCAAATCCACCAGCCACTCCTTGGAAACCCTATGGGGCGGTTCTACTCTGTCCTATAAGATCACTATGAGTTGAAATCGACTTGACGGCAATGCGTTTGGTTTTGATTTTAGCTACCTAGGAGGATCCTGACAATCTGCTTTAAATAGTAGGGGCAAGGAGATATAAGAGAATGCACACAAACTCATTGCTCAACAAAGTGTTCTGACATAAGTGACCAGTTTTGCAGATCTGTTAACAATAATGATAACTAACATTTACTGAACACTGTTCTAAGAGAGTTATACCTTCACAAGTGCTAGGAAGCAAATACTATCATCTCTATTTTACAACTAAGGAAAACAAATACAGAAGTTGAGTAACTTACTGAAAGTAATTCTGTTAGTTAAGTGGCACAGCTGGAATTCAAATCCTAGTAGTCTGATTCTGGGTCTATGTGCTAAATCACAGTACTATGCTGTCACACTATAGTTACAACTGGTAAACAAACTCTTCTCTTTACTGTGGAGGTTGGTTTCAGGGACTATCATGGTGAAAACACAGTTAAATGGGTACTGCTTGTTGATAGTGGTAATGTGGGATGTTCATGTTCTTGATTGACAGTGTAATTCAGCAATCCTGGAAAGCAGATTTCTTGTCCAGCAACCTGGAAATGCCCAGGTTGAATGGAACATTATCTGTGATTTCCTCCTCATGGCAACAATAATGATAACAACACCAGCCAAACTTCAGAAATGAGTTTTGCTATCTATCACACCACGGGCTATTATCAGTTATTAAAGGAAATAAAATAATTTACTGGGTATTATCATGAATTAAAGGTAGAGTTCATAGGATTCAGTGAGCACAGATATTTCTGCTTTGGAGTATGTGAGAGGAGTAAGGATCTAGGAATATTAGTGGATTTAGTAGAGACAGAATAAAATTAAAACAATGTTAAGACACCATTTTTCCCCAACCTGAATAGGAAATAATGTTGAAAACAAATAAAGAAAGAGGTACTGAGGTGGGGCCAAGAGAGCTGAATAGTCAGACACTTCCTGTTGTCCCTCTCACAACAAAGATGAAAAAACAAGTGAATCAGATATATATGACAATCTAGGAATGCTAATCATCAAAGACAAAGCTGAAGAATCAGAATGAGCAACAAAGGAAGGGGAGACAATTCAAAAACAGTGGGAATGGGGAATTACAGATAGATGGATTGCTGGTGCCTTGCTAGCTGAATCTGCACAGCATACACAGGTTGAGGTAAGCAGCAATATCCCAAGCTGAAATCCATTCCACCTGGTGGGGTCAAGCAGTAGCGAATCTGCACACACCTCCAGAACCAAACAGGAGTGACATCAGACCTGTGAAAATTAAGTGCAAGCTCCCAAACCACCACCCACGCACCATAACCCTTTACACCACTAGAGCTACCATGGTCAAGAAGCATTCCTTTCTCCTCATCCATCCCCCTCCCCACTCCACCACCAGCCCCACAGCAGCCTTCAACACTTCCATGCCTCCTAAGCCGGGAACTCATGGCTAGGTCCAGAGGCACCCACTCCTTCACCCACCCACTGGTGTAGAGGATCCAACCACAAACTTGCAGCACCTTTCAACTCCGCCAATTACTGGCACTAATGCCTTGCAGGCCAGTCCATCTCAGCACACCCTCAATAGGATGAAACGGGCAGGGCATCCACCTAAAACCCATTTTCACCTGCAGCAGCC
The DNA here is from genome assembly GCF_024166365.1 of Elephas maximus indicus. Classification (NCBI taxonomy): domain Eukaryota; kingdom Metazoa; phylum Chordata; class Mammalia; order Proboscidea; family Elephantidae; genus Elephas; species Elephas maximus. The sequence continues at coordinate 91,573,117 of NC_064846.1, forward strand.
AAGTGGGAACTGTAGATTTGTGACATGTGACACCACCCTGCCTTCTAAGAGGGGGTCTTACACACCCACATCAGGGCCTTATGGCCAGCAGTAACACCCACTCCATCTAGCTACCCACAACAGGGGTCTGAGAATTAGTGGTGCCTCCCAACTCCTCAAGCCAAAGACACCAGATGTCCAAGGGCCTGCTGCACTACCCTCCCACTATGCACTCAGATGGACAGGGGCACGCCCTCCATCTGGGCACCTGGGGACAGCCAATATCCCTTGCCTTGCCCCCCCCACGTTGCCCTCACTGTGACCAGAGACTTGTGTCTGCTCTGACCTCCCCCATGCAGCCTGTCCACCCAGGATTGTTGGTGAGAGTCTCTACACCATGCACTTGGTGACCAATGACCTGGGCACCCTGCATTCCAACCAACCAGTAAACAGTGGACCACACACAGAGCACTTAAACCAACGATCAGGGAGAATATCCCCTGCACCCTCGGCCAGGTGACCAGTGGGACAGATTCATCACTTCACCAAAAATTTTTGCCTACCTGTTCTGCACCCCCACAAGAACAGTGAATAGACTCCCAGGCTTACACATCTAATAGCTGCTTTGACCACCTGAAGACAGGAGGTGAGAACTTCAATGATGCCAACAACCAGAGCAGCACACACACTGAGCCTACTTAGACATATCAAAACAAAACAAAACAAATACAGGATGGAGTAAACAAAAATAAATAATAAAACTTATTGATGCCTTGGAGACAAGAGAGAATATCAAATCACATGAGGAAGGACCAGATGGCTCCAGTAAGCAACAAAAACAAAGAACTAGAAAACTTTCTGGAAGAAGAAGAGGCAATGGAACTACCTGATAAAGAATTCAAAAGACTAACTTACAGAGCTCTCCTTCTTCAAGAAGGAAACCAGGTAAAACACACACCAAACCAGAGAACACAGAGACAAGCAACAGATGAAATCAGGAAAACAATAAAAGAACAAAATGACAGAATAAACAGGCTGATGGAAACCATACAAAAATAGCAACTAAAAGTCCAAAAGATTAACAACAAAATTTCAGAATTAGACAACCCAACAGAAGGTCACAGGAGAAGAAATGAGACAATGGCAGTCAGAATCTGTGAGACTGAAGAAAAATCTCTTGACACGAATATATTTGAGGGAAACACAGGAAAAAAAGTATTAAAAAAGAAGAGAAAGCCTGAGAATTATGTGGGATACTATCAAGAGGAAAAATGTACGAGTGATTGAAGTACCAGAACAGTGGGGGAGGGAGGGTTAAAGGAAAACACAGAGAGAATTGTTGAAGATTTGCTGGCAAAAAACTTCCCTAAGATGACAAAAAGATATCTATCCAAGAAGCTCAATGAATCCTATACAGGATAGACCCCAAAAGAAAGTCACCAAGACATATCATAATCAAACTGGCCAACACTGAAGACAAAAAAAAAGAATCCTTGGAGGAGCTAAGGATAAATGAAAAATTGCCTACAAAGGACTGCCAAAAAGACTAAGCTCTCATTACTCAGCAGAAACCACACAGGCAAGAAGGCAATGGGATGACACATATAAAACCTTGAAGGAAAAAAAAAACTGACATCAAAGAATTATATAACAAGCAAAATTGTCTCTCAAATATGATGGTGAGACTAGGTCCATTTCAGATAAACAGAAATTAGATGAATTTGTAAAAACCAGACCAAAATTACAAGAAATATTAAAGGGATTCCTCTGGTTAGAGAACCAACACTATCAGAAAACAATCCAAGACTAGGACACAGGACAGATCAACCAGATACCGACCCAGATAGGGAATTCACAAAAACAAAACAAAGCTAATAGACTGAAAATAGGGAACCAGAGATGTCAATATGTAAAGGATGACAACATAATAACAAACAAACAAAAGGAATAAATGGTGTAGTCATAGAACTTACATATGGAGAGGAAGTCAAGGTGATAGCAAGAAATAAAAGACTAGTTTAAACTTAGAAAAATAAAGGTAAATTTCAAGGTAACCACCAAGGAAGCTGACAAGCCTACCCATCAATACAAAAAAGAAGAAAAACATAAAGACTCAGCAAACACACACAAAAAATAATGAAAGAGACAAATAGAAAATACTTTAAAAAAATAACTCAGCAAGAAAATTAAGCAGAACAAAGAAACCATCAACACCACACACACAAAAAAAGATCAAAAAGACAGCACTGAACTCCTAACTATCAATAGTTACACTGAATGTAAAAGGCCTAAATGCACCAGTAAAGAGACAGAGAGTGACAGAATGGATAAAAGAACATGATCCATCTATACACTACCTACAAGAGACACACCTTAGACACAAAGACACAAACAAAAACTCAAAGGATGGAAAAAAACATATCAAGCAAACAGCAACAAAAACAGAGCAGGATTGCAATATTAATCTTAAATAAAATAGACTTTAAAGCAAAATCCACCATAAAGGATAAGGAAGGACACTACATAATGATTAAAGGGTCAATACACCAAGAGGACATAACCATAATAAATAAACACATACCCAATAAGAGGCCTGTCAAACACATAAAACAAACTCTAACAACATTAAAAGAGGGATAGACAAATTCACAAAAATTATAGAAGACTTCAATACACCACTTTTGGTGAAGGACAGAATATCCAGAAAGAAACTCAATAAAGATATATATATATAAACCCAGTGCCGTCAAGTCAATTCCAACTCATCGTGACCCTATAGGACAGAGTAGAACTGCTCCATAGAGTTTCCAAGGAGAGCCTGGCAGATTCGAACTGCCAACCCTTTGGTTAGCAGCCGTAGAACTTAACCACTACGCCACCAGGGTTTCCCAATAAAGACATAGAAGATCTAAATGCCACAATCAACCAAGTTGACCTCATAGACATATACAGAACACTCCACCCAACAGCATCAAAGTATACATTCTTTTCCAATGCACATGGAAGATTCCCCAGAATAGACCACATTTTAGGCAACAAATCAAGTCTTAACAAAACCCAAAACATTGAAATGATACAAAGCATCTTCTCTGAATCAAAATCAGCAAGGGAAAAAAAAAAAGATACATGGAAATCGAAAAATACCTTGCTTAAAAACTACTGGGCCATACAAGAAATCAAGGATGGAATTAAAAAATTCATAGAATCAAATGAGAATGAAAACATATCTTACCAAAACCTTTGGGACACAGCAAAAGCAGTACTTAGAAGCCCATTTATAGCAATAAACGCGTACACAAAAAAGAAGGAGGAGTCAAAATAAAAACATTAACCCTACAACTCAAATAGAAAGAGAGCAGCAAAAGTAGCCCTCAGGCACCAAAATAAAGGAAATAATAAAGATTTGTGCAGAAATAAATAAAATAGAAAAACAGTTGAAAGAATCAACAAGACAAAAACTTGGTTTTTTCAAAACATCAACAAAATCCATAAACCATTGGCCAAACTGACAAAAGAAAAAGAAAGGAGGAAGCAAATAACCTGAATAAGAAATGACATGTGTGATATCACAACAGATCCAACTGAAATAAAAAGGATCATAACAGAATACTATGAAAAATTGTACTCCAACAAATATAAAAACCTAGAGGAAATGGACAAATTTCTAGAAACACACTACCTACCTAAACTAACAAAAACTTAGGTAGAAAAACTAAACAGACTCATAACAAAAGAAAAGAATAAAGAGGTAATTAAAAAAAAATTCCCAACAACAACAACCAAAAAAACCCTGGCCCAGACAGCTTCATTAGGGAATTCTACCAAACTTTCAGAGAAGAGCTAACACCAGTACTACTAAAGTCATTTCAGAGCATAGAAAAGGAAGAAATACCCCCAAATTCATTCTATGAAGCCAGGATAACCTTGATATCTGAGACGGCAAAGACATCACAAAAAAAGAAAACTACAGACGAATATCCCTCATGAACATAAATGTAAAAAATCCTCAACAAAATTCTAACCAATAGAATTCAACAATATATCAAAAAAAGTCACAACCAAGTGGGATTCATACAAGCTATGCAGGGTTAAAAAACCCTGGTGGTGTAGTGGTTAAGAGCTACAGCTGCTAACTGAAAGGTCGGCAGTTCAAATCCACCAGGCACTCCTTGGAAACCCTATGGGGCAGTTCTACTCTGTCCCATAGGGTCGCTGAGTCGGAATCAACTCAACAGCAACAGGACAGGACAGGACATGCAGGGATGGTTCAATATTAGAAAATCAATTTACATAATCCACCACATACACAAAACAAAAGAACCACATGATCTTATCAATTGATGCAGAAAAGGCATTTGACAAAGTCCAACACCCATTCCTGATAAAAACTCAGCAAAATAGGAATATAAGGGAAATTCTTCAGCATAATAAAGGGCATTCATAGGAAAGCAACAGCCAACATCATTCTAAATGGAGAGAGACTGAAAGTATTCCCCTTAAGAATGAGAACCAGACAAGGATGCCCTTTATCACCATTCTTATTCATTATTGTGCTGGAAATCCTAGTTACAGCAATAAGACAAGAAGAAGAAATAAAGGACATCCAAATTGGCAAGGAAGAGGTAAAACTATCCCTATTCACAGATGATATGATCTTATACACAGAAAACCTCAAAAAATCCACAAGAAACTACTGGAACTAACAGAATATTTCAGGAAAGTGGCAGGATACGAGATTAACATACAAAAATAACTTCGATTCCTCTACACCAACAAAGAGAACTTTGAAAACGAAATCACCAAATCAATACCATTTAAATAGCCCCTACGTAGATAAAATACAAAAAAAAAAAGTAGGAATAAATGTAACCAGTGACATAAAAGACCTATACAAAGAAAACTACAAAACACTAGTGCAAAAAACCAAAAGAGACCTATATACGTTGAAAAACATACCATACCCTTGGATAGGAAGACTCAACATTGTGAAAATGTCAATTCTACCCAAAGTGATCTACAGATACTATGGAATCCTGATCCAAATTCCAACAGCATTCTGTAATGAGATGGAGAAGCAGATCACCAAATTTGTATGGAAAGGGAAGAGGCCCTGGATAAATAAAGCATTACTGAAGAACAAAGTGGGAGGCCTCACACAACCTGATTTTAGACCCTATCATACAGCCATAGTAGTCAAAAGAGCCTGGTACTGGCACAACAGACACATAGATCAATGAAACAGAAATGAGAACCCAGATGTAAATCCATCCATCTATGAGCAGTTGATATTTGACAAAACACCAAAGTCCATTAAACGGGGAAAAGACAGTCTGTTCATCAAACGGTGCTGGCATAACTAGATGTCAATCTGCAAAAAAATGAAACAAGACGCATACCTCACACCATACACAAAAACCAACTCAAAATGAATCAAAGACCTAAATATAAAATCTGAAACCAAAAAGGTCATGGAAGGAAAAAAAGGGACAATGCTAATGGCCGTAACACATGGCATAAATAGGATACAAACCATAACTAACAATGCACAAACACCAGAAGAGAAACTACATCACTGGGAGCTCCTAAAAATTAAACACTTATGCTCATCAAAAGATTTCACCAAAACAGTAAAAAGAGAAACTACAGACTGGGGAAAAAAAAATTGGCTATGACATAACCGATAAGGTCTAATCTCTAAAATCTGCAAATTACTTCAACATCTCAATAACAAAAAGACAAATAATCCAATTAAAAAATGGGCAAAGGATATGAACAGACACTTCACCAAAGAAGATATTCAGGCAGCTAACAGACACATGAGGAAATGCTCATGATCTTTAGCCATTACAGAAATGTAAATTAAAATTACAATGAGATACCATCTCACTCCAACAATACTGGCACTAATCCAAAAAACACAAAATAACAAATGTTGGAGAGGTTTTGGGGAGATTGGAACTCTTATGCGCTGCTGGTGGGAATGTAAAATGATGGGAATTTGGAAAATGGTATGGTGTATCTTTAAAAAAGTTGGAAATAGAAATACCATATGATCCACCAATCCCACTCCCAGGAATATACTCTAGAGAAATAAGAGCCATCACACAAATAGATATATGCACGTCCATGTTCACTGGAGCACTATTCATAATAGCAAAAAATGGAAACAACCTAACTGCCCATCAACAAATGAATGGATAAACAAATTGTGGTACATACACACAATGGAATACAGTGCAATGATTAAGAACAATGATGAATCCGAGAAACATCTCACAATAAGGATGAATCTAGATGGCATTATGGTGAGTGAAATAAGCCAATCACAAAAGGACAAATATTGTATGAGACCACTATTATAAGAACTCAAAAAAGGTTTACACACAGAAAAAAAAATGCTTTGATGGTTACAAGGGTGAAGAGGGCGGGAGAGAGGAAATCACTAACACGATAGCAGACAAGTGTCAACTTCAGTAAAGGAAAGGACAACACACAATACAGGTGAAGTCAGCACAACTCGGCCAAAGCAAAAGCATAGAAGTATCCTAGACATCCAAACACTTTGAGGGACCCAGTACCTAGGGCTGGAGTCTGGGGACCATAGTCTCAGGGGACATCCAAGTCCTTTGGCATAATATAGTTCATAAAGTAAATGTTCTACATCCCACTTTGGTCAGTAGCATCTGGGGTCTTGCTTGCGAGCAGCCATCTAAGATACTTGTATTGATTCTGTCTCATCTGGAGCAAAGAAGAATGAAGAAAACCAAAGACACAAGGAAAATATTAGTCCAAAGGACTAAAGGACCACATGAACCAGAGATTATATCAGCCTGAGACCAGAAGAATTAGATGATGTCCAGCTACCGCCAGCGACTGCTCTGACAGGGATCACAACAGAGACTCCTGGACAGAACAGGAGAAAAATGTACAACAGAATTCAAATTCACATAAAGATATCGGACTTATTGGTCTGACAGACACTGGAGGAACTCTCAAGACTATGGCCCCCGACACACTGCTAACCCAGAGCTGAAACCATTCCCGAAGCCCACTTTTCAGACAAAGATTAGACAGGACTATAAAACAAAAAATAACACAAGTGAGTAATGCGCTTCTTAGTTCAGTCAAATATAGGAGACCAAATGGGCAACTCTTGTCCAAAAGCAAGACTAGGAGACAGGAAAAGATAGGAACTGGACAAATGGACACGGGAGACCAGAAGTGGGAAGGGAGAGCATGCTGGCACATTGTGGGGATTGCAACCAAAGTCACAAAACAGTATGTGTATAAATATTTGAATGATAAATTAACTTGAGCTGTAAACTTTCACCTAAAACACCAACCAAAAACCAAACCTGGTGCCATCCAGTCAATTCCTACTCATAACGACCCTATAGGACAGAGTAGAACTGCCCCATAGTGTTTCCAAGGAGCCATTGGTATATTCGAACTGCCAACCTTGTGGTTAGCAGCTGAGCTCTTAACCACTGAGCCACCATGGCTCCACCTAAAGCACAATAAATTAAAAAAAAAGAGGTAAATATCTTGGCCGAAATGGTTGCTAAACAGACCTCTTTGTACAAGCCCTATTTGATTACATTTATGTATGTATTTGTTTATTTATCCATCCATTCACCCACCTCTTATTTATATACCAAGCACAGAGGTGAGAGTTGTCAGCTGGGACAAAGTATCATCTATAACAATGTGTGCACAAAGAATGGAAGCTGCTCTTCCAAGTGATTTCTACCCCTGGCCTTGAGGCCTGGCGAAGGCACTTGAAAAAACATGAAAGGAGGAACATAAGGTTACTTGCATGAGTACTCGGAGGACTTCTGTCTTAACTTGGCCACAGACTTAACCTTAAGGCAGAGACACAGGAAGCTATCCTAGACCCACCTCCAGAACCAAGGCAACAACCACTGTAGGCATGCACCCTGCCTACGAAATAAAGCACAACTTTTTGCTGCCCTTGTAGTTTGAAGCTTATATTTTATTTTGTGGTTCGTTCCTGTGATTCAGTCTTTGCTAAGGGACCATTTTTGACAAGGACTCTTTGTCCTATTATCATGTTGAAGATTCAGCCACGAATGAGATGGACAAACTCCCTGCTCTCACAGGTGCCAGGGGCATGTGCTAGCGATTTATGTGAAAAAGTTCCAGCCCTCCTCGTCACAATTGTTATTGATGCACATCACCATGTTGCTCCCAGTCTTCATACCTGGTCATAACTGTGAAAGATAAACTGTAGGTCTGTCTGCTCCACAGAGCTCTAAGTCAGAGGTTGTAGCTGTGACTTTCCCCAAACAGATGCATACACTCATAATGAAGTCTGTCCTTCCAGAGGATACACAGACTAATTAACGTCCACAGCCATCCATGAATTCCAGGGTTAATCATTGCAACAACAGTTATAAATAAATTACTTTGGGGGTGTGCTGTCACCTTAGCCCTGTGAATGTGATAGACCCTCCTACCTCTCATTTTGCAAGTAGTGCAGCTGAAGTTCAGAGGGCAGAAAACTTGTCCAGATGTCTTCTAATTGGGAAGTATATCTCCTAGAGAAACTCTCACCTTTGGCCTTTTCTGCTTTTACATTGTACACTTTATTCAACCCGTAAATCAACCTTTAGCCCAGATCTTGCCTTACTTACATTTGCTGCACCTATGAAGTCATCAGTTCAAATATGTCTTTCTCTAGCAGCAAATACATTCTACAGGATTCATACATAACCTAGTAAGGACCAGGAAAATTATTTGAGTGATAGATACTATCCCGAATTTAGAATCATCACTTTCCACCAAACAAATTTGTAACTGGACCCAATTGGTCCTCCTGTTTCATCTCATTTGAGAAATTGTCCTATAGTATGTCTTTTAGTCTTTCATTCTGATGGTTTTCTAATTAACATGTTCCAGCAGGTCACCAATCATGCCTACAGAAACCTTACCATTAAGCCAGGTTTCTTTCCACAAGTAAATAACATACAATGTAAGGGAGAAAAAGACTAGAAGAAATAAACCACATGAAAATAGTAATTATCTCTGGTTTGTGAAAGAATACGTTCGTTTCCCTCTTTTCTTTCTAACTTGTCACTGATTTCTCATTTTTCCACAATGAGAATATCATGTCCACATGTCAAGTACAGAGCAAGAACTGCAAGTGAAATTAAGGGCCCAGAATACTTGATAGAGATGACAAAATGACCTGCTTCAAAATATAAACCTGGAGCAATCTTGTGGTGTTAGATTTAAATAGGGCAAGCCCAGTTTCAAGGAGAAAGTTATTAATGGTGCTAATCCAGTTTGGACCAAATTGTTCTCCATACATACCCTGATCTAATAAAGTCCCTTTCCATGGGTGGTGGGAATCTATGTGTCTCTTGGACTCACCCAGTGGAACAATTTCACTTGATCTAAGCATAGTGTATATCAGTGGCTTTCAAAGTTTAGCATGGAGGCATTGTTAAAACACATATTACAGGGCCCCACTCCCAAATTTCCTGATCGATAGGTTTTGGGTGGGGCCTAAGAATTTGAATTTCTAACATGTTCCCAGGTGATGCTCAAGCTGCTGGTCCAGTGACCACACTTTAAGAACCACTGCCATAGATCATCCCTACGATCAGTTTTCCAGGCTGTGCCTTTCCAGAAACTGGGAATTTTCAGGGGTCTTTTGGTAGTCAATGCCTTCCTGTATATCATTATTCACTTTCTCCTCATAGATTGTTAGTACTAGACATGCATTCCAGAATTTGGAGTAGGCAATCTGAGTAACCCAGTCAGGGTGAATCAGGAGTCATTGGAAGTTCAGTTGGTTCTTATGGAGAGGGGATACAAAAGTAGGAGGGCCACAGGGATGATGGCTTCTTTTTATTGGAGAATCATGGTGAGCAGGTCTACAACTTCTGTCTCTAGCATTCAATAGGAATGAGCTAAGAGGTCAACCTGGTGCTATTATCAACTCTGTTGATCGAAGTTTTGACCATTTGTTTCTTGGTATTATTTTCTTACTGTTCCTTTACCCTAGGAAGGTATCCTACAGGATCTTATGGGTGCCTCTAACTAATTCAGATGCTGATCAGCAGCAGAGGTTCTAAAATGTCAGAACCCCTGGAGTACAGAGGGACTAGAAGCTGTAGTTGCTGTGGAAAAAATTGTAATAAGTTATTAAATATTATTTTTGGCAGAATCAAGGCAACTGGAAGAGCTCTCTGTTCCACAAAGTCAAGGAGAACCTGCCAGAAGTGGTCAAGACCAGAAAGTGCCCTTTGTCCTTGCAGACTGAAGACACCCGCTCTTTCATCACCTAGAGGCACCAGGTGGCTCAGCCTGGGGAAACTCCTGCTACTCCCCTCAAACAAAAACAGCAGGGCCCAGTGGGAGCCATGGTGGCACCTGAAAAATAAAGCACACCAATATACCCCTGAAAAGGCTCTGAAACTTAAATTGTTATTGGAACTAGAGCCAAAAAATTAGGTCAGGACTGGCATTCTAAACCTAAACAAGGTGACTGCCTACTAAAATAAAAGATTTAAATAGGATTTAGAGTTTTCTAACGTGAGACCCAAAGTGTCCAGGATAGAATTGAAAATCACCTGTCATACCAAGAACCTGGAAAACTGCAAATAGAATGAAAAAATAATCAACTGATGCCAACACTGAGATGAATCAGATGTTGAAATTATCTGAGAAGAATTTTTTTTATTTTTTATTTTTATTGTACTTTAGATGAAGGTTTACAGAGCAAACTAGTTTCTCATTAAACAATCAATACACATACTGTTTTCTGACATTGGTTGCCAATTCCATGACATGTCAACACTCTCCCCTTCTCCATCTTGGGTTCCCTATTACCAGCTTTCCTGTTCCCTCCAGCCTTCTTGTCCTTGCCCCTGGGCTGGTGCACCCATTTAGTCTCATTCTGTTTTATGAGCCTGTCTAATCTTTGGCTGAAGGGTGAACCTCAGGAATAACTTCATTACTGAACTAAAAGGGTGTCCGGGGGCCATACTTTCGGAGTTCCTCCAGTCTCTGTCAGACCAGCAAGTCTGTTCTTTTTGTGTGTGTGAGAGTCAGAATTTTGTTCCACATTTTCATCCAGCTCTGTCTGGGAAACTTTATTGTGATCCCTGTCAGAGAAGTCAGTAGTGGTAGCCGGGCACCATCTAGTTGTGCTGAAATCAGTCTGGCAAAGGCTTTGGTAGTTGTGGGCCATAAACCCTTGGACTAATTTTTTCCTTATGTCTTTGGTTTTCTTCATTCTCTCTTGCTCCAGATGAGGTAGGATCAGTGGAGCATCTTAGATGGCTGCTCACAAGCTTTTAAGGCCCCAGTCGCTACTCGCCAAAGTAGAAGGTAGAACATTTTCTTTCTTTATTTCCCGAGTACTGCGTACTGCCTTACACTTCACTAAAGTTACCACTTATCTATTCTGACAAGTATTTTTAAACAGTCATATTAAAAATACTTAAAGAAAGCAATTACAAATTTTCTTAAGGAAAATAAGACATAAAAGATATCTGTCTTCTGCAGAAACAGAAATAGCAGAAAAATAGTTTATAAAAAAGAACACATGGAAAACATATACAATAACAAATGTTAAAAAAAACTTGCTGGATGGGCTCAATTGTAGAGTGGAGATGACATTAGATAAAATCAGTGAAATTGAGAATTTAACCAATGTGAAAAACAGAGAGAAAATAGACTGGGGAGAAAAGTTAACAGAGCCTCAGGGTCCCGTGGGACAATAACAGAAGATCCAATATAACATTACCAGTGTATAAGAAGGATAAAGAAGAGTTCCTGCGGGAACTTCCGGCCAACGTGGCACTATAGACAGAAGCGCCAGACCATCCCTCCACAGCAAAGACCTGAAAAACTAAGTAAAACAGAGACAAACGTTATTCCTGGAACCTGAAGTGTAAAATGAAGAGGAAAAGAACTCAGCCAAACACCAAATGGCATAAGAAACTGACAGAGGACTGAGAGCAAGGAGAGATACGTGCCAAGGTTTCTTATCAGCTAACACACCACGGATTCACCATCTTGGACTCCTGTGGGAGAATGTCTGACAGGGAGCACAGGAAAGCACCTTCACGGAGATCCCAGCAGAAGACAGAGCACCCAGTAACCAGCGATACACGCTTTCCCACCCTTCATCCTCTTCCTGCTCCTCTACCTCGAGCTTTCTGGCTGGCTGCAGTGGCTGGGCCATCCAGGAAGTGCAGCTTCCATGCCATTTGGGTTCGTTCCACCCACATCACACATCGCAGATCAGCAGACAGGGAGTGCGGGAAAGCAGCTTCACGAAGTTCCCAGCAGGAGAAAGAGCACTCGGTAATGAGCAATATATGCTTTCCTAACTCCTACCCTTCTTCCCCTCCCCCTTTGGCCTCCTCTGCTTCCTGCCAGTCACAGTATTTTGGCCAGGAGGTAACTGCTTCTGCCCTGGGCCGCTCGAATTCACCCCATCCACACTGGCTGGGTCCCTGAACTGATGTAGCTTCTTTCCATCCCTTTTGGTTTCTTCCGTGCCTCCCACCACCTCCCCCTCATTTCTCTCAAACACCTGGCTCCATGTGCTATCTTTGCTTCTTCTTGAAAGGTTGTGAAGTCCCTCTCGATTGGGGATCCACTCCCCCGGCCCGCAAGACCATGCTGGTGGAATCCCTGGGGATTTTTTTTTTTTTTGCTTGTTTTATTTTGCTTTGTTCTCTTGTTTTGCTTTCTCTTTTCGCACTTGGGAGCTCCTTCTAGCAGGGCTGCACTGCACGGCTTAGGAGCCACATCCCCCATCTGCGCAGCTGCAAAGGCGGGATTTCTGGAGACATTTCTTTTTTTTCCCTTCTCTCTTTTTCCCTTTCTGTCTTTCTTGATTTCTCACTTCTCATCTGTCTATACTTACCTTCTTTTCCAGTCTCCTGTATACCTGGTGTGTGTGACATCTATACCCCTCTAGCCAAGCTATACTGTGCAACCTGGGAAACTTTCCCAGTCTTTGTGGCTGCACTGGTGGGACCCCTGGGGACTTTTCTTTTCTACTTTTTGTTTTCCAAATTTTTATCTAGTTACCTTTTTTTCTTTTTCTGCTTTTCTTTCTTTTCCGTTTTGCTTCTCCTTTCTCAGGTTCTCACCTCTCCACTCAAATGGCAAGCTCCCTTAGCACTCTTTTTTTTTGGGGGGGGTATGTGCTTTTTTCCTTTGTTTGTTTTTGACTACTGTTTCTCTTTCCTCTTTCCCATACCCATACTAGCTCCATACATCACAACCTCCCCCCTTTTTCCTGCATACTTTCACCGTGTGCTGAACATGACACCTTCAAGCAGCACAGGCATGGCATACCAGAACCTGCCCAGAACTGATTCCTGGACCACCCTGTCAGCCCTAGTACATGCCACAAACAACCCATCCCAGCCCCTCCCCTTCAGCTGGAACTGCCCTGCTGCACCATAGCTGAGTGACTGGCCCCACACATTGGACAAGGAAGTGAAAAGTATGATGAATATAGGTGAAAAAACAACAAAGAATGCATAGCCCGCCTGCTCAGACATAAGTAAATAAAACAAACAAAAAAAAAACAGGATGAAACATAAATCTACAATCAAGAATCAAAGAGAATAAATACTGAATGTCCTGAAGACAGCAGACAATCCCAAAATATATTTAAAAAAGAACAGGATGGTTCCAGTACCTGTCCAAAATAAAACATCACATGACTTTCCAGTAGAAGAAAAGGCACTGGAACTACCTGACAGGGAATTCAAGTCTCTAATATTCAGAGCTATCCAAGAGTTGAAGCAAAAAGCAGACAAAAATGAGGAAAAAATAGGCAAATTCAAGGAAAAGGCAGACAAATCATGTAAAATACAGACAAAAATGTGGAGAAATTCAGGAAAATAATACACTAACAAAATGCTAAAATAAATTCACAACCAGAAATCATACAAAAACAACAATTAGAAATTCAAAAGATAAAAAGATTTCAAAAATGGACAGTGTCATAGAAGGACTGAGGAGCAGATTTGAAATGATGGAAGACAGGATCAGGAAAATTGAAGGCAAACACTTTGATACAAGTCTGTTTGAGGAAAAATCAGAAAAAAGAATGAAGAAAAATGAGGAAACCTTGAGAATTATCTAAAAAAAAAATCTAGGATACAATAAAAAGGAAAAATCTGTGAGTGATCAGACTTCCAGAACAGAGAGAGAAAACAGAAAACACAGAGAGGATCATTGAAGAATTGCTGATAGAAAACTTCCCTAATATCATGAATGATGAAGCTCAACGAACCCCATATAGGATAGACCCCAAAAGAAAAATGCCAAGGCATATCATAATCACACTCTCTAAAACCAAAGACAAAGAAAAAATCCTGCAAGCAGCTCAAGAAAAAACAAAAAGCCACATACAGAGGCGAAAGAATAAGACTAAGCTCTCATTATTCAGCAGAAACGATGCAGGCAAGAAGACAAAAGGATAATATATATAAAACCTTGAAAGAAAAACATTGCCAATCAAGAATAATATATTCTGCAAAACTTTTGTTGAAATATGATGGTGAAATTAAGACATTTCCAGATAAACAGAAATAAAGGGAATATGTAAAAATCAAACCAAACCTACAAGAATTATTAAAGGGAGTCCTTTGGTCTGAGAACAAACAACATCAGACCACAGCCTGAATCTAGGACACAAGATTGTACCCGCCAGATACCAACCTAGGAAATGAACTCTTAAGGACAATCCAAAACCAAAGGAATTGTAATAGGGAACCACAGAGGTTAATCTGTAAATGACAACAAAATTAGAACAATAAAAGAGGGAGTAAATGGTGTAGATATAGAACTTTCTAATGAAGATGAAGGTAAGTCAATACCACTTAATAACAAACTGGTTCAAACCAAGGAAGATAAGGGTAAATTTCAAGGTAACCACAAAGAAAGTCAACAAACCTACTCATCAAAATAAAGAAGAAAAACATAAAATCTCAATAAAAACAAAATCTACAAAAACAAAAGAAATGAAAAAGAAATCCACAAACAAAAGGAACTCAGCACAGGAGAGTAAGAGGAACAAAGAAAACGTTAGAAGAATCTGAAGCATCTCATAACATGGATACATCTGGAAGACATTATGCTGAGTGAAATAAGTCAATCGCAAAAGGACAAATATTGTATGAGACCACTACTGTAAAAACCCATAAAAAAAAGAAACAATATTTGATGGTTACAAGGGAGGAGAGGGGTAGGGATGGAAAAACACTTAATAAACAAAAGATAAGCAGTAACTTTGGTGAAGGGTAAGACAGTACACAATACTGAGGAAGCCACCACAACCTGTTCAAGGCAAGGCCTTGGTAGCTCCATAGACACATTCAAATTTCCAGAGGCACCGAGTTGCTGGGCTGAGGGCTGTGGGGACCATGGTCTCGAGGAACATCCAGCTCAATTGGCAAGAAAATTTTCTACATTTTACTTTGGTGAGTAGTGTCTGGGGTCTTAAAAGCCTGTGAGCAGCCATCTAGGATACTCTGCTGGTCTAACCCCTTTGGGTGCAAGGAAGAATGAAGAAAACTAAAGACACAAGGGAAAGATTACTCCAAAGGACTAATGGACCACATCTACCATGGCCTCTGTCAGAGTCAGTCCAGTAAAACTAGACGGTGCCCAGCTACCACCACTGACTGCTCTGACAGGGATCACAATAGAGGTTCCCAGACAGAGCTGGAGAAAAATGTAGAACAAAATTCTAACTCAAAAAGAAAGACCAGACTTGCTGGCCTGACAGAGACTGGAGGAACCCTGAGAATATGACCCCTGGATACCCTCTCAGCTCAGTAATGAGGTTCAACCTTCAGCCAAAGATTGAACAGTCCCATGGAACAAAACAAGACTAAAGGGGCACAGCAGCCCTGGGGCAGGGACAGAAATGCAGGAGGGAACAAGAAAGCTGGTAATAGAGAACCCAGTGTTAAGAAGGGAGAATATTGACATGTCGTGGGGTTGTTAACCAGTGTAATAGAACAATGTGTGTAGTAGCTGTTTGATGAGAAACTAGTTTGTTCCGTAAACCATCCAAAGTTCAATTTAAAAAAAAGAAGAAGAAAGTATTTGAAGACCTAATACCTGAAATCTTCCCTAATTGGGAAAGTGACACAAATCTACAAATTTAAGACGCCAAGTGTAGGAGGCGGGGCCAAGATGGCAAAGTGGTGAGATGATTCCGCTGATCCCTTTTACAACAAAGATCCAAAAAAAAAAAAAAAAGTGAATCGATTATATATATGACAAGCTAGGAAACCTGAACATCAAAGGCAAAGTTAAGAAATTGGACTAAGTGACAGGGGAGGGAGAGACAGCGCAGAAGCAGCAAGGAGTTGCCAAGCCCACTGTAGCAAATAAGCTCTGATTCTTTGGTGCTTTCTTTGGTGCGGCTGCAGCGGGGCTGATGGTAGTTTCCTGGGACACTGCAGCTTCAGCAAAAGAAGGCAAGCAGAGTGGTGCAACCCTGACCCTGTGGCGTGCCTACAGCAGAGATGGCCGCGACATTTTGGAAGCAGCTGCTTCAGTGAAAGAAGGCAACTGAACTGCCAACACCCTGACCCCCTGGTGTGACGGCCATGAGACTGGAGGTGGAGTTTAGGACACAGCCGCTTCAGAGAAAGAAGGCAAGCATGGGAAAACTCAAAAAAAAAAAAAACTCATTGCCATCGAGTTGATTCTGACTCATAGCTACCCTAAAGGACAGAGTAGAACTGCCCCATAGAGTTTCCAAGGAGCGCCTGGTGGATTTGAACTGCTGACGTTTTGGTTAGCAGCCACAGATCTTAGCCACTATGCCACCAGGGTTTCCAAGCGTGGGACACAGCCCTAATCCCCTGGGGCGATCTTAGCGGGGACCCAGCCAGTTGCACACAGGCTACACATGCCTCTGGAATCTGAGATAAAACAGCACTGTGCACAGGATAAGTGATTTTATTTAATTTACCACGTACAGATCTAATAGCTCCTTCTACTGAAATATCTCTTTCCTGTCTATCTGATCAGAAACCCTGGTGGTGTAGTGGTTAAGTGCTACAGCTGCTAACCAAAGGGTCAGCAGTTCAAATCCGCCAGGTGCTCCTTGGAAACTGTATGGGGCAGTTTTACTCTGTCCTGTAGGGTCACTATGAGTCGGAGTTGATTCGATGGCATTGGGTTTTTGGTTATCTATCTGATCCCTTCTCCCTCTGCCCCACCTGGCTTCATTAACAGTTGATTTCCCTGGGCCTGAAATAGGCCCTGCAGTGCTCCCTGAGCCATTCTCCTGGCCTTGGAGAGGGAACAAATTAACAAATGGGGGAAAAATACTCTGCCAACTCCCCTAATCTGGAAACTCAGAGCAGAAGCAGCTCCAGTCCAGGCACAAGTGATCCATAGACTTTGTCTTTCACCCCTGCATGGATCCAGATTGCTATTACATTGCAAGAGCAAATCTGTTTGAAGTTTGACTGTAACTGTTTCAGCTGTGCAGTGGAGAGGCAGGTTTTGAAGATTTGATACTGCTCTGCCTGTTAAACAGGAATTTCAACTACTCACAGCAGGGCTTTGAGGACTGGAGGCTCCATCCATGCTACCAAGCCACCCACGAAAGGGGTCCAAGGATATTGGTGCCTACCAGTCCTTACAGGTATAAGCATTGGGTGCCCAAGATACAGCTGCAGAGCCCACCCACCAGAGCGCTCTAGAGAACAGGGTTGCTCCTTCCTCACTGCCACTTGGGGAAAGGCTGTCAGCCCCCTGCCATCCTCAGAGTGTGACCCCCTTCCACTACCAGAAACCTGTGCATACACCCATCACCACTGCTCCTCTAAGATAGTAGGTGGGAGACTACACCACACACTAGGTGACTATCAGGACTCCTGAGCTGAATCTATACAAGAATAGTGAATGGACTCCTAGGCTCATATACCTGGTAACAGCTCTAACCATCTAGTAACAGGACATTAGTGCTTCAAAGGTTGCAATAATCAAGTTAGTTCACTCTAGTAGCCTATTTGGGTGTATCAAAACAAAGGAGGAAACTAGGACACAGTGAGCAAACATAAAATAAATTAATATAATAACTTATAGATGGCTCAGAGACAACAGTCGATATCAAATCACATAAAGAAGCTTCAACATGATTGCTTCAACAAATTCCCAAAACAAAGAATCAAGGACTTTCCTGCATGAAGATGTATTCCTGGAATTACTAGATATAGAATACAAAAGATTAATATACAGAACACTTTAAGACATCAGGAATGAGATCAGGCAACACGCAGAAAAAGCCAAGGGACACACAGATAAAGCAGTTGAAGAAATTAAAAAGATTATTCAAGAACATAAAGAAGAGGGAGGCAGAGCCAAGATGGCAGAATAGCCAGATGTTTCCAGCGATCCTCTTACAACAAAGACCTGAAAAATCAAGTGAAATGATTATATTTATGACAAGCTAGGAGCCCTGAACATCAAAGGCAAAGTTAGAAAACGGCCTGCATGGCAGGGGCAGAGAGAGGTGGTTCAGAAGTGAGAGGAGTTTCTGGACCTGAATCGTTGGAATCCCTGAGGCACCATCCCGGGAGTGGCTGTGGTGGGCTAGTGGTAGCATTCAGCCACAGTTTTCTCAGGGAGAAGCAGCCAGCTACGCAGCCTGCTCACACCTCTGGAACCAGAGAACAACGGTGCTCTTGGCAAAAGCTAAGTACTTGCATACATTTTACTGCACCTGCAGCCCCCAAGCTGGCTTTAGTGGCTGTTGATTTCCCTGGGTCTGAGATAGGCCCATTTGAGCACCCTGAGCCATGCTCCCAGACTTGGAAAAAGAATAAATTCACAACAGGGGGAAAAGATAATTTGCCAGCCCCACTACCCTGGGGAGCTCAGGACAGAAGTTGCTCCTGTCCAGGCATAAACAGTCCATGGACTTTGAATACCTTTCCCCCCTGCATGGACCTGTGTGGGCCTATTTCAGGAGAATAGGCCCTTGCTAGCACTGTAACTGTTTAAGCTGTGTGGTGGAGAGGTGGGTGTTTGATATTTGATACTGCCTTGCCTATTAAACAGGGTCCTCACCTACCCACATTAAGGGACTAAGGACTGGTGGCTCCACTCAGGCTACCCAGCCACAGGCAACAGGGGTCCAAGGATAATTGGTACCTCCCAGTCCTTACAACCAAAAGCATTGGGTGCCTACAGTCCGTCTGCAGAACCCACCCATCTGTACCCTCTAGGTCACAGGGACGCACTTTCCTCAGAGACACTCAGGGGGTGGTTCTCAGCCACCCCTTGTTCAGAGCATGACTCCCTGTTGCAACAAGATACTGGTACCTATACCAAACACCCCTGTCCCTGTAAGACTATAGGACAGATCACACACTTGATGACCAGCTACCTGGACATCTGAGCTGAATCCACACAAGAAAAATGAATGGACTCATAAGCTCTTATACCTGATAGCAGCTCTAGTCATCTGATGAAAGGATGTCAGGGCTCCCAAGGCAAAAATAGTCAAGCTAGCTCACTCAAACAACACATTTGGGCTATCAAAATAAAGCAAAGCAAGATACTAGGATACAATAAGCAAACATAAAATAAACTAATACAATAACTTATAGATGGCTCGGAGACAACAGTCAACATCAAACCACATAAAGAAACAGAACATGATCACTTCAAACAAGCTCTCAAAACAGAGAGTCAAAGGATCTTCTAGATGAAGGTGCCTTCATGGAATTACTGGATGCAGAATACAAAAGATTAATATACAGAACTCTTCAAGACATCAGGAAGGAGATCAGGCAATATGCAGAACAAGCTAAGGAACACACAGATAAAACAGTTGAAGGAATTAAAAAGGTTATTCAAGAGCATAATGAAAAATTTAATAAGCTGCAAGATCCATAGAGAGACAGCAATCAGAAATTCAGAATATTAGCAATAAAATTACATAATTAGACAACTGAATAGAAAGTCAAAGGAGCAAAATTGAGCAAGTGGAAGGCAGAACTGGTGAGCTTGAAGATAAAGCACTTGGCACCAATATATTTGAAGAAAAGTCAGAAAAAAGAATTAAAAAAAAAAAAAGAAGAAACCCTAAGAATCATGTGGGACTCTATCAAGAGAAATAACCTACAAGTGATTGGAGTACCAGAACAGGGAGGGATAACAGAAGATACAGAGAGAATTGTTGAAGATTTGTTGGCAGAAAACTTCCCTGATATCGTGAGAGATGCAAAGATATCTATCTAAGATGATCATTGAACTCCACATAAGGTAGATCTTAAAACAAAGTCACCAAGACATATTATAATCAAACTTGCCAAAACCAAATATAGAGAATTTTAAGAGCAGCTAGGGATAAATGAAAAGTCACCTACAAAGGAGAGTCAATAAGAAAAGCTTGGACTACTCGGCAGAAACCATGCAGGCAAGAAGGCAATGGGATGACTTATATAAAGCATTGATGGAAAAAAATGGCTAGCCAAGAATCATATATCCAGTAAAACTGTCTCTGAAATATGAAGGTGGAATTAGGACATTTCCAGATAAACAGAAGTTTAGGGAATTCATAAAAACCAAACTATACATATAATAAATATTAAAGAGAGCTCTTTGGTAAGAAAATAAAAAATATCAGGTATCAACCCAAGACTAGAACACTGGACAGAGCAATCAGACAGGGAAATCACAAAAAATTAAGATAAAAAACGCTCAAAGCAGGGAAAAACTGATGTCGTTATGTAAAAGAAGACCATATTAAAATAATAAAAGAGGAATTAAGAAATGTAGCTGTAGATCTTTCATATGGAGAGGAAGACAAGTTGATATAAAGAAATAAATGTTAGGGGCGCGGCCAAGATGGCTGACTAGGTAGAAGCTACCGTGGATCCCTCTTGCAACAAAGACTCGGAAAAACAAGTGAATAAATCACATATGTGACAATCTATGAACCCTGACCATCAAACACAGAACTAAGGAGTTGACCTGAGTGACAGGGGAGCTAAAAGCCGTGCAGTGAAGCAGCGACCACTTCTGGAACCGGGGTCCTCCGCCACAGCCTTGAGCCCTCGCAGTTCCCTGGTGCCAGAGTGGTTGGACTGATCGCGGCTTATTGAGATGAAGGAGGCACGGGACACAGCCCTAACCTCTAACCCCCTGGAATAACTTCAGCAGAGACTCAGCCAGCGCAAGCAGGCTGCACACTGATGCGGCTGACAGGAGAATGAGAACCCACAGGGAAGCAGTGACTGTTTTCGGAGCCTGGAGCCAGCATCCCAGTCAGAAAACCTTGGCGCTGGGCTTTGGACTAAGTGCAGAGGAGCAGATCATGGCTTCCTGAGACGGTGCAAGCACAGGACACAGCCCTAACCCTCTGGAGTAACCTGGACCAGAAACCCAGCCAGCACACACAGGCTGCACACCAACCAACGTGGCTGACAGGAGAAGGAGAAATCACAGAGAAGCAGCGACTGGTTTTGGAGCCTGGAATGCAGTGTCCCAGCCAGAAAACCTTGGCGCTGGGCTTTGAACTAGGAGTGGACGAGCTGATCACAGCTTCCTGAGATGGCACAAGCACAGGACGCAGGCCTGACCCTTGGGGGCAATCTCGACCCAGCCAGCACACACAGGCTACATGCCCCTCTGGAATCTCAGATAAAACAGTCTTCACCAAACAAGATAAGTAACTTTGTCTATATTGCCACCCTACTCTCTTCTATCTGATCCCTCCCCTCCCTACCCCAGGCAGCTCCATTAACATTGGAATTTCCTGGGCCAGGGAGTGAAGTGCTCTGCGGGTTTTTTTTTTTTCCTAACCCATTCGCCTGGCCTGAGAGAAGCAGCAACTAACAATCCGGGAGAGAAAAATCCTTCCCTGACTTCCCTAAACTGGAATAATAATACAGAACAAGCTCCAGCCAAGCAAAAGAGATCCACAGTTTCTGGCTTTCATCCCTACAGGGAATCAGGTGGCTATTATAATGCAAAGACAATTCTGATAGAGATCTGACTGTAATTGTTTTAGCGAAGCAGTGGAAAGACAAGTTTTGGAGGTCTGATAACTCTCTACCTATTAAACAGAGCCCTCACTGATCCACAGCAGGGAACTGAGGGCTAAAGCTCCACCCACAACATCTCCAAAAAACCAAACTCAGTGCCATCGAGTCGATTCCAACTCATAGCAACCCTATATAGCCACACTGCCTAGCCACCTGCTAAAGGGATCTGAGGATAGTGACGCCTACCAATCTTTCGAGGTACAAGCATTGGGTGCCTAAGGTATAGCAGCAGAGCCTACCCACCGAAGTGCGCTGGGAATAGAGACACTCCTACCTCACTGGCACGTGGAGGAAGGTTATCAGCACCCTGCCCTCCTCGCAATGTGACCCCCTTCCCCTACTAGAATCTGGTGCATACAACCATCACCACTACTCCTCTAAGTTAATAGGTGACAGCCTACACCACACACTAGGTGACCCACAATCAGCACACCTAAGCTGATTCTATTCAAGAATAGTGAATGAACTCATAGGGTCATATATCTGGTAACAGCTCAGACCAGCTGGTAATAGGACATAAGTGATTCAAAGGCTACAATAATCAAGACAGTGCAATCTAGTAGCCCCTCTGGGTATATTGAAACAAAACAAAACAAGAAGAAATAAATGTTAGGTTTAAACTTAGAAAAATAGGGATAAATATTAAGGTAACCACAAAGGCGACTAACTAATCCACTCATCAAAATAAAATACAGGAAAAAATAGAGACCCAGCAGAAACAAAATCAACAGCAACCAATAAAAGGAAAAGACAATATATAAAGATAAACTACTCAACACAAAAAATTAAGTGGGACAAAGAAACTGTCAACAACACACAAAAAAGACATCAATATGACAGCACTAAACATACCCATACATAATTATACTGAATGTTAATGGACTAAATGTACCAATAAAGAGGCAGAGTGGCAGAATGGATAGAAGAACATGATCTGTCTAAATGCTTCTTACAAGAGACACGCCTTTGACTTACAGACACAAACTAAAACTCAAAAGATGGAAAAAAATATATCAAGCAAGCAACAATCAAAAAAGAGCAGGAGTGGCAAAATTAATTTCTGACAAAATAGACTTTAAAGTTAAATCCACCACAAAGGATAAGGAAGGACACTATATAATCATTAAAGGGACAATAGAGCCGGAGGATATAACCATATTAAATATTTATGCACCCAATGATAGGGTTGCAAGATAACATAAAAAAAAACTCTAACAGCATTGAAAAGTGAGATAGACAGCTCCACAATTATAGTTGGAGACTTCAACACACCACTTTTGGTGAAGGACAGGACATCCAGAAAGAAGCTCAATAAAGACACGGAAGAGCTAAATGTCACAATCAGTCGATTTGAACTCATAGACATATACAGAACACTCCACCCAATAGCTTCTAAATATAATTTCTTTTCCAATGCACATGGAACATTCTCTAGAATAGACCACATATTAGGCCATAAAGAATGCCTTAACAGAATCGAAAACCTCAAAATATTACAAAGCATCTTCCCTGACCATGAAGCCATAAAACTAGACGTCAATAACAGAAAAATCTTGGAAAAGATATCAAACACATGGGAATTGAACAACATTTTGCTCAAAAACGATCGGATTATAGAACAAATTAAGGACGGAATAAAGAAATTCATAGAATCCAATGAGAATGAAAACACTTCCTATCAGAACCTTTCGGACACAGCGAAAGCAGTGCTCAGAGGTCAATTTACATCAATAAATGCACACATCCAAAAAGAAGAAAGGGCCAAAATCAAAGAACTGTCCCTACAACTTGAACAAATAGAAAGAGAGCAACAAAAGAAACCCTCAGGCACCAGATGAAAGCAAATAATAAAAATTAGAGCAGGATTAATTCCAGTAGAAAACAGAAAAACAATTGAAAGAGTTAACAAGACCAAAAGCTTGTTCTTTGAAAAGGTTAATGAAATCGATGAACCATTGGCCAGACTGACAAAAGGAAAATCAGGAAAAGAAGCAAATAACCCGAATAAGAAATGAGATGGGCGATATCACAACAGACCCAACTGAAATTAAAAGAATCATAATAGAGTACTATGAAAAGTTGTATGCTGACAAATTTGAAAACCTAGAGGAAATGGACAAATTTCGAGAAGCACACTACCTACCTAAACTAAAACAAACAGAGGCAGAACAACTAAATAAACCTATAACAAAAGAAGAGATTGAAAAAGTAATCAAGAAACTTCCAACAAAAAAAAGCCCTGGCTCTGATGGCTTCACTGGAGAATTCTACCAAACTTTCAGAGAAGAGTTAACACCACTATTACTAAAGGTATTTCAGTGGATGGAAAAGGATGGAATACTCCCAAACTCATTCCATGAAGCCAGCATAACCCTGATAACAAAACCAGGTGAACACTCCACAAAAAAAGAAAATTACAGACCAATATCCCTCATGAACTTAGATGCAAAAATCCTCAACAAAATTCTATCCAATAGAATTCAACAACATCAAAAAAATAATTCACCACAACCAAGTGGGATTCATACAAGTTATGCAGGGATAGTTCAACATTAGGAAAACAAACATGGTCATCCATCCCATAAATAAAACAAAAGACAAGAAACTCATGATCTTATCAATTGATGCAGAAGAGGCATTTGACAAAGTCCAACACATATTCATGATTAAAAAAAAAGCTCTCAGCAAAATAGGAATAGAAGGAAATTCCTAAACATTATAAAGGGCATTTATACAAAGACAACATCATCCTAAACGGAGAGAGACTGAAAACATTCCCACTGAGAACAGGAACCAGACAAGGATGCCCTTTATCACCACTCTTATTCATCATTGTGTTGGAGGTCCTAGCCAGAGCTATTAGGCTAGATAAAGAAATAAAGAGCATCCAGATTGGCAAAGAAGAAGTAAAAGTATCTCTGTTTAGAGATGATATGATCTTATACACAGAAAATCCTAAACAATCCTCAAGAAAACTACTGAAACTAATAGAAGAGTTCAGCAGAGTATCAGAAATACAAGATAAACATACAAAAATCAGTTGGATTCCTCTACATCAACAAAGAGAGAGATGAAGAGGAAATCACCAAATCAATACCATTTACAATAGCCCCTAAGGAGATAAAATACTTAGGAATAAATCTAACCAGAGACGTAAAAGACCTATACAAATAAAACTACATGACACTACTGCAAGTAACCAAAAGAGACCTACGTAAGTAGGAAAACATACCTTGTTCATGGATAGAAGACTCAACATTGTAAAAACGTCTATTCTGCCCAAAGCAATCTATAGATACAATGCAATCCTGATCCAAATACCAGTGACATTTTTTAATGAGATGGAGAAACAAATCACCAACTTCATATGGAAGGGAAAGAGGCCCCAGATAAGTAAACCATTACTGAAAAACAACAACAAAGTGGAAGGCCTCACAGTACCTGATTTTAGAACCTATTATACTGCCATGGTAGTCAAAACAGCCTGGTACATGTACAACAACAGATACATAGACCAATGGAACAGAATTGAGAATCCAGACATAAATCCATCCACATACGAGCAGTTGATATTTGACAAAGGCCCCAAATCAGTTAAACAGGGAAAAGACAGTCTTTTCAACAAATGGTGCTGGCATAACTGGATATCCATCTGCAAAAAATTAAAACAAGACCCATACCTCACACCATGCACAAAAACCAACTCAAAATGGACTAAAGACCTAAATATAAAATCTAAAATGATAAAGATCATGGAAGAAAAGATAGGGACAACGCTAGGAGCCCTAATACATGGCATAAACAGTACACAAAACATTTCTAGAACTGCACAAACAGCAAAAGACAAATTAGATAACTAGGAGCTCCTAAAAGTCAAACAGCTATGCTCGTCCAAAGACCTCACCAAAAGAGTAAAAAAATTACCTACAGACTGGGAAAAAGTTTTTAGCTATGACATTTCCAATCAGCATTTAATCTCTAAAATCTACATGCTGCTGCAAAAGCTCAACAACAAAAAGACAAACAACACAATTAAAAAATGAGCAAAGGATATGAACAGGCCCTTCACTAAAGAAAACATTCAGGTAGCTAACAGATACATGACGAAATGCTCACAATCATTAGCCATTAAAGAAATGCAAATCTAAACTACAATGAGACTCCATCTCACTCCAAAAAACACAAAATGATGAATGTTGTAGAGGTTGTGGAGAGACTGGAACACTTATTCACTGCTGGTGGGAATGTAAAATGCTACTACCACTTTAGAAACCGATTTGGCACTTCCTTAAAAAGCTAGAAAAGGAACTACCATAGGATCCAGCAATCCCACTCCTTGGAATATATCCTAGAGAAGAAAGAGTCTTTACATGAGGAGATATATGCACACCCATGTTCATTGCAGCACTGTTTACAATAGCAAAAAGATGGAAGCTACCAAGGTGCCCATCAACGGATGAATGGATAAATAAATTATGGTATAGTCACACAATGGAATACTATGCATGGATAAAGAACAATGGTGAATCTGTGAAACATTTCATAACATGGAAGAATCTGGAAGGAATTATGCTGAGTGGAATTAGTCAGTTGCAAAAAGACAAATATTGTATGAGACCACTATTATAAGAACTCAGGAAATAGTTTGACCGGAGAAGAAAATATTATTTGATGGTCACGAGAGGGGGAGGGGGAAGAGAGGGAGAGGGCGATTCGCTAATCAGATAGTAGACAAAAACTAATTTAGGTGAAGGGAAGGACAACACAGAATACAGGAGAGGTCAGCACAACTGGACTAAACCAAAAGCAAAGAAGTTTCCTGAATAAGCAGAACACTTCAAAGGTCAGCATAGCAGGGGTGAGCGTTTGGGGACCATGGTTTCAAGGGACATCTGGGTCAACTGGCATGATAAAATCTATTAAGAAAACATTCTGCATCCCATTTTGGAGAGTGGTGTCTGGGATCTTAAATGCTAGCAAGCAACCATCTATGATGCAACAATTGGTCTCAACCTACATGGAGCAAAGGAGAATGAAGGACACCAAAGACACAAGGTAAGTATGAGCCCAAGAGTCAGAATGGGTCACATAAATCAGATACTACACCAGCCTGAGACCAGAATAAGTAGATATTGCCCAGTTACAACCGATGACTGCCATAACAGGGAGCACAACAGAGAATCCCTGAAGGAGCAGAAGATCAGTAGGATGCAGACCTCAAATTCTCATAAAAAGGCCAGACTTAATGGTCTGACTGAGACTGGAGGGACCTTGGAGGTCATGGCCCCCAGGCCTTCTGTTAGCCCGAGACAGGAACCATTCCCAAAGCCAACTCTTCAGACAGGGATTGGACTGAACTATAAGACAGAAAATGATACTGCCGCAGAGTGGGCTTCTTGAATCAAGTAGACACATGAGACTATGTGGGCAGCTCCTGTCTGGAGGGGAGATGTGAAGGCCGACGGGGACAGGAGCTGGCTGAATGGACATGGAAATACAGGGTGGAGAGAAGGAGTATGCTGTCTCATTAGGGGGAGAGAAACTAGGAGTATATAGCAAGGTGTATACAAGATTTTGTATGAGAGACCGGCTTGATTTGTAAACTTTCAGTTAAAGCACAATGAAAATATTTAAAAAAAAAAGAGAGACCAAGTGTACCACAAGTAAAACTATAAGAAACCCATGCCTAGACACACCATAATTAAACTTCGAAAAACCAAAGGCAAAGAAACCTCCAGAGACCAGTAATATATTATGTAAAAGGGGACACCGTCTTAGTTATCCAGTGTTGCCATAACAAGTGGATGGCTTTAACAAACAGAAGTTTATTCTCTCACAGTCTAGGAGGCTAGAAGTCTGAATTCAGAGTGCCAGCTCCAGGGGAAGGCTTTTCTCTCTGTCATTTCTCAGGGAAGGTCTTTGTCATCAATGTTCCCCTTGTCTAGGAGCTTCTAAGTGCTGGGACCCTGGGTTCAAATGATGCACTCTGCTTCTGGCTCTGTTTTCTTCGTGGTCGGAGGTCCCCCTGCCTCTCTGCTCGCTTCTCTCTCTTATATCTCAAAAGAGATTGACTCATGATACAACCTAATCTTGTAGATGAGTCCTGCCTCATTAATATAACTGCCTCTAATCCTGCCTCATTAGCATCATAAAGGTAGAATTTACAATACATAGGAAAATCACATCGGATGACAAAATGGTGAACAATCACACAATACTGGGAATTATGGCCTAGCCAAGTTGACACACATTTTGGGGAGACACAATTTAATCCATAATAGATACCGATTAAAATAACAGGGATTTCTCATCTGAAGGTAAGGGGGTGAGAAGGAAGTAGTAAATATATTTCAAGTGCTGAAGGAAAAAACTGTCACTGCAAATTCTATATTTGACAAAGCTATCTTTCAGGAATTCAGGGGAAATAAAATCATTGTCAGGAAAGGGAAACAAAAAAGAATGTGCCACTGGTAGATCTTTAAAGAATGGCTAAAGGAAGTTCTTCAAACAAATAGGAAATAAGAAAATTTTGAGTATCAGGAAATAAGCCAAAAAGAGAAGAAATATGGATGCATATACTAGACTATCCTCCTCATGAGTTTTATAAATCATATTTGATGATTCAAATGAAACTTATAACTATATCTGATACTCAAGACAAAGATGTTTAAAAGTGGCAAGGGAAAGGGACCTAAATGGAAGTAGTTTACACACCTCACTTGAAATGGTAAAATGTTGATACAAGTACACTGTGATAAGTCACATATGTATATTGTAATATCCATAGCAACCACTAAGAAAACTATACAAAGCTATACACTCAAAAATACTATATATAAATGATGGTGAAATCCTAAATATATTCAAGTAACCCACAGGAAATCAAGAGAAGAAAAACAAAGGAATGAGAGCCAGGGGAAACAAACATCAAATAATAAAATGGGACATTTAAGCTCTAACATATCAACAATTACCTTAAACGTAAAAATGGTCAAACTACACCAGTGAAAAGGCAGAGATTAGCAGAGTGGACAACAATAACAAAACATGACCCAACTACATGTTGTTTACAAAAAATTCACTTCAAATTCAATGACAAGGGTAGGGTGAAAGTAAAAGGATGCAAAAAGATACACCATGCAAACATTAATTTAAAGAAAAATCAGGAGTGGTCATACGAATATCAAATAAAGTAGATTAGGAACACAGAAGATGACAAGACAAAGATGACCATTACATAATGATAAAAGGATTCATCCACCAAGAAAAAGCATAATGATGCTAAATGTGTATGCACCAAACAACAAAGGTTCACAATACATGAAGTAAAAACTGATAGAGCTCAAACAAGAAATAGAAAAATTCACAGTTATATTTGGGGACTTCAACGCTTCCTTCTCAGCAACTGATAGGACTACTAGACTGAAAATAAAAAAGGAAATGGTAATATTTAACAGCACCGTAAGTCAAGGATTAGGGAGAACCAATAAGCAACATCATGATAAACTGAGAAAAGATTGAAGTTGTCAAGGATTTCATTTTACTTGGATCTATAATCAATGCCCATGGAAGCAGCAGTCAAGAAATAAAATGATGTATCGCATTGGGCAAATCTGCCGCAAAAGACCTCTTTGAAGTGTTGAAAAGCAAAGACGGCACTTTGAAGGCTGAGGTGCTCATGACCCAAGCCATATTTTCAACTGCCTTCTATGCGTGGGAATGCTGGACAATCAATAAGGAAGACCAAAGAAGAATTGATGCCTTTGAATTATGGTGTTGGCGAAGAATATTGAAGATACCACAGACTGCCAGAAGACAAGTCTGTCTTGGAAAAAGTACAGCCAGAATACTCATTAGAGGCAAGGATGGCGAGACTTCATCTCACATACTTTGGATATGTTATCAGGAGGGACCAGTCCCTGGAGGACTTATGTATGCTCAGTAAAGGAGAGGGTCAGTGAAAAAGAGGAAGACCCCGAATGAGATGGATTGACACCGTGGCTGCAACAATAGGGCTCAAACATAGCAATGATTGTGAGGAGGATGCAGGACCAGGCAGTGTTTCATTCTGTTGTATATAGAGTCGTTATGAGTGGGAACCGACTTGTTGGCACCTAACAACAACAAGCAGGAGGGAGACGCGTGTGCTTTAATAGAGCAAAACATGGGACTTTCCTCTATCTTGAATGTGATGGATACACAAACCTACATATGTGAAAAAATTGCTGTTGTAAATCCTAATCTCTATGCCTGTGGTTATAAAAATATGTGTTGTAAATCCTAACCTCTATGCCTGTGGTTATAAGCCTATTTGGGAGTGAATCGTCTTTGTTTTGTAAATGAGACAGGGTTAGCAGTAGGATGTGTCTTTTGAGCTATAAAAGAGATTAAACTAGCAAGCCAGTAAGCAGAGAGGGGGAGAGATGCCAAGGCTCATGAAGATCACTCAGTAGCAGAAGCTCAGAATAGACAAGGACCTTCCTCCAGATCCAACAGAGAAAGAAAGGCTGCCCCTGGAGCTGGCACTTT
Organism: Elephas maximus indicus; assembly: GCF_024166365.1. NCBI lineage: Eukaryota > Metazoa > Chordata > Mammalia > Proboscidea > Elephantidae > Elephas > Elephas maximus. The sequence continues at coordinate 91,603,707 of NC_064846.1, forward strand.
GAATTCCAACTTCTAGCCTCCTAAACTGTGAAAAAAAAATTTTTGGTTGTTAAAGTGACCCACTTGTGGTATTTCTGTTATAGCAGCACCAGATAACTAAGACAATTGCATAGAACTAAATATATACACACACACTCTCTCACATAAACAAAATGAGTACGTGTAAAACTGGGAAAATATGAGTAAGATCTGTGTATGATATCAATGTCAATATCCTGGTATAGTTTAGTTTTGCAAGATGTAACCATTGGTAAAAACTGGATAAAGGATTCATGGGATCTCTGTGTATTATTTTTTTAATATGCAGCATATATTTTATTTTTCAAGTTTTTTTAAACAAAATTATGAATTGTAGTGTTATAATTCATATTTTCACACAATTTGTGCTCTATTGATGGTAATATAAAAACCAACAACTTTTTTTTGAATCAATGTACTTCTTAGATTTTTGTTTACATTTTTATTATGGAAATTTTGAAACATTTACAAGTGTAGGTAACAGAGTATAATGAAATCCCATCATCCAGCTTCAACAATTATCAACTCTTGGCCAATCTTGCTCTGTTTATATCTTCCAATTCTCTTCATCTCAATTATTTTGAAATAATTCTTATATGTTGTATCATTTTATTTATGACTATATCAATATGCATTTCTAGAATAAAGAACTTCTTAAAAATAACCTTATTATTACTTTCACATAAAAAACAGTTCCTTAATATTAGATGATTTTTAAGTTTTTTCAATGCAATAAGTGGAATTTTAGTTTCCTGAGGCAGTAACACCTGGTTTTATCAATAAAATTCCTAAAGTAATACTTAGATTTGGAAATGAAGCATTTTTTTTAATCTCATGAAACTAATTTATTGAAATCTTCACCTGTGTCTTTGACACCAATGACTTCATTATCACCCAAACCTTCTTTTTAAAAAATAAATTCTGTATTATGGAACAATTTAAACATATATAAGAGTAGAGAGAATAGTATAAAGAAGCACCGTGTACTAATCACCAACTTCAATAGTTATCAACTCATGGCCAATTTTGTTTCCTTTATACTAACCCACTTCTTCCCTCCTAAGATATTTTAGACAAATTTTAGGCATCATATCATTACATCTGTAAATATTTCAGTATGTGTAAGAGTCCCTTGTTGAATCAGTGAATAGTTTTCCAGAGCACAACGTCTTCACTTCAGGTGTTAATTTAAATGCAGCATTTAAAAAATGTATCCATAATGTTGCACTCAAAATTGTATCCCAAGCTATTTTTTCTCCTGATTCAGGATCAACGTTGGAGAAGTACGTTTTCAAATTTAAGAAAAGTCATCCAGATTGGAAAGGAAGAATTAAATGGTTTCTATTTACAGATGGTATCATCTGGTTTATAGAAAACTCTAAGAAACCCATAAAAATACATATTAGGGCTGAAAAACAAGTTCAGCAAGGTCAGGATACAAGAAAAATCACTTGTAACTCTATACACTAGCAATAAACAATAAAAAATGAAATTAAGGAAACGATTCCACTTACAGTAGTATCAAAAAGAATAAAAATAATATGAGCCTTAAAATCCCATCAGGATCAACATTAACTTTGATGGCACAAAAATATGGAAAACCAGTAAAAGTGTGGAGATCTTTCTCTTAAATGGCTAATATCTACTTGACTCATTTGAAATGGGTATGCATATGAGATTCTAGTATTACAGTGGCCGAGTTTGAATTGGATACATTAACTTATTTGCAGGGGTTCTTAGGAAGACTTTATCCCAAATAAATTAATTGCTCATATTTATGGGATGAACATCATTCTAAGAAGAAAGTTAAAAATGATTTGGATAGGAGTGATGTCATGGAAAATGGCAGAATAGAATGCTCAGAGAATCAGTCCCTCCACTGAAGTAAGCATTAAGCTGAAAAAAATGGACAGAATCCATTTTCTAGGAACTCTGGGATCTAATAAAAAGCTTACAGCAACAAGGGGAGTGCTTAATAAAGAAAAAGGCTGATGAATTTCAGTAAGAAAGCATTGTGACATTTTTGCATACTCACTCTCCCCCATTCCACAGTATAAAAACCGTTACAGAGACCGGAGCCCACATTCCCAGTGTGGCTTTCTGGTGCCAGGGGGCAAATACAGACTTTGTTATCAAGAAAACTACTTGTGCATTTTTATTTTTCTGGCAGTCTCTGAAGTACTGGCACAGAGGATGACTGTTGTTTTCTCCTTCTCAAGCTGGAACGACTTTCTTGGCCATGGTGTGTCTGTTGAGAGCATTTACACTATTTTTAGCCACTTCAGAAAAGGAAGGACAGAAAAGGCAAGCAACAGACAGATCCAAAAGGAAAGAAAGGAGGAGGCTGATAAGGGTTATTTGAGGAATGGATTTTTGACAACTACCATGAACACAGTTGAAGTCAAAGTGGAACACACAAGCTCAAGGTAGACACATATTCGGAAGAGACATGAGAGGTCCCTAGGTTGGAATCCTTGGCGGGTATGTGGGTTCCATATAAGTAGGAGAAGGCTAAGATAGAGCTGTAGGTTGCCTAGCTTAGCATTAAAGGAGTGCCACAGCTCAGAGCTAATCTACAAAGACAGGGAGAGTGGAATAGTTTTTTTTTATTTGTTTATATATTTTTTTACTCATTTCATTTAAAGAAATCTGATAGGTCACTGGCTGACTGTTGAGACAATAGAACAGATACTTCAATGACTACACCTAACAGGAAATACTGTTTGTGCAAAAATAGTTTGGAAAAGTCACTAATCAAATGAACCACAGAAACCCTCAAAAAAAAAAACCCTGTGGAGAGGAAGGATCTGATTTTCAGAGTTAACACATTATACTGTTGAAAATGTTCAATTTTCAAAATAATTACAAGGCATATGAAAAAACAAGAAAATATGTCCCATCCAAGTTAAAAAATGAACAGATGAAAACCATCCTAGAGGAGGCTGGGCTAAGATGGGGGAGTAGTCAGACACTTCCTGAGATCGCTGTTACAACAAACACCTGAAAAAACAAGTGAATCACGTATATATGACAATCTACGAGCCCTGAGCATCAAAGGCAAAGTTATGGAATCGGACTGAGTGGCAGGGGAGGGAGAGATGGTTCTGAAGCTGTGAGGAGTTGATAGACCTGACCCAGTGGGAACTGGCACCCTGCAGGCTGGAATTGGCTGGTGCCAGCAGTGAGGCAAGTTGTGGCATTTGGGACACGTTTTCCACATTGGGAGAGGCTGACCAGTGGAGAGTCTTCTCACACCCCCAGAATCAGTGAAAAGCGGTGCTCAATTGGCAAAAGATAAGTACAGGTGTCTAACCTACTATGCAGATCAAAAAACACCCTTTTGGGAAAAAAACTCTGTCCTGGTTACCTGCCCCCTTTCCACCATGCACTGGGTCCAAGTTGGCTTCAGAGACTGTTGCGTCCCCTGGGCCAGAAGTAGGACCCATCAGAAGCCCTAAGCCATTCCCCCAGCCTTGGAGAGAGAACAGATTAACAAACAGGGAAAGAATAATCTGCTGGCTCCCCTAAGCCAGGAATACAGGGCAGAAACAGCTCTTTGCCTAGGCACAGACATAAGGGGCCCAAGGACTTTGAATGCCTGTCATCCCCACATAGACCTGTGTGTGCCCATGTCAAAAGTGTAGGCCCTCATTAGCACAGAACAACAGGATATATACCTGAAATCTAACTTCAACTGTTTCAGCTATATGGTGGAGAGGCAGGTTCATGACATTTGACACTGCTCTGCCTATTAAGCAGGGTCCTTACCTACCCACATCAGGGGCTTGAGGACTGGTGGCTCCACTGATGTCACCAGGCCACCCAAGACAGGAGTCCAAGAATAAATGGTGCCTCCCAGTCCTTACAGCTAACAGAATTGGGTGCTCATGGTCTGGCTGCAAGTCTTACTCACCTAGGCACTCTAGGGAACAGGGACACACTTTCCTCACAGAAACTTAGGTGGGCTGTCAGCCCACTGCCTTGCTCAGTGTGAGAACCCCTACTGCAGCCAGATGCCTGGGCCTACACCAATCACCCCTGCCCATCTCGGACTGTAGGCTTCAAAGGCAACAAGAATCAAATTATCTCACACGAGCAGCCTATTTGGGCATATCAAAACAAGAAACCAGGACACAGTAAGCATAAATAAATAAATAAATGCAATAACATTAATGGCTAAGAGACAACAGTCAATATCAAAACACATAAAGAGGCAGACCATGACGGCTTCAGCAAGTGCTCAAAACAAGAAATCTTTCAGATAAAGAGAACTTCCTGGAATTACCAGAGGTAGAATAAAAAAAAGAGATTAATATACAGAACTTTTCAAGAGATTATGCAAAATGCAGAACAACCCAAGGAGCACAAGGACAAAGCAATAGAGGAACTTAAGAAGATTAGAGAAGAGCATAATGACAAATTTAATAGGCTGAAAGAATCAATAGAGAGACAACAAACAGAAATCCAGAAGATTAAAAATATAATTTCGGAATTAGGCTACACAATAGAAAGTCATAGGAGCAGAATTGTGACAATGGAAGTCAGAAGTAGTGAGATTGAAGACAAAACAGTTGACACCAACCCATTTGAGGAAAAGCCAGGCAAAAGAATTAAAAAAAATGAAGAAACCCTAAGAAATATGTGGGACTCTATCAAGAGGAATAACCTACGAGGGACTGGAGTACCAGAACAGGGGGCATAACAGAAAATACAGAGAGAATTGTTGAAGAATTATTGGCAGAAACCTTCCCTGATATCATGAAAGATGAGAAGATATCTATCCAAGATGCTCATTGAACCCCACACAAGGTAGATCCCAAAAGAAAGTCACAAAGGCTTGTAATAATAAAACTTGCCAAAACGAAAGATAAAGAGAGAATTTTGAGAGTGACTAGGGATAAATGAAAACTCATCTACAAAAGAGAGTCAATAAGACTAAGCTTCGACTACTCAGCAGAAACCATGCACACAAGAAGGCGATGGGATGACATATATAAAGCATTGAAGAAAAAAATTGCCAGCTGAGAATTATATATCCAGCAAAACTGTTTCTCAGACACGATGGTGAAATTAGGACATTTCCAGATAAACAGAAGTTTAGGGAATTTGCAAAAACCAAACCAAAATTACAAGAAATACTAAAGGGAGTCCTCTGGTTAAGAAGTCGATAACTTCAGATAACAACCCAAAACTAGAACACAGGACAGAACAACCAAATATCCAGCAAGATAGAGAAATCACAAAAATAAATCAAAGCTAAAACACTCAAAATAGGAAAACAGAGATGTCATTATGTCAAACATGACAACATTAAAACAAAAAGAGGGTCTAAAAAAGTAGTCACAGTTCTTTCACATGGAGAGGAAGTCAAGGCAATATGAAGAAGTTAAAGATTGTTTAAACTTAGAAAATAGGGGTAATTATTAAGGTAACCACCAAGAAAACTAACAATCCTACACATCAAAATAAAAAACAAGAAAAACATAGACTCGGCTAATACAATAACAATGAAAAAGATGAAAGAAAATACATAAAGAAAAACAACTCAGCACAGAAAATTAAGTGGAACAAGGAAACTGTAAACAACACAAAACAAGGCATCAAAATGACAGCATTAAACTCATACCTATCAATAATTATGCTGAATGTAAATGGATTAAATGCACCAATAAAGAGACAGAGTGGCAGAATGGATTAAAAAAACACGATCCGTCTATATGCTGCCTACAAGAGACATACCCTAGACTTAAAGACACAAACAAACTAAAACTCAAAGGATGGAAAAAATATATTAAGCAAACAACAATCAAAAAAGAGCAGGAGTGGCAATATTAATTTCTGACAAAATAGACTTTACAGTAAAATCCACCACAAAGGATAAGGAAGGACACTATATGATAATGAAATTGTCAATACACCAGGAGTACACAGCCATAATAAATATTTACGCACCCAAGGACAGGGCTCCAAAATACATCAAACAAACTGTAACGGCATTGAAAAGAAAGATAGACAGCTCCACAATAATAGTAGAAGACTTCAACACACCAATTTTGATGAAGGACAGAACATCCAGGAAGAAGCTCAATAAAGACACAGAAGATCTAAATGCCACAATCAATCAACTTGACCTCATAGGCATGTACAGAACACTCCACCCAACAGCAGCCAAGTATACTTTCTTTTCCACCGCACATGGAACATTCTGCCGAATAGACCACATGTTACGCCATAAAACAAGACTTAACAGAATCCAAAGCATTGAAATATTACAAAGTATGTTTTCGAACCATAAAGCCATAAAAGTAGAAATTAATAACAGAAAAAGAAAGGGAAAAAAATCAAACACATGGAAACTGAACAACACCTTGCTCAAAAAACACTGGGTAATACAAGAAATTAAGGACTTAATAAAGAAATTCACAGAATCAAATGAGAATGAAAACACATCCGCCCAGAACCTTTGGGACACAGCAAAAGTAGTTCTCAGAGGTCAATTTATAGCAATAAATGCACACGTCCAAAAAGAAGAAATGGGCAAACTCAAAGAATTAACCCTACAACTTGAACAAATAGAAAGAGAGCAGCAAAAGAAGCCCTTGGGCACCAGAAGAAACGAAATAATAAAAATTAGAGCAGACTTAAATGAAATAGAGAATAGAAAAACGAATGAAGGTGTTAACAAGACCAAAAGCTAGTTCTTTGAAAAGATTGAAAAGATCGATAAACCATTGGCCACACTGACAAAAGAAAAACAGGAGAGGCAAAAATAAGAAATGAGATGGGTGTTATCACAACAGACCCAACTGAAACTAAAAGAATCATAACAGAAAATTATGAAAAATTGTACTCTAATAAATTTAAAAATCTAAAGGAAATGGATAAATTTCTAGAAACACACTACCTACCTAAACTACCACAAACAGAGGTAGAACAACTAAATAAACCTATAACGAAAGAAGAGATTGAAAGGGTAATTTAAAAAACTCCCAACAAATAAAAAGCCCTGGACCTGAAGCCTTCACTGGAGAATTCTACCAATCTCTCAGAGGAGAGTTAACACCAATACTACTAAAGGTATTTCAGAGAATAGAAAAGGATGGAATACTCCCAAACTCATTCTATGAAGCCAGCATAACCCTGACACCACACAAAAAAGAAAATTACAGACAAATATCCCTCATGAACTTAGACACAAAAATCCTCCTCAAAATTCTAGCCAACAGAATTCAACAACATATCAAAAAAATAATTCACCATAACAAAGTGGGATTCATACCAGGTATGCAGGGATGGTTCAACATTAGAAAAACAGTCAATGTAATCCATCACATAAATAAAACAAAACACAAGAACCACAAGATCTTATCAATTGATGCAGAAAAGGCATTTGACAAAGTCCAACACCCATTCATGATAAAAACTCTCAGCAAAATAGGAATACAGGAGAAATTCCTCAACACAATAAAGGGTATTTACTCAAAGCCAACAGCCAACATCATCCCAAATGGAGAGAGTCTGAAAGCATTCCCCTTGAGAATGGGACAGACAACGATGTCCTTTATCACCACTGTTATTTAACACTGTGCTGGAGGTCCTAACCAGAGCAATTAGGCTAGAAAACGAAATAAGGGCATCCAAATTGGTAAGGAAGAAGTAAAAGTATCCCTATTGGCAGATGACATGATCTCATAACAGAAAGCCCTAAAGAATCCACAAGAAAACTACTGGAACAAATAGAAGAGTTCAGCAATGTATCAGGATACAAGATAAATGTACAAAATTCAGTTGGATTCCTCTACACCAACAAAGAGAACATCAAAGTGGAAATCACCAAATCAATACCATTTACAATAGCCCTCAAGAAGGTAAAATACTTAGGAATAAATCTAACCAGAGATGTAAAAGACCATACAAAGAAAACTACATTACTGCAAGAAACCAAAAGAGACCTACTTAAGTGGAAAAACATACCTTGCTTGTGGATAGGAAGACTCAACATTGTAAACATGTCTATTCTACCCAAAGTGATCTATAGATACAATGCAATCCTGATCCAAATTCCAATGGCATTTTTTAATGAGATGGAGAAACAAATCACCAACTTCATATGGAAAGGGAAGAGGCCCTGGATAAGTAAAGCGTTACCGAAGAAGAACAAAGTGGGAGGCCTCACACTAACTGATTTTAGAATTTTTTATACTGTAATTTTAGAATTTATTATACTGCCACGGTAGTCAAAACAGGCTGCCCCTGGTACAACAGCAGATACATAGACCAATGGAACAGAATTGAGAACCCAGATGTAAATTCATCCACTTATGAGCAGCTGATATTTGACGAAGGCCAAATTCCGTTAATTGGAATTTATTCTTGTTATCTAGCTTATCTTCTGGTGTTTGTGGATTGTTAATTACGCTTTGTATGATATTTATATTCTGCACTCATGAGCGCTTCTGGGTTTACCGTACTTTTTCTTCTATGATCTTTATAGTTTCGGGTTTTATATTTAGGTCTTTGATTTGATCCATTTTAAATTAATTTTCGTGTATGGTGTGAGGTATGGGCCCTGTTTCATTATTTTGCAGATGGACATCCAGTTTTGCTAGCACCATTTGTTAAAAACACTGTCTTTTCTCCATTTAATGGACTTCGAGCCTTTGTTAAAGATCGGATGACCATAGGTAGATGGATTTACATCTGGGTTCTTGATTCTGTTCCATTGGTCAATGTGTCTGTCATTGTACCAGTACCAGGCTGTTTTGACTACCATAGCTGTATACTAGGCTCTGAGGTCAGGTAGTGTGTCTTCCAACTTTATTCTTTTTCTTCCATAGTGCTTTACTTATCCGGGGTCTGTTTCCTCTCCATATAAAGTCAATGATTAGTTTTTCCATCTTGTTAAAGAATGCTGTTGGAATTTGGATGGGGATTGCATTGTATTAGAGATTGCTTTGGGTAGAATGGAAATCCTAGTGGCGTAGTGGTTAAGAGCTACGGCTGCTAACCAAAAGGTCAGCAGTTCAAATTCACCAGGCACTCCTTGGAAACTCTACAAGGCAGTTCTACTCTGTCTTATAGGGTAGATATGAGTCGGAATCAACTCCACGGCAGTGGGTTGGGTAGAACTGACATTTTCACAATGTTGAGTCTACCTATCCACGAGCGTGGTATGTTTTTCCATTTATGTAAGTCTCGTTTGGTTTCTTGCAGTAGTGTTTTGTACTTTTCTTTGTGTAGATCTTTTATGTCACCTGTTAGATATATTCCGAAGTAATTTGTTTTTTAGGGGCTATTATAAATGTTGCTTTCCAGATTTCCTTTTCATAGTTCTTTTTAACGTTGCTTTCCTGATTTCCTTTTCATAGTTCTTTTTATTGGTGTATAGGAATCCAACTGATATTTGCATGTTTATCTTGTATCCTATGCTGCTGAATCTTTCTACTAGTTCCAGTAGCTTTCTTGTGGAGTCCTTTAGGTTCTATATGTACAGTATCACATCATCTGCAAATAGGGATAGTTTTACTTCTTCCTTATCAATTTGGATGCCCTTTATTTCTTTTTCTTGGCTTATTGCTCTAACTAGGACTTCCAGCACAATGTTAAATAGGCATGATGATAAAGGGCATTCTTGTCTTGTTCCTGTTCTCAGGGGGAATGTTTTCAGATTCTGTCCATTACTAATCATGTTTGCTGTTGGTTTTGCAAAGATGCCCCTCATTTTGTTGAGGAATTTCCCTTCTATGCCTATTTTATTGAGTTTTTTTTTTTATCAGGAATGGATGTTGGACTTTATCAAAGCCTTTTGTGCATCGATTGAGATGATCATGTGATTCTTTTTTTGTTTTATTTGTGTGGTGGATTATGTTGTTTGATTTTCTAATGTTGAACCATGCTTCATACCTGGTATGAATCCCATTGGGTTGTAGTGTATTTTTTTTATATGATGCTGAATTCTATTGGCTAGAATTTTGTTGAGGAATTTTCCATTTCTACTCATGAGAGATATTGACCTGTAGTTTTTGTCTTTTTTTATTCTTGTCTTTTCCTGGTTTTGGTATCAGGGTTGTGGTGGGTTCATAGAATGAATTTGCAAGTATCCCCTCCTTTTCTATGTTCTGAAATAGTTTGAGTAGTACTGGTGCAAGCTCTTCTCTGAATGTTTGGTAGAATTATCCAGTGAAGCCTTCTGGGCAAACGTTTCTTTTTTTCTTGGAAGTTTTTTTGTATTACCTTTTCAACCTCTTCTCTTATTATGGGTCTGTGCTGGTGGCTCTCTACCTGATAGTGTGCCTCAGCCTGTCAAGAAGGGACACAGTGGTGCATGGGACTAGGTGGGCAGGAGAAAGGAAAGGAAAGAAAGGAAGGAGAGAGAAGAAGGCAATAATCAAATAATTTTAAAAAATAAACAAAACAAAAAATATGGTGGTGGGGAGCCAGCTGTTGGGGGTGAGGCAGAATTGGAGTGGTGGTCAGCTGATGTCTCTCTCACCAGGTGGCACAGCACAGCCCTTCAGGAAGGGGTGGAGGCAATGCAGAGCTTAGGTGTGAGGGACAAGGAAAAGAAGGGAATAAATAAAGAAAAATTAAAAATATGGCTCTGGGGGAGCCCACCTATGGGGTAGCACAGGCCTGGGGAGGTTGTGTGCCAGAGGGTCTCAAGCTGAGTGGTAGAGTACACCCCACCAAGAACAGGGGGTGGCTGTTCTTAAGCTGAGTTCTCTAGAGAAGGAAAACCAGCAAAGTGTATAAATATATACAGACAGATTTATATCAAGGAAATGGCTTATGCAATTGTACAGGCTAGAACGCTCCAAGTCCATGCATCAGGATAGAGGCTTCTCTCGATTCATGTAGCTGCAGGGGCTAGCAAACCCAAGTCAGAGAGGAGGGGTCCCGCTCTCAGACTGTGAAGATCGAGGAAACCCAAGGTCTGGAGATACGCTGATAGCTCAAGTCCCAAGAGCTGGAGGTCAGACAAACAGGAGACAGCCACAGGATCCAGAGAGAGTGAAAAAGCCAGAACATCTGCTTATATTCACATGTAGGCCATAACCCCAAAGAAGCTCCCTTTCAACTGAATGGCTACTCAGAGCAGATTCCATCATGGGAGTGATCAGATATAAACACTAAGAATCAGCCCAGCCAATTTGACACAATCTTACCCATCACAGTCCACCCCTTGTCAACCTGGCACATGTACACATCTCCTTAAACCATACATAATCTCTGAATAAAGACAATTATAAAGTCATACTTGTGTCTAACAGGATACAACTAACACGCATACAACTGAAGACACACTAGCCCAGTTTACATCTTATATTTTATAAGTGAAGAAAACAAAAATATTTAAGGCACGTGTACAAAGCATAAATACTCATAACAATTACAGTCCTCATTCCTGCAAATGGTCACGTGGCCATAACTGGTATTTAGATCTACCTTCTTCCACCACCCATTCCGTACTCCCTTTGACCTCAGCAAGCACCTCAGCTGGTAGTGGTTCTTTGCCTGGTGTGGTGACCCAAACCTTCATTCCTGAAGGGTCTGGGTCGTTAGTAGTCATGTCAGAATTGGTTTGCTGTAGTTTTCTATTGACTTTAACCACAGTGCATGGTAGTAATAAGAGACACCCTAAAGGATCTCCTGCATTCCAGACATACTCTTCTTTATCTCATTATGTAATATCAATTCAATTTCCTCTTGGTAATCAGAATCAATCACACCAGCCTGTATGGTAACTCCCTTCCTTGCCTGTTGATCCAGGGGCATAAGGAGCCCAAAGTAGCCAGGTGGCATTCTTAGCTTCTAGTTCAATGGAATCAGTGATGTGTCCCCAGGAGGGAGCATTCCTCCCTTTGGAACTAAGACATCTAGACCTGCAGAGCATAAGGTTGCACGGACAGGAAGCAAAAATCTTGTGAGTGGGTCACTAGGGGTAATAGTGAGTGGTACCACTCCCTCTTCCACCTCTTGATTCCTATACTCATGAATCCTGGCTATGGGTGAAACAGCACCATATATTGGACACTGGTTTAGAGCACATACTGCCTCCTGGAGAGCACTTCCCCAACCCTGCAAGGTATTGTCACTGAGCTGGTGCCGTAATTGTGTCTTTAGAAGGCCATTCCATCATTCTATCAAGCCAGCTGCTTCAGGATGATGAGGAACATCGTAAGACTGGTGAATTCCATGAGCATGGGCCCACTGCCATGTTTAATTTGCTGTGAAGTGAGTTCCTTGATCCAAGGCAATGCTGTGTGGGATACCATGATGGTAGATAAGGCATTCTGTAAGTCCATGGATGGTAGTTTTGGCAGAAGCATTGCATGCAGGGAAGGCAAATCTATATCCAGAGTAAGTTTCTATTCCATGAAGGACAAAACGCTGCCCTTTCCATGATGGAAGTGGTCCAATGTAATCAACTAGCCACCAGGTTGCCGGCTGATCAACTCCAAGGATGGTGCCATATAGGCAGTGTTGGTCTCTTCTGCTGGCAGACGGGGCAGTAATCAGTGGTGTAGCCAAGTCAGCCATGGTGAGTGGAAGTCCATGTGGTTGAGCCCATGCATAACCTTCACCCCTGCTACCATGGCCACTTTGTTCATGAGCCTATTGAGCAATGACAGGAGCAGCTGGGGAAAGAGGATGACTGGTTTTCACAGAACGCGTCATCCTATCCACTTGATTGTTGAGATCATCCTCTGCTGAGGTCACCCTTTGGTGAGCATTCACATGAGACACAAATATCTTTACTTCTTTGGCCCATTCAGAGAGGTCTATCCACATAACACGTCGCAGTAAATCTTTGTCTCCAATTTTCCAATCACGTTCCTTCCATGTCCCTGACCATCCAGCCAAACCATTGGCCACAGCCCATGAATCAGTATGCAATTGCACATCAGGCCATTTCTCCTTTCCAGCAAAGTGAACAACCAGATGCACTGCTCAAAGTTCTGCCCATTGAGAGGATTTCTTTTCACCACTGTGCTTCAGGGAGGTCCTAGAAACGGGCTGCAGTGGTCCTGCTGTCCACTTTCAAGTAGTGCCTGCATATCACACAGAGCCATCTGTAAACCAGGGACAGGTTTTCTCTTCTTCTGTCAATTGATCATAAGGAACTCCCTATGAGGCCATAGATGCAGGCTGGGGGATGGAAGGTAATGTGACATGAGTGGAGACCATAGGCATTTGGGCCACTTCTTCATGTAACTTACTTGTGCCTTCAGGTCCTGCTCAGGCCCAATCTCATATATATCACTTCCATTTAAGGATGGAGTGCTGCTGTGCATGTCCAACTGTACGACTCTGTGGGTCAGACAACACCCAGTTCATGATGGGTGGTTCAGGCCACATGGTGACTTGGTGTCCCGTGGTTAAATGTTCAGTCTCTACTAAGGCCCAGTAACAAGCCAAAAGCTGTTTCTCAAGAGGAGAGTAGTTATCTGCAGAGGATGACAGGGCTTTGCTCCAAAATTCTAAATGTTTGTGCTGTGATTCATCAATAGGGGCCTACCAAAGACTTCAAACAGCATCTCTCTCTGCCACTGACACTTCAAGCACCACTGGATCAGCTGGATCATTTGGCCCAAGAGGCAGAGTGGCATGCACAGCAGCCTGAACCTGTTTCAGAGCCTTCTCTTGTTCTGGGCCCCACTCGAAACCAGCAGCTTTTTGAGTCACTTGATAAATAGGCCAGAGTAAACACCCAAATGAGGAATGTGTTCCCTCCAAAATTCAAAGAGGCCCACTAGATACCGTGCCTCCTTTTTAGTAGTGGGAGCAGCCAGATGCAATAACTTATCCTTCACTTTAGAAGGAATATCTTGACATGCCCCACACCACTGGAACCCTAGAAATTTCACTGAGGTGGAAGGTGCCTAATTTTTGTGGGATTAATTTTCCACCCTCTAGCACCCAAATGTTTTACCAATAAGTCCAAAGTTATTGAGATTTCCTCCTTACTAGGTCCAATAAGCATAATGTCATCAATGTAATGTACCAGTGTGATGTCTTGTGGACAGGAAAAGTGATCAAGTTCCCTTTGGACTAAATTATGACATACGGCTGGAGAGTTGATGTAGCTCTGAGGTAGGCAAGTGACGGTGTATTGCTGGCCTTGCCAGCTAAAGACAAACTGCTCCCGATGGTCCTTCAAATCAAGTATGGAGAAAAAGGCATTAGCCAGATCGATAGCTGCATACCAGGTACCAGGAGATGTATTAATTTGCTCAAGTAATGAAACTACATCTGGAACAGCAGCTGCAATTGGGGTCACCATCTGGTTAAGTTTTAGATAATCCACTGTCATTCTCCAAAATCTATCTGTTTTTTTCACAGGCCAAATAGGTGAGTTGAATGGGGATGTGGTGGGAATCACCACCGCTGCATCCTTCAAGTCCTTGATGGTGGCAGTAATCTCTGCAGCCTCTCCTAGAATAAGGTATTGCTTTTGGTTTACTATTTTCCTAAATCAGGGCAGCTCTAATGCTGTCAACTTGGCTTTATCTACCATAATAGCCATTACTCTATTTGTCAGGGATCCAATGTGGGGTTCTGCTAGTTGTTGGGTATATCTGTTTCAATTATGCATTCTGGAACTTGGGAAATCACTACAGGATGGGTATGAAGACCCACTGGACCTACTGTGAGATGGATATGAGCCAAGACTCCATTAATAACCTGACCTCCATATGCTCCCACTCTGACTGGTGGGCTACAGTGACATTTTATGTCTCTTGGAATTAGTGTCAGTTCAGAGCCAGTATCCAGTAATACCCAAAAACTCTGATTATTTCCTTTTTCCCAATGAACAGTCACTATTGTAGAAGGCCATGGGTCCCTTTGGAAAGACTAAGAGAAAGATTAACAGTAAAAAATTTAGGTAGTGTATTGGAGTCCTTCCTCAAGGGGACCCGGCCTCCCCTTCATTCAAGGGGTTGTGGGTCTTTAAACCAGCTCAAATCTGGGAATTGATTGAGGGACCATGACTCTTTATTCCGCCGATTTGAGTTAGACTGTTGTTCTCCTGACCTAGAATTCGACAGCAGTGGTGGGGGGTGGGTACACATCAAGTAAATAGTAGATTTCCTATCTACTTCACTTCTAGGGACACCATGACTAAGTAGCCAGTGCCATAAGTCCAAATGAGTCAGATTATTTTGATTACTGCTTTGACTCCACTGTCCATAACTGTAACCATGCCCACCTTGTCATTGTCAATTGAGTGCAGCCACTTGGCCCCTACTCCATGGGATCCAATCAGCCTCATAGTAGCTGGGGTCTTAATTCAGTTAGGACAGTTCCCACTGTCAAATCTGATTTACATAAAATAGCAATCACAGCAGTCTTCATGGATGCTGGAGCTCCCTTCACAAATTTGTTCCTCACAGTTGTGGTAAAAGGTGTGTCCTCTGGGCACTCCATGTGTGGGTCTGTGGGTCTAACCTGATAAATCCACTCTAGCATGCCAATTTCCCTAAGCCTTTGGACACTTTCTTCTACAGTATACCAAGGCAGGTCTGGTACTTCTATTTGATAATGTAGGCCACCTCATAAACCATGCTTTGGCAACCCAACCAGGTAAACTATTAGATCCTTTCCTAACTTCTCAAGCTGAAACATTGTATAAAGAATCTGTGCTTAGTGGACCCATATTCATAAACTCAGAATGATCCATCTTTATGTTCCTTGCACCATTATCCCACACCCTTAATAGCCATTTCCACACATAGTCCCCAGGTTTCTGTTTGTACATATCAGAAAAGTCAAGCAGTTCTTTTGGAGTGTTGTGTACCCCCTCTTGGGCCACACTTTGTACTTCACCTTTTGGGGCTCACTGGGGCTTAAGTCTATTTATAGGTCTAGAAGCTAGAATCTGTAGTATGGAATTGTTTTGAGAGCATTCAGCATTGTCTTGTAAAGCATCTGCCTCGGGCAATGCCCCAGGCAATGACTCAGGCAAGGGCTCTTTAGAGGCAGCTGGGCTAGGGCTAATCTCATTAAATGGGAGTGGAGGGGCTAATGGTTTTTCTGGGCAGGTGGTTTCGCAGACAAACACGATGCAGTATCTTCATATGGGAGTGGTTCTGCTGGCAGCAGTGATTGAATGGAATTTGGAGGCTCAGTCTATTCAGCTTTCTGATTATCTGCCCATATGTCCCTATCCCAGGTTTCAGGGTTCCATTTCTTCCCAATCAATGCCCTTACTTTAACTTCAGACACCTCTTGAGGTTGACAATTGAGCTCGTGTTGTAATTCAGCCACTCTTACAATAAGGCTCACAAGAAATAAGGCTTTCTACAAGTGGAAGCCTTAAGGTCGTTTATGCGGCACTTGAGTTTTGACTCTGAAGCCCTGAGTACATCTCTTTCTTTCACCAGTTTGTCCAGTGAGTGTAAGTAGGACCAATCAACAAGCTTCCTTATATTTCTCATTCATACAAAACTGTAGAAAGATATCACACATGTGTTCACCCAGAGCCTTGCCTTTCACCAATACCTGATCTACTGGTGGTATTTTGTGTAATTGTATTGACACCTCATGCCATGGATTAGCAGTGCCCTTTTTACTGCTGGACTGCAGTGGGTTTTTTTTTTTTTTTACTACTGGAAGCAGAGTCATCAACCTCTTTAAGACTAACCAGACTTGAGAACCAATTTATAAAATTCATCCTTACAATTTGGTTTCTTTAGAGCAACTCTCAGTACCAAATATCTTAGGCTGGGTTCTCCAGAGAAGCAAAACCAGGAAAGCATATAAATATATAGAAAAAAATAAATATATAGAGAGAGATTTATATCAATTAAATGGCTCATGCAATTGTAAAACCTAGAATGTTCCAAGTCCATGGATCAGGATAGAGGCTTCTCTCTATTCACGTAGCCACAGGGGCTGGCGAACCCAAGATCAGTAGGTCAGAGAGCAGGGCTTCTGCTCACAGGCTGTGAAGATCAATGAATCCCAAGGTCTGCAGATAAGCTGATAGCTCAAGTCCACAAGAGCTGGAGGTCAGAAAAACAGGAGGCAGCCACAGGATACAGAGAAAGCAAAAAAGCCGGAACATCTGCTCATATTCAGATGCACGCCACACCCCCAAGGAAACTCCCTTTCAACTGATTGGCTACTCACAGTAGATTCAATCACGGGAGTGATCACATATAAATACTGAGAATCATGGCCCAGCCAAGGTGACACACAATCTTAACCATTGCAGTGGCACACAGGGCTGGGTGGAAGGGACAAAGGAAAGGAAGGAAGGGAGAGAGAAGAAACAACAACAAAAACAAACAATAAGTAAATAAATAAATAAAATGGTGCTTAGGGAGCCAGTCGGTGACAGTGGCACAGAGCCAGGGAGGCTTTCCACAGTGACTCTTCAATCAAGCTGTGCGGCATGGCCCCTCCAGAATGGGTAGGGGGCAGTTCACAGGGCTGGGTGGGCAGGAGAAAGGAAATGAAGGAAAGGAGAGAGAAGAAACAGAAAAAAAAAGAACGAAGCAAACAAACCAAAAACTCACAGCCTGTCAAGAAGGGGAGGGGGTGGCACAGTGGGCTAGCTGGGTGGAAGAAAGGAAAGGAAGGGAGAGAGAAAGAAAAACAACAAAAAAAGCCCCAAAAAATAGTAATATCTAAAAGCAAACAAAGAAAAGAAAACAAAAAATGGCTCTGAAGGAGCTGGCTGGTGGGCGCAGGGTGGACCCAGTGGCAGTGAGCTGATATATCTCTGGCTGAGCAACCATGGCCCATTGGAAAGTGACTGAGTCCTCTTACAGGGAAGAAGGTGGGGGCATGAAAGTGTTTATCCCTGGTTATGAAGTGCTCTGTCTCCTGTTAGGAGCTCTGTGAAATTGCCTTTCTGTACTCCCTGTCTGCATTCTTTGGTAGCTGTAGTCCAAGATGGCTACTCTGGCCACATTACCTGGTAGAGGATCTCCACTTAGTAGCTCTCCTCATTCTCTGTTCTCTGTCAGTTTCTTATCCCATTTGGTGCTTGATCAAGTTCTTTATTCCTTCATTTGGTGCTTAGAGTTCCAAGATTGATGTTTGCATCTGTTTTACTTAGTTTTTCAGGTCTTTGCTGCAGAGGGGTGGCATGGTGCTTCTATCTGTAGTGCTGTGTTGTCTCCTCCTCAAATACAAATTCTGGAGATAGAAAGTACAATATCAAAAATGAAATATTCACTAGAAGGAGTCACTCAACAGAAAATGTGAGCCTGCAGAAAAAAGAATCAGTGAACTTGAAGACTGAAAAATTTAAATTATTCACTCTAAGAAGCACTAAGTTAAAAGAATGAAGAACAATGAACTTAGCTTGAGGGACCCAAGGGAAAACGTCGAGTATACCAATATACTGACTATTGGAGTCCCAGAAGGTGAGGACAGGGCATAAAGACTACTTGAAGAAATAATGGCAGAAAACTTCACTAATTTGATGGAAAACATTAATCTATGCATCCAAAAAGCTTAACAAACTCAAAGTAGGATAAACTCAAAGAGCTACAAAACAGGACACATTATAACTAAATGGTTGAAACACAAAGAGAGAATCTTCAACTCAGCAAAAGAGAAGGGATCCTCAATAATAATATTAATGGAAATCATGGAGGCCAGAAAGCAGTGGAATGACATACTTAAAGTGCTGAGGGAAAAAAACAAAACTTTGTCAACCAAGAATTCTATACCCAGCAAAACTATTATTTAAAACTAAAGGAGAAATTAAGACATTTCCAGATAAACAAAATCTGAGGAAGTTTGTTGATAGTAGTCCTACCGTACAAGAAATGCTAAAAGGAGTTCCTTCAGGTTGAAATGAAACACACTAGACAGTAACCTGAAGGCATATGCAGGAATAAAGAAATCCAGTAAAGGCAACTAAATGGACAAATATAAAAGCCAGTATTATTGTGTTATTGGTTTGTAACTCCTCTTTTTATTTTTCATATGATTTAAAAGACAAATGCTTAAGACAATAATTACAAATCTATGGACATGGACACATGATGAATAAAGATGTAATCTGTGACAATCACAACATAAGGAGTGGAAAGAGCTGTATAAGACAGGAATTTTTTGTTTGTTATTGAAGCTATGTTGGTATCAATTCAAACTAGACCGTTACCAATTCAGTATGTTAATTGTAACCACTATGATAATCACTAACACAATAACTAGAAAATATACAGAAAAGGAAGGAATCTAAAAGATACACCAGAAAAAACAAATGAATTCTACAATTGAATAAAAACAACAACAACAAAAAAAAAAACTGAAAATGGGTAAAGCTAAGTCCAAAACTACATGATGAAAGGAACTAAAGTTTATAGTTGAGATAAATAAGACAGAGACTAGAAAAGTAATAGAGAAAATCAATGAAATAAAAAGTTGATTCTTTGAAAAGAGCAATAAAATAGACAAAATTCTTTCTAGATTGAAAGAACTGGAGAGCGTACAAAAAACTAAAATCATAAATGAATGTGGAGACATTACTATTGGCCATACAGAAATAAAAAGAAATGTAAGATAATAGTATGAACAATTTATTCCATTGTATATAGATGAAATGGACAAGATCCCCAAAACACATAAACTATCTAAATTGTATCAAGAAGAAATAAATATCTCAACGTATGTATAATAAGTGAAGAAATAGAATAAGTAATCAAAAATCTCTAAAACATAATGTCCAAGACCGTGTTGATTCACAGGTGAATTCCACAAAACATCTAAAGAATTTATACCAATCTTCTCAAATTCTTCCAAAAAATAGATGAGGAAGGAACACTTCCTAACTCATTCTATGAGGCCAACATTACCCAATACCAAAGTCTGATAAATACACCACAAGAAAAGAAAATTAAACACCAATTATCTCATAAATATAGTTGAAAAAATTCTCAATAAAACACTAGCACAGTGAATCCAGCAGCATGCTAAAAGGTTATACAATATGACCAAGAGGGATTTATTCCAGGAAGGCAAGGATGATTAAACACAATAAAATCAATTATAGAAAATATACCAAATTAATAAAATGAAGAAATAAAAAAATCAACATGATAATTTCAATTGATTCAGAAAAGGAATTTGACAAAATCCAACATCCTTTCATTATAAAAAGTCTCAGAAAAGTAGGAACACAAAAGAAATTCCTCAACGTGATAAAGGGCATTTATGAATAACACACGGAAAACATCATATTCAATGGAGAGAGATTACATATTTTCCCCTAAGATCATCATTGCTATATAACATCATACAGGAAGTTCTAGCAAAAGTATTTAGGCAAGAAAAAGAAATAGTCATCCAAATCAGAAAGGAAGAAGTGTAACTGTCTCTACTCTAAGGTGACATGATCCTATACAGAAAAAAAAAAACCTCAAAGATTCCACATGAAAGATACTAGAGGTATAGAACTCAGCAAAGTTGTAGAGTACATAATCAACACTCAAAAATTAGCTGTGTTTCTATGCACCAGCAATTAACAATCTGAAAAGGAAATTAAGAAAACAAGTCCATTTACAATAGAACTTAAAGAATAAAATACCTAGGAATAAATTTACCCAAGGAGGACAAATACTTGTGATGGTTAATTTTATCTGTCAATTTGGCTAGACTATGGTTCCCAGTTGTTTGGCCAAACGCTACTCTAGTTGATACTATGGAGTAGTGACATGTGACTAAGTCATTTGGCCTTTAGTAAAGCAGATTACCTTCTGTAAGGTAATGTATTATATAACATAGTATTGCGTTAGTATAATGTATTTACCTTCAAAATGTAATCTAATGTAATGGAATCAATTGGTTGAAAAGGAAGTTTCCATGGGGTGTGTTCTGCCTCCAGGCTATAAATGCTTTGGCAGAACTATCTCACACAACGACATGGGGGAATTCAGATGCCATGATCGTTACAAGCAACAGAATGGCAAAGAACACCTGGCAACTCCCAGGGCTACTGAAAAGGAAGAACATTACCCTAGAGCCATGCCCTAAACTGTGAAAAAATGAATTTCTGTTCTTTAAAGTGACTCACTTATGGTGTTTGTGCTATAAGAGAACTAGATAACTAAGACATTTGTACACTGAAAACTATAAAACATTGCTGAAAGAAATTAAAAAAAAAACAGTTGCTGTCAAGTTGATTTCAACTCATGGAGATCCCATTTGTTGCAGAGTAGAACTGCACTTCCTAGGGTTTTTATAGCAGTGACCTTTCAGAAGAAGATCTCCAAGTCTTTCTTCTGAGGCGCCTTTGGATGGGTTTGAACCACAAAACTTTCAGTTAGTAGCTGTGTGCTTAACTGTTTGCACCACACAGGGACTCCTGAAAGAAATTAACAAAGAACTAAATAAATGGAAAGACATCCCATATTCATGAGTTGGAAGACTAAATATTGTTAAGACGTCAATACTATCCAAAGAAATCTAAAACTTTAATGCAATCCCTATGAAAAATTCCACAGCCCTTTTTGCAGAAATGGAAAAAAAACTGATCTTCAAATTCATATGGAATTGGAAAAGACCCTGAATAAATAAAACGATATTGAAAAAGAAGAACAAAATTGGAGGGCAAACACTTATCAATTCCAAAACTTACTACAAAGTTACAGTAATCAAAACAGTGTGGTACTGATATAAGTATAGAAATACAAATCTATGGAATAGAATTAAAAGTCCAGAAATACATCCATATATCTATAGTTAATTGATTTTTGACAAGGGCTCCAAGTCCATTCAATGGGGGGAAATAATAGTCTCTTCAACAAATGGTTCTGGAACAAGTGGACTTCCAGATACAAAAAAACAAAGTCGGACACCTACCTCACAGCATATGTGAAAATTAACCAAAAATAGATCAACTAACTAAATGTAAGAGCTAAAATGACAATACACTTAGAAGAAAACATAGGGGGCATATAGTCAGAACACTGTATTTGGCATGGATTATTAGATACAAAACTATAACCAGGAACAACAAAAGAAACATGCAAATAAATCTGACTTCATTAAAATTAAAATATTTGAAAGTCATATATCTGATAACAGCTTAATATTCAGAACATATAAAGAAATCCTACAACCCAATCACAGAAAGGCAAATGATCCAATTAAAAAATAGGATAAGAATGTGAATAAATATTTCTCAAAAAAGATATAAAATGGCAATTAAGCATATGAAATGATGCTCAAAGTAATTAGTCATTAGGGAAATGAAAATGAAAACCACAAGGAGATACCACTTCCCGCCCACTTGGATGGTTATTATTAAAAACAAAAATAAATTACAAGTGTTGGAGAGGATGTGGGGATTTTCTTAGTTATCTAGCACTGCTATAACAGAAATAGCATAAGTGAATGGCTTTAACAAAGAGAAATTTATTCTCTCATAGTTTAGGAGGTTAGAAGTCTGAAGTCAGGATGCCAGCTCCAGAGGAGGCTTTCTCTCTCTGTTGGCTCTGGGGGAAGGTCCTTGTCATCAATCTTCCCCTGCTAGGAGATTCTCAGCACAGGAATCCCAAGTCCAAAGGACACGCTCCTCTCGTGGTTCTTCACTCTTGGTAGTAGGAGGTCCCCCTGTCTCTCTGCTCACTTCTGTCTTCTATATTCTCAAAAGAAATCGACTCAAGATACAATCTAATCTTGTAGATTGAGTCCTGCCTCACTAACATAACTGCTTCTAAGCCTGTCTCATTTAAATCATAGAGGTAGGAATTACAACACATAGGAAAATCACATGAGATAACAAACTGGTGGACAATCACACAATACGGGGAATCAAGGCCTAGCCAATTTAACACACATTTTGGGGGGACACAATTCAATCCATAACAGGGATATTGGAACCTTTGTACATAGTAAGGGGAAAATGTAAAATGTTCAACTGCTTTTTCCTCAAAAAGTTAAACATAGAATTGCTATATTTGGGGTATATACCCAAAAGAATTCAAAGTAGAGACTCAAATAGACTCTTGTACATCAGTATTCATTACAGTATTATTTACAATAGCCAAAAGGTGGAAACAACCCAAGTGTCCATCAACAGATGAATGGATAAACAAAATGTTTTATAACCATATAATGGGGTATTATTCCGTTATAAAAAGAAAGGAAGTTCTGATACATGCCACCACATGGGTGAAAAGTGAAATTATTATTATTATGCTATGTGATATGTCATACACAGAAAGATAAATATTGTGTGATCACACTTACGTGAAATATATAGAATAGGCAAATGCATAGAAACAAAACTAAATTAGTGGTGCCCAGAAGGTAGCAGAAGGGAGGAATGGAGTTTTTCGTAATGAGTACTGAGTTTTCATTTTGGGTGATGAAAAAGTTTTGGAAACACATAGTGGTGATGGTGGGAAAACATTGTTTATATAATTACTGTCACTGAATTGTCTTATGGGGTCGTTATGAGTCAGAATTGACTCAACAGCAACGGGTTTGGTTTTTGGCTTTTTGGTAATACTAGTTGAGAAAGACTGAAAATTTTCTTACTAAGATCAGGAAAAAAGACAGGAATGCCCGCTCTCACCACTTACTCAACATCATTCTGGAAGTCCTAGCCAGAGCAATTAGGTTAGAAAAAATATAAAATGTATCCAAATCGAGAAAGAGGAAGTAAAATTATCTCTTTTCACAGATGACATGATCCTATACATACAAAACCTCAAAGATTTCATAAGAAATCTATTAGAACCAATAAACGAATACAGAAAGGTGGCTGGGTCCAAGGTCAACACACAAAAATCCGTTGGATTTGTATAGTAGAAAAGGAAAAATAAGGAAGCATTACAATTTACAACAGCATCTGTTATGAATTGAATTGTGTCCCTCAAAAATGTGTCAACTTGGCTAGGCCATGATTCCCAGTATTGTGTGATTGCCCAACATTTTGTCATCTGATGTGATTTTCCTGTGTGTTGTAAATCCTACTTCTATGATGTTAATGAGGCAGGATTAGAGGTTTTGTATGTTAACGAAGCAGGACTCAATCTACAAGATTAGGTTGTGTCTTAAATCAATCTCTTTTGAGATATAAAAGAGAGAAGCAAGCAGAGATGTGGGGGACCTCCTATCACCAAGAAAGCAGCATCAAGAGCAGGGCGCGTCCTTTGGACCTGGGGTTCCTGTGCTGAGAAGCTCCTAGTCCAAGGGAAGATTGATGACAAGGAGCTTCCTCCAGAGCCGATAGAGAGAGAAAGCTTTCCCCTGTAGCTGATGCCCTAAATTTGTACTTCTAGCCTACTAGACTATAAGAGAAAAAACTGTTTGTTGAAGCCATCCACTTCTGGTATTTCTATTATAGCAGCACTACTAAGACAGAATTTGGTACCAGGAGTGGAGTGCTGCCCTAACAAATACCTAAAATGTGGAAGCAATTTTGAAACTGCAAATGGATAGAATCTGGAAGAGTTTTAAGATTGCCTTGAAAAAAGTTTTGGTAGAATTATGGACAACAAAGACAATTCTGGTGAGGACTCAGAAGGAAATGAAGAGAGCTGTTACATTGGAAACAGTGCAGATGGCTAGAGGCAGCAGCAGAGAAACATCAGCAGCAAAGAAATGGCAGCATTGGAACCAGGAGACCAGCACAAGACATTGCTGGAGCCGACCCATGGAGCAAGAGAGCTAAGTGCTTTCTGGTCAAAGTTTACTGGCAGAGTGGGGTGCCTCCAGACATTTATTGGCAGAGCTACAGAGCTTTGGAACACTTGCCTGAGCAGGGCAGACGGGGTGGCAAGGCCCAAGGATCTGAGAGGCCAAGGATGAAAAGGGACACAGGAAGCAGAGCTGCCTCAGCCTCAAAGGGTAGAGTCACCACTCAGATGAACTAGGAGAATGGTGAGCCCAAAGCTGAGGGAGCAGAGTTGCTGTTCTATTGACCTGGAAGGTGGAGCTGAAACCCAAGGTCGAGGGGCCTCCACTCAAAATCAGGAGAGTGTGGTCAGTAGCTAGAGTTTGGAGGCCAGGGCCATTGCCTAAATGGTCCCAGAGAACAGTTTTATTTTCAAGCCTTGGACAAAGGCATGGACAAGGAGCATTTTCCCTGGCTTATTGTTGTCAGTGGGGCTCCTTCTATTTTCCCCTTGGCAGGGATGCAGGGTCTGCTTGGAGTTGTCAGTGGGCATCATGTTCAGTCTGGGGGTAGAATGAGGCTACCTGGGCCCCCTTCTCCCAGTAGATTGGGCTTGGATCACTTTCTGTTACTATTTGGTGGGGATCGAGAGGCTCATGGCTGCTGTGTTTTCCCTTTAGTCTTGGGTCACTGGACAGTTCTCCTTCCCACTTTCCACCTTGCAGAGCTTTTCTATGGTTGTCTGTTGCATTTTTCCAGGGTTTATGATTGTACTTAGCAAAAGGATTAGGGGAGCACAAATCTACACCATCTTATTTAGACCAGAAGTCTTCGATACTTTAACATGATAAAATAAGCACATCTCGTCCTAAAATGTTATATTATTTAAAGGGAAAACACTAGAGACATTTACACTAAGATCAGGGAAAAGGGATATCCTCAATATTAGCCACTACTCAATATTGTACTAGATGTTCTAGCCAATGCAATTAAAAAGCAATCAAGTAGTGGCTTTAAAATTGGTAAAGAAATAATACTATCTCTATTTATAGATGATGTGATAGTATAGCTTAAAGAATTTAAGATAATCCATGATAAAACTAACTCAAAGGATGAAATAATTCAGTATTAGCAAGACATATATTAGCGTACAGAAATCAACAACCTTGTACAAACAGTAATTGTTTAGAAAACATTCTGTTTCATGGCTTTTGTATTAACAGATTACTACAAACAGTAGTTTAAAACAATATAAATTTATTATCTTACAGTTTCAGAGGTAAAAGTCTAAAAAAAGTTTAAAATGAAAATGTTTTCAGCGTTGTATTCCTTCTGGAGGCTCCCATTTCCTTAAAGTTTTTAGCTTGCAGAGGCCACCTGCATTCCTTGACTCATGGACTCTTCCTCTTATCACTTCAACCTCTGTTTCCATCATCACGTCTTCTGCTAATAACTCTGGTTCTCCTTCCTCCCTCTTTAAAGGCCCATTATGTTTGTACTGGGCCCATCCAGATAACCCACTATAATCTCCCCCATTTCCATATCCTTAATTCAATCATAACACAAAGTTACTTTTACCTGTGTGATAACATATACGCAGGTTCTGGGAATTAAGACATGGACATCTTTGGGGGACGATTATTACACAATCCCCCAAAGAGTCACATTCATCACACATGCACAATACATTTACTCCATTCTAAAATTCTTCCAAATCTTAACTCATTAAAATTTAATCTCAAAATCTCATCTAAATATCATCTCAAAAGTCTCCAATCTCATCATCTAAATCAGGTATGGGTGAGACACTGGATATGATTCATCCTGGGAAAAAATTTCTCTCCTTCTGTGTACCAGAGAAACTAGAAAACAAGTTTTCTGCTCCCAAAATATAATTGTGAATTAGGCATGGGATAACAGTTATGTTTGTTATTGTTGCTAGTTGCCATCAAATTAGCTGTGACACATGGCAACCTTAGGTATAACAACATTGCCTGGCCTTGCACCATCCTCTTAATTGTTCATATATTTGAGCCCATTGTTGTACCTACCATGTCAATCCGTCTCATGGAGTGTTTCACTTGTTTTCACTGACCCTCCACTTTACCAAACATGATGTCCTTTCTAATGATTGATCTTTCCTGATAACATGTCCAGAGTAAGTGAGCCAAAGTCCTCCATTCTAAGGAGTAGTCTGGCTATACTTCCTCCGAGATTGATCTCTTCATTCTTCTAGCAGTTCACGGTATATTAAATATTCTTTGCCAACAGAATTCAAAGGTGTCAATTCTCCTTTGATCTTCCTTTTTCATTTCCTAGCTTTGCATACATATGAGGCAATTGAAAAGACCACAGCATGGGTCAGGCCCACCTTACTCTTCAAACTGACATTTATGATTTTGTTGTTATTATTTTATGGTTTTTTAGGTGAAAGTTTACAACAGAAATTAGTTTCTTATTCAAAATGTATACACAAATTATTTTGTGACACTGGTTGCAATTCTGGCAATGTGTCAGCACTCTCCCCATTTCCTTTTCCACCCTGGGGTCTCCATGTCCAATCATCTAGTTTTCCTGTCTCTTCCTGCCTTCTTGGCTTTGCCTTTGGGCAGCCCAAGCCAAAGCCCAAGCCCAGTGCCATCGAGTCAATTCTGACTCATAGCGACCCTATAGGACAGAGTAGAACTGCCCCATAGAGTTTCCAAGGAGCACCTGGTGGATTCAAACTGCCGACCCTTTGGTTAGCAGCCGTAGCACTTAACCGCTACGCCACCAGGGTTTCCCCTTTGGGCAGGAGTTGCCTTTTTGGTCTCGTTTACTTGACTGAACTAAGAAGCATGCTCGTCACACGCCTTATTGTTTGTTTTATAGGCCTGTCTAATCTTTGGCTGAAAGATGGATTTCGAGACTGACTTCGGTTCTGAGTTAGCAGGATGTCCAGGGGCCATAGTCTCAGGGGTTCTTCTAGTCTCTATCAGACCAATAAGTCTGGCCTTCTTTCGTGAATTTGAATTTTGTTCTATATTTTTCTTCCGCTCTGTTCAGGACCCTCTATTGTGATCCCCGGCAGAGCAGTCCGTGGTGGTAGCCGGGCACCATCTAGTTCTTCTGGGCTCAGGCTGGCAGAGGCTGTGGTTCACGAGGTCCATTAGTCCTTTGGACTAATATATTCCTTGTGTCTTTGGTTTTCTTCATTCTCCTTTGTTCTGGACATGATGGGATCAATAGATGTACCTTAGATGGCCTCTCGCGAACTTTTAAGACCCTAGATGCTACTCACCAAAGTAGGGCATAGAACATTTTCTTTATGAACTATGTTATGTGAATTGACCTAGATGTCCCCCAAGACCATGGTCCCCAGCCCTCAGCCCCAGTAACTCAGTCCTTCAAGGTGTTTGGATGTGTTATGAAGCTTCCATGACTTTGCCTTGGTCAAGTTGTGTTGACTTCCCCTATATTGTGGGTTGTATTTCCCTTTACAAAAGATAACACTTGACTATTATCTAGTTAGTGATTTCCCCTCCCACCCCTCCTCTCTCCCTTGTAACCATCAAAGATAGTTTCTTTTTCCTGTGTGTAAACCTTTTCTTGGGTTTTATAATTGTGGTCTCATACAATATTTGTCATTTTGTGATTGATTTATTTACTCAGCAAAGTACCCTCCTGTTCATGTTGTGAAATGTTTTGCGGATTCATCATTGTTCTTTATCATTGCGTTGTATTCCGTTGTGTGTATGCACCACAGTTTGTTTATCTATCCATCTGTTGATAGACACTTGTTTCCATCTTTTTGCTATTGTGAATAGTGCTGCAATGAACATGAGTGTGCATATGCCTATTCGTGTGTCAGTTCTTATTTCTCTAGGATATATTCCTAGGAGTGGGATTGCTAGATCATATGGTATTTCTAGTTTTTTTAAGGAATTGCCATATTGTTTTCCACAGTGGTTGTACCATTTTACATTCCCACCAGCAATGCATAAGAGTTTCAAGCTCCCCGTGGCCTCTCCAACATTTGTTATTTTCTGATTTTTTATTTGTGCCAGGAATGTTGGGGTGAGATGGTATCTCATTGTAGTTTTGTTTTGCATTTCTCCAATGGCTAGTGATTGCACAAATTTTTACTCTTGATCATGTCCCACATAGTTCTTAGATTTTCATCATTCTTTTCTGTGATTTTTCCTCAATGTGTCATCCATGGGTTTGTCTTCAATCTCGTTAATTCTGTCTTCCATTGTTTCAAATTTGCTCTGGAAACCTTCTATGGGGTTGCCCATTTCTGAAATTTTGTTATTTTTTGGATTTCTACTTGCTGTTTTGTGTGATTTCTAATTGTTTATTTATTTTTGACATTTTCAACTTATATTATTTTCCTGATTTCTTCTAATGCTTTGTGTTTTCCTTGGTTGTGGCTATGTTTTTTTCTGTGTTTTCCATGACTTTGTCTATTTTTTCCTTGGTTTTGTCTGTGTTTTCCTTGATCTCTTTCCTAATCTCTTGGAAAGACCTAAATGTTAGTCTTTTGAACT
Organism: Elephas maximus indicus; assembly: GCF_024166365.1. Classification (NCBI taxonomy): domain Eukaryota; kingdom Metazoa; phylum Chordata; class Mammalia; order Proboscidea; family Elephantidae; genus Elephas; species Elephas maximus. Next base: position 91,632,840 of record NC_064846.1, read on the forward strand.
CCGTATCAGGTAGTTCCACTGCCTTTTCTTCTATCAGAAGGTTTTCTGATGCTTTATTTTGGTTACTTGTTTGAGTCATCTTGTCCTGCTTTTATATTTTGATATTGTCTGCTGTCTCTAAGACGTTCGTGTATTATTTTCTTTATTTATTGATTGTATGTTTGTTTTGTCCTGATTTTTTGTTTTGTTTTGAAATGTTAGGGCAGGTGGGCCAGGCATACTTCATGACTTGCTCATCTGTGGGAACTATAGCTCTCAGTACATTGTCTGTGTAGGCAGGTCAGCAGCAGGCAGGGTGAGCTTACTTCACTGTACACTGGTTTGGTGAGGTGGCTAAGGGAGGACTGGGCAGGTGCTGTCTACCTCCTGATGTTGGTCCAGCTGTGTAGGAGCATTTGCAGCCCCTTGCCAGATAGATGGAGGTGTTAGATGGGGAGTAGCATGAGCTAACTTCCCACCATTCAGCAGGTAGTAGAGTGGTGGGAGGGGAGGGGAGGGGAGGGGCAGCATGAGCCTGGTGCTACAGTGGGCCTGAGCACCAGGGATGCTCTAGGCACAGTGGCACAGTGGGGGCTCATGGGAACGGGGGGTTGAATACAGGGCTAGGTGGGAGGGAGAAAGTAAAGGAAGAAAAGGAAAATATGTTGCAATGGGAGCTGGCAAGTAGGGACAGGGACGGATGCGGGGTGGTGGCAAACCGGTGACTCTCTAGCCAAGTACAGCAGCATGGCCTGTCAGGAAGGGGCGGAGGTGATGTTCGGGACAGAAGGATGAGGTGTGGGAAAGTGTATTTCTGGCTACCAGGTGCTTTGTCTCCTGTTGGGAACACCGTGAAGATTCCTGCCCATACTTCCCTCTACCCTATTCCACTGGAACACACCACACCACCTTGGCTAGACAACCACTGGCCCACCTGTCTGGGCTGTAGCTGTCTATATTTCAAGATGGCAAAACTGTGCCGTGTTAGTTAGCAGGAGACCTCCGCTCTATATCTCTCTTTGTTCTCTGTTTTCCATCAGTTTTTTCTCCTATTCAGTATTTAATCTACTTCTTTATCCTTTCATTTGATGCTTAGGACCCAAGGATTGATGTTTGTATCTGTTTTATTTTTTCTGGTGTTTGCTGCAGGGATACAGCATGATGTGTCTATCTAAGGCACCATGTTGGCTCTGCCTCTTGACGCTTATGCATTTTAACACTGTAACAAGGTTTTTTTGCAGCAGACATAATTTGATTTCTTAACTGCTATTTCCATGGGTACTGGTTGTTGATCCAAGTAGAATGAAATCCTTGACAACTTCAATGTGTTTTCCATTTATCATGATATTGTTTATTGGCTCAGTTGTGAGGACTTTTGTTTATGTTCAGGTATAATCCATTTTGGACGCTGTATTCTTTGACTATCATCAGTAAGTCCTTCAAGTAATTTTCATTTTCAGCAGGCAAGGTTGTGTCATCTGCACATCACAGGTTGTTACTGAGTCTTCCTCCAATCATGATGCTGTGTTCTTCTTCATATAGTCCAGCTTCTCAGATTATTTGTTCAGCATACAGATTGAATCAGTAAGGTAAAAGGATATAACATTGCCACAGCCATTTTGCAATTTTAAACCACACAGTATCCATTTGTTTTGTTGGAACAACTGCCTTTTGATCCATGTACAGGTTCTGCATGTGCAAAATGAAGTGTTCTGGAATTCCCATTCCTCACAACGTTATCCATTATTTGTTATGATCCACATAGTCAAATATCTTTGCATAGTAAAAAAAAAAAAAAAACACAGGTAAACATTTTTCAGGTATTATCTGCTTTCAGCCAAGATCTATCTGACATCATCAATGATGTCCCTCATTCCATGTCTTCTGAATCTGGCTTCATCTGGCAGTTTCCTGCTGATGTATGGCTGAAGCTGTTTTGAAATATCTTCAGCAGAATTTTGCTAGTGTGTGATATTAATGGTATTTTTCAATAATTTATGCATTCTGTTTGATGGCCTTTCTTTGGAATGGGCATGAATATGGGTCTCTTCCAGTCAGTAGGCCAGGTAGTTTTTTTTTCAAATTTCTTGACACATATAAGCAAGTGCTTCCAGAATTGCATCTGTTTCTTGAGGCACCCCAATTTGTATTCCATCAATTCCTGGAGCTTTATTTTTTTTCCAATGCCTGCAGTGAATCTTGGACTTCTTCCTTCAGTGCCATTGGATCTTGATAATATGATACCTCCTGAAATCATTGGACACCAACTAATTCTTTTTTTTTTCATTCTTTTTTTTAATTAATTTTTATTAAGCTTCAAGTGAACATTTACTATTCCAATCAGTCTGTCACATGTAGGTTTACATACATCATACTCCCTTCTCCCACTTGCTCTCCCCCTATTGAGTCAGCCCTTTCACTCTCTCGTTTCGTGCCAATTTTGCCATCTTCCCTCTCTCTCTATCTTCCCATCCCCCCTCCAGTCAAGAGTTGCCAACACACTCTCCAGTGTCCACCTAATTTAATTGGCTCACTCTTCATCAGCATCTCTCTCCCCCCCGCTGACCAGTCCTTTTCATGCCTGATGATTTGTCTTTGGGGATGGTTCCTGTCCTGTGCCATCAGAAGTTCTGGGGAGCATTGTCTCTGGGATTCCTCTAGTCGCATTCATATCATTAGGTATGGTCTTTTTATGAGAACTTGGGGTCTGTATCCCATTGGCCTCCTGCTCCCTCAGGAGTTGTCTGTTGTGCTCCCTAGCAGGACAGCCATCGATTGTGGCCGGGCACCAACTAGTTCTTCTGGTCTCAGGATAATGTAGGTCTCTGGTTAATGTGGTCCTTTCTGTCTCTTGGGTTCTTAGTTGTCGTGTGGCCTTGGTGTTCTTCCTTTGCCTTTGCTCCAGGTGGGTTGAGACCAATTGATGTATCTTAGATGGCCGCTTGTTGGCATTTAGGACCCCAGGCGCCACAATTCAAAGTGGGATGAAGAATGTTTTCATAATAGAATTATTTTGCCCGTTGACTTAGAAGTCTCCTCAAACCATGTTCCCCAGACCCCAGCCCCTGCTCCGCTGACCTTTGAAGCTTTCATTTTATCCCGGAAACCTCTTTGCTTTTAGTCCAGTCCAATTAGACTGACCTTCCTTGTATTGTGTGTTGTCTTTCCCTTCACCCAAAGCAGTTCTTATCTACTGATTGATCAATAAAAAACCCCTCTCCCTCCCTCCCTCCCTCCCCCCCTTGTAACCACAAAAGTATGTGTTCTTCTCCGTTTTTTCTATTTCTCAATATCTTATAATAGTGGTCTTACACAATATTTGTCCTTTTGCCTCTGACTCATTTCGCTCAGCATAATGTCTTCCAGATTCCTCCATGTTATGAAATGTTTCAGAGATTTGTCACTGTTCTTTATCGATGCGTAGTATTCCATTGTGTGAATATACCACAATTTATTTACCCATTCATCCGTTGACGGACATCTTGGTTGCTTCCAGCTTTTTGCTATTGTAAACAGAGCTGCAATAAACATGGGTGTGCATATGTCTATTTGTGTGAAGGCTCTTGTATCTCTAGGGTATATTCCGAGGAGTGGGATTTCTGGGTTGTATGGTAGTTCTATTTCTAACTGTTTAAGATAACGCCAGATGGATTTCCAAAGTGGTTGTACCATTTTACAATCCCACCAGCAGTGTATGAGAGTTCCAATCTCTCCGCAGCCTGTCCAACATTTATTATTTTGTGTTTTTTGGATTAATGCCAGCCTTGCTGGTGTGAGATGGAATCTCATCGTAGTTTTAATTTGCATTTCTCTAATTGCTAATGATCGGGAGCATTTTCTCATGTATCTGTTGGCTGCCTGAATATCTTCTTTAGTGCAGTGAGTGTTCATATCCTTTGCCCACTTCTTGATTGGGTTGCTTGTCTTTTTGTGGTTGAGTTTTGACAGAATCATGTAGATTTTAGAGATCAGGCGCTGGTCTGAGATGTCATAGCTGAAAATTCTTTCCCAGTCTGTAGGTGGTCTTTTTACTCTTTTGGTGAAGTCTTTAGATGAGCATAGGTGTTTGATTTTTAGGAGCTCCCAGTTATCTGGTTTCTCTTCATCATTTTTGGTAATGTTCTGTATTCTGTTTATGCCCTGTATTAGGGTTCCTAGGGTTGTCCCTATTTTTTCTTCCATGATCTTTATCGTTTTAGTCTTTATGTTTAGGTCTTTGATCCACTTGGAGTTAGTTTTTGTGCATGGTGTGAGGTATGGGTCCTGTTTCATTCTTTTGCAAATGGATATCCAGTTATGCCAGCACCATTTGTTAAAAAGACTATCTTTTCCCCAATTGACTGACACTGGTCCTTTGTCAAATATCAGCTGCTCATACATGGATGGATTTATATCTGGGTTCTCAATTCTGTTCCGTTGGTCTATGTGCCTGTTATTGTACCAGTGCCAGGCTGTTTTGACTACTGTAGCTGTATAATAGGTTCTGAAATCAAGTAGAGTGAGGCCTCCCACTTTCTTCTTCTTTTTCAGTAATGCTTTGCTTATCCGAGGCTTCTTTCCCTTCCATATGAAATTAGTGATTTGTTTCTCTATCCCCTTAAAATATGACATTGGTATTTGGATTGGAAGTGCGTTATATGTATAGATGGCTTTTGGTAGAATAGACATTTTTACTATGTTAAGTCTTCCTATCCATGAGCAGGGTATGTTCTTCCACTTAAGTATGTCCTTTTGAATTTCTTGTAGCAGAGTTTTATAGTTTTCTTTGTATAGGTCTTTTACATCCTTGGTAAGATTTATTCCTAAGTATTTTATCTTCTTGGGGGCTACTGTGAATGGTACTGATTTGGTTATTTCCTCTTCGGTGTTCTTTTTGTTGATGTAGAGGAATCCAAGTGATTTTTGTATGTTTATTTTATAACCTGAGACTCTTCCAAACTCTTCTATTAGTTTCACTAGTTTTCTGGAGGATTCCTTAGGGTTTTCCATGTATACGATCATGTCATCTGCAAATAGTGATAGCTTTACTTCCTCCTTGCCAATCTGGATACCCTTTATTTCTTTGTCTAGCCTAATTGCCCTGGCTAGGACTTCAAGTACAATGTTGAATAAGAGTGGTGATAAAGGGCATCCTTGTCTGGTTCCCATTCTCAGGGGAAATGCTTTCAGGTTCTCTCCATTTAGAGTGATATTGGCTGTTGGCTTTGCATAGATGCCCTTTATTATGTTGAGGAATTTTCCTTCAATTCCTATTTTGGTAAGAGTTTTTATCATAAATGGAACACCAACTAATTCTTTTTGGTAGAGTAACTCTGCATAGTCCTTCCATCTACTTCTTTTTTTCCTTCTTTTTTTTTTAATCGTGCTTTAGGTGAAAGTTTACAGAGCAAATTAGTTTCTCATTAAACAATTAACACACATTTTGTTTTGTGACATTGGTTGCCAACCTCATTACATATCAACACTCTCCCCTTCTTGACCTTGGGATCCCCATCTCCATTCATCCAGCTTTCCTGTACCCTCCTGACTTCTTGTCCTTGCTCTTGAACTGGCGTGCCCATTTAGTCTCGTATGCATGGTTGAACTACATGTGTTATTGTTTGTTTTATACGCCTGTTTAATCTGTGGCTGAAGGATGAACCTCAGGAGTGACTTCAGTACTAAGAAGGGTGTCCAGGGGCCATACTCTCCAGGTTTTCCCAGTCCCTGCAGACCAGTAAGTCTAGTCTTTTTTTGTGAGTTTGAATTTCATTCTACTTTTTCTCCCACTCTGTCCAGGACTCTCTATTGTGATCCCTGTCAGAGCAGTCGGTGGTGGTAGCTGGGCACTATCTAGTTGTGCTAGGCTCAGTCTGGTGGAGGTTGTGGTAGTTGTGGTCCTTTAGTCCTTTGGATTTATCTTTCCCTTGTATCTTTGGTTTTCTTCATTCTCCCTTGCTCCAGATGGGGTGGGATCAGTAGACGTATCTTAGATGTCTGCTCACAAACTTTTAAGAGCCCAGACACTACCCACCAAAGGAGGATGTGGAACATTTTCTTTATAAACTATGTTATGCCAATTGAGCTAGATGTGCCCGAGACCATGGTCTCCAGACCTCAGCCCAGTAACTCAGTCCCTCAGGGAGTTTGGATGTGTCTATGAAGCTTCTATGACTTTGCCTTGGTCAAGTTGTTCTGACTTCCTCAGTAATGTGTACTGTCTTACCATTCAACAAAGTAATCACATATCTATTGTATAGTTAGTGTTTTTTGCTCACCACCTCTCTCCTCCTAGTAATCATCGAAGGTTTTTTTCTGTGTGTAAACCTTTTCATCAGTTTTTATAATAGTAGTCTTGTACAGTATTTGTCCTTTTGTGATTTATTACACTCAGCATAACGCCCTCCAGATTCATCCATGTTGTGAAATATTTCACAGATTCATCATTGTTCTTTATCATTGCATAGTATTCCACTGTGTGTATGTACCATAGTTTGTTTATCCATTCATCTGTTGATGGGCACTCAGGTTGTTTCCATCTTTTCCTACTGTGAATAATGCTGCAATGAACATGGGTGTGCATATGTCTATTCGTGTGATAGTTCTTATTCTATAGGATATATTCATATGGTATTTCTATTTCTAGCTTTCTATGGAAGCACCATATCATTTTCCAAAATGGTCATACCATTTTATATTCCCATCAGCAGTGAATAAGAATTTCAATCACCCCAGAGCATCTTCAACATTTGTTATTTTCTGTTTTTTTGTTTTAATTAGTACCAGTAATGTCAGTGTGAAATGACATCTTACTGTAGTTTGGATTTGCATTTCTGTAACAGCACCTGAATGTCTTCTTTGGTGAAGTGGTCTGTTCATATCCTTTGCCAATTTTTTAATTGGATTTTTTGTCTTTTTGTTGTAGAAGTGTTGGATTTTCCTATAGATATTAGAGAATAGACCTTTGTCAAATATGTCATAGCCAAAATTTTTTTTCCTGTCTGTAGGTTCTCTTTTTATTCTTTTGATGAAGTCTTTTGATGAGTATAAGCATTTAATTTTTAGAAGATCCCAGTTATTTAGCTTATCTTGGTGTTTGTGTATTGTTAGTTATGGTTTGTATCCTATTTATGTCATATATTTGGGCCCCTAGCTTTGACCCCTTGCCCTTTTCTTGTACACTTATATTCAAATATTTTGCTCAAGTATCACTTCTTTTATTAAACTTTCTCACAAATCTCAGAAGTAGTCATTTTCTGTTTATCACAAATCTGTGTATGCATTTTACGTGTTACACGTTAATAATTTGTTTATATATCAATGTTCTTCTCTACACTGTGAATACTTTTAAAAAGTATTCATTTATTCATTCAATAAAATGTCATTTATATTGACATTTGTACTTTATATCATAATTCTTGACAAAAAATGGGTCTCTCATAAATATTTGAAAACTAATTAAGAATTAAATAATATGTTACTAAGCTAAATATGAATTCATGGAAGGACCATATTACTGAGAAGTAGAATAGTTAGGGAATTTTCAAGGAGATGGAGACCAAAGTTGTGATTTCAATTATTGTATGATTTGACCATAATGACGAGGGGAAAGAGAAAATATCTGGAGGACGACACAGTATTAGCAGAAATTGTAATGAACATGAATTATGCGTTTAAAGTAAAGAGAAAATAAGGAATAAAGGAATTTAGAGGTAGCATTCAAGAAAGCAGAAAGAAGTAGGATGATACAAGTAAAACATTACTTGGAGTCAAGGGGTGGTTTGTATAACATTTCCAATTCTAAGTGTAATGAATAATTCATATAATTCATTCACACTACTTTCTAGCAAATTAGTAATTTTAAAATGCTTAATATAAGTGTACAGGGTTATAATAAGGATTAAAATATGGAAACACATATAACTGCCTTTTTTAACTAATTAGGGAATTGTAGAGATTTTTGCCTCACATTATATTTAGATAGACACTGCCCTGACCACACCAGATATATTAGCATTAGCTCATGAAGATTTTAAAGCAGTAATTATAAAAATGCTTCAATGAGCAATTAGGAACACAAATGAAAAAATAGAAATATAGTCTCAGAAGAGAATTAGAAGATAAAATTAGTAATTAAAGGCAAATTATAGAAATTAAAATAATCCAAAAAATTTTAAAAACTTAATTGATGTCCTCAAAATCAGAGTGGAAGGAACTGAAGAATCAATGAGTTGGAAGACAGAACAATAGAAATTACCCAATTTGGAAAACAAAGGTAAAATATTCTTTAAAAAAATGAGCTGAGGCTCAGGGCCTTGTGGGGCTTTAACAGAAGAACTATCATCCTGTCATTAGAGGAGTCCCAGAAGAAGAACAGAAAAAACATGGACCTGAAAAAGTATTCAAAGGAATAATAGTTGAAAATTTCCCAAATTTTGCAAAAAGGCATAAACCCACAAATTCAAGAAGCTGGGTGATCCCAAACAGGATAAACCCAAACTTCTTAAAACTAAAGACAGAAAACAAAATTCAGAGAGAAATAAAACCATACCTATGATGTAACCTCCCCCCCCCACCCAGTCTGTCAGTTTGTCGTACCAAAGAAGAATTGACGCCTTTGAATTGTGGTGTTGGCGAAGAATATTGAATATACCATGGACTGCCAAAAGAATGAACAAATCTGTCTTGGAAAAAGTACAACCAGGATGCTCCTTAGAAGCAAGGATGGCGAGACTGTGTCTTACATACTTTGCACATGTTGTCAGGAGGGATCAGTCCCTGGAGAAGGACATCACGCTTGGCAAAGTACAGGGTCAGCAGAAAAGAGGAAGACCCCCAGTGAGGTGGGTTGACACAGTGGCTGCAACAATGAGCTCAAGCATAACAATGTTTATAAGGATGGCGCAGGACCAGGCAGTGTTTTGCTCCATTGTGCATAGGGTTGCTATGAGTCGGAACCGACTCGACAGCACCTAACCACAACAACATAATTTTTAAAAAATCAATTCTAATTACAAAATATTTGTCATCAAATCATGGAGGAATGAAGAGAGTGGCATAAGATTTCTCAAGTACTGAAGGAAAAGATCTGTAAACTCAATCTCTCTCCTGTGATAATATCCTACAAGAATAAAAGGGAGAGTATAATGCTCTCAGATAAAGAAAAGCTGTAAGAATTTGTGGCCAGCAGACCTACACAAAAAGAATGGCTAATTTTTTTCTCCAACAAAAAGGAAGTGATAAAAAAAAAGAATATTGTGACACCAGGAAGGAAAAAACAATTAAAAAATAAAAATATGCGTAAACAGACCTTATTTCTTTTCTTGAGTGTTCTAAATTTTGTTTGATCGTTGAAGTAAAATTATAACATTCTTTGATGTGATTATCAATGTATGTAGAGTAAATGCTTAAGACAATTATACTATAAACTGGGAGAATAAGGGATTTAAAGGATTTTATATTTTACTCAATCTGGTAAAATACTGACACAAATAGTAATAAGTTATGTAAATATCTAGAGCAATCACTAAAAACCTGTATTAAAAAATACACTCAAAAACACTATAGATAAAATCAAAATGGAATTATAAAAAAAATCCAAGTCGACCACAGGAAGTCAATAAAAGAGAAGCAGAGATATCAGAAACAGAAACAATAAATAAAATAAAAACAAATAATAGAATGCCACATTAATCCTTAATAAGTCATTATTTACCTTAAATGCAAATGATCTAAATACATCAATTAAAGGCAAGAGGAACTGGCAGAATGGTTATAAAACAGGATGCAACTATATCCAGTCTACTAGAAATTCACTTCGAATACAACCACATAGGCAGGTTGGAAGTAATAGGATGAAAAAAGAAATATCTTTCAAATATTAATAAAAAGAAAAAGGCACAAATGACTACATTAATATCAGATAACGTGAACTGAGCAAAGAAAATTACTAGAGACAAGAGAGACATTACACAATAATAAAAGGATCAATTCACCAGGATGACATAATGATCCTGAATGTTTACGTGCAAACAAAACCACCACGTATCAGTCAGTTTGTTGTACTGTACTGGCTTGCATGTTCCTGTGATACTGGAAGCTTTGCCACCGGTATTTCAAATACCAGCAGGGTCAACCTTGGTGGAAAGTTGTCAGCTGAGCTTGCGGACTAAGACAGACTAGGAAAAAGAACATGGCAGTCTACTTCTGAAAAAAAAAATGGCCAGTGAAAACCTTATGAGTAGCAGAAGAACTTTGCCTGACATAGTGCCAGAAGATGAGCGCCTTAGGTTGGAAGGCACTAAAAAGACGACTGGGAAAGAGCTGCCTCCTCACAGCAGAGTCAGCCTTAATGATGTGGATGGAGTTAAGCTTTCAGGACCTTCATTTGCTGACGTGGCACAACTCCAAATGAGAAGAATCGGCTGCAAACATCCATTAATAATCATAACACGGAAGGTATGAAGTATGAATCTAGGAAAACAGGAAGTCATCAAAAATGAATAGGAACACATAAACATCGATATCCTAGGCATTACCAAGCAAAAAAGGAATGGGATTGGCCATTTTGAATCACATAATCATATGGTGGTCTACTATGCCAGGAATGACAAATAGAAGAAGAATGGTGTTGCATTCATTTTCAAAAAGAACACTTCAAGATCTATCCTGAAGCACAATACTGTCAGTTATAGGATAATACTCATACTACTAAAAGAAAGACCAGTTTATATGACTATTATTCAAATTTATGCACCAACGACTAAGGCCAAAGATGAAGAAATTAATTTTTACCAACTTCTGTAGTCTGAAATTGATTAAATACTCAATCAAGATGCATTGAAAATGACTGGCAATTGGAATTAGAAAGTTGGAAACAAAGAAGGATTGGTAGTTGGAAAATATGGTCTTGGTGATAGAAATGACACTGGAGATCAAATGATAGAATTTTGCAGGACTAATGACTTCTTCACTGCAAATACCTATTTTCAACAACATAAACAGCGACTATACACGTGGACCTCACCAGATGGAATACACAGGAATCAAATTGACTGCATCTGTGGAAAGAGATGATGGAAAAGCTCAATAATATCAGTCAGAACTAGGCCGGCTATGGAACAGACCATCAATTGCTCATATGCAAGTTCAAATTGGAGTTGAAGAAAATTAGAACAAATCATGGGAGCCAAAGTACAACCTTGAGTATATCCCACCTGAATTTAGAGACCATTTCAAGAATAGATTTTACGCATTGAACACTAATGACCACAGACCAAGTGAGTTGTGGAATGACATCAAGGATATCATACATGAAGAAACCAAGAGGTCATTAAAAAGACAGGAAAGAAAGAAATGACCAAAATGGATGTCAGAAGAGACTCTGGAACTTGCTCTTGAACTTGGAGTAGCTAAAGCAGATGGAAGAAATAATGAAGTAAAAGAGCTGAACAGAAGATTTCAAAGGGCTGCTCGAGAAGACAAAGTATTATAATGACATGCGCAAAGACCTGGAGTTATAAAAACAAAAGGGAAGAACACGCTTGACATTTCCCAAAGCTAAAAGATGAAATGAAGAAAAAATTCAAGCCTCGAGTTGCAATATTGAAGGATATTATGGGGAAAACATTAAATGAAGCATCAAAAGAAGATGGAAGGAATACACAGAGTCACTGTACCAAAAACAATTAGTTTACATCCATCCATTTCAGGAGGTAGCATATGACCAAGAACCAAAGGTACTGAAGGAATAAGTCCAAGCTCTACTGAAAGCACTGACAAAAAACAAGGTTCCAGGAACTAACGCAATACCAATTGAGATGTTTTCAACAAACGGATACAGCACTGGAAGCACTCATTCGTTTATGCATAGAAATTTGTAAAACAGCTACTGGCCAACCAGTGGGAAGAGATCCATTTTGTACACATTCCAAAGAATGCAGAAATTATTGAACAATATCATTTATGTCACACACAAGTAAAAGTTTGCTCAAAATCATTCATAAGCATTGTAGAAGTACATCAACAAGGAACTGCCAGAAATTCAAGCTGGATTCAGAAGAGAACGTGGAACCAGGAATATCTTGGCTGAAAGCAGAGAATACCTGAAAGATGTTTATCCATGTTTTATTGATTATGCAAAGGCATTCAACTGTGTTAATCATAAGAAATTATGGATAACACGGTGAAGAATGGGAATTCCAGAACTATTAATTGTGTCCATGAGGAACCTGGACTTAGACCAAGATTCAGTTGTTCGAGCAGAACAAGGGGATACTGCATGGTTTAAAGTTCAGAAAGGTGTCTGCCAGGGTTATATCCTTTCACCATACTTATTCAATCTGTATGCTGAGCAAATAATCTGAGAAGCTGGACTATAGGAAGAAGAACGGAGCATCGGGATTGGAGGAAGACTCATTAACAACCTATGTTATGCAGATGACACAACCTTGCTTGCTGAAAGTGAAGAGGACTTGAAGCACTTACTGATGAAGATCAAATACTACAGCCTCGAGTATGAATTACACCTCAACATAAAGAAAACAAAAACCCTCACAACTGGACCAATAAGTAACAGCATGATAAATGGAGAAAAGATTGAAGTTGCCAAGGATTTCATTTTACTTGGATCCACAATCAACACCCGTGGAACCAGGAGTGAAGAAATCAAAAGATGCATTGCATTGGGCCCTCAATTCTTTCCCATTCTTCAATTTGTCTATTCTTTCACCAGTATCATACTGTCTTTTTTTTTTACTGTGGCTTTATAAGTCTTGAAGTTGGGTGTTTTCAGTCCATCAACTTTGTTCTTCTTCACTGTTGTGTTGGATATTCTGGGTCTTTTACCTTTTCCTATAAACTGTATAATCACTTTGTCAGTATCCACAAAAATAACTTGCTGGGATTTTGATGTGGAGAGCATTAAATCTACAGACCAAGTTTGGAACAACTGACATCTTAACAAAACTGAATCTCCCTATCCATTAACGTGGAATATCTCTTCATTTATTTATATCTTCTTTGATTTATTTCATCAGATTTTTGCAGCTTTCCTCATATAGAGTTTGTTTATATCTCATTAGATTTATACATATTTCATTTTGGCACTAAAGTAAATGACATTGTGCTTTAATTTCAAGTTTCAATTGTTCATTGCTGGTATATAGGGAAGCAACTGATGTTTGTATATTAACCTTCTACCTTGCAACCTTGCTAATTAATCAGTTATTAGTTCTAGGAAATTTTTCTTGGTTCCTTGGCATTTTCTACATAGACAATCATGGCACCTGCAAACAAAGACAATTTTATTTCTTCCTTCCCAATCTGTATACCTTTTATTTCATTTTTTCTTATTGCATTAACTAAGATTTTCTGTACAATGTTGAATGAGAGTGGTGACTTATTCCCACTTGTAGAAGGAAAATGTCTAGTTTCTCACCATTAATTAATGTTAGTTGTAGGTTTATTAATTATTAATGTAGATTTATTAATTAATGTTAGTTGTAGATTTCTTTGTACAAATTATTTATCAGGAGCTCTGGTGGTGCAGTGGTTAAGAGCTAAGGCAGCTAACCAAAAGTTCTGCAGTTCAAATACACCAGCTGCTACTTGGAAGCCCTATGGGACAGTTCTATTCTGTCCTATCAGGTCGCTACGAGTTGGAATCAACTCAAGGGCAATGGACGTTTTTGGTTTATTACTTATCAAGTTGTGGAATTTCCCCTCTGTTTCTAGTTTGCTGAGAGTTTTTATCATGAATGGGTGTTGGATTTTGTCAGATTTTTTTCATCATCATCTATTTCTGTAATTATATGATTTTTCTTCTTTAGCCCGTTGATGTGATGGATTACATTAATGGATTTTCCAGTGTTGATCCAGCCTTGCATACCTGGAATAAATTCCACTACGTTGTGGTGTGTAATTTTTTTTTTTTACATTGTTGGATTCCATTTGTTTTTTGTTTTGTTTTAGAATTTTTGCATCTATTTTTGTGAGAGGGTAAGAGAGATTGATCTTTAATTTCTTTTAATGCCTATCTGATTTTTCCTCATAAAATGAGTTAAGAAGTGCTCCCACTGCTTCTATTTTCTGGCACAGATTGTACAGAATTGATTCATTTCTTCCTGAAATGCATGGTAAAATTCAGCAGTGAAACTATCTGGGCCTCTTACTTTTTTGGAAGTTTATTTTAATTTCCAATTCAATTTCTTTGATAGATACTGGCCTATTCAGTTGATATGTTTCTGTTTGTTCTAGTTTTAGTAGATTGTATTTCTCAAGGAATTGGTCCACTTCATCTAAATTACCAAATTGTGGGCATAGAGTTGTTCATATTTCTTTATTATCCTTTTAATGCCTATGGAATCAGTAGTGGCGGCCCCTCCTTAATTTCTGATATTAATAATTCGTGTCTTCTCTCTTTTTTCCTTGGTAGACTAGAGGTTTATGAATTGTATTGTGCTTTTCAAAGACTCAGCTTTGGTTTTGTTATTTTATCTATTGTTTTTCTGTTTTCAATTTCATTAATTTCTGTTATTTTTTTTAATTTCTTTTCTTCTGCTTACTTTGAATTTGATTTGCTCTTCTTTTTTGAGGTTGCTAGGGTGAATGCTTGGGGACTTGGTGGCTCAGGCTGCTAACCAAAAGGTCGGCAGTTCAAATCCACCAGCCTCTCCTTGGAAACTCTATGGGGCAAGTCTACTCCGTCCTACAGAATCACTAGGGTTGGAATCGACTTGAGGGCAACAGGTTTGGGTTTTTTGTTTTTTTAATTGTACTTTAGATGAAGGTTTACAGAACAAACTAGCTTCTCATTAAACAGTTAATACACATATTATTTTATAACATTGGTTAACAGCCCCATGACATGTCAACACTCTCCATTCTCGACTTGGGTTCCCTATTACCAGCTTTCCTGTTCCCACCTGCCTCCTAGTCCTTGCCCTCAGGCTGGTGTGCCCCTTTAGTCTTGTTTTGTTTTATGGGTCTGTCTAATCTTTGGTGAACCCCAGGAGTGACTTCATTATTGAGCCAAAAGTATGTCTGGGGGCCATACTCTCTGGGCTTCTCCAGTCTCTGTCAGACCAGTAAGTCTGGTCTTTTTTTGTAAGTTAGAATTTTGTTCTACATTTTTCTCCAGTTCAGTCCAGAACCTACTATTGTGATCCCTGTCAGAGCAGTCAGTGGTGGTAGCTGGGCATCACCTAGTTATACTGGACTCAGTCTTGTGGAGGCTGTGGTAGTTGTGGTCCATTAATTAGTCTTTTGGACTAATCTTTCCGTTGTAGCTTTAGTTTTCTTCATTCTCCCTTGCTCCGTAAGGGATGAAACCAGGGGAGTATCTTAGATGGCTGCTCATAGGCTCTTAAGACCCCAGATGCTACTCACCAAAGTAAAATGTAGAACAACTATGTTGTGACAATTGAGCTAGATGTTCCCGGAGACCATGGTTTCCACAGCCCTCAGCCCAGCAATTGAGTCCCTCGAGGATTTTGGGTGTATATGGAGCTTCCATGACCTTGCTTTGTACAAGTCGTGCTGGCTTCTCCAGTATTGCGTGCTGTCTTAACCATCATCAAAGTTTTTTTTTAAAGATGAGTGCTTAGATTATTGAGTTTAGATATATATGCAGTTGATACTCTGAATTTCCCTCTAAGCACTGATTTTGATGCATTACACAAATTTTGGTACAATTTCATTTAGTATAAAAAATGTACTTTAATTTCTTTTAGGACTTCTTTGGCCCACCTATCATTTAAAGATGTGTTGTTCAATCTCCAAATATTTTGGTATTGTCTGGCTATCTTTTCTTCCTTGAATTTTAGCTTGATTTCATTGTGATCTGAGAGCACACTTTGTGTGATTTCTGTTCTTTTAAATTTGTTAAGGTGCGTTTTATTATTTCTGAACTCTCAATTCTATTCCATTGTTCTATATTTCTATTTTTGTACAAATACTACACATTATTTTTTACTTTGGTTACTGTAGCTTTACAGTATGTCTTGAAATCAGGAAGTTTGAGGATTCCTACTTTCTTTTTCAAGATTTTTTTTTTGGTTATTCAGGGCTCCATGCTATTCCATATGAATCTTAGGATTGCCTTTTCCATTTCTGCAAAGAAAGAAGTTGGGATTTTGATAAGATTGCATTGAATCTGTACATTTCATTGGGTAGTATTTATATCTAAACAATATTAAGCCTTCCAATCCATGAACTTCAGATATCCTTCCATTTATTTAATTCCTCTTTAATTTATAAAGCAATATTTTATAATTTTAAGTTTACATATTATCTTAGTCATCTAGTGCTGCCATAACAGAAATACCACAAGTGGATGGCTTTAACAAAGAGAAGTTTATTTCCTCACAGAAAAGTAGGCTAAAAAAAAAAAATCCAAATTCAGGGTATCAGCTCCAGGGGAAGCCTTTCTCTCTCTGACGGCCTTCTCATCAGTTTTTCCCTGGACTAGGAACTTCTCGCAGGGACTCTGGGTCCAAAGGACACGCTCTGCTCCAGGCACTGCTTTCTTGGTGGTATGAGGCTCCCTTTCTTTTTATGCCATGTAAGATAAAGGATGGTGCAGGCCACACCCCAAGGAAACTTCCTTTACATTGGATCAGGGATGTGGCCTGAGCAAGGGTGTTATGTCCCACCTTAATCCTCTTTAACCACAGGCAGAGATTATGATTTATAACACATAGGAAGATCACAAAGTAGAGGACAACCACACAATACTGTGAATCATGACTTAGCCAAGTTGACAGATATTTTGGGGGGACACAATTCAATCCATGACACATATCTTTTGCTTCCCTGGTTAAATTTTTTCCTAGGCATTTTACTCTTTTGACAATATTGTAAATGGAATTGTTTTCTTCTCAGATTGTTCATTGCTGGTTTATAGAAACACAACAGATTTTTGTGTGATGATCTATCTGTGAGTGCTGAATTCATTTATCAGCTCTTTTTTTTTTAGTAGGTTTTAGTAGGTTTTTTATATATTCTTTGGGATTTTCTGTATATACATAATGTATCTGCAAATATGAATAGTTGTACTTCTATCTAATTTGGATAACTTTTACCTTTTCTTCTTGCTTAATTTTTTTTTTGTCTTGAACTTCCTGTACAATGTTGAATAGTAGTGGTGAAAGCAAGCATCCTTTTCCTGACTTTAGATAAAAAGCTTTCAGTTTATTCCACTGAGTATGAAGTTAGCTGTTGGTTTTTCATGGATGCCCTTTATCATGTTTTGGAATGTTCTTCTACTCCTAGTTTGCTCAGTGACTTTTTTTTTTTTAATCATGAAAGCATGATAAAAAAATTGGATTTTGTCAAATAATCCCTTTTCTGCATTAACTGATATGATCATGTTCTTTTCCTTTGTTCTATGAAGGTAGTATATTACATTAATCAATTTTCTTACGTTGAAGTATCCTTGCATTCTTGGGATAAATCTCACTTATTAATGGTGTATAATCCTTTTAATATACTGTTGGATATGGTTTGCTAATATTTTTTGAGGATTTTTCGTCCATATTTATAATAATGTTGGTTTGTAGTTTTCTTTTCTGATGGTGTCCTTATCTGGCTTTTGTATAAGGGTAATGTTAGCCTCAAAGAAAGATTGGGAAGTGTTTCTTCCTCTTTTATTTTTTGGAAGATTTTGAGAAGGGTTTAATTCTTTAAATGTTTGGTAGACTTCCCAGTGAAGCCATCTTGTCCAGGACTTTCCTTTTGGGGGAGGTTTTTGATTACTGGTTCAATTCTTTCATTTGCTGTTCATCTGGTGAGGTTTTCTATTTCTTCTTGAATCAGTTTAGGCAGTTTCTGTCCCTAGGCGGTGCAAATGGTTTGCACCCATTTTTTTTACTAAAGGTTGGCAGTTTGAACCCACCCAGCAGCTCCACAGAAGAAAGTCCTGGTGATCTACTTCTATAAAGATTACAGCCAAGAAAACCCTGTGGAACAGCTCTGCTGTGTAACATATGGGGTCTCCATGAGTCAGAACTGACTGGACAGCAATGGGCTTGGATTTTTGTTTTGTTTTGTTTGCTGTATTTCTATGTTACCTAATTGTTGGTGTACAGTTGTTCATAGTATTCTCTTACAACCCTTTCTATTTCTGTAGTATCAATAGTAATGTCCCCACTGTCATTCCTGGTTTTAGTCATTTGCATCTTCTCTATTTTTTCTTTGTCAAGGTAAAAGTTTGTCAATTACATCAATCTTTTTAAAGTATAAACTTCTGGTTTCATTGTTCCTCTCTATTGTTTTCCTTTTCTCTATTTCATTTATCTCCACTATGATCTTTGTCATTTCCTTTCTTCTGGTAGCTTTTGGCTTAGTTTGCTCTTTCTTTTCTAGTTCCTCAAGTTGTTAAACTAGGCTACTGATCTGAGATGTTTCTTCTTTTTTAATGTAGGTGTTTACAGCTATAAATTTCCCTTTGAGCACTGCCTTCACTGCTTGTCAACTATAATTGTAGAACTATTTATCTCTTCAATTTTCTTCATATATTTTCAGGCTCTATTGTTATGTGCAAATGTCCCCAGGTGGTGCAAATGTTTTCCCCTTGACTACTAACCTAAAGATCGTCAGTTCGAACTCACCCAGTGGTACCACAGAAGAAAGGCCTGGTGATCAGCCTCTGTAAAGATTGCAGTCGAGAAAACTCTTTGGAGCAGTTCTACTCTCACACGAGTGGTGTCGCCATGAATCAGAATCAACTTAATAGCAATGTATTTTTTAAATTGTTAGATGTATATATGCTACAAATGTTATAGCTTCCTGATGAATTGACACTATTGTCATTACATAATGCCCTTCTTTGTCTCTTGTAACAGATTTTGATGTAAAGTCTATTTTGCCTGATATTAATATAGCTATTCCAGCTGTGTTTGTTATTTGCATGTCATATTTTTTCCATCCTTTCACTCTAAACCTGTTTGGGTTTTTTGCATCTATAATATCTCTTGCAGACATTGTATAGATGAATCATGGTTTCTTTGTTTGTTTGTTTGTTTTTAACAATTCTGCCAAACTCTGTGTTGGGATTAAAGGCTAATCCATTTACATTTAAAGTAATTACAGTAAGGAAGTCCTTTCTTCTGCCATTTTTTCATTTAAAATTTTTGTTCATATTATACTTTTTTGTCCCTCATTTCTCCAATTCTGCCTTCTTTCGTGGTTAGTTGATTTTTTGTGGTGAAACATCTTGATTCACTTTTTATTTTCTTTTGTGCAAATTTTTCTGGATGTTTTCTATGTGGTTACCATAGGGATTATATTTAATATCTTGGCATTATAACACCTAGTTTAAATTGATATCAGTTTAATTTCAATAGCATGTTGTTGTTGTTAGGTGCTGTTAAGTCAATTCTGACTCATAGCTACTTGCTGCACAACAGAGCCAAATACTGCCTTGTCTGTGCCACTCTCAAAATGGTTGCTATGTTTGAGCCCATTGTTGCCACACTGTGTCAATTCATCTCATAGAGGGTCTTCCACTTTTTCACCGACACTCTACCTTACCAAGCACGAGGTGCTTCTCCAGGGACTAGTCTCTTCTGATAACATGTCCAAAGTACATAAGATGAAGTCTCACAATCCTCCCTTCTAAGGTCACTCTGGCTGTACTTCTTCCAAGACAGATTTGTTTGGTCTTCTGCAGTCCATGGCATATTCAATATTCTTCACCAGCACACAATTCAAAGGCGTCAATTCTTCTTGAGTCATCCTTATTCATTATCCAGCTTTCACAAGCATATGAGGCGATTGAAAATATCATGACTTGGCTCAGAAGCACCTTAGTCCTCAAAGTGATATCTTTGCTTTTTAAAACTTTAAAGAGGTATTTTGCAGCAGATCTGCCCAATGCAATACATCATTTGATTTCTTGAAACCCTGGTGGCGTAGTGGTTAAGTGTTACAGCTGCTAACCAAAAGGTCAGCAGTTCGAATCCACCAGACACTCCTTGGAAACTCTGTGGGGGCATTTCTACTCTGTCCTATAGGGTCGCTATGAGTCGGAATCGACTTGAAGGCAATGGGTTTGTTTTTTTGTTTTTTCCCATGGGCATTGATTGTGGCTCCAAGTAAAATAAAACCTTTGAGAACTTCAATATTTTCTCAATTTATCATGATGTTGCTTATTGATCCAGTTGTGAGGTTGTTGTTTTCTTTATGTTGAGGTGTAATTTATACTGAAGGCTGTGGTCTTTGATTTTCATCAGTAAGTGCTTCAAGTCTTCTTCATTTTCAGCAAGCAAGGTTGTGTCATCTGCGTAATGCAGGTTGTTAATAAGTCTTCCTCCAATCCTGATGCCCCGTTCTTCTTCACATAGTTCAGCTTCTCGGATTATTCGCTCAGCATACAGATTAAATAAGTATGGTGAAAGGATACAACCCTGACACACACAGTTCTCGATTTTAAACCATGCAGTATCCCCTCATTCTGTTCGAATGACTACCTCTTGGTCTATGTACAGATTCTGCATGAGCACAATTAAGTCTTCTGGAATTCCCATTCTTTGCAACGTTATCCATAATTTGTTATAATCCGCACAGTTAAATGCCTTTACATAGTCAGTACAACAGAGGTAAACATCTTTCTGGTATTCTCTGCTTTCAGCCATGACTGATCAGCAGTGATATCCCTCGTTCCAGGTTCTTTCCTGGATCCAGCTTGAATTTCTGGCAGTTTCCTCTCAATGTCCTGCTGCAACTGTTTTTGAACTATCTTCAACAAATTTACTTGTGTGTGATATTAATGATATTGTTCAATAATTTCTGCATTCTGTTTGATCACTTTTCTTTGGAATGGGCACAAATATGAATCTGTTCCATTGGGTTGGCCAGGCAGCTGTCTTCCAAATTTCTTGGCACAGAGGAGTGAGCATCTCCAGTGTTGCATCCACAATAGCATACCAAAATCTATTCCTATACCACCCTTCCAGTCTTCATGTTATTGTTATCTTTATCCAATACTATGCATTTATAATTCTTTTTTATGCATTTTCCATTTTAAATCATGTGGGGCACAACTATCAGATTTACAAACCAAAAATACCATAAAACTGGCTTTTTGTTGTTGCTGTTTTTTTTAATGAGTTTGAGCTGTTGTTTAGCGCCCTTTCCTTTCAATGTGAAGGACTTGCTTTAGGATTTCTTGTAGGACCAGTCTGGTCATAACATATGCCCTCAGATTTTGTTCATCTAGGAATGTCCTCACTTTTTGAAGGACAATTTTTTCTAATATTGAATTCTTGGTTGACTTTTTTTTTCTTTCGGCACTTTAAATATGTTGTTCCACTGCCTTCTGATCTCCAGGATTTCTGAGTAGAATTTGGCACGTAATCTTATTGAGAATGCACTGTATATGACAATTCACTTTCTTTTCCTGCTTTTAGGATTCTCTATCTTTGGTTTTCAAGAGTTTGATTATAAACTCTCTATGTGCATCTTTTTGGGCTTATCCTACTTGGAGTTTGTTGAGCTTTTTGAATATTTAGGTTCATGTTCTTCATCAAATGTGGAAGATTTCTGCCATTATTTCTTCATATATGCTTTCTTTTCCTTTCTCTCTGTCTTCTGTTTCTGTGATTACCATGATTTATATATCAATTCACTTAATGGTGTCCACAATTCCATTAGGCTTTGTTCAATGTTCTTTACCTCTTCTCTTGTTTCAGTTCATATTCAATAATTTCAATTGCCTTATCTTCTAGTTCACTGATTCTTTCTTCTGACAGCTCAGATTTGCTGTTGGGTTTCTTCAATGATTTTTTTTCCATTTCAGTTATTTTATTTGTCATTTGCCATAATCTCTGTTTTTATATTTCCCATATCTTTACTGAAATTCTCATTTTGTTCCTCTGTTGTTTTCCTGGTTTACTTTACTTAATTGTCTGAGTTTTCCTTTAGTTCTTTGTGCATATTTAATATATATTTTTAATTTTTTTTTCTAGTTTGGGTAAATAACAGACACATGAGGAAGTGGTTGTCATCACTAGCCATTAAAAAAAAAAGAGAAATGCAAATCAAAATTACACTGAGATACCATCTCACCTTAACGTTACTGGCACAAATTAAAAAAAACAGAAAATAACAAATGTTGGAGGGGCTGCAGGGAGGTTGGAACTCTTATGCACTGCTGGTGGGAATGTAAAATGGTACAACCATTTTGGAAAATTATATGGCACTTCCTTAAAAAGCTAGAAATAGAAATACCATATGATCCAGCAATCCCACTCCTAGGAATATATCCTAGAGAAATAAGAGCCATCACACAAATAGATATATGCACACTCATGTTCATTGCAGCATATTCACAATAGCAAAAAGATGGAAACAGCCTAAGTGCCCATCAACAGATGAATGGATAAACAAACTATGGCACATACACACAATGGAATACTATGCAACAGCGAAGAACGAGGATGAATTTTCAAAACATCTCACAACATGGATGAATCCAGAGGGCATTAGGCTAAGTGTAATAAGTCAATCGCAAAAGGACAGATACTGTATGAGACCACTATCATAAAAACTCATGAAAAGATTTACTCATAGAAAGAAACAATCTTTGATGGTTACAAAGGAGGAGAGTGGTGGGGATGGAAAAACACTAACTAGTTAATAGATAAGTGGTAACTTTGGTGAAGGGTAAGACAGTACACAGAACTGGGGAAGCCAGCACAACTTGACCAAGATAAAGTCATAGGAGATTCATAGACACATCCAACCTCCCTGAGGGACCAAGTGACTGGGGAGAGGGATGGGGATCATGGTCTCGGGTGACATCTAGCTCAATTGGCATAACATAGCTTATAAAGAAAATGCTCTACATCCTACTTTGGTGAGTAGCATCTGGGATCTTAAAAGCTTGTGAGCAATCATCTGAGATAATCCACTGGTCCCACCGTATCTGGAACAAGGGAGAATGAAGAAAACCAAAGACACAAGGGAAAGATTAGTCCAAAGGACTAATGGACCACAAGTTCTACAGCCTCCACCAGATTGAGTCCAGCAGAACTAGATGGTGCCTGGCTACCACCACCGACTGCTCTGACAGGGATGACAATAGAGGGTCCTGGACACAGCTGGAGAAAAATGTAGAACAAAATTCAAACTCACAAAAAAGGACCAGACTTACTGGTCTGACAGACCGGAGAAACCCAGAGAGTATGACCTCCGGACACCCATTTTACTCAGTACTAAAGTCACTCCTGAGGCTCACCCTTCAGTCAAAGATTAGACAAGCTTGTAAAAAAATAAACAAAAACAAGATTAAATGGGCATAACAGCCCAGGAGCAAGGACGAGAAGGCAGGTGGGGCCAGGAAAGCTGGTAATGGGGAACTCAAGATGGAGAAGGGGAGAGTGTAGACACGTTGTGGGGTTAGCAATCAATGTCATGAAGCAATATGTTTATTAATTGCTTAGTGAGAAACTAATCTGCTCTGCAAACCTTCTTCTAAAGCACATTTTAAAGAAAGAAAAGAACTGCTGAATATTATCATGAAAAATTTCTAGTTTGTCCATTATCTGGGCTTCCATAGGGGCGATTTCTGACAGATAATTTTGTTGCTTTGATTAGGTCTTCCTTTACTTTTTTTTTGATATGCTTTTTGATTTTTTATTAAAACTGGGAGATTTGAATATTATAATGTAGTAACTCTAGAATTAGATTCTTCCTCTTCCCCTAGGATTTTAATTATTATTATTTTTATCTTTGAAGGCTGTCATTGTCCATCTGCTCAGCAACTTCCCCTATTTTTTGAGAAAAAAAAAACTGTCCTCCAGTTCATATGTGGATAACAAGGACTGTGTTCTACAGCCATGCCCAGCTAGTGTTTTGAAAGAGATTTATTTTTACTCCAGTGAAAAAAGCAAAAATCAGAAAATATCTGGTTCTCCCATTCCTCAGGGATTACTGTTGTTACTTAATGAAGGCTGCAGTCAACTTCTTTTAGTGACCTTTCCAGGCTATTTTTGCAAAATGTTTATTCTAATTCTGTTGTCTCT
Organism: Elephas maximus indicus; assembly: GCF_024166365.1. Taxonomy (NCBI): domain Eukaryota; kingdom Metazoa; phylum Chordata; class Mammalia; order Proboscidea; family Elephantidae; genus Elephas; species Elephas maximus. The sequence goes on from NC_064846.1 coordinate 91,656,821, forward strand.
GCAATTATTCAATGGCCTGACAGATTCCACCAAAAATTAAAAAAAAAAAAAAGTTGTGCTTGATCTTTAAAATTGCTGCTGCAGGGAGAAGCTGCTACTGCAAGAGGGCCAAAACTGCTGCAACCATCTGCAGCCTTCTCTCAAAGCACTGCCAAACCAACCCAACTGTTCAAACTGTGCAACCCCAAACCCCCAGAGAACAAGATCCCTACTGCCCACCACGGCACCAGCCAGGCACTCTAGGAATATGGGTTACCATCCCCACCATTGCAGTGGGGCTGAATAATAGGGAAAAGTAGCTGATTGGCACACAGAGTTTGCCTACAGAAAATCAGCAGCCCTTCCCTTCCTCAAGCACTCCCCTGTTTGCTTAAAGTGCCTGATCAGGTTCCAAAGTTCCAAAATGTTTGTATCCAATTCCTCTTTCCAGTTCAATTGCTGTTTTGATGGAGGGACTGACCACTGGAGCTTCCTTCTCTGCCATTTTGAATGATGTCACCCTCCCCACCAGTGCTTTTTAAAAAGATATTTTCTTAGTGCTTGTGATAGGGACTGCAACATGCATCTTTTTAAACAATTTTACTACATGTGGTGAAAATATACATAATAAAACATATGCTATCTCAACAATTTCTCCGTGTATACCTCAGTAACATTGATTACATTCTTCAAGTTGTGCAACCATTCTTGCTACACTTTTCCAAATCATTCCACCACCATTAACATAAACTCAATGCCCCCTAAGCAAAAACTCCCCCTTTCCCTCTCTCTTCCACTACAATATACATCTTAACTTACTTATCTCCCTGTACTTCAGATTAACACTAACTTAATTCCAGTAAGCTTTTCTTAAAAATAGCTTCCTACTGCCCTTCCCCTATTTTCATATATAATTGCTCTATATTTGTTATAAATCCAACAATAAAGTGTTATAATTATTACTAAAGACAAACTGGTATTTTTCAAAAAAGTTACATAGGGAAAGGAGGAAAATATAGAGTGTTTTAAATTAGGATACATATTTTTGGTAGAAGTATTCTTTATTTTTCTGTGTTCTAGTTTCTGTCTGGTGTCATTTTCGTGTTCTAATACATCGCCATGAGTCGGAATCGACTCGACGGCACTGGCTGGCTTAATATATCTCTGCTCTTTCCCTACTCCTGTGTTCTCTTTTTTGTTATATAGGTTACAGATTGTCATGTTATTAGCCCAGCAATACAATTTTATGATAATTGTTTATGCAGATGTTCTTTAAATCGTTTAAAGAAGAAAAGTAAACGGTGTGTTTATATTGTCTTTTAAACCTGAACATAATTACATCTACGGGTTCTCTATTTTTTCTTTCTGTGTTTTTACCACTCACATCATTTTTTTTCAGCCTGAAAAAAATTTCCTTTATTATTTCTTGCCAGATATTTCACCTATCAACCAGTTCCCTCAATGCTGTTTATTCGTATATGTCTTTATTTTGCCTTCATTTCAGAAAAATAATTTTGCTGGATATAGGATTCTTGATTGATAAGTTTTTCTTTCAGCATTTTGAATATGTGTTCTCACTGTCTTTTGGCCTCCATTATTTCTGATGTAAAGTACTCTATTAGTTTTGTGTGTGTGTGTGTGTGTGTGTGTATGGTTTTCTTTTACGTGGTTAGTCGTTCACTCTTTCCACTTTCAAGATTTTCTTGTCTTTGGATTGCAATATAGACTATGACTTTCTAGTGTATTCTATTTGCAGTTTGTTGAGCTCCTTTTCTTTGTAGTTTGTTGTTTTTAATCAAATTCAGGAAGCTTTAAGCCATTATTTCTTCAACTTTTTTTTTTTCTGCACCATTCACATTCTCTTCTTCTTCTGGGACTCCCATTAAATGTATGCTGGTATGCTTGATGGTGTCCCAAAGGTCTCTGAGTTTCTGTTCATTTTTCTTTATAATTTTTTCTTTATGCCCCTTAGACTCAATAATTTCCATTGACCTGTTTTCAAATGCATTGATTCTTTTTTCTGCCAGTTCAAATCTGTTGTTGAGCACCTCTGGTAAATTTTTCTTTTCAGTTACTATTTTTTTCAACTCCACAATTTCAAATTCATATTTTTTATAATTTCTTTATTTATTGATATTGTCTATTTGATGTGTAAATGTTGCCATATTTTCCTTCAAATCTTTAAAAGTCCCTTTGAAAGGAGCCCTGGTGGCACAGTGGTTAAATGCTCAGCTTCTGTATGAAAAGTTGGCAGTTCAAACCTACCAGCTGCTCTGTGGGAGGAAGATGTGGCAGTCGACTTCAGTAACTACATACAGGTTTGGAAACCCTGTGGGGCAGTTTTACTCTGTCCTGTAGGGTTGTTATGAGTCAGAATTGACTAGATGGTAATGGGTTTGGTTGGACTGGGTTTAGTTTTTTGAGCATTTTTTTTATAACTTTTTTTGTTGCTGAGAATATACACAGCAGAACATACACCAGTTGAACAATTTCTACATGTACAGTTCAGTGACACTGGTTACATTCTTTGAGTTGTGCAGCCATTCTCACCCTCCTTTTCCCAGTTGTTCCTCCTCTATTAACATAAATTCACTGCCCAGTAAGTTTCCTATCTAAACTTTCAAGTTGCTGTTATCAATTTGGTCCCATATAGATAGATCTTAAAAGAACACAATACTCCTGTTCTACCTCCTAGTTCATTACATAGTGCCTGGGGTCTTAAAAGCTTGCAAGCAGCCATCTAAGTTACAATAATTGGTCTATATTCATCTGGAGCAACAGAGGAAGAAGGAGCATCAAGAAAAGGAGGAGGGAATGGAATGTGTGGCTAATTGCCTCTGTGAACAACTGTCCCCTTTGTGAGAAAACCAGAACTGGATGGTGCCCGACTACCGTTACTGAACATTTTGATCAAAGATTCTATAGAAGAATCCTGATCAAAAGGGGGAAAATGCAGAACATAATATCAAATTCTCATGGACTCCAGACTTTCTGGAGCCATGTAGGCTGAATGAAGAGACTATTGCCCTGAGATAACCTTTAAAACTTAAACCGAAACTATCCCCTGAAGTCTTCTTAAAACCAAACAATAGTTTAGCTTAACTAGTAAAGAATGTCTGCTTTGAACATTGTGCTTTTTAACCATCTATCTACATGAACATATATGTAATAGCTGCTTTGGAATCTTTTTCTGCTATGTCTTTATTGATTACTATTTTTCCTATTTGGGGCCACATTTTCCTGTTTCTTTGTCATTATCTTAATTATTTGTTTTAAACTGAACATTTATAGTAATATTTATACCAGCTATGGATTTTGATATACCTGCTTGGGTTCCTTTCTGTGTTTTTTTATTATTTTTTTAATGACTTTCCTGATTCCCTCACTCATTTTGCCCTTTGATATGTCCGTTCAGGTTTTTGTTTTTAATTCTTTTTTATTTTATTTTTAAATTCTGAATACCTAGAAGGTACCCCTGGGTCAGCATAGCTTACTGATCAACTATTATTGGTCACAAGTTTTCCTTAATCATCTTGAGACAATAAGGTGGTCCTGTTCTGATTCTTATTTTCTTCATTCACATGGCACCATGTTCAGCTAGGAATGAACAGCTTGCTAGGTCCCTCTTCACTCTCTCCTTAGAGGGCACAGCCCTGCACATATGCACAGGCTTTCAGATCATCCACGATTAGTGGTATTTTAACAAGGTCTTCATTGGATGTCTCTTTCCTTGGCTGTCCTTGCCAAATTTCTAGCTAGCCTTCCTTTGTGTTGCTTGCCCAAACCAGCATCATTATAATGTTAGCCTTCCCTGACTATTTGCCACTGAGATCCATAATGCTTTTGACAGCTTCCCTGGGCATGGACTTTTCTGTGCTCTGCTCCAAATAAAATCATCCTTCTCCAGTAGGATAGCAGTGCTTCTAGTTGTTATTACTTGTTACTCTCACCCAGGGAGATTTTCCACATCACAGAGCTTGGGAGGTGCAGTAATGTGAGCTACCTCTCACTAAAATGTCACAGGCTTCCACTGATCTTACCAAGATTCAATAAATGTTCTTGAATAATGTGTCTTAATTTGTTTTATGGTCCTTGGTCAATTTTCAAGTCTTTAAATAGATAGTTTTGAAAACTTTTTCCAGTTAGTGGTTAAGTGCTATGGCTGCTAACCAAAAAGTCGGCAGTTCAAATCTGCCAGGCGCTCCTTGGAAACTCTATTGGGCAGTTCTACTCTGTCCTATAGGGTCGCTATGAGTTGGAATTGACTCGACGGCAGTGGGTTTGGCTTTGGGGTTTTTGGATAATTATATTTGAGGAAGAGAATTTGCTGAGCTCCTCACAGTGGTGTTTTGTAATTTCTGCCCACTTCCATGTACAGTTTTAAGTACTGTAATTATAACAATGTACGGGCAGGCAGAAATCCCTGTCCTCATGAAATTTCCTGAAGAGAAAAGACAGGCAAATAAAAAGCATAATTAAATCACATGGTTTATTAAAATGTTATATTTCAAGGAGAAATATATACCAGTAGAGAGGTAGATAGAAGGTGAGGTGATAAAATTTTAAATAGGGTGTCCAAAAAAAGCTTCAGTGACAGTTATTGGAATAAAGACCTATAATAGGTTATGCAATACATTCGTTTCCTATGGCTGCTATAAAAATTACCACAAACTTGATGGCAAAAAACAACAGGAATTCATTCTTGCATAATTCTGGAGGCTAAAAGTCCAAAATCAGTGTCTCTGGGCTGAAATCAAGGTGTTGGTGCGGTCACACTTTTTCTGAAGGCTGTAGGGGAGAATCTGTATCTTGCCTCTTCCGCCTTCTTGTGGCTGCTAGAATTTCTTGACTTGTGGTGACATCACTCCATTCTCTGCCTCTGTGGTCACATTGCCTTCTATATGTGTCCAATCTCCCTCAGCCTCTCTCATAAGGATATGTGTGATTGTATTTAGAGCTCACCCAGATAATCTAGGATAATTTCCCCAATCTATCTCAAGATCCTTAACTAATAATCACAACTACAAAGTCTTTTACTTCAGGATAGATCTTGGGGTGTACTTTTTGACAATGAATGCAATGCCATTTCTCTTCAAGTTACCATTCCCGGCATAGTAGGCCACATGATTGTCCAATTCAAAATGGCCAATACCAGTCCATTTCAGCTCACTAATGCCTACGGTATCAATGTTTTAATGCCTACGATATCAATGTTTATGCATTATATTTCATTTTTTACGATTTCCGATTTTCTTAGATTCATACTTCATACATTCTGCATTCTGATTCTCATTGGATATTTGCATCTATTTCTTCTCATTTTTGAGTCATGCCACATCAGCAGATGAAGGTTCTAAAAGTTTGACTCCATCCACATCATTAAGGTCAACTCTACTTTGAGGAGGCAGCTCTTCCTTAGTCATATTTTGAGTGCCTTTCAACCTGAGGGGCTCATCTTCCGGCACCATATCAGACAATGTTCCACTGCTATTCATAAGTGTTTCACTGGCTAATTCTTTTCAGAAGTAGACTGCCAGGTCCTTCTTCTTAGTCTGCCTTAGTCTGGAAGTCCAGGTGAAATCCGTCCACCATGGGTGACCCTTCTGATGTTCGAACACTTGTAGCATAGCTTCCAGCATCACAACAACAAGCAAGCCCCCACAGTATGACAAACTGACAGACATGTGGGGATGATTGGAACACGAAAGCTGGAAACAAAGAAGAAGGATTGGTAGTTGGAAAACATGGTCTTGGTAACAGAAACAATTCCAAAGATCATGTGATAGAATTTTGCAAGACCAATGATGTATTCATTGTAAATACCTTTTTTCAACAACATAAACAGCGACTATGTGCATGAACCTTGCCAGATGGAATACACAGGGATCAAACTGACTATATCTGTGGAAAGGGATGATGGAAAAGCTCAATATCATCAGTCAGAACAAGACGAGGGGCAGACTGTGGAACAGACCATCAATTCCTCATATGCGAGTCCAAGTTGGAACTTGAGAAAATTAGAACAAATCCACAAAAGCCAAAATACAACCTTGACTATATCCCACCTGAATTTAAAGACCATCTCAAGAATAGATTTGACGCATTGAACACTAACAACCAAAGACCAGACAAGCTGTGGAATGACATCAAGGATATCATATATGAAGAAAAGAAGAGGTCATTAAAAAGACAGGAAAGAAAGAAAAGAGCAAAATGGATGTCAGAAGAGACTCTGAAACTTGCTCTTCAATGTCAAGTAGCTAAAACAAATGGAAGAAATGATGAAGTAAAAGAGCTGAACAGAAGATTTCAAAGGGAAGCTTGAGAAGACAAAGTAAAGTATTATAATGACATGTGCAAAGACCTGGAGATAGAAAACCAAAAGAGAAGAACACTCTCAGCATTTCTCAAGCTGACAGAATTGAAGAAAAAATTCAAGCCTTGAGTTGCAATATTGAAGGTTTCTACAGGGGAAATATTAAACAATGCAGGAAGCATTAAAAGAAATGGAAGGAATACACACAGTCATTATACCAAAAAGAACTGCTCGATGTTCAGCCATTTCAGGAGGCAGCATATGATCAGGAAACAATGGTACTGAAGGAAGAGGTCCAAGCTGCACTGAAGGCATTGGCAAAAAACAAGACTCCAGGAAATGACGGAATACCAATTCCAATGTTTAAAAAAGTGGATGTAGTACTGGAAGTGCTCACTCATCTATGCCAAGAAATTTAGAAGATAGCTACTTGGCCAACCGACAGGAAGAGATTCATATTTACGCCTATTCCAAAGAAAGGTGATCCAACAGAATGCAGAAATTATTGAACAATATCACTAATATCACACCCAAGTCAAATTTTACTGAAACTCATTCAAAGGTGGTTGCAGCAGTACATCAACAGGGAACTGCCAGAGATTCAAGCCAGATTCAGCAGAGGACGTGGAACCAGGGACTTCAATGCTGATGTCAGATGGATCCTGGCTAAAAGCAGAGAATACCAGAAAGATGTTTACCTGTGTTTTATTGACTATGCAAAGGAATTTGACTGTGTGGATCATAACGAATTATGGAAAATATTGTGAAGAATGGGCGTTCCAAAACACTTAATTGTGCTCATGAGGAACCTGTACATAGATCAAGAGGCACTTGTTCATACAGAACAAGGAGATACTGCGTGGTTTAAAGTCAGGAAAGGTGTGCATCAGAGTTGTATCCTTTCATCATACTTATGCAACCTGTATGCTGAGCAAATAATCTGAGAAACTGGACTATATGAAGAAGAACGGGGTATTAGGATTGGAGGAAGACTCATTAACAACTTGTGTTATGTAGATGACACAACCTTGCTTGCTGAAAGTGAAGAGGACTTGAAGCACTTACTCAAGAAGATCAAAGACTACAGCCTTGAGTATGAATTACACCTCAACATAAAGAAAACAAAAATCCTCACAAATGGACCAATAAGCAATATCATGATAAACAGAAAAAAATATTGAACTTGTCAAGGATTTCATTCTACTTGGATCCACAATCAACACCCATGGAAGCAGCAGTCAAGAAATCAAATGACGTATTGCATTGGCCAAATCTGCTGCAAAAGACCTCTTTAAAGTGTTAAAAAGCAAAAATGTCACCTTGAAGACTAAGGTGCACCTGACCCAAGCCATGGTGTTTTCAGTCGCCTCATATGCATGTGAAAGCTGGATGATGAATAAGGAAGATGAAAGAAAAATTGATGCGTTTGAATTGTGATGTTCTCAAAGAATATTGAATATACCACGGACTGCCAAAAGAATGAACAAATCTGTCTTGGAAGACGTGCAACTAGAATGCTCCTTAGAAGTAAGGATGGTGAGACTATGTCTCGCATACTTTGGACATATTATTAGGAAGGATTAGTCCCTGGAGAAGGACATCACGCTTGGTAAAGTAGATGGTCAAAGAAAAATAGGAAGACCCTCAAAGAGAGGAATTGACACAGTGGCTGCAACAATGGGCTCAAGCATAACAACAATTGTGAGGATGGCACAGGGCCAGGCAGTGTTTCTTTACATTGTACATAGGTCACTGTGCGTCAGAACCGGCTCAAGGACCTAACAACAACATAACAACACTAAGTCTTTACAATATAAGCTAACATTCATAGGTTCCAGGGATTAGGACCTGATATTTTGGTGGGCTTTATTTAGCTTACTACGTGGAGTAATTCATGTTTATATTTGAGGCAAGAGCACTCCAGGCAGAGTGAACAGCAAGTGTAAAGGTCTTGAGAATGGAGCATGCCTACAGTGCCCAGGAACATCAAGGATGTTGATGTGTCTGGAACATATTGATTCAAGTGGGGGATTACCAGAAAATAAGATCCAAAAGTAAAGTGGTGAGTGTAGATCATATAAGATTTTCTCGGCCATTATCAGGATCTTGACTTTCGCTCTGAAATATATGGGAGCCTTTGCAGGAGTTTTATGGGAGAAGGAACATGATTTTTTATATATATTTAAAAGGATGGCCCTGGTTATTTTTCTGAGAAAAGATGGAGGTGGGATAAAGTTAGAAATCAAGAAAAGAGTTAAAAGAACAATAAAGTATCCAGGAAAGAGATGGTAGTGACTTGGACCAGAGGGTACCAATTGGAGGTAAAGTGTTCATATTGCAGGTATATTTTTAAATGCAGAACTGACAGAATTTCCTAATGGGTTATGAATTAAACAATTTAGTCAAGGATGACTCCAAAATGTTTGGCCTTAGCAATTGGAAGTCTCGAATTGCCATCAACTGAAACAAAGAAGACCATGGATAGAGCAGTTTTGGGAGAAATATTTGGAATTCTGCTTTTGTTAGGTTGTGTTTGAGATGTATATTTTCATTCCAGTGGAAATACTGATAGGTAGTTGGAGATACAGGTGGTGATTTCTAGTGTGGGGACTTATATATGTGAGCAGGAAAATAAAAGTGATATTTAAAGCAATAAGACTGTGTGGTATCACAAAGGAAGAAGTGGATGTGGAAAGAAAAGATAAGAGGTCCGGTGTCAGTTCTGGGATACTTCAGTTTTAAGTATTTCGGAAAATCAGGAAGGACCACCAAAGGAGACTTAAAAGGAGTGGATTGTCAGGTAAATTGCAAACTAGGAACATGTAGACAGTAGACAAGAACTATTTTAGGTGAAGGGAAAAGCAACACACAATATAGGAGAAGTCAGCACAACTGGACTAAACCAAAATCAAAGAAGGGGTGGGGGTCTGGGGACGATGGTTTCAGGCGACATCTAGGTCAATTGGCATAATGGAATGTATTAAGAAAACATTCTGCATCCCACTTTGGTGAGTGGTGTCTGGCATCTTAAACTCTAGCAAGCGATAGTCTAAGGTGCATGAAGTAGTCTCAACCCACCTGAAGCAAAGGAGAATGAAGAATGCCAAAGACACAAGGTAATTATGACCCCCCAAGACAGAAAGGGACACATAAATCAGAGAGTATATCACCCCGAGACCAGGGAACTAGATGGTACCCGGCTACAACTGATGACTGCCTTGACAGAGAATAGAGAATCCCCGATGCACCAGAAGAACAGTGGGATGCACATCTCAAATTCTCATAAAAAGACCAGACTTAATGGTCTGACTGAGACCAGAAGGACCCCGGAGGTCATGGTCCCCGGACCTTCTGTTAGCCCAAGAGTGGAACCATTCCCAAAGCCAACTCTTCAGACAGGGATTGGATTGCACTATAACACGAAAGGTGATACTGGTGAGGAGTAAGCTTCTTGGCTCAAGTAGACACATGAGACTATGTGGGCAGCTCCTATCTGGAGGCGAGATGGGAGGGCAGAGGGGGATGGGAGCTGGCGGAATGGACAGAGGGAATACCGGGTGGAGAGGAGGAGTGTGCTGTCTCATTAGGGGGAGAGCAACTAGGAGTACATAGCAAGACGTATATAAATTTTTGTATGAGAGACTGACTTGATTTGTAAACCTTCACTTAAAGCACAAAAAAAAAGAAAGAAAAAATAAGGTATAAGGAAGGGACTCTGTAAAGATGATAGTCAAGGAGGATATGTAAGGATGTTTGGGATTTTGTGGAGATGGAACAGGGAGTCACAAATATATCAAAGGCAATTGAATAAATACATGTTTATGTTTAAATTATGTACTAGAATCATTTATGGAAACCCTGGTAGCGTAGTGGTCAAGTGCTATGGCTGCTAACCAAAGGGTCGGCAGTTCGAATCCGCCAGGCGCTCCTTGGAAACTCTGTGGGGCAGTTCTACTCTGTCCTGTAGGGTTGCTATGAGTCGGAATCGACTCGACGGCACTGGCTCTGGGAGAATCATTGTGGTAAATGTGCAGTGAATGAGCACTTACAATGATACCTGTACATTTAAACAAAAAAGCAGTTGCCTAAATAAAATATTCCTTGCATAAGTAAAAAGCAAAAAAAAAAAAAATCAATCATAGGTTACTTAATGTATGACTCCATTACAAGAATTTTTTGAGATATCAAAATTACAGAATGAAAGTATGGGTGTCCAGGAAGTTAGGGATCAGGGAGAGTGAGGTAGGTGGGCAAAATTAAAAAAAACAAAAAAAACACGTCATTGGAATTTGAATCAGAATTGCATTGTAGCTATAGTTCACTTTGGGTACAATAGACATTTTTACAATGTTGAGTCTTCCTACCCATGAGCAAGGTATGTTTTTACACTTATGTAGGTCTCTTTTGGTTTCCTGCAGTAGTGTCTTGTAGTTTTCTTTGTATAGGTCTTTTACATCTGTGGTTTTGCAAACTCCCTAAACTCCTGTTTATCTGGAAATGTCCTAATTTAGACTTTGCATTTGAGAGACAGTTTTGCTGGATATATGACTCTTGGCTGGCATTTGTTTTTCTTTCAATGCTTTATATATGTCATCCCATTGCCTTCTTGCCTGCATGGTTTCTGCTGAGTAGTCCAAGCTTATTCTTATTGACTCTCCTTTGTAGATGACTTTTTGTTTATCCCTAGCCACTCTTAAAATTTTATCTTTGGTTTTGGCAAGCTTGATTATGTCTTGGTGACTTTCTTTTGAGATATACCTTAAGTGCAGTTCGAAGAGCATCTTGGATAGATATCTTCTCATCTTTCATGATATTAGTGAAGTTTTCTACCAACAAGTCTTCAACAATTCTCTCTGTGTTTTCTGTTCTTCCTCCCTGTTCTGGTACCCCAGTCACTCTTAGGTTATTTCTCTTGATAGAGTCCCACATGACTCTTAGGGTTTCTTCATTTTTTTTAATTCTTTTATCTGATTTTTCTTTGAATATATTGGAGCCAAGTTTCTTATCTTCAGTTTAATTCTAACTTCCATTTCCTCAATTCTGCTCTTTCTATTGAGTTGTCTAATTCTGAAATTTTATTGTTAATCTTCTGAATTTCTGATTGCTGTCTACAGAGTCTTGCAGCCTGTTAAATTTTTCATTATGTTCTTGAATAACCTTCTTAATTTCCTCAACTGCTCTTTGTGTTCCTTGCCTTGCTCTTCATTTTGTCTTATCTCCTTCCTGATCTCTTGAAGAGTTCTGTATATTAATCTTTTTTATTCTATCTCTGGTAATTCCAGGAAAACATCTTCATGCAGAAGATTCCTTGATTCTTTGTTTTGAGAACTTGTGGAAGCAATCATGGTCTGCCTCTTTATGTTATTTGATATTGAGTGTTTTCTCCGAGTCATCTATATGTTATTGTATTATTTTATTTTTGCTTACTGTATCCTAGCTTCTTGCTTTGTTTTGTTTTTATATACTCAAATAGGCTTCTTGAGCGAGCTAACTTGTCTGCGCCTTTGAAGCTCTAACGTTCTGTCACCAGATGGCTAGAGCTGTAACAAGATATATAAGCCTAGGAGTCCACTCAGTTTTCTTTTATGGATTCAGCTCAAATATCCAGTAGTCAGGCACAAAGTGTGTGGTGCAGGCTCTGTCCTACAGTCTTAGAGGGGCAGGAGTAATTGCTGTAAGCACAAGTATCTGGTTGCAGCAGAGGGTCATGCTCTGAGCAAGGCAGGGTGCTGACAACCATCCCCCAAGTATCTATGAGGAAAATGTATCCCTGTTCCCTAGAGGGCACAGGTGGGTGGGTTCTGCAGCCAGACCATGTGCACCCAATGCTTTTGGTTGTAAGGACTGGGAGGCACCACTTATCCTTGAACCCCTGTCACGGGTGGCTAGGTGGCATGGGTGGAGCCACCAGTCCACATGCCCCTGACGTGTGTAGGCGAGGACCCTGTTTAATAGGCAGAGGCATGTAAAACGTCAAAACCCACCTCTCCACCACAAAGCTGAAACAGATAAGTCAAATCTCAGGCACATAAACTGTTGCAGTCCGCCAAAAAGGGCCTAAGCTCTTGAAATGGGCCCACACAGGTCCATGCAGGGGTGAAAGGCATTCAAAATCTGTGGACCATTTGTGCCTACAAGGGAGCCGCTTCTGCCCTGAGTTTCCAGCTTAGAGGATCCGGCAGATTATCTTTTCCCCTAATTGTTAATTTATTCCTTCTCCAAGGCTGGGAGAGTGTATCAGCATGCGCAGGAGGACCTGTCTCAGGCCCAGGGAAATTGACAGCCACTGAAGCCAGCTTGGGGACTGGGGGCGCAGTAATTTAGATGCAAGTATTTATCTTTTGCTGAGAGCACTGTTCTTTTCTGATTCTGGAGATGTGAGTAGACAGTGCAGCTCTCTGTCTATCCCCGAGGAAACTGCATCCTGAACGCTACTGCCAGGCCCACCGTGGTCACGTCAGGGGATCGTCGCTAAGGAGTGCCGGTTCCCGCTGAGTCAGGTCTGGCAACTCCTTGCCACTTCTGGACCATCTCTCCCTCCCCCTGCTGTTCAGTCCAATTTCCTAACTTTGCCTTTGATGTACAGGGCTCCTAGCTTGTCATATATATAATCACTTCACTTGTTTTTTCAGGTCTTTGTTTTAAGAGGGATCACCGGAAGCATCTGACTACTCTGCCGTCTTGGCCCCGCCTCCTGATTGATTGTTTTGATTCTGCATAATTTCCTCAAGAGTCATCCAATTTGTTGCATGTGAAAAGCTGCTATCACCACAAGACACTCTTGGGCTCTACTTTTTTTCAACAACCTCCCTCACTCCAACCATAAACACAGGCCAATAACTATTCCCCATCTGTATAATTTTGTCATTTCAAGATTGTAGCATAAAACAATGCATAAAGTATGTAACCTTCTGAAACTGGCTTTTTACACTATAAAATTCCCTTGAGATCCATCCAAGTTTCCTTTTTATTGCTTAATATTACATGGATAAAGGATATTTGGGTTGTTTCCAGCTTTTGGATATTTTTAATAAACCCACTATCAACATTTTGTGTAAATAAGTTTTAATTTCTTTGTGAAAAACACAATTGCTGGGTCATATGGTAAGTGAATGTTTAAAGAAACTGCCAAACTATTCTCCAAAATTACAGTTACATTTTACTTGCAATCAGCAATGTATGGATGATACAGTTTTTCTGCATCCTCACTAGAATTTGATGTTATTACTAATTTTGTTTTAGCCATTCTGATAGGTCTGTAATGATATCCCATTGTGGTTTAATCTGCATTTCCCTAATGGTTAATAATGTTGAATATCTTTTCATGTTCTTATTTACCATCTCTATATCCTCTTTGGTAAAATGTCTATTCATTTCTCTTGTCTGTTTTTATAATTGGATTGTTTTATTACTATTAAATTTTAAGAGATCTTTATATATTATAGATGGAAATACTTGGCCAGATATGTGCTTTGCAGATATTTTCTCCAAATCTGTAGCTTGTCTTTTCTTCTTCTTTGCAGACTCTTTCAAAGAGAAAAAGGTTTTCATTTTCATGAGGCCCAACTTACCAATTTTTTTCTTTTAGGTATCTTGCTTTTTGGGTCAAGTCTAAGAATTCTTCACCTAGTCCTAGATGTCAACATTTTTCTCTTCCAATTATTTTCCTAAATGTTTTGTAGTTTCATGTTGTTTATTTAAGTCCATGATCTGTTTTGAGTTAATTTTTGTATAAGGAGTAAAGATTGGGTTGAGGTTTTTTCTTTCTTCTTTTTTTTTTTGCCTGTGGATATCCAATAACTCCCATACCATTTGTTGAAATAATTCCATTGAACTGCATTCAAATCTTTGTCAAAATTCAGTTGTGCATATTTGTGTGGGTCTATTTCTGGATTCTCTATTCTTCTCCATTGACCTATGTTGGTTAGCCATTTGCCAATACCACACTGCCTTTGTTACTGTAGATGCATAGTAAGACAAATTTTTTTAAAGTGGTCATTTAATTTTTCTTTTTCAAGATTTGTTTAGCTATTCAAGGACCTGTACCTTTCCATATAAATTTTAGAATAAGCTTGCCTTTCTATGTTTTTAAAGAAAAACTCACTGGAAGGTGTAAAGGACTTGAGATTAATCTATTGATCAATTTGGAGAGAAATGATATCTTTATTATGTTTTGTCTTCCAATTTGTGACCATAGCGTGGCTCTCAACTTATTTAGTTGTTTAATTTCCTTCACCAGAATTTTGAAATTTTCAGTCTACAGATCCTATACATATTTTGTTAGAATTACACTTAAGTGTATTTTCTTCAGAACATTTGTAAATGATATATACTTTTTAAATTTTGGCTTCCACACATGTTCATTGTTAGGATACAGAAATATGATAGATTTTTTTGTATATACTGTGAACTTGTTGAACTCATATGTTTCAGGAGTTTTTTTTAAAGTTTAGATTCTTTGTGATTTTCTATGTAAACAATCATGCCATCTGCAAATAAGGACTGTTTTACTAATTCTTTTTCAGTATGTATGTCTTTATTTTTTATGGACTCATTGCAGTAGCTATAACTTTCAGTAATATGATAACAGTGGCAAGAGTTATGTGATATGTTTAATGTTTAAAAATGAGGTTAAACAGCATAAGGATCTCTGCAGACCCACTCCCCAACAAAAAAAGCAAAATTGGTAAGATAAATAAATAAAACCCCAATGGTGAAGAACTAGATGGTGCCGAGCTACAAACGATGACTGCCCTGACAGAGAACACAGCAGAGAATCCCTGATGGAGCAGAAGAACAGTGGCATGCAGACCTCAAATTCTCGTAAAAAGGCCAGACTTAATGGTCTGACTGAGACTAGAAGGATTCCGGAGGTCATGGTCCCCAGACCTTCTGTTAGCCCAAGACTGGAACCATTCCCAAACCCAGCTCTTCAGACAGGGATTGGACTGGACTATAAGACGGAAAATGATACTGGTGGGGAGTGAGCTTCCTGGCTCAAGTAGGCACATGAGACTATGTGGGCAGCTCCTCTCTGGAGGAGAGATGAGAAGGCAGGGGGGTCAGAAGCTGGCTGAATGGACACGGGGAATACAGGGTGGAGAGGAGTGTGCTCTCTCATTATGGGGAGAGCAACTAGGCGTACATAGCAAGGTGTATATAAATTTTTGTATGAGAGACTGACTTGATTTGTAAACTTCCACTTAAAGCACAATTAAAAAAAAAACCCAGCCATTTATTGTTTCTGGAAATTGTCCTAATGGCATATAGAATATGAAGAAATACTTTTTCGAGAAAATCTGCTAAAACTCAGTAAGAAATGGGAGAGTCTGTGGCATTTGAGCAACAACTTGTTCCCTCTCTCTCTCCCCTAATCTCTGCTTGATAGAAATGCCAAGCAAGGTTGGTGTGGACAAGAAGATGGGGATCCCTCTACCTTTAGATCCTAATGGAGGCTTATTATATTTTACTGAGAGAGGCAGGTCACCAGCATTTGTTATCTCCTTCAACTCCAAGTTGAAGAAGCTAAATTTCTGGGATATATGACTGAGAAATCAGGGGGTCTGTTCTACCCAGCCCCTACCCTAAGAAGGAGGCTCTACTCCAGACATTGAATACTGTGGCCCCAACTACCTCACTCCAGCTAATTTATAAAGCAAAGGTTCATGATGGGACAGGCAAGACTAGAAGACCAGAGGCTATTTGCACTTCAAGCATCGAGAGTAGTAGCTCAGAGATTTTGCCCTAAGTGAAAGGCAGTCCATAAAAAATAAGCTCTGAAGCTCTTCCCAAAGGAACTGACTTCATTTGAAACAGTGTCTTTATCAGGAAAGGGTGTTGGAATTCGTCAAATGATTTTTCTGCATTAACTGAGATGACCATGGGGTTTTTCACCTTCCTTCTATTTTTTTTTTTTCTGTTAATGTGTTGTAGATATCTTAGTCAGGGCTCTCTGGAGAAACCAGTGATGTATACATATAGAGAGAGAGAGAAAGACACAGAGACAGGCAGAGAGAGAGAAGGAGAGATTTACTTGAAAGGATTGGATCATGCAATTGTGGGGGCTGGCAAGTCCAAAATCCACAGGTCAGACAGCAGGCTGGAGACTTCTGCAGGCTTGTGTCTTAAGATTCCTAGATCAGGTGACAGGAAGAGGGCAGAGTCAAGAGACAGCAAGTTCTGCCAAAATATCTATTTACAGTATTGAGGCAGATCACACCCTAAGGAAATGCCCCTTCTGACTCATTACATTATGGAAAGTGATTACATTGCATTGCATTGTGTTGCACTGCACTGTATTTATATTGCATTGCATTATATTCCACTGCACTGCACTGCACTTCATTGCATTGCATTGCATTACATTACAGAAAAGCAACCAGTCCAGCTTCTGCCAAACCACAGGGAATCATATCCTAGCCAAGTTGACACATGAAATTAACCACCACAGTCTACCCTTGTCAACTTGGCACCCATACACAGCTCTTTCAACCATACATAATCACCAAATAAAAACAATTACAAGGTCTTACTTCTGCCTAATGTGATATAACTAACATGTGTACAACCCAAAATGCAACAGCCTCTTTTACATCTTGTATTTTATGATAAGTAATAGGATAAGGAGCCCTGGTGACACAAATATTAAGCGCTCAGCTGCTAATCAAAAGGTGGGTGGCTCAAATCCATCATCTGCTTCATGGGAGAAAGATGTGGCAGTCTGCTTCCTTACAGATTTCAGCCTTAGACCCAATGGGGCAGTTCTACTCTGTTGAATGGGTTCCATCTCATAGCTACCCTATGTACAACAGAATGAAACACTGTCCAGTCTTGAGCCATCCTCACAATCGTTGATATGCTTGAGCCCATTGCTGCATCCCATTGAGGGTCTTCCTCTTTTTGCTGACCTCTACTTTACCAAGCATGATGTCCTTCTCCAGGGACCGGTCCTACCTGATACCATGTCCAAAGTACGTGAGATGAAGTCTTGTCATCCTTGCTTCTAAGAAACATTCTACTGTACTTCTTCCAAGACAGATTTGTTCACCCTTTTGGCAGTCCATGGTATATTCAATATTCTTTGCCAATACCACAATTCAAAGGTGTAAATTCTTCTTCGGTTTCCCTTATTCGTTGCCCAGCTTTTGCATGCATATGAGGGAATTGAAAATATCATAGTTTGGGCCTGGCATGCCTTAGTCCTTAAAGTTACATCTTTGCTTTTTAACACTTTAAAGAAGTCTTCTGCAGCAGATTTGCCCAATGCAATACGTCATTTGATTTCATGACTGATGCTTCCATGGCCGTTGATTACAGATCCAAGTAAAATGAAATCCTTGACAACTTGAATCTTTTCTCCTTTATCATGAAGCAGTCCAATGTAACCAACTGCCACCAGGATCTAAGGACTCAGTGTTGGTCTCTGCTGCTGGCAGACTGGACACTCTGCAGAGGCTGTAGCCAAGTTGGTCTTGGTGAGTAGAAGTCCCTGTTGCTGAGTTTGTGCACATCCTCCATCCCTGCCACCATGGCCACTTTGTTCTTGACAGGAGTGGCTGGGGAAAGCAGCTGAATGGTAACCACAGAACATATCCTCCTATCCACTTGGATATTAAAACCTTCGTCTGCCGAGGTCACCCTTTGGTGAGAATTGACATGAGACACAGATATTTTCACATCTTTGGCCCATTCAGAAAGGTCTATCCACATACCTCTTCCCCATATCTCCTTGTCACCAATTTTCCAATTATGTTCCTTACAAGTCCCTGACCATCCAGCCAAACCACTAGCTACAGCCCATGAATTGGTATACAATTGAATATCTGGCCATTTCTTTTTCTGATCAAAATGAACAATCAGGTACACACTCAAAATTCTGCCCACTGAGAGGATTTAGCTTCCTCAGTATCCCTCAGGGAAGTTCCAGAAAGGGGGCACAGTGACACGGCTGTCCACTTTGAAGTGGTGCCTGCATAACAAACAGAACAATCTGTAAACCAGGCATGACTTTTTTCCTCCTCAGTGAACTATCATAGGGAACTTGGCCACAGGTACAGGGTGGGAGCGAGAAGGTAATCTAACAGAAGTGGGGACCATGAGCATTTGGGCCGCTTCCACATACAACTTATTTCTGCCTTCAGGGCCTGCTCAAGCCAAATCTTGTATATACCACTTCAATTTGATGATAGACTGCAGTTGTGCACGTCCAATTTTATGACTTTGTGGCTCAAACAACACCCAGTTCATGATGGGCACCTCCGATCATATGGTGTCTTAGTCTGGGTTCTCAGGAGGAGCAAAACCAGCAAAGCATATATACAACGAAGCCTGCGAGAGCCAGAACTCGATGGGACTGCCTTATTTTTCTGGTTCTCACAAATTAACCACCTTTGACAGGGTACAGTCTTACCACTTTTCTAGGGCTCATTTTAGTGGAAAATATTTGAGTTTTTCTTCTCTGACAGGTTTCCTCCTTACACAGGTTCTGGCTTTCACCGGTTTTTCTGTATAAATATAGAGAAATTTATTTCAAGGGAATGGCTCATACAATTGTGAGGAAATGCCTAATGCAATTTTGGGGGCTGTAAAGTCCCAAATCTGTAGGTCAGGCATCAGGCTGAAGACCTTTGCTGGCTCACGTGGTTGCAGGGGCTGACAAACCCAAAATCTGCAGGTCAGGCAGCAGGCGGGGCCTCTGCTGGATCACAGGGCTACAGGGGCTGGCAAATCCAAAATCTGCAGGTCAGGAGGCAGTCTGAAGACTTCTACAGGCTTGTATCCAAGAACCAGAGGTTAAGTGATGAGAAGAGTGCAGGGTTGAGAGAGACAGCAAGCTTTTCCAGAACATCCATTTATATGCTGGAGGCAGGTCACACCCCCAAAGAAAGACCCTTTTCAACTGACTGACTGCTACATCAGATCACAAAAACAGAAGGTGATTACATAGTGTCTGCCAAATTACTAAAAATCATAGCCTAGCCAAGTTGACACATAACATTTAACTATCAGAGTCCATCCTTTGTCAACTTGGCACCTATACACATCTCCTTAAACCATACACAAACTCCAAACAAAGACAATTATAAAGGCATTCTTGTGCCTAACATGATAAACTAGCATGCGTACAAATGAAAATACACTAGCTAGTCTTACATCTTATATTTTATAAGTAATGGGGTAAAGGAGAAAAGAAAACAAAGATATTTGCTACACACACACAACAAAAAAAGGAAGAAAATACTCATAACAATTACAGTCCTCATTTCTGCAACTGGTCATGTGGTCATAGCTGGTTTTTAGAACTATCTTCTTCCACTACCCATTCCATATTGCCTTTGCCTTCAGAAAGCACTTCAGATGGTAGTGGCTCTTGGCCTGGTGGGATAACCCAAATCTTTATTCCTGAAGGGTCTGAGCCATTAAGTCCTGTCAGAATTGGGCTCTTCTAGTTTTCCACCGACTTTAATCACAGGGCATGGTTATTCAATCTTTATGCTGAGTAAATAATCTCAGAAGCCGGACTATATGTAGAACAATGCAGCATCAGGCTTGGAGGATGACTCATTAACAACCTGAGTTATGCAGATGACACAACCTTGCTTGCTGAAAGTGAGGAGGACTTGAAACACTTACTAACAAAGATCAAAGACTACAGCCTTCATTGTGGATTGCACTTCAACATAAAAGAAAAATCCTCACAACTGGACCAATAAGCAACATCATGATAAATGGAAAAAAGATCCAAGTTGTCAAGGATTTCATTTTACTTGGATCCACAATTAACACCCAAGAAAGCAGCAGTCAAGAAATCAAATGACATATTTCATCGGGAAAATCTGCTGCAAAATACCTCTTTAAGGTGTTAAAAAGCAAAGAGATCACTTTGGGGACTAAGATATCATATTGACTCAAGACATCGTATTTTCGATTGACTCATATGCATGTGAAAGCTGGACAATGAATAAGGAAGACAGAAGAAGAATTAATGCCTTTGAATTATGGTACTGGTGAAGAATATTGAATACACCATGGATCGCCAGAAGAAGGAACAAATCTGTCTTGGAAGGAGTACAGCTAGAATGCTCCTTAGAATGATGGCAAGACTTCATCTCATGTACTTTGGACATGTTATCAGGAAGGACCAGTTCCCGGAGAAGGACATTACGCTTGGTAAAGTAGAAGGTTAGAGAAAAAGGGGAAGATCCTCAATGAGGTGGATTGACACAGTGGCTGCAACAATGGGCTCAAGCATAACAAAGATTTTGAGGATGGCACAGCACTGGGCAGCATTTAGTTCTGTTGTACATAAGGTCGCTATGAGCCGGAACTGACTTGATGGCACCTAACAACAACAAATGTAGTAATAAGAGATGCCTGAATGTATCTCCTATATTACAGACTTACTCTACTTTATCTCCATTATGTAATAACAATCCCATTTTTTCTTCCTAATCAAGATCATCAAACCAGCCAATATGGTAACTCCCTTCTTTGCCTGTTGATCCAGAGGCATGAGGAGCACAAAGTGACAGAGTGGTATCTTTAACCTCAAGTTCAATGGAATCAGTGTTTTGTCTCCTGGTGTGAGCATCCCTTCTTTTGGAACTAAGACCTCTAAACCCACAGAGCTTAGCGTTGTGGGGACAGGAAGCAAAAAATTTGCAAGTGGGTCACTAGGAATTTTAGTGAATGGTGTCAATCCATTTCCTACCCCTTGATTCCTGGACCTGTGGATCCTGGCTATAGAAGAAATAGCACCATATACTGGATGCTGCTTTAAACCTTATACGGCCTCCTGGTGAACATTACCCCAGCCCTGCAAGGAATTTCCACCTATCTGGTGCCATAATTGACTATTTAAAATACCATTCGATCAAACCAGTTGCTTCAGGATGATGCAGGCCATGGTAAGACCAGTGAATTCAGTATGTATGGGTCTATTTGCTGAACTTCATTTGCTGTGAAGTGAGTTCCTTGATCTCAGGCAAAGCTGTGAGGGATACCATGACAGCGGATAAGGCATTCTGTAAGTCCATGGGTAGTAGTTTTGGCAGAAGCATTGCATGCAGGGAAAATATATCCATACTAGACTGTCTATCCCAGGAAGAACAAAACACTGCCCTTTCTATGATGGAAGCAGTCCAATGTAATCAATCTGCTACCAGGTTTCCTGCTAATCTCACTGAGGAATAGTGCCATACTGGGGACTAAGTATTGGTCTCTGTTGCTGGAAGAGTGAGCACTCAGCAATAGCTGTAGCCACGTTGGCCTTGGTGAGTGGAAGTCCATGTTGCTGAACCCATGCATTGCCTCCATCCCTGCCACCATGGGCACTTTGTTCATAAGCCCATTGGGCAATGGCAGGAGTTGCTGGGGAAAGACTCTGACTGGTATCCACAGAACACATCATCTTACCACTTGGTTATAAAAATTCTCCTCTGCCAATGTCATCATTTGGTGAGCATTCACATGAGATACAAATATCTTCACTTCTTTGGCTCATCCAGAGAGTTATCTCAACATACTTCTCTCACATACTTTCTTTTCAATTTTCCAATCATGTTCCATCCAAGTCCCTGACCATCCCGACAAACCATTGGCCACAGCCCAAGAATCAGTACACCATCGCACATCTAGCCATTTTTCCTTCCAAGCAAAATGAACAGCCAGGTGCACTGCCTGAAGTTCTGCACATTGGGAGAATTTTTGTACTTCAGGGAAGTCCCAGAAAGGGGCTGCAATGCTGCAGCTGTCCACTTTCCAGTGGTGCCTGCATATTGCACAGAACCATCTGTAAACCAGGCATGAATTTTCTCTTAGTCAACTGATCCTAAGGAAATCCCCATGAGGACACAGGTGCAGGCTGAGAGATGGTAATGTAACATGAGTGAGGACCATGGGTATTTGGACCACTTCTTTATGCAACTTACTTGTGCCTTCAGGGCCTGCTCAGGCCAGATCGCATATATAACACTTCTGTTTAATGATAAAGTGCTTTGAGTCCTGCAACCATTCCCATCCTCCTTTTCTGAATTGTTTCTCCCCCATTAACATAAACTCACTGTCCCCTAAGTTTCCTATCTAATTTTTGAGTTGCTGTTGTCACTTTAATACCATATAGATAGTTCAAAAAAGAGCATAATGCTCAAAGCAGACATTTTTTTACTAGTTAAGCTAAACTACTGTTTGGTTTTAAGAAGACTTCAGGAGATGTTTTTGGTTTAAGTTTGAATTATTAACTAAGGACAACAGTCTCAGGGATTCATCCAGCCCCCTTGACTACAGAAAGTCTGGAGTTCATGAAAATTCAAAATTCTGTTCTCCATTTTTCCCCCTTTGATCAGAATTCTTCCATGGGATCTTTGATCAAAATGTTCACTAATGGTAGCTGGGCCCCCTCCAGTTCTCATTGCATGACAAAAGAGGCACTTGTCCATGAAGGCAATTAGCCACACATTCCATATCTTCCTCCTATTCCTGACTCTCCTTCTTCCTCTATTGTTCCAGGCAAATAGAGACCAATTATCGTGCCTTGGTTGGCCACTTCCAAGCTTCTAAAATTGCAGGCACTGTGCAATGAACTAGGAGACAGAACAGAAGCACTAAAAAAATATTAGGCCAATTAAATGGGAAGTCGCATGAAACCATGACCCTAAACCTCAAAACCAAGAAATCAAATCCCATGAGTTTCTGAGTGTACATAAGCACCCTCAGGAGCTACTCTTTACTTATTTTGCCCTTGTTGTAAATGTATCACACAAATTTTGCCAATTCAACATTTTAAGGTGTACAACTTATTGACAGTACTTACAATAATCAGCTGTGCAACCCTACCCTTAGTCACTGCAATTTTTCCATCAGCATTAACCCCCCTCCTTTGCACCTCCTTCCCACCCCTGGTTAACACTAATAAACGTTGGTCTCTACCCATTTACCTCTTTTTGTCTTTTTATATGTTGTTGTTGCTGTTAGGTGCCATCGAGTAAGTTCCAACTCATAGCAACCCTATGTACAACAGAACGAAATACTGCCTGGTCCTGTGCCATCCTTATGATCGTTGTTATTCCTGAGCCCAACAGCTACTGCATCAATCCATCTTTTTGAGGGTCTTCCTCTTTTTTTTTGCTGACCCTCTATTTTACCAAGCATGATGTCCTTCTCCAGGGACTGGTCCCTCCTGATAACATGTCCAAAGTATGTGAGATGAAGTCTCGCCATCCTTGATTCTAAGGAGCATTCTGGCTGTAGTTCTTCCAAGACACATTTGTTCATTCTTCTGGCAGTCCATGGTATATTCAATATGCTTCACCAACACCATAATTCAAAGGCATCAATTCTTCTTCGATCTTCCTTATTCGTTGTCCAGCTTTCATATGCATATGAGGCGATTGAAAACACATAGCTTGGGTCAGGCACACCTTAGTCCATAAAGTGATATCTTTGCTTTTTAATACTTTAAAGAGCTTTTTTGCAGTAGATTTGCCCAATGCAATGCATCTGTTGATTTCTTGACTGTTGCTTCTTTGGCCGTTGATAACGGATACAAGTAAAATGAAATACTTGACAGCTTCAAACTTTTCTCTGTTTATCATGATGTTGCTTATCGGTCCAATTGTGAGGATTTTGTTTTCTTCATGTTGAAGTGCAAACCATGCTGAAGGCTGTGGTCTTTGATATTCATCACTAAGTGCTTCAAGTCCTTTTCAGTTTCACCAAGCAAGGTTGTGTCATCTGCATATTATAGGTTGTTAATGAGTCTTCCTCCAATCCTGACACCTCGTTCTTCTTCATATAGTCCAGCATCTCAGATTATTTTCTCAACATACAGATTGAATAAGGATGGTGAAAGGATACAACCCTGATGCACACCTTTCCTGATTTTAAACCATGCTGTATCCCCTTCTTCTGTTTAAACAACTGCCTCTTGGTCTATGTACAGGTTCCTCATGAGCACAGTTAAGTGTTCTGGTATTCCCATTTTTCACAACGTTATCCATAATTTGTTATGATCCACACAATCCAATGCCTTTGCATGGTCAATAAAACACAGGTGAACATCTCTCTGGCATTCTCTGCTTTCAGCTAGGATCCATCTGACGTCAGCAATGATATCCCTCATTCCATATCATCTTCTGAATTCAGCTTGAATTTCTGGAAATTCTCTGTCAATGTACTGCTGCAACTGCTTTTGAATGATCTTCAAAAAAATTTTACTTGTGTGTGATGTTAATGGTATTCGATAATTTCCACATCCTGTTGGATCACATTTCTTTGGAATGGGCACAAATATGGATCTCTTCCAGTCGATTGGCCAGGTAGCTGTGAAAACCTCCAGTGCTGCATCTGTTTGTTGAAACATCTCAATTGGTATTCTGTCAACTCCTGGAGGCTTGATTTTTGCCAATGCCTTCAGTGCAGCTTGGACCTCTTCCTTCAGTATCATTGGTTCCTGATCATATGCTACCTTCTGAAATGGTTGAACGTTGACCAATTCAGTTTAAGTAGTTTGTATATTTCTAGGAATTTGTCTGAAATGGTTGAACGTTGACTAATTCAGTTTAAGTAGTTTGTATATTTCTAGGAATTTGTCTATTTAATCTAAAAAAAAAAATTTTTTTTAATCTAAGTTATCTAATTTAAAAAAATTATCTTTTTTTATCTAATTGTTGGTGGTATTGATTAAATTGTGTCCCCCCAAAATATTTGTTGTAAATCCTAATCCCTATACATGTGGATATAATCTCATTTAAGAATAGAACATTCTTTGTTATCTTTATAAGGCCATATCAGTGTAGGGTATGCATTAAGCCAATCACTTCTGAGATATAAAAAGAGATCAGGCATAGAGACTAGGAAGCACAGATGGGGGAAATAGATGCCATGCCACATGAAGATTACCAACGAATTGAGGAACAGAAGCTGTAAAAAGACGAGAGGGTTATCCCAGAGCTGACAGAGAAAGAAAGCCTACCCTTAGAGCCAGTGCCCTGAATTTGTACGTCAAGCCTCCTAAGTGTGAGAAAATAAATTTCTGTTCCTTAAAACCATACACCTGTCGTATTTATAGCAGCACTAAGAAACTAAGGCAGAATTTGGCACAAGAGAGTGGGGTGCTACTCAAAAAAATACTTAAAATACAGAAGAAGTTTTGCAATAGGATAATGGGTATAGGCTGGAAGAATTTTGATGTGCTTCTGAATAAGGCTGTAGTTTGCCTTGAAGAGGATGTTGACGGATTATGGATATTAAGGGCAATTATCATGAGGGCTTATGAAGAATTGAGAGCTGTGATGAAAGCTTCTACCATCATGCAGAGAATGTTAGAAATGTGGACAGAAAATGTGCTTCTGGTGAGGATTGAAAAAGAAATGATGAACATGTGATTGGACACTGGAGGGAAGGTAATTCATTTATGCAGAGGCAAAAAAATTTCCTGAATTCTGTTTGAATGTTTGGTAGTAGGTAGAACTTGTGATAAATGTGGATATTTGGCTGAGGAGATTTCTAAACATCATGGTATCTTCCTGCCACTTACAGTACAATATGGTATGAAAGATGTACTTAAAAATGAACTGTACATTCAAATATTGTTAGATGCCGTCAAAGTGACTCTATGTACAACAAAATGAAACACTGCCCAGAACTGCGCCAGCCTCATAATCATTGCTATGTTTGACCCCATTCTTGCAGCAACTGTGTTCTTCAAAATGACATCTTTGCTTTTTAACACTTTAAAGAGGTCTTTTGCAGCAGATTTGCCCAATGCAATACGTCATTTAGATTTCTTGACTGCTGCTTCCATAAGCATTGATTGTAGATCCATCTAAGTAAAACAAAATCCTTGACAATCTCAATGTTTTCCCTATTTATCATGATGTTGCTTATTGGTCCAGATGTGAGGTTTTTGTTTTCTTTATGTTGAGGTGTAATCCATACTGAGTAGGAGCTCTGTTGGCGCAGCGGTTAAAGGGCTTGACTGCTAACCAAAATATTGGTAGTTTGAAGCCACCAGCCGCTCCTTGAGAGAAAGATGTGGCAATCGGCTTCCATAAAGATTTATAGCCTTGGAATCCCTATGGTGCAGTTCTACTCTGTCCTACAAAGTCACTATGAGTCGGAAGTGGTGTTTTTCCCCCCCTTTAGCAATCCATACTGAAGGCTGTAGTCTTTCATCTTCATCAGAAAGTGCTTCAAGACTTCTTCACATTCAGCAAGAAAGGATGTATCATCTGCATATCGCAGGCTGTTAATGAGTCTTCCTCCAGTTCTGATGCTGCATTCTTCTTCATATAGTCCAAGGTTTCAGATTATTTGCTCAGCATACAGACTGAATAAGTATGGTGAAAGGATACAACCCTGACACACACCTTTCCTGACTTTAAACCACACAGTATCCTCTTGTTCTGTTCGAACAACTGCCTCTTGGTCTATGTATAGGTTCTGCATGAGCACAATTAAGTGTTCTGGAGTTCCTGTTCTTCCCAATGTTATCCATAATTTGTTATGATCCACCCAGTCAAATGCCTTTGCATAGTCAATAAAACACAGGTAAACATCCTTCTGGTATTCTCTGCTTTCATCCAGGATCCATCTGACATCAGCAATGATATCCCTGATTCCAAGTCCTCTTCTGAATCTGGCCGGAATTTGGCAGTTCCCAGTTGATATATAGCTGCAGCTGCTTTTGAATGACCTTCAGCAAAATTTTACCTGTGTGTGATATTAACGATATCATTCTATAATTTCCGCATTCGGTTGGATCACCTTTCTTGGGAGTTGGCAGAAATATGGATCTCTTCCAGTAAGTTGGCCGGGCAACTGTCTTCCATATTTCTTGGCATAGACGAATGAGCACTTCCAGCACTGTATCCATTTGCGGAAACATCTCAATTGATATTCCTTCAATTCCAGGAGACTTGTTGTTCACCAATGCCTTCAGTGCAGCTTGAACTTCTTCCTTCAGTACCATCGGTACAAGAGCATAATGACAAATATAACAGGCTGCAAGAATCCATAGTCAACAAACAGAAATCCAAAAGATTAACAACAAAATTTCCATCAATTCCCGGAGCCTTGTTTTCCACCAATGCTGTCATTGCAGCTTGGTCTTCTTCCTTCAATACCACCAGTTACTGATCATATGCTACCTCCTGAATTGGCTGAACATCAGCCAATTCTTTTTGGTGCAGTGACTCTGTATTCTTTCCATCTTCTTTTGATGCTTTCTGTGTCATTCAATATTTTCCCTGTAGAAACCTTCAACATTGCAACCTGAGGCTTGAATTTTTTCTTCAGTTCTTTCAGCTTGAGAAACGCTGAGTGTGTTCTTCCCCTTTGGTTTTCTAACTCCAGGATTTTGCATATTTTGTTATAATATTTCACTTTGTCTCTTTGAGTCCCACTTTGAAATCTTCTGTTCAGCTCTTTTATATCATTTCTTCCATTCTCTTTAGCTACTCTACGTTCAAGAGCAAGTTTCAGAGTCTCTTCTGACATACATTTTGGTCTCTTCTTTCTTTCCTATCTTTTTAGTGACTTTCTTCATGTGTGATGTCCTTGATGTCATTCCACAACTTATCTGGTCTGGTCATTAGTGTTCAATGCGTCAAATCTATTCTTGAGATGGTCTCCAAATTCAGGTGAGATATACTCAATGTCATATTTTGGCTCTCTTGGACTTGTTTCAATTTTCTTCAGCTTCAACTTGAACTTGCATATAAGTAATTGATGGTCTGTTCTGCAGTAGGCCTCTGGCTGTGTTCTGATTGATGATATTGAGCTTTTCCACCATCTCCTTCCGTTGATGTAGCTGATTTGATTCCTGTGTATTCCATCTGGCAAGGTCCACGTGCATAGTCACCATTTATATTATTGAAAAAAGGTATTTGCAATGAATAAGTCATTGG
Organism: Elephas maximus indicus; assembly: GCF_024166365.1. Classification (NCBI taxonomy): domain Eukaryota; kingdom Metazoa; phylum Chordata; class Mammalia; order Proboscidea; family Elephantidae; genus Elephas; species Elephas maximus. Next base: position 91,685,021 of record NC_064846.1, read on the forward strand.
TCTTGCAAAATCCTATTATGCAATCTCAGTGTTGTTTCTATCACCAAGGCCAACTACTGTTTCTTCTTCTTTGTTTCCAGCTTTCACATTCCAATCACCAGTAATTATCAGTGCATCTTGATTGCATGTTTGACCAATTTCAGATGGCAGAAGTTGGTAAAAATTCTCAATTTCCTCATCTTTGGCATTATTGGTTCGTGGTAAAGTTGAGTAATAGTCACATAACTGTTCTTCCTTGTAGGCATATGGATATTATCCTAACAGTGTTGTATTTCAGAATAGATCTTGAAATGTTCTTTTTGATAATGAATGTGATGCCATTCCTCTTCAATTTGTCATTTCCAGCATAGTAGACTATATGATTATCTGTTTTAAAGGGCCAATACCAGTCCATTTCAGCTCACCAATGCCTAGGATATTGATCTTCATGTGTTTAATTTCATTTTCGACGACTTCCAATTTTCTCAGATTCATATTTCATACCTTCCACATTCTGACCATTAATGGATATTTGTAGCTGTTTCTTCTCATTTCGAGTCGTGCCACATCAGCAAATGAAAGTCCTGAAAGCTTTAGTCCATCCACAGCATTAAGGTCAACTCTACTTTGAGGAGGCAGCTCTTCCCCAGTCTTATTTTGAGTGCCTTCCAATCTGAAGAGCTCATCTTCCTGCACTATATCAGACAATGTTACACTGCTATTCTTAAGTTTTCACTGGCAGGTTTTTTTCAGAACTAGTCCACAAGGTCCTTCTTCCTAGTCTGTCTTAGTTTGGAAGCTCCAGTAAAAACTGCCCATTATGGATGACCCTTCTGGTAATTGAAACACTGGTAGCATAGCTTCCAGCATCACAGCCACTACCGTAGGACAAACTGAAAAGACGCATGGTGGTTCTCATGCTTTGAAGTCTAGAAGTCCAAATTCAGGGCACTGACTCAAAGGGTAGGCTTTCTCTCTCTGTTGGCTCTGGGATAAGTTCCTTGTATCTTTTCAGCTTCTATTCCTCAGTTCCTTAGTGATCTTTATGTGACATGGCATCTATCTTCCCCCGTCTGTGCTTCCTTGTCTCTGTACCTAATCTGCTCTCTTTACATCTCAAATGTGATTGGCCTAGGACACACCCTACACTGAGGTAGCCTCATTAACATAACAAAGAAAAACCTGTTCCCAGATGGGATTACTTTCACATGTATAAGGGTTAGAATTTACAGCACATATTTTTGGGGGCCACAATTTAATCTATCATATCTTGTGATGATTTTGTCTTAGGAAACCTTGGTAGCATACTGGTTAAGAGCTACAGCTGCTAACCAAAAGGTCAGCAGTTCAAGTCCGCCAGGTGCTTCTCGGAAACCCTATGTGGCAGTTCTACTCTGTCCTATAGGGTCGCTATGAGTCAGAACCAACTTAATGGCAATGGGTTTGGTTTTTTTTTTTTTTGGTTTTATTTTGTCCTAAAATCTACTTTTTCTTGTATTTATATAGCCATCCTGTCTTTCTTTTGATTACTATTTGCATGCAATATCTTCCATACTTTTCACCTTCCATCTATTTGTGTCCTTAGATCTACAGTAAATTTCTTGTAGACCACATATAGAAAAAAAAAAAACCAAATTCACTGCCTTCGAGTCAGTTCCGACTCATAGTGACCCTATAGAACAGAGTAGAACTGCCCCATAGAGTTTCCAAGGAGCGCCTGGCAGATTCGAACTGCTGACCTCTTGGTTAGCAGCCGTAGCACTTAACCACTAAGCCACCAGGGTTTCCAGACCACATATAGAGGGATCATATTTTATTTTTTATTCATTTGGCCAATATATGCCTTCAATATAGCATTTAATCCAGTTACATTTAATGTAATTACTGATAAGGAAAATATTATTTCTTCCATTTTGCTATTTTTTTCTATATTTCATATAATTTTGTCCCTTATTTCCTCCATTACTACTTTCCTTTATGTTTAATTGTTCTTTTTGTATTGTTTTCATTCCATTCTCATTTCCTTTTCTGTATAGTTTTCACTTATTTTTTTTAGTGTTTTCCCTGGGGATTACAATGAACGCCTTAAAGTTATAAAAATCAAGTTTGAAGTAAGTCCAAATTACCTTCAATAATATAGGAAATTTCTGCTCCTCTACACCTTCATTCCTCCCCCTTTACATAGTTATCTTTACAAATTACATCTTTATACATCGCATGTCCGATAACCTAGATTTATAATATGGATTTACGCACTTATCTTTTAAGTCATATAGGGAAAATCAAAACCAAATTCACGCCACTGAGTCGATCCCGACTCATAGCAACCTATAGGACAGAGCAGAACTGCCCCATAGGGTTTCAAAGGAGCAGCTGGTGGATTCAAACAGCTGATCTTTTTGTTACCAGCTGAGCTCTTAACTGCTGCACCACCAGGGTTCCCATATAGGTAAAATAGTACTGATTTTTGTATACATATGTAGTGACTTTTACCAAGGTTCTTTATTTCTTCATATGACTTCAAATTACTGACTAATGTCCTTTCATTTTAGCTTGAAATGCTCCCTTTAGTATTTCTTGTATGACAGGTCTACTAGCACCAAACTTTCTCAGCTTTATATGTCTAACCTTAATTTCTGCTTTATTTCTGAAGGATAATTTACTAGATATACAATTCTTCCTTGACAGTTTTATTCTTTTCTTTCATCACTTTGAATATGCCATCCTACTGTGTTCTGGCCTCCATGGTTTCTCTGTTAATGTTATTGAGAATCTCTTCTATGTTATAATTCTCTTCTAACTACTTTACAGAGTCTCTCGTCATTTTTGTCTTTTGATAGTTTGAGTATAAAGTATCTTAGTGTCAACCTCTTTGAATTTATCCTACTTGAAATTATTGAGCTTCTTGGATGTTTAGATTCATGGTTTTTTATTAAATTTGGGAAATTTTTAGCCATTATTTCTTCAACTATTCTTTCTGTCCCTTTCTCTCTTTTTGGGATTCCTATTATGCATGTATTAGTACATTACATGATGTCCTACAGAACTCTTAGGCTCTGTTCATGTTCCTTCATTCTTTTTGTTTTCTGCTCCTTAGAGAGGATGCTTTCAACTGACCTATTTTCAAGTTTGCTGAGTCTTTCTTCTTCCTAATCAAACATGTTATTGAGGGGGCCAAGATGGCTGACTAGGTAGACGCTACCTCGGATCCCTCTTGCAACAAAGACTCAGAAAAACAAGTGAATCGATCGCATACATGACAATCTACGAACCCTGACCAACAAACACAGATTTAAAGAGTTGGCCTGAGTGACAGAGACGGAGAACAAACAACTACGGAGAAGCAGAGACTGTTTTTGGAGCCTGGAGCCAGCGTCCCAGTCAGCGAATTTACTGGAAAAACAAGCTTCCCAGGTCTGAAATCTCTGCGTATTCAACAAAGCCCACACTGACCCACAACAGGGAACGGAGGGCTGAAGCTCCCGCCAGACCACCTAGGCTCCTGCCTTAGGGGTCTAAGGAGGGTGACACCTACCAATCTGTAGAGGTACTTGCATTGGGGGCCTAAGGTACAGCTGCAGAGCCCTCCCACCAAGATGCTTTAGGAAAAGAGACACACCTACCTCACTGACACTTGGGGGAAGACTGTAGGCATCCTGCCCCCCGGAGTGTGAACCCCAGCTGCTACTAGAATCTGGTGCACAAAACTATCACCACTACTTCTCAAGGTGGATAGGTGTTAGGGTGCATCACACACTTGATGACCCAAAACCAGATTCTACTCAAGAATAGTGAATGGACTCAGGCATATATATCTGGTAACAGCCCAAACCAGCTGGTAATAGGTCATAAGTAAGTCAAGGGCTACAACAATCAAGACAGCACAATCTAGTAGCCCATCCACGTATATTGAAAGAAAACAAAACAAGATAAGACTCAGTGAGCAAATATAGAATAAATCACTACAATATCCTAGTGATGGCTCAGAGACAGCAGTCGATATCAAACCACATAAAAAAGCAGACCATGACAGCTTCTACAACCCCTCAAACAAAAGAATCAAAATCTTTCACAAATGAAGATACAATCCTGGAATTCTTAGATACAGAATATAAAAAGCTAATTTACAGAATGCTTCAAGACATCAGGGATGACCTCAGAAATGAAATAAGGCAAACTGCAGAAAAAGCCAAGGAACACACTGATAAAGCAGTTGAAGAACTCAAAAAGATTATTCAAGAACATAGTGGAAAAATTAATAAGTTGCAAGAATCCATAGAGAGACAGCATGCAGAAATCCAAAAGATTAACAATAAAATTACAGAATTAGACAACGCAATAGGAATTCAGAGGAGCACACTTGAGCAATTAGAATGCAGAGTGGGAAATCTGGAGGACCAGGGAATTAACACCAACATAGCTGAAAAAAATCAGATAAAAGAATTAAAAAAAATGAAGAAACCCTAAGAATCATGTGGGAATCTATCAAGAAGGAGAACTTGTGTGTGATTGGAGTCCCTGAACAGGTGAGGGAGGACAGAAAACACAGAGAGAATAGTTGAAGATCTGCTGATAGAAAACTTCCCTGACATCATGAAAGACGAAAGGATATCTATCCAAGATGCTCGTCGAACCCCATTTAAGATTGATCCAAAAAGAAAAACACCAAGACATATTATCATCAAACTTGCCAAAACCAAAGATAAAGAGAAAATTTTAAAAGCAGCCAGGGAGAAAAGAAAGGTCTCCTACAAGGGAGAATCAATAAGAATGAGCTCAGACTACTCAGCAGAAACCATGCAGGCGAGAAGGCAATGGGGTGACATCTACAGAGCACTGAAGGAGAAAAACTGCCAGCCAAGGATCATATATCCAGCAAAACTCTCTCTGAAATATGGAGGCGAAATTAAGATATTTACAGATGAACACAAGCTTAGAGAATTTGCAAAAAACAAACCAAAGCTACAAGAAATACTAAAGGAAATTGTTTGGTCAGAAAACCAATAATATCAGATACCAGCACAACACAAGGTCACAGAACAGAACATCCTGATATCAACTCAAATAGGGAAATCACAAAAACAAATTAAGATTAATTTAAAAAAATGCTCAAAACAGGGAATCATTGAAGTCAATATGTAAAAAATCACAATAATCAAAAAGAGGGACTAAATACAGGCAGAATAGAACTGCCATATGGAGAGGGATACAAGGCGATAGAGGACAATACAAGTAAGGTTTTTACTTAGAAAAATAGGGGTAAATATTAAGGTAACCACAAAGAGGTATAACAACTCCATAACTCAAAATAAAAACCAAGAAAAACGTAATGACTCAACAGACATAAAGTCAAATACTCTGAAAATGAGGATCACACAATTTACAAAGAAAAACGTCTCAGCACAAAAAAGTAAGTGGAAAAATGAAATTGTCAACAACACACATAAAAAGGCATCAAAATGACAACACTAAACACTTACTTATCTATAATTACGCTGAATGTAAATGGACTAAATGCACCAATAAAGAGACAGAGAGTCTCTGACTGGATAAAGATACACGATCGTCTATATGCTGCCTACAAGAGACACACCTTAGACTTGAGACACAAACAAACTACAACTCAAACGATGGAAAAAAATATATCAAGCAAACAATAAGCAAAAAAGAAAAGGAGTAGCAACATTAATTTCTGACAAAATAGACTTTAAATTTAAATCCACCACAAAGGATAAAGAAGGACACTACATAATGATAAAAGGGACAATTGACCAGGAAGATATAACCATATTAAATATTTATGCACCCAATGACAGGGCTGCAAGATACATAAATCAAATTTTAACAGAACTAAAAAGTGAGATAGACACCTCCACAGTTATAGTAGGAGACTTCAACACACCACTTTCGGAGAAGGACAGAACATCCAGTAAGAAGCTCAATAGGGACACGGAAGACCTAATTACAACAATCAACCAACTTGACCTCATTGACTTATACAGAACTCTCCACCCAACTGCTGCAAAGTATACATTTTTTTCTAGCACACATGGAACATTCTCTAGAATAGACCACATATTAGGTCATAAAACAAACCTTTGCAGAATCCAAAACATCGAAGTATTACAAGGCATCTTCTCAGACCACAAGACCATAAAAGTGGAAATCAATAACAGAAAAATTAGGGAAAAGAAATCAAATACGTGGAAACTGAACAATACCCTCCTGAAAAAAGACTGGGTTAGAGAAGACATTAAGGAGGGAATGAGGAAATTCATAGAATGCAACGAGAATGAAAATACTTCCTATCAAAACCTCTGGGACACAGCAAAAGCAGTGCTCAGAGGTCAATTTATATTGATAAATCCACACATACAAAAAGAAGAAAGAACCAAAATCAGAGAACTGTCCCTACAACTTGAACAAATAGAAAGTGAGCAACAAAAGAATCCATCAGGCACCAGAAGAAAACACATAATAAAAATTAGAGCTGAACTAAATGAATTAGAGAACAGAAAAACAATTGAAAGAATTAACAAAGCCAAAAGCTGGTTCTTTGAAAAAATTAACAAAATTGATAAACCATTGGCCAGACTGACTAAAGAAATACAGGAAAGGAAATAAATAACCCGAATAAGAAATGAGAAGGACCACATCACAACAGACCCAACTGAAATTAAAAGAATCATATCAGATAATTACAAAAAATTGTACTCTAAAAAATTTGCAAACCTAGAAGAAATGGATGAATTCCTGAAAAAACACTACCTACCTAAATTAACACAATCAGAAGTAGAACAACTAAATAGACCCATAACAAAAAGAGAGATTGAAATGGTAATCCAAAAACTCCCAACAATAAAAAGCCCTGGCCCGGATGGCTTTACTGCAGAGTTCCACCAAACTTTCAGAGAAGAGTTAACACCACTACTACTAAAGGTATTTCAAAGCATAGAAAATGACAGAATACTACCTAACTCATTCTATGAAGCCACCATTTCCCTGATACCAAAACCAGGTAAAGACATTACAAAAAAAGAAAATTACAGACCTATATCCCTCATCAGCATAGATGCAAAAATCCTCAACAAAATTCTAGCCAGTAGAATTCAACAATATATCAAAAAAATAATCCACCACGACCAAGTGGGATTTATACCAGGAATGCAAGGCTGGTTTAATATTAGAAAAACCATTAATGTAATCCACCATATAAATAAAACAAAAGACAAAAACCACATGATCTTATCAATTGATGCAGAAAAGGCATTTGACAAAGTCCAACACCCATTTATGATAAAAACTCTCAACAAAAAGGAATTGAAGGAAAATTCCTCAACATAATAAAGGGCATCTATACAAAGCCAACAGCCAACATCACTCTAAATGGAGAGAACCCGAAAGCATTTCCCCTGAGAACGGGAACGAGACAAGGATGCCCTTTATCACCACTCTTATTCAACATTGTGCTAGAGGTCCTAGCCAGAGCAATTAGGCTAGACAAAGAAAAAAAAGGGCATCCGGATTGACAAGGAGGAAGTAAAATTATCTCTATTTGCAGATGACATGATCTTATACACAGAAAACCCTAAGGAATCCTCCAGAAAACTACTGAAACTAATAGAAGAGTTCAGCAGAGTCTCAGGTTATAAGATAAACATAAAAAATCACTTGGATTCCTCTACATCAACAAAAAGAACATCGAAGAGGAAATAACCAAATCAATACCATTCACAGTAGCCACCAAGAAGACAAAATACTTAGGAATAAATCTTACCAAAGATGTAAAAGACCTATACAAAGAAAACTACAAAGTACTACTACAAGAAACTAAAAAGGACCTACTTAAGTGGAAAAACGTACCTTGCTCATGGATAGGAAGACTTAACATAGTAAAAATGTCTATTCTACCAAAAGCCATCTATACATACAATGCACTTCCGATCCAAATTCCAATGTCATTTTTTAATGTGATGGAGAAACAAATCACCAACTTCATATGGAAGGGAAAGAAGCCTCGGATAAGCAAAGCATTACTGAAAAACAAGAAGAAAGTGGGAGGCCTCACTCTACCTGATTTCAGAACCTATTATACAGCCACAGTAGTCAAAACAGCCTGGTACTGGTACAACAACAGGCACATAGACCAATGGAACAGAATTGAGAACCCAGATATAAAGCCATCCACATATGAACGGCTGATATTTGACAAAGGACCAGTGTCAGTTAATTGGGGAAAAGATAGTCTTTTTAACAAATGGTGCTGGCATAACTGGATATCCATTTGCAAAAAAATGAAACAGGACCCATACCTCACACCATGCACAAAAACTAACTCCAAGTGGATCAAAGACCTGTACATATAGACTAAAACGATAAATATCATGGAAGAAAAAATAGGGACAACGTTAGGAGCCCTAATACAAGGCATAAACAGAATACAAAACATTACCAAAAATGACGAAGAGAAACCAGATAACTGGGAGCTCCTAGAAATCAAACACCTATGCTCATCTAAAGACTTCACCAAAAGAGTAAAAAGACCACCTACAGACTGGGAAAGAATTTTCAGCTATGACATCTCCAACCAGCGCCTGATCTCTAAAATCTATATGATTCTGTCAAAACTCAGCCACAAAAAGACAAACAACCCAATCAAGAAGTGGGCAAAGGATATGAACACTCACTGCACTAAAGAAGATATTCAGGCAGCTAACAGATACATGAGAAAATGCTCTCGATCATTAGCCATTAGAGAAATGCAAATTAAAACTATCATGAGATTCCATCTCACTCCAACAAGGCTGGCATTAATCCAAAAAACACAAAATAATAAATGTTGGAGAGGCTGCGGAGAGATTGGAACTCTTATACACTGCTGGTGGGAATGTAAAATGGGACAACCACTTTGGAAATCTATCTGGTGTCATCTTAAACAGTTAGAAATAGAACTACCATACAACCCAGAAATCCCACTCCTCGGAATATACCCTAGAGATACAAGAGCCTTCATACAAACAGATATATGCACACCCATGTTTATTGCAGCTCTGTTTACAATAGCAAAAAGCTGGAAGCAACCAAGGTGTCCATCAACGGATGAATGGATAAATAAATTGTGGCATATTCACGCAATGGAATACTACGCATTGATAAAGAACAGTGACGAATCTGTGAAACATTTCATAACATGGAGGAACCTGGAAGGCATTATGCTGAGCGAAATCAGTCAGAGGCAAAAGGACAAATATTGTATAAGACCACTATTATAAGATCTTGAGAAATAGTATAAACTGAGAACACATACTTTTGTGGTTACGAGGGGGGGAGGGAGGGAGGGTGGGAGAGGGTTCTTTACTGATTAGTTAGTAGATAAGAACTGCTTTAGGTGAAGGGAAGGACAATATTCAATACATGGAAGGTCAGCTCAACTGGACTGGACCAAAAGCAAAGAAGTTTCCGGGATAAAATGAATGCTTCAAAGGTCAGTGGAGCAAGGGCGGGGGTTTGGGGACCATGCTTTAAGGGCATTTCTAAGTCAATTGGCAAAATAATTCTATTATGAAAACATTCTGCATCCCACTTTGAAATGTGGCGTTTGGGGTCTTAAATGCTAACAAGCGGCCATCTAAGATGCATCAATTGTTCTCAACCCACCTGGATCAAAGGAAAATGAAGAACACCAAGGTCACACGATAACTAAGAGCCCAAGAGACAGAAAGGGCCACATGAACCAAAGACTTACATCATCCTGAGACCAGAAGAACTAGATGGTGCCCGGCCACAACCGATGACTGCCCTGACAGGGAGCACAACAGAGAACCCCTCAGGGAGCAGGAGAACAGTGGGATGCAGACCCCAAATTCTCATAAAAAGACCAGACTTAATGGTCTGACTGAGACTAGAGGAATCCCGGCAGTCATGGTCCCCAAACCTTCTGTTGGCCCAGGACAGGAACCATTCCCGAAGACAACTCATCAGACATGAAAGGGACTGGACAGTAGGTAGGAGAGAGATGCTGATGAAGAGGGAGCTATTTGTATCAGGTGGACACTTGAGACTGTGTTGGTATCTCCTGTCTGGAGGGGGGATGGGAGGATAGAGAGAGTTGGAAGCTGGCAAAAATATCACGAAAGGAGAGACTGGAAGGGCTGACTCATTAGGGGGAGAGCAAGTGGGAGTGCGGAGTAAGGTGTATATAAACTTATATGTGACAGTTTGACTTGATTTGTAAACGTTCACTTGAAGCTCAATAAAAGTTAATTAAAAAAAAACATGCTATTGAGCCTCTCTAAATAAATTTTTCATTTCAATATAGCATTTATTAGTTCAGAATTTCTATTTGGTTCCTTTTATAATTTCTGTATATTTACTGATATTGCCTATAGAGATAAGGGCATAATTTATGTAGCAAAAAATAACAAAAATTGGGAAATCGTATAAAGAACTACAGAAGCATTACGGTGGCATGTTACGTAGCTATTGCAAATCATGTTTTAAGAATATTTAATAACATGTGAAAATGCTTATTTATTAATGCTAAGTGAAAATTAGGGCACAAACTCTGTATAGTGTCATGCCACTTTTATTATCTCTAGATCTAAATCTGTATGTGCCTACACACACATATAGATCTGTGTATTAGATTGCTATTATAAAATTATGTTTCAAAGAACTTCCTTGTACATCAATCTTTGTCAGCACTGCTAAGGGAAAGTTTTCCCTGCACTCTTTATCTGCAAACATGTAGAACTCTAGATATACATCTAACCTCTTTCTCTCTCCCTCTCTCTGTGTATATATATATATATATATAGAAAGAGAGAGAGAGAAACCTATATTTATGGTACGTAGATATTAGTCAATAAAAAAGATAAAACACATTTTTAAAAGATTGAATGTAATCACTCAAAAAGTTATCAGTGGTTATCTATGAATTATGGGATGATAGATTGTTTTTATTTTCTTTTCATTCACCCTTATGGATAGCTGTTGTATAAGCTATTTAAACTTTATTGGCCTGCCACTATAAAATGCAGTGGTTGGGTTATACTATCTATAAGATCTTATTCATCCATATCTAAGCTGTGTGATACCATAATCTAAAAATAAAAGAAAAAAAGGATGGAAACCTTGAAAACATTATTTACTTAATAAAGGTACAAACTGACAAAATTTTACCAAAATTAGTGCAAGTTAATTTATCTCTGAATCTTCTGGAAAAGTGAGTTTATCAAGTATTGGAGACCATGTAAGCCATTAAAACATGTCTCCTAATTAAATTAAGAATGCAGTGTCCAAATTTTTTCTGAGATGTAATGTGAAAGATTTGTAAGGTTTCCTATTATATTTTAAACACTTCGAACTATTAAGTATGGAGTACATAGAGACTAGAAAAGAGAAACATGTCATTTCAAACTGTCAATGAACCTGAACAATCCTGAGACTATATTAGGGTTTTGGTAGGAGCCTCTTTAAATGACAATGGAGGATTTACTGGAGAAGTCTCTATTAACAAGTTTTGCTTAAGAAAAGTTCTAGAAATATATTTTAATTCATGTTTCCATTAAAATATATGGACAAACACACACATGCATATGCTTTTTGTTAACACATATCACTTCAAAAAATGCCATGATATTAAAATAAAAAATATTGTGGGACATTTTTGGATATCAGGGCCAAGAAGGATTCAAACTTTCAGGGCTTAGAGAAACAAAGCAATTGAAGGCAAGAGAACCTTCAACAGCAGCCCTAAACTCTATGTTGGCATAAATAGTTGCAATCAAGAGATGTTATCAGGGGCCCAATTTACTGGCACATCATGGAAGTGAGGGAGCTATACCTCCCTCATGTGCCATTTCCACTTACTAGCATATACCCAGGAACAAGGACAGATACCTTCTATACAGTTCCCTTTTCGGTTGCCTGTCCACTGATGTCCATTTTTCCCAGTGCTGTCTCTGATCAAATGAAGTAAAATTTAAGTTGTACTGTAACATTGAGAGATTATTATGGGATTTGTTGAGTGACTGGGGTTAGATAAATAAATGAGGCTAGATACAAATTTTCACCAAATTCAAATTCTGATTTTCTATATCACCTGATTTAATGTTAGAAAGTTATATTTGCATAGAGATATAAATTTTATAAGCAAGTGAATGGGTTTATGCTAAATATCAAATACATACTTGCCTATCCCAAATAAAGGCAGATCCCCTATTGTTATGGATTGAATTGTGTCCCTCAGAAATGTGTGTCAACTTGGCTAGGCCATGATTCCCAACATTGTATGACTGCCCACCATTTTGTCATCTGATGTGATTTTCTTATGTGTTGTAAATCCTACCTCTGTGTTAATGAGGAAGGATTAGAGGCAGTTATGTTAATGAGGCAGGACTCAATCTACAAGATTAGGTCATGTCTTAAGTCAATCTCTTTTGAGATATAAAAGAAAGAAGCAAGCAGAGACAGGGGGACCTCATATCACCAAGAAAGCAATGCCAGGAGCAGAGTGTGTCCTTTGGACCCGGGGTCCCTGGACCTGAAGAAGCTCCTAGACCAGGGGAAGACTGATGAAAAGGACCTTCCTCCAGAGCCAAGACAGAAAGCCTTCCCCTAAAGAAGGCACCCTGAATTTGGACTCCTAGCTTCCTAAACTGTGAGAGAATGAATTTCTCTCTGTTAAAGCCATCCACTTGTGGTATTTCTGTTACAGCAACACTAGATAACTAAGACAGAATTTGGTACCATGAGTGGGGTGCTGCTCTAACAGATAACCCAGAATGTAGAAGCAGTTTTGAAGCTGTGAATGGGTAGAGGTTGGAAGAGTTTTAAAGTGCCTAGTAGTAAAAGCCTAGATTGCTTTGAAGAGACTATTCATGGAATTATGGATGTTAGACAATTCTGGTGAGAACTCAGAAGGAAGTGAGAAGAGCTGTTACTATGGTGATGGTGCAGCTGAGGAAAAGCAACAGCAGAGAAATGGCAGCAGCAGAACCAGGAGACCAGCACAAGACAGCGCTGGAGCGACCCATGGAGCGAGAGAGCTGAATAACTGCGCAGGATGCTTCCTGGTGGAGAGCAGTGCCTCTGAGTACTTATCAGTGGAGCTAAAGAGCTTTGGGACACTTGCCCCAGCAGGGCAGAAGTGAGCGGTGAGGCCCAAGGGGCCCAGAGGCCAAGACCAGGAAGCAGAAGCTGAAGAAACAAGGAAGACAGGAAGCAGAGCTGCCTCAGTCTCTCGGCCTCAGTAGGGCCATGACCTCTGGGGTCTCAAAGGGTGGAGCCACGGACTCCTAGGCTTCAAAGAGTCAGATCTTCACCAACTCAGTTCTGAAGTGTGGGGTTGTTGTTCCTAAGTGCCAGTGGATGGGGCCAGATTCACTGCCCAAAGCTGAGGGGGTGGGGCTGCCATGCCCAAGGGACAGAAAAACAAGGCCTGTGCTGAGGGGGTAGGGTCCCCACTCAGATGGACTAGGAGTATGGGGCCATCCAAAAGTGACAGAGTTGCCATTCCAGTGCACCTGGAAGGCGAAGCTGAACCCCAGAGCTGAGGGGCCTCTGCCTAGAATCCAGAGAGTGTGGCCAACACCCAGAGTCTAGAGGGCACGGTTATCGTGTGAATGGTCTCAGAGAACAGAGGATTATTTTCAAGATTTGAGAGCTAATGTAATGTGTTCTACGGACTTGCTTGGTCCCTGTTATCCCTTCTTTCTCTCCAGTTTCTCCCGTTTGTAATGAAAATGTCTATCCTGTGTCTGTTCCACCATTGTACTTTGGAAGGAGATAGATAACTTATATTCTAGATTTCACAAATGAAGAGGAATTTTTGGGTTTGGACTTGGAGTTGAATGAGGACTTTTGCTATGATATGATGAGGTGAATGTGTTTTCCATGTGGCAAGGGCATGAATTTTGGGGGGCCAAAGGGTGGAATGTTATGGATTTAATTGTGTCCCCCAAAAATGTGTGTCAACTTGTCTACGCCATGATCCCCAATATTGTGCAACTGTCCACCATTTTGTCATATGATGTGGTTTTCCCATATGTTGTAAATCCTACCTTTATAATGTTAACGAGGCAGGATTAGAGCCAGTTATGTTAATGAGACAGGACTCAACCTACAAGATTACATTGTGTCTTAAGTCAATCTCTTTTGAGATATAAAAGAGAGAAGCAAGCAGAGAGACAGGAGGACCTCATACCACCAAGAAAGCAGTGCCGGGAACAGAGTGTGTTTTTGGACCTGGGGTCCCTGAACCTGAGAAGTTCCTAGACCAGGGGAAGATTGATGAGAAGGACCTTTCCCCAGAGAGGACAGAGTGAGAAAGCCTTCCTTTAGAGCTGACACCCTAAATTTGGACTTCTAACCTCCTAAACTGTGAGGAGAGAATAAATTTCTCCCTGTTAAAGCCATCCATTTGTGGTATTTCTGTTACAGTAGCATTAGATAACTAAGACACCTATCAAGACAACAGTGTCAACATATAGGGCCTACATCAGCTGAAGGATGCAAAGTCTACAGATATAATCATTGATCCTTAATTGGCAACTACACATAATGCCTACAGGTTCAACTTTATAAAAATGGTTTGAATGCCAAGGCCATATACTGGTTTAAATGCAGTGAGGCATAAATCAGCAGAGTAACAGATCTCTCGTTTGCCAAGTTAGCACTGACCCAAAGGAACCATAAAAGTCAATAATGTATGGCACCAGATAGGGAAGACTGGAGGGAGCATTGTTTATCTAACTGTCATATTTCACTGGGGATTTTCCAGAGTAGACACTACCTATTTCCTTTCAAATTCTTACATTCTCAATTTTTAATCAAGAATTTCTGACAAATTAACAGCCATTTAAAAGCACCCTTACATTCTGATAGACTCTAAAAACTCAAAGAATAGCCCTTAGCCATACTGGCTTTCATTTTTATTGGTAGCCTCTATTCTATTAAAGGTCCTTAGGTGGCACAAAAGGTTTGCTCTCAAATATTAACCAAGTGGAAACCCTGGTGGTGCAGTGGTCTCAAGAGCTACAGCTGCTAACCAAAAGGTCAGCAGTTTGAATGCACCAGGGTCTTCTTGGAAACCACTCTGGAAGAGTTCTACTCTGTCCTATAGGGTCGCTATGAGTCAGAAACAACTTTACGGCAAAGATTTTTTTTTTCTAATTAACCAAATGGTTGGTGATTCAAATCCACCCAGCAGTACTGCAAAAGAAAGCCCTGGGAATCTGCTTCTGTAATGATTACAGCCAAGAAAACCCTATAGAGCAGCCATACTCTTGTCACACGTGGGATTGCCATGAGTTAGAATCAACTTGTCAGCAACAGGTTTGGTCTGGGCTTTCTACTCTATTAAATAATGTCATTTTTGCTTAATGCATTTTTCAAACTATTAGTCTTTGTTTCACACCTCATTTTGTTTTCTTCTTGCAAGTTCCAGTTTAAATAGTACATGTTATTTGCTTAAATAACAACGAACTACTATTTCTGTTAAATAGGTTCATCCTTTCCCTGGATCTCAGAAGACATGGAAATGAGGACAATCTAGTTGATTTTACTAACTTAATTTGTTGTCATTATAAGCTTCTATCCTTATATACAAATAAATATGGTCTTAAAATTAATAATATTTTCCCATTTTTTTGAACTCAGTTTTATAATCAAAGTGGTTATTTCAGTGAATGAGACTGACCTAAGAGCACATCTTTCTGAGTTTTTGTGTCCCTTTCATCAGTATTGTATCTTTGCTCAGTCAAACAATTTTATCAAGGACTAGATAATGACTCTTCTTCCAAATTCCATAGCAAGGGTCCTAATTCCATAAAATGAAGAATCCATAGAGAGGAAGTATGAACACCAGAAAGAAGACCTGAATCCATCTTGTGGACATGAATTTAACTCCAGAAAGGGGTTTCTGATATCTTGTATCAAAAAAAGTCAATTTTCTTTGATACAATATTCTTTTAGGTGAATAATATCTACTTCAGAGCCAGTATATTGGGGTGATTAAGAGCACAGATTCTAAAAGCATGCTGTCTGAATACAAATCCCTTCTCAGTAACATTCTAGCCACTGTACTAAGCAATTCTTGTGCATTATGTCACTTATTAGGAAAAAAAAAACCTGAGGTAATAATTTTTATTATCCAAATCTTACCAATAAGGAAATTAAGGTTTAGAAAAATTAAATTCATAAAGAAGTCCCTGACTACAAGGAGATGAGTGTCTAGAAGGAAGGTAGAATAAGAGGAGAATTGGGGTTGGACTATAAAAGTTGAGGAAATTTAAATAGCAGAGATCATTATTGAAGCGCCACATTAAAGATGAATAGGCGTTTACAAAATACACAATATTTAGAATTTATTTTTGGACATGTTGAGGGTGAATGAGGTATCTCTGGAGCATTCTGATGGTGATGTCTAAGATACAGGTTGGTATACTGATTCTCAGGAGAGAGGTCTGGGTTAGAGGCACTGATTGTATCATCAGCATATAGGTGCGGATGAGATTGTCCAGGAAGATGATAGTGAATGCCTATATTCATGGTTCCTAACTGAGGAGTGTGGTGGGTGACAGAAAGGTATTATGAGATTTTTCAAACTATACACACTTACTTTTCACCCTGTCCTCACTCTGATATGTCTCTCTCATTGGGTGGATATAATTCTACCCATTCCCTCATTCCCCTTACTCCAGCTTACCGGAATTAGGTGAGAAAAGTACTAGTGGCAGTGTGTAGTTTGAAAAATTAATTGTTGTTGCTGTTAGTTGCTGTCAACTCAGACTCATGGCGACCTCATATATAACAGAACAAAATGTCACCTCATCCCGCGTCATCTTCATGATCTTTGGTATGTTTAAGTCCACTGTTGCAGCTACTGAGTCAATCCATGTCTTTGAGGGTTTCCCTCCTTTTTACTGACCCTCTATTTTACCCACCATGATGTCCTTTTCTAGCGATTGGTCTTACCTGATGATGTGTCCAAAATAGGCAAATTGGAGGCGGAGCAAGATGGCAGGATAAGCAATTGCACACCCTGAATCCCCACAACCATTACAGAAGAAAACAAACATTGATAAAATCAATAGTCTCAGAACTCTGGACATCAGATAAAGGGTTGAAAGACCAAAGGGATCACTTAATCAAGTAAAAGGTAACATACTGAATTCAGGAGAGCAGAGGTCCTCAGAGAATCCTCACCCCACTCTCCTCCCACACTCAGCATAGCCATCATGGGGTGGTGACAACTGGTGGAGGGTGCGTGAGCCCCAGTGTTTTAAAACTGCCAGGTTCCAGTGCAGAGACTGCAGGCAGGGAAGTCTAAGCACATGGATGTAAGAAAGAGCACCTTGGCACACAGCAAGCCTGGGCCTGTGTGGGTCCTGGGAGAGTATGTCATGCAGAACTTCACAAAAAGCCCGGCCCCACTGAAGGGATCAAGGGCAGGGAAGCCTCTCCATGCAGACCTAAGAAAGGGTGCCTTGGCACACCTCAAGCCTGGGGCCTTGTAGATGTGGGTCCTGATAGAAGCGGCATAAATCATGCAGTGAGGCCTGGACATTCAAACAGGCAGGCCTCAGTGAAAGCGCCATGGGCAGAGAAGCCTTTGCATGCATACCTAAGAAAGGGCTCTGTAGCACACCACAGATCTGAGACAACATGGGTCCCAGAAGAAGTGGCCTGCAGAGCACAGTGAGGTCCGGGCATTGTAAACAGCCAGGGCCTAGTGAAGGCACTACAGGCAGAGAAGCCTGAGTACACAGACTTAAAAAAGGACACCTGGGTGCACTGCAGGCCTGGAACCATGTGGGTCCTGGAAGGGAGCAGCATGAGGCCTGGAATTTGTGAACAGCCAGGCTCTGGTGAACACAGCTCAGGCAAGGATGAATGAGCAGGCAGACCCAAGAAAGGGTGCTGTTGCATGATGGAGGCCTTGTTTTGTGGGTGCTGGGTGGAAACAACACATGAAGCACAGTGTGGCTCAGACTTGGTTAACAGCCAGGCCCCAGTGAAGGCAACTGTGAAGCTAGGCCTGAGGTGGAGTGGCTCGGCAAGCACAGTGTGAGCTTGAGTTCCTGAACACTCAGGCCTGGGATAGAGAGGCTGGGTAAGCACAGTGTGAGCTGAAGCACCTGAGCAGTCAGACCCAGGGCAGAATGCCTGAGTGAGCACAATGCAAACTGGGGTTCCCCTGGGTCCCAAAAAGAAGCAACGAGGTGAGCAAAGAGTAAGCTGCAGTTCATGAACAGTGAGGACATGGGATAAATTGGCAACCACTGCAGTTTCCAGCGTAGGACTCTGAGGCTGGTGTAGCATAGCTGACCTTCCTAAAAGCAAAGGCTTAGGGATAAGTCTGTGACAGCCGCAGTTCCTGGGGGGTCCAATGCCAGAGCTGCAGGGCCAATGGCATGGGGAAGTTTGTGATGAGCAATCAGAGACAGCCAATGATCTCAAATAGGGGGACTGGTGCTGGAGGGGCATAGCCAGCATACCTGGGGGTAGGGGGATTCTGACATCAGAGTAATATGATCAACATCCCCAATATCTTGAGGGGAGGTGGCCACAACAAATGATACAAATGATAGAGTTTGGTGCTGAAGTGGCCTCCCACTCAGGAAACCTAGAGGTAAAATGGTGATGGCCAGCACCCCTGCACAGGGAAACTAATAGGAAAGAGACAATAGCAGGTGCACCTAGGCAGAGAGTCTGGAGTTGAAGCAGAGAACTACAACCTTCAATAATTTAAAATAACAATAATAACAACAATAAAAAATAAGAACAAACCCTAGAGAAAGGGAAGACTCTGATCTCCAAAGTTACCACGGTAAAATACCTTAATGTCCCAATTATAACAAACAATTACAAAGCATACGAAGAGGCAGAAAGAATGGCACATGCAAAAGAGCAAAATAAGGGGACACAAACTGTCCCTGAGGAAGAACAGATAAAGACTTTAGACAAAGACTTTAAAGTAACAGTATTAAGCATGTTCAAAGAATTAAAGGAAAACACAAAAAAAGAACTAAATGAAATCAGGAAAATGATATAAGAACAAAACAAGAATCTCAATGAACAGATAGAAATTAAAAAAAAAAGAAATACTAGAGCTGAAATGTAGAATAACAGAAATGAACAATTCTCTGGAAGGGCTCAGCAGCAGACTTGAATTGGCAAAAGAAAGAATCAGTGAACTCGAAGATTGGGCAATTGAAATTATACAGTCTGAGGAGCAAAAAAAAAAATAAAGTGAAGAAAAATGAACAAAGCCTAAGGGAACTGAGGGATAACATCAAGTAGAATAATGTATACATTAAGCAAGTTTCAGAATGAAAACACAGAAAGAAAAGAAACAGAAAGAATTTTTGAAGAAATAATGGCAGAAAACTTCCCAAATATGATGGAAGAAAGGAACTTACACATCCAAGAAGCTCAGTGAATTACAAGTAAGATAAATCCAAAAAGAGTCAAACAGAGACATATGATAATCAACTATCCAAAATCAAAGACAAAGAGAAAAGTTTGAGAGAAACTGAAGAGAAGTGAACTATCACATAGAAGCAGTCTTCAATAAGATTAAATGCCAATTTCTCTGCAGAAACAATGCAGGTAAGAAGGCAGTGGGATAACATATTTACAGTGCTAAGAGAAAAGAACTGTCATCCAAGAATACTATATCTGGCAAAACTGTGATTCAAAAATGAGGGTGAAATTAAGACATTCCCAGATAAACAAAGTTGGAGGATTCTGTTACCGCCAGATCAGCTGAACAAGAAATGCTAAAGTGTCCTCCAGAAGGAAAGTAAGGACACTTGATAGTAACTTGAAGTTGTACATACAGTGGGGAAAAAATTACCATTCAAGGAAAAGAGTTTGAAAAATATAAAACTAGAGATAAGGTACTACTGGTTGGCAAATAAAGCAACATTAAAATAAATAAATAAATACACATACATAACAACAATAAAATTAAAATTAAATTACAAGGTGTCTGAGGTATAAAGCTTTATAATCAGTGATAACAACAACATAAAAATGAGGATAGGAGTGGCATAGGTATAGATTGTATGTTACTTAAGTTGGTATGAATATAAGCCAGGTTGTTTAATGAAATTTGTTAAATGTAATCCTCATGGTAACCACAAAGAAAGCAAATAAAAAATTATACACAAAAGAAAAGAAGCAGGGAAAAAAAATGTCTCAATACACACACAAATATTTATACACAAAAGGAGTCAGCACCGGAGGAAAAGGACAAAGAAGGTATGTATAAGACATACAAAACACAAACAAAAAAATGGCAGAAGTAAAGTTCTCCTTTATCAGTAATCACTGTGACTGTAAATGGATTAAACACTCCAATCAAGAGACAAAGAGTGGCAGATTGGATAATAAAACATTACCAATTTATGTTGTCTACAAGAGACATACCTCAGGCACAAAGACACAAATACATTGAAAGTGAAAGGATGGATGAAAACAGTAACTGAGAGAGAGTAGATATGTCAATTTTAATATCAGACAAAATGGACTTTAAGTCAAAACCTATTATAAGAAACAAAGAAGGACACTATATAATGGTAAAAAGAATAATTCATCAAGAAGACACACTATTATAAATACATATGCACCTAACCTCAGAGCCTCAAAATTTACCACATGCAAACACTGACAAAATCGAAGGGAAAAATAGACAGCTCTACAATAATACCTGTCTGTCAGTTTGTCCTATGTGGACTGCATGTTGCTGTGATGCTGGAAGTGTCACCCAGAGTGGACAGGTTTCAGCAGAGCTTCCAGAATAAGACACACTATGAAGAAGGACCTAGTGATCTACTTCTGAAAAAAAAAATTAGCCAGTGAAAACTTTATGAATAGCAGTGGAACACTGTCTGATAGATACAGTGCTTGGAACATGAGCCCTTCAGGTTGGAAAGCACTCAAAATATGACTGGGGAAGAGCTGCCTCCTCAAAATAGAGACGACATCAATGGTGTGGATGGAGTAAAGCTTTCAGAACTTTCCTTTGCTGATGTGGCATGACTCAAAATGAGAAGAAACAGCTGGAAACATCCACAAATAATTAGAACATGGAAGGTACGAAGTATGAATCTAGGAAAATTGGAAGTCAACAAAAATAACATGAAACACTTCAAGATTGATATCCTATGCATTCGTAAGCTGAAATGGACTGGTATTGGCCATTGTGAATCAGATAATCATATGACCTACTATGCCATGAAAGACAAATTGAAGAGGAATGGCATCACATTCATCATCAAAAAGAACATTTCAAGATCTATTCTGAAGTACAACGCTGTCAAAAACAAACCCAAACCCAGGGCCAACGACTCAATTCCAACTCATAGGACAGAGTGGAATGGTCCCATAGGGTTTCTAAGACTGTAATCTTTATGGAAGCAGACTGCCACATCTTTCTCCCATGGAGCAGCTGGTGGGTTCGAAATGCC
This sequence comes from Elephas maximus indicus, assembly GCF_024166365.1. Classification (NCBI taxonomy): domain Eukaryota; kingdom Metazoa; phylum Chordata; class Mammalia; order Proboscidea; family Elephantidae; genus Elephas; species Elephas maximus. The sequence continues at coordinate 91,706,476 of NC_064846.1, forward strand.
CTTTCAGTTAGCAGCCTAGTGCTTAACCACTGCACCACCAGAGCTACTACAACATTGTCAGGATAATATCCATACACTTACAAGGAAGACCAGATAATACGACTCTTATTCAAATTTACATACCAATCACTAATGCCAAAGATGAAGAAATTGAAGATGTTTATCAACTTCTGCAGTCTGAAATTGATCAAACATGCAACCAAGATGTATTGATAATTACTGGTGATTGGAATGAGAAAGCTGGAAACAAAGACGGATCAGTAGTTGGAAAATATGGCCTTGGTGATGGAAACGACGCTGGAGATCACATGACAGAATTCTGCAAGACCAATCACTTATTCATTGGAAATAACTTTTTTCAATAACATAATTGGTGACTACACACGTGGACATCACTGGCTGGAATACACAGGAATCAAATTGACTACATCTATGGAAAGAGACGATAGAGAAGCTCAGTATCATTAGTCATAACAAGGTCAGGAGATGCAGAACAGACCATCACGTGGGGAGTCCAGTAGGCTAGAAGCCCGAATTCAGGGCACCGGTTCTAGGGGAAGGCTTTCTCTCTGTGTCGGCTCTGGAGGAAGGTTCTTGTGATGCATCAGTTTTCCCTTCGTTTGGGAGCATCTCAGCACAGGAACCTCAAGTCCAAAGGATGCGCTCTGCTCCCGGCACTGCTTTCTTGGCAGTATGAGGGCTCCAAGTCTCTCTGCTCACTTCTCTTTTATATCTCAAAAGAGACTGGTTTAAGACATGATCTAATTTCTGCCGCTAATCCATCTCATTACATCATAGTGATAGAATTTACAACACAAAGGGAAATCACATCAGGTGACAAATGGTAGACAATAATACAATACTGGGGAATCATGACCCAACAAAGTTGACAGATATTTTGGGGGGATACAATTCAATTTATAACATTCCACCCTTTGGCCCCCCAGAATTCATGTCCTTGACACATGTAAAACATATTCACCACATCATATCATACCAGAAGTCTTAATTCAATTCCAAGTCCAAAATCCAAAAATTCCCCTTCATCTGTGAAATCTAGAACACAAGTTGTCTGCTTCCAAAGTACAATGGCAGAACAGGCACAAGCTAGACATTTCCATTACAAATGGAGGAAATTGGAGGCAAAGAAGGGATAACAGGCACCAAGCAAGGCTGCAGAACACATTACATTAGCCCTCAAGGCTTGAAAAAAATCCTCCATTCTCGGAGACCATTTATGCAATGGCCCTGCCCTCCAGCCTCTAGGTATTGGCCACAATCTCCGGATTCTGAGTGGAGGCCTCTCGGCCCTGGTCTTCAGCTCCACCTTTCAGGCCCACTAAGACAGCAACTCTGCTCCCTCGGCTTTAGGTGCACCACTGTCCTAGTCCATCTGAGTGGCAACTCCACCCTTAGAAACACAAAGGCCATGGCTCCATCCATTGAAATCCCAGAGGTTGTGGCCATAGCTTTTGAGACTGAGGCAGCTCAGTTTCCCGTGTTCCTTGTCTCTTCAGCTTCCGCTTCCTGGTTTCTTGGCCTCTCTCCACTCCTCAGACGTCTCTGCCCACGTCTGCCCTTCTGGGGCAAGTGTTCCAAAGCTCTGTAGTTCCACTGATAAGTGCCCAGAGGCACTCCGCTCAGCCAGTAAACCTCGGCTGGAAGGCACTCAGCTGTCTTGCTCCGTGGGTCAGCAAGCATAGCTCCACCGATAAGTTCTTGGAAGCACCCCACTCCTCCAGGAAGCCTCCTGAGCAAAGGCACTCAGCTCTCTCACTCTGTGGTTCAGCTCCAGCGCTGTCTGGCACTGGTCTCCTGGTTCTTCTGCTCTTGTTCTCTGCTGCTGCTGGTCCTCTGCCGCTGTTTCTCACCATCTGCGTCATCTCCAGTGTTAACAGTTCTCCTGACTTCCTTCTGAGTCCTCTATCCATTCAGTTTCAAAACCACTTCCACATTTTGGGTATCTGTTAGAGTAGCACCCTACTCACTCGGTACCAAATTCTGTCTTAGTCATCTGGTGCTGCTATAACAGAAATACCAGAAGTGGATGGTTTCAACAAACAGAAATTTATTCTCTCACAGTCTAGTTAGGCTAGAAATGCAAATTTAGGGCATCAGCTCCAGGGGAAGACTTTCTGTCTGCTCTGGAAGAAGGTCCTTATCATCAACACTACCCTGGACTAGGAGCTTCTCTGCACAGGAACCTCGGGTCCAAAGGATGTGCTCTGCTCCTGGTGCTGCTTTCTTTGTGGCATAGATACCCCACTCTCTGCTCGCTTCCCTCTTCTTTTCTCTCTTGTAAGATAAAAGGTGGTGCAGGAGGAACTCCCTTTACATTTGATCAGGAATGTGACCTGAACAAGGGTGTTACATTCCACCCTAATCCTTTTCAACATAATCCAATCTTGCCTCACTAACCACAGGCAGAGATTAGGATTTACAACATGTAGGAAAATTATGTCAATCACAAAATGGTGGACAACCACACAATACTGGGAATCATGGCCTAACCAAGTTGACACATATTTTGGGGGGAGCACAATTCAATCCATGACACTTGCCCTCCATGCTCTTTCCCTATCCTGTGAGCTGGTAGATAGGTAGGGGTAATGGTGAGCTATCTTTGACTATGCAAACAATTAAAGAGCTGATTTTGAGGCCCCGCAATGCATCCTGATTGTTAAGTGAGAAAGAAATGAACCTATATTATTGAAGCCATTGCATTTTAGTTTTTTTTTTTTTTTTGGTACAGTAGCTTAGCCTACACTCTAATATGGAAACTGGTACATGGAAATGCAATGCTACCATTAACAAGACCTAAAATACATGACACTGGGTTATGTAGCAAGTGGTAAGGAAGCAGATATTAGAGGCTGGAAGTCTGGTGACCCTTGTTATGTTGTAGAAACATTTAGTGAAACTGTCACCTACAATAAGTTGGAAGGCAGATCACACGCCTATGGAATCTATATCTCTAGAGAAAGCAGATATAAAAGGCAGAATGTTGGTGTATCTTGCCTGTTTCTGATTTTAGCAAGATAGGACAAGAAGTGGTTAGCATCCGAGAATGAAAGCTATTCATTGCAATGGGAAGCTAGTGGAGCACTTTAAGCAGGATTATTTTTCAATCATGACTCATTGTAAATGCACTACGAATGATTTTAAGCTGCCTGCTATTGCAAATTATCTACACTTCTGGCCTTTTCCATCAGGGTGCATACCCATAGCTAGTACAGCATAATGTTTAAACTACCCAAGGTATCAGGCTTTACTTTGGAAGAATGTAAAACTATTCTATAACTCATTGCAAAGAGGGGTACTTTGCATAAAATGACAGTGTTCCAGGAAAGTGTGTTAATATTTTGAGCAGTTCTATTGTGACCTTGGCTAACCCCTCTCCTCTCCTACTTTAACTTCTGTCCAAAAACTGTGTTATTTTCCCTTTTATAAATGCAAATATTAGTCAGTGCACTTTTCCTGCTTACAAAACATGTCCAAAACTAAAACAAAGCCAGTGCTGTCGAGTCGATTCCGACTCATAGCAACCCTGTAGGACAGAGTAGAACTGCCCCATAGAGTTTCCAAGGAGCGCCTGGCAGATTCAAACTGCCGACCCTTTGGTTAGCAGCCATAGCACTTAACAACTATGCCACCAGGGTTTCCACAAAACATGTCACGGAGATAAAAAATCGAATGGTACCACATATCGGTAATTACTGGTGATTGGAGTGCAAGTTGGGAACTGATCTGGAGAGTGGAGACCCCCTAAATCTTACAGGGCTTGGTTATTGTAAGGAAAGCAAGGGTACATTCCAATATCCCTTTCCCCTAGTTATGTGATAGAAAAATTGCCACAACAGGTTTCTCCACTGGTTAATAAAGAAGCATACCTAAGGGCTACGAGTCAGAATTGACTCAATGGCACAGCAAGTAAAGCAAAGAAGGATATGCTCCATGATGCACATTACCTGATTTAAGTTAAAGATTAGGGGACCGGTATTGTCTCATAACCACCTGGTGACTACAATGCAGGATCGCATGATCATGAGTCAACCCCAGCCACCACACAGCCAGGTAATTAAAACCCCACAACCAATCCTATAACCTTTTTTCACCTGTAATTATGTACGTATCCTAGTCATGGTCCCTTTCCCGCTTCTGCAGTCCCACCTACGGCAGTGATGAATTGACCTGTTACCATTCATGACCTTGTGATCATTTTCTTTGTCCTCTGTAGTACATAATAGATACCATGATTTTGATTCAGTGGATTCCTTAAGCCTCTGTACTGGGTACATGTGATGGAATCCCTCATTTGAATGATTGTCTCAGTCTTTGCTTAATAAAAATCTCTTTTAATTAAATTTGAGTCCAGGGTCTTTTTCCCCTACAACATTTTGGAGATGAAGATGACATTCAAAGTCATTTTCCTTCAGCAGGACCCTCAAGGAGCCAAGGAATGGAGCAGGCACCAACAACAGGGCCTTTTGTGCCTTACTGTTTCCACAGACCCCAGTGACCCTGCAAAGGCGGGTGCTTTCAAATTTGAAACCTGTGATTTACGGCACAGTACTCTTGAGATCTTTTATTAAGCCTTTTGTAGTGTTTTTCTGTTTGGAGTCTCTCGGATGACTTGATAAGCTTCCACTTATTTGTGCTATCTAAATTTGAGCATCTCAGTTGGTACAGAGGTAAATCTACTTTCAAAGAATATTTCTTTGTGGTTTGGGAGAAACTGAGGGACCTTTTATTTTTTTAATGGTACAGGTAGTTTGTCTCTGATGTTACTCAAAGGTGAAGTTTGCATGCCATCTAGTGAAGCATGGTTGTATCTGCAGATTTCTGAAATTTAAGTTCACAGATGCTGAAATCTGATAAAAACTGGGGAATGCTATTTAGCTTGAGATATGAAATGCACTTACCAGAGATTAGGAACCAAACCAAATGGCCAGTCTGGGAAAATTTTAAGCTCAGTAAAATTAGCTTTTATGCACAGTGGATTAGAAAAAAAGGGGCTCTAGAAAAAATCAGCAAGTTAAATGAAAAGCTGCAGTTTCAGTCAGGCACCTATTAAAAGTCCTCTTTCACTTTCCTGTTAGCAGCTGAACAAGCTTGCTAAACGTTCGTGTTCAAACCCGTTTGACAGATTTTGCTGTACCCTTTCAGTTTGCTGCCAAACCCATTTGACAGGTTTCTCTTTACTTTCCAGTTGCTTTAAGTTTCAATGAATGCCAAGCTTTTGGTATTTTGTTTCTGTTTTCAGTTTGAAACTTTGAGCATGACAAGTCCACCATCTAGCAGAGGAAAGGTATGACTCCCCATGCAAATCTTTCCTTTTTTTTTTAAGGATGCATTTTAGCTTAGTGCACCTTTGTCGGCACATGCTGTTACTTAGTATGATGGGGATATGCCACATCTAGCATGGGCTTACTAAGTTTTTCCATTTGCAACTTTGGGTTGAAGTTTGTTCGATCTAGGTCTGGTGCACATTTGAGGTCACTCCTTACAATTTGGCATTGTGGAGTATTTCAAGGGATGAGAGACCTACAGTAGCCTCCAGGCACACAATTTGGCATTGTGGAGGTTACTGTAAAAGGTGAGAAACTGAAAGTAATGTTCCTCACGACCATTTTTTTCCTCTGAGTGCACAGTTGATAAATTCTTGTGGAAAAAAAAACAAGGGTAATGCCAAAGTCCTGCTGTGGCACCTTCTGTTTTGTTTTGTCCTGAGAGCTCACCTCAGTTACTGTTTTTCACAATACAAAGTTTTTATCTTGTCTATCTGGGCCTTTAGTAGCTACTCTAAAAACTTTAATATGAATTAGTCTATTTTTTAAAAAGTGCACTGAAAAAGGATAAGTCATTTATTTTAATTAATGTAACAAGGCTTTAAAAATGACCAATTATTCTAAATTGCTCTTTAAACCCTGCAGAAGAGAGGGTTATAAAAATTTCTTACCTCCAGATGGTATTATCAAATTGTAACATTTCTTCAAAGAACTTACTCTAATTATTTTAATAATAAATAAGCACTTTTGAGTCGAAATAGTTCCAAAATTAGTAAAGGTAAATTTATTCTAACAAAGATTTTTATGTTCTGTAATGTGTCAATTTTTAAAAGCAAAACCTTTCTAAGTAACTTAAACTAGATACTATATGCAATATGTTTATTTAAAGAAAAGGGGTAATTTCTAAGAATCAGTGAGTTCAGTTTTAATAAAGAGCTTTGGTATTTACTGGGTAAATAAAAAGTTGAAATAAATAAAAGGCAAAAACAGCTTACCAAGAGAGTAATAAAAGAAAAAAAAATTTAGTTATGTTTTGTCCTTCAAAACACCTAAACCAGCTTAAACATCTGAAATAAATTGGAGAGCCAATTTTAGTCTTTAACTATGAGCCAAAACATGAAAATTACAAAGACAAACCTAAAATAAAATGGTAAAGGTTTAAATAAAAATACAGATTATTTAAATAAAGTTGTATTTCAACAGTAATTATGTTCTGTGGTGTATAAGCTTAAAATAATTTCCAAAGCCTTTAAGTAACTTACTAATATTAATATCCAGGTTAACACACTTCTATTTTTATGTTGCACACACAAAAAATATATATATATGCATATAATTAGGTCTGCTGATAAACATGTTCATTGTTGTCACTTAAAGAATTGTGCAAAAGGATGCAATCAAAGTTTTTGTCTGCCTGGTTAAAATTTGTTGAGTTAATTTATGAGATTTTTAAGAACTTTTAGTATCAAATAACATATAAAACAAAAAAAACAGGTTTCTCACTGTTAAAATGACAAAATTTTCTTTGATTACTAGGTGTAAAAGTTAGTTCATTTTTTATGTAATCTGGCTTGAAGACAAGAGTTCAGACTTTTATTAAGATTCCTGAGTCAAAACAAAACTGCATGGTTTTGAAAAAACTATGGTTTTTACCTTTGAAATCTCTGATTTAAAATAACTTCAGTATTGATTCTCAATGATCCATATCAAACTCCTGACAACTTTAAAACTTCATGGAAAGCTGCAAAAGATTTGCTTCTGTTTTATAAAAAGAAAAAGGGTTTATTTAATATATTATGAATTAAATAAACATGTCAAATCAGAAAAACTAGTAAATTTTCTTTCAGTTAACATGTGCCTAATAAAAAAATTTTTTTTTATAATACTAAACAACAAGCACATGATATTGTATAATAATTTTATTATTTCAATTGCTAACTTGGTCACAACTTTTGTTTCTGTTAAATTTAGCACCATCAAGCCAAAATAGTTCTAATCAAGGAATTCACACCATTTGTTTATCCAGTTTTTGTTACCATTCAAATGTTTAGCTTAATATATTCTTGATATATTTTAAATATATGGTACAATATTTCAAATTATTATGTGTTATATCTAAAGCTACTTAGAAATAAGGTTAATCATGTTTGGAGATATTTTTAACTAAAGTTTTTATTTAACTTTATTTGGCTTTATATTATTTTTGTAGTAAATTCCCATCAAGTCTTTTCACTTAAAAAAATTATTATTATAAGCTAACCATACCCATTTTAAAATTTATCATTCACAGGTAAGTTTCACCTTGCTAAATCACTGAAAATGCAATGAAATGGACTGTATCAGACTCATAAAGAATATAATATTTTGAACATAAATGCCACTGGACTAAAACAAGATTTTAAAACTCACGTAGAAACTGATGGAGTTTTTCAAGTTGCTGCTAATCCAGAATAACATGGAATTAAAAGTGGCTACATAAGACTAAGTAAACTAAAAGAATTACTATAAAATTTATAAAATATCATTAATGTTCAATGTTCTGTTGTCTAGATATAAAAACAATTTTTTTCTTTTCTTTCCCTTGTTAGTCCAGATCTGTAGTTCAATAGTACAATCATTCAACTTCTATTTTTGCACCTCAAACATGTTTAGAAGATGCCATAACATATGTCAAAATTCTGACTAAATATACTTAGAGTGTTTAAAAGGATTCTGCCCGTGGACTCCAAGAAATGAATGCTAACATGACTATAATCAGAAAAGTACTTCTTTAAAACCAAATGACCCTCCCTTATGTTATTTAAACTGGCCCTAATATTGTTAAATGTTGTCATTTTTTTAATCCAATGCTCTAAAAAATGATTGCAAAGGATAAAGGAGCTTTTGACAGCCAAAAGCCAAAATCTGCCTAATGTTATTCCAGGGGACTATATATATATATATCCCCACACATTTGTCAGTTTGTCATACTATGGTGGCTTGAGTGTTGCTGTGATGCTGGAAACTATGTCACCGGTATTTCAAATACCAGCAGGGTCACCCATGGTGGACAAGTTTCAGCTGAGCTTCCAGACTAAGACACACTAGGAAGAAGGACCTGGCAGAATACTTCTAGAAAAATTAGCCAGTGAAAACTTTATAAGCAGCAGTGGAACATTATTTGATATAGTACAGGGTGACGAGCCCCTCAGTTTGGAAGGCACTCAAAATACAACTGGGGAACAGCTGCCTTGTCAAAGTAAAGTTGACCTTAGTGATGTGGATGAAATCCAGCTTTTGAGACCTTCATTTGCTGATATGGCATGACTCCAAATGAGAGGAAACAACTGCAAACATCCATTAATAATCGGAACATGGAATGTACAAAGTATGAACCTAGGAAAATTGGAAGTCATCAAAAATGAAATGGAAGGTGTAAACATTGATATCCTAGGCATCACTGAGCTGAAATGGACTAGTATTAGCCATTTTGAATCAGACAATCATATGGTATACTACATGCTGGGAATAACAAATTGAAAAGGAATGGCATTGCATTCATCATCAAAAGGAACATTTCAAGATCTATCCTGAAGTACAACACTGTCGGTGACAGGATAATATCCAGACGCCTACAAGGAAGACAAGTTAATACAACTATTATTCAAATTTACGTACCAACCACTAATGCCAAAGATGAGGAAACGGAAGATTTTTACCAACTTCTGCAGTCTGAAATTGATCAAACACACAAGCAAGATGCATTGATGATTACTGGTGATTGTAATATGGAAGTTGGAAATAAAGAAGGAACAGTACTGGAAAATATGGACTTGGTGACAGAAACAACATGTGATAGAATTTTGCAAGACCAATGACACCTTCACTGCAAATACATTTTTTGACCAACATAAATGGCAATATACACGTGGACCTCACCAGATGAAAGGCACGGGAATCAAGTTGACTACATCTGTGGAAAGACATTGCTATGGATTAAATTGTGTCCCCAAAAAATGTTATCGATTTGGCTACGCCATGATTCCCAGTATTGTGTGATTGTCCACCATTTTGTCATCTGATGTGATTTTCCTATGTGTTGTAAATCCTACCTCTATGACATTAATGAGGCAGGATTAGAGGCAGTTATGTAATGAGTCAGGATTCAATCTACAAGAGTAGGTTGTAATCTTGAGTCAATCTCTTTTGAGACATATAAGACAAAAGCAATCAGAGACACAGGAGGATCTCACACCACCAAGAAAGTAGTGCCAAGAACAGAGTGCATTCTTTGCACCCAGGATCTCTGTGCTGAGAAGCTTCTAAACCACGGGAAGATTGATGACAAGGACCTTCCTCCAGAACTGAGAAAGAGTCTTCCTCTGGAGCTAGCACCCTGAATTTGGACTTCTAGTCTCCTAGACTGTGAGAGAATAAATTTCTCTTTGTTAAAGCCATCCACCTGTGGTAATTCTGTTATAGCAGTGCTAGATAACTAAGACAGAGACGATGGAAAAGCTCAATATCATGAGTCAGAACAAGGCCAGGGCTCACTGTGGAACAGACCATCAACTGCTCATATGCAAGTTCAAGCTGAAGCTAAAGAAAATTAAAACAAGTCCATGAGAGCTAAAGTATAGCCTTAAACACATTCCAGCTGAATTTAGAGATCATCTCAAGAATAGATTTGACTCATTAAACAATAATGACCAAAGACCAGACAAGTTGTGGAATGACATCAAGGACATCACACATGAACAAAGCAAAATGTCATTTAAAAGACAGGAAAGAAAGAAAAGACAAATGGATGTCACAGGAGACTGAAAGTTGTTCTTCAATGTACAGTAGCTAAAGCAAAAGCAAGAAATGACGTAAAAGACCTGAACAGAAGATTTCAAAGGGCGGCTCAAGTACACAAAGTATTATAACTAAATGAGCAAAGACATAGAGTTAGAAAACCAAAGGGAAGAACACGCTCAGAATTTCTCAAGCTGAAAGAACTGAAGAACAAATTCAAGCCTTGAGTTGCACTATTGAAGGTTTCTATGGGGAAAATATTAAACAACACTGGAAGCATCAAAAGAAGGAATAAACACAGTGACTGTGCCAAAAAGAATTGGTTGACATTCAACCATATCAGGAAGTAGCATATAATCAAGAACAGATGGTACTGAAGGAAGAAGTCCAAGCTGCACTGAAGGCATTGGCGAAAAGCAAGGCTCCAGGAATTGATGGAATACCAAATGAGATATTTCAACAAACAGATGTAGTGCTGGAGGTGCCCACTCATCTACGCCAAGAAATTTGGAAGATTGGTACCTGGCCAAGAGACTAGAAGAGATCCATATTTGTGCCCATTCCAAAGAAAGGTGATCCAACAGAATACAGACATTTTTGAACAAAATCATTAATATCACATGCAAGTAAAACTTTGCTGAAGATCATTTAAAAGTGGTTGCAGCAACACATCAACAAGAAACTGCCAGAAATGCAAGCCAGATTCAGAAGAGGACGTGGAACCAGGGATATCATTGCTGATGGCAGATGGATCTCGGGTAAAAGCAGAGAATACCAGAAAGATATTTACCTGTGTTTTACTGATCATGCAAAGGCATTCGATTGTGTGGATCATAACAAATTATGGATAACGTTACGAAGAATGAGAATTCCAGAACACTTAATTGTGCTCATGCGGAACCTATACATAGACCAAGAGGCAGTAGTTCAAACAAAACAAAGGGATACTGTATGGTTTAAAATCAGGAAAGGTGTTCGTCAGGGTTGTATCCTTTCACCATACCTATTCAATCTGTATGCTGAGCAAATATTCAGAGAAGCTCGACCATATAAAGAACGGGGCATCTGGTTTGGAGGAAAACTCATTAACAACCAGCAATATACAGATGACACAATCTTGCCTGCTGAAAGTGTAGAGGACTTGAAGCACTTATTGATGAAGATCAAAGACAATAGTCTTCGGTATGGATTACACTTCAACATAAAGAAAACAAAAATCATTACGACTGGAACAATAAGCAACATCATGATAAACAGAGAAACGATTGAAACTTTTCAAGGATTTCATTTTACTTGGATCCACAATCAACACCCATGGAAGCAGCAGTCAAGAAATCAAACGATGTATTGCGTTGGGCAAATCTTCTGCAAAAGATGTCTTTAAAGTGTTAAAAAGCAAAGACGTCACTTTAAGGACTAACGTGCGCCTAACCCAAGCCATGGTGTTTTCAATCGCTTCATAAGCATGCGAAAACTGGACAATGAATAAAGAAGACCAAAGAAGAATCAATGCCTTTGAATTATGGTGTTGGTGAAGCATATTGAATGTACCATGGACTGCCAGAAGAATGAACAAATCTGTCTTGGAAGAAGTACAGCCAGAATGCTCATTAGAAACAAGGATGGCAAGACTTCGTCTCATGTACTTTGGACATGTTATCAGGGGTGACCAGTCCCTGCAGAAGGACATCATACTTGGTAAAGTCGAAGGTCAGCGAAAAAGAGGAAGACCCTCAGTGAGATGGACTGACACAGTGGCTGCAACAATGGGCTCAAGTCTGGTCTGATAAAACCTTTCTTAAGTTCTTTGTTATTATGCCTCATAATAACTACTGAGGCCTTAAATGACAGTGTTTTTATCTGATTAGCTCAATCAGTAGAAAATACCCCCTGTTGTTCTTAGACAAACACCACCGGTGAAGTAAAAGAAGTTATACACAAAGTATGCCAACAAGCAGTATGGCTATATTCAGTCCCCCCGATACATATGCCATGCACAGCTGACCTGTTTAATTAACTCCCACAAGGAATAGGGTCATGGTTATAAATCTTATTGCAAATTAAAATAACTATTAATAATTGTTGTAACCATTGTTGGCCCCGTCAAATGTATTATGAAATATGTAGCCAAGGTCAGGCAAAAATGCCTGAAAACAACTAATGTATATTGACTCTGTATACTTTTATAACACAGTAGCTGGGTCCTGGACGTTGAACTAGCTTTCCTGAAAAGGCCAAGTTATTCCTTGTCAATTCAGCTCAGGTCTCCAATAGATGTATCCTGGATCCACACAGTATGGTAAAAACTGACAGAGCATGGTGAAGAACCAGAAGGTATCTGAAAAATAGAGTACAGACAATAAACCTGAACAGCAAAACTCAAAGAGCCGTGAATTTAAAGACCTAAAACTTATGGGCCGCCATCTAGGAAAGCCAAGTTCACACTGAAGGTAATGTAAAGCCAGAAGCAGAGTCCAGGCTGAAGATAATATAAGGCCACATAAAAGACAATGATAGTGTGATCAAAGGATGTTCAGCTGAAATCCTTGATCAAAAGGAGAGACTGATCTGGAGAATGGAGACTCCCTAAGTCTTACAGGGAGGGCTTGCCTACCATAAGGAAAGCTAGGATAAGGTTCAATTTCCCTTTCCCCTAATTATGTGATAGAAAAACTGGCACAACAGGTTTCTCCACTGGTTAATAAATAAGTGTACCTAAGTAAAACAAAGAAGGAAATGCTCCATGATGCCTGTTATCTAAGTTAAAGGTTAGGGTCCTGGTATTGTCTTATAACCACCTTTTGATTATGATGCAGGATCGCATGATCATGAGTCGACCCCATCCACCACATAGCCAGATAATTACAACCCCAGAACTAAACCTGTAACCTTTTTAAATCTGTAATTATGTACCCTAGTCATGGTCCCTTATCTACTTCTGTAGTTCCACCTAAGACTGTGAGAATTGACCCACTACCAATCACGACTTTCTGATGGTTTTCTTTGTCCTCTACAGTGTACAACTGACACCATGACTATGATTCAGTGGATTCCTTCAGCCTCTATTCTGGATACATACTGACGGTCCCCCTCATTCGAATGACAGTCTTTCTCTTGTCTTAATACAAATCTCTTTTGATTATATTTGAGTCTGGGGTCTTTTTCCCCTATGACAGAAAAAAGGAGCACCAGAAGTTGGAAAATATGGCCTTGCTGATAGAAATGATTCTGGAGATTGCATGGCAGAATTTTGTAAGACCAACAACTTATTCATTTTTCAACAACATAAATGATGACTATACACGGTGACCTTGCCAGGTGGAATCAAATCAACTACATCTATGGAAAGAGACAATGGAGAAGTTTGATATCATCAGTCAGAACAAGGCCAGGGGCTGACTGTAGAACAATCAATTGCTCATATGCAAGTTCAAGTTGATGCTGAAGAAAATTAAAAGAAGTCCACAAGAGCCAAAGAACAACCTTGAGTACATTCCACCTGAATTTAGAGACCACCCAAGAATAGATTTGACACATTGAACACTAGTGACCAAAGACCAGCAGAGTTGTGCGATGACATTAAAGATATCATACGTGAAAAAAGAAAAAAAATCACTAAAAAGACAAGAAACAAAGAAAAGATCAAAATGGATGGCAGAAGAGACTCTGAAACTTGCTCTTGAATGTAGAGTAGCTAAAGCAAATGGAAGACATGATGAAGTAAAAGAACAGAATATTTCAAAGGATGGCTCAAGAAGACAAAGTATTACAATGAAATGTGCAAAGACCTGGAGTTAGAAAACCAAAAGGGAAGAACATGCTCAGCATTTCTCAAGCTGAAAGAACTGAAGAAAAGATTCAAACCTCAGATTGCAATTTTGAAGGGTTCTATGGGAAAAAAGTGAACAACACAGAAAGCATCAAAAGAAGATTGAAGGAATACACAGAGTGACTGTACCAAAAAGAACTGGTCGAACTTCAAACATTTCAGGAGGTACATATGATCAAGAACAGATGGTATTGAAGGCACTGGCGAAAAACAAGGATCCAGGAATTGATGGAATACCAACTGAGATGTTCCAACAAATGGATACAGTGCTGTAGGTGCTCATTCGTTTAGTCAAGAAATTTCAAAGACAGCTAAGTGGCCAAACAACTGGAAGAGATCCATATTTGTGCCCATTCCAAAGGAAGGTAGTTTGATAGAATACAGAAATTTTTGAACATCATTAATATCACATGCAAGTAAAATCTTGCTGAAGGTCATTCAAAAGCAGTTGCACCAATACATCGACAGGAAACTGCCAGAAATTCAAGCCGGATTCAGAAGAGAATGTGGAACCAGGGATATCACTGCTGATGTCAGATGGATCTTGGGTGAAAGCAAAGAATACCAGAAAGATGTTTACCTGTGTTTTACTGATCATTCAAAGGTGTTCGACTGTGTGGACCATAACAAGTTATGGATAACATTGCAAAAAATGGGAATTCCAGAACACTTAATTGTGCTCACTCACGAGGAACTTGCACATAGACCAAGAGGTGGTCATTCAAACAGAGCAAGGGGATACTGTGTGGTTTAAAATCAGGAAAGGCATTCGACAGGGTTGTATCCTTTCACCATATTTATTCAATCTGGATGCTGAGCAAATAATCCGGGAAACTGGACTATATGAAGAACAACGTGGCATCAGGATTGGAGGAAGACTTATTAACAACCTGCAATATGCAGGTGATGCCACCCTGCTTGCTGAAAGTAAAGAGGACCTTGGAGTACTTACTGATGAAGATCAAAGACCACAGTCTTCAGTATGGATTACACCTCAACATAAAGAAAACAAAAATCCTCACAACTGGACCAATAAGCAACGTCATGATAAACGGAGAAGATATTGAAGTTGTCAAGGATTTCATTTTACTTGGATCCATAATCAACACCCATGGAAACAGCAGTCAAGAAATCAAATGACTCATTGCATTGGGCAAATGTGCTGCAAAAGACTTCTTTATAGTGTTAAAAAGCAAAATGTCACTTTCAGGACTAAGGTGAACCTGTCCCAAGCCATGGTATTTTCAATCACCTCATACGCATGCAAAAGATGGACAATGAATAAGGGAGACTGAAGAAGAATTAATACCTTTGAATTATGGTGTTGGCAAAGCATACTGAATATACCATGGACTGCCAGAAGAACGAACAAATCTGTCTTGGAAGAAATACAGCCAGAATGCTCCTTAGAAGCAAGGATGGCAAGACTTCACCTCACATACCTTGGACATGTTATCAGGAGGGACCAGTCCCTGGAGAAGGACATCATGCTTGGTAAAGGGTGAAAAAGAGGAAAATCCTTAAAGGGGTGGATTGACACGGTGGCTGCAACAGTGGGCTCAAACATAGCAATGATTGTGGGGATAGCACAGGATTGGGCAGTGTCTCGTTCTGTTGTAAATAGGGTTGCTGTGAGTCAGTACTGACTCACCGGCACCTAACAAGAACCACCACCACCACATTCTGAATAAATCATGTATGTTTACATACTATGTTAAGCTGGCCTTGATAATATCCCCCAAATAATTCAGAGCAACGACTCTAACTACAGTACTACTACCTAATGATAGGATCTGCCTTTCACCAGTTTCTAATAACGTGTTCTCCACTTCCTTCTGAATCCTCACTGGCAGCATCCTTAAAGTCCATATTTCTAACAGGCTGTTCAAGGTGATTTAGGCTTCCTCTATTACGGTCCTCAAAAATTTTCCAGCTTCTTTGCACTGTCTGATTTCAGAGCCATTCCCACAATTTAGGTATTTGTTACAGCAGCATCCCATGGCCAGGTACCAAAATCTGTATTAGTTTTCTATTCCTCTGTAACAAGCAGGCACATAATTTGTCACTTAAAATAGCATCCATTTATTATTTCAATTTGTGGATCAGGAGTCCAGGTATGGCCTACCTGGGTCCTCTATTCAGGATGGAAAAGGGCTGAAATCCAGGTGTCAGCCAGGACTGCAATCTCATATGAGGCTTGCGATCCAGTATCACTGGTTGTTTGCAGAATTCAGTTCCTTGCAACTGGATAACTAAAATCCCCATTTTCTTGCTAGGTGTCAGCCAGGGAATACTTCTAGAGGGCTTCCCTCCGGTCCTTGCCATGAGACCCCCCTCCTCTCACCATATAGCTGTTTGCTTTTTCAAAGCCAACAGAAAAGCACCTGCTGCTGCCTTTTGTTTCTTTTAAGGGCTCATATGATTAAGTCAGACCAACCTGAAATAATCTCTGTTTATATTAACTCAAAATCAAATGATTAGTAACTTATTCACAGGACTAAAATTCCTTCATGCTCATAAGTATTGCCCACATTCAGTAGCAGGGAATTATATAGGGCATGTATGCCAGTGGGTGGGACTCTTGGGGGCCATCTAGAATTCTACCACACAGAAGCACCATTCATCCCACTGTTTCCACTTTAACTTTGGATGCTGGCCTCTTACAATACAGCTTAAGTGTTCCATGTTCTTACTCACCTCCTTTTTCCCTGTTTTCTTCCCCTAGTCCTGGGACAGACGCTTCTTGCCTAAAGCAGTCGAACTTTCAAATGTACATTAACCTTGTTCTCTGTAAAACCAATCAGAATAGAGCCAGTTGTCCTGCTAGTGAGCAACCTGCTAAAGGCCATCAGAGGCACAACTGTATGTGACCAATAACCTTTATTCTTACCCATACCCTAAGGCAATACGTATGGATGTGTGTTTGTGAATACTTAAGAATGTATGAACTACAGAAAGTTAATAAAGGAAGTTTTTAATAACAAAGTCTGTCTTGTATGAAGTATGTAATATTCTCCTACCCTTAAAAACATATTTTTATAAATTGAAAACTCTTAACAAATGTTTTAAACATTTTAAAGAATCTATGAAAATTCATAGAGAAACCTATTTGCTTTGTACACATTTTTGCTGTTAGCTGTGTGCATATCTAGCTCAGCTCCTGACTAGGGAATAACTCACTAATTAAGTTTAATTTTTATTTTTTTATGTCTACTGGAAAAAAAGTCTCATCCTCCACCTTCTCTGCCCTGGCAAATCCTTTCTTGCATAATCAAGTTATGGTTAGACTTGTAAGAGCATTTGCAGTATACACTGAAAACACTGTGGTTTCTTCTAAATAGTTTTAGCAATCAAGGTTTGTTAAGTCTATAGGGACATGCACAAACCTTTATAAACATGTGAAGATAACTGAAACATGCACTCTTAAAAGCAATTAGATGAGAAGGACCCTGCCTCAACAACATAAAATCAATTTGTTTATATTTAGGGTCTAACAAAACATCGTTTAAAAATTTTCACTTTAATGAGAATTACAAAACACTGCAGCAAAAGACTAAAACAAAACTAAATAAATGGAAAGATAAACTGTACTCACGGATTGGAAGGCTTAATACTGTAAAAAAAAAAAGTCAATACTACCCAAAGTAATACACAGATTCAACACAATCCCAATCAAAATTTCAATATTTTTTACAGAAATGAAAAAACTAATCCTCAATTTTAAGTGGAAAGGCAAGAGGCCACAAATAGCCAAAGCAATTCTGTAAAAGAAGAACAAAGCTGGAGGCCACAGCTACAGTAATCCAAACAGCCTAGCACTGGTTCAACAACAGACACATAGACCAATGGAACAGAATTGAGAGCCCAGAAATAAACCCACGTATCTATGGTCAACTGATATTCGACAAATGCGCTAAGTCTATCCAATAGGGAAGGAACAATCTCTTTAACAAATGGTGCTGGGAAAACTGGATTACCACATGCAGAAAAATGAAGCAGGATCCATACCTCACACCACACACAAAAACTAATTCAAAATGGATCAAGGACCTAAATGTTAAACCATAAAGTTCTGGGAAGAAAATATAGGACCAAAGCTATGAGACATAATTTTTTTAAGGATAGACTACCAAATACAACAAATGACAAGAAATAGAACACAAAATAGATAATTGGGACATCATAAAAATTAAATACTTATGCTCATCAAAGGACTTTATCAAGAGTAAAAAGATAACATACAGACCAGGAAAAAACCTTCGGTAACCATATATCTGATAAGGGTATGATATCAAAAATATACATATAACTTCTACATCTTTAGACACTTCATGAAAGAGGATATCCAAGCAGCCAACAAACACATGAAAAGATGCTCCCTGTCATTAGCCATCAAAACCAAAAAATCTAAACCCGCTGCCGTCAAGTCAATTCCAACTCATAATGACCCTATAGAACAGAGCAGAACCTCCCTGTAGCATTTCCAAGGCTACAATCTTTTACAGAAGCAGGCTGCCACATGTTTCTCCCACAGAGTGGCTGGTGGGTTCAAACCACTGACCTTTGGGTTAGCAGCCAAGCATCTGACCACTGTGCCACCAGGGCTCCTTCCATTAGACACATGCAAATCAACACTACAATGAGTAAAACACTAATACAAGAGACTAAAAGAGACCTACATAAATGGAAGGGGATTCCCTGTTCATGGATCAGAAGACTCTATATTGTGAAAATGTCAGTATTACCCAAAGCAATCCATACATACAATGCAATCCTGATCCAAATTCCAACAACATTCTTTATTGTAATGGAAAAACTAATCACCAACTTTATGTAGAAAGGAAAGAGACCCCGAATAGCCAAAGCAATACTGAAGAAAAAGAATCAAGTAGGAAGCAACCTCAAAATATACTATACAGCTACAGTAATCAAGACAGCTTGGTACTGGTTCAACGATAAACACATAGATCAGAGGAATAGAATTCAGGATCCAGAAATAAATCCATCCATGTATGAACAATTAATTTTCAACAAAGGGTCAAAGTCCAATTGAAGAGGAAGGAACAGTCTGTTCCACAAATGGTGCTGGCAAGATCTGATAGCCACATGCAGAAAAATGAAACAGGACCCATACATCACACCATACATAAAAACTAACTCAAAGTGGGTCCAGGACCTAAATGTTAAAGGTAAAACTATGAAGTTTTGGAAGAAGGCACAGGGGAAAAGCTACAGGATGTAGTCTTTTTTTTAAAGATAGATTATCGAACACTACTACAAAAGCTAGAGTAGTGAAAAAAAAGGTAACTGGGACCTCATAAAAATTAAAAATTTGTGCTCACCAAAAGACTTTATTAAAACAGTAAAAAGACAACCTACAGACTGGGAAAAAAATCTTTGGGAACGACGTATCTGATAAGGGTCTAATCTCCTAAATATATTGAAAATATCAACAACTCAACAACAAAAAGACAAGCAACCCAATTAAAAAATGGACAAAAGAAATGCAGACACATTACCAAAGAGGACATTCAAGCGGCCAACAAACAGATAAAAAGATGTTTGTGATCATTAGCCATGAGAGAGATGCAAATCAAAATGAGGCATCATCTCATTCCTGCTACAATGGCACTGATCAAAAAATCAGAATACAATAAATGCTGGTGAGAATGTAGCGAGATTGGAACCCTTATTCACTATTGGCAGGACTGCAAAATGGTTATAATCACTATGGAAAACAGTATGGCGCTTCCTCAAAAAACTAGAAACAGAACTACCTTATGATGCCGCAATCCCACTCCTAGGAATATACCCTAGAGACCTAATAAAAGTGACATGAACAGATAGATATGAGCACACCTACGTTCCTTGCAAAACTATTCACAGTAGCAAAAAAGATGGAAATAACCTAAGTGCCCACCAATGGATGAATGGATAAATAAAATGTGGTACATACATACGATGGAATACCATAAAGAAAAAAAGAGTTCCCAAAACATCTTCGAATGTGGATGAGCATGGTGGATGTTATACTGACAGAAATAAGACAATCACAAAAGAACAAATATTGTATGCTCTCACATTTAATTAATAAGAAAGATAAATATACAGAGCCCAACATTCATTGATGGCTACTAGGGGTGGGGGTGGGAAAAGGGGGAATCATTATCTAGGCTGCTGCTGTTAGGTGCTGTCGAGTTGGTTCTGCCTCATAGCGACCCTATGTACAAGAGAAGAAAACACTGCCCGCTCCTGCGCCATCCTTACAATCATTGCTATGTTTAAGCCCATTGTTGCAGCCACTGTGTCAATCCATCTCATTGAGGGTCTTCCTCTTTTTCACTGACCCTCTACTTTACCAAGCATAATGTCCTTCTCCAGGAACTGGTCCTTCCTGGTAACATGTCCAAAACATGACAAAGTCTCACCATCCTTGCTTCTAAGGAGCATTCTGTTGTACTTCTTCCAAGACAGATTTGTTCATTCTTGGGCAGTCCATGGTATATTCAACAGCCTTCATTAACACCATCATTCAAATGCATCAATTCTTCTTTGGCTTTTTCATTGTCCAGCTTTTATATGCATATGAGGCAACTGAACATATCATGGCTTCAGTCAGGCACACACCTTAGTTCTCAAAGTGACATCTTTGCTTTTTAACACTTTAAAGAAGTCTTTTGTAGATTTGCCCAGTGTAATATGTCATTTTATTTCTTAACTGCTGCTTCCATGGGCATGGATTGTGAACCCAAGTGAAATGAAATTCTTGACAACTTCAATATTTTTTCTGTTTATCATGATGTTGCTTATTGGTCCAGCCGTGAGGATTTTTGTTTTCTTTATGTTGAGGTGTAATCCATACTGAAGCCTGTAGTCTTTGACCTTCATCAGTAAGTGTGTCCTCTTCACTTTCAGCAAGCAAGGTTGTGTCATCTGCATACCACAGGTTGTTAATGAATCTTCCTCCAATTCTGATGCCGCATTCTTCTTCATATAGTCCAGCTTCTCGGATTATTTTCTCAGCATAAAGATTGAATAGGTATGATGAAAGACTACAACCCTGCTGTATACCTTCCCTCATTTTAAACCATGCAGTATCCCCCTGTTCTGTTCAAACGACTGCCTCTTAGTCTATGTACAGGTTCTGCATGAGCACAATTAAGTGTTCTGGAATTCCCATTCTTTGTAGTGTTATCCACAATTTGTTGTGATCCACACTGTCGAATGCCTTTGCATAGTCTATAAAACAGAGGTAAACATCCTTCTGGTAGTAGCAGCAGCTTTTCTCTAGGTAGCGGTTGCTTTTTATTTATGGTGATGGGAAAGGAGGCACTGAATTGGGTGAAGTTCGCAAACTTTGACTAATGTAATTGATGTCACCAAGCTGTACACAAGAAAAAGGATGAATTGGCAAATATTATGTTATACATAATTTTGCAACAACAATCAAAATAAATAAAAAAGGGCTACAGATACTGATACTACTTAGACACAACCAATCACTTCACGGAATTAGTTTTCTTGGTTTGAAGACTTAGGGTCAAGATCTCATGTGGCATCCAATCAACTGCCATAATATAGTTCTTAAAGTTTATGTCCTACCTCCTAGTTTGGTGAGTTGTCTGGGCCTTAAGAGCTTATGAGAGGCAATCTAAGATACAACTATTGGTCTCTATTTGTTTGGAGCAAAAGGGAAAGAAGGAAACCCAAGAATCAGAGAAGGAACTGGACTACTAGACTGTCTCCATGAACCACTCCCTCCTCTGCCCTGAGACAAGAAGAAATAGATGGTATCCAGCTATCACTACTGAACATTCTCACCAGGGAAACAATAGATGAATCCTGATAGAAAGGGAGAAAAATGTGAAATAAAACTTTAAATTCTCAAAGAATTCAGACTTCGGGACCTATTGAGGCTGGAGGAATCCCTGAGACTACTGACCTGAGATAATCTTTAAACACTGAAGTAAAACTATCCCCTGAAGTCACCTTTTAACTGAATAGAAGTTTAGCTCAAAAAGTAAAGAACATCACCCTTGAGTACTGCACTCTTTTGAAAACTATCTAGTCGAAGAAATTAGTCTACAGGACAAATAGTCTACATGAACTACAGCCACATCTACCCTAAGACCAGAACTAGATGGTGCCTAGGTATGATTACCAACCATTCTAATCAGGGCCACAATAGGGACCCTAATAGAATGGGAGAAAAATGTGGAACTTAACCTCAAATTCAAAAAACAAAAACTAGACCTACTGGACTAGTTGAGATTAGAGAACTCTCCAAGACTGTTACCCTAAGATACTCTTCAAACCCTGAAATGAAACTAACTCGAGGTCACCTTGCAGCTAAATAACAAATTGGCTAAAAAATTATATCACCTATAAGTACTATGCTCCTTTAAAAAATCATGTATATGAAACCAAACGTTCAACAATTACTTTAAAACAAAGATGAGAATGTAAAGGGGCAGGGAAACTAGATTAATAGGAACGGAACAACCAGAACAGTAATAATGAGAATGTTCACACATTGTGAAGAATGTAACCAATGTCACTGAACTACTTGTGTAGAAATTGTTGAATGGGAACCTAAACTGCTATGTAAACCTTCATGAAAACACAATAAAATATTTTTTTAATTATATAAAAGGCAGGGCCAAGACAGTGGAGTAGTCAGACGCTTCGTGTGGTCCCTCTTACAACAAAAACCTGAAAACACAAGTGAATCAATTATATGTGATAATCTAGAAGTCCTGAATATCAAAGACAAAGTTGAGGAGTCAGATTGAGTGGCAGGGGAAGGGAGAGACAGTTCAGAAGCAGTGAGGATTTGCCAGACCAAACCTGGCCAGCACCCTGCAGGTTGGATCAGGCAGTGCACGGGCTCAGGCAAGCAGTAGCACTTGGGACACGTTTTCCACACCAGGAGAAACTAGCAGTGGAGAGCCTGCACAAGCCTGCGGAACCAGAGAAAATCAGCACCAGATCTGCGCAAGTTAAGTACAAGTGTTAACCTACAATGCAGGATCAAAAAAACCCTTCCCCCACTGGGCAGTACCTCTCCCCCATTCACCCACTCCCTCCCCACTCTGCTCTGGTCCCAGGCCAGATTGAGCAATTGTTGCGCCCCCCTGGGCATGAAGTGAGACCCATCGCATGCACCAAGCCATTCTCCTGGCTTTGGAGAGGGAACAAATTAACATATAACAAACAGGAAAAAAGAATCTGCCAGCTATCCTAAGCCGAGACCTCAGGGCAGACACAGTCCCTTTGCCTATGCACAGTCATAAGGGGTCCAAGGACTTTGAATGCTTTTCACCCCTGCCTAGACCTGTGTGTGCCCATTTCAACAACATAGGCCCTCATTAGCATACTACAACAGGGTATATAACTGAAGCCATTTTCAACTGCAACAGCTAAGGGGGAGTGGCAGATTCGTGATAGATGACACCAACCTGCCCATAAAACAGGGTCCTAACCTCCCCACATCAGGGGCCTGAGGAATGGTGGTACCACCCACTCCACCTAGCCACCCACAACAGGGGTCCAAGAATAAGTGGTGCCTCCCAGTCCTTACAGCCAACAGCATTGGGTGCTTAAAGTCCAGTTGCAAAACCCACCCATGTGCTCTAGGAAATAGGGACATGTCTTCCACCCAGGCACTCAGGGGCAGTCATCAGTCCCCTACCTTACTCGGGACATAACCCCCTACTGTAGCCAGATTCTTGTGCCTGTTCCAATCACCCCTATGTAGCCCTGCTCGTCTAGGGCTGTAGGTGAGAGTCTGCACCACACACTTGGTGACCGACTACCTGGACCCCTGAACTGAAACCACACAAGAAAAGTAAATGGACTCCTGGGCTCACATAGCTAGTAGCAGCTCTAAACACCTGGTGACAGCATGCGAGCGCTTCAAAGATGCCAATAACCAAAGCAGCTCACACAACCAGCCTATTTAGGCATTTCAAAACAAAACAAACCGAGAAGCTAAGACACAGTAAGCAAACATAAAATATATAAACATAATAACTTATTGATGGCTTGGAGAAAACAGTCAATATCAAGTCAAATAAAGAGGCAGACCATGATGGCTACAGCAACTGACCAAAACAAAGAACCAGGATACCTCCTGAGGGAAGGGAAGGTCTTCAAATTACTGGAAGTAGAATTCAAAATATTAATGTAGAGAGCTCAAGAGATCAGGAAGAAGATCAGGCAAAACGCAGATCAAGCCAAGGAACACACGGGCAAAGCAACAGAAGAACATAAGAAAGTTATACAAGAGCAAAATGTCAAATTTAACAGGCTACAAGAATCCACAGAGAGGTAGCAAACAGAAATCCAAAAGATTAACAATAAAATTTCAGAATTAGACAATTAAATAGTAAGTCAAAGGAGAATTCAGGCAATGGAAATCAAAATTACTGAGATTGAAGATAAACCACTTGACACCAATTTATTTGACAAAAAATCAGATAAAAGACTTAAAAAATGAAGAAACCCTAAAAATTATGTGGGACTCTATCAAGAGGAATAACCTATGAGTGACTGTAGTACCAGAACAGGGGTGGGGGGGATAACAGAAAAATACGGAGAGAATTGTTGAAGATTTGTTGGCAGAAAACTTCCCTGATACTGTGAAAGATGAGAAGATATCTCTCTAAGAAGTTCCTTGAACCCTACACAGGGTAGATTCCAAAAGAAAATCGTCAAGACATTATTATAACCAAACTTGCTAAAACCAAAGATACAGAGAAAAATTTAAGAATGGCTGGGGATAAACACAAAGTCTTCTACAAAGAAGTGTCAATAAGACTAAATATATACAGCCTAGAATGAAAAAATTGCCAGCCAAGAATTATATATCCAGCAAAACGGTCTCTCAAACATGATGGCGAAATTAGGGCATTTCCAGATAAACTGAAGTTAAGGAAATTTGTAAAAACAAAACCGAAATTACAAGAAATACTAAAGGAAGTCCTATGGTTAGAGAATCAATACTATCAAATAATAACCCAAGGCTAGAACACAGGACACAACAACCAGATACCAACTGATAGGGAAGTCCAAAAATAAGTTCAAGGTAAAACACTGAAAATAGGGAAACAGACATATCAATATGTCAAAGATGACAACATAAAAACAAAAAAGAGGGACTAAATAAGGTAGTCATAGAACTTCCATATGGAGAGGAATTCGAGGCGACATCAAGAAATAAAAAATTGGTTTAAACTTGGAAAAACAGTTAAATTTTAAGATAACAAAGGAAACTAACAATCATACACATCAAAATAAAAAACAAGAAAAACAGACTCAGCTAATACAAAATCAACAACAATGAAAATGATGAAAACAAAATACAAAAAGAAAAATGATTCAGAAAAGAAAATTAAGTGGAACAAAGAAACCATCAACAACACACAAAAAAGACATCAAAATGACAGTAATAAACTCACACCTGTCAATAATTATGCTGAATGCAAATAGAATAAATACACAAAGAGTGCCAGAATGGATAAAAAAACATAATCCGTCTATATGCTGCCTACAAGAGACGCACCTTACACTCAAAGACACAAACTAAAACTCAAAGGATGAAAAAAAAATATCAAATAAACAACAATCAAAAAAGACTAGGAGTGGCAATATTAATCTCTGTTAAAGTAAAATCTACGATGAAGGATACTACATGATTGAAGGGTCAATACACCAGAAGGACGTAACCATGATAAATATTTACGCACCCAAGGACAGGGCTCCAAAATACATAAAACAAACTCTACCAGCATTGAAAAGACAGCTCCACAACAATAGTAGGAGACTTCAACACACCACTTTCAGTGAAGGGCAAAACATCCAGAAAGAACCTCAATAAAGACACAGAAGGTCTAAATGCCAAAATCAACCAACTTGATCTCACAGACATACAGAACACTCCACCCAACAGCTGTCAAGTATACTTTCTTTTCCAGGGCACATGGAACATTCTCCAGAACTGACCACATATTAGGCCACACAGCAAGCCTTAAGAGAATCCAAAACATCAAAATATTACAAAGCATCTTTTATGACCATAATGCCATAAAAGTAGAAATCGATAACAGGAACAGCAAGCAAAAATATCAAATACATAGAAGCCAAACAAAACCTTGCTTGAAAAGTACTGGATTACAGATGAAATCAAGGAGGGAATAAAGAAATTCCCAGAATCAAATGAGAAAGAAAACACATCCTACCAGAACCTTTGGGACACAGCAAAAGCAGCACTCAGAGGTCAATTTATAACAATATATGCACACATCCAAAAAGAAGAAAGGGCCAAAATCAAAACATTAACCTTCCAACTCAATCAAGTAGAAAGAGAGCAGCAAAAGAAGCCCTCAGGTACTAGAAGAAAGGAAATAAAAAAAAAATTAGAGCAGAAATAAATGAAATAGAGAATAGGAGAAACAATTGAAAGAGTTAACAAGACCAAAAGCTGGTTCTTTGAAACGATCAACAAAATCAATAAACCGTTGGTCAAAATGACAAAAGAAAAACAGGAGAGGAAGCAAATAACCCGAATAAGAAATGAGATGAGCGATATCAAAACAGACCCAAATGAAATTAAAATAATCGTAACAGAATATTATGAAAAACTATACTCCAACAAATTTGAAAACCTAAAGGAAATGGACAAAATTCTAGAAACACACTACCTACCTAAACTAACACAAACCGAGGTAGAAAAACTAAATAAACCAGTAGCAAAAGAAGAGACTGAAGAAGTAATTTAAAAACTTCCAACAAAAAAAAAGACCTGACCTTGACGGCTTCATGGAAGAATTCTACCAAACTTTCAGAGATGAGTTGATACCAGTACTACTGAAGGTATTTCAGAGCATAGAAAAGGATGGAATACTTCTGAACTCATTCTACGAAAATAACCCTGATACCAAAAGCAGGTAAAGACACCACAAAAAAAAATTACAGACCAACATCGCTCATGAACATAGATGCAAAAATCCTCAACAAAATTCTAGCCAATAGAATTTCAACAACATGTCAAAAAAAAAAATACTTCATCATGACCAAGTGCGATTCATACCAGGTATGCAGGGATGGTTCAACATTAGAAAAGCAATCAATGTAATCCATCACATAAATAAAACGAAAGATTAGAACCGTGTAGTAATCTTATCAGTTGATGCAGAAAAGGTGTTAGACAAAGTCCAACACCCATTCATGATGGAATAGGAATAGAAGGAAAATTCCACAAAATAATAAAGGGCATTCATACAAAGCCAACAGCAACATCATCCTAAATGGAGAGAGTCTGAAAACATTCCCCTTGCTTTGAGAACAGGAACCAGACAAGGATGCCCTTTATCACCACTCTTATTCAACGTTGTACTGGAGGTCCTAGCCAGCACAATAAGGTAAGAAAAAGAAATAAAGGACATCCAAATTGGTAAGGAAGAAGTAAATGTATCTCTATTTGTAGATAATATGATCTTATGAACAGAAAACCCCAAAGAATCCACAAGAAAACTACTGGAACTAAGGGAAGATTTTAGCAAAGTATCAGGATACGAGATTAACATACAAAAATCAGTTGGATCCCTCTACAACAAAGAGAATGTCAAAGAAATCACCAAATCAATACCATTTACAATAGCCCTCAAGAAAAAAAAAATACTTAGGAATAAACCTTACAGAGACGTAAAAGACCTATACAAAGAAAACTATAAGACACTACTGCAAGAAATCAAAAGAGACCTACATAAGTGGAAAAACATACCTTCTTCATGGATAGGAAGACTTAACATTGTCAAAATGTCTGTTCTACCAAAAGCGATTTATAGATGCAATGCAATTCCAATCCAAATTCCAACGACATTTTTTAATGAGATGGAGGAACAAATCACCAACTTCATATGGAAGGGAAAGGCCCCGGATAAGTAAAACATTACTGAAGAAGGTGAACAAAGTGGGAGGCCTCCCACTACCTGATTTTAGAAACTATTATATGCCAAGGTAGTCAAAACAGCCTGGTACTGGTACAACAACAGATACATAGACCAATGGAACAGAAATCCAGACATAAATTCATCTACCTATGAGCAGGTGATATTTGACAAAGGCCCAAGGTCCATTAAGTGGGGAAAAGACAGTCTGTTTAACAAATGGTGCTGGCATAACTGGATATCTACCTGCAAAAGAATGAAACAAGACCCATATCTCACATCATGTACAAAAACTAACTCAAAATGGATCAAAGACCTAAATATAAAATCTAAAAGGATGAAGATCATGCAACAAGAAATAGGGACAACGCTAGAAGCCCTAATACACGGCATCAACAGAACACAAACCATAACTAACAATGCACAAACATCAGAAGAGAAACTAGATAACTGCGAGCTCCTAAAAATCAAACACTTACACTCATGAAAAGACTTCACCAAAAGGGTAAAAAGATAACCTATAGACTAGGAAAAAATTTTGTGCTACAACGTATCTAACCAGGGTCTAATCTCTAAAATCTACAAGATACTGAAAAACCTCCACAACAAAAAGACTAAAAACCCAATTAAAAAATGGGCAAAGGAAATGAACACGCACTTCAAAGAAGACATTCAGGCAGCTAACAGGTACATGAGGAAATGCTCACAATCATTAGCCATTAGAGAAATGCAAATCAAAACTACAATGAGATACCATCTCATCCCAACAAGGCTAGCATTAATCCAAAAAAAACACAAAATAATAGATGTTGGAGAGGTTGTTGAGAGACTGGTACCCTCATACACTGCTGGTGGGAATGTAAAATGGTACAACCACTTTGGAAATCGATTTGGCACTTCCTTAAAAAGCTAGAAATAGAAGTACCATACGATCCAGCAATCCCACTCCTTGGAATATATCCTAGAGAAATAAAAGCCCTCACAGGAATAGATACATGCACACCCATGTTCACTGCAGCACTGTTCACAATAGCAAAATGATGGAAACAACCTAGGTGCCCATCAACAGAAGAATGGATAAACAAATTACAGTATATTCATAGAGTACTAAGCAATGATAAAGAACAATAATGAATCCCTGAAACATCTCACAATATGGATGAATCTGGTAAAGCATTATGCTGAGTGATATTAGTCAGTCACAAAAGGACAAATATTGGATGAGACCACTATTATAAGAATTCAAGAAAAGGTTTAGATACAGAAAACATTTTTGATAGTTAAGAGGGTGGGGAGGGAGGGAGAGGGGAATTCACTAACTAGATAAAAATAGCAGCCATAGCACTTAACCACTACGCCACCAGGGTTTCCATACTAACGAGATAGTACACAAGAATTATCTTAGGTGAAGGGATAAACAAATACAGGGGAAGTCAGTACAACTAGACTAAACCAAAAGCTAAGAAGTTTCCTGAACACAACCAAATACTTGGAGGGACAGGGTAGCAGGGGTGGGGGTCTGGGGACCATGGTTTCGGGGGACATCTAGGTCAATTGGCCTAACAAAGTTTATTAAGAAAATGTCCTGCACTCCACTTTGGTGAGTGGCATCTGAGGTCTTAAAAGCTAGTAAGTGGCCATCTAAGATGCATCAATTGGTCCCAACCCACCTGGAGTAAAAGAGAATGAAGAACACCAAAGACACATGGAAAATATTTCCCCCCAAGAGATAAGAGGGCCACAAAATCCAGAGACTTCATCAACCTGAGACCAGAAGAACTAGATGGTACCTGACTACCACCGGTGACCGCCCTGACAGGGAACACAACACAGGGTCCCTGATGGAGCAGGAGAAACATGTGGTGCAGGACTCAAATTCACATAAAGGCCAAACTTTATGGTTTGACTGAGACTTGAGGAACCCTCGAAGACATGGCCCCCCGACTTTCTGTTAACCCAGAACTAAAACCATTCTTGAAGCCAACTCTTTAAAGATTAGACTGCACTATAAAACAAATAAATTAACACTCATGAAGAGTGTGCTTCTTAGTTCAAGTAGACACACGAGACTAAATGGGCAGCTCCTGACAGAGGCAGGATAAGAAGGCAGAAAGGGAAAGGGGCTAGTTGGATGGACACGGAAAATCCGGGGTGGAAAGTGGGAGTGTGCTGTCACATTACAGGAATTCCAACTAGTGTTACATAACAATATAAATTAAAATTAAAACTGTTTATATGAGGCCAAATAGACAACAGTCACTCTAAAGCATAGATGAGAAAGTTTCGGAGACAATGAGACTAAGTTAATGGGAATGGAACAACTAGAACGGAAATAACGAGCATGTTGACACAATGTGAAGAATGTTACCAATGTCACTGAACATTTATGTGTAGAAATTGTTGAATGGGAACCAGTTTTGCTGTGTGTATTTTCACCAAAAACACATTTTTAAAAATATGTTCACTTTGCATTAATGCATAAATGTATGCTATTCTCCACAGCATATAAAAGGGAAGCCACTCCACCAGGCTTTATATTCATCATTATTTCTAGGTTTTAGGTTACAACCTGGATACCTCAAAAGAAGCAGGTACTGAAGCAGGTCGCCTCTTGCTCCACTAATATGAACTGGACTGCATTCACTAGTCTGACAGGTTCAAGATGTGCTGTTATCCCATTGAGTATTTATCAAATCTTATGTCAGATATATCAAAGGAAAACCAAAAGGTATAGTCAGTTGAAGGGCAAGAACCAAATTCTAATCCTTACACAACGTACAATTTATTAGGTATGAAGAAACTTCACTATGTGAAACAGTTAAAAGAATTAAGAAACAGGCATAAGTCATTTTACACAAAACATGGCTGAAGGCATTATATACCTGAAAAAAATATGAAGTACTAAATAATTTTAAGTGCCTTTTTCAAGTCAAGCGTAGCTATAGATAATAATAAGAACTGAAGGAAATTTATTTACAAAATTTCTTAGTTGACCGGTGACAAGGACCAAGAAACAATCGAGACTTCACTAATAGAGACATAAGGCAGTTAATACAATCACAGCAGCTCCTGACTAGGCTAGAAAGAAGTCCTTCTGTATGTTCTTCAATTGCACAAGGACATACGTTTAATCCAAAGGGTCTGTGCAAATAGCACCATAGTACTGACAGGCTCAGTTGAGTCACAGCTTCCAGAGTGCTGTTCCCTGTCTACCTTACATAGCTGTTACATTGCCTTTGTTGGTTTGCTGGCTTTTTTCTCTTTTTCTCCTCCTTTGTCAGCTCTTCTCTCTCCTTCACTTTTGGCTTTCTCTCCTGTTTCAGCTCTTTTCTCTCCTTCTTTGTCCTGCATACTGGTGTAAACTTCTTCGTTATAACCTTCCCGGTTCCGTGCAATTTCAATGGCAAAAAATTGTATTCTGGGAGCTAGAAGGCAAATACAATTGATTATTGTCCTAGCCCCAGTTACCTTCCTAAATCTACTGACAAAGCTCAACTAGCATGTGAAGCATTCAGTATAGTCGTAAGCTTCAGAGATCTGGAATTCTAATTCTATACTAATTGAGGTTGAAAACATTTAACTATCTCACAGTTATTTAAAAGACAGCAACATTATCTTTAAAGGTATAACAAGTAAGATGATCCCCAAACTAATTATCCCTGTCACTGATTCCTCTATAAAACCAGATCCCTCCTCTCGTTATATATAAACAATTCCAGAGGCAAGAAACTCACCAAAGATGGTATTTTCCTCAGTGTAGCCCTGAGTGCAATCTAGTCGCAGCAAAGTACCATAGTTGAAGTCTTCTATAATCCCATCAAACTTCAAGCAGAATGGTCTCCACTTCTATAAACATAAATACAATGCCTTAGCTGACAAACGCAGGAGACTAATATATTCAGTCCAGTAAAGGGGCTTCCACTTCTTCAGGAATGGAAATAACCATAGTTGAAGAGATTAGGAATCAAGTTGATTGCTAGTTTTGCTGAGAGTAAAACTAGCAGTGAGTTTCTGTGCTATCTATTGTGTCTTTAGACTGGTATTTCACAACACGAATGATATTTTAACCTAACAAGATACCTAAATCCTTTAACACAGAATTAAAATTTGATTTCTTAAACATATTCTCTGTTTTGTTTAAGTTATTGGCCAATTCAGCTTAAAATGGCTATTCATCTCCACTGAAGCACAAATGAGACAAAGGAGGCAAGAATTTGGCCCAAAGTCACAAAATTAGATTTTAGGAAAGAAGTTCAGTACACCAGTGTTCACCGCAGCTCTGTTCAACAGAGCCAAAAGTAGAAACAACCCAAATGTCCATCGACAGATGAATGGATAAATAAAATGTGGTATATAAGTACAATGAAATAGTACTCAGCCATAAAGATAAATGAAGTCCTGACACATGCTACAACATGGATGAAATGTGAAACATTTACGCTGTGTGAAATAAATCAGTCACAAAAAGACAAATGCTGTTAAGATCTCACTTATATGAAATTGGCAAATGTAAAGAGACCAAAGTTTATTAGTGGTTACCAAGGGTGGGAGGAAGGGGAAAAGGTGGACTTTTTGCTTAGAAGGCACTGAGATTCTGTTAATGGTGGTGGAATAATCTGAAAATGGATAGTGGTGATGGCCGTACAACATGATGAACGTGACTAACCAATGTCACTGAATTATACACATAAAAATTGTTGAACTGGTAAATGTTTTGGTGGGTTTATATATAACCACAATAAAACAATAAAAAAGAAAGGAAGGCAGGCAACCATTCAGTAGCGACAATTTTCCAAAGACCAGTAACAGCCTGTTGTTGTTGTTAGGTGCTGTGGAGTCAGCTCAGACTCACAGCGACCCTATGTATAACAGAATGAAACGTTGCCCGGTCCTGGGCCACCCTCACAATAGTAGATATTTTTGAACCCATTGTTGAAGCCAGGAGTTAAAAGTTTAGATTCTTCATAAGCCAAAAGCCTTCTACTCTCAAGTAATTTTTTTCCCAACTGAAAGAGTTTTAGGGCCCTGTGAAAGTACAAGTTAATCAAGTAAGCAATCAGAAACAACAGTTTTCCAATTATCTGTGGCCTGTGGTAACATGAACTTAAATCCAGAGAGTCAAAATACCCCCTGCCACTCCCCCACTGAAGACTTTCAGCTAATCTACTTACATAAATAAACTGATTCCTCCTCACCTGAAAGAGCTAGGTGAGGGGGGATGAAATGGCCCAGTCAAGAAGAAAAAAAAAAATACACTCAGTGAACATAAAAAAAAAATCCATAAACCAGATAAACATTCCTTTCATAACTTACTTAGCTGATTAGAACTCTGGTTCTCTAAGTACTTTCCTTAAAACAAACAAAAAAGAGTTTAAATGTATAAAATGTACTCACATTCAACAACTGTTGGTCAAATGTTAGGTAATACTTAAGAAAGAGAATTCTTACCTCTTTAGCTGACTCTGATTTTAGCTCTTCTGGGTCCAATACATCTATTCTGAGGTTCTTAAAATTTTCCCGGAACTCAGAGTAGATTTGGTCATCCACTTTGGTGAGTTTCAGGAACTGTGGGTCAACTGATGAAATCAGCTGCCAGACAATAAGACAATATACAGATGCTAGTCTCTACTTTGCTATACTTCTATCCCCTTCCCCCAGAAAACCTTTATGGTTCTCAGGGCAGAAGATTTTATTAGGATGTAGACAGCCTAGGTCCTGACAGAGTTTTGAAGGGTCATAATATATCACAGACCCTTCCACAATTCAAACTCACTTGGCCCTAGTACTGACTGGCTGTTGTCCTCTGTGGGTTGTTCATTCATTCAATAAACATTTATTAAGTTCCTACTATGGAACATACACCCTTTTGCCAGTTAGCAACAGAAAACTGGGGAAAGAAACAGAAATCCTCATTGCTAAAGCAAATTTGCTTCCACTCTCCTATTCTCTGTGGGTAAGATCTTATAGCAATAAACATTGTCTCCAAAACCCAACTGTTAACTTGCTGAGAATAGTGATTAGCACAATACCATGCACTATAATTATGTGTTTAATTCTCCTTAATAATGATGAAGACAGACAACTCACCTTGTAGTAGACTTCGGCATGCTGCATTGCTCTCATGGCCCAAGCCATCTCAATATCAGGCTGCAAAGGAGTAAAGAATGCCAGGTCAAAAATCTCCCAATCCTGCTTACTGGATAACAAGTTAAGGAAGTCTGTGAATGTCTAATTAATCTTCAACAGGCCCATCAAACATGGTGTTACTCTAAAAAGATAGAAATGAGACTGCTAGGTCTGAACAATATAACAATTCTTTTGTCCTTATGTCAACCAAAAGAAGCTACCAACACAGTCTAAAAAACAAAATAGGTCTGTGGCTATCTTTTCCCAGCAGCTAGAGAAAGCATGAGAGAATACATAAAAAAAAATGGATAAATCACCTTCTCAGGACTGAGTTAAATTACTGTAAAACTAAGATAATATACCCATCTACACCACTGAATTTTGAGAGTAAAAAAGTAAGATAAGGGAAGTGAAACTATTTTTCACTTTTAAAAGTGTAGCATGTCACAGTTGGAGTCCCTGAGTGGTACAAATAAACAACTAACCTAAAGGCTCGTGGTTCAAACACACACAGAGCACCTCAGAAGTAAGGCCTGGCAATCTGCTTTCAAAAGGTCACAGCCTTAAAAACCCTATGGAACAGTGCTATTCTGCACATGTGGGGTCACCATGAGTTGGACAGCCAACTAACAGCAACAACATGTCATTATCATCATTTGTGTTTCTATCCTACAACATCTAGCAATCAATCAGTACCATGAAGCAGGCAGATTATAAATATGCCTTCCCCAGCACCAAGCATCTGTTCCACTGGGATTTTCCACTCCAACTAGACTGATGTATTTCACTAACCCCAGGAAAAAAAAAAAAGCCCGTTGCCGTCAACTGGATTTCGACTCACAGAGACCCTACAGGACAGAGCAGAACTGCCCCAGAGGGTTTACGAGGAGCACCTAGTGGATTCAAACTGCGGAGCTTTTGGCTACCAGCCATTGCTCTTAACCACTAGGTCACCAGGGTTTGCATTTGCACCTCCGTGCCTTTCCCTGCCTGCAATATGCTCCCTAAAATCAATCCTCCCCTGTAAATCAATCCGTATCCTTCCTCCACCTACGCTTTGAGGATCCAGTCCAACCTCCACTCCTAGAAGAAGGCTTCCTCTACTGCCTGGGTCCTTAAGGGTTTCTTCTTCAGTCAAACTCTTTTGAATCTTATGGCCTGGCCATAAGATTCATACATATCACATTCTTACTACTATGCTTATGTGTCTTGTTCCTCAAAAGAGAACATATACTTTTCCTTTAAGGCTTTGAACCAGGCACACTATAAGTCAGTGCAACTTTGCTGCACATTGGAATCACCCGGGGACCTTTAAAAAATGTTGATTCCTGGCTACCATTTCCAGACATTTCTGATTTAGTTGGTATGAGCTGCGACCTTGATATCGGGATTTTTAAAAGTTCCCCAAGCGATTCCAAAGTGCAGCAAAGTTTGGGAACCACTTCCACCGGTGACAGCCCTGCGTTTGCGAACCAAAAAGATTAGAATAAATTTAAAGAAGGCACAGTTTTTGGCGAACACGGAGAGGGTCTGCAGACTATGTCAGGGCAGAAGGATATAATTTAGTGGCAGGCCCTGCAGAAATGGTAGAAGCTGCGGGTGAGTCATACTCACGTCGTTACCGTAAGACTCTGCTGGAAGAGAAAGAGCATGTGCCACAGACACCAGCTCCCCGGAAACCTAGGAAGGGAAAAAACAGAGGGGAACGTGTTCAGTGCTCGACTTGGCTCGACTTGGCACGACTTCCCCACTCACTCAGCACCAAAGCAGAGTCTCACCGGCTCATCACTTGCACTAGTCTCCTCCATCTTGCAGCCCAGAAAACGTGGCTTCACTTCCCCGGAAGTGATTTTTTGTGTACTCCTCCTCCAGTTAGTAGGACTAGGAGTGGTGCCAGAGCCGGGCAAAAACCGTTGCCACTTGCCTGCGTCTGCGTGCACGGTCACTCATCCAGAGGCGATAGTCGCTTGCCCGCCTCACCCGACCTGCGCAGGCGCGGAAGTGGCGCTTTGTTTCGTAGTCTGGGTGGCTTGAGATAACGGAGCCGGTTGACTGCGGGGTAATACCGAAGACGACGCTGGAAGAGCCCTGTTTGAGTTAATTCCGCTTCAGTGCCAACCCCCACCCCCCGCCGCTGTGTGCCCGGCCGAGATTCGAATACACACGTTCCATGCGCGCGTGCGCGCACAGACAGACACACACGCGTGCGCGCGCGCGCGTGCACACACACACACACAATCCCCCCCACATATATGTGTGTATTATATCTGTGTACATATACCTATGTGTATATATGTGTATGTATGGAAACCACGGTGGCCTAGTGGTTAAGAACTACATCTGCTAACAAAAAGGTTGGCAGTTCAAGTCCCCCAAGCACTCCTTGGAAATTCGGTAGGGCAGCCTTACTCTGCCCTATAGGGTCGCTATGAGTCGGAATCGACTCCACGGCAACGGGTATGTACATGTATATGTATGTATGTGTGCGTGTATACACACACACACACACACACACACACACACACACACCCCAATACCCCAGGGAGTAAATCACAAATAGGCAAGGTGCTAGGCGCTGGAGTGGAGTGGTGAAGAACTTAGTCCCTGCCTTAAAAGAACTAGGTGTAGTGAGGAAACAGATGGAAAGCGGTGATTACAGCATAGCCCCATATACTGTGGGAGCTTGAACAGTCCTGACTAAGGTGCTGAGGTATCTATAATACCAGAGACTACAAGGGTGTGGATAAGATGAAAGCTATAATTGCTAGGAAATAGGATGTTATGGGGTAAAGGAGGGCGGTGAGTTGTTGAATATGAGTTTGTCAACAACAAGGCAGGTGGGTGAGTACTGCTATTTGCAGGTGGTAGAGCCATGTAGATACTTCCTAAGAACATGGATCACATCATCTAGGTGGCTTTCAGACTATATGGGGGAGGCAAACTTAAAAGACCTTGAAACTAGTCATTAAAAGCTGGAAGGAGAAATGGGG
Organism: Elephas maximus indicus; assembly: GCF_024166365.1. Lineage (NCBI taxonomy): Eukaryota > Metazoa > Chordata > Mammalia > Proboscidea > Elephantidae > Elephas > Elephas maximus. Next base: position 91,743,434 of record NC_064846.1, read on the forward strand.
CTATGGTCAGAAATCATGTACCTTAGTCTACTATGAAAATATAAAATCTGAATAATAAAAGTGTTTGCAGTGACAGGTATGGTTCAAGATACATATAGAAAATGACTCGTGTCATCTTATGAGCTGCCTGATATGAAGGCAGGATGTTAGAGACGACATCTTGGGTGATCGTGTTCCCATGGTGTGTTCTATGGTCAGAAGGGAGCACAACAGTGACCTTGGGATGCCTTCCCAGATTGTGATTTGTCCCAGAAACTATGTAACATAGCCTCAAAATATGTAAAACAAAAATTTAATTTCAAGCAGAAATTCCTTAAAATAATGAGATATTTTAACATGACTCTCAGCAATTGACAGATCAAACAGTCAACTATTTAATAAGAATTTAGAAGTTGTGAATAACATGATGAACAAACATGATGCAGATAGGCTAGAAGGCATAATTGTTAAGAGGTAAGTTGTGCCAGGACAATGAGGTCAGTGAGTTATTAAACATGAATTGAGCAGCAAAATCGGCCATGTAGACACTCTTCATGGGCATGGTTCTTATGGATTGTTTGGTTATTGGACTACAGACAAGAAAGCAAACTTAGTTGGCCTTGAAGCCTGTCACCAAAAGTTGGGAGAAAAGAAATTGGAGCCGTGGTTAGAAATCATGTGATAGTATGCCATGAAAGCAGAAATCCTGGTCAACAAAATGTAACAGGTGACAGACAAAAGAAAAGAGATGGCTATGCCATCTTGCTAAAGCTGTTGCATGTGAGAGTGGTGATCATATTTCAGGACTATTTTGTGGCCAAGAAGAAATATAGCAGTCCCTCAGGATGCCAACCTGACTAACCCAACACAGTTGTTATAGGCAGTGACGCAATGCACTGTGTCCCTTTTGACATGGGGATTCACAGATTCATGAAGATCTTGCTCAGTGTTAAATGGGGTGCAGTGGCCAGCAGGGGTTGCCATCATGTTCATAACATAGATGCCATCAATAGCCCTCCATTACTGGGAAGTACAGCCATTCGCTAGTCTCTATAAATACTGCCCAGCCTTCTGTCATGTCCATAATTCCACCTCCATCCTGCCCCCTTGCCAACATAGGTAGCTTTAGTTCTGCCAGGGGTGCTGTGGTAAGATAGTGCTGACGGACTTGCCATAGGCTTCAGCTACTGCTCTTTTGTTGTTGGTGAACAGATTTGCTTCTCATGAAGGAAAATTCAAGAAACACCCCACAATATTCACAACATCAGGTTATGATAAAATTTGACCTTGGATTCCAATTCCTCCATTTATTCTTTTCTCACAAGGTCCTGCTTTTTTTTCAGATACTGAATGGGAGTTTTCCTGAGATTAATGACATAGTGTGGAACATAGCCTAACATAGGAGAGTTATTCAATTTGTGGAAACTATGTTTATTTTTTTTTCATGTTTATATTTAACCCAAAACCCTGGTGGCATAGTGGTTAAGTGCTACGGCTGCTAACCAAAAGGTCAGCAGTTTGAATCCGCCAGGCGCTCCTTGGAAACTCTATGGGGCAGTTCAACTCTGTCGTACAGGGTCGCTATGAGTCAGAATCGGAATCGACTCGTCGGCAGTGGGTTTGGTTTTTGGTACATTTATATGTACTAATACTATTAAAAAAATTATTTTTAATAGTAAACAGGTGCGTAAGAGAAAATATTGGCTACTCAATGCTGCCACCTGCAGCACAACTGAGAGTCAGAAGCCCTAAATGATTATTGAATACAGTGCCAGGGACCAAAAGGAAGGAACTGAGCATGGTCGTTGAATTTTAGTCTCATTCAGCCAGTGACAAATTGGAGACATGTGAAAAAAAACAATGTCTTATAAAAGAATGGAACCTGCAGAATATGTAATAAGCCCCATTAACAGAATTCACAGACAAAATCTGCTGTCTCTAGGGGAACTGGGAAGCAAAGTTGGCCCTACAACCCTATGCATAGTTAGGACATATGTAGGTCTTGGAGTGACGTAACTGCTCCTGGGTAGGTTTTAGAGGTCCAGAAACTATGTTTTGAGAAACAGGCAGGTGAGGCCAGTGAGTCAGAGTAGAAGGAAGGGCTTTTGTATTCTTCCTCTTTCACATCTCATTTCTGATGTCCCTGGTGTGCCAAAAGGTTGTGTCACATTCAGTAGCAGGATGAGAGGCACACTGGGTCCCACAAAGCAGACCTAGATTGATGAGAGAGTACATTTCTTTTAAGGATGGATGCTCCTTCTGTCATCCTAGCTAAGATTATTTTCATCTGAGCACAGAGACCATGGTTCATTTTACAAAGGATGTTTTGTGGTATTATAGATGCTTCCTTTATTGGTATCCCACCTTCAACCTAATGCCAGTTCTTTGCCCTTAGTATGGTTTGCATCCCATTTAGTTTATGTTTAATCTCCTCTTTGTGCTCCTCATTTCTTATACGTAGCATATACCTCATGAAATTTTTCATTGAATCCCCAAATACTTGTTGATAACCTACTCAGAACTGTGTCTATATGTGGCTATGTCCTAGGTATACAATGGTGAATAATACAAAGAACCTTCTCACAAGGAACTCATCCTAGTGAGAGATATTGTTACATACAAACTGATAATTACAAAAAAACTATAGTAATTGGAATGACAGCTATCCCAAGGAATAGCGCCATAGCTGACATACGCTATACCAAAACCCAAACCTGTTGATGTCGAGTCGATTCCGACTCATAGCGACCCTATAGGACAGAGTAGAACTGCCCCGTAGAGTTTCCAAGGAGCGCCTGGTGGATTTGAACTGCCGACCTTTTGGTTAGCAGCTGTAGCACTTAACCTCTATGCCACCAGGGTTTCCGACATACACTATAAAAGCTCCATAAATATTTTCTGAATGAATGGATTGATGACAATTCATTCAAGGCATTATGGAAGGAAAGAGGAAGGCATATCTGATATCCTGGGGTCCTGCTGGAATCTGCTTGACTTCTGAAATGAACACAGGTTGGAAGCCGCAACTTTGTTGCTGTTGCTGTTAGGTGCCGTTGAGGAGGTTTCGACTGATAGTGACCATATGTACAACAGAACGAAACACTGCCCAGTCCTATGCCATCCTCACAATCATTGCTATGTTTGAGCTCCTTGTTGCAGCCACTGTGTCATTCCATCTCACTGAGGGTCTTCCTCTGTTTTGCTGACCCTCTACTTTACCAAGCATAATGTCCTTCTCTGAGGACTGGTCCCTCCTGATAACATGTCCAAAGTACACGAGACAAAGTCTCAGCATCCTCACTTCTAAGGAGCATTCTGGCTGTACTTCTTCCAAGACAGATTTGTTTTTTCTTCTGGCAGTCCATGGTATATTCAATATTCTTTGTCAACACTAAAATTCAAAGGCAAGTGAGGAGGAGAAATAAGGATATGTTAGCCCTGATACTTGTGGGTCCAGCTGCAACTCTCTAGTACTGTGGTTAGCTGCGGCTGCTGGTCACACCTGGACCACATTCATAGCTGTCTTGTAGTGTGCCATAAGTTTTCCCCAGCTGAAGTTCTGAAAGCTCCACTCAATAAGCACAATATCAGGAACTTATAGACAATAAATTTGGGTTTTAGAGGCAGACAACCCTGGGTTTCAAGAAAAAAAATGAACTCAGCCCGTGGCTTATCTCCATACATAATCATTCATTTCTCTTTCCCTTCTCCCTTCTTTTGTCCTTTTTTCTCTCTCTCTTCTCTTTCCATTGCTTCCTTCATGTTTTTCTTTCTTGTAATCACAGAGTAATCTTTAATAGAAACAGAGAACAGTTTTGAATGTTACTAACACTTGATAATTCAACCCCATCTTTAAATTTTCTCAGCTAGAAATTTGGGAAATTTTTTTTTTTTGCTTCTGTTGTGCTTTTCTTCCAACTGATCAGAAAATTTGGCCATTCAGGACTTGCATCAATTCATTCAGAGACCTCTGAAGCCTTACCCACACCCATTATGCAGATCTCCTCTGTCATTTTCTTCCATTGCATTCCATTTCTTTCCTTTCCATTCTTGGATGAGAATATGTTACTGTAGGGAAGAATGTGCTGTCAAACCTGCCCCTGCCTGAGCCTGGTGATAACCCGTGGTGACCATCACATCCTGGTTGGGGCCACATATTATGTTGCTATAGAACTCAGCCAGGAGGACTAGAACCTCCTTGAGCACCCAGAGGAGAAGTAAGAAATGGCTAGTGATGATCCCATCATGTCGACGTGACGTTTACTCTATCCTGATTCAGGCACATCTGCAGGAAGATTCAGAGCTCTGAACCCAGGTATCACCAGTAGGTTTCTCTGGAAGTGACTCCTATGGTGCTGGCAGCACAAGGCATTCTTCGTTCTGATCACAGGCTTACCAGTTGCACTGATCACCTGTCATGAGAGGGAGCCCTTGGGGCCATTCCAAGTGACTTAGAGTGCCTCATCAGTCTTATGAAGACAAAGCTCTTTCCGTTTTTACTCTCATCCTCATTGGATTCATATTCAATATCATTGGCACCTGGGCCCAGAGATAAACCTGAGTAATCAAAATAGTCCTATCTTCAGAATCATCATTTTCCTCAAACAACCACAGTATTGTTACTGGGTCAAGCTGGACATCCTGGTTGTTTCTTCTCATAGGATGTCATTTCCTAGCATCCTTTTCAGTCTCTAAATCAAATAGCCCTCTCATAAGGGGGAAAAAAGTCATCTAACTGTGGTTAAAATTTTCATTGCCTGATTAACTTTGATGTTAAGCATCTTCTTCCATGAAGGGTGGGAGATATGGGAATGGTGGCAAAGACAGAGATTCCTGCAGGTCACCACATATACCCAACAATATTCAGGTTACGAAAAGAGACACCATTTAATCTAAGAATGGTAGGATGCTTGCTACACTATTTTTTTTAAGTGTGGTGAAAATATAAGCAACAAAATACGCATGAATTCAACATTTTTACATGTGTAACTCAGTGACATTGATTATATTCTTCAAGTTCTGTCACCATTGTCATTATCCTTTTCCAAATTATTCTACCACAACATAAACTCAACGCTCCTCTCCCATCTCTCCCTTCCTCCCATCTCTCGTAACCATTAATAATCGTTGGTTTCCATATACTTGCTTATTTCGTTAAGTGAGATTACACAGTATTTTTCCTTTTGCAACTGATTTATTTTGCTTAGCATAATGTTTTCAAGGTTCGTCCATGTTGTAGCATGCACCAGGACTTCATTTCTCTTTGTGGCTGAGTAATGTCCATTGTATCTGTATACCACATTCTGTTTATCCATTCGTCTGTTCCCCCATATGTCTGTCAGTTTGTGGTACTGTGAGGGCTTGCGTGTTGCTGTGATGCTGGAAGCTATGCCACAGATATTCAGATACCATGGCGGACAGGTTTCAGCTGAGCTTCCAGACTAAGACAGACCAGGAAGAAGAACCCAGCAGTCTACTTCTGAAAAGAATTAGTCAGTGAAAACCTTATGAATAGCAGTGGAACATTGTCTGATATAGTGACGGAAAATGAGCCCCCCAGGTTGGAAAGCACTCAAAAGATGACTGGGGAAGAGCTCCCTCCTCAAAGTAGAGTCAACCTTAAGGACGTGGATGGAGTCAAGCTTTCAGGACCTTCATTTGCTGATGTGGCATGACTCAAAATAAGAAGAAACAGCTGCAAACATCCATTAATAATTGGAACCTGGAATGTATGATGCATGAATTTAGGAAAATTGGAAACCCTCAAAAATGAAATGGAATGCATAAAGATCTATATCCTAGGCATTAGTGAGCTGAAATGCACTGGTATTGGCCATTTTGAATTGGACAATCATGTGGTCTACTATGCTGGGATTGACAACTTGAAGAGGAATAGCGTTGCATTCATCGTCAAAAAGAACATTTCAAGATGTATCCTGAAGTACAACGCTGTCAGTGATAGGATAATATCCACATGCCTACAAGGAAGACCAGTTAATACAACTATTATTCAAATTTACACGACAACCAGTAAGGCCAAAGATGAAGAAATTGAAGATTTTTACCAACTTCTGCAGTCTGAAATTGATCGAACATGCAATCAGGATGCATCGATAATTACTGGTGATTGGAGTGCGAAAGTTGGAAATGAAGAAGTATTGGTAGTTGGGACATATGGTCTTGGTGATAGGAATGATGCCAGAGATAGCATGATAGAATTTTGTAACACCAACGACTTCTTCATTGCAAACACCTTTTTTCACCAACATACACGGTGACTATACACATGTACCTCGCCAGATGGAATACACAGGAATCAAATCAACCACATCTGTGGAAAGAGTTGATGGAAAAGCTCAATACCATCAGTCAGAACAAGGCTAGGGGCTGACTGCGGATCAGACCATCAGTTACTCATATGCAAGTTGTCTTAGTTACCTAGTGCTGCCATAACAGAAATACCACAAGTGAATGGCTTTAACAAAGAGAAATTTATCTTCTCACAGTAAGGTAAGCTAAAGTGTAAATTCAGGATGTCAGCTCCAAGGGAAGGCTTTCTTTCTCCGTTGGCCTTCTCATCAATCTTCCCCTGGTGCAGAGGAGCTTCTCAGGAGCAGGGACCCCAGGACCAAAGGACACGCTCTGCCCTTGGCACTGCTTTCTTGGTGGTATGAGTTCCCCCGTCTCTCTGCTTGCTTTTATCTTTTATATCTCAAGAGATTGTCTCAAGACACACTCTAATCCTGTAAGTTGAGTCCTGCGTCACTAACACAACTGCCACCCATCCTCCCTCATTAACATCATGGGGCAGGATTTACAACATATAGGAAAATTACACAATACAGGGGATCATGGCCCAGCCCAATTGATAAACACATTTTTGGGGACACATGATTCAATACATGACACAAGTTCAAGTTGAAATGGAAGAAAATTAGAACAGGTCCACGAGAGCAAAAATATGACCTTGAATATATACCAACTGAATTTAGAGACCATTTCAAAAATAGATTTGAGGTGTTGAATACATACCAACTGAATTTAGAGACCATTTCAAAAATAGATTTGATGTGTTGAACAATGACCAAAGACCAGATGAAGTGTGGAATGACATCAAGGACATCATACATGAAGAGAGCAAGAGGTCATTGAAAAAACAGGAAAGAAAGAAAAGACCAAGATGGATGTCAGAGGAGACTCTGAAACTTGCTCTTGAACGTCGAGCAGCTAAAGCAAATGGAAGAAATGATGAAGTAAAGAACTGAACAGAAGATTTCAAAGAGAGACTCGAGAAGACAAAGTATTATAATGACATGTGTGAAGAGCTGGAGATAGAAAACCAAAAGGGAAGAACATTCTCGGTGTTAAGCTGAAAGAACTGAAGAAAAAATTCAAGCCTCGAGTTACAACAGTGAAGGATTCTATGGGGACAATATTAAATGACTCAGGAAGCATCAAAACAAGATGGAAGGAATACACAGAGTCATTATACCAAAAAGAATTAGTCAATGTTCAACCATTTTGAGAGGTGGCATATGATCAGGAACCAATGGCAATAAAGGAAGGATTTCAAGCTGCCCTGAAGGCATTGGCAAAAAACAAAGCTCCAGGAATTGACGGAATATCAGTTGAGATGTTTCAACAAATGGATGCAGCACTGGAAGTGCTTACTCATCTATGCCAAGAAATTTGGAAGACAGCTACCTGGCCAAACAACTGGAAGAGATCCATATTTATGCCTATTCCCAAGAAAGGTGATCCAACCGAATGGGGAAATTATTGAACAATATCATTAATATCACACACAAGCAAAATTTTGCTGAAGGTTGTTCAAAAGCGACTGAAGCAGTGTATTGACAGGCAACTGCCAGAAATTCAGGCTGGATTCAGAAGAAGACGTGGAACCAGGGATATCATTGCTGATGTCAGAAGGGTCTTGGCTGAAAGCAGAAAATACCGGAAAGATGTTTACTTCTGTTTCATTGACTATGCAAAAGCATTCGACTGTGTGGATCATAGCAAATTATGGATAACATTGAGAAGAATGGGAATTCCAGAACACTTAATTGTGCTCATGAGGAACCTTTACATAGATCAAGAGGCAGTTGTTCAGACAGAACAAGGGGATACTGCATGGTTTAAAGTCAGGAAAAGTGTGCATCAGGGTTGTATCCTTTCACTATACCTATTCAGTCTGTATGCTGAGCAAATAATCCGAGAAGCTGGACTATATGAAGAAGAACGGGGCATCAGGATTGAAGGAAGACTCATTAACAACCTATGTTATGCGGATGACACAACCTTGCTTGCTGAAAGTGAAAAGGACTTGAAGCACTTACTGATAAAGATTCAAGACCACAGCCTTCAGTATGGATTGCGCCTCAAAATAAAGAAAACAAAAATCCTCACAACTGGGCCAATGAGCAACATCGTGATAAACAGAGAAAAGATTGAAGCTGTCAACGATTCCATTTTACCTGGATCCACAATCAACACCCGTGGAAGCAGCAGTCAGGAAATAAAAAGACACATTGCATTGGGCAAATCTGCTGCAACAGACCTCTTTAAAGTGTTGAAAAGCAAAGATGTCACCTTGAAGACTAAGGTGAGCCTAACCCAAGCCACAGTATTTTCAATCACATGGTATGCATGTCAAAGCTGTACAGTGCATAAGGAAGATGGAAGAAGAATTGATGACTTTGAATTGTGGTGTCGGCAAACAATATTGGATATACCACGGACTGCTAAAAGAACAAACAAATCTGTCTTGGAAGAAGTACAACCAGAAAGCTCCTTAGAAGCAAGGGTGGTGAGACTACATCTTACATACTTTGGACATGTTGTCAGGAGGGATCAGTCCCTGGAGAAGGACATCATGCTTGTAAAGTACAGGGTCAACGAAAAAGAGGAAGATCCTCAACGAGATGGATTGACGCAGGGGCTGCAACAATGGGCTCAAGCATTACAAAGATTGTGGGCATGGTGCAGGACTGGGCAGTGTTTCTTTCTGTTGTACATAGGGTCTCTATGAGTTGGAACTGACTCCACGGCACCTAAAAACAACATTCATCTTTTAATGGATATTTCACTTGCTTCCACATTTTGGCTATTGTAAACAGAGCTGCAATGAACATTGGTATACAGGTTTCTATTTGCATTCCTGTTTTCACTTCTTCTGGCATATACCTAAGATTGGGAGTGTTGGGTCATTTGATAGTTCTTTGCTCAACTTTTCGAGGAAACTCAAAACTATTTTTTCACAGTGGTTGTGCCATTTTATATTCCCACCAGCATTGGATGAGGGTTCCTAGTTTCTCCACAACCTCTCCCACACCTGTTGTTTTCAATTTTTTTTTAATTGTTGTCGTTCTAATGGGGGTAGGGCGGTATCTCATTGTGGTTTTGATTTGTATTTCTAGTGGCTATAATTTGAAGCCCTGGTGGCACAATCATGAGCCTGGCTGTTAACAAAAACGTTGGCTGTTGGAACCGCCCCAGCAGCATCATGAGAGAAAAATTCTGGTGATCTGCTCTCATGAACACCCTATGGAGCAGTTCTGCTCTGTCACATGGGGTTACTATGAATCGGAATCGACAACAACAGCAAGTGCTAATTACGTTGAGCATCTTTTCATGTGCTGGTTGGCCATTTGAATATACTCTTTAGTGAAATGTCTGTTCAAGTCTTTGTCCTTTTTTTTGATTGGATCATTTGTCTTTTTGTTGTTAAGTTGTAGAAGTTTTTTTTTTAAAATATATTTTGTATATTAGACCCTTAATATATATATGGTTCCCGAAAATTTTCTCTCAGTCTGTAGTCTTTTCGATTTTTGATAAAGTCTTTCAATGAACAAAATAGTTAATTTTTATGAGGTCTCACTTACCTATTTTGTCTTTTGCTGCTCGAGCTTGTGTTGTCATATCTAATACTCCATCATTAAAAAATAGACCCCATATGGGGGTTTGGGGACTATGGCTTAAGGGGACTTCTAAGTCAATTGGCATAATAAACTCTATTATGAAAACATTCTGCATCCCACTTTGAAATGTGGCGTCTGGGGTATTAAATGCTAACAAGCGGCCATCTAAGATGCATCAATTGGTTTCAACCTACCTGGATCAAACGAGAATGAAGAACACCAAGATCACATGATAACTATGAGCCCGAGACAGAAAGGGCCACATGAACTAGAGTCTTACATCATCCTGAGACCAGAAGAACTAGATGGTGCCCGGCCACAACTGATGACTGCCCTGACAGGGAGCACAACAGAGAACTCCTGAGGGAGCGGGAGAACAGTGGGATGCAGACCCCAAACTCTCATAAAAAGACCAGACTTAATGGTCTGACTGAGACTAGAAGAATCCCAGCAGTCATGGCCCCCAAACCTTCTGTTGGCCCAGGACATGAACCATTTCCGAAGACAACTCATCAGACATGGAAGGGACTGGACAATGGGTTGGAGAGAGATGCTGATGAAGAGTGAGCTACTTGTATCAGGTGGACACTTGAGACTGTATTGGCATCTCCTGTCTGGAGGGGAGATGGGAGGGTAGAGAGGGTTAGAAACTGGCAAAACGGTCACAAAAGGAGAGAATGGAAGAAGGGAGCAGGCTGACTCATTAGGCGGAGAGTAAATGGGAGTATGTAGTAAGGTGTATATAAGCTTATATGTGACAGACTGACTTGATTTGTAAACTTTCACTTAAAGCACAATAAAAATTATTTAAAAAAAATAGGCCCCACAGCCATGCTGCTATGTTTTCTTCAAAGAATTTTATGCTTTTAGTTTTCACATTTAAGTCCTTAATCCATTTTTAATTGCTTTATGTGTATGGTGTGAGGCATGGATCCTGATTCATTCTTCTGCATGTGGAGATCCAAATTTCCCAGCATCATTTATTGAAGAGATTCTTCCTTCCCTATTGAATAAACTTAGCACACTTGACAAAAATCAGTTGACCATAGATATATGGATTTATTTCTGGGCTGTCAGTTTTATTCTATTGGTCTGTATGTCTATTATTATACCAGTAACAGGCTATTTGAATTACTGTGGCTTTATACTATGTTTTGAAATCAGGAAGCGTGAGTCCTCCTACTTTATTCTTCTTCAAGGTTGATTTAGCTATTTGGGGTTCTTTGCTGCTCCATATAAATTTGAAGATTAATTTTTTCATTTCTGCAAAGAAGGCTGTTGGAATTTTGATGAGGATTGCACTGAATTTATAGATTGCTTTGTTTTGTTTTGTTTTGTTTTGTTTTTGGTTAGTATTGACACCTTAACTATATTAAGCCTTCCAATCCACGTACATGGAATGTTCTTCCATTTATTTCGGGCTTCTTTAATTTCTTTCAGTAAAGTTTTATAGTTTTCTATGTGCAAGTCTTTCACCTTCCTGGTTAAATTTATTACTAGGTACTTTACTGTTTTAGATACTATTGTAAATGCTAATGTTTCCTTAATTTCCTTTTCCGCTTGCTCATTGCTAATGTATAAAAACCCAACTGATATTTGTGTGTTGACCTTGTACCCTACCCCTTTGCTGAATTCATTTATTAGTTATAAGTTTTCTTGCGGATTCTTTGGAGTTTTCTATGTTTGATACAGTAGTTTTTACAAAAACGCAACCTATAGAGGCTATGGGAAGTAAACTAAGTACTAATTAAGTGATTATCCCTTGGCTGTGGAACTACATGTGATTTTTTTTTCATTCATTCTGCTAACTTTTCCCTAATTTTTCTCCTAAGTTTTCTCCAATGAGAATGTCAAGTCCACATGGTGTGTTAAAAACAAGAATAAGGTCTGGAATGAAGGGCTCACAGTGCTGGTCAAAGAAGACAGGGTGATTGGTTCCAAAGCAATTGCCTGAGGCCATTTCCTAAGATAAAGCTAAGCAAGAGAAAGAAACATTCTGGCACAAGCCTATGAATTGACAGGTTCATCTATTATTCATCTATTATTGTCCCTTTGGCTACCCTGTGCACCTCCAACCTCCTGAAATTTCATACTATGTGGCAAAAGCCTGGATTTTTCCAGGTAGTTCTATGGACCAGTCCTCTAATTTTTTTCTCTAGGAAGGGAAATTTTAAGTGGAGCTAAGCTTGCTGTATTGTGTGATTCACTTTCTCTTTGTGGGTTAGCAGTGGAGGCTTCTGGAGGTAATCCAAGACAGGGAAGGATAGTCATACTGGATAGGTTGGAAGAGGGAATAGCGGAAGTTAAGTTTATTTTCACGGATAAAGGAAACCAGAGTTGGATGGCCATGAGGATGATGATTGTTGTTTTATAGAAATGACCCGGCAAGTAGTCTCACAGCTACTTTTTTTTAGCAGACAAGATGGATACTAATGGTCTCTACTGTGGGTGGTGATTATATTTCTCCTCAGATGCTAAGTTGTAGAACATAAATTTAGCACTGACCAGGCAGACACAGCAATGGTGCTATGGGTGGAAAGTATGAAAATGTACATATTATTTGAATATATGATGACAGATATGCTTTTTACAAAGGTTGAGATGTGTAAAGGATGAGCCAATTTACATTGCCATTAATCTTGCTTTCAAAACTAGAGAAAAATTACCGAGGGTCTGGTCAGGTATCATGTGGCCCAAACATGCCAGAAACAGAAGTTTTATTAAACGCTGATTTCTATTAGGCTGATTTCAGGTTGACTAGGACAGAGTGAGTGAAGGAGAGGGGGGAGAGGGTAGGACAGGAAGCCAGAAAGTTAGCCAGGGATTAAATCTCGTAGGGTTTTACAGGCCAAGGACTTGGCTTTTCACTCTGAGTGAGATCAGAAGCCATCGTAGGGTTTTGAGTTAAGGAATTACATATCTTACAAAATACATCAATAACCCCCCCCAAAAAAGGTTTTAAAAATATATGTGGGTGAATGTGTTAGTTACCTAGTGCTGTATAACACAAATACTACAAGTGGGTAGCTTCTTTAACAAACAGAAAGTTATCTTTTCACATTTCAGGAGGCTAGAAGTACATATTCAGGGTGCCAGCTCTGGAGGAAGGCTTCCTCTCTCTGTTGGCTCTGGGGAAAGGTCCTTCTCTGTTTTCAAATCTGTTCCTTGGTTCCTTGGAGATCTCATGTGGCATGGCCAGTATCTTCCCCCATCTCTGCTTGCTTAATCTACCCCTTTTATATCTCAAAAGAGATTCACTCAAGATATACCCTACATTCATTCTGCATCATTAACATAACAAAGAAAGCCCACTCGCAAAAGAAATTATAACCACAGGTATAGGGGTTAGGATGTACAACACGTATTTTGGGGGGACACGATTCAATCTATAACATTCCACCCTTTGGCCTCCTAAATTAACATACTTCCCACATTCAAAACACATTTACTCCATCACATCATACCAAAAGGTTTAAATCACCTCCAAACCCAAAATCTTATCTTCTGGATCATCTAAATCAAACACAAGTTAGAATTTATGCATATTCCATCCTGGGACAAAATTCCTCTTCATCTGTGTACCTGTGAAATCTAGAATACAAATTATCTGCTTCCAAAGTACAATGGTAGAACAGGAACAAGGTAGACATTTCCATTACAAATGGGAGAAACTGGAGGGAAAGAAGGGATAACGAGCACCAAGCAAGTTTAAAACCCAGAATAACAAACTACATCAGCTCTCAAGGCTAGAAATACTCCTCTGTTCTCTGAGACTATCTAGGCAATGGTTCCACCCTCCAGACTCTGGGTGTTGGCCGTGCTTTCTGGATTCTGGTTGGAGGCCCCTCATCCTTCAGCTTCAGCCCTACCCTCCAGGACCACTGAGACAGCAACTCTGCTCCCTTGGCTTTGGATGGCTCCGTTCTCCTAGTCCATCTGTGTAGTGACCCCAAACCCTTAGCCCTGGCAGGCTCTATTCTCCTGCTCCTTGGGCATGACAGCGCCACTCCCTCAGCTTTGGGCAGTGGTCCCATCCTCTTGGCACACCTGGATGGCTGCCACACAGACTGGAACTAAGTTGGTGGAGATTGCACTCTTTGAAATTTAGAAAGCCATGGCTCCACCCTTTGAAACCTAGGGGGTGATAGCTCCAGCCTTTAAAACCCAGGAGACTGTGGCTCCACCCTTTGAGACCTAGAAGGCTGTTGCTGCACCTTTTGAAACCCATGAGATCATAGCTCCACCCTTTGAAGCCAAATCAACCCTTCATCCAGTGTTTCTTCCAACTGTTCTGCTAATCTTCAGGTGGCTCCAGGGATCGTCCTTTTCTTTTCTTGGAAAACAACATATGTAACTCCTTAGGCCTGTGTGGTAGTTAAGGTTGTGTGTCAACTTGGCTGGGCCATGATTCTCAGTGGTTTGGCAGTTATGTAATGATGTAATTTGGCAGTTATGTAATGATGTAGTTATTCTCCATTTGTGATATAATGTAATCACTTCCATAATATGATCTGATGTGATCAGCTAGTTAGTTGTAAGGGCAGCTTCCTTGGGGGTGTGCTCTGCATTCGATATATATGGACCTTCTGGAAAAGCTTGCTGGCTTTTGCTTGTTCTGAATCCTGCATCCAGCTCATTATCATCTGATCTCCAGTTCTTTGGACTTGATCAAGCAGCCTGCTGTATTGCCTTCCAATCTTGGGATTAAAAAGCCTCCACAGCCTATGAGAAAGCAGCCTGCCATCTGATCTGCCAATCTTGGGTTCATCAGCACATGCAGCTACGTGAGTCAGGAGAAACCTCCAGCCTGACACCTAAGCCAAGGATATGGGACTTGCCAGCCTCTACAACTGTGTGAGCCATTTCTTTCAGACAAATCTCTCTCTCTCTCAGTATATATATATACATATATGTATATATGTATATATGTATATATGTATATATGTATATATGTATATGTGTATGTGTATGTGTATGTGTATGTGTATGTGTATGTGTATGTGTATGTGTATGTGTATGTGTATGTGTATGTGTATGGAGCCCTAGTGACAAAGTGGCTAAGAGCTGGGTTGCTAACCAAAAGATTGGCAGTTTGAATCCACCAGCTGCTCCTTGGAAACCCTATGGGGCAGTTCTACTATGTTCAGTAAGGTCGCTATGAGTAGGAATCAACAGCAACAAGTTTGGCTTCTTATATTATATATATACATACACACACTTCACTAGTTTTTCATTCTCTTGAGAATCTAGCCTAAGACATTTGGTACTGAGAGTGGTCCTAGAGAAACAAAATCGTAAGGATAAGTTTTCTAAATTGGCTCTCAAGTCTGGTTAGTCTTAAAGATGTTGGTGACTGTGTTCCCAGTAGTAAAGAGGGCATTGCTAATCCATGGTGTCAGATGGCGATAGAAATAAGCGAAATATCATCACCAGTAGAGCAAATATTGGTGAGAGGTGAGGCTCTGGGTGATTGCATATTTGATACTTTTCTACAATTTTGTCAGAATGAGAAGTATAAGGAACCTGGCTGGTTAGTCCTTCTTTTGTTAGACAAAGTACTGAAAGAAAGAGTTGACCTCAGGGCTTCAGAGTCAAAGCCCAAATGCCACATAAATGACCTCAAATTTTCCACTTCTGCCTTGAAAGAAAGTCTTATTTCTTGTAGTAACAGAGCTGATATTGCTGAAAATCAAACCCAGAGTCTAATCCTAAGAGTGGCTGAATTACTGCGCCAATTGAATTCCCAGTATCGAATGGCATCTGAACGTAAAGTGAGGGAATTGATTGAGAAGGAATGGGACCCTGAAACATTAGATGGGAACATATGGGCAGATAACCAGGAAGCTGGGGACACTGAGCCCCTAAATTCCTTTGAATCACTCCTGCCAACAGAAACAACTCTCTCACTCCCATCTGAAGAGATTACCCCATCTTGTCTGCTAAGCCACTCTCCCCAGTAAAACCATTAGCCTCTCCACCCACATCTGATGAGATTAAGCCAGCTATGTCTGAAGAACTTTGGTCTGAGATATCACCTGAGGTGGTGCCTGAGCCATTGCTGGGGTCATCGCCTGAGGCAGATGCCTTATAAAGACATTGTTGAATGTTCTGTGAACATATCCCCACCACCCAATTTTGTTTCTAGAACTATAACTAAACTTAAGTCCCAGTGAGCCCCAAAAGGTGAAGTACAAAGTGTGACCCTGGAGGAGGTACGCTACACTCTAAAAAAACTGCTTCACTTATCAAATATGTACAAACAGAAACCTGGGAGATGTATGTGGGGATGGCTATTAAGGGTGTGGGATAATGGTGCAAGGAACATAAAGTTGCATCAGTCTGAGGTTATTGATACACGCCCACTAAGTACAGATTCTTCATTCAGTATTTCAGCTTCAGAGGTTAAGAAAGGATCTAATAGTTTATTTGGTTGGTTCATTGAAGCATGGATTACACAGTGGCCTACACTAAATCAAGTTGAAGTACCAGACCTGCCTTGGTATGCTGTAGGAGAAAGTATCCAAAGGCTTAGGGAAATTGGCATGTTAGAGTGGATTATCAGCTTAGACCCACAGACCCACACATGGAGTGCCCAGAGGACACATCTTTTACCGCAACATTGAGGAACAAATTTGTGAAGGGAGCCCCAGCATCCTTGAAGACTGCTGTAATTGCTATTTTATGTCAGATTCGACAGTGGGAACTGCCCTAACTGAATTAAGACACCTAATTACAATAGGGATGAAAGGACCCCTTGGTGGAAGGAGCCAAGTGTTGGCATTCAATCCACAAGGTGGATTGACAAGGTGGGTGTGGTTACTGTAATGGACAGCAGAATAGTCTGAATCATATGGAGTATGATATTGTCTACTTAGTCATGATGTGCCTAGGAGTGAAATACATGGGAAATCTACTAAATATTTACTTGATCTGCACAAGCAGAAGAATTCTAGGTCAAGTGAGTAGCAGTCTAACTTGAATTGCCAGAATAGAGAGTCACGGACCCTCAATCAATTCCCAGACTTAAGCCAGTTTACAGAACCAGAACCCCTTGAGGACGGACCCCACTATGCTTCCAAAAATTTATACTGATAATCTTTCTCCCACCCTTCCCAAGGGGATCTAAAGCCTTTTACAAAAGTGACTATTCATTGGGAAAAAGGAATAATCATACCTTTCAGGGATTACTGGATACTGGCTCTAAACTAACACTAGTTCCAGGAGACCCAAGATGTCACTACGGCCCAACAGTCAGAGTGGGGGCATATGGAGGTCAGGTTATGAATGGAGCCTTAATTCAGGCTCATCTCACAGAGGGTCTAGTGGGCCCTGGACCCATTCTTTAGTGATTTCCCCACATCCCAATTCAAGTCACCTATTTGGCCTGTGCAAAGAAACAAATGGATCTTGGAGAATGACAGTGAATTATTGAAAATGTAATCATGTGGCGACTCCAATTGCAGCTGCAGTTCCAGATGTGGTTTTATTGCTTGAGCAAATTAATACATCTCCTGCTATCTGATATGGAAGTATTGATTGGGCCAATGACTTTTTCTTTACTCATTTCAAAGGGTTACCAGAAGCAGTTGGCCTTCAGCTGGCAAGGCCAGCAATACATCTTCACTATCCTATGTCAGGGGTATATCAACTCTCCAGACTGATACCATAATTTAGTCTGCAGGATTCTTAATCACCATTCCCTTGAACAAGACATCACGCTGATCCATTACATTGATGTCACTATGCTGATTGGACCTAATAGGGAAAAAGTGTCAATTACTCTAGACTTATTTTAAAACGTTTGCATGCTAGAGTGGGAAATTAATCCCCAAAAAATTCAGGTGCCTTCCACCTCACTGTAATTTCCAAGGGCCCAGTGGTGTGGGGCATGTCAACATATTCTTTCTATGAAACAAATTGCCAACCAAGAATTGTAAATCCAGCAAAACTATCTCTCAAATATGACTTAGAAATTAGGACATTTCCAGACAAACAGAAGTTTAGGGAATTTGCAAAAACCAAAACAAAATTACAAGAAATACTAAAGGGAGTCCACCAGTTAGAAAGTCAATAACATCAAATAACAGCCGAAAACTAAAACAGAGGACAGAGTAACCAGATATCAACCCAGACACGGAAATTACAAAAATAAGTCAAAGCTAAAACACTCAAAACAGGTAAACAGAGAAGTCATCATGTAAAACATGACAACACTAAAACAAAAAAGAGGGACTAAAAAATGTAGTCATAGATCTTTCATATGAAGAGGAAGTCAAAGTGAAATAAAGAAGTAAAAGATTGGTTTAAACTCAGAAAAAAAGGGGTAAATATTAAGGTAACCACAAAGGAAACTAACAGTCCTACACATTGAAATAAAAAACAAGAAAAACATAAAGACGCAGCAAATACAAAATCAACAACAATGAAAGAGGAAAAGAAAATATATTAAAGAAAAATGACAGCACAGAAAATTAAGTGGAACAAAGAAACTGTCAATTACACACACACAAAAAGACATCAAGGAGGCGGGACCAAGATGGCTGACTAGGCAGAAGCTTCCACTGAACCCTCTTACGACAAAGACTCGAAAAAACGAGTGAACTGATTACATACATGACAATCTACGAACCCTGACAATCAAACATAGACCTAAGGAATTGACCTGAGTGAAGGGGAGTGAGAGACCACGCGCTGAAGCAGCAACCAGTTCCAGAGCCTGGTGTGCCTTAGTGCCAGAGCGGTGGAGCTGATCATGACTTCCTGAGACAAGGCAAGCACAGGACACAGCCCTAAACCCCGGGGGCAGTGCTTTGGTGCCAGAACAGTGGGGCTGATCGTGGCTTCCTGACACAAGGCAAGCACGGGACACAGCCCTAACCCCCTGGGCCAATCTCGGCAGGGTCCCAGCCAGTGCAAGCAGCCTACACACTGATGGGGCTGACAGAGGAATGAGGGACCGTGCGGAACCAGTGACTGGTTCCAGAGCCTGGGGCGCATAGTGCCCCAGCTCTGATCCTTTGGTGCTGGGTTTGGAGCAAGTGCAGTGGGGCTGATAGTGGCTTCCCGAGACAAGGCAAGCATGGGATGCAGCCCTAACCCCCAGGGGCAATCACCATGGGGACCCAGTCAGCATACACAGGCTACAAACCAACCTGAGTGACAGAGGAGCAAGAGACTGAGCAGAAGCAGACCCCCCAGCCCTGATCTCTTGGTGTTGGGCTTTGGAGTGAGTGATGCAGGGCTGATGGTAGCTTCCTGAGCCAAGGCAAGCATGGGACACAGCCCTAACCATCTGGAGCAATCTCAGCAGAGACCCAGCCAGCACACACAGGCTACACACCCCTCTGGAACCTCAGATAAAACCGCCCTCATCAAAAAAGGTAAGTGATTTTGTCTATTTTACTGCACCACTCTCTCCTATCTATCTGATCCCTCCTCTCCCTGCCCCAGCTGCCATCATTAACATTCAAATTCCCTGGGCAAGAGAGAGAAGTGCTCTACTTTTTTTTTTTCTCTAACCCGTTCTCCTGGCCTGGGAAAAGCTGCAATTAACTATCAGGGGAAAAATCCTTTCCTGACTTCCCTCAGCTGGAATAACAGTACAGAAGCAGCTCCATCCAGGCATAAGAGATCCGGTCTTTGGCTTTCACCCCTACATGGAACCAGGTGGCTATTATAATGCAAAGACAATTCTGTTAGAGATCTGACTGTAATTGTTTCAGCTGAGCAGTGGAGAGGCAGATTTTGGAGGTCTGATACCACTCTACCTATTGAATAGACCCCTCACTGACCCACAGCAGGGAACTGACGGCTGAGGCTCCATCCACACCACCTAGTATATATATATATATACACACCACCTAGCCACCTGCTAAAGAGGTCTGAGGTTAGTGGTGCCTACCAGTCTTTAGAAGTACAAGCATTGAGTGCCTAAGGTACAGCTGCAGAGCCCAGCCACAAAAGTGCTCTAGAGAACAGAGACACTCCTTCCTCACTGGCACTTGGGGGAAGGCTGTCAGCACCCTGCCATCTTTGGTGTATGACCCCTGCCTCTACTAGAAACCAGTGCATACAACCATCACCACTACTCCTCTAAGATAGTAGGTGAGAGCCTACACCACACACCAGGTGACCCACAATCAGGACACCTGAGCTGATTCTATTCAAGAATAGAGAATGGACTCATAGGCTCATATACCTGGTAACAGCTTAAACCAGCTGGTAATGGGACATAAGTGATTCAAAGGCTCCAACAATCAAGTTAGCGCACTCTAGTGGCCCATCTGGGTGTACTGAAACAAAACAAAACAAGAAGATAAGACTCAATGAGCAAATATAAATCATTACAATAACTTATAGACGGCTCGGAGACACCAGTTGATATCAAATCACATAAAGAAACAGTCCATGATTGCTTCTACAAACCCCCGGATCAGAGAATCAAGACCTTTCCCAGACGAAGATATATTCCCAGAATTTCCAGATATAGAAAATAAAAGACTAATATAGAGAATGCTTCAAGACATCAGGGATGACCTCAGAAATGAAATAAGGCAATGTACAGAAAAACCCAAGGAACACACAGATAAAGCAGTTGAAGAAATCAAAAAGATTATTCAAGAAAAATTTAATAAGCTGCAAGAGTCCATAGAGAGACAGCATTCAGAATTTGAAAAGATTAACAATAGAATTACAGAATTAGACAACTCAATAGGAAGTCAGAGGAGCAGAATTGAAGAATTGGAATGCAGAATTGGGAAGATGGAGGATAAGGCAATTGGCACTAATATATTTAAACAAAAATCAGATAAAAGAATTTAAAAAAATGAAGAAACCCTAAGAATCACGTGGAACTTTACCAAGAAGAATAACTTGCGTGTGACTGGAATTCCAGAACAGGGAGGGGTAATAGAAAATACAGAGAGAATAGTGAAGATCTGTTGGCAGAAAACTTCCCTGGCAACATGAACGATGAAAGGATATCTATCCAAGATGCTCATTGAGCCTTATACAAGATAGATCCCAAAAGAAAATCACCAGGACATATTATCATCAAACTTGCCAAAACCACAGAAAAAATTTTAAAAGCAGCCAGGGATAAATGAAAAGTCATGTAAAAAGGAGAATCAATAAGTTCAGACTACTCAGCAGAAACCATGCAGGCAAGAAGGCAATGGGATGACATATATAGAGCACTGAAGGAGAAAAATTGCCAGCCAAAAATCATATACCCAGCAAAACCCTCTCTCAAATATGAAGGTGAAATTAAGTCATTTACAGATAAACACAAGCTTGGAGAATTTGCAAAAACCAAACCAAAGTTACAAGAATTACTAAAGGAAATTCTTTGGTCAGAAAATCAATGCTATCAGATAACAACACAACACAAGGACACAGAACAGAATATCCTGATATCAACTCAGATAGGGAAATCACAAAAACAAAATAAGATTAATAATTTTAAAAAACACTCAAAACAGGGAATCATTGATGTCATTATGTAAAAGATGACAATAATCAATAAAGAGGGACTAAACACAGGAGGCATAGATCTTCCATATGGAGAGGAAATCAAGGCAATATATGGCGATACAAGTTAGCTTTTTACTTAGAAAAATAGGGGTAAATAATTAAGGTAACCACAAAAGGACTAAGAATTCCATACTTCAAAATAAAAACCAAGATAAATATAATGACTCACCAAACATAAATTCAACTACAATGAAAATGAGGAACACACAATTTACAAAGAAAAACCTCTCACCACAAAAAACTAAGTGGAAAAATGAAATTGTCAACAACACACAAAAAAAGGTATCAAAATGACAGCACTAATTACTTATCTATAATTATGCTGAATTTAAATGGACTAAATGCACCCAAAAAAGACAGAGAGTTGCAGATTGGATAGAAAAAACATAATCCAGCTGTATGCTGCCTACAAGAGATACACCTTAGAATTAGAGACACATACAAACTAAAACTCAAAGGACAGAAAAAAATATACCAAGCAAACAATAATCAAAAAAGAGGAGGAGTGGCAATATTAATTTCTGACAAAATAGACTTTAAAGTTAAATCCACCGCAAAGGATAAAGAAGGACACTTTATAATGACTGAAGGGTCAATTTACCAGGAAGATATAACCATTTTAAATATTTATGCACCCAATGACAGGGCTGCAAGATACATAAAACAAAGTCTAACAGCATTGAAAAGTGAAATAGACACCTCCACAATTATAGTAGGAGACTTCAACAGACCAGTTTCGATGAAGGACAGGACATCCAGTAAGAAGCTCAATAAAGACACGGAAGATCTAATTGCCGCAATCAACCAACTTGATCCCATAGATTATACAGAACACTCCACCCAACAGCTGCACATGAAACATTCTCTAGAATAGACCACATATTAGGTCATAAGCAACCTTTGCAGAATCCAAAATATCAAAATATTACAAAGGATCTTCTCAGACCATGAGGCCACAAAAGTAGAAATCAATAACAGAAAAGGAAGGGAAAAGAAATCAAATATTGGAAACTGAACAATACCCTTCTCAAAAAAGACTGGATTATAGAAGACATTGAGGATGGAATAAAGAAATTCATAGAATCCAATGAGAATGAAAACATTTCCTATCAGAACCTTTGGGATACAGCAAAAGCAGTGCTCAGAAGTCAATTTATATCAATAAATGCACACATCCAAAAGAAGAAAGGGCCAAAATCAAAGAACTGTCCCTACAACTTGAACAAATAGAAAGACAGCAACAAAAGAAACCATCAGGCACCAGAAGAAAACAAATAATAAAAATTAGAGCAGAATTAAATGAATTAGAGAACAGAAAAACAATTGAAAGAGTTCACAAAACCAAAAGCTGGTTCTTTGAAAAAATCAGCAAAATTGATGAACCATTGGCCAGACTGACTAAAGAAATACAGGAAAGGAAACAACCTGGATAATAGATGAGATGGGCCATATGACAACAGACCCAACTGCAATTCAAAGAATCATATCAGATTACTATGAAAAATTGTACTCAAACAAATTTGAAAACCTAGAAGAAATGGATAAATTCCTAGAAACTGCCTACCTAAACTAACACAAACAGAAGTAGAACAACTAAATAGACCCATAACAAAAAAAGAGATTGAAAAGGTAATCAAAAAACTCCCAAGAAAAAAAAAAAAACCCTGGCCCTGACAGATTCACTGCAGAGCTCTACAAAACATTCAGAGAAGAGGTAACACCACTACTACTAAAGGTATTTCAAAGCATAGAAAAGGATGGAATACCCGCTAACTCATTCTGTGAAGCCAGCATATCCCTGATAGCAAAACCAGTTACAGACACAACAAAAAAAGAAAATTACAGACCTATATCCCTCATGAACATAGATGCAAAAATCCTCAACAAAATTCTAGCCAGTAGAATTCAACATTTCAAAAAAATAATTCACCATGACCAAGTGGGATTTATATACCAGGTATGCAGGGATGCTTTAACATTAGAAAAACAATTAATGTAATCCACCATATAAATAAAAAAAAAGGCAAGAACCACATGATTTTATCAAATGATGCAGAAAAGGCATTTGATGAAGTCCAACACCCATTCATGATAAAAAACACTTTCAGCAAAATAGGAAAAGAAGGAAAATTCCTCAATATAATAAAGGGCATTTACACAAAGCCAACAGCCAACATCATCCTTAATGGAGAGATTCTGAAAGCATTCTCCTTGAGAACGGGAACCGGACAAGGATGCCCCTTATCACCACTCTTATTCAACATTGTGCTGGAGGTCCTAGCCAGAGCAATTAGGCTAGATAAAGAAATAAAGCGCATCCAGATTGGCAAGGAAGAAGTAAAAGTATCTCTCTTTGCAGATGACATGATCTTATACACAGAAAACCCTAAAGGATCCTCAAATAAACTACTGAAACTAATAGAAGAGTTCAACAGAGTATCGGGATGCAAGATAAACATAATAAAATCAGTTGGATTCCTCTACACCAACAAAAAGAACATCAAAGAGGAAATCATCAAATCAATACCATTTACCGTAGCCCCCAAGAAGATAAAATACTTATGAATAAATCTAACCAGAGACATAAAAGATATATACAAAGAAAACTACAAGGCACTACTGCAAGAAACCAAAAGAGACCTACGTAAGTGGAAAAACACACCTTGCTCATGGATAGGAAGACTTAACATTGTAAAAATGTCTATTCTACCAAATGCCATCTATATATACAATGCAATTCCGATCCAAATTCCAATGACATTTTTTAATGAGATGGAGAAACAAATTACCAACTTCATATGGAAGGGAAAGTGGCCCTGGATAAGTAAAAAATTACTGAAAAAGAAGAACAAAGTGGGAGGCCTCACTCTACCTCATTTTAGAGCCTATCATACAGCCACAGTAGTCAAAACAGCCTGGTACTGGTACAGCAACAGACACATAGACCAATGGAACAGAATTGAGAATCCAGACATAAATCCATCCACATGTGAGCAGCTGATATTTGACAAAGGCCCAAACCAAAAAAACCAAACCCAGTGCCGTTGAGTCGATTCCAACTCATAGCGACCCTATAGGACAGAGTAGAACTGCCTCATAGAGTTTCCAAGGAGCGCCTGATGGATTCGAACTGCCGACCCTTTGGTTAGCAGCTGTAGCACTTAACCACTACGCCACCAGGGTTTCCTGACAAAGGACCAGTGTCAGTTAATTGGGGAAAAGATAGTCTTTTTAACAAATGGAGCTGGCATAACTGGACATCCATCTGCAAAAAAATGAAATAAGACCCATACCTCACACCATGCAGAAAAACTAACTCAAAATGGATCAAAGACCTAAACATAAAGTCTAAAATGGTAAAGATCATGGAAGAAAAAACAGGGACAACATTAGGAGTCCTAATACATGGCATAAACAGAATACAGAACATTACTAAAAATGCCAAAGAGAAACCAGTTAACTGGGAGCTCCTAAAAATCAAACAGCTGTGCTCATCCAAACACTTCAACAAAAGAGTAAAGACTACCTACAGACTGGGAAAGAGTTTTCAGCTATGACATTTCCGACCAGCGCCTGATCTCTAAAATCTACATGATTCTGCTAAAACTGAACCACGAAAAGACAAACAACCCAATTAAAAAAAAAAGGCAAAGCATATGAACAGGCACTTCACTAAAGAAGACATTCAGGCGGCTAACAGATACATGAGGAAATGCTATCATTAGCCATTAAAGAAATGCAAATCAAAACTACAATGAGATTCCATCTCACTCCAACAAGGCTGGCATTCATCCAAAAAACACAAAATAGTCAAAATTGGAGAGGTTGTGCAGAGACTGGAACACTTATACGCTACTGGTGGGAATGTAAAATGGTACAACCACTTTGGAAGTCAATTTGGTGCTTCCTTAAAAAGCTAGAAATAGAACTACCATAGGATCCAGCAATCCCACTCCTGGGAATATATCCTAGAGAAATAAGTGTCTTTACACGAACAGATATATGCACACCTAAGTTCATTGAAGCACTGTTTACAATAGCAAAAAGTTGGAAGCAACCAAGGTGCCCATCAATGGATGAATGGATAAATAAACATGGAGAAATCTGGAGGACATTTTGCTGAGTGAAATCGGTCAATTGCAAAAGGACAAATATTGTATAAGACCAGTATTATAAGATCTGGAGAAACAGTTTAAGCAGAGAACAAAATACTCTCTGATGGTTACGAGAGGGGGGAGTGCAGGAAGGAGGGAGAGGGGTATTCACTAATTAGATAGTAGGTAAGTTTCATTTTAGGTGAAGGGAAAGACAAAACACAATACAGAAGAGGTCAACACAAATGGACTAACCCCAAAACAAAGAAGTTTCCTTAATAAACTGAACACTTCAAAGGCCAGCATAGCAGGGCCGGGGGTTTGAGGACCATGGTTTCAGGGGACATCTAAGTCAACTGGCATAATAAAATCTATTAAGAAAACATTCTGCATCCCACTTTGAAGAGTGGTGTCTGGGGTCTTAAATGCTAGCAAGCAGCCATCTAAGATGCATGAATTGGTATCAACCCACCTGGAACAGGGAAAAATAAAGAACACCAAAGACACAAAATAATTATGAGCCTAAGAAACAGAAAGGACCACATAACCCAGAGTCTACATCAGCCTGAGACCAGAAGAGCTAGATGGTACCTGACCACAACCGATGACTGCCCTGACAGGGAACTCAACAGAGAACCCCTGATGGAGCAGGAGAGCAGTGGGATGCAGACCCCAAATTCTCATAAAAAGACCAGACTTAAAGGTCAGACTGGGACTGGAGGGACCCCAGAGTCCATGGACCCCAGACCTTCTGTTAGCCCAGGGTAGGAATCATTCCCAAAAGCAACTCTTCAGACAGGGATTGGACTGGAGTAGGGGATGGAAAGTGATACTGGTGAAGAACAAGCTTCTTGGATCAACTGGTCATATAAGACTATGTTGGCATCTCCTGTCTGGAGGGGAGATGAGAGGGCAGAGGTGGCCAGAAGCTACACGAATGGACACGAGGAGAGAAAGTGGAGGGAAGTACTGTGCGATCTCATCAGAGGAAGAGCAATTTGGAGTGTATAGCAAGATGTATGTAAATTTTTGTATGAGAGATTGACCTGATTTGTAAACTTTCACTTAAAGCACAATAATAAAAAAACAAAGACATCAAAATGACAGTGTGAAACTCATACCTATCAAAAATTATGCTGAACATAGATGGACTAAATGCGCCAATAAAGAGACATAGAGTGGCAGAATGCATTAAAAAAATGATCCGTCTATATGCTGCGTACAAGAGACACACCTTAGACTTTGAGACACAAACTAAAACTCAAAGGATGGAAAAATACATATCAAAGAAACTACAATCAAAAAGAGCAGGAGTGGCAATATTAATTTCTGACAAAAGAGGCTTTAAAGTAAAATCCACCACAAAGGATATTGATTTTTGCAGTAGTGTCTTGTAGTTTTCTTTGTATAGGTCTTTTATGTCTCTGGTTAGATTTATTCTAAAGTATTTTATCTTCTTGAGGGCTATTGTAAATGGTATTGATTTGGTGGTTTCTTCTGCGACAGAACATCCAGGAAGAAGCTCAATAAAAACATGAAAGATCTAAATGCCACAATCAATCAACTTGACCTCATTGACATACACACAGCAGTCCACCCAACAGCAGCCAAGTATACTTTCCTTCCCAATGCACATGGAACATTCTCCAGAGTAGACCACATATTAGGACATAAAGCAAGCCTTAACAGAATTCAAAATATTGAAATATTAAAAAGCATCTTTTCTGACCATAACGCCATAAAAGTAGAAATCAATAACAAAAAAAGCAAGGAAAAAAAAATCAAACATAAGGAAACTGAACGACACCTTGCTGAAAAACTATTGGGTTATAGAAGAAATTAAGGATGGAATAAAGAATTCATAGAATCAAATGAGAATGAAAACACATCCTACCAGAACCTTTAGAAAACAGCAAAAGCCGTGTTCACAGGTCCAATTTATAGCAATAAATGCACACATTCAAAAAGAAGAAAGGGTCAAAAATCAAAGCATTAACCCACAAACTCAAACAAATAGAGAACAGCAAAAGAAACCCTCAGCACCAGAAGAAAACAGATAATAAATACTAAAGTAGAATTAAATGAAATAGAGAATAGAAAAACAATTGAAAGAGTTAAGAAGACCAAAATCTGGTTCTTTGAAAAGATTAATAAAATTGATACACCATTGGCCAAACTGACAAACTGAGAAAAGAAAAACAGGAGAGGAAACAAATAGCCTGAATAAGAAATGAGATGAGCGGTATGACAACAGACCCAACTGAAATTAAAAGAATCATTACTGAATACTATGAAAAATTGTACTCTAACAAATTTGAAAACCTAGAGGAAACAGATGAATTACTAGAAACATACCACCTACCTAAACTAACACAGGCAGAGGTAGAACAACTAAATAAACCTATAAAAAAAGAAGAGATTGAAAAGGTAATTAAAAAACTTCCAACAACAACAAAAAAAGCCCTGGCCCTGACGGCTTCAAGGGAGAATTCTACCAAACTTTCAGAAAAGAGTTGATACCAGTACTACTAAAGGTATTTCAGAGCATAGAAAAGGATGGAATACTCCCAAACTCATTCTATGAAACCAACATATCCCTGATACCAAAACCAGGTAAAGACACCACAGAAAAAGAACAGTACAGACCAATATCCCTCATGAACATAGATGCAAAAATCCTCAACAAAATTCTAGCCAATAGAATTCAACAACATATCAAAAATAATAATAATAATTCACTATGACCGAGTGCGATTCATACCAGGTATGCAGGAACAGTTCAACACCAGAAAAACAATCAATGTAATCCACCACAAATAAAAGACAAGAACCACATGATCCTATCAATTGATGCAGCAAACGTATTTGACAACGTCAAACACTCATTCATGATAAAAAAAATTCTCAGCAAAATAGGAATAGAAGGAAAATTCATCCACATAATAAAGGGCATTTATACAAAGCCAACATCCAACATCATCCTAAATGGAGAGCGTCTGAAAGCATTCTCCCCAGGAACAGGAACCAAACAAGGATTCCTTTTATCACCACTCTTATTCAACATTGTGCTAGAGGTCCTAGCCAGAGCAATTAGACTAGATAAAGAAATAAAGGGCATCCACATTGGTAAGGAAGAAGTAAAAGTATCTCTATTTGCAGATGATACAGGGTCACTATGAGTCGAAATCGACTCGACGGCACTGGGTTTGGTTTGGCTTGGTTTTATGATCTTATACACAGAAAACCCTAAAGAATCCACAAGAAAACTACTGGGACCAATAGAAGATTTCAGCAAAGTATCAGGATACAAGATAAACATGCAAAAATCACTTGGATTCCTCTACACCAACAAAGAGAATGTCGCAGAAGAAACCACCAAATCAATACCATTTACAATAGCCCTCAAGAAGATAAAATACTTTAGAATAAATCTAACCAGAGACATAAAAGACCTATACAAAGAAAACTACAAGTCACTACTGCAAGAAACCAAAAGAGACCTACATAAGCGGAAAAACTTCCTTGATCATGGATAGGAAGACTCAATATTGTGAAAATGTCTATTCTACCCAATGGGATCTACAGATACAATGCAATCCCAATCCAAATTCTAATGCCATTTTTTAATGAGATGGAGTAACAAATCACCAAACTTCATATGGAAAGGGAAGAGGCCATGGATAAGTAAGGCACTACTGAAAAAGAAGAACAAAGTGGGAGGCCTCACAATACCTGATCTTAGAACCTATTATACCGCCTGGTACTGGTACAACAGATACATAGACCAATGGAACAGAGTTGAGAATCCAGACACAAACTGATCCACAGATGAACAGCTGATATTTGACAAAGGCCCAAAGTCCGTTAAGTGGGGAAAAGACAGTCTCTTTACTAGAAGGACACTGGTGATCATGGCCCCAGACCTTCTTTTGGCCCAAGACCAGAACCATTCCCAAAGCCAACTCTTCAGACAGGGATTGGACTGGACAATGGGTTGGAGAGGGATGCTGGTGAGAAATGAGCTTCTTGGATCAAGTAGACGCTTGAGACTACGTTGGCATCTCCTGTCTGGAGGGAAGATGAGAGGGCAGAGGGGGTCAGAAGCTGGTGGAATGGACACAAAAAGAGAGTGGAGGGAAAGAGCAGGCTGTCTCATTAGGGGGAGAGCAATTAGGAGTATATAGCAAGGTATATATAAATTTTTGTATGAGACTGACTTGATTTGTAAACTTTCACTTAAAGCACAATAAAAATTAAAAAAAAAGATTGATGGCCTTGGAAACCCTATGGGCAATTCTACTCTGTCCTACCGGGTCCCTGTGAGTTGGAATCGACTAGAAGGCAACGGGTTTGGATTTGATTTACATAGGCATTACCTCACCTCTAGAACCTTCTCCCCTTCCTACTTTCCTATCCTCAGTGACTAAAACAGCATCCAGTCACCTGTTAGAAAGAGCTGTTTCCTGACTCCTCCTACCCATCTTCCCCAACATTCAATTGTCCCTCAATACTGATGATTCTTCTCCTGAGGTTTAACCCATCCCTTCTCTCCTTTCCTATTGCCCTCTCCTATTCCTGCCCTCATCATCCTCTGCTCCATCTTGTGGGATGAGGGAGGAGCACCTCAAACTCCAAACCCAAAAACCAAACCCATTGCCATTGAGTTGATTCTGACTCATAGCCACCCTACAAGTCAGACTAGAGCTGCCCCATAGGGTTTCCAAGGAGTGGCTGATGGGTTTGAATTGCCAACCTTTTGGTTACCAGCCATAGCTGTTAGACACTGCACCACCAGGGCTCCACCTTTTACACAGAAGGTCCTTAAAAAAAGAGAGAGAGAGAGAGAGAAAAGACAATCTCTTTAACAAATGGTGCTGGCGTAACTGGATATCCATCTGCAAAAAAATGAAACAAGACCCACACCTCACATCATGCACAAAAACTAACTCAAAATGGATCAAAGATCTAAATACAAAATCTAAAACGATCATAGAAGAAAAAATAGGGACAACGTTAGGAGCCCTAATACATGGCATAAACAGTATATGAAACATTACTAACAATGCACAAACACCAGAAGAGAAACTAGACAACTAGGAGCTCCTAAAAATCAAACACTTATGCTCATCCAAAGACTTCACCAAAAGAGTAAAAAGACAACCTACAAACTCGGAAAAAAAAATTGGCTATGACAAATCCAATCAGCATCTAATCTGTAAAGTCTACAGGACACTGCAAAACCTCAACAACGAGAAGACGAATAACCCAATTAAAAAATGGGCAAAGGATATGAACACGCACTTCACCAAAGAAGACATTCAGGGGGCTAACAGATACATGAGGAAATGCTCATGATCATTAGCCTTTAGAGAAATGCAAATCAAAACTCAATGAGATACCATCTCACCCCAATGAGGCTGGTATTAATCCAAAAAACATGAAATAATAAATGTTGGAGAGGTTGTGGAGAGACTGGAACAGTTATACACTGCTGGTGGGAATGTAAAATGGTACAACCACTGTGGAAATCGATTTGGCACTTCCTTCAAAAGCTAGAAATAGAGCTACCATACGATCCACCAACCCCACTCCTTGGAATATATCCTAGAGAAATAAGAACCTTTACAAGAACAGATATATGCACACCCGTGTTCATTGCAGCACTGTTTATAATAGCAAAATTTGGAAGCAACCAAGGTACCCATCAATGGATGAATGGATAAATTATGGTATATTCACACAATGGAATACTACGCATTGATAAAGAACAATGATGAATCCGTAGAACATTTCATAACATGGAGGAATTTGGAAGGCATTATGCTGAGTGAAATTAGTTGCAAAAGGACAAATATTGTATGAGATCACTATTATAAGAACTCAAAAAAGGTTTAAACACAGATGAAAACATTCTTTGATGGTTAAGAGTGTGGGGAGGGAGGGAGGGAGAGGGATATTCATTAATTAGGTAGTAGACAAGAATTATTTTAGGTGAAGGGAAGGACAACACACAATACAAGGGAAGTCAGCATAACTGGACTAATCCAAAAGCTAAGAATTTCCTGAATACAACTAAACACTTCAAGAGAGAGTAGCAGGGGCGTGGGTCTGGGAACCATGATTTCAGGGGACATCTAGGTCAATTGACACCACAAAGTGTTTTAAGAAAACGTTCTGCATCCCACTTTGGTGAGTAGTGTCTCGGGTCTTAAAAGCTAGCAAGTGGCCATTTAAGATACATCAATTGGTCTCAACCCATCTGGAGCAAAGGAGAATTAAGAACACCAAAGACACAAGGAAAATATGAGCCCAAAAGAAAGAAAAGGCCACATAAACCAGAGACTCCATCAGCCTGAGACTGGAAGAACTAAATGGTGCCTGGCTACCACCAATGACTGTCCTGACAGGGAACACAACAAAGAATCCCTGATGGAGCAGGAGAAAAGTGGGATAAAGAATTTTTTTTTCTTTAATTCTAGTAAAAAGACCAGACTTAATGGTCTGACTGAGACTGGAGGGACACCAGAGGTCACAGCCCCCAGACTGTTAGCGCAAAACTAAAATCATTCTCAAAGCTAACTCTTCAGACAAAGATTAGACTGGACTATAAGACATAAAATGATACTGGTGAGGATGTGCCTCTTAGCTCAAGTAGACACATGAGACTATGTGGGCAGCTCATGTCTGGAGGTGCGATGAGAAGGCAGAGGTGGATAGGAGTTGGGTGAATGGACACGGGAAATACAGGGTGGAGAGAAGGAGTGTGCTGTCACATTGTAGGGAGAGCAACTAGGGTCACACAACAATGGGTGTGTAAGTTTTTTAATGAGAAAATGAATCGTAAATTTTCACTTAAAGCACAATAAAAAATAAAAACAAAAAAAGTATAATGGAAGAAAAAAAATACATTCCTTCTAAAGCAAAGGATAAGTTATTACATCTGGCCTCTCTCACAACTGAAAAGGAGGCACAAAGCCTGGTGGGCGTCTTTGGATTTTGGAGGTAGCATACCCTTCATTTGGGTCTGCTACTCCAGCCAATTCATCAAGTGACTGGAAAAGCTGGTAGTTTTGAGTGGGGCCCAGACCAAGAGAAGGCTCTCAACAGGCTCAGACTGCCATGCAAGTTGCTCTGCCAGTTAGGCCATAGGATCTGGCTGATCCAATGGTGCTTGAAGTGTCAGTGGCAGACAGAGATGCTGTTAGGAGTCCTTGGCAGGCTCCTATTTGTGAATCACAGCATAGATTCTTACTATTTTGGAGCAAAGCCCTGCCATTCTCTGCAGATAACTACTCTTCTTGTGAGAAAGAGCTTTTGGCTTGTTTCTGGGCATTAGAGACTGAACACTTAACCACAGGCCACCAAGCCATCATGCAGCCTGAGATGCCCATGGTGAACTGGCTGTTTTCTGACCCACAGAGCCATAAAATTGGACATGAACAGCAGCATTCCATCATTAAATGGAAGTGGTATGTATGAGATTGGGTCCAAGCAGGACCTGAAAGAACAAGTAAGTTGCATGAGGAAGTATCTCAAATGCCCATGGTCTCCACTCCTGTCACATTACCTACCCCCTCCCCGTCTGCACTTATGGCTTCATGAGGAGTTCCTTATGATAATTTGATGGGGAAGAGAAAACTCATGCCTGGTATACAAATGGTTCTGCATGATATGTAGGCACCACTCGAAAGTGGGCAGCGGCAGCACTTCAGCCCCTTCCTGGGACCTCCCCTAAGAACAGCGGTGAAGGGCAATCCTCCCAATGGGTGGTCAAACAGTGCACCTGGTTGTTCAATTTGCTTGGAATGAGAAATGGCCAGATGTGCAATTGTATACTGATTCATGGGCTATGGTCAGTGGTTTGGCTGGATGATCAGATACTTGGAAGGGACATGATTGGAAAATTGGAGACAATGAGGTAAGTGGATAGACTTCTCCAAAAGGGCCAAAGAAGTGAAGATATTTGTGTCTCATGTGAATTCTCACCAAATGATGCCCTTGGCAGAGGAGAATTTTAACAATCAAGTGGATAGGATGACATGTTCTGTGGAAGCCAGTCGTTCTCTTTCCCCAGCAACTCCCATCATTGCCCAATGGGCTCATGAAACAGTGGCCATGGGCTCACCAACATGGATTTCCACTCACCAAGGCTGACTTGGATACAGCCACTGCTGAGTGCCCAATCTGCCAGCAGCAGAGACCAACACTGAGTCCCTAATATGACACCATTCCTCGAGGTGATCAGTGAGCAACCTAGTGGCAGGTTGATTACATTGAACTGCTTCTATCATGGAAAGGTCAGCATTTTGTTCTTATAAGACACTTACCTGGATATGGATTTGCCTTCCCTGAATGCAATACTTCTACCAAAACTACCATCTATGGACTTACAGAATGCCTTATCTATCATCATGGTATCCCACACAGCTTTGCCTCGGCTCAAGGAACTCATTTCACAGCAAATGAAGTGTGGCAGTAGTACCATGCTCATCGAGCTCACTGGTCTTACCATGTTCCCCATCATCCTAAAGCAGCTGGCTTGATAGAATAATGGAATTGCCTTCTAAAGACACAGTTTCAGTGCCAACTAGGTGGCAACATTTTGTAGGGTTGCGGCAATGTTCTCCAGGAGACTGTATATGCCCTAAACCAGCATCCAATATATGGTGCTGTTTCCCCCTTTGCAAGGATTTATGGTTCCAGGAATCAAGGGGTGGATATGGGAGTAGCACCGCTCACAATTATCCCCAGAGACCAGCTCATAAAATTTTGCTTCCTGCCCTGTGACCGTATGTTCTGTAGGTCTAGAGGTCTTGGTTTCAAAAAAAGGAATGTCCCACCTAGAGACACAGCACAGATTCCATTGATCTGAAAATTAAGAATGACACCTGGCCATGTTGGGTTCTTCTTGCCTCTGGATCAGCAGACAAAGAAGGGATTGTTACAATATTGGCTGGTGTGATTGATCCAGACTACCAAGTGGAAATTGGACTGGTGTTGTACAATGGAGGTAAAGACAGGATGTCTGGAATGCAGGAGACCTCTTGGAGCATCTCTTAGTACTACCTTGCTCTGTGATTAAAGTCAGTGGAAAACTGCAGAAACTTAATTCTGACATGACTATTAACAGCCTAGACACTTCAGGAATGAAGGTTTGTGTGACCCCACCAGATAAAGAACCACATCTAGCTGAAGTGCTTGCAGAGAATGAAGGGAGCACAGAATGAGTGGTGGAAGACAGTAACTCTAGGTACCAGCTACAACCACGTAACCAGCTGCAGGAAAGAGGATTGTAATTGTTGTGAGTATTTCTTCCTTATATGTGTGCATCACATATTTTTGTTTCTTTCGCTTATAAAATGTAAGATGTAAACGCAGCTAGAGCCTTTTTGGTTGTACGCATGTTAGTTGTATTATATTCAGCACAACTATGACTTTGTAATTGTCTTTGGAGATTGTGTATGGTTTAAAGATATTTGTAGAAGTGCCAAGTTGACAATGGTTGGATTGTGATGGTTAAGGTTGTGTGTCAACTTAGCTAGACCATGATTCACAGTGGTTTGCCAGTTATGTAATGATGTAATTTGGCAGTAATGTAATGATATTCTCATTGTTGTTAGGGGCCATTGAGTCAGTTCTGACTCATAGTGATTCCATGTACAACTGAATGAAACACTGCCCAGTCCTGAGCTATTCCCACAATTGTTATGCTTGAGCCCATTGTTGCAGCCATGGTGTAAATCCATCTCATTGACAACCTTCTTCTTTTTTGCTGAGCCTCTGCTTTACCAGGCATGATGTGCTTCTCCAGGGACTGGTCCGTCCTCAAAACATGTCCAAAGTATGTGAGACAAAGCCTCACCATTCTCTCTTCTAAGGAGCATTCTGGCTGCACTTCTTCCAAGACAGATTTTTTCATTCTTCTGGCAGTCCATGGTATAATCAATATTCTTCACAAACACCGTAATTCAGAGGCATCAATTATTCTTCACCTGCCTTATTCATTATCTAGTTTTCACATGCATGTGAGGCAATTGAAAATACCATGGCTTGGATCAGGCACACCTTAGTCCTTGAAGTGACATCTTTCCTTTTTAACACTTTAAAGAGATCTTTTGCAGGAGATTTGCCCAATGCAATGTGTTGTTTCATTTCTTGACTGCTGCTTCCACAGGCATTGATTGTCGATCCAAGTAAAATGAAACCCCTTACAGTATTTTCTGTGTTTATCATGATGTTGCTTAATGTTCCAGTTATGAGGATTTTTTTTTGTTTCCTTTATTTTGAGGTGTAATGCAAACTGAAGGCTTTAGTCTTTGATCTTCATCAGTACGTGATTCAAATCCCCTTCATTTTCAGCAAGGAAGGTTGTGTCATCTGCATGCTGCAGGTTGTGAATGAGTCTTCCTCCAATCATGATGCCCTGTTCTTCTCCAGCTTCTCAGATTATTTGCTTAGCATACTGATAGCATAAATATGGTGAAAGTATATAACCCAGATGTACACATTTCCTGACTTTAAACCCCTTATTCTGTTCAAACAACTGCCTCTAGGTCTAAGTACAGGTTCCTCATGAGCAAGCACAAATAGTGATCAGGAATTCCCATTCTTTGCAATGTTATCCATAATTTGTTACAATCCACACAGTCGAATGCATTTGCATAGTTAATAAAACACAGGTAAACATCTTTCTGGTATTTTCTGTTTTCAGCCAGGATCCATCTGACATCAACAATGACATCTCTTATACCTCATCCTCTTCTGAATCCTGCTTGTATTTCTGGCAGTTCCCTGTTGAAGTAACGCTCAGCAACTTTTGAATGATGTTCAGCAAATTTAATTGTGTGATAGTAATGACGTTCTTCGATAATTTCTGCATTCTGTTGGATCATCTTTCTTTGGAATGGGTACAAATATGGATCTCTTCAGGTTGTTTGACCAGGTAGCTGTCTTCCAAATTTCTC
This sequence comes from Elephas maximus indicus, assembly GCF_024166365.1. NCBI lineage: Eukaryota > Metazoa > Chordata > Mammalia > Proboscidea > Elephantidae > Elephas > Elephas maximus. The sequence goes on from NC_064846.1 coordinate 91,779,923, forward strand.
AGCATAGAGTGAGCACTTTCAATACCATTTCAATTGATATTCCATCAATTCAGTTCCTGGAGCCTTGTTTTTCACCAATGCTTTCAGGGCAGCTTGGACCTATTCCTTCAGTACCATTGGTTTTTGATCATATGCTACCTCCTGAAATAGTTGAATGTCGACCAATTCTTTTTGGTACAGTAACGCTGTATGTTCCTTCCATCTTCTTTTGATGCTTCCTGCATCATTTTGTTATGTTACGATGTTGTTATCCTCCATTTTGTGATATAATGTAATCAACTTCATGATGTGATCTGATGTGATCAATCAATTAGTTGTAAGGGGAGTTTCCTCAGGGGTGTGCCCTTCATTCATTATATATGGATGTTGTCTTAGTCATCTAGTGCTGCCATAACAGAAATACCACAAGTGGATGGCTTCAAAAAAGAGAAATTTATTTTCTCAGACTAGTAAGTTACAAGTCCAAATTCAGGGTGTTGGCTCCAGGGGAAGGCTTTCTCACCCTGTCAGCTCTGGAGTAAGGTCCTTGTCCTCAATCTTCCCCTGGTCGAGGAGCTTCTCAGGCATAGGGATGCAGTGTCCAAAGGACACGTTCTACTCCTGGTGCTGCTTTCTTGGTAGTATGAGGTCCACAACTCTCTGCTTGCTTCCATATCCTTTTGTCTCTTGAGATATAAAAGGTGGTGCAGGCCACACCCCAGAGAAACTCCCTTTACCTTGGATCAGGAAGGTGACCTGAGTAAGGGTGCTGTTACAATTCCACCCTAATTATCTCAACATAAAATTAGAATCACAAAATGGAGGACAGCAACACAATACTGGGAATCATGCCCTAACCAAGTTGATACACATATTTTTTGGGGACACAATGACAGACATTCTGGTAAAACTCACAGACTTTTGCTTGCTCTGGATCCTGCATACAGCTCGTCATCATCTGTTCTCTGGTTCTTGGGACTTGAGGCAGCGGCCTGCCATATCGTCTGTCGATCTTGGAATACATCAGCCTCCACAGGCCTTGAGCCAGCAGCCTGCCATCTAACCTTCAGATCTTGGGCTCCTCACTTCCTGCAGCTACCTGACCCATGGACTTGGGACTTGCCAGGTGTACAACTACGTGAGCCATTTCCTTGAGATAAAGCTCTATCTATCTATATATGTATGTATATATATACATGCATATATACACTTTGGAAACCCTGGTGGCATAGTGGTTAAGTGCTATGGCTGCTAACTGAAGGGGTTGGTAGTTCGAATCCTTGGAAACTCTATGGGGCAGTTCTACTCTGTCCTATAGGGTCGCTATGAGTCAGAATTGACTCGATAGCATTGGGTTTGGTTTTATATATACTTTACTGGTTTTCTTCTCTAGAGACTCCAGCCTTAGGTGGGCTGTTTCCCACCTGTAGAATTCCGAGACAGAAAGCTTTCCTTGCATTCAGCCTGTCTCTGCCCCATTCCTGTCCCTGCCCTTTTCGATCTAAGCTGATGCATTTTCTGTTGTAGCAATTGCTTAGATCTTTCAGTGACAGGCATAATCTCTTTAAAAAAAAGATTGAGTCACCAAGTCCTTGGTTAGAGTTTTAGGGCACATGTACTTGGTGTGTACAACAAAATTTGCCAAATCTTTTAGTTAGTTCTGTCTTAATTTTACACAGTTCAGTTTTAAGTTCATCTCTCTATATATACTTAATTTCTTTTTTTTTTATTGTGCTTTAACGGATGTTCGCAGCGTTTCTTCTCATTTTGAGTAGTGCCACATCAACAAATGAAGGTCCCAAAAGCTTGACTCCATTCACATCTTTAAGGTAAACTCTACTCTGAGGAGGCAGCTCTTCCCCAGTTGTCTTTTGAGTGCCTTTCAACCAGAAGGGCTCATCTTCTGGCACTATATCAGAAAATGTTCACTGCTATTCATAAGGTTTTCACTGGCTAATTTTTTTTTCCAGATGTAGACCACCAGGTCCTTCTTCCTAGTCTCTCTTATCTGGAAGATCAGCTAAAACCTGTCCACCACAGGTGACCCTGCTGGTATTTGAATACTAGTGGCATAGCTTCCAGCATCACAGTAACACACAAGTCCCCACAGTACAACACACTGACAGACACGTGGGGGTATACATATAGACATCCTAGGCATTAGTGAGCTGAAATGGACTGGTATTGGCCATTTTAACTCAGACAAGTATATGGTCTCCTATGCCAGGAATGACCACTTGATCAGGAATGGTGTCTCATTCATAGTCAAAAAGAACATTTCAATATCTATCCTGAAGTACAATGCTGTCAATGATAGCATAATATCTATACGCCTACAAGGAAGACCAGTTAATATGACTATTATTCAAATTTACATACCAGCCACTAAGTCCAAAGATGAAGAACTTGAAAATTTTTACCAACTTCTGCAGTCTAAAATTGATCAAGCATGCAATCAGGATGCATGGATAATTACTGGTGATTGGAATGTGAAAGTTGGAAACAAATAAGAAGGATTGGTAGTTGGAAAATATGGCCTTGGTGATAGAAGCAACGATAGAGATCAAATGATAGAATTTTGCAAGACCAACGACTTCTTCATTGCAAATAGCTTTTTTCAACAACATAAACGGTGACTTTTATACATAGGGAACTCACCAGATGGAATACACAGGAATCAAATCGACTACATCTGTGCAAAGAGACAATGGAAAAAGCTCAATATCATTAGGCAGAACAAGGCCAGGGGCCGACTGTGGAACAGACCATCAATTGCTCATATGCAAGTTGAGGTTGAAAACAATTAGAACAAGCCCACAAGAGCCAAAGCACGACCTTGAATATATCCCACATGAATTTAGAAACCATCTCAAGAATAGATTTGATGCATTTAACACTAATAACTGAAGACCAGGCAAGTTGTGGAATGACATCAAGGATATCATATATGAAGAAAGCAAGAGGTCATTAAAAACACAAGAAAGAAAACACCAAAATAGATCTCAGAAGACACCGTTAAAGTTGTCCTTGAACTTAGAGTAACTAAAGCAAACGGAAGAAATGATGAAGTAAAAGAGCTGAACAGAAGATTTCAAAGGTCAGCTTGAGAAGATAAAGTATTATAATGCCTTGTGCAAAGATGGAAAACCAAAAGGGAAGAACACGCTCAGCACTTCTCAAGCTGAAAGAACTGAAGAAAAAATTCAAGCCTGGAGTTGCAATGTTGAAGGATTCTATGGGGAAAATACTAAGCGACGCAGGAAGCATCAAAAGAAGATGGAAGGAATACACAAGAGTCACTGTACCCAAAAGAATTTGTCAACATTCGACCGTTTCAGGTAGCATATGATCAAGAACAGATGGTACTGAAGGAAGAGGTCCAAGTTGCACTGAAAGCATTGGCGAACAAACAAGGCTCCAGGAATTGAATTCATGGAGTACCAATTGGTTGGGATGTCTCAACAAATGGATACAGGGCTGGCAGTGCTCACTCATCTATACAAAGAAATTTGGAAGACAACTATCTGGTCAAACAACTGGAAGTGGTCCATATTTGTATGCATTCCAAAGAAAGATGATCCAACAGAATGCAGAAATTATCATCATTAGTGTCATGCAATTAAATTTGCTGAAGATCATTCAAAAGCTGCTGTAGCAGTGCATCCACAGGAAAATTCCAGAAATTCAAGCCAGACTCAGAAGAGGATGAGGAACCAGGATATCATTGCTGATGTCAGATGGATCCTGGCTGAAAGCAGAGAATACCAGAAAGATGTTTACCTGTGTTTTATTGATTATGCAAAGGCATTCAACTGTGTGGATCATAACAAATTATGGATAACATTGCAAAGAACGGGAATTCCAGAACACTAATAGTGCTCACTCATGATGAACCTGTACTTAGACCTAGAGGCAGACATTTGAACAGAACAAGGGGTTTAAAGTCAGGAAAGGTGTGCATCAGGGTTGTATCCTTTCACCATACTTATTCCATCTGTATGCTGAGCAAATAATCTGAAAAGTTGGACTATATGGAGAAGAACGGGGCATCAGGATTGCAGGAAGACTCATTCACAACCTGTGATATGCAGATGACACAACCTTGCTTGATGAAAGTGAAGGGGACTTGAAGCACTTACTGATGAAGATCAAAGACTACATACAGCCTCCAGTTTGGATTACAGCTCAACATACAGAAAACAAAAATCCTCACAACTGGAACAATAAGAAACGTGATGAACGGAGAAAATATTGAAAAGGATTTCATTTTATTTAGATCCACAATCAATGCCCATGTCAAATGACACATTGCATTGGACAAATCTGCTGCAGAAGATCTCTTTAAAGTGTTAAAAATCAAAGTTGTCACTTTTAGGGCTGAGGTGCACCTGACCCAAGCCATGGTGTTTTCAGTTGCCTCATATGCATGTGAAAGCTGGACAATGCATAAGGAAGACCAGAGATGAATTGCTGCCTTTGAATTATGGTGTTGGCAAATAATATTGAATATACCACGGACTGCCAAAAGAACTAACAAATCTGTCTTGGAAGAAGTACGGCCAGAATGCTCATTAGGAGGGAGGATGGCGAGACTTCATCTCATATACTTTAGACATGTTATCAGGAAGGATCAGTCACTGGAGAAGAGCATCATGCTTGGTAAATTAGAGGTCAGCAAAAGAGGAAGACGCTCAATGAGATGGATTGACACAGTGGCTGCAACAACGGGCTCAAGCATAACAACAATTTTGAAGATGGTGAAGGACCGGGTAGTGTTTCGTTCTCTTGTACATAGAGTCACTATGAGTGGGAACCGAATCAGGAGAACCTAACAACAACAACAATATTGCTCTTCAGGTGAAAGTTTACAGAGCGAATTAGGGTAGCTATGAGTCAGAATTGACTCAATGGCAACGGGTTTGGTTTTGGTTTAGGTGGGAGCGGTGGTGAAACAGGGAAAGAAGTTAGGAAACAATTCCGATAATCCAGAGGATAACTGATGGTGGCTTGGAACAGGATGATAGCAGTGGAGGTGATGAAAAATGGTCAGATTACGGCTCTGTCTTGAAAACAGAGCCCACAAGATTTCCTGACGGATTGGAAACGAGGAGTGAGAAAAAAGAGAGGAGTGAAAGATCACTCTCAATTTTATGGCATGAACAACTGGAAGGATAGACTTGCCCTTACTTGCAATGTTAGGAGAAGGTTTGCAGGGGAAGATGGAGAATTCAATTGTGGATTTGTCAATTCAGGTTTACTCTTATGCAATTTTCTCAATGAATTAGAAAGGAAGGTCATCAGGTAAGAGTGAGGACCCAGGAGGCAGTGTTGCAGGTTCAAAGAGAGAAAATAAATTGTGAAATAGAAGGGTGGCAGGGGTGGGGAGCACGAGTGAAATGAGTAGTTTGAGGATTTGGACTAAAAATCCGGTGGAAAGATGGTTTGGTTTAAACAGACAGACACCGGGTCTTCCAAGATTAGACAATGTTCATTCTTTGTGATCCAGTCAGAAAACTTTGGCTTTTGCTGGCCTTCCAGCCTCTGAATGCAGATTTGCCCTGTGCTTGGAGGATGCGGGGAGGGGTGGGTCATGAGTAGGTCTGCTTGACTGATAACAGTGTTTACACTTCTTCAGTCCTTTCAAAGTAGCACAGATAGGCCTAAGACATACAGGATAAAACACACTTCACCTGGACTTCTGGCTTCTGCAAAACTTAGAGGTTTGCTTGTACAGAAAGGGCTTGCACAGTTAGGCAATTTGACCCAAAACTGACTGTGAGAGACAGGCCAGAAAGGGCATTCAGAGGATGAAAAGGGAAACCAATGAGCACCATCATCTTATACCCAATAGAAGATAAGCAGGGGCTGGCTTATGAACAAGATTCAAAGCCCTGCTGGTCCGAACTCCTGTATGGGTATGTACGGCTCCTACAAAGAGCTTCATTCTAGACCCTGATGCCACTACTGAGGGACTACGAGCCATGCTATATCTGGAAGAGGAAATAAATCTCTTAACTTTTGCCACTCTAAGTATGTCAGAGAGTGGGAACTTACATTCTTTTCCTAATCTAGAACTTCTTTCTATAAAACTGACAAACACAGACAATCACTTGGGGTATGTGTATATGCATATGTATGTGTGTGTGTGTATATATACGTATGTATATAAATATGTATGTGTATATATATACATATATATATACAGGTATTTCCCCAATTTACAATGTATTTCAATTACGAATTACGGCGAATATCACTTACAACCGTCCATTTTTTTTTGGTAAACCTATCACTGGTAATATGTACTACATAAAATGTTGCAGTGCATAATTTGCTGATATCATCATACCTGTCAATTTATTTGTAATGTTTCCAACCTCCAAAGACAAATAAAGATTTCTTAAAAAAAAAAATTTTTTTAAAGCTATTGATAATAAAAGGCAATAATAATGAAAACTAAAACAAAAAAATGATGTATTTGTCAGAACCGACTTGCTAAGGTGCTGTTGGAACAGAACCCGGTCCTAAGTAGGGGACTGCTTGTATATGTATGTATATTTATGTACATGCATGCATGTACATGTATATATGTATGCATGTACATTATGCCCTATATATGGAGTTCTGTTTCAGATGGGGCCTCCTCTCAAATCTTCTTACATACTGATGGGTTTGCTGATACCAAGTCAGATGCAGAGGAGGATAAGATAAAGTTGGGCATGTTAGCAAACCCCACACATAGTGTATCAGAGTTGAATAAACAAGTCTCAGGAAAGGAGATAAGGCCATTTGATTCACTGTCTACCCAATTTCTCAGAGATTTAGAGGGGGTGGATTGCAAAGTAGCCTGGAAAAGTGCCTCCCTACTCCGCTCTCCCACTACCCTAAACTGAAGTCAGGTACCTAGTCCCACAGGTGGAAGGGCAGCCTTCCTCACCAGTTTCCCAGTAAGTAGGAGATTTTATCTGAGGATTATATTTCTTCTGTTCAGTTTACTCTCTGCCTACATGTAGTACACCAGGCAGTGTCTGCCATCATTCCACTACCAGATGGAGATACTAGGATCCCCTTTTACCTGAGCTGCACTTGCCAGGGAGGCTGGGCATTCCATGACAGTTGTAAGTCCTCCCCTTCTTAGTTTCCTAATGCTGCTGTAACACAAATACCATAAGTGAGTGGCTTTAAAGAAGAGAAATTCATTTTCTCACAGTTTTGGAGGCTTAAAGTTCCAATGTGATTCTGTGCTTTGTTGATTCTTTCCTTGTCTGTAGCTCCAGGCTTTCCTTGGTTTCTTGGTATTCCTTGGCTTGTAGAGGATCCACACATGGCATCTGCCCCTCCCCTCCCCGACACCCCAACCCTGTGTGTGTCTCTGGGTCTATTCTGGTCTTTTTATAATTCAGAAGTGATTAGGTTTAAGACCCACCCTACACTGGTATGACCTCGCTAACATAACAAAAGAAAACCTATTTCCAAACAGGATCACACCCACAGTTGCCAAACCAAAAAACTCATTCCTGACTCCAACTCATAGCGACCCTACAGGACAGAGTAGAACTGCCTCATCGGGTTTCCAAGGAGAAGCTGGTGGGCTAGAGACAAAGCTGGATCGAAACCATGGTTTTATTTGTTTGATCTTGGGTAAATCGCCTAAAGGATCTCAGCCTTAGTTTCCTCATATGTAAAATGTAAATAAAATACAAGTGTCCTCGTGTTACTTTGAGGATTCAATGAGGAGATATAGAGAAAGCCCTTGATATGGGGCCTAAACCAAAAATCCAAACCTGTTGCTGTCAAGTCTGTTCTGACTCATAGCGACCCTATAGGACAGAGTAGAACTACCCCATTGGGTTTCCAATGTATGCCTGGTGGGTTCGAACTGCCAGTCTTTTGGTTAGCAGCCAAGTTCTTAACTACTGCGCCACCAGGGGCCTAAAAAAAAAACCTTTTTTTTTTTGGAGGGGCACATGGTAAATCCAGAATGAGTGAGGTGTTGTTGTTAGTTGCCGCTGGGTTGGCTCCAACTTGTGGTGACTTTATGTATAACAGAATGAAACACTGCCTGGTCCTGCACCACATTCATGATCATTGGTATGTCTGAATCCATTTGTTGTGTAACAGCCTAGTGGCACCTGGACCCATGGTTGGCCGCATCTCCAAGAGACCAAAGAAAGACTCTGGAACCAGCAATCATGACATATGGTTTATCATGGAGCTTACTTACAGGACAGTCAGTCCAGGGAGGTGGCTGGAACAGTTAAGCACTCTGTAACCACCTAGCAAGGGACACAAGCTTATATACCATTCCAGCTGGGAAGAAGGCTCATTGTTTTTCTCCCAAATCCTTGGGCAGTCAGCGTTCCCAGGGACTTCACGTCCAGGCCCAGATGTCTTTCTTCTTATTGCTAAGATGTTCCTCGGCCTTGGCCGCGGGCCAGTCATGCCAGTCCCATCCTTGTACCTTAGCCCAAGTCCATCCCGAGTTCACCCCCGGCATGCTTCGGGGATGAACAAAGCTGACTCCGTTAGGAGAGGATGCATATAGCTGAATAGCATTACTCTGCTCCATTGTTGTGGCTATTGTGTCAATCCATCTCATTGAAGGTTTCTTCGTTTTCTACTTTACCAACCATGATCTCCTTCTCTAGCAATTCCACTTTCCAGATGATGTATCAAAAGTAAGGTAGCCAAAGTCTCACCATCCTTGCTTCTAAGGAGCACTCTGGTTGTATTTCTTCTAAGACAGATTCATTCGTTCTTCTGGCAGTCCACAGTATACCCAATATGCCTCACCAACATCACAATTGGAATGCATCAATTTTTCTTCAGCCTTCCTTTTTCATCGTCCAGCTATTGCATGCATATGAGGTGATTAAAAAGACCATGGCTTGTATTAGGCACACCTTAGTCATCAAAGTGACATCTTTGCTTTTTAACACTTTTTAAAAAGGTCTTTTACACCAGATTTGCCCAATGCAATATGTCGTTTGATTTCTTGACTGCTACTTTCATGGACATTGGTTGTTGATCCAAGTAGAATGAAATCACTGACAACTTCAATTTCTTCTTCATTTATCATGATGTTGTCTATTGGTCCAGTTGTAAGGATTTTCGTTTAATCCATACTGAAGACTGTAGTTCTTGACCATCATCAGTAATTGCATGCTTCAAGTTGTCTTCACTTTTGCAAGGTTATGTCATCTGCATATCACAGGTTGTTAATGCACCTTCCTCCAATCCTGATGCCGTGTCCTTCGTATAGTCTGGGTTCTCGGATTATTTATTCAGCATACAGGGTGAAAGGATACAACCCTGTTGCACACTTTTTCCAATGTGGAACCATGCCATAACCCCTTGTTCTGTTTGACTACCGCTTGATGCATATACAGGTCCCACATGAGCACAATCAAGTGTTCTGGAATTCCCATTCTTTGTAATGTTATGCATAATATGTTATGATCCACACAGTCAAATGCCTTTACATAGTCAATAATACACAGGTAAACATATGTCTTGTGTTCTCTGTTTCAGTCAAGATCCTTCTGACAACAGCAACGATATCCCTCATTCCGCATCCTCTTCTGAATCTGGCTTCTACTTTTGGCAGTTGCTGGTCGATGTACGGCTGCAGTAGTCTTTGAATTAATTTCATCGGAATTTTGCCAGCATGTGATAGCGATATTGCTAGATAATTTCCACATTCTGTTTGATCTCCTTTTTTTGGAATGGACATAAATATGGATCTCTTCCAGTCGGTTGGCCAGGTAACTGTCTTCCTAATTTCTTGACACAGAAGAGTGATTACTTCCAGCATTGTATCATTGAAACTTCTCAATTGGTATTCCATCCATTCCTGGAGTCCTGTTTTTTGCTCATGCCTTCAGTGAGCTTTGGACTTCTTCCTTCAGTACCAGCGGTTCTTGATCATATGCTACCTCCTGAAATGACTGAACATCAACCGAGTCTCTTTGGTACAGTGACTCTGTGTATTAATTCTATTTTCTTTTAATACTTCCTGCATCATTCACTTTTCTGCCCACAGAATCCTTCAGTAACGCAGCTCAAGGCTTGAATTTTCTATTCAGGTCTTTCACCTCGAGAAATGTCAATCGTGTTCTTCCCTCTTGGTTTTCAAACTCCAGGTCTTTGAGCATTGGCTAGATGGGATACGGAAGAATCAAATCGACTACATCTGTGGAAAAAGACAACGAAGAAGCTCTCTATCATCAGTCAAGGCAAAGCCAGGGACTGACTGTAGAAGATACCATCAATTGCTCATGTGCAAGTTCAAGTTGAAGCTGAAGAAAATCAAAGCAAACCCACAAGAGCCAAAGTATGACCTTGAATACATCCTGCCTGAAGTTACTGGCCATCTCAAGAATAGATTGGATGCAGTAAACATGAATGACCGAAGAACAGGAGAGTTTGGGGAAGATATCAGGGACATCATCCATGAAGAATCTGAAAGGTTATTACAAGGACAGGAAAGAGAAAAGAACAAAATGGATGTGAGAAGAGGACCTGAAACTTGCTCTTAAGCACAGAGTAGCTAAAGCAAACTGAAGAAATGATGAAGTAAAAGAGCTAAACAGAAGATTTCAAAGGACAGCTTGAGAAGATAGGTAAAATGTTATGATGGTGGGAATGACTGTAGGCAATTAGTATTATTATGGATCAAACCATACCATGGCAGACATTCCATCCTCCCCTTTCCCCTGTCTCTATAAATTCTGTCCCCCAAATAAATTATATGCAAATTATGGATAATCGTAACTCCCAGTACTCAGAACATAGAAGCTGAATCCTATCATGGCCTGCATTGGGAGAAGTAGATGCTGATGATAAAAATAAAAAAAAAACAAACCCAGTACCTTTGTGTAGATTCCAACTCATAGTGACCCTATAGGACACAGTAGAACTGCCCCATAGAGTTTCCAAGGAGCACCTGGCAGATTCAAACTGCCCACCCTTATGGTTAAGCAGCTGTAGCAGTTAACAACTACCCCACCAGTGGTTCCAGTGCTGATGAAAGAAAGAACTGCAAATCATAGGCACCTGTAACCCACCATCTAATACAATAGGCCAAAAACTTCCCTTTGCCCTGGCCTAAACCAGGTGCATGTTCTCAGTGTACCTACTCAAGGCAAGTAGGTAGGTGCCCTCTAACAGGACATCAGGGACTCCTTCTGGGCTCTACCTCATACTACAGCAACCCCTCTGCCAGCCGCACCCTCTCCTCCCTACACACACTTACTGGGGCCATTTGCCTTGCTTTGTCTCCTTACAGTTCTTTTGCCTCAGATCCAATTTTCTCCGGTGAAGACCCTGTGGGTATTAGCTTGGGAAGTCAAATTCTGGATATTATTGTGGCCATTCTTTCATGAGGCCTGTTTTTCAGATTTCCCTTCACCGTCACCCCACACCTACAAAAGGACCACCACAGCTAGTTATGAGTCTATAGCTTTTCAACTGTACTCTTTCCTCCAGACCCGGAATAACTGAGGGAATCCTATTGCTGTCTGCCACAGAATTTATATATGTATATATATATATTTATTTATATATAATTGTGTATTATAATAATATAACATATTATATTAATTATACACTGTATTATTCGGCAATAAAGAGAATTTTATTTCTGACACATGCTCATACTTTGGAGGAACCTTGAAAATAATATGCTACGTGAAATAAACTGGAAACAAAAGGACAAATATTGTATGATATCACTTCCATGAAAGACCTAGAATAGTCAAAAGCGAATAGTCAAAAGCATATAGTCAAAAGTAAATGCACGGCTATCAAGAGCTGGGGGGAAGGGAGCATGGAGTTTCTGTGTGGGGTGATGAACAAATTTTTACAATAGACAGTGGTGATGAGTGTACTTCATGCATGGTGAAGGTAGTTAATGTCACTGAATTGTATACTTAAAAAATGGCTGGAATGGCTTTTTTTTGTAATATATATCTTACCAAAATAAAATTAAAAAAAATAATAAAAGTGAGGTTCAGGTTCCAGTACTCCAAATGCCATTTAAAGCACTCATTAATTTTTTTCAAATACGTGGGTGAGAGTTGAGAATTATGTCTGAAAGGATGCTATCCAGGAGTAAATTCAGAGATCCTCCTGTTCAGCTCTCCAAAGTTCCATTTGCCTACTTCACCTCTTTCGAGGAAATGAAAAGAGGGGACGCTATTGTTTGAGGTTTCTAAAACAAGCATATATTTGTGAAATTTTTCATTTGAAATTTTTCAAAATAAGAATTTGGGTGAAAGAAAAAAAAATTCACAGTCATTATCACTTGTGCCAATTCTATGAAGCCTCCAAAACTACATAGGACATACTGTACCAGGGGCCCATTCCAAACTCCTATCCAGAATTAAAATTTTATTGGCATTACACTGCATAGTACTGGAGGTCTGTGAAACACTCCATTACAACAAAGCAAAGCCCCATATTGACCTAATCTGGAAGGATAAGGTCCCAGGACCCATAGAGAAAGGAGGCAAGAAAGGGAATCAAGCCAAAAAGAGAAAGGGAACCAGGCTTCCTCACCCTCTGAACTCTTTGGGGCTCAGTGGAATGAGGTCTGTAACCTACGTGCTCAAGGCCCTAACCTAGCGGCTTTTGTTGTCCATGCTCTACTGCTGGCATGTCCTGATTCTACTAGGGCCTTGGTTTTTCTATTCTGATGCTAGTTTTGAGAGTCTAGGAGCTACTGCAGGGAATGAAGCAGCAAATATATCATGTTTTATGGTAATCTAAGTCTCTTGATTCCTAAAGCATGAAGCAATGTAAAATCAGGAGAAGGCTTTATCCTTATAACGTCATCAAAGCCATATAAGACTATTCTTAATGTTTTCTACTGTCATTTCCTCCAAGAAGCTGTTTCTGACCACCTATTCTAAATTATACATTCACTGCAATTCTTTCTGTCATACTACCTCCTTTTATTTTGTTACTATCACTTATCACCATCTGAAATTAACGACTCGGTAATTAATTTGTTTATTGTGTGCCACCATGAACTAGTGTAACCCGAACCTACAAATGCCAGTAAATTTCCATTAATCCTTATACAGGCCAAGCCAGATTTGGGCTGCCCGGCATACACAGGAGGGCCAGCTGTGACCACTAATGACCTCAACAAAGACCACGCAGCAACAGGAGGACTAAATCAACAGGAAAATGATCACGCGGACCGTATTTCAAAGGCACAGGCCCGACAAGAACCACATCACCTCCTGGTTCCTAGCCGCATTCCCTCCCTAGTAGGCTTGCGCGGCCGCCATCTTGCTGCCCAAATCACAATAAGGCCTGCTTCCTGGTCGCTCAGGTAGTCGGAGCTGCAGAACTTCCTTCCAGCTCCCTGCTCAGTGCATTGCAATAAAGTTACTTTCTCAAAGACCAGTTTTCAGGTAATTGACAAGTCTGAGCGCCTCCGGCAAGGACTCACTTTCCTGAGTTTGATAACAATTTTGGCGATCAACTTGGGGCCAGAGGGTCGCACGGACCCTCCGTCGTCCGGAGCCCGGCACCCCGTTGACCTCGAGCGGAACCTCCACCGACCCTCAGCTGGCACTGAACCTCTAGTTTGGGAGGAATGAGTGGGTCTCCTAACCTTGAAGGAGGTGGTGACCAGCCCGAGGCGCTTTTACTTTGAGAAATAGAAACTAACTCAGGTATGGAAGTCCACTAGGTAAGTGCCCTCAGAATTTCTCTTGTTAAGTGTAAGTGCTTGGGATCGGATGTGGGGAGGTCTGGAGGATTGAAGTAGGTCTAAGACTTCCCCATCCCTTGGAGGGAGGGGAAGTTAAAAACCCTACAAAGATCAGCCTCATTACTCCACCACTTGCCCTAGCCGGCGGCAGAGACCGGGCAGCCCAGTTTCTGGCCGTTGACTTTGCTTAGGCTTAGGTTCTGGTTCTGTTTCTGAGTGAGTGTGTTTGTGTGAGATGTGGGAAACCAACCTAGCCTACATTTGCTGGTGCTCTTCATTTTCTCATGTGGATTCTAATTACTGTTTGGGGTCACTTAAGTATGCTACCATCTTGCAGTTAGATCTGTTTAGCAGAAGACAGGGAAAATGGGATGAAATCCCCTATGTACAAACCTTTATGTCTCTTTGGCAAAAGAAAAACCCACCAAAACAGTGTAAGCTAATGGTACAGAGGAAAAAGGAAGAGGAGAAAAGCCCCACCTGGAGAGGCCTGGGGCCAAAGTCAGGCCAGGTAAGGGAAGGCTGATAGGGGACCAGGTTCTTCTGGTTCCACTCAGCCAGAGGCCCCAAGGCCATATGGATATGAATGGAAGATCCCTAAGGTGCAGAAAAGACTAAACTGCAGTGTTTTAAAAGGGTTTAGGGTTATGCGTTTATGTGAATGTACTGTGGATATTGAATGTTTCTTCTACCTAACTTTGTAAAGCAGGCCTAAATGTATGCTAGAAAGGAATATTGGGTATTACAGATTACAGAGAGCATTAACTCTACCTTCAGCTAACACTTAATTTCATAAGCTAAAAGGGGAACTAGGATTTGCCCAGGAGGAACACCAGCTTTTTGTTTCAAGGCAGTAGCCCAGTGTATAAAAACAAAAAACCACTGCCTTTGACTCCATTCTGGGGGATTTAGGTCCAAGAAACTCTCCGATTGCAGAGGGAGTAGTCTCCCCAGCACACACCTGTAGTGGGGTGCAGTTTGGCCAGGGATCCACCCAAGTCTCCTCAGAGCAATTTCCTCTGAGACAAATGCCTGTGGGACTGGAGCACAATGGCCAGCCTAAAGGGTTTATCTGGGTCCATACACCCTTCTCCACCTCTGACCTGTATAATTGGAATATTCTTTTGACTCCAGAGGAATGGAAGATAGTCTTAGAAAAGGCACACCAAGAGGCTGACACGTTGTATAGCCTCAACCCTCAAAATGGTATTAGACTCCCGGCAGCCCAGGCTGTACCTGCTACAGATACCGCTCAGAGCAGGACAGCAAGGATATTATGGAAACTGTTTGAGAGCAAGGGGCCCCAAAAGAGAGGAGCCTTAGGAAAGTTCAGGATGTACAACAAGGCTCCAAGAAAAATCTCTCCATCTCCCTAGAATGGGCATATGAAGCATATTGGCAGTTTATTGATATAAACCCTGAAGACCCCCGAGTATGCCATGTTATAAATATGACTTTCATTAGCCAGACCACCCCTGACATCAGGTGGGAATTTCAAAAGGTAGGAGAAGGTCTAGAAATCAATAATTTACACCTTGTTGAGATTGCCTTTCAGGTCTTCAAAAACTGGGACCAGCTCACGGAAGTAACCTGCTACCCAGTCAGACCTCTTGCAGGGTAGGTCCTTGTGGATCCCAAAAGAGCTGGTGGCCAGCCCAAGGCCCCCTAAAGCAAGGCCCCAGACAGTGTGCCTACTGCAAATAAGAAGGCCGCTGGAAACAGTGCCTCTTGCGGCCAACCCAGTCTGATCAGGAAATGCATAACCACAGCTCCTGCAGCTGTCAGGGGATGACTCAGACTGATGGGGCCCAGGGGCTCCCCTGCACCCCATTAGGAGCCCTGGGTTGCAGTAACAGTGGGAGGACAACTTAATGACACAACAGACTAGAGAACTGGAGAATGTGGCCTGTGCTGCTGTCCCAGGCACACAGAGGATCCTCTAGCCTCCCCAGGCAGGTACAAGCCTGCAGTCCTAGCCCTTATTCCGCTTCATCATTGGCAGGGTGGAGAGCCACCAAACACGGGCAGAGGGGGCACACAGCTTCAGGGCCTGGCTAAACAGTCACCACCCTTACCTCGCCTCAAACTCTTGGAGGCCCGTGACAGCAAAGAGCATCTCGCCTCCTGGGACTGGAGGAAAGAAGGATTACTAGAGAATGCCTTTCTCGAATAACATAGCATAGCCAACAGAGGCGGCAGTTATACACTGCCTCGGGCATCAGAAGAGAGTCTCACGTAATTAAAGGAAGAGGCAGCCATCCAAGCCCCTAGAACAAAAACCCCACCGTTCGCCTTGGTTCATCTTCAGCTACCAGAAAACCCCCAGTGCACTGAATGTGACATAAACGGAGCTTGTGAGTAGGGCTTCGACCTAAATAACAGCAGGAGACGGATGGTTGCACAGTTTCCAAGGACAGGTGTTAATACCAGAACACCCGACGCATCTGATGATAAAGGCAGCTCATGAGATGTTTCACTGGCTAACCGAGCTGATTAAAGGGCCTGATCTACAAAAGACCATCCAGAAAGTAGTGAACAATCTAAAAACAGGCAAACCGCCTCCTATGCCTGGCGTACAAGCCTGCGGGACCTGACCTGGAGAAGACTGGTAGGCAGACATAAGTTATGCCTTCGGCTACGGGGATTTACCTTACCTGCGTGGCCACCATCTTGCTGCCCAAATCACATATAAGCCCTGCTTCCCCGTAGCTCAGGGAGTCGGATCTGAGGAACTTCTTCCTGGTTCCTTGCTGTTCACGTTGCAATAAAGTTACTTTCTCAAAGACCTGTGTCTAGATAATTGGCAAGTCTGAGCACACGGGACAAAGACCCACCTTCCGGGGTTCAGTAACACTAGAATGAAGTCCCTGATACAGGGCCCTTGTGTTCTTAGGTGTCTTCGATCCCCAGGATCTAAAACTGTGTCTGGTATGTAATGGTGTTCAATGAGTATTTTATGAATGAACACATGGGTGGATGATGCGCTTAGAAGTGTTCCAGGGCTTGACGGCTTTCTCTTTCTCTCACTCAAGCACCCAGGCCCTGACCTGCAAAGTGAAGGAGCAGGAGAAACTTCCCACCAAACAGCTTCAAGGCATAGATGAGACAACTGGCTTGAGAATTCCCTACAGCTTTAATGCACATGCCCAGTCAGGACTTAGTTGTCCATATTTACACAGCTCGTGGAGAATACTCTTAGAAAAGGTCTGAGGACTAACATCTTCCTCTTCCTCGCTCCCTTTGTCAGTAATGCTGGCTACCATGAGGAACAAAAGAAACTATCCACAAAATGAACTCATACCCTGGGTTCAAAAGAAGCAGAATTGGGTACTGTGCGCCAGGCTCTCATTGGAAACTACGGGGCAGTTCTACTTTGACCTACAGGGTCGTATGATTCCGAATCAATTGTGTCAACGGTTTTTTTTTTTTTTTTTTTAACTCTACCCATCAGCCACTGTACTCTTGCTCCGGAACAGTTTCACAAGAATAGGGTCAACTTCCTGCTGCTGTTGCCATAATTTTGAGGCGGGACCTTGAGGAGACTTCCTGACTCTCAATTGCAAGTTGACTTCTTTGGTGCTCCCACTCGCTGTTGCCTGGGCTTCTTGCTAGATTTTTGTCTCCTTCCCATCTGATTCATCTTTCTCAGGTCCCTGAGTGGACTACTCTGGGTCCAAGAGCAGAAACCAGGCCACAGAAAGTCCTTTCAAGCTTTCGTCATCACTCAGTTAAATTTTGGCCATTTGGTGGCAGTATGGCTCCAGATAAAAACAGTGCTGCACCGCTCTTCCCCCGCCCTTTGTATTTGGAAAAAAAAGTTCCTTTTTGTAAAAATAAAAACTCCTGTGGTGCCCAGTCTCCAGAAGAGCTTAAAGATTTCTTTCATTTAGTAAATAGAAAAAGAGCATTAAATAAGCCCTACTGACTGACTGACTGACTGTATATTACTGTTTATAACTGGTAGCGTTATTTCTCTAATATTTCCCCATTCATTAAAAAGCTGTTTACAACGTTTTAAAGAGTTTCATCCTGTTATGAAAGTTACAGTGTTGAATTTTACCTGTGATCCAGGTAAACAGCAGGGGGGAATAGAGATCCTATCTCCTGGACCCATGTGTTCACAATCTATGTCTCTTAGCCATGGGGTAAGTGCCCTTGGTAAAGGAGTCTTTGCTTATTGTTTTTGTTCTTTCTCGTGTTGTCTTAAGCTTTGTTTGGCATGTTTGTTTTGAAAACCAGTTGTTCTTAGATTTTTGCTTGATCATTTTTTAAGGGTGATATCTAGTAACTTTTGGTGAACGCAGTTTAGGTCTGGATTCAGGCATTTGAAACATTGAAGAGGTAATTCTATTTTCAAAGAGCTCTGACTCACTATAAGCCACAAAATTTGGGCACGGGTCGACCAGCAAAAGCCATTAGGGTGGTCGAGGGCGCTCATCAGGAACGCTAAAGACTCAAGTGACAGGACACACTGGTCCAAGCAAAACACCATCCAAACCCCACAGCTTTCCTCATTGGGGTTCTTTTTGTGACTCAGAAAAAACCTGTGAGATGGTGCTCTGTTTTGCCAAATTTGCAGGGGAAGGTGGCAGCTCCTGACCTGTTTTGTCAAATTTGCAGAGAGTGGTAGTAGCATCTGATCTGTTTTATGAAATTTAAGGGAAAAGTGATAGCTCCATACCTGTCTTATGATATAGTTTCTCAATGAAGAATCAAAACGTTAAAATCATCAGTAACTATTTTAAAGTACTTTCCAGTTGGGAGAACGAATATATTTAAGGTCTAAAAGAAGAGCCTAAGTCTATAGTCAGCAGAATGAATTAAAAAAGAAACCAAAAGCTTGAACCTTAGAGCTTAACATCTTTAATAAATGCCACAAAGGCAGTGGTTTGGGGTTCATGTTTAAAAACACTATAAATATACTAGAAGTAATTTGAAATCTCAATGACCATTTTGAGAAAATGAGCTTTCATTTGTGTTGTCTTTTCATCCTTAGGAAACTTTTGCTCAATACTCAGGTTTTGTCAAAATGTCTAATATTCCTCCATCTGAGGCTCTGACAATAAGTTTTATCTAGAATCTGTTTTTTCCAATTGAATTGAGTTGATCTTACCAAAAATCGCTATATAAAAAAAAAATTTTTTTTTCTTATACACTGTAAGAAACTAGAATCCTCATATCCTTGTTTTGTGTGGTATTGTTCGGTGAGTGTATGTGGTCTTTCTGTCTCCTTTTGTTCTGAGAGCTTGCATCCAGCCTAGAACATGGTGTGTAAGTTTCTGTTGGGGGCTATGGCTGAAAATTGCTTTTTTTTCCATAAGGCTGCCTTAGAACCTCAGTTCTTTCCTCGTCCAGAAAAACTGTCTTGTGTCTGTCTTTATGATCTAGATTATTAGAAAAAAAAGTTTGTTTAGCTTAATAAAAAAAAAAAGCTTAATAGACAATAGATAAGTGGTAAATTTGGTGAAGGGTAAGACAGTACACAATACTAGGGAAGCCACCACAACCTGTACAAGGCAAGGTCCTGGTAGATACACAGATACATCTGAAATGCACCAGCTTTTGAATGCTATTTAGCAAATGTAATTGTTTGCTAGTAATGATGTTCTTCAATAATTTCCACATTCTCTTGGATCATCTTCCTTTGCAGTGGGTACAAATATGGATCTGTTCTAGTTCATTGACCAGGTAGCTGTCTTCCAAATTTCGTGGAATAGACGAGTGAGCACTTCCAGCGCTGCATCCGTTTGTTGAAACATCCCAGTTGGTATTCCGTCAATTCAATTCCTGGATCCTTGTTTTTTGCCGATGCTTTCCATGCAGCTTGGACCTCTTCCTTCAGTACCGTTGGTTCTTGATCATATGCTGCCTTCTGAAGTGGTTGAATGTTGACCAGTTCTTTTTGGTACAGTGACTCTTGTGTATTCTTTCTATCTTCTTTTGATGCTTCCTGCATCATTTAGTATTCTCCCCACAGAATCCTTCAACATTGCAACTCCAGGCTTGAATTTTTTTAGTTCTTTCAGCTTGAGAAATGCTGAGCGTGTTCTTCCCCTTTTGGTTTTCTGTCTTTGCACATGTCATTATAATACTTTGTCTTCTCGAGCTGACCTTTGAAATCTTCTGTTCAGCTCTTTTATTTCTTCATTTCTTCCTTTTGCTTTAGCTATTCTAAGTTCAAGAACAGCTTTAACAGTGTCTTCTGAGATCCATTTTGGTGTTTTCTTTCTTTCCTGTCTTTTTAATGGCCTCTTGTTTTCTTCATATGTGATATCCTTGATGTCATTCCACAACTCTTCTGGTCTTCGGTTATTAGTGTTAAATGCGTCAAATCTATTCTTAAGATGGTTTCTAAATCCATGTGGGATATATTCAATGTTGTACTTTGGCTCTTGTGGACTTGTTCTAATTGTCTTCAACTTCAACTTGCATACGAGTAGTTGATGGTGTGTTGCACAGTCGGCCCCTGGCCTTGTTCTGACTGATGATATTGAGCTTTTTCCATTGTCTCTTTGCAGAGATGTAGTTGATTTGATTCCTTTGTATTCCATCTGGTGAGGTCCTTGTGCATAGTCACCTCTTCTGTTGTTGGAAAAAAGGTATTTGCTGTGTAGTCGTTGGTCTTGCAAAATTCTATCATGGGATCTCTATCGTTGCTTCTGTCACCAAGGCCACATTTTCCAACTACCAATCCTTCTTCTTTGTTTCAAACTTTCACATTCCAAAACCAAACCCAGTGCTGTCGAGTCGATTCCGACTCATAGCAATCACCGGTAATTATCCATGCATCTTGATTGCACATTTGATCAATTTTAGACTGCAGAAGTTGGTAAAAATTTTCAAGTTCTTCATCTTTGGCCTTACTGGTTGGTACGTAAATTTGAATAATAGCCGTATTAACTGGTCTTCCTTGTAGGCATATAGACATTATGCTATCACTGACAGCGTTGTACTTCAGGGTAGGTCTTGAAATGTTCTTTTTGACGATGAATGAGATACCATTTGTCATTCCGGGCATAGTAGACCATATGATTGTCTGATTTGAAATGGCCAATACCAGTCCATTTCAGTTCACTAATGCCTAGGATGTGTATATTTATACCCCTACGTGTCTGTCAGTATGTCATACTGTCGGGGCTTGTGTGTTACTGTGATGCTGGAAGGTATGCCACCAGTATTCAAATACCAGCAGGGTCACCCATGGTGGACAGGTTTTAGCTGAGCTTCCAGACTAAGACACACTAAGAAGAAGGACCTGGTGATCTACTTCTTGGAAAAAAGATTAGCCAGTGAAAACCTTATGAATAGCAGCGAACACTGTCTGATATAGTGCCAGAAGATGTGCCCTTCAGGTTGGAAGGCACTCAGAAGACAACTGGGGAAGAGCTGCCTCCTCAACGTAGAACTGACCTTAAAGACATGAGTGGCGTCAAGCTTTTGGGACCTTCATTTGCTGATGTGGCACTACTTAAAATGAGAAGAAACAGCTGCAAACATCCATTAAAGCACAATAAAAAAGAAGAGAGAGATGAACAATTAATTGTACAAAATTAAGACAGAGCTCTAAGATTTAGCAAATTTATTGTACCCACCAAGTACATGTGCCCTAAAACTCTCACCAAGGACTCGGTGACTTAATCTTTTTTTAAAGAGATTAAGCCTGTCACTGATGGATCTGAGCAATTGCTGCAACAGAAAATGCATCAGCTTAGATCCAAAGGGGCAGGGACAGGGAAGGGGCAGAGATAGAATGAATGGAAGGAAAGCTTTCTGTCTCTTAGAATTCTGCAGGGGGGAAACAGCCTACCTAAGGCTGGAGTCTCTAGAGAAGCAAAACCAGTAAGTACACACACACACACACACACACCCCTATATATATGGAGAGAGAGAGAGAGATTTATCTCAAGGAAATGGCTTACATAGTTGTACACCTGGCAAGTCCCAAGTCCATGGGTCAGCTGTCAGGCTGGAGGCTCCTACTGAGTCATGTAGCTGCAGGGAGTAAGGAGGCCAAGATATACAGGTCAGACAGCAGGCTGCTGGCTCACAGTCTGTGGAGGCTGATGAACTGCAAGATCGACAGACAGTGTGGCAGGCTGCTGCCTCAAGTCCTGTGAACCAGAGAACAGATGATGAAGAGCTGAATCGTGGATCAAGAGCAAGCAAAAGCCAATGAGTTTTGCCAGAATGTCACGGACTAAATTGTGTGCCCCCCAAAAAATGTGTGTGAAATTAGGCCATGATTCCCAGTATTGTGTGATTGTCCTCCATTTTGTGGTTGTAATTTTATGTTGAGAGGATTAGGGAGGGATTGTAATACCAGCCTTACTCAGGTCACCTCCCAGATCCAAGGTAATGGGGTTTCCCTGGGGTGTGGCCTGCACCACTTTTATATCTCAAGAAATGAAAGGGAAGCACATAGAGAGTTGGGGACCTCATACCGCCAAGAAAACAGCACCAGGAGCAGAGCACGTCCTTTGGACACAGGGTCCCTGTGCCCGAGAAGCTCCTCGACCAGGGGAAGATTAAGGATAAGGATCTTCCTCCAGTGCCCACAGAGAGAGAAAGACTTCCTCTGGAGCTGATGCCCTTAATTTGGACTTTAATCTTCTAGATTAAGAAAATAAATTTCTCTTTGTTAAAGCCATCCATTTGTATTTCTGTTATGGCAGAAGTAGATGACTAAGACAACATCCTTATGTACTGACTGCAGGGCACACCCCTGAGGAAACTCCCCTTAAAACTAATTGATCATATCAGATCACAGCATGGAAGATGATTACATTATACCACAAAATGGAGGATAACAACATCATTACATAACTAAATGATGCAGGAAGCATCAAAAGAAGATGGAATACACACAGTCACTGTACCAAAAAGAATTGGTCAACATTCAACCATTTCAGGAGGCAGCATATGATCAAGAACCAATGGTACTGAAGGAAGAGGCCCAAGCTGCACTGAAGGCATTGGCGAAAAAACAAGGCTCCAGGAATTGAACAGACGGAATACCAACTGGGATGTTTCAACAAACGGATGCAGCACTGGAAGTGCTCACTTGTCTATGCCATGAAATTTGGAAGACAGCTACCTGGTCAATGAACTGGAACAGATCCATGTTTGTACGTATTCCAACGAAAGACGATCTAACAGAATGTGGAAGTTATCGAAGATGATCGTTATTATCACACAAATTTGCTAAAGATCAAAAGCTGCTGCAGTAGTACATTGACAGGGAACTGCCAAAAATACAAGCAGGATGCAGAAGAGGATGAGGAACAAGAGATCATTGCTGATGTCAGATGGATCCTGGCTGAAAGCAGAGAATACCAGAAAGATGTTTACCTGTGTTTTATTGACTATGCAAAGGCATTCGACTGTGTGGATCGTAACAAATTATGGATAACATTGCAAAGAATGGGAATTCCGGAACACTTAATTGTGCTCACTCATGAGGAACCTATACTTAGACCTAGAGGCAGTTGTTCGAACAGAACAAGGAATTTAAAGTCAGGAAAGGTGTGCATCAGGATTCTATCCTCTCACCTTACTTATTCTATCTGTATGCTGAGCAAATAATCTGAGAAGCTGGAGTATATGGAGAAGAACGGGGCATCAGGATTGAAGGAAGACTCATTCACAACCTGCGATATGCAGATAATATAACCTTGCTTGCTGAAAATGAAGGGGACTTGAAGCACATACTGATAAAGATCAAAGACTACAGCGTTCGTTTTGGATTACACCTCAACATAAAGAAAACAACATCTTCACAACTGGAACTTTAAGCAACATAATGATAAACAGAAAATATTGCAAAGGATTTCATTTTACTTTGATTCCCATGGAAGCAGCAGTCAAGAAATCAAACAACAACACATTGCATTGGGCAAATCTGCTGCAAAAAAAATCTCTTTATTAAAAAGGAAAGATGTCACTTTAAGGACTAAGGTCTGCCTGACCCAAGCCATGGTATTTTCAATTGCCTCATATGCATGTGAAAGCGGGATTATGAATAAGGCAGTTGAACTGTTGCCTCTGAATTAAGGTGTTGGCACAGAATATTGAGTATACCATGGGCTGCCAGAATAACAAATCTGTGTTGGAAGAAGTACAGCCAGAATGCTCATTAGGAGGGAGGATGGTGAGACTTCATCTCATATACTTTGGATATGCTATCAGGAGGGATCAGTCCCTGGAGAAGAACATCATGCTTGGTAAACTGGAGGTCAGCGAAAAGAGAGGCAGACCCTCAACAAGATTGACACAGTGGCTGCAGCAAGAGGCTCAAGCATAACACCAATTTCAAGGATGGTGAAGGACCAGGTAGTGTTTTGTTCTGTTGTACATAGAGTCGCTATGAGTGGGAACTGACTCGAGAGCACATAACAACAGCAGCAACAACAACAACGTGCTTTAGGTGAAAGTTTACGGAGCAAATTAGTTTCTTGTTAAACAATTAAACCAATTGTTCTGTGACATTGGTTACCAACCTGTCATACGTCAACACTCTCCCTTTCTTGACTTTGGGTTCTCAACTTTGTCCAATTTTCCTGTCATTTCCTGCTTTCTTGTCTTTGCTTTTGGGCTCGTGTGCTCATTTAGTCACATATACATAGTTCAACTATGTGTATTATTGCTTGTTGTATATGCCTGTCTGATCTTCGGCGGAAGCATGAACCTCAGGAGAGACTTCATTACTGAATTAAAAGGGTGTCTGGGGGACATACTCTTTGAGTTTCTCCAGTCTGTCAGAGCAGTAAGTCTGGTCTTTTTTGTGAGTTTGAATTTTGTTCTACATTTTTCTCTGTCTCTGTCCAGGACCCTCTATTGTGATCCTTGTCAGAGCAGTCAGTG
Organism: Elephas maximus indicus; assembly: GCF_024166365.1. NCBI lineage: Eukaryota > Metazoa > Chordata > Mammalia > Proboscidea > Elephantidae > Elephas > Elephas maximus. The sequence goes on from NC_064846.1 coordinate 91,804,485, forward strand.
GTGGTAGCCGAGCACCATCTACTTGTTCTGGACTCAGTCTGGCGGAGGCTGTGGTCCATTAGCCCTTTGGACTAATCTTTCCCTTGTGTCTTTGGTTTTCATTTTCCCTTGCCCCAGATGGGGTGGGACCAGTAGATGTATCTTAGATGGCCACACATAAGCTTTTAAGACCCCAGGCACTACTCACCCAAGTAGGATGTAGAACATTTTCTTTATAAACTCTGTTATGCCAATTGAGCTAGATGTCCCCCGAGACCATTGTTCCCAGCCCTCAGCCCAGTAATTCAGTTCCTCAGGGAGTATGGATATGTTAGTTATGGTTTATATTGAATTTTTCCATGTATCAGGACCCCTAACATTGTCCCTAATTTTTCTTCCATGATGTTTACTGTTTTAGGTTCTATATTTAGGTCTTTGATCCATTTTGAATTAGTTTTTGTGTATGGCATGAGGTATAGGTCCTGTTTCATAAGTCCATCTCATCTCACATTTTACTATATGCGGCAAGGAGAAAGCATGCAGGCCCTTTAAGATCTTCCTTAGGAATTTCCTCAGCCAAATATCCAAGTACCTCACTTAATAGTATTACCTTCCACCAAACATTTGAGCACAATTCAGACAGGTTCTTTGCCGCTGCACGAACAGCATTGCCCTTCGTCCATTGTCTAACCACATGCTCATCATTTTCTTTTAAAGCCTCACCAGAAGCACATTTAACATCCACATGTCTAGTAACATCTAGTAACCAAGTGTTGATGGTGCCATATATATTCTCTAAGATGGTAGAGACTTTATGGCTCTCCTCACTTTCTTCTGAGCCCTTACCAGAATTGCCTTTGACATCCATAATTCTACTATCAGTCTCTTCAAGGTAATCCAGGCTTTAACTATTTGGCACCTTAAAACTCTTCCAGAGTCCATGCATGACCCAATTCCAAAACCACGTCCCCATTTTAGGTATTTGTGACAGCAGCACTCTACTCCTGGTATCAAATTCTGTCTTAGTTATCTAGTGCTGCTGTAACAGAAGTACCACAATTGGTGGCATTAACAAACAGAAACTTATTTTAATCACAGCTTAGGAGGCTAGAACTACAAATTCAGGGTGCCAGCTCTAGAGGAAGGTTTCCTCACTCTGTTGGCTCTGGGGGAAGTACACATACCTCTTTTCAGTTGTTTCTTGACTCCTGGTTGTTTTCATGTGGCGCAGCATCTACCTTTCCCCATCTCTGCTTGCTTAATCTGCCCCATTTATATCTCAAAAGAGATTTACGCAAGACACACCCTACACTAATACTGCCTCAGTAAGAGAAAAAGGGAACCATTTCCCAAATGGAATTATAACCACAGTTATAGGGGTTAGGATTTACAGCATGTATTTTGGGGATGGACGCAATTCACTTCGTAAGACAGAGTCAAGTCCACATTAAAATGAGCAAGTATAATCATATAGGTGATTTGAACACTAAGTGCATGTCACAAGGTTCTATACATTTATTACCAGTGGGCCACAGATGTGGATCTAAGTTTTCTAGCAGCCAAAATGTAAACGAGGAAATATCATCACCCACGGGAGTCACAGTTCCCTGAGGTCAAACCTGATGAACTACTCAGAAGGCACAACTTCACTTTTTATATCACCCTCAGTGTGAGCACAGTTAAGCAAAAGTAGTTTGTTTCCTTGCCCTCAGCATGACTTAACAAATTGTTTGTGTACATTACCATTTATTTATAGGTGTCATAATGTTTTGTTTCTTTGGCTGTTTGACATGTTATTTATTGTCTGTTTTTTTTTGTTTGTTTCTTAGGGCTGTTTACCCTTTGCCTGTTAGGAGTATTTACCTTTGTCTTAGGATTTTGCTGATGATGTTAGAACTATAAGGGGAAATTGAGAGAAACATGATTTTGTGGGAGACGTTAACATCTCACTCTTATTTCTTCACTGGGATGTTGGTAATAGATACTCATTCGCTCCACAACCATTTGTTGAGCACCTACTACGTGCTGGTCACTATTGGGATACATTAGTGAACAAACAGACGCATGTATTTAAGAAAAAAAAAAACCAGGCCTTGTAGAGCTTATGTTCTCGGGGGCTCAGACAAGCAAACAATCATAATAAGGAAATAATACTATGGTACCCCCCCAAAAAAAATGTAATCAGAAAAAAGAAAAAAAAAGGCAAGGTAAAGGGCAATTGTGGGGGAGGGGTGGTATTTGAAATAAGATGTTTCAGGATAAGACACATTGAAAGATGACATGTAATCAAAGACATTAAAGAGGTGAGGGAGGAAGCCATGCAGACAAATGTGGAAAGAATGTTTCAGGCCTAAAAAACAGACAGTGCAAAAGTCCCTATTTAAGGAACAGCAAGGACCTCACTGTGGCCATAGAGGAATGAGAAAGGAGCATAGTACTAAGAGATAAGGTGAGACAGGTACTAGTGGCCAAGTCTCTTATGGCCTTATAGGCAATTGTAAGGGCTCCGGATTTGCCCTGAATGTAAAAGGAGCCATCAGTTTTGAGCAGAGGCATTTTATGATCTGACTCGAGGTTTTAATGGAGCCCTGATGGCACAGTGGGTAAGAATTCAGGCTGCTAACCAAAAGGTCAGCAGTTCAAATCCACCAGCCGCTCCGTGGAAACCCTAAGGGATAGTTCTATTCTGTCCTATAGGGTAGCTATGAGTCAGAATTGACTCAATGGAAGTGGGTTTGGTTTTGGTTTAGGTGGGAGGGGTGGTGAAGCAGGGAAAGAAGTTAGGAAACAATTTCAGTAATCCAGAGGAAAGCTGATGGTGGCTTGGAACACGATGATAGAAGTGGAGGTGATGAAAAGTGGCGCTGTCTTGAAAATAGAGCCCACAAGATTTCCTGACGGACTGGAGATGAGGAGTGAGAAAAAAGAGGAGTGAAAGATCACTCTCAATTCTATGGCATGAACAACTGGAAGGATAGACTTGCCCTTACTTGCAGTGTTAGGAGAAGGTTTGTAAGGGAAGATGGAGGATTCAGTTTTGGACTTGTTAATTCGGGTTTACTCTAATGCAGTTTTCTCAATGTATTAGAAAGGAAGGTCATCAGGTAAGAGTGAGGACCCAGGAGGCAGTGTTGCAGGTTCAAAGAGAAAATAAGTTGTGAAATAGAAGGGTGGCAGGGGTGGGGAGCACGAGAGAAATGAGTAGTTTGAGGATTTGGACTAAAAATCCAGTGGAAAGATGGTTTAGTTTAAATAGACAGACACCGGGTCTTCCAAGATTAGACAATGTTCATTCTTTGTGATCCAGTCAGAAAACTTTGGCTTTTGCTGGCCTTCCAGCCTCTGAATGCAGATTTGCCCTGTGCTGGAGGGGGGAGGGGAGCAAGAGTAGGTCTGCTTGAGGGAATAAGTTATCAGTGTTTACACTTCTTCAGTCCTTTCAAAGTAGCACAGATAGGCCTAAGACATAAAGGATAAAACACACTTCACCTGGACTTCTGGCTTCTGCAAAACTTAGAGGTTTGCCTGTAGAGAAAGGGCTTGCACAGTTAGCCAGTTTGACCCAAATCTGACTGTGAGAGACAGGCCAGAAAGGGCATTCAGAGGATGAAAAGGGAAACCAATGAGCACCATCATCTTATACCCAATAGAAGATAAGCAGGGGCTGGCTTATGAACAAGATTCAAAGCCCTGCTGGTCTGAACTCCTGTATGGGTATGTACGGCTCCTACAAAGAGCTTCATTCTAGACCCTGATGCCACTACTGAGGGACTACGAGCCATGCTATATCTGGAAAAAAATTTTTTTTTCTTTTTTTTATATCTGGAAGGGGAAATAAATCTCTTAACTTTTGCCACTCTAAGTATGTCAGAGAGTGGGAACTTAACATTCTTTTCCTAATCTAGAACTTCTTTCTCTAAACCTGACAAACACAACCTCTTGGGGTATGTGTATATATGCATGTGTATAAATATGTACGTACGTGTGTGTATATATATACAGGTAGTCCCCAACTTGCAATGTATTCGAGTTATGAATTAACGACGAACGGCGCTTACGACCATCCATTTTTTGTACATTTTTTATCCTTAGTAATATGTACTACATACAATGTTGCAGCGCATACTTTGCTGATATCATCATGCCTGTAAGTTTATTTGTCATGTTTCCAACCCCCAAAGACAAATATTTATTAAGATACTGATAATAAAAGGCAATAATAATGAAAACTAAAAAAGTATTCATCAGAATCGACTTGCTAAGGAGCATTTGGAACGGAATATGGTCGTAAGTCGGGGACTACTTGTATCCCTTGTATATGTATGTATATTTATGTATATGCATGCACGTACATGTCTATGTATGCGTGTACATTATGCCGTATGTATGGAGTTCTGTTCCAGATGGGGCCTCCTCTCAAATCTTCTTACATACTGATGGGTTTGCTGATACCAAGTCAGATGCAGAGGAGGATAAGATAAAGTTGGGCCTGTTAGCAAACCCCACACATAGTGTATCAGAGTTGAATAAACAAGCCTCAGGAAAGGAGATAAGGCCATTTGATTCACTGTCTACCCAATTTCTCAGAGATTTAGAGGGGATGGGTTGCAAAGTAGCCTGGAAAAGTGCCTCCCTACTCCGCTCTCCCACTAACCTAAGCTGAAGTCAGGTACCTAGTTCCACAGGTGGAGGGGCAGCCTTCCTCACCAGTCCCAGTGAGTAGGAGATTTTATCTGAGGATTATATTCTGTTCCGTCTATTCTCTGCCTACGTGTAGTATACCAGGCAGTGTCTGCCATCGTTCCACTACCAGATGGAGATACTAGGCTCCCCTTTTACCTGAGCTGCACTTGCCAGGGAGGCTGGGCATTCCATGACAGTTGTGAGTCCTCCCCTTCTTAGTTTCCTAATGCTGCTGTAACACAAATACCATAAGTGAGTGGCTTTAAAGAAGAGAAATTTATTTTCTCACAGTTTTGGAGGCTTAAAATTCCAATGTGATTCTGTGCTTTGTCGATTCTTTCCTTGTCTGTAGCTCTAGGCTTTCCTTGGTTTCTTGGTGTTCCTTGGCTTGTAGAGGATCCGCACTTGGGAATGCCTCTCTCCTCCCCGACACCCTAACCCTGTGTCTCTGGGTCTATTCTGGCCTTTTTATAACTCAGAAGTGACTAGGTTGAAGACCCACCCTACACTGGTATGACCTCACTAACATAACAAAAGAAAACCTTGTTTCCAAACAGGATATATCCACAGGTAACAAACCTAAAAACATAGCATTGCTGACTCCAACTCATAGCGACCCTACAGGACAAGTAGAACTGTGTCATAGTAGAGCAGCTGATGGGCTAGAGACAAAGCTGGGTTGAAACCATGGCTTTGTTTGCTCTTGGGTAAATCACTTTTAAAGGATCTAAGCCTTAGTTTCCTCATATGTAAAATGTAAATAAAGTACCAGTGTCCCGGTGTTACTCTGAGGATTAAATGAGGGGATAGAAAGTTCTTGGCATGGGGCCTAAACCAAAAAAACCAAACCCGTTAGCAACCAAGCTCTTACCCACTGCACCACCCGGGGCTCCTTCACAGATACAAGGGCCAGTAATTCAACACTTATTCTGGGGGGACACAACTCAATCCATAATATAACATGCCCTTACAACTCCTGGCATTGCAGGAAGAATTACACAGATGCTTCTGTCTGTACTGCTGTGAGCTACAGCAGTGGCCAACCTGAGTTTTCCTATAGTTTCCCTCCTTAGCTCCATGCAGCATTGTGATTCTGAGTCACGGTTCCCACCAGTGCCTGCGAAAGCAGAGATCCATGTGGCCACTGAGCCTCAATGAAGATAGTTTCAATACCAGATAATTAGTGGGATGCATCCTGGTGGTGACTAAAATAGCTATCTTTTGTAATACTGTTCGGCCCACATGTTCTACAAAGGCCTTAAAGTGCTGGAACGTACTAAGTTATAATCCCAGAAACACTTCAGCCAGGGAAGCTGGGATTCATTAAAAAAAAAAAAAAATTTTTTTTTTTTTAGCCCTCTCATATTCCTCATCTCATATTCCTATACTGTCTGGCCAAAAATAAGGATATTCTGCAGATATACTACCCCCTGTCGGTGTGTACATATTACTCATCACCTTCTCCATGAAGTCCAGGAAGCTAAAAAGGGCTATGGAGATACCTGGGCATCCTCTCCATCCAACAAGTGTCCTCCACCCCCACCCCAGCTCCTGATCAGATACAATCTGTTTTCTCCTAATCCTCATTTCCCATAAATATAAGAAACATGGAAACCCTGGTGGTATAGTGGTTAAGTGCTATGGCTGCTAACCAAAAGGTCAGCAGTTCAAATCCACCAGGTGCTCCTTGGAAGCTCTATGGGGCAGTTCTACTCTATCCTATAGGGTCGCTATGAGTCAAAATCAACTCAATGGCAATGGGTTTTTGGTTTAAAAGAAACATGCCCCAAACGTCTTACACAGTAAATAACTTCCTAGAAAGCTGTCCTATGAGTCTTAGGAACTAGCAACATGTGCTACTTAATAGTAGTTTAGCAATTGAGAACATACTGGCGTTTTACAAATTTTTAGGTCTCTGACACATCTGGAGAGGCACACAGACCTTACTAATTAGTAGTTTGGAAATATGATCAGCCAGGTAATTCATTCAGAACATAGCAATCCCCTCTGATAATTCAGAAAATTACTTTAAGCCATTTAAGGTAATCATATGCTGCTGCTCCCCTTAGCCATTTAGTACATCTCACTCAGGCAGAAGAACAATCTGAGATTGCCCCTTGGCTCTCCTTCCACTCAAGAAAGAGAGCCTCAGAGTTAAATCTGTGTGGACTCAGCATTTCTGAGATGATGCTCAGGAGGAGGGAACAGTGTCTGGGACTTGATTTGTCTGTTCCTCACTTTTATGTCCAGGCAAGTATTTGAAAAAGATAAACAATGGGGGCCTGTCAGCTCTCAGCAATCAGGACTTTAAAGAGATTGAATCTGCATCTAATCGATAGCTCTATCACCCAAGAAACAGAAGTGCAGTACACCAGAGAGCCTTGGTGCTCAAAGTATAGTTGACAGACCAGCACATGAATCAGATTCTGCACGTGATTTGTAAGCACATTAAAGTTTGAAAAGTTCAGCTCTAGTGGCTAAGATATGGGGCCTCGGCTACAGCAGTGGTTTTCAAACTTGAGTGGGCATCAGAATCACCTGGAAGGTGTTTTAAAACACAGATTGCTGGGTCCCACCCCCCCAGAGTTTCTGAGTCAGCAGGTCTGGGATGGCGCCTGAGGATTTGCATTACTAACAAGTTCCCAGGAGCGGCTGATGCTGCTGGTCTGAGGACTTTCAGAAATGCTGGGCTAGAGACAAAGCTGGATTGAAACCATAGCTTTATTTGTTTGATCTTGGGTAAATCGCATAAAGGATCTCAGCCTTAGTTTCCTCATACGTAAAATGTAAATAAAATACAAGTGTCCTCGTGTTACTTTGAGGATTCAATGAGGGGATATACAGAAAGTCCTTGGCATGGGGCCTAAACCAAAAAAAAACAAACCTGTTGCTGTCAAGTCTATTCTGACTCATAGCGACCCTATAGGACAGAGTAGAACTACCCCATTGGGTTTCCAAGGTGTGGCTGGTGGGTTCGAACTGCCAGTCTTTTGGTTAGCAGCTGAGCTCTTAACTACTGCGCCACCAGGGACCTGGTACATGGTAAATCCAGAATGAGTGTGATACTGTTGTTAGTTACTGTCCGGTTGGCTCCAACTCGTGGTATGTCTGAGTCCATTTGTTGTGTAACAGCCCAGCGGCACCTGGACCAATGGTCGGCCCCATCTCCAAGAGACCAAAGAAAGACTCTGGAACCAGCAATCGTGACATGTGGTTTACCAGGTAGCTGACGTATGGGCCAGTCAGCCCAGGGAGGCAGCTGGACCAGTATAGCACTCTGCAACCACCTAGCAAGGGACACAAGCTTATATACCATTCCAGCTGGGAAGAAGGCTCATTGTTTTTCTCCCAAATCCTTGGGTAGTCAGTGTTCCCAGGGACTTCACGTCCAGGCCCAGATGTTTTTCTTCTTGTTGCTAAGATGTTCCTCGGCCTTGGCCACTGGCAAGTCACGCCACTCCCAGCCTTGTACCTTAGCCCGAGTCCATCCCGAGTTCACCCCTGGCATGCTTCGGGGATGAACAAAGCTGAGTCCATTAGGGGGGGATGCATATAGCTGAATAGCATTACCCTACACCGTTGTTGTGGCTATTGTGTCAATCCATCTCATTGAAGGTTCCTTCGGTTTCTACTTTACCAACCATGATGTCTTTCTCTAGCTATTGCTCTTTCCTGATGTGTCTAAAGTAAGGTAGCCAAAGTCTCGCCATCCTTGCTTCTAAGGAGCACTCTGGTTGTATTTCTTCTAAGACAGATTCGTTTGTTCTTCTGGCAGTCAACAGTATACCTAATATTCCTGACCAACATAACAATTGTAACTCACCAATTATTCTTCGGCCTTCCTTTTTCATCATCCAGCTTTTGCATGCATTTGAGGTGATTGAAAAGACCCTGGCTTGGATCAGGCAGACTTTAGTCATCAAAGTGTTATCTTTGCTTTTTAACACTTTATAAAGATGTCTTTTACAGCAGATTTGCCCAATGCAATATGTCATTTGATTTCTTCACTGCTGCTTTCCTGGACATTGATTGTTGATCCACGCAGAATGAAATCACTGACAACTTCAATTTTTTCTTCAGTCATCATGACGTCTATTGCTCCAGTTGTGAGGATTTTCGTTTAATCCATATTAAAGACTGTAGTCTTTGACCATCATCAGTAAGTGCTTGCTTCAAGTTGTCTTCACCTTTGCCAGGTTATGTCATCTGCATATCACAAGTTGATAATGTACCTTCCTCCAATCCTGATGGCACGTCCTCCTTCATATAGTCTGGGTTCTCAGATTATTTGTTCAGCATACAGGATGAAAGGATACAACCCAGTTGCACAACTTTTCCGATTAGGAACTATGTCGTATCCCCTAGCTCTGTTTGAATGACTGTGTCTTGACGCATGTACAGGTCCCACATGAGCACAATTAAGTGTTCTGGAATTCCCAGTCTACTCAATGTTATCCAAAATTTGTTATGATCCACACAGTCAAATGCCTTTACGTAGTCAGTAATACACAGGTGAACATATTTCTTGTGTTCTCTGTTTCAATCAAGATCCTTCTGACAACAGCAATGGTATTCCTCATTCCTCATTCTCTTGAATCCGGCTTCTACTTCTGGCAGTTGCTGGTCGATGTACGGCTGTGGTAGTCTTTGAATTAACTTCATCGGAATTTTGCTAGCATGTGATAGTGATATTGTTCGATAATTTTCACATTCTGTTTGATCTCCTTTCTTTGGAATGGACATGAATATGGATCTCTTCCATTCGGTTGGCCAGGTAAATGTCTTCCTAATTTCTTGACACAGAAGAGTGATTACTTCCAGCATTGTATCATTGAAACTTCTCAATTGGTATTCTGTCTGTTCCCAGAGCCCTGGTTTTTGCTCATGCCTTCAGTGAGCTTTGGACTTCTTCCTTCAGTACCAGCGGCTCTTGATCATATGCTACTTCCAGAAGTGACTGAACATGACCAAGTCTCTTTGGTACAGTGACTCTGTATTAATTCCATTTCTTTTAATGCTTCCTGCATCATTCACTTTCCTGCCCACAGAATCCTTCAGTAATGCAACTCAAGGCTTGAATTTTCTATTCAGGTCTTTCACCTCGAGAAATGTCAATCGTGTTCTTCCATTTTGGTTTTCTAATTCCAGGTCTTTGAACATTCATTAGATGGGTTACACAGGAAGCAAATCGACTACATCTGTGGAAAGAGACAACGAAGAAGCTCTCTATCATCAGTCAAGGCAAAGCCAGGGACCGACTGTAGAAGAGACCATCAATTGCTCATGTGCAAGTTCAAGTTGAAGCTGAAGAAAATCAAAGCAAACCCACAAGAGCCAAAGTACGACATTGAATACATGCCTGAAGTTACTGGCCATCTCAAGAATAGATTGGATGCAGTAAACACGAATGACCGAAAAACAGGAGAGTTTGGAGAAGACATCAGGGACATCATCCATGAAGAAACTGAAAGGTCATTACAGAGACAGGAAAGAGAGAAAAGAACAAAATGGATGTGAGAAGAGGACATGAAACTTACTCTTAAGCACAGAGTAGCTAAAGCAAACTGAAGAAATGATGAAGTAAAAGAGCTAAACAGAAGATTTCAAAGGACAGCTTGAGAAGATAGGCAAAGTGTTATGATGATGAGAATGACTGTAGGCAATTACTATTATTATGGATCAAACAATACCATGGCAGACATTCCATCCTCCTCTATCCTTCCCTTTCCCCTGTCTCTATAAATTCTGCCCCCAAAATAAATTATATGCAAATTATGGATAATCGTAACTCCCAGTACTCAGAACATAGAAGCTAAATCCTATCATGGCCTGCATTGGGAGAAAAAGTAGGTGCTGATAAAAACAAAAAAAAACCAAACCCAGCACCTTCGAGTAGATTCCAACTGATAGCGACCCTATAGGACAGAGTAGAACTGCCCCATAGAGTTTCCAAGGAACGCGTGGCGGATTTGAACTGCCAACCCTTTGGTTAGCAGCCATATCACTTAATCACTATGCCACCAGGGTTTCCGGTTTTATTTATGTATAATTGTGTATTATTATATAACATTAATTATACCTTATATTATTTGGCCATAAAGAATTGTATTTCTGACACATGTTCCAACTTTGGAGGAACCTTGAAAATAATATGCTAAGTGAAATAAACTGGAAACAAAAGGACAAATATTGTATATCACTTCCGTGAAAGACCTAGAATAGTCAAAAGCATATAGTCAAAACTAAACAAGTGGCTGTTGGGCTGGCGGAAGGGTGCATGGGGAGTTATTGCTTAAATGGTATGGAGTTTCTGTTTGGGGTGATGAACAACTTTCTGCAGTAGATAGTGGTTATGAGTGTACTTCATGGCGAAGGTATTTAATGTCACTGAATTGTATACTTAGAAATGGTTGGAATGGCTTTTTTTTTTGTAATATATGTTACCAAAATAAAATTAAAAAAAATAGTAAAAGTGAGGTTCAGGTTCCAGTACTCCAAATGCCAAAGCACTCATTTTTTTCAAATATGTGGGTGAGAGTTGAGAATTATGTCTGAAAGGATGCTATCCAGGAGTAAGTTCAGAGATCCTCCTGTTCAGCTCTCCAAAGTTCCATTTGCCTACTTCACCTCCTTCGAGGAAATGAAAAGAGGGGACGCTATTGTTTGAGGTTTCTAAAACAAGCATATATTTGTGAAATTTTTCATTTGAAATTTTTCAAAATAAGAATTTGGGTGAAAGAAAAAAAAATTCACAGTCATTATCACTTGTGCCAATTCTATGAAGCCTCCAAAACTACATAGGACATACTGTACCAGGGGCCCATTCCAAACTCCTATCCAGAATTAAAATTTTATTGGCATTACACTGCATAGTACTGGAGGTCTGTGAAACACTCCATTACAACAAAGCAAAGCCCCATATTGACCTAATCTGGAAGGATAAGGTCCCAGGACCCATAGAGAAAGGAGGCAAGAAAGGGAATCAAGCCAAAAAGAGAAAGGGAACCAGGCTTCCTCACCCTCTGAACTCTTTGGGGCTCAGTGGAATGAGGTCTGTAACCTACATGCTCAAGGCCCTAACCTAGCGGCTTTTGTTGTCCATGCTCTACTGCTGGCATGTCCTGATTCTACTAGGGCCTTGGTTTTTCTATTCTGATGCTAGTTTTGAGAGTCTAGGAGCTACTGCAGGGAATGAAGCAGCAAATATATCATGTTTTATGGTAATCTAAGTCTCTTGATTCCTAAAGCATGAAGCAATGTAAAATCAGGAGAAGGCTTTATCCTTATAACGTCATCAAAGCCATATAAGACTATTCTTAATGTTTTCTACTGTCATTTCCTCCAAGAAGCTGTTTCTGACCACCTATTCTAAATTATACATTCACTGCAATTCTTTCTGTCATACTACCTCCTTTTATTTTGTTACTATCACTTATCACCATCTGAAATTAACAACTCGGTAATTAATTTGTTTATTGTGTGCCACCATGCACTAGTGTAACCTGACCCTACAAATGCCAGTAAATTTCCATTAGTCCTTAAACTAGCCCAAGCCAGATTTGGCGTGCCCCGCATACACAGAAGGGCCAGCTATGACCACTAATTGACCGCAACAGAAGACACAGCAACAGTAGGAATAAATCAGAAGAAAAATTATCACGCGGGCCCTATTGCAAAGGGAGAGGCCTGACAAGAACCACATCACCTCTTGTTTCCTAGCCGGCTTCCAGAAATTTCCCTCCAGGGTAGGCCTGCGCGGCTGCCATCTTGCAACCCAAGTCACATTAAGCCCTGCTTCCTGATAGCTCAGGGGGTCAGAGCTGAGGAACTTCCTCCTGGTTTCTTGCTCTGCGCATTACAATAAAATTACTTTCTCAAAGACTGATTTTTAGGTAATTGGGAAGTCTGAGCGCCTCGGACAAGGACTCACTTTCCTGGGTTTGGTAACAATTTTGGCCATCAACGTGGGGCCAGAGGGTCGCACGGACCCTCCGTCGTCCGGAGCCCGGCACCCCGTTGACCTCGAGCGGAACCTCCACCGACCCTCAGCTGGCACTGAACCTCTAGTTTGGGAGGAATGAGTGGGTCTCCTAACCTTGAAGGAGGTGGTGACCAGCCCGAGGCGCTTTTACTTTGAGAAATAGAAACTAACTCAGGTATGGAAGTCCACTAGGTAAGTGCCCTCAGAATTTCTCTTGTTAAGTGTAAGTGCTTGGGATCGGATGTGGGGAGGTCTGGAGGATTGAAGTAGGTCTAAGACTTCCCCATCCCTTGGAGGGAGGGGAAGTTAAAAACCCTACAAAGATCAGCCTCATTACTCCACCACTTGCCCTAGCCGGCGGCAGAGACCGGGCAGCCCAGTTTCTGGCCGTTGACTTTGCTTAGGCTTAGGTTCTGGTTCTGTTTCTGAGTGAGTGTGTTTGTGTGAGATGTGGGAAACCAACCTAGCCTACATTTGCTGGTGCTCTTCATTTTCTCATGTGGATTCTAATTACTGTTTGGGGTCACTTAAGTATGCTACCATCTTGCAGTTAGATCTGTTTAGCAGAAGACAGGGAAAATGGGATGAAATCCCCTATGTACAAACCTTTATGTCTCTTTGGCAAAAGAAAAACCCACCAAAACAGTGTAAGCTAATGGTACAGAGGAAAAAGGAAGAGGAGAAAAGCCCCACCTGGAGAGGCCTGGGGCCAAAGTCAGGCCAGGTAAGGGAAGGCTGATAGGGGACCAGGTTCTTCTGGTTCCACTCAGCCAGAGGCCCCAAGGCCATATGGATATGAATGGAAGATCCCTAAGGTGCAGAAAAGACTAAACTGCAGTGTTTTAAAAGGGTTTAGGGTTATGCGTTTATGTGAATGTACTGTGGATATTGAATGTTTCTTCTACCTAACTTTGTAAAGCAGGCCTAAATGTATGCTAGAAAGGAATATTGGGTATTACAGATTACAGAGAGCATTAACTCTACCTTCAGCTAACACTTAATTTCATAAGCTAAAAGGGGAACTAGGATTTGCCCAGGAGGAACACCAGCTTTTTGTTTCAAGGCAGTAGCCCAGTGTATAAAAACAAAAAACCACTGCCTTTGACTCCATTCTGGGGGATTTAGGTCCAAGAAACTCTCCGATTGCAGAGGGAGTAGTCTCCCCAGCACACACCTGTAGTGGGGTGCAGTTTGGCCAGGGATCCACCCAAGTCTCCTCAGAGCAATTTCCTCTGAGACAAATGCCTGTGGGACTGGAGCACAATGGCCAGCCTAAAGGGTTTATCTGGGTCCATACACCCTTCTCCACCTCTGACCTGTATAATTGGAATATTCTTTTGACTCCAGAGGAATGGAAGATAGTCTTAGAAAAGGCACACCAAGAGGCTGACACGTTGTATAGCCTCAACCCTCAAAATGGTATTAGACTCCCGGCAGCCCAGGCTGTACCTGCTACAGATACCGCTCAGAGCAGGACAGCAAGGATATTATGGAAACTGTTTGAGAGCAAGGGGCCCCAAAAGAGAGGAGCCTTAGGAAAGTTCAGGATGTACAACAAGGCTCCAAGAAAAATCTCTCCATCTCCCTAGAATGGGCATATGAAGCATATTGGCAGTTTATTGATATAAACCCTGAAGACCCCCGAGTATGCCACGTTATAAATATGACTTTCATTAGCCAGACCACCCCTGACATCAGGTGGGAATTTCAAAAGGTAGGAGAAGGTCTAGAAATCAATAATCTACACCTTGTTGAGATTGCCTTTCAGGTCTTCAAAAACTGGGACCAGCTCACGGAAGTAACCTGCTACCCAGTCAGACCTCTTGCAGGGTAAGTCCTTGTGGATCCCAAAAGAGCTGGTGGCCAGCCCAAGGCCCCCTAAAGCAAGGCCCCAGACAGTGTGCCTACTGCAAATAAGAAGGCCGCTGGAAACAGTGCCTCTTGCGGCCAACCCAGTCTGATCAGGAAATGCATAACCACAGCTCCTGCAGCTGTCAGGGGATGACTCAGACTGATGGGGCCCAGGGGCTCCCCTGCACCCCATTAGGAGCCCTGGGTTGCAGTAACAGTGGGAGGACAACTTAATGACACAACAGACTAGAGAACTGGAGAATGTGGCCTGTGCTGCTGTCCCAGGCACACAGAGGATCCTCTAGCCTCCCCAGGCAGGTACAAGCCTGCAGTCCTAGCCCTTATTCCGCTTCATCATTGGCAGGGTGGAGAGCCACCAAACACGGGCAGAGGGGGCACACAGCTTCAGGGCCTGGCTAAACAGTCACCACCCTTACCTCGCCTCAAACTCTTGGAGGCCCGTGACAACAGAGCATCTCGCCTCCTGGGACTGGAGGAAAGAAGGATTACTAGAGAATGCCTTTCTCGAATAACATAGCATAGCCAACAGAGGCGGCAGTTATACACTGCCTCGGGCATCAGAAGAGAGTCTCACGTAATTAAAGGAAGAGGCAGCCATCCAAGCCCCTAGAACAAAAACCCCACCGTTCGCCTTGGTTCATCTTCAGCTACCAGAAAACCCCCAGTGCACTGAATGTGACATAAACGGAGCTTGTGAGTAGGGCTTCGACCTAAATAACAGCAGGAGACGGATGGTTGCACAGTTTCCAAGGACAGGTGTTAATACCAGAACATCCGACGCATCTGATGATAAAGGCAGCTCATGAGATGTTTCACTGGCTAACCGAGCTGATTAAAGGGCCTGATCTACAAAAGACCATCCAGAAAGTAGTGAACAATCTAAAAACAGGCAAACCGCCTCCTATGCCTGGCGTACAAGCCTGCGGGACCTGACCTGGAGAAGACTGGTAGGCAGACATAAGTTATGCCTTCGGCTACGGGGATTTACCTTACCTGCGTGGCCACCATCTTGCTGCCCAAATCACATATAAGCCCTGCTTCCCCGTAGCTCAGGGAGTCGGATCTGAGGAACTTCTTCCTGGTTCCTTGCTGTTCACGTTGCAATAAAGTTACTTTCTCAAAGACCTGTGTCTAGATAATTGGCAAGTCTGAGCACACGGGACAAAGACCCACCTTCCGGCGTTCAGTAACACTAGAATGAAGTCCCTGATACAGGGCCCTTGTGTTCTTAGGTGTCTTCGATCCCCAGGATCTAAAACTGTGTCTGGTATGTAATGGTGTTCAATGAGTATTTTATGAATGAACACATGGGTGGATGATGCGCTTAGAAGTGTTCCAGGGCTTGACAGCTTTCTCTTTCTCTCACTCAAGCACCCAGGCCCTGACCTGCAAAGTGAAGGAGCAGGAGAAACTTCCCACCAAACAGCTTCAAGGCATAGATGAGACAACTGGCTTGAGAATTCCCTACAGCTTTAATGCACATGCCCAGTCAGGACTTAGTTGTCCATATTTACACAGCTCGTGGAGAATACTCTTAGAAAAGGTCTGAGGACTAACATCTTCCTCTTCCTCGCTCCCTTTGTCAGTAATGCTGGCTACCATGAGGAACAAAAGAAACTATCCACAAAATGAACTCATACCCTGGGTTCAAAAGAAGCAGAATTGGGTACTGTGCGCCAGGCTCTCATTGGAAACTACGGGGCAGTTCTACTTTGACCTACAGGGTCGTATGATTCTGAATCAATTGTGTCAACGGTTTTTTTTTTTTTTAACTCTACCCATCAGCCACTGTACTCTTGCTCCGGAACAGTTTCACAAGAATAGGGTCAACTTCCTGCTGCTGTTGCCATAATTTTGGGGCGGGACCTTGAGGAGACTTCCTGACTCTCAATTGCAAGTTGACTTCTTTGGTGCTCCCACTCGCTGTTGCCTGGGCTTCTTGCTAGATTTTTGTCTCCTTCCCATCTGATTCATCTTTCTCAGGTCCCTGAGTGGACTACTCTCAGTCAAAGAGCAGAAATCATGCTGCAGAGAGAATGTGCTCCAGAGCTTTCTTCATCTCTGGGTGAAATTTTGGCCCTTAGGTGGCAGTATAGCTCCAGAAAAAAAACAGTGCAGCTCCACCCTTCCTCCTCCCTTTGTGTTTGGAAAAAAAAAAAAAGGCTCCTTATCATTAAAATAAAAACTCTTTCTGTGGTGCCCAGTCTCCAGAAGAGCTTAAAGGTTTCTTTCACTTATTAAAGAGAAAAAGAATCCCTGAATAAGCCCTACTGAATGTATACAACTGTTTATAACTGGTAGCGTTATTTATGTAATATTTTCCCACGTAATAAAAAACCTGTTTACAATGTTTTAAAGAGTTTCATCCTGTTATGAAAGTAAGTTACAGTGTTGAATGTTACCTGAACCCTGTGATTGAGGTAAACAGCAGTGGTTAAAAGTACCCCCATCCATGTTACCTGATTAGGGCCTGTGCCCTGGAGCAGTCGATCCAAGGAAATGTCCTCTAAGTTCAGAAAAAGCTTACTCAGGAGATGCATACATCACCAGGGTCTGGGCAGCAACACAGGCTGTCTCTATGTTCACCTTAGAGCTTATATAGAATCTTGCAAGGGATACAAATGTCTCTGGAGTCCCGGGAGAGATTTCTTTGTTAGGCTAAAAAGGGCTCTGATTTTCCTGTGGGGGATGTAGGCAACAGGTGGTCAGACATAACAAAAGGTTATTTGCATTAGTGTAAAACAAAGAACAAAGTCAATATCAGAGGTGTGTGAAGGAGGGGTCAGCCAGAGGAAGAAGAAAAACACTTTCATCCTGGCTCTGGTTATGTAGAGCTCTCAGTTGCCCATTTTGAAATTGGAAAAAACTTGCTGGGGAGTATTTGGGGCCACACCCACCCTTTGTGTTCCAGAAAACAGCTTACTGCAAGCAACCACCCTTCACCCTAGGACTTAGATTAAGACTCACAGATGCCCCCTTGTTCACCCATGACAAGGCCAGACACAGACCCTCCATTCCCAATTCTTTGCCTCAAATGATAAACTGAACTGCTTGTCCCCACTGATCAATCATAACAAAATGCTTGTTGACCAAACGTTAAGTTTCTCTCCTTCAAGTCCCTGAAATTTGGCCCACCCTGAACCTGAGCTAAGACACTATCCCCTCTTTCAGGGCTCCTCCTGGAGAATAGACTGTTAAAATATTCTGATTTACTATTGAGACAGAGCCCTACAGTGTTGTATAGTGTGATTAAGAATGTTGCTGACATAACTCGTATAAAACTCCTTACTTACAAACCCCTTAAAAGTAACGTAGCATTAGGAATCTGAGGTTATTTGGTAAATAACAGTAATTCCTAGGTAAGGCCTTAAAAGTCCCAAAAAGCAGGAAAAACTGACCACTGAGACCATAAAAGTTTCAGGTACCTGTTAAATTGGTGCACCAGATTAGGCTGTGTGAGTGTGTAAGTGTGTGTATCCAGAGAATAGGGAACCTTTAAGGGATCCCGGAACATGGACTGCTAAGATGCATCCTTAAAAACTGAGAACAGAGACTCAGACAGACATGGCTCCACAGCGTGCTTGTCCCTTTCCTACTTTTGCCTCTTTAAATATATGCTGAATAAAACCTTTCTTTTTGCTTTGCTAAACTTTGTGGTGTTTTCAGCCTACAAGAGTTAAAAATCATGTAGTTGTTACAGGGATTCTAAAACCATGAATCCAGTTGAGCTAGAGGAGACCCGGACTGTGGAACAAGCCTACTGGGGGTGGGGGTGGGGAGAATAGAGGTCCTATCTCCTGGACCCATGTGCTCACAATCCATGTCTCTTCGACAGCGACGGGGTAAGTGCCCTTGGTAAACGGGCCTTCGCTTATTCTTTTTGTTCTCTTTAGCTTTGTTTGGCATGTTTGTTTTGAAAACCAGTTGTTTGATTAAGGAGAATCTTAGATTTTTGCTTGATCATTTCGTTAAGAGTGATATCTAGTAACTCTTTTGGTGAACAGTTTAGGTCTGGATTCAGGCATTTGAAACATTAAAGAGGTAATTCTATTTTCAAAGAGCTCTGACTCACTACAAGCCACAAAAGTCAGGCACGGGTTGACCAGTAAAAGCCATTAGGGCAGTCTCTGGCTCTCACCAGGAGCACTAAAGACTCCCATGATAAGAAGCATTGGTCCAAGCAAAACAACATCTCAACCCCCTGGCTTTCCTCCCTGGGGTTCTTTTTGTGACTCAGAAAAAACCTGGGAGATGGTGCTCTGTTTTGCCAAATTTGCAGGGGAAGGTGGCAGTTCCTGACCTGTTTTGCCAAATTTGCAGAGAGAGGTAGTAGCTTCTGACCTGTTGTATGAAATTTAAGGGAAAAGAGATAGCTCTGTATCTGTCTCATGATATAGTTTCTCAGCGAAGAGTGAAAATGTTAAAACCATCAGTAGCTACTTTAAAGTACTTCCCAATTGGAAGAATGTGTATATTTAAGGTCTAAAATAAGAGACTAGTAAGTCTCTAGTCAGCAGAATGAATTAAGTTCAAAAAGAAAGAAACCAAAAATTTGAAATTTAGAGCTTAATGTCTTTAATAAATGCCACGAAGACTCTGGATTGGGGTTCATATTTAAAAACACTATAAACTATACTAGAGTTGTTCGGTGAGTATACATGGTCTGTCTCCTTTTGTACTGAGAGCAATTTTCAGCTATAGCCTCCAATAGAAACTTAGACACAACGTTCTAAGCCAGAAGCAAGCTCTCAGAACAAAAGGAGACAGACCACATAAACTCACCGAACAATACCACACAAAACAAGAATATGAGAGTTCTGGTTTCTTAAAGTTTATATAACAATTTTTGGAAGACCAAGTCAATTCAATTGGAAAAAACAGGTTCTAGATAAAACTTACTGTCAGAGTCTCAGATGGAGGAATATTAGACCTTTTGACAAAACCTGAGGATTAAGCAAAAGTTTGCCAATGAGGAAAAGACAACACAAATGAAAGCTCATTTTCTCAAAATGGTCACTAAAATTTCAAATTACTTCTTGGTCAGGAGCTACTACTAAAAAAAAAAAAAAAAGAATACTAGTCTCTGCAAATTTGGCAAAACAGGTCAGGAACTGCTGCCACGTTCCCCTGCAAATTTGGTGAAAGAGCACCATCTCCCAAGTTTTTTCTGAGTCACAAAAAGAACCCCAGGGAGGAAAGCCAGGGGGTTGAGATGTTGTTTTGCTTGGACCAATGCTTCTTATCATGGGAGTCTTTAGTGCTCCTGGTGAGAGCCAGAGACCGCCCTAATGGCTTTTACTGGTCAACCCGTGCCTGACTTTTGTGGCTTGTAGTGAGTCAGAGCTCTTTGAAAATAGAATTACCTCTTTAATGTTTCAAATGCCTGAATCCAGACCTAAACTGTTCACCAAAAGAGTTACTAGATATCACTCTTAACGAAATGATCAAGCAAAAATCTAAGATTCTCCTTAATCAAACAACTGGTTTTCAAAACAAACATGCCAAACAAAGCTAAAGAGAACAAAAAGAATAAGCGAAGGCCCGTTTACCAAGGGCACTTACCCCGTCGCTGTCGAAGAGACATGGATTGTGAGCACATGGGTCCAGGAGATAGGACCTCTATTCTCCCCACCCCCACCCCCAGTAGGCTTGTTCCACAGTCCGGGTCTCCTCTAGCTCAACTGGATTCATGGTTTTAGAATCCCTGTAACAACTACATGATTTTTAACTCTTGTAGGCTGAAAACACCACAAAGTTTAGCAAAGCAAAAAGAAAGGTTTTATTCAGCATATATTTAAAGAGGCAAAAGTAGGAAAGGGACAAGCACGCTGTGGAGCCATGTCTGTCTGAGTCTCTGTTCTCAGTTTTTAAGGATGCATCTTAGCAGTCCATGTTCCGGGATCCCTTAAAGGTTCCCTATTCTCTGGATACACACACTTACACACTCACACAGCCTAATCTGGTGCACCAATTTAACAGGTACCTGAAACTTTTATGGTCTCAGTGGTCAGTTTTTCCTGCTTTTTGGGACTCTTTTAAGGCCTTACTGTGGAGACCACGCTAGCTGAAACCAAATGTAGAAGCAAACAACATGTGAAGAAAGGAGATAAAGAAGATGATGCAACCTAGAGGAGAAAAACCACCTTATCAACAGAAGACACCGGGACCAGCTAAGTCACAAAGAAGGCACTAAGACTCAGCTTTGCTTGGAGTCGTAACCAGAGCCACCTCGGTCATACGTTGTTGCCTGGGAAGCAGTGGGCTGCGGAAGCTCGCCTGGGTTTACTCCCAAGTCCTAGAGACATTCGTTGTCTATCTCGGTCATACACTGAGGACTAGAGCCCAGGAGGTCAGGAAGCAGGGGCTGCAGTAGCTCGCCTGGGCTTACTCTCGACCTTCCTCTTAGTCCAACACATGTTTCTTGTTGCTCCGCTATCTCGGTCATATGTTGAGGGTCGAGATCAGTGAGCTAGGAAGTAGTGGGCTGCGGCAGCTCACCTGGGCTTACTCTTCACCACAGACCCAGCACACGTTGCTTCTGTCATACGTTGAGAGCTAAGGGATAATAAGCCCTTGTGCTCAGGAGACGTGACAGAGATCCACGAGCGATTCTCGGGAATCAAGGCTGATTTGACGTCCGAGCCACCGACGACGACATGGTCAAGAGTTGGCTTGGACCAGAGAACAACAGTGCCCAAATGCTGCCCTCAATTGCCCTAAGCTTGCTTGCTTTCCCTCTTTTCCCCTGGTGAATTGAGTTCTCTGGCGTCCGGGGTAGCCAAGATCCTTTGTGCCTAATAACTAATAAAGACATTGTGGAAAGACACAAATCGTTTGGAGTAGTCGTTGAGACCCCCTCCTCACGACACTTACCTAGGAATTACCGTTATTTACCAAATAACTTCAGATTCCTAATGCCAAGTTATTTTTAAGGAGTTTACAAGTAGGGAGTTCATACAAGTTATGTCAGCAACATTCTTAGTCACGCAATACAACACTGTGGGTGCTTCGTCTCAACAGTAAATCAGAATATTTTAAGTCTATTCTCCAGGAGGAGCCCTGAAAAAGGGGGTAGTGTGTTGGCTCAGGTGGAGGGTGGGCCAATGTTCAGGGACTTGGAGGAAGGAGAGAAGCTTAAAGTTTGGTTAACAAGCATTTTGCTGTGATTGATCAGTGGGGACAAGCAGTTCAGTTAATCATTTATGAGGCAAAGAATTGGGAATTTGGAGGGTCTGTGTCTGGCCTTGTCATGGGTGAACAAGGGGGCATCTGTGAGTCTTAATCTAAGTCCTAGGGTGAAGGTTGGTGGTTTGCAGTAAGCTATTTTCTGGAACAGAAAGGGCAGGTGGAGTATTTTTTATGGCTGCTGTTTACCTGGATCAGAAAAAAAATTTTTTTTTTTTTACAGGGTTCAGATAAAATTCAACAATGTAACTTTCATAACAGGACGAAATTCCTTAAAACGTTGTAAACAGCTTTTTAATGAATGGGAAAATATTACATAAATAAAAAAACGCTACCAGTTATAAACAGTGATACATAGTCAGTAGGGCTTATTCAGCTCCTTCTTTTTCTGTTTATTAAATGAAAGAAACCTTTAAGGTCTTCTGGAGACTGGGCACCACAGGAGTTTTTATTCTGATGCTAAGGAATTTTTTTTTCCAAACACAAAGGGCGGGGGAAGAGCAGAGCTGCAGTGTGTTTATGTGGGGCCATACTGCCACCAAACGGCCAAACTTTAATTGACCGACTACAAAAACTCGGGAGGACATTCTACCCTGGCCTGATTTCTGCTCTTTGACTAGGACTAGTTCACTCAGGGACCTGAGCAAGATAAAGGGGAAGGGAAAGCAACAAAAATCTAGCAGGGAGCCCAGGGGCCAGCCAGTGCAAGTGCCACGGGACTCAACCTGCAGTTGGGAGTCAGGAGGTCTCCTGAAGGTCCCGCCCCTAAGCCTTAGCAACAGCAGCAGGAAGTTGACGCTGTTCCTTTGGGACTGTTTAGGGAGCAGGAGCACAATGGCTGATGGGTAGAGTAGGCGAGCTTATAATAGGGCAGTACCCAATTCGGCTTGCTCTTTTGAACCCAGGGCCTGAGTTTATTTCGTGGATGGTTTCTTTTGTTCCTCGTGGTAGCTGGCGTTACTGAGAAGACGGGGAGCGAAGAAAAGGAAGATGTTAGTCTTGGGACTCATTCTAAGTCTTCTGCAGGAGCAATGGAAACATGGACCTACTCAGTCCTGCGTGGGCATGCGCATTAAAGTTGTACAGAATTTTTAAGCCAGTTTCCTTGTGTACGCCTTGAAGCTGTTTGCCTGGAAGCTTGTCCTGTACCTTCGTTTTGCAGGATAGGTGTCTGGGTGCTTGAGTGAGAGAAACAGATAGCCAGGAAGCCCTGGAAACACTTCCAATCGCGTCATCAATCCATGTGTTCATTCATAAAACAAATACTCATTGAACACCATTTCGTACCAGGCACAGTTTTAGACCCTGGGGATCCAGGGCACCTAAGAACGCAAGGGCCCTATATCAGGGAACTTCATTGTAGTGTTATGGAATCAAAAAAGGTGGGTCCCTGTCCGGTGCACTCAGACTTGCCAAATATCTGCGCACGGGTCTTTTAGAAAGAGAAAGTAACTTTATTGCAATGTGAAGAGGTAAGAACCAGGAAGAAGTTCCTCAGATCAGAGTTCCTGAGCTATGGGGAAGCAGGGCTTATATGTGATTTGGGCAGTAAGATGGCTGTCCAGTAGGCCTATGTGTTAAAAAACAAAAACAAAAAACACCGTTGCTGTGGAGTCAACTCTGACTCCTAGTGACCCTGTAGGACAGAGTGGAACTGCCTCATAGGGTTTCCAAGGAGCACATGGTGGATTCAAACTGCAGCCCTTTTGGTTAGCAGCCAAACTGTTAACCACTATGCCACCAGGCTTTCCTGTGCAGGCTTACTGGTGATGGAAAAGTCTAGAAGGCAGCTAGAAAACAGGAAGTGACCTAGTTCTTGGTGGGCCTCTCGCTTTGGGATAGGGTCTGGGTGATGATTTTCCTTCTGATTAGTTCCTCCTGTTGCTGTGTGTGCTGCTGAGGTCAATTAGCGGTCACAGCTGGCCCTTCTGCCCATGCAAAGTGGGCCAAATCTGGCTTGGGCTAGTTTAAGGACTAATGGAAATTTACCAGCATTTGTAGGGTCAGGTTACATTCCCCCCTTGAGGTGCAGCAATTCCTTAATCTTAAGGAATAAGGATTGATGACTCACCTGGCTACTCCCTGTTGACTTGGGGTATAGTTTTAGGGACCGAGGAACAGGCAAGGAATGATTAACTTGCTGGGAGTAGCAGACAAAGAAGACTTAAAACCAAAGACACACGGGAAAGATTAGTCCAAAGAACTAATGAACCCCAAGTACCACAGCCTCTACCAGACTGAGTCTAGCACAACTAGATGGTGCTCAGCTACCACCGCGGACTGCTCTGACAGGGATCACAATAGAGGGTACTGGACAGAATTGGAGCCTGAGGGTCACCCTTCAGCCAAATATTAGGCCCATAAAACAAAATGATAGAGAATAAGTGGTAACTTTGGTGAAAGGTAAGACAGTACACAATACTGGGGAAGCCAGCACAACTTGTCCAAGGCAAGGTCATGGAAGTTCCACAGATACATCCAAACCCCCTGAGGGACCAAATTACTGGGCTGAGAGCTGTGGGGACCATGGTCTCGGGGAACATCTAGCCTAACTGGCATAATATAGTTTATAAAGAATACATGCCAGGCAATGAGCTAAGTGGTTTTCAGTTTATCTTATTTAATCTTCACAATAACCCTGTAAAGTGGCCATTGTTATTTACCATCATTTTGCAGATAAGGAAACTGAGCCATCTGCAAGTGAAGCCCCTTGATCCAAAAATCAAAAGTTAGCAGTGCTAAGATTTGAACCCAGGCAGATGGTCTCCAGGACCCTTCAGTTATACTGCCACCAGAAGCTTTATTGGCTTCCTCCTGCTGCCAGGCCCTTTCATACACTCAGAGGGATTTTCCCTTCAATCTAGTTAATGGCCTGCTTGTAAACACTGTAAATGGAGCCCGGAGTGACATATAGTGACCTAAGATACCTGGAAACACTAAGTTCCTGACTACTTAAGGATCATCTGAAGCACCACATCCCCAGGCAGCCTTAAGGAAAGGTTCTCCCATACAGCATTTCATCGGGGCTCAAGTGGAACCTGCTTCTAGGGACCATCCGGACACTCAACAGGGCAGTGTAGCAGCTTGATCCAGGGCAAACTGGTCTCTTAGAACACAAGTATTCACCCACACTGCCCACACTAGCTTAGGTTTCTAGTTAGCACACAGTCAATGCAGTAGTTACTGTGGTCTCCAGGGAGCAGGTAGCTTCCATAGAATTCCTAAATATCGTGACTTTGGATACAAAGGCTTCTCCAGTCACTGGTTTGAATTGAATAAGGTAGGCCAAATCTAGGCATTGAGGAGAGCTTTGCTCACCTTGGATGCCTTTTCCATTCAGAAGGGAAAGGCTTCTACCCATCCAGTAAAGGCAAACCCCCTGTAGCCATTGGCATAACTGTTAAGTCCCCTTGCCAGTCTTCCCCGGGTCAGGTCCCATGGGCTTGTACGCCAGGCATAGGAGGCGGCGGGCCTGTTTGGATTGTTCACTACTTTCTGGATAGTCTTTTGTAGATTAGGCCCTTTAATCCGTTTGGCTAGCCAGTGAAACATCTCATGACCTACCTTTATTATCAGGTGCATCAGGTGTTCTGGTATTAACACCTGTCCTTGGAAATTGTGCAACCATCCGTCTTCTGCTCTGTTATTAAGGTCAAAGCTGCACTCACAAGCTCCGTTTATGTCACATTCAGTGCACTGGGGGTTTTCTGGTAGCTGAGGATTGAGCAAGGTGAGTGGTGGGGGTTTTTGTTCTAGGGGCTTGGATGGCTGCCTGATCCTTTAATTATGGAGTCTGTCTCTTCTGATGCCCGAGGCAGTGTATAACTGCCATCTCTGTTGGCTATGGTATGTTATTCAAGAAAGGCATTCTTAGTAGTCTTTCTTTCCTCCACTCCCACCAGCCAAGATGCTCTTTGCTGTCATGGGCCTGCCAGTGTTTCATGTGAGGTGAGGTTGGTGAACATCTCGCCAGGCCCTAAAGCTGTGTGCTGCCTGTGCCTGTGTTTGGTGGCTCTCCACCCTGCCACTGAAGTGGAATGAGGGCTAGGACTGCAGACTTGTCCCTGCCTGGGGCAGATGGAGGTTCTCCTGCATGCCTGGGACAGCAGCAGAGGCCGTGTTCTCCAGTTCTCTAGTTTGTTGTGTCAGTAAGTTGTCCTCCCACTGTTATTGCAGCCCAGGGCTCCTCATGGGTTGCAGGGGAGCTCCTGAGCCCCATCAGTCTGAGTCATCCTCTGACAGCTGTAGGAGCTCCAGTTATGGGTTTCTTGCTCAGACTGGGTTGGCTGTGGGGGTACTGTTGTTTCCAGCAGCCTTCTTGTTTGCAGTAGGCACAGTTTCTGGGGCCTTGCTTTATTTAGGGGGCCTTGGGTTGGCCAGAAGTTCTTTTGGGGCCCACTAGGATTTACCCTGCAGGAGGTCTGCCTGGGTGGCGGGTTACTCGAGAGAACTGCTGCCAGAAGCATGGCCTTTTTCCTTGTACTGGTCCCAGTTTTTGAAGACCTTAAAGGCAGTCTCAACATGATGTGAAGTATTCATTCCT
Organism: Elephas maximus indicus; assembly: GCF_024166365.1. NCBI lineage: Eukaryota > Metazoa > Chordata > Mammalia > Proboscidea > Elephantidae > Elephas > Elephas maximus. The sequence goes on from NC_064846.1 coordinate 91,830,728, forward strand.
AGAGCTTCTCCTACCTTTTGAAATTTCCACCTGGTGTCAGCACTATGGCTGATGAAAGTCATATTTATTAACTGGGCATTCTCAGGGGTCTTCGGGGTTTATATCAGTAAACTACCGATATGCTTCACATACCCGTTCTAGGGAGATGGAGGGATTTTTCTTGGAGCCTTGTTGAATATACTGAACTTTTCTAAGGCTCCTCTCTTTTGGGGCACCTTGCTGTCAAACAGTTTCCATAATATTCTAGCTGTCCTGCCCCCAGCCATATCTGTAGCAGGTACAGCCTGGGCTGCCAGGAGTCTAATACCATTTTGAGGGTTGAGGTTATACAACCTGTCGGCCTCTTGGTGTGCCTTTTCTAAGACCATCTCCCATTCCTCTGGAGTTAAAAAAAATATTCCAATTATACAGTTCAGAGGGGGAGAAGGGTGTGTGGACCCAGATAAACCCTTTAGGTTGGCCATTGTGATCTAGTCCCGCAGGCATTTGTCTCAGAGGAAATTGCTCTGAGGAGACTCGGCTGGATCCCTGGCCAAATTGCAACCTGCTACAGGTGTGTGCTGGGGAGACTACTCCCCGGGCAAGACAGGGAGTTTCATCGACCTAAACCTCCGACTCTATACACAAGGCTACTGGCTTGAAACAAAAAGCCTGTGTTCCTTCTGGGCAAATCCTACTTCCTCTTTTAAGATATCCAATTAAATATTGGCTGAAGGAGAAGTCAGCCTTTTGGGACCTTCATTTGCTCATGTGGCATGACTCAAAATGAGAAGAAACAGCTGCAAACATCCATTAAAGCACAATTTAAAAAAGGAAGTAAAAAAAAAAAGAGAGATAAACTTAAAAATGAACTGTTCAAAATTAAGACAGAACTAAAAGATCTAGCAAATTTTGTATACACCAAGTGCATGTGCCCTAAAACTCTCACCAAGGACTTGGTGACTCAATCTTTTTTCAGAGATTAAGCCTGTCACTGATGGATCTAAGCAACTGCTACAACAGAAAACGCATCAGCTTAGATCAAGAGGGGCAGGTATAGGGACAGGGCAGAGACAGGATGAATGGAAGGAAAGCTTTCTATCTCTTTTAATTCTACAGGTGGAAAGCAGCCTACCTAAGGCTGTAATCTCTAAGAGAAGCAAAACCAGTAAAGTGAACATATATACATACATAGATATATACGTTGTTGTTGTTAGGTGCCGTCGAGTCAGTTCCGACTCATAGCCACCCTGTGCACAAGAGGATGAAACACTGCCCGGTCCTGCGCCATCCTCACAATCGTTGTTATGCTTGAGCTCATTGTTGCAGCCACCGTGTCAATCCACCTCGTTGAGGGTCTTCCTCTTTTCCGCTGACCCTGTACTCTGCCAAGCATGATGTCCTTCTCCAGAGACTGATCCCTCCTGACAAAACGTCCAAAGTATGTAAGACGCAGTCTCGCCATCTTTGCCTCTAAGGAGCATCCTGGCTGCACTTCTTCCAAGACAGATTTGTTTGTTCTTTTGGCAGTCCATGGTATATTCGATATTCTTCACCAACACCACAATTCAAAGGTGTCAGCTCTTCTTCGGTCTTCCTTATTAATTGTCCAGCTTTCACATATGTATATAGAGATTTATCTGAAGGAAATGGCTCACACAGTTGTATACCTGGCATGTCTCAAGTCCATGGGTCAGGCGTCAGGCTGGAGCATTCTTCTGAGTCATGTAGCTGTAGGGAGTGAGGAGCCCAAGATCTGTATGTCAGACAGCAGGCTGCTGGCTCACAGCCTGTGGAGGCTGATGAACTCCAAAACTGGCAGACAATATGGTAGGCCCCTACCTCAAGTCCCAAGAGCCAGAGGACAGATGATGACAAGCTGGATGCAGGATCCAGAGCAAGGAAAAGCCAGTTAGTTTTGCCAGAACGTCCATATATATTGAATGGAGGGCACCCCCCTGAAGAAACTCCCCTTACAACTGATTGATCACATCATGAAGGTGATTACATTATATCACAAAATGGAGGATAACGACATCATTTCATAACTAAACAATGCTCAAAGCCTCAAAAGAAGATGGAAGGAATACACAGTCACTGTACCAAAACCAAGTGGTTGGCATTCAACCATTTCAGAAGGTAGCATATGATCAAGAACCAATGGTACTGAAGGAAGAGGTCCAAGCTGCACTGAAAGCATTGGTAAAAAACAAGGCTTCGGAAATTGAATTGATGGAATACCAATTGAGGTGTTTCGACAAATGGATGCAGTGCTGGAACTGCTGACTCGTCTACGCCAAGAAATTTGGAAGATAGCTACCCGGTCAACCAACTGGAAGAGATCCACATTTGTACCCATTCCAAAGAAATATGATCCAACAGAATCGGAAATTATCAAAGAACTTCATTAGTATCACACAACTAAATTTGCTGAAGATCATTCAAAAGCTGCTTCAGCAGTACATTGTTAGGGAACTGCCAGAAATACAAGCAGGATTTGGAAGAGGATGAGGAACAAGAGATATCATTGCTGATATCAGATGGATCCCGGCTGAAAGCAGAGAATACCAGAAAGATGTTTACCTGTGTTCTATTGACTATGCAAATGCATTCGACTGTGTGGGTTGTAACAAATTATGGATAACATTGCAAAGAATGGGAATTCCTGATCGCTATTTGTGCTTGCTCATGAGGAACCTGTACTTAGACCCAGAGGCAGATGTTCAAACAGAACAAGGGGTTTAAAGTCAGGAAAGGTGTGCATCAGGGTTGTATCCTTTCACCATACTTATTCTATCTGTATGCTGAGCAAATAATCCGAGAAGCTGGACTATATGAAGAAGAACAGCATCAGGATTGAGGGAAGACTCATTCACAGCCTGTTATATGCAGATGACACAACCTTGCTTGCTGATAAGCGAAGGGGACTTGAAGCACTTACTGATGAAGATCAAAGACTACAGCCTTCAGTTTGGATTACACCTCAACATAAAGAAAACAGAAATCCTCACAACTGGAACAATAAGCAACATCGTGATAAATGGAGAAAATATTGAAGTTGTAAAGGATTTCATTTTACTTGGATCCACAATCAATACCCAAGGAAGCAGCAATCAAGAAATCAGATGACATATTGCACTGGGCAAATCTGTTGCAAAAGATCTCTTTAAAGTGTTAAAAAGCAAAGATGTTACTTTAAGGACTAAGATGTGCCTGACTCAAGCCATCATGTTTTCAATTGCCTCTTATGCATGCGAACACTGGATAATGAATAAGGCGCTGAAGAATTGATGCTTCTGAACTGTGGTGTTTGTGAAGAATGTTGACTATACCATGGACTGCCAGAAGAACAAACAAATCTGTTTTGGAAGAAGTATAGCCAGAACGCTCCTTAGAAGCTCACATACTTTGCCGTTTGTTTCACATACCTTGTATACGTTATCAGGAGGGACCAGTCCCTGGAGAAGAACATCATGCTTGGTAGAGCAGAGGGTCAGCAAAAAAGAGGATGGCCGTCAATGAGATGGATTGACACAATGGCTGCAACAATGGCCTCAAGCATAACAATGATTGCGAGAATGGCTCCTAACTGGGCAGTGCTTCATTCTGTTGTACATGGGGTCGCTATGAGTCAGAAGCAACTCGACAGCACCTAACAACAACAACAAGAATATCATTACATAACTGCCAAATTACATCAGTACGTATCTGCCAAATCACTTCATTACATAACTGGCAAACCACTGAGAATCATCACCCAGCCAAATTGACACACAACCTTAACTATCACAGTCCAACCATTGTCAGCTTGGCACCTGTACACCTCTTTAAACCATACAGAATCTCTAAAGACAGTTATGATGTTATACTTCCCGGTAACATAACATAACTAACGTGCATACAACCAAAAATGCACTAGCCTTGTTTACATCCTATGCTTTCCTTGTCTCTTTAGCTTCTGCTGGGTTTCTTGGCCTCTCAGCTACTTGGGACTCACTCCTGCATCTACCCTGTTTGGGCAAGTGTTCTAAATCTCTAGCTCCACTGATAAATGCCTGGGTGCACCCAAGTCTCCTATTAAACTTTGGCTGGAAGGCACTCAGCTCTGTTGCTCCATGAGTTGGCAAGCCTAGTTCCACCAATAAGTGCCCAGAGGCACACAAGGCCTCCAGGAAGCCTCCTGCGCCAAGGCATTCAGCTCTCTCATTCCGTAAGTCAGCTCCAGTGCTATCTGGCACTGGTCTTCTGGTTCTACTGCTGCTGGCTCTCTTCTGCTGTCCGTCCTCTGCTGCTGCCAATCCTCTGCTGCTGCTTCTCACCATCTGCTCCATCTCTGATGTTAACAGCTCTCCTCACTTCCTTCTGAGTCCTTTGTCCATTCACAGTTTCAACGACTTCCACATTTTAGGTATCTGTTAGAGCAGCACCCCACTCCCAGTACCAAATTCTGTCTTAGTCATCTAGTGCTGCTAAAACAGAAATACCACAAGTGGATGGCTTTAACAAAGAGAAATTTATTCTCTCACAGTCTAGTAGGCTACAAGTCCAAATTCAGGGTGTCAGCTCCAGGGGAGGCTTTCTCTGTCAGCTCTGGAGGAAGGTCCGTGTCATCAACCTTCCCTTGGTCTAGGAGCTTCTCAGAGCAGGATCCTCAGGTCCAAAGGACACACTCTGTTCCTGGCACTGCTTTCACGGTGGTATGAGGTCCCATGTCTGTCTGCTCACTTCTCTCTTTTGTCTCAAAAGAGATTGGCATAAGATACTGTCTAACCTTGTAGATTTCATCAATGTAACTGCCACTAATCCATCACATTACAACATAATGATAGGATTTACAACACATAGGGAAATCACGTCAGATGACAAAATGGTCACTTTATTGAAAGAAATTTCAACTTGCAGTTTGCACAACAAATATTTTCCTATCAAGGGAATGGGACAGTGGGGCATGTAGAGAAAAAAATATACTAATGACTTCCCTTGTATGGAGCAGGTTAGAAGCTGGAGGAAGGGAGGATTCTCCCCTTTACCTGAGACTCCCGCAACAGACACAGTTTGTTTTTTGGGGGCTCTTTTTCTGGGTCAGGACAGGGTGGGTTGCTCCAGCATTCACTGGAAACCATACAGACTCCCCACCCACCTTCATTATAACCAGAGGCTCAGATGGGGGACTCGCCTCCAGTCTTCCTCAAACTGAGTCTTCCCCCATCAGAATCATGGGGCACTGGGCAGCCCCAGGTTGTTTCTTACGTCTGTGTAGGAATTTAGGGCATTCTGTCTTCCAGTGTCCTCTCTCTTTGCACCAGGTGGACTAGTCTCAGTTTATCGGATGTCCGAGTCTCCCACCTCCTTCTCTCAGGGATCCTCCTCTTCTTGGGCTGCCAGGATACGGACCATTTCCCTGCAAGGCCACAGCCAGGAATACAGCCTCTCTCTTATCAGTGATGTTTCTGTTTTCCTGTTCCTGGTCCCAACTGGAATATATCTGGTAGGCAAGCTCAACAAGCCGTGAGATCCCTAACTCCACACTTTCCTCAAGCATTTGGAGTTTTCTCCATATATCCAGGACAGTGTACCCAGTAGAAATCATATTCACCATGTGAATGTTTTTGGGACTCTCAGGATCTGTGTTTGTGAACTGTCTAAAAGTCTCATAGATTCTTTCCAAAAACTTAGAGAGATCTTCAGTTGGTTCTTGTTTGATCCCATTTATTTTGGTAAGGTTTTTTTGTTTAGGCATCCCTTTTTTCAACCCTTCTAAGAGGCGCTCACTATGATAAACGAGGCAGGTCCATCCCTCAGCTGTATGCTGATCCCAGCCAGTGTCCCCCAAGGGGAGTCTCTGCCCCTAGCCGATTTAGTGCCTGTACTTCTGGTGTCTGTCGGCCTCAGCTTTAGCCTTTTCTACGACCATGTGCCTTCCTTCTGGGGTCAGGAGCACATCTATCAGTGCCTGACAATCTGCCCAATTAAGGTTACGTGTGCAGGAAAAGGCAAAAAGGTCCTGCATTCTCTTAGGGTCTTCCTGATACCCGGGGCAATGGTTTTTTCCAGTTATAAAGGTCACTTTTTGAGAAAAGTTGGTGAACCCGAACCATGCTGGCATCTTCTGCTGGGACTTGTTGAAGGGGATGCATGCCCCTGGGCTTAACTATGCTATGGTTCTCCCAAGAATCTGTCACTCTCATGTTACTTTTGTTCTCCTAGTCAGTGAATTGGAGCACCCAAATGCCATTCTGCTCTGCCTATGGGATGGCAAGTCCGATGCCAGGGGCGGAAGGGCTTGAGAGGGGTGATACAAAGGTTGAAGGGGCTTTAACAGTGGGGGCTGTCACTGGTGTGGGAGCCCCATTGGGTGGAGGAAGGGTGTAGGGAGGGGAGGGTGTGGGCTCTGGAGTGGTGGGAGGCCGGGGCGAAGGTGGGTGGCTGGCAGGCTAGGAGCGTGGGGCTGGAAAATCCTCTTCAGGGTCAGGAGGGAGGACTGGTGGTCACAATCTGCCAGCACCCTTCTGAACTGGAATTGGACATTTTTTCTGCAATCCCCTTTCCTGACACAGAGTCATGAAAGCTTCTACATAATACTTCTCATCCCACTTTCCCTGGAGAGTACAGAAAAGGTCCAACTGAAGAATGGTATTAAAACATAGGCACCCATTCTTTAGTCATTCTTCTCCATCTGCTAATTTATATTTTGGCCAGGCAGTGTTGCAAAGGAAAATCATTTTCTTCTTTTTCATGAGGTTTGGCCTGAAATATTTCCAATTTGCGAGGATGCCTCCTAAGGGCTGCAATCAGGAATCCCTTGAACATTTCCCATTTCTGAACACACCCACCTTACACATTCACACAACCTAATTTGGTGCACCACCCTAATAACAGAAACCTAGAGCCTTTTACACCCTCAAGGGTCAATTCCTCCCACTTCTTGGGACTCTTCTAAGGCCTTACCTAGGAATTACCCTGTTATTTACCAAATAACCTCAGATATCTAATACCCTCAATAATCAATTCCTACTGCTTCTTAGGACTCTTCTAAGGCCTTACCTAAGGACTTACCAGATAACCTAGGTATGTTTCGCTTCTCCCACAGAATCACCATCAGGTCTGAGGTAGATTGGCTTTCAGGGCTGTTCCAAGTTCTCCAGCAGAAATCTCCTGGTGGTGACAGATGTCAGGGCCGGTCTGTTGTCCAATCCACCTCCAGAACCAAGTGGATTACCCCTGGCTGGCTCGCCATAAATGTTACCGGGTGGAAACCCTAGGCTTTTCTTGATGTGACTCATATCAGCTGATAAAAGAGACAGAGGTGGTAGAGTGAAAATGCCCTTATTTTGTTGCACAAAGAGAAAGGAGGCAGTTATAGCTGCTGCCACCAAGACTGCTTCTCAAGGGAGAGGGGGAAAGTTATTTTTAAGGTGTTTACAAGTAGGGAGTTCATACAAGTTACATCAACAATATTCTTAATCATACTACATAGGTGCCGGAATTTTTACAGTACAGGCCAAGCAAAGGAACTGGAGTTCTAATGTAAAATTGTGAGGCTGGCCAAGCAAAGGAGCTGGAATTCTAATGCTTGACCACTTGTTGTTTATCAAAGGACTACCTGGGTGGTCTGGGGTATTGTATTTATTTCCAATTCTGAATACTGCTGGGACAGGATTATCCAGGATTTTCTCTTTCTGCATCTGGATCTTGAGTCCAGTTTGTGGTCAATTGACCTCTGGTTCTTGGGACTCGAGCCATAGGACTGCTGTCTGACTTGCCAATTCTGGGATTCACTGGCCTCCACAGCTCTTGTGGTGGGGTGAGGGGGGCAGGGCTAGCATGTGACTTGATTCACCAGCTTCTGCAGCCTTGTGAGCCAGCAGCCTGTGGTTTGGGTGCTAGACCTACCAGTGCAAGTCAGCCCCTGCAGCCACTTGGGTCAGGAGAAGCCTACGCCTGACCCATGGATTTGTTAAGTGCTATGGTCTTTCTTTTTTATGGCTGTTAACCAAAGAGTTGGCAGTTCGAATCCACCAGGCGCTCCTTGGAAACTCTACGGGGCAGTTCTAATCTGTCCTACAGGGTCGCTATGAGTCGGAATCGACTCGACGGTACTGGGAGCCTCCACAACCGTGTGAGCCATATCCTTTACACAGTTCATGAATTCTGTGAGACGTTGTGGAGAATTAGGGCACCCAAAGACGGGAGGGAGTACTGAGGGGAGAGGGAGTAGTTGATGTTAGAGATGATGGAGTGGTACAACAGCTTGGAAAAGTTGGACATTTGGGACATCTTTAATCTCTGCCTCATAGGAATCAGCTTTGTGCTGATAATTATAAAAGACATTATTGGTCTACCAGCCCATATAGTTGTTGAGGAAATCCTGGTGGTGTAGTAGTTAAGAGCTATGACTTCTAACCAAAAGGTCAGCAGTTCAAATCTACCAGGCGCTCCTTGGAAACCCTATGGGGCACTTCTCTGTCCTACAGGGTCACTATGAGTCGGAGTCGACTTGATGTCAACGTTTTTTTTTTTTTTGGTATAGTTGTTGAATTGGAGACAGGGCCTTACATGTTTCACCCTTGGGCCGTTTTCTTTCTATTGTCCAGTAGACATTACTTATAAATCCCATAAAACAGTTCTTAAAACAGGAAATAGGAGAGGGCATCGGTTAAATAATCAGTCAAAGGAGTAACCAAGGAGAGATTTAGCCTAGGAATCCAGGGTCTCCCTTGGAGTCTGTAGCTCTTGCTTTCTTGCTTTTTCTTTTCCTTATTACACAGACCCTACTAGCTATGACAGTGGACTGAGGGAAGGAGAGAGACTTGATAAAAGGAGATTGAGCAAAGAACCTGTCTTAATAGTTCAGATGGAAATATTAACAACAGGTATCAGCATTTATTTAGCTCTTCTTTGTGCCAGAAACATTCTAAGCAAGTTACATGCATTAACGTATTTAATCCTCAGAACAATCCTATAAGGCAGTTACTGCTATTGTCCCAATTTTACAAATGAGGAAACTGAGACAGGGAGAGGTTATATATTTAGCCCAGGGTCACACAACTAGTGAGTGGATTTCCCCAGGTCTGCCACAGAAAGTCCAGCACCAACAGAGTGGCATGTATTCTAAATGCTCCTAATTATGCTTTTAAAGGTCCTGGAGGTGATGATCATTTTCAAAGAGAGTAGGGATGTGAGTATGTGCTGCTAGACCTACCAGTGCAAGTCAGACCTTTCCTATACTTGAAGCTTTTCATTTGGTCTATGAGTGAGAACTGACTCGATGGCAACAAGTTTTTTTATTTACTTTTTATGTGCCAAGAGGTTACTTGGCTTCCTGTCTTCAGGAACCCCAAGGTAATCATTTTTATAGCCTGGGTTGTATCTGCAACTTGCTTTTCTCCAAATGAACTGATAGAATACCCACTCATTTTAATAGTCACAAAATGTTCCATTGGTATACCTCAATGTAGTTCAAACATTTTCCTTTTTATGAACATTTATTTTGTTTCTACCTTTTTTTTTTTGCCACAACTCACTCATAATGTTGCAATAAACATCCTTATTTCTTTTGGATAAATGTCCCTGTCATAGGGTTGCTGGGTTAAAAGGGTATTCTTAGTTTTAGAATATATATTACGTGATTGTTTCATGCACACACGAAAGAAGCAACAATACCCATTTTCACCAAGCAATGTATGGAAAGACTCAGTCCCACATCCTTTCAGAGCTCAGTATTATCACACTTGAAACTTTTTGCCAATATTAAGGAAAGAAAGGATACCTACTTTTAGCTTTAATTTGCTTTCTTCCATTAGTGAGAATGAGCCTCTTTCATATTCTTTTTTTTTTAATAATTTTTATTGAGCTTTAAGTGAATGTTTACAAATCAAGTCAGTCTGTCACATATAAGCCTATATACACCTTACTCCATACTCCCACTTACTCTCCCCCTAATGAGTCAGCCTTTCCAGTCTCTCCTTTCATGGCAATTTTGCCAGTTTCTAACCCTCTCTACCCTCCTATCTCCCCTCCAGACAGAAGATGCCAACACAGTCTCAAGTGTCCACCTGATATAATTAGCTCACTCTTCATCAGCATCTCTCTCCAACCCATTGTCCAGTCCAATCCATGTCTGATGAATTGTCTTCGGGAATGGTTCCTGTCCTGGGCCAACAGAAGATTTGGGGACCATGACCGCCGGGATTCCTCTAGTCTCAGTCAGACCATTAAGTCTGGTCTTTTTATGAGAATTTGGGGTCTGCATCCCACTGATCTCCTGCTCCCTCAGGGGTTCTCTGCTGTGTTCCCTGTCAGGGCAGTCATCAGTTGTAGCTGGGCACCATCTAGTTCTTCTGGTCTCAGGATGATGTAAGTCTCTGGTTCATGTGGCCCTTTCTGTCTCTTGGGCTCATATTTATCTTGCAACCTAGGTGTTCTTCATTCTCCTTTGATCCAGGTGGGTTGAGACCAATTGATGCATCTTAGATGGCCGCTTGTTAGCATTTAAGACCCCAGATGCCACATTTCAAAGTGGGATGCAGAATGTTTTCATAATAGTATTATTTTGCCAATTGCCTTAGAAGTCCCCTCAAGCCATAGTCCCCAGACCCCCGCCCTTGCTCCGCTGACCTTTGAAGCATTCAGTTTATCCCGGAAACTTCTTTGCTTTTGGTCCAGTCCAGTTGAGCTGACTTTCCGTGTATTGAGTATTGTCCTTCTCTTCACCTAAAGTAGTTCTTATCTACTAACTAATCAGTAAATAACCCTCTCCCACCCTCCCTCCCCCCCCTTCGTAACCACAAAAGTATGTGTTCTTCTCAGTTTATACTATTTCTCAAGATCTTACAATAGTGGTCTTATACAATATTTGTCCTTTTGCCTCTGACTAATTTCACTCAGCATAATGCCTTCCAGGTTCCTCCATGTTATGAAATGTTTCACAGATTCGTCACTGTTCTTTATCGATGCGTACTATTCCATTGCGTGAATATACCACAATTTATTTACCCATTCTTCTGTTGATGGACACCTTGGTTGCTTCCAGCTTTTTGCTATTGTAAACAGAGCTGCAATAAACATGGGTGTGCATATATCTGTTCGTGTGAAGGCTCTTATTTCTCTAGGGTACATTCCGAGGAGTGGGATTTCTGGGTTGTATGGTAGTTCTATTTCTAACTTTTTAAGAAAACGCCAGACAGATTTCCAAAGTGGTTGTCCCATTTTACATTCCGACCAGCAGTGTATAAGAGTTCCAATCTCTCCGCAGCCTCACCAACATTTATTATTTTGTGTTTTTTGGATTAATGCCAGCCTTGTTGGCGTGAGATGGAATCTCATCGTAGTTTTAATTTGCATTTCTCTAATGGCTAATGATCGAGAGCATTTTCTCATGTATCTGTTAGCTGCCTGAATATCTTCTTTCGTGAAGTGCGTGTTCATATCCTTTGCCCACTTCTTGATTGGGTTGTTTGTCTTTTTGTGGTTGAGTTTTAACAGAGTCATACAGATTTTAGGGATCAGACACTGGTTGGAGATGTCATAGCTGGAAATTCTTTCCCAATCTGTAGGTGGTCTTTTTACTCTTTTGGTGAAGTCTTTAGATGAGCATAGGTGTTTGATTTTTAGGAGCTCCCAGTTATCTGGTTTCTCTTCGTCATTTTTGGTAATATTTTGTATTCTGTTTATGCCTCGTATTAGGGCTCCTAGGGTTGTCCCTATTTTTTCTTCCATGATCTTTATCATTTTAGTCTTTATGTTTAGGTCTTTGATCCACTTGGAGTTAGTTTTTGTGCATGGTGTGAAGTATGGGTCCTGTTTCCTTTTTTTGCAAATGGATATCCGGTTATGCCAGCACCATTTGTTAAAAAGACTATCTTTTCCCCAATTAACTGACATTGGGCCTTCGTCAAATATCAGCTGCTCATATGTGGATGGATTTATATCTGGGTTCTCAATTCTGTTCCATTGGTCTATGTGCCTGTTGTTGTACCAGTATCAGGCTGTTTTGACTACTGTGGCTGTATAATATGTTCTAAAATCAGGTAGAGTGAGGCCTCCCACTTTCTTCTTGTTTTTCAGTAATGCTTTACTTATCCGAGGCTTCTTTCCCTTCCATATGAAATTGGTGATTTGTTTTTCCATCACATTAAAAAATGACATTGGAATTTGGATCGCAAGTGCATTGTACGTATAGATGGCTTTTGGTAGAATAGATATTTTTACTATGTTAAGTCTTCCTATCCATGAGCAAGATATGTTTTTCCACTTAAGTAGGTCCTTTTTAGTTTCTTGCAGTAGTACTTTGTAGTTTTCTTTGTATAGGTCTTTTACAACTTTGGTAAAATTTATTCCTAAGTATTTTACCTTCTTGGGTGCTACTGTAAATGGTATTGATTTGGTGATTTCCTCTTCAATGTTCTTTTGGTTGATGTAGAGGAATCCAAGTGATTTTTGTATGTTTATCTTATAACCTGAGACTCTGCCAAACTCTTCTATTAGTTTCGGTAGTTTTCTGGAGGATTCCTTAGGGTTTTCTGTGTATAAGAGCATGTTATCTGCAAATAGAGATAATTTTACTTCCTCCTTGCCAATCCGGATGCCCTTTTTTTCTTTGTCTAGCCTAATTGCTCTGGCTAGGACCTCTAGCACAATGTTGAATAAGGCAGTGATAAAGGTCATCCTTGTCTGGTTCCCGTTCTCAAGGGAAATGCTTTCAGGCTCTCTCCATTTAGAGTGATGTTGGCTGTTGGTTTTGTATAGATGCCCTTTATTATGTTGAGGAATTTTCCTTCGATTCCTATCTTGCTGAGAGTTTTTATCATAAATGGCTGTTGGACTTTGTCAAATGCCTTTTCTGCATCAATTGATAAGATCATGTGGTTTTTGTCTTTTGTTTTATTTATATGGTGGATTACATTAATGGTTTTTCTAATATTAAACCAGCCTTGCATACCTGGTAAAAATCCCACTTGGTTGTGGTGGATTATTTTTTTGATATGTTGTTGAATTCTATTGGCTAGAATTTTGTTGAGGATTTTTGCATCTATGTTCATGAGGAATATAGGCTTGTAATTTTCTTTTTTTTGTGCTGTCTTTTTTTTTTTTTTTTACCTGGTTTTGGTATCAGGGATATGGTGGCTTCATAGAATGAGTTAGGTAGTATTCCGTCATTTTCTATGCTTTGAAATACCTTTAGTAGTAGTGGTGTTAACTCTTCTCTGAAAGTTTGGTAGAACTCTGCAGTAAAGCCATCCGGGCCAGGGTTTTTTTTTTTGTTGGGAGTTTTTTGATTACCGTTTCAATCTCTTTTTTTCTTATGGGTCTATTTAGTTGTTCTACTTCTGATTGTGTTAGTTTAGGTAGGTAGTGTTTTTCTAGGAATTCATCCATTTCTTCTAGGTTTGCAAATTTGTTAGAGTACAATTTTTCATAATAATCTGATACAATTCTTGTAATTTCAGTTGGGTCTGTTGTGATGTGGCCCATCTCGTTTCTTATTTGGGTTATTTGTTTCCTTTCCTGTATTTCTTTAGTCAGTCTGGCCAATGGTTTATCAATTTTGTTAATTTTTTCAAAGAACCAGCTTTTGGCTTTGTTAATTCTTTCAATTGTTTTTCTGTTCTCTAATTCATTTAGTTCAGCTCTAATTTTTATTATTTGTTTTCTTCTGGTGCCTGATGGATTCTTTTGTTGCTCCCTTTCTATTTGTTCAAGTTGTCGGGACAGTTCTCTGATTTTGGCTCTTTCTTCTTTTTTTATGTGTGGATTTATCAATATAAATTGACCTCTGAGCACTGCTTTTGCTGTGTCCCAGAGGTTTTGATAGGAAGTGTTTTCATTCTCGTTGCATTCTATGAATTTTTTTATTCCCTCCTTAATGTCTTCTATAACCCTGTCTTTTTTGAGCAGGGTATTGTTCAGTTTCCAAGTATTTGATTTCTTTTCCCTAATTTTTCTCTTATTGATTTCCACTTTTATGGCCTTATGGTCTGAGAAGATGCTTTGTAATATTTTGATGTTTTGGATTCTGCAAAGGTTTGTTTTATGACCTAATATGTGGTCTATTCTAGAGAATGTTCCATGTGTGCTAGAAACTCTTTCATATTCTTCCTGAGCACTTTGAATTTCTTAATCTGTGAATGCCTTCTTCACAGCCTTTGCACATTTTTCTATTGGTTATTTTTTTCTTTTCAATTTGTAAGAATTCTTTGTGTGTTATACAAATTAGTCCCTTATTTACTATAAAAAAAAAATAGACTTTGCAAATTTGCCTCCTAATTCATCATTTACTTTTTAATTTTGTTTATTTTTTTTTTTGCTAGTATAAATTATGAATTTTATGTAGTCAAGTGTGTTCCTTTTCTCTTTACCGGATTCTAGATTTCTTGTTTTGCTCATAAGTCTCTTCAACCCCTACGTTATGCATATTTTTTCCTATATTTTCTTCAAAATTTTTTAATTGAAATGTTTATTTTGAAATAATTGTAGATTCACATGCAGTTGTTAAGAAGTAATTGTTAGATTTAATGTATCCTTTTTTTTTTTTTTACCCAGTTTACCCCTATGGTAACATCTTGCAAAACTATAGTACATCACAACCAGGAAATTGACATTGATACAATCCACCAATCTTATTCCGATTTTGAAACAGGCTGCTCAGCCATATCTTGAACAGAACCTGTGCCATTTTTCCCTCCCTAACCTGTCTCTACCTCCAACTATGATTTTGCTGTTTAGTTCCTCTAAAAGTTAAAAGTTAACCAATGTTTCCCCTAGGACGGTGGAGAAACAAGTGATATCGATCTAAGCCTGTCAGACAGGGCAATACACCCCTCTTGTGACCAGAAACCAGTACGGTACCAGTCACCCCCTGGGCGAATGAGATAACACCTTCAGATTTTGACCACCGAAACTGCCCGGGAGAGAATGACATTCCACAAGTTCCTGAAACCCATGATTTCCCCCTATAAAGCCTTCATCCAGTCTCCAGTTCAGGGAGACAGGCCTTGGAGGACATCATTCCTCTCTGTCTCCTGTATATCGATGTACAATAAACCTTTTGCTACTCACCTCAACCCTGTCTCAGAAATTGGTTGTTTGCGGCAGGTGACTCTGACTTGGGAAATTGTGGTAACAATTTCTCCAGTAACACATGTACTCATTTGTGTGTGTGCATGTGCAGGTGTATATTTAATTCTATGCAATCTGTCTTGGAAGCAGTACGGACAGAATGCTCCTTAAAAGTGAGGATGGCGAGACTTTGTTTCCATTGCTTTGGACATGTTATAAGGAGGGACCAATCCCTGGAGAGGGCCATCATGCTTGGTGAAGTAGAGGGTCAGTAAAAAAGAGGAAGACCCTCAACAGGATGGATTGACACAGTGGTTGCAACAGTGGGCTCACACATAGCAATAATTGTGAGGATGGCATAGGACAAGGCAGAGTTTCATTCTGTTGTACTTCGGGGCACTACATCTTGGAACTGATTTGATGGCACCTAAAAAAATTTTTTTTTTTAATAACAACAACAATTCTATCATATGTGTACATTTGTATGACCGCAGTCAACATACAGAACAGTTCCATCACCAAAAGTGCCCCTTGAGTGTTGCCGTTTCATAACCACACCCACCTCCTTCTGTTACCCCCACCTGGTCCCTAACAACTGGCAACCACGAATCTCTTCCCTATCTTTAGAATTTTGTTATTTCAAAAAAGTTACATAAATGGAACCATACAATATGCAACCTTTGGAGTTTTTTTACACTCAGCATAATACCCTGGAAAAACATCCAAGTTGTTCTGTGTATGGGTAGCTCATTTCTTTTTATTGCTGAGTAGTATTCCATGGTATGGATATACTACAGTTTGTTTAACTATTCATCCATTGAAGCACATCTGTGTGGCTTCCAGTTTGGGGCTTTTAAGAATAAAGTTGCTATGAATATTTATGTACAGGTTTTTGTATGAACATAGTTTCCATTTCTCAGGGATATATGCCCAGGAGTGCAATTGCTGGGTCATATAGTTAACAAATGTTTAATTTTATTGTAAGCTGCCAAAATGTTTTTCAGAGTGGGCCATTTTACATTGCCACTGGCAATGTATAAGTGATCCAGTTCTCTGTATCCTCATAACCTTTTTTTTTATTTTAGCCATTTCAATAATGATATCTCTTTTTTTTACTGAGATATGATTCACATACCTTAAAATTCACTGTTTTAATGTATAGAACTCAGTGGTTTTTAGTATACTTGTAAGGTTGTACATCTATCATCACTATCTGATTCTGAAACATTCATCACAAAAAGAAACCCAATACCCATTATTAGTCATTCCCCATTCCCTCTCTTCCCATTCCGTAGCAACTACTAATCTACTTTCTGTTTCTATGAATTTACCTGAAAATAACAACAACAAAAAACCATTGAGTATTTTTACCACAGGTAATCTTTGGATAATGTGTACACTTTCTTATTTATTTTGAATGATTCTAATTTTTTATTTCTTGATCATAAATCCTGATTTTATGATACATAAAACCAAACCAAGCCCATTGCTGTTGAGTAGATTCCAACTTATAGAGACCCTATAGGACAGAGTAGAACTCTCCCATATGGTTTTCAAGGAGTGGCTGGTGGATTTGAACTACTGACCTTTTAGTTAGCAGCCAATTTCTTAACCACTGTGCCACCAGGGTTCCTCATGAATTTACCTATTATGAATATAATGGAATACAAATGGAATCATATAATACATGGCCTTTGTGTCTGGTTTCTTTCACTTAGCATAAAGGTTTCAAGGTTAATCCATGTTGTATAACTCAAATCTGCTGTTGAGATTACATGGTGAATTTTTCATTTCAGTTACTGTACTTTTCAATTCCAGAATTAATTTTTCGTTCTTTATTAATAATTTCTATCACTTTATTGATATTCTGTATTTGGTGAGACATTTTTCTCTTACTTTCCTATAGTACTTTAGACATGGTTTCCTTTTGCTCATTGAATGATTCTAATTATCTATTTCATATTGATTGAGTTTTGATAGTTTGTGGTTTTTGAGGAACTGGTCCATTTTTTTAAGTTGCCAAAATTTGAGCGTAAAATTATTCATAGTATTACCTTATTATATTTTTAATGGGTTTTCTGTAGTGATATCCCCTGTTTTATGCTCAATAATGTTAATTTTTATCTTTTTTATTTTTGCCAGTCTTTTTTTTAAATTTTACATCTCTGGGGGGTGTGAATATTTTTGTCAGTGTTGTTAAAAGTGTATCAATTTTATTTGTATTTTCTAAGAACTTGAAACCCTGGTGGCATAGTGATTGTTACAGCTGCTAACGTAAAGGTTGGCAGTTCGAATCCACCAGGTGCTCCTTGGAAACTCTATGGGGCAGTTCTACTCTGTTGTATAGGGTCACCATGAGTCTGAATCGACTGTACAGCAGTGGGTTTTTGGTTTGGTGTAAGAACTAAAAAAATTTTTTTTTTTTTTAGTTCGCTTTATAAAATTTACTTTCTCTGTTGTTTTCTTGTTTTCAGTTTCATTGATTTCTGGTCTTCATTATTTCCCCCCTTCTCGCTTGGAGTTTGTTTTGATTTACTTTTCCTAGTTTCTTGAGATAGACTTAGATAATGAATTTGAGATTTTTCTAATGTAAGCCTTTAATGCTATAAATTTCCGTCTAACCACTGCTTTAGCTGATTCCCACATATTTTGATATTTGCATTTTAATTTTCATTCAGTTCTAATTTTTATTTCTTTTTAGACTTCCTGTTTTACTCATTGATTATTTATAAATGTATTGTTTATTTTCCAAGTGTTTACAGATTTTCCTGTTTGTTACTGTTTTTCAGTTTGATTCATTTCTGGTCAGACAGCCTACTGTATGTGACTTCAATTATTTTAAATTTTTTAAGGCTTGTCTTATATATTTCTGTATTTCCTATGCTTCAATACACCTTATAATCATACTTATTAGTATATATTAATCATGTAATTATCAATTGATATATTATAATACATTATTTTTTAAAATAATTATCCAGTTATTAATCCATGAGTTAATTTGATAATTGAGTTTTTTTCAGGGTGAATGGGCCTAAGACTTCTGATCTTTCCATCTCCATTTTACTTCTGTAGCTACAGAGAAGCCAAGGTTTCAAAAGGAGAACTGTGTTTCTCCTGCTTCTTATTTAGTTGTTTTTTTAAACAGCTTTCTATAGGTGGCAGCAGAGCAGCACAAAAGAAAACCAACTCCTCTTCCTCTTCCTCCACCCTTTGTGTTTAAAAAAAAAAAAAGACAAAGTGGGTCTATTGCTGCTTTTTTTTTTTTTTTTTTTTTTTTGTAACTGGGATACTCCCTTTTAAAATATCCTTAAAAATTTTTTTTTTCTGCAAATTTAAGAGATGAAAAAGAGTATCATTTTTTAAAGTGGCCTTTTAGGGTCACTTTGCGGAGCCCTGGTGTAGCACTGGTTAAGAGCACAGCTGCTAACCCAAAGGTTCACAGTTCAAATACATCAGCCACTCCTTGGAAACCACATGGGGCAGTTCTCGTCTGTCCTATAGAGTTGGACTAGGCCTGATGGCAATGGGCTTTTTTTGCACTCAGGTTGAATTTTCTTTTTCATATTTATTAGCTGTTCCCTCCTCCACCACACCCCCGCTAACTTATTTTTTCATTTCTCTTGTCCCTCTTCCTGTTGGGAGTTTTAAAGGAAACTTACTGCTTTGTCTTTTTTATCATTATAAAATAATGTACCTCCTTAGAATAAATTTTTTTAGAATAAAATTAGAAACTTCATAGACTTGTAAAGGAGAAAATAACACATTACCACTTTTAATATTTTGCTATACTTTGCCCATTCCTATACTGGTGTTTGGAAACCCTGGGGGCTTAATGGTTAAGCATTGGGCTGCTAACCAAAAGGTCTAGCAGTTTGAATCCACTGGGCACTACTTGGCAACCCTGTAGGGCAGTTCTACTTTATGAGTAGGAACCCACTCGACGGCAACAGGTTTTTGGTTTATATTGGTGTTTTGGTGGGATTTTTTTAAGGTTTAAAATTATATTTTGTTCAATTTTGCTTTCCAGTGTTTTCATTAATCTTGTGGCCACCTTCCTATCTTCTTAAATGTTCTTTCTGGAACATCATTTTAAAAACTCAATTAAACATAAAAAAAACCCACATCTAGTTCTTTTTGTAAATGATAATTTTTTTCCTTTTTATTGTGGTTTAAGTGAAAGTTTACAACTAAAGTCAGTTTCTCATACAAAAATTTATATACACACTGTTACGTGACCCTAGTTGATCTCCCTACAATGTGACAGCACACTCCTTCTCTCCACCCTATATTTCCCTTGTCCATTCAACCAGCTGCTGTCCCCTTCTGCCTTCTGATCTCCAAACAGGAGCTGCCCACATAGTCTCATGTGTCTGCTTGAGCTGAGAAGCTCGCTCCTCCCCAGTATCATTTTATATCTTATAGTCAAGTCTAATTTTTGTCTTAAGAGTTGGCTTTGAGAATGGATTTAGTTTTGGGCTAACAGAGAGTCCAGAGGCCATGACCTCTGGTGTCCCTCCAGCCTCAGTCAGACCATTAAGTCTGGTTTTTTTTTTGAGAATTTGAGGTCTGCATCCCACTTTTTTCCTGCTCCATCAGGAATTTTCTGTTGTGTTCCCTGTCAGGGTGGTCTTGTGGCAGCTGGTCAAAAATTTAGTCTAGTTCTTCTGGTCTCAGGCTGATGGAGTCTTCGGTTTATGTGGCCCTTTCCTTCTGTTGGGCTCATATTTTCCTTGTCTTTGGTATTCTTCGTTCTCCTTTGCTCCAGGTGGGTTGAGACCAATTGATGCATCTTAGATGGCTGCTTGCTAGCGTTTAAGACCCCAGATGCCACTCACCAAAGTGGGATGCACAACGTTTTCTTAATACACTTTGTGATGCCAATTGACCTAGATGTCCCCTGAAACCATGGTCCCCAGACCACCAGCCCTGCTACTCAGTCCCTCGATGTGTTTGGTTGTATTCAGGAAACTTCCTAGCTTTTGGATTAGTCCAGTCATGCTGACTTCCCCTGTATTGTGTGTCATCCTTCCCTTCACCTAAAATAATTCTTGTCTACTATCTAATTTTTTTTAACTAATTAGTGAATACCCCTCTCCCTCCCCACTCTCGTAACCATCAAAGAATGTTTTTTTCTGTGTTTAAACCTTTTCTTGAGTTCTCAAAATAGTGGTCTCGTACGATACTTGTCCTTTTGGGACTGACTGATTTCACCGAGCGTAATGCTTTCCAGATTCCTCCACGTTATGAGTTGTTTCATGGATTCATTGTTGTTCTTTATCATTTTGTAGTATTTAATTGTGTGAATTGTTGTGTGAATATACCATAATTTGTTTATCCATTCGTCCGTTGATGGGCACCTTGGTTGTTTCCATTATTTTGCTATTGTAAACAGTGCTTCAGTGAACATGGGTGTGCACATATCTATTCATGTGAAGGCTCTTATTTCTCTAGGATATATTCCAAGGAGTGGGATTGCTGGATCATATGCTGGATCATGTTGTAGTTCTATTTCTAGCTCTATAAGGAAGTGCCAAATCAATTTCCAAAGTGGTTGTACCATTTTACATTCCCACCACATAAGTGTTCAGTCTTTCCACAACCCCTCCAGCTTTTATTATTTTGTGTATTTTTGGATTAATGCCAACCTTCTTGGGGTGAAATGGTATCTCATTGTAGTTTTGATTTGCATTTCTCTAATTGGTGGGTTTAATGTCTAATGATTGTGAGAATTTCCTCAGGTATCTGTTAGCTGTGTGAATGTCTTCTTTAGTGAAGTGTCTGTTCATATCTTTTGCCCATTTTTTAATTGGGTTATTTGTCTTTTTGTAGTTGAGTTTTTGCAGTATCATGTAGATTTTAGAGATCAGACGCTGACTGGAAATGTCATAGCTAAAAACTTTTTCCCAGTCCGTAGGTAATCTTTTTACTCTTTTGGTGAAGTCTTTGGATGAGCATAGGTGTTTGATTTTTTAGGAGTTCCCAGTTATCTAGTTTCTCTTTTGGTGTTTGTGCATTGTTAGTAATGTTTTATATACTGTTTGTCCATGTATTAGGGCTCCTAGCATTATCCCTATTTTTTTCTCCCATGATATTTATTATTTTAGATTTTATGTTTAGGTGTTTGATACATTTTGAATTAGTTTTTGTGCATGGAGTGAGGTATGGGTCTTGTTTTCATTTTTTTTGCAGACGGACATCCAGTTATGCCAGCACCATTTGTTAAAGAGACTGCCTTTTCCCCATTTAATGAACTTTGGGCCTTTTCCAAATATCAACTGTTCATAGGTAGATGAATTTATGTCTGGATTCTCAATTCTGTTCCACTGGTCTATGTATCTGTTGTTGTACCAGTACCAGGCTGTTTTGACAACTGTGGTGGTATAATAGATTCTAAAATCAGATATTTTGAGGCCTCCTACTTTGTTCTTTTTCAGTAATGCTTTGCTTATCCAGGGCCTCTTCTCTTTCCATATGAAGTTGGTGATTTGTTTCTCCATCTCATTAAAAAATGCCATTGGAGTTTGGACTGGGATTGCATCGTATCTGTAGATCACTTTGGGTAGAATTGACATTTTCACAATGTTGAGTCTTCCTATCCGTGAGCAAGGTATGTTTTTCCACTTATGTAGGTCTCTTTTGTTTTTTTGCAGTAGTGTCTTGTAGTTTTCTTTGTAAAGTCCTTTTACATCTTTGGTTAGATTGATTCTAAGTATTTTATCTTCTTGGGGGCTATTGTAAATGGTATTGCTTTGGTGATTTCTTCTTCAATATTCTCTATTTTGGTGTAGAGGAATCCAGCTGATTTTTGTGTGTTTATCTTGTATCCTGATACTCTGCTGAACTCTTCTATTAGTCTCAGTAATTTTTTTGTGGATTCTTTAGGGTTTTCTGTGTATAAGATCATATCATCTGCAAATAGAGATAATTTTACTTCTTTCTTACCAATCTAGATGCCCTTTATTTCTTTATCTAGCGTAATTGCTCTGGCTAAGACCTCTAACACAAGATTGAATAAGAGTGGTGATAAAGGGCATTCTTGTTTGGTTCTGGTTCTCAAGGGGAATGCTTTCAGGCTCTCTCCATTTAGGATGATGTGCTGTTGGCTTTGTGCCCTTTTTTATGTTGAGGAATTTCCCCTCTGTTCCTATTTTCCTGAGAGTTTTTATCATGAATGGGTGCTGGACTTTGTCAAATGCCTTTTCTGCATCAATTGATAAGATCATGTGGTTCTTGTCTTTTGTTTTATTTATGTGGTGGATTACATTGATTTTTTTCTAATGTTGAACCATCCCTGCATAAACCAATAAAAACCAAACCCACTGCCATCGAGTCGATTCTGACTCATCTCGACCCTATAGGACAGAG
Source organism: Elephas maximus indicus (assembly GCF_024166365.1). NCBI lineage: Eukaryota > Metazoa > Chordata > Mammalia > Proboscidea > Elephantidae > Elephas > Elephas maximus. The sequence goes on from NC_064846.1 coordinate 91,853,132, forward strand.
TAGAACTGCCTGATAGAGTTTCCAAGGAGTGCCTGGCAGATTAAAAATGCCGACTTCTTCGTTAGCAGCTGTAGCACTTAACCACAAGCCACTAGGGTTTCCCATCCCTGCATACCTGGTATGCATCCCACTTGGTCACGGTGAATTATTTTTTTGATATGTTGTTGAATTCTGTTGCCTAGAATTCTGTTGAAGATTTTTGTGTCTAAACTCACGAGGAATATTGGTCTGTAATTTTTTTTTTTTTTTGTAGTGTCTTTACCTGATTTTGGTATCAGGGATATGTTGGCTTCATAGAATGAGTTTGGGAGTATTCTATCCTTTTCTATGGTCTGGGATACCTTTAGTAGTAGTGGTGTTAACGCTTCTCTGAAAGTTTGGTAGAATTTTCCAGTGAAGCCATCAGGGCTGGGGCTTTTTTTGTTAGAAATTTTTTGATTACCTTTTGAATCTCTTCTTTTGTTATGGGTTTATTTTGTTGTTCTAGCTCTGTGTTCGTTTAAGTAGGTAGTGTGTTTCTAGAAATTTGTCCATTTCCTCTAGGTTTTCAAATTTGTTAGAGTACAATTTTTCATAGTATTCTGTTATGATTGTTTTAATTTATGTTGGGTCTGTTGTGATATATCCCATCTCATCATTTATTCTGGTTATTTGTTCCCTCTTCTTTTTTTCTTTTGTCGGTTTGCCCAAAAGGTTATTGATTTTATTGATCTTTTCAAAGAACCAGCTTTGGGTTTTATTAACTCTTTCAATTGTTTTTCTATTCTCTATTCCATTTAATTTTGTTCTAATTTTTATTATCCACTTTCTTCTGGAGCCTGAGGGTTTCTTTTGCTGTTCTCTATTTGTTTGAGTTCTTGGGTTAATTCTTTGATTTTGGCCATTTCTTCTTTTTGGATGTGTGCATTTATTGCTATACATTGACCTCTGAGCACTGGTTTTGCTATTTCCTAAAGGTTCTGGTAGGATGTATTTTCATTCTCATTTGATTCTATGAATTTCTTTATTCTGTCCTTAATTTCTTCTATAACCCAATAGTTTTTGAGCAAGGTGTTGTTCAGTTTCCATGTGTTTGTTTTTTTTTTTCCTTGCTTTTTTCTGTTATTGATTTCTACTTCTATCGCTTTATGGTCAGAAAAGCTGCTTTTTAATATTTTGTGTTCTGTTAAGATTTGCATTATGGCCTAATATGTGGTCTATTCTGGAGAATGTTTCATGTGTGTTGGAAAAGAAAGTACGCTTGGCTGCTGTTGGGTGGAATGTTCTGTGTATGCCTATAAGGTCAAGTTGGTTGATTGTGGCATTTAGATCTTCCGTGTCTTTATTGAGCTTCTTTCTGTATGTTCTGTCCTTCACCAAAAGCGGTGTGTTGAAGTCTTCTACTATTATTGTGGAGCTTTCTATCTCACTTTTCAATGCTGTTGGAGTTAGTTTTATGTATTTACGAGCTCTGTCATTCGGTGTGTAAATATTTATTATGGTCATATCCTCCTGGTGTAAATCATTATATAGTGTCCTTCCTTATCCTTTGTGGTGGATTTAACTTTAAAGTCTTTTTTTGTCAGAAATTAATATTGCCACTACTGCTCTTTTTTGATTGTTGTTTGCTTGATGGACTTTTTTCCATCCTTTAAGTTTTAGTTTATGTTTATCTTTAAGGTGTGTCTCTTGTAGGCAGCATAGAGACGGATAGTGGTTTTTTTTTTTTTTATCCATTCTGCCACTGTCTGTTTATTGGTGTATTTAGTCCACTTACCCAGTACCCAGTACCCAGTGCTGTCGAGTCAATTCCAACTCATAGCTGCCCCGTAGAGTTTCCAAGGAGCGCATGGTGGATTTGAACTGCCGACTCTTTGGTTCACAGCTGTAGCACTTAACCACTACGCCACCAGGGTTTCCAGTCCACTTACAGTCAGCGTAATTATTGATAGGTATGTTTTTTATGAGCTTAGTGCTGTCATTTTGATGTCTTTTTTTGCGTATGCGTTTTTGAGAGTTTCTTTTTCCACTTAATTTTCTGTGCTGAGTCATTTTTCTTTATATATTGTCTTTTCCTCTTTTTCATTGTTGTTGATTTTGTTTTTGCTGAGTCTTTGTGTTTTTCTTGTTTTTTATTTTGATGTGTAGGATTGTTAGTTTCCTTTGTGGTTACCGTAATATTTACCCCTATTTTCCTGAGTTTAAACCAATGTTTTTTTATATCCCCTTGAATTCCTCTCCATACGAAAGATCTATGACTACATTTTTAATCCCTCTTTTTTGTTTTAATGTTGTCATCTTTTACATAATGATGTCTCTGTTTCCCTGTTTTGATCGTTTTAGCTTTATTTTTGTGATTTCCCTATCTGGGTTGATATCTGATTGCTCTGTCCTGTGTTCTAGTTTTGGGTTGTTATCCGATGTTATTGACTTCCTAACCGGAGGTCTCCCTTTAGTATTTCTTGTAATTTTGGTTTGGTTTTTGAAAATTCCCTAAACTTCTGTTTGTCCTGATATGTCTTAATTTTACCATCATATTTGAGAGACAGTTTTGCTGGATATATAAATTCTTGGCTGGCAGTTTTTTTTTTCCTTCAAGGCTTTATATATGTCATCCCATTGCCTTCTTGCCTGCATGGTTTCTGCTGAGTAGCCTGAGCTTAGTCTTATTGACTCTCCTATGTAGGTGACTTTTCGTTTATCTCTAGTTGCTCTTAAAATTCTCTATCTTTGGTTTTGGCAAGATTGATTATAATATGTCTTGGCAACTTTCTTTTGGGATCTACCTTGTGTGGAATTCGTTGAGATTCTTGGATAGATATCTTCTCATCTTTCATGATATCAGGGAAATTTTCTGCCAACAAATCTTCAACAATTTTCTCTGTATTTTCTGGTATTCACCCCTCGCCCCATTCTGGTACTCCAATCACTCATAGGTTATTTCTTTTGATAGAGTCCTATATAATTCTTAGAGTTTCTTCATTTTTTAAAATCCTTTTATCTGACTTTTCCTCAAATATGTCAGTGCCAAGTGTATTATCTTCAGTCTCACTAATTGTGACTTCCATTGCCTCAATTCTGCTCTTATGACTTTCTATTGAATTGTCTAATTCTGATATTTAATTGTTAATCTTCTGAGTTTCTGTTTGCTGTCTCTCTATTGATTCTTGCAGCCTATTAAATTTGTCATTAAGTTCTTGTCTAGTCTGCTTCAGTTCCTCTAATACTTTGCCTGTGTGTTGCCTCGTTTTTCTCTGTTTTGCCCGATCCCTTCCTTATCTCTTGAAGAGTTCTGTATATTAATCTTTTGTATTCTACCTCCAGTATTTCCAGGAAGTTCTCTTCATCCAGAAAGATTTCTTGACTCTTTGTTTTGAGAGCTTGCTGAAGCCATCGTGATCTGCCTCTTTATATGATTTGATATTGACTGTTGTCTCCGAGCCATCAATAAGTTATTGTAATTTTTGTTTGTTTGTTTACTGTGTCCTAGCTTCTTGTTTTGTTTTGATATGCCCAATTAGGGTGCTCGAGTGAGCTAGTTTGATTATTGGAGACTTTGAAGCTCTAAGTCCTGTCACCATGTGGTTAGAGGTTTTATTAGGTGTGTGAGCCCAGGAGTCCATTCACTTTTCTTCTATGGATTCAGCTCAGATGTCCAGATAGTCAGTCACCAAGTGTGTGGTGCAGCCTCTCACCTATAGTCCTAACCAGCAGGGGCGATTGGTGTAGGCACAGGTATCTGGGTGCAGTAAGGGGTCACACGTTGAGCAAGGCAGGGGGCTGAGAACCACTCCTGAGTGTCTGTGAGGAAAGCATGTTCCTGTTCCCTAGAGCACATGGGTGGGTGGGTATTGCGGGTGGACTATGGGCACCCAGTGCTGTTGATCGTAAGGACTGGGAGACTCCACTTATCCTTGGACCCCTGTCACAGGTGGCTAGGTGTCCTGGGTGGAGCCACCAGTCCTCTTGCCTCTGATGTGGGTATGTAAGGATCCAGTTTAATTGGCAGAGCAGTGTCAAATGCCATGAACTTGCCTCTCCACCATGTAGCTGAAACAGTTGAAGTTAGACTTTAGGTATGTATCCTGTTGTACTGTCCTAATTAGGGCCTACGCTGTTGAAATGGGCCCACAGAGGTATATGCCTGTGCCTAGGCAATAGAACTGTTTCTGTCCTGAGCTCTTGGCTTAGGGCAGCCAGCAGATTATTTTACCCCTGTTTGTTAATTTGTTCCCTCTCCAAAGCTGTAAGAGTGGCTGAGAGCATGTGCAGGGTTCTTCTACCGGTCCAGGGGATGCAGCCGGCTAGGACCCAGTGAAGAGCAGGAAGGGAGCAGGTAAGTGGGTGAAAGGTTTTTCCTGAAGGGGTATTTTGGGATTGTGGTAGGTTAAATGCAGGTTCTTATCATTTGCCAATTGTTCTGGAGTGTTGAGCAGACTCTCCACCATTTTGCCTCCCCCGGTGTGGAAAATGCATCCTGAACACCTCTGCTTGCCTCACTGCACTAGCGACAGTGGCAGAATTGGCCTGTGGAGTGCCTGTTCCCACCGGGTCAGGTCTGGCAACTCCTTGCTACTTCTGAACCGTGTCTCTGTTTTACTGCTGCTCAGTCCGATTCCTCACCTTTGCCTTTGATGTTTAGGGCTCCAGCTTGTAGGAGGGGCCCCAGGAAGCATCTGACTACTCTGCTGTCTTTGCCTCACCTCCTGTACATGATTATTTTTTATGTTTATACTTCCAGATTACATTTTGAATAACTTTGTCAAACCCTTCCCCATTTAGGATTTTTAAAATTTGAGTTGTTTGAAATACGTATATTAATTTGGGAAGAAGTAGAATCTTTAAAATGATTATTTTCCCCATCCAATAACATAGTTTATCCCTTAATTTACCTCCTTTGCCTTCCCCAGTAAAGTTTTTTTTTTTTTTTTTACTATTTTCTCCATATGAAGTGTGGAGTATTTCGTCTTAAGTGTATTCCAAGGTGTTTTCTATTTTCCCATTAGTGAATAGAAAGTGGTTTCACAATGAGTGAGGAAAATGAAAGCTAGGTAACTTCATCATATAGTAGAATGATTAACATGCCATAATGTTATACAGGTTATTTTTGTTGTTGTCAAGTTGGTTCTGACTCATACAGACCCTATGTACAACAGAGCAAAACACTGCCTGGTATTGTACCATCCTCACAATTGTTATGCTTGAGTCCATTGTTACAGCCACTGTGTCAGTCCATCTTGTTGAGGGTCATTCTCTTTTTCGCTGACCCTCCTTTTTACCAAGCATGATGTCCTTCTCCAGGGACTGATCCCTCATGATAACATGACCAAAGTATGCGACATGAAGTCTTGCCATCCTTGCTTCTAAGGAGCATTGTGGCTGTACTTCTTAAAAGACAGATGTATTCGTTCTTTTGGCAGTCCATTGTATATTCAATATTCTTAACCAACACCATAATTCAAAGGTGTCAATTCTTTTTCGTTCTTCTGTATTCATTGTCCAGCTTTCTCATGCATATGAAAAAAAATTTTTTTTTTCTTATGAGGCGATTGAAAACACCATGGCTTGAGTCAGGCGTGCCTTAGTCTTCAAGGTGACATCTTTGTTTTTTAACACTTTAAAGAGGTCTTTTGCAGCAGATTTGCCCAATATGTCATTTGATTTCTTGACTGCTGCTTTCATGGGTGCTGATTATGGATCCAAGTAAAATGAAATCCTTGACAACTTCAATCTTCTCCATTTATCATAATGTTGCTTATTGGTCCAGTTGTGAGGCTTTTGTTTTCTTTAAGTTGAAGTGTAATCCATACTGAAGGCTGTGGTCTTGAGTTTCATCAGTAAGTGCTTCAAGTCCTCTTCACTTTCTGCAAGAAAGGTTGTGTCATCTGCATAATGCAAGTTGTTAATGAGTCTTCCTCCAGTCCTGATGACCTGTTCTTCTTCATGTAGTCCAGCTTCTTGGATTATTTTCTCAGCATACAGATCGAATAAGTATGGTGAAAGGATACATCCCTGACACACACATTTCCTGACTTTAAACCATGCCGTATCCCCTTATTCTGTTCGAACGACTGCCTCTTGGCCTAAGTACAGGTTCCTCATGAGCACAATTAAGTGTTCTGGGATTCCCATGCTTCACAGTGTTATCCATAATTTGTTATGACCCACACAATCAAGTGCCTTAGCATAGTCAATAAAACTCAGGTAAACATCTTTCTGATATTCTCTGCTTTTAACCAGGATCCATCTGACATCAGCAATGATATCCCTCGTTCCACATCTCCTCCTGAATCTGGCTTAAATTTCTGGGATTTCCATGTCATTGTTCTGCTGCAGCTGATTTTGAATGATCTTCAGGAAATTTTACTTGCATTTGATACTAATGATACTCTTTGATAGTTTTCGCATTTGGTTGGATCACTTTTTGGCGGGAATATATATAAATATGGATCTCTTCTGGTTGGTTGGCCAGGTAGCTGTCTTCCAAATGTCTTGGCATAGACAGTGAGCACCTCCAGCGCTGCATCTGTTTGTTGAAACATCTCAATTCATATTCCGGCAATTCCTGGAGCCTTGTTTTTTGCCAACACCTTCAGTGCAGCTTGAACCTCTTCCTTCAGTACTATTGGTTTCTGATCGTATGCTACCTCCTAAAATGGTTGAACACTACTAGTTTGTTTTTGGTATAGTGACTGTATTCCTTCCATCTTTTTTTGATGCTTCCTTCATCATTTAGTGTTTTCCTCATAGAATCCTTCAGTTTTGCAACTCGAACCTTGAATTTTTTCTTCAGTTCTTTTAGCATGAGGAATGCCGAACGTGTTCTTCCCGTTTGGTTTTCTATCTTCAGGTCTTTGCATATGTCATTATAATACTTTGTCTTCTCGAGCTGCGTTTTGAAATCTTTTGTTCAGCTCTTTTACTTCATCATTTCTTCCTTTCACTTTAGCTACTTGACATTCAAGAGCAAGTTTCAGAGTCTCTTCTACCATCTGTTTTGGTCTTTTCTTTCTTTCCTGTCTTTTTAATGACCCCTTGCTTTCTTCGTGTATGATGTCCTTGATGTCATTCCACAACTTGTTTGCTCTTTGGTCATTAATGTTCAACATGTGAAATATCTTTTTTTGTTGTTTAAAGTGATAACCATTTTATTAACTTTCATGATTCTGTGGGTCAACAGGGCTCATTTGGGCAGTTCTTCTGAGGGTGATTTTGGCTAGGTCTGCAGCCAGTGGGAGTGTGCAAGATAGATCATTCACAAGTCTGGTGCCTTGGTGGGACAGCTGGAAAGCTGTGCTCAGCTGGGACAACTGATTTTCTTTCCTCTTCTGGTAGTCTCCTCCACATGGCTTCTCCACTTGGTCTCTCCAGATGGTCTCATGCAAGGCACCTGGATTTAATACATGACAGCTTTCTTCCCAAAAGTACAAAAGCAGGAGTTTCCAGGCCTAATGAGGCTTAGTCCTAGAATCAGCATATTTTCTCTTCTGTCAAATCATATTTATTAAAGCTAGTCATAGGGCTGGTCTACATTCAGTGTGGGAGGAAACTACCCAAGGGCATGAATATTGAGAAGCATAGTTCATTGATGGGGGGGCATCTTTGGAAACCAACTACTACATGGATCAATAAATGGTTTTTATTGTTGGAATTCCAAGTATGCTCCACTCCCTTATCTCTTTTTTTAGAAATACCATCTCTGTTAAGTTTGCACAGAGGTACTGAAGAAATATTTGTTGACTAAATAAACTTGGAGTCATTGTGGTCACCACCCTAGTTATAGTACCCTAGGGTAGGAGTTGTGTTTCTGTTTCTTCCAGATCAACTCACAGGCCCAGGAGAGGACTCTGCATGCAGTAGATGTCAAATAAAGGCTGTACATTTTGGGGGCCATTAATATTTATACACCAGTTTTCTTTTGGTTAATATTTTCTTCGTGTACTTTTTCTTCAATCCTTTCCTCCCAAGTTTTCTGTTATTATATTTTAGGTACATAATTTTTTTATTTTATCATGTACTTGTATTTTAAAAATATCTAATATTTTTACCGGCGAGTTTCATTTGTTGTGATCACTGATGTATGTGGATTTATTTCTGCCACCTTATTTAGTGTTTTGTTTTTAATCTCTATTTGCTTCTTTCATGCTTTCTACTTTTTTTTTTTTGGAAGTTGTACATTTTATGAAATCTATTTTTGAGATGGTCTCTAAATTCAGGTGTGATATACTCAAGGCCATAGTTTAGCTCTTTAACTTGTTCTAATTTTCTTCAGCTTCAACTTGAACTTGCATATGAGCAATTGATGGTCCATTTCACAGTTGGCTCCTGGCCTCGTTTTTTTTTTAAATAATTTTTATTGTGCTTTAAGTGAAAGTTTACAAATCAAGTCAGTCTCTCACATATAAACTTATATACACCTTACTACATACTCCCATTTACTCTCCCCCTAATGAGTCAGCCCGCTCCCTCCTTCCAGTCTCTCCTTTCATGACCGTTTTGCCAGTTTCTAACCCCCTCTACACTCCCATCTCCCCTCTAGACAGGAGATGCCGACACAGTCTCAAGTGTCCACATGATACAAGTAGCTCACTCCTCATCAGCATTTCTCTGCAACCCATTGTCCAGTCCAATCCATGTCTGATGAGTTGTCTTCGGGAATGGTTCCTGTCCTGGGCCAACAGAAGGTTTCGGGACCATGACTGCCAGGATTCTTCTAGTCTCAGACCATTAAGTCTGGTCTTTTTATGAGAATTTGGGGTCTGCATCCCACTGTTCTCCTGCTCCCTCAGGAGTTCTCTTTTGTGCTCCCTGTTAGGGCAGTCATCGGTTGTAGCCGGGCACCATCTAGTTCTTCTGGTCTCAGGATGATGTAAGTCTGTAGTTCATGTGGCCCTTTCTGTCTCTTGGGCTCATAATCACCTTGTGTCCTTGGTGTTCTTCATTCTCCTTTGATCCAGGTGGGTTGAGACCAATTGATGCATCTTAGATGGCCATTTGTTAGCATTTAAGACCCCAGATACCACTCTTCAAAGTGGGATGCAGAATGTTTTCTTAATAGAATTTACCTTGCCAATTGACTTAGATGTCCCCTGAAGCCATAGTCCCCAAACTCTCGCCCTTGCTCCACTGACCTTCGAAGTCTTCAGTTTATTCAGGAAACTTCTTTGCTTTTGGTCCAGTCCAGTTGAGCTGACCTTCCCTGTATTGAGTGTTGTCTTTCCCTTCACCTAAAGTAGCTCTTATCTACTGTCTAAGTAGTAAATGCCCCTCTCCAACCCCCCTCCCTCCCCTGTCTCGTAACCATAAAAGAATGTGTTCTTCTCAGTTTAAACTATTTCTCAAGATCTTATAATAGTGGTCTTATATGATATTTGTCCTTTTGCCTCTGACTAATTTCACTCAGCATAATGCCTTCCAGGTTCCTCCATGTTATGAAATGTTTCACGGATTCATCACTGTTCTTTATTGATGCATAGTATTCCATTGTGTGAATATACCATAATTTATTTATCCATTCATCTGTGATGGACACCTTGGTTGCTTCCAGCTTTTTGCTATTGTAAACAGTGCTGCAATAAACATGGGTGTGCATATATCTGTTTGTGTAAAGGCTGTCATTTCTCTAGGATATATTCCGAGGAGTGGGATTTCTGGGTTGTATGGTAGTTCTATTTCTAACTTTTTAAGGAAATGCCAGATAGATTTCCAAAGTCGTTGTACCATTTTACATTCCGACCAGCAGTGTATAAGAGTTCCAATCTCTCCACAGCCTCTTCAACATTTATTATTTTGTGTTTTTTGGATTAATGCCAGCCTTGTTGGAGTGAGATGAAATCTCATTGTAGTTTTAATTTGCATTTCTCTAATGGCTAATGATTGAGAGCATTTCCTCATGTATCTGTTAGCTACCTGAATATCTTCGTTCATGAAGTGCGTGTTCATATCCTTTGCCCAATTTTTAATTGGGTTGTTTGTCTTTTTGTGGTTGAGTTTTAACAGAATCATATAGATTTTAGAGATTAGGAGCTGGTTGGAGATGTCATAGCTGAAAAATTTTTCCCAATCTGTAGGTGGTCTTTTACTCTTTTGGTGAAGTTTTTAGATCAGCATAGGTGTTTGATTTTTAGGAGCTCCCAGTTATCTGGTTTCTCTTCGTCATTTTTAGTAATGTTTTGTGTTCTGTTTATGCCTTGTATTAGAGCTCCTAACGCTGTCCCTATTTTTTCTTCCATGATCTTTATAATTTTAGTCTTTATGTTTAGGTCTTTGATCCACTTGGAGTTAGTTTTTGTGCATGGTGTGAAGTATGGGTCCTGTTTCCTTTTTTTGCAAATGGATATCCGGTTATGCCAGCACCATTTGTTAAAAAGACTATCTTTTCCCCAATTAACTGACACTGGGCCTTTGTCAAATATCAGCTGCTCATATGTGGATGGATTTATATCTGGGTTCTCAATTCTGTTCCATTGGTCTATGTGCCTGTTGTTGTACCAGTATCAGGCTGTTTTGACTACTGTGGCTGTATAATATGTTCTAAAATCAGGTAGAGTGAGGCCTCCCACTTTGTTCTTCTTTTTCAGTAATGCTTTACTTATCCGGGGCTTCTTTCCCTTCCATATGAAGTTGGTGATTTGTTTTTCCATCACATTAAAAAATGTCATTGGGATTTGGATCGGAAGTGCATTGTATACACAGATGGCTTTTGGTAGAATAGACAGTTTTACTATTTTAAGTCTTTCGGTCCATGAGCAAGATATGTTTTTCCACTTATGTAGGTCCCTTTTAGTTTCTTACACTAGTACTTTGTAGTTTTCTTTGTATAGGTCTTTTACATCTTTAGTAAGATTTATTCCTAAGTATTTTATCTTTTTGGGCCCTGGCCTTGTTTTGACTGATGATATTGAGCTTTTCCACTTACCTCAGATGTAGTTGATTTGATTCCTGTGTATTCCATCCTGTGAGGTCCACATGTATAGTCGCCATTTATGTTTTGAAAAAAAGTATTTTGTATGAAGAAGTCATTAGTCTTGTAAAATTCTATCATGCGATCTCCAGCATCATTTCTACCATCATGGCCACATTTTCCAACTACCAATCCTTTTTTCTAAGTTTTGCATTCCAATCACAAGTAATTATCAGCGCATCTTGATTGCACATTTGATCAATTTCATACTGCAGAAGCCGGTAGAGTTTTCAATTTTTTCATCTTTGGCCTTGTGGTTGCTGCGTAAATTTGAATAATAGTCATGTTAATTGGTTTTCCCTGTAGGCTTATGGGTATTAACCTATCACTGACAGTGTTGTACTATCCCCAGGTGTCTGTCAGTTTGTCGTATTGAGGGTGCTTGCATGTTGCTGTGTTGCTGGAAGCTATGCCGCTGATATCCAAATGCCAGCAGGGTCACCCATGGTGAAAAGGTTTTAACTGAGCTTCCAGACTAAGAGAGACTAGGGAGAAGAACCTGGACGTGTATTTCTGAAAAAAATTAGCCAGTGAAAACACTGTCTGATATAGTGCGGAAAGATGAGCCCCTCAGGTTGGAAGGCACTCAAAAGACTACTGGGGAATGTATGGAATATGAATTTAGGAAAATTGGAAATCACCAAAAATGAAATGGAATGAATAAACATCTATATTCTAGGCATTAGTGAGCTGAAATGGACTGGTTATACAGGTAGCCCCCCCGACTTACGATGGGGTTCCATTCTGCTGACTCCCTCATAAGTTTTTTCTGACGTAATTCGAATACTTCTTTTGTTTTCATTATTGCTTGCTATATGAAAGTGTTTTGAACAGTAAATCATAATATTGAACATATGAGAGTAAACACCTGAGAATGATAACATCAGCAAATTACATGCTGCAACATTGTATGTTGTACATGTTGCTAATGATAAGATGTGAAGAAAGAAAAACAAGAGACAGTTGTATGTGCGGATTGTTGTAATTCTAATATGTCATAAACCAGGGGTAACCTATAATCTGCTACATACTTTATTGAAATGTTTTTAAGTAACATACGCTTATTGTTGAAACGTTGAGCAATGCAGAAAAACAAAAAGAAGACCAAATCATCTATGACCTCAAAACTCATTAATACCAAACATTGGTATATTTGCTTCTGGTCTTTTTTTTTTTAATTTTCTTGTTTATGTTTGTTATTGCAAAATATACACAGAAATATACACCTTCTAAAAGGCCAAATACTGCAGAAACTATGGAACAAAAAGTGAAAGAAAATTTCTCCTCCCAAAAACCCCTTCTCCATACCCTCATCCCACCTTGGCAACTAGCTTTGATGGTTATTCTCTCTCTCTCTCTCTCTCACACACACATTTCCTTTGTGACCTAATTCATGGTTATTTTTGGGTGACTGTGTCAGGTTTGCATGAAAAGAATGTAATTCTGTATTTATTATTAACTCATTGCCATCGAGTTGATTCTGACTCATAGCAGCCCTAGAGGACAGAGTAGAACTGCCCCATAGGGTTTCCAAGGAGCACCTGGTGGACTCGAACTACTGACATTTTGGTTAGCAGCTGAATTCTTAACCATTATGCCACCAGGGTTTCCTATTTAGTATTAAGTTCTCTATACAGCTATTAAACAAAGATTGCTAATTGTGTTACTCAAATCCATCTTATCCTTAATTATTGTTTTTGCCTACTCAATATGTTAATTTGTGAGAAAATTATTAATTCAACCAACAAATAGTTAATCAATGCCTACCGCATACCAAGCACTATTCTAGTCTCTAGGGATATCGAAGTGAACAAAACAAAGATCCCTGCCTTCATGGAACCTATATTCAGAAGCAAGCAACTATTAACTTTCACCCACCCAAAAACCCAGTGCCATCGAGTCGATTCCGAATTAACTTTCACCAGCGGTATCTAAATTTGCTTATTTTATCCTTGCCAGCATTGAGAATTTTTATTTAACCTTTGCCAGTTTGATAGGAATAAAGTCATGTTTCTTGTTTTAATTTGCATATCTTTAATTATCATTGAGAGTAAACATTTTTCATGTGTTTTTAGCAATTTATGCTTTCTCCTAATAAATTCTCTATTGTGAGACCATTCCCAATTTGTCATCGTGGACACAGTATTTTTTCATTTTTTTTAAATTGTAGCTAATTTTCCTTGTTTTGTTTGGCCTGTAATTTTTAAGTCTTTCTATGACCAACTTCTGAACATTCTCCAGCTGTAGTATTTGACTATTAGAATTTTATCATTTGAATAATGAGACATAATAATAATAGTGAGTTTGGGATTTCATGAAGAATTTTAGGGGGAGTAAAGATATTGAAGCTGTCTTAGTTACCTAGTGCTGCTACAATAGAACTACGTGGTTGGCTTTAAATAATAAAAAAAAATTTTTTCTTACAGTTCTGGAAGATAACAGTACAAATCAGGGTCTCAGGCACATAGATTCCTTCTATAAGCCTCTCTCCTAGCTTCTGGTGTCTGCTGGTGATCCTTGGCATCCCTTTGTTTGTAGACAATCCTTACATGTTGTCTGTCTTCCCATTTTGTGTCTCTGTGTTTATTTGGTTTGTTATAACTCAGAAGTGATTAGGTTTTTTTTCCACCCTACATTGGTATGTCCTCAATTGATTGGTTGATAATGTTACATTAGATTGACTAACAGAAGGTGTCTACATTGTATCACATTACATTATGGAAGGTGATTATATTATATTATGTTATGTCATGTCATATCATATCATATTACATTATATTATAGAAGGTAATCTGATGATTTAATCACATGTAACTACTGTATGACAACAACTAGACTACATTTTAGGCAAACCACTGGGAACAAGTTGACATATAAAATTAATCAACATGGAAGTAGAATTAGACATAACTTTTGTGGTGTGTTCTGATTCAGATGTAGATGTAGCCTTTTTTAAAGCCTTGATGCACATTGACTGTCATAGATTTTTTTTTTTTTTAACTTATCATTTGAAAATAACTTCAAGCTTACAAAAAAAAAATGCTGGAATAGTTGAAAGAACTCCCATATATCCTTTACTCAGATTGACCAAGTATTAAGATTATGCCCCATTTACTTTATCATTCTATCTTTTTTATTGTCCTGTAGGTCGACTCGATTGCACTGGGGTGGTTTTAGGGAGGTGAAAGTTTACAGAGCAAATTAGTTTCTCATTAAACAATTAATACACAAATTATTTTGTGACATTGGTTGTGAAACCTGAGATGTGTCAACATCTCCCCTTCTCCATCCCGGGTTTTCTGTTTCCGTTTGTCCAGTTTTCCTGTCCCTTTCTGCTTTCTCGTCTTTGCTTTTGGGTTGGTGTGATCATTTAATCTCATATACATGCTTGAACTATGAAGCATGTTCCTCACATGCGTTATTGTTTGTTTTAAAGAACTGTCTAATCTTTGGCTGACGGGTGTACTTGAGTACTGAGTTAAAAGAGTATCTAGGGGCCATACTCTCAGGATTTCTTCAGTCTCTGTTGGACCAGTAAGTCTGGTCTTTTTTTTGGTGAGTTTGAATTTTGTTCTTCATTTTAATCCTGCTCTGTCCAACACCCTCTATTGTGATCCCTGCCAGAGCAGTTGGTAGTGTTAGCTGGGCATCATCTAGCTGTTCCAGGCTCAGTCTGGTGGAGGCTGTGGTAGTTGTGGTCCATTAGTCCTTGGGACTAATCTTTCCCTCGTGTCATTGGTTTTCTTCATTCTCCTTTGCTCTAGCTGGGATAACACCAGTAGATGTATGTTAGATGACCACTCACAAGTTTTTAAGACCCTAGGTGCTACTCACCACAGTCGGTTGTAGAACATTTTCTTTATAAATTATGTTAGGCCAATTGAACTAGATGACCTTCGAGACCATGGTCCCCAGCTCTCAGCCCAATAACTCAGTCCATCAGGGAGTTTGAAGCTCTCTGAAGCTCCTATGACTTTGCTTTGGTCAAGTCGTGCTGACTTTCCCAGTATTGTGTACTGTCTTACCCTTCACCGAAGTTACCACTTATCTACTATCTAGTTAGTGTTTTTCCCTCACTACCCCTCTCCTCCCTCATAACCATCAAGGATTGTTACTTTCTGTGTGTAAACCTTTTCTTGAGTTTTTATAGTAGTGGTCTCATACAGTATTTGTCCTTTTGTAATTGGCTTATTTCACTCAGGATAATGCCCTCCAGATTCATCCATGTTGGGAGATGTTTCGCAGATTCATCATCGTTCTTGATTGTTGTGTAGTGTTCCACTGTGTTTATGTACCATAGTTTGTTTATCCATTCATCTGTTATGGGCACTTAGGTTGTTTCCACTTTTTGCTATTGTGAATAATGGTGCAATGAACATGGGTGTGTGTATGTCTATTTGTGTGATGGCTGTTATTTCTCTAAGATATATTCCTAGGAGTGGTATAGCTGGATCGTATGGTATTTCTATTTCTAGCTTTTTAAGGAACACCATATCGTTTTCCCAAGTGGTTGTACCATTTTACATTCCCACCAGCAGTGCATAAGAGTTCCAATCTCCCCTCAACCTCTCCAAATTTTGTTATTTTCTGCTTTTTGATTCATGCCAGTAATGTCAGGGTAAGATGGCATCTCATTGTAGTTTTGATTTGCATTTCTCTAATGGCTAGTGATTGCGAGAATTTCCTCACGTGCCTGTTAGCTACCTGAATGTCTACTTTGGTGAAGTGTCTATTTATACCTTTGCCCATTTTTTAATTGGACTGTTTGTCTTTTCATTGTAGAGGTGTTGGTTTTTCTTACAGATTTTGGAGATTAGACCTTTGTTGGATGTGTCATAGCAAAAAATTTTTTCCCAGTTTGTGGATTCTCTTTTTACTCTTTTGGTGAAGTCTTTTGATGGACATAAGTGTTTAATTTTTAGAAGACCCCAGTTATCTAGTTTATCTTCTGGTGCATATGTATTGTTAGTTATGGTGTGTATCCTATTTATGCCATATATTAGGGCCCCTAGCATTGATCCTATTTTTCTTCCATGATCATCATAATTTTTTGTTTTATATTTATGTCTTTGAGATATTTTGAGTTAGGTTTTGTTTATGGTAAGAGGTATGGGCCCTGTTTCATTTTTTTTTTTACAGATGGACATCCAGTTTTGCCAGCACCATATGTTAAACAGACTGCCGTTTCCCCATTTAATGAACTTTGGTCCTTTGTATGTGGATGGATTTACATCTGGGTTCTTAATTCTGTTCATTGGTCAACGTGTCTGCCATCATACCAGTACCGGGCTGTTTTGACTACTGTAGCTGTATAGTAGTTTCTGAGATCCGGTAGTGTGAGGCCTTCTACTTTGTTCTTCTTACTCGATAATGCTTTACTTATCTGGGTTCTCTTTCCTTTCTATATAAAGTTGATGATTAGTTTTTCCATCTCGTTAAGGAATGCTTTTGGTATTTAGATAGGATTGCATTATATCTGTAGATCACTTTGGGCAGGATTGACATTTTCACAATGTTGAGTCTACGTATCCATGGGCATGTTTTTTTTTCTCTCTATTTAATTAGGTTTCTTTTAGTTTCTTGCTGTAGTGTTTTGTAGTTTTCTTTGTATACGTCTTTTACATCCCTGGTTAGATTCATTCCTAAGTATTTTATTTTTTTAGGGGCTATTATAAATGATATTACCTTCCTGATTTTCTTTTCATAGTTCTTTTTATTGGTGTATAGGAATCAAACTGATTTCTGTATGTTTATCTTGTAACCTGCTACTCTGCTAAATCTTTCTGTTAGTTCCAGTAGTTTTCTTGTGGAGTCCTCAGGGGCCTCTACATATAGTATCATATCATCTGTGAATAGGGACATTTATGCCATGTATTAGTGCCCTTAGCATTGTCCCTGTTTTTTCTTCCATGATCTTTATAGATTTAAAGTTTTATATTTAGGTCCTTGATCCATTTTGAGTTAGTTATTTATATGGTGTGAGGTATGGATCTTTTTTCTTCTTCTTCTTTTTTTTTTTTTATAAATGGTCATCCAATTATGCCAGCACCATTTGTTAAAGAGAATGCCTTTCTCCATTTAGTGGACTTTGTCCCTTTGTCAAATATCAGCTGCTCATGGAAGGATGGAATTACTTCTGGGTTCTCAGTTCTGTTCCGTTGGTCTAGGTGTCTCTTGTTGTACCAGTACCAGGCTATTTTGACTACCATGTCTGTATAATAGGTTCTAAGATCAGGTGGTGTGAGGCCTCATACTTTGTTCTTCTTCAATAATGCTTTACTTACCCAGGGCCTCTTCCCTTTTCATATAAAGTTGGTGATTTGTTTCTCCAACTCCTTACAGGATGCTGTTGGAACCTGGATTGGGATTGCATTGTATCTGTAAATTGCTTTGGGTAGTGCTGACATTTTCACTATGTTGAGCCTTCCTATCCACGAGTATGGTGTGTTTTTCCATTTATGTAAGTCTCTTTTGGTTTCTTACAGTAGCGTTTTATAGTTTTCTTTGTAGAGGTCTTTTATTCCCCTGATTAGATTTATTCCTAAGTACTTTATCTTCTTGGGGGCTATTGTAAATGGCATTGATTTGCTGATTTACTTTTCAAAGTTCTCATTGTTGTAGAGGTATCCAAGTGATTTTTGCATGTTAATCTTGTATCCTGCTACTTTGCTAAAATCTCCTCTTAGTCTCAGTAGCTTTCTTGTAGATCCTTTGGGGTTTTCTGTGTATAAGATCACGTCATTTGCAAATCAGGATAGCTTTACCTCTTCCTTACCAGTTTGGATGCACTTGACTTCTTTTTATTGCCTTATTAGTCTACCTAGGACTTCCAGCACAACATTGAATAAGAGTGGTGATAAGTGGTATCCTTGTCTGGATCCCATTCTCAAGGGGAGTACTTTCTGTCTTTCTCCATTTAAAATGATGTTGGCTGTTGGTTTTGTAGAATAGCCTATTATAGTATTGAGGAATCTCCCTTCTATTCCTATTTTGTGGAGAGTTTTTATCAAGATTGGGTGTTGAACTTTGTCACATGCCTTTTCAGAATTGATTGAGATGATCATGTGATTGTTTTCTTTTGTTTTATTTATGTGGTGGATTTCATTGATTGATTTTCTAATGTTGAACCATCCCTGCATACCTGATATGAATCCCACTTGCTCATGATATATTGCTTTTTTGATATGCTGTTGAATTCTTTCAACTAGAATTTTGTTGAGAATTTTTGTGTCTATGTTCATAAGGGATATTGGTTGGTAGTTTTCTTTTTTGTGGTGTCTTTGCCTGGCTTTGTTCTCAGGATTAGGCTGGCTTCATAGAATGAATTTGCATGTAGTCCCTTTACTATGTTCTTAAATAGTTTGAGTAGTATTCTGTGAGCTCATCTCTGAAAGTTTGGTAGAATTCTCCAGTGAAGCCATCCAGGCCAGGGCATTTTTTTGTTGGGAGTTTTTTATTTATTACTCCTTCAATCTCTTGTTATGGGTCTTTTATTTTTTTTTTCCTCAGATTGTGTTAGTTTAGGTAGGTAGCGTTTTTCTAGATTTTTTTTTATTTCCTCTAAGTTTTCAAATTTTTTGGAATACAAATTTCATAGTCTTTTATGATTCTTTTTATTTCAGTTGGGTCTGTTATGATATCATTTCTTATTTGAGTTATTTGCTTCCTTTTCTGTTTTTCTTTTGTCATTATGGCCAGTGGTTTGTAGATTTTGTTGATCTTTTCACAGAACCAACTTTTGGTCTTGTTGATCTTTCTATTGTTTTTCTGTTCCCCATTTCATTTATTTCTGCTCTAATCTTTATTATTTCCTCTTTTCTGATGCCTGAGGGCTTCTTTTATTGCTCTCTTTGTTCAATTTTTAGGGTAAATGTTTTGATTTTGGCCCTTTCTTCTTTTTTGATGTGTGTGTTAATTGCTATAAATTTACCTTTAAGCAGTGCCTTTGCTGTATCCCAAAGGTTTTGGTGGAAACACTGGTGGTGTAGTGGTTAGGTGCCACAGCTGCTAACCAAAACGTTGACAGTTTGAATCCACCAGGTGCTCCTTGGAAACCCCGTGGGGCAGTTCTACCGTGTCCTATAGGGTCACTATGAGTCAAAATTGACTCGATGGCACTGGGTTTGGTTTTTTGGTTTTTAAAGGTTTTGATAAGATGTTTTTTCATCTCATTTGATTCTATGAATTTTTTATTCCATTCTTGATTTCTTCTATTACCCAGTAGTTTTTAAGCAAGGCGTTGTTCAGTTTCCATGTATTTGATTTTTTTCCTTGCTATTTCTGTTATTGGTTTCTACTTTTATGGTATTATGAACAGAGAATATGCTTTGTATTATTTTGATGTTTTTGATTATTTTGAGGCTTGCTTTGTGGCCTAAAATGTGTCTTTCCTGGAGAATGTTCCATGTGCGTTGGAAAAGAAAGTATACTTTTCCACTGTTGGTTGGAGTATTCTGTATATGTGTATGAAGTCGAGTTGGTTGATTGTGGCCTTTAGATCTTCTGTGTCTTTATTGAGTTTCTTTCTAGATGTTCTGACCTTCACTGAAAGTGGTGTGTTGAAGTTTCCTACTATTATTGTGGAGCTGTCTATCTCTCTTTTCAATGCTGTTAGAGTTTGTTTTATGTATTTTGGAGTCCTGCCATTGAGTGGGTATATATTTATTATGGTTATGTCATCCTGGTGTATTGACTCTTTTATCATTATGGTGGATTTTGCTTTAAAGTCCCTTTTGTCAGATATTAATATTGCCAATCCTGCTTTTATTTTTGTTGTTTGGTTATTGTTTGTTTGATATATATTTTTTTCCATTCTTTGAGCTTTAGTTTGTTTACGTCTTTGTGTTTAAGGTGTGTCTCTTCCAGACAGCATATTGATGTATCTTTTTTATTATTATTATTCTGCCTCTCTCTGTCTCTTTACTCGTATGTTTAGGCCATTTATATTCAGTGTAATTGTTGATAAGTATGACTTTACTGCTGTCATTTAGTTGTTTTTTTTTTTTGTGGTGTCGACAGTCTCTTAATTTTCTGTGCTGAGTTCTTTTTGTTTGCAGATTCTTTTTTTTTCATTTCTTTCATTATTGCTTATTTTGGTTTGCTGATTTTTTTATGCTTTTCTTCTTTTTTATTTTGCTGGGTAGATTTGTTAGCTTCCTTTGTGGTTACCCAGAAATTTACTTTAATTTTTTTAAGTTTGAACTAGTCTTTTTTTTTCTTTCTTTCTTTTTTTTTTTTATTGAACTTTAGGTGAAGGTTTGTAGAACAAACTATTTTCTCATCAAACAGTTAGTACACATATTGTTCTATGACATTGGTTAACAACCCCATGACATGTCAACACTCTCCCTTCTCAACCCTAGGTTCCCTATTACCAGCTTTCCTGTTCCCTCCTACCTTCCAGTCCCTGCCCCAGAGCTGGTGTGCCCCTTTAGTCTTGTTTTGTTCCATGGGCCTGTTCAGTCTTGGGCTGAAGGGTGAACCTCAGGAGTGGCCTCATTACTGAGCTGAAAGGGTGTCTGGGGACCATACTCTCAGGGTTTCTCCAGCCTCTATCACGCCAACAAATCTGGTCTTTATTTTTGACTTGGAATTTTGTCCTACATTTTTCTCCAGCTGTCCACGACCTTCTATTTTGATCCCTGTCAGAGCAGTCAGTGGTGGTAGCCAGACACCATCTAGTTGTACTGGACTCAGTTTGGTGAAGGCCCTGGTAGATGTGGTCCATTAGTCCTTTGGACTAATCTTTCCCTTATGTCTTTAGTTTTCTTCATTCTCCCTTGCTCCCTAAGGGGTGAGACCAGTGGAGTATCCTAAATGGCCACTCACAGACTTTTAAGACCCCAGACACTACTCACCAAAGTAGAATGTAGAACATATTCTTTATAAACTCTGTTATGCCAGTTGAGCTAGATGTTCCCTGAGACTATAGACCCAACAGCCCTCAGCCGAACAATTTGGTCCCTCAGGGAGTTTGGATGTGTCTACGGAGCTACCATGGCCTTGCCTTGTACAGGTTGTGCTGGCATCCCCAGTATTGTGTACTGTCTTACCCTTCACCAAAGTTACTGCTTATCTATTTTCTATTAAGTGTTTTCCATTCCCACCCCTCCCCTTCCTCATAACCATCAAATGTTGTTTCTTTTTGTATGTAAACTTTTTCATGAGTTTTTACAGTAATGGTCTCATACGATATTTGTCCTTTTGTGATTGACTTATTTCATTTAGCACAGTCTCTTATTTCTTGATATCATCTTGACTTCTTCATATGGAAGTTCTATGACTACATCATTTATTCCCTTTTTTGTTGTTGTTGTTTTGACACTGTCCTTTTCATACTGACCTCTCTGGTTCCCTCTTTTCAGTATTTCAACTTTGTCTTATATTTGAGAATTCCCTATCTGGGTTGGCATCTGGCTGATCTGTCCTGTGTCCTTGTCTTGGATTGTTGTCTGATGTTGTTGGTTCTCTAAAAGGAGGACTCCCTTTAATATTTCTTTTAATTTTCATCTGGTTTTTACAAATTCCCTTAATTTCTGTTTATCTGAAAATGACCTAATTCTGCCATTGTATTTAAGAGGAACTTTACTGATTATATAATTCTTGGTTGGCAATTTTTTTCCTTCAAGTCTTTTATATGTCATCCCATTGCCTTCTTGTCTGCATGGTTTCTGCTGAGTAATCAGAGCGTAATATTGGTTCTCCTTTGTAGGTGAGTTTTCATTTATCCCTAGCCATTCTCAGGAATCTTTGTCTTTAGTTTTGTAGTTTTGGCAAGTTTGATTATGATATGTATTGATGACTTTTGGGGGGATCTGTCCTGTATGGGATTTGTTGAACTTCTTGGGTAGATATCTTCTCATGTTTCGTGATTGTCCTGGAGTGAATTGTGTCCCCCCAAAAATGTGTGTATCAATTTGGCTGGGACGTGATTCCCAGAATTGTGTGGTTGTCCTCCATTTTGTGATTGTAATTTTATGTTAAAGAGGATTAGGATAGGATTGTAATATCCTTACTAAGGTTACATCCCTGGTCTAACGTAAAGGGAGTTTCCCTGGGGTGTGGCCTGCAGCACATTTTATCTTACAAGAAGGAAAGGGAAGCAAGCAGAAAGTTGGGGACCTCATACCATGAAGAAAGCAGTGCCAGGAGCAGAGCACGTCCTTTGGACCTGGGGTCCCTGTGCGGAGAAGCTCCCAGTCCAGAAGAAGACTGATGAGAAGGCTAACAGAGAGAGAAAGCCTTCCTCTGGAGCTGACACCCTGAATCTGGACTTTTAGCCTACTGTACTGTGAAGAAATAAATTTCTCTTTGTTAAAGCCATCCACTTGTGGTATTTCTGTTACAGCAGCACTAGATGAATAAGACAGAATTTGGTGCTGGGAGTGGGGTGCTGCTCTAAAAGATACCTAAAATGTGGAAGCAGTTTTGAAACTGTGAGTGGATAGAGAAGCGGCAGTGACAGAGGACCAGCAGCAGAAGAGAACCTGCAGCGGCAGAGAACTGGCAGCAGCAGAACCAGAAGACCAGCACTAGGCAGTGCTGGAGCTGATCCACAGAGCGAGAGAGCTGAGTGCCTGTGTGCTGAAGGCTTCTTGGTTGAGTGGGGTGCCTCAAGGCACTTATCGGTGGAGCTATAGAGCTTTGGAACACTTGTCCCAGCAAGGCAGATGTGGGTATGAGGCTCGAGATCTGAGAGGCCAAGAAACCAAGAAGCAGAAGCTAAAGAGACAAGGAACATAATAAGCTGAGCTGCCCCAGGCTCAAAATGTATGGCCATGACCTCAAGGTTTTCAAAGGTTGGAGCCATGGCCTCTGGTGTTTCTAAGAGTGGAGTTGCCACTCAGATAGACGAAGAGAATGGTGCACCTAAAGCTGAAGGAGCAGAGTTGCTGTCCCATTGGGCCTGCAAGGTGGAGTTGAAGCCCAGGGCCAAGGGGTCTCCACTCAGAGTCCGGAGAGTGTAGCCAATACCTAGAATCTGGAGGGCAGGGCCATTGTGTAAATTGTCTCAGAGAACAGAGGATTATTTTCAAAGCCATGAGGGCTAATGTAATGTGTTCTTCTGACTTGCTGGGTACCTGTTATCCCCTTTCCCTCCAGTTTCTCCCATTTGTAATGGAAATGTCTAGCTTGTGCCTGTTCTGCCACTGTGCCCTTGGAAGCAGATAACTTGTATTCTAGATTTTACAGATGAGGAAGAATTTTTGGATTTTGGACTTGGTGTTAAGACTTTTGCTATGATATGATGGGATGAATATGTTTGCATGTTGCAAGTATGTGATTTTTGGGGGGCCAAAGGGTGGAATGTCATGGATTGAATTATGTCCTCCCCAAAATGTGTGTATTAACTGGGTTAGGGCATAATTCCCAGTATTGTTGTCCTCCATTTTGTGATTGTAGTTTTATGTTGAGAGGATTAGGGGGGGATTGTAACACCACCCTTACTCAGATCACTTCCCTGATCCAACATAAAAGGAGTTTCCCTGGGGTGTGGCCTGCAACACCTTTTATCTCTCAAGAGATAAAAGGAAAGGGCAGCAAGCAGAGAGTTGGGGACCTCATACCACCAAGAAAGGAGTTCCAGGAGCAGAGTGCATCCTTTGGACCTGGGGTCCCTGCACCTGAAAAGCTCCTTGACCAGGGGAAGATTGAGGCCAAGGACCTGGCTCCAGAGCTGACACAGGTAGAAAGCCTTCCTCCGGAGCTGACAACCTGAATTCAGACTTTTAGCCTACTTTACTGTGAGAAAATAAACCTCTCATTGTTAAAGCCATCCACTTGTGGTATTTCTGTTATCACAGCACTAGATAACTGAGACAGACACCATGGCTGTAACAATGGGCTAAACATAGCAACAGTTGTGAGAGTAGCCCAGGACTGGGCAGTGTTTCATTCTGTTGTGTATAGGGTCACTATGACTCAGAACTGACTCAAAGGCACCTAACCACAAGAACAACATGTCTATAAGGAAACTTGGTGGAGCAATGGTTAAGCACTTGGCTACTGTCATGGAGTGAATTATGTCCCTCCAAAAATGTGTGTATCAATTGGGCTGGGCCATGATTCCTGGTATTATGTGATTTTCCTATATGTTGCAAATCCTGCCTCTATGATGTTAATAAGGGAGGATGAACAGCAGTTGTGTTAGTGAGGCAGAACTCAATCTACAAGATTAGATTGTGTCTTAAGGCAATCTCTTGAGATATAAAAGAACCAGGCAGAGAGACAGGGGGACCTCATATTGCGAAGAAAGCAGTGCCGGGAGCAGAGTGCATCCTTTGGACCTGGGGTCCCTGCATGGAGAAGCTCCTAGTCCAGTGAAAGATTGATGAGAAGGCCAACAGTGGGAGAAAGCCTTCCCCTGGAGCTGACACTCTGAAGTTGGACTTTTAACTTACTTTACTGTGAAGAAATAAACTTCTCTTCGTTAAAGCCATCCACTTGTGGTATTTCTGTTATAGCAGCACTAGATGACTAAGACAATGATATCAGGAAAGTTTTCTGCCAGGAAATCTTCAACAATTCTCTGTGTGTTTTTCAGTATCTACGCCCACCCCTGTTCTGGAACTCTGATGACTCATAGGTTTTTCCTGTCGTAGTATCCCATACAATTCTTAGGCTTTCTTCATTTTTCTTCCCTCTTTTTTCTGATTTTTCCTCAAAAAAGTTGTCAAGGGATTTATCTTCACTCTCATCAATTCTCACTTCCATTGTCTCAATTCTGCTCCTATGACCTTCCATTGAGTTGTCTAATTCTTAAATTTTATTGTTAATCTTTTGGATTTCTAGTTGCTGTTTTTGTATGGTTTCTGGTAGCCTATTTATTCTATCATTTTGTTTTTGTATTGTTTTCCTGAATTCTATTGCTTTGTCTTTGTTTTCTTTTATTCTGTGCTTTCCTTGACCTCCTTCCTGATCTCTTGGAGAGCTCTGTATATTAGTCTTTTGAATTCTTTATCAGGTAGTTACATTGCTTTTCCTTCCCCCAGAAGGTTTTCTGGTTTTTTATTTTGGTTGCTTGCTGGGGTCATTTTGTCTTGCTTCTTTATGTGATTTGATGTTGATTGTTGTCTCTGAGGCATCAAGAAGTTATTATATTTATTGTTTTGTTTTATTTTGATATATCCAAGAAGATTGGGCATGTATGTTATCCTGGCTACTTTGAAGTTCTTACCTCCTGTCTCTAGGTTGGCAGAGCAGCCACTAGGTGGGTGAGCCTGGGACTCTGTTCACTATTCTTGCGGGGCTTCTGAGGATGTATGTGGCATTTTTGGTGAGGTGATGTATGTGTTCTGCTGATCACCTGGCTGTGGGTGTAGGGTTTGTTCTCTCTGGTTGTTGGGTTGGGTATTGTGTGTGTGCTCCACCACTTGCTGGATAGTCAGGGCGAAAGTGCCTGGGTCTTGAGTCACCGAGTGTGTGGTGTGTAAACTCTCACCTACAGTCCTGGGATGGCAGGATTGTGTGGGAGTGTTTAGAGCAAGCACAGGTCTCTGATTGTAGTGGGAGGTGAGGCATGGGGCTGTCAGCTGTCCCGGGGTGCCTGGGTAGAGGGCGTGCCCTTGTCTGCTACAGCACAGAGTGGGGATATGTAGTGCAACCTGTCCTTAGGTGCCCAGTGCCACTGGATGGAGGGATTGGGATTCGTCACTTGCTCTCAGGACCCTGTGGTGGGTGGCTGGATGAAGTGGTTTGTACTGCCAGCCCTCAGACCCCCAGTGTGGGTGGCTGAGGCCCCTTCTTAGGGTGCAGGGTGGTGGCAAATGCCACAGACCTGCAGATCCCATTAGGCTGCTAAAGGTGAAAATGGGCTTCAGTTGGGAGTCCTGCCTGCTTTGTGCTAATGAGGGCATGTTGTGCTGGGTCAGCCAGCAAGGCACTGTTGGTGGAGGTGAAGGGTGCTGCAAGTCTGTGGACCCCCTATGCCAGTGGCTGGGCTAAAGGCAGGCACCTCAGGCTGGGCTGAGAGCTACAAGCTTAGGGGGTGGGGTGGTGGCAAGTGGCACACTTCTGCAGCTTCCACTTGGCTGCTGCAGGTGAAAATGGGCTTCAGCTGGGAACCGTGCCTATGTTATGCCAATGTGTATGTACTGTGCCTACTCATCCAGCAAGGCACTGGTGTGGGGGATCAGAAGGATTGGAGGTGGCTGCAAGCTCAGGGACCTCCTGTGCCTGTGGCTGGGTGAAGGGGCGGAGCCCCCATACCTGCTCCTGGTTTAGGGGGCATGGTAGTGTTAAATGCTGCTATACTCGTGTCTGAGATGGGATGGGGATGGTCGAGGGGAAGGGAGTGCTCCTTGGCCTCTTGCACTCTGATGGATGGAGGCTGTGGTACACGTGGTGGGTTGGGAGTGTGCATTTAACTTTCGCAGGTCTGGTGTCACTTCCGTTTGATTCTGGAGGTGTGTGCAGAGTTGCTCTTGCTTAGCTGCATCATATGGGATGAGTTTTGGCATGGAATATTGCTCTTGCCTCAATATGTCAGCGGTGTGCAGGTTCACCTAGCAAGACGCTTGCTATACCGTGATCTGTAATTCCGTATTTCCGCTGTTTTTGGATTGTCTCTCCTTCCTCCAGTCACTCAGTCTGATTCTTTATCTTTGTCTTTGATGCTTAGAGTTCCTAGATTGTCATATATATCTGATTCAATTGTTTTTTCAGGTCTTTGTTGTGAGAGGGATGACACAAAGCGTTCGACTATTCTGCCATCTTGGCCCCAACTCATTTTTTCCTTTTTGGACAAATAAAATTCTCTTCAAATTGGCAAGAGTGGAACAAATACTGGTGAGGGAAAACTGAACCCAAGATAGCCCAGGAACAAATAAGTGTTCCAAATGATTTAGAGTATCCTTACATGGGTGACTGACAAATTAGATTCCTAAGAGAACAAATTTTACTTTTTTAAAGCAGGAGCAGGGGTATATTACTACTCACTGAAAGATGCTCTGTCTACTTTCAAGCCAGGAAGGCATAGATTGGAAATGGGGAGTAAGTTGGGAGTGGCATCCATATGATTGTCTAGTTCCAAGACATACTACCAGTTGCTGCATGAGTAGAAAATCCTCCCAGATTGTGAGAAAATTTTGGTGTTAATCCTAACTTGCAGGGTTGTTACAAAGTTTTCAATTTCTAATTTGTCTTTACAGATATTTTACCTAGAAATTCTTTATAAAGAAAGAATCAGAAATACAGATACATTTTTAGTGTTTTCTCCCAATCTGTAGATTGTCTATTCACTATGTTGATAAAGTCCTTTGGTGCAAAAAAAAAAAAAAAAAGTTTTGAACTTTGATGACATCCAATGTATCTATTTTCTCTTTTGTGGCTCATCCTTTTGGTGCCATATCTAAGAATCTATTATTAAAAACTGGACTCTGAAATATTACCCCTATGTTTTCTTCTAAAAGTTTTATGGTTTTAGTTCTTATATTTAGGTCATCGATCCATTTTGAGTTAATTTTTGTATCTGATGTGAGATATAGGTTCAGATTCTTTCCTTTGCATGTGGAGATACAGTAGTCCCAACAACATTTGGTAAAGAGACTATTCTTTCCCCCATTGAATGGACATGGCATCCTTGTATAAAATCAGTTGACCATAGATGTATGGCTATATTCTAGACTCTCAATTCTCTGCTATTGGTCTGTATGTCTATTTTTATAACAGTTGTTGTTGTCGTTGTTAGGTGCCATCGAGGCGGTTCTGACTCATAGTGACCCTATGCACAATAGAATGAAACACTACCCAGTCTTGTGCCATCCTTACAATCACTGTTATGCTTCAGATCATTGTTGCAGCCACTGTGTCAATCCACCTCGTTGAGGGTCTTCTTCTTTTCCACTGACCCTGTACTCTGCCAAGCATGATGTCCTTCTCCAGGGACTGATCCCTCCTGACAACATGTCCAAAGCATGTAAGATGCAGTCTTGCCATCCTTGCCTCTAAGGAGCATTCTGAATTTCTGGCAGTTCCCTGTCAATATACTGCTGCAGCCGTTTTTGAATAATCTTCAGCAAAATTTTGCTTGTGTGTGATATTAATGATATTGTTCTATAATTTCCACATTCAGTTGGATCACCTGTCTTGGGAATAGGCATAAATATGGATCTCTTCCAGTCAGTTGACCAAGAAGCTGTCTTCCATATTTCTTGGCATGGATGAGTGAGCACCTCTAGCACTACATCTGTTTGTTGAAACATCTCAATTGATATTCCATCAATTCCTGGAGCCTTCAAAGCAGCTTGGACTTCTTCCTTCAGTACCATCAGTTCCTCATCATATGCCACCTCTTGAAATGGTTGAACATCGACTAATTCTTTTTGGTATAATGACTCTGTGTATTCCTTCCATCTTCTTTTGATGCTTCCTGCATCATTTAATATTTTCCTCATAGAATCCTTCACTATTGCAACTTGAGGCTTGAATTTTTTCTTCAGTTCTTTCAGCTTGAGAAACTCCGAGCGTGTTCTTCTCTTTTGGTTTTCCATCTCCAGCTCTTTGTACATGTCATTATAATACCTTACTTTGTCTTCTCGAGAGGCCCTTTGAAATCTTCTGTTCAGTTCTTTTACTTCATCAATTCTTCCTTTTGCTTTAGCTGCTCAGACTTCGAGAGCAAGTTTCAGAGTCTCCTGTGACATCCATCTTGGTCTTTTCTTTCTTTCCTGTCTTTTCAGTGACCTCTTGCTTTCTTCATGGATGATGTCATTCCACAACTCGTCTGGTCTTCGGTCACTAGTGTTCAGTGCATCAAATCTCTTCTTCAGATGGTCTCTAAATTCAGGTGGGATATACTCAAGGTCATATTTTGGCTCTCGTGGACTTGCTCTGAATTTCTTCAGTTTCAGCTTGAACTTGCATATGAGCAATTAATGATCTGTTCCACAGTCAGCCCCTGGCCTTGTTCTGACTGATGATATTGAGCTTTTCCATCGTCTCTGTCCACAGATGTAGTCAATTTTACTTCTGTGTGTTCCATCTGGTGAGGTCTGTGTGTATAAAAAAAACAGTCGCTGTTTATGTTGGCGAAAGAAGGTATTTGCGATGAGGAAGTACCAGTAGTACCAGTACCAAACTGTTTTTTATTACTGTAGCTTTATTGTACATTTTGATATTAGGATGCATGAATCCTACTTAGTTCTTTTCCAAGGTTTCTTTGGCTATTCAGGGCCCCTTACAATTCCGTATAAATTTGAGGATTGGCTTTTTCATTTCTTCCAAAAAAGCTGTTGGAAATTTGATAGGGTTTGTACTGAATTTATAGATCACTTTGAGTAGTAGAAAGAGTTCTGGTGGCACAGTGGTTAAAGCTCTTGGATGCTAACCGAAAGGTCAGCGGTTCAAATCCACCAGCTGCTCTGTGGGAGAAAGACGTGGCAGTCTGCTTCCATAAAGATTACAGCCTCGGAAACCCCATTGGGCAGTTCTACTCTGTCCTATAGGGTCTCTATGAATTGGAATCAACTCAACAGTAGTGGGTTTGGGATTTTGGGTAATAGTGACATTTTAACATTATTAAGTCTTCCAGTCCATGAACACGGAACATTTTTCCAATCATTTGGTCTTCTTTAATGTCTTTCAGCAATTTTTTTTATAGTTTTCAAAGTACAATTCTTTTGCCTCTCTGAGTAAATTTATTCCTATGTATTTAACTATTTTAGGTGCTATTGTAAATGGAATTGTTTTTTAGTTTCCTTGTCAAGTTGCTCATTGCTAATGTATATGAAACCCACTGATGTTTGTGTGCCAACCTTTTTCCCTGCCCCTTTACTGAATTCATTTACTAGATTTAGTAGCTTTTTGTGGATTCTTTTTGATTTTTCTATAAAAAGGATCATGCCATCTGCATATAGGGATAGTTTTACTTCAGTAGTGTTCTTTTTGGATATTTAAATTTTTTTTCTTTCCTAATTGTTCTGGCTAAGACTTCCAATACAATATTGAACAGCAGTGGTGAGAATGATAATCCTGTCCTGTTCCTGGTCTTAAAGAGAAAGCTTTCAGTCATTCTTCATTGCGTATGTTAACTATGGGTTTTTCATAAATGTCCTTAATCATACTGAGGAATTTTTGTCCTCTTCCTATTTTATTGAGCATTTTTATTATGAAATGGTGTTGAATTTTGTCAAATGCTTTTTTTTGCATTGATTGAGATGATCCTGTAGTACTTTTCCTTTGTTCTATTAATGATTACTTATGTAATGTTCAACCACCCTGCACTCCTGCAGTAAATCGAACTTTGTAATGGTGTATAATCCTTTTAATATTGTATTGGATTTGGTTTGCTAGTTGTTTTAGGCTGGGTTCTCTAAAGGAGCAAAACTAGTGAAGCGTATATATAAATATAGAGAGATATATTTACTTGGCTGACACAGTTGTAGGGGCTGGCAAGTCCCAAATCTGTGGGTCAAGTGGCAGGCTGAATTCTTCTCCCGATTCACATGGTTGTATGGGTTGATGAACCCCAAATCTGCAGGTCAGGTGGCAGGCTGCTGGCTCACAGGGTTGCAGGAGCTGGTGGATTCATAACCTGTAGGTCAGGCAGCTGGCTGAAGGCCTCTCCAAGAACTAGAGGTCAGGTGACAAGACAAGGATCAAGAGAGAGAGTGCCAGCTTTGCCAGAACATCCGTATATTTTAATTGTACTTGAGATGAAGGTTTATAGAACACACTATTTTCTCATCAAACAGTACACATATTGTTTTGTGATGTTGGTTAACAACCCCACAACATGTTAACAACGCTCCCCTTCTCAACCTTGGGTTCTCTATTACCAGCTTTCCTGTTTCCTCCTGCCTTCTAGTCCTTGCCCCTGGGCTGGTGTGCCCCTTTAGTCTCATTTTGTTTTATGGGCCTGTCTAATCTTTGGCTGAAGGCTGAACCTCAGGAATGACTTCATTACTGAGCTGAAAGGGTGTCTGGGGGCCATGTTCTCTGGTTTCTCCAGTCTCTGTCAGGCAAGCAAGTCTGGTCTTTCTTTTTTCGCTAGAATTTTGCTCTACATTTTTCTTCATTCTTCCTTGCTCCCGAAGGGGTGAGACCAGTGGAGTACCTTAGGTGGCCGCTCACAGGCTTTTAAGACCCCAGACACTACTTACCAAAGTAGAACATAGAATATTTTCTTTATAAACTATGTTATGCCAATTGAGCTAGAGAACATCCATATATTTTGGATGCAGGCCACATCCTCAAAGAAACTCTCCTTCCAGCTGATTACCTGCTCACATCAGATCACAAAATGGAGGATGATTGCATAGTATCTGCTGAATAACTGAGGATCAGGGCTTAGCTAAGTTGACACATAACATTGACCATCACACTAGTATTTTGTGGAGGATTTTTGCATCTATATTTATAAGGGATATTAAAAAAATCCATTGCCATTGAGCTGATTCCAACTCAGAGCAACCCTATAGGATACAGTAGAACTTGCCCATAGGGTTTCCAAGGACTGACTGGTGGATTTGAACTGCCAACCTTTTTTTTTTTTTGTAGTCGAGATGAAGGTTTACAGAACAAACTAAAAACTAGTTTCTCATTAAACAGTTAGTACACATATTGTTTTATGACATTGGTTAACAACCCCATGACATGTCAACACTTTCCGTCCTCAAGCTTGGGTTCCCTATTACCAGCTTTCCTGTTCCCTCCCGCCTTCTAGTTCTTGTCCCTGGGCTGGTGTGCCCCTTTAGTCTTATTTTGTTTTATGAGCCTGTCTAATCTTTGGTTGAAGGGTGAACCTCAGGAGTGACTTCAGTACTGAGCTATAATGGTGTCTGGGGTCATACTTTCAGGGTTTCTCCAGTCTCAGACCAGTAAATCTGGTCTTTTTTTTCTTTTTTTTTGTGAATTAGAATTTTGTTCTACATTTTTCTCTAGCTCTGTCCGAGACCCTCTATTGTGATCTCTGTCAGAACAATCAGTGGTGGTAGCCAGGCACCATCTAGTTGTGCTGGACTCAGTCTGCTGGAGGCCGTGGTAGATGTGGCCCATTAGTTCTTTGGACTAATCTTTCCCTTATGTCTTTAGTTTTCTTCATTCTTCCTTGCTCCCTAAGGGGTGAGACCAGTGGAGTACCTTAGATGGCCTCTCACAGGCTTTTTTTTTTTTTTTTTTTTATAATAACTTTTATTAAGCTTCAAGTGAACGTTTACAAATCCAATCAGTCTGTCACATATAAGTTTACATACATCTCACTCCCTACTCCCACTTACTCTCCCCGTCTTGAGTCAGCCCTTTCAGTCTCTCCTTTCTTGACCATTTTGCCAGCTTCCCTCTCTCTCTATCCTCCCATCCCCCCTCCAGGCAAGAGTTGCCAACACAATCTCAAGTGTCCACCTGATATAATTAGCTC
Organism: Elephas maximus indicus; assembly: GCF_024166365.1. Taxonomy (NCBI): domain Eukaryota; kingdom Metazoa; phylum Chordata; class Mammalia; order Proboscidea; family Elephantidae; genus Elephas; species Elephas maximus. The sequence continues at coordinate 91,885,429 of NC_064846.1, forward strand.
ACTCTTCATCAGCATCTCTCTCCCACCCGCTGACCAGTCCCTTTCATTTCTGATGAGTTGTCTTCGGGGATGGTTCCTGTCCTGTGTCAACTGAAGGTCTGGGGAGCATGGCCGCCGGGATTCCTCCAGTCTCAGTCAGACCATTAAGTTTGGTCTTGTTATGAGAATTTGGGGTCTGCATCCCACTGATCTCCTGCTCCCTCAGGGGTCCTCTGCTGAGCTCCCTGTCAGGGCAGTCATCGATTGTGGCCGGGCACCAACTAGTTCTTCTGGTCTCAGGATGATGTAGGTCTCTGGTTCATGTGGCCCTTTCTGTCTCTTGGGCTCTTAGTTGTCATGTGGGCTTGGTGTTCTTCATTTTCCTTTGCTCCAGGTGGGTTGAGACCAATTGCTGCATCTTAGATGGCTGCTTGTTAGCATTTAAGACCCCAGACGCCACATTTCAAAGTGGGATGCAGAATGATTTCATAATAGAATTATTTTGCCAATTGACTTAGAAGTCCCCGCAAACCATGCTCCCCAGACCCCCGCGCTTGCTCCGCTGACCTTTGAAGCATTCATTTTATCCCGGAAACTTCTTTGCTTTTGGTCCAGTCCAATTGAGCTGACCTTCCATGTATTGAGTGTTGTCTTTCCCTTCACCTAAAGCAGTTCTTATCTACTGATTGATCAATAAAAAACCCTCTCCCACCCTCCCTCCCTCCCCCCCTCGTAACCACAAAAGTATGTGTTCTTCTCAGGTTTACTATTTCTCAAGATCTTATAATAGTGGTCTTATACAATATTTGTCCTTTTGCCTCTGACTAATTTCGCTCAGCATAATGCCTTCCAGGTTCCTCCATGTTATGAAATGTTTCAGAGATTCGTCACTGTTCTTTATCGATGCGTAGTATTCCATTGTGTGAATATACCACAATTTATTTACCCATTCATCCGTTGATGGACACCTTGGTTGCTTCCAACTTTTTGCTATTGTAAACAGAGCTGCAATAAACATGGGTGTGCATATATCTGTTTGTATGAAGGCTCTTGTATCTCTAGGGTATATTCCTAGGAGTGGGATTTCTGGGTTGTATGGTAGTTCTATTTCTAACTGTTTAAGATAACGCCAGATAGATTTCCAAAGTGGTTGTACCATTTTACATTCCCACCAGCAGTGTATGAGAGTTCCAATCTCTCCGCAGCCTCTCCAACATTTATTATTTTGTGTTTTTTGGATTAATGCCAGCCTTGCTGGTGTGAGATGGAATCTCATCGTAGTTTTAATTTGCATTTCTCTAATGGCTAATGATCGAGAGCATTTTCTCATGTATCTGTTGGCTGCCTGAATATCTTCTTTAGAGAAATGTGTGTTCATATCCTTTGCCCACTTCTTGATTGGGTTGTTTGTCTTTTTGTGGTTGAGTTTTGACAGAATCATGTAGATTTTAGAGATCAGGCGCTGGTCGGAGATGTCATAGCTGAAAATTCTTTCCCAATCTGTAGGTGGTCTTTTTACTCTTTTGGTGAAGTCTTTAGATGAGCATAGGTGTTTGATTTTTAGGAGCTCCCAGTTATCGGGTTTCTCTTCATCATTTTTGGTAATGTTTTGTATTCTGTTTATACCTTGTATTAGGGCTCCTAGGGTTGTCCCAATTTTTTCTTCCATGATCTTTATCGTTTTAGTCTTTATGTTTAGGTCTTTGATCCACTTGGAGTTAGTTTTTGTGCATGGTGTGAGGTATGGGTCCTGTTTCATTTTTTTGCAAATGGATATCCAGTTATGCCAGCACCATTTGTTAAAAAGGCTATCTTTTCCCCAGTTAATTGACACTGGTCCTTTGTCAAATATCAGCTGCTCATACGTGGATGGATCTATGTCTGGGTTCTCAATTCTGTTCCATTGGTCTATTTGTCTGTTGTTGTACCAATACCAGGCTGTTTTGACTACTGTGGCTGTATAATAGTTTCTGAAGTCAGGAAAGGTGAGGCCTCCCACTTTCTTCTTCTTTTTCAGTAGTGCTTTGCTTATCCGGGGCTTCTTTCCGTTCCATATGAAATTGGTGATTTGTTTCTCTATCCCCTTAAAATATGACATTGGAATTTGGATCGGAAGTGCGTTAAATGTATAGATGGCTTTTGGTAGAATAGACATTTTTACTACGTTAAGTCTTCCTATCCATGAGCAAGGTATGTTTTTCCACTTAAGTATGTCCTTTTGAATTTCTTGTAGTAGAGCTTTGTAGTTTTCTTTGTATAGGTCTTTTACATCCTTGGTAAGATTTATTCCTAAGTATCTTATCTTCTTGGGGGCTATTGTGAATGGTATTGATTTGGTTATTTCCTCTTCGGTGTTCTTTTTGTTGATGTAGAGGAATCCAAGTGATTTTTGTATGTTTATTTTATAACCTGAGACTCTGCCAAACTCTTCTATTAGTTTCAGTAGTTTTCTGGAGGATTCCTTAGGGTTTTCTGTGTATATAATCATGTCATCTGCAAATAGTGATAACTTTACTTCTTCCTTGCCAATCCGGATACCTTTTATTTCTTTGTCTAGCCTGATTGCCCTGGCTAAGACTTCCAACACGATGTTGAATAAGAGCGGTGATAAAGGGCATCCTTGTCTGGTTCCCGTTCTCAAGGGAAATGCTTTCAGGTTCTCTCCATTTAGAGTGACATTGGCTGTTGGCTTTGCATAGATGCCCTTTATTATGTTGAGGAATTTTCCTTCAATTCCTATTTTGGTAAGAGTTTTTATCATAAATGGGTGTTGGACTTTGTCAAATGCCTTTTCTGCATCAATTGATAAGATCATGTGGTTTTTGTCTTTTGTTTTATTTATGTGATGGATTACATTAATGGTTTTTCTGATATTAAACCAGCCTTGCATACCTGGTATAAATCCCACTTGATCAGGGTGAATTAATTTTTGATGTGTTGTTGGATTCTATTGGCTAGAATTTTGTTGAGGATTTTTGCATCAATGTTCATGAGGGATATAGGTCTATAATTTTCTTTTTTTGTAATGTCTTTACCTGGTTTTGGTATCAGGGAGATGGTGGCTTCATAGAATGAGTTGGGTAGTATTCCGTCATTTTCTATGCTTTGGAATACCTTTAGTAGTAGTGGTGTTAACTCTTCTCTGAAAATTTGGTAGAACTCTGCAGTGAAGCCGTCCGGGCCAGGACTTTTTTTTGTTGGGAGTTTTTTGATTACCGTTTCAATCTCTTTTTTTGTTATGGGTCTATTTAGTTGTTCTACTTCTGAATGTGTTAGTTTAGGTAGGTAGTGTTTTTCCAGGAATTCATCCATTTCTTCTAGGTTTTCAAATTTGTTAGAGTACAATTTTTCATAATAATCTGAAATGATTCTTTTAATTTCATTTGGTTCTGTTGTGATGTGGTCCTTCTCATTTCTTATTCGGGTTATTTGTTTCCTTTCCTGTATTTCTTTAGTCAGTCTAGCCAATGGTTTATCAATTTTGTTAATTTTTTCAAAGAACCAGCTTTTGGCTTTGTTAATTCTTTCAATTGTTTTTCTGTTCTCTAATTCATTTAGTTCAGCTCTAATTTTTATTATTTGTTTTCTTCTGGTGCCTGATGGATTCTTTTGTTGCTCACTTTCTATTTGTTCAAGTTGTAGGGACAGTTCTCTGATTTTGGCTCTTTCTTCTTTTTGTATGTGTGCATTTATTGATATAAATTGGCCTCTGAGCACTGCTTTTGCTGTGTCCCAGAGGTTTTGATAGGAAGTATTTTCATTCTCGTTGCTTTCTATGAATTTCCTTATTCCCTCCTTGATGTCTTCTATAACCCAGTCTTTTTTCAGGAGGGTATTGTTCATTTTCCAAGTATTTGATTTCTTTTCCCTCGTTTTTCTGTTATTGATCTCTAGTTTTATTGCCTTCTGATCTGAGAAGATGCTTTGTAATATTTCGATGTTTTGGACTCTGCAAAGGTTTGTTTTATGACCTAATATGTGGTCTATTCTAGAGAATGTTCCATGTGCGCTGGAAAAAAAAGTATATTTTGCAGCAGTTGGGTGGAGAGTTCTGTATAAGTCAATGAGGTCAAGTTGGTTGATTGTTGTAATTAGATCTTCCGTGTCTCTGTTGAGCTTCTTACTGGATGTCCTGTCCTTCTCCGAAAGTGGTGTGTTGAAGTCTCCTACTATAATTGTGGAGGTATCTATCTCGCTTTTCAGTTCTGTTAAAATTTGATTTATGTATCTTGCAGCCCTGTCATTGGGTGCGTAAATATTTAATATGGTTATGTCTTCCTGATCAATTGTCCCTTTTATCATTATATAGTGTCCTTCTTTATCCTTTGTGGTGGATTTAAGTCTAAAGTCTATTTTGTCAGAAATTAATATTGCTACTCCTCTTCTTTTTTGCTTATTGTTTGCTTGATATACTTTTTTCCATCCTTTGAGTTTTAGTTTGTTTGAGTCTCTAAGTCTAAGGTGTGTCTCTTGTAGGCAGCATATAGATGGATCGTGTTTCTTTATCCAGTCTGTGACTCTCTGTCTCTTTATTGGTGCATTTAGTCCATTTACATTCAGGGTAATTATAGATAAATAAGTTTTTAGTGCTGTCATTTTGATGCCTTTTTATGTGTGTTGTTGACAATTTCATTTTTCCACATACTTTTTTGTGCTGAGGCGTTTTTCTTAGTAAATTGTGAGATCCTCATTTTCATAGTGTTTGACTTTATGTTAGTTGAGTCGTTACGTTTTTCTTGGTTTTTGTCTTGAGTTATAGAGTTGTTATACCTTTTTGTGGTTACCTCATTATATACCCCTATTTTTCTAAGTAAAAACCTAACTTGTATTGTTCTATATCGCCTTGTATCACTCTCCATATGGCAGTTCAATGCCTCCTGTATTTAGTCCCTCTTTTTGATTATTGTGATCTTTTACCTATTGACTTCCATGATTCCCTGTTATGTGTATTTTTTTTTTTTTAATTAACCTTAATTTGTTTGTTTTTGTGATTTCCCTGTTTGAGTTGATATCAGGACGTTCTGTTTTGTGACCTTGTGTTGTGCTGATATCTGATATTATTGGTTCTCTGACCAAACAATATCCTTTAGTATTTCTTGTAGCTTTGGTTTGGTTTTTGCAAATTCTCTAAACTTGTGTTTGTCTGTAAATATCTTAATTTCGCCTTCATATTTCAGAGAGAGTTTTGCTGGATATATGATCCTTGGCTGGCAGTTTTTCTCCTTCAGTGTTCTGTATATGTCGTCCCATTCCCTTCTTGCCTGCATGGTTTCTGCTGAGTAGTCAGAACATATTCTTATTGATTCTCCCTTGAAGGAAACCTTTCTTTTCTCCCTGGCTGCTTTTAAAATTTTCTGTTTATCTTTGGTTTTGGTGAGTTTGATGATAATATGTCTTGGTGTTTTTCTTTTTGGATCAATCTTAAATGGGGTTCGATGAGCATCTTGGATAGATATCCTTTCGTCTTTCATGATGTCAGGGAAGTTTTCTGTCAGAAGTTCTTCAACTATTTTCTCTGTGTTTTCTGTCCCCCCTCCCTGTTCTGGGACTCCAATCACCCGCAGGTTATCCTTCTTGATAGAGTCCCACATAATTCTTAGGGTTTCTTCATTTTTTTTAATTCTTTTATCTGATTTTTTTTCAGCTATGTTGGTGTTGATTCCCTGGTCCTCCAGATGTCCCAGTCTGCATTCTAATTGCTCGAGTCTGCTCCTCTGACTTCCTAGTGTGTTGTCTAATTCTGTTATTTTATTGTTAATCTTTTGGATTTCTACATGTTGTCTCTCTATGGATTCTTGCAACTTATTAATTTTTCCAGTATGTTCTTGAATAATCTTTTTGAGTTCTTCAACAGTTTTATCAGTGTGTTCCTTGGCTTTTTCTGCAGATATCCTAATTTCATTTGTGATATCATTAAGCATTCTGTAAATTAGTTTTTTATATTCTGTATCTGATAATTCCAAAATTGTATCTTCATTTGGGAAAGATTTTGATTCTTTTGTTTGGGGGGTTGGAGAAGCTGTCCCGGTCTGCTTCTTTAAGTGGTTTGATATGGATTGTTGTCTCCGAGCCATCACTGGGAAACTAGTTTTTCCAGAAAATCCGCTAAAAAAAAACTGCAGTCAGATCCCTATCAGAGTCTCCCTTTGGCTCAGGCTATTCAGATGTTACTGAAGCCGCCTGCGTGCAGTCCAAATCCCTGCGGGACGGTTCCCCGGCTCGGATGCTGCTCTTTCTGCTCCAAGATCAGTCACTGCCTCCCGGGGACTTCTCCTACCGGCTGCGTCCCACGCCGCCCGTGGAACCGGCTGGTCCCCCTCCCGGGGTTAGTTCAGGGGGGTGGAGCAGGTCTCTGTGCTTGTGCCGTACCTGACTGGTACGCTGGCTCCAGGCTCTGGAAACAATCGCTGCTTCCCCGTATTAGTTCGTTCTCCATCTCTAAATCTGTGTTTGTTGTTCAGGGTTCGTAGATTGTTATGTATGTGATCGATTCACTTGTTTTTCCGTGTCTTTGTTGTAAGAGGGATCCGAGGTAACGTCTGCCTAGTCCGCCATCTTGGCTCCGCCCTCCTCTCACAGGCTTTTAAGACCCCAGACGATACTCGCCAAAGTAGAATGTAGAACATTTTTCTTTATAAACTCTGTTATGCCAGTTGAGCTAGATGTTCCCTGAGACCATGGTCCCCACAGCCCTCAGCCCAGCAATTTGGTCCCTCAGGGAGTTTGGATGTGTCTATGGAGCTTCTATGACCTTGCCTTGCACAAGTTGTGCTGGGTTCCCCAGGATTTTGTACTGTCTTATTGCTCACCAACATGACTACTTATCCATTATCTATTTAGTGTTTTTCCATCCCCACCCCTCCCCTCCTTGTAGCCATCAAAGATTTTTTCTTTTTTTGTGTAAACCTTTTCAAGAGTTTTTATAGAAGTGGTCTCATGCAATATTTGTCTTTTTGTGATTGACTTATTTCACTCAGCATAATGCCCTCCAGATTCATTCCTGTTATGAGATGCTTCACAGATTCATTGTTCTTTATCATTGCTTAATACTCCATTATGTGTATGTACCACAGTTTCTTTATCCACTCATCTATTGATGTGAACTGCCAGGGTTTTAGTTAGCAGCCAAATGCCTAATCACTGTGCCATGAGGGCTCCATAAGGGATATCGGTCAGTAGTTTTCTTGTGTTTTTGTCTGACTTTAGTATCAGAGTAATGCTAGACTCATAGAATGAGTCTTCTTTTATTTTTTGGAAGAGTTTAAAAAGAATTTGTGTCACTTCTTCCAAAATTGTTTGGTAGAATTCCTCAGTGAAGCCATCTGGTCTAGGACTTTTTTGTTGTTTTTGGATGGGGAAAGGGGCTGAATAGTAATTCAATGCCTTTACTTCTTATGGGTCATTTGTGATTTTTTATTTTTTCTTGAGTAAATACAGGTAGTGTGTGTGTTTCTAGGAATTTGTTCATTTCATCTCAGTTATCTAATTTGTTTTCATATAAGTGTTCATAATACTCTTATGGTTCTTTTCATTTCTGTAGGGTCATTTGTAATGTCCCCACTTTTATTTACGATTCTTCATATTTATGTCTTTTCTCTTTTTTATTTGTTGGTCTAGCTAAAGTTTTGTAGATTTTATTGGTCTTTTTGAAGGACCAACTTCTAGTTGCATTGATTACCTCTATTGTTTTTCTATTCTTTCAGTTATTTCTGCTCTGATCTTTTTATTTCTTTCCTTCTTTCTAATAGCTTTTGGCTTAGTTTGCTTTGATGCTCTAGTTTCTGAAGTTGTAAAGTTTGGTTATTGATTTGAGGTCTTTTCTATTGTACGCATTTACTGTTATAAATTTCCCTCCAAGCACTGCCTTCGCTGCTTCCATAAGTTTTGGTATGTTGTGCTTTCATTTTCATTTCATTCTAAGTATTTTCTGCTTTTTCTCTTGATTTCTTCCTTGATTCAAGGATCGTTTAATAGTTTGTCATTTAAATTTCCACATATTTTTCAGCTTTCCTTCTGTTATATTAATTGTATTTCTAGTTTTATTCCATTGTGTTGGAGAGGATATTTTGCATGATTTCAAACTTTTTAATTTTATCAAGACTTGTTTTGTGACCTAACATATGTTGCATCCTGGAGAATGATTCACATGCACTGAAGAAGAAAGTATATTGTGCTGTTGTGGAATGGAGTATTTTATATATATCTACTAGGTCTAGTTGGTTCATGTTGTTCTGTGCCATTGAGTTGGTTCTGACTCATACTGACCCTATGTACAACAGAACGAAACACTGCCCAGTCCTGCACCATCCTCACAATTGTTGTTATGCTTGAGCCCATTGTTGCAGCCATTGTGTCAATCCATCTCATGGAATTGTTCAAATCCTCTATTTCCTTATTGACCTTGTTTCTAGATGTTCTGCCCATTATTGAAGGTGGTGTATTGAAGTCTCCAACTATTATTTTAAAACAATCTATTTCTCCCTTCAATTCTGTCAATGTTTGTTTCATATATTTTGGGGCTCTGATATTAGGTGCATATATATTTTTATTTTTATATCTTCTTGATGAATGAACCTTTTTATCATTATATAATGCCCTTCTTTGTCTCTTTTAACAGATTTTTACTTAAAGTCTACTTTGCCTGATATCATTATAGCAATGTAGCTCTCTTTTGGCTACTATTTGCACAGGATTTTGATTTCTATCCTTTCACTTTCCATGTATTCGTGTCTTTGTGTCTAAAATGTGTCTCTTGTAGACAGCATGTGAGTGGATCATTTTTTAAATCCATTTTGCCACTTGCTGCCTTTCAATTGGAAAGCTGAGTACATTTATATTTAAGGTAATTGCTATAAAGAAGGACTTACTTCTGCCATTTTGCTATTTGTTTTTGTATGTTTTCTACTTTCTGTCATAGTTAATTTTATGTGTTAACTTGGGTAGGCTATGGTTCCCAGTGGTTTGGCCAAACACTATACTAGCTGCTGTAACGTAACGTAACGTAACGTAACGTAACGGGCTTCAATAATGTAAGCTGATGTGATGGAATAAATTAATCAGGGACTTTTTTTAGATTGTGGCCTGCCCTTAGGTTATAACTAGATATTTTGAAAGAACTCGCTCTCTCTTTCCACTCTGTACTCTTTTTGTTTTTTGACCTATGGATCTTGGGATGTAAGCTTGCAGAAATCTCCAGCCTGCTGCCTGACCTAAATATTTTGGACTTGCCAGCCACCATGATAACTTGAGTCCATTTCTTGAAGTAAATCTCTTTCACTCTCTCTCTCTCTTTCTATGATATATATCACTGGTTCAGTTTCTCTAAAGAACCCTGACTAAGACATTTTGGTACCAAGAGTGGTTCTAATTGAACATAACCACTTTTGTTACAAAAATGATGATGAGTGCTCTGAACTGGTTTTGGAGTGTCTGGGATTGTTTCTCAAATCTGGTTAGACTTAAAGGCACTAATGACTCTTCCCAGTAGTAAAGAGGGCACTATTAGTTCATGGTGTGATGGGGCAACAGAGATACACAAAATATCACCATTGGACACTCCTAATCAATTACTTATGATAGACGAGTTTTTGGGTGATTATGAATTTGATACCTTAGAACAATTTTGTCAAACTGATGACTATAACGGCTGGTTGCCTCTATTTTTGCTGGACAAAGTGGGGAAAGAATGAGCTCAGAGCAAGAGAGTCCCAACTCAAGCACAAAATAAAGGACTTGAAAGTTGCTGTGTGAGCCTTGAAAGAAAGCCTTATCACCTGTAGCCATAGAGCTGAGATTGCTGAAAACCAAACCCAGAATCTCATGAGTGGCTGAATTATAGTGCCAATTGAATTTCCAACCTCTCAAGATGTCTGAGACTAAAGTGAGGACATTGATTGAGAAAAACATGGAATCTTGAAAATTGGAATGAGCACATATGAGCAGATACTGATGAAGCTGGAGACATTGAACAGCTAAGTTCCATTGAGTCACCTTTGTCAGTAGGATCAGCTCTTCTGCACCCATATGATGAGATTAACCCAGCTTTGTCTGAGGAATCTTTGCCGGAGGCATCCCTGAGGCATATGCCTTCCGAGACACTGCTGATTGTCCTCAGGATCCACCTTAAACACCTGTCTTTGTTTATAGTCCTATAGCTAGACTTAAGTACCATTAGGTACCTTTTGTACCTAAAGGTAGGTACAAAATGTGACTCATGAGGAGGTGCGTTACACTTCAAAAGAACTACATGATTTTTCTAATTTACATTAACAGTAATCCAGGGAACATGGATGGGAATGGCTATAAAGGGTGTGGGATATTGGTGGAAGGAACATAAAGTTAGATCCCTCTGAATTTTATTGATGTGGATCCACTAAGCAGAGATTATGCATTCAATGTTTCAGCTCAAGGAGTTAGAAAAATATCTAACAGTTTATTTGGTTAGTTGACTGAAACATGGCACCAAAAGGCCTACATTAAATGAAGTTGAAATGCCAGAATTGCCTTGGTACACCGTAGAAGGTATCCAAAGGCTTAGGGATGTTGGAATGTTAGAGTGTATTTATCAAGTCAGAGCCACCCACCCACCCCAGGAGTGCTCAGGGGACACACCATTCAAGACGCCTATGAGGAATAAGACAGAGCCCTGGAGGCACAGTGATCAAGAGCTCAGCTGCTAACCAAAATGTTGGCAGTTCGAATCCATTAGCAGCTCCTTGGAATCCTATGGGGCAGTTCTACTCTGTCCTACAGGGTCGCTATGAGATGAAATTGACTTGATGGCAATGGGTTTATGAGAAATAAATTTGTAAGGGAAGCCCTAATATCCTTGGAAAGTGCTGCAGTTGTTCTTCACTGTAGGTCAGATATTTCAAAGGGAAATGCCACTACTGAGTTGGGGGAACTTAACTACAATGGGGATGAGTGGATCCCAGGATGCAGGGGGCAACTGCCAGCACTTAATCACCAAAAACAGAGCTGGTGTGGTTACCATAATGGACAGCATGGTCAAAGCAGTAATCAGAATAGTCTGACTCGTGTAGACTTATGGTGTTGGTTAATTGGTCATGATGTCTCTAGGAGTGAAATAGATGGGAAACCTATTATTTACTTCATCCGTATAAATGGAAGACTTCTAGGTTGAGTGAACAGAAGACTAACTTGAATTGCCAAAATAAAGCATCATGGCCCCTCAATCAATTCCCAGACTTGAGCCAGTTTACAGACCTACAACCCCTTGAATGACGGGAAGGCCAACTCCCCTTGAGGAAGGACTCCACTACACTGCCAAAAATGTATGCTGTTAACCTTTCTCCCAGCTTTTCCAAAAGGAATATATGTTCCTTTACCAGGGTGACTCTTCATTACATAAAAGGAAATAATCGAACTTTTCAGGGATTACCAGACACTTATTCTGAACTGACCCTACCCCAAGAAACCCAAAAAGTCACTGTTGCCAACCATACTGTGGCATCTGGAGGTTGCAATTACTCTAGACTTACTTGCAAAACGTTTGCATGCCAGCGGTGAAAAATTATCCTAACAAAAATTCAGGGTCCTTCCACCTGAGTGAAATTTCTAGGGGTCCAGTGGTGTGGGGCATGGGAAGATATTCGTTCTAAAGTGAAGAATAAATCAACTATATGAGACAAGATGGTCAACATTTACCCAAAAGCAAAGATGAGAAGGCAAGAAGGGGCAGAGAAGCTAGATAAATGGAAACGGAACAAATAGTATGGAAGTAATGAGAATGCTGACACTTGCAAAAATTGTAACCAATGTCATGGAACAATTTGTACAAAGGTTGTTAAATGGGAACCTAATTTGCTGTGTAAACTAAACCTAAAACACAATAAAAGATTAAAAAATAATAATAAAGTGAAAGATAAGTTGTTGCATCTGGACCTTCCTACAACTAAAAAGGAAGCACAACACCTAGTGGGCTTCTTTGAATTTTGGAGACAACGTATTTCGCATTTGGGTATGCTATTCTGGCCTATTTACCAAATGACCTGAAAAAGCTGTTAGTTTTAAGGGGGGCCCAGAACAAGAGACAGCTCTGCAACAAGTACAGGCTGCCATGCAAGCTATTCTATCACATGGGCCATATGATCCAGCAGATCCAATGGTGCTCAAAGTGGCAAATAGAAATGCTGTTTGGAGACTTTGGAAGCCTTCTTTTGGTGAATCACAGGGAAGACCCTTAGGATTTTGAGCACATCCCTGCCATCTTCTGCAGATAACTACTCTAGTTTTGAGAAACAGATTTGGCTTGTTAATAGACCTTAGTACAGGCTGAATGCTTAACCATGGGCCACCAAGTTACCATGCAATCTAAGCTACCCATCATGAACTGGGTGTTGCCTGACCCACAAAATCATAGTTGGATGTGCACAGGAGCACTCCATCAACAAATGAAAGTGTTATATACACAATCTGGCTTGAGCAGGCCCTGAAGGCCCAAGTAAGTTACATGAGGAAGTGGCCCAGATGCCCATGGCTGTCACTTCTACATTACTTTCTCTCTCCCAGGCTGCACCTATGGACTCATAGAAAGTCCCTACAGTCAGCTGACTTGATAGAATGGTGGAATGGTTTTTAAATGACTCAATTATGGTGCCACCTAGGTGGCAATGTTCTTCCAGGGGTGTATCAGTGTTCTCCAGGAGGCTGTGTGACTTTTTATTGTCTTTATTTGGAGACTATGAATGGTTTAAGGAGATGGGTATGGTTGCCAAGTTGGCAATGGTGGACAAATGCATTAGTCAGTGTCCAATATGTGGTGGTGTAATCAGCATCCAATATATGGTGCTGATTCTCCCGTAGCCAGGATTTGAGGGTGGAAATGGGAGTCGCACCACCTACTAGTACCCCTAGTGACCCACTTGCAAAAGTTTTGCTTTCTGTTCCCCCAACCATACGCCCTCTGCTTGTCTAGAGGTCTTAGTTCAAAAGCGAGAAATGCTCCCACCAAGATGCACAACACTGATTCCATTGAACTGGACATTTTAGGCTCCTCATGCGTCTGAATTAACAAGCAGGGAAGAGAGTTACTATATTGGCTGGTGTGATTGATCCTGATTATCAATGGAAAAGTGGACTGTTATTACACAATGGAGGTAAAGAAGAGCATGTCTGGAATACAGGAGATTCCTTGGGGCATCTCTTAGTACTACCGTGCCTTGTGATTAAAGTCAATGGAAAAACACAACCCAATTTAGGCAGTACTGCTAATGGTTGAGACCCTTCAGCAATGAAGGTTTGTGTCACTCCAACAAGGAAAGAACCATGACCAGGTAAGTTGCTTGTTGGGGGTAAAGGGAATATGGAATGTGACTTAGTCATCTAGTGCTGCTGTAACAGAAATACCACAAGCTGATGGCTTTAACAAAGAGAAGTTTATTTCCTCACAGTAAAGTAGGCTAAAAGTCCAAATTCAGGGTGTCAGCTCCAGGGGAAGGCTTTCTCTCTCTGTAGGCCTTCTCATCAATCTTTCCCTGGACTAGGAACTTCTCTGCACGGGGACCCTAGGTCCACAGGACATGCTGTGCTCCTGGTGCTGTTTCTTGGTGGTATGAGACCCACAACTCTCTGCTTGCTTTGCTTTCCTTTTTATCTCTTGAGAGATAAAAGGTGGTGCAGGCCACAAACCAGGGAAACTCCCTTTACATTGGATCAATAATGTGACCTGGGTAAGGGTGTTACAATCCCACTCTCATCCTCTTTAACATAAAATTACAATCACAAAATGGAGGACAACAACACAATACTGGCAATCACAGCCCAGCCAAATTGATACACACATTTTTGGGGGGACATGATCTATGACATTCCACCAGGGAAAGAACCATGACCAGGTGAGTTGCTTGCTGGTACAAAGGGAATATGGAATGAGTAGTAGAAAAAGACCGTTATAAATACCAGCTATGACCATGCAGTGCTGGAGGTGCTCACTCGTCTATGCTAAGAAATATGGAAGACAGCTTCCTGGCCAACTGACTGGAAGAGATCCATATTTATGCCTATTCCCAAGAAAGGTGATCCAACTGAATGTGGAAATTATAGAACAATATCACACCCAAGCAAAATTTTGCTGAAGATCATTCAAAAACAGCTGCAGCAGTATATCAACAGGGAACTACCAGAAATTCAGGCTGGTTTCAGAAGAGAATGTGGAACTAGGGATATCACTGCTGAAGTCAGATGGATCCTGGCTGAAAGAAGAGAATACCAGAAGGACGCTGACCTGTTTTACTGACTATACAGAGGCATTGGACTGTGTGGACCATAATAAATTATGGATAACATTGCGAAGAATGGGAATTCCAGAACACTTAATTGTGCTCATAAGGAACCTTTACATAGATCAAGTGGCAGTTTTTCGGACAGAACAAGGGGATACTGCGTGGTTTAAAGTCAGGAAAGGTGTGCATTAGGCTTGTATCCTTTCACTATACCTATTCAGTCTGTATGCTGAGCAAATAATCCGAGAAGCTGGACTATATGAAGAAGAACGGGGCATCAGGATTTAGGAAGACTCATTAACAACCGCGTTATGCGGATAACACAACCTTGCTTTCTGAAAGTGAAGAGGACTTGAAGCACTTACTAATGAAAATCGGAGACCAGAGCCTTCACTATGGACTACGCCTCAACATAAAGAAAACAAAAATCCTCACAACTGGACCAATGAGCAACATCATGATAAACAGAGAAAAGATTGAAGTTGTCAAGGATTTCATTTTACTTGGATCCACAATCAACAGCCATGGAAGCAGCAGTCAAGAAATCAAAAGACGCATTGCATTGGGTAAATCTGCAGCAAAGGACCTCTTATAAAATGTTGAAGAGCAAAGATGTCACCTTGAAGACTAAGGTGTGCCTGACCCAGGCTATGGTATTTTCAATCGCATCATATGCATGTGAAAGCTGGACAATGAGTAAGGAAGACCGAAAAAGAATTGACACCTTTGAATTGTGGTGTTGAGGAAGAATATTGAATATACCATGGACTGCCAAAAGAACAAACAAATCTGTCTTAGAAGAAGTACAACCAGAATGCTCCTTAGAAGCAAGGATGGAGAGACTGCGTCTTTCATACTTTGGACATGTTGTCAGGAGGGATCAGTCCCTGGAGAAGGACATCATGCTTGGCAGAGTACAGGGTCAGTGGAACAGAGGAAGACCCTCCACGAGGTGGATTGACACAGTGGCTGCAACAATGAGCTCAAGCATAACAACGATTGTAAGGATGGCTCAGGACAGGGTGGTGTTTTGTTCTGTTGTGCATAGGGTCGTTATGAGTCAGAACTGACTCAACAGCACCTAATAACAATGACCATGTGATCAGTTGCAGAAATGGGTGCTGTAGTTTTTATGAGTGTTTCTTCCATGCTTTTTATGAATATATTTGTGTGTGTATTTGTTTTCCATCTCTTATTAACATCTACAAATGCAATATGTGAAAGGATTTAATGTGTTTTTAGCAGTTTGCATGTTGGCTGCATCATGTTAGGTGCAAGTATGACTTATTGTCTTCATTTGGGGAATAGGTATGGGTCATGTATGGTATCCCCCATGTGTCTGTCAGTTTGTCATACTATGGGGGCTTGCATGTTGCTGTGATACTGGAAGCTATGCCACCAGTATTCAGATACGAGCGAGGTCACACATACAGGACAGGTTTCAGATGAGCTTCCAATACTAAGACAGACTAAGAAGAAAGACCCAGCAGTCTACTTCTGAAAAGCATTAGCCAGTGAAAACCTTATGAATAGCAGCAAAACATTGTCTGATACAGTGCTGGAAGATGAGCCCCCCAGGTTGGAAGATACTCAAAAGATGACTGGGGAAGAGCTGCCTCCTCAAAGTAGAGTCGACCTTAATGACGTGGATGGAGTAAAGTTTTCAGGACCTTCATTTGCTGATGTGGCACGACTCAAAATGAAACAGCTGCAAACATCCATTAATAATTGGAACCTGGAACATACAAAGTATGAATCTAAGAAAATTGGAAATCGTCAAAAATGAAATGGAACACAGAAACATCAATATGCTAGGCATTAGTGAGCTGAAATGGACTGGTATTGGCCATTTTGAATTGGACAATCATATAGTCTACTATGCTGGGAATGACAAACTGAAGAGGAATGGTGTTGCATTCATCATTAAAAAGAACATTTCAAGATCTATCCTGAAGTAAAATGCTGTCAGTGATAGGATAATATCCATACGCCTACAAGGAAGACCAGTTAATATGACCGTTATTCAAATTTACCCACCAACCACTAGGGCCAAAGATGAAGAAATAGAAGATTTTTATCAGCTGCTGCAGTCCGAAATTAAACATGCAATCAAGATACATTCATAATTACTGGTGATTGGAATGCAAAAGTTGGAAACGAAGAAGGATCAGTAGTTGGAAAATATGGCCTTGGTAATAGAAATAATGCCAGAGATGGAATGATAGAATTTTGTAAGACCAACGACTTCTTCATTGCAAATACCTTCTTTCACCAACATAAATGGGAACTATACACATGGGCCTCGCCAGATGGAACACACAGAAATAAAATTGACTATATCTGTGGACAGAGATGATGGAAAAGCTCAATATCATCAGTTAGAACAAGGCCAGGGGCCGACTGTGGAACAGACCATCAATTGCTCATATGCAAGTTAAAGCTGAAACTGAAGAAAATCAGAGCAAGTCCAGGGGAGCCAAAATATGACCTTGAGTATATTCCACCTGAATTTAGAGACCATCTGAAGAAGAGATTTGACACATTGAACACTAGTGACTGAAGACCAGATGAGTCGTGGCATGACATCAAGGACATCATCCAAGAAGAAAGCAAGAGGTCATTGAAAAGACAGGAAAGAAAGAAAAGACCAAGATGGATGTCACAGGAGACTCTGAAACTTGCTCTTGAGCTTCGAGCAGCTAAAGCAAAAGGAAGAATTGATGAAGTATAAGAACTGAACAGAAGATTTCAAAGGGTGGCTGAAGAAGACAGAGTAAAGTATTATAATGACATGTGCGAAGAGCTGGAGATGGAAAACTAAAAGGGAAGAGCATGCTTGGCGTTTCTCAAGCTGAAAGAACTGAAGAAAAAATTCAAGCCTCAAGTTGCAATAGTGAAGGATTCTATGAGGAAAATATTAAATGATGCAGGAAGCATCAAAAGAAGATGGAAGGAATACACAGACAAAAAGAATTAGTCGATGTTCTACCATTTCAAGAGGTGGCATATGATCAGGAACCAATGGTACTGAAGGAAGAAGAAGTCCAAGCTGCTCTGAAGGCATTGGAGAAGAACAAATCTCCAGGAATTGATGGAATATCAATTGAGATGTTTTAAGAGATGCAGCGCTAGAGGTGCTCACTCATCTATGCCAAGAAATCTGGAAGACAGCTTCCTGGCCAACTGACTGGAAGAGATCCATATTTATGCCTATTCCCAAGAAAGGTGATCCAACTGAATGTGGAAATTATAGAACAATATCATTAATATCACACGCAAGTAAAATTTTGCTGAAGATCTTTCAAAAACGGCTGCAGCAGTATATTGACTGGGAACAGCCAGAAATTCAGACCAGTTTCAGAAGAGGAGGTGGAACCAGGGATATCATTGCTGATGTCAGATGGATCCTGGCTGAAAGCAGAGAATACCAGGAGGATGTTTACCTGTGTTTTATTGACTACACAAAGGCATTCGACTGTGTGGATCATAACAAATTATGGATAACTTTGCGAAGAATGGGAATTCCAGAACACTTAATTGTGCTCATGAGGAACCTTTACAAAAATCAAGAGGCAGTTTTTCAGACAGAACAAGGGGATACTGATTGGTTTAAGGTCAGGAAAGGTGTGCATCAGGGTTGTATTCTTTCAGCATACCTATTCAATCTGTATGCTGAGCAAATAATCCGAGAAGGTGGACTATATGAAGAAAAATGGGGTATTAGGATTGGAAGAAGACTCATTAACTACCTGCGTTCTGCAGATGACAGAACCTTGCTTGCTGCAAGTGAAGAGGACTTGAAGCACTTACTAGTGAAGATCAAAGACCACAGCCTTCAGTATGGATTGCACCTCAATATAAAGAAAACAAAAATCCTCACAACTGGACCAGTGAGAAACATCATGATAAACGGAGAAAAGATTGAAGTTGTCAAGGATTTCATTTTACTTAGATCCACAATCAACAGCCATGGAAACAGCAGTCAAGAAATCAAATGATGCATTGCTTTGGGTAAATCTGCAGCAAAGGACCTCTTTAAAGTGTTTAAGAGCAAAGATGTCACCTTGAAGACTAAGGTGTGCCTGACCCAGGCCATGGTATTTTCAATCGCATCATATGCATATGAAAGCTGGACAATGAATAAGGAAGCCCAAAGAATTGACACCTTTGAACTGTGGTGTTGGCAAAGAATATTGAGTATACCATGGACTGCCGAAAGAATGAACGAATCTGTCTTAGAAGAAGAACAATCAGAATGCTCCTTAGAAGCAAGAATGGTGAGACTGTATCTTACATACTTTGGACATGTTGTCAGGAGGAATCAGTCCCTGGAGAAGGACATCATGCTTGGCGAAGTGCAGGGTCAGCGGAAAAGAGGAAGACCCTCAATGAGGTGGGTTGACATAGTGGCTTGAACAGTAACCTCAAACATAAGAATAATTGTAAGGATGGCGCAGGACCGGGCAGTATTTTGTTCCGTTGTGCATAGGGTCACTATGAGTCGGAACCGACTTGACAGCACCTAACAACAACATGTGTGGTATTTTTTTTACATATATATATATCCAAAAATCCGTTCTGTCAAGTCGATTCTGACTCATAGTGACCCTATGTGATTGAGTAGAACTGCCTCATAGAGTTTCCAAGGAGCAGCCAGTGGATTCGAATTGGTGACCTTTCAGTTAGCAGCTGAGCTTCTAACCACTGAGCCTCCAAAGCTCTCTTTCTGTATATATGTATGTGTGTGTGTGTAATAGAGAGAGAATGAGAGAGATTTACTTCAAGAGATTGGCTCATGACAATGTGAAGGCTGACAAGTCCAAATTGGGGAGCAGGCTGGAGACTCCTGCTGGGTCAAGGGATTGTGGGATCTGGCAAGCACTAAATTCTTAGGTCAGGTGGTAGGCTGGAGTGTTCTGCGGGCCTATGACCCATGATCCACAGGTCAAGTGACAGAAAGATTGAAAATTGTAGTGTGGAGAGAGAAAGAGTTCTTCCGTAATATAAGTGAACTCGCTTGTCAACTGATTGATTCCATCACATTATATTATTGAAGTTGATTACTTTACATTGCATTACTTTACATTATGGAACAGCCACTGGTCTGGTGTTTCACCAAACCGTTGGGAACCATAGCTTCTCAAGTTAACACATAAAATTAACTATCGCCTCTTCTTTTCCCTCATTTGTGTTTATTTGATTTTTTGTAGTATACCATTTTGATTCCCTTCTCCTTTTCTTTTGTGTGTGTTTTTTAGATATTTTGTTTGTGGTTAGCATAAGGGTTATATTTATCATTGCAGATTTATAACAATCTCACTTAAATTGATATTGACTTCAATAACAAAAACTCTATTCCTATACACTCCTCTGCTCCTTTATGTAGTTGTTATCATAAATTACATCTTCATACATTATGTGCCCAATAGCATCAATTTAAAATTATAATTTAATATTTGTCTTTTGGATTCAAAATTTATTAAATTTACAAACAAAAATACCATAAAACTGGGCCTTATAATTTCCCCCCACGAGATTACATTTATTTGAGACCATTCTTTTCTATATATGTCTTTGAGTTATTGTCTAGTGTCCTTTCAGTTTTATCTTAAGAACTCCCTTTAGAATTTTTGTAGCGCAGGACTTGTATTCATGAATTCTCTCAGCTTATATTTATTTGTGAACGTCATTTTTTAATGACAGTTTTGCCAGATACAGAATTCTTGGTTGACAGTTCTTTTCTTTCGGCACTTTAAATATGTCATTCCACTGCCTCCCCTCTCCCAAAGTTTCTGAGGAGAAATCGGCACTCAATTATACTGAGCATCCTTTGTATGTGACTATTTGCTTCTCTCTTGCTGATTTCAGGTTTCTCTGTTTACCTTCAGTTTTTGAGAGCCTGATTATAATGTATTTTAATGTGGAAGTCTTTGGATTTATCCTACTTGGAGTTCATTGACATTCTTGGATTTTTAGATTCATGTTCTTTGTCAGATTTGGAAAGTTTTCAGACATTATTTCTTCAAATACTCTTTCTGCTCCTTTCTTTTCTCTTCTTCTTCTGGGATTTTCATGATGTGTATGTTATTTCTCTTGATGGTATTCCACAATTCCATTAGGCTTTGATAACTCTCTTGATCTATTTTTCTTTTTGCTTTTCATAGTCAATAATTCTAATTGGCTTATCCATCTTCTAGTTCGCTGATTCTTCTGTTGGCTCGTGTCTGCTGTCAGGTTCCCTCATTACATACCTCATTTAAGTTACTGTAATTTTCAGCTCTAGTAGTTCTGTTTGGTTCCTTTTCACAGTGCCTATGTCTTTATTAACATTTGCATTTTGTTCTGGTATCATTTTTCTGATTTCCTTTTGTTCTTTGTCCTTGTTTTCCTTTAGATCTTTAAGCATGTTTAATACTGTCATTTTAAAATCTTCTAATTTGTCCATTATCAAGGCTTCCATAGAGACAATCTCTCCATTTGTCTTTTTGTTTTGAATAAGCTATAATTTCCAATTTCTTTGTATGACTTGTGATTTTTTTTTTCTGAAGCTGGCACATTATAATATTGCAGTGCACTAGCTTTCCAAATTCCCCTGCATGCACAGTGCTTACAAAAGTACTGATTTCTGCAAGAAACTTTCAGGAAATTACAGCCTTCAGACTTTGCTCACTGATCCCTATCCTGCCCTGTGTCAATTCAGGCCAGGCCTAGGCTTCAGTCCTTAAGACAGCTCCCAAACAGATTATAAAAGACACATTGAACAGTCTTCCAGCAAAATAAACCCTGCTCATTCCAGAGCCAGAGATTTGGGTTCCCTCTCTGAGAATGTCATCCATGTTCTGCCTCTGCGGTAGCTTCCTGGCTGCCATGGGGGGGGGGTGGTGGTGGAGAGAGTAGAAAATAAGGTTTTCCGATTATTTAAAATTCACCTTTTGCTTGTTTTAATTCGTAACTAATGGCTGAAAACCTGCACCTACTTCTTAGAGTTTTTACAGAGTTGAGATACCTATTTTTAGTTGCTTTTTTTTTCTTGGTGTTTGTGAAGGTTGAGACCTTAGATCTTTTCTCATTGACATATTCCCAGAAATTCCAGCTATATGTTTTTTTTTTCTAACAGCTTTATTTAGATATAATTCACACACCATACACTTTACCAATTTAAATTGTATAATTCAATGGTTTTTAGCATATTCGCATATTGTGCAACCATCACACAATCAATTTTAGAACATTTTAAATAATGCTTTAAAGAAACGCCTTTTGCTTTCTTCATGTATGATGTCCTTGACATAATCCCACAAGTCATCTGGTCTTTGGTAATTAATGTTCAATGCATCTAATCTATTCTTAAGATGGTCTCTAAATTCAGGTAGGATATGCTCAAGGTCATATTTTGGCTCTTGTGGACTTGTTTTTTCTTCAGCTTCAACTTGAACTTGTATATGAGCAGTTGATGGTTTGTTCTGTGGTCGGAACCTGGCCTTGTTCTGACTGATGATATTGATATTCTCCATCATCTCTTTTCACAGATGTAGTCAATTTGATTCCTGCATATTCCATCTGTCATGTCCACATGTATATTGTTTTTGTTGTTAAAAAAATTTTTTTTTGTTAGGTGCTGTCAAATTGGCTCAGACTCATAGCGACCCTATCTATGTACAACAGAACAAAATACTGCCTGATCCTGTGCCATCCTCACAACCGTTGTTATGCTTGACCCATTATTGCAGCCACTGTGTCAATCTATCTCATTGAACGTCTTCCTCTTTTTCACTGACCCTCTGCTTTACTAAGCAGTCTCCAGGGACTGGTCCCTCCTGATAATATATCCAAAATACATGAGATGAAGTCTTGCTATCCTTGCTTCTAAGGAGTATTCTGGCTGTACTTCTTCCAACAGATTTGTTTGTTCTTCTGGCCTCAAAACCAAACCCACTTCCCTTGAGTCGATTCCGACTCATAGTGATCCTATAGGACAGAGTTGAACTGCTCCATACAGTTTCCAAGGAGCACCTGGTGGATTCAAACTTCAGGCCTTCTGGTTAGCAGCCGTAGCTCTTAACCATCACGCCACCAGTGTTCATCTGGCAGTCCATGGTATATTTAATAGTCTTCTCATCAACACCATAATTCAAAGGCATTAACTATTCTTTGGTCTTCCTTATTCATTGTCCAGCTTTCACATGTATATGAGGCTATTGAAAAATGCCATGGCAAAGGTCTACTATAGAATTGATCCACAAGAGGAGGAAAAACCATGACATTCCTACCTGAAGAGGGCCTCATTGCATAGAGACCCAATGTATGTATAGGTACATGTGGCTGTATGTTATGGATTGAATTGTGTCCCCCAAAAGTATGTTGTAAATCCTAATCCCTACCACTAAACCACCACTGCCTCTTTATCCCTTTCTAGAGAATACCAAACAAGAGATGCCATAGGCCAGTGCAATGATTTTCAACCTTTAGTGAGATTTAGAAGCCCTTCTAAGAGTGGTTTATGGACCAGCAGCTTCGGCATCACCTGGAAGCTTGTAGGAAATGCAGAATCTCAGGCCCCATCCCAGACCTACTGAGTCAGAATCTGCATTTTAACGGGATCTTCAGGAGACTCATATGCACACAGGCTGGGGAAGCACCGTTCCTAACTTTTTCAATATACCCATACCTAGGCTCCAATTTTTTTTTCTGAGTTTTAGGCTCCAACCCGAGGTTCTGGTCATGATTTGGAGTGGGATGGAATCCCCAGTTGATTCTGCTGTGCTCCAAGCCTAAGTACCTCTAGTGTGATGCTTAAAAGCATCAGCTTTGGAATCAGACAGAACAAAGTCTCAATTTTGGCTTCTTTAGTTATTAGCCAGTGACTGTGAGCTGGTTAGAAATAAGCTAAAGGCCACAGAGAATCTTAACATTCAAAGAGGCTGTGGAGTGGCCATCTCTGAGGTCTCTGCTTTCCTTCTACCCTGTCCTGTCCACATCACTTCCTCTGCCCAGACAATTCTACCCCACCCCTCCTCTCTGCTTCCCACACCCCAGCCGTCTGCAAGGCATTTTAAACGTTTTCAATGTTTTCCTCTGGCTCCTCAGGATCTTTCTGCCTTTTTTTTGCACCCAGAGCCCATGAAGCCCCTTCCCTACCAAGGTGTCCATCTCTGAGTGCGAGATCTGATGCCTCTGTCTCTGTGTCCCTTTCAGCGACTGCCCCTTTACGCTGAGAAGACACCCTATAAAAAATCGATGGAGTTGAATAGAAGTCATTCTCACAAATTCCTTTAAATGTCATTCAAAAACAGCCCTTCACTCTCCAGATGGAGGCAGGCAAGAAAAGTGTTTCTGCTTAACATTGGTTGATAAAGGCCACGTCTAACGGGCAAAAGTAAGCAGGATATTGAGGCCATTTGTCTATTTGGTGAAGCAATTGCTAGACCAAAAACCTGTAATTGGAAGAAACATAAGCATTTAAAGACTAATTTATTTAGCATGTTCTGCTGTCAAGCCTGATAATATTAATTATCCTAGTATGACATTATTTTAACTTTGGTTTCTGACATGAGGAGTTATTTTAGAGTATCTTTTCACTCATCGGCACTTTAATAAAAGAAATTCAGTTTGGTCCACCCTTTCTTGCTAGACAATGCAGTGATATGGAAATGTGGGTGGGGTCAGGGTTGAAGGGTGTTGTGCCCCTTGAAATGATACAAGGAGGGGGTGCTAGATTGCTCAGATTCATTCATCGGCACTTAATAAAAGAAATTCAGTTTGGTCCACCCTTTCTTGCTAGACAATGCAGTGATATGGAAATGTGGGTGGGGTCAGGGTTGAAGGGTGTTGTGCCCCTTGAAATGATACAAGGAGGGGGTGCTAGATTGCTCAGATTCATTAGATAATTTCTTACCTCTCCACTCAACTTAACCTGGGTCAAAATATTCTTGATCCACTTGATAAAAGTGGACAACTTCCCTGGATGACTCACCGGCCAGATGATGCTGATCCAGTGACCTGGAGGACCCATTTCAATTATAAAGGCAAAGGGTGAAGTGTTTTCCAGGGAAAAAGCTGATAGTAAGTGGACTTCTATCTTGGGCAGAGAATCTGCAATCTCCACGGCTGTCGAACAAAGTTGGACTATTCTTTGGGGGTCATAAGAAAGCAGGGTCTCATAGTCACTGGGACATAGGTCAGTAACAAGAGTGGAATTAGACCTTCAGAGTGCTGGTGTACTGAGAGTGGTGGGTGATTCCACAATGAGAGTGGCTCCCACTCCTTTTATGCTGGGCCTGGTTTATAAGCATCATGGCCCTCGTTTTGAAGGCCTACTATGTGCCACCACCACCTGTCTATCAGTTTGTCCTACCATGGTGGTTTGTGTGTTGCTATGATGCTGGAAGCTATGCTACCAGTATTTCAAATACCAGCAGTGTCACCCATGGTAAACAGGTTTCAGTGAAGCTTGCAGACTAAGACAGACTAGGAATAAAGGCCTAGCAGTCTACTCCCCAAAATCAGCCAGTGAAAATCTAAACACAACAGAACACTGTCTGACTCTCTTGCTTTGGACACATCGCCACGAGGAATCAGTGGCTAGAGGAGGACATCATGTTTGGTGAAGTAAAGGGCAGCAAGGGCAAGGGAGGCCCTCAGTGAGATGGATTGGCACAATGACTGCAATGATGAACTCAAACATATCTGTGTTCGTGAGCATGACACAGGACCGGGCAACATTTTGTTCCATTGTGTAAGGTCACCATGAGTCAGTCAACTTGATGGCAGCTATCTATCTATATATAACTACGTGCCAGACATTTCACCTCCATTATCTCATTTAATGAGATTATCCTATGATAATCACTTTTGACATATGAGAAAACTGGGACCCAATGTGGTTAACTAACTTGCCCAAAATTATTCAGCTCATAAATGTCAGAGTTGGACTTAGTCCCCTGACTCCAAATGTGAATTGCCTTATTACTGGCCTTCTTGAGGCAGGGTTTCCAGGTCTGATCAATGTTACTTCCTCTTCCTTACTCCATGTCCTCCTGAACAAAATTGTACAGGTTACCTAACCCCTGTCCTTCTGGTTATATGTCTAATTGCTTTCTAAGAGAGCTCACTCCCCTCACATTTACTGATCAAGAAGCACAAAGATGTCAATTAATTTCCTACAGAAAGAGTTCTCCATAGAAATTTCTTTGGTCTCCTTGATGCTGTAGTTTTATATTTCTTTATGGCCGAACCCAACATTTAGATAACATCTTGAACTTACCTCGGGGTCTCAATACCTGTTTGTTGAATGATTAAATTTGGGAATGACTGTGGAATGCTATTCAAGTAAGTGATTCCACTCTGCTGCCCTGACCACAAATGATCTATTTAACTGATTTTAGTGACTCCACAGTAGCTGTTATATTACCTCAGGGCAGAATGATTCATTTCTTGCTACTAAGACCTGGTAATTTATATGCTGAACGTGTAATAATTTACTATATCAAATACCCACTCCTATTAAAAAATAAAGCTCACTGCTGAGCATAATAGCCCTGGATACACAAAATAAGCACAGGTGACTTATGAGTTTACAAAAAAGAGCCTTCTGCTCTGGATGCAGCTGTTTCAGAAAAACACATCTAGGAGTATAGAAGGAAGCTAGGTAGGTAAATATTAGGAGAGGCCTTTAAAAGCAGCCTTGATCACTGACCTGGGGTCCCTGCACTGAGCAGATCCTAGACCAGAGGAAGATTGATGACAAGGTCCTTCCCCCAAAACCAACAGAGACAGAAAGTCTTCCGCTGGAGCTGGCACCCTGAATTTGGACTTCTAGCCTTCTAAACTGTGAGACAATAAACTTTTGTTTGTTAAAGCCATCCATTTGTGGTATTTCTGTTATAGGAGCATTGGATAACTAAGACAATCAGGTTCCATCTATTGTGGCCTTCGTCAGAACAGTTGACAGTGGTAGCTGGGCACTATCTAGTTCTTCCAGTCTCAGAGTAGATGAGGCTGTGGTTCACGTAGACTATTAGTCCTGTAGACTAGTTTCTTCTTTGAGTGTTTGTTTCCTTCTTTTTCTTTTACTCTAGACAGGTAGAGACAAATAGTTGTATCTTCGATGGCCACTCAGAAGCTTGTAAGACCCCAGACACTACTCATCAAACTAGGATGTAGAACATGAACTTTATGAACTATATTATGCCATTTTGACTAAGATGTCCCATGAGACTATGGTCCTAATCCTTCAAACCCAAGAAACCAATTCCACAAGTAGTTTGGTAATGTCTAAGAAGTATCCGTAACTGTGGCCCCCATGTGCTTTATTATATATATGAATTATGTGTATGCAGTCACATACATGCATATAGATATACATATGCATACATCTGGGTGTGGCTGTCACTACCACTGCCTTTCCAGGCGCCCTGTGTTGGAGTAGCCCTGGTGGCTCAGTAGTTAAAAGCTTGGCTGGTAACCAAAAGGTCAGCAGTTCAAATCCACCAGCTGTTCCTTGGAAACCCTACTGGGCAATTTTACACTGTCCTGTCCTATGAGTCGGAATTAACTCAATGGCAATGAGTTTGGTTTCATGGTTATATATATAAAAAATTTTTTTTTTATACACATAAATATATACATGTATTTGTCTATGTACACACATATATATTTTTTGGTCATTGTTGCTGTTGTTTCAAAATTATATATGCCATAGCAATCACCAAAAAGTCCTTTTTTTGTAAGTACATTTTAGTGACATTGTTTCCCTTTATCAAACTTCACCCTTGTTTGGTGTTACTCTTCCCATCACCAAAAATAGCAAGTGTCTACTCTCTAGAGAGTGAATCCTCCTCTTCCCTCACCCTCTCATCCCTGGTAACCACTAATAAAAATTAATTTCTGTATATTTACCTATTCATGTCATTTCAAAAAAGTGAGAACATACAATACTTGGGTTTTTTTTTTATTAACTTTTATTAAGCTTCAAGTGAACGTTTACAAATCCAATCAGTCTGTCACATATAAGTTTACATACATCTTACTCCGTACTCCCACCTGCTCTTCCCCTATTGAGTCAGCCCTTTCAGTCTCTCCTTTTGTGACAATTTTGCCAGCTTCCCTCTCTCTCTATCCTCCCATCCCCCCTCCAGACAAGAGTTGCCAACACAATCTCAACTGTCCACCTGATATAATTAGCTCACTCTTCATCAGCATCTCTCTCCCACCCGCTGACCAGTCCCTTTCATGTCTGATGAGTTGTCTTCGGGGATGGTTCCTGTCCTGGGCCAACAGAAGGTCTGGGGACCATGGCCGCCGGGATTCCTCTAGTCTCAGTCAGACCATTAAGTACGGTCTTTTTATGAGAATTTGGGGTCTGCATCCCACTGATCTCCTGTTCCCTCAGGAGTTCTCTGTTGTGCTCCCTGTCAGGGCGGTCATCGATTGTGGCCGGGCACCAACTAGTTCTTCTGGTCTCAGGATGATGTAGGTCTCTGGTTCATGTGGCCCTTTCTGTCTCTTGGGCTCTTAGTTGTCGTGTGACCTTGGTGTTCTTCATTTTCCTTTGATCCAGGTGGGTTGAGAACAATTGATGCATCTTAGATGGCCGCTTGTTAGCATTTAAGACCCTAGACGCCACATTTCAAAGTGGGATGCAGAATGTTTTCATAATAGAATTATTTTGCCAATTGACTTAGAAGTCCCCTCAAACCATGTTCCCCAGACCCCTGCCCTTGCTCCACTGACCTTTGAAGCATTCATTTTATCCCGGAAACTTCTTTGCTTTTGGTCCAGTCCAATTGAGCTGACCTTCCATGTATTGAGTGTTGTCTTTCCCTTCACCTAAAGCAGTTCTTATCTACTGATTAATCAATAAAAAACCCTCTCCCTCCCTCCCCCCTTCGTAACCACAAAAGTATGTGTTCTTCTCAGTTTATACTATTTCTCAAGATCTTATAATAGTGGTCTTATACAATATTTGTCCTTTTGCCTCTGGCTGATTTCACTCAGCATAATGCCTTCCAGGTTCCTCCATGTTATGAAATGTTTCACAGATTCGTCACTGTTCTTTATCGATGCGTAGTATTCCATTGTGTGAATATACCACAATTTATTTACCCATTCATCCGTTGATGGACACCTTGGTTGCTTCCAGCTTTTTGCTATTGTGAACAGAGCTGCAATAAACATGGGTGTGCATATATCTGTTTGTGTGAAGGCTCTTGTTTCTCTAGGGTACATTCCGAGGAGTGGGATTTCTGGGTTGTATGGTAGTTCTATTTCTAACTGTTTAAGATAACGCCAGATAGATTTCCAAAGTGGTTGTACCATTTGACATTCCCACCAGCAGTGTATAATAGTTCCAATCTCTCCGCAGCCTCTCCAACATTTATTATTTTGTGTTTTTTGGATTAATGCCAGCCTTGTTGGTGTGAGATGGAATCTCATCGTAGTTTTAATTTGTATTTCTCTAATGGCTAATGATCGAGAGCATTTTCTCATGTATCTGTTGGCTGCCTGAATATCTTCTTTAGTGAGATGTGTGTTCATATCCTTTGCCCACTTCTTGATTGGGTTGTTTGTCTTTTTGTGGTTGAGTCTTGATAGAATCATGTAGATTTTAGAGATCAGGCGCTGGTCTGAAATGTCATAGCTGAAAATTCTTTCCCAGTCTGTAGGTGGTCTTTTTACTCTTTTGGTGAAGTCTTTAGATGAGCATAGGTGTTTGATTTTTAGGAGCTCCCAGTTATCGGGTTTCTCTTCGTCATTTTTGGTAATGTTTTGTATTCTGTTTATGCCTTGTATTAGGGCTCCTAGGGTTGTCCCTATTTTTTCTTCCATGATCTTTATCGTTTTAGTCTTTATGTTTAGGTCTTTGATCCACTTGGAGTTAGTTTTTGTGCATGGTGTGAGGTATGGGTCCTGTTTCATTTTTTTGCAAATGGATATCCAGTTATGCCAGCACCATTTGTTAAAAAGACTATCTTTTCCCCAATTAACTGACACTGGTCCTTTGTCAAATATCAGCTGCTCATATGTGGATGGATTTATATCTGGGTTCTCAATTCTGTTCCATTGGTCTATGTGCCTGTTGTTGTACCAGTACCAGGCTGTTTTGACTACTGTGGCTGTATAATAGCTTCTGAAATCAGGTAGAGTGAGGCCTCCCACTTTCTTCTTCTTTTTCAGTAATACTTTGCTTATCCGGGGGTTCTTTCCCTTCCATATGAAATTGGTGATTTGTTTCTCTATCTACTTGGGTTTTTTTTGTTGTTGTTGATTGACTTATTTTACCCAACATAATGCCCTCCAGGTTTATCCGTGTTCCAAGATGTTTCAGGAACTCATTTTTCTTTATCACTGAGTAGTATTCCTTTTTACGTATGTACCACATTTTACTTATCTATTCATCGCTTGATGGGCAGTTTGTTCCCATCTTTTTGGTATTGTGAAGAGTGCTACAATGAACAGAGGTGTGCATATGTCTGTGTCTCTTCTATTAGATTAGATATATATACCTAGGAGTGGAATTACTAGCATAACCTGACCCTACAAATGCCAGTAAATTTCCATTAGTCAGAAAGGACTGCCTTAAACTAGCCCAAGTCAGATTTGGCCCACCCCGCATGTGCAGAAGGGCCAGCTGTGACAGTTAGTTGACATCAACAGAGGACACAGCAACAGGTGGAGTGAATCAGAAGGAAAATCATCACCCAGACCCCATTCTGAAGTGAGAGATCTGACAAGAACCATGTCATCACCTGTTTCCTTGCCACCATAATTCTTGCAACATCTTCCTTCCAGAATTTTCCCTCCCCAGTACACCTAATGGCCGCCATCTTGCTGCCCAAGTCACATATAAGCTCTGCTTTCCCATAGGTCGGGGAGCTAGACTTGAGGAACTTTCTCCCGGCTCCTCGTTCTGGGCATCGCAATAAAGTTACTTTCTCTTTCTGAAAGGCTGGTGTTCAGATTATTGGCTGGTCTGAGTGCCCCAGACAGAACCCACCTTGTAGGTTTAGGCAACCCTGGGTCATATTGACAGCTCTACCTCTAGTCTTTTGAGGAACTGCCAGACTGTTTTCCATAATGGTTGTACCATTTGCATTCCCACCAGCAATGGATGAGGGTCTTTTTTTCTCCACATCCCCTCCAACGCTTATTTTTTTTTAACTTTTTTGTCTTAGCTGTTATGGGTTGAACTGTATTGCCCCAAATACGTGTTTTAAATCCTAACCTCTATGCCTGTTGTTATAATCCCATATGGGAATGGGTTGTCTTTGTTATGTTAATGAATTAAGATTAGTGTAGTGTGTATCTTGAGTCAATCTCTTTTGAGATATAGAAGAGATTAAACAAGTGAGCAGAACAGAGATGGGGAAGATAAATGCCAAGACACATGAAGATCTCTCAGAAGCAGAAACTCAAGAGACAAGGACCTTCCCCAAGAGCCTTCCCCTGGAGCTGGTACCCCGATTTCAGACTTCCAGCCTCCTAAACTGTGAGAAAATAAATTTCTGTTTGTAAAAGCCATTCACTTGTGGTATTTCTGTTACAGCACTGGATAACTAAGACATTAGCCATCTAAACCCATAAAAACCCATTGCTGTCAAGTTGATTCAAACTCCTAGTGACTCTGTAAGGGCAGAGTAGAACTGCCCCCATAGGGTTTCCAAAGAGCAGCTGGTGAATTCAAACTGTCAGCCTTTTGGTTAGCAGCCAGGCTTTTAACCACTAGCCCACCAGGGCTCCTTAGCCGTCCTAACCCAAAAACCAAACCAAACCCATTGCTTTCGAGTCGATTCCAACTCATAGCAACCCTAGAAGACAGTAGAACTGCCCCATAGGGTTTCCAAGAAGCTCCTGGTGGTTTCAAACTGCCAACCTTTTGGTTAGCAGCCATAGCTCTTAACTACTACACCACCAGGGTTTCCTTATCCATCCTAGTGGGAGAGAAGTGGTATCTCATTATGGTTTTGATTTGCATTTTTCTGATGGCTAATGATATTGAGCATCTTTTCATGTGTCTGTTGACCATTTGAATATCCTCTTTAGTAAAGTGCCTGTTCATGTTCCTTGCCAAGTTTTTTATTTTCTATCTCTTTATTTTGATTTATCTCAAAGTATTTTCTAATGTTACTTGGAATTTATCTTTGGCCTATTTGTTATTTGAGAGTGTGTTGTTTAATTTTGACATATTTGTGATTTTCCAAATTTCTCTCTGATACTGATTTCTAATTTTATTTCATTGTGTTCAGAGAACATATGTTATACTATTTATATCCTTTAATTTTTATTAAGACTTTTTTGTTATGGGCTAGCATATGATCTATTGGTGAGAGTTTTTCATGTGCACTTAAGAAGAGTGTGTATTGGACTTTCAATCAAATTGCGTTAAAAACCAAACCTATTGCTGTCGATTTGATTCAATTCTGACTCATAGCGACCTTATAAGACAGAGTAAAACTGCCCCAGAGGTTTCCCAAGGAGTGGCTGGTGGATTTGAACTGCCGACCTTTTGGTTAGCAACTGAGCTCTTACCCACTGCTCCACCTGGGCTCCAAATTGCATTAAAGATATAACCAATTTAGGAAGCATTGATATCTTTCCAGTGTTAGATCTTGCTATACAGGAACACGGTAATATCTTCTTTAATATATCTTAGGAAGATTGTGTTACTTTATTCACCTAGCTCTCTAGAGTGCCACAGTATGTATCTTATATATCTTCAGAGGAGGCCTTAAAAACCAAATTGACCCCTCACAACTTCCACATATAAAACAGAATATGAAACTCGAACTCAGCCAAGCCCTGGTTCAGGAAGTGTCGCCGTTGTCATGTCCCTCACCAACTACAACCATTCCGAAGAAGAATTTCCAAACCTTGAGAATCCCTTAGCCTAGGATCAGTCTATGAGAGCAAGGGAATGTGCCTTTGTTGCCATTTTGGAATTTTTTGTCCTTGTTCACAACATGTAAACCAATAGCTTCCTTTCCTTTTAAAATTGAAAAAGGGCTAAGCTAGGCAGAATTGCAATAGGATGTCTGTAGGTAGTCTTCTAGAAATGCTTTTGGATCCATAATTGTCTTAATGTTCTACCGAATATAATTTCTATTTCATTTATGACGGGTAATCCATTTTATTAGATTAAAATCACCAATGAAATTTTATTTTGTTTACTTTTTTTCATGTTTTGGCATCAGAGTTACAATTGCTTTATAGAATAAATTGGGAGGATTTCCTTTTTTACCTGAGATTTGGGAAAATAAATTATAATCTGAGAATTAGGAGCTCCTTGTTTGTGAAAAAAATTCACCTGTAAAATTATATATCCATTGAGTATTTTTACCATAGGTAATCTTTGGATAATGCTTACATTTTCTCATTTATTTTGAAAAATTGCAATTTTCTCTTTTTTATCATAAATTCTGATTTTATGATACATAAAATCAAACCACAGACTTAATGGTCTGACTGAGACTGGAAGAACCCTGGTGGTCATGGCCCCCAGACCTTCTGTTGGCCCAGGACAGGGACCATTCCTGAAGTCAACTCTTCAGACATGGATTGGACTGGACAATGGGTTGGAGAGGGATGCTGGTGAGGAGTGAGCTTCTTGGATCAGGTGGGCACTTGAGACTATGTTGGCATCTCCTGCCTGGAGGGGAGATGAGAGTGCGGAGGGGGTTAGAAGCTGGTGAAATGGACATGAAAAGAGAGAGTGGAGGGAGAGAGCAGGCTGTCTCATTAAGGGAGAGTAATTGTGAGTGTGTAGTGAGGTGTATATGGGTTTTTGTGTGAGAGACTGACTTGATTTGTAAACTTTCACTTAAAGCACAATAAAAGTTATATATATATATATATATAAAAGAAATGTTGAAGAGGATGTGGAGAAGTTGGAGCCCTTAAAAATGCTGGTGGTAATATAAAATGTTGCAGCAGCTTTGGAAAACAACCTGGCAGTTCCTCGAATGATTAAACTTAATGTACACGCAGAGACTTATACATGGATGTTTATTGAAGAATTAGTCATAAAAGCCAAAATGTAGAAACAACTCAAATGTCCATCAATGGATAAATGGATAAACAAAATGGTCTATATTCATAAAATGGGATATCGTGTGATAATAAAAAGGAATTAATTACCAATACATGCTAAAACATGGATGAGCCTTGAATACTTTGCTGTTGTTGTTGGATACTTCCAGTCAGCTTCAACTCATAGAGACCTTAAGTATAACAGAAGGAAATATTGCCCGGTCCTGTGCCATCCTCAAAATTGTTGCTATATGTGACCCCATTGTTACAGTCATAATGAAAACATTATGCTGAGTGAAAGAAGGCAGCCAAAAAGACCACATATTATATAATTTCATTCACAGAAACTGTCTAGAGCAGGGAAATCTATAGAGACAGAAAGAGTACTGGTTGCCTACGGCAGGATGGTGATAGCTAAAGCATTAGGAGTTTTCTGTTTGGTGTGATGGAAATGTTCTAAAATTGACTGTGGTGATGATTTGCATATTTCTGTGAATACACTAAAAAAACCCTAAATTGTAAAAAAAAAAAAAAAAAAAACTAACCAAACTGAAGCCATTGCTGTTGAGTTGATTCCGGCTTATAGTGACCCTATAGAACAAAGTAGAACTGCCCCATAGGGTTTCCAAGGAGTGGCTGGTGGATTCTAACTGCTGACCTTTGGATTAGTACCCAAGCTCTTAACCATAGGATGTTAAAGTAAGAAACACAGAAAATATAAAAGTTTATACTCCTTTCCTGAAAAGAAATCCCATTTCCCCCTGCCCTTTCAAAATGTTAATGTATCACTGCTGTAGTAAGACAATATATTTTCTAGACCAAAAAAAAAAAAAAAAACTAAACCCATTGCTGTCGAGTCAATTCTGACTCATAGTGACCCTATAGGAGAGAGTAATACATGCCTGATGGATTTGAATTGCTGACCTTTTGGTTAACAGCTGTAGCACTTAACCGCTACACCACCAGGGTTTCCATAAAACACATATCACCAGTAAATTCAGCTTCAATGATTCAAAATAAAATTAAGGTACTTTGAACTCAGCAGTACATTAAAAAAAAATTATGGTTTAGCCCAGATAACACGAATGATTATATATTAGTAAATCCATAAATCAATTGTTTTATTTGAAGATTTCTTGATAAAATCAGAGCTAAGAAAAGGATGGAATTATTAAAATACTTTTATATGTTAACACATTTAATCCTTACAACTTTTTGAGTTTGTTATGGTTATTATCCTTATTTTACAGATAAAAAAAACAGGCAGGTATATATTAAATAACTTGCCTTAACCTATGCAATAAAACAAAATTAAAAAACAATTTATATATTGCAAAGCAAGAGATCAATTTTTCATGATTTGAAGAATCCAAAGTTGGCCAAATATAAGATACACGAGAAAAAGCAGTACCTTTCCCTTACACCAGCAACAACTAATTAGAAAATGTAATAGAATAAGCTCCCACTGGACATCTATGTCAATTGGTGCAACATAGTTCATAAACACATTGTTCTGTGTCCTGCTTTGGTGCGTAGCGTCTGCAGTCTTAAAAACTTGTGAGAGGCCATCTAAAATGCAACTCTTGGTCTCTTTCCATCTGGAGCGAAGGAGAGTGAAGAAAACTAAAGACTCAAGGATGCAATTAGTCCAAAGGGCTAATGGACCACATGAACCACAGCCTACAAGACCCCAAGACCAGAAGAACTAGATGGTCCCTGGCTATCACTTCCGACTGCTCTGACTGGGATCGCAACAAAGGGTCCAGGACAGAGAGGGAGAAAAATGTAAAACAAAAAATCAAATTCACAAAAAAG
Organism: Elephas maximus indicus; assembly: GCF_024166365.1. Taxonomy (NCBI): domain Eukaryota; kingdom Metazoa; phylum Chordata; class Mammalia; order Proboscidea; family Elephantidae; genus Elephas; species Elephas maximus. The sequence goes on from NC_064846.1 coordinate 91,920,489, forward strand.
ACCAGATTTACTGGTCTGACAGAGACTGGAGGAATCTCCAAGACTATGGCCGTAAGACACCCTTCTGACCTGGAACTGAAGCCATTCTCTAGGACTACCTTTCAGCCAAACAATAGACAGGCCTATAAAACAAACAATAATACCCCAGAGGAATGCGTTCCTCAGAACAATCAATTATATGAGATCAAAAGGACATTTGCCCAGAAATTCTGGATGAAAGGAAAAGAGGAACTCAGGGTGGAAATAGGGAGAGTGCTGACACATTGTAGGGAATGCAACCAATGTCATGAACACTCTATGTACAAGCTATTGAATGGGAAACTAATTTGCTCTGTAAACTTTCACCTAAAGCACAATTGAAAAAAAATAAATTTCCACAAAAGTTAAAATATGTCTCAGAAAAAACCTACAAAGAAATATGAAAATGTTAAAAAAAAAAAAAAAAGTTGTACTGAATGACATGATAAATGGGGGTAAGCTATGTTCATTAATAGGAAGACCCAATGTTATAAATTTATCACTTATCCCCTATTTTATTCTAAGAGTTCAAATCAATCCCAATTAAAATATCAAAATGATTTTTTTTCATGGATTTTGACAAGCTGGTTCTAAAATTCAAATGGAAGACTAATATGCAGGAAGAGCCAAGAACAAAGTGGTGAGCTTATTAATAGTTATCAAAATATATGAAACCATTGTAAATAAAAGACAGTGGCATTAGAACAGGAAAAGACAATCACTACAAGAGGACAGAGTGTTCATGGGAACAACTTCATATCGTATTGGTGAGATTAGAAAGGGGCAAATTGCACAATATTCATACTATATTGCATACATTTTGTTTAAAAAAGTCCCTCATGACTAAATATGTGTATATAAGTTCATTGAAAAAAAGCCAAGGAGGAAACCATACATCAGTGGTAATTTGCTCTAGGTAAGGGACAATGGCAATGTCAATTTGGGGAATGGAATGTCAGAGGGGAAATTTGACATCATTTGTAATGTTTTGTTGTTGTTGTTTGACACAGCCAATGTATTTATGTATTTTTATGTAATTAAAATTAATTTTATAACATTGACAGGTATCAGTCTGGGAGAATATATGTGGCACAGTGGTTAAGCACTTGGCTGCTAATAGAAAGGTCAGCAGTTCGAATACACCAGCCGCTCCATGGGAAAAAGATGTGGCAGTCTGCTTCCATAAAGATTATAGCCTATGGGGCAGTTCTATTCTGTTCTACAGGGTTGCTTATAAGTTGGAATTGACTGGATGGTAGTAGGTTTGGGAATGTATAAGAAACTTACATGTATTAGTGCATTTAATTTTCACAACAACCTTATGAAGTAGGTAGTAACATATTCCCATAATTCTGCAGATGAGAAGACTGAGGCACAGAGATGTTAAATAACTCTCACAGTGTCACACAGCTAGCAAAGGGCAAAGCTGGGACTTGAATCCAGCCAATCTTGTTTCAAAGTCTGTCCTCTTAGCCGCTACACCTCTGTATACATTAAACAGATTTAGGACACTTCAATAGACCAAAAGTTAATATCTTTACTGGAGGAGAAGATGTGGAAATCTAAGATAAGTTAAAAAAGAAAAATAAGTTTTTTTTTTTAAACCACAAATCAAACATTACGAGTCTAGTAACTAATACAGTGTGATATTGGCACAGAAATATATGAATAAATTAAATAAAGAGAATATTTTTAGAAATCTATTTTCCATAAGCATTCCTATATGTGCATAAGATGTAGATTCCGTGATGTTTGTTGTAGTAGTATTTGAAATTGTTAAACAAAATTTAAATAACTGAAATGTCCATCAAGATGGGACTGCTAAATTCTCAGTAAAATAAATGATGGTACATTATGCAATGGTTAAGATCCATATGCAATTACATGTTAAAAGCTCTAATTCATACCATTAATTGCAAGAAGCAAGTTATAGAAATCATGTATATTAAGGTATCATTTATTAAAAATTATCCCCAATTACACACACACACACACCCCATAACCACAGCATAGTTAAGAGGGCTGGTCCCAGAGAAGATTGTTGCTCTTAGGTGCTATTAGAATGAAAGGTGCTCTGTCATCTGCCATTCTCACAATCCTTGCTCTATTTGATCCCATTGTTGCAGCCACTGTGTCAGTTCATTTCATTGAGGGTTTTTCCTTTTTTCGCTCTATCAAGCATGGTGTCCTCCTTCAGGGACTGATCGCTCCTGACAACATGTTCAAAGTAAGTGAGACAAAGTCTTGCCTTCCTTGCTTCTAAGGATCATTCTGCCTGAGTTCAAATCTCAGCTTTATCACTTGCTCCTCTATTTGTTTTTTCAACTTCCTTGGCCTTTCTAAGTATCATTTACCTTTAATATTATCTTTGAATAGAAACCAAATCCATTGCCATCAAGTTGATTCCGACTCGTAGCAACCCTGTAGGACAGAGTAGAACTGCCCCATACGGTTTCCAAGGAATGCCTGGTGGGTTTGAACTGCCAACCTTTTGGTTAGCAGCTGTAGCTCTTACCCACTACAGCACCAAAGTTTATAGTAATGGCATATTGTTAATTTTCAATGAAGAAACATATGAGAAGTGCTTAGCAGAGTGTGCGGCAAACAGTAGGCCCTATTATTATTACTAATGAATGCAATATGTAAACATCTATAAAATCTGGAAGAGTACATACCAAATAGCGTTGGAGGGAGAAGGAAAGGGTAAGCGAGGAAGATGAATTTTTCCTTTCCTTCCTTTCCTCTCCTCTCCTTTCCTTTTGTTATGGATTGAAAAATAAGTGTTGTAAATCCTATCCACTATAAATACGGATATAATCCTATCTGGCAATAATGTCTTCTTTGTCATGCTGATGAGGCTATATTAGTATAGAGTATGTCTTAAGCCAATCACTTTGAGATATAAAAGGAGCAGCTTAGGCACAGTAGCAAGCAAGCACAAATGGAGAAATACTGATGCCACATGGAGATCACCAAGGAACTGAGTAAGAGAAACTGAAAGAAGGATTTTTCCCAAAGAGAGAGACTTCCCCTAGAGCCGACGCCCTGAATTTGGACTTATAGCTTCCTAAACTGTGAGGAAATAAATTTTTGCTCATTAAAGCCACTTGTGATATTTCTGTTATAGCAGCAATAAATAAGACACCTCTTCTCTCCTCTCCTCTTATGTCCTCTCCTTCCTTTTTTGTTGTTTATAATTATAAATACATTTATCAGTATTTCCACTGAAAAAAAGTCAAGGATAAAAAACACCTTCTATCCCTACCTTGCGTTCAAGGATTCTAAGATCCCCGCAAATTAGTACCCTATTGTTCCTGAGTCTTAAGCCTGTGAAAACTTGATTCATCCTCTGGCTTTTGTTTCTTGCAAATATCTCTAATAATGATCCATTCCTTCCTGATTAAGGCTTAGCATTCACACTCAAGTCTCTTGCTCTTCTACTTTAGTTCCTAAATCTGGGTATGGGTTTTTAATCATCAAAGGTCATTGATGAAATTAAGATAAAGTCATCTTCAAATGTCTGTCCCATCTTTTACTGCTACCCTCTCCCCTTTCAGATTCCTTCTCATTTTCACAGTAACACAGCATAATTCCTGTGCAAATTACTATAGTAACCAGCAGGTTAGGAAGGTTAGCCATTTCCTGAAGCTGATTTTTTCATACTGGAATATTTGTATGGAAGAGTAAGGCTTTCAAGAAGAAAAATAAATTAGCTCTTAGCTGGAGAGTGTAGCTGAGGCTCTCAATGCTCAAACATAGCATAGCCTCTTGTACTCCATCCTCTGTGTTTCTAGAGAAGAAGGGAAACTCAGAAGCTGGGCATTGTTCCACCTTTGCCATTGCCCCACCTTTGCCATTGCCCCATGGGTTTTAAAAGCCTAAGTTTGGACACGAGCATTTGTAACCTTGACCACAGGGCAATGGGCGTGGACATTGTGTCTCCTAAGGGTTGTCTACTGGGCCCCTCATCCATCCCCCCGAACACATATGTGTGATCTTGCTATCCCCCCAATCTTATGTATCCCCAGAACTCTATTCCACTGCCTAAAGTATTTCCAGGCACAAGGTTGTGTGCTCGGTTCCATCCAAGAATCCTCCTAGATAGTATCCTGACATGGTTGTCAGAATCCCTGGACTCCAGTCCCAACTCTACCACTAATCCAGAGTTTGATTAAACAGTCCATTGTTGTTGAATCGATTCAGACTGACAGTGACCCTATAGGACAGAGTAGAACTGCCCCATAGAGTTTCCAAGGGTGTAAATATTTACAGAAGCCAACTGCTACATCTTTCTCCTGTGGAGTGGCCGGTGGGTTTGAAGCACTGACCTTTCTGTTAGAAGCCAAGTACCTAACCACTGTGCAACTCAGAACTTATAGAGTTTGATTAGGGGGCAGCTATTTACCTGCCCTGGGCCTCAATTCCCCTAACTGATTAGTGGTAGAAACTTTCCAGATATTATTGACATTTCAGGATTAAAAAACCTTTATAAATCAGAACCTTGCTTTTCTACACTGTCTGGATCCTTCCAAAACCCACACCATGAGGCAACCCTGGGCCAATAGGCATAGAGTAGGCGCCCTTGGTGAGTCTCAGAAGTCCTGCTATATTTCATTAGCCCATTTACTCTCTCACTCTTTTAAAATGACTTGTCCTCTGTTCTCAAACCTTGAACATCTCCTTCCTAATGCTCGGCTGATGACCTTATTTCTTATTGCACTGGGAAAACAGATACAATTAAAAATGAATTAATCACACACTCCTACCATCAAATCTACAAACCTACTGGGTCTGCACCCAAATACCCTGCCTTCCCACATGTTACCACAGATTAACTCTGTGCTTTAAGCAAAAGCCAAAAGATAACTTGTGCAAATGATTCCATCCCATGCCCTACAATTCTCTTCTTTCTCTCTTTCATGATCCCAACAGCATACAAACAGGCTTAGTTCTTTCATCTAAACAAACACACAGAAAAACTCTTCATATAGTTCTAATTCCCTTCCCTCCCCATTTCTGTCTCCTTCATAACAAAATTCTTTAAAAATAATTGTGTAAATACAAGATCTCTTCTTTCTCTCAATTCTCTCCAAGCAAGGCTCTGCTTTTTTATAATCTTTTTTCCGCTATAGTATTCAGCCTAGCTATCCTTCTATGCTCTGTATAACTCACTACCTCCCAAGTATCTGTGTCAGTGGTTCTTTTTTTCCCCCCATGGGTTATTGTCATGGATTGAATTATGTCCTCCCAAAAATATGTGTATCAGTTGGGCTGGGCCATGATTCCCAGTACTGTGTGATTTTCCTGTATGTTGTAAATCCTGCCTCTATGATGTTAATGAGGGAGGATGGGTGCCAGTTGTGTTGGTGAGGCAGAACTCAATCTACAGGATTAGATTGTGATTTGAGGCAATCTCTTGAGATATAAAAGATAGAAGCAAGCAGAAAGGGGGGAGGGGGGCACCTCATACCACGAAGAAGGAAGTACCAGGAGCAGAGTGTGTCCTTTGGATCCGGGGTCCCTATGTGAAGAAGCTCCTAGTCTGGGGGAACATTGACGAGAAGGCTGACACAGAAAGCCTTCCCCTGGAGCCAACACCCTGATTTTGGACTTGTAACCTACTAGACTGTGATAAAATAAATTTCTCTTTGTTAAAGCCATCCACTTGTGGTATTTCTGTTATTGCAGCACTAGATGACTAACACAGTTATATTGTTTATTTTATGAGTCAACTTGTTGTTTAGCTAAAAGACGACTTCGTGGAATAGTTTGGGTTCAGTGTTCAAAGAGTATCTCAGGGCAATACTCTTGGGGAGTCCTCCAATCTTAACTGGTCCGGTAAGTCTGGAGTTTTAAAGAATTTTGTGTTCCACGTTTTGCTTCCATTCTATCAGGACCCATCTGTTGTATACCTGATCAGAAGGGTCAGTAGTGTTAGCCAGGCACCATCTAGTTCTTCTGGTCTCGGTAGATGAGGTCATGATTTATGCAGAGTATTAGTCATTTGGACTAGTTTCTTCTCTAAGTCTTTGGTGTCCTTCGTTCTCCATTACTCTAGATGCATAGAGACCAATAGTTGCATCTTAGAGGACTGCTCACAAGCTTATAAGACCCCAGTCACTACTCATCAAACTAGGATGTAGAACATAGTACTATATTATGCCAATTGACTGAGTTCTCCCACCAGACTATGGTCATAAGCCTTCAGATCCCGTAAACCAATTCCATGAGGTGTCTAATAAATATCCGTTTGTGCCCCCCTAGGTGTTTATTGTGTATATGAATATATAAGGATGCAAACATTCCAAGTTCCAATTACTAACAGATGTTTGCAGCTGTTTCTTCTCATTTTGAGTTGTGCTGCATCAGCAGATGAAGGTCCCAAAAGCTTTACTCCATCTGTCATTAAGGTCAACTCTACTTTGAGGAAGCGGCTCTTCCCCAGTCATATTTTGAGTGCCTTCCAGCCTGAGGGGCTCATTTTCCAGCACTATATCAGACAATGTTCCATTGCTATCCATAAGGTTTTCATTTGCTAATTTTTTTTTTAAATAGATAGCCAGGTTCTTCTTCCTAGTCTGTCTTAGTCTGGAAGCTGTGCTGAAATTTTTCCACCATGAGTGACCCTTCTGGTATTTGAAATACCAGTGGCATAGCTTCCATCATCATAGCGACACACAGCCACCACATCATACCAAACTGATTGCTCGAAGAGTAATATCTCAGGCATTAGTGATCTGAAATGGACTGGTATTGGCCATTTTGAACAATCATATGGTCTGCTATGTCAGGAATGAAAAATTAAAGAGGAACGGCATTTCATTTAATGTGTAAAAGAACATTTCAAGATCTATTCTGAAGTACAGCAATATCAGTGATAGGATATTGTCCATACGCCTACAAGGAAGACCAGTTAATATGACCATGATTCAAGTTTATCCACCAAACACTAATGCCAAAGATGAAGAAATTAGAGATTTTTACCAATTTCTGCAGACTGAAATTGATCAAACATGCAATCAAGATGTGTTGATAATTGCTGGTGATTGGAATGCAAAAGTTGGAAACGAAGTATCAGTGGTTGGAAAATATGGCTGTGGTGATAGAAACAACGCAGGAGATCACATGATAGAATTTTGCAAGACTACTTATTCATCGGAGATACGTTTTTCTTAAATTGTGTTTTAGGTGAAAGTTTACAGTGCAAATTAGCTTTTCATTCAAAAATTTATGCACATTTTTTTTTTTGTAACATTGGTTACAGTCTGGCAATGTGTCAGCATTCTCCCCCTTTACCTTTACTTCCCAGCTTCCCTGTGTACATTCTTCTAGATTTCCTGTCCCTTCCTGCCTCCTTGAGAGCAGCAGCACACTGGCCATATTGAATAAACAAGGGGCCGTGCCCGCCATCTTCTGTAATATAGAGAATTAACTCCCTGCATTTAAACTATTTCCCTATTAGGTAATATAGGAACTAAACTCTGCCTTTAGAATGTCTCCTTATTTAGGAGTCTCCGTGTTCTTCTTTACTTGGCCAACTAAATAAAGCTTCTTTTTTCACTTTCACCTGCTTCATGTGTCCTCCTAGGTGCTCCGAGCAGACCTGGAGGTGTCAGGTTACATCCTTGTCTTTGATTTTGGGCAGATTTTGCCCATTAGGTCTCCTATACTTGATGGAACTAAGAAGCACATTTCTCATGTGTGTTATTGTTTCTATAAAAAAGCCTGTCTAATCTTTGGATGAAAGGTGGACTTTGGGAGTGGCTTCAGTTCTGTGTTAGCAGGATGTCCAGGGGCCATAGTCTTCAGGGGTTCCTCCAATCTCTGTCAGACCAGTAAGTCTGGTCTTTTTTTGTGAATTTGCATTTTGTTCTACATTTTTCTCCCGCTCTGTCCAGAACTCTCTATTGTGATCCCTGTCAGAGTGGTCAGTGGTGGTAGCTGGGCACCATCTATTTCTTCCAGGTTCAGGTTGTTGGAGGCTGTGGTTCATGTGGTCTATCAGTCCTTTGAACTGACATTTTCCTTGTGTCTTTGGTTTTCTTCATTCTCCTTTGCTCCAGACATGATGGGATCAATAGACATATTTTAGATGGCCACTTGCAAGCTTTTAAGACTCCAGATGCTACTGACCAAAGTAGGATTTTGAACAGTTTCTTTAAGAACTATGTTATGCCAGTTGAGCTAGATGTCCCCTGAGACCCCGCCCCCCGCCCTCAGCCCCAGTAACTTGGTTCCTCACAGTGTTTGGATGTGTCTAGGAAGCTTCCATGGCTTTGCCTCAGTCAAGTTGTGCTGGCTTTCCCTATACTGTGTGTCGTCTTTCCTTTCACCAAAGTTAACACTTGTCTATTATCTATTTAGTAATTTCCCCTCCTCAGCTCTGCCCTCTGTTGTAACCATCAAAGATTGCTTTTCTGTGTGTGTGTAAACCTTTCTTGAGTTTTTATATTAGTGGTCTCATATAATATTGGCCTTTTGTGATTGACTTATTTCACTCAGCATAATGCACTCCAGATTCCTCCATGTTGTGAGATGTTTTGCAGATTCATCATTGTCCTTTATCGTTGCATAGTATTCCATCGTGTATATGTACCATAGTTTTTCTATCCACTCATCTATTGATGGGCACTTAGGTTGTTTCCATCTCTTTGCTATTTTTTTTAGGTTGTTTCCATCTCTTTGCTATTGTGAATAATGCTGCAATGAACATTCGTGTGCATACGTCTATTCATTTGATGGCTCTTATCTCTCTAGGGTATATTCCTAGGAGTGGGATTGCTGGATCATATGGTATTTCTTTTTCTAGCTTTTTAAGGATGGAGGCACCATATCGTTTTCCATAGTGGTGGTTCCATGTTACATTCCCACCAGTGTGCATAAGAGTTTCAATCTCCCTGCAAACTCTCCAACATTTGTTATTTTCGGTTTTTTTGATTAGTGCCAGTAATGTCGAGGTGAGATGGTATCTCATTGTAGTTTTGATTTGCATTTCTCTAATGGCTAATGATCCTGAGCATTTCCTCATGTGTCTGTTAGTTGCCTGAATGTCTTCTTTGGTGAAATCTCTGTTCATATCCTTTGCCCATTTTTTAATTGGTTTGTCTTTTTGTTATTCGGGTGTTGAAGTATTTTGTAGATTTTAGAGCTTAGCTCCTTGCTGGATATGTAGCAGCCAAGTTTTTTTCCCCAGTCTGTACCTTCTCTTTTTACTCTTATCGTGAAGTCTTTTGATGAGCATAAATTTTAATTTTCTGGTTATCTAGTTTATCTGCATTGTTAGTTATGGTTTGTATTGAATTTATGCCATGTATTGTCCCTAGCATTGTTCCTAATTTGTCTTCCATGATCTTTATTGTTTTAGATTCTATACTTAGGTCTTTGATACACTTTGAGTTAGTTTTTTGTATGGTGTGATGTATGGATCCTGTTTCTTTTCTTTTCATTTTTTTTTTTAACAGAGGGACATACAGTTTTGCCAAGACCATTTGTTAAAAAGACTGTATTTTCCCTATTTAATGGACTTTGGTCCTTTGTGAAATTTCAGCTGACAGTAGGTGGTTGGATTTACATCTGGGTTCTTGATTCTGTTCCATTGGTCTATTTGTCTGTCTTTATACCACTACCAGGATGTTTTGACTACTGTGCCTGTATAGAAGGTTCTGAGATCAGTTAGTGAGAGGCCAACTACTTTGTTCTTTTCTTCAGTAATGCTTTGGTTATCCAGGGCCTCTTCCCTTTCCATAAAAAGTTGGTGATTAGTTTTTCCATCTTGTTAATGAATGCTGTTGGTATTTGCATCAGGATTGGATTGTATCTGAAGATCACTTTGGGTAGGATTGACATTTTCACAATGTTGAGTCTTCCTATCCATCAGCATGGTATGTTTTTCCATTTATGTGGATCTATTTTGGTTTCTGACAATGCTATTTTGTATTTTTCTTTGTTTAGGTCTTTTACATCCCTCGTTAGATTTATTCCTATGTATTTTACCTTTTGGGGGGCTATTATAAATGGTATAGATTTTCTTATTTCCTTTTCAAAGTTGTCATTGCTGGTGTAGAGGAATCCAACTGATTTTTGTATGGTAATCTTGTATCCTGCTACTTTGCTGAAATCTTCTATTAGTTCCAGTAGCTTTCTTGTGAATTCTTTGGGGTTTTCTGTGTATAAGATCATATCATCTGTGAATAGTGATTGTTTTATCTCTTCCTTACCAATTTGGATGCCCTTTATTTCTTTTACTTGCATTAATTCTCCAGCTAGGACTTCCATCACATTTTTCAATATGAGTGGTGATAAAGGACATTCTTCTCTTGTTCACTTTGTCAGGGGGAATGATTTCATCTTTCTCCATTAAGAATGCTGTTGGTTGAGGAATTTTCCTTTTTTAAAAAATTTTTATTCTGCTTGAAGTAAAAGTTTACAAATCAAGTCAGTCTCTTGTACAAAAATTTATATACAGCTTGCTACCCAAAAAACCAAACCCAGTGCCATCGAGTCGATTCCAACTCATACTGACCCTACAGGACAGAGTAGAACTGCCCCATAGAGTTTCCAAGGAGGGCCTGGTGGATTCGAACTGCTGACCCTTTGGTTAGCAGCCGTAGCATTTAACCACTATGCCACCAGGGTTTCCATACAGCTTGCTAAAAAAAAAAATACTCCTAATTCCTCCCCCCCTAATGAGACAGCCCGCTCCTTCCCTCCACTCTTTTTTTGTGTCCATTCTGTCAGCTTCTGATCCCCTCTGTCCTCTCATCTCCCCTCCAGTCCAATCCCTGTCTGAAGAGTTGGCTTTGGGAATGGTTCCTATCTTGGGCTAAGAGAAGGTCTGGGGGCCATGACCACCAGGGTCCTTCTAGTCTGTCAGACCATTAAGTCTGGTGCTTTTTTTTTTTTTACAAGAATTTGGGGTCTGCATCCCACTGCTCTCCTGCTCCCTCAGGGGTTCTCTGTTGTGTTCCCTGTCAGGGCAGCCATCGGTTGGAGCCAGGCACCATCTAGTTCTTCTGGTCTCAGGCTGAGGTAGTCTCTGGTTTATGTGGCCCTTTCTGCCTCTTAGGCTCATAATTACCTTATGTCGTTGGTGTTCTTCATTCTCCTTTGCTCCAGGTGGGTTGAGACCAATCGATGCATCTTAGATGGCCACTTGCTAGCGTTTAAGACCCTAGACTCCACTCTCCAAAGTGGGATGCAGAATGTTTTCTTAGTAGATTTTATTATGCCAATTGACTTAGATGTCCCCTGAAACCATGATCCCCAACCCCCACCCCTGCTATGCTGGCCTTTGAAGCATTCAGTTTATTCAGGAAATTTCTCTGCTTTTGGTTTAGTCCAGTTGTACTGACTGCTACTGTATTGTGTGTCGTACTTCCCCTTCACGTAAAGTAGTTCTTATCTACTATCTAGTTAATGAATACCCCTCTCTCTTCCTCCTTTCTCCCTCCCTCCCTCCCCCTCTCATAACCATCAAAGAATATTTTCTTTTCTGTTTAAACTATTTCTCGAGTTCTTATAATAGTGGTTTTATAGAATATTTGTCCTTTTGCAACTGAATAATTTCACACAGTATAATGGCCTCCAGATTTCTCCATGTTATGAAATGTTTCACAGATTCTTCACTGTTCTTTATTGATGCATAGTATTCCATTGTGTGAATATACCATAATTTGTTTATCCATTCATCCGTTGATGGGCACCTTGGTTGCTTCCATCTTTTTACTATTGTAGACAGTGCTGCAATGAACATGGGTGTGCATGTATCTGTTCATGTAAAGGCTCTTATTTCTCTAGGATATATTCCAAGGAGTGGGATTGCTGGATCATATGGTAGTTTTATTTCTAGCTTTTTAAGAAAGCGCCAAATCAATTTCCAAAGTGGTTGTACCATTTTACACTCCCACCAGCAGTGTATAAGTGTTCCACTCTCTGTTTCTTTATTGGTGCATTTAGTCCATTAACATTCAGCGTAGTTATGGTTAGGTATGAATTTAGTGCTATCATTTTGATGTCTTTTTTTGTGTGTGTTGTTGACAGTTTCTTTTTCCCACTCAATTTTTTGTGCTGAATAATTTATCTTTATGTATTGTCTTTTCCTCATATTCGTTGTTGATTTTGTTTCTGCCAAATCTCTATTTTTTTCTTGTATTTTATTTTGATGTGTACGATAGTGTGTCTCCTTTGTGTTTACCTTAATATTTACCCCTATTATTCTAAATTTAAACCTGAGTTTTATTTCTTTGTATCGCCTTGTCTTCCTCTCCATATGAAAGATCTATGACTACATTTCTTAGTCCCTCTTTGTAGTTTTAATGTTGTCTTGTTTTACATAATAACATTGCTGTTTTCCTGTTTTGAGCATTTTTTTAATATTGATTTATTTTTGTGATTTCCATGTCTGGGTTGACATCTGATTGTTCTGTCCAGTGTTCTAGTCTTGGGTTGATACCTGATATTATTGATTTTTTCACCAAAGAACTCCCTTTAATATTTCTTGTAGTTTTGGTTTGTTTTTTACAAATTCCCTAAACTTCTGTTTATCTGGAAATGTCCTAATTTCACCTTCATATTTGAGAGACAGTTTTTCTGGATATATGTTTCTTGGCTGGCAATTCTTTTCCATCAATGCTTTATATAAGTCATCCCATTGCCTTCTTTCCTGCATGGTTTCTGCCGAGCAGTCCGAGCTTATTCTTATTGAGTTTCCTTTGTAGGTGACTTTTCTTTTATCCCTAGGTGCTCTTAAAATTCTCTATCTTTGGTTTTGGCAAGTTTGATTGTAATATGTCTTGGTGACTTTCTTTTAAAATCTACCTTATGTGGAGTTTGATGAGCATCTTGGGGAGATATCTTCTCATCTTTCATGATATCAGGGAAGTTTTCTGCCAACAAATCTTCAACAATTCTCTCTGTATTTTCTGTTATCCCTCCCTCTTCTGGAACTCCAATTGCTCATAGTTTATTTCTCTTGATAGAGTCCCACGTGATTCTTAAGGTTTCTTCATTTTTAAAAATTCTTTTATCTGATTTTTCTTCAAATATATTGGTGCAATGTGCTTTATCTTCAAGTTCACAAATTCTGCCTTCCACTTGCTCAATTCTGCCCTTCTGACTTTCTATTGAGTTGTCTAATTCTGTAATTTTATTGTTAATCTTCTGAATTTCTGATTGCTGTCTGCATATGGATTTTTCCACCTTATTAAATTTTTCATTATGTTTCTGAATAACCTTTTTAATTTCTTCAACTGCTTTATCTTTGTGTTCCTTGGCTTATTCTGCATATTGTCTGATTCCCTTCCTGATGTCTGGAAGGGTTCTATATATTAATCTTTTGTATTCTGCATCTGGTAATTCCAGAAAGGCACTTCCATCTAGAAGATTACTTGATTCTTTGTTTTGAGAGCTTGTTGAGGTGATCGGGGTCTTTTTCTTTATGGAATTTGGTATTGACTGTTGTGTCTGAGCCATCTATAAGTTATTGTATTAGTTTATTTTATGTTTGCTTACCATATCCTAGCTTCTTGCTTTGTTTTGTTTTGATATGCCCAAATGGTTTGCTTGAGTGAGCTAGCTTGATTATTTTCACCTTTGGAGTTCTGACGTCTTGTCCCCAGGTGGCTAGAGCTGTTATCAGTTATATCAGTCTAGGAGTCCATTCACTTTTCTTGTATGAATTCAGCTCAGGTGTCCAGGTAGCTCATCATCAAGTGTGTGGTACAGGCTCTGTCCTACAGTCTTAGAGGTGCAGGGGTGATTGGTGTAGGTACCAGTATCTGGTTGCAGCAGGGGGTCATGCTCTGAACCAGGCAGGGGGCTGAGAATTGTCCCCCAAGTGTCTCTGAAGAAAGCCTGTCTCTCTTCCCTACAGCCTAGAGGTCTGTGGGTTCTGCAGAGGGACCATGGGCACCCAGTGTTTTTGGATGTAAGGAATGGGAGTTATCCTTGGGCCCCTGTCATGGGTGGCTGGGCAACCTGAATGGAGCCACCAGTCCTTAGGCCCCTGATGTGGGTAGGTGAGGACTCTGTTTAATAGGCAAAGTGGTGTCAAACATCAAACACCCACCTCTCCACCGCACAGCTGAAAGAGTTGTAGTCTGCCAACAAGGGCCTGTTCTCCTGCAATAGGACCACCAAGTCCATGCAGGGGGGAAAGGTCCTCAAACACCATTTACGCCTGGACGGGAGCTGCTTCTGTCCTGAGCTCCCCAAGTTAGTGGAGCTGGGAAATTATATTTTCCCGCAGTTGCGAATTCATTCCTTCTCCAAGGCTGGGAGGATGCTCTAGTTGCTCAACAGGTCCTATCTCAGGCCCAGGGAATTCAACGGCCACTGAAGCAGGTTTGGGGGTTGGGGGAATCATAAGATATACTCAGGTACTAAGTTTTTGCCAAGAGCACTGTTCTTCTCTAGTTCCAGAGGTGTGAGTAGGCTGTGTGGCTGGCTGAACGGTAGTATCAGTGCGCTGAATGGTAATTGTGGCTGAACGGTAGTATCAATGTGCTGCAGCTGCTTCTGGCAATGGTGCCTGAGGGCTCCCAATGATTCAGGTCTGGTAACTCCTCTCCACTTCTGAACCGTCTCTTTCTCCCCCTATCGCTCAGTTCATTTTCTAACTTTGCCTTTGATGTTCAGGGCTCCTAGCTTACCATAAAAATACTCATTTTGCTTGATTTTTCAGGTCTTTGTTGTAAGAGGGCTTATTGAAAGTGTCTATTCTGCCATCTTGGCCACAACTCCAAGGAATTTCCCTTCTATTCCTATTTAATTGAGAGTTTTTATCAGGAATATTGCACTTTATCCAATGCCTTTTCTGCATTGACTGAGATGATCATGTGATTCTTTTCAACGAACATAGGTTGGGTATGTCTGATTATGTCTTTAGTATTAGGTTTCTAGGGTATATATCTAGCAATGGGCTTGTTGGATCAAAGACAATTCTACTGCTAGTTTTTTTTTCATAATAGTTGTACCATTTTATAATCCCACTAGCAGTGGTTAAGGGTTCCAATTTTCCCATAACCCCAGCAGCATTTGTTGTTTTCTGTTTTTGATGAATGCCATTTTTGCAGGTATGAAATGACATCTCATTTTAGTTTTGATTTGCTTCTCTCTAATGATTGCGAGTATCTTTCCATGTGTCTGTTGGCTGTCTGAATGTCCTCTTTGATGAAATGTCTGTTTATGTCCTTTGCCCATTTTTTAATTGGGTCGTTTCTCATTTTATTGTTGAATTGTGGAAGTTTTCTATGTATTTTAGAGATTAGACCCTTGTTAAATATGTTTTTCCTAAATATTTTTTCCCAGTCTCTGGGTATATTTTTGATAGTCTATGAATAGGGATAGTTTTACTTCTTTCTTTCCAATTGGGATATGCTTTATTTCTCTTTCTTGCCTTATTGCTCTGGCTAAGACTTCCAGTACAATATTGAATAAGAATGGTGATAAAGGGCATCCTTGCCTCATTCCCATTTTCAAGGGGAAGGGTCTCAGCCTTTCTCCATTGAGAATAATGTTGGCAGTAGGTTTTGCATATATGCCTTTAATTATATTGAGGAATTTCCCTTCTGTTCTTATGTTGCTGAGAGTTTTTATCAGGAAAGGGTGTTGAATTTTATCAAATGCCTTTCCTGCATCAGTTGATATGATCATGTGATTCTTTTCCTTTGTTTTATTTATGTGGTAAATTACATTGATTGATTTTCTAATGTTGCACCACCCTTGTATTCCTGGTATGAATCCCACCTGATCATGACACATAATTTACTTAATGTATTGCTAGAATTTTGTTGAAAATTTCTGCATATATATTCATAGGGTCGCTATGAGTTGGAATCGACTCAACGGCAGTGGGTTGGGTATATTCATGAGGGATATTGGTCTGTAATTTTCTTTTTTTGGATGTCTTTATCTGGCTTTGGTATCAGGGTGATGCTGGCTTCATAGATTGAGTTAGGGTGTATTCCTTTTTTTCTATGTTTTTCAAAGAGTTTGAGTTGAATTGGTGTCAACTCTTCTCTGAATATTTGGTACTATTCCCCAGTGAAGCCATCTGGTCCTGTGTTTTTTTTGGGGGGGTTATTTTTTTTTAATGACATCTTAAATCTTTTTTTTGTTATAAATCTGTTTAGATTTTCTATCTCTGTGTTAGTTTAGGTAGGTAGTGTGATCCTAGGAATTCGTCCATTTCTGCATTTTTCAAGTTTGTTGGAGTACAATTTTTTAGAGTATTCTGTTTTGATCCTTTTTATCTCTGTTGTATCTGTTGCAGAGTCTCCACTTTCATTTCTTATTCTAATTATTTGCATTTTTTCACTTTTTCTTTGTCAGTCTAGTGAGTGGTTTGTATATTTTATTGATCCTGTTAAAGAACCAACTTCTGGTCTTGTTGATTCTTTCTATTATTTTTGTTTTCTATTTCATTTATTTCTGCTCTGATCTTTATAATTTCTTATGGTAGCTTTAGTTTTCTTTTGCTCTTCCTTTTGTATTTGTTCAAGTTGTTGGGTTAAGTTATTGATTTTAGATGTTTCTTCTTTTTTAATGTAGGCATTTATTGCTATAAATGTCCCTCTTAGCCCTGCTTTTGCTGCATCCCATAGGTTCTGGAGAGCTGTGTTTTCATTTTTGTTTTATTCTAAGTATTTTTTAATTTCACTTTTGATTTATTCTGTAACCCAATAGTTTTTTAGTAGTGTGTTATTTATTTTCCATGTATTTTTTATTATTACTCCTGTTATTGATTTCTAGCATCATACTTTTATGGTCAGAGAAAATGTTTTGTATGATTTCCATTTTTTTAAATTTATTTTGAAATTTTGTGGCTTAGATATGATCTATTCTGGAGAATGTTTCATGTGTATTGGAGAAGAATGTGTGTTGTGCTGCTGTTGGGTGATGTGTTCTATATAAATCTGTTAGGTATAGTTGTTTAATAGTGTTATTCAGGTCTTCTGTATCTTTATTGATTTTCTTCCTAGTTGTTCTATTGTTGACAGTGGTGTATTAAAATCTCCTACTATTTTTGCAGAGATGTCTATTTCTCACTTTAATGTTGTTAGAGTTTGCTTTATGAATTTTTGGACACTGGCATTGGGTGCATAAATATTTATAATTGTTATGTCTTCTTGTTATATTGTCCATTTTATAACTATACAGTGCCCTTGTCTCTTATAATAGATTTTGACTTAAAGTCTATTTTGTTGGATATTAATATTGCCACTCTTGCTCTCTTTTAGTTGCTATTTGCTTGGTATATATATTTTTTTCATCCTCTGATTTTTAGCCTTATTATGTCTTTGTGCCTAAAGTGTGTCTCTTGTAGGCAACATATTGATGAGTTATTTTTTTTAATCTATTATACCACTCTCATCTCTTGACTGGTGCATTCAATCCATTTACATTCAATGTGATTATCAATAGAGATGAATTTACTGTAGCCACTTTCTTATTCGTTTGTGTGTTGATAAAGTTTTCTTTGCTCTTCTTTACTTTCTGTGTTGAGTTCTTTTTGTATGTGTATTTTCTTTAATTTATTCCTGTTTTTTTTGTTTACTGAGTCTTTTTGTTTTTCTTCTATGGTTTGGTGAGTAGATTTATTAATTTTCTTTGTCATTACCATGAGGTTAACATAAAAAAATATTTTATTGTGTTTTAGGTGAAAGTTTACACAGGACATTAAGTTCTCTTTTAACAATTTTTGTAGAAATTGCTCTGCGACATTGGTTACAATTCTCACAATGTGTCAGCTTCCTCATTATTTCCATTCTGTTTGTTCTGTTTCCAATGATCTAGCTTCTCTGCCCCTCCTTGCCTTCCTGTCTTTGCTTTTGGGTAAATGTTGACCATTTGGTCTCATATAGTTGATTTTTGAAGGGAGCACATTACTCATAGGTGATATTGTTTATTTTATAAGCCTGTCCATTGTTTGGCTAAAAGGTGACCTCCAGAAGTGGCTTCAGTTCCAAGTTCAAAGGGTATTTTACAGCAATAGTCTCAGATGTTCCTCTGGTCTCTATTGGTTCAGTAATTACAGCCTTTTTTAGGACTTTGAATTTTGTTTTTCATTTTTTCTCCCACTCTATTGGGTGCCTTCTATTGTGTCCTTGGTCAGAATGGTCAGTAGTGGTAGTAGGCCACCATGTATCTCTTCCAGTCCCAGACTAGGAAAGGCCATGTTTCATGTGGGCTATTATTCCGGTGAACTAGTTTCTTCTTTGAGTCTTTGGTTTCCTTCTTTCTCTTTTGCTCCAGGTGAGTAGAGACCAATAGCTGTATCTGAGATGGCCGCTTGCAAGCTTTTAAGTTTCCAGACACTACTAACCAAACTAGGATATAGAACATTATCTTTATGACCTATGCTATGCCAGTTGACTGAGTTTTCACACAAGGCTGTGGTCCTAAGTCTTTTCACCCAGTAAACTAATTCCACAAGGTGTTTGTGTATGTTTAGGAAGTCTCTGTAACTGAAGGTTTACATTTAACATCTTAAAATTAAAACAATCTGTTATATCTTGAAATTGCCTTAACTTCTTCATCATATGAAAGTTCTGTAACTGCTCTATTCTTTCCCACTTCTGTTTTGGTGTTGTTGTCAATTACAACTTTGTTTCTCAGATTTCTTGTAGTCATTTTTTAACTTTATTTTACTGTTGTGTTATCTTCACCTGGCTTGGTCTCAGGGTGATGCTGTAGTGTGCCTTTATCTCAGGTTGTTGTCTGTTGTCATTGGTTTTCTATCTGAAGGACTCCCTTTAATATTTTTTGCAGTGCTGGTCTGATGGTTACAAATTCCCTTAACTTTTTCTTGTTTCTCCCTAATTTTTTAATGATAATTTTGCTGGATATATAATTCTTGGTTGAGAGTTATTTTCTTTCAGGGCTTTGTGTATATCATACCATTTTCTTCTTGCCTGCATAGTTTCTGATGAGAAGTCAGTGCTTATTCTCATTGGGGCCCTTTTGTAGGTGATATTTGCTTTTCACATGCTGCTCTCAAAATTCTTTCTATGTCTTTGGATCTGGAGCATTTGATTATGGTAAGTCTTGGTTATGGTATGTCTTTCTCTTGGGGTTTATCCTATATGGTGTTCGTTGAGCTTCTTGAAAGACAGTCTTCTCACCTTTCATAATATTCGGGAAGTTTTCTATCATTAATTCTTCAAAGATTCTTTCTGTACTTTTTCTCTCTTCCTTTTCTGGGATTCCCATAGACTGTCATCATTTTTCCTCTATTTTCATTTGTTCTTCATTCCAAGTGATATCGAAGTTTTGTCCTCTATTTCATTGATTCTTCCACCCATTGTTTCAATTCTACTTCTGTGTCCTTACATTGAGTTATTTTTGTTATTTTGATGTTCAGCTTCTGAATTTCTAGTTCTTGTTTTTGCAAGGATTCTATTTGTTTATTCAATTTGTCATTTTGTGCTTGTATTATTTTCCTGAATTCTTCTAGTCTTTTCTTGTTTTCCTTGATCTCTTTGAGGAGTCTTAATACTAGCTTTTTAAATTCTCTGTCCAGTAGTTCTATTATCTGTTCTTCCTCATTGATCATTTCTGTACCTTTATTTTTTCATTTGCTTGAACCACTTTTTCCTGCTTCTTCATGTGATTTGTAATTGACTGTTGTCTTCAAGTCATTAAGAATTTTGTTATATATATATATTTTTTTTAGATATGTGAGATGTCTGAACAAACAGTTGCAGCGCTGGAGGTGCTCACTTGTCTGTGTCAAGAAATTTGGAAAATGGCTACCGGCGAACCAACTGGAAGAGATACATATTTGTGCCCATTCCAAAGAAAGTTGATACAACAAAATGCAGAAATTATCAAACAATACCATTAATATCACACACAAGTAAAATTTTGCTGAAGATCATCCCAAAACAGTTGCAACAGTACATTGACACAGAACTGCCAGAAATTGAAGTTGGTTTCAGAATAGGACATGGAGTGAGAGATATCATTTCTAATGTCAGATGAATGTTGGCTGAAAGCAGAGAATATCAGAAAGATGTCTACCTGTGTTTTATTGACTACGCAAAGGGATTTAACTGTGTGGATCATAACAAATTATGGATAACATTGTAAAAAATGGGAATTCCAGAACAGTTAATCGTGTTTGTGAGGAACCTGTGCATATACCAAGAGGCAGTCATTCGAACAGAACAAGGGGATACTGTGTGTTTTAAAATCAAGAAAGGTGTGCATCAGGGGTGTATCCTTTCACCATACTTATTCAACCTGTATGCTAAGCAAATAATCTGAGAAGCTGAACTATATGAAGAAGAATGTCGCATCAGGTTTGGAGGAAGACTCATTAACAACCTATGATTTGCAAATGGCACACCCTTGCTTGCTGAAAGAGAAGGGGACTTGAAGCACTTACTGATGAAGATCAAAGACTACAGCCTTCAGTATGGATTACACCTCAACATAAAACAAAAATCCTCACAGCTGGACCAATAAGCAACATCATGATAAACAGAGAAAATACTGAAGTTGTCAAGGATTTCATTTTACTTGAATCCACAATCAATGCCCATGGAAAGCAAAGTTGTCACTTTGAGGACTAAGGTGCACCTAACCCATGCTGTGGTATTTTCAATCACCTCATATGCATGCAAAAGATGGACAATGAATAAGGAAGGCTGAAGAAGAATTGATGCTTTTGAACTATGGTGTTGGTGAAGAATATTGAATATGACATTGACTGCCAGAAGAACAAACAAGTCTGTCTTGGAAGAAGTAGAGTCAGAGTGCTCCTTGGAGACAAAGATGGTGAAACTTCATCTCATGTACTTTGGACATGTTATCAAGAAAGATCAGTCCTCAGAAAGGGACATCATGCTCGGTAAGGTAGAGGGGCCAGCAAAAAGAGGAAGACCTTGATGAGATTGATTGACACAGTGACTGCAACATTGGGCTCTAGCATAGCAATGATTGTGAGGATGGCATGGGACCAGGCAGTGTTTTCCTGTGTTGTACATAGGGTCACTATGAGTTGGAACTGACTCAATGGCACCTAACAACAACAACATATTTTAGATTTTCTTTTAATTTTGGTTTTGTTTTGGTATACTAAGAGCTCAGCCCCTTCCTTTTATCTTTGGGTTGCTTCCTCTTATTTGCATTGTTTTAATTGTTGTTGATTTGTGTGCTGTCAGTTGGTTGGGTGTTCTTTTCTCTCACTGAAGAGTATGGTGTGTCACCTACACCTGAGGATTTTATGCCTTCAGGCATGTGTGACTTGTCTTCGTGGATCGCATGGAGGTGCGAGAGCAGGTCCCTTCCCCCATGTGAAGCACCAGGTGTCAGGTGGTCAGGATCCCTTCAGAGATTTTGAGGGACAGCGTGGTCCTTTTGCTTTGGCGTGAATGTCTAACATGGCCCCTTAGGAGCAGGACAGTCCCTGGGCAGAGTGAGGTGGATGTGGTGCCAAGGCTCACACCAGCAGTTTGGGCCTGGGAGGGTGTGGTGCTGGGGAGCCGGGGTGCATGTGGGTCAGCTGGGCAGGGGCAGATTGGTGTCGGTCTGGGGCAGAGCACAGATGTGTGAGCCAATCAGGCAGGGGCAGATGGGAGTCAGGGCACTGATATGCATGCAAGCTAACCAGGCAGGTGCAGGTAGGGGCTAGTCAGGGGTGGATTGCTGGTGCATGTGCAAGTGGGCTGAGCAGGGGTGCATGGGTGTCAGTCAGTGGCAGGGCACTAGTGCCTGCATGAGCTGGCAGGCATATGGGGGTTGGATATGGGGTGAGGCACTGGTTTCTGAAGCAGTGGCCTGGGCATGAGGTGGTGGGAGGAAGCATGGAGACCTGTGCAGTGGGGAACCACACAAAGGGAGGGGAAGGGGTCATTTGGGTGGGGCTTCTAGTTGTACTTTGCAGGTTACTATTCAAAGTGTGTCTGTAGTCCCTGTGGTTGGGCATTGCCACTGCCTGAAAGTCATGGCTGCAGTTCTCTCTCTCCTCTACACTCATCTGGGACACTGGGTCTCTTCCTTGCCCTTGTGTTGTTTCCTTTTGCACCTCTGTAGATTTACACTCCCTGTCCTATCTATCTCCTGTTCTGAGACCCTGACATTTCAGACTACCTTAGTTTGCTCCAGTAGCACTTCTCTGTCTTTACCTAATTTCAAAGATGTGGTGCTCCCACATGTCACCCTCTCAGTCATGGTCAGACCCGGGACAAGATCTGCCCACCTTGATTCCTTCCAAGTTTGCTTACCCCGTATCCATGCCTTCTGCATGTTTTCATGATGTTGTCTTCCTGAGCTCCTCCCTCAGGGGTGATTCTTGCTGCCAATTCAAAATGACAATGCTGCACCAGGCCAGTAAAAATGATGTTGTCTTCCTGAGCTCCTCCCTCAGGGGTGATTCTTGCTGCCATTTCAAAATGACAATGCTGCACCAGGCCAGTAGGCTGGTCAAAAACAATGTGTGGTTCTTCCTGTTCCTGCTGGTTTCATTCTATCTCTTCTTCCAATCAGTGCTCTGTCCAATTCTTCAGCCTCTGTTTTATGTTCAGGAGTTCTGAGATGGTTATTTGTGTCTCTTTCACTTAGTTTCTTGAGTCTTTCTTGTAGGGGAAGTTACACTGCATCTAACTAAGCTAACATCTTAACCAGAACTTCAAGTGTCACTGTTTCTTAAAGTGTGGTCCACAGTCATGCAACATCAGCATCACCTGGGAATTTGTTAGAAATACAAGTTTTCTGCCCCCCTCAAACCTTTTGTGTCAGAAACTCTGGGTATAATGTCCAGCAATCTGTGCTTTAACTGGCCCTGCAAGTAATCCCAATGCATGCTAAAGCCTGTAACCCTTGTCATATAAGAACTGGAATAAATGTCTAATTTTGTTTGCCAGAGGTTGGTGGGCAAAGGGCAGAACCTGTAAAGAAAGTGCAGAAGGGCTCAGATCCTAAGAGTAAGACTCTTTGGCACCTGGCTGTAGAGTACCTTGTTCCTGTAGAAGGAAAGCGGTCAGGTACAGAAAGAGTTTATTAAGAAGGCTTAATGGCAGGGATAGAGATTTTTAGGGTCCTAGCATTGTTGCCTGCCCAGATCAACTTAGGCTGACAGTTTCAGCATCTTTGTGTCGCATTTATATGCATCGCAGCTAGGCCATCCTACACTACCCAAGAAAGGATTCAGGTACTGTAGAACAGGGACTGTCAATGTAAGGTGAGATGGAGAAGGGATAAAACTTTAAAAATTTGTCCAAACTTTGATACTTAGCTCATCTGTCCATGATATAAGCCCAAGATAAAGTCAGAACACCAAAATGTTATAAACACTGACAAAATTGAAGGGAGAAATATACAGGTCTATAATAATAGTAGCAGACGTTAACACACTATTTTTGATAATGAACAGAACAACTATAAAGAAGATAAAAAATAAAGAGAAGACTTCAATATCACTATTAACCAACTAGACTTAACAGATATATTTGGGACACTCCACCCAACAGTAGCACAATATACATTCTTCTCCAATGCACATGGATTGTTCTCCAGAATAGGCCATATATTAAGACACAAACTAAACCTCAATAAATGTAAAGATTGAAATCATACAAAGAATCTTTTCTGACCATAATGAAGTGAAGCTGACAATCAACAAGAAGAAAAAGGCGACAAAACCCTAATACATGGAAACTAAAAAAAAAAACAAAAAACAAACAAACAAAAAAAACACTACTAAATAGCCTATGGGTCATAGAAGAAATCAAGAAAGAAAAAAAAATACAATAAGAGGTGGAGCCAAGATGGCGGAATAGACGGACGCTTCCATCGAGCCCTCTTTACAAAAAAGACCCGAAAAAACAAGTGAAACCAGTATATTTGTGACAAGCTGGGAGCCCTGAGCATCGAAGACAAGCTTAGACAAAGAACTGAGGGGCGAGGGAGGAAGAGGCCTTCAGAAATGGAGAGGAGTTACCAGACCTGAATTGCAGGGAGCCCTCAGGCACTATTCCTGAAGCAGCGGCAGCATCGGTGGGCTGGTACTAGCGTTCGGCCGCAGTTTCCTCAGGGAGAAGCAGCCAGCCACACAGCCCACTCACACCTCCCAAACATGAGGAGAACGGCCTGCTCTCAGCAAAAGTTAAGTACTTGCATATATTTACCACACCCCTCCCACCCCCAAGCTGGCATCAGCGGCTGAATCCCTGGGACTGAGATAGACCCTGCTGAGCACCTAGAGCCATCCTCCCAGCCTTGGGGAAGGAAAAAAATTGCAATTGGGGGAAAAAGATAATTTGCTAGCTCCATTAACCGGGGGAGCTCAGGACAGAAGCGGTACCTGTCCAGGCATAAACCGTCCATGGACCTTGAAGACCTTTCCCTTCTGCATGGACCTGTGTGGGCCTATTTCAGGAGAATAGGCCCTTGTTGGCAAACATCAACCATTTCAGCTTTGCGGCGGAGACGTGGGTGTTTGACGTTTGACATTGCTTTACCTATTACACAGGGTCCTCACCTACCCACATCAGGGACCTAAGGACTGGTAGCTCCACTCAGGTAACCCAGTCACCCACGACAGAGGTCCAAAGATAACTGATACCTCCCAGTCCTTGCAACCAAAAACTTTGGGTGCCCATGGTCCCCCTGCAGAACCCACCCACCAGCATGCTCTAGGGAACAGAGACGCATTTTCCTTAGAGATACTTGGGGGTTGGTTCTCAGCTCCCTGCATTATTCAGAGCATGACCCCCTACTGCAATCAGATACCGGTACATAAGCCAATCACCCCTGCCCCTCTAAAACTGTAGGACAGAGCCTCTACCACACACTTGATATCAGCTACCTGGAAACCTGACCTGAATTCATACAAGAAAACTGAATGGACCCCTAGACTGACATACTTGATAACAGCTCTAGCCAGCTGGGGACAGGACACTAGAGCTCCAAAGGTGAAAATGATCAAGCGAGCTCACTCAAGCAACTCAAAGGGGTATACCAAAACAAAACAAAGCAGCTACAACACAGTAAGCAAGCATAAACTAAATACAATAAATTATAGATGGCTCGGAGACAACAGTCAATATCAAGTCGCATAAAGAAACCTTTTAGATGAAAGTGCATTCCTGGAATTACCAGATGCAGCATACAAAAGTTTACTACACAGAACCCTTCAAGACATCAGGAAGGAAATGAGGCAATATGCAGAACAAGCCAAAGAACACACAGATAAAGCAACTGAAGAAATTAGATTATTCAGGAATATAATGAAAAGTTTAATAAGCTGGAAAAATCCATAGACAGACAGCAATCAGAAATTCAGAAGATTAACAATAAAATTACAGAATTAGATAACTCCTTAGAAAGTCAGAGGAGCAGAACTGAGCAAGGAGAAGCTAGAATTTCTGAAATCGAAGATAAATGACTTTGCACTAATATATTTGAAGAAAAATCAGATAAAAGAATTTAAAAAATGAAGAAAGCTTAAAAATCATGTGGGACTCTATCAAGAGAAATAACCTATGAGTGATTGGAGTACTGGAACAGGAAGGGATAAGAGACAATACAGAGAAAATTGTTGGGGATTTGTTGGCAGAAAACTTCCCTGATATTGTGAAAGATGAGAAGATATCTATCCAAGATGCTCATCGAACTCCACATAAGGTAGATCTTAAAAGAAAGTCACCAAGATATATTATAATCAAGCTTGCCAAAACCAAAGATAAAGAGAGAATTATAAGAGCAGCGAGGAATAAACGAAGTCACCTACAAAGGAGATCCAGTAAGAATAAGCTTGGACTACTTGGCAGAAGCCATGCAGGCAAGAAGGCAACAGCATGACATATTTTAAAAAATTGCTTGCCAGGGATCATATATCCATCAAAAATGTCTCTTAAATATGAACATCAAGTTAGGACATTTCCAGATAAACACAAGTTGAGGGAATTCGTAAAAACCAAACTCAAAGTACAAGAAATACTAAAGGGAGTTTTTGGTTAGAAAATCAATAATATCAGGTATCAAACCAAGACTAGAACCCTGGGCAGAGCAACCAGAAGTGAACTGAGACAGGGAAATCCAAAAAACAAAGCAAGATTATAAAAAAAAAAGCCCAAAATGGTAACAGCGATGTTATTATATAAAAGAAGACAACATTAAAATAATAAAGAGGGAATAAAAAATGTAATCATACACCTTCCATATGCAGAGGAAGATACAGCGATACAAAGAAAAAAAAGTTTTAAATTTAGAAAACTAAGGGTAAATAATAAGCTAACCACAAAGGAGACAAACTATGCTACTCATCAAAATAAAATACCAGGGAAAAATACAGACTCAGCAGAAACAAAATCAACAACAAAAAATATGAGGAAAGGACAATATATAAAGAAAATCTACTCAGCACATAAAATCAAGTGAGAAAAAGAAACTGTCAACACACACACAAAAAAGACAACAAAATGATGGCACTAAATTCATACCTATCCATAATTACCCTGAATGTAAATGGACTAAATGCACCAATAAAGAGACAGAGAGTGGCACAACGGATTAAAAAACAAGATCCGCCTATATGCTGCCTACAAGAGACACACCTTAGACTTGCAGACACAAACAAACTAAAACTCAAGGGATGGAAAAAAATATGTCAAGCAAACAACAATCAAAAAAGAGCAGGAGTGGCAATATTAATTTCTGACAAAATAGACTAAAGTTATATCCATCAGAAAGGATAAGGAAGGACACTATATAATCATTAAAGGGACAATACACCAAGAAGATATAACCATATTAAATATTTATGCACCCAATGACAGGACTGCAAGATACATAAAACAAACTCTATGAGCACTGAAAAGTGAGATACACACCTCCACAATAATAGTAGGAGACTTCAACACACCACTTTTGATTAAGGACAGGACATCCAGAAAGTAGCTCAATAAAGACACGGAAGATCTAAATGCCACAATCAACCAACTTGACCTCGTAGACATATACAGAACACTGCACCCCACAACAACCAGGTATACTTTCTTTTCTAGTGCACGTGGAACATTCTCTAGAATAGATCACATATTAGGTCATAAAGCAAGCCTTAGCCGAATCCAAAATATTGAAATATTATAAAGCATCTTCTCTGACCGTAAGGCCATAAGAGTGGAAATCAATAACAGGAAAAGCAGGGAAAAGAAATCAAACACTTGGAAACTGAACAATACCCTGCTCAAAAAAGACTGGATTATAGAAGACATTAAGGATGGAATAAAGAAATTCAGAGAATCCAATGAGAACGAAAACACTTCGTATCAGAACCTTTGGGATACAGCAAAAGCGCTGCTCTGAGACCAATTTATATCAAGAAATGCACACATCCAAAAAGAAGAAAGGGCCAATATCAAAGAACTATCACTACCACTGGAACAAATAGAAAGAGAGCAACAAATGAAACCCTCAGGCGCCAAAAGAAAACAAATAATAAAAATTAGAGGTAAACTAAATGAAATAGAAAACACAAAAACAATTGAAAGAATTAACAAGACCAAAAGCTGTTTTTTTTTGAAAAAGTCAATAAAATTGATAAACCAGTGGCCAAATTGACAAAAGAAAAACAGGAGAGGAAGCAAATAACCCGAATAAGATATGAGATGGGCGATATTACAACAGACACAACTGAAATTAAAAGGATCGTATCAGATTACTATGAAAAACTATACTCAAACAAATTTGAAAACCTAGAAGAAATGGATGAATTCCTAGAAACACACTACCTACCTAAACTAACACAAACAGAGGTAGAAAAACTAAATAGACCCATAACAAAAGAAGAGATTGAAAAGGTAATCAAAAAACTCCCAACAAAAAAAGCCCTCGTCCAGACGGCTTCACTGCAGAGTTCTACCAAACTTTCAGAGAAGAGTTAACGCCACTACTGCCAAAGGTATTTCAGAGCATATGAAATGATGGAATACTACCAAACTCATTCTATGAAGCCACCATATCCCTGATACCAAAACCAGGTGAAGACACCACAAGAAAAGAAAATTATAGACCTATATCCCTCATGAATGTAGATGCAAAATCCTCAACAAAATTCTAGCCAACAGGATTCAACAACATATCAAAATAATAATTCACCATGACCAAGCAGGATTCATAACAGATATGCAGGGATGGTTCAAGATTAGAAAAACAATTAATTTAATCCACCACATAAAACAAAAGACAAGAATCACATGATTTTATCAATTGATGCAGGAAAGGCATTTGACAAAGTTCAACACTCATTCATGATATTAACTCTCAGCAAAATAGAAATAGAAAGAAAATTCCTCAATATGATAAAGGGCAATTATACAAAGCCAACCGCCAAGATCCCCCTAAATGGAGAGATCCTGAAAACATTCCTATTGAGATCGGGAAGGAGACAAGGATGCCCTTTGTCACCACTGTTATTCAACGTTGTGCTGGAAATCCTAGCGAGAGCAATTAGGATAGATACAGAAATAAAGGGCATCCAGATTGGCAAGGAAGAAGTAAAAGTATCTCTATTTGCAGATGACATGATCTTATACACAGAAAACCCTAAGGAATCCTCCAGAAAACTACTGAAACTAATAGAAGAGTTCAGCAGAGTATCTGGACACAAAATAAACACAAAAATCGGTTGGATTCCTTTACACCAACAAAAAGAACATCGAAGAGGAAATCACCAAAGCAATGCCATTTACATTAGCCCCCAAGAAGATAAAATTCTTAGGAATAAATCTTACCAGAGATGTAAAAGACTTATACAAAGAAAACTACAGTACGCTTCTGCAAGAAACAAAAGGAGACCTACATAAGTGGAAGAACATACCTTGCTCATGGATAGGAAGACTTAACATTACAAAAATGTCTATTCTACCAAAAGTGATCTATACATTTAATGCAATTCTGATCCAAATCAGAAGGACATTGTTTAATGAGATGGAGAAACAAATCACCAACTTCATATGGAAGGGAAAGAGGACCCGGGTAAATAAGGCATTACTGAAAAAGAACAAAGTGGGAGGCCTTATTTTACCTAATTTTAGAACCATTTTTATACCGCCACAGTAGTCAAAACAGCCTGGTACTGGTACAACAACAGATACATGGACCAACGGAACAGAATTGAGAATCCAGACATAAATCCATCTATATATGAGCAGTTGATATTTGACGAAGGCCCCAAAACAGTTAAATGTGGAAAAGACCATTTTAACAAATGGTGCTGGCATAACTGGATATCCATCTGCAGAAAAATGAAACAGGATGCATACCTCACTCCGTGCACAAAAACTAACTCAAAATGGATCAAAGACCTAAATATAAATCCTAAAATGATAAAGATCATGGAAGAAAAAACAGGGAAAATGTTAGGAGCCCTAATACATGGCATAAACAGTATAGAAAACATTATAAGAATGCAGAAGAAAAACTAGATAACTGGGAGCTCCTAAAAATCAAACACTATGCTCATCCAAAGACTTCACCAAAAGAGTAAAAAGATGACCTACAGACTGGGAAAACGTTTTTAGCTATGACATTTCTCATCAGTGCCTGATCTCTAAAATCTACATGGTACTGCAAAAACTCAACTGCAAAAAGACAAATAACCCAATTAAAAAATGGGCAAAAGATATGAATAGACACTTCACTAAAGAAGACATTCAGGTAGCTAACAGATATTTTAGGAAATGTTCACGATCATTAGCCATTAGAGAAATGCAGATCGAAACTACAATGATAATTCATCTTACTCCAACAAGGGTGGCATTAATCTAAAACACAGAAAATAATAAATATTGGAGAGGCTGTGGAGTGATTAGAACACTTCTACACTGCTGGTGGGAATGTCAAATGATACAACCACTTTGGAAATCGATTTGGTGCTTCCTTAAAAAGCTAGAAATAGAACTACCATACGATCTAGCAATCCCACTCCTTGGAATATATCCTAGGGAAATAAGAGCCTTTACATGAACAGATATATGTTTATTGCAGCACTGTTTACAATACCAAAAAGATAGAAGCAACTGAGGCGCCCATCAACAGATGAATGGATAAATAAATTATGGTATATTCATACAATGGAATACTACGCATCGATAAAGAACAGTGAGGAATCTGTGAAACATTTTGTAACATGGAGGAACCTGGAAGGCATTATGCTGAGTGAAATTATTCAGCTGCAAAAGGACAAATATTGTATAAGACCTCTATTACAAGGACTAGAGAAATAGTTTAAACTGAGAAGAATACATTCTTTTGTGGTTATGAGGGGGGAAGGGAGGGAGGGTTGGAGAGGAGCGTTCACTAATTATATGGCAGATAAGAACTACTATAGGTGAAGGGAAAGACAGCACACAATACAGGGGAGGTCAGCACAACTGGACTAAACCAAAACCAAAGAAGTTTCCTGAATAAACTGAATGCTTTGAAGGCAGCGTAGCAGGGGCAGGGGTCTGGGGGCATGGCTTCAGGGAACATCTAAGTCAATTTGCATAATAAAATGTATTAAGAAAACATTCTGCATCCCACTTTGAAGAGTGGCATCTGGGGTCTTAAACACTAGCAAGCAGCAATCTAAGATGCATGAATTGGTCTCAACCCACCTGGATCAAAGGAGAATGAAGAACACAAGGGGCACAAGGTAATTACGAGCCCAAGAGACAGAAAGGGCCACATGAATCAGCGACTACATCATCCTGAGACCAGAAGAACTTGATGGTGCCCGGCTACAACTGATGACTGCCCTGAAAGGGAACACAACAGAGAACCTCTGAGGGAGCAGGAGAGCAGTGGGATGCAGACACCAAATTCTCCTAAGACCGGACTTAATGTTCTGAGTGAGACTAGAAGGATCCCGTTGGTCATGGCCCACAGACCTTCTTTTGGCCCAGGACAGGAACCATTCCTGAAGCCAACTCTTCAGACATGGATTGGACTGGACAATGGGTTGGAGAGGGATGAGGGTGGGGAGTGAGCTTCTTGAATCAGGTGGATACTTGAGACTAAGTTTGCATCTCCTGCCTGGAGGGGAGATGAGAGTGTGGTGGGGGTTAGAAGCTGGCAAAATGGACACGAAAAGAGAGAGTGGAGGGAGAGAGCGGGCTGTCTCATTAGGGGAGAGTAACTGGGAGCGTGTAGCAAGGTGTATATGGGTTTTTGTGTGAGAGACTGACTTTATTTGTAATCATATAGAGAATAAAAATTATAAAAATAAAGAATAAAATCAGAATGAGAACACAACATGTCAAAACTTTTGTGATTCAATAAAGGCAGTGCTTAGAGGGAAATTTATAGCACTGAATGCCTACATTAAAAAAGAAGAAAGATTCAATATCAATAGCTTAACCCTACAACTTGAGGAAACAGAAAAGGAAGAGTAAAAGGAGCACAAAGCTACAAGAAGAAAAGAAATAATAAAGATCAGAGCAGAAATAAATGTAATAGAGAATAGGAAAATAATAGAGTGATTCAACAAAACCAGAAGTTGGTTCTTTGAAAAGAGCAATAGACAAACCACCGAGAAAGGAAAAAATGAGAGGGTGCAAATAACCAAATATGACATGAAATGGGAGACGTTACAATGGATCTAACTGAAATAGAAAGGATCATAACAGAATATTGTGAAAAGTTACAGTCTAACAAACTAGAAAATTTGGATAAAATGCACAAATTCCTAGAAACATGTAACCTATCTAAAGTAACACAAAAAAAAACTATCTAAAGTAACACAAAAGGAGGTAGGAAAACTCACAATTGATGGCAAGGTTAGAGATCCCTAGGATCATAGCAACAGACCCACAATATGAGAAGAGATTGAATCAGTCATCAAAAACCTTCCTACCAAAAAAGCCCAGGACCAGACAACTTCACAGCAAAATTCTACCAAACGCTCAGAGGAGAAATGACATCAATCCTACTTAAATTTCCAAAATATAGGAAGGAATACTCCCTAATTTATTCTATGAAACCAGCATTACCTTGATACCCAAACCAGCAAAAGACATAATAAGACAAAAAAAAAAACCACAGACTAATATCCTTCATGAATAGAGATACAAAAATTCTCAACAAAATTTTAGCAAACAGGATCCAACAATATATTAGGAGAATTATAAGCCATGGCCAAGTGGGATTTATTCCAGGAAAGCAAGGATGGTTCAACATTAGAAAATCAATCAGTGTAATATACCACATTAATAAAACAAAGGAAAAGAACCACATGATTATCCCAATACATGCAGAAAGGCTTTTGATAAAGTCCAAGACCCTTTCCTGATAAAAACTCTCAACAAAATAGGAATAGAAGGGAAACTCTTTAACATGATTAAGGGCATCTATATGAAAAACTAACTGCCAACATTATACTCAGTGGAGAAAGTCTGAGATCCTTCTTCTTGAGAACAGAATGAGACAAGGATGTCCGTTATCATAAGGTCTATTCAACATCATTCTGGAAATCCCAGCCAGAGCAAAAAGGCAAAAAAGAAATAAAAGTTATCCAGATTGGAAAGGAAGAAGAAAAACTATCTCTATTTGCAGATTTCATGATCCTATATATAGAAATTCACAAAGAATCCACAAAATTCTTCTAAAACTAATAGAAGAATTCAGCAAGGGTGCAGGTTACAAGATCAACACTCAAAAATCAGTTGGGTTCTTATACACCAACAAGGAAAAATCTGAGGAGGAAATCAAGAAAACAATACAATTTACAATAGGGCCTAAAAAATAAAATACCTAGGAGTAAAACTAACCAGGGATGTAAAAGACTTAAACAATGAAAAGTATAAAACACTCCTGCAAGAGACTAAAATAGAACTAAATAAATGGAAAGATATTCCATGCTCATGGATTGAAGACATAATATTGTGAAAATGTCAGTACTACCCGAAGCGATCTATAGATTCAATGTAATCCCAATAAAAACTCCAACAGCATTCTTTATAGAAATGGCAAAACTAATCCTTAAATTTATATGGAAAGGAAAAAGGCCCTGAAGAGTCAAAGCAATTTTGAAGAACAAAGAATTAGGCCTCACACTCCCCAATTTCAAAACATAATATACAGCTGTTGTTATTGTGCACTGTTGAGTCGATTCCAACTCATAGTGACTCCATGTGACAGAGTAAAATTGCCCCATAGGGTTTTCTTGGGTGTAAATATTACTACACAGCTACACTAATCAAAAGAGCCTGGTACTGGTTTAATGATAGACACATAGACCAATGGAATAGAATTGAGAGCCCAGATTCATCCATACATCTATGGACAACTGATCTTCAACAAGGGTGCTAAGTCCATTCAATGGGGAAGGAATAGTCTCTTCAACAAGTTGTGCTTAAAAATTTGGATTTCCACATGCAGAAAAATGAAGCAGGACCCATAACTAACTCCATACATAAAAACTACTTCAAAATGGATCAAGATGTAAATGTTAAAGCTAAAACGATAAAGTTCTTGGAAGAAAACATAGGGGCAAAACTATGGGACTTAGTCTCCTTGAACGATAAATTATCAAACACAAGGGTAAATGCACGAGCAACAGAAGACAAAATGAACAAAGAAAGTGCTGGGGGCCTACCACGGAAGATGGAGGGGGCACAAGTCCCCAGAACAACTGAGTCAGTGCTAGAAAACTTAAGGGCAAGAGAATGTCCTCTAGAGTATTTTTTGGGAAGACAGAGGAAATAAGAGGAAAAGAAAAATAAATAAATAAAAATAACCCTAATCCCTAGAGAAAGAGAAGATTCTGAGTTCCAGAATTACCACAATAAAATACTCAAATGCCTCAGGTCCAGCAAAAAATTATAAGGCATACAAGAACACAAGAGAAAATGGCCCAATTAAAGACAACCATGAAGTGGAAATTAGTCTTACGAAGGCCAAGTTAATGGGACATATAGTGGATCTCCAGACAGCATTGTTAAATATATTCAAAGGAAGCAAAGAACACAGAGACAACAAACTAATTAAGACCAGAAAACAAAATGAGAAACTCAAAATGCCATAGAAAACATTAAAAAGAACCAAAGAGAAATAGTGGAATTGCAGAATGAAATAACTGAATTGGCAAGTGCAAGGAGGGATTCAACAGTACATTCAAGCAGACATAGACAGAATAAGTGAAATAGAAGACATGGTAACTGGAGTTATCAAGTCTCAAGACAAACAAGAGAAAAGAACAAAGAAAAGTGAACAAAGCCAAATGGAATTGTGGTACACACTCAAGAAATCCAACATTAGTATCATGGAAATTCCAGAAGAGGAGAGAAAGAAAGGCATAGAAAGAATTTTCCAAAATAAAATGACAGAGGATTTCCAAGACTTGAATAAGGAATGAAACCTGCAAACCCAGGAAGCTAGGCAAACTCCAAGTAGAAGATGTACAAAGAACAAAGAAGCCTACATCAAGACACATGGTAATAAAATTTTGAAAACCAAAGACAAGGAGACAGCTCTGAAAGTAGCAAGAGAAAAGCACAGTATAACATAATACCCAAAACGATGTATAAATTCAACGGACTCCCAATCAACATCTCAAGAGCCTTTACAAAAATGGAAAAACCAATCCTCAGTTTTATATGAAATGGCAAGGAGCCCTGAATAGCTAAAGCAATTTTGAAGAATGAAATAGGAGCACTCACACTTCCTGATCTCAAAACATGTTATACAGCTACAGTAATCAAGCCAGCTGGTTATTGGAATAATCAAGACACATAGATAAATGGAATAGCACTGAAATTCTGTAAATAAACCCACATGTCTATGATCAACTGATTTTTGAGAAGGGCACTAAATCCATTCAATGGGGAAAGAAGAGTCTTTTCAATAAATGGTGTTGGGAAAAATGGATTTTCCACATGCAGAAAAATGAAACAGTATCCATGCTTCAAACCACACACAAAAACAAATTCAAAATGGAATAAGGACCTAAATGTGAAAACTAAAGCAAACAAAATTTATGGATGAAAACACAAGGGCAAAGCTATCAGGCTTAGCTTTTAACAATGGATTATCAGAAATAATAGCAACAGCAAAAGACAAAATAAATGAGTAAGACATCATAAAACTTTTGTTCATCAAAAGGCTTTACCAAGAAGGTGAAAAGACAAGCCTCAGATTGGAAGAATATCTGCAGAAACCATATATCCGGTTAGATTTTAATAATCAAAATATATATAAAACTTTGACAACTAAACAAACAAATAACCCAGTCAAATATGGGAAGGGGATTTGAATAACATTCCACCAAAGATGGCATTCAAATGACCAAAAAACACATGAAAAGATGCTCAACATCTTTAGTAATCCCCAAAAAACCCACTGCCAAAGAGACGCAAATCAAAACCACAATAAGATACCATTTCACTCCAACTAGGATGGCTAAGATTAAAAACAAAAGGGGAGGGGAATAAAAAAGTTGGTGATGATGTGGGGGAATTGGAACACTTATCCATTGCTGGTGGGAGTGCAAAATTGTATAGCTGTTGTGTAAAACATTGTGGTGAGTCCTCAAAAAAACTAAAAATAGAACTACCATATGACCCACCAATTCCACTGCCAGGAATTTACCCAAGGGACTTAAAAGCAGCAGTGTGAAGAGACTATGTCTACCAATGTTCATTGCAGCACTATTCACAATAGCCAAAAGTGGAAACAATCTAAATGCCCTTCAATGAATGACTAGATAAATAAAATGTCATACATACATACAATGGAGTACTGCTCAGCAGAAAGAGAATTGAAGTCCTTATACATGCTACAACATGTATGGAGCTTGAGGACATAATACTGAGTGAAATAATTCAAACACAAAAAGAAAAATATTGTCTGACCTCACTTACAGAGAAAGACAAGAACAGATAAATGTAGAGAGACCAAAGTTTATCAGCAGTTACCAGGGGCAGAAGGGAGGAGGATGGAGCAGTTATTGCTTATGAAGCACTGAGTTTCTGTTCATGCTGATGGAAAAATCACATTAAGGGTAATTGTTGCAGAGGTGATTAGTGTAATTGACGTCACTAGATTGTACAACTGTGATAACAAGAGTAGCTACTGAGGCTACTTAAGTACAATAAAACACCTCATGGGATTTGGTTTCTTGCTTTGGGGGTTTAGGGTCATGGTCTCATGGGGCATTCCAGTTAATAGGCCTAATATAATTTTTTAGCACTTCTATTCTACCTCGTTTTTTTTTTTTTTTATTCTACCTCGTAGTTTGTTGTGTAGTGCATGGGGTCTTAAAAGGTTGCAAGCAGCCATCCAAGCCGTGACAATTGTTCTCTATTCACCTGGAGTGACAGAGGAAGAAGAAATGTCAGGAATAAGAGGAGGAAATGGAATTGTGGCTGACTGCCTCCATGATCAACTGCCTCCTTCCCTATGAGACTAGAATAACTGGATGGTACCCAGCAACCATTATAGAACATTTTGATCAAAGATTCTATAGAAGAATCCTGATCAAAGGGGGAGAATATTCATATTTCCAATTTTCAAATTTCCATATTTCAACTTTTGATGTATTCCAGACTTTCTGGAGCCATTGAGGCTGGATGAACTCCCAAAACTATTGCCCTGAGATAATCTTTAAACCTGAAAACAAAAATAGCCCCTGAAGCCTCTTTAAACCAAACAACGGTCTAGCTTAATTAGTAAAGAAAGTCTTCTGTGAACATTGTGCCGCTTTAAAGAGCTATCTCTATGGGATTAAATTAATAACAGCAACTTAAAAGGTTAGATAGGAAGCTAAGGGGGAAGTGAATTTTTATCAATAGAGGAGGAACAAATTGTAAAAGGAGTGAAAATTGTAAAAGGGTGGAAATGGCTGCACAATTTGAACAATGTAATCAATGTCACTGAATTGTACAAGAAAAAAAGGTTGAATTGGTGCATGTTTTGCTGTGTGTGATTTCACCAGCAATAACATATTTAAATATTTTTGCTCATAAAAAGACTTTCTCAAAACAGTAAAAAGACAACCTACAGACTGGGGAAAAAATCTCTGGGAACCACATATCTGATAAGGACCTAATATCCAAAATATATAACTTCTATACTTAACAACAACAACAACAGCCATGAACAGTCACTTATCCAAAGAGGATATTTAAGTGGCCAAAAAAAAATACACAAGAATATGCTCATTGTCATTAGTTATTAGAGAGATGCAAATCAAAACTACAGTGAGATACTATTTCACTCCCACTAGGATGGTACATGTTGTCGTTGTTAGGTTCCGTTGAGTCGGTTCTGACTCATAGCTATGTACCACAGAATGAAACATCGCCTTGTCCTCCACCATCCTCACAATCATTGCTGTACTTGAGCCCATGGTTGCAGGCACTGTGTCAATTCATCTCGTTGAGGGTCTCCCTCTCTTTCACTGGTCCTCTACTTTACCAAGCATGATGTCCTTCTCCAGGAAATGGTTTCTCCTGATAGCATGTCCAAAGTATATGAGATGAAGTCTCACCATCCTTGCGTCTAAGGAGCATTCTGGTTATACTTCTTCCAAGGCAGATTTATTCATTCTCTTGGTAATCCGTGGTATAGTCAATATTCTTCACCAACACCATAATTCAAATGCATCATTTCTTCTTCGGTCTTCCTTATTCATTGTCCAGCTTTCACATGCATATGAGGTGATTGAAAATACCATGGCTTGGGTCAGGCGCACCTTAGTAATCAAAGTGACGTCTTCACTTTTTAACACATCAAAGAGGTCTTTTGCAGCAGATTTGCCCAATGCAATGCGTCTTTTGATATCCTCACTGCTGCTTCCATGGGTGTTGATTGTGGATCCAAGTAAAACAAAATCCTTGATGATGCCAATCTTTTCTCCATTTATCATGATGTTGCTTATTCGCCCAGTTGAGAGAATTTTTTTTTTGTGTGTTTATATTGAGGTGTAATCCATACTGAAGATTGTGTGGTCTTTGATCTTCATCAGTAAGTGCTTCAAGTCCTCTTCACTTTCCTCAAGCAAGGTTGTGTCATCTGCATATCACAGGTTGTTAATGAGTCTTCCTCCAATTCTGATGCAGCATTCTTCTTCATATAGTCCAGTTTCTCTGATTATTTCCTCAGCATACAGATTGAATAAGTATGCTGAAAGGATACAACCCCGATGCATCCCTTTCCTGATTTTAAACCACGCAGTATCACCTTGTTCTGTTTGAATGACTTCTCTTGATTATGTACGGGTTCCCCATGATAACAATTAAGTGTTCCGTAATTCCTATTATTTACCATGTTATCCATAATTTGTTATGATCCACATAGTTCAGTACCTTTGTGTAGTAAAAAAAAAAACACACAAAACAAAAACAAAACAGTTGAACATCCTTCTGGTATTCTGTGCTTTCAGCCAAGATCGATCAGATATTGTCCTCTTGTGAATCCAGCTTGAATTTCTGGCTGTTCCCTGTTGATGTATTGCTGCAACCACTTTTGAATGATCTTCAGCAAAATTTGCATGTGATATCAATGATATTGGTTGATAATTTCCTCATTTTGTTAGATTGCCTTTCTTTGGAATGGGCACAAATATGGATTTCTTCCAGTCGGTTGGCCAGGTAGCTGTCTTACAAATTTCTTGGCATAGATGAGTGAGCAATTCCAGAGCTGCATCTGTTTGTTGAAACATCTTAATTGGTATTCCATCAATTCCTGGAGGCTTGTTTTTTGCCTATGCCTTCAGTGCAACTTGGACTTGTTCCTTCAGTACCATCAGTTCTTGATCAGATGCTACCTCCTGAAATGTGTGAATTTTGACCAATTCTTTTTGGTACAGTGACTCTGTGTATTCCTTCCATCTTCTTTTGATGTTTTCTGCATCTAGTGTTTTGCTCACAGAATCCTTCAATATTGCAACTTAAGGCTTGAATTTTTTCTTCAGTTCTTTCAGTTTGAGAAATGCCAAACATGTTCTTCCCTTTTGGGTTTCTGACTTCAGGTATTTGCACGTTTTTTTTCTTTTAATTCTAAAGCAAAAAGAAAGGTTTTATTCATCATGTGTTCCAAGAGGCAAAAGCACGAAACGGGAAAACATGCTGCCAAGGCTGTGTCTGCTTGAGTCCAAGGAAATATTACAGAATAGGCAAAAGTGGGAAAATGGACAAATGTGCTGCCAAAGTCATGCCTGCCCTAGTCCCAGAATGTGAGAGAATCATTAGTATATATTAGCATTACAAATGGGAAAAATCATTGAAAGCTTCACCTTTTCACAGACTGGCTAAAAACTGTTAAGTCACCGTGATTCTACACTTTGAATCATCTTTCTTAATATTCACTGGTACAGGTTTCACTAATGACAGGAGGGTCTTCCTTGGTCGATTACTGTTCACTAAATGCTAATAGAAAAAGGTAAGGGTGGAAAACAGTGGGTCTTTTGTGCTCTGTTTAGTTTATGTAAAAGGTTCCCTAAAAGATTTTTTAAATAATTTTTGTTGTGCTTTAAGTGAATGTTTACAAATCAAGTCAGTCTCTCACACAAAAACTTATATACACCTTGCTACACACTCCCAATTACTCTCCCCCCTAATGAGACAGCCCTCTCTCTCCCTCTATTCTCTCTTTTCATGTTCATTTCTCCAGCTTCTAACCCCCTCCACCCTCTCATCTCTCCAGGCAGGAGATGCCAACATAGTCTCAAGTGTCCACCTGATCCAAGAAGCTCACTCCTCGCCAGCACCCCTCTCCAACTCATTGTCCAGTCCAATCCATGTCTGAAGAGTTTCCTCAGGGAATGGTTCCTGTCCTGGGCCAAAAGAAGGTCTGGGGGCCATGACCACCAGGGTCCTTCCAGTCTCAGTCAGACCATTAAGTCTGGTCTTATGAGAATTTGGTGTCTGCATCCCACTGGTCTCCTGCTCCCTCAGGGGTTGTCTGTTGTGTTCTCTGTCAGGGTAGTCATCGAATGTAGTTGGGCACCATCTAGTTCTTCTGGTCTCAGGATGATGTAGTCTCTGGTTCCTGGGGCCCTTTCTGTCTCTTGGACTCATAATCACCTTCTGTCCTTGGTATTCTTCATTCTCCTTTGATCCAGGTGAGTTGAGACCAACTGATGCATCTTAGATGGCTGCTTGCTAGCATTTAAGACCCCAGAGGCCACTCTTCAAAGTGAGATGCAGAATGTTTTGTTAATAGATTTTATTATGCCAATTGACTTAGATGTCCCCTGAAACCATGGTCCCCAGACTCCTGCCCCTGCTACGCTGCCTTCGAAGCATTCAGTTTATTCAGGAAACTTCTTTGCTTTTGGTTTAATCCAATTGTGCTGACCTCCCCTTTCCCCTGTATTGTGTGCTGTCTTTCCCTTCACCTGAAGTAGTTCTTATCTACCATCTAATTAGTGAATGCCCCTGTCCCACCCTCCCTCAAAAGAATGTTTTCTTCTCAGCTTAAACTATTTCTCAAGTTCTTATAATAGTGGTCTTACACTATATTTGACCTTTTCGAAATGACTAATTTCACTCACCCCCACGTGTCTGTCAGTTTTTTGTACTGCGGGGGCTTGTGTGTTGCTGTTATGCTGGAAGCTATGCCACCAGTATTCAGCTATAGCACTGGTATTCAGATGCCAGCAGGGTCACCCATGGAGGACGGGTTTCAGCTGAGCTTCCAGACTAAGACAGACTAGAAAGAAGGAACCGGCAGTCTACTTCTGAAAAGCATTAGCCAGTGAAAACCTTATGAATAGCAGTGGATCATTGTCTGATATAGTGCTGGAAGATGAGCCCCCCAGGTTGGAAGGCACTCAAAAGATGACTGGAGGAGAGCTGCCTTCTCAAAGTAGATTCGAGCTTAATGACGTGGGTGGATTAAGCTTCCGGGACCTTCATTTGCTGATGTGGCACGACTCAAAATGAGAACAAACAGCTGCAAACATCCATTAATAATCGTAACCTGGAATGTATGAAGTATGAATCTGGGAAAATTGGAGATCTTCAAAAAAGAAAGAAAACGCATAAACATCGATATCCTAGGCATTAGTGAGCTGAAATGGATTGGTATTGGCCATTTTGAATCAGACAATCATATAGTCTACTATGCTGGGAATGACAACTTGAAGAGGAATGGTGTTGCATTCCTCATCAAAAAGAACATTTCAAAATCTGTCCTGAAGTACAACGCTGTCAGTGATAGGATAATATCCATACACCTGCAAGGAAGACCAGTTAATACGACTATTATTCAAATTTACACACCAACCACTAGGGCCAAAGATGAAGAAATAGA
Organism: Elephas maximus indicus; assembly: GCF_024166365.1. Classification (NCBI taxonomy): domain Eukaryota; kingdom Metazoa; phylum Chordata; class Mammalia; order Proboscidea; family Elephantidae; genus Elephas; species Elephas maximus. The sequence continues at coordinate 91,961,745 of NC_064846.1, forward strand.
AGATTTTTATCAACTGCCACAGTCTGAAATTGATCAAACATGCAATCAAGATGCATTGATAATTACTGGTGATTGGAATGCAAAAGTTGGAAACAAAGAAGGATCAGGAGTTGGAAAATCTGGCCTTGGGATAGAAACAATGCCAGAGAGCGAATGATAGAATTTTGCAAGACCAATGACTTCTTCATTGCAAATACCTTCTTTCACCAACATAAACAGTGATTATACACATGGACCTCACCAGATGGAACACACAGAAATCAAATGGACTACATCTGTGCAAAGAGACGATGGAAAAGCTCAATATCATCAGTCAGAACAAGGCCAGGGGCCGACTGTGGAAGAGACCATCAATTGCTCATACGCAAGTTCAAGCTGAAACTGAAGAAAATCAGAGCAAGTCCACAAGAGCCAAAATATGATCTTGAGTATATCCTACCTGAATTTAGAGACTATCTGAAGAATAGATTTGATGCATTGAACACTAGTGACCACAGACCAGAGGAGTTGTTTAATGACATCGAGGACATCATCCATGATGAAAGCAAGAGGTCACTGAAAAGACAGGAAAGAAAGAAAAGACCAAGATGGATGTCAGAGGAGACTCTAAACTTGCTCTTGAGCATAGAGCAGCTAAAGCAAAAGAAAGAATTGTTGAAGTAAAAGAACTGAACAGAAGATTTCAAAGGGCCTCTCGAGAAAACAAAGTGCTATAAAGACATGTGCAAAGAGCTGGAAATGGAAAACCAAAAGGGAAGAACACGCTTGGCATTTCTCAAGCTGAAAGAATTGAAGAAAAAATTCAAGGCTCGAGTTGCAATAGTGAAGGATTCCATGGGGGAAAATATTAAATGATGCAGGAAGCATCAAAAGAACATGGAAGGAATACGCAGAGTCATTATACCAAAAAGAATTAGTCAATATTCAAACATTTCAAGAGGTGGCATATGATCAGAAACTGATTGTACTGAAGGAAGAAGTCCAAGCTGCTCTAAAGGCATTGGTGAAAAATAAGGCTCCAGGAATTGATGGAATATCAGTTGAGATTTTTCAACAAACAGATGCAGCACTGGAGGTGCTCACTCATCTATGCCAAGAAATATGGAAGACAGCTTCCTGGCCAAGTGACTGGAAGAGATCCATATTTATGCCTATTCCCAAGAAAGGTGATCCAACCGAATGTGGAAATTATAGAACAATATCATTAATATCACACGCAAGCAAAATTTTGCTAAAGATCATTCAAAAACGGCTGCAGCAGTATATCGACAGGGAACTGCCAGAAATTCAGGCTGGTTTCAGAAGAGGACATGGAGCCAGGGATATCATTGCTGATGTCAGATGGATCCTGGCTGAAAGCAGAGAATACCAGAACGATGTTTACCTGTGTTTTATTGTCTATGCAAAGGCATTCGACTGTGTGGATCATAACAAACTATGGATAACACTGCGAAGAATGGGAATTCCAGAAAACTTAATTGTGCTCATGAAGAACCTTTACATGGATCTAGAGGCAGTTGTTCGGACGGAACAAGATACTGATTCATTTAAAGTCAGGAAAAGTGTTCGTCAGGGTTGTATTCTTTCACCATACCTATTTAATGTATATGCTGAACAAATAATAAGAGAAGCTGGACTACATGAGGAAGAACGGGGCATCAGGATTGGAGGAAGACTCATTAACAACCTGTGTTATGCAGATGACACAATCTTGCTTACTGAAAGTGAAGAGGACTTGAAGCACTTACTAATGAAGATCAAAGACCACAGCCTTCAGTATGGATTGCACCTCAACATAAAGAAAACAAAAATCCTCACAACTGGACCAATGAGCAACATCATCATGATAAACGGAGAAAAGATTGAAGTGTCAAGGATTTCATTTTATTTGGATCCACAATCAACAGCCATGGAAGCAGCAGTCAAGAAATCAAAAGACGCATTGCACTGGGCAAATCTGCTGCAAAGGACCTCTTCAAAGTGTTGAAGAGGAAAGATGTTACCCTGAAGACCAAGGTGCACCTGACTCAAGCCATGGTATTTTCAATCGCATATTATGCATTTGAAATTGGACAATGAATAAGGAAGACCGATGAAGAGTTGTCAGCTTTGAGTTGTGGTGTTGGTGAAGAATATTGAATATACCATCAACTGCAAAAAGAACGAACAAATCTGTCTTGGAAGAAGTGCGGCCAGAATGCTCCTTAGAGGCATGGATGGCGAGACTGTGTCTTACATACTTTGGACATGTTGTCAGGAGGGATCAGCCCCTGGAGAAGGGCATCGTGCTTGGCAGAGTACAGGGCCAGCGGAACAGAGGAAGACCCTCAACAAGGTGGATGGCCACAGTAGCTGCAACAATGAGCTGAAGCATGATAACGATTATAAGGATGGCGCAGGACCCAGCAGTGTTTCGTTCTGTTGTGCATAGGGTCGCTATGAGTCGGAACCGACTCAACGGCACCTAACAACAACAATTTCACTCAGCATGATGCCTTCCAGGTTTCTCCATGTTATGAAATGTTTCACAGATTCCTCCCTGATCTTTATCGAAGTGTAGTATTCCATTGTATGAATATACCATAATTTATTTATCCATTCATCCATTGATGGGCACTTTGGTTGCTTCCATCTTTTTCCTATTGTAAACAGTGCTGCAATAAACATGGGGGTGCATATATCTGTTCGTGTATAGGCTCTTATTTCTCTAGGATATATTCCAAGGAGTGGGATTGCTGGATCCTTTGGTAGTTCTATTTCTAGCTTTTTAAGGAAGCGCCAAATCGATTTCCAAAGTAGTCGTACCATTTGACATTCCCACCAGCAGTGTAGAAGTGTTCCAATCTCTCCACAGCCTCTCCAACATTTAACGTTTTGTGCTTTTTGGATTAATGCCAGCCTTGTTGGAGTGAGATGAAATTTCATTGCAGTTTTGATTTGCGTTTCTCTAATGCCTAATGATTGTGAGCGTTTCCTCATGTATCTGTTAGCTACCTGAATGTCGTCTTTAGTGAAGTGCCTGTTTGTAATCCTTTGCTCTTCTTTTAATTGGGTTATTTGTCTTTTTGCAGTTGAGTTTTTGCAGTATCATGTAGATTTTAGAGATCAGGCACTGATCGGAAATGTCGTAGCTAAAAACTTTTTCCCAGTCTGTAAGTAATCCTTTTGCTCTTTTGGTGAAGTCTTTGGATGAACATAGGTGTTTGATTTTTAGGACCTCCCAGTTATCTAGTTTTTCTTCTGCATTCTTTATAATATTTTGTAGACTGTTTATGCCATGTATTTTTTTTTTTAGGGTTCCTAACGTTGTCCCTATTTTTTCTTCTATAATCTTTATTGTTTTAGATTTTATATTTAGATCCTTGATCGATTTTGAGTTAGTTTTTGTGCATGGGGTGAGGTATGGGTCTTGTTTCTACAGATGGATATCCAGTTATGCCAGCACCATTTGTTAAAAAGACTGTCTTTTCCCCATTTCACTGTTTTGGGGCCTTTGTCAAATATCAACTGCTCATATGTGGATTGATTTATGTCTGGATTCTCAATTCTGTTCCGTTGGACTATGTATGTGTCGTTGTACCAATGCCAGGCTGTTTTGACTACTGTGGCGGTATAATAGGTTCTAAAATCAGGTAGAGTAAGGCCTCCCACTTTGTTCTTCTTTTTCAGTAATGCCTTATTTATCCAGGGCCTCTTTCCCTTCCATATCAAGTTGGTGATTTGTTTCTCCATCTAGTTAAAGAATGTGGTTGGGATTTGGATCGGAATTGCATTAAATGTATAGATAGCTTTTGGTAGAATAGACATTTTTATAATGTTAAGTCTTCCTATCCATGAGCAAGGTGTGTTCTTCCACTTATGTAGGTCTCTTTTGGTTTCTTGCTGAAGTGTACTGTAGTTTTCTTTGTATAAGTCTTTTACATCTCTGGTAAGATTTATTCCTAAGTATCTTCTTGGGGGCTACTGTAAATGGCATTGATTTGGTGATTTCCTCTTCAATGTTCTTTTGTTGGTGTAGAGGAATCCAACCGATTTTTTGTATGTTTATCTTGTATCCCGATACTCTGCTGAACTCTTCTATTAGATTCAGTGGTTTTCTGGAGGATTCCTTAGGATTTTCTGTGTACAAGATCATGTCGTCTGCAAGTAGAGATAATTTTACTTCTTCCCTGCCAATTGGATGCCCTTTATTTCTTTATCTAGCCTAATTGCTCTGGTTAGGACCTCCAGCACAATGTTGAATAAGAGCATTAATAAAGGGCATCCTTGTCTGGTTCCCGTTCTCAAGGGGAATGCTTTCAAGCTCTCTCCATTTGGGATGATGTTGGCTGTTGGCTTTGTATAAAATAAATGCCCTTTATTATGTTGAGGAATTTTCCTTCTATTCCTATTTTGCTGAGAGAGTTTTTATCATGATTAGGTGTTGAACATTGTCAAATGCCTTTCCTGCATCGATTGATAAAATCATTTGATTCTTGTCTTTGTTTTATTTATGTGACGGATTACTTTGTTTTTCTAATGTTGAACCATCTCTGCATACCTGTCATGAATCTCACTTGGTCATGGTGAATTCTTTTTTTGATATATTGTCAAATTCTATTGGCTAGAATTTGGTTGAGGTTTTCTGCATCTAAATTCATGAAGGATATAGGTCTGTAATTTTCTTTTTTTGTGGTGTCTTTACCTGGTTTTGGTATCAGGGATATGGTGGCTTCATAGAATAAGTTTGGGAGTATTCCGTCCTTTTCTATGCTCTGAAATACCTTTAGTAGTAGTCGTGTTAACTCTTCTCTGAATGTTTGTTAGTAATCTGCAGTGAAGATGTCCGGGCCAGGGCTCTTTTTGTTGGGAATTTTTTAATTACCTTTTCAATCTCTTCTTTTGTTACAGGTCTATTTAGTTGTTCTACCTGTGTTTGTGTTAGTTTAGGTAGGTAGTGTGTTTCTAGGAATTCATCCGTTTCTTCTAGGTTTTCAAATTTGTTAGAGAACAAATTTTGATAGTAATCTGATATGATTCTCTTATCTCTAGTTGTGTTTGTTGTAATATCACCCATCTCATTTCTTATTTGGGTTATTTACTTCCTTTCCTGTTTTTTTTTTTTTTGTTGTTGTTGTTTTTTGTCAGTTCAGCCAATGGTTTATCAATTTTGTTGATTTTTTCAAAGAACGAGCTTTTGGTCTTGTTAATTCTTTCTTTTCTTTTCTGTTTTCTATTTCATTTAGCTCAGCTCTAATTTTTTTATTATTATTAACTTTTATTGAGCTTCAAGTGAACGTTTACAAATCCAATCAGTCTGTCACATATAAGTTAATATACATCTTACTCCTTACTCTCACTTGCTCTCCCCCTAATGAGTCAGCCCTTCCAGTCTCTCCTTTCATGAAAACTTTGCCAGCCTCCAATTCTCTCTATCCTCCTATCCCCCCTCCAGACAGGAGATGCCAACACAGTCTCAAGTGTCCACCTGATATAATTAGCTCACTCTTCATCAGCATCTCTCTCCTACCCACTGTCCAGTCCCTTTCATGTCTGATGAATTGTCTTCGGGGATGGTTCCCGTCCTGTGCCAACAGAAGGTTTGGGGACCATGACCACCGGGATTCCTCTAGTCACAGCCAGACCATTAAGTATGGTCTTTTCATCAGAATTTGGGGTCTGCATCCCACTGATCTTCTGCTCCGCCAGGGGTCCTCTGCTGTGCTCCCTGTCAGGGCAGTCATCGATTGTGGCCGGGCACCAACTAGTTCTTCTGGTCTCAGGATGATGTAGGTCTCTGGTTCATGTGGCCCTTTCTGTCTCTCGGGCTCTTAGTTGTTGTGTGACCTTGGTGTTCTTCATTCTCCTTTGCTCCAGGTGGGTTGAGACCAATTGATGCATCTTAGATGGCCGCTTGTTAGCATTTAAGACCCCAGACGCCACATTTCAAAGTGGGATGCAGAATGCTTTCATAATAGAATTATTTTGCCAATTGACTTAGAAGTCCCCTTAAACCATGGTTCCCAAACCCCCACCCTTGCTCCACTGACCTTTGAAGTATTCAGTTTATCCTGGAAACTTCTTTGCTTTTGGTCCAGTCCAGTCCAGTTGAGCTGACCTTCCATGTATTGAGTGTTGTCCTTCCCTTCACCTAAAGCAGTTCTTATCTGCTAATTAATCAGTAAAAAACCCTCTCCCTCCCTCCCTCCCTCCCTCCCCACCTCGTAACCACAAAAGTATGTGTTCTTCTCAGTTTATACTATTTCTCAAGATCTTATAACAGTGGTCTTATACAATATTTGTCCTTTTGCCTCTGACTGATTTCACTCAGCATAATGCCTTCCAGGTTCCTCCATGTTATGAAATGTTTCACAGATTCGTCACTGTTCTTTATCGATGCGTAGTATTCCATTGTGTGAATATACCACAATTTATTTACCCATTCATCCGTTGATGGACACCTTGGTTGCTTCCAGCTTTTTGCTATTGTGAACAGAGCTGCAATAAACATGGGTGTGCATATATCTGTTTGTGTGAAGGCTCTTGTTTCTCTAGGGTACATTCCGAGGAGTGGGATTTCTGGGTTGTATGGTAGTTCTATTTCTAACTGTTTAAGATAACGCCAGATAGATTTCCAAAGTGGTTGTACCATTTTACATTCCCACCAGCAGTGTATAATAGTTCCAATCTCTCCGCAGCCTCTCCAACATTTATTATTTTGTGTTTTTTGGATTAATGCCAGCCTTGTTGGAGTGAGATGGAATCTCATCGTAGTCTTAATTTGCATTTCTCTAATGGCTAATGATCGAGAGCATTTTCTCATGTATCTGTTAGCTGCCTGAATATCTTCTTTAGTGAAGTGTGTGTTCATATCCTTTGCCCACTTCTTGATTGGGTTGTTTGTCTTTTTGTGGTTGAGTTTTGACAGAATCGTGTAGATTTTAGAGATCAGGTGCTGGTCGGAGATGTCATAGCTGAAAATTCTTTCCCAGTCTGTAGGTGGTCTTTTTACTCTTTTGGTGAAGTCTTTAGATGAGCATAGGTGTTTGATTTTTAGGAGCTCCCAGTTATCTGGTTTCTCTTCGTCATTTTTGGTAATGTTTTGTATTCTGTTTATGCCCTGTATTAGGGCTCCTAGTGTTGTCCCTATTTTTTCTTCCATGACCTTTATCGTTTTAGTCTTTGTGTTTAGGTCTTTGATCCACTTGGAGTTAGTTTTTGTGCATGGTGTGAGGTATGGGTCCTGTTTCATTTTTTTGCAAATGGATATCCAGTTATGCCAGCACCATTTGTTAAAAAGACTATCTTTTCCCCAATTAACTGACACTGGGCCTTTGTCAAATATCAGCTGCTCATATGTGGATGGATTTCCATCTGGGTTCTCAATTCTGTTCCATTGGTCTATGTGCCTGTTGTTGTACCAGTACCAGGCTGTTTTGACTACTGTGGCTGTACAATAGCTTCTGAAATCAGGTAGAGTGAGGCCTCCCACTTTCTTCTTCTTTTTCAGTAATGTTTTGCTTATCCGAGGCTTCTTTCCCTTCCATATGAAATTGGTGATTTGTTTCTCTATCACCTTAAAAAATGACATTGGAATTTGGACCGGAAGTGCATTGTATGCATAGATGACTTTTGGTAGAATAGACATTTCTGCTATGTTAAGTCTTTCTATCCATAAGCAAGGTATGTTTTTCCACTTAAGTATGTCCTTTTTAATTTCTTGTAGTAGAGCTTTGTAGTTTTCTTTGTATAGGTCTTTTACATCCTTGGTAAGATTTATTCCTAAGTATTTTATCTTCTTGGGGGCTACTGTGAATGGTATTGATTTGGTTATTTACTCTTCGATGTTCTTTTTGTTGATGTAGAGGAATCCAAGTGATTTTTGTCTGTTTATCTTATAACCTGAGACTCTGCCAAACTCTTCTATTAGTTTCAGTAGTTTTCTGCAGGATTCCTTAGGGTTTTCTGTATATATAATCATGTCATCTGCAAGTAGAGATAATTTTACTTCCTCCTTGCCAATCCAGATGCCCTTTATTTCTTTTTCTAGCCTAATTGCCCTGGCTAGGACTTCTAGCACGATGTTGAATAAGAGCGGTGATAAAGGGCATTCTTGTCTGGTTCCCGTTCTCAAGGGAAATGCTTTCAGGCTCTCTCCATTTAGAGTGATGTTGGCTGTTGGCTTTGCATAGATGCCCTTTATTATGTTGAGGAATTTTCCTTCAATTCCTATTTTTCTGAGAGTTTTTGTCATAAATGGGTGTTGGACTTTGTCAAATGCCTTTTCTGCATGAATTGATAAAATCATGTGGTTTTTGTCTTTTGTTTTATTTATGTGGTGGATTATATTAATGGTTTTTCTGATATTAAACCAGCCTTGCATACCTGGTATAAATCCCACTTGATCGTGGTGAATTATTTTTTTGATATGTTGTTGAATTCTATTGGCTAGAATTTTGTTGAGGATTTTTGCATCTATGTTCATGAGGGACATAGGTCTATAATTTTCTTTTTTTGTAATGTCTTTACCTGGTTTTGGTATCAGGGAGATGGTGGCTTCATAGAATGAGTTGGGTAGTATTCCGTTATTTTCTATGCTTTGAAATACCTTTAGTAGTAGTGGTGTTAACTCTTCTCTGAAAGTTTGGTAGAACTCTGCAGTAAAGCCATCCGGGCCAGGGTTTTTTTTGTTGGGAGTTTTTTGATTACCGTTTCAATCTCTTTTTTTGTTATGGGTCTATTTAGTTGTTCTACTTCTGAATGTGTTAGTTTAGGTAGGTAGTGTTTTTCCAGGAATTCATCCATTTCTTCTAGGTTTGTAAACTTGTTAGAGTACAATTTTTCGTAATAATCTGATATGATTCTTTTAATTTCAGTTGGGTCTGTTGTGATGAGGCCCTTCTCATTTCTTATTCAGGTTATTTGTTTCCTTTCCTGTATTTCTTTAGTCAGTCTAGCCAGTGGTTTATCAATTTTGTTAATTTTTTCAAAGAACCAGCTTTTGGCTTTGTTAATTCTTTCAACTGTTTTTCTGTTCTCTAATTCATTTCGTTCAGCTCTAATTTTTATTATTTGTTTTCTTCTGGTGCCTGATGGATTCTTTTGTTGCTCAGTTTCTATTTGTTCAAGTTGTAGGGACAGTTCTCTGATTTTGGCTCTTTCTTCTTTTTGTATGTGTGCATTTATTGATATAAATTGGCCTCTGAGCCCTGCTTTTGCTGTGTCCCAGAGGTTTTGGTAGGAAGTATTTTCATTCTCGTTGCATTCTATGAATTTCCTTATTCCCTCCTTAATGTCTTCTCTAACCCAGTCTTTTTTCAGGAGGGTATTGTTCAGTTTCCAAGTATTTGATTTCTTTTCCCTAGTTTTTCTGTTATTGATTTCTGGTTTTATTGCCTTGCGGTCTAAGAAGATGGTTTGTAATATTTCGATGTTTTGGATTCTGCAAAGGTTTGTTTTATGACCTAATATGTGGTCTATTCTAGAGAATGTTCCATGTGCGCTAGGAAAAAAGTATACTTTGCAGCAGTTAGGTGGAGAGTTCTGTATAAGTCAATGAGGTCAAGTTGGTTGATTGTCATAATTAGGTCTTCCGTGTCTCTATTGAGCTTCTTACTGTATGTCCTGTCCTTCTCCCAAAGTGTTCTGTTGAAGTCTCCTACTATAATTGTGGAGGTGTCTATCTCACTTTTCAGTTCTGTTAAAATTTGATTTATGTATCTTGCAGCCCTGTCATTGGGTGCAGAAATATTTAATATGGTTATGTCTTCCTGATCAATTGTCCCTTTTATGATTATGTAGTGTCCTTCTTTATCCTTTGTGGTGGGTTGAAGTCTAAAGTCTATTTTGTCAGAAATTAATATTGCTACTCCTCTTCTTTTTTGCTTACTGTTTGCTTGATATATTTTTTTCCATTGTTTGAGTTTTAGTTTGTTTGTGTCTCTAAGTCTCAGGTGTGTCTCTTTTAGGCAGCATATAGACGGATCGTGTTTCTTTATCCAGTCCGAGACCCTCTGTCTCTTTATTGGTGCATTTAGTCCATTTACATTCAGAGTAATTGTAGATAAATAAGTGTTTAATGTTGTCATTTTGATGCCTTTTTATGTGTGTTGTTGACAATTTCATTTTTCCACATACTTTTTTGTGCTGAGACGTTTTTCTTAGTAAATTGTGAGATCCTCATTTTTGTAGTGTTTGACTTTATGTTTGTTGAGTCATTACGTTTTTCTTGGCTTTTATCTTGAGTTATGGAGTTGTTATACCTCTTTGTGGTTACCTTATTATTTACCCCTATTTTTCTAAGTAAAAACCTAACTTGTATTGTTCTATATCGCCTTGTATCACTCTCCATATGGCAGTTCTATGCCACCTGTATTTAGTCCCTCTTTGATTATTGTGATCTTTTACATATTGACTTCAGTGATTCCCTGTTATAAGCATTTTTTTTGATTAATCTTAATTTGTTTTTGTGATTTCCCTATTTGAGTTGATATCAGGATGTTCTGTTTTGTGACCTTGTGTTGTGCTGGTATCTGATATTATTGGTTTTCTGACCCAAAAATATCCTTTAGTATGTCTTGTAGCTTTGGTTTGGTTTTTGCAAATTCTCTAAACTTGTGTTTATCTGTAAATATCTTAATTTCTCCTTCATATTTCAGAGAGAGTTTTGCTGGATATATGATCCTTGGTTGGCAGTTTTTCTCCTTCAGTGCTCTGTATACGTCGTCCCATTCCCTTCTTGCCTGCATGGTTTCTGCTGAGTAGTCTGAACTTATTCTTATTGATTCTCCCTTGAAGGAAACCTTTCTTTTCTCCCTGGCTGCTTTTAAAATTTTCTCTTTATCTTTGGTTTTGGCAAGTTTGATGATAATATGTCTTGGTGTTTTTCTTTTTGGATCAATCTTAAATAGGGTTTGATAAGCATCTTGGATAGATATCCTTTCGTCTTTCATGTCAGGGAAGTTTTGTGTCAGGAGATCTTCAACTATTCTCTGTGTGTTTTCTGTCCTCCCTCACCTGTTCTGGGACTCCAATCACACGCAAGTTCTCCTTCTTGATAGAGTCCCACATGATTCTTAGGGTTTCTTCATTTTTTTAAATTCTTTTATCTGATTTTTTTTCAGCTATGTTGGTGTTAATTCCCTGGTCCTCCAGATGTCCCAGTCTACATTCTAATTGCTCGAGTCTGCTCCTCTGACTTCCTATTGCGTTGTCTAATTCTGTAATTTTATTGTTAATCTTTTGGATTTCTACATGCTGTCTCTCTATGGATTCTTGCAACTTATTAATTTTTCCACTATGTTCTTGAACAATCTTTTTGAGTTCTTCAGCTGTTTTATCAGTGTGTTCCTTGGCTTTTTCTGCAGTTTGCCTTATTTCGTTTCTGATGCCTTGAAGCATTCTGTAAATTAGTTTTTTATATTCTTTATCTGATAATTCCAGGATTGTATCTTCATTTGGGAAAGATTTTGATTCTTTTGTTTGGGGGGTTGTAGAAGCTGTCATGGTCTGCTTCTTTATGTGGTTTGATATGGACTGCTGTCTCCGAGCCATCACTGGAAAACTTGTTTTTCCAGAAAATCCGCTAAAAAAAAATGCAGTCAGATCCCTATCAGAATTGCCTTTGGATTATAACCACCACCTTGTTCCCTGTAAGGATGAAAGTCTGAGATTTGGATCATATATGCTTGGCTGTAGCTGGTTCTGTGTTTTTAGTCCAATTAGGGATGGATTTTTGGTCCCTGGGTTTTTTGTGGTTCCTTCTCTCAGGCCGGAAGAGTGGGTTAGGAAAAGACCAAAAGAAAAAAAAAAGGGGGGAGAGCAAAGCCGCCACGGAGCCGGAGCCGTTCTCCCTCTGGCTCAGGAAATTCCAATGTTAATGAAGCCGCCTGGGGAGGGTGGGGGAGGGATCAGAGAGATAGGAGAGTAGCACCTCGGAATATAGCCAGAGTTGCTTGTCTTGCTTGGAATGACTATTTTATCTGAGATTCCCGAGGGGCGTGTTGCCTATGTGTGCTGGCTGTGTGGAGATTGCCCCCGGGCATCTGGCCCGCTGAAGCCGCGGTCAGATCCTCCGCTGCCAGTCCAAAACCGAGCATCAAAGTTCCCCTGCTGGGATGCTGCACTCCCGACTCCGAAATCAGTCTCTGCCTCCCAGGGACTTCTCGTCCCCCAGCCGCTTTGCTGCGTCGCCCCTGCGGACTGGCTGGGCCCCCTCCCGGGGTTAGTTCAGGGGAGTGGAGCTGGGCCCCGTGCTTGTGCCGTGACAGCGCCCAGTCAAAAGCCCGGTGGCAAGATTCCCCAGCTGGGATGCTGCACTCTCAGCTCCAAGACCAGTCACTGCCTCCCGGGGACTTCTCCCACCGGTTGCATCGCCACGCAGCCTGTGCGGACCGGCTGGGCCCCCTCCCAGGGTGAGTTCAGGGGGGTAGGGCTGCGCCCCTTCTTTGTGCCGTCAGCTCCCCTGGGCCCTGACCTAAACCAGGCACCAAGGTCACCTGACTGGGACGCTGGCTCCAGGCTCCGAAAACAGTCGCTGCTTCCCCCTATTTGTTCGTTTTCTGTCTCTAAATCTGTGTTTGTTGTTCAGGATTCCTAGATTGTTATGTATGTGATCGATTCACTTGTTTTTCCAAGTCTTTGTTGCAAGAGGGATCCAAGGTAGCATCTACCTAGTCCGCCATCTTGGCCCCGCCTCCTCCTCAGCTCTAATTTTTATTATTTGTTTTCTTCTGGTGCCTGTGGGTTTCTTTTGTTGCTCTCTATTTGTCCAAGTTGTAGGGATAATTCTTTGATTTCGGCCCTTTCTTCTTTTTGCTGTGTGCATTTATTGATATAAATTGACCTCTGAGCACTGCTTTCACTGTGTCCCAAAGTTCTGATAAGAAGTGTTTGCATTCTCATTGGATTCTCTGAATTTCTTTATTCCATCCTTAATATATATATTCTATAATCCAGTCTTTTTTGAGTAGATTATTTTTCAGTTTCCAAGTGTTTGATTTCTTTTCCCTGCTTTTTCTGTTATTGATGTCCACTTTTATGGCCTATGGTCAGAGAAGATGCTTTGTAATATCTCAATATTTTGGATTCTGCTAAGGCTTGCTTTATGACCTAATATGTGGTCTATTCTAGAGAATGTTCCATGTGCACTAGAAAAGAAAATATACTTGGCTGCTGTTGAGTGGAGTGTTCTGTATATGTCTATAAGGTCAAGTTGGTTGATTGTGGCATTTAGATCTTCCGTGGCTTTATTGAGCTTCTTTCTGGATATCCTGTCCTTCACCAGAAGTGGTGTGTTGAAGTCTCCTACTATTATTGTGGAGCTGTCTATCTCACTTTTCAATGCTGATAGAGTTTGTTTCATGTATCTTGCAGCCCTGTCATTGGGTGCATAAATATTTAATATGGTTATATCTTCTTGGTATATTGTCCCTTTAATCATTATATAGTGCCCTTCATCCTTTACGATGCATTTAACTTTAAAGTCTATTTTGTCAGAAATTAATATTGCCAGTCCTATTCCTTTTTAATTGTTGTTTGCTTGATATATATTTTTCCCATCCTTTGAGTTTTAGTTTGTTTGTGTCTCTAAGTCTAAGGTCTGTCTCTAGTAGGCAGCATATAGACAGATAGTGTTTTTTAATCCATTCTGCCACTCTCTGTCTCTTTATTGGTGCATTTAGTCCATTTACATTCAGGGTAATTATGGATAGGTATGAATTTTTTTTTATGAATTTAGTGATATCATTTTGATGTCTTTTTTTGTGTGTTGTTGACGGTTTCTTTTTCCCACTTAATTTTATGTGCTGAGTAGATTATCTTTATATATTCTTCTTTCCTCATATTTGTTGTTGTTGATTTTGTTTCTGCTGAGTCTCTATTTTTTCCTTGTATTTTATTTTGATGAGTAGGATAGTTTGTCTCCTCTGTGGTTACCTGATTATTCACCCCTATTTTTCTAAGTTTAAACCTAACTTTTATTTCTTTGTATCGTCGTATCTTCCTCTCCATATGAAGGTCTATGATTGCATTTCTTAGTCCCTCTTTATTGTTTTAATGTTGTCTTCTTTTAGATAATAACATCGCGGTTTCCCTGTTTTGATCCTTTTTTTTTTTTCTTGATTTATTTTTGTGATTCCCCTGTCTGGGTTGACTTCTGATTGCTGTGCCCAGTGTTCTGGTCTTGGGTTGATAACTTATAATTTATTTTCTAACCAAAGGACTCCCTTTAGTATTTCTTGTAGTTTTGGTTTGGTTTTTACAAAATCCCTAAACTTCTGTTTATCTGGAAATGTCCTAATTTCATCTTCATATTTGAGACACAGTTTTGCTGGATATATGATTCTTGGCTGGCAATTTTTTTCCTTCAAAACTTTGTATAAGTCATCTCATTGACTTCTCGCCTACATGGTTTCTGCCGAGTAGTCCGAGCTTATTCTTATTGACTCTCCTTTGTAGGTGACTTTTTGTTTATCCCTGGCTGCTCTTAAAATTCTCTCTTATTTTTGGTTTTGGCAAGTTTTGTTATAATATGTCTTGGTGACTTTTTTAAAAATCTACCTCATGTGGAGTTTGATAAGCATCTTGAATGGATATCTTCTCATCTTTCACGATATCAGGGAAGTTTTCTGCCAATAAATCTTCAACAATTCTCTGTCTATTTTCTGTTATCCTTCCCTGTTCTTGCACTCCAATCACTTGTAGATTATTCCTCTTGATAGAGTTGTGCATGATTCTTAAGGTTTCTTCACTTTTTAAAATTCTTTTATCTCATTTTTCTTCAAATATATTGGTGCCAAGTGCTTTATCTTCAAGTTCTGCCTTCCACTTGCTCAATTCTGCTCCTCTGACTTTCTATTGAGTTGTCTAATTCTGTAATTTTATTGTTAATCTTCTGAATTTCTGATTGCTGTCTGTCTATGGGTTTTTCCAGCTTGTTAAATTTTTCATTATGTTCCTGAATAACCATTTTAATTTCTTCAACTGCTTTACCTGTGTGTTCCTTGGCTTGTTCTGCATATTGCCTGATTTCCTTCCTGATGTCTCAAAGGGTTCTGTATATTAATTTTCTGTATTCTGTCTCTGGTAATTCCAGGAAGGCACTTTCATCTAGAAGATCCCTTCAGTCGTTGCTTTGAGAGCTTGTTGAGGTGATCATGGTCTGTTTCTTTATGTGACCTGATATTGACTGTTTTCTCTGAGCCACCTATAAGTTATTGTATTAGTTTATTTTATGTTTGCTTACTGTATCGTAGCTTCTTGCTTTGTTTTGTTTTGATATGCCCAAATGGGTTGCTCTAGTGAGCTAGATTTTATTATTGGCAGCTTTGAAACTCTAACATCCTGTCACCAGATGGCTAGAGCTGTTATCAGGTATATTAGTCTAGGAGTTCACTCACTTTTCTTGTACAGATTCAGCTCCTGTGTCCAGGTAGCTGATCATCAAGTGTGTGGTACAGGCTCTGTCCTAAAATCTTAGAGGGGCAGTGGTGATTGGTGTAGGCACAGGTATCTAGCTGCAGAAGAGGGCTTACGACCATTCTCCAAGTGTCTTTGAGGACATCCCAAGAGTGCACAGGTCAGTGGGCTCAGTAGCTGGACCTTGTGCACTAAATTCTTTTGGCTGTAAGGATTAGTAGGCACTGCTTATCCTTGGACCCTTGTCACAGGTGGCTAGGCGATGTGGGTAGAACCACCAGTCCTCAGGCCTCTGATATGCTAGGTGAGAACCCCTCTTACTAGGCAGAGTGGTGTCAAACATCAAAAACCCACCTCTCCACCACACAGTTGAGACAGCTGAAGTCAGACCTCAGGCACATACACCGTTGCACGGTGCCAAGGAGGGCCTAAGCTGCTGAAATGGGCCCACACATGTCTATGCAGGGGTGAAAGGAATTCAAAGCCCATGGACTGCTTGTGTCTGTGCCCAGAAAAAGGAGCTGCATCTGCCCTGAGTTCCCAGCTTAGGGGAGCCACCCGATTATTTTTTCCCCATTTGTTCCTTCTCCAAGGCCAGGAGTATGGTTCAGAGCGTGCAGCAGGACCTATCTCAGGCCAGGGATATTGACCACCAGTGAAGCCAGGTCACGGGTTTGAGCAGAGGGAGGAGGGATCAGATAACTGGGAGAGAGTTCTTTCATATGGGGTGATTTTAGCCCACATGGAAAATTAGATGTTAGATGCAAGTACTTTTGCCGAGAGCACTGTTCTTTGCTGATTCCAGAGGCGTGAGTAGATTCTGTGCTGCTTGCTCTCACCAGCTGTGGAAAACGCATCCCAAACACTACCGCAAGCCCTGCTGTGGTCATGTCAGGGAATTGGGTCTGCAGGGCACCAGTTCCCACCAAGTCAGATCCGGCAACTCCTCGCTGCTTCTGAACCGTCTCTCCCTCCCCTTTCCGCAGAGTTCGATTTCTTAACTTTGACTTTCATGTTCAAGACTCTTAGCTTGTCATATATATAATCGATTCATTTGTTTTTTGGGGTCTTTGTTGTAAGAGGGACCACCGGAAGCATCTGACTACTCTGCCATCTTGGCCCAGCCTCATCAGGGCTTTACTTTGTTGGGAGTTTTTTTTTTATTGCCTCTTCGATCTCTTATTTTGTTATGGATTTGTTTAGTTGTTTTTTTTTACCTCTGTCTGTGTTAGTTTAGGTAGGTGTGTGTTTCTAGAAATTTGTCCAAGTCCTCTAGGTTTTCAAATTTGTTGGAGTGCAATTTTTCATAGTATTCTGTTACAATCATTTTTGTTTCAATTGGGTATGTTGTGAAATTACCTGCTTCATTCATTGTTTGGGTTATTTGCTTCCTTTCCTGTATTTCTTTTGTCAGTTTTGGCAGTGGCTTGTCAATTTTGTTGATCTTTTCAAAGAGCCAACTTTTGGTCTTGTTGAATCTTTCATTTGTTTTTCTATTCTTTTATTTCTGCTCTAAACGTAATTATTTCCTTTCTTGGTGCCTGAGGGCTCCTTTTGCTGCTCTCTTTCTATTTATTCAACTTGTAGGATTAATGTTTTGATTTGGGCACTTTCTTCTTTTTGATGTGTGCATTTATTGCTATAAATTGACCTCTGAGCACTGCTTTTGCTGTGTCCCAAAAGTTTTGGTAAGATGTGTTTTCATTTTCATTTGATTCTATGAATTTCTTTATTCCGTCCTTGATTTCTTCTAGGAAACCCAGTAGTTTTTGAGCAAAGTGTTGTTCACTTTCCATGTATTTGATTTTTTTCCCTTGCCTTTTCTATTATTGATTTCTACTTTCATGGCTTTATGGTCAGAAAAGTTGCTTTGTAATATTTTGATATTTTGGATTCTGTTAAGGCTTGCTTTGTGTCCTACTATGTGGCCTATTCTGGAGAATGTCCCATGCGAGTTGGAAAAGAAAGTATACTTGGCTGCTGTTGGGTGGAGCGTTCCGTATAGGTCAGGTTTGTTGATCATGGCAATTAAATCTTCCGTGTCTTTATCGAATTTCTTTCTAGATTTTCTGTCCTTCACTGAAAGTGGTGTGTCAAAGTCTCCTACTATTATTGTGGAGCTATTTCCTTTTTCAATGCTTTTAGAGGTTTTTTTTTTTAGTGTATTTTGGAGCCCTGTCATTGGGTTATGTCCTCCTGGTGTAAAAAAAACCTGGTGTACTGACTCTTTAATCATTATATAGTGTCCTTCTTTATTCTTTGTGATGGATTTTGCTTTAAAGTCTATTTTGTCAGAGAGTAATATTGCCACTCCTGCTCTTTTTTGGTTGTTGTTTGCTTGATATATTTTTTTCCATCCTTTGAGTTTTAGCTTGTTTGTGTCTTTGAGTCTAAGGTGTGTCTTGTAGGCAGCATGTAGACGGATTGTGTTTTTTTTTTTTTAATTTATTCTGCCACTCTCTGTCGCTTTATTGGAGGATGTAGCCCATTTACATTCAGTGTAATTATTGATACATATTTTTTTTTTATGTAGGGTCGCTATGAGTCAGAATCGACTCGATGGCAATGGGTTTGGTTTGTTTTTTTTTTGGATGAGTTTAATTGTATCATTTTTTTTTTTTGTGGTGCTGACAATTTCTTTGTTCTACTTAATTTTCTCGCTGAGTCATTTTTCTTTATGTATTTTCTTTTCATCTTTTTCATTATTGTTGATTTTGTAGTTTCTGAGTCTTTATGTTTTTCTTCTTTTTTATTTTGATTGATAGATTTTTTAGTTTCCTCTGTCATTACCTTAAAATTTACCTCTATTTTTCTAAGTTTAAAGCAATCTCTTATTTTTTGATATCACCTTAATTTCCTCTGCATATGAAAGTTCTATGACTGTACTGTTTAGTCCCTCTTTTTTGTTTTATTGTCATCATTCACATATTGATATCTCTGTTTCCCTATTTTCAGTCTTTTAGCTTTGACTATTTTTGTGACTTCCCTATCTGGGTTGATATCTGGTTGTTCTGTCCTGTGTTCTAGTCTTGGGTTGTTATCTGTTATTGTTGGTTCTAGCCAAAGGAGTCCCTTTAATATTTCTTGTAATTTTGGCTTGGTTTTTACAAATTCCCTTAATTTCTGTTTATCTGGAAATGCCCTAATTTTGCCTTCATATTTGAGAGACAGTTTTGCTGGATATATAATTTTTGGCTGGCAATTTTTTTTCCTTCAAGGCTTTATACATGTCATCCCATTACCTTCTCGCCTGCATGGTTTCTGCTGAGTAGTCAGAGCTTAGTCTTATTGACTGTCCTTTGTAGGCAACTTTTCATTTATCCACAGCCATTCTTAAAATTCTATCTTTATCTTTGGTTTTGGCAAGTTTGATTTTAATATGTCTCAGTGACTTTCTTTTGAGATGTACCCTGTGTGGGGTTCAATGAGCTTCCTGAATAGATATCTTCTTGACTTTCACAATATCAGGGAAGTTTTCTGCCAGCAAATCTTCAACAATTCTCTGTGTTTCCTGTTATCCCCTCTCTGCCTCCCATTCTGGAACTCCAATCACTTGTAGGCTATTCCTCTTGATAGTGTCCCACATAATTCTTAGAGTTTCTTCATTTTTTTAAGATTATTTTATCTGATTTCTCCTTCAAATATATTGGTGTCAAGCAATTTATCTTCAACCTCATCAATTCTCACTTCCATTGTCTCAATTCTGCTCCTATGACCTTCTGTTGAGTTGTCTAATTCTGAAATTTTATTGTTAATCTTTTGGATTTCTGTTTACTGTCTCCATATGGTTTCTAGCAACCTGTTAAATTTGTCATTCTGATATTATATTCCTGTCCTAAATTCCTCTTTTACTTTGTCTGTGTGTTCCTTGGCTTGGTCTGAGTTTTGCCTGACCTCCTTCCTGATCTCTTGAAGAGCTCTGTATATTAATCTTTTGAATTTTACCTCTGGTAATTTCAAGATTTTCTCTTCCTGTGGAACATTTCCTGGTTCTTTGTTTTGATCGTTTGCTGGAGCCACCTTGATCTGCTTCTTTATGATATTTGATATTGACTGTTGTCTCAGAGCCATCGATAAATTCTTGTATTTATTTACTATATGTTTGCTTACTGTGTCCTGCCTTATTGTTTTGTTTTGTTTTGATGTGCCCAAATAGGGTGGGCATGTGAGCTACTTTGGTAATTGGTGTCTTTGAAGCTCTCATGTCCTGTCACCAGGTGGTAAGAGCTGCTACTAGGTGTGCGAGCCCAGGAGTCCATTTACTTTTCTTGTATGGATTCAGTTCAGGTGTCCAGGTCATGAATCACCTAGTATGTGGTGCAGACTCTCACTTACAGCCCTAGACTGGCAGGGTTACATAGGGTTGATTGGAACAGGCACAGATATCTGGCTGCAGTAGGGAGCTATGTGCTGAGCAAGGTAGGGGGCTGATGGCTTCCCTGAGTGCCTAGGTGTAAGGCATGTCCCTGTCCTCTAGAGCATGTAGGTGGATGGGTTTTGTATCCAGACTTTGGGCACCCATTGCTGTTGGCTGTAAATACTGGGAGGTGCCACTTATTCTTGGGCGTCTGTCATGGATGGTTAGATGGAATGGGTGAAACTGCCAGTCCTCAGGACCCTGATGCGGGTGGGTGAGGACCCTGCTTAATGGGCAAGGTGGTGTCAAATATCACAAATCTGCCACTCCTTCTTGGCTGCTGCAGTTGAAAATAAGCTTCAGGTATATACTCTGTTGTTCTATGTTAATGAGGGCGTATGCTGTTGAATCGGCCCTCATATGTCTACAGAAGGGTGAAGGACATTCAAAGTCCATGGACCCCTTATGTATGTGCCTAGGCAAAGGAGCAGTGCCTGCCCTGAGTTTCCAGCTTAGGGAGTGTGGCAATTTTTTAAAGCCACTAGACTGGTTTGGGCACTGTTAGTCTCGAGTACCTGGCTTAGGAGAGTTGGGGGGGGTTTCTTTCTAAAACTGTGAGACTTGTTTTGGCACGTGGCAATTGTTGAATACTGCCTGACTGGTATCAGAGCAGAGCAGGGAGGAGGGTGGATGAGGAGAAAGTGGCACTTCTCAGTTACAAAAGTCCCAGAGGGGGAGGGTTTATTTTGATCCCACATAGTAGGTTAGACGCTTGCACTTAACTTCCGCAGATCCAGCGCCACTTCCCCCTGGCTCCAGTGGCTTGTGCAGACTCTCAGCCATCCAGCCTCTCCCAATGTGGTGAAACGTGTCCCGAGGGCTGTTGCTTGCCTCAGCCTGCATGCACCAGCTGATACAGCCCACAGGATGCCAGCTAGCTCAAGACTGGCACTTATTCACTGCTTCTGAACTGTCTTTCCCTTCCCCTGCTGCTCAGTCCAACCCCTCAGGTTTGGCTTTGATGATCAGGGCTTCTAGATTGTCATATATAATCAACTCACTTGTTTTTCAGTCTTTGTTTTAAGAGGGACCACAGGAAGATTCTGACTATTACGCCATGTTGGTCCTGCCTCAGAAATGAAGTCTTGTTACATGTTACAATATGGATGGAGCTTGAAGACATTATTCTGAGTGAAATAAGCCAATCACAAAAGGACAAATATTGTATGAGCTCACTTATATAAAAAGAAAAGAAAAGGCAAATGTATAGAGACCAAAGTTTATTAGTGGTTACCAGGTGCAGGAGGGCGTGGGAAAAGGGGGTTAACAGTAATGGAAAAATTGCATTGAATAAGGGTAGGGTTGCACAGCTTATAAATTCTGTGTAACCCTAGGGTTGTGGTAGGGTTGTGAGTGCTATCAATAAGTTGTGCACCTGTAAAAAGTTGAACTGGCAAAAGTTGTGTGATAAATATATTTATGAAAAAAGAACTGTTGAGGCTGCTTATGTACACCTAAAAACCTCACGGAATTTGGTTCCTTGGTTTGGAGGTTTAGAGTCATGATTTCATGGGACAACCCAGTTAATTATCCTAATAATGTGTTTAGTGCTTCTGTTCAGCTCTTAGTTCATTGCATAGTGCATGGAGTCTAAAAAGCTCACAAACCACCATCCAAGGCACGACAATTGGTCTCTATTCACCTAGATCAACATTGGAAGAAAGACAGTCAGGAACAGAAGGAGGATAAAGAATGTGTGGCTGATTGTCTCCAAGAACAGTCACCTCCTTTGCCATGAGACCAGAAGAACTGGATGGTGCCCGGCTACCATTACTGAACATTTGATCAAAGATTTTATAGAAGAGTCCTGATCAAAAAGGAGAAAATTCAGAACGTAATTTCAAATTCTCGTGGACTCCAGACTTTCT
The DNA here is from genome assembly GCF_024166365.1 of Elephas maximus indicus. Lineage (NCBI taxonomy): Eukaryota > Metazoa > Chordata > Mammalia > Proboscidea > Elephantidae > Elephas > Elephas maximus. The sequence continues at coordinate 91,983,426 of NC_064846.1, forward strand.
GGAGCCATGTAGGCTGGGTGTACCCCTGAAACTATTTCTCTGTGATAATCTTTAACTTAAACCAAAAATGTCCCTTGAAGTCTTAAAACCAAACAATAATCTAGCTTAACTAGTGAAAAATGCCTGCCTTGAGCATCATGCTCTTTTAATAACTATATGGGATCAAAGCGACAACAGAAACTTGGAAGATTAGATAGGAACCTTAGGAGACAGTGAGTTTATGTTAATGGGGGAGGAACAACTCAGAAAAAGAGGATGAGAATGGTTGCACAACTCAAAGAATATAATCAATGTCACTGAATTGTACATGTAGGAATGGTTGAATCGTTGTATTTTTGCTACATATCATCTCAACAAGGAGAAAAAAATAAAATAAACAATGTGATACTGACATTAAGGATAGACATACAGCTCAATGGAATAGAGTTGAGAGTCCAGAAATGAACTCATTCGTGTATGGTCAATAGATTTTCAACAAGGATACCAAGAATTATTCAGTGGTGGGAAGAAAAGTCCCTTCAACAAATGGTGTTGGAACCATATCCAGTTGGATAGCCACATACAAATGAATGAAGTTGGAGCCCAATCTAATACCATATACAAATAATATTTCAAAATAGATCAAAGACCCAAATGATAGAGCTAAAAGTATAAAATTCAGAAGAGTTAAATCTTCACAATATTGACAATGTACTAAATGTACACTTTAAAACAGTTAATTTTATATTATTTAAATTTTAATTCAATAATAAAACTCAATCAAGTATTTTTTATGGGTCTATTTCTGGGTTTTCTATTCTCTCTCTTTAATCTATTTGTCTGTCTATCCACCACTAGTACACAATCTTGATTACTGTAGTTAAATAATATCTCTTGAAATTAGGTAGATTGACTTCTTCCACTTTATTCTCCTTTTTCAAAATTCTTTTAGTTACTCTAGTCCTTTTGTCTTTCCATATACATTTTAGAATAATACTGTCTACAGATACAAAAAATCTTGCTTGAATCTTGATAAGGATTTCATTCAACCTGTATATCAATTTGGGAAGAATTGACATCTTTGCTGTAGTAGGTCTTCCAATCCATGAACCAGGTATGTCCATTTATTTAGACTGATTTCTTTCATCACAGTTGGGTAATTTTCAGCATACAATTTATATACATATACAATATTCACCCAAGTTTTCACTTTTGACTAATTGTAAATAATACTGTATTTTTTAAATTTGGGGGTACACATATTCAATGCTGGTATATAGAATTACAATTGTTTGTAGTGTGCTTATACCCTGTGACCTTGCCGAAATCAATTATTAGTTCTAGAAAGGTTTTTTGGTGTATTCTTGGGATTTTCTGTATAGACCACCGTGTCATCTGCAAATAGGGACAGTTTTATTTCTCCCTTTCCAATCTGTATGTCTTTTTCTTGCCTTAAACCCTGCGTGGCAGCTCTACTCTGTCTTGTAGGGTCACTATGAGTCTGAACTGACTAGGCAGCACCTAACAATGACAATTGCACTGGTTACAACTTACAGCACTACATAAAATAAAAGTGATGAGGGTAAACTTACTTATCTTGTTTCCAATCTTAATGTGAAAGAATTCAGTCTTTCACCATTAAGTATAATGTTATCTTCAGGTTTTTTGCACATGCTCTTAATAAAATTGTAGAAGTTCCCCTCTATCCCTATTTTTCTAAGTGTTTATAACATAATGGACATTTAATTTTATCAACTGATTTTCTGCATTGATTGATATGATCATGTGATTTTTCTTCATACTCTGTTAAATGGTGGATTACATTGATTCATATGCAAATCTTGAACCAGACTTATATTCCTTGAATAAACCCCAGTTGGTATATATATATGTATATATACATATGTATATTCTATTTCTTAATATTTTCTTACATTATTTGAGTGTATATTAATGAGGGATATTGGTCTATAGTTTTCAGTTTTTGTACGGTCATTTTCTGGTTTTGGTATCAGAGTAATACTAGCATCATAAAATGAACTGGAAAGTGTTCCCTCATCTATTTTCTGGAATAAATTGTGTAGAATCGTTGTCAATTCTTCTTTAAACTTTTGATGGAATTCTCTGGTGAAATCATATGGACCTTGGAGATTTCTTTTTGCAGAGTTTTTACATTTTGAATTCAATTTTCTTAATAGTTACAGGGATAATTAAAATGTTTGTTTCATACTTTGTGACTTGTATTAGTGAGTTGTTTTTGAGGAATTGGGCCATTTTTTCTAAGTTGTTAAATTTATGTGAGACCAGTTGTTCTAAGTTGTTAAATTTATGTGAGACCAGTTGTTCTTAATATCCTTCAGAAGTCTGAGGAGTCTATAGTGATAGCACCTATTTTATTTCTGATATTGGTAATTTGTGTCTTCTCCTTTACTTCCTTTGTCAGCCTTGCTAGTGGTTTGTTAATTTTATGGATCATTTCAAAGTACCATTTCTTTTTCCACTGATTTTTCTTTTGTTTTTCTGTTTTCAATTTTATCTGTTTCTCCTTTTATCTTTATTTTTTATTGTGGTAAATATATATAACAATATGTTTCTCATTTCAGTATTTTTACACGTATAATTGACTAACATTAATTGTATTCATCATATTGCACAACTATACCACTATCCATTTCCATAGTTTTCCATCACCCTTAACAAAGTTCAGTGTTTCCTAAGCAATGACTCCCTCTTTCAACCCTTCTCCCACCCCTGGTAACCACTGATAAACATCGGATATTTTTCATTTCTTTTTTTGCCTATTTTTTGTGGTGAGGGCTTCCAGTAAAATATTGACCAGCAGTGGTGAGAGTGGTCATCCTTGTTTTGTCCCTGATTTTAAGGGGAAATCTCTCAATCTTTCCTCATTGAGTATGATGTTGTTGTTGTTGCTGTTAGATGGCATCGAGTCAGTTCCGACTCACAGCGACTCCTATGTACAACAGAATGAAACACTGTCTGGTCCTGCACCATCTTCACAATCCTTGTTAAGCTTGAGCCCATTGTTGCAGCCGCCAGGTCAGTCCATCTCATTGAGGGTCTTGCTCTTTTTCAACAGCCGTCTACTTTACCAAGCATGATGTCCTTCTCCAGGGACTGATCCCTCTTGATAATATGTCCAAAGTATGTGAGACGAAGTCTCACCATCCTTGCTCCTAATGAGCATTCTGGCTGTACTTCTTCCAAGACGGATTTGTTCGTTCTTTTGACAGTCCATGGTATATTCAGTATTCTTCGCCAACACCATAATTCAAAGGCATCAATTCTTCTTTAGTCTTCCCTATTCATTGTCCAGCTTTCATATGCATGTGAGGCAATTGAAAACACCATGGTTTGGGTCAGGTGCACCTTAGTCCCTAAAGTGACATCTTTGCTTTTTAACACTTTAAAGGTCTTTTGCAATAGATTGGCTCAATGCAATGCTTCCTTTATTTCTTGACCGCTGCTTCCATGAGCATTGATGGTGGATCCAAGTAAAATGAAATCCTTGATGACTTCAATCTTTTCTTCGTTTATCATGATGTTGCTTATTGGTCCAGTTGTGAGGATTTTTGTTTTCTTTATGTTGAGGCATAATCCATGCTGAAGGCTGTGGTCTTTGATCTTCATCGATAAGTATTTCAAGTCTTCACTTTCCACAAGCAAGGTTGTGTCATCTGCATAAAACAGGTTGTTAATGAGTCTTTCTCCAATCCTGATGACCTGTTCTTCTTCATATAGTCCAGCTTCTCAGATTATTTGCTCTGCATACAAATTGAATAAGTATGGTGAAAGGATACAATCCTGACTCACACCTTTCCTGACTTTAAATCACGCAGTATCCCCTTGTTCTGTTCAAACGACTTCCCCTTGGTCTAAGTACAGGTTCCTGATGAGCACAATTAAGTGCTCTGGAATTCCCATTCTTTGCAATGTTATCCTTAATTTTTTATGATCCGCACAGTTGAATGTGTTATGTTGTTACTGTGGGTATGTTAAAATGATTTTAGCTGTGGGTTTTTCATAAATATTCCTTAATACATTCAGTAATTTCTTTTCTATTCCTAAGTTGTTTAGTTTTTCAGTCATGGAAGTCTACATCAATTGAGGTGATGTCATTCTTTTCCTATGTCCTATTATTGTGGTATATTATATTGATTTTTCTAATGTTGAACCACTTTTGCATTCTTAGGCTAAATCTTACTTAATCATGGTGTATAATTCTTTTACTATGCTTTTGGATTTGGTTTGTTGACATTTTGTTAAGACTTTTTGTCTATATTCATAAGGTATATTGGTTTGTAGTTTTGTTTTCTTGTGGTGTCTTTCTCTGGCTTTAATATTAGAATAATACTAGCCTTGCAGAATGAGTTAGGAAGCATTCCCTCCTCTTCTATGTTTTGGAAAATTTGAAGAAGAATCATAGTCACTTCTTCTATAAATGGTGAAATTTCCCAGTGAAGCCATCCGGTCCAGGACTTTTCTGTTTTGAGAGGTATCTTAGTTATCTAGTACTGTTATAACAGAAATGCCATAAGTGGGTGACTTTAACAAACAGAAATTTGTTTTCTCACAGTTTCAGAGGCTAGAATTTCAAACGTTCATGCATTCCATTTCATTTTTGATGATTTCCAATTTTCCTAGATTCATACTTTGTACATTCCAGGTTCTGATTATTAATGGATGTTTGCAGCTGTTTCTTCTCCTTTTGAGTCGTGCCACATCAGCGAATGGAGGTCCCGAAAGCTCTACTCCATCCACGTCATTAAGGTCGGCTCTACTTTGAGGAGGCAGCTCTTCCCCAGTCATCTTTTGAGTGCCTTTCAACCTGGGGGGGCTCATCATCCAGCACTAATCAGACAATGTTCCGCTGCTATTCATAAGGTTTTTACTGGCTAATGCTTTTCAGAAGTAGACTGCCAGGTCCTTCTTCCTAGTCTGTCTTAGTCTGGAAGCTCAGCTGAAACGTGTCCTCCATGGGTGACCCTGCTGGTATCTGAATACCGGTGGCATAGCTTCCAGCATCACAGCAACATGCAAGCCCCCACAGTATGACAACCTGACAGACAGGTGGGGGCATTAGTCATTTGGAAAATATAAATCAAAACCATAATGAGATACCACTTCATATCCTCTAGTAGGGCTATTATCAAAAAGCAGAAAGTAGTGATTATTGGTGAGGATTTGGAAACATTTTAACCCTTGTTCATTGTTGGTGAGAATGTAAAACAGTGCAGCCATTGTGGAAAATAATTTGGTGGTTCCTCAAAAAGTTAAACATAGATTTACCATATGACCCAGCAATTTTATCCCTAGGCATATAGCCAAAAGAATCAAAAGCAGGGATTCAAATAGATACTTGTACACCAATGTTTATAGCAGCATTAGTCACAATAGCCAAAAGTTAGAAATAACCCAAGTGTCCAACAACAGATGAATGGACAAACAATATGTGGCATATACAGCAAAACCTGCAAAAGCTGGAACTCGTGTAAGGCATAAACCTGTCAGAGGGGAAAAACTCAAATATATTCCACTAAAACGATTCCTTGAGCCTAATAAATATTCTCTGACAGCCAAAACCTGGGAGACGCAGACAGAATCAGGAAATCATTCGTATTGCAACCCCAATACCAGGAAGTCCATATGCAAAAGTTGGAAACAGTTCCAAGAAATACAAGAGTCAGAGATGAAAGCTCAGTCCTCCACCTCCTTTTGCATTGTTACTGTCTTTCAGTGGGTACTGTGCATCACTACTGTTCTGAGTACATCTATTCTTTACATTTTTGCCTTTTTTGTTCTTTTTTCTTGTCTGTAATTTTTTTTTCAAGGGAAGAACAACATCCATAAGTTTGGAAGAAGGTAAAGAATACTAATAAATTCCTTTATTTTCATTAAAATCTATCAAAGTACACTGTTTTTTCTGTGTCTTGAGAGGTTTTACTCTTCTCCTTATCTTTAATTTTTATTTTTTGCTTTAGCTATTTGTAATTTTGATCCACATTATTACAATTTTCAAAATCCACTCCTTCATTTCCTTGAAATTCACTCCTTCAAAATTTTTTGTTTTGCCTGAAAAATAGAGATGTATTTCCTCACTTAACACATTCAATGTGTGTACAAACTCAAAAACATTCTTCTCACATGTTTTTTTCTTAAATATCTTACTGGTGTGCTAACTTTATAATACAATAATGTTGATAGTTTTCATTTTTTTCTTTTTGTCTGAGATACAGTTGCTCCTCTGTATCTGCATATCCCTATCTGCAGATCCAACCAACCACAGATTGAAAATATTTGGAAAAAGAAAAAGCTCCAGAAAGCAAAATTTAAACTTGCCATGCACCAAGCACTACACTGAATCCACGTGAATAAAATGATGTGTAGACATACCCTACTGTAGTCTCCCACCATTTCACAGATCTTCCGTCTCTCTCCAGCACTCTGAGCATTGTTCACTTTGCATCTTGTCATTATTGCCTCAACAATACAGTATAACAACTATTTACGTTGTATTAGGTATTATAAGTAATCCAGAGATGTTTTAAGGTATATGGGAGGATGTATGTAGGTTATATGTAGCTTATATGCAAATATTACCCCATTTTATATATGGGACTTGAGCATCCATGGATTTCAGTACCCATAGGGGTCCTGGAACAAACCCCCACAGATACTCAGTGTTGACTTTATTCTCATTTTCGAGAAGATCATAAAGTGCTTAATTTTTATAAGAACTTATTTTCTTTTTTGTTTTTTAAAGCTTATTCCTTCACAGTCATGGACAAGAGTGAGAAACTTATCTCTGAAAGAAAAGTTTGACGTTGTCAAAATGATAAACAGAGAAAAAGACAGTCAGGGGAGCTGTAATTAAGTTCAAGCACAGCAAAACGCAAATTTACCCAATTATGAAAGAAAAGGGTAAAATAATTGAAAAATACACGAGCAGCACCAACAGACACATCAAGAAAGAAAGAGGTGGAAATTATGCAGAAACCAACAAATCTGTTTTCTTCAAGCCTCCACCAAAAATCTTCCCATTTCAGGACCTATCCTGCAAGCAAAGGCAAAGGAAATAGCGACACATTTAAAAGTTGATGGATTCTTAGTGTATGACAGGTGACCTCAGAGCCTCCAAAAACAAAAACATGGAATCACTTGCAATGTAGCTTGTGGGGAGTCAAACGAAGGTGACAAAGATGTTGTTCAAAACTGGTTCACAAAATTAAAAGAAATCATAAACAGATGTGATCCTAAAGACAATACCAAAGCTGACGAGACTGCTTTACTTTATTACACAATACCTAATAAAAACCTTGAAAATGAAGGGCAAAATACGACAGATTCGGCTTTCAAAAGAGCAGCTTATCTTCCTCTTGACCACGTTTGAAGACGGGGACATTTGAGAAATCATGAATAATTGGAAAGAGTGAGAAACCACAGTGCTTCGAAAATATCAAAATTAATCAGCTTTCAGTAAAATGGAAATGGAATAAAAAATTTTGGATGATGGGAGCAATTTATGAAGAGTTTTTAAATATGTTCAGCAATAGAACAAAAAAACAAAACTGAAGCATTCTTTTGTTTGTTGACATGCTACTTGTCATTAATCACTGCTCCCGTTCAATATTTAATTAATTTTTTCCACCATCCATGATGTCGGTCCTACAACCTCTGGATAATGGCATTATCCAAAATAATAAAGGAAGCTCTTGCTTCAAAAAGTGATTGCCAACAATGAGATGTGCAAGATGGCATTGGAGATTTGGGGGAAAATTGATGTCCTTGATACAGTTTCTTTTCCTAAGCAATCAATAAAAATGATAAAGGAAGAAACCATAAGAAAATGTTTTAAGAGTTGCGGTTTCTTATTTGGCAGTGGTGATAGTATACAAAACGAAACAGTTATCGAGCCCAACAACATCATGCAGATTCAGGATGCAATAAGTGACATTTATAGTGTTTTTTCAGAAAATAAGGTCAGTGCTACATCTTACATTAATATCAACAGAGAAATTGCCACAGAAATGGACAATATAAACCTGCAAGAAACTGTGGACTCACAATCTAAAGATGTTGACAATGAAGATGATGAAGACCTACCATTAGAAGAACCTGAGTCTTTAAGTCAAACACAAATTTCAACTAGTTAAAGGTTTTGAAGGAATTTGGAAAAGTTAGAGACCAAGAGTTTTTTGGTAAGGCTACAGACTTAGAAATTTGTTTCAACAATTTCATCAAAAAAGCAAAACAAATGAATTGCTGATATTAAATGTTTTTATTAAAAAGTGAATTTTACCCATATCTTTGACGAATACAGTACGTAATTTGAATAATCATGCAAAACATTAAAAAAATGGTTTAGTTTCTTTTCCAGTCCCAAAGAATCGAAAAGAAACACTTTCTGGGTGTTTATGAGGTAGAATTCTTAACAGAGAGTGCTGGAAAAGTGATAAGACTGAACCCTTTCAAAGGAAGAAAACTTGAGAGACCTGGAGAAACAAGGCAGTCCTGTTGAGTTCTGGCTCTCCCAGGTTTCACTGGAATATTATTCAGTCATAAAAATAAATGAAGTTCTGATACATGTTACAACATGGATGAACCTTGACAACATTTTGCTATGTCATTTTGAAATAAGTCAGACACAAAAGGACAAATATTGTACAGTCCCACTTATATAAAATATCTAGAATAGGCAAATTCATAAACACAGAAAGCAAATTAGTGTTTATCAGGGCCTGGGGGAAAACAGAGTGACAAATTGTTGTTTAATAGCCACAGAGTTTCTGTTAGGGCTGATAAAAAAAAAGTTTTGGAAATAAATAGTGGTCATGGTTGCACAACATCATAAATATAATTAATGCCGCCGTATTTCACATTTAAAAATGGGAACTCTTATGCTATATGTATTTTACTACGATTTTAACAAGTTAATTCAAAGTGGTTTCTGATTTCAGCTGGGAGACATAAAGATATGGAAAAAGCATCACTGATTCATACAATAAGAAAACTGTTGAACAAAATGTAACTTAAAGAATTTTCTTAATTTCATTAGAGAACTGAGGTCAAAGGACAGACAACTAACTTGAACTCTGGAGAGAGGTGCCTGCAGAGATAAACAGGACCCGGTCATTGTCTACCTAAAATAGAAGCCACTGAATGCCATATAAGCTGACAGGAATACTAAATTTGACTTTTTTAATGAACTGCAAAAGCTGATTGTAGGCTACAATGAGAACTGAAGCCTTTGGGAGCTGCTGCTATAAGTGGTTTCTCACTCTTTTGCAAGTCTTTCTTCCAGAGTCCCCACTAGAAGCCCACAAGAAAAGACTGGGGACGAGTCTAAGAAACTCCCCCTCCATGTTTCTGGCTGGGGAAGGGAATAGCAGCTTCTGCCAAAATTCACACAGATCAACTAACCCCTGCCTGCATTACAGAACAAAAGACTTCATCTGCAGGGCAGTGCACTGGTGAATCTCATTGCTAATGGGTGAGGGGGATGAAGACCACCACCAAATACCAATGCTTAACCATCTTCCCTATCTTCCTTAAGTAAAAACAAAACCTTTAATAGGCAGGGATCTGGGCTTCAAAACCATAGCCTAAGGAAACTGTGGGATTCTCACTGATGCCTGGAGAGGGGAACAGATGGGAAAAATGCAGCTTTTACATTTGGAGGAAACATAGGAATACTACTGAAGATCATACCTCCGAACTCATGTTCCAAATACTTGCCTTCTCTTCACCCTTCACAACCCTGCTAACAAGCCTCGAGTAAAAATAATAGTGGAATACAGCTGGGGGAATGACAAGAGATAGACTCTCTATGGGTAGCAAAACAAAAGAAACATCCAAAGCCAATGAGGAGAAAAACAAGGTATCACTAGAGGAATATAAAATCTCTGGTGCCCATTAAGAAAAAAATGTTTTTTTTTTTTTTTTTGTGCCCATAGCAGCAATGAAATCCAACTCTGGTAACCATAGTAACTAAGAAATTTCAAACTCATTCCAACTCCTGACTAGGTCAACACAAACCTCCACACTAGAAGCCCAGCAGAAGAAAAATCATGAAAATCTCTAAGTACAAAAAATAAATAAATAAAACTCAGTAATTTCTGTCCTATACGAGAAGCTCTGGTTGTGTAATGGTTAAAAGTTGGGCTGCTAATCAAAATGCCAGCAGTTTGAACCCACCAGCTACTATGCTGGAGAAAGATGTGGCAGTCTGTCCTTGTAAAGATTACAGCCTTGGAAACCATATGGGGTGGCTCTACTCTGTCCTATAGGGTCACTTTGAGTCAGAATCGACTCCATGGCAACGGGTTTCATTTGACTGTACCATACAACACGTCCATCTAAAATTATGCAGCATGCCAAAAGGCATTAAAAAGCACTGTGTGACCATACTCACCAGCAAGAGGAAAGCACACCCAACTAACTGACAGCACCAAAACCACACACAGACCAATAACACAAAATAACAATTAAAACAAAACAAAGGAATGTAACCAATCCAAAGAAAATGGGAAAAGCTAAGCTTCTGATAAATAAAAACAAAAGCAAAACAAAAAAAGACAATCATATGATTTTTGTTGTTAGGTGCCATCAAGTCAATTCCAATTCATAACGAACCCATGTACAACAGAATGAAACACTGTCCAGTCCTGAGCCATCCTCACAATTGTTGCTATGTTGAGCCCATTGTTGCAGCCACTGTGTCAAATCATCTCATTGAGGGTCTTCTTTTTCACTGACCCTCTACTTTACCAAGCATGATGGCCTTCTCCAGGGACTGGCCCCTCCTGATAACATGTCCAAACTTGAGACGAAGTCTCACTATCCTTGCTTCTAATGAGCATTCTGGCTGTACTTCTTCCGAGACAGATAAATTCGTTCTTCTCACAGTCCATGGTATCTTTGATATTTTTTGCCAACACCATAATTCAAATGCATCAATTCTTCTTTGGTCTTCCTTATTCATTGTCCAGCTTTCCCATGCATATGAGGTGATTGAAAACACCATGGCTTAGGTCAGGCGCGCCTTAGTCCTTAAAGTGACATATTTGCTTTTTAACACTTTATAGAGATCTTTTGTAGCAGAATTGCCCAATGCAATGCATCCTTTGATTTCCTGACTGCTGCTTCCATGGGCTTTGATGGTGGATCCAAGTAAAATGAAATCCTTGACAACTTTAATCTTTTCTCCAATTATCATGATGAAGCTTTTTGGTCCAGTTTTGAGGATTTTTGTTCTCTTTATTGTTCAGGTGTAATCCATACTGAAAGTTGTGGTCTTTGATCATCAGTAAGTGCTTCAATTCCTCTTCACTTTCAGCAAGCAAGGTTGTGTCATCAGCATATCACAGGTGGTTGAAGAGCCTTCTTCCAATCCTAATGCCCCATTCTTCTTCATATATAGTGCAGGTCTCAGATTATTTGCTCAGCATACAGATCGAATAACTATGATGAAAGGATACAACCCTGACGCACACCTTTCCTGACTTTAAACCATGAAGCATCCCATTGTTCTGTTGAACAACTGCCTCTTGGTCTAAATACAGGTTCCTCATTAGCACAATTAAATGTTCTGGAATTATTATTCTTTGAATGTCATCCATAATTCGTTATGATCCACAAGTTGAATGCTTTTGCATAGTCAGTAAAACACAAGTAAATGTCTTTCTGGTATTCTCTGCTTTCAGCCAGGATTCATCTGACATCAGCGATGATATCCTGGGTTCCAAATCCTCTTCTGAATCCAGCCTGAATTTCTGGCAGTTCCTTGTCAATATACTGTTGCAGCCACTTTTGAATGATCTTCAGCAAAATTTTGCTTGGGTGTGATATTAATGATAATATCCAAATTCTGTTGGATCATCTTTCTTTGGAAGGGGTACAAATATGAATCTTTCCAGTCAGTTGACCTGCTAGTTGTCTTCCAAACTTCTTGGCATAGATGACTGAGCATTTCTAGCACTGCATCCGTGTCTTGAAACATCTCAATTGGTATTCTGTCAGTTCTTGAAACCTTGTTTTTCACCAATGCTTTCAGTGCAGCTTGGACGTCTCCCTTCAGTACCATCAGTTGTCAATCATATGCTACCTCCTGAAATGGTTGAACATCGACCAATTCTTTTTGGTATAGTGACTCTGCATTCCTTCAATCTGCTTTTGAAGCTTCCTGCATTGTTTGGTATTTTCCTTGTAGAATCCCTCAATATTATAACTCAAAGCTTGAATTTTTTCTTCCAATTTTTCAGTATAAGAAATGCCTGGCATGTTCTTCCCTTTTGGTTTTCTATCTCCAGGTCTTTGCACATTTCATTACAATGCTTTGTCTTCTTGAACCACACTTTGAATATTTTTCTGTTCAGCTCTTTTACTTCATCATTTCTTCCTTTTGCTTTAGCTACTCTAATTTGAAGAGCAACTTTCAGAATCTCTTCTGATATCAATTTTCGCCTTTCTTTCCTTCCTGTCTTTTTAATGACCTCTTGCTTTCTTCATGTGTGATGACCTTAATGTCATTCCATAACTTGTCTGGTCTTCAGTCATTAGTGTTCAATGTGTCAAATCTATTCTTGAGGTGGTCTCTAAATTCAGGTGGAATATACTCCAGGTTTATTTGGGTCTCATGGACTTGATATAAATTTCTTCTACTGCTGCAGATAGAAAACCCCCAGTACTTAGGCCAGCCGCTACACCAGGCCCATACTGCCCACCCTTCCACCACTTGACCAGCTGCCGAACAGTGGGAAATGAGCCCACGCCACTTGTCATTCACTACCCCCACCTATCTGGCAAGTTGCTGGGAAAGCTCTCACAGCACTGGACCAACGTCAGGGAATGGACAGAGCCTGCCCAGTCAGCCCTCAGCCACTTCACCAAACCAGTGTACAATGAAGAAGGCTCACCCTGACTGTTGCTTCCCTGTCTACCATGACAAGGTGGTGAGAACTATCATTTCCACAGACAAGCAAGCAGTAAAACAAGCCAGGCCCACCTTCCCTGACATATCAAAACAAAACAAAATGCAGGATGAAACAAATGAATACACAATCAATAAATAAAAATAGTAATACCTTAATGTCTCGGAGACCGCAGAAAATATCAAAACATTAAAAAAGGACAAGATGGCTCCAGCAAATGATCAAAATAAAGAATCAGAAGACCTTGCAGTAGAAGAAAAGGCAGTGGAACTATCTGATAAGGAATTCCAAAGATGAATGTTTAGGATTCTCCAAGAGATAAGAAAAGAGAACAAGGAAAACACTGACAAGACCAATGAAAACATAGCAAAAATTAAGAAAACACAGTCAAACCAATAGAAGAAAAATAATACAAGAACAAACATCAAAATAAACAATTAGAAATCATACAAAAAAACTAGAAATTCAAAAGATAAACAACAAAATTTCAGAAATGGACAACTCAACAGAAAATTTTAGGAGCATATTTGAAGCAATGAAAGCCAGAATCAGTGAGATTGAAGACAAATCCATGGAGGTCACTTTGTTTGAGGAAACATCAGGGAAAAGAAAGAATGAAAATGAAGAAAACCTAAGAATTATGTGGCATACAACCAAAAGCAAAAATCTGCAGGTTATTGGAGTTCCAGAACAGGAAGAAGAAATGGGAAACACAGAGAAGCTCATTGAAGATTTGCTGTCAGAAAAATTCCCAAATATCATAAAAGATGAAAAGCTGACAAACCCCATACAGGATAGACCTTAAGAGAAAGTCATGAAGAAACATCATAATCGCACTTGCCAAAACCAAAGACAAAGAAAGAAACCTTAGAGAAGTTAGAGAAAAATGAAAAGTTACTTACAAAGTGGGAACAATAAGACTAAGCTCTGATTACTCAGCAAAAACTATGCAAGCAAGAAAACAGTGGTATGACATATATAAAATCTTGAAAGGAAAAAACTGACAACCAAGAATAATATATCCTGAAAAACCCTGTCTCAAATATGGTGGCAATATTAGGACATTTTCAGATAAACAGAAATTAAGGGAATTCACAAAAACATAACCAACCTTACAAGAAATAGTAAAGGGAGTCCTCTAGTTAGAGAACTAACAACATTACACAACAACCACAGTTCAAGACATAGACAGTATCAGTCAGACACCAACGTAGATAAAGAACTCTCAATAATAAAACAAAGCTAAAAGGTTTAAAACACAGCAACAGACACATCAATCTGTAAAGGACAACAATGTCAAAACAATAAAAGGGGCATAAACATTGGAGGTATAGAACTTTTAAAGGAAGATGAAGTCAAGTCAATATCGAGTGATAAAAGACTGGTTCAAACTTAGAAAAATAAGGATAAATTTCAAGGTAACCACAAAGAAAGTTAGCAAACTGCCTCATTAAAATAAAAAAAGAAGAAAAACACAAATATTCAGTAAACACAAAATCTACAATAACAAAAGAAAAGAAAATCCACAAACAAAAGGAACCTAGCACAGTGAGAGGAACGAAGAAAATGTCAGCATCACAAAAAAAAGGATACACACAATATGACAGCAATAACCTCATACCTACCAATAAGCACACTTAATGAAAATGGTTTAAATGCACCCATAAACAGAAAGTGGCAGAATGAATTAAAAAAAAAAACAAGAGCCATCAATATGCTGTCTACAAGAGACACACCTTAGACACAAATACATAAATTTATTAAAAATCAAAGGATGGAAAAATATATCAAGCAAACGGCAAACATAAAAAGGGCAGGAGTGGCAATATTAATCTCAAATAAAATAGACTTTAAGGCAAAATCAACAACAAAAGACAAGGAAGGACATTATATAATGATTAAAGCAATGGCCCACCAAGAAGACATAACCTTAACAAATATCTACACATCCAGCAACGGGACTCAAAAATACATAAAACAAACTCTAACGGCACAGAAAAGAGAAATAGAAAGTTCCACAATTATAGTAGGAGACTTCAACAAACGACTCTCAGTAAAGGACAAAACATCTAGAAAGAAACTCAACAGAGATACAGAAGATCTACAGGCCAAAATGGAACAAGTGGACCTCATAGACATTTTTAGAATACTCTATCAACAGAAGTAAAATATACATTCTCCAGAAGAGACCATGTTTTAGGCCACAAGGCAACCCTCAACAAATTCCAAAACATCGAAATAATACAAAGCATTCTCCCTGATCACAACACCATTAAAGTAGAAATTTACAACAGGGAGAGCAAGAATAAAAAATAAAATATCATGGAAATTGAAAAACATCTTGCTTAAGAACAACTGAGTAGCAGAAAAAAACAAAAAGCAAATTGAAAAATTGCTAGAATCAAATAAGAATGAAAACACATCATACCAAAACCTTTGGGACACAACACAGCAAAGGCAATGCTCAGAGTCAATTTATAGCAATAAACACACACATGAAAAAAAGAAGAATGAGCCGAAATCAAAATGTTAGCCTTACAACTTGAACAACAGGAAGCGAACAGCAAAAGAAGACCACAGCCACCAAAAGAAAGGAAATAATAAAGATTAGAGCAGAAATAAATGAAACAGAGAACAGAAAAACAATAGAAAGAATCAAGACCAAAAGTTGGTTCTTTGAAAAGATCAACAAAATCGACAAAACACTGGTGAAGTTGACAAAAGAAAAACAGAAGAGGAAGCAAATAACCTAAATAAAAAATAAGTTGGGGGACATTACAATAGACCCAGAGGAAATAAAGAGAATCATAACACATAGCATGAAAAACTGTACTCCAACAAATTTGAAAACCTAGAGGAAATAGACAAATTTCTAGACACACACTACCTACGCAAACTAATACAAACCGAGGTAGAAAAACTAAACAAACCCGTAATAAGAGATTGAAGAGATAATAAATAAATAAAACTTCCAACAGAAAAAAGCTGCGACCCAGATGGCTTCACTGGAGAATTCTACCAAACACTCAGAGAAGAGCTCACACCATTACTACTCAAACTATTTCAGAGGATAGAAAAGGAATACTCCCAAATTCATTCTATGAAGCCAGCATAACCCTGACACCAAAGCCAGGCAGAGACACCACAAAAAAAAAAGAAAAGAAAATTACAGACCAGTATCTCTAATGAACATAGATGCAAAAATTCTTAATGAAATTCTAGCCAATAGAACTCGGTGTCATATCAAAAAATAATACACGACAACCAAGTGGAAGTCATACCAGGTATGCAAAAATGGTTCAACATTAGAAAATCAATCAACATAATCCCCCACATAAATAGAACAAAAGAAAAGAAACACATAGAGGAAGAAAAGGCATTTGATAAAGTCCAACACCTATTCCTGATAAAAACTCTCAGCAAAATAGGAATAGAAGGAAAATTCCTCGACATAATAAAAGGAATTTATACAAAACCAACAGCCAACATCATTCTCAACAGAGAGAGGCTGAAAGCATTCTCCTTGAGGTGGTAACAAGACAAGGATGCCGTTTATCACAACTCCTATTTAACATTGTGCTGGAAGTCCTAGCTAGAGCAATAAGGCAAGAAAAAGAAATAAAGGGCATTGAAATTGGAAAGCAAGAAGCAAATCTATCCTTATTTGCTGGTGATATGATACTACACATAGAGAACCCCAAAGATTCCACAGGAAAGCTACTGGAAGTAATTGGAAGAGCCAGCGGAGTAGCAAAATACAAGATAAATATACAGAAATTGGTTGGATCCCTATACACCAACAAAGAGAACTTTGAAAAGGAAATCAAGGAAACATTACCATTTATAATTGTACCTAAAAAATAAAATACTTAGGAATGAATTTTACCAGGGG
The DNA here is from genome assembly GCF_024166365.1 of Elephas maximus indicus. NCBI lineage: Eukaryota > Metazoa > Chordata > Mammalia > Proboscidea > Elephantidae > Elephas > Elephas maximus. Next base: position 92,000,244 of record NC_064846.1, read on the forward strand.
CATAAAAGATCTATATATATAAACAAAAACCTAGAAAACACTACTGCAAGAAACCAAAAGGGACCTCCATAAATGGAAAAACATGCCATGCTCACGGATAGGAAGTATGCACATTGCGAAAATGTCAATTTTACCCAAATCAGTCTACAGATATAATGCAATCCCGATCCATATACCAACAACATTCATTAACAGGATGGAAAAACTTATCACTACTTTATATGGAAAGGAATCAGGCCCAGGACAAGTAAAAGAATTATTGAAAACGATGAACAAAGTAGGCTGTCCCACACGACCTGATCTCATAACCTACTATACAACTACAGTAGTCAAAACAGCCTGGTACTGGTACAACGACAGACATGTAGACCAATGGAACAGAATGGAGAATCCAAGCATAAATCCATCCATCTCCAGTTAGCTGATCTTTGACAAAGAACCAAAGTCGATTAAATGAGGAAAAGACAATCTCTTTAAAAAATGGTGCTGGTCTGTTTACAATAGCAAAAAGATGGAAGCAACCAAGGTGCCCATCAACCAGCGAATGGGTAAATAAATTATGGTATATTCACACAATGAAATACCACGCATCGATAAAGAACAGTGAGGAATCTGTGAAACATTTCATAACATAGAGGAACCTGGAAGGCATTATGCTGAGTGAAACTAGTCAGTTGCAAAAGGACAATTATTGTAGAAGACCACTATTATAAGAACTTGAGAAATAGTTTAAAGTGAGAAAAAGTCTTTCATGGTTACAAGAGGGGGGGAGGGAGGGGGGTGGGAGAGGGGCATTCACTAATTAGATAGAAGATAAGAACTACTTTAGGTGAAGGGAAAGACAAGACACAATACAGGGGAGATCAGCACAATTGGACTAAACCAAAAGCAAAGAAGTTTCCTGAATAAACTGAATGCTTCGAAGGCCAGCAGAGCAAGGGCAGGGGTCTGGGGACCATGGTTTCAGGGGACATCTAAGTCAATTGGCATAATAAAATCTATTAAGAAAACATTCTGCATCCCACTTTGAAGAGTGGCATCTGGGGTCTTAAACCCTAGCAAGCAGCCATTTAAGATGCATGAATTGGTCTCAACCCACCAGGATCAAAGGAGAATGAAGAACACCAAGGACACAAGGCGATTACGAGCCCAAGAGACAGAAAGGGCTCAATGAACCAGCGACTACATCATCCTGAGACCAGAAGAACTAGATAGTGCCCGGCTACAACCGATGACAGCCCTGACAGGGAACACAACAGAGAATCCCTGAGGAAGCAGGAGAGCAGTGGGATGCAGACCCCAAATTCTCATAAGACCAGACTTAATGGTCTGACTGAGACTGGAAGGACCTGGCTGGTCATGGCCCCCAGACCTTCTGTTGGCCCAGGACAGGAACCATTCCTGAAGCCAACTCTTCAGACATGGATTGGACTGGACAATGGGTTGGAGAGGGATGCTGGTGAGGAGTGAGCTTCTTGGATCAGGTGGACACTTGAGACTGTGTTGGCATCTCCTGCCTGGAGGGGGAGATTAGAGGATGGAGGGGGTTAGAAGCTGGCGAAATGGACACGAAAAGAGAGAGTGGAGTGAGAGACCAGGCTGTCTCATTAGGGGAAGAGTAATTGGGAGTGTGTAGCAAGGTGTATATGGGTATTTGTGTGAGAGGCTGACTTGATTTGTAAACTTTCACTTAAACACAATAAAAATTATTTAAAAAAATTTGGTGCTGGCAAAATTGGATGTCCATCTGTAAAGAATTGAAACAGGACCCATACCCTACACCATACACAAAAACTAATTCAAAATGGATCAAAGTCCTAAATATAAAACCTAAAACTATAAAGATCATGGAAGAAAAATTAGGGACAACATTAAATGTCTTAATATACAGTATATATAGGATACGAACTATAACTAACAATGAACACGCACCAGAAGTTAAACTGGATAAATGGGAGCACCTAAAAATTAAACACGTATGCTTATCAAAAGATTTCACCAAAAGAGTAAAAAGAGAACCCACAGACTGGAAAAAAAAATTTGGCTATGACATATGCGAAAAGTGTCTGATCTATAAAATCTACACCACCTCAACAATAAAAAGACAAATGACCCAATAGAAAAATGAGCAAAGGATATGAACAGACACTTCACCAAAGAAGACATTCAGGCAGCTAACAGGCACATTAGGAAATGATCATGATCATCAGCCATTAGAGAAATGTAAATCAAAACTACATTGAGATACCATCTCACCCCGACACTACTGGCAATAATTTAAAAAAGAGAAAATAATTAGCTATGGGGGAGATTTGAACTCTTATGTACCACTGGTGGGAACATAAAATGGTCCAGCCACCATGGGAAACAATTCAGTGCTTCCTTAAAAAGTTAGAAATAGAAATGCTGTATGATCTAATAGTCCCACTCCCAGCAATATATTTTAGAGAATTAAGAGTCATCACATGAATAGACATATGCACACCCATGTTCACTACAGCATTATTCACAACAGCAAAGAGATGAAAACAACCTAAGTGACCTTCAACAGATGAATGGATAAACAAATTATGGCACATACACACAATAGAATACTATGCAATGATAAAGAACAATGATGAACCCATGAAATATCTTACAACATGGATGAATCTGGAGGGCATCATGCTGAGTGAAATAGTCAATCACAAAAAGACAAATACTGTATGAGACCACTGTTACAAAAACCCAATAAAAGATTTACACACAGAAAGAAAAAATCTTTGATGGTTACGAGGGAAGAGATGGCTGGGGAGGGGAAATCATTAACTAGATAGTAGACATGTGTTAACTTTGGTGAAGGGAAAGACAATATAGAGGAATATAGGGGAAAGACAATATAGGGAAGTCAGCACAATGTGACCAAGACAAAGTCATAGAAGCTTCATAGACACATCCAAACACCCTGAGGGTCTGAGTTACCGGGGTTTAGGGCTGGGGACTATGGTCATGGGGGTCATCTAGGTTAATTGGCATAAGAAATTTCATAAAGAAAATGTTCTAGATCAACTTTGGTGAGTAGCATCTGGGGTCTTAAAAGCTTGTTAGTAGCCTTCTAATATACATCTATTTGGCGCATCCCATCGTAAAGGAGAATGAAGAAAACCAAAGACAGAAGAAAAATATTAGCCCAAAGGACTAATGGACTATAAGTATCACAGTCTTCAGCAGCCTGAGCCCCAAAGAACTAGATGGTGCCTAGCTACCACCATCAACCACTCTGACATGGATCACAATAGAGAGTCCCGGAGAGAGTGAGAGAAAAATATAGAACAAAATTCGAATCCACACACACGCACAAAAAAGACAGGACTTACTGGTCTGACAGAGACAGGAAGAACTCCTAACACTATGGCCCCTGGACGCCCTTTTAACTCAGAACTGAAGCCACTCCTCAAGTTCACCCTTTAGCCAAAGCTTAGACAGGTCTATAAAACAAACAATTAGACATGTGAGGAATGTGCTTCTTAGTTCAATCACGTATATGAGACCAAGAGGGCAACACCTATCCAAAAACAATGATGAGAAGGCAGGAAGGGACAGGAAATATGAATGGATGGAAACGAGGAATTGGGGTGTGTAACAGGAGAGTGTTGACATATCAAGGAAATTGGAACCAATGTCACAAAACAATTTGTGTATAAATTGTTGAATAAAAAAATGATTACTGAGAATCTGATATACAATGTTGTAATTGATGACAACATCAAAACAAAAGGGGGAATGATTGCTGTAATTATAGAACTTCCCTATGAGGAGGAAGGTAAGGCAATTTCAAGATATGACAAACTGTTTTAAATGTAAGATGTTAAATGAAAACTGCATGGTAACCACAAAGAAAATTAGTACATCTACTCACCAAAACATAGAAGAAGAAAAACAAAAAGACTCAGTAAACACAATAACAATAATAAATGAAAGGAAAAGAAAATCCATATACAAAAGGAACTCAGCAGAGAAAGTAAAGAATTAACAACAACAACAAAAATAACAAAATGGCTGCAGTAAATTCATCCCTATCAATAAACACACTGAATGTAAATGGATTAAATGCTCCAGTCAAGAGACAGACAGTGGTAGAATGGAGAAAAGCAAAATGATCCATCAATATGTTGCCTACAAAAGACACAGCTTAGGCACAAAGATATAAACAGATTAAAAATCACAGGATGAATTTTAAAAAAAAAAGCATACCAAGCAAATAGTAAAAAGAAGAGAGCAGAGGTAACAATATTAACAACTGACAAAACAGACTTTAAGTCAAAATCCACTATGAGAGACAAAGAAGGACATTATATAATGATAAAAGGGAAAATTTAATGAGAAGGCATAACAGTTATAAATATTTATGCACTCAATGCCAGAGACCCAAAATTTACAAAGCAAACCCTAACAGAATTAAAGAAATTGACAGATCTACAATAATGGTAGGATGTTTAAATACACTACTTTTGATGATGAATAGAACAATTAGAGAAAATTAATAAACATATATAAGACCTGAGTGACACTATTAGCCAAATGGATCTAACAGACATACACAGAACACAGCACCCAACAACAGCATAATACACATTCTTTTCCAATGAACTTGAAACATTCTCCAGAATAGACCATACCTCAGATCACAAAGCAAACCTCAATAAATTAAAAAAAAATTGAGATCATACAAAGCATCTTCTCTGACCATAACAGTATAAAACTAGAAATCAATAACAGGAAAAATAAAGGAAGAAAAATAAATATGGGGAAACTAATAAGCCACTAAAAAACTACTGAGTCATAAAAGAAGTCAAAAGTGAAATTAAAAAATACTTGGAATCAAACAAAAATGAAAACACAATATACCAAAGCCTACAGGATGCAGCAAATGCAATGCTTAGAGTGAAATTCATAAGAATAAATTCCTACATTTAAAAAAAAAGAAAAATCCAAAACCAATAACCTAAAATGAAAACTTGAACAAATAGAAAAGCAAGAGCAAAAGATCAAAACTACCAAAAGAAATGAAATAATAAAGATCAGAACCCGTTGCTGTCGAGTAGATTCCGACTCATAGTGACCCTATAGGCCAGAGTAGAACTGCCCCATAGAGTTTCCAAGAAGCACCTAGCAGACATGAACTGCCGACCTTTTGGTTAGCAGCTGCAGCTCTTAACCACTACGTGGCCAGGGTTTCATAAAGATCAGAATAGGAAAAAATGAAATGGAAAACGGAAAAACAATAGAAAGAATCAGCAAGACGAGAAGTTGGTTCTTTGAAAGGATCAATAAAATAAACAAACAACTGGCTAGGCTGACAAAGAAAAAAATTGTTGTTGTTAGGTGCTGTTGAGTCAGTTCCAACTCATAGTGGCCCTATGTACCACAGAACGAAACAGTGCCTCGTCCTGCACCATGCTCACAATCGTTGTTATGCTTGAGCCCATTGTTGCAGCCACTGTGTCAATCCATCTTGTTGAGGGTCTTTCTCTTTTTTTTTTGCTGAACCTCTACTTTACCAAGCATAACATCCTTCTCCAGGGACTGGTCCCTCCTGGTAACATGTCCAATGTATGTGAGATATAGTCTCACCATCCTTGCTTCTAAGGAGCATTCTGGTTGTATTTCTTCCAAGACAGATTTGTTTGTTCTTTTGGCAGTCCATGGTATATTCAATATTCTTTGCCAACACCATAATTCAAAGGCATAAATTCTTATTTGGTCTTCCTTATTCATTGCCCAGCTCTCGCATGCATATGAGGTGATCAAAAATACCATGGCTTGGGTCAGGCACACCTTAGTCTTCAAGGTGACATCTTTGGTTTTCAACACTTTAAAGAGGTCTTTTGCAACAGATTTGCCCAATGTAATGTGTCTTTTGATTTCCGGACTGCTGCTTCCATGGCTGCTGATTGTGGATCCAAGTAAAATGAAAGCCTTGACAGCTTCAATCTTTTCTCCATTTATCATGATATTGCATAATGGCCCATTTGTGAGGATTTTTGTTTTCTTTATGTTGAAGTGTAATCCACACTGAAGCCTGTGGTCTTTCATCTTCATCTATAAGTGCTTCAAGTTCTCTTCACTTTCAGCAAGCAAAGTTGTGTCATCTGCATAATACAAGTTGTTAATGAGTCTTTCTCCAATCCTGATTCCTCATTCTTTTTCATATAGTCCAGATTCTCAATTTATTTGCTCAGTATACAGATTGCATAAGTATGGTGAAAGGGTACAACCCTGACACACACCCTTCCTGACTTTAAACCATGCAGTATCCCCTTGTTCTGTTTCAGTGACTGCCTCTTGATCTATGTATAGATTTCTCATGAGCACAATTAAGTGTTCTGGGATTCCCATTCTTCACAATGTTATCCATAATTTGTTATGACCCACACAGTTGAATGCATTTGCATAGCCAATAAAACACAGGCAAACATCTTTATGGTAACCAAAATAAGAAGTGAAATTGGAGACATTACAACAGATTCAACTGAGATAAAGATGATCATAAGAAAACACTATGAAAAATTATACCCCGGCAAATTTGAAAACTTAGAAGAAATTAAATTCCTAGAACACAGCCTACCTAAACTAACATAGAGATAGAAAATCTAAACAGATCCATAACAAAATAAGAGTTTGAAGATGTCATCAAACTGTCCCCCCACCCCCCCATAAAAGCAGGACCAAACATCTTAACCAGGAAATTTTATCCAACATTCAAAGACCTGACACCAATTCTACTTGAACTCTCCTAAAACATAGAAGAGGAAGAAAAACTCCCTAACTCATTCTATGAAGACAGCATCGCCCTCAATTCCAAGTCAGGTAAAGACATCAAAAAAAAAATTTTTTTTTACAGACCAATGTCCCTCATGAATAGAAGCAAAAATTCTCAACAAAATTCCATCAAACAGACTTCAACGTTTTAAGAACATCATACATCATGATCAAGTGAGATTCATACCAGGAATGCAAGGGTGGTTCAACATTAGAAAATCAACGTAATTTACTACATAAACAAAGGAAAGGAAAAGAACCACATGATCATCTCATTGATGCATAAAGACATTTGATAAAATTCAGCACACTTTCCTGATAAAAACTCTCAGGAAAATAGGAATAGAAGGAAAATTCCTCAAAATAATTAACAGCAAAACCCACTGTCAACATTGTTCTCAATGGAAAAAGAATAAGAGCCTTCCTCTTGAGAACTTTGTTTTTTTTTTCTTGAGAACGGGAATGAGCCAAAGATGTCCATTATCACCATTCTTACTCATTATACTGGAAGTCTTAGTCAGAGCAATAAGGCAAGAAAGAGAAATTAATACACCCAAATCAGAAAAGAAGTAAAACTATTCCTATTTCCAGAGGACATGATCCTAAACATAGAAAGCCCTAAAGGTTCCACAAGAAAGTTTCTGGTTCTAATAGAATTCAGCAAAGTTGCAGGGTACAAGATCAACATACAAAAATCAGTTGGGTTCCTTTACACTAACGGCGAATTCTGAAAAGGTAATCAAGAAATCAATACCATTTACAACAGCCCCCAAAGTGATTTAAAAAAAAAACCTCAGAATAAACCTAACCAGGGGTGTAAGAGTTATACGATGAAAACTATAAAACACTACTACAAGAGACTAAAAGAGACCTCCATAAATAAAAGGACCTACATGCTCATGTATTGGAAGACTTGTTATTGTTGTTAGGTTCCTTTGAGTCAGTTCCAACTCATAGTGACCCCAAGTACAACAGAATGAAATACTACCCAGTCCTATGCCATACTCAATCATTTCTATGTTTGAGCCCATTGTTGCAGCCACTGTGTCAATTCATCTCATTGAGGGTCTTCCTATTTTTTGCTGACCTTCTACTTTACTAAGCATGTTGTCCTTCTCCAGGGACTGGTCCTTCCTGGTAACATGTCCAAAGTATGTCAGACAAAGTCTTGCCATCCTTGCTTCTAAGAAGCATTCTGGTTGTACTTCTTCCAAGACAGATTTGTATGTTTTTCTAGCAGTCCACTGTGTATTCAATATTCTTCACCAACACTATAATTCAAAGGCATCAATTCTTCTTCAGTCTTCCTTATTCATACTACCCAAAGTGAACAATAAATACAATGCATTCATGATTCAAATCCCAACAATGCTCTTTACTGAAATGGAAAAACTAATGACCAACTTTATTTAGAAAGGAAAGAGTTCCAAAAAGCTAAAACATTATTGAAGAAGAACAAAAAAGAGTATTCACGCTCCCCAAGGAATCGAAGGGTCCAAAGTCCATTCAACGGGCAATTATAATGTCTAACAAACGGTGTTAGCAAAATTGAATACCCACTTACAGAAAAGTAAAACAGGACCTATACCTTACACTATACACAAAAAATAACTCAAAATGGATCAAAGACATAAATGTTAAACCTACAGCTACAAAGTTTTTAGAAGAAAATATAAGGACAAAATTATGAGACCTAATTTTTTATAAAAATAAACTATCAAACACAACTATAAATGTACAAACAGCAGAAGACATGTTAGATAACTGAGACATAAAGCCTTAATACTTATTTTTATCAAAAGCTTTATCAAAATAATGAAAAGACTGGGAAAAAAGTTTCATGAACAACATATCCAACAAGGGTCTAATCTCTAAAATATACAGAAAATTTCAACAACTCAGTAACGAAAAGTCAAACAACATAATTAAAAAATGGGCAAAGGACATGAACAGACACTTCAACAAAGACAGCATTCAAGCAGCAAAAAAGCAAACACGTTTACAATCATCAGCCATTAGAGAGATGCAAATGAAAACTAAAATGAGATATCATCTCACTCCTGCTAAAAAAAGAAAACAAGAAATCCTGGAGAGGATGTGGAGAGACTGAAACTCTTATTCGCTGCTGGTGGGAATGTAAAACGTCACAATCACTATGGAAAAAGATAGGCATTTTCTCAAAAAACTAGAAATAAAACTACCTTATGATCCAACAATCCTACTCCTAGATATATACCCTACAGACCTAATAGAAATGACATGAACCAACATACGCATACCTATCTGCATTGCAGCACTATTCTCAATAGCAAAAAGGTGGAAGCAACCTAAATATCCATCAACAGATGAAAGGATAAACAAAATATGGTACATCCATATGATGGAATATTATGCAGCCATAAAGAATAGTGATGAGTTCTAGGAACATATTAGAACCTGGATGAATCTGTAGGACATTACCAAAAAAAAAAAAAAAAAACCCAGAGCTACTGAATGAAATAAGTCAATCATGAAAGGACAAATATTGTGTTTTCTCACTTTTATAAAAAGACAAGAATAGGTATACATACAGACACCAGTAGTTATTTGTGGTTACCAGGGACGGGAGGGGTAGGGAGGGGGATTCACTCTCTAGATAGTAGATACTTGTTACTTTTGGTGATGGGAAAGGTAACACCAAATGCGGGTGAAGTGTGTACAGCTTAGCCAAGGTAAATAATGTCACTAAGAAGTACATAAGAAAAGGGAAGTTTTTGATAAATGCTGTAACGTATACAATTTTGAAACAACAGCAACTACAACCAAAAAAATATGTGTGTGGTTACATAAGTACATACGTATGCATACATGTGTATACCAGTATAGGTAGGTAAAAAAAAACAAAAAACCCAGTGCCGTCGAGTCGATTCCGACTCATAGCGACCCTATAGGACAGAGTAGAACTGCGTCATAGAGTTTCCAAGGAGCACCTGGCGGATTCGAACTGCTGACCCTTTCGTTAGCAGCCGCAGCACTTAACCACTACGCCACCAGGGTTTCTATAGGTAGGTACATGTGTATATATATGTGTGCATGTATAGGTATATCTCTAGTCATATGTATATACATGCATGTGTGTGCTGCATATATATTCATATATATAATAAAGCACATGGGGGCACAGTTACGGATACTTCTTAGACATAACCAAACACTTTGTGGGTTTGGCTTACTGGGTTTGAAAGCTTAAGGCCATAGTCTTATGAGACAACTCAGTCAATTGACATAATATAGTTCATAAAGCTTATATTCTACATCCTAGTTTGATGAGTAGCTTCTGGCGTCTTAAAAGCTTGTGAACAACCATCTAAAATACAGCTATTGGTCTCTACACAACAGACACAAAAGAGAAAGAAGAAAATCAAAGACTCAAAAATCAAACTGGTCTACTGGACTAAGAGCCTGCAGGAACCACGTCCTTATCTGCCGTGAGACCAGAATAGGATGATGCCCAGCTACCACTACTGTCAGGGACACACTAGATGGACCCTGATAGAATGGGAGAAAAATATAGAATAAAACTCAAATTCTTAAAAAGTCCAGACTTCCTGTACTGTTTAAGACTAGACAAAGCCTTGAGACTATTGTCTTGAGATACCCTTTAAACTTTGAACTGAAACTACTCCCAGAGGTCACATTTCAGCTAAGTAAAAGATCAGATCATAAAATAAACAATATCATAAGTGAGTACTGTGTTCCTTTATAAAAACATCTATAGGAGCCCTGGTGGTGCAGCGGTTAAGAACTACAGCTGCTAATCAAAAGGTCAGCAGTTCAAACCCACCAGCTGCTCCTTGGAAACCCTATGTAGCAGTTCTACTCTGTCCTATGTGGTTGTTATGAGTTGGAATTGAATCGATGGCAGCAGGTTTGACTTGGTTTGGTATATGAGACCAAATGTTCAACATTTACTGTAAAGCAAAGATGAGAAGGTAATGAGAGGCAGGGAAAGTAGATTAATGGAAATAAAACAACCAGAATGGAAATAATGAGAATGTTGACACATTGTGAAAAATTGAACCAATGTCAGTGAACAATTTGTGTAGAAATTGTTAAAGGGGAACATATTTGCTACCTAAACTTTTGCCAAGAACACAATGAAATATTACTTTTTAAAAAAATACTGTGTGAAGTGACAAAAAAAAAGAGGCATACTCAGATATGACAGTTAGTGGAACTGTCACTGAAGGGGATTTAAAATAACCATGATTAACATGTTGAAGCACTGGTTCTCAAAAGAAAAAGTCATTTTTGCCCCCCAGGGAATATTTTAGAAACACCTAGAAACATTTCTGGTTATCAAAATGAGATATATGCTAGTGGCATCTATTGAGTAGAGGCTGGGTATGGTGCTAAACATACTACAACGCAAAGGACTGCTTCACACAACAAAGAATTAACTGACTGAAAAAGTCAATTATGCTGAGACTGGGAAATTCTGTGTTAAACATTATAATGGAAAAGGTAGAAAAGCTGCAAGAATACTTTGGCACTTTAGCAGAAAGAAGGAAACTATAAGAAAGAATCAAATCGGAATGCTAGAAATAAAAAAAATACAATAAAAGAAATAAGATAGTCTTTGGTGGGTTTATCAATAGACTCACCACAGCTGAGGAAAGAATCCACAAATTTGAAGAAAGGTCAACAGAAATTACCCAAACTGGGATTCTAAGTGGAAAAAAGTGAGAAAGTAGTACAGAATTTGCAAGAGTTGTGGGACAATAACAAATGATCTAGTGTACGTGTCATTGGAATCCTAGAAGGAGAAGAGGAAGGAAAAACAGAACGAGGAAATTTTGAAGAAACAATGGTTGAAAATTTTCCAAAATTACTGATAGAAACCACAGATTCAAGAAGCTCAGAGACCATCAATCAGGATAAATACAATACAAAACAAAACAAAAACACCATGCACGCAGACCTAGGCATATCATATTCACACTGCTAAAAATCAAAGCATAGATGTCATCTTTCTAGGGTGCACCTGACCCAAGCCATAGTATTTTCAATCTCTTCATATGCACACAAAAGCTGGACAATGAATAAAGAATATCGAAGAATAATTGATGCCTTTGAATTATGGTGTTGGTGAAGAATATTGAATATACCATGGACTGCCAGAAGAATGGTGCAATACAATGAATAACTTAATATAGCCCTTCTAGCCATGGTCTTTGTTACCCATATCCAATGTTTGAGTGGAACTATGCAAATAAGGTATATAGAATTTGTGATGGTTGGGGTTATGTGTTGAGTTGGCTGGCCAGGCTTCCAAGTATTGTGCGGTTGTCCTTCATTTTACGTGTTGTGGATCCTGACCTGTACATGTTGATGAGGCAGGATTGGTATAAGGTGTGTCTCGAGTCCCAGTCTTGCAGGAGGGAGTGACTCAAGCCTCACTCTTACTAAAGTTACACCCTACCCTGGGGTGTGGCCTGCATCTAAGATATATGTGTGCCTGGCTAGGCTCTCTCTCTCTCTCTCTCTCTCTCTGCATCTGGATCCCGTGTCTAGTTCATGATCAGAGGCCTACTGTCTGATCTGACAATTCTGGGATTCATAAGCCTCCACAGCCCCTAGGGCCAGTGACCTATTGTGTGACCTGATTCGCCACCTTCCATAGCCTTGTGAGCCAGCAGCCTGTGGTCTGAACTGCCAGTTTGGGTTCATCAGCTCCTTCAGCCACATGGGTCAGGAGAAGCTTACACCTGACAGCCTCCACAACCACATGAGTCATTTCCTTTATGGCTCATGAATTCGGTGAGATGTTTCAGTGAATTAAGGGAACCCAAAGTAGGGAGGGAGAGTGCTGAAGGGAGAGGAAGTAGTTGATATTAGAGATGATGGAGTAGTACAGCAACTTGGAAAAGTTAGACATTTGGGACATCTGTAACCTCCCCCTCATAGGAAACAGCTTTTTGCTGATCCTTTTTTTTTTTTTTTTATAAAAGAAAGTATTCGTTTAGTTGGTGTCAGAATGGTGGGTTTCACTGCAAAAGCCCAGACTCACTGGAATATGTGTTTTTGGAAAAAAGTGGATAAACAAGAGAATAAGAAACCTTTGGTTTCTGGATGGGATAAAAAATACTCCTGTATTGAAGAAGCTGTTATGTTGCAATCAGTTACCCAAGGCAAAAGCTATTCAAGGGATTTAGAAAGGGTAGATCTAACTCCTGAGGAAATGGCTAATTGGATGCATATGGAAATACAGAGTGATAAGGAAAGGGCCAGACATAAAATTCCTTGGCTTCTGTTATCCATCATAGCTGCAATGGCAGGGAAAAAGAATGTAGGGGCTGATTTGGGCACTGAACAAAGCCCAGATCCAATCCAGTCAGAGCTAAGACTGTTTGTTTCAAGGCCAACCCAGAAAGGAAAAATGGGTCAGAACAACGGGAAGTTCCTGTACGACCATTGGTCACCAAGAAGGTAGTCCAGGAAGAAAACAGGCAAAACCAAGAAACTATAGAAACCAGTGAGCATAGTGTAAAGGAGTTGCTTCAATTTGTAGATTGGTATTGTCAGCTTCTCGAGGAACTGTTACTAAAGTGGATTATGAGGGTGACTAGTTTAGGGGCAGTGCCTTCAGTTTTGAATGCTGCAGAATGAGAGTATATTTGGGTTGATGCAAGACCCACAACTCACTATGGAACAGTCATAAATGATGATACTAAATCCATTTACACAGGAGGTTGACCCAGAGGGGACGGCCAGCCTGGTGGACTGGATAATATTTGCAGTGAGATTTGTTTACCCTGAGAAGGGAAACTGCCCCTTTCACCCTCTAAATACCCAATGGAACACTCCAGGGAAAGCAGTTGATGTGCTGCTTATGCAAGCCATGCTGGAATGGCTTTATGGTGATCATGATATTCATCCAATGAGTATGCTCCTTACACAGCTCATGGTAGATATGGTACTCAAGGGAGCCACTTCTGCATGGGCACCACATGTAACCTTGTTACTGCAAAACAAAGAAACAATGTGAGAAGCCTTGTTGCATCTGTTGGTACAGCTTCCTCACATGGGTCTTACAGATAAAAGAAACGTAAGGGTGATACACAGGAAAATGGGAAGAGGCAATGGAGAAAGAACTTACCCCAGCAGGACAGAGATTTTTAGATGGTTACTAAGAAATGGAATTGATGGAGTTCAGAGAAAGTTTCTAAGGCAACACTACAGGAGGTCAGGTGGACCAAAGGGAATTCCTGCTGGTCCCCCAACGTTAAAGAGGCCTAAACAAGTCTGTCCTAGTCACCCCATCTGGGAGGTATTTAATGATGGAAATTCCCACCTGGGACCATTTGAAGCAGAGGTTCAGCTAGTTAATCAAGATAAGGATTGATGAGGGGGCCAGGATCTTCTGGTCCATCCCCCAGCAGGGGACCCAAGGCTATATGCACATGTATGGGTGAAATGGCCCACGGGTGGGGAAGAGATCTTCTTGGGGCTCTTGGACACAAGAGCTCAATGTACTATAATCCCAAAACCTGTCAATTAAATCTTGAAGGGCCTAAGATTAGACTGGGGGGATATGGGGATGTGATGGTTGATGGGACTAAGGTGAAAGTTTGGATGTGAACTGGAAGATTTAAAACAGGTCTTGTATGAAGTAGTTGCATCTCCCTTACCTAAATATGTTATTAGTATGGATATAATGTCTAATTGAGGAACATTACCTCTACCTGATACTGTAAAACTGAAGGTGTGTAAGTCTGCCCTTAGGCCAGTATTGATTGGACATGCTAAATGGGAACCAATAGAATTGCCTGAACCCACTCAGGTTGTTAATTTGAAACTGTATAGGATACCTGGTGGACAAAAGGAGGTTTTCTGTCTTGATTAAAGACATGGTAAAGTCTAGAGTATTGGTGCCAACAAATTTCCTGTATAACAGCCCTGTATGGCCCACTAGAAAGGTAGATGGCTCACGGAGGCTGACAGAAGGTTATCAAGGCCTAAATAAAGTAGTGCCACCTGCAGCTTCAGCTGTTCCATACATGATATCAACCATGCAGAAAATACAGCAGGATGAAGGACACTGGTACTCAGAGACTGATCTTGCAAATGCCTTTTGCTCCATACCAATCTCAGAAAAGACCCAGCCACAGTTTGCTTTCACGCTTTCACGTGGGAAGAATCTCAGCTTACTTTCACTGCATTGCCACAGGGTTACCTGAATTCACCAGCTTACTGTCACAGTTTGGTTAGAAGAGACTTGGACTTGGAGCAGATCTCAAGTATAATGATACATTAACCCAACCCAACCC
Organism: Elephas maximus indicus; assembly: GCF_024166365.1. NCBI lineage: Eukaryota > Metazoa > Chordata > Mammalia > Proboscidea > Elephantidae > Elephas > Elephas maximus. The sequence continues at coordinate 92,015,354 of NC_064846.1, forward strand.
AATTACATTGATGATATTATGTTAATATCAAACACTGAAGAACAGCCTAGGGCCGATTTGAATACAATGGTGGCCCACAGGACAAACAGAGGCTGGCTAATAAACCCAGCAAAAATTCAGGGCCCTGCCCAGATGGTGAAATTCTTGGGAATAACTTGGGAGGCAGCCACCTGTGGCATTCTGCAGGCAACTAAGAGTAAGTTGTTGGCACAACCTAACCCCAAGACTAAGCAGGAAGCTCAATGTTTGGTTGGTTTAGATGGATTTGGGAAGATGCATATTCCACATCTGGGAATATTGCTGGCCCCCATCCATAAAACCACTTGGAAGAAAACAGCACTGGAATGGGGGCCAGAGCAACAGCAGGCTATGTCTGAATTACAAAAGGAGGTTTCACTTTCTCTGCTTTTAGGCCCTAATATCCACGTTCAGACATGATTTTGGAGGTGTCTGCCACAAGTGCCTATGCAGATAGAAAGTTATGGCAAAAACCTGAGAACGCTGCCTTATGGCAACCAATGGGATTCTGGACTAGAAAGTTTCCAGATGATGCAGCACTCCACATGCCATTCAAAAGGCAATTACTCACCTGCTATTCAACATTGATTGAGACTGCCTCAGTGACAGAAGAACATAAAGTCATCATGAGACCTGAAATATCCATAATGTCTTGGGTGATGTCAGAGAACCACTCTAATAAAAAAGGCAGTGTCTAAAATAGTTTCATAATAAAATGGAAATGGTTCATACAAGAACAAGCTACTGGGGGAATGCAGGGAGGCACCAACTATATCCACAAGCAGGTAGCCACTTTTCCCATAGGTCCTACCCTGAAACCACTTGAGAAGCTGCCAGAACCCATTGATACATGGACAGTGTGTCCTTTGAACAACTTTCTTCTCACCAGCAGAAGGTTGATTGGTTCACAGATGGCAGTTCAAGGGTACATGGACAACACGTGATGTGGAAAGCTGCTGCGTTAAGACCAGCAGATGGAAAGACTCTGATTGAAGAAGGTAAGAACAGGTCAGCTCAATGGGCTGAACTGCATGCTGTCTTCCTAGCCATGATGGAAGAATTGTGCAGTGGTAACAGCCCATATGTTTAGATTTTTAGTGATTCATGGGCAGTGGTCAAGGGCTTGGCTATATGGTCAGGCAAATGGGTGATGGAAAATTGAACTATTAAAAGGACACCTGTGTGGGGCATGATCCTATGGAAAGCACTCTGGAAACTTAGAGGGCACATCAGAGTAGGGCATGTCAATGCCCATTAGAAAAACCCTCTTCCTGAATTGGAAGGTGATTGGAATCAGCAAGTGGACCTGTTGGTATGCTCACTTGAGGTTGCCAATTGAGTCCATGAAATGAGCGAACATGGGCATACTGTAGCAATGCAGAGGTAGGCTGAATCCAGATACATTCCCCTTCCACCCTCCGAGGCACAAAATGCCAATAAGGACTGCTCTGTCTGCCAGCAAGAAAGACACAGGTCGCAGGTGGGTATGGGGCAGATTTCCAAGGTGGAAGGCCCTGCACCTAGCTGGCAAGTTGATTATATTGGGCCAATAATGCTGATAGAACCAGGTGGCTGCAAAATGGGTCCTCACAGGGATAGATATTTACTCTGGACTGGGCTTTGCACAACAAAATGGTAGGCTGCATACTACCTGATTTTGGAACCTATTTTACCACCATGGTGGTCAAAGCAGCCTGGTACTGTTAAAAACAACAGCCACATACACCAAAGAAACAGCATTGAGAAACCACATGTAAATCCATCCACCTATGACAAATAGAAGAGGAATGGCATTGCATTCATCGTCAAAAAGAACATCTCAAGATCTATCCTGAAGTACAGTGCTGTCAGTGATAGGATAATATCCATATGCCTACAAGGAAAACCAGTTAATATGACTATTATTCAAATTTACACACCAAACTCTAAGGCCAAAGATGAAGAACTTGAAGATTTTTACCAATTTCTGCAGTCTGAAATTGACTGAACATGCAATCAGGAGGCATTGATAATTACTGGTGGTTGGAATGCAAAAATTGGAAACAAAGAAGGATTGGTAGTTGGAAAATATGACCTTGGTGATAGAAACAATGCCAAAGATCACATGATAGAATTTTGTGAGACCAATGACTAGTTCATTGCAAATACATTTTTTCAACAACATAAATGGTGACTATACACATGGACCTCACCAGATGAAATACGCAGGAATCAAATCGACTACATCTTTGGAAAGACACGATGGAAAAGCTCAATATCATCAGTCAGAACAAGACCAGGGTGGACTGTGGAAGAGACAAGCAATTGCTAAAATCTAAGTTGAAGTTGAAACTGAAGAAAATTAGAACAAGTCCACGAGAGCCAATGTATGACATTGAGTATATTCCACCTGAATTTAGGGGCCATCTCAAAAGTAGATTTGACACAATGAACACTAACGACTGAAGATCAGACGAGTTGTGGAATGACATTAAAGGACATCACACATGAAGAAACAAGAGGTCATTAAAAAGAAAGGAAAGAAAGAAAACACCAAAATGGATGTCAGAAGAGATTCTGAAACTTGCTCTTGAACATTGAGTAGCTAATGTGAAAGAAAGAAATGAAGAAAAGAGCTGAACAGAAAATTTCAAAGGGAGGCTTGAGAAGACAAAGTAAAGTATTATAATGACATGTGCAAAGGCCTGGAGATAGAAAAACAAAAGGAAAGACCACACTCGACATTTCTCAAGCTGAAAGAACTGAAAAAAAAGTCAAGCCTCGAGTTGCAATATTGAAGCATTCTATGGGGAAAATATTAAACTATGCAGGAAGCATCAAAAGAAGATGAAAAAGAAGACCCTAAGTGAGATAAATTGACACAGTGGCTGCAACAATGGGTTCAAGCATAACAATGATTATGAGGATGGTGCAGAACCGGGCAGTGTTTCATTCTGTTGTACATAGGGTGGCTATTAGTCACTATACCAAAATGAATTGGTCAATGTTCAACCATTTCAGGAGGTAGCATATGATCAAGAGTCGATGGTACTGAAGGAAGAGGTTTAAGCTGCACTGAAAGCGTTGTCAAAAAACAAGGCTCCACACAACAGAGAACTCCTGAGGGAGCAGGAGAACAGTGGCATGCAGACCCCAAATTCTCATAAAAAGACCAGACTTAATGGTCTGACTGAGACTAGAAGAATACTGGCAGTCATGGTCCCCAAACCTTCTGTTGGCCCAGGACAGGAACCATTCCCAAGGCCAACTCATCAGACATGGATTGGACTGGACAGTGGGTTGGAGAGAGATGCTGATGAGGAGTGACCTACTTGTATCAGGTGGACACTTGAGACTGTGTTAGCATCTCCTGTCTGGAGGGGAGATGGGAGGGTAGAGAGGGTTAGAAACTGGCAAAATAGTCACAAAAAGAGAGACTGGAAGGAGGGAGCGGGCTGACTGGGGAGAGTAAATGGGAGTATGTAGTAAGGTGTATATAAGTTTATATGTGAGAGACTGACTTGATTTGTAAACTTTCACTTAAAGCACAATAAAAACTATTTAAAAAAAGGCTCCAGGAATTGATGGAATACCAATTAAGATGTTTAACAAATGGATGCAGCACTGGAAGTGCTAACTCATCTATGTCAAGAAATTTGGAAGACAGCAACCTGGTCAACCAACTGGAAGAGATCCCTATTGTACCCATTTCAAAGAAAGGTGATCCAACAGAATGTGGAAATTATCAGTGTTATTAATATCACACACAAGTAAAATTTTGCTGAAGATCGTTCAAAAGCAGTTGCAACAGTGCATTGACAGGGAACTGACAGAAATTTAAGCCAGATTCAGAAGAGGACTTAGAACAAGGCATATCATTGGTGATGTCAGATGGATCTTGGCTGAAAGAAGAGAATACCAGAAACATGTTTACTTTTGTTTTACGGCTATGCACAAGCATTTTCTACTGTGTAGATCATAACAAATTATGGATAACATTGCAAACAATGGGAATTCCAGAACATGTAATTGTGCTTATGAGAAACCTGTACTTAGATGAAGAGGCAGTCGTTCAAACAGAACAAGGGAATACTGCACAGTTTAAAGACAAGACAGGTGTGTGTCAGGGTTGTAACCTTTCACCATACTTATTCAATCTGTGTGCTGGGCAGATAATTCGAGAAGCTGGACTATATGAAGAGAAATGGGGCATCGATATTGGAGGAAGACTCTTTAACACGCTGCATTATGCAGATGACACAAACTTGCTTGCTGAAAGTGAAGAGGATTGAAACACTGATGAAGATCAATGACCACAGCCTTCAGTAGGGATTACACCTCAACATAAGAAAACAAAAATCTTCACAACTGGACCAATAAGCAACATCATGATGAATGGACAAGAGATTGATGTTGTCGAGTATTTCATTTTACTTAGATCCACAATCAACACCCATGGAAGCAGCAGTCAAGAAATCAAAAGACGTACATTGGGCAAATCTGCTGCAAAAGACCTCTTTAAAGTATTAAAAAGCAAAGATGTGACATTAAGGACTAAGGTGCATCTGACTCAAGCCAGGGTGTTTTCAATCACCTCATATGCACATAAAAGCTGGACAATGAATAAGGAATACCAAAAAAGAAATGATGCCCTTAAATTATGGTGTTGGGGAAGAATATTGAACATACCATGGACTGCTAGAAGAACAAACAAATTGTCTTGGAAGAAATATAGCCAGAATGTTCCTTAGAAACAAGGATGGCAAGACTTTGTCTCATGTACTTTGGACATGCGATCATGAGGCACCTGCCCCTGGAGAAGGACATCATGCTTGGTAAAGTAGATGGTCAGCAAAAAAGAGGAAGACCCTCAGGGGATGGGTTGACATAGTGGCTACAACAACAGGCTCAAGCATAACAATGATTATGAGGATGGCCCAGGTCCGGGCAGTGTTTCATTCTGTTGTACATAGGGTTCCTGTGAGTTGGAACCAGCTTGACAGCACCTAACAGCAAGAACAACATATATATATATATATATATAAAGTATATATATGCATATATATAAGACATATATATGCGTGTATACATTTGGTTTTTTTTATTATATATATACATCCACATATATAATATATGCATGTATACATATATAAAATATATGCATGCATATATATAAAAGACATGCATGCATATATATATAAAATATATGCATGCATATATATAAGATGCATGCATATGTATATAAAATATACACATGCATATATATGTAAAATACATGCGTGCATATATATAATACATACCTGCATACATGTATATATAAAATACATACCCGCATATATATAAAATATATACCTTCATATATATATAAATTATATACCTGCATATATATATAAAAAATACACACCTGCATATATATATATAAAATATATACGTGGGTATATACATAAATATATACAAAATATATACATGTGTATATATACATGCATATGTACACAAATTTTATACACGCATTTTTTTTTAAGTACACAAAATATATACATGCATTGTTCTTGTTAGGTGCCATCGAGTTGGTTCCGACTCATAGCGACCCTATGCACAACAGAACGAAACACTGCCTGGTCCTGAGCCATCCTTACAATTGTTGTTATGCGTGAGCTCATTGTTGCACCCACTGTGTCAATCCACCTCGTGGAGGGCCTTCCTCTTTTCCGCTGACCCTGTACTCTGCCATGCATGATGTCCTTCTCCAGGGACTGATCCCTCCTGACATGTCCAAAGTATGTAAGACACAGTCTTGCCATCCTTGCTGCTAAGGAGCATTCTGGCTGTATTTCTAAGACACATTTGTTCGTTCTTTTGGCAGTCCATGGTATATTCAATATTCTTCACCAACACCACAATTCAAAGGCGTCAATTCTTCTTCGGTCTTCCTTATTCATTGTCCAGCTTTCACATGCATACGATGCGATTGAAAATACCATGGCTTGGATCAGGCACACCTTAGTCTTCAAGGTGACATCTTTGCTCTTAAACACTTTAAAGAGGTCCTTTGCAGCAGATTTACCCAATGTAATGCGACTTTTGATTTCTTGACTGCTGCTTCCATGGCTGTTGATTGTGGATCCAAGTAAAATGAAATCCTTGACAACTCCAGTCTTTTCTCCATTTACCATGATGTTGCTCATTGGTCCAGTTGTGAGGATTTTTGTTTTCTTTATGTTGAGGTGCAACCCATACTGAAGGCTGTGGTCTTTGATCTTCTTTAGTAAGTGCCTCAAGTCCTCTTCACTTTCAGCAAGCAAGGTTGTGTTATCTGCATAACACAGGTTGTTAATGAGTCTTTCTCCAATCCTGATGCTCCGTTCTTCTTCATATAATCCAGCTTTCCAGATTATTTGCTCAGCATACAGATTGAATATGTATGGTGAAAGAATACAACCCTGAAGCACACCTTTCCTGACCTTAAACCAATCAGTATCCCCTTGTTCTGTCCAAACAACTGCCTCTTGATCTATGTAAAGGTTCCTCATGAGCAAAATTAAGTTTCTGGAATCCCCATTCTTCACAATGTTATCCATAATTTGTTATGATCTACACAGCCGAATGCCTTTGCATAGTCAATAAAACATAGGTAAACATCATTCTGCTATTCTCTGCTTTCAGCCAGGATCTACCTGACATCAGCAATGATAATCCTGCTTCCACGTCCTCTTCTGAAACCAGCCTGAATTTCTGGCAGTTGCCTGTCGATATACTGCTACAGCCGTTTTTGAATGACCTTCAGCAGAATTTTGCTTGCGTGTGATATTAATGATATTGTTCTATAATTTCCACATTTGGTTGGATCGCCTTTCTTGGGAATAGGCATAAATATGGATCTCTTCCAGTCAGTTGGCCAGGAAGCTGTCTTCCATATTTCTTGGCATAGACAAGTGAGCACCTCTAGCACTGCATCTGTTTGTTGAAACATCTCAATTGATATTCCATCAATTCCTGGGGCCCTGTTTTTCGCCAATGCCTTCAGAGCAGCTTGGACTTCTTCCTTCAGTACCATCGATTCCTGATCATATGCCACCCCTTGAAATGGTTGAACATCGACTAATTCTTTTTGGTATAATGACTCTATGTATTCCTTCCATCTCCTTTTGATGCTTCCTGCATCGTTTAATATTTTCCCCATAGAATCCTTCACTATTGCAACTTGAGGCTTGAATTTTTTCTTCAATTCTTTCAGCTTGAGAAATACTGAGCATGTTCTTCCCTTTTGTTTTTCCATCTCCAGCTCTTTGCACATGTCATTATAATACTTTATTTTGTCTTCTCAAGCCACCCTTTGAAATCTTCTGCTCAGTTCTTTTACTTTATCAATTCTTTTGCTTTAGTTGCTCAACATTCGAGAGCAATTTTCAGAGTCTCCTCTGACATCCATCTTGGTCTTTTCTTTTTTTCCTGTCTTTTCAATGACCTCTTGCTTTCTTCATGTATGATGTCCTTCCACAGCTCGTCTGGTCTTCGGTCACTAGTGTTTGATGCATCAAATCTATTCTTCAGATGATCCTAAATTCAGGTGGGATGGACTCAAGGTCATATTTTGGCTCTCATGTACTTGCTCTGATTTTCTTCAGTTTCAGCTTGAACTTGCATATGAGCAATTGATGGTCTCTTCCACAGTCAGCCCCTGGCCTTGTTCTGACTGGTGATATCAAGCTTTTCCATCGTCTCTTTCCACAGATGTAGTCGATCTGATTTCAGTGTGTTCCATTTGGGGAGGCCCATGTGTATAGGAAGGGAGACCAGTTAATACGACTATTATTCAAATTTACGCACCAACCACTAGGGCCAAAGATGAAGAAACAGAAGATTTTTATCAGCTGTTGCAGTCTGAAATTGATAGAACATGCAATCAAGATGCATTGATAATTACTGGCGATTGGAATGCAAAAGTTGGAAACAAAAAAGAAGGATCAGTAGTTGGAAAATATGGCCTTGGTGATAGAAACAATGTTGGAGATCGAATGATACAATTTTGCAAGACCAACGACTTCTTCATTGCAAATACTTTCTTTCACCAACATAAACGGCAACTATACATGCATATGTATACAAAATATATACACGTGTATGTATACACAATATACATGGGTGTATATGTAAAATATATACATGCATGTATATGTAAAGTATATACATGCATAAAGCATATATACATAAAACATATACATGCATATATATAAAGTACATACATGCATATAAAAATATATAATGTATATAAAATATATTTTGCATATATATAAAATATGTACATGCATATATATAATATATACATGCATATATATAAAATATATACACACATATACATAAAGTATATACATGTATATATATATAAAATATATACATGCATATATATATAAAAAATATATACATGCATATATATATAAAGTATACATATCCATATATATAAAGTATATACATGCATATATATAAAATATATAATGCATATATACAAAATATATAACACATATATATATAAAATATATAATGTATGTTTTTTTATATATAAAGTATATACATACATATATAAAATATATACATGCATACAAATTAATACTGGGTTATATTTATGTATAATATATATAATTCCTCTCTCTTCTGTATGCTTGTGGTGGAGAAGATGGATGATAGAGGAACACGTGCAGTATCTATCTCAGACACCAAAATGGAGAAAGAAAACATGAGTTCCTATTGAGGTAGATGTAATGACAGAAACTGGGAGGTACATTATGGAACACACACACTCATGCAAACTATAGAATGAATTAATAAGGGTAGTATGAGAAGATATTTCAAAGAAATGGATCTGAAGACAGAAAGAATTTTAAATGATAATTTAGTTATTTAATAAGGAATGACAAAAAGTGGAATGGGTATACCTAGAAAGCAAAACGGTAATCAAATGGAAGAACTATTTTTGCTACACAGGGTAAATATACAAAGAAATGTAGTTCTTGGATTAGGACTGGACGGTGCCTGAGCCAAGGGTTTTGGGTAGTTTTCTAAAGAGAATCTGGGGCAGACCAGGTGCCAGATGGGTGAACGCAAATTAGGATAGGAAATGGACTTTGAATCCCAATGCAGTTTATAAAACAGGAGCTCTGGATCTTCACTGTTTCTGGCCTATGGGGTCCTCATAGCACTCTGCTGATCAGGAGTGGGTCCATAAAGCTCCCTGCCTTCTAATTCCTGAGGGAGTCACAGGTTAAGGATGGAGGGTAGAGTCTGAGGGACATCTTTGGATTATACTGAAAATGGATTGTGACTGGAATAGGCCCTGACCACGGGGAGAGGAGCATCCTCTCCCCTGTTTTTGGCAACTCAAAGCATTTTAGCAATCAGGCCTTGGGATTAAACAGGACCAGAGACCTAAGATATTTTGGACTTGGGGATCCAAAGTTCATTTCAGTTTAGACAGTTGAAGCAAATGGGTTCCTACCACGTGGATCTCAATTTAAAGATTCGATTTCTAATTTATGGAACTATGTTTTTTCCCCATACCCACACTTCAAAAAAAAAAAAAAAAACTGGGGACAGCCACTTCTTTTTTGTTGGTTTTAATGCAGCAATAGAGAAGATATTAAGAGAACAAAAAGGGCACAATGGTTAAGAGATTGGCTGCTAACCAAAAGGTCAGCAGTTCTAATCCACCAGTTGCTCCTTGGAAAGCCCATGGGGCAATTCTACTCTATCCCACAAAGTTGTTGAGCCATAATCAACTTGATGGCAATGGGTTTGGTTTTTTTTTTTGGTATATAAATGTGTTCAAAAAACCTCGATGCAAAGGATTATTATCTAGAAAAATGTAAATCACCGAATTAAATACATAAGAATTTTAAAAAATTAGTAGATAATAGCCGGGGGAAATTTGAGGAAGTTGTCAAAGAGCTACCCCTTCCTACCCACCCATCCTGTTCGCCCCTCCAGGGCTTAGCAATTTCAAAACTAGGCTTGTTGGTCTTTTGTCTCTGCTAGATAAATAGCTCGTCCACAGAGAATTGAGGGTCATGATAAAGAGCGAGTGGCAGCCCACAAGTCCAACCCATTGCCTTTCTCCTTCACATTTCTGCAGGTGAGTCATGCAATGGCATCACTGACCAGAGACAGCTCTTGGGGCTCCCCCAAACCTGAAAGTTGCTGGTGCAGGTTCTTATGCTATATCTTGCTTGGGTAAGTTTCTGAAGCCACAACGTGAAGGACCAAGTGGTTTTCTTCTCTGATAACCACAATCCTGAGTTGCTCAGAATGAGTTGGCTAGATAGGAACTACTATCTTGCCTAATATGTTGTAGCAGAGCCGAAAGTCAAAAGCACTCCAAGCCTGCCAGAATACTGCCACTGTACTGGCTCAGACAATGTTAGAGCTGCAGGAGACTTTTGGGAAGAGGAGAGAGATTAGGACCCACTTCTTGGAAACAATGCTTTTTAAAAGGGAGCTAAATTTTTCTTTATATGTGCACATGACCAGTCGTCTGGGCTGGTTACACAGCTTTTACTACAAAAATATCTTTGTGAGAAGTTTCCTGAATAAACTGAACACTTCAAAGGCCAGGGTAGCAGGGACGGGGGTTTGGGGACCATAGTTTCAGGGGACATCTAGGTCAATTGGCATAATAAAATCTATTAAGAAGACACTCTGCATCCCACTTTGGAAAGCGGCATCTGTGGATTTAAACGTTAGCAAGTGGCCATCTAAGATGCATCAATTGGTCTCAACCCACCTGGAGCAAAGGAGAATGAAGAACACCAAAGACACAAGGTAATTATGAGCCCAAGAGATAGAAAAGGCCACATAAATCAGAGACTACATCAGCCTGGGACCAGAAGAACTAGACGGTACCCGGCTACAACCAATGACTGCCCTGACAGGGAACACAACAGAGAACCCCTGAGGGAGCAGGAGAGCAGTGGGATGCAGACCCCAAATTCTCATAAAAAGACCAGACTGAATGGTCTGACCGAGACTAGAATGACCCAGGAGGTCATGGTCCCCAGACCTTCTGTTAGCCCAAGACAGGAACCATTCCCAAAGCCAACTCTTCAGACAGGGATTGGACTGGACTATAAGATAGAAAATGATACTGGTGAGGAGTAAGCTTCTTGGCTCAAGGAGACACATGAGACTATATGGGCATCTCTTGCCTGGAGGGGAGATGAGAAGGCAGAAGGGGACAAGCTGGCTGAATGGACATGGAAATAGAGGGTGGAGAGAAGGAGTGTGCTGTCTCATTATGGGAAGAGCAACCAGGAGTATATAGCAAAGTGTATATAAATTTTTGTATGAGAGACTGACTTGATTTGTAAACTTTCACTTAAAGCACAATAAAAATTAAAAAAAAAAATCTTTGTGCAGGTGTTATCCCTGGCCTGACCCCAACCTCTGTCGCTTTCATAGAGGGTGGAAAACTCACAACCTTGTGGCCAGACTTAGGTTGAAGATAAGTTTTGTTTGGTCTATGGAATAATTTTTAAATTTTTGAATTTGAATGCTTTTACAATTGACCAGAATCCTCATCTTTCCTTATTGTCTCATATGAGGCCAACTCAAGATGTTAAGAGGAGATTAGGCCAGAGTTCAAGAGGGTGCTGGCATGGATCAGCTGTATGTGTGCTTGCACTTCCATGTCTGCACATGTATGACTTCATGCGTGTACATAATACCTGTCACCTAACACCACATTAGTCTCTGTGACCCACATGCAAGGGCATTGGATCAAAATGGGGCCCCACAAGATTGCGTATGGTCTTAGGAGAAAACATGTCTCCCCACACACATGTAATCATAAAATCACCTCTGTGAAAGGGTATGGGAAGAAAATATGACTGCTAAAGTATATAAGTGTATATTCATCTGCTGGCTTGGTTCTTGGGACAGAATTGGCATGATTCCTCTAAGGTAGCTCATACACATAGATGTTAAGGGTAGGACATACCCATGGCTGTCTACTCCAGCCTCCAGAAGCCAGGTCCCTGGGCAGAGAGTCTCCACCTGTCTGTTCTCTCCTGACCTCAACACCCCCTTCTGGGCCATAGATGCAAGAGGCCCTGTTCTCCTTCTGGGTTTCACAGGAGAACAGCTCTTGACACCTGGACTATGCCAGCCCCTGTTGCTCCTCTGCTTGTTGTGTTCCAAGAACAGCAAGAGTGCCAGTATGGCTGGAGCCTTGTGAGGAAGGAATACCATAGCAGGAGATGAGATAAAGAAGTTAATGGGATTGTATAGAGTTTGGTAGGCCATTGAATGTGTGTGACAGGAAATCATTGGAGGGCTCTGGGCAGAGAAGTAACATAATCTCATGTAGTAATAGACCCAGTCTGGTGTGTCTATGACAGGCTATAAGGGAGCAAGGCAGGAATGGGGAGTCCAGTTAGAAGGCTATTGCAGTAAAAGAAGTGAAAAAATGAAGGTGGTTGTACCAGAGTGATACATGTGGAGGAGGATGGGCAGTGTAGGGATTTAGAGCCTATTTTGAGGGAAGAAATGACAGTATCCATGAATGTGGGGTGAGGATGAGAGGGATCAATGATACTTCCAAGGTTTTGGCCCTGAGCAAGTAGAAGGACAGAGTTGCCATTTGTTAAGATGGAGAAAACAATGGAACGAGTAAAGTTGACAAGAAGGGGACTCAAGGGTTCAGTTTGGGGTATGATGAATTTCAATTTGAGAGGAATATTACACATCATCTAAGTGGTGATGTTAAGAAGGCAATTGAATATATGAGTCTAGAGTTCAGGGAGATGACTCGGCTTGAAAATTAATGTGTGATTCTTCTATGTGTGGGTGGGATGAAAGTCAAGAAACTGTACATGATTCTGTAGGAAGTAGGAGTAGGTAGGGAAGTATACAAGCCTACGAGCTGAACCCTGGAGCACTCCAACACAGAGAAGTCAATGAGCTGAGGTGTAACTAGTCAGGACACTGAAAAGTAACAGACACTGAGGCAAAGGGAGAACCAAGAGAGAGAACTGTCCTGTAAGCCAAGTGAAGGGAGTATTGCAAGAAGGAGAAAGTGATAAGCAGTGCCAAATGATACTGATCAACCAAGTAAGAACAAGACTGAAAACTGACCACCAGATTTAGCAATATGGAAGTCATTTGGGGGCCTGAAGAAGAGCTACTTTGGTGGAGTGGTGCAGATGAGAGCTTGATTCAGGTGAGTTCAAGAGAGAATGGGAATAGAGGAAATGGAGAAATCAAGGACAGTGATTTTTTTTAGGAGTTTTTCTGTAAAGGGCAAATAGAGAGATGATGATGCAGCAGGTGGAAGGCACTTTGTAGTCAAGGTAGGATTTTTTGTTTGTTTTTGTGTGTTTGCTGTTTTGTTTTTAAGATGGGAGAATTTGCAGTATGTTTATGTGCCGATGGGAATCCTTCAGCAGAGAGCGGTAAATTGCTGAACCAGGAGAGAACATGGGGAGCGTTGCTGCAGCCATGCGTTGAATAGGCAAAAAAGCAGAATCTAGTGCCCATGTGTAGAGCTGGATTTTAACAGGAGCATGTACAGTTAGTCCATAGTGACAAGAGGAAAGGCAGAGTGTCAATTCACAGATGCAGTAGATCGGAAGTTTTGGAAGGTTTTGTTTGTTTTTTTTTCTTTTGCTTCCACGTTCTCAGTAAAATAGGAATCAGCATCATCAGCTGATAATGTGGCTGGCTGGTCAAGCAGTAGGTGAAGTTTTGAGGAGAGAGGAAAAGGTATAAAGGACAATATCTAAGATGGAGTGAATGGACTGCACTAAGTACACCTACTGTATTTTGGATTCTGTTATAGGCGTGGTAATGCACATGTGTAGGCTATGTTCACTCATGTGTGTTGCTTTGGGAAAATGAATGGGGATGTTTGGTCTTAAGGACATGTATTTTGGTGTCCGGACACAGGCCATGGCCCCAAAGAAAGCAAAACCCACTCTGACTATCCCTCTTCATTTGGAGGCACAGAAGTGGAGGATGGGGTAGAGACTATGTTGGAGCACTGAGGAGCCTAGCTACCCATTTCTTTCCAGCTGAGAGTGAATGTATTTCCTTCCCTGTTAACCCTTCTCTGGCAGACCCTACAGTAAGCTTTGCTGTCAAATGACTGCCTCACCCTCTTACTCTGTCTGGCTCTGGTTGCTATGACAATGCAGACAGGTGCTCTGTTCTGTCAGTGAAACCTAGTGGGAGCCTGTGATTGTAGGGGGGCACTGAGGGGGAGGGGCAATTTCTCACAGGTGAGAACATCCTAATACACTTAAGGTGTTTGGTGATTAACAGCCTAACATCCCTCACCCCATCCCACTCACCACCATAATTAGAGGGCAGAGGAGCCAGACTTGAACGATCTGGAAGCCTTAAACCAGATGGCAGAGACTTTTAATTAGAGTCATTTCCCAGGAGAATCCACTGGGTTAGGAAGCCTTCACTCGATCACTTTCCAAAGTGGTTCCTGTGTGCTCCCTCTAGTAATGTTCTCTCTGGTGGGACTGCAGGGCAGCAGGTACTAAGAACACTTTCTCTGTGACAGGTAACTTTTTAGGAACTGGGGATACCTAATGGGGTTGGCATGCTTCCAGATGTGGGTTTGGAGACATGAGGTAGGGGTAGTGGTTAGCCTAATGGCACAAAATCCAGTGTCTTAACCTAGGCAATTGACCTTAATAGGGGATAACTCCCCCACTTCACCCCCTCTCTCTTCTTTCCGTACTTCTCTGAAGCGTACAGGGGGCAAAGATGAAGTCAGGTGGAAGGGCTAAGGGTGAGGGGGTGGAGTTTTGGCTGGAGCCCTGAGGAGCTCAGCTGCCCCTTCTCTCCAGCTAAGAGCCACTTTGTCTTCATTATAGCAGTCTTGCTCTACTATCCAAGTTTCTAGGCCCAAAATCAGCTTTGAGTGTCACTGTCCAGATACTCAATGGCCTAATCTACTTGGTAGCTGGTTGCTATAACAATCCTGCCAAGAGCTCTCCTCACTAAATAAAATAAAAAGGGAGCTTGAAAGTGGGTTAGTAGACCTCATGTGGGGGGGAGAAGAATTGTAGTTTGAATATTCTAATTATAATAATTGATAGTCTTTGTGATTAAAATCCCATAAAAACAGGCCAGGGGAACGGGGGTCTTGACTGGGAAAAGGGAGTGTCAAAAAGGAAGGAAGAGGCTTTTTTTCATTAGAGAAAATTCCATAGAGTAAGGAAAGGCTCCGCCTGATTAGGGCTCAGGGTGAAATCAGTAATAGACTGTGCCTGTTACTCTAAATTTTATTTGAAAATTGAGACCCAAGTGCCTGTTTTGGGGACATGTTGGCAGGGAGTTATCCAGATTTGCTTTCCTGAGCAGAGAAGGAACCTGTTTGTCCCTCCCTCTGGCTTGGTGGTTCAGGGATCATGCCATGGTGTCCACAAACACCCAGGCCCATGGCTCCCATGGAAGCAAGGTGGGAGATGGTTTGCAGCACTTAGCTACCCAACTGCCTGCTTCCCTCCTGCTAAGACCTGCTTTGTTTTCCTTCCTGTCAGTCTCTCTCCTCCAGCCAGTCTTGTGGAATCTATAATCAGTTTATGTGTCTAATGACTTAGTCATGGCTTGAGTAGCCCTAGCTGCTGGTTGCTATGGTGATGCAGCCAGGAGCTCTGCTCTAAGTTTAAATAAGGAGAAACCTGAGATGGGAGGGGAACAGTGCAAGGAGAGGGGCAAGACCGAAGATGAGAATAATTACACTAATCGATAGCCTTTTGTGAATAAAAGCCCATAAATACAGGCCCCCAGGGCCCAAGGCACAGGAAGCTAGAGGCATACCTGGGAAAATGAAGCATCAAATACAAAGGAAAGGGCTTTTCTTTAGAGACATTTCCAAGAAGTAATCCAGAAGATAAGAAAAGGCTCCATCTGCTCAGGATATCAGGTTATGGGTTTTGGAAGGACACAGGGAGGTTAGAGGAACAAGGCCCTCATATGCAGGAATCTAAGGCTCCTCAATCATCAGTCACAGCTGTTCACATGAGAAGCTGAGGACCAGAAATGGGAAAGGGCTGGGTCTAAATCATTTGCTGGGTTAGTGGCAGAGCCATGACTGAAGTCCAGGGCTGCTGAGGACCATGGCAGGGCTCTCTCCATGATGCCAATCTGCCTCCAGTTGGAGACAAGGCTGGTCAACCTCTCATCTTACACAGAGATGACACTTCGAGAGGGGAAGCAACTGGTCTGGAGCCACACAGTCCCTTTTGGGCAGAACTAGGATGAGAACCCAGCTCTCCCAGCTTATAATACAGACCAGATAAATGGGGAGTGGGTTGAGAATTAGGACAGGGACAGTGAGAATGGAGAATGGAGCTCCTTGCTCTACAGAGGGCTCTACAGGATTTGTAAGCCAAGGAGGGGAAGATTCTCACCTAAGTGTTGGGATGGGGCTGGTGCCACTAATAGGGAAGGGGGAAAATGGGACAAAGGGAGAAAGGAGGGAGACAAACCCCTCCTTGCCTATTATGTACTATAATTTTCTTTCAAAATAGTCCCTTCCATGTGCAGTAGCTGGAACTGATTTGCAGTGATTTTTTTCCAGGATATCTTGCTAGACATCTAGGGGAGCATGATCCTAATTTGAAGGCGTCTAAGAGGCCCTCATCAGTGTATAAATGGGAAAATTTGTGTACCCAGAGTGAGGCCTAAAAGGTTCTCATCAGTATAGATGAAGAAACAAGTATACACACAGTGAGGAAATGACATCCTCCAAATCAGACTCTGGATTACTGGCAGAGCTGTGAGTGGATCCCAGGACTCATGACGACCGTGACAAGGCTCTGTCTAGTGAAAGTGTTAGGCATGTACTATGTGTACTATAGAACATGTACTATGTGCCTTGCACTGCACTAAGCACTGGGCATACAGCTCTGGATATAAACCACTGGGAGAGTACGCTAAAAACCTGTGTCTCAGGGGACAGGTATCTCCCATGTACTTTCCTGAAGAGGTCTGGGGCCACTCCCTCTGGCCCACAGGAAAAGGTTACATGGCTGTAATGAAGAAGTTGGAGTCAGTGAAAATGGTGACTGTGGTCAGAATTGGCACTGAAACAAAGAGTGAGAACCAAACGGTGATGAGACATGAGTCAGAATTGATTACAGAGCAATGGATTTGGTACTTTTGTTTCATATAATGGACTTAAATCCTTGGGTGGCACAAGTGGTTCAAACTCAGCTACTAATCAGAAGGTTGGTGGTTCATCACACTTCCATAAGATTACAGTCATTGAATACCCTAAGGAGTGCAGTTCTACTCTGAAACACATGGGGTTACCATGAGTCAGAATCAGCTTGATGACAATGAGTTTAGTTATTTTTATAACAGACTTGGCTGGTGTTTGGAAATGACTGGAAGGTAGACCAGAAAATGATGACAACAAGAAAGAGGACACATAACCCTGGGAGACTCTGCAAAGGTTAGCTGAACATAGGTGTCATAGTGTAAGGTGGAATGAGGTCCCAAGTAGATAATTGGAAGAGGGCTATGGCTGTTAACATAGAAAGAAAAGAACAAATGATGGCACGAGAGAGGAGTGAGGGAGGGAGGGATGGAGGGACGGAAGGAGGGAGAGCAAAAGGAAGGAGGAGCAGGAAGAGAACAAGGATGAGGAGAACAAGGAGGGGGATAAGAAGGACAAGGAAGACATGAAGGACAAGGAAGACATGAAGGACAAGGAAGACTGAAGGACAAGGACGATGAGGACTAGGATATGAAAGAAAAAAGGAAGAAGATGAAAGAGGAGGAGTAGAAGGAGGAGACCACAACAGAGAACACTATCTATCTATTACTTTGAAAATTTTTATTAAAAGTCAAACACACACCGAGAAAAGTACAAGGCAGAAGTCGAATTCAAGTAAAAAGATCAGAATAAGGGTCTGAGAGAGACTAAAGGAATGCCTGAAACTATGACCCCTGGATGCTCTGTTAACCCAGAATTAAAACCATTACCAAAGCCCACTCTTCAGACAAAGATTAGACTGGACTATAAAACAAAAAATAATACTCGTGAGGAGTGTGCTTCTTAGTTCAGATACACGAGACCAAATGGGAGGCTCCTGCCTGGAGGCAAAATGAGAAAGCAGGAAGGGGCAGGAACTGGTTTAATGGACACAAGAAACCCAGGGTGGAAAGAGGGAGTGTGCTGTCACATTGTATGGATTGCAACTAATGTCACATAACAGTATTTGTATAAATTTTTATATGAGAAATTAACTTGAGCTGTAAACTTTCACCTAAAACACAATAATAAAAAAAGAAAGAAAAAGAATGTGCAATTACAAATAAAAAATAAAATAAAAGTCAGACACACACCACTGCCCACCCCCACAGCAGGCAGAGCTGATTTTCAGGTGGGTGGGTGTGTATACATATTTTTTTTTCCACTTTGTCCTCTCAGGATACAAAAGATACGGACTCAGAGGGAAATGGATGGCACTTTGCCTATTATTTCCCTCTCTAAGGAAATCTCCTTCCTTTATGCTCTTGATCCTCCTTCCCTGTTCCTGTTACAGCATTTTTTTAGAAATTCCCTCCAGATTCCTTACCTGTCCTCCTCCTGTTGGGCAACCCTGCTCCTTTTGAACCCAGAGCAGAACTATACTGGGAAAGGTTGTTCTAGAGACCCTGTGACCAGTCATGCAAACCAGGGCCAAAGAGATCTGAAAAGAGCAGACAACCAGGGTGGACAGGCAGGAAGGATTCACTGGACCACACACGGGAGCTACCTTCTCCACTTTTTCTGCAGCACAACTGAACAGCCTCACCCTTCACAACCACAAAATAATCACCCAGTTCAGTCCTTTTTCTGGGGAGGCCATGATATCAGAGCTACCAAGACCACAGTGGCAGGAGATCCTCTTTTCCTCTGACTTTGAACTGGGGAAGAGATAGACATGGTCAGTGTAGGGCAGTGACAATATGTGTTCAAGTGAGAGCCTATGAGACATGGTCCCACTCTCTATTTTAAATCTTAACCCAAATTTATCTCCCATGGGTCTCTGAGTTTCAGTATTGTTGTCATCTATGAAAGTACACCTCTCTCTGCAGGCCCTGAAATTTTCTGTAAAACAGGGCTTGAGACAACAAATTGGGCCTTTAATACCTGACTCTGGTCCCTAGGAGGAATGGAGGAAACTGTCCTGCAGACCCACCAGGATGGGGGTCTGCTCCATCTGCTGCAAGAGTGAGACCCATGAAAGGTCTTCTGACCTTTAGGGTCTAGGATGGGGGACACTACATAGGGATAGGGGTGAGGGGGATCATCTTGAAAAAAACACAAGCCCCTCCCTTGTCACCTGGAGAAAACTTTGCAAATCAATTTTACATCTATTCTTTTGTTGTGAATTTACAACGTAGAAACAGCATCTGCTGTGGGTTAACTGAGCAACAGCAAGTGTCATCACAAAGAAGCTGAGTGTATGACTAGAGCTCATGGCCCCGGGACTATGTCTGTACAGGTCACAAAGAGCAGTATTAGAGAAAAGACCTATAGTGTCTTGTGATAGAGGCCAATGATAGTGCAATGATGGAAAAATTCAGGAAGAGCAAGTCTACATGTCAGGGACACAGATGACTACAAAGAAGTTGAATACAGGAGCAGTATTCAGCATATTTAAGGAGCTCTGGTAGCACAGTGACTAAAGCACTCAGCTGCTAACTAAAAGGTTGGCAGTTCTAATCCAGCATCTGCCCCAGGGAGAAAGATGTGGCAGTCTGCTTCTGTAAAGATAACAGCTTTGGAAACCTTATGAGGCAGTCCTACTCTGGCCTATAGGGTCGCTATGAGTTGGAATCAACTTGATGGCAACAGATTATTTAGCCAGGGACAGATTACCCTATAATCAAGGTACGCAAGGGCTTACTTGGGTGAAAACAGGAGCAGGTCACATTTTGGACTGAAATAAAATGCAAAATAGTAGCCTGGAAACTTTAACACCTTTAGAAAATGTAAAAGCATTTAAAACTATGCTTAGAGTCAATATAATATTACTGACAATGAAATCACTTTCTGTAACATATATGACACAGAATAATATCCTTAAAAGACAAAAAAGTTTTTAATGAATCAATATAAAAAATGCACAAAGCACTTTCCACAAAAATATTCAAGGGGTGTTTCCACACAATTGACGAGATTAAAGTTTTCTATCTCAGTAATTAGAAACCCTGGTAGCATAGTGGTTAAGTGCTACAGCTGCTAGGCAAAAGGTCGACAGTTCAAATCCACCAGGCTTTCCTTGGAAACTCTATGGGACAGTTCTACTCTGTCCTATAGGGTCAGTATGAGTTGGGATCAACTCAACGGCAATGGGTTTGGTTTAGTTTTTGGTATCTCAGTAATTACTAAATGTAAATGTAATAAGTAGTGAGGTACCAATGTGCAGGTAATTATTATATTTTCAAGGAATACATCATGATATGGGGAACAGCGGAAATCTCTTGATTTTCCTGTTGTCATGGTTAAAGCAATTTAAGGGAGTGCTCACTCCTTTGTTATCCCTCACTACTTGTACACATTCTGTGTATTTGTATATTTTTATCAACTGAGATCTCAAGATATTTATGTGTAAATATACACTGAGCTGTCTATGTGAGGTTTTTAGCAAGCCTTGGAATATCTTGCTGTCCAGGAGGAAATGTGTCTACAGGCCCTATGATGAGGAGACATAATAGAGCCTAGAGGATCTTCTACTGAATCAAATGGGGACATATGGGCAGATAATCTTGAAGCTAGGGACATTAAGCCCCTAAATTCTGTTGAATCACCCCTGTAAGTAGAACCAGGCCTTTCATCTCCAACTGAAAAGATTTATTCAGCTTCGTCTGCTGAGTCACCATTGCCAGTAGAATCCTAACTTCCACCCTCATCTGATGAAATTAATCCAGCTTTGTCTGAGAAATCTTTGCCTGAGGTAGCACCTGGGGCAGATGACTTATAAGACAGTGCTAAATGTCCTTAGGACCCCCTCCCATCACCCATCTTTGCTTCTAGACCAATGACTAAACTCACATCCCAGCATATATAAAAGGTGGGATACAACGTGTGACTCATGAGGAAGTGCACTACACTCCAAAAGAACTACTTGAATTTTCTAATGTATACAGACAGCAATCTGGGGAATATGTGTGGGAATGGCTATTAAGGGTGTGGGATAATGGTGTAAGGAACATAAAGTTGGATCAGTCTGAATCTATCCCTTGGGCCTACTAAGCAGAGATTCTTCATTCAGTATTTCAGCTGAATGAGTTAGAAAAATATATAACAGCTTGTTTGGTTGGCTGAAGCATGGACCAAAATGTGGCCTACACAAGATGACGTTGAAATGCCAGAACTTACTTGGTATACTGTAGAAGAAGGTATCCAGATCTCTAAGGAAATCAGAATGCTAGAGCATATTTATCACGTCAGACCCACCCACCCACTCAGGGAGTGCTCAGAGGAGACACATTTTACCACAACTGTGAGGAATAAATGTGAGGGTCAGATATTACAGTGGCAACTGCCTTCACTGAATTAGGGAACCAAACTACAACAGGGTGATTGGATCCTGCAGTGGCAGGGGCCAAGTGGTGGCAATTAATAGCAAAAAAAAAAAAAAAAGTGTGGGGGACATTGTTACCATAATGGAGAGTACAGTTAAAGCAGTAATCAAGATAGTCTGACTCACATTGACTTATGGCATTGGCCGATTAGACATGGTGTCACAAGGAGTAAAAGAGATGCAAAAACTACTACATATTTAGTTGATCTGTATAAGCAGAAGAGCCTAGGTCAAGAGAATGGCAATCTAACTCAAGTCACCAAAATAGTGTCAGACCCTCAGTCAGTTCCCAAACTTAAGCCAGGTTACAATCCCATAACCACTAAAATGAAGGGGAGGTTTGTCCTCTTAAGGAAACTCCCCACTACATTGCCAAAAATTTACACTTTTAATCTTTCACCCTTCCCTGAAGGGATCTACAGCCTTTCACCAAAGTGACTATTCATATGGGAAAAAGAAATAATCAGAATTTTGGGTAATTACTGGACACTGGCTCTGAACTGACACTAATTTCAGGAGACCCAAAATGTCACTGTGGTTCACCATTGAAGTTGGGGGCATATGGAGGTCAGGTTATTAATAGTTTCTTAATTCTGGTCCACCTCACATTGGGTCCAGTGGGTGCCTGAATCCATCCTGTAGTTGTTTCCCCAGTTCCAGAATGCATAATTGGAATAGATATATTCAGCAACTGGCAGAATCGCCACATTGAATCCCTGACATGTAGAATAAGGGCTATTGTGGTAGGGAATGCCAGGTGTAATCCGT
Source organism: Elephas maximus indicus (assembly GCF_024166365.1). Taxonomy (NCBI): domain Eukaryota; kingdom Metazoa; phylum Chordata; class Mammalia; order Proboscidea; family Elephantidae; genus Elephas; species Elephas maximus. The sequence continues at coordinate 92,037,703 of NC_064846.1, forward strand.
TAGAACTGCCTCTACCTAGAAAAATAGAAAACCAAAGTAATATCACATTCTTGGCACATCAGAGGTTAGTGCCACCATCAAAGACTTGAAGAACACAGGTGTGGTGATTCCTACAACATCCTTTTCAACTCACCAATTTGGCTTGTGCAGAAAACAGATGGATCTTGGAGAATGATGGTGGATTATCATAGGCTTAACCAGGTGGTGACTCCAATTGCAGATGCTCTTCCACATGTGGTTTCATTGTTTTAGGAAATTACTATATCTCCTGATACTTGGTAGGCAGCTACTTATCTAGCCAATGGCTTTTTTCAATTCATGTTTATAAACTATCAGAAGGAGTTTGACTTCATCTGGCAAGGCCAACAATATACCTTCACTGACCTACCTCCAAGTAATGCCAATTCACCAACCCTAAGTCACAATTTAGTCAGCAGGGACTTGATTATATCTGCCTTCCACAAGATTTCACACTTGTCCATTACATTGATGATATGCTGATTTGACCTAGAAAAGAAGAAGTAGCAATTACTCTAGACTTATTGGTAAGACATTTGGGAGTCAAATGGTGGGAAATTAACCTGACAAAAATTCAGGCACCTTCCACCTCAGTGAAATTTCTAGGGGTCCAGTGGTATGGGGCATGTTGAGATATTCCTTCTAAAGTGAAGAATACATTGTTGATTCTGGCCCCTCCTATAACTTAAAAAAAGGAACAATGCCTGATGGGCCTCTTTGGATTTTGGAGGCAACATATTCGAAAATATAGAATAGAGTGGGGGTTTGAAGAAATTGTCCATATTCTCTTCCGTTCAATGAATCCTCTTCACTCTTTCCTCCTAACTCTCCACTGAACCCAAAACTTTCCAACCTTTCCCACAATCTTCTAATGCAGAAACATTTGGTGAGTGCTTAAGCTTGGTGGACCAGAAGCCAGGAAACCAAAATACTACTCCTGGTTCTACTTCTAACCAGCTGTGTGACCTTGGGAGAGTCACTTCACATTTCTGGAACTCATTTTTATCATAAAACCAAACCCATTGCCATCTAGTTGATTCCAACTCATAGCAACCCTATAGGTTTAAAAAAAAAATAAAGATTGAAGTACATGATTTCAAGGACCCCTTACAAATCTAGACAATTCTATGATTCTCTTCCATCCAAAGAGCAAGTAATGAGCAACATAACGTGCACTGGTGGTGCCATAGTTAAGCTATCAGCAGCTAGGTGAAAGATCAGTGGTCCAAACCCACCAGCTTCTCTGGGGGTGGGGAGGAAAGATGTGGCAGTCTGTTTGCATAAAGACTTATGCCTTGGAAACCCTATGGGGCAGTTCTACTCTATCCTACAGGGTCACTATGAGTAGGAATTGACTCAACAGCAAATGGACATAAGACTCTTTGCTAGGCACAATGAGGAAATACCAAAGGGATGATGATACTGTCTTCTTTTTCCAGGAGCTCAAAAGTAATGGGATTTGTTTCTCCATATCCATTTCTAATTATTGCTAATTAGAATTTTTGAAACCCTGATGGTTCTTGTATATTGACATTATATCCAAACTCCTAAACAAATGATGTTGTTCAAATCACAAATATGTTTTGGTGTTTGGATCAGTTAACTATTGCTCTGTGATCAAGTGCCCCAAAACTTGGTGGCTTAAAGCAATAAATATTTATTATCTCACAGTTCTTGTGGGTCAGGAATTCAGGAGAAGCTTAGCTGCTGGGTGGTTATGGATCAAGGTCTCTCAGGAGATTGCATTCAGGATGTTGGCCAGAGCTACAGTCATCTGAAGCCTTGACTGGGGCAATAGTATCCACTTCTAAGAGTTTTCACCCCCATAGCTATTAGCAGAAGATCTCAGTTCCTTGCCACATGGGTCTTGCCATAGACTGCTTGAGTGTCCTCTCCACATGGCATCTGCCATCACCGAGAATAAGTCATCCAAGAGAGGGACAGACCAAGCCACAGTGTATTTTATTACCTAGTTTCGGAAGTGACAAACTGAGACTTCTGCTTCATTCTATTCATTAGAGGAAAGTCACCAAGTCTAGCCCCCACACAAAGGGTGGGGAATTAGACTCCACCTCCTGAAGAGAGTAGCAAAGAATTAGTGGTCATAATTTAAAATATCACCATATTTCTTTTGGTTTTTATGGGTCATAGTATGGTACTGGGTAGTATTTTCAAAGGAAAACATTAAGGAAACAATTTATCTCCTTGTGTTAATTTCTTGGTCTTTCAGATTCTATCTTACCACTGCTCTTCTCAAAGATGCCAGCTGGGATATCAAGCCGGAATTATTTGATTCCATGATGTTTGTGGAAGGGGGCCAAGCTGACTCCTTGCTGATCCCTGAATTATGCATGGACAGCTATGCCCAGCTAGGTTTGTTGTGGTCCTATACCCTTACATTCTGTTGTCTCCACTGTGAGGTCTGTGGCTTATGATCCCTGGACTCCACCTTCAGGATCATCCTATTGGCCCAGCCCTGCCATGGCCTCACTGGCAATGGGCAAATTCTGATAGCAGCACTGATTCTATCCTAGCCCTTTGGACTGTGGTAGTTTATCAGTTTCGCGGGATGGACTCTGAGCTCATCCATGGTCCCCTCCCTTTTTTCCCCTTCCTTCTCCTCATCTTATCTCACCTGCATATTCACAGAGGTTTCCCACCGTTTAGAAATAAATCACCCTACATGCCAAAGCACAGATCTAGTTATACAGTATTTATGGAAAATTTGACCTGTCTCTGTGACAACACTCCTTCTGTCATCTTGAGTGTATACCGTATGAAAGAAATGCCACAATCAAGATACAAAAAAAAAAAATCTCATCTTATCTAAAAGATTTATAGTATCCTTCCCAGTCCATCTATCTTTACTTCCCTGGTCCCAGACAAACACTGATCTGCTTTTTGTAACTATTTGTTGTCAGTCTCTAGAATTTTATATAAATGGAATCATACAACATGTACCTTTTTTTGTTTTTGCTTCATTTACTCAGGGTAATTTTGAATTTCAACCATCTTGTTGAATGCATCAGTATTTCATTCTGTTTTATTGCTGAGCATTATTCTGTTGTATAGATATACCACGTTTTGTTTTTCCCATTACCTATTGATAGGCATTTGGGTTGTCTACCATTTTGGGGCCATATGAATGAAGTCTTTATGAATATTTGTGTATGTATCTTTGTGTGGACATGAGTTTTTATTTATTTTGAGTAAATACCTAAGGGTGTAATGGATGGGTCATATGATGGTAGGTGTTATGTTCCACTACTTAGGAAATTTGCAAACATCTTTCAAAAGTGGTTGTATTATTTTACATTTCTACCAGTAGTGTATGAGCATTACAATTGTTCCCTACCACATCAAGAATTGGTATGATAAGCCTTTTTAATATTAGTCTCTTAGGTGTGTTAATGGTGTCACTGTTGGAGAGATATTTTACATTTAAACAACTTAATTCACCAAGTTTTCCTTTTATACTTAGCATTTGTCGTGTCCTGTCTAAGGTATCTTGGCCAACACAAAGTTTACAGAGATATCCTTCTATGTTCTCTTTCAGAAGATTTATGTTCTTAGCTTTTACATAAAGTAAAAAGTTCTCTTTCAGAAGATTTATGTTCTTAGCTTTTACATAAAGATCCATCTTGGATTATTATTATTGCGTATAGAGTGACACAGTTTGGTTGTTCTTTGTTATTTTCCTTGGTTGGTTCCAGCACCATTTGTAAAAAATAAAAGACAACTTTCCCCATCGAATTGTCATTACACCTTTGTTGAAAATGAACTGACCATAAGTACGGGTCTATCTCTGCACTCTCTATTCTTGTCCATATGCCAATACCACACTATCTGGATCACTATATCCTGATTACTCTAGGTAGAAGAAAGGAATGGAGGAAACCAACACATCATTTCTTGGCCCTATCCCCTGTAAGAGAAACATGGGCAATGGAAATTGAGCATATACAATCCAGTGCAGCAGATTTATAGACACTTTTGAAGCCCATTCCTCCATGTATCCATGTATCCCATTAAACCACTTGCAACCCATTCAGTACCCCAGCCTGTAAGATGACCAGTTCACACCCCAATGTCAAGAGATTTGATTGTGGAAGTAGAGGGTAGTGAGTAACAGAGATTGTTTTTTGTTTGGCTTTGTTCCAATTAAACTTCATCTATGGACACTGAAATTTGAATTTCATATAGACTTCATATGTCATGAAATATTATTCCTTTGATTTTTTCCAGACTTTATAGAATATCCTATTCTATAGGAAAAATAGATACAAATTATCTCCCACCTAGGCATGTTGTTGCTGTTGTTAGGTACTGATGATTCATTTGTGACTCATAGCAACCCTATGTACAACAGAATGAAACTCTGCCTGGTCCCGTGCCATCCTCAAAATTGTTGCTATGTTTGAGCCCATTGCTGCAGCCAGTGTATCAATCCATCTCATTGAGGGGTCTTCCTCTTTTTCACCGACCCTCTACCAGGCATGATGTCCTTCTCCAGGGACTGGTCCCTCCTGATAATATGTCAAAAGTACTTGAGACGAATTCTTACCATCCTTGTTTCTAAGGAGCATTCTGGCTATACTTCTTCCAAGACAGATTTGTTCACTCTTCTGGCAGTTCATGGTATACTTGATATTCTTCACCAACACTATAATTCAAAGGTATCTATTCTTCTTTGGTCTTCCTTGTTCATTGTCCAGCTTTCACATTCATATGAGGTGATTGAAAATACCATGGCATGGGTAAGGCACACTTTAGTCCTCAAAGTGACATATGTGCCTTTTAACACTTTAAAGAGGTCTTTTGCAGCAGATTTGCCTAATGCAATACATCATTTGATTTCTTGACAATTGTTCCCATGGGCGGTGATTGTGGATCCAAGTAAAATGAAGTCCTTGATAACTTCAATAGGTATATCATATTCAAATCACAGAAACCTAAAGACAAAGAGAAAATTCTAAGAGAAGCTAGAGAGAAAGACAGCAATCTTATCTATAGATAAACAAGGATAAGACTTAGTGCAAATGTCATCTGTAATCATGCAAGCAGGAAGAGAGTGAAGTGAGATATTTAATGCGTTGAAAGAAAAAAGAAAAACTAACCTAGAATTCCATAAAAAAAAAAAAACCAAGCCCACTGCCATCAAGTCAATTCTGACTCACTGCGGCCCTATAGAACAGAGTAGTACTGCCCCATAGAGTTTCCAAGGAGTGCCTGGTGGATTCGAACTGCCAACTTTTTGGTTAGCAGCCATAGCTTTAACTGCTACGCCACCAGGGTTTCTAGAATTCCATAGCCAGCTAAATTATCCTTCAAAATTGAAATGAAATAAAGATATTCTCAGACAAAAAAAAGAAGAGTATACTTATCACCAGCAGATATGTCCTGCAAAAAATATTAAGAGAAGTTCTTCAAACAAGAGAAATTATATAGGTCAGAAACTTGAATCCATATGTGGACAGACCAAATGTCTGAAAAGAAATTAAGATGGTGTAAAATATTTTATTTTTCTTATTCTTAATTGATCTAAAAGATAATTGTTCAAAGTAATAGTAGTAAAAATATATTGAGTGATTATAATATATAGATAAGTGAAATGAATGATAGCAATGTCACAAGAGGCCAGGGGGAGAAATTCTGTTACAAGTTTCCTACACTGCACATGAAGTGGTATATTGTTGACAGTGGACATATATTGTTTTAAAATATAATTGTAAACTCTAGAGTAAACACAATTTTTAAAAGGAAGTATTAATAGTATGCAAAGGGGATAAAATGGAGTCAAATAAAACTACAGAAGGCAGAGAGAAGAGGAAAGAAAAAAAGAAAGACAAAATGCAAGTTACAGAAGCAGACTGCATAATGTTTTCAAGCATAATGTTTTCAAGGTTCATCCATGCCATAGTATATATCATAACTCCATTTCTCTTTATGGCTGAATAATATCCTATTATTTTATGTGAAACGTTTTACTTATCCATTCATCTACTGATAGACACTGGGTTGTTTTGGCTATCGTGTATAATGCTGCAATGAACATGGGTGTACAAGTATCTGCATTCCTGCTTTCAAGCCTTTGGGTATACATCTAGGAGTGTAATTGCTGGATGTCTTAGTTGTCTAGTGCTGCTGTAACAGAAATACCACAAGTGGATGCCTTTACCAAAGAGAGATTTATTCTCTCACAGCCTAGGAGGCTAAAAGTCTGAATTCAGTCTGCCAGCTCCAGGGCAAGGCCTTCTCACTCTGTCGGTTCTGGAGGAAGGTCCTTGTCATTAACCTATCCCTGTCCTAGGAGCTTCTAAGTGCAGGACCGTGGGTCTAATGGACGCACTCCCCTCCTGGCACTTCTTTCTTAGTGGTATGAGGTCCCTTTCCTCTCTATTCAATTCTCTCTTTCATATCTCAAAAGAGATTGGTTCAAGAAACAACCTAATCAACCTAATTGAGCCCTGCCTCATTAACTTAACTGCCTCTAATCCTGCCTCAATAACATCATGGAAGTTAGAATTTACAACACATAGGATAATCACATCAGATCAGAAGATGGTGGACAACTACACAATACTGGGAATCATGGCCTAGTCAAGTTGATACACATTTTTGGGGGACACAAATCAATTCATAACACTGGGTCATAATGCAAGTCCAATGTTTAACTTTTTGATTTACCCACAAACTGTTTTCCATAGCAGCTGTACCATTTTTCAATCCCACCAGCAATGAATTAGGGTTCTAATTTATCCACATCCTCTACAACACATGTTGTTTTAGTTAGCTAGTGCCGCAATAAAAAAGAAAAAACCCAGTGCCTTTTTTTTAGTGCTGCAATAACAAAAATACCATAAGTGGGTGGCATTAACAAACAGAAATTAATTTTCTCACAATTTAGGAGACTAGAAGTCCAAAATCAGAGTGCCTGCTCTACGGAAAGACTTTCTCTCTGCAGGTTCTGGGGGAAGGTCCTTGTCTCTTCAGCTTGTTTCCTGATCCCTTGGAGATTTCCATGTGGCTTGGCATCTATCTTCCCCCACCTCTGCTTCCTACCTCGCCTGTTTAATCTCTTTTTTATCTCAAAAGAGATTGACTCCAGTCATACCCTACACTAATCTTGTCTCATTGACATAACAAAGACAACCCATTCCCAAACAGAATTACAATCACAGGCATAAAAGTTAGGATTTACAACATACATTTTTGGAGAACACAATTCAGCCCATAACAATTCACCCTTCGGTCCCCCAAAATTCATGTCCTTTCCACACGCAGAGCACATTCACCCCATTATATCATCCGAAAGTCTTAAATCAACTCCAAGTCCAAAATCTCACCTTCTGAATCATCTAAATCAAATACAAGTGAGACTTTAGGCATATTCCACCCTGGGGCAAAATTCTTCTTCATCTGTGAACCCGTGAAATCTACAACTTATTTTCAAAGTACAGTGGTGGAACAGGAACAACGTAGACATTTCCATTACAAACGGGAGAAATTGGAGAGAAAGAAGGGATATCAGGCACGAAGCAAGTCCAAAACAACAGAACAATTTACATTAGTTTTCAAGGCTTGAAAATAATCCTCTATTCTTTGGGACCATCTGTCAAAGCCCTCGTCCTTCAGACTCTGGTTGTTGGTCATGCTCTCTGGGTTCTGGGCGGAGGCCCCTTGGCCCTGGGCTTCAGCTCTGCCTTCCAGGCCCACTGGAATAGTAACTCTAGTCCCTCAGCTTTGGGCAGCCCCATTCTTCTAGTCCATCTGAGGGCCAAACCCACCCTTTCATCCTCAGTAGGCCCCGTTCTTCTGCCCCTTGGGCAGGGCAGCCTGGCTACTTTAGCTTTAGGGAATGGCCCCATGCCCTGGCACTCGTGAAAGGCAGCCCCACACTCCGAGTTGACGTAGATCTGACTTTTTTAAATCTAGGAGGCCATGACTCCACCCTTTGAAACTTAAGCACTCCTGCTTCCCCATATCTTTCCAACAGTTCTACTGATCTCTGAGCTGCTCCATGGATGAGCCTTTTCTTTTCTTGGAAGACAACAAATGTAGCTCCTTTAGCATGATTCCTGCCTGTAGAATTCCAAGAGGCAGACAGCATTCTTTCCTTTCTTTCTTTCTCTGTTCCCTTCACTCTAAGCTGATGGGTTTTCTGCTGTGGTAGTTGGTTAGATCCACCAGTCACAGGCTTCATCTCTTTAATAAAAGATTGTGTAGCCACATCCTTGGCGAAAATTCTAGAACATGTGTCCTTAGTTTGTACAACAGAATTTTCCAGTTCTTTAAGTTCTGTACTTATTTTTTTAATGTTTATTGTGCTTTTAGTGAAAATTTACAAATCAAGTCAGTCTCTCATACAAAAATTTATATATACCTTGCTATATATTCCTAGTTGCTCTCCCACTAATGAGACAGCACACTCCTTCTCTCCACCCTCTATTTCCGTATGCATTCAGCCAGCTTCTGTCCCTCCCTGCCTTCTCATCTCTCCGCCAGACAGGAGCTGCCCACATAGTCTCATTTGTCTACTTGGGCCAAGAAGCTCACTCCTTACCAGTATCATTTTCTATCTTATAATCCAGTCCAATCCCTGTCTGAAGAGCTAGCTTTCGGAATGGTTCCCGTCTTGGGCTAACAGAAGGTCTGGGGACCATGAACTCCAGAGTCCTTCTAGTCTCAGTCAGACCATTAAGACAGGTCTTTTTATGAGAATTTGAGGTCTGCAACCCACTCCTCTCCTGCTCCATAACAGATTCTCTGTTGTGTTCCCTGTCAGGGCACTCATCGGTTATAACCAGGCACCATGTAGTTCTTCTGGTCTCAGGCTGATGTAGTCTTTGATTTATGTGGCCCTTTCTGTCTCTTGGACTCATAATTACCTTGTGTCTTTGGTATTCTTCATTCTCCTTTGCTCCAGGTAACTTGAGACCAATTCATGCATCTTAGACGGCAGCTTGCTAGTGTTGAAGACCCCAGATGCCACTCACCAGAGCGGATGCAGAAAGTTTTCTTAATACATTTTCTTATGCCAATTGACCTAGATGTCTCCCAAAACCATGGTACCCAGGCCCCCACCCCTCGTACTCTGGCCTTTGAAGTGTTTGGTTGTATACAGGAAACTTCTTAGTGCTGACCTCTCTTGTATTGTGTGTTGTCTTTTCCTTCACATAAATAGTTCTTGCCTACTATCTAATTAGTGAATACCCCATCCCCTTCCCTCTCTCCCACTCTTATAACCGTCAAAACATATTTTCTTCCATGTTTAAACTATTTCTTGAGTTCTTATAATAGTGGTCTCATATATCGTCCTTTTGCAACTGACTAATTTCACTCAGCAAAATGCCTTCCAGATTCCTCCATGTTATGAAATGTTTCACGGATTCATCATCGTTCTTTATCGATGCATAGTATCCCATTGTGTGAATACACCATAATTTATTTATCCATTTATCCATTGATGGGCACCTTGCCTGCTTCCATCTTTTTGCTATTGTAAGCAGTGCTTCAGTGAACATGGGTGTGCATATATCTGTTCGTGTAAAGGCTCTTATTTCTCTAGGATATATTCCAAGGAATGAGATTGCTGGATTGTATGGTAGTTCTATTTCTAGCTTTTTAAGGAAGCGCCGAATTGATTCCCAAAGCAGTTGTACCACTATACTTTCCCACCAGAAGTGTATAACTGTTCCAGTCTCTCCACAACCTCTCCAACATTGATTATTTTGTGTTTTCTGAATTAATGCCAGCCTTGTTGGAGTGAGATGAAATCTCATTGTAGTTTTGATTTGCATTTCTCTAATGGCTAATAATCGTGAGCAGTTCCTCATGTATCTGTTAGCTACCTGAATGCCTTCTTTAGTGAAGTGCCAGTTCACATCCTTTGCCCATTTTTTAACTGGGTTGTCTTTTTGTTGTTGAGTTTTTGCAGTATCATGTAGATTTTCGAGACCAGACACTGATCAGAGATGTCATAGCTAAAATTTTTTTTCCCAATCTGTAGATAATCTTTTTACTCTTTTGGCGAAGTCTTTGGGTGAGCATAGATGTTTGAATTTAGGAGCTCCCAGTTATCTGGTTTCTCTTCTGCATTGCTAGTAATGTTTTGTATACTGTTTATGCCATGCATTAGGGCTTCTAGCATTGTCCCTATTTTTTCTTCCATTATCTTTATAGTTTTAGATTTTATATTTAGGTATTTGGTCCATTTTCAGTTAGTTTTTGTGCATGGTGTGAGGTATGGGTCTTGTTTCATTTTTTTGCAGATGGATGTCCAGTTATACCAGCACCATTTGTTAAAGAGACTGACTTTTCCCCCATTTAACTGACTTTGGGCCTTTGTCAAATATCAGCTGCTCATATGTGAATGGATTTATGTCTGGATTCGCAATTCTGTTCCATTGGTCTACGTATCTGTTGTTGTATCAGTGTCAGGCTGTTTTGACTACTGTGGCAGTATACTAGGTTCTAAAATCAAGTAGTCTGAGGTCTTCCACTTTGTTCGTCTTTTTTTTTTTTTTACTTATCTGGGGCCTCTTTCCCTTCCATATGAAGTTGGTGATGTATTTCTCCATCTCTTTAAAAATGTCATTGGAATTTGGACCAGAATTCCATGGTATCTGTAGATAGCTTTTGGAAGAATAGACATTTTTACAATATTGAGCCTTCCTATCCATGAGCAATGTATGCTTTTTCCACTTACATAGGTCTCTTTTGGTTTCTTGCACTACCGGTGTGTACTTTTCTTTGTATAGGGCTTTTACGTTTCTGGTAAGATTTATTCCTAAGTATTTTATCTTCTTGGGGGCTACTGTAAATGCTATTGATTTGTTGATTTCATCTTTGATGTTCTTTTTGTTGGTGTAGAGGAATCCAACTGATTCTGTATGTTTATACTGTATCCTGATATTGTGCTGATCTCTTCTATAGTTTCAGTAGTTTTCTTCAGGATTTCTTAGGGTTCTCTAAGTTCATGTCATCTGAAAATATAGATACCGTTACTTCTTCCTTACCAATTTGTGTACCCTTTATTTCTTTATTTACCCTAATTGCTCTGGCTAGGACCTTCAGCACAATGTTGAATAAGAGTGGTGATAAAGGGCATCCTTGTCTGCTTCCTCTTTTCGACAGGAGTGCTTTCAGACTCTTTCCATTTAGGATGGTGTTGGCTATTGGCTTTGTATAAACACCCTTGATTATGTTGAGGAATTTTCCTTCTATTCCTATTTTGCTGAGAGTTTTTATCACGAATGGGTGTTGGACTTTGTCAAATGCCTTTTCTGCATCAATTGATAAGATCATGTTGTTCTTGTCTTTTGTTTTATTTATATGATAAAAAAATGATAGATTACATTAATTATTTTTCTAATGTTGAACCATTCCTGCATAACTGGTATGAATCCCACTTGGTCACGGTAAATTTTTTTTTTGATGTGTTGTTGAATTCTATTGGCTAGAATTTTGTTGAGGATCTTTGCATGTAAGTTCATGAGGGATATAGGTCTGTAATTTTCTTTTTTTGTGGTGTCTTTTTTACCTGATTTTGGTATCAGGGATGCACAGGCTTCATAGAACGAGTTTGGGAGAATTCTGTCCTTTTGTATGCTCTGAAATACTTTTTAGTAGTTGTGGTGTTAACTCTTCTCTGAAAGTTTGTTAGAGCTCTTCAGTGAAGCTGTCTGGACCAGGGCTTTTTTTTGTTGGGAGTTTTAAAATTTCCTTTTCAATCTCTTCTTTTCATTATGGGTTTATTTAGTTGTTCTACTTCTGTTTGTGTTACTTTAGGTAAGTACTATGTTTCTAGAAATTCATCCATTTCTTCTAGGTTTTCAAATTTGTTAGAGTACACTTTTTCATAGTAATCTGATATGATTCTTTTAATTTCACTTGGGTCTGTTGCAATATCGCCCATCTCATTTCTTATTTGGGTTATTTGATTCCTCTCCTGTTTTTCTTTTGTCAGCCTGTCAAATGGTTTATCAATTTGTTAATTTTTTCAGAGAACCAGCTTTTAGTCTTGTTAACTCTTTCAATTGTTTTTCTATTCTCTATTTCATTTCATTCTGCTCTAATTTTTATTATTTGCTTTCTTCTGGTGCCTGAGGGTTTCTTTTGTTGCTCTCTTTCTATTTGTTCAAGTTGTAGGGATAATTCTTTGATTTTAGCCTTTTCTTCTTTTTGGATGTGTGCATTTATTGATATAAATTGGCCTCTTACCACTGGTTTTGCTGTGTCCCAAAGGTTCTGATAGGAAGTGTTTTCATTCTCATTGGATTCTATTAATTTCTTTAGTCCACCCTTAATGTCTTCTATAATCCAGTCTTTTTTGAGCAGGGTATTGTTCAGTTTCCAAGTGTTTGATTTCTTTTCCCTGCTTTTTCTGTTATTGATTTCTACTTTTATGGCTTTATGGTCAGAGAAGATGCTTTATAATATTTCAATGATTTGGATTCTGCTAAGGCTTGCGTTATGACCTAATATGTGGTCTATTCTAGAGAACGTTCCATGCGCACTAGAAAAGAACGTATACTTGGCAGCAGTTGGGTGGAGTGTTCTGTATATGTCTATGAGGTCAAGTTAGTTGACTGTGGCATTTAGATCTTCCATGTCTTTATTGAGCTTATTTCTGGATGTCCTGTCCTTCACCAAAAGTGGTGTGTTGAACTCCCCACTATTATTGTGGAGCTGTCTATCTCACTTTTCAATGCTGTTAGAGTTTGTTTTATGTATCTTGCAGCCCTGTCATTGGGTGCATAAATATTTAATATGGTTATATCCTTCTGGTATATTGTCCTTTTAATCATTATATAGTGTCCTTTCTTATCCTTTGTGGTGGATTTAACTTTAAAGTCTATTTTGTCAGAAATTAATATTGCCACTCCTTTTTTGATTGTTGCTTGCTTGATATATTTTTTCCATCCTTCCAGTTTTAGTTTGTTTGTGTCTCTAAGTCTAAGGTGTGTCTCTTTTAGGCAGCATATAGATGAATCGTGGGTTTTTTTCCTATTCTGCCACTCTCTGTCTCTTTATTGGTGTGTTTAGTCCATTTATATTCAGCATAATTATGGATAGGTTTGAGTTTACTGCTGTCATTTTGATATTTGTTGTGTGTGTGTTGTTGACAGTTTCTTTTTCCCAATTAATTTTTTGTGCTGAGTACTTTATTGTCTTTCCCTCTTCTTCATTGTTGTTGATTTTGTTTTGGCTGAGTCTTTATTTTTTTCTTGTATTTTATTTTGTTGAGTAGGATTGTTAGTCTCCTTTGTGGTTAACTTATTATTTACCCCTATTTTTCTAAGTTTAAACCTAACTTTTATTTCTTTATATCGCTTTGTCTTCCTCTCCATATGAAAGATCTATGACTACATTTCTTAGTTCCTGTTTATTGTTTTAATGTTGTCTTATGTAATGACATCACTGTTTCCTTGTTTTGAGCATTTTTTTATCTTGGTTTATTTTTTTGATATCCCTGTCTGGGTTAACATCTGATTGCTCTGTCCTGTGTTACTGTCTTTGGTTGATACCTGATATTATTGATTTTCTAACCAAAAAACTCCCTTTAGTATTTCTTGTTGTTTTGGTTTGGTTTTTACAAATTTCCCAAATTTTGTTTATCTGAAAATGTCTTAATTTCACCTTCATATTTCAGAGACAGTTTTGCTGGATATATGAATCTTGGCTGGCAATTTTTTTCCTTCAATGCTTTATATAAGTCATCCCATTGCCTTCTTGCCTGCATGGCTTCTGCTGAGTAGTCCAAGCTTATTCTTGTTGACTTTTTGTAGGTGACTTTTCATTTATCCCTAGCTCCTCTTAAAATTCTCTTTATCTTTAATTTTGGCAGGTTTGATTATAATATATCTTGGTGACATTTTTTTTAAAGTCTACCTTCTATGGAGTTCGATGAGCATTTTGGATTGATATTTTCTCATCTTTTACAATATCAGGAAAGTTTTCTGCCAACAAATCTTCAACAATTCTCTCTCTATTTTGTTATCCCTCCCTGTTCTGGTACTACAATCACTCGTAGGTTATTTCTCTTGATAGAATCTCACATGATTCTTAGGGTTTCTTCATTTTTTTTAATTCTTTTATCTGATTTTTCTTCAAATATATTGGTGCCAGTTGCTTTATCTTTAATGTCACTAATTCTGCCTGCCACTTGCTCAATTCTGTTCCTCTGACTTTCTATTGAGTTGTCTATTCTGTAATTTTATTGTTAATCTTCTGAATTTCTGATTGCTCTCTTTGTATTCTTACAGCTTATTAAATTTTTCATTATGTTCTTGAATAACCTTTTAAATTTCTTCAACTGTTTTATCTGTGTGTTCCTTGGCTTTGTTCTGCGTATTTACTGATCTCTTTCCTGATATCTTGAACAGTTCTGTTTATTAATCTGTTTCAAATTCTGTGTCTGGTAATTCCAGGAAGGCACCTTCATCCAGAAGATCCTTTGATTCTCTGTTTTGAGAGCTTGTTGAAGTGATCATGGTCTGTTTCTTTATGTGGTTTGACATTGATGGTTTTCTCCAAGCCTTCTATAAGTTATTGTGTTAGTTTATTTTGTTTGCTTACTGTATCCTTGTTTCTTGCTTTGTTTTGTTTTGATATGCCCAAATAGGTTGCTTGAGTGAGCTAGCTTGATTATTTTTGCCTTTGGAGCTCTGAAGTCCTGTCACTAGATGGCTAGACCTGTTATCAGGTATATGAACTTATGAGTCCACTCACTTTTCTTGTGTGGATTCAGCTCAGGTGTCAAGGTAGCTGGTCATCAAGTATGTGGTACAGGCTCTGTCCTACAGTCTTAGAAGGGCAGGGGTGATTGGTATAGGTATTGGTATCTGGTTGCAGCAGGGGGTCGTGCTCTGAGCAAGGCAGGGGGCTGAGAACCATCCCCCTAGTGTCTCTGAGGAAAGCATATCCCTGTTCCCTAGAGCGTACATGTTGGTGAGTTCTGCAGATGGACCATGGGCAGCCAATGCTTTTTGTTGTAAGGACTGGGAGGTACCAGTTATCCTTGGACCTGTCTCAGGTGGCTGGGTGACCTGAGGGGAGCCACCAGTCCTTACACACCTGACATGGGTAGGTGAGGGCCCTGTTTAATAGGCAAAGTGGTGTCAAATATTAAACACCCACCTCTTCACCACAGAGCTTAAATAGTTGCAGTCTGCCAGCAAGGGCCTATTCTCCTGAAATAGGCCCAGATAGGTCCATGCAGGGGGGAAAGGTATTCAAAGTCCATGGACCATTTATGCCTGGTCAGGAGCCACTTCTGTCCTGAGCTTCCCCAGTTAGTGGAGCTGGCAAATTATGTTTTTCCCCTGTTGTGAATTTATTCCTTCTCCAAGTCCAGGAGCATGGGCCAAGGTGCTCAAATGGGCCTATTTCAGGCCCATGGAAATCAACAGCCACTTAAGCCGGCTTGGGGGCAGGGAGTGTGATAAAACATGCAAGTACTTAGCTTTTGCCAAGAGTGTCGTTCTTCTCTGGATCCGGAGGTGTGAGTAGGGTATGCAGCTGGCTGCTTCTCCTTGAGAAAACCATGGCCGAACATTACCATCAGTCTGCCTCAGCTGCTCCAGGGAATGGTGCCTGAGGGATCCCAGCGATTCAGGTCCGGCAACTCCTCTCCACTTCTGAACCATCTCTCTCTCCCCCTGCTGCTCAGTCTATTTTCTAACTTTGCCTTTGATGTACAGGGCTCCTAGCCTATCATAAATTTAATTGTTTTACTTGATTTTTGGGGTCTTTGTTGTAAGAGGGATTGCCAGAATAATCTGGCTATTCTGCCATCTTGGTCCCACCTCCTCTTCTGAGAATTTTATGGTCTTTGATCCATTTTGAGTTTTTTTTTTTTTTTTTTTTTTTGGTATGCTGTTAGGCCTGGATCCTGATTTATTTTTCTACATGTGAAAATCCAATTTTCCTAGCACCAGTTATTGAAGAGACTCTTCCTTCCCCATTGAATGGACTTAGCACCCTTGTCAAAAATCAAATGACCATAGATTCATAGGTTTATTTCTAGACTCTCAGTTATATTTTATTGGTCTATATGTCTATTGTTATACCAGTACCAGACTCTTTAATTTACTGTAATTTTATAGTATTTTTTTATATTGGGAAGGGTGAGTCCTCCTACTTTGGTCTTCTTTTTCAAGATTGCTTTGGCTATTCGAGGTACCTTGCAATTCCATATAAATTTTAGTTTTTCCTTTTCCCTTTCTGCAAAGAAGGCCATTGGAATTTTGACAGGGATTGAATCTACAGATCACTTTTAGTAGTATTGACACCTTAACAATACTAAACCTTCCAATCCATTAAGATAAAATATCTTTCCATTTATTTAGATCTTTTTATCAACAATTTTTTTTGTTTGTTTTGTTTTCATTGTACAGGTCTTTCACCTTCCTGGTTAAGTTTATTCCTAAGCATTTTATTCTTTTACATGCTGTAGTAAATAAAATTGTTTTGTTAAATTTTTTTCAGATTGCTCATTGCTTATGTATAGAGACCTGACCGAAGTTTTGTATTGAACTTGTACCCTGCCAATTTCTGAACTCATTTATTGGCTCTAATAGCTTTCTTGTGGACACTCTGGGATGTTCTATGTATAGGATCATGTCATCTTCCTTTCTGATTTGGAAAATTTTTATCTTTTTCTTGCCTAATTATTCTGGCTAGGACTTGCAGTACAATAGGGACTAGCAGAGGTGACAGCAGGCATCCATGTCTTGTTTCTGATATTAAGGGAAGTTCTCAATTTTTTTCATTAAGTATGATAGTAGCTGTGCAGTTTTCATAAATGCCTTTTATCATATTGAAGAATTTCCCTTCTATTCCTAGTGTATTGAGTGTTTTTATCATGAAAGGGTATTGGATTTTGTAAAATGTCTTTTCTGCATTGATTGAGATGATTGTGTGTGTGTTTCTTTTACTCTATTAATGTGTTGTATTACATCAATCGATTTTCTACTGTTGAAGCACCTGGAAAAAATCCCACTTGATCATAGTGTATATTTTGCTGAGGACTTTTGCATCTATATTCATAAGGGATATTGGTTATTGGTCTGTAATTTTCTTTTGGTGTTCTCTTTTGCCTTTGATATCAGGGTATCTCGGAATGTGTTAGAAAGTGTTTCCTCTTCCCGTATTTTATGTAAGAGTTTAAGAGTGATTGGCATCAATTGTTCTTTAAGTGTTTGGTAAATTTATCCCACGATTCCATCTTGTCAAGGGCTTTGGGGGAGGCGGTTTATTATTATTATTATTGATTCAATCTCTTCAATCATTATGGGTCTGTTGAGATTTTCTAGAGTGAATTTAGATAATTTATGTGTTTCAAGTAATTTTTATGCATCACCTGTGTTATCTTCTTAGTGTGCAATTGCTAATAGTTTTTTCTTATTCTCCTTTTTTTTTTAGGGTTAGTTGTAATGCTCCCAATTTCAGCCCTGATTTTAGTTATGCATATTTTATCTTTTTTTCTTTGCCAGTCTAGTTCAAGGTTTGTTGATTTTGTTGATCTTTTCAAAGAACCAAATTCTCGTTTCATTGATTCCATTGTTTTTCTCTTCTGTATTTTTTTTATATCATTTATTTCTGCTCTGCTGTTTGCTACTTTCTTCTTGTTGTAGTTTTAGGCTCGGTTTGGTCTTTTTTATTTCCCCAAGTCGTACACTTAGGCTTTTTAATGTGAGATTTCTAATGTAGGCATTTACCACTATATATTTCCCTCTGAACATTACATTGGCTACATTGCAGAGGTTTTGGTTTGTGGTGGTTTCATTTTCAATAGAATCTAAGCATTTTCTGATTTATCTCTTAACTTCTTCCTTGACCCATTGGTTGCTTAATAGTGTGTTTGATTTTTCCACATATTTGTTTATTTTCCTATTTGTGTATGTGTGTTATTGGTTTCTTTTCATTTTGGTATGATAATTTGTATGATTTCATTTTTTTTTAATTTATTGAGACTTGTTTTGTGATCTAGCATATGATCTAACCTGGAGAATGATCCATATGCACTGAGAACAATGTATTTTGTGTTGATTGGGGTGAAATGTTCTACATAGATCTATTAGGTCTAGTTGCTTTATAGTGTTATTCAAGTCTTCTATTTCCTAACTGATCTTCCTAGATGTCCTGTCAATTATTGAAAGGGGCGTATTGACATCTTCAGCTGTTATTGTAGAAATGTCTATTTCTCCCTTCAATTCCGTCAGGAATTGGTTCATATATTTTAAGGCTCTGCCATTAGGTGCAAAATGTTTGTAAATATTACACCTTTTGATGAATTGAATCTTTATCATATGTAATGTCCTTCATTGTCTCTTGTAACATATTTTGCATTAAAGTCTATTTTATCTGATATAAATATAGCCACCCCAGCACTCTTTTGATTACTATTTGCATGAAATATTTTTCTATACTTTCATTTTAAGCCTTTTTGTGTCCTTGGGTCTAAGATGTGTCTTTTGCAGACAGCACTTGCATAGACCTTTATTTTTTATCACTTAGACCACTCTACCTTAAATTACAGATTTTCAGGTCTTACCCATACCTAGACAAGATTTGGGACTCTTTTTAAGTGGAAACTTATTTTTATTAGTATATTGGGGATGAGTTGTTACAATCTCAGAACCCTGTAATTGCTATTAAAAATTTTTAAGTATAACACACATATAGAAATAAAAGCACTAGGCTAAGCCAACATGACACTATAGACAGAAGCACCATGCCTTTGCTCTACAGCAAAGACCTGAAAAACTAAGTAAAACAGATACAAACATCAATCTTGGAACCCTAAGCATCAAATGAAGGGATAAAGAGCTCAGTTAAGCACCAAATGGAATAAGAAACTGACAGAGAACAGAGAATAGAGTTATGGAGTGGAGGTCCCCTACCAGCTAACATGGCACAGATTCGCCATCTTGGACCCTTCAACTACCAAAAATGGTAGACAAGGAGTATGGGAAGGCAACTTTATGGAGCTCCCAGCAAGAGGAAGAGGCAAAGCACCTGGTAACCAGAGATACATGCTTTCTTCCCCGCCACCCTTCTTCCCTCTGCGTGGCCTCCGCATTTCAGCAGGCCTCAGTAACTTGGCCACAGAGACACCAGCTCCTTACCACATGGATTCACACTGTCCCCACCAGCTGGCTCCTGCAGTGCCATTTTGTTGCTGTTGTTTTGGCTTCTTTTGGTTTCTCCTCTCTCTCACACACCCTTTCTTTCCTTTCTCCCACCCACCTGGCACCGTGTGCCATCTCCATTCCTTTTTGGTGGGCCGTACTGTGCCACCCTCCTGGGGCACTGTTTCCCCAGTCTGTGCCATCACACTGGTGGGGTCCCTCAGGACATTTTTTTTCTCAGTTTATTTTCTCTCTCTACATTCCTTCCTTTCATTTCTCCCAGCCACCTGGCTGCATGTGCGATCTCTGCCCCTTCTTGAAGGGCTGTGCCACCAGCAAATGGCTTCTCTGGATTTGCACCACTCCACTGGCAGGCTTCCACAGCACCATTTTTTTTTTTTGCTTCTGTATCTCTTCTTTCTTACACCCACTTAGCTCCACACATCATATTCTCCCCTTTCTCTCCTACCTATCTGCACATACACTGAGTGCTGCACTCCCGAGAGGCACAGGCGTGAACCATTGGACCCCACCATGCACTGTCCCCTGGCCTCATCCAGTCAGCTCCAGTGCATGCTTCAAAGAGCATATCCCCACCTCTCCCCCTCTGCTGGACCTGCACTGCAGCACCATAGCTGAGTGATCAGCACTGCTCACTGGACAAGAACTATCATGCCCATAGACGAGCAATTAAAAAAGAACACTCAGCCCAACTGCCAAGATATAACCAATTAAAGCAAAAAAAGCAGGAAGAAACAAACAAATCTACAATTAATAAACAAAGAAAACAGTTCCCGAGTGTCCCAAAGATAGCAGACAATATGAAAACAAACAAAAAAAAAAAGGACAGGAGGGCTCGAGAAAGCATCCAAAATAAAACACCAGGTGACCTTCCAATAGAAGAAAGGCACTTGGACTACCTGATGCAGAATTTGAAACTCTAATATTCAGGGCTCCCCAAGAGATGAAATAAGGAAAATAGACAAAATCATGAAAAAGACAAACAAAACAATGGGAGAATTCAGGAAAATGATACAGGAATAAAATGTTAAAATAAACAAAAACTAGAAATTATACAAAAACAACAATTAGAAACAACAACAACAAGAAAAAGATTTCAGAAAAGAACAGTGCCATAGAAGGATTTAGGAGCAAATTTGAAACAATGGAAGGCTGGATCAGAGAAATTGAAGACAAATCCTTGGGTACCACTTTGGTAGAGGAAAAAAAGAAGAAAGTTGACAAAACCTGGAGAATGATGTGGGATACAATCAAAAGCAAAAATTGCATGTGATTGGAGTTCCAGAATAAGGGGAGAAAACAGAAAACACAGAGTGGGTCATTGAAGATTTGCTGACAGAAAACTTCCCTAATATCATGAGACAAAAAGCTGACCATCCAAGAAGCTTAACGAATCCCATATAGAATGGAACCCAAAAGATTATCAGCAAGACACATCATAATCACACTCACTAAAACCAAAGAAAAAGAAAGAATTCTGAGAGCAGCTTGAGAAAACTGAAAAGTCACATACAGAGGGGAAACAATAAGACTAAGCTCTGATTGCTCAGCAGAAACCATGAAGGCAACATATAAAAAACTTGAAAGAAAAAAGTTGCCAACCAAGAATAACATATCCTGCAAAACTGTTGCTGAAATATGATGGTGAAATTAGAACATTTCCAGATAAACAAAAATTAAGGGACTATGTACAAATCAAACTTACAAAATTAAAGAGAGTCCTTCAGTTAGAGAACAAACAACATCAGACAACAACCTGAATTTAAGATACAAGACTGCATCAGCAAGATACCAATGTAGGCGATGAGCTCTCAAGGATAAAACAAAACTAAAAAAATTACAACAGGGAAACAGGTCAATTTGTAAATGACAACAGCAGAAAAATAAAAGAGGGAATAAAAGTTAAGGTATAGAACATTCAAATAGAGAGGAAGTCAAGGCACTATCAAGTACTAAAAGACTGGTTAAAACGTAGGAAGATAGGGGTAAATTTAAAGGTAACCACAAAGAAAGCTAATGAAAATAATGAAAAAAAACATAGAGTCACAGAAAACACAAAATCTACAAAAGCAAAAGAAACAAAACAAAAACCAGAAACAAAAGGAATTCAGCATAGGAGAGTAAGAGGAACAAAGAAAATGTCGGCACCACAAAAAAAAAGTACTACAAAATGACAGCAATAAACTCATACCTATCAATAATCATGGTGAATGTAAATGGCTTAAAGGTACCCATAAAGAGACAGAGTGACAGAATGGATAAAAAAGCAGAACCCACCAATAAGCTCTCTACAACAGACACACTCTAGAAACAAAGACATAAAATTATTAAAAATCAAAGGATGGAAAGAATATATCAAGTAAACAGAAACCAAAAAAGTAGTGGCAGTACTAACCTCAGATAAAATAGACTTTACAGCAAAATCCACCATAAAACACAAAGAAGGATATTATATGATGATTAAAGGACAATCTACCATGAAGTCATAACCATAATAAATACCTATACACCCAATAAAAGGGCTCCAAAATACATAAAACAAACCCTAGCAGCACGAAAAAGAGAAATTGACTGTTCCACAATAATAGTAGAAGACTTCAAGAATCCACTTTTAGTAAAGGACAGATCATCCAGAAAGAAACTCAAAAAAGGTACAGAAAATCTAAAGGCCACAATCAACCAACTTAACCTCATAGACATACATAGAACACGACACCCGAAAGCAGCAAAGTACACATTGTTTTTCAATGCACAGGAAACATTCGCCAGAATAGACCATTTTAGGCCACAAAGAAACACTCAGCAAAATCTAAAAGTTGGTTCTTTGACGGGATCAACAAAATCAACAAATCACTGGCCAAATTGACAAAAGAAAAACAGAAGCAGATGCAAATAACCCAAATAAGAAATGAAATGGGGAACATTACAACAGATCCAACTAAAATAAAAAGGATCGTAACAGGGTATTACAATAAACTATACTCCAGCAAATTCAAAAACCTAGAGGAAATGGACAGATTTCTAGAGACACACTACATACCCAAAGTGATAAAAATTGAAGTTGAAAATCGGAACAGGCTCTTAATAAAAGAAAAGATTGAAAAGGTGATAAAAAAAAAACTCCCAATAAAAACAAAAACAAAAAACCCTAGTCCAAATGGCTTCACTTGAAAATTCTACTAATCATTCAGAGAAGAGCTTATACCAGTACTACACAAACTATTTCTCAACATAGAAAAGGAAAGGATACTTCTGAATTTATTCTATGAAGCCAGCATAACTCTGATACCAAAACCAACCTAAAACACTACAAAAAAAGTTACAGACCAGTATCTCTCATGAATATAGATGTAAAAATTCTCAACAGAATTCTACCCAATAGAACTCAGCATAATAACAAAAAAATAATACACCACAAACAAGTGGGATTCATACCAGATATGCAAGGATAGTTCAGCATTAGAAAATCAATCAACATAATCTGCCACATAAATAAAACAAAAGAATCACATGATTATCTCAATTGAGGCAGAAAAGGCATTCAACAAAGTCTAACACCCATTCCTGATTAAAAGAAAAAAACTCTCAATAAAATAGGTCTAGAAGGAAAATTTCTCAACATAATAAAGGGCATCTATACAAAAAAATTTCTTTTTTTTTTTGTACAAAACCAGGAAACCCTGGTGGTGTAGTGGTTAAGTGATATGGCTGCTAACCCAGAGGTCGGCAGTTCAAATCTGCCAGGCACTCCTTGGAAACTCTATGGGGCAGTTCTACTCTGTCCTATAGGGTCGCTATGAGTCGGAATCGACTCAATGGCAGTAGGTTTTTTTTTATATATACAAAACAAACAACCAACATCATTCTTAATGGAGAGAGGCTGAAAACATTCCCCGTGAGCATAGGAACAAGACAAGGATGCCCTTGATCAACACTCATATTTAACATTGTGCTGGAATTCCTAGCTAGAGCAATAATGAAAGAAAAAGAAATTAGGGGCACCCAAATTGGTAAGGGAGAACTAAAAATGTCCCCATTTGCAGATGATGTAATACTATATAGAAAACCCAAAAGACTCTACAAGAAAACTACTGAAACTAATAGAAAGATTCTGCAGAGTACCAGGATAAAGATAAACACAAAAAACAGTTGGATTCCTATACATCAATAAAGAGAACTATGAAAAGGAAATCAGGAAAACAATACCATTTATAATAGCCCCTAAAAAAATAAAAATACTTAGGAGTAAATCTAACCAGGGAAATAAAGACCTAAACAAAGAAAACTAAAAAACACTACTACAAGAAACCAAAAGAGACCTAAATAAATTGAAAAACATATCATGTTCATGGATAGGTAGACTCAACATTGTGAAAATGTCAATTCTACCCAAAGCAATCGAAAAATGCAATGTAATCCCGATGTAAACACCAACAGAGCTCTTTAACCAGATGGAAAAGCTAATCATTAAATTTACGTGAAAAGGGAGGAGGCATCTAATAATTAAAGCACTTTTGAAGAAGAAAAAAGTAGGAGGACATGCACTACTGACCTCAGAATCTACGATACAGCTAAGGTAATCAAAACAGCCTGGAACTGCTACTACAGACAAGTTGACCAATGAAACAGAATTGAGAACCCAGATGTAAATCCATTCACCTATGGTCAACTGATATTTGACAAAAGTGCAAAGTCCATCAAATGGGGAAAAGACAGTCTTTTTAACAAATGGTGCTGGCAAAACTGGATGTCCATCAGCAATAAAATGAAACAGGACCCATACTTCACACCATACACACAAACTGATTCAAAATGGATCAAAGACCTAAATATAAAACCAAAAACTATAAACATCATAGGAGAAAAAATATGGTCAATGCAAGGGGCCCTAATACACAGAATAAACAGGATACAAGCCATAACTAAAAGACCAGAAGATAAGCTAGATAACTGGGATCTTCTGAAAATTAAACACCTATGCTCATCAAAAGACTTCACCAAAAGACTAAAAAGAGAACCTACAGACTGGGAAAAAAATTTGGGCTATGACAAATCTGACTAAGGTCTAATGTTTAAAATCTACAGGAAAATCCAGCACCTCTGTGACAAAAATCAAATAGTCCAATTAAAAATGGGCAAAGGATAGGAACAGACACGTCACCAGAGAAGGCATTCAAGTGGCTAACAGATACATGAGGAAAACCTTGTGATCACTAGCCATTAGAGAAATGCAAATAAAAGCCACAATGAGATACCATCTCACCCCAACATTACTGGTATGAATCAAAAAAAAGAGAAAATGACAAATGTTGGAAAGGCTGCAGGGAGAATGGAACACTTATTCATTGCTGGCAAGGATGTAAAATGGTACAGCCATTTTGGAAAATGATATGACACTTCCTTAAAAAGCTAGAAATAGAAATATCATATGATGCAGCAATCCCACTCCTAAGAATATATCCTAGAGAAATAAGAGCTGTCACAAGAATACACAAATGCACACCCATGTTCATTGCAGCATTATTCACAATAGCAAAGAGATGGAAACAACCTAAGAGCCCATCAACAAACGAATGGATGAACTATGGTATATACACACGATGGAATACTATGCAATGTTAAAGAACAGTGATGAATCTGCGAAACATCTCACAACACGGGCGAATCTGGAGGGCATTACACTGAGTAAAATAAGTCAATCACAAAAGGACAAATATTCTATGGGAGCACTATTATAATAGCTCATGGGAAGGTTTACATGAAAAAAGAAACAATCTTTGATGGTTACAAGGTAGAGGAGGGGTCCCAAAAAACCCACTGCCCTTGAGTCAATTCTGACTCATACCAACCCCTACAGGACAGAGTAGAACTGCCCCATAGAGTTTCTAAGGAGCACCTGGCAGATTCGAACTGCCGATAGGAGGGGTAGAGGTAGAAAAACATGAACTAGACAATAGATAAGTGGTAACTTTGGTGAAGGATAGGACAGTACACAACACTGGGGAAGCCAGCACAACTTGTCCAAGGCAAGGTCATGGAAGCTCTATAAACACATCCAAATTCCCCGAGGGATCCAATTACTGAGCTGAATGCTGTGGAACATGATCTCGGGGAACATCTAGCTCAACTGGCAGAACATAGTTTCTTTTTTTAGTTTATAAAGAATATGTTCTACACTTTACTTTGGTGAGTAACGTCTGGGGTCTTAAAAGCTTGTGAGCGGCCATCTAAGATACTCCACTGGACTCACCCCATCTAAAGCAAGGGAGAAAGAAGAAAACTAGAGACACAAGGGAAAGATTAGTCCAAAGGATTAATGGAGGACGTGGAGCCAAGATGGCGGAATAGACAAACGCTTCCTTCAAGCCCTCTTTACAACAAAGACCTGACAAAACAAGTGAAATGAGTATATTTGTGACAAGCTGGGAGCCCTGAGCATCAAGGTCAAGCTTAGACAATGAACTGAGGGGCAGGCGGAGGAAGAGGCCTCAGAAGTGGAGAGGAGTTACCAGACCTGAATTGCGGGGAGCCCTCAGGCACCATTCCCCGAGCGGTGGTGGTGGCGGGCTGGTCCTAGCCTTCCGCAGCAGTTTCCTCAGGGAGAAGCAGACAGCCACACAGCCTACTCACACCTCCGGAAGCTGAGGAAAATGGTGCGCTCTCGGCAAAAGCTAAGTACTTGCATATATTTTACCGTGCCCCCCCATGCCAGCTTCAGAGGTTGAATCCCTGGGCCTGAAATAGACCCTGCTAAGCACCTGGAGCCATCCTCCCAGCCTTGGGGAAGGAAAAAATTTGCAACTGGGGGGAAAAGATAATTTGCTAGCTCCATTAACTGGGGGAGCTCAGGACAGAAGTGGCTCCTGTCCAGGCGTAAACTGTCCATGGACCTTGAGCATGTTTCCCTTCTACATGGACCTGTGTGGGCCTATTTTGGGAGAATAGGCCCTTCTTGGCAAACTCCAACCACTTCAGCAGTGCGGTGGAGAGGTGGGTATTCGACGTTTGATATTTCTTTGCCTATTAAACAAGGTCCTCACCTACCCACAACAGGGAGCTAAGGACTTGTGGCTCCACTTGGATCGCCCAGCAACCCGTAACAGGGGTCTGGGGATAACGGGTACCTCCCAGTCCTTACAACAAAAACTTTGGGTGCCCATGGTCCCTCTGCAGAGCCCACCCACCAGCACACTATGGGGAACAGAGACGTGTTTTCCTGAGAGACACTTGGGGGTTGGATCTCAGTCCCCTGACTTGTTCAGAGCGTGACGCCCTGCTGCAATCAGATACCAGTATATACACCAATCACCCCTGTACCTCTAAGACTGTAGGACAGAGCCTGTACCACACACTTCATATCAGCTACCTGGAAACCTGAGCTGAATTCATACAAGAAAACTGAATGGACTCTGAGACTGATATAACTGATAACAGCTCTAGCCAGCAGGGGACAGGACACCAGAGCTGCAAAGGCAAAAATAATCAAACTAGCTCACTCAAGCAACAAATAGGGGTATACCAAAACAAAACAAAGCAAGCAGCTACGACACAGTAAGCAAGCATAAACTAATACAATAACTTACAGATGGCTCGGAGACAACAGTCAATATCAAGTCACATAAAGTAACAGGTCATGATCACCTCAAAAGGCTCTCAAAACAAAGAATCCAGGGATCTTCTAGATGAAAGTGCATTCCTGGAATTACCAGATGCAGAATACAAAAGTTTACTATACAGAACCCTTCAAGACATCAGGAAGGAACTGAGGAAATACGCAGAACGAGCCAAGGAACACACAGATAAAGCAACTGAAGAAATCAGAAAGATTATTCAGGAACATAATGAAAAGTTTAATAAGCTGGAAAAATGCATAGACAGACAGCAATCAGAAATTCAGAAGATTAACAATAAAATTACAGAATAAGATAGCTCAACAGAAAGTCAGAGGAGCAGAATTGTTCAAGTAGAAGCTAGAATTTCTGAACTCAAAGATAAATCACTTGGCACTAATATATTTGAAGAAAAATCAGATAGAAGAATTAAAAAAAATGAAGAAACCTTAAGAATCATGTGGGACTCTATCAAGAGAAATAACCTATGTGTGATTGGAGTACCAGAACAAGGAGGGATAACAGAAAATACAGAGAAAATTGTTGAGGATTTGTTGGCAGAAAACTTCCCTGATATTGTGAAAGATGAGAAGATATCTATCCAAGGTGCTCATCGAACTCCACATAACGTAGATCTTAAAAGAAAGTCACCAAGACATATTATAACCAAGCTTGCCAAAACCAAGATAAAGAGACAATTATAACAGCACCGAGGGATAAAAGAAAAGTCACTTACAAGGGAGAGCCAATAGAATAAGCTCGGACTACTCGGCAGAAACCATGCAGGCAAGAAGGCAATGGGATGACATAATAAAAAAATTGAAGGAAAAAAATTCCCTGCCAAGAATCATATATCCATCCAAACTGTCTCTTAAATATGAAGGTGAAATTAAGACATTTCCAGATAAACACAAGTTGAGGGAATTCGTAAAAACCAAACCAAAACTACAAGAAATACTAAAGGGAGTTCTTTGGTTAGAAAATCAATAATATCAGGTATCGACCCAAGACTAGAACACAGGGCACAGCAACCAGAAGTCAACCCAGACAGGTAAATCCCCCCCCAAAAAAAGCCCAACATAGGGTAACAGCGATATTATTATATAAAAGAAGACAACATTAAAGTAATAAAGAGGGACTAAGAAAAGTAATCATACACTTTCCATATGGAGAGGAAGATACGGCGATACAAAGAAATAAAAGTTAGTTTTAAATTTAGAAAAATAGGGGTAAATAATAAGGTAACCACAAAGGAGACAAACTATCCTGCTCATCAAAATAGAATACAAGGGAAAAATATAGACTCAGCAGAAACAAAATCAACAGCAACAAATATGAGGAAAGGACAATATATAAAGAAGATCTAGTCAGCACATAAAATCAAGTGGGAAAAAGAAGCTGTCAACACACAAAAAAAGATATCAAAATGATAGCACTAAATTAATACCTATCCATAATTACCCTGAATGTAAACAGACTAAATGCACCAATAAAG
The DNA here is from genome assembly GCF_024166365.1 of Elephas maximus indicus. NCBI lineage: Eukaryota > Metazoa > Chordata > Mammalia > Proboscidea > Elephantidae > Elephas > Elephas maximus. The sequence goes on from NC_064846.1 coordinate 92,065,983, forward strand.
AGACAGAGAGTGGCAGAATGGATTAAAAAACAAGATCCGTCTATATGCTGCCTACAAGAGACACACCTTAGACTTAGAGACACAAACTAAAACTCAAAAAAAACACTAAAAGGATGGAAAAAATTATATCAAGCAAACAACAATCAAAAAATAGCAGGAGTGGCAATATTAATTTCTGACAAAATAGACTTTAAAGTTAAATCCATCAGAAAGGATAAGGAAGGACACTATATAATGATTACAGGGACAATACACCAAGAAGATATAACCGTATGAAATATTTATGCACCCAATGACAGGGCTGCAAGATACATAAAACAAACTCTATCAGCATTGAAAAGTGAGATAGACAGCTCCACAATTATAGTAGGAGACTTCAACACACCACTTTTGATGAAGGACAGGGCATCCAGAAAGAAGCTCAATAAAGACACGGATCTAAATGCCACAATCAACCAACTTAACCTCATACACATATACAGAACACTCCACCCAACAGCAATCAACTATACTTTCTCTTCTAGTGCACATGGAACATTCTCAAGAATAGACCACATATTAGGTCATAAAGCAAGCCTTAGCAGAATCCAAATCATTGAAATATTACAAAGCATCTTCTCTGACCATAAGGCCATAAAAGTGGAAATCAATAACAGGAAAAGCAGGGAAAAGAAATCAAACACTTGGAAACTGAACAATACTCTGCTCAAAAAAAGACTGGATTATAGAAGACATTAAGGATGGAATAAAGAAATTCATAAAATCCAGTGAGAACGAAAACACTTCCTATCAGAACCTTTTGCGACACAGCAAAAGCGCTGCTCTGAGACAAATTTATATCAATAAATGCACACATCCAAAAAGAAGAAAGGGCCAAAAATCAAAGAACTATCCCTACAACTTCAACAAATAAAAACAGAGCAACAAAAGAAACCCACAGGCACCAGAAGAAAACAAATAATAAAAATTAGAACTGAAAAAATGAAATAGAAAACAGAAAAACAATTGAAAGAATTAACAAGACCAAAAGCTGTTTTTTTTAAAAACTCAACAAAATTGATAAACCATTGGCCAAACTGACAAAAGAAAAACAGGAGAGGAAGCAAATAACCCGAACAAGAAATGAGATGGGCGATATTACAACAGACACAACTGAAATTAGAAGAATCATATCAGATTACTATGAAAAACTATACTCAAATTTGAAAACCTAGAAGAAATGGTTCAATTTCTAGAAACACACTACCTACCTAAACTAACACAAACAGAGGTAGAACAACTAAATAGACCCATAACAAAGGAAGAGATTGAAAAGGTAATCAAAAAACTCCCAACAAAAAAAAGCCCTGGTCCAGAGGGCTTCACTGCAGAGTTCTACCAAACTTTCAGAGAAAAGATAACACCACTACTACTAAAGGTATTTCAGAGCATAGAAAAGGATGGAATAATACCAAACTCATTCTATGAAGCCACCATATCCCTGATACCAACACCAGGTAAAGACACCGCAAGAAAATTCTAGAACTATATTCCTCATGAATGTAGATTCAAAAATCCTCAACAAAATTCTAGCGAATAGAATTCAACAACATATAAAAAAAATAATTCACCATGAACAAGTGGGATTCATAACAGGTATGCAGGGATGGTTTGACATTAGAAAAACAATATAATCCACCACATAAATAAAACAAAAGACAAGAATCACATGATTTTATCAATTGATGCAGAAAAGGCATTTGAAAAAGTTCAACACTCATTCATGATAAAAACTCTCAGTAAAATAGGAATAGAAGGAAAATTTACATGAACAGATATATGCACATGCATGTTTATTGCAGCACTGTTTACAATAGCAAAAACATGGACTCAACCAAGGTGCCCATCAACGGATGAATGGATAAATACATTATGGTATATTCACACAATGGAATACTACGCATCAATAAAGAACAGTGAGGAATCTGTGAAACATTTCATAACATGGGGGAACCTGGAAGGCATTATGCTGAGTGAAATTAGTGAGTTGAAATTAGTGAGTCTTATTGTATAAGACCACTATCATAAGAACTTGAGAAATAGTTTAAACTGAGAAGAAAACATTCCTTTGTGGTTACGAGATGGGGGCGGGTGGGAGAGGTGTATTCACCAATTAGGTATAGATAAGTACTACTTTAGGTGAAGGGAAAGACAGCACACAATACAGGGGAGGTCAGCACAATTGGACTAAACCAAAAGCAAAGAAGTTTCTGGAATAAACTGAATGCTTCAAGGGCCAGCAGAGCAGGGGCAGGGGTCTGGGGACCATGGTTTCAGGGGACATCTAAGTCAATTGGCATAATAAAATCTATTAACAAAACATTCTGCATCCCACTTTGAAGAATGGTGTCTGGGGTCTTAAACACTAGCAAGCAGCCATCTAAGATGCATGAATTGGTCTCAACCCACCATGAGCAAAGGAGAATGAAGAACACCAAGGACACATGGTGATTATGAGCCCAAGAGACAGAAAGGGCCACGTGAACCAGCGATTACATCATCCTGATACCAGAAGAACTAGATGGTGCCCGGCCACAACCAATGACTGCCCTGACAGGGAACACAACAGAGAACCCCTGAGGGAGCAGGAGAGCAGTGGGATGCAGACACCAAATTCTCATATGACCAGACTTAATGGTCGGACTGAGGCTGGAAGGACCTGGCTGGTCATGGCCCCCAGACCTTCTGTTGGCCCAGGACAGGAACCATTCCTGAAGCCAACTCTTCAGACATGGATTGGACTGGACAATGGGTTGGAGAGGGATGCTGCTAAGGAGTGAGCTTCTTGGATCAGGTGGACACTTGAGACTATGTTGGCATCTCCTGCCTGGAGGGGAGATGAGATGGTGGAGGTGGTTAGAAGCTGGCGAAAAGGACACAAAAAGAGAGAGTGGAGGGAGAGAGCAGGCTGTCTCGTTGGGGGGGGGGAGTAATTGGGAGTGTGTAGCAAGGTGTATATGGGTTTTTGTGTGAGAAACTGACTTGATTTGTAAACTTTCACTTAAAGCACAAAAAAAAGGACTAATGGACCCCAACTACCACAGCCACCACCAGACTGAGTCTAGAACAACTAGATGGCGCCCGACTACCACCACTGACTGCTCTGACAGGGATCACAACAGAGGGTAGAAAAAATTCTAACTCAAAAGGAAAGACTAGACTTGCTGGCCTGACAGAGAATGGAGACACTCTGAGAGTAGGCCCCCCAGACAGACTTTCAACTCAGTAATGAAGTCACTCCTGAGTTTCACCCTTCAGCCATAGATTGGACAGGCCCATAAAACAAAATGGGACTAACTGGACACACCAGCCCAGGGGTAAGGACAAGAAGGCAGGAGGGGAGAGGAAAGCTAGTAATGGCGAACCTAATGTTGAGAAGGGGAGAGTGTTGACCTGTTGTGAGGATGGCAACCGATGCCACAAAACAATATGTGTATTAATTGTTTAATGAGAAACTAATTTGCTTTGTAAACCTTCATCTAAATTCCAATTTAAAAAATTATATAAATTTGACACCGTATCTTTTAAAAAAGAAATTAAATCCTTACAGAAATATATGGTCCAATGGCAAGTAATAAAATGAATATACCCCAGAAACATGGTCCACACCAGTTAATAGAACATTACCAGCATTTTAGAAACATCCTGCTGTTCCTCTCATAATATTATTCCTCCTCGAAAACACTGAGTTGGCATCTACCACCATAAATTACTTTTGCGGTCTTTTGAGCTTTAAATAAGTGAGATCATACAGTGTGTACTGTTTTCTCTTGCTTAATATTATGTTATTGACCCATTTCCATGTAGTTACAGTAAATTTATTATCATAGTTCTATGATGTTCCATTGTATTATTATATTTGTATTTATTCATTCTATTCTTGATGAACATTTAAGTCTTTTTTTTTCAGGTTTCTAAAAAATCTTCATGTTCAACACTAAAGCAACTCTGAATTTATTTTTACCATAACGTTTACTTCCAAAAATGAAAGTGTTACCTTTTTTTATTGTACTTTAGATGACCATTTACAGAGCAAAATAGTTTCTCGTTAAACAGTTAATGCACATATTCTTTTGTGACATTGGTTGCCAACCCCACTACATGTCAACACTCTCCCTTTCTTGACCTTGGGTTCCCCATTACCAACTTTCCTGTCCCCTCCTGCCTTCTCATCCTTGCCCCTAGGCTGGTGGGCCCCTTTAGTCTCATTTTGTTTTATAAGCCTGTCTAATTTTGGCAGAAGGGTGAACCTCAGGAGTGACTTCAGTACTGAGCTATAAGTGTGTCTGGGGTCATACTTCTGGGGTTTCTCCAGGCTTGGATCAGTAAGCCTTGTCTTTTTTGTGTGTGTGATTTAGAATTTCGTTCTACATTTTTCGCCAGCTCTGTCCGGGACACTCTATTGTGATCCCTTTCAGAGCAGTCAGTGGTCATGGCCGGGCACCATCTAGTTGTATTGGTCTCAGTCTGGTGGAGGCTGTGGTACTTGTGTTCTATTGGCCCTTTGGACTAATCTTTCCCTTGTGTCTTTGGTTTTCCTCATTCTTCCTTGCTCCGGATGGGATGAGACTAGTGGAGTATCTTAGATAGCCGCTCACAGGATTTTAAGACCCCAGACAATACTCGCCAAAGTAGAACGTAGAACATATTCTTTATAAACTATGTTATGTCAATTGAGCTAGATGTTCCTCGAGACCATGTTCCCACAGCCCTCAGCCCAGTAATTTTGTCCCTCAGGGAGTTTGGATGTGTTTATCGAGCTTCCGTGACCTTACCTAGGAGAAGTTGTGCTGGCTTTCCCATTATTGTGCACTGTCTTATCTTTCACCAAAGTTACCACTTATCTATTGTCTATTTAATGTTTTTCCCGCCCATCTGCCCGTCCCTTGTAACCATCAAAGATTGTTTCTTTTTGTGTGTAAACCTTTTCATGAGTTTCTATAATAGTGGTCTCATACAGTATTTGTTCTTTTCTGATTGACTTATTTTGCTCACCATAGTGCCCTGCACATTCATCCATGTTGTGAGATGCTTCGTAGATTCATCATTGTTCTTTATCGTTCAAAGACCACAGCCTTCCATATGAATTACACCTCAACATAAAGAAAACAAAAATCCTCACAACTGGATCAATAAACAACATCATGATAAGCCAAGAAAAGGCTGAAGTTGTCAAGAATTTCATTTTACTTGGATCCACAACCAACACCCATGAAAGCAGCAGTCAAGAAATCAAGACACATTGTGTTGAGCAAATCTGCTGCAAAAGACCTCTTTAAAGTGTTAAAAAGCAACGATGTCACCTTGAAGACTAAGGTGCACCTGACCCAAGACATGTTGTTTTCAATAGCCTCATATGCATGCAAAAGATGGATGATGACTAAAGAAGAACAAAGAAGAATTGATCCATTTGAATTGTGGTGTTGGCAAAGGATATTGAATATACCATGGAATGCCAAAAGAATGAGCAAACCTGTCTTGGAAGTAGTGCAATCAGAATGCTCCTTAGAAACAAGGATGGTGAGACTACATCTCACATACTTTGGACATGTTATCAGGAGGGATGAGTCCCAGGAGAAGGACATCATGGTTGGAAAAGTAGAAGGTCAGCAAAAAAGAGGAAGACCCTCAAAGAGATGGATTAGCACAGTGGCAACAACAACGGGCTCAAGCATAACAATGATTGTGAGGATGTCGCAGGACTAGGCAGTTTTTCGTTCTGTTGTGCTTGAGTCAGAACAGACTTGACAGCACCTAACAACAATTTCATGGTGCGTATGTACGTACCATAGTTTGTTTATCCATTCATCTGTTGATGGGCACCTAGGTTGTTTCCATCTTTTTGCTATTGTGAACAATGCTGCAATGAACATGAGTGTGCATATGTCTACTCATGTGATGGCTCTAATTTCTGTAGGGTATATTGCTAGGAGTGGGATTGCTGAATGATACGGTATTTATATTTCTAGTTTTTTTAGGAAGCGCCATATCACTTTCCAAAATGGTTGTACCATGTTGCATCCCCACCAGCAATGCATTAGAGTTCTAATCTCCCCTCAGCCTAACATTTGTTATTTTCTCTTTTTTTTTTTTGATTCATGCCAGTAATGTTGGGGTGTGATGGTGCCTCATTTTTGGTTTTGATGTGAGTTTCTCTAATGGCTAGTGATCACAATCATTTCCTCATGTATCGGTTAGCCTCTTGAGTATCTTCTTTGGTGCAGTGTCTGTTCATATCCTTTTCCCATTTTATTGGGATTGTTGTTTTGTCATAGAGGTGTTGGATTTTCCTGTAGACTTAAAGATTAGGCCTTTATTGGATTTGTCATAGCCAAAAGTTTTTTTCCCAGTCTGTAGGTTCTCTTTTTACTCTTTTGGTAAAGTCTTTTGATGAGCATAAGTGTTCAATTTGCAGAAGATCCCAGTTATCTAGCTTATCTTCTGGTGTTTGTGTATTGTTAGTTATGGCTTATATCCTGTTTATGCCATGTATTAAGGCCTCTAGCATTGACCCTATTTTTTCTTCTATGATCTTTATTGTTTTTGGTTTTATATATAGGTCTTTGATCCATCCGAAACTAGTTTTGTGTATGGTGTGAGGTATGGATCCTGTTTCATTTTATTGCAGATGGACATCCAGTTTTGCCAGCACCATTTGTTAAAAAGACTGTCTTTTCCCCATTTGATGGACTTTGGGCCTTTGTCGAAGATCAGGTGACCGTAGGTGAATGGATTTACACCCGGGGTTCTCAATTCTGTTTCATTGGTCAACATGTCCATCGTTGTACCAATACCAGGCTGTTTTGACTACTGTAGTTTATAGTGGGTACTGAGGTCAGGTAGTGTGATTTCTCCTACTTTACTCTTATTCTTCAATAGCGCTTTGCTTATTCGACACCTCTTCCCTTTCCACATAAAGTTAAGATTTAGTTTTTCCATCTCTTTAAAGAATGGTGTTGGTATTTGGATCGGGATTACACTGTATTTGTAGATTGCTTTGGGTAGAGTTTATATTTTCACAATGAACATTAAAATCTTAATTTCATTTATTTTATCTTTTGGTTTTAAAGCTTTAGCTTTTACTACCTTATAGTTTCCATTTTTTGCCAAATTTCTAACCTTCCTTTAATAACTCCTTGGAATATATTAAATACTTTTTTATGTTTTTGTGAAAATATACACAGCAAAACATACACCCATTAAACAATTTTTACATGTACAATTCAATGACACTGGTTACATAATTCACATTGTGTCACCATCTCACTATCTCTGCCCATATTGTTTCACCACTGTTAACATGGACTTTCTGCCTTTAAGGTTCTCATTATATTTTAGAGTCACTGTTGTCAATTTGATCTCATTTAGATAGTTCTTTAAAAGAGCACAATGCTCAAGGCAAACATTCTTTCCTAATTGAATTAATCTGTTGTTTAGTCTAAACATGACTTCATAGGATAATTTTGGTACAAAGTTTTAAAGTTGTTTTCAGGTAATAGATTCAGGGGTTCCTCCGGTCTCAATATATTCAGTTTTAAGTCTCATTTTCATAGGAATATTAAGCTCTATTCTACATTTTTCCTACTTTTGATTAAGATCCATCTATTGGGTCCTTGATCAAAATGTTCAGTAATGGTAGCCGGACACTATCCATTTCTTCTGGTATCACGGCCAAGGAGAGAGTAGTTTATGGAGGCAATCAGATGTGTAGTCCATTTCCTTCTCTGATTTCTGGGTCTCCTACTCTTCTTCTTCCTCTGTTGCCCCAGACAAGTAGAGACAAATTGTTGTATCTTGGATGGCTGCTTGCAAGCTTTTAAGACTCCAGGCACTACTCACTGAACTAGGAGTTAGAGCAGAAACACTGATAAGAATATTAGGCCAATTGACTAGACAGACCCACAAATCATGACCCTAAACCTTTGAACAAAGAAGACTAATACCATGTTTATTCTTTTTTAAGTAGTATCAACAGCTTCAGCGCCACCCCCCCTTTTATTTTGTCTGCTGTCTTTGTTGTAAAATTACATACAACATTCTATTTACCATTTCACCCTTCTTTTTTTTTTCTGGTGTAAAACTCAGTGATGTCAGTTACAATAGTCACTTTTTGTATTCATTATCCTTAATCAATGACACTTTTCCCATCACCATGAATAAAAATTCAGTATATCTAAAAAAATGATTCCCATGCCCTCTCCTGCCTCTGGTAGCAATTAATAACCATTTTACTTATATATTTACCTATTCTTGTCATTTTGTATGAGTGAAACCATACAACATTTGTCCTTTTGTGATTTACTTATTTCACTCAGCAAAATATATTTGAGGTTAGTCCATGTTCTAGCATGTATCAGGATTTCATTTTTCTTTAAGGCTCAGTACTCTTCCATAGTATGTATATACCACATTTTGTTTATCCATTTATCAGATGATGGGCATTTGGGTTGTTTCCAACTTTTTGCTATTATGAATGATGCTGCAATGAACATCAGTGTACATATATCTGTTTGTGTCACTTTTCTAAGTCCCTAGGATATATACCTAGTAGTGAAATTGCTGGGACATATGATAGCTTTTTAAAGAGTTAAAAATCAAAGATGTTACCTTGAAGACTAAGGTGTGCTGGAACCAAGCCATGGTGTTTTCAATCACATCATATGCATCTAAAAGTTAGACAATGAATAAGGAAAATTAAAGAAGAATTGATGTCTTTGACTTATGCTGTTGGAGAAGAAAATTGAATATATCACTGACTGCCAGAAGAACAAAGAAATCTGTCTTGGAATAAGTATAGCCAGAATGCTGCTTAGAAGCAAGGATGGTGAGACTTTTTCTCACATACTTTGGACATATTATCAGGTGGGACCAGTCCCTGGAGAAGGACATCATGTTTGGTAAAGAAGAGGTTCACCAAAAAAAGATCTTCAACAAGATGGATTAACACAGTGGCTGCAACACTTGTGAGGATGGTGCAGGACCAGACAGTGCTTCATTCAGTTGTACAAAGGGTTACCATGAGTTGGAACCAAATTGACAGCACCTAACAACAACAATAATATGGTAGCTCCCTTTCAAATTTTTTTGAGGAATGGATGTACTGTTTTCTACAATAGTTGTATCATTTTACATTACCACCATCAATGGATAGCCAATTTCTCCACATCCTCGCCAAGATTTGCTATTGTTTTATGTATATGTAAACTACAATGAGGTATCATTTTACTCCCATTAGGGTGGTGTATAAATATATAAAACACCTCATGGGGTTTGGTTTCTTGGTTTGAGAGCTCAGGGTCATGCTTTCATGGAATATTCTAGTTAATAGAACTAATATCATTTTTAGCACTTTGTTCTACTTCCTAGTTTGTTGCATAGTGTATGGTGACACATATACATGTATATATGAGTCAGAATTGTCTTGATGGCCATGGGTTTTTGAAATTTTTATATATATGCCATTTATCTTAGTTATCTGTTGCTGCTGTAACAGAAATACCACAAGTGGATGGCTTTATCAAACAGAAGTTTATCCTTTCACAGTTTAGGAAGCTAGAAGTACAAATTCAGGATGCCAACGCCCAGGAAAAGCTTTCTGTCTGTGTTGACTTTAGAGAAATGTCCTTGTCATCAATCTTCCACTGGTCTGGGAACTTCTCAGAGCAGGGACCCTGGGTCCAAAGGATGTGTTCTCCTGGCTTTTCTTGCTTGGTGATAATGATGTACCCCATCTCTCTGCTGGCTTTTCTCTTTTATATCTCAAAAGAGATTGACTCAAGATAAACCTAGTTTTGTAGGTTGGGTCCTGCCTCGTTAACATAACTGCCTCTAATCCTGCCTCATTAACATCATAGAGGTAAGATTTCTAACACATGAAAATCACAACAGATGGGAAAATGGTGGACAATCACACAATACTGGGAATCATGGCCTAGCCAAGTTGACACACATTTTGGGGGGACACAATTCAATCCATAACACCATCCTTTTCTTTCTTTCCTGTCTTTTCAATGCTTTTTTGCTTTCTTTATGTATTCTGTCCTTGATGTCATCCCACAACTTCTCTGGCCTTTGGACATTAGTGTTCAATGTGTCAAAACACAAAAGACCAAAATAAATGTCAGAAGAGACTCTGAAACTTGCTCATGAATGTACAGCAGCTAAAGAGAATGGAAGAAATGATGAAGTAAAGGAGCTGAACAGAAGATTTCAAAGGGTGGCTCAAGAAGAGAAAGTAAAGTATTATAAAGAAATATGCAGCAGACTCTGGCAGACATGGCTCTGGCAGCACACTTTCCATTTTCCCACTTTTGCTTATGCTTATTCTGTAATATTTCCTTGGACTCAGACAGACATAGCTATAGCAGTTGTTTGTCCATTTTCCCACTTTTGCCTATTCTGTAATATTCCTGGGGCTCAGGAAGAGATGCCTTGGCAGCACGTTTGTCCATTTCCCACTTTGGCCTCTTTGAACATATACTGAATAAAATCTTTCTTTTTGCTTTACTATAACTTTGGTGGCGAAGTGGTTAAGAGCTTGGCTGCTAACCAAAAGGTCAGCAGTTCAAATCCACCTTGGAAACACTATGGGGCAGTTCCACTGTGTCCTATAGGGTCGCTATGAATCGGAATCAACTTGACAGCAATGGGTTTGGGTTTTGGTTCTTTGTGATTTTTACCCTGGAAAATTAATGACTTAGTCATTGCAGGAGATTCCAAAGCCACAAATCCAGTCAACCTCAAGGAGACCTGGACTGTGGAGCAGAAGCCAGCAAAGAGAGGTCCCATCTTCTGGACCCACACATTGGCACTCCATGTCCCTTTGATACCAACAGAGTAAGTACTCTCGAAAGCGAGTGTTTGCCTTTTTTTTTTTACGCTCTTTCTCATGTTTTCTTAAGTTTTGTTTGGCATACTTATTTGTAAACCAGTTGTTTGATTAAGGAGAATATTTCTCAGATTTTTACTTGATCATTTGGTTAAGAGTGACATTTAATAACTCTTTTGGTGAACTGCAGTTTAGTGTCCTGGTTCAGGAGTTTGAGACACTAAAGAGGCAACTCTATTTTCAAAGATCACTATAAAGCACAAAGTTTGGGCACGGATCAACCAGTAAAAGTCATTAGGGTGGTTGCTGGCACTCATTATAAGCCTTAAAGATTCCCATGACACATTGGTCCAAGCAAAATAGTATCCAAACCCCATGGCATTCTTCATTATGGTTCTTTTTGTGACTCAGAGAAAATCTAGAAAATAGTGCTCTGTTTTGCCAAATTCTCAGGGGGAGGTGGCAGCTCCTGACCTGTTTCATGAAATTTGCAGAGAAAAGTGGTAGCACCGTACCTGTTTTATGAAATTCACAGGGAGAGGCGGTAGCTCCAGACTTGTTTTATGATACAGTTTCTCAAAAAAAAAAAAGAATCACAATGGTAAAATTAAAATCATAAGTAGCTACTTTAAAGTACTTTCCAAGTGGACAAACTAGTATATTTAAAGTCTAAAATAAGAGACTAGATCTCTAGCCAGCAGAATGAAATAAGTTCAAAAAGAAGGAAACCAAAAGCTTGAACCTTAGAGCTTTTGGTTTGAGGAAATGGAAGGAAGTCAGAATTAGTGAAATTGAAGATAAAGCACTTGACACCAACATATTTGAGGAAAAATCAGATAAAAGAATTTAAAAAAATGAATAAACCCTAAGAATTATGTGGGACCCTATCAAGAGGAATAACCTAAGAGTGATTGGAGTACAAGGGGGGGGGGATAACAGAAAATACAGAGAGAATTGTTGGAGATTTGTTGGCAGAAAACTTCCCTGATATCGTGAAACATGAGAAGATATCTATCCAAGATGCTCATTGAACCCCACACAAAGTAGATCCCAAAACAAGGTCACCAAGACATACAATAATCAAACTTGCCAAAACCAAAGACAGACTTTTAAGAGCGGCTAGAGATAAATAAAAAACTTACCTACGAAGGAGAGTCAGTAAGACTAAACTCAGACTACTCAGCACAAACCATGCAGGCAAGGAGGCAATGGAATGACATATGCAAAACCTTGAAGGAAAAAAATTGCCAGCCAAGAATTATATATCCAGCAAAACTGTCTCTCAAATATGAAGGCAAAATTAGGACATTTCCAGATAAACAGAAATTTAGGGAATTTGCAAAAACCAAACAAAAATTACAAGAAAAACTAATGGGAGTCCTCCATTTAGAAAATCAATAATATCAGATAACAACACAAGATTAAAACATGGGACAGAGCAACCAGATGTCAACCCAGATTGGGAAATCATAAAAAAAAAAAGCTAAAATGCTCAAAACATGGAAACAGAGGTCTTTATGTAAAATATAGCAACATTAAAACAAAAAAAGGGACTAAAAATGTAGTCATAGATCTTTCATATGGAGAGGAAGTCAAGAGGATATAAAGAAATAAAAGATTGGTTTAAACTTAGAAGAATAGGTAAATATTAAGGTAATGACAAAGGAAACTAACAATCCTACACATCAAAATAAAAAACAAGAAAAACTTCAAGACTCAGCAAAAACAAAATCAACAACAATGAAAAAGTGGAAAAGACAATATATAAAGAAAAATGACTCAGCACAGAAAATCACGTGGAAAAAAGAAGACGCCAACAACACACACAAAAATAGACATCAAAATGACATCACTGAACTCATACCTATCAATAATTACGCTGAGTAAAAATGGACTAAATGCACCAAAAAAGAGACAGAGAGTGGCAAAATGGATTAAAAAACATGACCCATCTATATGATACCTACAAGAGACACATCTTAGACCTAAAAACACAAACAAACTAAAACTCAAAGGAGGGAAAAATATATATCAAGCAAACAACAAGCAAAAAAGAGCAGGAGTAGCAATATTAATTTCTGACAAAATAGACTTTAAAGTAAAATCCACCACAAAGGATAAGGAAGGACACTGTATAATGATTAAAGGGTCAATAAAAAAAAAATTTTTTATACCAGGAGGACATAACCATAACAAATATTTACACACCCAACGACAGGGCTCCAAAATACATAAAATAAACTCTAACACCATTGAAAAGTGAGATAGACAGCTCCACAATAACAGTAGGAGACTACAACACACCACTTTTGGTGAAGGACAGGACATCTAGAAAGAAGCTCTATAAAGACACGGAAGATCTAAATGCCACAATCAAACAACTTGACCTAGTAGACATATACAGCACACTCCACCCGACAGCAATCAACTATACTTTCTTTTCCAAAGCGGATGGAACATTCTCCAGCATAGACCACATATTAGGCCATAAAGCAAGACTTAACAGAATCCAAAGCATTGAAATATTACAAAGCATCTTTTGTGACCATAAAGCCATAAAAGTAGAAATCAGTAACAGAAAAAAAAGGAAAATACCAAACACATGGGAACTGAACAACACCTTGCTCAAAAACTACTAGGTTATAGAACAAATTAAGGACAAAAAAAAATTATTAGAATCAAATGAGAATGAAAACTCTTCCTACAAGAACATTTGGGAGACAGCAAAAGCAGTTCTCAGAGATCAATTTATAGCAATAAATGCACACATCCAAAAAGATCAAAGGGCCAAAATCAAGGAATTATCCATACAACTCGAACAAATAGGAAGAGAGCACAAAAGAAGCCCTTGGGTACCAGAAGAAACCAAATAACAGAAATTAGAGCAGAATTAAATGAAACAGAGAACAGAAAAACAATTGAGTTCACAAGACCAAAAGCTGGTTCTTTGAAAAGGTCAACGAAATTGGTAAACCACTGACCAAACTGACAAAAGAAAAAGAGGAGAGGAAGCAAATAACCTGAATAAGAAATGAGATGGCTGATACCACAGCAGACCCAACTGAAATTAAAAGGATCATAACAGAATACTAGGAAAAACTGTACTCTAACATATCTGAAAAACTAGAGGAAATGGACAAATGTCTAGAAACACACTACCTACCTAAACTAACACAAACAGAGGTAGAACAACTAAACGAACCTATAACAAAAGAAGAGATTGAAAAGGTAATTAAAAAAATCCCAACAGGGCGGAGCCAAGATGGCAGAATAGACAGAAACTTCCATCGAGCCCTCTTTACAACAAAGACCCAAAAAAACTGGTGAAATGAGCATATCTGTGACAAGCTGAGAGCCCTGAGCATCAAAGGCAAGCTTAGACAACGAATTGAGGGGCAGGGGAAGTAAGAGACCATTCAGAAGTGGAGAGGAGTTACCAGAACTGAATCGCAGGGAGCCCTCAGGAACCATTCCCGGAGCGGTGGTGGCGGCGGGCTGGTCCTAGCCTTCTGCCGCAGTTTCCTCAGGGAGAAGCAGACAGCCACACAGCCTAATCACACCTCCGGAACCTGAGGAAAAAGGTGCGCTCTCAGCAAAAGCTAAGTACTTGCGTATATTTTACCGTGCCCTCCCCCTCCCATGCCAGCTTCAGAGGCTGAATCCCTGGGCCTGAAATAGGCCCTGGTAAGCACCCAGAGCCATCCTCCCAGCCTTGGGGAAGGAAAAAATTTGCAACTGGGGGGAAAAGATAATTTGTTAGCTCCATTAACCGGGGGAGCTCAGGACAGAAGTGGCTCCTGTCCAGGCATATACCATTTGTGGACCTTCAGCAACTTTCCCTTCTGCATGGATCTGTGTGGGCCTGTTTCGGGAAAATAGGCCCTTGTTAGCAGACTCCAGCCACTTCAGCTTTGTGGTGGAGAGGTGAGTGTTTGATGTTTGACATTGCTTTGCCTATTAAACAAGGTCCTCACCTGCCCACATCAGGGACCAAGGTACTGGAAGCTCCACTCAGGTCACCCAGCCACCCACAACAGGGCTCCAAAGATAACTGATGCCTCCTAGTCTTTACAACAAAGAACTTTGGGTGCCTATGGTCCCTCTGCAGAAGCCACCCACCAGCATGCTCTAGGGAACAGAGAAGCGTTTTCTTCAGAGACATTTGGGGGTCAGTTCTCAGCCCCCTGCCTTGTTCAGAGCATGACGCCCTGCTACAATCAGATACTGGTATATACGCCAATCACCCCTGCACCTCTAAGACTATAAGACAGAGCCTGTACCACACACTTCATATCAGCTGCCTGGAAACCTGAGCTGAATTCATACAAGAAAACTGAATGGACTCTGAGACTGATATAACTGATAAGAGCTCTAGCCAGCAGGGGACAGGACACCAGAGCTGCAAAGGCAAAAATAATCAAACTAGCTCACTCAAGCAACCAATAGGGGTATACCAAAACAAAACAAAGCAAGCAGCTACGATACAGTAAGCAAGCATAAACTAATACAATAACTTATAGGTGGTTCGGAGACAACAGTCAATATCAAGTCACATAAAGAAACAGGCCATGCTCACCTCAAAAGGCTCTCAAAACAAAGAATCCAGGGATCTTCTAGATGAAAGTGCATTCCTGGAATTACCAGATGCAGAATACAAAAGTTTAATATAGAGAACCCTGCAAGACACCAGGAAGAAAATGAGGCAATACACAGAACAAGTGAAGGAACACACAGATAAAGCAACTGAAAAAATTAGAAAGATTATTCAGGAACATAATGAAAAGTCTAATAAGCTGGAAAAATGCATAGACAGACAGCAATCAGAAATTCAGAAGATTAACAATAAAATTACAGAATTAGATAACTGAATAGAAATTCAGACGAGCAGAATTGAGCAAGTAGAAGCTAGAATTTCTGAACTCAAAGATAAATCACTTGGCACTAATATACTTGAAGAAAAATCAGATAAAAGAATTTTTTTTAAAAAATGAAGAAACCTTAAGAATCATGTGGGACTCTATCAAGAGAAATAACCTGCAATGATTGGAGTACCAGAACAGGGAGGGATAACAGAAAATACAGAGAAAATTGTTGAAGGTTTGTTGGCACAAAACTTCCCTGATATTGTGAACGATGAGAAGATATCAATCCACGATGCTCATTGAACTCCACATAAAGGTAGATATTAAAAGAAAGTCACCAAGACATATTATAATCAAACTTGCGAAAACCAAAGATAAAGAGAGAATTGTAACAGCAGCAAGGGATAAACAAAAAGTCACCTACAAAGGAGATCCAATAAGAATAAGCTCAGACTACTCGGCAGAAACCACACAGGCAAGAAGGCAATGGCATGACATATTTAAAAATCGAAGGAAAAAAATTGCCTGCCAAGAATCATATATCCAACAAAAGTTTCTCTTAAATATGAAGATGAAATTAAGACATTTCCAGATAAACAGAAGTTTAGGGAATTTGTAAAAACCAAACCAAAACTACAAGAAATACTAAAGGGAGTTTTTTGGCTAGAAAATCAATAATATCAGGTATCAAACTAAGACTAGAGCACTGGACAGAGCAACCAAAAGTCAACCCAGACAGGGAAATCAAAAAAAAAAAAACAAAGCAAGATTATAAAAAATAAAAAAAGGCCAAAACAGGGTAACAGCGATGATACTATATAAAAAGAAGACAACGTTAAAATAATAAAGAGGGACTAGGAAATGTAATCATACACCTTCCATATGGAAAGGAAGATATGGCGATACAAAAAAATAAAAGTTAGTTTTAAATTTAGAAAAATAGGGGTAAATATTAAGGTAACCACAAAGGAGGCAAACTATCCTACTCATCAAAATACAGACTCAGCAGTACCAAAATTAACAACAACAAATATGAGGAACGGACAACATATAAAGAAAACATACTCAGGATAAAATCAAGTGTGAAAAAAAAAACTGTCAACAACACACAAAAACAGACATCAAAATGATAGCACTAAATTCATACCTATCCATAATTACCCTGACTGTAAATGGACTAAATGCACCAATAAAGAGACAGAGAGTAGCAGAATAGATTAAAAAACACGATCTGTTTATATGCTGCCTACAAGAGACACACCTTAGACTTAGAGACAGAAACAAACTAAAACTCAAAGGATGGAAAAAAATATATTAAGCAAACAACAATCAAAAAAGAGCAGGAGCAGCAATATTAATTTCTGACAAAACAGACTTTTAAATCCATCAGAAAGGATAAGGAAGGACACTACATAATGATTAAAGGGACAATACACCAAGAAGGTATAACCATATTAAATATTTACGCACCCAATGACAGGGCTGCAAGATACATAAAACAAACTCTATCAGCATTGAAAAATGAGATACACAGCTCCACAATGAAAGTATGAGACTCCAATACACCACTTTCGATGTAGGACAAAACATCCAGAGAGAAGCTCGATAAAGACACGGAAGATCTAAATGCCACAATCAACCAACTTGACCTCGTAGACATATACAGAACACTGCACCCCACAGCAACCAGGTATACTTTCTTTTCTAGTGCACATGGAACATTCTCTAGAATAGATCACACATTAGGTCATAAAGCAAGCCTTAGCAGAATCCAAAACCTTGAAATATTACAAAGCATCTTCTCTGACCATAAGGCCATAAAAGTGGAAATCAATAACAGGAAAAGCAGGGAAAAGAAATCAAACACTTGGAAACTGAACAATACCCTGCTCAAAAAACACTGGATTATAGAAGACATTAAGAATAGAATAAAGAAATTCATAAAATCCAGTGAGAACGAAAACACTTCATATCAGAACCCTTGGGATACAGAAAAAGCGCTGCTCTGAGACCAATTTATATCAAGAAATGCACACATCCAAAAAGAAGAAAGGGCCAAAAATCAAAGAACTATCACTACCACTTGAACAAATAAAAAGAGAGCAACAAATGAAACCCTCAGGCACCAGAAGAAAACAAATAATAAAAATTAGAGCTAAACTAAATGAAATAGAAAACAGAAAAACAATTGAAAGAATTAACAAGACCAAAAGCTGTTTTTTTGAAAAAGTCAATAAAATTGATAAACCACTGGCCAAACTGACAAAAGAAAAACAGGAGAGGAAGCAAATAACCCGAATAAGATATGAGATGGGCGATATTACAACAGACACAACTGAAATTAAAAGGATCGTATCAGATTACTATGAAAAACTATACTCAAACAAATTTGAAAACCTAGAAGAAATGAATGAATTCCTAGAAACACACTACCTACCTAAACTAACACAAACAGAGGTAGAACAACTAAATACAGCCACAAAAAAAGAAAAGACTGAAAAGGTAATCAAAAAACTCCCAACAAAAAAATGCCCTGGTCCCAACAGCTTCACTGCAGAGTTCTACCAAACATTCAGAGAAGAGGTAACACCACTACTACTAAAGATATTTCAGAGCATAGAAAAGGACAGAATACTCCCAAACTCATTCTATGAAGCCACCATACCCCTGATACCAAAACCAGGTAAGGACACCACAAGAAAAGAAAATTATAGACCTATATCCCTCATGAATGTAGATGCAAAAATCCTCAACAAAATTCTAGCCAACAGAATTCAACAACATATCAAAAAAATGATTCAACATGACCAAGTGGGATTCATACCAGGTATGCAGGGATGGTTCAACATTAGAAAAACAATTAATGTAATCCACCACATAAATAAAACAAAAGACAAGAATCACATGATTTTATCAATTGATGCAGGAAAGGCATTTGACAAAATTCAACACTCATTCATGATAAAAACTCTCAGCAAAATAGGAATAGAAGGAAAATTCCTCAACATAATAAAGGGCATTTATACAAAGCCAACAGCCAACATCACCCTAAATGGAGAGATCCTGAAAACATTCCCACTGAGATCAGGAACCAGACAAGGATGCCATTTATCACCACTTTTATTCAAAATTGTGCTGGAAGTGCTAGCCAGAGCAATTAGGCTAGATAAAGAAATAGAGGGCATCCAGATTGGCAAGGAAGAAGTAAAAGTATCTCTATTTGCAGATGACATGATCTTATACACAGAAAACCCTAAGGAATCCTCCAGAAAACTACTGAAACTAATAGAAGAGTTCAGCAGAGTATCCAGACACAAAATAAACATACAAAAATCAGTTGGATTCCTCTATACCAACAAAAAGAACATCGAAGGGGAAATCACCAAAGCAATGCCATTTACAGTAGACTCCAAGAAGATAAAATACTAAGGAATAAATCTTACCAGAGATGTAAAAGCCTTATACAAAGAAAACTACAGTACGCTTCTGCAAGAAACCAAAAGAGACCTACATAAGTGGAAGAACATACCTTGCTCATGGATAGGAAGACTTAACATTATAAAAATGTTTATTCTATCAAAAGTGATCTATACATTTAATGCAATTCTGATCCAAATCAGCAGGACATTGTTTAATGAGATGGAGAAACAAATCACCAACTTCATATGGAAGGGAAAGAGGCCCCAGATAAATAAGGCATTACTGAAAAAGAAGAACAAAGTGGGAGGCCTTACTTTACCTGATTTTAGAACCTATTATACCACCACAGTACTCAAAACAGCCTGGCATTGGTACAACGACAGACACATGGACCAACGGAACAGAATTGAGAATCCAGACATAAATCCATCCATATATGAGCAGTTGATATTTGAGAAAGGACCCAAAACAGTTAAATGGGGGAAAAGACAGTCTTTTTAACAAATGGTGCTGGCATAATTGGATATCCATCTGCAACAAAATGAAACAAGACCCATACCTCACCCAATGCACAAAAACTACCTTAAAATGCATCAAAGAACTATATATAAAATCTAAAACAATAAAGATTATAGAAGAAAAAATAGGGACAATGTTAGGAACCCTAATACATGGCATAAACAGTCTACAAAACATTATAAAGAATGCAGAAGAAAACCTAGATAACTGGGAGGTCCTAAAAATCAAACACCTATGCTCATCCAAAGACTTCACCAAAAGAGTAAAAAGACGATCTACAGACTGGGAAAAAGTTTTTAGCTATGACATTTCTCATCAGCGCCTGATCTCTAAAATCTACGTGATACTGCAAAAACCCAACTGCAAAAAGACAAATAACCCAATTAAAAAATGGGCAACAGATATGAATAGACACTTCACTAAAGAAGACTTTCAGGTAGCTAACAAATATGTGAGGAAATGTTCACTATCATTAGCCATTACAGAAATGCAGATCAAAACTACAATGAGAATTCATCTCACTCCAACAAGGCTGCCATTAATCCAAAACACAGAAAATAATAAATGTTGGAGAGGCTGTGGAGAGATTGGAGCACTTATACACTGCTGGTGAGAATGTCAAATGGTACAACCACTTTGGAAATCGTTTTGGCGCTTCCTTAAAAAGCTAGAAATAGAACTACCATAAGATCCAGCAATCCCACTGCTTGGAATATATCCTAGAGAAATAAGAGCCTACACATGAACAGATATATGCACTCCCATGTTTACTGTAGCACTGTTTACACTAGCAAAAAGATGGAAGCAACCAAAGTGCCCATCAATTGATGAATGGATAAATTATGGTATATTCTCATAATGGAACACTACGCATCGATAAAGAACAGTGAGGAATCTGTGAAACATTTCACAACATGGAGGAACCTGGAAGGCATTATCGTGAGTGAAATTTTTGTTGTTCTTGTTGTAGTTAGGTGCCGTAGAGTCGCTTCTGACTCATAGCAACCCTATGCACAACAGAACGAAACACTGCCCGGTTCTGCGCCATCCTAAAAATCATTGTGCTTGGCCTCATTGTTGCAGCCACTGTGTCAATCCACCTTGTTGAGAGTCTTCCTCTTTTCCGCTGACCCTGTACTCTGCCAAGCATGATGTCCTTCTCCAGGGACTGATCCCTCCTGAACAACATAGCCAAAGTATGTAAGATGCAGTCTCGCCATCCTTGCCTCTAAGGAGCATTCTGGCCGGACTTCTTCCAAGACAGATTTCTTCATTCTTTTGGCAGTACATGGTATATTCAATATTCTTCGCCAAAGCCACAATTCAAAGCCGTCAACTCTTCTTCGGTCTTCCTTATTCATTTTCCAGCTTTCACATGCATAATATGTGATTGAAAATACCACAGCTTGGGTCAAACGCACCTTAGTCTTCAGGGTGACATCTTTCCTCTTCAACACTTTGAAGAGCTCCTTTGCAGCAGATTTGCCCAATGCAATGTATCTTTGATTTCTTGACTGCTGCTTCCGTGGCTGTTGATTGTGAATCCAGGTAAAATGAAATCCTTGAAAACTTGAGTCTTTTCTCTGTTTATCATGATGTTGCTCAATGGTCCACTTGTGAGGATTTTTGTTTTCTTCATGTTGAGGTGCAATGCATACTGAAGGCTGTGATCTTTGATCTTCTTTAGTAAGTGCTTCAAGTCCTTTTCACTTTCAGCAAGCAAGGTTGTGTCATCTGCATAACGCAGGTTGTTAATGTGTCTTCCTCCAATCCTGATGCCCCATTCTTCTTCATAGAGTCCAGCTTCCCATATTATTTGTTCAGCATAAAGATTAAATAGGTATGGTGAAAGAATACAACCCTGATGCAAAACTTTCCTGATTTTAAACCAATCAGTATCCCCTTGTTCTGTCTGAACAACTGCCTCTGATCCATGTAAAGGTTCCTCATAAGCACAATTAAGTGTTCTGAAATTCTCATTCTTTGCAGTGTTATGCATAGTTTGTTATGATCCACACAGTCGAATGCCTTTGCATAATCAATAAAATGCAGGTAAACATCCTTCTGGTATTCTTTGCTTTCAGCCAGGATCTATCTGAAATCAGCAATGATATCACTGGTTCCATGTCCTCTTCTGAAACCAGCCTGAATTTCTGGCAGTTCCCTGTCAATATACTGCTGCAGCCATTTTTGAATGATCTTCAGCAAAATTTTGCTGGCGTGTGATATTAATGATATTGTTCTATAATTTCCACATTCAGTTGGATCACCTTTCTTGGGAATAGGCATAAATATGGATCTCTTCCAGTCACTTGGCCAGGAAGCTGTCTTCCATATTGCTTGGCATAGACGAGTGAGCACCTCCAGCTCTGCATCTGTTTGTTGAAACATCTCAGTTGATATTCCATCAATTCCTGGAGCCTTGTTTTTCACCAATGCCTTCAGAGCAGCTTGGACTTCTTCCTTCAGTACCATCGGTTCCCGATCATATACCACCTCTTGAAATGGTTGAATATCGACTAATTCTTTTTGGTATAATGACTCTGTGTATTGCTTCCATGTTCTTTTCATGCTTCCTGCGTCATTTAATATTTCCCCCATGGAATCCTTCACTATTGCAACTCGAGGCTTGAATTTTTTCTTCAGTTCTTTCAGCTTGAGAAATGCTGAGCGAGGTCTTCCCTTTTGGTTTTCCATCTCCAGCTCTTTGCTCATGTCTTTATAATACTTTGTCTTCTCGAGAGGCCCTTTGAAATCTTCTGTTCAGTTCTTTTACTTCATCAAGTCTTCCTTTTGCTTTAGCTGCTCTACACTCAAGAGCAAGTTTAGAGTCTCCTCTGACATCCATCTTGGTCTTTTCTTTCTTTCCTATCTTTTCAGTGGCCTCTTTCTTTCTTCATGGATGATGTCCTCGATGTCATTCTACAACTCGTCTGGTCTGCAGTCACTAGTGTTCAATGCATCAAATCTATTCTTCGGATAGTCTCTAAATTCAGGTCGGATATACTCAAGGTCATGTTTTGGCTCTTGTGGAATTCTTCTCATTTTCTTCAGTTTCAGGTTGAACTTGCATATGAGCGATTGATCGTCTGTTCCACAGTCGGCCCCTGGCCTTGTTCTGACTGATGATATTGAGCTTTTCCATTGTCTCTTTGCACAGATGTAGTCCATTTGATTTCTGGGTGTTTCATCTGGCAAACTCCATGTGTATAAAAAAAAATATGTGTATAGTCACTGTTTATATTGGTGAAAGAAGGTAGTTGCAATGAACAAGTCGTTGGTCTTGCAAAATTCTATCATTTGATCTCCGGCATTGTTTCTATCCCCAAGGCCATATTTTCCAACTCCTGATCCTTCTTCTTTGTTTCCAACTTTTGCATTCCAATCGCCAGTAATTATCAATGCATCTCGATTGCATATTCGATCAATTTCAGACTATGGCAGCTGATAAAAATCTTCCATTTCTTCATCTTTGGCCCTACTGGTTGGTGTGTAAATTTGAATAATAGTCGTATTGACTGGTCTTCCTTGTAGGCATATGGATATTATCCTATCACTGATAGCGTTGTACTTCAGGACAGATTTTGAAACGTTCTTTTTGACAAGGAATGCAACACCATTCCTCTTCAAGTTGTCATTCCCAGCATAGTAGACTATATGATTGTCTGATTCAAAATGGCCAATACCAGTCTATTTCAGCTCACTAATGCCTAGGATATCGATGTTTATGCATTTGATCTCATTTTTGATGAATTCCAATTTTCCTAGATTCATACTTCGTACATTCCAGGTTACGATTATTAATGGATGTTTGCAGCTGTTTCTTCTCCTTTTGAGTCATGCCACATCAGCAAATGAAGGTCCCGGAAGCTTTACTCCATCCACGTCATTAAGGTCAACTCTACTTTGAGAAGGCAGCTCTTCCTCAGTCATCTTTTGAGTGCCTTCCAACCTGGGGGCCTCATCTTCCCGGAGTATATCAGACAATTTTCTGCTGCTATTCATAAGGTTTTCACTGGCTAATGCTTTTCAGAAGTAGACTGCCAGGTCCTTCTTCCTAGTCTGTCTTAGTCTGGAAGCTCAGCTGAAACCTGTCCTCCATGGCTGACCCTGCTGGTATCTGAATACCGGTGGCATAGCTGAATACCGGTGGCATACCTTCCAGCAACACAGCAACACACAAGCCCTCACAGTACAACAAACTGACAGACACGTGGGGGTGAGTGAAATTAGTCAGTTCCAAAAGGACAAATATAGTATAAGACCACTATTATAAGAACTTGAGAAATATTTTAAACTGCGAAAAAAACATTCTTTTATGGTTACAAGATGGGGGATAGAGGGAAGGTAGGAGAGGGACATTCACTAATTAGATAGAAGATAAGAACTACTTTATGTGAAGGGAAAGAGAGCACACAATACAGGGGAGGTCAGCACAATTGGATTAAACCAAAAGCAAAGAAGTTTCTTGAATAAACTGAATGCTTCGAAGGTCAGCGTAGCAGGGGCGGGGGTCTGGGGACCATGCTTTCAGGGGACATATAAGTCAATTGGCATAATAAAATCTATTAAGAAAACATTCTGCATCCCAATTTGAAGAGTGGTGCCTGGGGTCTTAAACGCTAGCAAGCAGCCATCTAAGGTGCATCAGTTGGTCTCAACCCACCTGGATCAAAGGAGAATGAAGAACACCAAGGACAGAAGGCAATTACAAGTCCAAGAGACAGAAAGGGGCACATGAACCAGAGTCTACATCATCCTGAGACCAAAAGAACTAGATGGTGCCCGGCCACAACCAATGACTGCCCTGACAGGGAACACAACAGAGAACCCCTGAGGGAGCAGGAGAGCAGTGGGATGCAGACAACAAATTCTCATAAGACCAGAATTAATGGTCTGACTGATACTAGAAGGATCCTGGTCGTCATGGCTCCCAGACATTCTGTTGGCCCAGGACAGGAACCATTCCTGAAGCCAACTCTTCAGACATGGGTTGGACTGGACAATGGGTTGGAGAGGGATGCTGGTGAGGAGTGAGCTTCTTGGATCAGGTGGACACTTGAGACTATGTTGGCATCTCCTGCCTGGGGAGGAGATGAAAGGGTGGAGGGGATTAGAAGCTGGCAAAATGGACACGAAAAGAGAGAATGGAGGGAGAGAGAGGGCTGTCTCATTAGGGGGAGAGTAATTGGGAGTGTGTAGCAAGGTGTATATAAGTTTTTGTGTGAGAGACTGACTTGATTTGTAAACATTCACTTAAAGCACAACAAAAATTATTTAAAAAATCTTTTAGGGAACCTTTTACATAAACTAAACAGAGCACAATAGACCCACTGTTCTCCACCCTTACCTTTTTCTATTAGCATTTAGTGAACAGTAATCAACCAAAGAAGACCCTCCTGTCATTAGTGAAACCTGTACCAGTGAATATTAAGAAAGATGATTCAAAATGTAGAATCACAGTGACTTAACAGTTTTTAGCCAGTCTGTGAAAAGGTGAAGCTTTCAATGATTTTTCCCATTTGTAATGCTAATATATACTAATGATTCTCTCACATTCTGGGACTAGGGCAGGCATGACTTTGGCAGCACATTTGTCCATTTTCTCACTTTTGCCTATTCTGTAATATTTCCTTGGACTCAAGCAGACACAGCCTTGGCAGCATGTTTTCCCGTTTCCTGCTTTTGCCTCTTGGAACACATGATGAATAAAACCTTTCTTTTTGCTTCAGAATTTAAAAAATATATATATATGCAAATACCTGAAGTCAGAAACCCAAAAGGGAAGAACATGTTTGGCATTTCTCAAACTGAAAGAACTGAAGAAAAAATTCAAGCCTTAAGTTGCAATATTGAAGGATTCTGTGAGCAAAACACTAGATGCAGAAAACATCAAAAGAAGATGGAAGGAATACACAGAGTCACTGTACCAAAAAGAATTGGTCAAAATTCACACATTTCAGGAGGTAGCATCTGATCAAGAACTGATGGTACTGAAGGAACAAGTCCAAGTTGCACTGAAGGCATAGGCAAAAAACAAGCCTCCAGGAATTGATGGAATACCAATTAAGATGTTTCAACAAACAGATGCAGCTCTGGAATTGCTCACTCATCTATGCCAAGAAATTTGTAAGACAGCTACCTGGCCAACCGACTGGAAGAAATCCATATTTGTGCCCATTCCAAAGAAAGGCAATCTAACAAAATGAGGAAATTATCAACCAATATCATTGATATCACATGCAAATTTTGCTGAAGATCATTCAAAAGTGGTTGCAGCAATACATCAACAGGGAACAGCCAGAAATTCAAGCTGGATTCACAAGAGGACAATATCTGATCGATCTTGGCTGAAAGCACAGAATACCAGAAGGATGTTCAACTGTTTTGTTTTTGTTTTGTGTGTTTTTTTTTTTACTACACAAAGGTACTGAACTATGTGGATCATAACAAATTATGGATAACATGGTAAATAATAGGAATTACGGAACACTTAATTGTTATCATGGGGAACCCGTACATAATCAAGAGAAGTCATTCAAACAGAACAAGGTGATACTGCGTGGTTTAAAATCAGGAAAGGGATGCATCGGGGTTGTATCCTTTCAGCATACTTATTCAATCTGTATGCTGAGGAAATAATCAGAGAAACTGGACTATATGAAGAAGAATGCTGCATCAGAATTGGAGGAAGACTCATTAACAACCTGTGATATGCAGATGACACAACCTTGCTTGAGGAAAGTGAAGAGGACTTGAAGCACTTACTGATGAAGATCAAAGACCACACAATCTTCAGTATGGATTACACCTCAATATAAACACACAAAAAAAAAATTCTCTCAACTGGGCGAATAAGCAACATCATGATAAATGGAGAAAAGATTGGCATCATCAAGGATTTTGTTTTACTTGGATCCACAATCAACACCCATGGAAGCAGCAGTGAGGATATCAAAAGACGCATTGCATTGGGCAAATCTGCTGCAAAAGACCTCTTTGATGTGTTAAAAAGTGAAGACGTCACTTTGATTACTAAGGTGCGCCTGACCCAAGCCATGGTATTTTCAATCACCTCATATGCATGTGAAAGCTGGACAATGAATAAGGAAGACCGAAGAAGAAATGATGCATTTGAATTATGGTGTTGGTGAAGAATATTGACTATACCACGGATTACCAAGAGAATGAATAAATCTGCCTTGGAAGAAGTATAACCAGAATGCTCCTTAGACGCAAGGATGGTGAGACTTCATCTCATATACTTTGGACATGCTATCAGGAGAAACCATTTCCTGGAGAAGGACATCATGCTTGGTAAAGTAGAGGACCAGTGAAAGAGAGGGAGACCCTCAACGAGATGAATTGACACAGTGCCTGCAACCATGGGCTCAAGTACAGCAATGATTGTGAGGATGGTGGAGGACAAGGCGATGTTTCATTCTGTGGTACATAGCTATGAGTCAGAACCGACTCAACGGAACCTAACAACGACAACATGTACCATCCTAGTGGGAGTGAAATAGTATCTCACTGTAGTTTTGATTTGCATCTCTCTAATAACTAATGACAATGAGCATATTCTTGTGTATTTTTTTTTGGCCACTTAAATATCCTCTTTGGATAAGTGACTGTTCATGGCTGTTGTTGTTGTTGTTAAGTATAGAAGTTATATATTTTGGATATTAGGTCCTTATCAGATATGTGGTTCCCAGAGATTTTTTCCCCAGTCTGTAGGTTGTCTTTTTACTGTTTTGAGAAAGTCTTTTTATGAGCAAAAATATTTAAATATGTTATTGCTGGTGAAATCACACACAGCAAAACATGCACCAATTCAACCTTTTTTTCTTGTACAATTCAGTGACATTGATTACATTGTTCAAATTGTGCAGCCATTTCCACCCTTTTACAATTTTCACTCCTTTTACAATTTGTTCCTCCTCTATTGATAAAAATTCACTTCCCCCTTAGCTTCCTATCTAACCTTTTAAGTTGCTGTTATTAATTTAATCCCATAGAGATAGCTCTTTAAAGCGGCACAATGTTCACAGAAGACTTTCTTTACTAATTAAGCTAGACCGTTGTTTGGTTTAAAGAGGCTTCAGGGGCTATTTTTGTTTTCAGGTTTAAAGATTATCTCAGGGCAATAGTTTTGGGAGTTCATCCAGCCTCAATGGCTCCAGAAAGTCTGGAATACATCAAAAGTTGAAATATGGAAATTTGAAAATTGGAAATATGAATATTCTCCCCCTTTGATCAGGATTCTTCTATAGAATCTTTGATCAAAATGTTCTATAATGGTTGCTGGGTACCATCCAGTTATTCTAGTCTCATAGGGAAGGAGGCAGTTGATCATGGAGGCAGTCAGCCACAATTCCATTTCCTCCTCTTATTCCTGACATTTCTTCTTCCTCTGTCACTCCAGGTGAATAGAGAACAATTGTCACGGCTTGGATGGCTGCTTGCAACCTTTTAAGACCCCATGCACTACACAACAAACTACGAGGTAGAATAAAAAAAAAAAAAAACGAGGTAGAATAGAAGTGCTAAAAAATTATATTAGGCCTATTAACTGGAATGCCCCATGAGACCATGACCCTAAACCCCCAAAGCAAGAAACCAAATCCCATGAGGTGTTTTATTGTACTTAAGTAGCCTCAGTAGCTACTCTTGTTATCACAGTTGTACAATCTAGTGACGTCAATTACACTAATCACCTCTGCAACAATTACCCTTAATGTGATTTTTCCATCAGCATGAACAGAAACTCAGTGCTTCATAAGCAATAACTGCTCCATCCTCCTCCCTTCTGCCCCTGGTAACTGCTGATAAACTTTGGTCTCTCTACATTTATCTGTTCTTGTCTTTCTCTGTAAGTGAGGTCAGACAATATTTTTCTTTTTGTGTTTGAATTATTTCACTCAGTATTATGTCCTCAAGCTCCATACATGTTGTAGCATGTATAAGGACTTCAATTCTCTTTCTGCTGAGCAGTACTCCATTGTATGTATGTATGACATTTTATTTATCTAGTCATTCATTGAAGGGCATTTAGATTGTTTCCACTTTTGGCTATTGTGAATAGTGCTGCAATGAACATTGGTAGACATAGTCTCTTCACACTGCTGCTTTTAAGTCCCTTGGGTAAATTCCTGGCAGTGGAATTGGTGGGTCATATGGTAGTTCTATTTTTAGTTTTTTTGAGGACTCACCACAATGTTTTACACAACAGCTATACAATTTTGCACTCCCACCAGCAATGGATAAGTGTTCCAATTCCCCCACATCATCACCAACTTTTTTATTCCCCTCCCCTTTTGTTTTTAATCTTAGCCATCCTAGTTGGAGTGAAATGGTATCTTATTGTGGTTTTGATTTGCGTCTCTTTGGCAGTGGGTTTTTTGGGGATTACTAAAGATGTTGAGCATCTTTTCATGTGTTTTTTGGTCATTTGAATGCCATCTTTGGTGGAATGTTATTCAAATCCCCTTCCCATATTTGACTGGGTTATTTGTTTGTTTAGTTGTCAAAGTTTTATATATATTTTGATTATTAAAATCTAACCGGATATATGGTTTCTGCAGATATTCTTCCAATCTGAGGCTTGTCTTTTCACCTTCTTGGTAAAGCCTTTTGATGAACAAAAGTTTTATGATGTCTTACTCATTTATTTTGTCTTTTGCTGTTGCTATTATTTCTGATAATCCATTGTTAAAAGCTAAGCCTGATAGCTTTGCCCTTGTGTTTTCATCCATAAATTTTGTTTGCTTTAGTTTTCACATTTAGGTCCTTATTCCATTTTGAATTTGTTTTTGTGTGTGGTTTGAAGCATGGATACTGTTTCATTTTTCTGCATGTGGAAAATCCATTTTTCCCAACACCATTTATTGAAAAGACTCTTCTTTCCCCATTGAATGGATTTAGTGCCCTTCTCAAAAATCAGTTGATCATAGACGTGTGGGTTTATTTACAGAATTTCAGTGCTATTCCATTTATCTATGTGTCTTGATTATTCCAGTAACCAGCTGGCTTGATTACTGTAGCTGTATAACATGTTTTGAGATCAGGAAGTGTGAGTGCTCCTATTTCATTCTTCAAATTTGCTTTAGCTATTCAGGGCTCCTTGCCATTTCATATAAAACTGAGGATTGGTTTTTCCATTTTTGTAAAGGCTCTTGAGATGTTGATTGGGAGTCCGTTGAATTTATACATCGTTTTGGGTATTATGTTATACTGTGCTTTTCTCTTGCTACTTTCAGAGCTGTCTCCTTGTCTTTGGTTTTCAAAATTTTATTACCATGTGTCTTGATGTAGGCTTCTTTGTTCTTTGTACATCTTCTACTTGGAGTTTGCCTAGCTTCCTGGGTTTGCAGGTTTCATTCCTTATTCAAGTCTTGGAAATCCTCTGTCATTTTATTTTGGAAAATTCTTTCTATGCCTTTCTTTCTCTCCTCTTCTGGAATTTCCATGATACTAATGTTGGATTTCTTGAGTGTGTACCACAATTCCATTTGGCTTTGTTCACTTTTCTTTGTTCTTTTCTCTTGTTTGTCTTGAGACTTGATAACTCCAGTTACCATGTCTTCTATTTCACTTATTCTGTCTATGTCTGCTTGAATGTACTGTTGAATCCCTCCTTGCACTTGCCAATTCAGTTATTTCATTCTGCAATTCCACTATTTCTCTTTGGTTCTTTTTAATGTTTTCTATGGCATTTTGAGTTTCTCATTTTGTTTTCTGGTCTTAATTAGTTTGTTGTCTCTGTGTTCTTTGCTTCCTTTGAATATATTTAACAATGCTGTCTGGAGATCCACTATATGTCCCATTAACTTGGCCTTCGTAAGACTAATTTCCACTTCATGGTTGTCTTTAATTGGGCCATTTTCTCTTGTGTTCTTGTATGCCTTATAATTTTTTGCTGGACCTGAGGCATTTGAGTATTTTATTGTGGTAATTCTGGAACTCAGAATCTTCTCTTTCTCTAGGGATTAGGGTTATTTTTATTTATTTATTTTTCTTTTCCTCTTATTTCCTCTGTCTTCCCAAAAAATACTCTAGAGGACATTCTCTTGCCCTTAAGTTTTCTAGCACTGACTCAGTTGTTCTGGGGACTTGTGCCCCCTCCATCTTCTGTGGTAGGCCCCCAGCACTTTCTTTGTTCATTTTGTCTTCTGTTGCTCGTGCATTTACCCTTGTGTTTGATAATTTATCGTTCAAGGAGACTAAGTCCCATAGTTTTGCCCCTATGTTTTCTTCCAAGAACTTTATCGTTTTAGCTTTAACATTTACATCTTGATCCATTTTGAAGTAGTTTTTATGTATGGAGTTAGTTATGGGTCCTGCTTCATTTTTCTGCATGTGGAAATCCAAATTTTTAAGCACAACTTGTTGAAGAGACTATTCCTTCCCCATTGAATGGACTTAGCACCCTTGTTGAAGGTCAGTTGTCCATAGATGTATGGATGAATCTGGGCTCTCAATTCTATTCCATTGGTCTATGTGTCTATCATTAAACCAGTACCAGGCTCTTTTGATTAGTGTAGCTGTGTAGTAATATTTACACCCAAGAAAACCCTATGGGGCAATTTTACTCTGTCACATGGAGTCACTATGAGTTGGAATCGACTCAACAGTGCACAATAACAACAGCTGTATATTATGTTTTGAAATTGGGGAGTGTGAGGCCTAATTCTTTGTTCTTCAAAATTGCTTTGACTCTTCAGGGCCTCTTTCCTTTCCATATAAATTTAAGGATTAGTTTTGCCATTTCTATAAAGAATGCTGTTGGAGTTTTTATTGGGATTACATTGAATCTATAGATCGCTTCGGGTAGTACTGACATTTTCACAATATTATGTCTTCAATCCATGAGCATGGAATATCTTTCCATTTATTTAGTTCTATTTTAGTCTCTTGCAGGAGTGTTTTATACTTTTCATTGTTTAAGTCTTTTACATCCCTGGTTAGTTTTACTCCTAGGTATTTTATTTTTTAGGCCCTATTGTAAATTGTATTGTTTTCTTGATTTCCTCCTCAGATTTTTCCTTGTTGGTGTATAAGAACCCAACTGATTTTTGAGTGTTGATCTTGTAACCTGCACCCTTGCTGAATTCTTCTATTAGTTTTAGAAGAATTTTGTGGATTCTTTGTGAATTTCTATATATAGGATCATGAAATCTGCAAATAGAGATAGTTTTTCTTCTTCCTTTCCAATCTGGATAACTTTTATTTCTTTTTTGCCTTTTTGCTCTGGCTGGGATTTCCAGAATGATGTTGAATAGACCTTATGATAACGGACATCCTTGTCTCATTCTGTTCTCAAGAAGAAGGATCTCAGACTTTCTCCACTGAGTATAATGTTGGCAGTTAGTTTTTCATATAGATGCCCTTAATCATGTTAAAGAGTTTCCCTTCTATTCCTATTTTGTTGAGAGTTTTTATCAGGAAGGGGTCTTGGACTTTATCAAAAGCCTTTCTGCATGTATTGGGATAATCATGTGGTTCTTTTCCTTTGTTTTATTAATGTGGTATATTACACTGATTGATTTTCTAATGTTGAACCATCCTTGCTTTCCTGGAATAAATCCCACTTGGCCATGGCTTATAATTCTCCTAATATATTGTTGGATCCTGTTTGCTAAAATTTTGTTGAGAATTTTTGTATCTCTATTCATGAAGGATATTAGTCTGTGGTTTTTTTTTTTTGTCTTATTATGTCTTTTGCTGGTTTGGGTATCAAGGTAATGCTGGTTTCATAGAATAAATTAGGGAGTATTCCTTCCTATATTTTGGAAATTTAAGTAGGATTGATGTCATTTCTCCTCTGAGCGTTTGGTAGAATTTTGCTGTGAAGTTGTCTGGTCCTGGGCTTTTTTGGTAGGAAGGTTTTTGATGACTGATTCAATCTCTTCTCATATTGTGGGTCTGTTGCTATGATCCTAGGGATCTCTAACCTTGCCATCAATTGTTGAGTTTTCCTACCTCCTTTTGTGTTACTTTAGATAGGTTACATGTTTCTAGGAATTTGTGCATTTTATCCAAATTTTCTAGTTTGTTAGACTGTAACTTTTCACAATATTCTGTTATGATCCTTTCTATTTCAGTTAGATCCATTGTAACGTCTCCCATTTCATGTCATATTTGGTTATTTGCACCCTCTCATTTTTTCCTTTCTCAGTGGTTTGTCTATTGCTCTTTTCAAAGAACCAACTTCTGGTTTTGTTGAATCACTCTATTATTTTCCTATTCTCTATTACATTTATTTCTGCTCTGATCTTTATTATTTCTTTTCTTCTTGTAGCTTTGTGCTCCTTTTACTCTTCCTTTTCTGTTTCCTCAAGTTGTAGGGTTAAGCTATTGATATTGAATCCTTCTTCTTTTTTAATGGAGGCATAAAGTGCTATGAATTTCCCTCCAAGCACTGCCTTTAATGAATCACAAAAGTTTTGACATGTTGTGTTTTCATCTCATTTTATTCTTTATTTTTATAATTTTTATTGTCTATAAGATTACAAATAAAGTCAGTCTCTCACACAAAAACCCATATACACCTTGCTACGCACTCCCAATTACTCTCCCCTAACAAGACAGCCCGCTCTCTCCCTCCACTGACTCTTTTCGTGTCCATTTTGCCAGCTTCTAACCCCCTTCACACTCTCATCTCCCTTCCAGGCAGGAGATGCCAACATAGTCTCAAGTGTCCACCTGATCCAAGAAGCTCACTCCTCACCAGCATCCCTCTCCAACACATTGTCCAGTCTAACCCATGTCTGAAGAGTTGGCTTCAGGAATGGTTCCTGTCCTGGGCCTACAGAAGGTCTGGGGACCATGGCCGCTGGGATCCTTCTAGTCTCAGTCAGACCATTAAGTCTGGTCATATGAGAATTTGGTGTCCGCATCCCACTGCTCTCCTTCTCCCTCAGGGGTTCTCTGTTGTGTTCCCTGTCAGGGCAGTCATCGGTTGTAGCCGGGCACCATCTAGTTCTTCTGGTCTCAGGATGATGTAGTCTCTGGTTCATGTGGCCCTTTCTGTCTCTTGGGCTTGTAATTGCCTTGTGCCCTCAATTTTCTTCATTGTCCTTTGATCCAAGTGGGTTGAGACCAATTGAAGCATCTTAGATTGCTGCTTGCTAGCGTTTAAGACCCCAGACGTCACTCTTCAAAGTGGGATGGAGAATGTTTTCTTAATAGATTTTATTATGCCAATTGACTTAGATGTCCCCTGAAACCATGGTCCCCAGACCCCTGCCCCTCTACGCTGGCCTTCAAAGCATCCAGTTTATTCCAGAAACTTCTTTGCTTTTGGTTTAATCCAATTGTGCTGACCTCCCCTGTATTGTATGCTGTCTTTCCCTTCACCTAAGGTAGTTCTTATAAGGTAGTTCTTATATACTGTATAATTAGTGAACACCCGTCTCTGGCCCTCCCTCCCTCCCCCTCGTAACCACAAAGTAATGTATTCTTCTCAGCTTAAACTATTTCTCAAGTTCTTATAATAGTGGTCTTATACAATATTTGTCCTTTTGCAACTGATTAAATTCACTCAGCATAATGCCTCCCAGGTTCCTCCATGTTATGAAATGTTTCACAGATTCCTCACTGTTCTTTATCGATGCGTAGTATTCCGTTGTATGAATATACCATAATTTATTTATCCATTCATCTGTTGATGGGCACCTTGGTAGCTTCCAAGTTTTTGCTATTGTAAACAGTGCTGCAATAAACATGGGTGTGCATGTATCTGTTCGTGTAAAGGCTCTTATTTCTCTAGGATATATTCCAAGGAGTGGGATTGCTGGATCCTTTGGTAGTTCTATTTCTAGCTTTTTAAGGAAACAGCAAATCGATTTACAAAGTGGTTGTACCATTTGACATTCCCACCAGCAGTGTAGAAGTGTTCTAATCTCTCCACAGCCTCTCCAACCTTTATTATTTTCTGTGTTTTGGATTAATGCCAGCCTTGTTGGAGTAAGATGAATTCTCATTGTAGTTTCGATCTGCATTTCTCTAATGGCTAATGATCATGAACATTTTCTCATATATCTCTTAGCTACCTGAAAGTCTTCTTTAGTGAAGTGTCTATTCATATTTTTTGCCCATTTTATAAATTGGGTTATTTGTCTTTTTGCAGTTGAGTTTTTGCAGTATCATGTAGATTTTAGAGATCAGGCGCTGATCGGAAATGCTGTAGCTAAAAACTTTTTCCCAGTCTGTGAGTAATCCTTTTACTCTTTTGGTGAAGTCTTTGGATGAACATAAGTGTTTGATTTTTAGGACCTCCCAGTTATCTAGTTTTTCTTCTGCATTCTTTATAAAGTTTTGTATACTGTTTATGTCAACATGTATTAGGGCTCCTAACGTTGTCCCTGTTTTTTCTTCCATGATCTTTATCATTTTAGAT
The DNA here is from genome assembly GCF_024166365.1 of Elephas maximus indicus. Classification (NCBI taxonomy): domain Eukaryota; kingdom Metazoa; phylum Chordata; class Mammalia; order Proboscidea; family Elephantidae; genus Elephas; species Elephas maximus. The sequence continues at coordinate 92,101,051 of NC_064846.1, forward strand.
TTTATGTTTAGGTCTTTGATCCATTTTGAGTTAGTTTTTGTGCATGGAGTGAGGTATGGGTCTTGTTTCATTTTTCTGCAGATGGATATCCAGTTATGCCAGCACCATTTGTTAAAAAGACTGTCTTTTCCCCATTTAAGTTCTTTGGGGCCTTTGTCAAATATCAACTGCTCATAGGTGGATGGATTTATGTCTGGATTCTCAATTCTGTTCCATTGGTCCGTGTATCCATTGTTGTACCAGTACTAGGCTGTTTTGACTACTGTGGCAGTATAATAGGTCCTTTACTATATAATAATATATATTATATATATATTATTATATATATATCATTTTGTATATATAATAGGTGTCTTTACCTGGTTTTGGTATCAGGGATATGGTGGCTTCATAGAATGAGTTTGGTAGTATTTTGTCCTGTTCTATGCTCTGAAATACCTTTAGTAGTAGTGGTGTTAACTCTTCTCTGGAAGCTTGGTAGAACTCTGCAGTGAAGCCATCCAGACCAGGGCTTTTTTTGTTGGGAGTTTTTTGATCACCTTTTCAATCTCTTCTTTTGTTATGGCTGTATTTAGTTGTTCTACCTCTGTTTGTGTTAGTTTAGGTAGGTAGTGTGTTTCTAGGAATTCATCCATTTCTTCTAGGTTTTCAAATTTGTTTGAGTATAGTTTTTCATAGTAATCTGATATGATGTTTTTAATTTCAGTTAGGTCTCTTGTAATATCGCCATCTCATTTCTTATTTGGTTTATTTGCTTGCTCTTCTGTTATTCTTTTGTCAGTTTGGCCAGTGCTTTATCAATTGTGTTGATTTTTTCAAAAAATCAGCTTTTGGCGTTATTAATTCTTTCAATTGTTTTTCTGTTTTCTATTTCATTATTTCAGCTCTAATTTCTTATTATTTGTTTTCTTCTGGTGCCTGTGGGTTTCTTTTGTTGCTCTCTTTCTATTAGTTCAAGTTGTAGGGATAATTCTTTGATTTTGGCCCTTTCTTCTTTTTGGATATATGCACTTATTGATTTAAATTGGCCTCTGAGCACCGCTTTTGCTGTGTCCCAAATTTTCTGATAGGAAGTGTTTTCATTCTTATTGGATTCTATGAATTTCTTTATTTCATCCTTAATGTTTTCTATAATCCAGTCTTTTTTGAGCAGGGTATTGTTCAGTTTCCAAGTGTTTGATTTCTTTTCCCTGCTTTTCCTGTTATTGATTTCCACTTTTATGGCCTTATGGCCAGAGAAGATGCTTTGTAATATTTCAATGTTTTGGATTCTGCAAAGGCTTGCTTTATAACCTAAAATGTGGTTTATTCTAGAGAATGTTCCATGTGCACTAAAAAAGAAAGTATAGTTGGTTGCTGTTTGGTGGAGCGTTCTGTATATGTGTATGAGGTTAAGTTGGTTGATTGTGGCATTTAGATCTTCCGTGTCTTTATTGAACTTCTTTCTGGGTGTCCTGTCCTTCACCAAAAGTGTTGTGTTGAAGTTTCCTACTTTCATTGTGGAGCTGTCTATCTCCCTTTTCAATGCAGATAGAATTTGTTTTATGGATCTTTCAGCCCTGTCATTGGGTGCATAAAATTTAATATGGTTGTATCTTCTCAGTGTATTGCCCCTTTAATCATTATATAGTGTCCCTCCTTATCGTTTCTGATGGATTTAACTTTAAAGTCTGTTTTGTCGGAAATTAATATTGCCACTCCTGCTCTTTTTTGATCGTTGTTTGCTGGATATATTTTTTCCATCCTTTGAGTTTCAGTTTGTTTGTGTCTCTAAGTCGAAGGTGTGTCTCTTGTAGGCAGCATATAGGCGGATCTTGTTTTTTAATCCGTTCTGCCACTCTCTGTCTCTTCATTGGTGCATTTAGTCCATTTACATTCAGGATAATTATGGATAGGTATGAATTTTGTGCTATCATTTTAATGTCTTTTTTGTGCGTGTTGACAGTTTCTTTTTCCCACTTGATTTTATGTGCTGAGTAGATTTTCTTGACATATTGTCCTTTCCTCATATTTGCCGCTGTTGATTTTGTTTCTGCTGAGCCTGTATTTTTCCCTTGTATTTTATTTTGATGAGTAGGATAGTTTATCTCCTTTGTGCTTACCTTATTGTTTAATGCTATTTTTCTAAATTTAAAACTAACTGTTCTTTCTTTGTATCGCCGTAACTTCCTCTCCATATGGAAGGTGTACGATTACATTTCTTAGTCCCTCTTTATTATTTTAGTGTTGTCTTTTTTATATAGTAACAGCGCTGTTACCCTGTTTTGGGCTTTTTTTATAATCTTGCTTTGTTTTTTTGTATTTCCCTGTCTAGGTTGACTTCTGGTTGCTCTGTCCAGTGTTCTAGTCTTGGGTTGATACCTGATATTATTGATTTTCTAACCAAAGAACTCCCTTTAGTATTTCTTGTAGTTTTGGTTTGGTTTTTACCAATTCCCTAAACTTGTGTTTATCTGGAAATGTCTTAATTTCACCTTCACATTTAAGAGAGAGTTTTGCTGAATATATGATTCTTGGTAGGCAATTTTTTTCCTTCAATTTTTTAAATATGCCACCCCATGGCCTTCTTTCCTGCATGGTTTCTGCTGAGTAGTCTGAGCTTATTCTTAATGACTCTCCTTTGTAGGTGATTTTTCGTGTATCCCTCGCTCTTATAATTCTCTCTTTAGCTTTGGGTTTGGCAAATTTGATTATAATATGTTTTGATGACTTTCTTTTAACATCTACCTCATGCAGAGTTCGATGAGCATCTTGGATAGATATCTTCTCATCTTTCACAATATCAGGGAAGTTTTCTGCCAACACAGCTTTAACAATATTCTCTGTATTTTCTGTTATCCCTCTGTGTTCTGGTACTCCAATCACTCATAGGTTATTTCTCTTGATAGAGTTCCACATGATCCTTAAGGTTTCTTCATTTTTTAAATTCTTTTATCTGATTTTTCTTCAAATATATTAGTGCCAAGTGATTTATCTTCGAGTTCAGAAATTCTATCTTCTACTTGCTCAATTCTGCTCCTCTGACTTTCTAATGAGTTGTCTAATTCTGTAATTTTAGTTTTAGCCATCTGAATTTCTGATAGCTGTCTGTCTATGCATTTTTCCAGCTTATTAAACTTTTCATTATGTTCCTGAATAATCTTTCCATTTTCTTCACTTGCTTTATCTGTGTGTTCCTTGGCTTGTTCTGCATATTGCCTCATTTCCTTCCTGATGTCTTGATGTTCTCTGTATATTAAACTTTTGTAGTCTGCATCTGGTTATCCCAGTAACGCACTTTCATCTAGAAGATCCCTGGGTTCTTTGTGTTGCGAGCCTGTTGAGGTGATCATGGTCTGTTTCTTTATGTGACTTGATATTGACTGTTGTCTCCGAGCCATCTATAAGTTATTGTATTAATTTATGCTTGCTTACTGTGTTGTAGTTACTTGCTTTGTTTTGTTTTGGTATACCCCTATGGGTTGCTTGAGTGAGCTAGCTTGATTATTTTCACCTTTGGAGCTCTGGTATCCTGTCCCCAGCTGGTTAGAGCTGTTATCATTTATATAAGTCTAGGAGTCCATTCAGTTTTCTTGTATGAATTCAGGTCAGGTTTCCAGGTAGCTGATCATCAAGTGTGTGGTACAGGCTCTGTCCTACAGTCTTAGAGGGGCAGGGGTGATTGGCGTATATACCGGCGCCTACTTGAAGTGGGGGGTGTCACTCTGAACAAGGCAGGGAGCTAAGAACTGACCCTCAAGTGTCTCTGAAGAAAATGCGTCTCTGTTCCCTAGAGCGTGCTGGTGGGTGGCTTCTGCAGAGGGACCATGGTCCCCCAAATTTTTTGGTTGTAAGGACTGGGAGGTACCAGTTATCTTTGGACCCCTGTCACAGGTGGCTGGGTGACCTGAGTGGAGCTTCCAGTCCTTCAGTCCCTGATGTGGGCAGGTGAGGACCTTGTTTAATATGCAAAGCAATGTCAAACATCAAACACCCCCATCCAAGGTACAGCTGAAATGGTTGGAGTCTGCCAACAAGGGCCTATTCTCCCGAAATAGGCCCACACAGGTCCATGCGGAAGGGAAAGGTGCTCAAGGTTCACACATGGTTTATGTCTGGATAGGAGCCGCTTCTGTCCTGAGCTTCTCCAGTTAATGGAGCTAGCAAATTATCTTTTCCCCTAACTGCAATTTTTTTCCTTCCCCAAGCCCGGGAGGATGGCTCTAGGTGCTCACCAGGGTCTGTCTCAGGCCCATGGATTCAGCCGCTGAAGCCAGCTTGGGGGTGGGGGAGGCGCGTTAAAATATACACAAGTACTTAGCTTTTTTCCGAGAGCACTGTTCTCCTCAGGTTCCAGAGGTGTGAGTAGACTGTGCGGCTGGCTGCTTCTCCCTGAGGAAACTGCAGCTGAACACTAGGACCAGTGCGCCCCCGCTCCGGGGATGTTGCCTGAGGGCTCCCCACAATTCAGGTCTGGTAACTCCTCTCCACTTCGGAACTGCGTCTTCCTCCCCCTGCCTCTCAGTTCATTGTTTAAGCTTGCCTTTGATGCTCAGGACTCCCAGATTGTCACAAATATACTCGTTTCACTTGTTTTTTTCAGGCCTTTGTTGTAAAGAGGGCTTGCCAGAAGAGTCTGTCTATTCTGCCATCTTTGCTCCGCCTCTGTACATAAGTTTTTATGTAAGAGAATGACTTGATTTGTAAACTTTCACTTAAAGCACAATAAAAATTATTTAAAAAAAAGAAGTGGAGAGGAGTTGATGGACCTGAATCACTTGGATCCCTCAGATACCATTCCTGCAAGCAGCTACAGCTGGCTGGTGGTAGTGTTTGGCCACAGTTTTTGCAGAGGGAACCAGCCAGCTGCACAGCCTACTTACATCTCCAGAACCAGAGAAGTATGGTGCTGTCTGCAAAAGCTAAGTACTTGCACGTATTTTACCATATCCCCCTGCCCCCCAAGCCGGCTTCAGTGGCTGTTGTTTCCCTGGGCCTGAGATAGGCCCATTGGAAAAGGAATAAATACACAATGGAGGGAAAGATAATTTTCCAGCTCCACTAACTGGGGGAGCTCAGAACAGAAGCAGATACTGTCCAGACATAAATGGACCATGGACTTTGAATACCTTTCCCCCCTGCATGGACCTGGACAGGCGAATAGACACTTGCTGGCAGACTGCAACTGTTTCAGCTGTGCAGTGGAGAGGTGAGTGTTTCATATTTGACACGGTTTTGCCTATTAAACAGTGTCCTCACTTACCAACATCAGGGGCCTAAGGACTAGTGGCTCCTCTCAGGTCACCCAGCCCCCGTGAGAGGGGTCCAAAGATAACTGGTACCTCCCAGACCTTACAACCAAAAGCATTGGGTGCCCATGGCCCATCTGCTGAACCCACCCACCTGCACGCCCTAGGGAACAGGGATGTGCTTTTCTCAGAGACAATCGGGACAGTTCTTAGCCCTCTGCCTTGTTCAGAGTGTGACCCCCTGCTACAATCAGATACCAGTACCTGCACCAAACACTCCTGCCCCTCTCAGATGGCAGGACAGAACCACACACTTGATGACCAGCTACCTGGACACCTGAGCTGAATCCACACACGAAAAGTGAATAGATTCATAAGCTCATATACCTGATAACAGCTCTAGCCATCTGGTGACAGGACATCAGAGCCCCAAAGATGAAAATAATCAAGCTAGCTCACTCAAGCAACCTATCTGGGCATATCAAAACAAAACAAAGTGAGAAACTAGAATACAGTAAGCAAACATATAATAAACTAATACAATAACTTATAGATGGCTCGGAGAAAACCATCAGTGTCAAACCACATAAAGAAACAGGCCATGATCACGTCAACAAGCTCTCAGTACAGAGAATCAAAGGATCTTCTAGATGAAGGTGCCTTCCTGGAATTACTGGATGCAGAATTCAAAAGATTAATATACAGAACTCTTCAAGACATAAAGAAGGAGATCAGGCAATACGCAGAATAAGCCAAGGAACACACAGATAAAATAGTTGAAGAAATTAAAAAGGTTCTTCAAGAACATAATGAAAAATTTAATAAGCTGCAAGAATCCATAGAGAGACAGTAACCAGAAATTCAGAAGATTAAAGATAAAATTACAGAATTAGACAACTTAATAGAAAGTCAGAGGAGCAGAATTGAGCAAGTGGAAGGCAGAATTTGTGCACTTGGCATCAATATATTTGAAGAAAAATCAGATAAAAGAATTTAAAAAATGAAGAAACCTTAAGAATCATGTGGGACTCTATCAAGAGAAATAACCTACAAGTGATTGGAGTACCAGAACACGGAGGGATAACAGAAAATACAGAGAAAATTGTTGAAGATATGTTGGCAGAAAACTTCCCTGATATTGTGAAAGATGAGAAGATATCAATCCAAGATGCTCATTGAACTCCGCATGAGGTAGATGTTAAAAGAAAGTCACCAAAACATATTATACTCAAACTTGCCAAACCCAAAGCTAAAGAGAGAATTATAAGAGCGAGGGATACACGAAAAATCACCTACAAAAGAGAGTCAATAAGAATAAGCTCAGCAATACAAGGAAGGTCAGCCTAATTGGACTGGACAAAAAGCAAAGAGGTTTCCGGGATAAAATGAAAGCTTCAAAGGTCAGCGGAGCAGGGGCTGGGGTCTGGGGAACTTGGTTTGAGGAGACTTCTAAGTCAATGGGCAAAATAATTCTATTATGAAAACATTCTGCATCCCACTTTGAATTGTGGCGCCTGGGGTCCTAAATGCCAACAAGCGGCCATCTAAAGATACATCAATTGGTCTCAACCCACCTGGAGCAAAGGCAAAGGAAGAACACCAAGGTCACACGACAACTAAGAACCCAAGAGACAGAAAGGGCCACATGAACCAGAGACCTACATTATCCTGAGACCAGAAGAACTAGTTGGTGCCTGGCCACAATCGATGTCTGCCCTGTCAGGGAACACAACAGACAACTCCTGAGGGAGCAGGAGACCAATGGGATACAGACCCCAAATTCTCATGAAAAGAACATACCTAATGGTATGATTGAGACTAGAGGAATCCCAGAGACAATGCTCCCCAGAACGTCTGATGACAAAGGACAGGAACCATCCCCGAAGACAAATCATCAGGCATGAAAAGGACTGGTCAGTGGGGGGGAGAGAGATGCCGATGAAGAGAGAGCTAATTAAATCAGGTGGACACTGGAGAGTGTGTTGGCAACTCTTGACTGGAGGGGGGATGGGAAGATAGAGAGAGAGGGAAGATGGCAAAATTGGCACGAAACGAGAGACTGTAAGGGCTGACTCAATAGGGGGAGAGCAAGTGGGAGAAGGGAGTAAGATGTATGCAAACCTACATGTGACAGACTGATTGGAATGGTAAATGTTCACTTGAAGCTTAATAAAAATTAAATAAAAAAAAAAGAATAAGCTCAGACTACTCAGCAGAAACCATGCAGGAAAGAAGGCCATGGGGTGGCATATTTAAAAAATTGAAGGAAAAAAATTGCCTACCAAGAATCATATATTCAGCAAAACTCTCTCTTAAATGTGAAGGTGAAATTAAGACATTTCCAGATAAACACAAGTTTAGGGAATTGGTAAAAACCAAACCAAAACTACAAGAAATACTAAAGGGAGTTCTTTGGTTAGAAAATCAATAATATCAGGTATCAACCCAAGACTAGAACACTGGACAGAGCAACCAGAAGTCAACCCAGACAGGGAAATCACAAAAATAAATCAAGATAAAAAACGCTCAAAATGGGGAAACAGCGATGTCGTTGTGTAAAAGAAGCTCACATTAAAATAATAAAAAGGGACTAAGAAATACAGTCATAGATCTTTCATATGGAGAGGAAGACAAGGCAATATAAAGAAATAAAAGTAAGGTTTAAACTTAGAAAAATAGGGGTAAATATTAAGGTAACCACAAAGGAGACTAACCTACTCACCAAAATAAAATACAAGAAAAAAATGGAGTCTCAGAAGAAACAAAATCAACAGCAACGAATAAGAGGAAAAGAGAATATATAAAGGTAAACTACTCAGCACAAAAACTTAAGTGGGAAAAAGAAACTGTCAACAACACACAAAAAAAGACATCAAAATTACAGCACTAAACGCATACCTATCCATAATTAGGCTGAATGTTAAATTGACGGCAGTGGGTGGGTGGGTTAATGGACCAAAAGGACAGATAAAGAGACAGAAGGAAAAAAAAAGCTGTTAGTTTTGAGTGGGGCCCAGAACAAGAGAAGCCTCTGTAACAGGTTCAGGCTGTTGTGCAGGCAGCTCTGCCACTTGGGTCATATGACCGTCTGATCAAATGGCGCTTGAGGTGTCAGTGGCAGATATACTGTTTGCAGTCTTTGGCCAGCCCTTATCGGTGAATTGCAATGCACATCCTTAGGATTTTGAAGCAAAGCCCTGCCAGCCTCTGCAGACAACTACTCTCCTTTTGAGAACAGCGTTTGTCTTGTTACTGGGCCTTAGTAGAGACTGAAAGCTTAGTCATGTGCCATCAAGTCACCATGCAATCTGAGCTGCCCATCACGAACTGGGTGTTATCTAACCCACAGAACTATAAAGTTGGACATGCACAGAAGCATTCCTTCATTAAATGGAAGTGATACATTCGAGATTTGGCCCAAACAGTACCTGAAAGCACACGTAAGTTCCATGAGGAAGTTGCCCAAATGCCCATGGTCTCCATTGCTGTCACATTACCTTCCATCTCCCAGTCTGCACCTCATGGGGAGTTCCTTATGATCAGTTGACTGAAGAAGAGAAAACTCTTGCCTGGTTTATAGATGGTTCTGCACAATATGCAAGCACCGCTCAAAAGTGGACAGCAGCAGCACTACAGCCTTTCCTGGGACCTCCCCAAAGGATAGTGGTGAAGGGAAATCTTCTCAATGGGCAGAACTTCAAGCAGTGCACCTGGTTGTTCACTTTGCTTGGAGGGAGAAATGGCCAGATGTGCCATTATATACTGACTGATGGGCTGTGGCCAATGGTTTGGCTGGATGGTCAGAGACATGGAAGGAACATGATTGGAAAATTGGAGACAAGGATTTATGGGGAAGAGTTATGTGGCTAGACCTCTCTGAATGGGTCAAAGAATTGAAGATATTTGTGTCTCATGTGAATGCTCACCTAAGGGTGACCTCAGCAGAGGAGAATTTTAATAATCAAGTGGATAGGATGACACATTATGTGGAAACCAGTCATCCTCTTCCCCTAGTTATTTCTGTCATTGCCCAATGAGCTAATGAACAAAGAGAGGTGATTACATCAGTATACAACTGCCAAACTACATCATAACTGCCAAACCACTGGAATTCATGGCCCAGCCAAGTTGACAATCTTAACAATCACAGTCCACCCCTTGTCAACTTGGCACCTGTACACGTCTTCACAAACCATATAAAATCTCTGAATAAAGACAATTATAAAGTCATACTTGCACCTAACATGATACAGCTAACATGCACAAATGAAAACACACCAACTCTGTTTACATCTTATATTTTATAAGTGAAGAAAACAAAAATATTTGATGTGGACATGTTGTTGTTATTGTTGTTAGGCGTCATTGAGTCGGTTCTGACTCATAGCAAACCTATCTGCAACAGAATGAAACACTGCCCGGTCCTGCGCCACCCTCACAATCATTGTTATGTTTGACCACATTGTTGCAGCCACTGTGTCAATCTGTCTCCTGGAGGATCTTCCTCTTGATGCACACATATAAGGAAGAACTACTCATAACAATTACAGTCCTCATTTCTGCAACTGGCATGATGTCATAACAGGTGTTTAGAACTACATTCTTCTACCACCCATTCTATATTCCCTTTGCCCTCAGCAAGCACCTGAGCTGGTCGTGGTTCTTTGCCTGGGAGGGTTACCCAAACCTTCATTGTGTTGCTGTAGTTTTCCATTGACTTTAATCACAAGGCAAAGTAATACGAAGAGATGCCCTAAGGGATCTCCTGCATTCCAGACATACACTTCTTTGCCTCCATTATGTAATATTAGTCCTATTTCCTCTTGGTAATCAGGATCAATCACACCAGTCAATGTGGTAACTCCTTTCCTTGCTTGTTGATCCAGAGGCATGAGGAGCCCAAAGTGGCCAGGTGGCATTCTTAGCTTCCAGTTCAACGGAATCAGTGATGTGTCTCCAGGTGGAAGCATTCCTCCCTTCGGAACTAAGACCTCTAGGCTCGCACATCATAGGGTCATGGGGACAAGAAGCAAAAATCTTGTGAGTGGGTCACTAGGGGTAATAGCGAGTGGTGCCACACCCATTTCCACCCCTTGATTCCTGGACTCATGAATCCTGGCTATGGGAGAAAAAGCACTATATATTGGACTCTGGTTTGGAGCATCTACAGCCTCCTGGAGAATAGTGCCCCAACCCTGCAAGGTTTTGCTTCTCTAGAGAACCCAGCTTAAGACAACTGGTATCCTCCAACACTTGATTCCTGTATGTTTTCATATTACGATAATCATTAACATTCAAAAAGAAGTTATTCACTACAGTTAGAGCTCTTAACCTAACTTTGGATTTTAGCTTGCCAATGCGCTTCAGTCAAAGACCATCAGGATATACTTGTAGTTGAACAAGTTGGAATTATTACTCATTGCAGTGAGGAAGAACACATACCATTTGGAACTATGGTGCATCTCAGAAAGGGGTCATTAGGAAAAAGCATATTATAGGATCTGGACTTTGGTAATTTTGAGGAGGGTCTAAGAGAGCAGAGGTTTTCTCTAGATTGAGTGTTGTCAGAAAGCAAGGCATCTCAGTAAATCTTAACTACAGAGAAAACAAACTAAAGTGGGGATAAAGCTGTAATTGGTAAATAAGTCACAGTCACATGTTTGGAGGGGGGATGCTACAGTGAGCTTGGCTGAAATGGACATTCTGTGAGATTGTTTATGTCCAATGGGAGAACAATATGACTTACCTGTGTCAGATGAGTTTGCATTTACATTGAAGCTTAACTATGAGCATTGAATCAATTTACAAATATCAGTGGCTTGTTTTTATTCTTTCTCAGTTCTTTCTTTTCACCAAAGGCAGAAGTTGGGCTGCAAAACTTTGATTCATGATAACCAGATTGTCAACACTGCTGAGATTTTGTTGATCAGAAGAGTGTCCATTGAACATAGTCTGTAGTTGAACATAAGTTAATCCTTCCTTCTTCTGTTGTGAGATGAGTTGTTGAAATATCTAACATGAAAATGGCTGTGAAGTAGCATTTAAGACTTGCCAGAATACATCAGCCAAACTTAACACACTCAATTACCAGAAACAAAATGACTATTGATCCTTATAACAGGTCTCAAACTCTGGGGCTTGGATTATGAAACTCGGGTAATGAAATCATTTTCCAAAATGCAGTTAGGTCTTTTCTAGAGATTCATATTGCTTTTTTATTTTAGCCTAGTCGTAGATTGTTATACCTGTCCTATAGTATTTATATAAGTGTAAAAAGAAGTATTTGCTATAGTACAATTTTCTCTTGGCTACCTATCTAAGAGAAAATTAGTGGCTGTGTGATTATCCATGACAATTCTAGCTAATGAATTTAGACTAGTTTTTATTATTATTATTATCATTACTATTACTTTAGATAATTAATTTATACTTGCTTATTGGGCTTCTGGAGCAGAAATAGTGTTACCTATGACTTCTGCTAGCATCAGAGGCACTTTTCAAAACACATTTTAGTTTTATTATTCCCACTGTGGTAATTGCAGTTTGAAAGTAAGTATGAAGGGAAAGTCTTCTGAATAACCTGTGCTTACCTCATTTCAGAGGGCTTCTGTGTATCCTCATCAAGAAAACACGATCCACTGGAGGGATGGTAGTTTTAAATATCTGATAATCTCTAACAATTACTCCAAATACACAGGATAGGCAGAAATGAGCCTGATGTCCACATAAGAAGTAGTATCCTAGTGAGGCACAGATTGAGAGTGTAAGTATCATTTATTACAATAGGAGAGAGTGTAAGTATCATTTATTACAATAGGAGAGAGCCAATTTTGTGTCCACGTGGGTAGTTTTCTCTGGTGTCTTTTCCAGAAAACTAAATATCCAGGTTGCACATCATACAGAGGCTATTTATGTGGATGTTTTAGAAATATAATTCCTACCTACTGGTGATAAAGCTGAATGTATCATATGAGTCCCTTGTGGTAATTAATCATATCTGCTTGCCTTAGTGGTTAAGTTTGGCTGCTAACCAAAAGATCAGCAGTTCGAATCCTCCAGCAGCTCCTTGGAAAACCCTACGGGGCAATTCTACTCTGTCCTATAGGGTCACTATGAGTCAGAATTGACTCAACGGTAATGGGTTTGGGTTTTTGGTTTTGGCTTGCAATAGAGTAGAATCTATGATTGAGGGAGGAATGAAATTTCAAAAAAACATAGGTCAGCCTATAATTAATTCATAAGGAGATAATCTGTGGATTTCAGAGAAGTTTGGACTTACTGACATAAGGCTAATAGCAATATGTTGAGGCTTGGAAGTTTGAGGGTTTATGAGAGCTTTGCAGTGTTTAGTTCTGTTGTGCATAGGGTCGCCAACTCTATGGCAGCTGACGACACTAACAACATTATGGGGTATTATCATGACGAATTTTGCTAACTCCGTTTTAAATGATTTGGTTCTACCAGTCAGCCATCCTGAGAGCACTCAATATTATCTTAATTTTTCTTCGAATCAGGAGCTTGTCTTTGACAGTTAATAGTAGCCTCTTTGAATTCCTGTGTTCTGTGTGATTAGAGAAACAATCTCTGGGTTAATCGTGCTCTCTTGGGATAATGGTCAGCTAAAGTATTACTATGATACATATATTATTATATATATTTATACTATATATAATATTAAAAAAAACCCAGAAACCTGGTGCCATCGTAGTATAGTTATGAAACATATAATATGATATTATATAATATATGATGTTGTTAGTTGCTGTTGAGTTGATTCCAACTCATGGCGACCCCATGTGTGCAGAGTAGAACTACTTCATAGAGTTTTCAAGGCTGTGACCTTTCAGAAGCAGATCTCTAGGACTGCCTTCTGAAGTGCCTCTGCATGGGTGTGAATTTCCAACCTTTTGGCTAGTAGTTCAGTGCTTAACCATTTGTGGGTTATTTTTTAATAAGCGTCTAACTGTTTTCCACAGAGGCTGTATCATTTTGCATTCACACCAGCAATGGACAAGGGTTCCAATTTCTCCACATTCTCACCAACATTTGTTGTTTTCTTTTTTTTTTTAATCTTAGTCATCCTACTGGGGATGAATAGTCTATCCCATTACGGTTTTGATTTAGTTTTTTAGTGGCTAATGGTTTCAAACATCTTTTCATGTGCTTGCTGGCCATTTGGATATGATTTTTAGTGAAAAGTCTATGTGCACGGTTTGCCCATTTTTTGATTGGGTTGTTTGTCTTTTTCTTGTTAAGTTGTAGGTGTTCTTTTTTTATGGCAAGGAAACTTTTATCTGAACTTCAATTTATTTCATTTCTTTCCATTTGTTTTTCTTTTCTTTTTTTGTTATTTTCTTTTTTTATTTTGCTTTAGGTGAAAGTTTACAGAACAAATTGGTTTCTCATTAAACAATTAATATACAAAGTGTTTTGTGACATTGGTTGCCAACACCGTGATGTGACAACACTCTCCCCTTCTCCACTGTGGGTTCCCTGTTTCCATTCATCCAGTTTTCCTGTCCCTTCCTGCCTTCTTGTCTTTGCTTTGGACTGGAGTGTGAATTTAGCCTCCTATACATGATTGAACTACGAAGCACGTTCCTCACGTGTGTTACTGTTTGCCCTATAGCCTGTCTAATCTTTGGCTGAAGGGTAAACCTCGAGGGTAACTTCAGTACTGTGTTAAAAGAGTGTCTGGGACCCATACTCTTGGGGTTTCTCCAGTCTCTGTCAGACCAGTAAGTCTGGTCTTTTTTTGTGTGTGAGTTATAATTTTGTTCTACATTTTTCTACTGCTTTTTTTTTTTTTGCCTGGGACCCTCTACTGTGATCCCTGTCAGAGCAGTCAGTGGTGGTAGCCGGGCACCATCTAGTTGTTCTGGGCTCAGTCTTGTGGAGGTTGTGGTCCATTAGTCCTTTGGACTATTCTTTCCCTTGTATCTTTGGTTTTCTTCATTCTCCTTTGCTCCAGCTGGGATGGGACCAATAGATGTATCTTAGATGGCCGCTTGCAGGCTTTTAAGATCCCAGACACCACTCACCAAAGCAGGATGTAGAACATATTCTTTATAAACTACATTATGTCAATTGAGCTGGATGTCTCCTGAGACCAGGGTCCCCAGCCCTCAGCCCTTTAGGTTGGTCTCTCAGGGCATTTGGATGTGTCTGTGAAGCTTCTATGACTTTGCCTTGGTCAAGTTGTGCTGACTTCCCCAGTTCTGTGTACTGTCTTACCCTTCACCAAAATGACCGCTTATGTACTACCCCTCCCCTCCCTCATAACCACCAAAGGTTGTTTCTTTTTGTGTGTAAACCTTTTCATGAGTTTTCACAATAGTGGCCTCATACACTTATTTCACTCAGCATAATGCCCTCCTAGATTCATCCATATTGTGAGATGTTGGGCAGATTCATCATTGTTCTTTATCATTCCATAGTATTCCGTTGTGTGCAGGTACCATAGTGTATTTATCCATTCACATGTTGATGGGCATCTAGGTTGTTTCTGTCTTTTTGTTATTATGAATAATGTTGCAATGAACGAAGGCGTGCATATGTCTATTTGTGCGATGGTTCTTATGTCTCTAGGATATATCCCTAGGAGTGGTATTGCTGGATCATATGGTATTTCTATTTCTAGCTTTTTAAGGAAGAGCCATATCATTTTCCAAAATAGTTGTACCATTTTGCATTCCCACCAGCAGTACATAAGAGTTCCAAGCTCCCTGTAGCCCCTCCAACATTTGTTATTTTGATTAGTGCAAGTAATGTCAGAGAGAGATGGTATTTCTTTGGAGTTTTGATTTGCATTTCTCTAATGGCTAGTGATTGCAAGTATTCCCTCTTGTGTCTGTTAGCCACCTGGTGCAGTGTCTGCTCATATCTTTTGCCCATTTTTAAATTGGATTATTTGCCTTTTTGTTGTAGAGGCATTGAATTTTTCTATAGATTTTAGAGAGTGGACTTTTGTCGGATTTGTCATAATCAAATTTTTTTTCCCAGTCTGTAGGTTCTCTTTTTAATCTTTTAGTGAAGTCTTTTGATGAGCATAAGTGCTGAATTTTTAGAAGATACCAGTTATCTAGCTTATCTTCTGGAGTTTGTGTATTGTTAGTTATGGTTTGTATCCTGTTTATGCCGTATATAAGGGTCTGTCATGGATTGAACTGTGTCCCCCCAAAATATGTGTCAACTTGGGTAGGCCATGATTCCCAGTATTGTGTGGTTGTCCTCCATTTTGTGATTGTAATATTATGTTAAAAAGATTGTAACACCCTCACTAAGGTCACATCCCCGATTCAATGTAAGGGGAGTTTCTCTGGAGTGTGGCCCACACCAACTTTTATCTTACAAGAGAAAAAAGGAAAGGGAAGCAAGCGATAGTGGGGACCTCATGCCAACGAGAAAGAAGCACCGCGAGCAGAGTGTGTCCTTTGGACCTGGGGTTCCTGCACAGAGGAGTTCCTAGTCCAGGGGAAGATTGCCAAGAAGGACCTACCTCCAGAGCCGACAGAGAGAGAAAGCATTCCCCTGGAGCTGACACCCTAAATTTGGACTTCTAGCCTACTAAAAAAAAAAAAAAAACTGTGAGAAAATAAATTTCTCTTTGTGTGAGCCATCCACTTGTGGTATTTCTGTTATAGCAGAACTAGATGACTAAGACAGGGCCCCTAGCATGATCTTTATAGTTTTTTGTTTTATATTTAGGTCTTTGATCCATTTTGAATTAGTATTTGTGTATGTTGTGTGGTATGGGTCCTGTTTCATTTTTTTGCAGATGGACATCCAGTTTCGCCAGCACCATTTGTTAAAAAGACAGTCTTTTCCCCATTTAATGGACTTCAGGCCTTTATGAAAGATCAGGTGACCATAGATGGATGGATTTTCATCTGGGCTCTCGATTCTGTTCCATTGGTTAATGTGTCTGTTTTTGTACCAATACAAGGCTGTTCTGACTACCATAGCTGGTTCTGAGGTCAGGTAGTGCAAGGCCTCCTACTTTGTTCTTCTTCTGCCGTAATGCTTTACTTGTCTGGGGCCTCTTTCCTTTCCATATAAAGTTAATTATTAGTTTTTCCATCTCGTTTAAGAATGCAGTTGATGTTTGAATTGTGATTGCATTGGATTTGTAGACTGCTTTGGGTTTTTTTTTTGGGGGGTAGAATTGACATTTTCACAATGTTGAGTCTATGTATCCATAAGCATGGTATGTTTTTCCATTTATGTAGGTCTCTTAGTTTCCTGCAGTAGTGTTTTCTAGGTTTCTTTGTATAGGTCTTTTACATCCCTGGTTAGAATTATTTAGGGATATTATAAATGGTATTGCTTTCCTGATTTCCATTTCATAGTTGTCTTTATTGGTGTATAGGGATCCAATTGAATTTTGTTCATTTATCTTGTATCCTGCTACAAATAGAATCTTTCTATTTGTTTTTCTTGTGGAGTCTTTTGGGTTCTTTATGTATAGTATCGTATCATCTGCAAATAGGGATAGTTTTACTTCTTCCTTACCAATTTGGATGCCCTTTATTTCTTTTCCTTGCCTTATTGCTCTAGCTAGGACTTCCAGCACAATGTTAAATAGGACTGGTGTTAAAAGGCATCCTTGTCTTGTTCCTGTTCTCAGGGGGAATGTTTTCGGCCTCTCACCATTGAGAATGATGTTGGCTGTTGGTTTTGTATAGAGTCCCGTTATTATGTTGAGATATTTCCCTTCTGTTCCTATTTTATTGAGAGTTTGTATCAGCAATGCGTATTGAACTTTATTGAATGCCTCTTCTGCATTAAGATGATCATGTGATTTTCTTTTGTTTTATTAATGTGGTGAATTACGTTGATTGATTTTCTAATGTTGAACCATCCTTGCATAACTGGTATGAATCCCACTTGGTCGTGGTGTCTTTTTTTTTATATGATGCTGAATTCTATTGGTTAGAATTTTTTTGGAGAATTTTTGCATCATATTCGTGAGACACATTGGCCTGTAATTTTATTTCTAGGTTTTACATATGTCATCCCATTGCCTTCTTGCCTGCATGGCTTATGCCCAGTAATCAGAGCTTAGTCTTACTGTTTTCCCTTTGAGTGTGACTTTTCATTTTTCTTGAACTGCTCTTAGGGTTCTTTCTTTGACTTTGTTTTGATGAATGTGATTATGGTATGTCTTGGTGACTTTCTTCTGAGGTTTATTCTATATGGGGTTCTTTGAGCTTCCTGGATGGTCAGGTTTTCATCTTTCATAGTATTAAGGAAGTCAGCAAATCTTCAATGATCCTCGCTACGTTTTCCATTTTCTCTCCCTATTCTGGAACTTAGATCATGTGCAAATTTTTGCTCTTATACATATCCCACATACTTCTTAGGTCTTTTTCATTTCTCTTCATTCTTTCTCTGATTTTTTCTCAAACAAATGGTAGACAAGGATTTGTCTTCAATTTTTCTGATCCTGACTTCCATTGTTTCACATTTGCTCCTAAAACCTTCTATTGCATTGTCCAATTCTGAAATCTTGTTTATCTTTTGGATTTTTAATTACTGATTTTGTATGATTTCTAATTGTTTATTTATTTTGACACTTTGTTCTTGTATTATTTTCCTGAATTCTTCTATGCCTTCGTCTGTGTTTGCCCTAATTTTGTCTGTGTTTTCCATGATTTTGTCAGTTTTTTCCTTTGTTTTGTCTGTGTTTTCCTTGATCTCTTTCCTAATCTCTTGGAGAGCCCTGAATATTAGACTTTTTAATTTCCTATTGGGTAGTTCCAGTGCCTTTTCTTCTACTAGAAGGTCATCTGGTATTTTATTTTGGTCACTTACTGGAGCCATCCTATTCTGTTTTTTTTATTCATTTTGATATTGTCTGCTGTCTCCAAGATTTTCAGGAATTACTATTTTTTGTGTTTATTTATTGTAGGTTCGTTTGTTTCATCCTGCTTTTTTATCCCATTTGGTTACATCTGGGCAGGTAGGTGGGCTGGGAAGGTTTTGTTACTTGCTCTTCTGTGGGCACTGTAGTTCTCACCATCTTGTCTAGGCGGACAGTGCTAGTCGCTCAGCTATGGTGCAGCAGAGCAGGTACAGTGGCGGGAGAGAGGCAGGAATGGGTCATTTGCTGAAGTGGTTGATCTGGGAGCAGCTCAGCAGCCAGGACCCAGGGGTCTCGAGGTCTATGTTGGTCCCACTCAGGAGTGTGGAGTTCAGCAGGACGGGGTTGGGACAGCATGGGGCATGGTCCCACATGGGGGCTTGGCACTCGGCAGGGCGGGGCTGTGGGCAGCATGGGGCAGGGTCCTTGATCTGCATCAGTGCTTCTCAGGGGCAGGGCACTCAGCAGGGTGGGGCTAGGGTGATGCAAATGATGGGATCCAGGGTCCAGAGGCCCATGCAAGTGCCACTCAGTGACATGGTGCTCAGTGAGAGACACAGAGAGGCAAAAGGAAAGGGGGAGGGTGTGAAGTGTATTGCTAAGTTAAGTAGAGAAAGAAGAGAGAGAAGCAGAATTTTAAAAATGGAGAAAAAATAAATAGAAATAAATAAAATGGTGGCACAGTGGGATTGATGGGTGGGTGCAGGGCAGACCCAAGAAGGCCATGTGCAGGTGGCTGTCTAGCCGAATGATGCAGCACAGCCCATCGATAAGGGGCGAGGTCAGAGCATGGGGCTAGGTGTGGGGAGAAAGGGAAGGAAGGAAGGGAAAGAGAGAAGAAACCAAAATAAGAAACAACAAACAAAAAAACATGGAGCTGAGGGAACTGGCTGTTGGGAATGGGCCAGAACCAGGATGGTGGTGAGCTGGTGTCTCTCTTGCCAGGTGGCAAGTCACAGCCCATCAGGAAGGGATGGAGGCAGTTCAGGGCCTAAGTGGGAGGGAGAAAGGGAAAAGTAAAGAAAAAATATGGCACTGAGGGAGCTGACCAGTGGGTTATGGCACAGGCTCATGGAGGCCATGTGCCAGTAGTTCTCTAGCAGAGCAGTGAGGCACAGCCTGTTAAGAAGGGGCGGGGTAGTGCATGGGGCTATGGGGGCAGAAGAAAGGAAAGGCAGGAAGGGAGAGAAAGAAGAAACAAAACAACAACAACAAAATATGGTGCTGGGGGAACTGGCCATTGGGAGTGGGATGGAACCAGTGCAGCAGTGAGCCAGTGTCTTTTTGTCTGAGTGACTATGACCTGTTGGAAAGTGGCAGAGGCAGCAAACAGGGCAGAAGGGTGGGGGGTGGGAAAGCGTGTATCTCTGGTTACCAGGTGCTCTGTCTCTTGTTGGCAGCTCTGTGAAGTTGCCTTCCCATATTCCCTGTCCAAGGTCGTTGGTGGCTGTGCTCCAAGATGGTGAATCTGTGCCACTTTAGATGGCCGGGACCTCCACTCTGTAGATCTCTGTTGTCTGTCAGTTTCTTCTTCCATTTGGTGCTTTATCTAGTTTGTTATCCCCTTGTTGGATATGTAGGGTTCCAGGATTGACATTTGCATCTGTTTTACTTAGTTTTTCAGGTCTTTGATGCAGAGGGATGGCATGGTGCTTCTGTCTATAGTGCCATGTTGGCTCTGCCTCTGTAGGTGTTCTTTATATGTTGTTGTTAGGTGCCATCAAGTCTGTTCTGACTCATAGCGATCCTATTTACAACAGTACAAAACACTGCCCAGTCCTGCGCCATCCTAACAATCACTGTTATGCTTGAGCCCATTGTTGCTCTTTATATACTCTGAATATTAAACCTTTATCCAATGTATGGTTCAAAATTTTTTTCCCAGCCTGTATGTTGTCTTTTTACCTTGCTGATAAAGTCCTTGGATGTACAAAAGTTTGTAATTTTGATGAGATCTCATTTATTTATCTTGTCATTTGTTGCTTGTGCCTTTGGTGTCACATCTAAGAATCTATTGTTGAAGACTAGGTCCCACAGCATTGCCTTTATATTTTCTTCTAAGAGTTTTATGGTTCTAGGTCTTATATTTAGTTAGTTTTGAGTTAGTTTTCATGTCTGGTGTGAGGTCCGGGTCCAACTTCATTCTTTTGCATATGGAAATCCAGTTGTCCTAGCACCATTTTTTAAAGAGACTATTCTTTCCCTATTTGGAAACCCTGGTGGCATAGTGGTTCAGTGTTACAGCTGCTAACCAAGCGGTCAGCAGTTCAAAGCTGCCAGGGGCTCCTTGGAAACTCTACGAGGCAGTTCTACTCTGCCCTATAGGGTCACTATGAGTTGGAATCGACTCGATGGCAGTGGGTTTGGGTTTGGTTTTTTGGATGAATTTAGCACACTTGTCAAAGATCAGTTGACCATAGATGTGCATGATTATCTCTGGACTCTTAATTCTATTCTATTGGTCTATCACTATACCAGTACCAGACTGTTTTGATTACTGTAGCTTTATACTATGTTTTGAGATGAGGGAGTCAGAGTACTCCTACTCTGTTTTTATTTTTGAAGGTTGCTTTGACTCTTTGGGTCCATTTGAAGTTCCATACAAATTTGAAAATTGACTTTTCCATTTCACAGATAACACTGTTTGAATTTTGATGGGTATTTTATTGAATCTATAGATTGCTTTAGGTAGTATTGACATCTTGACAATATTAAGTCTTCTGATCCATGAAGCTGGAATGTCTTTCCATTTAAGGTCTTCTTTAATTTTTTTCAGTAATGTTTTATAGTTTTCAGTGTTCAAGTATTTCACGTCTCTGGTTAAATTTATTCCTAGGTATTTTATTCTTATAGGTGCTATCGTAAATGGAATTGTTTCTTTAATTTTCTTTTTCAGAATGCTTATTGCCAGTGTATAGAAACCCAACTGCTGGGAGGGTGGTCTGCCTTTACGATTCCCATCCAGGCTACCCAAGCTCAAGCCTTGCACTCAGACCATTCTCTGATAGGCAGGCTGGGAATTGGGTCTCTCTTTCCCAGTCCCGTCTGCCTGTCACAGAAAGCTTCCTCCCTGTTCTGAAACCACAGTAACTTTCTGTGTCTCTATGAGTGCCTAACCAAACCAAATCCATTGCCTCAAGTGGATTCCAGGTCATAGAAATCCTATAGGACAGAACAGAACTGTCCCACAGTGTTCCCAAGGCTGTAAATCTTTAGAGAAACAGATTGCCACATCTTTCTCCCACAGAATGGCTGGTGGGTTTAAACAGCCAACCTTTCGGTTAGCAGCTGAGTGCTTAACCACTGCATCACCAGAGCTCCTATGATTACTTAGTTGTACTAAAGTAACTAATCTTGTAGCTAGTAGGGGAAGAAATGTTCTTTCTGGTCATGTACCCAAGGTCACAAGACCATGATGCTGTTTGAATTTGAACAAAGCTTGGCAACAGGATGGTCAGGACACATACAGCTGAACAAATGCCCCTTCCTCTTATTCCTTTTTCCTGTTCCCATGCATTCTAAGGTAAAAATCCCTAGACCCCTCTGCCTCTCAGCCTTTCATCTGCAACATAAACTTAAAACCTTACATGTGCAGAAGAGATTTTCTGTGTCAACTCACCCTGGGATGGGACTCTGAAGGAGGCCAACCCCACGATGAACTTTATTCATAGTATCCTAACTGCTGTGTAAGTAAATAAAAGCTTGTAAAATGTTGCTGGGTAATGTCAATTCATTACTGAGAGCTACAGCCTTCTACGAGCCCACTTGTCATCGTGGCTCATTGCACCAACTAATTTTTGCACACTGACATTATAATTCTGCCATTTTGATGAATTCATTTTTAGCTCTAGTAGTAGCTTTTTTTGTGGATTCTCTGGGGTCATCCATATATAGAATCATGTCATCTGCGAAAGGGGATTGTTTCATTTCTTCCTTTATGATTTGGATACATTTTTTTTCTAGCTCAGGTGCTCTAGCTAGAACTTCCAGTACAATTCTGAATAGCAATGATGAGAGCAGACATCCTTGTCTTGTTGCTGATCTTAAGGGGAAAACTCTTGTTCTTTCTCCATTGAGAATGCCCTTTATGAACTTGAGAAATTTCCCCTCTATTTCTGTCTTGTTAAGTGTTTTTATCATCAAAGTCTGTTTGAATTTGTCAAAAGCCTTCTCTGCATCAATTGAGATGACCATGTAGTTCTTTTCATTTGTTCTATTAATATGATGTCTTACATTGGTTGATTTTCTAATGTTGAACCATCCTTGTATTCCTGGGATAAACCACACTTGATAATCTTTAACATACTTTTGCATTCAGTTTGGTAGTATATTGTTGAGGATTTTTGCATCCAGATTTATAAGGGATATTGGCCCATAGTTTTCTTTTCCTGTGGTGTCTTTGTTGAGTTTTGGTATCAGGATAATACTAGCCTCACAGAACGAGTTAGGGAGTGTTCCATACCCTTCTATTTTTTTGGAAAAGTGTAGCAACTTTTTAATAAAGAGAAAATCACATCCGCCCTCATGCACACATAACCATAAGCCAAAAAACCAAACCCAGTGTCATCGAGTCGATTCTGACTCTTAGTGATTTATGGTATCTCTCTGCAATTAGTGTACCCAGTATATTTAACCAATTACACTACTTACTATATTTAAAATTATCCATATTTCCACTGTCTATGTACAATAGAAACTCATAGGACAGAAAGTAAAATATCATCTATCTATTTTTCCCATAAGCACTAACTTTACATTACTTTAAAATTTTGAGGAGGTAAAAAGTTTAAACTTTTATACATTACCATTCAAAGGTATTTGCATATTCTTAATAACTGATATTTCAAGAAGGTAAATTAAAAATTATGTTTGGTAATCAGTTTTTGCATCTTTTTTCTTATTTAGGAACTGTACAGGCATTTAAAAGTTGTTTACTAAGTCTAAATCCATACAGTTAGTTAATTATCTGGAAATTACAATTTAGCTAACACATTAACTCTTTATGAATTGTATCAATGTAAAACTTTCATAAAATTAAATTCTTCAAATAGGCACCATGTTGTCATTTTGTTTAGTTGAATGCACTTTTATTCACATAATTTTTAATTTTAAAGAAATTAGGAAATATTGGAAACTTTTTAAACTCATAAATCCAATATATAAAATTTAGGAAATTTAGCCTTGGTCATGAACAAATAAAAACAGTTATAATGGAAAAGAAAGGAAATAACAAGCGTTCAAGATTCAGAGCAACCAGAATGTTCATCCCCTGCTCATGGTATATAAATTGGTGCAACTGCTTTATAAAATGCTTTGGCCATATATAGTTGAACATATGCATAACCTATGTTCCAACAAATGCATTCCTAGGTACCAAATGAATGTGCATGCAAGTGTTCATGAAAAGACATGTACTAGAATGTTCATAGCAGCACTATTTATTACAAAACATGTAAAATACCCAAAAGCCCATCAGCAGTAAAATGGATTAAAAAGCATTCACAAAATAGAATACTAAATCGTAAGGAAAATGAATGATTGACAGCTACAAGCAACGATATGGAGGGATCTCACAAACATAACATTGAGCAAAAGAAAGTAGGCACAAAAAGAATTATAATGTACGATTCTAACTATATAAATTAAAAAATAGGCAACATGAATCCATGATGTTAAAAGTTAGGTTGGTGTTTTACGCATGGGGCAGAGTGTGTGGTAGTGACTGGAAAGAGGCACAAAGGAGGCTTCTGGTTGCTGGTAATATTCTGTTGATCGACTGGTTACATGAATATGTCCAATTTGTGAAAACTCAGTGATCAGTACACATATGATTTATGCACTCGTCTATAGAAATGTTTTATTTTAGTAAAAATTTGGGGGAAAGAGACTACAAAGACATACTAAAATGCTAACAGTAAATATCTCTAGTTGGTGGGAAATGGATAATTTTTTTCATTTTTGACATGTTTTTGTAATATTCTAACTTAATAATAGTCAGGTCTTGTTATTAGAATATGAGTAAAGTATGGTTGTTTAAAAATAAAGTCTAAATGATCATCACCGTTTTAGATATAAAGGAATAAATTATTATTAAAAATCTAGATAGAGTTACACAACAATGCTCTGTTCATGCAGCATCACTCAGGAATGAGGTTCTACATACGTGATTTTTCTATTATTTTCTGGGTTAATAATTCTAGTATGTATATGTGTGCCATCTTAAGCAGAAGTTAACTTTTTCTGATAATCTAGATCATTGACAACTATACTACACAGTGAAAAATTTGGAACAATTAGGACATCTAGGTCTTTTTGTCCTTGCACTGAATGCCGTAAGAAAACTACAGTGTTTTAATTGTACTGTCAGTTTTAAATATTGTTTCTATCTCATTGCCTCTGACTGTATGCCAACTATCACTCCTTGCTGCTGTCTGTGACCTGACTTGTAGTATTTCCCATTCATCTTTGTTTTCTGCCTTTAATATCCATTGCCTGGAAAAACAAATGACCAGTCTTGCTTGAAAAGTGACAAAAAAATAAAAATAGTTAAATATGGGTATAGAAAAAAAACACAATGATATACAACAGCACAACCACGAGAATGCCTACAATTAAACAGACTGATAATACCAAGTATAGACAAAAATATGGAGTAGTAGGAACACTCATATACTACTTAAGAAACAACACTTAAGAAGATTTCAGGGGACATTTTTGGTTTAAGTTTTAAAGATTATCTCAGGGTAATAGTTTCAGGGGTTCATTCAAACTTCATAGCTCCAAGAAGTCTGGAGTCTATGAGGATTTGAAATTTTGTTTTGCACGTTCCCTCTCTTGATCAGGATTCTTCTATAGAATTTTTAGTTTAGCTTAACTTAGTAAAAAACTGTCTGCCACGAGCATTATGCTCTTTTAAGAACTATCTATATGAGATCACCCCCACGTGTCTGTCAGTTTGTCGTACTGTGCGGGCTTGTGTGTTGCGGTGATGCTGGAAGCTATGCCACCGGTATTCAGATACCAGCAGGGTCACCCATGAAGGACAGCTTTCAGCTGAGCTTCCAGACTAAGACAGACTAGGAAGAAGGAACCAGCAGTCTACTTCTGAAAAGCATTAGCCAGTGAAAACCTTATGAATAGCAGCGGAACATTGACCGATATAGTGCTGGAAGATGAGCCCCCCAGGTTGGAAGGCACTCAAAAGATGACTGGGGAAGAGCTGCCTCCTCAAAGTAGAGTCAACCTTAATGACACGGATGGAGTAAAGCTTTAGGGACCTTCATCTGCTGATGTGGCGTAACTCAAAATGAGAAGAAACAGCTACAAGCATCCATTAATAATTGGAACCTGGAATGTACGAACTATGAACCTAGAAAAATTGGAAATCATAAAAAATGAAATGGAACACATAAACATGGATATCCTAGGCATTAGTGAGCTGAAACGGAGTGGTATTGGCCATTTTGAACTGGAAAATCATATAGTCTACTATGCTGGGAATGACACCTTGAAGAGGAATGGTGATGCATTCATGGTCAAAAAGAACGTTTCAAGATCTATCCCGAAGTACAACGCCGTCAGTGATAGGATAATATCCATATTCCTACAAGGAAGACCAGTTAATATGATTATTATTCAAATTTATGCACCAACCATTAGGGCCAAAGATGAAGCAATAGAAGATTTTTATCAGCTGCTGCAGCCTGAAATTGATCAAACATGCAATCAAGATGCATTGATAATTACTGGGGATTGGAAGTGAAAGTTGGAAACAAAGAAGTATCAGTAGTTGGAAAACATGGCCTTGGTGGTAGAAACAATGCTGGAGATTGAATGATAGAATTTTGCAAGACCAACGACTTCATTGCAAATACCTTCTTTCACCAGCATAAACCGCAACTATACATATGGACCTCGCCAGATGGAACACACAGAAATCAAATTGACCACATCTGTGGAAAGAGACGGTAGAATAGCTCAACATCCTCAGTCAGAGCAAGGCCAGGGGTTGACTGTGGAACAGACCATCAATTGCTCATATGCAAGTTCAAGCTGAAACTGAAGAAAATCAGAGCAAGTCCAGGGGAGCCAAAATATGACCTTGAGTATATCTCACCTCCTACCTGAATTTAGAGACCATCTCAAGAATAGATTTGATGCATTGAACGCTAGTGACTGAAGACCAGACGAGCTGTGGAATGACATCGAGGACATCATCCATGAAGAAAGCAAGAGGTCATTGAAAAGACAGGAAAGAAAGAAAAGACCAAGATGGATGTTAGAGGAGACTCTGAAACTTGCTCTTGAGCATAGAGCAGCTAAAGCAAAAGGAAGAATTGATGAAGTAAAAGAACTGAGTGGAAGATTTCAAAGGGCCTCTTGAGAAGACAAAGTATTATAATGATATGTGCAAAGAGCTGGAGATGGAAAACCAAAAGGGAAGAACATGCTCGGCGTTTCTCAAGCTGAAAGAACTAAAGAAAAAATTCAAGACTTGAGTTGCAATAGTGAAACTTTCTAAGGGGAAAATATTAAACGACACAGGAAGCATCAAAAGAAGATGGAAAGGGGAGCCAAGATGGCAGAAATACAGACACTTCCGTCGAGCCCTCTTTACAACAAAGACCCCAAAAAACAAGCGAAACGAGCATATTTGTGACAAGCTGGGAGCCCTGAGCATCAAAGGCAAGCTTAGACAATGAACTGAGGGGCAGGGGAAGGAAGAGACCGCTCAGAAGTGGAGAGGAGTTGCCGGACCTGAATCTCGGGGAGCCCTCAGGCAACGTACCCGGAGTGGATGTGGTGGCGGCATCGGCCCCGTGGGCTGGTCCTAGAGTTTGGCCGCAGCTTCATCAGGGAGAAGAAGCAGCCACACAGCCCGCTCACACCTCTGGACCCTGAGGAGAACGGCCCACTCTTGGCAAAAGCTAAGTACTTGCATATATTTTACCACGCCCCCCCCCCCCACTCCCAACCCAGCTAGAGTGGCTGAATCCCTGGGCCTGAGATAGACCCTGGTGAGCACCTGGAGCCATCCTCCTGGTCTTGGGGAAGGAAAAAATTTCCAAATGGGGGGAAAAGATAATTTCCTAGCTCTATTAACTGGCGGAGCTCAGGACACAAGTGGCTCCTGTCCAGGCATAAACCATCCGTGGACCTTGAGCAACTTTCCCTTCTGCATGGATCTGTGTGGGCCTATTCTGGGAGAATAGGCCCTTGTTGGCAAACTCCAACCATTTCAGCGGTACAGTGGAGAGGTGGGTGTTTGATGTTTGACATTGCTTTGCCTATTAAACAAGGTCCTCACCTACCCACAACAGGGACCTAAGGACTGGTGGCTCCACTTGGGTCGCCCAGCCACCTGCGACAGGGGCCCAAGGATAACTGCTACTCCCAGTCCTTACAACAAAATCTTTCGGCGCCCATACTCCCTCTACAGAGCCCACCCACCAGCATGCTCTAGGGAACAGAGATGTGTTTTCCTCAGAGACACTTGGGGGTCGGTTCTCAGCCCCCTGCCTTGTTCAGAGCGTGACCCCGTGCTGCAAAAAGATACGGGTATATACGCCAATCACCCCTGCCCCTCTAAGACTGTAGGACAGAGCCTGTACCACACACTTGATGATCAGCTACCTGGAAACCTGACCTGAATTCATACAAGAAAACTGAATGGACTCCTAGGCTTATATAAATGATAACAGCTCTAGCCAGCTGGGGACAGGACACCAGAGCTCCAAAGGTGAAAATAATCAAGCTAGCTCACTCAAGCAACCCATAGGGGTATAAAAAAAGCCAAAACAAAACAAAGCAAGTAGCTACGACACAGTAAGCAAGCATAAACTAATATAATAACTTATAGATGGCTCGGAGACAACAGTCAATATCAAGTCACATGAAGAAACAGGCCATGATCACCTCAACAGGCTCTCAAAAGAAAGAATCCAGGGATCTTTTAGATGAAAGTGCATTCCTGGAATTACCAGATGCAGAATACAAAAGTTTACTATACAGAACCCTTCAAGACATCAGGAAGGGAATGAGGCAATACACAGAACAAGCCAAGGAACATACAGATAAAGCAACTGAAGAACTCAGAAAGATTATTCAGGAACATAATGAAAAGTTTAATAAGCTGGAAAAATCTATAGACAGACAGCAATCAGAAATTCAGAAGATTAACAATAAAATTACAGAATTAGATAACTCAAAATTACAGAATTAGATAACTCAATAGAAAGTCAGAGGAGCAGAATCGAGCAAGTGGAAGCTAGAATTTCTAAACTCGAAGATAAATCACTTGGCACTAATGTATTTGAAGAAAAATCAGATAAAATGAAACCTTAAGAATCATGTGGGACTCTATCAAGAGAAATAACCTATGAGTGATTGGAGTACCAGAACAGGGAGGGATAACAGAAAATACAGAGAAAATTGTTAAGGATTTGTTGGCAGAAAACTTCCCTGATATTGTGAAAGATGAGAAGATATCTATCCAAGATGCTCATCGAACTCCACATAAGGTAGATGTTAAAAGAAAGTCACCAAGACATATTATAATCAAGCTTGCCAGAACCAAAGATAAGGAGACAATTATAAGAGCAGCAAGGCATAAAAGAAAAGTCACCTACAAGGGAGAGCCAATAAGAATAAGCTCGGACTACTCAGCAGACACCATGCAGGCAAGAAGGCAATGGGATGACATATTTAAAAAATTAAAAGAAAAAAATTGCCTGCCAAGAATTATATACCCATCAAAACTGTCTCTTAAATATGAAGGTGAAATTAAGACATTTCCAGATAAATACAAGTTGAGGGAATTTGTAAACACCAAACCAAAACTACAAGAAATACTAAAGGGAGTTCTTTGGTTAGAAAATCAATAAGACCAGGTATCAACCCAAGACGAGAACACTGGACAGAGCAATCAGATGTTAATCCAGACAGAGAAATGCAAAAAATAAGTGATTGAAAAAAAAAAGCAAAACACAGGGTAACAGCGATGTTATTACATAAAAGAAGACAACACTAAAATAATAAAGAGGGACTAGGAAATGTAATCATACACCTTCTATATGGACAGGAAGATACGGCGATACAAAGAAATAAAAGTTAGTTATAAATTTAGAAAAATAAGGGTAAATAATAAAGAAACTACAAAGGAGACAAACTATCCTACTCATCAAAAAAAACTACAAGGGAAAAATACAGACTGAGCAGAAACAAAATCAACAACAACAAATATGAGGAAAGGACAAGATATAAAGAAAATCTACTCAGCACATAAAATCAAGTGGGATAAAGAAGCTGTCAACACACAAAAAAGACATCAAAATGATAGCTCTAAATTCATACTTATCCATAATTACCCTGAATGTAAATGGACTAAATGCACCAATAAAGAGACAGAGAGTGGCAAAATGGATTAAAAAACAAGATCTGTCTATATGCTGCCTACAAGAGACACACCTTAGACTTAGAGACACACCTTAGACTTAGAGACACGAACAAACTAAAACTCAAAGGATGGAAAAAATATATCCAGCAAACAACAATCAAAAAAGAGCAGGAGTGGCAATATTAATTCCAACAAAATAGACTTTAAAGTTAAATCCATCATAAAGGATAAGGAAGGACACTATATAATGATTAAAGGGACAATACACCAAGAAGGTATAACCATATTAAATATTTATGCACCCACTGACAGGGCTGCAAGATACATAAAACAAACTCTATCAGCATTGAAAAGTGAGATAGACAGCTCCACAATAATAGTAGGAGACTTCAACACACCACTTTCGGTGAGGGACAGGACATCCAGAAAGAAGCTCGATAAAGACACGGAAGATCTAAATGCCACAATCAACCAACTTGACCTCGTAGACATATACAGAACACTCCACCCAACAGCAACCAACTATACTTTCTTTTCTAGTGCACATGGAACATTCTCTAGAATAGACCACATATTAGGTCATAAAGCAAGCCTTAGCAGAATCCAAAACATTGAAATATTACAAAGAATCTTCTCTGACCATAAGGCCATAAAAGTGGAAATCAATAACAGGAAAAGCAAGTAAAAATAATCAAACACTTGGAAACTGAACAATACCCTGCTCAAAAAAGACTGGATTATTGAAGACATTAAGGATGGAATAAAGAAATTCAGAGAACCCAATGAGAATGAAAACACTTCCTATCAGAACTTTTGGGACACAGCAAAATTGGCTCTCAGAGGTCAATTTATATCAATAAATGCACACATCCAAAAAGAAGAAAGGGCCAAAATCAAAGAACTATCCCTACAACTTGAACTAATAGAAAGAGAGCAACAAAAGAAACCCACAGGCACCAGAAGAAAACAAGTAATAAAAATTATAGCTGAACTAAATGAAATAGAAAACAGAAAAACAATTGAAAAAATTAACAAGACCAAAAGCTGGTGTTTTGAAAAAGTCAACAAAATTGATAAACCATTGGTCAAACTGAGAAAAGAAAAGCAGACAAGGAAGCAAATAACCTGAATAAGAAATGAGATGGGCGATATTACAACAGACCCAACTGAAATTAAAAGAATATATCAGATTTCTATGAAAAACTATACTCATACAAATTTGAAAACCTAGAAGAAATGGAAGAATTCCTAGAAACACACTACCTACCTAAACTAACACAAACAGAGGTAGAACAACTAAATAGACCCATAACAAAAGAAGAGATTGAAAAGGTGATCAAAAAACTCCCAACAACAAAAAAAAAAAAAGCCCTGGTCCAGATGGCTTCACTGCAGAGTTCTACCAAACTTTCAGAGAAGAGTTAACACCACTACTACTAAAGGTATTTCAGAGCATAGAAATGGATGGAATACTACCAAATGCATTCTATGAAGCCACCATATCCTGATACCAAAACCAAGTAAAGACACCACAAGAAAAGAAAATCCTAGAACTATATCCCTCATGAATGTAGAAGCAAAAATCCTCAACAAAATTCTAGCCAATAGAATTCAACGACATATCAAAAAAAATAATTCACCATGACCAAGTGGGATTCATACCAGGTATGCAGGGATGGTTCAACATTAGAAAAACAATTAATGTAATCCACCACATAAATGAAACAAAAGACAAGAATCACATGATTTTATCAATTGATGCAGAAAAGGCATTTGACAAAGTTCAACACTCATTCATGATAAAAACTCTCAGCAAAATAGGAATAGAAGGAAAATTCCTCAACATAATAAAGGGCATTTATACAAAGCCAACAACCAACATCACCCTAAATGGAGAGAGCCTGAAAGCTTTCCCACTGAGATCGGGAACTAGAAAAGGATGCCCTTTATCACCACTCTTATTCAACATTGTGCTGGAGGTCCTAGCCAGAGCAATTAAGCTAGATAAAGAAATAAAGGGCATCCAGATTGGCAAGGAAGAAGTAAAAGTATCTCTATTTGCAGACGACATGATCTTATACACAGAAAACCTTAAGGAATCCTCCAGACTACTACTGAAACTAATAGAAAAGTTCAGCAGAGTATTGGTATACAATATAAACATAAAAAAATCAGTTGGATTCATCTACACCAACAAAAAGAACATTGAAGAGGAAATCACCAAATCAATGCCATTTACAGCAGCCACCAAGAAGATAAGATACTTAGGAATAAATCTTACCAGAGATGTAAAAGACTTATACAAAGAAAACTACAGTAAACTTCAGCAAGAAACCAAAAGAGATTTACAAAAGTGGAAGAAAATACCTTGCTCATGGATCGGAAGACTTAACATTATAAAAATGTCTGTTCTACCAAAAGCGATCTATATATTTAATGCAATTCCAATCAAAATCCCAAGACCATTCTTTAAGGAGATGGAGAAACAAATCACCAACTTCATATGGAAGGAAAAGAGGCCACGGATAAATAAGGCATTACTGAAAAAGAAGAACAAAGTGGGAGGCCTTACTTTACCTGATTTTAGTACCTATTATACCGCCACAGTAGTCAAAACAGCCTAGTACTGGTACAACACCAGATACATGGACCAATGCAACAGAATTGAGAATCCAGACATAAATCCACCCACCTATGAGCAGTTGATATTTGACATAGGCCCCAAAACACTTGGGGAGGAGGCCGTCTTTTTAACAAATTTTGCTGGCATAACTGGATATCCATCTGCAAAAAAAAAGAAACAAGACCCATACCTCACTCCATGCAAAAACACTAACTGAAAATGGATGAAAGACCTAAATATAAAATCTAAAACAATAAAGGTCATGAAAGAAAAAATAGGGACAACGTTAGGAGCCCTAATACATGGCATAAACAGTATACAAAACATTATAAAGAACGTAGAAGAAAAACTAGCTAACTGGGAGCTCCTAAAAATCAGACACTTATGCTCATCCAAAGACTTCACCAAAAGAGTAAAAAGACTACCTACAGACTGAGAATAACTTTTTATCTATGACATTTCTGATCAGCACCTGATCTCTAAAATCTATATAATACTGCAAAAACTCAACTGCAAAAAGACAAATAACCCAATTAAAAAATGGGCAAAAGATATGAATAGACACTTCACTAAAGAAGACATTCAGGTAGCTAACAGATATATGAGGAAAAGTTCACGATCATTAGCCATTAGAGAAATGCAGATCAAAACTACAATGAGATTTCATCTCACTCCAACAAGGCTGGCATTAATCCAAAAAACACTAATAAATGTTGGAGAGGCTGTGGAGAGATTGGAACACTTCTACACTGCTGGTCGGAAAGTCAAATGGTACAAACACTTTGGAAATCGATTTGATGCTTCCTTAAAAAGTTAGAAATAGAACTACCATACGATCCAGCAATCCCACTCCTTGGAATATATCCTAGAGAAATAAGAGCCTTTACATGGACTAATATATGCACACCCATGTTTATTGCAGCACTGTTTACAATAGCAAAAACATGGAAGCAACCAAGGTGCTCATCAACAGATGAATGGATAAATACATTATGGTATATTCATACAATGGAATACTACGCATCGATAAAGAACAGTGAGGAATCTGTGGACATTTCATAACATGGAGGAACCTGGAAGGCATTATGCTGAGTGAAATTAGTTGCAAAAGGACAAATATTGTAGAAGACACTATTATAAGAACTTGAGAAATAGTTTAAACTGAGAAGAAAACATTCTTTTGTGGTTACGAGAAGGGGGAGGGAGGGAGGGTGGGAGAGGAGTATTCACTAATTAGATAGTATATAAGAACTACTTTAGGTGAAGGGAAAGACAGCACACAGTACAGGGAGGTCAGCACAATTGGACTAAACCAAAAGCAAAGAAGTTTCCTGAATAAACTGAATGCTTCGAAGGCCAGCGTAGCAGGGGCAGGGGTCTGGGGACCATGGTTTCAGGGGACATCTAAGTCAATTGGCATAATAAAATCTATTAAGAACACATTCTGCATCCCACCTTGAAGAGTGGCATCTGGGGTCTTAAACGCTAGTAAGCAGTCATCTAAGTTGCATCAATTCGTCTGAACCCACCTGGATCAAAGGAAAATGAAGAACACCAAGGACACAAGGTGATTACGAGCCCAAGAGACAGAAAGGGCTCAATGAACCAGCGACTACATCATCCTGAGACCAGAAGAACTAGATGGTGCCCGGCTACAACCGATGACTGCCCTGACAGGGAACACAACAGAGAAGCCCTGAGGGAGCAGGAGAGCAGTGGGATGCAGACCCCAAATTCTCATAAGACCAGACTTAATGGTCTGAATGAGACTAGAAGAACCCTGGTAGTCATGGTCCCCAGACCTTCTGTAGGCCCAGGACAGGAACCATTCCTGAAGCCAACTCTTCAGACATGGATTGGACTGGACAATGGGTTGGAGAGGGATGCTGGTAAGGAGTGAGCTTCTTGGATCAGGTGGACACTTGAGATTATGTTGGCATCTCCCATCTGGAGGGGAGACGAGAGGGTGGAGGGGGTTAGAAGCTAGTGAAAAGGACATGAAAAGAGAGAGTGGAGGGAGAGAGCAGACTCTCCTATTAGGGGGAGAGTAATTGGGAGTGTGTAGCAAGATGTATATGGGGTTTTTTGTGAGAGACTGACTTGATTTGTAAACTTTCACTTAAAGCACAATAAAAATTATTTAAAAAAAAAAAAGATGGAAGGAAAATACAGAGTCATTATACCAAAAAGATTTAGTCGATGTTCAACCACTTCAAGAGGTGGCATATGATCAGGAACTGATGGTACTGAAGGAAGAAGTGCAAGCTGCTCTGAAGGCACTGGCGAAAAACAAGTGTCCTGGATTTGATGGAATATCAGTTGAGATGTTTCAAAAAACGTATGCAGCGCTGGAAGTGCTCGCTCATCTGTGCCAAGAAATATGGAAGACAACTTCCTGTCCAACTGACTGGAAGAGATCCATATTTATGCCTATCCCAAGAAAGGTGATCCAACCAAATGTGGAAATTATAGAACAATATCACTAATATCGCACGCAAGCAAAATTTTGCTGAAGATCATTCAAAAATGGCTGTAGCAGTATATCGAAAGCAAACTGCCAGAAATTCAGGCCGGTTTCAGAGGAGAACATAGAACCAGGGATATCATTGCTGATGTCAAATGGATCCTGGCTGAAAGTAGAGAATACCAGAAGGATGTTTACCTGTGTTTCATTGACTATGCAAAGGCATTCGACCGTGTGGTTTATAACAAATTTTGGATAACTTTGCAAAGAATAGGAATTCCAGAAAACGTAATTGTGCTCATGAGAAACCTTTACATGGATCAAGAGGCAGTTGTTCGGACGGAACAAGATGATACTGATTCGTTTAATGTCAGGAAGAGTGTTCGTCAGGGTTGTATTCTTTCACCATACCTATTCAATCTGTATGCTGAGCAAATAATACGAGAAGCTGGACTACAAGAAGAACAAAGGGGCAGCAGGATTGGAGGAAGACTCATTAAGAACCTGCATTATGCAGATGACACAACCTTGCTTGCTGAAAGTGAAGAGGACTTGAAGCACTTACTAATGAAGATCAAAGACCACAGCCTTCAGTATGGATTGCACCTCAACATAAAAAAAAAAAATCCTCACAACTGGACCAATAAGCAACATCATGATAAACGGAGAAAAAATTGAAGTTGTCAAGGATTTCATTTTACTTGGATCCACAATCAACAGCCATGGAAGCAGCAGTCAAGAAATCAAAAGACTCATTGCATTGGGTAAATCTGCTGCAAAGGACCTCTTTAAAAGTGTTGAAGAGCAAAGATGTCACCTTGAAGACTAAGGTGCACCTCATCCAAGCCATGGTATTTTAAATCGCATATTATGCGTGTGAAAGCTGGACAATGAATAAGGAAGACCGAAGAAGAATGACGCCTTTGAATTGTGTTGTTGGCGAAGAATATTGAATATACCATGGACTGCCAAAAGAACAAACAAATCTCTCTTAGAAGTACAGCCAGAATGCTCCTTAGAAGCAAGGATGGCGAGACTGCGTCTTACATACTCTGGACATGTTGTCAGGAGGGATCAGTCCCTGAAGAAGGACATCATGCTTGGTAGAGCACTGGGTCAGCAGAAACGAGGAAGACCCTCAAAGAGGTGGATTGACACAGTGGCTCTAACAATGAGCCCAAGCATTACAATGATTGTAAGGATGGCTCAGGACTGGGCAGTGTTTCATTCTGTTGTGTATGGGGTAGCTATGAGTCGGAACCGACTCGACGGCACCTAACAACAAACAACGATGTGAGATCAAATTGACAACAGCAACTTGAAAGATTAGATAGGAAACATAGGGGGCAGTGTGTTGATGTTAATAGGGGAGGAACAATTCAGAAAAAGAGGGTGAGAATGGTTGCAAAACTCAAAGAATGGAATCAGTGTCACTAAATGGTACCTGTAGAAACTTTTGAATTGGTGTATATTTTGCTGTACGTATTCTCAACAATAAAAACAAAAATAAAATAAAACATCAACAACAAAAACCAGTTGCCACTGAGTCCATCGGTGACTCCAGTTGCCATTGAGTCCATTGGTTCACGGCAAATCCACATGTGTCTGAGTTGAACTGTGCTTCATAGGGTTTTCAATGGTTGATCTTCTTGGAAACAGATCATCAAGCTTTCCTGTGAGGTTTCTCTGGGTGAATTCAAATCTTTTGGTTAGCAGTTGAGTGTGTTAATCATTTGCATCGCCCAGGGACTCCTCGTATACTACTGTTGTTGTTGGGTGCCATCGAGTCACTTCTGACTCATACTGACCCCATATGACAGAGTAGAACTGCCCCATAGCATTTTCTTGGCTGTAATCTTTATGGAAGCACGTTGCCAAGTTTTTCTCCCACGAAGCCACTACATGGGTTCAAAGTGCCAACCTTTCAGTTAACAGCTGAGCACTTAACCATTGTGCCACCAGGATTCCTTTATACACTACCAGTGGGAATGTGAATTGGTGTAACAATTTTGAAAAACTCTTTGGCAATATCTAGAAAAAGTAAACATATACGTACTTATGATCCAAAAATTCCACTCATAGATTTTTTTCCAGCCTAAATGTACACATGAACCATAAGACATGTACAAGAAGGTTCATAGTAGCATTATTTGTAATAGCCAAAACTGGAAGCAAGGTAAATACCCATCAATAGTTGACAGGATAAGCTGTGGTACATTCATACAATGTTAAACTATATAGTAATGAAAAAAGAATAACTATGGATTGTTATAGACAACATGAATAACACAGCATAGTTTTTTGTTTTTTCCTTTTGGAAAAAGAGAGATACAAACAAGTGTATACTGTATAATTTCATTGATATTATATAAAATCCAGAAACAGGCAAATCCAAAATGTGATGTTAGAAGTCAGAATAGAAGTTACCTCTTGGGAACAGGGAAGGGGAAAAGATTGGGAAAAGGCACTAGGGTTTCTTCTGAGTTGCTGGTAATGTCTGTTTCTTTATGTTCATATTGCTCAGATGCTGTGTTAAATTTGTCATAATTTATCAAGCTCTATGGTCATTTTTTTTATGGTCATAATGTGTGCACTTTACTACACGTATGTCACATTTCAGTAAAAATGCTACTAAAGTAACAAAATAAAACTCTGCTGAAGATGAACAATTTTATGAAAAATATTCATTTTCTTAAGTTTTATGTCATATTTCAGTAAAAATGCTACTAAAGTAACAACATAAAATTCTGCTGAAGATGAACAATTTTATGAAAAATATTCATTTTCTTAAGTATAAAAAGGAGGTCACAAAGTATTAAAAGGAGTTTAGAATGGAGAGTATGACATCATCATTTTACATTCACCTTTAAGCACAGTGAAAACATGCCACAAGTCACAGGCACAGTTCCTTCAATATTCATTTAGCAATAACTAGGACACTTTTTAGGGCACCTATAGGAGCCTTGGTGGCACAGTGGTTAAATGCTCAGCTGCTAACCAAAAGGTCAGGGGCTCCAACCCACCAGGTGCTCCTCAGGAGAAAGATTTGACAATCTGCTTCCATAAAGATTATAGCCTTTGAAACCCTATGGGGCAGTTCTACTCTGTCCTATAGGGTCTCTATGAGTAGGAATTGACTCAAT
The DNA here is from genome assembly GCF_024166365.1 of Elephas maximus indicus. NCBI lineage: Eukaryota > Metazoa > Chordata > Mammalia > Proboscidea > Elephantidae > Elephas > Elephas maximus. Next base: position 92,138,766 of record NC_064846.1, read on the forward strand.
GGCAACATTAGGACACCTATAGGCTAGAACTGGCTGAGATCAGAAGTGTAGCTTGGTGTTGCTGGGGAGCAAATTTCATGAAAAATGTGATGGGGGGAATAAAATACAACAACGAAGAGGCAGGTAGGCACTGATTTGTGAAGGGCCTGAGTGCTGTAGAACGGGATCTGAATGTTATTTCAGAGGTAAGATTTTGCCTTTAAATGTTAATTTTCTTTGTCAGATGGAGGGGTAGTAGAAGACTCAAACTATGACAAAATGTGAGCTGGGTTTCAGGGGGAAAAATCTTTTTTTCCTTTATGACTGGGGAGATTAAAAATTCTCTTGAGGGTAGAGCCAACATGGTGCTATAGACAGAAGCACCATGTCATCCCTCTACAGGAAAGACCCCAAAAACTAAGTAAAATAGATACAAACATCAATCTTGAAACCCTAAATATCAAGTGAAGGGATAAATAATTCAATTAAGCACCAAATGGGATAAGAACTGACACAGAACAGAGAACAAGGAGAGCTACAGAGTAGAGGTCCCCCACTAGTTGAGTATTTGCCATCTGGGACCTAAGTCATCAAGAACAGTGGACAGGGAGTACAGGAAGGCAGCTTCACTGAGTTCCAACGGGAGAGAAAACACCTGGTAACCAGGGATACACATTTTCCCACCCCCCATCCTTCTTGTGTTTACAAGATCTCCACTGCTCCCCAACAGTCCACGGTCGCTCGGCTGGAAAGGCTGCTGCCCAGGTCTGCTCTACCCTCATAAACTGGCTCCCTCAGAGCCATTTTTTGTTGCTGTTATTGTTTTCTTGACCTTTTTTGATTGTTTCTCCTCTCTCTCTCTCTCTCTTCCTTCCTTTCCTTTCTCCTGCACAGCTAGCCCCATGTGCCATCCCACCCCTTCTTGACAGGTTGTGCCACACCCCTCAGCTAGACAGCCATAAGCACATGGCCTCCCTGGGTCCTCACCACCCCCACAGGCAGGCTCCCTAAGCACCATTTTTTGTTTTTTTGGTTATTTGTTTGCTTTTTGCTTCTGTTTTTTTTTTCCTTCCTTTTCCGTTGTTTCTTCTCTCTCTCTCCCTTCCTTCCTTTCCTTTCTCCCACCCTCCTAGCCCCGTGTGCCACCCCACCTTATCAACAGGCTGTGCTATACTGTTCAGCTAGAGAGCCTCTGGCACACAGCCACCTCAGGTTTGCGGTACCCCCATAGACTGACTCCCTCAGCACTGTATTTTTTTATTTATCCTTATCCTGTTCCCTTTTCCTTCTCCCTGCCAACTGGGTGCCATGCTGCCTCAGCCCCTTCCCGATGGCCTGTGCCATGCCACCTGGTAAGAAAGACATCAGCTTGGCGCTACCCCAATTCTGCCCCACCCCAACACCCAGCTCCTCCAGCAGCATATTTTTTGTTTGTTTTTTCTTTTTTGCAGCTGTTGTTTCTTCTCTCTATTTCCCTTCTTTTCTTTCATTTCTTCTGCCCATCTAGCCCTGTATGACACCTAAAGCCCTTCTTGGCAGGCCGAGCTGCACCACTCAGCTAGAGAGCCACTGGCACATAGCCTCACAGGGTCTGCTCTGCACCCACTGGCCAAATCCTACCATGCCACCATCTTATTTACATTTTTCTTCATTTTTTGCTTCTGTTTCTCTATCTTCTTTCATCTACTTAACTCTACACATCATATCCTTCACTTTCCATCCGGCCTATCTGCACTGCATGCTAAGTGCTGTGCCACCAAGAGACACTGCAGCAAACCACCAGACCTCGACATGCACTGCCCCCTGGGGCAACCCCATTGGCAACAATGCATGGTGCAAAAGGCCAACCCCCACTCCTCCCTCCCCACTGGACCTACCCTGTTGCACCACAGCTGAGTGATTGGCCCTGCCCAGCTGGAAAAAACTATCATGCCCACAGATGAGTAAGCAATAAAGCACACTCATCCCACCTATTCAGACATAACCAAATAAAACAAAAAGCAGGATGAAACAAACAAATCTACAATCAGTAAGAAGAGAATATAATTCCTGAATCTCTGGAAGATAGCAACATATCAAAACATTTTGAAAAAGCAGAGCAGGATGGCTCCAGAAAGTGACCAAAATAAAACATCAGTTGACTTTCTGGTAGAAGAAAAGGCACTGGAACTACCTGATAGAGAATTCAAAAGTCTAATACTTAGGGCTCTCCAAGAGGTGAAGGAAAATGCAGACAAAAATAAGAAATAAATAGACAAAATCATGGAAAATGCAGAAAAAAAATCAGGTAAAGTACACACAAAGCAATGGAAAAATTCAGGAAAATAATACAGGAGCAAAATGTCAAAATAAATAAATAGAAACCATAAAAAAAAAAACAGCAATTAGAAATCCAAAAGATAAACAAGGTTTCAGAAATGGACAGTGCTATAGAAGGTTTTAGGAGCAAATCTGAACAATGGATGACAGGATCAGCAAAATTGAAGACCAATCCTTGGATACCACTTTCTTTGAGGAAAAATGAGAGAAAAGAATGAAGAAACCTTGAGAACAATGGAGTATACACTCAAAAGCAAAAATCTGCTGGTGATTAGAACTCCAGAACAGAAGGAGAAAACAGGAGAGGACCACTGGAGATCTGCTGACACAAAACTTCCCTAATATCATGAAAGATGAAAAGCTGACCATCCAGAAGCTCAGCAAACCCCATATAGGATAGACTCCAAAAGAAAATCACCAAGGCATACCATAATCACACTTACTAAAACCAAAGACAAAGGATCCTGACAGCATGTTGAAAAAAATGAAAAGTCACATACCAAGGGGAAACAATAAGACTAAGTTCCGATTACTCAGCAGAAACCATGCAGGCAAGAAGGTAATGGGATGACACATATAAAACATTGACAAAAAAAAATGCCAACCGAGAATAATATATCCTGCAAAATTCTCACTCAAATACGATGGCAAAATCGGAACAGATCCAGATAAACAGAAATTAAAGGAATATGTACAAACCAAACTTATAAGAAATATTAAAGGGAGTCCTTCAGTTACAGAACCAATGACATAAGACAATGACCTGAATCACGGACACAGGACAGCATCAGCTAGATACCAACATAGGTAATGAATTCTCAAGGATAAAACAAAACTAAAAGATTTACAACAGGGAACCAGAGAGATCAACCTGTAAATGACAAGGTCAGAACAAAAAAAGAGGGAATAAACTGTGTAGGTACAAAGCTTTCAAATGGAGAGGAAATCAAGGTGATATCAAGCAATAAAAGACTGGTTTAAACTTAAAGTCTGGTTTAAACTTATAAAGAAGGGGCTAAATCTCAAAGTAACCACAAAGAAAGCTAACAAACTCACTCATCAAAATAAGGAAGAAAAACATAAAGTCTCAGTAAACACAAAATCTACAAAAATGAAAGAAACGATAAAAAAAATTCACTAACAAAAGGAACTCAGCACAGGAGAGTAAAAGGAATAAAGAAAATGTCAGCACCACAAAAAAAAAAGCACTACAAAATGACAGCAATAAACTCACACCTATCAATAATCACACTGAATATAAATGGCTTAAATGCACCAATAAAGACACAGAGAGTGACGGAATGGGAAATTAAAAAAAACAGGATCCATCAATATGCTGTCTAGAAGAGATACACCTTAGAAACAAAGACATAAATAAATTAAAAATCAAAGGATGGAAAAAATATATATCAAACAAACAGCAACCAAAAAAGGGCAGGAGTAGCAATGCTAATCTCAGATAAAATAGACTTTAAAACAAAACCCACCATAAAAGACAAAGAAGAACATTATATAGTGATTACAGTGACAATCCAACATGAGGACACAACCATAATAAATATCTCCATATCCAATGACAGGGTTCCAAAATACATAAAACAAACTCTAACAGTAATTAAAAGAAAAAACTGACAATTCCACAACAATAGTAGGAGACTTCAACACACCACTCTTGGTAAAGGACAGAACATATAGAAAGAAACTCAACAGAGATACAGAAGATCTAAAGGCCACAATCAACCAACTTGGCCTCATAGAAATATACAGAACACTTTACCCAACAGCAGCAAAGTACACATTCTTTTCCAATGAACATGGAATGTTCCCCAGAATAGACCACATCTTAGGCCATAAAGCAACTCTAGACAAAATCCAAAACATTGAGATAATACAAAACATCTTCTCTGATCACAATGCCATAAAAGTAGAAGAGGAAGAGCAAGGAAAAAAATCAAATACATGGAGAATAAATAACACCCTGCTTAAAAACCACTGGGTAGTAGAAGAAATCAAGGATGGAATAAAAAAATTCCTAGAATCAAATGAGAACGAAAGCACATCATACCAAAAGCTTCCTGACACAGCAAGGGCAGTTCTCAATTTACAGCAATAGATGCACACATCAAATAAGAAGGGGCACAATCAAAACATTAGCTATACAACTCAAACAAATAGAAAGAGAACAGCAAAAGAAGACTACAGCTGCCAAAAAAAAAAAAAAAAAACCGTTGCCGTCGAGTCGATTCCGACTCATAGTGACCCGGTAGGACAGAGTAGAACTGCCCCATAGGGTTTCCAAGGAATGCCTGGTGAATGCCATAGTTCTTTACCACTACGCCTCCAGGGTTTCCCCACAGCCACCAGAAGAAAGGAAATAATAAAGATCAGAGCAAAAATAAATGAAATAGAGAATAGAAAAATAACAGAAAGAATCAAAGAAACTAAAAGTTGGTTCTTTGAGAAAAGATCAGCAAACCGCTGGCTAAACTGACAGAAGAAAAAAAGAGAGGATTCATATAACCCAAATAAGAAATGAAATGGGGGGGCATTACAACAGACCCAACTGAAATAAAATGGATTGTAACAGTGTACTATGAAAAACTATACTTCAACAAATTTCAAATACTACAAGAAATGGACAAATTTTTAGAAACGCACTATCTACCTAAAGTAACACAAACTGAGGTAAAAAATCTGAACAGACCCATAACAAGAGAAGAGATTGAAAAGGTAATAAAAAAAACTCCAAAAAAAAAAAAAAAACCTGGTCCAGATGGCTTCATTGGAGAATTTCTACCAAACAGTCACAGAAGAACTTGCACCAGTACTACTAAAACTATTTCAGAACATAGAAAAAGAAGGAATACTGCCAAACTCATTCCATGAAGCCAGCATAGCCCTGACACCAAAGACAGGCAAAGACATCACAAAAAAAGAAAGAAAATTACAGACCAATATCTCTTATTAATACAGACGTAAAAATTCTCAACATAATTCTAGCCAATAGAATTCAACATCATGTAACAACAATGATACTCCCCGACCAAGTGGGATTCATACCGGATATGCAAGAGTGGTTCAACATTAGAAAAGCAACATAATCCACCACATAAATATAACAAAAGAATCAAATGATTATCTTAACCAAGGCAGAAAAGGCATTCAACAAAGTCCAACACCCGTTTTTGAGAAAAACTCTCAATAAAATAGATATAGAAGTGAATTTCCTCAGCATAGGAAAGGGCATCTATACAAACCAACAGCCAACATCATTCTTAATGGGGAGAGGCAGAAAACATTTCACCTTGAGAACAAGAACAAGTATGCCCTTTATCACCACTCCTATTTAACCATTATGCTGGAAGTCCTAGCAAGAGCAAAAAGGCAAGAAATAGAAATAAAGGGCATCCAAATTGGTAACGGGAAAACCTGGTGGCGTAGTGGTTAAGAGCTATGGCTGCTAACTAAAAGGTCAGCAGTTCAAATCCACCAGGTGCTCCTTGGAAACCCTATGAGGCAGTTCTACTCTGTCCTATAAGGTTGCTATGAGTCAAAATCGGCTTGACGGCAATGGGTTTGCTTTGGTTTGGTTAAATTGTAGGGAAGAAGTAAAACTGTCCCTATCTGCCTATGATATATTATACATAACCCCAGCGAACCCAGTGCCCTCGAGTCGATTCCGACTCATAGCGACCCTATAGGATGGAGTAGAACTGCCCCATAGAGTTTCCAAGGAGCGCCTGGCGGATTCAAACTGCCGACCCTTTGGTTAGCAGCCATAGCACTTAACCACTACGCCACCCAAAAGACTCCACAAGAAAACTACTGGAACTAATAGAATGATGCAGCAGTGTAGCAGGATACAAGATAAACCTACAAAAATCAGTTGGATTCCTATACATCAATAAACAGAACTACCAAAAGGAAATTGGGAAACCAATACCATTTATAATAGCCTTAAATAAAATACTTAGGAATAAATCTAAATAGGGATGTAAAGACCTATACAAAGGAAACTACAAAACTCTACTGCAAGAAACTAAAAGATACCTACATAAATGGAAAAACATACCATGCTCAGACTCAGCATTGTGAAAAGTCAATTCTATCCAAAGCAATCTACAAATACAATGCAAACCCAATCCAAATAACAGCATTCTTTAATGAGATAGAAAAACTTATCATTAGCTTTACATGGAAAGGAAAGAGGCCCTGGATAAGTAAAGCACTACTGAAGAACAACAACAGAGTAGGAATCACACTACCTGACCTCAGAGTAGGAATCACGCTACAGTAGTCAAAACAGCCTGGTACTGGTACAACAATAGACACATTGACCAACGGAACAGAATCTTGAACCAGTTGTAAATCCATCCACCTACGCTCACCTTATCTTTGACAAAAGCCCAAAGTCCATTAAATGCAGGAAGGACAGTCTTTTTAACAAATGGTACTGGCAAAACTGGATGTTCAACTGTAAACAAACAAACAAAAAAATGAAACAGGACCCATACCACACATCATACCAAAAAAAAACCTAATTCCAAATGGATCAAAGATCTAAATATAAAACCAAAAACTATAAAGGTCATAGAAGAAAAATTATGGTCAATGCAAGAGACCCTAATACAGGGCATAAACAGGATACAAACCATAACCAACAATACACGAACACCAGAAGATTTGTTAGATAACTGGAATCTTCTTAAAAATTAAACATTTAGGGTCATCAAAAGACTTCGCAAAAGAGTAAAAAGAGAATCTATAGACTGGGAAAAAAATTTGACTATGGTGAATCTGACAAAAGTCTAAACTCTAAAGTCTGTAGGAGAATCCAGCACCTCTACAACAAAAAGACAAATGATCCAATTAAAAAATGTGCAAAGGAAATGAACAGGCAGTTCACCAAAGAAGACATTCAGGTGGCTAATAGACACATGAGGAAATGCTGATGATCACCAGCCATTAGAGAAATGCAAATCAAAACTACAATGAGATACAATCTTACCCAAACATTACTGGCATGAATCAAAAAAACAGAAAATAACAAATGTTGGAAAGGCTGTGGGAGATTGGAATTCTTACGCACTGCTAGTGGGAATGCAAAATGGTACTACCACTTTGGAAAATGATATGGTGCTTCCTTAAAAAGCTAGAAATAGAAATATCATACAATCCAGCTATCCCACTCCTAGGAATATAAAAATAAGAGCCGTCACACGAATAGACATATGCACACCAATGTTCACCACAGCATTATTCACAATAGTAAAAATATGGGAACAACCTAAGTACCAATCAACAGACGAATGAATAAACAAAGTATGGTATTGTCGTGGATTGAATTATGTCCCCCCAAAAATGTGTGTATCAACATGGTTAGGCCATGATTCCCAGTATTCTTTGGTTGTCCTCATTTTTTGTGATTGTAATTTTATGTTAAAGAGGATTAGGGTGGGATTGTAACACCCTTACCCAGGTCACATTCCTGATCCAATATAAAGGGAGTTTCCCTGGGGTGTGGCCTGCACCACCTTTTATCTCTCAAGAGATAAAAAGGAAAGGGAAGTGAACAGAGAGATGGGACCTCATACCACCAAGAAAGCAGTGCCTGGAGCAGAGCACATCCTTTGAAACCAGGGTCCCTGCACAGAGAAGCTCCTAGTCTGGGGGAAGACTGATGATAAGGCCGACACAGACAGAAAGCCTTCCCCTGGAGCTGACACCCTGAATTTGGGCTTTTAGCCTACTTTACTGTGAGAAAATAGACTTCTCTTTGTTAAAGCCATCCACTTGTGGTATTTCTGTTATAGCAGCACTAGATGACTGAGATAGATACATGTACACAATTGAATACTATGCAACAATAAAGAACAATGTTGAATCTGTGAAACAACTCACAAAATGGATGAATGTAGAGGGCATTATTCTGACTGAAAGAAGCCAATTACAAAAGGACAAATACTGTACAAGACCACTATTATAAAAACTCATGAAAAGGTTTACACACAGAAAGAAACAATCTTTGATGGTTACGAGGGAGGAGAGGGTTGGGGAAGGAAAAACACTAACTTGACAATAGGGAAGTGGTAACTTTGGTGAAGGGTAAGACAGTACACAATACTGGGAAAGTCAGCACAACTTGACCAAAGCAAGGTAATGGAGGATTCATTGACACATCCAAATTCCCTGTGGGGCTGAATTACAATTACTGGGCTGAGGGCTGAGGACCATGGTCTCAGGGGACACCTAGCTCAATTGGCATAACAGAGTTTATAAAGAAAATGTTCTACATCCTGCTTTGGTGAATAGTTTCTGGGGTCTTAAAAGTTTCTGAGCAGCCATCTAAGATACTACACTGGTCCCACCCCATCTGGAGCAAGGGAGAATGAAGAAAACCAAAGACACAAGGGAAAGATTAGTCCAAAGGACTAATGGAGCACAACTACCACAGCCTCTGCCAGACTGAATCTAGCACAAGATGGTGCCCGGCTACCACCACCCACTGCTCTGACAGGGATCACAATAGAGGTTCCCAGACAGAGCTGGAGAAAACTGTAGAACAAAATTCTAACTCACAAAAAAAGACCAGACTTACTGGTCTGACAGAGACTGGAGAAACCCTGAGATTATGGCCCCCGGACACCCTTTTAACTCAGTACTGAAGTCACTCTTGAGGTTCACCCTTCAGCCAAAGATTAGACAGGCCCATAAAACAATATGAGATTAAACGGGCACAGCAGCCCAGGGGCAATACAAGAAGCAGGAGGTGACAGGAAAGCTGGTAATGGGAAACTCAAGGTGGAGAAGGGGAGAGTGTTGACATATGGTGGGGCTGGCAACAAATGCCACAAAACAATATGTGTATTGTTTAACAAGAAACTAATTTGCTCTGTAAACCTTTATCTAAAGCACAATTTAAAAGAAAAGAAAAGAAAAAAAACTTCTTTGAGTTTATCCCTGGGTAGCATCCATCCAATAGAAGGAACATGGAACCCTGTCTGGAGAAAGAGAAAGACCAGAGTAAAGTAATCCATTAGATTTGCCCTCAAACAACTGTTGTAGCAGCTCAGAAGATGGTCCTGCTGTCCACAAGATTCTCGCGAGGAGGAATTAGCACACAAACATGACTTTTCTACCTTGTAAAACATGCACATTCGTTTTCGTAAACACCGATCTCTTTAGCTCAGTCTGGACAAATCCAAATTCCTGAACTGCCTACTTTACTACTATAGAAAGCGCTAGGATGTCAAAAATGTCAGATGTGAGTGTCTGTCCCTGACATCTGAAGGCAGTGCCCCTGAAAGAACTCCAGGGTATTAGACTACTGCATGTAACTGTATTCATTACCATCAAAAATTTAAAGAAGGATTTTAAAAATTATACTTATATACATTATATACTTATATATGTATATATATACTTGTATACATTATACTTTGGTGATTGCGTCTGGGATCTTAAAAGTCTGTGAGCTGCCATCTAGGATACTCCACTGGTCTCACCCCTTCCAGAGCAAGGAAGAATAAAGAAAACTAAAGACATAAGGGAAAGATTAGTCCAAAGGACTAAAGGACCACAACTACCACATCTACCAGACTGAGTCCAGTACAACTAGATGGTGCCCAGCTACCACCACTGACTGCTCTGACAGGGATCACAATAGAGGGTCCTGGACAGAGCTGGAGAAAAATGTAGAATAAAATTCTAACTCATAAAGAAAGACCAGACTTGCTGGCCTGACAGAGACTGGAGAAACCCTGAGAGTATGGCCCCCGGACACCCTTTCAGGTCAGTAATGAGGCCACTCCTGAGGTTCACCCTTCAGCCAAAGATTGAACAGTCCCATGGAACAAAACAAGAAAAAAGGGGCGCACCAGCCCTAGGGCAGAGACTGGAAGGTAGGAGGGAACAGAACAGCTGGTAATAGGGAACCCAGGGTTGAGAAGGGAGAGTGTTGACATGTCGTGGGGTTGTTAATCAATATGTGTACTGTTTGATGAGAAACTAGTTTGTCCTGTAAACCTTCATGTAAAGTTCAATTAAAAAAAAAAGAATTTAAAGAAGGATTTCAATTGTGGCTGCAGGTGGCAAGTCTATGCAGCTTTTTTCTCTTCCCACTGCATACCTTGATGGCTGAGGGATAGCCGATCCCATGAGTGACCAGGCTCTATTCTGGTGCTACCATTTCTACCGTGTGGCTCCCTAACCAGTTCTGACATACTGCTAACCAAAGAAACAGGAAATTCAATCCTTTCTGTCTCCTCATTTTAATCCTCATTTCCCACCCATCCTAGTGCACTAGGGCTCTATCGACTGGGTGACTGCTGTGCAAACTTATTTTGTATTTTCACACATCTGGGCCTTTCCTGATGCTGTTCCCTCGGCCTAGAATGCTCTTATAACCCTTCCCATCCTATTCATTATTTAGAGCTCAACTCGTCCTTGGGGCTTTCTCTGCAACTGTCCTTAATGCAAGACACATCAGAATAAACTGTACTTCATTGCTTGCTCCTTCCTGTGTGTTTGTATTATGTATTAATTGACCCTTTATTAGAGCATCATCTGCCTACATAAGAGGGATTTTAAAAATAAATAAAGCTAAGCATTTCTTGAAGGGAAGACGGTGTGAGAAAAAACTATGCTTAAGAATCTGACAAATTTGGGTTCAAATCCTGATCTCTTCCACCTGACTTTGGACAGGTAAATTCATCTCTCTGATCCAGTTTCCTCATCTGTAACATGAGGACCATTAAGAGTAGCTACTTTATAGCATAGTAATAAAGGATTTAATACTTGGAAAGCGAAAGCACTGGAAACAGTGCTTGGCACCCAATAACGGCCCCATAATTTTTTTTTTTAAGGGTTAGCTCTCATTATTATTACTACTGTTTAAAGCAGCTGCAGACTGTAAACTCCACACGGAAAGGCACCATCATCATGTTTGTCCTTTAAAATAGCCGTAGTATCCACCACAGTGCCTGTCACGTGGTAAGTGCTCAAGAAATATCTGTCTAGTGGGTGGATGAATTAATCAATCAGTAAAATAATTCTTGCGGTTAGGACTCTCCCGGTTCTCCTCTTCTCTGATTTCTCTACTGCCTTGGTGCTTTATATGCCACATAAAAACTTCAAGTGGAGAGTAATTTGACACCCCCCCATCCCTTGAACCCTTTGCTTATCTCTTTGTTAACTACGTTTCTTGAATTCTCTTCTCTAACAAGTTTGAGTCCAGCAAAAACCACTTCAACCAGCTACGTCTGCCAGGCAGAATTTTGGGGGCTGGGAGCGGGGCGTGGCCACCAAATCGCAGAGCACGACTGCGCCTGCGTAGGCAGCCCTGCTGCAAAGCTAAGCGCTCCGAGGCTTACAATCACTGCTAGCAGGTGCTTGTGTAGGAAAATCAGTCTTCTCATCAGCTCTCACTGCAGATCCACTCAGTTCCTGGACTCCGGCGTCTGCTTTTGTTTCGAGTCGCCGACGCATCTGCAGTCCTCTCTCCGACGGATCGCTGGCCACCCGGTTCCTGCTTCTGTCTCCTGAAATCATGTCTCTGGTAAGCCAGAATGCCCGCCGTGGCAGCGCAGACACCGCTGCTGATTCCAGCGACCTCCGGGATGACATGCAGGCTCCTAACACTTCTGGACCCCCTACCTCCATGCTAGTCGCTGACGCCCGCCAGGGCCTTGGAGGCCCTCAGGTCCCAATCTACCCCCAGGGTGGCAGGGATTCCCAGGCCGCGTCGGACCCGAATGATGTCGAGGTCCTGATCGATGAGCAGTCCCGACGTTTGGGGGCGCTCAGGTTCCATGACCCTCTAGAAGACAGATCGATGGCTCTGGTGAATTTCATGCGAATGAAAAGCCAAACCGAGGGATCCATCCAGCAGACAGAGATGCTGGAATTCCTCAGAGAATACTCAGATCAGTTCCCTGAAATCCTCAGACGAGCCTCAGCCCACCTGGATCAGGTCTTCGGGTTGAACCTGAGAGTTCTTGACCCCCAGACCCACACCTATAACCTGATTAGCAAACGGGATCCCCAGACCACAGGTCAGATGGTAGAGTCCTTGGACATACCCAAGGCAGGTCTCCTGGCGTTGGTCCTGGGCCATATCCTCCTGAATGGCAACAGGGCAAGAGAGGCCTCCATTTGGGACCTTCTGTTAAAGGTTAATATGTTGAATGAGTCCCAGAGGATCAACAGTCACTTTGGGAACACAAGGAACCTCCTTACTACTGACTTTGTGCGCATGCGGTTCCTGGAGTACTGGCCAGTGTATGGCACTAATCCCCTCGAATTTGAGTTCTTGTGGGGCTCTAGAGCCCATAAGGAAATCACAAAGATGGAAGCCCTGAAATTTGTGGCAGAAGCCCATGATGAAGAACCCTGGAGCTGGCTAGAGGAATATAACAAGGCTATGGAAGCTGACAAGGCCAAAGAAAGAAGCCAGGTTGCTGGCTTAGAGTTCTGGTCAGAGGACACTATGAATGATAAGGCAAATGATTTGGTCCAGCTAGCCATTAATGTCACAGAGGAACTTCTGCCTATACATCAGGATGAGCTATTGGCTCATACTGGCAAAGAATTTGAGGACGTGTTCCCAAATATCCTCAGCCGAGCTACTCTAATCCTCGATCTGTTCTATGGGTTCTCTCTGATTGAGGTTGATACCAGTGAGCACATCTACCTCCTTGTTCAGCAACCAGAATCAGAAGAAGAGCAAGTAATGCTAGAGAGCCTGGGGAGACCTACTCAAGAATACGTGATGCCAATCCTGGGTTTAATCTTCCTGATGGGCAACCGTGTCAAAGAGGCCAATGTCTGGAACTTGCTTTGTAGATTTGGAGTGGATGTAGGGAGAAAGCATGCCATCACCTGTAAGCTTATGAGGCAGCGCTATCTGGAATGCAGGCCGCTGTCTTACTCTAATCCTGTTGAATATGAGCTTCTGTGGGGTCCCCGAGCTCACCTTGAAACCACCAAAATGAAAGCTTTGGAGTATATGGCCAGGCTCTACAGAAAGCGACCACAGGACTGGCCCGAGCAATATAGGGAGGCTGTTGAAGATGAGGAGGTCAGAGCCAGATCTGAGGCAAATGCCATGTTCTTCTTTGACCCTGTGTGAAATCTGGTGAAGATGTATAACTTCAATCAGGTGGTGTCATTTAAAGGGGCCCTGGGGAAATAAAAAAAAAAAATTTGGGGGGGGGGGAATGGGCACTGGAGCCCAAAATAAAAAATTGGGTAGGATTGGGGAGTGCAAATAGTCCTTGCTATTTGTGTTGCTGTGTTCCAGTTCTAGTAGTATTTCCTTCCTTTTAATATACCCCTGAATTAGGTTTATGATCAGTGTTTATAAATGAAATTGCTCATTTACTATTTCTGTCTTGTTTTAGTACAAAAATTCAGATAGCTGTGTAAAATGTACTTACTTCTTCTTCTGTGATATAAAAAAATGGAGGAGAATATATATTTGTTGCTTGATAGTTTGAAATAATCCATAAAATGATATGGCTACAGGAGTAAAATAACAACACACATATACCAAAAACAAATAAACACAAAACCCATAGATCTGTTGTTGCCCTCCTTTTATGTCCAGTGTTGTATGTAAAAAAAGGACTGACATTTACCTGTAGTCACTTTGCTGTTCCAGAGTCTAGTGAAAAATAAAAGCATAATGAATTAGAAGCTATGCTTAAGTACTCATTTATTTAACAAGCATTATTAAGCATCTGCCATGCTCTGAGCAGTGTTATGTGTTGGAAATATAAGGGTGAAAAAGACCCAGCAAGGCCCCAAGGCGGTGGGAGGGGTGTCAGGGAAGTAAACCTGCAATGACATTATGCTTTCACAGGTAATGGAAACCCTGGTGGCAGAGTGGTTAAGAGTTATGGCTGCTAATCAAACGGTTGGCAGTTTGAATCCACCAGGCACTCCTTGGAAACCCTATGGGGCAGTTTTACTCTGTCCTTTAGTGTTGCTATAAGTCAGAATCCACTGGACAACAACAGGTTTGGTTTTGGTTTTCCAAGTAATAGGGCTAAGCTCTGACTGCTGTGGGAGTCCACAAGAACTCTCAACTAAATTTTAGGTTCTGGGAGGAAGCAGTGGAGGTGATGGGGTCCACAAAAGGCTGGGAAGGGGCAGAGGTGTCAAGAAGGAAATGAGTGAGGGAGTGGTCAGGGATGATGGTGGGGAGGGTGAGGTGGATGAAGGGCTGGGGGCAAGGTGTGCTTTAGTGACATGTATTGGAGATCTAGGTTGAAGAGAGGGAGGGAGGGTCTGTTTGTGACAGAAACATTGTGCTTTGAGACATTTGAAAACTCAGAAAGACTGAAGGTTGAGTTCAAGGTGGAGGTGGGAGAAATGAGTCTGTGGAATGGGTAACAAGGGCCCATATCCTCAGAGAGTGGGTCTTGAGAATTAAGAATGGCCCTCCTGAAAGCAACTGGTCTTGGATCTTGGATCAGACCAAACAATCCACCTGGAGGAGCTCTGCAAGGGATCCCTGCCTTTGCCAGCTCAGGTTATTTTAGAGCCCAAACTGTTAAGGTGTTAGTATTTTGGCTCTCTTCATCTTGATCCCTCTCACAGCTTCTAACCCTGTCTCGCAATCTCCCCAAGCCTTCCCTGGAAAGTCCGCAGCAGGTAACAATTTCTGAGACAGAGCGCTGACACAGCTGTGGGTGTTATGTGGGAAGGGACGCTGTCTTCCAACAGCATAGGTTTTATGCTCCCTCACCACCTGGCACCAACAAGGTTTCTGCCCTTTTCATGCATTTAAATCTCAGGGGCTACTCCCAACCCCCACCTCCTATTAGATGGGGTTGGAAAACTTTCCTTACATTTTTTTTGTCAGCCTCAGAAAGAGAAAGACACAATCATCTAGCCAGGGGAGGAGGCGGTGGGAGTCTTTTGTCCCCCAAGTCCCGCTGCCTTAATAGAAGCCTGATTAGAGCGGCCAGCTTGGGAACGTCACTGCGCAGGCGCACTCCCCTGTCGCCAGGGTGATACAACCTCCACTACGTCGCAGAGATCTCCAGAGTAGTGTTCGTTGGAGAACTGAATGCTAGGGCAGGATTTCTGGTGACCATAAAACGAGTGACTAGCGAGAAAGCCTGAGCTGAAGGCTGTTCTGAAAAATGAGATGGGCGGGGTGGGGGGAGGGTCGTGAGGAAGGAGTGTATACAGCCATTCAGTCGAAATTTGGGACCTTGAAGTGAGGTCCTGCCTGCGTGCTAAGCCGCAAGCCTCTCATTCTTCAGCCTACTTGTACCCTTAACCTTTACATGGTCGTGGGGCAGGGAGGGGGAAGATGGAGGGCAACCAGATTAAGGTGCCAAGTTTCTCTTGCTCTGACTTTTGGGATGGATACAGTTTCTGGGTCTTCTGGGCACTTCAGAATACAGAAACCTGCCAAGGGGAAGGTGTAGGGTCTGGGCCAAGAATAAGCAAAGTAAAGCTGCCATAGTTTTAGTACTGAATATGTGCTAGGCACTGCACTGGGTTCTTTACGTGTTTTAGCTCTAATCTACCATTTCTCAAAGAAGCATTTTAATAGTTCCATTTGACACTACAGGAAACTGAGCCTTAAGTAGTATACCCATGGCCACACAGCCATCAACGAAAGCTGGGACTGAAGTCCAAGGATGCCTTTGGCTAAAGTCCGCCCTGTTTCTAGTTAACTGCATCACATGCCCCCTCCAACCTTGTCCTATGTTTCCACTCCAGTTTTCTGACTCTCAGGAGATACAAAGAAGAGCTGTGTGGCCAGAGTCAGAGGGGCAAGAAAAAACCCAAACCCAAACCAAACCCACTGCCGTCGAGTCGATTCCAACTCATAGCGACCCTACAGGACAGAGTAGAACTGCTTCATAGAGTCCCGAGGAACGCCTGGCAGATATGAACTGCCAACCTCTTGGTTAGCAGCTGTAGCACTTAACCACTATGCCACCAGGGTTTCCAGGGCAAGAAAAAAGCCTTCAGAAAATAAGATGAAAGTAAGGCTGAAAGCTATCTAGGTGTAGGATATGTATTTCTGTCCAATCTCCCTTTCCTGTACTATGAGGCTTCCCCAGTATGCTCTCCTCCACAAGTCTACAGCCTTATCTGATGTCTTTCACCCAAGGAGAGTCAGACATTACCATTTAAGGACCTCTAGAAATGTTTGGTGATTTTTTTTCAATCCTGAAGGAATGGTGATCTGACAGTTCCTACCTTGCCCAACCAAGCAAGTCTAAGGATGCAAGAGCAGAAGGGAAAAATAGCCCCTGTGTCACAGATGCTGCATGCAGTTTCTCAGAAATGACAAGGATAATAGTTTTGGGCACATGCCCATGGTCAAGGAAAGGGGTATAGGCTGTGTGTGGCTCCAGCTATTCCTATGAGGGCCAAGAGAGGCCTGGGTACTCTTCTTCCTTCAAACACTGTTCTGGATTGAACTGTATCCCCCAGAAATGTGTGTCAAATTGGCTAGTCCATGATTCCCAGTATCGTGTAATTGTCCATCATTTTGTCATCTGATGTGATTTTCCTATGTGTTGTAAATCTCACCTCTACGCTGTTAATGAGGTAGGATTAGAGGCAGTTATGTTAATGAGGCAGGACTCAATCTACAAGATTAGGTTGTATCTTGAGTCAATTTCTTTTGAGCTATAAAAGAGAGAAGCGAGCAGAGAGATGGGCCTCATACCACCAAGAAAGAAGTACTGGGAGCAGATGGTGTCCTTTGAACCTGGGGTCCCTGCCCTGAGAAGCTCCTAGACCAGGACCTTCTCCCAGAACCAACACAGAGAAAGCCTTCCCTTAGAGCTGGTGCCGTGAATTCGGACTTCTAACCTAATATACTCTGAGAGAATAAATTTCTGTTTGTTAAAGCCATTCACTTGCAGTATTTCTGTTGTAGCAGCACTAGATAACTAGGTTAGGCACCGACTTACAAGCAGCATCTCCTGGGAAAAATATTTAGGGGTGGAGGTGACTGTCTGGTAAGCAAGATTTACAGAGGATGCTGCACAAATCGCTCCAATGTATGATCACTATTAAGCCTTTAAAACACTGAACCAAGTGTCCTTCTAATCTGTGTGAATTCATTTGGAAAAGGGAAAGGTCTGAGTTCATTTACAGACTCTATGAGCCATCAATACTCACCAAATATGGAAGTTTTTACCAAATTGGAGATTGCAGGATGGGTGTTGATTAGATAAGGGCTCAAGGATACCTCATCATCCTGTACATACAATGCTATCTAGAATGCCTTTTGACCTATGCTTGGGGTCCTTCCTGGGGAAAGAAAGTTGAGGACACATTCACTTTCTGTTCCTGATTCCCATGAATACTATCTTTCAGAGAAGATTGGTTGTTAAGGAAGCTTTTTCCCTGTACTTTCTCTCTGTCAGCTTCTGTATACATACTCAAAGCATCCTCTAATAAACATACAGTCCAAGGGAAAGCTGAGTTGGATTTTTAAATGTTAGCTTCAAAGCAATTCCCTCAGTCCCAGAATTGCTGCCCCTAAATCTTATATACCAACTATCTAGATCAGCCCTGAAGCACCCTTCAGGTTCGTACAAGGACCGCGCATCTCCCCTTCCTAGAGAGGATCTCCAGACAGTGAGATTTCTCACTGAACAGGTTTTCTCTGCTCCTTCAATGAATACTCAGCAACATCTTAAGGAGCTCTTTGCAGGCAGGGGTTTGAGGCTAGTTTCAAAGAAAGTTGGAAAGGAATTATCAGATTGTGACCTGCTCCTTGAAATGCTTTTCTTCCAGTCCCCATGGACTAAACCAAGCATATGATAAAGAGGCACAGTATATCAGATCTGGACAGAGATGGATTCCATTGTCACTTACTAACCATGGACCTTGGACAAATTACTTTAAATTTATTTTTCAATCATTTAAAGTTGTTTTCGAGAAATTGATAGAAAAGCCCAGGATCACAAATCTACTATTTGATGATGTCAGAATTGTTAGCCAGGCCAGTTGTCTCTTAGCGTAGTGATATTTCCATGTTACACCACTGTTCTTAAGACTGCTACTTGTCATCACCTTGATAGTCAAATTTGAATGGATACTGGGTTCTTAGATTTACTAGTCTTTGTTTTCTTCAATAAATTCTTAGGTAAGTATTAATCCCAGGTAATTAAGAATTTAGCTGCTTCAATAATATATACTTTGCAGACACCCATCCACAAGACATCTTTACTGCAGGTTCATGGTCTCTTTAGTAGGCCTCAGTGTATCATGAGGACCCACTTGTCTTACTTACCACTCAGCATTCCCACTCAGTGAAGATGACTTCCATTTTCAAGGGGCAGAGTTAGGGAGGGGGTTGGTAGCTGAGTCCTAAGGTCCAAGCAGCCTGTTTCAAACTGTCCTTCTCCTGAAAGCACTTGGTTTGGCACAGCCCGGCCTTGGTGGGGCCTCTGTCCTTTGAGGGCCCACTTCCTTAGATACATAGGGAAAGGGCGTGGATAAAGGGGGATACAATCATGGCCATTGCTTCTGAAACTGCCTTTTGTTATGAAACCCTGGCTTACTTGGACCACAGCTCAGAGAAGTTTCCCTGCCTGTGAGAACTAAAAGGCAACATGATGCCCTAGAAAGGCCCCAGCCTGAGTTACTTTTCTTCGAGACAAAGAGGGCTGTCTTAGGGGTTCCCTAGAGAAACAGAATCAGTTATATATAGGTTTACATTTATATACAGAGAGAGAGATTCGGGGAATTGGCTCATGTTATTGTGGGGGTTGGCAAGTCCAAATTACATAGGTAAGGCAACAGGCTGGAAATTCTAGGAGTCTTGTGTCTGAAATCAGTTTATTAGGCAACAGGCTGGAAATTTCAGCAGGATGTCTATTTATAGTGTTGAGGCAGAATTCCCCAGGAAATTTCATTTTTGCTCTTAAGGCCTTCAGCTGATTGGATGAAGTCCACCCATATTATTGAGGGAAATCTGTTTTATTTAAGGCCAACTGATTTAAATGCTAATCACTTGTAAGTACCTCCATAGCAACATCTAGAATAGTGTTTGACCAAACAGTTGGACACGGTAGCTTAACAAAGTTGACACATAAAATTAACCATCACAAGGATGTTGTTCAGGGAGAAGGTGTTCACCATTCTAGCCCGTGAAGGAGAGCACCCTGAGATACAACTGTGAGGGCCAGGTTTGCAGAGTTGATTGTACACAGGAATGCCCCCTGTGTATTGGAGAGGGGTGAAATACCTAGGAGGGAAGGAGTGAGGATGGGGAGATTTGGCACAACTGTTAATATCAACCATTTATTTAATGTCTCCTCACACAAATATGACCAGAAGTATCCTCATAGTTCATAAAAGGGAGGAAGGACAGTAGCCAGAGACATGCTGTGTGAAGAGAAGTCGGGCTGAAGCTCTAAAAACTCTGACAGGGAAAAACTTGTCCCTGAAGTGAATGGAAATTCCAGTACCTCTTTCTAGATGCTTCCACTGCCAAACCCACACACTAGGAGCCAGAACCAGGTCCAGACTAGTCCATGGGACCATAGTTCTACCTGAGGATTTCCTGGATCTTGAGGCCCATCTACACTGGAGGAATCCCTAGATGTCAGGCTTGTCCAAAGTCTACCTAACTAGTTCAATTCAATAACCAATTGCTGAAAACCAGCCATATGCTGGGCTTGTTATATTAGGCACTGGAGTACAGTGAGAAATCAGATGTGACTCGCATCTGACCTGTGTTCAAACCTACTATTCAGCTTTGAGTGTGGTCAACTGTATGACCAAACTCTTAAAGTTTTTATTTCAATGTATACCACTTTTACTTCTAGAATTTTTTTTTTCCAAATATACCTTATTTTTAAAACAAGGTCCCTATTCTTGTCTTATGGATTCCAGTCTTTTTTCATCTTTAAACATTTTAAACAGCCTTATTTTAAAGTTTCATATTTGTCTACTATTGCTCATGTCTATAGTTGTGAATACTGCCATTTATTGAGTCTATGCAGTATTATATGGTGATGGATTTTTATATATGCTTTATAACTTGTGTCTGTGTGCTCATATTTAGCAGACATGGCCTTCTGAGAGACTCTTGGGCTGCCTCTGTTGCCAATCTCTCAAAGGAGGAGGAAGGGTACGATGGAGTGACATGCAGACTGTTTCTACTTCAGTCTTTCCATTAAACTGATTACAACTTCTCAGAAAATGTCTTTCTGAACATGTTGACTCTGAACTTGGAGGCTCTCTAGGGGCTGTCCTGGAAAGAATACCTCCTGCCTCAATGGGGCCTTTTCCTGAACATATTCTGGCCAATGTCTTTGAGATATTTATCCAAATATCTGTTGCTCTCCCTGACTCATTGATTTTATTGTTTACTCCTTTTATGCATATTTAGAGTAATATCAATGGGATTTTGGAAAGATGAGGAAAATAGGAACATAATCCCACATTTTGACCAAAACTCAACATTCATTTTAATAGGTAAAAATTGAAGTCGGCCTATATTTTCAGAGCAAATATTTTGTTCTTACTTGTTAATAGAGTTTGGACCCTGACTTTCAATGAACTGTATTAATTTTTTGGAATGATGTAGTAGAAGACTATTAAAGAATATCACATGGTGTTTAGTAGATAAAGTTTAAGTACAAAAACCAAGTTATGAGTAATACATATAATGTCAATATGATCTCTTTAAAGTGTATGTGAATTATCAACAAAGTAAAAGACAATCTACTGATTGGGAGAAATTTTTCAGAAATCATATATCTGATAAGGGCTTACTATCTAAAATATGTATATACTTCTACCACTTAACAACAAAAAGACAAACAATCTAATGAAACAATGGACAAAGGACTTGAACAGAGTTCAGAAAAGAGGATATTCAAATGGCCAACAAGCACATGAAAAGATGTTCAACATCATTAGACATTATTGTTGCTGTTTTTAGTTACTGTCAAGTCGATTCCAACTCATGATGACACCATGTGCGCAGATTAGAGCTGCTCAATAGGGTTTTCAATGTTGTGACCTTTCAGAAGCAGATTCCCAGGTCTGTCTTCTAAGGCTCTTCTGGATGGGTTTGTCATGGACTGAATTGTGTTCCCCAAAAATGTATATATCAATTTGGCTGGACCAAAATTCCCAGTATTGTGTGATTGTCCACCATTTTGTCATTTGATATGAGTTTCGTAAGTGTTGTAAATCCTGCCTCTATGATGTTAGTGAGGGGGAATGGGCAGCAGTTGTGTTGATGAAGGAGGACTCAATCTACGGGATTGGACTGTGTCTTGAGCCAATTTCTTTTGGGATATAAAAGAGAGAAATGAGCAGAGAGACAGGGGGACCTCATACCATCAAGAAAGCAGTGTTGGGAGCAGAGTGCATCCTTTGGACCTGGGGTTCTTGCACAGAGAAGATCCTAGTCCAGGAGAAGATTGATGAGAATGGCTCCTTCAGAGCCAACAGAGAAAGCCTTCCCCTGGAGATAACACCCTGAATTTAGACTTTTAGACTACTTTACTGTGAGGAAAAAAAAATTCTCTTTGTTAAAGCCATCCACTGTGGTATTTCTGTTATAGCAGCACTAGATAACTAAGACTGGATTGAACTGCCACCCTTTCTGCTAGTAGTCAAGCCCTTAAGCATTTGCACCACCCAGAGACTCCTAGTCATTGGCCATTAAGGAGATGCAAATCAAAACCACACTGAGATATCATCTCACACCCATTAGAATGGCAAAGATAAAAAAAAAAAACAGGTGTTGACAAAGGTGTGAAAAAACTGGAGCCCTTATCCATTGCTGGTGGGAATTTAAAATGATGCAGACATTGTAGAAAAGAGTTTCGTGGTTCCTAAAAAGAAATGAACATAGAACTACCATATGCTCCAGCAATGCCAGTCCTAGGTATATAACCATAAGAAGTGAAGGCAGGAACACAAACAGAAACCTGTACACCAATGTTCATTCCAGCACTTTTCACAATAGCCATAATATGGGAATAACTGGAATGTCCATCAACAGATAAATGAATCTGTTGCATCCATCATAGTAACCTCATATGACAGAGAAGAACGACCCCATAGGGTATCCTGGGCTGTAAGGTTTTTTTTAATTTAATAATTTTTATTGTGCTTTAAGTGAAAGTTTACAAATCAAGTCAGTCTCTCACATATAAGCTTATATACACCTTACTCCATACTCCCACTTACTCTCCCCCTAATGAGTCAGCCCGCTCCCTCCTTCCAGTCTCTCCTTTCGTGACGGTTTTGTCAGTTTCTAACCCTCTCTACCTTCCTATCTCCCCTCCAGGCAGGAGATGCCAACACAGTCTCAAGTGTCCACCTGATACAAGTAGCTCACTCTTCGTCAGCATCTCTCTCCAACCCATTGTCCAGTCCCTTCCATGTCTGATGAGTTGTCTTCGGGAATGGTTCCTGTCCTGGGGCAACAGAAGGTTTGGGGACCATGACCGCCAGGATTCCTCTAGTCTCAGTCAGACCATTAAATCTGGTCTTTTTATGAGAATTTGGGGTCTGCATCCCACTGTTCTCCTGCTCCCTCAGGGGTTCTCTGCTGTGCTCCCTGTCAGGGCAGTCATCGGTTGTGGCCGGGCACCAAGTAGTTCTTCTGGTCTCAGGATGATGTAAGTCCCTGGTTCCTGTGGCCCTTTCTGTCTCTTGGGCTCATAGTTATCGTGTGACCTTGGTGTTCTTCATTCTCCTTTGATCCAGGTGGGTTGAGACCAAATGATGCATCTTAGATGGCCGCTTGTTAGCATTTAAGACCCCAGAAGCCACAATTCAAAGTGGGATGCAGAATGTTTTCATAATAGAATTATTTTGCCAATTGACTTAGAAGTCCCCTTAAGCCATAGTCCCCAAACCACCGCCCTTGCTCCGCTGACCTTCGAAGCATTCAGTTTATCCCGGAAACTTCTTTGCTTTTGGTCCAGTCCAGTTGAGCTGACCTTCCATGTATTGAGTATTGTCCTTCCCTTCACCTAAAGTAGTTCTTATCTACTAACTAATCAGTAAATAACCCTCTCCCACCCTCCCTCTCTCCCCCCTCGTAACCACAAAAGTATGTGTTCTTCTCAGTTTATACTATTTCTCAAGATCTTATAGTAGTGGTCTTATACAATATTTGTCCTTTTGCCTCTGACTCATTTCACTCAGCATAATGCCTTCCAGGTTCCTCCATGTTATGAAATGTTTCACAGATTAGTCACTGTTCTTTATCGATGTGTAGTATTCCATTGTGTAAATATACCACAATTTATTTAACCATTCATCTATTGATGGATACCTTGGTTGCTTCCAGCTTTCTGCTATTGTAAACAGATCTGCAATAAACATGGGTGTGCATATATCTGTTCGTGTAAAGGCTCTTATTTCTCTAGGGTATATTCCGAGGAGTGGGATTTCTGGGTTGTATGGTAGTTCTATTTCTAACTGTTTAAGAAAACGCCAGATAGATTTCCAAAGTGGTTGTACCATTTGACATTCCCACCAGCAGTGTATGAGAGTTCCAATCTCTCCGCAGCCTCTCCAACATTTATTATTTTGTGTGTTTTGGATTAATGCCAGCCTTGCTGGAATGAGATGGAATCTCATCGTAGTTTTAATTTGCATTTCTCTAATGGCTAATGATCGAGAGCATTTTCTCATGTATCTGTTAGCTGCCTGAATATCTTCTTTAGTGAACTGCGTGTTCATATCCTTTGCTCACTTCTTGATTGGGTTGTTTGTCTTTTTGTGGTTGAGTTTTAACAGAATCATATAGATTTTAGAGATGAGAAGCTGGCCGGAGATGTCATAGCTGGAAATTCTTTCCCAATCTGTAGGTGGTCTTTTTACTCTTTTGGTGAAGTCTTTAGATGAGCATAGGTGTTTGATTTTTAGGAGCTCCCAGTTATCTGGTTTCTCTTCATCATTTTTGGTAATGTTTTGTATCCTGTTTATGCCTTGTATTAGGGCTGCTAACATTGCCCCTATTTTTTCTTCCATGATCTTTATCGTTTTAGTCTTTATGTTTAGGTCTTTGATCCACTTGGAGTTAGTTTTTGTGAATGGTGTGAGGTATGGGTCCTGTTTCATTTTTTTTGCAAATGGATATCCAGTTATGCCAGCACCATTTGTTAAAAAGACTGTTCCCCAATTAACTGACACTGGGCCTTTGTCAAATATCGGCTGCTCGTATGTGGATGGATTTATATCTGGGTTCTCAATTCTGTTCCACTGGTCTATGTGTCTGTTGTTGTACCAGTAGCAGGCTGTTTTGACTACTGTGGCTGTATAATATGTTCTAAAATCAGGTAGAGTGAGGCCTCCCACTTTGTTCTTCTTTTTCAGTAATGCTTTACTTATCCGGGGCTTCTTTCCCTTCCATATGAAGTTGGTGATTTGTTTCTCCATCACATTAAAAAATGTCATTGGAATTTGGATCGGAAGTGCATTGTATGTATAGATGGCTTTTGGTAGAATAGACATTTTTACTATGTTAAGTCTTCTTATCCATGAGCAAGGTATGTTTTTCCACTTATATAGGTCCCTTTTAGTTTCTTGCACTAGTACTTTGTAGTTTTCTTTGTTTAGGTCTTTTACATCTTTGGTAAGATTTATTCCTAAGTATTTTATCTTCTTGGGGGCTACTGTGAATGGTATTGATTTGGTTATTTCCTCTTCGATGTTCTTTTGTTGATGTAGAGGAATCCAAGTGATTTTTGTATGTTTTTCTTATAACCTGAGACTCTGCCAAACTCTTCTATTAGTTTCAGTAGTTTTCTGGAGGATTCCTTAGGGTTTTCTGTGTATAAGATCATGTCATCTGCAAATAGAGATAATTTAGCTTTTTTTTTTTAAGTAGTATTTCATTGTGTTTTCGGTCAAAGTTTACACATCAAACAAAATTTGGTGTATGCATACAATGGAATATTATTACACAGCTGAAATGTGTAATATTCCATTACAC
Organism: Elephas maximus indicus; assembly: GCF_024166365.1. Taxonomy (NCBI): domain Eukaryota; kingdom Metazoa; phylum Chordata; class Mammalia; order Proboscidea; family Elephantidae; genus Elephas; species Elephas maximus. Next base: position 92,164,024 of record NC_064846.1, read on the forward strand.
AGTCTAAAAGAGAAATGAAGTTCTTATGCTTGCCACAACATGGATAAACCTTGAAAACATGATGGCTGAAATAAGACAGTCACAAAAGGACAAATATTGTATGATTTTTATATGAAATAAGCAAATACATACAAACTAAGGATCATTAATGGTTACCAAGGGGCAGGAGAGAAGAGGAAAAAGGGAGTTTTTCTTTGGGGAGGGCATTAAGTTTATGTCAATGGTGGTGGAATATTTTGGAAAAGGATAGTGAAAAAGGTGGCATGACGTGGAAAATAAATGTAATAGATAGGTATATAGAATAATGAAATAGAAGCGTGGGTGCAGAATTAAGCATGCACATCTATGGTCAGTTAATCTTTGACAAGTTTACTAAACCCTTCAAGTAGTAAAAAATGGTCTGTTTAATAAATGATGCTAGGACAACTATATTTCCACACGTAAAAGAATGAAGTCAGACCCATATCTCAAATCGTATACAAAAACCTACTAAAATGAATCAAAGTCCTGAATGTATGGCCTAAAATGATAAAACTCTTAGAAAAAAATATAAGGGTACTGCTCGGAGACCTAGTCTTCAACAACAGATTCTTAGACTTGACTCGAAAGGCACAGGAAACAAAGATAAAACGAATATATGGGACTCTCATTAAAATTAAAAACTTATGTACATCAAAGGACTTTTTCAACAAAGAGGCAAACTACAGACTGGAAGAAAAAAATTTTTTGAACCATATATCACACAATGGTTTAATATCCAGAATACATGAAGAACTCCAACAACTTAACAACAACAACAAAAAAGGCAAACAACTCAATCAAAAATTGGGCAAAGGACAGGAATAGAAATTTCAGCAAAGAGGATATGCAAATTGCCAACAAGCACATGAAAAGATGCTCAATGTCATTAGCCATTGTTTTTGTGAGTTGTTGATTCAATTCTGACTCATAGTGACCTTATATGACAGAGTAGAACAACCCCATAGGATATCCTAGGCTATAAGATTTTTTTTCAGTAGTATTTCATTGTGTTTTCAGTAAAAGTTTACACAGCAAATTAAGTTCCCATTTAACAATTTCTACACAAGTTGTTCAGTGACATTAGATAGAATTTTCACAATGTGTCAACATTCTTACTGAGTTCTGGTTGTTCTGTTTCCAGTACTCTAGTTTCCCTTCTCCCTTTGTCTTCTCATCTTTGCTTTAGAGTAATTGTTGACCTTTTGGTCTCATATAGATAGGTTTTAATGGAGCCCCATACTCAAGGGTAATATCTTTTATTTTGTGTGCCAAGACGGAAGGAATACACAGAGCCACTGTACCAAAAAGAACTGGTTGATGTTCATCCATTTTAGTAGGCAGCATATGATCAAGAACAGATGATATTGAAGGAAGAGGTCCAAGCTACACTGAAAGGTGATCCAATCAAATGCGGAAATCATTGAACAATATCATTAATATCACATGCTAAAAGTTTGCTGAAGATCATTCAAAAGCGGTTGCAACAGTATATCGACAGGGAAATGCCAGAAATTCAAGCTGGATTCAGGAGAGGACATGCAACCAGTGATATCATTGCCGATGTTAGATGGGTCCTGGCTGAAAGCAGAGAATACCAGAGGATGTTTGCTGAGTTTTACTGACTATGCAAAGGCATTCAACTGCGTGGATCATAACAAATTATGGATAACATTGTGAAGAATGGGAATTCTTGAACACTACTGTGCTCATGAGGAACCTGTACATATATCAAGAGGCAATCGTTCGAACAGAACAAGGGGATACTGCCTGGTTTAAAGTCAGGAAAGGTGTGTGTCAGGGTTGTATCCTTTCACCATACCTATTCAATCTGTATCCTGAGTAATAATCTGAGAAGCTGGACTACATGAATAAGAATGGGACATCAGAATTGGAGGGAGACTCGTTAACAACCTGCATTATGCAGATGATGCAACCTTGCTTGCAGAAAGGGAAGAGGACTTGAAGCACTTACTGATGAAGACCAAAAACAACAGGCTTCAGTATGGATTACACCTCAACATAAAGGAAGCAAAAATCCTCACAACTGGACCAGTAAGCAACATTATGATAAATGGAGAAAAGACTGAAGATGTCAAGGACTTCGTTTTACTTGGATCTGCAATCAACAGCCATGGAAACAGCAGTCAAGAAATCAAGAGATACATTGCATTAGGCAAATCTCCTGCAAAAGACCTCTTTAAAGTGTTTGCAAAGTTGTCACTTTGAGGACTATGGTGCACCTGACCCAAGCCTCACATGCGTGCGAAAGCTGGACCATGAATAAGGAAGACCAAAGAAGAATTGATGCCTTTGAATTATGGTGTTGGCATAGAATATTGAATATACTATGAACTGCCAAAAGAATGAACAAATCTGTCTTGGAAGAAGTATAGCCAGGATGCTCCTTAGAAACGAGGATGGTGAGACTTTGTCTCATGTACTTTGGACATGCTATCAGAAGGAATTGGTCCCTGAAGAAGGACATCATGCTTGGTAAAGTACAGAGTCAGCAAAAATGAGGAAGGCTTTCAACGAGATGGATTGACACAGTGGCTGCAACAATGGGCTCAAGCACAACGATTATGAAGGTGGCACAGGACTAGGCAATGTTTCATTCTGTTGTACATAGAGTTGCTATGAGTCAGAACTGACTTGAGGGCACCTATTTGTTTTTTCAATAAAAGGTGACCTCAGGGGATAGTGTCAGTTCAAGGTTTAAATAGTATCTCAGGGTAGGTGGAGTCTACATGGCACCGTAGACAGACCACCATACCATCCCTCTGCAGCTCAGACCTGAAAAACTAGGTAAAACAGATACAGACGTCAATCCTGAAGCCTTAAGCATTAAATGAAGGGATAAAGAATGAGATCAAACAGCAAATGGAAGAAGAATTTGATGGAAAACAGAAAAGAAGGAGAGATATGGAGTGGAGGTGTCCTCAAAGTAACATGGAACAGCAAGGTCATCTAGGAACATAGCCAAAAACGACTTGGGACAGGGAGTACAGGAGGGCAACTTCATGGAGCTCCCAACAGGAGACAGAGCACCAGATAACCATAGAAACACACTTTCACACTTCTGGTAAGTAGAAGCGAAAAAACCCCCATCCTGGCAGCCCCCACTGCTGGGGTTCACAACAAGAGCTCCACCATCCCTGCCCCTCCAGCTGCCTGGCTTTGTTTTTCTCTTTCTTTTCTTTCTCCCTGTACTTGTGTAGACTAGGTTACCTATTATGTTCCATTGATCTATGTGTCTGTCCCTCTACCAATACCACATGAATATTGTAGCTATATAATTCATTATGAAATTGTTTCCAAAATATACAAAGAGCTCTTCAAGCTCAACAATATGAAACAAAAAATATCATTTAGGGAGGCAGAGCCAACATAGCACTATAGACTGAAGCACCATGCCATCCCTCTGCAGCAAAGACCTGAAAAACTAGGTAAAACAGACACTAACGTCGATCTGGGAACTCTAAGCATCAAACGAAGGAATAAAGAACTTGATTAAGCACCAAGTGGAATAAGAAACCGACAGAGAACACAAAGCAAGGAGAGCTACAGAGTGGAGGTCTCCTACCAGCTAAAGCAGCACGAATTTGCCGTCTTGGACTACAGCCACCAAGGAACACAGACAGGGACTACGAGAAGGCAACTTCACAGAGCTTCCAACAAGAGACAGAACACCCGGTAACCAGGGATACACACTTTCCCACCCCCTGCCCTTCTTCCTCCGATTTCCAACGGGCCACAGTCGCTCAGCCTGACAGACACCAGCTTACTGTGCTCTGGGTCTGCCCCGTCGCCACTGGCTGGCCCCTTCAGCACCATTTTTTTGTTTGTTTTTTGCTATTTGGGGGAGGGGGCTTTTTTTGTTGCTTCTCTCTCTCTCCCTTCCTTCCTTTCCTTTCTCTTGCCCAGCTAGCCCAGTGTGCAGTCCCCACCCTTTCTCTAAAGGCTTTGCTGCACCACTTGACTGGGGGACCACTGGCGCACAGCCCCCCTGCATCTGTGCTACAACCACCAACCAGCTCGCTCAGCACCGTATTTTTTGCTTTGTTTCTCTTTTTTTTTTTCTGTGTCTTCTCACTCCTTTCCATCCTTACCTTTCTCTTGCCCACCTAGCCCTGTGCCACTGTCACTGCCCTTTCTCAAGACGCTGTGCTGCACTGTTCAGGTGGGCTGTCACTGGTGCACAGCCTCCCCAGGTCTGTGCCACTGTCACCAACCAGCTCCCTCAGAGCCATTTTATTTATTCACTGTTTTTTTTTTTTTTTGTGTCTCTCTTCATTCCTTCCTTTTCGTTCTCCCACACACCTAGCCCTGTACACTGGCCCCGCACTTCTTGATGGGCTGTGCTATACTGCTCAGCTGGAGAGCCTCTGGCACACAACTTGCCCAGGTCTGTGCTGCCCCTACAGGGCAACCCCTCAACACCATATTTTTTATTTTTCTTTATCTTTCCCCTTCTCTCTTTTTCTTCTCCCTCCCACCTACACCCTGCACTGCCCCTGCCCCTTTCTGATGGGCCAAGCCATGCCACCCAGTGAAAAAGATATCAGCTCGCTATCACCCCAATTCCACCTTGCCCCCAAAAGCCGGCTCCCCCCTTATCATATTTATTTTTCTGTTGTTCTTGTAGTTGCCTTTATTTTCTCTTTATTTTTTGTTTGTTGGTTGGTTTCTTCTCTCTCTTTCCCCTCTTTCCTTTCCTTTCCCCCTCACACCTAGCCCCATGTGATGCATACACCCATTCTCGACAGGTGGAGCTGCACTGCTCAGTTAGAGAGCCACTGGCACAAAGCTTCACCGGGTCTGCCCTGCCCCACCTGCCAGATCCTACTGTGCTGCCATTTTATTTACTTTTTTTATCCTTTTTTCTTTCTTTTTTACTTTTGATTCCCTCTTTTCTTTCACTCACCCACTTAGCTCTGCACATCAAATCCTCTCGGTTCCCTCCTGCCTATCCATACCATGGCCAAATACTGCACCTGCGAGCAGTGCAGTCTCACAGACCCTGCCCTGCAATGCTCCCTGGGCCTCCCCTGTCAGCCTCAGTTCATGCAACAAACTACCCATACCTCCCTCTTTCTCTAGACCAGACACACCCTGATTAACCAAAGCTGAGTAACAGGGCCTGCCCACCTTGACAAGGTGGTAACAAGTATCGTGCCCAAAGGCGAGCAAGCAACAAACACACCTAGCCATAACCACATATAAAACACAGGACAAAACAAATCTACAAGCAAAAAACACAATAATTCCTGAGTGTCCTCAAGACAACAGACAATGTCAAAACATAGTTTTTAAAATAATTTTTATTGCGCTTTATTTAAGTGAAAGTTTACAAATCAAGTCAGTCTATCACGTAAAAACTTATATACACCTTGCTACATGCTCCCAATTACTCTTCCCCTAATGAGACAGCCCACTCTCTCCCTCCACTCTCTGTTTTTGTGTCCGTTTTGCCAGCTTCTAACCCAATCTACCCTGTCATCTCCCCTGCAGGCAGGAGATGCCAACATAGTCTCAAGTGTCCACCTGATCCAAGAAGCTCACTTCTCACCAACATCCCTCTCCAACCCATTGTCCAGTCCAATCCATGTCTGAAGAGTTGGCTTCGGGAATGGTTCCTGTCCTGGCCCAACAGAAGGTCTGGGGGCCATGACCGCCAGGGTCCTTCCAGTCTCAGTCAGACCATTGAGTCTGGTCTTTTTATGAGAACCTGGGGTCTGCATCCCACTGCTCTCCTGCTCCCTCAGGGGTTCTTTGTTGTGTTCCCTGTCAGGGCAGTCATCGGTTGTAGCCAGGAACCATCTAGTTCCTCTGGTCTCAGGATGATGTAGTCTCTGGTTCTTGTGGCCCTTTCTGTCTCCTGGGCTTGCAATTACCTTGTGTCCTTGGTGTTCTTCATTCTCCTTTGATCCAGGTGGATTCAGATGAATTGATGCATCTTAGATGGTTGCTTGCTAGCGTTTAAGACCCCAGATGCCACTCTTCAAAGTGGGATGCAGAATGTTTTCTTGATAGATTTTATTATGCCAATTGACTTAGATGTCCCGTGAAATCATGGTCCCTGAACCCTGCCCCTGCTACACTGGCGTTTGAAGCATTCACTGTATTCAGGAAACTTCTTTGCTTTTGGTTTAGTCCAGTTGTGCTGACCTCCCCTGTATTCTGTGTTGTCTTTCCCTTCAGCTAAATTAATTCTTATCTACCAACTGATTAATGAGTACCCCTCTCCCACCCTCCCACCCTCCCTCCTCTCGTAACCGCAAAAGAATGTTTTCTTCTCAGTTTAAACTATTTCTCAAGTTCTTATAATAGTGGTCTTAGACAATATTTGTTCTTTTGCAACTGAGTAATTTCACTCAGCATAATGCCTTCCAGGTTTTTCCATGTTATGAAATGTTTCACAGATTCCTCACTGTCCTTTATCGATGCATAGTATTCCATTGTGTGAACACACCACAATTCATCCATCCAATTCATCCGTCGATGGGCACCTTGGTTGCTTCCATCTCCCTGCCATTACAAACAGCTCTGCAATATACATGGGTGTGAATATATCTGTTCGTACAAAGGCTCTTATTTCTCTAGGATATATTCCAAGGAGTGGGATTGCTGGATCGTATGGTACTTCTATTTCTAGCTTTTTAAGGAAACAGCAAATTGATTTCCAAAGTGGTTGTACCATTTGACATTCCCACCAGCAGTGTAGAAGTGTTCCAATCTCTCCACAGCCTCTCCAACGTTTATTATTTTGTGTTTTTTGGATTAATGCCAGCCTTGTTGGAGTAAGATGAAATCTCATTGTAGTTTTGATCTGCATTTCTCTAATGGCTAATGATTGTGAACATTTCCTCATGTATCTGTTAGCTACCTGAATGTCTTCTTTAGTGAAGTGTCTACTCATATCTTTTGCCCATTTTTAATAGGGTTATTTGTCTTTTTGTAGTTGAGTTTTTGCAGTATCATGTAGATTTTAGAGATCAGATACTGATCGGAAATGTCATTGCTAAAAACTTTTTCCCAGTCTGTAGGTAGTCTTTTTACCCTTTTGGTGAAGTCTTTGGATGAGCATAGCTGTTTGATTTTTAGGAGCTCCCAGTTATCTAGTTTTTCCTCTGCATTCTTAATAATGTTTTGTATACCGTTTATGCCATGTATTAGGGCTCCTAACGTTGTCCCTATTTTTTCTTCCATGATCTTTATCGTTTTAGATTTTATATTTAGGTCTTTGATCCATTTTGAGTTAGTTTTTGTGCATGGAGTGAGGTATAGGTCTTGTTTCATTTTTTTGCAGATGGATATCCAGTTATGCCAGCAAAATTTCTTAAAAAGACTGTCTCTTCCCCATTTAACTGTTTTGTCCAATATCCACTGCTCATATATGGATGGATTTATGTCTGGATTCCCAACTCTGTTCCATTGTCCATGTATCTGTTGTTGTACCAGTACCAGGCTGTTTTGACTACTGTGGCGGTATAATAAAAAAAAATAGGTTCTTAAAAATCAGGTAAAGTAAGGCCTCCCACTTTGTTCTTCTTTTTCAGTAATGCCTTATTTATATGGGACCTCTTTCCCTTCCATATGAAGTTGGTGATTGGTTTCTCCATTTCATTAAAGAATGTCTTTGGGATTTGGATTGGAATTGCATTAAATGTATAGATCGCTTTTGGTTGAATAGACATTTTTATAAAGTTAACCCTTCCTATCCATGGTCAAGGTACGTTTTTCCACTTACGTAAGCCTCTCTTGGTTTCTTGCAGAAGTGTGATGTAGTTTTCTTTGTATAAGTCTTTTACATTTCTTGTAAGAATTATTCCTAAGTATTTTATCTTCTTGGGGGCTACTGTAAATGGCATTGATTTGGTGATTTCCTCTTTGATGTTCTTTCTGTTGGTGTAGAAGAATCCAACTGATTTTTGTATGTTTATCTTATATCCCGATACTCTGCTGCACTCTTCTATTGGTTTCAGTAGTTTTCTTAAGGATTCCTTAGGGTTTTCTGTGTATAAGACCATGTCATCTGCAAATAGAGATACTTTTACTTCTTCCTTGCCAATCTGGATGTGCTTTATTTCTTTATCTAGCCTAATTACTCTGGCTAGGACCTCCAGCACAATGTTGAATAAGAGTGGTGATGAAGGGCATCCTTTTCTAGTTCCAGATCTCAGTGGGAAAGCTTTCAGGCTCTCTCCATTTAGGGTGATGTTGGTTGTTGGCTTTGTATAAATGCCCTTTATCATGTTGAGGAATTTTCCTTCTATTCCTATTTTGCTGAGAGTTTTTATCATGAATGAGTGTTGAACTTTGTCAAATGCCTTTTCTGCATCAATGGATAAAATCATGTGATTCTTGTCTTTTGTTTTATTTATGTGGTGGATTACATTAATTGTTTTTCTAAGGTTGAAGCATCCCTGCATACCTGGTATGAATCCCACTTGGTCATGGTGAATTATTTTTTGATACGTTGTTGAATTCTATTGGCTAGAATTTTGTTGAGAATTTTTGCATCTATGTCCATGAGGGATATAGGTGTATAATTTTCTTTTCTTGTGGTGTCTTTACTTGGTTTTGGTATCAGGGGTATGGTGGCTTCATAGAACGAATTTGGTAACATTCCGTCCTTTTCTATGCTCTGAAATACCTTTAGTAGTAGTGGTGTTAACTCTTCTCTGAATGTTGGGTAGAACTCTGCAGTGAACCCATCCAGACCAGGGTTTTTTTTCATTGGGAGTTTTTTTTATTACCTTTTCAATCTCTTCTTTTGTTATGGGTCTATTTAGTTGTTCTACCTCTGTTTGTTTTAGTTTAGGTAGGTAGTGTGTTTCTGGGAATTCATCCATTTCTTCTAGGTTTTCAAATTTGTTACAGTACAATTTATCATAGTAATCTGGTAAGATTCTTTTAATTTCAGTTGGGTCTGTTGTAATTTCACCCATCTCATTTCATATTTGGGTTATTTGCTTCCTCTCCTGTTTTTCTTTTGTCAGTTTGGCCAGTGGTTTGTCAATTTTGTTGATTTTTTTCAAAAAACCAACTTTTGGTCTTGTTAATTCTTTCAATTGTTTTTCTGTTTTTGATTTCATTTAGTTCAGCTCTAATTTTTATTATTTGTTTTCTTCTGGTGTCTGAGGGTGTCTTTTGTTGCTCTCTTTCTATTTGTTCAAGTTGTTAGGGATAATTCTTGATCTTGGCCCTTTCTTCTTCTTGGATGTGTCCATTTATTGATATAAATTGACCTCTGAGCGTCGCTTTTGCTGTGTCCCAAATGTTCTGATAGGAAGTGTTTTCATTCTCATTGGATTATATGAATTTCTTTATTCCATCCTTAATGTCTTCTATAATCCAGGCTTTTTTGAGCAGGGTATTGTTCAGTTTCCAAGTGTTTGATTTCTTTTCCCTGCTTTTCCCTTTATTGATTTCCATTTTTATAGCCTTATGGTCAGAGAAGTTGCTTTGTAATATTTCAATGTTTTTGGATTCTGCTGAGGCTTGCTTCATGACCTAATATGTAGTCTATTCTTGAGAATGTTCCATGTGCACAAGAAAAGAAAGTATAGCTGGTTGCTGTTGGGTGGAGTGTTCTGTATATTTCTATGAGGTCATGTTGGTTGATTGTGGCATTTAGATCTTCCGTGTCTTTATTGAGCTTCTTTCTGGATATCCTGTCCTTCACCGAAAGTGGTGTGTTGAAGTCTCCTACTATTATTTTGGAGCTGTGTATCTCACTTTTCAATGCTGATAGAGTTTGTTTTATGTATTTGCAGCCCTGTCATTGGGTGCATAAATATTTAATACGGTTATATCTTCTTGGTGTATTGTCCCTTTAATCATTATATAGTGTCCTTCCTTATCCTTTATGATGGATTTAACTTTAAATTCTATTTTGTCAGAAATTAACATTGCCACTCCTGCTCTTTTTTGATTGTTGTTGGCTTGATGTATTTATTCCATCCTTTGAGTTTTAGTTTGTTTGTGTCTCTAAGCATAAGGTGTGTCTCTTGTAGGCAGCATATAGACAGATCTTGTTTTTAAATCCATCTGCCACTCTCTGTCTTTCTATTGGTAAATTTAGTGCATTTACATTCAGGGTAATGATGGATAAGTATGAATTTAGTGCTATCATTTTGATGTCTTTTTTTGTGTGTTGTTGACAGTTTCTTTTTCCCACTTAATTTTATGTGCTGAGTAGATTGTCTTTATATATTGTCCTTCCCTCATATTTGTTGTTGTGGATTTTGTTTCTGCTGAGTCTCTATGTTTTTCTCCTTTTTTTTTGATGAGTAGGATATTTTGTCTCCTATGTGGTTACCTTATTATTTACCCCTATTTTTCTAAATTGAAAACTAACTTTTATTTGTTTGTATCTCCGTATCTTCCTCTCCATGTGGAAGGTGTATGATTACATTTCTTAGTCCCTCTTTATTATTCTGATGTTGTCTTCTTTTATAAAATAACACCACTGTTACCCTGTTTCGAACTTTTTTTTTATAATCTTGCTTTGTTTTTTTGGATTTCCCTGTGTGGGTTGACTTCTGGTTGCTCTGCCCAGTGTTCGAGTCTTGGATTGATACCTGATATTATTGATTTTCTAATCAAAGAACTCCCTTTAGTATTTCCTGTAGTTTTGGTGTGGTTTTTACGAATTCCCTTAACTTGTGTTTATCTGGAAATGTCTAAATTTCACCTTCATATTTAAGAGACACTTTTGCTGGATATGTGATTCTTGGCAGGCAATTTTTTTTCCTTCAGTTTTTTAAATATGTCATCCCATTGCCTTCTTGCCTGCATGGTTTCTGCCGAGGAGTCCGAGGTTATTCTTATTGCCTCTCCTTTGTAAGTGACTTTTCTTTTATCCCTCGCTGCTCTTATAATTCTCTCTTTCTCTTTGGTTTTGGCAAGTTTGATTATAATATGTCTTGGTGACTTTCTTTTAACATGTACTTTATGTGGAGTTTGATTAGCATCTTGGATAGCTATCTTCTCATCTTTCATGGTATCAGGGAAGTTTTCTGCCAACAAATCTTCAACAATTCTCTCTGTATTTTCTGTTATCCCTCCCTGTTTGGATACTGCAATCACTTGTAGGTTATTTCTCTTGATAGAGTCCCACATGATTCTCAAGTTTTCTTCTTTTTTTACTTTCTTTTATCTGATTTTTTTCTTCAAATATATTAGTGCACTGGGTTTTTTTTTTTTGTTTGTTTGTTTAAGTGATTTATCTTCGAGTTCAGAAATTCTAGCTTCTACTTGCTCAATTCTGTTCCTCTACATTTCTCTTGAGTTTTCTACTTCTGTAATTTTATTGTCAATCTTCTGAATTTCTGATTGCTGCCTGTCTATGGATTTTTCCAGTTTATTAAACTTTTCATTATGTTCCTGGATAATCTTTCTAATTTCTTCAGTTGCTTTTTCTGTGTGTTTCTTGGCTCTTTCTGTGTATTGTCTCATTTCCTTCCTGATGTTTGAAGGCCTCTGTATATTAAACTTTTCTATTCTGGATCTGGTAATTCCAGGAATGCACTTTCATCTAGAAGGTCCCTAGATTCTTTGTTTTGAAAGCCTGTTGAGCTAATCATGGTCTGTTTCTTTATGAGACTTGATATTGACTGTTGTCTCTGAGCCATCTATAAGTTATTGTATTAGTTTATGCCTGCTTACTGTGTCATAGCTGCTTGCTTTGTTTTGTATTGTTATACCCCTCTGGGTTTCTTGAGTGAGCTAGCTTGATTATTTTTGCCTTTGGAGTTCTGATGTCCTGTCCCCAGCTGGCTAGAGCTGTTATCAGGTATATCAGTCTAGGAGTCCATTCAGTTTTCTTATATGAATTCAGCTCATGTTTCCAGGTAGCTGATCATCAAGTGTGTGGTACATGCTCTGTCTTACAGTCTTAGAGGGGCAGGGGTGATTTGTGTATATACCGGTATCTGATTGCAGCAGGGAGTCATGCTCTGAACAAGGCCGGGGTGCCGAGAACCTGTCTCTGAGGAAAGTGTGTCCCTGTTCCCTAAAGTGTGCAGGTGGGTGGGTTCTGCAGATGACCCATGGGCACCCAAAGTTTTTGGTTGTCAGGACTGGGAGGTACCAGTTATCTTTGGACCCCAGTCATGGGTGGCTGGGTGACCTGAGCAGAGATACCAGTCCTTAGGTCCCTGATGTGGGTAGGTGGGGACCTTTTTTAAAGGCAGTGTGAAACATCAAACACCCACCTCTCCACTGCACAGGTGAAATGGTTGGAGCCTGCCGACAAGGTGCTATTCTCCCAAAAGAGGTCCACACAGGTCCGTGCAGAAGCGAAAGGTGCTTAAAGTCCATGGACGGTTTATGCCTGGACAGGAGCTGCTTCTTGCCTGAGCTCCCCTGGTAGGTGGAGCTAGAAAATTATCTTTTCCCTGAAATGCAATTTTTTTCCTTCCCCATGGCTAGGAGGATGGCTCTAGGTGCTCAATAGTGCCTGTCTCAGGCCCAGGGAATTCAGCAGCTGAAGCCGGTTTGTGGGAGGGGTGGGGCGCCTTAAAATATACGCAATTACTTAGCTTTTGCCGAAAGCGCCTTTCTCCTCAGGTTCCAGAGGTGTGAGTAGGCAGTGTGGCTGACTGCTTCTCCCTGAGGAAACTGTGGCTGAATGCTAGTACCAACCCACCACCACCACTGCTCTGGGAATGGTGCCTAAGGGCTCCCCTCAATTCAGGTTTGGTAAGTCCTCTCCACTTCTGAACAGTCTCTTCCTCCCCCTACCCCTCAGTTCATTTTCTAAGTGTGCCTTTGAAGCTCAGGGCTCCTAGCTTGTCACATATATACTCCTTTCACTTGTTTTTGGGGGGCCTTTGTTGTAAAGAGGGCTTGCCAGAAGCATCTATGTATTTAGCCTTCTTGGCTCCACCTCCATCAAAACATATTTAAAAAGTACAGGATGGCTCCAGAACGTGACCAAAGTAAAACACCATATGACCTCTTGGTAGAAGAAAAGGCACTGGGTCTACCCGATAGGGAATTCAAAACTCTAATATTTGAGGTTTTCCTACAGATGAAGGAAAATGCATACAAAAAAGAGGGGAAAAAATAGACAAAATCATGGAAAATAGGCAAAATCAGGGAAAACACACACAAAGAAAATAAGTCTGGAACAAAATGTCAAAATAAACAACTAGAAATTGTACAAAAACAACAATGAGAAATTCAAAAGATAAACAAGATTTGAGAAATGGACAATGTAAGAAAAGTTTTTAGGAGCAAATTTGAACAATGGATGACAAGATCAACAAAATTGAAGACAAATCCTTGGATACCACTTTGAGGAAAAATCAAAGAAAAGAATGAAAAGAAATGACGAAACCCTGAGAATAATGTGGGATACGCACAAAAGCAAAATTTGCAGGTGATGGGGGAAAAATGGAAAAAAAATAGGACCATTGAAGGTTTGCTAACACAAAACTTGCTTAATATCATAAAAGATGAAAAGCCAACCATCCAAGAAGTTCAACAAACCCCATATATAATAGACCCCAAAAGAAAATCGCCAAGACATATAATCGCTATCACTAAAACCAAAGACAAAGAAAGAATCCTGAGAGCAGCTCGAGAAAAATAAAAAGTCACATACAAAGAGGGAACAATAAGACTAAGCTCTGATTACTTGGCAGAAACCATGCAGGCAAGAAGGCAATGGTATGACATATATAAAACCTTGAAAGAAAAAAGCTGCAAACCAGAAGTAGGGCCAAGATGGTGGAATAGTAAGATGCTTCCTGTCGTCCCTCTTACAACAAAGACCCCCCCAAAACAAGTGAATTGATTATATATGACAATCTAAGAACCCTAATCATGATAGACAAAGCTGAATAATTTTGGACTGAACATCAGGTGGAAGGGGAGACAATTCAAAGGCAGTGCAGAAGTACATATCACAAGATCACCAGTGCCCTGCTAGCTGAGTCTGCTCAGTGCACATGGGCTGAGGCAGGTAGCAATATTAGAAGAAGAGTCCCACCACATCGGGTGCAGCCAAGGAGCAGTGAATCTTCATGCACCTCCAGAACCAAGTAGGAATGACACCAGACCTGCAAAAGTTAAGTGCAAACCTCTAATTTAAAGTGTGGGGGCAAATTAAACGTTCACCTCCAAGTTTCACAGCCAAAAAGCTCACCCTTCCCCTCACCCTCCCCCCACTGGCTCCACTCCAACTCCAGTCCCAGAGCATTCAACAATGCCATGGCCTCTTAGCTGGGAGCTGAGGGCTCTCTACTCCTGCACCAGTCTTACAGAATTCAAACATCCCGCCCTCTAAGCCTGGAACTCAGGGCTGGTTGGGAGGACCTGCACTTTTGCCCAGTAACTGTTATAAGGGGTCCATGGGTTTGCAGCACCCTACACCCCAGCACTGACCCTTGTGAGCCAATTCTACACCTCACATGCTCATTAGCATAAAGCAGCAAGGCATACATCTGAAGCCTATTTTCAACTGCAGCAGCCAAGGGGAAGCTGCAGATCCTTGACATTTGACACCACCTTGCTTTTTAATTAGGTGCCTCACCCACCCACACTGAGGGCCTGATTGCTGGTGGTACCACCCACTCCATCAGCCACCCATGACAGGGATCTGAGAATTAATGATGCCTTGCAGTCCCTCCAGCCAACAGCACTGGGCGTCCAAGGACCAGCTGCAATACCCTCCACTACATGCTCTAAGGTATGGGGACACACCCTCCATCCAGGAACCCAGGAGCAGGTGGCAGCCCCCTGCCTTGCCCCACACATGGCCCCCCACTGCAGCCTCACACCTGTGCCCATTCCAAACATCCCCAAGTAGCACTGCCTGCCTAGGAGTGTAGGTTAGTGTCTGCACTACACACTATGTGACAAGTGACCTGGAAACCTTACCTCAGATAATGGCACGGCCACAAGAAAAGTGAATAACTTCTGGGCTTACACATCTAGTAGCTGCTCTGACCATCTGGATACAGGACGTGAGAGCCTCAAAGATGCCTACAACCAAAGTACCTCACATGCCCACAGCACTTGGGCATATTAAAAGAAAACAAAATAAAAAGCCAGAAGACAGTAAATAAACAATAAATTAATTAAATCACTTAGTGATAACTTGGACACAACAGTCAATATCAAATCACATAAAGAAACAGGTCAAGCTGGCTCCAGCAAGCAACCAAATAAAAAACCAAGAAAATTTCCGGAGGAAGATAAGGCAATAGAACTACCTGAGAAATAATTCAAAAGAAAAATATACAGAATTCTCCAAGACATCAGGAAGGAGATCATGCAAAAAATTCAGATCAAGCCAAGGAACACACAGGCAAAGCAATAGAAGAATTCAGGAAAACAATACAAGAACAAAACAACAGAATATTAACAGGCCACTAGAAAACATACAGAGACAGCAACTAGAAGTCCAAAAGATTAACAATAAAATTTCAGAATTAGACAACTCGATATAAGGTCATAGGAGCAGAATTGAGATAATGGAAGTCAGAATTAGTGATACTGAAGATAAATCCCTAGACAACAAATTTTCAGAGGAAAAATCAGAAAAGGAACAAAAAACAGATAAAGAAAGCCTAAGAATTATGTGGAATACTATCTACAGGAAAAACCTACAAGTGATCAGAGTACCAGAACACGGGGGATAATATAAAGCAGAGAAAATTGTTGAAGATTTGCTGTCAGAAAACTTCCCTAATATTGTGAAAGACCAGAAACTATTCATCAAAGAAGCTCAGTGAACTCAGTACAGGGTAGACCCCAAAAGAAAGTCACCAAAACATATCACAATCAAACTTGCCAAAACCAAAGACAAAAACAGAATCTTGAGAACAGCTAGGAATAAACAAAAACTCACCTACAAAGGAGAACCAATAAGACTATGCTATGACAACTCAGCAGAAACCGTGCAGGCAAGAAGGCAATGGGATGACATATATAAAGCCTTGAAGGAAAAAAAAAAAGCCAATTAAGTATTATACATTAAGCAAAATTGGCTCTCAAATATGATGGTGAAATTAGGCCATTTCCAGATAAACAAAAATTAAGGGAACTTGGAAAAAGCAGACCAAAATTACTGGAAATATTAAAGGAAGTCCTCCGGTTAGAGAACAAACAACATCCAATGCACAGGGAACATTCTCCAGAATAGACCACATTTTAGGCTACAACGCAAGCCTTAACAGAATCCAAAACATCGAAATAAAAAGCATCCTTTCTGATCATAATGACATAAAAGTAGAAATCTGTAATAGAAACAGCAAGGAAAAAATCAAACACATGGAAACTGAACAACACTTTGCTTAAAAAATACTGGATTATAGAAGAAATCAAGGATGGAATAAAGATATTCATAGAATCAAAAGAGAATGAAAACCCATGTTACAAAAACCTTTGGGATACAGCTAAGGCAGTGCCACAGATCAATTTATAGTAATAAAAGCACACATCCAAAAAGAAGAGCCAAAATCAAAACATTGACCCTACAACTCAAACAAATAGAAAGAGAGCATCAGAATAAGCCTTCAGCACCAGAAGAAAGGAAATAATAAAGATTAGAGCAGAAATAAGTGAAATAGAGAATACAAAAACAATTGAAAGAATCAACAAGATGAAAAGTTGTTTCTTTGAAAAGATCAGCAAAATCGACAAACCATTGGCCAAACTGACAAAAGAAAAACAGAACAGAAAGCAAATAACCTGAATAAGAAATGAAATGGGTGATATCACAACAGACACAAATGAAATTTAAAGAATCCTAACAGAATACTATGAAAAATTGTACTCTAACAAATTTGAAAACCTAGAGGAAATGGACAAATTTCTAGAAACACACGCCTACCTAAACTAACACAAACTGAGGTAGAAAAACTATATAAACCCATAACGAAAGAAAAGATCGAAGAGGTAAAAAAAAAAAAAAAACACACACACACACAATAAACAAAAGCCCTGGCCTGAACGGCTTCCCTGGAAAATTCTACCCAACTTTCAGAGAAGAGTTAACATCAGTACCACTTAAAGGTATTCACAGCATAGAAAAGGAAGGAATATTCCAGAACTCATTCTATGAAGCCAGCGTAATCCTGATACCAAAGTGAGGCAAAGACACCAAAAAAAAAAAAAAAAAAATTACAGACTAATATCCCTCATAAACATAGCTGGAAAAAAACCCAACAAAATTCTAGCCAATAGAATTCAACAGCATATCAAAAAAACAAAAACAAAATACATCAAGACCAAGTGGGATTCATATCAGGTATGCAGGGATCATTCAACATTAAAAAAATCAATCAATGTAATCCATCACATCAATAAAACAAAAGAACCACATTATCTTATCAATCAATGCAGAAAAGGCTTTTGACAAAGTCCAACACCCATTCCTGAAGAAAACTCTCAGCAAGATAGGAATAGAAGTGAAATTCCTTGACATAATAAAGGGCATTTATACAAAGCTAGGTGTGCTTGTGGTGAAGTGGTTAAGAACTCAGGCTGCTAACCAAAAGGTCAGCAGTTCAACTCCACCAGCTGCTCCTTGGAAACCCTATGGAGCAGTTCTATTCTGTCTTGTAGAGTCGCTATGAGTTGGAATCGACAAGACGGCACACAGCAACAATATATGAAACCAACAGCCAACACAAATCTAAACAGAGAGAGACTGAAAGCTTTCCCCTTGAGAACAGGAACAAGACAAAGGATGCCCTTTATCACCACTCTTATTCAACATTGTGCTGGAGGTCCTAGCCAGAGCAATAAGCAAGAAAAAGAAATACAGGGCATACAAATCGGTGAAGAAATAAAATTACCCTAATTCGCAGATGATATGTTCTTATACAAAGAAAATCCCAAAGAATCTATAAGAAAGCTACTGGAACGAATAGAAGATTTCAGTAAATTGGCAGGATACAGGATTAACATACAAAAATCAATAGGATTCCTCTACACCAAAAAAGAGAACTTTTAAAATCAAATCATCAAATCAATACCATTTACAATAGCCCCCAAGAAGATAAAGCACTTAGAAATAAATCTGACCAGGGCTGAAAAAGACCTATACAAAGAAAACTACAAAACACTACTGCAGGAAACCAAAACAGACCTACATAAGTGGAAAAATATACCATGCCCATGGATAGGAAGACCCAACATTGTGAAAATATCCATTCTACCGAAAGCGATCTACAACTACAAGGAAATCCTGATCCAAATTTTATGGCATTTTTTCACAAGATGGGGAAACACATCACCAAGTTTATATGAAAAGGTCTCAGATAAGGAAAGCATTACTGAAGAAGAAGAACAAAGTGGGAGGGCTCACACTACCTGATTTTAAAACCTATTATACTGCCAAGGTAGTCAAAACAGCCTGGTGCATGTACACCAACAGACACATAGACCAATGGAACAGAACTGAGAGCTCAGGAGTAAATCCATCCACCTAAGAGCAGCTGATATTTCACAAAGGCCCAAACCCCGTTACATGGGGGGAAAAGACAGTCTCTTCAACAAATAGTGCTGGCATAACTGGATATCCATCTGTAAAAAAGTAAAACAGGACACATACCTCACACCAGACACAAAAACTAACTCAAAGTGGATCAAAGGCCTAAATGTAAAATCTAAAACAATAAAGATCACGAAGGAAAAAATAGGAACAAAACTAGGGGCCTTAATACATGGCATAAATAGTATACAAACTATAACTAACAGTGCACAAGCAACAGAAGAGAAACTAGATAACTGGGAGCTCCTAAAGATCAAATAATTATGCTCATCAAAAGACTTCACCAGAAGAGTAAGAAGGGAATCTACACACTGGAAAATTTTTTTTTTGGCTACAAAATACTTGATAAGGGTCAAGTTTTTAAAATCTACAAGATACTGCAAAAGGTCAACAACAAAAAGACAACTAATCCAACTAAAAAATGGGCAAAAGATATGAACAAATGCTTCACCAAAAAAAGACATTCAGGGGGCTAACAGATACATGAGGAAATGCTCATGATCATTAGTCATTAGAGAAATGCAAATCAAAACTACATTGAGATCCCATCTCACCCTGACAAAGCTGGCGCTAATCCAAAAAACACAAAATAGCAAATGTTGGAGAGGTTGTGTGGAGATTGAAACTCCTACACACTGCTGGTGGAATATAAAATGGTGCAACTGCTTTAGAAAATGATACGATGCTTCTTTAAAAAGCCAGAAATAGAAATACCATATAATTCAGCCATACTTCTCCCAGGAAGATACCCTAGAGAAGTAAGAGCAGTCACATGAATAGACATATGCACACCCGTGTTCATTGCAGCACTATTCGCAATAGCAGAAAGATGGAAACAATTTAAATGTCCATCAATAGATGAATGGATAAACAAATCATGGTACATACACGCAATGGAATACTATACAATGATAAAGAACAGTAATGAATCTGTGAAACATTCATAAAATGGATGAATCTGGATGGCATTATGCTCAGTGAAATAAGTCAGTCACAAAAGGACAAATATTGTGTAAGACCACTATTATAAGAACTCAAGAAAAGCTTTACACACACAAAAAAATCATTTTTGGTGGTTTTTTTTTTTATGAGGGTGGGGAGGAAGTGGGAAGAGAAATTGCAAACTAGATAGTAGATAAGTGACAACTTTGGTAATGGGAAGGACAACACACAATACAGGGGAAGTCACCACAACTGGACCAAAGCAAAAGCATAGAAGTTATCTAGGTACATCCAAACACTTTAACGGCCAGAGCAGCTGGGGCTGGGGCCTGGGGACCATAGATTCAAGGGACATCTAGGTCAATTGACATAACATAGTTTATAAAGAAAATGTTCTACATCCAATACATCCAACTTTGGTGAGTAGCATCTGGGGTCTTAAATGCCTTCAAACAGCCATCTAAGATACATCTATTGGTCCCATCCTACTCAGAGCAAAGGAGAATGAAGAAAACCAAAGACACAAGAAAACACTAACCCAAAGGACTAAACGATGACATGAACCAGAGACTTCACCAGCCTTGGAGTAGAAGAACTACATGATGCCTGGCTACCACCAATGACTGCAAATTCGAGTAAAACGACTAGACTTACTGGTGACAGAGACTGGAGGAACACCTGAAACTACGGCCCCTGGATGCACTGTTAATTCAGAACTGAAACCATTCAAAAAGCTCACTCTTCAGGCAAAGATTAGACAAAATTATAAAAGAAAATATAATATGTGTGAGGAGCATGCTTCTTAGTTCAATCAAATATAAGGGACCAAATAGGCAACTCCTGTACAAAAGCAGGACTAGAAGGCAGGAAGGGACAGGAACTGGATGAATGGACACAGGGAACCCAGGGTGGAAAGGGGGAGCATGCTGTCACATTGCAGGGATTGCAACCAATGTCACAAAAGAATATGTGTATAAATTTTTGAATGAGAAATTAACTTGAACTGTAAACTTTCATCTAAAGTACAACAAAAAAGAAAATCACATACAAAAAAATTTGCTATCCAACAATAATATATCCAGCAAAACTCTTGCTCGAATATGATGGTGAAATTAGGACATTTTCAGATAAATAGAAATTAAGGAAATGTGTAAAAACCAAACCAAACTTAGAAGAATTATTAAAGGGAGTCTTTCCTTTAGAGAACCAAAACATAAGACAACAACCTGAATCTAGGACACAGGACAGCATCAGCCAGATACCAACCTAGGTAATGAACTCTCAAGAATTAAACTAAACTAAAAGGTATACAACAGGGAACCAGAAAGGT
The DNA here is from genome assembly GCF_024166365.1 of Elephas maximus indicus. NCBI lineage: Eukaryota > Metazoa > Chordata > Mammalia > Proboscidea > Elephantidae > Elephas > Elephas maximus. The sequence continues at coordinate 92,184,831 of NC_064846.1, forward strand.
CAATCCGTAAATCACAATATCATCAGAGCAATAAAAGGGAGTAAATGATGTAGGTATAGAACTTTCAAATGGTGAGGAAGTCAAGGCCATATCAAGTAATAAAAGACTGGCTTAAATTTAGGAAGACAGGCATAAATTTCAAGGTAACCTCAAAGAAAGTTAACAAACCTACTCGTTAAAATAAAGAAGAAAAACATAAAGTCTCAGCAAACATAAAATCTGCAAAAATGAAAGAAACAAAAAAAATCAAGGAAGAAAAGGGATTCATCACAGAAGAGTAAGAGGAACAAAGAAAGCATCAGCACTACAAAATTACAGCAATAAACCTACACCTATCAAAAAAAATGGCTTAAATGCACCCATAAGGAGACAGAGAGTGACAGAATGAATAAAAAACAGGACCCATCAATATGCTGTCTACAAGAGACACACCTTAGAGACATAAATACACTAAAAATCAAAGGATGGAAAAAAAACATATCAAGCAAACAGCAACCAAAAAACAAGAGAGTGACAACACTTAGATAAAATAGACTTCAAAACAAAATCCACCATAAAAGCCAAGAAAGGACATTATATAATGATTAAAGGGAATATCCACCATGAGGACATAACCATAATAAATATCTATGCATCTGATAACAGGGATCTAAAATACGTAAACTCTAACAGCACTGAAAAGAGGAGTTGACAGTTACACAATAACAGTAGACTTCAACACACCATTCTCGGTAAAGGACAGAACATCTAGAAAGAAACTCAAGGAAGATACAGAATACCTAAAGGCCACAATCAACAAACGCGACCTCACAGACATATATAGAACACTCCACCCAACAGCAGTAAAGTATAAATTCTTTTCCAATGAACATGGAATGTTTTCCAGAGTAGACCACATCTTAGGCCACAAAGCAACCCTCAATAAAATCCAAAACACTGAGATAATACAAAGCATCTTCTCTGATCTCAACGCCATCAAAGTAGAAATTAATAAGAGGAAGAGCAAGGAAATAAAATCAATTACATGAACAGTGAATACTACTTTGTTTAAAAACCACTGGGTAGTAGAAGAAATCAAAGATGGAATAAAAAAATTCCTGTAATCAAACGAGAATGAAAACACACCATACCAAAACTTTTGGGACACGGCAAAGGCTGTCCTTAGAGGTCAACTTATGGCACACATCAAAAAAGAAGAAAACAACAAAACCAAGACATTAGCTACACAACACGAACAAATAGAAAGAAGACAGCAAAAGAAGCCCACGGCCTCCAGAAGAAAGGAAATAATAAAGATCAGAGCAGAAATAAATGAAATGGAGAATAGAAGAACAATAGAATCAACAAAACCAAATCTTGGTTCTTTGAGGGGATCAACAAAATCAACAAAACACTGGCCAAATTGACAAAAGAAAAATGGGAGAAGATGCAAATAACCCAATTAAGAAATGAAATTGGGGACGTTACAACAGATCTAAGTGAGATAAAAAGGATGGTAACAGAGCCTTATGAAAAACTATACTCCAATAAATCTGAGAACCTAGAGGAAATGGACAAATTTCTAGAAACATACTACGTACCTAAACTAACAAAAACTGAGTTAAAAAATCTGAACAAACCCATAACAAGAGAAGAGATTGAAAGGTCATAATAATAACAAAAAAGTTCCAACAAAAAAAAGCCCTGGCCCATATATCTTCACTGGAGAATTCTACCAAACACTAGAGAAAAGCTTGCACCAGTACTACTCAAACTATCTCAGAACATAGAAAAGGAAGGGATACTTCCAAATTCATTCTATGAAGCCAGCATAACCCTGACACCAAAGCTAGGCAACACCACAAAAAAAGAAAATTACAGACAAATATCTTACATATAGATGCAAAAATTCTCAACAAAATTCTAGCAAATAGAATTCAGCATCATATAAAAAAAAATACACCCCGACCAAGTGTTATTCATAGCAGGTATGGAAGGATTATGGGTCAACATTAGAAAATCAATCAAAGTAATCCACCACATAAATAAAAGAAAGGAATCACATGACCATCTCAATCAAAGCAGAAGAGGTATTTGATAAAGACCAATGTGTATTCCTGATAAAAATTCTCAATAAAACAGGAATAGAGAAGAAATTCCTCAAGATAATAAAGGGCATCTGGCATAGTGGTTGAGTGCTATAGCTGCTAACTAAAAAGTTGGCAGTTCGAATCCACCAGGCGATCCTTGGAAACTCTATGGGGCAGTTCTACTCTGTCCTATAGTGTTGCTATGAGTCGGAATCGACTCGACGGCAACAGGTTTGGTTTTGGTTTTATACAAAACCAACAACCAACATCATTGTTAGTGGAGAGAGACTGAAAACATTCCTCCTGAGAACAGGAACAAGACAAGGATGCCCTTTATTACTACTCATATTTAACATTGTGCTGCAAGACCTAGCTAGAGCAATAAGACAAGAAAAAGAAACGAAGAGCATCCAAACTGGTATATATGAAGTAAACCTAATCCTATTTGCTGATGATATGGTACTATATGTAGTGAAGCCAAAGGACTCCATAAGAAAACTACTGGAACTAATAGAAAGATTCAGCAGAGTAACAAGGTATAAGATAAACATACAAAAATCAGCTGGAATTCTATACCCAAATAAAAAAAAAGGGAACCACAAAAAGGAAATCAGAAAGCATTACCATATATTGTTGTTGTTAAGGTGCCATCGAGTTCTTTTTGACTCATAGCGACCCTATGTACAACAGAATGAAATAATGCCTGGTCCTGCACCATCCTCATGGTTCTTGTTATGCTTGATCCCGTTGTTACAGCCACTGTGTCAATCCACCTCATTGAGGGTCTTTCTCTTTTATGCTGGCCCTCTACTTTACCAAGTATGACGTCCTTCTCCAAGGGCTGATTCCTCCTGATAACATGTACAAAGTATGTGAGATGAAGGAGCATTCTGGCTGTACTTTTTCCAAGACAGACTTGTTCATTCTTTTGGCAGTCTATGGTATATTCAATATTTTTTTGCCAACACCATTATTCAAATACATCAGTTCTTCTTTGGTCTTCCTTATTCATTGTCAACCATTCGCATGATATAAGGCAATTGATGATGATATGGCTTGGATCAGGTGCACCTTCATCTTTAAAGTGTCATATTTGCTTTTTAAGACTTTAAAGAGGACTTTCGCTGCAGATTTGCCCAATGCAATGTGTCTTTTGATTTCTTGATTGCTGCTTCCATGGGTGTTGATTGTGGATCCAAGTAAAATGAAATCCTTGACAACTTCAATCTTTTCTCCGTTTATCATGATGTTGCTTCCTAGTCCAGTTGTGAGGATTTTTGTTTTCCTTGTGTTGAGGTGTAATCCATACTGAAGGCTGTGTAGTCTTTGATCTTCATCGATAAGTATTTCAAGTCCTCTTTACTTTCAGGAAGCAAAGTTGTGTCCTCTGCATAATGCAAGTTGTTAACGAGTCTTCCTCCTATCCTGGTGCCCCATTTTCTTCATATAGTCCATTTATAATAGCCTCTAAAAAATAAAATACTTAGGAATAAATCTAACCAGTGATGTAAAAGACCTATACAAAGAAAAGTACAAAACACCACGGCAAGAAACCAAAAGAGACCTACATAAATGGAAAAACATACCATGCTCATGGATAAGTAGGCTCAACATTGTGAAAATGTCAATTCTACTCAAAGCAATCTACACATGCAATCCAATCATAATCCAAATACCAACAGTATTCTTTAATGAGATAGAAAAACTAATCACTAACTTTATGTGGAAAGGAAACAGGCTCCAGATAAGTAAGGCACTATTGAAGAAGAAGAATAAAGAGGAAAATTCACCCTACCTGAGCTCAGAACCTACTATACAGTTACAGTATTCAAAACAGCCTGGTACTGGTACAGCAATAGGCACATTGGCCAACAGAACAGAATCGAGAACCCAGATGTAAATCCATTCACCTATGGTCATCTGATGTTGGACAAAGACTCAAAGTCCATAAAATGGGGAAAAGACAGTCCTTTTGGCAAATGATACTGGCAAAACTGGATGCCCCTCTGTATAAAAAGGAAACAGGACCCGTACTTCACACCTTACACAAAAACCCAAAGGCCTAAATATAAAACCAAAAACTATAAAGATTATAGAAGTAAAAATAGGGTCAATACTAGAGGTCCTAATACACAGCATAAATAGGATACAAACCATAACTAACGATACTCAAACATCAGAACATAAGCTAGATAACTGGGATATTTTAAAAATTAAATGCTTATACTCATCAAAAGACTTCACCAAGAGAGTAAAAAGAGAACCTACAGACTGGGAAAAAAATTTTGGCTATGACAAATCTGACAAAGGTCTAATCTCTAAAATCTATAGGAAAATCCAATACCTCCATAACAAAAGGGCAAATATTCCAATTAAAAAATTGGTTAAGGATATGAACAGACAGTTCACCAAAGAAGACATTCAGGTGGCTAACAGACACATGAGGAAATGCTCGTGATCACTAGCCATTAGAGAATCGCAAATTAGTACAACAATAAGATACCATCTCACCCCAGCATTACTGGCACAAATAAAAAACAGAAAATAACAAAAGTTGTGCGGGCTGTGGAGAGCTTAGAATTCTTATGCACTGCTTGTGGGAATGCAAAATGGTACAACAATTTTGGAAAAGGATATGGCGCTTCCTTAAAAAGCTGGAAATAGAAATACCACACAATCCAGCTATCCCACTCCTAGCAATATATCCTAGAGAAATGAGAGCCATCACACAAATAGACATATGTACACCCATGTTTATTGCAGCATTATTCACAATAGCAAAAAGATGGAAACAACTTAAGTGCCCACCAACAGACGAACGGACAAACTATTGTACATACACACAATGGAATACTACTCAACAATAAAGAATAGTGATAAATCTGTGAAACATCTCACAACACAGGTGAATGTGGAGGGCATTATGCTGATTGAAATAAGTCAATCACAAAAGGGCAAATAGTGTATGAGACCACTATTATAAAAGCTCATGAAAAGGTTTACACACAGAAACAATCTTTGATGGTTACTAGGGAGGGGAAGAGCCCTGGTGGCACAGTGGTTAAGAGCTACAGCTGCAAACCAAAAGTTCAGCAGTTCAAATCCACCAGCTGCTCCTTGACAACCCTATGGGGCAGTTCTACTCTGTCCTATAGGGTCACTATGAGTCAGAATCAGCTTTATGGCAACAGGTTTGGGTTTTTTGGTTTAGGGAGGGGGAAGGGTGGGGATCGAAAAACACTAACTAGACAATAGAGAAGTGGTAACTTTGGTGAAGGGTAAGATAGTACACAACACTGGGGAAGTCAGCACAACCTTACCAAGGCAAGGTCATGGGAGCTTCGTAGACACATCCAAACTCCCTGAGCGACCAAATTACTGGACCATGGTCTCGAGGAACATTTAGCTCAATTGGCATAACATAGTTTATAAGGAAAATATTCCGTATCCTACTTTAGTGAGTTGTATCTGGGGTCTCAAAATCTTCTGAGTGGCTATCTAAGATGCTCCACTGGCCTTGCTCCATCTGGAGCAAGGGAGAATGAAGAAAACTAAAGACACAAGAGAAAGATTAGTCCAAAGGACTAATGAAGCACAAGTACCACAGCCTCCGCTACACTGAGTTCAGCACAACTAGACGGTGCCTGGCTACTACCATCGACTCTCTGATAGGGCTCACAATAGAGGGTCCTGGACAGAGCTGGAGAAAAATGTAGAAGAAAATTCTAACTCACAAAAGAGACTAGAGTTACTGGTCTGAAAGAGGCTGGAGAAACCCCGAGAGTATGGCCCCCAGACACCCTTTTAGCTCAGTACTGAAGTCACTCCTGAGGTTCACCTTTCAGCCAAAGATTAGACAGGCCCATAAAACAAAACCAGACTAAATGGGCACACCAGCCCAGGGGCAAAGATGAGAGGGCAGGAGGGGACAGGAAAGCTAGTAATAGGGAACCCAAGATCAAGAAGGGAAGAGTGTTGACATGTCCTGGGATTGGCAACCAATGTTACAAAACAGTATGTGTATTAATTGTTTAACGAGAAACTACTTTGCTCTGTAAACCTTCATTTAGGGTTCAATTAAAAAAAAAAACTTAAAAAATCCCATTTAAAAATACAGGCAAAAGGTCTGAACAGAACTTCACCAAAAAAGGAACACAGATGAAAAGTTGCTCGAGTGGCTGAACAATTTTGTATCACTAACAGCAATGAATGAGAGCTCCTGTTGCTCCACGTTCTTATCAGTATTTGGTGTTGTCAGTGTTTTGGATTTTAGCCATTCCAATAGGTTTATAGCGATATCACGATTTTTTAGTGTAAAATTCTCTAATATTGTATAATGTTGAGCATCTTTGCATATGCTTATTTATCATCTGTATGCCTTCTTTAGTGATGTTCTGTTCATATCTTTTGCCCATTTGTTTAAATGCGATTTTTTATCAGATGTGTGTTTCTCAATTATTTTCTCCCAGTCTGTGGCTTGTCTTTTCATTCCCTTAAAAGTGTCTTTCACAGAGCAGAAGTTTTCCATCTTAATGAAATTAAACTTAGCAATTTTTCATTTTTGTGTCATACTTTTGGTGTTGTATCTAAAAAGACATCACTAAACTGAAGGTCACCTAGATTTTCCCCTATGTTATCTTCTAGTAGTTGTATAGTTTTTCATTTAAGATTCAGATATGTCATCCATTTTGACTTAATTTTTGTGAGAGGTGTATGGCCTGCATCTGGATTCATTTCTTCCATGTTGATGCCTACCATGTTGGTGTTCCAGCACCATTTGTGAAAAAGAATATCCTTTCTTTATTGAATTGCCTTTGCTTCTTTGTCAAAACAGAACTATATTTTGCTGGTTCTATTTCTGGGCTCTCTATTCTTTTTCATTTATCTATTTGTCCACAGTTTCACCAGTACTACACTGTTTTGATCATGGTAGCATTATAGAAAGTGTTGAATTTAGGTAGGGCCAGTCCTCTGACTTTGTTCTTCTTCAGTATTGTGTTGGATATTCTGGATCTTTTCCTTTCCATGTAAAATTTAGAATAAGTTTGTCAGTATCCACAAAATAACTCACTGGCATTTTATTTGGAATTGCATTGAATCTATAGGTAAAGTTAGGAATAACTGACATCTTAATAATATCGAATCCTCTTATTCATGAATGTGGAATGTCTCTCCATTTATTTAGATTTTGACTTATTTCATCAACGTTTTGTAGTTTTCCTCATATAGAACTTGTAGATATTTTTTAGATTTATACCTAAATATTTCATTTATTGGTGCTAATGTCATTTTTTTTAATGTAAATGGTGTTGTGCTTTTAATTTCAAATGTCAGTTGTCCAATGCAGGCATATATGAAAGTAATTGACATTTGTACATTAAATCTTATACCTTGTGATGTCGCTATAATTTCTTGTTGGATCCAGGCATTTTTTTTTTTGGTCCATTCTTTGGGACTTTTTACATAGACAATCATGTCATCTGTGAACGGAGACAATTTTATTTCTTCCTTTACAATTTGTATGCATTTTTACTTGATTTTCTTATCTTATTGCACTGCCAATGACTTCTTTAAAGTGTTAAAAAGCAAAGATGTCACCTTGAAGACTAAGGTGCACCTGACCCAAGCCATGGTGTTTTCAATTGTCTCATATGCATGTGAAACCTGGACAATAATTAAGGAAAGCTGAAGAAGAATCGACGCCTTTGAATTGTGCCGTTGGTGAAGAATATTGAGTATACCATGGACTGCAAAAGAATGATATTCTTTATCACACAGAGGAAGTTTCCCACTATTTTTGGTTTACTGAGAATTTTTGTCATGAATAGGTGTTGGTTTTGTGAAATGGTTTTTATGCATCTATAAATATAATCATGTGATTTTTATTCTTTATGGTGTTGAGTTTATGGACTACATTAAATGATTTTCAAAAGTTCAGCCAGCCTTGCATATCTGGAATACATACACTTTATTATGGTGTATAATTTTTTATACATTGTTGCATTGGATTTGCTAATATTTTGTTAGGATTTTTTCATCTTAGTTCACGAGAAATAAAAGAGATATCGACCTGCAATTTTCTTTTTTTGTAATGTTTTTGTTTCGTTTTGGTATTGGCCTAATGCTGGTCTCATAGAATGAATTAAGAATTATTCCATCTGCTTCCACTGTCTGAAAGAGACGGTAGAAAATTGGTATAATTTCTGACATAAATATTTGTTAGAACTCAGAAGTATAACCATCTGGGCCTAGTGCTTTCTGTTTTGGGAGGTTATTATTTGTTGAGTCAATGTCCTTGATAGATATTGGCCTACTCAGATTATCTGTTCCTCCTTCTGTGAGTTTTCTATTTGTTTCAATTTGGGGGATTCTACTTTTTGTTATTCATATTAACCTTTTTTTATTGTGGTAGAATATATATAACAAACCTTTTGCATTTCATTCACTTTTAGGTGTACAATTCAGTGACATTAATTACATGCCCCATGTTGTGCAACCATCATCATTATCCATTTCCAATTTATTTTTTCATCACCCTTAACAGAAACTCATTCCCTCTTAAAGAACAGTAACTGCCCATTTCTCACCCAACCTGACCCTGGGAACCACCAATAAACTTTGGTCTCTATGCATCTAACTGTTCTAGATATTTTATAAAAGTGGGATCATACAGTATTTGTCTTTGAGTGCCTGATTTATCTCACTCAGCATTATGTTTTCAAAGTCATCCAGGTTGTAGAATGTATAAAAACTTCATTTCTCTTTATGGCTAAATAATATTCTATTATATTTACATACCACCTTTTGTTTATCCATTCACCTGCTGATGGACACTTGGGCTGTTTCCACCTTTTGGCTATTGCGATTAATGCTTCAGTGAGCATTGATATACAAGTATCTGTTTAAGTCCCTGCTTTCGATTCTTTTGGATATATACCTAGGAGTGGAATTGCTTCATTATGTGGTAATTCTATGTTTAATTTTCTGAAGAACCAGCAGATTGTTTTCCACAGCAGCTGCACCACTTTCCATTTCCATCCATTTCTCCATATTTCCACCAACTCTTGTTAATATCTGGATCTTTAAAAAAATATATTTTCCTTTTTTTTTTACTAAACTTTGCAAAGTTATCCATAATTCATTATGATCCACACAGTCAAATGCCTTTGTATAGTCTATAAAACACAGGTAAACATCTTTTTGATAGTCTCTGCTTTCAGCCAAGATCCATCTGACTTCAACAATGATATCCCTTATTCCACATCCTCTTCTGAATCTGGCTTGAATTTCTGGCAGTTCCCTGTGGATGCATTGCTGCAACCATTTGTGTGTGTGTGTGCTTTAGGTGAAAGTTTACAGCTCAATTTCTCATTCAAAAATGTATAAGCATATTGTTTTCTGACATTAGTTGCAATCCCCACAGTGTGATAGCACACTCCTCCTTTCCACCCCAGGTTCCCTGTGTCCATTCGACAAGTTCCTGTCCCTTTCCAACTTCTCATCCTGCTTTTGCACAGGGGCTGCCCATTTGGTCTCCTATATCTGATTGAACTAAGAAACACATTCCTCATGTGTATTATTTTTTTGTCTTATAACCCTGTGTAATCTTTGTCTGAAGAATGGGCTTCAGGAATGGTTTCAGCTGTGGGTTAACAGTGCACCCAGGGGCCATAGTTTTGGGGGTTCCTCCAGTCTCCGTCAGACCAGTAAGTCTGGTCTTTTTATGTGAATTTGAGTTCTGTTCTACATTTTTCTCCTGCTCTGTCTGGGACTCTCTCTTGTGTTCCTTGTCAGGGTGGTCTTTGTTTTTGTTGTTGTTGTTGTTTTTATCATAGCCATTCTAGTGGGGCTGAGGTAGTATCTTATTGTGGTTTTAACTTGCATCTGCTTAATAGAGCCCTGGTGGTGAAGGGCTAAGAGCTTTTCAGCTAACCAAAGGGTCTGCATGTCAAATTCACTAGCTGCTCCTTGGAAACTCTATGGGGCAGTTCTACTCAGTCCTATGGGGTCACTATGAGTCTGTGACTTGACGGCAATGGATTTGGTTTGGTTTAATGGCTAATGATGTTGAGCATCTATATTTCTGACTGGCTCGTTTGTCTTTTTGTTATTGAGTTATAGGAGTTCTTTATATATTTTAGATACTAAATGTTTACCAGATACATGGTTTTCAAATATTTTCTCTAATTTTGTAGGTTGTCTCTTCACTTTGTTGGTAATGTCTTTTGATATACAAAAGTTTTAATTTCGATGAAGTCCAATTTTCTATTTTGTTTTTTGTCGCTTGTACTTTTGGTGTCATATCTGAGAAAACACTGTAAAAAAAACTAGGTCCCAAATCATTACACCTATGTTTTGTTCTAAGAGTTTTATGGTTGTAGTTCTTACGTTTAGGTCATTGATCCATTTTTGAGTTATTTTTCATATATGGTGTGAGATATGGTGCCAATTCATTTTTTATTTGCATATGGAGATCCTGTTGCCCCAGGGTCATTTGTTGAACTCTTCTTTCCCCATTGAATAGACTTATCGCCCTTGTCAAAAATCTATTGACCATAGATGCATGGGTTTATTTTTGGACTGTCAATTCTATTCCATTTATCTCTATGTCCATCTTTATAGCAATACCAGGCTGTTTAATTACTGTAGCTTTATAGTATGTTTTTAAATCAGGAAGTATGAGTCCTCCTACTTTTTCCTTCTCTTTATAAATTGTTTTGACTACTCAGGGTTCCTTGTGATTCCATGTAAATTTTTCCCTTTCTGCAAAGAAAGCTGTTGGAATTTTGATAGAGATTGTATTGAAACTATATACAGCTTTGGGTAGTATTGACGTCTAAACTGTTTAAGTCTTCCAATCCATAAATATGAAAGGGTTTTCCATTTATTGTGGTCTTCTTTAATATCTTTAGTCAATGTTTCATAGTTTTCATAATACAAGTTTTCACCTCCTTGGTTATATTTATTCTGAGGTATTTTATTTTTCTAGATGCTATTGCAAATGAAATTATTTTCTTATTTTCCTTTTCAGATTGCTGATTGCTCCAGCTTGCTTTTGATTAATGATAGTGTCATGGATTGAATTGTGTCCCCCTAAAATATGTGTCAACTTGGTTAGGCCATGATTCCCAGTATTGTGTGGTTCTCCTCAATTTTGTGATTGTAATTTTATGTTGAGAGGATTAGGGTGGGATTGTAACACCACCCTTACCACCCTTACTCAGGTCACCTCCCTGATCCAAGGTAAAGGGAAGCAGGCAGAGAGTTGGGGACCTCATACCATCAAGAAAGCAGCACCAGAAGCAGAGCGCTTCCTTTGGACACGGGTCTCTGTGCCCAAGAAGCTCCTCAATGAAGGGAAGATTGAGAACAAGGACCTTCCTCCAGAGCCGACAGAGAGAGAAAGACTTTCCCTGGAGCCGATGCCCTGAATTGGGACTTGTAACCTACTAGGCTGAGAAAATAAATTTCTCTTTGTTAAAGCCAGCCACTCGTGGTATTTCTGTTATGGCAGCACTAGATAACTAAGCCATTTAGTGCTGTGTAGAGGCTTTTAAAATTGTGGTGCTTGTGATATCTGAAATGGTTAGCTCAGGCTTGAGCCTGGCTCCATTTTGCATATACAACAATGTTCATTGCAGCACCATTCACAATAGCCAAAAGTTGGAAACAAACCAAATGTCCACCAACAGATGCATGGATAAACAAAATGTGGTATACAAAGAAAACACAAACAAAATAAATATTATTCTACTATAAAGAAAATGAAATCCTAATACATGCTACAACATGGATGAACCTTGAAAACATTATGCTGAGTGAAATAAATCAATCACAAAGAATAAACACAGCATAATTTCACTAATATGAAACACTTAAAGTAGGCAAATGTATAGAGATCAAAGTTTTACAGTGGTTACCAGGGCAGGGGGGAAGGAGAAAGAGGGACTCTCTCCCTGGGCAGCATTGATTTTTTATTTATAACAAAAAAAAAAAATCCATTGCTGTTGAGTTCATTTCAACTCATAGCCACCCTATAGGACAGAGTAGAGCTGCCCCATAGAGTTTCCAAGGAAGGTCTGGTGGATTCAAACTGCTGACCTTTAGATTAGCAACCGTATCACTTAACCACTATGCCACCAGGGTTTCCTTTTTATTTATAAAGATGGAAAATATGGGAATGATATTCTCTCACAGTCTAGGAGGCTAGAAGTCCAAATTCACATGGTCAGCTCCACGGGAAGGCTTCGTTTCTCTGTTGGCTCTGGGGCAAAGTCCTTGTCATCAATCTTCCCCAGTACAGGAGCTTCTCAGCACAGCGACCCTAGTGCCAAGGTTCACACTATTCTCCTGGCTCTTGTTTCTTGGTGGTATGGGGTCCTCCTGTCTCTCTGCTCACTTCTCTCCTTTACGTCTCAAAAGAGATTGACTCAAGATACAACCTAATCTTGTAGATTGAGTCCTTCCTCATTAACATAACTGCCACTAATCCCACTTCATTAACATCATAGAAGTAGGATTTACAACACATAGGAAAATCATATCAGATGACAAAATGGTGGACAGTCACACAATTATGGGAATCATGGCCTAGTCAATTTGAAACACTTTATGGGGGAACACAATTCAATTCACTACACTGAACAATGAATAAAAACTGGCACAGAATGAGATCTCAGAGTTCTGGATGGCAGTTAAAGTGTTGGAGAGATGAGGTGAGTCATGAAATAGGGACGAGGAGGAGCAGGGTTGGCATAGGAGCTGGGAGTTCCTGGCTGCAGGCATCCAAGGGGCTTGGCTCACTATGGCCATTTTTCAATAGGGATGGCAACACCCCGAACAAGGAATGCAGTACAGAAGCTAAATAGTGTCAAGTATAGTCTGATTAAGGTGGTGCAGACTGGCCAGGGAAAATCTAAAGGCATGCAATTGAGAAGGGGCACAGGGAGTCTGAGATGTTGTGAGTGAGGTCTATTGAACCTAACTGAGAACTGAGGCTGATGGTCTCTATGACCCAGGGCAGCAAAGTGCCATGGATCCATCCATCTCCCAGAGTGAGAAAATACATCAAACAGGCAATACAGTGGGAAACAACTGGCTCTCTCCCCACAAATAGGCACTGTAGGAGGAGAGCCTGTCCAGGGTCACCTGTGAGGGAAGGATATAAAGTGTTCCCTTCCCTCACCTTGGAAAAAATTAATACCACTTCTACCCACGGCCAGTGGAAAAGTCCTATGCATGCACAATTAGTCACAGAGGGAAAGCCATGTCCTAATCCTACAAAGGGAAGTGAAGGAATCCCCAGGAGTACAACCATCTGAGGAAGACTTCAGCCAAATCCACAGAAGACAGAAAGACCCTTACACCAATAAATTCAACCACCTTAGGGAAAACCAGTCAGAATAAGCACCCAGAGAATTAAAACTTTCCAAAACTCCTAAAACCTGTGGAGACAAACTAGAACCCAATAGTAACAGAGATAAATCCTCAGACAGAACTGTTGAGTCAGCACTGAAAGAACCAAAGGGCCACAGTGCCCTCTAGTGCAGCTTGCAGAAGATAATGGAGGTAAACCTAAGAAATTCCTTGAAATACAGAAAACCCTGAATTTCAAATTACCACAATAAGATATTAAAATTTCACATATTCAACAAGAAAATAATAAAACGTACAGGATCACAAGAGAAGAAGGCCCAATCAAAAGAAAAATATGAAGAAGTGGAAATTTCTTCCATGGAGACCAGGATATTAGAAAAGGAATAGAACACTTCCAGACCCATTAACCCGCCAAGTTGATTCCAACCCATAGTGACCATATAGGACAGAGTAGAATTGCTCCGTAGAGTTTCCTAGGAGCACCTGGTGGATTTAAACTGCCAAACTTTTGGTTAGCATCCATAGCACATAACCACTGCATCACCAGGTTTTCCCGCTACCAGACAGCAGTGTTAAATACATTTAAAGGAAACAAAGAACACACAGAAAACAAACTAATGGAGATCAGGAAACAAAATGAGATAAAAAATGAGAAACTCAATAAGGAGATTGAAAACATTTAAAGAGAGAGAGAGAGAAATAATGGAACTGGTGACTAAAATAATTGAACTGGAAAATGCAAGAGAAACATTAAATAATAAACTTGAGCAGACAGCAGAAAGAATAAGTGAACTAGACAATACAGTAAGTGAATTTATTTAGTCTGAAGAGAAACAAACAAAAAGAACAAAGAAAAGAGAACAAAGCCAAATTGAAATACGGGATTCAAATAAGAAATCTAACATCAGAATTTTTGGAATTCCAGAGCATCATGATAATAATAAAGGCACAGAAAGAATTTTCTAAGAGATGATCATAGAGAATTTCTCAGACCTGAACAAGAACCAAGCCTGCAAACAAACACAGGGAGCTCCATGAATTCCAAACAGAAGAAATACAAGAAGCTCCATTCCAAGACCTATGGTAATAAAATTCTTGAAAACCAAAGACAAGGAGAGATTCTGAAAGGGCAATATAACATATCAAGGGTCCACCATAAGAATGAGTGCAGATTTCTCCCCTAGAAACCCTGGGGACAGAAGACAATGGAGAAACATATATAAAATATTGAAGAAAAACAATCGCCAACCAAGAATTCTTTACCCAGCAAAGTTGTCATTCAAAGATGAGGGGAAATCAAGACATTTCCAAACAAACTGAAGCAGTGGAGTAACTAGGGTGGTGTGGGGGTGTAGAGGGGGTGACACCAAAATGACTGTCTATAAAATTTTTGTGCAGTGTTTCAGCAGAAATTTATTTTTTTAATAAAAATGTCCCTGTAGTTAAGTGATAACAACAAAAATTTTTTCATAGGCCAAGGTTACATGTATCAATACACCTACAAAGCTAAAACTCTATGCTAATTTACTTTTTGAAGATTCTAACGCTGTCTAGTCAGAGCTGTCATTATTACCCAATTACAATGATGCTTCACATCATGCAGTTTCGCCATCATGAGCTACAAGCATGCACTATTGTTTTCATTGCTGCCGGTGTTTTTATAGCAGCTGACTTTGTCAAATTTTCTGCTGATTTAGCTACCAAACCAAAACCACTGCCGTCGAGTCGATTCCATCTCGCAGTGGCCCTACAGAACAGAGTGGAACTGCCCCACAGAGTTTCCAAGGAGTGCCTGGCGGATTCAAACTGCTGACCTCTTGGTTAGCAGCCGTAGCACTTAACCGCTATGCCACCAGGGTTTCCGTTTTAGCTACAATATTGTGGTAATTAGTATTTGTGAACATATATTAATAAATTTTTTGAGAATGAAATAGTAGAGGAAAAAAGGAGAAAAATAAAAAAACGCTTCTGCTCAGTTACTAACAATGTTGTAACTAATAATGTTGTAATTCAGTGTAGATTTTACAAAACAATTTTGTTGTTAGTATTCATATAAGAAATACTACATTTGAACAATTCATAACTATATTTATCACATATTAAGGAGTCCTGGTGGTACAATGTTTAAAGCAATTGACTGCTAACTGAAAGGTCGGCAGTTTGAGACCACCAGTGGCTCCAAAGGAAAAATATGTGAATTACATCAACTCAATTGCCAACCTGGAGTGGTGTCTGAAGTTAAAGTGAAAGCATTAATTGGGAATAAATGGAATCCTGAAACATGGGATGGGGACATATGGGCAGATAATCAGGAAGTGGGTGACACTGAGCCCTTAAATTCCGTTGACTCACTCCTGTCAACAGAACCAGCCCTCTCATTCCCATCTGACAAGATTATTCCATGTTCGTCTGCTAAACCACCTTCCCCAGTAAAACCATTAGCCCCTCCACCCCCATGTAATGAGATTAATCCAGTTTTGTCTGAAGAGGTTTTGTCTGAGTCATTGCCTGGGGCTTCGCCTGAGGAGGATGCTTTACAAGACAATGCTGAATATCGTCAAAATACTTCCCCACCACTGATTTTTGGCTCCTAGACCTATAACTAGACTTAAGTCCTAGTGAGCCCCAAAAGGGGAAGCACAAAGTGTGACCCAGGCGGAGTTATGCTACACTCCAAAAGGACTGCTTGACTTTTCTAATATGTACAAAAAGAAACCTAGTGATATGTGTGGGAATGGCTACTAAGGATGTGGGATAATGGTGCAAGGCATATAAAGATGGATCAGGCTGAATTTATCGATACAGGTCCACTAAGCACATATTCTTGTGTGTGTGTGTGCTTTAGATGAAAGTTTACAGACCAAATTAGCTTCTCATTAAAAAATTAATATACATATCATTTTGCAACATTGGTGGCCAACCCCACGATGAGTCAACTCTCTCCCGTTCTCGACCTTAGGTAACCCATGATCAGCTTTCCCGTACCCTCCTGCCTTCTCTTCGTTGCCCCTGGGCTGGTGTGCCCATTTAGTGTAGTTTGTTTTATGGGCCTGTCTAATCTTTGGTTGAAGGGCAATACTCAGGAGTGACTTCAGTACTGAGTTAAAAAGGTGTCCAGGGTTTCTCCAGCCACTGTCAGATCAGTAACTCTAGTCTTTTTTTGTGTTAGAATTTTGTTCAACATTTTTCTCCAGCTCTGTCTGGGATCCTCTACTGCAATCCCTATCAGAGCAGTCGGTGGTGGTAGCCAGACACCATCTAGTTGTGCTGGACTCAGTCTGGTGGATGCTGTGGTAATTGAGGTCCACTAGCACTTTAGACTAATCTTTCCCTTGTGTGTTTGGTTTTCTTCATTCTTCCTTGCTCCAGACGGGGTGAGACCTGTAGAGTATCTTAGATGGCTGCTCACAAGCTTTTAAGATCTCAGACACTACTCACCAAAGTAGAATATAGAACATTTTCTTTATAAACTATGTTATGCCAATGGAGCTAGATGTTCCTTGAGACCATGGTCCCACAGCCCAGTAATTTGGTTCCTCAGGACCTTTGGGTGTATCTATGGTGGTTGATTTGTTTCTTCACCTCATTAAACAATGCTGTTGGTATTTGGATCAGGATGGCATTGTATTTGTAGATTGCTTTGGGTAGAATTGATATTTTCATAATGTTGAGTTTACCCGTCCATGAGAGTGGTATGTTTTTCCATTTATGTAGGTATCTTTTGGTTTCTTGCAATAGTATTTTGTAGCTTTCTTTGTATAGGTCTTTTACATCCCTAGTTAGATTTATTCCTAGGTATTTTATTTTATTACAGACTATTATAATGGTATTGCTTTTCTGATCTCCTATTTGTGGTTCTCTTTATTGGTGTATAGGAATCCAACTGATTTTTGTATGTTTATCTGATACTCTGATACTCTGCTGAATCTTTCTAGTAGTTCCAGTAGTTTTCTTGTGGAGTCTCTTAGGCTCTCTAAGTATAGTATCATATCTTCTGCAAATTGGGACAGTTTTACTTCTCCCTTACCAATTTGGATGCCTTTTATTTCTTTTTCTTGCCTTATTGCTCTAGCTAGGCCTACCAGCACAGTGCTAAATAGGAGTGGTGATAAAGGGCATTCTTGTCTTGTTCCTGTTCTTGGGGAGAGTGTTTTCAGCCCCTCTCCATTAAGAATGTTGTTGACTATTGGTTTTGTGTTTAAAAAACAAACAAATAAACAAACTCATTGTCATTGAATTGATTCTGACTCATAGTGACCCTTTATTATGTTGAGGAATTTTTCTTCTATACATATTTTATAGAGAGTTTTTACCAGGATTGGGTGTTGGATTTTGTGGGATGCCTTTTCTGTGTCAATCGAGATGATCATGTGATTTTTTTCTTTTTTAAAATTTTTTTATTGTGCTTTAAGTAAAAGTTTACAAACCAAGTCAGTCTCTCATACAAAAACTCATATACACCTTGCTATATATTCCTAGTTACTCTCCCTCTAAAGAGAATGCACAATCCTTCCCTCCACTCTCTATTTTGGTGTCCTTTTGGCCATCTTCTGACCCCCTTTGCCCTATCGTCTCTTCTCCAGACAGAAGATGCCCACATAGTCCCATGTGTCTACTTGAGCCAAGAGGCTCACTCTTCACCAGTATCATTTTCTGTTCCATAGTCCAGTCCAATCTCTGTCCGAAGAGTTGGCTTTGGGAATGGTTCCTGTCTTGGGCTAACAGAAGGTCTGGAGACCATGACCTCTGGGGTCCTTCTAGTCTCAGTCAAACCATTAAGTCTGGTCTTTTTATGAGAATTTGGGGTCTGCTTCCCACAGTTCTCCTGCTCCCTCGGGTTCTCTGTTGTGTTCCCTGTCAGGGCAGTCATCAGTTGTAGCCAGCACCATCTATTTCTTCTGGTCGCAGGCTGATGTAGTCTCTGGTTTATGTGGCCCTTTCTGTCTCTTGGGCTCATAATTACCTTGTGTCTTTGGTGTTCTTCATTCTCCTTTGCTCCAAGTGGATTGAGACGAATTGATGCATCTTAGATGGCCTCTTGCTAGCGTTTAAGACCCCAGACACCACTCTCCAAAGTGGGATGCAAAATGTTTTCTTAATAGATTTTATTATGCCAATTGACTTAAATGTCCCCTGAAACCATGGTCTCCGAACCCCTGCCCCTGCTACACTGGCCTTCAAAGTGTTCAGTTTATTCAGGAAACTGTTTTTGGTTTAGTCTGGTTGTGCTGACCTCTCCTGTATTGTGTGTTGTCTTTCCCATCACCTAAAATACTTATCTACTATCTAATTAGTGAAAACCCCTCTCCTTCTCTCCCCACTCTTGTAACCATCTAAGAGTATTTTCTTCTCTGTTTAAACTAGTATTCGAGTTCTTACAACAGTGGTCTTATAAAATATTTGTTCTTTTGCAACTAACTAATTTCACTTACCGTAATGCCTTCCAGATTCCTCCCTGTTATGAAATGTTTCACAGATTCATCATTGTTCTTTATCAATGCATAGCATTCCATTGTATGAATACACCATAATTTATTTAACCATTCATCTGTTGATGGGCACCTTGGTTGCTTCTATCTTTTTGCTATTGTAAACAATGCTGCAATGAACACAGGTGTGCATATATCTGTCCATGTAAAGGCTCTTATTTCTCTAGGATATATTCCGAGGAGTGGGATTGCTGGATCATATGTAGTTCTATTTCTAGTTTTTTAAGGAAGCACCAAATTGATTTCCAAAGTCGTACCATTTTACATTTCCACTAGCAGTGTATAAGTGTTCCGGTCTCTCCACAACCTCTCCAAAATTTATTATTTTCTATTTTTTGGATTAATGCCAGCCTTGTTGGAGACGAAATCTCATTGTAGTTTTGATTTGCATTTCTCCAATGGCTAATGATTGTGAACATTTCCTCATGTATCTGTTAGTTACCTGAATGTCTTCTTTAGTGAAGTGCCTGTGTGTAATCCTTTGCCCATTTTTTAATTGGGTTGTCTTTTTGTAGTTGAGTTTTTGCACTATCATGTAGATTTCAGAGATCTGACTCTGATCAGAAATGTCAGAGCTAAAAACTTTTTCCCAGTCTGTAGGCAATCTTTCTACTCTTTTGGTGAAGTCTTTGGATGAGCATAAAAAAAAAAAAAATAGGTGTCTGATTTTTAATTTTTTTTCTACGCAGTTATCTGGTTTCTCTTCTGCTTTGTTAGTAATGTTTTGTATACTGTTTATGTCATGTATTAGGGCTCCTAGCCTTGTTCCTATTTTTTCTTCCATGATCTTTATCATTTTAGATTTTATATTTAGGTCTTTGACCCATTTTGAGTTAGTTTTTGTGCATGGTGTGAGGTATGGTTCTTGTTTCATTTTCTTGCAGATGGATACCCAGTTATGCCAGCAACAATTGTTAAAGAGACTGCCTTTTCCCCATTTAACTGACTTTGTCAAATATCAGCTGCTCATATGTGAATGGATTTGTGTTTGGACTCTTAATTCTGTTCCATTGGTCTATGTATCTTTTGTTGTACCAGTACCAAGCTGTTTTGACTAATGTAGTCGTATAATTGGTTCTAATGTCAGGTAGAGTAAGGCCTCCCACTTTGTTCTTCTTTTTCAGTAATGCCTTACTTATCCGGGGCCTCTTTCCCTTCCATATGAAGTTGGTGATTTGTTTCTCCATCTCATTAAAAAATGTCATTGGAATTTGGGTCAGAATTGCATTGTTTCTATAGACCGCTTTTGGTAGAATAGGCATTTTTACAATGTTAAGTCTTTGTATCCATAGCAGGTTATGTTTTTCCACTTATGTAGGTCTCTTCTGGTTTCTTGCAGAAGTGTTTTGTAGTTTTGTATATGTCTTTTACGTCTCTGGTAAGATTTATTCCTAAGTATTTTATCATCTTGGGGGCTACTTCAAATGGTATTGATTTGGTGATTTCCTCTTTAGTGTTCTTTTTGTTGGTGTAGTGGAATCCAGCTGATTTTTGTATGTTTTTCTTGTATTCTGATACTCTGCTCAACCCTTCTATTAGTTTCATTAATATTCTTGAGGATTCTTTAAGGTTTTCTGTGTATAAGATCATGTCATCTGCAAATGGAGATACTTTTACTTCTTCATTGCCAGTCTGGATGCTCTTTATTTCTTTATCTAGCCTAATTGCTCTGGCTAGGACCTCCAGCACAATGTTGAATAAGAGTGGTGATAAAGAACATCCTTGTCTGGTTCCTGATCTCAAGGGGAATGCTTTCAGACTCTCTCCATTTACGACGATGTTGCCTTTTGGCTTTGTATGAATGCCCTTTATTATGTTGAGGAATTTTCCTTCTATTCCTATTTTGCTGAGAGTTTTTATCATGAATGGGTGCTGAACTTTGTCAAATGCGTTTTCTTCATCAATTTGTAAAATCATGTGTTTCTTGTTTAGTTTTATTTATATGATTGATTACATTAATTGTTTTTCTAATGTTGGTCCATCCCTGCATACCTGGTATGAATCCCTCTTGATCATGGTGAATTTTATTTTTTTTTGTTGTGTTGTTGAATTCTATTGACTAGAATTTTGTTGAAGATTTTTGCATGTAAGTTCATGAGGGATATAGGTCTGTAATTTTCTTTTTGTGTGGTGTCTTTACATGGTTTTGATATCAGGGATATGCTGGTTTCATAGAATGAGTTTGGGAGTATTCCGTCCTTTTCTATGTTCTGAAATACCTTCTCTGAAAGTTTTGTAGAACTGCAGTGAAGCTGTCCAGGCCAGGGCTTTGTTGTTGTTGTTGTTGGGAGTTTTTTAATTAATTTTTAATCTCTTCTTTTGTTATGGGGGTATTTATTTGTTCTAACTCTGTGCTAGTAGTTTAGTTAGGTATTGTGTGTCTAGAAATTTATCCATTTCTTCTAGGCTTTCAAATTTGTTAGAGTATAATTTTTCATAGTAATCTGATATGATTCTTTTAATTTCACTTGGGCCTGTTGTAATATCACCCATCTCATTTTTTGTTTGGCTTATTTGATTCATCTCCTGTTTTTCTTTTGTCATTTCGGCCAGTGGTTTATCAATTTAGTTAATTTTTTCAAAGAACTAGCTTTTCGTCTTTTTAACTTTTTCAATTGTTTTTCTGTTCTCTATTTCATTTAATGCTGCTCTAATTTTTATTTTTTGCTTTCTCCTGGTGCCTGAGGGTTTCTTTTGTTGCTCTCTATTTGTTCAAGTTGTAGGGATAATTCTTTGATTTTGGCCCTTTCTTCTTTTTATATGTGTGCATTTATTGATATAAATTGACCTCTGAGCACTGCTTTCGCTGTATCCAAAAGGTTCTGATAGGCAGCGTTTTCATTCTCATTGGATTCTATGAATTTCTTTATTCCATCCTTATTGTCTTCTACAACCCAGTTGTTTTTGAGCAGGTTATTGTTCAGTTCCAGGTGTTTGATATCTTTTCCCTGCTCTTTCTGTTATTGATTTCTACTTTTATGGCCTTATGGTCAGAGAAGATGCTTTGTAATATTTCAGTGTTTCCTGTAGAACAGAGTAGAACTGCCCCATAGAGTTTCCAAGGAGTGCCTGACGGATTTGAACTGCTGACACTTTGGTTAGCAGCCTTAGCACTTAACCACTACGCCACCAGTGTTTCCTTGAGTTCTGCTGAGGCTTTCTTTATGACCTAATATGTGGTCTCTTCTAGAGAATGTTCCATGTGCGCTAGAAAAGAAAGTATACTTGGCAGCTATTGGGTGGAGTGCTCTGTATATGTCTATAACGTCAAGTTGGTTGATTGTGGTATTTAGATCTTCCGTGCCTTTAGTGAGCTTCTTTCTGGATGTTCTGTCCTTCACTGAACTTGGTGTGTTAAAGTCTCCTACTATAACTGTGGTGCTGTCTATCTTTTCAATGCTGTTAGAGTTTGTTTTTTGTATCTTGCAGCCCTGTCACTGGGTGCATAAATACTTAAAATGGTTATATCTCCTGGTATATTGTCCCTTTAATCATTATACAGTGTCCTTCATTATCCTTTTTAATGGATTTTACTTTAAAGTCTATTTTGTCACAAACTAATATTGCCACTCCTACTCTTTTTTGATTGTTTTTTGCTTGATATATTTTTTTCCATCCTTTGAGTTTTAGTTTGTTTGTGTCTCTGAGTCTAAGGTGTGTCTCTTGTAGGCAGCATATAGATGGATCGTGTTTTTTAATCCATTCTGCCACTCTCTGTCTCTTTATTGGTGCATTTAGTCCATTTACTTTCAGCATAATTATGGATAGGTATGAGTTTAGTGTTGTCATTTTGATTTCTTTCTTTTGTGTGTTCTTGCCAGTTTCTTTTTCCCACTTAGTTTTCTGTGTGAGTAGATTATTTTTGTATATGGTCATCTTTATACGTTGTCTTTTCCTCTTATTCGTTGTAGTTGATTTTGTTTCCACTGAGTCTCTATTTTTTTCTTGTGTTTTATTTTCATGAGTAGGGTTGTTATTCTCCTTTGTGGTTACCTTAATATTTACACCTATTTTTTAAGTTTAAACCTAACTTTTATTTCTTCATATTGCCTTGTCTCCCTCTCCATAGGAAAGATCTATGACTGCATTTCTTACTCTATCTTTATTGTTTTAATGTTGTCTTCTTTTACATAATGACATTGCTGTTCCCCTCTTTATTGTTTTAGTGTTGTCCTCTTTCACATAATGACATTGCTGTTTCCCTCTTTTGAGCATTCTTTTGGTCTTGATTTATTTTCGTAATTTGCCTACCTAGGTTGACATCTGATTGCTCTGTCCAATGTTCTAGTCTTTGGTTGATATCTGATATTATTGATTTTCTAATCACAGAACTCTCTTTAGTATTTCTTGTAGTTTTGTTTTGGTTTTTACAAATTCCCTAATCTGTTTATCTGGATATGTCCTAATTTCACCTTTGTATTTGAGAGACAGTTTTGCTGGATATATGCTTCATGCCTGGCAATTCTTTTCCTTCAATGCTTTATATAAGTCATCCCACTGCCTTCTTGTCTGCATGGTTTCTGCTGAGTAGTATGAGTTTTTTTTTAATAATTTAACAGTTTTTTAAATAATTTTTATTGTGCTTTAAGTGAAACTTTACAAATCAAGTCAGTCTCTCATACAAAAACCCATATACGTCTTGCTACACACTCCCAGTTACTCTAGCCCTAATGAGACAGCCTGCTCTCTCCCTCCACTCTCTCTTTTCATGTCCTTTTCACTAGCTTCTAACCCCCTCCACCCTCTCATCTCCCCTCCAGGCAGGAGATGCCAACATAGTCTCAAGTGTCCACCTGATCCAAGAAGCTCACTCCTCACCAGCATCCCTCTCCAACCCATTGTTCAGTCCAATCCATGTCTGAAGACTTGCCTTCGGGAATGGTTCCTGTCCTGGGCCAACAGAAGGTCTGGGGGCCATGACCACCAGGGTCCTTCCAGTCTCAGTCAGGCCATTAAGTCTGGTCTTATGAGAATTTGGGGTCTGCATCCCACTGCTCTCCTGCTTCCTCAGGGCTTCTCTGTTGTGTTCCCTGTCAGGGCAGTCATCGGTTGTAGCCGGGCACCATCTAGTTCTTCTGGTCTCAGGATGATGTAGTCTGTGGTTCATGTGGCCCTTTCTGTCTCTTGGGCTCGTAATCACCTTGTGTCCTTGGTGTTCTTCATTCTCCTTTGATCCAGGTGGGTTGAGACCAATTGATGCATCTTAGATGGCTGCTTGCTAGGGTTTAAGACCCCAGACGCCACTCTTCAAAGTGGGATGCAGAATGTTTTGTTAATAGATTTTATTATGCCAATTGACTTAGATGTCCCCTGAAACCATGGTCCCCAGACCCCTGCCCCTGCTACACTGGCCTTCAAAGCATGCAATTTATTCCAGAAACTTCTTTGCTTTTGGTTTAGTCCAATTGTGCTGACCTCCCCTGTATTGTGTGCTGTCTTTCCCTTCACCTAAAGTAGTTCTTATCTACTATCTAATTAGTGAATACCCCTCTCCCACCCTCCCTCCCTCCCCCTTCTCATAACCACAAAAGAATGTTTTCTTCTCGGTTTAAACTATTTCTCAAGTTCTTATAATAGTGGTCTTATACAATATTTGTCCTTTTGCAACTGACTAATTCCACTCAGCATAATGCCTTCCAGGTTCCTCCATGTTATGAAATGTTTCACAGATTCATCACTATTCTTTGTTGATGCATAGTATTCCATTATGTGAATATACCAAAATTTATTTATCCATTCATCCATTGATGGGCACCTTGGTTGCTTCCAGCTTTTTGCTATTGTAAACAGTGCTGCAATGAACATGGGTGTGCATATATCTGTTCGTATAAATGCTCTTATTTCTCTAGGATATATTCCAAGGAGTGGGATTGCTGGATCATATGGTAGTTCCATTTCTAACTTTTTAAGGAAGCGCCAAATCGATTTCCAAAGTGGTTGTACCATTTGACATTCCCACCAGCAGTGTAGAAGTGTTCCAATCTCTCCACAGCTTCTCCAACATTTATTATTTTGTGTTTTTTGGATTAATGACAGCCTTGTTGGAGTGAGATGAAGTCTTACTGTAGTTTTGATCTGCATTTCTCTAATGGCTAATGATCGTGAACATTTTCTCACATATCTGTTAGCTACCTGAATGTCTTCTTTAGTGAAATGTCTATTCATATCTTTTGCCCATTTTTTAATTGGGTTATTTGTCTTTTTGAAGTTGAATTTTTGCAGTATCATGTAGATTTTAGAGATCAGGCGCTGATCGGAAATGTCATAGCTAAAACTTTTTCCCAGTCCGTAGGTAGTCTTTTTACTCTTTTGGTGAAGTCTTTGGATGAGCATAAGTGTTTGATATTTAGGAGCTCTCAGTTATCTAGTTTTTCTTCTACATTCTTTATAATGTTTTCTTTACTGTTTATGACATGTATTAGGGCTCCTAACATTGTCCCTGTTTTTTCATCCTTGATGTTTATCATTTTAGATTTTATATTTAGGTCTTTGACCCATTTGGAGTTAGTTTTTGTGCATGGAGCGAGGTATGGGTCTTGTTTCATTTTGTTGCTGATGAATAACCAGTTATGCCAGCACCATTTGTTAAAAAGACTGTCTTTTCCCCCATGTAAGTGTTTTGGGGCCTTTGTCAAATATCAACTGCTCCTATGTAGATGGCTTTATGTCTGGATTCTCAATTCTGTTCCATTGGTCCACGTATCTGTTGTTGTACCAGTACCAGGCTCTTTTGACTGCTGTGGCAGTATAATAGGTTCTAAAATCAGGTAAAGTAAGGCCTCCCACTTTGTTCTTCTTTTTCAGTAATGCCTTATTTATCCAGGGCCTCTTTCCCTTCCATATATAGTTGGTGATTTGTTTCTCCATCTCATTAAGGAATATCCTTGGGATTTGGATATGAGCTTATCTATTTGCAGGTGACTTTTTGTTTATCCCTAAACCAAAACTAAACCAAACCCATTGCTGTCAAGTCAATTCTGACTTACAGCGACCTTACAGGACAGAGTAGAACTGCCCCACAGGGCTTCCAAGAACCGCCAACCTCTTGGTTAGCAGCCATAGCTCTTAACCACTACGCCACCAGTGTTTCCTTGTTTATCTGTAGCTGCTCTTCAAATTCTTTATCTTTGGTTTTGGGAAGTTTGACTATAATTTGTTTTGGTGACTTCCTTTTAACATCTACCTTATGTGGAGTTTGATGACCATCTTGGATAGATATCTTCTCATCTTTCACGATATCAGGGAGGTTTTTTGCTAACAAATCTTCAACAATACTCTCTGTATTTTCTGTTATCCCTCCCTGTTCTGGTACTCCAATAACTCGTAGGTTCTCTTGAAAGAGTCCCACATGATTCTTAGGGTTTCTTCATTTTTTCTAATTCTTTTATCTGATTTTTCTTCATATATATTGGTGCCAAGTGCTTTATCTTCAGTCTTACCAATTCTGCCTTCCACTTTCTCAGTTCTGCTCCTCTGACTTTCTATTGAGTTGTCTAATTCTGAAATTTTATTGTTAATCTTCTGAATTTCTGATTGCTGTCTGTCTATGGATTCTTGCAACGTATTAATTTTTCATTTTGTTCTTGAATAACCTTTTTAATTTCTTCAACTGCTTTATCTGTGTGTTCCTTGGCTTGTTCTGTGTATTGCCTGATCTCCTTCCTTATGTCTTGAAGAGTTCTGTATATTAATCTTTTGTATTCTGATCCGGTAATTCCAGGAGGGACCTTCATCCAGAAGATCTATTGATTCTTTGTTTTGAGAGCTTTTTGAAGTGATCATGTTCTGCTTCTTTATGGGAGTTGATATTGAGTCTTTTCTCCGGGCCATCTATAAATTAGTGTTTTAGTTTATTTTATATTTGCCCACTACGTCCTAGCTTCTTGCTTTGTTTTGTTTTGATATATCTGAATAGGTTGCTTGAGTGTGCTAGGTTGATTATTTTCACCTTCAAGCTCTAATGTCCTGTGACCAGATGTCTAGCACTGTCACCAGGTATATGAGCCTAGAAGTCCATTCACTTTTCTTGTATGGATTCAGGTCAGGTGTCCAGGTAGTTTGTCATAAAGTGTGTGATACAGGCTCTGTCCTACAATCTTAGAGGGTTAGGGGTGTTTGGTGTAGGTACTGGTATCTGGTTGGAGCAGGGGGTCACGCTCTGAAAAAGGCATGGGGCTGACAACCATCCCCTGAGTGTCTGTGAGGAAAGTGCTTCCCTGTTCCCTAGAGCACATGGGTGGGTGGATTCTGCACATGGACCTTGAGCACCCAATGCTTTTGGTTGTAAGGACTGGGAGGTACCAGTTATCCTTGGAACCCTGTCGCGGGTAGCTGGGAGACCTGAGTGGAGCCACTAGTCCTTAAGCCTCTGCTGTGGGTAGGTGAGGACCCTGTTTAATGGGCAAAGTGGTATCAAACATCAAACACCCACCTCTCTACCACAGAGCTGAAACAGTTGCAGCCTGCCAACAAGGGCCTATTCTCCTGAAATAGGTCCACACAAGTCCATGCAGGGGGGAAAGGTATTCAAAGTCCATAGACCATTTATGCCTGGACAGGAGCCACTTCTTTCCTGAGCTCCCCAGTTTAGTGGAACTGGCAGATTATCTTTTCCCCAATTGTGAATTTATTCCTTCTCCTAATGCCAGGAGAATGGCTCAGGATGCTCAACAAGGCTTATCTCAGGCCCAGGGAAATCTACAGTCACTGAAGCCAGCTTGGGGGCTGGGGGAACAGTAAAATATATTCAAGTACTTAGCTTTTGCCGAGAACACCATTCTTCTCTGGTTCCGGGGCTGTGAGTAGGCTGTGCAGCTGGGCTGTTTCTCCCTGAGGAAACTGCGGCTGAATGCTACCACTGCCCACTGTATCCTGAGGGTTCTTGGTGATCCAGGTCCAGCAACTCCTCTCCACTTCTGAACCATCTCTCCCTGTGTCTGCCGCTCAGTCCATTTTCTAACTTTGTCTTTGATGTTCAGGACTTCTAGCTTGTCATAAATGTAATCATTTCAGTTGTTTTTTCAGGTCTTTGTTGTAAGAGGTTCATCGGAAGCATCTGACCACTGTGCCATCTTGGCCCCATCTCCTTTTTTTTAATGTGGTGAATTACTTTGATTTTAAAATGTTGAAACATTCCTTCATACCTGATACGAATCCCACTTGGTCATGGTGTATTATTTTTTGTTATGATGCTGAAATCTATTGGCTAAAATTTTGTTGAGAATTTTTGTGTCTATATTCATGAGAGATATTGTTCTGTAATTTTCTTTTTTGTGGTATCTTTAACTGGTTTTGGTATCAGGGTTCTGCTGGCTTCATAGAATTAATTCAGGAGCATCCCTTCCTTTTTTATGTTCTGAAATAGTCTGAGTAGTACCGGTGCAAGTTCTCTGAATGTTCAGTAGGATTCTTTAGTGAAGCCATCTGGTTCAAGACTTTTATTTTGTTGGGAGATTTTTTTTTTTTAACCTTTTCAATCACTTCTCTTGTTACAGGTCTTTTCAAATTTTTTACTTCACTTTGTGTTAGTTTAGGTAGGTAGTGTGTTTCTAGAAATTTGTAGATTTCCTTTATGTTTTCAAATTTGTATGAGTATAGTCTTTCACAGTACTCTGTTATGATCCTTTTTTATTTCAGTTGGGTCTGTTGTAATGTCCACCATCTTGTTTCTTATTTGGATTATTTGCATCCTCTCCTGTTTTTCTTTTGTGAATTTGGCCAGTAGTTTGTCGATTTTGTTGATCCTTTCAAAGAACCAACTTTTGGCTTTGTTGATTCTATGTTTTTCAGTTCTCTATTTCATTTATTTCTGCTCTGATCTTTATTATTTCCTTTCTTCTGATGGCTGCATGCTTCTTTTGTTGTTCTCTTCTATTTGTTAAAGTTCTGTAGCTAATGTTTTGAATTTGTCCCTTCTTTTTCAATGTGTGCATCTATTGCTATAAATTGACCTCTGTGCACTGCCTTGGTTGTATCCCAAAGGTTTTGTTATGATGAAGCTACATTCATTCAATGTTTCTGCTTGAGAAGTTAGGAAAGGATCTAATAGTTTATTTGGTTGGGTTGCTTTAGTATGGATTACTCAGTGGCCTACAGTTAGTCAAGTTGAAGTACCAGATCTGCCTTGGTATACTCCAGGAGATGGTATCCAAAGACTTAGGTAAACTGACTTGCTAGAGTGGATTTATCAGGTTAGATCCACAGACTGACACATGGAGTGCCCAGAGGATACACTTTTACCACAACTGTGAGGAACAAATCTGTGAAGGGAACCCAAGCATCCATGAAGACTGCTGTGGTTGCTATTTTATGTAAGTGAGATTTGACAGTGGGAATGGCCCTAACTGAATTGAGACACCTAACTACAATGGCCCTTGATGCAAACTGGTTAAAAGCTACAGCTGCTAACCAAAAGGTCAGCAGTTTCAATCCACCAGGTGCTCCTTGGAAACCATATGGGGCAGTTCTAGTCTGTCTTCTAGGGTTGCTATGAGTCAGAATCAACTCAATGGCAAGGGGCTTAGCCACAATGGTGCTAATTGGACCTTGTAGTAGGAGCCAAGTGGCAGCACTCAATCAGAACAGACATGGTGATAGTGGCTACTGTAATGGATAGCAAAGTCAAAGCAGTAATGAGAGTAGTCTGAATCCTATGGACTTAAGGCATTGGCTACTTAGTCATGGTGTCATTCAGAGTGAAATACAAAATCCACTAAATATTTACTTGATCTCTACAAGCAGAAGAATCCAAGGTTAAGTGGACAGCAGTCTAATTCTAATTGCCAGAATAGAGTCATAGCACTTCAGTCAATTCCCAGACTTGAGCCGGTTCAAAGATCCACAACACCTTGATGAAGGGGAGGCCAGGTCCCCTTGAGGAAGAACTCCAATACACTGCCAAAAACATACTGTTGATATTTATCCCAGTCTTCCCCAAAGAGATCTATGGTCTTTTACAAGAGTGACTGTTCACTGGGACAATGGAAATAATCAGATTTTTCAGGGATTATTGGATAATGGATCTGAACTAACATTAATTCCAGGAGACCCAAAACATCACTGTGGTCCACCAGTCAGAGTGGGTGCATATGGCGGTCAGGTTATTAAAGGAGTCTTAGCTCATGTCAGTCTCGCAGTAGGTATATTGTGTCCCCAAACCCATCCTGAAGTGATTTCCCCAGTTCAGGAATGAATAATTTGCATAGATATACTCAGCTATTGTGGTGGGAAAAGCCAAGTGGAAGCCATTAGAACTGCCCATAGCAAACCAAAAGCAATTCCTGGAGGCATTGTGGAGATCACTGCCACCATCAAGGACTTGAAGGATGCAGGAGTGGTGATTCCCACCACATTCCCATTCAATTTCCCTATTTGGCTTGTGCAAAAAAAAGATGGGTCTTGGAGAATGACAGTGAATTATCAAAAACTGAACCAGGTTGTGACTGCAAACGCAGCTACTGTTCCAGATGTAGTTTCATTGCTTGAACAAAATATATCACCTGGTACATGCTATGAAGCTACTGATCTGGCTAATGCATTTTTCTCCATACCTGTTGCAAAGGACCACCAGAATGAGTTTACCTTCAGCTGGCAAGGCCAGCAATACAGCTTCAGTTGCCTTCCTCAGGGCTACATCAACTCTCCAGCCCTATGTCATAATTTAATCCACAGTGATCTTGATGGACTTTGTCTTCCACAAGACATCACACAGGTCCATTACATTGATGACATTATGCTGATTCAATCTAGTAAGAAGTGTTAATGACTCTGGACTTATTGGTAAAACATTTGCATGCAAGTCGGTGGAAATTAATCCCACAAAAATTCAGACACATTCCACCTCAGTGAAATTTCTAGGGGTTCAGTGGTGTGGGACATGTTGATATATTCCTTCTAAAGTGAAGGGTATGTTATTGTATCTGGCCACTCTTACAGCTATAAAGGAGGCACAGGACTTAGTAGGCCTCTTTGGATTTTGGAGGCAACATATTCATCATTTGGGTGTGCTACTCTGTTCTCTTTATCAAATGACTTGTAAAACTGCTAGTTGTGAGTGGGCCCAGAACAAGAGGAGGCTCTGTAACAGGTTCAGGCTGCTGTGCAAGCTGCTCTGCCACTTGGGTCATATGATTTGTCTGCTCCAATGGTGCCTGAAGTGTCAGTGGCAGATAGAGATGCTGTTTAGAGTCTTTGGCAGGCCCCTATTGGCTAATCACAGTGTAGACCCTCAGAATTTTGGAGTAAAGCCCTGTCATCCTCTACAGATAACTATTCTCCTTTTGAGAAACAGCTTTTGGCTTGTTACTGGGCCTTAGCAGAGACTGAAAGCTTAACCATGGGCCACCAAGTGGCCTGAGCTGCCTATCATGTTGTCTGGTCCACAGAGCCATAAAGTTGGAAGTACACAGCAGCACTCCATCATTAAATGAAAGTGGTATATACTAGATTGGGCCCGAGCAGAACCCGAAGGCACAAGTAAGTTATAGAAGAAGTGATCTAAATGTAAATGGTCTACACTCCTGTCACATTACCTGCCATCTTCCAATCTGCACCTATGGCATCATGGGGAGTTCCTTATGATCAGTTGACTGAGGAAGAGAAAACTAGTGCCTCATTTACAGATGGTTCTGTGCAATATGCTGGCACCACTCAAAAATGGACAGCTGAGGCACTACAACCCTTTTCTAGGACCTCCCTAAAGGAC
The DNA here is from genome assembly GCF_024166365.1 of Elephas maximus indicus. NCBI lineage: Eukaryota > Metazoa > Chordata > Mammalia > Proboscidea > Elephantidae > Elephas > Elephas maximus. The sequence goes on from NC_064846.1 coordinate 92,216,468, forward strand.
AGTGGTGAAGGGAAATTCTCCCAATGAGCAGAATTTGGAGCAGTGCACTTGGTTGCTCACTTTGATTGGAAGGAGAAATGGCCAGATGTGTGATTGTGTACTGATTCATAGGCTGTGTCCAATGGTTTGGCTGGATGATCAGGGAGTTGGAAGAAACATGACTGGAAAATTAGAGACAAGGAGGTATGGGGAAGGGGTATGTGTATAGATGTATTTGAACGGCCCAAAGAAGTGAAGATATTTATATCCCATGTGAATGCTCACCAAAGGGTGACCTTAGCAGTGGAAGACTTTAATAACCAAGTGAACAGGGTGACTCGTTCTGTGGAAACCAGTCATCCTCTTTCCCCAGCTACTCCCATCATTGCTCAAAGGGCTCATGAACAAAGTAGCCATGGCAGCAGGGACCGAGGTTATTCATGGGCTCAGCAACTTGGACTTCCACTCACCAACGTCGACTTGGCTACAGCCACTGCTGAGTGCCCAATCTGCCAGCAGCAGAGACAAACAATAAGTCCCCAATATGGCACCATCCCTCGATGTGATCAGCCAGCAGCCTGGTGGTAAGTTGGTTACATTGGACCACTTCCATCATGGAAAGGGCAGCGTTTTGCTCTTCCTGGAATAGACACTCTGGATATGGATTTGCCTTCCCTGCACACAATGTTTCTGCCAAAACTACCATCTGTGGACTTACAGAATGCCTTATCCACAATCATGGTATCTCAGAGTATTGCCTCGGATAAAGGGACTCACTTCACAGCAAATAAAGTGAGGCAACGGGCCCATGCTCATGGAATTCACTGGTCTTACATGTTCCCCATCATCCCGAAGCAGCTGGTTTGACAGACCTATGGAATGGCCTTCTAAAGACACATTTATGGCACCGGCTAGGTGGCAGTACCTTGCAGGGTTAGAGCAATGTTCTCCAGGAGGTTGTATGTGTCCTAAACCAGCATCCAATATGTGGTGCTATTTCCCCCATAGCCAGGATTCATAGGTCCAGTAATCAAGGGGAAGTAATGGGAGTGGCACAACTTAGAAACAAAGACATAAATTTATGAAAAATAGTAGGATGAAAAAAAAAATCAAGCAAACAACTACCAAAAAGAGCAGAAGTGGAAATACCAATCTCAGATATAATAGACTTTAAAACAAAATCTACTGTAAAAGACAAAGAAGGGTATTAAATAATCATTTAAGGGACAATACATCATGAAGACAAAATCATAATAAATGTATATGCACCCAATGACAGGGCTCCAAAATACATAAAACAAACTCTAACAGCACTGAAAAGAGAAACTGACAGCTCCACAATAATAGTAGGAAACTTTAACACACCACTCTCGGTAAAGGACAGAACATCTAGAAAGAAAGTCAACAAAGATACGGAAGATCAAAAGGCCACAATCAGCCAACTTGAACTCATAGACATATATAGAACACTCCACCCAACAGCTGCAAAGTACTTGTTCTTTTCCAACACACATGGAGCATTCTCCAAAATAGACCACATCTTAGGCCACAAAGCAACATTCAACAAAATCCAAAACCTTGAGATAATAAAAAGTATCTTCTCTGATCACAACACCATCAAAGAGGAAATTAACAAAAGAGCAAGGGAAAAAAAATCAGTTGCATGGAAACTGAATAGCATTCTGCTTAAAAACCACCAGATAATAGAAGAAATCAAAGATGAAATTAAAAAAAAATTCCTAGAATCAAAAAAAAAAAAAAAAATGAAAGCACATCATACCAAAACCCTTGGGACACAGCAAAGGCAGTGCTCAGAGGACAATTTACATCAATAGTTGCACACATCAAAACAGAAGAAAGGGACAAAATAAAAATATTAGCTACACAACTCGAACAAATAGGAAGAGAACAACAAAAGAAGTCCATAGCCACCAGAAGAAAGGAAATAATAAAGATCAGAGCAGAAATAAATGAAATAGAGAATAGAAAAACAATAGAAAGTATCAACAAAACCAAAAGTTCTTTGAAAGGATCAACAAAATCGACCTACCACCGGCCAAATTGACAAAAGAAAAACAGGAGAGGACGCAATAACACAAATAAGAAATGAAATGGAGGACATTACAACAGATCCAAATGAAATGAAAAGGATTATGTCATGGCTTGAATTATAAGCCAAAACCAATACCAAACCCACTGCCGTCGAGTCGATTCCAGCTCATAGTAACCCTATAGAACAGAGTAGAACTGCCCCATAGAGTTTCCAAAGAATGCCTGGCAGATTCGAACTGCTGACCTTTTGGTTAGCAGACATAGCACTTAACCACTATGCCACCAGAGTTTCAGGCTTGAATTATATCCCCCCAAAAATGTGTATACCAATTGGGCTGGGCCATGATTCCTGGTATTGTGTGATTTTCCTATATGTTGTAAATCCTGCCTCTGTGATGTTAATGAGGGAGGATGGGTGGCAGTTGTGTTAGTGAGGCAGGACTCAATCTACAAGATTGGATTGTGTCCTGAGGCAGTCTCCTGAGATATAAAAGAAGTGAGCAGAGAGATAGGTGGACCTCTTACCACCAAGAAAGAAGCACTGGGAGCAGAGGGGGTCCTTTGGACCTCGGGTCCCTGCCCCTGAGCAGCTCCTTGAACTGGGGAAAGTGACGAGTAGGGCCTTCCTCCAGAGCCGACAGAGAGAGAAAGCCTTACCCTGAACTGACGCCCTGAATTTGGACTTCTAGCCTAGTAGACTGTGAGAAAATAAACTTCTCTTTGTTAAAGCCATTCACTTGTGGTATTTCTGTTATAGCAGCACTAGATAACTAAGACAGATCATAGCAGAGTATCATGAAAAACTGTACTCCAACAAATTAGAAAAAAACCTAGAGGAAATGGACAAATTTCTAGAAACACAATACCTACTCCAATTAACACAAAACAATGTTGAAAATATGAACAGACCCATAACAAGAGAAGAGATTGAAAAGGTAATAATAATAAAAATTCCCAACCAAAAAAAAACCCTGGTGCAGATGGCTTCACTGGACTATTCTACCAAACATTCAGAGAAGAGCTTATGACAATACTACTCAAAATATTTCAGAAAATAGAAAAGGAAGGGATACTTCTGAATTCTTTCTATGAGGCCAGCATAACCCTGATGCCAAAACCAGGCAAAGAAAGCACAAAAAAAGAAAATTAGAGACCAATATCTCTCAGGAATATAGACGCAACAATTCTCAGCAAAATTCTAGCCAATAGAATTCAGCATCATACCAAAAAATAAATAATACACCATGACCAAGCATAAATTATACCAGCTATTCAAGGGTGGTTCAACATTAGAAAATCAAACAATGAAATCCACCACATAAATAAAAGAATCACATGATCATCTCAATTGGTGGCAGAAAAGGCATTTGACAAGGTACAACACCCATTCCTGATAAAAACTCTCGATAAAGTAGTTGTAGAAGGAAAATTCCTCAACATAATAAAGGGCATCTATACAATGCCAACAGCCAACATCATTTTTAACAGAGGCTGAAAACATTCCCCTTGAGAACAGGAACAAGAAAAGGATGCCCTTTATCACTACTCCTATTTAACATTGTGCTGGAAGTCCTACCTAGAACAATAAGGCAAGAAAAAGAAATAAAGGGCATCCAAATTGGCAATGAAGAAGTAAAACTGTCTGTATTTGCAGATGATATGATACTATACATAGAAAACCCAAAAGACTCTGTGAGAAAGCTACTGAAACTAATAGAATGATTCAGCATAGTAGGATACAAGGGAAACATACAAAAATCAATTGGATTCGTATACACCAATAAAATGAAGGATGAAAAGGAAAGCAGGAAAAGAACACCATTTATAACAGCCCCTAAAAAAATTAAATACTTAGGAATAAATCTAACCAGGGATGTAAAAGATCTGTACAAAGAAAACTACAAAACACTACCACAGAAAAATCAAAAGAGATCTACATAAATGGTAAAATATACCATGCTCGTGGATAGGTAGACTCAACATTGTGAAATGACAATTCTACCCAAAGCAATTTACAAATATAATGCAATCTGATCCAAATATCAACAACATTCTTTAAAGAGATGGAAAAATGAATCATTAACTTTATATAGAAAGGGAAGCAGCCCCGGATACTACTGAATAAGAGAAACAAAGTAGGAGGACTCGCACGACCTGAACTCAGAACGTACTATACAGCTACAGTAGTCAAAACAGCCTGGTACTGGTATAATGACAGATACATTGACCAATGGAACAGAATTGGGAATCCAGATGTAAATCCATCCAACCACTGTCACTTGATATTCAACAAGGGCCTAAAGTCCTTCAAATGGGGAAAAGGCAGTCTTTTTAACAAATGGTACTGGCAAAACTGGATGTCCATCTGCAAAAGAATGAAACAGGACCCATACCTCACATCATACATACATAAAAACTAATTTAAAAAAATTGATCAAAGACTTAAATATAAAACCAAAAACTATAAAGATCATAGAAGGAAAAATAGTATCAATGCTAGAGGTCCTAATATACAGCATTAACAGGATACAAACCATAACTAACAACACACAGACTCCAGAAGATAAGTTGGTAACTGGGATTTTCTAAAAATTAAACTCTTATGGTCATCAAAAAACTTCACCAAAAGAGTAAAAAGAGAACCTATAAACTGGGAAAAAATTTTTGGTTATTACAAATCCGACAAAGAGCTAATCTCTAAAAATCTACAAGAAAATTCAATGCCTCTACAACAAAAAGACAAATAATACCATTAAACAATGGGCAAAGGAAATGAACAGACACTTCAAGAAAGAAGACATTCAAGCAGCCAACAGAAAAAAAAAAAAAAAGATACATGAGGAAATCCTCACTATCACTAGCCATCAGAGAAATGCAAATCAAAACCACAGTGAGATACCATCTGACCCCGGCATTACTGGAATGAATCAAATAAGCAGAAAATAACAAATGTTGGAGAGGCTGTGGGGATATTGTAACTCTGGGGAATGAAAACGGTACAACCATTTTGGAAAAAATGATATGGTGCTTCCTTAGAAAGCTAGACATAGAAATACCATATGATCCAGCAATTCCACTCCTAGGAATATATCCTAGAGAAATAAGAGCCGTCACATGAATAGACATATGCACACCCATGTTCATCGCAGCTTTGTTCATAATAGCAAAAAGATAGAAACAACCTAGATGCCCATCAACAGATGAATGGATAAAGAAACTGGTACATACACACGATGGAGTACTCCGCAACAACAAAGAAAAAGGATGAATCTGCGAAGCATCTCATAACATGGATGAATTTGGAGGGCATTATGCTGAGTGAAATAAGTCAATCAGAAAATAACCACTACACCACCAGCCAAAGATTAGCAAGGCCCGTAAAACAAAATGAGACTAAAGGGGCACACCAGCCCAGGGGCAAGGACTAGAAGGCGGGAGGGGACAGGAAAGCTGGTAATAGGGAACCGGAGGTTGAGAAGGGAGAATGTTGACATGTCATGGTATTGGTAACCAATGTCACAAAACAATATGTGTACTAATTGTTTAATGAGAAGCTAGCTTGTTGTGTAAACCTTCATTTGAAGTACAATTAAAAAAAACTTGTCTCCATTTACATATTTCTATTTTTTTTGTTTTTTATCCTCTTCCAGATATAACTGTTATAAGCATTTCCTCTACACACAAGATCTAAAAGAGATAAAAAAAAAAAAGGGATAGTGTTATAATTTTTGCTTTTACCTCAAACATAATTTTTATTTTTGCTCAATTCATTTTTTTAAATCATATTTCAGGATTCTTCTTATTAGAGAACTTCCAATAGATATTTTTTTAGGGTAGGCCTTTTTGGTACAAATCCTCGTAGTTTTTCTTCATCTGAGAGTGTCTTGATTATTTCTAAAGAATTTTTCTGCTGGATATAGAATTCTGATATGATGGTTCTTTTTTTTTTAACACATAAATATGCTGTGTCGCTTCATTCTGTCTTTCATAGTTTCTGATAAATTTGAATTTTTCCCCTATACGTAATACTTCATTTCTCTCTGAGTCCTTTCAAGATATTTTTCTTTAGTTTTCAAAAGTTTGGCTATGATTTATGATGTTGCATGTTTCTTTGAATTTATGTTGTCTGTGGTGTGCTCAGCTTCTCGAATCTGTAGATGTATGTCTTTCAGCAAAAATGGGACTCATTCAGCCATTATTCTTCGGAATATTTTTTCAGCCCACCCTCTTTATTCTTTCCAACCAGGACTCTGATAACATGAATGTTAGATCTTTTGTGTGGAATTTGTTATAATTTCCTGTAAAATGTTGGTAAAAGTATACAATGAAGCCATGGGGTCCTGGGCTTTTCTGTGTAGGAAATTTTTTGATAAGTAATTCAATCTTTTTATTTGTTATGGGCCTATTCAGATTTTATTCTTATTGAGTCATTTTTGGTAGTTTGTTTCTTTCTAGGTATTTGTCCATTTCCTCTAGGTTATTTAATTTTTCAGCATATGTCTTAGTCATGCATAGCTATACTATACACTGTGTCTGACAATTCAGTATTTTTTGTCTGGCTCAGTTTCCTAGGGCTGCCATAACAAAAATACCATAGTGCGTTGCTTTATATGACAGAAATTTATTGCCTCACAGTTCTAGGGGCTAGATATCCAAATTAGGGTATTTGCTCGGTTGCTTCCTTATGAGGGTTCTGAGACAAATTGTTCTATGCCTGTCTCCTACCTTCTAGTTGGTGTTGACAACCCTTGGTATTCCTTTGCTGCTTGTAGATGTATCTTCACATGGCATCTTCCCCCTGTGTGACTCTCTCCTCATGCCTGTTCATGCCTGTTCTACCCCCATTTTTAAACTTAATTTTACTTTTTGTTGTGGTTGTTGGGAATATACACAGCAGAACATACATCAATTCAACAATTTCTACATGTATAATTCAGTGACATTGATTACATTTTTCAAATTGTGACAACCATTCGCATCTTCCTTTTCTGAGTTTTTCCTCCCTTATTAACATAAACTCAATGCCCCTAAAGTTCCTACCTAATCTATTGATCTTATACAGATAGTTTTTAAAAAAGCACGATGCTCAAGACAGACATACTTTACTAGTTAAGCTAAACTATCATTTAATTTTAAGAAGACTTCAGGGAATATTTTTGGATTGAGGTTTAAAGATTTAATCAGGGCAATAATTTCAGGGGTTCATTCAGCCTCTATGGCTCCAGAATGTCTGGATTTCATAATTCTGTTCTGCATTTTCCCCTTTTCATTAAGATTCTTCCACAGAATTTTTTTATGCTTATTAAATTTTTCATTGTATTTTAGATGAGGGTTTACAGAGCAAATTAGTTTCTCATTAAACAATTAATACACATATTGTTTTGTAACATTGGTTGCCACCCCCACCACATGTGAACACTCTCCACTTCTCCACCTTGGAATTCCAATTACTAGCTTTCCTGTCCCCTCCTGCCTTCTCATCCTTGCCCCTAGACTGGTGTGCCATTTAGTCTTGTTTTTTTATGGGCCTGTCTAAAATCTTTGGGTGAAGGGTCAACATCAGGAGCGACTTCAGTACTGAGCTAAAAGGGTGTCCAGGGGCCATATGCTCAGAGTTTCTCCAGTCTCTGTCAGACCAGTAAGTCTAGCAATTTTTGTGAGTTAGAATTTTATTCTGTATTTTCTCCAGCTCTGTCTGGGACCCTCAGTTGTGATCCCTGTCAGAGCAGTTGGTGGCAGTATCTAGTTGTACTGGACTCAGTCTAGTGGAGGCTGTGGTACTTGTGGTCCATTAGTCCTTTGGACTAATCTTTCCCTTGTGTCTTTGGTTTCCTTCTTTCTCTCTTGCCCTGGATGGGGTGAGAGCAGTGGAGTATGTTAGATGGCCACTCAAAAGCTTTTAAGACTCCGAAGCTATTCTCCAAACTATGATGTAGAACATTTTCTTTATAAATTACATGTTCCCCCAGACCATGATCCCCAGCCTTCAGCCCAGTAATTCAGATCCTCAGGGAGTTTGGATGTGTCTTTTTTTTTATGGGAGCTTCCATGATCTTGCCTTGGTAAAGTTGTGCTGGCTTCCCCTGTTTTGCGTACTACCTTATCCTTCACCATAGTTACCATTTATCTATTGTCTACTTAGTGTTTTGCCCTCCCCACACCTCCCCTTCCTCATAACCACCAAAGATCTTTCTTTTTGTGTTTTTATGAGTTTTTATAATAGTGGTCACATACAATATTTGTCCTTTTGTGATTGACTTATTTCACTCAGCATAAAGCCCTCCAGGTTCATTCGTGTTGTGAGACGTTTTCCAGATTCGTCATTGTTCTCTATCATTGTGTAATATTCCATTGTGTGTATGTACCATAGTTTGTCTATCCATTCATCTATTGATGGGCACTTAGGTTGTTTCCATCCTTTTGCTATTGTGAATGATGCTGCAATGAACATAAGTGTGCATATGTCTATTCGTGGGACAGCTCTTATTTCTCTAGGGTATATTCTTAGGGGTGTGATTTCTGGATCATATGGTATATCTATTTCTAGCTTTTTAAGGAAGCACCATATCGTTTTCCAAAATGGTTGTACCATTTTGCATTCTCATCAGCAGTGCATAAGAATTCCAATCTCCTCGCAGCCTCTCCAACATGTTATTTTCTGTTTTTTTTTTTTTGTGTGTATGTGTCAGTAATGTTGGGGTGAAATGTTATCTCACTGTGGTTTTGATTTACTTTTCTGTAATGGCTAGAGACCACAAGTATTTCCTCATGTGTCTGTTAGCCACCTGAATGTCTTTGTTGGTGAAGTGTCTGTTCATACCCTTTGCCCATTTTTTAATTGGATTATTTGTCTTTTTGTTGTAGAGGTATTGAATTTTCCTGTAGCTTTTAGAGATAAGCCCTTTGTCAGATTTGTAATAACCAATTTTTTCCCAGTCTGTAGGTTCTCTTTTCACTCTTTTAGTGAAGTCTTTTGATGATCGTATTTAAGTTTTAGAAGATTCCAGTTATCTAGCTTATCTTCCCGTGTTTGTGTATTGTTAGTTATGGTTTGTATACTATTTATGCTGTGTATTAGGACCTCTAGGGTTGACCTCTTTTTTTTTTTCTGTGATCTTTACTCTTTTTGTTTTCTATTTAGGGGTTTGATCCATTTTGAATTAGTTTTTGTGTATGGTGTGAGGTATGTATGGGTCCTGTTCCTTTTTTTTGCAGGCGGATATCCAGTTTTGCCAGCACCATTTGTTAAAAAGACTGTCTTTTCCCCATTTAATGGACTTTTGGCCTTTGTCAAAGATCAGGTACCTGTAGGTGGTTGGATTTACAAACGGATTTTCAATTCTGTTCAATTGGTCAATCTATCTGTCTTTGTAACAATACCAGGCTGTTTTGACTACCTTAGCTGTATAAGAGGTTTTGGGGTCAGGTAGTCTGAGTCTTCCTAGTTTATTCTTCTTTCCCAATAGTACTTTATTTATCCAGGGCCTCTTCCCTTTCCATATAAAGTTAACAATTAGTTTTTCCATCTCTTTAAAGAATACTGTTGGTGTTTGGATTGGGATTGTGTTGCATTTTTCTATTGCTTTAGGTAGAATTGACATTTTCACAGTGCTGAGTCTACCTATGCAGGAGCATGGTGGGTTTTCTTGCAGTAGTGTTTTGTAGTTTTCTTTGTATTGGTCTTTCACATGCCTGACTAGATTTATTCCCACGTATTTTTTTTAGGGACTATTACAAATCGTTTCTTTTTCTTTTTCGTAGTTCTCTTAATTGGTGTCTAAGAATCCAACTGATTTTTGTGTTTATCTTGTATCCTGCTACTCTGCTGAATCTTTCTATTAATTCCAGTAATTTTCTCGTGGAGTCTTTTGGGCTCTCTAGATCTAGTATATCACCTGCAAGTAGGGACAGTTTTACTTCTTCATTACCAATTTTGATGCCCTTTATTTCTTTTCTTTGCCTTATTGCTCTAGCTAGGATTTCCAGCACAATGTCAAATAAGAGTGGTGATAGAGGGCATCCTTGTCTTGTTCCTGTTCTCAAGGGGAATATTTTCAGACACTCTCTGTTAAGAAATGATGTTGGCTGTTGGTTTTGTATTAATGTCCTTTATTATGTTGAGGAATTTCCCTTCTGTACCTATTTTATTGAGAGTTTTTATCTCAAAAAAAAACCTATTTTATTGAGAGTTTTTATCAGGAATGGGTGTTGGATTTTGTGGAATGCGTTTTCCGCCTCGACTGAGATGATCCTGTGATTCTTTATTTTATTCGTGTGATGGATTATGTTGATTGATTTTCTAATGTTGAAACATCCTTGCATAAAAAAACAAACCAATCCCGCTGCTGTCGAGTCGATTCCGACTCATAGCGACTTTATAGGGCGGAGTAGAACTGCCCCATAGAGTTTCCAAGGAGCACCTGGCAGATTCGAACTGCTGACCTTTTGGTTAGCAGCCGTAGCACTTAACCACTGCGCCACCAGGGTTTCCCAAACATCCTTGCATACCTGCTATGAATTCTACTTGATCATGGTGTATTATTGTTTTGATATGATACTGAATTCTATTGGCTAGAATTTTCTTGAGAATTTTTGCCTCTATATTCATGAGAGATATTGGTCTCTAATTTTCTTTTTTTGTGATGTCTTTGCCTGGTTTTGGTATCAGGGTTATGCTGGCTTCATAGAATGAATTTGGAAATATCCCTTCCTTTTCTATGTTCTGAAATAGTTTGAGTACTATTTGTTTAAGCTCATGTGTCTTTTTTTTTTCCTTGCTCCTCCTGTTATTAATTTCTACTTTAAGGCACTGTGATCAGAGAAGATACTTTGCATAATCTCAATGCTTTGGATTTTGTTGAGGGTTGCTTTGTGACCTAAGATATGGTCTATTCTGGAGAACATTCCATGTGTCTTGGAAAAGATTGTGTACTTTGCAGCTGTTGGGTGGAGTGTTCTATATATGTCTTCAATATATATATGTTCTATATATGTTCATGTTGGTTGATTGTGGCCTTTAGACCTTCCGTATCTTTGTCGAGTTTCTTTCTAGATGTTCTGTCCTTTACTGAGAGCGGCGTGTTGAAGTCTCCTACTATTATTGTGGAGCTGTCAATTTCTCTTTTCAGTGCTGTTAGAGTTTGTCTTATGTATTTTGGAGCTCTGTCATTGGGTGCATAGATATTTATTGTGGTTATGTCTTCATAGTGGATTGTCTCTTTAATCATTATATAATGTCCTTCTTTGTCTTTTATGGTGGATTTTGTTTTAAAGTCTATTATATCTGAGATTAGCATTGCCACTCTGCTCTTTTTTGGTTGTTGTTTGCTTGATATATTTTTTCTACCCTTTTATTTTTAATATTTTTATGTCTTTGTTTTTAAGGCGTGTCCCTTGTAGACAGCATATTGATGTGTTCTGTTTTTATTTTATCCATTCTGTCACTGTCTGTCTCTTTATGGGTGCGTTTAAGCCTTTTACATTCAGTGTGATTATTGACAGGTGTGAGTTTATTGCTGCCATTTTGTAGTGCTTTTTTTGTGATGCTGATGTTTTCTTTGTTCCTCTTACTCTTCTGTGCTGAATTCTTTTTGTTTGTGGATATTGTTTTCTGTTCTTTCATTTTTGTAGATTTTGTGTTTACTGAGATTTTTTTTTCTTTATTTTGATGAGTAGGTTTGTTAGCTTTCTTTGTGGTTACCTTGAAATTTAACCCTATCTTCCTAAGTTTGAACCAGTGTTTTATTGCTTGGTATTGCCTTGACTTCCTCTCCATTGGACAGTTCTGTATCTACACAGTTTATTCCTCCTTTATTGTTCTGACATTGTTGTCATTTACAGATTGACCTCTCTGGTTCCCTGTCATAAATTTTTTAAGTTTTGTTTTATCTTGAGAATTCATTATCTAGGTTGGTATCTGGGTGATGTAGCCTTGCTTCCTAGATTCAGGCTGTCATCTGATGTTGTTGGTTCTTTAACGAAAGGACTCTTTTTAATAATTCTTGTAAGTTTTTTTTAAACATATTTCCTTAATTTCTGTTTATCTGGAAATGTCCTAACTCACCATCATATTTGAGTAACAGTTTTGAAGGATATATTATTCTTGGTTGGCAATTTTTTTTCCTTCAAGATTTTATATATGTCATCCCATTGCCTTCTTGTCTGCACAGCTTCTGCTGAGTAATCAGAGCTTAGTCTTATTGTTTCCTTTTTGTGTTCACTTTTCTTTTTTTTTTTTTAAGCTCCTCTCAGGATTCTTTCTTTGTCCTTGTTTTTAGCAAGCGTGATTATGATACGTCTTGGTGTTTTTCTTTTGGGGTTTATCCTACATGGGGTTCGTTGAGCTTCTTGGATGGTCAGCTTCTCATCTTTCACGATATTAGGCAAGCTTTCTGTCAGCAAATTTTCAGTTATACTCTCTGTGTTTTCCTTTTTCTCTCCTTGTTCTGGAACTCCGATCACAAGCAAACATTTGCTTTTGATTGTATACACGTCACTCTCAGGGTTTCTTCGTTTTTCTTCATTCTTTTTTTTTCCTGATTTTTCCTTAATCAAAGTCTTATCCAAAGATTTGTCTTCAATATCACTGACCTGTCTTCAATTGTTTCAAACTTGCTCCTAAATCCGTCTATTGGGCTGTCAATTTCTGAAATCTTTTAGATTTCTAATTGCTCTTTTTGTATGATTTCTAGTTGTTTGCTTATTTTTACATTTTGTTCCTGTATTATTTTCTGGAATATTTCCATTGTTTTCTCTGCCTTTTCCCTGGTTTTGTCTGTATTTTCCATGATTTTGTCAATTTTTTCCTCATTTTTTTCCTGCGTTTTCCTTCATCCCTTGGAACCAAACCAAAACAAACAAACAAAAAACCTTCACCGTCAGGTTGATTCTGACTCATAGTGACCCTATAGGATAGGGTAGAACTGCCCTATAGAGTTTCCAAGGAGCAACTGGTGGATTTGAACTGCTGACCTTTGGTTACCAGCTGAACTCTTAACCACTGCACCACCCAGGGCTCCATCATCTCTTGGAGAGCCCTGAATATTAGAGTTTTGGATTCCCTATCAGGTAGTTCCAATACCTTTTCTTGTACCAGAGGTCATATGGTGTTTTATTATTCTGGAGCCATCCTGTCCTGTCTTTTGAATATGTTTGATATTTTTGGCTGTCTTTAGGACCTTCAGGAATTACTTTCTCTGTTTATTGCTTGTAGATTTGTTTGTTTCATCTTGCTTTTTTTGTTTTAATTGGTTATATCTGGGCAGGCAGCCTTGGCCTTCTTTGTTGTTGTTTGCTCATCTGTTGGCATGATACTTCTCACCACCTTGTCCAGGTGGGCAGGGCCGGTCGCTCAGGAGGTGCTCTGTTTCCTGCTGGGAGCTCCATGAAGTTGCCTTCCTATACTCCCTGTCCACTGCTCTTAGTAACTGAGGGAATCCAAGATGGTGTGTGCATGCATCTCCAGCTGGCAGAGGACCTCCACTCTGCAGGTTTCTTTGTTCTCTCTTCTCTGTCAGCCGCCTACTCCATTTGGTGCTTGGTTTAGTTCTTTATCCCCTCATTTTCTGCTTAGGGTTCCAGGATGAGGCTTATAACTGTTTTGCTTGTTTTTTTTTTTTTGGTTTTTGCTGTATATGGACAGTGTGGTGCTTCTGTCTATAGTGCCATGTTGGGATTTTTTCTGTAGAATTTTTTACCAAAACATTCTGTAATGGTAGCCTATCACCATCTAGTTCTAGTCTCACAACAAAGGAGGCAGTTGTTCATGAAGTCAGCAATGTATTCCACATCCTCCTCCTATTCCTGATTCCCTTTCCTCTGTTGCTTCAGGCAAATAGAAACCAATTGTTGTACCTTGGATGGCCACTTGCAAGCTTTTAAGACCCCACGCACTACCCAACAAATTAGCACGCAGAGTAGAAGCACTAAACACATTATTAGACCAATTAACTGGGATGTCCCATGAAACCTGACCCTAAACCTCCTAACCATGAAACAAAATCCAATGGGGAGTTTGGTTGTACATAACCTTTTATAAAACATCACTCAAAAAGAATTAGGACGGGGTGGAGCCAAGATGGTGGAATAGACAGACGCTTCCGTTGAGCCCTCCTTACAGCAAACACCTGAAAAAACAAGTGAAACGAGTATATCTGTAACAAGATGGGGGCCCTGAGCATCAAAGGCAAGCTTAGACAATGAACTGAGGGGCAGGGGAAGGAAGAGACCATTCAGAAGCGGAGAGGAGTTGCCGGACCTGAATCGTGGGGAGCCCTCAGGCACCATTCCTGGAGTGGCTGCAGTGGCGGCAGTGGAGGCGGCGGGCTGGTCCTAGCATTTGGCCGCAGTTTCCTCAGGGAGAAGCAGCCAGCCACACAGCCCACTCACACCTCCGGAACCTGAGTAAAATGGCACTCTCGGCAAAAGCTAAGTACTTGAGTATATTTTACCGCACCCCCACCACCCCCAATCCAGCTTCAGCAGTTGAATCCTTAGGCCTGAGATAGACCCTGGTGAGCACCTGGAGCCATCCTCCCAGCCTTGGGGAAGGAAAAAATTTGCAACTGGGGGGAAAAGATAATTTGCTAGCTCCATTAACTGGAGGAGGTCAGGACAGAAGCGGCTCCTGTCCAGGCATAAACCGTCCATGGACCTTGAGCAAATTTCCCTTCTGCATGGACCTGTGTGGGTCTATTTCGGGAGAATAGGTCCTTGTTGGCAAACTCCAACCATTTCAGTGGTGCGGTGGAGAGGTGGGTGTTTGACGTTTAACATTGCTTTGCCTATTAAACAAGGTCCTTGCCTACCCACAACAGGGACCTATGCACTGGTGGCTCCACTTGGGTCACCCAGCCACCGCGACAGGGACCCAAGGCTAACTGGTACCTCCCAGTCCTTACAACAAAATCTTTGGGTGCCCATGGTCCCTCTACAGAGCCCACACACCAGCACGCTCTAGGGAACAGAGACGTGTTTTCCTCAGAGACACTTGGGGGTCAGTTCTCAGGCCCCTGCCTTGATCAGAGCGTGATCCCCTGCTGCAATCAGATACCGGTATGTACGCCAACCACCCCTGCCCCTCTAAGACTGTAGGAAAGAGCCTGTACCACACACTTGATATCAGTTACCTGGAAACCTGAGCTGAATTCATACAAGAAAACTGAATGGACTCCTAGACTGATATACATGATAACAGCTCTAGCCAGCTGGGGACAGGACACCAGAGCTGCAAAGGCAAAAATAATCAAGCTAGCTCATTCAAGCAACCCATAGGGGTATACCAAAACAAAACAAAGCAAGCAGCTATGACACAGTAAGCAAGCATAAACTAATACAATAACTTATAGATGGCTCGGAGACAACAGTTAATATCAAGTCACATAAAGAAACAGGCCATGATAACCTCAACAGGCTCTCAAAACAAAGAATCCAGGGATCTTTTAGATGAAAGTGCATTCCTGGAATTACCAGATGCAGAATACAAAAGTTTAATATACAGAACCCGACTTCAGGAAGGAAATGAGGCAATATGCAGAACAAGCCAAGGAACACACAGACAAAGCAACTGAAAAACTCAGAAAGATTATTCAGGAAAACATAATGAAAAGTTTAATAAGCTCGAAAAATCCATAGACAGACAGCAATCAGAAATCCAGAGGATTAAAAATAAAATTACAGAATTAGATAACTCAATAGAAAGTCAGAGGAGCAGAATTGAGCAAGTAGAAGCTAGAATTTCTGAATTCAAAGATAAATCATTTGGCACTAATATATTTGAAGAAAATCAGATAAAAGAATTAAAAAAATGAAGAAACCTTAAGAATCATGTGGGACTCTATCAAGAGAAATAACCTACGAGTGATTGGAGTACCAGAACAGGGAGCAATAACAGGAAATACAGAGAAAATTGTTGAGGATTTGTTGGCAGAAAACTTCCCCGATATTATGAAAGATAAGAAGATATCTATCCAAGATGCTCATCAAACTCCACATAAGGTAGATATGAAAAGAAAGTCACCAAGACATATTATAATCAAGCTTGCCAAAACCAAAGATAAGGAGACAATTATAAGAGCAGTGAGGGATAAAAGAAAAGTCACCTACAAGGGAGAGCCAATAAGAATAAACTCGGACTCCTCGGCAGAAAGCATGCAGGCAAGAAGGCAATGGGATGACATATTTAAAAAATTGAAGGAAAAAAACTGCCTACAAAGAATCATATATCCATCAAAACTGTCTCTTAAGACAGAAAGGGCCACATGAACCAGAGACCTACATTATCCTGAGACCAGAAGAACTAGTTGGTGCCTGGCCACAATCGATGTCTGTCCTGTCAGGGAGCACAACAGACTACTCCTGAGGGAGCAGGAGACCAATGGGATACAGACCCCAAATTCTCATTAAAAGACCACACCTAATGGTATGATTGCGACTAGAGGAATCCCAGAGACAATGCTCCCCAGAACTTCTGATGGCACAGGACAGGAACCATCCCCGAAGACAAATCATCAGGCACGAAAAGGACTGGTCAGTGAGGGGGAGAGAGATGCTGATGAAGAGTGAGCTAATTAAATCAGGTGGACACTGGAGAATGTGTTGGCAACTCTTGCCTGGAGGAGGGATGGGAAGATAGAGAGAGAGGGAAGATGGCAAAATTGGCACGAAACGAGAGACTGTAAGGGCTGACTCAATAGGGGGAGAGCAAGTGGGAGAAGGGAGTAAGATGTATGTAAACCTACATGTGACAGACTGATTGGAATGGTAAATGTTCACTTGAAGCTTAATAAAAATTAAAAAAAAACTGTCTCTTAAATATGAAGGTGAAATTGAGACATTTCCAGATAAACACAAGTTGAGGGAATTTGTAAAAACCAAACCAAAACTACAAGAAATACTAAAGGGAGTTCTTTGGTAAGAAACTCAATAATATCAGGTCTCAACTCAAGACTAGAACACTGGGCAGAGCAACCAGAAGTCAACCCAGACAGGGAAATCCAAAAAAAAAAAAAAAAGCCAGCTAAAAAAAGAAAAGCCCAACACACGGTAATGGCGATGTTATTATATAAAACAAGACAACATTAAAATAATAAAGAGGGACTAAGAAATGTAATCATACACCTTCCACATGGAGAGGAAGATAACAGGGATACAAAGAAATAAAAGTTATAAAAATAGAAAAATAAGGGTAAATAATAAGGTAACCACAAAGGAGACAAACTATCCTGTCATCAAAATAAAATACAAGAAAAAAATAGAGACTCGGCAGAAACAAAATCAACAACAACAAATATGAGGAAAGGACAACATATAAAGAAAATCTACTCAGCACATAAAATCAAGTGGGAAAAAGAAGCTGTCAACACACAAAAAAAGATATCAAAATGATAGCACTAAATTCATGCCTATCCATAATTACCCTGAATTTAAATGGACTAAATGCACCAATAAAGAGACAGAAAGTGGCAGAATGGATTAAAAAACAAGATCCGTCTATATGATGCCTACAAGAGACACACCTTAGACTTAGAGACACAAACAAACTAAAACTCAAAGGATGGAAAAAATTATAACAAGCAAACAACAAAAAAGAGCAAGAGTGGCAATATTAATTTCTGACAAAATAGACTTTAAAGTTAAATCCATCAGAAAGGATAAGGAAAGACACTATATAATGATTAAAGGGACAATACACCAAGAAGATATAATCATATTAAATATTCATGCACCCAATGACAGGGTTGCAAGATACATAAAACAAACTCTATCAGCATTGAAAAGTGAAATAGACAGCTCCACAATAATAGTAGGAGACTTCAACACATCACTTTCGGTAAATCACAGGACATCCAGAAAGAAGCTCAATAAAGACATGGAAGATCTAAATGCCACAATCAACCAACTTGACCTTGTAGACATATACAGAACACTCCATGCAACAGAAACCAACTATACTTTCTTTTCTAGTGCACATGGAACATTCTCTAGAATAGACCACATATTAGGTCATAAAGCAAGCCTTAGCAGAATCCAAAACCTTGAAATATTTCAAGGCATCTTCTCTGACCTTAAGGCCATAAAAGTGGAAATCAATAACAGGAAAAGAAATCAAACACTTGGAAACTGCTCAGAAAAGCCTGGATTATAGAAGACGTTAAGGATGGAATAAAGAAATTCATAGAATCCAATGAGAATGAAAACACTTCCTATCAGAACCTTTGGGACACAACAAAACCGGTGCTCAGAGGTCAATTTATATCAATAAATGCACACATCTAAAAAGAAAAAAGGGCCAAAATCAAAGAACTATCCCTACAACTTGAACAAATAGAAAGAGAGCAACAAAAGAAACCCACAGGCACCAGGAGAAAAAAAATAATAAAAATTAGAACTGAACTAAATGAAATCGAAAACAGAAAAACAATTAAAAGAATTAACAAGACCGAAAGATGGTTTTTTGAAAAACTCAACAAAATTGATAAACCATTGGCCAAACTGAGAAAAGAAAAACAGGAGAGGAAGCAAATAACCCAAATAAGAAATAAGATGGGCGATATTGCAACAGACCCAACTAAAATTAAAAGAATCATATCAGATTACTAGGAAAAACTGCACTCAAACAAATTTGAAACCTAGAAGAAATGGATGAATTCCTAGAAACACTACCTACCTAAACTAACACAAACAGAGGTAGAACAACTAAATAGACCCATAACAAAAGAAGATATTGAAAAGGTAATCAAAAAACTCCCAATAAAAAAAAGCCGTGGTCCAGATGGCTTCACTGCAGGGTTCTACCAAACTTTCAGAGAAGAGTTAACACCACTACTACTAAAGGTATTTCAGAACATAGAAAACGACGGAATACTCCCAAACTCATTCTATGAAACCAGCATATCCCTGATATCAAAACCAGGTAAAGACACCGCACAAAAAGAAAATTATAGACCTATATCCCTCATGAATGTAGATGCAAAAATCCTCAACAAAATTCTACCCAACAACATATCAAAAAAATAATCTACCATGACCAAGTGGGATTCATACCAGGTATGGTTCAACATTAGAAAAACAATTAATGTAATCCACCACATAAATAAAACAAAAGTCAAGAGTCACATGATTTTATCAATTGATGCAGAAAAGGCATTTGACAAAGTTCAACCCTCGTTCATGATAAAAACTCTCAGCAAAATAGGAATAGAAGGAAAATTTCTCAACATAATAAAGGGCATGTATGCAAAGTCAACAGCCAACATCACCCTAAATGCAGAGAGCCTGAAAACATTCCCATTGAGATCGGGAACCAGAAAAGGATGCCCATTATCACCACTCTTATTCAACATAGTGCTGGAAGCCCTAGCCAGAGCAATTAGGCTAGATAAAGAAATAGAGGGCATCCAGATTGGCAACGAAGAAGTAAAAGTATCTCTATTTGCAGATGGCATGATATTATACACAGAAAACCCTAAGGAATCCTCCAGAAAACTACTGAAACTAATAGAAGAGTTCAGCAGAGTATTGGGATACAAGATAAACATACAAAAATCAGTTGAATTCCTCTACACCAACAAAGAGAACATCGAAGAGGAAATCACCAAATCAATGCCATTTACAGTAGCCCCCAAGAAGATAAAATACTTAGGAATAAATCTTACCAGAGATGTAAAAGACTTATACAAAGAAAACTACAGTAAACTGCAAGAAACCAAAAGAGACTTACATAAGTGGAAGAACATACCTTGCTCATGGAAAGGAAGACGTAACATTATAAAAACATCTATTCTACCAAAAGTGATCTATACATTTAATGCAATTCCAATCCAAATCGCAACGACATTCTTTAAAGAGATGGAGAAACAAATCACCAATTTCATATGGAAGAGAAAGAGGCCCTGGATAAATAAGGCATTACTGAAAAAGAACAAAGTAGGAGACCTTACTTTACTTGATTTTAGAACTTATTATACCGCCATAGTAGTGAAAACAGTTTGGTACTGGTACAACACCAGATACATGGACCAGTGGAACAGAATTGAGAATCCAGACATAAATCCATCCACATATGAGCAGCTGATATTTGACAAAGGCCCCAAAACAGTTAAATGGGGAAAAGACAGTCTTTTTAACAAATGGTGCTGGCATAACTGGATATCCATCTCCAAAAGAATGAAAGAAGACCCATAACTCACTCCATGCACAAAAAACTAACTCAAAATGGATCAAAGACTTAAATATATAATCTAAAACAATAAAGATCATAGAAGAAAAAATAGGGGCAACGTTAGGAGCCCTAATACATGGCATAAACAGTATTACTATAGAAAACATTATAAAGAATGTAGAAGAAAAAAATAGATAACTGGGAGCTCCTAAAAATCAAACACTTATGCTCATCCAAAGACTTCACCAAAAGAGTAAAAAGACTACCTACAGGCTGGGAAAAAGTTTTTAGGTATGGCATTTCTGATCAGCGCCTGATCTCTAAGATCTAAATAATACTGAAAAAATTAAACTGCAAAAAGACAAATAACCCAATTAAAAAATGGGCAAAAGATATGAATAGACATTTCACTAAAGAAGACATTCAGGCAGCTAACAGATATATGAGGAAATGTTCACGATCATTAGCCATTAGAGAAATGCAGATCAAAACTACAATAAGATTTCATCTCACTCCAACAAGGCTGTCATTAATCCAAAAAACACAAAATAATAAATGTTGGAGAGGCTGTGGAGAGATTGAAACACTTCTACACTGCTGGTGGGAATGTCAAATGGTACAACCACTTTGGAAATCGATTTGGCGCTTCCTTAAAAAGCTAGAAATAGAACGGCCATACAACCCAGAAATCCCACTTCTTGGAATATATCCTAGAGAAATAAGAGCCTTTACACGAACAGATATATGCACACCCATGTTTATTGCAGCACTGTTTACAATAGCAAAAAGATGGAAGCAACCAAGGTGCCCATCAACAGATGAATGGATAAAAAAATTATGGTATATTCACACAATGGAATACTACGCATCAATAAAGAACAGTGAGGAATCTGTGAAAGATTTTATAACATTGAGGAACCTGGAAGGCATTATGCTGAGTGGAATTAGTCAGTTGCAAAAGGACAAATATTGTAGAAGACCACTATTATAAGAACTTGAGAAATAGTTTAAACTGAGAAGAAAACATTCTTTTGTGGTTACAAGAGGTGGGAGGGAGGGAGGGTGGGAGAGGGGTATTCACTAATTAGATAGTGGATAAGAACTACTTTAGGTGAAGGGAAAGACAGCACACAGTACAGGGGAGGTCAGCACAATTGGACTAAACCAAAAGCAAAGAAGTTTCCTGAATAAACTGAATGCTTCGAAGGCCAGCATAGCAGGGGCAGGGGTCTGGGGACCAGGGTTTCAGGGGACATCTAAGTCAATTGGCATAATAAAATCTATTAAGAAAACATTCTGCATCCCACTTTGAAGAGTGGCGTCTGGGGTCTTAAACGCTAGCAAGCAGCCATCTAAGATGCATCGATCTGTTCAACCCACCTGGATCAAAGGAGCATGAAGAACTCCAAGGACACAAGGTGATTATGAGCCAAAGATACAGAAAGGGCCACATGAACCAGCGACTACATCATCCTGAGACCAGAAGAACTAGATGGTGCCTGACTACAACCGATGACTGCCCTGAGAGGGAATACAACAGAGAAGCCCTGAGAGAGCAGGAGAGCAGTGGGATGCAGACCCCAAATTCTCATAAGACCAGACTTAGTGGTCTGATTGAGACCAGAAGGACCCCGGTGGTCATGGCCCCCAGCCCTTCTGTTGGCCCACGACAGGAACTATTCCTGAAGCCAACTCTTCAGACATGGATTGGACTGAACAATGGGTTGGAGAGGGATGCTGGTGAGGAGTGAGCTTCTTGGATCAGGTGGACACTTGAGACTATGTTGGCATCTCCTGCCTGGAGGGGAGATGATAGGGTGGAGGGGGTTAGAAGCTAGTGAAAAGGACGTGAAAAGAGAGAGTGGAGGGAGAGAGCAGGCTGTCTCATTAGGGCTAGAGTAACTGGGAGTGTGTAGCAAGGCATATATGGGTTTTTGTGTGAGAGACTGACTTGATTTGTAAAGTTTCACTTAAAGCACAATAAAAATTATTAAAAAAAAAAAGGATTAGGACTAGGATCTACCCTACTGCACTATGACATAACTGATGACAAAAGAAAAATTATTATTTTCAAACAGGTCACATTCACAGGTACAAGGGTTAGGATTTAACATGTGTTTTTTGTGCGGAAAAATTCAATCCATTACACCCCACCCTCTGCCCCCCCATGTATGTCCTTTCCACCATGTGAGATACATTTATCCCATCCCATCTCAGCATTCTCAAAGGTATTAATCTGTTCCATAATCCACTCTAAATCCAAAATCTCATCTCCTGAATCATCTAAATCAGAATCGATGAGACTCTGGGTATGGTCCATATTGGGGCAAAATTTCTTTCCATCTGTGGACCTCTGAAACCTAGAATGCAGGTTATCTATTTCCAAAGTACAATAGTAGCACAGGCATAAGGTAGACATTTCTGTTCCAACAGGGAGAAATTCAAAGAAAAAAAGGGGCCACAGGTACTGTTATGGATTGAATTGTGTCCCCCAAAATATGTGTTATAAATCCAAACCCCTATATCTGTGGTTATAATCCCATTTGGGAGTGAATTTTCTTTGTTACGTGAATTGATAGGATTGGTGTAGGGTGTGTCTTAAGGCAATCTCTTTTGAGATATAAAAGAGATTAAACAAACAAGTGACAGAAACAGAGATGGGGAAGATAGATCCCAAGCCACATGAAGATCACCCTGGAGCAGAAGATCAAAAGAGAGAAAGACCTTCCTACAGAGTCTACAGAGAGAGATAGCCCTCCCCTAGACCTGGCACCCTAAATTTTGACTTCAAGCTTCCTAAACTGTGAGAAAATAAATTTCTGTTTGATAAAGCCATCCACATGTGGTATTTCTGCTATTGCAGCCGTAGATAACTAAGGGAGGTACCAAAGCCCAAAAGGAAAATTTTCACTAAATCTCAAGTCTTGAAAACAATCCTCCATTTTCCAGACAAATGTAGTCAATGACCCTGCCCTTCAGACTTTGGGTGGTGGTCCCTTGGTCCTGGGCACTGGCCCTGCCCCCTCAGTTTTGCACGGCAGCCCAATTCTACTAGCCCACCAGGTTGATGGCTCTGCCCCCTCAGGTTTGGATGGCAGCCCCATCCATACTCCCAACATACCAGGGTAGTAATCTCACCCTCTGGAACCAAGGTGGTGGTCCCATCCCCTATTCTCATGCTGGAAGTCCTGCTGTTCTCTGAACTACTCCTGGCATCATCCTTTCCTTTGCTTGGAGGACAACAGATGTTTGCAGCTAAGTAGCTCCATCATGATGTTTCCTGACTATACAATTCCAGGAATTGGGCAACATTTTTTTCAATTTATCCCATCTCTGACCCTTCTGTCTGAGGCAGAATTTCTGCTGAGATGGTTGATTGGAACCATAGGTCACACCTCTAATCTCTTTAGCAAATGATTGTATAGCCACACCCTGTTCTCTTCAGAGCATATTTTTCTATAATTTTTACAACATAGATATGCTGAGAAATGTGAAAATCCAATTCTGATTTCTTTTGCACAGTTTATTCTCTCATTTATCCTTGTTCCCACATTTTACTATAAGCAGCAAAGAGAGATCAGACTTTGCTTTCAAGATTTCACTTAGAAATATCCTCCAGTAAATATCAAATTTGTCACTTACAAGTTCTAATTTCCACAAAACATTCAAATTCAGCAAAGTTCTTCACTGCTTTATAACAAGGGTTTCTTTTCCCCAGCATACAATAACCAATTATATCTATACACAATATATACCCATTACCACAGATTTCTAAGCATTGATTTATCCAGTTGTCTTTTAAATCAGATAGTAGAAAAAGCAGTTACATACAAGAAATGCGTTTATACTGTTTTTGACATTTACTCATGTAGTTAACTTTAGAGATGTTCTTCATATCTTCATGTGGATTCAAATTACTGTCAGGTGCACTTCCAATTAAGCCAGGACTCAATTTAGTATTTCTGATAGGGCAGATCTGGTAGCAAAAAATTCTCTTCATTTTTGATTATCTGGGAATGACTTAACTTTTCCTTCACTTCAGGAAGGTGGTAAAATACACATTACATAAAATTAACCATTTAAAATGATTTTAAAGTCTACAGTTGAATGTCATTTAGTACATTTACAATATTGCGAAACTGTCACAATGGGTAGA
Source organism: Elephas maximus indicus (assembly GCF_024166365.1). NCBI lineage: Eukaryota > Metazoa > Chordata > Mammalia > Proboscidea > Elephantidae > Elephas > Elephas maximus. The sequence goes on from NC_064846.1 coordinate 92,240,815, forward strand.
AATCTCACAACATTGTGGTCAGATTTAGTTTGAAGATAAGTTTTGTTTGGTCTGTGGAATAATTTTTGAATGTTTGAATTTGAATGTGTTTGCAATCGACAAGAATCCTCATCACTCCCTATTGTCTCATATGAGGCCAACTCAAGGTGTAAAGGGGAGTTGAGGCCAGCGGTCAAGAGGGTACTGGCATGGATCAGCTGTATGTGTGCTTGCACTTCCATGTCTGCACATGTATGTCCTCATGTGTGTACATAGTACCTGTTATCTAACACCACATTAGTCTCTGTGACCCACATGCAAGGGCATTGGAACAAAATGAGATTGCATATGGTCTTGGGAGAAAACATGTCTCCCCACACACATGTAACCACACAATCACCCCTGTGAAAGAGTATGGGAAGGAAATATGACTGCTCAAGTATGTAAGTGTATACTCATCTGCTGGCTTGGTTCCTGGGGGAGATTTGGCATGATTCCTCTAAGGTAGCTCATACACATGCATGTTTGGGGTAGGACCCATCCATGACTGCCTACTCCAGCCTCCAGAAGCCAGGTCCCTGGGCAGAGAGTCCCCACCTGTCTGTTCTCTCCTGACCTCACCAACCCCTTCTGGAACATGGATGCAAGAGGCGCTGTTCTGCTTCTGGGTTTCACAGAACAGATCTCAGCACCTGGACTATGCCAGCCCCTGTTGCTCCTCTGCTTTTGTTGTGTTCCAAGAATGCCAGTATGGCTGCAGCCTTGTGAAGAAGGAATACCATAGCAGGAGATGAGATAAAGAAGTTAATGGGATTGTATAGAGTTTGGTAGGCCATTGAATGTGTGTGACAGGAAATCATTGGAGGGCTCTGGACAGAGAAGTGACATAATCTCACATAGTAATAGACCCAGTCTGGTATGTCTATGACAGGCTATAAGGGAGCAAGGCAGGAGTGGGGAGTCCAGTTAGAACGCTATTGCAGTAATAGAAGTGAAAAAATGAAGGTGGATGTACCAGGGTGATGCATGTGGAGGAGGGTGAGAAGTGTGGGGATTTGGAGCCTATTTGGAGGAAGAAATGACAGTATCCAAGAATGTGGGGTGAAGATGAGAGGGATCAAATATCCTTCCAAAGTTTTGGGCCTGAGCAAGTAGAAGGATGGAGTTGCTATTTCATAACATGGAGAAAATGATGAGACGAGCAATGTTGACAGGAAGGGGACTCAAAGGTTCAGTTTGGGGTAAAATGAATTTCAATTTGAGATGAATATTACACATCTAAGTGGTGATGTTGAGGAAGCAATTGAGTATATGAGTCTAGAGTTCAGGGAGACAACTCGGCTTAAAAATTAATGTGTGATTCTTCTATGTGTGGGTGGGATGAAAGTCAAGAAACTACATGATTCTGTAGGAAGTGAGAGTAGGTAGGGAAGTATACAAGCCTGAAAGCTGAACCCTGGAGCACTCCAACACAGAGAATGAACTGAGGACTATCTAGTCGGGACACTGAAAAGTAACAGACACTGAGGCAAAGGGAGAACAAAGAGAAAGAAGTGTCCTGTAAGCCAAGTAAAGAAAGTATTTCAAGGAGGAGGAAGTCATCAACAGTGCCAAATGATACTTATCAGCCAAGTAAGAACAGGACTGAAAACTGACCACAAGATTTAGCAATGTGGAGGTCATTGGGGACCTTGAGAATAGCAATTCCAGTGGAGTAGTGCAGATGGAAGCTTGATTGGGGTGGGTTCGAGAAAGAGTGGAAATAGAGGAAACGGAGAAAATAGGAATAGACAACAATTTTTTTTAGAAGTTCTGCTGTAAAGGGCAAATGGAGAGATGATGATGCAGCAGGTGGAAGGGGTTGTGTAGTCAAGGTAGAGTTTTTTGTTTGTTTTTTGGTGTGTTTGCTGTTCTGTTTTTAAGATGTGAGAATTTGCAGTATGTTTGTGTACTATGGAAACCCTGGTGGCGTAGTGGTTAAGAGCTATGGCTGCTAACCAAAGGTCAGCAGTTTGAATCCACCAGGTGCTCCTTGGAAACTCTATGGGGCAGTTCTATGGGATTTTTTTTTGTGTGTGTGTACTATGGGAATCATTCAGTAAGAGAGGGATAAATTGGTGAGCCAGGAGAGAACATGCGGAGCATTGCTGAAGCCACGCATTGAATAGGCAAAAAAGTGGAATCTAGTGCCCAAGTGTAGGGCTGGGTTTTAACAGGAGCATGTACAATTAGTCCTTAGTGACAAGAGGAAAGGCAGAGTATCAATTCACAGATGCAGTAGATCGGAAGTTTTAGAAGGTTTTTTTCCCTTTGCTTCTGTGTTCTCAGTGAAGTAGGAATCAGTATCATCAGCTGAGAATATGACTGGTAGAGGAGTAGGTGAAGTTTTGAAGAGAGAGGAAAAGGTGTGAAGGGCAATGTCTAAGATGGAGTGAATGGACTGCACCAAGTACACCTACTGTATATCTGACGCTGTTTCAGGTGTGGTAAGTCACATGTGTAGCCTATGTTCATTTATGTGTGTTGCTTTGGGAAAATGAATGGGGGAGGTATCTGGTGCTTGGTGTTAAGGACACATGTTTCATTGCCCAGACACAGCCCACGGCCCCAAAGAGAGTAAAATCCACTCTGACTATCCCTCTTCAGTTGGAGGCACAGAGGTGGAGGATGGGGTGGGGACTATGTTGGATCACTGAGGAGCCTAGCTACCCACTTCTCTCCACCTGAGAGTGAATGTATTTCCTTCCCTGCTAGCCCTTCTCCTGCAGACCCTACAGTAAACTTTGGTGTCAAATGACACTGCCTCACCCTCTTACTCTATCTGGCTTCTGGTTGCTATGACAATGCAGACAGCTCTGCTCTGTCAGTGAAACCTAGTGGGAGCCTGTGATTGTAGGAGGGCACTGAGGGAGAAGGGCAATTTATTTCAAGTGAGAACATCCTAATACACTTAAGGTGTTTGGTGATTAACAGACTAACATTCTTCACCCCACCCCACTCACCACCGTCATCAGAAGGCAGAGGAGCCAGACTTGAATGAACTGGAAGCCTTAAACCAGATGGCAGAGACTTACAGAGTCATTTCCCAGAAGAATCCACTGGGTTAGGAAGCCTTCACTTGATCACTTTCCAGGATGGTTTCAGTGTGCTCCCTCTAGTAACACCTCTCTGGTGGGACTGCAGGGCAGCAAGTAGAGCACCTCCTCTGTGTCAGGCAACTTTTTAGGAACTGGGGATACCTAATGGGGATTAGTGGTTAGCCTAAGGGCACAAGTTCTAGTCACCTAACCTAGGCCATGTCCTTAATAGAGGATAGCTCCCCCACTTTCCCTCCTCTCTCTCCATTTACCACTCCCCTGAAGGGTACAGGGAACAAAGATGAAGTCAGGTGGAAGGGGCTAAGGGTGAGGGGGTGGAGTTTTGGCTGGAGTCCTGAGGAGCTCAGCTGCCCCTTTTCTCCACCTAAGAGCCACTTTGTCTTCATTCCAGCAGTCTCACTCTACCATCCAAGTTTCGAGGCCCATAATCAGCTTTGAGTGTCACTGTCCAGATACTCAATGGCCTAATCTACCTGGTGGCTGGTTGCTATAACAATCCTACCAAAAGCTTTCCTCACTAAATAAAATAAAATGGGAGCTTGAAAGTGGGGTAGTAGGCCTCATGTGGGAGGGAGAGAATTGTAGTTTGAATATTCTAATTATAATAATTGATAATCTTTGTGATTAAAATCCCATAAAAACAGGCCAGGGGAACGGGGGACTTGACTGGGAAAAGGGAGCGTCAAAAAGGAAGGAAGAGGCTTTTTGCATTAAAGAAAATTCCAAAGAGTAATCCATAGGGTAAGGAAAGGCTCCACGTGATTAGGACTCAGGGTGAAATCAAGAATAGACTCTGCCTGTTACTCTAAATTTTATTTGAAAATTGAGACCCAAGTCCCTGTGTTTGGGACATGCTGGCAGGGACTTATCCAGATTTACTTTCCTGAGGGTGGAAGGGGCCTACTTGCCCCTCCCTCTGGCTTGGTGGTTGAAGGATCATGCCATGGTGTCCAGAAACACCCAGGCCCATGGCTCCCATGGAAGCAAGGTGGGAGATGGTTTGCAGCACTTAGCTACCCAACTGCCTGCTTCCCTCCTGCTAAGACCTGCTTTGTTTTCCTTCCTGTAAGCCTCCCTCCACCAGACAATATTCTAGAATCTATAACCAGCTTAGGTGTCTAATGTCTCAGTTATGGCTTAATTAGCCCTAGCTGCTGGTTGCTATGGTGATGCAGCCAGGAGCTCTGCTCTGTAAGTTTAAATAAGGGTAAACCTGAGATGGGAGGGGAACAGTGCAAGGAGAGGGGCAAGATCAAAGATGAGAATAATAACACTAATTGATAGCCTTTTGTGAATAAAAGCCCATAAATACAGGCCCCCAGGGCCCAAGGCACAGGAAGCTAGAGGCATACCTGGGAAAATGCAGCATCAAACACAAAGGAAAAGGCTTTTCTTTAGAGACATTTCCAAGAAGTAATCCAGAAGATAAGAAAAGGCTCCACCTGCTCAGGATATCAGGTTATGGGTTTTGGAAGGACACAGGGAGGTTAGAGGAACAAGGCCCTCATATGCAGGAATCTAAGGCTCCTCAATCATCAGTCACAGCTGTTCACATGAGAAGCTGAGGACCAGAAATGGGAAAGGGCTGGGTCTAAATCATTTGCTGGGTTAGTGGCAGAGCCATGACTGAAGTCCAGGGCTGCTGAGGGCCATGGCAGGGCTCTCTCCATGGTGCCAATCTGCCTTCAGTTGGAGACCAGGCTGGTCATCTTCTCATTTTACACAGAGATAACACCTCGAGAGGGGAAGCAACTGGCCTGGAGCCACACAGTCCCTTTTGGTCAGAACTAGGTTGAGAACCTGGCTCTTCCGGCTTATAATATAGACCAGATAAATGGGGAGTGGGTTGAGAATTAGGACAGGGACAGTGAGAATGGAGAATGGAACTCCTTGCTCTACAGAGGACTCTACAGGATTTGTAAGCCAAGGACAGAAAGATTCTCACCTAAGTGATGGGAGGGGACTGGTGCCGTTAAGATGGAAGGGAAAAAAGGAACAAAGGGAGAGTCACACTCCTCCCTAGCTATTATGTACTATGATTTTCTTTGAAAATAGCCCATGCCTTCCTTGTGCAGTAGCTGGGACTGATTTGCAGCAATTTTTTTTTCCAGGAAATCTTGCTAGACAACCTAGGGGAGCATGATCCTAATTTGAATGGGTCTAAGTGGTCCCTTTTTTTTTTAAGTGGTCCCCATCTGTGTATAAGTGGGGAAACTTGTGTACCCTGAGTGAGGCCTAGGAGGGTCTTATCAGTGTATAGATGGAGAAACAAGCATACACATAGTAAGGAAATGACATCCCCTAAATCAGACTCTTGATTACTGGCAGAGCTGTGAGTGTGATGACCTTGCCAAGGCTCTGTCTGGTAAGAGTTCCAGGCAGCCTTAAGAGCATGTACTATGTGCCTTGCACTGCTCTAGGCACTGGGCATACAGCTCTGGATATAAACCACTGGAAGAGTATGCTCACAGCCTTTGTCTCAGGGAACATGGTGGGGGAGAGGTATCCGCTATGTACTTTCCAGAAGGTGTCTGGTGTCACTCCCTCTGGCCTGCAGGAAAAGGTTACATTGCTTTAATGAGGAACACGTTCAAGTAGAGTAGATGAAAATGATGACTGTGGTCAGAACTGGCCTTGAAACAAACAGTGAGAACCAAAAGGTGACGAGACATGAGTCAGAATTGACTACACGGCAATGGGTTTCATATTTTTGTTACACATATATATATATATATATTTTTATACAAACTGTTGCTGTTGAGTTGGTTCTGACTCATAGTGACCCTATATGACAGAGTAGAACTGACCCAATAGGGTTTCCAAGGCGTGGCTGGAGGATTGGAACTGTGGACCTTTTGGTTAGCAGCCATAGCTCTTAACCACTTCACCATCAGGGCTCACAGAAAGAAAAGAACAAAAGACAGAGTGAAAAAGGAATAGGGAGGGAGACATAGAATGATGGAAGGATGGAAGGTCAGGAGAGAAAAATGAAGGAGGAGAAGGAAGAGGAGGAAGAGGATAAGGATGAGGAGAACGATGAGGAGAACAAGGAAGGCATGGAGGACAAGACGGGCAAGGACAATGAGGACTAAACCAAAAAAAAAAAAAAAAACCAAACCCAGTGCCCTCAAGTCAATTCTGACTCATAGCGACCCTATAGGACAGAGTGGAACTGCCCCATAGAGTTTCCAAGGAGCACCTGGTGGATTCGAACTGCCAGCCCTTTGGTTAGCAGCCGTAGCACTTAACCACTATGCCACCAGGGTTTCCAATGAGGACTAGGACATGAAAAAAAAAAAAGAGGAAGAAGAAGATTGAAGAGGAGGAGTAGAAGACCACAAGAAGGAACACTATTATCCTGATGTTTGTTTTTAAAAGTCAGACACACATCACTGCCCACCCCCACAGCAGGCAGAGCTGATATTCAAGTGAGTGTATGTGTACACATACATATATATTTTTCCAGGTTATCCTCTCAGGATACAAAAGATAGGCACTCAGAGGTAAATGGTTGACACCCTGGCTGCTATTTCCCTCTGAGGACAATCCTCTTCCTTGACGCACATGGCCCTCCTCCCTGCTCTTGTTATAGCAATTTTTTCTCGAAATTTCCTCTAGATTTCTTACCTGTCCTTCTCCTGATGGGAAGCCCTACTCCTTTTGAATCCAGAGCAGAACCATACTTGAAAAGAAAGGGTGCTGGTTTTATCAAATGCCTTTTCTGCATCAATTCAGATGACCATACAGTTCTTTTCCTTTGTTCTATCAATGTGATTTATTACACTGACTGATTTTCTAAAGTTGAACAAACCTTGCATTCCTGCAGTAAATCTTACTTGATCATGATGTATGATTCTTTGAATATACTGTTGGATTCTGTTTGCTAGTATTTTATTGAGAATTTTGGCATCTATATTCACAAGGGATACTGGTCTGTAGCTTTTTTTTTTTTTCCTTGTGATGCCTTTCTCTGGCTTTGGTATCACAGGGTGCTGGCTTCATACAAAGAGTTAGAGAGTATCCTTTCCTCTATTCTTTGGAAGAATTTGAATTTGAATAGGACTGGTGCCAGTTCTTCTCTAAATGTTCAATACCACTCCTTAGTGAAACCATTCAGTCCTACACTTGTATTTGTTGGAAGACTTTTTAATACTGACTCAGTCTCTTCACTTGTTATAGGTCTGTTGAGGTTTTCTGTTTCCTTTTGAGTCAGTTTAGGATGGTTATGTGGTTCTAGGAATTTGTTCATTTCATCAAAGTTATCCATTTTGTTGTAGTCCATTTGTTCATAGTATACTGTTACGATCCTTTTTACTTCTATTTGGTTAGTTTTAATGTCTCCACTTTCATTTCATATTTTGGTTATTTGCATCTTCTCTCTTTGTTTCTTTGTCAGCCTAACAATCAGTTTGTCAAATTTATTGATCTTTTTTGTTGTTGTTGTTGTTGAGGATATACACAGCAAACCACCAACCAACCCTTTCTACATTCAGTAATAATGATTCAGTAATACTGATTACATTCTTCGAGTTATGCCAACCATTCTGAACATCTTCTTTTTCTGAATTGTTTCTCCTCCATTAAACTCACTGACCTCTAAGATTCCTATTTAATCTTTTGAGTTGCTGTTGTCACTTGGATACCATATAAAACCCATTGCCGTCGAGTCAATTCTGACTCATAGCGACCCTAAAGGACAGAGTAGAGCTGCCCAATAGGGTCTCCAAGGAGTGCTTGGTGGATTTGAACTACCAAGCCTTTGGTTAGTAGCCATAGCTCTTAACCACTACACCACCAGGGTTCCCTGGACACCATATAGATAGCTCTTAAAAGAGCATAATGCTGAAGGCAGACTTTTTTTTTTTTTTTACTGATTAAGCTAAACTCTTGTTTGGTTTTAAGAAGGCTTCAGGGGATATTTTTGGTTTAAGTTTTAAAGATTATCTTAGGGCAATAGTTTCAGGGCTCATCCAACCCCCTTGGCTCCAGAAGGTCTGGTGTCCATGAGAAATTGAAATTCTGTCCTGCATTTCCACCCTTTTGATCAGGATTCTTCTATAGCATATTTGATCAAACTGTTCAGTAACGATAGCCAGGCATGATCCAGTTCTTCTGGTCTCGTGGCAACGGAGACAATTGTGCATGGAGGCAATTAGCCACACATTCCATGTTGTTGTTATTGCTAGGTGCCATCTATTTGGTCCCAACTCATAGTGACCCTATGCACAACAGAATGAAACACTGCCCATCCCTGAGCCATCCTCACAATTGTTGTTATGCTTGAGCCCATTGTTGCAGCCACTGTGTCAATTAACCTCGCCGAGGGTCTTCCTCTTTTTTGCTAACCCTCTAGTTTTCCAAGCAGGATGCCCTCCTCCAGGGACTAACCCCTCCTGATAACACGTCCAAAGTATATGAGACTAATCTCGCCATCCTTGCTTCTAAGGAGCATTCTGCTTGTACTTCTGCCAAGACAGATTTGTTTGTTCTTTTGGCAGTCCATGATATACTCAATATTCTTCACCAGCACCACAATTCATTCTTTTTTGGTCTTCTTTATTCAATGTCCAGCTTTCACATGCATATGAGGTGATTGAAAACACCATCACTTGGGTCAGGTGCACCTTAGTCATCAGAGTGACATCTCTGCTTTTCAACACATTAAAGAACTCTTTTGCAGCAGATTTACCCAATGCAATGCGTGTTTTGATTTCTTGACTGCTGCTTCCATGGCTGTTGATTGTGGATCCAAGAAAAATGAAATCCTTCACAACTTCAATCTTTTCACCGTTTATCATGATGTTGCTCATTGGCCCAGTTGTGAGGATTTTTGTTTTCCTTATGGTGAGGTGCAATCCATACTGAAGGCTGTGGTCTTTGATCTTCATTAGTAAGTGCTTCAAATCCTCTTCACTTTCAGCAAGCAAGGTTGTATCATCTGCATAACGCAGTTGTTAATGAGTCTTCCTCCAAACCTGATGCTCCATTCTCCTTTATATAGTCCCACTTCTCAGATTATTTGCTCAGCATATGGATTGAATAGGTATGGTGAAAAGATACAACCCCAACATATACCTTCCTGACTTTAAACCATGCAGTATCCCCTTGTTCTGTTCAAACGACTGCCTCTTGATCCATGTACAGATTCCTCATGAGCACAGGAATCTGTACAAACTCCATGTTGTTGTTGTTAGGTGCCGCTGAGTCAGTTTCGAATTATAGCGACCCTATGCACAACAGAACGAAACACTGTCCTGTCCTGTCCTGAGCCATCCTCACAATCGTTGTTATGCTTGAGCTCATTGTTGCAGCCACTGTGTCAATCCACCTGGTTGAGGGTCTTCCTCTTTTCCGCTGACCCTGTACTCTGCCAGGCATGATGTCCTTCTCCAGGGACTGATCTCTCCTGACAACATGTCCAAAGTATGTAAGACGCAGTCTCGCCATCCTTGCTTCTAAGGAGCATTCTGGCTGTACTTCTTCTAAGACAGATTTGTTTGTTCTTTTGGCAGTCTATGGTATATTCAATATTCTTCACCAACACCACAATTCAAAGGCGTCGATTCTTCTTCGGTCTTGCTTATTCATTGTCCAGCTTTCACATGCACATGATGCAATTGAAAATACCATGGCTTGGGTCAGGCGCACCTTAGTCTTCAAGGTGACATCTTTGCTTTTCAAAACTTTAAAGAGTTTCTTTGCAGCAGATTTACCCAATGCAATGCATGTTTTGATTTCTTGACTGCTGCTCCATGGTTGTTAATTGCAGATCCAAGTAAAATGAAATCCTTCACAACTCCAATCTTTTCTCCGTTTATCATGATGTTGCTTATTGGTCCAGTTGTGAGGATTTTTGTTTTCCTTATGTTGAGATGCAATCCATACTGAAGGCTATGGTTTTTGATCTTCATTAGTAAGTGCTTCAAGTACTCTTCACTTTCAGCAAGCAAGGTTGTGTCATCTGCATAACGCAGGTTGTTAATGAGTCTTCCTAAATCCTGATGCCCCGTTCTTCTTCATATAGTACAGCTTCTCATATTATTTGCTCAGCATACAGATTGAATAGATATGGTGAAAGAATACAACCCTGTCGCACACCTTTCCTGACTTTAAACCAATCAGTATCCCCTTGTTCTGTAAGAACAACCGCCTCTTGATCTATGTAAAGGTTCCTCATGAGCACAATTAAGTGTTCTGGAATTCCCATTCTTCACAATGTTGTCTGTAGTTTGTTATGATCCACACAGTCGAATGCCTTTGCATAGTCAATGATAACACAGGTAAACATCCTTCTGGTATTCTCTGCTTTCAGCCAGGATCCATCTGACATCAGCAATGGTATCCCTGGTTCCAAGTCCTTCTCTGAAACTGGCCTGAATTTCTGGCAGTTCCCTGTCAATATACTGCTACAGCCATTTTTGAATGATCTTCAGCAAAATTTTGCTTGCATGTGATATTAATGATATTGTTCTATAATTTCCACATTTGGTTGGATCACCTTTCTTGGGAATAGGCATAAATATGGATCTCTTCCAGTCAGTTGGCCAGGAAGCTGTCTTCCATATTTCTTGGCATAGACGAGTGAGCACCTCCAGCACTGCATCTGTTTGTTGAAACATCTCAATTGATATTCCATCAATTCCTGGAGCCTTGTTTTTCACCAGTGCCTTCAGAGCAGCTTGGACTTCTTCCTTCAGTCCCATCGGTTCCTGATCATATGCCACCTCTTGAAATGGTTGAATATCGACTAATTCTTTTTGGTATAATGACTCTGTGTATTCCTTCCATCTTCTTTTGATGCTTCCTGGGTCATTTAATATTTTCCCCATGGAATCTTTCACTATTGCAACTCGAGGCTTGAATTAAACACCGAGCATGTTCTTCCCTTTTGGTTTTCCATCTCCAGCTCTTTGCACATGTCATTATAATATGTTGTCTTCTCAAGAGGTCCTTTGAAATCTTCTGTTCAGTTCTTTTACTTCATCAATTCTTCCTTTTGCTTTAGCTGCTAGTTCGAGAGCAAGTTTCAGAGTCTCCTGTGACATCCATCTTGGTCTTTTCTTTCTTTCCCGTCTTTTCAGTGACCCCTTGCTTTCTTCATGGATGATGTCCTTGATGTCATTCCACAACTCGTCTGGTCTTCGGTCACTAGTGTTCAATGTGTCAAATCTATTTTTGAGATGGTCTCTAAATTCAGGCGGGATATACTCAGGGTCATATTTTGGCTCCCATGGACTTGCTCTGATTTTCTTCAGTTTCAGCTTGAACTTGCATATGAGCAATTGATGGTCTGTTCTACAGTCAGCCCCTGGCCTTGTTCTGACTGATGATATTGAGCTTTTTCATCATCTCTTTCCGCGCACTCTGTATCCTCCTCCTATTCCTGACTCTCCTTCTTCCTCTGTTGCTCCAGGTAAATAGAGACCAATTGTTGTGCCCTGATTTTTTTAAAGACCCAACTATTGTATTTGTTGATTCTCTCTACTGTTATTCTTTTCTCTATATTATTTATTTCTGCTTTGATCTTTATTATTTCTTTACTTCTAGTAGTTTAGGTTTAGTTTCAGCTTCTTTTTCTAGTTCCTCAAGTTGTAGAATTAGACTATTTGTGATCTTTCTTCTTTTTTAACGTAGGAATTTATTGTTAAAGATTCTCCTCTGAGGACTGTCTTCTCACCATTCCATAACTTTTGGTATGATGTGTTTTCATTTTCATTTATCTCCAGGCATTTTCCAATTTTACTCTTGATTTCTTCCTTGACCCAGTAGCTGTTTAATAGTGTGTTGTTTAATTTCCATGAATGTGTGTGTTTTCCAGTTTTGCTTCTACTGTTAATTTCTAATATTATTGCTTTGTGGTCGGAGAAGATACTTTGTATAATTTCAGTCTTTTTAAACTTTTTGAGACTTGTTTTGCGGTCTAGCATATGGTCTGTTCTGGAAATTGATCCATGTGCACAGGAGAAAAATGTGTATTTTTCTGATCATGGGTGGCGTGTTCTATATATGTCCATTAGGTCTATTTGGCTTATGGTATTATTTAAGTCCTTTATGTCCTACTGGGGCCCTAGTGACATTGTGGTTAAGCGTTTGGTTGCTAACCAAAAGGTCAGCAGTTTGAATCCACAAACCGTTCCTTGGAAACCCTGTGGGGCAGTTCTACTCTGTCCTATAGGGTCGCTGTGAGTCAGAATCAACTTGACGGCAGCCAGTTTTGTTTTCATTTTTTATTTTTAACGTCCTTGCTGATCCTTCTAGATGTTCTCTCCAGAATTGAAAGTAGTGCATTGAAGTCCCCAACTATTATTGTGGACTTTACTATTACTCCTTTCACATCAGTATTTTTTCATATATTTTAGAGGATGCAACCATATCAAATATTTATGCACCCAAGGACAAGGCTGCAACATACATAAAACAAAGTGTAACAGCATGGAAAAGTGAGCTAGACAGTTCCACAATTATAGTAGGAGACTTCAACACACCACTTTTGGCAAAGGACAGAATATCTAGAAAGAAGCTCAGTAATGACATGGAAGATCTAAATGCCACAATCAACCAACTTGACCTCATAGACATATACAGAACACTTCACCCAACAGCAGCCAAATATACTTTCTTTCCCAGCACACATGGAACATTCTCTAGAATAGACCACATATTAGGCCATAAAGCAAGCCTTAACAGAATCCAAAACATCAAAATATTATAAAGCATCTTCTCTGAACTTAAGGTCATAAAAGTAAAAATCAATAACAGAAAAAGCAGGGAAAAGAAACCAAACACGTGGAAACTGAACAATACCCTGCTCAAAAACGACTGGGTTATAGAAGACATGAGGGATGGAATAAAGAAATTCATAGAACCCAATGAGAATGAAAATACTTCCTATCAGAACCTTTGGGACACAGCAAAAGCAGTGCTCAGAGGTCAATTTATATCAATAAATGCACACATACAAAAAGAAGAAAGGGTCAAAATCAAAGAATTAGCCCTACAACTTTAACAAATAGAGAGTATGCAACAAAAGAAACCCTCAGGTACCAGATAAAAGGAAATAATAACATTAGAGCAGAATTAAATGAAATAGAGAACAGAAAAAACAATTGAAAGAGTTAAGAAGACCAAAAGCTGGCCCTTTGGAAAAATTAACAATATTGATAAACCATTGGCCAAACTGACAAAAGAACAGTAGAGGAAGCAAATAACCCGAATAAGAAATGAAATAGGTGATATCACAACAGACCCAACTGAAATTAAAAGAATCATATCAGATAACTATGAAAAACTGTACTGTAACAAATTTGAAAATCTAGAAAAATGCATCAGAGAAAAAATAAATGAAATAGAGAATAGAAAAACAATAGAAGGAATCAACAAAACCAACAGTTGGTTCATTGAAAGGATCCAGAAAAATCGATGACCCACAGGCAAAACTCACAAAAGAAAAACAGGAGAGGATGCATATAGCCCAAAAAAAGAAATGATATGGGGGACATTACAACAGACCCAAGTGAAAAAAAGGGACCATAACAGAGTCCAATGAAAAGCTGTATTCTCCCAAATTTGAAAACCTAGAGGAAATGGACAAATTTCTAGAAACACACTACCTACCCAAATTAACACAAACTGAAGTTGAAAATCTGAACAGACCTATAACTAGAGAAGAGACTGAAAAGGTAATAATAAAAAAAAAACCCAACAACAACAAAAAAAGCCCTGGACCAGATGGCTTCACTGGAGAATTCTACCAAATGTTCAGAGAAGAGCTTACACCAGTACTACTCAAATTATTTCAGAACATAGAAAAGAAAGGGATACTTCTGAATTCATTCTATGAAACCAGCACAACCCTGATACTAAAACCAGGCAAAGTCACCACAAAAAAAGTAAATTACAGACTATTATCTCTCAGGAATATAGATGCAAAAATTTTCAACCAAATTCTAGAGAATATGACTCAGCATCATATAAAAAAATAATACAAACCAACCGAGTGGGATTCATACCAGGTATGCAAGAATGGTTCAACATTGGAAAATCAATCAACGTAATCCACCACATAATTAAAAAAAATCACATGATCATCTCAAGCAATGCAGAAAAGTCATTCGACAAAGTCCATCACCAGTGCCTGATAAAAACTCTCGATAAAATAGGTATAGAAGTGAAATTCCTCAACATAATAAAGGTCATCTATACAAAACCAACAGCCAACATCATTCTTAATAGAGAGAAGCTGAAAACATTCCCCTTTAGAAGAGGAACAAGACAAGGATGTCCTTTATCACCACTCCTATTTAATATTGTGCTGGAAGTCCTAGCTAGAACAATAAGGCAAGAAAAAGACATAAAGGGCATCTAAATTGGTAATGAAGAAGTAAAACTGTTCCTATTTGCAGATGATATAATACTATACACAGAAAACCCAAAAGACTCAACAAGAAAACTAGTGGAGCTAATAGAAAGATTCGGCAGAACAGCAGGATACAAGATAAACATACAGAAATCAGTTGAATTACTATACACCAATAAAGAGAATGATGAAAAGGAAATCAGGAACACAATACCATTTATAACACCCCTAAAAATATAAAATACTTAGGAATAAGTCTAACAAGGGATGTAAAAGATCTATACAAAGAAAACTACAAAACATTACTGCAAGAAACCGAAAGAGAATTACATAAATGGAAAAACAAACCATGCTCATGGATAGGTAGATTCAAAACTGTGAAAATGTCAGTTCTACCCAAAGCCATCTACAAATACAATGCAATGTTGATCCAACTAGCAACAGCATTCTTAAAAGAGATAGAAAAACTAATCATTAACTTTATATGGAAAGCAAAGAGGCCCCGGCGTCGTAAAGCACTACTGAAGAAGAATAAAGTAGGAGGACTCGCACTACCTGACCTCAGAACCTACTATACACCTACAGCAGTCAAAACAGCCTGGTACTGGTACAACAACAGATACATTGACCAGTGGAACAGAATTGAGAACCCAGATGTAAAATCCATCCACCTACTGTCACCTGATCTTCAAAAAGGGCCCAAAGACCATCGAATGGGAAAAAAAGACAGTCTTTTTAACAAATGGTGCTGGCAAAACTGGATGTCCATCTGCAAAAAAATGAAGAAGGACCCGTACCTCACACCATACACAAAAACTAATTCAAAATGGTCAAAGGTCTAAATATAAAACCAAAAATTATAAAGATCATAGAAGAAAAAATGAGATCAATGCTAGAGGTCCTAATACATGGCATTAATTTGATACAAATCACAACAACACAGAAATTCCAGAAGACAAGCTAGATAACTGGGATCTTCTAAAAAATTAAACACTTATGCTCTTCAAAAAATTTCACCAAAAGAGTAAAAAGAGAACCTACAGACTGGGAAAAAAAAAATTGGCTATACCACATCGGACAAAGTTCTAATCTCTAAAGTTTACGGGAAAATCTAACACGTCTGCAACAAAAAGACAAATAATCGAATAAAAAAGTGGGCAAAGGAAATGAACAGACACTTCACCAAAGAAGACATTCAGGCAGCTAACAAGCACATGAGGAAGTGCTCACGATCACTAGCCATTAGATAAACGCAAACCAAAACCACAATAAGATACCATCTCACCCTGATACTACTGGCAGGAATCAAAAAAACAGAAAATAACAATTATTGGAGAGGCTGTGGGGAGATTGGAACTCTTATGCACTGCTGGTGGGATGCAAAATTGTACAATCGTTTTGGAAAACAATATGGCACTTCCTTAGAAAGCTAGAAATACAAATACCATATGATCCAGCAATCCCACTCCTAGAAATATATCCTACAGAAATAAGAGTCGTCACATGAATAGACATATGCACACCCATGTTCACTGTAGCATTGTTCACAATAGCAAAAAGATGGAAACAACCTAGATGCCCATCAACAGATGAATGGATAAACACACAATGGAATACTATGCAACCATAAAGAACAATGACGAATCTGCAAAGCATCTCACAACATGGATGAATCTGGAAGGCATTATGCTGAGTGGACTAAGTCATTCACAAAAGGACAAATATTGTATAAGACTACTAGTATAAAAGCTCATGAAAGGGTTTACACACAGAAAAAAAATCTTCCATGGTTATGAGAGAGGGGAGGGTCGATATGGAAAAACACTAAATAGGTCATAGGTAAGTGGTAACTTTGGTGAAGGATAAGAGAGTATACAGTACTGGGGAAGCCAGCACAACCTGTACAAGGCAAGGTCATGCAAGCTCCATAGACACATCCAAAATCCCTGAGAGACCAAATTATTGGGGCAAGGGCTGTGGGGACCATGGTCTCGGGGAACATCTAGCTCAACTGGTTTAACATAGTTTATAAAGAAAATGTTCTACATTCTACTTCGGTGTGTGGCGTCTGGGGTCTTAAGAGCTTGTGAGCAGCCATCTAAGATACTCCAGTGGTCTCACCCCATCTGGAGCAAGGGAGAATGAAGAAAACCAAAGAAATAAGGGAACGATTAGTCCAAATGACTAAGGGGCCACAACTACCATAGCCTCCACAAGACTGATTCTAGCACAACTAGATGGGTCCCCGCTACCACCACCAACTGTTCTGACAGAGATCACGATAGAGGGTTTCAGACAGAGTTGGAGAAAAATGTAGAACAAAATTCTAACTCAAAAAAAAAAAAAGACCAGACTTAATGCTCTGACAGATAATGGAGAAACCCCAAGAGTATGGCCTCTAGACACTCTTTTAGGTCAGTACTAAAGTCACTCCAGAGGTTCACCCTTCAGCCAAAGATTAGACAGGCCCATAAAACAAAATGAAACTGAACGGGCACACCAGCCCAGAGGCAAGGACAAGAAGGCAGGAAGTGACAGGAAGGCTGGTAACAGGGAACCCAAGATCAAGGAGGGGAGAGCGTTGACGTGTCATGGCTTTGTCAACAAATGTGACAAATCAACATGTGTACTAATAGTCTAATGAGGAGCTAGTTTGTTCTGTAAAACTTCATCTAAAATACAATTTTAAAAAAATTAAAAATAAAATATAGATCTGTACATCTGCCATTTCCCTTCACTGAAATCTACATTTATTCACGATGTACAGCCTCTTATTGCTTTTATATGCACAGTCTTTCTTCAGCAAGACTCACCCTCTTTACCTGGCTTCCTGGATCTCAGGCTCCCTAAGGTTAAAGATAGAATATCCACAGGCTACATTTGACACAGGTTGAAGTTTCTCTGAGGGAAATTCAGCTTATTTTCAGCTCACCTCCTGTCTCTCAGACACTGGCAATAGTGGGCACAGAGATTTTGGTGGAGGTCCTACTTCGTAGTTATTAAAGAAATCTAAGACAATTTTCTTTAGGTAAATGTGGAGAATCCCCATGTGTTCTGCTTCAGATTAAAGATCCTGAGACCCTTCTCAGGCATGTTCCAGTTCCCAGTGGTACCCTTTTTATGTCTGCAGTCACAGGTGTCCTATTTTCTTATCCTATCTTAGGTTACTACTATAGACCCTATTTCTAAGGATGTTGTTTCATTCCTAGGACATTGCTCCCCACATTTGCTATTGTATAAGAATGAATATCCACAATATTTTGTTTCATAGGATTTTTTGCTTTATTGTTCTCAATGAGAAAAGTACCAAAAATTGGATTTCGACAAAGACAACTCCCTCAGATATTATCAGATTCTGCAAATTGAATCTAATTCTTTTCCTCCATGCCCATTAAAAAAAAAAAGTTGCTGTCGAGTCAATGCCAACTCATAGCAACCCTATAGGTCAGAGTAGAACTGCCTCATAGAGTTTTCAAGGAGCGCCTGGTGGATATGAACTGCCAATCTTGTGGTTAGCAGGTATAGCTCTTAACCACTATGCCACCGGGTTTTCCAATGTCAGACTGATTGAATATTCAAAATGGTCCTCGATGTTCTCCTTATATGTTGTTTCATGTAACTAGGGAGAAGTGAAAGCTGACCTCCCCATCACCACCATTGCATATATATCCAAAATCCTCTCTTTTCCCCTCAGAAATTCTAGATTCTTAGAGCCTTAATTTTAAGATCTGCTGAACAACAGCTCCAGGAAGCATGACTTTGCCCCATTGAAATTCTAGTGTCTGTGTCATTGACCTGTTAGGAATACCTAGTCCTGGGGACCAAATATCACATAGTGTTTCTCTTTCCTTAAGCACATGGGGTAGGGAGAAGTGGCATGAAGTAATTCAATCAATGCCTAATGGAAGTGTTTGCACGCATGAGACTTAATTTGAAAGTTTTGTAAAAAAAAAAAAAAGTGACTTTCAACCTAACCAACTGACTGAAATTTTGCCATTATGTATTTTCTAAGAGAAGCTGCTTGCCCACTGCAACAGTAGGAGTGAGAAGCTTCCCTTTACTCTGATCATTATTTGAAATAGTGTCTGCAACTCTATTTCAATAGGCCTCTGAAGACACAAGCTTCCTGTTGATTACATGGAGATTTTAACTGACCCTGAACCTAAGGTACCCATTCAATTTTGAAGAGACCGTTTGTGCATGCAGGTGACTGGACCCTCCATCTGAACATATTCTTTATGACAGGATGTATACAAATGTCACAAGGTCCTCAAAACTAACTTGGAGGTAGTTTGTGTGTCTTGGCTCCTACCTGTGGAAGTATAAGGAGTGGTCCATTAACACCTCACAGAGTGTATTTGTCCCTAGCCCCTTGATTTCCTATATGCCCTCCTAGTCATTAATATGCGCTTCTGTGCCCTCCCACACCCCACCTTTGCCCCCATCCATTAAAGTGGTTTGTCCGTTAAAATGTCTGCTGATTTATGATCCTAAAGTCTTTCTACACTGCACGTTGAATGCACATTATACAAGATGAATGTCTTGGACTGGGAAAGGTCAGTTGGAATGACAGTGACAAAAAAGGTTGTAGTCATCAGTCACAAAGAAGAGAGAAAAGAACAAACATAAGAGGAATACGGGAGGCAGAAAATGTGGGGAAGGTCCTTTTGGCAACTTATCACCTTCCTAGCATTTTCGCCCCTTTGGACAGCTGAGGAGAAGGCCATGAGATACAGGCCAGTTGGATCACAAATCTATAAGTGCAGAAAATAGATACATCCAGACTGAAAAAAGAAATGAACAATTCTGGTATCTATTCATTCTTTATTTCACTGCTTTACAAAAAAGGTAATAAAAAACAAAACATTCAGAATAGAGCCTGAGTTTTACAGTCTTCATTTTTACACATTTAATTTGGTCAACCTAGATTACTACTCCATGCCTGGCTGTTGCCATCCCAGATTTTCTGGGCAAAAATTAATATTATTTAAGCCACTAAATTTTGGGTAATTTGTTAGAACAGCCACAGGAAAAGAATACAGACCAGGTGGGGTTTATCCCAGGTATGCAAGGCTGATTCAATATTCAAAATCAATCAATATAATCCCTACCATATTAACAGAACAAAGACAAAAAATCACATGATCACATTAATTGATACAGAAAAAGCATTTCACAAAATTCCACACCCATTTGAAAAAAAAGGAAGAAAGGTTAACTCCCTCGACTTTATAAAGAACACCTACAAAAACCTACAACTAACATTATAGTTAATGGTGAAAGACTGACTACTTTCTCACTAGGATTTGGAACAAGAAAATAATGTCCCCTCACAACACTCCTATTCAACATAGTGCTGGAAGTTCTAGCTAATGCAATAAGGCAAAAAAAGGAAATAAGAGGCATACTTGAGAAGGGAAGAAATAAAATTGTTCCTATTTGCAGATGAAATAATAGTTTATGTATAAAATCTCAAGGATTCCCCCTTAAATTAATACCATTTATGATAGTACCAAAAGTATGAACTACTTAAGGATAAAATTGTCAAGTTACAAGATCAACATAAAATTTTTTAAAAATTGTATTTCTATACATTATCAAAGAACATGTGGAAACCAAATTAAAAATATAATACTATTTAAAATCACTCAAGAAAATTAAACACTTAAATTTAAAACTAACAAAACATGTACATGATTTATATACCAAAAACTAAAAAAAAACTAATGAAACAAATCAAAGAAAATGGAAACAAAAAAACAGCTGCCATCGAATCAATCCCAACTCATGGTGATCCCTTGTGTTTCAGAGTGGAGCTGTGCTCTACAAGGCTTTCAATGGCTGTGATCTTTTGGAAATAGATTGCCAGGACTTTCTTCAGAGGCTCCTCTGGGTGGATTCAAACCACCAACCTTTTGGTTAGTAGCTGCATGCTTAACCAGTTATGCTACTCAGGGAAATCAAAAAAGACCTACATAAATGGAGAGACATATCATGTTCATAGATTGGAAGATTCAATATAGTAGACATCAGTTTTTCCCAAAATTATGTGGAGATTTAACACAATTCCTGTCAAAATCCCAACAAGGATTTTGTAAATATAAACGAGATAATTCTAAAATTCATATGGAAAGGAACAGGAATAGCTAAAACAATTTTGAAAAACAAGATTAAAGTGAGAGAAGCCTCTATACATGACTTCAAGATTTATTATATAGCAACAGTAATCAAAACTGTATGACACGAGGCGGGGCCGAGATGGCGGACAGGGTGGACGCTACCGCGGATCCCTCTTGCAACAAAGACTCGGAAAAACAAGTGAATCGATCACATACATAACAATCTACGAACTCTGAACAACAAGCACAGACTTAGAGACAGAAAACGAACAAATATGGGCAGACAGCGACTGTTTTCAGAACTAGGAGCCAGCGTACCAGGCAGGTGACCTTCGGAGCCAGATCTGGGGCAGAGCCCAGGGGGGCAGACGGCACAGACAAGGGGCCTAGCCCTACCCCCCCGAACCCATCCCAGGAGAGAGTCTAGCTGGTTGGCGTGGGATCTTGGAGCCGGGAGAGCAGCGTCCCAGCTGGGGAGCCGTCCCGCCGGGAGTTTGGCGGGAAGCGGGCGGGGCGCGAGCGGGGGGGGGTCAGCTATGTTTCCCTAAAGTGACCCTGGGGCGGGGCCCACACGTTTGTGTGGGGGGACACCCACCCAGTTCACGCGTGTGGAGCGGCGCACCGCAGGGAGAAGTCCCTGGGAGGAAGTGACAGGTCTTGGAGCAGGGAGAGCAGCGTCCCAACCGGGGAGCCGCCCTGCTGGGATTTTGGCGAAAGCGGGCGGGGCGTGAGCACGGGGTCCAATTATATTCTCCTGAATTGACCCAGGGGGCGGGCCCACCTGGTCGTGCGGGTGACGCCCACCCAGTTCATGAGAGCGGTGCGGCGCACCTGAGGGAGAAGTCCCCGGGAGGAAGTGACAGGTCTCGGAGCAGGGAGAGTAGCGTCCCAACCGGGGAGCCGTCCCACCCGGATTTTGGCGGACGGGGGTGGAGCGTGAACGCGGTGATCAGGTCTATATTCTGTGGTGCTACACTCCTACCTCTCTGATCCCTCCCCCACCCTCCCCAGGTGGCTCCATTAACATCCGAATACCCGGAGCCAGAGGGAGAATTCAGACAGGGATCTGACTGCATTTTTTTAGCTGATTACCTGGAAAATCTAGCTTCCCAGTGATGGCTCGGAGACAGCAGTCCATATCAAACCACATAAAGACACAGACCATGACAGCTTCTCCAACCCCCCAAACAAAAGAATCAAAATCTTTCCCAAATGAAGATACAATCCTGGAATTATCAGATACAGAATATAAAAAACTAATTTACAGAATGCTTAAAGATATCACAAATGAAATTAGGCTAACTGCAGAAAAAGCCAAGGAACACACTGATAAAACTGTTGAAGAACTCAAAAAGATTATTCAAGAACATAGTGGAAAAATTAATAAGTTGCAAGAATCCATAGAGAGACAGCATGTAGAAATCCAAAAGATTAACAATAAAATTACAGAATTTGACAATGCAATAGAAAGTCAGAGGAGCAGACTTGAGCAATTAGAATGTAGACTGGGACTTCTGGGGGACCAGGGAATCAACACCAACATAGCTGAAAAAAATCAGATAAAAGAATTTAAAAAAATGAAGAAACCCTAAGAATCATGTGGGACTCTATCAAGAAGGATAACTTGCGAGTGATTGGAGTCCCAGAACAGGGAGGGGGGACAGAAAACACAGAGAAAATAGTTGAAGAACTCCTGACACAAAACTTCCCTGACATCATGAAAGACGAAAGGATATCTATCCAAGATGCTCATCGAACCCCATTAAAGATTGATCCAAAAAGAAAAACACCAATACATATTATCATCAAACTTGCCAAAACCAAAGACAAACAGAAAATTTTAAAAGCAGCCAGGGAGAAAAGAAAGGTTTCCTTCAAGGGAGAATCAATAAGAATAAGTTCAGACTACTCAGCAGAAACCATGCAGGCAAGAAGGGAATGGGACGACGTATACAGAGCACTGAAGAAGAAAAACTGCCAACCAAGGATCATATATCCAGCAAAACTCTCTCTGAAATATGAAGGAGAAATTAAGATATTTACAGATAAACACAAGTTTAGAGAATTTGCAAAAACCAAACCAAGACTGCAAGAAATGCTAAAGGAGATTGTTTGGCCGGATGACCAATAATATCAGGTACCAGCACAATACAAGGTCACAAAACAGAACGTCCTGATATCAACGCAACTCAAATAGGGAAAGCACAAAAACAAACAAATTAAGACTAATTCTAAAAAATAAATAAATAAATAAACAAAATAATACACATAACAGGAAATCATGGAAATCAATAGATAAATGATCACAATAATCAAAAACAGGGACTAAATATAGGAGGCATTGAACTGCCAGATGGAGAGTGATACTAGGCGATATAGAAGGATACAAGTTAAGTTTTCCCTTAGAAAAATAGGGGTAAATAATAAGGTAACCACAAAAAGGAATATCAATTCCATAACTCAAGAAAAACGTAACGACTCAACAAACACAAAGTTAAACATTATGAAAATGAGGATCTCACAAGCTACTAAGAAAAACGTCTCAGCACAAAAAAGCATGTGGAAAAATGAAATGGCCAACAACACACATGAAAAGGCATCAAAATGACAGCACTAAAAACTTATTTATCTATAATTACACTGAATGTAAATGGACTAAATGCACCAATAAAGAGACCGAGAGTCACAGACTGGATAAAGAAACACGATCCATCTATATGCTGCCTACAAGAGACACACCTTAGACTTAGAGACACAAACAAACGAAAACTCAAAGGATGGAAAAAAATATATCAAGCAAACAATAAGCAAAAAAAAAGAGGAGTAACAATATTAATTTCTGACAAAATAGACTTTAGACTTAAATCCACCACAAAGGATAAAGAAGGACACTATATAATGATAAAAGGGACAATTGATCAGGAAGACATAACCATATTAAATATTTACACACCCAATGACAGGGCTGCAAGATACATAAATCAAATTTTAACAGAATTGAAAAGCGAGATAGACACCTCTACATTTATAGTAGGAGACTTCAACACACCACTTTCGGAGAAGGACAGGACATCCAGTAAGAAGCTCAATAGAGACACGGAAGACCTACTTACAACAATCAACCAACTTGACCTCATTGACTTATACAGAACTCTCCACCCAACTGCTGCAAAGTATACTTTTTTTTCTAGTGCACATGGAACATTCTCTAGAATAGACCACATATTAGGTCATAAAACAAATCTTTGCAAAATCCAAAACATCGAAATATTACAAAGCATCTTCTCAGACCACAAGGCAATGAAGCTAGAAATCAATAACAGAAAAACTAGGGAAAAGAAATCAAATACTTGGAAAATGAACAATACCCTCCTGAAAAAAGACTGGGTTATAGAAGACATCAAGGAGGGAATAAGGAAATTCTTAGAAAGCAACGAGAATGAAAATACTTCCTATCAAAACCTCTGGGACACAGCAAAAGCAGTGCTCAGAGGCCAATTTATATCGATAAATGCACACAGACAAAAAGAAGAAAGAGCCAAAATCAGAGAACTGTCCCAACAACTTGAACAAATAGAAAGTGAGCAACAAAAGAACCCCTCAGGCACCAGAAGAAAACAAATAATAAAAATTAGAGCTGAACTAAATGAATTAGAGAACAGAAAAACAATTGAAAGAATTAACAAAGCCAAAAGCTGGTTCTTTGAAAAAATTAACAAAATTAATAAACCACTGGCTAGACTGACTAAAGAAATACAGGAAAGGAAACAAATAACCCGAATAAGAAACGAGAAGGACCACATCACAACAGAGCCAAATGAAATTAAAAGAATCACTTCAGATTACTACGTAAAATTGTACTCTAACACATTTGAAAACCTAGAAGAAATGGATAAATTCTTGGAACAATACTACCTACCTAAACTAACACATTCAGAAGTAGAACAACTAAATAGACCCATAACAAAAAAAGAGATTGAAACGGTAATCAAAAAACTTCCAACAAAAAAAAGTCCTGGCCCAGACGGCTTCACTGCAGAGTTCTACCAAACCTTCAGAGAAGACTTAACACCACTACTATTGAAGGTATTTCAAAGCATAGAAAAAGACGGAATACTACCCAACTCATTCTATGAAGCTACCATCTCCCTGATACCAAAACCAGGTAAAGACAATACGAAAGAAGAAAATTTTAGACCTATATCCCTCATGAACATAGATGCAAAAATCCTCAACAAAATTCTAGCCAATAGAATCCAACAACACATCAAAAAAATAATTCACCCTGATCAAGTGGGATTTATACCAGGTATGCAAGGCTGGTTTAATATCAGAAAAACCATGAATGTAATCCATCACATAAATAAAACAAAAGATAAAAACCACACGATCTTATCAATAGATGCAGAAAAGGCATTTGACAAAGTTCAACACCCATTTATGATAAAAACTCTTACCAAAATAGGAATTGAAGGAAAATTCCTCAACATAATAAAGGGCATCTATGCAAAGCCAACAGCCAATATCACTCTAAATGGAGAGAACCTGAAAGCATTTCCCTTGAGAACGGGAACCAGACAAGGATGCCCTTTATCACCGCTCTTATTCAACATCGTACTTGAAGTCCTAGCCAGGGCAATTAGGCTAGACAAAGAAATAAAGGGTATCCGGATTGGCAAGGAGGAAGTAAAGTTATCACTATTTGCAGATGACATGGTCTTATACACAGAAAACCCTAAGGAATCCTCCAGAAAACTACTGAAACTAATAGAAGAGTTTGGCAGAGTCTCAGGTTATAAAATAAACATACAAAAATCACTTGGATTCCTCTACATCAACAAAAAGAACACCGAAGAGGAAATAACCAAATCAATACCATTCACAGTAGCCCCCAAGAAGATAAAATACTTAGGAATAAATCTTACCAAGGATGTAAAAGACCTATAAAAAGAAAAGTATAAAACTCTGCTACAAGAAATTCAAAAGGACATACTTAAGTGGAAAAACATACCCTGCTCATGGATGGGAAGACTTAACATAGTAAAAATGTCTATTCTACCAAAAGCCGTCTATACATATAACGCACTTCCAATCCAAATACCAATGTCATATTTTAAGGGGATAGAGAAACAAATCACTAATTTCATATGGAAGGGAAAGAAGCCCCAGATAAGCAAAGCATTACTGAAAAAGAAGAAGAAAGTGGGAGGCCTCACTCTCCCTGATTTCAGAACCTATTATACAGCTACAGTAGTCAAAACAGCCTGGTACGTACAACAACAGGCACATAGACCAATGGAACAGAATTGAGAACCCA
Organism: Elephas maximus indicus; assembly: GCF_024166365.1. Taxonomy (NCBI): domain Eukaryota; kingdom Metazoa; phylum Chordata; class Mammalia; order Proboscidea; family Elephantidae; genus Elephas; species Elephas maximus. Next base: position 92,266,684 of record NC_064846.1, read on the forward strand.
GATATAAATCCATCCACGTATGAGCAGCTGATATTTGACAAAGGACCAGTGTCAGTCAATTGGGGAAATGATAGTCTTTTTAACAAATGGTGCTGGCATAACTGGATATCCATTTGCAAAAGAATGAAACAGGACCCATACCTCACACCATGCACAAAAACTAACTCCAAGTGGATCAAAGACCTAAACATAAAGACTAAAATGATAAAGATCATGGAAGAAAAAATAGGATCAACCCTAGGAGCCCTAATACAGGGCATAAACAGAATACAAAACATTACCAAAAATGATGAAGAGAAACCAGATAACTGGGAGCTCCTAAAAATCAAACACCTATGCTCATCTAAAGACTTCACCAAAAGAGTAAAAAGACCACCTACAGACTGGGAAAGAATATTCAGCTATGACATCTCAGACCAGCGCCTGATCTCTAAAATCTACATGATTCTGTCAAAACTCAACCACAAAAAGACAAACAACCCAATCAAGAAGTGGGCAAAGGATAGGAACACACATTTCACTAAAGAAGATATTCAGGCAGCCAACAGACACATGAGAAAATGCTCCCGATCATTAGCCATTAGAGAAATGCAAATTAAAACTACGATGAGATTCCATCTCACACCAACTAGACTGGCATTAATCCAAAAAACACAAAATAATAAATGTTGGAGAGGCTGCGGAGAGATTGGAACTCTCATACACTGCTGGTGGGATTGTAAAATGGTACAACCACTTTGGAAATCCATCTGGCGTTATCTTAAACAGTTAGAAATAGAACTACCATACAACCCAGAAATCCCACTCCTCGGAATATACCCTAAAGATACAAGAGCCTTCACACAAACAGATATATGCACACCCATGTTTATTGCAGCTCTGTTTACAATAGCAAAAAGCTGGAAGCAACCAAGATGTCCGTCAACGGATGAATGGGTAAATAAATTGTGGTATATTCACACAGTGGAATACTACGCATCGATAAAGAACAGTGACGAATCTCTGAAACATTTCATAACATGGAGGAATCTGGAAGGCATTATGCTGAGGGAAATGAGTCAGTTGCAAAAGGACAAATATTGTATAAGACCACTATTATAAGATCTTGAGAAATAGAAAAAACGGAGAAGAACACATACTTTTGTGGTTACAAAGAGGGGAGGGAGGGAGGGAGGGAGAGGGCTTTTTATTGATCAATCAGTAGATAAGAACTGCTTTGGGTGAAGGGAAAGACAACACTCAATACAAGGAAGGTCAGCCTAATTGGACTGGACTAAAAGCAAAGAGGTTCCCGGGATAAAATGAAAGCTTCAAAGGTCAGCGGAGCAGGGGCTGGGGTCTGGGGAACTTGGTTTGAGGGGACTTCTAAGTCAATGGGCAAAATAATTCTATTATGAAAACATTCTGCATCCCACTTTGAATTGTGGCGCCTGGGGTCCTAAATGCCAACAAGCGGCCATCTAAGATACATCAATTGGTCTCAACCCACCTGGAGCAAAGGCAAAGGAAGAACACCAAGGTCACACGACAACCAAGAACCCAAGAGACAGAAAGGGCCACATGAACCAGAGACCTACATTATCCTGAGACCAGAAGAACTAGTTGGTGCCCGGCCACAATCAATGTCTGCCCTGTCAGGGAGCACAACAGACAACTCCTGAGGGAGCAGGAGACCAATGGGATACAGACCCCAAATTCTCATAAAAAGACCATACCTAATGGTATGACTGCAACTAGAGGAATCCCAGAGACAATGCTCCCCAGAACTTCTGATGGCACAGGACAGGAACCATCCCCGAAGACAACTCATCAGGCATGAAAAGGACTGGTCAGCGGGGGGGAGAGAGATGCTGATGAAGAGTGAGCTAATTAAATCAGGTGGACACTGGAGAGTGTGTTGGCAACTCTTGACTGGAGGGGGGATGGGAAGATAGAGAGAGAGGGAAGATGGCAAAATTGGCACGAAACGAGAGACTGAAAGGGCTGACTCAATAGGGGGAGAGCAAGTGGGAGAAGGGAGTAAGATATATGTAAACCTACATGTGACAGACTGATTGGAATGGTAAATGTTCACCTGAAGCTTAATAAAAATTAATTAAAAAAAAACCTGTATGACACTGGTGGAGGGAAATATACACAGATCAATGGAACAGAATAGAGAGCTCATAAATAAGCCCACACAAGAATTGCCAACTGAATTTTTTATACAGGTGCAAAAGCAATTCAATAGAACGATAACCTTTTCAACAAGTGGTGCTGGAGCTCTTGGATATTCATAGGGCAAACAATGAACCTCAATCTGAAACTCACGACTTATACAAAAAGTAACTCAAAATTTATTATGGACATAAATGTGAGACATAAATCTATAACATTTTAGAAGAAAATACAGGAGAAAATCTTTGGTACCTAAGGTTTTGTGAAGAATTTTTAGACATGACACCAAAAGCATCAAAATTAAAACTTTTAGTCTGTAGAAGACTCTGTTAAAAGAATGAAAAAACAAGCTACAAACTAGTAGAAAATATTTTCAGAACATACATCCAACAAGAGACAACCAAAAAAAACAAAACAAAACCTGTTGCCCTCAAATATTTGAACAAGTGACAAATATTTAGAATATCTGAAGAATTCTCAAAGTTAAATAATAAGAAAAAAACTATTAGAAAATGGGAAAAAAGGCATGAGAGGATATTTCACTGAGGAGTATATCTGCATGGCAACTAAATATAAGAAATGATGTCAACATTATTACCTCTCAGGGAAATGCAAATTATGACCACAATCAGATATCACTATTTCTGTATCAGAACAGCTAAAATAAAAAACAGTAACAATAGGAGGATTTGGGGACGATGGCAGTATAAACAGATCATTTTTCTGACCCTCCCCCACAAATACAACAAGAAATACAACAAGAAAATGGTGCTCGACCTTGAGGGACTCTGAATCAGGGAACAGAGGACAGCAACTGGGAACTGCAGACAGGTAAGAATCAATGAGTCAATGACAAGTTGCATACAGTAGGAAAATTGCTTCTCTTACCATCCCTGCCCATCCCACCAGCCACATGGGCCACTGGCTGCTATGAAATGGGGAAGTGTCCCAGCAATAAGAGCCTGCTTCCGTAGCCACCACACCCCTTGCAGAGACAGGATTCCAAGCTTCTGCTCTAAAATCAACAAGGAAGAATTCCCTGGGGGTCCAGTCAGAGAATGCCAGTCCCTCCCCCACCCAACAGCTGTCAGCTACCAGGCTGCTAAGAATTCCTACAGAAGGCTCTCTGCGGTACAGGCTGTTCTCACAGCCAGCACTCTCCCCGCCTGACTGCCCACCCCATAGTTCCGGCCTCCAAAACCAACAGGACAGATCTTCTTGAGGGTCAGTTCAGGTCTGTCTGCCCCTACCCCTTTCTGGTCAGCACTGAGAACTTCTGACTGAGGGTGCTGTGAGCTAGGAAGCAGGCAGCTTGAGTCAAGCCCTCATCTAATGTCAGCATAGTACTGGTAGGGCTCTGAAAGCAACAAGGCAGACCTCCCTGGGGGTCCATTCAGACCATGCCAGCCCCTCCCTGACACAATAACTGTTGGCTTCCAGGCTGCTGTGAACTGCTACAGAAGGTAACCTGCAGTGAAGCTAGGAGGCAGGTCACTTAAGTGGAGACTTCTTCCCAAACCAACACAGGGCTGCTGGGGCTCTGAAATCAGCAAGACTGATCTCTTGGAGGTCAATCTTGGGAGTGTCAGCTCCTCTTCCTCTTGAGATAGGAAGGTATGCTTCTGTGTTCCATAAAGCCAGCTCAGATATAAGCAGCCCCTACAGAGCAGAGAAAGAAGCCTCAGGAAAAACTTGAGGCCAACACCCAGACCTGCAGGGGGTTCACTGGGTGTGTGCTCTCTCACTGAAAATGTTGTAGAAACAGAGCAGGGAAGGAAGTGATAACCAGAGAGAAAGGACTGTGCCCCCCAGGTGGACAGACTGATTTTTGCAAAATACCTCACCTAAATGGCTGCACACGTGGTGGAAATATTGGTCACTGTGTGTTCTCTGATGTGTTTAGGAGATATTGAAAGTTGAAAATGAAGATCTGGAACTTTTGAGTCCTGGTTAAATCAGGAAGTGAGAAAGAGCTATGGCAAAAAGGGAGAGAAAGAGGTAAGCAAATGCTGTCTGACCACCTGAAAGTTTCTTGTAGAAAGTAATGCAGGTAAAAACACCAAATACTGGGGGGAACTGAGTAGGTTGACACCCTCAAAAATTCCAATAACCCAACAAAATAATCACAAGACACTCAAAGATAAAAGAAATGATGCCCACCCAAATAAACAAGATAAAGAAAGTGAAATCACATCTATAGAAGCCTGGATAATGAACAGAATGGAAGAATATAATACAACAATGTTAAGCATAAATAAGGGAGAACATACATAATCCATAAAAAAGATTTTAAAAAAGAGATAGACACTCTAAAAAGAAACCAAACAGAAATATTGCAACTAAGAGTGACAATAACTGAAATGAGAAACACAATGGAAAGATTCAACAACAAATTTAATCAGGCAGAAGAAAGAATCAGAGAATTGGAGGCTAAGATGGTCATAATTACAGAGGCTGAAGAGCAACAAGAATGGAGGCTCAAGATTGCTGAGCACAGTTTAACGGAATTATGGGAGAACATCAAGAGAAGTAATATACATATCACAGGAATTCCAGAAGGGGATGAGAGAGAAAAAGGGGCTGAAAAATATTTGAAGAAATAATGACAGAAAATTTCCCAAACCTGACAGAGGACAGAACAAAAAAATCCAAGAAGCTCTAAGAACTCCAAGCAGGATAAACTCAAACACATCTACAATGAGACACATTATAATCAGGCTCTCAAAAAGTAAAGATAAAGAGAGACTCCTGAAAGCAGTGAGAAAGAAGCAGTCACATATAAAGAATCCCCAGTAAGATTACATGCTGATTTCACCTCAGAAACATTGCAGGCCAAAACATGATGGAATGATATATATATATATAGTGCTGAAGGAAAAAAAAAACCTGTTAACTAAGGATACTATTCTGATCAAAATTTTCCTTCAAGAACGAGGGTGAAGTTAAAACATTCTCAGACAAACAGAAGTTGAAAGAGCTCATATCCACTAGATAAGCCCTACAAAAAAAAATGAGACCTGCAGATGGAAGAGAAAAGAGAGTAGAAAATAATTCAAAGCCATATATATAAAAAGAAAGATCTCTATTAAAGGTAATTGCATGGACAAGTACAAGGACTAGTAATAAATTATTCATGGTTGAAAATTCTAATGGTTTTGTCCTTCATCTTTTTAATGACAAATGTACAAAAAGCATGCATAAAATTATGCTACAGGGCACATGACATATAAAGATGTAATCAGTAATGACAACAAAATGGGAAGGGAATGGCATAGGTGTAGAATTTCTCGTATGTTAATGAACTTAAGTTGGTATCAGCTTGGTGTTATAAATGCAAGATGTCAAATGTAATATTCATGGTAACCACTAAGAAAATGTTTTTAAAACATACACAAAAGAAAGAAGAAGGGAACCAAAATGGCTCACTACAATAAACCAACAAAAACACAAATGCAGGTAGCATTAAAGGTAAAAGAAAAAGAAGGCTTAAGACACACAAAAAACAAAAAGCAAAATGTCAGAAGTAAGTCCTTTCTTATCAGTAAATGGAGTACATACTCCAATAAAAGGGCAGAGAATGCCAGAATGAATTAAAAAAAAAAATACATGATCCAACTATATGCTATTTACAAGAGACAGACCTTAGAAACAAGGAGAAAAATAGGTTGAAAGTGAAAGGACAGGAAAAATATTCCATGCAAATAAAATACAAAAGAGAGTTGGGGTGGCACTCTTAATATTAGACAAAGTAGATTTTCAGACAAAATCTGTTAGAAGAAATAAAGATGGATATTATAAAGTGATAAAAGGGCCAATTCACCAAGAAGATTTAATACTCATAAATATATATGCGCCCAAAATAGGCACACCTAAATATATAAAGCAAACACTGATGTAACTGAAAGGAGAAATAGACAGCACTACAATAATAGTTGGAGACTTCAACACACCACTTTCAAAAATGGGCAGAACATCTAGAAAGAAGACCAACAAGGAAAAGGAGAATCTGGACAACATCATAAAACAAAACTAGCCCTAACAGACAAATATGGAATGCACCACTCAACAACAGCATAAAATACATTCTACTCCAGTGCACATGGATAATTCTACAAGATAAACTACATGTTAGGTCTGAAAGTAAGGCTCAATAAATTTAAAAAGACCGAAATCACATGAAGTATTTTCTAGGACCACAATGGAGTGAAACTACAAATAAGTAACAGCAAAAAAAAAAAAAAAAAACCTAGAGAATGCAAAAGTATATGGAAATTTAAAAAGCACACTATTAAACTACCAATGGATCCAGGAAAAAATCAAAAGAGAAATCACAACTTCCTTAGAGTCAAACGAAAATGAAAGCACAATACACCAAAACTTATGGGATGCAATGAAGGCAGTACTCAGAGGGAAACTTATAGCAATAAATGCCTACATGAAAAATCAAGAAAGATCACAAATTGACAGTCTAACTCTCCAACTTGAGGAATTAGAAAGGGAAGCACAAACTAAGCCTAACCCTACCAGAAGAAAAGAAATAACAAAGGTTAGAGCAGAAATAAATAAAATAGAAAGCAGAAAAACAATAGAGAGAATTGACAAAACCAGAAGTTGGTTCTTTGAAAAGATCAGTATAATTGACAAATATTTAACTATACTGACAAGGAAAAAAAGAGTAAATGCAAATAACCACAACAAGAAATGAAAGTGCAGACATTACAACTCACTTGATAGAAATAAAAAGAATTATGACAGAATAGTATGAAAAACTATACAACAAAACTGGATAACATAGATAAGTGGATAAATTCTTAGAAGCACACAACCCACCTAAACTGACTCAAGAGGAAATAGAAAATCTCAACAGACAAATGACAAGTGAAGAGACTGAATCATTGATCAAAAACCTCCCAACGACAACAGCATTAGAAAATCAATCAGAAGAAGGGAAAGAACCACATGCTCATCCCTATTGACGCGAGAAAAGCATTTGATAAAATCCAGGACCCTTTCTTGATTAAAAGCCTCAACAATACTGAATTGAAGGGAAGTTCCTCAACGTGATTAAGGCCATCTATGAAAAACCAACAGCCAAATTCATACGTAATAGAAAAAGATCGAAAGCTTTTCCCTTGAAATTGAGAACAAGTGTGCCGACTCTCACCACTCCTATTCAATATTGTGTTAGAAGTCCTAACCAGAGAAATAAGACAGAAGATATAAAAGGTATCCAAATTGGAAAAGAAGTAAAATTTTCTCTGTTCCCAGATGACATGATCCTATATATACAAAATTAAAAAGAATCCACAAGAAAATTTCTAGAGCTAGTAGAGGAATATAGAAAAGTTGCAGGGTACAAGGTCAACAAACAAAAATCAGTTGGTTTCTATGTACCAGCAATGAGAAATCCAAAAACAATTTGATTTACAACAGCATTGAAGAGAATAAAATACCTAGGAATAAATTTAGCCAGGGATGTGAAAGACTTACACAATGAAAATTATAAAACACTGCTAAAAGAGATTAAAGAAAACTTAAATGAAAACATATTTCATGTTCGTGGATTGGAAGATTAATACTGTTGAGATGTCAATACTACTCAAAGTGATCTATAGATTCAATGCAATCTGATCAAAATCCCAACTACTTTCTCTGTTGAGATAAAAAATCCACTCTCCAACTATACATGGAATGACAAGTAGTCCCAAATGGCTACAGCAAATTTGAAAGAGAAGAACAAAGTAGGAGGACTCACACTCAAAACATATTATACAGCTGCAGTAATCAAAAGAGCCTAGAACTGGTATAATAACAGACACACAGACCAGTGAAAAGAACTGAGAGTCCAGAAATAAACCCACACATGTATGGTTAACTGATTTTTGGCAAGGGTGCTAAGTCCATTTGGTGTGGAAAGAAGAGTCTCTTCAATAAATGGTGTTGAAGATTTCCACATGAAGAAAAATTAAACAGGACCTATGTCTTACACCACACACAAAAACAAATTCAAAATGTAAGGACCTAAGTGTGGAAACGAAAATCATAAAATTCTTAGAAGAATATACACGGGCAAGGCTGTCGGGCTTAGCTTTTAACAATGGATTATCTAATAAGAAAAGCAGGAACAGCATAAGACAAAATAAATAAATGGGACATCACAAAAATTAAATGCTTTTGTTCATCAAAACTCTTTACAAAAAAAGTGAAAAGACAAGCTACTGAATGGGAGAGTATCTTCAGAAACCATATATTCCATAAGAATCTAATAAACAAAATACATGTAAAACTTCAACTTAACAAAAAGACAAATAACCCAGTAAAAAATGGGCAAAGGACTTGAATGGACATTTCACCAAAGAAAATATTCAAATGGTCACCAAATGCATGAAAAGAAGATGCTCAATATCATTACCCATCAGAGAGATGCAAAACAAAACTGCAATCAGATACCATTTCACTCCCAGAATGGCTGAGGAGCCCTGGTGGCACAGTGGTTAAGAGCTCGACTGCTAACCAAAAGGTCGGCAGTCCGAATCCACAAGCCCATCCTTGGAAACCCTATGGGGCAGTTCTATTCTGTCCTGTAGGGTCACTATGAGTCAAAATTGACTCGTGAGCAACTGGTTTTGTTTGTTGTTTGTTTTTTGATAGGACGGCTGAGACAAAAAACAAAAAAAGCAAAATACCAAATATTGATGAGAATGTGGGGAAATTGGAACCCTTACACATTCATGGTGGGAATGCAAAATGGTACAGCCATTGTGGAAAAAGGTACGGAGATTCCTCAAAAAAAAAAAATATAGAACCACCATATGACCCAGAAATCTCACTGCTAGAAATATATTCAAGTGACTTGAAAGCAGTGTCATGAACTGATGTATGCAGTGCTCATTGCAGCACAATTCACAATACCCAAAATGTGGAAACAACCTAAATGGCCATCAATGGGTGAATGGATATGTGGTACATACAAACAATGCAACATTATTCAGCAGAAAAAGAAATAAAGTCCTGATACATGCTACAACATGGATGGAGTTTGAAGACATTATATTGAATGACAAAGGAGGTAGTTGTTCATGGAGGCAATTAGCCACAACTTCCGTTTCCTCTTCCTGCTTTTGACTCTCCTTCCTCTGTTACTCCAGGCAAATAAAGAACAAGTGTTGTACCTTGGATAGCCACTGGCAAGCTTTTAAGATCCCAGGCACTACGAAACTAACTAGGAGGTAGAATAGAAGCACTAAACACCATATTAGGCCAATTAACTCGGATGATCCATGAAACCATGACTCTAAACCTCCAAACAACGGAACCAAATCCCATGAGATGTTTGGTTATACATAAGCAGCCTCAGGAACTGCTCTTTTTTTTTTTTTGTCATTGTCGTAAAAATGTATATCACACAACTCTTGCCAATTCAGCTTTTTTCAGGTGTACATCTTGTTGACATCAATAACATTAATAGGCTGTGCAACCCTTACCCTTAGTCAATGTGAATTTTCCATCATCAAAAACAGAAACTCAGTGCACCATAAGCAATAACTGCCATTTTCCCCCTCCCTCCCGTCCCTAGTAACTACTAATCAACTTTGGTGTCTATACATTGACCTGTTCTTGTCTTTTTATATAATTGAGGTGAGGTCATACAATATTTGTTCTTTTGTGACTGACATATCACTCAGCATAACGTCTTGCAGCTTTATCCACGTTGAAGCATATATCAAGACTTCATTTCTCCTGTTGACTGAGTAGTATCTCATTGTAAGTATGTATCACGTTTTGTTAATCCATTCATTTGTTGATGTTTGGGTTGTTCCCATCTTTTGGCTATTGTGAATAGTGCCACAATGACCACTGGTGTACATATGTCTGTTCCTATCACTGCTTTTAAGTCCCTAGTAGTGAGATTTCTGGGTCATATGATAGTTCTATTTTTAGTTATTTGAGGAAGCTTCACACTGTTTTTAACAACGGCTGTACCATTTTGCATTTCTACCAGCAATAGGTAAGGGTTCCAATTTTCTCATACCCTCTCCAACTTTCTATTTTTTTTTCTTTCTTTTTTTTTTTAATCTTAGCCATCTTTGTGGGAATGAAATTGTATCTCATTGTGGTTTTGATTTGCATCTCTCTGATAGCTAATGAGGTTGAGCATCTTTTTATGTGTTTGTTGGTCATTTGAATGTTCTCTTTGGTGAAATGTCTATTCAAGTTCGTTGCTCATTTTTTTGATTGGGGTATTTGTCTTTTTGTGGTTAAGTTGTTGAAGTTTCACATATATTTTGTTCATTACATTCTGATGGGATATATGGTTTCCAAAGATATGCTCCCTATTGGTAGCTTGTCTTTTTGCTTTTTTTTTTGTAAAGTGTTTTGATGAACAAAAATATTTAATTTTAATGAAGTCCCGTTTATTTATTTATGTTTTTTGCTGTTTGTACTTTTGTTAGATAATTCATTGTTAAAACCTAGGCTCAACAGCCTTGCCTCTGCATTTTCTTCTAAGAATTTGATGGTTTTAGTTTACACATTTAGGTCCTTAATCCATTTTGAATTTTATTTTTGTGTATCATGTGAGGCATGGGTCCTGTTTCATTTTTCTGCACGTGGAAATCCCATTTTCCCAGCACCAGTTATTGAAAAGACACTTATTTCCTCATTGAATGGACTTAGCATCCTGGTTAATAATCAGTTCACCAAAGATTTGTGGGTTTATTTCTGGACTCTCAATTGTATTCCATTGGTCTATGTGTCTATTATTATACCAGTACTAGGTTGTTTTGATTACAGCAGCTGTGTAATATGTTTTGAAATCAGGAAGTGTGAGTCCTCCTTCTTTGTTCTTCTCCTTCAACATGGCTTTAGCTATTTGGGGCCTCTTGCCATTTCCTATGAAGTGGGGGTTGGTTTTTCCATTTCAGTAAAGAAGGCAATTGGAATTTTGATTGGGATTGCACTGAATCTATATATCACTTTGGATAGTATTGACATCTAAACAATACTAAGCCTTGCCATCTATGAACATGAAACATATTTCCATTTAAGTGTTCCTTAAGCTCTTTCAAGAAGCCCTGGTGGCACAGTGGTTAAAGTGCTCAACTACTAACTGAAAGTTCCGTTTCTCTGCAGTAGAAAGATGTGGAAGTCTGCTTCTGCAGAGATTTACAGCCTTGGAAACCCTGTGGAGTCACTATGAGCTGGAATTGACTCAATGACAGTGAGTTTAGTTTTGGCTAAACTCTTTCAAAGTGTTTTATAATTTTCATTGTATAAGTCTTCCACATCCCTGGTTAAATTTATTCCTAGTTATTTTATTCTCTTAGATGCTATTGTAAATGCGATTGTTTCTCTGATTTCCCTTTCAGATTTCCTATTTCTGGTGTATAGAAGCCCACCTGATTTTTACTTGATGACCTTATACCTTGCACCTTTTCTATATTTCTCTATTAGCTCTAGAAGTTTTCTCATGGAATCCTTGGGATTTTCTATATATAGGATCGTGTCATCCATGAATAGAGACAATTTCGCTTCTTTTTCAATTTGGAACTTTTTATATCTCTTTCCTGTCTTATTGCTCTGGTTAGAACTTCTAATACTATTTTGAATAGAAATGGTGAGAGTGGGCACCCTTGTTTTGTTCCGGATTTTAAGTGGAAAGCTATCAATCATTCTCCGTTCTGTATAATTTTGGCTGTTGGTATTTCATAGATGGCCTTAATAATATTGAGGAACTTCCATTCTATTCCAGTCTTCTTGAGGGTTTTCATCAAGAAAGAGTGTGGTGAGGGTGGGGCCAAGACTGCAGAATAGCCAGATGCTTCCTGCAATCCCTCTTATAACAAAGACCCAAAAAATCAAGTGAAATGATTATATTTATGACAAGCTAGGAGCCCTTAACATCAAAGGCAAAGTTAGAAAACAGACTGTGCAACAGGGGGTGAGAGAGACAGTTCAGAAGAGAAGAGGAGTTACCAGATCTGAATCGCTGGATCCCTCAGGCACCACTCCAAGGGCTGGCTGCAGAGGGCCAGTGATAGCACTTGGCCGCAGTTTCCTCAGGGAGGAGCAGCTAGCAGTACAGCCTACTTATATCTCCAGAACCACAGAAGAACAGTTCTTTTGGCAAAAGCTAAGTACTTGAGTATATTTTACTGTGCCCCCCCCCCAAAGTTGGCTTCAGTGGCTGTTGATTTCCCTGGGCCTGAGACGGGCCCATTTGAGAGCCCTGAGCCATGCTCCCAGACTTGGAGAAGGAGTAAATTCACAACAGGAGGAAAAGATAATTTGCTAACTCCACTAACCTGGGGAGCTCAGGACAGAAGTGGCTCCTGTCCAGGCATAAACAGTCCATGGACTTTGAATACCTTTCCCCTTGCATGAACCTGTGTGGGCCTATTTCAGGAGAATAGCCCCTTGCTGGCAGACTGCAACTATTTAAGCTGTGCGGTGGAGAGGTGGGTGTCTGATATTTGACACCACTTTGCCTATTAAACACGGTCCTCACCTACCCACATCAGGGGCCTATGGATTGGTGGCTCCACTCAGATCACCCAGCCACCTGCGACAGGGTTCCAAGGATAACTGGTACCTCCCAGTCCTTACAATCAAAAGCATTGGGTGCATATGGTCCGTCTGCAGAACTCACCCTCCTGTACGTTCTAGGGAACAGGGACGTGCTTTCCTCAGAGAAACTCAGGTGACAGTTCTCAGCCCCCTACCTTGTTCACAGCATGACCCCTGCTGCAACCAGATACTGGTACCTACACCAATCACCCCTGCCCCTCTAAGACTGTAGGACAGAGCCTGTACCACACACTTGATGATCAGCTACCTGAACACCTGAGCTGAATTCATACAAGAAAATGAATGGACTCCTAGATTGATACACCTGATAACAGCTCTAGCAATCTGGAGACAGGACATCAGAGCTCCAAAGGTGAAAATAATCAAGCTAGCTCACTCAAGCAACCCACCTGGACATATCAAAACAAAACAAAGCAAGAAGCTAGGCTACAGTAAGCAAACATAAAATAAACTAATACAATAACTTTTAGATGGCTCAGAGACAACAGTCAATAACAAACCGCATAAAGAAACAGACCATGATTGCTTCAAGAGCTCTCAAAAAAGAGAATCAAAGGATCTTCTGGATGAATATGCTTCCTGGAATTACTGGATGCAGAATTCAAAAGATTAATATATAGAACTCTTCAACACATCAGGAAGTAGATCACGCAATATGGAGAACAAGCCAAGGAACACACAGATGAAACCGTTGAAGAAATTAAAAAGGTTATTCAAGAACATAATGAAAAATTTAATAAGCTGCAAGAGTCCATAGAGAAAAGCCAATCAGAAATTCAGAAGATTAGCAATAAAATTACAGAATTAGACAACTCAGTAGAAAGTCAGGGGAGCAGAATCAAGCCAGTGGAAGGCAGAATTGGTGACCTTGGAGATAAAGCACTTGGAACCAATATATCTGAAGAAAAATCAGCTAAAAGAATTTAAAAAAATGAAGAAACCTTAAGAATCATGTGGGACTCTATCAAGAGAAATAACCTATGACCGATTGGAGTACCACAACAGGGAGGGATAACAGAAAATACACAGAGAATTGTTGAAGATTTCTTGGCAGAAAACTTCCCTGATATCATGAAAAATGAGATGATATCAATCCAAGATGCTCATCAAACTCCACATAAGGTAGATTTTAAAAGAAAGTCACCAAGACATATTATAATCAAACTTGCCAAAATCAAAGATAAAGAGAGAATTTTAAGGGCAGCTAGGGATAAACGAAAAGTCACCTACAAAGGACACTCAGTAAGAATAAGCTTGGACTACTCAGCAGAAACCATGCAGGCAAGAAGGCAATGAGATGACTTATATAAAGCATTGAAGGAAAAAAAATTGCCAGCCAAGGATCATATATCCCACAAAACTGTCTCTCAAATATGAAGGTGAAATTAGGACATTTCCAGATAAACAGAAGTCAAGGGAATTCGTAAAAACCAAACCAAACCTACAAGAAATGCTAAAGAGAATTCTTTGGTTAGAAAATCAATAATATCAGGTATCAACCCAAGACTAGAACACTGGACAGAGCAATCAGATGTTAACCCACACAGGGAAATCACAAAAATAAATCAAGATAAAAAATGCGCAAAACAGGGAAACAGTGATGTCATTATGTAAAAGAAGACATTAAAATAATAAAGAGGTTCTAAGAAATGTAGTCATAGATCTTTCCTATGGAGAGGAAGACAAGGTGATATAAAGAAATAAAGGTTAGGTTTAAACTTAGAAAAATAGGGGTAAATATTAAGATAACCACAAAGGAGACTATCCTACTCATCAAAATAAAATACAAGAAAAAATAGAGACTCAGCAGAAACAAAATCTACAACAATGAAGAAGAGGAAAAGACAATATATAAAGATAACTACTCAGCACAAAAAATTAAGTGGGAAAAAGAAACTGTCAACGACACACAAAAAAAAGACATCAAAATGACAGCACTAAACCCATACCTATCCATAATTATGCTGAATGTAAATGGACTAAATGCACTGAGAAAGAGATAGAGAATGGCAGAATGGATAAAAAAAAAACACAATCCGTCTATATGCTGCCTACAAGAGACACACCTTAGGCTTAGAGACACAAACAAACTAAAACTCGAAGGATGGAAAAAAGTATATCAAGCAAACAACAATCAAAAAAGAGCCAGTGTGGCAATATTAATTTCCAACAAAATAGACTTTAAAGTTAAATCCACCACAAAGGATAAGGAAGGACACTATATAATGATTAAAGGGACAATATACCAGGAGGATATAACCATATTAAATATTTATGCACCCAATGACAGGGCTTCAAGATACAAACAAACTCTAACAGCATTGAAAAGTGAGAAGGACAGAGCCACAGTTATAGGAGGAGACTTCAACACACCACCTTTGGTGATGGACAGAACATCCAGAAAGAAGCTCAATAAAGACAGGGAAGATCTAAATGATATAATCAACAACTTGACCTCATAGACATATACAGAACACTCCACCCAACCAAAAAACCAAACCAAACCAAGTGCCATCAAGTCAATTCCAACTCATAGCGACCCTGTAGGACAGAGTAGAACTGCCCCATAGAGTTTCCAAGGAGCGCCTGGCAGATTCTAACTGCCTACACTTTGGTTAGCAGCCGTAGCACTTAACCACTATGCCACCAGGGTTTCCCTCCACCCAACAGCAGCTAATTATACTTTCTTTTCCAACACACATGGAACATTCTCTAGAGTAGACCAAAACGTTAAGTCTTCCTATCCATGTAAAGTCCTCAATGGATAATGGAAATGTTTTTAATACTTCAGATTTATCATGACACATTCTCCTAAGGAAAAAAGAGGCACTAGGGCTTTGCCTCACAGTCTTTCTAACTGAACAAATTTTGCCAATAGCTATTTCTGATGAGAATCAGGATGGTCATCTATACTAAAATGGATAAAGAGGAAAAAGTGCTGGACCAATATGATATTTGTATGAAATGGTCTGCTCAACAGGGCGGATTCTACCTGAGGACTCTCTGGCTAGCTGCCAACTATGGGTAGCAGCTCCCACGTGGCACTGATCACAGACTTCCACACACTTAGTTTCAGCTCTGAATAATCACCTTGTGAAGGCAGATGATTAGCTCTTTTCCCCGACAGTCAATATCTGTAAGGACATTCCAAAAACAAACAAACAAACTTGTTGCCATCAAGTGAATTCTGACTCATAGTGTCCCTATAGGACAAAGTAGAACTGCCCCATAGGGTTTCCAAGGCTGTAATCTTTACAGAAGCAGACTGCCACATCTTTCTCCCACAGAGAGTCTGGTGGGTTCAAACTGCCGTGCGCCTAAACATTACACCTCCTTAGTCACATCACCTGAAGTCCCAGTCATGTTAGTTTCAGCACAGACTAGCAGAAGATAGTTTCTACTGGTAGTGTTGCCTGAATAGAGTTCTTGGATGGAAAATCCTGGAAGAATTTTGTAGAAATCAACTCTCAGTAATAAGTCTTTCATCTTTCAAACAGCAATTACACTACACAGGAAGAGTGTTTTTCTCCTCCTCTCCCTCTACCTGTTAATGGCCTTACCATTCCCTCATTTGGTGAGAAAGTGTCCATATACATAAACCCTCAAATACATCCAAACTCCTGCCAAATCCTGTAGATTCTACCTCTCCTGTGCTTCTAAAAGCTGACCCTTCTTATCTACTCCTGCTATCACAGCCTAGTTCATGTCAAATTCTCTCACACCTAAACTGGGATATTAACCTCCTCTGGCTCTACAAGTTTTCCCTTCAAGTTAAACCACATTAATCAAGATCTTGAAAGTCTCTGTCTTAAAACTCAGCTGTATTCGCCATCTGAATTGTAACCCTAAGATCACAGGAATATGCCTTTATTGATTAGTATGGTGTTCTGGACACTTAGAACAGTTCTTGGGGCAGAGCAGACACTAAAAGTAGGTGTAAGAGAAAGGGAGGTAACAGTGAATGCTCCTTCCTGCTTTCTATTTTGCACAAGGGATAAAAGCAAGTAACATTCATTGGGAATGGATAATTTGGGGGACATCTCACAGAAGTTTGTCCTCACTACACACAAAACCTACCCTTATATGCACTTGCATATTCTCTATCTCTTCCTTCCTTGATCTTCCTATCCATTTACAAAGGTTTATCTGACCAACTGTCATCATTGCCAGTTTAGTATTTCAGAGTATAGAACTATGACTCCAAAATCTGGATCTAATTTCTAAAACAAACACATAAGTGCTTACCATGTATCAGACACCGTTTTAAGTATTTTAAAATATATTAACTCATTTAATTATCACAATAATTGCATAAGATATATTATCCCCGTTTTATAGATGATAAAACTGACATTCAGAAATATTAATACATATTGTATGAGACCACTAGTGTAAAAACCCATGAAAAGGTTTACGTACAAAAAGAAACAATATTTGGTGATTATGAGGGAGGGAAGGGGTGGGGATTGGAAAAACAATAGGCAATAGATAAGTGGTAACTTTGGTGGAGAGTAAGAAAGTACACAATACTGGGGAAGCCAGCACAACCTGTACAAGGCAAGCCCATGGTAGCTCCATAGACAAATGGACCTGAGGGACCAAATTGCTGGGCAGAGGGCTGTGGGGACCATGGTCTCTGGGAACCTCTAGCCCAATGTAGAATATGTTCTACATTCTACTTTGGTGAGTAGTGTCTGGGGTCTTAAAAGCCTGTGAGCGGCCATCTAGGCTGCTCCACTGGTCTCGCCCCTTCAGGAGCAAGGAAGAATGAAGAAAATTAAAGACATAAGGGAAAGATTATTCCAAAGGACTAATGGACCACATCCACCATGGCCTCCACCAGACTGAGTCCTGTACAACTAGACGGTGCCTGGCTACCACCACTGACTGCTCTGACAGGGATGCCAATAGAGGGTCCCAGACAGAGCTGCAGAAAAATGTAGAACAAAATTTCAACTCAAAAAGAAAAACCAGACCTGCTGGCCTGACAGAAACCGGAGAAACCCTGAGAGTATGGCCTCCAGACACCCTTTCAGCTCAGTAATGAGGACACTCCTGAGGTTCACCCTTCAGACAAAGATTGAACAGTCCCATGGAACAAAACAAGACTAAAGGGGTGCAGCAGCCCTGGGACAGAGACTGGAAGGTAGGAGGGAACAGGACAGCTGGTGATAGGGAACCAAGGGTTGAGAAGGGAAGAGTGTTGACATGTCGTGAGGTTGTTAACCAGTGTCATACAACAATGTGTGTATTGTTTGATGAGAAACTAGTTCTGTAAACCTTCATCTAAAGTTCAGTAAAAAAAAATATATATTAATACAATTTCCCAATATTATACGGCTATTAAGTGGTAGAGGTTTAGAGACTGAGCTGCTAACCAGTAGGCTGTGCTGCCTCAAATTGAATGGAATTGTCCAGACAGGACATAAGCTCACAACAGGATGCCATCAGCACATGGCTTTGGAATTGAACTCCAGAAAAAGCAGGGCTCTAGAAGGCCTCTTCAAAAAAAGATTCCTGATCTGGAATCAGGATCTTCTTATGATTAATAGTGCAACACTGCATTCAGACATGTGAGACAGTGCTGCCTAAAAAATAGGGATGAAGGCCTGAAATATTGATGAGAATGTCTGGAATTAATAATAATGATTGACATTTATGGAGCATCGTGGGTGATTTACAAAATAAAATGATTCAACCTGCACAGAATCCCATAAGGTAGGTACAATTATCATCCAAATTTTAAGGTGAAGAAACTGAAGCATAGAAGATTTAAGTAATTTCCCAAGGTCTCACTTCTAGGACTTAGGAGAGCTGGGATATAACTCCCAATAGTCTGGTTCTTGAGTCATTGTATTAATTAACACGTAATTTTGCTGGCCTCTGGAAATGGCCTCCAGCCATACCAGATGCAAGAGAGGGGCTTTCACTCAGAAATTAGAGAGGAACCACCACAGGGTTTTCTCTCTCTACTTCCTATATTAATGTGAAGAGAACCTTCCTAGGCCTTCAAAACAGCACCATCCCTAGCCAGTCTGCTATTCTCATATCAAGCTCTCTGCCCAATATACATAGAGCTTTCCAAGAGACGGAATGTCACTACCCTATTTTCTGATCCCCTACACTTTCCCCTATCCATTCCATGTGACCCCCTATACAATAGGCTAATGCTCTGCCTTGGACAGACCCTGCACCTGGAAAGACCTTTCCACATACTCATACTGGTCTCTTGCTCTTAAGGCTGTTTTTACATCCTCCCTAAAAAAATGAGAGATTCACAGAGCCCATCAGATGGAATTCATCTTTGCTCCCAATATTCCCTCATTGCAGGTCATGGCTTCAGGCTTATACTTATTGCCTGTACAGATATCTGACTAGTTTTTAAATTGTGGGCTCCTGGAAGGCAGGAAAAATGATCTACCAGTTCATCAATTTATTCATCAAATGTTTATTGCACGCACATTTTGTCAGGCCTTATTCTTGGCAAAGGGGATAAAATAGTTAATGAGATACTATCATTGCTCTTAATATGTGTTACAGAGATAAGACGTACCAAGTAACACAGACACTTAATATAAGTGCCATAATGGGAGTAAGCACAGAGGTCACAGAGAACATAGAGCAAATAAACTGCAAATATTGCCAAATGGTGTTGGAGAAGACCGCCACAAAGCCAGATGAAAGACTGGAGAAATGAGGGGGCTATCTCTCTCAGAGCTCTATCAGCCAATCTGCAGCGTGATGTTCATCCTCCTAAAGGGTAATTAGGAGCCATTTCAAGGAGGGGATTGATTAATGGCCAGTTCTAACTTGGACAGGTCGTTCCAGCTATAGAATTGTATGGCAAAAGAAGTCGTAATAGAGTTCTTGATGTGGGGGAGGGAAGGCATCAACCTCTCTTTCTGTGCCAGGCTGATTCAAAGATTCTTAACTATCTCTGCAGAGCCCTGGTGGTACAATTTAAGTGTTCTAGCAGCCACTCCTTGGAAACCCTATGGGCAGTTCTACTCTGTCCTGTAGTGTTGCTATAAGTCGGAATCAACTCAGCTGCAATGGATTTGGTTTTGTTTTTCTTTTTTGGTTTAACTACCTCTGCACTTCCTCCCGGAAAGGAAGCATTGCTACTCACATTTGGTCAAAACAGATCAGTAACTCCTCATTAAGATGTTTTGCACATCCTCTCTCTGGCACTTTCTGCTTTTCCTTCTTCCTGTCTCCTTGTGCTGAGCAAACCTGGGCAAGGCTTACCTATCATCTTATCACTGCATTTCTCTGCTTTTCCACCTCTGCTACCCCTACAGATAGATGAGTGAGTGACAGGAAGATAAAACAACAACAACAAAAAACCACTGCCGTCCAGTTGATTCCAACTCATAGCGACTTATAGGACAGAGTAGAACTGCCCCCACAGAGTTTCCAAGGAGCGCCTGGTGGATTTGAACTGCTGACCTTTTGGTTAGCAGCCATAGCACTTAACCACTATGCCACCAGGGTTTCCGACATGAAGATAGAGTCTGCTGAATAATCCAACCTGTCTTTCTTATTCACACTCTCACATCCTCACCCCCTGACCAGGCTATTCCAATAAACTTCTTTCTGGTCCTTGGTTCCAGCTTCTCAATTCAATCCATCCTCAATACTGCTTCCAGAAGCCTCCATCAAATATAACCCAAGCCAAACCAAACCTGTTGCCATCGAGTTGATTTGACTCATAGTGACCCTATAGGACAGAGTAGAACCACCCCATGGGGGTTCCAAGGAGCAGCTGGTGAATCCAAACTGCAAACCTTTTGTTTAGCAGCCGAGCTGTTAACCACTGAGCCAGCAGGGCTCCCCATCAAGTATACAGACCTGATAACCTGGTATTTCCCTGCACAGAAACCTCCATTCACTTATGATGTCCAATCTCTTACACTGATGAAGTGCAAATTCTCGTGTGAGCAAATCTTGCTCTTTCACCTGAATCATTCATTTAGTTAGAACATATCAATGCCATGACTAATGCATTGGTCTTTCTATGGGTCATCTCTGCTCTTTCCCCCCAAACACATTTCACTCAAAGTTCTGTTACGAGTAATAATTAGGTAGAAGTCCTTAAAGCATAGTTATCAAACTTCTCTGCATATTTTAATCTGGGGAGCTTTTAAAAATTCTGATACTCACACATACCCCATACAGATTGAATCAGAATATCAGGAGGCAGAAGTCAGGCATTAGTATTTTCTGAATATATGCAGGTAATTCCAATGTGCAGCAAAGTTTAGGAATCACTGCCTTAAAGGATCAATTATCTCTTATAAAAAAAATGGAACGGCATGAAAAATCAAAGTCGACCTATATAGACACTATTGAGGAAGAATTAGTTCAGAAAACAGAGGTGATTGTCATGGTAAATCCTGAATGAATCTCTGTGTTCACCATCTCTGGAGTCAGGGATGGATGGTGGATTTCATTGAGATGGGCTTGTTCATATATACTGTCCATAACCTTAGCAAGTCCAGGAATCCTGGAATTGTAGAAGAAACTAATTGTCAGGAGATTGTGTATATAAATAATATAACTTCTGTAGTTTCTGCCTCTGAAGTATCTACTGAGGCCAGCTCCTCTTTAATATGCATACTATTACTGCCTTAAAATGTTAAAAAGCAAAGATGCCTCTTTAAGGACTAAGGTGCATCTGACCTAAGCCATGTTGTTTTCAATCACCTCATATGCATGTGAAAGTCGGACAATGAATGAGGAAGACTGAAGAAGAATTGACAGCTTTGAATTATGGCATTGGCTAAGAACATTGACTATTCTATGGACTGCCAGAAGAATGAGCAAATCTGTCTTGGAAGAAGTAGAGCCAGAATGCTTCTTAGAAATGTACTTTGGACATGTTATCAGGAGGGACCAGTCCCTGGAGAAGGACATCATGCTTGATAAAGTAGAGGGTCATCAAAAAAGAGGAAGACGCTTTATGAGATGGATTGACACAGTGGCTGCAACAATGAGCTAATGCATAACAAAGATTGTTAGGATAGTGCAGGACAGGGCAGCGTTTCGTTTGTACCCAGGGTCACTATGAGTGAGAACCAACTCGATAGCACTTAACAATAACATCACTGCCTTGTTGTTGTTAAGTATCGTCGAGTCAATTCCAACTCATAGCAACCCTATGTATGCAGAACGAAACATTGCCTGGTCCTACACCATTCTCACAATCATTGTTACACTCAAGCCCATTGTTGCAGCCCCTATGGCGATCCTTCTTGTTGAGGGTCTTCCTCTTTTTCTGTGACCCTCTACTTTACCTAGCAATCACTGCCTTAGTTAAGACCTTATATCCACGCACTGGGTCTATTAAAACATCTTTAGAGCAGATTTACGTATTTCCAAGTTCAGCCATATCCACCATTTCCCACAATGATCTTGTCCTGATCTTATTTAGGAGAAGAGTCAAGAACCCCAGGAAGGCCTGGGTTTTGCTAGAAGAGAGAATACAATAGGTCTTGAGGTGACAGAGAGAAGTATAAGGAGTTGATTGTGTGTGAAGAGAGGGGGGAATGACTGTGGTGGGAAGCTGGAAATTGAACAGATTATGAAGAACCATTACATCGTATTAAGGAGACTTGCAGACAATGGGGGTGACAACTTAAGCAGGAGGACTGACAATGTTATTTAAATTAAGATCATTCTGGCACCAGTAAGGTGAACTGATGGAAAGGAGACAAGGCTACAGGTGGGCAAACCAGTCAGTCAGTTTTCAGTGATTTGGATAAGAGAGGGTGATGACCACAACTCTTGCATGGGCAGACAGACAGAAATGGATGCATCCTACATGTATTTATGTGGTCAATTTCAAGGGACATGATCTATAGTTTGTTGGGTTCAGGGGAAGGAAGACTTCAGTGATGACCCTTGGGTTTCTGACTTGGGGAAGTAGGTGGACATAGAAGAAATTCTCCTTCAAACCAACTCATGGGCCTCACTTCAAACCTAAATCAAAATATCTGAGGGTAGGGGTCAGTCTTTAAGCTCCCAAGGGGACTGTGTATCTCCACCCAGGATTATTTTTTCTGTTAATAGCAGCAACCCCATTCCAGTAGCTCATACTGGAACCCACCAGCATGAAATCAATATCCTTCTAATCATAATCTTCACTTGCTCTTCATCAATGAAAGTAATACATGACTGCCACTCTCTGATACAACTCATTGTCCTCAGACAACAACTGAAGATGCTGTAGGCCACTTATCCACATCTCTAATCACTAATCCAGCCATAATGAACTTCTTTCAGTAAGCCACCTTCCCAATTTTCACTAGAACTTTTCACACAATACTTGATCCACACCCAATTCTCCCTACAAGTCCTAGATTGGATGTTGCCTCCTCCAGTAACACTTTTTGAATACCTATGGCCTTGTTAGGTGCCCTTCTCATGTAATTTTAATGCACCTGTACCTCCCTAATCATAGCACTGAATCTCACTGAATTCTATGTTTCTATCTGTAATTATCTGTTTCTCTGCCCACTGGAGTGAAACCTCTCAAAAGCAGAGATTCTGATCGTTTTTTGTTTGTTTGTTTCATACTTGTTTGCCAGTGCCCACAATGGCTTTGCTGCCGATATTCAAATGCCAGCAGGGTCACCCATGAGGACAGGTTTCAGCTGAGCTTCCAGACTAAGACACGCTAGGAAGAAGGACCCGGCGGTCTACTTCCGAAAAGAATTAGCCAGTGAAAACCTTATGAATAACAGCAGAACACTGTCTGATATAGTGCTGGAAGATGAGCACCGCAGGTTGGAAGGCACTGAAAAGATGACTGAGGGAGAGCTGCCTCCTCAAAGCAGAGTCAACCTTACTGACGTGGATGGAGCCAAGCTTTTGGGACCTTCATTTGCTGATGTGGTATGACTCAAAATGAGAAGAACCAGTTGCAAATATTCATTAACAATAGGAACATGGACTGTTTGAAATATGAATCCAGGGAAATTGGAAATCATCAAAAATGAAATGGAATGCATAAGCATAGATATCCCAGGCATTAAAACCAAAAAACTAAACCCACTGCCGTCGATTCCGACTCGTAGTGACCGTATAGGACAGAGCAGAACTGCACCATAGAGTTTCCAAGGAATGCCTGGTGGATTCGAACTGGCGACCTCTTGGTTAGCAGCCATAGCACTTAACCATTACACCACCAGGGTTTCCTAAGCATTAGTGAGTTGAAGTAGATTGATACTGGCCATTTTGAATTGGGCAATCATATGCTCTACTATGCCAGGAATTACAACTTGAAGAGGAAGGCGTTGCATTCATTGTCAAAAAGAACATTTCAAGATCCATCCTAAAGTACAACCCTGTCAGTGATAAAATAATATCCATATGACTAGAAGACCACTTAATACTACTATTTACATTTACTCACCAGCCATTAAGGCCAAAGATGAAGAAATTGAATTTTTTTACCAACTTCTGAAGTCTGAAATTGATCAAATATGCAATCATAATGCATTGATAATTACTGGTGATTGGAATGCAAATCTTGGAAACAAAGAAGTATCTGTAGTTGGAAACTACGGCCTTGGTGATAGAAGCAATGCTGGACAGCACATGATACAATTTTGCAAAACTTCTTCATTGCAAATACCTTTTTCAACAACATAAATGGTGACTATACACATGGACCTCGCCAAACAGAATACACAGGAATGAAATCGACTACATCCGTGGAAAGAGACGATGGGAAAGCTCAATATCATCAGGCAGAAAAAGGCCAAGGGCCAACTGTGGAACATACCATCAATAGCTCATATGCAAGTTCAAGCTGAAGCTGAAGAAAATTAGAACAAGCTCACGAGAGCCAAAGTATGACCTTGAATATATCCCACCTGAATTTAGAGGCCATCTCAAGAACAGATCTGACACGTTTAGCACTAATGACCAAAGACCAGATGAGTTGTGGAATGACATCAAGGACATTGAGGTGCGATTAATTACTTTTGTATGTGGACTTCCTAGCCATGGTCTTGCAACTACAACCCAGGTGATTGTGTGATAGGGTGATTGTGGCCTACCAATGGAATTGGCCAGT
This sequence comes from Elephas maximus indicus, assembly GCF_024166365.1. Taxonomy (NCBI): domain Eukaryota; kingdom Metazoa; phylum Chordata; class Mammalia; order Proboscidea; family Elephantidae; genus Elephas; species Elephas maximus. Next base: position 92,291,510 of record NC_064846.1, read on the forward strand.
TTTTCCCTTAAAAAAGGGCCAATTCCAGAGCAGGGAGGAGGAGCCTATCAACAAGAAAGGAGAGCCCCAGTAGCAGAGACCTGGCAGCAGGAGATGGCATGGTGGGCTTCCCAGCACAAGGAGAGAGAAAGCTGAGTGGCTTTGGGCAGAGACTGAGGGCCAGAGAGAGGCACGCCTGTGAATAAGGCTGGGAAGAGGCTATCCCAATGGAAGAACTGTTTCCTGAGTGTTCCTGGACCTCAGTTGCAACTGTTACTTCCCTAACAAACCCACAATTGTGAGTATGATCTGTGAGTTCTGTGTGACCATTGCAATAAATTATTGAACCCAGTAGAGAGTGCTGTGGGAGCGACAGTTGGTGTTAGAATCGGTAAAGATGGTAGAGAGAGGAGACGTGTCTGACCCCTGCCTCATACGAATCAACCTTGGAGTGTTGATCTTTATTCTCGTTCCCCCTTGTGAAGCTGAAGGAGATCAGACACTGCCCCTATGCCATTTTTACAGACACCATACATGAAGAAAGCAAGAGGCCGATAAAAAGACAGGAAAGAAAGAAAAGACCAAAATGGATGTCAGAAGAGATTCTGAAACTTGTTCTTGAACATAGAGTAGTTAAAGCAAAAGGAAAAAATAATGAGGTAAAAGAGCTAAACAGAAAACTTTAAAGGGTGGCTCGAGAAAAAAGTATTATAATGAAATGTGCAAAGACCTGGAGTTAGAAAATGAAAAGGGAAGAACATGCTCGACATTTCTGAAGCTGAAAGAACTGAAGAAAAAATTCAAGCCCTGAGTTTCAATATTGAAGGATTCTATGGGGACGATATTAAATGACGTAGGAAGCATCAAAAGAAGATGGAAGGCATACACAGAGTCACTGTACCAAAAGGAATTGGTCAACATTCAGTCATTTAAAGAGGTAGCATAAGATCAAGAACTGATGGTACTGAAGGAACAAGTCCAAGTTGCACTGAAGGCATTGGCAAAAAACAAGGCTCCAGGAATTGACAGAATACCAAGAGAGATGTTTCAACAAACAGTTGCAGCGCTGAAAGTGCTCACTCGTCTATGCCAAGAAATTTGGAAGACAGCTACCTGGACAACTGACTAGAAAAAAAAAAAGAAAGAAGAGATCCATATTTATGCCTATTCCAAAGAAAGGTGATTCAACCAAATGGGAAATTATTGAACAATATCATTGATATCACATGCAAGAAAAATTTTGCTGAAGATCATCCCAAAGTACCTGAAGCAGTACATCAACACAGACCCACCAGAAATCCAAGCCAGATTCAGAAGAGGACGTGGAACCAGGGATATCACTGCTAATGTCAGATGGATCCTGGCTGAAGCAGAGAGTACCAGAAAGATGTTTACCTGTCTTTTATTAACTATGTAAAGGTATTCAGCTGTGTGGATCATAACAAATTATGGATATCATTGTGAAGAATGGGAATCCCAGAACACTTAATTATGCTCATGAGGAACCTGTATGTAGATTAAGAGGCAGTCGTTTGAACAGAACGAGGGGATACTGCATGGTTTAAAGTCAGTAAAGGTGTGCCTCAGGGTTGTATCCTTTTACCACACTTATTCAATCTGTATGTCGAGCAAATAATCCGAGAAGCTGGACTATATGAAGAAGAATGGGGCACCAGGATCTGAGGAAGACTTATTAACAGCCTGCATTATGCAGATGCACAACGTTGCTTGCTGAAAGTGAAGAAGACTTGAAGCACTTACTGATGAAGATCAAAGACCACAGCCTTTAATATGGACTACACCTCAACATACAGAAAACAAAAGTCCTCACAACTGGACCAATAAGCAACATCATGATAAATGGAGAAATTCCTGAAGTTGTCAAGGATTTCATTTTATTTGGATCCACAATCAACACCCATGGAAGCAGCAGTGAAGAAATCAAAAGATGCATTGCATTGGGAAAATTTGCTCTAAAAGACCTAATTAAAGGGTCAAAAAGTGAAGATGTCACTTTAAGGAGTAAGGTGCACCTGACTCAAGCCATGGTGTTTTCAATCGCCTCATATACATGTGAAAGCTGGACAATGAATAAGGAAGACCAAAGAAGAATTGAAGCCTTTGGATCACGGTGTTGGCAAAGAATATTGACTATACCATGGACTGCCAAAAGAACGAACAAATCTGTCTTGGAAGAAGTATAGCCAGAATGCTCCTTAGAAGCAAGGATGGCAAGACTTCATCTCACATACTTTGGACATGTTTTCAGGGAGATCCAGTCCCTGGAGAAGGACATCATGCCTGGTAAAGTAGAGGGTCAGCAAAAAAGAGGAAGACTCTCAACGAGAGGGACTGACAAAGTGGTTGCAACAATGGACTCGAGCATAACGATTTTGAGAATGGTGCCGGACTGGGCAGTGTTTCACTCTGTTATACATAGGGTCACTATGAGTTGGAACCGACTGGACAGCACCTAACAAGAACAACATTAACAAAGACTAAGAAATTTCCCGTTAAAATCAGGAACAGGACAAGAATGCCCACTCTCACCACTGCTGTTTAACATTGTTCTGGAAGTTCTAGTCAGGGCAATCAAGCAAGAAAAATAAAAGGAATCGAAGTCAGGAAGGAGGAAGTAAAACTATACCTTTTTGCAGATGACATTATCCTATACCTAGAAAACATCAAAGAACCCACAAGACATTTTCTAGAGGAAATAAATGAGTTCAGCAAAGCAGCAAGATACATGCTCAACACAGAACACACAAAAATCTGTTGAGTTTCTATACACCTAAATCCAAAACAACAATCAATATTCTTAAAACAAAATTAAGGAAACAATATCATTTATGATGGCATCTAAAATAATAAAGTGCCTTGGAATAAATTTAACTAGGAAGGTAAGAGATTTGTACACTGAAAATTATAAAACATTGCCAAAAGAAGTTAGGAAGACCTAAGTAAATGGAAAGACTTTCTGTGTTCATGGATTGGAAGGCTTAATACAGTTAAGATATCAATACTACCCAAAGAAATCTATAAAGCCAATGCAATCCTCATAAAATTCCAACACCCTTCTTTGCAGAAACTGAAAAGCCAATACTCAAATGCATATGGTAGGGCAAGGGACCCCAAATAGCTAAAACAATCTTGAATAAGAAGAACAAAGTAGGACTCACACGTCCTGATTTCAAAACATACTACAAAGCTACAGTAATCAAAACAGCCTGGTACTGGTAAAATTATAGACATATACACCAATGGAATAGAATTGAAAGTCTAGAAACAAATGCATACATCTGTGATCAACTGATTTTCAACAAAGATGCTACAACCATTCAATAGAGAAAGAAGAATGTCTAATAAATTGTGCTAGGAAAATTGGATTTCCATATGCAGAAGAATGAAGCAAGATCCATGCCTCACATGATATACAAAAACCAATTCAAAATAGATCAAGGACCTAAATATGGACCAAAACATGGATGAACCTTGAAAACATGCTGAGTGAAATAAATCAGTCACAAAGGGACAAATATTGTATGATCTCACTTATATGAAATAGGCAAATACATAGAAATCAAAGCTTATTAGTGGTTACCTTGGAGAGGAGAGAAGAGGAAAGGGAGAGTTACTGTTTAGGAGGCACAGAGTTTCTTTTAATGATGGTAGAATAACTTGGAAAAGGATAGTGATAATGGTTGTACAACATAAAGAGTATAATCAATTTCACTGATTATACATGTAAACATTGTTGAACAGGCAAATATTTTGCTATGTATGTTTATACGACAATAAAAAAATCAATTGGTCATATTTGTGGGGTCTATTTCTGGACTCCCTATTCTGTTCTATTGATCTGTGTATTTATCCACTCACCAATACCACATAGTCTTGAATAAGTAAGTCTTAAATTATGGGTGTTGTAATTCCTCTTTTTTCTATTTTTTTCATAATTATTCTGGCTATTCTAGTTTCTTTGCCACTCCATAAAAATATGTCTATATTTACAAGGAATTCTGTTGGGATTTCAACAAAAATTATGTTAAATATATATATCAGTTTGCAGAGAACTTACATTTTTACTATCTTGAGTCTTCCAGTCCATGAACATATTTATGTCTCTTTATTTATTTAGGTCTTTGATTGCTTTCACCAGCATTTAGTAGTTTTCCACATAAGAATCCTGTACATGTTTTACTAGATTTACATTTAAGTATTTTGGGGTACTTTGGAGCAACTGTGAATGGTATTTTTTTTTAATTTCAGCTTCTAGTCTTCCATTGCTAGTATGTATAAACACCGTTGATTGGGACCTTTTATCTAAGGCCATTAGACCTACGCTTTGGGTAATCTCACTCCAACATATCTGTTTCCATGATCTTCCACTCTTAACTATCATTTGTAGTCCCCTATGAGGAGCCTTCAGGATCAAAATAAATAGTCTAGGGGACTCCCATTACCAGGCAGTCCTCTCAGCAGTCACATCTCTCACCATGCCCAAATTAACTGTCTTCCTAATTATAACTTGGATTCTCATGTAACTTCCCCAGCTTTCCTAAGGAGAGAAAAATACCCTGACCAGGCTGTTTCTTTTCTGACACAGCGACCACCATGAGGGCCTGAAATTTAATTATCTTTTTAGTTCTATCACCCCAGAGGCCTGCATATTGGCCTATCAGCCAGTTCTCGAGATATTAGCAGATATTTCAGGGTGTAGCCTGGCCACACAGACACTTGTGCTGGAGTTGCCTAGTAAATAGATTTCAAAGAATTTTTTGGAATTGAGCTCTAGCTACAGCAGAGGATGGAGAGGTTCCTTCAAAGAAACATTATAGTTGTATGCAGTGTATTTTTCCTTCTGCTTTATGCTCCTGAGTTTCTCTTTCTATTGATGGCTCCAGTATCCCCCTGGACACTCAGGATTAAAAGCCACCTTTGAAAAACCCAAGTTGTAGTTTGATTCTATAAACTCCTATCAAATAAACAATTCTAGACACGGCTGACCACTGTCTGATTTTACTGATCAGACGATCTGTCTGATTTTGATCAGATCATCCCTCTGTCACCTCCTGATGAATAATGTCCTTCCACTCTGCATGAAGTTTAAAACTCTCAGAAAATCATTCCCCATTGTCTAGGCCACCAGCAGCACCCTGACAAACACCAATCCACCCAACTTTCAGGCGGTAAATTTTCCCATTTTCTCTGGGACTCTACCCAAAACCAAAAAAAAAACCCCAAAAACCCTGTTGCTGTCGAGTCCATTCCGACTCATAGTGACACTACAGTTGACACTATAGGACAGAGTAGATCTGCCCCATATGATTACCAAGGAGCACCTGGTGGACTCAAACTGCCATCCTTTTGATTAGCAGCCATAGCTCTTAACCACTACATCACCAGGGACTCTACGTATACTCATAAATCTGCCTTAAACACTTTCTCTCGCCTCCATTAGCCTGGTTATTTCTCTTCACCCTTTAGATTTTATTTCCTCCAGGAAGGCTTCTTTGAATATGTAGGTCCATCAGGTGAGTTTTCCTTTTTGTATTCTCCCACTATACCCTGTCCCACTGAAATGACATGTGAATTTGGGTAGATTACCTAACTTTCAATTGTTCAGTTTTTTAACCTGTTGGATGGGGATAGTGAGAATAATGCCTCATAGGTTTGTGATGAGTATAAGATAAGCAAATACATGTAAAGCACTTAGAACAGCTCCTAGCACCATAGATCGCATTTAGTAAATATTATTTAATATTATCAGAATCCATAGGTCACAATGCATTGAATTTTTTTTGCTCTTTCTCCGCACAAGTTAATGTGCTTGAGATTAGAGACTGTCTTTCTTATATTTAAATAACAGTATCTAACACAAAACTTTTTAGAATGAATTAAATGAACATATAAATAAGTAATGAGTACAATCTTCCTTTGTAGACCACCATATATTACCATACATGCAAAAGAATGAAGTTGGATACGTACCTCAAGCTATATGCAAAAAACTCAAAATGGATAAATGACATAAATATAAGAACTAAAACAAAAAAACTGTTAAAGGAAAGCACAGAGATAAATAAATTATCATGATTTTGGATTTGGCAAAGAATTCCTTGATATTGTACCAAAAGCGCAAGCAACAAACAAAAAATAGATAAATTGGACTTTATCAAAATTAAAAACTTTTCTGAATCCTAGCATATTATTGAAAAATGGAAATACAGCATTCAGAATGGGAGAAAATATTTGCAAATCATCTATCTGATGTTGTTGCTGTTGGTGGATGCGCTGACTCATAGCGACACTATGTACAACAGAATGAAACATTGCCCAGTCCTGTGCCACACTCACAACAGTAGGTATGTTTGAGCTCATTGCTACAGCCACTGTGTCAATCCATCTCTATGAGGGTCTTCCTCTTTTTTGCTGACCATCTGCTTTATCTAGCATGATGTCTTTCTCCAGGTACTGGTCCCTCCTGATAACGTGTCCAAAGTACATGAGAAGTCTCTCCATCCTCGCTTCTAAGGAGTGTTCTGGCTGTACGTCTTCCAAGACAGATTTGTTCATTCTTATAGAAGTCCATGGTATATTCAAAATTCTTTGCCAATGCTATAATTCAAATGCATCAATTCTTCTTCAGTCTTCCTTATTTATTGTCCAGCTTTCACAGCATATGTGCCAACTGAAAGCACCATGGCTTAGGTCAGGCACACCTTAGCCATCAAAGTGACATCTTTGGTTTTTAAGATTTTAAAGAGGTCTTTTACAGCACAGTTGCCAATTGCAATGACATGGGTTTCCATGGACATTGATTTTGGATCCAAGTAAAATAAAACCCTTGACTTCAATATTTTCTCCATTTATCATGACGTTGTGAGGATATTTATTTTCTTTATGTTGAGGTGTAATCCATACTGAAGGCTGTACTCTTTGATCTTCATCAGTACATGGTTCAAGTCATCTTCACTTTAGGCAAGCAAGGTAGTGTTTTGCATATTGCAGGTTGTTAATAAGTCTTTCTCCAAACCTAATGCCACGTTATTGTTCTTCATATAGTCCAGCTTCTCAGATTATTTGCTCAGCATAATAATCTAGGCATTGCTGTTGCTGCTGTTAGGTGCCATCGAGTCGATTCAGACTCATAGTGACCCTATGCACAACAGAACGAAACACTGCCTGCTCCCGTACCATCCTCACAATTGTTACTGTGCTTGTGCCTGTTTTTGCAGCCACTGTGTCAGTCTATCTCATTGAGGGTCTTCCTCTTTTTTGCTGACCCTCTATTTTACCAAGTATGATGTCCTTCTCCAGGGATCAATCCTTCCTGATAACATGTCCAAATTATGTGAGACGTAGTCTTACCATCCTTGCTTCTAAGAAGCATTCTGGTTGTACTTCATCCAAGACAGATTTGTTCGTTCTTTTGGAAGTCCATGGTATATTCAATATTCTTCATGAACACCACAATTCAAAGGTATAGATTCTTCTTCGGTCTTCCTTATTCTTTGTCCAGCTTTTGCACACACATGAGGTGATTCAAAACACCATGGCTTGGATCAGGTGGACCTTAGTCCTCAAGATGACACCTTTGCTTTTCGATACTTTAAAGAGGTCTTTTGCAGCAGATTTGCCCAAATGCAATGTGTCTTTTGATTTCTTGACTGCTGCTTCCATGGCTGTTGATTGTGGAACCACGTAAAATGAAATCCTTGACAACCTCAATCTTTTGTCCGTTCATCATAATGTTGCTTATGGGTCCAGTTGTGAGGGTTTTTGTTTTCTTTATGTTAAGGTGTAATCCATACAAGGCTGTTGTCTTTGATCTTCATTAGTAAGTGCTTCAAGTCCTCTTCACTTTCAGCAAGCAAGGCTGTGTCATCTGCATAATGCAAGTTGTTAATGAGTTTTCCTCCAATCCTAATGTGCTCTTCTTCTTCCTGTAGTCCAGCTTCTTGGATTCGTTGCTCAACATACAGATTGAATAGTTATGGTGAAGGATACAACCCTTATACACACCTTTCCTGACTTTAAACCATGCAGTATCCCCTTGTTCTGTTCAAACAACTGCCTCTTGATCCATGTACAGGTTCCTCAGGAGCACAAGTAAGTATTCCAGAATTCCCATTCTCTGCAATGTAATCCATAATTTGTTATGATCCACACTGTCAAATGCCTTAGCATAGTCAATAAAACACAGGTAAACATCTTTTTGGTGTTCTCTGCTTTCAGCCAGGGTCCATCTGACATCAGCAATGACATCCTTGTTTCCATGTCCTCTTCTAAATTGGCTTGAATTTCTGGCAGTTCCCTATAGATATACTGCTGCAGCTGCTTTTGAATGATATGCAGCAGAATTTTGCTTGCATGTGATATTAATGATATTGTTCAATAATTTCCTCATTTGGTTGGATCACCTCTCTTCGGAATAGGCATAAATGTGGATCTCTTCCAGTTGGTTTTCCAGGTAGCTGTCTTCCAAATTTCTTGGCATAGATGAGTGAGCACTTCCAGCACTGCATCTAATTGTTGAAACATCTCAATTGGTATTCCATCATTTCCCAGAGCCTTGTTTTTCACCAATGTCTTCACTGCAGCCTGGACTTCTTCCTTCAGTACCATTGGTTCCTGATCCTATGTTACCTTCTGAAATGGCTGTCTACTTCTGAAAAGAATTAGCCAGTGAAAACCTTATGAATAGCAGTGGAACATTATCTGACATAGTGCCAGAAGATGAGCCCCTCACATTGGAAGGCACTCAAAATGTAACTGGGAAAGAGTTGCCTCCTCAAAGTAGAGTTGACTTTAACAACGTGGAGGAAGTCAGCTTTTCAGGGCCACACCTGCTGATGTGGCAAGTCTCAAAATGAGAAGAAACAGCTGCAAACACCCATTAATAATCAGACCATGGAATGTATCAAGTATGAATCTAGGAAAGTTGGAAATCATAGAAAATGAAGTGGAATGCATACATATCAATATCCTAGGCATTAGTGAGCTGAAATGGACTGGTATGGGTCATATTGAATCAGATAATCATACAGTCTACTATGCCAGGAATGACAACTTGAAGATGAATGGTGTTGCATTCATTGTCAATAAGAACATTTCAAGATCTATCCTGAAGTACAACACTGTCAGTGATAGGATAATATCCATATGCCTACAAGGAAGACATGTTAATATGACTATTGTTCAAATTTATGCACCAACCACTATGGCCAAAGATGAAGAAATTGAAGATTTTTACCAACTTCTGCAGTCTGGAATTGATCAAACATGCAATCAGGATGCACTGATAATTACTGGTGATTGCAACGGGAAAGTTGGACACAAAGAAGAAGGATGGGCAGTTGGAAAATATGGCCTTGGTGATAGAAATTATGCTGGAGATTGCATGATTGAATTTTGCATGACCAAAGACTTCTTCATTGAAAGTATCTTTTTTTTCACCAACATAGATCCTGACTATACACATGGACCATGCCAGATGGAATACACAGGAATCAAATAAACTACACCTGTGGAAAGAGGTGAAGGAAAAGCTCAATATCATCAGCCAGAACAAGGGCAGGTGCTGATTGCAGATCGGACCATCAATTACTCATATGTAAGTTCAAGTTGAAACTGAAGAAAATTAGAACAGGTTTTTGAGAGCCAAAGTACGGCCTTGAGTACATCCCACCTGAATTTAGAGACCATCTCAAGAATAGATTTGACACGTTGAACACTAATCACCGAAGACGGGATGAGTTGTGCAAGGACATCATAAATGAAGAAAGCAAGAGGCCATTAAAAACGCAGGAGAGAAAAACAAAAAGGCCTAAATGGATGTCAGAAGAGACTCTGAATCCTGCTCTTGAACACAGAGTAGCTAGGGAAAAAGGAACAAAATGATAAAAGAGCTGAACAGAAGATTTCAAAGGCAGCTCAGGAAGACAAATTAAAGTATTATGATGCCATGTGCAAAGACCTGGAAATAGAAAACAAAAAGGGAAGAACACTCTCAGCATTTCTGAAGCTGCAAGAACTGAAGAAAATTTCAAACCCCTAGTTGCCATACTGAAGGATTCCACAGGGAAAATATTAAACGATACAGGAATACTCAAAAGAAGATGGAAAGGTGGGGCCGAGATGGCAAAATTGTCAGACGCTTCTGCTGATCCCTCTTACAACAAAGACCCAATAAAACAAGTGAATCGATTATATGTATGACAAGCTAGGAGCCCTGAACATCAAAGGCAAAGTTAGGAAATTGGACTGAGCAGCAGGAGGAGGGAGAGATGGTTCAGAAGTGGCGAGGAGTTGCCGGACCTGACTCGGCGGGAATCAGCCCCCCTCAGGAACGATTCCCTGGTGCAATCGTGGCAGGGCTGGCGTAGCGTTTGGCACACAGTTTCCTCAGGGAGATACAGTGAGCCACACGGAGTCTACTAACGCCTCCGGAATCACCAAAGAACAGTGCTTTCAGCAAAAGATAAGTACTTGTATCTAATTTACCGTGCCCCTAGCCCCCAAGCCAGCTTCAGTGGCTGTTGATTTCCCTGAGCCTGAGATAGGTCCTGCTGCATGCCCTGAGCCATCCTGCTGGCCTTGGAGAAGGAACAATTAACAAAAGGGGGAAAAATCAGCTGGCTCCCCTAACCTAGGAACTCAGGGCAGAAGCAGCTTCTGTTCAGGCACAAATGGTCCACTGACTTTGAATGCCTTTCGCCCCTGCATGGACCTGTGTGGGCCCATTTCGGGAGCTTAGGCCCTTGTTGCCAGACTGCAATGGTGTATGTGCATGAGATCTAACTTCAACTGTTTTAGCTGTGGAGTGGAAAGGGAGGTTGTTGATGTTTGACATGGCTCTGCCTATTAAGTATGGACTTTACCTACTCACATCAGGGGCCTAAGGACTAGTGGCACCATGTATGCCACCTAGCCACCTGTGAGAGGGGTCCAAGGATAAGTGGTGCTTCCCAGTCCTTACAGCTAAAAGCACTGGGTGCCCATAGTCCAGCTGCAGAATCCACCCACCTGAGTGCTCTAGCGAACAAAGACATGCTTTCCTCACACTCAGTGGGCAGTTGCCAGCCCCTTGCCTTGCTCAGAACATGACCCCCTGCTGCAACCAGATACCTGTGCCTACACCAATCACCCCTGCCCTTCTAAGACTGTAGGACAGAGCCTGTGCCACACACTTGGTGACCAAATTCCTGGATACCTGAGCTGAATCCATACAAGAAAAGTGAATGGACTCCTAGGCTCATATACCTGGTAACAGCTCTAGCCATCTGGTGACAGGACATTAGAGCTTCAAAGATGCAAATAATCAAGCTAGCTCTCTCAAGTAGCCTATTTGAGCATAACAAAACAAAACAAAGCAAGAAGCCAGGATACAGTAAGAAAACATAAAATAAATTAATGCGATAACTTATAGATGGCTTAAAGACAACAGTCAATATCAAATCACATAAAGAAGCAGACCATGATCTCTTCAACAAGTTCCCAAAACAAAGAATCACGGAATCTTCAAGATGAAGAGAGCTTCCTGGAATTATCAGAGGTGCAATACAAAAGACTAATACAAAGAATTCTTCAAGAGACCAAGGAGATCAGACAAAATGCAGAACAAGCCAAGGAACACACGGATAAAGCAGTCAAGGAAATTAAGAAGGTTATTCAAAAGCATAATAAAGGAGGAGGTGGAGCCAAGGTGGCGGAATAGACAGGCGCTTCCAGCAAGCCTTCTTTACAACAAACACCTGAAAAAACAAGTGAAACAAGTATATTTGTGACAAGCTGGGGGCCCTGAGCTTCAAAGGCAAGCTTAGAAAATGAAGTAAGGGGTAGAGGAACCAGAAGTCAACCCAGACAGGCAATGGGATGACATATTTAAAAAATTGAAGGAAAAAAATTACCTGCCAAGAATCGTATATCCAGCAAAAGTGTCTCTTAAATATGAAGGTGAAATTAAGACATTTCCAGATAAACACAAGTTTAGGGAATTGGTGAAAAACCAAAACAAACAATACTAAAGGGAGATATTTGGATAGAAAATCAATAATATCAGGTGTCAACCCAAGACTAGAACACTGGGCAGAGCAACCAGAAGTCAACCCAGACAGGAAAATCCAAAAAAAAAAAAAAAAAAAAACAAAGAAAGATTGTATTTTAAAAAAAAAAAGCTTAAAACACGGTAACAGCATTATTATACAAAAGAAGACAACATTAGAATAATAAAGAGGGATTAAGAAATGTAATCATACACCTTCCATATGGAGAGGAAGATAAAGCAATACAAAGAAATAAAAGTTAGTTTTAAATTTAGAAAAATAGGGGTAAATAATAAGGTAACCACAAAGGAGACAAACTATCCTAATCATCAAAATAAAATACAAGAAAAAAATAGAGACTCAGCAGAAAAAAAATCAACAACCAAAAATTTGAGAAAAGGAAAATATATAAAGATAATCTACTCAGCACATAAAATTAAGTGGGAAAAAGAAACTGTCAACAACACACAAAAAAGACATCAAAATGATACTACTAAATTCATGCCTATCCATAATTACCCTGAATGTAAATGGACTAAATGCACCAATAAAGAGACAGAAAGTGGCAGAATGGATTAAAAAACAAGATCTGTCTATATGCTGCCTACAAGAGACACACCTTAGACTTAGAGACACAAACTAAAACTCAAAGGATGGAAAAAAATATAACAAGCAAACAACAATCAAAAAAGAGCAGGAGTGGCAATGTTAATTTCTGACAAAGTAGACTTTAAAGTTAAATCCATCAGAAAGGATAAGGAAGGACACTATATAATGATTAAAGGGACAATACAACAAGAAGATATAACCATATTAAATACTTATGCACCCAATGACAGGGCTGCAAGATACGTAAAACAAACTCTATCAGCATTGAAAAGTGAGATACACACCTCCACAATAATAGTAGGAGACTGCAACACACCACTTTTGGTGAAGGACAGGACATCCAGAAAGAAGCTCAATAAAGACATGGAAGATCTAAATGCCACAATCAACCAACTTGACCTCCTAGACATATACAGAACACTCTGCCCAACAGCAACCAAGTATACTTTCTTTTCTAGTGCACATGGAACATTCTCTAGAATAGACCACATATTAGGTCATAAAGCAAGCCTTAGCAGAATCCAAAACATTGAAATATTACAAAGCATCTTCTCTGACCATAAGGCCATAAAAGTGAAAATCAATAACAGGAAAGGCAGAGAAAAGATATCAAACTCTTGGAAACTGAACAATACCCTGCTCAAAAAAGAGTGGGTTATAGAAGACATTAAGGATGGAATAAGGAAATTCAGAGAATCCAATGAGAATGAAAACACTTCCTATCAGAACCATTGGGACACAGCAAAAGCGCTGCTAAGAGGCCAATTTATATCAATAAATGCACACATCCAAAAAGAAGAAAGGGCCCACATCAAAAAATTATCCCTACAACTTGAACAAATAGAAAGAGAGCAACAACAGAAACCCACAGGCACCAGAAGAAAACAAATAATAAAAAATTATAGCTGAAATAAATGAAATAGAAAACAGAAAAACAACTGAAAGAGTTAACAAGACCAAAAGCTGGTTTTTTGAAAAAAAATCGACAAAATTGATAAACCACCACTGGCCAAACTGACAAAAGAAAAACAGGAGAGGAAGCAAATAACCTGAATAAGAAATGAGATGGGTGATATTACAACAGACCCAACTGAAATTAAAAGAATCATATCAGATTACTATGAAAAACTGTTCTCAAACAAATTTGAAAACCTAGAAGAAATGGATGAATTCCTAGACACACACTACCTACCTACACTAACACAAACAAAGGTAGAACAACTAAATAGACCCATAACAAAAGAAGAGATTGAAAAGGTAATCAAAAAACTTCCAACAGAAAAAAGCCCTGGTCCGGATGGCTTCACTGCAGAGTTCTACAAAACTTTTAGAGAAGAGTTAACACCACTACTGCTAAAGGTATTTCAGAGCATAGAAAAGTACGGAATACTACCAAACTCATTCTATGAAGCCACCATATCCCTGATACCAAAACTAGGTAAAGACACCACAAAAAAAGAAAATTACAGACCTATATCCCTCATGAACGTAGATGCAAAAATCCTCAACAAAATTCTAGCCAATAGAATTCAACAACATATCAAAAAAATAATTCACCATGACCAAGTGGGATTCATACCAGGTATGCAGGGATGGTTCAACATTAGAAAAACAATTAATGTAATCCACCACATAAATAAAACAAAAGACAAGAATCACATGATTTTATCAATTGATGCAGAAAAGGCATTTGACAAAGTTCAATACCCATTCATGATAAAAACTTTCAGCAAAATAGGAATAGAAGGAAAATTCCTCAACATAATAAAGGGCATTTATACAAAGCCAACAGCCAACATCACCCTAAATGGAGAGAGCCTGAAAGCATTCCCTTTGAAATCAGGAACCAGACAAGGATGCCCTTATCACCACTCTTATTGAACATTGTGCTGGATGCCCTAGCCAGAGCAATTAGGCTAGATAAAGAAATAAAGGGCATCCAGATTGGCAAGGAAGACGTAAAACTATCTCTATTTGCAGATGACATGATCTCATACACAGAAAACCCTAAGCAATCCTCCGGAAAACTACTGAAACTAATAGAAGAGTTCAGCAGAGTATCGGCATACAAGATAAACATACAAAAATCAGTTGGATTCCTCTACACCAACAAAAAGAACATCGAAGAGGAAATCACCAAATCAATGCCATTTACAGTAGCTCCCAAGAAGATAAAATACTTAGGAATAAATCTTACCAGAGATGTAAAAGCCTTATACAAAGAAAACTACAGTACACTTCTGCAAGAAACCAAAAGAGACTTACATAAGTGGAAAAACATACCTGGCTCATGGATAGGAAGACTTAACATTATAAAAATGTCTGTTCTACCAAAAGCCATCCCGATCCAAATTCCAATGACATTCTTTAATGAGATGGAGAAACAAATCACCAACTTAGTATGGAAGGAAAAGAGGCCCTGGATAAATAAGGCATTAGTGAAAAAGAAGAATAACATGGGAGGCCTCATGCTACCTGATTCCAGAACATATTATACCACGAGGTAGCCAAAACAGCCTCATACTGGTACAACAACAGATACATAGACCAATGGAACAGAATTGAGAATCCAGGCATAAATCCATCCACAAATGAGCAGTTGATATTTGACGGAGTCCCAAATTCCATTAAATGGGGAAAGGACAGCCTCTTTAACAAGTGGTGGTGGCATAACCGTATGTCCATCTGCAAAAAAAAAATGAAACAAGACTCAAACTTCACACCATGCACAAAAACTAACTCAAAATGGATCAAAGACCTAAATATAAAATCTAAAATGATAAAGATCATAGAGGATAAAATAGGGACAATGCTAGGAGCCCTAATATATGGCATAAACAGTATACAAAACATCACTAACAGTACACAAACACCAGAAGAGAAACTAGATAACTGGGAACTCCTAAAAATCAAACACTTTTGCTCATCCAAAGACTTCATCAAAAGAGTAAAAAGATTACTTACAGACTGGGAAAAAAAATTTGGCTACAACAATTCTGATCAGCATCTGATGTCTCAAATCTACATGATACCGCTTGAACTCGACAACAAAAAGACAAATAACCCAATTAAAAAATGGGCGAAGGATATGAACAGGCACTTCACCAAAGAAGACATTCAGGTGGCTAACAGATATGTGAGGAAATGCTCATGATCATTAGCCATTAGAGAAATGCAAATCACAACTACAATGAGATACCATCTCACTCTAACAAGGCTAGCATTAATCCAAAAAACACAAAATAGTAAATGTTGGAGGGGCTGTGGAGAGATTAGAACACTTATGTATACGCTGCTGGTGGGAATGTCAAATGATACAACCACTTTGGAAATCAATTTGGCACTTCCCTAAAAAGCTAGAAATAGAACTACCATAAGATCCAGCAATCCCACTCCTTGGAATATATCCTAGAGAAATAACAGCCTTCACATGAAGAGATACATGCACACTCATGTTCTCTGCAGCACTGTTTAGAATAGCAAAAAGAGGGATGCAACCAAGGCACCCATTAATGGATGAATAGATAAATAAATTATGGTATCTTCGTACAATGGAATATTATGCAATGATCAAGATCACTAATGAATCTGTGAAACATCTCATAACGTGGAGGAATCTGGAAGGCATTATACTGAGTAAAATTAGTCAGGTGCAAAAGGCAAATATTGTATAAGACCACTTTTATAAGAACTCAAGAAATAGTTTAAACACAAAAGAAAATATTCTTTGATCATTATGAGGGTGGGGAGAGAGGGAGAGGGGTATTCTTTAATTAGCTAGTAGACAAGAACTAGTTTAAGTGAGGAAACACTGGTGGCATAGTGGCTAACTGCTATGTCTGTTAACCAAGTGGTCAGCAGTTCGAATCCTCCAGGCGTTCCTTGAAAACTCTACGGAGCAGTTCTAGTCTGTCCTATAGGGTCACTATGAGTTGGAATCGCCTCAAAGGCAGTGGGTTATTTTAGGTGAAGGGAAAGACAACACACAATACAGGAAAGGTCAGCAGAACTGAACTAAACCAAAAGCAAAGAAGTTTCCTGAATAGAACTGAACACTTCGAAGGGCAGAGTAGCAGGGACAGGGGTCTGGGGACCATGGTTTCAGGGGTCATCTAGGTTAATTTGCATAACGAAAGGTGTTAAGAAAACATTCTGCATCTCACTTTGGTGAGTGGTGTCTGGAATCGTAAGCACTAGCAAGTGGCCATCTAAGATGCATCAATTGGTCCGAAGCCACTGGAAGCAAAGGAGAACGAAGAACACCAAAGACACAAAGTCAATATAAGCCCAGAGACAGAAAGGGCTACATAAACCAGAGACTACATCAGCCTGAGACTGGAAGAGCTAGATGGTGCCTGGCTACAAATGATGACTGCCCTGACAGGGAATACAAAAGAGAATCCCTGATGGAGCAAGAGAACAGTGGGATGCAGACCTCAAATTCTTGTAAAAAGACCAGACAATGGTCTGACTGAGACAAGAGGGACCCCCGAGGTCATGGTCCCCAGAGCTTCTGTTAGCCCAAGACTGGAACCATTCCGACAGTCAACTTTTCAGACAGGAATTGGACTGGACTATAAGATGTGATAGTGGTGAGGAGTGAGCTTCTTGGCTCAAGTAGACACATGAGACTGTGTGGGCAGCTCCTGTCTGGAGGCAAGATGAGATTCAGAGGGGGACAGGAGCTGATTGAATGGACACAGGGAATACAGGGTGGAGAGGAGGAGTGTGCTGCTGTCTCATTAGAGGCAGAGCAGCTAGGAGTACATACCAAGGTGTATATAAGTTTTTGTATGAGAGACTGACATGATTTGTAAACTTTCACTTAAAGCACAATAAAAAAATAAGGAGATTGAAGGAATACAGGGTCACTAATCTAGTTGTTAGTGAGCTGAAATAGACTGGTATTGACCATCTTGAGTCAGACAATCACATGGTCTACTATGCCAGGAACGACAAATTGAAGAGGAACAGCACTGCACTCATCATCAAAAAGAACATTTCAAGATTTGTCCTGTTGTGCAATGTTGTCAGTGAGAATAATATCCATACACCTACAAGGAAGACCAGTTAATATGACTGTATGCTGAGCAAATATTAATATATCTGATAAGGGTTTAATATCCAGAATATATAAAGAACTACAACTCAACAACAAAAAGACTAACAGCAAAAATAAGAAATGGGCAAATGACTTGAATAGAGACTTCCCTGAAGAAGATGTACAAATGATCAATAAACACATGAAAAGATGCTCAACATTATTTGTCATTGGGGAAATGAAAATTTAAATCACAATGAGATACCACTTCCCACACTAAAAAAAAAAATAGGATGGGTATAATCAGAAAATAACAAGTGTTAGAGAAGGTGTAGAGAAATTTGAAGCCTCATGCATTGCTGGTGGGAATATGAATGGTGCAGCTGCTGTGGAAAACAATTTGTTTATTCCTCAAAAAGTTAAACATAGAATTACCATTAAAAAAAAGTATATGATCCAGCAATTCTACTTCTAGGTTGTCTTATTTACCTAGTGCTGCTATAACAGAAATACCACACGTGGGTGGCTTTAACAAACAGAAATTTATTTTATCACAGTTTAGAAGGTTAAAAGTCTGAATTCAGGGCACCTGCTCTAGGCGAAGGCTTTCTTTCTCTGTAGGCTCTGGGGGAAGGTCCTTGTTCCTTGGTTCTTTGGTAATCTTCATGTGCTCTGGCATCTATCTTCTCCCATCTCTGCTTGCTTCTCTATGCCTAGTCTGCTCTTTTTATATCTCAAAAGAGATTGACTTAAAACACAGCCTACACTAATACTGCCTTATTAACATAACAAAGAAAACCCATTCTCAAACGGGATTATAACCACTACAGGAGTTAGGATTTACGACACATAATTTTGGGAGACACAATTCAGTCCTTAACATTCCACCCTTTGGCCCCCCAAAATTCATGTCTTTCCACATGTAAAACACACTCACCCCATCACATCATCCCAAATGCCTTAAATCAACTTCAAGTCCAAATCTCACCTTCTGGATCATCTAAATCAAATATGGGTAAGACTTCAGGTGTATTAGCATCCTGGAGCAAAATTCCTTTTCATCTATGAACCTGTGAAATCTAGAATACAAGTTATCTGCTTCCAAAGTATAAGGATGGAACAAGCACAAGGTAGACATTTCCATCACAAATGGAAGAAATTAGAGGGAAAGAAGGGATAGCAGACAACAAGCAAGTCCAAAACCCAGCAGAACAAAATACATTATCTCTAAAAAAAAAAAAGGGGGGCTTAAAAATAATCCTCTGTTCTTCAGGACCATCTGGGCAATGGCCCTGCCCTCTAGACTCTGGATGTTGACAACACTCTGTGGATTCTGGGTGGAGGCCTCTTGGCCCTGGGCTTCAGCCCCTCCTTCCAGGCCCACTGGGATGGCAACTCTGTTCCCTCAGCTTTGGGTGGCCACATTCTCCTAGTCCATCTAAGTGGTGACTCCATCCTCTCTGCCCCATCAGGCCCCGTTCTTCTGCCTCTTGGGCATGGCAGCCCCATCTCCTCAGCTGTGGTAAGTAGCCCCATCCTCTGAGCACACCTGAAGGGTAGCACCACACTCCAGAACTGAGTTGGTGAAAACATGATTCTTAAAACCTAAGAAGCCATGGCTTCACCCTTTGAAACCCAGGAGGCTGTAGCTCCACCCTTTGAAACCTGGGAGGCTGTGGCTCCACCTTTTGAGATCTAAGAGACCATGGCTCCACCCTTTGTAACCTAGTCAGCCCCGCTTCCTGTGCTCCTTCAAACAGTTCTGCTGACCTCCAGACTTCTTCACACATGGTCTTTTTCTTTTCTTGGAGGACAACATACGTAGCTCCTTTAGCCTGTTTCCTGCCTGCAGAATTCCAAGAGGCAGACAGCTTTCTTTCCTTTTGTCCTGTTCCTACCCTTCAGTCTAAGCCAATGGGTTTTCTCCTGTGGTAGTTGGTTAGATCCATGAGTCACAGGCTTAATCTCCTTAACAAAAGATTGAGTCACCAAGTCAATGGTGAGATCTTTAGGGCACGTGTCCTTAGTTTATACAACAGAATTTTTTAAATATTTAAGTTCTGGTTTCATTTTTGCACATTTCATTTTACATCTCTTTCTTCTTGTACTTTACTATAAGAGGCAAGGAGAAACCATGCAACCCCTTTAAGATCTTGCTTAGCAATTTCCTCAGCCAAATATCTAGGTTCATCACTTACAAGTTCTACCTTCCACCATTTGAACATAATTCAGACAAGTTCTTTGCCACTGCATAAAAAGTATCACCTTCCGTCCAATGTCCAATCACATGTTCATCATTTCCTCTTAAAATCTCACCAGAAGCACACTTAATATCCACACTTCTAGCAACGTTCTGATAGAAGCTCTCATCACAGCGCTCATTTCTTTCTGAGCGCTCATCAGAATCATCTTCAATGGCTATAATTCTACCAACAGGCTCTTCAAGGCAGTCTAGGCCCTTACTATGAAGCACTACAAAATTCCTCCAGACCACCTATTACCCAAGTACGGAACCATTTCCACATTTTAGGTATCTCTTAGAGCAACATCCCACTCTCCAGTACCAAATTCTGTCTCAGTTATCTAGTGCTGCTATGACAGAAATACCACAAGCGAGTGGCTTTAACAAACACAAATTTATTTTATCACAGTTTAGGAGGCTAGAAGTCCGAATTCAGAGCGTCTGCTCTAGGGGAAGGCTTTCTCTCTCTGTTGGCTTTGGGGGAAGATCCTTGCTTCTTGGTTCTTTGGCAATCTTCATGTGCTGTGGCACCTATCTTCCCCCATCTCTGCTTGCTTCTGTATGCCTAATCTGCTCTTTTTATATATCTCAAAAGAGATTGACTTAAGACACACACTTAATAATGTTTTATTAACATAACTAAGAAAACCCATTCCCAAAAGGGATTATAACACTACAGAGGCTAGTATTTACAACACATATTTTGAGCGGACACAATTCAATCCATAACAAAGGTATATCCCCAAAAGAACTGAAAACAGGGACTGAAAGAGATACATGTAATGTTCATCACAGCACTATTCACAATAGCCAAAAGGTGGAAACAACTGAAGTGTTCATTTGCAGATGAATGGATAATCAAAATGTGGTACAAACATACAAAAATATTATTAAGCCATTAAGAGAAATTAAGTTCTGATTACACTACGACATGGATGGACTTTGAAAACATTATGCTAAATTAATCAGACACAAAAGAACAAATATTGTATGACCGCACTTACGTGAAACATCCAGAATATGCAAATGCAGAGATAAAAGCAGATTAGTGGTTACCAGGGCCTTGGGATGGGGGTATGGGTATTTATTGCTAAAAAAATATTCATATTCAAAAGAGAAATACATTGAATTTAAAGTGATGTAAAAACAATGAATTCCACCCAAATGCCATGGTCTACATGTTCAGGTATGTTTTGTGTATAAATTAGATTTTTATATGTCAAATCACAGTTCCAATAAATTATATATTATTAAGATAAAAAATAGTAAGAAAAAAATGTCCACTTTATACCACTCTTCTTTTTCAAGTGGAGTAATGTAAATGCTCGTTCTCTTTGAAACGAAAGGAAAACACATGCTCTATGGAAAAAAAATCATATATTTAAAGTATTACCTTTTTATGTGAGTGTTATTGAACCCTAGAAGGTGGGTCCTTGTCCAGTGTGCTCAAACTTGCCAATTATCTGGACACCAGTCTTTGAGAAAGAGAGAGTAACTTTATTGCAATGAGTACAGCAAGGCGCCAGGAGGAAGTTCCTCAGATCCGGCTCCCCAAGCCACAGGGAACCAGGGCTTATATGTGATTTGGGCAGGAAGATGGCGGCCACGCAGGTGTACTGGGGAGGGAAAATTCTAGAAGGCAGCCAGGAAAAAGAAGGTGATGTGGTTCTTGTCGGATATCTCACTTCGAAATAGGGTCCAGGTGATGATTTTCCTTCTGATTTGTTCCTCCTGTTGCTACATGCTCTGGTGAGGTCAATTAGCGGTCGTGACTGGCCCTTCTGTGCATGCAGGGTGGGCCAAATATGGCTTGGACTAGTTTAAGGACTAATGGAAATTTACTGGCAATCATAGTGTCAGGTTACATAAGGGTCCATAATTGTTGATAATGTTATGATACATGGTAAATGTTTATGCATATGGAAATATAACAACAGCAACAACAAAATCCAAATCTGTTGCTTTCAAGTAGATTTTGACTTACAGTGAATCTATAGGATAGAGAAGAACTACCCCATAGGGTTTCCAAGGAGTGGGCTGGTGGATTCGAACTGCCGACCTTTTGGTTAGCAGCCAAGCTCTTAACCATTGTGCCACCAGGGCACCATATGAAAATATAGCCCATATTTACAAAAATAGGCATTTATTTATCAAAGAATTAGACAACACAGAAGATTCAGCAAAAGAATTTCATCCTTTAAAACAATAAAAAAAAATTGCTGTCGAGTTGATTCTGACTCATTGTGACCCTACAGGACAGAGTAGAACTGCCCCACAGGTTTTCCAAGGAGCACCTGGTGGATTTGAACTGCCGACCTTTTGGTTAGCAGCTGAACTCTTAACCACCACGCCACCAGTGTTTCCTTTAAAACAATGTTGTTGTTGTTGTTGTTAGATGCTATTGAGTTGGTTCCAACTCATACCGACCCTATGTACCACAGAACGAAACGCTGCCCCGTCCTGCACCATCCTCGCAATCATTATGCTTGAGCCCATTGTTGCAGCCACTGTGTCAATCTATCTTGTCGAGGGTCTTCCTCTCTTCTGCTGACCCTATACTTTACCAAGCGTGATGTCCTTCTCCAGGGACCGATCCCTCCTGACAACATGTCCAAAGTATGTAAGACACAGTCTTGCCATCCTTGCTTCTGAGGAGTATTCTGGTTGTACCTCTTCCAAGACAGATTTGTTCGTTCTTTTGGCAGTCCATGGTATATTCAGTATTCTTCGCCAACACCACAATTCAGTCTTCCTTATTCACTGTCCAGCTTTCACATGCATATGAGGCGATTGAAAATACCATGGCTTGGGTCAGGCATACCTTAGTCTTCAAGGTGAAGTCTTTGCTTTTTGACACTTTAAAGAGGTCCTTTGCAGCAGATTTGCCCAATGCAATGTGTCTTTTGATTTCTTGACTGCTGCTTCCACGGCTGTTGATTGTGGATCCAAGTAAAATGAAATCCTTGACAACTTCAATCTTTTCTCCTCTTATCATGATGTGGCTTATTGGTCCAGTTGTCAGAATTTTTGTTTTCTTTATGTTGAGGTGTAATCGATACTGAAGGCTGTGGTCTTTGATCTTCATGAGCAAGGGCTTCAAGTCCTCTTCACTTTCAGCCAGCAAGGTTGTGTCATCTGCATAATGCAGGTTGTTAATGAGTGTTCCTCCAATTATGATGTCCCGTTCTTCTTCATATAGTTCAGCTTCTCGGATTATTTGCTTAGCATACAGATTGAATAGGTATGGTGAAAGGATACAACCCTGACGCACAGGGTTGTATCCTTTCACCATACCTGTTTAAAACAATAGGTCTGCATAAATCACAATTGCTTTAAGATGTATACAGCGCCCAACTTTGGTTATAAAGATGCAAATATGTCTATGAAAATCATGCAATTTATTTTTTTCATTGGAAACTTATAGTTAAAACACATGTAATGTCTATTGTTTAAAAAATCATGTATTTGTAGCTATCCAAGTATTTATTTCAAGGTTATAAATAATTACTTGAAAAAAAAAAGAACGTGGGAGGCACCAAGATTGGATGAAAGAGTAAGAGTTTCCATACTAGGTACTTTTGGGAATAAATAGAGAGGAAAAATCAGATCCCTGCCTGGAAGAAGCTTTCAGTCTTCCCAGAGACAAACAGAATGGATATTTCCTGGATCCTCAATCCAGCCTTTCTTAAACCTGGGGGGAAGTCCACCAGCCCCAACACATGCTTGGAGGATACAGTCCTCCATCCTACATCTCAGTCTGGTATTCTGGTATTCTGGCATTGAGAGCCTAACCCCAGACAGAAAGATACAATGTTACTTCTGATAAGACTTTGCATATGGAAGAGTGGTATGTGGTAATTTACCTACTTCTTCCCCTCCCTCTGGCATTCATAACAACAAATTAGAGGACAGATATTTGACCACATAGCCTCACAAAGGAAAATGTTCACACACACCTGCACATCTGATATCCAGCACCCCTCATTGTTCACACTTCTCACAGTATCTACCCACAACCAGGTCTGCCTGCAAACTATAGCCGACCTAGCACCCTCAACGATGGAGGCATAGACCCCAATTGCTCTGCCTATCTTACACTCCCCCAGTTCCACCATCATCTGTAGTCCTTGTGGCATGGAGGCATGGGGACCCCAACACACAAAATGAAGCCCCTTGAACACCCAGACTGAACATAAGCACCCCTGTCCCACTTTATCTTTGTTTGAAAGGACTTCTGCAGCTTTGGCTTTTATATACAATGGTGAGCAGACCCAGCTGTTTCCCGACTACCACAGCAGCTACTATAAGGTCCTGAAACTTGAGTGTTTGCAGATGTCTCAACTCAAAAGAGGAAGGTGTAGCTAGGCCCACAGGTGATTTGTTCCTGCTCCTGTCAATCTGCACCTGGGTGGTGTTTTGTTGCTGGTTTCTGCCTCCAGGCCTTTAACACATAATTTAATGTGCAGTGAAACAATTATGACACTAGAGGCGGTGTTGACTAACAAATAATCAACAAGAACCAAACTATTCAGGAAATAATCGGAACTGGGCTTTAAATCTAAGAGAGAATGAAAAGGAGATTTCAAATAAATATTAAATTTACTGGCATGGAATATTTCCCTCCCTCCCTTCCACATTCTGGGTTATTCCATCTGTTAAAGATGGTCTCTTTCTCTCTCTCACACGCACACACACACGCATGCACACACACACGCACGCACGCACACACAGAAAGAGAGAGATTGAGAGAGAGAGGGAGAGACAGCAGTCCACCTCTGTATATTCTAGCTCTACCATGCCTCTTGTAGCCCTGGTGCCGAAATGGTTAAGAGCTTGGCTGCTAACCAAAAGGTCAGCAGTTCAAATCCATCATCCACTCATGGGAAACCCTAAGGGGCAGTTCTACGCTGTCCTATAGGGTCGCTATGAATCGGAATGAATTCGACAGGCAATGAGTTTGGGTTTGGGTTCCGCTTCGGTTAATGTGCCTCTCAGAGCAAATTAAACAGCTTTTTAACTTACTTTACCACTTCTGATTTCTTGATTTCTCAGAAATCCATCCTCAACATTGTAAACAGATGACTTATCAGTACATCAACTTCTGACTAGATACCTGTTGCAGGTACTTGGAAAAGGGGCACATGAGGGAATGAAGTGGGTGAACACTGTTTTCATATAAGTTTTTAATTAAATTTTGTAATTTAATTAAAAGGAGGAGGTAACATGCAGTCCTAAGAAATAATAGAGATATCCCACGTATCTTACCCAGTTTTTCCCAATGATAACATCTTGCAAAACTGTAGTATAACATCACAACCAGGATATTGACATTGATACAATCAGATACAGAACATTTCCATCACAAGGATCTCTCATGTTGCTCTTTAATAGGCACATCCACTTTCTATTCACCCCCATCTTAATCCCTGGCAACCACTGATCTGTTTCCATTTCTATCGTTTTGCCTTTTCATGAACATTATAAAGATAGAATGATATATTGCATAATCTTTTGGGATTGGCTTTTTTCAACCAGCATAATCCTCTGGAGATTCATCCAGGTTGTTGAATTTATCAATAGTTCGTTCTTCTTTATCCCAAGATCTGGATGTACCACAGTTTGTTTAACCATTCGCCCTTTGGGAGACATTTGGGTTGTTTCCAGTTTGGGGCTGTCACAAATGGAGCTACTATAAATATTCATGTATTTTTTTTGTGGTGATTATATATATAACAAAAAATGTCATTTCAATATTTTTTTACGTGAACAATTCAGTGACATTAATTGCTTGCATCATGTTGTGCAACCATCACCGCTATCCAAACTTTGTCATCACCTTTAACAGAAACTTAATGCCCTCCAAACAATGACACTCCTTACCCCATCTCCATAGGAAATATCTAGAACAGGCAAATGTGTAGAGATCAGTTACAGGCTTTTGTGTAAACATAAGTTTTCATTTCTCTGGAATAAATCCCAAGAGTACAATGGCTGGGTCATATGACAGTCGAATGTTTAGATTTTTAAAGAAACTTATAAACTGTTTTCCAGAGTAGCTGTACAATTTTACATCCCTTCTAGCTGCATATGAGCGATCCAGTTTTTTCACATCCTCACCAGCATTTGGTATTGTCATATTTTTTTTTTTAATTTTAGCTAACCTGATACATGTGTAGTGATATTGCATTGAGGTTTGAATTTGTATTTCCCAAATGATTAGTGATGTTTAACATATTTTTATATGCTAATTTCCCTTTGTATATCCTCTTTGGAGAAATAATTCACGTTTTTGCCTATTTTCTAATTGGATTGTGTGTTTTCTTTACTACTGAGCTTTGAGAGGGTTTTTTTTTTTTTCTTTTTTTTATGGTATTGCTTTCCTGGTTTCCTTTCCGTAGTTCTCTTTATTGGTGTATAGGAATCCAACTGATTTTTGTATGCTTATGTTGTATCCTGCAACTCTGCTGAATCTTTCTATTAGTTCCAGTAGTTTTCTTGTGAAGTCTTTAGGGTTCTCTATGTATGGTATCATATCATCGATGAATAGGGATAGTTTTACTTCTTTACCAATTTAGATTCCCTTTATTTCTTTTTCTTGCCTTATTGCTCTAACTAGGATATCCAGCACAGTGTTAAATGGGAGTGGTGATAAAGTGCATCTTTGTCTTGTTTCTGTTCTCAAGGGGAATGTTTTCAGCCTCTCTCTGTTGAGAACGATGTTGGCTTTGTATAGATGCCTTTCATAATGTTGAGGAATTTCCCTTCTATTCCTATCTTATTGAGAGTTTTTATCAGGAATGGGTGTCGGACTTTATCGAATGTTTTTCTGCATTAATTGAGATGGTCATGTGATTTTTTTTTCCTTTTATTTATGTGGTGGATTACCTTGATTGATTTTCTAACATCTAACTATCCTTGCATACCTGGTATGAACCCCACTTGGTTGTGGTGTATTATTATTATTTTTTTTTATGGTGCTGAGTTCTATTGGCTAGAATTTTGTTGATAATTTTTGTATCTATATTCATGAGAGATATTGGTCTATAATTTTCTTTTTTCGTGGTGTCTTTGCCTGGTTGTGGTATAAGGGTTATGCTGGCTTCATAGAATGAATTTGGAAGTATCCCTTTCTTTTCTATGTTCCGAAATAGTTCGAGTAGTACTGATACAAGCTCTTCTCTGAATGCTTGGTAGAATTCTCCAGTGAAGCCATCTGGACCAGGACTGTTTTTTGTTTGGAGTTTTCTTTAATTACCTTTTCAATTTCTTCTCTGTTATGAATCTGTTCGGATTTTAAACATCAGTTTTTGTTAGTTTAGGTAGGTGACAGTTTTTATGTATTCTACTTTTTTTTTTTAGATACTAGTCATTTCTGAGATATTAGGTTTGAAAATATTTTTTCCCCATCTATAACTTGTCTTTTTGTGCTCTTCACAGGGTTTTTTGCAGAACAAAAGATTTTAATTTTAATGAGGTCTGATTTACCAATTTTTCTTTTTAAGAATCATTCTATTTATATCACGGCTTTCAAGATTTTTTCTTTATCTTTAATTTTCAGAAGTTTGACTATGATGTGTCTTATGTGGACTTCTTTGGTTTTATCCTGTTTAGGATTCACTCTCCTTCTTGAATCTGTAGGTTTATGTCTCCTGCCAAATTTAGAAAGTTTTCAGCCATCATTTCTTTTAATACTTTTACAAACCCACCCTCTTTCTCCTGTCCTTCTAGGACTCTGATGAAATGAATATTAGATCTTTTGTCATAGTGCTGCAGGTCTCTGAGTCTCTGCTAATTTTTTTTCAGTCTATTTTCTCTCTGTTTTTCAAATTGGGTAATTTCTATTTTTGTCTCCCTTCACATGCACTAGCTTTTTTCTCTTTTAAGAACAGCAGGCTAATTATTGGAGCCAACACATTGAAAGCTCACATGTAGAGGATGAGCCCACTGAGAAGGCCCGTCAGAGTCAAATGGTACATGGAGTCACCAGAAGGGGAAGAAGGCAAGGGAACCCCTGGGGAAGGGGGGAAAAAAGGGAAGGCTATGAGAGCTTAGGCAAAAGTCCACTGTAGAAATGCGTGGTGTCTTGAGTCAGAGCTCCAAAGGACAGCAGCATCTCGGAATCCTTATAACTACAGGGTTTTATCTTAACTATGATTTTTTTTTTATGATTAGCAAATGTTGGGCACATTTTCATGTGGTATGTAAAGGAGACAAGCTTGAAGTAGCTAAATCTGCTTCTTTGAATCATTTTTAATATTTTTACTGTGGTAAAATATGTATAACAAAAAATTGCCATTTTAACCATTTTTTATGTGTACAATTCAGTGGAATTAATCACATTTGCCATGTTCTTCAACCACCACAACTATTTCCAAAATATTTTCCTCACCTCAAATAGAAACTCAATATCCTTTAGGCAAAAACTCATATTTCCCCAGCCCTCACCCCCTGGTAACTACTAACAAACTTTGTTTCTAGGCCTTCGCCTATACTAGATATTGCATATAAGTGGAATCATACAGTATTTGTCCTTTTGTGATTGACTGACTTCACTCAGCATATTTTCAAGGTTCATCCATGTTGTAGCATGTATCAGGAGTTCATTTCTCTTTATGGATGAGTAATCTTCCACTATATGGACATGCCACATTTTGTTTATCCATTCATCTGTTGATGGACATTTAGGTAATTTCCACCTTTTGGCTATTGTGAATAATGTTGCAGTGAACATCAGTGTACAAAAATGTGTTTACATTCCTGCTTTACCTTGGAAAGGCATTGCTGGGTCATATGATAATTCCATGTTTAACTTTTTGAAGAAGCACCTGTTTTCCACAGCAGCTGTACCATTTTACATTCCCATCAGTGATGCACAAGGGTTTCAGTTACACCACACCCTTGACAAAGCTTGTTAGTTTCCTTTCTGTTTTTGTTTGTTTTGTTTTTCCTTTATAATAGCCATCCTAATGGGGATGAAGTGGTATCTCATTGTGGTTTTGATTTGCATTTTTTTAAATGACTAATGATGTTGAGGATCTTTTCATGTGTTTAACAGCCATTTGTATATCTTCTATGAAGAAATGTCTATTCTAGTTCTTTGAACTTTTTATAAAAATCTAAACAAATAAGACAGTATTATTTCATTTTCTGTGAGAATTTTTTATCTTTATATCCGTATTTTATATTTTATTGTGGTAAAATGTATTTTACCACAAAAAATTGCTGTTTAAATTGCTCTTAAATGCACATTTAAGTGACATTAATCATATTCACCATGCTGTACCACCATCATGATTATCCATTTCCCCAAGAAAAGTATCACCAAAACAAAAACTCAGTACACTTTAAGCAATAACTCCCCATCCCCTCCCCCACCCCATGGGATCCACTGATAAAATTTTCTCTCTATGCATTTCCTATTATAGATATTTCATATAAGTGGAATCATACAGTATTTGCCCTTTTGAGTCTGACATTTCCCTTAGCATAATCTTTTCGAAGTTCATCCATATCATGTTGTTGTTCAGTACCGTTGAGGGAGTTCTGACTAAGAGTGACCCTATGTACAACAGCACAAAACACTGCCCAGTCCTGCTCCATCCTCATAATCATTGTTATGCTCAAGCCCATTGTTGCAGCGATTTTGTCAATCCATCTTATTATTGAGGGTGTCCTCAATTTGCTGACCTTCTACTTTACTAAGCATGTTGTCCTTCTCCAGGGACTAGTCCCTCCTGATAACTTGTACAAAGTATGTGAGGCGAAGTCTTGCCATCTTGGTTCTAAGGAGCGTTCTGGATGTACTTCTTCCAAGACAGATTTGTTCGTTCTTCTGGAATTCCATGGTGTATTCAGTATTCTTCACCAACACCACAATTCAAAGGCATCAATTCTTCTTCAGTCTTCCTTATTCATCATCCAACTTTTGAATGCCTATGAGGCAATTGAAAACCCCAGGTGCACCTTAATCTTCAAGGTGACATCTTTACTTTTTAACACATTAAAGAGGCCTTTTGCAGCAGATTAGCCCAATGCAATGCATCTTTTTGATTTCTTGACTGCTGCTTCTATGGGTGTTGATTGTGGCCTATTTATCAAGTGACTCATAAAGCTGCTAGTTTTGATTGGGGCCCAGAACAAGAGACGGCTCTGAAACAGGTCCAGGCTGCTGTGCAAGCCGCTCTGCCTTTTGGGCCATATGATTCAGTTGATCCAATGGTGCTTGCAGTGTCAGTGGCAGATAGAGCTGCTGTATGAAGTCTTTGGCAGGCCCCTATTGGTGAATCACAGTGCAGACCCTTAGGATTTTAGAGCAAAGCCCTGTCATCCTCTGCAGATAACTACTCTCCTTTTGAGAAACAGCTTTTGGTTTGTCACTGGGTGATAGAAAAGACTAAATGCTTAACCTTGGGACACCAAGTTACCATGCAGCCTGAGCTGCCCATCACAAACTAGGTGCTGTCTGACCCACAGAATCATAAAGTTGCATGCATGACAGCACTCCATCATTTAATGGAAGTGGTATATACGAGATCGGGCCCAAGCAGGACCTGAAGGCACAAGTAAGTTGCATGAGGAAGTGGCCCGAATGCCTATGGTCTCCACTCCTGTCCCATTACCTTCCATCTCCCAGTCTGCACTTATGTCCTCATGAGGGGTTTCTTATGATCAGTTGACTGAGGAAGAGAAAACGCTTGCCTGATTTACAGGTGGTTCTGTGAGATATGCAGGCACCACTTAAAAGTGGACAGCAACAGCATTACACCCCTTTCTGGGACTTCCCTGAAGGACAGTGGTAAAGGGAAATCCTCCCAATGTGCAGAACTTTGAGCAGTGCACCTGGTTGTTCACTTTGCTTCAAAGGAGAAATGTCCAGATGTGCAACTGTACACTGATTCATGGGCTGTGGACGATGGTTTGGCTGGATGGTCAGGGACTTGGAAGGAACATGATTGGAAAATTGGAGACAAGGAGGTATGGGGAAGAGGTATGTGGATAGACCTCTCCGAATGGGCCAAAGAAGTGAAAATACTTGTGCCTAATGTGAATGTTCACCAAAGGGTGACCTCAGCAGAGGAGGATTTGAACAAATCAAGTGGATAGGAAGATGTGTTTTGTGGAAACCAGTTACTTCTGTCGTTGCTCAATGGGTGTGTGAACAAAGGGCCATGGTGGCAGGGATGGAGGTTATGCATGGGCTCAGAAACATGGACTTTCACTCATTAAGGCTGATTTGGTTACAGGCACTGCTGAGTGCCCAATCTGCCAGCAGCAGAGGCCAACGCTAAGTCCCCAATATGGCACCATTCCTCCAGGTGATCAACCAGCAACCTGATGGCAAGTTGATTACACTGGATCACTTCCATCAAGAGAAGGGTAGCATTTTGTTCTTACTGGAATGGACACTTACTTTGGATATGGATGTGCCTTCCTGCACACAATTCTTCTACCAAAACTACCATCTGTGGATGTACAGAATGCTTTATCCCCTGTCATGGTATCACACATAGCATTCCCTTGGATGAAGGGACTCACTTCTCAACAAATGAAGTGCAGCAATGGGCCTGCGCTCTTGGAATTCACTGGTCTTACCATGTTCCTCATCATCTTTAAGCAGTTGGCTTGATAAAACAATGGAATGATCTTCTAAAGACACAATTATGGTGCCAGCTATGTGGCGATACCTTGCAGGGTTGTGGCAATGTTCTCCAGGAGGCTGTATATGCCCTAAACCAGCATCCAATATGTGGTGCTGTTTCTCTCATAGACAGGATTCATGGGTCTAGGAATCAAGGGTGGAAATGGGAGTGGCACCACTCACTAAAACCCGTACTGAGTCACTTTCAAGATTTTTGTTTCCTGTCCCCAAGACCTTATGCTCTGCAAGTCTAGAGGTCTTAGTTCCAAAGGGAGGAATGCTCCTACTTGGAGACACATCACTGATTCCATTGAACTAGAAACTACGAATGCCACCTGGCCACTTTGGGTCCTTATACATCTGAATCAACAGGCAAAGAATGGAGTTACCATACTGGCTGGTTGATCCTGATTACCAAGAGGAAATCGGATTGATGTTACATAATGAGGTAAAGAGTATGTCTGGAATGCAGGAGATCCTTTAGGGCATCTTTTAGTACTACCATGCCCTGTGATTAAAGTCAATGGAAAACTACAGCAGCCCAATTCTAACATGACTACTAAAGACTCAGACCCTTCAGGGATGAAGGTTTGGGTTACCCCACCAGGCAAAGAACCACTACCAGCTGAGGTGCTTGCTGAGGCCAAAGGGAATACGGAATGGGTGGAGGAAGAAGGTAGTTCTAAATACCAGTTACATCCATGTGAGCAATTGCAGGAATGAAGACTGTAATTGTTATGAGCATTTCTGCTTTGTATGTGTGCATCAAATATTTTTTGTTTTCTTCAGTTGTAAAATATAAGACATAGACAGGGGTAGTGCAGTTTTGGTTTTATGTGTTTGTTGTATCATGTTAGGTGCAAGTATGACTTTATAATTGTCTTTATTCAGAAATTATGTATGGTTTAAGGAGATGTGTACAGGTGCCAAGTTGACAAGGGGTGGACTGTGATGGTTAAGATTGTCAACTTGGCTGGGCCATGATTCTCTGTGGTTTGGCAGTTGTATGAT
Source organism: Elephas maximus indicus (assembly GCF_024166365.1). Taxonomy (NCBI): domain Eukaryota; kingdom Metazoa; phylum Chordata; class Mammalia; order Proboscidea; family Elephantidae; genus Elephas; species Elephas maximus. The sequence continues at coordinate 92,324,077 of NC_064846.1, forward strand.
GTTATGATCACTGCCATGACGGGATCTGCTATGAGTAGACAACCAGTTGAAAGGGAGTTTCCCTGGGCATGTGGCCTGCATCTAATAAAAGTGGATATTCTGGCTTGTCACTTTTGCTCACTCTGGATTCTGCAGCTGGCTGCTGTTCCTCTGACCTCCAGTTCTTGGGGCTTGAGCTAGCAGCTTACCTGTAGTCTTGCCTGCCAATCTTGGAATTCATCAATCTTCACAGCCTGTGAGCAACAGCCCTGCTCTCAGACCTGCTGGTCTTGGGTTCACCAGCCCCTTTGGCTATGTGAATCGGGAGAAGCCTCCAGCCTGACACACAGACTTGGGACGTTCCAGTCTCTACAACCACATGAGCCATTTCCTTGATATAAATCACTCTCTGTATATATTTATATGCCTTACTGGTTTTGCTTCTCTAGGGAACTCAGCCAAAGATAGAGGCTATCATAAGTGGAATTGTTTTCTAAATTTTCTTTTCTGATTGTTCATTGCTGATGTGTAGAACACCACTTATTTTGTGTATTGGTATTAAACCCTTTAACTTTGATGAATTCATTTATTAGCTCTACTAGCTTTCCTGTTGATCCTTTGTGATGTTCTGTATCTAGGAACATGTTATCTGTGAATAGAGATAGTTTTACTTCTTCTTTTATACTATCGATGACTTTTACTTACTTTTCCTGCTAACTGCTCCAGCTAGAGCTTCCAGTACAATGTTGAATAGCAGTGGTGAAAGCAGGCATCCTTGTCTTGTTTCTGATCTTAGAGGGTAATTTCTCAGTGTTTTGCCATTGAGTATGATGTTAGCTGTGGGTTTTTTATAAATGATCTTTATTATGTTGAGGAATTTTCCTTCTATTCCTATTTTGTTGAATATTTTTATCATGAAAGACTGTTGGATTTTGTCAAATGCATTTATTGCATCGATTGAGAAATCCTGTGATTCTTTTCCTTTGTTCTATTAATGTGGTGAATTACATTGATTGACTTTCTAATGTTGAACCACACTTGCATTCCTGGGATGAAATCAATTTGGTCATGGTAGAAAATCATTTTAATATGCTGATGAATTTGATTTGCTAGTATTTTATTGAGGATTTTTGAATCTGTATTCATAAGAGATATTTGTCTGTAGTTTTCTTGTGATGTTTTTATCTGGCTTTGCTATGAAGGTAATGCTGACCTTCCAGAATGAATTAGGAACTTTTCCCTCCTTTTCTGTTTTTTGGAGGATTTTGAGAAAGTTTTGTGTTAATTCTTCTTTATATGTTTGGTAGAATTCTCCAGTGAAGCCACTGGTCCAGGACTTCATTGTTGTTGGGAAGTTTTTGATTACTATTTAAATCTCTTCACTTGTTATGGGTCTGTTCATATTTTCTATTTCTTCTTGAATCAATTTAGGTAGTTGATGTGTTTCTAGGAACTTGTCTCTATTTGCAGATGATATGATTTTATACACAGAAAAACACGAAGAATCCACAACAAAGCTACTGGAACTAATAGAAGATTTCAGCAAATTAGCAGGATACAAGATTAACATACAAAAATAAGTAGGACTTCTCTACAGGAACAAAGAGAACTTCTAAAAGGAAATCACCAAATCAATACCATTTACAGTAGCCCCCAAGAAAATGAAGTAATTAGGAATAAATCTAACCAGAGATATAAAAGACCTATACAAAGAAAACTACAAAAACTACTGCAAAAACCAAAACAGGCCCAGTAAGTGCACGCTGATTATAGGAAGACTCAACATTGCGAAAATGTCAATTCTACCCAAAGCAATCTACAGATACAATGCAATCCCGATCCAAACTCCAACAGCATTTTTTTAAGGAGATGGGGAAACAAATCACCAACTGTACATGTAAAGGGAAGAGGCCTTTTTTAAGGAGAAGGGGAAACAAATCACCAACTTTATATGTAAAGGGAAGAGGCCCTGAATAAGTAAAGTGTTACTGAAGAGGAACAATGAAGTGGGAGGCCTCACACTACCTGATTTTAGAACCTATTATACTGCCACAGTAGTCAAAACAGCCTGGTACTGGTACTACTGCAGACACACAGACCAATGGAATAGAATTGAGAACCGAGATGTAAATCCATCCATCTATGAGCCGCTAATTTTTGACAAAGGGCCAAAGTCCATTAAATGGGGAAAAGACAGTCTTTTTAATAAATGGTGCTGGCATAACTGGATATCCATCTGCAAAAAAATGAAACAAGACCCATGCCTCATATCATACACAAAAGCTAACTCAAAATATATCTAAGGCCTAAATATAAACTCTTAAACAATAAAGATCATGGAACAAAAAATAGGGACAATGCTAGGAGCCCTAACACATGGCATAAATAGTATACAAAACATAATTAACAATGCACAAACAACTGGGAGCTCCTAAAAATCAAACACTTATGCTCATCAAAAAATTTCATCAAAAGAGTAAAGAGAGAACCTACAGAATGGGGAAAAATATTTGGCTATCACATATCCGATAATGTTCTAATCTCTAAAATCTGTGAGATAGTGCAATACCTCAACAACAAAAAGATAAATAATCCAATTAAAAATGGGCAAAGGATATGAACAGACACTTCACCAAAGAAGACATTTAGTCGGCTAACAGATACATGAGGAAATGATCGCGATCATTAGCCATTAGAAAATGTAAACCAAAACCACATTGAGATACCATTTCACCCTGACAATGTTGGCACTAAACAAAAAAACACAAATACACAAAATAACAAATGTTGGAGCGATTAGAACTCTTACACAATGTTGGTGGGAGTGTAAAATGATATAACCACTTTAGAAAATGATATGGCATTTCCTTAAAAAGCTAGCAGTAGAAATGCCATGGGATCCAGCAATCCTACTCCTAGGAATACACCCTAGAAAAATAAGAGCCATCATGTAAACAGACATATGCACACACATGTTCATTGCAGCATGATTCACAACAGCAAAAAAATGGAAACCACCTAAATGCCCATCAACAGATCAATAGATAAACAAATTGTGGTACATACACAATGGAATACTATGCAATGATAAAGAACGATGATGAAACTGTGAAACATCTCACAACATGGATGAATCTGGAAGGCATTATGCTGAGTGAAATAAATTACTCACAAAATGACAAATATTGTATGAGACCACCATTATAAGAGCTCAAAGAAAAGGTTTACACACGGAAAAAAGCACTCTTTGATGGTAATGAGGGTGGGGAGGGAGGGGAAGGGAAAATAACTAACTAGATAATAGACAAGTGTCAACTTCAGTGAAGGGAAAGACAACACACAATACAGGGGAAGTCAGCACAAGTGGACCAAAGCAAAAGCATAGAAGTGTCCTAGACACATCCAAACACTTTGAGAGATTGAGTAGCTGGGGCTGGAGCCTGGGCACCATAGTCTCAGAGGACTTCTAGGTCAATTGGCATGACAAAGTTTATAAAGAAAATGTTCTACATTCTATTTTGGTGAGTAGCGTCTAGGGTCTTAAAGGCTTGCAAGCAGCTACCTAAGATACATCTACTGGTCCCATCCCACCAGAAGCAGAGGAAAATGAAGAAAACCAAAGACACAAGGAAAATAGTAGCCCAAAGGATTAAAGGACCAAATGAATCAGAGACTTCAACAGCCTGAGGCCAGAAGAACAAGATGGTGCCTGACTACCACCAGTTACCACCCTGACAGGGAACACAACAGAGAATTCCAGACAAAGCAGGAGAAAAATGTAGAACAGAATTCAAATTCACGTAAAAAGACCAGACTTGATGGTCTGACAGAAACTGGATGAACCCCAGAAACTATGGCCCTCCGATGCGCTGCTAACCCAGAACTGAAGCCATTCCTGAAGCCCACTCTTCAGACAAAGATTAGGCAGCCTATAAACAAACAAACACATGGGAGGAGTGTACTTCTTAGTTAAATCAAATATATGAGATTGAATGGGGCAGCTCCTGTCAAGAAGCAGACAAGAAGGCAGGAAAGGACAGTAACTGGATGAATGGACACAGGGAACTTGGGGTGGAAAGGGGCAGCTTGTTGTCACACTGTGGGGATTCCAACCAATGTCACAAAAAAGGACATAAATTTTTGAATGAAAAATTAATTTGAGCTGTAAGCTTTCAACTAAAGCACAACAAAGGAGCAAGCGAGAATGAAGAAAACCAAAGACACAAGGGAAAGATTAGTCCAAAAGACTAACAGACCAAAACTATCACAGTCTCCACCAGACTGAGTTCATTACAACTAGATGGTGCCTGCCTACCACCACCAACTGCTCTGACAGGGATCACAATAGAGGGTCCCAGACAGAGCTGGAGATAAATGTAGGACTACATTCTAACTTACAAAACAAGACCAGACTTACTGGTCTGACAGAGATGGGAGAAACCCCAAGAGTATGGCTCCCAGACACCCTTTTAACTCAGTATTGAAGTTACTCCTGAGGTTCACTCTTCAGTCAAAGATCAGTCGGGCCCATGAAACAAAAAATACTACACATAGCTCAACCATGTATACTAGACTAAAGGGGCTCAAGGACCATCTGGTAACAGGATGTCAGAGCTTCAAAGGCAAAAAAGATCAAGCCAGCTCACTCAAGCAACCCATTTGGGCATAACAAAACAAGGCAAGAAGCTAGGATACAGTAAACAAACATAAAGTAAACTAATATGATAACTTACAGATGGCTCAGAGACACAGGTCAATATCAATGAAACAGACAATGATTACTTCAACAAGCTCTCAAAACAAAAAATCAAGGGATCTTCTAGATGAAAATGCCTTCCTAGAATTACAGGATGCAGAATACAAAAAATTAATACACAGAACCCTTCAAGGCATCAGGGAGGAGATCAGGCAATAAGCAGAACAAGCCAAGGAACGCACAGATAAAACAGCTGAAGAAACTAAAAATGTTATTAAAGAACATAAGGAAAAATTTAATAAGCTGCAAGAATCCATAGAGAGACAGCAATCAGAAATTCAGAAGATTAACAATAAAATTACACAATTAGACAACTCGATAGAAAGTCATAGGAGCAGAATTGAGCAAGTAGAAGGCAGAATTGGTGAGCTTGAAGATAAAGCACTTGGCACCAAAATATTTGAAGAAAAATCAGATAAAAAATTTTTCCAAAAAATGAAGAAACCTTAAAAATCATGTGGGAATCTATAAAGAGAAATTACCTATGAGTTATTGGAGTACCAGAACATGAAGGGACAACAGAAAATACAGACAGAATTGTTGAAGATTAGTTGGCAGAAAACTTCCCTGATACCATGAAAGATGAGAAGATATCTATCCAAGATGCTCATCAAACTCCATATAAGGTAGATTTTTAAAAGAAAGTCACCAAGACATATTATAATCAAACTTGCCAAAACCAAAGTATGAAGAGAGAATTTTAAGAGCAGTTAGGGATAAATGAAAAGTCACCTACAAAGGAGAATCAATAAGAATAAGCTCAAACTACTCGGCAGAAACCACGCAGGCAAGAAGGCAATGAGATGACTTACATAAAGCATTGAAGGAAAAAAATTGTCAGCCAAGAATCATATATCCAGCAAAACTGTCTCTCAAATATGAAGGTGAAATTAGGACATTTCCAGATAAACAGAAGTTCAGAGAATTTGTAAAAACGAAACAAAACTACAAGAAATACTAAAGGAAGTTTTTTGGTTAGAAATCAATAATATCAGGTATCAACCCAGACTAGAACACTGGACAGAGCAATCAGATGTTAACCCAGAGAGAGAAATCACAAAAATAAATCAAGATAAAAAAACGCTCAAAACAGGGAAACAACGATGTCATTATGTAAAAGAAGACAACATTAAAACAAGAAAGAGGGACTAAGAAATGTAGTCATAGATCTTTCAGATGGAGAGGAAGACAAGGCCATATAAAGAAATAAAAGTTAGGTTTAAACTTAGAAAAACAGAGGTAAATATTAAAGTAACCACAAAGGAGACTAACTATCCTACACATCAAAATAAAACACAAGAAAAAAATAAAGACTCAGCGCAGAAAAAAAATGAACAACAATGAATAAGAGGAAAAGACAATATATAAACTATTCAGCATCAAAAATTAAGTGGGAAACAGAAACTGTCAACACACAAAAAAAGACATCAAAGTGATGGCACTAAATTCATAAAAAAAAAAAAACCTATCCATAATTTCCTTGAATGTAAATGGACTAAATGCACCAATAAAGAGACAGAGAGTGGCAGAATGGATTAAAAAACACGATCCATCTATATGTTGCCTACAAGAGACACACCTTAGACTTAGAGACACAAACAAATTAAAACTCAAAGGATTGAAAAAAATATATCAAGCAAACAACAATCAAAAAAGAGCAGGACTGGCAATATTAATTTCTGACAAAACAGACTTTAAAGTCAAAGCCACCACAAAGGATACGGAAGGACACTATAATGATTAAAGGGACAATACAACAAGAAGATATAACCATATTAAATATTTATGCACCCAAAGACAGGGCTGCAAGATACATAAAACAAACTATAACAGCATTGAAAAATGAGATAGCTCCACAGTTGTAGTAGGAGACTTCGACACACCACTTTCGGTGAAGGACAGGGCATCCAGAAAGAAGCTCAAAAAAGACACGGAAGATCTAAATGCTAAAATCAACCAGCTTGACCTTATAGGTATATACAGAACACTCCACCCAACAGCAGCCAAGTATACTTTCTTTTCTAGTGCACATGGAATGTTGTCTAGATTAGACCAAATATTAGGGCATAAAGCAAGCCTTAGCAGAATCCAAAACATCGAAATATTACAAAGCATCTTCTCCGACAATAAGGCCATAAAAGTAAAAATCAACAACAGAAAAAGCAGGGAGAAGAAATCAAACACTTGGAAACTGAACAATACCCTGCTCAAAAAAGACCGCATTATAGAAGACATTAAGGATAGAATAAAGAAATTCATAGAATCCAACGAGAATGAAAACACTTCCTATCAGAATCTTTGGGACACAGCGAAAGCAGTGTTCAGAGGTCAATTTATATCAATAAATGCACACATACAAAAAGAAGAAAGGGCCCAAATCAAATAATTATTCCTACAACTTCAACAAATGGAAAGAGAGCAACAAAAGAATCCCTCAGGCACCAGAAGAATACAAATAATAAAAATTAGAGCAGACTTAAATGAAATAGAAAACAGAAAAACAATTGAAAGAATTAACAAGACCAAAATGTGGTTCTTTGAAAAAATTTAAAAAATTGAGAAACCATTGGCCAAACTGTCAAAAGAAAAACAGAAGAGGAAGCAAATGACCTGAATAGGAAATGAGATGGGTGATATTACAACAGACCCAACTGAAATTAAAAGAATCATATCAGATTCCTATGAAAAATTGTACTCTAACAAATTTGAAAAACTAGAAGAAATGGATGAATTCCTAGAAATACACTACCTACCTAAACTAACACAAACAGAGGTAGAACAACTAAATAGGCCCATAACAAAAGAAGAGATTGAAAAGGTAAACAAAAAACTCCCAACAACAGCAACAAAAAGCTTTGGCCCAGAGGGCTTCACTGCAGAGTTCTGCAAGACTTTCAGAGAAGAGTTAACACCATTACTACTAAAGGTATATCAAAGCATAGAAATGGATGGAATACTCCCAAACTCTATGAAGCCAGTATAACCCTGATACCAAAACCAGGTAAAGACACCACAAAAAAAGAAAATTACAGACCTATATTCCTCACGAACTTAGATGCAAAATTCTAGCCAAAAGAATTCAAGAACATATCAAAAAAATAATTCACCATGACCAAGTGGGATTCATACCAGGTATGCAGGGATGGTTCAACATTAGGAAAACAATTACTGTAATCCATCATATAAATAAAACAAAAGACAAGAATCACATGATTTTATCAATTGATACAGAAAAGGCATTTGACAAAGTTCAACACCCATTCATGACCAAAACTCTCAGCAAATAGGAATAGAAGGAAAATTCCTCAACATAATAAAGGACATTTATACAAAGTCAACAGCCAACATCATCCTAAATTGAGAGAGTCTGAAAGCATTCCCCTTGAGATCGGGAACCAGACAAGGGTGCCCTTTATCACCACTCTTATTCAACACTGTGCTGGAGGTCCTAGCCAGAGCAATTAGGCTAGATAAAGAAATAAAGGGCATCCAGACTGGTAAGAAAGAAGTAAGAGTATCTCTATTTGCAGGTAACATGATCTTACACACAGAAAACCCTAAGGAATCCTCAAGAAAACTATTGCCACTAATAGAAGAGTTCAGCAGAGTATCAGGATATACAAGGTAAACATACAAAAATCAATTGGATTCCTCCACAGCAACAAAGAGAAAGTCGAAGAGGAAATCACCAAATCAATACCATTTACAGTATCCCCAAAGAAAATAAAATACTTAGGAATAAATCTAACCAGAGACATAAAAGATGTATACAGAGAAAACTACAAGACACTTCTGCAAAAAAACCAAGAGACCTACGTAAGTGGAAAAACATACCTTGCTCATGCATAGGAAGACTTAACATTGTAAAAATGTCTATTCTACCAAAAGCGATCTATAGATACAATGCAATTTCAATCCACATTTCAACAACATTTTTTAATGAGATGGAGAAACAAATCACCAACTTCATATGGAAGGGAAAGAGGCACCGGATAAGTAAACCATTGCTGAAAGAAAAAAAAACGAAGTGGGAGGACTCACACTACCTGATTTTAGAACCTATTATACTGCCACAGCAGTCAAAATGGCCTGGTACTGGTACGACAACAGACACATAGACCAGTGGAACAGAATTGAGTATCCTGACATAAATCCATCCACAAATGAGCAGCTGATATTTGATAAAGGCCCAAAGGCAGTTAAATGGGGAAAAGACAGCCCCTTTAACAAATCGTGCTGGCATAACTGGATATCCAAGTGCAAAAAAATGAAACAAAACCCATACCTCCCACCATGCACAAAAACTAACCCAAAATGGATCAAAGATCTAAACATAAAATTTAAAACGATAAAAATCATGGAAGAAAAAGTAGGGACAATGCTAGGAGCCCTAATACGTGGCACAGACAGTATACAAAGCATAACTAACAAGACAGAAGAGAAACTAGATAACTGGGAGCTCCTAAAAAATCAAACACTTCACCAAAAGAGTAAATGATTGCCTACAGACTGGGAAAAAGTTTTTAGCTATGACACTTCTGATCAGCACCTCATCTCTAAATTCTACATGATACTGCAAAAACTCAACTACAAAAAGACAAATAACCCAATTAAAAAATGGGCAAAAGATATGAACAGCCACTTCACTAAAGAAGACATTCAGGCGATGAACAGATACGTGAGGAAATGCTCACGATCATGAAGTTGTTGGAGAAATACAAATCAAAACTACAATGAGATTTCATCTCACTCCAACAAAATAACACAAAATAATAAATGTTGAAGAGGTTGTGGAGAGAATGGAACACTTATACCCTGCTGGTGGGAAGGTAAAATGGTACAACCACTTTGGAAATTGATTTGGCGCTTCCTTAAGAAGCTAGAATTAGAAGTACCATAGGATTCAGCAATCCCACCCCTTGGAATATATCCTAGAGAAGTAAGAGCCTTTACACGAACAGATATATGCATATGCATGTTCACTGCAGCACTGTTTACAATAGCAAAAAGATGGAAGCAACCAAGGTGCCCATCAATGGATGAATGGATAAATAAATTATGGTATATTTACACAATGGAATAGTACACATTGGTGAAGAGCAATGATGAATCCATGAAACATTTCATAACATGGCGGAATCCGGGAGGCATTATACTGAGTCGAATGAGTCAGTTGCAAAAGGACAAATATTGTATAAGACCACTATGATAAGAACTCAAAAAATAGTTCAAACAATGAAGAAAATATTCTTTGGTGGTTACGAAAAGGGGGGAGGGAGGAAGGGAGGGAGACGGATTTTCATTAATTAGATAGTAGATAAGAACTATTTTAGGTGACGGGAAAGACAACACACAATAAAAGAGAGGTCAGCACAACTGGACTAAACCAAGAGCAAAGAAGTCTCCTGAATAAACTGAACACTTCGAAGGCCAGCGTAGCAGGGGCGGGGGTTTGGGGACTATGGTTTCAGGGGACATCTAAGTCAATTGGCATAATAAAATCTGTTAAGAGAACATTCTGCATCCCTCTTTGGAGAGGCATCTGGGGTCTTGGACGTTAGCAAGCAGCCATCTAAGATGCATCAATTGGTCTCAACCCACCTTGAGCGAAGGAGAATGAAGAACACCAAAGACAAAAGAGACAGAAAGGGCCACAAAAACCAGAGACTACATCAGCCTGAGACCTGAAGAACTAGATGGTGCCCGGCTACAACCAATGATTGCGCTGACAGGGAACGCAACAGAGAACCCCTGAAGGAGCAGAAGAGCAGTGGGCTGCAGACCCCAAATTCTCTTAAAAAGACCAGACTTCATAGTCTGACTGAGACTTGAAGGACCCTGGTGGTCATGGTCCCCAGACCTTCTCTTAGCCCAAGACAGGAACAATTCCGAAAGCCAACTCTTCAGACAGGGATTGGACTGGACAATGGCATAGAAAAATGATCCCGGTGAAGAGTGAGCTTCTTGGATCAAGTAGACAGATGAGACTATGTTGGCATGTCCTGTCTGGAGGGGAGATGGGAGGGTCAAGGTGGTGAGAAGCTGGCTGAATGGACACAAAAAGAGAGAGTGGAGGGAAGGATTGTGCCATCTCATTAGGAGGAGAGCAATTAGGAGTATATTGCAAGGTGTGTATAATTTTTTTAAGCGAGACTGACTTGATTTGTAAACTTTCACTTAAAGCACAATAATTTTTTTTAATGTTCCATAATTGTACATGTAGAAATTTTTGAGTTGGTGTATGTTCTGCTGTATATATTCTCAACAACAAAAATAAATTATATAAAAAAATAAAAGGAGGGTTGAAGGAATACACAGTCACTATAGCAAAAAAGAATTTGTTGACATTCAAACGTTTCAGAAGGTAGCATATATCAGGAACAGATGGTACTGAAGGAAGAAGTCCAAGCTGCACTGAAGGCATTGGTGAAAAACAAGGCTCCAGGAATTGACAGAATACCAATTGAGATGTTTCAACAAACAGATGCATCGCTGGAAGTGCTCACTTGTCAGTACCAAGAAATTTGGAAGACAGCTCCCTGGAAAACTGACCAGAAGAGATCCATATTTCTGCCTATTCCAAAGAAAGATGATCCAACCAAATGCAGAAATTATCAAACAATGTCATTAACGCTACACACAAGTAAAATTTTGCTGAAGATTATTCAAAAGCGGCTGCAGCAGTACATTGACAGGGACCTGCCAGAAATTCAAGCCAGAATCAGAAGAGGATGTAGAACTAGGGATACCCTTGCTGATTTCAGATGGATCCTGGCTGAAAGTAGAGAACACCAGAAAGATGTACCTGCGTTTTATTAATGATGCAATGGCATTCGGCTGTGTGGATCATAACAAATTATGGATACTATTACAAAGAATAGGAATTCCAGAATACTTCATTGTGCTCACGAGGCATCTGTACATAGATCAAGAGGCAGTTATTTGAAGAGAACAAGGGATACTGTGTGGTTTAAAGTCGGAAAAGGTATGTGTCAGGGTTGTATCCTTTCACCATACCTATTCGATCTGTTGTTATTGTTGTTGTTAGATGCCGCCGAGTCAGTTCCAACTCACAGCAACCCTATGCACAACAGAACGAAACATTGCCCTGTTCTGCGCCATCCTTACAATCGTTGTTATGCTTGAGCTCATTGTTGCAGCCACTGTGTCAATCCACCTCGTTGAGGGTCTTCCTCTTTTCTGCTGACCCTGTACTTTACCAAGCATGATGTCCTCCTCCAGGGACTGATCTCTCCTGACAACATGTCCAAAGCATGTAAGATGCAGTCTTGCCATCTTTGCTTCTAAGGAGTATTCTGGTTGTACTTCTTCTAAGACAGATTTGTTCGTTCCTTTGGCAGTCCATGGTATATTCAATATTCTTCGGCAACGCCACAATTCAAAGGCGTCAATTCTTGTTCGGTCTTCCTTATTCATTGTCCAGCTTTCACACACATATGATACGATTGAAAATACCATGGCTTGGGTCAGGCACACCTTAGTCTTCAAGGTGACATCTTTGCTTTTCAACACTTTAAAGGGGTCCTTTTCAGCCGATTTACCCAATGCAATACGTCTTTTCATTTCTTGACTGCTGCTTCCATGGCTGTTGATTGTGGATCCAAGTAAAATGAAATCCTTAACAACTTCAATCTTTGCTCCGTTTATCATGATGTTGCTTGTGAGGATTTTTGTTTTCTATATGTTGAGGTGCAATCCATACTGAAGGTTGTGGTCTTTGATCATCATTAGTAAGTGCTTCAAGTCCTTTTCAATTTCAGCAAGCAAGGTTGTGTCATCTGCATAACGCAGGTTGTTAATGAATCTTCCTCTAAATCCTGATGTCCCGTTCTTCTTCATATAGTCCAGCCTCTCGGATTATTTGCTCAGCATACAGATTGACTAGGTATGGTGAAAGAATACAACCCTGACGCACATCTTTCCTGACTTTAAACCAATCAATATCCCTTTGTTCTGTCCGAACAAATGCGTCTTTTTTTTATCTATGTAAAGGTTCCTCATGAGCACAATTAAGTGTTCTGGAATTCCCATTATTTGTAATATTATCCATAATTTGTCATGATCCACACAGTCAAATGCCTTTGCATAGTCAATAAAACACAGGTAAACATCCTTCTGGTTTTCTCCACTTTCAGCCCGGATCCATTTGACATCAGCAATGATATCCCTGGTTCCACGTCCTCTTCTGAAACCAACCTGAATTTCTGGCAGTTCCCTGTCGATATACTGCTACAGCCACTTTTGAATGATCTTCAGCAGAATTTTGCTTGTATGTGATATTAATGATATTGTTCTATAATTTCCACATTCGGTTGGATCACCTTGGGAATAGGCACAAATATGGATTTCTTCCAATCAGTTGGTCAAGGAGCTGTCTTCCATGTTTCTTGGCATAGACAGGTGAACACCTCCGGTGCTGCATCTGTTTATTGAAACATCTCAATTGATATTCCATCAATTCCTACAGCCTTGTTTTTCGCCAATGCCTTCAGAGCAGCTTGGACTTGTTCCTTCAGTTCCATCGGTTCCTGATCATATGCTACCTCTTGAGATGGTTGAATATCGACTAATTCTTTTTGGTATAATGACTCTGTGTATTCCTCCATCTCCTGATGCTTCCTGCATCGTTTAATATTTTCCCCATAGAATCCTTCACTATTGCAACTCGAGGCTTGAATTTTTTCTTCAGTTCTTTCAGCTTGAAAAACACCAAGCATGTTCTTCCCTTTTGGTTTTGCATCTCCAGGTATTTGCATATGTCATTATAATACTTTGTCTTCTTGAGCCACCCTTTGAAATCTTCTGTTCATTAAGGTTGACTCTACTTTGAGGAGGCAGCTCTTCCCCAGTCATCTTTTGAGTGCCTTAAATCTGGGGGGCTCATCGTCCAGCACTATCTCAGACAATGTTCCACTGCCATTCATAAGGTTTGCACTGGCTAATGCTTTTCAGAAGTAGACTGCCGGGTCCTTCTTCCTAGTCTGTCTTAGTCTGGAAGCTCAGCTGAAACCTGTCCTCCATGGGTGACCCTGCCGTTATCTGAATACCGGTGGCATAGTTTCCAGCATCACAGCAACACACAAACCCCATAGTACGACAAACTGACAGACATGTAGGGGATTCAATCCGTATGTTGAGCAAGTAACCCAAGAAGCAAGACTATATGAAGAAGGGGCATCAGAATTGAAGGAAGACTCATTAACAGCCTGTCTTATGCAAATGACACAACCTTGATTGCTGAAAGTGAAGAGGACTTGAAGCACTTACTGATTAAGATCAAACACTACAGCCTTCACTATGCATTACACCTCAACATAGAGAAAACATAAATTCTCACAACTGGACCAATAAGCTACATCATGATAAAGGGAGAAAAGATTGAAGTTGTCAAGGATTTCATTTTACTTGGATTCACAATCAACACCCATGGAAGCAGCAGGCAAGAAATCATACGATGCATTGCATTGGGCAAATCTGCTTCAAAAGACTTCTTTAAAGTGTTAGAAAGCAAAGATATCACCTTGAAGAGTAAAGTGAGCTGTGGTGTTTTCAATCACCTCATATGCATGCAAAAGCTGGACAATGAATAAGAGAGACTGAAAAAGAATTGACACCTTTGAATTATGGTGTTGTGAAGAATATTGCTATACCACAGACTGCCAAAAGAAGGAAAAATTCTGCCTTGGAAGAAGTACAGCTAGAATGCTTCTTAGAAGCAAGGATGGCGAGACCTCGTCTCACACACTTTGGACATGTTATCAGGAGGCATCAGTCCCTGGAGAAGGACACCATGCTTGGTAAAGTAGAGGGCCAGTGAAAAAGAGAAAGACCCTCAATGAGATGGATTGACACAGTGGCTGCAACAATGGGCTCAAGCATAACAGTAATTGTGAGGATGGAACAGGGCCAGGCAGTGTTTCATTCTGTTGTACATAGGGTCGCTATGAGTCGGAACTGATTTGATGGCAGCTAACAACAAGACTATACTGTGTTTTATTTTTCAACTTACTTGCCTGTTGTTCATACTAGAATATGAGTTCCCTGAGGGCGAGGACTCTGGCTAGCATTTTCTTTTGTGTATTTCAGTGCCTAACACAGTGCCTGGATAGGGCAGATAGGCTCCTGTAAAATAAATGAATAAATAAAAGAATAAACATACTAACAAATACATGAGGGACGCAGTACCACTGTAGACCACTATATATATCCACATACTTTTCACTCCAATTTCTTCAGATTGTTGGCTGATTCACCCAGAGCCAACTCTTCCCATACCTGTGCTATCCACGATACACGACACTATCTTCCCCAACTTTTTCTGAGCTCATTGTCTTAGACTTCCTTGTTAGGCGGCATGGCATCTCTGTATTGTTTGTATTGCACAAAACCTAGAAAATATAACCTCCACGATCCTGGGGGCCTGACAGAAGGATAGGTTAAGGGGGAAGGTGGTGATCTAGGAAACAACCATGGACTATTGAAGTGTGAATGCTAATAAAGCAGAAAGCCTCAACAGAACTTCTAGATAATGTATTATGTTTTGAGAGCTTGTCCCATGAATTCTAGCCCACTCTAATAGTACATTGTAGCTGCAAGCTAGGAAAGTGGAATAGGGCGGAGAAGTTTGTAACAGTTCTTTATGGAATGGATAAGAGAACTCATCAGGAAAATGAAGACGGACAGACAGCCTAGGTTGGAGGCCTTAATTTTACCATAATTAGGCATATCAGTAGCTGAGAAGAAATGTAGTGAGGGTCTCCCTAGATCGCACACTCCGTAATGGTCTGACCAAGGGTAGAATCCAGGTACCATGGTTATAATGCCTGGAGTCTTGGTTCACATCGTGTTGATTCTATACAGGCAAAAGTACCCAGCTGATTGTAGATCCTTGTATTTGTTATCTAATGCTGCTACAACAGAAATACCACAAGTGGGTGGCTTTAACAAAGAGAAATTTATTCTTTCACAGTCTCAG
Organism: Elephas maximus indicus; assembly: GCF_024166365.1. Classification (NCBI taxonomy): domain Eukaryota; kingdom Metazoa; phylum Chordata; class Mammalia; order Proboscidea; family Elephantidae; genus Elephas; species Elephas maximus. Next base: position 92,339,808 of record NC_064846.1, read on the forward strand.
AGGCTAGAAGTCCAAAATCAGGGTGCCAGCTCCAGGGGAAGGCATTCCTTCTCTGTTGGCTCTGGGAGAGGGTCCTTGTCATCAGTCTTCCCCTGGCCTAGGAGTTTTTCAGCTCAGGGATCTCGGGTCCAAAAGACGCGCACTCCTGGCTCTGTCTTCTTGGTGGTATGAGGTGCCCCTGTCTCTCTGCTGGCTTCTCACTTTTATATCTCAAAAGAGATTGACTTAGGACACAACCTAATCTTGTAGATTGAGTCCTGCCTCATTAACAAAACTGTCTCTAATCCTGCCTCATTAACATCATAGAGGTAGAGGTAGGATTCACAACACACAGGAAAATCATGTCGGATGACAAAATAGCAGACAGTCACACAATACTGGGAATAGCCAAGCTGACACACATTTTGGGGTGACACAACTGAACCCATAACAGTCATTGTGTGGGTTGTGCAGGTGAGGGGACTATAATTCCAATTATGTGAGAGAATATAGAGGACTCGATGACAAGAGGCCAGTCAGGCAGGAATGCTTTTAGCGTAAAAGTTCCCCAACTTATCTTTACTTACCTTCTTGTGAAATTTGGAGAACCAGAAGCCATAAATCCATTTGGCAATAGGCTCTAATGTATGTGGATTAGGGTATTTAGGGTGAAAAGAGAATAATGACACACTCTGACTATTCCCTCCTCACTCAACTGGCTTTACCATAATGTATACACCAGAGTGGGAGTGCAAGAGAGAGGAAAAAAGAGACCTCATAGGATCATGAAGTATATTATAACGAATCCCTGGGTCTCTGCATGTTTAGTATTAAGGAAAAATATACACAGGCCTCTTTTGTACAATGGTTTTCCTAGTGATCATCAACAAGTTTCAGTGAAGGAATCAGGAAATCATCAAACTTTGGGCCCATTACAGAGCTCTCATGCTCATAGCCCCTAGATTCTAGCTCTTGAATCTGAATCAACGGAGTGAGAAAGCCAGACTTAGACAGAAGAACATCGGTGAGAGATGCCTGAAACGCTGGACTAAGCGCTATGTTGGAGAAATACACAGGAGAAAGCAGGTACCTGCCTGCGAAGTACAACTATCCCAATCTGAGAAACAAAATAGTTACTCATGGATAAATACAGTAAACAACAGCAACTTAGACTGCTGGGAGAGAGCCTTCCAAATGACCTGCACACCAGCAGTCTCTCTCCCTCTAATTCATCAGCTAGGTTTTATCATTCCCAGAGTAATCTGTCTAGAGCACAAATCTGAATTCTATTTCATTCTACTGCCCCCAAATCACATTCACTCATCTAAGAAATATATGTTTAGCATCTACCATGATCCAGGCACTATTAGGGCATTGGATTAAACTATTACTTGTCCAACTTCTCCTTCAACATAAACCTGAAAACCCCTTGATTGAACAGACAGGGACCACTGTGCACTGACTCTTGCTTTATTTCTAGCCCAGAAAACTTCCCCACGGCATATGTTCCAACTACAACTGACTCCTGAGTCTGACCCAAACAAGGGCCCTGCATGTAAATTCTCAGTTGTCCCTTCCAACCTGGACTAATCCCCTCCAGAGCTGTCATTCAAAGTCATGCTTAAATTTCATCACCACCTTGAAGCACTCATGGTTTCCCATGTTTGACATTGCTACCCTGCCTCCATAAAAACCCCAGGCCACCTGACAATTCTATTGTTGAGATCAATAATTCCATTATGGCACATATCCCTTACTAGCTCTAGATATTAAAATCATCTGCATCATGGAAGAAAAAATAGGGACGATGTTAGGAGCCCTAATACACGGCATAAACAGTATACAAAACATTACAACAATGTACAAACACCAGAGGAGAAACTAGATAACTGGGAGCTCCTAAAAATCACTTATGCTCATCAAAAAACTTCACCAAAAGAGTAAAAAGACAACCTACAGACTGGGAAAAAAATTTTGGCTACGACAAATCTGATCAGCATCTAATCTCTAAAATCTATAAGATACTGCAAAACCTAAACAACAAAAAGACAAATAACCCAATTAAAAAATGGGCAAAGTATATGAACAGGCACTTCACCAAAGAAGACATTCAGGTGGATAACAGATACAGGAGGAAATGCTCATGATCATTAGCCATTAAAAAAAAAAACAATGAGATACAATCTCATCCCAACAAAGCTGGCATTAATCCGAAAAACACAAAATAATAAATGTTGGAGAGGTTGTAGAGAGACTGGAACACTTATACACCGCTGGTGGGAACGTAAATGGTACAACCACTTTGGAAATCAATTTGGAGCTTCCTTAAACAGCCAGAAATAGAACTACCATATGATCTAGCAATCCCGCTCCTCGGAATATATCCTAGAGAAAGAAGATCCTTCACATGAGTAGCTATATGCACACCCATGTTCATTGCAGCACTGTTTACAATAGCAAAAAGATGGAAACAACCAAGGTGCCCATCAATGGATGAATGGATAAATTATGGTATATTCACACAATGGAATACTACACAACAATAAAGAGCAAGGATGAATCTGTGAAACATCTCATAACATGGAGGAATCTGGAAGGCATCATGCTGAGTGAAATTAGTCCGGTGCAAAAGGACAAATATTGTATGAGACCACTATTATAAGAACTCAAGAAAAGGTTGACATAGAAGAAAACATTCTTTGATGGTTACGAGGGTGGCGAGGGAGGGAGAGGGGCATTCATTAACTAGATAGTAAAAAAAATAGTAGACAAGAATTATTTTAGGTGAGGAGAGGGACAACACACAATACAGGGGAAGTCATCACAACTGGACTAATTCAAAAGCTAAGAAGTTTCCTGAATACAACCAAACATTTTGAGGGACAAAGTAGCAGGGGTGGGGGTCTGGAGACCATGGTTTCAGGGGACATCTAGGTCAATTGGCACAACAAAGTGTATTAAGAAAACGTTCTGCATCCCACTTTGGTGAGTGGCATATGGGTTCTTAAAAGCTTGCAAGCAGCCATCTAAGATGCATCAATTGGTCTCAACCCACCTGGAGCAAAAGAGAATAAAGAACTCCAAAGACATAAGTAAAGAAAATATGAGCCCAAGAGAAAAGGCCACATAAACTAGAGACTCCATCAGCCTGAGATTGGAAGACCTAGATGGTACCCGGCTATCACCAATGACTGCCCTGACAGGGAACACAACAGAGAATCCCTGATGTAGCAGGAGAAAAGCAGGATGCAGACCTCAAATTCTAGAAAAAGACCAGACTTAATGGTCTGCCTGAGACTGGAGGGACCCCAGAGGCCATGGCCCCTGGACTCTCTGTGCTTCTTAGCTCAAGTAGACATATGAAACTATGTGGGCAGCTCTTGTCTGGAGGCGAGTTGAGAAGGCAGAGGGGGACAGGAGCTGGTTGATGAGACACGGGAAATACAGGGTGGAGAGAAGGAGTGTGCTGTCACATTGTAGGGAGAGCATCTAGGGCCACATAACAATGTGTGTATAAGTTTTTGTATGAGAAACTGACTTGAATTGTAAACTTTCACTTAAAGTCATCTGCACGTGTGTGCGTCCTACTTTCCAATAGATATCCCTCAGAGAGCAGCAACGATGCCTTTTTTCCACCTGTGCACCCCTCACAGATCCAAGCACACTGCACTGCACAAAGTGAGGACACAAAACATGTTCAGGGACAAGTGGTTAAAAATGGGAAAACAAGATCTGAGTGAAGTAGTTTTTCTATTCTGCATGTGTTTTCCACATTATAATAGAGGTTGGGGTGTGGCTTTAAAACAGTATGGGAGCAGAGGCAGGGAAAAAAGAGAAAACAATCTTTTTGTCACCTGTTTTCCCAGATCGGAAACCCTGGTGGAGTAGTGGTTAAGTGTTATGGCTGCTAACTATAGGGTCAGCAGTTCGAATCTGCCAGGCGCTTCTTGGAAACTACAGGGCTGTTCTACTCTGTCCTATAGGGTCGCTATGAGTCGGAATCGACTCGACTTTCCTGGGTTTGGTTGGGTTGGCTTTTTTCCCAGATCTTCAGCCTCTTTTACAAATTTGGTGAGAGAGCCAAAAGTCCATAGGCTACTTCAGGACAAGCCTACTCCTGGTTTATCCAGCCAGAATAAATGAAGATACCACAATGACTCCTCACTCTTTAAATGCTGAATGACAAAAGGGAAATGGACAAAAAGAAAGAAGTGATGAAGGCACAGTATCTGTCTCACTGACTACATACACACTCTCAATTCAGTACTCTTATCTAGCTGGCTTTCTATAGCCTATGTGACAACTGGTAAGTGACCAGCTTACAGTCATTGTCACCATGACTCAGAACCAAGGAAAGAGACAAAGCAGTGCTCTTGAAGAAATGTATCCTTAAAAACATAATATTAAATAATGAAAGGATTTGAAAATGATATACCAACTATTGAATATTATAAACCAAGAGAGAAAAAGGAAACACCAATTTCAAATGAAAAATTAGGCAGATATTAATAAAATGATGAGCTTTAAGAATGAAATGAAGAAACAGATTATTTGACTGAAAATAACAAAATAAACAACTTTTTAACTCTATGCATTGGGGCAATGGAGCAGTGCAGCTAGCGCTGCCCTAGAGAGCAAAGAGGGACATGGCTGGGGAGAGGCTTGAAGGGCAATAATCCACTTCTACAGCAGGGTCTTTTCAAAGCATGAGGTGGGGAGGGGTGTCAGTGAAGGGTTTTAAGCAGAAAAACGAAGCAGCAGGCGCTATCCACAAAGCCCAAAGGCAGAAAGCCCAGGGGCAGGGGACCGGCCTTAGAGCAGGAACAGATGCAGAACTTGGGACCAGTAAGCAGAGAGACCCTGCTTGGAATGTCTTGCTGGAGACACAGATTTTAAGTTGGCAGAAACTCCTGGTTCCAGAGGGTATGTGCGGTTGGGGAGTGGGGGAGGGGAGCCTAGAAGTGACGTGAAGCACCTCTCTTGCTTTTTTGTTTTGATTTGTTTAGTTTTGTTTTGGCTATCTAACCTTTATTTTGATTTCATTGTGATCATATTTGATGAATGTTCAGTGGGTGTATCCAAGTGACTTGGATAAAGGTTCAGTTTGTATTTAGAAGTTTCGATGTTGTTATGGATTGAATTGTGTCCCCCAACAATATGTGTATCAATCTGGCTAGGCCATGATTCCCAGTATTGTGTGATTGTCCACCATTTGGTCACCTGATGTGTTTTTCCTATGTGTTGTAAATCCTGCCTCTATGTTATTAATGAGGGGGGATATGTTAATGAGGTAAGACTCAATCTACAAGATTGGGTTGTGTCTTGAGCCAATTTCTTTTGGGATATAAAAGAGAGAAATGAGCAGAGAGACAGGGGGACCTCAAACCACCAAGAAAGCAGTGCCGGGAGCAGAGCGTGTCTGTTGGACTGGGGGTTCCTGTGCAGAGAAGCTCCTGGTCCAGGGGAAGATTGATGAGAAGGACCTTCCTCCAGAGTCAACAGAAAGAAAAAGACTCCCCCTGAGCTGACACCATGAATTTCGACTTTTAGCCTACTTTACTGTGAGAAAATAAATTTCTCTTTGTTAAAGCCATCCACTTGTGGTATTTCTGTTACAGCAGCACTAGATAACTACAGTATACTAAGGGGAGGCATTGGTGGTTCAGTGGTAGAATTTTCACCTTCCATGTGAGAGACCCGGGTTCAATCCCAGTCATGACCTCTCTGTCATTGGAGACTTGCATGCTGCTGGATGCTGAACAGGTTTCACCAGAGCTTCCAAACTAAGATGAACTAGGAAGAAAGGCCTGGCTATCTACCTCTGAAAATCAACCAATGAAAACCCTATGGGTCACAATTGTCTGATCCAAAATCGATCATGGGGGTGATGTAGGATTGGGCAGCTTTTTGTTCGGCTGTGCATGATGTTGCTATGAGTCAGGGGCTGACTCACAGACAGCTAACGACAACATCATCTAGCTAGCATCCAAGTTTACTTGAGGTTAAGAACAAAAGCTCTTCCAACCCCAGGAACAAAGTTAAAATGTGTGTGAGGGAAATGCAGTCTTATTGAAAATTACCCCATGATGGAGAACTGTGGTCATCTACTAGTTGGTGGAGGGGTGGGGGGTAGGAATTAAAGGCCTCTCTGAAGACCAGGATGTCTGCATCTTGAATGAGGGGGAAAGGAAGCCAGGGGAAAATAGTCCCTCAGCATCTACCTTGTCTTCATCCACCTACACAGGGCACTGCCATATTGCCATGAGGTTCAAAAACATATCAGTACCTGCTTCTCTTCATGCTCCTGTTATACAAGAAAAAAGACCCAGGAGATTATAAGGTGTGTTATACGATTATAAGGGTCTGCTAGTGAAGTTTTCTCCTTTTATTGAGGAGGGGAAGAAAAGAATAAAATAAGCTGAATTTAGATTCTCCAAAGTTTGTTTTCTTAATGATTGAAGACTCAAGCTCAAACTTCCACCTTGAAATGATCTTCCTTTATATTTAAATCGTGCTCAGTTCTCACTTCACCCTAGAGGTCTCCCCAGATGTCATGGATTAGGATTAATTCCTCTCTCCCCTCCTGTGATTTTTAATGTTACGTGTCAACGTGGCTAGGCTATGATTCGCAGTGGTTTGGCAGACTGTATGTAGCCACCTTCCATTTTGTGATCTGATGTGAATGACCAATCAGTTGAAAGGGGAGTTTCCTTGGCCATATAGCCTCCGTAAATGGATGTTCTGACAAAGTTCTCTCTTTCTCAACACTGCACTCTTCTTGTTTTCTGACCTCTGGTTCTTGGGACATAAGCCTGCAGAAGTCTCTGGCCTGCCACCTGAACTGCAGATTTTGGGTTCATCAGCCTCTGCAACCACATGAGCCAGCAGAGGTCTTCGGCCTGTCGCACGACTCTTAGATTTGGGACTTGCCAGCCCCCACGATTGCATGAGCTATTTCTTCACAATTGTGTGGGCCCTTTCCTTGAAGTAAATGTCTCGCTACATATATTTATATGTTTCACTGTTTTCACTCCTCTAGAGAACCCAGACTAAGACACCTCCTCTGTCACTGAAGAATCTACTTATCAGAGACTCCATCATTTCTCTCTTCTCTCTCTCTCTCTTCTGCTTCCTGTTTATTGGGAGCCGTTGAAGGATGTCTCTGTACACTACCATAGAAACACTGCCCAACACTGCAAAAAAAAAATGTGTTCATGCATTTGAAGGTATCTCAAAGGGATTTAGGGTACCTGAGAGCTCATCTAGTGCTGCCCTCTTAATATTAAAGATGAGAAAACTGGAGATGGGACATATTTAGCAATGTTACAGGGGCCATTCAAATAATTATAAAGCCACAACTCTTGGTCTAGAAGCAGTCATTCACAACTCCTGGTCTAGAATTCTCTCTAGTCTATATATAGGTTCTAGATTACATCAGTGATGGTGTTACCATATTGAGAGGACTCAGGTTCAGGAAAGAGGAAGAAAAGAGAAGAAAATAGTGAGAATGGAGAAAAGGGAAGTGGGGAGGGCAATCCCACTTGTTACTCACCTGTGTCTCAGAATTTGTGTCCTCTTCAGGATATTTTAAGTCAGGGCCAGAAGCCAGCAGCCTTTTGGGTAACAAGGCCATAAAATCTGTGCATAAGCATATTCCAATCTGCAAGAAACATAATGACACTATTACAACTAGTCGTTATTTACTCTAATTGTTTGGTGGCAAAAAAATAATTGGAGACTGAGAGCAAAACAAGTTCAGAGTAGACCTACTCTTTTTATTTACACTTTTAATTTGTTCTCCTAGATTTGTAGCCCATGGCTACCTGTCATTAGTGGCTCCTTGAGGTTAGTGGCAATAGATAGTCCAGCCTCCCATGTAAGGATGTAATAGAGGACTGTGTACTGACCCAACACACTTAGTGTGTGTTCATGGTGGGGAAGAATGAAGGCCTTGGGAATAAATCCTCATGGTTGAGATTTACCATAATCCCCTGGAGGAGAAAGGGCCATCCTGGGACTAAGACATCCACAGCTTCATATTCTGACTTGGAATCTTCCTTCTGCTTCTACATTCTCATGGGACTTCAGTAGGGAGGCAGCAGCCCTGGCCAAGGAGATGGTGAGGAGGGGTAGTTCATGACTTCAGTGGTTCCTGTCCATGACCACCCATGACAAGTGTCCCTGAAAATTCCTTAAGTTTTTACTCTTAGTCCATGGCCTTGTAGATATGGAAAGGCTGGAAGAAGTTTCTTGAGAGCGGATAATAGAAATATTTTTACATTTCAGATTTCTATGAATTGTTCTTACAAGGGAAAAAAAAGACACCAGGTCTATACTTCATAGCCTTTCTCACTAATGGATTTCTGGTGAAAGTACATCTGGCCACCTATATCAATATTGATAAAGAAAAGGAAAAACTGCCTGAGCAATGTGATCTCTGCAACTGGTCTATATCATTTTCAGCCCTGGTTTAGTAATTCTCAGAACAGTCTATCAGAGTGCAATCCTGTCATGGAGACACTAGTGACAATGTTGCCTAACAAATATAGGCCTTGGAAGAAAAACCCTAGAGAAAATTTCTGAAAATCTTCTCTTTGCAGCAAGGAATGCAATAGTTATTTCAAACAGAAATTAAAGAAACAGAGAGGGTATTTTTCCTTCTAATTGTTCTTGTACTATGTTCCTTTCTCTGTACTCTCACTTGCTCAGAATGGAGACTTTCTCTCTCACAATGCACGCATGCACACACAAACATTCTCCAATCAAATCCAGGAGGATCTATTTCTACTGGCATCTCTAAAAGCTGACACCTTTATCTATTTGCACTAAGCCCTCCCTTGTACATATCCCATACCCTCTTATTGGCCCTGTTTTGATAACCTCCTCTCTGGTCCCTGAATTCAGCTTCTTCCTTTCAGTGTTTCCAAACGTTTCTATCTAAAACACAGATTTAATTTCTCAGCATTTCCCAGCACAAAAACCTTCAATCATGCAGTATGCTCCATCTCATATACCAGAGGTCACCAAATTTTTAAGTAAAAGGCCAAATAGTAAGTATTTTAGGCTTTGCAGGCCATATGGTCTTGGTCACAACTACTCAGCTCTGCTGTTGTAGCACGAAAGCAGCCATAGACTGTACATGAATAAATGGGCGTGGCTGTGTTCCAATAAAATTTTATTTACAAACACAGATAATGCACTAGATTTGATCTACTGGCTATAGTTTGCTGGCCCCTGTTTACATAATTCACATGTACAGTATTCCTTCAGCAAAACCTCTTCCTTTCTCCTGGCTGCCTGATATCCCAGGCTTCCTGGAGTTCAGACGAGACTTTCCACTCTACCCCGGACACCCTTCTAACTCAGAACTGAAGCCACTCCTGTAGGTCACCTTTCAGCCGAAGATTATACAGCCCTATAAAACAAAAACACGCGTGAGGAACTTACTGTTAGATCAATCAAGTGTATGAGACTAAATTGGCAACACCTGCTGAAAGGCAACTATGAGAAGCCAGGAAGGGGAGAGAAAACTGGACAAATGGTAAGAGGGAACCTGGTGTGGAAAGGAGAGTGCTGACCCATTGCAGGAATTGAAACCAATGTCATGAAACAATTTGTGTATAAATTTTTGAATGAGAAACTAATTTGCTCTGTAAACTTTCACCTAAAACATAATAAAAGACTTTCCCACTCCACATGCCTGTGAACTGACACAGAAGGAAAGCTTGCTCAGTTTATCCCAACAATCCTTCAGCCTCATCCTCTTTTTGACTCTAAACTATGTAACCATGAAGTTCCCTGTCAGGAAAAACTAGGAGGAAAGCTCGCCAGGAGAGTTATCCAAAGTATCTACTACAATGGAGGCAGGAATATGAGAATTACTAACCAGAGATTTCCTACCAAGTGACTGTAATGGATCTTGTAATGGGACAGGAGTATTTAATCATAGGCAAAGGGAATACAAATAACAATAATAATAGCAGGTAACGTAGAAAGGAGAAATGATTGAAGGGAAGTTGTCAAAGCAGATGAGGCTTTTAGGGGGGTTCTCTTTTTCTATTCACATGCTTTCGAGGATCTTTGGCCTCTTATAAGGTTGTTGTTGTTGTTAGCCGCCATTAGCTGCTGTCAAGTCAGCCCCTGATTCATGGTGACCCCTTGCTCAACAGAACGAAACACTGCCCAGTCCTGCACAATCCCCCTGATCGGTTTTGGATCAGACCGTTATGATTCATAAGGTTATCATTGGATGATTTTTCTTAGATTGCCAGGCCTTTCTTCATAGTCTGCCTTAGTCTGGAAGCTCCTCTGAAATCTGTTCAGCATCATAGCAATGTGCAAATCACTGACAGATGGTGGCTACGCATGGGGTACATTGGCCAGGAATCAAACCCAGGTCTCCTGCATGAAAGGTAAGAATTCTGTCAGATCAATAGGAACCCTTTGGTGGTGCAAACAGTTAAGACTTGACTACTAACTGAAAGGTTGATGGTTCAAACCCACACTGAGGCACCTTAGAAAAAAGTTCTAGCAATCTGCTTCCAAAAACCCTGTGGAGTGCAGTTCTACTCTTCAACACATGAGGTAGCCTATGTGACTACCAGAAATCAGTTGCCATGGAGTCGATTTCAACTCATGGCCACTGCACATGGAGGCTCACCATGAATCTATATGACTAGTCTCCAATAAAAACTTTGGACTCTGAATCTCTAATGGAATTCCACAGTAGACAATATTTCACATGTGTTGCAGCATTTTTGTTTCTGGGAGAAGATTGCACTGTGTGTGACCTCACTCATAGGAGGGAAAGAGTATAAGGAAACCTGCACATGGACACAGGATCTCATTGTGTCACTTGTTTGCTTATTTGTTTTCCTTATGATCTGGCTGTGTGTCCTTACTGTACCACTTTAATAAATAATAGCCATGAGTACAACTATATGCTGAGTCCTGTGAGTCTTTCTAGCAAATCACTGAACCTGAGGGTAGTCTTAGGGATCTCCTACATAAGATACTTATTTACGTAGCCACTCACAGATAACCTCAGTGGGTAAAAGTGTTCTATGTCCTGTTTGGAGTAGCCTGAACTTCAGGGATATTGTTCTGCCACACTGCACTAAGCAGCCACTGCAGCCCATTCAAAACTCTGAACATGGCTAGTGAGAGCAAACTTCATTCTATCATATAGTAAATATGTATTGAGCACCTATTGTATGCAAGGCACCGTGGTCTCAGACCGAGGACAGGCCTGGAACGTCCAAAGTATTACTCTATCTTATCCTAACATCCAAATTCTCCATGGAATACCATTTCATTGGACTTAAGTCTTTACTAAAATGGTATATTTTATCCCCTTTCCTGGACTCCCATTCACAACTACCACTGTCACTTTATCAAATAAGCGTTCCATCTCCATGAACTTCATAACGACCTGAAATTTGACCAAGGCCCACATTTAATATTCTGGTTCTGAAAAGCACAATTTAGAGTCCTCCATATGCAGATCCGCTTATACATCATCTAATACCTACAGACCAACAGGTAAAGCAATGATCATGCTTTAATCAAGTTCTAAAAGTGTACCTGAACTGTCATACCTCCTCAAACAATATGACTAGTTCTCGTACTTTACCATACAGACTTTGTTTATAACAATTCACTACAGTATTTAACCCAAAACACAGATCTACACCTATGGCTTTTATCCCCTACCGCTGAGCAATTCCACAATCCTAGAAGTCCACACAGTACCCAGAAGAGTTACAGGTCACTCAAGAAGATCTACAAGATAGTGTGCTGATATTATGCAGACAGTGTATTAACCGGAAAAAATTTTTTTAAAAAATCGTTGCCATCAAGTTGATTCCAACTCATAGTGACCCTATAGGACAGAGCAGACTGCTCCATAGGGTTTCCAAGGAGCATCTGGTGGACTCATACTGCAGACCTTTTGGTTAGCAGCCAAGCTGCGCCACCAGGGCTCCAGTGTATTAACCAGGGGATACGTAAGTAGGGTATGCTGCCTTGCTCCTTTTCAGACACATCGGCATTAACTAACCCTGCCAAAAACACCTGTGGCTATTGAAGACCACGTAAGCCTTTTAATTTCCAATTGCTTCCCACCCATATAGTTCTATCTCTCTTCCACCACTCCCTGCTAGCCCTACTCATTAAAGCCATCCCATGCCTCTCCAACTGCCTGGGAAACTCTATATGAAAACCAGAATACATGATAAAGCAAGTGTTAGACTTCCACTGATACTAATCAGTTCTAATATTTGGTGCAATTGGATGGGTGAAAGCTAGAAAAGTGGTCATGGGAACTTGCCTACTACCACAAAACACTCCGGAATATGTCAGAATTTTCCTTCAGACAAACCTAGGAACAGTGCTCCCCAATCCAGGAAAGGAATGTCTGTTCTGCCATTATTCTTTAAAATCCGACTGACCCACCTAAGTATCACACTTCAGCTGATTCATAAAACCAAGCTGCTAATGCTAATAGGAATTCTAACAATCACCTCAGACGTCCCTCACCACCTCTAAACACACACTGTCATTCCGACCTTTCCCACTACTCCAATCACGCATCCTTCCCACTGCATACTGACATTGATCCCAACTTGCTTGCATTTGTGCTTGCTCTCATTTTTTTTTTCTCATCTTTTTATCACCCTGGCTCTGTGTATCTGACTCTGTGGCTCAGCTTCAATTCCTGTCTCTAGCCTTCTTTGACATACCTCTCCCCAATACCTCCATGTCTCCAATTTTCCAATCTTGTTCCTTCCATGTCCCTGACCATCCAGCCAAACCACTGGCCAGAGTCCATGAATCAGTATACAATCACAGATCTGGCCATTTCTCCTTCCAATCAAAGTGAACAACGAGGTGCACTGCTCGAAGTTTTGCCCATTGGGAGGATTTCTCTTTACCCATTGTCCTTCAGGGAGGTCCCAGAAAGGGTCTGTAGTGCCACCTCTGTCCACTATCGAGTGGTGCATGCATATCTTGCAGAACCATCCGTAAACTAGGTACAAGTTTTCTCTTCTTCAGTTAACTGATCATAAGGAACTCCCCATGAGGCCATAGATGCAGACTGGGAGATGGAAGGTAATGTGATGTAAGTGGAGACCATAGGCATTTGGGCCACTTCCTCATGCAACTTACTTGTGCCTTCAGGTCCTGCTCAGGGCCGATCTCGTATATACCACTTCCATTTAATGATAGGGTGCTGATGTGCATGTTCAACCTTATGACTCAGTGGTTCAGACAACACCCAGCTCATGATGGGCAGCTCAGGCCACATGGTGAGTTAGTGTCCCATGGTTAAGTGTTCAGTCTGTACTAAGGCCCAGTAACAAATCAAAAGCTGTTTCTCAAAAAGAGGGTAGTTATCAGCAGAGGATGGCAGGACTTTGCTCCAAAATCCTAAGGGTCTGTGCTGTGATTCACCAATAGGGGCCTGCCAAAGGCTCCAAACAGCATCTCTATCTGCCACTGACACTTCAAGCACCATTGGAGAAGCTGGATCGTATGGCCCAAGGAGCAATACCATAAGTCCATACAAGTCAGACTATTCTGATTACTCCTTTGGCTCTGCTGTCCATTACCGTAACCACACCCACCTTATCTTTGTCAATTGAGTACAGCCACTTGGGCCCTACTACTATAGGGTCCAATCAGTCCCATTGTAGTTAAGTGTCTTATTTCAGTTAAGAATTAAGACACCTAACTACAATGGTGTCTTAATTCTGATTTACATAAAATAGCAATCACAGCAGTCTTCACATATGCTGGAGCTCCCTTCACAAAATGTTTCTCATAGTTGTGGTAAAAGGTATGTCCTCTGGGCACTCCATGTTTGGGTCTGTGGGTCTAACCTGATAAATCCACTCTAGTATGCCAATTTCCCTAAGCCTTTAGATACCTTCTTCTACAGTATACCAAGACAGGTCTGGTATTGAACTTGATTTAGTGTAGGCCATCACGTAATCCATGCTTCAGCAACCCAATAAAATAAACTATTAGATCCTTTTCTAACTTCTTGAGCTAAAACATTGAATGAAGAATCTGTGCTTAGTGGACCCATATCAATAAACTCAGGCTGATCCATCTTTATGTTCCTTGCACCATTATTCCACACCCTTAGTAGCCATTCCCACACATATTCCCCAGGTTTCCGTGTGTGCATATTACAAAAGTCAGGCAGTCTTTTGAAGTGTAGCATACCTCTTCCTGGGTCACACTTTTTACTTCACCTTTTTTTTATAGGCCAGAATCTGTAGTGTGGAATTATTTTGAGAACATTCAGCATTGTTTTGTAAAGCATCTGCCTCAGGTGATGCCCCAGGCAATGACTCAGGCCAGGGCTCTTTAGAGGCAGCAGGGCTAGGGCTAATCTCATTACATGGGGATGGAGGGGCTGATGGTTTTTCTGGGCAGGGTGGTGTAGCAGACAGACATGAAGTAATCTCTTCAGAGAGGAGAGGTTCTGTTGATAGGAGTGATTCAATGGAATTTAGGGGCTCAGTGTCTCTAGCTTCCTGATTATCTGCCCATATGGCCCCATCCCAAGATTCAGGATCCCATTTCTTCCCAATCAATGCCCTCACTTGAACTTTAGATGCCTCTCGAGACTGGCAATTGAGCTGGCATTGTAATTCAGCCACTCCTACAATAAGACTCTGGGTTTTGTTTTCAGTAATATCAGCTCTGTTACTACAAGAAATAAGGCTTCCCTTTAAAGCACAAGTGTAAACTTTAGGTCTTTTATGTGGCACTTGAGCTTTGATGCTGAAGCCCTGAGTGCACCTCTTTCTTTCACCAGTTTGTCTGGTGAAAGTAGGACCAGCCAATCAGCTTTCTTATACTTCTCATACTGACAAAACTGAAGAAAGATATTACACATGTGTTCACCCAGAGTCTCGCCTTTCACCAGTACCTGATCTACTGGTGATGATATTTTTCATACTTGCATCACCACCTCATCCCATGGATTAGCAGTGCCCTCTTTACTCCTGGGAAACCTGGTGGCATAGTGGTTAAGTGCTACAGCTGCTAACCAAAAGGTTGGCAGTTTGAATCCACCAGGTGCTCCTTGAAAACTCTATGGGGCAGTTCTACTCTGTCCTATAGGGTTGCTATGAGTTGGAATCAACTCGATGGCAGTGGGTTTGTTTTCGTTTTTTTTTCTTTACTGCTAGAAGCAGAGTCATCAACATCTTTAAGACTAACTAGACTTGAGAACCAATTTGGAAAACCCATCCTTACAATTTTGTTTCTCTAGAATCACTCGCAGTACTGAATGTCTTAGGCTGGGTTCTCTAGAGAGGCAAAACCAGTAAAGCATATGAATACATATATAGAGAGATTTATATCAAGGAAACAGATCACACAGTTGTAAAGGCTGGAACATCCCAAGTCTGTGGATCAGGATAGAGGCTTTTCCTGATTCACATAGCCCCAGGGGCTGGCGAACCCAAGATCAGCAAGTTGGAGAGCAGGGCTCTTGCTCACAGGCTGCAAAGATCAAAGAATCTCAAGTTCGTCAGGTAAGCTGCTAACTCAAGTCCCAAGTATGGGAGGTCAGGTGAACAGGATCCAGCTGTAGGATCCAGAGAATCAAAAGCCAGAATGTCTGCTTATATTTGGATGCAGGCCACACACCCAAGGGAACTTCCTTTCAACTGATTAGCTACTCATAGCAGATCCCTTTATGGGGGTGATCACATACAAATACTGAGAATCATGGCCCAGCCAAGCTGGCACGCAATCTTCACCATCACAGTAGTACAAAAGCAGTCATAGACTATACTAAATGAATGGACATTGCTGTGTTCCAGTAAAATTTTATTTACAAAAACAGGCAGTGGGCTATATTTGGCCCATGGGCATAACTTGCCAACTCCTGCCATAGAGGCTTGGCCTTGGTTTGCCTCTCTGGCTCTTGGCCCTCCATGCTGTTCTGGAAATGAACCTCTATCAGAGAGCCCTGTCCCAGACTACTTGATTGGTGCCGGGCCACCTTAGAAAGGGAGTATTTAGACAAAATTTGTCATGTCCAAAAATTAAAGTTGTCACCTTCCCCCATCCTCTAAACCTGTTCTTCTCATCATAGTCCCTATCATGGAGATTGGCAACACTGTTCATCCGGGCATTGAGGATAGAAATCTGGTGGTTAGTTTTGACTTATCCAGTTCCTCACCTGCCAATTGGTCAACAAGTTCTGTTGATTCTCTCTGCAAAACACTCTTACATCTGTTACCGATTCTCCCTTCCCACTTATCTTGTTTTAGGGCCAAGCTTTTACTACTTCTCATCAGACTACTGTAATATCCTCAAACAAGACCAAATTACTTGCAGTGTTCTAAAAATGCTGTGATGTTTCACAATCTTTACCACTAAACATATCCTTTTTGCCTGGAGTCCCTTTCCCCTTAATCCCTATCCCCGCCTCTTCTTACTGAACTTATTGAACTCATTGTTCAAAACCCAGCTCAGATTTGCCCTTTCACATTTAACCACTGTCTCCTCAGGGTTACTTAATATAAATAGTATACATTAGGTGTTCCCAAGGGATATGTTCCAAGAGCCCAGATTTTATGAATAATGGCAAATTTAAGCACCCATGTCAGACACTTAGAACTCAAATAATCAGACTACTAAAATCAATATTGCAACTTATTATAGCATTACTATGGGAACAGATCAACCATGAAGTTAACTTAATCTGAAACAACAACAACAAAGCTCTTATCACTTCAGGAAAGTCACTGCTTATATAACTGTGAATAAAGAACAGAGAGCAACCTTGTTGAGATCCTTGCCCCTACACAGCTACCAGTCAATCATCCTCTCCATAATCCTGTCAATTACTTTACAAAAATACATCTCTGATAATGTCACTCCATTTTCCTCAAACCTTTGATGGCTCTTCAAAATATGCTTTACAGGATTATGTCCACACACCCTGGCATGGTATGTAAGGGCGTTCAGACCCTGGCCTCAGCCTATCTTCTCAGTCTTACTTCCAGCATCTCCTCTTCACACATGCTGTCCTCAAGCCACATTAGCTCTTCTTCAAACACTTTTGACTTTCATTACTCTATGCCATTGCAAATGCTGTTTCCTCTGTCTAAAAGGTCCTTTTTCTCTCATTTGCCTGGTAAACCCTTGTTTATTTTTAAAGCTTAGCTTAAATATCACAATCTTTGCAGTTTTCCCTGAACCCTCAAAGAATCAATGTCTTCCCTATCAGTTTCTCTGTAGCAACATATTTATTCATTTTTTTAATTCAGATTTTTAATTTATGCTTTTAACACTTCCCTTTAAGTTTGATCTTTTTTTTCCTTCTTTTTAAATTGTGCTGTAGGTGAAAGGTTACAGCTAAAGTGAATTTCTCATACAAAAATTCATACACATATTGTTATGTGACATTAGCTGCAATACCTGAATGTGACAGCACACTGCCCCTTTCCACCCCGGGTTTCTTGTGTCCATTCGATCAGTTCCTGTCCCTTCCTGCCTTCTCATCCCGTCTCTGGACAGGAGCAGCCAATTTGGTCTTGTGTATCTGTTTGAACTAAGGAGTATACTCTTCAAGAGTATCATTTTACATTTTGTAATCCAGTCTAATCTTTGTCTGGAGTGGGCTTCAGAAATGGCTTTAGTTCTGGGTTGACAGATTGTCTAGGGGTCATAGCATCCGGGGTTCCTTCAGTGTCAGTCAGCCCATTAAGTCTGGTCTTTTTACTAGAATTTGAGAACTGCTCCAGAGTTTTCTGCCACTCTGTCAGGGACTCTCTGTTGTGTTCCCTGTCAGGGCGGTAATTGATGGTAGCCGGGCACCATCAAGTTCTTCTGGTTTAGGCTGATGAAGTATCTGGTTTATGTGGCTCTGTTGTCTCTTGTGCTAATATTTTCCTTGTGTCTTTGGTGTTCATTCTCCTTTGCCCCAGGTGGGTTCAGACCAATTGATGCATCTTAGATGGCCACTCACAAGCTTTTAAGACACCAGATACCACTCACCAAAGTGGGATGCAGAACATTTTCTTAATAAACTTTGTTATGCCTGTTGACCTAGATGCCCCCCGAAACCATGGTCCCCAGCCCCCAACCCCTGCTACGCTGTCCCTCGAAGTGTTTGGTTGTATTCAGGAAACTTCTTAGCTTTTGGATTAGTCCACTTATACTGACCTCCCTGGTGTTGTGTGCTGTCCTTCCCTTCACCTGAAATACTTCTTGTCTACTATTTAGTTAGTGAATTCCCCTGTCCCTCCCTCCCCACCCTCATAACCATCAAAGAATGTTTTCTTCTGTGTTTAAACCTTTTCCTGAGTTCTTATAATAGTGGTCTCATACAATATTTGTCCTTTTGCCCCTAATTTCACTCAGTAGAATGCCCTCCAGATTGCAATGTATTTATTTATTCTATTAGTTTCTCTGTAGCAATGTATTTATTCTGAAAATGGACTAGGCTAATTCATAAGGGAGGGAAAGAGAAAGGGAAGGAGGAAGCGCCCTGTCACTAGACTTACACAGCAATGACCGCGGCACTAAGTGTTAAGCACATTGTCAAGTAGCAATGGAAAGATGAGGCTGGATGACTTTTAAGTCATGAGATCCTATGGTCTGCATCTTTCACACTGTGTGTCTGTGTATTCCTGCGTGTGTGCGTACGTGTGTTTGTTTGTAAGAGAGAGAGGGCTAGAGAACAAGAGCGAGACAGAAACAGGCCGAGAGGAGATAAAGGGGAAACGCAGTGCAGTAAGAGCAGATCGGTGGACTCAAATTTCTTGCGCTTTACATCTAATGTTGTAGGAAAGAGGGTGAAGGGGAGCGGAAAGGGGAGGGACTGCACTCCCTCTACGAGCGCCCAGCCTCGACTGCTGGGCGGATCACCTTCTGCTCCAACAAAGCCAGTTCCTACTCGCCATGACTCATGCCTATTGTGCCAGGCAGGGCGCACTCTACCGTACAAACCCCACAAGTGGCAACGGCTTGGTAAGACTGTCCCCGCCAGGCTAGGCAGTGGAGCGCCGCACCGCGCACCTACCCGCCTCCCGGCCACCGCCCTAGCAGTTCCAACCCAGCGCCAGCAGGCCTGCTCGATCGATCTTCGAGCCGAAGATGCGGCGGGGCTGGAAGATGGCTCTGTCGGGGGCACTGCGGTGCTGCCGCCAAGTACTGTCCTGGGTGCCAGTGCTCGTTATCGTCCTCGTCGTGCTCTGGTCCTACTATGCCTACGTCTTTGAGCTCTGCCTGGGTAAGTGGGTCTGGGCACTTAAAAAAAAAAGGGAAATTATGCTCCTGCATAATCGCCAGCCCTACCCTTCACACTGGTGTCCCCCTGTGTTCTCAGCCATCATGCTGCGGTTTTCCTTTTGCTCCCCCAGAGAGCTCCGCGCCTGTAACCTCTGGCCTCCCAATATTTCCTGCGTCCTCCCATTAGGGTCCCATCATGTCGCCATCGCCTCCCACCTAGGGTTTCTCACATTATTTCCTGGCTCTACCCACAGTAATTTTCTGACTTTCCCACTAGGGCCCCCTTTTCTCCTACAGGACAAACACTTGTTCCTTGTGCTCTCATTCTGGGGGGGAGGGGCACCCTACCTAATTGAGGAAACAATGTAGCCTGTGTCCTTATCCCATCTTTGCATCCAACTAGGAGTCCCACCATTTTGCCATCCCCCCTTTTTTTTTCCTATAGGAGTCTCCAAACATTTTCTGTTCTCTCTTACTACCTCCTCTTTACCCACACTGGGATCCATCCTTTTTTTCATTGTTGTTATATAAACCTTTTTATTTTTTTTTTCCTCATTCAAAAATTTATGCACATATTTTTTTGTGACATTGGTTGCAATCCCTAAAATGTGACAGCACACTCCCCCTTTCCACCCGGGTTCCCTGTGTCCATTTGTCCAGTGTCTCTCCCTTCCCGCCTTCTTGTCTTGCTTTTGGATAGGAGTTGCCCATTTGGTCTCATATTTGACTGAACGTTCCTCACGTGTGTTATTTTTTGTTTTATAGGCCTGTCTAATCTTTTTCTGAAAAGTGGGCTTCGGGAGTGGTTTCAGTTCTGAGCATCCATCCTTTTTTCCCCAATCCTGTCACACTGGCTGAAGAGTTTCACATCTTTTCCCATTTGGGATTCCGCAGTACACCCTGTCCTATCCCACTGGGATGCCATCTTTTCTTACAGTGGGAAGCCCTCACTTCTCTTTCTTTGTAGGCTTCACCATTTTCTCATCTTCTCCAGTGGGGTGGGAGTCCTTTAATATATCCTGTCCTCTCATACTTCAGCCCTGATTTATTCACACTAGAGCTTACCATAGTCTTCTACCTTCCTGCTTTGAAGAGCACTGACTTCTTCCCATTAGGGGCCCCACACCATTTCCTAATACCTCATACTAGTGACCCTACTTTTGTCACGTTATGATCCTGCCTTTTAACTGTCTTCTCACACAGTAGTGTACTCTTATACCTTCTGTGGTAGTCTCACAATTCGGAACTGAGTTGGTGAGATCTGACTTTTTGAAACACAGGAGGCCATGTGTCTTAGTCATCTAGTGCTGCTATAACAGAAATATCACAAGTGGATGGCTTTAACAAAGAGAAGTATATTTGCTCACAGTAAAGTAGGCTAAAAGTCCAAATTCAGGATGTCAGCTCCAGGGGAAGGCTTTCTTTCTCTGTCAGCCTTCTCATCAGTCTTCCCCCCAGACTAGGAGTTCTCTCTCTGTGCAGGGACCCTGGGTCCAAAGAACGTGCTCTGTTCCTAGCACCTCTTTCTTGGTGGTATGAGGTCCCCCTGTCTCTCTGCTCACTTCTTTCTTTTATATCTCAAGAGATTGCCTCAAGGCATAATCCAATCTTGTAGTTTGAGTCCTGCCTTACTAACACAATTGCTGCTCATCCTCCCTCATTAATATCATTGAGGCAGGATTTACAATATATAGGAAAATAACACAACACCAAGAATCATGGCCCAGCCAAATTGATTCACACATTTTTTGCAGGACATATTTCAATCCATGACACTGTGGCTCCACACTTTGAAACCCAGGAAGCATGACTCCACACTTTGAAACCTAGGAGGCTATGGCTCCACCTTTTGAGACCTAGGAGACCAGGGTTCCACTCTTTGAAACCATGGCAACCCTGCTTCCTGTGCTCCTTGGAACAGTTCTGCTGATCTCTGAGCTGCTGCAGGGATGGTCCTTTTCTTTTCTTGAAGGACAACAGATGTAGCTCCTTTGGCCTGTTTCCTGCCCAGAGAATTCCAAAGGGCACACAATTTTCTTCCTTTCGTCCTGTGCCTGCCCCCGCTCAGTCTAAGCCAATGTGTATTCTGCTGTGGTAGTTGGTTAGATCCATCAGTCACAGGCTTAATGTCTTTAACAAAAGATTGTATAGTCACATCATTGGTGAAAATTCTAGGATGTGTCCTTAGTTTGTACAACAGAATTTTTGAAATCTTTACGTTCTGGTTTCATTTTGCACAGTTTATTTTTTAGTCTATCCCTGTCTTCTCGCATTTTACTAAAAGTGGCAAAGAGAAACCATGTGGCCCCTTTAAGATCTTCCTTAGAAATCTCCTCGGCCAAATATCTGAGTTTATCACTTACAAATTCTACCTTCCACCAAACATTTGAACATAATTCAGACAAGTTATTTGCCACTGCATAAAAAGCATTCCCCTTCCTCCATTGTCTAATCACATGTTCGTCATTTTCTGTTAAAGCCTACTATAAACCCGTGTAAATTCCACATATCTAGAAACATTCTGTTGGTGGTGCCATATGTATTCTCTAAGACAATAGAGACTTTCTCTACAGAGCTCACTTCCTTCTGAGTCCTCACCAGAATTACCTTTGGCATCCATAATTCTACCAACAGTCTTTTCAAGGCAATATAGGCTTTTGCTGTTAGGCACCTTAAAACTCTTCTAGCCTCCACCCATTACCCAATTCCAAAATCACTTCTGGATTTTAGGTATTTGTTAGAGCAGCATCGCACTCTCTGGTACCAAATTGTCTTAGTTATCTAGTGCTGCTGTAACAGGAATACCACAAGTGGGTGGCTTTAACAAACAGAAATTTATTTTCTCACATTTTTGGAGGCTAGAAGTCCAAATCCAGGGCTCGGATCTAGGGGAAAGCTCTCTCTCTGTGTTGGCTCTGGGGCAAGGTCCTTGTCTCTTTTCTGTTACTATTCCTTGGTTCCTTGGTGATCATGTGGCATGTATCCTCCCCTCCATTTATGCTTGCTTGCTTGTCTCTTTTATATCTCAAAAGAGATTGACTTAACACACACCCTACACTAATACTGCCTCATTAATGTAACATAGAAAACTCATTCTTAAGTGGAGTTATAACCATAGGTATAAGGGTTATAATTTACAACACATGTTTTGGGGGAAACAATTTAATCCATAACACCCTTCCACAAGGGTTCCAACAATCTCTGTCATACCCCTTCAAAGGGCCCTTGTTATCCTTTCTGTCTCCTGGGGAACCCACTTCCCACCTCCTACAGTCCTCTTCCACTGTTAGCCCCACATTTTTCAATCCCCTTCCTCTGGGGTTCCTAGATATTATTTCTTTTTCCTTCTCTATGGGATTATACTTATCCCCTATCTTCTCAAACTGGGGGACCCCATCATTTTCCCACTGGGATTTCTAATATTATTTCCTACCCCTGCCAGTGGGGACCTCATTTTTTTCCCTCTTATTAGACCACCCGTTTTATAAATCTGGCATCTCCTCTTGTACTCTGTCCTATTACAGTGGGGAACACCCCATTCCTTCTCTATTAAATGGTTTGCCCAGTATATCTTGTTCCTTCAAACTGAGAATTCTACAATATTTCCTGATACAAACCCCAAGACCCTCCCCTATTTTTTCCCCACTTGGATTTCCTCTAGTCCCTGGTCCTTATCACTAATGGCTTTAGAGTGTTCTTATTGATTCACGATGGAGTTTTCATATTATATTCCGTCCTCTCATGCCAAGACTCCTATTTTTTCTTATCTTGCCCCATCCTGTCATATTGAAGAATTTCCATCTCCTCCCACTGGATATTCCACTAATATTTATTGTTACTTCAACACTAGAATTCCACTGCTATTGCTCTTAAACTTGCATCCTTCAGTGTTCCCTATTTATTCAGTGTGGGAGTTTAGCATATTTTCAGTCCCCTCACAGTAGGACTCCTACTTGTCCCACTGGATATCTCCTCACTCCCAGGTCCTTCCAAGACCCCTTTATTTCTTCATACCAGACTCTATTCACCTTGCAAATTATGGTTGGTGTGCCACTTATCCATCCTAGAATCTGAATCCACTTATAATTTCTTCCCTTACAGAACTGACAAAGCAGTAGTCTACCCCAGGTAGATTGGGATTAACTAAGGAGGCAGGAGATAACCATCTCGTCCAAAATAGAACTTTCTTCTATAACTCAACTCAGAATTTGATTTTTTCTCCCCGCCTTCTTAGAAATATTATGGAAAATACAGAAAGATATTTTAAAAATTAATTCAGTGAGTTGCTTTCATAAACACAAATTTAGGCTTTTTTAAATCTAAATCTGGTATTGAGGCTCACTAAGCCTCAAAGCTTCCCAATGACTGGAAGGGTTTATATTCTCAAACCTTACCACTTCAGCTTTTTGAGTGAGTGATTGAAGAGTCAAAAGTTCAACACCATTATTATGGTATGGACTTAGTTCCTAGGATCAATGCTATATTGTAACCACTATTAAATAGAAGTTTTTCAGTACACTAGCATGAGCTTTGAAAGAAATCTTTTAAAAAAGTTAGTAATTAAAATAATGTGTAACACTTATATAGTGCTTACTCTGTACCAGGCACTGTTCTAAGTACTTTAGATGTATTAACTCTATGTATATTAACTCATTCAATCCTTACAATAACCACGTAAGGCAGGTACCATTATTATTTCCAATGTGCAGATGTGTAAGCTTAGGCATAGATGATCAAACTGAGGTGAAGACCAAGTTAGAATCAGTGCAAATGATCAGCTTTCTTATAAGTTCTTATTGAATAACGTAATATTTATAGCTGAAAGGAGCTTAGAGTTTGTTTTGTATTTTATTTAACATATTTGCTTGCTGCATGGCAGACACTTTCTAAGTGACTAAGCGCGCACACACACACACACACACACACACACTGCCTACTTAATCCTTACAACAACCTTATGAGGTATGTACTACTATTTTGCTCATTACACAGACAAGTAAACTGAGGTTCAGATTAAATAGCTTGCCTAAAGTCACAGAGCTAGTAAGTGGTTGAGCTTGGATTAACAACCCAAACAGCCTGGCTCTATGGTCCATGCTCTTAACCACCACACTATCTTAACTCCTCTCAACTAATACAGAGGTCAAAACTGGTGACTCACAGACCACATGCAGCCTGCAGATATGTGTTATTTGGGCTCTGCAGTGTTTTCTTAATATTTTGCGTCATTTTCTATTATTTAAAAATCAGAAGAGTAAGGCAGCCTTGACTTCCAATTCTGTATCCACCAGTTCATCCTGTCATCCTCATTTTACAGTCTTTCAGCAAATAAGGGACCTGGATTTCAAAAAGATTAAATGAAATTTAAAAGTTGCACATATAGTAAATAATGGAGATAGAATTAAGGCTGCTTCATACTAAAGGCCATGCCTTTTTCCATTATAACCGAATTAACAGGTTTGCGTTTCAATATATAAAAAGTAATATTAAGGACCTTTTTTTAACGTGTTGCTAGGAATAGCAGCTGATGTTTTATCCCTAATGTCAGGTTAGAGCTGAAGCCAAAAGCGGTATTTTTGTCCTAGAAATCTTAGAGTTTGAATTCTGTCTCTTACTAGCTAGGAGACCTGGGGCAAGTTGCTTAATCTCTTTCAACCTTGGTTGCCTCACATGTGCCTTGGTTATAGGGTTGTTCATTGAAACCACAAACACTTGCTTAACACCTACTATATGCAAAGCATTATTATTGTGAAGTGTAAATAATATGGTGAGTGAAGAGCATGTATCATATTTCACAACACATTGTAAGAGCTCATCAAATAGTAACTTATTATTACTATTGTTAATGAATATATGAGTTCTGCTTGGCTCAGAATAAGAGGGTTTGGCTTTTAGACAGGGAGGAAAGGAATAGTATTCTTTTTTTTTTTAAGTTGAGATAAAATTCACATAACATAAAACTAACTATTTTACAGTGTACAATTTGGTGGCATTTAGTACATTCATAATGTTGTGCAGCCATCACACCTATCTAGTTCTAAACATTTTCATCCCCCGCAAAAGAAATCTCATATCTGTTAAACAGTCATTTCTTATTCTCCCCCCTCCACACCCCAGTTGTGGAAACCAGTAATCAGTGTTCTGTCTAGATGGATTTACCCGTTCTGGATGTTTCATATAAGTGGAATCATACAATCTGTGTTCTTTTGTGTCTGGCTTCTTTCACTTAGCATAATGTTTTCAACATTCATCTATGTTATAACATGTATCAGTGCTTGATTCCTTTTTATGATTTATGGATATGCCACAGTTTATCTATTCATCAGTTGGTTGTTTTCTCTTTTTTGCTACTCTAAATAATGTGGGCACAAGCATTTGTGTACAAGCATTTTTTGAATACTTGTTTTCAATTTTTTTGGATATGTACTTGAGTGGGAGGGTGTCTTAGTTATCTAGTGCTGCTATAACAGAAATTCCACAAGTGGATGTCTTTAACAAAAAGAAGTTTATTCTCTCACAGTCTAGTAGGCTGGAAGTACAAATTCAGAGTGCCAGATCCAGTGGAAGGGTTTCTCTCTATTGGCTCTGGAGGAAAGTCCTTGTCATCAATCTTCCTCAGTCGAGGAGTTTCTCAGCTCAGGGACCCCGGGTCCAAAGGATACGCTATTCTCCTGGCTCTTGTTTCTTGGTTGTATGAGGTCCCCATGTCTCTCTGCTCGCTTCTCTCTTTCATATCTCAAAAGACATTGACTCAAGACACAACTTAATCCTGTAGATTGAACCCTGCCTCATTAACATAACTGCTACTAATCCCATCTCATCAGCATCATAGACATAGGATTTACAACACATCACATCAGATGATAAAATTGTGGACAATCACACAATACTGGGAATCATGGCCCAGCCAAATTGATACACATAGTTTTGGGGGACACAACGCAATCCATGATAGGCAGACTGCTGGGCCATGTGATAATTCTGTGTTTAACTTTATGAGGAACCACCCAGCTGTTTTCCACAGCAGCTGCACCATTTTATATTCCCACTAGCAATGTATAAGACTTGCAATTTCTCCACATCCTCTCCAACGCTTTTTATTTTATGTTTATTATTATCATTATTGCCATCGTAGTGGGTGTGAAGTGGTATATCATTGTACTTTTGATTTGCATTTCTGTAATTACTAATGACCTGGAGCATCTGTTCAGTGTACTTATTGGACATTTATATGTCTTTGAAAAAATGTCTGTTCAAGCCTTTTGCCCATTTTTTAAATTGGGTTGTTCATTTCTTGGTTGTTGAGTTTTAAGAATTGTTTATATATTCTGGATACTCCATTCTTATTAGATATATGATTTCCAAATATTTTCTCCTATTCTGTGGGTTGTCTTTTCACTTTCTTAATAGTGTCCTTTATGTACAAAAGGTTATAATTTTGAAGGAGTCCAATTTAGCAATTTTTTTCTTTTGTGGCTTGTGCTTTTGGTATCATATCTAAGAATCCATTGCCAAATCAAAGGTCACAAAGATTTACCCGTATGTTTTCTTCTTTTTCTAAGAGTTTTAGCTATGACATTTATGTCTTAGATCCATTTTGAGTTAATTTTTGTATATATTGTGAGATAAGGGTACAACTTCATTCTTTTGCATATAGATATCCAGTTGTCACAACATCATTTGTTGAAGACACTGGTCTTTCTCCACTGAATGGATTTGGTACCCTTACTGAAAATCAATTGACCATAGCTGTAGGGGGTTATTTCTGGACTCAATTATATATTTGTGGATAAGAATTAGCATGAATCCAATGCCCAAAATGTGGAGATTGATCCAGTCCCTGCTTTTCCACTTCTTAATAATTGCTGACACCAGCTGCCAAGGTGGCACACTTTCTCTCTAACCTTAGTCACTTGGAGCTAGGGCATATCTCACAAGTTAAAAGGACACCATCCTTCAGACTGCCAAATAAGCATACAGCAGCCACAAAATTGCAAGTCCACACAACACCCTCACATTTACCTGATGGCTCTTCCTTCTCCTCTGGGTTTGATAATTTGCAGGAACAACTCACAGACTCAGGGAAAGTACTATACTTACGATTATAGTATAGGACTCAGAGCAGGATCATAAGAAGGAAGACACACATGGTCAGGTCTGGAAGGGTCACCAGTGCACAACTTCCATGTCTCAAAGAGGGCACATCATCCTCCCTTGTTGTTGCCAAATTATGTATGTCATTATTTAGCATAACATTCCTTTATCTTGAGTGCTTCTTAGTGGCATCATTTACTTTGATCAAGCTGTACTCATTACACCCTCATTTGGTGCTCCTTTCCCATCATAAAAAGTAACAAGTATCTACATCCAGAGAG
Organism: Elephas maximus indicus; assembly: GCF_024166365.1. Lineage (NCBI taxonomy): Eukaryota > Metazoa > Chordata > Mammalia > Proboscidea > Elephantidae > Elephas > Elephas maximus. The sequence goes on from NC_064846.1 coordinate 92,367,425, forward strand.
TGAATCCCTGCCCCCACCCATCCCTGGTAACCACCAATGAACACTGTTTATATGTATACATATATATTCTTCTCTTCTTATAAAAGTAGGATCATACAATATTTGTCCTTCTATGATTGACTTATTTCACTCAGCATTGTGTTCTCTGGTTCCATCCATATTATAATATGTGTAAAAATGACTTGAGGGCAGTGTCTGGCCTCCTACAATCCCACAAGGGGGAAGGAGAACCAAGATCAATAGTGCAAGGCTGACTCCCATGAGGTGGAGGCCAGACAAGCCTCCTCTCTCTGCCATCTTTACTAATTCTGACACCAACCGTCCCTCACACGGCACTGTCTGCTTCTCTACTGGGTTCGATAATTCATTGCGATGGCCACACAGAACTCACAGACCATACTCACGATTATGAGGTTTATTAGGGAAGTAACAGTTACAATTCAGGCTTGGGAACACTCAGGATACAGTTTTCTATCAGGACAGCCCTACCCAACCGTGCTCATAGGCACGCCTCTCTCTGGCCCTAGGCCTGCCTCTCTCTGTCTCCTGCTCCCAGGAGCTTCCCAGCGCAGGGATCCCAGGTCCAGATGATGTGCTCTCCGCTCGTGGCTGTTGTTTCCTTGGTGGTAGTGGGATCTACCTCTCTGCTCTGGATTGGCTCCCTTTTGAGGCAAAAATGACCAATCCCCTTGGTGGGCTACAATTACAGTCCCACCCAATCACCTGGGTGGGAGATACAAGACCATGGCTAGAAAGGCCACACACAAAAGTAATTAATCCACTGCAATATGTTTCATGGACTCATCTTTGTTCTTTTTGATTGTGTAATATTCAATTATATGTATGTACCATATTTTGCAGAAACCCTGGTGGCATAGTGGTTAAGTGCTGTAGCTGCTAACCAAGAGGTTGGCAGTTCAAATCCTCTAGGCACTCCTTGGAAACTTTATGGGGGCAGCTCTACTTTGTCCTGTAGGGTTGCTATGAGTCAGAATTGACTCAAGGGCAGTGGGTTTGGTTTTTTTGTTTATCATATTTTGCTTATCCATTCATCTTTTGAAGGGCACTTAAGCTGTTTCCATTTTTTTGCTATTGGAAATAATGCTTCAGTGAACATAGGTGTGCATATGTCTGTTTGTGTCACTTCTAGTAGGTCTCTAGGGTGCACAGCTAGTGGTGAATTGCTGATGGTAACGTAGTTCTATTTCTAGTATTTTTTAGGAAACGTCATCTATTTTCAATAGTGGTCGTACCATTTTACAGTACCACAAGCAATGGATAAGGGTTCCAGTCTCCCCACATCCTTGCCGACATTTGTTGTTGTCTGTTTTTATCAGTGTCATTTTACCCAGGGTGAGATGGTATCTCATTATAGTTTTGATTTGCATCTCTCTCTTTTTTAATGGTGTTAAGAGCTACTACGGCTACTAACCAAAAGGTCACCAGCTCGAATCCACCAGGTGCTCCTTGGATACCCTATAGGGCAGTTCTACTCTGTCCTATAGGGTCACTATGAGTCGGCATCGACTTGACAGCAATGGGTTTGTTTTTTGTTTTTTTTTTAATGGCTAATGAGTACGAACATCTTTTCATTTGTTTGTTGGCTGCTCAAATGTCCTCTTTGGTGAAGTGTCTGTTCATGTCCTTTGCCATTTTATAATTGCGTTGTCTTTTTGTTGTTAAGTTGTTGAAGTTTTCTATATATTTTAGAAAGGACCCTTATTGGATATGTCATTTCCAAAGATTTTTTCCCAGTCTGTATTTGTCTTTTTACTCTTTTGATAGTCTTTTGATGAGCATAAATATTTAATTTTGATAAGGTCCCAGTTATATACTTTGTCTTCTGCTAGTCATGCATTTGTAGTTGTGTTTGTTAGCTTAATTTAAAATAAATAAACAAACAAACAAACAAACAAATAAATAAATAAATAAGGTCCCATAGTTTTTTTTCCTATGTTTTCCTCCAGGAACTTTATAGTTTTAAGTTTAACATTTAGTTCTTTGATCTATTCTGAGTTAGTTTTTGTGTATGGTGTGAGGTATGGGTCCTGTTTCATTTTTCTGCAAGTAGATATCCAGTTTTTCCAGCATCATTTATTAAAGAGACTGTTTCTTCCCTATTGAATGAATTTTGATCCCTTGTAGAAAATCAACTGTTCATAAGTGATTGGCTTTATTTCTGAGTTCTCAATTCTGCTCCATGGGTCTATGTGTCTATCATTGAACCAATACTAGGCTGTTTTGATTATAGTGGCTGTATACTATGTTTTGCTATTAGGGAGTGTGAGGCCTCCTACTTTGCTCTTCTATATTGCTTTGGCTATTTGGGGCCTCTTTCCTTCTTTACATATAAAGGTGGTCATTAGTTTTTCCATTTCAGTGAAGAATGTTGTTGGGATTTTATTGAGATTGCATTTTATCTGTAGATAGCCTTAGGTATTATTGGTATTTTCACTATATTAAGTCTTCTAATCCATGAGCCTGGAATGTTCTTCCATTTACGTAGGTCTCTTTTAGTCTCTTGTAGTGTTTTGTAATTTTCATTGTATAAGTCTTTTGTCCCTGGTTAGGTTAATTCCTAGGTATCTTATTATATTTGTGGCTATAGTAAATGGCATTTTTTTTCTTGAATTACCTTTCAGAATACCCCTTGTTAGTGTAAAGGAACCCAACTTATTTTTGTGGGTCGCTCTTGCACCCTGCAACGTTGCTGAATTCTTCTATTAGATTGAGCCATGTTATTGTGGAATGTTTAGAATTTTCTATGTATAGGATTGTGTCATCTGCGAATAGGCATAGTTTTACTTCTTCCTTTCCTATTTGGATACCTTTTATTTCTCTTTCGTGCCTTATTGATCTGGCGAGCACTTCCAGTACAATACTGAATAAGAGTCATGACAATGGGCATCTTTGTCTCATTCCCATTCTCAAGGTGAAGGCTCTCAGTCTTTTCCATTGAGTATAGCGTTGGCTCTTGGTTTTCCATATGTGCCCTTAATTATGTTGAGAAATTTCACTTCTATTCCTATTTTGCTGAGTTTTTATCAGGAAAGGGTGTTGGATTTTATCAAATGCATTTTCCTCATCAACTGATATGATCATGTGGCTCTTTTCCTTTGTTTTATTTATGTGGTGAATTACATTGACTGATTTTCTAATATTGAACCACCCTTGCATTCCTGGTATGAATCCCACTGGATCGTGGTATATGATTTTTTTGACATGTTGAATTCTGTTGGCTAGAATTTTGTTAACAATTTCTGCATCTATATTCATGAGGGATATTTGTCTGTAATTTTCTTTTTTTTTAGATATCTTTGCCTAGTTGCGGTATCAGGATGATGCTGGCTTCATAGAATGAGTCAGGGAGTATTCCTTCCTCTCCTATGTTTTTTAATAATTTGAGTAGAATTGGTATTAACTCTTCTCTGAATGGTAAAATGTCCCAGTGAGGCTTTCTGTTGTTGTTGTCGTTCTTGGCTGTTTTTCGTGACATCTTCAAACTCTTCTTTTGTTATTGGTCTGTTTAGATTTTCTACCTCTGTGTTAGTTTAGGTAGGTAGTGTGTTTCTAGGAATTTGTCCGTTTAATCTAGGTTTTCAAATTTGTTAAAGTACAGTTTTTGATAGTATTCTGTTATGATCTTCTATCTCAGTTGGGTCTGCTGTAATGTCTCCAATTTCATTTCTTATTTTGGTTATTTGCTTGTTTTTTCTTTTGTTAGTCTAGCCAGTGGTTCGTCTGTTTTATCAATCATTTCAAAGAGCCAACTTCTGGTTTTCTTGATTCTTTCTGTTCGTTTTCTCTTTTTGATTTTTATTTCTGCTCTGATTTTTATTATTTCCTTTATTCTGGTAGCTTTGGGCCTCTTTTGCTCTTCCTTTTCTGTTTGTTCAAGTTGTCAGTTTAAGTTATTGATTTTAGGCCTTTTTTAAAATAATATTTTATTGTGTATTTGATGAATGTTTACACAGCAAATCAGGTTCCCATTTGACAGTTTCCACACAAATTGATCAATAACATTAGTTACATTGTATAAATATTCTTTTTATTTGTGTTCTGGTTGTTCTATTTACAGTACTCTAGTTTCCCTGCCCTCTTGTTGTCTTATCTTTGCTTTGGACTAAATGTTGACCTTTTTACCCATACAGATGGCTTTTCAGTAGAGCACTGATCTAATGTGTAATATCCTTTATTTTGTGTGTCACTCTGTTTTTCTGCTAAAACGTGATCTCAGGAGATAGATTTTGTTCAAGGTTTAACATCTCAGGATGTTAGTCTCAGGGAGTCTTTTGGTCTCAGGTGGTCCAGTTAGCCTGATCTTTTTAAAGAACTTGAGTTTTGTTCTGCATTTTTCTCCCATTCTAACTGGGATCATCTGTTGTGCCCCTAAGTCAGATTGGTCAGTGGTGGCACTTGGGCACCAACTAGTTCTGGTCTCAGGGTAATTGAGGGCCTGGCTCCCGTAGGCTATCAGCCTTATAGACTTGTTTCTTCTCTGAGATTTTGGTTACTTCTTACTCTTTTGCTTCTGATGAGTAGAGACCAATAGTTGTATCTTAGATGGCCACTTGCAAGCTTTTAAGGCCCCAGATGCTACTCATTTCACTAGGATGCTGAACATGAACTTTGTGAACTACATTATGCCAGTTGACTGAGTTGTCACTGGAGACTATGGTTCTAAGCTCTCAAACCCAGAAAACCAATCTCAGATGGTTTTGGTCATATCTGTAGTTGTGTCTTCAATGAATATATATGCCTGCCTACACATACTTGTGTTCACACGAATATATAGATACTTCTGTCTATTCTCACATATCTATACACCTGTACCTATTCAGGAAACCCTGGTGGCATAGTGGTTAAGAGCTGCAGCTACTAACCAAAAACGTTGACAGTTCAATACACCAGGCGCTCCTTGGAAACTCTATGGGGCAGTTCTGTGCTGTTTGGTAGGGTCACCATGAGTTGGAATCGACTCGGCGGCAATGGGTTTTTTTTTTTTGTACTTACCCATGTATGTATATTCTTAATACCCATCTATGGAAACCCTGGTAGCATAGCGGTTAAGAGCTACAGCTGCTAACCAAAAGGTCAGCAGTTCGAATCCGCCAGGCGCTCCTTGCAACTCTGTGGGGCAGTTCTACTCTCTCCTAATGGGTCACTATGAGTCGGAATCAACTCAATGGCAACAGGTTTTTGGTTTTTATACCCATCTATATGTAATCCTAGAGTCGTTTTTTGGTCTTTGCTGGAGTTGTTGCCATCTTATATATGTCAAATTCTTTAGTACAGGCATCCTTTTGTCATGAGCGCTTCTCAGAGACATCATTTACTTTGGTCTTGCTGTGCTCACAAAACCCACATTTGGCGCTACTTTTCCCATCACCAAAAATAACAAGTATCTATGATCTAGAGCGTGCTTCCCCCTCCCTCTCCTCCTCACCCTGGTAAGCACCAATAAACATTGGTATCTTTATATACTGTATTTTACACAAATAATGCGCACTGTCTATATTTGTTTGCCAACTGCACCCTCCCCCCGTGATGTGTTTTCATAAGTGCACTATGCTAACTTTTTTTACAGCAACATGTACAAAAAATTGGAATAGTGGTGATTTCGAAAATACCTCATGGCAGGAAGGAGCAGTTGACAAACAAACGTGGAAGGTACATGCTATTTGCATAAATATATGGTATATCATTAGTTGTCTTCTTTTAAGAGGGATCATACAATATTTGCCCTTATGTGCTTGACTTATGACAGTTAGCCTTCCAAGTCTACCCAATTATAATATGATTTGCAGATTCATCATTGTCTTTTATGGTTGCGTAGTATTCTATTGTATGTATGCGTCACATTTTGCTTATCCATTCATCCTCTGGTGGGTAGTTCAGTAGTTTCCTTTTTTTTTGCAATTGTTAATAAAGCTTCAGTATACATAGATGTGCATATGTATGTTCCTGTCACTGCTTTTAGGTCTCTAGGTTATATACTTAGGAGTGGGATTGCTGGATTGTAGGGTAGTTCTATTTCTAGTTTTTTGAGGAAGTGCCATAACATTTTCCGTAGTGGTTATACCATTTTATGGTCCCACCAGCAATGGATAAGGGTTCCAATCTCCCCACATCATTGCCAACATTTGGTATTATGTGTTGTTTTATCAGTGCCATTTGAGCTGGAGTTAGATAGTATTTCATTGTAGTTTTGATTTGCAGCCCTCTATTTTTTTTAATGGTTAAAGATCATGAGCATTTTTTCATGTCTTTGCTGTTTGGATGTCCTGTTTGGTGAAAGTTCTGTTCATGTCCTTTGACCATTTTTAAATTGGGTTGTTTGTCCTTTTGTAGTTGAGATGTTGAAGTTTCCTATACATTTTAGAGATTAGACCCTTATCAAATGTCATTTTGGAAGATTTTTTCCCGGTCTGCAGGTTATCTTTTTACTCTTTTGATAATGTCTTTTGATGAACATAAGTTTTAATTTTTTATAAGGTCTTTATATCTCTTTTGTCTTCTTTTATTCATGCATTTGTTGTCATTTTTGTTATCCTATTTTTACAAAAGATTAGATCTCATAATTTTCTCCCAGGAATTTTATAGTTTTATGTTTAACATTGTTGTGCCATGTCAGTTTGTTGTACTGTGGTAGCTTGCATGTTGCTGTGATGCTGAAAGCTATGCCGCCAGTATTTCAAATACCACCAGGGTCACCCATGGTAGACAGGTTTCAGTGGAGCTTCCAGACTAAGAAAGACTAGGAAGAAAACCTTGGCTGTCTACTTCTGAAAAAATTGGCCAGTGAAAACCTTATGAATAGCAATGGAACATTGCCCGATAAAGTGCTGGAAGATGAGCCCCTCTGGTTGGAAGGCACTCAGAATATCACTGGGGAAGAGCCGCCTCCTCAAAGTAGAGTTGACCTCAATGACGTGGACGGAGTAAAGCTTTCAGGACCTTTATTTGCTAATGTGGCATGACTCAAAATGAGAAGAAACAGCTGCAAATATCCATTAATAATCAGAACATGTAATGTACAAAGTATGAATCTAGGAAAACTGGGAGTCATCAAAAATGAAATGGAATGCATAAAGATCAGTATCTTAGGCATTAGTGATCTGGTAAGGGGCATTTTGAATTGGACGATCATATGGTCTACCATGCTGCTATAATAGAAATACCACAAGTGGATGGCTTTAACAGAGAAAAGTTTATTTTCTCACAGTAAAGTAGGCTAGAAGTCCAAATTCAGAGTGTCACCTCCAGGGGAAGGCTTTCTCTCTCTGTTGGCCTTCTCATCAATCTTCCCCCAGACTAGGAGCTTCTCTGCACAGGGATCCTGGGTCCAGAGGACGTGCTCTGCTCCCAGCACTGCTTTCTTGGAGGTCCCCAATTCTCTGCTTGCTTCCCTTTCCTTTTTATCTCTTGAGAGATGAAAGGTGGTAGAGGCCACACCCCAGGGAAACTCCCTTTACATTGGATCAAGAATGTGACCTCTGTCGGGGCGTTACAATCCCACCCTAATCCTCTTTAGTATAAAATTACAATTACAAAATGGAGGACAATGATACAATACTGGAAATCATGTCCCAGTCAAATTGATACACACATTTTGGGGGGGGACGTAATTCAATCCATGACACCAAAAATCACAAATTGAAGAGGAAGGGTGTAGTATTCATCATCTAAAAGAACATTTCAACATCTATCCTAAAGTACAACACTGTCAGCGATAGGATAATATCCATACACCTATAAGGAGGACCAGTTAATACAACTATTATTCAAAATTACACATCAACTGCTAATGCCAAAGATGAAGAAACTGAAGATTTTTACCAACTCCCGCAGTCTGAAATTGACTAACCATGCAATCAAGATGCAGTGATAATTACTCTGATAGGAACGTGAAAGTTGGAAACAAAGAAGAAAGATCGGTAGTTGGAAAATATGTCCTTGGTGATAGAAACAATGCAGGAGATAGCATGATAGAGTTTTGCAAAACCAATGACTTGTTCATAGTAAATACCTTTTCTCAACAATGTAAGTGGTGACTGTACACGTGGACCTCACCAGAAGGAAAACACAGGAATCAAATCAACTACATTTGTGGAAAGAGGCGATGGAGAAGCTCAATATCATCAGCCAGAACAAGGCCAGGGGATGTCTGCAGAATAGATCATCCATTACCCATACGCAACTTCAGGCAAAGCTGAAGAAAATTAAAACAAGACCATGAGAGCCAAAATACAACCCTGAGTATATCCCACCTGAATTTAGAGACCATCTCAAGAATAGATTTGATGCATTGAAAGCTAATGACTTGAAGACCAGATGAGTTGTGGAATGATATCAAGGACATCTTACATAAAGAAAGCAAGAGGTCATTAAAAAGACAGGAAAGAAAGAAAAAACCAAAATGGATGTCAGAAGACTCTAAAACTTGCTCTTGTACTTGGAGCACCTAAAGCTAATAGAAGCCTTTGCATAGTCAATAAAACACAGGTAAACATCTTTCTGGTATTCTCTGCTTTCAGCCATGATCCATCCAACATCAGTAGTGATATCCCTTGTTCCACGTCCTCTTCTGAATCTGACTTGAATTTCTGGCAGTTATAATACTCTTATAGTAGTGTTTTCTAATTTTCATTGTGTAAATCTTTTATGTACCCGGGTAGGTTTAATTCCAACATATTTTACCATTTTGAGGGCCATTGTAAATAGTATTGTTTTCTTGATTTCTTTTTTCGAATGCTTTTTGTTAGTATAAAGTAACCCAACTGGTTTTTGTGTGTTGATATTGTATCCTGCTATATTTCTGAATTTTTCGATTAGTTCCAGCAGGTTTTTTGTGGAGTCTTTAGGGCCTTTCATGTATAGAATCATGTCATCTGTGAATAAAGATAGTTTTACTTATTCCTTTCCAATATAAATACCATTTCTTTCTCTCTCTTGCCTTATTGCTCTGGCTAGGACTTCAGTATAGTGCTGAATAACAGGGGATAAGGGGCATCCTTTATTCACTCCTGTTCTCAAGGGGAAGGCTCTCAGTTTTTCTCCATTGGGTATGATGTTGGCTGTTGATTTTGCATATATGCCCTTAATTATGTGGAGAAATTTCCCTTCTATTCCTATTTTGCTCAGGGTTAGTTGTCAGGAAAATGTGTTGTATTTTATCAAATGCCTTTTCTGCATCAATCGATGTGACCATATGGTTCTATTCCTTTTTTTTATGTGGTGTATTATATTAATGGATTTTCAAATGTTGAACCACACTTGTAGTCCTGGTATAAATCCCCCTTGATCATGGTATATGATTTTTTTGATATGTTGTTGAATTCTGTTGGCTAGAATATTGTTGGAAATTTTTACATCTATGTACATGAGGGATATTGGTCTGTAATTTTCTGTTTTTGTGATGTTTTGCCTACTTTAGGTGTCAGGGTTATGCTGGCTTCATAGAAAGAGGTTGGGAGTGTTCCTCCTTCTTATATGTTTTTGAAGAGTGTGAGTAGATTTGGTGTCAACTCTTTGAATGATAGAATCCCCAGTGAAGCCATCTGGTCCTGGGCATTTTTTTCTTGACAGTTTTTGGGTGATATCTTCAATCTCTTCTTTTGTAAGGGGTCTGTTTAGATTTCCACCACTGTTTGTTTAAGTTTAGGTTGCTAGTGTGTTTCTAGGAATTTGTCCATTTCATCTAAGTTTTCAAATTTGTTGGAGTACATTTTTTTCTTTAATCTGTTATGATCCTCTTTATCTTATTTTGATCTTTTGTAATGTTTCCAGTTTCATTTCTTAGTTTGGTTATTTGCCCCTTCTCATTTTTTTCTTTTGTCAGTCTAGCCAGTGGTTTGTCTATTTTATTAATCATTTCAAAGAACCAACTTCTGGAATTCCTGGTTCTTTCTATTGTTTTTCTATTTCATTTATTTCTGCCCTGATATTTATTATTTCCTTTTTTTCTGGTAGATTTAGGGTTCTGTTTCTCTTCCTTTTCTATTCAAGTTTTCTGTTTAAGTTTTTGATTTTGGATCTTCTTTTTTAATGTAGGCATTTATTGTGCTGAGAACTACTTTTGCTGTGTCCCAAAGGTTTTTAAGAGGTTATGTTTTTATTTTTTATTCTAATTTTTTTATTTCACTTTTGATTTCTTTTATGACCCAATAGTTTTTTTTTTATTAGTGTATTATTTAGTTTCCACGTATTCCTTTTTTTCCTTTCCTGTTGTTGATTTCTTGCTTCATACCGTATGGTCCAGGAAGATGCTTTGTATGATTTCAACCATTTAGATTTGTTGGGACTTGTTTTGTGTCCTAGCATATGGCCTATTCTGGGAAATGATCCATGTGTACTGCAGAATATTCTGTATTGTTTTGATGATAGGTGGAGCGTTCTATATAGTCATGTTAGGTCAAATGGCTTATGGTTTTATATAATATCTCAATGTCCTTAGTGATCTTTTTTAGTTGTCCTGTCTAGAATTGAAAGTGGTTGTTGAAGCCCCCAACTATTACTGTGGAATTGTCTATTTCTTTTTTCATGTAAGTCAGTATTTGTTTCATGTATTTGGGGTTGCTTTTGGTACACATGTATTTATAATTCTTATATCTTCTTGCTGTATTGACCTTTTTATTATTATACAATGACCTTATTTATTTTTTATAATTCATTTTGATTTAGAGTCTTATTTGATATCATTGTGGCCACCCCTGCAGTTGCATGGAATGTTTTTTTCCATCATTTTATTTTCTGTCTGTTTGTGCCCTTATGTCTAAGGTGTAGTTCTTGTAGACAACAAAAGAATGGATCATGCTTTTTTTTTTAATCTATTCTGCCACTCTCTGCCTTTTGTATGGGGAGTTTAGACCATTTACATTCAAGGTTATTTCTGAAAACGAAGTGTCTACCTCAGTCATTTTGCAATTTTTATGTGTTTGTGTTTCATATCTTGTTTTTTTAATTTTCATTATTCTGTTATTATTTATGTTTGGATGCTTTCTTGTGATGATCCTTTTGGATTTCTTCCTTTTCTTCTGTGCATTATTTCTAGGCGATTTCTTAGTCATTACCACACAAATTACATTACCCAACTTGCAACTATGACATGAACAACGGGTGACATACAACATTAAAATATTAAATCTATTCTTGATTTACTCTTTCCTCCATTTTTGTTGGTGAGTCTCCATTAAGTTCATTGTATATCCTATATCTGATAATTTTTACTTTGTACTTATTTCTTGCTAACTTGATGTTGTATTGCTTGCAGGATTAAATTATTGAGCTTATCCCCTGAGAATATTATATACTTGGTCCTTATGTTTGCCCATGTTGCTGCATTTTTGTTTTTTGTTTTTTTCTTTGGAGATCTTGGTCTTTCTCTCTCTTATTTTTATTTTCACCTATATGGATCCAAATATTTGTTTAAAGTTCCTGTCTTCCTATTTGGAGAATTCCCTTGACTAATTCTTGCAGGACTGGTGTGGTAGTGGCAAATTCCCAGAGCATCTGTTTATTTGGGAATGCCTTGGTTTTCCCCTTGTTTTTGAATGACAACTTTGCTGGGTAAAGGATTCTTGGTTGGCAGTTGTATTTATTCAATTTTTTATATATGTCACTCCATTGTCTTCTGGCCTTTAGACTTTCTGAGGAGAAATCCACACTGATTCTTATGAAGGACCTTGGTATGTTATATTGTGTTTTTCTGTTGCTGCTTTCAAAATTCTCTCCTTGTCTTTGGTTTTGAGGAATTTTATTAGGATTTGGCATATGGTAGATCTTTTTGTGCTTCTTCTAATTAGGGTTCCTGTAGCTTCCTCTATTTGCAAGCTTGGCTTTGTGTGTAGGTCTGGGAAATTCTTTATGATTATCTCTTCAAAAATTCTATGTCTTTATTATTGTCATGGTGCTCTGGAATTCCAATAATTATAATGTTAAATTTCTTAATTGAATCCCTTATTTCTATTTGGTTTTGTTTGCTTTTCTTTGTTTTTTTCTCTTGTTTCTCTTGAGAGTTGATAAGTTCAGTTGCTCTGTCTTCTAGTTCACTTATTCTATCTTCTTTATGTTTGACTGTTGAGTGTTTCTCTTGCATTTTTTAATTCAGTTACTTTATTCTTCAGTTCCTGTAATTTTCTTTATTTTTCTTTTTGTGTTTTCACTTTCCTTATTGAATTTCTCATTTTATTCCTCAATTTGTTTCCTGATCTCTGTTAGCTTGTTTTCTGTATGCTTTTTGCTTTCTTTAAACATGTTTAGCACCACTGTCTGAAAGTTTTCTATTCTTTCCATTATCTCAATCTCCATAGTATATATTTCCTCTTCTTCATGTTTTCCTTTTGACTGATCCTTCTTCTCGTGATTTTGCGTGTTTTACTATTTTTTGTTGAACTTGGGCAATATTTGATATCTTTTTTCAAAATATTTTAAATCCGAAGTTTTCTGGTTTTCCTAAGAACTGCTAGAGTGCACTCTTGTCCTTATGTTTTTTCAGCACTGAGTGATGAGTTCTGAGTGAGTGTGTATGTTGGTGTTTAAGTCTCTGAGTTTTTATTTTGGCTTGTTCTTGTTGAGGTGGCTGACTTTGCTGGTGTGACAGCTCTTTCTGTCTTCTAAGGTTTTGGCTGTGGCCCTGAGTGTACCTCTGGCTTGGTTTTCTTTTCCAACCCGAGATTGTAATATTTATGGCTCTGCAGCTCAATGAGCATACATGGGAGGTTTTCCTCTGACCGTGGATGCTGATGTAAGTGGTAGGCTTGGCTTTCCTGAGGTGAAAGTGGGGAGCACTTTATGTCTTTCCCTCACAGGCATACCTGTACAGGCTCTCTCACAATGTCTCACTGTGGACAGGGAGTCAATTGTTTCTATCTGTGTAGCCTGTCTGATGTATTTTTCTCACTCTGGCTGAAGGCTGGGTTGTGCGTACCCCTAGTATTCTAGGTCCTAGAGCCTGTCCACCTTGGTACTTGGTGAGACTCGACAGCACTCACTAGCAGCACCTTGGCCTCCTTTCACCCCTGCCCAAGTGCACGGCCCATGAACTCCCACAGCCAATCTGTGCTGCCTTGAAAATTGGGCTACACCTTCCTCAATTTAACTCCCATCCTATGTTCTTTGTTTGGGGAGTTGCCTGTACCCGTCCCAATACGGCTGTGATGAGCCGAGCCTTCCAAGTGCCAGCAGCTAGTATCTCCCAGCTTCTGCGCTGCCTCCGTTCCTTTTCTCCCTTGTGTTTGAACGCACCTCTACTCTACTCTTCAACACCCCTGCTGCCATCTGGAGTTCTGAGATCTCAGTCTGTGCTTTTTATTCTTTGTTCAGTGGGTTAGTTGCAGTGGGATGAATGGGAGCAAAAACTTACTTCACTATCTTGCCCTACTGTCCATTTCTTCTTTTTTAATGTAGGTGATTATTACTATGATTTTCCCTCTGAGCACTGCTTTTGCTGTGTCCCAAAGGTTTTGATATATTGTGTTTTCATTTTCATTTGATTCTAAGTATTTTTTTTTTAATTTCACTTTTGATATCTTCTATGGCCCAATAGTTTTTTCAGTAGTGTGTTATTTAGTTTCTATGTAATTATTTGTTTTCCTTTATTATTTCTAGCTTCATACCGTTATGGCCAGAGAAGATGCTTTGTATAATTTCAGTCTTTTTAAATTTGTTGAGACTTATTTTGTGACCTGGCATATGGTCTATCCTAGAAAATAATTCATATGCACTGGAGAAAAATGCGTATTGTTCTGATGATGGGTGGAGAGTTCTATTTATGTCCATTAGGTTAAATAGGGTTATGGTTTTATTTAAGTCCTCAGTGTCCTTACTGATCTTCTTTTTAGATGTTCTGCGTAGAATTGAAAGTGATGTGTTGAATTTCCCAATTATTATTGTGGAGTTGTCTATTTCTCCTTTTATATTAGTCAGTATTTGTTTCATGTATTTTGGAGCATCGATGTTAAGTACATATATATTTATAATTGTTGATTCTTTCTTCTGCCTCCTCAAATCTGCTGTTAAACCCCTCTAGTGAAATTTTTATTTCAGTTTTGTACTTTTCAGCTTCAGTATGTCTGTTTTGTTCATTTTTGTGATTTCTGTTTCTTAATTGTGATTCTCCATTTGGCGAGACATTTTTCTCCTGATTTCCTTCACTTTGTCCATAGTTTTCTTTAGCTCCCTGAGCATATTTAAGACAGCTAATTTAAAGTCGTTGACTAGTATGTATAATACCTAATGAACAGTTTCTATTAATTTCCTTTTTTCCCTGTCAACAGGCTATACTTTCTTGTTTTTTTGCATGCTTTGATTTTTTTTTAAAGCTGGACATTTCGAATATTATAAAATATTTTAAGTCTGTCAGTCAAATTCTTCCCCCTCCCTGGGGTTTGTTGTTGCTGCCGATTGTGGGTTATAGCTGTTTGCTTGTTTAGTGACTTTTCTTACCTGTTTTTTAAAGATAGTATTCTTTGTCATGTGTATTCTCTTAAGTCTCTGTTCCTTTAGCTTGTGTTCAGCTAGTGGTTTGACAGATATTTCCATAATCAATTGCAGCCAAAGAAACCATGAAAAACAGCACTCTCCTAGGCTTTGCAGGTCGGCTCTGTGTTGAGGCACACCTTCAACTCTTATTCAGGCTGTTTGAAACTCTGACTTAGCCTTCCTCTTCTGCTTGTGCGGAGCCTGAAAACCAGTCAGAGGTGAAAACTTTGAACGTGTGTCCCAGCATGGGCATGTGCATGTGCATGCTCTCTCCATTCCCCAGTGTACACAGGAGCTTTTAAAAAGCTATTAGTCCACCCACATATCTCCATTCCCAACTTCTTCCTCCCCAGGCTTCTCAGCCTGTCTATTGCTTGTCCCAAGTGCTTGATACCTGTGCCTTTAAATGCTTTTGGCAAAGGCTCCCAGGAATCTGCACCAGCCCTAGGAATGCACAAAGTTAAGCAAAACAAAGAGAAACCTTTGCATTGGCCCTTGAAGGAGATGCCAGACAGATAAAAACCCTCAATCACAATTCTTTGAGGATAAGCTCTGTATTTCTCCTTCTGGCTCTGGCAGCCTGCGTGAGGAGCTTGGGTTACCATCCTCATGGCCCCTGACAATCTATGGAGTGGAGGGTGATAACCAGGCAATTTAAAATGTTATAGCACTCTCTTACCACAAAACCGGAACTTCTTTCTTCACCAGGTCGTTGTCTTCTGGTTGTTTTAAGTTTTTTGAATAGATTCCAGAGTTCTGAAAAGGTTGATTTTAACAGTTTTTTAGAGCATATTAGTTGCTTTTTGGGAAGTATAGAGCCCTGGAATTCTCTGCTCTGCCATTTTTGTGACCAACATTTTCAACTTTGGGATTAAAAAAAAAAGGTCCAGGCAATAATTCTACTTAGAAGCTAGAAACTCTTAAGAGAGAGAGTCAGAAGAAATGGAAAACTGATAAAGCAAAAAATCAGAAGGAACATTTTCAAGAAACAAAGTTTCTACAGAAGCAAAAGTTGTAGGAATCACGGTATTACCACATTTAGAATAGTTTTATAAGTCAACCATATGGCAAATAGTTAAATGTATCACACCTGAGTAGTAAGAGATCCTATAAACTTTTAAATTAACTCCAAACCAAACCCAGTGCCATCGAATTGATTCCAACTCATAGCGACCCTATAGGACAGAGTAGAACTGCCCCATAGAGTTTCCAAGGAGCACCTGGTGGATTCGAACTGCCAACCCTTTGGTTAGCAGCCATGGCACTTAACCACTATGCTACAAATTAACTCCAATGGTTCTTAAACCTGGCTGATAATCTGAATCATATGCTGAGCATTTAAAGTACAAATTCCTGGGCCTCTATGCAGAGATTTATTATGTGAAGAGGGTCTTGGAATCTGTATTTTTGTAATGGTTCTAAGGTGGTTATAAAGATCATACACATTTGGGAATGACTTCCTAAAGTAAATGAATGGCTAGTATGAGTAAATGTTTTTCAGAGGAGTAAATGAAGACTGGGGTCATTAACTTGCTTTGAACAAGCAGAAAATAATCAGAAATGTATCTTAGTTCCCCATTTCAAATTCTATTACCCTCCCCTAACCTAACATCTAAGGAACATGTAAGGGAAAAAGTAAGAATCAATAGTATTCATTTTGACATTGAATACATTATTTTAAAATCATCATATATAACTTTGGGAATCAATACTATAAATGCCATTTTTTGAATAAGACCTGTTTTGTCCCAAACTAAGGAGCCCCTGATGGCAGAGTGGTTAAAGCACTTGGCTGCTAACCAAAAGGTCGGCACTTTGAACCCACCAGTCAGTCCATGGAAGAAAGATGTGGCAGTCTGCTTCTGTAAAGGTTTACAGCCTTGGAAACCCTAGGGGACAGTTCTACTCTGCCCTATAGGGTCACTGTGAGTTGGAATCAACTTGGTGGCGGCGGGATTTTTGTTTGTCACATACTTACTGTTAAAAAAACAAAAACAAGCCTCATTTAAGTGAGCAGTTCACTGTCCTCAGAAAAATAATAATAATTAGCTAAAAATAATTGAGTACTTACTATGTGCCAGGCACCCAAGCACTTTACACATTTAATTATTTAATCCCTATAACAACTTTATAGCACAAATGCTTTTATTTTATATCAGTTTTACAGATGAGAAACCGAGGCACAAAGAGATGAAATAACTTGTCCAAGGTCACACAACAAACGAATGTCAGATTCAGAATTTGAATACATATCTGACAACAAAGCATATCCTGTACATCACTACAATAAACCACCTCACCAAACAGGTCATTAATTAAAGGAGAGCTTTGGATTGTAAGCCAGCACTCATCCTAATGAACTAATTTTTCAGCTTCTTCACTATCCTTTAAAAAACTTTTTTTGAACTACACTGTCCAATACAGCAGCCACTAGCCACATGTGGTGATTGTTGTTGTTAGGTGCTGTTGAGTCGGCTCCAACTCATAGTGACCCTATGTATGACAGAATGAAACACTGCCAGGTCCTGCACCATGCCCACAATCCTTATGCTTGAACCCATTGTTGTAGTCACTGTGTCAATCCATCTCGTTGAGGGCCTTCCTCTTTTTCGTTGACCCTGTACTTTACCAAGCGTGATGTCCTTCTCCAGGGACTGATCCCCCCTGACGACAAGTCCAAAGTATGTAAGACGCAGTCTCACCATCCTTGCTTCTAAGGAGCATTCTGGTTGTACTTCTTCCAAGACAGATTTCTTCATTCTTTTGGCAGTCCATGGTATATTCAATATTCTTCGCCAATTCCACAATTCAAAGGTGTCAGTTCTTTGTTCTTCCTTATTCATTGTCCAGCTTTCGCACTGCATAGATGCGATTGAAAATACCATGGTTTTGGTCAGGCACACCTTAGTCTTCAAGGTGACATCTTTGCTTTTCAACACTTTCTATTACGTAGTAGTGCTTTAGAGTTTCTTCCATGTCCTTTTTACTACATTTGTTGATCATCCCTATCTAGCCCCAAACTAGGTTTATTCTATTGATAGATACCCTTCTGTGAACCCTACAACATGTAGCTGCTTAAGGAAAGTCCTGAGGTATGTTTTGATTTAACACCAGGTTTGTATGATGAAAAGCTCTTGCATATATCTCACCTTTTTCTCCATACCTGGTGTATTAGTTTCCTAGAGCTGCCATAACAAAGTACCACAAACTGGCTTAAAACAACAGAAATTTATTCTTCCACAGATATAGAGGCTAGAAGCCAAATCAGTGTGTCAGCAGGGCCACACTCCCTCCAAAATCTCTAGGACAGGACCTTCCTTGTCTCTTCCAGCTTCTGTTAGCCCCAAGCATCCTTGGCTTGTGACAGTGAAAACCCATTCTCTGTCTCCCTTTTCCCTTTCTGTTTCCTCTGTGTCTTTTCTCCTCTTTGTATAAGGACACTAGTTATAAAGAGATTAGGGCTCATTCTAATGACATTATTTTAACCTAATTAATTACATCTGCAACAGTTCAATTCTAAATAAAGTCACATTCAGAGGTACCTGGGGCTAGGACTTGAGCATATCTTTTTGGGGGACAAAATTCAACTCATAGCACCTGGGTTGCAAAGAATCAGTAAATAGTTGAGAGAAAAGAGTGGTGTGAAAATGCTTTTTGATGATAACTCTAATCATTTAACTCCCTAGTAGTGAGTTGAAATTTGAAAGAATAGAGCGAGTGTATAATTACACATATCACTAAATCACTCTATAATTATGCATTCCAAGATACTCATAGAATGGCTAAGTGTACTTCAAGAGATTCATGATAAAGGATTCATTTTATAAAAGTTTAGTATGACTCTTGTAACATTTTCATTTTAAATACGACCTAAGTATTTTTAGCATCTCCCTCTTAAAAATGCAAAAGTGAATATTAGAAAAATAAAGGAAAGGCAAAACTACCAAGATTAAGTGCCACAATCTTTTGGAATAAAGGTTCTCTTTTTTTCCCCCTCAGAGGTGTCCTTGGGTGGTACAAACAGTTAATATACTTGGCTGATGACCAAAAGGTTGGCAGTTTGAGTCACCTCAGAAGAAAGGCCTGGCGATTTACTGAAATATCAGCCATTGAAAACCCTATGGAGCACAGTTCTACTCTGACACACATGGGGTAGCTATGAGTTGGAGTCAACTCAATGGCAACTGTGTGTGTGTGCTTTTTTTTTTCGTCAGAAGCATGTAACTTCCTCACAAGTGTGTAACTTCTTCCCTTAGACATCTTGATGTCTTATAGAATGTCAGGGATGACAAGTACTTTAAGAGTCAAGTCCATTGCTTAACTAATGTCTGAATCTCCTGTACATTTTCAAATGTTTGTAATGGGGAAAGAAGCCCTGGTGGCCCAGTGGTTAAGTGCTCAGCTGCTAACTGAAAGGTCGGCAGTTCAAACCTACCAGCTGCTCCACAGGAGAAAGATGTGGCAGTCTGCTTCTGTAAAGATTTACAATTTTGGAAACCCTATGGGGGCAGTTCTGCTCTGTCCTATAAGGTCTCTGTGAGTCAGAATCGACTCGACAGCAACAGGTTTGGTATGGATTTTGGTAATGGGAAGCTTGCTATTTCTCAAGGATGTCAGTCCACCTTGAAATAGTCCAGCTAGTGACAGTTGGCATCATCATCATCATCATTTTTTTCTTATAATGAGCTAAAATGTGTCTACCTGCAGCTTTTACCCATTGATTGTATTTCTCTCTTCTATTCTGGGACCATATAAACCAATCCTTCTTTCACATGGCAGTCCAGCAATTACTTGAAGACAGCTGTCCCCTACCTGGAGACTTCCTGGGTTCCCACTCATTCCTCTGTATACCTATTGTTGCATCTCAACATCTGCAAGCACTGGGTAATCTCTTTCCCTTACCAACAGTGCTGTCCCAAGCGAATGGAGATTAGGACCTCCACTTCTTATTTAGCAGTGAGTGTTCAGCCACAGAGGGAGGAGATATACCAAAGAGCAATTTATCAGCTACTCTTCATTAAGATTGATCTTCAGGCAATCCTGCTCTCTCACTCCATCTTTTATTTTCATTTTCATATCATTTTTTAAATTTGTTTTATTTTTTGTTATTGTCTAGAATGTACACAGCAGAACATGCACCAATTCAACTGTTTCTACATCTGCAATTCAGTGACAGTCTTCAAGTTATGCAGCTATTCTCACACTCCTTTTTTGAATTGTTTCCCCTACATTAACATCAACTTGCTGCCCCTAAATTTCCTATCTAATCTTTCAAGTTGCTGTTGTCAATTTGATCCCATATAGATAGTTCTTAAAAGAGCACAATACTCAAGGCAGACGTTCTTTACTAGTTAAGCTAAACTATTGTTTGGTTTTAAGAAGATTTCAAGGGATAATTTTGGTTTAAGTATTAAAGATTATCTCAGGGCAAATACTTTTTGGGGTTCATCCAGCCTCCATGACTCCAGAAAATCTGGATTCTATTTTGAAATTGTGTTCTGCATTTTCCCCCTTTTAATCAGCATTCTCCTATACAATCTTTTATCAAAACATTCAGTAATGGTAGCCAGACCCCGTCCAGTTCTTCTGGTCTCATGGCAAAGGAGGCAGTTGTTTGTGGAGTCAGTTAGCCACATACTCCATTTCTTCCTCCTAGTCCTGACTCTCTGTCTTGCTCTGTTGATCCAGGCTAATAGAGACCAATTGTTGTACCTTGGATGGCTGCTTGTAAGCTTTTAAGCCCCCAGCTACTATGCAGTGAACTAGGAGTTAGAACAGAAGCACTAAACATGGTATTAGGCCAGTTAACTGGGATGTCACATGAAACCATGACCCTAAACCTCCAAATCAAGAAACCAAATCCCATGAAGTGGTTGGTTGTACATAAGCAGCCTCAGCAGCTGCTTTTTTGTTGTTGTAAATATATTTATCACACAACTTTTGCCAGTTCAACTTTTTACAGGTGTGCAACTTATTGACAGCAAGTACAGTAATTGGCTATACATTCCTACCCTTAATCAATGTAATTTTTCCATTACCATGAACCGAAACTCAGTGCTCCATAAGAAACCCCCCCAGTTCCCTCTCTCCCACCCTGGTAACCACTAATAAACTTTGGTCTCTATACATTTTCCTGTTCTTGTCTTTTTATATAAGGTAAGATCATTAACTCAAACTTTTAAAAGTATTATCATTTCGAAGTATAATCCCCATCAGAAGGATAAATAAGATATTATGTCCTTTTATTCCTCCTGATCTTCTAAATCCAAAGTGTGGTTCACAGCTTCAGTGTATCTCAATTTGGAAGTTAAATTTGACCTAATATACTTGATGTTCATTTAGATTTCAGAAAATTAATATAATTCCCAAAGCCAGATTGTCTTAAAAATTGAATCAAACATTGACTCAAACATCACAATTAGAGTCGAATTATACAAGTTGAAATTGAATCAAATAAGAAATCTCACTCTTTTTATTGTAGCATCATATCTCATTAAAGGAATGAATTTTATACACTGTATACAAAAACCACTTACATTATTTGTCCTGATGAAGGACAGTAGAATTACTCCCATTTTTAGTCTTTGAATATAGCTGCTTCATCATCTGCGTTAGGTTTTCTCTGTGAACGTGTTTTCATATCTGTAGAACAATTATGTCACAGTGGGAATGCTGGGTCTAATGGTAAGTGTATGATGCATTTTAAAAGAACTACCCAACTTTTTTCATGAGTGGTTGTATGATTTTCCAATCCTACCACCAATGGAAGTCTCTCCATTTTAAAGAGATATTGAGTAGAACTGCTGAGTAGGGTTTCTAGGGAGGGGCTGGTTATATTCGAACTGCTGACCTTTTGGTTAGCAGCTGAGCTCTTAACCACTACACCACCAGGGCTTCTAACCCAATTCAAGGCCTAGTGGAACTTATGTAGTTCCAACATGCAAGTAAAGAATCATGAAGTCCCAAGTTTACCCACCAAGGCTTATTGTTTCCACTTCTTTTTATATTTCAAAGTAGAGTTTGTGCCTCTTCGAAGCATTTTTAACTGGAATTCTTTAACTGGAAAGAAACATACGCACACAAGCAGTTGGTATCAATCTTCAGACAGGTGTTTTAGAAAAAAAAAGAGAAGGCATTATTTAATCGGATTTTTAGCAGAGCCCTCATTGCCTCCCATTGGGAGAGCCAACATCAATTATATTTGGTTAGGAATGGGGAAGAACAATCTACCAGAGACAAAATGGAACAATTTTAACAAAGTCCATTCAAGTGACCATTACAAGTTTTTTTTTTTAATTTTTATTGTGCTTTAAGTGAAAGTTTACAAATCAAGTCAGTCTCTCACACAAGAACTTATATACACTTTGCTACATACTCCCAATTGCTCTCCCCTTAATGAAACAGGCCGCTCCCTCCCTCTACTCTCTCTTTTTGTGTCCATTTCGCCAGCTTCTAACCCCCTCCACCCTCTCATCTCCCCTCAAGGCAGGAGATGCAACATAGTCTCAAGTGTCCACCTGATCCGAGAAGCTCACTCCTCACCAGCATCCCTCTCTGACCCATTGTCCAGTCCAATCCCTGTCTGAACAGTTGGCTTTGGGAATGGTTCCTATCCTGGGCCAACAGAAGGTCTGGGGGCCATGACCACCGGGGTCCTTCTAGTCTCAGTCAGACCATTAAGTCTGGTCTTTTTATGAGAATTTGGGGTCTGCATCCAACTGCTCTACAAGGAGAATTTTTTAAGACAGTTCAAAAAATAGACCTGCATATGAAGAAAAAGAGACAGTAGGACTGATGAAGGACCTGAGGAAATTTCCCTAGAACACTGTTTACTTCTCTGTTTGAATTGTTTTCCTATTTTCCTGACCCTTAGGAGTTGATCATTGTATGCAGTAACCACTTACATTTAACACCTTCTCAAATTTGAGAACTGTGCCTTATAATTTAAGTTTACCTTAGCACCTAGAAAAAGTTCACACAGATGGTGGTTATAACTAAAGACAGATAGGCTTTGTACAAATCACATTCTGAGAAAAAGTTATATATACATTGTCTTAGTTGTATGGTACTGCTGTAACCAAAATACCACAAGTGAGTGGCTTTAAAGAACAACAATTTATTGTCCCACAGTTTTAGAGGCTACAAGTCCAGATTCAGGGTGTCAGCAGGGCTAGGTTCTCTCTCTCTCTGTCACCTACAGGGAAAGATCTTTGCCTCTTTCAGCTTTTTTAGCTCTGAGCATTTTTTGTCCTTCTTTGGCTGCTTGTGGGTGTATCTCCACATGACATCTGTCTTCCCCTGTGTGCTTGTGTCTATTCTGTTCTTTTTCTAAGACACCGCTCAAAAAGGATTAGGTTTAGGACCCACCGTACTCTGGTATTGCCTCATTAACATAACGAAAGACAGCATCTACTTCCAAGCAGGGTCATATTTACAGGGATAGGGGTTGGGACTTCAATATACCTTTTTTGGGGGGACACAATTTAGTCTATAACCCATTCTTGTTGAATTGATTCTGACTCATAGCGACCCTATAGGACAGAGTAGAACTGCCCCATAGGGTTTCCAAGGAGCAGCTGGTAGATTCAAACTGCTGACCATTTGTTTAGCACCCATAGCTCTTAATTACTGCACCACCAGGGCTCCAATTTAATCTATAACATACATCAAAGTAAGCCAGCGAGGAATAATTGGAGGAGGTAGACACCCATAACGAAACCAAACCTGTTGCCGTCAAGTTGATTCCTACTCTTAGCAACCCTATAAGGAGAGAGTAGAACTACCGCAAAGGGTTTCCAAGGAGCAGCTGCTGGATTCAAACTGCTGACCTTTTTTGGGTAGCAGCCTGAGCTCTTAACCGTTACCACCAGCCCTGAAGGCTGGAATCTAGTCCCAACTGTGCCACTAACTTTCTCTCTGACTTGGGGCAAATCATTTGCTACTACTGTAGACCTATTTGGAAACCCTGGTGGCTTAGTGGTTAAGAGCTAGGGCTGCTAACCAAAAAGGTTGGCAGTTTGAATCCACAAGGTACTCCTTGGAAATCCTATGGGGCAGTTCTAGTCTGTCCTTTAGGGTCTCTATGTGTCGGAATTGACTCGACAGCCACGGGTCTGGTTTTTTTTTGGTAGTCCTGTTTTGCCATCTTTAAAATGAGACCGATAAACTAGATAATCACTAAAGTCCCTTCCTGTTCTGATATTCTATGAAATCTTAGTTCAAATGTAATAATAATTAATATTCGTTAAGTACTTGCCTTGTGCTAGATATTATGTTAAATAGTATTTAATGTCATTAACACATTTAATTCTCAAGTAACCCTGTGAGGTAGGGAAATTAAGGAACTTGCCCAGATCCACAAAATAGTAGAATAGGGATTCTAATCCAGAGAGTCTGACTCTAGAGCAGGTACACAACCTCCATACTATATTACCTCTAAATATACAAGAGAAGCTTGGAATTATGATTGAGAGACATCCTACAGTGAAAACTTTGGGAAAGTAAATAATCATCTCCTAACTTACCAGCTTTTAAAGTTCTTAGTGCTATGTTCTATAGCTTGAGTGTTTACGTTTGTTGAGTTTTTTAAAAACCAGGTTATACTTGTGTTTGTTGAATGACTGGAAGTTCTTAATTACTAAGGTTTAAAATGAAGATACCAAAGGATGGATTAATCATTCTTGCCTTCCATCATCTTAACACACTGGTGGTTTACTAAAGTATCATTCAATAGATTGCTCAAAATTGATCCTATGGACAATGTATTAGAAAAAGTTTTTTTTTTTTTTTAGTGTCACTAATGTTTACCTCTTTATCTTTTCACAGTGACTGTGTTGAGCCCAGCAGAAAAAGGTAAGAGGAAGTTGTAAATTGTATTGGTGAGGACTATATTCTATCTAAAAAGTGAATTATATAAAAGCCTATAAATTGAACAACTTTTCCAGGAATACACTTAGATCCCTAGAAAGTTTAGGATGATGGTTTTCAGGAAGTATACCTAGAGGTAGAACAGAACATATCTTCACTGGCTCCTTTGACAGTAGGACAGAGATTGGAAACTGGTAGGATTTATGATAGAGAAGGGCACAGATAACCACCCTGTCTGCAGTAGTGATTCTAGGCTCTTTCTCAGTCTATCATTGTTGTTCTAGGTACCTTGCCTTTCTGTCCTTTCCATCTCCTTTTCAAGGCATAGAGTAAGGAACTCACAGGGCTATTTTAAGAACTAAGTCCTTTACCACCACTATTCCAGCATATTTACCTTACTCCTCTCTACCCCTCACCCCCATCTTGGCTTGACCTTCAATCTATACTACCTTTCTTAAAAAATTGAGGGTTTTTTCTTAAAGTATAAGGTAATCATGAATCTTAACAGACTTCAGCTTTATGTTATTATATCAGTAATAGCCATAAGTATTTATGTAGCCACTTTTAATTCTCACTTTATGAGAATTAACTGTTGTAATTCATTAACCAACCTAGCCCTCATAATATTTTAAAACTCTAGTTTGCTATTATTCATTTAACATAGGTGTTGACTATAGAGACAAAAGAGCAGTGTGGGTGGAAACAGTAGACCACACTAGTTAAAAGTGTTGGCTCTGGTGCTAAACTGTCTGAATTCAAATCGTAGTTCTCCTACTTAATAGTAAATTATTTGACTTCCTCATGCTTGGTTTATTCATGTGTAGAATAGGAAATAATAATACTACCTATTTCACAGAGTTGTGAAAATTTAACTAGTTAATACATGTATCAACTTAGAAGACTTAGAACTTAATAAAGCACTTAGAACAGTGATTAATAAAGCACATACTGATGACTCAATAAATGTTTGTTACTATTATTAGTCTTAGAGCAAGTCGTGAATTGCCTCTTATGTGTGGTTCTTAAGGCCAGGGATCATCTTCTGTACACTTATGTGAAATAATTATAAACAAATTTCTCACAGTAAACTTTCATGATAGGTTTGGTGGGGGCTTAGATGATGATTATTATTTTTTTTAGATGATGGTGTACCATAATAATAATAATGACAATAATATCATTATTATTGAAAACTACAGTTTATTATGTTGAGTTCCTTGATAAGTATTGTACATACATTACATTCTTCATTATTAATATCAATATAGTGACATAGGCACTCTTATGTGCATTTTATAGAAAAAGAAACTGAAGTTTAGAGAGGTTAAGTAACTTTTGCAAAGTCCTATATTGGGCAGTTCTACTGTGTCCCGTAGAGTCACTATCAGTCAGAATTGACTCTACAGCAATGGATTTGGTTTTGGTTTATAGCTAGTAATTGGTAGGATTTAAACCAAGAATGGTCTGACTCCAAAGTACATGCTCTTCAACAAACCTGCACTTGTCCTTTTACTTTTCAGTCTACAACTTCTAGATTTGCTTAGTTGAACTTCCTACTCAGAAACTTGATGTTCAGATGCTCTTTTTTTGAGTGTACTAAGTACCCTATCTTTATTATTTTATTAGCAAACTTAACTACACCAGTGTGGGACGTCATTATTAAGCCCAACCCAGCTGAAAGCCTTCCTAGTAGCATAAATCCAATTACGAGACTTTGAGTCTCTAGGAGATTATGTTACAACAATATATGATTTTTTAAGGTCCCTTCTCACTCTAGGATTTTATGGTTCTAGAGTTCTTTTTCTCCTGATAGTTCTTAAATTTGTTAACACAGTAAAGCATAAGCTTATATTTTGCTTCTTTATTCTGTAGTGGGGCATAATGGTACACGCACAGGTTTTAGAGATAGATTATCTGGCTTGGAGTTCCAGCTCTGTCATTTACTAGCTCTGTTGCCTTTGGAAAATAGCTCAACTTCTCTGGACCTCAATTTCTGTAAAATGAAGCTAATTTAATAATATTTTACAAATTTATTGTCCCTGAGTGATGCAAACAGTTAACATGTGCTTGCTGCTAACTGTAAGGTTGGAGGTTTGAATCCCCCAGAGGCATCTCGGAATAAAGGCCTGGTGATCTATTTCCAAAAAAAAATCAGCCATAGAAAACCCTATGAAGCACAGTTATACTCAGACACACATGGAGCTGCCATGAGTTGCAATTGACTCAGAAGAAACTGGTTTAGTGAGAGTGAAAATATAGAGTAATAAACTGCTTTGTAAATGTTAATTAGTAATAATTTCAGTTGTTACTTTTTTATATATCTGGATTCTCAAATACAGTGCAATTTATAAACTAAAATCAGATTCAATTGTAACCAGAGGTTGAAGGTTACACTTACGAAGAACTTCTGAACACTAGAGCAAGTTACTAAGGGATGCTATGGAATCTCCATTTTATAAAGTATCAGATACCCAACCATGTGGCTTAAATCAGTGAGTCTTACCTAGAAGCAAACTAACAGGCCTAATGACAATCAGAGGTTCCTTCTAATTCTGTGAATCTGTGACTTGTTTTAAACCATATTGCACTATTAAAGCAAAATATAACACAGTATATGACTCTCAGCCAGAGCATTGTTTGCAATAGGCACAGAAAATATAAGGGCAAATAAGTGAAAGCCTCAAATAATATAACCTTTCATTCAGTCTCCAAAGCATGAGAAAACCATAGTAAAACTAGGGTTTTCCAATTTCTTATCTAGTACATACAAACAGAACTGGGAAATATGCATGGGAATGGCTATTAAGGTTGTGAGATAATGGTGAAAGGAGCATAAAGTTGGATCAGTCTGAGTTTATTGATATGGGCCCACTAAGCACAGATTCTTTATTCAATGTTTCAGTTTGAGAGGTTAGAAAAGGATCTAATAGTTTATTTAGTTACTGAAGAATGAATTAAGTGGTGGCCTACACTAAATCGAGTTGAAATGCCATACCTGCCTTGGTATATTGCAGAAGAAGATATCCAAAGGCTTAGGGAAATTGGCGTGTTAGAGTGGATCTATCAGGTTGGACCCACAAACCCAACCATGGAGTACCCAGAGGAGGACATACCTTTTACCACAACAGTGAGGAACAAATTTATGAAGGAAGCCCCAGTATCCTTGAAGACTGCTGTGATTGCTATTTTATATAAGTTAGATTTGACAGTGGGAACTGCCCTAACTGAATTAAGACACCTAACTACAATGGGGCTGTGTTGGTAGGGGCCAAGTGGCAGCACTCAATCAACAAAGACAAGGTGGGCGTGGTTACCATAATGAAGAACAGAGTCAAAGCGGTCATCAGAATAGTCTGACTCCTATGGACTTAAGGAGTTGGTTACTTAGTCATGGTGTCCCTAGGAGGGAAATAGATGGGAAATCTACTAAATACTTACTTGATCTATACAAGTGGAAGAATTCTTGGCCAAGTGAACAGCAAAAAAAGAAAAAAAAAAACCCATTGCTGTAGAGTCGACTCCGACTCTTAGCAACCAGCAGTCTTGCTTAAATCACCAGAATAGAGACTCACAGCCCCTCAATCAATTCCCAGACTTTAGCCGATTTACAGACCCACACACAACCCCTTGAATGAGGGGCAGACCATGTTCCCTTGAGGAAGGACCCCACTACACTGCCAAAAACATATACTGTTAATCTTCTCTCAGCTTTTCCCAAAGGGATCTGTGGCCTTTTATGAAGATGATTGTTCAGTGGGGAAAAGGAAATAATCAGACTTTTCAGGGATAACTGAACACTGGCTCCGAATTGACACTAATCCCAGGAGACCCAAAATGTCACTGGTCCACCTGTCAGAGTAGGAGCTTATGGAGGTCAGGTTATTAATGGAGTCTTAGCCCAGGTCCCAGTCACAGTGGGTCCAGTAGGTTCCCAAACCCATATTGAAGTGATTTCCCCAGTTACAGAATGCATGATTGAAATAGACACACTCAGCAACTGGTAGAACCCCCACATTGGATCCCCAATATGTGGAATAAGGGCTATTATGGTAGGAAAAGGTAAATGGAAGCCATTGGAAGTGCCCCTACCTAAGAAAACAGTAAACCAAAAACAATACCACATTCCTGGAAGAATTGCAGAGATTACTGTTACCATCAAGATACAGGGGTGGCGATTCCCACAATATCCCCACTCAACTCACTTATTTGGCCTGAGCAAAAAGCAGATGGATTTTTGACAAAGACAGTGGATTATTAAAAATTCAGCCAGGTGATGCAACTGCTGTTCAGATGTAGTTTCATTGCTTGAGCATATTAATACATCTCCTGTACCTCGTATGCAGCTGTTGATCTGACCAATGCCTTTTCCTCCATACCTGTTTCAAAGATGCACCAGAAGCAGTTCACCTTCAGCCAGCAAGGCCAACAATACCTACCTCAGGGAGTATATCAATTCTCCAGCTCTATATAGTAATTTGGTTCACAGGGAACTTGCTCGCCTTTCCCTTCCACAAGACATCACACTGGTCCATTACATTGATGACATTATGCTGATTGGACCCAGGAAGGAAGAAGTAACAATGACTCTAGACTCATTGGTAAGACATTTGCATGCTAAAGGGTGGGAAATTAACTCAACAAAAATTCAGACTCCTTCCACCTCAGTGAAATTTCTGGGCATGAAGTGGTGTGGGGCATGCCAAGATATTCCTACTAAAGTGAAGGATAAGTTGTTGCACCTGGCCCATCCTACAACTAAAAAGGAGGCACAACACCTGGTGTGCCTCTTTGGAATTTGGAGGAAACCTACCCCTCATTTCCCCCACACGTCTGTCAGTTTGTCATACTGTGGGGGCTTGCACGTTGCTGTGATGCTGGAAGCCATGCCACTGGTATTCAAATACCAGCAGGGTCACCCATGTGGACAGGCTGCAGCTAAGCTTTCAGACTAAAACAAACTAGGAAGAAGGACCTAGCAGTCTACTTCTGAAAAACTAGGCAGTGAAAACCTAATGAATAGCAGCAGAACGTTGTCTGATACAGTGCTGGAAGATGAGGCCCTCAGATTGGAAGGCACTCAAAATGTGACTGGCGAAGAGCTGCCTTCTCAAAATAGAGTCGACCTTAATGGCATGGATGGAGTCAAGCTTTTGGGACCTTCATTTGCTGATGTGGCACAACTCAAAATGAGAAGAAACAGCTGCAAACATCCATTAATAAATGGAATGTAGAATGTACGAAGTATGAATCTAGGAAAATTGGAAATCATCAAAAATCAAATGGAATGCATAAAGATCGATAGCCTAGGAATTACTGAGCCAAAATGGACTGGTATTGGCCATTTTGAATTGGACAATCCTGTGGTCTACTATTCTAGGGATGACAAATTGCATTCATCATCAAAAAGAACATTTCAAGATCTATCCTGACATACAGCTGTGTCAGTGATAGGATAGTATTGATATACCTACAAGGAAGACCAGTTAGTATGAATTTTACTAAAATTTATGCACCAACAAAGACCAAAAAGAAATAAATTGAAGATTTTTACCAATTTCTGCAGTCTGAAATTGATCAAAGAAGCAATCAAGATGCATTGATAATTACTGGCGCTTGGAATGCCAAAGTTGGAAAAAAAGAAGGATTGGTAGTTGGAAAATATGGCCTTGGTGATAGAAACAACGCTGAAGATCACATGATAGAATTTTGCAAGACCAATGACCTCTTCATCGCAAATACCTTTTTTCACGAATATAAATGGTGACGATACACGTGGACCTTTCCAGATGAAATACACAGGAATCAAATAGACTATATCTGTGGAAAGAGACAGTGGAAAAGCTCAGTATCATCAGTCAGAACAAGACCAGGGGCTGATTGTGGAACAGACCATCAATTGCTTATATGCAGGTTGAAGTTGAAGAAAATTAAAACAAGTCCATGAGAGCCAAAGTATGACCTTGAGTAGATCCCACCTAAATTTAGAGACCGTCTCAATAGATTTGATGCATTGAACACTAATGACCAAAGACCAGATGAGCTGTGGAACTACATCAAGGTCATCATACATGAAGAAATCAAGAGGTCATTAAAAAGACAGGAAAGAAAGAAAAGACCAAAATGGATGGCAGAAGAAACTCTGAAAGTTGCTCTTGAATGTAGAGTCGCTAAAGTAAAAGGAAGAAATGATGAAGTAAAAGGGCCGAATGGAAGATTTCAAAGACTAGATCGAGAAGAAAAAGTAAAGTATTATAATGAAATGTGCAAAGACCTGGAGTTAGAAGACCAAAAGGGAAGAACATGCTTGGCATTTTTCAAGCTAAAAGGACTGAAGAAAAAATTCAAGCCTCGAGTTGCACTATTGAAGGATTCTACAGGGAAAATAATAAGTGATGTAGAGAGCATTAAAGGAAGATGGAAGGAATACACAGAGTCACTGTACCAAAAAGAATTGGTCGACATATATAGTATATGATGAGGTAATATATGATCAAGAGCTGATGGTACTGAAAGAAGTCCAAGCTGCACTAAAAGCATTGGCGAAAAACAAGGCTCTGGGAATTGACGGAATACCAATTGAGATGTTTTTCAACAAACGGAAGCAGCACTGGAAGTGCTCACTCATCTATGCTAGGAAATTTGGAAGACAGCTACCTGCCAACCAACTAGAAGAAATCCGTATTTGTACCCATTCCAAAGAAAGGTGAGCGAACAGAATGTGGAAATTATCATTATCGAACAATATCATTAATATAACACAAAAGTAAAATTTTGCTGAAGATCATTCAAAAATGGTTGCAGCAGTACATTGACAGGAAACTTCCATAAATTCAAGCCAGATTCAGAAGAGGGTGTGGAACAAGGGATATCATTGCTGATGTCAGATGGGTCCTGGCTGAAAGCAGAGACTACCAGAAGGTTCTTTACCTGTGTTTTATTCACTATGCAAAGGCAATAAAAAAAAAATGGATTGTGTAAATCATATCAAATTATACATAACATTCTGAAGAATGGAAATTCTACAACACTTAATTGTGCTCATGAGGAACCTGTACATAGACCAAGAGGCTCTCATTCAAACAGAACTAGGGGATACTGTGTGGTTTACAGTCAGGAAAAATGTGCATCATGGTTGTGTCCTTTCACCATACTTATTCAATGTGTATGCTGGGAAATAGTCTGAAAAGCTATAGTGGTTAAGTGCTATGGCTGCTAACCTAGGGTTCAGCAGTTCAGTTCCACCAGCGCTCCTTGGAAACTCTATGGGGCAGTTCTACTCTCTCCTATAGGGTCGCTATGAGTCGGAATCGACTCAATGCCAATGGGTTTGTTTTTTTGGTTTTATGTTGAGGTGTAATCCATACTGATGGCTGTGGTCTTTGGTCTTCATCAGTAAGTGTTTCAAATCCTCTTCACTTTCAGCAAGCAAAGTTGTGTCATCTGCATAATGCAGGTTGTTAACGAGTCTTCCTCCAATCCTGATGCCCCGTTCTTCATATACTCCAGCTTTTCGGATTATTTGCTCAGCATACAGCTTGAATAGGTATGGTGAAAGGATACAACCCTGACGTATACCTTTCCTGACATTAAACCACACAGTATCCCCTTGTTTTGTTCCAGCCGCTGCCTCTTGATCTAAGTACCGATTCCTCGTGAGCACAATTAAGTGCTCTGGAATTCCCATTCTCTGCAATGTTATCCATAATTTGTTATGATCCACACAGTCAAATGCCTTAGCATAGTCAATAAAACACAGGTAGACATCTTTGTGGTATTCTTTGCTTTTAGCCAGGATCCATCTGACATCAGCAATGATAAAATCCTGGTTCCATGTCTTCTTAATCCAGCTTGAATTTCTGGCAGCTCCCTGTCGTTACACTGCTACAGCCACTTTTGAATGTTTGGCAAAGTTTTGCTTGCATGTGATATTAATGATATTGTTTGATAATTTCCGCATTTGGTTGGATCACCTCCCTTGGGAATAGGCATAAATATGGATATCTTCCAGTTGGTTTTCCACGTAACTGTCTTCCGAATTTGTTGGCATAGACAAGTGAGCAGTTCCAGTGCTGCATCCACTTGTTGAAACATCTCAATTGGTATTCCATCAATTCCTGGAGCCTTGTTTTTCACCAATGCCTTCAGTGCAGCTTGAACTTCTTCCTTCAGTACCATAGGTTCCTGATTATGTGTTATTTCCTGAAATGGTTGAACTTCGACCAATTCTTTTTGGTATAGTGACTCTGCTTCCTTCTGTCTTCTTTTGATGCTTCCTGTGTCGTTTAATATTTTCCCTGTAGAATCCCTCAGTATTGCAGCTGAATTTTTTCTTCAGTTCTTTCAGCTTGAGAAATGCTGAGTGTGTTCTTTCCCTTTGGTTTTCTGTCTCCACCTCTTTGCACATGTCATCATACTTTACTTTGTTTTCTTGAGCTGCCCTTTGAAATCATCTGTTCAGCTCTTTTACTTCAACATTTTTTCCTTTTGCTTTACCTACTTGATGTTCAAGAACAAGTTTCAGAGTCTCTTCTGACATCCATTTAGGTCTTTTCTTTCTTTCTTGTCTTTTTAATAACCTCTTGCTTTCTTCATGTATGATGTTCTTGATGTCATTCCACAACTCGTCTAGTCTTTGGTCATTAGTGTTCAATGTGTCAAATCTATTCTTGAGACAGTCTCTAAATTCAGGTGGGATATACTTAAGGTCATAAATTTGGCTCTCGTCACCTTATCCTAATTTTCTTCAGTTTCAACTTGAACTTGCTTGTGAATAATCGATGGTCTGATCTACAGTCAGCCCCGGCCTTGTTCTGACTAATGATATTGAGCTTTTCCATTGTCTTTTTCCACTAATGTAGTGGATTTGATTCCTGTGTATTCTATTTGGTGAGTGCCACATGTATAGTCACCATTTATGTTAGTAAAAATAGGTATTTGCAATGAAGAAGTCATTGGTCTTGTGAAATTCTATCATGTGATCTCCAGCATTGTTTCTATCAGCAACGCCATGTTTTCCAACTATTGATCCTTCTTCTTTGTTTCCAACTTTTGCAGTCCAATCACTGGTAATTATCAGTGCATCCTGATTGCTTGTGTGATCAATTTCAGACTGTAGAAGTTGGTAAAAATCTTCAGTATCTTCATATTTGGCCTTAGTGGTCGGTGCATAAATTTGAATAATAGTCTTATTAACTGGTCTTCCTTGTAGGCATATGAATATTATCCTATCACTGACAGCATTGTACTTCAGGGTAGGTCTTCGAATGTTCTTTTTGATGATGAATGCAGCACCATTCCTCCTCAAGTTGTCATTCCTGATGTAGTAGATCATATGATTGTCTGATTCAAAATGACCAATAACAGTCCATTTCAGCTCACTAATGCCTAGGAATCGACTCGATTTGGGTAATGCGTAGGATATCGATCTTTATGAGTTTCATTTCATTTTTGACCATTTCCAATTTTCCTAGATTCATACTTTCTACATTCCAGGTTCCAATTATTAATGGATGTTTGCAGCTGTTTCTTCTCATTTTGAGTTGTGCCATGTCAGCAAATGAAGGTCCCAAAAGCTTGACTCCATCCATGTCATTAAGGCCGACTCTTCTTTGAGGAGGCAGTTCTTCCCCAGTCATATTTTCAGTGCCTTCCAAGCTGAAGGGCTCATCTTCTGGAGTATATCAGATACTGTTCCCCTGCTATTTATAAGGTTTTCTCTGGCAAATTCTTTTCAGAAGTAGACTACCGGGTCCTTCTTCCTGGTCTGCCTTAGTCTGGAAGCTCAGCTGAAACCTGTCCGCCATGGGTGACCCTGCTGGTATTTTAATATCAGTGGCTAGCTTCCATTATCACAGCAGCACACAAGCCCCCACTGTATGACAATCTGACAGACACGTGGGGGTCTTTTGATATTAAAAAAAAAAACCCTGTGCCGTCGAGTTGATTCCAATATAGCTACATCTAAATATACCATTTCAAAGCTATGACACCTCCGTGCACCAGCTCATCTCTCCCCATTGGGATGAACTGGAACTTCCATGGTCCTGTGCCCTTCCCTATGTGTCCCAGCAACTCCCACTTGTATCAGGTTCCCTCTGGGTGGGGGCAGATCCAGAGCCAAAAATTATGAGCTCTTTATGTGTAAGAAAAGATTAGCCAGAGTGCTGCCAACTCCAGGCTTCAGAGTCATAATTTTGCTTCCCACCTTAGCTGTGTCCCTATGCACAGTGCTTTAAATTCTACAGCCTATAATGTCCCAATATATTAGAATATGGCTGTTGAGGAAAATAAAAATGCTGGACTGGGAAGTCAGAATAAATAGCTATCATCTGTTATGCTAAAATATCAGAAAATCTAAGAAAAAAAGACATCAGGGGAAAAGGCCCATTTTTAGGTCTCTTTGGTTTTGTTTGTTTTTGTCGGGTTTACTGAGGTATAATTTACATACAATAAAATTCACCTTTTTTAAATATAGAGGTTGATGAGTTTTAACAAATATATACAGTGACATAACTACCACCACAATCAAGATAATTTTTACATGACCCCAAAAGATTCCCTCTTTTCTTTTGTCCCTACCCTTGGCAACGTCAGATCTGCTATCTGTCCCTATACTTTTGCCTTTTCCAAGCTATCATATAAATGGAATCATATGGTATATAGCCTTTTGTATCTGGCGTCTTTCATTTAGCAATGTGTGTTTTAAGATTCATGTATGTTGGTGTATGTATGAGAAAATTTTTCTTTCTATTGCTGAATTGTATTCTGTATTACAAATGTACCACAATTTCCTTATTCATTCATCAGTTGATGGGTATTTGGGTTGTGTTCAGTTTTCGCTATTATGAATACAGATGATAAAAGTATATAGGTACAGGTCTTTGTGGGGGTATATGTTTTTATTTCTCTTGGGTAAATACCTAGGAATGGGGTTGCTAAGTCTTGTGGTAAGTGTGTTTAACTTTATAAGAAACTGCCAAACTCTTTTCCAAAGTTGTTGTACCATTTTGCATTCCTACCAGTAATATGTGAAAGTTCCAGTTGCTCCATGTCTTCACTAATACTTGGTGTTATCAGTATTTTTTTAATCATTCTAATGGGTATGAAGTGGTTTTAATTTGCAATTCCATAATGACTAATGATGCTGAACATCTTTTTATGTGCTTATTTATCATTTGCATATCTTCTTTTGTGAAGTATCTGTTTAAGTCTTTTGCCCATCTTTTATTGAGTTGTTTTCTTATTATTGAGTTTTAAGAGATCTTTAAATGTTCTGTATATAAGTCTCTTTGTTTTTAAGCAAGCCTTATTTGTCCCCGAGGACAAAATTAGGACCAATGGGAAGAAGTTACCAGGAGGCATATTTCTGATTAATATGAGGAAGATGTGTCTAACAATCATAATTTTCCAACAATACAATGGGTGACCCTAGGAGTTGATAAGTTTTGTATCATTTAAGGTATTCACACAAAAGCTGGGATTATTAGGGATAATGTAAAGCAGATTTATGCATCATATAGACCATTGGACCGAATGACATCTAAGGTCTCTTCTAAGTCTCAAATGTTATGAAATTTAAATAAACCAAGTCAAAATCATGTTAATGAGGTAAAGGATGTCTAGGTTGTACCAACAAAAGGTAATCATTCTGAGGAAATCAAGCTGTGATTAGGAGTACCCCTGCCACCCTCTCAGCCAGCAGAGAATTGCCACACAAATCCCTAGCCACCATATAGACAACAGAGATTCTCTGTTCCACTTTGGAGTATACTGTGAGTGTCCCTTACTACATGGAAGCATTGGGCAGTACTTAATCCAAAGTATATATATGGAATTTAATCCAAAGTATATATACAGAGTGATGATCTCCCAAATATCCATTTAAAAGCAGAAAATAAGCCAAAAATTATTCCTCAAGGGATGTTGCCCTCTGTACTTCTATATACCCAAGATAAATGAAATGTTGGGTAGACGTCATTAAGAAGAGGTTTGGAAACAAACCATTTTCTGCTTTTGAACAAATCCATGGTGTTTCTGCCCCCAAAGTCCTCTGTGTAATTTTTACCACCATATCTCAGAGAACAAATCACTAAGATTCAAGAAGAAGGAAGGGGGAAGAAAACTGATGTTTATTAAGTGCTTATAGTATGTCAGACTTCCACGTTTAAGTTAATTCTCACAACAACCTTTCAAGCTCGTCAGGTATGTATTATTAATATCTATCTGCCTACTGAGAGAGAGAGAGATTAGTGATCAGCAAGGTTAACCAGCTTTCTAAGGACCCAAACAGCTATTAAGTGGCTGATCCAGAGTTCAAACCCCAGTTATATGATTCCAAATCCATTTTATTTTGCATGACACCGCAATGCCCACAGTAGACCAAAAAGAGAAGACCTCTTCATCAGGGAAAAACAAAAACTGAAAGGGGCTATAATCTAAGTTTATAAACATATGAAGACTACGGATTTTGTTAGATTGATGTTGTTCACCAAATTCCAGTATACTGGGACTAGAAAGCTCTTTGAAACTTAGAAAAGTTTGTTGTTGTTATTAGGTGCCGTCGAGTAGGTTCCGACTCATAGTGACCCTGTGCACAACAGAACAAAACACTGCCCGTAACACTGCCCGGTCCTGAGCCATCCTTACAATCGTTATGTTTGAGGCCATTGTTGCAGCCACTGTGTCAATCCACCTTGTTGAGAGTCTTCCTCTTTCCCACTGACCCTGTACTTTACCAAGCATGATGTCCTTCTTCAGGGAATGATCCTTCCTGACAACATGTCCAAAGTATGTAAGACGCAGTCTCGCCATCCTTGCTTCTAAGGAGCATTCTGGTTTTACTTCTTCTAAGACAGATTCGTTAATTCTTTTGGCAGTCCATGGTATATTCAGTATTCTCCAACACCAGATTTCAAAGGTGTCAATTCTTCTTCGGTCTTCCTTATTCATCATCCAGCTTTCACATGCATATGATGCGATCGAAAATACCATGGCTTAGGTCAGGCGCACCTTAGTCTTCAAGGTGACATCTTTGCTTTTCATCACTTTAAAGAGGTCCTTTGCAGCAGATTAGCCCAATGCAGTGCGTCTTTTGATTTCCTGACTGCTGCTTCCATGGGTGTTGATTGTGGATCCAAGTAAAATGAAATCCTTGACAACTTCAATCTTTTCTCAGTTTATCATGATGTTGCTTATTCGTCCAGTTGTGAGGATTTTTGTTTCCTTTATGTTGAGGTATAATCCATACTGAAGGCTGTGGTCTTTTATCTTCATTAGGAAGTGCTTTAAGTCCTCTTCACTTTCAGCAAACAAGGTTGTGTCATCTGCATAACACAGGTTGTTAATGAGTCTTCCTCCAGTCCTGATGCCCTGTTCTTCTTCATATAGTCCAGCTTCTCATATTATTTGCTCAGCATACAGATCGAATAGGTATGGTGAAAGGATACAACCCCAGCACACACCTTTCCTGACTTTAATTCATTCCGTATCCCCTTTTTATGTCTGAACAACTGCCTCTTGATCTATGTACAGGTTCCTCATGAGTACAATTAAGTGTTCTGGAATTCTCATACTTTGCAATGTTATCCATAATTTGCTATGATCCACACAGTCAAATGCCTTTGCATAGTCAATAAAACACAGGTAAACTTCCTTCTGGTATTCTCTGCTTTCAGCTAGAATCCATCTGATGTCAGCAATGATATCCCTTGTTCCACATCCTCTTCTGAATCCAGCCTGAATTTCTGGCAGTTCCCTGTTGATACTGCTGCAACCGCTTTTGGATGATCTTTAGCAAAATTTTGCTTGCATGTGATATTAATGATATTGTTTAATAATTTCTGCATTTGGTTGGATCTCCTTTCTTGGAAATAGGCATAAATATGGATCTCTTCCAGTTGGTTGGCCAGGAAGCTCTCTCCCATATTTCTCGGCATAGATGAGTGAGCACTTCCATCGCTGCATCTGCTTGTTGAAACGTCTCAATTGATATTCCGTCAATTCCTGGAACCTTGCTTTCGCAAGTACCTTCGGTACAGCTTGGACTTCCTTCAGTACCATCAGTTCCTGATCATATGCTACCTCTTGAAATGGTAGAACGTAGACTAATTCTTTTTGGTATAATGACTCCATGTATTCCTTCCATCTTCTTCTGATTCTTCCTGCCTGTTTAGTATTTTCTGCATAGAATCCTTCACTACTGCAACTTGAGGATTCCATTTTTTCTTCAGTTCTTTCAGCTTGAGAAACGCCGAGCATGTTCTTCCCTTTTGGTTTTCTATCTCTAGCTCTTTGTACATGTCATTATAATACTTTACTTTGTCTTCTCAAGCCATGCTTTGAAATCTTCTGTTCAGTTCTTTTACTTCATTATTTCCTCCTTTTGCTTTAGCTGCTCTATGTTTGAGAGCAAGTTTTAGAGTCTCTTCTGACATCCATCGTGGTCTTTTCTTTCCTGCCTTGTCAGTGACCTCTTGCATTCTTC
The DNA here is from genome assembly GCF_024166365.1 of Elephas maximus indicus. Classification (NCBI taxonomy): domain Eukaryota; kingdom Metazoa; phylum Chordata; class Mammalia; order Proboscidea; family Elephantidae; genus Elephas; species Elephas maximus. The sequence continues at coordinate 92,406,255 of NC_064846.1, forward strand.
GTGTATGATGTCCTTAGTGTTCAACGCATCAAACCTGTTCTTGAGATGATCTCTAAATTCAGGTGGGATATACTCAACGTCATATTTTGGCTCTCATGAACTTGCTCTGATTTTCTGCAGTTTTAGCTGAACTTGCATATGAGCAATTGATGGTCTGTTCCACAGTTGGCCCCTGGCCTTTTTCTGACTGATAATATCGAGATTTCCCATCGTCTCTTTCCACAGATGTAGTCGATTTCATTCCTGTGTGTTCCATCTCACGAGGTCCATGTGTATAGTCACCGTTTATGTTCGTGAAAGAAGGTATTTGCAGTGAAGAAGTGGTTGGTCTTGCAAAATTCTATCATTTGATCTCCGGCATTGTTTCTGTCACCAAGGCCATAATTTCCAACTACCGATCTGTCTTCGTTGTTTCCAACTTTCGCATTCCAATCACCAGTAATTATCAGTGCATCCTGATTACATGTTTGATCAATTTCAGAACGCAGAAGCTGATAAAAATCTTCAATTTTTTCATCTTTGGCCTTAGTAGTTGGTACATAAATTTGAATAATAGTCATATTAAGTGGTCTTCCTTCTATGTGTTTGGATATCATCCTGTCACTGATGGCGTTGTACTTCTGGATAGATCTTGAAATGTTCTTTTTGACAATGAATGCAACACCATTCCTCTTCAAGTTGTCATTCCCGGCTTAGTAGACTATATGATTGTCTGATTCAAAATGGCCAATACCAGTCCATTTCAGCTCACTAATGCCTAGGATATCGATGTTTATGTGTTCCATTTCATTTTTGACTATTTCCAATTTTCATGGATTCATACTTCATACATTCCAGGTTCCAATTATTAAAGGATGTTTGCAGCTGTGCCTCTTCGTTTTGCTTCGTGCTACATCAGCAGATGTAGATCCTGAAAGCTTGACTCCATCAATCTCATTAAGGTTGACTCTACTTTGAGGAGGCAGCCCTTCCCCAGTCTTCTTTTGAGTCCCTTCCAACCTGGGGGGCTCATCTTCTGGCACTATATCAGACAATGCTATTCATAAGGTTTTCACTGGCTAGTTGTTTTCAGAAGTAGACTGCCGGATCCTTCTTCCTAGACCGTCTTAGTCTGGAAGCTCAGCTGAAACCTGTCCTCCATGGATGACCCTGCTGGTATCTGAATATTGGCGGCATAGCTTCCAGCATCACAACAACATGCAAGCCCCCACAGTATGACAAATTGACAGGCACCTGGGGGTAGAAAAGTTCAAGATGTATAAAATAATGCCTTGCTTTTTACTGTGGGTAGCAAACTTGCAAGACTCAATACCCCCAAGAATTGTTACAGAATGAGACATAACAGCTTTATAAAAGGTTTATATAAATTGATGACTGGCAGATGCTTAATGACCATAGAAGTCATCAGTGGTAGAATTCTTGCCTTCCATGTGGGAGTCTTGGGTTTGATTTCCCAGCCAATAAACCTCATGCACAGCCACCACCCATCTGCCGTTGGAGGTTTGTGTGTTACTCTGATGTTGAACAGGTTTCAGCGGAGTTCTCAGACTAAGACAAACTAGGAAGAAAGGCCTGGTTATCTACTATTCAAAATCAGCTAAGGAAAACCATATGAACCACAGTGGTCCGATTCATGACCAATCATGAGGATGGCACAGGAATGGGCAGCATTTCGTTCTGTTGTTCATGGTTTGCCATGGGTCAGACAAAGACTCTATGGCAGCTAACAACAATAACAGATGCCTAATTGTTAACTATGGAAACCCTGGTGGCATAGTGGTTAAGTGCTACAGCTGTTATCCAAAGGGTTGGCAGTTTGAATCCACCAGGCATTCCTTGGAAACTCTGTGGGGCAGTTCTACTCTGTTCTATAGGGTCGCTATGAGTCAGAATCAACTCGATGGAACTGGGTTTGGTTTTTGTTTTTTGGAAATGATAACTAAGAGAAATTAAGATTCTTGGGAGGCAACCCTAACTTTTGAAGTTGACATCAATGAGGAAAGCCATTGCTGTTCAAAACATGATGCTATATGCTGGCACCAGAATTTGATCCCACTAACAGAGGGACTCCTAGAAACTCTGGTGGCATAATGTTTAAGAGTTTGGCTGCTAACCAAAAGGTCAGCAGTTCAAATCCACTGGGTGCTTCTTGGAAACCCTATTTGGGAAGTTCTACTCTGTCCTTTGGTGCACTATGAGTTGGAATTGACTCAGTGGCAACAGGTTTGGATTTTTGGTATCAAAGAGGCTCCTAGGGGATGGCTGGCTAAACCAGGGAAACAACCCTTGGGAAAATCTTGAATTCTCCTACCCAGCCAAAACCAAACCCACTTCCATAAATCTTTATGGAAGCAGACTGCCACATCTTTCTCCTGTGGAGCAGCTGGTGGGTTCAAACCGCTGACCTTTCAGTTGGCAGCCAAGTGCCTTAACCACTGTACCACCAGGGTTCCTGAATTCTCCTAGGGCGTAGCTAAATCGTGGAAACAATTTTGATCAATTCTTGTAGAATCCTTAGACCCTTGGGCACTATCTATGGGCCTCTTACATTTTCTTTCTAAACTCCCCTTCAAATAGCTATTCAAATAGCAAGATCCAGCTCTTTGTTAGCACTTTTAAGGCAGTAAAAGTAAGGACAGTGACCTGTATGGATCAGAGAACTTGAATGTTAGAATCAACACCTCATTGCTAGGTGTTCTACTCAAAGGGAGAAGTGACTGTCTGGCTGATAAATAACAGCCAGATTTCTATCCTGAGCAAAAAGGAGACTTTCAATGAGCTAAAGCTATAGCTGGTGTTGAAGTATAGCCTGTAGTTGCAAGATATGACCCCCTCTCCGTATTAACCCTCTCTATTTTTTTTTACCAACCCAAATGCATTTAGTTATCAATTGATATGAAAGATTTTATTAAATCTACAGTATATTCCCTATTCTACCAATCTAGTGAATGACCTTGACTTGATCACTTAACTTCAAGTTGCCTCATTTTCCACTCATCTCTTAAAAAAAAACTACTTATTACCTCTACCAAATACTAGGATACAGGAATGGGAACCAGCCATTTCAGGTTCCATAATTAAACCATTATTTACTTGTAGTATCACCTGAATCAAGTTAAAGTTTCACACTTCCCACCTCAATCACTGAAATAAAACTTAAGCTAATGCCTGCCCTCAAAATACTTCCAAGTGTAAGAGTTTTGTTCTCACCATTCAGGTGACCCAAACTGCTGAATCTCATTACATTTAAATGCCAATGATAAGGTAAACATAAAATTGTTCTGCCCTAATTTCTTTGCAACTAAAGATTCCATACTCTCATTCCATATTAAAGGAACATGGGTTAATATATATTCCTTCAAACTTAATCATGGGATATTCCCTGCACAATCCTTATAAAACCAAAGAAACATTAAAAAAAAATAAGAGCAAAAGATAATACATTCAAAGAAATGGTCTAAAGGTCTTGCCTAAAATCAAAAATTCTGATAACATGTCATGTGGACTAGGCTGTGGAGAAAGGAGCACTATCATTCATTGGTGATGAGAATGTAAATTAAATACAACGTCTCTAAAGGGTAATTTGGTAATATCTACCAAAAGGCATACACTTTAGCCCAGCAATCCCACTTCAGGGAATTGATACTATAGGTGTTCTTTGTACATGTGCCAGAGACATATACAAAGTTATTCATTGCAGCATTATTTTTATTAGCAAGAGAAGAGGGGAAACTAAATGCCCATCAGAGACAGACTGGTTAAATAAATTATGGTATATTCATGCAGTGAAATCCCCTGCAAATTTTTCATAGAAGATTGAGAAAACTCATTCTCTCTAAGTTATATTAAGTGACATGATCTCCAGTTTACAGTGAATAAAAAATAAGAGTAAGATGCAAAATAGTGTGTAAAAAGTATGAAGAAAAGCATCCTACCTGTGTGCTTTTACATGTCTCATATCATGAAGGATACACAATAAACTCATGATATTATGATATTGGTTTCCCCCAAGGAGGGGATGTGGGTGGCTAAAGGACAGGGGTAGGAGGGAAACTTTTCAATGTATACTTTTCATAACTTTGAATTTTCAACTGTGTGAATCTATTACCCTTCAAAAAATACAATGAAAATTTAAAAAGTATTACAAAAACTCCATATGTATATTGTGTGCATATATTCATATAAATATAAAGAAATATGAACTCCAGAACACTTAATTGTCTCATGTGGAACCTGTAGATAGACCAAGAGGCAGTTGTTTGAACAGAGCAAGGATGTATTGCATGGTTTAAAATCAAGAAAGATGTGCATCAGGGTTGCATCCTTTCACCATACTTATTCAGTCTGTATGCTGAGCAAATAATCTGAGAAACTGGACTATATGCAGATGAATGTGGCATCAAGATTGGTGAAAGACTCATTAACAACCTGCAACATGGGATAACACAACCTCACTTGTTGAAATTGAACAAGACTTGAAGTACTTACTGATGAAAATCAAAGAATACAGCCTTCAGTATGAATTACACTTCAACATAAAGAAAACAAAAATCCACAGAACTGGGAGGTGGGGCCAAGATGGCAGAGTACTCAGACTCTTCCGGTGATCCCTGTTACAACAAAGACCTGAAAACAAGTGAAACATTTATATATATGACAATCTAGAAGCCCTGAACATCAAAGGCAAAGTTAGGTAATCGGACTGAGCGGCAGGGGGAGGGAGAGACAGTTCAGAAGCGGTGAGGCATTGCCGGAGCTGACAGCAAGAACCAGTGCCCCTCAGGCACGAAAGATCCCCTGGAGTGATAGCGGCGGGGCTGGCGGTACCATTTGGGATGAGGTTTCCTCAGGGAGAGACAACCGACTGCACAGTCTACTCATATCTCCAGAACCAGAGAACAGCGCTATTGGCAGAAGCTAAGTACTTTCGTTTATTTTATGGTGCCCCAACCCCTAAGCTGGCTTCAATGGCTGTTGATTTCCCTGGGCCTGAGATAGTTCCTGCTGCATGCCCTGAGCCATTCTCCTGGCCCTGGAGAAGAAATAAATTAACAATTGGGGGAAGAGACAATCTGCCAGTTCCACTAAGCTGGGGAGCTCAGGAAAGAAGCGGCTTCTGTCTAGGCCAAATGGACTGTGGACTTTGAATACCTTTCACCACTGCATGGACCTGTGTGGGCCCATTTCAGGAGGTTAGGCCTTTGTTGGCAGACAGCAATGGTGTATGTGTCACAGATCTGACTTCAACTGTTTCAGCTATGGGGTGGAGAGGTGGGTGTTTGATGTTTGACACTGTTTTGCCTATTAAACAGGGTCCTCACCTACCCACATCAGGGGCTTGAGGACTGGTGGCTGCACCCACATAACCTAGCCACCCATGACAGGGGTCCAAGCAATCCTTACACCCAAAAGGATTGAGCGCCCATGGTCCATCTGCAGAACCCACCCACCTATGCGCTGTAGGGAACAGGGCCACGCTTTCCTCACAAACTCTTGGGGGATGGTTGTCAGCCCCCTGCATTGTTCAGAGCGTGAATGCCTGCTGCAACTAGTTACCCGTGCCTACACCAATCACCCCTGCCCCTCTAAAGACTGTAGGATAGAGCCTGTGCCACACATTTGATGATCAACTACCTGGACACCTGAGTTGAATCCATACAAGAAAAGTGAAAGGCCTCCTAGGCTCACATACCTGGTAACTGCTCTAGCCATCTGGTGACAGGATGTTAGAGCTTCAAAGGCACAAATAATCAAGCTAGGTCACTCAAGCAGCCTATTTGGGCATATCAAAACAAAACAAGCTAGGACACAGTAAGCAAACATAAAATAATAAACAACTTACAGGTGGCTCGGAGACAATAATCAATATCAAATCATACAAAAAAGGAGACCATGACCACTTCAACAAGCTCTCAAAACAAAGAATCAAGGAATCTGCCAAATGAAGATATCTTCATGGTATTATGAGACATAGAATACAAAAGATTAATATACAGAACTCTTCAAGAAATCAGGAAGGAGATCAGGCAAAACACAGAATAACCAAAGGAAAACACAGATTAAGCAGTTGAAGAAATTAAAAAGGTTATTCAAGAACATGATGTAAAATTTAATAGGCTGCAAGAATCCATAGAGAGACAGCAATCAGAAATTCAGAAGACTAACAATAAAATTACAGACCTAGACGACTTAGTAGAAAGTCAGAGGAGCAGAACTGAGGAAATAGAAGGCAAAATTAATGACATTGAAGATAAAACACTTGACACAAATATACTCAAAGAAAAATCAGATAAAAGAAGTAAAATGAAGAAACCCTAAGAATCACGGGGACTCTATCAAGAGAAATAACCTGCGAGTGATTGGAGTACCAGAACAGGGAGGAATGACAGAAAATACAGAGAGAATTGTTGAAGATTTGTTAATAGAAAACTTCTCTGATATCGTGAAAGATGAGAAGATACCAATCCAAGATGCTCATCAAACCCCACATAAGGTACATCACAAAAGAAAGTTACCAAGACATATTATAATCAAATTTGCCAAAACCAAACATACAGAAGGAATTATAAGAGCAGCTAGAGATAAATGAAAAGTCACCTTCAAAGCAGAGTCAATAAGAATAAGCTCAGACAACTCAGCAGAAAACATGTGGGCAAGAAGGCAATGGGATGACTTATATAAAAAATTGAAGGAAAAAAGTTGCCAACTAAGAATCACACATCCAGGACAACTCTCTCAAATATGAAGGTGAAATTAGGGCATTTACAGATAAACAGAAGTTTAGGTAATTTGTAAAAACCAAACCAAACCAAAACTACAAGAAATACTAAAGGGAGATCTCTGGTTAGAAAATCAATAATATCAGATATCAACCCAAGAATAGAACACAGGACAAAGCAACCAGATATAAACCCAGATAGGGAAATCACAAAAATAAGATAAAAAAACTTTCAAAATGGAAAAAGCAATGTAATTATGTAAAACATGACAACATTAAAACAATAAAGAGGGACTAAGAAATATAGTCATAGATCTTTCTTATGGAGAGGAAGTCAAGGGGATATAAAGAAGTAAAAGTTAGGTTTAAACTTAGAAAAATATGGGAAAATGTTAAGGTAACCACAAAGGAGACTAACAAGCCTACAGATCAAAGTAAAACACAACAAAAACATACAGACTCAGCAAAAGCAAAATCAACAACAATGAAGAAGAGGAAAAGACAATATATAAAGATTACTACTCAGTACAAAAAATGAAGTGGAAAAAAGAAACTGTCAAGAACACACACAAAAGACATCTAAATGGCAGCAGTAAACTCATACCTATCCATACTTATGCTGAATGTAAATCAACTAAATGCATCAATTAAGAGACAGAGAGTGGCAGAATGGATTAAAAAAAAAACATGATCTGTCTATAGGCTGCCTACAAGACACACCGTAGACTTAAAGACACAAACAAACTAAAACTCTAAGGATGGAAAAAAATATATCAAGTAAACAAAAATCAAAAAAGATAAGGAGAGGCAATATTAATTTCTGACAAAATAGACTTCAAAGTTAAATCCACCATAAAGGATAAGGAAGGACACTATATAATGATTAAAGGGACAGTATGCCAGTAGGATATAACCAAGTTAAATATTTACACACCCAATGACAGGGCATCAAGATACATAAACTCTAACAGCATTGAAAAGTGAGATAGACAGCTCCACAATAATAGTAAGAGATTTCAACAGACCACCTTCAGTGAAGGACGAAACATCCAGAAAGAAGCTCAATAAGGACACGGAAGATCTAAATGCCACAATCAACCAACTCGACCTTATAGACATATAATGAACACTCTGTCCAACAGTAGACAAATAAACATTCTTTTCCAATGCACATAGAACATTCTCTAGAATAGACCATATATTAGGCCACAAAGCAAGCCTTAACGCAATACAAAACATCAAAATATGATAGAGCATCTTCTTTGACCATAAAGCCACAAAACTAGAAATCAGTAACAGGAAAAACGGGGAAAAGAAATCAAACACATTGAAATTGAACAACACTTTGTTGAAAAACAATTGGATTATAGAAGAAATTAAGGAAGGAATAAAGGAATTCATAGAATCCAATGAGAATGAAAATGATTCCTATCAGAACTTTTGGGACACAGCTAAGGCAGTGCTCAGAGGTCAATTGATAGCAATAAATGCACACATCCAAAAAGAAGAAAGGGCCCAAATCAAAGAATTATCCCTACAACTTGAACAAATAGAAAGAGATAAAAGAAAGCAAATAATAAAAATTAGAAAATAATTAAATGAAATAGAGAACAGAAAAGCAATTGAAAAAGTTAACGAGATCAAAAGCCGGTTCTTTGAAAAAATTGAACAAAATTGGTAAACCATTGGCCAAACTGACAAAAGAAAAACAGGAGAGAAAGCAAATAACCTGAATAAGAAATGAGATGGGCAACATTACAACAGACCCAACTGAAATTTAAAAAATCATATCAGATTATTATGAAAAATTGTACTCTAACAAATTTGAAAACCTAGAAGAAATGGATGAATTTGTAGAAACACGCTACCTACCTAAGCTAACACAAACAGAGGAAGAACAACTAAATAAACCCATAACAAAAGAAGAGATTGAAAAGGTAATGATAAAACTTCCAACAAAAAAAAAGCCCTGGCCCTGATGGCTTCACTGGAGAGTTCAAACAAACTTTCAGAGAAGAGTTAACACCACTATTACTAAAGGTATTTCACAGCGTAGAAAAGGATGAAATACGCCCAAATTCATTCTATGAAGCCAGCATATTCCTGATACCAAAACCAGGTAATGACACCACACACACACACAAAAGAAAATTACAGACCTATATCCCTCATGAACTTAGATATCAAGTCCTCAACAAAATTCTAGCAAGTAGAATTCAGCAACATATCAAAAAAATAATTCACCATGACTAAGTGGCATTCATACCAGGTGTGCAGGGATGGTTCAACATTAGAAAAACAATTCATGTAATCCATCATATAAATAAAATTAAAGAAAAGAACCACGTGATCTCATCAATTGATGCAGAAAAGGAATTTGACAAAGTTCAACACCCATTGATGGTAAAAACTCTCAGCAAAATAGGAATAGAAGGAAAATTCCTCAACAGAATAAAGGGCATTTATACAAAGCCAGCAGCCACCATCATCCTAAATGGAGAGTTTGAAATTATTCCCCTTGAGAACAGGAACCAGACAAGGATGCGCTTTATCACCACTCTTATTCAACTTTGTGCTGGAGGTCCTAGCCAGAGCAGTTAGGCTAGGTAAAGAAATAAAAGGGCACCCAGAATGATAAAAAAGAAGTAAAAGTATGTCTATTTGCAGATGACATGATTTTATACACAGAAAACCCTAAGGAATCCTTAAGAAATCTACTGAAACTAATAAAAGAGTTCAGCAGAGTATCAGGATACAAATCAGGATACAAGATAAATATACAAAAATCAGTTGGATTCCTCTACACCAACAAAAAGAACATCGAAGAGGAAATCACCATTCAATGCCAATTACAGTAGCCCCCAAGAATATAAAATACTTAGGAACAAATCTTACAGAGACGTAAAAGACCTATACAAAGAAAACTACAAGACACCAAAAGAGACCTACATAAGTGGAAAAACATACCTTGGTCATGGATAGGAAGATTCAACATTGTAAAAATGGCCATTCTACCAAAAGCGATCTATAGATACAATGCAATTCTGATCTATATTCCAATGACATTTTTTAATAAGATGGCGAAACAAATCGCCAACTTCATATGGAAGGGAAAGAGGTTCCAGATAAGTAAAGCATTACTGAAAAAGAAGAACAAAGTGGGAGCCCTCACTACCTGATTTTAGAACCTATTATACTGCCACAGTAGTAGAAATAGCCTGATACTGTACAACAACATATACATAGACCAATCAATGGAACAGAATTGAGAATCCAGACTTAAATCCATCCATCTATGAGAAGCTGATATTTGTCAAAGGCTCAAAGTCAGGTAAATGGGGAAAAGTCAGTTCTTTAACAAATGTTGCTAGCATAACTGGATATCCATCTGCAAGAAAATGAAACAAGACCCATCCCTCAGGCCATGCACAAAAACTAACTCAAAATGCATCAAAGACCTAAATAATAAATCTAAAATGATAAAGATCATGGAAGAAAAAATAGAGAAAACGCTAGGAGCCCTAATACATGGCATTAACAGTATATAAAACATTACTAACAATGCACACACACCAGAAGAGAAACTAGATAACTGGGAACTCCTAAAAATCAAACACCTATACTTATCCAAAGACTTCACCGAAAGAGTAAAAAGATTACCTACAGACTGGGAAAAAGTTTTTAGCTATGACATTTCCGATTAGTGTCTGATCTCTAAAATCTACATGATACTGCTAAAACTCAACTACAAAAAGACAAATAACCCAATTAAAAAATGGGCAAAGGATATGAACAGACACTTAACTAAAGATGACATTCAGGTAGCTAACAGATACGTGAGGAAATGCTCACAATCATTAGTCATTAGAGAAATGCAAATCGAAACTACAATGAGATTCCATCTCACTCCAACAAGGCCGGCATTAATCCAAAAAACACAAAATAATAAATGTTGGAGAGGATGTGGAGAGACTGGAGCACTTATACACTGCTGGTGGGAATGTCAAATGGTACAACCACTTTGGAAATCAATTTGGCGCTTCCTTAAAAAGCTAGAAATAGAAGTACCATATGATCCAGCAATTCCACTCCTTGGAATATATCCTAGAGAAATAAGAGCCTTTACACGAACAGATATATGCACACCCATGTTCACTGCAGCACTGTTTACAATCGCAAAAAGATGGAAGCAACCAAGGTACCCATCAACGGATGAATAGATAAATAAATTTTGGTATATTCACACAATGGAATACTACACCTTGATAAAGAACAATGATGAATCTGTGAAATATTTCATAACATGGAGGAATCTGGAAGACATTATGCTGAGTGAAATTAGTTGCAAAAGGAAAAATATTGTATAAGACCATTATTATAAGAGCTCAAGAAATTAAACAGCTGGCTACAAGAGTGGGGAGGGAGGGAGGGAGGGGGTATTCACTAATTAGATAGTAGACAAGAAGTATTTTAGGTGAAGGAAAAGACAACACAGTACAGGAGAGGTCTGCACAACTGGACTAAGCCAAAAGCAAAGAAGTTTCCTGGATGCTTCAAAGGCCAGTGTAGCTTGGCAGGGGTTTGGGGACAATGGTTTCAGGGGACCTCTAGGTCAATTGGCATAATAAAATCTGTTAAGAAAACGTTCTGCATCCCACTTTGGAGAGTGGCATCTGGGGTCTTAAACACTAGCAAGCAGCCATCTAAGATGCATCAATTGGTCTCAACCCACCTGGAACAAAAGTGAATGAAGAATACCAAAGACACAAGGTAAGTATGAGCACAAGAGACAGAAAGGACCACATAAATCATCAGCCTGAGATCAGAAGAACTAGATGGTCCCCAGCTACAACCGATGACTGCTGTGACAGGGAATACAAGAGAATCCCTGAAGGAGCAGGAGAGAAGTGGGATACAGACCTCAAGTGCTCGTATAAAGATGAAACTTAATGGTCTGACTGAGACTAGGAGGCCCCCAGTGGTCATGGTCCCCAGACCTCATTAGCCCAAGACTGGAACCGTTCCCAAAACCCACTCTTCAGACAGGTATTGGACTGGACTATAAGACAGAAAATGATACTGGTTAAGAGTGAGCTTCTTGGCTCAAGTAGACACATGAGACTATTTGGGCAGCTCCTGTCTGGATGGAACAGGAGAAGGCAGATTGGAACAGAAGCTGGTGGAATGGACTTGGGGTATACAGGGTGGAGAGAAGGAGTGTGTTGTCTCATTAAGAGAGAGATACTAGGAGTATATAAATTATTGCTACATAATATTTAATATATAAATATATTTATATAATTTATGTATAAATTATATTGGTGTATATAAATTAGTGTATGGGAGACTGACTTGATTTGTAAACTTTTACTTAAAGCACACACACACACACACACACACACACACACAAAATCCACAGAACTGGACCAATAAGCAGCATCATGATTAACGAAAAAATGATTGAGGTTATCTAGGATTTTATTTTACTTGAATCCACAATCAACACCCTTGGAATCAGCAGTCAGGAAATCAAATGACATATTGCATTGGACTAATCTGTTGCAAAAGACCTCTTTAAAGTGTGAAAAAGCAGATGTCACTTTGATGAGTGAGGTGAGCCTGACCCAAGCCATATTTCCAGTTGCCCCATATATGCATGCGAAAGTTGGACAATGGAATAAGGAAGACTGAAGAAGAATTGATGCCTTTGAATTACGGTGTTGGTGAAGACTATTGAATATACCATGGACTCCCAGAAGCACGAACAACTCCGTTTTGGAAGAAATACAGCCAAAGTGCTCCTTGGAAGCAAGAATCGTGAGACTTCATCTCATGTGCTTTGGACATGTTATCAGGAGGGACCAGTCCCTAGAGAAGAACATCATGCTTGGTAAGTAAAGGGTCAGCGAAAAAGAGGAAAATCCTGGACAAGGTGGATTGACACAGTGGCTGCAACAGTGGACTCAAATATAACAACGTTTGTGAGGATGGTGCAAGGCTGGGCAGTGTGTCATTCTCTTGTCCATAGGGTCACTATGAGTCGGAAGAAACTTGACAGTACCTAACAAATAACAACATAGAAATGAGAATATCTAGAAATACATACACCAAACAGGCGTTATGCCTTAAGAGAGGGAAGTGGAAGGTTCAGGGTATGTATGTGGGGGATGGGGGTTGGGTGTGGACATTTACTTTTTACTTTATATTGCTTTATTTTTTAAAATGAGATGTCATAATTACTAAAAAAAAATAATGAAATACATAAAAAAGTCTTGTACTGTAGGGCTAGGAACACTGGCCACAAGAACAAGGCTTTGTTCAATTCAGTCATAAATGTGTAAAAGGCTCAGTTCTATGAACTTGGACTTGAGTCACATCATTCCCTTGACTGTTTCTAATGGTGTGAGGTAATAAGACCATGGCATCCAAGGTCTCAAAATGATACAGTAAACTGACCTTCGGTCTTAAAACCAACTCTGTGAAGAGTATCAAGATTTCCCATATCTGAAGAGCTATCCAAGAGGCAGAGTATAAAAAGAAAGGGAGTGGAGAGCCCTTTTCACAGTTCACTCAAAGGCGCAACTCAGACTTTAGAAGTATTTAGACTTTGAGGCTATGGGAAAGAACTTGGCATTTAGAGTTAGAAGGCTTATGTTGTTTTTTTTTCTTTTCTTTTTAAAATTTTTATTGTGCTTTAAGTAAAAGTTTACAAAACAAGCCAGTCTCCCATACAAAAATTATATACGCCTTGCTATATACTCCTAGGTGCTCTACCCCCAGTGAGACAGCACATTCCCTCTCTCTGCCCTCTATTCCCATGTCCATTCAGCCCAGCTTCTGTCCCCCTCTGCAGAAGGTTTATGTATAGCTGTGGACTTTGGTTAATTAACTACCGTAAGAGTCTCAGTTTCTTCGTGTATTATAAAATGGGAAGATAATCTCTGTCCTGTTATCTCTCTCACAAGGTTATTAAGGAAATAAAGCTATGTAATATAAAAAAATTTTTTTTTAATATATATGAAGGAAACCCCGGCAGTGTAGTGGTTAAGAGCTACTGCTACTAACCAAAAGGTCAGCAGTTTGAATCCACCAGGTACTCCTTGGAAACTCTCTGGGGTAGCTCTGCCCTGTCCTGTGGAACTGACTTGACAGGAACAGGTTTGGTTTGTTTTTTTAATGTATATGAAAGTGCATTGTAAACTCTAAAGTGCTGTGTAAATACTATCATCTTTCAGTACCAACAGTGGCAGAGATAATGACACATATTGTCATGAAGGACATTTCTCCCTCTACTACAGAATCATGTGGCAACTTTTAAAACATGAAACAGAAAGTTCTTGTTCAAAATTTAGCATTATACCTGGTTTCTTGCACTTCTGTTGCTTCCAGGCATGGGAAAATGATAAGAATGAACATTGTATAATAATACTAGAGAATACTTGGTAATAGGAAAGCAAAATAGAAATCTGTTGTTGAGCTTTATGTCTTTTTAAACTTTTATAAATGGATAAAAGTATAATATAAACCTTAAAATTTTTCTTATTTCAGTTGTCTACCTCATACTCTACCATGCCATCTTTGTGTTCTTTGCCTGGACCTACTGGAAGTCTATCTTTACACTACCACAGCAGCCAAACCAGAAGGTAAGAATACTTGTTATTTCATAAAGCTAAGAATGGAAGAAAGAGATGCTAATAAAGCCGGATAGTAGGCAGAAAGGGGAGCAAATAGCCTTCCATTATAAAGGAGAGATTGAGGGTAATCTTAATGGAGAATTCTTAGTCATAAAGGTAAATTAAAAAGGCAGATAGACAGTTGAAGGAATTTGTGTAATCACCAGCCCTGGATATCTTTAAGACTAGGAAACCACTATTTGCATTAGTGATATAATTAGAGATGCAAGAATCCACTTGGATTCTGGGGACTCACCTCTTCAATTCTATGAAACTGTATTATTTTAGTATCTGGCAAGGCTCTGAAAGTCAACTCAGAGGAAAAAAAATCAATAGTTAAATAAATTGTTTTCAAACCAAATTACTTGAATCCAAGTGTTTTATGTAGTCTTTGGAAGGGTTTCATGAAAGAATATGTGATCATATCAGACATTTATAATGTGTGGCTACTCTAAATTAGGTTAGATTCCAAAGTAAAAACAAACAATGGAAGAGATTTTCAGTCTCTAAACATTAGGAAATACACTGGTTTAAACTGTCCCCTTCATGGAGTCAAAATGGTACACTTAGAAGAAGACAATTAAACACAAAAGAAGGCAATAATGCAGGAATTGAAGAAGAAAAAGAAAGATATGACATAGAAAGCAAATAGCAAAATGGCATATATAAATCCTACCTTATCAGTAACTACATACATTAAGATGGATTAAACCCTCCAAACAAAAGGAATAGGCAGAATGGATTTAAAAATATCATTCAACTATATGCTGTCTACAAGACTCACTTTAGAATCAAAGAGACAAATACATTCAAAATGAAATAATAGAAAAAGTTTTTCCATGCGAATAGTGACCAAGTAACCTAGTATAGCTATACTAATATCAGACAAAATAGACTAAGTCAAAAATTGTTACAAGAGGCAAAGAAGGACATTATATATTGACAAAACAATTAATTCAAGAATATTGTTATGGATTGAATTGTGTACCCCAAAAATGTGTATCAACTTGACTAGGCCATGATTCCTAGTATTGTGTGATTGTCTACCATTTTTGTCATCTGATGTGATTTTCCTATGTGTTGTAAATCCTACCTCTATGATGTTAATGAGGTGGGATTAGTGGCAGTTATGTTAATGGATCAGGAGTCAATCTACAAGATTAGGTTGGTCTTCAGTCAATCTCTTTTGAGATATAAAAGAAAGAAGTGAGCAGAGAGACGTGGAGACCTCATACCACCAAGAAACAAGAGCCAGGTGAATATTGCGTCTTTTGGACCTGGAGCCCCCGTGATGAGAAGCTCCCTGACCTGGAAAGATTGATGACAAAGATCTTCCCCCAGAGTCTACAGAAACAGAAGGCCTTCCCCTGGAGCTGGTACCCTGAGTTCAGAATTCTAGACTCCTAGACTGTGAGAGAATAAATTTATCTTTGTTAAAGCCATCCACTTGTGGTATTTTTGTTATAGCATCACTAGATAACTAAGATAAATATATAGCCATTATAAACATATGAACACCTAACAGAAACCAAAAACCAAACCAAACCCATTGCCGTTGAGGCAATTCCAACTCATAGTGACCCTATAGGACAGAGTAGAACTGCCCCATAGGGTTCCCAAGGAGTGCCTGATGGATTCAAACTGCAAGCCTTTTTAACCACTCCACCACCAGAGTTTCCACACCTAACGAAGAAGACCCAAAATATATGAAGCAAGTGGCAAACATTGACAGAATTGAAAGAAGAAATAGATAGTTCTATAATAATAGCAGAATTCAATGCACAACTCTCAGTAATGGATAGAAAAGTAGACAGAAGATCATAGCAGAATTCAATGCACAACTCTCAGTAATGGATAGAAAAGTAGACAGAAGATCATAGCAGAATTCAATGCACAACTCTCAGTAATGGATAGAAAAGTAGACAGAATATCAATAAGGAAATAGAGGACTTGAAAAACACTATAAACCAATTAGACCTAACACATATATAGAACATTGTACCCAACAGCGATAGAATAAACATCCTTCTTAAATACACATGAGCCATTCTCCAGGATAGGCTATATGTTAGGCCACAAAGCAAGTCTCAATAAATTTTAAAAGACTGGAATTATACAAAGTACATTCTGTGACCACACTGGGATGAAACTGAAAATCAATAACATAAGCAAAACTAGAAAAGTTTGCAAATATGTGGACATATTAAAAACACCCCCTCTTAAACAACTGGTGGGTCAAAGAAGAAATCACAAGAGAAATTAGAAAATACTTTGAGGTGAATGAATACAAAACACGACATAACAAAACATATGGGACGAAGTAAAAGCAGTTTTCAGAGAAAAACTTACAGCTGTAAATGCCTTCATGAAAAAGAAGAAAGGTCTCAAATCAATAACCTAACTTTATATTTTAAGGAACTAGAAAAAGAAGAGCAGAAGGAAGAAATAGTATAGATTAGAGCAGATATAAATGAAATTGAGAATAGAAAAGTAGTCAACAAAACCAAAAGTTGGTTCTTTGAAAAGATCAACAAAATTAACAAAACTTTAGCTTGATGGGATAAAAAGAGAGAGAGAAAGTATAAGTAAAATCAGAAGTGAAAGTGGGGACTTTACTAGTCACCGTACAGAAATAAAAAAGGGTTGTAAAAGAATGCTATGAATGATTCTACACCAACAAATTAGATAACCTAGATGAAATAGACAAATTTTAAAAAACACACAAATTACCAAAACTGACTCAAAAAGAAATTGAAAATCTGAACAGACCTATAACAAGTAAGGAGATTGAACCAGTAATAATAATAATAAAACCTCCAAAGAAAAATCCAGGACCATATGGCTTCAGTGGTGAATTTTACCAAACATTTAAAGAATTAATACCAATCCTTCTTTCTCTTTCAAAAACTGGAAGAGAGAAAAACACTTCCCAACTCATTCGATGATGCCAGCATTACACTGACACCAAAGTCAAAGATACCACAAGAAAAGAAAACTACAAGCCAGTATCGCTTAAGAATATAGATGTAATAATCCTCAACAGAATACTAGCAAACTGTATCCAGTAGCAAATTAAAAGGATTATACACCGTGACCACGTGGATTTATCCCAGGAATGCAAGGCTGGTTCAACAGAAGAAAATCAATCAATGTAATACAGTACATTAATAGAATGAAGGAAAAAAAAAAAACCGTATGATCATCTCAATGGGTACAGAAAGAGCATTTGACAAAATCCAACACCTTTTTATGATTAAAATTTTTTTCAACAACCTAGGAGTAGAAGGGATCTTCCTCAAAATGACAAAAGGCATTTATGAAAAACCCACTGCTAACATCATACTCCATGGTGAAAAACTGAAAGCTTTCCCCCTAAGATCAGGAACAAGACAAGAATACCCACTTTGTCCAGTTTTATTCAACATTGTACCTGAAGTTCTAGCCAGATCGATTAGGCAAGGAAAAGAATTAAAAGACATTCAAGTTGGAAAAGAAATAAAATTATCTCTATTGACAGATGACATGATTTTACATGTAGAAAATCGTAAAAACAATACACAAAAAACCTACTATAGCTAATAAATGAATTCAGCAAAGTTTCAGGATATAAGATCAACATGCAAAAATCAGTTGTTTTCTATACATTAGCAATAAGAAATATAAAAGAAAATAAAACAATTATATTTACAATACCATCAAAAATACTTAGGAAGAAATTTAACAAAGGAGGTGTAAGATTTGTACATGGAAAACTATAAACACTGTTGAAAGAAATTAATGAAGACCTAAATAAATGTAAAGATATCCTGCATTCATAGATTGGAAGACAAACTTTGGCAGTGCTCTCCAAAGCAATCTACAGATTAAATGCAATCCCCATCAAAATCTCAATGGATTTTTTTTTTGGCAGAAATTTTATGGAATGGCAAGAGACCTAGAATAGCCAAAAAAGAACAAAATTGGAAGACTCACACTTGATGAATTCAAAATTTACTGAAAAGCTACAGTAATCAAAACAATATGGTACTGGCAAAAGAATAGACATATAGGTCAATGGAATATAATTGAGAGTCCAGAAATAAACCCATACATCTACGGCCAACTGATTTTCAATAAGTGTGCCAAGACCATTAAATGTAGGAAAGACTAGTTTCTTCAACAAATGGTGCTGGGACAGCTGGATATCTATATGCAAAAGAATGCATTTGAACCTTACCACACACCATATGCAAAATTAACTCAAAATGAACCAAAGACCTAAATGTCAGAGCTATAACTATAAAATACTTAGAGGAAAACATATACGTAAATCTTCATGACCTTGAATTTGGCAATGAATGGATTCTTAGGTACAATCCCAAAAGCACAGACAACAAAAACAGATAAATTGGACTTCATCAAAATTAAAACGTTTTGTGCATCAAAGGACACTATCAAGAAAGTGAAAAGCCAACACACAGAGTGAGAAAATATTTGCAAGTCAAGGATACAGAATATATAAACAACACGTAGAACTCATTATCCTAGAGACAAACTCCCAAATTTAAAAATGGTGAAAGGACTTGAATAGACAATTCTTCAAAGATATATAAATGTCCAACAAATACATCAAAAAGATGCTTAATATTATTAGCAATCACAGAAATGCAAGTCAAAATAATTGACTGCTTTACACTATTTATGAAGCTTATAGCCCAACAGAGAGAAAGACTAAGTGCTTGGGAATTTTTTAGGGATAAACTGGGACATGTTAACAGGAGGGACTAGTCCCTGGAGAAGGACATCATGCTTGGTAGAGTGTCAGCAAAAAAGATGAAGACCCTCAATGAGATTGATCGACACAGTTGCTGCAGCAATGGGCTCCAGCATAGCAAGGATTGTTGAGGATGGCTCAGGACTAGGCAGTGTTTCTTTCTGTTGTACATAGGGGCACTATGAGTCAGAACCGACTTGATGGCACCTGATAACAACTGTAATCCTCAGTAAGGTTTGACAAGTGCCAGAAATAGAGCGTCTAGTCCTAACATCTTATTCTAAACCAGTCTATTTGTTGAATAAACACACAGTTTTTATCACACACAAATGGAAGCAACTCTGTTTCTGCCCTCCAGCTAGATAGAATATACCATATTGTTGTTGTTAGGTGCGTCAAGTCCATCCACACCTAACATAGTGACCCTGTGTACAACAGAACCAAACACTGCCCAGTCCTGCACCATGCCCATAATCGTTGTTACACCTGAGCCCATCGTTGCAGCCACTGTGTCAATCCATCTCGTTGAGGGTCTTCCTCTTTTTTCGCTGACTCTCTATTTTACCAAGCATGATGTCCTTCTCCAGGGACTGATCCCTCTTGATAACATGTCCAAAGTATGTGAGACATAGTCTCACCATCCTTGCTTCTAAGGAGCATTCCTGTACTTCTTCCAAGACAGACTTGTTCGTTCTTTCGGCAGTCCATGGTATATTCAATATTCTTCCCCAGCACCACAATTCAAAGGTATCAATTCTTCTTCGGTCTTCCTTATTCATTGTCCAGGTTTCACATGCATGTAAGGCGATTGAAAACACCATGGATTGGGTCAGGTGCACTTTAGTCTTCAAGGTGACATCCTTGCTTTTTAATATTTTATAAAGAGGTCTTTTGCAGCAGATTTGCCCAATGCAATGTGTCTTTTGATTTCTTGACTGCTGTTTCCATGGGTGTTGATCGTGGATCTGAGTAAAATGAAATCCTTGACAACTTCAATCTTTTCTCCGTTTATCATGTTGTTGCTCATTGGTCCAGTTGTGAGGATTTTTGTTCTCTTTATGTTGGGGTGTAATCCATACTGAAGGCTGTGGTTTTTGATCTTCATCAGTAAGTGCTTCAAGTCCTCTTCATTTCAGCAAGCAAGGTTGTGTCATCTGCGTAATTCAGGCTGTCAATGAGTCTTCCTCCAATCCTGATGCCACGTTCTTCTTCATATAGTCCAGCTTCTCTGATTATTTGCTCAGCATACGGATTGAATAAGTATGGTGAAAGGGTCCAACCCCGATGCACACCTTTCCTAACTTTAAACCATGCAGTATCCCCTTGCTTTGTTCGAACAACTACCTCTTGATCTATGTACAGGTTCCTCATGAGCACAATTAACTGTTCTGGAATTCCCATTCTTTGCAATGATATCCATAATTTGTTATGATTCACACAGTTGAATGCCTTTGCATAATCAATAAAACACAGGTAAACATCTCTCTGCTTTCAGCCAAGATCCATCTGGCATCAGCGATGATATTCTTGGCTCCATAGCCTCTTCTGTATCTGGCTTGAATTTATGGCAGTTCTCTGTAGATGTACTGCTGCAGGCACTTCTGGATGATCTTCAGCAAACTTTTACTTGCATGTGACATTAATGATACTGTTCGATAATTTCCTGCATTCGGTTGGATCAGCTTTCTTAGGAATAGACATAAATATGGATCTCTTCCAGTCAGTTGTCCAGATAGCTGTCTTCTAAATTTCTTGGCATAGACGAGTGAGCACTTCCAGGGCTGCATCTGTTTGTTGAAACATCTCAACTGGTATTCCGTCAATACCTGGAGCCTTGTTTTTTGCCAATGCCTTCAGTGCAGCTTCGACTTCTTCCTTCAATACCATTGGTTCTTGATCAAATGCTACCTTCTGAAATGGTTGAACATCAACCAATTCTTTTTGGTATAGTGACTCTATGTATTCTTTCCATCTTGTTTTGATGCTTCCTGTGTCATTTAATATTGTCCCTGTAGCATCTTTCAATATTGTAACTCGAGACTTAAGTTTTTTCTTCAGTTCTTTCAGATTAAGAAATGCCAAGCATGTTCTTCCCTTTTGGTTTTCTAACTCCAGGTCTTTGCACATGTCATTGTTAATACTTGACTTTGTCTTCTCAATCCCCCTTTGAAATCTGTTCAGCTCTTTAACTTCATCATTTCTTCCTCTTGGTTTGGCTACTTGATGTTCAAGAACAAGTTTCAGAGTCTCTTCTGACATCCATTTTGCTCTTTTCTTGCTTTTCTGTCTTTTTAATGACCTCTTGCTGTCATCATGTATGATGTCCTTAATGTTAATTTTATTCAACATTGTGTACCATAAAGAAATTATATGTCCAAGGACATCGCAGAAATTAAAGGGCCACCATAAGGTACTACTTTTAATTATCAAAATTAAAAAGAATTTTCAAAAACTTTATGCTTTCATGTTAGTATACATTGTTCTTCTAAGAAAACAAAATAACTGAGTGTTTTTTCTATTAAATTTACAATACTTAGTTGCTCTTTTAAAACACTGCCCTTCAGCCTTTTGGTTGGGACAGATCTTAATTATGTGGCTCTGACCAGCTCATTGCAGAATCCTTAGCATCCTGGGCCCCCATCCAGTAAATGCCCATTGTGCACTGCATTTAGTATAACACCCAAAAACTCCCCTACACATTTCCAAATGCCCCCTGGGGTTAGTACTTAATTTGAAAACTGTAACTGAGAATGACATTATACTGTAAAAATGCATCACTAGGTATGGTTCTTAAAATAGACTGTTTGATTATATACATTTTTAATTTATAAGTCGTTGTCACGGATTGAATGATGTCCCCCCAAAATATGTGTCAACTTGGCTAGGCCATGATTCCCAGTATTGTATAATTGTCCTCCATTTTGTGGTTTTGTGTAATTATGTGTTGTAAGTCCTAAATCTCTATATGTAAATGAGGCAGGATTAGTGGGGTATGTATCTTGTACTAAAGGGCGTGATTCAAGTCACAGCCTTACTCAAGTCACACCGTTACTCAGGTCACCGCCTTATTTAAATCATACCCTTACTCAAGTCACACTGTTGTTTGTTGTTGTTAGGTGCCTTCAAGTCTGTTCTGATTCAGAGCGACCCTATATACAACAGAAAAATCACTGCTGGGTCCTGTGCTATCCTCACAACTGTTGTTATGCTTGAACCCATTGCTGCAGCCACTGTGTCAGTACATCTCGTCAAAGGTCTTCCTCTGTTTCACTGACCCTCTGCTTAGCTTAGAGCCCTTCTGTAGGGACAGGTCCCTCCTGACATGTCTGTCTTGGTCATCTAATGCTGCTATAACAGAAATACCACAAGTGGATGGCATTAACAAAGAGAAAATTTATTCTCTCACGGTCTAGTAGGCCACAAGTCCAAATTCAGGATGCCAGCTCCACAGGAAGGCTTTCACTCTCTATCAACTCTGGAGGAAGGTTCTTGTCATCATTCTTCCCTTGTTCTGGGAGCATCTCAGTGCAGGAACCTCAGGTCCAAAGGATGTGCTCTGTTCTGGGCACTGCTTTCTTGGTGGTATGAGGTCCCCAACTCTCTGTTTGCTTCCCTTTCCTTTTATCTCTTGTAAGATAAAAGGTGGTGCAGGCCACGCCCCAAGGAAACTCCCTTTCCATTGGTCAGGGTTGTGACCTCAGTAAAGGTGTTACTATCTCACCGTAATCATCTTTAATATAAAATTACAATCACAAAATGGAGGACAACAACACAATACTGGGAATCATGACCCAGCCAAATGGATACACACATTTTTGGGGGGTCATAATTCAATCCATTGCAATGTCTAAAGTATGTGAGATGAAGTCTCACCATCCCTGCTTCTAAGGCACATTCTGGCTGTACTTCTCCCAAGACAGATTTTTTTCCTTCTTCTGGCAGTCCATGGTATAGTCTATATTCTTCGCCAACACCTTAATTCAAAGACATCAATTCTCCTTGGCTCTTCCTTATTTTTTTATAATTTTTATTGTGCTTTAAGTGAAAGTTTACAAATCTAGTCAGTCACTCATATAAAAACTTGTATATACCTTGCTACTTACTCCCAATTACTCTCCCCCTAATGAGACAGCCCGCTCTCTCCTTCCACTCTCTCTTTTTGTGTCCATTTCACCAGCTTCTAAGCCCCTCCACCCTCTCATCTCTCCAGGCGGGAGATGCCAACATAGTCTCAAGTGTCCACCTGATCCAAGAAGCTCACTCCTCACCAGCATCCCTCCCCAACCCATTGTCCAGTCCAATCCATGTCTGAAGAGTTGGCTTCGGGAATGGTTCCTGTCCTGGGGGAACAGAAGGTCTGGGGGCCATGACCACGGGGGTCCTTCTAGTCTCAGTCAGACCATTAAGTCTGGTCTTATGAGAATTGGGGGTCTGCATCCCTTTGCTCTCCTGCTCCCTCAGGGGTTCTCTGTTGTGTTCCCAGTCAGGGCAGTCATTGGTTGTAGCCAGGCACCATCTAGTTCTTCTGGTCTCAGGATGATGTAGTCTCTGGTTCATGTGGCCCTTTCTGTCTTCTGGGCTCATAATTACCTTGTGTCCTTGGTGTTCTTCATTCTCCTTTGATACAGGAGGGTTGAGACCGATTGACGCATCTTAGATGGCCTCTTGCTAGCGTTTAAGACCCCAGACGCCACTCTTCAAAGTGGGATGCAGAATGTTTTCTTAATAGATTTTGTTATGCCAATTGACTTAGATGTCCCCTAAAACTATGGTCCCCAAACCCCCACCCCTGCTTCACTGGCCTTCAAAGCATTCCATTTATTCAGGAAACTTCTTTGCTTTTGGTTTAGTCCAGTTGTGCTGACCTCCCCTGTATTATGTGTTGTCTTTCCTTCACCTAAAGTAGTTCTTATCTACCATCTAATTAGTGAATACCCCTCCCCCACCCTCCCTCCCTCCCTCCTCTTGTAGCCACAAAAGAATGTTTTCTTCTCAGTTTAAACTGTTTCTCAAGTTCTTATAATAGTGGTCTTATACAATATTTGTCCTTTTACAACTGACTTATTTCACTCAGCATAATGCCTTCCAGGTTCCTCCATGTCATGAAATGTTTCACAGATTGATCACTGTTCTTTATTGATGTGTAGTATTCCATTGTGTGAATATACCATAATTTATTTATCCATTCATCCGTTCATGGGCACCTTGGTTGCTTCCATCTTTTTGCTGTCGTAAACAGTGCTGCAGTAAACATGGGTGTGCATATATCTGTTTGTATAAAGGCTCTTATTTCTATGGGGTATATTCCAAGGAGTGGGATTGCTGGATCGTATGGCAGTTCTATTTCTAGCTTTTTAAGGAAGCGCCAAATCGATTTCCAGAGTGGTTGTACCATTTGACGTTCCCACCAGCAGTATATAAGTTTTCCAGTCTCTCCAGAGACTCTCCAACATTTATTATTTTGTGTTTTTTGGATTAATGCCAGCCTTGTTGGAGTGAGATGAAATCTCATTGTAGTTTTGATCTGCATTTCTCTAATGGCTAATGATCGTGAACATTTCCTCATGTATCTGTTAGTTACCTGAATGTCTTTTTTGGTGAAGTGTCTGTTCTTATCTTTTGCCCATGTTTTAATTGGTTTTTTTTTCTTTTTGTAGTTGTTTTTGCAGTATCATGTAGATTTTAGAGATCAGGCACTGATGAGAAACGTCATAGCTAAAAACTTTTTCCCAGTCTGTAGGTAGTCTTGTTACTCTTTTGGTGAAGTCTTTGGATGAGCATAGGCGTTTGATTTTCAGGAGCTCCCAGTTATCTAGTTTTTCTTCTGCATTCTTAATAATGTTTTGTATACTGTTTATGCCGTGTATTAGGGCTCCTAATGTTGTCCCTATTTTTTCTTCCATGATCTTTATTGTTTTAGATTTTATATTTAGGTCTTTGATCCATTTTGAGCTCGTTTTTGTGCATGGAGTGAGGTATGGGTCTTGTTTCATTTTTTTGCAGATGTATATCCAGTTATGCCAGCACCATTTGTTAAGGAGACTGTCTTTTCCCCATTTAACTGTTTTGGGGCCTTTGTCAAATATCAACTGCTCATATGTGGATGGATTTATGTCTAGATTCTCAATTCTGTTCCATTGGTCTATGTTTCAGTTGTTGTACCAGTACCAGGCTGTTTTGACTACTGTGGCGGTATAATAGATGGGTCTTCCTTATTCATCTTTCAGCTTTCATACGCACACGGGGGAATTGAAAACATCATAGCTTGGATCAGGCACACTTTAGTTCTTAAAGTGACATCTTTGATTTTTAACACTTTAAAGAGGTCTTTTGTAGCAGATTTGCCCAATGCAGTACGTCATTTGATTTTTTTTTTGGATGATCATAAGAAAAATTTATTTTTCATTTTGCTTTTTCCAAGGCATAATATTTATAGTTTACAGTTTTCGTAGCATCTAACCTTTTTCTTTTTTTTATTGTACTTTAGATGAAGTTTAATAGAGCAAATTAGTTTCTCATTAAACAATTAGTGCACGTATTGTTTTGTGACATTGGTTGCCATCCCCACGACATGTCAGCACTCTCCACTTCTTGACCGTGGGTTCCCCATTATCAGCTTTCCTGCCCCCTAATGCTTTCTTGTCCTTGCCTGGACTGGTGTGTCCATTTAGTCATGTTTTGTTTTATGGGCCTGTTTAATTTTTGGCAGAAGGATGAACCTCAGTACTGAGTGAAAAGTGTGTCCAGTGGCCATACACTCGGGGTTTCTCCAGTCTCTGTCAGACCTGTAAGTCTAGTCTTTCTTGTGTGTATATGTGAGTTAGAATTTAGTTCTACATTTTTCTCCAGCTCTGTCTGGGACCCTCTATTGTGATCCCTGTCGGAGCAGTCGGTGGTGGTAGTTGTGCTGAACTCAGTCTGGTAAAGGCTGTGGTAGTTGTGGTCTATTAGTTGTTTGGACTAATCTTTCCCATGTGTCTTTGATTTTCTTCATTCTCCCTTATTCAGACGAGATGAGACCAGTGGAGTATTTAGATGGCCGCTCACGAGCTTTTAAGACTTCAGGCACTACTCACCAAAGTAGGATGTAGAACATTTTCTTTATAAACTGTGTTATGTCAGTTGAGCTAGATGTTCCAGGAGACCATGGTCCCAAGCCCTCAGCCCAGTAATTTGGTCCCTCAGGGAGTTTGGATGTGTCTGTGGAGCTTCCATAACCTTGCCTTGTACAGGTTGTGCTGGCTTCCCCATCATTGTGTACTATCTTACCCTTCACCAAAGTTACCACTTATCTATTGTCTAGTTAGTGTTCTTCCCTACCCGCCCCTCCCCTACCTCCCTTCCCTACTTTATAACCATCAAAGATTATTTCTTTTCTTGTGTAAACCTTTTCTTGAGTTTTTATAATAGTGGTTTTATACAATATCTGTCCTTTTGTGATTGGCTTATTTCACTCAGCATAATGCCCTCCAGAGTCATCATGTGATTAGATGTTTTGCAGATTCATCATTGTTCTTTATCATTGTGTAGTATTCCATTGTGTGTATGTACCATAGTTTGTTTATCCATTCATCTGTTTATGGGCACTTAGGTTGTTTCCATCTTTTTGCTATTGTGAATAATGCAGCAGTGAACATGGCTGCGCATATGTCTATTCGTGAGACAGCTCTTATTTCTCTAAGACATATTCCTAGGAGTGGGGTTGCTGGATCATATGGTATTTCTATTTCTAACTTTTTAAGAAAGCCCCATATCATTTTCCAAAATGATTGTACCATTTTGCATTCCCACCAGCAGTGCATAAGAGTACCAGTCTCCTCACAACCTCTCAAGCACTTGTTATTTTCTGTTTTTTTGATTTGTTCCAGTAATGCTGGGGTGAGATGGTATCTCATTGTGGTTTTGACTTGCATTTCTCTAATGGCTAGTGATCACAAGCATTTCCTCATGTGTCTGTTAGCCACCTGAAAGTCTTCTTTGGTGAAGTGTGTATTCATAACCTTTGCCCATTTTTAATTGGATTTTTTGTCTTTTTATTTTAAAGGTGTTGGATTTCCTGTAGATTTTAGAGATTAGACCTTTCTCGGATTTGTCATAGCCAAAATTATTTTTCCCAGTCTGTAGGTTCTCTTTTTACCCTTTTGGTGAAGTCTTTTCATGAGCGTAACTGTTTAATTTTTTAGAAGATCCCAGTTATCTAGCTAATCTTCTGGTATTTGTGTATTGTTAGTTATGGTTTGTATCCTTTTTATGCTGTGTATTAGGGCCTCCGCATCAACCCCATTTTTTCTTCCATGATCTTTATAGTTTTTGGTTTTACATTTAGGTCTTTGATCCTTTTTGATCCATTTGAATTAGTTTTGTGTACAGTGTGAGGTATGGGTCCTGTTTCATTTTTTGGCAGATGGACATGCAGTTCTGCCAGCACTATTTGTTAAAAAAAATTGTCTTTTCCCCGTTCAAGGTACCTTGGGCCTTTGTTGAAGATTAGGTGACCATAGGTGGATGGATTTACATCTGGATTCTCTATTCTGTTCCATTGATCTGTCGTTGTACCGGTAGCAGGCTGTTATGTAGTGTGATTCTTCCTACTTTATTCTTCTTCAATAGTGCTTTACTTATCCAGGGCCTTTTCCCCTTCTGTATAAAGTTAATGATTAGTTTTTACATCTCATTAAAGAATGCTGTTGATATTTGGATCAGAATTGCACTGTATTTGTAGATTGCTTTCGGTAGAAATGACATTTTAACAATGTTGATTGTACCTATCCATGAGCATGGTATGCTTTTCCATTTATATAGGTCTCTTTTGGTTTTTTGCAGCAGTGTTTTGTAGTTTTCTTTGTATAGGCTTTTACATCCCTGGGTAGATTTACTCCTATGAGATAAAAAAAAAAGCAACTTGCTTTTTTTTATCTTATTTTTTAAGGGGGTGTTATAAATTGTATTATTTTTCTGATATCCTTTTCATAGTTCTCTTTATTGGTATATAGGAACCCAACTGTTTCTCGTATGTTTATCTTGTATCCTGCTACTCTGCTAAATATTTCTATTAGTTCCGATAACTTTCTCATGCAGTCTTTTGCGTTTCTTTTCATAGTATCATATCATCCGCAAATAGGGAAGTTTTTACTTCTTCCTTATCAATTTGGATGCCCTTTTTTCTTTTCCTTGCCTTATTGCTCGAGCTAGGACTTGCTGCACAATGTTAAATAGGAGTGGTTATAAAGGGCATCCTTGTCTTGTTCCTGTTCTCAGGGGGAATGTTTTCAGCCTCTCTCCATTAAGAATGATGTTGGCTGTTGGTTTTGTATAAACCCAAAACCCAGTGCCATCGAGTCGATTCTGACTCATAGTGACCCTATTTAACTTGCTGCACAATGTTAAATAGGAGTGGTTATAAAGGGCATCCTTGTCTTGTTCCTGTTCTCAGGGGGAATGTTTTCAGCCTCTCTCCATTAAGAATGATGTTGGCTGTTGGTTTTGTATAAACCCAAAACCCAGTGCCATCGAGTCGATTCTGACTCATAGTGACCCTATATAAAAAAAAGACCCTATATAGATGGCCTTAATTACGTTGAGAAAATTCCTTTCTATACCTATTTTTTAGGTATAGAAATAGGTATAGAAAGGAAACCCTGGTTGCATAGTGGTTAAGTGCTACATCTGCTATTCAAAAGGTTGGCAGTTCAAATCCACCAGGCACTCCTTGGGAACTGTATGGGGCAGCTCTACTCTGTCCTATAGGGTCGCTATGAGTCGGAATCGACTTGATGGCAATGGGTTTGTTTATATAAAATATATATATATACCTATTTTCTGATTGTTTTTTAAATCAGGAATGAGTATTGGACTTTACTGAATGACTTTTCTGAGTCGACTATGATAATCATGTGATTTTTTTTGTTTTGTTCTATATATGTGGTGGATTACATTGATTTCTGGTGTTGAACCATCCTTGCTTACCTGGTATGAATCCCACCTGGTCGGGGTGTATTTTTTTTTATATGATGCTGAATTCTATTGGCTAAAATTTTGTTGAGAATTTTTGCATCTATATTCATGAGATATACTGGTCTGTAATTTTCCTTTTTTTGTAGTGTCTTTGTCTGGTTTTGGTATCAGGGTTATGCTGGCTTCATGGAATGAATTTGGAAGTGTCCATTTCTCTTCTGTGTTCTGAAATAGCATGAGTAGTACTGGTGTAAGGTCTTCCCTGAAAGTTCCATACAAATCTCCATTGAAGCCATCTGGGCCAGGGCTCTTTTTTTGTTGTTTGGAGGTTTTTTTAATTACCTTTTCGATCTTTTCTCTTATTATGGGTCTGTTCAGATTTTCAACTTGAGTTTGTGCTTGTTTGAGTAGGTAGGGTGTTTCTAGAAATTTGTCCATTTCCTCTAGGTTTTCAAATTTGTTGCAGTAAAGGTTTTCATAGTACTCTGTTATGATCCTTTTTATTTCAGTTGGGTCTGTCATTTCTTATTGGGGTTATTTGCATCCTCTCCTGTTTTTCTTTTGTCAAATTGGCCAATGGTTTGTCGATTTTGTTAATTCTTTCAAAGAACTGTCTTCTGGTTTTGTTGATTCTATTGTTTTTCTATTCTCTGTTTCATTTATTTCTCCTCTAATTTTTATTATTTCCTTTCCTCTGGTGTCTGTGGGCTTCTTTTGCTGTTCTCTTTCTATTTGTTCGAGTTGTATAACTAATGTTTTGATTTTGTTCTCATTTGATGTGTGCATCCATTGCTGTAAATTGACCTCTGAGCACTGCCTTTGCTGTGTCCCAGAGGTTTTGGTATGATGTGTTTTCATTCTTGTGTGATTCTAGGAATTTGATTTCATCTTTGCTTTCTTCTATTACCCAGTGGCTTTAAGCAGGGTGTTACTCAGTTTCCATATATTTGATTTTTTTCCTTGCTCTTCCTGTTATTAACTTCTACGTTTATAGCATTGTGTTCAGAGAAGACTCTTTGTATTATCTCAATGTTTTGGGGTTTGTTGAGTTTTGCTTTATGGCCTAAGATGTAGTCTATTCTTGAAAACCTTCCATGTGTTTTGGAAAATGTGTACTTTGCTATTGTTGGGTGGAGTGTCTTATATATGTCTATAGAGGTTGGTTTATTGTGGCCTTTAGATCTTCTGTATAGTTGTTGAGTTTCTTTCTAAATGTTCTGTCCTTTACCGAGAGTGGTGTTTTGAAGTCTCCTGCTATTATTGTTGAACTGTCAATTTCTCTTTTTAGTGTTGTTAGAGTTTGTTTTATGTATTTTGGAGCCCTGTCATTGGGTGCATAGATATTTATTATGGCTATAAACTCATGGTGGATTGTCCTTTTAATCATTATATAATGTCCTTCCTTGTCTTTTATGGTGGACTTTGTTTTAAAGTTTATTTTATCCGATATTAATATTGCCACTTCTGCTCTTTTTTGGTTGCTATTTGCTTTATATTTTTTTTTCCATCATTTGATTTTTAATATATTTACATTTTTGTTTCTAAGGTGTGTCTCTTGTAGATAACATATTGATGGGTCCTGTTTTTTTAAGCTGTTCTGTCACTCTGTGTCTCTTTATGGGTGCATTTAAGCCATTTACGTTCACTGTGATTGTAGATAGGTGTGAGTTTATTGTGGTCATTTTGTAGTGCTTTTTTTTGTGGTGCCATTTTCTTTGTTTGTCTTACTGTCCTGTGCTGAATTCCTTTGTTTACAGATTTTTTGTTTGTTTCTTTCATTTTTGTAGATTTTGTGTTTACTGAGACTTTCTGTTTTTCTTTATTTTGGTGAGTAGGTTTGTTAACTTTCTTTGTGATTACCTTGAAATTTACCCCTATCTTCCTAAGTTTAAACCAGCATTTTACTACTTGATATCACCTTGATTTCCTCTCCATTCAAAAGTTCTGTAGCTACACCATTTACTCCATTTTTGTTCTGACGTTGTTTGATTTACAGATTGACCTTTCTGGTTCCCTGTTGTAAATCTTTTTTTTTTGTTTGTTTTATCCTGGAATTTATTATCTAGGTTGGTATCTGGCTCATGTGGTCTTGCATCCTAGATTCAGGCTGTTGTCTCATGTTGTTGATTCTCTAACTGAAGGACTCCATTTAATAATTCTTGGAAGTTTGGTTTGGTTTTTATGTATTCCCTTAATTTCTGTTTATCTGGATATGTCCAAATTTTGCCATCATATTTGAGCTAGAGTTTTGCAGGATATATTATTCTTGGTTGGCAGTTTTTTTATTTCAAGGTTTTATATATGTCATCCCATTGCCATCTTGCCTGAATGTTTTCTGCTCAGTAATCAGAACTTAGTCTTATTGTTTCCCCACTCTATGTGACTTTTCATTTTTCTTGATCTGCTCTCAGGATTCTTTTTTTGTGTTTGGTTTTAGCAAGTGTGATTATGATATGTCTTGGTGATTTTCTTTTGGGATCTATCCTATATGGGGTTTGTTGAGTTTCTTGGATGGTCAGCTTTTCATCTTTCATAATATTAGGGAAGTTTTCTGTCAGCAAATCTTCAATGATCCTCCCTGTATTTTCCATTTCCCCCCCCTGTTCTGGACCTCCAATCATATGTGTATTTTTTGCTTTTGATTGTATCCCACATCATTCTCAGGGTTTCTTTATTTTTCTTCCTTCTTCTCTCATTGTTCTCCTCAAACAATGTGGTATACGAGGATTTGTCTTCAATTTCACTGATCCTGTCTTCCATTGTTTTAAATTTGCTCCTAAAACTTTCTATGGTGCTGTCCATTGCTGAAATCTTGTGATCTTTTGGATTTCTAATTGCTGTTTTTATATGATTTCTATTTGTGTGCTTATTTTGACATTTTGTTCCTGTATTATTTTACTGGATTCTTCCATTTTTTGCCTCTTTTCCATGATTTCGTCTGTATTTTCTGTACTTTTGTCTATTTTTCTCCTTATTTTTGTTTGCATTTTTCTTTATCTCTTGGAGATCCCTGAATATTAGACTTTTGAATTCCCTATCAGGTAGTTCTAGTGCCTCTTCTACTGGAAGGTCATCTGGGTGTTTTATTTTGGACCTATTGTCAAGTCATCCTGTCCTGTATTTTGTTTTTGTTTTTATATTGTCTGCTGTCTTCAGAACATTCGGGAATTTTCTTCATTTATTGATGGTAGATTCGTTTGTTTCATCCTGCTTTTTTGTTTGGTTATATCTGGGTAGGTGGGCTGGGCGTTCTTTGTTGTTTGCTCATCTTTGGGCACAATACTTCTCACCACCTTGTCCAGGTAGGCAGGGCCAGTTGCTCAACTATGGTGGGGTGGGGATGGATCATTTGTGGCATGTACTGGGGCTGACAGGGTGGGGCTGGAGGCAGTGTAGGACAGGGTCTGGTGTTCTGTGCCTGTGCTACTTGGGGGTGTAGCACTTAGCTTGCAGTGCAGATAGGTAGGAGAGAAGGGGGAGGATTAATGTGTGGAGCTAAGTGGGTGTGAGAAAGAAGAGCATGAATAGAGAGAACTGAAGCCAAAAAAATGGTTCTGGGGGAGCTTTCCAGTGGAGTGGCGTGGATCTGGGGAAGCAACGTGCCAGTGATTGTCTAGGTGGGCCATGTGGCACAGGCTGTCAAGAAGGGGTGGAGATGTCACACACACAACTTGGTGGGTGGAAGAAAAGAGAGGAATGGAGAGAGAGATAAGAAACTAAAAAAAGAAAAAAGAAGCACCAGGGGGCCAGTTGGTTGGGGGAATGGAAAGGAAGGAAGGTAGAGAGAGACAAGAAACTGAGAAAAACAAAATAGTCCAAGGGAGCCCACCAGTGTGGCAGCACAGACTGGGGAGGCTGTGTGCCGGTGGCTTCCCAACTGAGTAGTGTGGCAAGCCCGTCATAATGTGGCAGAGATGGCACACGTGGCCAGTTCAGTTGGGAGAAAGGAAAGGAAGTAAGTTAGAGACAGGTAAGAAACCAAGAAAAAAAATGCCCCGAAAGAGCCCACCAGCATGGCAGCACAGACTGGGGAAGTCATGTGCCAGTGGTTCTCCAGCCATGTAGTGTGGCAGAGACAGTCACAAACATGGGAGAGACAGCACATGTGTCCAGGGGGTCGAGAGAATGGAAAGGAAGGAAGGTGGAGGAAGAGAAGAAACCAAGAAAAAAAATGCCTCACAGGAGCCCACCAGTGTGGCAGTGCAGATTGGGAAAGCTGTGTGCCAGCTCCTCCCCAGGCAAGCGGTGTGTCAGAGCCTATCAGAAAGTGGCAGAGACAGCACACTGGCCAGGTGGTTGGGAGAAAGGAAAGGAAGGAAGGTAGAGGGGGGTCAAGATATTAAAACAAAAAAAAGTTCCCCGCAGGAGCCCACTGGCATGGTGGCGTGGACTGGGGAAGCCATGTGCCAGCAGCTCCCCAGTCTAGTGGAGGGGCAGAGTCAATCAAAACACAGTGAGGATGGCACATGTGGCCACATGGTCAGTAGAAAGGAAAGGAAGGAAGGTAGAGAGAGTCAAGAAACCAAGAAAAAAAGGAAAAAAAATACCTCAAAGGAGCCCACCGTTGTGGTGGCACGGATTGGGGAAGCCATGTGCTGGCAGCTTCCCGTCTACCGATTTGGCACAGACCATCAAAAAGCAGTGTAAATGGCACATGTGGCCAGGTGATCTGGAGAAATGAAAGGAAGGTAGAGAGAGACAAGAAACCAAGAAAAAAAATGCCCTGATGGAGCCCACTGAGGTGGTAGTGCAGACCAGGGAAGCAGCTCCCCAGCTGAGCAGTGTGGCTTGCTCGTCCAGAAGGAGTGGAGGTGATACATTGCACCAGCTGGGTGAAAGAAAGGAAAGGAAGGAGGTGAGAGAGAAGAAACAAAAAGTAGGCAAAACAACAATAAAAATGGCACTGAAGGAGCAAGCCGAGGCGGGGGAGTATGGGGTCAATCCAAGCAGTAAATAGCCGGCTTCTCTCTGGCTGAGTGATTGTAACCCACTGGAAAGTGGTGGAGGCCACACAGAGGGAAGAATGGTGGCAGCTGGGAAAGTGTGTATCCTTGGTTACTGGGTGTTCTGTCTCCTGCTGGGAACTCTGTGAAGTTGCCTTCCTGTACTCCCTGTCTGCCATTCTTGGTGGCTGGGGGTCCAAGATGGTGAGTCCATGCCACATGAGCTGTTAGGGGACCTTCACTTCATAGTTCTCCTCGTTCTCTGTCAGTTTCTTATTCCATTTGGTGCTTGTTTGAGTTCTTTGTCCCTTCATTTGATGTTCAGAGTTCCAGGATTGACATTTGTATCTGTTTTAGTTAGTTTTTTGGGTGTTTGCTATAGAGGGATGACATGATGCGTCTGTCTATAGTGCCATGTTGGCTCTGCCTCATCTGTCTTGTGATTTCTGATTGCTGCTTCCATGGGTGTTGATTGTGGATCCAAGTAAAATGAAATCCTTGAGAACTTCAGTCTTTTCTCCGTTTATCATGATGTTCCTTATTAGTCCAGTCATGAGGATTTTTGTTTTCTTGCTTGAGTCACACCTTTTATCTTACAAGGATAAAAGGAGATAGAAGTGAGCAGAGAAGAGAGGGATCTTACTACCACCAAGAAAGAAGAGCCTGGAGCAGAGCGTGTCCTTTGAACCTGGTGTCCCTGCACTGACAACCTCCTAGTCCCAGGGGAAGACTGATGCCAAAACACATGGAGATCTCCAAGGATTGCTGGGCCCACAGATGTTGAAGGAAGACAAAGACCTTCTCTCAGAGCCAACAGAGAGAAAGCCTTCCCCTAGAGCCGGCACTCTGAATTCAGACTTCTAACTTCCTAAACTGTGAGAAAATAAATTTCTGTTATAGTAGCACTAGATAACTAAGACAGTTGTTTATATTTAAATTATCTTAACTAATTTATTAATTTGTTTTAATCTTTTTTTTAATTTATTTTGGTGTTGTTGAGAATATACATAGCGAAACATACACCAATTCAGCAGTTTCTACATGTACAGTTCAGTGACAATAATTACATTCTTCAAGTTGTGCAAACATTCTCACCCTCCCTTTCTCCCCATAAACTCACTGCCCCCTAAGCTTCTTATCTAATCTTTTGAATTGCTGTTGTCAATTTGATCCCACAGAGATAATTCTTAAAAGAGTATAATGCTCAAGCCTCACATTTTTTACTAGTTAATCTAAACTATTGTTTGATTTTAAGAAGACTTCAGGGGATATTTTTGATTTAAGGTTTAAAGATTATCTCAGGGCAATAGTTTCCAGAGTTCAACCAGCATCCATGGCTCCAGAGAATTTGAAATTCTTTTCTTCAGTTCCCCCTTTTTTGATCAGGATCCCCCTATAGAATCCTTGATCAAAATGTTCAGTTGTCTTACTTTTTATTAAGGTATAGCATATGTACTGTAGTCCCAGAATCATGCTGTAAATTGTACAATTTGGTGAATCTTCACCTATATATAAACCCATGTAATCCACCATCCAGATTAAGATTTTGAACATTTCTAGCACCTCAGAAATCTCCTTCATATCTCTTCTGAATCAAACTCCCCTCAGAAAAGAAAATTCAGAGATAACTGCTAATTGGAAATCTATTACCGTAGATTAGTTTTGCTTGTTTTTAAACTCCATAAAAACAAATCATAGTGTGCACTGTTCTGTGTAATCCTTCACCCAACATAATGCTTTTCAGAGTCATCAATGTTGATGCATGTTTAAGTAATTAATTTCCTTTTATTGATGTTAGTTACTCCCACTTGCCCATTTTATGAATATACCACAGTTGCCTTATTAATTCACTCATTGAAGGACACTTGTGTTCTTGCCATCTTTTCTATTACAAATAAAGCTTCTATGATCATTCTTTTACATGTCCTTTTACACACACACACTCATATTTCTCTTGGGTATACAAGTAGGAATGGAATTCCTGGGTCGTAGTACGTAGACGTATATTTAGCTTAAGTAGATAATATCAAACAATTCTCCAAAGGGATTGTATACATTTACACTCCAATGACTATCTTCTGTTCATCAAAATGCATTATTAAGGAAGAAAAAAGACAAGCCACAGATTGGGATAAAATATTCAAAATACATGTATCTAACAAAGGACTAGTATCCAAAATTTTAAAATGATTCCTATCAAAACATATAAGGAATTCCCAAAAATCTATACAAAAAAGACAGACAATCCATCCAATTCTTTTTAAAAATTGTTCTTTTCCATTATAACAGTTTTTTTTTTTTTTTAGATATTGTTTATTTTTGAGCCAATCTGTTATTTAGCTGAAAAGTGATCTCCAGGAGTGGTTTCAGTTCAAAGTTCAAAAGGTATCTCAGAGCAATAGTCTAGGGGGTTCCTCTAGTCTCTACCATTCCAGTAAGTCTGGCCTTTTTTAAAGAATTTGAGTTTTGTTCTACAACTTTCTCCCATTCTATCTGGGACCATCTATTTTGTCCCTGGTTAGATGGTCAGTAGTGGTAGCCGGGCACCATCTAGTTCTTCTGGCCTCAAGATAGATAAGGCTATGACTTGTGTAGGCAATTAGTCCTATAGACTAGTTTCTTCTTTGAGTGTTTGGTTTCCTTCTTTCTCTTTTGGAGGAGTAGAAACCAATAATTGTATCTTAGATGGCTGTTCATAAGCTTTTTTTAAAAAAATAATTTTTATTGTGCTTTAAGTGAAAGTTTACAAATCAAGTCAGTCTCTCACATATAAACTTATATACACCTTACTACATACTCCCACTTACTCTCCCCCTAATGAGTTTTTTTTTTTAATGAGTTAGCCCACTCCCTCCTTCCAATCTCTCCTTTCATGACCGTTTTGCCAGTTTCTAATCCCTTCTTCCCTCCCATCTCCCCTCCAGACAGGAGATGCCAACATAGTCCGAAGTAGCTCACTCCTCCTCAGCATCTCTCTCCAACCCGTTGTCCAGTCCAAGCCATGTCTGATGAGTTGGCTTCGGGAATGGTTCCTGTCCTGGGCCAACAGAAGGTTTGGGG
This sequence comes from Elephas maximus indicus, assembly GCF_024166365.1. NCBI lineage: Eukaryota > Metazoa > Chordata > Mammalia > Proboscidea > Elephantidae > Elephas > Elephas maximus. The sequence continues at coordinate 92,443,356 of NC_064846.1, forward strand.
ACCGTGACCGCTGGGATTCTTCTAGTCTTCGTCAGACCATTAAGTCCGGTCTTTTTATGAGAATTTGGGGTCTGCATCCCACTGTTCTCCTGCTCCCTCAGGGGTTCTCTGTTGTGCTCCCTGTCAGGGCAGTCATCGGTTGTGGCCGGGCACCATCTAGTTCTTCTGGTCTCAGGATAATGTAGTCTCTAGTCCATGTAGCCCTTTCTGTCTCTTGGGCTCATAATTACCTTGTGACCTTTGTGTTCTTCATTCTCCTTTGATCCAGGTGGGTTGAGACTCATTGATGCATCTTAGATGGCTGCTTGCTAGCGTTTAAGATGTTCATAAGCTTTTAAGACCCCAAATGTTACTTTCCAAACTAGGATGTAGAACATAAACTTTATGGGCTATGTTGTGCCAATTGACCAAGTTGTTCCATGATACTATAGTCCTAAGCCTTCAAACCCCTTTGAACCAATCCTGAAAGGTGTTGGTTTATGTCTGGGAAGTATTTGTGACTGTGCTCCCTATGTGCTTTATTATATATATGAATATATATTTAGCACATAAAAACATGTATATGCACATGCCTACAGATACACCTATATATGCACTTGTATATATACATGTATACCTTCCTGTACACATATATGCATACATATCTACTCATGTAACCACTCACGTATTTTTTGGTTGTTATTGCTGTTGTTTCAGAATTGCATATGTTGTAGCATGTACCAATAACGTTCCTTATTCTTGTGTATTTCTTAGTGTCATCATTAACCTTGGTCAAATTGTGCACACTTCGCCCATATTCAGTATTGCCTTCCCCATCACCGGAAATAACACGTGTGTCATGGATTGAATTGTGTCCCCCCAAAAATGTGTGTATCCAGTTTGGCTGGGCCATGATCTCTGGTATTGTGTGATTTTCCTGTATGTTGTAAATCCTGCCTCTGTGATGTTAACGAGGGGATATGTGGCAGTTGTGTTAGTGGGGCAGGACTCAGTCTACAAGATTGGATTGTGTCTTGAGGGAATCTCTTGTGATATAAAAGAAAGAAGCGAGCGGAGAGACAGGGGGACCCCGTACCACCAAGAAAGCAGCACCAGGAGCAGAGCACGTCCTTTGGACACGGGGTCCTTGTGCCTGAGAAGCTCCTTGACCAGGGGAAGATTGAGGACAAGGACCTTCCTCCAGAGCTGACAGAAAAAGAAAGCTTTCCCCCTGGAGCAGACGCCCTGAATTTGGACTTGTGACCTACTAGACTGTGAGAGAATAAATTTCTCTTTGTTAAAGCCATCCACTTATGGTATTTTTGTTATAGCAGTACTAGATGACTAAGACAATGTGTCTTCTGTCTAAAGAATGATTCCTCCTCCCTCCACCTCCATCCCTGGTAAACACCAAAGAACATTGATTTCTGTATGGATACTTATTGTTATCAGTTGAATTGTGTTCCCTTAAAATATGTGTTGTAAATCCTAACCTCTACGCCTATGGTTATAATCTCATTTGGGAATGGGTTGTTCATCAAAATTAGTGTAGGATGTATCTTAAGTCAATCTCTTTTGAGATAAAAAAGATATTAAACGAGCATGTGGAAAGCAGAGATGGGGGAGAGATGCCAAGCCACATGAAGATTGCCCAGGAGCAGAAGCTCAAAAAGAGGCAAGGACCTTCCTCCAGAGCTGACAGAGAGACAAGCCTTCCCCTAGAGCTGGCACCCTGAATTTGGACTTATAGCCTCCTAAACTGAGAAATACACTTCTGTTTGTTAAAGCTACCTGTTTGTGGTATTTCTGTTATAGCAGCACTAGATAACTAAGACACCTATTTTTGTCTTTTTATAAAAGTGGAATCATACAATATTTGTCTTTTTCTGATTGACTTATTTACATCAGCGTAAGGTCCTCCAGATTCATCTGTGTTGTGTTTCATGAACTCATCATGATTCTTTATAGCTGCATAGTATTCCATTGTATGTATGCACCACATTTCGTTTATCCATTCATCCATGGATAGGTATTTAGGTTGTTTCCATCTCTTTGCTATTGTGAATAATGCTGCAATGAACATAGGGGTGTATATGTCTATTTGTATCACTGCTATTAGATCTCTAGGGTATATACCTAGGAGTGGGATTGCTGGATCATAGGGTATTTCTATTTCTCACTTTTTGAGGCAGTGCCATACTGTTTTTCATAGTGGCTGTACCATTTTACAATCTCACCAGCAGTGGATAAGGGTTCCAATCTGCCCATAACCTTCCCAGCGTTTGTTGTTTTCTGTTTTTTTAATCAGTGCCATTTTTGCAAGGTTGAGATGGTATCTCATTGTAGTTTTGATTTGAATCTCTCTAATGGTTACTAGGAAACCCTGGTAGCATAGTGGTTAAGAGCTGTGGCAGCTGACCAAAAGGCGCTCCTTGGAAACTCTATGGGTCAGTTCTACTCTGTCTTATAGGGTTGCTGTGAGTTAGAATTGACTCTATGGCAACGGATTTGGTTTTGGGTTTTTAATGGTTACTAATTGTGAGCATCTTTTTATGTGTTTGTTGGCCACTTAAATATCCTCTTTGAAGAAGTGTCTGTTCATGCCCTTGCCCATTTTTCAATTGGATTATTTGTTGTTGAGTTGTTGAAGTTTTCTATATATGTTAGAGATTAGGCCTTTATCAGATATGTCATTCCTGAAGATTTTTTCCCAGTCTATAGGTGCTCTTTTTACTCTTTTGATAAAGCCTCTTCATGAGCACAATGTATATTTAATTTTTAGCAGGTCCCAGCTATCTAACTTGTCTTCTGTTGCTCATGCATCCCATTATAACAGTTTTAAATGTACAATTCAGTGACATTAATTACAATCACAAAGTTGTGCAACAATCACCATTATCTATTTCCAAAATTTTCATCACTCCAAACAAACTCAGTACCCATTAAGCAACATTCCTCCATTTCCCCCTCTCCCCAGTCCCTGGTAGCCAATAATCTGTGTTTGTCTTACAATCCCATATGAATTTGAAGATTGCCTTTTCCATTTTTCCAAAAAAGGCTGTTGAGATTTTAATAGCAATTGTACTGAATCTGTAGATTGTTTTGGTTAGTATTTCCATCTTAACAATATTAAATCTCCCAATCCATGAACGTAGATGTCTTTCCATTTATTTAGGTCCACTTTTTCTTTTTTAATGAACATGAGACTTGAATAGGCATTTCACAAGAGGATATCCAAATGGCTAATAAACTAATGGAAAGGAGCTTAATATCATTAGTAATCAGGGGAGTGCAAATTAAAATCATAAGATACCACTGTACACCCACCAAAGTATTTAAAATTTAAAAGATTAGCAATATCAGATATTTTTAAATGATAAAAAATTGGACGTCTAAAAGAGGCTTTTAATTGCTTGTTATTATCTTGCACTTTTGCACTAATCTTATGAAGTAAATACTACTTCTTCTATTTTACAGATGAAGAAACTAGGCCTAAGTGATTTTTCCAAAGTGATTTTCTAACTATTAGGTGGCAGAGATGAAGTTTAAACCCAGAAATTCTGACTACAGATCCTCCTGCTTTTCACCTCTGCCTACCCTTCTGCCCATGCAGAAGAAAGCCTCCAGGTCTGCATTACTAATCCTTTGGCATATCTTTTGCAAGATTAGAAAAGTGTGACAACAAGTTCTATCCCACAAACAAACCAACTGCCATCGAGCCGATTGTGACCCATAGTGAGCCTATAGGACAGAGTAGAACTGCCCTGTCTTGGTTATCTACTGCTGCTATAACAGAAATACCACAAGTAGATGGTTTTAACAAACAGAAGTTTATTCTCTTATAGTCTAGTAGGCTAGAAGTCCAAATTCAGGGCACCAGCTCCAGTGGAAGACTCTCTCTGTCGACTCTGGGGGAAGGTTCTTGATATCAGTCTTCACTTGGTCTAGGAGTTTCTCTGCACAGGACCCCCAGGTCAAAAGGACACACTCTGCTCCCAGTGCTGCTTTCTTGGTGGTATGAGGTCCCCATGTCTCTTTGCTCACTTATCTCTTGTATATCTACAAAGAGATTGCCTTAAAACACAACCTAATCTTGTAGATTGAGTCCTGTCTCATTAACATAAAACCCACTAATCATTGGCATAACTGCCTGTAATCCTACCCCATTAACATCATAAAGGTAGGATTTACAACACATAGGAAAATCATATCAGATGACAACATGGTAGACAGTCACGCAATACTGGGAATCATGGCCTAGCCAAGTTGACACATATTTTTGAGGGGGCACAATTCAATCCATGACATGCCCCATAGGGTTTCCAAGGCTGTAAATCTTTATGGAAGCAGACTGCCACATCTTTTTCCCTACCAAACTAAAAATTACTGAAATAGTAATAATATACTCATTTGCAAGATTAGAATATGCAGACAATGTTATAAGCAGTCACATCCAGCTCCTCTAAGAGTATCATCAGTATCACTTATGAACCATACTTACCACTTAATAACAAGACATGGTTAACCATCCACAGTGTAGGTGATATCATATGGCATAAGGGAGGGGAACCAAACCCATTGACATCGAGTTGATTCTGACTCATAGCGACCCTATAGGACAGAGTAGAACTGACCCATAGGGTTTCCAAAGAGCAGCTGGTGGATTCAAACTGTCGACCTTTTGGTTAGCAGCCTAACTCTTAACTGCTTCACCACCAGTGCTCCAGGGAAGGGGAAAGGGCACATGAATTACAGTCAGATGAACTGGGTTTGGGAACCAGCTCTGGTACTTACTAGTTGAGTGAGTACAATCTTGGACAAGGTACTTAATCTCTCTGTTATTTTCCTGTTTTATGAAATAAATATAATACCAATGTCATAGAGTTATGGGGATTGAGATAATTAGCCAGAGAAAATAATAAGCCAGAATGGTACCTGGGCCTAAAGGGTAGGTAATTATTATTTCCATTTAAATAGTTCTTGTTGTTGTTATTGTTACTGTTAATCTTTTCTGTGAAGCTTGGAAAATAAAGTTTTGTCTGTTACTTCTGCTTCCAGTTTCACTTGTCTTATACAGACAAGGAACGCTATGAAAATGAAGAGAGACCTGAGGTACAGAAGCAGATGCTTTTCGATATGGCCAAGAAGCTACCAGTTTACACAAGAACCGGGAGTGGAGGTCAGTTCATCTAAGTTTAGCTAGAAAAGGAGAGACAACACAGCAAGAATGCCACAAAGGCTAAGTCATATATGTTCTTAGGCTTGCCCCTTTTTTTTCTCCCATCTTCTGAAAACCACCATGGATTTTTTCCCCACCATTTTATAAAAATTTCAGACATATCAAAGTTGAAAGAATTGTATAATGAACATGTGTATACCTACCACTGTAGTCTACCATTAATATTTTACTATATTGCTTTATCATATAGAGATGAGCCACAATAAAAAATAGGCTTGTAGAGGGCTGTAAAAAAAACAGCTCTCATTAATTAATTGACATTACCCAGTGGCATTTACAAGCTTTTTTTTTTACTTACATAGTGGTCAGGTCACAGAATAATGGCGTAAGGTTCATCTTGGGGCGGTCTCCCTCAGACCTCTGTCTCAGGGTGAGTTGACACAGGAAATCTCTTCTGTACATATAGGCTTCAAGTTTACCCTGCAGGCAAAAGACTACAAAGCAAAAGGGTCTAGGGATTCATACCTCAAAGTGTGTGGGAATAGGGCAGGGGTGTGAGAGGAAGGGGTCTTTGTTCAGCTGCATCTGGCTTGACCATTCTGTTGCCAAGCTTTGTTCAAACTCAGAAATCCTGGAAGTCCTGTGACCATGGGTATATGAACAGAAAGAACATTTCTTCCCCTACTAGCTACAAGATTAATTACTTTAGTACAATTAAGTAGTCATAGAGACAGAAAGTTACTGTGGGTTTGGAACAGGGAGGAAGCTTTCTCTGACAGGCAGAGGAGACTGAGAAGGAGAGAGAGGGACTCAATTTGGACCCTCCTTATCAGAGAATGCTTTGAGCCCAAGGCACTGGGTATCAGAAAATGCTTTGAGCCCAAGACCTCAGCTTAGGCAGCCTGCATGGGAATATTAAAGGCAGACCATCCTACCAACACACATATCTGTCCATATATCCATCCCTCTCTGCATCATCCATCAGGGTGTCTTATTTTTTTAATTAAAATTTTTATTAATAAATGTTAATAAAATAAAAATTTTCACAGCTGCACTAAATACAAATTAAACATACATTTAATAATTTCCATTTTCTTCCTCTTTTATTATGCTTTAGATGAAGGTTTACAGAACAAATTACTTTCTAATTAAACAACTAATACACAAACTGTTTTGTGACATTGGTTGCCAAACCCACAACATCTCAACACTCTCCCCTTCTTGATCTTAGGCTCCCCGTTTCCATTCGTCCAGCTATCCTGTCCCTTCCTGCCTTCTTGTCCTTGCCCCTGGGCTGGTGTGCCAATTTAGTCTCATATAAGTGGTTGAGCTACGTTTATTTTTGTTTGTTTTATGAACCTATCTAATCTTTGGCTGAAGGGTGAACCTCAGGAGTGACTTCAGTCCTGAGTTAAAGGGCTGTCCAGGGGCCATATTCTCGGGGTTTCTTCAATCTCTTCAGATCAGTAAGTCTGATCGTTTTTTGTGAGTTAGAATATTCTACATTTTTCCCCAAATCTATCTGGTACCCTCTATTGTGATCCATGTTAGAGCAGTCGATGGAAGTAGCCGGGCACCATCTAGTTGTGCTGGACTCAGTCAGGTGGAGGCTGTGATAGTTGTGGTCCGTCAGTCCTTTGGACTAATCTTTCCCTTGTATCTTTGGTTTTCTTCATTCTCCCTTGCTCCAGACAGGGTGAGACCAGTGGAGTATCTTAGATGGTCGCTCACAGGGTTCTAAGTCCTCAGATGCTACTCACCAAAGTGGAATTTAGAACACTTTCTTTATAAACTGTTATGCCAATTGAGCTAGGTGCCCCCCAAGATCATGGTCCCCAGCCCACAGCCCAGTAACTCAGTCCCTATAGGAGTTTGTATGTGTCTATGAAGCTTCCATGACCTTGCCTTGGTCAAGTTGTGCTGACTTCCCCAGAATTGTGTACTGTCTTGCCCTTCACCACAGTTGCCACTTATCTATTGTCTAGTTAGTGTTTTTCCCTCCCTCTCCCCCCAAAAAAACAAAACCAAACCCACTGGCATTGAGTCGACTCCGACTCATAGCGACCCTATAGGTCAGAGTAGAACTGCCCCATAGAGTTTCCAAGGAGCGCCTGGTGGATTTGAACTGTTGACCTCTTGGTTAGCAGCCGTAGCACTTAACCACTACGCCACCAGGATTTCCCTCCCTACCCCACCCCTCCCTAAAACATTAACCATTACCATCAAGTCAATTCTGACTCATAGAGACCATATAGAAAAAAGTAGAACGGCCCCATAGGGTTTCCAAGAAGTGGCTAGTGGATTTGCACTGCCAACCTCTTGGTTGGCAGCCTGAGCCCTTAACAACTGTGCCACCAAGGCCCCCCTCCCCTCCCTAGTAACCATCAAAGATTCTTTCTTTCTGTACATAAGCCTTTTGATGAGTTTTTGTAATAGTGGTCTCATACAGTATTTGTATTTTTGTGACTGACTTATTTCACTCAGCATAATCCCTTCCAGATTCATCTATCTTGTGAGGTGTTTCCCAGATCCATCATTGTTCTTTATTGTTGTGTAGTATTCCATTGCGTGTATGTATCATAATTTGTTTATCCATTTATCTGTTGATGGGCACTTAGGTTGTTTACAACTTTTTGCTGTTGTGACTAACACTGAAATGAACATGGGTGTACATATGTCTGTCATTTGATGACTCTTATTTCTCTAGGATATATTCCTAGGGGTGGGATTGCTGGATCGTATGGTATTTCTATTTCTAGCTTTTTAAGGAAGCGCCATATAGTTTTCCAAAATGGTAGGACCACTTTACGTCCTACCAGCACTGCATAAGAGTTCCAATCTCCCCACAGCCTCTCCAACATTTGTTATTTTCTGGGTTTTTTTTTAATTATTTGTGCCAGTAATGTCGGGGTGGGATGGTATCTGATTGTAGTTTTAACTGGATTTCTCTAATGGCTAGTGATCCTGAGCATTTCCTCATGTATCTGTTAGCCACCTGAATGTCTTCTTTAGTGAAGTGTCTGTTCATATCCTGTAATAGGGTTATTTATCTTTTTGTTGTAGAGCTGTTGGGTTTTCCTATACATTTCAGAGATTAGACCTTTGTCTGATTTGTAACAGCCAAAAATTTTTTCCCAATCTTTAGGTTTTTTTACTCTTTTGGTGAAGTCTTTTGATGAGTATAAGTGTTTGACTTTTAGGAGCTCCCAGTTATCTAGCTTATCTTCTGGCATTTGTGTATTGTTAGTTATGGTTTGTATCCTTTTTATGCTGCATATTAGGGCCTGTAGCATTGACCTTATTTTTTCATTTATGAGCTTTATAGTTTTTGGTTTTATATTTGGGCCCTCGATCCATTTTGAATTAGTTTTTGTCTGTGGTGTTAGTTGTGGGTTCTGTTTCATTTTTTTGTAGATGGACATCCAGTTTTGCTAGCACCATCTATTAAAAAGACTGTCTTTTCCCCATTTAATGGATTTGGACCTTTGTTGAAGACTGTAGGTGGATGGATTTACATCTGGATTCTAGATTCTGTTCCATTGCTCAATGTTCCTTGTACCAGTACCAGATGTTTTGACTACCATAGCTGTGTAGTAGGTTCTGAGGTCAGGTAGTGTGAGGCATCCTACTTTATTCTTCTTCAATAATGTTTTACTTATATGGGGCCTCTTTCCTTTCCATATAAAGTTAATGATTAGTTTTTCCATCTCATTAAAGAATGCTGTTGCATTTGGATCGAGATTGCATTTTATTTGTAGATTGCTTTGGGTAGAATTGACATTTTCACAATGTTGAGTCTGCCAATCCATGAGCATGGTATAGTTTTTCCATTTATGTTTTCTTTTTTGATTTCTTGCAGTAGTGTTTTGCAGTTTTCTTTGTATAAGTCTTTTATGTCCCTGTTTAGATTAAAAAAAAATTTTTTTTTAGATTTATTCCTATTTTATTATTATTTATTGTAATAAATGGTACTGTTTTCCTGATTTCCTTTTCGTAGTTTTCTTTATTGGTGTATAGGAATTCAACTGATTTATGTATGTTTACCTTGTATCCTGGAAACCCTGGTAGCCTAGTGGTTAAGTGCTATGGCTGGTAACCAAAAGGTCGGCAGTTCAAATCTGCCAGGCACTCCTTGGAAACCCTATGGGACAGTTCTACACTGTCCTATAGGGTCACTATGAATTGGAATCGACTTGAAAGCAGTGGGTTTGGTTTTTTGGTTTTGGTACCTTGTATCCTGCTACTCTGCTGAATCTTTCTATTAGTTCCAGTAGTTTTCTTGTGGAGTCTTTAGGGTTCTCTGTGTATAATATATCATTCTGCGAAGACATAGCTTTACTTCTTTCTTACCAATTTGGATGCTCTTTATTTCTTTTTCTTGCCTTATTGCTCTAGCTAGGACTTCCAACACAATGTTAAATAGTAGTGGTGATAAAGGATGGCCTTGTCTTGTTCTTGTTCTCAGAAGGAATTTTTTCAGCTTCTTTCCATTGAGAATGATGTTGACTGTTGGTTTTGTATAGATGCCCTTTATTATGTTGAAGAATTTCCCTTTTGTACCTAGTTTATTGAGAGTTCTTATCAGGAATGAGTGTTGGACTTTATCGAATGACTTTTCTGTGTCGATTGAGATGATTATGTGATTCTTTTCTTTTGTTCCATTCATGTGGTGGATTACGTTGACTGGTTTTCTAATGATGAACCATCTTTGCATGCCAGGTATAAATTCCGGTATATGTGGTGTATTTTTTTTATATGATGCTGAATTTATTGGCTAGAATTTTGTTGAGAATTTTTGCATCTATATTCATAAAGGATATTAGTCTGTAATTTTCTTTTTTTGTGGTGTCTTTGCCTGATTTTGGTATCAGGGTTATGCTGGCTTCATAGAATGAACTTGGAAGTATCCCTTCCTTTTCTATGATCTGAAAGAGTTTGAGTAGTACTGGTATGGGCTCTTCTTTGAATGTTTGGTAGAATTTTCCAGTAAATCCATCTGTCCCAGGGCTGTTTTTTGTCGGAAGTTTTTTTTACTTCCGTTTCAATGTCTTCTCTTGTTATGAGTCTGTTCAGATTTTCTACCTCAGTTTGTGTTAGTTTATGTAGGTAGTGTGTTCCTAGAAATTTGTCGATTTCTCCTAGTTTTTCAAATTTGTTGGACTATAGTTTTTCATAGTACTCTGTTATGATTCTTTTTATTTCAGTTGGGTCTGTTTTAATGTCCCCCATTTCGTTCCTTTTTGGGGGTTACTTGCGTTCACTCCTGTTTTTCTTTTGTCAGTTTGGCCAATGGTTTGTTGATTTTATTGATTCTTTCAAAGAATCAACTTCTGGATTTGTTGATTCTATTTTTCTAGTCTTTATTTAATTTCTGCTCCAATCTTTATTATTTCATTTTTTCTGGTAGCTGTGGGCTTCTTTTGCTGTTCTCTTTCTTTTTTTTAATTTCTCATACAAAAATTTTACACATTGTTTTGTGACATTAGTTGCAGTCCTCACAATGTAACAGCACACTCTCCCTTTCTACCCTATGTTCCCTGTGTCCATTCAACCAGTTTCTGTCCCCTCCTGCCTTCTCATCCTGCCTCTGGACAGGAGCTGCCCATTTGGTCTCATGTATCTGATTGAACTAAGAAGCACACTCCTCACGTGTATTATTTTTTGTTTTATACTCCTGTCTAATCTTTGTCTGAAGAGTGGGCTTTGGGAATGGTTTCAGTTCTGGGTTAACAGAGGGTCCAGGGGCCACAGTTTCGAGGGTTCCTCCAGCCTCTGTCAGACCATTAAGTTTTGTCTTTTTATGTGAGTTTGAGTTCTGCTCCACACTTTTCTCCTTCTTCATCCAGTACTCTCTGTTGTGTTCCCTGTCAGGGAGGTGGCCAGGTACCATCTAGTTCTTCTGGTCTCAGACTGTTGGAGTCTCTGGTTTACCTGGTCCTTTAGTCTCTTGGGCTAATATTTTCCTTGTGTCTTTGTTTTTCTTCATTCTCCTTTGCTCCAAGCTGGTTGGGACCAACTGATACATCTTAGATGGCTGGTGTCAAGCCACTCACCAAAGTGGGATGCATAACATGTTCTTAATAAACTTTATTATGCAAGTTGATCTAGATGTCCCCCAAAACTACGGTTCCCAGGCCATAGCCCCAGCTACTCTGTCCCTCAAAATGTTTGGATGTGTCCAGGAAACTTGTTAGCTTTTGCTTTGGCTCAATTGTGCTGACTTCTCCTGTATTGTGTGTTGTCCTTCCCTTCAACAAAGTTGATCCTTGTCTTCTGTGTAGTTAGTGAATTTCCCTCACCTGCCCTCCCCACCCTCGTAACCATCAAAGAATGATTTTTTCTGTGTTTAAACCTTTTCTTGAGTTCTTATAATAATAGTCTCATATGTTTGCCCTTTTGTGACTAATTTCACTCAGCATAATGCCCTCCAGATTCATCCACGTTGTGAGATGTTTTGCAGATTCATCATTGTTCTTTATCGTTACATGGTATTTCATTGTGTGTATGCACCATAATTTGTTTATCCTTTCGCCTGTTGATGGGCACCAGGTTGCTTCCATCTTTCTGCCATTGTAAATAGAGCTGTAGTGAACATGGGTGTACATATGTCTGTTCATGTGACAGTTCTTATTTCTCTAGGATATATTCCTAGGAGTGGGATTGCTGGATTGTATGGTATTTCTATTTCTAGCTTTTTAAGGAAGCATTGAATCATTTCCCAAAGCGGCCATACCATTTTACATTCCTGCCAGCAGTGCATAAGTGTTCCAGTCTCTCCACAACCTCTCCAACTTGCATTATTTTGTGTTTTTTTGGATTTGTACCAGTCTTGTTGGGGTGAGATGGTATCTCATTTTAGTTTTGATTTGCATTTCCCTAATGGGAACATTTCCTCATGTATCTGTTAGCCACCTGAATGTCTTCTTTGGTGAAGTGTCTCCTCATATCTTTGCCAATTTTTTAATTGGATTATTTGTCTTTTTGTTGTTGAAGTGTTGCAATATCTTGTAGATTTTAGAAATTAGACCATTATCAGATATGTCATAGCCAAAAATTTTTTCCCAGTCTGTATGTTCTCTTTTTACTCTCATGGTGAAGTATTTTGATAAGCATAATTGTTTAATTTTTAGAAGATCCCACCTTATCTTCTGGAATTTGTGCATTGTTAATTATGGTTTGTATATGACTTATGCCATGTATTAGGGCTCCTAGTGCTGTCCCTATTTTGTCTTCCATGATCTTTATCATCTTAGATTTTACATTTAGGTCTTTGATCCATTGTGACATAGTTTTGTGTATAGTGTTATATGTGGGTACTGTTCCATTTTTTTTTTGCAGCTGGATATCCAGTTATGCCAGCACCATTTGTTAAAGAGACTGTGTTTTCCCCATTTAATGGACTTTGGGCCTTTGTCAAATATCAACTACTTGTAAGTGGACAGACTTACATCTGGGTTCTCAATTCTGTTCCATTGGTCTATGCATGTGTTGTTACAACAGTACCTGGCTGTTTTGACTACTGTGGCAGTATAATAGGTTCTAAAATCAGGTAGTGTGAGGCGTCCCACTTTGTTCTTCTTCCATAATGCTTTACCTCTCCAGGGCCTCTTCCCTTCCCACATGAAGTTTCCATTTCATTAAAATATGCTATTGGAATTTGGATCGGGATTGCATTGTGTCTGTAGATGGCTTTGGGTATGATTGACAGTTTCACAATGTTGAGTCTTCTTATCCATGAGCATGGAATGTTTTTCCACTTATGTAGGTCCGTTTTGGTTCCTTGCAGTTATGTTTTGTAGTATTTTTTTAATTAATTTTTATTAAGCTTCAAGTGAACATTTACCATTCCAATCAGTCTGTCACATGTAGGTTTACATACATCTTACTCCCTTCTCCCACTTGCTCTCCCCCTATTGAGTCAGCCCTTTCAGTCTCTCGTTTCGTGCCAATTTTGCCATCTTCCCTCTCTCTCTATCTTCCCATCCCCCCTCCAGTCAAGAGTTGCCAACACACTCTCCAGTGTCCACCTGATTTAATTAGCTCACTCTTCATCAGCATCTCTCTCCCCCTCACTGACCAGTCATTTTCATGCCTGATGATTTGTCTTCAGGGATGGTTCCTGTCCTGTGCAATCAGAAGTTTTGGGGAGCATTGTCTCTGGGATTCCTCTAGTTGCAGTCATACCATTAGGCATGGTCTTTTTATGAGAATTTGGGGTCTGTATCCCATTGGTCTCCTGCTCCCTCAGGAGTTGTCTGTTGTGCTCCCTGACAGGGCAGACATCGATTGTGGCTGGGCACCAACTAGTTCTTCTGGTCTCAGGATAATGTAGGTCTCTGGTTCATGTGGCCCTTTCTGTCTCTTGGGTTCTTAGTTGTCGTGTGACCTTGGTGTTCTTCCTTTGCCTTTGCTCCAGGTGGGTTGAGACCAATTGATGTATCTTTAGATGGCCGCTTGTTGGCATTTAGGACCCCAGGCGCCACAATTCAAAGTGGGATGCAGAATGTTTTCATAATAGAATTATTTTGCCCATTGACTTAGAAGTCTCCTCAAACCAAGTTCCCCAGACCCCAGCCCCTGCTCCGCTGACCTTTGAAGCTTTCATTTTATCCCGGAAACCTCTTTGCTTTTAGTCCAGTCCAATTAGGCTGACCTTCCTTGTATTGAGTGTTGTCTTTCCCTTCACCTAAAGCAGTTCTTATCTACAGATTGATCAATAAAAAGCCCTCTCCCTCCCTCCCTCCCTCCCCGCTTTGTAACCACAAAAGTATGTGTTCTTCTCCGTTTTTTCTATTTCTCAAGATCTTATAATAGTGGTCTTATACAATATTTGTCCTTTTGCAACTGACTCATTTCGCTCAGCATAATGCCTTCCAGATTCCTCCATGTTATGAAATGTTTCAGAGATTCGTCACTGTTCTTTATCGATGCGTAGTATTCCACTGTGTGAATATACCACAATTTATTTACCCATTCATCCGTTGACGGACATCTTGGTTGCTTCCAGCTTTTTGCTATTGTAAACAGACCTGCAATAAACATGGGTGTGCATATATCTGTTTGTGTGAAGGCTCTTGTATCTCTAGGGTATATTCCGAGGAGTGGGATTTCTGGGTTGTATGGTAGTTCTATTTCTAACTGTTTAAGATAAGGCCAGATGGATTTCCAAAGTGGTTGTACCATTTTACAATCCCACCAGCAGTGTATGAGAGTTCCAATCTCTCCGCAGCCTCTCCAACATTTATTATTTTGTGTTTTTTGGATTAATGCCAGTCTAGTTGGTGTGAGATGGAATCTCATCGTAGTTTTAATTTGCATTTCTCTAATGGCTAATGATCGGGAGCATTTTCTCATGTGTCTGTTGGCAGCCTGAATATCTTCTTTAGTGAAATGTGTGTTCATATCCTTTGCCCACTTCTTGATTGGGTTGTTTGTCTTTTTGTGGTTGAGTTTTGACAGAATCATGTAGATTTTAGAGATCAGGCGCTGGTCTGAGATGTCATAGCTGAATATTCTTTCCCAGTCTGTAGGTGGTCTTTTTACTCTTTTGGTGAAGTCTTTAGATGAGCATAGGTGTTTGATTTTTAGGAGCTCCCAGTTATCTGGTTTCTCTTCATCATTTTTGGTAATGTTTTGTATTCTGTTTATGCCCTGTATTAGGGCTCCTAGGGTTGATCCTATTTTTTCTTCCATGATCTTTATCGTTTTAGTCTTTATGTTTAGGTCTTTGATCCACTTGGAGTTAGATTTTGCGCATGGTGTGAGGTATGGGTCCTGTTTCATTCTTTTGCAAATGGATATCCAGTTATGCCAGCACCATTTGTTAAAAAGACTATCATTTCCCCAATTGACTGACACTGGTCCTTTGTCAAATATCAGCTGCTCATACGTGGATGGATTTATATCTGGGTTCTCAATTCTGTTCCATTGGTCTATGTGCCTGTTGTTGTACCAGTACCAGGCTGTTTTGACTACTGTAGCTGTATAATAGGTTCTGAAATCAGGTAGAGTGAGGCCTCCCACTTTCTTCTTCTTTTTCAGTAATGATTTGCTTATCCGGGGCTTCTTTCCCTTCCATATGAAATTAGTGATTTGTTCTCTGTCCCCTTAAAATATGACATTGGTATTTGGATTGGAAGTGTGTTATATGTATAGATGGCTTTTGGTAGAATAGACATTTTTACTATGTTAAGTCTTCCTATCCATGAGCAGGGTATGTTTTTCCACTTAAGTATGTCCTTTTGAATTTCTTGTAGTAGAGTTTTATAGTTTTCTTTGTATAGGTCTTTTACATCCTTGGTAAGATTTATTCCTAAGTATTTTATCTTCTTGGGGGCTACTGTGAATGGTATTGATTTGGTTATTTCCTCTTCGGTGTTCTTTTGTTGATGTAGAGGAATCCAAGTGATTTTTGTATGTTTATTTTATAACCTGAGACTCTTCCAAACTCTTCTGTTAGTTTCAGTAGTTTTCTGGAGGATTCCTTAGGGTTTTCCATGTATACGATCATGTCATCTGCAAATAGTGATAGCTTTACTTCCTCCTTACCAATCTGGATACCCTTTATTTCTTTGTCTAGCCTAATTGCCCTGGCTAGGACTTCAAGTACGATGTTGAATAAGAGCGGTGATAAAGGGCATCCTTGTCTGGTTCCCGTTCTCAAGGGAAATGCTTTCAGGTTCTCTCCATTTAGAGTGATAATGGCTGTTGGCTTTGTATGTTGAGGAATTTTCCTTCAATTCCTATTTTGGTAAGAGTTTTTATCATAAATGGGTGTTGAACTTTGTCAAATGCCTTTTCTGCATCTATTGATAAGATCATGTGGTTTTTATCTTTTTTTTTATTTATTTGATGGATTACATTAATGGTTTTACTGATATTAAACCAGCCTTGCATATTACAGCCTTGCATACCTGGTATAAATCCCACTTGATCAGGGTGAATTATTTTTTTGATGTGTTGTTGGATTCTGTTGGCTAGAATTTTGTTGAGGATTTTTGCATCCATGTTCATGAGGAATATAGGTGTAAAATTTTCTTTTTTTGTAATATCTTTACCTGGTTTTGGTATCAGGGAGATGGTAGCTTCATAGAATGAGTTGGGTAGTATTCCGTCTTTTTCTATGCTTTGAAATACCTTCAATAGTAATGGTGTTAAGTCTTCTCTGAAGGTTTGGTAGAACTCTGCAGTGAAGCCGTCCGGGCCAGGACTTTTTTTTGTTGGAAGTTTTTTGATTACCGTTTCAATCTCTTTTTTTGTTATGGGTCTATTTAGTTGTTCTACTTCTGAATGTGTTAGTTTAGGTAGGTAGTATTGTTCCAAGAATTTATCCATTTCTTCTAGGTTTTCAAATTTGTTAGAGTACAATTTTACGTAGTAATCTGAAATGATTCTTTTAATTTCATTTGGCTCTGTTGTGATGTGGTCCTTCTCATTTCTTATTCGGGTTATTTGTTTCCTTTCCTGTTTTTCTTTAGTCAGTCTAGCCAATGGTTTATCAATTTTGTTAATTTTTTCAAAGAACCAGCTTTTGGCTTTGTTAATTCTTTCAATTGTTTTTCTGTTCTCTAATTCATTTAGTTCAGCTCTAATTTTTATTATTTGTTTTCTTCTGGTGCCTGATGGGTTCTTCTGTTGCTCACTTTCTATTTGTTCAAGTTGTCGGGACAGTTCTCTGATTTTGGCTCTTTGTTCTTTTTGTCTGTGTGCATTAATCGATATAAATTGGCCTCTGAGCACTGCTTTTGCTGTGTCCCAGAGGTTTTGTTAGGAAGTATTTTCATTCTCGTTGCTTTCTAAGAATTTCCTTATTCCCTCCTTGATGTCTTCTATAACCCAGTCTTTTTTCAGGAGGGTATTGTTCATTTTCCAAGTATTTGATTTCTTTTCCCTAGTTTTTCTGTTATGGATTTCTAGCTTCATTGCCTTGTGGTCTGAGAAGATGCTTCGTAATATTTTGATGTTTTGGATTCTGCAAAGATTTGTTTTATGACCTAATATGTGGTCTATTCTAGAGAATGTTCCATGTGCACTAGAAAAAAAAGTATATTTTGCAGCAGTTGGGTGGAGAGTTCTGTATAAGTCAATGAGGTCAAGTTGGTTGATTGTTGTAAGTAGGTCTTCCGTGTCTCTACTGAGCTTCTTACTGGATGTCCTGTCCTTCTCCGAAAGTGGTGTGTTGAAGTCTCCTACTATAAATGTGGAGGTGTCTATCTCACTTTTCAATTCTGTTAAAATTTGATTTATGTATCTTGCAGCCCTGTCATTAGGTGCGTAAATATTTAATATGGTTATGTCTTCCTGATCAATTGTCCCTTTTATCATTATATAGTGTCCTTCTTTATCCTTTGTGGTGGATTTAAGTCTAAAGTCTATTTTGTCAGAAATTAATATTGCTACTTCTCTTCTTTTTTGCTTATTGTTTGCTTGATATATTTTTTCCATCCTTTGAGTTTTAGTTTGTTTGTGTCTCTAAGTCTAAGGTGTGTCTCTTGTAGGCAGCATATAGATGGATCGTGTTTCTTTATCCAGTCCGTGACTCTCGGTCTCTTTATTGGTGCATTTAGTCCATTTACATTCAGTGTAATTATAGATAAATAAGTTTTTAGTGCTGTTATTTTGATGCCTTTTCATGTGGGTTGTTGGCCATTTCATTTTTCCACATGCTTTTTTGTGCTGAGACGTTTTTCTTAGTAGCTTGTGAGATCCTCATTTTCATAATGTTTAACTTTGTGTTTGTTGAGTCGTTACGTTTTTCTTGGCTTTTTTCTTGAGTTATGGAATTGATATTCCTTTTTGTGGTTACCTTGTTATTTACCCCTATTTTTCTAAGTAAAAACCTAACTTGTATCATTCTATATCGCCTTGTATCACTCTCCATCTTGCAGTTCAATGCCTCCTATATTTAGTCCCTCTTTTTGATTATTGTGATCGTTTATCTATTGATTTCCATGATTTCCTGTTATGTGTATTATTTTTTTTATTTATTTATTTTTTAGAATTAATCTTAATTTGTTTGTTTTTGTGCTTTCCCTATTTGAGTTGCGTTGATATCGGGACGTTCTGTTTTGTGACCTTGTATTGTGCTGGTACCTGATATTATTGGTCATCAGGCCAAACAATCTCCTTTAGCATTTCTTGCAGTCTTGGTTTAGTTTTTGCAAATTCTCTAAACTTGTGTTTATCTGTAAATATCTTAATTTCTCCTTCATATTTCAGAGAGAGTTTTGCTGGATATATGATCCTTGATTGGCAGTTTTTCTCCTTCAGTGCTCTGTATACGTCGTCCCATTCCCTTCTTGCCTGCATGGTTTCTGCTGAGTAGTCTGAACTTATTCTTATTGATTCTCCCTTGAAGGAAACCTTTCTTTTCTCCCTGGCTGCTTTTAAAATTTTCTGTTTGTCTTTGGTTTTGGCAAGTTTGATGATAATATGTCTTGGTGTTTTTCTTTTTGGATCAATCTTAAATGGGGTTCGATGAGCATCTTGGATAGATATCCTTTCGTCTTTCATGATGTCAGGGAAGTTTTGTGTCAGGAGTTCTTCAACTATTTTCTCTGTGTTTTCTGCCCCCCCTCCCTGTTCTGGGACTCCAATCACTCGCAAGTTATCCTTCTTGATAGAGTCCCACATGATTCTTAGGGTTTCTTCATTTTTTTTTAATTCTTTTATCTGATTTTTTTCAGCTATGTTGGTGTTGATTCCCTGGTCCTCCAGAAGTCCCAGTCTACATTCTAATTGCTCGAGTCTGCTCTTCTGACTTTCTATTGCGTTGTCTAATTCTGTAATTTTATTGTTAATCTTTTGGATTTCTACATGCTGTCTCTCTATGGATTCTTGCAACTTATTAATTTTTCCACTATGTTCTTGAATAATCTTTTTGAGTTCTTCAACAGTTTTATCAGTGTGTTCCTTGGCTTTTTCTGCATTTATCCTAATTTCATTTGTGATGTCTTTAAGCATTCTGTAAATTAGTTTTTTTATATTCTGTATCTGATAATTCCAGGATTGTATCTTCATTTGGGAAAGATTTTGATTCTTTTGTTTGAGGGGTTGGAGAAGCTGTCATGGTCTGTTTCTTTATGTTGTTTGATATGGACTGCTGTCTCCAAGCCATCACTGGGAAACTAGATTTTCCAGGTAATCAGCTAAAAAAAATGCAGTCAGATCCCTATCTGAATTCTCCCTCTGGCTCCGGGTATTCGGATGTTAATGGAGCCGGCTGGGGAGGGTGGGGGAGGGATCAGAGAGCTAGGAGTGTAGCACCACAGAATATAGAGCTGATCCCCGCGTTCACACTCCGCCCCCATCCACCAAAATCCGGGCGGGACGGCTCCCCAGCTGGGACGCTACTCTCCCCGCTCCGAGACCAGTCACTTCCTCCCGCGGACTTCTCCCTCCGGTGCACGGCACCGCTCGCGTGAACTGGGTGGGCGTCTCCCGCACAAACGGGTGGGCCCGCCCCCAGGGTCTATTCAGGAGAATATAATTGGACCCCGTGCTCACGCCCCGCCCGCTTTCGCCAAAATCCCAGTCGGACGGCTTCCCGGCTGGGACGCTGCTTTCCCCACTCGGAGACCTGTCACTTCCTCCTGGAGACTTCTCCCTCCGGTGCACCGCACCGCTCGCGCGAATGGGTGGGCGTCACCCGCATGACCAGGTGGGCCCGCCCCCTGGGTCAATTCTGGGGAATATAATTGGACCCCGCGCTCACGCCCCGCCCGCTTTCGCCAAAATCCCAGCAGGACGGCTCCCCGGCTGGGACGCTGCTCTCCCCGCTCCAAGACCTGTCACTTCCTCCCGGGGACTTCTCCCTCTGGTGCGTTGGTCCACACTCGAGAACTGGGTGGGCGTCCCCCCGCACGAATGTGTGTGCCCCGCCCCGGGGTCGCTTTAGGGAAATATAGCTGCCCCCCCCCGCTCGCGCCCCGCCCGCTTCCCGCCAAAGTCCCGGCGGGACGGCTCCCCGGCTAGGACGCTGCTCTCCCCGCTCCAAGATGAGTCACTGCCTCCTGGGTGCTTCTCCCTCCGGCTGCGCCGCTATGCCGCCCACGCCAACCAGCTAGACTTCCTCCCGGGATGGGTTCGGGGGCGTAGGGCTGGGCCCCTTGTCTGTGCCATCTGCCCCCCTGGGCTCTGCCCCAGATCGGGCTCCGAAGGTCACCTGCCTGGTACACTGGCTCCTAGTTCTGAAAACGGTAGCTGTCTGCCCGTATTTGTTTGTTTTCCGTCTCTAAGTCTGTGCTTGTTGTTCAGAGTTCGTAGATTGTTATGGATGTGATCGATTCACTTGTTTTTCCGAGTCTTTGTTGCAAGAGGGATCCGCGGTAGCGTCCACCTAGTCCGCCATCTTGGCCCCCTCTTGTAGTATTTTTTGTATAGGTGTTTCAAGTCTCTGGGTAGATTTATTCCTAAGTACTTTGCCTTCTTGGGGCCTATTTTAAATGATATTGATTTGGCGATTTCCTTTTCTAAGTTCTCTTTGTTGGTGTTGAGGAATCCAACTGATTTTTGTATGTTTATCTTTTTTCCTGATATTTTACTGAATTCTTCTATTACTTCCAGTAGCCTTCTTGTGGATTCTTTGAGGTTCTCTGTGTATAATATCATATCACTGTGAAGAGGGGTACTTTTACTTCTTCCTTACCAATTTGGATGCCCTTTATTTCTTTTTCTTGCCATATTGCTCTGGCTGGGACATCCAGCACAATGTTGAATAAGAGTGGTGTTAAAAGGCATCCTTGTCTGGTTCCTGTTCTTAAGGGGAATGCTTTCAATCTCTCTCCGTTTAGAATGATGTTAGCTACTGGCCTTATTATGTTGAGGAATTTCCCTTCTTTTCCTATTTTGCTGAGAGTTTGTCAGGAATGGGTGTTAGGCTTTGTCAAATGCCTTTTCTGCATCAATTAATAAGATCATGTGGTTCTTGTCTTTTGTTTTATTTATGTGATGGATTACATTGATTGTTTTTCTAATGTTGAACCATCCCTGCATACCTGGTATGAATCCCACTTGATCATGATGAATTTGTTTTTGATATGCTGTTCAATTCTATTGGCTAGAATTTATTGAGGATTTTTGTGTCTATGTTCATGAAGGTATTTGTATGTAATTTTCTTTTTTTGTGGTGTCTTTACCTAGTTTTGGTATCAGGGTTATGCTGGCTTCGTAGGATGAATTCAGGAGTATTCCTTCCTTTTCTATGCTCTGACATATGTTTAACAGTACTGGTGTTAATTCTTCTTTGAAAGCTTGGTAGAATTCTCTGGTGAACCATCTGGGCCAAGGCTTTTTTATGGGGGGGGGGGTTTAATTACCTCTTCAATCTCTTCTTTTGTTATGGGTTTGTTTTGTTTTTCTACCTCGGTTTGTGTTATTTTAGGTAGATTGTGTGGTTCTAGAAATTTGTCCATCTCCTCTAGGTTTTCAAATTTGTTGAAGTACAGTTTTTCATAGTTTTCTGTTACGATGCTTTTTATTTCAGTTGGGTCTGTTGTGATATCACCCATCTCATTTCTTATTTGGGTTATTTGCTTCCTCTCCTGTTTTTCTTTTGTCAGTTTGGCCAAAGGTTTGTCAATTTTGTTGATCTTTTCAAAGAATCAACTTTTGGTCTTGACCCTTTCTGTTGTTTTTCTATTCTCTATTTCATTTATTTCTGCTCTAATTTTTATTATTTCCTTTCTTTTGGTGCCTGAGGGCTTCTTTTGCTGCTCTCTTTCTATTTGTTCGAGTTGTAGGGTTAATGTTTTGATTTTGGCATGTTCTTCCATTTGGATGTGTGCATTTATTGGTATAAATCGACCTCTAAGCAGTAATATGCTGTGTCCCAAAGGTTCTGTTAAGATGTGTTTTCATTCTCACTTGATTCCATGAATTTCTTTATTCCATCCTTGATTTTTTCTATAACCCAGTAGTTTTTGAGGAAGGTGTTGCTCAGTTTCCATGTATTTGATTTTTTTCCTTGGTGTTTCTGTTCTTGATTTCTACTTTTATGGCATTAAGGTTAGAAAAGATGCTTTGTAATATTTTGATGTTTTGGATTATCTCAAGGCTTGGTTGTAGCCTAAAATGTGGTCTATTCTGGAGAATGTTCCATGTGCGTTGGAAAAGGATGTATACTTGGCTGCTGTTGGGTGAAGTGTTCTGTATATGGCTATGAGGTCAAGTTGATTGACTGAGGCATTTAAATCTATCATATCTTTACTGAGCTTTTTTTCTAGGTGTTCTGTCCTTCACTGAAAGTGATGTGTTAGAGTCTCCTATTATTGTTGTAAAGTTGTCTATTTCTCTTTTCAATGCTGTTAGAATTTATTTTATGTATTTGGAGCCCTGTCATCAGGTACATATATGTTTATTATGGTTATGTTCTCCTGATGTGTAGACACTTTAATCATTATATAGTGTCCTTCCTTATCCTTTGTGGTGGATTTTATTTTAAAGTTTATTTTTTTCCAGATTAATATTGGCAGTCCTGCTCTTTTTTGATTGTTGTTTGCTTGATATGTTTTTTTCCATCCTTTGAATTTGTTTGTTTGTGTCTTCAGGTCTAAGGTGTGTTTCTTGTAGGCAGCATACAGACACATCGTGTTTTTTAATCCATTCTGCCACTCTCTCTCTTTATTAGTGCATTTGTCCCATTGACATTCAGTGTAGTTATTGATAGGTATGAGTTTACAGCTGTCATTTGACTTTTTTTTTGTGGTGTTGACAGTTTCTTTGTTCCACTTAATTTTCTGTGCTGAGTCTTTTTTTATGTATTTTCTTTTCATTTTTTTTCATTGTTGATTTTCTGTTTGCTGAATCTTTATGTTTTTCTTCTTTTTTATTTTGATGTGTAGGTTTGTTAGCTTCCTTTGTGGTTACTTTAAAATTTATCTATTTTTCTAAGTTTAAACTGATCTTTTATTACATGATATGGCCTTAACTTCCTTTCCTTGTGGAAATTCTGTGACTACACTATTTATTACCTCTTTTTGGTTTTGACTTGTCATCGTTTGCATATTGATGTCTGTGTTTCCCTGTTTTCAGTTTTTTAGCTTTGACTTGTTTTTGCAACTACCCTATCTGGGTTGATAAGTTGTCAATCTGTCCTGTGTTCTAGTCTTGGGTTGTCTGGTATTTTTAGTTCTCTAACCAGAGGACTCTTTTTGATATTTCTTTTGTTTTCGCTCTTAATTACAGTGTGGTTCATTTTAAAGATGAATATATATATTGTACATGCACACACAAACACAGACACCTGGGATAATTTTTAAGCAATGCTTTGAGACTCTCATCTAAAATTGCATTTACGTAATATTTACATCATATGTATACCCATATGTATAGGATGCTACAAAACAGAAAAGTTAAATGGATACATTTTATATCTTAGATCTATATGAGAAAACCGTTCCTTGAATCACATCCATTTACCATTACACTTTGCATTTACTTTTATGGTCAGAGATTTTCAGCTGCTCGAAACTGTTGAATTAACTGTAAGAATAAACCAAATCAAAACCAAACCCATTGCCGTTAAGTCGATTCCAACTCATAGTGACCTTGTAGGTCAGAGTAGAACTGCCTGATAGGGTTTCCAAGGATTGGCTGTGGATTGGAACTGCCGACATTTTGGTGAGCGGCTGAATGCTTAACCGTTATGCCACCAGGGCTCCGTAGGAATAAAAGACACCTTAAATTTAAAACACAAACAAAAAACACCTAAAAGTCCAGATGCTTTTTTTTTAAGTGGATCGTACACTTTTCCCTCTTTCAGTTTTACTGAAAGCTGGTTGTTATGCCAATAATTTACATAAAACAAAAAGAAAAATTATTTGGGTACTTCAGCTTGTTTTTACATACAGCCTAAAGCTTTAGTGAGGAGTCTGGGATTGATCTGTACTTAAGGAAGTAGACAAGGCCCAATAATTTCACTGCAGGTAAAAGAAAATTTAGCTGCACTTCCTTCTTAGAATATGTCATTTATCTCCTGACGTACCAAAAGAGAAACCCTTTTAATATCAACATGTATCTTCAGCGTAACATTGGCCTATCCAACTATTGCAGCAAATACTTGTAGGTCTTGAGTAGTAATATTTACCAGCTGTTTCTTTTTTAAACAACAGAATGACAGTTTGTTAATTTACAAAACAAAACAACAAAAAAACAAGTAAAATGGTTAAATGTACTGGAATTGTTGAGATGGCATGACTGGTGCTTTGAGGTTATCTATCTATCATGACGGTTGTGAGCTATTTTTTTCCTCAGCCGATTTTCCTTTTAGTTTATTTTTAACTTGACATATTGCAAAGATGAAGTATCCTAAATTTCTCTAGAAAGTACCCCCTGACATGCTTGTTTGCTTTTGAAATAAAGTTGGTTTTGGTTTGAGTAAAAATCAATCAATCATATATGGTTTTCTAATCCTGGAGTCCTTTGTCCATCTAGAGGCAGGGATTTACTAATAACAGTTACAGTGTGTGGACAAGTAAGGATTCATGTTTGATAATGATACTGAGCATAGAAATAATATTTTCATTTTGGTTTACAAACTGAAGATTTAAAATTGTGACTGAATAAAGAGTCCAAGGTTGCTTCTAATGTATTTAGTTTACTTTGGGTAGGGAGCGAGAGGTACATGAAGATATCTTGAATTAGAAAGATTTGAGGGTTAAAAATTTGGATTTATCTTTTATTTTTATGGCATAAACCTTCACCCATGGCTCTTTCCAAGAAAATTCAAGCAGCACAGTTTGGAGAAGGTGTGGAGATGTTGTTGATCACAGGACAGATGAGTTCCTTTGAACACTGGTTGGTACAACTTGTGGTGATATGGTGGACATTGTAATGTGCCAAATCTTTCTTTAAGAAAAGACTTGTTGCTCCAGTGCTAGGAGTTCAATCAGCAGATGGCCTTCCACAGTCAGTCCCTTTGGGGATTGCCTCAGCTGTTGAAGCCCCTTTGCCCAAGGCCCTGCCCCTTCCAGGATAGCCCACATCCAATGACTGATCCATGTAGGAGTCATTGTTAAAAAAAAAAACAACTGGGAGATAAAGGCCTGGACATCTCAACCCAACTCAAGAGAACTCTGAAGGGTCATTCTAGCTCTAGAGCTCCCTGTGGGACTTGAACTGTAGCTTGACTTCTCCTTTTGCCCATTTCTAGTTCCTTCCTCAGGTGTTGGTAACAAGAGCAGTCAATAAAAAACTGCATACTAAAGTTCACCTCAGAGTTGGCTTTTCAGTTTTAATGACGTATGTCTCAAAATGCAGTAGGGGTTAAGTGCAATGGCTGCTATCCAAAAGGTTGGCAGTTGGAATCCACCAGGCACTCCTTGGAAATTCTATGGGGCAGCTCTACTCTGTCCTGTAGGGTCGCTATGAGTCAGAATTGACTCAATGGCAGCGGGTAATGGGTATGTCTCAAAAAGCAGTGTCACTTTTTTTTTAATTCTGCTTTAAGTGGAAGTTTACAAATCAAGTCAGTCTCTCATACAAAAATGTATATACATCTTGTTATATACTCCTAGTTGCTCTCCCCCTAATGAGACAGCACACTCCTTCCCTGCACTCTCTATTTTCCTGTCAATTCGGCCAGCTACTGAAACCCTCCCCACTCCCATCTCCCCTCCAAACAGAAGCTACTCACATAGTCTCATGTGTCTCATGTGTCTACTTGATCCAAGAAGTTCACTGTTTACCACTATCATTTTCTATCCCATAATCCAGTCCAATTCCTGTCTGAAGAGTTAGCTTCGGGAATGGTTCCTCTTTTGGGCTAACAGAAGGTCTTGGAACCATGACCAACAGGGTCCTTCTAGTCTCAGCCAGACCATTAAGCCCGCTTTTTTTACGAGAATTTGGGGTCTCCATCCCAATGTTCTCCTGCTCCCTCAGGGTTCTCTGTTGTGTTCCCTGTCAGGGCAGTCATCGGTTGTCATCGGTTGTAGTTCTTCTGGTCTCAGGCTAATGTCGTCTCTGGTTTATCTGGCCTTTTCTGTCTCTCGGACTCATAATTACCTTGTGTCTTTGGTGTTCTTCATTCTCCTTTGCTTCAGGTAGGTTGAGACCAGTTGATGCATCTTAGATGGCTGCTTGCTAGCGTTTAAGACCCCAGAACCCACTCTCCAAAGTGGAATGCAGAATGTTTCCTTAATAGATTTTATTATGCCAATTGACTTAAATGTCCCCTGAAACCATGGTCCCCAAACCCCCACCCCTGCTATGCTGGCCTTCGAAGTGTTCAGTTTATTCAGGAAAATGCTTTTGGTTTAGTCCGGTTGTGCTGACCTCTCCTGTATTGTGTGTTGTCTTTCCCTTCACCTAAAATAGTACTTATCTACTATCTAACTAGTGAAAGCCCCTCTCCCTCCCAACCCACTCTCATATTTTCTTCTCTGTTTGAACTATTTTTCAAGTTCTTATACTAGTGGTCTCATGCAATATTTGTCCTTTTGCAACTGGCTAATTTCACTCAGCATAATGCCTTCCAGGTTCCTCCATGTTATGAAATGTTTCACAGATTCATCATTGTTCTTTACTGATGTGCAGTATACCATTGTATGAGTATACCATAATTTATTTATCCATTCATCCGTTCATGGGCACCTTGGTTGCTTCCATCTTTTTGCTATTGTAAACAGTGCTGCAGTAAACATGGGTGTGCATATATCTGTTGGTGTGAAGGCTCTTATTTCTCTAGGATATATTTCAAGGAGTGGGATTGCTGGATGAAATGGTAGTTCTATTTCTAGTTTTTTTAAGGAAGCGCCAAATCGATTTCCTAAATGGTTGTACCATTTTACATTCCCACCAGCAGTGTATAAGTGTTTCAGTCTCTCCACAACCTCTCCAACATTTATTATTTTGCGTTTTTTGGATTAATGCCAGTCTTGTTGGAGTGAGATGGAATCTCATTGTACTTTTGATATGCATTTCTATAATGGCTAATAATCATGGGCATTTCCTCATGTATCTGTTAGCTGCCTGAATGTCTTCTTTAGTGAGGTGCCAGTTCATATCCTTTGCCCATTTTTTAACTGGGTTATTTGTCTTTTTGTAGTTGAGTTTTGCAGTATCATGAAGATTTTAGAGATCAGATGCTGATAGAAAATGTCATAGCTAAAAACTTTTTCCCAATCTGTAGGTAATCTTTTTAGTCTTTTGAAGTCTTTGGATGAGCATAGATGTTTGATTTTTATGAGCTCCTACTTGTCTACTTTCTCTTCTGCATTGTTAGTAATATTTTGTATGCTGTTTATGCCATGTATTAGGGCTCCTAGCATTGTCCTATTTTTTGTTCCATGATCTTTACCATTTTCGATTTTATATTTAGGTCTTTGATCCATTTTGGGTTAGTTTTTGTGCGTGGTGTGAGGTATCGGTCTTGTTTCATTTTTTTGCAGATGGATATCCAGTTATGCCAGCACCATTTGTTAAGGAGACTGTCTTTTCCCCCATTTAACTGCCTTTGGGCCTTTGTCAAATATTGGCTGCTCCTATGTGGGTGGATTTATGTCTGGATTCACAATTCTGTTCCAAATCTGTTGTTGTACCAGTACCAGGCTGTTTTGACTACTGTGGTGGTGTAATAGGTTCTAAAACTAGGTAGAGTGAGGCGTTCCACTTTGTTCTTCTTTTTCAGTAATGGTTTACCTATCCGGGGCCTCTTTCCCTCCTGTATGAAATTGGTGATTCATTTCTCCAGCTCATTAAAAATGTCGTTGGAATTTGGATCAGAATTGCATTGTATCTATAGATCGTTTTTGGTAGAATAGACGTTTTTACAATGTTAAGTCTTCCTATCCATGAGCAAGGTATGTTTTTCCACTTCTGTAGGTCTCTTTGGATTTCTCACAGTAGTTTCTTGTAGTTTTCTTTCTATAGGTCTTTTACATCTTTGGTAGGATTTATTCCTAAATATTTTATCTTCTTGGGAGGTACTGTAAATGGTTTTGATTTGGTGATTTCCTCTTTGATGTTCTTTTTTTGGTGTAGAGGAATCCAACTGATTTTTGTATGTTTATCTTGTGTCCTGAGACTCTGCTGAACTCTTCTATTTGTTTCAGTGGTTTTCTTCAGGATTCTTTAGGGTTTTCTGTATAAAAGATCATGTCATCTGCAAATAGAGACATTTTTACTTCTTCCTTACCAATCTGGATGCCCTTTATTTCTTTATCTAGCCTAATTGCTCTGGCTAGGACCTCCAGTACAATGCTGAATAAGAGTGGTGATAAAGGCTATCCTTGTCTGGTTCCCGATCTCAAGGGGAATGCTTTCAACCTCTCTCCATTTAGGATGATATTGGCTGTTGGCTTTGTATAAATGCCCTTTATTATGTTGAGGAATTTTCCTTCTCTTTCTATTTTGCTGAGAGTTTTTATCATGAATGGGTATTGAACTTTGTCAAATGCCTTTTCTGCATCAATTGATAACATCAGGTAGTTCTTGTCTTTTGTTTATATAATGGATTACATTAATTGTTTTTCTAATGTTGAACGAACTGTACAGACCTGCTATGAATTCCACTTGGTCATGGTGAATTATTTGTTTGACATGTTGTTGAATTCTATTGGGTAGAATTTTGTTAGAATTTTGCATCTAAGTTCATGAGGGATATAGGTCTGTAATTTTCTTTTTGTGTGGTGTCTTTACCCGGTTTTGGTATCAGGCTTCATAAAATGAGTTTGGGAGTATTACGTCCGTTTCTATGTTCTGAAATACGTTTAGTAGTAGTGGTGTTAACTCTTCTCTGAAAATTTCGTAGAACTCTGCAGTGAAGCCCTCCAGGTCAGGGATTTTTTTTGTTACCTTTTCAATCTCTTCTTTTGTTATGGGTTTATTTAGCTGTTCTACCTCTTTTTGTGTTAGCTTAGGTAGGTAGCGTGTTTCTAGGAATTCATCCATTTCTTCTAGGTTTTCAAATTTGTTAGCGTACAATTTTTCATAGTAATCTGATATGATTCTTTGAATTTCAGTTGGGTCTGTTGTAATATCGCCCATCTCTTTTCTTATTTGGGTTATTTGCTTCCTCTCCTGTTTTTCTTTTGTCAGTTTGGCCAGTGGTTTATCAATTTTGTTAATTTTTTCAAAGAACCAGCTTTTGGTCTTGTTAACTCTCCCAATTATTTTTCTGTTTTCTATTTCAGTTAATTCTGCTCTAATTATTATTTGCTTTCTTCTGGTGCCTGTGGGTTTCTTTTGTTGCTCTCTTTCTATTTGTTCAAGTTGTAGGGATAATTCTTTGTATTTTGGCCCTTTCTTCTTTTTCTGTGTGTGCATTTATTGATATAAATTGACCTCTGAGCACTGCTTTTGCTGTGTGCCAAAGGTTACGATAGGAAATGTTTTCATTCTCATTGGATTCTATGAATTTCTTTATTTCGTCCTTCATGTCCTCTATAACCCAGTTGTTTTTGAGCAGGGTATTGTTCAGTTTCCAAGTGTTTGATTTTTTTTCCCTGCTTTTTCTGGTATTGATTTCTACTTTTTTGGCCCTATGGTCAGAGGAGATGCTTTGTAATATTGTGATGTTTTGGATTCTGCTAAGGCTTGCTTTAGGACCTAATATGTGGTCTATTGTAGAGACTGTTCCATGTGTACTAGAAAAGAAAGTATACTTGGCTGCTGTTGGGTGGAGTTTCCTGTATATGACTATGAGGTCAAGATGGTTGATTGTGGCATTTAGACCTTCCGTGTCTTTATTGAGCTTCTTTCTGGATGTTCTGTCCTTCACCGAAAGTGGTGTGTTGAATTCTGCTATAATTGTGCAGCTGTCTCTCTCACTTTTCAATGCTGTTAGAGTTTGTTTTATGTTTTGTTTTAGCCCTGTCACTGGGTGCATAAATATTTAATGCAGTTATATCCTCCTGGTGTATTGTCCCTTTAATCATTATACAGTGTCCTTCCTTATACTTTGTGGTGTATTTAAGTTTAAAGTCTATTTTGTCAGAAATTAATATTGCCACTCCTGCTGTTTTTGATTGTTGTTTGCTTGATACATTTTTTTCCATCCTTTGAGTTTTAGTTTCTTTGTGTCTCTAAGTCAAATGTGTGTCTCTTGTAGGCAGCATATAGATGGATTGTATTTTATCAATTCTGCCACTCTCTGTCTTTTTATTGGCACATTTAGTCCATATACATTCAGCGTAATTATAGATAGGTATGAGTTTAGTGCTGTCATTTTGATGTCTTTTTTTTGTGTTGTTTACAGTTTCTTTTTCCCACTTAATTTTTTGTGCTGAGTAGTTTATCTGTTATATTGTCTTTCTTCTTATTTGTTATTGTTGATTTTGTTTCTGCTATATCTGTTTTTCTTGTATTTGATAAGTAGGATTGTTAGTCTCCTTTGTGGTTACCTTAATATTTACCCCTATTTTTCTAAGTTTAAACCTAACTTTTATTTCTTTATATCGCTTTGTCTTCCTCTCCATATGAAAGATCTATGACTACATTTCTTAGTCTATCTTTATTGTTTTAATGTTGTCTTCTTTTACATAATGACATTGCTGTTTCCCTGTTTTGAGCATTTTCTGCCAAGAAATCTTCAACAATTCCGTCTGTATTTTCTGTTATCCCTCCTTGTTCTGGTACCCCAATCACTCTTATGTTGTTTCTCTTGATAGAGTCTCACATGATTCTTAATGTTCTTCATTTTTTTTAATTTTTGTGTCTGATTTTTCTTCAAATATATTGGTGACAAATGTTTTATATTCAATCTCACCAATTCTGCCTTCAACTTGCTAAATTTTTTCTACTCTGACTTTCTATTGAGTTGTCTAATTCTTCAATTTTATTGTTAATCTTCTGGATTTCTGATTGCTGTCTCTCTGTGGATTCTTGCACCTTATTAAATTTTTCATTATGTTCTTGAATAACCTTTTTAATTTCTTGAACTGCTTTATCTGTGTGTTCCTTGGCTTGTTCTGCGTATTACCTGATTTCCTTCCTGATGTCTTGAAGAGTTCTGTATATTTATTTTTTGTGTTCTGCATCCAGGAATTCCAGGAAGGCACCTTCATCCAGAAGATCCCTTGATTCTTTGTTTTGAGAGTTTGTTGAAGCAATCATGATCTGCTTCTTTATGTGATTTGACATTGACTGTTGTCTCTGAGCCATCTATAAGTTATTGTATTAGTTTATTTTATGTTTGCATACTGTATCCTAGATTCTTGCTTTGTTTGTTTTGATATGCCTAAATAGGTTGCTTGAGTGAGCTAGCTTGATTATTTTCACCTTTGAAGATCTGATGTCCTCTCACCAGATGGCTAGCACTGTTATCAGGTATATCAGCCTAGGATTCCATTCACTTTTCTTGTATGGATTCAGC
Organism: Elephas maximus indicus; assembly: GCF_024166365.1. NCBI lineage: Eukaryota > Metazoa > Chordata > Mammalia > Proboscidea > Elephantidae > Elephas > Elephas maximus. Next base: position 92,474,825 of record NC_064846.1, read on the forward strand.
TCATGTGTCCAGGTAGCTGATCATCAAGTGTATGGTACAGGCTCTGTCCTACAGTCTTAGAGGGGCAGGGGTGAATGGTGTAGGTACCTGTATCTGGTTGCAGCAGGGGGTCACGCTCTGAACAATGCAGGGGGCTGACAACCATCCCCCAAGTGTCTGTGAGGAAAGTGCGTTCCTGTTCCCTAGAGCACACAAGTGGGTGGGTTCTGCAGCCAGACCACGGGTATCCAATGCTTTTGGTTGTAAGGAGTGTGAGCGACCAGTTTTCCTTGTACCCCTTTCGTGGGTAATCGGGTGACCTGAGTGGAGCCACCAGTCCTTGGGCCCCTGATGTGGGTAGGTGAGGACCCTGTTTAATAGCAAAGCGGTGTCAAATATCAAACACCCCCCTTTTCACCTCACAGCTGAAACAGTTGCAGTCTGCCAACAAGGGCCTATTCTCCTGAAGTAGGCCCACACAAGTCCATGCAGGAGGGAAACGTATTCAAAGTCCACAGACCATTTATGCCTGGACAGGAGCTGCTTCTGTTCTGAGCTCCTCAGGTTAGTTTAGCTGGCAAATTGTCCTTTCCCTCAATTGTGAATTTTTTCCTTCTCCAAGGCCAGGAGAATGGCCCAGAACGCTCAACGAGACCTACCTCAGGGCCAGGGAAATGAAGAGCCGCTGAAGCCAGCTTGGGGGCTGTGGGCGCAGTAAAATATATGCAATTACTTAGCATTTTCCGAGAATGCTTTATTTTCTGGCTCCGGAGGTGTGAGTAGGCTGTGCGGCTGGCTGTTTCTCCCTGAGGAAACTGCGGTTGAACACTACCACCAGCCCGCCGCAGCTGCTCCCAGGAATAGTGTCTGAGAGACCCCAGTGATTCAGGTCCGGTAACTCCTCTCAGCTTCTGAACTGTCTCTCCCTCCCCCTTCTGCTCAGTCTATTTTCTAACTTTGCCTTTGATGTTCAGGGGTCCTAGTTTGTCATAAATATAATCATTTCACTTATTTTTGGGGGTCTTTGTTATAAGAGGGATCACCGGAAGCACCGAGCTACTCTGCCATGTTGGGCCCACCTGCCCCTTTGATATTTCTTGTAATTTTGGTTTGGTTTTTACAAATTCCTTTAACTTCTGTTTGTCTGAAAATGACCTAATTTCACCATCATATTTAATAGACCATTTTCCTAGATATATGATTCTTGGCTAGCAGTTTTTTTTTCAAGGCTTCATATATCTCATCCCATTGCCTTCTTTCCTGCATGTTTCCTGCTTAGTAGTCAGAGCTTAGTCTTATTGGTTCTCCTTCATAGGTGACTATTTGTTTATCCCTAGCCTCTCTCAAGGTTCTATCTTTGTCTTTGGTTTTGGCCGGTTTGATTATATGTCTTGGTCACTTTCTTTTTGTTTCTACCCTGTATGGGGTTTGTTGAGCTTCTTGTATAGGTATCTTCTCATCTTTGATGATATCAGGGACTTTTCTGTCAACAAACCTTCAACAATTCTCTCCGTGTTTTCTCTTATCCCCCCTGTTCTGGTACTCTGATCATTCATACATTTTTCCTCTTGATAGTGTCCCACATAATTCTAAGGCTTTCTTCATTTTTTTTAGTTCTTTTAGTTGATTTTGTATTGTTAGTTTATGTTTTTGTTGTTGTTTCTTCTCTCTCCCTTCCTTCCTTTTGTTTCTCCCATTGATCCAGCCTCAAGCACTGCCCCTAGCTTCTTGGCAGGCTGTGCTGTACTGCACAGGTAGAGAGCTTCTGGCATATGGCCTCTCAAGTTTGTGCTGCCCACACAGGCCAGCCCTCTCAGTGTCATTTGTTTCTTTATCTTTCCCCTTCTCCTTTTCTTTCTCTCTCCCACCTAGGCTCTACACTGCCACCACCCCAATTCCGCCCTGCCCCCAATGGCTGGCTCCCCCACCTCATGTTTTCATTGTTGTTATTTCTTTTCATTATATATATATTTATTTATTATTTGATTGTTGGTTACTTCTCTCTCTTTCCCTTTTTTCCTCTCCTTTTTCCTCCCCACCTCGCACTGCGTGCCACCCACACACCGTCTCGAGAGGCCGAATCACAGCACTTGGCTGGGCAGCCACCAGCACACAACCTCACTGGGTCTGCTCTGCCCCCACCTGCTGAATCCTACCACACTGCCATTTTATTTACTTTTTAATATTTTTACATCATTTTTGCTTTTGTTTCTCTCCTTTCTCTTCTTTCACAAACCCACTTAGCTCTGCACATAACATCCTCTCCTTTCCCTCTTGGCTATCTGCACCATGTGCCAAGAGCCACACCCTGGAGCAGTACTGAAGCAGTCCACCCTACCCCACCTGCACTACCCCCCTGCCCTGCCCAGTTGCACCCAGTTTGTGCTGCAAACTACCCATCCCCCACCTCTCCACCCCCACTGGACTCTCCCTGCTACACCATAGCTGAGTGACCAGCCCTGCCCACCTGGACAAGGTGGTCAGAAGTATTGTGCACACAGGCGAGCAAGCAACAAAACACACCCAGCCCACCTGCTCAGATATAACCAAATAAAACAAAAAAGCAGGATGAAACAATGAAGTCTACAGTCAGTAAACAAAGAAAAGAATTCCTCAATGTCCCACAGACAGCAGACAATATAAAAGCATATAAAAAAAAAACAGGAAGAATGGCTCCAGAAAGTATCCAAAATAAAACACCAGATAACCTTCTGCTAGAATAAAAGGCACTGGAACAACCCGATAGGGAATTCAAATCTCTAATATTAGAGTGCTCCAACAGATGAAGGAAAATGCAGATAAAAATAAAGCAAAAATACAGACAAAATCATGGAAAAGACAGACAAAATAATGGAAGAATTCAGGAAAATAATACAGAACCAAAATGTCAAAATAAATAAAAAACTAGAAGTCATACAAAAACAGCAATTAGAAATCAAAAGATAAACAATGAGATATCAGAAATGGATAGTGCAATACAAGGTTTTAGGAGAAAATCTGAAAAAATGGAAGATAAGATGAGCGAAATTAGAGAAACAGTTGGCTATCACTTTGAGGAAATATCAGAGAAAAGAATGAAGAAAAATGATGTAACCCTGAGAAAGATGTGGGATACAGTCAAAAGCAAAAATTTATGTGTGATCAGAGTTCCAGAGCTGGGAGGGAAAACAGAAAACACAGAGAGGATCATTGAAGATTTGCTGACAGAAAACTTCCCTAATATCATGAAACACAAAAAGCTGACCATCCAAGTTCAGTGAACCCCATATAGGATAGACACCAAAAGAAAATTACCAAGACATATCATAATCACACTTGCTAAAACCAAAGACATAGAATCCTGAGAGTAGCTTTAGAAAAATGAAAAGTCACATACAAAGGGGAAACAATAAGACTAAGCTCTGATTACTCTGCATAAACCATGCAGGCAAGAAGGCAATGGATGACATATATAAAACCTTGAAAGAAAAAAAAACTGCCAACCAAGATTAATATATCCTACAAAACTCTCACTCAAAATATGATGGTGAAATTAGGACATTTCCAGATAAATAGAAATTAAGGGAATATGTAAAAACCAAACCAAACTTACAAGAATTCTTAAATGTAGTCCTTCCATTAGAGAACAAACAACATCAAACAACAGCTTGAATCTAGCACATAAGGCAGCATCAGCCAGATACCAACCTAGATAATGAACTCTTAAGGATAAAACAAAACTAAAACGTTTACAACACGGAAGCAGAGGTCAATCTGTAAATGACAACCACATCAGAGCAATAAAAGAGGGAATAAACAGTGTAGGTATAGAACTTTCAAATAGAGAGGAAGTAAGGGATTATTAAGTAATAGAAGACTGGTGTAAACTTAGATAAATTCCAAGGTAACTGCAAAGAAAGTTAATGAATGTACTCATCAAAATAAAGAAGAAAAACAGTGTCTCAGTAAACACAAAATCTACAGAAATGGAAAAAAAAACCCCACAAAGAACAGTAATTCAGCACAAGAGGAGTAAGAGGAAAAAAGAAAACGTCAGTGCCACCAAAAAAAGCACTACAAAATGGCAATCATAAACTCACACCTATCAAAATCACACTGAATGTAAATGACTTAAATGCACCCATAAAGAGCTAGAGAGTGACATGATGGATTTAAAAAAAAAAAAACAGGACCCACCAATGTGCTGTCTACAAGAGACACACCTTAGAAACAAAGACATAAGTATATTAAAAATCAAAGTATAGAAAAAAAATATCAAGCAAACAGCAACCAAAAAGAGCAGGAGTTGCAGCACTAATCTCAGATAAAAGAGGCTTTAAAACAAAATCTGCCATAAAAGACAAGGAAGGACATTATATAATGATTAAAGGGACAATCCATCATGAGGACATAAACATAATAAATATCTATACACCTAATGACAGGGCTCCAAAATACGTAAAACAAACTATAACAGCACTGGAAAGAGAAATTGACAGTTCCAAAATAATAGCAGGAGACTTCAACACACCTCTCAGTAAAGGACAGAACATCTGGAAAGAAACTTAACAAAGATACAGAAGATCTAAAGACCACAATCAACCAACTTGACCTCATAGACATATAGAGAACACTCCACCCAACAGCGGCAAAGTACACATTCTTCTCCAATGCACATGGAACATTCTCCAGAATAGACCACATATTAAGCCACAAAGCAACTGTCATGGATTGAATTATATCCCAGAAAATTGTGTATCAATTTGGCTAGGCCATGATTCCTGGTGTTGTGTAATTTTCCTCTATGTTGTAAATCCTGCCTCCATGATGTTAATGAGGGAGGATGGGCAGCAGTTGTGTTAGTGAGGCAGGACTCAATCTAGGAGATTGGATTCTGTCTTGAGGCAATCCTTTGAGATATAAAAGAGAGAAGTGAGCAGAGAGACAGGGGGACCTCATACCACCAAGAAAGCAGTGCCAGGAGCAGAGCACATCCTTTGGACCCAGGGTTCCTGTGGGGAGAAGCACCTAGTATGAGGAAAGGCTGATGAGAAGGCTGACAGAGCGAGAAAGGCTTCCCCTCGAGCTGACATCCTGAATTTGGACTTTTAGCCTACTTTACTGTGAAGAATAAATTTCTCTTTGTTAAAGTCATACACTTGTGGTGTTTCTGTTATAGCAGCACTAGATGACTAAGACAGCAAACCTCAACAAATTCCAAAGCACTACAATAATACAAAGCATCTTCTCTGATCACAATTCCATAAAAGTAGAAATTAGTAACAGGAAGAACAAGGAAAATAAATCAAATACATGGAAACTGAATAACACCTTGCTTAAAAACCACTGGGTAATAGAAGAATTGAAAGATGGAATCAAAAAATTCCTAGAATCAAACGAGAATAAAAACACATCATACCAAAACCTCAGTGTCACAGCAAAGGCAGTGCTCAGAGGTCAATTTATAGCAATAGATGCACACATCAAAAAAGAAGAAAGGGACAAAATCAAAACATGAGCTGTAAACTTGCACAAATAGAAAGAGCAGCAAAAGAAGCCCACAGCCATCAGAAGAAAGGAAATAATAAAAAATCAGAGCAGAAATAAATGAGAGACTAGAAAAACAATAGAATCAACAAAACCAAAAGTTTGTTCTTTGAAAGGATCAACAAAATCGACAAACCATTGGCCAAACATACAAAAGAAAAGGGAGGATGCAAATAATACAAATAAAACAAAATAGGGGACACTGCAACAGATTCAACTGAAATAAAAAGAATCATAACAGCAAACTATGAAAAACCATACTCCAACAAATTTGAAAACTTAGAGGAAATGGACAAATTTCTAGAAACACACTACCTAAACTAACACAAACTGAGGTCAAAAATTAGAACAGACCCATAACAAGAGAAGAGATTCAAAAAGTAATGAAAAAACTCCCAACAACAACAACAAAAAGCCCTGGCCCAGATGGCCCCACTGGAGAATTCTACCAAACATTCAGAGAAGAGCTTGCACCAGTACTACTCAAACTATTTCAGAATATAGAAGAGAAATGGACACTCCCAAATTAATTCTATGAAGCCAGCATAACCCTGATACCAAAGCCAGACAAAGACACTACAAAAAAAAAAATTACAGGCCAGTATCTCTCATGAATATATATGCAAAAATTCTCAAAAAAAATTCTAGCCAATAGAATTGAGCATCATAAAAAATAATAATAATATACCCCGACCAGGTAGAATTCATACCAGGTATGCAAGGATGGTTTAACATTAGAAAATCAATCAACATAATCCAGCACATACACAGAACAAAAGAATCACATGATCATCTTAGTCAACACAGAAAAGGCATTCAATAAAGTCCAATACCCATTCCTGATAAAAACTCAAAAAAATAGGTATAGAAGGAGTGTGCTGTCTCATTGGGGGGGAGCAAGGTGTATATAAATTTTTGTTGGAGAGACTGACTTGATTTGTAAACTTTCACTTAAAGCACAATAAAAATAAAAAAATTAAAAATAAATAAAAGTAACATTTTAATTTTAAAAAATAGGTATAGAAAGGAAATTTCTTGATATAATTAAGGGCATCTATACAAAACCAACAGCCAAAATCATTTTTTTTGTAATTTTTATTGTGCTTTAAGTGAAAGTTTACAAATCAAGTCAGTCTGTCACACATAAGCCTATGTACACACCTTACTATATACTCCCATTTACTTTAATGAGTCAGCCCACTCCCTCCCTCCAGTTTATCCTTTCCTGAACCTTTTGCCCGTTTCTAACCCTCTCTACCCTCCCATCTCCCCTCCAGACAGGAGATGTCAACACAGTCTCAAGTGTCCACCTGATGCAAGTAGCTCACTCTTCATCAGCATCTCTCTCCAACCCATTGTCCAGTCCCTTCCATGTCTGATGAGTTGTCTTCGGGAATGGTTCCTGTCCTGGGCCAACAGAAGGTTTGGGGACCATGACCGCCGGGATTCTTCTAGTCTCAGTCGAATCATTAAATCTGGTCTTTTTATGAGAATTTGGGGTCTGCATCCCACTGTTCTCCTGCTCCCTGAGGGGTTCTCTGTTGTGCTCCCTGTCAGGGCAGTCATCGGTTGTGGCTGGGCACCATCTAGTTCTTCTGGTCTCAGAATGATGTAAGTCTTTAATTCCTGTAGCCCTTTCTATCTCTTGGGCTCATAGTTATCATGTGACCTTGGTGTTCTTCCTTCTCCTTTGATCCAGGTGGGTTGAGAACAATTGATTGATCTTAGACGGCCGCTTGTTAGCATTTAAGACCCCAGATGCCACACTTCAAAGTGGGATGCAGAATGTTTTCATAATAGAATTTATTTTGCCAATTGACTTAGAATTCCGCTTAAGCCATAGTCCCCAAAACCCCGCCCTTGCTCCACTGACCTTTGAAGCATTCAGTTTATCCAGGAAACTTCTTTGCTTTTGGTCCAGTCCAGTTGAGCTGACCTTCCCTGTATTGAGTATTGTCCTTCCCTTCACCTAAAGTAGTTCTTATCTACTAACTAATCACTAAATAACCCTCTCCCACCCTCCCTCCCTCCCCCCTCTTGTAACCAGAAAAGAATGTGTTCTTCTCAGTTTATACTATTTCTCAAGATCTTATAGTAGTGGTCTTATACAATCTTTGTCCTTTTGCATCTGACTAATTTCGCTCAGCATAATGCCTTCCAGGTTCCTCCATGTTATGAAATGTTTCACAGATTCGTCACTGTTCTTTATCGATGCGTAGTATTCCATTGTGTGAATATACCATAATTTATTTACCCATTCATCCGTTGATGGACACCTTGGTTGCTTCCAGCTTTTTGCTATTGTAAACAGTGCTGCAATAAACATGGGTGTGCATATATCTGTACGTGTGAAGGCTCTTATGACTCTAGGGTATATTCCGAGGAGTGGGATTTCTGGGTTGTATGGTAGTTCTATTTGTAACTTTTTAAGAAAACGCCAGATAGATTTCCAAAGTGGTTGTACCATTTTACATTCCCACCAGCAGTGTATAAGAGTTCCAATCTCTCCACAGCCTCTCCAACATTTATTATTTTGTGTTTTTTGGATTAATGCCAGCCTTTTTGGAGTGAGATGGAATCTCAACGTACTTTTACTTTGCATTTCTCTAATGGCTAATGATCGAGAGCATTTTCTCATGTATCTGTTAGCTGCCTGAATATCTTCTTTAGTGAAGTGCGTGTTCATATACTTTGCACAATTTTTGATTGGGTTGTTTTGTTGTGCTTGAGTTTTAACAGAATCATATAGATTTTAGAGATCAGGCACTGGTTGGAGATGTCATAGCTGAAAATTTTTCCTAATATGTAGGCAGTCTTTTTACTCTTTTGGTGAAGTCTTTAGATGAGCATAGGTGTTTGATTTTTAGGAGCTCCCAGTTATCTGGTTTCTCTTTGATATTTTTAGTAATGTTTTGTATTCTTTTTATGCTTTGTATTAGGGCTCCTAACGTTGTCCCTATTTTTCCTTCCATGATCTTTATCGTTTTTGTCTTTATTTTTAGGTCTTTGATCCACTTGGAGTTAGTTATTGTGCATGGTGTGAGGTATGGGTCCTGTTTCATTTTTTTACAAATGGATATCCAGTTATGCCAGCACCATTTGTTAAAAAGACTATCTTTTCCCCAATTAACTGACACTGGGCCTTTGTCAAATATCAGCTGCTCATATGTGGATGGATTTATATCTGAGTTCTCAATTCCGTTCCATTGGTCTATATGCCAGTTGTTGTACCAGTACCAGGCTGTTTTGACTACTGTGGCTGTATAATATATTCTGAAATCAGGTAGAGTGAGGCCTCCCACTTTCTTCTTTTTCAGTAATGCTTTACTTATCTGGGGCTTCTTTCCCTTCCATATGAAGTTAGTGATTTGTTTCTCCATCACATAAAAAAATGACATTGGAATTTGGATCGGAAGTGCATTGTATGTATAGATGGCTTTTGGTAGAATAGACATTTTTACTATGTTAAGTCTTCCTATCCATGAGCAAGGTATGTTTTTCCACTTATGTAGGTCCTTTTTAGTTTCTTGCACTATGTAGTTTTCTTTGTATAGCTCTTTTACATCTTTGGTAAGATTTATTCCTAAGTATTTTATCTTCTTGGGGGCTACTGTGAATGGTATTGATTTGGTGATTTCCTCTTCGATGTTCTTTTTGTTGATGTAGAGGAATCCAAGTGATTTTTGTGTTTATCTTGTAACCTGAGACTCTGCCGAACTCTTCTATTAGTTTCAGTAGTTTTCTGAAGGATTCCTTAGGGTTTTCTGTGTATAAGATCATGTCATCTGCAAATAGAGATAATTTTACTTCTCCCTTGCCAATCCAGATGCCCTTTATTTCTTTGTCTAGCCTAATTGCTCTGGCTAGGACCTTTAGCACAATGTTGAATAATAGCGGTGGCAAAGGGCATCCTTGTCTGGTTCCCGTTCTCAAGGGAAATGCTTTCAGGTTCTCTCCATTTAGAATGATGTTGGCTGTGGGCTTTGTATAAAAAAAAAAGATGCCCTTTATTATGTTGAGGAATTTTCCTTGAATTCCTATTTTGCTGAGAGTTTTTATCATGAATGGGTGTTGGACTTTGTCAAATGCCTTTTCTGCATCAATTGACAAGGTCATGTGGTTTTTGTCTTTTGTTTTATTTATATGGTGGATTACATTAATGGTTTTTCTAATATTAAACCAACCTTGCATACCTGGTATAAATCCCACTCAATCGTGGTGGATTATTTTTTTGATATGTTGTTGAATTCTATTGGCTAGAATTTTGTTGAGGATTTTTGCATCTACGTTCATGAGGGATATAGGTGTGTAATATTCTTTTTTTTGATGTCTTTACCTGGTTTTGGTATCAGGGAAATTGTGGCTTCATAGAATGAGTTAGGTAGTATTCCGTCATTTTCTATGCTTTGAAATACCTTTAGTAGTAATGGTGTTAACTCTTCTCTGAAAGTTTGGTAGAACTCTGCAGTGAAGCCACCGGTACAGGGCTTTTTTTTGTTGGGAGTTTTTTGATTACCGTTTCAATCTCTTGTTTTGTTATGGGTCTATTTAGTTGTTCTACTTCTGATTGTGTTAATTTAGGTAGGTAGTGTTTTTCTCGGAATTCATCCATTTCTTAAAGGTTTGCAAATTTGATAGAGTACAATTTTTTGTAATAATCTGATATGATTCTTTTAATTTCAGTTGGGTCTGTTGTGATATGGTCCATCTCATTTCTTATTCGGGTTATTTGTTTCCTTCCTGTATTTCTTTAGTCAGTCTGGCCAAAGTTGTATCAATTTTATTAATTTTTTTAAAAGAACCAGCTTTTGGCTTTGTTAATTCTTTCAATTGTTTTTCTGTTCTCTAATTCATTTAGTTCAGCTTTAATTTTTATTATTTGTTTTCTTCTGGTGCCTGATGGATTCTTTTGTTGCTCCCTTTCTATTTGTTCAAGTTGTAGGGACAGTTCTCTGATTTTGGCTCTTTCTTCTTTATGTGTGTGTGCACTTTTCAATATAAATTGACCTCTGAGCACTGCTTTTGCTGTGTCCCAGAGGTTTTGTTAGGAAGTGTTTTCATTCTCGTTGCATTCTATGAATTTCCTTATTCCCTCTTGATGTCTTCTATAACCCAGTCTTTTTTCAGGAGGGTATTGTTCAGTTTCCAAGTACTTGATTTCTTTTCCCTAGTTTTTCTGTTATTGATTTCTAGCTTCATTGCCTTGTGGTCTGAGAAGATGCTTCGTAATATTTCGATGTTTTGGATTCTGCAAAGGTTTGTTTTATGACCTAATATGTGGTCTATTCTAGAGAATATTCCATGAGCACTAGAAAAAAATGTATACTTTGCAGCAGTTGGGTGGAGTGTTCTGTTTAAGTCTATGAGGTCAAGTTGGTTGATTTTAGTAATTAGGTCTTCCGTGTCTCTATTGAGCTTCTTACTGAATGTCCTATCCTTCTCTGAAAGTGGTGTGTTGAAGTCTCCTACTATAATTATGGAGGTGTCTACCTCACTTTTCAGTTCAGTTAAAGTTTGTTTTATGTATCTTGCAGCCCTGTCATTGGGTGCATAAATATTTAATATGGCTATATCTTCCTGGTCAATTGTCCCTTTAATCATTATGTAGTGTCCTTCTTTATCCTTTGTGGTGGATTTAACTTTAAAGTCTATTTTGTCAGAAATTTATATTGCTACCCCTGCTCCTTTTTGATTGTTGTTTGCTTGATATATTTTTTCCATCCTTTTGAGTTTTAGTTTGTTTGTGTCTCTAAGTCTCAGGTGTGTCTCTTGTAGGCAGCATATAGATGGATCGTTTTTCTTTATCCAGTCTGAGACCCTCTGTCTCTTTATTGGTGCATTTAGTCCATTTACATTGAGTGTAATTATAGATAAGTATGAGTTTAGTGCTGTCATTTTGATGCCTTTTTGTGTGTATTCTTGACAATTTCTTTTTTCCATTTACTTTTTGTGCTGAGACATTTTTCTTTGTAAATTGTGTGTTCCTCATTTTCATAGTAGTTGAATTTGTTTGCTGAATCATTATGTTTTTCTTGGTTTTTATTTTGAGTTATGGAATTGTTATACCTCTTTGTGGTTACCTTAATATTTACGCCTATTTTTCTAAGTAAAAACCTAACTTGTAACATCGTATATAGCCTTGTTTTCCTCTCCATATGGCAGTTCTATGCCTCCTGTATTTAGTCCCTCTTTGTCATTGTGATCTTGGACATAATGACTTCAATGATTCCCTGTTTTTAGCATTTTTTTCTTTTTAAAATTAATCTTAATTTGTTTTTCTGATTTCCCTATTTGAGTTGATATCAGGATGTTCTGTTCTGTGACCTTGTGTTAGTATCTGATATTATTTTCTGACCAAACAATTTCCGTTACTATTTCTTGTAGCTTGGGTTTGGTTTTTGCAAATTCTCTAAGCTTGTGTTTATCTGTAAATGTTTTAATTTCACCTTCATATTTGAGAGAGAGGTTTGCTGGATATATGGTCCTTGGCTGGCAGTTTTTCCCCTTCAGTGCTCTATATATGTCATCCCATTGCCTTCTTGACTGCATGATTTCTGCTGAGTAGTCTGAACTTATTGATTCTGCTTTGTAGGAGACATTTCTTTTATCCCTGGCTGCTTTTGAAATTTTCTCTTTATCTTCAGTTCTGGCAAGTTTGATGATAATATGTCTTGGTGATTTTCTTTTTGGATCAATCTTATATGGGGTTCGATGAGCATCTTGGATAGATATCCTTTCGTCTTTCATGATGTCAGGGAAGTTTTCTGCCAACAGATCTTCTACTATTCTCTCTGTATTTTCTGTTATCCCTCCCTGTTCTGGAACTCCAATCACACGCAAGTTATTCTTCTTGATAGAATCCCACATGATTGTTAGGGTTTCTTCATTTTTTTGAATTCTTTTATCTGATTTTTCTTCAACTGTATTGGTGTCATTTGCCTTATCCTCCACCTCCCCCACTCTACATTCCAATTGCTCGATTCTGTTCCTCTGACTTCCTATTGAGTTGTCTAATTCTGTAATTTTACTGTTAATCTTTTGGGCTTCTGAATGCTGTCTTTCTATGGATTCTTGCAGCTTATTAATTTTTCCACTATGTTCCTGAATAATCTTTTTGATTTCTTCAACTGCGTTATCAGTGTATTCCTTGGCTTTTTCTGTAGATTTCCTTATTTCATTTTTGAGGTCATCCCTGGTATCTTGAAAAAGCATTCTGTAAATTAGATTTTTGTATTCTGCATCTGGAAATTCCAGGATTGTATCTTCATTTGGGAAAGATTTTGATTCTTTAGTTTGGGGAGTTGTAGAAGCAATCATGGTCTGCTTCTTTATGTGGTTTGATATTGACTGCTGTCTCTGAGCCATCTATAAGATATTGTAATGATTTATTTTATATTTGCTCACTGAGTCTTATCTTTTTTTGTTTTCTTTCAATATACATAGATGGGCTACTAGATTGTGCTGTCTTGATTGTAGTAGTCTTTGACTCACTTATGTCCTATTACCAGCTGGTTTGGGCTGTTACCAGATATGTAAGCCTAAGAGTCTATTCACTATTCTTGAGTAGAATCTGATTTTGGGTCACCAAATGTGTGGTGTAGACTGTCACCTATTCACTTAGAGGAGAAGTGGTGATAGTTGTGTGCACCAGGTTCTAATAGCAGCAGGGGGTCACACTCCGGGGGGGGGCAGGATGCTGACAGGCTTCTCCCAAGTGCCAGTGAGGTAGGTGTGTCTCTATTCCTAAAGCACTTTGGTGGGTGGGCTCTGCAGCTGTACCTTAGGCACCCAATGCATGTACCTGTACAGATTGGTAGGTGTCATTATCCTCAGACCCCTATGGCAGGAGTCTAGGTGGTTTGGGTGGAGCTTCAGCTCTCAGTTCCCTGTTTGGGTCAGTTAGGGCTCTGTTTAATTGGTAGAGATATCAGACCTGGGAAATTTGTCTTTCCAGTGATCCACTAAAACAATTACAGTCAGATCACTATCAGAATTGCCTTTCCATTATAATAGCAACCTTGTTCCCTGTAGGGATGAAAGCCCAAGACTGTGGATCTTGTATGCTTGGCTGGAGCTGGTTCTGTATTTTTAGTCCAATTTCAGGAAGTCAGGGAAGGATTTTTGGTCCCTGGGTTTTTTGTAGCTGCTTCTCTCAGGCCAGGAGAATGGGTTAGAAAAAGAAAAAAAAAAAAACGCAGAGCACTTCACTCTCTGGCCCAGGAAATTCCAATGTTAATGAAGCTGCCTGGGAAGGGGAGGGGAGGGATCAGATAGGAGAGAGTAGCACCCAGGAATATAGACAAAGTTACTTATCTTGCTTGGTGATGACTGTTTTATCTGAGATTCCCGAGGGGCCTGTAACCTGGCTGGGTCGAGATTGCCCCGAGGGCCAGGCCTGCCTCCTGTGCTTGTGCTGTCTCAGAAGCCGTGGTCAGTTCTTCCGCTCCCAGTCCAAAGCCCAGCGCCAAGATTCCCTGGCTGGGACGCTGCACTCCAGGCTCCAAAACCAGTCACTGCCTCTGGGTGACTTCTCCTCCTGTCAGCCGCGTAGCTGCGGTGCCTGCGTGCACTGGCTGGGCTTCTCCCGAGGTCACTTCAGGGGGCTAGGGCTGCATCCCATGGTTGCGCCATCTCAGGATGCCGTGTTCAGCTCCCCTGCGCCCAATCCAAAACCCAGCGCCAAGGTTTTCTGACTGGGACGCTGGCTCCAGGCTCCGAAAACAGTTGCTGCTTCTCTGTGGTTGCTCGTTCTCTCGTTAGCCGCGTCAGTGTCCAGCCTGCTTGCGCTGGCTGAGTCTCTGTCACTCAGGTCAACTCTTTAGATCTGTGTATGATGGTCAGGGTTCATATATTGTCACGTATGTGATCGATTCACTTGTTTTTCCAAGTCTTTGTTGCAAGAGATATCCGAGGTAGTGTCTACCTAGTCAGCCATCTTGGCCCCGCCTCCTCCGAAATCCCAACATCATTCTTAATAGATAGAGGCTGAAAACATTCCTCCTGAGAACGGCAACAAGACAAGGAGGCTCTTTATCACCACTCCTATTTAACATTGTGCTGGAAGTCCTAGCTAGAACAAAAAGGCAAGAAAAAGAATAAAGAGTATCCAGATAGGTAAGGAAGAAGTAAAATATCCCTATTTTCAGATGGTATGAAACTATACATAGAGAATACAAACTGCTCTATATGAAACTGCGTGGAACTAATAGAAAGATTCAGCAGAGTAGCAGGATACAAGGTAAACATAAAAAAAAATAGTTGAATTCCTATATGCCAATAAAGAGAACTATGAAAAGTACATTGGGAAAGCAAAACAATTTATAATAGCTCCTAAAAAAATAAAATACTTAGGAATAAATCTAACCAGGGATGTAAAAGACCTATACAAGTAAAACTACAAAACACTACTGCAAGAAGCCAAAAGAGACCTACATAAATGGAAAAACATACATGCTTATTGATAGACTCAGCATTGCGAAAATGTCAGTGCTTCCCAAAGCAATCTGCAAATATAATGCAATCAAGATCAAAATACCAACAGCATTCTTTAATGAGATGGAAAAACTAATCATTAACTTTATATGGAAAGGAAAGAGGCCCATATAGGTAAAGCACTATTGAAGAAAAAGAATAATGTAGGAGGACTTACACTACTTGACCTCAGAATCTACTATACAGCTATGGTAGTCAAAACAGCCTGGTACTGGTAAAACAACAGACACATTGACCAATGGAATAGAATCAAGAACTCAGATGTAAATCCATTTACCCATAGTTACCAGATCGTCGACAAAGGCCCAAAGTCCATTAAATGGAGAAAATACAGTATTTTTAACAAATGGTACTTGCAAAGCTGGATGTCCATATGTAAAAAAAAGAAACAGGACCCACACCTTACACCATACACAAAAACTAATTCAAAACAGATCAAAAACCTAAATATAAAATCAAACCTATGAAAATCATAGAAGAAAAAATAGGATCAACACTAGAGACCCCAATACACAGGATAAATAGCATATAAACCATGACTAACAATACACAAATGCCAGAAGATAAGCTAGCTAACTGAGATCTTTTAAAAATTAAATACTTGAGGGGGCCAAGATGGCTGACTACGTAGACGCTACCTCGGATCCCTCTTGCAACAAAGACTCGGAGAAACAAGTAAATTGATCACATACATGACAATCTACGAACCCTGACCAACAAACACAGATTTAAAGAGTTGACCTGAGTGACAGAGACCGAGAACGAACAACTATGGGGAAACAGTGACTGTTTTCAGAGCCTGGAGCCAGCGTCCAAGTCAGGAAACCTTGGCGCCGGGCTTTGGACTGGGTGCAGGGGAGCTGAGCACGGCATCCTGTGATGGCACAAACACGGGGCGCAGACCTACCCCCCTGAACTGACCCCGGGAGGAGGCCCAGCCGGTCTGTGCTGGCGGCGTGGTCACGTGGGTGGCAGGAGGAGAAGTCGCCGGGAGGCAGCGACTGGTTTTGGAGCCGGGAGTGCAGCGTCCCAGCCGGGGAACCTTGGCGCAGGGCTTTGGACTGGGCACAGGGGAGCTAAGCACGACATCCTGTGACGGTGCAAACACGGGGCACAGCCACAGCCCCCTGAATTGACCTGGGGGGGCCCAGCCGGTCCGCACGGGCGGCGTGACGATGCCACTGGCGGGAGGAGAAGTCACCAGGAGGCAGCGACTGTTTTTGGAACCGGGAGTGCTGCGTCCCAGCTGGGGAACCTTGACGCAGGGCTTTGGACTGGCAGCAGAGGAACTGACCGTGGCTTCTGAGACAGCGCAAGCTCGGGACAAGGGCATGACCCTCGGGGGCAATCTCCACCCAGCCAGCACACACAGGCGACGCGCCCCTCGGGAATCTCAGATAAAACAGTCATCCCAAGCAAGATAAGTAACTTTGTCTATATTCCGGAGTGCTACTCTCTCCTGTTTTTCTGAACCCTCCCCTCCCCTTCCCAGGCGGCTTCATTAACATTGGAATTTCCTGAGCCAGAGGGAGAACTGCTCCACTTTTTCTTTTCCTTTTTTTGGTCTTTTCCTAACCCATTCTTCTGGCCTGAGAGAAGCAACCACAAAAAACCCAGGGACCAAAAATCCTTGCCTAATTGGACTAAAAACACAGAACCAGCTCCAGCCAAGCATATGTGATCCACAGTCTTGGGCTTTCATCCCTACAGGGAACAAGGTGGCTATCATAATGCAAAGGCATTTCTGATAGGAATCTGATTGCATTTGTTTTAGGGGACTTACTGGAAAGACAAGTTTCCCAGGTCTGATATCTCTGCCTATTCAACAGAGCCCTCACTGACCCACAACAGGGAACTGAAGACTACCTAGCCTCCTGCCTTAGGGGTCTAAGGAGGGTGACACCTACCAATCTGTAGAGGTACTTGCATTGGGTGCCTAAGGTACAGCTGCAGAGCCCACCCACGAAGGTGCTTTAGGAATAGAGACACACCTACCTCACTGACACTTGGGGGAAGCCAGTCAGCATCCTGTCCCTCCTGGAGTGTGAACCCCAGCTGCTACTAGAATCTGGTGCACACAGCTACCACCACTACTTCTCAAGGTGGTTAGGTGACAGTGTGCATCACACACTTGATGACTCAAAATCAGTTTCTACTCAAGAATAGTGAATGGACTCAGGCATATATATCTGGTAACAGCCCAAACCAGCTGGTAACAGGTCATAAGTGAGTCAAGGGCTACAACAATCAAGACAGCGCAATCTAGTACCCCATCTATGTATACTGAAAGAAAACAAAACAAGACTCAGTGAGCAAATATAGAATAAATCACTACAATATCTTAGTGATGGCTCGGAGACAGCAGTCGATATCAAACCACATAAAGAAGCAGAGCATGACTGCTTCTACAAACCCCCAAACTAAAGAATCAAAGTCTTTCCCAAATGAAGATACAATCCTGGAATTATCAGATACAGAATATAAAAAACTAATTTACAGAATGCTTCAAGACATCAGGGATGACCTCAGAAATGAAATAAGGCAAGCTACAGAAAAAGCCAAGGAACACACCAATAAAGCAGTTGAAGAACTAAAAAGATTATTCAAGAACATAGTGGAAAAATTAAAAAGTTGCAAGAATCCATAGAGAGACAGCATTCAGAGATCCAAAAGATTAACAATAAAATTACAGAATTAGACAACGCAATAGGAAGTCAGAGGAGCAGACTCGAACAATTACAATGCAGAATGGGAAATCTGGAGTACCAGGGAATTAACACCAATATAGCTGAAAAAAAATCAGATAAAAGAATTAAAAAAAATGAAGAAACCCTAAAAATCATGTGGGACTCTATCAAGAAGGATAACTTGCATGTGATTGGAGTCCCAGAACAGGGAGGGATAACAGAAAACACGGAGAGAATAGTTGAACACCTGCTGGCAGAAAACTTTTCTGACATCATGAAAGACGAAAGGATATCTCTCCAAGATGCCCATCGAACCCCATTTAAGAATGATCCAAAAAGAAAAACACCAAGACATATTATGATCAAACTTGCCAAAACCAAAGATAAAGAGAAAATTTTAAAAGCAGCCAGGGAGAAAAGAAAGGTCTCCTACAAAGGAAAATCAATAAGATTAAGTTCAGACTACTCAGCAGAAACCATGCAGGCAAGAAGGCAATGGGATGACATATACAGAGCCTGAAGGAGAAAAACTGCCAATCAAGGATCATATATCCAGCAAAACTCTCTCTGAAATATGAAGGCGAAATTAAGATATTTACAGATAAACACAAACTTAGAGAATTTGCAAAAACCAAACCAAAGCTACAAGAAATAAAAAAGGAAATTGCTTGGTCAAAAAACCAATAATATCAGATACCAGCACAACACAAGGTCACAGAACAGGACATCCTGATATCAACTCCAATAGGGAAATCATAAAAACAATTAAGATTAATTAAAAAAAAAAACGCTCAAAACAGGGAATCATTGAAGTCAATATGTAAAAGATCACAATAATCAAAAAGAGGGACTAAATACAGGTGGCATAGAACTGCCAAATGGAGAGGGATACAAGGCGAAATAGGACAATACAAGTTAGGTTTTTACTTAGAAAAATACGGGTAAATATTAAAAAATATATATTAAGGTAACCACAAACAGGTATAACAACTCCATAACTCAAAATAAAACCCAAGAAAAACGTAACGACTCAGCAAACATAAAGTCAAATACTATGAAAATGAGGAACACACAATTTACAAAGAAAAACGTCTCAGCACAAAAAAGTAAGTGAAAAAACTAAATTCTCAACAACACACATAAAAAGGCATCAAAATGATACACATACTTATCTATAATTACACTGAATGTAAATGGACTAAATGCACCAATAAAGAGACAGAGAGTCTCAGACTGGATAAAGAAAAACGATCCGTCTATATGGTGCCTACAAGAGACACACCTGAGACTTAGAGACACAAACAAACTAAAACTCAAAGGATGGAAAAAAATATATCAAGCAAACAACAATCAAAAAGGAGCAGGAGTAGCAATATTAATTTCTGACAAAGTAGACTTTAAAGTTAAATCCACCACAAAGGATAAAGAAGGACACTACATAATGATTAAAGGGACAATTGACCAGGAAGATATAGCCATATTAAATATTTATGCACCCAATGACAGGGCTGCAAAATACATAAAACAAATTTTAACAGAACTGAAAAGTGAGATAGACACCTCCACAATTATAGTAGGAGACGTCAACACAGCACTTTCGGAGAAGGACAGGACATCCAGTAAGCTCAATAGAGACACGGAAGACCTAATTACTAAAATCAACCAACTTTACCTCATTGACTTATACAGAACTCTTTACCAACTGCTGCAAAGTATACTTTTTTTTCTAGCACACATGGTACATTCTCTAGAATAGACCACATATTAGGTCATAAAACAAACCTTTGCAGAATCCAAAACACTGAAATATTACAAAGCATCTTCTCAGACCACAAGGCCATAAAAGTGGAAATCAATAACAGAAAAACTAGGGAAAAGAAATCAAGTACTTGGAAACTGAAAAATACCCTGCTGAAAAAAGACTGGGTTATAGAAGACATTAAGGAGGGAATAAAGAAATTCATAGAATGCAACGAGAATGGAAACACTTCCTATCAAAACCTCTGGGACACAGCAAAAGCAGTGCTCAGAGATCAATTTATATTGATAAATGCACACATGCAAAAAGAAGAAAGAGCCAAAATCAGAGAACTGTCCCTACAACTTGAACAAATAGAAAGGGAGCAACAAAAGAATCCATCAGGCACCAGAAGAAAACAAATAATAAAAATTAGAGCTGAACTAAATGAATTAGAGAACAGAAAAACAATTGAAAGAATTAACAAAGCCAAAAGCTGGTTCTTTGAAAAAATTAACAAAATTGATAAACCATTGGCCAGACTGACTAAAGAAATACAGGAAGGAAACAAATAACCCGAATAAGAAACGAGCTAGGCCACATCACAACAGACCCAACTGAAATTAAAAGAATCATATCAGATGATTATGAAAAATTGTACTCTAACAAATTTGCAAACCTAGAAGAAATGGATGAATTCCTAGAAAAACACTACCTACCTAAACTAACACAATCAGAAGTAGAACAACTAAATAGACCCATAACAAAAAAAGAGACTGAAACGGTAATGAAAAAACTCCCAACAAAAAAAAGCCTTGGCCCAGATGGCTTTACGGCAGAGTTCTACTAAACTTTCCGAGAAGAGTTAACACCGCTACTACTAAAGGTATTTCAAAGCATAGAAAATGACAGAATACTACCTAACTCATTCTGTGAAACCACAATTTCCCTGATACCAAAACCAGGTAAAGACATCAAAAAAAAGAATATTACAGACCTATATCCCTCATGAACGTAGATGCAAAAATCCTCAACAAAATTCTAGCCAATAGAATTCAACAACATGTCAAAAAAATAATCCACCACGACCAAGTGGAATTTATACCAGGTATGCAAGGCTGGTTTAATATTAGAAAAACCATTAATGTAATCCACCATATAAATAAAACAAAAGACAAAAACCACATGACCTTGTCAATTGATGCAGAAAAGGCATTTGACAAAGTCCAACACCCATTCATGATAAAAACTCTCACCAAAATAGGAATTGAAGGAAAATTCCTCAACATAATAAAGGGCATCTATACAAAGCCCACAGCCAACATCACTCTAAATGGAGAGAACCTGAAAGCATTTCCCTTAAGAACGGGAACCAGACAAGGATGCCCTTTATCACCGCTCTAATTCAACATTGTGCTAGAGGTCCTAGCCAGAGCAATCAGGCTAGACAAAGAAATAAAGGGCATCCGGACTGGCAAGGAGGAAGTAAAATTATCTCTATTCGCAGATGACATGATCTTATACACAGAAAACCCTAAGGAATCCTCCAGAAAACTACTGAAACTGATAGAAGAGTTTGGCAGAGTCTCAGGTTGTAAGATAAATACACAAAAATCACTTGGATTCCTCTACATCAACAAAAAGAACATCAAAGAGGAAATCACCAAATCAATACCATTCACAGTAGCCCCCAAGAAGATAAAATACTTAGGAATAAATCTTACCAAAGATGTAAAAGACCTATACAAAGAAAACTACAAAGTACTACTACAAGAAACTAAAAAGGACCTACTTAAGTGGGAAAACATACCTTGCTCATGGATAGGAAGACTTAACATAGTAAAAATGTCTATTCTACCAAAAGCCATCTATACATACAATGCACTTCCGATCCAAATTCCAATGTCATTCTTTAATGTGTTGGAGAAACACATCACTAACTTCATATGGAAGGGAAAGAAGCCTCGGATAATAAAGCATTACTGAAAAAGAAGAAGAAAGTGGGAGGCCTCACTCTACCTGATTTCAGAACCTATTATACAGCCACAGTAGTCAAAACAGCCTGGTACTGCTACAACAACAGGCACATAGACCAATGGAACAGAATTGAGAACCCAGATATAAATCCATCCACATGTGAGCAGCTGATATTTGACAAAGGCCCAGTGTCAGTTAATTGGGGAAAAGATAGTCTTTTTAACAAATGGTGCTGGCATAACTGGATATCCATTTGCAAAAAAATGAAACAGGACCCATACCTCACACCGTGCACAAAAACTAACTCCAAGTGGATCAAAGACCTAAACATAAAGACTAAAACGATAAAGATCATGGAAGAAAAAAATAGGGACAACCCTAGGAGCCCTAATACAAGGCATAAACAGAATACAAAACATTACCAAAAATGACGAAGAGAAACCCGATAACTGGGAGCTCCTAAAAATCAAACACCTATGCTCATCTAAAGACTTCACCAAAAGAGTAAAAAGACTGCCTACAGACTGGGAAAGAATTTTCAGCTATGACATCTCAGACCAGCACCTGATCTCTAAAATCTATATGATTCTGTCAAAACTCAACCACAAAAAGACAAACAACCCAATCAAGAAGTGGGCAAAGGATATGAACACGCACTTCACTAAAGAAGATATTCAGGCAGCTAACAGATACATGAGAAAACGCTCTCGATCATTAGCCATTAGAGGAATGCAAATTAAAACTACCATGAGATTCCATCTCACTCCAACAAGGCTGGCATTAATCCAAAAAACACAAAATAATAAATGTTGGAGAGGTTGCGGAGAGATTGGAACTCTTATACACTGCTGGTGGGAATGTCAAATGGTACAACCACTTTGGAAATCTATCTGGCATTATCTTAAACGGTTAGAAGTAGAACTACCTTACAACCCAGAAATCCCACTCCTCGGAATATACCCTAGAGAAATAAGAGCCTTCACACAAACAGATATATGCACACCCATATTTATTGCAGGTCTGTTTACAATAGCAAAAAGCTGGAAGCAACCAAGGTGTCCTTGAACGGATTAATGGTTAAATAAATTGTGGTATATTCACACAATGGAATACTACGCATCGATAAAGAACAGTGACGAATCTGTGAAACATTTCATAACGTGGAGGAACCTGGAAGGCATTATGCTGAGTGAAATTAGTCAGAGGCAAAAGGACAAATATTGTATAAGACCACTATTATAAGATCTTGAGAAATAGTATAAACTGAGAAGAACACATACTTTTGTGGTTAGGAGGAGGGTGAGGGAGGGAGTGTGCAAGAGGGTTTTTTACTGATTAGTTAGTAGATAAGAACTACTTTAGGTGAAGGGAAGGACAATACTCAATACATGGAAGGTCAGCTCAACTGGACTGAACTAAAAGCAAAGAAGTTTCCAGGATAAAATGAATGCTTCAAAGGTCAGCGGAGCAAGGGCGGGGGTTTGGGGACCATGGTTTAAGGGGACTTCTAAGGCAATTGGCAAAATAATTCTATTATGAAAACATTCTGCATCCCACTTTGAAATGTGGCATCTGGGGTCTTAAATACTAACAAGCGGCCATCTAAGATGCATCAATTGGTCTCAACCCACCTGGATCAAAGCAGAATGAAGAACACCAAGGTCACACGATAACTATGAGCCCAAGAGACAGAAAGGGCCACATGAAGCAGAGACTTACATCATCCTGAAACCAGAAGAACCAGTTGGTGCCCGGCCATAACCAATGACTGCCCTGACAGGGAGCACAACAGAGAACCCCTGAGGGAGCAGGAGATCAGTGGGATGCAGACCCCAAATTCTCATAAAAAGACCAGACTTAATGGTCTGACTGAGACTAGAGGAATCCCAGTGGTCATGGTCCCCAAACCTTCTGTTGGCCCAGGACAGGAGCCATTCCCGAAGACAACTCATCAGACGTGGAAGGGAGTGGACGGTGGGTAGGCGAGAGATGCTGATGAAGAGTGAGCTATTTGTATCAGGTGGCCACTTGAGACTGTGTTGGCATCTCCTGTCTGGAGGGGGGATGGGAGGGTAAAGAGGGTTGGAAGCTGGCAAAATTGTCACGAAAGGAGAGACTGGAAGGGCTGACTCATTAGGGGGAGAGCAAGTGGGAGTATGGAGTAAGGTGTATATAAACTTATATATGACAGACTGACTTGATTTGTAAACGTTCACTTGAAGCTCAATAAAAATTTTTAAAAATTAAATAAAAAAAAATTAAACACTTATGCTCATCAAAAGACTTCACCAAAAGAGTGAAAAGAGAACCTACAGAATGGGAAAAAATTTTTGGCTATGACACATTCGACAAAGGTGTAATCTCTATAGGAAAATCCAACAGCTCTACAACAAAAGGACAAATAATCCAATTTAAAAACTGGTCAAAGGATATAAACAGACACTTCACCAAAGAAGACATTCATGTTTAAATGCTTGCGATCACTAGCCATTAGAGAAATGCAAATTAAAAGTACAGTGAGATACCATTTCACCCCGATATTACTGGCACAAATCAAAAAAAAAAAACAAAATAATAAAAGTTGAAGAGCCTGAGGGCAGCTTAGAGCTCTTATGCATTGCCGGTGGAAATGTAAAATAGTACAAACATTTTGAAAAACAGTATGGTGCTTCCTTAAAAAGCTAGAAATCGAAATACCATACGGTCCAGCCATCTATTCCTAAGAGTATATCCTAGAGAAATAAGAGCCATCACATGATAGACATATGTACACTCATGTTCATTGCAGCATTATTCGCAACATCAAAAAGATGGGAACAACCTAAGTGCCCATCAACAGATGAATGGATAAACAAACTATGGTGCATACACACAATGGAATACTATGCAACAATAAAGAATAATGATGAATCTGCAAAACATCTCACTATATGGATCAATCTGGAGGGAATTATGCTGAGTGTAATAAGTCAATCACAAAAGGACAAATACTTCATGCTACCACTATTATAAATACTCATGAAAAGGTTTACACACAGAAAGAAACAATCTTTGGTGGTTACTAGGGAGGGTAGGTGTGGGGAGGGATAAACACTAACTAGACAAAGATAAGTGGTAACTTTGGTGAAGAGAAAGTACCCAATTCTACGTAAGTCAGCACATCTTGACCAATGCCAGGTCATGGAATCTTCATAGACACATCCAGGCTCCCTGAGAGCTAGAATTACTGGGCTGAGTGCTGGGGACCATGGCCTTGAGGGACATCTAGCTTAGTTGGCATAACATAGTTTATAAAGAAAATGTTCTACATCCTACTTTGGTGAGTAGTATCTTGGGTCTTAAAAGCTTGTGAGTGGCCATGTAAGATACTCCACTGGTCCCACCCCATCTGTAGCAAGAGAAAATGAAAAACCGAGAGTCACAACGGAAAGATTAGTCCAGAGGACAAACAGAGCACAACTACCATAGCCTCCACCAGACTGAGTCCAGAACAAGTTGATGGTGCCTGGCTACTACCAACTGCTCTGATAGGGATGACAATAGAGGGTCCCAGACAGAGCTGGAGAAAAATGTAGTACAAAATTCTAACCCACAAGAAAAGACTACACTTACTGGTCTGACACAGACTGGAGAAACTCCAAGAGTATGGCCTCCACACACCCTTTTAACTCAGTACTGAAGTCACTCCTGAGGTTCACCCTTCAGCCAAAGATGGGACAGGACCATAAAACAAAATGAGACTAAGTGGACACAGCAGCTCAGGGGCAGGGACAAGAAGGCAGGAGGGGACGGGAAAGCTGGTAACAGAGAACCCAGAGTCCAGAGGCAGAGAGTATTGACATGTCATGGATTTGGCAACCAATGTCACAAAACAATATGTGCATTAATTGTTTAATGAGAAACTAATTTGGTCTGTAAACTTTCATCTAAAGTACAATGAAAAAAAAATTGCAGCCTTCAAACCCCGTGATGCAGTTGTATTCTGTACTATAGGGTTGGTATGAGTCAGAATTGACTTGAAGGCAGTGTTTTTTGTTTGTTTTTAATGGCCTTACAAGAAGAGAAGAGACACAGAGATAGACACACAGGGAGAACACTCTGAAGGCATATATTGAAGTGGACATGTCTATAAGCCAAGGAACACAAAGGAATGCTTGTGGCCACCAGAAGCTGGAAGAGGCAAGGAAGGATCCTCCCCTAGAGCCTTCAGAGAGAATATGATCCTGTCCACACCTTGTTTTCGAACTTCTAGCCTCCAGAACTGTGAGAGAATAAATTTCTGTTGTTTTAAACCACCCAGTTTGTGGTAATTTGTTACGGCAGACTTAGGCAATGAATATAGCAGTAGATGGACACAGCTAAACTCATGCTGCAGAGCCAGTACAGTGGCTGCCACTGCTGAACTCAGAGGTGAGTGTGCCTAAATGTTGAATCTAAGCCATGTCCTCGGTTTCTCGCCACAAAGGTGGATGGGAAAGTGAGCATCTGACCTTTGCAGCTTTATAGTAATGGTTCTGCCTTATAAGATGGAGAAACCCCAACCGAGATAGATATTCAAATAAATGTTCACCGTAACATCCAAAAATAATAACAAAAATAAAAATAAAGATCTCTTTAATGTGTTAAAAAGCAAAAATGTCACTTTAAGGACTAAGGTACGCCTGATCTAAGCCATGGTGTTTTCAATCACCTCATATGCATGTGAAAGCTGGACAATGAATAAGGAAGACCAAAGAAGAATCAATGCCTTTGAATTATGGTGTGGGCGAGGAATATTTGATATACTATGGACTGCCAAAAGAACAAACAAATCTGTCTTGGAAGAAGTATAACCAGAATGCTCCTTAGAAGCAAGGATGGCAAGATTACATCTCACATACTTTGGACATATTATCAGGGAGGATCAGTTCCTGAAGGACATCATGCTTGGTAAAGTAGATGGTCAGCAAAAAAGAGGAAGACCCTCCATGAGATGGATTGACACAGTGGCTGCAACAATGGACTTAAGCATATCTGCTGTTAGGAGGATGGTGCAGGGCAGTATTTCTTTCTGTTGTACATAGATAGGGTCTCTATGAATTGGAACCAACTCAACAGCACCTAACAACAACAGCATCAGATATTAATTACTTATTGTTAGCTAGCTAGGAAGTCAATGGCATGGTGGTTGTAATTTTTAAATGTCTATGCATACTGAAATATTTATAGTTTGAAGTGATACAGTGTCTGAGATTTGCTTTAAAATTTTCAAGTCAAAAGCCAGTGTAGGGAATAGATTAAACAAAATGGCACAATGTTGATAATTGTTGAAGCTGTGTATCAGTACATGGGGTTCATTATACTATTATATCTACTTTTAGTGTATTTTGAAAATTTGCATAACAGTAATTTTTTAATTTTATTTCATTTTTTCTTGTTAAGAATAAACACAGCAGAACATACACAAATTCAGCTGTTTCTACATGTACAATTCAGTGACATTGATTATATTCTTCAAGTTGTGCAACCATCCTCATACTCTTTTTCCAAAGTGTTCCTCCCCCAATAATATAAACTCACTGCCCTCTAAGTTTCCTATCTAATCTTTCGAGTTGCTATTGTCAATTTGATCCCATATAGATAGTTCTTAAAAGAGGATGGTACTCAAGGCAGCCACTCTTTACTAGTTAAACTAAACTATTCTTTGGTTTTAAGACTTCAGGGGGTATTTTTTGTATAATGCTTAAAGATAGTCACGGGGCAATAGTTTTGGGGGTTCATCCAGCCTCAGTGGCTCCAGGAAGTCTGGGTTCCATGAGAATTTGAAGTTTATTCTGTATTTTCCCTCCTTTTCATCAGGATTCTTCTATACAGTCTTTGATCAAAATGTTCAATAATGGTAGCCAGGCACCATCTAGTTCTTCTGGTCTCATGGCAAAGGAGGCAGTTGTTCATGGAGGCAATTAGCCACACATTCCATTTCCTCCTCCTATTCCTAACTCTCTTTCTTCCTCTGTTGCTCCAGGTAAATAGAGACCAATTGTTGCACCTTGGATGACCGCTTGCAAGCTTTTAAAACCCCAGACACTTTGTAGCCAACTAGGAGGTAGGAAAGAATCACTAAACACAATGTTAGGCCAATTAACTGGGATGTCCCATAAGGCCATGACCCTAGACCTCCAAACCAAGAAACCAAATCCCATGACATGTTTGTTTGCATATAAGGAGCCTCAGCAGCTGCTCTTTGTTGTTGTTGTAACTACATCTATCACACAACATTTGCCAATTCAGCTTTTAACAGGTGTACAACTTATGCGTGTGTGTGTGTATATATATATGTATATATAAACTTCGACAGCTTAACAACAGAAAGACAAATAACCAATCATAAAATGGGCAAAGGACTTGAATAAACATTTCACCAAAGAGGACATTCAAATGACCATCAAACATATGAAAAGATGCTATTCAAAACCACAATGAGATACCAGTTCACTCCTACTAGGATCGACGCCTTTGAATTATGGTGTTGGACTTCCAGAAGAACAAACAAATCTGTTTTGAAAGAAGTACAGCTAGAATGATCCTTAGAAGCAGGGATGGTGAGACTATGTCTCACCTACTTTGGACATGTTGTCAGGAAGGAACAGTCCCTGGAGAAGGACATCATGCCTGGTAAACTAGACTGTCAGGGAAAAAGAAGACCCTCAACAAGATGTATTGACACAGTGGCTACAACAATTGGCTCAAGGATAACAATTGTGAGGATGGTGCAGGACTGGGCAGTGTTTTGTTCTGTTTTATATAGTGTCGCTATGAATCTGAACCAACTCGATGGCACCTAACAACAACAACAGGATAACTAAGATTGAAAAAACAAAACAAAACATAAAATAACAAATGTTGGCGAGAATGTGGGGAAATCGGAATCCTTACCCAATTGCTGGTGGAAATGTAAAATGGCACAGTTGTGGAAAATGTGAGGCGATTCCTCAAAAAACTAAAAACAGAACTACCATATGACTCAGCAATTCCACTCCTAGGTATATGCCTAAAAGACTTGAAAGCAGAGACTCAGAGACTTGTACACCAATGTTCATTGCAGCAGTATTCACTATAGCCAAAAGGTGGAAACAACCTAAATGCCCGTCAATGGATGAATGGATAAACAAAATGTAGTACATACATACAATGGAATACTACTCGGCCAGAAAGAGAAATGAAGTCTTGACACATGCTACAACATGGATGGAGCTTGAACATATGCTGAGTGAAATAAGTCAATCACAGAAGGACAAATATTGTATGACCTCACTTATATAAAAAGATAAGAACAGGCACATGTATAGAGACTAAAGTTTATTAGTGGTTACCAGGGGTGGGAGGGAGGAACGGGGTCGTTATTGCTCATGGAGCACTGAGTTTCTGTTTATGGTGATGGAAGAATCACATTGTTTATGGGTCATGGTTGTACAGCTGATTAATGTAATTGATGTCAATAAGTTGTATACTTGTAAAAAGTTGAATTGGGATAATACTAATTTTTAAAAGGTGCCTACTGTGTGTGAGCCACTCTTGCATGCATTGGGAATACAGGGTTGAACAAGACAGGCAAGGTCCCAGCCCTTATAGAGTTTTGATTCTGGTGAAAGGGAGACAGACAGGAAATTATCTATATAATGTCAGACAGTAGTAAACAGAATGATGTAATACAGTAAAGGTCATAAACTAGAGGCATATGGGCTGAATTGGACCCAAAGATATATTTTGTTTCATCTATGTATTCCTTTTTAAACTTCACATTTTGTTAAAAGTTTTTAACAATTATTTCCACATAAAAATCCAGATTTAGGGTTACTCTTGAAAATTCAGATGCTCTGTCAACATTTGATTTGCATACTCACTGGCAAAAATTAGCTGAAGCTGAGTAGTGGCCACCGTCTTTAGACAGGGCATGAATTCTCATGTTTCACCATAACCCCAAATTGGCCGACCCCCAGAGGCGTATCTTTGCAGCCCCTATGATAAAGTGTAATAAGAAAAGTTTTTCTGAGGAAATGCCATTTGAGCTGAGAACTAAATGATAAAGAGGTTCTAGCCATGTAAAGAGTAGAGAGACGAGCATTCCAGTCAGAAGGAACTGCAAGTGCAAAAGGCCCTGAGACAGGAGCAAGCTTGGAATGTCAGAAGAGCAGACAGGCAGCCAATGTTGCTGGAGCATAGTAGGTGGAGAGTGGGACAAGATGAGACTGAAGCAGTAGGCAAAGGAGATGATGCAGGCCATGGTAAGGAGTCTGAATTTTATCTAAGGATGTTGGAAATCTACTGAGCATTTTAAGAGGAAAGCGATATGATCTTACTTTTTTTTTTTTTAACAGATCACCTTGGCTACTCTATAGAGAATGTATTGTACAGGGCAAGAATGAAACCAGAGTGATCAGTTAGCCAGCTATTGCAGTTGTCTAGGTGAGAGATGATGGTGGCTTTAACTAGGGTATTCTCATGATATGCTGAAGGAGCTAAACCTCAATTATTCCCATGATCTGGTCAACACCGCCACCCACCCACCCACCCACCCCTCCGCCATTTCTAGAAATGAACACAAAACTGCTGATTAGCAGTCCATTATGTTGAATCTCAAAAAAAAATCAGCCAGTGTAAACCCTGTGGATCACAACAGTCCCATCCCGTTGTGCATGGGGTTGCCGTGAGTTGGGGGCTGATTCAACAGAAGTTAACAACATGTTCAATCAGATATGTGTGGAATTATTATATTAGCTCAAATTGTTCATATATTTTAGTTGTCACACTTAATAACACAGTCATACTCTACAATCAAACATAGTCACACTCTATCAGTGAGCACAGAGAAAATGAGAGGGAAAGGAAAATGCCTTTCATTTAAGGGAAAGCAAGGAAGAAAAATAGGGTGTGAGAGAGGAATGGAGGGAGGAAGGGAAGGATGGAGAGAGAAATGATTTTTTTTTTATTGTGGTAGAATATATATAACAAAACATTTTCCATTTCAACCATTTTTACATGTATAATTCAGGGATATTAATTACATTCAGTCACCACTACCCATTTCCAGTTTTTTTTCCTCACCCTTAACAGAAACTCAGTATCCCTTAAGCAATAACTCCCTCTTTCCCGAACCTACCTGTCCCTGGTTACCACTAATAAACTTTGGTCTCTATTAAAAAAAAATGCCAATTTTAGATATTTCATATAAATGAGGTCATACAATATTTGCCCTTTTCTGTCTGAATTATTTCACTCAGCATAATGTTTTTTTAAATAATTTTTATTGTGCTTTAAGTGAAAGTTTACAAATCAAGTCAGTCTTTTACACATAAGCCTATATACACACCTTACTACATACTCCCATTTACTCTCCCCCTAATGAGTCAGCCGGTTCATCCATACCGTACCATGTATCAGAACTTCATTTCTCTTTATGGCTTAATAATATTCCAAATGGTTTGCACTCAACTACTAACCTAAAGGTTGATGGTTCAAACCTCCTCAGTGGCACCATGGAGGAAAGGCCTGGTGATCTGCTTTCATAAAGATTATAGCCAAGAAAACCCCATGGGGCAGTTCTACTCTGTAACACATGGAGTTGCCATGAGTCGTAATTAATTTGACAGCAACAAGTTTGTATATAGCACATTTTATTTATCCATTCATTTTTTGATGGACGCTTGGGTTTTTTCCACCTTTTGGCTGTTGCGAATAATGCTGCAATGAACATTGTTATACAAGTGTCTGTTTGGGCCCCTGCTTTCAAGTCTCTTGGGTATGTACATTAAGAGTAGAATTGCTGGGTTCATATGGCAATTCTATGTTTAACTTTTTGAAGAACCACGAAATTGTTTTTCACAGAGGCTGTACCATTGTACAGTCCCACCAGCAATGGATGAGGGTTCCAATTTCTCCACATCCTTGCCAACACTTGTTACTTTCGTTTTTTCTGATAATAGCCATCCGAGCGGGGGTGAAGTGGTATCTCATTGTGGTTTGGGTTTGCATTTTCCTAACGACTAATGACATGGAGCATCTTTTCATGTGCTTAATGGCCATTTGTATATCTTCTTTGGTGAAATATCTGCTCAAGTCCTTTGCCCATTTTTTGTTTGGGTTGTCTGTCTTTTTGTTGTTGAGTTGAAATTCTGTGTATATTCTGGATATAAAACCCTTATCAGATATATGGTTCCCAAATGTTTTCTACCCCTCTCTAGGTTTACCCTTCACTTTGTTGATAAAGTCCTTCGATATGCAAAATTTTTTAAATTTTGATGAAGCCCAGTTTATCTATTTTGCCTTTTGTTGCTCGTGCTTTTTGTGTTCTGGCTATGAATCCGTTGTCAAAAACTAGGTCCCAAAACATTACTGTTTTGTTGTAAAAGTTTTATGGTTTTAGCTCTTACATTTAGGTCATTGATCCATTTTGGGGTAATTTTTGTATATGGCATAAGGTATTGGTTCAACTTCATTCTTTCGCATGTGGAGATCCAGTTGTCCTGGCACTATTTATTGAAAAGACTATATACTTTCTGCATCGAATGGACTTAGCACTTTCATCGAAAATCAACTGATTGTAGATGCATGGGTTTATTTCTGGACTCTCAATTGTATTCCATTGGTATATGTGTTTGTCATTATAGCAGTACCAGACTGTTTTGATTACTGTAGTTTTATAGTACGTTTGGAAATTGGTAGATGTGAGTCCTCCTATTTTGTTCTTTTTCAATTTTGCTTTTGGCTATTTTGGGTCCTTGCAATTCCATATAAGTTTGTGGACTGGCTTTTGCATTTCTGCAAAGAAGGCTGATGGATTTTTTTGTGTGTGTGAAATATATACACAGCAAAAGATATACCATTTCAACAATTTCTGCATGTACAGGCAGTCCCCAGGTTATGAACATCTGACCTATGTACAACCTGTAGTTATAAATCAACCCCTGTAAAGCCTATCAGGAAAAAACTGACTCAGCGTTCAGCCGGAGCTCCCACAGTGGGCCGTACTTCTCCCACGTGTGCAGGTGCGGCAGCGGGTACTTTGGCGCAGCTGGCAGCTGACAGGCCTCTGCAACATGGTGTGTCCAGCCCTGGGCTGGCAGCAGTGAGCAGAGAACCCACATGCACCCTCCTCCCTTGGTGCTTGGAAAGGGCTGGCCCCACTGTCTGCGTACCCCAAGCACCACTGCTCCACTCCACATGTCAGGCTTGCGGGTAGTGGCAACCAAAGGCCGGCATGTGGGTGCCTCACTCTATGTGTTCTCCTAGTACAACCAGTCAGTGCGCCGTGCTGAGCACATGACCAGGCCTCCGCAGCACATCCTTACCCAGCTTAGCCCACTCCATCCTGCTGGACCCTCTGTGTAGCCCAGGGCCATCACAGCACCTCTCTGGGCTTCTGTTTCCACTACCTGACACATGTGGAATTTCACGATTGCAGTGGTTTTTTTGGTGGCTGGGGGGGGCGCTCTTAGATTCCTGACCTCTGTATGTCCATATGGTTTCCAGGGACCCATGGAGAACTTCAGATTTGGGTTTCCCTAAGCGTCCTCTTCACAACCCTTGTTCCCTGAACTCTTGGCGTAACCTGAGCGGCACTTTCTTCCTTGCACCTTGAGGCAGAGGCCTCATAGTTGGTGTGTGGGCTTGACAGGTCTGGTGAGCAGGTGATGGGAGAATGATCTCTCTGGCCCCAGCATCATCCTACCCATGTGCCCAACCCTCCCTGGCTCTGAGGAGAAGGGTTCAAAACCCAACAGAAACACAGCCCATTGGTACAATGTAGATTTTTTAGTTCAAAGTCTACAATAAAGTCTAATTGGTCTCAAAGATTTTACAGAACAGAATCTACTGAGTATTTTCGATAACATTTGCCCAGTAGGTATCTCTTCAACTCTGGAGAAGGTATATACAATGGTTCATAATAACAAATGGGTGCTACCTTGCAACATGCATCAAAACATTATTATTGGCGGGGCCAAGATGGCGGACTAGGTGGACGCTACTGCAGATCCCTCTTGCAACAAAGACTCGGAAAAACAAGTGAATCGATCACATACATAACAATCTACGAACTCTGAACAACAAACACAGACTTAGAGACGGAGAACGAACAAATACGGGCAGACAGCGATCGTTTTCAGAACCAGGAGCCAGCGTACCAGGCAGGTGACCTTTGGAGCCCGATCTGGGGCAGAGCCCAGGGGGGCAGACGGCACAGACAAGGGGCCCAGCCCTGCCCCCCGAACTCATCCCGGGAGGGAGCCTAGCTGGTTGGCGCGGGCGGCGTAGCGGCGCAGCTGGTAGGAGAAGCACCCGGGAGGCAGTGACTGATCTTGGAGCGGGGAGAGTAGCGTTCCAGCCGGGGAGCCGTCCCGCCGGGAGTTTGGCGGGAAGTGGGCGGGGCGCTAGCGTGGGGATCAGCTATATTTCCCTAAAGCGACCCCGGGGGCGGGCCCAGACGTTCGTGCAGGCGACGCCCACCCAGTTCGCGCGAGCGCTGCGACTCACCGGACGGAGAAGTCCCCGGGAGGAAGTGACAGGTCTTGGAGCGGGGAGAGCAGCGCCCCAGCCGGGGAGCCGTCCCGCTGGGATATTGGCAGCCGTGGGCAGAGCGTGAATGCGGGAATCAGCTCTATATTCTGAGGTGCTACACTCCTAGCTCTCTGATCCCTCCCCCACCCTCCCCAGGCGGCTCTATTAACATCCGAATACCCGGAGCCAGAGGGAGAATTCAGATAGGGATCTGACTGCATTTTTTTTAGCTGATTACCTGGAAAAACTAGTTTCCCAGTGATGGCTCGGAGACAGCAGTCCATATCAAACCACATAAAGAAACAGACCATGACAGCTTCTCCAACCCCCCAAACAAAAGAATCAAAATCTTTCCCAAAGGAAGATACAATCCTGGAATTATCAGATACAGAATATAAAAAACTAATTTACAGAATGCTTACAGACATCACAAATGAAATTAGGATAAATGCAGAAAAAGCCAAGGAACACACTGATAAAACTGTTGAAGAACTCAAAAAGATTATTCAAGAACATAGTGGAAAAATTAATAAGTTGCAAGAATCCATAGAGAGACAGCATGTAGAAATCCAAAAGATTAACAATAAAATTACAGAATTAGACAACGCAATAGGAAGTCAGAGGAGCAGACTCGAGCAATTAGAATGTAGACTGGGACTTCTGGAGGACCAGGGAATCAACACCAACATAGCTGAAAAAAAATCAGATAAAAGAATTAAAAAAAATGAAGAAACCCTAAGAATCATGTGGGACTCTATCAAGAAGGATACCTTGTGAGTGATTGGAGTCCCAGAACAGGGAGGGGGGACAGAAAACACAGAGAAAATAGTTGAAGAACTCCTGACACAAAACTTCCCTGACATCATGAAAGACGAAAGGATATCTATCCAAGATGCTCATCGAACCCCATTTAAGATTGATCCAAAAAGAAAAACACCAAGACATATTATCATCAAACTTGCCAAAACCAAAGACAAACAGAAAATTTTAAAAGCAGCCAGGGAGAAAAGAAAGGTTTCCTTCAAGGGAGAATCAATAAGAATAAGTTCAGACTACTCAGCAGAAACCATGCAGGCAAGAAGGGAATGGGACGACATATACAGAGCACTGAAGGAGAAAAACTGCCAACCAAGGATCATATATCCAGCAAAACTCTCTCTGAAATATGAAGGAGAAATTAAGATATTTACAGATAAACACAAGTTTAGAGAATTTGCAAAAACTAAACCAAGACTGCAAGAAATGCTAAAGGAGATTGTTTGGCCTGATGACCAATAATATCAGGTACCAGCACAATACAAGGTCACAAAACAGAACATCCTGATATCAACGCAACTCAAATAGGGAAAGCACAAAAACAAACAAATTAAGATTAATTCTAAAAAATAAATAAATAAACAAAATAATACACATAACAGGGAATCATGGAAATCAACAGATAAACGATCACAATAATCAAAAAGAGGGACTAAATATAGGAGGCATTGAACTGCAAGATGGAGAGTGATACAAGGCGATATAGAACGATACAAGTTAGGTTTTTACTTAGAAAAATAGGGGTAAATAACAAGGTAACCACAAAAAGGAATATCAATTCCATAACTCAAGAAAAAAGCCAAGAAAAACGTAACGACTCAACTAACATAAAGTTAAACATTATGAAAATGAGGACCTCACAATCCACTAAGAAAACCGTCTCAGCACAAAAAAGCATGTGGAAAAATGAAATGGCCAACAACCCACATGAAAAGGCATCAAAATGACAGCACTAAAAACTTATTTATCTATAATTATGCTGAATATAAATGGACTAAATGCACCAATAAAGAGACAGAGAGTCACGGACTGGATAAAGAAACACGATCCATCTATATGCTGCCTACAAGAGACACACCTTAGACTTAGAGACACAAACAAACTAAAACTCAAAGGATGGAAAAAAATATATCAAGCAAACAATAAGCAAAAAAGAAGAGGAGTAGCAATATTAATTTCTGACAAAATAGACTTTAGACTTAAATCCGCCACAAAGGATAAAGAAGGACACTATATAATGATAAAAGGGACAATTGATCAGGAAGACATAACCATATTAAATATTTATGTACCCAATGACAGGGCTGCAAGATACATAAATCAAATTTTAACAGAATTGAAAAGTGAGATAGACACCTCCACATTTATAGTAGGAGACTTCAACACACCACTTTCGGAGAAGGACAGGACATCCAGTAAGAAGCTCAATAGAGACACGGAAGACCTACTTACAACAATCAACCAACTTGACCTCATTGACTTATACAGAACCCTCCATCCAACTGCTGCAAAATATACTTTTTTTTCTAGTGCACATGGAACATTCTCTAGAATAGACCACATATTAGGTCATAAAACAAATCTTTGCAAAATCCAAAACATCGAAATATTACAAAGCATCTTCTCAGACCACAAGGCAATGAAGCTAGAAATCAATAACAGAAAAACTAGGGAAAAGAAATCAAATACTTGGAAAATGAACAATACCCTCCTGAAAAAAGACTGGGTTATAGAAGACATCAAGGAGGGAATAAGGAAATTCTTAGAAAGCAACGAGAATGAAAATACTTCCTATCAAAACCTCTGGGACACAGCAAAAGCAGTGCTCAGAGGCCAATTTATATCGATAAATGCACACATACATAAAGAAGAAAGAGCCAAAATCAGAGAACTGCCCCATCAACTTGAACAAATAGAAAGTGAGCAACAAAAGAACCCATCAGGTACCAGAAGAAAACAAATAATAAAAATTAGAGCTGAACTAAATGAATTAGAGAACAGAAAAACAATTGAAAGAATTAACAAAGCCAAAAGCTGGTTCTTTGAAAAAATTAACAAAATTGATAAACCATTGGCTAGACTGTCTAAAGAAAAACAGGAAAGGAAACAAATAACCCGAATAAGAAACGAGAAGGACCACATCACAACAGAGCCAAATGAAATTAAAAGAATCATTTCAGATTACTACGTAAAATTGTACTCTAACAAATTTGAAAACCTAGAAGAAATGGATAAATTCTTGGAACAATACTACCTACCTAAACTAACACATTCAGAAGTAGAACAACTAAATAGACCCATAACAAAAAAAGAGATTGAAACGGTAATTAAAAAACTTCCAACAAAAAAAAGTCCTGGCCCAGACGGCTTCACTGCAGAGTTCTACCAAACCTTCAGAGAAGACTTAACACCACTACTACTGAAGGTATTTAAAAACATAGAAAAAGACGGAATACTACCCAACTCATTCTATGAAGCTACCATCTCCCTGATACCAAAACCAGGTAAAGACATTACAAAAAAAGAAAATTATAGACCTATATCCCTCATGAACATAGATGCAAAAATCCTCAACAAAATTCTAGCCAATAGAATCCAACAACACATCAAAAAAATAATTCACCCTGATCAAGTGGGATTTATACCAGGTATGCAAGGCTGGTTTAATATCAGAAACACCATTAATGTAATCCATCACATAAATAAAACAAAAGATAAAAACCACGTGATCTTATCAATAGATGCAGAAAAGGCATTTGACAAAGTTCAACACCCATTTATGATAAAAACTCTTACCAAAATAGGAATTGAAGGAAAATTCCTCAGCATAATAAAGGGCATCTATGCAAAGCCAACAGCCAATATCACTCTAAATGGAGAGAACCTGAAAGCATTTCCCTTGAGAACGGGAACCAGACAAGGATGCCCTTTATCACCGCTCTTATTCAACATCATGCTAGAAGTCCTAGCCAGGGCAATTAGGCTAGACAAAGAAATAAAGGGTATCCAGATTGGCAAGGAGGGAGTAAAGCTATCACTATTTGCAGATGACATGATCGTATACATGGAAAACCCTAAGGAATCCTCCAGAAAACTAGTGAAACTAACAGAAGAGTTTCGAAGAGTCTTAGGTTATAAAATAAACATAC
Source organism: Elephas maximus indicus (assembly GCF_024166365.1). Lineage (NCBI taxonomy): Eukaryota > Metazoa > Chordata > Mammalia > Proboscidea > Elephantidae > Elephas > Elephas maximus. Next base: position 92,512,723 of record NC_064846.1, read on the forward strand.
AAAAATCACTTGGATTCCTCTACATCAACAAAAAGAACACCGAAGAGGAAATAACCAAATCAATACCATTCACAGTAGCCCCCAAGAAGATAAAATACTTAGGAATAAATATTACCAAGGATGTAAAAGACCTATACAAAGAAAACTATAAAATTCTGCTACAAGAAATTCAAAAGGACATACTTAAGTGGAAAAACATACCCTGCTCATGGATAGGAAGACTTAACATAGTAAAAATGTCTATTCTACCAAAAGCCATCTATACATATAACACACTTCCAATCCAAATACCAATGTCATATTTTAAGGGGATAGAGAAACAAATCACTAATTTCATATGGAAGGGAAAGAAGCCCCGGATAAGCAAAGCATTACTGAAAAAGAAGAAGAAAGTGGGAGGCCTCACTCTACCTGATTTCAGAACCTATTATACAGCTACAGTAGTCAAAACAGCCTGGTACTGGTACAACAACAGGCACATAGACCAATGGAACAGAATTGAGAACCCAGATATAAGTCCATCCACGTATGAGCAGCTGATATTTGACAAAGGACCAGTGTCAGTCAATTGGGGAAATGATAGTCTTTTTAACAAATGGTGCTGGCATAACTGGATATCCATTTGCAAAAGAATGAAACAGGACCCATACCTCACACCATGCACAAAAACTAACTCCAAGTGGATCAAAGACCTAAACATAAAGACTAAAACGATAAAGATCATGGAAGAAAAAATAGGATCAACCCTAGGAGCCCTAATACAGGGCATAAACAGAATACAAAACATTACCAAAAATGATGAAGAGAAACCAGATAACTGGGAGCTCCTAAAAATCAAACACCTATGCTCATCTAAAGACTTCACCAAAAGAGTAAAAAGACCACCTACAGACTGGGAAAGAATATTCAGCTATGACATCTCAGACCAGCGCCTGATCTCTAAAATCTACATGATTCTGTCAAAACTCAACCACAAAAAGACAAACAACCCAATCAAGAAGTGGGCAAAGGATATGAACACACATTTCACTAAAGAAGATATTCAGGCTGCCAACAGACACATGAGAAAATGCTCCCGATCATTAGCCATTAGAGAAATGCAAATTAAAACTACGATGAGATTCCATCTCACACCAGCTAGACTGGCATTAATCCAAAAAACACAAAATAATAAATGTTGGAGAGGCTGCGGAGAGATTGGAACTCTCATACACTGCTGGTGGGATTGTAAAATGGTACAACCACTTTGGAAATCCATCTGGCCTTATCTTAAACAGTTAGAAATAGAACTACCATACAACCCAGAAATCCCACTCCTCGGAATATACCCTAAAGATACAAGAGCCTTCACACAAACAGATCTATGCACACCCATGTTTATTGCAGGTCTGTTTACAATAGCAAAAAGCTGGAAGCAACCAAGATGTCCGTCAACGGATGAATGGGTAAATAAATTGTGGTATATTCACACAATGGAATACTACGCATCGATAAAGAACAGTGACGAATCTCTGAAACATTTTATAACATGGAGGAATCTGGAAGGCATTATGCTGAGGGAAATGAGTCAGTTGCAAAAGGACAAATATTGTATAAGACCACTATTATAAGATCTTGAGAAATAGAAAAAACGGAGAAGAACACATACTTTTGTGGTTACAAAGCGGGGAGGGAGGGAGGGAGGGAGAGGGTTTTTTATTGATCAGTTAGTAAATAAGAACTGCTTTGGGTGAAGGGAAAGACAACACTCAATACAAGGAAGGTCAGCCTAATTGGACTGGACTAAAAGCAAAGAGGTTTCCGGGATAAAATGAATGCTTCAAAGGTCAGCGGAGCAGGGCCTGGGGTCTGGGGAACTTGGTTTGAGGGGACTTCTAAGTCAATGGGCAAAACAATTCTATTATGAAAACATTCTGCATCCCACTTTGAAATGTGGCGTCTGGGGTCCTAAATGCCAACAAGCGGCCATCTAAGATACATCAGTTGGTCTCAACCCACCTGGAGCAAAGGCAAAGGAAGAACACCAAGGTCACACAACAACTAAGAACCCAAGAGACAGAAAGGGCCACATGAACCAGAGACCTACATTATCCTGAGACCAGAAGAACTAGTTGGTGCCCGTCCACAATCGATATCTGCCCTGTCAGGGAACACAACAGACAACTCCTGAGGGAGCAGGAGACCAATGGGATACAGACCCCAAATTCTCATAAAAAGACAATACTTAATGGTTTGACTGCGACTAGAGGAATTCCGGAGGCAATGCTCCCCAGACCTTCTGATGGCACAGGACAGGAACCATCCCCGAAGACAATTCATCAGGCATGAAAAGGACTGGTCAGCGGGGGGGAGAGAGATGCTGATGAAGAGTGAGCTAATTAAATCAGGTGGACACTGGAGAGTGTGTTGGCAACTCTTGACTGGAGGGGGGATGGGAAGATAGAGAGAGAGGGAAGACGGCAAAATTGGCACGAAACGAGAGACTGAAAGGGCTGACTCAATAGGGGGAGAGCAAGTGGGAGAAGGGAGTAAGATGTATGTAAACTTACATGTGACAGACTGATTGGAATGGTAAATGTTCACTTGAAGCTTAATAAAAATTAATTAAAAAAACGTTATCATTATTATTATGTTTTAGTGTATCTGGAAGTGTTTTCTTTCATGTTTTTTATGCCTAGAAAAGTACATTATATACTAAGACAAACATTTGACAAACTGATGTTAGATACGAACCGTACCTAACTGTTCCGACTTACATATAAATTTGACTTAAAGAGAGAGTTAGGAACGGAAGCTCATTTGTAATACAGGACTGCCTATACAATTCAGTGACTTTGATAACATTCTTCAAGCTGTGCAACCATTCTTGCTATAATTTTCCAAATTATTCCAGCACTATTAATATAAACTCACTGCCCCAAGCTTCTCATCTGTCATGGATTGAATTGCATCCTCCCAAAAATGTGTGTATCAATTTGGCTGGACCATGATTCCCAGTATTGTGTGATTATTCACCATTTTGTCATCTGATGTGATTTTCCTATGTGTTGTAAATCCTGCCTCTATGATGTTAATGAGGGGGGATGGGCGTCAGTTGTGTTGATGAGGCAGGACTAAATCTATAAGATTGAATTGTGTGTTGAGCAGGTTTCTTTTGGGGTGTAAAAGGGAGTGGACCTCATAAGCAGAGCACGTCCTTTGGACCTGAGGTTCCTGTGTGGAGAAGCTCCTAGTCCAGGGGAAGACTGATGAGAAGGCCGACAGAGAAAACTTTCCTCTGGAGCTGATGGCCTGAACTTGGACTTTTAACCTACTTTACTATAAGGAAATAAATTTTTCTTTGTTAAAGCCATCTACTTGTGGTATTTCCCGTTATAGTAGCACTAGATGACTAAGACATCATCTAACCTTTTGAACTGCTATTGTCAATTTGATCCCCCATAGATAATTCTTTAAAAGAGCACAATGCTAAAGGCAGACATACTTTACTGGTATATAGAAACACAATTGATTTTTGCATATTGACCTTGTACCCTGTGACTTTGCTGAATTAATTTATTAGGTCTAGTAGCTTTCTTGTGGATTCTTTGGGTTTTTCCATATATAGAATCATGTAATTTTTGAAAAGGGATAGTTTACTTCTTCCTTGTCTGGCTGGAACTTCCGGTACAGTATTGAATCGTAGTGGTGGGAGCAGCCGTTTTTGTCTTGTTCTTGATCCTAAGGGGAAAACTCTCAGTCTTTTCTCCATTGAGTATTTTCATAAGTGCCTTTTATCAGATTAAGGAATTTTTCTTCTATTACTAGTTTGTTGAGTATTTTTATCATGAAAGGGTATTAGATTTTGTCAAATACCTTTTCTGTATCAATTGAGATGATTATGTAGTTCTTTTCCTTTGTTCTATTAATATGGTATATTACAATGATTTACCTTGTAGTGTTGAATCACCTTTACATTCCTGGGATAAATCCCACTTGGTCATGGTATATAATCTTTTTAATATGGTGTTGGAGTCGGTTTGTTAGCATTTTGTTGAGGATTTTTGCATCTATATTCATAAGGGATATTGGTCTGTAGTTTTCTTGTGGTTTCTTTGTCTGGTTTTGATATCAAGATAATGCTTGCATCTTGAATGAGTTAGGAAGTATCCCCTCCTATTTCATGAAGAGTTTAAGAAGGATTTGTGTCAATTCTTCTTTAAATGTTCAGGAGAACTCACCAGTGGAGGCAGCTGCTCCAGGACTTTTGGGGGGGGAGATATTTGATTATTGATTCAATCTCTTCACTTGTTTTGGTTCTTTTGATATTTTCTATTTCTTCATGAGTCACTTTATGTGCTTCAGGAATTTGCTCCTTTCATCTAAGTTATCTAATTTGTTGGCATAGGATTTTTGAAAAAATGATTTTTTGTATCAGACTTATGAGTTGGAGAGAACCTTGAATGAGTCAGAAAAACTCTGTAATGGTCCCAACTGTGTCATTCACTTGCTGTGTGACCTTGGGCAAGTCACTTGACATGGCCTAGGTCTTTATCTATGAAATAATCATTTGAACTGATTTCTCTAGAATGTGTCTTCTATTCTCCAAATTGTTGTTCTGAGAACCACTTTCTTTACCATAATGTTGGAGTTTTATCCACCTGATACAATCTAGCCTCTAAAGACAAGAGATAAATTATGAATGCTTGTTTTCAGACAGGGAAGTTGGGTTAAACAGAGGCTAAGAGATTTGCCCAAGATCACTCAAACAGTTGATAGTATAGTTTGTTTTATAATACAAAAATCTTATGATCATATATCAATATATGAAAGCTTTTCTACTCTACCCATGTCCCCCAGAAAGTGTTTACAAGATTAATCCAACAGGGAAAAAATACATAACACAATTTATCTGGTCGATCTTCTTTTTGATTGATAACTTGAAGTGCAATTAGTTGACTACCCTTAATCAGTGTATAACAAGCCATCCAGCTAGGCTAGTAAGATATATGGTCTTATATTGAGTTCTAATCAGTGCTAACTATCTTATCTTTCCTACAGCTGTACGATTTTGTGACCGATGCCATTTAATCAAGCCAGACCGCTGCCACCACTGCTCTGTCTGTGCCATGTAAGTGACAGCCATATTTCTCCTAAGCTGATCCTAAAATGTAACCATGCCTGAATTAAGAACATTTCCTTTCAATCATGATGAACTCATGTCAAATACCTTTATGGGGATCATGATGATTCACCTATTATAAAGATAGGAAAGAGAAATAAAACCCCACTTAAAAAAAAAATAAGCTATTTTAGAACATTTTTAGATTTACAGAATTATTGCAAAGATGTATAGTTTCCTTCTACCCCACAACCATGTCATCTGTTATTAACATTTTACATTAGTACGGTACATTTGTTACAATTAAGGAACCAATATTGATACATTGTTTTTAAACTAAAGTCCATACCTTATTTAGTGTTTCTCATTTTCCGTAATGTCCTTTCTCTGTCCCAGGATCAGATCTAGGATACTATATTACATTTAGTAGTCATGTCTCCTTATAGCCCTTCTTGGCTGTGACAGTTCAGACTTCACTTGTTTTTGATGACCTTGACAGTTTTGAGGAGTACTAGTCAGGTATTTTGCATAATGTCCCTCAGTTTGAGTTTGTTGATGTTTTTCTCATGATTAGACTGGGGTAATGTGTTTGTCGTACTGTGGTGGCTTGTGTGTTGCTGTGATGCTAGAAGCTATAATACCACCGGTATTTCAAGTACCAGCAAGGTCACCCATGGTGGACAGGTTTCAGCTGAGCTTCCAGACTAAGAGAGACTAGGAAGAAGGACCTGGCAGTCTACTTCCGGAAAAAATTGACTAGGAAAACCTTTTGAATAACGGTGATACATTGTCTGATATAGTGCCAGAAGATGTGTCTTTCAGGTTGGACAGCACTCAAAATATGACTGGGAAAGGGCTGCCTCCTCAAAGTAGAGTTGAACCTAATGATGCAGGTGGAATAAACCTTTCTGGACCCTCATTTACTGATGTGGCATGACTAAAAATGAGAAGAAACAGCTGCAAACATCCATTAATAGTTGGACTATGGAATGTACAAAGTATGAATCTAGGAAAATTGGATATCATAAAAATGAAATGAAATGCTTAAAGATCAATATCCTAGGCATTAGTGAGCTGAAATGGACTGGTATTGGCCATTTTGAATGAGACAATCATATGGTCTACTCTGCCGGTGTCTTAGGCTGGGTTGTCTGGAGAAACAAAACCAGTACAGTGTATAAATATATATAGAGAGAGTTTTATATCAAGGAAATGGCTCACGAGGTTGTAGAGACTGGAAAGCCCAAAGTCAACGGGTCAGACCTGGAGGCTTCTCCTGGCTCACAGGCTGCGGAGACTGATGAATACCAAGACTGGAAAGCAAGATGGCGGGTAAGCTGCTAGCTCAACTCCCAAGAACTGGAGGTCAGATGTATAGGAGCCAACTGCAGGATCCAGAGTGAGCAAAAGCCCGAGAGCCTTGCCAGAAAGTCTTCCTATATTGGATGCAGGCCACACGCCCAAGGAAACTCTTTCAACTGATTGGCTACTCACAGCAGATTCCATCATGAAGGTGATCACACTGTATCAGATCTTATCATAGGTGTAATTATGTCATTATACCACTGCCAAACTACATCATAAGTGTCAAACCACAATCACAGCCCACCCAAGGTGACACACAACTTTAATGATCATAGTCCACCCCTTGTCAACATGACACCTGTACACATCTCAAACCATGCATAATCTCTAAATAAAGAATTATAAAGTCATACTTGTACCTAACAAGATACAACTAACACGCGTACAACCAAAAACACACTAGTCCTGTTTATATCTTATATTTTATAAGTGAAGAAAATGAAAATATTTGATGCATACATATAAGGAAGAAATACTCATAACAATTACAGTCCTCATTTCTGCAACTGGTCACATGATCATAACTGGTATGTAGAACTACCTTCTTCCACCACTCGTTCCATATTCCTGTTGCCCTCAGCAAGCAGGTCTGCTGGTCATGATTCTTTGCCTGGAGGAGTGACTCAAACATTCATTCCCAAAGGGAGTGGGTCATTAGTAGTCATGTCAGAATTGGGTTGCCGTAGTTTTCAGTTGACTTTAATTACAAGGCACGGTTGTACTAAGAGACGCCCTAAGGAATCTCCTGCATTCTAGACATACTCTTCTTTACCTCTATTATGTAATGTCAACCCAATTTCCTTTTGGTAATCAGGATCAATCACACCAGTCAATATGGTAATTTCCTTCTTTACCTGTTGAACCAGAGGCATAAGGAGACCAAAGTGACCAGTTGGCATTATTAACTTCCAATTCAGTAGAGTCAGTGATGAGTCTCCAGGTAGGAGTATTCCCCTCTTTGGACCTAAGACCTCTACACCTGCAAAGCATAGGATGGTGGGCACAGGAAGCAAAAATTTTGTGAGTGAGTCACTAGGGTAATAGTGAGTGGTACCACTCCCATTTCCACCCCTTGATTCCTGGGCCCATGAATCTTGGCTATGGCAGAAACAGCACCATATATTGGACCCTAGTTTAGAACAAATACAGCCTCCTGGAAAACGCTGCCCCAACCCTGCAACGTATTGCCACCTAGCTGGCATCATAACTGTGTCTTTAGAAGGCCATTCCATGATTCTGTCAAGCCAGCTGCTTTAGGATGACATGGTAAGACCAGTGAATTCCATGAGCATGGGCCCATTGCCGCACTTCATTTGCTGTGAAGTGAGTCCCGTGGTCTGAGGTGATGCTGTTTGGGATACCATACGGGTGGATAAGGCATTCTGTAAGTCCACGGATGGTAGTTTGGGCAGAAGCATTGTGTGCAGGGAAGGCAAATCCATATCCAGAGTAAGTATCTATTCCAGTAAGAACAAAATGCTGCCCTATGCATGATGAAAGCGGCCCAATGTAATCAACCTGCGACCAGGTTGCTGGCTGATCACCTCAAGGAATGGTGCCATGTTGGGGACTCAGTGTTAGCCTTTGCTGCTGGAAGATTGGGCACTCAGCAGTAGCTGTAGCGCAGTTGGCCTTGGTAAGTGGAAGTCCATGTTTCTGAGCCCATGCACAGTCTCCATCCCTGCCACCATGGTCACTTTGTACATGAGTCCATTGGGCAATGACCAGAGTGGCTAGGGAAAGAGAATGACTGGTTTCCACAGAATGCTTCATCCTATCCACTTGATTATTAAAATTCTTCCCTGCTAAGGTCACCCTTTGGTGAACACTCATATGACACAAATGTATTCACTACTTTGGCCCATTCAGAGAGGTCCATCCACATGCCTCTTCCCCATATCTCCTTGTCTCCAATTTTACAATCATGTTCCTTCAAAGTCCCTGATAATCCAGCCAAACCACTGGCCAGAGCCCACAAATCAGTATACAATCACACATCTGACCATTTTTCCTTCCAAGCAAAGTGAGCAACCAAGTGGACTGTTTGAAGTTCTGCCTATTAGGAGGATTTCCTTTCACCACTGTCCTTCAGGGAAGTCCCAGAAAGTGGGACCAAATTCTGTCTTAGTTATCTAGTGCTGCTATAACAGAAATACAAGTGGACGGCTTTAGCAAACAGAAATTTATTCTGTCACAGATCGGGAGGCTAGAAGTTTGAATTCAGGGTGCCAGCACCAAGGGAAGACTTTTTCTCTCTTTTGGCTCTGGAAGAAGGTTCTTGTCATAAATCTTTCCCTGGTCTAGGAGCTTCTCAATGCAGGGACCCGAGGTCCAAAGGACAAGCTCCTCTCCCAGTTCTTCTTCCTTGGTAGTGTGAGGTCCAAGAAGGAACTATAGTGCTGCCACTGTCCACCTTCCAGTGGTGCCTGCATATCACACAGAACCATTTGTAAATCAGGCACAAGTTTTCTCTTCCTTGGTCCACTGATCATAAGGAGTGCTCCATGAGGCCATAGGTGCAGATTAGGAGATGGAATGTAAAATGACAGGAGTGGAGACCACGGGCATTTAGGCCACTTCTTCATACAACTTACTTGTGCATTCAGGTCCTGCTCAGACCCGATCTTGTATATACCAGTTCCGTTTAATGATGGAGTGCTGCCATTCACATCCAAATTTATGGCTCTGTGGGTTAGACAGCACCCAGTTCATGATGGGCAGCTCAGGCCGCATAGTGACTTGGTGCCCCGTGGTTAAGCGGTCAGTCTCCAGTAAGGCCCAGTAACAATCCAAAAGCTGTTTCTCAAAAGGAAAGTAGTTATCTGCAGAAGATGGCAGGGCTTTGCTCCAAAATCATAAGGGTCTGCACTGTGATTCACCAATAGAGGCCTGCCAGAGACTCCAAACAGCATCTCTATCTGCCTCTGACACTTCAAGCATCATTGAACCAGCGAAAGCATATGGCCCAAGCGGCAGAGCTGCTTGTATGGCAGCCCGAGTCTGTTGAAGAGCCTTCTTTTGTTCTAGGCTTCACCCAAAACTAGCACCTTTTCAAGTCATTTGATAAATAGGCCAGAATAGCACATCCAAATGAGGGATATGTTGCCTCCAAAATCCAAAGACACCCACAAGGCATTGTGCCTCTGTCATGGATTGAATTAGGTCCTCCCCCAAAATGTGTGTATCAGTTGGGCTGTGCCATGATTCCCAGTATTATGTGATTTTCCTGTATGTTGTAAATCCTGCCTCTATGATGTTAGCAGCAGTTGTGTTAGTGAAGCAGGACTCAGCCTACAGGATTGGATTGTGTCTTGAGGCAATCTATTGAGATATAAAAGATAGAAGCAAGCAGAGAGACAGACTTCCTCCAGAGCCAAAAGAGAGAGAAAGCCTTCCACGGGAGCCTACGCCCGGAATTTGAACTTGTAACCTACTAGACTGTGAGAAAATAAATTTCTCTTTGTTAAAGCCATCCACTTGTGGTATTTCTGTTATGGCAGCACTAGATGACTAAGACAAACTCTCTTTTAGTTGTGGGAGGAGCCAGATACAATAACTTATCCTTCACTTTAGAAGAAATATCTCAACATGCCCAACACCACTGGACCCCTAGAAATTTCACTGAGGTGGAAGGCGCCTGAATTTTTGTTAGATTAATTTTCTATCCACTAGTGCACAAATGTTTTACCGATAAGTCCAGAATCATTGACACTTCTCCCTTATTAGGTCGAATTAGCATAATGGCATAAATGTAATGGACCAGTGTGAGATCTTGTGGAAGGAAAGGCAATCAAGGTCTCTGTGGACTAAGTTATGACATAGGGCTGGAGAGATGATATAGCCCTGAGGTAGGACACTGAAGGAGTATTGCTGGCCTTCCAGCTGAAAGCAAACTACTTCTGATGGCCCTTCATAACAGGTATGGAGAAAAAGATATTAGTGAAATCAGTAGCTGCATACCAGGTACCAGGAAATGATTTAATTTGCTCAAGCAGTGAAACCACACCTGGAACAGCTGCTGCAATTGGAGTCACCCCCGGTTAAGTTTTCGATAACCCACTGTCATTCTCCAAGATCCATCTATTTTTTGCACAGGCCAGATAGGCAAGTTGAATGGGGATGTGGTGGAAATCACCACCCCTGCATCCTTCAAGTCCTTGATGGTGGCAGTAATCTCTGCAATATCTCCAGGAATGCAGTATTTCTTTTGATTTACTATTTTCCTAGGTAGGGGCAGTTCTATTGGCTTTCACATGGCTTTTCCTACCACAGAAGCCCTTACTTTACTTGTCAGTGATCCAATGTGGAGATTCTGCCAAGGGCTGAGTATATCTATTCCAATTATGCATTCTGGAACTGGGAACATCACTACAGAATGAGTTCAGGGACCAAATGGACCTACTGTGAGATGGACATGAGCTAAGACTCAGTTAATAACCTAACCTGTATACACCCCCACTCTGACTGGTGGACCCCAGTGACGTGTTAGGTCTCCTGGAATTAGTGTCAGTTCAAACCCGGTGTCAAGTATTCCCCGAAAAATCTGATTTTTTCCTTTTCCCCAGTGAAAAGCCACTTTAGTAAAATGACATAGGTCCCTTTGGAGAAGGCTGAGAGAAAGAAAGATTAAAGTTTCTGGCAGTGCAGTAGAGTCCTTCCTTAAGGGAACCCAGCCCCCCACCCCCATCATTCAAGGGGTTGTGAGTCTGTAAACTGGCTCAAGTCTGGTAATTCACCGAGGGTCTGTGACTCTCTATTTTGATGACTTGAGTTAGATTGCTGTTAACTTGACTTAGAATTCTTACTCTTGTACAGATCAAGTAAATGTTTAGTAAATTGTCTACGTAGCCCTATAACCCACCTCTACCCATACCTGCTGGTCCACACCACATTGCCTTGCCCCCACATGCCAGCTCCCGCAGTGCCATTTTTCTCTTTCTTCCTTTTCTTTCACCCTCTCACCTAGCCCCATATGCTGCCTCTACCCCCTCCCACTGGGCCACATCGCATCACCACAGGTAGAGAGCCACCAGCCTGCAACCAGCCGGGTGTACCCCACCACCACCTGCTGGCTCTCACTGTGCCATTTTTTCCTTTCTTCCTTTTCTTTCTCCCTCTTACCTAGCTCATATGCCATCTCTAACTCTTTCCACCAAGCCATGCTACACCACCATGACTAGAGAGCCACCAGCTCACTGCCATCCCGGGTTCACCCTGCCTCCATCTACCAGATCCTGCTGCACTATTTTTTCCTTTTTTTCTATTCCTTTTCTTTATCCCTCCAACCTAGTGCCATATGACACCTCACCCCACTTCCGCCAGCCCCCAGGTCTGCCTCACCCCCACCTGCCAGCTACATTTGTTTTCTTTTTCTCTCTTTTCTTTGTTCTCCCTACCTAGTCCTGTATGTCACCCCTCCTTCCTGCTGGCCCTCACAGTACCGACAAGGCTAGATCATCCTTGGCTCAGGTCCACTGCCGAACTAGGCTCACAATACCCCACCCCTCCCACCAGTTGACCAGCTGCTGAACAGAGGGAAGTAAGCCCATACCACTCCCTGTCTGACATCCCTGCCTCTCAGGCAAGGGGCTGTGACTGCTCCCACATCACTGGACCAACACCAGGGGTCACACAGTATACGCCCAGTCTGCCCTCAGCCACCTCGCCAAACCAGTGTACAGCAAAGTGTGCTTGACCTGCCTGCTGCTGCCCTGTTCACCTGGACAAGGTGGTGAGAGCTATTGTACCCACAGACGAGCCAGTAGCAAAGCACACCCAGACTACCCACCCTGACATATCAAAAAAAAAAAACAAAGAAGCAGGACAAAACAAATGAGCACAAAATCTATAAATACAGAAAATAGTACCTAATTGTCTTGGAGACAACAGATATTATCAAAACATAAAAAACCAGGACAATATGGCTCCAGCAAATGATCAAAATAAAGAAACAGATGACCTTCCAGTAGAAGAAAAGGCAGTGGAACTACCTGATATGGAATTCAAAAGACTAATACTTAGGGCTATCTAAGAGATTAGGAAAGAGATCAAGGAAAACACAGACAAAACCAAGGAAAAAGTAGACAAAATCATGAAAACACAGATAAAACCAATGAAAACATAGCCAAAATCAAGAATAACACACATAAAGCGAAAGAATAATTCAGAAAAACAATACAGGAACAAAACATCAAAATAAACAATTAAAAATCATACAAAACAGCAACTAGAAATTCAAAAGATAAACAACAAAATTTCAGAAATGGACAACTCAATAAAAGGTTTTAGAAGCAAATTTGAAACAATGAAAGACAGAATCAGCAAGATTGATGACACATCCCTGGAGGCCACTTTGAGGAAAAATCCAAGAAAAGAATAAAGAAAACCTAAGAATTATGTGGGACAGAATCGAGTGAAAATTTGTTCGTGATCGCAGTCCAAAAATGGAAAACACAGAGAAGATTGTTGAAGATTTGCTGACAGGAGACTTCCTAGATATCATATAAGAAGAAAAGCTGACCATCCAACAAGCTGAACAAACCCAATATAGGGTAGATACCTAAAGAAACTCACCAAGACATATCATAATCACACTCACCAAAACCAAAGACAAAGAAAGAATCCTGAGAGCACCTCAAGACAAACAAAAAGTCACTTACAAAGGGGAAACAATAAGACTAAACTTTGATTACTCAATAGAAACTATGCAGGCAATAAGGCAATGGGATGACATATATGAAACCTTGAAAGAAAAAAAACCACCAACCAAGAATAATATATCCTGCAAAACTCTCTCAAATACAATGGTGAAATAAGGACATTTCCAGATAAACAGAAATTAAGGGAATTCATGAAAACGAAACCAAATTTACAGGAAATATTAAAGGGAGTCCTTCAGTTAGACAACCAACAACATCACACAACAACTGGAGTCTAGGACACAGGATAGCATTAGCCAGATACCAACTAGGTAAATATTTCTCAATAATAAAGCTATAAGACTTAAAACAGAAATAGAGACGTCAATCTGTAAATGACAATGTCAAAACAACAATGGGGAAATAAACAGTGTAGGTATACAACTTTCAAATGGAGAGGAAGTCAAGGTGATATCAAGTAATAAAAGACTGGTTCAAACTTAGGAAGATAAGGGCAAATTTCAAGGTAACCACAAAGAAAGCTAACAAACCAACTCATCACAATAAAAAAATATAAAATCTCAGTAAACACAAAATCTATTAAAAAAAAGAAAGAAAATACACACTAAAAAGGAACTCAACACAGGAAAGTAAGACAAACAAAAACATCATCACCACCAAAAAAAAGCACACCAACATGACAGCAATAAAATCATACCTATTGATAATTACGCTGAATGTAAATGGCTTAAATGCACCTGTAAAGAGACAGAGAGTGACAAAATGGATAAAAAATACATGACTCATCACTATGCTGCCTGCAAGAGACATGCCTTAAACACAAAGTCATAAATATATTAAAAATCAAAGGCTGAAAAAAATATTTTAAGCAAACAATAACCAAAAAAGGGTATGAGCAGCAAAACTAATCTCAGATAAAATAGACTATAAGGTAAAATTAACCATAAAAGCTAAGGAAAGACATTATATAATAATTAAAGGGACACTCCAAGAAGACATAACCATAATAAAGATCTCTGCACCCAATGACAGGCCTCCAAAATATGTAAAACAAACTAAAGCGGCACTGAAAAGAGAAATAGTTCCACAATAATAGTAGGAGACTTCAACACAACACTCATGGTAATGGACAGAACATCTAGAAACTCTACAAAGATATGGAAGATCTAAAGGTCAAAATCAACCAACTTTACTTCCTAGATATATATAGAACACTCCATCGAACAGCAGCAAAGTATACATTCTTTTCCAAAGCACATAGAACATTCTCCAGAATAGACCACATGTTAGGCCACAAAGCAAGCCTCAGTAATACCCAAAACATTGAAATAATGCAAAGCATCTTCTCTGGCCACAACGTTATAAAAGTAGAAATCAATAACAAGAAGAGCAAGGAAAAAAAATACATGGAAACTGAATAACAACTTTCTTAAAACCAACTGCATAATAGAGGAAATCAAAAAATTCTTAGAATCAAATGAAAATGAAAACACAGCATACCAAAACCTTTGGGACAGGGCAAAGGCAGTGTTCAGAGGTCAATTTATAACGGTAAACACACACATCAAAAAACAAGAATGGGCCAAAAATCAAAACATTAACCCTACAACTCAAATAAATAAAGAGCAGCAAAAGAAGCCCCCAGCCACCAGAGGAAAGGAAATAATAAAGATTACAGCAGATATGAATAAAATAGAGAACAGAAAACAACAGAAAGAATCAATAAAATCAAAAGTTGGTTACTTGGAAAAGATCTACAAAATCAACAAGCCACTGGGCAAACTGACAAAAGAAAAACAGGTGAGGAAGAAAATAACCCAAATAAGAAATTAGGTGAGGATGTTACAACAGACCCAACTGAAATAAAAAGGATCATAACAAAATACTATGAAAAATTATACTCAACAAATTTGAAAACCTAGGGAAAATGGAAAATTTCTAGAAACACACTACCTACCTAAACTAACACAAACTGATGAAGAAAACCTAAACAGACCCATACCAAAGGAAGAGATTGAAGAGGTAATAATTTAAAAAAATAACCTCCCCCCCCCCAAAAAAAAGGCCAGGCCCGATGGCTTCACTGGGAAAATTCTACCAAACATTCAGAGAAGAGCTCACACCAGGACTACCCAAATTACTTCAGACCATTGAAAAGGAAGGAATACTCCTGAATTCATTCTATGAAGCCAGCATAACACTGATACTAAAGCCAGGCAAAGTCACCACAAAAAAAAGAAACTTACAGACCAATATCTCTTATGAATATAGATGCAAAAATTCTCAACAAAATTCTACCCAGTAAAATTCAGCATCATATGGAAAAAAATAATACACCACAAACAAGTGGAATTCATACCAGGTATGCAAGGATGGTTCAACATTAGAAAATCAATCAACGCAATCTACCACATAAATAGAACAAAAGAAAAAAATCACATGATCATCTCCATCAATGCAGAAAAGGCATCTGGTAAAGTCCAACATCTATTCCTGATAAAAACTCTCAATAAGATAGGAATAGAAGGGAAATTCTACATCATAATAAAGGGTATCTATACAAAACCAACAGCCAACATCATTCTCCATGGAGAGAGGCTGAAAGCATACTTCCTGAGAGCAGGAACAAGAAAAAGATGCCCTTTATCACCACTCCTCTTTAACACTATGCTAGAAGTCCTAGCTAGAGCAGTAAGGCAAGAAAAAGATATAAAGAGCATCCAAATTGGAAAAGAAGAAATAAAACTATACCTGTTTTTCAGATTATATGGTCCTGTACATAGAGAATCCCAAATATTCCACAAGAAAACTACTGGAACTAATAGGAAGATTCAGCATAGTAGGATATAAGATCAATATACAAAAGTCAGTTGGATTCCTATACACCAACAAAGAGAACTTCAAAAAGGAAATCAGGAAAGCAGTACCAGTTATAATAGCCCCTAAAAGATAAAATACTTAGGAATAAATCTAACCAGGGATGTAAAAGACACATACGAAGAAAACTACAAAACACTGTTGCAAGAAACCAAAAGAGACCTACATAAATCGAAAAATTAACCATGCTCATGGATAGGAAGTCTCAACATTGTGAAAATAGTCCTACCCAAAAGCGATCTACAGATATAACGTAAACCTGATCCAGTGACCAACAACATTCTTTATCGAGATGGAAAAACTAATCACCATCTTTATATGGAAAGGAAAGAGGCCCCAGATAAGCTAAGCATTACTGAAGAAAAATAAAGTAGGAGGCCTCGCATGACAGACACATAGACCAATGGAAGAGAATTGAAAACCCACATGTAAATCCATCCACCTATGGTCAGCTGATCTTTGACAAAGGACCAAAGTCTATTAAATTGGGCAAAGACAGTTTTTTTTTTAAACAAATGGTACCGGCAAAACTGGATGTCCATCTGTAAAAAATTGAAACAGGACCCATACCTCGTACCATACACAAAAACTAAGTCAAAATAGATCAAAGATCTAAATATAAAACCAAAAATATGATAAAGATCAGAGAAGAATAATTAAGGACAATACCAGGGGCCCTGATACCCCCCCCCCAAATAAAACAAACCAAACCCACTGACATCGAGTCAATTCCAACTCATAGCAACCCTATAGGGGCCCTGCAACCCTATAGGGGCCCTGGTACATGGCATAAATTCAGTACAAACCATAACAGTGTACAAACACCAGAAGATAAACTAGATAACTGGGAGCTCCTGAAAATTAAACACTTATGCTCATCAAAAGACTTTACCAAAAGAGTAAAAAGAGAACCTACGGACTGGGGAAAAATTTTTTAGCTAAAATATATCCGACAAGGGTCTAATCTCTAAAATCTGTAGGATACTTCAACACCTCAATAACAAAAAGACAATCCAGTTTGAAAATGGGCAAAGGATATGAACAGACACTTCACCAAAGAAGACATTCAGGCAGCTAACAGATGCATGAGGAAAGGTTTGTAATCATTAGCCATTAGAGAAATGCAAATCAAAATTACAATGAGATACTATCTCACCCTGACATTACTGGCATGAATCAAAAAAACAGAAAATAACAAATGTTGGAGAGCTTATAGGGAAATTGGAACTCTCATGCACTGCTGGTGGGAATGTAAAATGGTACAACCAGTATGGAAAATGATATGGAGCCTCCTTAAAAAGTTAGAAATACCATAGATCCAGCAATCCAAATCCTAGGAATATATCCTAGAGAAATAAGAGCCATCACACGAATAGACATATGTACACCCATGCTCATTGCAGCATTATTCGCAATAGCAAAAAGATGGAAACAACCTAAGTGCCCATCAACAGATGAATGGATAAACAAGTTATGGTACATACACGCGATGGAATACTAGCAATGATAAAGAACAATGATGAATCTGCGAGATATCTCACATTTATGAATCTGGAGGGCATTATGCCAAGTGAAATAAGTTAATCACAAAAGGACAAATATTTTATGAGACCACTATTATATAAACTCAAGAGAAGGTTTACACACAGAAAAAAAAAACTTTGATGTCTGTAAGGGAGGGGAGAGGTGAGGAAGCGAAATCGCTAACTAGATAGCAGACAAGTGTTAACTTTGGTGAAGACAACACACACTATAAGGAAAGCCAGCACAACTTGACCAAGACAAAGAGATAGAAGCTTCCTAGACATATCCAAACACCTGTGGGACTGAGATACTGAGGCTTAGGACTGGGGACCATGGTCTCAGGGTACATCTAGGTCAATTGATATAACATAGCTTTTACAGAAAATGTTCTACCTCTTACTTTGGTGAGTAGCATCTGAGGCCTTAAAAGCTTGTGAGCAGCCATCTAAAATATATCTATTGGTCCCATCACGTTCAGAGCAAAGGAGAATGAAGAAAATCAAAGACAAAAGGAAAATATCAGTCCAAGGGACTAATGGACCACATGAACCACAACCTCCACTAGCCTGAGCCCAGAAGAACTAGATGGTACCTGGTACCACCACAGACCTCTCTGACAGGGATCACAATAGAGGCTTCTAGACAGAAAGGGAGAAAAATGTAGAACAAAATTCAAGTTCACAAACAAAAACCAGACTTACTGGTCTGACAGAAACTGGAGGGACCCCCAAAACTACGGCCCCCAGACACCTGCTAACTCAGAACTGAAGCCACTCCTGAAGTCCACCTTTTAGCCAAAGACTAGACAGGACTATAAAACAATAACAAAGGTAAGGAAAGTGCTTCTTAGTTCAATCAAGTATAGGAAACCTAATGGGCAACACCTGCCCAAAAGCAAAGATGAGAAGGCAGAAAGGGACAGGAAATCTGAACGAATGGAAACAAGGAACCCGGGGTGTAAAGAGAGAGGGGGGAGTGCTGACACATTGCGGGGATTGCAACCAATGTCCCAAAGCAATTTGTGTAATTTTTGAATGAGAAACTAATTTGCGCTGTAAACTTTCACCTAAAACACACACACACACAAACAGTTGTAGCAGTACATTGACAGGGAGCTGCCAGAAATTCAAGCTGGATTCAGAAGAGGAGGTGGACAGAGGGATATCACTGCTTATATCAGATGGATCTTGGCTGAAAGCAGAGAATATCAGAAAGATGTTTACCAGTGTTTTATTGACTATGCAAAGGCATTTGACTGTGTGGATCATGACAAATTATAGATAACATTCAAAGAATGGGAATTCCAGAACATTTAATTGTAGTCATGTAGAACCTGTACATAGACTAAGAGGCAGTCGTTTGGAGAGAATCAGGGGATATTGCATGGTTTAAAATCAGGGAAGGTGTGCATCAGGGTTGTATCCTTTTACCATGCTCATTTAATCTGTATGCTGAGCAAATAATCCGAGAAGCCAGACTATATGAAGAAGAACATGGCATCAGGATTGGTGGAAGACTCATTAACAACTTGCGATTTGCAGATGACACAATGTTGCTTGCTGAAAGTGAAGAGGATTTGAAGCACTTACTGACTGGAAGCAGCAGTTAAGAAATCAAATGACATATTGCATTGGGCAAATGTGCTGCAAAAGACTTCTTTAAAACGTTGGAAAGCATAGATGTTACTTTGAGGACTAAGGCATGGCTGACCCATGCCATGATATTTTCAATAGCAACATATGCACTCGAAAGTTGGACGATGGATACGGAAGACCGAAGAAGAATTGATACCTTTGAATTATGGTGTTGGCAAAGAATATTCAATATACCATGGACTGCCAGTAGAACGAACAAGACTGTCTTGGAAGAAGTATAGCCAGAGTGCTCCTTGGAAGCAAGGATGGTGAGACTTCGTCTCATGTACTTTGGACATGTTATTAGGAGGGACCAATCCCTGGAGAAGGACATCAAGCTTGGTAAGGTAGAGGGTCAGTGAAAAAGAGGAAGACTCTTGAGGAGATGGATTGACACAGTGGCCGCAACAATGGTTTCAAGCATAGCAGTGATTGTGAGGATGGCACAGGACTGGGGAATGTTTTGTTGTTTTGTATGCAGGGTGGCTGTGAGTCCGATCTGACTCGATGGCACCTAACAACAACCCAACAATTTGTTTTAGGGAAGAAGACCACAGAGGTAAAGTGCCATTCTTATCACATCACATTAAGGGTACTTAACTATTAACATGATTTATCACTTTCAGTACTCTCATCTCAATCACCTGGCTGAGATAGTGTTTGGCAGGTTTCGCCTCTGCAAGGTCACTCTTCTCCCCCCACCCCCACCCACCCCCGCCCTTTCCTTTCCATACTGCACTCTTGGTAAGGAAATCACAAAAACATTAAAGGAATGGAGAGTTATGTGCCACCTCCTTGAGGGTGATGTATCTACAAAAATTTTTGGAATTCTTCTGCATGTTAAATTTGTTTCCTCCCCCACATTTATTTAGTCAGTCACTTATTAGTATGGACTTATGGATATTTATTTTATACTTTGGGTTATAACCTAAAACTACTGTATTTATTTGGTTGCTCAAATTATTACAGCTTTGTAAAACCCCATTTGTATGTTAATAAATATAATCTTCATGCCTTTTTTCTTGGGTACTTGTTCCCCTCATTTTTCCCTTATCCCTGATTCAAACATAGGTTATAGCCATATGCTTTCTTCTGTACTTTTATTAAATTGAGTATTGAAAAAAAAATGAGAAGAGACATCTTGGACCTTTTCTCCGAATCAATATCCTGGAGTTCTTAATTCCTTTTAAAAGTTTAGACTTCTAGGCATGTAAGTTGAGGCCAGTATGACCTTATAAAGTGTTGTTGTGATTGCCTCATCCTAGGAATAACAGGATACATAGTTTTGGTGTAGCTATAGTGGAAATATGGGTATACTAGAAATATTTAAAAATACTGGTGAGAACTTGAGTGCAATTATAAGGTGTTGCGTCATTTCCATAGCCTCATTTATTACACTGTATTTTTTCCCTTTTGTAGGTGTGTATTAAAGATGGACCATCACTGCCCATGGTATGTCCCTTTTATTGATTTCTCGCCTTTAAAAGGGTAAAAATTTCTCAGTGTACCTGCTTTCCTAAGCATAATTGTAACACACCTGTTTCTGCCGCCATAATTCACTGGGCTTTGTATTTGTGTGGGGGGCAGAGGAGGAGTAACATTTTACAGCAAGAATAAATATACCACCAAAGGTATGGTAGTGCACTTCTAGGGTCACAAAGCTAATAGTCTCCAGTTCATTAGCTTTAGCTACTGGGCATAGTAATGAAATAAAGCACAATTCCTTCTCCTCTTTGATATTACACAATTCAGTTGTTTTTAGCTGGCTTGATGTTTGAATCCACTGTGTGGTAGGATTGTTAAATTCAGCAGTTCTTCTCCAAATTTTGTATGACAGACCTAGAGAATCAGTCTCAAATCATCTAACCGCAAAGAGACCACATTATGCTAAGTGCAGCTGCTAAGACTTTAATGTGTTCAGTATCCAGGATCCAGCTCTGCTTGGGAGTGTCAGAAATCAGTTCAGAACTATTAGTCAGGCCAGATGTGTCTGTGCCTATAAATGAAAGGAGAAACAAGTGAGATGTGAACTTGTTTTTCTAGTCCGTTCCTATTAAGAGGCTTTAATCTCTGTGGGTTTCTATATAACACATAATGAAGCAGCAGGAGTAACATGTGTCCATTGTTTAGTTCACTTATGTATCAGTGTGTTCTCAATCAGTGGGTCCTGATTTCAAATTAGTTTTTCTTTCTTCTTCATTTTTTTTTTAGGGTTAATAACTGCATTGGATTTTCCAACTACAAATTCTTCCTTCAGTTCTTAGCTTACTCTGTTCTCTATTGCCTGTATATTGCTACAACAGTCTTCAGCTATTTCATCAAATACTGGAGAGTAAGTTTAAAATTCCTGAAGTCCTCTCCCCTCCTCACCCCCCCACCCCACTCCAATCTATGAAATAGTTCACCCTATCTTTTTCGTGTTTTGGAGTAGCTAATTTAATACTGAAGTAACCAGAAGGGAAGCCACCAAAAGCGTGTTTTCTGTGTTTAATACTTTGAGATTTATGGGAAGGATGTTATTTAATGATTCCAGTTAAGTTTCTGCAACACATGAGAATCTTTTTAAGACCTTCAGGAATTCTTGAATTCTACTGATTCTTTACAATGTACTTCACTAGCCAAGTTTAAAAAATCCACTTCTTATCAATTATATATTTGACAAATATTGAAACTAATTCTAAATACCTAGTTTCCCAAGAAAGAGTAACAAACCACTCCCCCATTGTTAGAAAATACTTTCTAATTCCCTGTTCAAAGGAGAGTTGCAACATTCCCACAGAACAGAAAGATACATCGATCATCTTCACATATGACCAAAATGAAACGGTGAGTCTCATTTGAACTTTGTGTGAAAAGAATACTAGTTTGAGATTTAGGAGAACTGGGTTTTAATGCTAGCTCTGTTACCTGCTTCACAGGCTCATTGCCAAGATCAAATAAAATAGATGTTGAGAGTGCTTTACCTTTCAAAATGTGATTTCAATAATTACCATGAAATATAAAAAAAAAAAATCCTGATCTCATCATTCTTCTGCTTGACTTATATCAATCATCTCCCATCTATTTCCAAACAGTTGAAGGCAGCTTTCCAGTTCATATATGTATCCATGATCTGTCAGCAGTATAGTCAAAATATATATATTTTTTGATTTCATGCCAATGAACTGCAAAAGATATCCCTATTCCTCAGGAAGGCTGTGAATTATTTTAGGAAAAAAGATAATTGCATTATTCTACCAGTATTCCTCTGAATATGGGTATTGCTTTGATTAATTTAGTTTGGTCATCTCTTGAGAAAGTAATTTTGAACTTAGGGCTGTCATCCTCTTCTAACACAAAAAGTTTAACATTAAGGGCTTTATCAAGGGACAGCACAGTAGATATGCTTTGGCAGACAGAAGAGAACTCTACTAATTATTTTGGGGGCGGGGAGAAGAGACTTCCAACCCAGCTACATAGGATGTGGACTGACCTTCTATCGGTCCCTCTCGCCCAGACATTTTCTAATTGCTCATTTAAAAGTGTAAGAAGTAAAACAAGTGATTTTTTTTAAAGCTTTTAAAAAATACTTAAAAATTAGATTATGAAAGCATAAACCCAACCAGGCAAAAACCACTACAAACTAATACATGGAGTCTTTCCTATAAATTCAAAACCAAACAAACATAGCAATCAAATTCAACTTGTATGCTTAGGCCGAATTGAGTCTGCCCTTAAAATGAAAAGTAAACAATGCTGTGTACTTTTAAAGCCATATATCAGGGAAGCTAGCTGTGCTCCTAGTTTCTGATAAAGCCTCCTGAAAGTTGAAGTCCTTTGAGTAGCTATTTCCTGGGCTGTTCTTCCCCCAGGAAAATTTCACCCAGATCACCCCTCAGCTGAAAGCATCTGGCTGGCTTACTCCCCCTTATCTTTATCCTTCAAACATATACATCCTGGATGATTCCCAATATTTCCTGACATCAAAATGAATAAAAATCTCTAAGAGATGAAAAAATCTGTAATATCTGATCTTGCTACATCTTGCTAAACCTTAATTTTCTCCTTACAAACCAGAGTAGAACCAGATCTGAATGTTGAGGTCCACCTCATTCAAGAATCACTTTTAACTTTACTACTAGGGAGCATTTGGAAATATTTCAAAGAGATTCATCAGACCAACACAATGCCACGTGGAAAAAAGATGCCCCAGCTTCTTATTGAAATGTTTAGCCAATTACTTTCAAAATTGTCTACAAAATCCCACTTGATTCTTACTGTCTAAACAACTGTTCCACAAGATGTAGTATACCAGCACATTCCACTTCAGCTACACAAAATTTGCAGCAACTTTAAAATCAAGTCATGACTTATAGGTAGGACATTTTAAAATTCTACCTATGTGCTTTAACTTCCTCCATATACCACTGTGACATTTTCAACACACATATGTACAAAGAAATATGACATATAAAGAATTCTAGACTAGTCCACCTTGAGACAAAAGGATGAGCCATATTGCTTCAAGACCACCATTAGCCAATGATTCATAATTATGAAGTTAAATGGAGTACAGCTTTAAAGAGGTTACATGCCAATTATGGCCTGAGTATACCCTTCTCATTTTTTATACCCCTCTCATATTACCCTTTTCTAATTGGTACATTTTACATTATTTTACACTGAACTGCATTTAAACAAGGATCTATTTCAGGCTTTGTAGGCTGAGAGCATATCCATGATGAGGTGTTCAGGTTATCAGTAGAAGGAATTGTTTTGTAAATATTTTACAAAATCTATATTTTAAATGATAGCTAGACGTTTTATGTATGTCAGAATATGACTAACCTATACAGAAAAACTAGCCAAGCCTTGCCACTTTAATCTTTTGGTTTTGTTTGTTTGTTTATTATTTCTTTTCTAGGGGGAATTGCCCAGTGTTCGCTCCAAGTTCCATGTCCTTTTTCTCCTCTTTGTGGCCTGCATGTTTTTTGTCAGCCTTGTGATTCTCTTTGGTTACCACTGTTGGCTTGTCAGCAGAAACAAAACCACCTTAGGTAAGACTGGATATTTAGACTAGAAAAAAAATACATTAATGAATATCAGAGTGACCTATAGATTGTTCCTAAGGAAGAGAAAACATTCCAATGAAACATTTCAGCTGCAGTGTCATCGTTTTGGCACCAAACTGAGACAGATGAAAATACTTTTCATCAAACTAGAGAGGCGTGGAGGCATAGAGGCACAAAAACAAAAATGACCAGTGCTCTTTATCGTTCATATTGGGTAATACCAAAACCAAATCAAACCTGTTGTTGAGTTGATTCTGACTCATAGTGATCCAAAAGGACAGAGTAGAACTGCCCCATAGGGTTTCCAAGGAGGGGCTGGTGGATTCAAGCTGCTGACCTTTTGATTGGCAGCCAAGCTCTTAACCACTGTACCACCAAGGCTCCTATTGGGTAGTAGTACCCTAGAATTACAGCCCAAAAGATTTCTAAAAGGTGTTTATGTGAGGAAGTGGAAAAAGAAGAAATCAGAAGAGAACATCAGAAAAGGGAGACGAAGGTCAATAAAAGATAAAACATATCCAAAAACAGAACCCTGAGAAAGAATCCAAACCAACAAATCATTTATGTCTACAATCATCAGTGAGCTTTGTAGAGACTGTGAAAGATACTAGAATATATAAACAAATTCATATCCTCAGTGAGCTTACAGCCTTTCCATGGAGATGAGACATACACACAAGAAAAGAAACATAATATACTAGATAAAAATTCAGTGCTTAATTATAACACAAACTATATCTGCCATAAGTGTTATTAGAGATTTGAGAGGGAGGTTTGAGCTAGGTCTTGAAGGCTAGGTAGGATTTGACTGGAAAATGGGATTAGGAGAAAAAAGCAGACATGTGGTAGAAAGAAATAGGTCAGATGTGTGTTGAAATGAGATGAGGGGAAGGAAATAAGTTTGGCATCAGCAGAGAATTCAGAAAGGTATGTGGCAGAAAAAAAACTAATGAGTGGCAGACTAGGAAGACGTAAAAAGTGATATTTTAGGTAATTTGGTTTTGTAAGGGCATATAAGATGGCCTGACAGGGGGATGACTCTAGGAGATCACTGCAGGAATCTAGACAAGTTAGAACTTAGAGAATGGCATTGGAGATGTAATATTTGGAATGATGCAAGAAACATTACAATGGCAACAACAGAAGGATATATAAGGCTCGGTTATTTATTAGATATGCAATTGGTTATTATCAAAGGAAAACTTCAAGGTTACTTTTCTAAGTTTATATATCCAAGCCTCTGCCCTCAGAAAGCTTACAAAATAGTTGAGATACAGAACAGACATACAAAAAAGTAACTAGCAAAATAAAGTAATATATTTTTGTCAAACAAGTAGAGCCATCAATAAGTGTTCTGGAAAGAGATTGCTGCTTGTTTAGAGAAGACTAAAAAGGGACAACAGCAACAGAAAGGACCTATGAGGGCAAATGTTGAACTCAAAAAGGAATGAGACAAAATACATTACATTAAACAAGTGAGTCTCTAAAAAATGAGTACAAGAAATGACCATTCTTTTGGTTCATTACTGACTGTAGAGCCTGGCCTGTTATTTGGAGAACTGTATTTCTGATGGATTCCATTGCAACAACTTTTTCATCATTGTGTACAAATCAATGCATGAGATGTGACAAGAAACTGTACAAGAGTTTAATGTTTAGCTAGGATAGATTTGAGGAAAGTTTAGTGCAAAAGCTACTACACTTTGGGAATTCATTTGTTAGTAATGTTAAAAGCTAAGAAAGTATTTGCACCCATTTTGTAAACCAAATCTATATATAGCACTTAGTTTTTAGGGTGGTAGAGTAGCACATTTGGCTTAGAGATCTGCTGCAAAGCAGAAGACTACTAAAAGCTTCATGATAACAGAGTCTTTGAAAGGAAAGAACAAATGGGAAATGGCCAGATCCAGTCAGAGTCCAACAGTGAGAGTGTTTGCTTAATGGGATATGTGTCTAAAAATAATGTGCACCAACATGGTCCAAGTCCTTGTGCTCTTTGAGGTGATTATAGTTCACCCATTGACATTTTCTCTGGAGTAAACCTTAGTTCCTTACATCGCAGCCTTCATTGTGAATATTTTCATTCCTGAAATGTTTCAAAACCAGATCAATGTCATTACCATCTCTTTATGTGTCGTTACTTTGTTTCCCAGCTCTAAAGATGGAGACGAACTGGCTGTTGCCACTAAGATTCAAATAAAGTTCTGTTATTTTTGCTTTTTCACCCTTCACATCCAGCAGTATAAAATATATACTGCCCCCTGGCTGCTTAATTATTTCTACCATCATATGTTTCCTCTGCCTTTAAACAAACAAACAAAATAACCAAAAAACCAGTTGTTTATATTGAATAACAATCTTACTTCATGTTATGTGATTAAACTGGTTTTTAGTAAGTAATTTAGCAATAACTAAGAATGAGAGGGCTGTGTTACCACAGCAAAAAGATATCATAGATCCAAGTCACATTTATGGATAACTTAAAAAATTTTTTTTTTTATAAAATCGTAACTATCCTGAAATTTGTTTCTTTGTTGCTTCCTTCCTCTTTCCTCTTTCTTCCAACTCCTCTGCCCTTCCCTAGAGGCCTTCTGCACTCCAGTGTTTACAAATGGCCCAGAGAAAAATGGGTTCAACCTTGGCTTCATCAAAAATATCCAGCAGGTGTTTGGAAATAACAAGAAGTTCTGGTTAATACCTATCGGGTCAAGGTAAGTAGTTATAACTACTGAAAGAAGTTGATGCTGGACGATACCTTGAAGTGGCAAAACAGTTTTGATTATAATGTGCACCAGGTATCAGTCCAATAAGAAGTTTTCTTCCTCCAATTTTTAAAAAATATTTTTGTATTGGTGAAAGTATACACAGCCAAAGATATACTGTTTCAACAATTTCTTCATATACAATTTAGTGACATTGGTTACATTCTTAAAGTTGTGGTACCATTCTCACTATCCTTTTCCAAATTATTTCACCACCATTATCTTAAATTCACCGCCCCCTAAGCTTCCTATCCAACCTTTCAAATTGCTATTGTCAATTTGATCTCACATAAATCATTCTTTAAAAGCACAATGCTCGAAGTAGATGTACTTTACTAATTAACCCATTGCCATTGAGTTGATTCTGACTCATGGAGACCCTATAGAACAGAGTGGAGCTGCCTCAGTAGGGTTTTCAAGGAGCAGCTGGTAGATTTGAACAGCTGACCTTTTGGTTAGCATATGTACCTCTTAACCACTGCGCCACAAGGGCTCCAAGGAATTTATAGTTTTGACCCATAGCAACCCTATAGGACAGAATAGAACTATTCCATATTGATTCCAAGGAGCGGCTGGTGGATTTGAACTGCCAACCTTTAGGCTAGGAGCCAACCTCTTAACCACTATACCACCAGGTCTCTTCTTTATTAATTAAGCTATCTTTGGTTCAAAGAAGACTTCAGGGGATAGTTTTCTTGTTTTAAGGTTTAAGTTTAAAGATTATCTCAGGGCAATAGTTTTGGGGTCTCATCCAGCCTCAATGACTCCAGAAAGTCTGGATTCCATAAGAATTTGAAATTCTGTTCTGCATTTTTCCCCTTTTGATCAGGATTCTTCTATAGAATCTTTGATCAAAAACTTCCGTAATGGTAGCCAGGCACCATCCAGTTCTGGTCTCATGGCAAAGGAGGCAGTTGTTGACAAAATGGATTAAAAAAACAGGACCCGTCAATATGCAGTCTACAAGAGACACACCTTAGAAACAAAGACATAAATATATTAAAAATCAAAGGATGAGAAAAAATTTATCAAGCAAACAGCAACCAAAAAAGAACAGGAGTGGCAATACTAATCTCAGATAAAATAGACTTTAAAACAATATCTGCCATAAAAGACGAGGAAGGATATTATATAATGATTAAAGGGACAATCCACCATGAGGACACAGCCATAATAAATAGCTACATGTCCAATGACAGGGCTCTAAAATACCTAAAAGAAACTCTAACAGCACTGAAAATAGAAATTGACAGTTCCACAATAATGGTAGGAGACTTCAACACACCACTCTCAGTAAAAGACAGAACATCTAGAAAGAAACTGAACAAAGATACAGATCTAAAGGCCAGTCAACCAACTTGACTTCATAGACATATATAGAACACTCCACACAAGAGCAGCAAAGTATACATTCTTTTCGAATGCACATGGAACGTTCTCCAGAATAGACCACATATTGGGCAACAAAGCAACCCTCGACAAAATCTAAAACATTGAGATAATACAAAGCATCTTCTCTGATCACAACACCATAAATGTAGAAATTAATAACAGAAAGAGCAAGGAAAAAAAATCAAATACACGGAAATTGAATGACACCCTGCTTAAAAACCACTGGGGAATAGAAAAAATCAAAGATGGAATCAAAAAATTCCTAGAATTAAATGAGAATGAAAACACATCGTACCTAAACCTTTGGGAAACAGCAAAGGCAGTGTTCAGAGGTCAATTTATAGCAATAGATGCATACATCAAAAAAGAAGGAAGGGACAAAATCAAAACATTAGCTATACAACTCAGATAAATAGAAAGAGAACAGCAAAAGAAGCCCGCAGCCACCAGAAAAAATGGAAATAATAAAGACTGGAGCAGAAATAAATGAAATAGAGAATAGAAAAACAATAAAAGAATCAACAAAACCAAAAGTTCGTTCTTTGAAAGAATGAACAAAATCGATAAACCACTGGCAAAACTGACAAAAGAAAAACAGGAGAAGATGCAAATAACCCAAATAAGAAATGAAATGGGGGACATTACAATAGAAATAAAAAGAATCATAACAGAGTACTGTGAAAAACTGTATTCCAACAAATTTGGAAACCTAGAGGAAATAGACAAATTCCTAGAAACACTCTACCTATCTAAACTAACACAAACTGAGGATGAAAATCTGAATAGATCCATAACAAGAGAAGAGATTAAAAAGGTTAAAAAAAAAAAGTCCTGGCCCAGATGGCTTCACTGGAGAATTCTACCAAACATTCGGGGAAGCGCTCACACCAATATTACTCAAACTATTTCAGAACATAGAAAAGGAAGGGGTACTTCCAAATTCATTTTGTGAAGCCAGCATAACCCTAATACCAAAAGCAAAGACACCACAAAAAATTACAGACCAAGGTCTCTCATGAATATAGATGCAAAAATTCTAGCCAGTAGAATTCAGCATCATATGCAAGGATGGTTCAACATTAGAAAATCAATCAGCATAACCCACCACATAAATAAAATGAAAGAATCACATGATCATCTCAGTCAATGGAGAACAGGCATTCAATAAAGTCCAACACCCATTCCTAATAAATACTCTCAGTAAAATAGGAATAGAAGGGAAATTGCTAAACACAGTAAAGTATCTATACACAACCAACAACCAACATCATTCACAATGGAGAGAAGCTGAAAACATTCCTCCTGAGAATAGGAACAAGACAAGGATGCCCTTTATCACCACTTCTATTTAACATTCTGCTGTTAAGTCCTAGCTAGAACAATAAGGCAAGAAAAAGAAATGAAAGGCATCCAAATTGGAAGGAAGAATTAAAACTATCCCTATTTGCAGATGATATGATACTATACATGTTGTTGTCTGTAGGTGCCATTGAGTTGGTTCTGACCCATAGTGACCCTATGTACAACAAAACAAAACACTGCCTGATTGTGCACCATCCTAAAATTATTGTTAATCTTGGACCCATTGTTGCAGCCACTGTGTCAATCCATCTCTTTTTCACTGACCCTCTACTTTACCAAGCAAGATGTCCTTCTCCAGGGACTGGTCCCTCCTGATAACACGTCCAAAGTCTCACCATCCTTGCTTCTATGGAGCATTCTGGTTGTACTTCTTTCAAGACAGATTTGTTCGTTCTTTTGGCAATCCATGGTATATTCCATATTCTTCACTGACACCATAATTCAAAGATGTCAATTCTTCTTTGGTCTTCTTTATCTATAGTTCAGTTTTCGCACGCATATAATGAGATTGAAAGTGCCACGGCTTGGGTCAGGCACACCCTAGTCCTTGAAGTGACATCTTTGCTTTTTAACACTTTAAAGAGGTCTTTTGCAGCACATTTGCCTAATGCAATGCATCATTTGATTTCTTCACTGCTGCTTCCATGGACATTGATTGTGGATCCAAGTAAAATGAAATCCTTGACAACCTAAATATTGTCCTCGTTTATCGTGATGTGTATAGGTCCAGTTGTGAGAATTTTTCTTTTCTTTATGTTGATGTGTAATCCATACTGAAGGCTGTAGTCTTTGATCTTCATCAGTAAGTGCTTCAAGTCCTCTTCAATTGCAGTAAGCAAGGTTGTGTCATCTGCATAACACAGGTTTTTAATAAGTGTTCCTCCAATCCTGATGCTGTGTTCTTCTTCCTATAGTACAGCTTTTCAGATTATTTGTTCAGCATACAGATTGAATAAGTATGGTGAAATGTTACAACCCTGACACACACATTTCCTGAGTTTAAACCATGAAGTATCCCCTTGTTCTGTTGAAACGACTGCCTTATGTTGTATGTACAGGTTCTTCACGATCTCCATTAAGTGTTCTGGAATTCCCATTCTTCCCAATGTTATCCATAATTTGTTATGATCCACACAGTCGAATGCCTCTGCATAGTCAATAAAAAACAGCTAAACTTCTTTCTGGTATTCTCTGCTTTCAGCCAAGATCTGTCTGACACCAGCAATTATATCCCTTGTTCCACGTCCTCTTCTGAATCCAGCCTGAATTTCTGGCATTTCTCTGTAGAAGTACTGCTGCAACTGCTTTTGAGTAATCTTCAGCAAAATTTTACTTGCGTGTGATATTAATGATATTGTTCGATAATTTCTACATTGTGTTGGATCACCTTTCTTTGGAATAGGCATAAATATGGATTTCTTCCAGTTGGTTGGCCAGGTAGCTGTCTTCCAAATTTCTTGGCATAGACGAGTGAGCACCTGCAGTGCTACATTCATTTGTTGAAACATCTCAATTGGTTTCCGTCAATTCCTGGATCCTTGTTTTTCGCCAATGTCTTCCGTGCAGCTTGGACTTCTGCCTTCAGCACCATTGGTTCTTTATCATATGCTACCTCCTGAAATGACTGAACATCAACCAATTCTTTTTGGTACAGTGACTGTCTATTCCTTCCATCTTTTTTGATGCTTCCTGCGTCATTCAGTATTTTGCCCATAGAATCTTTCAGTATTGCAACTCAAGGCTTGAATTTTTCTTCAGTTCTTTCAGCTTGAGAAATGCTGAGCACATTCTTCACTTTTGGTTTTGTAACTCCAGGTCTTTGCACATGTCATTATAAATACTTTACTTTGTCTTCTCGAGCCACCCTTTCAAATCTTCTGTTCAGTTCTTTTACTTTATCATTTCTTCCTCTCACTTTAGCTACTCAGCATTCAAGAGCAAGTTTCAGAGTCTCTTCTGACCTCCATTTTGGTCTTCTTTCTTTTCTGTCCTCTTAATGACCTCTGCCTTTCTCCATGTATGATGTCCTTGATGTCATTCCACAAATTGTCTGGTGTTCGGTCATTAGCATTCAATGTGTCAATCTTGAGATCTCTAAATTCAGGTGGGATACACTCAAGATTGTACTTTGGCTCTCATGGACTTGTTCTAATTTTCTTCATCTTCATCGTGAACTTGCATGTGACTTATTGATGGTCTGTCCTCAGTTGGCCCATGGACATGTTCTGACTGATGATATTGAGCTTTTCCATCATCTCTTTCCACAGAAGTAGTCAATTTGATTCCTCTGTATTTTGTCCAGCAAGGTCCATGTGTATAGTTGCCATTTATGTTGTTGTAAAAAGGTATTTGCAATGAAGAAGTCGTTGATCTTGCAAAATCCTATCACGAGATCTCCGGCATTGTTTCTGTCACCCAGGCCATATTTTCCAACTACCAATCCTTCTTCTTTGTTTCCAACTTTTGCATTCCAAACACCAGTAACTATCAATGCATTCTTATTATTAACGGATGTTTGTAGCTGTTTATTCTCATTTTGAGTCATGCTCCAACAGCAAATGAAGGTCTTGAAAGCTGGACTCCATCCATGTCATTCAGACTGACTCTACTTTGAGGTGGCAGCTCTTCCCTAGTCATATTTTGAGAGCCTTCCAACCTGAGGGGCTCATCTTCTGGCACTACATCAGACAGTGTCCCACTGCTATTCATAAGGTTTTCAATGGCTAATTTTTTTTTTCAGAAGTAGACTGCCAGGTCTTTCTTCCTAGTCTGTCTTAGTCTGGAAGATCAGCTGAAACCTGTCCATCATGAATGACCCTGCTGGTATTTGAATACCGGTGGCATAGCTTCCAGCATTACAGCAACACACAAGCCACTACAGTATGACAAACTGACAGACTCGTGAGGATGCTATACATAGACAACCCAAAATACTCCACAAGAAAACTACTGGAACTAATAGAAAGATTCAGCAGCATGGCAGGATAGAAGATAAACATACAAAAATAAGTTAGATTCCTATACACCAATAAAGAGAACTAAGAAAAAGAAATCAGGAAAGTAATACTATTTATTATAAAAAAAAATAGCTCCTAAAAAAATAATACTTAGGAATAAATCTAACCAGGGACATAAAAGACCTATACAAAGAAAACTACAAAACACTACTGCAAGAAACCTAAAGAGACTTACATAAATGGAAAAACGTACCATGTTTATCGATAAGTAGACTCAGCATTGTGAAAATGTCAATTGTACCCAAGGCAGTCTACAAATACAATGCAATCCTGATCCAAATACCAACAGCATTCTTTAATGAGGTGGAAAAACTAATCATTAACTTTATATGGAAAGGAAAGAGGCCCTGGATAAGTAAAGCACTATTGAAGAAAAAGAACAAAGTAGAAGGACTTGCACTTCTTGACCTCAGAACCTACTATCCAGTTACAGCAGTCAAACAGCCTGGTACTAGTACAGACACATTGACCCATGGAACAGAATCGAGAACCCAGAGGTAAGTCCATCCACTTATGGGCACCCAATCCTCAACAAAGGCCCAAAGTCCATCAAATGGGGAAAAGACCATCTTTTTAACAACTGATGTTGGCAAAACTGGATGTCCATCTGTAAAAAAATGAAACAAGATCAATACCTTACACCGTACACAAAAACTAATTCTAAATGGATCAAAGACCTAAATATAAAACCAAAAACTATAAAGATCATGGAAGAAAAAATAGGGTCAACACTAGGGGTCCTAATCCCCCTCGCTGCCATCAAGTGGAGTCCAACTCATACGTGGCATAAATAGGATACATACCATAACTAACAGTACACAAACACCAGAAGATGAGCTAATAGCTTGGATCTTCTAAAAATTAAGTAGTTATGCTCATCAAAAGACTTCACCAAAAAGGTAGAAAGAGTACCTAGAGACTGGGAAAAAGTTTTGGGTGTGATATATCCAAGAAAGGTCTAATCTCTAAAATTTATAGGAAAATTTAACCCCTCTACAACAAAAAGACAATCCAATTAAAAAATGGTCCAAGGATATGAACAGACACTTCACCAAAGAAGACATTCAGGCAGCTAACAGATGCATGAGGAAATGCTCGAGATCACTAGCCATTAGAGAAATGCAAATCAAAACTGCAGTGAGATACCATCTCACCCCAACATTACTGGCATGAATCAAAAAACAGAAAATAAATGTTGGAGAGAATGTGGGGAGATTGGAAGTCTTATGCACTGCTTGTGGGAATGTAGAATGGTACAATCACTTTGGAAAACAATATGGCACTTCCTTAAAAAGCTAGAAATAGAAATACCATATGATCTAGCAATCCCACTCCTAGAACTATATCCTAAAGAAATATGAGCCGTCAAATGAATAGACATACACACACCCATATTCACTGCAGCATTATTCACAAGAGCAAAAGATGGAAACAACCTAAGTGCCTATCAACAGATGAATGGATAAACAAACTGTGGTATATACACACAATGGAATACTATTGCAAGGATAAAGAACAATGATGAATCTGCCAAACATCTCAGCACATGGATGAATCTGGAAGGTGTTATGCTGAGTGAAATATGTCAGTCACAAAAGGACAAATACTATATAAGACCACTATTATAAAAACTCATGAAAAGGTTTACACACAGAAAGAAACAATCTTTTATGGTTACGATGGAGGCAAGTGGTGGGTGGGGAAAAACACTAACTAGATAGTAGATAAGTGGTAACTTTGGTTATGGGTAAAATAGTACACAATACTGGGGAAGTCAGCACAACTTGACCAAGGCAAGGTCATGGAAGCTTCATAGGCACATCCAAACTTCCATAGGGAGTGAATTACTGGTTTGAGGGCTGGGGACCATGATGTCAGGGGCATCTAGCTCAATTGGCATCATATAATTTATAAGGAAAATGTTCTACATCCTACTTTGGTGAGTAGCATCTTGGGTCTTAAAAGGTTGTGATCAGCCATTTAAGATACTACACTGGTGCCATCCCATCTGGAGCAAGGGGAAATGAAGAAAACCAAAGATAAAAGGGAAAGTTTAGTACAAAGGACTAATGGACCACAACTACCACAGCCTCCATCAGACTAAGTCCAGCACAACTAGATGTTTACCTGCTACCACCACTGACTGCTCTGACAAGGATCACAATAGAGGATCCCGGACGGAGCTGGAGAAAAACATAGCACAAAATTCAACTCACAAGAAAAGATCAGACTTACTGGTCTGATGGAGACTGGAGGCAATCCCAAGAGTATGGCCCCGGAACAACCTTTTAACTCAGTACTGAAATCACTCCTGAGGTTCACTCTTCAGGCAAAGATTAGACAGGCCCAGTAATACACATAGCTCAACCATACATATGAGACTAAATGGGCACACCAGCCCAGGAGCAAGGAGGAAAAGGCAGGAGGGGACAGGAAACCTGGATGAATGGAAATGGGACACCCAAAACTAAGAAAGGGAAAGTGTTGACACGTCATGGGGTTAGCAACCAATGTCCCAAAACAATATGTGTATTAATTGTTTAATGAGAAACTAATTTGCTCTGTAAACCTTCACCTAAAGTACAATTAAAAAAAAAAAGAGAGGCGGTTGTTTGTGGAGGCAACCAGACATGCATTTGATTTCCTCCTCTGATTCCTGACTGTCCTTCTTCCTCTATTGCTGTAGGTGAATAGGGACCAAAATGTTGTACCTTGGATGGCCGCTTGATAGCTTTAAGACCCCAGTTGCTCCACAACAAACCAGGAAGTAGAGGTACTGAGAAACAATTTTAGGCCAATTGATAGAAAAAAAATAATAGAGATGCCCCTCAAAACCATGACTCTAAACCTCCACATGAAGGAAGCATATCTTGTGAGGTATTTGATTGTGCACAATCAGTCTCAACACCTGCTTTTATTTTTGTAAAAATATATATAACATGACATTTCCAATTCAGGATTTTTTGGGTATACAGCTTAGTGATACCAATTACATTATTCCCCAGGTTTTTCATTTCTAGGTTAGTAAAGACAAAGCAGGAGGCAAGAGTCTGGTAAAAACAGACATTTTCATGCTTTGTGGCAATATAAACTGGTACCACTCTTTTAGAAATGAATTCAGTGATATGTATCAAAAAACCTTAAGAATGTATGTGTCCATTGATCCAGTAATTCCATTTGTGGGAATATATTCTAAGGACAGAAACAAACTTTATGTACAAAAATATTCCCCAAAGTGCTATTTACAGCCAATAATTAGGAAACAACCTAACTAAACAACAATATGAGAATGGATAAATAAAGATATATAGCCACTGGATGGAATATTATGTAAGCAAAAGTAATAGTTATAAAGATTGTATCACAGTAAGGGGAAATGCTTACCATATTTTATGTGAAAAATGTAGAATCCCAAATGGTATGTTCATTATAATTAGACATATGTATAAATACATATAGAAAAAAACAACAGAAAGGAAATATACCAAAAATGCTACAAGTGGTAAGGACAATAGTATTGGAAATTAATTTACCTTCCTCTATTTTACATATTTTGGGGTGAAATGCTTATATTGTTTTTATGAAGAAAAAGATTAAAACAAAAAGCAGGAACGAAGATTTATTTAGAGTTTGCTGGTAATGGGACTGCATCAGGAATGCAGGGAAAGCTGTAAAGGAGAGATGAGAAGAGCAAAGTTTGTATCCTCTGAGTAACTTTGTGAACCAGATTGAACCACCATCAACTGAACTAGCTCTGAAGCAGAGCTTGTTTACAGCCTTCTTGCAGCACCCTTTAGATCAACTTCTCAGACAAGGATACATTCATTTGTTCATTTATTTGAGAAAACTTTTTGGGAAGATGGTAGTTAAGGAAAATGTTCTCCTCCCCTTCATTCATTGCCTTGATACTTCCTCTGCACCACTTAGTATCTTACAGGTTCTCTCATTTATTTAACAGCCGTGGTATATCCCACTATCCTGGCAATAAATCATAAGACAAAATTGTATCAGTGGGTAATGTTAATTAATAACAGTTTCCAGCAATTATCTGAACCTATTCCACCCATACACACAAATATACACACACCATCACCAGGTCAAAGGGGGGTTTAAAATGGGTCTTCTCTGGAATAGAAATCAAAGTCCACTCACTTAAATTACATTCTCTGTAGATTGCCATCAATAATCTGTCAACATCCAATTAGCCACATTCACAGACAGGAGAAAAGGCATTGATAACATCAAATGAATAATCCATAAATCACTTAGATTTAAATTGGGAATGCATTCAGATATATAGACTCAAATGTTCAAACTGTAACCTACTGTAGCCAATGCATCCCATCTGTTAATGGCCAGAGATTAACCAGGAAAGTGACTCTAGGTGACCATAGATATCCACAAAATAGACCCTATATGCAGATAATTTTCCCTAGAATTGGCACTCTGGAGATTTCCTCTGGCTCTTCTCCCCAGCTTCTAATAACCTTGAACAAGCCAAATAAATAGCAGAGCACTCAGACATTATTATCACCAGTTCACAGGAGCTTATTTTTACTATAGTAAATGATTCTGAATTGGCTAATCTTTCTTGGAAATTCAGAATCGAAGCACTAAAATAATGGAATATAAATTGGAATCATCATTAGCAAACGATATTTATGAAGCTTGCTATGTGTACATGTTGCCATATGGGGTACTGTGGAAAACAAGCTAAAGAGTTGCTTACAAACAAAAACAGCATGGATACAGACCAACAAATAAGATATAGAAAACAATGCAGTCTAATATCCAAAATATATATAAAACTTCTACAACTTAACAATAAAAAGACAACCCATTTATAAAATGGGCAAAGGTCATGAACAGACACTTCACCAAAGAGGATATTCAAGCAGCCAACAAACACATGACAAGATGGTCGAGCTCATTAGCCATTACCCACTGCCAGCAA
The DNA here is from genome assembly GCF_024166365.1 of Elephas maximus indicus. Lineage (NCBI taxonomy): Eukaryota > Metazoa > Chordata > Mammalia > Proboscidea > Elephantidae > Elephas > Elephas maximus. The sequence goes on from NC_064846.1 coordinate 92,550,421, forward strand.
GTCAATTCCGACTCATTAGTGGCCCTATAGGACAGAGTAGAGCTCCCTCATAGGGTTTCCAAGGCTGTAAATCTTTATGGAAATAGACTGCCCCCCAGACAGCTGGTGAGTTTGAACCACTGACATTTTGGTTAGCAGCTGAGTACTTAACCACTATGCCACCAGTGCTCCTCATTAGACATTAAAAAAGAGATGCAAATCAAAATTACAATGAGATGCCACATCACCCCTGCTAAAATGGCAATGATCAAAAAAAATAGAAAATGACAAATGTTGGAGAGGTTATAGGGAAATTGGAACTCTTATGCACTGCTGGTGGGAATGTAAAATGGTACAACCACTATGGAAAATGTTATGGCACTTCCTTGAAAAATTAGAAATAGAGCCAGCTTCCCAGAGGCTCCATGTGGCCAGGCATGCCCAGTGCAGGTGCAGCAGCCAGGCCTGGAAGTGACCTGGCGAGAACCATGGCAAGAGGCAGAGGAGTAAGTGGCCTGTGGCAGGCGAGGGCCGGCCTGTGCCCATGGCTGCTGCTGCTGCTGAGCCCTTCCTAATGAATATAGTTTGAGGCACTTATCTCTCCTCTGTGTAGTTCATAGTTTGGGTGGTGAAGAGATGGTTGACAGTCTTAAAATCTTTCTCCAGGACCTTGCCAGGGAAATTAAGGGCTCCATCTGAGGTATCTGTACCGTCTCAAAGCTGAATGCTCGAATACAGGAAAAGAGGGAAGAACAGTGTCAAGAAGGGCAAGTAGTGTCCTGGCGTAGAGGAGAACCCAGAGTATAGAGCGGAGGCAAGAGAGTGAGCCATATATAGTTAATAGAATTTTCCAGTGCTGTTCTTGGAATGGAGGAGTATTCTGGTTGAGTCTCCTCTTGTTTTACTGAGTATTTACTCCTGTGCTTCAGTCAGTAATAGCACAAATTATTGGTAATCCATCACTACGTGGAAATATTTGGTCATGGCTGGAATTCTTCCTCACATCAATTTTCAGTGCTCTTTGGGTGCTCCCCCTGTTTGTGTTTAGCAAAGCTGTCAATGTCATTTGATTCCAAGTAGCTGCTCTACCATTTGAGGTATCAGGGAGGAAGCCTCACCTCTTTCCTAGTGTCAGCAGAATAACTGTTAATATGCTCTTCAAGCTTTTGCTGCAGGCTCTTTTCCTTATCCAGGAGATGTTTGTGAGTCTCTTCCCTATCCATCTTGTTGGTCATCTGGTTAAAAAAACAAAAACCAAACCCATTGCCGTCAAGTTGATTCCAACTCATAGCAATGTTATAGGACAAAGTAGAACTGCCCCATAAAGTTTCCAAGGAACAGCTGGTGGATTCAAACTGCCAACCTTTTGGTTAGCAGCCACGTTCTTAACTACTGTCCCACCAGGGCTCTGTCATCTGGTTAGTCTCCTGCATGTATCTTTCTGTATTCACTATTCTGCTTTGAATTTCACTGGTTCAATAAAGAAATTGAAACGCACCAGCAGTTGTAAAACATAGAAAGGAATTGGCCTTACTACTTTGGATTTTGGTTTGCCCTTGGCTTTCCTCACAGCAATGCAGTCCTCATACATTATTAGCTGCCTCTTTTCCATCCTCTTTCCTTTATTCATTATCAGCACCAATGTAGCAAAGACCCCTGGCAAAGCATACCTTTTTCATTTGAGCCTCTTCTCCTTGGTGGTCTTCTTAAGCAACAAAATCTTCCACAAGACAGCCTACCTGCAGTCTGCTCTGAGTAGCTCAACTTCTGCAGAGAAGTTCACTTCATCACATCTACCTCCTGCCAAACTGAAGGCTGCTGCAGGCCACTGACTTCACCTGCCACCCACGGGGGATGGGTGGGATTGGAAGGAGGGTGTAGCATCTCTTTTCCCTGTTCACTTCCCCCTACTCAGCTGTCATGGATTGAATTGTGTCCCCCAAAAATATGTGTCAACTTGGTTAGGCTGTGATTCCCAGTATTGTGTGGTTGTCCTCAATTTTGTGATTAATGTAAATCTTGATCTCTGCCTGTGGTTAATGAGGCAAAGTTAGATGATGTTAAAGAGGATTAGGGAGGGATATAACACCCTTACTCAGATCACATCCCTGATCCACTATAAAGGGAGTTTCCCTGGGGTGTGGTCTGCATCACCTTGTATCTTACAAGAGATAAAAGGAAAGGGAATCAAGCAGAGACTTGGGGAATTCACACCACCAAGAAAGCAGTGTTGGGAGCTGAGCATGCCTTTGGACCAGAGATTCCTGTGCAGAGAAGCTCCTAGACCATGGGAAGATTGATGACAACAACCTTCCTCCAGAGTTGACAGAGAGGGAAAGCCTTCCCCTGGAGCTGACACACTGAATTTGGACTTCTTGCCTCCAAACTGTCAGAGAATAAACTTCTGTTTGTTGAAGCCATCCACTTGTGGTATTTCTGTTATAGCAGCACTAGATAACTAAGACACTAGGGAAGGCAGGATCCGCTCTGCAAAGGGCTCTTTGAATATTCCCTTTTCTCTGAGGAATTGGAGTTTTTTCTCTGTTGCACTTAGATAGAATCTTCCTGACACCAGTATATGGATTTTTAGCACTGTGAGTCTGAAAGGACCACAGGTTTTTCTGCAGCTATTTTATAGCATTTGTTGGACCCTGTGCCTGGATTAATTGAATACTTTGTTTTTCTTCCTGTGCCATTTACCCCACCACCACCACCTCCCCTTCCTGCCTTACACACTTGGATGAATGGATTTTGTAAATGTAACTGTTGTAATTTGTGGATTTGTTATTTTTGTTGTTTTCTGTGAACACATACATTGGATGTGGTAGGAGAAGGAGTATCTCAGTTGCTCCTGGTCACTCCCTTTATAGCCATCACTGTCTTGTTTATTGTAACTCAGGTTAGGCTTTGGTCTCTCTTGATCCACTGCAAAAAATGACCCTGGACTCTCTGTTAACCCAGAACTAAAACCATTCCAGAAGCCAACTCTTCAAAGATTAGACTGGACTATAAAAATAAAATAATACTTGTGAAGAGTGTGCTTCTTAGTTCAAGGAGATACATGAGACTAAATGGACAGCTCCTGTCCAGAGGCAGGATAAGAAGGCAGAAAGCAATAGGAGCTGGTTGAATGGACACGGGGAAACCCAGGGTGGAAAGGGGGAGCGTGCTGTCATATTATAGGGATTGCAACTAGGGCCACATAACAATATGTGTATAAATTTTTATATGAGAAACTAACTTGAGCTGTAAACTTTTCACCTAAAGCACAATAAAAAAAAAATTTTAAAGGTTTTTTTTTTTTAAATGAGTCTAAAGAAATACAACAGGAAGAAAGACCTCGCAACCAGATCTGTTGGGTTTTGAGGAGTGATTTTCTTTCTTCCCTTTGAAGGGAAAAGGCCTTTACCAGTACATAAAGTTCCCCAACTATAGAGAGGTATCAATTCTGGATAAGTGCCACTGCAACACAGAATGCTCAGAGAACCTGAAATTTTAAACCATGGAGATTGAAATTTACTGTTGGTCACTGCTGGATCCGTCTGGTATTTCCAAGGAATATTGGGTGCTACAAATAGGAACTGAAGGTGTAAATTTTTTAAATGCATTGAACCTATGATTGGTTGGCTTTTTTTTCTTGTCATTTTAAGAGACTAAGTTTGGGGGGAAGGGGTGTCAAAACAATTGTACAGTTTTAAAATGTCACAATTAAATGTCAGCTGGCTTCCCAAAATTAAAATAAAATAGAACTACCATAAGATCTTCCAATTCCACATCTAGGGGACCTAAAAATAATAATACAAACAGACATATGTACACTGGTGTTCATTGCAGCGTTGTTCACAATAGCAAAAAGGTGGAAACAACCCAGGTGCCCATCAATGGGTGGATGGATAGACAAAATGTGATACATACATAAAATTGAAGTCCTGATATGCACTACAACATAGATGAACTTCGAAGACATTATGCTGCGTGATATAAGTCAACCACGAAAGGACAAATATTGTATATTTTTGTTGTCATTGTGTGCCATTGAGTTGATTCCGACTCATAGTTACCCTATAGGACAGAGTAGAATTGTCCCATAGGGTTGTCTAGGCTGTGATCTTTACAAGAGCAGATCACCAGGTTTTTCTTCCACGGAGTGGCTGATGGGTTCCATCTGCCAACCTTTACGTTAGCAGCCAAGCGCTTAACCACTGCACCACCAGGGTTCCTCAATATTGTATCGTCTAACTCATATGAAATGACAAGAATAGGTAATTTTATAGAGATCAATGGTTACTAATTATTACTAGGGGTAGGAGGGGGGAGGAAGAGGGGGATAACTCTCTGGGAAGTAGTGAATTTTCGTTTATGGTGATGGAAAAATAGGCATCAACTGAGGGTAATAGTTACACAGCTTAACAAATGTAGCTGTTATCACTAAGCTGTACACCAGAAAAAAGGGCAAAATGGCAACTAAAGTGTTCTATATAATTTTACAACTAGAACACCACCCCCTCCCCCCCTCCCTCCCCCAAAAAAGGCTGCACTTATTGATTCTCGTTGATCTCATGGGTTTAGTTTTCTTGGTTTGAAGGTTTAGGGCCATAGTTTTGTGGGTCTGTCCAGTTAATTGGCCTATTGTTTTTAGAGTATCTGTTCTACCTCCCAGTTTGGTGAGTAGCACCTCAGGTCTTAAAAGCTTGTGAGAAGCCACCCAAGATATAACAATTGGTCTCTATTTGCCTGGAACAGCAGAGGAAGAAGAATACCCAGGAATCAGAGAAGAAAATAAACTGCATGTTTAGTTGCCGTCATAAGCTACTACCTCCATTACCATGAGACCAGAAGAAATGGATGGTGTCCAGCTACCATTACTGAATGTTTTGATCAAGGACCAAGTCTTAGTCTGGGTTTCCTAGAGGAGCAAAACCAGTGAAGCATATATATAAACATAGAGTGATTTACTTCAAGGAAATGACTCACAGTTGTAGGGGCTGGCAAGTCCCAAATCTCTGGGTCAGGTGGCAGGCTGAAGGTTTCTGCTGCCTCACAAGTTTGCAGGGGCTGACAAACCCCAAATCTGCAGGTCAGGTGGCAGGCTGGAAGCCTCTGCTGGCTCACAGGATTGTGGTGGCTGGCGAATCCAAAATCTGGAGGTCAGGTGGCAGGTTGAAGACTTCTTCAGGCTTACATCCCAAGAACTGGAGTTCAGGCAATGACAAGAGTGCAGGGGAGAGAGAGAGAGAGCTTTGCTAGAACATCCATTTATATACTGGAGGCAGGCCACACCCCCAAAGAAACTCCCCTTTCAACTGATTGGCTGCTCACATCAGATTAGAAAGTGGGAAGTGATTACATAGTGTCTGCCAAATCACTAAGAATCATACCCTAGCCAAGTTGACACATACCATTAACCATCATAGAACTGATAGATGGATCCTGACCAAAAGGGGTAAAACTGTGGAACAGAACTTCAAATTCATATGGAAACCAGATTTACTGGATTCATTGAGACTGGAGGAACCCCTGAATCTATTGCCCAGAAATAATCTTTAAACCTTGAACCAAAACTATCCCATGAAGCCATTGCTAAATTAAACAACTATTTAGCTCAATTAACAAAGGATGTTTGCCTTGAGCATTGCGCTCTTATAAAGAAGTATCCATATCAGTTCAAACTAACAGCAGTTAATCTCAAGCACAGATGAGAACTTTAAGGGGCAGAGAGTCTAAATTAATGATGATGAAACAATATGGGTAGAGATATACTGAGAATGGTAACACAATGTGAAATATGTAACCAATGCCACTGAACTGTACATGTAGAAATTGTGAATGGATATATGCTTGGTTGTGTGTACTGTCACTAGAAATAAGTTAATAAAAAATAGAGAACAATACAGCAACTAAATAATGCTATTTAAGAGCCTATTCCACCATGACTTTAGCCAATAAGCCTAAATTTTCCTAATTATCCACCCCCCCATTTCTAAAAGGAACAGTACCGTCACAAAAAGCCTATGTCAGCTGAAAGAGCTTACTGCCTTCTTTTTTCCCACCAGCCCTGGTGATGGACACTCCTTCCCTATGAGGTCTATGAATGAGTCACAGAATCCATTGCTAGCAAATGAAGAGCCCTGGGAAGATGAGGATGACAGCCGAGGTAAGTAGGCCAAGAAGGAATCCATTTCTCCACCCAGCAGGCCAAGTACTAATAAAGTTCATTTTAACACAACAGATATACACTGAAGAATAAAAGATAGTATATGGGGGGCAAGCCTACATGTGCATGTAGACTACTTTTCTAAAAGCTAGAAGGGCAAAGAAAAAATAAGGAAGCAGAGCTTTACCCTCCCAATGTTTTTTTACCATATCATTTGGTTATCTTGAGACTTTTTGTGGGGAGCTGGAAGTTCCTATGCCCTGTATTTCCATTACCAGCCCTATTCCTATTCTTTGTCTCCATGTGATGCTATGCCTACTACTGTGGCCTCTACATTTGCTTATGTTGATAATACTAGTCATCAGATAGTAGTTTTTAGCTGCTGGTCCTAATAATGCAGTAACTGGCTGCAATTTTGAGTGGGAGCTTGTAGTAGTTATCACAAACAGTACCTGGGGTGAATGAGGCTGTGGAATGCAGCTAGGACAGGAAAAGCATTGAAGTGGGGAGCAGAGGTTGGAAACAAACCTTTCTAAATTTTCACCCAGTTAGATTATCCAGGCCCAGGTTCTCTACCTAGAAGTCCACAATTAGAGTAAGGCACTTAACTAGGTTTAAGCAAAGCAAACCAGTCCCAAATCCATAGTTACACCAGCACGTTACATTCTCAAAGTTCTAGCCCAGCCCAAAGAACTTACAACATAAACAACTCCCTTACCTCCTCTTGCTGAGTCTTTATTGGAAAATTGATTGTATTTTGGTCTGTCTCCCTTCAGCCGTCATCCTTTCTGAATAGACTTTTACTTACAGCAGTCACAAGTGATAATAAATCTTATTTTGATATTAAAACCCCCAAACTTTAACACAAATCAGAGACTTATAGGGTCTTACCTGGTTGAAATGTCTCCACTGTGGAAAAAATATTCATATCTGAGCCTTGTGTTGGCAAGAGGAAGAACACTTAAAGTGTAGATGTTGCACTACATCATAAAGAGGTTACTTTCTTAGAAAAAAAACCAAACCCATTGCCATCAAGTCTATTCTGACTGCCCCATAGGGTTTCCAAGGAGCGCCTGGTGGATTCAAACTGCTGACCTTTTGGTTAGCAGCCGAGCTCTTAACCACTGCACCACCAAGGCTAATAATAATTCCAGACTTCTTCAAAAGTATTTAATCATAACAAATGTGTACATCATTTTACAGTTCACAAAGTACTTTCATACACCTTATTTCCTTTTACTCTTACAACTGTCATTTTAGGTAGGCATTATTATTAATACCATCCCCATTTTATAAGTGAAGAAGCTGAGACTCAGAGGTATTAAATGACTTATCCAAGGTCATATAGCAAGAAACAGGTAGATCCTGATTCCAAATCCTGTGTTCTTTCCAATACAGTGCTATATATCTCCTTTGGACAAATACACGTGAGACACAGTGCAATGATTGGATGCCATGTTGCTGTCTGAAGCGTTCAACTACTTCTTACATAAATCATGATAGACTATAAGCCACCTTTAGCTTTAACAAGACCATGATGCCATCCTCTAGATGAGTTTATTCTCTTTAAAGTCCATTGAAGAAGATTCCACAACCCTCCTTTATCGCCAATTCTAGTATCTAACAACTTTAACTATTAGAAAACTGTACTTTTCCCTAACATAAGTTATGCTGCACTATTTGTCCAGGACCTTCTGTTTTATCCTCAGTTGTCCCCATTTTCTGTGCATAACCTAACATGTATAGGCAGGCCTTGCACTTCTAAAACTTCAATTCCTGGGTGCTATAAGTTAAAATTGTGTGGGTTGAACGTAATTTCTTGTAAGAATAATACCAGGGTTTGGTTCCTAGACCAAAATATAATATTTAGTTCACAATAAGTGATATACCGGAAACCCTGGTGGTGTAGTGGTTAAGTGCTACAGCTGCTAACCAAAAGTTCAGCAGTTCATATCCACCAGGCACTCCTTGGAAACTCTACGGGGCAGTTCTACTCTGTTCTATAGGGTTGCTATGAGTCAAAATCGACTCAACAGCAACGGGTTTGGTTTTTTGGTTTTTATAAGTGATGTACTTATACACTACATAATGTAAAGCATTCTAAATTGTATATAAATTAATGAATAGGGTAAAACAGTAACTCATTAAGTAAAAATTTATTATCACAGGAACTACGTAAGGTCTTTATCTTCTTTGAAATTTCTGACTTATTTTAATACAACAAAGCATAAGGTAAAGAAACACCTTTATACAGGAACCATTCTTGAAGCCAACTCTTCAGACAGGGATTGGACCGGACTACAAGACAGAAAATGATACTGGTGAGGAGTGGGCTTCTTGGATCAAATAGACATGAGACTATCTGGGCAGCTCCTATCTGGAGCGGAGATGTGAAGGCCAAGGGGGACAGAAGCTGGCTGGATGGACACGGAAACACAGGGTGGAGAGAAGGAATGTGCTGTCTCATTAGGCGGAGAGCAACTAGGAGTATACAGCAAGGTGTATATAAGGTTTTGTATGAGAGACTGACTTGATGTGTAAACTTTCACTTAAAGCACAATAAAAATTAAAACAAAAAAAAAGAAAGAAACACCTTTATGAAGTCAAGGTATTTAAATAGGCTTCCCCGATGAGATTTTAAAAATAAAGTGTTACAGTGGGATGCAGACCCCAAATTCTCATAAAAAGACCAGACTTAATGGTCTGACTGAGACTAGAAGAATCCTGGCAGTCATGGTCCCCAAACCTTCTGTTGGCCCAGGACAGGATCTATTCCCGAAGACTACTCATCAGACATGGAAGGGACTGGACAATGGGTTGGAGAGAGATGCTGATGAAGAGTGAGCTACTTGTATCAGGTGGACGCTTGAGACTGTGTTGACATCTCCTGTCTGGAGGGGAGATGGGAGGGAAGAGAGGGTTAGAAACTGGCAAAATGGTCACGAAAGGAGAGACTGGAAGGAGGGAGTAGGCTGACTCATTAGGGGGAGAGTAAATGGGAGTATGTAGTAAGGTGTATATAAGCTTATATGTGACAGACTGACTTGATTTGTAAACTTTCACTTAAAGCACAATAAAAATTATTTTAAAAAATAAAGTGTTTAATGTACAAATGCATTGAAAAATGCACAAATCAAAAGTGTACAGGTCAGTGTATTATTCTGAGGAGATTTTAACAGGCATCTTTTTAAAGACTTTTGAGAGACTTAGCTTTAGCATTTTAGTTTTTTGACGAAATGACCCAAATATGTCTGTTCTATTAAAAAAAAAAAAAAGTTTTTTTTTATTACTATCTTTTGTTCATCGTAATTTTCCTTTAGCTTGAATAAAATATATTATCAATTACAATATAACTTTTTCTGCTCTATTCAAAATTGGAATCCATTTCCTCCAGATGGTTGAGTGACATCTATGACCTACCTGCCATTAACTGTCATGAATAATAAGGTGGGTGTGACTGTTAGGGTGATTCTTAAATGCAAACTGCTGTACGTCAAAACCTGCCTATATGTGCGACCCATAAAGAACCCCCTTAGCTTTCCCAGAGGGGAGGAGTCCTAGCTCCTTAATATTTCCTTATAGAACTGATTTCACAATCTTATTTTTACCTTTATGGCTCTGACATCTTTCTGAATGTTCTATGTCCTTTTATTATTGTTTCCACAAGTAACAAAGCTATTTTCCAACCATCATCCCTTTCAAATTAGTTGTAATACTCTTTGACCTTCGACATTGATTTAAGATGCACCATCCCTGGAAATCCAGAGCATGTAGCCACAGTCAAGATTCCCTAGGCAGTGACCCTAACAGAGACATTGGCAAAGACACCATCAGCAGAGCAATGGCTTTTTCTATTTACAAGGGAATAACTCTTTAATCAACACCACTGACTGAATTATGATATTAGCTTGTTCCAGAGAGGTTTGCATCCATAAGTAGGATAAATAGGAATACAGTCCACTTCCTAGGAAAATTTACTCTGCAAGATCTTACCAAGGAGGCTATGAGGTTTCTTTTCACATTGACTTAAATAAGCAACTTCAAGCAACCTGCAGTCCTCACACTGGGAAACAGCTGCTTCTCCCACAGAGGGATCCAAATTGAACTATGTAATAATGTAATATGATTGGCCATAAAGCATCTTCCTCAACAATCTCCCATGAGTTTGTTTTCTTAGCTGTGGATTTGTCTGGCAATAAGGAAAGCCCCCCCATGTGTCTGTCATTTTGTCATACTGTGAGGGCTTGCGTGTTGCTGTGATGCTGGAAGATATGCCACTAGTATTCAGATACTGGCACGGTCACCCATGGTGGACAGGTTTCAGCTGAGCTTCCAGACTAAGACAGACTAGGAAGAAGGGCCCAGTCTACCTGTGAAAAGAATTAGCCAGTGAAAACATTATGAATAGCAGTGGAACACTGTCTGATATAGTGCCAGAAGATGAGCCCCCCGGGATGGAAGGCATTCAAAAGATGACTGGAGAAGAGCTGCCTCCTCAAAGTAGAGTCAGCCTTAATGACATGGATGGAGTCAAACTTTTGGGACCTTCATTTTCTGATGTGGCATGTCTCAAAATGAGAAGAAACAGCTGCAAACATCCATTAATAATCTGAATGTGGAATGCACGAAGTATGAATCTAGGAAAATTGGAAACCGTAAACAATGAAATGGAATGCATAAAGATCAATATCCTAGGCATTAGTGAGCTGAAATGGACTGGTATTGGCCATTTTGAATCGGACAATCATATGGTCTACTATGCCGGGAATGACAACTTGAAGAAGAATGGCATTGCATTCATTGCCAAAAAGAACATTTCAAGATCCATCCTAAAGTACAACGCTGTCAGTGATAGGATAATATCCATATGCCTACAAGGAAGACCACTTAATACGACTATTATTCAAATTTACTCACCAACCATTAAAGCCAAAGATGAAGAAATTGGAGATTTTTACCAGCTTCTGTAGTCTGAAATTGATCCAACATGCAATCAAGATGCATTGATATTTACTGTTGATTGGAATGTGAAAGTTGGATACGAAGAAGAAGGATTGGTAGTTGAAAAATATGGCCTTGGTGATAGAAATGATGCTGGATGTCACATGAGAGAATTTTGCAAGATCAACGGCTTCTTCATTGCAAATACCTTCTTTCACCAACATAAATGGTGATTTTTTTTTATACACATGGACCTCATCAGATGGAACACACAGGAATCAAACTGACTACATCTGTGAAAAGAGACAATAGAAAAGCTCAATATCATCAGTCAGAAAAAGGCCAGGGGCCGCCTGCAGAACAGACCATCAATTGTTCGTATGCAAGTTCAAGTTGAAACTGAAGAAAATTAGAACAAGTTTTTGAGAGCCAAAGTATGATCTTGAATATATTCCACCTGAATTTAGAGACCATCACAAGAATAGATTTGACGCATTGAACACTAATGACCCAAGACCAGACAAGTTGTGGAGTGACATCGAGGGCATCATACATGAAGAAAGCAAGAGGTCATTAAAAAGACAGGAAAGAATGAAAAGACCAAAATGGATGTCAGAAGAGTCTCTGAATCTTGCTCTTGAACATCGAGCAGCTAAAGCAAAAGGAAGAAATGATAAAGTAAAAGAACTGAACAGAAGATTTTGAAGGGTGGCTTGCGAAGACAAAGTAAAATATTATAATGACACATGCAAAGAGGTGGAGATAGAAAACCAAAAATGAACAACACACTCTACATTTCTCAAGCTGAAAGAACTGAAGAAAAAATTCAAGCCTCAAGTTGTAATAGTGAAGGATTCTATGGGAAAATATTAAACGACACAGGAAGCATCAAAAGAAGATGGCAGGAATACACAGAGTCATTATACCAAAAAGAATTGGTCGACGTTCAACCATTTCAAGAGGTGGCATATGATCAGGAACCGATGGTACTGAAGGAAGAAGTCCAAGCTGCACTGAGGGCATTGGCAAAAAACAAGGCTCCAGAAATTGAAGGAATATCAACTAAGATGTTTCAATAAACAGATGCAGTGCTGGAAGTGCACACGTGTCTATGCCAAGAAATTTGGAAGACAGGTACCTGGACAACTGACTGGAAGAGATCCATATTTATGCCTATTCTGAAGAAAGGTGATCCAACCAAATGCAGAAATTATCAAGCAATATCATTAATATCACATGCAAGCAAAATTTTGCTGAAGATCGTTCAAAAGCTGCTGTAGCAGTATATCAACAGGGAACTGTCAGAAATTCAGGCCAGATTCAGAAGAGGCCATGAAACCAGGGATATCATTGCTGATGTTAGATGGATCCTGGCTGACAGCAGAGAATACCAGAAGAATGTTTACCTGTGTTTCATTGACTATGCAAAGGCATTCGACTGTGTGGATCATAACAAGTAATGGATAACATTGTGAGAAAGGGAATTCCAGAACACTTAATTGTGCTCAAGAGGAACCTTTACATAGATCAAGAGACAGTTGTTCGGATAGAACAAGGGAATACTGATTGGTTTAAAGTCAGAAACAGTGTGCGTCAGGGTTGTATTCTTTCATCATACCTATTCAATCTGTATGCTGAGCAAATAATCCAAGAAGCTGGACTATATGAAGAACGGGACATCAGGATTGGAGGAAGACTCATTAACAACCTGCAATATGCAGATGACACAGCCTTGCTTCTGAAAGCGTAGAAGACTCGAAGCACTTACTGATGAAGATCAGAGACCACAGCCTTCAGTACGGATTGCACCTCACCATAAAGAAAACAAAAATCCTCACAACTGTACCAACAAGCAACATCGTGATAAACGGAGAAAAGATTGAAGTTGTCAAGGATTTCATTTTATTTGGATCCACAATCAACAGCCATGCAAGCAGTAGTCAGAAATCAAAAGACATTGCATTGGGTAAATCTGCTGCAAACGACCTCTTTAAAGTGTTGAAAAGCAAAGATGTCACTGTGAAGACTAAGGTGCGCCTGACCCAAGCCATGGTATTTTCAATCACATCATATGCATGTGAAAGCTGGACAATGAACAAGGAAGACTGAAGAAGAATTGATGCCTTTGAATTGTGGTGTTGGCGAAGAATATTGAATATACCATGGACTGCCAAAAGAACGAACAAATCTGTCTTAGAAGAAGTACAACCAGAATGCTCCTTAGACGCAAGGATGGTGAGACTGCATCTTACATACTTTGGACATGTTGTCAGGAGGAATCAGTCCCTGGAGAATGACATCATGCTTGGCAGAGTACAGGGTCCATGGAAAAGAGGAAGACCCTCAACAAGATGGATTGACACAGTAGCTGCAACAATGAGCTCAAGCATAACAATGATTGTGAGGATGGCGCAGGATCAGGCAGTGTTTCATCTGTGGTACACAGGGTCGCTATGAGTCAGAACCAACTCAATGGCACCTAACAACAACAACAACAACATAAGGAATTCAAATCATCTGAGCTCAGGATAGTAGCCTAAAACTTCTTAAGATTCTAGGCTTAATTCTGATAGAGAGGGTCAGAGAGTTCCAGAGAAAAGTTGTCCCAGAGTTTACAGGGAACTTCCCAGTTCTCCCTATCATCTAGAACAAACCTAAGCTCATACTAATCTGCCTTTCAATGATTCCCCTGTCCTGATCCACAAATTAGAGCCTTGACAAATGATTGCCAAGAACATCCAGATTTTGGTTATTTGACAGGACCTGAACTCAGTTTTGGCTTTCATGTAAGTACCAAAGTTAGCACCTGTCAATTGTAACCATGTGATCTCTGTCCATTAGGCTTATTTCCTAATAAAGAAGATAGAGCGAGTCCCTTTCCTTATTCTCACTCAGCTCCTCATCACCCTGGTTTGAGAACCTAATAGAGAGCTCCAGGTCAGGACCAAGCCCCGGAGAACACAATAGTTATGCACAGCCTGTGCCAGTTACTCTATATTGGTGTATTAACTATGACAAGAAAAACATTTTTGAAAGAATGAAGTGGAAAAAGAACTGAGCTTTCCTTAAAAAAAAAAAAAAGCTTTCCTTAAGTAGCCAAAATTGCTTTTAAAGAAGCTAGAAATGGGCTCTTTATTTTGATAATTTTTAAGAATATATCCCAGGAGGGATATTTTTATCGAGTAAAAAAATCTCTATAATAATAAAAAAAAATTTTAAAAACCTGCTTGAATTTGCTAGTGCAGCTTTTCCGATGTTAATGATAACCAAGGCTTGGAGGAATTAAGCTTCTTCTTGCCAAATGCTGCTGGATACTTATCTAGAAAAATATTGACTTCAGACTTCAGTGTATTGTTGTTGTTGTTAGGTGTCACCAAGTCAATTTTCTACTCATAGCAACCCCATATGACAGAGTAGGACTGCCCCATAAAATTTTCTTGGCTGTAATCTTTACAGAAGCAGATCACCAGGTCTTTCTCCCACGGAGCCACTGGGTGAGTTCAAACCATCAACCTTTTGGTTAGCAGTCAAACACTGAACTGTTATGCCTCCAGGCTTCCTTTCCAGTGTATTAAGTGTTTTTATATATAACCTAATTTCTCACTCCTTTACTTTTTTTTCTTTTTACTTAGGTAAAGCTTTCTTTGTATGATACTTATTAGTAACTGCTCAAGGTATAAGGAGTTTCTGGTTTATTTTTAATTGGGTAGTTTCTGTGGTCATAATAAATAGCCTGTCAGAAAGACTAACAGAAGAAATAAGTTAGCGTTTATTGGGAGTATATTAAGAATATGACATTGAACCCATAAGGGTTGTTATACAGTATGGTCTCTGAACTTAAGGGTCCTGCATTTATTTGCAGAGATAAAATAGATACATGAAAAGTTGCCAAAAAAAACAATACAGGATATGTTATTGACAAAATGAGTGGGACCGTAAAGTTTGTGTGATAGAAATTCAAGGAAGAGAGTGATTCATGTGGTCAAGAATGGCTTCACAGAGGAGGTAGACTTTGAGCCTTAAAGCTATTTGGATCGGTGGCAAGGAATGGAGAGGCAGAGGTTACAAGCAAAGTCACAGATTGTATTGCACAAGACCCCAAGCTAAGTGAGGGAAAAAAAAAAAGTGAGGAGGACATGAAAAAAAGTAACTTGGTTCAGCAAATGTTTGGGCAATAAGGGGTTGGATGGGAACTCCTTGAAGTCAGAGACCATGTCACGTTCATTTCAGTATCCTCTGCAACCATAGCAAAATTAGGTTGCATATAGAAAAAGATTGTTAGATTGATTTGAAAGGTAAATTGGTATCAAATTGGATAAAACATTAGATGCAAGACTAAGAACTTTATTCTATGGGTGATGGGAAAAAAATTGAAGGTTTTTGAGCAGGGGCATGATGTGAGGAACATGTTTTAGAAAGATGATGAAGTAATACTCCTATCAAAGCACACTTCCATCCTGTGCCAGAGATTGCTATAATCCCCGGGCCTTCTGAGAGGATTGGTAAGAGCTCTCAGTCTCCTCATCAGAACTCAGACTTTTCCAGTACATCCTGTATACGAGTGCCCTGGTCCAGAGATAAGAGGCTTTTCACATCAGGAGTTTGTGCTTTAGAAGCTTCTCTGGGTGATATTCTGTGAAATCAACTCCTAGTGAGAGAAAACCATTGATTCTTGCTTCAAGAGTAAATTATTTTCTCTATTACTTAGTTCCTTAGGACTAACCAAACTTGTATGATTATTTCTGTGGAACTTTAAGACACTGCCACAGGATTTAGATAGGGTCCTGAGTTAAACCCATGCTTTCTACCTCAAAGAATCTACTCCTTCAGGAGTACCTAATTGCCCTTTTTTATTCCCATACATAGACAGGCAGGGCCAACTAAAGAAGAGCCCTTGTTGTTGTTGTTGTTAGGTGCTGTCAAGTTGGTTCCAACTCATAGCGACCCCATGCACAACAGAACAAAACACTGCCCAGTCCTGTGCCATCCTCTCAATCATTGCTTTGTTTAAGCCCATCATTGCAGCCACTGTGTCAGTCCATCTTTTCAAGGGTTTTCCTCTTTTTTGCTGATCCTCTACATTACCAAACATGATGTACTTCTCCAGGGACCGGTCCCTCCTGATAACATGTCCAAAGTACATGAGACGATGTCTTGCCATCCTTACTTCTAAGGAACACTCTGTCTGTATTTCTTCCAAGACAGACTTGTTCTACTCCAATACCATAATTCAAAGGCATCAATTCCTCTTCAGTCTTCCTTATTCATTGTGCACCTTTCATACACATATAAGATGATTGAAAATACCATGGCTTGGTGGGTTTTTTGGGTCAGGTGCACTTTAGTCCTCAAAGTGACATCTTTGCTTTTTAATGCTTTAAAGAGGCCTTTTGCAGCAGATTTGCCCAATGCAATACTATGATTTCTGACTGCTGCTTCCATGGGCATTGATTGTGGATCCAAGTAAAATGAAATTCTTAACAACTTCAATATTTTCTCCGTTTATCATGACGTTGTTTATAAGTCCAGTTGTGAGGATTTTGTTTATGTTGAGGTATAATCCATACTGAAGGCTGTGGTCTTTGATCTTCATCAGTAAGTGCTTCAAGTCCTCTTCACTTTCAGCAAGCAAGGTTGTGTCATCTACATATCGCAGATTGTTAATGAGTCTTCCTCCAATCCTATTCTTCCTCATGTAGTCCAGCTTCTTGGATTACTTGCGCTCAGTCAATCCTTTTCCAGCTTTCTATATAGGAATTCTAGACACACTGCCATATACTAACATTTTACCAGCGTGATCTTCCCAGGAGACATATACTTATGATTATACATTTAGGATGATTAAGTGAGTGGCTCTTCTCCTGTTCCTTCATATATTCCTACCCCAGTACTGTTCTGGGGTAGAAAGTCTGGGTGGTTGACCAAGAATATAATAGGAAAAGGAGGAGGGAAGAGGGACAAACTAACATTGCTGAATGCCTATTATATGCCAGGTGATTTATAGGCATTTTCACATTTAATAGTGATAATCACATTGTGAAATATAAATACTAAAAACCAAAACCAAACCCATTGCCATCGAGTCGATTCCGACTCATAGTGAACCTATACAACAGAGTTGAACTGCCCCATAGGGTTTCCAAGGAGCAGCTGATGGATTTGAACTGCCGACCATCTGGTTAGCAGCCCAGTGCTCAACCACTGCACCACCAGGGCTCCAACTAAGTAACCCCATTTTATAGATGATGAAACTCAAGTTCAGAAAAGCCCAAAGTCACACAGCTAATAAGTGACAGAAACTGGCTCCAAAGTTCAAACCCTTAACTGCTATATCACCAGTATCACTCCTTTGCTCCTATTTACTTTTTAAGGTCCATTTCAAAAAAAAAATTATCTCAGTTCCTGTGCCTCTTTAACCAGAAACAGAAGGATGGAAAAATGTGGATAGAGCACTTGAATGAGAATCATTTCCCAGCTCTGTGACAAAGTTCATGATGTGGCTTTTGGAAAGTCCCTTTTCCTCTCTGGACCTCAGTTTCAACTTCATGATCGGTAGGCAATCTTCAGCTCTAGAGTGTGATATTCTATGACCCCCATTTGATACTGAGGAGTCAGAAGTCAAGCCGAATAACTACAACCTGACATCTTTCACCAGATGGTTCCTTTCCTTTTTCAGAGGGAATACTAGAGGCCACTATAAACTTATATTATTAATACACCTTCCACATTCTGGAAGAAAATTTATTTCTTTAAGTATCCTCTATATATACACCCAGTTGCTCCCTCCTATCACCTATCGGGCTATAAACAACCTACTTTCACACTTGTCATTTGCCTTTGTCCAAGAGAAGGAATCCTAGGTCTCATCATTGAAAGCATCAAAGATAATACACTGGGTTAGAGAGAAGTACTCCTTTGGGTAGCTAGGTATCTTCTAAGTGACTTATTCCCCATGTTTCTAGAAAAGAAGGGAGTATGCATGTCCTCAGCTCCTGGAAACCTTACCTCATGGAGTAATATCATGGTTATTTATTTTACAGCTTTACCTATGTTGTCCAACCCTGGGCTCTGAATTGGTATGTTTCCCTTAAATAATGGTCTTCAATCAAGCAATTCAGTTTAAAAAGCATTTTCTCAGGGAATACCTTAGACTAGGTACTTTGGAGAGATATAAATAAAAATAAATGGTGGCCTCTGCTATCAAAGAATTTTCAATCGTAAGGAAGGATAAGAAAAACTCGTAAGTCTACCACAAGACTTGATGTACTCATTGCCATAAAAATGATGCTTATAATTACATATCTAATGTAGGCTTATCCCTGTGCTAAGTACTGTGTGATACGTATAATAAGTATGTGTTTATTAAAAATGCTTAAACTCTGAGTATATCTATATAAGGAAAGGGAGTATGGGCTGTAGTGGTAAGAGGTTTCGAGGAAGAGGCAGGACTTAAGCTAGGTGTTATTAGGATGGGTAACATCAGAATAGATGCTAGGAAGAAGGAAGTAGCATTTCAGGTAAGAGATACAACGTGAATACGGTAAGAACATTGAACGATCGATCATCATTCTGAAGCACAGCATTGTGTGTCGTCAGCAGTAATCTTAGAGAGGTAAGGTATGGCCAGATGATAGAAGGCTTTGTAGACTTGGTACAGTAGGAGATATCTATCAGTTTTCTTGTCTTAAGTGATTTATTAATATAATGAAAGATAAATTTTAGAAATATTACTTAGGTATGGGTATGCAGGATGGATTGGAATCTGGGGAGACAGGAACCAGAAAGAGTAACAGAAAGCCAGGCCTGTGTTACAGTAGCTTCATGAGTGGTGGTAACACTAGAAATAGAAAGAATCAAAGCCAAGAGACATTTTAAATAACTAGAAATACTCTTGGTAAGTAAGGAGATCTGGGAGTCATTTGTATAGAGATGGCAGTTAAACCCATGAAAGAGGAAGGAAATAATGAAACTAGGGAAAGGAGATAAAATGTAAAATTTGGAATCACCTAAGCAGTGTTGATATGCATCCATGTGGACAAGGAAATGAAGGATGTAAGATAAAGTCAGAGGATCAAGGATAGAAACTTAGAAGACACTCATAGTTTGGGGGAGAATATCACAAATTTACAGTGAATGTGAAAGTACTCCCCCTATTTTACAGATTTAAAAAGCTGAGGCTGGGGAGGTAAAGTGACTTATGTAAGGTCATAAAGCAGTCACTACTCAACCTAGGTTCTTCCAGACTCCACATTGTGTCTTTTACTCCTCCCAGTCTCTGAGAACCAATGGCTAGAAAGAAGGAAACACATACTGTCACTGTCACTTGTCATGGTATCAAAAGATTATGTGGAAACCTAGAATTTTAAAAGAAGGGAGATGCAGGACAAGACAGGAAGAGAACGAGAACCAAAGCAGCTTACATGAAGACTAATAATTCTTGGTTCAAGTTCTATTGAACAATGGTAAAATCACTACAGCATAGGACAGCAAGAGCTGGTAGGGGTTGGAGGGAGCAGTATAGGTGCAGACAGTAGATGGAGAAGGTTAATTGACTTCTTAAATTCTGCATTTGTCTTCTATTATGCAGAGCCTGATTCTTTGAGGTTATCTGCACTTTTCAATTTGGGCCTCACAGGTGATGAGCCTACCCCTGAAGTATCAGCTTAATCTCACTTGGGAGTGAAACCATGAAGGTAGTTGATAATTGGGTTTTTCAGCTCAGGCTTCAATGTCTGCAAGGGCCTAGTTTTAATTCAAATAATTGCCAGGAGGAAGTGTTCTGTGCCAAATAAGACTGTGGGCTGCCGTTGAAGAAAGTAGAACAAACCCACTTAGCAGAATGCTAAAAGCCAACTTTTGGAAAGGTACATAGCCAGACCACACCTACAAATTCTGAGACAGCCAACCATTAGCCAGGAGTGAACATAGAAAGAATTAGAATCACTTCCCTGGAGTGGGAAAGCAAATAAATAGTGCACTGCACTTCCAGAATTGCCTTTCACTCTTTATCAGTCTCCTTGGTAGAAATGTTGGATAAGTGGGATAAGATGAATGTTTAAGCACTAGCTGCCTCTTTTTCTCCATGAGTTTTTGACAAATATAAGTGAGTTATTCTCTATAGTCCCTTCATTTGAACAGTTGGGCCAATTCGGCTGCTTTCTGTTCAGACTTAGGGATAAGAATAGCCAAAAGGTTGGTATTCCAGACAGGACAGAAT
Source organism: Elephas maximus indicus (assembly GCF_024166365.1). Lineage (NCBI taxonomy): Eukaryota > Metazoa > Chordata > Mammalia > Proboscidea > Elephantidae > Elephas > Elephas maximus. Next base: position 92,570,712 of record NC_064846.1, read on the forward strand.
ATTGTGCCTGGCATGGGGCTATGGTTCCAAAGACAGGCTTTCTCAGAGCCACTTTTACTTTTCCCCTCTTCCTGGAAGAACACAGCCTTGTCTCTGCAAATCTGCCTGGTTGACTCATTGGCATGGGAGTCTGCCAGCCTGCTGTGGCAGGGGTAACCCAGACCTTAAACCTATGGGAACACTTTGAATGACTCATTGATTTCAAAGGCAGAAAGTATAAGAGACAACTACTGTCAACTTTTTTTATCTCAAAGTGCTAAGCACATTATTATGCAGGGAGTATGAAGAAAGTGATTATCTGTACATTAAACAAGCTGATTTGGAGTGTACTTTGCTCCCCCAAAATGGTGGGTGTTAGAAACAAAAGCATTTATACCATAAATGACGTTGCATGTTAATCCCAAAGCCTCTTATTTTCTAGAAACCTTATTCTGTTTTAGAAACATACCAATACCTAAAGTACTATAATAGCTATCTCAATGTCCAGTGGAATAACAGTAAAATGGTGATTTTGTGAGTAGCAAGACCTAAACCATTCAATTAAAGTCAGATGATGTTGAGCTGTTATCATAGCTATTTAAGTCAAATACCAGCCAGTATTATAGATCATATTATTCTGATATATATTTTTTTAAATATTAGTGCATAGTACAGCATACTGACTAGTAGGATGTGCATGTCTGGACTGGTTACAAATGCTTTAGAGATTTGCGGGTGTCTGCTGCTTCCAGGAATTGGACAAAAACAAAATATGCCAGTGAGTGAATATCCACCCATGTAAGAGACAAGGACATGTGATCACCTTCACTTTTCAACCTTACAGATTATCCAGAAGGCTCATCATCTCTTGCTGTGGAAACGGAAACATAGCAGTTCTCACATTTCTCGCATCTCTCAGACAGGTCAGTATTCTGAGGGAGGCACATACAATGCCACCCGCACTACTAAAAAGCGGCCTTGGGAGCAGAATTAGAAAAGGGGTGAGTTCTCATTCTAGTGAACACGGTGTTAAATTCTTCACTCTTCTACCACTCACATAAACGTAATTTCTACACGTAATTTCCCTGTGCAGTGTACTGAAAAAAGATTCCCTACAAACTCAGTTACATCACTTGGGCTAAAAGACACCAGGGGATCCAGAAACAGCCAAACATTCCGTTAGGATTATTTACTTCATACTGTGAATGATATACCTTGTCCTGGTGCACTCCAGGTCTCTGATTGAAATTATATAGATTACAAATAGGTTCTTTTTGCCTGACTCCATTATATTAGTTAATAACTTATTCTCACCCACTCACAGATTTAAAAAACACCCTCCCTACACTCCACCCCACCTAAAATGCACTAATTTGTTAATGGTAGGCTGCCTTACCCATGGGCTTCTCTTTTGTAATTCTCTTCCTAGTGAAAAAGTAAACAGCTTTTTCTTTGCAATAAAAAAAAAAAACCCAGTGCCCTCGAAATACTTACAGGTAAAGAAACCCAGTATAGTTCGGTATTAAAAGGAGAATTTTGGTAATAGAAATACCGTGGAACTCAAAGCTCTGATCTCATAAGCCTTCCAATTCTATCCCCATGAAAAAGCTCACAATTATTCTGTAGCCTATCCATCTATTTGTGCGCTCTCAAATCTTCACTACTTTCCCTTATATAACTCCTACTGTATACTAGTGTAGACAGTATATAGGACTTTGTATGTGCCAACCACATTGTTATTTACTTAATATATGTTATCTCATTTAATCCTCACAACAGCTCTGTGAGGTGAACATTATGATTCCTATTTTATTTATGAGAAAACCAAAGTCCAGAGAGGTTAAACCACTTATCTGACGTCACATAGCTAGTAAGTCACCAACATAAGCTATCAACCCAGGGTCTGTCTGACCTCAAAAGTATGTTCTTTCCACTATGGCACTACATTAAAAAAAACTACTTAGGCTGTTTATTTACTGTGCATCTTCACTTATAATCAAAGGTTGAAAAGAGGGAAGAATTAAGAATTAAGGCTGTCTTGCTTTTCAAAGCTCTGATGAAATGTTTGATGTTTAGGTAAGACAGCTTACATGGTAGTAGTATGTAGATTTCAGTTATCCATGGTGCTTATCTCTTTCATTTTCTTAACATTTTACTAAGGGTTTTCTATAGATGTTAATAGATGTTAACAAATGTAAAAGGGAAAAAATTCTCTGCTAAAATAAATTTAGGAAACTGTATGAGTAAAATTAGAACGATGTCTTTAGTGTAAGAATTCCCATATCTTTTACTGTGCTATGCAAAATAATGGGTTTTATAAATCTCCAAGAGGAGGATATAGTAGTTCCCTGAACTCATTTGACTAAGGAACTCTTTATTTTGTGCAGATCATGAAACCCTGTCTTTAGTACAGTACTTATCAGGACTTTTAATATGCTAAAGAACTTGGTGAATCTCCAGAAGTAGAATAATTTATTTTTCAAGCTTATTTGCCCCGTAACCCTTTTTTCTCAGAATATCTTGAGTGAACATTGAACCATGAAATACATTTGTGATATACTTCCCTAGATAAGCAAATTTGGCTTTAAGAAATGCCTTTTTCCTAGGGCATTCTGTTCCAATAAATTAACTGATTAATTTTGTGGGAACAACAAAGTCATGTTATGACAATAACAGAAGTCTTTGGAAACATAGGAGAAAGGAGTGGGAGAAACATTTCAAAACTTGTTATGATATGAAGAATTTTTAAGTGTATGAACATAATTATTACAGTAATGTTGTAAAAACTCCAAACTGGAAACAGTCTGAATGTCTACAGAGAAGAAAATGGTTGAATAAGTTGTGTATGTACAAATTATTAGATATATGTATTTTCCTTTTTCTTGTGAAAATTTTTTAAATTAAAGAACAGTAAGAAGTATAAAGTGAAAAAATTCCATGTATTTATAGCTTAGAATTAACAAATGCTAGCATATTTTCAGGAAACCCTGGTGGCGTAGTGGTTAAGTGCTGCAGCTGCTAACCAAGAGGTTGGCAGTTCAAATCCGCCAGGTGCTCCTTGGAAACTCTATAGGGCAGTTCTACCCTGTCCTATAGGGTCACTATGAGTCGGAATTGACTCGACGGCAGTGGGTTTGGTAGCATATTTTCATTGTGTCTCAAATTTTCGTATGTAAGAAGTTATTACCACAATTTTTACACAAAGAAATGCACTGACTTTAGGTGATATTTTCTTCAAAATTAAAAGACAGATTTGGAAGGACATTTGCAAAACATACAACACACAAGGATTAACATCTTTAATTTACAAATCTGTTACAAATCAGGGAAAAAGAAAAACACAACAGTTAGAAAATGGGCAAAGGATGCGAACAGATAAGGCAAAATAAAAAATTAAAATGAAGAATAAACATGAAAATTGTTCAACTTCAGTATTAAAAAAAAAGGTTGCCATCAAGTAGATTCTGACTCATGGCAAATCCCTGGGTGGTGCAAATGGTTAACACAGTCAGCTGCCAACCGAAAAACTGGCAGTTGGAGTCCACCCAGAGGTGCCTTGAAAGAAAGACCTGGTGATCTACTTTCAAAAAATCAGCTATTGAAAACACTATGGAGTGCAGTTCTACTCTAACATACATGGGGTTGCCAACTTCAGTCTACCAAAAAAAACCCCTACCATCGAGTCGATTCCAACTCATAGTGACCCTATAGGACAGAGTAGAACTGCCCAGTAGAGTTTCCAAGGAGCGCCTGGCACCGACCTCTTAACCACTATGCCACCAGGGTTTCCTAACTTCAGTATAAAGAAATACAAATCGAAATAACCCAAAATGCTTTTTTTCCATTAAATCATTCAATTTTTACAAATTATAAATAGTGTCAACACGGACATGTTGGAACAGGCACTGTTATAGCTGCTGAAGGTTAAATTCATAGATCATTTCTTGAGGGCAATTTGGCAAAATGTATAGGAAAACTTAAACTGTTCATACAATTTTATCTAGTAGTTCCATTTAGGATATTAATATTTTAAGGACATAATCAGATCTGCAAAACTATTAATCATCAATTTGTTATAATAACAGAAAATTAGAAACATCATTATCGTGAAATATTATGCAGCCATTAAAAATAATGATCTTGAAGAATAATTAATAGTATGGTTATGTGGAAAAGCTCTATGAGTACAGTTTAAAGTATATTTTTATCAACTTTATTGAGATATAATTCACATGCCATATAATTCACCCACAATTCAGTAGTTTTTAGTATAGTCACAGAGTTGTGCACCATCACCACAATCAATTTTAGAACATTTCCATCACTCAAAAGAAACCCATACTCATTAGCAGTTACTCCCTATTCCTCCCACTCCTAGCTCTAAACCCACTACTGTCCAGTAGATTCCAACTCACAGCGACCCTATAGGGCAGAGTAGAACTACCCATAGGGTTTCCAAGGCTGTAAATCTTTATAGAAGCAGACTGCCACATCTTTCTTCCATGGAACGGCTGGTGGATTTAAACTGCTGACCTTTTGGTTAGCAGCTGAGAGCTTTAGCCACTGCTTTAACCAGAACACCATCCTCCTAGCTTTAGACAACCACTAATCTAGTTTCTGTCTATAAACTTGCCTATTTTGCACATTTTATATCAATGGAATCATACAAAATGGAATCTTGTTATGTATACATATTTGTATGCAGAATATAAAGAATACTTACAATTCAATAATAAAAAGTCAAATAACCCAATTTTTAAAATGAGCAAAGTATCTGAACAGACATTTCTCTCTAAAATATACAAATGACCAATAAGCACATGAAAAGATGCTCAGCATCATTAGTCATCACGGAAATGCAAATCAAAGTCACAGTGAGATACCATTTCTCACCAACTAGGATGGCAACCATCATCATCATCCTCAGAAATAACAAATGTTAGCAAGGATGTGGAGAAATTAGAAGCCTAATACATTGATGGTGGAAATGTAAAATGGTGCAGCCACTCTGGAAAAGACTCTGGCAGTTCCTCAAAATGTTAAACATAGTTACCATATGACTCAGTAATTCCACTCCTACATATATATCCAAGAGAGATGAAAGCATATGTCCACATAAAAACCTGTAAACAAATATTCTTAGCAGTATTATTCATAGTAGTCAAAAGGTGGAAACAATCCAAATGTCCATCAGTTGATGAATAGATAAATAAAATGTGGTATATCCATACAATTGAATACAGTATGGCAACAAAAAGGAATGGAGTACTGATACATGTTACAATATTAATGAACTTTGAAAACATTATAAAATTGCATTTTTTATTTTAATTTAAAAATTTTAAATACATACACACACAAGGGAAGGAAATAAACCAAAATATTAGGAAAACAAAATTTTACATGGGCTACCTCCTCCTCTGTCTAGCCAAGACACTTCAACCTCTCTTGCCAATATTCTTATCTCCCTAACTCTATTTCCCCAGCCAATAAAACCCAAATACCAGATTCAATCCAAGTGTCTGCCTTCTCCATTCCTGCACCCAGGCTACTAAGGACTACTACAAAAATAACACAACCGAACAGATTATAGATTTGTAGTCTTCAGCCTTGACTGGCCTGATAAATCTTCACTATTTACCTACTTACTGTTGGTTCTTTTTTCTGTTAACCAAAATATCAAACCTTCTCTCATATCACTCCTATTCAATATCATAGGGAAAGTTCTACCAAATGCAATAAGGCTAGAAAAAATATATATAAGGCACTCCAAATGGAAAGAAAGAAATAAAACTATCCTTATTCACAGATGACATGATTATTGTCTTGGTCATCTACTGCTGCTATAACAGAAATACCACAAGTGAATGGCTTTACCAAAGAGAAATTTATTTCCTCACAGTAAAGTAGGCTAAAAGTCCAAATTCAGGGCTCAGCTCCAGGGGAAGGCTTTCTCTCTCCGTCGACTCTGGAGGAAGGTCCTTGTCCTCAATCATCCCTTGGTCTGGGAGCATCTCAGCTCAGGAATCTCAGGTCCAAAGGACGTGCTCTGCTCCCCATGCTTTGTTCTTGGTGGCATGAGGTCCCCAACTCTCTGCTTGCTTCCCTTTCTTTTTACCTCTTGTAAGATAAAAGGTTGTGCAGGCCACACCCCAGGGAAACTCCCTTTACATTGGATCAGGGATGTGACCTGAGCAAGAGTGTTACAACCCACCCTAATCCTCTTTAACCACAGTCAGAGATAATGATTTATAACACACAGGAAAATCACAAAATGGAGGACAACCACACATTGCCTACCCAAGCTGACACATATTTTAGGGGATACAATTCAATCCATTACAGTTGTCTACATAGAAAATTCCGAGGACTATACAAAAACTCCTAGAACTAATAAGTGAGTTTAGCAAGTTCACAGGATCCAAGTTCAACACACAAATACCTATTGTGTTTCTGTACACTAGCAATGCACTATTAGGAAACCAAAATAAAAACCCAATATCATTTACAAAAACTCCAAAAAAATAAATCTGTATGCTGAAATCTACAAAATGCATGAGAGACCAAAAAAGACCTAAGTAAATGGAAAGACATACCATGTTCATGGAGTAGAAGACAAACTGATTCTAAAATTAATAGAAGGAACTAGAATAGCCAAAACAATTCCAAAAAAAGAAAAACAAAGCCAAAGCATTCTAACTATCCAATTTTAAGACATACTATACAGCTACAGAAGTCCAGACAGTCTGGTATTGAATGCATAGACACATAAACCAATGGAAAGGAATAGAAAATCAAATACAGAAATAGGCCCACATAAATATGGTCAAGTGATTTTTACATGAATGTAATGGCAATTTAATGGAGAAAAGACTGTTTTCAACAAATGGTGCTGTAACAACTGAACATCCTCACACCATACACAAAAATTAACTCAAAATGGATCATAGACCTAAATGTAAAACTATAAATCTCTTAGAAGAAAATATAGGAGAAAATCTACATCACCTTGAGTCAGGCAGAGAGTTCTTAGATATGACATCAAAAGTAAAAAAAAAGTAAGATCCATTAAAAAAAATTTATAAATTGGACTTCAACAAAATTTAAAACTTTTGCTCTGTGAAGAACACTGAACAGAATTTTTTTTAGTCACACACTGGGAGAAAATATTGCAAAACACATATCTGATAGAAGACTTGTATCCAAAATATGTAAAGTGCTCTAAAAGCCCAAAAATAAGAAAATAAACAACCTAGTAAAAATGGGCAAAAAGTTTGAAGGGATATTTCACCAAAGAAGATATACAAATGGCAAATAAACAGAAGAAAAGATGCTCAAATCGATAGCTACTTAAAAATGCAAATTAAAACCACAAGGAGATTCCATTACACCCATACTTGAATGGGTAAAAAAAGCTATATACTGTATGATTCTATTTATATGACATTTTGGAACAAGCAAAAATATATGGAAAGAAAACAGACCAGTGCTTGCTGAGGTTAGGGGTGGAGATGTTAGGGGTTCTGCATTCTGTCTATGGTGGTGGTTACTAGAATCTATGCATGTGCAAAAATTCACAGAACTGTATACCAAAAAAAGTTTTACTGTAGTTAAATTTAAAAAATTAAAGAAAATTTTCTCAGGCTTCTCTCAAATCTCCTATACCCTCTTTTCATCCTCCCTCACCCCCCCCCACCAGAAGTTTCTTTCTTTCTTAAAACAGTGTTTTCCTAAACTTTGTTGCATTTTCTCCTGCCCATCATGTAAATCTATTCATTCCTTAGGGAACCTATCCACTCCTTCACTGAAAAAGCATGTATATGCTGATAACTGCTGGAAATGTATCTCCAGCCCTGAATGGTTTCCTGAGCTCCAGACCTAAATAACCAAGTGTCTTTCACATGCCATATAAACATCTCTTGTTTTGCTCCTTCTCCTTCATCCTCTCCCATATCTTATCAATCAACAAGGCATGTATAATTGCATTTCCTAAACATCTCTGGAAGCTGCTCACATTTCTCTATCCTGATTACCATGACCTCTAGCTCATGTATCATCGGTATTGCTGCAATAGCCTCTTAACTGCTGTCCCTGCCTCCAGTCTTACACCACTCCCCCCACCCCCAGTCCATTATCCACATTGCTGCTAGAATGATCAAAAACTCAAATCTGTTTAATGACTCTTCCATTGGTTTCAGCATAATCTGAGTTCCCTAACACAGTTTACAAACCCTTTCATGATCTGGCCCCAGCTCATCTCTCAAGGCTTATCTCTCATAATTCTTGACTCTGAAGCTTCCTTTCTACTAGTCCTATCCCTACACTCGACTTGAGCCACACTGTACTTCTTTCAGTCCCTCAAGCATGTCCCTGCTGTTTCCCCTGATTAGGAAGCTTCCTCAGCAACCTCTCACCTCCTCTACCCCAGCGCCCTTCAGCTGACTATATTTGTCCTCCAGATTTTAGCTTTCACATCACTTACTCAGGGTATCACTGAATGACCCCCACAGCTGAGGCCTATGTCCCTTCTAGGTGCTACCTTAACCCTCCTATGACAGCACTTTTATTATGTGTTATAAGAGTCTATTAAATTGGCTGTCTCCCACACTAGATTGTAAGCTCCTTGAGGGCAAGGGACTGTGTCTTGTTCTCATTTTAGTACCAGCCCCTAGCACAGTGTCTGACATATGGTAAACATTCAATAAATATTTGTGGAATGAATGAGAAGGAGGGGGAATGGAAAACAGTCACGGAGATTGTAGGTCATTTTTTTTCTTTCTATATTTTCCAATTACTCTATGATGAACATGAGTTACTTTTATAATCAGAAAATAATAACACATTGGAATTCATTTTAAAAGTATATTAAACATACTCATAATAGAAAAGAGACAAAACTATGAAGAACATTAAAATCACCCATAATCTAAATACACATTCTCAAACTTTTCTCTACTGCCTGTCACATAAATCTACTCATTCCTTAGAGAATCTATCCACTCCATGACTAAAAGCATACATAATGCTGTTTACTGAATATGTATCTCCAGCCCACAACTCTTTCTGAGCTCCACACCTGAATAACAAAGTGCCTTTCAACCTCCCACCCCAAAAAAAATCCATTTCATGTTTTGCTCGTTCTCCTAACCTAACATAAAGAGAGCTCTTGTTAACAGTTTGTTGTATCACTTCCAGTGTTTTTTAAATATTGAGACTTACTGTGTTCAGTTTATAACTCTGCTTTTTTCACTAATACCAAAAATAATTCCCTTTTACATCAAGGTACTGTTGTTTATTTAACCATCTCTCTAATGTCCAACTTTAAGACTTTATCCAGTTTTTTACTATTATGAATAAGGCTGTGTATAATATTATTGAACATAAATCATTTCCCTCATTTATAACCATTTCCTTATGACAGAATCCTAGAAGCTAAATTGCTAATATGAACTTAGCAGATACTCTTGAATTGTCTTCCATAAAGGTTATAATAATAATAGCTACTTGAGTGCCTACTCTGTACCAGATATTATATTATGTAGATTTTATTATGCCTGTTTTATAGATGAGGAAACTAAGATCCATTGGTATTATTTGCTCAGAGTCATAGAGATTGCAAGTGGCAAAGCTAGAATTCAGATTCAAAATTACATAATTTCAAAACTCATGTTATTTCCATGTGAATTTTTAAAATAAATATTTTAGAATTATCATATGTTTACCAAAGAAAATGTGGAAAATACAAGTAGAAAGAGAAAATTAAAATAAATTACCCATGAATCCATCACTTTCAACAGTTTAGTATATTTCCTTAATCTTTGGTTCCAGATACAGTATCTGGATTAAAAATAATTAACAGTTTCCAGTGCTGATCCATAAAAACTTCATAAATGTGATTTTAATGGCTGCATATTACTGTCAAATGGATGTTAGTTACCATGTGCATATTTACAGTTGTTCAACTCACCTGTGAATTTCTCGTTTTCATTCCCAGGACCCACCACCTCCCATGAGGCTTACAGAGTTCTATATTGGGAACCATTCAATCTTCAAAAAAAATCACCGTGGTGGATCGAAAGTTTCAGAGTTTAAAGTCATTCCATCAAAGAGTTGTTGTGCAGAGATGTTTCAGGACATTACAGGATATTTGTTTTACTGACTCAACTCATCAATTTGGTAGCTACTAATTATGTCAGTGTTACTTTTTCTTTCTTCATTTCATTTCCCCTCCCCTAATTCATGAAAGCCTAAATGTAATATCTGTACCTTTCTGGAGGCTCTTTTCATTCATCCTGTTAGATAAAGGAGAATTCTAAAGACTTCCTTGGAGTCTTTCATTACACTGGAAAGACTATTAACCATATCTATAGGGTCTTGTGGTACTGAGGAGAATCAGAATAAGTTTGCTGCTTGTAGCATGTGCATTTATAAACATGTGCAGCATATATATACACAAAATTTCGTGATGTTGTGTAAATCAAGGTAAAAAAAATCAGGAGCCTGAAGCTTTTATTTCATCATGCTTTTTCCCTAAGTAGCATTTGAATATTTGCTGAGATTTGAACACTATCCTATATCAGCCTAAAATTGTAGAGGAAGATTCAACACACTATTACCAAGGCCCTCAAATTGGAAATTGAACAACCATGTAAAACCTGTTCTCTGTCCTGGAAAAGTATCTGTCCTAGAGGTTCCTGAAACACTGCTGCTAATAGATGAGATTAGATCAAATCAGATTTTCACTTTATTAAACATAACAATTGGTGTTTTAAAAATTTTAATGCCAGGCTGGCCAAATTACGTAATTACTTTTATTCCTTTCTCTGTCTGGCTTTGTTTTAGCCCGTATGAATTACATTTATGATGAAAAGAAAAAAAAACTATAAGCCTCAGTTATAGGCCATAGGTTTTGTAAAGGGGTTTAAGGGTGACTTTCAGGTTTAATTACAATGCTGTTAATAAGGGTAAAATTTCACAGTTGACATAAGCCCAAGGAACAGCACTAAAGATCCGTGTTTTCACAGCAGGGGTTAATGTACAGATATTGGTAAACTAACAGTAATATGTCAATCCTTTCTTTTAGCCTCAATGGTAGCTCAGACATTAAGATAGCTTGCATCCATTTCCCCATTTATTTATAATCAGCCTTTCTTTTAGTCCTAGTATCTGAATCAATGAGTATGGACACTAATGCTGCTTTTTTATAATACCTAAAAGTATTGAAATATTTTTTTCAACCAATGCAGTAGTGCCAGCTGTGGACAAGAGAAGCCCCAACTGTTAGAGGCATCTTACTGATATCAAGGAATTGAGTCCCTAGAGGGATGGTTAACCAAAACCCACTGCCGTTGAGTTGATTCCGACTCATAGCGACTCTATAGGACAGAGTAGAACCGCCCCATTGAGTTTCCAAGGAGCGCCTGCCAGATTCGAACTGCCAACCTATTGGTTAACAGTCGTAGCACTTAACCACTACGCCACCAGGGTTTCCAGAGGGATGGTTAGGTTTACTAAATTTACTAAATTATCTCCCCTGAAACTTTTTTTTTTAATAAAAAAAGAGAGAGAGAGAGAGTTGTCTACCACAAACAATCAGCAGTCTAGGCTCTGGTGGACCTGAGAAAGTGAGCAATCCAGCTACTTAAAGCAACAAAACCTGATCATTTGGACCCTCTAGGTGATTTTGGGAAACGCTGGTGGCGTAGTGGTTAAGTGCTACGGCTGCTAACCAAAGCGTTGGCAGTTCGAATCTACCAGGCGCTCCTTGGAAACTCTATGGGGCAGTTCTACTCTGTACTGTAGGGTCGCTATGAGTCGGAATTGACTCGATGGCACTGGGTTTAGTTTTTGGTTTTAGGTGATTTTGACCAAAATAAGATTTTAGCATAAATTAAATGGGTTGTGATCAGCATTTCCTTTGAGAGATTGTTGTTGTATGCCATCAAGTTGATTTCAACTCATAGCAACCCTATGTGACAGAGTAGACCTGCCCCATAGGGTTTTCTTCTTTACGGAAGGAGATCACCAGGTCTTTTCTCCTGTGGAGCTGCTGGGTGAGTTAGAAGCCCCAACCTTTCAGGTGGCAGCGGAACACTTAATCACTGTGCCACAGGGCTCTTTTTTGAGAGATCACTGTTGTTGTGTGCAGTCCAGTCGATTCCTATAGATAGCGACCCTATAGGACAGAATAAGAACTGCCCTAGAGGGTTTCCAAGGCTGTAATCCTTAAGGAAGCAGACTGCCACATCTTCCTCCTGGTGGGTTTGAACCACCTTTTGGTAAGCAGCCTAGTGCTTAACTGTTGCACCACCAGGGCTCCTTTTTTAGAGATTAGACATGACTTGATCTATTAGAGCCAGAGACTGTTCCTCAAACTCAGAAGCTCGGAAGTGGTCTAGAAGACTATGCACACTGGGTTTCATGATGAAATTGTATATGCTCAGATGGGAAGATGGGAAGATTTTTCCCCATTTCTCCTCTTCCTCCAAAAACACTCTCTTGTTTAGATTCCTCTTGACAGCTTATTTGGCCATCCACATGGTCTTATGGCAGACAAGCCTTGCCTTCTATTTATACAGAAATGCGCCTTTCTCTAGAGGTAGGGCCTTTACATACTTCACAGTCAGTGGGCCTCAAAGCAATCTCCCCTTTTCCTGTCTGTCATCTTCTGCCAAGAGTTTTAGCAGCGCAGCTGTTAACTATGATCCAAAGTCATGAAGGCATCAGGAATTTCTTTGATACATAGAGTGTATGAGCACTCACCTTTCACAGATATCAGGTCACAAAAGACAGTGTCAGTAAACTACAGGGAAGCACTGGGAAAGTAAGCTTAGGAGAGCTATCATTTCAAGCTAATTAATGTCTTACAGACTTACACATATTTAAAAGGCCAAACAAATCAGAGTTTTCCCTGGAGTCTTGGAGGAAAAAGAAACCCTATTCCTATCTTAGCACCTTGATCCCACTAATTTGTAGATTCTGATAACGCATGAGCATAAATACCCCTACTCATAGGTCATCTGAGTACTGACTAATGCACATAGGCACTACCCCCCAAACTGATTATTGGTAAAGAAGACAGAAAGATTTGTTTGATAATCAGTGCACCCTGATCTGACTCCTTTGCTTGCTTATCCTTGGGGCTCTCTGCCCAGTAACTTCTATGGGATCTCACTCCCCAAATTCTTTGATACTCATCTTCTCCATTTGCAAAATGAAGATATTTATTGTTAGGATCCTACAGCTGAAAGGTGCTATGTAACTCCCTAGTGCTCTTATATGTCTTTAATTGCAGGACTGGAATGAAAAGTTTAACTACCACAGTATTTCTAAGCGAACTGGTGTGCTGCATTCTTTCTTCAGTGCTATCATTGCTGATTTGTTCTTGCAGAGCTTAGAGTATTTTATTAATGTTCTTCTACTCATTCCAACAATGTCTTTGGAAAAACAGACAGAAGAAAAATTTTCTGCATGGCACAGCTGGAAAAATTAAGGGTAAAAGAAACAAAATGCCCTCCAAAGGCACATAGCTATCTTGGGAAGAACTCACAGTTACTGCGTCCAGTACACTCTTTTAAAGAGACTTGGTTTCCCATTAGTGGAACTATCATGGAGCATCTTAGAACTCTGAGAGGAATTAGGGCAGGATCACAGCCCAAAAGAGTCCCACTTTTCCAAATTCTGAAAGTATACAGTTTATACAACTCTTATTTTCTATGTGACAGAAATGTAATATGTGCCTCTTTCCCCCACTGGCCCATTGTGACACGTGTATTTCACACTATGTGGCATCAGCCAGTGCCATTATCTCCTGTGGCCCTCATGGAGCCAAATCTCAGGGCGGTCTTTGCCAGGGAAAAGAATGTGCTTCTCACATTTATGCCAAATTGCACAAAGTGTAAACATTGACATTAATGGAGATTTAAGCACAATCCTAGCAGGTATGTTTTAAGAATATTGAATATACATTATTGTAACATGCACCTGAAATTTAACAAGGCCCAAACTCACAAGAATGTAACAGTCATGTGAATCCCATCTGTTTCACCTCTCATCACACATATATACAAACACATGCACACACGCTTGCGTGTGCATGCTCAGACACACACACACAAAAACACACATAAACTGCCCCCAAACCAGGCTGACTGGTCACCAGAAGTGAATACTTTAAAGGAATGATTCTCTGTGCTCTCCTTTCAGAAAAAAAAAGTCCAACAGTCTTAACAGGCAAAGAAAATTCCAGTAATACATTCCAGAACCTCTGCCCAGAGTGGCTAAGATACTCAGTACAAAAGACATGTTCTGTGCCTCTGTCAGTCAGAGCGTATCTAACAAAATTGTTAGACCCTTATACAAGTCCCATTTTCTTAAAAAATTCATGAGCTCCATCTAATCAGTAGGAAATGATTTGCAAGGTATGGTACTTCTGCATTTCTTTAACCATGACTGTAATGTACCATATTAAATTGTAGGCTTTTGCATGCAGTTGCGATATAATAATGAATGAGTGGCTTCTAATAGTAACTCATGACTGTTTACTTGCCCCAAAGGGCTAGGTCTGTGTCCTACACAGTATTCAAAACTATTAAATTTGTTTTTTGGAGCAGCCTGGTATACAACCATTGGCAGAATGAGTTTTTAAAAAATACAATGAATGCAATACATCAGGAAATAGATTCTTAGTAGGGAATGGCATTAAAGCAAAAAAAATGATATCAGATGCATGCAGGGAATAATTGCTTTCACCTAGATGGCTAAATCAGCAAAGGGACACAGCAGAAAAGCTGGGGTTGGGTCTTGGTAATATATGCAAAGCACTGGAGAGTCAGAAGAAGAAAGGCACTGGAGGCTTCAGCAATTCAGCTCAAGTTGCCAATTTGCTACAAATCCTTTTTTTCCATCAATCTGCTCAAAAGTGATTGTACTCAGATTTTCTGGAGCCATGGAGGCTGAATGAACCCCTTAAACTATTATCCTGTGATAATCTTTAAACCTTAAACCAAAAATATCCTCCGAAGTCTTCTTAAAACCAAACAGTAGTTTAGCTTAACTAGTAAAAAACATCTGCCTTGAGCATTCTGGTCTTTTAAGATCGATCTATATAGGATAAAATTGACAACAGCAACTCAAAAGATTAGATAGGAAACTTAGGGGGCAGTGAGATTATGTTAATGGGAATAAACAACTTGGAAAAGAGGGGTGAGAATAGTTGCACAACTTGAAGAATGTAATCATTGTTACTGAATTGTACATGTTGAAATTGTTGAATCGATGTATGTTATGCTGTGTATATTCTCAACAACAACAAAAATAAATCATATATAAAAAGTGATTGTATATAGTATCCTTAAAACCATGTGTCTCGCTGCAGAAATATTGACAAATGCTGGCCAGCTTTATCTTTTACGTCCTTTATTAAAAGTATATGCATAAATTGTCGTTTCTTTTATATATTATGGTTTTGTTAAACAATGTTGGGGAAGCCTAAATTTTGAAACGGCTTTTGTGGAAGTTTTTACAAATCTCATTTCATGGGGTATAGTAGAGTTTATTCACTCGTGGTTTGGTTGGTACGTGTGGTATATAGAATTCTCTGTAACATCTATCTTTTGAACACCCTCCCCACCCCACGATGTGTTCAATGTTTCTTATGTTCGTAGATGGATATGAGTTAGCTAATTAACAGCAATGACTTTTAGATAGAAAGCTGACCAGTCTAATGGCACTTAATCATTTTCAATCTCTACTCAGCCTCAGACATCTTTTGCCTTTCATTCTGTCATTGTGATAAGTGAAAAGAAAAAGAAAGAACTTATGTACCTAAGGGTGATGTGAACTCTGGTTTGCTTTTTCTTACACTGAAGACTATGTTTGTTTTTCTCCAGTTGCATGCCACCTGATAAAACAATACAATTGTCTTGAGAAAAAAACACAGTGGTCCACTTGATCCAAAATTGTACATTCCCCACAGAAAAATATTTGAAAAGATCGTCCTTAAACAAGCTCCAAAGAAGGCTCTCCTCAACAGATACACTATTTTCACAAAAAATCCTTTTCAGACAGAAAAAAGCTCCTCAATTAGCTTACAAAGAAGGCAGAAGTCATAAAAGTGCAGAGCTTCAAAAACTAATTTTTGGATCATTGCTGACCATCTGACTAAACAATCATGGAGAACTTGAATCACTTAGGGGAGGACCAACCCACAGAGGTCAGGCTTAACACAAAACCAGAAAGAAATCTTTTATTCCATTAATAATAAGCTTATTTTTAAAAGTACTATAAAAAAGTACTTACCTTGCCCTAGGTAAAGACCTTAAATATCTCTGCTGAAAATTCTATTTCATTTATTTATTTACAAGCCAGGTAGAATTTACATCACAAACCCAATGCAAAAAAAAAAATGTCAAATCTTACTAGAAACAAAGGAAAACTGATTTCTTTCTCAATTTAAAAAAGGCAAAATCACCACTCTCAATAAAGGACAGGACATTTAGAAAGAAACTAAACAAAGGTACAGAAAATCTAAAGACTAAAATCAACCAATTTGACGTTATAGACATATATACAACACTTCACCCAACAGCAGCAAAGTATACATTCTTTCCCAAAGCACGTGAAACATTCTCCAGAATAGACATTTTAGGCCACAAAATAACCTTCAATAAAATCCAAAACATCAAAAAAAAGGTTCTTTCTGATTACAACACCATAAAAGTAAGTCAATAACAGGAAAAGTAAGGAAAAAAATCAAATACATGAAAACTGAATAACACCTTGCTTAAAATCAACTGGGTAATAGAAGAAATCAAAGATGGAATAAAAAATTCCTAGAACTAAAAAAGAATGAAAACATACCACAACTTTTGGGACACAGCAAAGGGACTGTTCAGAGGCCAATTTATAACAATAAACATACACATCAAAAAAGAAGAATGGACCAAAATCAAAACATTAGCCCTACAACCTGAACAAATAGAAAAAGAACAGCAAATGAAGCCCATGGGTATCAGGAGAAAGAAAATAAGATTAGAGCAGAAGTAAATGAAATAGAGAACAGAAAAACAATAGAATCAACAAGATCAAATGTTGGTTCTTTGAAAAAAATCAATAAAATAGACAAACCATTGGCCAAAGTGACAAAAGAAAAACAGGAGAGAAAGCAAATAACCAAAATAAGAAATGAGATAGGGGACATTACAACAGACCCAACTGAAATAAAAAGGATCATAACAGAACACTATGAAAAATTGTACTCCAACAAGTTTGAGAACCTAGAGGAAATGGGCAAATTTCCAGAAACACACTACCAACCTGAACTAACACAAACTGAGGTAGAAAATTTGAACAGACCTGTAACGAGAAGAGATTGAAGAAAAAAAAATCCCCCCCTAAAAAAACCTCTGGTGCAGATAGCTTCACTGGCGAATTCTGCCAAACACTGAGAGAACAGCTCACACCAGTACTACTCAAACTATTTCAGAGCGTAGAAAAGGAAGGGATAGTCCCAAATTCATTCTATGAAGCCAGAGTAACCCTGATACTAAAGCCAGGTAAAGACACCAAAAGAAAAAAAAAAAAAAGGAAGAAAGAAAATCACAGACATGTATCTCTCATGAATATAGATGCAAAAATTCACAACAGAATTCTAACCAATAGAATTCAGCATCATATAAAAAAAAATAATACACCACGACCAAGTGAGATTCATACCAGGTATGCAGTGATGGTTCAACATTAGAAAATCAATGTAATCTGCCACATAAATAGAAGACAAGAATCACATGATCATCTCAACTGATGCAGAAAAGACATTTGATAAAGTCCACCACCCATTCCTAATAAAAACTCTCAATAAAATAAGAATAGAAAGGAAATACCTCAACATAGTAAAGGGCATCTATACAAAACTGTTTGGTATACAAAACCAAAAAATTGAAACAGGACCTATACCTCACACCGTACACAAAAACTAACTCGAAATGGATCAAAGACCTAAATATAAAACCTAAAATGATAAAGATCATGCAAGAAAAAATAGGGACAACTCTAGGGGCCCTAAAAAAAAAATAGATGGCATAAATACAATAAAAACCATAACTAACAATGCACAAACACCATAAGATAAACTAGGTAACTGGGAGCTCCTAAAAAGTAAACACTTATGCTCATCAAAAGACTTGACAAAAGAGTAAAAAGAGAACCTACAGATTGGGAAAAACAATTTGGCTAAGACATATCCAACAAGGGCCTAATATCCAAAATCTATAAAATACTTGAACACCTCAACAATAAAAAGACAATCCAATTACAAAATGGGCAAAGGATATGAACAGACACTTCACCAAAGAAGATGCTCAGGCAACTAACAGACACAAGGCTCGCGATCATTAGCCATTAGATCATTAGCCATTAGAGAAATGCAAATCAAAACCACAACGAGATACCATCTCACCCCAGCATTACTGGCATGAATCAAAAAAAAAAGAAAAGAACAAATATTGGAGAGGTTGTGGGGAGATTGGAACTCTTAAGCACTGCTGGTGGGAAAGCAAAATGGTATAACAACTATGGAAAAAAATAATACAGTGCCTCCTTAAAAAGCTAAAAATAGAAATACCATAAAAAAATACCATATGATCCAGCAATTCCACTCTTAGGAATATATCCTAGGGAAATAGGAACCATCACACGAATAGACATGTGCACACCCATGTTCACTGCAGCATTGTTCACAATAGCAAAAAGATGGAAACAAACTAAATGCCCATCAACAGATGAATGGATAAACAAATTATGGTACTATACATGCAATGGAATATCATGTAGCAATAAAGAATAATGATGAATCTGTGGAACATGTCACAACATGGATAAATCTGGAGGGCATTATGCTGAGTGAAATAAGTCAATCACAAAAGGAAATATTATATGAGACCACTATTATAAAAACCCAAGAAAAGGTTAACACAGAGAAAAAAACAATCTCTGACATTTACATGGGAGGGGATGCGTGGGAGCAAGGAACCATTAGACAGTAAAAAAAAAAAAATTTTTTTTTAGACAAGTGCTAACTTCAGTGAAGGGAAAGACAACACACAATGTAGAGAAAGTCAACACAACTTGGCAAAGGTGAAGTCATAGAAGCTTCCTAAAAAAAATTGCCATCAAGTCAACTCTGACTCATACACATCCAAACACCTTGAGGGACAGAGTTACTAGGGCTGAGAGCTGGGGACTCTGGTCTCAGAGAGCATCTAGCTCAATTGACATAACATAGTTCATAAAGAAAATGTTCAAAACCTACGTTGGTGAGTAGTGTCTGGGGTCTCGAAAGCTTGCAAGCAGCCATGTAAGATACATCTATTGGTTTCATCCCGTCCAGAGCAAAAGAGAATGGAGAAAACCAAAGACACAAGGGAAATATTAGTCCAATGGACTAATGGACCACGTGAACCGCAGCCTCCACCAGCTTGTGCCCACATCAACTAGATGGTGCCTGGCTACTACCACCAGCCATTCTGACAGGGATCACAATAGAGGGTCCCAGACAAAGCAGGAGAAAAATATAGAACGACATTCAAATTCACAAAAAAAAAGACAAGGCTTACTTGTGTGACGGAGCCTGCATGAACCCCTGAGACTATGGCTCCCAGATACCCTGCTAACTCAGAACTAAAGATACTCCTGAAGTCCTGCTTTCAGCCAGGTTAGACAGGCCTATAAAACAAACAGTAACACAGGTGAGGAACGTGGTTCTTATTTCTGTCTGTATAGGCGACAAATGGGCAACACCTGCCCAAAACCAAAGACAGGAAGGCAGGAAGGGACAGGAAAACTGGATGAATGCACACAGGGAACATGGGTTGGAAAGGGAAAGGCGGAGAATGCTGACATATTGCAGGGATTGCAACCAATGTTACAAAACAATTAGTGTATACATTTTTGAATGGGAAACTAATTTTGTGCTGTAAACTTTCACCTAAAACATAATAAATTTCTTTAAAAAGGCACAAAATAGGAGAATGTTATACAAGAACTTTATTTGAGTTGAGGTTACCTAGGAAATTGAAGGCCTATATGTTTTAAAAGAAATTTTAATTTATACATATAGATACAAAGATATAATATTTCATACAGGAATCTGTAAACATTGATAGGCATTTTCATATTATAAGCAACGAAATTATTCAATTCTAATTTTTTTCACCATGTGCAATGACATTCAAAAAGTAGTCAGTTTCTCTTGGAATATTAAAATATTCATTCTCACATAAAAAGAAACATAGTATATGAGATTTTAATGTTTAGACTTCTGACACTACAGGGGTGGAAAATACATGATGGCAAAAAGCATATTTTAAGAAAACTTTTTAAAAGAAGTATTTGAATTTATGATTTTGAAAAGGAGCCCTGGTGGTACAGTGGTTAAAGTGCTAGGCTGCTAACCAAAAGGTCAGTGGTTTGAACCCACCAGATGCTCCACTGGAGAAAGATGGTGGCCAGTCTGCTTCCTCAAAGATTTCATGCTCTGTCCTACAGGGTCGCTGTGTTCAGAACCCACTCAACAGCAACAAGCTATGGTTTTGAAAAAAATTTTCCTCATAAACCTTAACTGAAACATTGAAATCAATTTTGCAAATTGCATAGTCTCAGGCCCAGAGCTGCACAATATTGGCAAACTCTAAATACGACTGTAGCATATAAGAATTTGAATGAAAATGAAACACAATTCACAGTACAGGGAGACCAAAAGTTTTGCCATCGGAATGTTAACAAATACAGGGTACCAATTAGGCAGAAATTGTCATTAGGTCATACCACACATAAAGTACTGAGGTCAAATAGAAAGCACTTTTTCGAATAATGCGATTCAGACACAATACTAATGCGAATCTGAAGTTGCCACTGAATCACAAAGATTCCCAAAGCATGTGGCAAGTCTCTGCAGGTAGTGAGGGGGTTGAAGGTCCTGTGAGATGTAAATCTCTAAGGGGAATAAGAACACTAAACAACAACCACAGCAAGCTAAGTTGGGAAAGCCCTGGCGATCTACTTCTGAAAAGTCAGAGATTGAAAACCCTTGCCATTAATACAGAGGTCCCCAGGCTGCGGAAAATTCCACTGCTTCAAACAGCTTAGCTTTACATCAACATCCTGGTTCCGTTGCTTGACACACCCCGCAGCTTTACATACACATCCTTGCTCTCCCTTCCTTAACTGCTGCCCAAAAGTAGCGGAAATTGGCAGAAACCTGTTTAGGCACCGGGTTGACATTCGCAATAACCTTTTAGCTCATTAAGCACCTCATACATAGTAACTTCCCAGCCTCTGGGTGTAGTTTAACCACCATTTTCTGAACAAGCAATGCATGAAGTTATATGTAAACCCCATTGCTCCTACGTAGTATCATTAAGAATGTTACTGATGTAACTGTCATGAACTTCCTGCTTATAAACCCCCAAAAAGTAGCTTTCCCTCTTGCCTTCACTGAGCAGTCTTGGCAGCACTAACCCCAACTGTTCCTTTCCTTGTGCAGTGAAATAAAGGTGCCTTTCTGATCTCCCACCTTGGTCTCTCCTTTATTGGCTGAGCTGAGTCTCACCAAGCAAAACCTGGGGTTTCCAGCGGGCAGCACCATGAGTGGGAATAGACTCCATGGAAATTTTTTTTAAGCTGATATAGGAAACATTAACATTTTTAACTCCTTTTCTACTTGATCGTCATTTCCCCTAAACCCTAACATCTCCTATTTTTGACCAACGTATTTTCAATCTAAAAAAATTGCAGTTTTGTTGGGGGTAAAATTAATTTACCTCTTCTATTTTTTTATGTTTATCCTGTTAGCTGAGTGATACAGACAAAACTTTGAATTTGCAAATCTAAAACTGCCTTTGTCTGATTATCTTAACAGGACTAGCCAGAGCACCCATTTCTACTTTTTTTCCCCCTTTCTTTTCTTTATTGTACTTTAAACGAAGGTTTACAGAGCTAGTTTCTCATTAAACAGTACACACATTATTTTATGACATGGTTAACAATCCCACTACACATCAACACTCTCCCTTCTAGACCTTCGGTTCCCTATTACCAGCTTTCCTGTCCCCTCCTGTCTTCTAGTCCTTGCCCTTGGGCTGTTGTGCTCCTTTAGTCTTGTTTTGTTTTATGGGCCTGTCCAATCTTTGGCTGAAGGGTGAACCTCGGGAGTGAATTCATTACTGAACAAAAAGGGTGTCGGGGGCCATACTCTTGGGGTTTCTCCAGTCTCTGTCAAGCCAGTAAGTCTGTTTTTTTCTTATTTTTGTGAGTTACAATTTTGTTGTACATTTTTCTCCAGCTCTGTCCAGGACTCTCTATTGTGATTGCTGTCAGAGAAGTCAGTGGTGGTAGCTGGGCATCATCTAGTTGTACTGGGCTCAGACTAGTGGAGGCTGTGGTAGATGTGGTCCATTAGTCCTTTGGACTAATCTTTCCCTTGTATGTTTAGTTTTCTTTACTCTTCCTTGCTCCTGAAGGGGTGAGACCAGTGGAGTATCTTAGGTGGCTGGTCACAGGCTTTTAAGACCCCAGATGCTACTCACCAAAGTACAATGTAGAACACTGTCTTTATAAATTATATTATCCCAATTGAGCTAGATGTTCCCCAAGACCATGGCCTCCACAGCCCTCAACCCAGCAATTCAGTCCCTCAGGGAGTTTGGATGCGTCTACGGAGCTTCCGTGACCTCGCCTTGTACAAGTTGTGCTGGCTTCCCCAGTATTGTGTACTGTCTTACCCTTCATCAAAGTTACCACTTATATACTGTCTATTTACTGTTTTTCCATCCACACCCTTCCCCCCCATAACCATCAAAGATTGTTTCTTTTTGCGTGTAAACTTTTTCATGAGATTTAGCAGTAGTGGTTTCATACAATATTTGTCCTTTTGTGATTGACTTATTTCACTCAGCATAGCGCCCTCCATATTCATCCATGTTATGAGATGCTTCACAGATTCATCATTGTTCTTTATGGTTGTGTAATACTGCATTGTGTGTATTCACTGATGGGCATCTAGGTTGTTTCCATTTTTTGCTATTGTGAAAAATGCTGCAATGAACATGGGTGTGCATATGTCTATTCATGTAACAACTGTTATTTCTCTGGGATATATTCCTAGGAGTGGGATTGTTGGATCATATGGTATTTCTATTTCTAAGGAAGCGCCATATTGTTTCCCAAAATAGTTGTATCATTCATTCTGGATTCCCACCAGCAGTGCATAAGAGTTCTAATCTCCACACAGCCTCTCCAACATTTCTTATTTCCTGTTTTTTTGATTCGTGCCATTAATGCCGGGGTGAGATGGTATCTCATTGTGGTTTTTGATATGCATTTCTCTAATGGCTAGTGGGAAACCCTGGCGGTGTAGTGGTTAAGCACTATGGCTGCTAACCCCAAAGGCTGGCGGTTCAAATCCACCAGGCAGTCCTTGGAAACTCTATGGGGCAGTTCTACTCCATCCTATAGGGTCGCTATGAGTTGGAAACGACTCGACGGCAACAGGTTTATTTTTTTTTTAATGGCTAGTGATCGTGAGCATTTCCTCATGTGTCTGTTGACTACTTCAATGTGTTCTTTGAAGAAGTGTCTGTTCATTTCCTTTGACCATTTTGTTGTACAGGTGTTGGATTTTCCTGTAGATTTTAGAGATTAGACCTTTGTCTGATTTGTACCAGTCAAAAATTTTTTCCCAATCTGTAGGTTCTCTTTTTACTCTTTGGGTGAAGTCTTTTTGCGAGCATAATGTTTAATTTATAGATCCCAGTTATCTAGCTTATCTTCTGCAGTTTGTGTATTGTTGCTTATGGTTTCTATCCTGTTAATGCCAAGTATTAGGGCCTCTGGCATTGTTCCTATTTTTCTTCTATGAACTTTATAATTTTCAGCTTTATGTTTAGGTCTTTGATCCATTTTGAATTAGTTTTTGTATATGGTATGAGGGATGGGTCTTGTTTCATTTTTATTGCAGATGGACATCCAGTTTTGCCAGCACCATTTCTTAAAAAGATTCCCTTTTTCCCCATTTGATGGACTTTGGGCCTTGTTGAAGATCAGCTGATCATAGGTAGATGGATTTACATCTGGGTTCTCAATTCTGTTCCATTCGGTCAATGTTTCTGTCCTTGTACCAGTATGAGGCTGTTTTGACTACCATAGCTGTATAGCAGGTTCTGAGGTCAGGTAGTGCGAGTACTCCTACTTAATTCTTCTTCTGCAATAGTGCTTTACTTATCCGGGGCTTCATCCCTTTCCATATAAAGTTAATGATAAGTTCTTCCAACTCTTAAAAGAATGTTGTTGGTATTTGGATTAGGATTGCATTGTATTTGTAAATCACTTTGGGTAAAATTGTCATTTTCGCAATGTTGAGCCTACCTATCCATGAGCATGGTATGTTTTTCCATTTATGTATATCTCTTTTGGTTTCTGGCAGTAGTGTTTTGTAGTTTTCTTTGTATAGATCTTTTACATCCCTGATTAGATTTATTCCTAGGTATTTTATTTTTTTAGGGACTATTATAAACAGCACTGGGTTTTTTTTTTATTATAAACGTTATTATTTTCCTGATTTCCTTTTCATCATTCTCTTTATTGGTGTATAGGAATCCAACTGATTTTTGTATGTTTATCTTGTATCGTGCTACTTGGCTGAATCTTTCTATTAGTTCCACTAGTGTCTCATGGAGTCTTTTGGGTTATCTATGTACAGTATCATATCATCCACAAATAGGGACAATATAACTTCTTCATTACCAATGTGGACACCCTTTATTTCTTTGTCTTGCCTTATTGCTCTAGCTAGCACTTCCAGCACAATGTTAAATTAGGAGTGGTGATAAAGGGCATCCTTGTCTTGTTCCTCTTCTCAAGGGGAATGTTTTCTGCCTCTCTCCATTAAGAATGATGTTGGCTGTTGGTTTAGCAGAGATGCCCTTCATTACATTGAGAAATTTCCCTTCTATACCTATTTTGTTGAGAGTTTTTACCACGAATGGGTGTTGGACTTTGTCAAATGCCTTTTCTGCATTTATTGAGATGATCATGTGACTGTTTATGTGGTGGATTATGTTGATTGATTTTCTAATGTTGAACCATCCTTGCTTACCTGGTATGAATCCCACTTCGTCATGGTGTATTATTTTTTTGATATGATGCTAAATTCTATTGGCTAGAATTTTTGCATCTGTATTTTTTTTTTTTTATTCATGAGAGATATTGGTCTGTAATTTTCTTTTTTGTGGTGTTTCTGCCTGGTTTTGTTATCACAGTTATGCTGGCTTCATATAATGAATTTGGAAATGTCACTTCCTTTTCTACATTCTGAAATCATTTGAGTAGCACTGGCATAAGCTCTCCTCTGAATGTTTGGTAGAATTCTCTAGTGAAGCCATCTGGACCACGGCTTTTTTTGTTTTGTTTTGTTTTCTTGGAAGTTTTTTGTAATTACCTTTTCAATCTCTTGTTATGGGTCTGTTCAGATTTTCAACATCATTTTGTGTTACTTTGGGTAGGTAGTGTGTTTCTAGAAATTTGTCTATTTCCTCTAGGTTTTCAAATTTGTTGGAGCATAGTTTTTCATAATACTCTGTTATGATCCTTTTCATTTCAGTTGGTCTGTTTTAATGTCCCCCAATTCATTTCTTATTTGGGTTTTTTGCATCCTCTCCTGTTTTTCTTTTGTCAGTTTGGCCAGTGGTTTGTTGATTTTGTTGATCCTTTCAAAGAACCAACTTTTGGTTTTGTTGATTCTATTTTCTTCTATTCTCTATTTCATTTATTTCTGCTCTGATCTTTATTGTTTCCTTTCTTCTGGTGGCTGTGGGCTTTTTTTCTTGCTGTTCTCTATTTGTTCAAGTTGTGTAGCTAATGTTTTGATTTTGTCCCTTCCTTTTTGAAGTGTCCATCTATTGTTATAAATTGACATCTGAGGACTGCCTTTGCTGTGTCCCAAACGCTTTGGTATGATGTGTTTTCATTCTCATTTGATTCCATCTCTGATTTTTTCTATTACTCAGTGGTTTTTAAGAAAGGTGTTATTCAGTTTCCATGTAATTAATTTTTTTCTTTGCTCTTCGTGTTAATTTCTACCTTGACGGCATTGTGGTCAGAGAATATGCTTTGTATTATACCAATGTTTTGGATTTTGAGGGTTTCTCTGTGGCCTAAGATGTGGTCTATTCTGGAGAACATTCCATGTGCTTTGGAAAAGAATGTGTACTTTGCAGCTGTTGAGCGGAGTGTTCTATGTATGTCTATGAGTTCAAGGTGGCTGATTGTGCCCTTTAGCTCTTCTGTATCTTTGTTGAGTTTCTTTCTAGATGTTCTGTCCTTTACCAGGAGTGGTGTGTTGAAGTCTCCCACTATTATTGTGGAACTGCCAATCTCTCTTTTCAGTGCTCTTACAGTTTGTTTTCTGTATTTTGGAGCCCCGTCATTGAGTGCACAGACGTTTATCATGGTTATGTCTTCATGAAGGATCATCCCTTTAATCATTATATAGTGCCCTTGTTTGTTTTTTATTGTGGATTTTGTTTTAAAGTCTATTTTATCTGAGATTAGTATTGCCATGCCTGTTCTTTTTCGGTAGCTGATTGCTTGATTTTTTTTTTATCCTTGATTTTTAATAAATTTACATCTTTGTTTCTAAGGTGTGTCTCTTGTAGACAGTATATTGATGGATCCTGTTTTTTTTTTTTTACCTGTTCTGTCACTCTTTGTCTCATTATGGGTGCATTTAAGCCATTTGCACTCAGTGTAATTATTTATAGGTGTGAGTTTATTGCTGTCACTTTGTAGTTGTTTTTTTTTTTTTTGTGGTGCTGAGATTTTCTTTGTTCCTCTTACTCTCCTGTGTGAATTCCTTTTATTTGTGGATTTTTTTTTTCATTTCTTTTGTTTTTGTAGATTTTGTCTTTACTGAGACTTTATGTTTTTCTGCTTAATTTTGATGTATAGGTGTGTTAACTTCTAGGTTTGAACTAGTCTGTTATTACTTGGCATCGCCTTGCCTTCCTCTCCATTGGAAAGTTCTAAACCTACACCATTTATTCCCTGTTTTATTGTTCTGACGTTGTCATTTACAGATTAACCTCTCTGCTTCCCTGTTGTAAGTCTTACGGTTTTGGAGAGTCCTTGAGAGTTCATTTCCTAGGTTGGTATCTGGCTTGTGTGGTCTTGCATCCTCAATTCAGGCTATGGTCTGATGTTGTTTGTTATTGGACTGAAGGACTCCTTTAATAATTCTTGTAATTTGGTTTTTACATAATCCCTTAATTTCTGTTTATCTGGAAATGGCCTAATTTAGCCATCATATTTGAACAAGAAATTTTCTGGATACATTATTCCTGATTGGCAATTTTTTTCTTCCAAGGTTTTATGTATGCCATCCCATTGCCTTCTTGCCTGCATGGTTTCTAACAAATAAGCAGAGCTTAGTCTTATTGTTTCTCCTCTGTGCGTGACTTTTCATTTTCCTCAAGCTGCTCTCAGGATTCTTTCTTTGTCTTTGGTTTTAGCAAGTGTGATTATGATATGCCTTGGTGATTTTCTTTTGGAGTCTATCCTATATGGGGTTCGTTGAGCTTCTTGGATGGTCAACTTCTCATCTTTCATGATATTAGGGAAGTTTTCCATCAGCAATGCTTCAATGATCCTCTTGTGTTTTCTGTTTTCTCTCCCTGTTCTGGAACTCCGATCACTCAAAGATTTTTGCTTTTGATTGTATCCCATGTATTTCTCAGGGTTTCTTCATTTTTCTTTATTCTTTCTTCTGATTTTTCCTCAAATAAAGTTGTATCCCAGTGTTTGTCTTCAATTTCGTTTATCCTGTCTTCCTTTGTTTCAGAACTGCCCCTCACCCCTCCTATTTCTGAAATCTTGTTTTTTATCTTTTGAATATCTAATTGTTTTTATATGATTTCTAGTTGTGAATTTATTTTGACATTTTGTTCCTGTATTTTTTCCCACAATTCTTCCATTTTTTGTCTGTATTTTCAAAGAATTTGTCAGCCTTTTCCATGGTCTATTTTTTCCTCATTTTTGTCTGCTTTTTGCTTAAACTCCTGGATAGCTCTGAATATTAGAGATTTGAATTCCCTATCAGGTAGTCCTAGTGCCTTTTCTCCTACTGGTAACTCATCTGGTGTTTTATTTTGGATGCTTCCTGGAACCATCCTGTCCTTTTTTTTTAATGTTTTGATATTTTCTGCTGTCTTTGGAACACTCAGTAGTTATTTTCTTCATTTATTGACTGTAGATTTATTTGTTTTTTCCTCGTTTTTTTTTTTTTTGTTTGTTATGTTTGAGCAGGTGGGCCGTGTGTTCTTTGTTGTTTGCTCACCTATGGGCACAATACTTGTCACTTCCTTTCCAATGGGCAGGATCAGTCGCTCAGCTATGGTGCAGCAGGGCAGGTCCACCTGAAGGGGAGAGGCTGGGATGGGTTGTTTGGGGCACATACTAGGGCCAACAAAGTGGGCGGGGAATCAGTGCAGGGCAGGTTCCAGTAGGCTGTGCCTGTGCTGCTCAGCAGTGTGATGTTCAGCATACAGTGCAGGTAGGCAGGAAGGAGGGGCAACGTTGTGATGTGTGGGGCTAAGATGGGTATGTCAAAGAGGAGAGGAGAGAGAAACAGGAGCCAAAAACAAACAAAATAAATTGCTAAGGTAGCTTGTTGTTGGAGTGGAGAGATGAGAAACTGAGAAATGGAGAAAAACAAAAAAAGAAAAAGGTAAAAAGAAAATAATAGGTGAATAAAATTTAGGAAAGAAAATAAGCCCCGAGGAATCCCACTGATGCAGCTGTGAGGACCAGGAAAGTGGCTTCCAGGCCACACAGTATAGCCTGGCTGGAAGGGGTAGAGATGTCACACAGCACGAAATATTCAGAAGACAGGAAAAGAAGGTAAGTACAGAAGGACGAGAAACTGGGAAATGAAGAAGGGCAAAAAGGAAAAAAGAAAAAAAATGCCCATGGGATTCCACCTGCACAGCTTCGGTGACTGGAGAAGTGGCTCCCAAGCCACGCAGTACAGTCTGACTAGAAGGGGCTCCCAAGCTGCAAAATAAAACAAAACAAAAAAGCCCTGAAGATCCCACCAAGGTGGCAGCATGAGCCAGGGAAGCAATTCCCCAGTCACGCGGTGCTTCACAGCCTTTCAAGAAGAAGCAAAGATGACACACAGAGCCAGGTGTTCAAGAGGAAGGAGGGGGAGGTGGTGAGAGGCACAGAAGAAACCAAAAGAAGTATAAAAAGCAACAGCAGGAATAAACAAATGGCACTCAGGGACCCAGGCCGTGTGGGCAGGGTAAATCCAAGTGGCAGGGGGCTGAAGCCAGTGCCTCCCAGCCCAGAGACTGCAGCTGGCAGGAAGCAGAGGAGGTCGAATTAGGCGGGGAAGATGTAGGGGGTGGGAAAGCATATATCGCTGGTTACCGGATACTCTGTCTCTCACTGGGAGGTCCGTGAAGCTGCTTCCCCGTAATCCCTGACCGCTGATCTCCAATGTGGGTGGGGCGAATCCAAGTGGCACAGATACTACACTTCCCTACCAGCTGAGCAACTGCAGCCAGCTATGAAGTAGGGGAGGTCGAACGGGGGGGGGGAAGATAGGGTGTGGGGAAGCATATATTGCTGGTTACCAGGTGTTCCGTCTCCTGCTGGGAGCTCTGTGAAGCTGCTTTCTCATACTCCCTGTCCACTGAACTCCAGCGTGGGCAGGCTGAATCAAAGCAGCGTGGACCCTGCACTTCCCAGCCGGCCAAGCTACAGCAGCCAGCTAGGAAGCAGCAAAGGTAGAGCTAGAGCACTCATTTCTAAACATTATTTTTTAAATACTTTCATTTATCATAGACTTAGGGAGTTTTCTACTTTTTATTTACCTGAAAGTTTTGGACAACTTCAGTTCAGCCAAAGTCATCAGAAAGAACTTTGCATTTATATGACTATTTTCAAAGAGTGTAGACAATACAGTCCCAGTTGATAGGTTAAAAAAAAAGTATATACTATATACAGTCTTCCTGGTGCTACCCAATCTAGCTTTTAAATCTACTTCTTCATGATAATAATTCGCACTACAATGAGCTATCATCTCTGGGAACACTATTGATAGGGAAGAAATGCAGGGAGGGTGAGAGTGCTAGGAAGAGGGAGAGGCAGAGAGGGAAGTTGTTTGGACCCATCTGAGGTTGCCTTAAACCAAGGGCCCTAAACCTTATTTAGATTATGCACCCCATTGAGAATCTAAACATAAGCTATGGACACTCTCCACATAAACATACATGCACACACATATACACAGAAAACTTTGGAAATAATGTCAGAGGGTTTGCAGACACTCTAAAATATATTCACATACCGCAGGCTAAGAACTCCTACCTTAAACAGTATACCATCTTTACAGAATTGTCAAATCAAATATAAGTGCACCTTTTATGTGACACTGTGCTCCATTACCAAACTGAGCTACAGGTTACTAATTAATGCATTACTGAGTTTATTATATTTTCAAAATGTGCTATTTCCATAACTTTACACCCCGCTATCTGAGGGTTTGGAGCAGTTGGATAAGCAGCAGCAAGGTCATTGCTAAAGCTATCAGAGAGATGGGCTGTATATATAGCAGGACCAGAGAGATGGGCTATGTATATAAAAGCAGGTACTATATAAAGTCCTGGTTTTTTCATTTTTTTGGTATATAAAGTCCAAGGAGCCCTGGTGGCACGTTGGTTAAGTGCTCAGTTGCTAACCAAAAGTTGGTGGTTCAAACCTACCAGTCACTCCATGAGAGAAAATGTGACACTCTGCTTCCATAAAGCTTTCAGCTTTGGAAACCACATGGGGCAGTTCTACTCTATCCTACAGGGTTGCAATGAGTCAGGATCAACTTGATGGCAATGGGTTTGGTTTACTTGGGTGTTAAATAAAGCCCTCTCTTCAGACAAGAGAGGACCAAATATTTCTCATCAAATTAAAGGGGTCTTTTAATTTTTTTTTTTTAAGATGAGAGCTGCTGGGATATTTAGGTCATGTCAATGATATTTTTAGTGATACTGACATTGGTTTTTAAACTTCAGAATGGAGTTTTAATTTTCTATTATAAGCACTAAAATAATTTTCATTCTAAAACCCCTTATCCTTTATTGAATTTTGGAAGTTGCATGCCTGAAGTTTTAATAGTTCTTTTAATTGTGTATGAATTAATATTATATGGCAATAGCTCACAAAGTGGGGTCCCTAAAGAACCACCCAAAGGGAACATGGGAAATAATCTCTTGATCTCGCACAGGGCCAGCAACAGTTCATTTTGCCACCAGGCAGATGGTAAAAACATTGCAATTCATGGACCATCCAGCAGACTACTTACAAGCGTTTTATGTCAGTAATGGGGAAAATTGCCCTAGACTAAAAGCTGCTCTGGACCTCCCAACAATGCTTAAAAATCAAGCCTTATAAGGATCAAATTTATTGCAAGTAACTTAACTGCTCACGAGAATGAAGCTCAAGAATATTAATGGTAACACAAATATCTAATAACCAAAAAGGTGAAATTCACAATACCTGGCATCCAATGAAAAATTACCAGACATTCAAAGGGACAGTAAAACATAACCAATAGAATCGATTAAGGGTAGAGTTGCAAGCCAATTGTTGAAATTGATGGCAATAAATTGTACACCTGTAAAAAGTTGAATTCGCAAAAGTTGCGTGATAGGTATATTTACAATGACAAAAAAAAAGAGTAGCTGCTGAGGCTGTTTGTGTACAACCAAAAAACGTCACAGGATTTTGTTCCTTGGTTTGGAGGTTTAGGGTCATGGTTTCATGTGTCATCTCAGTTAATTGGCTTAATGTTGTATTTAATGCTTCTGTTCTACTTCTTAGTTCATTGCATAGTGCTCAGGGTCTTAAAAGCTCGCAAGCGTCCGACACATGATGATAGGTCTCTATTCACCTGGAGCAACAAAGGAAGGAAAGTCAGGAATAGGAGGACGATGTGGAATGTGTGGTTAATTGCCTCCATGAGCCACTCACTGCCTCCTTTGTAATGAGACCAGAAGAACTGGATGGTGCCTGGCTACCATTACTGAACACTTTGTTCAAAGATTCCATAGAAGAATCCTGATCAAAGAGGGGAAATGCAGAACAGAATTTCAAAATCTCATGGACTCCAGACTTTCTGTAGCCATGGGGTCTGAATGAACCCTTGAAACTATTGCCCTGAGATAATCTTTAAAACTTAAACCAAAAATATCCTCTGAAGTCTTCTTAAAACCAAGCAATAGTTTATTATAAATAACTACTAAAAAATGTCTGTCTTGAACATTATGCTCTTTTAAGAACTATCGTTATGGGATCAAAGTGACAACAGCAACTTGAAAGATTACATAAGAAGCTTAGGGGACAGGCAGGTTATTTTAATAGGGGAGGAACAACTCAGAAAAGGAGGGTGAGAATGGTTGCACAATTCAAAGAATGTAATCAATGTCACAGAATTGTACATGTAAAAAGAGTTGAATTGGTGTATGTTTTACTGTATATATTCTCAACAACAACAAAATAAATTTCAAAAATACCAGCCAAAACTAGATGGTCCCTGGCTACCACCACCAACTGCTCTGACAATAGAGGGTCCCAGACAGAGCTGGGGAAATTCTAACTCACAAACACACACACAAAAAAAGACGAGACTTACTGGTCTGACAGAGGCTGGAGAAACCCGGAGAGTATGGCTCCTGGACACCCTTATTGCTCAGTAATGCAGTCTCTCCTGAGGTTCACCCTTCAGCCAAAGGTTAGATAGGCCTATAAAATTAAATAAGACTAAACAGGCACACCAGCCCAGGGGCAAGGAGGGGAAGGCAAGAGGGGACACGAAAGCTGGTAATGGGGAAACCAAGGTCAAGAAGGGGAGAGTGTGGACATGTTGTGGGGTTGGCAACCAATGACACAAAACAATATGTGTATTAATTGTTTAATGAAAAAGTCATTTGCTCTGTAAACCTTCATCTAAAGCACAATAAAATTTGTTTAAAAAATAAATAACAAACAATAAAGAAAAGAAAAACAGACCCAGAAATGGCTAAGAGGATAGAATTTGGAGAAAACAATACTAAAATGGTTATAACTATATTTCATATGTTGAGAAAGGTGCTGCTTTAGGTGCCAGCGAGTTGGTTCCAGCTCATAGCGACCATATGTACTACGAAACAAAAAACTGCCAGGTCCTGCGCCATGCTCACAATCCTTGTTATGCTTGAACCCAGTATTGCAGCCACAATGAAAATCCATCTCATTGAGGATATTCCTCTTTTTTGCTGAGCCTATACTTTTTTTTTTTATATACTTTACTAAGCATGATGTCCTTCTCCAGGGACTGATCCCTCCTGATAACATGCCCAAAGTATGGAAGACACAGTCTCGCCATCCTTGCTTCTAAGGAGCATTCTAATCGTACTTCTTCCAAGACAATTCTTCTGGCACTCCGTGGTATATTCAATATTCTTCGCCAATATGTAACTTCACATGCGTGAATTATTCGGTCTTCCTTATTCATTGTGCAGCTTTCACATGCATATAATGCGATTGAAAATACCACGGCTTGGGTCAGGCACACCGTAGTCTTCAAGATGACATCTTTGCTTTTCAACACTTTTAAAGAGGTCTTTCGCAGCAGATTTGCCCAACGCAATGTGTCTCTTGATTTTCTGACTGCTGCTTCCATGGGTGTTGATTGTGGATCTAAGTAAAACGAAATCCTTGACAACTTCCGTCTTTTCTCCCTTTATTATGATGTTTATTCGTCCAGTTGTGAGGATTTTTATGTTGGGGGTAATGCTTACTGAAGTCTGTGGTCTTTGATCTTCATCAGGAAGTGCTTCAAGTCCTCTTCACTTTCAGCAAGCAAGGTTGTGTCATCTGCATAACGCAGGTTGTTAATGAGTCTTCCTCCAATCCTGATGCCACGTTCTTCTTCATACAGTCCAGCTTCTCAGATTATTTGCTCAGTATACAGATTGAATAGGTATGGTGAAAGGATACGACCATGACTCACACATTTCCTGACATTAAACCATGCAGTATCCCCTTGATCTATTTAACCAACTGCCTCTTGATCTATGTACAGGTTCCTCATGAGCACAATCAAGTATTCTGGAATTGCCATTCTTCACAGTGTTATCCATAATTTGTTATGATCCACACAGTCTAATATCTTTGCATAATCAGTAAAACACAGGTAAACATCTTTCTGGTACTCTCTGCTTTCAGCCAGGATCCATCTGATATCAGCAATGATGTCCCTGGATCCACACCCTCTTCTGAATCTGGCCTGAATTTCTGGCAGTTCCCTGTTGATATAGTGCTGCAGCCACTTTTGAATGATCTTCAGCAGAATTTTATTTGCCTGTGATATTAACATATTGTTCAATAATTTCCACATTCTGTGCGATCACCTTTCTTGGGAATAGGCATAAATATGGATCTCTTCCAGTCGGTTGGCCAGGTAGCTGTCTTCCAAATCTCCTGGCATAGACGAGTGAGCACTTCCAGTGCTGCATCTGTTTTATGAAACATCTCGATTCATATTCTGTCAATTCCTGGAGCCTTGTTTTTCAGCAATGGCCTTACTGCAGCCTGGACATCTTCCTTCATTACCATCGGTTCCTGATCATATGCTACCTCTTGAAATGGTTGAACGGCTACCAATTCTTTTTGGTATAATGACTCTGTGTATTCTTTCCATCTTCTTTTGATGCTTCCTGCATCATTTAATATTTTCCCCATGGAATTTTTCACTATTGCAACTCGAGGCTTCAACTATTTCTTTACTTCTCTCAGTTTGAGAAATGCTGAGCATGTCCTTCCCTTTTGGTTTTCTATCTCCAGCTCTTTGCACGTGTCATTATAATACTTTACTTTGTCTTCTCGAGCCAACCTTTGAAATCTTCTGTTCAGTTCTTTTACTTCATTATTTCTTCCTTTTGCTTGAGCTACTCGATGTTATAGAGCAAGTTTCAGAGTCTCTCTGACAGCCATTTTGCTCTTTCTTTCTTGTGTTTTTAATGATCTCTTGCTTTCTTCATGGATGATGTCCTTGATGTCATTCTACAACATGTCTGGTCTTCGGTCATCAGTGTTCAACATGTCAAATCTATTCTTCAGATGGTTCTAAATTCAGGTGGTATATACTCAAGGTCGTACATTGGCTCTCATCGACTTGCTCTAATTTTCTTCAGTTTCAACTTGAACTTGCATATGAGCAGTTGGTGGTCTGTTCTGCAGTTGGCCCCTGGCCTTGTTCTGACTGATGATATTGAGTTTTTCCATCATCTCTTTCCACAGGTGTAGTCAATTTGATTCCTGTGTATTCCACCTGGCGAGGTCCATGTGTATAGTCACCATTCGTGTTAGTGAAAAAAGGTATTTGCAATAAAGAAGTCGTTGGTCTTGCAAAACTCTATCATGCGACCTCTGGCGTCGTTTCTATCACCAAGGACATATTTTCCAACTACCAATCTTTCTTCTTTGTTTCCAATTTTGCATTCCAATCAACAGTAATTATCAATGCATCCTGATTGCATATATGATCAACTTCAGACTGCAGAAGCTGGTAAAAACCTTCGATTTCTTCATCTGTGGCCTTAGTGGTTGGTGCATAAATTTGCATAATAGTCTATTAACTGGTTTTTCTTGCAGGTGCATGGATATTATCCTATCACGGACAGCATTGTACTTCAGGATAGATCTTGAACTGTTCTTTATGACAATGAATGCGACGCCATTCCTCTTCAAGTTGTTGTTCCTAACATAGTAGATCATATGATCATCTGATTCAAAATGGCCAATACCAGTCCATTTCAGCTCACTAATTCCTAGCATATTGATGTTTATATGTTCCATTTCATTTTTGACCATTTCCAATTTTCTTAGATTTATACTTCATATATTCCAGGTTCTGATTATTAATGGATGTTTGCAGCTGTTTCTTCTCATTTTGAGTCATGCCACATCAGCCAATGAAGGTCCCAAAAGCTTGACTCAATCCATGTCGTTAAGGTCACTCTACTGTGAGGAGGCGGTTCTTCCCTAGTCATCTTTTGAGTGTCTTCCAACCTGAGGGGGTCATCTTCTGGTACTATATCAGACAATGTTCCACTGCTATTCATAGGATTTTCACTGGCTATTTTTTCTTTTTTTTTTGAGAAGTAGGCAGGAAAGCCCTTCTTCCTAGTCCGTCTTAGTCTGGAAGCTCAGCTGAAACCTGTCCACCATGAGCAACCCTGCTGGTATTTGAATACCGGTGGCATAACTTCCAGCATCACGGCAACACACAAGTTACCACAGTACAACAAATTGACAGACACAGACACATGGGGAGATTTTATATATATATATAAAACCCATTGCCATCGAGTCAATTCCAATTCATAGCAACCCTATAGGTCCGAGTAGAACTGCCCCATAGCATTTCCAAGGAGCACCTGGTGGATTTGAATGCCTGGTGGATTTGAACTAGTTTTGCCTCTCTAGAGAACACAGCTTAATATAATGTCCCACATTTTTTGAGTGCTGTTCATTTTCTTTTATTTTTCTCTTTGTTCTTCAGATTCCATAATCTCCATCATCTGTCTTCATATTTGCTGATTCTTCTGCCAGATAAAATCTACTGTTGAGCATTTCCAGTGTATTTTTCAAGTATTGTACTTTTCAACTCCAGAATTTCCTTTTTTAAAAAATATTCCTAACTTTATTTTTTGTCTCTACTCGATAAGACATTGTCAGCAATCCTTATTTTATTGCTTTAAACATAGTTTGCTTTTTTTTTAACATATTTGTAATAACTGCTGTGAAATCTATGCATATATGTCCAACATATGGACCGTCTCAAAGGCATTTTTTGTTGCCTTCTTTTTTCCAATGTATGGGTCACACTTTATTGCTTTTCTGCATGTTTCAGAATTTTTGTTGAAAACTGGGCATTTCAGGTAATATATTGTACCAACTCTGGGTACTGATCTCCCCACATTTGTAACTTCTTATTTGCTGATTAGTTTAGAGACTTGGCTGGTCTATTTTATTGAAGTATATTTCTCCTACAATGTGAAGCCTCTGATGTCACTCTTCAAAGAATGAATCCTTGAGCATGCACACAATCCCTGTGAGAGGACAGTGATTTTAGCAGTTTCACTTTTACTGTCTTTTTCCCTAATCTCTCTTTTAAGCTGTCTGCCTCTGTTAGTATCATTCCTAGTTGTTAGCCTCTACTAATTGCTGGATGATTGCTCTATTTTTTCAACAGTGGCCTGGGTCATAAATTTCTCCACAGTCTGATCCAATTAAATTTGGGGCCTTTTTTGCAGTGACAGTCTTTGAGGCTAGTCTTTGAGGTTTGTTCCAACCACAGGAAGGCTCTTCTTAGGTGTCTTTCCCTGATTCTCTCTGTTAAACTTCTAGCTACTCTACACGTTAGCTTGCTGCTCTAATATGGCAACAACCTCCTTTTAATCGCTTACCATCAAAATCTTTATTATCTTTGGGAACACCTTTAGACTTGAGTTTCCCCATATTGTATTCCAAATAAATTAAATTCCTTTGTGGAGAGCTTTGGAGCTCTCTTGTTGGTATTGCCTGCCTCTCCTTCTGAGCAAAATCTCTCTTCCACTGCTCCAGATCTGTTGGCAGGGAAAGTGGCCTGCTTCTCTTGAAGTGACCCTCACACTTTACAAGCAAGCCATTGGGTAGGGACAGTAGCCTGTAGTCTTTTCAGCTTGCATCTCTTGGCATTGAACCTCTGTCGTACAGGTGAGCTTGGGTGAGGACAATTGGATTCCTGGTATTCTCAGTCTGCCTTACCAGGGGTATAACTTTTGCCCCACAAATGGTGGTTTGGTAAAAAAGACAATTCCAAACCTCTTAGCCACCTCTTGCCTATTGCAGAGCTTCTGCCACACAGAGTTTGGGGTTGTGGGTGATGAGAAATGCTAGTGGTCTATCCCTCCAGGGGAGATACCGTAGGCTTCACTGGTAACTGGAGTGAGAGAGAACCCTGTCTTCTTGACTGCACCCAGTTGGAGTAAAGCTTCCATTATGCTGAGCTTGGTGAGGGGTAAATGGAGAAAGCAGGTTGTGTCTCAAATGCCAGAAACTCTTTTTCTTTATTTGCTGCATGCACTTGTTGTTGATGTTGTCTTGTGTCTTTGAGTCATTTCTGACTCATGGCAACCCCATGTGTTACAGATTAGAACTGCTGCATAGGTTTTTCTTGGCCGTAATATTTATGGAAGCAGATTGCCAGGCCTTTCCTTCTTCAGTACTGCTGGGTGGGTTCAAACTACCAACCTTTGAGTTACCAACCATATGCCCTTAGTAATTGCTTTAGAAATAATTTTTACCAGTTATATGGTTCTTTTTCTGGGGAAAGTGTCTGCAGAGCCCCTCACTCTACCATTCTGATATTCATCTCTTTTGGCTATTATTTCCTCAAAATATTTTCCTGCTCCCTCCACTTGAGTACTTTTGTTAAGCAGCTTGAAGTTGTTCCACAGCTTACTGATTGTTCTTTTTATTTGAGTCTTTTTTTCTCCTTCTGTAAAATTTTACCTAGTTTTCATTGCTATGACACCAAGTTCACCAATCTTTTTTCTGCAATGTCCAATATGCTGTTAATCCCATTCAGTGTATTTTTCATCCTTGTCATTCTTTAACTCTAGAATTTCAATTTTTATATCCTCCACATTTCCCCTTAACATGCATCTGTTTTCTTCTACCTTTTTCAAAAAAAGAAAGAAAGAAAGAAAACATAAGCATCTACATTTTTTGAACATGTCTGTCAGTTTGTCGTACCATGGGAGCTTGCGTGTTGCTGTGATACTGGAAGTTATGCCACTGGTATTCAGATACCAACAGGGTCACCCAAGGTGGACAGGTTTCAGCTGAGCTTCCAGACTAAGACAATCTAGGAAAAAGGACCCAGCAGTCTACTTCTGAAAAGAATTTACCCAGTGAAAACCTTATGAATAGCAACAGAACATTGTCTGATATAGTGCCAGAAGTTAAGCCCCCCAGGTTGGAAGGCACTCAAAAGGCGACTAGGGAAGAGCTATCAGCTTATCTGCAGATCTTGGGATTTGGATTCTGCAGCAGCTGCCTCCTGTTCATCTGACCCCCAGCTCTTGGGACTTGAGCTATCAGTTTATCTGCAGATCTTGGAATTCATTGATCTTCACAGCCTGAGAGCGGGAGATCCACTCTCTGACCTGCCAATCTTGGGTTCGCCAGCCCCTGCAGCTACATGAATTGAGGGAAGCCTCTATCGTGATACACGGACTTGGGGCATTTCAGCCTCTAAAATTGTGTGAGCCATTTCCTTGATATAATCTCTCTCTATATATATTTATATGCTTTACTGGTTTTGTTTCTTTAGAGAACCCAGCCTAAGACAACCAGCATACATGTAATAGAAATATCACAGAAGTAAAGGAGCAGAAAAAATCCAAAGAAATAATCATTGAAAACTTCCCAAATTTAATGAAAAACATTAATCTATACATCCAAGAGTTCAACAAACTCCAGGTAAGAAAAAAGCAAGAAATCCACACCCAGAAACATTGGAGTAAATATATTGAAATCAAAAGACAAAGAGAAAACCTTGAAAGCAGCAAGAGAAAAATCACTTGTCATGTAGAAGGGAATCTTAGTAAAAGTAACAGCTGCTTTCTCGCCAGAAACAATGGAGGCTAGAGGACAGTAGGATGATATATTCAAACTACTCACCCAAGAATCTTAAATCTAGCAAAACTATCTTTCAAAAATGAAAGAGAGACATTCCTAGACCAAAGGGAGGAAAAAAAGAAGCTGAGAGAATGTGTTGCTAAAAAAAAAAATTAATATGCCTGCCTAATAATAAATACAAAAGGAAATTATTCAGTCTGAAAACAACTGACACCAGACAGTAATTTGAACACACACACAAACAGAATGCTAGTAAAGGTAATTATGTAATTATAAAAGACAGTACAAATGCATATTTGTCTTCCTTCTCTCAACTGATTGTAAATGAAATGAAATAAAACAACGTGTATACAATATATTGTTGGGCCTATAACATATATAAATATATTTGCTAATAACAGAACAAAGGAGATGGGTAGGAGCAAAGTCATGTCAGAGTAAGGAAATGACACCAAAAGTTAAATCAAATCTACATGAAACAATGAAGTGAACCAGAGATGGTAAATAAGAGGGTTGATATAACAAACTCTCTGAATATATATTTGCTTTCTTTTCTTCTCTCAGGTTCTATAAACTCATAAAATTATATAAAGTTATAATTATAACAATGTATTGTTTAAAAAATTTTTTTTATTGTTAGGTTTGTAACATATATAAATGTGATATATATAAAATAATAGCACAAAGAGGAAGAAGAGGGAATAGAGTTATATATATATTTAAAAAAAAAAACCTGCAGCCATTGAGTTGATTCTGACTCATAGTGACCCTATAGGACAGAGTAGAACTGCACCATAGGGTTTCCAAGGAGCAGTTGGTGGATTCAAACTGCCAACCTTTTGGTTAGCAGTCATAGCTCTTAACCACTGTGTCACCAGGGTAGAGCTATATAGGAGTAACATTTCTACATGTCATTGAGATTAAGTTATTATCAAATCTAATGTAGAGTCTGATAAGTTAAAATGTATATGGTAAGCCCTAGAGTAAACAATAAGAAAATAATTCAAAAAAGAGTGAAGAAATAATTAAAGGAATTAAAGTGCCATGCTAAAAAATATTCACTGAATGCAAAAGAAAACAAGAAAAGAGGAAAGAGAAACAAAAAATACATGAGACATACAGAAAACAAAAATAAAATGACAGATGTAAATCCAATTATAGCAATAATAACATTAAATGTGAGTGGATTAAACAATCTAATTAAAAGGCAGAGATTGTCGGAATGGATATAAAAGCACCTATATGCTGTCTACAGGAGATACAATTTAGATTCAAAGAGACAAATAGGTTAAAAATAAAAGGAGAGAAGAAAATCATGCAAAGATCAACTATAAGAAAACTGAAGTGATTATACCATTATCACACAAAATAGATTTTAAAACAAAACATGTTAATTCAGATGAAGAGGTACATAAAGGGTCACTCCATCAGGAATATATACCAATTATACACAAATATAAAAAAAAATTATATGCAAATATGCACCTAACGACAGAGCCCTAAAATGCAGGAAGCAAAAACTGACACAATTAAAGGGAAAAACAGATAATTCAGCAATAGTTGATTTCAATAACCCATTTTCAATAACGTATAGAACACCTATACATACATACCAGTCTAGACCTAACAAGTATCTATAGAACACTCCACCAAAGAAGGGAATATATTCTTTTCAAGTGCACATGGAACTTTCTCCAGGACAGACAATATGCTAGTCTGTAAAGCAAACTTCAATAAATTTAAAAGGAATGAAGTCATACAAAGAAGGTTCTCTGACCACAATGGAATGAAAGTAAAAATAAACAACAAAATAACAAATTGGAGAGATTCACAAATACGTGAAAATTAAATGGCACACCCCTAAATACTAGTAGGTAAAGAATAAATCACAAGGATAATTCGAAAATATTGTGAGATGAATAAAAATGAAGAAAAAACATATGAAAACTTATGAGATGCAGCTAAAGTAGTGCTTAGAAGGATGTTTATAGCTGTGAACAACCATATTAAAAAAAGAAGAAAGATCTCAAATCAATAACTTAAACTTACACCTTAAGAAACTAGTAAAAGAAAACTAAACCCAAATCAAACAGAAGAAAATAATAAAAGTAATTGTAGAGATAAATAATATACAGAATCAAAAACAAGAGAGAAAATCAACAAAACCAAAAGTTGGTACTTTGAAAAGACAAAGAAGGTTGACAAATCTTTATCTAGATTGGCCAAGAAAAAATAGAGAAGTCTCAAATCACTAAAATCAGGCACGAAAGATTGGACATCACTACAGACTTTGCATAAATAAGAAGGAAATAAGGGAATACTACCAATAACTGGGTGCCAACATATTAATTAGATAATTTAGATGAACTGACAAATTTCCAAAAAGACACACTACCAAAACTGACTCAAGGAGAAATAGAAAATATTTCTACTAACAAGTAAAGAGATTGAATTAGTAATGTAAACACTTCCCACAGAGAAACACCCAGACTGCGATGGCTTCACTGGTAAATTCTACCAAACATTTAAAGAAATAATTTCAAACTTTCCAAATTCTTATACAAAATAGAAGTGGAGGAAACACTTCCCAACTCATTCTATAAGGCCTGTATTATCCTGGTACCAAAACCAGACAAAGACAGCACAAGAAAAGAAAACTACAGACCAACATCTCTTATGAATTTGGATGCAGAAATCCTCAACAAAATACTAGCAAACTGAATCCAGCAACATATAAAAAGGATTATAAGCCATGACCAAGTAGGATTTATTGCATGAATGCGCAAGGTGGGTTTAACATCTAAAAATCAATTAAAGTAATACATTATATCAACAGAATAAAGGGCAAAAATCACATGATCATCTACATAGATGCAGAAAAATCCAACACCTTTCCATTATAGAAATACCCAACAAACTAGAAGTAGAAGAGAATTTCCTCAACTTAATAAAAGGCATCTAATGAAAACCCACAACCAACATCATAATTAATGGTGAAAGGCTGAAATATTTCCTTACGACCAAGAAAAAGACCAGAAGCGTGGTCATGCCACTTCTATTCAACACTGTACTGGAAATTCTAGCCAGGGCAATTAGTCAAGGAAATGAATGAAATAAAGGCCATTCAGACTGGAATGGAAAACATAAAATTACATGTAGATGATATGATCTTACATACAGAAAATCCTAAGGAATCTACACAGATACACAAAAAAATTATTAGAACTAATAGACTAGCTTAGCAAGGTTTCAGGATACT
This sequence comes from Elephas maximus indicus, assembly GCF_024166365.1. Classification (NCBI taxonomy): domain Eukaryota; kingdom Metazoa; phylum Chordata; class Mammalia; order Proboscidea; family Elephantidae; genus Elephas; species Elephas maximus. The sequence continues at coordinate 92,613,724 of NC_064846.1, forward strand.
AAATCAACATACCAAAAAAAAATCAACTGCATACAGTAGCAGTGAACAAAAGTTAAAATAATAAAACAATTTCATTGATCATGCCATTAAAAATATAAAATAATTGGGAATAAGTTTAACAAAAGAAGTACAAAACTTATACTCTGAAAACTACAAAGCGTTGTTGAAAGAAATTACAGAAAACCAAAATAAATGAAAAACATCCTAGGTTCATGGATTGGATGGCTTAGTATTATTAACATGGAAATACTTCCTAAATTGGCCTACAGTCAATGCAATCTCTATCAAAATCTGAGCTATTTTGCAGCAACTGACAAAGTGATCCAAAAATTCACATGGAAATACAAGGGACGAGCATAACCGACATAATCTTGAAAAAGAACAAAGTATGAAGGCTCATGATTCACCATTTCAAAATTTATTACAAAGCTGCACTAATCAAGAAAGGGTGGATGTACCATAGTTTAGGTCGTTTCCATTTTTTTTTTGCTATTGTGAACAATGCTGCAATGAACATGGGTGTGCATATGTCTATTCATGTGATGGCTCTTATTTCTCTAGGATATATTCCTAGGAGTGAGATTGCTGCATCATATGGTATTTCTATTTCTAGCTTTTTAAGGAAGCGCTATATGGGACACTATACAACAATAAAGAACATTGATAAATCTGCAAAACATCTCATAACATGAATGAATCTGGAGGACATTATGCCAAGTGAAATAAGTCAATCACAAAATGACAAATGTTGTATGAGACCACTATTATAAAAACTCAAGGTTTACACAGAAAGAAACAATCTGTGATGGTTACAAGGGAGGGGGGCAGTGAGGATGGAAAAACACTAACTAGACAATAGATAAGTGGTAACTTTGGTGAAGAGTAAGATAGTACACAATACTGGGGAAGCCAGCACAACTTGACCAAGGCAAGGTCACAGAAGCTTCATAGACACATCCAAACTCCCTGAGGGACCAAATTGCTGGGCTGAGGGCTATGGGGACCATGATCTCAGGGGACATCTAGCTCAGTTGGCATAACATAGTTCATAAAGAAAATGTTCTACATCCTACTTTGGTGAATAGTATCTGGGGTCTTAAAATCTTGAGAGCGGCCACCTAAAATACTCCACTGGTCCCACCCCGTCTGGAGCAAGGAAGAATGAAGAAAACCAAAGACACAAGGAAAAGATTAGTCCAAAGGACTAATGGATCACAACTACCACACCCTTCACCAGACAGTCCAGTATAACTAGATGTTACCCAGCTACCACCACCAACTCTGCAAGGGATCACAACAGAGGGTCCCAGGCAGAGCTGAAGATAAATGTAGAACAAAATTCTAACTCACAAAAAAAGACCAGACTTACTGATCTGACAGAGACTGGAGAAACCCCTAGAGTATGGCCCCCGGACACCCTTTTAACTCAGTACCGGTCAGTCCTGAAGTTCACCCTTCAGCCAAAGATCAGACAGGCCCATAAAACAAGGATGAGAAGGCAGGAGGGGAGAGGAAAGCTGATAATGGGAAACCCAAGGTCGAGAAGCGGAGAGTGTTGACTCATTGTGGGGTTGGCAACCAATGTCACAAAACAATATGTGTATTGTTTAATGAGAAACTAATTTGCTCTGTAAACCTTCACCTAAAGCACAATAAAATAACATTTAAAAAATCACACATATGCACACAAAAAGAAAGGGTGGTACTGGTATAAGGATAGACATATGGACCAATGAAATAGAATTGACAGTCCAGAAATAAACCCTTACATTTGTAGTCAATTGATTTTTTTAATATAATTTATTTTATTTTGTTGTTGAGAATATACACAGCAGAACATACAATTCAACAATTTTTTACACATGCAATTCAGCAACACTGATTATATTTGAATTGTTCAACCATTCTCACCCTCCTTTTCCAAGTTGTTCCTCCCATTAACATAATCTCACTGTCCCTTAAGTTTCCTATCTAATCTTTCCAGTTGCTATTATCTATTAAATTCCTTGTAGACAGATCTTAAAAGAGCACGATGCTCAAGGCTGGCATTCTTTACTAGTAAAGCTAAACTATTGTTTGGTGTTAAGACATCAGGGGATGATTTTTATTTAAGTTTTAAAGATTACCTAAGGTAATAGTTTCAGGGTGAATACAGCTTCTACGGCTCCAGAAAGTCTGGATTTAATGAGAGTTTGAAATTCTGTTCTGCATTTTCCCCTTTTTGATCAGGATTCTTCTATAGAATCTTTGATCAAAATGTTCAGTAATGGTAGCTGGGCACCAACCAGTTCTTCTTGTGGGGATGGGGTTTCTTAATGGGCTGATGAAAAAGTTCTAGCATTAGATTGTGGTGATGGTTGCACAGCTTTGTGAATATACTAGAAGTCATTAATTGAACACTTTAAAAGTGTTAAGGTACATGAATTATATCTCAATAAAAAATTGGGGGAGACAAAGGAATTAAGGGATGGCTTACATGCCTTTATGAGTATGTGTTCACACTCAACATGAGAGGACCAAGGGAGGGTTTCCACTAGGATGGATCCCTCTGCTTTCGTGGGGGATCTGGGGAAATGGGGAGAATACTGGTACAGTTGAACAATTTTTCCCCACATCACCTCAAATTTCTTTTTTCCTACCCGATGCAGTAGTTTCAGGTCCAGGGCTATAACTCCACTTGCTGGAAGCAGGAATGATCCCTAAGCAAGAAATTGAAATTAAACCTTTCAACCTTTATACCAGAATATATAAGTACCCGTTGGAATGGATTATATCTTCACCCCATATTGCAAAACTGGGATTGACAATGACTGCAGCTATATTGCTTAGTGGCCAAGATAGCCCAGTAGTGTTTTGTGTAATCTTACTCTATACCAATAGGAATGGACCAAAGGGGAAGCACTTGCTAGACTCATATTGCTGCTGCAAGCAATCTGGGCTAGCACTGCCACTGAAATTAATGTTCCTTCCAAAGACAGAAAGGTTTGAGTTAAAATCAATGACAAGTAGAGAGAAAGAAAAATAGTAGCTGAAGGTAAAGAAATTAAATGGCTTACGCAACAAAGGAAAGCCAACATTACATTGGTTCCTCAAGAGAGGCTCATAGCAAGAGAATAATATTGTCTCTTAGCACAGTTATAACAGATGCTTGAAAGGCTGAAGTTCTATGTTTGCTGAGACTACCTCTACTTTTAGTACTTGTCAAGGTCGGATGGAAGTCTGCAAACGTGAGTGGCATCACACTGGAAAACATTCTGTTCACACACTATGATGATAAACAGGACCAATTGTTGATGGAATCCTAGTAATGTGCCAGTTTTTTTTTTTATTATTATTTTTCACATTGCTGTTGTTAGTTGCCATTGAGTCGGTTCTGACTCATAGTGATTTTTCAAATTACATCTGCTATAAAGGATATCATTTGGGAAAGAACTTTTCAGAGGAATTACTCTTTGCCAGATCATCAAACCATGCAGTACACAACTTTTGGCAGACTGATCTCTTTGTAACTGTAATCCTTGATAACCAAATACTTAGAAAGGTTTCTGTCTATTATGGACAAAATATAGCAGCTGCATGCCGTAATGCCATAGTGTGCTGTGTTTCTGCGGGTGGAAGCTATTAAATAAAATAGAAACAATGGGTTTCTAATCAGAGTAAGGCAGTAGCCATCACATGGTTGGCTCAAATCTCCACAGGAAATGATCCAACCTTCAGACAAGGAAGGCTACAGGGGCCCTTCATGGCGTATTCAGAGTAAATTACATCTAGGTGTGACTACTACCCATCTGTCATGGATTGAATTAGGTCCCCCCAAAAATGTGTGTATCAATTGGGCTGGGCCACAATTCCCAGTATTGTGTGTGATTTTCCTCTGTGTTGTAAATCCTGCCTCTATGACGTTAATGAGGGAGGATGGGCGGCAGTTGTGTTAGTGAGGCAGGACTCAATCTACAAGACAGTATTGTGTCTTGAGCCAATTTCTTGAGATATACAAGTAAGAAGCGAGCAGAGAGACGGGGGACCTCGTACCACCAAGAAAGCAATGCTGGGAGCAGAGCATGTCCTTTGGACTTGGGGGTCCCTGCACAGAGAAGCTCCTAGTCCAGGGAAAGACTGATGAGAAGACCGACAGAGAGAAAGCTTTCCCCGGAAGCTGACACCCTGAATTTGGACTTTTAGCCTATTTTACTGTGAAGAAATAAATTTGCTTGTTAAAGCTACCCACTTCTGGTATTTCTGTTACAGCAGGACTAGATGACTAAGACACCATCTAACCTCAGTATGGAGACCCAATATTTTTGGGTACACAGCATGTAACCTAACTGCACTTGGGCCTTTATTACACAATGGCAGCAAAATGCCTGGCAGATTAGACAACATTGGCCCACAAGTCAGAATAGAGCTTTTAAAGATATAGGTGCCAGTTTAGGCATTGCAGAACAAACTGAATTCATTTTTAATGAGTGGTATTCAGAAGAAAAAGATTTGTTAGCTAGAATAGACCAATTAGAAGGAATACTTTTCCAGGAGGAAGGAAAAGGATAGGAATCAGAATTGAGTCAGGTAGAATCAATGAATAACTCCGGACAATGCTAGGACTCAGTGTTGGGAAAGGGCTTGTATCCTGACCCAACAATGTCTCTTGACTGTTTAAAAACAGATGGAGGCCCAAGAGGCAATGACCCTTCATCCTTGGGCACACCCTGAAAATCTTATGGCCCCCCAAACTTATGGAAGTTTTTGAACACAACTATAATTAGTATTAATGCACTCTGTCTGACCTCACTCCAAGAACGAATATCACAATAAGATATACTCTGTACTGCAGTTAGCAAGAATAGGAACCGTCTGAATTAAACCCTTGCACTCCCCACAGGAGGGAAACAGACCCTGTTATATAACAGCACACAGTGGAAACAGTTTCAGTACAATCATGTGAACAGAGTGAGACAAGATGATTGGCTTTGTCTCTACCTGACTTGGAACCTGGAAATAGCCAAATCCTGGCCAATTGTGGCAATGCATATCCATAATTACATCTATTTTATGGGCAAGAGCTAATTCTGTTGAGAAGGCGTAATAAATAGTTCTCTAATTCTTACTGACATGTGCAATGAAGCTGAATTGTACCATAACCATAATGTGATATGATGTAACACTGGCATTGCTGATTTTGTCTTATGTAAATAAGCCATATGATAATAAAGATATTGATAATCAAATGTATTGGGAATTGAATTAACAACTCCTCAGGATGTGATATCAATGGAAAATTACGGGCCTGAGGTAGAACTAGATCTAGTTAACTATCACCTAATTAATATGCAGAAACCCTGGTGGCGTAGTGGTTAAGAGTTCAGCTGCTAACCAAAAGGTCGGCAGTCCGAATTCACCAGGTGCTCCTTAGAAACCCTATGGGGCAGTTCTACTCTGTCCTATAGAGTCGCTATGAGTTGGAATCGACTTGGCAGCAATGGGTTATTATGCAAAATAGTTATGCATAAGTTTATTAAAAAGTACAAATAGCTGTAGACAAACTGGAAATAAATAATTCAAAGATATGAAGATATACGCAATGGCTTTATAAGATTGATTAGTTGCTTCTTTGCTATCCCTGCCCCACAATGGCTCCTCCAAAAGCTGGACATACTCATGCTGATATTGTTACTATATCTGTTATATAAATGCTATACTAAATAGAGATGCTCAGAAAAATATGATCATTTTCCTGTAACAGAGCCTGCACCAAGAACCAGGAGGGTGGACTGTGCAGGAAAGACTTAACTCAGCAAGTCTGAGTTGCTCAAACCTTGCATATCCCCAGCAGGGTCTGTTTTTATGAATGGCCCTTGTCTGTTTCTGGGAATTGAGTTCTTAGAATGTTCTGACTGATAAAAGTATTTTTGTATGCTCAAAGCTTTGAACCATACTGTACCAGTTTGTCTACATAGTCTGCATAAGCAACATGTTTAGGGTGAATACCTGCTTTCCTTCTGGTGGTCTGGAGTTTCAGTAACAAATGATACAGCTACTGTGTTCCTATGTGACCAAGCCCTAATAAAAACTCTGGACTTTTAGGCTCAAGAGAACTTCTCTGGTAGACAGCACTTCACTTGTGGTGCTACAATTTGCAGCTAGAGGAATTAAGAGCATCCTATGCATTTTTTTTTTATGCAACTCCACCGGGAGAGGCTTCTTGGAAGCTTGCAACTGGTTTTCTCCAGACTTTGCCCCATGTGTCTTTTCCTTTTGCTGGTTTTGCTTTGTATACTTTTGCTGTAATAAAACATAACAGTGAATATAATGACTGTGAGTCCTGAGGTGGCTTTGGGTACCTCTGACACAGATACACTAGAAAATAGCTAATTAATGGAAAAGAAGACAGTCATGGAGGAACAGAGGAACAAAAAAGGCATAAGACATTGTCTTAGTCATCCAGTGCTGCCATAACACAAATACCACAAGTGGATGGCTTTAACAAAGAAAATTTTATTTGCTCACAGTCTAGTAGGTTACAAGTTGAAATTCAGGGCATCAGCTCCAGGGGAAGGCTTTCTCTATCAGCGCTGAAGGAAAGTCTTTGTCCTCAATCTTCCCCTGGCCGAGGAGCTTCTCAGGTACAGGGACCCCATGTCCAGAGGACATGCTCTGCTCCTGGTGCTGCTCTCTTGGTGGTATGAGGTCCCCAACTCTCTGCTTTCTTCTCTTTCCTTTTAACTCTCAAGAGATAAAAGGTGGTACAGGCCACACCCCAGGGAACTTCCTTTATGTTGGATTAGGGAGGTGACCTGAGTGAGGATGGTGTTACAATCCCACCCTAATCTTTTAACATAAAATTACAATCACAAAATGGAGGACAACCACACAGTACCGGGAATCATGGCCTAACCATAATGATACATTTTGGGGGGGGACATAATTCAATCCATGACAGACATATAGAATACAAATAGCAAAATGGCAGATGCAAATTCTACCTTAGCAATAATTACATTAAATGTAAATGGAAGAATAACAGCAGACATCTCATCAAAGCAATTAAAAAAAAGAAGACAGGGAAGCAATCTTTTAAGCGCTGAAAGAAAAACAGCTGCCAACCTAGAATTCTATACCAGTGAAATATCTTTCAAGAGTGAAGGCGAAATAAAGACTTTTCCAGACACACAAAAGCTGGAAGAATTCATCACTAGGAGAACTACAATAGACGAAATATTAAAGAAAGTACTTCAGGCAGAAGGAAAATAATGCCAAATGAAAATATGGATCTACACAAAGAAATGGAAAGCGCCAAAAATGTTAAGTAAGTGGGTAAATAAAAAATACATTTTTTCCTTATTTCTTTTTACATCTCTTTAAGAAACAACTTTTGAAGGCAAAAATAATAACAATGTATTGTGGAGCTTATAACATCTACAGAAGTAAAATATATGACAATAATAGCACAAAGGCTGGGAAGGGGAACATGAAAGTATATTATATGTGGACTGTGATAAGTTAAAGATGTATACTATAGACCCTAAAGACACAACAAAAAAAAACAAAGCATTGTATCTAATAAGCCAACAAGAGATAAGATGGAATCATAGATAATAATCCAAAAGAAGGTAGAAAGAGAAGAAAAATTGAATAAAGAACAAATGGGACAAATAGGAAGCAAACAGCAAGATAATAGATTTAATTCCAATCATATCAATAATCACATTAAATGGAAATGGTCTAAACACCCCAATTAAAAGTCAAAGGCTGTCAAAATGGATAAACAAAAAGCAAGACCCAACTTCAGGCTGTCTAAAAAGAAATCCAGTTTAAATATAAAATACAAACAGGTTAAAATTAAAAGGAAGGAAAAAGATATGGCATGCTAACACTATTCAAAAGAAATCTAAAAGAAATCTAGAATGTCTATATTAATATCAGACAAACTAGATGTTGGAGCAAATAATATTATCAGGGATATAAGGTGGCATTGCATAATGATAAAAGGTCAATCCACCATGAAGATACAATAATCCTAAAAGTTCATGCACCTAACAACAGAGCTCCAAAGTTCATGAAACAAAACTGATGGAACTGAAAGGAAAAACAGACAAATCTGCAATTTTAGTCAGAGATTTCAACACCCCTCTTTCAATAACTAATAGAACAAGTAGACAGAAAATCAGTAAGGAAATAGAAGATCTTAACTATACTATCAACCAACTTCACCTAACTGACATTTATAGAACACTCCACCCAACAACAGCAGCATACACATACTTTTCAAGTGCCCACAGAATATTTGCCAAGAGAGACCATATATTGTGGGACATAAAGCAAGTCTCAATAAATGCAAAAGGATTCAAGTGATAAACAGTATATACTCTGATCACAATGGAATTCAATTAGGAATCAATAACAGAAAGAAGTCTGAAAAATCCTAAATATTTGAAAATTAACACTTGTAAATAACTCTGGATCAAATAAGAAACCAAAAAGGAAATATATGAGAAAGCATTTGACTTGAAAGAAAACCACAACATATCAAAATTTGTGGGATACAACTAAATCAGTATTTGTAGAGAAATTTATATCACTAAATACTTTTATCAGAAATGAAGAAATGTTTGAAATCAAAGTGTGGTCCCCAGACCAGCAGCAGCGGCATCACCTGGAAAATTACTAGAAATGCAAATTCTCAGGCCCTGCCCCAGACCTGCTGACTCAGAAACTCAGGTTATGGCCCAGCCATCTGTGGCCCTCCAGGTGATTCTGATGCATACTGAATTTGAGAATCACTGGTATATGCTATTTGAGTGTCATTTTTCTTGTTAGGGTTTTCTTCTTCAATAATCATTCATTAAAAACAATCTTGTCTTGAACGGTCTGTTAATCTTATCTCAAGTTTAGAAAATTTCCCAGATCCAAAGAGTTCTACAGATGATTAGCCCTACAAACAATGCCTCATTTCCTAAAAAGATTCGAATTTCAAAAGATGTAGTTACAATTTTTCTTGAAATCTGAAGGGGGGTGGAGGACAAACATCAGTGGGGAATATGACCCCAGTGAATAATTCCTACTGCACCTGGTAGGCCCTCCATGTGGAATCAAGTTTAATCAACTACCAATCATGTTCCCTGATTAAAAGGAAAAGAGATATGTTATATATAACATGGTTGAAGATATAAAAATAAATTGCTTGAAATGTGGTTATACCTACATTTGAATACGAATGTGTCTGATGTTCTGGAAAGTCAATTCAAACAAATAAAGTCCTAACATAAGAACTAACTCAGAACAGCAGATATCACTTTTCCAACTAATTCAATGCATTAATCTAAAGTAGATCTTGTCTCTATTTAATTTTGCTGGCTCACATGTTTACTGGGACAAGAGGATAAATAGTTTGGCTCCAATGGGCTTTAGTTACAGCTTCTGCAAATTAGAAGCAGACAAAATCTACATTGCATCAAAACAGTTAACTGAAAAGTATAGATGACAATTTCAATGATAACTTGAAAGCAACACTTGCAGTGGAAGAATTTTAATATGATAGAATATGAAGAACCAATCAATTAACCTCAGTTTGATTATATGACAGTCTTCAAAAATAAAGGGAAAAATTTAGCAAAATTCTCCTAGTGTTCCTAGGTTCAAAAGAGAAAATGTAGCCCATTCTACACAGGCTTTCTTCCTCTCCCCCAATCTTTGCTCACTTTTATCAAGCTTTGGTTCTTTCTGAGACATTACCTTCTGCTCTGAAAGAACAGAGGCCCATGTCAGCTAATTATGGGTCTATGAGAATATAATTAACCAAATAATCAACCAGCTACCACTGTTAAAATGTTTTAATATCAAACTAAAACAAGATTAGGGTTTTAAAAGCAGGCTTCAGGACACAAACACTGATTTCTAAAGTGGTTTTGCTCCCTTTCTGAAGTCTAAATATGGACACAAATATTAGGGATATTCTTTTTTTTTTAAAGCATGATTTTTTCCCATTTTAATAATATACAGTTGACAAATATGTAAAACGCTAATTTCCAAATAAAGGCCTTTAGTAGAAATATCAAAATTAAAAAAAAAAAACAGCATTTTAATTTACTTATTGGCCATAAAACCCAGAAAGAAACTACCCTTTCCCCCACACCTCAGAAAATCAACCACCAATTCCTTTCTAGAGGATTGATGACATTAATAGTGCTTAGCTCACCCTTATCAGCATCCTGACATCCCTGGTTCAATCAGTGTTTCAGTTTCAGTTGCTGAAAATGCCCCACCATCTTCTATATCGCAGTATAACTTGGCAAGGCACTGTTTGGGAAATGAGCCATGAAGAACATAATGGCATGACTGAAGAGTTAACCATACATCCTGGGTCTGCCAATTGCATTAGAATAGTAAAGGAAATATAAAATTCAAGGAGGCATTTTCCTCCTCAGTACTGGGAAGCAAAGAGTACAGAAAGGTAGCAACAGCCACATACATGTACTCTCTCTAGAGCTAAAAGCAAAATACAACCTATAGTGGGCCAAAGAACTGACTCTCATTTGGGTTTTATTTGTGGCTGTAAGCAACCTCCAAACTGAGCAGTTCACAGATTAGGGAACAATTTCAATGCACTGAGGGTCTAGCAATTTACATTAGCATATTATTAAAATTTCCATCTTTTCTAAGAGTTGTATGTGCCTCATTATTGAATTTTGTGCCAACCAAATAAAATAAAGAAACCTCAGATAGTTCCTTTTTACCATACCCATTTCCAAAATTAAAAAGCATCTCTAACACAATTTTCTTTGCCATTCCTTAGTAAATTAGTAAAACAAGCAGACACTCAAGATATAACTATAATATTACACATGATTCATTTTTCTTCAATAACTTAGTCTGTTCCAAAGTATTTCTGTCCAAAATGTGTAGGTGCAACAGGATGAACTTCAGTAGTTAAAATTGTGATCTCTGGAAACTCCTGAATGATTGATTTGGCACCTTCAAAAGATAAAAAGGAAAACTGGTGTTATGCCAGGATTTTTTGGTAACACTAGTCAGAATTCAGGAATTTTATAGTCAGTCACTAGGTCTAATATTAGCAAAGGTCAGAGAGCAATGACCTTGGATATACCTAATCAGACTCAGTGTATATAATGTTTGATATCTGAAAAACTTTGATAGGAGTCAGACTATGCTCCCACCTACTAATAAATTCTTAGAATCAAATTGTTTTATTTTCAAGATTTGAAAAAGGTACTTATTAAGTTATGGCAACTTTTTCTCTGAAGAGTCTTTTTGTTTTGTTCTGTTTTGCTTTAAAGGTAGCTGAAATATAATCCTTTCTGGAAACTGGATCCTATATAAGATGGTTGGTTTCCCAACTGGAACACTATGTAACAAGTACACGACTTCTTTGGTGTGTCAGAGCAAGCTAGCTTTTTAGAACTTATGACTCTAGCTCTGAGGAAATGGATGAGCAGAAAAAGGGAATTAGGATTGGCTAGGTGCAAATGATTAACATGCTCAGCTGCTAACTGAAAAGAAAGGCCTGACAGTCCATTTCCAAAAAATCAGTCATTAAAAACTCTGTGGAGTACAGTTCTACTCTGACACACATGGGGTCGCCATGAGTTGGAATCGACTCGACAGCAACTGAGAGGACCCTAGTCAAACTGAAAAGCCATAGAAGAGTGCCACAGGACAAGATTTTTTTCAGCTATGATGTCAAAGAATAGCATACTATTCTACCATATACAATTAGGGCTAAAGGAAGATTTCTTATACTAACATTAAAGAGCTTACTTTTCTACTCCCAAAGGCAGAAATCCCTATAATTATTTGCTTATTTTAATGTTTTCAATGCTATCTGCATTAGTATAAATGGATGACTAGGCAAACCACTCTTTGTTACCATCAACATTTGAACCACAGGAAAGTTTTGGTTATGACATACCAAAGTAATCAAAAAGGCCAAAATTCCTACACAAAGGCAGCCTGCTCAACAAGATACTCTGGAGCCTCCTCAGGGTTGGCTGAGACTTAGAACCTTTGGAAATGAGGAACCATCTTGGCTAAAAGCCATATATTTCTCTTTATTTTCAACTATGAAACAAATAGAAATTCATTGTAGAACATTTAGAAAATATAAAAAAGCTTGAAAAATAAAATAAAATCACCTGGAATCCTACCATCCTGAGACAATCACTATTAATATTGTGTGCACATTTAAAACCAAAATTGAAATAATACTGTGCATCTGTCTAGCCTCTCATCCTGAGAAAAGGTTTATTTGGTACCATGTTTAATCCAAGTCTGATTTGAGTAGTCATTTATTATATTTGTTATAATTTGTAAGGGTAGTTCAAGTCAAATCATAAATAGTCATAATTTGTATTTGTCACCTCTAAGCTTGGTGATCCTTCATTTGATGATGTGGAAAAACTTGAAATGAGAAGAAACAGCAGCAAATATCCATTAATAATAGGAATGTGGAATGTACGAAGCATGAAATTAGGAAAATTAGAAATCATCAAAAATGAAACAGAATGCATAAACATCAATATTCTAGGCATTACTGAGCTGAAATGGATTGGTATTGGCCGTTTTGAACTCTAAAGATTCCACAAGAAAACTACTGGAACTAACAGAAAGATTCAGCAGAGTAGCACGATACAAGATCAACATACAAAAATCAGTTGGATTATTAAACACCAACGAAGAGAACTACAAAAAGGAAATCAGGAAAACAATACCATTTGTAACAGCACCTAATAAAATAAAATACTTAGGAACACATCTAACCAGGGACATAAGAGACATATACAAAGAAAACTACAAAACACTACTGGAAGAAACCAACAAAGTCCTACATAAATAGAAAAACATACCATGCTCATGGAGAGGAATACTCAACATTGTAAAAATGTCAATCCTACCCAAAGTGATCTACAGATGTAACACAATCCTGATCCAAATACCAACAGCATTCTTTAACAAGATGGAAAACTAATCATTAGCTTTATATGGAAAAGAAAGAGTCCCTGGATAACTAAAGCATTATTGAAGAAGAATAAAGTAGGAGGCCTCATGTTACCTCACCTCTGAACCTACTATATAGGCACAGTAGTCAAAACAGCCTGGTGCTGGTACGACAGACACATAGACCAATGGAACAGAATTGAGAACTCGGAAGTAAATCTATCCACCTACAGTCAGCTTATCTTTCAGAAAGGCCAAAGATCGTTAAATTGGGAAAAAGACAGAGCCTTTAACAAATGGTGCTGGCAAAACTAGATGACCATCTGTAAAAAAAAATGAAACAGGACCCATACCTCAAACCATACACAAATACTAATTCAAAATTGATCAAAGGCCCAAATATAAAACCTAAAAATATAAAGATGATGAAAGAAAAAATACAGACAATGCCAGGGGCTCTAATATTGGCATAAATAGGATACAAACTGTCTTAGTTATCTAGTGCTGCTATAACAGAAATACCACAGGTGGATGGCTCTAACAAAGAGAAATTTATTCTCTCACAGTCCATGAGGCTGGAAGTCTGAATTCAGGGCATCATCTCCAGGGGAAGGCTTTCTCTATCAGTTCTTGGGGAAGGTCCTTGTCATGAATCTTCCCCTGGTCGAGGAGCTTCTCAGCGCAAGGACCCTGGGCCCAAAGAATGCACTATGCTCCCGATGCTTCTTTCTTGGTGGTATGAGGTCCTCTGTATCTCTGCTCACTTCTCTCTTTTATATCTCAAAAGAGATTGACATAAAACACAATCTAATCTTGTAGATTGAGTCCTGCCTCATTTACATCACTGCCACTAATCCTACCTCATTAACATCATAGAGGTAGGATTTATAACACACAGGGAAATCACACCAGATGACAAACTGGTGGACAATCATGCAATGCTGGTAATTATGGCCTAGCCAAGTTGACACACATTTTGAGGGGACACAATTTAATCCATGACACAAACCATAACTAACAATGCACAAACACTAGAAGATAAACTAGATAACTAGGATCTTCTAAAAATTAAACACTGATGCTCATCAAAAGATTTCACCAAAAGAGTAAAAAGAGAACCTACAGACTGGGAAAATAAATTGGCTACGACATATTGGACAAGGGTCTAATCTCTAAAATCTGTAAGATACTGCAACACTGTAACAATAGAAAGACAAATAATCCAATTAAACAATGGGCAAAGGATATGAACAAACACTTCACCAAAGAAATGCTTGCCATCACTAGTCATTAGAGAAATGCAAATCAAAACTACAATGAGATACCATCTCACCCTGACATTAGTGTCATGAACCAATAAAAGAGAAAATAACAAATGTTGGTGAGGTTGTCGGAAGATTGGAACTTTTATGCACTGCTGGTGGGAATGTAAAATGCTCTAATCCCTATGGAAAATGATATGGTGCCTCCTTAAAAAGCTAGGAATAGAAATATCATCTGATCCAGCAACCCCACTCCTAGGAATATATCCTAGAGAAATAAGAGTCATCACATGAATAGACATATGCACACCCATGTTCACTGCTGCATTATTCACAATAGCAAAGAGATGGAAACAACCTAAGTGCCCATCAATGGACGAATGGATAAACAAACTATGGTACAGACACACAATGGAATACCACACAACAATAAAGAACAGTGATGAATCTTTGAAACATCTCACTACATGGATGAATCTGGAGGGCATTATGCTGAGTGAAATAAGTCAATCACAAAGGGACAAATATTGTATGAGGCCACTATATAAAAACTCAAGAAAAGGTTTATACACAGGAAAAAACAATCTTTGATGATTACCAGGGAGGGGAGGGCTGGTGAGGGGAACTTACTAACTAGATAGCAGATAAGTGGTAACTTTGGTGAAGGGAAAGACAACACACAATGTAGAGGAAGTCAGCACAGTATGATGAAGGCAAAGCCATAGAAGCTTCCTAGACACATCCAAACACCCTGGGGGGCAGAGTTACTGGGCTGATTGCTGGGGACCATTGTCTTGGGGGACATCTATGTCAATTGGCATAAAATAGTTCATAAAGAAAATGTTTTTCATCCAACTTTGGTGAGTAGCATCTGGGGTCTTAAAAGCTTGCAAGTGGCCATCTAAGATACATCTACTGGTTCCATCGCATCCAGAGCAAAGGAGAATGAAGAAAACCAAAAACACATGGGAAATGTTAGTCCCTAGGACTAAAGGACTACAAGTACCACAGCCTCCACCTGCCTAAGCCCAGAACAACTAGATGGTGATGGGTTACACGCACCGACCGCTCTGACAGGAATCACAATAAAGGGTCCAAGACAGAGTGTGAGAAAAACAGAGAACAAAATTCAAACTCTCAGAAAAAGACCAGACTTACTGGTCTGACAGAGACTGGAGGAACCCCAAGACTATGGCCCCTAGGCACCCTTTTAACTCAGAACTGAAGTCACTCCTGAAGTTCACCCTTCAGCCAAAGATCACACAGGCCTATAAAACAAACAACTACACACATGTGGAATGTGCCTCTTAGCTCAATCACATAAATGAGACCAAAAGGGCAACACCCACCCAAAAGTAAAGGCAAGAAGGGAAAAGAAAATGAGATGAATGGAAATGCGGGATCTGGGGTGGAGAAGGGGAGAGTGTTGACATATTGGGGGGATTGCAACCAATATCACAAAACAATCTGTGTATAAATTGTTGAATGAGAAACAAATTTGCTCTGTAAACTTTCACCTAAAGATAATAAAAATTAAGTCTAACTTATAAAAACATCTGCTCTTCACTTCACACCGCAAAGCCTACTTCAGTTAAGACCAGAGTGCTAACTAGAACGTCAAGTTTCTTGCTGTTTCAGAGGAGTTCTCAGGCTCAAGAAGGGAATCAAGGGACATAAGGGGATTTTTGCTATTTTCACGCCCTACCAAAACTGGGTCATCAAGAAAACAGTTGTAATTCCTTTCAACGGGTTAATTCATTCTTAACCATTTGAATTTGAACAACATCAGAATGCTGTAAAATATTATCACCAAGCTTAGAAATGACAAACATAAGTTATAACTACCAAAATTATATTTATATTTAATTTGGGATTATATAAACTTTCCTTCCAAATGAGAGACTAGACAGATGCACACTGACCATTCTGTGACCACCTGGAGTCCCAGTTACTGCCCCATGCTGAACTCACCATGAGGAGTGGAGAACAGACTGAGTAGGATGATAACACTGGGTTGAACTCCATGTTCTATAAGAACCTTTACAGCTTCAATTACAGTATTTCCAGTACCTGAAATCAAATGACAACCAAATGCATTAGCAACTTTAACATTTATCTCAAAATGTCCTTAAAGTAAGGGCAGTTCAGCAATCTCACATAAGACATCACAAGGCAAAGCTTCATTTGAAGGGACCTATATATATATTTTTTATTCTCTATCCCTATGTCTGTCAGTTTGTCATACTGTGGGGGCTTACGTGTTGCTGTGATGCTGGAAGCTATGCCACTGGTATTCAAACACCAGCAGGGTCAACCAAGGCGGATGGGTTTCAGCTGGGCTTCCAGACTAAGAAAGACTAGGAAGAAGGACGTGGCAGTCTACTTCTGAAAAGAATTAGTCAGTGAAAACCTTATGATTAGCAGCAGAACACGGTCTGATATAGTGCCGGAAGATGAGCCCCTCAGGTTGGAAGACACTCAAAAGACAACTGGGGAAGAGCTGCCTCCTCAAAGTAGAGTCGCCCTTAATGACGTGGTTGGAGTCAAGCTATCGGGACCTTCATCTGCTGATGTGGCATGACTCAAAATGAGAAGAAACAGCTGCAAACATCCACTAATAATCGGAATGTGGAATGTACGAAGTATGAATCTAGGAAAATTGGAAATGCTCAAAAATGAAATGGAATGCATAAACATCGATATCCTACACATTAGTGAGTTGAAATGGACTTGTATTGGCCATTTTGAATTGGATAATCATATGGTCTACTACTCCAGGAATGACAACTTGAAGAGGAATGCATTGCATTCATTGTCAAAAAGAACATTTCAAGATCTATCCTGAAGTACAACACTGTCAGTGATAGGATAATATACACACAACTACAAGGAAGACGAGTTAATATGACTATTATTCTACTTTACGCACCAAACACTAAGGCAAAAGTTGAAGAAATTGAAGATTTTTTACCAGCTTCTGCACTCTAAAATTGATCAAACGTGCAATCAGGATGCATTGATAATTACTGCTGATTGGAATGCAAAAGTTGGAAACAAGAAGAAGGATCGGTAGTTTGAAAATATGGCCTTGGTGATAGAAACGATGCCAGAGATCACATGATTGAATTTTGCAAAACCAACAACTTCTTCATTGCAAATACCTTTTTTCAACAACATAAATGGCGACTACACATGTGGACCTCTCCAGATGGAATACACAGGAATCAAATCGACTACATCTGTGGAAAGAGATGATGGAAAAGCTCAATATTATCAATCAGAACAAGGCCAGGGGCCGACTGCTGGACAGACCATCAATTGCTCATACGCAAGTTCAAGTTGAAACAAAAGCAAATTAGAACAAGTACATGAGAGCCAAAGTACGACCTTGAGTATATCCCACCTGAATTTAGAGACCATCTCAAGAATAGATTTGACGCGTTGAACACTGACCGAAGACCAGACAAGTTGTGGAATGACATCAAGGACATCATCCATGAAGAAAGCAAGAGGTCACTGAAAAGACAGGAAAGAAAGAAAAGACCAAAATGGATGTCAGAAGAGACTCTGGAACTTGCTCTTGGATGTCAGGCAGCTAAAGCAAAATGAAGAAATGGTGAAGTAAAAAGAATTGAAGATTTCAAAGGGTGGCTGGAGAAGACAAAGTAAAGTATTATAATGACATGTGCAAAGAGCTGAAGATAGAAAACTAAAAGGGAAGAACACGCTCGGCATTTCTTAAGATGAAAGAACCGAAGTAAAAATTCAAGTCTCGAGTTGCAATAGTGAAGGAATCTATGGGGAAAACATTAAATGATGCAGGAAGGATCAAAAGAATACACAGAATCATCACACTAAAAAGAATTGGTGGACGTTCAACCATTTCAAGAGGTAGCATATGATCAGGAACCCATGGTACTGAAGGAAGAAGTCCAAGCTGCTCTGAAGGCATTGGCAAAAAACAAGGCTCCAGGAGTTGATGCAATATCAATTGAGATGTTTCAACAAAATGATGCAGCGCTGGAAGTGCTCACTCGTCTATGCCAAGAAATTTGGAAGACATCTACCTGGCCAACTGACTGGAAGATCCATATTTATGCCTATTCCCAAGAAAGGTGATCCAACTGAATGTGGAAATTATCAAAGAGTATCATTAATATCACATGCAAGCAAAATTTTGCTGAAGATCATTCAAAAGCTGCTGTAGCAGTATATCAACAGGGAACTGCCAGAAATTCAGGCCGGATTCAGAAGAGGACATGGAACCAGGGATACCATTGCTGATGTCAGATGGATCCTGGCTGAAAGCAGAGAATACCAGAAGGATGTTTACCTGTGTTTTATTGACTATGCAAAGGCATCCAACTGTGTGGATCATAACAAATTATGGATAACATTGAGAAGAATGGGAATTCCAGAACACTTAATAGTGCTCATGAGGAACTTGCACATAGATCAAGTGGCAGTTATTCACTCAGAAAGTGAGGATACTGAGTCATTTATAGTCAGGAAAGGTGTGTGTCAGGGTTGTATCCTTTCACCATATTTATTCAATCTGTATGCTGAGCAAATAATCTGAGAACGTGGAAAATATGAAGAAGAACGGGTCATCAGGATTGGAGGAAGACTCATTAACAACCTGCATTATGCAGATGACACAAGGCACAAGTGGAACTTTGAGGTCATTTATGTGGCGTTTGAGCTGTGCTCTAAAGCCCTGAGTCATCTCTTTCTTTCACCAATTTATCCAGCGAAAATAGAACCAACCAACCAGCTTTCTTATACTTCTAACTATGACAAAACTGTAGAAAGGTGTCATCCATGCAATCACCCAGAGCTTCGTCTTTCTCTAATACCTGATCTATTGGTGGTGATATTTTGCGTATTTGAATTGCCACCTCATGTCATGCATTAGCAGTGCCCTCTTTACTACTGGAAGCAAAGTCATCAACATCTTTAAGACTAACCAGACCTGAGAACCAATTTAGAAAATTCATCCTTACAATTTTGCTTCTCTAGAGCCACTCTCAGTATCCAATGTCTTAGGCTGGGTTCTCTAGAGAAGCAAAACCAGTAAAGCATATAAACAGAAAGAGAGAGATTTATATCAAGGATATGGCTCACACAGTTGTAGAGGCTGTAACGTCCCAAGTCCATGGGTGAGGATAGAGGCTTCCCCTGATTCACGTAGCCTCAGGAGCTGGTGAACCCAAGATTGGCAGGCTGGCAAGCAGAGCTGTTGCTCACGGGCTGTGAAGATTGACGAATCCCAAGACTGGCAGGCAAGATCACAGGTAAGCTGCTAGCTCAAGTCCCAAGAACTGGAGGTCAGACGAACAGGAGCCAGCTGCAGGATCCAGAACAAGCAAAAGCCCCCGAGCCCTGCCTGAACGTCTGCCCACACTCGATGCAGGCCACATGCCCAAGGAAACTTCCCTTCAACTGATTGGCTACTCACAGCAGATACTATCACAGGGGTGATCACATATCAAATCACAACAGGGAAGTAATCACAACATTACTGAGAATCATGGCCCAGCCAAGATGACACATGGTCTTAACCATCACAGTTACCCAGTGCTGCCATAACAGAATACCACAAGTGGGTGGCTTTAAAGAACCGAAATTTATTTTCTCACAGTTCAGAAGGCTAGAAGTCTGAATTCAGGCTGTCAGCTCTACAGAAATGTCCTCTTTGTCTCTTTCAGCTTCCAGTAGCTGCTGTCAATCCTTGGCATTCCTGGACTTGTAGATGCATCTGCCTCTGTCATCACTTGGTGTCCATCTTCCCCCATGTGTCACCCTCCATGTCTACTTTCCATTTTTATAAGAAACCAGTCATAAGGGATTAGGTTTAGGACCCACCCTACTCTGGTACGACTTCATTAACATAAAAAACTCCTCTATTTCCAAACAGGATCACATCCACAGATACAGGGGCCAGGACTTCAGTACGTATACTGGGGGACCACAATTCAATCCACAACAAATCTTTTGCTTCTATGTGTTCAAGATAGAAGCTCTTTGAAGCTAGTGAAGTTTGACTAATGTATAATACCTTATTACACAATAAAAATTCCCCATTAACTCCAAATTCAACTGAGGAAAAAAAACACATTTAGAAACTGTTTTTACCTGTATATAAGGGTACTTAGGAGGTAGGCACTGAGTTGAATTTAAACTCTAACCAAAAGGTTACAAATTAAATTCAAGTCACTCACTCAGAATTGGGTACATCAGAAGGACTTTTCTCCGGTAAATGTCTGGGGGGAACTTGGCATAATATACTTTGGCTCTTTGTGTCTCCTCATCACTCTGAATCAGGATCTTTCCAATTCTTATGGATCTACAGCAGTCCCGTAAACCTTGTTCCATTGCCTCACCTTAAAAAAGAAAATTAAAAAAAGTAAAAATGGGTTGAAGGGAGGTAGAGCAGAAGTCCATGAACAGGCTAAAACAGACTTCATGACTATTAATTAAAAAGGGCATTGTTAAGAAGGAAGAAATTCTTCTTAAAGTCAATAGCTTTTACTTCTGATATGTTCATACTTTATACTTAGGGATGGTCATACAATTAGGTTGAAGACTGATCCATGAAACTAGGGTAAGCTAGTTTCATTGCTGTGCTTCCATGATTACAGAAAATAAAATGGTTTGTTAAGCTACTGCTAAGCTTTTTAATATCAGGAACATTTTTAGTCTACATTTTGAAGAAGTCTTAAACTACCTAAACTTGGAACTCAACTTATGTGACCACATCCATTTCATCTGAAAAAAAAAAAAACAGAAAAGATTTATGAAAAAATGGGGGTTAAAGACCAAAAGATATTTTAGATCAAGGTGGCATCGAGACATACCGTAACTAAACACTGAGTTCAATGGCAGAGGCTTTGTGGGCAAACAGTGAAAAAGCAGTAGATTGTTTTCCCCACCCAGGGTGTAGTTTGTTGTACAGTGGTGGTTTGCATGCTGCTGCGACGCTGGAAGCTATGCCACTGGTATTTCAAATACCAGCAGGGTCACCATGGTGGACAATTTTCAGCAGAGCTTCCAGACTAAGTCAGGTTAGGAAGAAGGACCTGGCGGTCTACTTCTGAAAAAATTAGCTAGTAAAAACGTTATGAATAGCAGCAGAACGTTGTCCGTTATAGAAACACTGGTGGTGTAGTAGTTACGAGTTTGGCTGCTAACCAAGAGGTTGGCAGTTTGAATCCACCAGGCTACCCTTGGAAACCCTATGGGGCAGTTCTACTGTCCTATAGGGTCACTATGAGTCAGAATCGACTTTACAGCAATGGGTTTGGTTTGGTTTTATTGTCTGTTATAACACCACAAGGTGAGCGCCTCAGGTTGGAAGGCTATCAAAATACCACTGGGGAAGAGCTGCCTCCTAAAATAGAGTCAACCTTAATGATAAGGATAGAGTCAAGCTTCTGGGACCTTTACTTGCTGATGTGGCATGATTCAAAATGAGAAGAAACAGCCACACACATTCATTAATAATCGAAATCTGGAATGTACAAAGTAAAATCTAGGAAAATCAGAAGTCCTCAAAATGAAATGGAATGCATAAAGGTTACTATCCTAGTCTTAGTGAGCTGAAATGGACTGGCATTGGCCATTTTGAATTGGACAATCATATAGTCTACTATGCCAGGAATGACAAATTGAAGAGGAATGGCATCGCATTCATCATCAAAAAGAACATTTCAAGATCTATCCTGAAGAACAACAATGTCACTGATAATATAATATCCATATGCCTACAATAAAGATGAGTTAATATGACTATTATTCAAATTTATGCACCAACCAATAAGTCCAAAGATGAAGAAAATGAAGATTTTAATTCATGTCTCCAGTCTGAAATTGATCAAATATGCAATCAAGATGCATTGATAATTACTGGTGACTAGAATGCAAAAGTTGGGAAAAAAGAAGAAGGATAAGTGGTTGGAAAAGATGGCCTTGGTGACAGAGATGATGCCTAAAACAACACGATAGAATTTTGAAGACCAACAACTTCTTCATTGTAAATACCTTTTTTCAACAACATAAATGGTGACTATACACGTGGACCTGACCAGGTGGAACACACAGGAAACAAACTGACTACAACTGTGCAAAGAGATGATGGAGAAGCTCAAGTCAGAACAAGATCAGGGACCAACTAGAAACAGATCATCAATTGCTCATATGCAAGTTCAAGCTGAAGCTAAAGAAAATTAGAGCAAGTCCACAAGAGCCAAAATATGACCTTGAGTATATTCCACCTGAATTTAGAGACCATGTCAAGAATAGATTTAACTCACTGAACACTAATGACTGAAGACCAGACGAGTTGTGGAATGACATCAAGGACATCATACATGAAGAAAGCAAGAGGTCATTAAAAAGACAGGAAAAGTAAGAAAAGACCAAAATGGATGTGAGAAGAGACTCTGGAACCTGCTTTTAAATGCAGAGTAGCTAAAGTGAAAGTAAGAAATGTTGAAGCAAAAGAGTTGAACAGAAGATTTCAAACGGCGGCTCAAGAAGACACTAGTATAATGAAATGTGTAAATAACTGGAGTTAGGAAATCAAAAGGAAAGAAGACACTTGGTATTTCTCAAGCTAAAAGAACTCAAGAAAAAAATTCAAGCCTTGGGTTCAATATTGAAGGATTCTATGAAGAAAATACTGAACGATGCAGGAAGCATCAAAAGAAGATGGAAGGATTATACAGAGTCACTGTACCAAAAAGAACTGGTTGATGTTCAACCATTTCAGAATATAGCATGTAATCAAGAACCGATGGTACTGAATGAAGAATTCCAAGCTGCACTGAAGGCGCTGGCAAAAAACAAGGCTCCAGAAACTGACAGGATACCAATTGAGATGTTTCAACAAATGGATGCAGCACTGCAGGTGATCACTTGTCTATGCCAAAAAATTTGGAGGACAACAGCCTGGCCAACTGAATGGAAGAGATCCATATTTGTGCCCAGTCCAACAGGAGGAGGAAATTATTGAACAATATCATCAATATTACAAACAGGTAAAATTTTGCTGAAGATCATTCAAAAAATGGTGGCAGCAGCACATCAACAGGGAACTGCCAGAAATTCAGCCGGATTCAGAAGAGCACGTGGAATGAGGGATATCATTACTGATGTCAAATGGATCTTGGCTGGAAATAGAGAATAACAGAAAGATGTTAACCTGTGTTTTATTGACTATGCAAAGGCATTCAACTGTGTGGATCATGACAAATTATGGATAACATCGAGAATAAAGAGAATTCCAGAACACTTAATTGTGCTCATGTGAAACCTGTACATAAGCCAAGAGGAAGTGGTTTGAACAGAGCAAGGGGATACCGCGTGGTTTATAGTCAGGAAAGCTGTGGATCAGGGTTGGATCCTTTCACCATACTTATTCAAACTGTATGCTGACCAAATAATCTGAGAGTGTGGACTACATGAAGAAGAATGCGGCATCAGGATTGGAGGAAGGCTCATTAACAACCTGTGTTATGCAGATGACACAACCTTGCTTGCTGAAAGTGAAGAGGACTTGAAGCACTTACTAATGACGATCAAAGACCACAGCCTTCAGTAAGCATTACCCCTCAACATAAGGAAAACAAAAATCCTCACAACTGGACTAATAAGCAACATCATGATAAACGGAAAAAGGTTGAAGTGGTCAAGGATTTCATTTTACTTGGATCCACAATCAACACCCATGGAAGTAGCAGTCAAAAAATCAAACACCGTGATGCATTGGGCAAATCTGCTGCAAAGGACCTCTTTAAAGTGTTTAAAAGCAAAGCTGTCACTTTGAGGACTAAGGTGTGCCTGACCCAAACCATGGTATTTATAATCAACTCATATGCGTGAGAAAGCTGGGCAATGCAAAAGGAAGACAAAAATAACTGGTGCCTTTGAATTATGGTATTGATGAAAAATATTGAATACACCATGGACTGCCAGAAGAACAAACAAAATCTGTCTTGGAAGAAGTACTGCCAGAATGCTCCTTAGAAGCAAGGATGGCAAGACTTGGTCTCAAGTATTTGGGATATGTTATCAGGAGGGCCCAATCCCTGGAGAAAGACATCATGCTTGGTAAAGCAGAGGGTCAGAAAAAAAGAGGAAGACCCTCAATGAGATGAACTGACACAGTGGCTGCGAAAATAGGCTTAAGTATAACAATGATTGTGAAGATGGTGGAGGACTGGGCAGTGTTTCATTCTGTTGTACATAGGGTCACTATGAGTCAGAACCGACTCGACAGCTCCTCACAACAACAGCAACAGGTTGGAGAAGCACTACCATCACTTCCCTTGGTTTCTGTGAACACAGCTATTTCTGAGTTTGAATTCCTTTAAGGAAGTGTTTTCCAAAAGTCAGCCATTCTCATACCATCTTCAAGATTTTAGGCTGTATCAGAATCCTACATATATTATTATTACTTAATATTTTTCTTTAAATTAAATTTATTTTAAGAAGAAATGTTATATCATTACTGTAAACATAAAACCATTTTCCTTCTAATGTTTAAGAAAATCAACAAATACATATTAAAGTTAAAAACATTGCTGCCTGTGCATCACTCCAAGTCATTTGGTATACACTAGCAATACAAGAACCACAGGTAGGGAAAAGCTGCCTTTGGAAAGGAGCTGTACCTTGAAAACATTATACTGAGTGAAAAGTCCATCTCTGTTTACCAATTTTAAAAGGTTGAATAACACTCTCCTGAGAATCTTATCATTGCTTAAGAGATGCTGCCTATTAAAAAAAAAAAAACCTTAAACCTCCTATTTCATTTGAAGTATTCAACTATTCACAAACATAACCTCATAGCCAGAAGAGAAAAAGGAATTGTTATATGTTAAAAAAAAATTCATCTCTTCCCAGCACACCCTCCCCTGAATTGGTTTGTCCCTTAACAGAATCCAAAGCATCAAAATATTACAAAGCATCTTTTCTGACCATAAAGACATAAAAGTAGAAATCAGTAACAGAAAAAGCAAGAAAAAAAATCGAACATGGAAACTGAAAAATACCTTTCTCAAAAACTGCTGGGTTATAGGGAATAAAGAAATTCACAGAATCAAAAGAGAATGAAAACACATCCTTCCAGAACCTTTGGCACACAGCAAAAGCTGTGCTCAGAGGTCAATGTATAGCAATGAATGCACACATCCAAAAAGAAGGGCCAAAATCAAAACATTAATCCTACAACTAAACAAAGAGAAAGAAAGCAGCAAAAGAAGACCTCAGGAACGAGAAGAAAGCCAATGATAAAATTAGAGCAGAATTAAATGAGATAGAGAGTACAGACAGAAACAATCAAATGAATTAATGAGACCAAAATCTGGTTCTTTGAAAAGACCAACAAAAATTCATAAACCACTGGCCAAATGGACAAAAGAAAAACAGGATAGGAAGCAAATAACCAGAATAAGAAATGAGATATGCAATATCACAACAGACCCAACTAAAATTAAAAGAAACATAACAGAATACTATGAAAAACTGAACTCCAACAAATTTGAACACCTAAAAGAAATGGACAAATTTCTAGAGACCACTACCTACCTAAACTAATGCAAACAGAGGTAGAACAAATAAATAAACCTATAACAAAAAACAGATTGCAAAAGTAATTAAAAAACTCCCAACCAAAAAAAAAAAAAAAAAAACATGGCCTTGACGGTTTCACTGGAGAATTCTGCCAAACTTTCAGAGAAGAGTTAACACCACTACTACTAAAGGTATTTAAGAGCATAGAAAAGGATGGAGTCTTCCTAAACTTATTCTATGAAGCCAGCACAACCCTGATACCAAAACCAGGTAGAGACACCACAAAAAAAAGAAAAGAAAATTACAGAGCAATAGCCCTCATTGTGAAAAACAACATGTCAAGATCTATCCTGCAGTACAACAGAGTCACTGATAGGATAATATCCTTACGCTTAAAAGGAAGACCAGTTAATATGACTATTATTCAAATTTATGCATCAACCACTAAGGCCACAGATGAAGAAATAGAAGATTTTTACCAACTTCTGCAGTCCAAAATTAATAGAACATGCAAGCAGGATGTGTTGATAATTACGGGTGATTGGAATGCGAAAGTTGGAAACAAAAAGAAGGGTTGGTAGTTGGAAAATATGGCCTCAGTGATAGAAATGATGGCATAAATCATGGTAGAATTTTGCTAGAACAACAACTTATTCATTGCAAATACCTTTTTTCGACAACATAAGTGGCGACGAAACATGTGGACCTCACCAGATGGACTACACAGGAATCACATCGACTACATCTGTGGAAAGAGATGATGGATAAGCTCCATATCATCAGTCAGAACAAGGCCAGGGGCTGACTGCGGAACAGACCATCAATTGTTCATATGCAAGTTCAAGTTGAAACCGAGGAAAATGAGAATAAGTCAATGAGAACCAAAGTATGACCTTGAATATAATCCCACCTGAATTTAAAGACCATCTCAAGAAAAGATTTGAACACTGATGACTGAAGACCAGACGAGTTGTGGAATGACACCAAGGACTCAAGGACATCATCCAAGAAGAAAGCAAGAGGTCATTAAAAAGACAAGAAAGAAAGAAAAGACCAAAATGGATGTCAGAAGAGACTCTGAAACTTGCTCTTGAATGTAAAGCAGCTAAAGCAAAAGAAGGAAATGATGAAGTAAAAGAACTGAACCGGAGATCTCAAAGGGTACCTGGAGAAGACAAAGTAAAGTATTACAATGACATGTGCAAAGAGCTGGAGATAGAAAACTAAAAATGAAGAACACACCCAACATTTCTCAAGCTGAGAGTACTGAAGAATAAATTCAAGCCTAGAGTTGCAATAGTGAAGGATTCCATGGGGAAAATATTAAACGACACAGGAAGC
The DNA here is from genome assembly GCF_024166365.1 of Elephas maximus indicus. Lineage (NCBI taxonomy): Eukaryota > Metazoa > Chordata > Mammalia > Proboscidea > Elephantidae > Elephas > Elephas maximus. The sequence continues at coordinate 92,640,849 of NC_064846.1, forward strand.
ATCAAAAGGAGAGGGAAGGAATATACAGAGTCATTATACCAAAAAGAATTAGTTGACATTCACCCATTTCAAGAGGTAGCATATGATCAGGAGGAACCCATGGTACTGAAGGAAGAAGTCCAAGCGGCACTGAGGGCACTAGCGAAAAACAAGGCTCCAGGAGTTGATGGAATGTTGACTGAGATGTTTCAACATACGGATGTAGCACTGGAAGCACTCACTAGGCTATGCCAAGAAATGTGGAAGACACTTACCTGGACATCTGACTAGAAAACCAAAAAAAAAAACACAAACCAACTGCCGTCAAGTTGATTCTGACTCATAGCGACCCTATAGGACAGAGTAGAACTGCCCGATAGAGTTTCCAAGGAGCACCTGGAGGATTTGAACTGCTGACCTCTTGGTTAGCAGCTGTAGCACTTGACCACTATGCCACCAGGGTTTCCTCTGACTAGAAGAGATCCATATTTATGCCTATTCCCAAGAAAGGTGATCCCACCGAATGTAGAAATTATTGAACAATATATTAATATCACACATAAGCAAAATTTTCCTGACGATCATTCAAAAGTGGCTGTAGAAGTATATCGACAGGGAACTGCCATAAATTCAGGCCAGATTCAGAAGAGGACATGGAACCAGGGATATCATTGCTGATGTCAGATGGATCCCGGCCAAAAGCAGAGAATACAAGAAAGATGTTTACCTGTGTTTCATTGAGTATGCAAAGGTATTCGACTGTTTGGATCATAACAAATTATGGATAACATTGCAAAGAATGAGAATTCCAGAACACTTAATTGTGCTCATGAGGAACCTGTATATAGATCAAAAGGCAGTTATTCGAACAGGACAAGGTGTTACTGAGTGGTTCAAAGTCAAGAAAGGTGTGCATCAGGGTTGTAGCCTTTCACCATACCTATTCAATCTGTATGCTGGCTAAGCAAATCATCCAAGAAGCTAGACTATATGAAGAAGAATGGGACATCAGGATTGGAGGAAGGCTTAACCTTTCTTGCTGAAAGTGAAGAGGACTTGAAGCACACTTACTGATGAAGATCAAAGGCCACAGCCTTCAGTATGGATTACACCTCAACATAAAGAAAATAAAAAATCCTCAGAACTGGACCAATAAGCAACATCACGATAAACGGGGAAAAGATTGAAGTTGTCAAGAATTTCATTTTACTTGAATCCACAATCAACACCCATGGTAGCAGCAGTCAAGAAATCAAGGGACACATTGCATTGGACAAACCTGCAGCGAAAGACCTCTTTAAAAGTGTTGAAAAGCAAAGCTTTTACCTTGAAGACCAAGGTCCACCTGATCCAAGCCATGGCATTTTCAATTGCGTCATATGCATGTGAAAGCTGGACAATGAATAAGGAAGACCGAAGAATTCATACCTCTGAATTGTGGTGTTGGCAAAGAATATTGAAAATACCATGTACTACCAAAAGAACAAACAAATTCATCTTGGAAGAAGTACAACCAGAATGCTTTTTAGAAGCACGGATGGCAAGACTACATCTTCCATACTTTGAACATGTTATCAGGAGGGGTCAGTCCCTGGAGAAGGACATCATGCTTGGTAAAGTACACGGTCAATGAAAAAGAGGAAGACCCACAATCAGACAGATTGACACAGTAGCTGCAACAATGGGCTCAAGGATAAAAACGATTGTAAACAGGCCACAGGACTGGGCAGTGTTTCATTCTGTAGTGCACAGGGTCGCTATGAGTCAAAACCGACTCGACAGCACCTAACAAAAACAACAATCCCTCATGAACATAGATGCAAAAATGCTCAACAAAATTCTAGCCAATAGAATTCAACAACATGTCAAAAAATAATTCACCATGACCAAGTGGGATTCATACCACGTATGCAGAAATGGTTCAACATAAAAGAAACAATCAATGTAATCCATCACATAAATAAAACAAAACACAAGAACCACAAGATCTTATCAATTGATGCAGAAAAGGCATTTGACAAAGTCTAACACCCATTCATGATAAAAACTCTCAGCAAAATACAAATAGAAGGGAAATTCCTCAACATAATTAATGGCATTTATATAAAGCCAACAGCCAACATCATTCTAAATGGAGAGAATCTGAAAGCATGCCCCTTGATAACGAGAACCAAACAAGGATGCCCTTTATCACCACTATTATTTAACATTGTGCTGGAGGTCCTAGCCAGAGGAATTAGGCTAGATAAAGAAATAAAGGACATCCAAATTGGTAAGGAAGCAGTAAAAGTATTTCTATTTGCAGATGATATGATCTTTTACACAGAAGACCCTACAGAATCCAAAGTAAACTACGGGAACTAATAGAAGATGTCAGCAAAGTATCAGGATACAAGATAAGCATACAACAATCAGTTGGATTCCTCTACACCAACAAAGAGAATGTCAAAGACGAAATCACCAAATCAATACCATTTACGATAGCCCCAAGAAGATAAAATACTCAGGAATAAATCTAACCAGACACATAAAAGACCTATACAGGAGGTGGGGCCAAGATGGCGGAATACCCACATGCTTCCAGCGATCCCTCTTAAAATGAAGACCTGAAAAATCAGGTGAAATGATCATATTTATGACATGTTAGGAGCCCTGAACATCAAAGGCAAAGTTAGAAAATGGACTGAGTGGCAGGGGGAGAGAGAGGCAGTTCAAAAGGGGAGAGGAGCAGCCGGACCTGAATCGCTGGGATCTCTCAGGCAACATTCCCGTGAGCACCTGCAGCAGCTGGTTGTAGCATTTGGCCACAGTTTTCTCAGGGAGAAGCAGCCAGCTGAACAGCCTACTCACACCTCCAGAACCAGAGAAGAAGGGCACTATCGGCAAAAGCTAACTACTTGCGTATATTTTACTGCACCACCAGTGTCCAAGCCGGCTTCAGTGGCTGTTGATTTCCATGGGCCTGAGATAGGCCCATTCAAGTACCCTGAGCCATGCTCCCAGCCTTGGAGAAGAAATAAGTTCACGTCGGGGAAAAGATAATTTATGAGCTCCACTAACCAGGGGAGCTCAGGACAGAACCGGCTCCTGTCCAGGCAAAAACAGTCTGTGTACTCTGAATAACTTTCCCCCCTGCATGGACCTGTGTGGGCCTATTTCAGGAGAATAGGCCCTTGCTGGCAGAATGCAACGGTTTAAGCTGTGTAGTGGAGAGGTGGGTGTTTCATATTTGATACTGCTTTGCCTATTAAAGAGGGTCTTCACCTACCCACATCAGGGGCTTAAGGACTGGTGACTCGATTCAGGTCATCCAGCCACCCACGACAGGGGTCCAAGGATAACTGGTACCTCTTGGCCCTTACAAACAAAAGCATTGGGTGCCCATGGTCCATCTGTAGAACCCACCCACCTGTACGCTCTAGAGAACAGGCATGCGCTTTCCTCAGAGACACTTGGGGGGTGGTTGTCAGCCACCTGCCTTGTTCAGAGCATGACCCCATGCTGAAACCAGATACCAGCACATACACCAAACACCTCTGCACCTCTAAGACTGTATGACAGAGACTGTTTCACACGCTTGATGACCAGCTACCTGGACACCTGAGCTGAATCCACACAAGAGAAGTGAATGGACTCATAAGCTCATATACCTGAAAACAGCTCTAGCCGTCTGGTGACAGGATGTCAGAGTTCCAATGGTGAAAATAATCAAGCTAGCTCACTCAAGCAACCCATTTGGGCAAATCAAAACAAAACAAACCAAGAAAGAAGGATACTCTAAGCAAACATAGAATAAACTAATACAATAACTTATAGATGGCTCAAAGATAACAGTCGATATCAAACCACATAAAGAAACAGAACATGATTGTTTTCACAAGCTCTCAAAACAGAGAATCAAAAGATCTTCTAGATAAAGGTACCTTCCTGCAATTACCAGATGCATAACACAAAAGATTAATATACAGAACTCTTTAAGACATCAGAAAGGAGATCAGGCAATATACAGAACAAGCCAAGGAACACAGAACTAAAACAGCTGAAGAAATTAAAAAGGTTATTCAAGAACATAAGGAAAAATTTAATAAGCTACAAGAATCCATAGAGAGACAGCAATCAGAAACTCAGAACATTAATAATAAAATTAAAGAATTAGACAATTCGATATAAACTCAGAGGAGCAGAATTGAGTAAATGGAAAGCAGAATTACTGACCTTGAAGATAAAGCACTTGTCACCACTATATTTGAAGAAAAATGAGATAAAATAATTTAAAAAAATGAAAAAAACCCTAAGAATCACATGGGACTCTATCAAGAGAAATAACCTACGAGTGATTGGAGTACCAGGACAGGGAGGGATAACAGAAAATACAGAGAGAATTGTTGAAGATTTGATGGCAGAAAACTTCCCTGATATCATGCAAGATGAGAAGATATCTATCCAAGATGCTCATTGGACTCCACATAAGATAGATTTTTAAAAGAAAGTCACCGAGGTATATTATAAGCAAACTCACCAAAACCAAAGATAAAGAGAGAATTTTAAGAGCAGCTAGGGATGAAGAAAAATCACCTACAAAGGAGAGTCAATAAGAATAAGCTCGGACTACTCAGCAGAAATCATGTAGGCAAGAAGGCTATGGGATGACGTACATAAAGCATTGATAGAAAAAAAACTACCAGCCAAGAATCATATATCCAGCAAAACTGTCTCTCGAATATGAAGGTGAAATTAGGACATTTCCAGATAAACAGAAGTTTAGAGAATTCATAAAAACCAAACTAAAACTACAAGAAATACTAAAGGGAGTTCCTCTGTTAGAAAATCAATAACATCAGGTATCAACCCAAGACTAGAACACTGGACAGAGCAATCAGATGTGAACCCAGACAGGGAAATCACAAAAATAAACCCAGATAAAAAAAAAATGCTCAACATAGGGAAACAGTGACGTCACTATGTAAAAGAAATGTAGTCACAGTTCTTTCATATGGAGAAGAAAAGACGATACAAAGAAATAAAAGTTAAGTTTAAACTTAGAAAAACGGGTAAATATTAAGACAATCACAAAACAGACTATCTCACTCATAAATACAACAAAAATATAGAGACTAGGCAGAAACAATATAAACAACAATGAACGAGAGTAAAAGACAATATATAAAGATAAACTACTCAGCACAAAAAATAAAGTGGGAAAAAGAAACTGTCAACAACACGGAAAAAAAGACATCAAAATGACAGCACTAAACTCATACCGATGCATAATTACTCTGAATGTAAATGGGCTAAATGTACTGATAAAGAGACAAAGAGTGGCATAATGGATTAAAAAAAAACCACGATCTGTCTGTATGCTGCCTACAAGAGGCATGCCTTAGACTTAGAGACACAAACAAACTAAAACTCAAAGGATGGAAAAAAATATATCAAGCAAACTATAATCAAAAACGAGCAGGAACAGCAATATTAATTTCTGAAAAATAGACTTGAAAGTTAAATCCACCACAAAGGATAAGGAAGGACACTATACAAAGATTAAAGAGACAATATACAAAGAGGATATAACCATACTAAATATTTATGCACCCAATGACAGGGCTGTAAGATATATAAAAGAAACTCTAACAGCATTGAAAAGTAAGATAGAGAGCTCCACAATTATAGCAGGAGACCTCAACACACCACTTTCGGTGAAGGATGGGACATCCAGAAAGAAGCTCAATAAAGACAAGGAAGATCTAAATGCCACAGTCAACCAACTTGACCTTATAGACATATACGGAACACTCCACCCAACAGCAACCAAGTATACTTTCTTTTCTAGTGCAAATGGAACAAGCCTTAGTGGAACCCAAAACATCAAAACATTACACAGCATCTTCTCTGACCGTAAGACCATAAAAGCAGAAATCAAAAACAGAAAAGGCAGGGAAAAGAAATCAAACACTTCGAAACTGAACAATACCCTGCTCAAAAAAGACTGGGTTATACAAGATGTTGGCGATGGAATAAAGAAATTCACAGAATCCATAAGAATGAAAACACTTCCTATCAAAACCTTTGGGACACAGCGAAAGCAGTGCTCAGAGGTCGATTCATATCAATAAATGCACATATACAAAAAGAAGGGCCAAAATACAAAGAATTACCCCATACAGTTTGAAAAAATAGAAAGAGAGCGAAAAAAGAAAGCGTCAGCCACATGAAGAAAGGAAATAATAAAAATTACAGCAGAACTAAATGAAATAGAAAACAAAAAAAAAAAAACAATTGAAAGAGTAAACAAGACCAAAGGCTGGCTCTTTGAAAAAATTAACAAAATTAATAAACCACTGGCCAAAATGACAAAAGAAAAACAGGAGAGGAAGCAAATAGCCCAAATAAGAAATGAGATGGGTGATATTACAACAAACCCAACTGAAATTAAAAAAATCATATTGGATTACTATGAAAAATTGTACTCTAACAAATTTGAAAGCCTAGACGAAATGGATGAATTCCTAGAAACACACTACCTACCTAAACTCACACAAACAGAGGTAGAACAACTAAATAAACCCATAACGAAAGAAGAGATTGAAAAGGTAATCAAAAAATTCCCACCAAAAAAAAGCCCTGGCCCGGACGGCTTCGCTGCAGATTTCAACCAAACTTTCAGAGAAGAGTTAACACCACTACTACTAAAGGTATTTCAGAGCATAGAAAAGGATGGAATACTCCCAAAGTCATCCTATGAAGCCAGCATATCCCTGAAACCAAAACCAGGTAAAGACACCACACACACAAAAAAGAAAACTACAGACCTATATCCCTCATGAACTTAGATGCAAAAATCCTCAACAAAGTTCTAACCACTAGAATTCAACAACATACCCAAAAAAACATTCACCATGACCAAGTGGGATTCATACCAGGTATGCAGGGATGGCTCAACATTAGAAAAACAATTAATGTAATCCATCATATAAATAAATAAAGGACAAAAATCACATGATTTTATCAAATGAGGCAGAAAAGGCATTTGACAAAGTTCAACACCCATTCATGATAAAAACTCTCAGCAAAATAGGAATAGAAGGAAAATTCTTCCACATAATAAAGGGCATTTCTACAAAGCCAACAGCCAACATCATCCTAAATGGAGAGAGTCTGAAAGCATTCCCCTTGAGATACAAGGATGCCCTTTATCACCACTCTCATTCAACATTGTGCTGGAGGTCCTAGCCAGAGCAATTAGGTTAGATAAAGAAATAAAGGGCATTCAGATTGGCAAGGAAGAAGTAAAAATATCTCTATTTGCAGATGACATGATCTCATACACAGAAAACCCTAAGAAATCATCAAGAAAAGTATTGAGACTAATAAGAGTTCAGCAGAGTCTCAGGATACAAGATAAATATACAAAAACCAGTTGGATTCCTCTACACCAAAAAAAGAACATCAAAGAGGAAATCAGTGAATAAATAGCACTTACAATAGCCTCCAAGAAGATAAAATACTTAGGAATAAATCTTACCACAGATATAAAACACTTATACAAAGAAAACTACAAAACGCTTTTGCAAGAAACCAAAAGAGACCTAAGCATAAGTGGAAAAACACACTTTGCTCACGGATAGGAAGACTTAACATTGAAAAAATGTCTATTCTACCAAAAAGCATCTATACATTTAATTCAGTTTTGATCCAAATTCCAATGACATTCTTTAATGAGATGGAGACACAAATCACCAACTTCATATGGAATGGAAAGAGGCCCCACATAAGTAAAGCATCACTGAAAAAGAACAAAGTGGGAGGCCTCACTCTACCTGATTTCAGAACCTATTATACTGCCACAGCAGTCAAAACACCCAACTACTGGTACAACAACCGATACATAGACCAATGGAACAGAACTGCGAATCCAGACATAAATCCATCCACATATGAGCAGTTGATATTTGACAAAGACGTCAAATCAGTAAAATGGGGAAAAGACAGTCTGTTTAACAAACAGTGCTGGCATAACTAGATATCCATCTAAAAAAAAAAAATGAAACAAGACCCATACCTCACACCATGCACAAAAACGAACTCAAAATGATCAAAGACTTAAATATAAAATCTAAAACGACAAAGATCATGGAAGAAAAAATAGGGACAATGTTAGGAGCCCTAATACATGGCATAAAGAGTATACAAAATATTACTAAAAATGCAGAAGCAAAACTAGATAACTGGGAGCTCCTAAAAATCAAATACCTATGCTCATCCAAAGACTTCACCAAAAGAGTAAAAAGATTACCTACAGACTGGGAAAAAGGTTTTAGCTATGACATTTCCAGTCAGCGTCTGACCTCTAAAATCTACATGACACTGCAAAAACTCAACTACAAAAAGACAACCCAATTAAAAAATGGGCAAAAGATATGAACAGGCACTTCACTAAAGATGACATTCAGGTAGCTAACAGATACACAAGGAAATGCTCACAATCACTAGCCATTAGAGAAATGCAAATCAAAACTACAATGAGATTCCATCTCACTCCAAGGCTGGCATTAATCCAAAAAACACAAAATAATAAATTTTGGAGAGGTTGTAGAGAGACTGGAGGACTTATACACTGCTGGTGGGAATGTAAAATGTACAACCACTTTGGAAATCAATTTGGCGCTTCCATAAAAAACTAGAAATAGAACTACCATATGATCCAGCAATCCCACTCCTTGGAATATATATCCTAGAGAAATAAGAGCCTTTACACGAACAGATAAATGCACACCCATGTTCATTGCAGCACTGTTTACAATAGCAAAAAGAGAGAAGCAACCAAGGTGCCCATCAACGGATGGATAGATAAATAAATTATGGTATATTCACACAATGGAATACTATGCATCGATAAAGAACAGTGAGGAATCTGTGAAACATTTCATAACATGGAGGAATCTGGAAGGCATTATGCTGAATGAAATTAGTCCGTTGCAAAAGGACAAATATTGTATAAGACAACTATTATAAGCACTTGAGAAATAGTTTAAACAGAGAAGAAAATATTCTTTGGTCATTACAAGAGGGGGGAGGGAGGTAAGGAGAAAGGGGAGTATTCACTAATTAGATAGCAGACAAGAACTACTTTAGGAGAAGGGAAAGATAGCACACAATACAGAAGAGGTCAGCACAACTGGACTAAACGAAAAGCAAAGAAGTTTCCTGAATACACTGAATGCTTCAAAGGCCAGCGGAGCAGGGGCGGGGGTTTGGGGACCATAGTTTCAGGGGACATCTAAGTCAATTGGCAAAATAAAACCTATTAAGAAAACATTCTGCATCCCACTTTGCAGAGTGGCGTCTGGGGTCTTAAAGGCTAGCAAGAGGCCTTCTAAGATGCATCAATTGGTCTCAACCCACCTGGAGCAAAAGAGAATGAAGAACACCAAGGGTAAAAGTTAATTACGAGCCCAAGAGAGAGAAAGGGCCACATAAACCAAAGACTACATCAGCCTGAGACCAGAAAAACTAGATGGTGCCCAGCTATAACCGATGACTGCCCTGACAGGGAACACAACAGAGAACCCCTGAGGGAAGGAGAGCAGTGGGATGCAGACCCCAAATTCTCATAAAAAGACCAGACTTAATGGTCTGACTGAGACTATAAGGACCCTGGTGGTCATGGTCCCCAGAGCTTCTCGTAGCCCAAGACAGGAACCATTCCCAAAGTCATCTCTTCAGATAGGGATTGGAATGGACAATGGGATAGAAAAAGATGCTGGTGAAGAATGAGCTTCTTGGATCAAGCAGACACTTGAGACTATGTTGGCATCTCCTATCTGGAGGGGAGATGAGAGGGCAGAGGGGGTCAGAAGCTGGCGGAATGGACACGAAAAGCGAGAGTGGAGGGAAGGAGCGGGTTGTCTCATTAAGGGGAGAGCAATTTGGAGTATATAGCAAGGTGTATATAAATTTTTGTGTATGAGAGACTGACTTGATTTGTAAACTTTCGCTTAAAGCAGAATAAAAATTAAAAAAAAAGAAGACATTCAGGTAGCTAACAGATACATGAGGAAATGCTCACAATCATCAGCCATTAGAGAAATGCAAATCAAAACTAAAATGAGATGCCGTCTCACCCCAACAAGGCTACCATTAATCCAAAAAACACAAAATAGTAAATGTTGGAGAGGTTGTGGAGAGACTGGAACACTTACACACTGCTGGTGGGAATGTAAAATGGTACAACCACTTTGGAAATCGATTTTGCACTTCCGTAAAAAGCTAGAAATAGAAGTAGCATAGGATCCAGCAATCCCGCTCCTTGGAATACATCCTAGAGAAGTAAGATCTGCCACATGAATAGATACATGCACACCCATGTTCATTGCAGCACTGTTCATAATAAAAAACAAACCAAACCCTATGCTGTCATAGTAGCAAAAAGAAATAACACAGGTGCCCATCGATGGATGAATGGGTAAACAAATTATGGTATATTCACATAATAGAATACTACTCAAGGATACAGAACAACGATGAATCCAAGAAACATTGCATAACATGGAGGAATCCAGAAGGCATTATGCTAAGTGAAATTAGTCAGTCAAAAAAGGACAAATATTGTATAAGACCACTATTATAAGAACTCAAGAAAAGGTTTAAACACAGAAGAAAACATTCTTTGATAGTTACGAGGGTGGGGAGGGAGCGAAAAAAAGGGAGAGAGGTATTCACTAACTAGACAATAGATAAGAATTATCTTTGGTGAAGGGAAGGACAACACACAATACAGGGGAAGTCAGCACAACTGGACTAAACCAAAATCTATGATGTTTCCTAAATACAACCAAGCACTTCATGGGACAGAGTAGCAGGGGCAGGGGTCTGGGGACCATGGTTTCAGGGGACATCTGGGTCAATCGGCATAACAAAGTTTATTTAGAAAATGTTGTGCATCCCACTTCGGTGAGTGGAGTCTGGGGTCTTAAAAGCTAGTGAGTGGCCATCTAAGGGGCATCAACTAGTCCTAACCCACGTGGAGCAAAGGAGAATGAAGAACACCAAAGACATAAGGAAAATATGAGCTCAAGAGACTGAACCCAGAGGGCAACATAAACGAGAGACTCCATCAGCCTGAGACCAGAAGAACTAGACGGTGCCTGGCTACTACCAAGACCACCCCGACAGGGAACACAATAGAGTCCCTGACAGAGCAGGAGAAGAGTGGGGTGCAGAACTCAAATTCTAGTAAGACGACCAGACTTAATGTTCTGAGACTGGAGGGACCCCAAAAGACACGGCCCCTGGACTCTCTGTTAGCCCAAAACTAAAACCATTCAGAAGCCAACTCTTCATACAAAGATTAGACTGGACTATAAGGCATAAAATGATACTAGCGAAGACTGTGCTTCTTAGCTGAAGTAGATCCCAGAAAAAGCTGAAGTAGATACAAGAGCCTAAATGGGCAATTCCTGTCTGGAGATGAGAAGGCAGAAAGGGACAGAAGCTGGTTGAATGGACACGGGAAATATGGAGTAGAAAGGAGGAGTGTGCTATCACAATATAGGGATAGCAACTAGGGTCACATATCAATGTGTGTATAAATTTTTGTGAGAAGCTAACTTGAACTGTAAACTTTCACCTAAAGCACAATAAAAAAAAAAAGTTGGCTTGTCCATGGGGGCATGCCACTAGGGAAGATACAGTTAAAATTAGCTGAACTCAACAACACATCAGCCATGACTGCAAGGCATCATGAGGACAGACAACACAGGCGGTGAGATTTAAGTTAAAACTGCCTGCAATTATTACAGACAAGCCCACTGTTTCTATGTATGAAAAGAGACAAAATGGAAACATGCAAACCTACCACTTCTCATTATGCTGACCCCGCAGTTTCCCTTCTCAAATTTCACTCCTTCATATTTGTACCCTGTTGAGGGGGAATAAAACCAAAGAATTTACCTTTCATCACTGGAACAACCTACTTACTTTATAAGTTACCTATAGTTTAAATCAGACACAGTGTATAACACCTTAGGTTCCCTGCGAAAGTAATGAAATTAGTCATGCTTTTTCATAGTTAACTTCTTAATTCTTCATAAAAACCTGTGGCGACAATTGGGAAAGGTGGGCTTCATCAAGTGAGAATGGGTCTTATTGTAGCATGATATTCATACACAGTCCTCCAGTCGAATTCAGAGGAGAATCATCGCACTCAGAGAATGCTATAATTCTCATGAATTCAAAACGGAACCCCACTGTGAGCCACAGCAGAGAGCCTCCTCACTTCATCCCTTTTTATGAGCTTTGATTCTTCCTCAAAAGCAGAGGAGAGGCTGAAGTAGTTACCAAGACATGCTCAAACCTTGGTCTCATCTTGAATTTGTGTCAATTATAATGCAACAAGCTCAGCCCTCAATTTTCAGAAAGTCAACCCATTGAATAGAACAATTTTCCATTATTTACTAAAGGACCAAATCAGGACTTCAAAACTGATATAGGGATCTTTGGCTGCTTTCTTTTAAATAGTAAAACAAAGTACCTTTTCAATTCTTATTGCTTTTCTTTGTTGTGTTTTATTTGTTTGAGGTCTCATCTTTTAACTGGAATTTCAATGCCAAATCATCTGTTAACGCCAGCAGCTTCCCCACAGAGGAAAATAAGCTGCCAGAAATTCTTAACTCTGATCCCAGTGGACCATCATAAGAGGAAATACCTGCATGCTGAAGAATATTAATTAACCTTTAACTTGAACTGACAAGCAAGCCATTACCAAAAAGTCACCCGCTTCTTATCTAAATGTTTCCATGTTTATTAAGATGTTAAAAAGAACAGCTCCATCTAGACTCCTCATTTTGCATGTTGATTTTAATCAGTCTGCTTTCCTTCCATTTTCCCCCAAGTCCATCTCAGAATTCTTATGAGGAAAATATGAGAGTAAGGGCCCTGGGTACCTGTTGGAGTGGTTACCATGCATTCTTTATACGGCAGCTGATTCAATCCCTCTTCCACAACAAGTCTGATCTAGAGAATCAAAGAAAGAATAAGTTGAGAACCTCTTGTTAGTTGTTAGCCTCATGAGTTGAACACTAGGCAGAGTCAGTAGCATGCTAGGCAAGACTGTAGCTTTTGGAGATAGGAAGTGGCTCCCCATCCACTTATTAGATGCAGGGATTCTCCAAACGCCAGGCTGCTTGCTGCTAGGTATCACCCTCTTTTAAGAACATAATAGCCACCAAAATATTGAAGTATGCCTTCTGATTCTCATTTCATCCAGGCTATATTATGAGAAATGCAAAATTACAAGTGGCAAGTCATGACAGGCACCCTTGGAAGTAATATACTCCTGGTTACTCTGGAAATAGTGTTCATTGGGAACTGCTTGGCCTTGTTTAGTACCTTTGAAACTGCTAAGCTGGATTCCTTTGAATAAAGGACCACCACAATGTAAATAAAGCCTAAAACTTCCTATTTAAATTAGTGGATGGGCTGAACCAATTTAAGTAGGATCCAGTCAAATACGCTAGAACTTCTCAGTTAAAGAAAAGGCTCCCAACAATCTTGAGGTGTGGTACAGAGGAAAGAATCACTCAGAACTACTAAGAATAGCCTCCAAAAACCGCACACAGTATTTCCAAGAGCAACCAGAACCTACTACAATGCACATTTTCCCCAATCAATATTACATTATTGTTTGAGAATCAGGAACAGAAGGGAGAATTGCCAGGCCCCATGGTCTGTTATTGCAACGCTCTGCTGCAATTAAAAAGGGTCAGCGCTAAATGGTTCAGCACTCCTGTCAGCGTGCAGCAACAGAGGGCCCAAGAACCTTATGAATACTGTGTGTGTGCAGACACACATGCACACCCACCCCAAGCCACCATCTTCTGTGGAGATATAGGTCTCTTATTAGCAAATTACAAGGGTAGAAGAGGATTCTTTAAAGAGCTTAGCTCTCCTCCCCCTAGAAACACTCCTCTAAGAGTCTTTACCTCCCACCTTACCCCCTGCAACCCTGGGACAGAAATAACAATGTATCCAAGCCTTATAGGAAAAGAGTAAACCAGAAACAGAGTGACTAAAATGTAGAGAACCCAAGGATCTGAGGGCCAGGGAAGCCAACCGTGGCAAATTCAGCACAAAATTAATGTCAGTTATAATGAGATTCTTGTAGATGAGATAGCATGCTAGAAATTCTCAACACTGGAAACCTAAACAGCTCCAGTCCCTATTCCCACGACAAAGGGCCATCCACTCCCTTCCCCCACGCAAAATATCAGAACCTCTGAGCTAACTGCAGAGAACACAGAGGTCCAAATTACTGTTCTTTCAGCTAAATTATGCCCTAGGTCCTTATTATCTCATTTAACAAAGATATAATATCTGCCCTTTCAGGGAAGCATTTACAAGAACCATGTACTTAACTCATGCTTTCTGTAAAAAAAGGCCACAAGGAAAGCAAAAGAAAGAAACGATACATTTTTTTACCAGTGGCCACCAAGATCCCTCCTCCCCAGAATGTATTAAGTCACAAGTTCCTTCCTCTCTGAATCTGATCCTTTGGTTTCATGAAAGCATAAAAGAATGACCTAACTATTAGTCCAAGAAAGTCAACTACATTTATCTTGGTATAATCCAAGGTTTATTACTGACCCTGGAGGCTCAAATAATTTTTTTAAATAAATTGGTCTTTGAACCAAGAATATTTAATGCCAAAAGTAGGAGTTATCTACACTCATTTGGAATAAATTCCCCAAGTAGAAGCTAAATTAAAAGTTTTTCTCACATTCCCTTTAATAACCTATCTTCTACTCTCTGATTATACCTGAGACGTTAATAAGCTACATTTCTTTCTTTCCCAAACTAAATACTGGCAACAGTATTTTGATTGTATGCCCCACAAAAGTCAGAACCATGTCTGTATTCTTTACTGCTGTATCCCCTTCCCCTGAACAGAGCCTAGCAAAGTGCCTGACACATGTGAGTTTGGTATGTATTTCATGAATGAACATCAATAACCACAGCAGAAAATGTGCCAACCTCATTCCAAGCACTGAGCATGATGATTAGATATAAACAAAAGAAGGAAACACAGTGCTTACCCTGAAGAAAAACCAATTTGGCTTGAGATCTTCTCAGATTATACTAGACAGAATTGGGCTTGGTCAATTCTAATAAGAAGTCCATTAGGAAAGTACAGACAGTCCAACTTAGTATTTCACATGTGAGGATAGTACAGAAAAAACTAGGCAATTTAAAAATCCCTTCATGTAAACTGGTAGTACAGTGGTTAAGGACTCAGCTGCTACCCAAAAGGTTGGCAGTTTGAATCCACCAGCTGCTACTTGGAAACCCTATGGGGAAGTTCTACTCTGTCCTATAGGGTTTCTATGAGTCAGAATTGACTTGCCAGCAAAGTGTTTGGGTTTTTTGTTTTTTTTTTCATGCAAACCTCAAGAAAATATTAGTCTTTATGCAGTAGCTGGATACCACAAAGGTTAACTGCTAGTCTCTTTGCATCTTTGCTTTTCTTTTAATGCATACTTCGCTTCATTACCCTAAGATGAGGCATTTAAAGGTTGCCAAGGACCAGATTACAAAGAGCCACTTGAGAAGTAGTGGTACCTGAGGACTACAGGGAATGAATTTGTGGGCAATGGTTTGGGATGAAAGGGTATTGACAAAGAGGTTTAGTCACCATCTCAGAAGCCTAACAAGATAATAGTTATTTAGTATAATTTCTCTCACTCCCAGAATGCTCTAGAACAAAAAAGCCCCCTGGCCTTTTGTACCAGGTACAATGAAATAAAAATGGAAAGCCTCCACCTACCAAACGATCCGCAGAAAACATGAAGTCCCCTCTACTGGCTGTCCTAAAAAAAAGCAGCACAAGTTTTAGTCTAAATAGAGCTTTAAGGTAAAATATTACTTAAGACATATAGTAATACTTATATTAAGACCTATTACATACTAAAAGCTTGAAAGCCTATGTATACAGACTTACTTAGGCAAGATATTTTTCAATAGGATATAAGAATCTAAATGGATTGATTAGATGAATATTATTGGAAAATGCTTATTTGATATCAACACTAAGGGACAGGAATTGAAAAGATCAGCGGTCCCCCACATATTATTTAACTAAGAGATGAAAAGAAGCTCCCCCTGGAAAATGGCAGTAAGCCCATAGCTCAAGTTAAGAGGGCACTTCACAGTAAGAAAACCAGGTTCTCCCATCCTTCCCCTCAGTTCACCTTGATCTAAAACCCATATGACCAAGGTAAGTAACCCATCAACTTGATTTCTAATACTTTTTAGAATAAGAATGGGTACCAACAAACACATAGATCTTCTACTTTTGCCATTATTTCAAGAATGAGTAACCTACTTTCCAAGATGTCTTTCTCAAACTACTGATAATTATTTCCTTTTGCCTGTTTTTCAATCAAGTATTTCGTTCCTTAGATATTTCTGCCATTTTCTCATGTATTTCCTTCTAGTCTCTACTTTCAGATCCTGGGGTACCCAAGTAATAATAATTTGGGGTTGTGGGTACCTACTCACAAGGAGCCCTGGTGGCACAGTGGTTAAGTGCTGGCTGCTAACCGAAACGTTGGCAGTTTGAACCCACCAGCCTCTCCTCAGGAGAAAGATGTGGCAGTCTGCTTCTGTAAAGATTTACAGCCTTGGAAACCTTATGGGGCAATTCTCCTCTGTCCTACAGGGTCACTATAAGTTGGAATGGACTCGATGGTAATGGGTTTTGGCTTTTTTCCACAACACACAAGCTGTTAACCAGCCAAAAAGGGAACGTTAAAAGGATGATTTTTTTTTTTTCTGTAGGTAAAAATCTAGTATTGTTCCTCTTTCTGCTCTGCAAAAGCTAAATTGATCTGACAGGACTGATATACAGTTGATGTACTTAAAAATCATCATCTGCCTATCCACTGCATTCCTAAAATATTCCCCAATACAGCATCGAAATGGCATATTCAAGCACATATTCTCTCTCTTATTTTTCAAGCTGCATTCACTTTCTCTCACAGGGAAAAGCAATCAAATATCTCTGACACAAATGGCATTAGGTTTCTTATGAGTAACCACAGTTTTATCATATTACATATATTAACTCTCTAAAATATAGATGATAATTGAGCGATAGTAAGAATATGGGTCTGTATTCTTTATGTATAAATATTCTGTAAACTATACACACACGGAAAGAGAGAGAGAGAGCCCATTTAAAATAGGCTCTATTTCATCTGTGGCTTTCAAATGAGACTATACTATAACACCAGCACCTTTCATTCCTATAATTAATCTTCACGACATGCTTGTCAAGGAAGTAAAAGGCAGTGAACTACCAAAAAATACTGAAGCCCATTGTTCTGTTTGCTAGACCTATATAAACTTGTCTAGAGGCAGCCAAAATACCATTTTTCAATAGGGTGGAAAAGTCTGGATTATTCTTGAAGAAATATCCAATAATATATCTTGGGAACACATCTGATTTTTTTTTTTTGTACTTCTGAACAATTACACGTCAATTTATTACACAGAAAAGTTAGTTTCAGGTAAAGTGATCGGAGCCACCCAAGTCTATCATTTTACTTTTGAATCAGACATTTTAACATCTTTCACACCCTCCCAAAGAATGTCAGCCTCAGCTGATAACCTTTGCTTAATAAACACCTTCTCTGCATTCAAATGACACACACATTACGAGAACCTATATGAACTGTCATCTCTTGACAGCTATTTGACCTCCGATTAAAAACATTCACTGTTTCAAGGCATCACAGTACAAACAGTAATTACTAATCTATCTCCTGCTGTTTTAGACAGACTTCAGATCCATACTGTTTACTTTAAATCAATTAAACAATTAAAGCACAGCTAGAGTACAATAAGTTGATTGCATTTTTTAAAAATCCACAGTGGCCTTCAATATTCACATTTAAATTCTTAGCTTTCTTAATACTAGAGTTTCATAAAGCAGACATTTACTTGTCTCACCAATCAAGCTGCACATTTTAAGCCTGACACTGGGCTAAATTATTTGTTAATAAAGACGTTTTAATGTAAACCAGGCCCTAGGTCTTATTTGCTCCACACCTTTTACATCAAATCATAACTCCATTCACTTTTGTCTCAAAACCACCAAACAATCTTTTCTACTAGAAACAAAGCTTTGAAAGACATTTTAATCATCTTCTGATTGCCAGTTGCCATCAAATCAATGCCAATTCCTGGCGACACCATGTGGGTCAGAGTATAACTGTGCTTCACGGGGTTTTCAATGGCTGATTTCTAAGTAGATTTCTTCCAAGACATCTCTGGGTAGACTTCAACTGCCAACCTTTAGGTTAGGAGCTGACCATATTAACCGTTTGCATCACGCAGGGGCTCCCTATTTGATAACAGTCACAAGTAAAATCTAACAAATTATCACAAAGAAAAAAACACACAAACACCCCTGGAACATTCCAAAATATATCCCAATGATCAAATATTTAAAAGACAGTGATATCCAGGAACTCAAAGTTCAGAGCATGGAAATCAAATTAAATGTTAAGCTAAGTGTCTTTAAATTGTACAAACCCCAAACAGGTTTAACAAGGCGCACCTAACCATAACTGAGAAACTACGTTTTTTTGACACCTGCCCATAAATGTGTCACAAGCACACTTAACAAGAAGATGAAAGCCAAAGACAAACATTTTGAAAAAAATTATCTTCACACTGAGACAATAAAAGAATGAGAATTGTTGTTGTTTGGTGCTGTCAAATCAGTTCTGACTCATAGTGACCCTACATACAACAGAATGAAACACTGTCTGGTCTTCTGTCATCTTCGCAATCATTGTTGTGTTTGAGCCCATTGCTGTAGCCACTGTGACAATCCATCTCATTGAGAGTCTTCCTCTTTTTCAATGACCTTCTACTTTGCCAAGTGTCTTAGTTATCTAATGTTGCCATAACAGAAATACCACAAGTGGATGGCTTTAACAAACAGAAATTTATTCTCTCACATTCTAGGAGGCTAGAAGTTCAAAATTGAGGCACCAGCTCCCGGGGAATGCTTTCTCTCTGTGTTGGTCCTGCGGGGAAGATCTTTGTCATCAATCTTCCCCTGGTCTAGGAGATTTTCAGCCCAGATACCCCAGGTCCAAAGGATGGGCTCTGCTCCCGGTGCTTCTTTCTTGGTGGTATGAGGCTCCTCTCTCTCTCTGCTCCCTTCTCTCTCCTTTTATCTCTTATAAGATAAAAGGTGATGCAGGACACACCTCAGGGAAGCTCCCCTTACATCAGATCAGGGCTGTGATCCAAGTAAGGGTGTTGCATCCCACCCTAATCCTCCTTAATATAATTTAATCTTGCCTCATTAACCACAGGCAGAGATTAGGATTTCCACACATTGAAAAATAACATCAGATCACAAAACGAAGGACAACCACACAATACTGGGAATCATGGCCTAGCCAAGTTGACACACATTTTCGGGGAATACAATTCAACTCATAACACCAAGCACGATGTCCTTCTCCAGGCACCGGTCCCTCCTGATAACATGTCCAAAGTACGTGAGATGAAGTCTCACCATTCTTGCTCCTAAGGAGCATTCTGGCTGTACTTCTTCCAAGACAGATTCGTTCATTCTTCTGGTAGCCCATGGTATAATCAATATTCTTCACCAACACCATAATTCAAAGGCATCAATTCTTCTTCGGTCTCCTTTATTCACTATCCAGCTTTCGGATGCGTATGAGACTATTGAAAATACCATGGCTTGGGTCAGGCACACCTTAGTCCTTAAAGTGACATCTTTGCTTTTCAACACTTTTAAGAGGTCTTTTGCAATACATCATTTAATTTCTTGGCTGCTGCTTCCATGGCTGTTGATTGTGGATCAAAGTAAAATGAAATCCTTGACAACCTCAATCTTTTCTCCATTTATCATGATGCTGTTTATTTGTCCAGGTGTGAAGATTTTTATTTTCTTTATGTTGAGGTGTAATCCACACTGAAGGCTGTAGACTTTGATTTTCATCAGTAAGTGCCTCAAGTCCTCTTGATTCGCAGCAAGCAAGGCTGTCTCATCTGCATATCACAGGTTGTTAACGAGTCATCCTCCAATCCTGACACCACGTTCTTCGTATAGTCCAGCATCCTGGATTATCTGCTCAGCATACAGATTGAATAAGTATGGTGAAAGGATACAACCCTGACACACACCTTTCCTGATTTTAAATCACAGGGTATCCCCTTTTTCTGTTTGAATGACTGCTTCTGGTCTATGTACATGTTCCGCATGAGCACAATTAAGTGTTACAGAAATTCCATTCTTTGCAATATTATTCATAATTTGTTATGATCCACACAGCTAAATGCCTTTGCATAGTCAATAAAACACAGGTAAACATCTTTCTGGTATTCTCTACTTTCAGCTAAGATCCATCTGACATCAGCAATGATATCCCTTGTTCCACGTCCTCTTCTAAATCTGACTTGAATTTCTCACAGTTCCCTGTTGATGTATTGCTGCCATCATTTTTGAATTACATTCAGCAAAATTTTATTTGCATATGATATTAATGATATTCTTTGATAATTTCCACATTCTATTGTATCGCCTTTTTTGGAATGTGCATAAATATGAATCTCTTCTTTCTAGACATAGATGAGTGGACACCTCCAGTGCTGCATCTGTTTGTTGAAATATCTTAATCGGTATATCGTCAGTTCCCGGAGCCTTGTTTTTTGCCAATGCCTTCTTAAAAAAAAAATTTTTTTTTTCTGTGCAGCTTGGACTTCTTCTTTCAGTACCATTGGTTCTTGATCATATGCTACATCCTGAAATGGTTAAACGTCAACCAATTCTTTCTGGTACAGTGACTCTGTTGATTCCTTTCACCTTCTTTTGATGTTTCCTGCATCATTCAATGTTTTTTCTCACAGAATCCTTCAAAATTGCAACATGAGGCTTGACGTTTTTCTTTAGTTCTTTC
The DNA here is from genome assembly GCF_024166365.1 of Elephas maximus indicus. Taxonomy (NCBI): domain Eukaryota; kingdom Metazoa; phylum Chordata; class Mammalia; order Proboscidea; family Elephantidae; genus Elephas; species Elephas maximus. The sequence continues at coordinate 92,661,824 of NC_064846.1, forward strand.
AGCTTAAGAAATGCTCAGCGTTTCTTCCCTTTTGGTTTTCTACCTCCAAGTCTTCACACATTTTATTACAATAATTTACTCTGTCTTCTCGAGCCAACCTTTGAAATCTTCTGTTGAGATCTCTTACTTCATCATTTCTTCCATTCGCTTTAGCTGCTCTACGTTCAAGAGCAAGTTTCAGAGTCTCTTCTGACATCAATTTTGGTCTTTTCTTTCTTTCTTGTCTTTTTAATGGCCTTTTGCTTTCTTCATGTATGATGTCCTTGATGTCATTCTACAACTTCTCTGGTCTTCGGTCATTAGTGTTCAATGCATCAGATCTATTCTTGAGATGGTCTCTAAATTCAGGTGGGAGATACTCAAGGTCGTACTTTGGCTCTTGTGGACTTGTTCTAATTTTCTTTAGTTTCAACTTTAACTTGCATACGAGTGACTGATGGTCTGTTCCGCAGTTGGTCCCTAGCCTGTTCTGACTTATGACATTGAGCTTTTCCAATGTCTCTTTCCACAGATATAGTTGATTTGATTCCTGTGTTTTCCATCTCACGTGTACGATTGCTGTTTATATTGTTGAAAAGGGGTATTTGCAACGAATAAGTCAAATAGTAGAACCTTAAGAGATAGATTCTATTAATACCACTTCAGTGATGAGAATAATGAGGCTTACAAAGGCTAAGTATCTCAAGGTTCTTCCCAGCCTGAATCTCTGATTCCAACTGTTGGAGTACAGCCTTTATTTACATTTTGTTCTAATAATGAAATGCTCACTAAAAGATAATCAATTTTTATATGCGTTTGAATGACATTTCTTTCCCTGTGAATCAGACTGGCATGTATATAAAATGCAAAGAATTAAACAATGAAATAAAGAGCTAGTAGGCAAATAAAACATCAGGAAAAAACGTTCCTTCTGAAGAGAGATCAGTTTTTATGAAAATATGGATTGGAAAGAGTATATACTAAGGTTACCACATACAAGAATTTACAAAAATTATTAAACCAAAACCTCTGAGCCATAATTTAAATCAATTAATTGATCAAAGTCTAATAGCACTGTATTAGGTGTCACTTCAAAAATTTAAATATACTATTCTTCTCTAGATTATAAACAAGGATTGTTTTTCAGTATTGTGGGCAAAGGAAGTTGGAGCTGTGCATCAGATTGCCAGGTTTAGCAATTAAAAATACAAGATACCCAGTTAAATTTGAATTTCAGGATTACATCTCATGTAATATTTAGGGTATACTCATACTAAAAAATTATTCATTGTTTATCCAAATTCAAATTTAACTGGGTGTCTTAGTTACCTAGTGCTGCTGTAACAGAAACACCACAAGTGGGTGACTTTAAAGAACGGAAATTTATTTTGTCACATTTCTGGAGGCTAAGAAAATCCAAATAAGGGTTTCCGCATGTCAATTCCTTCTGTGAACCTCTCTCAAAGTTTCTGGTGTCTGTTGGGCAATCTTTGGCTTTTTTTAAACAATCCTCACATGTTGTGTATCTTTCTCTTGCATGTGTCTCTGTGTCTATTTTCATCTTTTTATAACGCAGAAGTGATTAGGTTTAGAATCCACCCTAAACTGGTAATGACCACATTAACATAAGAAAAGAAAACCCATATTTCCAAACAGGGTCACATCCACAGGCACAAGGGCCAGGAATTCAACACATATTTTGGGATGACACAATTAAATCCGTAACCTTGGGTACCCTGTATTTTGCCTGGCAACTTAAGAAGGGAGGATTAAATGGACTCAAACTCAGCTCTAATATTTTTCATTTTTTCTTTGTTTTCGTTTTTTAAGTGATAGGTTAAAGGGAAGTGGAACATAAAAGTTTTTCTGGCAGGTTTAAATCTAAGGAATGTTTCATTTATAATTGATTTTTAGTGAAAGCTCTGAAAACTTAAGCTTTACTTTCATAGGTTTGGCATGGTATTTAAATGATTTATAAATGATTGTCCTCCTCCCTTCATCCTCATATAAGGAAATCCCCAGTGAAGTACTTTGAGCAAAGCTAATCAGATGTAAAAAGTTAAAAAAAACAAAAAAACAAAAAAAAACAATATCTTTAACTACCTGCCAGGTATAAGCCACAAAGGCCGCAAGTCTTAAAAAAAAAAAAAAAAAAAAAGTTGCCGTCAAGTCGAGGCCAAGTCATGGCGACCTTATGTGTGTCAGAGTAGAACTGTACTCCATAAAGTTTTCAATGGCTGATTTTTCAGAAGTAGATTTCCAGGTCTTTCTTCCAAGACACCTCTGGGTGGGCTCAAACTTCCAACCTTTTGGTTAGCAGCAAGCGTGTTAACCATTTGCACTACCCATGGACTCCGACAAATCTTTACCACCTTCTTAATAAGCTTATAGGTGTCCCTGGGTAGTGTAAACGGTTAAGCACTTGACTACTAGTGGAAAGGTTAGTGGTTCAAACCCATTCAGAGGTACCTGGGAAGACAGGCTTGGTGACCTGCTTCCGAAAGGTCACAGTTTTAAAAACCCTATGGAGCAGTTCTACTCTGCCCACGTGAGGTTACCATGAGTCAGAGTCAACTTGAAGGCGACCAACAATAAGCTTGCAAAATAGTGTCATTAATCATTTACTTGCACCTCAAAGCAGAGTTCAATGTAAACATTCAAAATCAAGTAGAAAATAAGAGAAACTATCAAAACATCTTCCTCCAGAACCCAGGCCAGGGTCACTCAGAAATTAATTAATATTTTATTATTTTGTTACATTAATACCCCTACGTGCTAGGCACTACGCCAGGCCAGACCCTCTTCCTCCCGCCCCCAAGTCCAGTCTACTTGGTGAGACAGCATTAGTATATGTCCAATAAATAGTATGACGGGAGGTTTCCTTAAAGAGGAAACTTCCTCCCTCCTGGCCTAAAAGTCAGTTAGAAAATTCACATGGAAAAGAAACACATACCAAAAACATTAAATGTTTTAAACAATTTGCAGATCAGTTTTTTCTGTGGTCAGCATTTTGGTTTTGTACAAGCTGAAAGGAGGGAAAGTTCTGGGATTCCTCCAGTCTCAGGGTGATGGCAGGCCAGACTCCCTAGGCTAGTTCTGTTTAGCATGTGGGATCTCTGACTCTTCTTACACCCCAAATCCAAAGCTGGACAAATCAAGCAAGGGAGACTGGAAATTCTGCCAAGGGTAGGGGCTCAGCCTGAGCACAGCACAATCACCTGTGGTGTTTGTAAAGCTACAGATGGCCAGTTTCCACCCAAGACTACTCAAACCATTAACTTGAATTTCTAACAAGTTCCCAGGTCATTCTAATACTGGTGGTTAGGGACCAATTCTGAGAACCACTAGTAGAGCAGTGGTTCTCAAAATTTATTATACATAAGAATCACCTGGGGATCCTGTTAAATCGTAGATTCTGATTCAGTATATCTTGGGTGGCAACGTAAATCCTCAGCAGGGGTTCAAACTGGAACAAGCCAGTTTGAAGGCCCTGACTTAAACAACCTCTAACAATGAGGGTCTGAAACCTGTATTTTAAAAATAAAAAGGTCCACAGGTGATTCAATGCACAACCTTGGTTAAGACCATTACATTGCTCAGTCAGATGACTCAAATCACATTAGGCTACATTCAACAGAAACATGTTCACCCATCCTGAGATTAATTCTCTCCCCTCCAGGTGACTCAACAAGGCCGAAGTGCTATTTCACAGACCGAAGTACTTAAAGATTACTCAACTTTCATCCAACCTGCCTGCTGAGGCCATTCTGAAGCCCCTCCTAAAACAGGTATACAGGAAACATTCAACAGCTCACAAATCACCCTTACTGTAATGTTTCAGGAGACAATAGAAAACTAGGGGCAGAATAGGGGGGTGATCTTTTTTTTTAGAATCATGGTTATTTTTTTTCTCTAAATTCTATTTTGTTATTTTCATTGACAAAATACACAGCAAAACATATACCCATTCAACAGTTTCTACATGTGTGTAGGGTAATGCCATTCAGCTATATGCATCCCCTCCTAATGGAATCAGCTTTGCTTTTCCCCAAAGCATGCTGGGGATGAATTCGGGATGGACTCAGGCTAAGGTACAACGCTGAGAGTGGCATGACTAGGCCAGAGGCCAAGGCCGAGGAATGCCTTGGCAACAGGAAGGAAAACATCTGGACCTGGACATGAAGTCCCCAGGAACACTGACTGCCCAAGGATGTGGGAGAAAAACAATGAGCCTTGGTCCCAGCCAGAATGGTATATAAGCTTGTGTCCCTTGCTAGGTGGTTGCGGAGCGCTAAACTGGTCCAGCCACAGCCCTGGACCATGGTCCTTCCTGTAAGTAAGCTTCCCAAATAAACCATATGTCATGATCACTGGTTCCGGAGTATTTCTTCAGTCTCTTGGAGATGCGGCTGACCTCGGGTTCAGGTGCCACTGAGTTATTACTCAACAATGTACAATTTAGTAACATCGATTACATTGTGCAACCATTCTCACCGTCCTTTTCTGAGTTGTTCCTCCCTCATTAACATAAACCCACTGCCCCCCTAAGGTTCCTATCTAATCTCCCATAAAGAGAGTTCTTAAAAGAGCATAATGCTCAAGGCAGACCTTTTCTACTAGTTAAGCTAAACAATTGTTTGGTTTTAAGAAGACTTCAGGGGATATTTTTGGTTCGAGGTTTAAAGATTATCTCAGGGCAACAGTTTCAGGGGTTCATCCACCCTCCATGGCTCCAGGAAGTCTGGAATCTGTGAGAATTTGAAATTCTGTCCTGCATTTTCCACCCTGTCTGTCCTGCATTTTCCACACTAGAGATTCTTCTCTAGAATCTTTGATCAAAATGTTCAGTAATGGTAGCTGGGCACCATCCAGTTCTTCTGGTCTCACAGCAAAGGAGTGAGTGGTTCATGGAGGCAATTAACCACACACTCCCTATCTTCCTCCTATTCCTGACTCTCTTCTTCCTCTGTTGCTCCAGGTGAACAGAGATCAATTGTTGTGCCAGGGATGGCTGCATGCAGGCTTTTAAGACCCCAGGCATTACCAAACAATCTAGGAGATAGAGCAGAAGCGCTAAACATGTTAGGCCAATTTTATCTGGGATGTCCCATGAAATCATGACCCTAAACCTCCAAACCAAGGAATCAAATCCTATAAAGTGTTTGGTTGTACATAAACAGACTTAGCAGCTATTTTCTTTGCCCTTGTTGTAAATATATCACACAACTTTTGCCAACTCAATTTGTAATAGGTGTACAACTTACTGACAGCAATTAAAATAATCAGCTGTGCAACCCTTCACTTAACAAATGCGATTTTTCCGGGAGGGGGTGATGATCTGCATTTTCTTGAATATGAAGTGGTGAACTATGTTTAAAGAAAAAAATGCATTACATTCAGATTTTCCTAGGTTTAGTATATAAAGGAGGCAGAAAGGGAAGGATGTGGGGTTTAATCCACTGCAACAAATACAACTGGAAATAAAGGAGTCACTTTTTTTCCCAAATGCACCAGTGACCTCTATATGACTGAATAAATTATCTGATCATTTAGTTTTTAAAATTACTGCTTTCTCAAAAACACAACAGAGAACCCCTGAGGCAGCAGGAGAGCAGCGGGATGCAGACGCCATATTCTCGTAAAAAGACCAGACTTAATGGTCTGACTGAGACTAGAAGGACCCCGGTGGTCGTGGTCCCCAGACCTTCTGCTGGCCCAGGATACCCAAAGCCAACTCTTCAGACAGGGATTGGAATGGACAATGGGTCAGAGAGGAATGCGGGTGAGAGGTGAGCTTCTTGGATCAGGTGGACACTTGAGACTATGTTGGCATCTCCTGCCTAGAGGGGAGATGAGAGGGTGGAGGGGGTTAGAAGCTGGCAAAATGGACACAAAAAGAGAGAGTGGAGGAAGGGAGCGGGCTGCCTCATTAAGGGGAGAGCAATTGGGAGTATGTAGCAAGGTATATATAAGTTTTTGTGTGAGACACTGACTTGATTTGTAAACTTTCACTTAAAGCACAATAAAAGTTTTTTAAAAATTACTGCATTCTCAGAGAGAGAAAACCTTCTCCTTGAAATTCAATAATACAACCAACATACTATGTTTCAATACTGCATGTTTCAAAAAATAAAAAAAGATATTTTAAATTAGCCCAGATAATGTTCTCAATCTTGCCTTTTTTAAAATTAATAACTAAACACCAACAGGCAGTCTCCCTGGCTCAATCCCATTTCCCCATACCAAAGTCAATTCATAATGCAATCCCCTCACTAGAAAGATACTAAGGACCAGGAACAATAAAAGGAAAACAATGTGTTCCAATGGCCTTTATTATCAGACAGCTCATATATTGCACATATATGACGTCATGTCAAAATAGCAAAGAGCTTAAGTCTCGAGTAGGAGAGGGTACAAGAATTGATGGCACCTTTTTGGTTTTTTTTTCCATAACTAAAACAAAAAAAACCCATACCAGAGTAGAACTGTGCTCCACAGGGTTTTCAAGGTTGTGTCCTTTTGGAAGCAGATCACCAGGCCTTTCTCCCAAAGCATCTCTGGGTGGGTTCAAACTGTCAACCTTTCAGTTAGTAGTCGAGCACTTAACCACAAACACTGCACACCAGCCCCCTAATGGGCCTGAAACTAGTGTTGTTTGTGTCAGAGGGTGCCAATGTTTGAAGATAAAGGAACAAAAGCCTCTTATCAGATTTGGTTAACAAAACCAAAACTAAAAACATTGTCTACAGTATAAATAAGTAACATCAAATCATTACAAAAAATTGTAGTGAATCTTTCTACATTATATCACAATAAGATAAAAATTATCTGGGATCTCTCAGTGTTGCTTTAAAAATAAGAACTTAAGGTCTACCTATAGTTAAATCCTTTTACTGTCTTCCAAAAGCTCAAGAAGCCAGCACTTATAATGCAATTAGAACCACATACAAATTCAAACATGAAGGCTTGCTAATATTAATGCCTTAAATGTACACAGCTCTTCACCATTCCTAACAAACATTCACAGACAGTATTCTATTTTAGCCTCCTAGGAGCTCCATGAGATATTACCAATATTCTCATTTTACACATGAATTTGAAGCCCAGAGATGCTAAATATCTTGCCTAAGATCACACAGTGCGTAGTCCCTCCTCTGGATACTGCTGTCTCTCTCCAAACTTAGGAAAAAAAGGATTCTACTTAAACCCAGGCATACTATGCAACCTATGCTTTTCTGAGTAATACAGTGTAATCAGGTATTGTTCATTTATGAATGCTGAATGCCATGCCCTCTCGACATTCTACAGCAATGGTTCTTAACCTTTACACTGTCATGGAGACCCCCTTGTGAAATCTAATGAAAGCTAAGGAATCCTCACCCCATAAAAATGCACTTTATCTTCATAGAATTATTCATAATAGCCAAAGGATAGAAACTACCCAAATATCCATCAGCTGATGAATGGATAAACAAATTTGGTATACCTATAAAATAGAATATCATTCAGCCATAAAAAGGAATAAAATACTGACAGATGTTACAACATGGATAAACCTTGAAAACATTATACTAAATGAAAGAAGCCACAAAAGACCACATACCGTATGATTCCATTTATATGAAATGTCCAGAATAGGCAAATCAAAGAGACAAAAATTAGGGTTGCCTAGGGCTTTGGGGAGGCTGGGGGAAAACGGGGAATGACTGCTAATGGGTATGGGGTTTCCTGCTGAGGTTATGAAAATATTCTAAGATTTATTCCAGCGATGGTTACACAGCTGTGAATATACCTAAAACCACTGAATTGTAGACTTCAAATAAGTGAAATTATATGGTATGTGAATTATATCTCAATAAAGATGCCATTAAAAACCAACCATTAAAAAATGCACATACAGGTGATGGTTGTACAACATTGTGAATGTAATTAATGTCACTGAGTTGTACACTTAAAAATGGTTAAAATGGCATATTTTGTTATATATATTTTACCGCAATAAATCTTTTTAAATACACACACAAATAACATTTCCCAGATAATTTCTGAGGGTTCACTGAAGCCCTGAAGGCCATCTACAGGTACCATAGGGTTCAAGACCCAAGGTTAGGAACCCCTGCTCTATAGAAACAAAAATCAGCATCCTATTTTCTTTATTTTGCAGATAAGTTTTATTTCAGCTGCTCCCACCACAATTACCAAGTCTATGCCTATTTTTTAAGTAAGTGATACTATGTTTTCAGTAAAGGTTTACACAGTTTAGTTTCCCATTCAACAATTTCTATACAAATTGTTCAGTGACATTGGTTACATTTTTCACAACGTGTAAACATTCTCCTATTTTTTAAAGGTCACTGCTTCTCTGTTAGATCACAGGACCCCTGTAGTTTTCAATATTGATTCATTAAAAACATTAATAACTATCTATATGGGATCAAACTGACAACAGCAACTCAAAAGATTAGGTAGGAAATACAGTGGGCAGTAAGTTAACTGGGGGAAGAACAATTCAGAAAAAGAGGGTGCGAATGACATTGTAATCAATGCCACTGAATTGTAATTGTAGAAATTGTTGAATTGGTATATGTTCTGTGTATATTCTCAACAACAATAAAAATAAAATAAATTACAGAAAATGTTAAACAGTATAGTTTCATAAATACATTTTTAAGAGCTAAGATGAATCTTAGTAATTGAGGATCAATTATTCATGAGGCATGGTTAAAATTCAAACATGTAAAAAGTGCAGTTTCTGCCCTCAGGAGCTTAAAATCTAATAGTGGAGATAAGATGGGTACACAAATAGCAATTTACAAAATAGAAGGTGAATCTTGCCTTTAAAAGGCCAGGAAAGATCAGCAGGGAAGAATGATTAAAGGAAAACTTCTTGGCAGAGATGAACTTTTAATTACTGAGTTTGACCCTGAAAAATAGGTAGGATCTGAACATGCAGCAAAGGAGTAGAAGGAAATTCCAGATGAGAGCAGAAGCATGACGTTTCAGAATGGTTTCTAGGAACCAGGAGTAGGGACTGTCATATCAAGGTAAGGGTCCTGGACTTATAGATTTTGAGGAGCCAAAGAAGGCTGCTGAGCAGGACAGTTACCTAACCAAAGCCATATATTAGGAAGACTGTGCAGTAATTTGTGAATGTATGTGGAAGAGAAAAAGACTGGAGGCAGGGAAACAAATTAGGAGCATATTACAATACTCCAAAGTAAAAATAACTAGAGTCTGATTTATGAAGTGGTATCCTGACATTCAGTAGCCACTTTTAAAAGATCAAGGCATGCTCTCCACTGAAAAATAGTTGTTTTGACATACTGTCACCCATTGCCATCGAGTTCATTTCAACTCATAGCAACCCTACAAGACAGCGTATGACATGCTATAGCTGTTCATTTAAAGTGTTGCCAATAACTACAACTACCACAGCCTTCATCACGCTGAGTCCAGCACAACTAAACGGTGCCCAGCTACTACTACCAATGACTGCTCTGACAGGGATCACAATAGAGGGCCCCAGACAGAGCTGGAGAAAAATATACAACAAAATTCTAACTCACAAAAAAAGATCAGACTTACTGGCCTGACAGAGACTGGAGAAACCCCAAGAGTATGGCCCCCAGACACCCTTTTAGCTCAGTAATGAAGTCACCCTGAGGTTCACCCTTCAGCCAAAGATTAGACAGGCCCATAAAACAAAATGAGGCTCAAGTGGCACACCAGCCCAGGGGCAAGGACTAGAAGGCAGGAGGGGACAGGAAAGCTGGTAATAGGAAACCCAACATTGAAAAGGGAGAGTGTTGACATGTCGTGGGTTTGTTAACCAATGTCATAAGACAATATGTGTTTTAACTGTTTAACGAGAAGCTAGTTTGTTCTAAAGTACAGTAAAAATAAAACGTGTTGCCAATAAGGAAATCAGGGGCAGTTAATCATAAAAAAAATATTTTCCTTGAGATAACCTACCTACAACGTGGGTTTAGAAACCTCCTCAAAATAGAACATGCTGTTTTGGCCACACTGGTTGTGAGATTAGGAGGGACCAAAGGCTCCTTTAGGCATCTTTTGCTCCTCTAATTATACAGTAAACATTTGATGTTCTATATAAGTTTACAGTAAAACAATCTTGACAAGATTATGTTCATGTGACCCAGTAAACCTAAACTCCAAGACTAAAAGACTTTAGACAAAATGACATATTTGCAGTAGCAGACATTAAAGGGCCAGAGTATCTGCTGACTACAATAGTATGTCTGACGTGGCTTTAAGCCCACTTGTGAGCCTGAGGTGATTGGAGGCGTAGCGCAACCTTGGGTAGTAACCATCTCTGGGTTGTGCTCAGGCACTGGGTAGATTGTGTAGGCTGTTTACCTGCCTATAATGGCTGGACAGGAGTTCCTGGGTGGCGTAAATGGTTAATCGCTGAAAGGTTGGTGGTTGGAAGCCACCCAGCGGCGCCTAGGAAGTCGGGTCTGGCGATCTGCTTCGAAAGGTCACAGCCTTGAAAACCATATGGCGCAGTTCTACTCTGCACACATGGGGTCCCATGAGTCAGAATCCACTGAAGATCAACTAACAACAAAGACCGCGGATTCGTCATCATTCAGAAGTGAAAAAGGGAGCCCGGCTTCTTAAGAGGCTTCCTTAAACACAGAGACTAGGGAAAGAGGCTTAGAGGCCCCCACTCCCACCCAAAGAAAATGCTCAACACCCTGCCCCAATCTCCCCAGACTGTTTGTCAAGACCTAAGCCAAGGCCAAAAACTACTACCCCTTGACAGCTGGCTGCTAACAAAAGATCGGCAGTTCAAATCCACCAGCTGCTCCTTGGAAACCGTATGTGGCAGTTCTACTCTGCCCTACAGGGTCGCTATGAGTCCGAATCCACTCGACAGCAACGGGTTTAGCCCTTTTACTTTCAATCCCCGCCCACGCCCTGAGAGTCTCTCCACCTCCCTTTCCCCTTCCCCTCTCTTGCTCACTTGTCCCGGATGATAGTCTGCAGCTCCCGGATCTGATCATTCATAGGCAGTAACTTAAGCTGCGCCCCCATCTGCCGAGACACTTCGCAGTCACCTAGGAGGGTGTTGCCGGCTACTGCGTCATAGTTGCCACTGCCACCGTTGCTCTCTGAGTTGAGGCTGGCGCCGCCACAGGCCTGGTGGTCCCGCTCAGCTGGAACAGTCGAAGGGGTGTGCCCTGTGAAAAGAGCCAGCTTGGCCATGGAGGCGCTGTTTCCCCCAGCATGGTCCGGGATTGAGTCGTCAAGTCGCGGTGGCTCGGGGCTTGGTGTAGAGGCAGAATTCACTTGCTGGTTGTGACAGGGCATGGAGTCCGGAAAACGTAACTCCGTAGCCATACACCGGCCCCCGGGCTACCCCTGCTACTTTCTATCCCTGAGGATAAAGGAGAGCGGAGAGAAGGGGCCGATGTTACACGTGTCCCCTCTTCCACCTCTGGTCGCTACCGCCTACTTAGAATCTAACCGTGGCAGCCCTCTCACCCCTAAGCTGAAGTCTGTTCTCTTCCGCCGGCATTGTTCCAAGCCGCCCGCACCCCCACGTATTGCCTGCTTGAGCACCCTATTGGCTTCTCTCTCCGCCACTCTGCGGAGCTCTGCTTGTTAACCCTTTGAGTCACTCTTGCTATCTGGGTTCCTATATCTAGCCAGGCAGATCGGGCGAGGCCAAGGGTACCTGGTTGCGGGGTTTTCCGTGGGCCCCTAGGGTGCAGAACTTTAGGTGATTGAAAGAGCCGGGAAAAATGGTTACACGCATAAAGCCCATGTTTTTAGACTTTGTGTCTTGGCAAACAGCATCTTCAGTTAGCTTGTCTGTGTAACCGAAAGCCATTGCTGCTGAGTCGTTTCCTACTCAGAGTGACCTTGTAGGTCAGAGTAGAACTGCCCCGTAGAGTTTCCAGGGAGCGGCTGGTGGATTGGAACTGCCGGCCGGCCTTTTGATTAGCTGCTAAACTCCTAACCACTGTGCCAGAATACCTAGCAGGCTGCTGAAGAGCTGCAGCTTTCCAAGTATGCTTGAGCACCAGAGTTTTTCTTCATCTTTATTAGTTGAGCCCTACAGCGTACATGTTACCATGGAGATTCTGGCAGCATTTCAGATCCACTACCACTTTGTTTCTTTTAAATACTTGAAAAGATACTTTTATTATTGTGTGGAGTCAGTATAAAGGCCTGAGGCAAGAGCATCTACAACCGTGTTTTTCAAGCATCGGTGAATCAGAAATTATAGAACTTGTTAAAATGCAGAGTCTCATGGTCCACTGTTGAGATCTGATTCAGTATATCTGAGATGAGACCCAAGAGTCTTAATTTTTAACAAGTAACCCAGAAACTCTGATAAAAATAGTATTCCTTGAAAAACAGTGGTTTACAGTACAGGACCCCTTTTTAAAGAACTATAACCTGAAAGTCGGGAAACTTGCTAATTCTTCCAAAAAATTATTGAACGACATTGGACAAGTCCCTTCCACTTTCTGCACTTGACTTTCCCCACCTATAGAGTGAGGTGGGTTAACTATTTGACCCTTAAATGGTCTTTCAGTTTTGACAACGTTCTATAATTCTATTTTCCCTTTCAAAAAGCCAGTTCTTAAATTTCCTTCTTCCACACAGGGACATGATACATGCAGAGATTCAGAAAAATATAAGTAACAGATAAGAGGAATCTGTTTTCCACTTTTGTTTGTATGTTTGCTGTATTGGTTTGCGGTATCTTTCTCCCCCCATTCCCCACCCACCGCCCCCCTTTCTCCTTTGTGCCTGACCCTCCAGGTCAGTGTTCTACTAAGTGTAATTATAAAGTAGAGGGTTTAAGTTTGATTGGGTGATAAGAATTGCAGCCCAGGATTATAATCCTACTCACTTTTGAAAGCCTCTGCATCTTTTAACCTAGCAAAAAATGTGATTCAAAAGGTCTCAGAGTTTAAAAGCTGCATCTGTTAACTTGAAGTGGGTGGGAGCAATCAAATGGCCACTCTGCCCATGAATATTCTAAGGGAAAACACTGAAATACAGTATTGTATTATTATCAGTAGTTTAAATAAAGTAATGAATTTTAAATGGTATTGTGAGACATCCCAGGACTATGGAAACCCTGGTGGTGTAGTGGTTAAGTGCTACGGCTGGTAACCAAGAGGTCAGCAGTTCAAATCCGCCAGGCACTCCTTGGAAACTCTATAGGACAGTTCTACTCTGTCCTATAGGGTCGCTATGAGTTGGAATTGACTCAACGGCAGTGGGTTCCAGGACTAAAACTGTTCTGTAGTCATCTTTGTCTAGTGTATCATCAGGCGAGTGGCCTTGTTCTCATTGACACAGAATATGAATTAGAACAGTACAATTGCCAGTGTGTCTTGTGTTTTCACTTTTTTAGGAAACACTCATGCATACACTTACCTGTATTAACCAATAAACATTAGCAGGTCTATTTATCTAGTCAGTTTAATTATTTAAGCCAGTTTAAAAGCAAAATTCACTAATGATTAGTCATAATAACACCTTAAATTTGGTGCTTTATAATTTACAGAGATTCATATGCATTCTCTCATTTAATTCTCCAAAAACTTTTGAGGATCAACAATCCCCATTTACAGATGTTCTCTTGGAGTAGTCTTCTGGAGGAACCCCCAAGACTCTGGTCCTCAGTCACCCTTCTAACTTGGATCTGAAGCCACTCCTGGAGATTACCTTTCAGCCAGACAGGCCTATAAAACAAACAATAACACCCATGAGGAAAGTGCTCCTTAGAACCGAAGGCAAAGATGAAAAGGAAGGAAGGGGCAGAAAAATCTGATGAATGGAAACAAACTCAGGGTAGAAATGGGGAGAGTGCTGACACATTGTGGGGATTGCAACCAATGTCACGGAATACTTTGTGTATAAATTATTGAACCGGAAACTAATTTGCTCTGTAAACTTTCACCTAAAGCACAATTAAAAAAAAAAAACCAGTCTTCTTTAGCTGTGCTTTCAAATATATGAAATAATTCAGTCAACAAACACTGGTTATGCACTTACTATATACCAGGCATGTTGCTAGGTGCTAGAACAGACACAAAGAAAAAGAAATGTGGATCTTAAATTTCTCCATGGTTATAAGGGTCATGGAGGTGGTAGAAAGCATGGATCTTTGAAAACTAAAGGATAATGATAGTGTGGAAAACTTTACCATAGATACTAAGAGCAGAGTTTTAAAAATTGAGTTTAGCTCTTTGGCTTCCACTTTTTGATGGAGGTACAAAGCAGTAGTAAAATTATCTAAAGCCAGATAAAGCAACAAGCTGGAAAATTCTCCTGGAATAATTGAGATGCCTGTAAACTTCATTTTAAAGTTCTGAACTCTAAATTTGAGATGACCCCTAAAAATTATGGAACTCAGCAAACCAATTACTTATGTTAATAGGTATCTTTACAAAATGCTTTTATACAGGTTAACTAAATTGACATTGTGATGTAGTTAGGCCCAGTATTGTTATTCCTGCTTTACAGATAAGTAAATTGAGACCTAGGAGCCTTATTTAAAGTCACACTGTAAGTGGAAGAGTGGGGAGAAGATAAAAGAGAATGAATATTAAACCCCAATTTTTTATGCAGTATGTTTGATGACTCACTTTTAAAATTCTGGTCTTCCAAACCAGTTTTGATTCCTGGCTAATGCAACTCTTGCGCAGCCACCACTTGTCTGTCAATGGAGGTGCTTGTGTTGCTATGATGCTGAACAGGTTTTAGTGGAAGTTCCAGACTAAGACGGACTAGGAAGAAAGGCCTGGCAATCTGCTTCCAGAAGTCAGCCAATGAAAGCTCTCTGCATCAAAATGGTCTGATCCAAGAATGATCATGGGGATGGTGCAGGACAAAGCAGGGTTTCATTCTGTTGTGCATGGGGGCCTGTGAGTCAGAGGGCTGACTTGACAACAGCTAACAACAACTACATGCTTTAATTATCTCATTTAAGCCTTTAAACAACCTTAGGAGGTAGTGCGTGTTGTCATCCACATTTTAACAGACGAGAAAACTGAGACTTCGTGAAATTAAGTAATTTGATAATGTCACACAGGCATTAAGTGCAGGAGCAGGGATTTGAACCGAAGTCTAATCAGGTGAATCTGACTATTTCAACAACCCAAGTCCTCAGATTAGTGCAAGTTATATTCCTTTACTGTATACTATACTTCATACTTCTACTAGATGGTATTTCACCTGCAATATCTGATTAAATCCATGAACCAAAATTGTACAATATGACTGAAGTGGGGAATCCTGATATAATTTTCTATTAATACTTAATTTTCTAATAGGCTCTTTGGCAATTCCTTTGTGCCCTAAACTCCCAGAATTCCTTAATTCAAGCTGACTTTGCTGATGCTTAAGCCACTGCATTGTAATTTTAAATTTCTTAGAGCAAAAATCTATGAATTAAAAAGAGAACCAAAGCTTTGAATAAATACTATGATTCTCTTTTCCTTCCAAATGAACATCTGTATCACCTTTCAGATATACACCTTACCTTGATTCTGTGGCTTCCAATGATCTCAAAATGTATATTTGGGTATTTTTTCAAATGTGTGTCTTATCCTCTTTATTGCTTACTTCCTATGTTTTCAAAATATTTAATAACTTTTTAAACACATATTTACAACCTTTTGAAGTTAGTTCACTTATGAAAGTAAAGCTTCCCCTGTGGATCCTAAACAATTTCTGATAAGGTGTGCAGTACAAGGCAGACAGCTCTTGTATGAAAGAATATATCTTCTGTTGTTGCTTTGGGTGACAGTGAGCATAGCAACCCCATGTAACAGAGTAGAACTACCCCCATAGGCTGTAATCTTTGCGGAAGCAAATCACCAGATCTTTCTTCCATAGACCTTCTGGGTAGGTTGGAACAGCCAACCTTTTGGTTAGCAACGAAGCTGCTTCACCATTACACCACCAGGGCTCCTTATACCTGTGTAAAAGATACAAAAGATAACCTGTAAAATATGTGTACACCAATGTTCATTGCGGTATATTCACAATAATCAAAAGGTGGAAAGACCTGAATAAACTGAAGGCCTCAAAGGCCAGTGTAGCAGAGGTGGGTGTTTGGGGACCATGGTTTCAGGGGACACCTAAGTCAATTGGCATAATAAAATCTATTAAGAAAACATTCTGCATCCCACTTTGGAGAGTGGCATCTTGGGTCTTAAACGCTAGCAAGCAGCCATCTAAGATGTATCAATTCGTCTCAACCCACCTGGATCAAAGGAGAATGAAGAACACCAAGAACACAAGGTAATTATGAGCCCAAGAGACAGAAAGGACCACTTAAACCAGAGACTGCATCAGCCTGAGACCAGAAGAACTAGACGGTGCCCGGCTACAACTGATGTCTGCCCTGACAGGGAACACAACAGAGAATCCCTGAGCAGTGGGATGCAGACCCCAAATTCTCATAAAAAGACCAGACTTAATGGTCTGACTGAGACTAGAAGGACCCTGGTGGTCATGGTCCCCAGACCTTCTGTTAGCCCAAGACAGGAACCATTCCCTTCAGACAGGGTTTGGATTGGACTATGGGATAGAAAATGAAAGTGGTGAAGAATGAGCTTCTTGGATCAGGTAGACACATGAGACTACGTTGACATCTCCTGTCTGGAGGGGTGATGAGAGGGCAGAGGGAGTCAGAAGCTGGCTAAATGGACACGAAAACAGAGAGTGGAGGGAAGGAGTGGGCTGTCCCATTATGGGGAGACCAATTAGGAGTATATAGCAAGGTGTATGTACATTTTTGTATGAGAGGCTGACTTGATTAGTAAACTTTCACTTAAAACACAAGAAAAATTAAAAAAAAAAGGTGGAAAGAATTTAATGCCCACTAACAGATGAATGAATAAACAAAATGTGATATATACATACAATGGGATCTTATTCAGCCATAAAGAAAAATGAAATTCTTTTACAGCATGGATGAACCTTGAAAACATTGTGATGAGTAAAATAATTCAGACACAAAAGGACAAATATTGTATGGTCCTACTTACATGAAAGACCTAGAATAGGAAAATGCATAGAGATAAAATTTATTAGTGTTTACCAGGGGCCAGGGGCAGGAGGGAATGAGAGTTATAGCTGAAGGGGGTATTGAGTTTCTGTTTGGGGTGATGTAAAACTTTTAGAAATGGATAGTGGTTGATGGTAGCACTACACAGTGAAAGTAATTAATGTCATCAAATGGTATGCTTAAAAGTGGTTAAAATGGCAAACTTTTTGTTATATATACATTTTTACAAAGAGAAAATTAAAAAAAAAGTTAACCTGCAAAATTGATATATAAAGAACTGAGGTGTGATGGTTTCTGGCTTCTGGCTACTACTTATCAGTCTTCCTCACTTCCTCCTGCATGCAACTTTTAAGTAATCAATAAAAGCCATATTTCAAAACCAAAGAGAGAGAGAGATTCTGATGCACCCTGCTCCAGGCTTAACAGAGCAAAGAGTAAGGCAAGGAATGAGTGAAAGGAACCATTTGAAGCTGGCAGTGTGTGCGAGGTGGGTGGGAGGACAGATTCTAAAGGAAGGAAAGTGTAACGGATTCTGAGGTGTGCCACCCTGATCCCCCCGTCTCAGCTGCTTTATAACAGAAATACCACAAGTGGGTGGCTTTAACAAACAGAAATTTATTTTCTCACAGTTTAAGAGGGTAGAAGTCCAAATTCAGGGCTCTGGCTCTAGGGGAAGGCTTTCTCTCTCTGTCGGCTCTGGGGGAAGGTCCTTGTCTCTTTTCAGCTTCTGCTCCTGGGAGATCTTCATGTAGCTTGGTATCTCTCTTCCCCCATCTTTCCTTGCTAGCTTGCATTTAATCTCTTTTATATCTCAAAAGAGATTGACTCAAGATACACCCTACACTCATCCTGTCTCATTAACATGACAAAGACAACCAATTTCCAAATGGGATTATAACCACAGGTACAGAGGTTAGTATTTACAACACATTATTTTGGGGGGACGTAATTCAATCCATAACATTCCACCCTTTGGCTCCAAAAAATTCATGCCTTTGCCACATGGAAAACACGTTCACCCTATCATGTCATCCCAAAAGTCTTGAACTCCAAGTCCAAAATCTCATTTTCTGAATCATCTAAATCAACTATGGGTGAAACATTAGGGATATTCCATACTGAGGCTAAATTCCTTTTCATCTGAGAACCTGTGAAACAGGTTATCTGCTTTCAAAACACAGTGGTGGAACGGGCACAAGGTATGCATTTCCATTACAAATGAGAGAAATTAGAGGGAAAGGAAGGGATAACAGGCACCAAACAACTCCAAATTCCAGCAGAACAATTTACATTAGCTCTCAAGGCTTGAAAATAATCCTCTGTTATCTGAGCCCATCTATGCAATGACCCTGCCCTCCAGACTCTGGGTGTTGATCATGCTGTCTGGATTCTGGATAGAGGTCCGTTGGCCCTGAACTTCTGCTCCGTGTTGCAGGGCCACTGGGATGACAACTCTGCTCCCTCTGCTTTGGGCAGGCCCATTCTCCTAGTCCATCTGAGTGGCAAACCCTACCTCCTCGGCCCCAGCAGGCCCTGTTCTTCTGTCCCTTGGGCATGGCAGCCCTGTTTCCTCAGCTTTGGATGGTGGCCCCATCCTCCTTAACAGCAGCCCCACATTCCAGAACCAAGCTGGTGAAGATCTAACTCTTTGAAACCTAGGGCCCCACCCTTTGAGATCCAGGAGACCACAGCCCCACTCTTTGAAACTAAGAAGGCCTTCCTTCCCATGCTCCTTCCAACAGTTCTGCTGATCTCTGAGCTGCTCCAGGGATGGTCCTTTTCTTTTCTTGGAGGACAGTGGATGTAGTTCCTCTGGCCCATTTCCTGCCTGTAGAATTCCAAGAGGAAGACAGAATTCCTTCATTGCATTCTTTCTCTGCCCCCATCAGCCTAAGCTGAGTAATTTTCTGCTGTGGGAGTTGGTTAGATTCATCAGTCATAGGCTTAATCCCTTTAACAAAAGATTGTGTAGCCACATCCTTGGACATTCTAGGACATGTGTCCTTAGTTTGTACGACAGAATTTTCCAAATCTTTAAGTTCTATTTTCATTTTGCACAGTTCATTTTTAAGTCCATCACTTTCCTCTTGCATTTTACTATACGCAGAAAGGAGAAACCACATGGCCCTTTTAAGATCTTGCTTAGAAATCTCATCAGCCAGATATCCAAGTTTATCACTTACAAGTTCTACCTCCCACCAAACATTCGAGCATAATTCAGACAAGTTTTTTGCCACTGCATAAAAAGCATCACCATTCCTCCATTGTCCAATCACATGTTGATCATTTCTTTTAAAGTCTCACCAGAAGCACATTTAATGTCCACATTTCTAGAGAGACATCCTGTAGCTGGCATCATATGTGTTCTCTAAGATGATAGAGACTTTCTCTATAGATCTCCGCACTTCCTTCTGAGCCTTCACCAGAATTGCCTTTGACATCCATAATTTTACCAACAGTCCCTTCAAGGTAATCTAGGTTTTTAGTATTAGGCACGTTAAAACTCTTCCAGCCTTACGTGTGGCTAATTCCCTCCATGAACAACTGCCTCCTTTGCCATGAGACCAGAAGAACTGGATAGTGCCAGGCTACCATTGCTGAATATTTTAATCAAAGATTCTATAGAATAATCCTGATCAAAAGGGGGAAAATGAGAACAGAATCTCAAATTCTCATGGACTCCAGATTTTCTGGAGCCATGAAGGGTGGTTGAACCCCTGAAACTATTGCCCTGAGATAATCTTTAAACCTTAAACCAAAAATATCCCCTCTGAAGCCATCTTAAAACCTGCTCTTTAAGGAACTATCTATGTGGGATCAAATTGACAATAGCAACTCAAAAGATTGGATAGGAACCTTAGGGGGCAGTGAGTTTATGTTAATAAGGGGGGAACAGAAAATTAAGGGTGAGAATGGTTTCACAACTCAAAGAATGCAACCAACATCACTAAATTGTAGGTGTAGAAACTGTTGAATTGGTGTATGTTTTGCTGTGTTTTCTCAACAAAAACAACAAACTAAATAAAACTTAGAAAAAAAATCTTCCAACCTCTACCCATTACCCAATTCTGAAACCACTCCCACATTTTAAGTATTTTTCAGAATAGCACCCCATGCTCTGTACCAAATTCTATCTTAGTTATCTAGTGCTGCTATAACAGAAATACAGCAAGTGGTTGGCTTTAACAAACAGAAATTTATTTTCTCACAGCTTAAAAAGTGCTGCTATAACAGAAATACAGCAAGTGGTTGGCTTTAACAAACAGAAATTTATTTTCTCACAGCTTAGGAGGTTAAAATTTGAATTCAGGGTGCTGGCTGGCTCTGGGGGAAGTCTTTCTCTCCCTGTCGGCTCTGGAGGAAAATCCTTGTCTCTTTAAGCTTCTGCTCCTGTGAGACCTGCATGTAACTTGGTATCTCTCTTCACCCATTTCTCCTTGCTAGCTTTTGTTTAACCTCTCCTATATCTCAAAAGAGATTGACTCAAGATACACCCTACACTAATCCTGCCTCGTTAACATAACAAAGACAATCCATTCCCACATGAGATTATAACCACTGGCATAGAGGTTAGGATTTACAACACATTTTGGGGAGACTTACTTCAATCCATGACACCCGTCTTAAGGAGTAAAGCACTTTTCTTTCCTACAGCCGGAATGCTGCCTGCCAAGGCTCACAACTGATTCCCTCTCCAGAAGTTTTTCTGGGCCAAAGGATCTGCCCTACTCAATATTACATGCCCTTCTCCCCAGGGTCAGCCCGTATCCTTGATAGGTCCATGTGAGGAGACAAAGATCCAACCACTTTGCCTCAATTAGGGGCATCCCTGAAGGTCCATCTTAATCTCAGAGCTCATCGTGAAATTGGTTGAGTCCTCTGTCACAACTTTTCCCTCTGCTCAATTTTGCATCCTTCACCCCTTCTCAAATGTTGTTATGGATTGAATTGTGTCCCCAAAAAATATGTGTCAATTTGGCTAGGCCATGATTCCCAGTATTGTGTGATTGTCCACCATTTTGTCATCTGATGTGATTTTCCTATGTGTTATAAATTTTACCTCTATGATGTTAATGAGGCAGGATTAGAGGCAGTTATGTTAATGAGGCGGGACTCAATCTACAAGATTAGGTTTTATCTTGAGTCAATCTCTTTTGAGATATAAAAGAGAGAACTGAGCAGAAAGACAGGGGGACCTCATACCACCAAGAAAGTAGTGCTAGGAGCAGAGTGTGTCTTTTGGACCTGGGGTTCCTGCACTGAGAAGTTCCTAAAACAGGGAAAGATTGATGGCAAGGACTTTCCCCTAGAGCTGACAGAGAGAGAAAGCCTTCCCCTGGAGCTGGCACCCTGAATTCGGACTTTTAACCTACTAGACTGTGAAAGAGTTAATTTCTGTTTGTTAAAGGCATCTGCTTATGGTATTTCTGATATAGCAGCACTAGATAACTAAGACACTTCCCAAAAAACTTCCTGCATGCAAATCTCTATTTCAGAGTCTGTATCTAGAAGTACCCAACTTATAATGAAAAGAAATATAATTCCAAATAATCCTCCTATCAAAGTACCTTTTGAACCCGATGCTTCAAACTTTCAAAAAAAAAATCAAAAGAGGCAATGGTGAAGTGGATTAAACCTCTACTTTACAATTTCAGTACCAAGTCTAGTTGTCAGTGAATTGGATTGACAAGATTAATTGAATATCTTTTATCTTTATTTGTTAAAATGAAGTTAGAAGACTATGAACTAACATGTACCTGCTTGCAAAAGTCCTGACACATTCCTTAAATATTGCCAAGGTGGAATTCTCTGGGTAAGTATAGGCAGCAGGTATTATATTACAGTGGGCTTCTGATGCAACCTTTCTGCTGACTTTAGAAGTTCTCTGCAGTTGGAGTACTCCACAAGAAAGAATTTGGTGAGCATCACAGTAGGAGAACAAAACAAGGATTTTAGTTTCTCCCACTTGCTAGATAGAGGAATCTGGGCAACTTTCTTCCCCTTTTTGGGCCCTGGGTTCTTCATTCACTAAATGTAAACAGAGGGCTTTAAAGTCTCTTGCAGATTAGTAAGATATCTGCACAATGGCATGCCTGTGAAGGATCCCTGGGTGGGATACTGAAGTTCTGAGAAAGTGATGACTGGGGCTGAAATCTGGCTCCAGCCCCACACCAGTTGTCTTAGGCTGGATTCTCTAGAGAAGCAAAACCAGTAAAGCATATAAATATAGAGAGAGATTTATATCAAAGAAATGGCTTACACAATTGTTGAGGCTGGAACATGCCAATTCCGTGGATCAGGATAGAGGCTTCTCCTGGTTCATGTACCTGCAGGGGCTGGCGAATCCAAGATCAGTAGGTCAGAGAGCAGGGCTCTTGCTCATAGCCTGTGAAGATTGATGAATACCAAGATCAGCAGATAAGCTACTAACTCAAGTCCCAAAAACTGGAGGTCAGATGAACAGGAAGCAGCTGCAGGATCCAGCGCAGGCAAAAGCCAGAATGTCAACTTATATTTGGATGCAGGGCACAAACCCAAGGAAAATCCCTTTCAACTGATTGGTTACTCAAGATCCCATCATGGGGGTGATCACATATAAACACTGATAATCATGGCCCAGCCAAGTTGCCACACAATCTTAACTATCACACCAGTCGTATTCCAAACATCAACTTTACCACTCTCACAACTGTCATCCTCTTCCCCTTAATCTCATGCATACATACAAAGTCATGTGACCTCAACAGTTGATGGAATATGGAAGTAATTGGAAACCCACCAATTTGTCTAGACCTGTTGAGTAGGGGTCTGTGCCCATGGCCATTAGGAAGCATTGCCATGGCCCAAGTCAAGTAATCTACAGACCAGATACCTAATGATTTTACTGGATGATGGCGGAAAGGCAACACTGGGCACTGAGGCACACTTAAGCTCATATATATTCCTAAAGTTGTTTTGTGTCCTAATTGTGAGGAGAATAAAGAGATCTAGAGCCTTTTTTTCTATGCCCAATTCTTCCATCTTAGAAAGTGTCCTGCTTTCCTCCTCCAGTCAAAGCTCTCCATTCATTCATTCAACAAATATTTATTGATAATCAACTTTGTATCAGATACTCTTATTAGCTGTTGGGTGGTAAACAAAACAGAACAAAAATCTCTGCTCTTATAGAGATTACAGTCTATATAGGCAGAGAGACAGACAATATACAAAGTAAGTAAAATATACTGTCATGGATTGAATTATGTCCCCCCAAAAATGGGTGTATTAAATTGGTTGGGCCATGATTCCCAGTATTCTGTGGTTGTCCTCTATTTTGTGATTGTAACTTTATGTTAAAGAGGATTAGGGTGGGATAGTAACACAGGTCACATCCCTGATCTAATATACAAGGAGATTCCCTGGGGTGTGGCCTGCACCACCTTTTATCGCTCAAGAGATATAAAAGAAAGGGAAGCAAATGGAGAGTGGGGGACGTCATACCACCAAGAAAGCAGTGCCGGGAGCAGAGCGTGCCCTTTGGACCCGGGATCCCTGTGCGGAGAAGCTTCTAGTCTGGGGGAAGATTGATAAGAAGGCCAACAGAGAGAGAAAGGCTTCCCCTGGAGCTGACACACTGAATTTGGACTTTAGCCTACTTTACTGTGAAGAAATAAATTTCTCTTTGTTAAAGCCATCCACTTGTGGTATTTCTGTTACAGCAACACTAGATGACCAATACATATACATTACTTGTATTTAGTGGTGGCAAGCAGGGAAGGGGAATAGGGAGTGCTGGCAGAGCAAGGGCAACAATTTTAAATGGGGTGGTCAGAAAAGGCCTCATTGAGAAGATGGCATATGAAGAAAGACCTGAAGAAAATAAGGAAACAATATATGGAGATAGCTGAAGGAAGAGTGTTCCTAGCGGAGGGAATAAAAAGTGCCAAGGTCCTGAGGTAGATGTGAGGTTGGTGTGTTCAAGGAGCAGTGAGTAAAGGTGGAGCAGAGTGAATGAAGGTCAACAGTAATAGCAGACTGAGGTCACAGAGTAAATTGAGCAGGGGGTGGGCAGATCTTGTGGAGCCTTTTAGGCCACTGTAAGAGCTTAAGCTTTTGTTCAGAGTGAGATTTGAAGCCATAAGATGGCTTTAAGCAGAGGACTGGCATGATGGGATTCAGGATCACACTGGCTGACGTGGTAAGAGGTAGAAAGAGGGAGAGTCATGTTGAGAGTAAACACAAGACCAGTGAGGAAGGTATTGTAATAAACCAGGAGAGAGATAATGATGGTTTGGACCTGGCTTGTAGCGGAGAAATGTGTGAGAAGTGATCAAATTCTGATATATTTTAAAGATAAAACCTATAAAATTTGCTGAATGCGAGGTAGGAGAGAAAGAAAAGAGTCAAAGATTACTTCAAGGTTTTTGACCAGAGCAATAGCGAAGTAGAATTTTTTTTTGCTAAGATGGGGGAAGACTGTGAATAAAGCAGGTTTTATGGTGAGGCACAGATCAAGAATTTTATTTTAGACATGTTAAGAGTACCTCTTCCTCCACAGCCTCATCAGCATTTGATGTTGTCTGTGTTTTGGATTTTAGCCACTCTAATAGGTGTGTGGCAGTGTAATGGTTAACGTTATGTGTCAACTTGACTAGGCCATGACTCTCAGTATTACGTAATAATCCTCGATCTTGTGATCTGATGCAAGGGGAGTTTCCTTGGGGGTGTGGCCTGCATTCAATATATATCGATGTTTTGGCAAAGCTCTTTCTCTCTCTCCCTCTATCTCTCTCAACCCTACCACAAACACGCCATCATCTGACTTCCAATTCGTGGGATGCAAGCCAGCAGCCTACCATCTGACTTGCCAATCTTGGGTTCATCAGCCCCTGCAACCACGTGAGTCAGGAGAAGCCTCCAGCCTGACGCCTAACCCATGATTTGGGAATTGCCAGCCTCTACAACTGCATGAGCCATTACCTTGAAATAAATCTCTCTCTCTCATTCCATTTATACAAAAAGTGACTCCTATCTTTGTTAAACTCTTCCAAAAAGTGTAAGAGGAGGGAACACACCTAACTCATTCCATGAGGCCAGCATTTACCCTGATGCCAAAGCTAGACAAAGACACTACAAGAAAACTATAGAATAACATTCCTTATGAATACAGATGCAAAAATCCTTAACAAAATACTAGAAAACAGAATCCAATGCCATATTAAGGAGATTATACACCATGACTAAGTGGGATTTATCCCAGTAATGCAAAGGCTGTTTAACATTAGAAATTCAGTCAATGTAATAAACCCGTTGCTGTCGAGTTGAATCTAACTCATAGCAACCTTATAGGACGGTAGAAATGCCCTATAGGGTTTCCAGGGCTGTAAATCTTTACGTAAGCAAACTGCCACATCTTTCTCCCACTGTGCAGCCGGCAGGTTCAAAATGCCGATCTTTTAGCTAGTGATTAACCACTGCACCACCACGGCTCTTAGATCAGTGTAATAATAGACCACATTAACAGAACAAAGGAAAAGAACCACACAATCATCTCAATTGATGAAGAAAATGCATTTGACAAAATCCAACGACTTTTCATGAGAAAAACACTCAAAAAAAAAAAAAAACCTAGGAGTCGAAGGAAAATTTCTCAATCTAATAAGGGGCATTTATGAAAAAATGACAGCTAACATCACACTCAACGGAGGAAGACAGAGCTTTCTCCTAAGACCAGGAACAAGACAAAGGTGACCACTCTCATTACTGCTATACAATAACAACAACAACAAAAAAACCATTGCCATGGAGTTGATTCTGACTCATAGTCACCCTATAGGACAGAGTAGATCTGCCCCCATAGGGTTTCCAAGGAGCGCCTGGTGAATTCAAACTGCCAACCTTTTGGTTATCAGCCGAACTGGTAACCACTACGCCACCAGGGTTTCCATATTTTATTGGAAATCCTCGCCAAAGCAATTAGCCATGAAAAAGAAATAAAATATATCCAAATTGGTAAGGAAGAAGTAAAATTATTCCTATTCAAAGATGCCTTGATCATATATATAGAAATTCCAAAGAATCCACCAGGAAACTAAAAAAAAAAAAGTTATCTTGTAGTTGATTCCAACTCATGGAGACCCTATGTGCATCAGAGTAGAGCTGTGCTCCATAGAGTTTTCAATGGCTTATATTTCAAAAGTAGATTGCCAGGTCTTTCTTCTGAGGAACCTCTGGGTGGACTCAAACTGCCAACCTTTTGGTTAGTAGCAGAACACTTAACTATTTGTGCCACCTAGAAATTAAACACAGAATTACTGTATGACCCAGCAATTCCATTCCTAGGTATATAACCCAAGGAAATGAAAGTGGAGACTCAAACAGATATTTGAACACCACTGTTCAATGTAGCACTATTCACAATAGCCAAAAGGTGGAAACAGCCCAATGTGCATCAACAAATGAATGGATAAATAAAATGTGCTATATACATACATACAAAAAAAAATTGTCATTGAGTTGATTCTGACTCATAGGGACCCTACAGGACAGAGTAGAACTGCCCGCATAGGGTTTCCAAGGAGCAGCTGGTGGATTTGAACTGCCAACCTTTTAGTTAGCAGCTGAGGTCTTAACCACTGTGCCACCAGGGTATATACATATATATACACATACACACATATATACACACATACATACATATATACATACATATACATACATACAATGGGATATTATTCCATCATAAAGAGAAATGAAATTCTGATACATGCTATGACACAGATGAACCTTGAAAACAATATGCTAAGTGAAATAAATCAGACACAAAAGGATAAATGTTCTACAATCCCACTTATATGAAATATCTAGAAAAGGCAAATTTATAGAGACCAAAGTTTATTAGTGGTTACAGGGGCAGGTGGACGGGGTAAATGAGGGTATTGATGAAGGAGTACAGAGTTTTTGTTAAGGGTGATGAAAAAAATTGGAAGCAGATATTGGTGATGGTTGTACAACATGGTGAATGTAATCGATGTCACTGAATTGTACATGTAAAAATGGTTGCAATGACAAATGTTTTCTTATATACCACAATAAAAAAAATTTTAAAGAGTATTAAAAAATGAATTGCAAAAGTATAAGGAGTACATGGAAGGTGTTGGTGCTATTGTGATGAATACATTATTTCCTCTCTTTAAAAAAAAAAAAGTGAATTCACATATACCTTCTCCAGGTACCCCTAATGGTAACAGCTTTTATTACCTGAATATAATTATCAAAACCAGGAAATTAACTAATTCAATTCTATTAACAAAATTTCAGATGTTATTCCAATTTTCCTAGTTTTAGCCTTGCATGTACTCTTTCTATTCCAAGATCGAATTCAAGATCCCACACTGCATTTAGCTGTTGATATTTCTTAGTCTTCAATCTGTGCCAGTTCCTCAGTCTTTTGTTTTCTATTACCTTGACACTTTTGATGAGTACTTGTCAATTATTTTGTAGAACGTCTCTCAATTTGGGTTTGTCCAATATTTTCTCTTGATTAGATTGAGGTTATGGATTTTTAGCAATAATATCACAGAAGTGATGTTATCTGTCATACCACATCATAACAACATGAAGTTGATATATTTTATTACTGGTGATGTTAACCTTAATCTCTTGGTAAAGGTGGTGTCTGCTGGTTTTCGCTACTGAAAAGTTACTAATTTTCCCTTTGTAATTAATAAATATATTTTAGGGAATACTTTTAGACTATGCACATATCCTGTTTCTCCTTAAACTTTCATCTTCTAATTTTAGCATGCATCAGTGGATCTTGCCTACAACAATTATTACTGTGGTATTTGCCTAATTGTGATTTTCTATTTTTCTTATTCCTTGTACATTTATTAATTGCGACTCTTCTGTAAGGAAGAGTCCTCCTTTCCCTCATCTATTTATTTACTCAATTAAATTATTTATTTATATCAGTATGGATTCATGAGTATTTGTTTTATTTTATGGAATGTACTTCGATACTATCATTATTTATTTTCTTGCTCAAATAGTTCCAGCTTAAGCCATTAGGAGCTCCTTCAGGTTGGCTCCTTGTCTTTGCAATACGTCCTGATCCTTTTTCAAGCATTTTTCTTATTTTCTGGCACCACCGAGTCAGCCAGGTTCATCTTAAATACTTTTCCTGTTAAAATCCTGGATTTAACCACTTCTCCAAGGAGCCTTGATTTCTTTTGGGGGGAAATGGTGTCCAGAAACCAAGATCTGGGCTCTAAGTGTGTTCATTGTTACTGGGATTTCATGGCACACGGAGCCCTAGCGGCACAGTGGTTAAAGCGCTGAACTGCTAACCAAAAGATCTGAAGTTCGAAACCACCAGCGGCTTCAAGGGAGAAAGATGTGGCAATCTGCTTCCATAGAGATTTACAGCCTTGGAAAACCTGTGGGGTTGCTATGAGTCCAAATTGACTCCACAGCAGTGGGTTTGCTTTTTGTTGTTGTTGTTGTTTTAGGCCATCTCAATAGCCAGAGCCAGGAAATATATATATATATATATATGTATACTAACACATACACATCTATATATATTTTTATACTCATCTATCTATCTATATCTGTCTATTATGGATTGAATTCTGTCCCCCCCAAAAAAAGATATGTTGAAGTCCTAACATCTCCCCCCTTTCTCATCTGTGAACATGACCTTGTTTGAAGATGTTATCAGTTAACATGAGGTCATACCAGAGTAGGGTGGTTCCCAATTAAATCATAGTGGTGTTCTTATAAAAGAGAAGAGACAGAGACACAGAGGAAATACAGCCATGTAAAGGTGCATCTACGTGCCAAGGAACACCTGGGGATAGCAGAAGCCAGGAGAGACAACACCTTAAGGATTCTTCTACTTCAGAAAGAATATGGCCCTGCCAACACCCTGAACTCAGATTACTAGCCCTCAGAACTTAGAGACAATAAATTTCTATTGTTTAAACTCACCCGCTTTGTGGTATTTTGTTATGGCAGCCCTAGGAAACTAACGTCTAATCCCATTGCCGTCTAGTCAATTCTGACTCATAGCGACCCTATAGGACAGAGTAGAACTGCCCCATAGAGTTTCCAAGGAGCACCTGGCGGATTTGAACTCCCGACCTTTAGGTTAGCAGCCATAACACCACTAATAGTATCTAAAAATCCGTGAGTTCATACAGATACTTCTGATTCTGATTCAACACCAGAGAATTTATTGTAACCTTCCCTCTATCTATATTGGTAACTTCTTTCTCTACCTGTGGGAAATCTGGCTCTCATTATCTACAATTTATTTGTGTATTTGTTTGTTCTTAGTGTATGCATAAAATAGTTTCAAAATTGCTAACCCTTGCCCCTATGAAAGACAAATTTACAAAGTACATTGCAGTATTTGTGTACAATTCTTTTTGCCTTTAGCCTTACAGTATGCTATCAAAATACTGTTTTCCAAAGTTACTTACATTAGTTCTTTTCTCCCCCACCCACTTTAGTGTGGTTATATTGTGCATTTGTAATACTGTCATGAACATTTGTTACTGTTTGTATTCCATCTTGGGTTTCCCCCACATTCTGGTTGACTTTATTTGTTTTGGAAGTAGATGAAACATTACTATGGTACCAAGAGTAGAAGTTATACAAAATAGCATACTCAGACAAGTGTCACTCCTACCTCAGCCTTACTACCTTACTCCCATGTCTTCATTTTGTCCACCCCTTTTACAATCAAGCCAATGTAGGGAGCCATTTCTGATTCATCCTTCTTGTATTTCTTTTGCATGAATGAGCTGATTCTCTTATATTTCATTTTTTTCTTACATGAAGAGTAATATACTGTACTCTTTTGTACATGATTTTTCTTCACTTAACAGTGTGCCCCGGAGATCATGCCCAGGCAGTTGACAGAGGTCTTCCTTTCTTTTTTATGGCTACATAGTACATGTGACAGATAGACTGTCTATCTCTGCCTCCTAATATTCATACCCTAATGTGATTCCCTCCCCTTGAATGTGGGCATGACCTATAACTTGCCTCTAATAAATGGAATGCCGTAAAGGTGATAGAATGTCACTTTGACTTTCATGATTATGTTTCATAGTGAGACAGAGCCCCCACAGCACTGTATTAAAAATCCTGTTTTCTTTGCTTGGCTTCCTCTCCCACAGTGTTGTATTTAAAACCCTGTTTCCTTTGCTGGGCTTCTTCTCCCCACCCCCAGCTTTGTATTTGAATCCTGCTTTTGCCTGGAGGTTATATGTAAACCCCATTGCACCTGTATAGTATGATTAAGAATGTTGATGACTTAACTTGTATGAACTTCCTGCTTGTAAACCCCTTTAAAAGTAACTTGCCTTCCCAGCCTTGGGGAACAGTCTCGGCAGCAGCAGCTCCAATTGACTCCTTTTCCTTGTACAATGAAATAAAGGTGCCTTTCTTATTCTCCCACCTCGGTTTCTCATTTATTGGCTAATACTAGTCATGCCAAGCAAGAACCTGGGGTTTCCACCCAGTAAGATTCCTGGCGAGCCAGTCAGGGGCCATTTGCTCAGCTCCTGAGGTGGACTGGACCACAGACTGGTCCCAGTATCTGGCACCACCAGGAGATTTTTCCTGGAGACCTTGGAGCAGCCCTGAAAAGCCAGTCCGCCTGGGGCCCAAAGATGGCTCTGTGGGAGATGCAAAACTTGCTTGGGCTGTTTGGTAAGTACCTAGGTAAGGTCTTAGAAGAGTCCCAAGAAGCAGGAAGAATTGATCACTGAGGGCATAAAAGGCTCAGGTGCCTGTTAAGTTGGTGCACCGGATTAGGTTGTGTGTGTGAGTGTGTGTGCCCAGAGAAGGGGAAATGTTCAAGGAATCCCAGAATGCGGCCCGCTAAGATGCATCCTTAAGAACTGGGAACAGAGATCCCAACAGACATGGCTCTGGCAGCATGCTTGTCCCTTTCCTACTTTTTCCTCTTTAAATATATGCTGAATAAAGCCTTTCTTTTTGCTTTACTTAAGTTTGTGGTGTTTTCACCCTACAAAAGTTAATGGTGTAGTTGTTGCAGGGATTCTAAAAACACAAATCCAGTAGACTTCGAGAAAAGCTGGACAGTGGAGCAGAAGCCAGCAAAAAAAAAAAAAAAAAAAGAGGTCCTATCTCCTGGACCCACGTGTTCACTCTCCATGTCCTTTCAACACTGACTGGGTGAGTGCCCTTGGAAAATAAGCATTCCCTTGTTCTTTTCTTCTCTTCCTCATATTTTCTTAAGCTTTGTTTGGCATATTTGTTTTGAAAACCAGTTGTTTAAGGTGAACCTTTCTTAGATTTTTTTGCTTGATTGTTTGGTTAAGAGTGATGTTTACCAACTCCTTTGGGGAACTGCAGTTTAGGTCCAGATTATGGCGTTTGATGCCCCATTCTTCTTCATACAGTCCAGTTGCTCGTATTATTTGCTCGTCTGGACTGTATGAAGAAGAACGGGGCATCAGGATTGGAGGAAGACTCATTAACAGCCTGTGTTATGCAGATGACACAACCTTGCTGGCTGAAAGTGAAAAGGACTTGAAGCACTTACTAATGAAGGTCATAGGCTACAGCCTTCAGTATGGATTGTACCTCAACATAAAGAAAATAAAAATCCTTACAACTGGACCAATGAGCAATATCTTGATAGACGGAGAAAAGATTGGAGTTGTGAAGGATTTCATTTTACTTGGATCCACAATCAACAGCCATGGAAGCAGCAGTCAAGAAATCAAAAGACGCATTGCATTGGGTAAATCTGCTGCAAAGGACCTCTTTTAAGTGTTGAAAAGCAAAGATGTCACCTTGAAAACTAAGGTGTGCCTCACCCAAGCCATGCATCTTATGCATGCGAAAGCTGGACAATGAATAAGGAAGACCGAAGAAGAATTGAAGCCTTTGAATTGTGGTGTTGGCGAAGAATAGTGAATATACCATGGACTGCCAAAAGAACGAACAAATCTGTCTTAGAAGAAGTACAACCAGAATGCTCCTTAGAAGCACGGATGGCGAGACTGTGTATTACATACTTTGGACATGTTGTCAGGAAGGATTAGTCCCTGGAGAAGGACATCATGCTTGGCAGAGTACAGAGTCAGCAGAAAAGAGGAAGACCCTCAATGAGGTGGATCGACACAGTGGCTCCAACAATGAAATCGAGCATAAAAACTATTGTAAGGATGGCTCAGGATCGGGCAGTGTTTCATTCTGTTGTGCATGGGGTCGCTATGAGTCGGAACCGACTCGACGGCACCTAACAACAATAACATGGTGTTTGAAACATTAAAGAGGTAATTATATTTTTAAAGATTTCTGACCCACTATAAGCCACAAAGATTTGGGCACGGATCGACCAGTAAAAGCCATTAGGGCGGTCACTGGCACTTATCACCAGCGTTAAAGACTCCCGTGACAAGATAAGGTGGTTGAGAGACAGGCTAGAGCACTAGGCTGCCTGCCACCCACAAGCAACTCAGGTACACATTGGTAGAAGCAAAACACTGTCTAAACCCAGTGGCATTCCTTTTTAGGGTTCTTTTTGTGACTCAGAAAATCTAGAAAATAGTGCTCCGTTTTGCCAGATTTGCAGGGGAAGGTGGCAGCTCCTGACCTGCTTTATAAAATTCGCAGGGAAAAGTGGTAACTCCATACCTTTTTTATGATATAGTTTCTCTATAAAAAATCAAAATATTAAAAAAAAAAGAATCAAAATGTTAAAATCATCAGTAGCTACTTTAAAGTACTTTCCAATTTGAGGACCTAGTATATTTAAGGTCTAAAATAAGACAGTAGGTCTCTAGCCAGCAGAATGAATTAAGTTCAAAAAGAAGGAAATCAAAAAGCTTGAACCTTAGAGCTTAACATCTTTGATAAATGAGCTTGGATTTCCCCCACCACTACCAAGGCACTGGTGTGGAGTTCATATTTACAAAACATTATAAACCGAGTATAAGAGAAGTAATTTGGAATTTTAGTGACCACTTTGGGAAAATGAGCTTTCATTTGTGTTGTCCTTTCTTTCCTTTTTGGGAAACTTTTGTTTGATGCTCAGGTTTTGTCAAAAGGTCTAATATTCCTCCACCTCAGGCTCTGACAAGTTAATAAGTTTTATCTAGAATCTGTTTTTTCCATTGAATTGAGTCAATCTTACCAAAAATTGCTACATACACTTTAAGAAGCTAGAATCCCCATATCCTTCTTTTGTGTGATATTATTCAGTGAGTTTATGTGGTCTTTCTGCCTCCTTTTGTTCTGAGAGCTTGCTTCTGGTCTAGAGCGTTGTGTCTAAGTTTCTCTATTGTGTTAGGTTGGAGGCTATGGCTGAGAATTGATTTTTTTTTTTTTTGGTAAGGCTGTCTTACAACCTCAGTTCTTTCTTCATCCAGAAAAAACTGTGCCTTGTATCTGTTTTATGATTTAGACTTTTAATAGCTACCTGGAGAAACTTTGATATGAATTGGTTTATTTGAAAAGTACACTAAGATCTTTATATTCTATGTTATGTCAGTTTTAAATGCAAAACCTTTCTATGTAACTTAAGCTAGATAGTATATGAAATGTGTTTTATTTAAGGAAAAAGGGACAATTTTGTCTTAAAGTAAAACTAGCAGTTCCAGAGTATGAAAAAGGAGGCATAGGACAAGCCTAGAAAAAAATTGCTGAAGAGCTTTGGTATTTACTGGGTAGATACAGAGAAAGTAAAACTGCTTACCAAGAGAATAGTAAAGGGAAAGAAATTAGTTATTTTTTGCCTTGCAAAATGCCTAGGTCAACTTAACATATGTAAATGAATTGGAATGACCTAATCTTGTCTTTGGAAACCCTGGTGGGGTAGTGGTTAAGAGCTGCGGCTGCTAACCAAAAGGTTGGCAGTTCGAATCCACCAGGCACTCCTTGGAAACCCTATGGGACAGTTCAGAATTGACTCGATGGCAATGGGTTTAATCTTGTCTTTTACCATGAGTCAAAAATAGGGAAGGTGAGGCCCCCAGTCTCTGAGGTCATATCGCTCCAGAGACACTTTTGAAAGACCCTTTCCAACTAGGTGGAGATGCTTTTAAGACTAAAGAAAAAATTGCTGCTTTGCTATAGTTTTCAAAAATTGGGTGGATCCGAATCATAAACGAACTGTAAACAAGTTCTCTCTAATGTAGCGGAACTTTAAGAAGCAAAAAAATAGAAGTCACAATGAGACACACCTGAAATGGCCTGGGAACATTTCCAACCCTAGCCAGAGACTTAAGGTTATATCCATATCAGTGAATAGGTCAGTTGAGCAGAGACTTTGTGATTTCCAAAGCCAGTTGATAAAATCTTTAAGGGCTAAAATTAGATTGGGGGAAATAGTAAAATTTGAATGAAAACTTGAAATGTTTAAACAAACTTTATTTCAATTACAGTTATATTTTATAGTATACAGGCTTAAAATAATCTCCAAGACCCTTTAGGTAACCTACTGATATTAAATTGAGTTATTCATCATAATTTAAGTTTATATACTCTTGCTTTTATGCCACAAGTGAAAGGATATGTATATAAAGTCTGCTGAGCGTGTTCATTTTTGCCATTTTAAAGGGATGTACTATAAGAGATATGCAACAAAAACAATATTTAAGAGGTTTATTAAAAAGAAATTTATTTGATATGGTCAAAAGCTTTATCTGTCTGACTGAAGTTTAATGGTTGAATTTATGAGATTTTTAGTAGCTTTAATGTTAAATAGCACATAAAATAAAGCATTAGGTTCCTCGTTGTTAAAATAACAAAATTTTCTTTGATTTCTGAATTGAAAGGTTAATTTATGCGTGTAATCTGCTTCAAAGGCAAAGGTTTTGTCTCTCATTAGAGTAAGATTTCTGAGTCAAACCAAGCCGTATGGCTTTAGAAAAAAAGCTAAGATTTTTTTACCTTTAAGATCTTTAGTTAAATAGCTTAAATATTGTTTCTTGGTGACCTTTAATAAACTCCTGATAACCTTGAAACTTCATGGAAAGGCACAAAACATTTTTATAAAGGAAAAGTGCTAAAAAGGCTTATTTAACATGTTATAAATTATATGGAATGTGTTGTCAAAATCAAGAGAAGAGCCTGATTCTCTTTGGGTTAAAATTTGTATGTTAGTGTTTCCTCTTATGTTTTTAGCTAATAATGGACAACAAATACATATTATGTCATAATTTTATTATTTTTTAATCACTAACTTGGTTGCAACTTTATTTTCTTGAATCCAGCATCATCAAACCAATGGTTTGATTGGGGAATTTACATCATTTACCTATGAAATTTTTTTATTGCTATTCAGATATTTAGAGACTTGATAATTTGGCATATCCTTGGTATCCTGACTACATGGTATTATGTCTCCAGGTTATTATGTATTATATCTTGGCGCCTTGGAAACCCTACGGGGCAGTTCCTCTCTGCCCCATAGGGTAGCTATGAGTTGAAATTGACTCGATGGTAATGGATTGTTTTGGTACATCATAAGGTTACTGTCAGGATTAAATTCGTTAATACATATAAAGTGGCAAACATATAGTAAGTGCTAATTATTCCTATATAAATATCACATTTATATTATACATATTAAATTCATATAATACATTTACATAAGTATAAACACCTAGGTACATTAGGACCCATAACCCATACATCCACATGATTCTTTCATCTAGATTGAATTTTCTGGGTGGCTCTAAACTGAAGAGAACCTTCCTCCTTAGATCTTCCATTTCCAGACAGGCAGTCACAGATCAACACTAGAACCTGTCCAGACTCTGCCCTTATGGAAAAGGGTTCCAGATAACATGCTGGGCATGATTGCATCAACAAATGTTTACCGAATATATTTTGTTAACTATTCATGTTGTAGCACTGTCTTTTGCAATTCCTTGACCTGTGAGCTGATATTCAGCTCTTCAGGGAATAGTATAAAAGAAAGCCCTTCTTTTTATGTTACCACAAAGCTAAGTTTGTAACAAGAACAAAGCCTGTTTTCATGTTGCTGCTGTTTAAATCATTTACATCTGTTTTATGAAAATACACCTCAAGGTACTTTTTAAAAAATCTTAAGTTTTGAGATTTCATAAATTCTACAAAAACACAGAATTTTTCACTCTGTAAAACAGAGGGGAAGAGTGATGTTGCTTCCCTTGACTTATTGTGGTAAAGGGAACCCATGTTATTACAGAGAAACAATGCAGAAATCATTGAAAACACACCATTGCCCTTGAATGGAATATTGCTACACTTTCTCTAGTCAATGTTGAGATTTACTACAATTATAACAGTCATATATAAAAGCAAATAGTTGATATTCATGATTGATTTCCACATATTTTTAAATATTTTACTTATTTTTTGTAGCAATATATGTAACCAAATATAAATTCATTCAAAATTCCTAAATGAACAGTTCAATAACATCGGTTACATACTTCACAATGTGGCACCATTCTCTCTCTGCCCGTATTGTTTCATCACCATTAATTTAGGCTGTCTGCCCCCTTAAAGTTCTCATTTGTGCTTTAGATTAACTGTTGTCAGTTTACACCCATACAGATAATTCTTTATAAAGCTGCTATGCTCAAGGCAAACATTCTTTATTAATTAGCCTAAACTATTGTTTAGTTTAACAATAGCTTCATGGAATAGTTTCAGTTAAAGATTTAAAGATCATTTGGGGGGGCATTGATTAGGGGGTTCCCCCAGTCTCAATAAATCCAGTAAATCTGGTTTCCATATGAGTTTTAAGTTCTGTTCCATGCTTTTCCTCCTTTTGATCAAGGGTCCATATCTTAGATCCTTGACCAAAATGCTCAGTAATGGGCAGTGCTCAAAGATAAATTTATAGCAATAGCTGCACACATAAAAAAAGGAGAAAGGGACAAACTCAAAACAATAACTCTACTACTCAAACAGAAAGAGAGCAGCAAAAGAAGCCCCCAGACACCAGAAGAAAGGAAATAATAAAGATTAGAGCAGAAATAATTGAAATAGAGAAGAGAAAAGCAATAGAAAGAATCGATAAAATAAAAAATTGGTTCTTTGAAAGGATTAACAAAATTGACAAACCATTGGCTAAACTGACAAAAGAAAAACAGGACAGAAAGCAAATAACCCAAATAAGAAATGAGTTGGGGGACTTTACAACAGACCTAACTGAAAAAAAAAAAAAAGCATCATAACAGAGTGCTACGAAAAACTGTACTCCAACAAATTTGAAAACCTAGAGGAAATAGGCAAATTCCTAGAAACACACTACCTACCTAAACTAACACAAACTGTGGTCAAAAATCTGAATAGACTGATAACAAGTGAAGAGATTGAAAAGGTAGTTTAAAAAACTCCCAGCAAAAAAAAGTCCTGGTCCAGATGGCTTCAATGGAGAATTCTACCAAACATTCAGAGAAGACCTCACACCAGTACTACTCAAACTATTTCAGAACACAGAAAAGGAAGGGATAAATTCATTCCATGAAGCCAGCATAACCCTGATACTAACCAGGCAAAGGCACCACAAGAAAAAGAAAAGAAAATTACAGACCAATATCTCTCATGAATATAAGTGCAAAAATTCTCAATAAAATTCTAGCCAGTAGAATTCAGTGTCATATAAAAAATAATAACAATACACTATGACCAAGTGGGATTCATACCAAGTATGCAAGGATGATTCAACATTAGAAAATCAGTTAACATAATCCACCACGTAAATAAAACAAAAGAGTCACATGATCATCTTGATTGACACAGAAAAGGCATTCGATAAAGTCCAACAACTCTTCCTGATAAAAACTCTCAATAAAAGAGAGACAGGAGGGAAGGAGTGTGTTGTCTCAGAGGGAGAGCAACTAGGAGTATATAAACCAAAAAACCAAACCCACTGCCGTCAAGTCAATTCCGACTCATAGCAACCCTATAGGACAGAGTAGAAATGCTTGATAGAGTTTCCAAGGAGCACCTGGTGGATTCGAATTGCCAACCTCTTTGTTAGCAGCAGTAGCACTTAACCACTATGCCATCAGGGTTTCCAGGAGTATATAGCAAGGTGTACATAAATTTTTGTATGAGAGACTGACTTGATTCGTAAACTTTCACTTAAAGCACAACAAAAATTAAAAAAAAAACTATCAATAAGATAAGGAACAGAAGAGAAATTCCTCAACATAATAAAGGGCATGTATACAAAACCAGGAAATCCCGGTGGCATAGTGGTTAAGTACTACAGCTGCTACCCAACAGGTTGGCAGTTCAAACACGCCAGGCTCTCCTTGGAAACTCTATGGGGCAGTTCTACTCTGTCTTATAGGGTCGTTATGAGTAGGAATCGACTTGACAGCAGTGGATTTGGGGTTATACCAAACCAACAGCCAACATCGTCCTCAACGGAGAGAGGCTGAAAACATTCTCCCAGAGAACAAGAACACGAAAAGGTTGCCCTTTATCGCCACTCCGGTTTAACATTGTGCTGGAAGTCCTAGCTAGAGTAAAAGGATAAGAAAAAGAAAAAAAAGCCATCCAAATTGGTAAATAAAAAGTAATACTATCCCTATTTACAGATGATATGATACTACACATAGAGAACCCAAAAGACTCCACAAGAAAACTAGTGAAGTAATAAAAATATTCAGCAGAGTAGCAGGATACAAGACAAACATACAAAAATCAGTTCGGAAAGGGGGGGCCAAGACGGCTGACTAGGTAGAAGCTAACTCGGATCCCTCTTGCAACAAAGACTCAGAGAAACAAGTGAATCGATCACATACATGACAATCTAAGAACCCTGACCATCAAACACAGATCTAAAGGGATGACCTGAGTGACAGAGACTCAGCCAGCGCAAGCAGGCCTCACACTGATGTGGCTAATGAGAGAACGAGTAACCACGGGGAAGCAGCGACTGTTATCAGAGCCTGGAGCCAGTGTCCCAGTCAGAAAACCTTGGCGCCGGGCTTTGGACTGGGTGCAGGGGAGCTGAGCACAGCATCCTGAGACGGCGCAAACACGGGACGCAGCCCTAGCCCCCTGAAGTGACCTCGGGGGAAGCCCAGCCAGTGCATGCAGGCAGCGCAGCAACACGGCTGACAGGAGAAGTCACCGGGAGGCGGCGACTGGATTTGGAGCCTGGAGTGCGGCTTCCCAGCCAGGGAACCTTGGCACTGGGCTTTGGACTGGGAGCGGAGGAACTGACCACGGCTTCTGAGACAACACAAGCACAGGATGCGGGCCTGACCCTCAGGGGCAATCTCGACCCAGCCAACGCACACAGACTACACACCCCTTGGGAATCTCAGACAAAACAGTCATCACCAAGCAAGATAAGTAACTTTGTCTATGTTCCTGGGTGCTACTCTCTCCTATCTATCTGATCCCTTCCCAGATGGCTTCATTAACATTGGAATTTCCTGGGCCAGAGGGTGAAGTGCTCTGCAGTTTTTTTTTGTTTTTTGTCTTTTCCTAACCCATTCTCCTGGCCTGAGAGAAGCAGCTACAAAACACCCAGGGACCAAAAATCCTTTCCTGACTTCCCGAAATTGGACTAAGAATACAGAAACAGCTCCAGCCAAGCATATGAGATCCATAGTCTTGGGCTTTCATCCCTACAGGGAACAAGGTGGCTATTATAATGCAAAGGCAATTCTGATACTGATCTGACTGTAATTGTTTTACCAGATTACTGTAAAGACAACTTTCCCAGGTCTGATATCTCTACCTATTAAACAGAACACTCACTGACCCACAACGGGGAACTGAGGGCTGAAGCTCCACCCAAACCACCTAGCCTTCTTCCATAGGGGTCTGAGGATAGTGACACCTACCAATCTGTAGAGGTACACGCATTAGGTGCCTAAGGTACAGCTGCAGAGCCCACCCACCAAAGTGCTTTAGGAATAGAGACACACCTACATCACTGGCACTTGGGAGAAGCCTGTCAGCATCCTGCCACCCCCTGGAGTGTGACCCCCTGCTGCTACTAGAATCTGGTGCACACAACTATCACCACAACTCCTCTAAGTGAATAGGTGACAGTCTACACCACACAGTTGGTAACCCCAAATCAGATTCTACTCAAGAATAGTGAATGGACTCTTAGGCTTATATATCTGGTAACAGCCCAAACCCCCTGGTGTTAGGACATAAGTGATTCAAAGGCTACAACAATCAAGACAGTGCAATCTAGTAGCCCATCTATGTATACTGAAAGAAAACAAAACAAGATAAGACTCAGTGAGCAAATATAAAAAAAATCATTACAATATCTTATAGATGGCTTGGAGACAGCAGTCAATATCAAACCACATAAAGAAGCAGACGATGATTGCTTCTACAACTCCCCAAATTAAAGAATCAAAATCTTTCCCAAATGAAGATACCATCCTGGAATTGCCAGATGCAGAATATAAAAAGCTAATTTACAGAATGCTTCAAGACATGACATCAGGGATGACCTCATAAATGAAATAAGGCAATCTACAGAAAAAGCCAAGGAACACACTGATAAAGCAGTTGAAGAAATCAAAAAGATTATTCAAGAACATAGTGGAAAAATTAATAAGCTACAAGAATCCATAGAGGGACAGCATTCAGAAACCCAAAAGATTAACAGTAAACTTACATAATTAGACAACTCAATAGGAAGGCAGAGGAGCAGAATCGAGCAATTGGAATGTAGAGTGGGGGAGGTGGAGGATAAGGCAATTGACACCAATATAGTTGAAGAAACATCAGATAAAAGAATTTAAAAAAAATGAAGAACCCCTAAGAATCATGTGGGAATCTATCAAGAAGAATAACTTGTGTGTGACTGGAGTTCCAGAACAGGGAGGGATAACAGAAAATACAGAGAGAATAGTAGTTGAAGATATGTTGGCAGAAAACTTCCCCAACATCATGAAAAATGAAAGGATATCTATCCAAGATGCTCATCGAACCCCATTTAAGATTGATCCAAAAAGAAAATCACCAAGACATATTATCATCAAACTTGCCAAAACCAAAGATAAAGAGAAAATTTTAAAAGCAGCCAGGGAGAAAAGAAAGGTCTCCTACAAAGGAGAATCAATAAGAATAAGTTCAGACTACTCAGCAGAAACCAGGCAGTCAAAAAGGCAATGGGATGACATATATAGAGCACTGAAGGAGAAAAACGGCCAGCCAAGGATCATATATCCAGCAAAACTCTCTCTCAAACATGAAGGTGAAATCAAAACATTTACAGATAAACACAAGCTTAGAGAATTTGCAAAAACCAAACCAATGCTACAAGAAATACTGAAGGAAATTGTTTGGTCAGAAAATCAATAATATCAGATAACAACACAACTCAAGGTCACAGAACAGAACATCCTGATATCAACTCAAATAGGGAAATTAGAAAAACAAATTAAGATTAATTTTAAAAAGAAAAAAATGCTCAAAACAGGGAATCACTGAAGTCATTATGTAAAAGATCACAATAATCAAAAAGAGGGACTAAATAAGGAGGCATAGAACTGTCATATGGAGAGGAAAACAAGGCGATATGGGGCGATACAAGTTAGGTTTTTACTTAGAAAAATAGGGGTAAATATTAAGGTAACCACAAAGAGGTCTAACAGTTCCATCACTCAAAATAAAAACCAAGAAAAACATAACGACTCAGCAAACATAAATTCAACTACTATGAAAATGAGGAACACACAATTTACAAAGAAAAACGTTTCAGCACAAAAAAGTAAGTGGAAAAATGAAATTGTCAACAACACACACAAAAAGGCATCAAAATGACAGCACTAAACCCGTAAAAAAAAAAAAACCCGTACTTATCTATAATTACGCTGAATGTAAATGAACTAAATGCACCAATAAAGAGACAGAGAGTCTCAGACTGGATAAAGAAACATGATCCGTCTATATGTTGCCTACAGGAGACACACCTTAGACTTACAGACACAAACAAACTA
The DNA here is from genome assembly GCF_024166365.1 of Elephas maximus indicus. NCBI lineage: Eukaryota > Metazoa > Chordata > Mammalia > Proboscidea > Elephantidae > Elephas > Elephas maximus. The sequence continues at coordinate 92,703,821 of NC_064846.1, forward strand.
AAACTCAAAGGATGGAAAAAATATATCAAGCAAACAACATCAAAAAAGAGCAGGAGTAGCAATATTAATTGCTGACAAAATGGACTTTAAAGTTAAATCCACCACAAAGGATAAAGGACACTACATAATGATTAAAGGGACAATTGACCAGGAAGATATAACCATATTAAATATTTATGCACCCAATGACAGGGCTGCAAGATACATAAAACAAGCTTTAACAGAACTGAAAAGTGAGATAGATGCCTCCACAATTATAATAGAAGACTTCAACACACCACTTTCGGAGAAGGATAGGACTTCCAGTAAGAAGCTCCATATTGACACGGAAGACCTAATTGCTGCAATCAACCAACTTGACCTCATAGACTTATACAGAACACTCCACCCAACAGCTGCAAAGTATACTTTTTTTCTAGTGCACATGGAACATTCTCTAGAATAGATCACATATTAGGTCATAAAACAAACCTTTGCAAGTTCCAAAACATTGAAATATTACAAAGCATCTTCTCAGACCACAAGGCCATAAAAGTGGAAATCAATAACAGAAAAATCAGGGAAAAGAAATCATATACTTGGAAACTGAACAATACCCTGCTCAAAAGAGACTGGGTTATAGAAGACATTAAGGGGGGGGGGTAAAGAAATTCAACAAATGCAACGAGAATGACAACACTTCCTATCAAGACCTCTGGGACACAGCAAAAGCAGTGTTAAGAGGTCAATTTATATCGATAAATGCACACATACATTAAGAAGAAAGAGCCAAAATCAGAGAACTGTCCCTACAACTTCAACAAATAGAAAGTCAGCAACAAAAGAATCCATCAGGCACCAGAAGAAAACAAATAATAAAAATCAGAGCTGAACTAAATGAATTAGAGAACAGAAAAACAATTGAAAGAATTAACAAAGCCAAAAGCTGATTCTTTGAAAATATTAACAAAATTGATAAATCATTGGCCAGACTGACTAAAGAAATACAGGAAAGAAAACAAATAACCTGAATAAGAAATGAGATGGGCCATATCACAACAGACCCAACTGAAATTAAAAGAATCATATCAGATTATTATGAAACATTGTACTCTAACAAATTTGCAAACCTAGAAGAAATGGATGAATTCCTAGAAAAACACTACCTACCTAAACTAACACAATCAGAAGTAGAACAACTAAATAGATCCATAACAAAAAAAGCGATTGAAAAGGTAATCGAAAAACTCACAACAAAAAAAAGCCCTGGCCCCGACAGCTTCACTGCACAGTTCTAACAAACTTTCAGAGAAGCGTTAACACCACTACTGCTAAAGGTATTTCAGAGCATAGAAAATGATGGAATACTACCTAACTCATTCCATGAAGCCACCACATCCCTGATACCAAAACCAGGTAAAGAAACCACAAAAAAGAAAATAACAGACCTATATCCCTCATGAACATAGATGCAAAACTCTTCAACAAAATTCTAGCCAATAGAATTCAACAACATATCAAAAAAATAATCCACCATGACCAAGTGGGATTTATACCAGGCATGTAAGGTTGGTTCATTATTAGAAAAACCATTAATGTAATCCACCATATAAATTAAACAAAAGAAAAAACCACATGATCTTATCAATTGATGCAGAAAAGGCATTTGACAAAGTCCAACACCCATTTATGATAAAAACTCTCGCCAAAATAGGAGTTGAAGGAAAATTCCTCAACATAATAAAGGACATCTACACAAAGCCATAAGCCAACATCATTCTAAATGGAGAGAGCATGAAAGCATTTCCCTTGAGAACGGGAACCAGACAAGGATGCCCTTTACCACCGCTCTTATTCAACATTGTGCTAGAGGTCCTAGCCAGAGCAATTAGGCTAGACAAAGAAATAAAGGGCATTCGGATTGGCAAGAAAGAAGTCAAATTATCTCTATTTGCAGATGGCATGATCTTATACACAGAAAACCCTAAGGAATCCTCCAGAAAACTACTGAAACTAATACAAGAGTTCGGCAGAGTCTCAAGTTATAAGATAAAGACACAAAAATCACTTGGATTCCTCTACATCAACAAAAAGAACATCGAAGAGGAAATCACCAAATCAATATCATTCACAGTAGCCCCCAAGAAGATAAAATACTTAGGAATAAATCTTACCAAAGATGTAAAAGACCTATACAAAGGAAACTACAAAGTACTGGTGCAAGAAACTAAAAGGGACCTACATAAGTGGAAAAACATACCTCGCTCATGGATAGGGAGACTTAACATGGTAAAAATGTCTATTCTACCAAAAGCCATCTATACATACGATGCACTTCCGATCCAAATTCCAATGACATTTTTTAATGTGATGGAGAAACAAATCACCCACTTCATATGGAAGGGAAAGAAGCCCCGGATAAGTAAAGCATTACTGAAAAAGAAGAAGAAAGTGGGAGGCTTCACTCTACCTGATTTTAGAACATATTATACAGCCACAGTAGTCAAAACGGCCTGGTACTGGTACAATAACAGGCACATAGACCAATGGAACAGAATTGAGAACCCAGATATAAATCCATCCACATATGAGCAGCTGATATTTGACAAATGCCCAAAGTCAGTTAAATGGGGGAAAAGTCAGTCTTTTTAACAAATGGTGCTGGCATAACTGGATATCCATTTGCGAAAAAATGAAACAGGACCCATACCTCACACCATGCACAAAAACTAACTCCAAGTGGATCAAAGACCTAAACATAAAGACTAAAACGATAAAGACCATGGAATCAAAAATAGGGACAACCCTAGGAGCCCTAATACAAGGCATAAACAGAATACAAAGCATTACCAAAAATGATGAAGAGAAACCATATAACTGGGAGCTCCTAAAAATCAAACACCTATGCTCATCTAAAGACTTCACCAAAAGAGTAAAAAGACCACCTACAGATTGGGAAAAAATCTTCAGCTATGACATCTCCAACCAGCGCCTGATCTCTAAAATCTATATGATTCTGTTAAAACTCAACCACAAAAAGACAAACAACCCAATCAAAAAGTGGACAAAGGATATGAGCACGCACTTCACTAAAGAAGATATTGAGGCAGCTAACAGATACATGAGAAAATGCTCCCGATCGTTAGCCATTAGAGAAATGCAAATTAAAACTACGATGAGATCCTATCTCACTCCAACAAGGCTGGCATTAATCCAAAACACACAAAATAATAAATGTTGGAGAGGCTGCGGAGAGATTGGAACTCTTATACACTGCTGGTGGGAATGTAAAATGGTACAACCACTTTGGAAATCTATCTGGCGTTATCTTAAACAGTTAGAAATAGAACTACCATACAACCCAGAAATCCCACTCCTCGGAATATAACCTAGAGAAATAAGAGCCTTTACACGAACAGATATATGCACACCCATGTTTATTGCTGCACTGTTTACAATAGCAAAAAGCTGGAAGCAACCAAGGTGTCCATCAATGGATGAATGGTTAAATAAATTATGGTATATTCACACAATGGAATACTACGCATCGATAAAGAACAGTGACGAATCTGTGAAACATTTCATAACATGGAGGAACCTGGAAGGCATTATGCTGAGTGAAATTAGTCAGATGCAAAAGGACAAATATTGTATACGACCAGTATTATAAGATCTTGAGAAATCATATAAACTGAAAAGAATACATTCTTTTGTGGTTACGAGAGGGGGGAGGGAGAGAGAGTAGGAGAGGGTTATTTACTGATTAGTTAGCAGATAAGAACTACTTTAGGTGAAGGGAAGGACAATACTCAATACAGGGAAGGTCAGCTCAACTGGACTGGACCAAAAGCAAAGAAGTTTCCGGGATAAACTGAATGCTTCGAAGGTCAGCGGAGCAAGGGCGGGGGTTCGAGGACTATGGCTTAAGGGGGCTTCTAAGTTAATTGGCAAAATAAATTCCATTATGAAAATATTCCCCATCCCACTTTGAAGTGTGGTGTCTGGGGTCTTAAATGCTAACAAGCGGCCATCTAAGATGCATCAATTGGTCCCAACCCACCTGGATCAAAGGAGAAGGAAGAACACCAAGGTCACATGATAACTATGAGCCCAAGAGACAGAAAGGGCCACAGGAACCAGAGACTTACATCATCCTGAGGCCAGAAGAAGTAGATGGTGCCTGGCCACAACCGATGACTGCCCTGACAGGGAGCACAACAGAGAACCCCTCAGGGAGCAGGAGAACAGTGGGATGCAGACCTCAAATTCTCATAAAAAGACCAGACTTAATGGTCTGACTGAGACTAGAGGAATCCCGGCAGTCATGGTCCCCAAACCTTCTGTTGGCCCAGGACAGGAACCATTTCCGAAGACAAGTCATCATACATGGAAGGGACTGGACAGTGGGTTGGAGGGAGATGTTGATGAAGAGTGAGCTACTTGTATCAGGTGGACACTTGAGACTGTGTTGGCATCTCCTGTCTGGAGGGGAGATGGGAGGGTAGAGGGGGTTAGAAACTGGCAAAACGGTCACAAAAGGAGAGACTGGAAGGAGGGAGTGGGCTGACTCATTAGGGGGAGAGTAAATGGGAGTATGTAGTAAGGTGTATATAAGCTTACATGTGACTGACTTGATTTGTAAACTTTCACTTAAAGCACAATAAAAATTATTTAAAAAAAAGAAAGAAAAAAAATCAGTTGGATTCCTATACACCAATAAAGAGAATAATGAAAAGGAAATCAGGAAAGCAGTACCATTTATAATAGCCCCTAAAATATAAAAAAAACTTGGGAATAAATCTAACCAGGCAGGTAAAAGACCTATACAAAGAAAACTACAAAACTCTCCTGCAAGAAACCAAAAGATACCTGTGTAAATGGAAAAACATACCGTGCTGATGGATAAGCAGACTCAATATTGTGAAAATGTCAAATCTACCCAAAGCAATCTATAAATACAATGCAATCTTGATCCAAATACCAACAACATTCTTAATGAGATGGAAAAACAAATCATTAAATTTATATGGAAAGGAAAGGGTCCCTGGATAAGTAAAGCATTATTGAAGAAAAAGAATAAAATAGGAGGCCTCCTACTACCTGACCTGAGAACCTGCCATACAGCTACAGTAGTCAAAACAGCCAAACAGCCTGGTACTGGTACAATGATAGACACATTGACCAATGGAACAAAATCGAGAACCCAGATGTAAATTCATCACCTACAGTCACCTGAACTTTGACAAAGGCCCAAAGTCTATTAAATGGGGGAAAGACAATCTTTTTAACAAATTGTGCTGGCCAAACTGGATGTCCACCTCTTAAAAAAAGAAACAGGACCCATACCTTACACCATATACAAAAACTAATTCAAAATGGATCAAAGACCTAAATACAAAAACTGTAAAGATCATGGAAGAAAAAAATAGGGTTAGTGCCAGGGGTCGTAATATACAGCATAAATACTATACAAACCATAATTAACAATACACAAACACCAAAAGATAAGGGAAAGAACTGGGATCTTCTAAAAATTAAACACTTATGCTCATCAAAAGATTTCACCAAAAGAGTAAAAAGAGAACCTACAGACTAGGAAAAAAAATTTTGGCTGTGACATATCGGATAAAGGTCTAATCTCTATAAAATCTGTAGGAAAATCCAACGCCTCTACAGCAAAAAGACAAATAATCCAGTTTAAAAATGGGCAAAGCAACTCTTCAGACAGGGATTGGACTGGAATAAAAAAATAGGGGATGGAAAATGATACTGGTGAAGAACGAGCTTCTTATATCGAAAGGACGCATGAGACTATGTGGCATTTCCTGTCTGGATGGGGAATGAGAGGCCAGAGGGGGCCAGAAGCTACCCGAATGGACACGAGTAGACAGAGTGGAGGGAAGAACTGTGCTGTCTCATTGGAGGGAGAGCAATTAGGAGTGTATGGCAAGGTGAATGAAAATTTTTGTATGAGAGGCTGACCTGATTGATAAACTTTTACTTAACCCACAATAAAAATTAATTAAAAAAAATGGGCAAAGGATATGAGCAGACACTTCACCAAAGAAGACATTCAGGTGGCTAACAGACACATGAGGAAATGCTCACAATCACCAGCCATTAGAGAACTGCAAATCAAAACTACAATGAGATACTATCTCGCCCCAACATTACTGGCATGAATTAAAAAAATAGAAAATAACAAATGTTAGAGAGGTTGTGGGGAGATTGAAACTCATATGCACTGCTGGTGGGAATGTAAAATGGTACAACCATTTCGGAAAACGATATGGCACTTCCTTAAAAAACTAAAAATGAGAATACCATAGATCCAGCAATCCCACTCCTAGGAAGATATCCTAGAGAAATAGGAGCCATCACACAAATAGACATATGCACACTCATATTCACTGCAGCATTATTCACAATAGCAAAAACATAGAAACAACCTAACTACCCATCAACAGATGAATTGGTAAACAAACTATGATACATATACACAATGGAATACTACACAACGCCATAGAACAATAATGAATCTTCAAACCATCTCACAACATGGATGAATTTGGAAGGCATTGTGCTAAGTGAAATAGGTCAATCATGAAAGGACAAATACTGGATGACACCACTACTATAAAAACTCATGAAAAGGTTTACATACAGAGAGAAACAGTTTTTGATGGTTACAAGAGAGGGGAGGGATGGGGGAGGAAACACTAACTAGACAATAGATAAGCTGTAACTTTCATGAAGGGTAAGGCACTACACAATACTGGGGAAGTCAGCTCACCAGCCCAGAGCCAAGGATAACAAGGCAGGAGGGGACAAGAAAGCTGGACGAATGGAAATGGGGAACCCAAGATCAATAAGGGGAGTGTTGACACGTCATGGGGTTGTCAACCAATGTCACAAAACGATATGTGTATTTTGTTTAATGAGAAACTAATTTGCTCTGTAAACTTTCACCTAAAGCACAAAAAACCCCTCAGTTCCCTCATTGCCCTCACTAGCATCCAGCACACATACAAAAAAAAAAAAAAAAAGCTCAGTAATGACAGGCGAGCACCATCCATTTCTTCCGGTCTCATGGTAATGGAGGTAAGTAGTTTATGGAGGCAATTATACCTGCAATCCATTTCCTTCGCTGATTCATGAGTCTCTTTCCTCTGCTATTCCAGGCGAATAGAGACCAATTGTTGTATCTTGGGAGACTGCTCATAAGCTTTTAAGACCCAGGCACTACTGACCAAACTGGAAGGTAGAACAGATACTCGAAAAACAGCATTAGGTCAATTGACTGGATAGGCCCATGAAGCCATGACACTAAACTTTCAAACCAAGAAAACTAATCCCATGAAGTGTTGAGTTGTACCTAACTGGTATCAACAGACACAGATTTTTTTTTTTTGGCTGCTACTATGATTGTAAAATTATATAAAACACTTTATGTGCCTTTTCACCATCCCCCCTTTTTTTCCTGGCGTACAGATACATTAACCTAGTTGTGTAACCATTGTCCAGTGAGTGCGTTCCCTCCTGCCTGTCCCACCAACCCTGGTAAACACTAGTAAACATTGGTCTCTACATAATTACCTCTTCCTGTAATTTCATATAAGCAATAACATACAATATTTTCCTGTTGTGATGGGTGTATTTTTCTCAGCATAATGCCGTCGAAGTTTATCTGTGTTGTAGCATGTTATCAGTACTTCATTTTTCTTTAAGGCTCAGTAGTGTTCTAGTGTATGTATGTACCACATGTTGCTCATTTGTTCATTCATTTGTTGATGGGCACTACAGTTATTTCCACATTTTTGCTATTGTAAATAATGCTGCAGTGAACATCAGTGTACATATGTCTGTTTATGCCACTGCTTTTAGGTCCATAGGGTATATATCTAAGAGTGGAATTGCTGGGTCATAAGGTAATTCCGTAAACCCTGGTTAAGTGCTACAGCTGCTAACCAAAAGGTCGGCAGTTCGAATCCATCAGGCACTGCTTGGAAACTCTTTAGGGCAGTTCTATTCTGTCCTATAGGGTCGCGCTGAGTTGGAATCCACTTGAGGGCAACAGGTTTGTGGTAATTCCATTTTCAATTTTTTGAAGAATCACCATACTGTTTTTTTCTCCCCACAACAGTTGCATAATTTTACATTCCCACCACCAGTGAATAAGGGCTCCAGTCTCCCCACATCATCATCAACATTTGTTGTTTTCTGGTTTTTTTTTAATTGAACATTAGATGAATGTTTACAGAACAAACTAGTTTCTCAACAGTTAGTACACACATTGTTGCATGACATTGGTTAACAACTCCACGACATGTCAACACTCTCCCTTCTCAACCCTGGATTCCCTATTAGCAGCTTTCCTGTTCCCTCCTACTTTCCAGTCCCTGCCCCAGGGCTGGTGCGCCCCTTTAGTCTTGTTTTGTTCCATGGGCTCTTTCAAACTTTGGCTGAAGGGTGAACCTCAGGAGTGGCCTCATTACTGAGCCAAAAGGGTGTCTGGGGGCCATACTCTCAGGGTTTCTCTAGTCTCTGTCAGGCCAGCAAGTCTGGTCTTTCTTTCTGAATTAGAATTTTGTTCTACATTTTTCTCCAGCTCTGTCTGGGACCCTGTATTGTGATCCCTGTCAGAGCAGTCAGTGGTGGCAGCTGGGCACCATCTCATTGTTCTCGACCCAGTCTGTTGGAAGCTGTGGTAGATGTGGTCTATTAGTCCTTTGGACTAATCTTTCCCTTGTATCTTTAGTTTTCTTCATTCTTCCTTGCTCCTAAAGGGGTGAGACCAGTGCAATATCCTAGGTGGCTGCTCACGGGCTTTTTAAGACCCCAGACACTACTCACCAAAGTAGAATGCCAATTCAGCTAGATATTCCCCGAGATCATGGTCCCCACAGCCCTCAGCCCAGCAATTCAGTCCCCCAGGGAGTTTGGATGTATCTGCAGAGCTACCATAACCTTGCCTTGTACAGGTTGTGCTGGCTTCCCCAGTATTGTGTACTGTCTTGCCCTTCGCCAAAGTTTCCACTTATCTATTAAGTGTTTTTTCCATTCCCATCCCTCCCCTCCCTCGTAACCATCAAAGATTGTTTCTTTTTGTATGTAAACCTTTCCATGAGTTTTTACAGTAATGTTCTCATACAATATTTGTCCTTTTGTGATTGATTGGCTTATTTCACTCAGTACAATGTCCTCTGGATTCATCCATGTTATGAGATGCTTCACAGATTCATCGTTCTTTAGCATTTCATAATACCCCATTTTGTGTATGTACCACAGTTTGTTTATTCATTCATGTGTTGATGGGCATCTAGGTTTTTTCCATTTTTTGCTATTGTGAACAATGCTGCAATGAACATGGGTGTGCATATGTCTGTGTGATGACTCATTTCTCTAGGATATATTCCTAGGAGTGGGGTTGCTGCATCATATTATATTTCTATTTCTAGAGCCACATAATTTTCCAAAACGGTTGTATCATTTTGCATTCCCACCAGCAGTGCATAAGAGTTCTGATCTCCCTGCAGCTTCTCCAACATCTGTTATTTCCTGTTTTATTGATTTGTGCCATAAATGCTGGGGTGAGATGGTATCTCATTGTGGTTTTGATTTGTATTTCTCTTAATGACTAGAGTTCATGAGCATTTCCTCATGTGTCTGTTGGCCGCTTGCTGTCTTCTTTGGTGAAGTGTCTGTTCATTTCCTTTGCCCATTTTTTAATTGTATTATTTGTCTTTCTGTTGTAGAGGTGTTGGATTTTCTTGCAGATTTTAGAGGACCTTTGTCTGATTTATAATAGAAAAATTTTTTCCCCAGTCTGTAGGTTCTCTTTTTCTCTTTTCGTGAAGTCTTTTGATGATTATAAGTGTTTAATTTTTAGAAGATTCCAGTTATCTAGCTTATCCTCTGGAGTCTGTGTCTTGTTGGTTGTGGTTTGTATCCTGTTAATGCTGTGTATTGGGGCCTGTAGCACTGATCCTATTTTTTCTTCTATGAACTTCATGGTTTCAGGCTTTATATTTAGGTCTTTGATCCATTTTGAGTTGATTTTTTATATGGTGTGAGGTATGGGTGCTGTCTCTTTTTTTTTTTTTTTACAGATGGACATCCAGTTTTGCCAGCACCATTTGTTAAAAAGACCGTCTTTTGCCCATTTGATGGACTTTGGGTATTTGTTGAAGATCAGGTTGCCATGTTGTTGTTGTTGGTAGGTGCTGTCGAGTCGGTTCCAACTCATAGTGACCCTATGCACAACAGAACGAAACACTGCCCGGTCCTGAGCCATCCTTACAATCATTGTTATGCTTGAGCTTATTTGTAGCAGCCACTGTGTCAATCCACCTCTTTGAGGGTCTGCCAAGCATTGATGCCCTTCTCCAGGGACTTATCCCTCCTGACAACATGTCCGAAGTATGTAAGATGCAGTCTCGCCATCCTTGCGTCTAAGGAGCATCCTGGCTGTACTTCTTCTAAGACAGATTTGTTCATTCTTTTGGGCAGTCCATGGTGTATTCAATATTCTTCACCAACACCACAATTCATAGGTGGATGGATTTACATCTGGGTTCTCAATTCTGTTCCATTGGTCAATGTATCTGTTGTTGTACCAGTACCAGGCTGTTTTGACTACCATAGCTGTATAGTAGGTTCTGAGGTCAGGTAGTGTGAGTCCTCCTACTTTATTCTTGTTCTTCAATAGTGCTTTACTTATCCAGGGCTTCTTCCCTTTCCATATGAAGCTAATGATAAGTTTCTCCATCTCTTTAAAGAATGTTGTTGGTATTTGGATCAGTATTGCATTGTATTTGTAAATCTCTTTGTGTAGAATTGTCATTTTCACAATGTTGAGTCTGCCTATCCATGAACATGGTGTGTTTTTCCATTTATGTAGATCTCTTTTGGTTTCTTACAGTAGTGTTTTGTAGTTTTCTTTGTATAGGTCTTTTACCTGCCTGGTTAGATTTATTCCCAAGTATTTTATTTTTTTCAGGGGCTTATTATAAATGGTATTGCTTTCCTGTATTTACTATTCATCATTCTCTTTATTGATGTACAGGAATTCAACTGTTTTTTTGTATGTTTATCTTGTATCCTGCAACTATGCTGAATAGTTTCACTAGTTTTCTTGTGGAGCCTTTTGGGTTTTCTATGTATAGTATCTTATCATCTGCAAAGAGGGAGAGTTTAACTTCATTACCAATTTGGATGCTCTTTATTTCTGTTTCTTGCCTTATTGCTGTAGCTAGGACTTCCGATACAATGTTAAATAGGAGTGGTGATAAAGGGCATCTTTGTCTTGTTCCTGTTAACAAGCGGAAAGTTTTTAGCCTGTCTCCACTAAGAATGATGTTGGATGTTAGTTTTGCATATATGCCATTTATTATGTTGAGAAATTATCCTTCTATACCTATTTTATTGAGAATTTTTACCAGGAGTGGGCGTTGGAGTTTGTTGAATGCCTTTTCTGCATTGATTGAGATTATCATGATTCTTTTCTTTCTTTTTATTTATGTGGTGGATTACGTTGATTTACTTTCTAACGTCAAATCATCCTTGCACACCTGGTATGAATCCCACTGTTCGTGGTGTATTTTTTTTGTACTATGCTGAATTCTATTGGCTAGAATTTTGTTGAGAATTTTTGCATCTATATTCATAAGAGATATTGGTCTGTAATTTTCTTTTTTTGTGGTGTCTTTGCCTGGTTTGGGTATCAGGGTTATGCAGGCTTCATGGAATGAATTTATAAGTATCCCTTCCTTTTCTGTGTTCTGAAATAGTTTGAGTAGTACTGGTGTAAGCTCTTCTCTGAATGTCTGGTAGAATTCTCCAGTAAAGCCATCTGGGCCAGGGCTTTTTTGTTTTGTTGGGAGTGTTTTTATTACCTTTTCAATCTCTTCTCTGGTTATGGGTCTGTTCAGACTTTCAATGTCATTTTGTGTTAGTTTGGGTAGGTAGTGTGCTTCTAGAAATTTGTCCCTTTCCTCTAGGTTTTCAAATTTGTTGGAGTATAGTTTTTCATAATACTCTGTTACGATGCTTTTTATTTCAGTGGGATCTATTGTAATGTCCCCATTTCATTTCTTATTTGAGTTATTTGCATCCTCTCCTGTTTTTCTTTTGTCAGTTTGGCCAGTGGTTTGTCAATTTTGTTGATCCTTTCAAAGAACCAATTTTTGGTTTTGTTGATTCCTTCTATTGTTTTTCTATTCTCTATTTCATTTATTTCTGCTGTGATCTTTACTATTTCCTTTCTTCTGGTGGCTGTGGGCTCCTTTTGTTTTTCCCTTTCTATTCGTTCAAGTTATGTAACTAATGTTTTGATTTTGTCCCTTTCTTCTTTTTTGATGTGTGCATCTATTGCTATAAATTGACCTCTGAGGACTGACCGCCTTTGCTGTATCCCAGGGTTTTCGGTAAGATGTGTTTTCATTCTCATTTGATCCTAGGAATTTTTTTTATTCCATCTCTGATTTCTTCTATTACTCAGGGTTTTTTAAGCAGGGTGTTATTCAGTTTTCATGTAATTGATTTTTTCCCCTACTCTTCCTGCCGTTAATTTCTACTTCAATGGCATTGTGGTCAGACAAGATACTTTGTATTATCTCAATGTTTTGGATTTTGTTGAGGGTTGCTCTGTGGCCTAAGATGTGGTCTATTCTGGAGAACGTTCCATGTGCTTTGGAAAAGAATGTGTACTTTGCAGCTGTAGGGTGGAGTGTTCTATATATGTCTATGATGTCAAGTTGTCTGATTGCACTATTTAGCTCTTCTGTATCTTTGTTGAGTCTCTTCTTAAGGTTCTGTACTTTACCGAGAGTGGTGTGTTGAAGTCTCCTACTATTATTGTGCAGCTGTCAATTTCTCTTTTAAGTGTTCTTACAGTTTGTTTTTTTTATTTGGAGCCTAGTCATTGGGTGCATGAATATTTATTATGGTTAAGTCTTCATAATGGAGCGTCCCTTTAATCATTATATAGTGCCCTTTTTTGTCTTTTGTTTTAAAGTCTATTTTATCTGAGATTAGTATTGGCACTCCTGCTTTTTTGGTAGTTATTTGCATGATACATTTTTTCCCATCCTTTAATTTTTAATAAATTTACGTCTTTGTTTCTAAGGTGTGTCTCTTGTAGAGATGGATCCTCTTTTTTAATCTGTTCTGTCACTCTGTGTCTCTTTATGGGCGCATTTAGGCCATCGCCTTTCAAGAAGAAGCAAAGATGGCACATGGAGCCACGTGTTCAAGAGAAAGGAGGGGGAGGTGGTAGGAGCCAAGGAAGAATCCAAAAGAGACGGAAAGACGCTATACCAGCTCAGGGACCCGGCCAGTGTGGATGAGGCGAATCCAAGCAGCCTAGGGTGGAACCAGTTGCCTCTTGGCCTAGAGACTGTGGCTGGGGGGATGCAGAGGAGGTCGAAGGGGGCAGGGAAGAAGGGTGGGGGTTAGGAAAGCATATATCCCTCGTTACTGGGTGCTCTGTCTCCTGCTGGGAACCTCGTGAAGCTGCTTTCCCGTATTCCCTGTCCGCCGATCTGCGATGTGGGTGGGGCGAATTCAAGTGGCACTGATGCTGCAGTTCCCGGCCAGCCGAGCCACCGCAGCCATCCAGAAAGCTCGGAGGTAGAGCAGCAAGAAAAGGATGGGGGGCGGGAAAGTGTGTATCGCTGGTCACCAGGTACTCCGTCTCCTGCTGGGAGCTCCATGACGCTGCTTTCCCGTGCACCGTGTCAGCTGATCTCCAACAGGAGTCCAAGATGGTGAATCCGTGCTGCTTTAGCTGATAAGGAATCTCGGCAAGTATCTCTCCTCCCTCTCAGTCCTCTGTCAGCTTCCTATTCCATTCCGTGTTTGGGTGAGTTCTTTATCTCTTTGTTTGACACATCTGGTTCCAGGAATGACATTTGTCTCTGTTTTACTTAGTTTTTCGGGTCTTTGCTATGGAGGGACAGCATGGTACTTCTATGGTGCCATGTTGGCTAGAAGTCCCCCAAATTAAAACTTTTGCACATCGAAGGACACTACCAAGAAAAGGAAAAGACAATTCACAGAATGGGGCAAAATATTTGCAAATCATCTAGTTGATAAGGTTCTAATATGCAGAATATATAAAGAACTCCTACAACTCTACGATCAAAATATAAATAACCCATTTAAAAATACACAAAGCATTTGAATAGGCATTTCTCCAAAGAAGATATGTTGTTGTTCAGTGCCAAATCATAGCGACCCCATGAACAATAGAACAAAACACTGTCCGATCCTGTGCCATCCTCATAATTGTTGTTATGCTAGAGCCCACTGTTGCAGCCACTGTGTCAATCCATCTTGTTGAGGGTCTTCCTCTTTTTCACTGGTCCTCTACTTTACCAAGCATGATGTCCTACTTCAGGGACTGATCCCTCCTGATAAAATGTCCAATGTATGTGAGATGTAGTGTCCCATCCTTGCTTCTAAGCAGCATTCTGGTTGTACTTCTTCCAAGACACATTTGTTCATTCTTTTCACAGGCCATGGTATATTCAATGTTCTTCATCAACACCACAATTCAAAGGTGTCAATTCTTCTTCAGTCTTCCTTATTCGTTGTCCAGATTTTGCATGCATATGAGGTGATTGAAAATACCATGGCTTGGGTCAGGCGCACCTTAGTCTTCAGGGTGACATCTTTGCTTTTCAACACTTTAAAGAGGTCTTTCGCAGCAGATTTGCCCAACGCAATGTGACTCTTGATTTCTTGACTATTGCTTCCATGGGTGTTAATTGTGGATCCAAGTAAAATGAAATCCTTGACGACTTCAATCTTTTCTCCGTTTATCATGATTTTTTTTATTTGTTCAGTTGTGAGGATTTTGGGTTTCTTTATGTTGAGTTGTAATCCATACTGAAGGCTGTGGTCTTTGATCTTCTTCAGTAAGTGCTTCAAGTCCTCTTTACTTTCAGCAATTAAGGTTGTGTAATCTGCAAAACGCAGGTTGTTAATGAGTTTTCCCCCAATCCTGATGCCTCGTTCTTCTTTATATAGCCTGGCTTCCCAGGTTGTTTGCTCAGTATACAGATTGAATAAATATAGAGAAGGGATACAACCCTGACACACACTTTCTCTGACATTAAAACATGCAATATCCCTTGTTCTGTTCAAACGACTGCCTCTTGATCTATATACAGGTTCCTAACGAGCATAATTAAGTGTTCTGGAATTTGCATTCTTCACGATGTTATCCATCATTTATTATGATCCATACAGTTGAATGCCTTTGCATAGTCAATAAAACACAGCTAAACATCTTTCTGGTATTCTCTGCTTTCAGCCAGGATCCACTTTACATTAGCAATGATATCCCTAGTTTCATTTTCTCTTCTGAATCAGGCTTGAATTTTTGTCAGTTGTCTGCCTATACACTGCTGCAGTTGCATTCGAATGATCTTTAGCAAAGTTTTACTTGCGTGTGGTATTAATGATATTATTTGTTATTTTCACATTCTGTTGGATCACCTCTCTTTTGAATTGGCGTAAGTATGGATCTCTTTCCAGTCAGTTGGCCAGGCAGATGTCTTCCAGATTTCTTGACATAAACAAGTGAGCACTTCCAGTGCTGCATCCATTTGTCAAAACATCTCAATTGGCATTCTGTCAATCCCTGGAGGCTTGTTTTCTCAAATGCCTTCAGTGCAGCTTGGACTTCTTTCAGTACCGTAGGTTCCTGATCATATGCTACCTCCTGAAATGGTTGAATGTTGATTTTTTTTTTTTGGGTATAGTAACTCTGTACATTCCTTCCATCTTCTTTTGCTGTTTCCTGTGTCGTTTAACATTTTCCCCATAGAATCCTTCAATACTGGAACTCAAGGGTTGAATTTTTTCATCAGTTCTTTTGGCTTGAGAAATATTGAGTGTGTTCTTCCTTTTTTGTTTTCTACTTTCAGGTCTTTGCACATGTCATTATAATACTTTACTTCGCCTTCTTGAGCCACCCTTGGAAATCTTATGCTCAGCTCTTTTACTTCATCATTTCTTCCTTTCCCTTTAGCTACTCGACATTGAAGAGCAAGTTTCAGAGTCTCTTCTGACATCCATTTTGGTCTTTTCTTTCTTTCTGTTCTTTTTAATGACCTCTTGCTTTCTTCATGTGTGATGTCCTTGATGTCATCCCACAACTGGTCTGGTCTTCGGTCTTTAGTGTCCAAAGCATCAAACCTATTCTTGAGATGGTCTGTAAATTCAGGTGGGATATGCTCAAGGTCATACTTTAACTCTTGTGGACTTGTTCTAATTTTCTTCAGTTTCAACTTCAACTTGCATATGAGCAATTGATGGTCTGTTCCAAAGTCGGCCCCTGGACTTGTTCTGACTGATAATATTGAGCTTTTCCACCATCTCTTTCCACAGATGTAGTCAACTTGATTCCTGTGTATTCCATCTGGTGAGGTCCATGTGTATAGTCGCTGTTTATGTTGCTGAAAAATGGTATCTGCAATGAAGGAGTTGTTGGTCTTGCAAGATTCTATCATGTGATCTCTGGCATTGTTTCTATCACGTGATCTCTGGCATTGTTTCTATCACCAAGGCCATATTTTCCAACTACCAATCCTTCTCCTTTGTTTCCAACTTTCACATTCCAATCAGCAGTAATTATCAATGCATCCTGATTGTATGTTTGATTAATTTAAGACTGTAGAAGTTGGTAAAAATCTTCAATTTCTTCATCTTTGGCCTTAGTGGTTGGTGCATAAATTTGAAAAATAGTCATATTGACTGGTCTTCCTCGTAGGTGTATGGATATTATCCTATCACTGATAGCATTGTACTTCAGGATAGATCTTGAAGTGTTATTTTTGACAATGAATGCAATGCCATTCCTCTTCAATTTGTCATTCCCAGCATAGTAGACTATATGATTGTCTGATTCAAAATAGCTGATACCAGTCCATTTCAATTAACTAATGCCTAGGATGTCAATGTTTATGCATTCAATTTCATTTTTGATGATTTACAATTTTCCTAGATTCATACTTCTTACATTCAACATTCTGATTATTATGGATGTTTGCAGCTGTTTCTTTTCATTTTGAGTCGTGCCACATCAGCAAATGAAGGTCCTGAAACCTTGGCAAATGACCAATAAGCACATGGAATAATCCTCAACGTCATGAAAAAAGTCATCAGGAAATTGTAATACCAATGAAATACCACTTCACACAAACTAGGATGCCTATAATAATAATAGCCTAAAAAATGGACTATATCCCACTTAACAAAACAAAACAAAAAAGACCCAGTTGATAAATTAGGCAAAGGACTCAAACAGACAGTTCACCAAAGAGGATTTTCAAATGGCCAACAAGCACACAAAAAGATGTTCAACATCATTAGACATTAGGGAAATATGAATCAAAACTACAATGATATATCACCTCATCCCCATTAGAATGGCAATGATAAAAAATGAAAATAACAAGTGTTGGTGAGGTTGTAGAAAAACCGGAACTCTCAACTATTGCTGGTGGAATGTATAATGGTACAGCCATTGTGAAAAACAGTTTGGTAGTTCCTCAAAAAGATGAACACAGAATTACCATATGATCCAGCAATCCCAATCCTACGCATGTATCCCAAAGAAGAGAAGGCAGGAACACAAACAGTAGCCAGAAAGTGCAAAAAACACAAATGTCCATGAATGGATGAATGGATAAACAAAATGTGGTACGTACATACAATGGAATACTACTAACCTGTAAAGAGAAATGCAGTTCTGATCCATGTCACAACAGGGATGAACCCTAAAAATATTATGCTGAATGAATCGTCAGTCAGAAAACAACAAATATTGTTTGATCTCATTTATAAGAAATAAGCAGATACAAAGAACTCAAAGATTATTAATTGTTATCAGGGACGGGAAGGAGGGGAAAGGGAGAGTTTTAGTTTGGTAGGCACTGAGTTTACATCAATCGTGGAGGACTGTTTTGGAAAAGGATAGTGATAATGGTGGCACAACATGAAAAATGTAATCAATGTCACCAAATTTTTTTTATTAACATTTTATTTCTGGTGAAAATATACACAGCTAACCTCACTCACATTAAACATTTTCTAGGCATAATAATTGATGTTCAACCATTTCAAGAGGTAGCATATGATCAGGAACCAATGGTACTGAAGGAAGAGGTCCAAGCTGCACTGGAAGCATTGGCAAAAAACAAGGCTTCAGGAATTGACAGAATATCCATTGAGATGTTTCAACAAATGGATGCAGCGCTGGAAACACTCACTTGTCTACACAAGGAAATTTGGAAGACAGCTACTTGGCCAACCAACTGGAAGAGATCCATATTTATGCCTATTCTAAAGAAAGATGATCCCACCGAATGCAGAAATTATCAAACAATACCAATATCACATGCTAGTAAAATTTTGCTGAAGATCATTCAAAAGTGGCTGCAGCAGTATATCCAGAGGGAACTGCCAGAAATTCAGGCCGGATTCAGAAGAGGATGTGGAACCAAGGATATCATTGCTGATGTCAGATGGATCCTGGCTGAAAGCAGAGAATACCAAAAAGATGTTTACCTTTGTTTCATTGACTATGCAAAGGTATTCGAGTGTGTGGATCATAACAAATTATGCGTAACATTGCAAAGAATGGGAATTTCAAAACACTTAACTGTGCTTATAAGGAACCTGTACGTAGGTCAAGAAGCAGTTGTTTATGCACAACAAGGGAATACTGCGTGGTTTAAAGTCAGGAAAGGTGTGCGTCAGGGTTGTATCCTTTCACCATACCCGTTCAATCTGTATGCTGAGCTGATAATCTGAGAGGCTGGACTGTATGAAGGAGAATGGGGCATCAGGATTGGAGGGAGACTGAATAACAACCTGCATTATGCAGATGACACAACCTTGCTTGCTGAAAGTGAAGAGGACTTGAAGCACTTACTGATAAAGACAAAAGACTACAGCCTTCAGTATGGATTACACCTGAACATGGAGAAGAAAAAAAAAATCGTCATAACTAGACCAACAAGAAACATCATGATAAATGGACAAAAGATTGAAGTTGTCAAGGATTTCATTTTACTTGGATCCACAATTAACACCCATGGCAGCAGCAGTCAAGAAATCAAGAGTCACATTGCATTGGACAAATCTGCTGCAAAAGACCTCTTTAAAGTGTTGAAAAGCAAAGATGTCACCTTGAAGACTAAGGTGCGCCTAACCCAAGCCATGGTGTTTTCAGTCGCCTTACAGCTGGACAATGAATAAGGAAGACCGAAGAAGAACTGACACCTTTTAATTATGGTGTTGTGAAGAATATCAAATATACCATGGACTGCCAAAAGAATGAACAAACCTGTCTTGGAAGAAGTACAACCAGAATGCTCCTTAGAAGCAAAGATGGCGAGACTGGGTCTTACATACTTTGGACATGTTATCAGGAGGGATCAGTCCCTGGAGAAGGACATCATGCTTGGTAGAGTATAGGGTCAGCGAAAAAGAGGAAGACCGTCAACTAGGTGAATTGACACAGGGGCTGCAACAATGGGTTCAAGCATAACAACAATTGTGAGTATGGTGCAGGACTGGGCAGTGTTTTGTTCTGTAGTACATAGGGTCGCTATGAGTCGGAACTGACTCGACGGCACCTAAAAACAGGCATGATGATCAGTGACATTGGTTACATTCTTTACATTGTGTCAATATTCTCCTTATTTTTGTTCTAGTTGTATCACTCCCATTGATTAAACTCCTTGCCCTCCAACCTTCTCGTCTATGCTTTCAAATAACAGTTGTCATCAAAACAGTCTGGTACTGGTATAAAAATAGACACATAGACCAATGGAGAGTCCAGAAATAAACCTACACATCTATGGTCAACTAATTTTTGACAAGTGTGCTAAGTCCATTCGATGGGGAAAGAAGAGTCTCTTCAATAAATGGTGTTGGGAAAATGGAATTTTCACAAGCAGAAAAATTAAACAGAATTCATGCTTCACACCATAAACAAAAACAAATTTGAAATGTATTAAGGACCTACATGTGCAAACTAAAACCATAAAATTGTTAGAAGACAAGTAGGCGCAATGCCATCAGGCTGAGCTTTTAACAATGAATTATCTACTATAATAACAACAGCACAAACAGCAAAAGACAAAATAAATAAATGGGACCTCATAAAAATTAAAAACTTTTGTTCATCAAAAGACTTTACTAAAAAAAGTGAAAAGACAAGCTACTGACTAGGAGAATATCTTTGGAAATGACATATCTGACAAAAATCTAATAACCAAAATATATATAAAACTTTAACAACTAAAGAACAAAAAGACAACCCAATCATAAACTGGGCAAAGGACTTGAATAGATATTTCACCAAAGAAGACATTCAAATGGCCACCAAACACATGAAAAGATGCTGAGCGCCATTAGCCATCAGATATATGCAAATCAAAATCACAATGACATACCATTTCACTCCTACTAGGATGGTTAAGATAAAAAAAAAAGAAGAAGAAAGAAAATAACAAATGTTGGCAGAGATGTGGGGAAATTGGAATCATTACCCATTGCTGGTCGGAATGCAAACTGGTACAGCTAGTTGAGGAAAACAGCATGATGGTTCCTCAAAAAACTAAATATAGAATTATCGTATGACCCGGCAATTCTACTCCTAGGCATATACCCAAAAGACTTGAAAGCAGAGATTCAGAGACTTGTACACCAATGTTCACTGCAGCACTATTCACAATAGTCAAAAAGGTGGAAACAACCTAAATGTCTATCAATAGTTGAATGGGTAAAGAAAATGTGGTATATACATACAATGGAATACCACTCAGCCAGTAGGACAAATGAAGTCTTGATACATGCTACAATCTGGATGGAGTTGGAAGACATTATGCTGAGTAAAATAAGTCAATCACAAAAGGACAAATATTATATAACCTCACTTATATAAAAAGACAAGAAAAGGGAAATGTATAGAGAACAAAACTTATCAGTGGTTACCAGGGGTCTGAGGGAGGGGAACAAGGGCAGTTAATGGTAATGGAAATATTTGGGTGATAAAGGATAGGGTGGCACAGCCAATTGTTGCAATTGCTATCAATAATTTGTACACATGTAAAAACTTGAATTGGTAAAATTTTGTGGTAGATATATTTACAACATTGACAAAAAAAGAGAGAGAGAAAGTAGCTTCTGATGCTGCTTATGTACAAGCAAACACCTCATGGTATTGGTTCCTTGGTTTGGAGGTTTAGTAGACATGGTTTCATGGGACTTCCCAGTTAATTGGCCTCATAACATGGTTAGTATTTCTGTTCTACCTCCTAGTTCACCGTGTAGCACCTGGGGTCTTAAAAGCTTGTGAGTGCCCATCCAAGTGCAACAATTGGCCTCTGTTTGCCTGGAACAGAGGAAAGAGACTCAGGAACGTTGTTGTTGTTAGGTGCCATCGAGTCAGTTCCGACTCATAGCGACTGTATGCACAACAGGACGAAACATCACCCGTTCCTGCGCCATCCTTACAATCATCGTTATGCCTGGGCTCGTTGTTGTAGCCACTGTGTCAATCCACCTCGTGGAGGGTCTTTCTCTTTTTCGCTGACCCCGTACTTTGCCAAGCATGAGGTCCTTCTCCAGGGACTGATTCCTCCTGACAACATGTCCACCGCATGTAAGACACAGTCTCGCCATCTGTGCTTCTAAGGAGCATTCTGGTTGTACTTCTTCCAAGACAGGTTTTTTAGTTCTTTTGGCAGTCCATGGTATATTTAATATTCTTCGCCAACATCACAATTCAAAGGCATCAATTCTTCTTCGGTCTTCCTTATTCATTGTCCAGCTTTCACATGCATATGACACAATTGAAAATACCATGGCTTGGGTCAGGTGCACCTTAGTCTTCAAGGTGACATCTTTGCTTTTGAACACTTTAAAGAGTTTCTTTGCAGATTTACCCAATGCAATGCATCATTTGGTTTCTTGACTGCTGCCTCCATGGGTGTTGATTGTGGATCCAAGTAAAATGAAATCCTTGATGACTTCAGTCTTTTCTCCATTTATCATGGTGTTGCTTATTGGTCTAGTTGTGAGGATTTTTGTTTTCTTTATGTTGAGGTGCAATCCATACTGAAGGCTGTGGTCTCTGATCTTCATTAGTAAGTGCTTCAAGTCCTCTTCACTTTCAGCAAGCAAGGTTGTGTCATCTGCATAACGCAGATTGTTAATGAGTGTTGCACCAATCATTATGCCCCATTCTTCTTCATATAGTCCAACTTCTCAGATTATTTGCTCAGCATACAGATTGAATAGGTATGATTAAAGGATACAACCCTGAGGCACAACTTTCCTGACTTTAAGCCAATCAGAATTCCCTTGATAGAAGGAGGATATGGAATGTGTGGGTAATTGCCTCCATGAACAACTGCCTCCTTTGCCATGAGGCCAGAAGAACTGGATGGTACCCGGCTATCATTACTGAACATTTTGATCAAAGATTCCATAGAAGAATCCTGATCAAAGGGGAGGGGAATGCAGAACAGAACTTCAAATTCTCATGGATTCCAGGCTTCCTGGAGCCATGAATGTTGGATGGATCCCCCTTAAACTATTTCCCTAAGATCATCTTTAAATCTTAAACCAAAAATATCCCCTGAAGTCTCCTTAAAACCAGTAAGAAAAACTAGTAAGAAAGGCCTACTTTGAACATTATGTTCTTCTATGAATTATCACTATGGCATCAAACTGACAACAGTAACTTGAAAAACTAGATTGGAAACTTAGGGAACAGTGAATTTATGTCAATGGGGGAGGAACAACTCAGAAAAGGAGGGTGAGAATGATTGCACAACTCAAAGAATGTAATCAATGTCACTAAATGGTACACGTAGAAACTGTTTAATTGGTGTATGTTTTGCTGTGCATATTCTCAACAACAAGAAAATAAATAAAATTATATTTAAAAATAGCTGTTGTCAATTGGCATAATAAAATCTGTTAAGAAAACATTCTGCATCCCACTTTGGAGAGCGGCATCTGGGGTCTTAAACGCTAGCAAACGGCCATCTAAGATGCATCAAAGGACCAAATGAGAATGAAGAACACCAAGGGTACAAGGTAATTATGACCCCAAGAGACAGAAAGGGCCACATAAACCAGAGACTACACCAGTCTAAGACCAGAAGAACTAGATGGTGCCTGGCTACAATCGATGACTGCCCGGACATGGAACACAACAGAGAACCCGTGAGGGAGCAGGGGAGTAGTGGGATATAGAACCCAAATTCTAGTAAAAAGACCAGACTTAATAGTCTGACTGAGACTGGAAGGACCCCGGTGGTCATGGCCCCCAGACCTTCTGTCAGCCCAGGATAGGAACCATTCCCAAAGCCAACTCTTCAGACAGGGATTGGACTGGACTATGGGATAGAAAAAGATGCTGGTGATGAATGAGCTTCTCAGGTTAAGTAGACACTTGAGACTATGTTGGCATCTCCTATCTGGAAGGGAGAAGAGAAGGCAGAGGGGTCAGAAGCTGGTGGGATGGACAGGAAAGGAGAGAGTGGAGGGAAGGAGCAGACAGTCCCATTAGGGGGAGAGCAATTAGGAGTATTAAAAAAAAAAAAAAAGCAAAGTGTATATAAATTTTTATATGAGAGACTGACTTGATTTGTAAACTTTCACTTAAAGCACAATAAAAGTTTAAATATATATATACACACATGTATGGTTGGCTATATATGCACTGATTCGACGGCACTGGGTATATACGTATATGTATAACAAAAAAATAGCTGTTGTCCGTTTGGTCTTATATAATTTTTTTTTAAAGAGTGCAATACTCAAAAATGCAAATCTTTACTTTTTGAGCTAAACTGTTACTTAGTCTAAGGTGACTTCAGGAAATAGTTTCAATTTAAAGTTTGAAGAATAACTCAGCGCAATTATCTCAGGAACCCTTCCATCCTCAATTGGTCTAGTAAGCCTGGATTCTTTAAGAATTTGAAGATCTCCACATTTTTCTCTCTTTCTATCATTATCCATCTATTGTGTCCCCAGTCAGAACGTCCAGTACCGGAAGCTGGGCACCGTCTAGTTCTTCTGGCCTCAATGTAGAGGAGGCAGTGGTTCATGGAGATGATTAGTCTTGCAGTTTGTTTCCTTCTCTGATTCTAGGGTTTCCTTCTTTTGTTCCAGGTGAATAGAGAACAATAGTTGTATCTTAGATGGCCACTAGTAAGCTTTAAGGCCCAAACCCTACTCACCAAACTGGAAGGTAAAATATAAACTTTAAGAATTATATTATGCCAATTGACCGCATTGTCCCACAAGACAATGACCCTAAGCCTTCAACCAAGAAAACTAACCCCATGTGTTGATTGTTGCTGTTGTTGTTAGGTGGATCAAGCCAGTTCCGACTCATGGAGATCCTATGTACAACAGAATAAAACAATGCCCAGTCCTGCACCATCCTCACAATCGTTATGCTTGAGTCCACTGATGCAGCCACTGTGTCAGTTAATCTGGTTGACAGTCTTCCTCTTTTCTTGCTGACCCTCTACTTTACCAAGCATGATGTCCTTCTCCAACATGTCCAAAGTATGTGAGATGAACTTTTACCATCCTTGCTTCTAAGGAGCATTCTGGCTGTACTTCTTCCAAGATAGATTTGTTCGTTCTTTTGGCAGTCCATAATACATTCAATCTTCTTTGCCAACACCACAATTCAAAGGCGTCAACTCTTCTGCAGTCTTCCTTATTCATTGTCCAGCTTTCACATGCATATGATGCGATTGAAAATGCCATGGCTTGAGTTAGGTGCACCTTAGTCTTCAAGGTGACATTTTTGTTTTTCAACACTTTAAAGAGTTACTTTGCAGCAGATTTGCCCAATGCAATGCGTCTTTTGATATTTTGACTGCAGATTCCATGGGTGTTGATCGCGGATCCAAGTAAAATGAAATCCTTGACAACTTCAATCTTTTCTCTGTTTATCAAGATGTGGCTTATAGGTCCAGTTGTGAGGACTTTTGTTTTCTTTATGTTGAGGTGTAATCCATACTGAAGGCTGCGGTCTTTGGACTTCATCAGCAAACGCTTCAAGTCCACTTCAATTTCAGCAAGCAAGATTGTGTCATCTGCATAACGGAGGTTGTTAATCAGTCTCTTTCCAATCCTGATGCCCTGTCCTTCTTCATACAGTTCTTCATACAGTCCAATTCTTGGATTATTTGCTCAGCATACAGAATGAATAAGCATGGTGAAAGAATGCAACCCCGGCACACACCATTCCTGATTTTCAACCACGCGGTACCACTTGTTCTGTATGAACAACTGCCTCTTGATCTACGTACAGGTTCCTCATGAGCACAATTAAGTCTTCTGAAATTTCCATTCCTCGCAATGCTATCCATAATTTCCTATAATGCACACAGTCAAATGGCTTTGCATAGTTAATAAAACACAGGTAAACATCTTTCTGGTATTTTCTGCTTTCAGCCAGAATCCATCTGACATCAACAATGATATCCCTCATTCCACATCCTTTTCTGAATCCAGCTTGAATTTCTGGCAGTTCCCTGTTGATGTACTGCTGCAACTGCTTTTGAATGATCTTCAGGAACATTTTACTTGCATGTGATATTAACGATATTGTTCGATAGTTTCCATATTTTGTTGGATCACCTTTCTTTGGGATAGGCATAAATATGGATCTCTTCCAGTTGGTTGGCCAGGTAGCTGTCTTCCAAATTTCTTGGCATAGACAAGCGAGCACTTCCAGTGCTGCCTCTGTTTTTTGAAACATCTCAGGTGGTATTCCGTCAATTCCTGGAGCCTTGTTTTTCATCGATGTCTTCAGTGCAGCTTGGACTTCTTTCTTCAGTACCATCAACTCTTGATTATATGCGACCTCCTGAAAAGCCTGAATATCAAGTAATTCTTTTTCGTACAGTGACTGTGTAAACCTTCCATCTTCTTTTGATACTTCCTTCATCTTTCAGTATTTTGCCCATAGAATCCTTCACTATTGCAACTTGAGGCTTGAATTCTTTTTTCAGTTCTTTCAGCTTAAGAAATGCCGAATGTGTTCTTCCCTTTTGGTCTTCTAACTCCAGTTCATTATAATGCTTTATTTTGTCTTCTCGAGCCACCCTTTGAAATATTCTGCTCAGCTGTTTTACTTCATCATTTCTTCCTTTTGCTGTAGCTACTCTATGTTCAAAAGCAAGTTTCAGAGTCTCTTTTGACATCCATTTTGGTCTTTTCTTTCTTTCCTGTCTTTTTAATGACCTCTTGCTTTCTTCATGTACAATGTCCTTGATGTTATCCCACAACTCATCTGGTCTTCCATCGTTAGTGTTCAGTGTGTAAAATCTATTGCTGAGATGTTCCCTAAATTCAGATGGGATATACTCAAGGTCATTTATTTTGGCTCTCATGTACCTGTTCTAATTTTCTTCAGCTTCACCTTGAACTTACATATGAGCAATTGTTAGTCTGTTCCACAGTCATCCCCTGGCCTTGTTCTTACAGATGATTTTGAGCTTTTTCATTGTCTCTTTCCATAGATGTAGTTGATTTGATTTCTGTGTTCCATCCAGTGAGGTCCACATATGTAGTCACCATTTTTGTTGTTGAAAAAAGGTATTTGTCATAAAGAAGTTGTTGGTGTTGCAAAATTATAGCATGTGATCTCTGGCATCATTTCTATCACCAAGGCCATATTTTCCAATTACCAATCTTTCTTCTTGTTGCCAACCTGTGCGTTCCAGTCACTAGTAATTATCAATGCATCCAAGAACCAAAGGGTCTGAGTGCCCTCTAGTGGAATTTAGGGGAAGATGGTGGAAATAAAAGGAAAAAATCAATGAAAAGAGGGAAAATTCTGAGTTCCACGTTATCACAGTAAGATGCTCAAATGCCCCATGTTTGACAAAAAATTCTAAGACATACAAGATCACAGGAGAAGATGGCCCAATCAAAAGACCATGAAGAAGCAGACATTACTCTGATAGATGCCAGGTTAAAGGGAAAACAGAGTATCACCAGACAACAATTTTAAATATGTTCAAAGAAAGCAAACAACACACATAAAACCAACTAATGGAGATTGGGAAATAAGACAAAAAAAAAATGAAAAGGGAAACTCAATAAGGAGATTGAAAACATAAAAAAAGAAAAAGAAAAATACTTGAGTTGAAGAATGAAATAACTGAATTGGAAAATGCAAGAGAAACATTCAAGAATAAATTTGAGCAGACAGAAGAGAGAATAAGTGAACAAGAAGACAGGTTAACTGAACTTATCAAGTATCAAGAGAAATGAAAGAATATATCAAAGACATGCAAACAAAGCCAAATGGAACTGTGGGACTAAATTAAGGAATCCAACTTTAGGATTTTTGGAGTTCCAGAACAACAGGATAGTAAAGAAGACATAGAATTTTCCAAGTGATAATGATAGGGAATTTCTCAGACCTGAGTAAGGAATCAAGTCTGCAAATACAGGAAGCTAGGTGAACTACAAGCAAGAAGAATACAAAGACAAGGAGAGAGTTCTGAAAGCAGCAAGAGAAAAGCACAGTGTAGCAAATATATCAAGGATCCTTCTTAAGAATTAGTGCGAATTTCTCCTCAGAAACTCTAGAAGCCAGAAGACAATGGAGCAACTTATATTAAGTACTGAAGGAAAACAATTGACAGCCAAGATTTTTTACCCCGAAAAGTTGTCATTAAAAAATGAAGGGTCTTTGATCCATTTTGAGCTCGTTTTTGTGCATGGAGTGAGGTATGGATCTTGTTTCATTTTTTTTGCAGATGGATATCCAGTTGTGCCAGCACCAGTTGTTAAAAAGACTGTCTTTTCCCCATTTAAATGTTTTGGGGCCTTTGTCAAATATCAACTGCTCAGATGTGGATGGATTTACATCTGGATTCTCAATTCTGTTCCATTGGTCTATGTATGTGTTGTTGTACCAGTACTACTCTGTTTTGACTACTGTGATGGTATAAAAGGTTCTGAAATCAGGCAGAGTAAGACCTCCCACTTTGTTCTTGTTTTTCAGTAATGCTTTACTTATCCGGGGCCTCTTTTCCTTCCATATGAAGTTGGTGATTTGTTTCTCCATCTCATTAAAGAATGTCGTTGGAATTTGGATTGGAATTGTATTAAATGTATAGATTACTCTTGGTAGAATAGACATTTTTATAATGTTAAGTCTTCCTACCCATGAGCAAGGTATGTTTTTCCACTTATGTAGGTCTCTTTTGGTTTCTTGCAGGAGCGTACTGTAGCTTTCTTTGTATAAGTCTTTTACATCTCTGGAAGGATTTATTCCTAAGTATTTTATCTTCTTGGGGGCTACTGTGAATGGTATTGATTTGGTGATTTCCTCTTTGATGTTCTTTTTGTTGGTGTAAGAATTCAACTGATTTTTATGTTTATCTCGTATCCCAACGCTCTGCTAAACTCTTCTATTAGTTTCAGTAGTTTTCTTGAAGATTCCTTAGGGTTTTCTGTGTATAACATCATGTCGTCTGCAAATAGAGATAATTTTACTTCTTCCTTGCCTTTATTTCTTTATCTAGCCTAATTGCTCTGGCTAGGACTTACAGCACAATGTTGAATAAGAGTGGTGATAAAGGGCATCCTTGTCTGGTTCCCGATCTCAAGGGGAAAGCTTTCAGGCTTTCTCCATTTAGGATGATGCTGGCTGTTGGCTTTCTATAAATGCCCTTTATTATGTTGAGGAATTTTCCTTCAATTCCTATTTTGCTGAGAGTTTTTATCATGAATGGGTATTGGACTTTGTCAAATGCCTTTTCTGCATCAATTGATAAAATCATGTGATTCTTGTCTTTTGTTTTATTTATGTGATGGATTATATTAATTGTTTTTCTAATGTTGATCCATCCCTGCATACCTGGTATGAATCCCACTTGGTCATGGTAAATTATTTTTTTGATATGTTCTTGAATTCTAGTGGCTAGCGTTTTGTTGAGGATTTTTGCATCTAAGTTCTTGAGGGATATAGGTCTGTAATTTTCTTGTGGTGTCTTTACCTGGTTTTGGTATCAGGGATATGCTGGCTTCATAGAATGAGTTTGGGAGTATTCCATCCTTTTCTATGCTGTGAAATACCTTTAGTAGTAGTGGTGTTAACTCTTCTCTGAAAGTTTGGTTGAAATCTGCAGTGAAGCCATCCGGGCCAGGGCTTTTTTTGTTGGGAGTTTTTTGATTATCTTTTCAATCTCTTCTTTTGTTATGGGTCTATTTAGTTGTTCTACCTCTGTTTGTGTTAGTTTAGGTAGGTAGCGTGTTTCTAGGAATTCATCCATTTCTTCTAGGTTTTCAAATTTGTTAGAGTACAAGTTTTCATAGTAATCTGATATGATTCTTTTAATTTCAGTTGGGTATATTGTAATATCGCCCATCTCATTTCTTATTTGGGTTATTTGCTTCCTCTCCTGTTTTTCTTTTGTCAATTTGACCAATGGTTCATGAATTTTCTTGATTTTTTCAAAGAACCAGCTTTTGGTCTTGTTAATTCTTTCAGTTGTTTTTCTGTTTTCTATTTTATTGAGTTCTTCTCGAATTTTTATTATTTGTTTTCTTCTGGTGCTGAGGGTTTCTTTTGTTGCTCTCTTTTTATTTGTTCAGGTTGTAGGGATAATTCTTTGATTTTGGCCCTTTCTTCTTTTTGTATGCGTGCACTTATTGATATAAATTGACCTCTGAGCACTGCTTTTGCTGTGTCCCAAGGGTTCTGAAAGGAAGTGTTTTCATTTTCCCTGGATTCTATGAATTTCTTAATTCCATCATTAATGTCTTCTATACTCCAGTCTTTTTTGAGCAGGGTATTGTTCAGTTCCCAAGTGTTTGATTTCTTTTCCCTGCTTTTTCTGTTATTGATTTCTACTTTTACAGCCTTATGGTCAGAGAAGATGCTTTGTAATATTTCAATGTTTTGGATTCTGCTAAGGCTTGCTTTATGACCTAATATCTGGTCTATCCTAGAGAATGTCCTCTGTGCACTAGAAAAGAAAGTATACTTGGTTGCTGTTGGGTGGAGTGTTCTGTATATGTCTAGGAGGTCAAGTTGGTTGATTGTGGCATTTAGATCTTCCGTATCTTTATTGAGCTTCTTTCTGGATGTTCTGTCCTTCACCAAAAGTGGTATGTTCATGTCTGCTACTATTATTGTGGAGCTGTCTATCTTACTTTTCAATGCTGATAGCATTTGTTTTATGTATCTTGCAGCCCTGTCATTGGGTGCATAAATATTTAATATGGCTATATCTTCTTGGTATAAACCAAAACCAAACCAAGTGCCGTCGAGTTGATTCCGACTCATAGTGACCCTACAGGACAGAGTAGAACAGTCCCATAGTTTCCAAGGAGCACCTGGCGGATTCGAACTGCCGACCCTTTGGTTAGCAGCTGTGGCCCTTAACCACTACATCACCAGGGTTTCCCTTTTTGGTATACTGTCCCTTTAACCATTATATAGTGTCCTCCCTTATCCTTTATGATGGGTTTAACTTTAAAGTCTATTTCGTCAGAAATTGGCGTTGCCACTCCTGTTCTTTTTTGATTGTTGTTTGCTAAAAAAAAAAAAATTTTTTTTGATATATATTTTTTCTATCCTTTGAGTTTTAGTTTGTTTGCATCTCTAAGCCTAAAGTGTGTCTCTTGTAGGCAGCATATAGATAGATCGTGTTTTTTAATCCATTCTGCCACTCTCTGTCTCTTTATTGGTGCATTTAGTCCATTAACATCCAGCATAATGATGGATATGTATGAATTTAGTGCTATCATTTTGATGTCTTTTTTTGTGTGTTGTTGACAGTTTCTTTTTCCCACTTCATTTTATGTGCTGAGTAGATTATATATTGTCTTTTCCTCATGTTGTTTGTTGTTGATTTTGTTTCTGCCGAGTCTCTATTTTTTTCTTGTATTTTATTTTGATGAGTAGGATAGTTTGTCTCCTTTGTGGTTACCTTATCATTTACCCCTATTTTTCTAAATTTAAACCTAACTTTTATTTCTTTGTATTGCTGTAACTTCCTCTCCATATGGAAGATCTATAATTACATTTCTTAGTCCCTCTTTATTGTTTTAATGTTGTCTTCTTTTACATAATAACATCACCGTTACCCTGTTTCGAGCTTTTTTTTTTTTTAATCTTGCTTCATTTTTTGGATTTCCCTGTCTCGGTTGACTTCTGATTGCTCTGCCCAGTGTTCTAGTCTGGGTTGATACCTGATATTATTGATTTTCTAACCAAAAACTCCCTTTAGTATTTCTTGTAGTTTTGGTTTGGTTTTTACAAATTCCCTAACTTTCTGTTTATCTGGAAATGTCCCAATTTAACCTTCATATTTGAGAGACAGTTTTGCTGGATATATGATTCTTGGCTGGCAATTTTTTTCCTCCAGTTTTTCATATAAGTCATGCCATTGCCTTCTTGCCTGTGTGGTTTGTGCCGAGTAGTCCGAGCTTATTCTTACTGACTCTCCTTTGTCCGTGACTTTTCGTTTATCCCTAGCTGCTCTTAAAATTCTCTCTTTATCTTTGGTTTTGGCAAGTTTAATTATAATATCTTGGTGACTTTCTTTTAACATCTACCTTATGTGGAGGTTGATGAGCATCTTGGATAGGTATCTTCTCATCTTTCACAATATCAGGGAAGTTTTCTGCTAACAAATCTTCAACAATTCTCTCTGTATTTTCTGTTATCCCTTCCTGTTCTGGTACTCCAATCACTCATAGGTTATTTCTCTTGATAGAATCCCACATGATTCTTAAGGTTTCTTCATTTTTTAAAATTCTTTTATCTGATTTTTTTTCAAATATATTAGTGCCAAGTGATTTATCTTCAAGTTCAGAAATTCTGGCTTCTACTTGCTCAATTCTGCTCCTCTGACTTTCTATTGATTTGTCTACTTCCGTCATTTTATTGTTAAACTTCTGAATTTCTGATTTCTGTCTGTCTATGGATTTTTCCATCTTATTAAATTTCTCATTATGTTCCTGAATAATCTTTCTAATTTCTTTATCTGTGTGTCCCTTGGCTTGTTCTGCATATTGCCTCATTTCCTTCCTAATGTCTTGAAAGGTTCTGTACATTAATTTTTTGTATTCTGCCTCTGGTAACTCCAGGAATGCACTTTCATCTAGAAGATCCCTGGATTCCTTGTTTTGAGAGCTTGTTGAGGTGATTATGGTCTGTTTCTTTATGTGACTCGATATTGACTCTTGTCTCTGAGCCATCTATAAGCTATTGTATTAGTTTTTGCTTGCTTACTGTGTTGTAGCTTCTTGCTTTGTTTTGTTTTGATACGCCCAAATGGGTTGCTTGAATGAGCTAGCTTATTTTCACCTTCGGTGCTCTGACGTCCTGTCCCCAGATGGCTAGAGCTGTTATCAGGTATATCAGTCTAGGAGTCTGTTCACTTTCCTTGTATGAATTCAGCTCAGGAGTCCAGGTAGCTGATCATCAAGTGTGTGGTACAAGCTCTGTCCTACAGTCTTAGAGGGGCAGGGGTGACTGGTGTATGTACCGGTATCTGATTGCAGCAGGGGGTCATGCTGTGAACAAGGCAGGGGGATGAGAACCGACCCCCGAGTGTCTCTGAGGAAAGTGCATCCCTGTCCCTTAGAGCGTGCAGGTGTTGCATTCTGCAAATGGACCATGGGCACCCAATGTTTTTGGTTGTAAGGACTGGGAGGTACCAGTTATCCTTTGACCCATCGCAGGTGGCTGGGTGACCTGAGTGGAGTTACCAGACCTTAGGCCCCTGATGCAGGTAGGTGAGGAACCTGTTTAACAGGCAAAGCCATGTCAAACATCAAACACCCACCTCTCCACCGCACAGCTGAACCAGTTGGAGTCTGCCTACAAGGGCATATTCTCCTGAAATAGGCCCACAAATGTCCATGCAGAGGGGAAAGGTGCTCAAGTCCACGGACTGTATATGCCTTGACAGGAGCCGCTTCTGTCCTGAGCTTCCCAGGTTAGTGGAGCTGGCAAATTATCTTTTCCCCCAATTGCAAGTTTTTCCCTTCTCCAAAGTTGGGAGGATGGCTCTAGGTGCTCAATAGTGCCTATCTCAGGCCAGCGAATTCATCCATTGATGCTGGCTTGGGGTGGGGGGGATGCATTAAAATATATGCAAGCACTGAGCTTTTGCCGAGAGTACTGTTTTTCTCTGGTTCCGGAGGTTTGAGTAGGCTGTGTGGCTGGCTGCTTCTCCCTGAGGAAACTGCAGTTGAATGCTAGTACCAGCCCACCGCCTCTGCTCCCAGGAATGGTGCCTGAGGGCTCTCTGCAATTCAGGTCTGGTAACTCCTCTCTGCTTCTGAACCAGCTCTTCCTGCCCTTGCCCCTCAGTTTGTTTTCTAAGCTTGCCTTTGATGCTCAGGGCTCCTAGCTTGTCATAAATATACTCGTTTCACTTGTTTTTCAGGTCTTTGTTGTAGAGGGCTTGCTGGAAGCATCTGTCTATTCTGCCATCTTGGCTCCACCTTCTACAGTGGACATTTTTGTGCAAGTTTCTGTTTGCTTTCCTGCCTTCACTTCTTCTGGATATATAGGTAGGATTGGGATTGCTGGGTCATGTGGTAGCTCTATGTTCAACTTTTTGAGGAACTGCCAAACGGTTTCCACAGTGGCTGCACCATTTTACATTCCCACCAGTAATTCATGAAGGTTCCAGTTTCTCTGAAACTTCACCAGCACCTGTTTTCCTTTTTTTCTTATCATTGCCATTCTAATAGGGGTGAGGTGGTATCTTATTGAAGTTTTGATCTGCATATCCCTAATGGCTAATGATTTCGAGCAACTTTTCATGTGCTTGTTGGTCATTTGAATATTCTCTTTGGTGCAATGTCTGTTCAAGTCCTCTGCCCATTTTTTGGTTGGGTGATTTGTCTTTTTTTGTTGTTAAGTTGTGAAGTGCTGTACATATTTGGATATTAGACCCTTATTGGATATATGATTCCCCCAAATTTTCTCCCAATATGTAGGTTATCTCTTTAGGTTATTGATAAATTCCTTTAAACAAAAGTATTTCATTTTTATGAGGTACCATTTATCTATTTTGTCTTTGGTTGTTCTGCTTTTGTTGTCATATCTGATGATGCATCATTAAGAACTAGATTCCACAGCCTTGCCCTTATATTTCCTTCCAAGAATTTTTATAGTTTTAATTTTCACTATTAGGCCCTTAATATATTTTGAATTAGTTTTTGTGTATGGTGGAGGTATGGAGGTATTAGGATCCATTAAGCTATTTTACTGTGCTAAATCTGGAGATCTCCAGGTCCTTGCACACATTATTATAATACTTTACTTTGTCTTCCCATGCCACCCTTTGAAATCTGCTGTTCAGCTCTTTTACTTCATCATTTCTTCCTTTTGCTTTAGCTACTCAATGTTCCATCAAAAGAAGATGGAAAGAATACACATAGTCCATATACCAAAAAGAATTGGTCAACATTCAACCGTTTTAGGAGGTAGCATATGATCAGGGACCAGTGGTACTGATGGAAGAAGTCCGAGATGCACTGAAGGCATTGGTGAAAAACAAATCTCCAGGAATTGACGGAATACCAATTGAGATGTTTCAACAAATGGATTCAGCACTGGAAGTGCTCACTTGTCTATACCAAGAAATTTGGAAGACAGCTACTTGGACAACCAACTGGAAGAGATCCATATCTATGCCTATTCCCAAGAAAGGTGATCCGACTGAACGTGGAAATTACCGAACAATATCATTAATATCACCAAAAGTAAAATTTTGCTGAAGATTGTTCAAAAGCCACTGCAGCAGCACATTGACAGGGAAGTGCTAGAAATTCAAGCCAGATTCAGAAGAGGACGTGGAGCCAGGGATATCACTACTGATGTCAGATGGATTCTGGACGAAAGCAGAGAATATCAGAAAGACATTTTCCTGTGCTTTATTGACTACGAAAAGGCATTCAACTGTGTGGATCATAACAAATTATGGATAACATTGCAAAGAATGGGAATTCCAGAACACTTAATTGTGCTCATGAGGGACCTGTAGATAGATAAAGGGGCAGTCGTTCATATAGAGCAAGGGCATACGGCATGGTTTGTACTGTATGCTGAGTAAATAATCTGAGATGGTGAACTATATGAAGAAGAACAGGGCATCATGATTGGTGGAAGACTTATTAACAACCTGCGTTATGGAGATGGCATAATCCTGCTTGTTGAAAGTGAAGAGGGCTTGAAGCACTTACTGATGAACATCAAAGACCACAGCCTTCAGTGTGAATTACACCTCAACATAAAGAAAACAAAAATCCTCACAACTGGACCTATAAGCAACATCAGGATGGACGGATAAAAGATTGAGGTAGTCAAGGATTTCATTTTACTTGGATCCAAACCCAACGCCCATGGAAGTAGCAGTCAAGAAATCAAAAGGCGCATTGCATTGGGCAAATCTGCTGCAAAAGACCTCTTTAAAGTGTTGAAAAGCAAAGACGTCACCTTGAAGACTAAGGTTCGTTTGACACAAGCAAGCCATGGTGTTTTCAATTGCTTCATATGCACGTGAAAGCTGAACAACGAATAAGGAAGACCAAAGAAGAAGTGACGCCCTTCAATTGTGGTGTTGGCGAAGAATATTGAATATACCATGGACTGCAAAAAGAACGAACAAATATGTCCTGGGAGAAGTACAACCAGAATGCTCCTTAGAAGCAAGGATGGCTGGACTTCGTCTCACATACTTTGGACATGTTATCAGGATGGATCAATCCCTGGAGAAGGACATCATGCTTGGTAGAGGGCTAGAGAAAAAGAGGAAGACCCTCAACAAGATGTACTGATACAGTGGCTGCAACGATGTGTTCAAGCATAATGATTTTGAGGATGACACAGGACTGGGTAGTGTTTCGTTCTTTTGTACGTGGGTCGCTATGAGTCGGAACCAACTCGATGGCATCTAACAACAAGAAATCTGGAGATTAGATTCTTCCCCTTCTCTATAGTTTGCTCTTCTTTATTATTGTTATTATTTTAAATTATTGAAGGTTGTAATTCTCTACCTCAACTCCAGGCTCCCCTTCTAGGTGTAAATGTTGTTGTCTCTTTCCTGTTAGTTTTCACGTCCAGGGGTGCCAGCCATCACCATTTCACTTCTAAGTTCTTTGAGTGGGGGGCCACTTCAACACCAAACTTTATGGCTGGTAGCATCTGGTGTGGTTGCCTATCCACAAGATATTGGGATCACTGCCCATATTACTCTGGTACGCTGGGTTCCCTGATTGGGGGTGCTGGCGGTGGCCCTAAAGCACCAAACTCTAGCTAGTAACACCTCTTGTGGTCGCTTTACCACCAGATTTCAGCGACATTGATCATATTACTCCAGCACTGGACTCCCCCCACCCTAAAG
Source organism: Elephas maximus indicus (assembly GCF_024166365.1). Classification (NCBI taxonomy): domain Eukaryota; kingdom Metazoa; phylum Chordata; class Mammalia; order Proboscidea; family Elephantidae; genus Elephas; species Elephas maximus. The sequence continues at coordinate 92,740,243 of NC_064846.1, forward strand.
GACGCTGTCTATGCCTACCCCCTGTGCCTGCCCTGTTTGGGCTTACCAGCTGTCACTGAATGCTCACTGCAGAATACCCCCACTCTGAGCACCAGCCATGCAACTCTGGCCTGAGACCATGCCCCAGAAGCTGCAGTTGTTCCAGACTCACCACAATTCTCCCCTCCGAGGGCATAAGCTGTGCAGCACCAGCCTCAGAGTCCCACCCCAAAACTGGCAGCTGTTGTCAATTCACCAAGTGTTCTCACCGTTCATGTACTCAGGCCTGCACTGTTCTCATTATATTTCTCTTCCCTAGGAAGAGAAATTTTTTTTGTTTTTTTAAGGACTCTGGTTGAGACCTATGTGATATCAGCCTGTACTCTTCTCATTGTATTTCTCTTCCCCAGGACTCTGGTTGAGGCCTATGTGATGTCGGCCTGCTCAGGAGTTTTGGCCCTCGCTGTTTTCAGTGTGTCTCTCTTTTCCAAGCCTGGCTGCTCACACATTCTGGGCTATGTTGCACACTCTACACAGCTCCCTCCCAGGACTCGCGAGGATTCAGGCCCCTAATGTGCCATGGTATCCTTTCTTAGGTCTGCATGCTCTGGCATCCCTGTCCATGTTGCCTTCCCCCTGGGGCCTAGCCAGGCTACACTGTGCTCCACATGCTGCTTCCTTCCAGGAACCAGGAGGTCTTGGGCCTGCAATGCACCACAGAGCCCTTTCTTAGGTCTCTGTCCTTGCCAGAGCTGCACACTGAGGCCTGGCTGTTCACAAAGTCCGGCCTGCACTGCTCTTCTGTGATGTATATGCTACGTTTTGCTTGATTCAGTGTTCCCGTTGGTCCTGAGAATATCGATTTTATCTCTATTTGTTTGTTTTCTTCTATAATTGTTGTGGGGATTCAGGCCTATGGCTGTTTACATGCCATCTTGCTCCAAATGCACTGCTATCGATTTGATTCCGGCTTATAGTGACCCTCTAGAACAGAGTAGAACTGCCCCATAAGGTTTCCAAGGAGCAGCTGGTGGATTCGAACTGCCAACCTTTCAGTTAGCAGCTGAGTTCTTAACCACTCCACCACCAGGGCTCCAATCCTCTCTATGAATGCATAAAAATCATTTGATAAAATTCAACACTGTTTCTTGATGAAAACCCTAAAGAAGATTGGAATAGAAGCGAAATTCCTCAATATGATTCAGGATATATATGAAAAGCCGACATTATACTTAATGGAGAAAGACATTGCCATCGAGTTGATTCCAACTCATAGTGACACTATAGGACAGAGTAGAACTGCCCCATAGGGTTTTCAAGGCCATAATCTTTAGGGAAGCAGACTGCCACATCTTTCTTCCGTGGAGCGGCTGGTGGTTAGCAGCCTAGTGCTTAATCACTAGACACCAGGGCTCCTTCATCTTGCTCTGCCTCCTCTTACTGGTTTTTGTTAGTTTGTCTACAAATTATCTTTCTTATGTGGGAAATTGTATCACCTACAAATGACTCAATTTTTATACCTTTTATTTCTATTTCTTATCTTAGTTATATTACTTCCATTCGATACAATGTCAAACGGTAATGTGAGAAGAGGTAATTCTTGGTATAGTCCTATCTTTAAGGAGAACACTAACAAATTGTCATTATTAAGTAGAATGCTTGATATAATTTTTTGGAGGGAGGGGTGATGCCCTTTATCAGATTAGAGAAAATCTTTTCTATTTCTATTTGACTACAGAGTTTTAAAATCTTGAATGAATGTTGAATTCTATTGAATACTTTTCCGGAATCATGTTTTTTTCAATATCTATCCTTTAAAATTTGTCTAGGATATGGACATATAACCTTGATCTAATGGGCATATATGGTACACTATATATGAATACATTTTTTTAAATATGAGTACATTTTTTAAAAATATTGAGCCAACTTTGCATTCCTGGATTAAAAACCTACTTGATCATGTTGTAAAGAGCCCTCATGGCACAGTGGTTTAGCGCTCGGCTACTAACCGAAAGGTCAGCAGTTTAAACCTACCAGCTGTTCGTGGGAGAAAGATGTGGCAGTCTGCTCCCACAAAGATTATAACCTTAGAAACCCTATGCAGTTCTACTCTGTCCTATAGGGTCACTATGAGTCAGAATTGACTCAATGGCAATAGTTTAGTTTGGTTATGGTTATGTGTGTGTGTATATATATACATATACATAAACATTTATGTATATAAATATACATTTGCATACATATATGTGTACACTACGCCCTGGTGGCGTAGTGGTTGAGTGCTGTGGCTGTGAACCAAAGGGTTGGCAGTTTGAATCTGCCAGGCGCTCCTTGGAAACTATGGGGCAGTTCTACTCTGTCCTATAGGGTCGTTACGAGTTGGAATTGACTCGATGGCACTGGGTTTGATTTTTGGTTTTTATGTATACATACGTATATATAATATGTATATAATTTTTTTACATAATGCTGCATTGAGTTCAGTGTTTCATTTTTTAGTTTTCGTTTATGTTCATAAGATTAACCTATAATTTTCTTGTACAGTCCTTGTTCACATTTGATATTAAGTTTATACTAGCCTCATAAAATATGTAGGACATACAAATAATTATGGTGGATTAATCTAATTCATTATCTCCTCTTCTTTCCAAAACTCCACCTAATTAACAGTAAAAGAATAAAACAGGAATAAACCCATAAAGACAAAGAGAATAGGATTAGAGAGGGGTATGAAATGGGTCTTCAACTAAATTATTATTTTTTAAGATCTAAAGCAAATATATAGTAAAATGTTAAGCTGTATGACTAAGCTAGGTTATGGGTACACGGTTGTCCATTATATTTTCCTCACAATTTTCAGTTAAAAAAAATTACCATTGAGTCGACTCCAACTCATAGCGACCCTATAGGACAGGGTAGAACTGCTCCATAGGGATTCCAAGGAGCACCTGGTGGATTTGAACTGCCAACCTTTTGGTTAACAGCTGTAGCTCTTAACCACTACGCCACCAGGGTTTCCACAATTTTCAGTTACATTTAAATATTTCTCAATGACAAAAAAGGCATGAAAAATAAGAAGATATTTTCCAAAAATGATTTATGTTCTAAAACACTGCTTCTTATACTTTAATTTGCATATGAGTAACCCGGGAATCTTATTACAATGCAGATTTTGAATTAGTTGGTCTGAGGTGGGGCTTGAAATTCTGCATTTCCAGCAAGCTCCCAGACCAATGCTACTGATCCATGGACTTCACTTTGAATAGCAAGATTTTAAGGGAAACTAAACAAGGAAATGTGATAAGGAGTGGCAGGGGCTTCCTCACATAAAGTGCTCATGGAAAGCTTCCCTAAGCAGGTAAAGTTCGAGCTGAGACCTGAAGGTCAAGAAAATGTTATCCATTAAAACAGTCCACAGGAAGGATGTTCCAGGTAGAGGCAAAAGCATGTACAAAGGCCCTGAGGTGGGAATAATTTCTGACATTTTCTAGAGACAGAAGGAAGACTACTGTGGCCTTCTTGTAGTACTCAACTGTTTCTTCCACATTTCAAGTGTAATTGAAAGAGTACTGGATTTAGAGTCAAGTCATAATACCTAGATTTGGGATTCATTCCATTAACTCTGTGATCTCTAACCAGTCACAAACTATCTCAGCCTCAGTTTCCTCATAAACATGGGAATAAATGTAATAAATTAATAAATAATTCTCTTCCAGGGTTGATGTGAGGATTAAATAAGGTATGAAAAAGCACTTTGTAAATTGTAAAATATTATACACATATAGGTATAATTATTGCATACATTAAGTTCTGTCATGTGATTTGTGGCTGTAGAAGCTATTTATAGAAGCTTTTATTATATGTACTTCTGCCTCTTTATGTCTGACTCTTACTGCAAATAAAGTTGACCTGTCTGTTGCTTCTGTTCCCCAGTGGTGCACAACTTTATTACTATGCTTCATGTTCTATTTCTGTCTTATTTGGCTCAAGTTTGATCCACATTAGCTAATGATAGAGTAGCTATTTGTGTATTCCAGTGTTATTCATATTTCTTAACCAGAGGAGTTGGCTTACAATGCGAACTACTTCAGTAAAAATATATAGACTCCATTCAAAGACCTCACAATTGTTGTCCCATACCAATAATGCCTGTAGGTGATTTTAATGAAACTTAAGTTTCTTGAGAAATCATCTGTAGGGACAGATTTCTGATGTCTTTCCTGCTTTAAAATCTTATGATTCTATATTGCTCCTAGGGACCTGCAGTTAAATCTTGTGTTTGAGAATAGACAACATTTTCCAGTGGAAAGAGCAATGGAATAGGAACCAGAATACCATGGTTCTATTCTGGCTCTATCACCATGTGATCCTGGTCCTCTTTTCCCACTAGAAATAAGAAATAACACCCATAAAAGCTATTAAGATCAAGCAAGATAATATGTGTGAGTGTTTCTAAAAGTATAAAATGTAAGACATATGTTGTCACATTATATCTGACAGTATATATTGCCTGGGTTCCTACCTTTTTTCAAAAAGTAGAACATTATTGGATAATGCCTTACCTGGGGCAATGTGCATCCTTGATAGAAATCCTTGGTAGACATCCCAGTGTTGAGTGTTACTGTCTTACATAGACTAAGTGAATATTTATTGACGATGATATGGTCATTGATAGAAGAGGCCATTACTGATCTACTGTCAAGAAGACAATACTAAGCCAGAAACACCCAATAGTCACCAAGCCCGTTGCCGTCAAGTCCATTCCAGCTCATAGTGACTCTACAGGACAGAAGAGAACTGCTCCATAGGGTTTCCAAGGCTGTAATCTTCACGGAAGTAGGCTGCCACATCTTTCTCCCTCAGAGCGGCTGGTGGGTTCAAATCTCCAACCTTTCCGTTAGCACTCCAGCACTTAACCACTGCACCACCAGGGCTCCTTATTAGTCATCAAGTCCTGTCAATTCTACCTCTTTAATATCTCTGCAGTTGATCTACTATCACTGCTACCGGCAGGCTCAGGCCTTTATTTTGTGGCTGAACTATTGTATTAACTTCATGACTCCAATCAGAACTCTCTCCAATCCAGCCTTCCCATTTAAGCCAGAGTAGTTTAATGTACGTACAAATCTGACTCTGTTACTTTCCTAATTAAAACCCTTCACTGGCTACAGGATAAAGTATTAGCTTCTTAGAATGAAATACAAGGTTCTTCACCATCATGCCTCTGCTCACCCAGGCTAATCTTGTACTACAATGCCACACACTCCCTGGACTCCTGAATCACTGTTTTCTTTTTATTTTTCTTAAATTGTGTTTTAGATGAAGGTTAACAGAGCAAATTAGTTTATCATTAAATAATTAATACACATATTGTTTTGTGAGATTGGTCGCCAACCCCACGGCATGTCAACACTCTCCCCTTTTCCACCTTGGGTTCCCCATTACCAGCTTTCCTGTCCTTTCCTGCCTTCTTGTCCTTGCCCCTGGGCTGGTGTTCCCATTTAGTCTTGTTTTGTTTTATGGGCCTGTCTAATCTTTGGCTGAATGGTGAACTTCAGGAGTGACTTAAGTAGTGAGTTAAAAGGGTGTCCAGGGGCCATACTCTTGGGGTTTCTCCAGTCTCTGTCAGACCAGTAAGTCTGGTCTTTTTTTGTGAGTTAGAATTTTGTTCTACAGTTTTCTCCAGCTCTGCCCTGGATCCGCTAGTGTGATCCCTGTCAGAGCAGTTGGTGGTGTTAGCCGGGCACCATCTAGTTGTGCTGGACTCAGTCTGGTGGATGGAGGCTGTGTGAAAACGCTGTTTTCTTATGCCTTCTTGCTTTTAAACATGTCACCTCCTTTACATGGAATTTCCTTCAACCTCTTCAATTATAAAATTCTATATTCTTTAAATAACCTGGCAGAGGCATTCCTTTCCCTGGAAACCTGGAGTGTAATATGAATCTTGCAACAAAGTAAAGCTAACTGCAGAGGATACACGTGTTGCTGTCATTAGGTGTCGTTGAATCAGTTTTGACTCATAGCGACCCTAAGTATAACAGAAGAAACACTGTCCGGCGCCACCCTCACAGTGGTTGCAATGTCATCATCAGACTTATCATTAGTCCACAGTGCCTCTAAGAAAAAAAAAAAGCCGTTGCCACCCAGTGGATTCTGACTCATAAAAAAAAGACTCATAGTGGTCCATAATTATTTGCCTGTCAGTGTAAAAGTTTAAGGATGCAGCAATGAATATAAAATTGCAATTGCATTAAGACCTCCAGGGTTTCAGGTGACATTTACACTTGGAAATGCAGTTTCCCAGACAACTGTAAACATATTTTGACATTATCGTATTTGATGGCAGTGATGACAAAAGAATATAAATTTATCTTTAAACATGGACTTCTCTACGTACATTTTCACTTTACCATCCCTCAGACAATCTAGCTGTTTGGTAATAATTTAGGGATGCTACAGAAAGCAACGGGCAGAGCTAGAGCGGCAAATTAAGGTGAGTAACGATGTGTGTGTATAACTCTTCCAAGGGCAATAGACCTAAAGGAAAACCATCCCAAAGTTTGTGCAAAAGGGAAGAACTATTATTAGCCAAGTAAAAGCGCTTACCAGATGGCGAGGTGGTGTACCTAACAGATGAAGCCTCCTCCAGGGGGAAATTAATGCCCGTAGTTTAATGTAACTCTATTGTGCACAGAGTAGTGAAGATAAGAATATGCATAGGGAAAGTGGAGAGTGGAGCAGGGTACTGAGTTGTAAGTAAGAGTTGAACGAAGGACAAGATAGGGTTGCCAGATTGCGCAAACGCAATATTTTGGAGATACTCCTACTAAAAAAAGATTGTTTATCTGAAATTCAAATTTAACTAACTGGACGTTAAAATTTAACTCTAAGACAAAAAAAGAAAAAAAGCTTCCTGGATATTCCAGGTTGTGTAAGAAAAAAACACTCAAAGCCCGGAGCCTACAAGAAAAAGAGGCGGCGCCAAAGTGTCCATATCCTCAGATAAAAGCTGTTTCCAGGTCTTGGTCCTGGGAAAACGAGGGGGGAAGGGAGAGATGATTAAGAGAGCCGAGGTTGGTCCGCCTGTGTCCCACAATCCTCTGCCCTCGGTTCCTCTTTCCTCGCTCAAGATGGCGCTGCTCGCTGTACCTTTTTGGCGTTGGGCAGCCGCAGCGGCTGCTTTCGAAAAACGCCAACGCTCAGCGATTCTGTTCCGGCCTCTAGTCTCTGTTCGCGGGTCAGTTTTGCGATGGAGGTCACGTCAGCTTGGCACCTCGGGAAGCGCTGGAATCTACAAGGTGAGATGGCGTTCACATGGAAGAGTAGGGTGAAGGGCAGCGGGACCTGTGGGGAAAGGGGTTGCCCTCGTGAACTCGGGCCAGAGAGAGTTCCAAGAAGAAAGATTGTCAGGGCTAACCAGGAGCAGCAGTAAGTGAGGGAAGTTAGGGTTAATAATTAGAGGAGAGGGTGAAGAAAACCTTTGGGGACTGCAAATGGGAACAGGAGCGGGGGTGACCGGGCAGAGGGCGCGTAGGGCCCTAGTGACTCGTAGAATTTTCGTTAAAAGATGGGATAGATACCTTTCCCGCCTGCTTAGCTTTCTAAATGCAAAGAAGGCAGGGCTACTTCCCAAAGTTTGGAATTTGGGACCAATTTACCTATGGTTCAGATTTTACCCAGTCGGAAGTACCAACTTGGACACTATTAAGATGACAGCAAGGTACTTATAAGTAACTGGTAAATGGAGTTAGCCCCAGTTAGCTCCTTTGCTGACAAGCAGTGCTCTTTGATAGGACAAAGCTGTCATTATCTTTTTCTCCCAAAGGTAGACCAGCCTGAATTCGTATGTAAACATGATTGTCCGTTGATCTGAAAATACAGTTGTTTTTCTGTGTGCACAGATCACTTGGGGAGCCATAAGGCTTACCTGTCCCTAACTGATGAATGTAGCTATGTTTGTACCGCGTCTCTTTATATTTGCATCCATTACTACCTCTCACTCATGAAGTTTTTTGATTATTTGTAGTTGATGTATCTCAGTATATCTTTTTATTTTTTATATATTGACGAAAGACAGAATTGCCACTAGTTGTTCATCAGTTTGACTTTAAAGTGTCATCAGCTTTGTAAGAAGAACAGACAACTTCTTAAATTTTGAATCTACAGTGACAAATATTTAATGTTTATTAACAGTACCAAGAGAAACAGATCAATTATGCCTTCAAATATTGTACAATTTAGTTAAGGAGATCGGACCTATTTATTACAGGAATAATTAACAAACTAAGCTATTGAGTTAAATATCAAATACATACAATGAACGATAAAGGGCTATAGGCATCCAGAGGAAATAGTGATAATTAGGGGTCAGATTATAGGCAAGATCTCATGCCTGTGATAGAACTGGGGAAAACATTCCAAGCAGCGAGAATAGTGGATGACACTAGACTGTTGTTGTTTGATGCCTTCTAGTCAGTTTGGGCTCATACTGACCCATGTGCAAACACTGCCAGGTCCTGTGCCATCCTCACAATCATTGTTATGCTTGAGCCCATTGTTGGAGCCACTGTCATCAATCCATCTCGTTGAGGGTCTTCCTCTTTTTCACTGACTTCTACTTTACCGAGCATGATGTCTTTCTCCAGGGACTGGCCTCTCCTGATAACATGTCCAAAGTATGCGAGGTGAAGTCTTGCCATCCTTGCTTCTAAGGAGCGTTCTGGCATTACTTCTTCCGAGACATATTTGTTCATTCTTCTGGCAGTCCATGGTATATTCAGCAGTCTTCCCCAACACCATAATTCAAAGGCTTCAGTTCTTCTTTGGTCTTGCTTATACATTGTCCAGCTTTCACATACATATGAGGCGATTGAAAACACCTTGGCTTGAGTAAGACTGTACCTTAGTGCTTAAAGTGACATCTTTGCTTTTAACCCTTTAAAGAGGTCTTTTGCTGCAAATTTGCCCAATGCATTGCGTCATTTTTTTTAATGTGTGTTTAACAGAGATCAAGGAATGATTACAAAGTTTTCAGAGTTGAAGCTGATGTAACCTGAGGCACCTTCAGCTTAATTAGTGACCTGTCATTAAGACTACAAAATAAATATTGAATGTATACTTTTAGGATAATCATTAGTATATAGCATAGTATTTTATAGCTGAAAAGAACCTTAGTGCAGTGTTATGAAATTATTTTAATGGGTTGGATCAGCACTTTTAGATGAAATTCAGTAGACTGGAAAAGAAAATGTCAGTGCTTCATATATAGTAAGGGAAGTATTGTTTTATGAACTTTTGTTTCATGTGTATGTACACACAACCACATGTATGTGATTACTAGAATGCATTGTAAAATGTATTTTTCACCCAGAGTCATGTTGTACAATATGGTAGCCGCTACCCTCATGTGAAAGAGCCCTGGTGGCACAATGATTAAGCGTTGGGATGCTCACTGAAAAGTTCGTGGTTCATACCTACCCAGCAGCTTCGTGGGAGAAAGACCTGGAGATCTGCTGCATTAAAGATTGTTTTTGTCCTGTTGGGTTGGGTTGTCCTGCACCTTCGAGTCGATTCTGACTCACAGTGACCCTATAGGACAGAGTGGAACTGCCCCATAGGGTTTCCAAGGAGCAGCTGGTAGATTTGAACTGCCGAACTTTTGGTTAGCAGCCGGAGCTCTTAATTACTTTGCCTCCAGAGCTCCTAGAAAACCCTATAGAGCAGTTCTACTCTGTCACATGGGTCACTATGAGTCAAAATTGACTGGACAGCAGCTAACAACAACGCCAACGATAGGTGTATTGGTATAGCCTCATGTGGCTATTTAAATTTAAATAAAATAAGAAAAACTTAGTTCCTCAGTTGCACTAAGAACGTTTCAAGTGCTCAATAGCCACATACAACTAGCGGTTACTGTATTGGATGGCATAGATATATATTTCCATCATTGCAGAAAGTTCTGTTGGACAGCGCTGATTTAGAAAATATCATATCCCAGCCCTTCTAATTTTGCAGATGAGGAAACTAAGTCCCCATGTGGATAAATGACTTCAAGGCCATTTATTTACTCATTTATTGCTTGCTGTGTGTCAGGTGCTTATATAAAGGTAAATAAGACTGATAGAGAGTAGGCACACAAAATGGCTGTTGAATTGTAAAGATACTTATTTATTAAGGCACTAGTAATGGAGGGAAATGCCTTAATAATAAAAATGATTATTAAGTTAGAAGATTTTGTATGATAATATTTATTATATAGTGTCCCCTCTACTGTTGTTGTTGTGTGCCGTTGAGTCGATTCTGACCCATAGCGACGCTATAGAGTAGAACTGCCCCATAGGGTTTCCAAGGAGCAGCTGGTAGATTCAAACTGCTGACCTTTCGGTTAGCAGCCTTAGCCCTTATAGAATATTAGTAAAATTTATTTTATTAATATTTAAATGGTAGAAACTGAGGCATCATGTAGTTTCTCCTTAGCACCTTTTGTCCAAGTTTAAAGAACTCCACTGTATTGATCCTGACACTGATCACGCTTTTTCTTCATTTTTTTTTAACAGCTTTAAAAAAAAAAAAAAAACAGCTTTATTGAGATATAATTCAAATACCATATAATGTACCCGTTTAAAGTGTACGGTTCATTGGATTTTAGGATATTGATAGATATGTACAACCATCATCACAGTAAATTTTAGAGTGTTTTCATCACACCAAAAACAAACTCTGTACCTTTTGGCTATCACCACTCTATGCCCCCACCCCTCCCAGCCTTAAGCAACTACTAATCTACTTTCTGTCTCCATAAATTTGCTTAATTTGGACATATAAATGGAATCATAGCATATGTAGTCTTTTGTGACTGGCTTCTTTCACTTGGCACGTTTATATGTTTTCAAAGATCATCCAATTTGTGGCATATATCAGTATTTCATTTTTTATAGTTGGATGATATTCTATTATATGGATACACTGCATTTACCTTCGTCCATTCATCAGTTAATGGGCATTTGGATTATGTCCAACTTTTGACTGTTATAGATAATGTTGATAGAAACTTTTGTGTACATATTTTTGTATGGACATATGTTTTCATTTCTCTCATGTATATGCCTAGAAGTAGAATTGCTGGGTCATATTTTAAGTACTCAACAGAAACTGGTAAATGGTAACTCTATGTTTAATCATTTGGGGAACTGCTAGGCTGTTTTCCAAAGCGGCTGCACCATTTCACATTCCCACCTGCAGTGTATGAGGGTTTTGATTTCTCCACATCCTCACCAACACTTATTATTATGTGATATTTTGATTCTAGCCATCATACTGGGTATGAAGTGATATCTTATTGTAGTTTTCATTTTTATTTCCATGATGACTAAAGATGTCAAGTATCTTTACATATGTTTATTGGCCATTTGTGTATCTTCCTTGGAGAAATGTCTATTTAAGTTCGTTTCCCATTTTTAAATTGCGTTATTTATCTTTTTATCATTAAGTTGTTTACGAGTTCTTTATATATTCTAGATACAAGTCCCTTAGATGTATGATTTCTGAATTTCTTCTGCCATTCTGTGGGTTGTCTTTTCACTCTCTTGATAATGTCCTTTGAATCACAAAAGTTTTTAATTTTGATATTTTTTCTGCTTTGTCAGAAGTTTTGAAATTGGGAAGTGTGAGCCCTCCCACTTTATTCTCTTTTTCTGGATTACTTTAGCTTTTCTGGATCCCTTCCAATTCCATATGAATTTGGAATCAGCTCGGCAGTTTGTACAAATAAGTCAGCTGGGATTCTGGTAGAGATTGCTTTGAATTTGTAGGTTAGTTTGTGGAGTATTGTCTTCTTAACAGTATTAAGTCTTCTGATCCATGAAAATGGGATGTTTTTATTTATTTAGTGCTTTCTTAATTTTTTCAACAATATTTTATAGTTTCAGAGTAACAACTTCTGTCTAGTGTTGTAATTCTTTTGTTAAAATTATTTTTAAGTTTTTTTTGATACTGTTGTGAGTGAAATTGTTTTTGTAATTTCATTTTTGGATTGTTGATTCCAAGTGGATAGAAGTACAGTTGATTTTTGTAATTGATGTTGTATCCAGCAACCTTGCTGAACTTATTTATTCAAATAGTTTCGTGGTAGATTCCTTAGGATTTTCTGTAGACAAGATCATGTCATCTGCAAACAGAGATAGTTTTATCTTTTCCTTTTCAATCTGGATGCTTTTTTTTTCTTGCCTATTTGCCCTAGCTAGAATCTCCGTTAAAATGTTGAATATGAGATATGAGTGGCAAGAGTGGGTATTCTTGTCTTGTTCTTGACCTGAGTGGGAAAGCATCCAGTCTTTTTCCACTGAGTGTGATGTTAGCTATGAGTTTTTTATAGATGCCCTTTACAAGGTCGAGGAAGTTCCTGTCTGTTCCTAGTTTGTTGAGTATTTTTATTATGAAAGGGGGCTGGGTTTTATCAAATGCCCTTTCTGGATATTGAGATGATCGTATGATTTTTGTTTTTTATTCTGTTGATATATTACAGGAATCATTTTTCAGGTATTCAACCAACCTTTCACCCCTGGAATAAATCCCACTCGAATATGATGTATAATTCTTGTTTTATGTTACTAGTTTTGGTTTGCTAGTATTTTGCATCTATATTCATAAGAGCCTGTAGTTTTCTTATGTCGTTATCAGGTATCAGGGTAATACTGGCCTCATAGAATGAGTTGAGAAGTGTTCTGTCTTATATTTTTGGGAAGAGTTTGTGGAGAATTGGTATTAATTATTTTTTGAGTGTTCACTAGAATTCAGTGGTGAAGCCATCTGGGCCTGGGCTTTTCTTTGTGTGTAGTTTTTGATTACTGATTCAGTCTCTTCGCTTGTTATAAGTTTATTCAGGTTGTCTGTTTCTTCTGAGTCAGTTTCACTGGTTTATGTCTTTTTAGAAATTTGTCCATTTCACCTAAATTACGTAATTGGTTGTAATACAATTGTTCATGTTGTTATTTAGTTGCCATCGAATCTTTTCTGACTCATAACAGCCCCATGTATGTAGAGTAGAACTGCTGCCTAGGGTTTTCAAGGCTGTGTCGTTTTAGAAGCACATGGTCAGGCCTGTCTTCCGAGGTGCCTCTGGGTGGGTTTGAACTGTCAGCCCTTTGGCTAGTAGTCCAGTGCTTAACTGCTTGTGCCACTCAGGGATTCCCCGATTGTTCATAGTATTCTTTTATAGTCCTTCTTATTTTTGTAAGGTTGGTAGTAATTTCTTCCCTTTGATTTCTGATTGTAGTAATTTGAGCCTTCTCTCTTTTTTTTGTTAGTGTACCTAAAGGTTTGTCATTTTGTTGATTTTTTCAAAGAACCAGGTTTTGGTTTTATTGATTTTCTGTATTGTTTTTCTATTCCCTATTTTATTCATTTCTGCTCTAATCTTTATTATTTCTTTCCTTCTGCCTGCTTTTAGTTTGCTCTTTTTCCAGTGTCTTAATGTGGAAGGTTAGGTTATTGATTTTAAATTGTTCTTTTTTCTAAATGTAGGCATTTACAGATACAAATTTCCATCCAAGCATTGCTTTAACTGCATCCCATAAGTTTTGGTATGTGGTATCTTGATTCATTCCTCTCGAAGTATTTTCTGATTTCCCTCTTGATTCCTTTTTTCACCTATTAGTTATTCAGGCATGTGCCATTTAATTTCTGCATATTTGTGAGTTTGCCAAATTTTTCCCTCTTGTTGATTTCTAATTTTATTCCATTGTGTTTGGAAAACATACTTTTCATTATTTCTATCCTTTTAAACGTATTGATACTCATTTAATAGGCTAGTATATAGTCTATCCTGAAGAGTGTTCCATATGCGCTTGAGAAGAATGTATATTCTGTTGTTGGGTGGAATGTTGTGTACATGCCTGTTATGTCTAGTTGGTTTGTAGTGTTGTTCAGGTCTTTTTCCTTTTCGATCTTCTGTCTAGTTGTTCTAGCCATTTTTAAAAGTAGGTTATTGAAGTCCCCAGTGTTATTGAATTGTCTCTTCTTTTCAGTTTTTGCTTCATGTATTTTGGTGCTCTGTTATTGGGTGCATACATGTTTATGATTATTATATCTTCCTAATAGATTGACTGTTTTATCATTATAAAATGTCCCTCTTTATCTATAGTAACTTTTTTTGTTTTAAAATTTATTTCATGCTGTTTGCGTGATATATTTTCCCATCCTTTTACTTTCAACCTATTTGTATCTTTTAATCTAAAGTATGTCTCTTGTAGACAACATATAGTTGGATAATGGTTTTTGTCTAGTCTGACAATCTCTGATTTTTGATGGGATTGTTTAATCCATTTATATTTAATGTTATTGTTGACATGGTTGGATTTATGCCTGCCATCTTACTTTTGTTTTCCATATGTGTCATCTTTTTTTCCCCTCTATTTCTCCTTTACTGCTTTCTTGAGTGAATATTTTCTAATGTAGCATTTAAATTTCATCGATGGTTCTTCCATTATATATTTTTTAGTTATTTCCTTTGTGGTTGCTCTAGGGCTTACCATATTTAACGTATCAGAATCAGCTTCAGATTTATACTGGCTTAATTCCAGTAATGTGTAGAAATGTTACTCCTATATAGCTCTATTCCTTTTTTCCCTCACTTGTGGTATTTTTTTTTACATACTACTATCTATTAGGTTTCTAGTCTATCTATTAATGTTACAAAGTCAACAATAAATTGTCATAATTATTTACCATCTGGGATCATTTCCTTAGACCATCATAGCATTGCTTTCACTGACTTTATGTTGTTATTTGCAAATATGTTATACATATATTACATATCTTGTATATTAGGGCCCAGCAATACATTCTCTACGTATTATTTTCTAATTTGCTTTATAAATCAGTTAAGAAAGGAAAAAAAATAAATGTATACTGTCTAATGTAATTATATAATTACCTTTATTGGTATTCCTTTTTTGTTCATGTATGTTCATATTACTGTCTGTGGTCACTTGCTTTCAGCTTGAAGAACTTCCTTTAGTATTTCTTGTAAGGCGAGTCTGCTAACATAAAATTCTCTCAGTTTTTATGTATCTGGGAAAGTATTTCATTTTTGAAATATAATTTTGCTGGGTATAGGATTCTTCGTTAACCATTTTTTTCTTGGATCACTTTGAATATGTTATCCTACTGCTTTCTGACATCCATTTTTCCTACTGAGAAGTCAGGTGTTAATTTATTGGTTCCCTTTGAAGTAACATGTCATTTTTTTCCTCTTGCTGCTTTTAAGGTTTTCTCCTTTTCTTTGATCGTGAGTCTCCTTTACGTTGATCCTACTTGTGTTTGTTGAGTGTCATGGATGTGCAGGTTATTCTTTTTTCAATAAATTTGAACCATTTCAGCTATTACTTTTTCAAATCATTTTCTTCTCACTTCTTTCTACTTATGGCACTCCTGTTGCATGTATATTGGTGCATTTAATAGTGTTCTGCATCTCTTTGAGGCTCTGTTCATTTTTTCCATTCTTTTTTCTTTCTGTTCTTCGATTTGCATAATCTGTTGATCTGCAGGTTTGCTAATTTTTTGTCCTGCCAGTTCGCACCTACTGTTGAGCCTCTCTAGTGAACTTTTTTTTTTTTTAGTCAGTTATCGTATGTCTCACCTCCAGAATTTTCATTTGGTTCTTTTGGAAATTTTTCTTTATTGATATTTTCTAGTTGATGCAGCATTGTCATCATATCTTCCTTTACTTTTTAAATATAATTTTATTTATTTTGTTGTTGAGAATATATATAGTAAAACTTATACCAGTTCAGCAGTTTCTACATATAGCACTTAGTGACGTTGATTACATTCTTTGAGTTGTGTAACCATTTTCATCCGCCTTTCTGAGTTGTTCCTCCCCCATTAACATAAATTCATTGCCCCCTAAGGTTCATATCAAATCTTTCAAGTTGCTACTGTCAATTTGATCCTATATAGATAGTTCTTAAAAGAAAACAATGCTCAAGGCAGACAATTTTTACTAGTTAAACTAAACAATTTTTTTGGTTTTAAGAAGATTTCAGAGGATGTTTTTGGTTTAATGTTTAAAGATTATCTCAGGGATATAATTTCAGGGGTTCATCCAACCTTCATGGCTCCAGGATGTCTGGAGTCCATGAGAATTTGAAATTCCGTTCTACATTTCCCACTTTCATCAGGATTCTTCTATGGAATCTTTGATCGAAGTGTTCAGTGATTGTAGCCAGGCACTATCCAGTTTTTCTGGTCTCATGGCAAGGGAAGCAGTAGTTCATGGAAGCAGTTAGCCACATATTCCATATCTTCCTCCTATTCCTGACTTTCCTTTCTTTGTTACTCCAGGTGAATAGAGACCAATCGTTGTGCTTTGGAGCCACTTGCAAGCTTTTAAGATCCTAGGCACTACGGATCGAACTAGGTACCAAACATGTTATTAGTCAAATCGACTGGGATAGCCCATGAAAGCATGACCCTAAACCTCCAAACCAAGGACCGAATCCCATGAGGTATTTGGTTGTACATAAGTGGCTTCAGCAGCCCTTTGTTTTTGTCACTGTTGTGAATATATCTCTCACACAACTTTTGCCAATTTAACATTTTACAGATGTATAACTTATTGGCAGCAATTACATTTTTCGGCTGTTCAACCCTACCCTTAATGTAATTTTTCCATCACCGTTAACCCCCTTTCTCCCCCCTCCCTCCCTCCTGTGGTAACCACTAATAAACCTTGTTCCCTATACATTTTTCTTGGCTTTTTATAGTGTTGTTCTTGCTAGGTGCTGTTGAGTCGGTTCCGACTTATAGCGACCCTGTGCACAACAGAACGAAACACTGCCTGGTCCTGAGCCATGCTCACAATCGTTGTTATGCTTGAGCTCATTGTTGCAGCCACTGTGCCAATCCACTTTGCTGAGGGTCTTCCTCTTTTCCGCTGACCCTGTACTCTGCCAAGCACGATGTCCTTCTCCAGGGACTGATCCCTCCTGACAACATGTCCAAAGTAAGTAAGATGCAGTCTCGCCATCCTTACCTCTAAGGAGCATTCTGGCTGTACTTCCTCTGAGACAGATTTGTTCGTTTTTTGGCAGTCCACGGTATAGTCAATATTCTTCGCCAACACCACATTTCAAAGGCGTCAGTTCTTCTTCAGTCTTCCTTATTCATTGTCCAGCTTTCACATGCATACGATTGAAAATACCATGGCTTGGATCAGGCACACCTTAGTCTTCAAGGTGACATCTTTGCTCTTCAATGCTTTAAAGAGGTCCTTTGCAGCCGATTTGCCCAATGCAATGCATGTTTTGATTTCTTGATTGCTGCTTCCATGGCTGTTGATTGTAGATCCAAGTAAAACGAAATCCTTGACAACTTCACTCTTTTCACTGTTTATCATGATGTTGCTCATTGGTCCATTTGTGAGGATTTTTGTTTTCTTTATGTTGAGGTGCAATCCATACTGAAGGCTGTGGTCTTTGATCTCCATCAGTAAGTGTTTCAAGTCCCCTTCACTTTCAGCAAGCAAGGTTGTGTCATCTGCATAGTGCAGGTTGTTAACGAGTCTTCCTCCAATCCTGATGCCCCATTCTTCTTCATATAGTCCAGCTTCTCATATTATTTGCTCAGCATACAGATTGAATAGGTATGGTGAAAGGATACAACCCTGACACACACCTTTCCTGACTTTAAACCAATCAGTATCCCCTTGTTATGTCCGAACAACCGCCTCTTGATCTATGTAAAGGTTCCTCATGAGCACAATTAAGTGTTCTGGAATTCCCATTCTTCACAGTGTTATCCACAGTTTATTATGATCCACACAGTTGAATGCCTTTGCATAATCAATAAAACACAGGTGAACATCCTTCTGGTATTCTCTGCTTTCAGCCAGGATCCATCTGACATCAGCAATGATATCCCTGGTTCCACGTCCTCTTCTGAAACCAGCCTGAATTTCTGGCTGTTCCCTGTTGATATACTGCTGCAGCCGTTTTTGAATGATCTTCAGCCAAATTTTGCTTGTGTGTGATATTAATGATATTGTTCTATAATTTCCACATTCGGTTGGATCACCTTTCTTGGGAATAGGCATAAATATGGATCTCTTCTAATCAGTTGGCCAGGAAGCTGTCTTCCATATTTCTTGGCATAGACGAGTGAGCACCTTCAGCGCTGCATCCGTTTGTTGAAACATCTCAATTGATATTCCATCAATTCCTGGAGCCTTGTTTTTCGCCAGTGCCTTCAGAGCAGCTTGGACTTTTTCCTTCAGTACCATCGGTTCCTGATCATATGCCACCTCTTGAAATGGTTGAACATCAACTAATTCTTTTTGGTATAATGACTGTGTATTCCTTCCCTCTCCTTTTGATGCTTCCTGTGTCGTTTAATATTTTCCACATAGAATCCTTCACTATTGCAACTCGAGGCTTGGATTTTTTCTTCAGTTTTTTCTGCTTGAGAAACACTGAGTGTGTTTTTCCCTTTTGGTTTTCCATCTCCAGTTCTTTGCACATGTCATCATAATACTTTGTCTTCTCGAGATGCCCTTCGAAATCTTCTGTTCAGTTCTTTTACTTCATCAATTCTTCCTTTTGCTTTAGCTGCTCGATGTTCAAGAACAAGTTTCAGAGTCTCCTCTGACATCCATCTTGGTCTTTTCTTTCTTTCCTGTCTTTCCAGTGACCTCTTGCTTTCTTCATGGATGATGTCCTTGATGTCATTCCACAACCCGTCTGGTCTTCAGTCACTAGTGTTCAGTGCATCAAATCTGTTCTTCAGATGGTCTCTAAATTCATGTGGGATATACTCCAGGTCATATTTTGGCTCTCGTGGACTCGCTCTGATTTTCTTCAGTTTCAGCTTGAACTTGCCTGTGAGCAATTGATGGTCTGTTCCACAGTCGGCCCCTGGCCTTGTTCTGACTGATGATATTGAGCTTTTCCATCGTCCCTTTCCACAGATGTAGTCAATTTGATTTCTGTGTGTTCCGTCTTGTGAGGTCTATGTGTATAGTCACCATTTATGTTGGTGAAAGAAGGTATCTGCAATGAAGAAGTCGTTGGTCTTGCCGAATTCTGTCGTTCGATCTCTGGCATTTTTTCTATCACCAAGGCCATATTTGCCCACGTGTCTGTCAGTTTGTTGTACTCTGGGGCTTGTGTGTTGCTGTGATGCTGGAAGCTATGCCACTGGTATTCAGATACCAGCAGGGTCACCCATGGAGGACAGGTTTCAGCTGAGCTTCCAGACTAACACAGACTAGGAAGAAGGGCCTGGCAGTCTACTTCTGAAAAGCATTAGTCAGTGAAAACCTTATGAATAGCAGGGGAACATTGTCTGATATAGTGCTGGAAGATGAGTCCCCCAGGTTGGAAGACACTCAAAAAATGACGGGGGAAGAGTTGCCTCCTCAAAGGAGAGTCGACCTTAATGACGTGGATGGAGTAAAAGTTTCGGGACCTTCATTCGCTAATGTGGCACAACTCAAAAGGAGAAGAAACAGCTTCAAACATCCATTAATAATAGGAACCTGGAATGTATGAAGTATGAATCTAGGAAAATTGGAAATTGCCAAAAATGAAATGGAACGCATAAACATCTATGTCCTAGGTAGTAGTGAGCTGAAATGGACTGGTATTGTCCATTTTGAATCAGACAGTCATGTAGCCTACTGTGCTGGGAATGATAACTTGAAGAGGAATAGTGTTGCATTTATTACCAAAAAGAACGTTTCAAGATCTATCCTGAAGTTCAACGCTGTCAGTGATAGGATAACATCTGTACGCCTGCAAGGAAGACCAGTTAATGCAACTATTATTCAAATTCTTTCTTTTTTATCTTAGCCGTGCTAGTGGAACTGAAATGGTATCTCATTGTGATTTTGATTTGCATCTCTCTGATGGCTAATGACAGTGAGCATCATTTCATGTGTTTGGTGACCATTTGAATGCCTTCTTTTCGTGAAATGTCTATTCAAGCCGTTTGCCCATTCTATGATTGGGTTGTCTTTTTGTTGTTCAGTTTTCAAAGTTTTATATATATTTTGGTTATTAAATTTGTGTCAGATATATGATTTCCAAAGATATCCTCCTAGTCAGTAGCTTTTCTTTTCACTTTTTTGGTAAAGTCTCTTGATGACAAAAGTTTTTAATTTTTATGAGGTACCATTTATTTATTTTGTTTTTTGCTGTTTGTGGTTTTGTTAGTATATTAAATGACCCATTGTTGAAAGCTAGGCCTGACAGTGTTGCCCCTGTTTGTCTTCTAACAATTTGATGGTTTTAGTTTGCATATTTAGGTCCTTAATCCATTCTGAATTTGTTTTTGTGTATGCTGTGAAGCATGGATCCTATTTTATTTTTCTGCATGTGGAAATCCAATTTTCCCAGCACCATTTAAAGAAGAGACTGTTCTTTCCCCATCAAATGGACTTAGCACCCTTGTTAAAAATTAGCTAACCATTGATGTGTGGGTTTATTTCTGGACTCTCAGTTCTATTCCATTGGTCTATTTGTCAATTGTTACACCAGTTTTTAAGGCATAGACGAGAAGGTTGTAGGGCATGGAGTTTAATCAATGGGAGTGAAACAACTAGAACAGATAGAATGTTGACACAATGTGAAGAATGTAACCAGTGTTACTGATCATTATGTCTAGAAAGTGTTTAATGCAAGTGGGATTGCTGTGTATATTTTCATCAAAAATAAAATAAAACATTAATTAAAAAATTCAGTGCCATTGATTACATTTTTCAGGTTGTGCCACATTATCACTATCCTTTTCCAAAACGTTCCTCCACCATTAACATAAACTCAGTGCCCAACAAACAAAACTCTGTCTTTCCCTCTCCTTCCCACCCCAAGTAACAATAATCTTTGGATTCTTTATATATCTGCTTATTTCATACAATATTTTTCATTTTGTGACTGACTTATTTTACTCAGCATAATATTTTTAAGGTCCATCCGTGTCGTGGGATGCATCAGAACTTCATTTCTCTTTATGGGTTAGTAGTATTTTTTTTTTTTTAGTATGCAATTGTACGTATGTACCACATTTTGTTTATCCATTCCTCTGTTCATGGACATTTTGGTTTTTTCTACCTTTTGGCTACCGTGAAGAGCCTGCAGTGAACATTGGTATACTGGTTTCTGTTTGTGTTCCTGCCTTCACTTCTGGGTATATATATAGGATTGGGATTGCTGGATCATATGGTAATTCTTTGTTCATCTTTTTGAGGAACTGCCAAACCAGGAAACCCTTGTGCCGTAGTGGTTAAGTGCTATGGCTGCTAACCGAAAGGTCGGTGGTTCAAATCCACGAGGTGCTCCTTGGAAACTCTATGGGGTGGTTCTACTCTCTCCTATAGGGTCTTTATGAGTTGGAATTGACTTGATGGGAATGGGCTTGTGCCGAACTGTTCTTAACGATGGCTGTACCGTTTAACATTTCCACCAGCAATGGTTGAGGGTTCTAGTTTCTCCACAACTTCAACAACACTTGTTATTTTCATTTTTATCATTGGCCTTCTAACGGGGATGAGGTTATATGTCATTGTAGTTTTGATTCACATTTCCCTAGTGGCTAATGACATTGAACATCTTTTCATGTACTTTGATGGCCATTTGAATATCCTCTTTGGTGAACTTTCTGTTCAAGTACTTTGCCTAATTTTTTGATTGAGTTGTCTTTTTTTGTTAAGCGATACGTAGTCCATTTTTATTGTTATTACTATAGGCATCCTAGTTTGTGTGAAGTGGTATCTGCGTATTACATTTTCCTGATGGCTAGTGGTGTTGCGGTTCGGGTGGAGAGTGAACTTGAGGATCTTGTCATGTGCTTATTGGCCATTTGTGTATCTTCTTTGGAGAAATGTCTGTTCAAATGCTTTGCTATTTTTATTTATTTATTTAACTTTTATTGAGTTTCAAGTGAACGTTTACAAATCAAGTCAAACTGTCACATATAAGTTTATATACACCTTACTCTGTACTCCCACCTGCTCTCCCCCTAATGAGTCAGCCCTTCCAGTCTCTCCTTTCGTGACAATTTTGCCAGCTTCCAACTCTCTCTATTCTCCCATCCCCCCTCCAGACAGGAGATGCCAACACAGTCTCAAGTGTCCACCTGATACAAATAGCTCACTCTTCATCAGCGTCTCTATCCTACCCACTGTCCAGTCCCTTCCATGTCTGATGAGTTGTCTTCGGGAATGGTTCCTGTCCTGGGCCAACAGAAGGTTTGGGGACCATGACCGCCGGGATTCCTCTAGTCTCAGTCAGACCATTAAGTATGGTCTTTTTGTGAGAATTTGGGGTCTGCATTCCACTGATCTCCTGCTCCCTCAGGGGTTCTCTGTTGTGCTCCCTGTCAGGGCAGTCATCGGTTGTGGCTGGGCACCAAGTAGTTCTTCTGGTCTCAGGATGATGTAGGCCTCTGGTTCATGTGGCCCTTTCTGTCTCTTGGGCTCTTAGTTATCGTGTGACCTTGGTGTTCTAAATTCTCGTTTCATCCAGGTGGGTTGAGACCAATTGATATACCTTAGATGGCCGCTTGTTAGCATTTAAGACCCCAGACGCCACATTTCAAAATGGGATGCAGAATGTTTTCGTAATAGAATTATTTTGCCAATTGACTTAGAAGTCCCCTTAAACCATGGTCCCCAAACCCCTGCCCTTGCTCCGCTGACCTTTGAAGCATTCAGTTTATCCCGGAAACTTCTTTGCTTTTGGTCCAGTCCAGTTGAGCTGACCTTCCATGTATTGAGTATTGTCCTTCCCTTCACCTAAAGCAGTTCTTATCTACTAACTAATCAGTAAATAACCCTCTCCCACCCTCCCTCCCTCCCCCCTCGTAACCACAAAAGTATGTGTTCTTCTCAGTTTATACTATTTCTCAAGATCTTATAATAGTGGTCTTATACAATCTTTGTCCTTTTGCCTCTGACTAATTTCGCTCGGCATAATGCCTTCCAGGTTCCTCCAAGTTATGAAATGTTTCACAGATTCGTCACTGTTCTTTATCGATGCGTAGTATTCCATTGTGTGAATATACCACAATTTATTTACCCATTCATCTGTTGATGGACACCTTGGTTGCTTCCAGCTTTTTGCTATTGTAAACAGAGCTGCAGTAAACATGAGTATGCATATATCTGTTTGTGTGAAGACTCTTATTTCTCTCGGGTATATTCCGAGGAGTGGGATCTCTGGGTTGTATGGTAGTTCTATTTCTAACTGTTTAAGATAACGCCAGATAGATTTCCAAAGTGGTTGTACCATTTTACATTCCCGCCAGCAGTGTATAAGAGTTCCAGTGTCTCCGCAGCCTCTCCAACATTTATTATTTTGTGTTTTTGGATTAATGCCACCCTTGCTGGAGTGAGATGGAATCTCATCGTAGTTTTGATTTGCGTTTCTCTAATGGCTAATGATCGAGAGCATTTTCTCATGTATCTGTTAGCTGCCTGAATATCTTCTTTAGTGAAATGTGTGTTCATATCCTTTGCCCACTTCTTGATTGGGTTGTTTGTCTTTTTGTGGTTGAGTTTTGACAGAATCATACAGATTTTAGAGATCAGGCACTGGTCGGAGATGTCATAGGTGAAAATTCTTTCCCAGTCTGTAGGTGGTCTTTTTACTCTTTTGGTGAAGTCTTTAGATGAGCATAGGTGTTTGATTTTTAGGAGCTCCCAGTTATCTGGTTTCTCTTTGTCATTTTTGGTAATGTTTTGTATTCTGTTTATGCCTTGTATTAGGGCTCCTAAGGTTGTCCCTATTTTTTCTTCCATGATCTTTATCATTTTAGTCTTCATGTTTAGGTCTTTGATCCACTTGGAGTTAGTTTTTGTGCATGGTGTGAGGTATGGGTCCTGTTTCATTCTTTTGCAAATGGATATCCAGGTATGCCAGCACCATTTGTTAAAAAGACTATCTTTTCCCGAATTAACTGACACTGGGCCTTTGTCAAATATCAGCTGCTCATACGTGGATGGATTTATATCTGGGTTCTCAATTCTGTTCCATTGGTCTATGTGTCTGTTGTTGTACCAGTACCAGGCTGTTTTGACTACTGTGGCTGTATAATAGGTTCTGAAATCAGGTAGGGTGAGGCCTCCCACTTTCTTCTTCTTTTTCAGTAATGCTTTGCTTATCCGAGGCTTCTTTCCCTTCCATATGAAGTTGGTGATTTGTTTCTCTATCACCTTAAAAAATGACATTGGAATGTGGATCGGAAGTGCATTGTATGTATAGATGGCTTTTGGTAGAATAGACATTTTTACTATGTTAAGTCTTCCTATCCATGAGCAAGGTATGTTTTTCCACTTAAGTAGATCCTTTTTTAGTTTCTTGTAGTAGTACTTTGTAGTTTTCTTTGTATAGATCTTTTACATCCTTGATAAGATTTATTCCTAAGTATTTTATCTTCTTGGGGGCTACTGTGAATGGTATTGATTTGGTTATTTCATCTTCAATGTTCTTTTTGTAGATGTAGAGGAATCCAAGTGATTTTTGTATGTTTATCTTATAACCTGAGACTCTGCCGAACTCTTCTATTAGTTTCAGTAGTTTTCTGGAGGATTCCTTAGGGTTTTCTGTGTATAAGATCATGCCATCTGCAAATAGATAATTTTACTTCCTCCTTGCCAATCCGGATGCCCTTTATGTCTTTGTCTAGCCTAATTGCTCTGGCTAGGACCTCTAGCACAATATTGAATAAGAGCGGTGTTAAAGGGCATCCTTGTCTGGTTCCCGTTCTCAAGGGAAATGCTTTCAGGCTCTCTCCATTTAGAGTGATGTTGGCTGTTGGGTTTATATAGATGCCCTTTATTATGTTGAGGAATTTT
Source organism: Elephas maximus indicus (assembly GCF_024166365.1). Classification (NCBI taxonomy): domain Eukaryota; kingdom Metazoa; phylum Chordata; class Mammalia; order Proboscidea; family Elephantidae; genus Elephas; species Elephas maximus. The sequence continues at coordinate 92,765,072 of NC_064846.1, forward strand.
CCTTCAATTCCTATTTTGGTGAGAGTTTTTATCATAAATGGGTGTTGGACTTTGTCAAATGCCTTTTCTGCATCAATTGATAAGATCATGTGGTTTTTTCTTTTGTTTAGTTTATATGGTGGATTACATTAATGGTTTTTCTAATATTAAACCAGCCTTGCATACCTGGTATAAATCCCACTTGGTCATGGTGGATTAATTTTTTGATATGTTGTTGAATTCTATTAGCTAGAATTTTGTTGAGGATTTTTGCATCTATGTTCATGAGGGATATAGGTCTGTAATTTTCTTTTTTTGTGATGTCTTTACCTGGTTTTGGTATCAGGTAAATGGTGGCTTCATAGAATGAGTTAGGTAGTATTCCATCATTTTCTATGCTTTGGAATACCTTTAGTAGTAGTGGTGTTAACTCTTCTCTGAAAGTTTGGTAGAACTCTGCAGTAAAGCTATCCGGGCCAGGGCTTTTTTTTGTTGGGAGTTTTTTGATTACCGTTTCAGTCTCTTTTTTTGTTATGGGTCTATTTAGTTGTTCTACTTCTGATTGTGTTAGTTTAGGTAGGTCGTGTTTTTCCAAGAATTCATCCATTTCTTCTAGGTTTGCAAATTTGTTAGAGTACAATATTTGTAATAATCTGATATGATCCTTTTAATTTCAGTTGGGTCTGTTGTGATGTGGCCCATGTCGTGTCTTATTTGGGTTATTTATTTCCCTTCCTGTTTTTCTTTAGTCAGTCTGGCCAATGATTTATCAATTTTGTTAATTTTTTTCAAAGAACCAGCTTTTGGCTTTGTTAATTCTTTCAATTGTTTTTCTGTTCTCTAAATTTTAATTCATTTAGTTCAGCTCTAATTTTTATTATTTGTTTTCTTCTGGTGCCTGATGGATTCTTTTGTTGCTCACTTTCTGTTTGTTCAAGTTGTAGGGACAGTTCTCTGATTTTGGCTCTTTCTTCTTTTTGTATGTGTGCATTTATCGATACAAATTGGTCTCTGAGAACTGCTTTTGCTGTGTCCCAGAGGTTTTGATAGAAGTATTTTCATTCTCGTTGCATTCTATGAATTTCCTTATTCCCTCCTTAATGTCTTCTATAACCCAGTCTTTTTTCAGGAGGGTATTGTTCATTTTCCAAGTATTTGATTTCTTTTCCCTAGTTTTTCTGTTATTGATTTCCATTTTTATGGCCTTGTGGTCTGCGAAGCTGCTTTGTAATATTTCGATGTTTTGGATTCTGCAAAGGTTTGTTTTATGACCTATTATGTGGTGTATTCTAGAGAATGTTCCATGTGCACTAGAAAAAAAAGTATACTTTGCAGCAGCTGGGTGGAGAGTTCTGTATAAGTCAACGAGGTCAAGTTGGTTGATTGTTGTAATTAGGTCTTCCATGTTTGTATTGAGCTTCTTACTGGATGTCCTGTCCTTCTCCGAAAGTGGTGTGTTGAAGTCTCCTACTATAATTGTGGAGGTGTCTATCTCACTTTTCAGTTCTGTTAAAATTTGATTTATGTATATTGCAGCCCTGTCATTGGGTGCATAAATATTTAATATGGTTATATCTTCCTGGTCAATTGTCCCTTTTATCATTATATAGTGTCCTTCTTTATTCTTTGTGGTGGATTTAAGTTTAAAGTCTATTTTGTCAGAAATTAATATTACCACTCCTGCTCTTTTTTGCTTATTGTTTGCTTGATATGTTTTTTTTCCATCCTTTGAGTTTTAGTTTGTTTGTGTCTCTAAGTCTAAGGTGTGTCTCTTGTAGGCAGCATATAGACGGATCGTGTTTCTTTATCCAGTCTGAGACTCTCTGTCTCTTTATTGGTGCATTTAGTCCATTTACATTCAGCGTAATTATACAGAAGTAAAAAAAAAATTTCTTTTTTTTCATGTGTTTAGTGTTGTCATTTTGATGCCTTTTTATGTGTTTGTTGTCAATTTCATTTTTCCACTTACTTTTTTGTGCTGAGACGTTTTTCTTTGTAAATTGTGTGTTCCTCATTTTCATAGTATTTGACTTTATGTTTGCTGAGTCGTTATGTTTTTTTTGGTTTTTATTTTGAGTTGTGGAGTTGTTATACCTCTGTGGTTACCGTAATATTTACCCCTATTTTTCTAAGTAAAAATCTAACTTGTATTGTCCTATATCACCTTGTATTCCTCTCCATAAGGCAGTTCTATGCCACCTGTATTTAGTCCCTCTTTTTGATTATTTTGATCTTTTATGCATTGACTTCAATGATTCCCTGTTTTGAGCATTTTTTTAAAATTAAACTTAATTTGTTTTTGTGATTTCCCTATTTGAGTTGATACCCCGATGTTCTGGTATGTGAGCTTGTGTTGTGCTGGTATCTGATATTATTGGTTTTCTGACCAAACCATTTCCTTTAGTATTTCTTGTAGCTTTGGTTTGGTTTTTGCAAATTCTCTAAGCTTGTTTTTATCTGTAAATATCTTAATTTCGCCTTCATATTTCAGAGAGAGTTTTGCTGGATATATGATCCTTGGCTGGCAGTTTTTCTCCTTCAGTGCTCTGTATATGTCATCCCATTGCCTTCTTGACTGCATGGTTTCTGCTGAGTAGTCTGAACTTATTCTTATTGATTCTCCCTTGTAGGAGACCTTTCTTTTCTCCCTGGCTGCTTTTAAAATTTTCTCTTTATCTTTGGTTTTGGCAAGTTTCATGATAATATGCCTTGGTGTTTTTCTTTTTGGATCAATCTTAAATGGGGTTCGATGAGCATCTTGGATAGATATCCTTTCGTCTTTCATGATGTCAGGGAAGTTTTCTATCAGCAGATCTTCAACTATTCTCTCTGTGTTTTCTGTTATCCCTCCCTGTTCTGGGACTCCAATCACATGCATGTTATCCTTCTTGATAGAGTCCCACATGATTCTTAGGGTTTCTTCATTTTTTTAAATTCTTTTATCTGATTTTTTTCCAGCTATGTTGGTGTTAATTCCCTGGTCCTCCGGATTTCCCAGTCTGCATTCTAATTGCTCGAGTCTGCTCCTCTGACTTCCTATTGCGTTGTCTAATTCTGTAATTTTATTGTTCATCTTTTGGATTTCTGAATGCTGTCTCTCTATGGATTCTTGCAACTTATTAATTTTTCCACTATGTTCTTGAATAATCTTTTTGAGTTCTTCAACAGTTTTATCAGTGTGTTCCTTGGCTTTTTCTGCGGTTTGCCTTATTTCGCTTCTGCGGTCATCCCTGATGTCTTGAAGCATTCTGTAAATTAGTTTTTTTTATATTCTGTATCTGATAATTCCAGGATTGTATCTTCATTTGGGAAAGATTTTGATTCTTTTGTTTGGGGGGTTGTAGAAGCAGTCATGGTCTGCTTCTTTATGTGGTTTGATATTGACTGCTGTCTCTGAGCCATCACTAAGATATTGTAGTGATTTATTCTATATTTGCTCACTGAGTCTTATCTTGTTTTGTTTTCTTTCAATATACATGGATGGGCTACTAGATTGTGCTGTCTTGATTATTGTAGCCCTTGACTTACTTATGACCTATTACCAGATGGTTTAGGCTGTTACCAGATATATATGCCTGAGTCCATTCACTATTCTTGAGTAGAATCTTATTTTGGGTCATCAAGTGTGTGATGCACCCTGTCACCTATCCACCTTGAGAAGTAGTGGTGATAGTTGTGTGCACCAGATTCTATTAGCAGCTGGGGTTCACACTCCAGGGGGGGCAGGATGCTGACAGGCTTCCCCCAAGTGTCAGTGAGGTAGGTGTGTCTCTATTCCTGAAGCACCTTGGTGGGTGTGCTCTGCAGCTGTACCTTAGGCCCCCAATGCAAGTACCTCTACAGATTGGTAGGTGTCACCCTCCTTAGACCCCTAAGGCAGGAGGCTAGGTGGTCTGGGGGGAGCTTCAGCCCTCAGTTCCCTGTTGTGGGTCAGTGAGGGCTCTGTTGAATATGTAGAGATATCAGACCTGGGAAACTTGTCTTTCCAGTAAATCTGCTAAAAAAAATGCAGTCAGATCCCTATCAGAAATGCCCTTGCATTATAATAGCCACCTCGTTCCCTGTAGGGATGAAAGCCGGAGACTGGATCACATATGCTTGGCTGGAGCTGGTTCTGTGTTTTTAGTCCGATTAGGGAAGGATTTTTGGTCCCTGGGTTTTTTGTGGTTGCTTCTCTCAGGCCAGAAGAATGGGTTAGGAAAAGACCAAAAAAAAAAAAAAAAGAAAAGAAAAAGTGCGGAGCAGTTTTCCCTCTGGCTCAGGAAATTCCAATGTTAATGAAGCTGCCTGGGAAGGGGACGGGGGGTTCAGAAAAACAGGAGAGAGTAGCACCCCGGAATATAGACAAAGTTACTTATCTTGCTTGGGATGACTATTTTATCTGAGATTCCCGAGGGGTGCATTGCCTGTGTGCGCTGGCTGGGTAGAGATTGCCCCCGAGGGTCAGGCCCGTGTCCCGTGCTTGAGGTGTCTCAGAAGCCACGGTCAGTTCCTCTCCTGCCAGACCAAAGCCCCGCGCCAGGGTTCCCCGGCTGGGACGCTGCACTCCCGGCTCCAAAACCTGTCGCTGCCTCCTGGGGACTTCTCCTCTCACCAGCCGTGTTGCCGTGCTGCCCGCTCAGACTGGCTGGGCCCCCTCCCGAGGTCAGTTCAGGGGGGTAGGGCTGTGCCCCATGTTTGTGCCGTTACAGGATGCCATGCTCAGCTCCCCTGCACCCAGTCCAAAGCCCTGCGCCAAGGTTACCTGACTGGGACGCTGGCTCCAGGCTCTGAAAACAGTCGCTGTTTCCCTGTAGTTGTTCGTTCACGGTCTCTGTCTCTCAGGTCAACTCTTTAAATCTGTGTTTGTTGGTCAGGGTTCGTAGATTGTCATGTATGTGATCGATTCACTTGTTTTTCCGAGTCTTTGTTGCAAGAGGGATCCGAGGTAGCGTCTACCTAGTCAGCCATCTTGGCCCCCTCGCTATTTTTAAATTAAATCAGAAAACCAAATTCGTAGCCATCAAGTCAATTCCGACTCATAGTGACCCTGTAGGACAAGTAGAATTGCCTCATAGGGTTTCCAAGTAGTGGCTGGTGGATTCCACCTGCCAAGCTTTTGGGTAGCAGCTGTAGCTTCCTGCACCTTTGATTGTTGAACTGTAGAAGTTCTTTATATATTTTGTATATTGGACCCTTATCAACTATATGATTTGCAAATATTTTGTCTCCTTCTGTGAATTGTTTTTTACTTTTCTTGATAGTGTCCTTTGATGCACAAATTTTTAATTTTGGTGATGTCCAGTTTATCTGTTTTTTTTGTTTTGTTTGCTTGTGCCTTTGGTGTCATATCTTTAAAAAATTGCCTTATTCAAGGTGATACAGATTTTCACATATGTTTCCTGCCAAGAGTTTTATAGTTTTAGCTCTTACATTTAGATCTTTGGTCCTTTTTATGTTAACTTTTGTATGTAGTCTTAGGTAGAGGGTCCAAATTTACTCTTTCATTTACATACCCAGTTTTCAAAGCATGATTTCTTGAAAAGAGTATCCTTTTTCCATGGAATGATCTCGGCATCCTTGTTGAAATGAGTTGATCATAAAGATATGGGTTTCTTTCTGGACTCTTCACTCTATTCCATGGTTGTGTATGTCTTTCTTTATGCCAGTACACACTGTCTTGATCATGGTAGCTTGTAGTAAGTTTTGAAATCAGAAAGTTTGTGTTGTCCAAAAAGAAAACAAAAAACATTGTTTCTTTTTTTAAAATTGTGATTGTTCTGGTTATTTTTTGTTCCTTTCCATTCCATATAAATTTTAGGATCGTGTTTTCCATTTCTGAAATAAAGGTAGTTGGAATCTATTTTTTATTGTGCTTTAGGTGACAATTTATAGAGCAAATTAGGTATTCATTCAACAATTTATACATAAATTATTTTGCGAAATTGGTTGCAATTCCTGTGATACGTCAATACTCTCCCCTTCCCCACCTCGGGTTCTCTGTGTTCATCCATCCATTTTCCCTGTCCCTTACTGTTTTCACATCATTGCTTTTGGGCATGTGTTGTACATTTGGTCTCATATACATGATTGAACTAAGAAGCACGTTCCTCACATGTGTTATTGCTTGCTTTATACACCTGTCTAGCCTTTGCCTGAAGGGTGATCTTCTGGACTGACTTCAGTTCTGAGTTAAAAGGGTATCTAGGGGCTGTAGTCTTGGGGGTTCCTCCAGTCTCTGTCAGATAAGTAAGTATGGTCTTTTTGTATGTGTGTGAATTCGAATTTTCTACAGTTTTCTCCCTCTGTCTCAGGTCTTACGGTGAGTGTACGTGTTTAGTTTTTAGGAGTTCCCAGTTATCTAGTTTATCTTCTGGTGTTTGTGCATTGTTAGTTACAGTTTTTATCCACTTTATGCTGTATATTAGGGCCCCTAGGTTGTCTCTATTTTTTCTTCCATGATCTTCATCCTTTTAGGTTTTATATTTAGGTCATTGATCCATTTTAAGTTAGTTTTTGTGTATGGTTTTCATTTTTTTTACAGATTGACATTCAGTTTTGCCAGCACCGTTTGTTAAAGAGACTGTCTTTTTCCCCATTAATGGCCTTTGGCCTTTGTCAAGATCAGCTGACTGTGGGTAGATGGATTTACATCTGGGCTCTCAATTCTGTTCTGGGTTCTCAATTCTGTTCCATTGGTCTATGTGTCTGTTGTCTTACCAGTATCAGGCTGTTTTGAATACTGTGGTTGTATAGTAAGTGTTGAGATCAGGTAGTATGAGGCATTCTACTTTGCTCTTCTTATGATAGTTGGAATTTTGGTAGGGATTGCATTGAATCTACAGATCAATTTGGAGAGTACAGTATTAACAATATTAATATGGATATTAATACCCATATTACCATATGGATAAACAAAATGTGGTATATACATATAATGGAATATTTTTCAGCCATAAGAAGAAATGTAGTTCTAATAAATGTTACGGCATGGATGAACCTTGAAAATGTTATGTTGAGTGAAATAAGTCAGACATAAAAAGACAAATATTATATTATCCCGCTTATAAGGAATATCTGGAATAGGCAGATGCATAGAGACCACAGTTTATCAGTGGTTACTGGGGCAGGTCGGAGATAAAAAAAAATTGTGGAGTTATTACTTAAAGGGTGCTGAGTTTTGGTTAAGGGGAGATGAAACAATTTGGAAACAGATGATGATGGTTGTAAAACATGGTGAACAAAATTAATGTCACTGAATTGTACATGTAAAAAATGGTTGAAATGGCAAATATTTTGTTACATATATATTCTACCACAATAAAATTTTTTAAAAATTCAAATGGTATATTTTATGGAAAGTGACAAGCGTCTTCTAAAATTGATACAGAAGTGCAAAGGGCTAAGAGTCGATAAGGCAGTATTGAAGAGGAGCGGGGTAGAGAGTCTCACCTTACCAGATACCAGAAATTATAAGCTATAGTAATTCAGACATTGTAGTATTGGCCTGGTGTAGACACAGATTTACCCATGAAACAAAATAGATGGTTGGGACAAAGGCCTATACACATATGAAAACATGATTTGTGATAGAGTTGTAATTGTAGATCAGTGGAGACAAGATGGACTTTTCAATAAATGATGCTAGGATTCCTGGTTATCCATATGAAATAAAATGAAAATAGACCCCCTAACTCACATTATAAAAAAATTCACTTTAGTTGATTTTAAAACCTAATTGTGAAAACAAAATTATTAAATAGTTTAGACAGTAATATAAAAGTTATATGACCTTAGGGTATTTGGTTGTTAGGTGCCATTAAGTCGGCTCTGACTCATAAAAAACCTTATGTATAACAGAATGAAACATTGCCTGGTCGTGTGTTATCCTCATAATTGTGGGTATGTTTGAACCCATTGTTGCAACCATGGTGTGAATCTATGTTGTTGAGGGTCTTTTTCTCTGACCCTCTCCTTTACCAAGCATGATGTTCTTCTCCAGCGTCCTTCGTTTCTAAGTAACATTCTTGCTGTAATTCCTCCAGGACAGATTTGTTCGTTCTTATATTCAATATTCTTCGGCAACACCATAATTCAAATGTATCAATTCTTCTTCAGTCTTCCTTTTGCATTGTCTAGCAATTGCATGTAAATGAGGTGACTGAAAATACCATTGCATGGGTCAGGGTGGACATTAATCATCAAAGTGTCACCTTTGGTTTTTAAGATTTCAAAGAGATTTTTTGCAGCAGATTTGCCCAATGCAATATGTTGTATTATTTCTTGACAGGATATTGATTGTTGATCCAAGAAGATTGAAATCCTTGATAGCTTCAATGCTTTCTCCATTTATTATAATGTTGCTTATTGGTCCAGTTGTGAGGATTTTTGTTTTCCTTATGTTGAGGTATAATCTGTACTGAAGGCTGTAGTCTTTGATCTTCATAAGTAAGTGCTTCAAGTTGTCTTCACTTTTGGCAAGCAAGGTTGTGTCATCTGCATATTGCAGGTTGTTAATGAGTCTTTTTCCAAACCTAATGCCACGTTGGAAACCCTGGTGGCATAGTGTTTAAGAGTTTGGCTGCTAACCAAAAGGTTGGCAGTTCGAGTCTACCAGGCACTCCTTGGAAACCCCATGGGGCAGTTCTACTCTGTCCTGTAGCGTTGCTATGAGTTGGAATTGACTTGATGACAATCGTTTTTGGGTTTTAATGCCACATTGTTCTTCATATTGTCCAGCTTCTTGGATTATTTGCTCAGCACCCAGATTGAATAAGTAAGATTAAAGGATACAACCCTGCTGCACACTTTTTCCAGTTTTAAACCACGCAGTATCCCCTTATTCTATTCGAATAACTGCCTCTTGTTCTATGTACAGGTTCTGCATGAGCACATTTAAGTATTCTGGAATTCCCATTCTTTGCAATTGTATCCATAATTTGTTATGATCCACACAGTCGAATGCCTTTGCATAGTCAATAAAACACAGTAAACATATTTCTGGTATTCTCTTTCAGCCAAGATCTGTTAACATCAGCAGTGATATCTCTTGTTCCACACCCTCTTCTGAATCCAGCTTGAATTTCTGGCAGTTCCTTGTAGATGTACTGCTGCAACTGGTTTTGAAGGATCTTCAGCAAAATTTTACTTGCGTGTGATATTAATGATATTGTTCAATAATTTCCGTATTCCACTGGATCATCTTTCTTTGGAATGGCACTAATATAAACCTCATCGGCTGGCCAGGTAGCTGTTTTCCAAATTTCTTGCCATAGATTAGCTAGTGCTTACATTTGTTGCATCCGTTTGTTGAAGCATCCCAATTGCTATTCCCATCAATTCCTGGTGCATCTTTTTTTGCCAATGCCTTCAGTGCAGCTTAGACTTCTTCCTTCAGTGCTCCCAGTTCTTGATAATATGCTACCCCCTGAAATGGTTGACCATTGATGAATCTTTTGGTACAGTGACTGTGTATTCCTTCTATCTTTCTTTGATGCTTCCTGCATCATTCAGTTTTACTGCCCATAGAATTCTTCAGTGTTGCAACTCAAGGTTCAAATTTTTTGTGCAGTTCTTTCAGTTGAGATACGCTGAGTATGTTCTTCCCTTTGTTCAGTCCATCTCATTGAAGGTCTTCCTCTTTTTGGCTGACTCTCTACTTTACCAAGCATGATGTCCTCCAAGTACAGGTCCCTCCTGATAACAGGTCCGAAAGTTCATGAAACGAAGTCTTGCCGTACTCACTTCTAAGGAGCATTCTGGCTGTACTTCCAAGACATTTGTTTATTTTTCTGGCATCCATGGTATGTTCAGTATTCTTCGCCAACACCATAATTCAAAGGCGTCAATTTTTCTTCTGCCTTTCTTATCCATTGCCCGTGAGTCGATCGAAAATACCGTGGCTTGGGTCAGGTGCGCCTTAGTCTTCAAAGTGATATCTTTGCTTTTTTAACACTTTAAAGAGGCCTTTTCAGCACATTTACCCCATGCAATGCATCATTTGAATTCTTGACTATTGCTTCAGTGGCGTTGATTGTGGATCCAAGTAAAACGAAATCATTGACAACTTCAATATTTTCTCCGTTTATCGTGATACTGCTTATTGGTCCAGTTGTGAGTATTTTTGTTTTCTCTATGTTGAAGTGTAATCCATACTGAAGCCTGTAGTCTTTGATTTTCATCAGTAAGTGCTTCACGTTGTCTTCACTTTTGGCAAGCAAGGTTGTGTGATCTGATGTTGAAGGTTGTTGATAAGTCTTCCGCCAGTCCTGATGCCACGTTCTTCTTCACGTAGTTCAACTTCTTGGATTATTTGCCCAGCCTTCAGATCAAATTAAAAAAAAAAAGGCAAACCAAATGACTGCCGTGGAGTCATTTCATAGTGACCCTGTAGAACAGAGTAGAACTGCCCCGTAGGGTTTCTGTGTGTAAATTTTTATGGACACAGACTTCCACAGCTTTCTGCAGCAGAGTGGCTGGTAGGTTCAAACTGCCGATGTTTCAGTTAGCAGTGGAGCACTTAATCACTGTGCCACCGGGGCTCCACAGATTGAATAAGTATGGTGAAAGGATATAACCCTGACGCAGACCTTTCATGGTGTTAAACCATGTGGTAAGTATCCTCTTGTTTTGTTACTGACCCTTGGTCTATGTACAGTTTTCGCATGAGCACAATTTAGTGTTCTTGAATTCCCATTCTTCACAATGTTATCCATAATTTGTTATGATCCACACAGTCGAATGGCCTGTAACTTTGTGTGGGATCTGTTCAAGGTGATACTTTGGTTTTAGTGGACTTGTTTTAATTTTCTTCAGCCTCATCTTGAAATTGCATATGAGCAATTGATGGTCTGTTCTCTGTTCGCCTCTGGCTGTGTTCTGACTGATGATATTGAGCTTCTCTATTGTCTCTTTCCACAGATGTAGTCGATCTGATTCTTGTGTATTCCATCTGGTGAGGCCCAGGTATATGTTGGCTGTTTATGTTGTTAAAAAATAAAAAGGTATTTGCAATGAATAAGTCATTGGCCTTACAGAATTCTTTCATGCAATCTTCTGCATTATTTCTATCACCAAGGTGATATTTTCCAATTACCAGTCCTCTTTTGTTTCCAACTTTTGAATTCCAATCACCAATAATTATCAATTGTTTTTCCCAATGTGGAATTCTTTCAGAATTTTTTTTTAATTGTGCTTTAGGTGAAAGTTTACAGCTTAAGTTAATTTCTCATACAAACATTTATGCATATATTGTTATGTGACACTAGTTTCGATCCCTGTAATGTGACAGCAGGCTCCCCCTTTCCATCCCAGGTTTCCCGTGTCCATCCAACCAGCTCTTGTCTATTTCTGCCTTCTTATCCTGCCTCTGGACAGGAGCCACCCATTTAGTTTCATGTATCTGCTTGAACTAAGAAGCACACACCTCATGAGTATTATGATTTATATAGTCCAGTCTAATCTTTGAAGAGGTGGCTTTGGGAATGGTTTTAGTTCTGGGTTAACAGAGAGTCTGGGGGCCATGTCTTCGAGGGTTCCTCTAGTCTCAGTCAGACCATTAAGTCTTGTGTTTGTTTTTCTGTGAATTTGAATTCTGCATCACACTTTTCTCCTGCTCCATCAGGGACTCTGTTCTGTTTCCTGTCATGGTGGTCATTGGTGGTAGCCAGGCACCGTCTAGTTCTTCTGGTCTCAGGCTGATGAAGTCTCTGGTTTATATGGCCCTTTCTGTCTCTTGGGCTAATATTTTCCTTGTGTTTTGGTGTTCTTCATTCTCCTTTGCTCCAGGTGTGTTGGGACCAATTGATGCATCTTAGATGGCTGCTTGCTAGCTTTTTTTTTTTTTTAATTTTTATTAAGCTTCAAGTGAGTGAACATTTACCATTCCAATCAGTCTGTCACATGTAGGTTTACATAAATCTTACTCCCTTCTCCCACTTGCTCTCCCGCTATTGAGTCAGCCCTTACAGTCTCTCGTTTCGTGCCAATTTTGCCATCTTCCCTCTCTCTCTATCTTCCCATCCCACCTCCAGTCAAGAGTTGCCTACACACTCTCCCGTGTCCACCTGCTTTAATTAGCTCACTCTTCATCAGCATCTCTCTCCCCCCCACTGACCAGTCCTTTTCATGCCTGATGATTTGTCTTTGGGGATGGTTCCTGTCCTGTGCCATCAGAAGTTCTGGGGAGCATTGTCTCTGGGATTCCTCTAGTCGCAATCATACCATTAGGTGTGGTCTTTTAGTGAGAATTTGGGGTCTGTATCCCATTGGTCTCCTGCTCCCTCAGGAGTTCTCTGTTGTGCTCCCTGACAGGACAGACATCGATTGTGGCCAGGCACCAACTAGTTCTTCTGGTCTCAGGATAATGTAGGTCTCTGGTTCATGTGGCCCTTTCTGTCTCTTGGGTTCTTAGTTGTCATGTGACCTTGGTGTTCTTCCTTTGCCTTTGCTCCAGGTGGGTTGAGACCAATTAATGTATTTTAGATGGCTGCTTGTTGGCATTTAGGACCCCAGACGCCACATTTCAAAGTGGGATGCAGAATGTTTTCATAATAGAATTATTTTGCCCATTGACTTAGAAGTCCCCTCAAACCAAGTTCCCCAGACCCCAGCCCTTGCTTCGCTGACCTTTGAAGCTTTCATTTTATCCCGGAAACCTCTTTACTTTTAATCCAGTCCAATTAGGCTGACCTTCCTTGTTTTGAGTGTTGTCTTTCCCTTCACCCAAAGCAGTTCTTATCTACAGATTGATCAATAAAAAGCCCTTTCCCTCCCTCCCTCCCTCCCCCCCCTTTGTAACCACATAAGTATGTGTTCTTCTCCGTTTTTTCTATTTCTCAAGATCTTATAATAGTGGTCTTATACAATATTTGTCCTTTTGCAACTGACTCATTTCGCTCAGCATAATGCCTTCCCGATTCCTCCATGTTATGAAATGTTTCAGAGATTCGTCACTGTTCTTTATCGATGCGTAGTATTCCATTGTGTGAATATACCACAATTTATTTACCCATTCGTCCATTAATGGACATCTTGGTTGCTTCCAGCTTTTTGCTATTGTAAACAGAGCTGCAAAAAACATGGGTGTGCATATATCTGTTTGTGTGAAGGCTCTTGTATCTTTAGGGTATATTCCGAGGAGTGGGATTTCTGGGTTGTATGGTAGTTCTATTTCTAACTGTTTAAGATAACGCCAGATGGATTTGCAAAGTGGTTGTACCATTTTACAATCCCACCAGCAGTGTATGAGAGTTCCAATCTCTCCGCAGCCTCTCCAACATTTATTATTTTGTGTTTTTTTAATTAATGCCAGTTTTTAGTTGGTGTGAGATGGAATCTCATCGTAGTTTTGATTTGCATTTCTCTAATGGCTAATGATCGAGAGCATTTTCTCATGTATCTGTTGGCTGCCTGAATATCTTCTTTAGTGAAATGTGTGTTCATATCCTTTGCCCACTTCTTGATTGGGTTGCTTGTCTTTTTGTGGTTGAGTTTTGACAGAATCATGTAGATTTTAGAGATCAGGCGCTGGTCTGAGATGTCATAGCTGAATATTCTTTCCCAGTCTGTAGGTGGTCTTTTTACTCTTTTGGTGAAGTCTTTAGATGAGCATAGGTGTTTGATTTTTAGGAGCTCCCAGTTATCTGGTTTCTCTTCATCATTTTTGGTAATGTTTTGTATTCTGTTTATGCCCTGTATTAGGGCTCCTAGGGTAGATCCTATTTTTTCTTCCATGATTTTTATCGTTTTAGTCTTTATGTTTAGGTCTTTGATCCACTTGGAGTTAGTTTTTGTGCATGGTGTGAGGTATGGGTCCTGTTTCATTCTTTTGCAAATGGATATCCAGGTATGCCAGCACCATTTGTTAAAAAGACTATTATTTCCCCAATTGACTGACACTGGTCCTTTGTCAAATATCAGCTGCTCATACGTGGATGGATTTATATCTGGATTCTCAATTCTGTTCCATTGGTCTATGTGCCTGTTGTTGTACCAGTACCAGGCTGTTTTGACTACTGTAGCTATATAATAGGTTCTGAAATCAGGTAGGGTGAGGCCTCCCACTTTCTTCTTCTTTTTCAGTAATGTTTTGCTTCTCCGGGGGTTCTTTCCTTTCCATATGAAATTAGTGATTTTTTTCTCTATCCCCTTAAAGTATGACATTGGTATTTGGATTGGAAGTGCGTTATATGTATAAATGGCTTTTGGTAGAATAGACATTTTTACTATGTTAAGTCTTCCTATCCATGAGCAGGGTATGTTTTTCCACTTAAGTATGTCCTTTTGAGTTTCTTGTAGCAGAGTTTTACAGTTTTCTTTGTATAGGTCTTTTACATCCTTGGTAAGATTTATTCCTAAGTATTTTATCTTCTTGGGGGCTACTGTAAATGGTATTGATTTGGTTATTTCCTCTTCGGTGTTCTTTTTGTTGATGTAGAGGAATCCAAGTGATTTTTGTATCTTTATTTTATAACCTGAGACTCTTCCAAACTCTTCTATTAGTTTCAGTAGTTTTCTGGAGGATTCCTTAGGGTTTTCCATGTATACGATCATGTCATCTGCAAATAGTGATAGCTTTACTTCCTCCTTACCAATCTGGATACCCTTTATTTCTTTGTCTAGCCTAATTGCCCTGGCTAGGACTTCAAGTACGATGTTGAATAAGAGCGGTGATAAAGGGCATCCTTGTCTGGTTCCCGTTCTCAAGGGAAATGCTTTCAGGTTCTCTCCATTTAGAGTGATATTGGCTGTTGGCTTTGCATATATGCCCTTTATTATGTTGAGGAATTTTCCTTCAATTCCTATTTTGGTTAGAGTTTTTATCATAAATGGGTGTTGGACTTTGTCAAATGCCTTTTCTGCATCTATTGATAAGATCATGTGGTTTTTATCTTTTGTTTTATTTATGTGATGGATTACATTAATGGTTTTTCTGATATTAAACCAGCCTTGCATACCTGGTATAAATCCCACTTGATCAGGGTGAATTATTTTTTTGATGTGTTGTTGGATTCTATTGGCTAGAATTTTGTTGAGGATTTTTGCATCTATGTTCATGAGGGATATAGGTCTAAAATTTTCTTTTTTTGTAATGTCTTTACCTGGTTTTGGTATCAGGGAGATGGTAGCTTCATAGAATGAGTTGGGTAGTATTCCGTCTTTTTCTATGTTTTTAAATACCTTCAGTAGTAGTGGTGTTAAGTCTTCTCTGAAGGTTTGGTAGAACTCTGCAGTGAAGCCATCTGGGCCAGGACTTTTTTTTGTTGGAAGTTTTTTGATTACCGTTTCAATCTCTTTTTTTGTTATGGGTCTATTTAGTTGTTCTACTTCTGAATGTGTTAGTTTAGGTAGGTAGTATTGTTCCAAGAATTTATCCATTTCTTCTAGGTTTTCAAATTTGTTAGAGTACAATTTTATGTAGTAATCTGATATGATTCTTTTGATTTCATTTGGTTCTGTTGTGATGTGGTCCTTCTCGTTTCTTATTTGGGTTGTTTCCTTTCCTGTTTTTCTTTAGTCAGTCTAGCCAGTGGTTTATGAATTTTGTTAATTTTTTCAAAGAACCAGCTTTTGGCTTTGTTAATTCTTTCAATTGTTTTTCTGTTCTCTAATTCATTTAGTTCAGCTCTAATTTTTATTATTTGTTTTCTTCTGGTGCCTGATGGGTTCTTTTGTTGCTCACTTTCTATTTGTTCAAGTTGTCGGGACAGTTCTCTGATTTTGGCTCTTTCTTCTTTTTGTCTGTGTGCATTTATCGATATAAATTGGCCTCTGAGCACTGC
This sequence comes from Elephas maximus indicus, assembly GCF_024166365.1. Lineage (NCBI taxonomy): Eukaryota > Metazoa > Chordata > Mammalia > Proboscidea > Elephantidae > Elephas > Elephas maximus. The sequence goes on from NC_064846.1 coordinate 92,780,812, forward strand.
TTTTGCTGTGTCCCGGAGGTTTTGATAGGAAGTATTTTCATTCTCGTTGCTTTCTAAGAATTTCCTTATTCCCTCCTTGATGTCTTCTATAACCCAGTCTTTTTTCAGGAGGGTATTGTTCATTTTCCAAGTATTTGATTTCTTTTCCCTAGTTTTTCTGTTATTGATTTCTAGCTTCATTGCCTTGTGGTCTGAGAAGATGCTTTGTAATATTTCGATGTTTTGGATTCTGGAAAGATTTGTTTTATGACCTAATATGTGGTCTATTCTAGAGAATGTTCCATGTGGACTAGAAAAAAAAGTATATTTTGCAGCAGTTGGGTGGAGAGTTCTGTATAAGTCAATGAGGTCAAGTTGGTTGATTGTTGTAAGTAGGTCTTCCGTGTCTCTATTGAGCTTCTTACTGGATGTCCTGTCCTTCTCCGAAAGTGGTGTGTTGAAGTCTCCTACTGTATATGTGGAGGTGTCTATCTCACTTTTCAATTCTGTTAAAATTTGATTTATGTATCTTGCAGCCCTGTCATTAGGTGCGTAAATATTTAATATGGTTATGTCTTCCTGATCAATTGTCCCTTTTATCATTATATAGTGTCCTTCTTTATCCTTTGTGGTGGATTTAAGTCTAAAGTCTATTTTGTCAGAAATTAATATTGCTACTCCTCTTCTTTTTTGCTTATTGTTTGCTTGATATATTTTTTTCCATCCTTTGAGTTTTAGTTTGTTTGTGTCTCTAAGTCTAAGGTGTGTCTCTTGTAGGCAGCATATAGATGGATCGTGTTTTTTTATCCAGTCCGTGACTCTCTGTCTCTTTATTGGTGCATTTAGTCCATTTACATTCAGCGTAATTATAGATAAGTAAGTTTTTAGTGCTGTCATTTTGATGCCTTTTCATGTGTGTTGTTGGCCATTTCATTTTTCCACATGCTTTTTTGTGCTGAGACGTTTTTCTTAGTAGCTTGTGAGATCCTCATTTTCATAACGTTTAACTTTGTGTTTATTGAGTCGTTACGTTTTTCTTGGCTTTTTTCTTGAGTTATGGAATTGATATTCCTTTTTGTGGTTACCTTTTTATTTACCCCTATTTTTCTAAGTAAAAACCTAACTTGTATCCTTCTATTTCGCCTTGTATCACTCTCCATCTGGCAGTTCAATGTCTCCTATATTTAGTCCCTCTTTTTGATTATTTTGATCGTTTATCTATTGATTTCCATGATTTCCTGTTGTGTGTATTATTTTGTTTATTTATTTATTTTTTAGAATTAGTCTTAATTTTTTTGTTTTTGTGCTTTCCCTGTTTGAGTTGCGTTGATATCAGGACGTTCTGTTTTGTGACCTTGTATTGTGCTGGTAGCTGATATTATTGGTCATCCGGCCAAACAATCTCCTTTAGCATTTCTTGCAGTCTTGGTTTAGTTTTTGCAAATTCTCTAAACTTGTGTTTATCTGTAAATATCTTAATTTCTCCTTCATATTTCAGAGAGAGTTTTGCTGGATATATGATCCTTGGTTGGCAGTTTTTCTCCTTCAGTGCTCTGTATATGTCGTCCCATTCCCTTCTTGCCTGCATGGTTTCTGCTGAGTAGTCTGAACTTATTCTTATTGATTCTCCCTTGAAGGAAACCTTTCTTTTCTCCCTGGCTGCTTTTAAAATTTTCTGTTTGTCTTTGGTTTTGGCAAGTTTGATGATGATATGTCTTGGTGTTTTTCATTTTGGATCAATCTTAAATGGGGTTCGATGAGCATCTTGGATAGATATCCTTTCTTCTTTCATGATGTCAGGGAAGTTTTGTGTCAGGAGTTCTTCAACTATTTTCTCTGTGTTTTCTGTCCCCCCTCCCTGTTCTGGGACTCCAATTACTCGCAAGTTATCCTTCTTGATAGAGTCCCACATGATTCTTAGGGTTTCTTCATTTTTTTTAATTCTTTTATCCGATTTTTTTTCAGCTATGTTGGTGTTGTTTCCCTGGTCCTCCAGAAGTCCCAGTCTACATTCTAATTGCTCGAGTCTGCTCCTCTGACTTTCTATTGCGTTGTCAAATTCTGTAATTTTATTGTTAATCTTTTGGATTTCTACATGCTGTCTCTCTATGGATTCTTGCAACTTGTTAATTTTTCCACTGTGTTCTTGAATAATCTTTTTGAGTTCTTCAACAGTTTTATCAGTGTGTTCCTTGGCTTTTTCTGCATTTATCCTAATTTCATTTGTGATATCTTTAAGCATTCTGTAAATTAGTTTTTTATATTCTGTATCTGATAATTCCAGGATTGTATCTTCATTTGGGAAAGATTTTGATTCTTTTGTTTGGGGGGTTGGAGAAGCTGTCATGGTCTGTTTCTTTATGTGGTTTGATATGGACTGCTGTCTCCGAGCCATCACTGGGAAACTAGATTTTCCAAGTAGTCAGCTAAAAAAAAATGCAGTCAGATCCCTATCTGAATTCTCTCTCTGGCTCTGGGTATTCGGATGTTAATGGTGTCGCCTGGGGAGGGTGGGGGAGGGATCTGAGAGCTAGGAGTGTAGCACCACAGAATATAGAGCTGAACAACACGTTCACGCTCCGCCCCCGTTCGCCAAAATCCGGGCTGGACGGGTCCCTGGCTAGGACGCTGCTTTCCTTGTTCGGAAACCAGTCAATTCCTCCTGGGGACTTCCTCCGGTGCGCGGCACCTCTCGTGGGCACTGGGTGGGCGTTTCCCACACGAACGGGTGGGCCCGCCCCCAGGGTCTATTCAGGCGATTATAATTAGGTCCCGCGGTCACGCCCCGCCTGTGCACGCGCCCAAATCCCAGCGGGATGACTTCCGGGTTAAGACGCTGCTTTCCCTGTACGGGAACCAGTCACTTCCTCCCTGGGACTTCTCCTTCCAGAGCGCCACACCTCTCGCGCGAACTGGTTTGGGGTCACCTGCACGGCCAGGTGGGCCCGCCCCCTGGGTCAATTCAGGGCAATAAAAATGGACTCCGTGCTCACGCCCCGCTCGTGCGCGCGCCCAAGCCCCGGCAGGACGGCACCCCGTCTGGGACGCTACTTTCTGCGCTTCGGGACCAATCAGTTCCTCCGCACGGCCCGGTGGGCCCGCCCCCTGGGTCAATTCAGGGCAATAAAAATGGACTCCGCGCTCACGCCCCGTTCGTGCACGCGCCCAAGCCCCGGCAGGACGGCACCGCGTCTGGGACGCTACTTTCTGCGCTTAGGGACCAATCAGTTCCTCCGCACGGCCAGGTGGGCCCGCCCCCTGGGTCAATTCAGGGCAATAAAAATGGACTCCGCGCTCACGCCCCGCTCGTGCGCGCGCCCAAGCCCCGGCAGGACGACACCCTGTCTGGGACGCTACTTTCTGTGCTTCGGGACCAATCAGTTCCTCCTGGGGACTTCTCCTTCCGGTGTGCCACACCTCTCGCGCAAACTGGGAGGGCGTCACTCGCACGACCAGGTGGTCCCGCTCCCTGGGTCAATTCAGGGTAATAAAAATGGACCCCGCGCTCATGCCCCGCCCGCGCGCGCATGCCCAGATCCCAGCGGAATGGCTGCCCGTCTGGGATGCTGCTTTCCCTGTTTTGAGACCAGACACTTCCGGGGATTTCTCCCTCTGGTGTGCCGTGCCACACGCGCGGACTGGGTGTGCGTCCTCCCGCACGAACGTGTGGGCCCCGCCCTGGGGTCACTTTAGGGAAATATAGTTGACCCCCCACCCGCTCGTGCCCCGTCGGCTTCTCGCCTAACTCCCGGCGGGACGGCACCCCAGCTGGGATGCTGTTCTCCCCCCTCCCAGATCAGTCACTGCCTCCCGGGTGCTTCTCCCTCTGGCTGCGCCCCTACGCCGCCCGCGCCAACCTGCTAGGCTTCCTCCCGGGATGGGTTCGGGGGGGAAGGGGTGGGCCCCCTTTCTGTGCCGTCTGCCCCGCTGGGCTCTGCCCCCGATCGAGCTCCGAAGGTCACCTGCCTGGTGCGCTGGCTCCTAGTTCTGAAAACAGTCGCTGTCTGCCCGTATTTGTTCGTTTTCCGTCTCTAAGTCTGTGCTTGTTGTTCAGAGTTCGTAGATTGTTATGTATGTGATCGATTCCCTTGTTTTTCCGAGTCTTTGTTGCAAGAGGGATCCGCGGTAGCGTCCACCTAGTCCGCCATCTTGGCCCCGCTCCTGCTTGCTAGCTGTTAAGACCCCAGATGCCACTCACCGAAGTGGAATGCAGAACATTTTCTTATTAAACTTTGTTATGCCAGTTGACCTAGATGTCCCCCAAAACCATGGTCCCCAGACCCTGGCCCTTGCTACTCTGTCCCTCCAAGTGTTTGGTTGTGTTCAGGAAACTCCTTAGCATTTGGTTTAGTCCAGTTGTGCTGACTTCTCTGTATTGCATGCTGTCCTTCCCGTCACCTAAGATAATTCTTGTCTGCTCTCTAGTGAATTCTCTCCCTCCCTCCCCACCCTCGTAACCATCAAAAATGTTTTCTTCTGTGTTTAAACCTTTTCTTGAGTTCTTATAATAGTGGCCTCATACACTATTTGTCCTTTTGTGACTGACTGATTTCATCCAGTGTAATGCCTTCCAGATTCATCTGTGTTTTGAGATTTATCACAGATTCATCACTGTTCTTTATCGTTGCATAGTATTCCATTGTATGTATGTACCATAATTTGTTTATCCATTCGTCCTTCAATGGGCACTTAGGTTGTTTCTATTTTTTGGTATTGTGAACAGTACTGTAATGAACATAGATGTGCATATATCTATTCATATGATGGATCTTATTTCTCTAGAATATGTTCCAAGGAGTGGGATTGCTGGATCCCATGGTACTTCTATTTGTAGCTTTTTAAGGAAGCGCCAAATCAATTTCCAAAGTGGTTGTACCATTTTACATTCCCACCAGCAGTGTATAAGTGTTCCAGTCTCTCCAGAACCTCTCCAACATTTATTAGTTTGTGTTTTTTGGATTAGTGCTAGCCTTGTTGGAGTCAGATAGTATCTCATTGTAGTTTTGATTTTCATTTCTCTAATGGCTAATGATTGGGAGCATTCCCTCATGTATCTGTTATCTGCCTGAATGTCTTCTTTTGTGATGTGTCTGTTCATGATCTTTGCCCATTTTTTAACTGGGTTATTTGTCTTTTTGTTGTTGAGGTTTTGCAGTATCTTGTAGATCTTAGAGATTAGACCCTGATTGAATATGTCGTAATGAAAAATTTTTCCCAGTCTCTAGGTTGTCTTTTTACTCTTTTGGTGAAGTCTTTTGATGAGCGCAAGTGTTTGACTTTTGGGAGTTCCCAGTTATCTAGTTTCTCTTCTGGTGTTTGTGCATTGTTACTTATGGTTTGTACACTATTTATGCCATGTTTAGGGCTCCTAGCGTTGTCCCTAGTTTTTCTTCTGTGATCTTTATCATTTTAGATTTTATTATTTAGGTCTTTGATCCATTTTGAGTTAGTTTTTGTACATGATGTATCAGTGCATCTTGATTACATGTTTAATCAATTTCAGATTGCAGAAATTGGGAAAAAATTTTCCTATTTGGTCTTAACTGTTGGTATGTAAATTTCAATAGCATTTGTATTAACTGGGCTACTTGTAGGCATATGGATATCCTGTCATGGACAGCATTGTACTTCTGGATCAATCTTGAAATGTTCCTTTTGATGATGAATGTGATGCCATTCCTCTTCAATTAGTCATTTCCAACATAATAGACCATGATTGTCCATTTCAAAATGACCAGTAGCCATCCATTTTAGCTCACTAATGCCTAAGATATTGATCCTTAGATTTCCATTTCATTGTTGGTGACTTCCAATTTTCCTAGATTTGTATTTCATACATTCGATGTTCCAATTATTTATTATTATTTTTAAGTTATGCTTTAGGTGAAGGTTTACAGAGCAAATTAGTTTCTCATTAAACAATTAATACCCATATTGTTTTGTGACCTTAATTTCCAACCCCATGATGGGTCAGCACTCTCCCCTTCTTTACCTTGGGTTCCCCATTTCCATTTGTCCAGCTTTACTGCCCTTTCCTGCCTTCTTGTCTTTGCCCGTGGGCTGGTGTATACATTTAGTCTCGTATACATGGTTGACCTTTGTGTATTATCGTTTGTTTTATGGGCCTGTCTAAACTTTGGCTGAGGGGTGAACCTGAGGAGGGACTTTAGTACTGAGTTAAAAGGGTGTCTGGGGGCCGTACTCTTGGAGTTTCTCCGGTCTCTGTCAGCCCAGTAAGTCTTGTCTTTTTTTGTGAGTTTGAATTTTGTTCTACATTTTTCTCTCACTCTGTCTCAGATCCTTTATTGTGATGCATTTCAGAGCAGTTGGTGGTGGTAGCCGAGTACCGTCTAGTTGTGCTGGACTCAGTCTGGTGGAGGTTGGGGTTCATGTGGTCCAATAGTTCTTTGGACTAATATTTTCCTTTTGCCTTTGGTTTTCTTCATTCTCCCTTGTTCTAGTTGGGGTGGGACCAGTGGAGTATCTTTAGATGGCTGCTGACAAGCTTTTAAGACCCTAGATCTACTCACCAAAGTAGAATGTAGAACATTTATTTATAAACTATGTTATGCCAGTTGAACTAGATGTCCCCTGAGACCATGGTCCCCAACCCTCAGCTGAGTAACTCTGTTCCTTGGGGAGTTTGGATGTGTCTATGAAGCGTCTGTGTCTTTGCCTCAGTGAGGTTGTGCTGACTTCCCAAGTATTGTGTACTGTCTTACCCTTCATCAAAATCAGCGCTTATCTATTGTCTAGTTAGTGTTTCTTCCTCCCGACCTCTCCCCTCTCTTGTAATCATCAAAGATTGTTTCTGTGTGTAAACCTTTTCATGCACTTTTATAATAGTGGTCTCGTACAGTATTTATCCTTTTTCGATTGGCTTATTTCACTCAGCGTAATACCCTCAAGGTTCATCCATATTGTGAAATGTTTTGCAGATTCATCATTGTTCTTTGTTGTTGTGTAGTATTCCATTGTGTGTATGTACCATAGTTTGTTTATCCATCCATCTGTTGATGGGCAGTTAAGTTGTTTCCATCCTTTTGCTGTTGTGAATAATGCTGTAATGAACATTGGTGTGCTGTCTGTTTGTGTGATGGCTCTTATTTCTCTAGGATGTATTCCTAGGGGTGGAATTGATGGATCATATGGCATTTCTATTTCTAGCTTTTTAAGGAAGCACCATATCGTTTTCCAAAAATGGTTCTACCATTTTGCATTCCCACCAGCAATGTATAAGGGTCCCAGTATCCCTGGAGCCTCTCCAGCATTTGTTATTTTCTGTTGTTTTGATTTGTGCCAGTAACGTTGGGCTGAGATGGTATCTCATTGTAGTTTTGATTTGCATTCTGTAATGGCCAGCGATCACGAGCATTTCCTCACTTTTCTGTTATGTGCCTGAATGTCTTTGGCTAAGTGTCTGTTCATATCCTTTGCCCATTTTTTAGCTGGGTTATTTGTCTTTTCGTTGTAGAGGTATTGAATTTTCCTATAGATTTTAGAAATTAGACCTTTGTCGGATTCGTAATAGGGAAAATATTTTTCCCCATTTTACTCCTTTGATGAAGTCTTTTTATGAGCAACAGTGTTTAGTTTTTAGAAGATCCCAGTCATCTAGCTTATCTTCCAGCGTTTGTGTATTGGTAGTTATGGTTTGTATCCTACTTATGCCCTGTACTGGGACCTCTGGCATTGACCCTATTGTCCTTGGTTTTGGCAAATTTCATTATAATGTGTCTTGGTGACTTTCTTTTGGGATCTACCCTGGAAAGAAGTTGTTCGAGCTTCCTGGATGGATATTTTCTCATCTTCATGTTGGTGGGAATGTTTTCTGCCATCAAATCTTTGACAGTTCTGTCTGTATTTTCTGTTTTCCCCCATTCTGGTACTCTGATTCCTGATAGGTTTTTCTTCTTGATAGTATCCCACATAAATTCTTAGGCTTTCTTAATTTTTCTTCGTTCTTTTTTCTGATTTTCCTTCAAACAAATTGGTACCAAGTGATTTATCTTCAGTTACACTAATTCCGACTTCATTGTCTAAGTTCTGCTCCTGTGACCTTTTATTATGCCGTCTAATACTGAAATTTTATTGTTAATCTTTTGGATTACTAGTTGCTATTTTTGTATGGCTTCTTACAACCTGTTTATTATGTCATTTTGTTTTTGTATTGTTTTCCTGAATTCTTGTCTTGTGGCAACAGTGGGAGGCTCTTTATGTCTTTCCCTCACTGTCGCCATTGCACAGGCACTCACTCAGTGTACTGCTGTGGGCTGTTTCCTATGTAGCCTGTTGGTTTAAAGAGTTCCTGTCGCCCTGCTACCCTTGCTGTTTGTCCTGGTTATAGTGCTCGTCCATCTCAGGCCTCAAGTGAGATTCAAAAGTACTTTCACACAGCAGCACAGTCTCCCTTTGCGCCCTCCCAATTGTGTGGCCCACATACTCCCACAGCAGATTTGCACCGCTTTCTAAATCAGACTAGTGCTTCCTCAGATTATCTCTTTTTCTGTGTTCCCTGTTTGGGGTGTTACCCAGCCCAATCCCAAAATGACTGTGATGAGTGAGTCCTCTTGATGTCAGCAGGTAGGATCTCGGCTTGTATGCCGATCCTGATTTTCCTCCTCCCCACTTCTGGACTTACCTCGCCTCTCCAATACCTCAGCTGCTGTTCAGAGTTCTGAGATCTCAGTCTGTGCTCATTTTTATTCATTGTTCAATAAATTAGTTGCTGGAGGGGTAAATTGGAGCATCCACTCACTTCACTATCTTGCTCCACCCGCCTTAGCTTCTTTTTTTGTTAAGACATCATTCCTTTAGTTCTTTGCCTGTAGTTTTCTTTAGCTAGTTAAGCATATTTAAAACATTGGATTTAAAGTCTTTGTCTAGTAAGTCTAGTGCCTGGGTTTCCTTAGGGACAGTTTCTGTTGATTTCTTTTTTCCTGTGACTGGGCATACTTTCTTGTTTCTTTGCATGCCTCAATTTTTTTTTTTGCTTAAAACTGGACATTTTGAATATTAAAATATGTTAACTTTGGACATCAGGATCTCCCTCCTTCCCAGGGTTTTGTTGTTGTAGCTTGATGTGGGTTGAAGTTGTTTGTTTAGTGTCTTTTCCAGTCTATTTTTGTAAAGACTGTATTCTTTGTCATGTGTGTCCACTGAAGTCTATTTTCTATTAGCTTAGTGATCAGCTAGTATTTTGATAGAGATTTCCTTAAATAGAGCTGAAAAAAACAAAACAATAGAAAAATACTCTCCCAGCCTTTATAGATTGGCTCTGTGTTGGACACTCCAGCACTTGTTGTTAGCTGCTGTGGTCAGCCTCCGACTCATGGTGACATCATGCACAACTGAATGAAGCACTGCCTGGTTCTGTGCCATCTCCATGGTCGATGGGGGATCAAACCATTGTGATTTATATAGTTTTCATTTGGCGATTTTTAAAATTGCATTGCTGGGCTTTTCTTTCTAATCTTAGTCTGGAAGCTCTGCTGAAACCTTTTCATTGTCATAGCAACATGCAAGCCTCTATTGATATGGGTGGTGGCTACATAATAGGTGCATTGGTTGGGAATTAAATCTGGGTCTCCCTCATGGGTCTCCTCCATGGAAGGCAAGAATTCTACCACTGAACCACCACTGCTACCATTCACCAGTGTTTATTTTACCAAGGCCACTTACAACTCTGCCTTAGCCTTTACTTCCTGCTTTTATAGAACCTAAAGGTTAGTGATGAAATCTTAGGGTCATCTCAGGTATTTTCTGAGTATGTGTTTATCCCTGGGCATGTGTGTGTGGCCTTCTGGATTCCTTGGTATACGCAGAAGCTTTTCAAAGTTTTAATTCCCCTATGTGTCTCCTTCCTTGGCCTCTTCCTTCATAGGCATTTTGGTCTATCTGCTACTTGCCCCATATTTCTCATGTGCCCCAGGAATCTGTAGCTAGTATATGTCTTTATGTGCTTATAACAAAAACCACTTGGGAGGCCACCCCAGCCCTGAATGTGTTCCTGTGGGGGCAAAAGAAAGTCAAGCTCTTGAGCCAATCAGGGAGCCACCAGAAACATAAAAAATCACTATCACAGTTATTTGAGATCAAGGTCCATATTACCCCCACTATGCATAGTGGGTAAGTGCTACGTCTGCTAACCAAAGGGTCGGCAGTTCAAATCTGCCAGGCGCTCCTTGGAAACTCTATGGGGCAGTTCTACTCTATCCTGTAGGGTCGCTATGAGTCGGAAGCGACTCGACCGCATTGGGTTTTTGTTGGTTAGCATCAGCAAGCCACACCAAGGCCATGTCTGATCTGGGGAGCGGGGTAGAGTAGTTGGTAAGTGAAAATGACACAATGCTCTCTTACTGAAATTTAGCAGCTTCTTTTTAAGCCCTCCCCTGGTTGTTCTATGTTTTTCATTAGATTCCAGAGTTCTTAAAATATTGATCCTGATAGTTTTTGCCAGCTTAATCATTGCTTTAGTAGAGGGACAAATTTTTGGAGTTGTGTACTCTACTGTTTTCAGTGATGTCACCCCTGTATATTAAATTTTTAATCTCACAACTACATTGATACTTGTTTAAAAAAAAAAGTTGGTGTAATCCTTGTTAACAACACAGAAAACAGTCTGGATGTTTTAGGGTTGTCAGTAAGGAAGATGATGACTAATTCACTAGGACTACTGACGTTGCTGATATTCTTAGTATCAATAGTGTTAGGAATGGATATCTCCATTCAATTAACTCACTAGTTGTGTGAACTTGAGCAAGTCAGACTGTCTGGCCTCAGTTTCTTGTCTGTAAAATAGAGATAATAATACAAGCTCCCTCACAAGGTTGTAGTGAGAATGAAATGAGATAATGTAGTGCTGGGCAGAAGGCCAACCAGATAGTAAGTACTCAGTGAATAGTAGCTGGTATTCCTTTTGCTAAAGCCAAGATCAAAGTGAAAATATGCTAAGTGGATAAGATGTTAATTATCTTAATCTTCAGGGAATCCACTATACTGGTCTGGACTTAGTGTCTTTGGGGTGAACTAAAATTGAAGGATTTTTTTTTTGTGTGGGTGATTGTGGAAAGGCAGTGAAGATATGTTTTACCATAGCATTTGTCTTGGACTTTTATGCCTGTATCTGTCAGTTTTAGATGATAAACTCCTAGAGGGTAAGGATCATGTATTTAAGATTTTGTTTTTATATTGTTTAAGAGAATGTTTTTGTGTAGAAACAGTGAGTCCAATTTAAGAAGATTACTGTAACAATTTAGCATAAGGTTTGTTTACTCTTGAGGCATTCTAAAGTGGCTTTAAGGCTCTAGGTGCTTCTTTTCAAAGCAGTTCTTTTTTAAATATAGCTCTTAAAATGCTTCTACTAGAGTTGTCAGTTTTCGTCCTGGCATTATGTTCTAGCCATTGTATGAATTATGGTCACTTTTAAAGTGCAGTTGATATGAAGAGTGGATATTTATATAAACTCTGACAGGATTCAGGGCTCAAATAAATCTGAAGAAAAATGAGAGGCAGCTAAGTTAAGACATTGTGTGTGGAGGGGAGAGTGTTGCAGTATCTTTTAAAAAGGTTCCTTTTTTTCACTTGAAGAGCTAATTCAGTTGATTTGTGCAATAATAGTGTTTTCAGAAACACACAGTTCCATTCTATATCATGTCTCTATTTAATTAGACTATTAGGTGATAATGGAATAGGGGTTAGCAACCTTCTAAGGCTTGAATGCCATTAGCAGTACTAAACTAACAAAAAATAGGCAGAGAGAAGAAAAAGAGACATCAAAGGACAAAAAATGAGAAAAATAAAATAGAGATAGCAAGGAGAGAACAAGATACCCATGTTAAAGGGAGTGGCGGATTACTTTCAGACATTGCCCCAAACGTCCATGACCACCCACCTACGTCAGTAGTAGAAATTAGGGAACAGTGGTTGTTAATGCACTCAGCTGCTATTCAAAAGGTTGGAGGTTTGTGTCCATCTAGAGGCAACTTTGAAGAAAGGCTTGGTAGTTTATTTTTGAAAAATCAGCCATTGAAAACCCTAGGAAGCGCAGTTCTACTCTGACACACATGGGGTCATCATGAGTCAGAATCAACTTGACTACAACTGGTGGTGCTGTGGTGGTGACTCAGGGGTAGAATTCTCATCTTCCATGTGGAAAACCTGGGTTCAATTTCTAGCTAGTGTACCTCAAGCACATCTACCACCTGTCTGTCTGTGGAGGTTTGTGTGTTGTTGTGGTGCTGAACAGATTTCAGCAGAGCTTCCAGACTGAGACAGACTAGGAAGAAAGGCCAGGTGATCTATTTATGAAAAAACAACAAAAGACAACCTTTTGGATCATAACTGTCCAATCCCATTGTGTGTGGGGTCACCATGAGTTGGGAGCCTTCTAGATGACAGCTAACAGCAACATAGTAGAAGTTAACTTTCAGCAAGCTAGGAAGATAAAAAGACTAGTTATGGATAAGACAAAAAGAATATAAGATTCTCAGAACCAAATACCTTCTTTAAAATACCTTTTCCATCTAGTGCTGAGCAGGCAACTCAAGAAGTATCATTTGTAAGCCCCTGCATTGGATTTATGTTTATGCTGATATTCTCTTATTCTATATCTCTGTTATAAGCAAAGATTTTTGTCACGTATTTCTTGTCAAAGGACCTCCTATTATCAGACTGTCGGAATGTTTATAAAGAGAATGGAGTGTTTTGGATATGACCTGCATAGGGAACTTTGCCGAAGGACCCAAGTAAATGAAAATGTTATCTTTTATGAGTTTAGGGTAATTCTTCAGGTAATTTACTCATCAGTGGCAATCTGACACATGCATAATAAAAAGCAGCAAACGTAAATGAGCATTTACAGAAAAATATAACTACACAAAGTGGCAGTCTGCTACTGATTTAAATTATCCAGCTGTGGAAATGAGAGTTAAGAATGTGCTTGTGGGTTCTCTTCAAAGTTCACATTAGTAAACATAAAAAGCAAGACTATTAAATTACTGAGAATTTAAACTGTACAGTAGCAGAAAATAGGTCCAATTCTATTTTCTCAACTTTCACATTATCTCAGCATTCCACCTGTATTGTGAAATGTGTAATAATTTCTTCATCCTGTGCACAAACACAATAGGACTAAGAATCTTCGAAGTACTGATTCATACCAATTTTCTCAAGTTCTTGGCTTCTGATAAGGCAGCCCAATGAAATAATTCAGTACTAAATGCATCTAAAATATATCCTTGGTAAATTAGTCTTAATATGATAAAGTTCTCTTTGCATGTTTGTAAATTGTTAACTTCATGATTTAAAAGGAATTTATTTTGAAGTTTTTTTCTTTTAATAGTCATTAGCTTTTATTGCTCTGAATTTGAAAATGCTTTGTAAATTCTTTGTTACTCCGTTAGCAAGCAGCGTGGAATCTCACACCACATAGCTGAAACATATAAAACAGTGACTAAGTTTCATGATGATGAAAATGTCATAAGTGAATTTCTTGTGAATGGGAACAAGGCCCTAAATTATTTCACAAAAGTTTCCTAAACAAACATAAAAACTCTTGAAGAATAATTTGATTTGTGATGTCTGCTAAATATTAAGCTTTGCTGCTGGTGTTATATACCCTAGAGATGTAAAAGTCTTCTAGATAAAGGGAAAAATGGTTGAGGAATAGGGGGATTCTGTGAATATTTTTTGTTTGTGTTTTTTTTTTTTTGTCAGTGGTGGTAGTGATTTTTTTTGGTGGTGGTGCTTTGTTTTGTTTTGCTGTGGCATTCATAAAATCCTTGGAGGTTGAAGGGATTTAGAAATCAACTAGAGCCACTGGGGCAAATCTAGCACATCATGTACTTTTGCAAGACCCCTGTACTAAGAATGATTTTTCCAATTTTTATTGGTTGGGGAAAAATTCAAAAGAAGAATAGTATTGTGTGACAGATGAAAATTATATGAAATTCAAATTTATGCCTAATAAAATTTATAAAGCATTATTGGGACACAGCCACACTCATTTATTTATTATCTATGGCTGCTTTCATGATACAATGACAGACTTGAGTAGTTGTGACAGAGACTATATACGCTTGCAAGCCCTTAACTATTTACTATCTGGCCCTTTACACGTTTGCCAATGCCTGTTCTAGCGTCATCAAATTTTATAGCAGTGGAGTTCAACCTGATGATTTTGTCATTTAATGAACAAACACTCAAAATAGGTGAAATGAGCTGTCCAAAATCCTTGTGCTACCTTGCCATTTATTCATTCATTCAGCATTTATTTAATACCTAACACAATAAAGGAAACCTTTAACCTTGAATTTTCAGCTGAGGACTATCATTATAAAATCCAGGAAGTCAGTCTACCGTTTCTTCTCTCTCCTAGTTTCTCAGTAGTTGGGAAGAAAGCCAAATTCAAATAACATCTCCGACTTTTCTACTTTTAAAAGTAGGTTAAATATAATTGTTAAATTATAGCAGTTTCTCTTTAAGAATGTATTGAGAGTTTAATTTTAAATGTCTTAGATTTCAATTACAGATGATTAATGATCAGATAACAATATTCACACAGGACTGTTTGATACTGTTAAGTATTACGTGCACCATGGGTAGACAGTTTTAAACTTAGTTTTGTACCTAAAGTTTCAGGAATATGGAATGTATAACTGACTTCAAAATCCTTCATGGGTTGACAATTTATATAGCTTAGTCTTTTTTGAAAGGGTGTCCAGAGGCCATACTCTTGGGGTTTCTCCAGTCTCTGTCAGAGCAGTAAATCTGGTCATTTTTTCTGAGTTGGAATTTTGTTCTACACTTTTGTACAGCTCTGTCTGGGACCCTCTGTTGTGGTCCCTGTCAGAGCAGTGGGTGGCGGTAGCTGGGTACCATCTAGTTGTGCTGGACTCGGTCTGGTAGAGGCTGTGGTTGTTGTGGTCCATTAGTCCTTTGGACTAATCTTTCCCTTGTGTCTTTGGTTTTCTTCATTCTACATTGCTCTAGATGGGGTAGGACCAGTGGGTGGCTGCTCACAAGTTTTTAAGATCCCAGACACTACTTACCAAAGTAAGACGTAGAACATTTTCTTTATAAACTATGTTATATGCTAGTTGAGCTAGATGTCCCCCGACACCATGGTCCCCAGCCCTTAGCAAATAATTTGGTCCCTTAGGGAATTTGGATGTGTCTGTGATGATTCTGTGAATGACTTTACCTTGGTCAAGTTCTGCTGACTTCCACAGTATTGTGTAGTGTCTTACCTTTCACCAAAGTAACCACTTATCTCTTGTCTAGTTAGTGTTTTTCCCTCCCCACTCCTTCCCTCCCTCGTAATCATCAAAAATTGTTTTTCAGTGTGTAAAGCTTTTCATGAGTTTTTATAATAGTGATATCATACACTATTTGTCCTTTTGTGATTGACTTATTTCACTCAGTGTAATATCCTCCAGATTCATCCATGTTGTGAGATGCTTCCCATGTTCCTCATTGTTCTTTATCATTGCGTAATATTCCATTGTGTGTGTGTACTATTGTTTGTTTATCCATTCATCTGTTGATGGGCACTTAGGTGGTTTCCATCTTTTCTCTGTTGTGAATAATGCTGCAGTGAACATGGGTGTATGTATTTCTATTGGTGTGATGGCTCTTAATTCTCGAGGATATATTTCTAGAGGTAGGATTGCTGGATCGTATGGTATTTCTATTTCTGACTTTTCAAGGAAGCACCATATTGTTTTTCAAAATGGTTGTACTGTTAGATATTACCACCAAAAGTGTGTTAGAGTTCCAGTCTCCCTGCAGCCTCTCCAACATTTATTTTCTGTTGTTTTTTATTTGTGTCAGTGATTTTGCAGTGAGATGGTATCTCATTGTAGTTTTGATTTGCATTTCTCTAATGGCTTGTGATCACAAGCATTTCCTCACCTTTCTGTTAGGGGCCTGAATGTCTTCTTAGGTGAACTGTCTGTTCATATCCTTTGCCCACTTTTTAATTGGATTATTTGTCCTTTTGTTGTAGAGGTGTTGCGTTTTCCTATAGAGATTAGACCTTTGTTAGATATGTAATAGGCAAAAATTTTCCCCTAACTGTAGGTTCTCTTTTTATTCTTTTGCTGAAGTCTTTTTTTATAGTGCTCTAAGTTTACAAATCAAGTCAGTCTCTCATACAAAAATTTATAGACACCTTGCTATACACTCCTAATTGCTCTCCCCCTAATGGGCAGCACACTCCTTCCCTCCACTCTTTCTTTTTGTGTCCATTCAGCCAGCTTCTGACCCCCTCTGCCCTCTCATGTCCCCTCCAGACAGGAGATGTCAACGTAATCTCCTGTGTCTACTTAATCTAAGAAGCTCATTCTTCACTAGTATCATTTTCTATCCCGTTGTCCAGTCCAATCCCTGTCTGAAGAGTTGGATTTGGGAATGGTTCCTGTCTTGGGCTAAGAGAAGATCTAGGGACCATGACCACCGGGGTCCTTCTAGTCTCAGACCATTAAGTCTGGTGGTCTTATAAGAATTTGGGCTCTGCATCCCACTGCTGTCCTGCTCCCTCAGGGGTTCTCTGTTGTGTTCCCAGCCAGGGCAGTTATTGGTTGTAGCTGGGCACCACCTAGTTCTTCTGGTCTCAGGCTGATGTAGTCTCTGGTTTATGTGGCCCTTTCTGTCTCTTGGGGTCATAATTACCTTGTGTCTTTGGTATTCTTCATTCTCCTTTGCTCCAGGTGGGTTGAGACAAATTGATGCATCTTAGTAATTTTTTTTTTTTAGATGGCGGCTTGCTAGTGTTTAAGTCTCCAGATGCCACTCTCCAAAGTGGGATGCAGAATGTTTTCTTAATAGATTTTATGACGATTGACTTAGATGTCCCCCATAACCATGGTCCTCAAACTACTGCACCTGCTACGCTGGCCTTAGAAGAGTTCAGTTTATCCAGGAAACTGCTTTGCTTTTGGTTTAGTCCAGTTGTGCTGACCCCTCCTGTATTGTGTGTTGTCTTCCTTTTCACCTAAAATAGTTCTTACGTACTATCTCATTAGTAAATACCCCTCTCCATGCCTCCCTCTCTTCCCCCCTCGTAACCATCAAATAATATTTTCTTCTCTGTTTAAACTATTTCTCGAGTTCTTATAATAGTGGACTTATACAGTATTTATCCTTTTCCAACTGACTAATCTCACTCAACATAATGCCTTCCAGATTCCACCATGTTATGAAATGTTTCAGTATTCATCACTGTTCTTTATCGATGCGTAGCATTCCACTGTGTGAATATACTATAAATTATTTATCCATTCATCCATTGATGGGCACCTTGGTTGCTTCCATCTTTTTGCTGTTGTAAACAGTGCTGCAATGAACATGGGTGTGCGTATATCTGTTCGTGTAAAGGCTCTTATTTCTCTAGGATATATTCCAAGGAGTGGGATTGTTGAATCATATGGTAGGCCTATTTCTTGCTTTTTAAGGAAGCCCCAAATCCATTTCCAAAGTGGCTGTACCATTTTACATTCCCACCAGCAGGGTATAAGTGTTCTAGTCTCTCCACAACCTCTCCAACATTAATTATTTTGTGTTTTTTGGATTAATGCCAGCCTTGTTGGGGTGAGATGACATCTCATTGTGGTTTTGATTTGCATTTCTCTAATGACTAATGATCATGAGCATTTCCTCATGTATCTGTTAGCTACCTGAATGTTTTCTTTGGTGAAGTGCCTGTTCATATCCTTTGCCCATTTTTTAATTGGATTATTTGTCTTTTTGTTTTTGTCTTGATTTTTTGCAGTATCATGTAGATTTTAGAGTTCAGGCACTGATCAGAAATGTCATAGCTTAAAACTTTTTCCCAGTTTGTAGGTAATCTTTTTACTCTTTCGGTGAAGTGTTTGGATGAGCATAGGTGTTTGATTTTTAGGAGCTCCCAGTTATCTAGTTTCTCTCCTGCATTGTTGGAAAGGCTTTTTTTTTTTTGTATACTGTTTATGCCATGTATTAGGGCTCCTACCATTGTCCCTATTTTTTCTTCCATGATCGTTATTGTTTTAGATTTTATATGTAGGTCTTTGATCCATTTTGAGTTAGTTTTTGTTCATGGTGTGAGGTATGGCTCATGTTTCATTTTTTTGCAGATGGATATCCAGTTACGTTATCATTTGTTAAAAAGACTGTCTTTTCCCATTTAACTGACTTTGGGCCGTTGTCAGATACCAGCTGCTCATAACCCAAAAACTGCTCATATGTGGATGGGTTTATGTCTGGTCTCAATTCAGTTCCACTGGTCTATGTATCTGTTGTTGTACCAGTACCAGGTTATTTTGACTAGTGTGGCAGTGTAATAGGTTCTAAAATCAGGTAGAGTGAGGCCTCCCACTTTGTTCTTCTTTTACAGTAATGCTTTACTTATCCGGTGTGTTTTTCCCTTCCATATGAAGTTTATGAAGTTGGTGATTTCTTTCTCCATCTCATTAACAAATGCTGTTCGAATTTGGATCGGAATTGCATTGTATCTATAGATTGCTTTTGGTAGAATAGACATTTTTACAATGTTATGTCTTCCTATCCATGAGCAAGGTGTGTTTTTCCACTTACGTAGGTCTCTTTTGGTTTCTTGCAGTAGTGTCTTGTAGTTTTCTTTGTGTAGGTCTTTTACATCTCTGGTAAGATTTATTCCTAAGTATTTTATCTTCTTGTGGGCTACTATAAATGGTATTTATTTGGTGATCTCCTCTCTGATGTTCTTTTTGTTGGTATAGAGGAATCCAACTGATTTTTGTATGTTTATCATGTATCCTGAGACTCTGCTGAACTATTTGTTTCGGTAGTTTTCTTGAGGATTCCTTAGAGTTTTCTGTGTATATCATGCCATCTGCAAATAGAGATACTTTTACTTCTTCCTTGCCAATGTGGATGCCCTTTAATTCTTTATCTAGCCTAATTGCTCTGGCTAGGACCTTCAACACAGTGTTGAGTAAGAGTGGTGATAAAGGGCATCCTTGTCGGGTTCCCGATCTCAAGGAGAATGCTTTGAGACTCTCTCCATTTAGGATGGTATTGGCTGTTGACTTTGTGTAAATGCCCTTTATTATGTTGAGGAATTTTCCTTCTATTCCTATTTTGGTGAGAGTTTTGATAATGAATGGGTGTTGAGCTTAGTCAAATGCCTTTTCTGCATCAATTGATAAGATCATGTGATTCTTTCGTTTTATTTATATGGTGGATTCCGTTAATTGTTTTTCTAATGTTAAACCATCCCTGCATAACTGGTATGAATCCCACTTGGTCATGGTGAATTATTTTTTTGATACATTGTTGAATTCTATTGGCTAGAATTTTGTTGAGCATTTTTGCATCTAAGTTCATGAGGGATATAGGTCTTTTTTTGTGGTGTCCTTACCTGGTTTTAGTATCAGGGATAAGCTGGTTTCATAAAATGAGTTTGGGAGTATTCCGTCCTTTTCTGTACTCTGACATTCCTTTAGTAGTAGTGGTGTTAACTCTTCTCTGAAAGTTTGGTAGAACTCTGCAGTGAAGCCATCTGGGCCTGGGCTTTTTTTTTGTCGGGAGTTTTTTGATTCCCTTTTCAATCTCTTCTTCTGTTATGGGTCTGTTTAGTTGTTCTACCTCTGTTTGTGTTAGTTTAGGTAGATAGTTTGTTTCTAGGAATTCATCCAGTTCTAGGTTTTCAACTTTGTTAGAGTACAATTTTTCATAGTAATCTGATATGGTTCTTTTAAATTTCAATTGGGTCTGTTGTAACATCACCCATCTCTTTTCTTATTTGGGTTGTTTGATTCCTCTCCTGTTTTGTTAGTTTGGCCAGTGTTTTAACAATTTTGTTAATTTTTTCAAAGAACCAGCTTTTGGTTTTGTTAATTCTTTCAATTGTTTTTGTGTTTTCTATTTCGTTTGGTTCTGCTCTGATTGTTGTTATTTGTTTTCTTCTGGTGCGTGAGGGTTTCTTTTGTTGCTCTCTGTTTGTTCAAGTTGTAGGGATAGTTCTTTGATTTTGGCCCTTTCTTCTTTTTTGTATGTGTGCATTTATGGATATAAATTGACCTCTGTGCACTGCTTTTGCTGTGTCTCAGAGGTTCTGATAGGAAGTGTTTTCTTTCTCATTGGATTCTATGAATTTTTTAATTCCATCGTTAATGTCTTCTATAACCCAGTCTTTTTTGAGCAGGGTGTTGTTCAGTTTCCAAGTGTTTGATTTCTTTTCCCTGCTTTTTCTGTTATTGATTTGTACTTTTATGGCTTTATGGTCAGAGAAGATGCTTTGTAATATTTCGATGTTTTGGATTCTGCTAAGTAAGGCTTGCTTTATGACCTAATATGTGGTCTATTCTAGAGAATGTTCCATGTGGACTAGAAAAGAAAGTATACTTAGTTGCTGTTGGGTGGAGTGTTGTGAATATGTCGGTGAGGTCAGTTTATTTGATTGTGGCATTTAGATCTTCCATGTCTTTATTGAGCTTCTTTCTGGATGTACTGTCTTCCACCGAAAGTGGTGTGTTGAAGTCTCCTACTATTATTGTGGAGCTCTCTATCTCAGTTTTCAATGCTATTAGAGTTTGTTTTATGTATCTTGCAGCCCTGCAGTTGGGTACATAAATATTTAATATGGTTATATCCTCCTGGTATATTGTTGCTTTAATTGTTATATTGTGTCCTTCCTTATGCTTTGTGGTGGATTTAACTGTAAAGTCTGTTTTGTCAGAAATTAGTATTGTCACTTCTGCTGTTTTGTGATTGTTGTTTGCTTGATATATTTTTTTCCATTCTTTGAGTTTGTTTATGTCTCTTAAGTCAAAGATGTGTCTCTTGTAGGCAGGATATAGACGGATTATGTTTTTTTTATCCATTCTGCCACTCTGTCTGTGTTGGTGTATTTAGTCCATTTACGTTCAGTGTAATTATGGATAGGTATGAATTTAGTGCTGTCATTTCGATGTCTTTTTTTTGTGAGTTGCTGACATTTTTTTTTTCCACTTAATTTTTTGTGCTGAGTATTTAATCTTTATATATTGTCTTTTCCTCTTATTTGTCGTTGTTGATTTTGTTTCTGTTGAGTCTCTGTTTTTTTCTTGTATTTTATTGTGATGTGTAAGATAGTTTGTCTCCTTTGTGGTTACCTTAATATTTACCCTGTTTTTTTTTTTAATTTAAACCTAACTTGCATTTCTTTATATCACCTTGTCTTCCTTTCTTTATGAAAGATCTATGACTTAGTCCCTCCTTATTGTTTTAATGTTGTCTTCTTTTATGTAATAACATCACTGTTTCCTTGTTTTGAGCACTTTTTAATTTTGATTTATTTTTGTGATTTCCCTGTGTGGGTTGACATCTGATTCCTCTGTCCAGTGTTCTAGTCTTGGGTTGATACCTGATATTATTCATTTTCTAACCAAAGACCTCCCTTTAGTATTTCTTGTAATTTTCGTTTGGTTTTTACGAATTCCCTAACCTTCTCTTTATCTGGAAATGTCCTAATTTCACCTTCGTATTTGAGAGAGCTTTGCCGGATATACGATTCTTGGTTGGCAATTTTTTTTCCTTCAATGCTTTATATAAGTCATCCCATTGGCTTCTTCCCTGCATGATTTCTGCCGAGCAGTCCGAGCTTATTCTTATTGACTCTCCTTTGTAGGTGACTTTTCGTTTATCCCTAGCTGCTCTTAAAATTCTCTCTTTATCTTAGGTTTTGGCCAGTTTGATTATAATATGTCTTGGCAACTTTCTTTTAAAATCTACCTTATGTGGAGTTCAATGAGCATCTTGGGTAGATATCTTCTCATCTTTAATGATTTCAGGAAGTTTTCTGCCAACAAATCTTCAGCAATTCTCTCTGTATTTTCTGTTAACCCTCCCTGTTCTGGTACTCCAATCACTAGTAGGTTATTTCTCTATAGAATCCCACGTGATTCTTCACGTTTCTTTGTTTTTTTTTGAACTTCTTTTATGTGATTTTTTTCAAATATATTGATGCCACGTGCTTTATCTTCAAGTTCACCAATTCTCATTCCACTTGCTCAATTCTGCTCCTTTGACTTTCTATTGAGTTGTCTAATTCTGTAATTTTATTGGTAATTTTCTGAATTTCTGATTGCTGTCTCTCTGTGGATTGTTCCAGCTTATTAAATTTTTCATTGTTTCTGAGTAACCTTTTTAATTTCTTCAGCTGCTTTATGTGTGTGCTCGTTGGCTTGCTCTGTGTATTGCCTGATCTCTTTCCTTATGTCTTGAATAGTTCTATATATTAATCTTTTGTATTCTGTATCTGGTAATTCCAGGAAGGTACTTTCATCTAGAAGATCGCTTGTTTCTTTGTTTTGAGAGCTTGTTGAGGCAATCATGGTCTGTTTCTTTATGTGATTTGATATCGACTGTTGTCTACGAGCCATCTATTAGTTATTGTATTAATTTACTTTATGTTTCCTTACTGTATCCTAGCTTCTTGCCTTTTTTTTTTCATATGCCCAGATGGGTTCCTGGAGTGAGCTAGCTTGATTATTTTTTACCTTTGAAGCTCTTGACATCCTGCCTCCAGATGGCTAGAGTGTTTATTAGGTATATCAGTCTAGTAATCCATTCACTTTTCTCTTATGGATTCAGCTCAGGTGGTCCAGGTAGCTGCTCATCAAGTGTGTGGTACTGGCTCTGTCCCACAGTCTTAGAGGGGTAGAGGTGGTTGGTGTATGTACCAAGTAGCTGGTTGCAGCAGGAGGTTATGCTCTGAACAAGGCAGGAGGCTGAGAATCATCCCTCAGGTGTCTCTGAAGAAAGCTCATCCCTGTTCCCTGAAGCGTACAGGTGGTTGGGTTCTGCTGGCGGACCATTGGCACCCAGTGCTTTTGGTTGTAAAGACTGGGAGGTACCAGTTATCCTTGGACCCCTGTCGTGAGTGTCTCGGTGACCTGAGTGGAGCCACTAGTCCTTAGGCCCCTGATGTGGGTAGGTGAGGACCCTGTTTAACAGGCAAAACAGTGTTAAACATCAAACACCCACCTCTCCTCCACACAGCTCAAATGGTTGGAGTCTGCCAACAAGGGCGTATTTTCATGAAATAGGCCCACACAGGTCCATGCAGGGGGAAAGGTACTCAAAGTCCCCGGACTATTTATGTCTGGACAGGAGCCGCTTCTGTCCTGAGCTCCCCAGGGTAGCGGTGCTGGCAAATTATCCTTTTCCGCAATTGTGAATTTATTCCTTCTCCAGGGCTGGGAAGATGACTGTAGGCACTCCACAGGGCGTATCTCAGGCCCAGGGGAATCAACAGCCACTGAAGCCGGCTTGGACGGGGTGGGCATGGTAAAATACATGCAAGTGCTTAACTTTTGCCGAGAATACCACTCTTCTCTGGTTCTGGAGGTTTGAGTACGCTGTTCGGATGGTTCTTCTCCTTGAGGACACTGCAATCGAATGCTAGTACTAGCCTGCTGTAGCCGCTTCCTGGGAATGGTGCCTGAGGGCTCCCGTCGATTCAGGTCCGGTAACTCCACTTCATTTCTGAACCATCTCTTCATCCGCCTGCCACTCAGTCTGTTTTCTAACTTTGCCTTTGATGTTCGGGGCTCCTAGCTTTCATAAATAGAATTATCTCACTTGTTTTTTTGGGTCTTTGTTGCAAGAGGGCTCACCGGAAGCAGCCATCTACTCCGCTATCTTGGCCCTGCCTCCTGGTGAAGTCTTTTGATGAGCATGAATGTTTAATTTTTAGAAGATCCCAGTTATCTAGCTATCTTCTGGTGCTTGTGTACTGTCAGTAATGGTTTGTATCCTCTATATGCATTTTTTTATATGCAGTGTATTATGGCTTCTTTTTTGTTTCTATGATCTTTGTAGTTTTTTGTTTCATATTTAGGTCTTTGATCCATTTTGAATTAGTTTTTGTGTATGGTGTAAGTTTTTGTGCATGGTCTAAGGTTTGCAGATAGACGTTTAGTTTTGCCAGCACCATTTGTTAAAAAGACTGTCTTTTCCACCATTTGATGGACTTTGGCCCCTTGTTGGAGATCAGGTGACTGTAGGTGGATGATTTACATAGGGGTTCTCAATTCTGTTCCACTGGTCAATGTATCTGTCATTGTACCAGTACCAGGCTGTTTCGACTATCATAGCTGTGTAGTAGGTTCTGAGGTCAGGTAGTGTGAGTCTTCCTACTTTATTCTTCCGTAGTGCTTTACTTATCCAGGACCACTTTCCTTTCCAGATAAAGTTAATGATTCATTTTTCCATATCATAAAGAGTGTTGCTGGTATTTCGATTGGGATTGCATTGTATCTGTAGATTGCTTTGGGTAGAATTGACATTTTCACAATATTGAGTTCTATATATCCATAAGCATGGTATGTTTTTCCATTTATGTAGGTCTCTTTTGGTTTCTTGCAGTAGTGTTTTGTGTTTTTCTTCATATAGGTCATTTTACTTCCTTGGTTAGATTTATTCCTAAGTATTTAATTTTTTAGGGGTTATTATATATCATATTTTTTTTCTGATTCCCTTTTCATTGTTCTCTTTATTGGTATATAGGAATCCAACTGATTTTTGAATGGTTATCTTATATCCTGCTACTCTGCTGACTCTTTCCATTAGTTCAAGTAGTTTTTATGAAGTCTTTTGGGTTTTCTGTGTATGGTAGGTATGTGTCAGGGTTGTATCCTTTCACCATACTTATTCAGTCTAAATGTTGAACATATAATCTGAGAAGCCGAACTGTATGAAGAAGAATGGGGTATCAGTATTGGAGGAAGACACGTTAACAACCTGCACTATACAGGCGATACAGCCTTGCTTGCTGAAAGTTGAAAGGACTTGAAGCACTTATCGATAAAAATCAAAGACCACAGCCTTCAGTATGGACTACACCTCAGTGTAAAGAAAACAAAAATCATCACAACTGGGCCAGTAAGCAACATCATGATAAATGGACAAAAGATTGAAGTTGTCAAGGATTTCGTTTTACTTGGATCCACAATCAATGCCCATGGAAGCAGTAGTCAAGAAATCAAATGACACGTTGCATTGGCAAATCTGCTGCAGAAAATCTCTTTAAAGTGTTAAAAAACAAAGATGTCGCTTTAAGGGCTAAGGTGCACCTGACCAAATCCATGATGTTTTCAGTCGCCTCATATGTATGTGAATGAGGAAGACTGAAGAAGCATTGATGCCTTTGAATTATGGTGTTGGCAAAGAACATCAAATATACCATGGACTGCCAGAAGAGTGAAGAAATCTGTGTTGGGAAAAGTACAGCCAGAATGCTCATTAGAAGTAAGGATGGCGAGTCTTTGTCTCACATACTTTGGACTTATTATCAGGAGAGACTAGTCCCTGGAGGATATCATGCTTGGTAAAGTAGAGGGTCAGTGAAAAAGAGGAAGACCCTCAATGAGGTAGATTGACCCAGTGGCTGTAACAATGGACTCAAACATAACGATTGTGAGGATGTTGTAAGACTGGGTAGTGTTTCTTTCTGTTGTTCATAGGGTTGCTGTGAGTGGAAATTGACTTGATGGCATCTAACCACAACAACAGTATGTATCTTTTCCTTACCAATTCGGATAGATTTAAAAAAAAAAAAACCCAAACCTATTGCTGTCAAGTTGATTCTAACTCATAGTGACTCTATTTGGATAAGAAAAAAAAAATTTTTTTCCATTTGGATAGATGCCCTTTATTTTTCTTGCCTTATTGCTCTAGGCAGGACTTCCAGCACAGTGTTAAATAGGAGTGGTGATAAATGGCGTCCTTGTCTAGTTCCTGTTGTCAGGGGGAATGTTTTCAGCCTATTTCAGTTCAGAGTGACGTTGACTGTTGGGTTTTGAGTAGATGCCTTTTGATATGTTGAGGAGTTTCCCTTCTATACCTATTTTATTGAGAGTTTTTATCAGGAATGTGTGTTGGACTTGATGGAGTGCCTTTTCTGCCCTGATTGAGGTGATCATGTGATTCTTTTTTTGTGTGGTGGATAACATTGATTGGTTTTCTAACGTTGAACCACAGTTGGCTGAGATATTTTTTTTTATATGGTGCTGAATTCTGTTGGCTAGTATTTTGTTGAGAATTTTTTCATCTGTATTCATGACAGATAGTGATCTGTAGTTTTCTTTTTTTGTGGTATCTTTGCCTGCTTTTTGGGGTCCTGATGGTACAGAGGTTAAGCATTTGACAACTAACCAAAAGTTCGGCAGTTCTAATCCACCAGCCACTCACTGGAAACCCTATGGGGCAGCTTTGCTCTGTCTCGTAGGGCCACTATGAGTCGGAATTGACACAACATTTTTTTTTGTCCTGTTTTTGGTATCAGGGTTTTGTTGGCTTCGTAGAGTGAATTTGAAGGTATTCCTTCATTTTCTATGTTTTAAAATAGTTTTAGTAGCACTGGTGTGAGCTCTTGGAATGCTTGGTAGATTTTTTCAGTGAAGCCATCTGGACCAGGGCTTTTTTATTGTTGTTGTTGGGAGTTTTTTTTTTTTTTTTTAATTGCCTCTTTAGTCTCTTATCTTGTTATGGCTCTGTTCAGATTTTGACCTCAGTTTGTGTTAGTTTAGATAGGTAGTATGTTCCTAGAAATTTGTCCATTTACTCTAGGTTTTCAAATTTGTTGACGTATAGCTTTTCATAGTACTCTGTTATGATCCTTTTTATTTCAATAGGGTTTGTTGCAGCGTCCCCCATTTCATTTCTAATTTGGATTTTTTGCATCCTCTCCTCTTTTTCTTTTGTCAGTTTGACCATTGGTTTGTTGATTTTGTTGATCCTTTCAAAGAACCAACTTTTGGTTTTGTCGATTCTATTGCTTTTCTCTTCTCTATTTCATTTATTTTTGCTTTGATCTTTATTATTTCCTTTCTTCTGATGGCCATGTGCTGGTTTTTTTTTTTTTTTTTTTGCTGTTCGCTTTATGTTTGCTCCATTTATAACGGTAACATTTTTATTTTATCTCTTCTTTTTTGATGTGGGCATCTGTTGCTATAAACTGACCTGTGAGCACTGCCTTTGCTGTGTCCCAAAGGTTTTGGTATGATATGTTTTTATTCTTGTTTGATTCTAGGAATTTTTTGGTTCTGTCTTTAATTCTTGTATTACCCAGTGGTTTTTAAGCATGTATTTGATTTTTTTGCCTTGCTCTTCTGTTATTAATTTCTACTTTTATGGTGTTGTGATCAGAAAAGATGCTTTGTATTATCAAAATGTTTCAAATTTTGTTGAGGGTTGCTTTGTGGCCTAAAATGTGATCTATTCTGGAGAATGTTCCATGTGTGTTGGAAAAGAATGTGTACGTTGCTGCTGCTGGGTGGAGTGTTCTGTATATGTCTGTGAGGTCAAGTTGGTTGATTGTAGACTTTAGATCTTCTGTATTTAGTTGATTTTCTTTCTAGGTGTTCTGTTCTTTATCGAGAGTGGTGGGTTGAAGTCTACTGTTATTGTGGAACTGTCCATTTCTCTTTTCAGTGCTGTTAGAGTTTGTTTTATATATTTTGGAGCCCTTTCAGTGGGTGCATAGGTATTTATTATAATTATGTCCTCATGGTGGATTATCCCTTTAATCTTTTTGTGGTGTTCTTCCTTGTCTTTTATGGTGGGTTTTGTTTTAAAGTCTATTTTATCTGAGGGTATTATTGCCGCTCATGCTCTTTTTTGGTTGCTGTTTGCTTGGTATAATTTTTTTCCATCCTTTCATTTTTAATGTATTTATGTCTTTGTTTCCAAGGTATGTCTCTTGTAGACAGCATATTGATGGGCCCTGTTTTTTTTATATCACTTTCATCTCTTTATGGGTGTATCTAAGCCATTTACATTCAGTGTGATTATTGATAGGTCTGAGTTTATTGCTGTCATTTTATGATGCTGACATTTTCTTTGTTCCTCTTACCCTCCTGTGTTGAATTCCTTTTGTTTGTGGACTTTTTTTTCATTTCTTTCTTTGTAGATTTTGTATTGTGACTTTATGTTTTTATTTTGATGACTAGGTTGTTTACTTTCTTTGTGATTACCTCAAAATTTACCCCCGTTTTCCTAAGTTTAAACCAGTCTCTTGTTACTTGATACCACCTTGACATCCTCTCCATTTGAAAGTTGTATACCTTCACCATTTATTCCCTTTTATTGTTCTGATGTTGTTGTTGTTTACAGATTGACCTCTTTGGTTCCCTGTTGTAAATGTTTTAATTTTGTTTTATCCTTGAGAGTTCATTACCTACGTTGTTATCTGACTGATGCTCTCCTGTATCCTTGATTTAGGTTATTGTCTGATGTTGGTTTTCTAACCAAAAGACTCTTTTCAATAATCCTTTTAAGTTTTGTTTGGTTTTTGTAGAAACCCGGGTTGCATAGTGGTTATGAGCTACAGCTGCTAACCAAAAGGTCGGCAATTCAAATCCACCAGGTGCTACTTGGAAACCCTATGGAGCAGTTCTACCTTGTCCTATATAGTTGCTATGAGTCAGAATCAACTCGATGGTGACGGGTTTTGGGGTTGGTTTTTGCATATTCCCTTAATTTCTGTTTATCGGGAAATATCCTTATTTCACAATCATATTCGAGCAAGAGTTTCGCAGGATGTATTATTCTTGGTTGACTTTTTGTCTTTTAAGGTTTTACATATGCATTGCCTTCTTGCCTGCATTTTTTCTGTCGAGTAGTTGGAGCTTAGTCTTATTGTTTCCCATTTGAATGTGACTTTTCATTTTTCTCAAGCTGTTCTCAGGATTCTTGCCTTGTCTTTGGTGTTGGTGAGTGTGATTGTTATATATCTTGGTGACTTTCTTTTGGGGTCTATCCTATATGAGGTTTGTTGAGCTTCGTGGATGTCATGATCCGAGATCTTTCATGACACTAGGGAAATTTTTTGTTAGCAAATCTTCAGTAATCCTCTCTGTGTTTTCCATTTTCTCCCCCTGTTCTGGAACTCTGATCACGTGCAAAGTTTTGCTTTTTAATTGTATCCCACATAGTTCTCCAGTTTTCTGTATTTTTTAGTTCTTATCCTCAAATTGGTATCCAAGGATTGGTCTTCAATTTTGCCAACCCTGTCTTCCATTGTTTCAAATTTGCTCCTGAAATTTGTTGCACTGTCCATTTCTGAAATCTTGTTTTTTATCTCTTGGATTTCTAATCTCTGTTTTTGTGTGATTCTAGTTGTTCGTTTATTTTGGTATTTTGTCCCTGTGTTACTTTCCTGAATGTTTCCATTGTTTTGTCTGTTTTCCCTGTTTTTTTTTCTTCTGTATTTTCCATGATGTTGTCTGTTTTTTCTTTATTTTTGTCTGCATTTTTTTTCATGTCTTTCCTACTCTCTTGGAGACCCCTGAATAGTAGAGGTTTGAGTTTCCTATCAGGTAGTTCCAGTGCCTTTTCTTTCACTGGAAGGTCATCTGGTATTTTATTTTGGTTGCTTTTTGGATCCATCTTGTCCTGTTTTTTAAAAAAATATGTTTTGATATCGTCTGCTGTCTCCAGGACATTCAGGAATTATTTTCGTTTATTGACTGTAGATTTGTTTGTTTTGTCCTTTTTTTGTTGTTGTATTGGTTATGTCTGGGCAGGTGGGCTGGACATGTTTTGTTGCTTTCTCGTCTCTTGCCACCACCTTGTCCAGGTAGGCAGGGCCAGTTGCTCAGCTACGGTGAAGCAGGGCAGGTTCAGTGGAGGAAAGGCAGGCAGGGATGGGTCATTTGTGGCACAAACTGGGGCTGATGGCACAGCACTAGGGGATAGTGTACAGCAGGTTCCGGTGGTCTACGCTGGTGTTGATCAGGGGTGCAGTGCTTGGCATGTGGTGCAGATAGGCAGGAGGGAAGGGAGAGAATGTGATGTGTGACGCTAAGTCTGTGAATGAAAGAAGAGGGAGAAACAGAAGCAGAAAAAAAGCCAAAGAAGTTTAAGGAAAACAAAAGTAAATAAAATTGTGGAGCACTAGGATTCTGCGGGTGGGGGTGGGGCAGTCCCAGGAAGGCCATGTGCCAGTGGCTCTTTAACTGAGTGGTGCAGCTCAACCTATCAAGAAGGGACATGGGCGTGACACGGGGCTAGGTGGGTGGGGGAAAGGAAAGAAGGAAAAGAGAAGAAAGAATAAAAACAAGAAAACAAAAACAACAAAAAATACAAATGAAGTGCTGAGGGAGCTGGCCATTGGGAATGGATTGGAATTTGTGTGGCAATGAGCTGAAACCTCACTCTTCAGGCAGTACAGCATGGCCCGTCAGGAAGCGGCAGAGACAGCGCAGAGTGCACGTGGAAAGGAGAAGGGGAAAGAATGAAAAATACGGCGCTGAGAGAGCCAGTCTGTGGGGGCAGCACGTACCTGGGGAGGCTGTTTGCCAGAGGCTCTGAAGATGAGCCAGTGCAGCACAGTCCATTGAGAAGGGGGGTGGTGCACTGGCCTAAGTGGGTGGGAGAAAGGAAGGGAAGGGAGAAAGAACAACCAGAAGAGAAAAATAAGAACAAAAACAAACAAAAAAATGATGCTGAGGGAGCCGGTTGGTGATGGCAACGCAGGCCTGGGGAAGCCGTGTGCCGATAACTCTGTAGCCAAGCAGTGCAGCATGGCCCTTCAAGAAGGGTAGTGGGGGACCATGGGTCTAGGTGGGTGGGAGAAAGGAAAGGAAGCAAGGGAGAGAGAGAGAGAGAGAGAAGAAACAGGAATAAAAAAAAAAGACGAACAAAGTAAACAAAAAAAATATGGTGCTGAGGGAGCCAGCTGGTGGGGGTATCGCTGACCCAGGGACGCTGTGTGTTGGTCGCTCTCTAGCCAAGTGATAGGATAAGGCTCTGTGTGAAGGGGCAGGGACAGTGCATGGGGCTAGGTGGGCAGGAGACAGGAAAGGAAGGAAGGGAGAGAGAAGAAACAAAACTAAAAAATGGCACCGAGGGAGCCAGCCAGTGGGGATGTCACAGACACAGGGAGGCTGTGTGCCAGTGGATTTCTAGCCCAGCAGTGCAACATGGCCTGTTGAGAAGGGGTGGGGATGGCACATGAGGCTAGCTGATCAGGAGAAAGGAAAGGAAGGAAGGAAGGAAGAGAGAAGAAAGGAAGGAAGAGAGAAGAAACCAAAAAAGCCAAATAATAATGATAATGGAACTGAAGGAGCCAGCCAGTGGGTTGTGGCAGCTTCAGGTGGCAATGAGCTGGTGTCTATCTGGCTGAGTGACTGTGGCCTGTTGGAAGTGACATTGGAGGCTGTGTAGGGGGAAGAAGGGCAGGGGGTGGGAAAGCATGTATCCCTGGTTACCAGGTGCTCTTGTCTCCTGTTGAGTGCTCAATGAAGTTGCCTTTCCGTACTCCCTGTCTGTGTTCCTTGGTGGCTGTAGTACAAGATAGCGAATCCGTGCTGCATTAGTTGGTAGGAGACCTCCACTCTGTAGCTCTCCACGTTCTCTGTTCTCTGTCAGTTTCTTATTCCATTCTGTGCTTGATCAAGTTCTTTATTCCTTCATTTGATGCTTAGGGTTACACAGCTGACATTTGTATCTGTTTTACTTAGTTTTTCAGGTCTTTGCTGCAGAGGGATGGCATGGTGCTTCTATCTATAGCACTATGTTGGCTCTGCCTCCAATGTTTTTTAAATTTCTTTTTATTATTAGGTAATTCATCAAGTGTCATGAACATTGAACATACTTAACTTGAATTATGAAAGTTAACTATTGTAAAATAGGATGCAATCATTATATAGTAACTACTAAACAAATTTATTAATAGAATTGTTTTTGGTAAAGACTGAAATTTTACCTTAAGGTAAGAGTGAAATTCTCATGAGGGATGGTTTCAGTTTTATTAGCCTCCTTGCTTGTGTCTTTGTGTCATTTACATGGAGGTAATTCTGTCAGTTGGACTGGATGGTTTTAGTGTTGATACTCATTTTATAAACATTTATTGAACATTTACACAGGGCAAGGCATTGTGCTTATGCAACTGTCAATGCAGGATTAATATGTTTAAAAATTGGATAAATAATGCTGATCTAAATGTGAGTGTTCATTATTATGCTTGGAAGTTACAGAATACTTAACTTTTAGGTTCTTCCAGAATTTATTTAGGTGAAATAAACATGACTCTCCAGTGCAAACATTTTAACTTATCTGTCTCTTAAAATGGAATGGCAGATTATCATTTTAAGTATACTAGATTTTTGTGGTATCTGTGCATATTAGTCGTGTCTGTTATCTTCAGTAATACGTGGTTTATTGCTGTGTGTATTTTTGGAAAGATGCTGTTAAAAATAAATTCAGATGGTACATTTTTTAGAAGAAATAAATTATAATGTACTCAGTTAAGATTTTAACAGTCCAATGATAAGCAGCTACTTTTTCAGTCCATAAAAATCAGAGAATTTCAGAGTTGGAAGGGACCTTGCTATTGTTGTTAAGTGCCATCGAGTCAGTTCCAACTCAAAGTGAACCTATGTACAACAGAACAAAACACTGCCTGGTCCTGCCCTATCCTCACAATTGTTGTTATGCCTGATCCCATTGTTGCAGCCACTGTGTCAATCCATCTTGTTGAGGGTCTCCCTCTTTTTCGCTGACCCTCTACTCTTAGCGACCTCTTTATCCTTCTGTAATTAAATCATTTTCTTCCTTAAGCATCAGTATTCGAGGTAAATACTTTTTAAATGTTCATATTCAAAGTGAACTTCTAGTATTAAATAGGATTTAAAAATTTTTTTATTGTGCTTTTAGTGAAAGTTTACAAATCGAGTCAGTATCTCATACGAAAATTTGTATACACCTTGCTATATACTCCTAGTTACTCTCCCCCTAATGAGACAGCACACTCCTTCCCGCACTCTCTGTTTTCGTGTCCATTTGGCCAGCTTCTGACCCCCTCTGCCCTCTCATCTCCCCTCCAGACAGGAGCTGCCCACATTGTCTCATGTGTCTACTTGATCCAAGAAGCTCACTCCTCACCGGTATCATTTTCTATCCCATAGTCCAGTCCAATCCCTGTCTGAAGAGTTGGTAAATAGCATTTTTTGTTGTGCTTTCAGTGAAAGTTTACAATTCAAGTCAGTTTCTCATACAAAAACTTATACACACATTGTTAGGTGACCCTAGTTGCTTACCCTACACTTCTCTCCACCCTGTATTTCCCATATCCATTTAACCAGCAACTGTCCATTTCTGCCTTCTCATCTCACCTCTGGACAGGAGCTGCCCATTTAGTCTCATGTATCTACTTTAGCCAAGAAACACACTCTTCACCAGTATCATTTTATGTCTTATAGCCCAGTCTAGTCTTTGTCTGAAGAGTTGATTTCGGGAATAGTTTCAGTTCTGGGCTAACAGAGTTTGGGGGCCATGTCTTCTGGGGTCCCTCCAGTCTCAGTCAGACCATCAAATCTGATATTTTTACTAGAATTTGAGTTCTTCACCCCACTTTTCTCCTGCTCAATCAGGAACTCTCTGTTGTGTTTCCTGTCAGGGCGGTCGTTGGTGGTAGCCAGGCACCATCTAGTTCTTCCACTCTCAGGCTGATGGACTGTCTGGTTTATTTGGCCATTTCTGTCTCTTGGGCTCATATTTTCCTTAGTCTTTGGTGTTCTTCATTCTCCTTTGCTCCAGGAGGGTTGGGACCAGTTGATGCATCTTAGATGGCCACTTCCTAGCTTTTAAGACCACAGATGCCACTCACCAAAGTGGGATGCAGGACATTTTCTTAATAAATTTTGTTATGCCAGTTGACCTAGATGTCCCCTGAAACCATGGTCTCCAGACCCCTGCCCCTGCTACTCTGTCCGTTGAAGTGTTTGGTTGTATTCAGGAAACTTCTTAGCTTTTGGTTTAGTCCAGTTGTGCTGACTTCCCCCGTATTGTGTGTTGTCCTCTTCACCTAAAATAATTCTTGTCTATGATCTAGTTAGTGAACACCCCTCCCTCCCTACCCATCCTTCTACCTGTCAAAGAATGTTTTCTTCTGTGTTTAAACCTCTTCTTGAGTTCTTATAATAGTGGTCTAATACAATATTTGTCCTTTTACTACTAATTTCACTCAGCATAATGCCTACCAGATTCATCCATGTTATAAGATGTTTCATGGATTCATTGTTGTTCTTTATCATTGTGTAGTATTCCGTAGTGTGAATATACCATAATTTGTTTATCCATTCTTCTGTTGATGGGCACCTAGGTTGTTTCCATCTTTTTCCTGTTGTGAACAGTGTTGCAGTGACCATGGGTGTGCATGTATCTATTTGTGTGAGGGCTCTTATCTCTCTAGAATGTATTTCAAGGAGTGTGATTACTGGATCCTACAGTACTTTTATTTCTAGCTTTTTAAGAAGGTGTCAAATTGATTTCCAAAGTGGTTGTACCATTTTACATTCCCACCATCAGTGTATAAGTGTTCCAGTCTCTCCACAACCTCTCCAATATTTATTATTTTACTTTTTTTGGATTAATGCTAGCCTTGTTGAGGTGAGATGGTATCTCATTGTAGTTTTGATTTGCATTTCTTCAATGACTAATGATCATGAGCATTTCCTCATGTATCTGTTAGCCACCTGAATGTCTTCTTTGGTGAAGTGCCTGTTCATATCCTTTGCCCATTTTTTAATTGGGTTATTTGTCTTGTTGTTGTTGAGGTTTTGCAGTATCCTATAGATTTTAGAGATTAGATGCTGATCAGATTTGTCATAGCCAAAAATTTTTTCCCAATCTGTAGGTTGTCTTTTTTCTCTTTTGTTAAAGTCTTTGGATGAGCATAAGTGTTTGATGTTTAGGAGCTCCCAGTTATCTAGTTTCTCTGCTGATGTTTGTGCATGGTTAGTAATATTTTGTATACTGTTTATGCCATGTATTAGGGCTCCTAGCATTGTCTCTATTTTTAATTCCATGATCTTTATTG
Organism: Elephas maximus indicus; assembly: GCF_024166365.1. NCBI lineage: Eukaryota > Metazoa > Chordata > Mammalia > Proboscidea > Elephantidae > Elephas > Elephas maximus. The sequence goes on from NC_064846.1 coordinate 92,815,616, forward strand.
TTATAGATTTTATTTTTAGGTTTTTGATCCATCCATTTTGAGCTAGTTTTTGTGCATGGTGTGAGGTATGAGTCTTGTTCATTTTTTTGCAGATGGATATCCAGTTATGCCAGCACCATTTGTTAAAGAGACTGTCTTTTCCCCAATTAATGGAGTTTGGGCCCTTCTCAAATATCAGCTGCTCATAGGTGGTTGATTTTACATCTGGATTTTCAGTTCTGTTCTTTTGGTCTATGTATCTGTTTTTGTACCAGTACCAGGCTGTTTTGACTACCATGGAGGTATAATAGGTTCTAAAATCAGGTAAAGTAAGGCCTCCCACTTTGTTCTTTTTCAGTAATGTTTTACTTAACCAGGGCCTCTTCCCTTTCCATATGAAGTTGGTGATTTGTTTCTACATCTCATTAAAAAATACCATTGGAATTTGGATTAGGATTGCATTGTATCTATAGATTGCTTTGGGTAGAATAGACATTTTCACAAAGTTGAAACTTCCTGTCCATGAGCAAGGTAAGTTTTTCCACTTATGTAGGTCTCTTTTTGGTTTCTTGTAACAATGTCTTATAGTTTTCCTTGTATAGGTCTTTTATGTCTCTGGTTAGATTTATTCCCAAGTGTTTTATATTCTTGGAGTCTATTATAAATGGTATTGGTTTGATGATTTCCTGTTCGATGTTCTATTTGTTGGTGTAGGGGAATCCAACTGATTTTTGTATGTTTAGCGTGTATCCTGATACTCTGCTGAACTCTTCTATTAGTTTCAGTAGTTTTCTGGAGGATTCCTTAGGGTTTTCTGTGTATAAGATCATGTCATCTGCACATAGAGGTACTTTTACTTCTTTCTTACCAAGTTGGATGGCCTAATCCCTGGTAGCGTAGTGGTTAAGTGCTACGGCTGCTAACCAAAAGGTCTTTGTTTTGGGGCTTGCTGAAGACATCATGGTCTGACTCTTTATGTGATTTGATATTGTCTATTCCCAAGCCATCAGTAAGTTGTTATATTTATTTTTTTCAAGTTTCCTTACTGTGTCCTAGCTTCTCGTTTTGATATGCCAAATAGGCTGGTCATGTGAGCTGCTTTGATTACTGGTGTCTTTAAGCTCTCACATCCTGTCACCAGGTGGTTAGAGCTGTTACTAGGTATGTGAGCCCAGGAGCAGTTCACTTTTCTTGTATGCATTCAGCTTAGGTGTCCAGGTAGTCGGTCACCAAGTGTGTGGTGCAGGTTCTCACCTATAGTCCTAGGTGGACAGGGCTGCAGTAGGGGGTCACGTGCTGAGCAAGGCAGGGGGCTGACAGCTGCCCCTGAGTGTTTGGGAGGAAAGTGTGTCCCTTCTCCCTAGAGCGCATAGGTGGGTGGGTCTTGCAGCCAGAGTATGGGCACCCAATGCTGTTGGCTGTAAGGACTGGGAAGCACTGTTCATCCTTGGACTGCTGTCACGGGTGGCTAGGTATAGTGGGTGGAGCCTCCAGTCCTCAGGCCCCTGATGTGGGTAGGTGAGGACCCTGCTTTATATGCAGAGCAGCATCAAATGTCACGAACCTACCTCTCCACCATATAGCTGAAACAGTTGAAGTTAAATTTCAGATTTATACCATTGGACTGTGCAAATGAGGGCCTGTGCTGTTTAGCTGTTTAAATGGGCCCACACAGGTCTCTGCAGGGGTGAAAGGCATTCAAAGTCTGTGAACTCCTTGTGCCTGTGCCTGTGCCTGTGCCTGTGCCTATGCAAAGGAGCTGTGCCTTCCCAGAGTTCTGGCTTAGGGGAGCCATCAGATTATTTTTTCCTGTTTGTTAATTTGTTCCCTCTCCAAGCCGAGAGATTGGCTTAGGCTGTGTGGCATGTCCTACTTCTGGCCCAGGGGACGTGGCAATCTCTGAAGCCAGCTCAGACCCAGTGCAGAGCAGGAAGGGCGCAGGTAAGTGGGAGAAATGTTTTTCCCAAAGGAATGTTTTTTGATCTGTGTGGTAGGTTAGATGTATGTACTGTTGCTGATTGAGCACTGCTTTTCACGGATTCTGGACACGTGCGTGGACTCTCTGCCAATCGGTCTCTCCCGATGTGGAAATCGCATTCCAAACACCACTGTTTGCCTCAGCGCGCTCGAGCCAGTGGATCTGGCCTGCAGGGTGCCAGTTCCTGCTGGGTCAGGTCTGACAACTCTTCTCTGCTTCTGAACCATCTCTCCCTCCCCCCCGCCACTCAGTCCGATTCCTCAGCTTTTCCTTTGATATTCAGGGCTCCTAGACTGTCACACATAATTCATTCACTTGTTTTTTTGGGTCTTTTTTGTAAGAGGGACCACAGGAAGCGTCTGACTACACCGTCATCTTGGCCCCGCCTCCTAAATAGCATTTTTTTAAATTATGAAATACCTCAAGCATATAAAAAGTTCAGAATACAATATAATGAACAAATGTGTGCACATTTTCTGACCCTCTCGTTTACCAAGCTTGGTGTCGTTCGCCAGGGACTGGTCCCTCCTGATAACATGTCCAAAGTATGTGAGACGAAGTCTCGCCATCCTTGCTTCTAATGAGTATTCTGGCTGTACTGTTTCCAAGACAGATTTGTTCATTCTTCTGGCAGTCCATGGTGTATTCAATATTCTTTGCCAACACCGTAATTCAAAGGTATCAATTTTTCTTCGGTCTTCCTTATTCATCGTCCAGTTTTCTCATGCATACAAGGCAATTGAAAACCCCATGGGACCTTAGAGGGCATCTAATTCAGCCCTCTAATTTTGAAATCAGGTTTCACAGAATGAACCTTGTTTTCTCTTATTGCCCACGTATATTTGTAAATGGAAGACTTTTTTTTGGCATAAACCCTTTTTTTGGAGTTTTAAAAATAGAGGTAGTCCCTGACAAATGAGTTGTATTTTAGAAGTGATTGTATGTCTACTGTTTAGCATACAGGATACTTTTCCATAGAAATCATATTATAAATAATGGTGGGGTTCCAGAAATAGCCTTCAGAAGTTGTTAACCCATTATGTGACAGAAGTGTTTACTTTTGCAATGAAAGATGTTTTAAAAAATCTGTGGTGAACAAGGAGATGGAATTGTAGAGGAGTAGAGGGTTTTTCTTTTTATATCATATTTTTTCGACTGGGTAGTAAGTACACATCTGTTCATTATATTGTTTTATGAACTTTTTGTATGCTTGAAATATTTCATAATTTTAAAAATGTTATTTAATACTAGAAGTTCAGTTTGAATATGAATATTTAAAAATTACTTACCTCGAATACTGATGCTTAAGTAAGAAAACAATTTAATTAGAGAAGGATAAAGAGGATGCTAAAAAGTCTGAAAGGATTTTATAGGTACTTAGGTTTGATGATAATTGTCTTTAGTTTGACCAGTATCACTTGAGAATGTATGATTTTGGTCTTAAGTATATCATCAACATTAACCTGTTACTTGTCAGCCATAACTATAGGCGTGGATTTGAGAGAGAGAAAAGAAGGTCGGCAGTCCTTTACTTGAGGGGCAACTGTTCAAAGGCAAAGAAGATTAAATTGCATATGTATGTGCAAAATTGCGCAAGATCCTACTTCATATAAAGTTACTTGAAGTGGAGACTTGTGGAAAAAAGGAAAATGAAGGAGTAGTAGAAACTTATATAAAATCTGAGTGTGGAGAAAGAGAGTGAGAAAAACATTGGCATTCAGCACCAGAAGAGCATCATTGATGAAGTGGTTACTGTTGGGAAGAATAGTTTGAGGGTACAGGGAATGGTATAGGAGCATGGATTTGCAAGACAGTGTACAAACATCCATTAATATTTTGGAAAGTTTTGTAATTCAGAGAATGCCTTATATATTTATACATATACATAAGCAGAAATCAGCTATGGTTCATTTCATCTTAGAGAACAATGGAGCTCGTTTTCTCAATAATTTGGATAGGTTCTTTGTGTTTGGAGGTTGGCTTTCTTTTTAAATTTTATTATAGTTTTATATATATATACTAAAACATTAGCCATTTTTAAGTGTTCAATTCAGTGACATTAATTACATTCACCATGTTGGTACAACTGTCACCACTATTCATTTCAGATGTTTTTATCACCCTAAACAGAAACCCATACTCCTTAAGTAATAATTCCCCATTTCCCCCTTCCCTTAGCCCCTTGGAACAACTAAAAAACTTTTGTCTGTATGCATTTGCTATTCTAGATAGTTCATGTAAGCGCAATTATACAGTATTTGTTTTTGTGTGTTTGACATATTTCACTGAGCATAATGTTTTGAAGGTTGATCCGTGTCGTAGCGTGTAATAGTGGCTGTACCATCTTACGTTCCCACCAGCGGTGTACGAGGGTTCCACTTTCTCCACATCATTGCCAACACTTATTTTTGGTTTTTCTGATAATAGTCATCCTAATGCCATTAATGTAGCAATAGTTATAATAATGATAATAATAATATAAATATATTAATTAACCGATTTCTGAGTGAGCCAGGTCTAGGAGGAGAATGTTTTATAGTTTTTTATTTTTCTACCCAACTTTTGGTACCCAACCTTGAATGTTGACATTGAACTCTGCTTTGAGGTGTGAGCAAATGATTAATGGCACACTATTTTATGAGCATATTAAGAAGGTGCTAAAGATTCATGGCAGTCCCTGGGTGGTGCAAACGGTTAGCACACTCAGCTACTAACCAAAATGTTGGTAGTTTGAGTCCACTCAGTAGTGCCTTAGAAGAAAGGCCTGGTGGTCTACTTCTGAAAAATCAGACATTGAAAACCCAGTGGAGCGCAGTTCTACTCTGAAACACACGGGGTTGTGGTGAGTCAGAAATGACTCCACAGAAACTGGTACTTTAATGAATGTGACTTGCTATCTTACTGTGGTTTTTATTTGGATTTCCCTAATGATTAATGACCTTGGGCATCTTTTCATATGCTTATGAGGTGTTTCTATATTTTTTTTGTAGAAATGTCTATTCAGATTCTTTAGCAATTTTGTAATTGGATCATTTGTTTTTTTTGTTGTTGACTTGTAGTTTTTTATATATTCTACATATTAAACCCTTTAGATATGATTCCCAAATGTTTTCTCCCATTCTTTGAGTTGTCTCTTCCCTTTCTTGGCAAAATTCTTGGATGTTAAAAACTTTTAAATTTTTATGAAGTCCAATTTATCTGTGTTTTCCTTTGTTTCTGGAGCTTTTGGTGTTACGTCTCAGAATTCATTGTCAAAAGCTAGGTCTCAAAGTTATTTTTCCCCATACCTGTTGCCATCGAGTCAATTCCAACTCATTGGGACCCCATGTGCGTCAGAGTAGAACTGCACCCCATTGCTTTTTCAATGCCTATAATCTTACGGAAATAGAGTGCCAGGCCTTTCTTCCCTGGTGCTGCTTGGTGTATTCGAACTGCCAGACTTTAGGAGTTTTACCCCTATGTTTTCATTTAAGGGTTTTTTTTGTGTGTGTGTGTGTGTGTGTGTGTGTGTGTGCTTTAAGTGAAAGTTGATAATTCAAGTCAGTTACTCATACAAAAACTTACACACACATTGTTATGTGACCCTAGTTGCACTCCCTGCAATGTGACAGCATACTCCTTGTCTCCGCTCTGTATTTCCGTGTCCATTCAACCAGCTCCTGCTCCCCTCTGCCTTCTCATCTTACCTCCAGACAGGAGCTGCCCACATGCTGTCGTGTCTACTTGAGCTAAGAAGCACACTCCTCACTAGTATCATTTTATGTCTTATAGTCCAGTCTAATCTTTGTCTGAAGAGTTGGTTTCAGGAATGGTTTCAGTTTTGGGCTAACAGAGAGTGTGGGGCCCGTGACCTCTGGGTTCCCTCCAGTCTCAGTCAGACCATTAAATCTGGTCTTTTTATTAGAATTTGAGGTCTGCATCCCACTTTTCTTGTGCTTCATCAGAGATTCTCTGTTGTGTTCCCTGTCAGGGCAATCATTGATGGTAGCCGGGCACTATCTAGTTCTTCCAGTCTCAGGCTGATGGAGTCTCTGGCTTATGTGGCCCTTTCTGTCTCTTGGAATCATATTTCCCTTATGTCTTTCGTGTTCTTCATTCTCCTTTGGCTTCAGGTGGGTTGAGACCAATTGATGTATCTGGCTGCTTGCTTGCTTAAGACCCCAGATGCCACTCACCAAAGTGAGATGCAGAATGTTTTCTTAATAAACTTTGTTATGCCAATTGACCTAGATGTCCCCTGAAGCTATGGTCCCCAGACTCCTGCCCCTGCTACTCTGTCCCTTGAAGTGTTTGGTTGTATTCAGGAAACTTCTTGGCTTTTGGATTAGTCCAGTTGTGCTGACTTCCCATGTAGTGTGTTGTCCTTCACTTCACCCAAGATAGTTCTTGCCTGCTATCTAATTAGTGAATGCTCCACTCCCTCCCTCCCCACCTTCGTAACCATCAAAGAATGTTTTCTCCTTGAGTTCTTGTAATAGTGGTCTCATACAATATTTGTCCTTTTGCAACTGACTAATTTCACTCAGCATAATGCCTTCCAGATTCCTCCATATTATGTTTCGCAGTCTTATTGTCCCTCTTTATTGTTGCATAGTATTCCATTGTATGTGTGTACCATAATTTGTTTATCTGTTCATCCATTGATGGCCATCATGGTTGTTTACATCTTTTTGCTATTGTAAACAGTGCTTCAGTGAACATGGGTGTGCATATATCCATTCGTGCGAGAGTTCTTATTTCTCTAGGATATATTTCAAGGAGTGGGATTGCTGGATCATATGGTAGTTCTATTTCCAGCTTTTTAAGGAAGTGCCAAATCAATTTCCAAAGTGGTCGTACCATTTTACATTCCCACCAGCAGCATATAAGTATCATGGATTGAAGTATGTCCCACCCAAAATGTATCAACTTGGTTAGGCCATGTGTGGTTGTCTTCCATTTTTGTGACTGTAATTTTATGTTGAGAGGATTATAACACCACCCTTACTTGGGTTACCTCCCTGACCCAAGGTAAAGGGAGTTTCCCTGAGTTGTGGCCTGTACCACCTTTTATCTCTCAAGAGATAAAAGGAAAGGAAAGCAAGCAGAGAGTTGGGGACCTCATACCACCAAGACAGCAGCACTGGGAGCAGAGCGTGTCCTTTGAACCTGAGGTCCCTGCACCTGAGAAGCCCCTCAACCATGGGAAGATTGAGGACCAGGACCTTCCTCCAGAGCTGACAGAGAGAGAAAGCCTTCCCCTGGAGCTGATGCCTTGAATTTGGACTTTTAGCCTACTTTACTGTGAGGAAATAAATTTCTCTTTGCTAAAGCCACCCACTTGTGGTATTTCTGTTATTATTTTGTTTTTTGGATTAATGCCAGCTCATCTAAGAGTTTTGTTACATTTAGATCATTGATACATTTAGAGTTAATTTTTGTATATGGTGTGAGATATGGGCCATCCATTTGTCTCAGCACCATTTTTGAAGAGGCTATCATTTTCCCATTGAATGTACTTGGCACACTTGTCGAAAACTTTTCAGTAACACACAGAAACTCTGTTCCTGCACCACTTTGACCCCGTATGTTAATGTCAAAAATTAAATATTTATATATTGTGTGTCTAGTAACAGATTCATAGTTTTTATTCATTTGTCTTTTAAATCTTGTATGCTATAACAAGTAGAGTTACAATGCAAAAATACCATAAAACTGACCTTTATATTTACCCATTAAATTACCTTTACTGGGGATCTTTTTTTTCTTCCATATATCTTTTCATTACTATCTATCATCCTTTCTTTTCAAGTTGAAGGACGTCCTTTAGCATTTCTTGTAAGGCAGATCTCTGGTAACACATTCCCTCACCTTTTGTTTATCTGGCCATGCCTTAATTTCACCCTTATTCTCAAAAGACTGTTTTGCTGGATATGGAATTCTTTTTTCTTTTTATAATTTACATGAAGGTTTACAGAGCAAATTAGTTTCTCATTAAATAGTACACATTCTTTTTTTGACATTGATTGTAAACACTTTCCCCTTCTTGACCTTGGGTTCCCTGTTACCAACTTTCCTGTCCCCTCTTGCCTTCTCGTCCTTGGCCCCTGGGCTGGCGTGCCCATTTAGTCTTGTTTTGTTTTATGGGCTTGTCTAATCTCTGACTGAAGGGTAAACCTCAGGAGTGACTTCAGTACTTAGTTAAAGTGATGTCCAGGGGCCGTGTTCTCGGGGTTTCTCCAATCTCTATTAGACCAGTAAGTCTGGCCTTTTTTTTTTTTAATTTTACTTTAGATGAAGGTTTACAGAAAAAAACTAGTTTCTCATTAAACAATACACATATCGTTTTGTGACATTGGTTGCCAATCCCACGACATGTCAACACTCCCCTTCTAGACCTTGGGTTCCCCATTACAAGCTTTCCTGTCCCCTCCTGCCTTCTCATCCTTTCCCCTGGGCTGGTGCGCCCATTTAGTCTCACTTTGTTTTATGGGTCTGTCTAATATTTGGTTGAAGGCTGAGCCTCAGGAATGAGTTCAATACTGAGCAAAAAGGGTGTCCAGGGGCCATACTCTTGGAGTTACTCCAGTGTCTGTGAAACCAGTATGTCTTATCTTTTCTTGGTACTTTTTTAATTGTACTTTAGATGAAGGTTTACAGAGCAAACTAGTTTCTCATTAAACAATTAATACATATTTTGTGAATCTAGGACGCAACACAGCATCAGCTAGATACCAACCTAGGTAATGAACTCTCAAGGATAAAACAAAACTAAAAGATATACAGCAGGGAACCAGAAAGGTCAGTGTATAAATGACAATATCAGAACAATAAAAGAGGGAATAAATGGTGTAGGTATAGAACTTTCAAATGGAGAGGAAGGCAAGGTGATATCAAGTAATAAAATCTGGTTTAAACTTAGGAATATAGGGGTAAATTTCAAGGCAACCACAAAGAAAGTTAAAAACCTGCTCTTCAAAACAAAGACGAAAAACAAAGTCTCAGTAAACACAAAACCTACAAAAATGAAAAGAAACAAAAAAAAATCCATAAGAAAAAGGATTTCAGCACAGAAGAGTAAGAGGAACAAAGAAAACTTCAACACCACAAAAAAAGCACTACAAAATGACAATAAGCTGTGTGTACTTCACCCACATTCGATGCTACCTTGGTGATGGGAAGTATCACCAAAATTACAAGTGTCTACTGTCTCAAGAGTGTTTCCCCCTCACCCCCCCTTAGTTATCTAATGCTGCTATAACAGGAATACCACAATTTGGATGGCTTTAACAAAGAGAAGTTTATTCTCAGAGTCCAGTACGCTAGAAGTTCGAATTCAGGGCTCCAGCTCCAGGGAAAGACCTTCTCGCTCTGTCACCTCTGAAGGACGGTTCTTGTCATCAGTCTTCTCTTCGTCTGAGAGCACCTCAGCGCAAGAGCCTAAAGTCCAAAGGATGCACCCTGCTTCCAGTACTGCTTTCTTGGTGGTATAAGGTCCCCATGCCTCTCTGCTTGCTTTTCTCTTTTATATCTCAAAGAGATTGGCTTAAAACACTATCTAATCTTGTAGATCTCATCAATATAGCTGCTGCTAATCCATTTTTTTAAGATCATAGTGACAGTATTTAGAACACATATAGAAATCACATCAGATGACAAAGTGATAGACAATACATGACCTAGCCAAGTTGACAGATATTTTTGGGTGTCACAAGTCAATCCATGACACCCCCCCCACCCTGGTAACCACCAATGAGCATTGAACACTATGTATATATCTATTCTTGTTTTCTTATGAAAGTGTGACCATGTAATTATCTTTTTGTGATTGACTTATTTCAGTCAGCGTAATGTCCTCCAGGTCCATCCACATTATAAGATGTTTCACAGACTCATCATTATTCTTTTTTTTTTTTTTTTGACTTTAACAAAGAGAAATTTATTTCCTCACAGTTAAGTAGGCTAAAAGTCAAATTCAGGGCATCAGCTCCAGGGGAAGGCTTTTTTTTTTTTCTGTGTTAGATCTGGAGGAAGGTCCTTGTCCTCAATCTTCCCCAGTTGAGGAGCTTCTCAGGTGCAGGGACCCTGGGTTCTAAGGATAGGCTCTGCTCCAGGTGCTGCCTTCATGGTAGTATGAGCTCCCCAACTCTCTGCTTGCTTTCCTTTCCTTTTTATCTCTGGAAAGATAAGAGGTGATGAAGGCCATAACCCAGGGAAACTTCCTTTACATTGGATCAGGAATGTGACCTGGGTAAGGGTGTTACAATCCCACCCTAATCCTCTTTAACATAAAATTAGAATCACAAAATGGAGGACAACCACACAATACTAGAAATTGTGGCCCAGCCAAATTGATACAAACATTTTTGGGGAGACATAATTCAATCCATGACACTGTCTTTTGGAAAGTTTTCCTCAAGCTGATAAAAAGCAGGAGTTTCATACCTAGCAGTGTTCTTCTATTCAGAAACAAAGAAATCATACCAAATGGGAATGATAGCTCAGTTCTTACCTATTTTATTGTAAAAAAAATTTTTGTAATAAAGAAGAATTTGTTGTGCACACCTCAAGTACAACATAAAGTATATTTAGTATAGGGTCTTTGGTCTCATCTTCTAGAATAATCTTTCAGACAGCTCACCGTTCCTGATAAAAGACATTTTGACCAGATAACTGAAAAGCTTTTTTTTTACATTTATTTTATTTTAAATAATTTTTATTGTGCTTTAAGTGAAGGTTTACAAATCAAGTCAGTCTGTCACATATAAGTTTATATACACCTTACTACATAATCCCATTTACTCTCCCCCTAATGAGTCAGCCTGCTCCCTTCTTCCAGTCTCTCCTTTCGTGACCCTTTTGCCAGTTTCTGACCCCCTCTACCCTCCCATCTCCCCTCCAGACAGGAGATGCCAACACAGTCTCAAGTGTCCACCTGATATCATTAGCTCACTCTTCATCAGCATCTCTCTCCTACCCACTGTCCAGTTCCTTTCATGTCTGCTGAGTTGTCTTCGGGAATGGTTCCTGTCCTGGGCCAACAGAAAGTTTGGGGACCATGACCGCTGGGATTCCTCTAGTCACAGTCAGACCATTAAGTATGGTCTTTTTGTGAGAATTTGGGGTCTACATCCCACTGTTCTCCTGCTCCCTCAGGGGTTCTCTGTTGTGCTCCCTGCCGGGGCAGTCATCTGTTGTAGCAGGGCACCATCTAGTTCTTCTGGTCTCAGGATGATGTAAGTCTCTAGTTCATGTGGCCCTCTCTTTCTCTTGGGCTCTTAGTTATCGTGTGACCTTGGTGTTCTTCGTTCTCCTTTGATCCAGGTAGGTTGAGACCAATTGATGCATCTTAGATGGCCGCTTGTTAGCATTTAAGACCCCAGACGCCACATTTCAAAGTGGGATGCAGAGTGTGTTCATAATAGAATTTATTTTGCCAATTGACTTAGAAGTCCCCTTAAGCCATAGTCCCCAAACCCCCACCCTTGCTCCGCTGACCTTTGAAGTATTCAGTTTATTCCGGAAACTTCTTTGCTTTTGGTCCAGTCCAGTCGAGCTTACCTTCCACGTATTGAATATTGTCCTTCCCTTCACCTAAAGCAGTTGTCTACTAATTAATCAGTAAAAAACCCTCTCCCACCCTCCCTCCCCCCTCCTCATAACCACAAAGGTATGTGTTCTTCTCAGTTTATACTATTTCTCAAGATCTTATAATAGTGGTCTTATACAATCTTTGTCCTTTTGCCTCTGACTAATTTCGCTCAGCATAATGCCTTCCAGGTTCCTCCATGTTATGAAATGTTTCACAGATTCGTCACTGTTCTTTATCGATGCGTAGTATTCCATTGTGTGAATATACCACAATTTATTTACCCATTCATCCATTGATGGACATCTTGGTTGCTTCCAGCTTTTTGCTATTGTAAACAGAGCTGCAATAAACATGGGTGTGCATATATCTGTTTGTGTGAAGGCTCTTATTTCTCTAGGGTATATTCCGAGGAGTGGGATCTGGGTTGTATGGTAGTTCTATTTCTAACAGTTTAAGATAACGCCAGATAGATTTCCAAAGTGGTTGTACCATTTTACATTCCCACCAGCAGTGTATAAGAGTTCCAATCTCTCCGCAGCCTCTCCAACATTTATTATTTTGTGTTTTTTGGATTAATGCCAGCCTTGTTGGAGTGAGATGGAATCTCATCGTAGTTTTAATTTGCATTTCTCTAATGGCTAATGATCGAGAGCATTTTCTCATGTATCCGTTAGCTGCCTGAATATCTTCTTTAGTGAAGTGTGTGTTCATATCCTTTGCCCACTTCTTGATTGGGTTGTTTGTCTTTTTGTGGTTGAGTTTTGACAGAATCATATAGATTTTAGAGATCAGGTGCTGGTCGGAGATGTCATAGGTGAAAATTCTTTCCCAGTCTGTAGGTGGTCTTTTTACTCTTTTGGTGAAGTCTTTAGATGAGCATAGGTGTTTTGTATTCTGTTTATGCCTTGTATTAGGGCTCCTAAGGTTGTCCCTATTTTTTCTTCCATGATCTTTATCGTTTTAGTCTTTATGTTTAGGTCTTTGATTCACTTGGAGTTAGTTTTTGTGCATGGTGTGAGGTATGGGTCCTGTTTTATTTTTTTGCAAATGGACATCCAGGGATGCCAGCACCATTTGTTAAAAAGACTATCTTTTCCCCAATTAACTGACACTGGGCCTTTGTCAAATATCAGCTGCTCATACGTGGATGGATTTATATCTGGGTTCCCAATTCTGTTCCACTGGTCTATGTGTCTGTTGTTGTACCAGTACCAGGCTGTTTTGACTACTGTGTAGATTGTACTGTCTTGATTGTTGTAGCCTTTGAATCACTTATGTCCTTTAACCAGCTGGTTTGGGCTGTTACCAAATATATAAGCCTAGGAATGTATTCACTATTCTTGAGTAGAATTTGATTTTGGGTCACCAAGTGTGTGGCGTTGACTGTCACCTGTTCACTTAGAGGAGTAGTGGTGATAGTTGTGTGCACCAAATTCTGGTAGCAGCAGGGGGTCACACTCCGGCAGGGGGGCAGGATGCTGACAGGCTTCCCCCAAGTGCCAGTGAGGTAGGTGTGTCTCTATTCTTAAAACACTTCGGTGGTTGGGCTCTGAAGCTGTACCTAAGGCACCCGATGCATGTACCTCTACTGATTGGTAGGTGTCACCATCCTCAGACCCCTATGGCAGGAGGCTAGGTGGTTTGGTTGGAGCTTTAGCCCTGAGTTCCCCATTGTGGGTCAGTGAGGGCTCTGTTTAATAGGTAGAGATATCAGACCTGGGAAACTTGTCTTTCCAATAATCTGCTAAAACAATTATAGTCAGATCACTATCAGAATTACCTTTGCATTATAATAGCCACCTTGTTCCCTGTAGGGATGAAAGCCCAAGACTATGGATCTCATATGCTTGGCTGGAGCTGGCTCTGTATTTTTAGTCTAATTTCGGGGAGTCAGGGAAGGATTTTTGGTCCTTGGGTGTTTTGTAGCTGCTTCTTGCAGGCCAGGAGAATGGGTTAGGAGAAGACAAAAACAAAACAAGACAAAAAAAAACCACAGAGCACTTCACTCTCTGGCCCAGGAAATTCCAATGTTAATGAAGCCGCCTGGGAAGGGGAGGGGAGGGATCAGATAGATAGGAGAGACTAACACCAAGGAATGTAGACAATGTTACTTATCTTGCTTGGTGATGACAGTTTTATCTGAGGGGCATGCAGCCTGTGTGTGTTGTCTGGGTCAAGATTGCCCCTGAGGGTCAGGCCAGTGTCAGTTCCTCTGCTCCCGGTCCAAAGCCCAGCGCCAAGGTTCCCTGGCTGGGACGCCGCACTCCAGGCTTCAAAACCAGCCCCTGCCTCCCTGTGACTTCTCCTGTCAGCCGCGTCGCTGCGCTGCCTGCACATACTAGCTGGGCTTTCTCCGAGGTCACTTCTGGGGGCTAGGGCTGCGTCCCGTGTTTACGCCGTCTCAGGATGCCACGCTCAGCCACCCTGCGCCCAGTCCAAAGCCCGGTGCCAAAGTTTTCTGACTGGGACGGTGGATCCAGGCTCCGAAAACAGTCGCTGCTTCCCGGTGGTTGCTCATTCTTTCGTTAGCCACGTCAATGTGCAGCGTGCTTGCACTGGCTGAGTCTCTGTCACTCAGGTCAACTCTTTAGATCTGTGTTTGATGATCAGGGTTCTTAGATTGTCATGTATGTGATTGATTCACTTGTTTTTATGAGTCTTTGCTGCAAGAGGGGTCCGAGGTAGCTTCTACATAGTCAGCCGTCTTGGCCCCGCCTCTCCTCATCATTATTCTTTATGGCTATGTAGAATTCCATTTGTGTATATATACTTCAGTTTATCCCTTCATCCAATGATGGGCACTTAGGTTATTTCCATCTTTTTGCTATTGTGAATAATGGTGCAGTTAACATAGGTGTGTGTATGTCCATGTCTCTTTTATTAGGTAAGTAGGATTGTGGATCATGAAGTATTTCTACTTATAATTTTTTGAGAAGTCACCCTACGGTTTTCCATACTGCTTTTGCCATTTTACAATCCTACCAGTAGTTGATAAGGGTGCAGTCTCCCCACAACCTCACCAGCATTGTTGTTTCCTGGTTTTTTTTTTCCCTTTTTTTCATTAGTGTCCTTTTTTGCAGGTGTGAGATGGTATCTCATTGTAGTTTTGGTTTGTTTGATTTGCATCTTTCTAATGCCTGATGATTGTGAGCATCTTTTCGTGTGTTTGTTGGTCACTTGAATGTCCTTTTTGATGTAGTGTCCGGTCATACCTTTTCCACATTTTTTATTGGGTTATTTGTCTTTGTGCTGTTGAGTTGTTGAGGTTTTCTATATATTTCACAGATTAGATTCTTATAGGATATGTTCTTACTGACGATTTTTTCCCATTTCATAGATTGTCTATTTACTCTTTTGATAAAGGCTTTTTTAAAAATAATTTTTATTGTGCTCTAAGTGAAAGTCTACAAATCAAGTCACTCCCTCACACAAAAACCCATATACACCTTGCTACACACTCCCAATTAATCTCCCCCTAATGTGACAACCTGCTCCCTCCCTCCACTCTCTCTTTTCGTGTCCATTTTGCCAGCTTCTAACCCCCTCCACCCTCTCATCTCCCCTCCAGGCAGGAGATGCCAACATAGTCTCAAGTGTCCACCTGATCCAAGAAGCTCACTCCACACCAGCATCCCTCTCCAACCCATTGTCCAGTCCAATCCATGCCTGAAGAGTTGGCTTTGGGAATGGCTCCTGTCCTGGGCCAACAGAAGGTCTGGGGGCCATGACCACCAGGGTCCTTGTAGTCTCAGTCAGACCATTAAGTCTGGTCATATGAGAATTTGGTGTCTGCATCCCACTTCTCTCCTGCCCCCTCAGGGGTTCTCTGTTGTGTTCCCTGTCAGGGAAGTCATCGGTTGTAGCTGGGTACCATCTAGTTCTTCTGGTCTCAGGATGATGTAGTCGCTGGTTCATGTGGCCCTTTCTGTCTCTTGGACTCATAATCGCCTTGTGTCCTTGGTGTTCTTCATTCTCCTTTTATCGAGGTGGGTTGAGACCAATTGATGCATCTTAGATGGCTGCTTGCTAGCGTGTAAGACCCCAGAGGCCACTCTTCAAAGTGGGATGCAGAATGTTTTGTTAATAGATTTTATTATGCCAATTGACTTAGATGTCCCCTGAAACCATGGTCCTCAGACCCCTGCCCCTGCAACGCTGGCCTTCGAAGCATTCAGTTTATTCAGGAAACTTCTTTGCTTTTGGTTTAGTCCAATTTTGCTGACCTCCCCTGTACTGTGTGCTGTCTTTCCCTTCACCTAGAGTAGTTCTTGTCTACTATCTAATTAGTGAGTACCCCCTCCCACCTTTCCTCCCTACCCCCTCTCATAACCAGAAAAGAATGTTTTCTTAGTTTAAACTGTTTCTCAAGTTCTTATAATAATGGTCTTATACAATATTTGTCCTTTTGCAACTGACTGATTTCACTCAGCATAATGCCTTCCAGGTTCCTCCATGTTATGAAATGTTTCACAGATTCCTCACTGTTCTTTATCGATGAGTAGTATTCCATTGTATGAATATACCATAATGTATTTATCCATTCATCCATTGATGGGCACTTTGGTTGCTTCCATGTTTTTGCTATTTGTAAACAGTGCTGCAGTAAATATGGGTGTGCATATATCTGTTCGTGTAAAGGCTCTTATTTCTCCAGGATATATTCCAAGGAGTGGGATTGTTGGACCATATGGTAGTTTTATTTCTAGCTTTTAAAGGAAGCACCAAATCGATTTCCAAAGTAGTTGTACCATTTGACATTCCCACCAGCAGTGTAGAAGTGTTCCAATCTCTCCACAGCCTCTCCAACATTTATTATTTTGTGTTTTTTGGATTAATGCCAGCCTTGTTGGAGTGAGATGAAATCTCATTGTAGTTTTGATCTGCATTTCTGTAATGGCTAATGATCATGAACATTTCCTCATATATCTGTTAGCTACCTAAATGTCTTATTTAGTGAAGTGTCTATTCATATCTTTTGCCCATTTTTTAATTGGGTTATATGTCTTTTTGCAGTTGAATTTTTGCTGTATCATGTAGATTTTAGAGATTAGGCGCTATTCAGAAATGTCGTACCTAAAAACTTTTTCCCGGTCCGTAGGTAGTCTTTTTACTCTTTTGGTGAAGTCTTTGGATGAGCATAGGTATTTGATTTTTAGGAGCTCCCAGTTATCTAGTTTTTCTTCTGTGTTCTTCATAATGTTTTATATACTGTTAATGCCATGTATTAGGGCTCCTAACGTTGTCCCTATTTTTTCTTCTATGATCTTTATCATTTTAGATTTAGATTTTATATTTAGGTCTTTGATCCATTTTGCGTTAGTTTTTGTGCATGGAGTGAGGTATGGGTCTTGTTTCATTTTTTTGCAGATGGATATCCAGTTATGCCAGCACCATTTGTTAAAAAAACTGTCTTTTCCTTATTTAACTGTTTTGGGGCCTTTGTCAAATATCAACTGCTCATATGTGGATGGATTTATGTCTGGATTCTCAATTCTATTCCGTTAGTCCATGTATCAGTTGTTGTACCAGTACCAGGGTGTTTAGAACTACTGTGGCAGTATAATAGGTTCTAAAATCAGGTAAAGTAAGGCCTCCCACTTTGTTCTTCTTTTTCAGTAATGCCTTATTTATCTGGGGCCTCTTTCCCTTCCATATGAACCTGGTGATTTTGTTTCTCCATCTTCTTAAAGAATGTGGTTGGTATTTGGATCGGAATTGCATTAAATGTATAGATCGCTTTTGGTAGAGTAGACATTTTTATAATGTTAAGTCTTCCTATCCACGAGCGAGGTATGTTTTTCCACTTATGTAAGTCTCTTTTGGTTTCTTGCAGAAGCGTACTGTAGTTTTCTTTGTACAAGTCTTTTACCTCTCTGGTAAGATTTATGCCTAATTATTTGGCAGCCATTTTATCTTCTTGGGGGCTACTGTAAATGGCATTGATTTGGTGATTTCCTCTTTGATGTTCTTTTTTGTTGGTGTATTGGAATCCAACTGATTTTTGTATGTTTATGTTGTCTTGTGGTATTCTTGTATTTTGTAGTTGTATTTGATAATCTGTTTCTAAAAAAAAAAATTAGGTCCCATAGTTTAATCTCTAAATTATCTTCCCGGAACTTTATAGTTTTAGTTTTAACATTTAGGTCTTTGATCCATTTTGAGTTAGTTTTTTGTGTATGATTTGAGCTATGGACGCTGTTGCATTTTTCTGCAAATGGATATTCAGTTTTGCCAGCACCGTTTATTAAAAAGACTGTTTGTTTCCCATTGAATGTACTTCGATCCCTTGTCAAAAATCAGCTGCTCTTGGGTGGATGAATTTATTTCTGGCTTTTCTCTATTATTTTGCATGGGCCATCTTCCTGTTTCTTTGTATGCCTTCTCATTTTTTTTGTCAAAACTGGGACATTTTTATACTTTAATGTGTTAGCTCTGAGTGTCAGATTTTTCTCCTTCCCCATTGTTTAGAAATATATATTTTTTAAGTGTTGCAAACTGTAGTTGTTTATCTGCTCAGTGACTTCCTTTAGCTATTTTTTCAGTAACTGTGTTCTTGGATATATGCATTTGACACCTGGGTCTTTGTTCCCCAGCCCATGCCCACCTAGGATTTGAAAAGAAATTTCCTTGTACTCTGCTGGAAAAGGAAAAGAAAAACAGAAACAAAAGTAAACCTCTCCCAGCCTTTTCAACTTGGGTCTGTGCTCAGGTATCAGCCCAAGTTGAACATATAGGGTGTTATGAGGTATTTGGCACATACACATTTTACCCTGAGCATATGCATGTCTTTCTCAATCCCCTGTATACATGGTGGTTTTTTTTAAAGAGCTAAATTCTGCAAGAAATTCTTGTACCAGTGCTTCCTCTTATGTTATAGAAGTTGATTGTATGCTTCAATCTCAGCATTTAGTCTTAGGCAGCCACAGCCTTCAGGCATTGTTTGCTGTTTCCCCTTGCCCTGCAAGAGCGCAATAGCAAGTTAATCTGAAAGGAGCACCACTCTTCAGTCTTGTAGACAGCCCCTAGACATATCAGAAGAAACACAAAGAACAGTCTGATTTGTTCGCTTCAGAGCCTGAGAATGGCCCTCCCCTCTGAGATTGTGGTCTGTCATCACTGCAGCCATCCTGCAGAGGAGACAGGGTGGGGAAGGGCATTGACATTATAAAGAAAAGTTTTCCTATTGTGTAAAAGTTGCCTTTTTCTTGTTTGGTGTTCATCTAGTTGGTGCAACTCTCTGTTTGGATTTTAGAGATCTTACAGACCTGAGTCTGCTGATTTTTGGTTTTTTTCCTCAGTGATTGTGTGGGGGGAAGGAAGTGTAGAACTGCTCACGCTGCCATATTCTGAGGAGTCTCTGGAAGTTGAGAGTTTTTTTTTGGTCGATTTGGTTTTTCTGTTTTGCAGTGTACAACATTGGTTTTTATATTTAGACGTTGGTCCAGCTATACAACCCATTTATATTTTAGGGAAGGCCTGAGTATTATCTACCTTTTGGGAGGGACTTGACCTAAGAAGCAAATTTTTCTCACTAAATTGATAGTGCATTTCAGAAGTATGTGTGTCTATTCTTTATTCTGCCTGTTTTCAATTCTACTTTTGGAGCATTATCAAGAAAATAAATGCCCCAGGGAAACTGTCACTGGAGTTCATTGAAAATATTTGGCAAACTGATTTCATGATCAGTATCTAAGTTTAGCTTTCAGGTTAAGGCCAAAAAGGGAACAGACACAGGTAGAACATAAGAAAATGTAGTAAGTAGAGTTAGAACAAAACAGGAGTATTTTTAAAGAGCATAAGAACAATTTAAGAGTGAAATGGGCTTGAAGACTTTAACAAAAACAGTGACACCTCGAGAGAAAGGGGGTGAAAAGAAAATACAATTTGATATTTTTAATGAGTAATATAAATTACTTATATGTGTAATATATTTATATGAGTAATATGAATTACTTCATGCCTGGACTACAAGTGTTATTTTTTGTCTTTTTAGGCATGTATTGAAAGCATCTCTAACAGTGGCTATGGCTCTGGTTTTATGTGTGTTTATGGACAATAATAGAAATAAACTTTGAATATTAACTGTCCACTCTGAACCCCCTCTCCATTTTCTTCAACAGATCCCAGAGTCATTAAGACATGCTACATGGCAGAGATTGGGGAAAGACAATTCAAGGCAGTTATTAGATACTGCAAAGGTAAGACTGAGTTGACACTTCCACATATATCTAGGAAAAATGTACAAGCCCTTGGAACATTTTCCAGTTTATACTAATTTATTACATATTTTACATTTCCTGAGTGTTTTCCCTTTTCATGTATTTATTTTTACTTGTGAATTGAATAAGAAGGTATGTTTCTGCTGCTAGAAATGGAGGAAAAAAGTCTTCATTTTTTTTTTACCCCTAGAGAAAGCTGTCAGAATCTCTTGGGTCAGTGCCAACTAGAGTGATGTTTTCAGAAAGCTTTGGTAAATATAATGGAAGCTATTGCCACTTGAATTTATCCTGGTAATTTCTATCTGATGATATGGAATGCTATAAGCTTTTCAAGTGAGTGAAATTTCTTTACCTTAGAAGGTGCTCAGATTGCAGAATACCAAGGGACTCTAAGCTTATTAGAGCCCATGGTATAAGTAATGCTGAGTTTACCTACTGATGAGCGTTATTTTACATTGTAAGTGAAAGATATCTTTAAAAAAATTCACTGGTTTAATGTGAAACAAATAAATCTCCAAGATAGAAAAATGCTAGAAAATTAGAAGGCAGTCTAAATCCTGAGTATTTCCTTTATTTTTTTCCTTTCAATTAAATATTTTCCATTAACATAAAAATAAAATTGTAATTTATGTAGTGGCTATAGAAATGAATTAAAAAAAAAACCAAACCCATTGCCGTTGAGTTGATTTCAACTCATAGTGACCCTATGGGACAGAGTAGAACTGCCCCATAGAGTTTCCAAGGAGCGTCTGGATTCAAACTGCCGACCTTTTGGTTAGCAGTCATAGCACTTAAGTACTACGCCACTAGGGTTTCCTTAGAAATGAATTAAGAATTTCATATGAATTAGGGCTTTAAGGGGGAAAATGTGTTCAGTCTTCTCATTGTACATGAGACCATTCAATGTATTTATACTTCAGTTTTCGCTTTGTTGAGGACCTCATTATCTTGTGTAGTTTTCACCAGACCCCTTGATCGAACTTGTTGCTTAGTCTTTTAAAGGAAATAATGTCACAAAGAGACATTGTCAGACTAAAAATCACCTTCTGATGTTTTTCCTTTGCAACATGCTTTAAGATTGTTGATCCAAAATTCAGTAACCCATTTATGGCAATTTTGTATCTCAACCAATGAGAACAAGAAGGCACTTTTTGTAATTCCAGATTGGTCCAGAGCTGATACTGTTGTGATTCAGTATTGATACACATTTGTGTTTGTGAAGAACTGTGCTTTTGTTGATTAATTATTGATTATTATGGCTACCAACATCATTAAATCCATGTATTTTATTAAGCATTTTTTAATTATGAAAACACTTCAAAATTAACAAGTCTAAATTTTAAGCCTAATCTTTTTTACTATCTTATTAACTATTACGTTATCTCAAATTATTTTATTTTTTGATTTCTCTAATCTGAGCAGTTGTCTTAAGGCCTTCTTAAATATTTTTTACATATTTATAATAGGTAAGATGTTTCCACATTTTCAAAGATAGTTGGGTGATTTGATTAGCTTTATATTTTAAGCTTATCCAACAAGCATTGAAACATACCCTGCCCTTATGCAAGACAGTGTGCTGTGTATCCACAAAGATAACAGAGACTGTTTCTAATGGTAAGAAATATTTGATATAAAAGGAAAAACGAAAACATGTATGCAAATAACTATAACCTAAGATAGACTGCTAAGTATTAGAAACTTTGTTTCTAAATATGTATGTGAACCAGAATAATAAGAAAAAGAGTTTTGTAGTCAACTATATTAATTATAAAACAAAAATATATATACATGAAAAGCAAGTGGAGTAACAGATTATTAGCACTAATGTAGTGATTGACAGTAAGAAAGCCAGTAAAAGTGAAATAGAAGTGTAATACAAATGAAATCTTTTAAACATTAATTTCAAAGCTATTCTAAGTAACTTGTGAGAATTAAATTTTGTTGAAGAGGTATTTCTAATTATCCTGAGTTTATATGCTTTAGCAAATTACTGAATTAAAAGTGCTTCGACATTTTCATACCCATTCCATACCTGCTTCTTTCATAGTTGATCTGGGATGTTTTCATGCATTGTTTATGTGGGAAGCTGGGTTTTGGAAGATGTTGAAAGGTAATTGGTACTTGATGACAGTCTTATAGAAATGTAAATAGCCTTCTAGCTTAAGACCTCCTACCCATTGGGTCTGTTCAGTTCAATATCCTTTGTGCCCTATTAGAGAAAGTAACTTCTCTATGAGTATTTGTTGTATCTCAGTATCGCTTGTATAAATTTAACTGTAAGCCAGCTCTGAAGGTTTTTTGCTTTACAATGCTAGGCTAAAAACTAAGCCTCTGAATTTGTTTCTGGGACATTCATTTGATTAGGCTGTCTAAAACAGCTTTTTAAAGATCTGAAATTCTATTATAGCTAATGGACTTCTTGGTATTATCTTCAACTAGGCTCTCCAGGCATGGCCACTGATAGAAAAGAGGACATGTTGGCATGGTCATGCAGGAGGAGGACTCCACACAGACCCAAAAGAAGGGGTAAGAGAAAATAACAAGTAACTAGAAATTCTTGTTGATGATTATGCTTGCATAGAAGGCATATGTTCAAGATTTTTATGTTCCAGAATATTTTCATTTTCTCATCTAACTGCAGGTTTTCTAATGCAAAACATTTAATTTGACGGTGGTTAGTTATATGGGTGATACTTTCACAGGCTTAAAAACAAACAGAAAATTATGATTCATTACAAAAAAAACTTGTATAATTATCAGTGTAAACCTTTAGTTCTTTAAAATAGCATTGGTTGAGGTTATTTGTTACGTCATCTAGCCTTATAAGTAGATTAAGTAGATTTAGCATTTACAAGTAATTTGTGTGTGTGTGCTCGCATGCATGTGCCTATGTTTTAAGATTTTTCCTCTTCTATACACTTTTTTTTTCATACACTTAGTTTAGAAAGATCGTAGGATATCCCCCAACTTCGTGGTAAATCCTCCATCTGCCGAATCCATTTACTTAATTATCCATATTTTTTTTTCATTGTGGTGGAAGTACACAACAAAACATTGGCCAATACAACTTCCACATTTACAATTCACTGACATTGACTACATTTTTCACGTTGTGCTACCATTATTGCTATCCTTTTCAAAAATATTCCACTGCCATTAACATAAACTCACTGCCCCCCCCCCCAAAAAATATCCCCCTAAGTGCTACGGCTGCTAACCAAAGGCTCAGCAGTTTGAATCCGCCAGGCGCTCCTTGGAAACTCTATGGGGCAGTTCTACTCTGTCCTGTAGGGTCGCTATGAGTTGGAATCGACTCGACGGCGTTCGGTTTTTTTTCCCTCCCATGCCTGGTAACCATTAATAATCTTTGGTTTATATAGTTGCCTATTTTATGTAAATGAGATCATATAGTATTTGTCCTTTCGTGACTGAATTTTGCTCAGTATGATATTTTCAAGGTTCGTCCACGTTGTGACATGCATCAGAACTTCATTTCTCTCTATGACTGCATGATATTCCATTGCGTATATACCACATTTTGTTTTCCATTCATCTGTTGATGGATATTTTGGTTGTTTCCATCCTTTGGTTATTGTGAAAAGTGCTGCAGTCAACATTGATGTACAGGTTTCATCCATATTCCTTATCATTATCAGTAGTGTTATTATACAGACAAATTAAACATTTTGGCCGCTGAAATAGGAAGATTTAATTGTAGTATATACTTTTTTAATCTCTTGTACCTCTCTCTGCATTTTGATTGGTAAGTTTAATCCTTTTACTTTTAAAGTAATTACTGATTAAAACAAACAAACAAACCTGTTGCTGTTGAGTCAATTCCAACTCATAGCGACCCTGTAGGACAGAGTAGAACTGCCCCGTAGAGTTTCCAAGGAGTCTTTCGTGGATTCGAACTGCTGATCTTTTGGTTAGCAGCAGTAGTACTTAACCACTGCACCATCAGGGTTTCCAATTACTTATAAGAAAGGACATAATTCCACCATTTTGTTATTTTTTTGTGTGTCTTTGCCCTCATTTCCTCCAATATTGCCATCATTTGTGTTTAGTTAATTTATTGTCATGAGCCTTTTTAATTAATTCCCTTCTCTTTTCCTTTTATGTGTATTTTTTTAGATATTTTCTTTGTAGTTATTATGAGGATTTTAACATTTTAAATTTATAACATCCTACTTTAAATTGATACTACCTTAACTTCAATAGGAGCCCTGGTGGCACAGTGGTTAAGAACTTGGCTACTAACCAAAAGGTTGGTAGCTTGAATCCACCAGCCACTCCTTGGAAACCCTATGGGACAATTCTACTCTGTCTTATGGTGTTGCTATGATTGGAATCAATTTGACAGCAACAGGTTTGGGTTTTTTTTTTTTAACTTCAATAACATACTGAAACTATTCCTATACTGCTATCCTATCCTCCATGTAGTTGTTATTATAAATTACATCTTTATACATTATGTGCCTAATAGTTCATTATACATTGCATCTTTATACATTATATGTCTAATAAATTTATAATTATGTCTTATGTGTTTGTCTTTTGGAATCACGTAGGACATAACTACCAAAGTTATAAGCCAAAAATTCATGAAACTAGTCCTTTATTTGCCCGTGAAATTACCTTTAATGGAGATCTTTCTTTTCTCCATATATCTTTGAGTTATTGTCTAGTGTCCTTTCAGTTCTAACTGAAGAACTCCTATTAGCATTTTTTTCAAGGCAGGCCTAGTCATCACAAATTCTTTCAGGTTTTACCTGAGAATGTCTTAATTTTGCCCTCATTCTTTAAAGACAATTTTGCCACATATAGAATTCTTGGTTGACATTTCTTTCAGCACTTTAAATATGTCATTCTACTACCTTTTGGCCTCCAAGGTTTCTGAGGAGAAATTGTACTTAATCTTATTGAGGATTCCTTGTGTGCGATAATTCACTTCTCTGGTTGCTTTCAGCATTCTCTTTCTTTTCAAGAGTTTGATTATAATCTGTCTTTGTGTGGATCTCCTTAGCTTATCCTACTTGGAGTTCATATAGCTCCTTGGATTTGTAGCTTATGTCCTTGGTCACATTGGTGAAGTTTTCTGACATTATATCTTCAAATACTCTTTCTGCCTTTTCTTTCTCTTATTCCTGGATTCCCATGATGTGTATGTTGGTTTGCTTGTTGATATCCCACAATTCCATTAGGCTTTGCTCAGATTTCTTGATCCTTTTTTCTTTTTGCTCTTCAGACTGAATAATTTCAATTGCCTTATCCTCTAGTTCACTGATTCTTCTGCCAGCTGAAATCTGCTGTTGAGTCCTTCCATTGAATTTTTAATTTCAGGTATTTTATTTTTCAGCTCTTGTCTTTCTGTTTGGCTTCTTTTTTATAATATCTATCTCTTTATTAATATTCTCATTTTGTTTATGTGTTGTTTTCCTGATTCCTTCAGTTCTTTGTGTTTTCCTTTAGTTCTTTGAGTATATTTAATATTGTTGTTTTAAATTACTCTGGTCTGTCCATGGAGCCCTGATGCTACAGTGGTCAGGCATCCAGCTACTAACCAAAAGGCCAGCAGTGTGAATCCACCACCTGCTCCTTGGAAACCCTGTGGGGCAGTATAGGAGTATAGGGTTGCTATGAGTCAGAATCGACTCAACGGCAACAGGCTTGTGTTTTTTTTTCTTTTAATCTGTCCATTATTGGGGCTTCCATAGAGACAATTTCTCTCCCTTCATCTTGATCTTTTAAATGTGCCATTATTTCCAGTTTCTTTGTGTGCCTTATGATGTTTTGTTGAAGCTGGCACATTAGAATATTACAATATGTTCTTCATATATATGTATGTACACAGTGCCTTTGAAAGCACTAATTTCTACAAGAAACTGAGGCAGTCACAGCCTTTAGCTTTTGCTCACTGCCCCCTTCCTTAGCCTGTGTGAGCTCTGATTCAGGCCAGAGTGTCACTTCAGTCATTCAGTCCCAGACGGATCAGAACAGACACACTGGTCAGTCTGCCATCATCAGAGTCTACCCTCTACTCCCAAAGCAGAAATCAGGCCTCCTGTCTGAAAATGCAAGCTATGTTTTGCCTCCACTGCATTCACTGTTTAGATGGTGGTAAGCGAAATGACTGAGACAGCACAAAAAGTTTTCCCACTATAAAAAGTCACTTCTTTCTTATGTCTGCGTGTGGTTACCTGTCACAATTCTTCATTTACTTTTCAAAGTCGAGATTTCCTACAACATTGAGATTGCAGATTTCTAGTTGTTTTTCTTGGTGTTCATATGGGAGGGTCAGGATTTTAGACCTGCTCATGCCACCATATACCCAGAAGTCGACATACTCTTTTTATGCTAGAAACACATCCTCATTGATTGGAGACAGAAGCTAGTGGTTTTAAAAGAACATTACCACTTACTAGAGGAATCAGAGAACTTAAGTATAAATTTTGATGTAATCAGAAGAAGTGAAACAGCTATTTGATGTATTAAATATTGGAGAATTAGGGAGATAATAGAATTATGAGTCTCTGGGCTTGGCAAAATAAGTGAGCGCACACAAACCAGTGAACAAGAATACCTGGTTTACGTGGGGTGGTTGTTTTCTAGCTCTGAATTCATATATCATTAGGCAGACTTCTGATCTTCATTTGATTTCTAAAATTGACTTCCTTTGGAGATAGAAAATTTGCTGATTGGCCAACGCAAATATCAGTCTCCTTGGTGGTTACTTGTTATTGTAGATTTTTAAATTGACCGTTGGGTACATATTTATCTCATGTAGCATGAGCTCTTTTTTCTTATGGTCCAGTCACCACTGGATAAGCTCTTCCTTGAGGTTTCAGACCAACAGAGCTTGGAGGACAAACAAGTGTAGAGAAGTAACAATAATTGCATTAGGCTTTGGTCCTGACAATTTATACATCCATTTCCTCTCCATCCATAAATGCACTATACTTATTGTCTTAGCCATCTCTTGCTGCTGTAGCAGAAATACCACAAGTAGATGGTTTTAACAAAGAGAAATTTATTCCCTCACAGTGTAGCAGACTACAAGTCTAAATTCAGAGCATCAGCTCCAGGGGAAAGGTTTTCTCTCTCTGTAGGCTCTGGAGGAAGGTCCTCGTCATCAATCTTCCCCTGGTCTAGGAGCTTCTCCACACAGGAACCCTGGGTCCAAAGGACGTGCTCTGTTCCTGGCACTCCATTCTCGGTAGTATGAAGGTTCCCCACTCTCTGCTTGTTTCCCTTTCCTTTTATCTCTTGTAAGATAAAAGGTGGTGTAGGCCACACCCCAGGGAAACTCCCTTTACATTGGATCAGGGATGTGACCTGAGCAAGGGTGTTACATCCCACCCTAATCCTCTTTAACAACAGGCAGAGATTATGATTTATAACACACAGGAAAATCACAAAATGGAGGAGAACCACACATTACTGGGAATCATGACCTAACCAAGTTGATACATATTTGCGGGGGACACATTTCAATCCGTGACATTTATATACCCAATAATGTGGGGAAAGTTTTCGGGTTGCCCTCTGGATTTTTTAGTTAGAAATCTACTTGTCCTTTTTTGATAAGTAGATTTTATCAAGCCTTTATTATCCCTAACAGCATTTAAGTAGTGGTTAAAATTATTTCTGTCATTACTGTTACCTTTAGCTTGAGTCAAGGAGATATTCTCTTTTCTGAACAGTTTGCTTATCCCTGAAATTGTGGGCACTTCCAGGTGGCATAGTGGTTAAGAGCTTGGCTGCTAACGAAAAGGTCGGCAGTTCAAATCCACCAGCCTCTTCTTGGAAACCCTATGGGGGCAGTTCTACTCTGTCCTGTAGGGTTGCTATGAGTCGGAATCGACTTGACAGCAATGGGTTTGGTTTGGTTTTGGTTCCAAATTCTCTGCTAAATTAGTCCTTTAGGCTGCAAACATTTGGCCTGTAGCCAAATGTTTTGCTGTACAAAACAAATAGCTTTCCAAATTTTTTTGTGTATTTTTTCTTTCTTTTCACTGGTTTTGCCACCCAAGTACTTCCTTTTTCTGTTGAGAATATACACAGCAAAACATACACCAATTCAACTGTTTCTACATGTACAATTCTGTGACACTGATTATATTCATTCTTTCAGTTGTGCAGCCATTCTCTATTTTCTGTCTGATCTTTCAAGTTGCTGTTGTCAACTTGATCCCATATGGATAGTTCTTTAAACAGCATTTTTTACTAGTTAAGCTCATCTGTTGTTGGGTTTATTTTTGGTTTAAAGTTTAAAGATTATTGCAGGGCAATAGTTTAGGGGGTTCATCTAGCCTTAATGACTCCAGAAAGTCTGGAGTTCATGAGAATTTGAAATTCTGTTCTGCATTTTCCCACTTTTGATCAGGATTCTTCTATAGCATCTTTGATGAAAATGTTTAGTGATGGTGGCTGGACACCACCCAGTTCTTTTGGCCTCATGGCAATGGAAGCAGTTTCTTTTTAAACCAGTCTCTTGATTGCGTTAGTACATTGCGTGCTATTAGAATTAGGAATGTCTGATGATGAATTGGCAAATGTTGTGTTATATATATTTAACAATCATAAAAAAATTTTTAAGCCAAAAGTTAAAAAAAAAGAATTAGGAATGTGTATAAAACCAGAATCCATAGATAAATGCCTTATCAGCTAAGGAAAAGGTGCTGCCTTTACTAAAGTTCATTTTCTTTTTTCTTACTCTTTTATTTCTTATCAAAGCTCAGTAGGCTTCATACCCTTTGAAGGAAACAGGCTCTTGATAGAAAAAATTGCTGTCATTAGTGCTTGACAAGCCTTTCTGGTTAGAGATATAAAGTTACTGACCTTAGAAGCAAAATATGCATTAAATTTATTAACAGTTATCTTTAATATCTCAAAATGCTACCAAATAGCTGCTTCAGATGTGTTTTGATTGTTTTTTTTAAATTTTTATTCGTGTCTTGTTCATGTATTTATCAGCTATAAATGTTTACTTACAGAGCTTATGGCTGTATGACGCTACATCTCTCCCTCAGTTGATATTGTTGAATTGAGCACTCCCTCATATATATTTGTTTTTGGTCCAACTTGCTGTGATTGTGTTTTTCTGTCTTCCTATGTACAAGTTCTTCTTACCTGTCCAGTCTTGTAAAGCTTATGAAGCTATATATTAATACCAAATAAATAAATTAAAAAAAATTTTTATTGTGCTTTAAGTGAAAGTTTACAAATCAAGTCAGTCTCTCACACAAAAACTTATTATACCTTGCTACATACTCCCAGTTGCTCTCCCCCTAATGAGACAGCCTGCTCCCTCCCTCCACTCTCTCTTTTTGTATCTATTTCGCCAGCTTCTAACCCCCTCTACCCTCTCATCTCCCCTCCAGACAGGAGATGCCAACATAGTCTGAAGTGTCCACCTGATCCAAGAAGCTCACCCCTCACCCGCATCCCTCTCCAACCCATTGTCCAGTCCAATCCCTGTCTGAAGAGTTGGCTTTGGGTATGGTTCCTGTCCTGGGCCAACAGAAGGTCTGGGGCCATGACCACCGGGGCACTTCTAGTCTCAGTCAGACCATTAAGTCTGGTCTTTTTATGAGAATTTGGGGCCTGCATCCCACTGCAAAAATCTGTCAAAAGTTGTGTGGTTTAATAAATCACATATTATTAGGTCTACCTCTGGGATATTAACAAGAATTTGTCCTCATGTGTTTAACAATCGATAAATTAATTCATCAACTGAACAAATATTTATTACGCGTTTTCTGGTATCTGTCAAGCTTCTTTTTCTGTCACTTTTTTTTTTCTTTTGGTCTTCTTTGTTTTCATCTTTCATCTCTTTACTTTTTCTTCCAAACTCATTTCTTAAAAAATAATAAATAAAATTTTGTTAATATTCAAAGATCTTAGTGACCCTTGTGTTTTCTTTCTGAATCTAATTACTTTCTTTTAATTGTGGCTAGCTAATTCCAATATGGGGTTGCTATGAATTGGAACAACTCATAGTAACCTTATAGGACAGAGTCGAACTGCCCCGTAGTGTTTCCAAGGCTATAAATCTTTAGACACAAACCGCCACATCTTTCTCCTACAGAACGGCTAGTGGGTTTGAGCTGCTGACCTTTTAGTTGGGAGCCAGTGCTTAACTACTACCTTTCTAAAAACTTTTGTTCTTCATACCAACATGGTACTAGTTTTACGTTATAATGGGGCATAAAATATCAGTTCCAAGTATGTTTTAAATTTGAGGGTATTTAGCTATAGCTCAGAAGTACACATTGTATTTATTCCATTAGGAAAGTAAATTTACTCCTACTTTTGTTGGCCTTTTAATGATATTCTTTCTATAGAATTTTAGAGAGCTGTGTTGTCGTGATATATTCATCACAGTTTTTAAAATATCTTTTTTAAATTTTACTGTAACAATAATAAACATAAACATCAAAGAATTTCATACTTTGGGCTTATATGTATGAAAGCTTAAAAAAATAACTGTTAAGATATTAACCATTGGTTACTTCTGGAATTTTGACTCGTGAGGAATAACTTCCTTTCCTTCCATCACTGTGTGATTTTTTTTCCTACACTATCATAATCATTACTCTACATAGTATTTTTTAAAATAACCTAACTTCTTGTCATCCTCCTTGACCATTTCCTACATTTCCCACTCTTTTTTAAGAATGTGGTTTTACTGTCTGCTATTTTTGTTGTCTGCTTAATCTGAAATGAAAAAATTAGCTAATGTAAAGGTGCTGTCTAATTGAGTCTCTAGAATGTGGTCTATTTTCAGCTTTAGATAAAACTTTTTGTCTTTCAGGATTACCATTCCAGTATGAATTAACTGTTGTGGTTTTAAAATGAGGCATATTGTCTTTCATGATTTGAATTGAGGCCACCAGTTTTACTTTATTCTTGTTCAGTGGGAATAAACTTGTTTAAAATTCTGTAAAAATGTGCCTTAGCCTCCAAAATGCCTCTTTGATTTGGCCTCCTCTTTTTAAAAAAAGGACACAGTTTTCCCAACTTTATAGTTTATCTAAACTATAACTGAAGTCATGTACTTCACAGCTTAATGGATTCATAATGCATGATGACACAACTTCAGAACCCATTTTGTTAAATGAAGTGGCGACATTTTATGCACTATTAAGCCCACTAGAATAATTTTCTTGTTCTTAGCCATAGCTTTTCTGTGTCCTTATTGAAAAAATTCTGAGGTATGTTGTAGAAGGTTTTGACAAGAGAGATGTTTGTAAAGATATGCAGAAACAGTGCCTTTTTGTCATTAGTCAATCAAGAAAAATAAGGTGGAAAAACTTGTGAAATGTGAAAATGGTTGAAATGCCCCAGTTTGTGTTATGATGCATTAATTTATATTATTTAGTAATTGTTCAATTGGAAAAGCGAATTTTTAAATTGCAGCCATAATTCCTTTTTCAAAAATACTTTACCAGTTACAGGAGCATGTATGTATAAAGTAAATCATTAAGAACTATATATTCAGCATTTTATGTTTTTTTGCCATCATAAATATTTAAAGCAATTCAGGGAGGTAGGCCTTCTGTTTTCAGCACAATATGAAGATTTTATTTATGTTATTTTTTACTCAATAAACTGACTAAAAGAGACTAGAAAAGCAGTTTGCTGAGCCTTGGGGGATAACTATAATATTAAACTACCCTGTATTATATAATATGCTATTCTGGGTTTCTTATATATTGATACCATTCCTTGCTGTAGAAATCTTGAAATTGTGTAACTTTTTTCTGCTCTAAATGAATTAACTTTTTTCTTATTATATGTGAATTACAGAAAATACAAGCAAAAAGAACATAAAAAATTTTGCCTGATTCCACCCCCTCATAGCCACTGATGCTCACACTTTTAAGGATACTGCTTTCCAGATCCACTTGCATGCACATGCAAACTCATACGCACATCATATTTTTCCCTTGTTTCTGTGTTACTGCATATATTTCTGAATGGCTGTATTTTGTTGTACACAATCATTCTAATTTATTTACACAGTTCTCCACTGTTGATCACTTAAGTGGCTTCCAATTTTTTCCTATTTAAAACAGCGTGAGGAAAAAATCCTAGTAGCTAAATTTTTCATTCCTTTATTCAATAAATATTTATTGGAATCTACTACATGTTAGCCACTGTATTTGATACTGGGTTATAACAGTGAGCATGAAACACACAGTTAATACTTACATGGAATTTACATTCTAGTGGGGAAGCAGATATTAGTGTAATACACTGCTGTATGTGTAGTTATGACTAAAATGGATGCTATGTAAGAAGAGGACACTATTCTGTGAGAATACAGCAAGGGATCATGACTGGGGTTAAGGAAGGCCTCATTGAAGAACTACTATGAGCTGGCAGTTAGCTAGTTGAAAGGTGGCAGGAAATGGGGGAGGTGTTGCAGAGATAGAGATTATTCCAGGCAGAGGGAACAGTATTTTGCAAAGCCCATGTGACGAGAGGGATTGTGGCATGTTGAGGAATTGTAATAATGCCAGCATGGCATGAACACTGAAAGCAGTGGTGTAAGACGTACTGGAGAAGTAGATGGGGCCAGACCAAGCAAAGCCACATTATAGACTTTGGTCTTTATCCTAAGACTGATAGGATGCCATAACAGAGTTTTAAGCTGGGAGTGGTATATGATTGCAGAGTGAATTATTTGGAGAGGGACCTACTGGAGTGGATGCTGGAAAATCAGGAGTTTGTTGTGCTGGTTTAGGTCAGAAATAATAATAGATTAGATTGGTGGTGGAAGTGAAAAGAAAGATTGAAAAGATTTTTAGAAGGTAAAATTGCATAGTCTTATGTATTTTTTAGGATAAATTTCCAAAGGGGGATTGTTGAGTCAAAGGGCAGACTTACTTTAAAAGTAGATACTATCAAATTGCTTGCCAGAAAGGTTGTTTGTTGTCCTTTCCTATTAACAGTATATCAGAGTGCCCATTTTCAAATACCCTCACCAACAATGAGCATTATCTTTTTTTTTAATGCCTTTTCTAAAAATTGAGCTATATTTCAGTGTTTTGAATAGAGTTTGTTGCACCAACTCTAATAATATAGTAGTTTCTGGAATATAAATGTATTGATTTTATTTTGGTTTAGGTGTGGTTTTAATGTTTAATATTCCACCCATAAAAAAGTGAAACAAAACAAAAGGGTTTAATGGAAATGTTGCTTGAGAAGCATGGTAAAAAGAAAAATGTGAGATAGGTTTAGGTCAAATTAGGCATGATTGAAAAATTGCATTTTTACTGAAAATTTTAATTACCCTAACACCTGTTCTATATAGTCAATATCAAGACCTCTACTTCCCTAAACACTGTATTGTAACTACCATGAGTTTCTACTTAGAGCTCCAAAATATTTTAAATAAAAATTCTGGTAAAGAGCTCAAAAGTATATAAAGCTTTTACGCATGGGGCACAGTTACGGATACTTCCTAGACGCAGCCAAATACCTCACGGGATTGCCGTAGTGGTTTGAAGGCTTAAGACCATAGTCTCATGGGGCAAGTCAGTCAATTGGCATAATATAGTCCATAAAGACAATGTTCTACATCCTAGTTTGGTGTGTAGCATCTGGGGTCTTAAAAGCTTGTTAGTGTCCATCTAAGATACAACTATTGGTCTCTACTTGTCTGAAGCTAAAGAGAAAGACAGAAACCAAAGACTCAGTTAAGAAAACAGTCTACAGAACCGACAGTCTACGTGAACAACGACATCACCTACCTTGAGAACAGAAGAACTAGATGGTGCCTGGCAACCACTACCGACCATTCCAACCAGGGGTCCAATAGATGGTCCCAGAGAGAATGGGAGAAAGATGTAGAACAAAACTAAAATTCCCCCCCCCAAAAAAAAGCCAGATTTACTGGAGCAGTAGAGACCAGACGAATCCCAGAGACTATCACCCTGAGATACTCTTTAAACTTGGAACTGAAACCACTCCCAGAGGTCACCTTTCAGCCAAATGACAGATTGGCCCATAAAATAAATAATATCACCTGTGAGTACTAAGGAAAACCTGGTGGCGTAGTGGTTAAGTGCTGCAGCTGCTAACCAAAGGGTCAGCAGTTTGAATCCGCCAGGCACTCCTTGGAAACTCCATGGGGCAGTTCTACCCTCTCCTATAGGGTCGCTATGAGTCGGAATTGACTCGACTGCACTGGGTTTGGTTTAGGGTTTTTGGTGAGTACTAAACCAACCAACCCGTTGCCATTGAGTCAATTCCAACTCATAACGACCCTATAGGACAGAGTAGAACTGCCCCATAGAGTTTCCAAGGAGCACCTGGTGGATTTGAACTGCCGACCTTTTGGTTAGCAGCCGTAGCACTTAACCACTACGCCGCCTGTGAGTACTATGCACCTCAAAATAATCATCTAGATGAAACCAAATGGTTAGCATTTATTATAGACCAAAGACAAGAAGGCAAGGGTGGATAGGGAAGCTAGATTAATGGAAACAGACCAGCCAAACTGGAAATAATGAGAATGCTGATATATTGTGAAGAATGTATCCAGTGTCACTGAACAAAATATGTAGAAATTGTTACATGAGAACCTAATTTCCTCTGTAAACTTTCACCAAAAACACAATGAAATAAAATTTTTAAGAAGTATATAAATCTTTTGGCCACAAAGGTGGAAATAGGGAAATGTTTCTTAAGTTTTACGTAATTTTTTGATAGCTTAATAGCTAAAACAAACAAAAAATAACTATAGCACAGATCCTCTCAACCTCACTGAATAACTTTTTGAAAATATGATGTGGCTGTACTTGAAAGTAAGAGAAATGAGTAGCTTTTTAAAAAGCTATTGAATTAGTTAATTTTTCTACAGAGTAGTTTGAATTTGAAAGATATCAGCCTTAGATTGAGAATATCAGTTATATTTGTAATATTTTCAAATGTCTCTGAAGTATTTATTTAATTCCACATTATTGAAGTATAGTTACATCCGAAATGACATGTTACTCACTACTTTGTTTTCTCTTTCAACAGCTAAAAGATGTTGATACTCGGAAAATCATAAAAGCAATGCTTTCTTACGTGTGGCCCAAGGACAGGCCTGATCTACGAGCTAGAGTTGCCATTTCCCTGGGATTTTTGGGTGGCGCAAAGGTAATAGGAGAGATTAATGAATTGTTTGTTGCTATAACTAAGAAATACTACAGCATTTTCTGGTTATGACCCCTGGGCTGATATAAGCTACATTTGGGGGAGCATTGCCAACTTTTAAGACCCTCATTTAGTATACATAATTATTTTATGCAGTCAACAGAAAGCATATGGTAATGTCTGATTTTTCTGTGGATCAAATTTCTAACAGCCTCTACTTCTAGCAGCCTCAACTTAGTAGAATGCACTCCTGAAACTCCCGATACAGATCATTGGTTGTAACAAAGCATAATGAACTTTATAAAAAGCTCCTTCGAGCCTTGTTTAATATGTATTTCTGATAATCTGGGATCTTAGTTCCCAGTAATTGAAAAGAAGATGAAGACATTGTAGACAGATTGTAACATCAGTGATAAATAATAGTTAATATCTAGGGAAAAAGGGGCCCTGGGCTGCTATTTTTTTTTATCAAGGGAAAAAGGGGCCCTGGGCTGCTAACTAAGGGTCAGCAGTTGAAACCCACCAGCTGCTCTGCTTTGGTAAAGATTTACAGCCTTGAAAACCCTATGGGGCAGTTCTACTCTGACCTGTAGAGTTACTATGAGTCAGAATTGACTCAACAGCAACGAGTATGGCTATGGTATCAAGAGAAAACAACAACAACAACAAAAAACCCTAAAAAAAAAAACAGCCACAAGAGCTGGGCATTTTGGTACCATTCAGTGTAGGGACCCTCTACAGTTCAGCGGCCTCTTTTATTTATTTATTTTATTTTTATCGTAACACATTTTATTAAGGCAAAGTTGTAATGATAACCCTGAGTTTTCAAGAAAAGACTTTTTAAAAAAATTTATTTAGATTTTGAATCAGGAAAGTATATATCTTTAGGTACACATATTGTCATGGTGAAGAGCATAGTCTTTGGAGTAAAGCTGCCTGGACACTGCCACTCAGTAACCTTCTAACCTTGGGCAAGTTTCATAGTCTCTGTGCCTCGTTTTTCTGGTTTGTAAAATAGGGCTGTTAAGAAGATTAAGTACGTTAATATATAAAAGGCTTAGAACAGTGCCCAGCACATTGTAAAACACAATATAAGTGGTAAACTAAAAATAAGTAAGTTTAGATTTCCATCAAAAATATGTTAATAAAAATGTCTACTCAGACCTGAGAAGAACACATACTTTTGTGGTTACGACGGGGGGAGGGAGGGAGGGTGGGAGAGGGTTTTTTATTGATTAATCAGTAGATAAGAACTGCTTTAGGTGAAGGGAAAGACAACACTCAATACATGGAAGGTCAGCTCAATTGGACTGGACCAAAAGCAAAGAAGTTTCCGGGATAAAATGAATGCTTCAAAGCTCAGCGGAGCAAGCGCGGGGGTCTGGGGAACATGGTTTGCGGGGACTTCTAAGTCAATTGGCAAAATAATTCTACTATGAAATCATTCTGCATCCCACTTTGAAATGTGGCGTCTGGGGTCTTAAATGCTAACAAGCAGCCATCTAAGACGCAGCAATTGGTCTCAACCCACCTGGAGCAAAGGAAAATGAAGAACACCAAGCCCACATGACAACTAAGAGCCCAAGAGACAGAAAGGGCCACATGAACCAGAGACCTACATCATCCTGAGACCAGAAGAACTAGTTGGTGCCCGGCCACAATCGATGACTGCCCTGACAGGGAGCTCAGCAGAGGACCCCTGAGGGAGCAGGAGATCAGTGGGATGCAGACCCCAAATTCTCATAAGAAGACCAAACTTAATGGTCTGACTGAGACTGGAGGAATCCCGGCGGTCATGCTCTCCAGACCTTCTGTTGACACAGGACAGGAACCATCCCTGAAGAAAACTCATCAGACATGAAAGGGACTGGTCAGCGGGTGGGAGAGAGACGCTGATGAAGAGTGAGCTAATTATAGCAGGTGTACACTTGAGATTGTGTTGGCAACTCTTGTCTGGAGGGGGGATGGGAGGATAGAGAGAGAGGGAAGCCGGCAAAATTGTCAAGAAAGGAGAGACTGAAAGGGCTGACTCAAGACGGGGAGAGTAAGTGGGAGTAGGGAGTGAGATGTATGTAAACTTATATGTGACAGACTGATTGGATTTGTAAACGTTCACTTGAAGCTTAATAAAAGTTATTATTAAAAAAAAAAAATGTCTACTCAGAAGTATAAATGAGATTTGGCTATAATTTGGTTACCACTCTTACATATAAGGGCAGATATTTTGTTTTAGAGCCCAGGTCTTACCACTTTATTTTTTCTTTATGTGTTCACTTTTTTTATTCTTTTCCCTACCCCGAAAATATTTATTGAGAGCTTGTCATACAAAGTATTGTTCTTGGCACTGTGGGGTTTTCAAACATGAATAAAACAAATGTTTTCCCTCAAATCATCAGGATAAGGTGTTTTATTTTATTGACATAATGCAAAGTAGATCATAAATTATTTAAAAGAAGTACCAGTCAAGTGTTGTGGGGTTTTAGAGAAAGGAACCGTCATGAGGGGAAGTTGGGAAAGATTTCACAGAGGTGACGTATGAGATAGGCCTGGATTAATGAGTAGATTTGTTACAGGTATAGGAATAACATGAACAGTGGCCTAGATATGGGAAAGCATACTGTATTTGTGGAGAAGTGAGTAGTTGACCTTGGCTCCAGTGAGTGGAAATGTTTCAGAAGAGTTGCAAGTAAGCTTGGAAAGGTAGATAGAGCTCTTATTGGGAAATACCTTAACTGTGAAACAGAAAACTTTATTTATGTGGCAAATAGGAACATCTGTTTTGAGTAGAAAAGTAATAAGGTTAGAACTGTGCTTTAGGAAATAAATCGGCCCTGGTATATAAGATGTATTAGAGTGGTGAGAGACCTAAAGTAGACATACCATTTATTTCATGCATTGACCATTCAGCAAATATTTACTGACCAGTTATGAGGCTAATAGTCTGAGTGAGAATTAATAGCAGTTTGTACTAGAGTCGTGATAGATGTAAGAGATACTGTGAGGTAGGGAGATACAGTCAACAAGATTTAGCAACTGATCAAATATTAGCAGTAAGTGAAAAATAAGATTCAAAGATGAGAGAATGATAATGCGTTTAACAAAAGTAGGAAGGTAAATCAAGAGGTCTTTTTTGGGGAGATGAAGATTTGGGTTTTGGACATGATAAGTTTGAGATGCTTGTGGAATGAAACATCCAGATATTCAACTGGTAACATAAAATGCAAAACAAGTTTAGGAAGGAGCCGTGGGCTGGACAGATTAAGAGGTGATAGTTGAAACAACACAAATTTGTGTGTTCGTAAAGTAAAGAGCAGAAATAGAAGAAGATCAAGGCCAGAGCCTTTGATTAATGTGTTGTTGTAGGGAAATAAAGTAAACAAAGAAAACAGGGAAGTGACTGGAAAGGTAAGAGTAAAACCAAAATAATTCACAGCAGACTCCATCCATTTTCTTGTCTTCTTTCTCATCTTTGGGGTCTGTTGAGAACTCTTCCAATGAACCTGACCCATTCCATGGGAGAGTATTTAAGTTGCTGAGCAACTGACCAAGAATTCATACTTTATTCTATCTGTTTAAGCTGAACAGAGAGAACAGTATTACGAATCTAATTTTGGTGGCTAATGTTGAAATTTTTTAATTCTTATGTTTGTTATTAGTACAGTATGAGTTGCTGAATTATCTTTTACATGCAAATAATTAAAGGATAAAGAGAATTCTGAGCTCTTATGTGAGACAGAATTAGCAAATTTGCTAATTCCTTTATTAGCTGGATAAAAGTACCTTTCTGGCAAGTTAAAGGCAGATTCTTTTCTGGACTTTTCTTTTGAATTGAAGAGAACAGGTTAGAACGTGACTAATTAATTAAGCTAGCCAGAGGGAAGAGTCTTAAATGATGACATTAGGATTTATTTTTAGAGTCAGTTCCAGTCCTTCAAAGTACAAATTTCTGTTGCTTGCTGACAGGTCAATATCAAGGTGCAAAATCTAGACCTAAGCTAACTTCCTTAAGGACTGAAATATTTTTAGAAGGCTAATAATTGGCTCTTCAGTCAACAGATACTGAGCACCGATAGAATGGAAAGCACTGTACTAAATTCATGTGAACTAATTTCAACTAAACAGAAATTAGTATAGAAAATGCAATACTCAAAAAGAGTGTTTGATTGCTTTTGAATCAAAAGGAAGAAATTGGCAGATGTTATGATGAGTGCCTGCTAGTACTTGCAGAGCGTATAGAAAAACAGTTTTACAATTGGTGAGCAAGCATGAATCGTTATCCACTTCTACTCCCTTGGCTTCCTACTTTTTCCTCAATCCTGATAAATGCTTTGGCATATAAACACTTTGGACCAATCCAGGCCCCTTTATACTCTGGTCTTCTCTAACTCCTCCACATACTTCTGGGAATTTTATTGCAAGGTTCAGGAACCTTCTCAGCTATAAATGCCACACAGCCATCTGAGCAGAAAAGAGAAATTTGAGGTGGGAAGAAGAACAAGGCAGGAGGATTTCATACTTAACTTATGAGGCTACAGTGTACCTTATGCCTTGCTTGTAACCCTTTTGATGCTGTTTCAATTCTGAGAATTTTAAGGCTATCATTGTTTCTACCAAAGATTTAAAAAACAAACTGTATTATGTAGAGAGAGAGAGAGCACGTTACTTGTCTTCATTCCTTAAATCTGCACAAATCTTATGCAGTGTCTTTTCTTACCATTCAAACACATATCATAGTAATATTGTATCATCATTAATCTGGGGATTTTCAAAAGGGTTTTTTTTTTAATTCAACCGTTCTACTAATATTTTTAAAAAAGCTGTGCTGAGATTTAAGGAAAACATAGAACACATTTACTGAAATAATCTGATTTTATAAAATAGATTTTAATTTTAATATTTTTTAAAGTCTGTTCATACTTTCTAACCAACACCATCTTGAAAACTACTTAGTTTAATAGAGAAAATGAGGGCAAAGGAAATTAAAGTATCAAGGTACTGTCAATTAATAATATTAGAAATGAAAATAAACTATCTGTAAATTTATAAATAAGAGTGATGTCTTAGGCTGGTTCTCTAGAGAAGCAAAACCAGTGAAACGTATGTGTATATGTAGAGAGAAGGGGGGAAGGAGTAGGGGAAAAAAGAGAAAGATTTATTTCAACGAAATGGCACACGCAGTTGTGAAGGCTGGCAAGTCCCAAATCTGTGGATCAGACATCAGGCTGGAGGCTTCTTCTGACTCAACGTGGTTGCAGGGGCTGACGAACCCAAAATCGGCAGATCAGAAGGCAGGCTGCTGGCTCACATCCCAAGAACTGGAGGTCAGATGATGACAAGTCAGATGCAAGATCCAGAGAGAACAAGCTTTGCCAGAACATCAGTATATATTGGATGCAGGCCACATCTCCAAGAAAACTCCCCTTTCAACTGATTGGCTGCTCACATCAGATCACAAAATGTAGGATGATTACATAATATCTGCCAAACCACTGAGAATCATGGCCTAGCCAAGTTGACACATAACTTTAACCACCACTAGTGATTTATAGAAAGATAATCAGTGCCCATTTTTTTTCCAGGAATGCATCTGTATCTAAAAAGATAATATTGTATGTATTGAACAAATGTTGATTGAGTGTTTACTAGATACTAGGCACTGTGCTAGGCAGGGAGGGAATACAAAAAA
The DNA here is from genome assembly GCF_024166365.1 of Elephas maximus indicus. Lineage (NCBI taxonomy): Eukaryota > Metazoa > Chordata > Mammalia > Proboscidea > Elephantidae > Elephas > Elephas maximus. The sequence continues at coordinate 92,856,199 of NC_064846.1, forward strand.
GAAGAAAATGTGGGTTTTGCCCTCCTGGAAGGCAAACAAGCAAAACACCCAAAGGAAGATACAAATCAAGCTGTATGCGAGTAGCAATGATGAGGCATCTAGGGAAGGATGTAAGGAAGACCCGGCATTTTCCTGTAGCTACTCTCTTGTCAAAATCTACTACCCAGTAACTTCAGAAAATACATGCATGTTTTGCTTGACTTTCATTTATTGAAAACTTTCTGAAAAACACTTCTTTTAAATGAAACAATACTACCTGAAGCCTTTATTAAAGTTGAAAAATATGATTTATACCATTTTTTTTAACTAACAGACTTTATTTTTTAAAGCCTTTTTTAGGTTTACAGAAAAATTGAGCAGAAAGTACAAGGAGTGTTCCCAGATGCCTCTTCTCCCCCCCACCTCAGTTTCTTCTATTAGTAACATCTTGCATTAGTGTAGTACAATTTGTTGCAATTGATGAACCAGTACTGATACATTATTATTAAGTAAAGTCTTAGTTTATATTAGTGCTCACTCTTTGTGTTGTACATTTCTATGGGTTTTGCCAATGTTTAATGTTATGTATCCACAACTACAGTATCATACAATATAGTTTCACCACCCTAAAAATCCTTGGTCCCCAACCTATTTAACCCTCTCTGGAGGGATCAGTCCCTGGAGAAGGACATCATACTTGGTAAAGCAGAGTCAGCAAAAAAGAAGAAGACCCTCAAAGAAATGAATTGACATAGTGGCTGCAAAAGTGGGCTCAAACAAAGCAATGATTGTGAGGATGGTGCAGAACTGGGCAGTGTTTTGTTCTGTTGTACATAGGATCTCTGTGAGTTGGAACCAACTCAGTGGCACCTAACAACAACGCTCCCCGCCAAGTCCCTGGCAACCAGTAATCTTTTTACTATTTCTACAGTTTTGGTTTTTCCAGAATGTCATGTAGTTGGAATAATGCCACCTTTTCAGATGGGCTGCTTTCACTTAGTGATTTGGCATTTAAGGTTCCTCCATGTCTTTTCAAGGCTTGGTTGCTCATTTCTTTTTATTACTGAATAATACCCATTTTTATGGATGTATCACAATTTGTTTATCTATTCACCTATTGAGCGAAATCTTGGTTGCTTCATTTTTTGGCAGTTTTAAATAAAGATGTTATGAACGTTTGTGTTTAGGTTTTTGTAGGGACGTAAGTTTTCAGTTCACTTGGGTAAATTCCTAAAAGTACGATTTGCTGGATCATATGATAAGACTTTGTCTAGCTTTGTAAGAAAGTGCCAAACTTTCTTCCAAATGGCTGTACCATTTTGCTTTCCCACCAGCAGTGAGCGAGAGTTCCTTTTGCTCCCATCTTCGCCAAGATTTTAGTGGTATCTCACTGTTATTTTAATTTGCACTTACCTACTGATGTATAATGTTGAACATCTTTTCACATGCTTTGCTATACTGAGTTCAATAGTCCTTCTTCCCCCAGATTCATGTCCTTCCCAGAACCTCAAAATGTGAACTTATTTGGAAATAGAGTCTTTGCAGATATAATTACTTAAGATGATGTCCTGCTGGAGTTGTTGTTGTTAGGTGCCGTCGAGTCAGTTCCGACGCATAGCGACCCTATGCACAACAGAATGAAACACTGCCCGGTCCTGAGCCATCCTTACAATCATTGTTATACTTGAGCTCATTGTTGCAGCCACTGTGTCAGTCCACCTCGTTGAGGGTCTTCCTCTTTTCTGCTGACCCTGTACTCTGCCAAGCATGATGTCCTTCTCCAGGGACTGATCCATCCTGACAACATGTCCAAAGTATGTAAGATGCAGTCTCGCCATCCTTGCTTCTAAGGGGCATTCTGGTTCTACTTCTTCCAAGACAGATTTGTTAGTTCTTTTGGCAGTCCATGGTATATTCAACATTCTTCACCAGCACCACAAATCAAAGGCGTCAGTTCTTCGGTCTTCCTTATTCGTAGTCCAGCTTTCACATGCATATGATGTGATTGAAAATACCATGGCTTGGGTCAGGCGCACCTTAGTCTTCAAGGTTACATCTTTGCTCTTCAACACTTTAAAGAGGTCCTTTGCAGCAGATTTACCCAATACAACGCGTCTTTTGATCTCTCGATTGCTGCTTCCATGGCTGTTGATTGTGGATCCAAGTAAAATGAAATCCTTGTCAGCTTTAATCTTCTCTCTGTTTATCATGATGTTCCTCATTGGTCCAGTTGTGAGGATTTTTGTTTTCTTTATGTTGAGGTGCAATCCATACTGAAGGCTGTGGTCTTTGATCTTCATCAATAAGTGTTTTGAGTCCTCTTCACTTTCAGCAAGCAAGGTTCTGTCATCTGCATAACGCAGGCTGTTAATGAGTCTTCCTCCAATCCTGATGCCCCGTTCTTCATATAGTCCAGCTTCTCGGATTATCTGCTCAGCATACAGATTGAGTAGGCAGAATACAACCCTGATGCACACCTTTCCTGCTTTAAACCAGTGAGTGCCCCCTTGTTCTGTCCGAACAACTGCCTCTTGATCTATGTACAGGTTCCTCGTGAGCACAATTAAGTGTTCTGGAATTCCCATTCTTCGCAATGTTATCCATAATTTGTTAAGATCCACACAGTCGAATGCCTTTGCATAGTCAATAAAACACAGGTGAACATCCTTCTGGTATTCTCTGCTTTCAGCCAGTATCCATCTGACATCAGCAATGATATCCCTGGTTCCACATCCTCTTTTGAAACCAGCCTGAATTTCTGGCAGTTCTCTGTCAATATACTGCTGCAGCCATTTTTGAATGATCTTCAGCAAAATTTTGCTAGCGTGTGATACTAATGATATTGTTCTATAATTTCCACATTTGGTTAGATCACCTTTCTTGGGAATCGGCATAAATATGGATCTCTTCCAGTTGGTTGGCCAGGAAGCTGTCTTCCATATTTCTTGGCATAGATTAGTGAGCGCCTCCAGCGCTGCATCTGTTTGTTGAAACATCTCAGTTGATACTCCATCAGATCCTGGAGGCTTGTTTTTCGCCAATGCCTTCAGAGCAGCTTGGACTTTTTCCTTCAGTACCGTCAGTTCCTGATCATATGCCACCTCTTGAAATGGTTGAACATCGACTAATTCTTTTTTGGTATAATGACGCTGTATTGCTTCCATCTTCTTTTGATGCTTCCTGCATAATTTAATATTTTCCCCATAGAATCCTTCACTATTGCAACTCAAGGCTTGAATTTTTTATTCAGTGCTTTCAGCTTGAGAAACACCGAGTATGTTCTTCTCTTTTGGTTTTCCATCTCCAGCTCTTTGCACATGTCATTATAATACTTTACTTTGTCTTCTCCAGCCGCCCTTTGAAATCTTCTGTTCGGTTCTTTCACTTCATTAGTTCTTGCTTTTGTTTTAGCTGCTCGACGTTCGAGAGCAAGTTTCAGAGTCTCCTCTGACATCCATCTTGGTCTTTTCTTTCTTTCCTGTCTTTTCAGTGACCTCTTGCCTTCTTCATGTATGAGGTCCTTCATGTCATTCCACAACTCGTCTGGTCTTCAGTCACTGGTGTTCAGTGCATCAAATCTGTTCTTCAGATGGTCTCTAAATTCATGTGGGATATACTCCAGGTCATATTTTGGCTCTCGTGGACTCGCTCTGATTTTCTTCAGTTTCAGCTTGAACTTGCCTGTGAGCAATTGATGGTCTGTTCCACAGTCGGCCCCTGGCCTTGTTCTGACTGATGATATTGAGCTTTTCCATCGTCCCTTTCCACAGATGTAGTCAATTTGATTTCTGTGTGTTCCATCTTGTGAGGTCTATGTGTATAGTCACCATTTATGTTGGTGAAAGAAGGTATTTGCAATGAACAAGTCGTTGGTCTTGCAAAATTCTATCATTTGATCTCTGGCATTGTTTCTGTCACCAAGGTCATGTTTTCCAACTACCGATCCTTCTTCTTTGTTGGTTAGGCTAAATCTAATATGACTTCTGTCCATATAAAAAGGGAATAAGAGACACACAGGGAGAATACCATGTGATTGACAGGCAGTGACTGGAGTGATGCATCTACAAGCCAAGGAATGCCAAGGATTGCCAGCAACACCGAGAGCTAAGAAAAAGGCATGGAACAGATTCTCTCCTAGAGCCTTCAGGGAGAACATGGCCTCGGTGACACCTCGATTTCATACTTCTAGCCTGTAGAACTGTGAAAAATTAAATTTCCATTTTTTTAAGCTACCTAGTTTGTTGCAGTCTGTTCCATCAGCCCTGGGAAAGTAAAGCATATGCTGTCTCCATATCTTTTTTATGGGGACAGTGGTAGTTTAGTGGCAGAATTCTCACATTCCAGGCAGGAGACACAGGTTCAATTTCCAGCCGGTGTACCTCATGCATAGCCGCCACCCGCCTGTCAGTTGAGGGTTATGTGTTCCCCTGATGTTGTACAGGTTTCAGTGGAGCTTCCAGACTAAGACTGACTAGGAAGAAAAGCCTGGCAATCTACTTCTGAAAATCAGCCAGTAAAAACCCTGTGAATTACAATGGTGTGATCCCCAGCCAATAATGGGGATGGCTCAGGACAACACGGCATTTATTCCGTTGTTCATGGGGTTGCCGTGAGTCAGGGCCAAGTTGATGACAACTAACAACAGTATCTTCGTTGGTGAGGTGTCTGTCCAAATTTTTGCTCATTCTGTAGTTGTGTTGTTTTCTTATCGTCTAGTTTTAAAGGGTTCTTTGTATATTTTAGATACAGGTACTTTACTGGATATGTGTTTTGCAGATATTTTTCCCTAGTCTGTGGTTTGTCATTTCATTCTCTTAACAGTGTCTTTCACAGAGTTAAAGTTTTTTGTTTTAATTAAGCCTAAATTATCAATTTTTTCTTTCATAGATTGTACTTTTGATGTATTTAAAAAGTCACTGCCAAACCCGAGGTCACTTGGATTTTCTCCTTTGTTAAAAGTTTCATTGTTTTATGTTTTACATTTAGATCTATGATGACTTTTGTGTTAATTTTTGTGAAAAGTGTAAAGACTGAGTCTAACTAATTTATTCCCTTTTTTATATGGATGTCCAGTTGTTCCAGCACCATTTATTAAAAAAGACTGTCCTTTCTCCATTGGATTGCCATTGCTACTTTGTCAAAAATCAGTTGACTACATTTGTCTGGATCTGTTTCTTGACTCTCTTTTTTTCCATTTATCTATTTGTCTAGTCTTTCACCAGTACCACACTGTCTTGATTACTGTAGGTATATACAGTAATATATGTATATGCACCACATAACATCCATTTGGGCAACATCTGACCACATATACGTCTGTGGTTGCATAAGATTATGATAGAGAATGGGAGGTAGTGGACATAACTGGATGTGCAGATTACATATTAGCCTATGTATACAGTAGTATATATTTACAATGTATCTATCGATGAGCAGCAGGCAGCTGAGCCCCAGCATCCACCACCCACCATTCCAGGATGCCTACTCACCCAACAGGGAACTTCCCCAATGTGCCCAGGGCTCACCCAGGGACTCCCCACAGCCATGCAGCTGCCGCTTCCTGTGCTAACCTGGAGTTGCTGTAGATCAAATCACTTCCAATATTGAAACATTGATCCTACTTTGGCGGCCGTCTTGTGGACTGTTCGAGACTCACACACATAAGAGTTCAGCTTTTCTCAATGGCTGCACTCAATATCCATGCTGGACTCCCTCCAGCCCTGGGACCACTGCCAGCTGCCTGGGCCCTGTGCACCACAGCCCCTGTATACAGTAATGTATATTTACAGTGTATTATGTATGCAGCATTGTACAGTATTAACCTACTTAACCCATATATTACCCTGCCTGATACATTAGCTGAAATACAGTACTGTATGTGTATAGTATCCTGGCTATTCAATCAGTGCAGGTACACCACAGTACCCCATATAACTTTGCTAAGTATATGATATGGTTTTCGCACAACGTCCAAATCACATAACGTCCTATTTCACAGAATGTATCGTGAACGTTAAGTGACACATGACTGTAGTAAGTCTTGAAGTTGAGTAGTGTCATTCCTTGGACTTTGTTCCTTTTCTTCAGTATTGTGTTGGCTATTGTGGGTCTTTGTCATTCCATATAAACTTCAGAATCAATTTGGTAATACCCACAAAATAACTTCCGGGTATTTTATTGTGATTATGTTGACTCTATAGATCTGGTTGAGAAGACCTGACATTTTAACAGTATTGAGTCTCCCTAGGTGTCTGGGTGGCATAAACAGTTTGTTTGACTACAAACCTAAAGACTGGCGATTTGAACCCACCCAGAGGCTCTGTGGAAGAATGGCTTGGCTGTATGCTTTTGTACAGATTTTAACCAAGAAAGCCATTTGGAGCTCAATTCTACTCTGTAATACATGGGGTCTCCATGAGTCAGAAGTAACTTGACAGCAATGGGTTTGGGGTTTCTAAAAAAATTTTTTTTTATTCATGATCATGGAATATCTCTTGATTTATTTAGATCTCCGATTTCTTTCATCAGAGTTTTGTCGTTTCCCTCATATAGATCTTATACATGTTTTGTTAGATTTATACCTAAATATTTCATATTTTTGGTGCTAATATAAATAGTATTGTGTTTTAAATTTCAAATTCCAGTTGTTCATTGGTGGTATCTAAGAAAGCAATTGACATTTGTTTATTAACATTTTATCCTGCAACATTGCTATAATCACTTATTAGTACAATGTTGAGTTGGAGTGGTGAGAGGGGACATTATTTCCTAATTCCTAATCTTAGGGGAAAGCATCTAGTTTCTCACCCTCAAGTATGATGTTAGATTTAGGTTTTTGTAGATGTTCCTAGTTGGCTGAAAGTTTTTCTCCCGAGTGGGCATTGAATTTGTCAAATGGTTCTTCTGCATCTATTGATATGATCAAGGAGCCCTGGTGGTGCAGCAGTTACATGTTCGGCTGCTAACTGCAAGGTTGGTGGTTCAAGCCCACCCAGTGGCTGCATGGCAGAAAGACCTACTGTTCTGCGCCCATAAAGATTACAGCCTAGAAAATCCTATAGGGCAGTTTTACTGTGTCTTATTGGGTTGCTACGAGTCAAAATCGACTCGATGGCACCTAACAACAATACCAACAATTAATATTACATGATTTTTCTTCTTTAGCCTGATGAAGTGCTGGATTACATAAATTGATTTTTTTAATGTTGAAGCAGCTGCATACCTGGAACAAATCCCAATTGGTTGTGCTGTATAATTGTTTTTAATATCTTATTGTGGTTTGGGTGAAAGTTTACAGAGTAAATTAGTTTCCCATTCAACAATTTATACACATTTTGTTTCGTGATATTACTTGCAATCCCCTCAGTGTGACAGCACTGTACCAACTTCCTGAGTTCCCCATTTCCATATACCCATCTTTCCTGCCCCTTCTGCCTTCTAAGCTTTGTTTCTGGGCAAATGCTGCCGTTTTGGTCTTGTATGGTTGATTGTTCTGAGGAGCTCATTCTTCACAGGTGTTATTGTTCACTTTATAGGCCTGTCTGTTGTTTGGCTGAAAGGTGATATCCAGGAGTGGAGGGTGTCTGAGGGCCTTAGTCTCCAGGGTTCCACCAGTCTCTATCAGACCAATAAGTCTGGTCTTTTTTGTAAATTTGAATTTTGTTCCATATTTTTCTCCCACTCTGTCCAGGACCTTCTACTGTGATCCCACTCAGAGCAGTTGGTATTGGTAGCCATGCACCATCTACTTCTGGCCTCAGGCTAATGGAGGGTATGGTTCTTGTGGTCCATTAGTTCTCTCAACTGTTTCCTTGAGACTTTGATTTTCTTCACTCTTCTTTGCTCCAGACAAGAAGAGACCAATAGTTGTATCTTAGATGGCTGCTCATAAGCTTTTAAGAACCCAGTCTTTATTCACCAAAGTAGGATGTACAACATTGTTTTTATGGACTATGTTATGTCAGTTGATCTCAGTGTCTCCTCAGACTATGTTCTTAAGCCCTCAAGCCCAGTGACTCAGTCCCTCGAGGTGTTTGGTTATAGCTAAGAAGTTTTCATAACTGTGCTTCTGTGTGCTCTACTACATACACGGACATATTTGCGGCACATACAAGTGCATATATAGAAATATCCTTTGCCAAGCCTATATATGCTAGTGGGTGTACTCCCATACATCATCTTATACCTGTTCAGTTTACATATCTACCTATGTATCCACTCGTGAATTATTGTTTATTACTGTTATTGTAGATTGTGTATGTAATAGTATTTACCGCTGTTTCCTTTTACTCTTGCGTACCTTTCAATGTCTTCCTTTGCCTTAGTTGTGTTGTGCTGACTTTATCATGCTGTGTATTGTCTTTCCCTTCACCCAAGTTAATACATACCTACTATCTAATTAATGATTTTTCCATACCTGCTAAGTATCAAAGAATGTTTCTTCCTGTGTGTAAACCTTTTCTTGACTTTTTATAATAGTGGTATCATACAGTATTTGTCATTTTGTGATGGGCTTATTTCACTCAGCATAATGTCCTCCAGGTTCATTCATGTTGTGTGATGTTTTGCAAATTCATTGTTATTCTTTAACATTGCATAGTATTCCATTGTATGTATATACCACAGCTTGTTTTTCCATTCATCCACTGATGGGCACTTAGGTTGTTTCCATCTTTTTGCTATACTGAATAATGCTGCAATGAACATGGGTGTGCATATATCTATTTCTGTTATGGCTCTTAACTTTTTTAAGGAAGTGCCATACCGTTTCCACAGTGGTTGTACCGTTTTATATTCCCACCAGCAGTGTATGAAAGTTCCAATCTTCCCACACCCTTATCAGCATTTGTTGTTTTTTGTTTTATTTTTTTTTTATCATTGCCATTATTGCCAGGGTGAGTTGATATCTCGTTTTGATTTGCATCTCTCTATAATGGCTTTTTTTAATTTTTTATAATGGCTAATGGGGAGCCCAGGTGGTGCAGTGTTTAAGATCTCGGCTGCTAACCAAAAGGTTGGCAGTTCAAATCTACCAGCTGTTCCTTGGAAACCCTGTGGGGCAGTTCTACTCTGTTCTTAGGGTCGCTATGAGTTGGAATTGATTCAGTGGCACCTAACGACAACAACAATGGCTAATGATTGTGAACATCTCTTCATGTATTTGTTGGCTGCCTGAATGTCTTCTTTGGTGAAGTATCTGTTCATGCCCATTTTTTAAGTAGATTGTCTTTTTGTCGTTGAGGTGTTGAAATTTTCTCAAAATTTTAGAGATTAGTCCCTTGTCAGATATGTCATTGCCATTTTTTTTTCCTGGTCTGTAGGTTCTCTTTATCTTCTTTTGGAAAAGGCTTGATAGGTGTTTAATTTTTAGGAGGTCCCAATCGTCTAGTTTGTCGTCTGCTGTTTGTATATTTTTAGATATGTTTGGTAGTCTATTTATGTCGTAAATGAGGGCCCATAGGTTTGCCCCTGTTTTTTCTTCCATGATCTTTATAGTTTCATGCTTTATATTTAGGTCTTTGAGTCTTCTTGAATTAGTTTTTGTATATGGTGTAAGGTATGGATCCTGTTTCATTTTTCTGCAAGTTGATATCAAGTTTTGCCAGCACCATTTGTTAGTCTATCTCTTCCACATTTAATTTATTTCGGCCCTTTGTTGAACATCAACTATCAATAGGTGGATGATTAACTTGTGTGTTCTGAGTTTTGTTGCATTGGTCTAAATGTCTGTCGTTGTGCCAGTACCAGGGTTTTTACTACTGTGACTATTGTCTGTATAGAAGGCTCTGAGATCGATAAGTGTGAGGCCTTCTACATTCTTCTTCAGTAGTGCTTTGCTTTTCTGAGGCCTCTTCCCTTTCCATATAGAGTTGGTGATTAGTGTTTTTATCTTGTCAAAGAATGTTGATAGAATCTGTATCAGAATTACATTATATCTGTAGATCACTTTGGAAACCCTTGTGGTGTAGTGGTTAAGTGCTATGGCTGCTCACCAAAGGGTCAGCAGTTCAAATCCGCCAGGCGCTCCTTGGAAACTCTATGGGGCAGTTCTACTCTGTCATATAGGGTCGCTGTGAGTCGGAATCGACACGACAGCACTGGGTTTGGTTTTTGGTTTGGTAGATCACTTTGGGTAGTATTGACATTTTCACAATGTTAAGTATTCCTACCCTTGAGCTTGGTGTGTTTTTCCACTTATGTAAGTTGCTTTTGGTTTCTTGCTACACGTTTTGTAGTTTTCTTTGTAAAAGTCTTTTATATCCCTGGTTAGGTTTATTCCTATGTATTTTATCTTTTGGGGTATTTTCCTGATTTGCTTTTCAGAGTTCTCTCTGTAAGTGTAGAGGAACCTGACTGATTTTTGTATGTTGATCTTACACCAACAGTCAGTTTGCTGCATCCTTCTATTAGTGCCAGTGGCTTACTTCTGGAATCTCTGGGATTTTCTATGTATAAGATCATATCATCTGCAAATAGGAATAGTTTTACTTCTTTATCAATTTGGATACCTTTTATTTTCCTTTATTGCCTTATTGCCCTGGCTAGGACTTCCAGAACAATGTTGAATAAGAGTGGTGATAAAGGACATCCTAATCTGGTTCCCATTTTCAAGGGTAATGCTTTCAGCATCTCTCCACTGAGAATAGCTGTTGGCTGTTGGTTTTGTATCTATGACCTTTATTATGTTGAGGAATGTGCTGAGAATTTTTATCAGGAATGGGTGTTGGATTTTATCAAATGCCTTTTCTGCATTGACTGATATGATCATGTGATTCTTTTCTGTTGTTTTATTTATGTGGTGGATTATGTTGGTTGATTTTCTAATGTTAAATCACCCTTGTATACCTGGTATGAATCCTAGTTGGTAATGATGTATTATTTTTTTGATATGTTGTTGGATTCTACTGGCTAGGATTTTGTTGAGAATTTTTGTGTCTATATTCATGAGAGATGCTGGGTTATAATTTTCCTTTTTACTTATGTCTTTGCCTGCCTTTGGTATCAGGGTTATACTTGCTTCATAGAATTAATTTGAGAGTATTCCATCTTTTTCTGTATCCTGGAATAGTTTGGGTAGACTTGGTGTCAGATCTTCTCTGAATGTTTGGTAGAATTCTCCAGTGAAGCTGTCTGGGCTAGGGCTTTTTTGTTGTTGTTGTTAGTTTTTTTTATGACTTCTTCAATTTCTTCTTTTGTTTTGAGCCTGTTCGGATTTTCTACCTCAGTTTGTGTTAGTTTAGGTAGGTATTCTGTTTCTAGAAATTTACCCATTTCTTCTAGATTTTCAAATTTGTTAGCATATAGTTCTTCATAGAGTTCTGTTATGATCCTTTTTCCGCCAGGTGGTTCTGTTGTAACCACACCCATCTCGTTTCTTATTTGTGTTATTTGCATCCTTTCCTTTTCCTTTGTCAATTTGGCCAGTGGTTTGTTGATTTTATTCTTTCAAAGAACCAACTTCTAGTGTTGTTGATTCTTTCTATTGTTTTTCTGTTTTCTATTTCATTAATTTCTGCTCTAATCTTTATTATTTCCTTTCTTCTGACCTATATAACTTTTCTCCTCTCTGAAGAACTTCTTTTAACATTTGTTGGAAGGCAGGTCTAGTGGCAACGAATTCTCTCAATTTTTGTTTGTCTGAGAATGTCTTTATTTCTCCTTATACTTTCAAAGGATAATATCACTGAATACAGAGTATAGTGAAACCTGTGAGAGCCAGAGCTTGAAGAGACTGCCTTGTTTTTTTGGGTTTCTCAACTTTTCCACCTTTGACAAGGTACAGTCACCACTTTTTCTATCACTCTCTACTTAGTGGAAAATATTTGAGTTTTCCATCTCTGACAGGCTTTCACCTTACACAGGCTCCAGTTTTCACAGGTTTGTACTAGGTTGGTGGTTTTATTCTTTCAACATTTTAAGTATTTCACTTCACTCTTTCTTGTTTGTATGGTTTCTAAAGAGAAATCCAATATAATTCTTATCCTTGTTCCTCCTGACTTCTTTTAAGATTTTCCCTTCACCTTTGATTTTCTGCAGTTTGGATATGATATGCCTAGGAGTAGATTTTTTGCTATTTATCCTTTTTGGTGTTTTGTGAGTTTATTGGATCTATGATCTGGTATCTGTCATTAATTTTGAAAAATTCTCAGCCTTATTCAAATATTTCTTCTATTCCTTTCTCTCTTCTACTTCTGGTATTCCCATTACATGTATGTTACACCTTTTATAGTTGTCCCTCTTATTCTGTTCCCTTTTTTCATTCTTTTTTGTTTTTGCTTTTCAGTTTTGGAAATTTCTATTGACATGTCTTCAATGTCACTGATTCTTTCCTCGGCTGTGTACATTCTACTGTTGACCCCATCAGAGGCGGTCTTCATTTCTTTTACTGTGTGTTTTGATATCTAGAATTTTCATTTGATTCTTCCTTAGAGTTTCTGTCTCTGCTTATGTTACCCATCTGCTCTTGCATGTTGTCTACTTTTTCCATTAGAGCATATTAATCATCATTATTTTAATTTTACAGTTCCTGGTCTGATAATTCCAAAATCTCTGCTGTTTCTGAATCTGGTTCTGATGTTTGCTTTGTCTCCTCAGACTGTATTCTTTGCCTTTTAGCATGCCATATAATTTTTTCTTTTGAAAGCTGGTCATGATGTATCAGGTAAAAGTAATGAGGAAATTAAACCTTTAGCATGTGTTCTTAAGTTTATCCAGCTAGGAGTTAGGCTGTGTTTACTGTTTGCTGTAGCTGTGTATGTCAGAGGTTAAATGTCCTCTAGTGTCTTTGTTTTTGTTTCCCCTATTGTCTTTGGGTTTCCCTAGAGTCTCCTTCTTAAATAGGGTCTGATGCTTGCAGTTCTTGTAGCTGTAATCTCTTGTTTTTTTTTAACAATAATATCTCTTGTTATTGCTGTGGTGGAAAGATTTTCGAGGAGGGGGAGTGTTCTTCAAGTTGATTCCAACATGTGTGTCCGAGTAGAACTGTGCTCCATAAGGTTTCAATGCTGATTTTTCAGAAGTAGATCATCAGCCTTTCTTCCGAGGTTGAACCTCCAGCCTTTCAGTTAGCAGCCAACACGTTAACCATTTGCACCACTCAGGGACTCAGGACAGTTAAAACCAAAAAAAAACCACTGCCATCGAGTTGATTCCAACTCATAGCAACCCTATAGGACAGAGTAGAACTGCCCAATAGAGTTTCTAAGGAGCACCTGGCGGATTCGAACTGCTGACTTCTTGGTTAGCAGCCGTAGCACTTAACCACTACGCCACCAGGGTTTCCTCAGGACACTTACCAAAAAACCAAACCAAACCCAGTGCCATCGAGTCGATTCCAACTCATACTGACCCTATAGGCCAGAGTAGAACTGCCCCATACAGTTTCCAAGGAGTGCCTGGCGGATTTGAACTGCCAGCCCTTTGGTTAGCAGCTGTGGCACTTAACTACTACGCCACCGCCACACGGGGTTTCCATTAGGTCTTGGTAAATAGTTTCCCTTGAGGGCACGCCTTGTTAGGAGAACAGAGAGCTGTGGACATATTCCAAAGTAGTTGATTTTCCTTTCCCCCTCCCAGAACCTTGAGGGGATATTTCTTTGATCTTCACAGTGAGAACTCTTTGGGCTCCTAGAGGTAAAACTCAGGAGAATATGGGGCTCTCCTAAGACTGTGCCCCTCCAGAATTTTTAACTCTGAAACTAGTCCACATTGAGCAATTAGCAATTTGCAAATTAAGTCTAAAGTATTTCTACTGGCATTGACTCCAGCTGCAAGTTTTTGTTCCTGGGCAGAAGGCTCCCAGTAAACTGTGATTCTCTGTATCTGCCTGTCTGTCTTGCCAATGTTTGAGGTAGGAGTGTGCCCTGTAACCTCAGTTCTCTGATGGATCTAAGAAGAGTTGTTGATTTTCAGTTTGTTCAGCTTTTTTCTTGTTGTGAGGAGGGAGTAATAACTTCCAAACTTTTGACATATCAGACTGGAAACTAACTAGAAGTCCACTTCTTTTGAGATCCCTGTTGCTGTATAGTATCAGTTTTACAGTTGCTTTGCCAAATCATTTAACAAGTATTTATTGAATACCTAATATATACAAAGTATTTTACTCAGCATGGGTGGGGCAAAAAGAGTAATATGATACAGACCTTCAAATGATCTACTAGGAAAGGAAAACATATGTATAAATACAATATAAGGCAGTATGTGCCATAGGTTCTTTAGAATTTCAGGTAGCAGAGAGAGCATTTTTGAGTGGATGATCAGGGAAGATTTCATGAAAGTAGGAGCATTTGACTAATCCCTGTAGCTTGTGAGTATTTAAATGGCAGTCAGTGTGATGTAAGAATCCTGCAATGACATCTCTACCATTGCCAAAGATTCTGTCTTTAAATTAGGAGAACCATTTCATATTATCAGTAAATGGTTATTGATATCTAAACATTACTACAAATACTAATTTAAATATTTATACTTTTATAAATAAATATTTTGCATGTGATGGGTAATTGCTATTTTTATGTTTTTAGGCCATGAATATTGTGGTTCCCTTCATGTTTAAATATGCCGTAGACAGCCTCAACCAGATGTCGGGAAATATGCTGAACCTGAGTGATGCTCCAAATACAGTTGCAACCATGGCAACAGCAGTTCTGATTGGCTGTATGTGTGATTCTTTAATCTGTCTACAGGTGTTGACTTTCTTCAAGAGGCTTTCATCATATTTGGGCAGATGACCTTTTCACCATAACACAGCTTAGAATTTTGGATACTTATTATTTTGTGTGAGGCTTTTTAATTCTTTGTATGATATACTTTTTAAAATTCCCTGATACCAGTTGTATTTTTCATGTTCTAGAAAACTGGTATAAAATAAGACATTAAATTCATAACAACCACCTCTTATAGTTAGGCGCCTTCTAAAATACTTTTCCAGTAAGCTTAGTTATTTTGTTGCTGTTGTTGGCTGTTAAATAAGAAATAGCTAAATAATTTATACACGCACACTCGTTAGTGCTTAGTGCTTTATTAAAATATGTTCAATAGCAATGACACAAATCCACAGTTTCTAAAGAACAGAATACAAATGCATTAGAAGTGATGCTTTATGAGACTCGGGACGTGAGTGGGTCATGCTTTCGTGAAGGCACTTGAGTGTTCAGAATCTCCACTTTATTATTTTTTGTTATTTGGGGAGTTAGACCAAAAGCCTTAAAAGGTACTATACAATTATCCACAATAGGGCTGCATGAGCTATTATTTATTAAAAACATTTTAATTGGAAAAAATCTTTCAACATTCTGAATCTCTGAGGGAAAATAACACTGAAAGGGATCTATGATGGTGAAAAGGTTGGTATTTACTAGGCTGAATGATTTCTAGGTTTTTTTTTAATGTAAGTACCTGTGATATAGTCATTGATTGAATTATTCACTATGCAAACATTTTCTGAACACTTGCGATTTTTACACTCCTGTGATTCTAATGTTTTTACACTCTTATTTTGTTTAATGTATTGTTAGATGGTGTATCAAGAGCTGGAGCTGCCTTTTTTAATGAAGTTCGAAATGCAGTATTTGGCAAGGTAGCCCAAAATTCAATTCGAAGAATAGCCAAAAATGTCTTCCTCCATCTTCACAACCTGGATCTGGGTTTCCACCTGAGCAGACAAACAGGAGCTTTATCTAAGGCTATTGACAGAGGAACAAGGGGTATCAGTTTTGTCCTGAGTGCTTTAGTATTTAATCTTCTTCCTATCATGTTTGAGGTGACTCTTGTCTGTGGTGTTTTGGTAAGTAAACATTTTTCATAACAAGCTTTTATGTTTACATTCTTATTAGTAGCTATTTAGTACTTAAGCTGTTGTGCTGTTGCATGCTTATGGATTTGAAAGCAAAATTTCATGATGCCAGAAGGATGATGCAGTTCTTAAATTATCTTGCCACAAGCTTCAAGGGACTGTCCAAATTTTTTATTGTGTTGTAATTATAAAAACTCTTCAGTTCTACACATAGATCAGTCATTAAGTAGTGCTTTCAGTTTTTTATTAGAGATTTTTGTGTATGGCGTTAGTCTGGTATGTTGAAAATATCTAGGTTTCTGTTCACCATTTATAACATTTTAAGGAACTTCGTATTTTATAGCTAAAAGTATGTAAAAACAACCAAACCTGTTGTCGAGTCGATTCTAGCTCATAGTGACTCTATAGCACAGAGTAGAGCTGCCCCATAGAGTTTCCAAGGAGCAGCTGGTGGATTCAAACTGCTTGCTTTCAGGTTGGCAGCCAGGTTCTTAACGACTGTACCACCAGGGCTCTTTTTTTTTTCCTCTTTAGGGTTATTGTACTATTTTACTGTCAACATATAAGGGTAATATCAATGTGGCGGGAGTCCATGGGTGGTGCAGATAGTTAATGTGCTCAGCTGCTAACTAAAATACTGGAGATTCAAGTCAACCCAAAGTCACCTCAGAAGAATGGC
The DNA here is from genome assembly GCF_024166365.1 of Elephas maximus indicus. Classification (NCBI taxonomy): domain Eukaryota; kingdom Metazoa; phylum Chordata; class Mammalia; order Proboscidea; family Elephantidae; genus Elephas; species Elephas maximus. The sequence goes on from NC_064846.1 coordinate 92,872,650, forward strand.
TTGGCGATCTACTTCTGAAAATTCGGCCATTGAAAACTATGGAGCACAGTTCTACTCTGACACACATGGACTTGTCATGAGTCAGAGTCAACTTAATGCCAAATGTTTTTTTTTTTTTTAATCAATGTGGCAAATGAAGATTGACTTTCTTCCCTTGTTACTTAGAGTAGATTTTCTAGATTTTACTTTGACGTCTCACCAGTTTATTTGGTTACACAATCTAGCATTTATTTAAATATTTTGATTAAAAATTGCTGTTGTATATTATAAACTATTTGGCAAGAACAATGACTGTTTTTCATTTCTTCTTTTGCTTTTTCCAGTATTATAAGTGTGGTGCCCAGTTTGCATTGGTAACCCTTGGAACACTTGGTGCATACACAGCATTCACAGTTGCAATCACACGGTGGAGGTGAGGTATTGCCCAGAGGCTAGTCAAGGTTCAGAAATTAGTTATGCTTTTCTAATAAACATGTCATGGCTATGCAAATCTTTGTCTTGCAGAACTAGATTTAGAATAGAAATGAACAAAGCGGATAATGATGCAGGTAATGCTGCCATAGACTCACTGCTGAATTATGAAACTGTGAAGGTAATATGTTTAATTATATTTTCCTATGCCTTTCACACTGCACTAAGATTTGTTCTGCCATTTAATTTATTTTTTTTTTATAAGCTACGGTTATAAGCTAGAACTTCAGATTCTCAAGTAATTTTTTTTATAAGCTAGAACTTCAGATTCTCAAGTAATTTTAGGATAGGCTCTAGCTGTTTTTATAAGCTACGGTTATAAGCTAGAACTTCAGATTCTCAAGTAATTTTTTTTATAAGCTAGAACTTCAGATTCTCAAGTAATTTTAGGATAGGCTCTAGCTGTGATGAAATAATAGTACTTTATTGCTTTTCTTTTGTTTAGATATTACAGTTCTTTTTCCTTGGTTTTTTTTTTTTGGAGATCATCAAATTTTACCTTTTGAATTAATTTGTGATAGGAGTGTGGTTAGCATCTTGGTTCAGAATGGATACTAAGCTAATCAAACTGGCATATAGGTTGTCGGGTCTCCTTCTAGCTCTCATTATTTCATTTATTTGTTCATTTTTCTGTTCAAGAACTAGTTACTGAATGCCTCTTGTGTACAAAGCACTATGCTAGGTGCTGTGATGGCAGGGATGTGGTGGTAAAAAAAAAAAAAAAGATTAATATATAATCCCTGCTCTCCCAGACTTTATTATCTACTGGAGAGTTAAAGTGGGGGGAATGAGAAATACCAGTTCAGAGTTTCAGGGGCTCAGGGAAAGTCTTTGTGAAGGAAGTGTTATTGAAGGCTTTTTTTAGATATGGGTTTAAAGTAGGCATTCAGTAAAAGTTTATTGGATGAATTTTACAGACTTTTCAAATGCAGCCCATGATGTAAAAATGCAGGAGTGTCGTAGTCCAATATATTGAAAGTCAGCTTTTTAAAATGTATTATGCAGTACAAAATTATTATATCCATACATGAAGCCATATGAAAAGTATACTAATCAATTAAGAGGATAAATTTTAATTATATTTGTATATAAGTTACTAATTTTGTGTATTCTCTAGTATTTTAATAATGAAAAATATGAAGCACAGAGGTATGATGGATTTTTGAAGACATACGAGACTGCTTCATTGAAAAGTACCTCTACTCTGGCTATGCTGAACTTTGGTCAAAGTGCTATTTTCAGTATTGGTTTAACGGCTATAATGGTGCTCGCCAGTCAGGGAATTGTGGCAGGTAATGGATCTGTGATTATCACATTTTTAGACTGTTCTACTTAACCTTTATAAACCAAGATTAATGAGAAGAATGTGTTTATTAGTCTTAAGTATAAAGCATGTTCAATAGAGAACTTTAACATTCTTGGAGTACTTTTTTGTATTAGAATGTGTTTTCTTGATTGTTTGATTTTTTTTTTTTAACTTTTGTTTAATACTGCCAGTTTAGTGTTGGTGCTCTCACTGATTGGGATTACTCTTTATCTCTTTATACATTTTGTGGGTCTACACCTTGATTCTTTCATGAGAAACTCTTTTTAGCATCTAATATTTCTAATTTCTCTTGTAGACCTGTAAAACAATGTAATTAATTTAATGTTTTGTTTAAAGGACTAAAATGCAAACAATCTTTTTAGTATTACCAGTAATCTTTTCATCTATTAGTTCCTCATGTACAAAGCATTTCAAAAATAAATAATGTCTGTCTTTTTTCTGTAACCCCCCACTCAATTAGGATTTATTTATTCATTATAACCTTAATACTTAGTTTAATTAGTCATGATACCCATTTCCTCCAATTTTTCAGTATATAAACCAAAAACCCATTGCCATCGAGTCAGTTCTGACTCATAGCGACTCTATAGGACAGAGTAGAACTGCCCTATAGAGTTTCCAAGGAGGACCTGGTGGATTTGAACTGCCGACCTTCTGGTTAGCAGCTGTAGCACTTAACTAGAACACCACCAGGGTTTCTTTTTTTAATATATTCTTTTTAAATTTCTATTTTACATACTACACAGTAACTTGGTTGTGTCTTAGGAATAGCGGTTTTTAGCTTTCTGTTTCTACCCCCACTTAAACTATTCTTTTTTTATTTATTAAATATGGTGCATGGGTGGGCTTTTTCCATTCCATTTAGCATATACCAAGTTTCTTATATTACCTAAATCAGGGATTAAAATGCTCTGAAATTTGAGTAGGCCTAAGAGTTGCTGGAAAACCCTGGTGGTGTAGTGGTTAAGAGTTCAGCTGCTAACCAAGAGGCCAGCAGTTCGAATCCACCAGGCACTCCTTGGAAACCCTGTGGGGGGAGTTCTACACTGTCGTATAAGGTCGCTATGAGTCAGAATTGACTTGATGGCAAAGGGTTTGGATTTTTTTTTTTTTAGAAATTGCTGGTTATGTATATTTTGAACTGTATTCCAGAGTAATACATATCAAACTTCTCTATCTTAAAACGGAAACATCTGTAATGTTCATCTAAAATATCCTCTTTTTTTCTTCTGCCAACTGTTTTTTTTTTTTTTTAAGGTACCCTTACCGTTGGAGATCTAGTAATGGTGAATGGGCTGCTTTTTCAGCTTTCACTACCCCTTAACTTTCTGGGAACTGTATATAGAGAGACTAGACAAGCACTCATCGATATGAACACCTTATTTACTCTACTCAAGGTAGACACCCGAATTAAAGTAAGTAATCTGTATAGCACCTCTTCAAAAGTATGTGGGCATCATCCTATCAATAAGATTATTCTAAGGAAGTGTTCTTACATCACCATGTTTGTAAACTAATTTCTTTCTTACAGAAATTGGGTTTATCATGTGTATTAAGAGGTTGTTACAGCTTTTGCTTCAATGTTTAGAAACTTTACAATGTTAGCAAAGAATATTATACCCAGAAACTAAATTTTGTTAACGTGAATTTTTGTACTTGCTCTTGATTTACTTTTGCTAATAATTAATGATGCAGAACTTGCAGTTGCCTCTCCTTACATCCTCCACCCCCTTACTTCCCTAATCACCATTCCTCCTCCTTCCCCCACCCCCAATCAAAAGTACTAAAAAACAAAAGCTTTCAGAATTGTTCACCTAAGCATGAGGAGTGAAAAAAGAAATCTTAGAAAACATGCTTGGAAGTGGTCTACTTCTGCTTATAAATCTCCTCCTTCCTCATTATTTTCCTTTTTTGTCTCTGTAAATTAGAAAATTGTCTGTATAGACTTACACTCTAGATGATATATAATATGGTTTGTTTTTTCTCTTCCCTGCTAGGACAAAGTACTGGCACCTGCCCTTCAGATCACACCACAGACAGCTATGGTGGCCTTTGATAATGTGCATTTTGAATACATTGAGGGACAGAAAGTCCTCAGTGGAATATCTTTTGAAGTCCCTGCAGGAAAGAAAGTGGCCATTGTAGGAGGTAGTGGGTCAGGGTGGGTAATTTAGTTATTTATAAAATTCTACATCATTGACTGATGCTTCCAAGTATAATATTTTTTCTTTATCATAATAAAATGATTACTGTTGTTTAAAACAGGGATCCCCTAGCGCTAATAGAAGTAACCTTTTCTCATCTCTAATTTCAGGAAGAGCACAATAGTGAGACTGCTATTTCGCTTCTATGAACCTCAAAAGGGTAGCATTTACCTTGCTGGTCAAAATATACAAGATGTGAGCCTGGAAAGCCTTCGGAGGGCAGTAGGAGTGGTACCTCAGGTATTTTTTTAAAAACCTATTTTTTGAAATATTTATTGGATTGGTGGATCTGTAACTAGAATAATTTGATGTCAAGAAGTCAGCAAATGCTAATGAGCTGGGTAGTGTTTGGCCTCCAAATCAAATTCTGTTATCAAAAAAAAAAAAACTTAAGGGAAAATTTACATGATGCAAAAATTTCTAAACCCTAAATGGTAGGATACTATAGTAGAAAGAGCACAGTCTGTGGAGTCAAACAGATCTGGGTTCTAACCCCAGCTCTAACCCTTATTAATTCTGTGGTCTTGGTTCTCACTTTCCCCACCTGTTAAAAAACAAAAAAAAGGATACCATTTATCTTATAGGTTAGGATTATAATTATGGATTAGAGATAATATATGTAAAGCACCAAGCACAGTGTCCAGCACACACGATTCAGTAAGTGAAAACTATTATTGCAATTTTGAACAATTTTTTTCTTTATTATTAACTGTTATTGCGCTTCAAGTGAACGTTTACAAATCAAGTCAGTCTGTCACATATAAGTTAATATACATCTTACTCCTTACTCCCACTTGCTCTCCCCCTAATGAATCAGCCCTTCCAGTCTCTCCTTTCGTGAAAACTTTGCCAGCCTCCAACTCTCTCTATCCTCCCATCCCCCCTCCAGACAGGAGATGCCAACACAGTCTCAAGTGTCCACCTGATATAATTAGCTCACTCTTCATCAGCATCTCTCTCCCACCCACTGTCCAGTCCCTTTCATGTCTGATGAATTGTCTTCGGGGATGGTTCCCGTCCTGTGCCAACAGAAGGTTTGGGGACCATGACCGCCGGGATTCCTCTAGTCACAGCCAGACCATTAAGTATGGTCTTTTTATGAGAATTTGGGGTCTGCATCCCACTGATCTCCTGCTCCCTCAGGGGTTCTCTATTGTGCTCCCTGTGAGGGCAGTCATCAGTTGTGGCCGGGCACCAACTAGTTCTTCTGGTCTCAGGATAATGTAGGTCTCTGGTTCATGTGGCCCTTTCTGTCTCTTGGGCTCTTAGTTGTCGTGTGACCTTGGTGTTCTTCATTCTCCTTTGCTCCAGGTGGGTTGAGACCAATTGATCCATCTTAGATGGCCGCTTGTTAGCATTTAAGACCCCAGACGCCACATTTCAAAGTGGGATGCAGAATGTTTTCATAATAGAATTATTTTGCCAATTGACTTTGAAGTCCCCTTAAACCATGGTTCCCAAACCCCCGCCCTTGCTCCACTGACCTTTGAAGTATTCAGTTTATCCCGGAAACTTCTTTGCTTTTGGTCCAGTCCAGTCCAGTTGAGCTGACCTTCCATGTATTGAGTGTTGTCCTTCTCTTCACCTAAAGCAGTTCTTATCTGCTAATTAATCAGTAAAAAACCCTCTCCCTCCCTCCCTCCCTCCCCCCCTCGTAACCACAAAAGTATGTGTTCTTCTCAGTTTACACTATTTCTCAAGATCTTATAATAGTGGTCTTATACAATATTTGTCCTCTTGCCTCTGACTGATTTCGCTCAGCATAATGCCTTCCAGGTTCCTCCATGTTATGAAATGTTTCACAGATTCATCACTGTTCTTTCTCGATGCGTAGTATTCCATTGTGTGAATATACCACAATTTATTTACCCATTCATCTGTTGATGGACACCTTGGTTGCTTCCAGCTTTTTGCTATTGTAAACAGAGCTGCAATAAACATGGGTGTGCATATATCTGTTTGTGTGAAGGCTCTTGTTTCTCTAGGGTATATTCCGAGGAGTGGGATTTCTGGGTTGTATGTTAGTTCTATTTCTAACTGTTTAAGATAACGCCAGATAGATTTCCAAAGTGGTTGTACCATTTTACATTCCCACCAGCAGTGTTTAAGAGTTCCAATCTCTCCGCAGCCTCTCCAACATTTATTATTTTGTGTTTTTTGGATTAATGCCAGCCTTGTTGGAGTGAAATGGAATCTCATCGTAGTTTTAATCTGCATTTCTCTAATGGCTAATGATCGAGAGCATTTTCTCATGTATCTGTTAGCTACCTGAATATCTTCTTTAGTGAAGTGTGTGTTTTGAACAATTTTTGACATAGTGAAATTGTAATAATTACAAAGCACCTTGGCTGCCAACCTCAGGTTTTTATGCCTGTTTCACTACTATACCCTGAATACCAAGGGCAGTGCCTGACCCATAGTATGCACTTAGTAAGTATTTGCTAAGTGACTTGGCGGGGTGGGGGGAATAAATTCAAAGGGAGATCTAAGAAGACAAGAAGAAGATATATATAGGATGTGAGTTTTTCTTAAATAGAAAGACCTGGGAACAGGAGCAGCTAATAGTTATTATAAAGCTGATTCTTAGAATCAGAATCTAATCCCTGGGAGAATAGATCAAAATACAGGAGATAGGAGGAGAAGAGCTATAAAAATGGGATCAGACAAGGATATGTACCTTATAAAATACCACCAAGTGATCTGACACATGCCATTCTGCCATGTCCTCTTTTGCTGAAAATCCCAAATGTTGGTGTACATGAGTCACCTTACCAGAGGTCACCTTAGGAGTTTTAAATTCGCATGTTCTTTCACACACCCTAATTCTGATTTAAAAGATCAGGTGGTACCCAGAAACCCAGATTTAAAAAAAAAATTTATTGTGCTTTAAGTGAAAGTTTACAAATCAAGTCAGTGTCTCATACAAAAGTTTATATACACCTTGCTACATACTCTTAGTTGCTCTTCCCCTAATGAGACAGCACACTCCTTCTTTCCAGTCTCTATTTTCGTGTCCATTCCGCCAGCTTCTGACCCCTCTGCCCTCTCATCTCCCATCCAGACAGGAGCCGCCCACATAGTCTCATGTGTCTACTTGATCCGAGAAGTTCACTCCTTACCAGTATCATTTTCTATCCCATTTGACAGTCCAATCCCTGTCTGAAGAGTTGGCTTTGGGAATGGTTCCTGTCTCAGGCTAACAGAAGGTCTGGGGACCATGACCTCCAGGGTCCTTCTAGCCTCAGTCAGACCATTAAGTCTGGTCTTTTTACGAGAATTTGAGGTCTGCATCCCACTCACTGTTCTCCTGCTCCCTCAGGGGTTCTCTGTTGTGTTCCCAGTCAGGGCAGTTATTGGTTGTAGCTGGGCACCACCTAGTTCTTCTGGTCTCAGGCTGATGTAGTCTCTGGTTTACGTGGCCCTTTCTGTCTCTTGGGCCCATAATTACATTGTATCCTTGGTGTTTTTGATTCTCCTTTGCTCTAGGGGGGTTGAGACCAATTGATGCATCTTAGATTGCTAATGTTTAAGACCCCAGACGCCACTCTCCAAAGTCAGATGCAGAACGTTTTCTTGATAAATTTTATTATGCCAGTTGACCTAGATGTCCCGGAAACCATGGTCCCGAAACCCCTGCCCCTGATACGCTGGCCTTCAAAGCATTCAGTTTATTCAGGAAACTTCTTTGCTTTTGATTTAGTCCAGTCATGCAGACCTCTCCTATATTGTGTGTTGTCTTTCCCTTCACCTAAAATAGTTCTTGTCTACTATCTAATTAGTGAACACCCCTCTCCCTCCCTCCCTCCCTGCTCTTATAACCATCAAAGAATATTTTCTTCTCTGTTTAAATTATTTTTCGAGTTCTTATAATAGTGGTCTCATACAATATTTGTCCTTTTGCAACTGACTAATTTCACTCAGCATAATGTCTCCCAAATTCTTCCACGTTATGAAATGTTTCACGGGTTCATCATTGTTCTTTATCGAGGCGTAGTATTCCATTGTGTGAATATACCATAATTTATCCATTCATCTGTTGATGGGCACCTTGGTTGCTTCCACATTTTTGCTATCATAAACAGTGCTGCAGTGAACTGGGTGTTCATATACCTGTTCATATAAAGGTTCTTATTTCTCTAGGATATATTTCAAAGAGTGGGATTGCTGGATTTTATGGTAGTTCTATTTCTAGCTTTTTAAGGAAGTGCCAAATTGATTTCCAGTGTGGTTGTACCATTTTACATTCCCACCAGCAGTATATAAGTGTTCCAGTCTCTCTACAACTTCTCCGACATTTATTATTTTGTGTTTTTTGGATTAATGCCAGCCTTGTTGAAGTGAGATGGAATCTCATTGTAGTTTTGATTTGCATTTCTCTAATGGCTAATGATTGTGAGCATTTCCTCATGTATCTCTTAGCTGCCTGAATGTCTTCTTTAGTGACGTTCCTGTTCATATCCTTTGCACATTTTTTAATTGGGTTGTCTTTTTGTAGTTGAGTTTTTGTGGTATCACATAGATTAATAGAGATCAGACACTGATCGGAAATGTCACAGCTAAAAACTTTTTCCCAATCTGTAGGTAATCTTTTTACTCTTTTGGTGAAGTCTTTGGATGGGCATAGGTATTTGTCTTTTAGGAGCTCCCAGTTATCTAATTTCTCTTTTGCTGTTTGTGCGGTTCTAGTAATGTTTTGTATACTGTTTATGCCATGTATTAGGGCTCCTAGTGTTGTTCCTATTTTTTCTTCCATGAACTTTATCATTTTGGATTTTATATTTAGGTCTTTGATCCATTTTGAGTTAGTTTTCTACATGGTGTGAGGTATGGGTCTTGTTTCATTTTTTTTGCAGGTGGATATCCAGTTATGCCAGCACCATTTGTTAAAGAGACTGTCTTTTCCCCATTTAACTGACTTTGGGCCTTTGTCAAATATCAGCTTCTCATATGTGGATGGGCTATGTATCGGTTGTTGTAGCAGTACCAGACTGTTTTAACTACTGTGGAGGTATAATAGGTTCTAAAATCAGATAGAGTGAGGCCTTCCACTTAACTCTTCTTTTTCAGTATTGCTTTACCTATCCGGGGCCTCTTTCCCTTCCCTGTGAAGTTGGTGATTTGTTTCTCCATCTCATTAAAAAATGTTGTTGGAATTTGGATGAAAATTGCATTTTGGTAGAATAGACATTTTTACAACATGAAGTCTTCCTATCCATGAGCAAGGTATGTTTTTCTACTTTTCGGAATCGACTCGACAGCACTGAGATAGTGCTCTTTTGGTTTCTCGCAGTAGTGTCTTGTAGTTTTCTTTGTATAAGTCTTTTACATCTCTGGTAAGATTTATTCCTAAGTATTTTATCTTCTTGAGGGCTACCGTAAATTGTACTGATTTGGTGATCTCGTGTTCGATGTTCTTTTTGTTGGGGTAGAGGAGTCCAACTGATTTTTGTATGTTTGTCTCGTATCCTGATACTCTGCTGAACTCTTCTATTAGTTTCAGTAGTTTTCTTGAGGATTCTTGAGGGTTTTCTGTGTATAACATCATGCCATCTGCAAATACAGATACTTCTACTTCTTCCTTACCAATCTGGATGCCCTGTATTTTTTTTTATTATTTTGTCTAATTTCTCTCACTAGGACCTCCAGCACAGTGTTGAATAAAAGTGATGATAAAGGGCATACTTGTCTGGTTCCCAGTCTCAAGGGGGATGCTTTCAGACTCTGTCCATTTACGATGATTTTGGCCGTTGGGTTTGTATAAATGTCCTTTATTATGTTGAGGTATTTTCCTTCTATTCCTATTTTGCTGAGAGTTTTTATCATGAATGGGTGTTGGACTTTGCCAAATGCCTTTTCTGTATGAATTGATAAGATCATGTGGTTCTTGTCTTTTGTTTTATTTATATAATGGATTACCTTAATTGTTTTCCTAACATTGAACCATCCCTGCATACCTGGTATGAATCCCACTTGATCATAGTGAATTATTTTTTTGATATGTTGTTGAATTCTATTGGCTAGAATTTTGTTGAGGATTTTTGCATCTAAGTTCATAAGGGATATAGGTCTGTAATTGTCTTTTTTTGTGGTGTCTTTACCTAGAAATCCAGATTTTTAATATCACTCTTAGATGATGCTGATATAGATGGTTCACAGACTATATGGTGAGAAACACTAAATTATTTGTCAAGTGAACTGGATTCTAGGCTGTAACTACTTAGGGGCTCAATGTCTTCATCCATGTCACTAGATTCCTGCCATTCTCTAGGGCTATTTAAGAATTTCTCTCATCTTTTTGAAAAATAAAATAAAACATTTTGTTCACAAAGGAATAATATACGTGGTGAATAAAGAAATGAAAAGTTGCTCATCTTTACTGGAGATTGGAGGTCTGAGCTATATAAATCAAATCAAAAAGGGGATACCGTTTTCACCTATGATGTTAGCAAGGATTTTGAAATTTATAATATCTAGTTTGAGCAATGCTGTGTAAAATTGCTGTTGTTAGGTGCCGTGGAGTCGATTCCAACTCATAGAAACCCCACGAACAACAGAACGAAACACTGCCCAGTCCTGCACCATCCTCATAATCATTGTTATGTTTGAGCCCCTTGTGGAAGTCACTGTGTCAATCCACTTTGTTCAGTGTCTTCCTCTTTTTCCCTGACCTTCTACCTTACCAAGCATGATGTCCTTCTCCAGGAACTGGTCCCTCCTGATAACATGTCCAAAGTACGTGAGACAAAGTCTCACCATTCTTGCTTCCAAGGAGCACTCGGGCTGTACTTCTTCCAAGACAAACTTGTCTGTTCTTCTGGCAATCCATGGTATATTCTATATTTTTTGCCGATACTATAATTCAGAGGCATCAATTTTCTTCTTTGGTCTTTCTCATTCATTGGCCAGCTTTCACATACATATGAGGCGATTGAAAATACCATGGCTTGGGTCAGGCGCACCTTAGTCTTCAAAGTGGCGTCTTTGTTTTTCAACCCTTTAAAAGAGGTCTTTTGCAGCAGAGTTGCCCAATGCAATATGTTGTTTGATTTTTTGACTGATGCTTTCCTGGGCAATGATTGTGGACCTAAGTAGAATGAAATCCTTGACAACTTCATTCTTTTCTCTGTTTATCATGATGTTGCTTATTGGTTCAGTTGTGAGGACTTTTGTTTTCTTTATGCTGAGCTGTAAACCATACTGAAGGCTTTAGTCTGATCTTCATCAGTGTGTCAAGTCCTCTTCACTTTCAGCAAACAAGGTTGTGTATCTGCATATCAGAGGTCGTTAATAAGTCTTCCTCCAAATTTGATGATGAATGCAACAACATTCCTCTTCAATTTATCATTCCTGGTGTAGTAGTCTATATGATTGTCTGATTCAGAATGGCCAATTCCAGTCCATTTCAGTTCACTAATGCCTACGATATTGATCTTTATTCATTCCATTTCAGTTTCAATGATGTCCAATTTTCCTAAATTCATACTTCGAGCATTCCATGTTCCAATTGTTAATGGATGTTTGCAGCTGTTTCTCCTCATTTTGAGTCATGCCACATCAGCAAATGAAGATCCCAAAAGCTTGACTCCATCCATGTCATTAAGATCGACTCTACTTTGAGGAGACAGCTCTTCCCTAGTACCTTCCAACATGAGGGACTCATCTTCTGGCACTATTGGACAATGTTTGGCTGCTATTCATAAGATTTTCACTGGCCAGTTTTTTTTTCAGAAGTAGACCACCAAGTCCTTTTTCCTAGTCTATCTTAACCTGGAAGCTATGCTGAAACCTGTCTGCCATGGGTGGCCCTGGTGGTGTATTTGAAATACCAATGGCATAGCTTCCAGCATCACAGCTACACGCAAGCCACTACGGTACTATAGACTGACAGATGCGTACCCACTGACAGACATGTAAAATAGTCTGTTTTGCTCAGTCTGATATATATTGTTAGCAGTATATATCAGAAGCCTGAAAAATATTCACACCCTTTACTCCAATACTTTTGCCTCTAGGAAATCTTAGTAAGGCAGTAAATAGTAAAAAAAAAATGTGAACAAATCTTTATATGCAAAGATATTCTTTTTAGCATTATATTACATTACATTCACTATAGTATTAATAATAAGTTGGAAACAGTCTAAATACCCAGCAATAAGTAGATGGTTAAATTATCATCATAGGATCAGGTGTCATACCGCCATTTTTAAATGTCAAATTATTACAGAATATTGTCATGTAAAAATACTCATATATAAAGTTTGCTGAAAGAAAGGATACCAAACAAAATATAATATGTCAATCTTATTAAATGGAAATATGTAAGTAGCGAAAAAAGACAGGAGAAAATGTAACCAAATTCAAATAGTAGTTATTGCAGGGAGTTGGGATTATGGGTTATTTAATTAATTTTTATTTTACTGTATTTTTTATATTTTCAAATTTTCCAGTTAGCATTTGTTTTTTCTGAATATAAAGTATTTAAGTGTTTCCTATTTATAGAACTTTGATGTCATTGAATTTAAGTACCATGTCAATACAATAAATTTTTTATATTAATAGTAGATGTATAAATGATTAAAACATTACTTAAAATAATATCTGAAATTCTAACTGACTTGATTTGTAAACGTTCACTTAAAGCTCAATAAAAATTATTTAAAAAATAATATCTGAAATTCTGGAGCTCATTATGAAGTTGAAGATCTTAATTAGTTGGGTATCCTAGTTAATGTGAACTAATGGAATCATTCTGTTTCACCTTACTAACTATAGACTTCCAACCTTTTAGAGATTGATAGAAGAGTAGGAGATGGACGATCATTTTAAATAAATGAGCTTTAGTGTGTCATGTCAGAATAGGTTGAAGTACCTAATGAATGCTTTGCAGTCAACTTACTAAAAAAAATGCATAAATTATTTGTTTTCTGTCTTTTAAGTTAAATATAAAAGCTTCTTCAAAATATGTTCAGCCTTATTAGTAACTAGGGAAATGCTAATTTAAACAAAAGCACTTTTCACCCCTAAAAGTAGCAAAAACTCAGTTATTAATTTCTAGAATTGCTGACGATATGGTGAACTGGCACCCTCATACAGTATTGGCTGGAGGGTATGCTGCCGGTAGAGCATTTTTTGGAAAACACTTTGGCAGCACTGTCAAAGATAAAGTGTATGATTACCCTTTTTTCTTTCTTTCTTTCTTGTATGCTTACCTCTTAACCCATAAGCCTACATCTAGGAATCCACCTTACAGAATACTCACATGGGTACACAATGTCATACATACATTGATACTTTATTGCAGTATTGACGCAATAGCAAAAAATAAGAAATCACATAAATGTCTATCAGTAGGGGAATGGATAAATAAATTATAATAGATTCGTAATATGGAATAAAGAACTGTTAAAAAGAATGAGATGTAGGTGTCTGTTACTGACATGGACAATCTCCAAGATATGTTAAATGAAAAAAGCAATTGGCCTCGCTTGTGTTGAAAAAATATGTATCTTTAGGCACATAAATGCATAGAAAAAAGTTTAGAATAATACACAACAAATATAGTTTGTTACCCATGGGAAGGGAAATGGGATTGCAGGGTTAAGAGGGATGATAAAGGAGGATTTTACGCCTGTATTGTTTAAATTTTTTAATAATGAACGTGCATATGTATGTCTGTATAAACCTGCTCCAGGATGCTGTCCTCTTCCATAATACCATTTACTACAACCTCTTATATGGGAACATCAGTGCTTCACCTGAAGAAGTATACACAGTGGCAAAATTAGCTGGACTCCATGATGCAATTCTTCGAATGCCACATGGATATGACACTCAAGTAGGGGAACGAGGACTCAAGCTTTCAGGTACTCAAAGATTTTAGAGCTGCAGAACCACTTGTATACTCCCATGAAACTCTAATTTGTCAGAGCCATTTTCTGGAAATGTAATGACTGAGTTCAAACCTATTACTATGCAGTTGCTTTAGAGGGGTCACCCAATTTCCTACCCCTCATGGTAAACAATTTATACTAGAACTAACTAGTTTTGGTTTTTTTTTCCTTCACTTGCAACTATAAGCACTCTTGGTGCTTCATAGTAAGTTATTGATATATGTTCTAATCAGTGTTAGCTTGTTATCCATGTTCTTTATATTAAAGGAAAACAGAGGGTCATTATTCACCTGGGAAAGTAGTGAGAGTAAGGAGAAGTGATTTGATAGTAAATATTATCTCTTATCATAATTTGCTAGGTCATTAGGAGACGTTTTCAGTACTTTAGACGTTCTTATACTTGATCCTGTTAATTACTATACTTTCCTTACAGTCAAGTTCATGTTTTTATTGGTTTAGTGGTCAAGTAATTTTTGAGACGTATACATTTCCATTTCTATTTGTTTAATTATTAGCTTGCTAGGTTTAATAATGAATTATCCTAAAATGACTTTGGAGTTTTTTTTTTTTGAGAATCTTTTAATGTTTCTTTGTCCCAAATCATTTGAATTCCAAAAGTATAACTAATACCTGAACCTATTGATGTAGCTCATACAAACATACTACATCCTCTGTATTTATTCTTAATTCTAGTTTAGTTTTAGGAAGAAATGTATAGATTAGGGATGGAGGAAGGAAAAAAGAGAATGAAGAATAGTCTACATGAATTTAATGAATTACCATTCCTCTGAATACAAACTGGATTCATTTATTCAAAACATTTATTAGGTGCATAATATGTACAAGCCACTACTATGCCGAATGATTTAGAGTTAAAAAGATGAAGCATAAATGGGTCTACTCTCAAGGAATTTGCAGTCCATTAGAAAGTTTTGTTCTAGGTTTAGAAAATGTTAAGCAAAGATAATTATCAAGTTCATTTGGTTTGTGGCAGTTATTTGGTCATTATCTGGTAGTATGAGATGCGTGTATCATTCCAATATACCTTTATACTTCACTATTGCTCACAATAGGAATAGCTTCCAATTAACTGGCCCACCCCCGAATTATATGTCCATTTGTCTAATTCTAGCAATCCCTAGTTTATCACCTAATGTAGCCTAGCCCTCTCAATACATGACTTTGTCTCAGCCAGCTATGCCGTATTTCGTTTTCCAATTTTTTTCCTCCCTCTTTGCATGCCTTTGAGGGTAGGAATGGCTAAAGAAATTTTCTTCTTACCTAATACTCAGTTTCTTGCAACCAGGCCTCCCAAAATGAGCAATCTATTATTTAGCTTCTATGCTAATAATTATGTTAGAGAATACACAGATATATCTTCTCCCAGTTCTAAAATACTATTGAACAGAATTTCAACTGAGGTAGTCTCCACTTGAAATTTGAGAGTAGTCAAAACTAGTCCTTACTCTCAGTATCTATTTCTTTTAGAAGCTTTCTGCTACTACGCTTATAGGAGGGCAGGCAGATAGTTCTGGCATGGTGCCTGTTTTGATAGAATTTTGATCTTATGAAATGAGGAAGGGTATAGATAGCATGAGTAAAACTAATATTAAACATAGGTAACACCCTTTACAGGTTGAAGATAATAAACCTAGAATATGTAAAAATAATAGTTGGTGTACCAGGTAGAACTTGCTTCCTGAAGAGGTTACTCAAGCTGAAAAATAAAAGCTTTTTCTGACGTATTGATAAATTAATAGATAATAGACAAGAAAAGAAGCCGAAAGGGACATATTCAACAAAGCACCATCTTCTACACTTCCAACCATAGTTCTGTGTAAGACTGATACCTTAGACCTGTAGGAGTCTCAGCCATGGAAGAAAGAAGTCTGTTCAATCTTGAGTATACTTTATGTTTATAATTCTGCTTGCTAGAGACCTATAGTAAATAACTAAGGGGAAGTAAGTAAGAGGTGTCTAGTACATACCTTTAACTTTAAAGAATGCTGTGAAAATAACTTTCTGTCAAAAAAGCATCCTTGTGCATACTGGCTGAGTGGTATTTTGTTTCATATTAAGAGGTGAATTTAGATGATCATAGTTTCATATCTTCAAGTTTTCAGGTTTCATATATGGAATTTGTTTTTGGCTTTTTTGATTACTATTGAAAGTTTTCTATCTGAGCTTGCTGTTAATTGGGAAGTACCTATAACGTAAAGTAGCATGTATAATGAGCATATTTCTGGTGAGGGGAATAATCGTGGAGTCAAAGTTGTTACCTCCCTTCCTCATTCTTTTCTCCTGCCATGAAGTCAGAATATCCAGTATTATGTTTATGTTCCAGGGAATATAGTTTGTCAAAGGATACCATGTATGAACTTGGACTCTACAACTCAGTAAATTAACAGTTATCAGGAGTAGAGGTAAATGTTGAGGGTATTAGTTGGTGGCTGTAATTAATGAAAATCCTAGAAACAAAATTATGTCTTTGCACTTTGCTTCCTTACCCTAAAATTTTTCTTTACCAGGAGGAGAAAAGCAAAGAGTAGCAATTGCAAGGGCCATTTTGAAGGACCCCCCAGTCATTCTCTATGATGAAGCCACTTCATCATTAGATTCAATTACTGAAGAGGTAAATGATGAAAATATAAAGCTCTTCAATTCTCAGTGTTTAACTTTTCTCTCTGGAAATTTAAGTAAAATGGCCGCATTACTTTGTATTTGGAATGAATTTCAATTGAAGGTGCTATGGAGCAAAATAATCAGCTTTTTTCCCCCATATAGTAAGTGTTGATGGTAAGATTGCCAGGTTGCATTGAACTAGATATCAAAGTGTTAAGTCCATTTGCAAATGTGTCTCCTTTTGCAAGTGCGCGAAACCTTATACTGTTGTATTAACCTTGAATCTTGCAAAGCTGTAGGAATTGGCCGATATGCTGACAGAGAAAGGTTTTAGTCTTTCTCCTGTGGCAGTGTCTGGTTGCCACTTAACACTCATTAAAATAAGTAATGTAAATGATTGTGACACAACCCATGCCAAAAAGCCTTTCCCTCATCATGGAGCAACTCAGTGAAATGCAAGTCAGGCACACACACAACCTGCAGTGCTTGTATCAGCTTACATTCATTGTGAAACATCAAGATATTGTGACACTGATGTCATGACACTACCCCAGCAACTGCATTAGACTTGATAATCACATCTTTGCATTAAATATAGCAATGGTCTCAACAGTAATGGTAATTTCATGAACAAATCCCCTTAATCTAGTACTGAAGGTAAGCAAATGTTATTTGTCAATTGCCTCCAATCATTTACCTTTTTATTTAATATACAGTGGAAACCTAGTATTGAAGGATAGGCCTAATTTTGGCCTTAAAGGCTATGTGACATAATATTTGCATATGGAGTTAAGTTTCATGACACATTGTTTGATCTACAGTGTATTTAAAACAGTTTAATTCCAAAGTAAATTGTTTAGTATGGGGATTTGTTAAAAAAAAAAAAATTAAATAGGACCAGACCCCATTCATAGGCAGTGTAGGAACCTGCTTATAAGAACCTTGTATCTAAAAATGTGTCAGATTACCACAAATTAAAAGTCCTACTGTTGTTAGGGGCCATTGAGTCGATTCTGACCCACAGTGACCCCACGTGACAGAGAACTGCCCCAAAGGATTTTCCAGGTTGTAATCTTTATCTTTACGGGAGCAGATCATCAGGTCTTTCCCCTGTGGAGCCGCTGGGTGGCTTCAAACTGTCAATCTTTCGGTTAGCAGCTGAGCGCTTAACGATTGTACCACCAGGACTCCTTGAGTCATATAACTTTAATATCTGAAAGAGTGTAACCCATCGAGAGCTAACAGAGAACCCCCCAAAGGAGTGAATCACTGGAAGATTTGTTAGGTTTCAATGGACCTAAGAAAAAATAGACCCCACAAACATCACAGGTTTTCTTAGGGCTGGCCCTGCCCTTGACTATCAGTCTGCCCTTGTAAATACATAAGGTCTTCTTTTCCTGGGTAACTACCTGCTCTCCATAATTTTACCCCTTTAATAAATACAATGTTTAAAAATATGTATAGGAAGTCATTGAGTGTATTTCAACCCCCACACTGCTATTTATATCTAGTTGGCTGTACTTAGAGAGGTCCCTAGGTGATGTAAACAGTTTGCACTGGACTGCTAACCTAAAGGTTGGGGATTCAAACCCAACCGTCAGTAGCACAGAAGATAGGCCTGGCTATTTGCTTCCATTAAGATTACAGCCAAGAAAAGCCTATAGAGCAGTTTTACTCTGTAACCCATGGGGTTACCATGAGTCAGAATCAACTCAACTGCAACTACTAACAACAGCTGTACTTAGAACCAGATTTCCAAGTATAGCTGAATACATGTACAACTCTTATACTTTACAGGCAATGAACAAAAATGTGTTTCCTAGAATGCATTAGGAAGTGAGATTGCTTTTGAAAAAGTAGTTTCCTCAAGTTAAAAATACACGGTTGTCTTTGTCTCCCCTTTTGTCCTCTAAGTTTGGACTAACAAAAAGGAAATGTTCCCATACTCTGAGTCTCCGTATCTTTCTTTTAACAATCTTGAATTTCTCTGTGTCCCATCACATAAGTCACTCTACATTTTATTTTTGTTCTTATTAATCAGATCAACATCATATCTGGCTGTGCTCCTGATAGTTCTGGAGTTCCTGTTTGTTGTTGTTTGTTTTTAAGTATAGCAAATATCTCCCTTCCTCCATACTTTGTGATTTAGAGAAATGTTGCCTATCTTAACGATAAATTTTTCCATGACAGTATGGTCATATTTGCCTTTTCTTTGTGCTTGATTTTCTCCTATTCTTTTTAGTAATTATTACTAGATTATGAGATTGGGTCAAATATTTGGTACTGGTGTAACGTTACATAGTAAAAGGCTAATTGACGTTTTATATGTTCATTTAGAAATGTATGATTATTTTAATTTACATGTACTTTTTTTTTTCCTCCTACCCTTCCTGTCAAACTTGCAGACCATTCTTGGTGCCATGAGGGATGTAGTCAGACACAGAACATCTATTTTCATAGCACATAGATTGTCAACAGTGGTTGATGCAGATGAAATCATTGTCCTGGACCAGGTAAAAGATTTTAACTTTAATGTTTATTATTTGAAAAACGTTGTGAATTGTTACAAATACAGGCAACTAAAAAATTTGTTTCTAATGAAATATACAGAATTTGTGTTCTTTGAGTGAGATTGAATCCTGATAGAATTCCATTCTTATCTTTTGATAAGAAATAATATATGTCAGTTCCAAAAAGGAATAAACTGTATTAACTCACTGTTTATTAAAGTAGTAAAAGCAAAAGTTAGAACAAAACCTGTTGCTGTTGAGTTGATTCTGACTCAGAGCGACCCTAAAGGACAGAGTAGAACTGCCCCCATAGGGCTTCTAAGGCTGTGTAAATCTTTATGGCAGCAATTTGCCACATCTTTCTCCCTAGGAGTAGCTGGTGGATTCAAACTGCTGACCTTTTGCTTAGCAGCTGAGTGCTTTAACCACTACACCACCACCACTAGGCCTCCCGAAGTTAGAACAGGAAAGCATTAAGTCATCGTATTTTTCTAATATCTATACATGCCCTTGATGTGTTAAAAAAGATTACCATAAAATAAAGTGTTCATTGTCACACATGGCCATTTTTATTTTATTGTTTTTCTTTATGGAGAAAGTAAGAAAAAAGACCTGTTTTATCTCCTCTGAGTTTGTTAGCTCCGAGACTCAGATTTTTCTCTTTCCACAGGGTTTTGATTTTTTTTTTCTTTAATTGATGGAGGATATGTAGTAGTCTTGTCTGCTCAGTGACCTCCCCAGCTATTTTTGTCATGACTTCCTTCTGGATGTACATGAACACTGAGGACTCTGTTTCCCAGTCTGTGCACTGCTTTTATTTCAAAAGAGATTTATCTGTATTCCAAGAAGAAAGAAGAAAAGAAAAAAAACAAAAAAACACCTCACCCAGTTTTTGCCACTTGTGTCTCTGCTAAGGGATTAGTCCAGCCAGGGTGAAAGCATAGGTTCTTAGGTATTTGGTGTGTGTGTGTTTTATTCTGATCACGCATGTGAGTTTCTCAGTTCTCACCTATGCACACTGTTTGTGAAGCACTAAATTCTGCAAGAAACCTCATATTGGCTTCTTCGGTCCTTAGAATTTAACTGTATGCTCCATGCACGTTGCTTAGGCCCTGGCAGTTAAGGGCAGTCTCAGCCTTCAGGCATTGCTTGCTGCTCCTCTCACAAGCCCCCCTCCCCAAGGAAGGCCAAACCAGGAAGTTCACCTTGCTTCGGTCATTTCAGGCAGCGCTCAGACAGATCAGAGCAGACATGTACAATAATCCACTAGCAAAGTATGTTCTGCTCATTCCAGAGCAAGAGACATGTTCCCTCTCTGAGAGTATGGTACGTGGTCTGCCACTGCTGCCCCTGCAGCAGATTCAAGAAGAGGGAGGGATGCTGGCAGTAGAGGAAAAAAACATTTGTCTGTTGTTTAAAAGTTGTCTTCTTAATTTAGTGTTCACGTAGTTGCTATAACCTTCTAACTGCTTTTTAGAGTTTTTACAGAGTTGAGACTACTGATTTCTGGTTGTTTTCCTTAGTGATCATGGTAGGGGTGAAGGTAAGAACGTGAAACTACTTATGTCGCCATCTTCCAGGAAATCAGTTTATATTAGTTTTTGATAAGGTTTTCTTTAAACATTTGTTTGTTTGTTTGTTTTGATAAATAGAAAAGTATAAAATATGTAATCCATGGGGACTTTTGTGCCAGTGAAGTGGCCCATACATACAAAGATTGAGGGCTAAACTCTTAAGGTTCCAAAGGAATTCAAATAGCTGAGCTAGATAGTCCTTTTTTAGACTTCTCAGCCAACAGTCAATTAGGAGCCTTAAAATAACCACTTAGAAGTGGGCACAGACGAATTTCAAAGTTATTTTACTTAAGGGAATATTTGTAAAGGTTCTATAACCAGGAGTACCAGTTAAGGTGACAAACTTCCTTTTGTCTCCCAGCATGTTTAACAGTAGCTGTTAAGAGGCAAAGTAAATGTAGATCACAGTTTGGAATATGTCCTAGTTTCTTAAGGCTGCCATGTCAAAATACCACAAAGTGGGTGGCTTTGAAGAACAGAAATTTATTGTCTCACAGTTGTGGAGCCCAGAAGTCTGAATTCAGGATGTTGTCAGGGGTATGCTCTCTCTCTGTTGGCCCTAGGGAAAGATCCTTCCTTGTCTCTTTCAGTTTCTGGTTTGTAGAGGAATCCTCACATGCTGACTTCCCCTGTGTGACTTTTTTTCCCTGTCTGTTCTCCCCTTCTATAAAATTCTACTCAGAAGAGATTAGGATTGGGACCTACCCTGCTTAGGTATAACCTCTTTTCATTTAACTGATAGCAGCCATGGCGGGGGGGGTGGCGGGGGGAACCTATTTCCAAACAACCTCAAAGGTATTGGGGTTAGGACTTTAACGTATCTTTTTGGAGGACAGTTTAATCCATAACAGAATCTGTACCATATCCATGCAGTGTTAACTTTAATAGCCTTTGTTAACAAAATAACTACTGAAGAAGGAAAATTTTCTTGGAGGTATCTTTTTTATTTCAAAGATCACACGAGGACTTTGGAATATTATTTTTAAATCTTTTAAATGTCAGTATAACAGTGCTTTTGATTTCGATATTTGCTGATTATAGAAAATATCACCTTTAAAAACATTTAACCTCTTTTTGTCCTTCAAAATGAAAAATAAAACTTTAAAATTTTACTTGCTTTAAATAAAATGGATATAGCGTATAGAATTGCATAGCTATTTGTTCACTGGATTGGGTAGTTTGACAACTGGAGAAACCATTCCTACCTCAAATTTTTTTCCACTTGTACTGTGGATGAGGAGGAATTGTGAGAGGTATTTTAATGAATGCAAATCTTTGAAAATCCTTAGAGATTATTTTCAGTTATTTTGCTAGTTACATGACCTTTTTTTATGTTTCTCTTGTTTTTGCTTAGGGTAAGGTAGCTGAACGTGGTACCCACCATGGTTTGCTTGCTAACTCTGGCAGTATTTATTCAGAAATGTGGCATACACAGAGCAGTCGTGTGCAGAACTACGATAACCCCAAATGGGATGCAAAGAAAGAAAATATGTCCAAAGAGGAAGAAAGGAAGAAACTACAAGAAGAAATTGTTAACAGTGTGAAAGGCTGTGGAAACTGTTCTTGCTAAGTCACATGAAACAACTTTTCTTTCTTTCTTTTTGACTATACATTTGCACTGAAGCAGAATTGTTTTATTTTAAAAAATCATACATTCCCATTTTCTGTAATCCTTCTTTTAGATAAGATTTATTTAAAAAGGGATTTTAGTTTTACGTATTTCCTAATCTATTAAATGTGTTATCTATATTTATCCCCAAAATATTTTCTTATTACTGTCCTAGTTGTGCTCAAAGAATGATTTTTGTTACCATTTGATTTTACCCTATTTCCATTTTTGAGGCCCAGCGTCCATTTGATAGCCATCACCAGATGAATCAGATTGGTTTCCAAATGTTTGTATAGTTTTTAAAATCTCCTTTATTCTGACAATTTAGATGGCAAGTGTCTGTTTCTTAAAATTAAAAAGAGAAAGAAACAAAGGACAGTGTAGTTTTGTTTCTTCTCCTTCCCAGTTGAAATATTTCAGTGATATGGAAATGAATTTGTAAGCACATTTAAACTTGTCAGAAATAGACACACATTTAATTCAGATGTTTTACTTGATAAATATCTATACTTAAATTTTTTGAAAGTTTTTGTGATTACATACCATTTTGTGGAAAAACTTTAATTCTTATATTGGCATGTAGAATATTCTTCATCATTAACCAGCACCAAAGCTGTCATCTAGTAACTGGAATTTTTTTTCCTACTAAAATGAGATACTGCTTTTGTTTTTGACCAAAATGTGTAAGTTTTCTAATAAGACTTACAATCCCTGATGTAACTTGAAAGTTGCTACACTTGGGAATGATCTAAAAAGCTTAGGAACTTAATGGCATTTTCCATTTCCATCTTAAATGCACTGCTTTTGTTATCTGAAATTATACAGAGAAACAACTAAAGGGGATGTGTGCATACATACACATGTGTGTGCACATGCTCACACGTGTATAAAACAACATTGACTTAGTAATAAAAGACCTTTAGGGAAATAGGGGAGGCTTACAAATCTTTGTTGACACTTCAGAATTACTTGATTATCAGGTTTTCTTTTCCTTTTTCAGTACTTTGATGAGTTCCTTTAAGCTTGACGTTAGTAGCAAGGAAGAATCCAAACAATATAATCAAGTTTTACCTGCTAGAAATAATTAATATAATGTTGGTTTTTGGTTTTGGTATGTGTTAACTTAGTAATCTCCTCTTTTCCAGTTTTAATTTGCTTTGTTTGATAGAATCATTCAGTCTGAAAAACTTGTGTATCTCATGAATGGCCACATAGTTGTTGTTGTGTGTTGTCGATTCCAACTCATAGCAACCTTATAGGTCAGAGTAGAACTGCCCCATAGGATTTCTTAGGCTGTAATCTCTACAAGAGCAGATTGCCAGGTCTTTTCTTCTGTGAAGCAGCTGTTGGGTTCAAACTGCCGATCTTTCGGTTAGCAACTGAGCACTTACCATTGTGCCATCAGGGCTCCTACATAGCCACATATAATAAGGTTTTATTTTCTCAGAAAAGGTCCTAAGGTATTTATTTTGTTGATTTGTGATTTTAATGTGTTTTAAATAATAATTTGGTATGGAAAAGACTAATATATTTGTGTTTTGTTTTGTATTGCTGTGATTGGTGGGTGGATATCTAAACTTACCTAACATGGGTGTCCAGTTTTGTTAGATATAAAAACAAGTCTTGGTAAGTAACCAGAAGCCAGTATTTCATAGTCTTTGATGTCAGAATATTTGGCACAGGATAGATCTTGATTTTGAAGTTGGAGTTAACACTGAGGTGCATAATCAACGGCAAAATGTTTTTTTTTTGACATTACTCTGAATCCATAACCATTATTATTATTAGACAAAAGTACTTCCTTTGACTAAATAAGCTGCATTACTGGAAATGTGGTTAAAGTCTAGTTAGAAATTTTGCATTTCTTTTAATTCCTTCTATATATTTCCAAATATGCTGACAAAAATAATTTATCTTAATTGTATAATCAAGCTACTAGTATTGAATTAACCCTTAGTAATATTCATTTTGAAATGTAAATAGCAGCGTTGAAAGAAAGTGATTCAGTGATACGGAGAACATTTAGTCAAGGAAGAGTAGGAATGTTTTAGGATGGCAATTTCCCCACTAAGAGATTTGAAGCTATTTTCTTTTCATATAATTGGAGGTGATCCCTAGGCCACTGGGTCATGGTGGTCATTAAGCAGTATTTTTAACTAATAAAAAATAATTAGAACATAGAAAAGGAAGCAACACTTTGAAATTCATTCTGTGAAGCCAGCATAACCCTGATACCAAAACCAGACAAAGACACAATTACAGACCAGTATCTTTCATGAATATAGATGCAAAAAATTCTCAACAAAATTCTAGCGAATAGAATTCAGCATCATACCAAAAAAATAATGCACAACAACCAAGTAGGATTCATACCAGGTGTGCAAGGGTGATTCAACATTAGAAAATAAACCAACGTAATCCACCACATAAATAAAAGGAAAGAATCACATGATCATCTCAGTCAATCCAGAAAAGGCATTCAACAAAGTCCAACACCCATTCCTGATAAAAACTCTCAATAAAATAGGTGTCGAAGGAAAATTTCTCAACATAATAAAGGGCATCCTTGCAAAACCAGTGTCCGACATAGTTCTTAATGGAGGCTGAAAACATTACCTTTGAGAACAAGAACAAGACAAGGATGCCATTTATCACCACACCTATTTAACATTGTCCTGAAAATCCTAGCTAGAGCAATACAGGAAGAAAAAGAAACAAAGGACATCTGTATTTGTAATAAAGAAGTAGAAGTATGCCTCTTTGTGGATGATATGATACTATACATAGAAAACCCAAAAGACTCCATGAGACAACTACTCGAACTAATAGATTCAACAGAGTAGCAGAATACAAAGTAAACATACAAAAATCGGTTGGATTCCTATGTACCAATAAAGAGAATGATGAAAAGGAAATCTGGAAAACAGTACCATTTATACTAACCCCTAAAAAAAATAAAATACTTGAGAATAAATCTAGCCAGGGATGTAAAAGACCTATACAAAGAAAACTGTAAAACACTACTGCAAAAAACCAAAAGAGATCTACATGAATGGAAAAACATACCATGCACATGGATAGGTAGACTTAACATTGTGAAAATGACAATTCTACCCAAAGTGATTTACAAATACGGTGCAATCCTGATCCAAATACCAAAAACAGTCTTTAAAGAGATGGAAAAACTAATCATTAACTTTATATGGAAAGAGAAGCAACCCTGGATAAGTAAAGCACTATTGAAGAAGAATAAAGTAGGAGGACTCACACTGCTGACCTCAGAACCTACTGCACAGCTATGATAGTCAAAACAGCCTGGTACTGGTACAATGACAGATACATTGACCAGTGAAACAGAATTGAGAACCCAGATGTAAATTCATCCAACTATAGTCACCTGATCTCCGACAAGGGCCCCAAGTCCATCTAATGGGGGAAAAGACAGCCTTTAACAAGTGGTGCTGGCAAAACTGAATGTCCATCTGCAAAAAAATGAAATAAGACCCATACCTTACACCATATACAAAAACTAACTTGAAATGGATCAAAGGCCTAAATAGGAAGCCAGAAATTATGAAGTTCATAGAAGAAAATATAGAATCAACTTTAGAGGCCCTAATACATGGCATTAACAGGATACAAACCATAACCAACAACACACAAACTTCAGAAGATAAGCTAGATAACTGGGATCTTCTAAAAATTAAACACTTATGCTCGTCAAAAGACTTCACCAAAAGAGTAAGAAGAGAACTTACAGACTTGGAAAAAAATCTCCGCTGTTACAAATCAGACAAAGGTCTGATCCTCTAAAATCTACAAGAAAATTCAATACCTCTACAACAAAAAGACAATCCAATTAAAAAATGGGCAAAGGAAATGAACAGACACTTCACCGAAGATGCTCAGGATCTCTAGCCATTAGAGATATGCAAATCAAAACCACAACAAGATACCATCTCAGCCTGGCATTACTGGCATGAATCAATAAGACAGGAAATAACAGATGTTGGAGAGGCTGTGGGGAGATCGGAGCTCTTATGCAGTGCTGGTGGGAATGCAGATGATACAACTATTTTGGAAAATGATATGGTGCTTCCTTAGAAAGCTAAAAACAGAAATATTATATGATCCAGCAGTCCCACTTCTAGGAGTATATCCTAGAGAAATCAGAGTTGTTACATGAATAGACATATGCACACCCACGTTGATTTCAGCATTTTTCGCAATAGCAAAAAGATGGAAACAACCTAGATGCCCATCAACATATGAATGAATAAACAAACTATGATACGTACACACAATGGAGTATTACAGAATGATGAAGAACAATGATGAATCTGTGAAGAATCTCATAACGTGAATGAATCCAGAGGCATTATGCTGAGTGAAATAGTCAATCACAAAAGGGCAAATATTGTATGAGACCACTACTGTAAAAACTCATGAAAAGGTTTACACGCAAAAAGAAACAATCTTTGATGGCTATGAGGGAGGGAAGGGTGTGGATAGAAAAACACTAAAGGGACAATAGATAAGTGGTAACTTTGGCGAAGGGTAAGACAGTACACAATACTGGGGAAGCCAGCACAGCTTGTACAAGACAAGGTCATGAAAGCTCCATAGACACATCCAAACTCCCTGAGGGACCGAGTTGCTGGGCTGAGAGTAGTGGGGACCATGGTCTTGGGGAACATCTAGCTCAATGGACATGACATAGTTTATAAAGAAAATGTTCATTTTGATTTGGTGAGTAGCGTCTGGGGTCTTAAAAACCTGTGAGTGGCCATTTAAGATACTCCACTAGTCTCACCCCTTTCAGGAGCAAGGAGAATGAAGAAAACTAAAGATACAGGGGAAAGATTAATCCAGAGGACTAATGGACCACATCTACCATGGCCTCCACCAGACAGAGTCCAGTACAACTGGGTGGTGCCTGGCTACCACCACTGACTGCTCTGACAGGGATCACAATAGAGGGTCCAGACAGAGCTGGAGAAAAATTTAGAACAAGACTCTAACTCACAAAAAAAGACTAGACTTACTGGCTTGGCAGAGACTGGAGAAACCTGGAGAGTGTGGCCCTCGGACACATTTTTAGCTCAGTAATGAAGTCACTTCTGAGGTTCACCCTTCAGCTAAAGATTAGACAGGCCGATAAAAGAAAACGAGACTAAAGAGTGCAGCAGCCCAGGGTCAAGGACTAGAAGGCAGGAGGGAACAGGAAAGCTGGTAATAGGGACCCCAAGGTCGTGAAGGGAGAGTGTTGACATGTCGTGGGGTTGTTAACCAATGTCATAAAACAATATGTGTACTGTTTAATGAGAAACTAGCTTCTGTAAGCCCTCATCTAAAGTACAATTAAAAAAAAAAAACTAAGTTACCTGAAAAACTCAGTTATTTTAAGGACCGTAATTAAGTTTTAAAAGCTTTTCTTCTAACCTCATTATGTTAAGGCGGTTCTATGCAATAAAATAATAGATTAAAATGAAAGAAAGGCTTCCTAGGATTATTCACTCAGAAGAAATACCAAGAAAAAGGGCATTTAGTTATAATGTATTAATTATACATTACAATATTACGTATTCACATGAAAGAATAAGTTGTATAAATTTCTAGATCAGTGTTACAAAATAATGTTTTCTTAATGTATTAGAATTAATAAGCTACAGTCTTGGAATATAAACTCTGAAAATGGAGGAAGTTGATTGGTTTTGTTTCTTATAACCCTTTATTTTAAAGATTAAAAATTACTTTCTTCCTAAGGGAATCACAGTTTACAAAATTAAATTAAAATCAAGGTGATTTGCAAGCATTAAAACAGGGCCAGATGCCTTCCTGAAGGTTCTTAACATAGAAATATCTTGGTGAGCAGATGGGCCCATTTGGAAATTCTGGAACAGCTCGAGTCTGAGGTTCACTTGGGAAAATCAAAAAGAGACCTTAGCATTTGAAAGTGAACAAATTCAAGAAATGAATTTACTTTTCCTCTACAGGGATTTGCACCTTTTATATATCTTAAGATAAATCTTTTGAATGTCTTTCTGTTAGATGTTGGCAAAGCTTAGTTTGTGAAGATGGCAGTTTTAATAATGTTTTGCTTTAAAGGCAAGGTATTTAAAGAGTGTTTATAATTTCTTGTTCATGGGTCACTTTGCCCATACTGCCCATATTACCTTCCTAGTTGCTGAATGTCAGCGAGTAGCAACTTTTGCCTGTGTGTATTCGTAATTCTCTTACCATGTAGATTAACCCTTAGATATTCTGTTGTAGATTAGTAGTTGACCACATTTAAAAATGTTTGCAATTGCAGTTTTTTTTTAATTATACAGAGGTACTTTCTCTCCCTTGTTTGAATATATAGATTTTGAATTTAAATTATGTAGTAAATGACAAAATTAAATCAGATAAGCTTATTAAAAACTGGCTGGTTAAGTTAAAATACTCAGCAAAGGGGAGGCCCTTTACCTTAGTTTTAAATGTTTATAGTAATCTGTGAAGATAATCATTATAGCATAAACAAATTGTCTTTGGGACTAAAAATGGGTGTCCCATTAAAGCAACTCTTTTCTGAAATACATGGGAAAAAGTGATATTTTCTCATTCATAGACTCAGAATAAGTAGACATAATTAGTAGACATTGTGGGAGTATATCCTTACAGCCCCCTGCAGAAGGTAAAAACTTGGAATTGATTCAGAGAGAAAGTAATTGTTTGCAAAGTTCATGATGTAGGGAAATTGATAGCAAATTATACTGCTTTCAGTTAGCATTAAGCAGTCATATTTTTGATGACTAATCAATGGAAGACAAGTGTCTGTTAACCATATCTTCTCAGTTCTAATGACTAGGAAGAAAACCTTTGGGGAATAGGAATGTCATGACTGAAAACTGCATTGAAGTAGCATTTTGATTAGCTAGGTAGAGCTGGAAAGTGAAGTGCATATTCTAATTAAAAACAAGTTAGAACATTTTTGGTTTAAAAAAAGTCACTGGATTACTTTTCATAAGGCCTGTCCTCACACAGCTACCATAAAATGTTTTTCACTGATGTATTTATGACTTTCTATTTCATAAAATCTTAGAATTTTGAGATTGTAAGGAATTTAGAGGTCATCTAATAAAATTTTCTCATTTTACAAATGAGGAAAAAGAACTTGACGTAAAGTCATTGAGCTTGCTAGAGGCCAAGTTTGGGATGAAAACCCTGGGCTCCTGACACCCAGTTTCTCTTTATACTATACCACATTTCCACTAAAAAGTTACATTCAAAATATATTGAAGGGCAGGACTTCTATTATTTCCTTTCCTCTGGTGCCTGTGGGCTACTTTTGCTGCTCTCTTTCTATGTGTTTGAGTTGCAGGGTTAATATTTTGACTTTGGCCCTTTCTTCTCTTTGAATGTGTTCATTTATTACTATAAATTGACCTCTGAGCACTGCTTTTGCTGTGTCCCAAAGGTTCTGATAGAATGTGTTTTCATTCTCATTTGATTCTGTGAATTTCTTTATTCCGTCCTTGATTTCTTCTGTAAACCAGTAGTTTTTGAGCAAGGTGTTCTTCTGTTTCCATGTATTTGATTTTTTTTCCTTCTTCTGTTATTGATTTCTATGTTTATGGCTTTGTGGTCAGAAAAGATGCTTTTTGATATTCTTTATCACCATTTTTACATAACATTTTGCTGGAGGTCCTAGCCAGAGCAATTAGGCTAGATAAAGAAAGAAAGGGCATCCAAGTTGGTAAGGAAGAAGTAAAAGTATCTCTATTTGCAGATGAAATGATCTTATACACAGGAAACCCTAAAGAATCCTCAAGAAAACTACTGAAACTAATAGAAGAGTTCAGCAGAGTATTAGGACACGAGACAAACACACAAAAATCAGTTGGATTCCTCTACACCAAGAAAAAGAACATCGAAAAGGAAATTACCAAATCAATACCATTTACAGTAGCCCCCAAGAAAATAAAATACTTAGGAATAAATCCAACCAGAGACATAAAAGACCTATACAAAGAAAACTACAAGACACTACTGCGAGAAACCAAAAGAGACCTACATAAGTGGAAAAACATACCTTGCTCATGGATAGGAAGACTTAACATTCTGAAAATATCTATTCTACCTAAAGCGATCTATAAATATAATGCAGTCCCGGTCTAAATTCTAATGGTATTTTTTAATGAGATGGGGAAACAAATCAGCAAATTCACATGGAAGGGAAAGAGGCCCCGGATAAGTAAAGCATTAGTGAAAAAGAAGAACAAAGTGGAAAGGCCTCACACTACCTGATTTTAGAACATATTATACTGCCACAGTAGTCGAAACAGCCTGGTACTGGTACAACAGACACATAGACCAATGGAACAGAATTGAGAATCCAGACATAAATTCATCCACATATGAGCAGCCGATCTTTGACAAAAGACCAGTGTCAGTTAAATGGGGAAAAGACAGTCTCTTTAACAAATGATGTTGACATAACTGAATATCCATCTGTAAAAAAATGAAACAAGATCCATACTTCACACCATGCACAAAAATTAACTCAAAATGGATCAAAGACCTAAATATAAAATCTAAAACAATAAAGATCGTGGAAGAAAAAATAGGGACAATGCTAGGAGCCCTAATACATGGCATAAACAGTATACAAAACATTACTAACAATGCAGAACAGAAACTAGATAACTGGAAGCTCCTAAAAATCAAATACCTATGCTCATCCAAAGACTTCATCAAAAGAGTAATAAGATTACCTACAGACTGGAAAAAAAATTTTAGCTAAGACATTTCTGATCAGCATCTGATCTCTAAAGTCTACATGATACTGCAAAAACTCAATTAGCAAAAGACTAACCCAATTAAAAAATGGGCAAAGGACATGAACAGGGACTTCACTAAAGAAGACTTTCAGGTAGCTAACAGATACGTGAGGAAATGTTCAGGATCATTAGCCATTAGAGAAATGCAAATCAAAACTACAATGAGATTCCATCTCAGCCCAACAAGGCTGGCATTAATCCAAAAAACACTGAATTGTAAATGTTGGAGAGGTTGTGGAGAGACTGGAACACTGAGGGTGGGAAAGTAAAATGGTATAACCACTTTGGAAATCAATCTGGCACTTCCATAAAAAACTAGAAATAGAACTACCATATGATCCAGCAGTACCACTCCTTGATATATAAAAACCAAAACCAAACCCAGTGCTGTCGAGTCGATTCCGACTCACAGCGACCCTATAGGACAGGGTAGAACTGCCCCATAGAGTTTCCAAGGAGCACCTGGTGGATTCGAGCTGCTGACCCTTTGGTTAGCAGCCATAGCACTTAACCACTACGGCACCAGGGTTTTCTCCTTGATATATATCCTAGAGAAATAAGAGTCCTCAGATGAACAGATGTATGCACACCCATGTTCACTGTAGCACTGTTTACAATCACAAAAGGATGGAAGCAAACAAGGTGCCCATCAACGGATGAGTGAATAAATAAATTATAGTATATTCACATAATGGAATACTACGCAATGATTAAGAACGACGATGAAAACGTGAAACATCTCATGGAGGAATCTGGAAAGCATTATGCTGATTGAAATTAGCCAGGTGCAAAAGGACAAATATTGTATGGGACCACTATTATAAGAACTGAAGAAAAAATTTAAACACAGAAGAAAATATTCTTTGATGGTTACGAGTGTGGGGAGGGAGGGAAGGGCATTCACTAATTAGATAGTAGACAAGAAATTCTTTAGGTGAAGGAAAAGGCAACACACAATACAGGGAAGGTCAGCCCAACTGGACTAAACCAAAAGCTAGGAAGTTTCCTGAATACAACCATATTATTCAAAGGCCAGAGTGGCAGTGACAGGGGCCTGGGGACCATGGTTTCAGGGGACATCTAGGTCAATTGGCATAACAAAATGTATTAAGAAAATGCTCTGCATCCCACTTTGGTGAGTGGTGTCTCGGGTCTTAAACACTAACAAAGCATCCTTCTAAGATGCATCGATTGGTCTCAATCCACCTAGAGCAAATGAGAATGAAGAACGCCAAAGACACACGGTAAATATAAGCCCAAGAGAAAGAAAGGGTCACATAAACCAGAGACTCCATCAGCCTGAGACTGGAAGAATTAGATGGTGCCCACTACCACTGATGACTGCCCTGACAGGGAACACAACAGAGAATCCCTGATGGAGCAAGAGAACAGTGGGATGCAGACCTCAAATTCTCGTAAAAAGACTGGTCTTAATGGTTTGACTGATACTGGAGGGACCCTGGAGGTCATGGCCCCCAGACCTTCTGTTAGCCAAAGACTGGAACCATTCCTGAACCCAACTCTTCAGACAGGGATTGTATTGTATTTCCTGATTCTTTATGCTTTTCTTTTTTATTTTGATGTGTAGGCTTGTTAGTTTCCTTTGTGGTTACCTTAATATTTACCTCTATTTGTCTAAGTTTAAACCAATCTTTTATTTCTTGATATCACCTTGACTTCCTCTCCATATGAAAGACATAAAATGACACTGGTGAGTAGTGAGCTTCTTGGCTCAAGTGGACACATGATACTATGTGGGCAGCTCCTGCCTGGAGGTGAGATGAGAAAGCAGAGGGGGACAGGAGCTGATTGAACGGGCACGGGGAATACAGGGTGGAGAGGAGGAGTGTTCTGTCACATTAGAGGGAGAGCAGCTATAGTTAATAGTAAGGTGTGTATAAGTTTTTGTATTGGAGACTGACTTGAATTGTAAACTTTCACTTAAATCATAATACATTTTTAAAAAATAGTAAAAAGATGCTTCATAATACTTCGATGTTTTGGATTCTAGTAAGACTTGCTTTGTGGTGTAATATGTGGTCTATTCTGAAGACTGTTTCATGTGCATTGGAAAAGAAAGTATACTTGGCTACTATTGGATGGAGTGTTGTGTATATGTCAATGAGATCAAGTTGGTTGATTGTGGCGTTTAGATCTTCCATGTCTTTACTCAGCTTCTTTCTGGATGTTCTGTCCTTCACCAAAAGTGGTGTGTTGAAGTCTACTACTACTATTGTGGAGCTGTCAATTTGTTTTATGTATTTTGGAGCACTGTCATGGGGTGAGTAAATATTATGGTTATATCCTCCTGGTGTATTAACCCTTTAATCATTATATAGTGTCCTTATCCTTTGTAGATTTTGCTTTAAAGTCTATTTTGTCAGAAATTAATATTGCCACTCCTGCTCTTTTTTGATTGTTGTTTGCTTGATATTTTTTCCATCCTTTGAGTTTTAGATTGTTTCTGTTTTTGAGTCTAAGGTGTGTCTCTTGTAGGCAGCGTGTAGACAAATTTTGTTTTTTATCCATTCTGCCACTCTTTGTCTCTTTATTAGCACATTTAGTCCATTTGCATTCAGCATAATTATTGATAGGTTTGAGTTTAGCGCTGTGATTTTGATATTTTTGTGTGTGTATGTTGTTGACAGTTTCTTTGTTCCACTTAATTTTCTGTGCTGAGTCGTTTATGTATTTTCTTTTCATCCTTTTCATTTTTGCGGATTTTGTATTTGCTGAATATGTTTTTCTCCTTTTTTATTTTGATGTGTAGGATTGTTAGTTTCCTTTGTGGTTACCTTAATATTTCTCTCTTTTTTTCTAAGTTTAAACCAATCTTTTATTTCTTGATATTGCCTTCACTTCCTATCCATGTGAAAGTCCTATGACTGCATTATTTAGTCCCTCTTTTTTGTTTTAATGTTGTCATCTTTTCCATATTGACATCTCTGTTTCCCTATTTTCAGTGTTTTAGCTTTGACTTATTTTTGTGACTTCCCCATCTGGGTTGAGACTTGGTTGTTCTGTCCTGTGTTCTAGTCTTGGGTTGTTACAATTTTCTAACCAGAGGACTCCCTTTAGCATTTCTTGTAATTTTGGTTTGGTTTTTAGAAATTCCCTTAACTTATGTTTATCTGGAAATGCCCTAATTTCACTTTCATATTTGAGAGACAGTTTTGCTGGATATATAATTCTTGGCAGGCAATTTTTTCCTTCAAGGCTTTATATATGTCGTCTCATTGCCTTCTTGCCTGCATGGTTTCTGCTGAGTAGTCATAGCTTAGGCTTACTGACTCTCCTTTGTAGATGACTTTTCGTTTATGCCTAGCCACTCTTAAAATTATCTCTTTATCTTTGGTTTTGGCAAGTTTGATTATATGCCTTGGTGACTTTCTTTTGGGATCTACCCTGTGTGGAATTTGATGAGCTTCTTGGATAGATATCTTTTCATCTTGCACAACATCAGGGAAGTTTTCTGCCAACAAATCTTCAGCAATTTTCTCTGTGTTTTCTTTTATCCCCTCCACTTCTGGTACTCCAGTCACTCGTGGGTTATTCCTGTTGATAGAGTCCCACATAATTCTTAGAGTTTCTTCATTTTTTTAAATTATTTTATGTGATTTTTCCTCAAATATGTTGGTGCCAAGTGCTTTATTTTCAGTCTCACTAATTCTTACTTCCATTGCCTCAATTCTGCTCCTATGACTTCTTATTGAGTTGTCTAATTCTGAAATTTTAGTGTTAATCTTTTGGATTTCTGTTTGCTATGTGTTTATGGATTCTCACAACCTGTTAAATTTGTCATTGTGCTCTTGTATAACCTCCTTAAGTTCCTCTCTTGCTTTGTCTGTGTGCTCCTTTGGCTTGTTCTGCGTTTTGCCTGATCTTCTTCCAGATCTCTTGAAGAGCTCTATGTATTAATCATTTGAATTCTACCTCCAGTAACTCCAAGAGTTTCTCTTCCTCTGGTAGGCTTCTTAGTTCTTTGTTTTGGTCACTTGCTGAAGCTGTCGTGGTCTATCTATGTGATTTGATATTGTCTATTTTCTCCAAGTCTGCAGTAAGTTATTTTACTTATTTATTTTGTGTTTGCTTACTGTGTTCTAGCTTCTTGTTTTGTTTTGATATGCCCAAATACGCTGGTGGTGTGAGCTACTTTGATTATTCGTGTCTTTGAAGCCCTCGCATCCTATTCCCAGGTGGTCAGAGCTGTCGCTATATATGTAAGCCCAGGAGTCCGTTTACTTTCCTTGTGTGGATTCAGCTCATGTGTCCAGGTCGTTTGTCATTGAGTGTGTGGTGTAGGCTCTCATTTACAGTCCTAGACGGACAGGGCTATGTACAGGTGATTGGAGTAGGCACAGGTATCTGGCTGCAGTAGGGGGTTATGTCTTGAGCAAGGTAGGGGGCTGACGGCTGCTCCTGAGTGCCTGGGTGGAAGGAGTGTCCCTGTTCCCTAGAGCATGTAGGTGGGTGGGTTTTGCAACTGGACTTTGGGCACCTATTGCTGTTGGCCGTAAGGACTTGGAGGCACCACTTATTATCAGACTCCTGTCACAGGTAGCTATGTGGAGTGGGTAGAGCCACCAATCCTCAGGCCCCAATGCAGGTATGTGAGGAGCCTCTTTAATGTGTAGGACGGTTTCAAATGTCATGAATTTGCTGCTCCCCTTTAGCTGTTGCAGTTGAAAATAGGCTTCAGGTATATACCCTGTTGTATTGTGCTAATGAGGGCCTGCCCTGTTGAAATGGGTCCACACAGGTCTAGGCAAGTGTGAAAGGCATTCAGAGATTATGGACCCCTTATGCCTGCACCTAGGCAAAGGGTCTGTGTCAGCCCTGAGTTCCCAGCGTAGGGGGAGCTGGCAGATTATTTTTTCCTGTTTGTTAATTTGTTCTCTCTCCATAGCTGGGAGAATGGTTCGGGGCACGCGATAGTTCTCACTTCCCGCAGGGGGCACAGCAATCGCTGAGGCTGACCCAGGACCAAAGTAGAGTGGGGAGGGGACGAGTAAATGGGATAGAGGTACTTCCCATGGGGGAAAGGTTTTTTTTTTAAATCTAGCACAGTAGGTTAGACACTCATACTTGCCCAGATTCAGCACCGCTTCTCTCTGGTTCCAGAGGCTTGAGCAGACTCTTACCACTCGGTTTCTCATGGTGTGGTAAACGCATCCCGAACACTATTGCGTGCCTCAGCCCATGAGCACTGGCCGATCCTGGCTGCAGGGTCCTGGTCAGGTCAGGTCTGGCAAATCCTTGCTGCTGCTTAAAAGTCTCTTCCTCCCCCTGCCACTCAGTCCAACTCTTCAACTTTGTCTTTGATGTTCAGGGCTCCTAAATTCTCATATACAATTGATTCTTTTTTTTTCGGGTCTTTGTTCTGGAGGGACCATAGGAAGCATCTGACTACTCCTCCATCTTGGCCCCTCCTCTGGGCAGGACTTCTATAACAGTGGAGTAAGGAGACCAGTGAACCCTCTCTCTAGCAAAACAATTTAAAGTCTCTGGAAATTGTTACAAGGGCATGCAGCAAATGGAGAAATAGTAAAGTCTACTAAATCTTAGTAAGAAGAGCAAGAGTCTGCATCATTTAAGTTACAACCTGCTCCCATACTCCCCCCAACCAGGTCATTGTTAAAGAAGATCTGCCACAGGTACTTTATTCTGGGTAGGTGTGATGAAGATGACGGGGAGAGGGTCTTCCCTCTTCCACCAGCTCCTATTTTGGGGCTATGATTTCACCCTGGCAGGGGCAGGCTGCCAGTGTTTCCAATGCCCCAGGCCGTCTCATGTTACACACACTTTAAGCAGACACTTGTAGGGGGGAAGCGCAACAGGCCATAAATACTGGTGCCTTGATCTCTCCCACCCCAGCTCGCTCACAGATTAAAGGTTTCACATAGGAGAGGCAAGTTGAAAATACCAGAAGTAGCCATCCCTGACCCCTGCCAGTGCCCACTGATAGAGTGATGATGTACTCCATGGAAAATGTGCCCCCATCCCCAGCTCCAGTTCAGTAGTACAGGGTTTCTGCAAAAGGGAAAAAGGCAGCCCATAAAGACAAAAAACTCCATAGGTCTGCTATAGGGGACTATTTGGAACAGTGCTTGGAGAACTCTATCCCTAAGGGTGTTGTTGAAAGCAGTGGAGATCTTGGTAGCGAGAGATTGGTAGGAGCTGGTATAAGCAGAACCTCACAGCAGCCAGAAGTTTAATACAGAGAAATATGAAAAGAGCGAGCCAAGAAGAACTCCTGGGAGCACAGACAACTATAGAGTTGAAAAGGTTATGCATATGCACTAGACTGTACCTGTTCAAGAGGAGCCCTGATGGCACAGTGATTAAAGCACTCAGCTGCTAGCCAAAAGGTTGGCAATTCAAACCTACCAGGTGCTCCTCAGGAGAAAGATGTGGCAGTCTGCTGTAGAGACTGATCAGCCCTGGAAACCCTACGGGGTAGTTCTACTCTGTCCTATAGGGTCACTATGAGTTGGAATTGACTCGACAGCAAAAGGTTTGGTTTTGGTTTTTGCACCCATTCAGGAATAATCAGAGGAGGACGTAGGGCAGACTTTAAGGCATTTCCTAATACACACAGGCCCATCAACACAGGACAAAATCTTCACTGGTAGAGGGGTTTCAACACAACCTCTGGTCAAACACTAAATAATAAGCTACTCTGACCCAGGGTTGACTCCTAAAAATACAGGCTAAAAAATAAAATCACACTCGTTCCTGTTTGTCTGGAAGACTATGTTCATGTCCAAGGCTATGCGTACTCAGAAACAATCAGAGAGGAAACCTCCATGCTACTAGTCTCTAGCTGAACATGAGGCAAAAAATCTGTAAATTCTCAATTATAATAGCAGCCTGTAAGCACACACGCGTGCAATGGTAAAGAGTAAGAATCTTACTGCCCATTTAGTGCCTTACTCTGACACAGGGGCAACCCTTAGCTAGCAAAACTAAATTATAAAAAGGGGAACGAATCTAAGCAGGAACATCAGAGGCTACACAGTGGAGGGTAAGTAGACTTTGCAAAATTAGTGCAGTGAAGTCACTAAACAAGTAAACTGCAAACAAAAACCTCCTTAAAGGGAAGGGAGATGAGTATCCAGAGTTGCTACAAAATATGATCTAAAATACCCAGTCTATAATAAAAAACAATTACAGGACATGCAAAGAAACAGGAATGTATGAGCAGTAGATAGGAAGGAAAACAGGCAATAGAAACTGATTTTCAAGGGGCCCAGATGATGAATGTAGCAGACAAAGATTTCAAAATATCTCTTTAAAATATATTTTAAAAACTAAAGGGACCCATGCTTAAAAAATTAAAGGAAGATATGATGACAATGCCTCATCAAATATAAATATCAATAAAGAGTAATTATAATCAAATGGAAACTCTGGAGTTCAAAAGAACAATAACAAATGAAATTTTCACTAAGGAGCTCAATAGCAGATTTGAGCTAGCAAAACAATCAGTAAACTAACTTGAAGAAAGGAAACAGATAATACAATTTGAAGAGCACAGAGGAAAAATAATGGTGAAAAACAGTTTAAATACACCAAAATACATATAATGGAAGTATCAGAAGAGGGAAGAAAGTTAGAAAATATACAAATAAGTGGCCAAAACGTCTATATTTGATGAAAAACTATCTACAAATACAAGAAACTCAACAAATTCCAAGTGAAATAAACACAAAGAGACTTACACTCAGATATACCATAGTCAAAATGTTGAAAGCTAAAGGGAAAAATCTTGAAAGCAGCAAGAGAAAAATGACTAATTGCATATAAGAAAATCCCAATATGATTAACAGCTGAAGTCTCATCAGGAGCAGTGAAGACTAGAGGGCAGAAGGACTACATATTCACATTGCTGAAAGTAAAAAAAAACTGTCAACCAGGAATATAATATCCAGCAAAACTATCTTCCAAAAAATGAAGGTGTAATAAAGTCATTCCTAAATAAATAAAAATAAAATTCATTGCTAGCAGACCTGCATTACAAGAAATACAAAGGAAGTCCTTCAGACAAAAAGCAAATGACAGCAAATAGTAATTCAAATCTACTCGAAAAACCAACACTAATGAAGGCAATCAGAGGAAGTTAAAGAAAAAATTCCTGTTTCTCCTTTTTTCTTTTAAATTACTTTAAAATCATGTGCATAAAATGGTATTTATATTATTCTTTTGTTGGGGGAGGAAACAGCTGTCCTAGAGTAATGAAATGACACCAGATGATATCCTGAATCCACAAGAACAAATGAAGAAAACCAGAAATGATAAAAAAAACCCAGTGCTGTCGAGTCGATTCTGAATCAGAGCGACCCTCTAGGACAGAGTAGAATGATATATAAGAAAGTTATATTACAAACTCTGTGAATATATACATTCTCTCAGCTTTTTAAAACTACTAAAGATCATATAAAGTAATAATTGCAACAATGGTATTGTTGGGCTGTAACATTTTTTTTAACATATACAGATGTAATATGCATAACAATGTTCTGGGTGTTCAATTGATTCTGACTCATAGCAATCCTATAGGACAGAGTAGAACTGCCTCAGAGGCTTTCCTAAACTGTAATCTTTATGGGAGCAGATCGTCACTTTTTCTCTCCTGAGATCCACTGGTGGGTTCAAACTGCCGTCTTAGTTACCTGTTGTTGTTCTTGGGTGCGATCGAGTCAGTTCCAACTCATAGTGACCCTTTGCACAACAGAACGAAACACTGCCCAGTCCTGCGCCATCCTTATAATCGTTATGTTTGACCCCATTGTTGCAGCCACTGTGTCAGTTCACCTCATTGAGGGTCTTCCTCTTCCACTGACCCTGTACTTTGCCAAGCATGATGCCATTCTACAGGGACTGATCCCTCCTGACAATATGTCCAAAGTGTGTAAGGCGCAGTCTAGCCATCCTTGCTTCTAAGGACCATTCTGGTTGTACTTCTTCTAAGACAGATTTGTTTGTTCTTTTGGCAAAAAAAAAAAAAAAGCGTACATTCAATATTCTTCGCAGATACCACAATTCAAAGGCGTCAATTCTTTGGTCTTCCTTATTCACTGTCCAGCTTTCACATGCATGTGATGTGATTGAAAATATCTTGGCTTGGGTCAGGCACACAGTCTTCAAGATGGCATCTTTGTTTTTTGATGCTTTAAAGAGGTCATTTGCAGCACATTTGCCCAATGTAGTGCGGTTTTTGATTCCTTGACTGCTGTTTCCTTGAGTGTTGATTGTGAATCCAAGTAAAATGAAATCCTTGACAACTTCAGTCTTTTCTCTGTTTTTCATAATGTTGCTTATTGGTCCAGCTGTGAGGATTTTTTTTTTTCTTTAAATTGAGGTGCAATCCATACTGAAGGCTGTGGTCTTTGATCTTCATTAGTAAGTGCCTCAAGTCCCCTTCACTTTCAGCAAGCAAGGTTGTGTCATCTGCATAACGCAGGTTGTTAATAAGTCTTCCTCCAATCCTGATGTCCTGTTCTTCTTCATATAGTCCAGCTTCTTGGATTATTTGCTCAGCATACAGATTGAATAGGTATAGTGAAAGGATACAATCCTGGTGCATGCCTTTCCTGATTTTAAACCACTCGGTATCCCCTTGTTCTGTCCAAACAACTGCCTCTTGATCTATGTACAGGTTCTTCAAGAGCACAATTAAGTGTTCTGGAATTCCCATTCCTTGCAATGTTATCCATAATTTGTTATGATCCACACAATCCAATGCCTTTGCGTAGTCAATAAAACATAGGTAAACATCCTTCTGGTATTCTCTGCTTTCAGCCAGTATCCATCTGACATCAGCAATGATATCCCTGGTTTCACATCCTCTTCTGAATCTGGCCTGAATTTCTGGCAATTCCCTGTGAATATACTGCTGCAGCTGCTTTTGAATGGTCGTCAACAAAATTCTGCTTGTATGTCATATTAATGATATTCTATAATTTCCACATTCAGTGGGATCACCTTTCTTGGGAATAGGCATAAATATGGATCTCTTCCAGTCATTTGGCCAGGAAGCTGTCTTCCATGTTTCTTGTCGTAGACGAGTGAGAACTTCTAGCACTGCATCCATTTGAAACATCTCATTTGATATTCCGTCAATTCCTGGAGCCTTGTTTTTTGCCAGTGCCTTCAGTGCAGCTTGGACTTCCTTCAGTACCATTGGTCCCTGATCATATGCTACCTCTTGAAATGGATGAACGTTGACTAATTCTTTTGGTATAATGACTCTGTATTCCTTCCATCTTCTTTTGATGTTTCCTGCATCACTTTATATTTTCCCCATAGAATCCTTCACTATTGCAACTTGAGGATTGAATTTTTTCTTCAGTTCTTTCATCTTGAGAAATGCTGAGTGTGTTCTTCCCTTTTGGTTTTCTATCTCCAGCTCTTTGCACATGTCATTATAATACTTCACTTTGTCTTCTCCATCCGCCCTTTGAAATCTTCTTTTCATTTCTTTTACTTCATCATTTCTTCCTTTTGCTTTAGCTGCTCTGCATTCGAGAGCAAGTTTCAGAGTCTCCTCTGACATCCATCTTGGTCTTTTCTTTCTTTTCAATGACCTCTTGCTTTCTTCATGTATGATGTCCTTGATGTCATTCCACAATTCATCTGATCTTTGGTTATTAGTGTTCAACACGTCAAATCTATTCTTGAGATGGTCTCTAAATTCAGGTGGGATATACTCAAGGTCATATTGTGGCTCTCGTGGACTTGCTCTGATTTTCTTCAGTTTCAGCTTGAACTTGCCTATGAGCAACTGATGGTCGGTTCCACAGTTGGCTCCTGGCCTTTTTCTGACTGATGATATTGTGCTTTTCCATCGTCTCTTTCCACAGATGTAGTCGATTTGATCCCTGTGTGTTCCATCTGGCAAGGTCCATGTGTATAGTCACTGTTCATGTTGGTGAAAAAAGGCATTTCCAGTGGAGAAGTCGTTGGCCTTGCAAAATTCTATCATTCAATCTCTGGCATTGTTTCTATCACCAAGGCCTTATTTTCTGATTACTGATCCTTCTTTGTTTCTAACTTTCAGATTCCAATCACCAGTAATTATCAGTGCATCCTGATTGCATGTTCAATCAATTTCAGACTGCAGAAGCTGATAAAAATCTTCATTTGCTTCATCTTTGGCCTTAGTGGTTGGTGCGTAAATTTGAATAATAGTTGTATTAACTGGTCTTCCTTGTAGGCATATGAATATTATCCTATCACTGGCAGCATTAGTTACCTAGTGCTACTGTAATAGAAATACCACAAATGGATGTTTTTAACAAAAGCAGTTTATTCTCCCAG
This sequence comes from Elephas maximus indicus, assembly GCF_024166365.1. Lineage (NCBI taxonomy): Eukaryota > Metazoa > Chordata > Mammalia > Proboscidea > Elephantidae > Elephas > Elephas maximus. The sequence continues at coordinate 92,914,998 of NC_064846.1, forward strand.
AGTTTAGGAGGCTGGAAGTTCAGGAGGCTGTAAGTCCAAAATCAGGGCACCAGCTCCAGAGGAAGGCTTTCTGTCTCTGTTGGCTCTGGGGGTAGGTTTCTTGTCATCAGTCTTTCCCTGATTCTAGGAGCTTTTCAGCACAGGGACCCCAGGTCCAAAGGACACATGCTCCTGGCTCTTCTTGCTTGGTGGTAATGAGGTCCCCCTATCTCTCTGCTGGCTTCTCTCTTTTATATCTCAAAAGAGATTGAATCGAGATAATCTAATGTTATAAATTGAGTCCTGCATCATTAACATAACTGCCTCTAATCCTGCTTCATTAACATCATAAAGGTAGGATTTACAACACATAGGAAAAATCACATCAGCTGACAAAATGGTGGACAATCACACAATACTGGAAATCATGGCCTAGTCAATTTGACACACATTTTTGGGGGACAGAATTCAATCCGTAATAACCGCCAACCTTTTGGTTAGAAGCTGAGTGCTTAACCACTGCACCATCAGGGCTCTTGTGTGTAAGAATAATGGTACAAAAAAAGGGAAGACAGAATGAAACAGTAAAGTTTCTCTATTTCACACTGTACCTAATCAGTATAAATATGAAGTAAATTCTGAGAAGTTAGGATGTACATTATAACCCCTAGAAAAACTACTAAGGATATAATCCTAAAAAATATACTTTAAAAAAGCCATTAAAGGGGAAGGATTCTGGAAAGATGGTGGTGTGAGTAAGTGTAGGTTCCTGAGCCTCCCCATGTGTACACCAAGAAACACAATGACAGGTTTGTGCTTGGCCCTGGGGGACTTTGAATTTGTGGACAGAGAACACGGAGCTGCAGATGCACTGAAGTCAACAATGAATACCATACGATAGGAATAGTGCTTTGTCCAATTCCTGCCCCTCCCCCTCCTGGCACTGCAGACTTAAAGATGGCTGTAGTGGTGCACAGACTGACAGCACTGGTGGAGCCCACTCTCCTGACCAACCCACCCCTTTCCAGTGCAGCAGAAAAACACTTGCCGTATTCACAGTCAACCCACGGCTCACCTGAACATGGGAATGGTCCTGGTATCTGGCTCTGAGATAAGTGGGCCCTCACAGAGTGGAAAAAGGAGTGGCAAACAATGAAAGAATTCTGCATTTAGGCCTACAGGTGGTTCATTTGATATGGGTTATTTTTGACCAGTTTTGTAGCTGCTAAATGACTGAAAATGTCTTCACAGAAACATAACCCACACAGAGCAGAGGAGTAAGTGGAAGGAGCAGTAGCCAAAGAATGAAAGGCTGTGCCCCTGTTGGAAGGTTTAAATATTGTGTGTTTTTTGTTCTGCTTGGGAGATGCTAAAAGATGGAAATCTTGATTTGGATTTTTTACAACAGTTACCACAGAGGGGGAGAGGGAATGGTAAGTAATGTTTGAATGCTCGCCTAAGATTTTCTTGCAGAAAGTAGCACTGTAAATACCACTGTGAATACTTGAGAGAATTGAGATAGCTAACGCCTTGTAAAATTATAATGTCCCAGCTTCAACAAAAAAAAAAAAATCACAGAGCACATAAACTGAAAACAATGGCCCATCCAAGTGAACAGGACAATGGGAGACAATTCACATTTATAGAACCCCAAATAATGAACAGATTGGAAGATTATACAACAATATTAATGAAGCTGAAAGAGCTAAGGGAAAACACAGGTGAGGAACTAAGGAAGAAAGGAAAATGGTGCACAAATAAAATGAGAATTTAAATAAAGATATAGACAGTAGAAAAATAAACCAAACACAAGTACTGGAACTAAAAGAGACAATAACTGAAATGAGAAACTCATTGGAAGAATTGAACAATAGATTTGAGCAGGAGAAGAAAGACTCTGAACTAGAGGATAATCAAAATTATATTGGCTGAAGAGCAACAAGTAAGAAGACTTAACACTCCTGAGCACAGTGTAATGGAATTATTGAGACAGTATCAACCGAACCAGCATACACATCATGAGAATCACAGAAGGGGACAAGAGAAAAAAAGAGACAGAAAGAATATTTGAAAAAATAATGACAGAAAATTTTCCAAATATGGTGAAGGACATAAACCTATAAATCCAAGAAGCTCAATGTACTCCAAGTAAGATAAACCCAGAGAGCCACACTGAGACACATTTTAATCATGCTTTCTAGAACTATAGACAGAATTCTGAAAGCAGCTACGGAAAAGTGAATAGCCACATACAAAGAAACTTTAATAAGATTTCTCCTAAGAAAACTTGGAGGCCAGAAGGTAATGGAATAATATATTCAAGGTACCGAAAGAGTAAAACTGTCGACCAAGATTTCTATATGCAGCAAAACTTTGTCAAGAACTAGGGCGAAATAAAAAAAAAATTCATAATTAAACAAAAGCTCAAAAGAGTTTGGAATCACTAGCCCTACCTTTAAACAAATGCTAAAGGGAGTCCTTCAGATGGAGAAGAAAGAAATCTAGACAATAACTTGAAGACATACATAGGAAAAATATTGTCGGGCAAATACAAGGGCAAGTCTTAAAGTGTTTTTGCTTTTTTTTTTTTTTTGGTAATTCTAGTGGTTATGTCTTTTATACTTTACAGTGACAAATGAAAAATAAAGATAAATGTATGTGCCAAGACACATGATGTATAAAGATGTAATTGATGAAAGCAATAACATAAATGGGGTGGGGTGGGGGACCAGTATAAGTGTAGAATGTTTGTGTGTTACTAAAGGTAAGTTAGTATCACTTTAATCCAGATTGTTAGAAATAAAAGATGTTAAATGTAATAATCAGGATAACAACTAAGAAAATAACTTTAAAATACACACAAAAGAAAAAATGAAGGAATTAAAATTGGTTCACTACCAAAAAAAGCAAAAAGAAAAAAATCCCACAAAATCTGGCAGTATTAGAGGAAGTAGGGGACAATAAAGGTAGAAAACAAAACAAAAAACAAGATGTCAAAAGTAAGTTTTTTTCTTACCAGTAATTGCGGTGAATGTAAATGGACTAAGTGTTCCACTCAAAAGGCAGATAGTGGCAGAATGCATGAAAAACCATGACCCAACTATGTACTGTCTACAAGAGACACATCTTATACCCAAGGACACAAAGGATGAAAGTGAAAGGATGGAAAAAAAATATTCCATGAAACTGGTAACCAAAAAGAGCTGGGGTGACGATTTTACTATCAGACAAAATAGACTTTAACTCAAAGTCTGTTTTAGGAGACAAAGAAGGATAATGTATCGTGATAAAATGCTCAATTCATTAAGAAGACATAACAGTTATATATGAACCTAACTTTGTAACTCCAAAATATGGAAAGCAAACTGATAGAATTAAGGGCGGAATAGTCAGCTCCACAATAATAGTTGGATGCTTCAGTAATGGACAGATCATCTAAAAAGAAGATCAATAAGGAAATAACCTGAACAACACTATAAACCACCTAAACCTAACACATATAGGGAACACTCCACCCAACAAGAGCACAATATACATTATTCTCCAGTACACATGGATCATTCTCCAGGATAGGACATGTGGTAGGTCACAAACTGTAAATTTAAAGATTGAAATCATACAAAGTTTCTGCTCCAACCAGAAACGACTGAAATTGTATATTAATAACAAAGAAAACTGGGAATATACAAATATATGGAAATTAATAACACAATATTAAAATACCAGTGGGTCAAAGAAGAAACCAAGAGAGAAATCAGAAAACACTTAGAGTAGAATGAAAATGGAAGTACAACATATCAATGAGACAGAAAAAGCAGTGCTCAGAGGAGAATTTTAAGCTGTAAATGCCTACATTAAAAAAGATAAAAAATCAATAACCTAACTTTACAATTCAAACAAGAAAAAGCAAAGCAAACAAAACCCAAAGCAACAAGGAAGGAAATAACAAAGATCAGAGCAGAGATAAATGAAATGGACCACAGAAAAATAGAATCAGTGAAACCAGAATTTGGTTTTGGAAAAGATCAATAAAATGGACTAACCTCTAGATAAACTGACAGAAAAAAAAAAAACCTCTAGATAAACTGACAAAAAGAGAAGATGCAAATATATATAATGGGGACATTACAACTGATTGTACAGATATAAAAATGTTCATAAGCGAATACTTAGAAAAATTGTATGCCAACAAAATAACCTAGATAAAATGAACAAACTCCTAGAAACATGAACTTCCTATATTGACTCAAGAATAAATACAAAAAAGATCTCAACAAATACATAACAAGTGAAGAGACTGAATCGATAATCAAAAATCTCCCAAGAAAGAAAAGTTCCAGACAAGATGAATTCACTGGGGAATTCTTCAAACAGTTATAGAAGAAATGATCCCAATCCTTAAAATTTCCCCACCTCACCCCCAAAGAGAAGAGGAGGGAACACTTACCAATTCATTCTTTGAGGCGAGCACTACTGTGATAAATCCAAAGACTTCACAAGAAAATAAAACTGCAGACCAGTATCCCCTGATGATAATAGATGTGAAAATCTTTAACATAATGCTAGCAAACTGAATTGAAAAGCATACTTAAAGGATTATTAACCAAGAGCAAGTGGGATTTATTCCAGAATTGAAAGGGTGGTTCAACATTAGAAAATCAGTGTAATACACCACACTAATAGAACAAAGGAAATGAACCACATAATCATCTGAATAGACGCAGAAAAGGCATTTGAAAAATTCCAACACCCTTTCATAATATTTTTTTATAAAAACCAACAAGCTAGGAATAGAAGGGAAATTCCTCAGTCTGATAAAGGGCATTTATGATAAACCTACAGCTAACATACTCAGTGTAGAAAAACTGAGTGCTTACCCCTTAAGATCAAGAACAAGACCACTTTTGTTCAGTGCCTGCTCTGACCACTGCTATTCTGTGTTGTGCTGGAAGTTATAGCCAGAGTAAGATTAGGGGAGAAAAAAAAAGCTATCCAAATTGCTGTCCCTTCTCACAGATGACATTATGCTATCTATAGAAGATCCCAAAGAATCAACAAGAAAACTACTAGAGCTAATAAATAAATTCAGGAAAGTGGCATGATACAAGGTGAGCACACAAAAATCGGGTTTTTATACATCAGCAATGAGAAATCAGAAATGGAAATTAAGGAAACAGTTTCATTTACAACAGCTAAAAGAGTAAAATAACTAGCCGTAGATATAATCAACTGTTCTAGTTGTCCCGTACTGCTATAACAGAAATACCACACGTGGGTGGCTTTAACAAACAGAAATTAATTTTCACAGTTTAGGAGGCTGCTGTTAGGTGCCATCATGTTGGTTCCGACTCACAGCGACCTTATCTACAACAACAAAACACTAGTCCTGCGCCACCCTCACAATCTTTGTTATGTTTGAACCCACTGTTGCAGCCACTGTGTCAGTCCATCTCAAAGGTCTTCCTTGTTTTCGCTGACCCTCTACCTTACCAAGCATGAAGTTCTTCTCCAGGGACCAGTAACTCCTGATAACAAGTCCAAAGTAAGTGAAATGAAGTCTCGCCATCCTTGCTTCTAAGGAGCATTTTGGCTATACTTTTTCCAAGACAGATTTGTTCGATCTTCCGGCAGTCCCTGGTATATTCAATATTCTTCACCAACACCATAATGCAAAGGTGTCAATTCTTCTTCAGTCTTCCTTATTCATTGTCCAGCTTTCAAATGCATATGAGGCGATTGAAAATACTATGGTTTGGTTCAGGCACACCTTAGTCCTCAAAGTGAAATCTTTGCTTTTGGACACTTTAAGGAGATCTTTTGCAGCAGATTTGCCAAATGAAATACTGCTGCTTCTATGGGGGTTAATTGTGGATCCAAGTAAGAAAAAATTCTTGACAACTTCAATATTTTCTCCATTTGTCATGATATTGCTTATTGGTCCTCTTGTGAGAATTTTTATTTTCTCTATGTTGAAGTGCAATCCATACAGAAGGCTGCAGTCTTTGATCTTCATCAGTAAGCGCTTCAAGTCCACTTTCAGCAAGCAAGGCTGTGTCATCTACATAACGCAGGTTGTTAATGAGCCTTCCTCCAATCCTAATGCCACATTCTTCTTATTATAGTACAGCTTTTCTGATTATTTGCTCAGCATACAGATTGAATAAGCATGGTGAAAGGATACGACCCTGACACACACCTTTCCTGATTTTAAACCACACAGTATCACAGTATCCCCTTGTCTGTTAGAATGACTGCCTCTTGATCTGCTTACAGGTTCCTTATGAGCACAATTAAGTGTTCTGGAACTCCAGTTCTTTGCAGCGTTATCCATAATTTGTTATGATGCACATAGTCAGAAGCCTTTGCATAGTCAGTAAAACGCAGGTGAACATCTTTCTGGTATTCTCTGCTTTCGGCCAAGATCCATCTAACATCACCATTAATATCCCTCATTCCACATGCTATTCCGAATCCAGCTTGAATTTCTGGCAGTTCCGTGTTGAGATACTGCTGCAACTGCTTTTGAATAATCTTCAGCAACATTTTACTTGCGTGTTATATTAATGATATTGTTTGATAATTTCCGCATTCTGTTGAATCACCCTTCTTTGGAATGGACACAAATATGGATCTCTTCTAGTCGACTAGCCAGGTAGCTTTCTTCCAAAATTCTTGGGATAGACGAGTGCGTGCTTCCAGTGTTGCATCCATTTTTTCAAACATCTCAATTGGTATTCTGTTGATCCCTGGAGCCTTGTTTTTTTACCAGGGTCTTTAGCGCAGGTTGGACTTCTTCCTTCAGTACTATCAGTTCTTGAGCATTTGCTGCCTCCTGAAATGGTTGCATGTCGACCAATTCTTTTTGGTACAGTGACTCTGTATTCCTTTCATCTTCTTTTGATGCTTTCTGCACCTTCAATATTTTCCCTGTAGAATCCTTCAGTATTGCAACTGGAGGCTTGAATTTTTTTCTTCAGTTCTTTCAGCTTGAGAAATGCTGAGTGTGTTTTCTAACCCGCTCTAAAACCCTTTGGTTTTCTAACTCCAGGTCTTTGCACATTTCATTATAATACTTTTTCTTCTCAAGCTGCCCTTTGAAATCTGTTCAGTTTTTTTACTTCATCATTTTTTTTCCGTTTGCTCTAGATTCTCTACATTCAAGAGCAAGTTTCAGAGTGTCTTCTAACATCCATTTTGGTCTTTTCTTTCTTTCGTGTCTTTTTAATGACCTCTTGTTTTCTTTGTATATGATGTCCTTGATATCATTCCACAACTCATCTGGTCTTGGGTCATTAGTGTTTAATGCATCAAATCTATTCTTGAAATGGTCTCTAAATACTGGTGGGATATATTCTAGGTCATATTTTAGCTCTTGTGGACTTGCTCTAATTTTCTTCAGCTTCAACTTGAACTTGCATATGAGCAATTAATGGTCTGTTCCACAGCTGGTCCCTGGCCTTGTTCTGACTGATGATATTGAGCTTCTCCATTGTCTCTCTCCACAGATGTAGTCGATTTGATTCCTCTGTTTTCCATCCAGTGAGGCCCACGTGTATAATGGCTGTTTATGTTGTTGAAAAAAGGTATTTGCAATGAATAAGTTGTTAGTCTTTCAAAATTCACTTATGAGATCTCCGACATTGTTTCAGTTACCAAGGCCTTGTTTTCCAACCACCAGTCCTTCTTTGTTTCCACCTTTCACATCCCAATCACCAGTAATTATCAATGCATTTTGATTGTGTCTTTGATCAATTTCAGCCTGCAAAAGTTGGTAATAATCTTTAATTTCTTCATCTTTGGCCTTAGTGGTTGGTGTGAAATTTGAATAATAGTCGTATTAAGTGGTCGTCCTTATAGGCTTATGGATATTATCCTATCACTGACAGTGTTGTACTTCAGGAGAGATCTTGAAATGTTCTTTTTGACGATGAATGCAGCACCATTCTTCATTTTGTCATTCCTGGCATAGTAGACCATATGATTGTCTGATTCACAATGGCCAATACCAGGCCATTTCAGCTCACTGTTGCCTAGGATATCCATCTTTATGCATTCCATTTCATTTTTGATGACTTCCAGTTTTTCTAGATTCGAGCTTTGTACATTCCACATTCCAACTATTAATGGATGTTTGCAGCCATTTTTTCTCATTTTGAATTGTGCCACATCAGCAAATGAAGGTCCCTAAGACTTGACTCCAGCCATGTCATTAAGGTCGACTCTACTTTGAGGAGGCAGCTCTTCCCCAGTTGTATTTTGAGTGACTTCCAACCTTAGGATTTCATCTTCTGGTACTATATCAGACAATGTTCCACTGCTATTCATAAGGTTTTCACTGGAAAGTTTTTCAGAAGTATGTGCTAGGTCCTCCTAATCTGTCTTTGTCTGGAAGCTCAACTGAAACCTGTTCACCATGGGCGACTCTGCTGGTATTTGAAATACTGGTGGCGTAGCTTCCAGTATCAAAGCAACATGCAAGCCACCACAGTACAACAAACTGACAGAGGAGTGGTGGTTAGGAGGCTAGAAGTCCCAATTTAGTGTTACAGCTCTGGGGGAAATTTCTCTCTTGCTGAATCTGGGGGAATGTCCTTGTCATGGATTGAACTTTGTCCCCCAAAAATATGTGTTGACTTGGTTAGGCCATGATTCCCAGTATTCTGTTGTTGTCCTCCATTTTGTGATTGTAATTTTATGTTAAAAAGGATTAGGGTGGGATTGTAACACCACCCTTACCCAGGCCACATCCCTGATCCAATGTAAAGGGAGTTTCCTGGAGGTGTGGCCTGCACCACCTTTTATCTCTTGAGAGGGAAGCAAGCAGAGAGTTGGGGACTTCATACCACCAAGAAAGCAGTGCCAGGAGCAGAGTGCATCCTTTGGACTGAGGTTCCTGCACTGAGATGCTCCCAGACCAAGAGAAGATGGATGACAAGGACCTTTCTCCAGAGCCAACAGAGAGAAAGCCTTCCTCTGGAGCTGATGCCCTGAATTTGGACTTCTTGCCTGCTAGACTGTAAGAAAATAAATTTCTCTTTGTTAAAGCCATCCACTTGTGGTATTTCTGTTATAGCAACACTAGATGACTAAGACAGTCCTTGTCTCTTTTCAGCTTCTGTGTCTTTGTTCCTTGGAAATCTCATGTGACATGGCATCTCTCTTCCCCCATCTCTGCTTTCTGGTTGCTTACTCAGCATCTCTTTTTTTTTTTATCTCAAAAGAGATTGACTTAAGACACTCTTGTAGGGTCACTATGAGTCAGAATCGACTCAAAGCAATAGGTAAAACACTCCCTACACTAATAGTGCCTTATTAAAATAAGAAAGAAAACTCATTTCAAATGGGATTATAACCACTAGTAATAAGGGTCAGGATTTACTACACATATTTTGGGAGGACACAGTTCAATCTATAACGTTCCACACCTTTGCCCTGAAAATTCATGTCCTCCTCACATAGAAAACACATTCACCACATTATACCATCCCAAATGTCCGATCAGCTCCAGGTCCAAAATATCATCTTCTGATTTATCTAAATCAAATATGGGTGAGACTTTAGGAGTATTCCACCTGGGGCAAAATTCTTGCTGTGAACATTTGAAATCTAGAATACAAGTTACCTGCTTCCAAAATACAATGGTGGAACAGGTACAAGGTAGACATTTCCATTACAAACGGGAGAAACTGGAGGGGAAGAAGGGATAACGGGCACCAAACAAGTCCAGAACCTAGCAGAACAAATTTCATTAGCTCTCAAGACATGAAAATAATCCTCTGTTCTCTGAGACCATCTGGTCAATGGCCCTGCCCTCCAGACTCTGGCAAAGCTCTCCAGATTCTGGCTCTAGACCCTTCAGCCTTGGGCGGAGGCCCCAGCTTCCAGGCCCAGTGGTATGGAAACCTTGCCCCCTTTGGGTGGTCCTGTTCTCGTCCATCTGAGTGGTGACCCCACCCCCACCAGCCCCAGTAGTGTCTGTTCATATGCCACCTTGGACATGGCAGCTCCTCCCCGTCAGCTTGGGGTGGCATCTTCATCCTCTTGGCATGCCTAAATAGCAGCCCCACACTCCAGAACCAAATTGGCAGAGATTTGACTTCTGGAGGCATACTGGTTAAGAGCTATGGCTACTAACCAAAAGGTCAGCAGTTCTAACAAGTGCTCCTTGGAAACCCTATGTGGCAGTTCTCCTCTGTTCTATAGGGTCACTGTGAGTCAGAATTGACTTCATGGCAATGGGTTTTGTTTTTGTTTTTTTTTTTTTGGTTTGACTCTTTGAAACCTAGAAAGCCATGCCTCCACCCTTTGAAACCTAGAAGACCTTGATTCCACCCTTTGAAACCTAGGAGCTGGTAGCTCCACCCTTTGAAACTGAGCCAGCCCTACTTCCAGTGTTCCAACAGTCCTGCTGATCTTCGTGCTGCTCCAGGCATAGTCCTTTTCTTGGGGGGCAAGAAATGTAGCTCCTTTGGCCTGTTTCCTGCCTGTAGAATTCTAAGAGGCAGACAGTTTTCCTTCTTTCATCCTGTCTCTGTCCCCTTCAAGCTAAGCTGATGGGTTTGCTGCTATGGGGGTTAGATGGATCCATCAGTCACAGGCTAAATATCTTTAACAAATAATTGAGTCATCAAGTTCTTAGGGTTTTAGAGCATGTGCCCTTAGTTTGTACAATGGAATTTTCCAAATCTTTAAGTTGTGGTTTCATTTTGCACAGTTCATTTTTAATTCCATCTCTTTCCTCCCACATTTTACTGTAAGTGGTAAAGAGAAGCTGTGTGATCCCTTTAAGGTCTTGCTTTGAAATTTCCTCAGCCAGATATCCAAGTTCATCACTACAAGTTCTACCTTCCACCAAACATTTGAATATAATTCAGACAAGTTCTTTGCCACTGCATAAAAAGCATCTCCCTTTTTCCATTGTCCAATCACATGTTCATATTTTTCTTTTAAAGTCTCACCAGAAGCACATTTAAAGTCCACATATTTAGCAACATTCTGTTGATAGCACAAGATGTATTCTCTAAGATGATAGAGACTTTCTCTATAGCTCTCCTCACTTCTTTCTGAGCCCTCACCAGAATTGACTTTGAAGTCCATAATTCTACCAACAGTCTCTTCAAGGCAATCTAGGACCTTCTACAACACACCTTAAAATTCTTCCAGATTCTACCCATTTCCCAAATGCAAAACCACTTCCACATTTTATGTATAATTAGGGCAACACCCCACTCTCCAGTAACAAATTCTGTCTTAGTTATTTAGTATTGCTACAACAAATACCACAATTGATGGCTTTAACAAACAAATTTATCTTCTCACGGTTCAGGAGGCTAGAAGTCCAAATTCAGGGTGACTACTCTAGGGGAAGGCTTTCTCTCTCTGTTAGCTCTGGGAGAAATTCCTTGGAGATGTCATGTGGAATGGCATCGATCTTCCCCTATCTATGCTTACTTGGTTGCTTGCTTGCTTAGTCTTCTCTTTTTATATCTCAAAGAGATTGACTTATTACTCTGCATGAATATTGCCTCATTAGCATAATAAAACCCATTATAACCACAGGTACATGGGTTAGAATTTACAACACATATTTTTTTTACTGTGCTTTAAGAGAAAGTTTACAAATCAATTCAGTCTCTCCTACTAAAATTTATATACACCTTTTTTTTATGTACTCCTAGTTTCTCTCCCCCTAATGAGACATCACACTCCTCTCCACCCTGTATTCCCTGTGTCCATTCAGCCAGCTTCTGTCCCCCTCTGCCTTCTCATCTCCCCTCCAGACAGGAGCTGCCCACATTGTCTCATGTGTCTACTTAAGCCAGGAAGCTCACTCCTTACCGGTATCATTTTCTATCTTATAGTTCAGTCCAATCCCTGTCTGAAGAGTTGACTTTGGGAATGGTTCCAGTCTTGGGCTAACAGAAGGTCTGGGGACCATGACCTCTGGAGTCCTTCTAGTCTCAGTCAGACCATTAAGTGTGGTCTTTTTACGAGAATTTGAGGTCTGCATCCTACTGCTCTCCTGCTCCATCAGGGGTTCTCTGATGTGTTCCCTGTCAGGGCAGTCATCGGTTAAAGCCAGGCACCATCTAGTTTTTCTAGTCTCAGGGCGATATAGTCTCTGATTTATTTGGTTCTTTCTGTCTCTTGGGCTCATAATTCCCTTGTGTCTTTGGTGTTCTTCATTCTCCTTTGCTTTAGGTGGATTGAGACCAATTGATGCATCTTAGCTGGCCGCTTGCTAGCATTTAAGACCCCAGATGCCACTCACCAAAGTGGGATGCAGAATGTTTTCTTAATAGATTTTATTAGCCAATTGACCTAGATGTCCTCTGAAACCATGGTCTCCAGACCCCCATCCCTGCTACTCTGGCCTTCGAAGCATTCGGTTTATTGAGGAAACCTCTTCGCTTTTGGTTTAGTCCAGTTGTGCTGACCTCTCCTGTATTGTGTGTTGTCTTTCCCTTCGCCTAAAATAGTTCTTTTCTACTATCTAATTAGTGAATAACCCTCTCCCTCCCTCCCTCACCACCTCGTAACCATCAAAGAATACTTTCTTCTGTGTTTAAACTATTTCTTGAGTTCTTGTGATAGTGGTCTCATACAATATTTGTGCTTTTGCAACTGACTAATTTCACTCAGCATAATGCCTTCCAGATTCCTCCATGTTATGAAATGTTTTGTGGATTCATTACTGTTCTTTATCGATGTGTAGTATTCCATTGTGTGAATATACCATAATTTATTTATCCGTTTGTCTATTGATGGGCACCTTGGTTTCTTCCAACTCTTTGCTGTTGTAAACAGTGCTGCAGTGAACATGGGTGTACATATATCTGTTTGTGTAAAGGTTCTTATTTCTCTAGGATATATTCCAACGAGTGGGATTGCTAGATCATATGGTAGTTCTATTTCTAGCTTTTGAAGGAAGTGCCATATCGATTTCAAAAGTGGTTGTACCATTTGACATTCCCACCAGCAGTGTATGAGTGTTCCAGTCTCTCCACAACCTCTCTAACATTTATTATTTTGTGTTTTTTGGATTAATGCTAGCTTTGTTGGAGTGAAATGGTATCTCATTGCAGTTTTGATTTGCATTTCTCTACTAAAATTTTTTTTTTTTTTTTACTGGCTAATGAGTGTGAGCATTTCCTCATGTATCTCTTAGCTACCTGAATGTCTTCTTTGGTGAAGTGCCTGTTCATATCCTTTGCCCATTTTTAATTGGGTTATTTGTCTTTTGTGTTGTTGAAGTTTTGCAGTATCATGTAGATTTTAGAGATCAGATGCTGATTGGAAACGTCATAGCTAAAAACTTTTTCCCAGTCTGTAGGTAATCTTTTTACCCTTTTGGTGAAGTCTTTGGATGAGCATAGGTGTTTGATTTTTAGGAGATCCCAGTTATCTAGTTTCTCTTCTGGTGTTTGCGCATTATTAGTAATGTTTTGTATACTGTTTATGCCATATATGAGGGCTCCTAGCATTCTCCCTATTTTTTCTTCCATGGCCTTTATCGTTTTAGATTTTATATTTAGGTGTTTGACCCATTTTGAGTTAGTTTTTGTGCATGGTGTGAGGTATGGGTCTTGTTTCATTTTTTTGCAGATGAATATCCAATTATGCCAGCACCATTTGTTAAAAAGACTGTCTTTTCCCCATTTAACTGACTTTGGGCCTTTGTTATATATCATCTGCCCATATGTGGATGGATTTATTTTGGGATTCTCAATTCTGTTCCATTGGTCTATGTATCTGTTGTTGTACCAGTACCAGGCTGTTTTGACTACTGTGGCAGTATAATATGTTCTAAAATTAGGCACTGTGAGGCCTCCCACTTTGTTCTTCTTTTTCAGTAATGCTTTACTTATCTGAGGCCTCTTTCCCTTCCATATGAAGTTGGTGATTTGTTTCTCCATCTTATTAAAAAATGTTGGAATTTCAATTGGAATTGCATTATATCTATAGATTGCTTTTGGTAGAATAGACATTTTTGCAATGTTGAGTCTTCCTATCCATGAGGAAGGTATGTTTTTCCACTTATGTAAGTCTCTTTTGGTTTCTTGAAGTAACAACATATATTTTTTGGGGGGGCATAATTCATAACACCAACAAAGTATAAGACTTGTTCACATAAAACATTACTGAAAAAGATTAAAGAAGACAGAAATAAATGGAAGAAAATTCTGTGTTTATGAATTGGAAGACTCAATATTGTTAAGATGCCAATACTATGTAAAACTATAGATTCAAGGCACTTTCCATCAACATTCCTACAGCCTTCTTTGCAGAAATGAAAAGCCAATCTTCAAATTGATTTGGTACTCCAAGGGGCTTGAAATAGCCAAAGCAATTTTCAAAAGAACCAAGTAAGAGAACTTACACTTCCTACTTTCAAAATATAAAGCTACAGTAATCAGAATAGTCTAGTACTTGTATAATGATAGACATGTAGACCAACGGAATAAAATCAAGAGTCCGGAAATAAAGCTGTATATCTATAGTCAGTTCATTTTCGACAAAGGTGCTAAGTACGTCCAATGGGGGGAAAATACTCTCTTTAATAAATGATGCTGGGACAACTGGATTCCCACAAGCAAAAGAATAAATCTGAACCCATACCTCACACCATATATGAAAACTAACTCAAAATGGATCAGGCCTAAATAGAAGAATTAAAACCATAAAACTTTTAGAAGAAAACATAAGGGTAATGCTTCAGGGCCTAGTTTTTAACAATGGATTTTTAGACATGAGACCGAAAGCATGAGAAACAAAAGACAAAATAGATAAATAGGACTTCATCAAAATTAAAAGCTTTTGTGCATTAAAGGACTTTATCAACAAACTGAAGAGACAGCCTAGAGATTGGGAGAAATATTTTGTGAACCATATATCTGATAAAGGTTTAATATCCAGAATATATAAGAACTTCTCCAACTTAACTACAGGAAGACAAACAATCCAATCAAGAAATGGGCAAAGGACTTGAATGGACATTTCACCAAAGAAGAAACACAAATGGCCAACAAGCACATGGAAAGATGCTCAATGTCATTACTCATTAGGAAATTGCAAATCAAAACCACAATGTAACCACTTCACCCTCACTAAAATGGTATGATTTAAAAAATGAATACAACATGTGTTGGCAAGGATCTGGAGGTATTGAAACCCTCATTCCTTGCTGCTGGGGTTGTAAAATGGTACAGCCACTGTAAAAAATAATTTGGCAGTTCCTCAAAAAGTAAAAAAAAAAAAAATTCTAGCTATTCTATTCCTTAGTATATACCCAAAGAATTGAAAGCAGGAGCACAAACAGATACTTGTATACCACTGTCCATTGCAGCACTATTCACAGTAGCCAAAAGCTAGAATGTTCATCAACAGATGTATGGGCAAACAAAACATGGTATATGCATACAATGGAATATTACTCAGCTGTAAAGGGAAATGATGTCCTTATACATGCCACAACGTGCTTGTACCTTGAAAGCATCATGCTGAGTAAAAAAAGGCAATTACAAAAAGACAAATACAAGTATGATCCCATTTATATGAAGTGGCTAGAATAGGCAAGTGTATAGAGAACTAAGTTTATTGGTGGTTACCACGGGTGGAAAGGAAGGGGGAAAGGGAAGTCCTTGATTAGGGGACATTGAGTTTCTGTTAATGATGATGGAAAAATTTGGGAACTGATAGTGGTTATGGTTGAATAACTCAATAATGTGATTAATGTCACTGAATTATACACGTAAAAGTTGAAGGACAAATGTTTGGTTACTTGTGTATTTACCACAATAAAAAAAAATGCCCCCCAAAATCATTAAAGGAATGAAAATGTTACATTAGAAAATATCCAGTTAATAAAATAGAAGTTAACGAAGGAGGAATATAAAACAAGAAGATATTAGGCATATAAAACCAGTTGCCATCAAGTCAGTTTTTTAAATATTTTTATTGTGCTTTAAGTCAAAGTTTACAAATCAAGGCAGTCCCTCACACAAAAACCCATATACAACTTGCTAAAAAAAAAACAAAAAAAATTTTTTTTATTTTTTGTATACACCTTGCTACACACTCCCAATTACTCTCCCCTAATGAGACAGCCCACTCTCTCCCTCCACTCTCTCTTTTCATGTCCATTTCGCCAGCTTTTAACCCCCTCCAACTTCTCATCTCCCCTCCAGGCAGGAGATGCCAACACAGTCTAAAGTGTCCACCTAACCCAAGAAGCTCACTCCTCACCAGCATCCCACTCCAACCCATTGTCCAGTCCAATCCATGTCTGAAGAGCTGGCTTCGGGAATGGTTCCTGTCCTGGGCCAACAGAAGGTCTAGGGGCCATGACCACCAGGGTCCTTCCAGTCTCAGTCAGACCATTAAGTCTGGTCTTAAGAGAATTTGGGGTCTGCATCCCATTGCTTTCCTGCTCCCTCAGGGGTTCTCTGTTGTGTTCCCTGTCAGGGCAGTCATCGGTTGTAGCTGGGCACCATCTAGTTCTTCTGGTCTCAGGATGATGTAGACTATGGTTCATGTGCCCCTTTCTGTCTCTTGGACTCATAATTACCTTGTGTCCTTGGTGTTCTTCATTCTCCTTTGATCCAGGTGGGTTGAGACCAATTGAAGCATCTTAGATGGCTGCTTGCTAGCGTTTAAGACCCAAGATGCCACTCTTCAAAGTGGGATGCAGAATGTTTTCTTAATAGATTTTATTATGCCAATTGACTTAGATGTCCCCTGAAACCATGGGCCCCAGACCCCTGCCCCTGCTATGCTGGCCTTCGAAGCATTCCGTTTATTCAGGAAACTTTTTTTTGCTTTTGGTTTAGTTCAGTTGTGCTGACCTCCCCTGTGTTGTGTGCTGTCTTTCCCTTCACCTAAAGTACTTCTTACCTACTATCTAATTAGTGGATACCCCTCTCCCACCCTCCCTTCCTCTCCCCTTTCATAACCACAAAAGAATGTTTTCTTCTCAGTTTTTACTATTTCTCAAGTTCTTATAATAGTGGTCTTATACAATATTTGTTCTTTTACAACTGACAAATTTCACTCAGCATAATGCCTTCTAGGTTCCTCCATGTTATGAAATGTTTCACAGATTCCTCACTGTTCTTTATTGATGCATAGTATTCCATTGTGTGAATATACCATAATTTATTTATCCATTCATCCATTGATGGGCACCTTGGTTGCTTCCATGTTTTTGCTATTGTAAACAGCGCTGCAATAAACATGGGTGTGCATATATCTGTTCGTGTAAAGGCTCTTATTTTTCTAGGTGTGGGATTGCTGGATCCTATGGTAGTTCTACCAAATCGATTTCCAAAGTGGTTGTACCATTTGACATTCCTACCAGCAGAGTATAAGTGTCCCAGTCTCTCTACAGCCTCTCCAACATTTATTATTTTGTGTTTTTTGGATTAATGCCAGCCTTGTTGGAGTGAGATGAAATCTCATTGTAGCTTTGATCTGCATTTCTCTAATGGCTAATAATTGTGAACATTTCCTCATGTCTGTTAGCTACCTGAATGTCTTCTTTAGTGAAGCGTTTATTCATATCTTTTGCCCATTTTTTAATTGGGTTATTTGTCTTTTTGCAGTTGAGTTTTTCAAGTATCATATAGATTTTAGAGATCAGGCGCTGATCAGAAATGTCATAGCTAAAAACTTTTTCCCAATCTGTAGGTAGTCTTTTTACTCTTCTGGTGAAGTCTTTGGATGAGCATAGGTGTTTGATTTGTAGGAGCTCCTAGTTATCTAGTTTTTCTTCTGCATTCATTATAATGTTTTGTATACTGTTTATGCCATGTTAGGGCTCCTAACGTTGTCCCTATTTTTTCTTCCATGATCTTTATCGTTTTAGAATTTATATATAGGTCTTTGATCCATTTTGAGTTAGTTTTTGTGCATGGAGTGAGGTATGGGTCTTGTTTCATTTTTTTGCAGATGGATATCCAGTTATGCAAGCACCATTTGTTAAAGAGACTGTCTTTTCCCCATTTAACTGTTTTGGGGCCTTTGTCAAATATCAACTACTCATATGTGGATGGATTTATGTCTGGATTCTCAATTCTGTTCCATTGGTTCATGTATCTGTTGTTGTACCATTACCAGGCTGTTTTGACTACTGTGGTGGTATAATAGGTTCTAAAATCAGATAAAGTAAGGCCTCCCACTTTGTTCTTCTTTTTCAGTAATGCCTTATTTATCCGGAGCCTCTTTCCCTTCCATATGATCTTGGTGATTTGTTTCTCCAGCTCATTAAAGAATGTCGTTGGGATTTGGATCAGAATTGCATTAAATGTATAGATCGGTTTTGGTAGAATAGACATTTTTGTAATGTTAAGTCTTCCTATCCACGAGCAAGGTATGTTCTTCCACTTATGGAAGTCTCTTTTGGTTTCCTGCAGAAGTATACTGTAGTTTTCTTTGTGTAAGTCTTTTACATCTCTTGTAAGATTTATTCCTAAGTATTTTATCTTCTTGGGGGCTACTGTAAATGGCATTGATTTGGTGATTTCCTCTTCGATGTCCTTTTTGTTGGTGTAGAGGAATCCAACTGCTTTTTGTATGTTTATCCTGTATCTCGATAATCTCCTGAACTCTTCTATTAGTTCCAGTAGTTTTCTGGAGGATTCTTTAGGGTTTTCAGTGTATAAGATCATGTCATCTGCAAATAGAGATAAGTTTACTTCTTCCTTGCCAATCCGGATGCCCTTTATTTCTTTATCTAGCCTAATTGCTCTGGCTAGGACTTCAAGCAAAATGTTGAATAAGAATGGTGATAAACGGCATCCTTGTCTGGTTCCTGATCTCACTGGGAATGTTTTCATGCTCTCTCCATTTAGGGTGTTGCTGGCTGTTGGTTTGTATAAATGCCCTTTATTATGTTGAGGAATTTTCCTTCTATTCCTATTTTGGTGAGAGTTTTTATCATGAATGAGTGTTGAACTTTGTCAAGTGCCTTTTCTGCATCAATTGATAAAATCATGTGAATCTTGTCTTTTGTTTTATTTATGTGGTGGAATACATTAATTGTTTTTCTAATGTCGAACCATCCTTGCATACCTGGTATGAATCCCATTTGGTCATGGTGAATTATTTTTTTGATATGTTCTTGAATTTATTGGCTAGAATTTTGTTGAGGATTTTTGCATCTAAGTTCATGAGGGATAAAAAAAACCCAGTGCCGTCGAGTTGATTCTGACTAATAGCGACCCTATATGACAGAGTAGAACTGCCCCATAGAGTTTCCAAGGAGGGATATATAGAGTTTCCAAGGAGGGATATTGGTCTATAATTTTCTTTTCTTGTGGTTTCTTTACCTGGTTTTGGTATCAGGGATATGGTGGCTTCATAGAATGAGTTTGGTAGTGTTCCGTCCTTTTCTATGCTCTGAAATGCCTTTAGTAGTAGTGGTGTTAACTCTTCTCTGAAAGTTTGGTAGAACTCTGCATTGAAGCTGTCCGGACCAGGGCTTTTTTTTTATTGGGAGTTTTTTTTTATTACCTTTTCAATCTCTTCTTCTGTTATGGATCTATTTAGTTGTTCTACCTCTGTTTGTGTTAGTTTAGGTAGGTAGTGTGTTTCTAGGAATTCATCCATTTCTTCTAGGTTTTCAAATTTGTGTGAGTATAGTTTTTCATAGTAATCTGATACGATTCTTTGAATTTCAGTTGGGTCTGTTGTAATATCACCCATCTCATTTCTTATTGGGTTATTTGCTTCCTCTTCTGTTTTTCTTTTGTCAGTTTGGCAAGTGGCTTATCAATTTTGTTGATTTTTTTTTCAAAAAACCAGCTTTTGGTCTTGTTAATTCTTTCAATTGTTTTTCTGTTTTTTATTTCATTTAATTCAGCTTTAATTTTTATTATTTGTTTTCTTCTGGTGCCTGTGGGTTTCATTTGTTGCTCTCTTTCTATTTGTTCAAGTTGTAGGGATAATTCTTTGATTTTGGCCCTTTCTTCTTTTTGTATGTGTGCATTTATTGATATAAATTGGCCTCTGAGCACTGCTTTTGCTGTGTCCCAAAGGTTCTGATAGGAAGTGTTTTCATTCTCATTGGATTCTCTGAATTTCTTTCTTCCATCCTTAATGTCTTCTATAATGCAGTCTTTTTTGAGCAGGGTATTGTTCAGTTTCCAAGTGTTTGATTTCTTTTCCCGGCTTTTCCTTTTATTGATTTCCACTTTTACTGCCTTATGGTCAGAAAAGATGCTTTGTAATATTTCAATGTTTTGGATTCTGCTAAGGCTCGCTTTATGACCTAATATGTGGTCTATTCTAGAGAATATTCCATGTGCACTAGAAAAGAAATTATACTTGTTTGCCATTGGGTGGAGTGTTCTGAATATGTCTATGAGGTCAAGTTGGTTGATTGTGACATTTAGATCTTCAGTGTCTTTATTGAGCTTCTTTCTGGATATCCTGTCCTTCACCGAAAATGGTGTGTTGAAGTCTCCTACTATTATTGTGGAGCTGTCTATCTCCCTTTTCAGTGCTTATAGAGTTTCTTTTATGTATCTTGCAGCCCTGTCATTGGGTGCATAAATATTTAATATGGTTATATGTTCTTTGTGTATTGTCCCTTTAATCATTATATAGTGTCCTTCCTTATCCTTTCTGATGGATTTAACTTTAAAATCTGTTTTGTCAGAAATTAATATTGCCACTCCTGCTCTTATTTGATTGTTGTTTGCTTGATATATTTTTTTCCATCCTTTGAGTTTTAGTTTGTTTGTGTCTCTAAGTCTAAGGTGTGTCTCTTGTAAGCAGCATATAGACGGATCTTGTTTTTTAATCCATTCTGCCACTTTCTATTGGTGCATTTAGTCCATTTACATTCAGGGTAATTATGATAGGTATGAATTTACTGCTACCAATTTGATGTCTTTTTTTGTGTGTTGACAGTTTCTTTTTCCCACTTGATTTTATGTGCTGAGTAGATTTTCTTGATATATTCTCCTTTCCTCATATTTGTTGTTGATTTTGTTTCTGCCGAGTCTGTATTTTTGCCTTGTATTTTATTTTGATGAGTAGGATAGTTTGTCTCCTTTGTGGTTACCTTATCATTTACCCCTATTTTTATAAATTTAAAACTTTTATTTTTTTGTATCGCCTTATCTTCCTCTCCATATGGAAGGTGTATGATTACATTTCTTAGTCTCTCTTTATTATTTTAATGTTGTCTTCTTTTATATAATAACATCTCTGGTACCCTGTTTTGAGCTTTTTTTTTTATAATCTTGCTTTGTTTTTTTGTATTTCCCTGTCTGGGTTGACTTCTGGTTGCTCTGCCCGGTGTTCTAGCCTTGGCTTGACACCTGATATTATTGTTTTTCTAACCAAAGAACTCCCTTTAGTATTTCTTGTAGTTTTGGTTTGGGTTTTATGAATGCCCTAAACTTGTGTTTGTCTGGGAATGTCTTAATTTAACCTTCATATTGAAGAGACAGTTTTGCTGGATATATGATTCTTGGCAGGCAATTTTTTTCCTTCAATTTTTTAAATATGTCATCCCATTGCTTTCTTGCTACATGGTTTCTGCCGAGTAGTCCAAGCTTATTCTTATTGGCTCTCCTTTGTAGGTGACTTTTTGTTTATCCCTCGCTGCTCTTATAATTCTCTTTTTATATTTGGTTTTGGCAATTTTAATTATAATATGTCTTGGTGACTTTTAAGATCTACCTTATGTGGAGTTCAATGAGCATCTTTGATAGATATCTTCTCATATTTCACAATATCAGGAAGTTTCCTGCCAACAAATCTTCAACAATTCTCTCTGTATTTTCTGTTATCCCTCCCTGTTCTGGTACTCCAGTCACTCGTATGTTATTTTTATTGATAGAGTCCCACATGATTCTTAAGGTTTCTTCATTTTTTTAATTCTTTTATCTGATTTTCTTCAAATAAATTAGTGCCAAGTGATTTATCTTCAAGTTCCGAAATTCTAGCTTCTGCTTGCTCAGTTCTGCTCCTCTGACTTTCTGTTGAGTTGTCTAATTCTGTAATTCTTTTGTTAATCTTCTGAATTTCTGATTGCTGTCTATGGATTTTTCCAGCTTATTCAACTTTTCGTTATATTCCTGAATAGTCTTTCTAATTTCTTCAGTTGCTTTATCTGTGTGTTCCTTGGCTTGTTCTGCATATTGCCTCATTGCTTTCCTGATGTCTTGAAGGGTTCTGTATATTAAACTTTTGTATTCTGCATCTGGTAATTCCAGGAATGCACTTTCATCTAGAAGATCGCTGGATTGTTTGTTTTGATAGCCAGTTGAGGTGATCATGGTCTGTTTCTTTATGTGACTTGATATTGACTGTTGTCTCCAAGCCATCTGTAAGTTATTGTATTAGTTTATGCTTGCTTGCTGTGTCGTAGTTGCTTGCTTTGTTTTGTTTTGTTTTGTTATACCCCTATGGATTGCTTGAGTGAGCTAGCTTGATTATTTTCACCTTTGGAGCTCTGGTGTCCAGTCCCCAGCTGGCTAGAGCTGTTATCAGGTATATCATATCAGTCTAGGAGTCCATTCAGTTTTCTTGTATGAATTCAGCTCAGGTTTCCAGGCAGCTGATCATCAAGTGTGTGGTACAGGCTCTGTCCTACAGTCTTAGAGAGGCAGCAGTGAGTGGCTTATATACCAGTATCTGATTGCAGCAGGGGGTCATGTTCTGAACAAGGCAGGGTGCTGAGAGCAGACCTCCAAGTTTCTCTGAGGAAAATGTGTCTCTGTTCCCTAGAGCATGCTGGTGGTTGGGGTCTGCAGAGGGACGATGGGCACCCAAAGTTTTTGGTTGTATGCACTGGGAGGTACCAGTTATCTTTGGACCCCTGTCATGGGTGGCTTAGTGACCTGAGTGGAGCTACCAGTCTTTAGGTCCCTGATGTGGACAGGTGAGGACCTTGTTTAATAGGCAAAGCAATATCAAATATCAAATACCCACCTCTCCACCGCACAGCTGAAATGGTTGGAGTTTGCCAACAAGGGCCTATTCTCCCGAAATAGGCCCACACAAGTCCATGCAGAAGGGAAAGCTACTTAAGGTCCATGGATGGTTTATTCCTGGACAGGAGTTGCTTCTGTCCTGAGCTCCCCATGTTAGTGGAGCTGGCAAATTATCTTTTCTCCCCAATTGAAATTTTTTTTTTTATTCCCAAGGCTGGGAGGATGGCTCTAGGTGCTCACCTGGGTCTATCTCAGGCCCAGGGATTCAGCCCCTGAAGCCGGCTTGGGGGTGGGAGGGGCACGGTAAAATATATGCAAGTACTTAGCTTTTGCCGAGAGCATGCAGTTCTCCTCAGGTTCCGTAGGTGTGTGTGGGCTGTGTGGCTGGCTGCTTCTCCCTGAGGAAACTGCGGCCAAATGCTACTACCAGCCCGCCACCACTGCTGCTCCGGGAATGGTGCCTGAGGGCTCCCCACGATTCAGGTCCGGTAACTCTTCTCCACTTCAGAACGGTCTCTTCCTCTCCCTGCCCCTCATTTCGTTGTCTAAGCTTGCCTTTGATGCTCAGGGCTCCCAGCTTGTCACAAATATACTCATTTCACTTGTTTTTTGGGGTCTTTGTTGTAAAGAGGGCTCACAGGAAGCGTCTGTCTATTCCACCATCTTGGATCCACCTCCATCTAGTCAATTTTGACTCATGGTGATCCTTTGTGTGTCAGAGTAGAACTGTGCTCCACTGGGTTTTCAGTGGCTGGTTTTTCAGAAGTAGATCCCAGGTCTTTATTTCTAGGCAGACCCTGGGGTGGACTCAAACCTCCAGCCTTTAGAAAACAAAAATCAAAAATGGAAAATGTAAACCCAAGCATATAAATAATAATGCTAATTATGAACACATTGAACAAATCGAAAGGCAGAAGTTGCCAGACTGTATTTAAAAACAAGATCCAACTATATCTGTCTATGGGAAACTCACTTTAGATTCAAAGGTACAAATAGGTTGATAGTAAAAGGCCAAGAAAAAATTAAAAAAACACAGAAACGCCACCATAAAAGACCTGAAGTGGCTATACTACTTTGATGAAAAAAATACTTTAAAACAAAAATGTTGTTAAAGATTAAGAGGGACATTTTATGATGATTAAAATGTCAATTCATCAGGAAGGTAAAACAATTATCGTATATGCCCCATATGGAGTCCTGGTGGTGCAGTGGTTAAAAGTTCGACTGCTAACCAAAAGGTTGGCAGTTTGAATCCACCATCCAGTCCTTGGCAACCCTATGGAGCAGTTCTACTCTGTCCTACAGTGTCGCTAAGAGTCGGAATCGATGGCAACAGATTTGTTTTTTTTTGTTTGTCTTTTATGACCTAATAACCAAAACCAAAAACCCACTGCCAGTGAGTCAATTTTGACTCACAGCAACCCTATATATGGCCCCAGAATTCATGAAGCAAAACCGACAGGATTGAAGGGAGAAATATACATAACAATAATCATAGTGGGAGATTTTCAGACACCACTTTCAATAATGAATTGAATGAGGCAGAAGGTCAACAAGGAATAGAAGACTTGAATAACACTATACAGCAATTAGAACTAACAGACACTGTCTTAGTTATCTAGTGCTGCTATAACAGAAATACCACAAGTGGATGGCTTTAACAAACTGAAATTTATCTTTTCACAGATTGCTGTTGTTGTTGGGTGCCACCGTATCCGTTCCAACTCATAGTGACCCTGTATACAACAGAATGAAACAATGCCCAGTCCTGTGCCATCCTCACAATTGTCACACTTGAGCCAATTGTTGCAGCTACTGTATCAATCCATCTCTTTGAGGGTCTTCCTCTTTTTCGCTGGCCCTGTACTTTACCAAGCATGATGTCCTTCTCCAGGGATTGGTTCCTCCTCATAACAGTTTAGGAGGCTAGACATCTGAATTCAGAGTACCAGCTCTAGGGGAAGGTCCTTGTCTCTTCAGTTTCTGCTTCCTGGTTACTTGGAGATCTCCATGTGTCTTGGCATCTGTCTTACCCCATCTCTGCTTGCTACCTTGTGTTTAATCTCTTTTTATATCTCAGAAGAGACTGACTCAAGATACACCCTACACTAATCCTATCCCATTAACATAACAAAGACAATGTAGTCCCAAGTGGGATTATAACCACAAGAGATAGAGGTTAGGACTTACAACACATATTTTGAGGAAGGAAACCCTGGTGGGGTAGTGGTTAAGAGCTACGGCTGCTAACCGATAAGTTGTCAGCTCTAATCCACCAGGCGCTCCTTGGAAACTCTATGGGGCAGTTTATACTTTGTCCTATAGGGTTGCTATGAGTCGGAATCGACTCGATGGCAATAGGTTTTTTTTTTTTTTTGGTATTTTGAGGGACACAATTCAATCCATAACAGACACCTATACAACACTTCATCCAACAACAAAGTACATATTCTTCTCAAGCGCATATGGAATATTCTTTAGGATAGATTGTATGGTAGGCCATACAACAAGCCTCAATAAATTGAGGCTACAATTCATGCAAATTATGTTCTCTGATCGCAATAGAATGAAATCAGAAATCAGTAACAGGGAAATCTGTGGGCTTCAGAAATATATAGAAATTAAAGAACACACATTAAATATGGGTCAAAGAAGAAATCACAAGGGAAATTAGAAAATATGTTGAGATTAGTAAAAATGAAAATTATACAAAAATTTATGAGATGCAGTTAAAATTGTCATTAGAAATTCATAGATGTAAATGCCAATATTTAAAAAGAAGGAAGGCCTCAAATCAATAATCTTCCACCTTAAGAAACTAGAAAAATAAAAGCAAACTAAACCCAAAGTAAGCAGAAGTAAAGAAATAAGCCTAGAGTGAAATCAATGAAATGGGAATAGAAAAACAAAAGAAAATTAACAGAACCACAAGTTGGTTCTTTGGAATATCAACAAAATTGACAAATCTTTTAAATATACTAATCAATGACAAAATAGTGAAGACTCAAATTTTAACATCAGGAATGGAAGAGGTGACACCAAAGTTACAGAAGTAAAAGTTACAAAGGAAGACTGTGAAAAACTCTATGCCAACAAATGAGATAACTTAGATGAAATGGATAAATGCATAGAAAGAGTACCAAGTGGAATAAAAAGTAAATAGGAAATCTGAATAAACCTATAATTAGTAAAGAGATTGAATTAGTAATTAAAAAAAAAAAAAAACCTTCCACAAAGAAAAGGCCAGAGGTCTAGAGGACTTCCCTGGTGAATTCTGCAAAACATTTCCAAAAAATGGAAAAGGGGGGAAATCCTCCCAACTCATTCTCTGTGGCCAGTATTGCCCTGAAACAAAAACCAGACAAATACATCACAAGAAAACTACCGAACAATATTCCTTATGTATATACAGATGCAAAAATCCTCAGAAAAATACTAGCGGAATCCAGCAACATTTATCCCAGGAATGCAAGGTTGGTTTAGCAACCAAAAATCCATCAATGTAATACACCAAATTAATAGAATAAAATACAAAAACCGTATGATCATTTTATAGATGCAAAAAAAAAGCATTTGACTAAATCCAACACCCTTTTGTGTTAAAAATCGCTCAATAAAGTAGGAATAGAAGAATAAAGCCATCTACAAAAAACTCACACCTAACATTGTACTTAATGATGAAAGACTTAATGCTTTCTCCCAAAGATAAGGAATGAGATAAAAATGTTTGTGTTCACCATTTCTATTAAAGTATTGTACTAGAGGTTCTACCTAGGGCAATTAGGCAGTAAAAACAAAGTATGAGGACTCACATTTCCCATTTGCAAAACTGTCTTAGGCTGGGTTCTCTATAGAAGCAAAATCAGTGCAGTGTATAAATATATGTATGTATAAAGAGAGGGAGAGAGAGAGATTTATATCAAGGAAATGGCTCATGCAGCAGTAGAGGCTAAAAGTTCCAAGTCAGTGGATCAGGCTGGAGGCTTCTGACTCGCATAGCTACAGGTGCCGGTAAGCCCAAGATCAGCAGGACAAACAGCAGCCTCTGCCTGACAGGCTGCAGAGGCCGACGTATCCCAAGATGGGCAGGTAACCAGCTAGTTCACGTCCCAAAACCCAGAGGTAAGAGGAACAGGAGCCAACTGCAGCATCCAGAGTAGGCAAAAGCCAGTGAGCTTTGCCAGAAAGTCCACCTACATTGGGTGCAGGGCACACCCCAAGGAAACTCCCTTTCAACTGATTGGCTGCTCATAACAGATCTCAAGTCAGGAAAGATGTGCATCAAGGTTGTATCCTTTCACCATACCTATTCAATCTGTATGCTGAGCAAATAATCCAAGAAGCTGGATTGTATGAAAAAGAACAGAGCATCAGGATTGGTGAAAGACTCATTAAGAACCTGCATTATGCAGATGACACAATGTTCCTTGCTGAAAGTGAAAACTTGAAGCACTTACTCCTGAGGATCAAAGACCACAGCCTTCAGTATGGATTGCACCTCAACATAAAAAAAAAAAAAAAAAAAATCCTCACAAATGGGCCAATAAGCAACATCATGTTAAATCGACTAACGATTGAAGTTGTCAAGGATTTCATTTTACTTGGGTCCGTAATCAACAGCCATGGGAACAGCAGTCAGGAAATCAAAGGACACATTGCAATGGGCAAATCTGCTGCGACGGACCTCTTTAAAGTGTTGAAAGGCAAAGATGTCACCTTGAAGACTGTGGCGCGCCTGTCCCAAGCCATGGTATTTTCAAATGCATCATATGCATACGAAAGCTGGACAATGAATAAGGAAGACAGAAGAAAAATTGACACCTTTGAATCCTGGTGTTGGCAAAGAATATTGAATATACCACGGACTGCCAAAAGAACAAACAAAGCTGTCTTGGAAAAAGTACAACTAGAATAATCCTCAGAAGCAAAGATAGTGAGACTGCGTCTCACATACTTTGGACATGTTGTCAGGAGAGATCAGTCCCTGGAGAAGGACATCATGCTTGGTAAAGTACAGGTTCAATGAAAAAGAAGAAGACCATCAATGAGATGGATTCACACAGTGGCTGCAACAATGGGCTCAAGTATAACAACAATTGTCAGCATGGCACAGGACTGGGCAGTGTCTCGCTATGAG
This sequence comes from Elephas maximus indicus, assembly GCF_024166365.1. NCBI lineage: Eukaryota > Metazoa > Chordata > Mammalia > Proboscidea > Elephantidae > Elephas > Elephas maximus. The sequence goes on from NC_064846.1 coordinate 92,943,057, forward strand.
TTGAGTCGGAACTGACTTGATGGCACCTAACAACAACAACCGATCTCACGATGGAGGCAATTACATTATATCAAATTTCATTATGGAGGTGATTACATTATATCAGATCTTATTATGGAGGTGATTATATCATTACATAGCTGCTGAACTATGTCATAACTGCCAAACCACTGAGAATCATGGTCCAGCCAAGTTGGCACAACCTTAATCATCACAATCCACACCTTGTCAACTTGGCACCTGTGCACATCTCTAAATGAAGACAATTATAAAGTTGTACTTATGCCTAACATGATAAAACTAACATGTGTACAACCAAAATGCACTGTTGTTGTTGTTGTTGTTAGGTGCCGTTGAGTTGGTTTCAACTCATAGCAACCCTATGCACAACAGAACGAAACACTGCCTGGTCCTGAGCCATCCTCACAATCGTTGTTATGCTTGAGCTCATTGTTGCAGCCACTGTGTCAATCCACCTCGTTGAGGGTCTTCCTCTTTTCCACTGACCCTGTACTCTGCCAAGCATGATGTCCTTCTCCAGGGACTGATCCCTCCTGACAACACATCCAAAGTATGTAAGACGCAGTCTCACCATCCTTGCTTCTAAGGAGCATTCTGGTTGTACTTCTTCTAAGACAGATTTGTTCGTTCTTTTGGCAGTCCATGGTATATTCACTATTCTTCGCCAACACCACGATTCAAAGGCATCAATTCTTCTTTGGTCTTCCTTATTCATTGTCCAGCTTTCACATGCATATGATGCAATTGAAAATACCATGGCTTTTTTTGGGGGGGGTCAGGTGCACCTTAATCTTCAAGGTGACATCTTTGCTCTCCAACACTTTGAAGAGGTCCCTTGCAGCAGATTTGCCCAATGCAATGTGTCTTTTGATTTCTTGACTGCTGCTTCCATGGCTGTTGATTGTGGATCCAAGTAAAATGAAATCCTTGACAACTTCAATCTTTTCTCCATTTATCAGGATGTTGCTCATTGGTCCAGTTGTGAGGATTTTTGTTTTCTTTATGTTGTGGTGCACCTCAACAAAATGCACTAGCTCTGTTTATATCTTATACTTTATAAGTGAAGAAAACAAAAATACTTGATGCACACATACAAGGAACTCATAACAGTTACAGTCCTTGTTTCTGCAACTGGTTACATGGTCGTAGCTGGTATTTAGAACTACTTTCTTTCACCACCCATTCTGTATGCCATTTACCCTCGGCAAGCACCTCAGCTGATCATGGTTCTTTGCCTGATGGGTTGACCCAAACTTTCATTCCCGAATGGTCTGGGCCATTAGTAGTCATGCGGGAATTGGGTTGCTGTATTTTTCCACTGACTTTAATCACAGGGCATTATAGTACTAAGAGACATCCTAAGGAATCTCCTGTATTCTAGATGTACTCTTCTTTACCTCCATTATGTAATACTCCCTTCTTTACCTGTTGATCCAGGGGCATGAAGAGCCCAAAGAGGCCAGGTGTTATTCTTAACTTCCAGGTCAATGGAATCAGTGTTGTGTCTCCTGGTGAGAGCATTCTTCCCTTTAGAACTAAAACCTCTAGACTCGCAGAGCATATGGTCGTGAGGACAGGAAGCAAAAATTTTGCTAGTGAGCCACTAGGGGTAATAGTAGTGCCACTCCCATTTCCACCCCTTGATTCCTGGACTCATGAATCCTGGTTATGGGGAAACAACACCATATATTGAACACTGCTTTAGAGCATATACAACCTCCTGGAGAACATTGCCCCAACCCTGCAAGGTATTACCACCTAGCTGACACCGTAATTGTGTCATTGGAAGGCCATTCCATCTTTCGATTAAGTCGGCTGCTTTCGGATGATGGGGAATATGCTAATACCAGTGAATTCCATGAGTATGGGCCCATTGCTGCACTTCATTTTCTGTGAAATGAGTCCCTTGATCTGAGGCAATGCTGTGTAGGATACCATGACAGTGGATAAGGCATTCTGTAAGTCCACAGATGGTAGTTTTGGCAGAAGCATTGCATTCAGGGAAGACAAATCAGTACTCAGAGTTTCTATTCCAGTAATAACAAAATGCTGCCCTTTCCATGATGTAAGTGTTCCAGTGTAATCAACCCACCACCGGGTTGCTGGCTAGTCACCTTGAGGGATGGTGCCATATCAGGGACTCAGTGTTGGTCTCTGCTGCTGACAGATTGGTCATCTAGTACTGCTATAACAGGAATACCACAAGTGGATGGTTTTAACAAAGAGTTTATTCTCTCACAGTCTAGTAGGCTAGAAGACCAAATTCAGGGTGTCAGCTCCAGGGGAAGAGTTTATCTCTGTCGGCTCTGGATGAAGGTTTTTGTCATCAGTCTTCCCTTGGTCTGGAAGCATCTCAGCGCAGGAACCTCAGATCCAAAGGATGCGCTCTGCTCCCAGCACAGCTTTCTTGGTGGTATGAGGTTCCCATGTCTTTCTGCTCACTTCTCTCTTTTATGTCTCAAAAGAGATTGGCTTAAGACACTAATCTTGTAGATTTCATCAATATAACTGCTGCTAATCCATTTTATTACATCACAGTGATAGGATTTACAACACATAGGGAAATCTCATCAGATGATAAAATGGTAGACAATCATACAATACTCGGAGTCATGATCTAGCCAAGTTGACAGAAATTTTGGGGGGACACAATTCAATCCATGACAGACTTGGTGAGTGGAAATCCATGTTGCTAAGCCCATACATGACCTCCGTCCCTGGCACCATGGTCACTTGGTTCATGAGTCTACTGAGCAATGACGGGTGTGTAGCTGGGGAAAGAGGATCACTTGATTGTTAAAATTTTCCTCTGCCGAGGTCAACCTTTGGTGAGCATTCACATGAGACACAAATATCTTCACTTCTTTGGCCTGTTCAGAGAGGTCTATCCACATAACTCTTCCCTGTTCCTCCTTGTCACCAGTTTTCCAATCATGTGCTTTCAAAGTCCCTTACTATCCAGCCAAACCATTAGCCACAGCCCATGAAGCAGTATACAGTCACACTTCTTGCCATTTCTCCTTTACAAGCGAAGTGAACAACCAGATGCACTGTTCAAAGTTCTGCCCATTGGGAGGATTTCCCTTCACCACTGTCCTTCAGGAAGGTCTCAAAAAGGGGTCTTCAGGTCCTGCTTGGGCCAATCTCATTTATACCACTTCCATTTAATAATGGAGTTTTGCTGTGCACGTCTGACTTTATGACTTTTTGGGTCAGACAATACCCAGTTCATGATGGGCAGTTCAGGCTACATGGTGCCTTGTTGGTCCATGGTTAACAGTTTAGTCTCTACTAAGCCCCAATAAGCCAAAAGCTGCTTCTCAAAAGGAGAATAGTTATCTGTAGAGGATGGCAGGGCTTTTCTCCAAAATCCTAAGGGTCTGTGCTGTGATTCACCAATAGGGTCCTGCCAAAGACTCCAAACAGCATCTCTGTCACTGACACTCCAAGCACCATTGGATAATCCAGATCATATGGCCCAAGTGACAGAGCAGCTTGCATGGGAACTTGAACCTGTTGCAAAGCCATCTCTTGATCTGGGCCCCATTCAAACCTAGGAGCTTTTCCAATCACTTGATAAATAGGCTGGAGTAGCACATCCAAATGAGGAATATGTTGCCTCCAAAATCCACAGAAGTGCACCAGGCTTTGAGCCTCCTTTGTACTTGTAGGAGATGAAATATCTTATCCTTCACTTTAGAAAGGATATCTTGACATGCCCACACCACTGGACCCCCAGAATTTGCACTGAGGTGGAAGGCGCCTGAATTTTTATCTGACTTATTTCCCACCCTCTGGCATGCAAAAGTTTCCCAATAAGTTCAGCGTCATTAACACTTCCTTACAAGATCCAATCAGCATAATGCCATCAATGTAATGGACCAGTGTGATGTCTTGTGGAAGGGAAAGGTGATCAAGTTTCCTACGGACTAAATTAAGACATAGGACTGGAGAGTTGGTATACTTCTCAGGTAGGACAGTGAAGGTGTGCTGCTGCCCTTGCCAGCTGAAGGCAAACTGCTTCTGGTGGTCCTTTGAAACAGGTATGGAGAAAAAGACATCCAGATCAATAGCTGCATACCAGCTGTGAGTAAGACTAGACTTGACGACAGTGGGTTTTTTTGTTTGTTTGAGATAAGCAAATTGGTTAAGAGCTTGGCTGCTAACCAAAAGGTTGCCAGTTCGAGTCCACCAGCTGCTCATTGGAAACCCTTTGGGGGCAGTTCTACTCTGTCCTGTAAGGTCACTATGAGTTGGAATCAACTTGACGGCAATGGGTTTTTAACAGTCAGGTTGGATAGTGAAGGTGTATTGCTGGCCTTGCCAGCTGAAGGCAAACTGCCTGTGGTAGTTCTTTGAAACAGGTATAGAGAAAAAGGCGTTATCCAGATCAATAGCTGCATGCCACCTACCAGGAGATATATTAGTTTGCTCAAGCAGTGAAACCACATCTAAAACAGCAGCTGTATCTTTTTTTTTTCTGGTTAAGTTTTCAATAATCCACTGTCATTCTCCAAGATCCATCTGTTTCTTGCACTGGTGAAATAAACCAAAAAACCAAACCTGTTGCCGTGAGTCAATTCCAACTCATAATGACCTTATAGGTAGAACTGCCCCATAGGGTTTCCAAGAAGCACCTGGTGGATTCAAACTGAGCTCTTAACCACTATACCAGGGCTCCACAGGTGAAATAGAGGAGTTGAATTGAGGTTGTGGTGGAAATTACCACTCTTGCATCCTTCAAGTCCTTGACGGAGGCACTAATCTCTGCAATCCTTCCAGGGATGTAGTATTGCTTTTGGTTTACTATTTTCCTAGGTAGCGGAAGTTCTAATGGCTTCCACTTGGCTTTTCCTACCATAATAGCCCTGACTCCACTTGTCAGGGATCCAATGTGGGGCTTCTGCCAGTTGCTGAGTATACCTATTCCAATTATGCATTCTCAAATGGGGGAAATCACTACAGGATGAGTTCAGGGACCACTGGACCCACTGTGAGCTGAACCTGAGCTAAGACTCCATTAATAACCTGACCTTCATATGCCCGCATTCTGACTGATGGCCAAAAGTGACATTTTGGGTTTCCTGGAATTAGTGTCCATTCAGAGCCAGTGTCCAGTAATCCCCAAAAGTCAGATTATTTCCTTTTCTCCAATGAACAGTCACTCTTGTAAAAGGCCATAGATCCCTTTGGGAAGGCTGAAAGAAATATTAACAGTATAAACTTTCAGCAGTGTAGTGGAGTCCTTTCTCAAGAGGACCTGGCTAATGGTTTTACTGGGGAGGGTGACTTAGCAGACAAAGATGGAGTAATCTCTTCAGATGGGAGCGAGGACTGGTTCTGTTGGCAAGAGTGATTCAATAGAACTTAGGGGCTTAGTGTACCCAGCTTTCTGATTATATGCTCATATGTCCCCATCCCAAGTTTCAGGATCCCATTTTTTCCCAAATCAATGTCTTCATTTTAACTTCAGACACCATTTGAGGTTAGGAATTCAACTGGCATTGTAATTCAGCCACTCTTCCAATAAGACTCTTGGTTTGATTTTCAGCAATATCAGCTCTTTTTACTACAAGAAATAAGGTTTTCTTTCAAGGCACAAGTGAAAACTTTGAGGTTGTTTATGTGGCATTTGAGCTTTGACTTTGAAGCCCTGAGCTCATCCCTTTCTTTCACCACTTTGTCCAGTGAAAGTAGGACCAACCAACCAGCTTCCTTACACTTCTAATTCTGATGAAATTGTAGAGAGGTATCAAATATGTGATCACCCAGAGCCTTGTCTTTCACCAATACCTGATGCATTGGTGGTGGTATTCTGCCTATTTCTATTGCCATATCATGCTGTGGAGTGCCCTCTTTACTACTGGAATCAGAGTCATCAACATCTTTAAGATTAACCAGATTTGAGAACCAGTTTAGAAAACTCATCCTTCATATTTTATTTCTTTAGAACCACTCTCGGTACCAAGTGTTTTAGGCTGAGTTCTAAAAAAAAAAGTTTTTTTTTCTCAAGAGAAGCAAAACAGGTGAAGCGTATAAATATGTATAGAGAGATTTATATCAAGAAAATAGCTCATGCAGTTGTAGAGGCTGGAAAGCCCCAAATCTGTGCATCAGGCTGGAGACTTCTTCTGACTCATGTAGCTTCAGGGGCTGGTGAACCCAAGATCAGCAGGTCGCACAGCAAACCTCTGGCTCACAGGCTGTGGAAGCCAATGAATCCCAGATTCAGGAGGTAAGCTGTTAGCTTGAGTCCTAAGAACAGGAGGTCAGATGAACAGGAGCCAGCTTCAGGATCCAGGTCAAGCAAAAGCCAGTGAGCTTTGCCAGAAAGTCCACCTATATAGGATGCAGGCCACACTCCAATAAAATTCCCTTTCAACTAATTGGCTGTTCATAACAGATCTCATCATAGAGGTTTTTATACTATAGGAGATCTCATTATGGGGGTGGTTACATCATTGATACACAAACTTAACCATCACACAAACTTACCCCCAAAGCTGCAGTAATCAGTATGACTGTGGTACCTCCTTTGCCATTGGGTTGATTCCGACTCATAGCAATCCTTTAAGGACAGAGTAGAACTGCCGGGATAGGGTTTCTAAGACTGTAGTCTTTATGGAAGCACACTTCTTTGTTCCACAGAGCTGCTGGTGGGTTTGAACTGCCAAGCTTTCTGTTAGCAGCCGAGTGTTTAACCACTGTGCCACCAGGGATCCTTTAATGTCTGTAGACTGGCATGGAAATATAGATCAATGGAATAGAATTGGGAGTTTAGAAATAAAACCTTATATTTTATGGTCAATTGATTTCTGACATGTGTGCCAAGAACATTCAATGGGGAAAGAACATTCTCTTTAACAAATTGTGCTGACACAATTGGATATCCACATGTAAAGGAATGAAGGTGGGCCTGTTCACACTATATATAAAAATTAATTCAAAATAGATGTAAGAGCTCAGTTTACAAAACTCTTAGAAGAAAACATGAGTAAATCTTTGTGGCTTTGGGTGAGGCAATGATTTCTTAGATAGGACACCAAAAGCAGAAGCAACAAAAAAAAAAAAATAGGTTGGACATCATCAAAATTTAAACTTTTGTGCCTCAAAGGAAACCACTGACAAAGTGAAAGGCCAACACTTAGAATTGGAGAAAATATTTACAAGTCATATATCTGTTAAGTGGTTTTATTTGAAATAGAAAAATGAATATATATTAAAACTCAATAATAAAAAGTGTAATAGCCTAACTTAAAAATGGACAGAGGATCTGAATAGAAATTATCCAGATAAGATATACAAATGGCCAGTAATGATGCTCAAAATCATTAGCCATTAGAGAAATCCAAATCCAAACCACGGTGAGATACCACTTCACACTCACTAAAAAAAAAAACCAAACCCAGTGCCGTCGAGTCAATTCCGACTCATAACAACCCTATAGGACAGAGTAGAACTGCCCCCATAGAGTTTCCAAGGAGCACCTGGCGGATTCGAGCTGCTGACCCTTTGGTTAGCAGCCGTAGCACTTAACCACTATGCCACCAGGGTTTCCTCACACTCACTAAAAAATAGATAATAATAATGTTGGTTAGTATATGGAAAAATTGGGATCCTCATGCATTGCTGGTGAGAACGTAAAATGGTGCCACTGCTTTGGAAAACAGTCTGGCAGTTCCTAAAAAATTTAAACATAGAGTTACCATATGACCCATCAATTTCACTCCTAGGTATATACCCAAGAAAATTGAAAACATATGTCCACGCAAAAACTTGTACACGAATGTTTATAGAAGCATCATTCATCATAGCCAAAAAGTGAAAACAACCCAAATGTTCATCAGTTGATGAATGGATAAGTAAAATCATACATATCCAGACCATGGACTATAATTTGACAATAAAAATGAAGTACCAATTCATGCTACAGCATAAATTAACTTTGAAAACATGCTAAGTCAAATAATCCAGTCACAAAACGCTTCACCTTACATTCTTCTATTTCAGAGTATTTGAATCTATAGAGACAGAAAGTAGATTAGTGGTTGCCTAGGGCTCAGATGTGGTAGGGAAATAGGGAGTTACTGGTAAAGAGTAAGGGGTGAGTACATTGACTGTAGCCTGTGTGGTTATGTGGTTCATGATGTGTTTCATACATACCCTGACATTGTAGTTTGTTGCTCGTATTTTGCATTCCAAACAGTCATGTCATTGAAGTAGAAAATTGGTATCCTCCAGCTGTTTTTCTTTTGACTTTAATTATAGAAGTCTCCAACTGCTATTTCCAAAGGTTCATTTACCACACTTAAAACTTTTTTAATGGTGATGATGATTCAAAACAAAAATCTCTACAGATGTTGCCTTTAACTGTAGCCAGGAAAAATGAAGAACAAGCCCTTCTTTTACTAGTAATATTAAATGTTGGGTTGCTTATAAAGAAGAACCACTGCAAAAGTTAGAGCTGCAAGTTTCTACATAATGATGCGATTGTAAAGACTGTAATTAATAATTTCACAGTCTTACAGAATATCAGAGTTGGAAGAAATACGAGATGATTTTGTCCAGAGATTGGCAAACATTTTTGGTCAATATTTGAGGTGTTGATGGCCATATGATCTCTGTCACAATTGCTTGACTGTGCCTTTGTAGTACAAAAGCAGCCATAGACAATACATAAATGAATGAGAGTGGTTGTGTTCCAATAAAAATTTATTTACAGAAACAGGCTGTTGGACAGATTTTGCCAGCCCCTTTTCTATTCCAAACCCTTCATTTCCCTGTTTAGGAAATTGAAGTACACAGAGGGGATGTAACTACCTCAGCTAAGTTCACAAAGCTGATCAGTGGCACAGCTAGAACTAGAATTCATTTCAATGCTCCTTTTCACCATAGAGGGGGAGCCATGTTTAAGCTTTGTCCCCAATAATTGGATCATATTTTTTTCTCAAATTGAATTTATTATCTCTTTCAATCTACTAAGTAATTGGAATGCATAATTAATTTTTTTCCTCTTTTTGGTCGCCTGCTGAGTCTTAGAAATTGATGTATATTCGGTTAATAGCATCAGGTTATGTAGCATATTTAAGGGCACGTATTTAAGGAATTAATATAATCCTATTTTCTCAGAGAACTTATGGTACAATAGGTGGGTAGTGTGAAATAAATCATAGACACTTTCGAAGCCGCAACAGAGCAAATCCAGAAAAACATCAATGATAGTATAAAGAAATGAACTTGGAATCCAAAGATCAGAATCAGAGCCCTAATTCTGCCACTGGCTAACTATGGAATGTTGGTCTAATCCCTTAAGCTGACCTCGCATCAATTCCCTTGTCTACAAAAGGGAGATAATACACCCTTTTTCATAGATTTCAGTTGTTGGTGCCATTGAGTTGGTTCCATCTCATAGTGACCCTATATGTACAAGAGAACAAAACACTGCCCGGTCCGGCACCATTTTCACAATCGTTGTTATGCTTGAGCATATCATTACAGCCACTGTGTCAATCCATCTCATTGAGAGTCTTCCTGTCTTTCACTTACAATCTACTTTACCAAACACGATGTCCTTCTCCAGGGACTGAGCCCTCCTGACAACATGTCCAAAGTAGAAGTCTCACCATTCTCACTTCTAAGGAACTTTATGGCCATACTTCTTCCAAGACAGACTTGTTCATTCTTCTGGCAGTTCATGGTATATTGAATATTCTTTGCCAACACCATAATTCAAAGGCATCAATTCTTCCTCATTCTTCCTTACTAATTGTCCAGCTTTCCCATTCATATGAGATGATTGAAAATACCAGATGCACCTTAGTCTTCAAGGTGAATCTTTGCTTCTGATCACTTCAAAGAGGTCTTTTGCAGCAGATTTGCCTAATGCAACACGTCATTTGATTTCTTGACTACTGCTTCCATGAGCTGCAATTGTGGATCCAAGTAAGATGAAATCCTTGACAATTTCAACATTTCCTCCATTTATAATGATGTTGCTTATTGGTCCAGTTGTGAGGATTTTTGTTTTCTTTATGTTGAGGTGTAATCCATACTGAAGGCTGTAGTCTTTGATCTTCATCAGTAAGTGCTCCAGCTTCTCTTCATTTTCAGTAAGCAAGGTGGTGTCATCTGCATAACGCAGGTTGTTAATGAGTCTTCCTTCAATCCTGATGCCACATTCTTCTACATATAATCCAGGTTCTCAGATTATTCACTCAGCAGACAGATTGAATGAGCATGGTGAAAGGCTACAACCCTGATGTGCACCTTTCCTGATTTTAAACCACACAGTATCCCCTTGTTCTGTTGGAACGCTGCCTCTTAATCTATGTACAGGTTCCTCTTGAGCACAATTAACTGTTCTGGAATTCCAGTTCTTCACAGTGTTATCCATAATTTGTTATGATGCACACAGTTGAATGCCTTTGCATAGTCAATAAAACACAGGCAAACATCTTTCTGGTATTCTTTGCTTTCAGCCAAGGTCCATCTGACAACAGCAATGATATCCCTCGTACCACATCTTCTAAATCTGGTTTGAATTTCTGGCAGTTCCCTGTTGATATACCGCTGCAACCATTTTTTAATTACCTTTGGTGAAATTTTACTAGCATGTGATGTTAATGATATTGTTCAGTAATTTTGGCATTCTGTTGGGTCACCTTTCTTTGGAATGGGCACAAATGTGAATCCCTTCCAGAAGGTTGGCCAGGTAGATGTCTTCCAAATTTCTTGGCATAAATGAGTGAGCCCCTCCAGTGTTACATCTGTTTATTGAAAAACCTCAATTGGCATTCCGTCAATTCCTGGAGTCTTGTTTTTCACCAATGTCCTCAATGCAGCTTGGACTTCTTCCTTCAATACTATTGATTCTTGATCATATGCTACCTCCTGAAATTGTTGAACGTAGACCAAATCTTTTCCGTACAGTGACTCTGTGTATTCCTTCCATCTTCTTTTGATGCCACCTGTGTCGTTCAATATTTTCCCCATAGAATCCTTCAATATTGCAACTCAAGGCTTGAATTTTTTCTTTAGTTCTTTCAGCTTGAGAAATGCCATGCGTGTTCTTCCCTTTTGGTTTGCTTATTTGAGGTCGTTGCACATTTCATTATAATACTTTGTCTTCTGCAGCAGCTCTCTGAAATCTTCTGTTTAGCTGTTTTACTTGATCATTTCTTCCATTCACTTTAGTTGTTCCACATTCAAGAGCAAGCTTCAGAGTCGCTCCTGACATCCATTTCGGTCTTTTCTTTCTTTCTTGTCTTTTTAATGTCCGTTTGCTTTCTTCATACATGATGTCTTTGATGTCATTCCATAATTCATATGATCTCCAGTCATTAGTGTTCAATGTGTCAAATCTGTTCTTCAGATGGTCTCTAAATTCAGGTGGGATATACTCAAGGTCCTATTTTGGCTCTCATGGAGTTGTTTTAATATTCTTCAGCTTCAATTTGAACTTGCATATTAGCAATTGATGGTCTGTTCGGCATTCGGCCCCTGGCCTTTTTCTGACCGATGATCTTGAGCTTCTCCATTGTCTCTTTTCACAGATGCAGTCTATTTGATTCCTGTGTATTCCATCTGTCAAGTTCCACGTGTATAATCACTGTTTATGTTGTTGAAAAAAGGTATTTACAATGAAGAAGTTGTTGGTCATTCCAAATTCTCTGGTGTAATTTCTGTTATCAGTGCCGTATTTTCCAACTATGGATCCTTCCTCTTTGTTCCCAACTTACTTGTATTCCAATCACCAGTAATTATCAATGCATCTTGATTGCATGTTTTATCAATTTCAGACTGCAGAAGTTGGTAAAAATCTTCAATTTCTTCATCTTTGGCATTAGTGGTTGGTGCGTGTTACCTAGTGCTGCTATAACAGATATACCACAAGTGGATGGCTTTAACAAAGATAAATTATTCTCTCACAGTCTAGGAGGCTAGAAGTCCGAATTCAGGGCGCCAGCTCCAAGGGAAGGCTTATTGACTCTGTTGGCTCTGGAGGAAGCTCTTTGTCATCAATCTTCCCCTGCTCTAGGAGCTTCTCATCACAGGGATCCAGGGTCCAAAAGACTCTCACTCCTGGCTTACTTTCTTAGTGATATGAAGTCCCTTATCTCTACTCACTTCTCTCTTTTATACCTCCAAAGAGATTGACTTAAGACACAACTTAATCTTGTAGATTGAGTCCTGCCTCACTAACACAACTGCCACTAATCCCACCTCATCAACATCATAGAGGTAGGATTTACAACATGTAGGAAAATCACCTCTGATGACATAATGGTGGACAATCATACAATACTGCGAATTATGGACTAGCCAAGTTGCACAGAGTTTTGGGGGCGGGACACAATTCAATCCATAACAGTTCATGAAATTGAATAATATTTGTATTAACTGGTCTTCCTGTAGGTTATGGATATTATCCTATCACTGACAAAATTTTACGTCAGGATAGATCTTAAAATGTTCTTTTCAGTGATGAATACAGTGCCATTCTTCTTCAATTTGTCATTCCTAGCTTAATAGACCATATGTTTGATTCAGAATGGCCAATACCAGTCCATTTCAGCTCACTAATGCTTAGGATATCAATCTTTATGCGTTCCATTTCATTTTTGACTATTCCAATTTTCCTAGATTCATACTTTGTACATTTCACATTCATATTATTAATGGATGTTTGCAGCTGTTTCTTCTCATTTTGCATCAGGCCACATTAGCAGATGAAGATCCCAAAAGTTTTACTCTATCCACATCATTAAGGTCAACTCTACTTTGAGGAGGCAGCTCTTCCCCAATAGTATTTTGAGCACCTTCCAACCTGAGGGGCTCATCTCCTGGCACTATATCAGACAATGTTCCACTCCATGATGAATTTTTTCAGAAATAGACTTCCGGGTCCTTCTTCCTAGTCTGTCTTAGTCTGAAACCTCCACTGAAACCTGTCCACCATTGGTGACCCTGCTGGTATTTGAAATACTGGTGGCATAGATTCAAGCATTTTAGCAACACACAAGCCACCATAGTATGAAAACTGATGTGTGGAATTCTAGTGAGGTTTAATTGAGATAATGAGTGTGAGATTACTTGCAGTTTGTAATGGGCTATGCATATGAAAGGACTAATTATTGCCTAGTCAATGAAGAAAAACACCCAAACCAAATCTGTTCCTGTGGTGTCAATTCTGACTCAATGGCCCTATAGGACAGAGTAGAACTGCTCTACAGGGTTTCCAAGGCTGTAATCTTTGCGGTAGCAGACTGCCACATCTTTCTTCTGCAGAGCAGCTGGTTGGCTCCAACAGCTGACCTTTCAATTAGCAGCCCAGTGCCTAACCACTGTGCCACCAGAGCTCCTTCATTGAAGAAAGCAGAGTTCTTATTTTGTGCTTTCTCCACCAATCCACATTTTTTTCCCTTTTTATTATAAAAATATAGGTAACACATTTACCAATTCAACATTTTTCACTTGCACAATTCATTGAAACCAATTACATCAATCATGTTGTGCAAACATCCCCATAAACAGAAACTCAGCGTTAGCTAAACACAGATTTCCCCCTTTCTACTTTCTTCCCACCCCTGGTAACCACTGTTAAACTCTGATCTCTGTACCTTTGCCTATTCTAAGTGTTTCATATTAATGAAATCATAAAATGTTTGTCTTTTTGTGATTGACTTATTTCACTTAGCATAATGTTTTCAAGGCTCATCCATGTTGTGATATGTATCAGGACTTCATTTTTTGTTATGGCAGAGTAATAGTCCATTGTGTGTATATATCACTTTTTTAAAAAATCCATTCATCTGTTGATGGAATTTAGGTTGTTTCTACATTTTGGCTATTGTGAATAGATAGTGCTGCAATGAACATTGTTGTACATGTATTTGTCAGCGTCACTACTTTCAAGTCTCTTGGGTACATACCTAAGAGTGGTATTGGTGGTTCATAAAAGGCATCCAAATTGGAAAGGAAGAAGTAAAACCATCCCTCTGTGCAGATGGCACGATCCTATTTGTAGAAGAACCCAAAGAATCCACAAGAAAGCTACTAGAGCTAATAAATGAATTAAGCAATTTGGCAGGATACAAGGTCAACACACAAAAATCAGTCGGGTTTCTATACATCAGCAATGAACAAACCGAAAAAGGAATTAAGAAAACAATCTCACCATAGACATACCCAAACTCCCTGAAGGACCAAATTGGTGGGCTGAGGGCTATGGGGACCATGGTCTTAGGGAACACCTAGCTCAATTGGCATAACCGAGTTTATAAAGAAAAGGTCCCACATTCTACTTTGGTGAGTAGCATCAGGGGTCTTAAACACCTATGAGGGGCCATCTAGGACACTCCACTGGTCTCACCTCTTAGGGAGCATGGAAGAATGAAGAAAACTAAAGACACAAGGGAAAGATTAGTCCAAAGGACTAATGGACCAGATCTACCACAGTCTCCACCAGACTGAGTCGAGCACAACTAGATGGTGCCCGGCTACCACCACTGACCGCTCTGACAGGGATCATAATAGAGGGCCCCAGACAGAGCTGGAGAAAAATGTAGAACAAAATTCTAACTGAAAATACCAGACTTGCCCGCCTGACAGAGACTGGAGAAACCCTGAGAGTATGGACCCCGGACACCCTTTTGGCTCAGTAATGAGGCCACTCCTGAGGTTCACCCTTCAACCAACGACTGAACAGTCTCATGGAACAAAACAAGACTAAAGCAGAGCACCAGCCCTGGGGTGGGGACTGCAAAGTAGGAGGGAACAGGAAAGCTGGTAATAGGGCACCCAGGGTTGAGAAGGGAGAGTATTGACATGTCGTGGGGTTGTTAATCAATGTCATACAACAATATGCATACTAACTGTTCAATGAGAAACTAGTTTGTTCTGTAAATGTTCATCTAAAGTTCAATTTAAAAAAAAGAAGCTGAAAAAAAGGTCTTTTACAATAGCATCTAAAAGAATAAAAACAGGAATAAATTTAAGCAAGGAAGTGAAATACTTGTACACAAAAAATTATAAAACATTACTAAAAGAAATTAAAGATGACGTAAATAAATGGAATGACACTCTATGGTCATGGATAAGAAGTCTCATTATTGTCAAGATGTCATTACTACCTAAAACAATCTATACATTCAACACAATCCCTCTCAAAATTCCAACAGCCTTCTTTTCAGAAATGGAAAAACCAGCCCTCAAATTTATATGGAACTGAAAAGGGACCGAATAGCCAAAGCAATCTTTAAAAAGAAGAACAGGGTAGGAGAATTCTTACTTCCTGGTCTCAAAACATATTACAGTGAAAACTGTGAGAGCCGGAACTGGACAGGAACTGCTTTTCTGGGTCTCGAAAGTTTTCTACCTTTAACAGGATGCAGTCTTACCACTTTTGTATCACTCGTTTTAGTGGAAAATATTTGAGTTTTCCTTCTCTGACAGGTTTCTGCATTACACAGCTTCCGGCTTCCACAGGCTATACTGTATAAAGCTACAGGAATCAAAACAGTCTGTTACTGGCATAATGATAGACACATAGCCTAATGGAATAGAATTGAGAGCCCAGAGTTAAATGCACACACCTATGGTCAATTAATCTTTGACAAAGGTGCTAAATCCATCAAATGGGAAAAAAAATTTTCTTTAATAAATAATGCTGGGTCAACTGGATTTTCACATGTAAAAGAATGAACATAGACCTACACTGCACACCATATACAAAAATTAACTTAAAATTGGTCAAAGACCTAAATGTATGACCTAAAACCATAAAATTCTTAGAAGAAAATATCGGGATACTCTTTAGAGACCTAGTCCTCAAGAATAAATTCTTAGACATGATACCAAAGGCATGGGAAGCAAAAGACAAAATAGAATAATGAGATTTCATCAAAATTAAAGAGTTCTGTACATCAAAAGAATTTGTCAGCAAAGTGAAGAAAGAACCTCCAGACTGGGAGAAAATTTTAGGGAACTATATATCTGATAAAGGTCTAATATCTAAAATACACTTACTCCTCATTTATCAACTATCTCATTATCTGACATTTTGAATTTACAGCAATAGTGAAAAATGTATCTATTTTGTGTATTAACAACATACATCTGGCAGTAACGAATGTCAAGGTGCAAGGTGAGAGTAACATGGGCTGTGACGGTTATGTGTCAGCTTGGCTGGACCATGATTCTCAGTGGTTTGGCAGTTATGTAATGATGTAATCTGGCAGTTATGTAACGAGGTAGTCATTTTCCATTTTGTGGTCTGAAGTGGTCATCCTCCATTTTCACATAATGCCAATTTTCATGTAATGACCTGGTCTTTGGAACCTAACCATGTCGATAAGTGAGGAGTGAGTGTATATAAAGTACTCCTACAACTTAAGAAAAAGACAAACAGCACAATGGAAAAGTGGGCAAAGGACCTGAATAAACATTTCACCAAATAAGATATACAAATGGCCAACAAGCACATGAAAATATGCTCAGCATCATTCATCATTCAGCATTAGGGAAATGAAAATCAAAACAACAATAAGATTCCACTACATTCCCACTAGGATGGGTAAGATAAAAAAGAAAAGTAACAAATTTTGGCAAGGATGTGGAGAAATTAGAACCCTCATCCATTGCTGGTGGGAACCCAAAAATGGTACAACTTCTGCGGAAAACACTTTGGCAGTTTCTCAAAAAGTTAAAAATAGACCCATATGGTTTTAAGAGCTAGACAGATATTCCTTTACGAGCAGTTTTCTGAGTTAACGCCACATAATGCAGCTACTAAAGGAAGAGGTAATGTGAATTTAATTATGGAATTGATAATGGGTCAGTGTACCAGAAAATGCCACAGAGTAGATGCTGTTAATGTATAGGCTAGCCCAGGCCCAAGGAATAGCAATTGGTTCAGCAAGGTTGTGAACTCTTTAAGCCAAAGTTAGATCATTTGCCCCCTCTAGGTGATAAAAAGGAAACTCTGGTGGCCGTAGTGGTTAAGAGCTAGTCTGCTAACCCAGAGGTTGGCAGTTTGAATCCACCAGCCTCCCTTTGGAAACTCTATGGGAGAGTTCTACTCTGTCCTATAGGGTTGCTATGAGTCAGAATCAACTCCATGGCAATGGGTAAAAGATGATACAAAGGGAGCCCTGGTGGTGCAGTGGTTAAGTGTTCGGCTGCTAACCAAAAGGTCTGTGGTTGGAACCTACCAGCTGCTCTGTGGGAGAAAAGACCTGGTGATCCTCTCCTGTAAAGATTAAAGCCTAGAAAACCCTATGGGGCAGTTCTACTCTGTCCTATAATGTTGCTATGAGTGGCAATCGACTCCACGGCACACAACAACAAGTGATAAAAAGGATGATTCTTCTTCATTCAAAGCATTTCTCCTCCTGAACAAGGGAACTACAATCTTCAGGAGTTGAAGGCCACGGATTGTTATCATCTCTGACTTCACTGTAGCCAAGAAAGAATTTAATGAGAAAACAGTTGGGCTTTCAGTAATCAAAGAAAAATAGTGTTCCTCTTGTCCTGCCAGATGTTGAATCTTGTTGAAGCTTTCAGGTATTATACTATGGTAGTAAGGAGCAATGCTGTCCCCCTTAGACCATTTAAAAAGTGGAACCACTTAAAGTATTCCCATGTACCAGTTAACTGACATCAAGTAAATACAGCCTAGACAGCTGATTCATATTTACCTATTGTATGAACATAAAGAATGTCACCAAATGACACTGAATATCTTTGTCCTGCAAATCGTGGGAAGCTGTTTTTTTCCCTTTTTCTCTAATTGAATTCATTCTCTTAAGGTTGTTTTCTTATCTTCCTCTAATACTTTGTTCTCAGGACGTATTCTGATTTCTTTCCTGTAGAAAACCCATCTAAATACATAATGCCTCTAAATATTCCACATTCTTGAAACCTTCTAATTTTTCCCAGGTTTATCCTTCTTAACATAGCTTGAAAGTTTTGTGGCTAGATGTGTTCTGTTTATTTTTCCATTAATGCAATACCTAGCATTTACTTATACAACAATAAATAATTAACAATAAAAATTAACACTATTTGCTAACTTCATGGGAGTCAGGAATTCTCAGACACACATGGAATCCATAAATAATTATTAAACCTTTTTTCACCCTCAAATCTACTAACCAGATTCATTAGCATGAAAATCAATTACTTATCCTTTCACCCTTTTATCTTGCTTTAGCCCCTTGGTAGATGGGGAGCAGCAAAATGACCAAAGGTGTAAAGTCCAGAGGAAGATGAAAGTTTAGGCATTGATAATCTGAGAATCAAATTTTCAGATACTAAATAAATAGAAATCGACTAGGTGAACCCTTGGTTGAATGAGTTGTTTCCCAGCTGACTTCCTCTCCTGATACAACTCCGGTAGTAAGGTTTTATTAAGCAGATACAACCATTTTGTTTCAAATGTGGTAGAATACTTGGGGTTGAACAATCAAAAGAGAATGAAAAGAACGCGTTTCTAGGTTTCTTGCTGAATATCCTTTTCAAAAATAATATTTAAGTGCAGGATTTTGGTCTCCCTAAGGTCCTGACATTTCTCATGGTCTATGTTTAGGAAAAAGAAAAAAAAAAGCATAATTCCAACATAGTCATGCCCTCTCTAAGGTCTCAGAGATATTCCACTCCTCTTCATATTTTAAGATCATATGTTATGCATTGATGTATCATTTCGCCTGTAGCTCAGAGTACAACTTGTTTGCATGCTCTCTGCATCCATTTGTGTAGCCATCCTAATTTAATAATTGAAATTGTAAAGTTCTAAGAAGTGATGATTAACATTTGTCTCTTAAAAATACCTAAGCAAATTAAACTGTATACTAGTTTTATTACTGCATATTTGGCAGAGATTTCCAATGAAACCTGGTTAACAGTGAAAACAATTCAGGCCCTCATACCTAGTGCTTGTGTGAAAGATTTCATAGTAATATCACTCTCTCAATAAATACCATGGGGGAAAAATATAAAAATTTGAGGACAGGTCCATTCCTGGGAGAGGGAATATAAGTGCTTCTTCTTTAGGCAAATGTTTCCTCAAGGTCTTGAAAGCACAGTATCAGTCATCAGAATAACTTTTTTTTTTAACATAATGACCAAAAAACAAAAACAAAAATCACCTTGTGACAAAAAGTCATTCTGGTAAGTCATAATATTTATGTCTATGTTTAGAATACTTAAATCCCACGTTTTTTTTTTCCTTCACACCCCAGGAAAGGCTCTTTGACTTTTTAGAAAGACTGCTTTTGCTAGTGGTTGCACACTATCATAATTATACTGTTAATCTCTCCCTCGCCTTCATTTCTAAGATTTCTAAGCAATTTCAGGAGGTAGCCCAGTCTAATTTTCCTTCATTTTGCCAGGAAGAAAACATGTAGAAATTGATGAAATGAGTGTCTCCATGTCCTATTGGGAAGTGGGAAGTCTAGACCAGAGATTCTCAGAACATGGTCTGGCAGTTTCTGAGACTCTTTCAAAGTCTGTGAAGTCAAAGCAATTTTGATAATTATACTAAGATGTTATTTGCATTTTTCACTCTCCTTGTCTCACAAGTATACAGTGCTTTTCAGAGGCTACACGATATATTACAATGCCATTGCTCTGACAGCTAATGTGTGTGTGTTGTGTTTTCTAGAATTTTCTAAGGTAATAGGTTTGTTGTTGTTAGGTGCCTTCGAGTCGGTTCCAACTCATAGCAACCCTATGCATAACTGAACGAAACACTGCCCGGTCCCGCGCCATCCTTACAATTGTTGTTATGCTTGAGCTCATTGTTGCAGCCACTGTGTCAATCCACCTCGTTGAGGGTCTTCCTCTTTTCCGCTGACCCTGTACTCTGCCAAGCATGATGTCCTTCTCCAGGGACTGATCCCTCCTGACAACATGTCCAAAGTATGTAAGACGCAGTCTCACCATCCTTGCCTCTAAGGAGCATTCTGGCCGCATTTCTTCCAAGACAGATTTGTTCGTTCTTTTGGCAGTCCATGGTATGATCAATATTCTTCGCCAACACCACAATTCAAAGGCATCAACTCTTCTTCGGTCTTCCTTATACATTGCCCAGCTTTCACATGCATATGATACGATTGAAAATACCATGAGGCGCACCTTAGTCTTCAGGGTGGTATCTTTGCTCTTCAACACTTTGAAGAGGTCCTTTGCAGCAGATACACCCAATGCAACGCGTCTTTTGATTTCCTGACTGCTGCTTCCATGGTTGTTGATTGTGGATCCAAGTAAAATGAAATCCTTGACAACTTCAATCTTTTCTCCGTTTATCATGATGTTGCTCATTGGTCCAGTTGTGAAGATTTTTGTTTCCTTTATGTTGAGGTGCAATTCATACTGAAGGCTGTGGTCTTTGATCTTCATTAGTAAGTGCTTCAAGTCCTCTTCAATTTCAGCAAGCAAGGTCGTGTCATCTGCATAACGCAGGTTGTTAATGAGTCTTCCTCCAACCCTGATGCCCCATTCTTCTTTGTTCAGCATGGTTCTCGTATTTGTTCAGCATACAGATTAAATAGGTATGGTGAAAGAATACAACCCTGACGCACAACTTTCCTGACTTTAAACCAGTCAGTATACCCTTGTTCTGTCCAAACAACTGCCTCTTGATCTATGTAAAGGTTCCTCATGAGCACAATTGAGTGTTCTGGAATTCTCATTCTTCGCAATGTTATCCATAGTTTGTTATGATCCACACAGTCGAATGCCTTTGCATAGTCAATAAAAGACAGCTAAACATCCTTCTGGTATTCTCTGCTTTCAGCCAGGATCCATCTGACATCAGCAATGATATCCCTGGTTCCATGTCCTCTTCTGAAACTGGCCTGAATTTCTGGTAGTTCCATTTCGATATACTGCTGCAGCTGTTTTTGAATGATCTTCGGCAAAATTTTGCTTGCGTGTGATATTAATGACATTGTTCTATAATTTCCACATTCGGTTGGATCACCTTTCTTGGGAATAGGCATAAATATGGATCTCTTCCAGTCAGTTGGCCAGGAAGCTGCCTTCCATATTTCTTGGCATAGATGAGTGAGCATCTCCGGCGCTGCATCCATTTGTTGAAACATCTCAATTGATATTCCATCAATTCCTGGAGCCTTGTTTTTCACTAGTGCCTTCAGTGCACCTTGGACTTCTTCCTTCAGTACCACTGGCTCCCGATCATATGCTACCTCTTGAAATCGCTGAACATCAACCAATTCTTTTTGGTATAATGACTCTTGTATTGCTTCCATCTTCTTTTGATGCTTCTTGTGTCGTTTAATATTTTCCCCATAGAATCCTTCACTATTGCAACTCGAGGCTTGAATTTTTTCTTCAGTTCTTTCAGCTTGAGAACTGCCGAGCACGTTCTTGCCTTTTGGTTTTCTATCTGCAGCTCTTTGCACATGCCATTATAATATAAAATATATATAAAATGTTTATGTAAAATTTCTGCATGTATATATAATTCAATGACACTGATTACTTTCTTCATGTTGTGCAGCCATTATCACTATCCTTTTCAGAATTATTCCACCATCATTAACATAAACCCAAGGCACCAGAAGCAAAAGCTCCCCCTTCCCACCTCTTACCTCCCTCCTGGTAACCACTAATAATCTTTGGTTTCTATATATTTGTGTATTTCATATAAGTGAGATCATACAGTACTTGTTCTTTCGTGACTGGCTTATTTTGCTGAGCATGTTTTCAAGGTTCATCCATGTTGTGGTGCTGTCTTAGTTATCTACTGCTGCTATAAGAGAAATACCACAAATGGATGGCTTTAACAAACAGAAGTTTATTCTCTCACAGTCTAGGAGGCTAGAAGTCTGAACACAGGGCACCAGCTCCAGGGGAAGCTCTCTCTCTCTATCTGTTCTGGGAGAAGGTCCTTGTCATCAATCTTCCCCTCGTCTAGGAGATTCTCAGAGCAGGGACCCCGAGTTCAGAAGACATGTTCCCCTCCTGGTTCTTCATTCTTGGTGGTAGGGAGTCTTCCTTTCTCTCTGCTGGTTTCTCTTTTTTATATCGCAAAAGAGACTGACTCAAGATACAACCTAATCTTGTAGATTGTGTCCTGCCTCATTAACATAACTGCCTCTAATCCTGCCTCATTAACTTCATAGAGGTAGAATTTACAACAATAGGAAAATCACCTCAGATGACAAAATGGTGGGCAATCACAACACTGGGAATCATGGCCTAGCTAAGTGGACACACATTTTGGGGGGACACAATTCAATCCATAACAGGTGTTTTTCAGTACCTCATTTCTCTTTATGGTTAAGTAATATTCCATTGAATATATATATACCACAATTTGTTTATCCATTCATCTGTTGATGGGCCTTCTGGTTGTTCCCACATTTTGGCTATTGTGAAAAGTGTTGCAATGAACATTGGTTTCTGTTTGCATTCCTGCTTTCACTTCTTTGGGGGTATATGCCTAGCACTGGGATTACTGGGTTAAAGTATTTCTATGTTCAACTTTTTGAGGAACTGCCAAACTGTTTTCCAAGCAACTGTACCATTTTACATTCCCACCAGCAATGAATGAGGGTTCCAATTTCTCCACATCCTTGATAGCAGTTATTTTCAGTCTTTTTTTTCTGAATCATTGCAAGTCTAATGGACGTGAGGTGGTATCTCATGGTGGGGCAATCAGTGGTTAAGCGCTCAGTGGCTAACTGAAGAAAGGTTGGATGTTTGATTCCACCCAGGAGGTCCATGGGAGAAAGACATGGCAATTTGCTCCTGTAAAAATCACAGCTTAGAAAGCCCTATGGGGAAGTTCTACTCTATCACAAGAGGTGGCTATGGGTCAAAATAAACTTGAGAGTTCCTAACAATAACAATGGCTAATGATGTTGGGTAGATTTTCTTGTATTTGTTGGCCATTTGTATATCGTCTCTGGTGAAATGTCTGTTTAAGTCCTTTGCACATTTTTTGCTTCGGTTATTTGTCTTTTGGTTGTTAAGTTGTAGATTTTATGTATTTTGGATATTAGACCCTTATCTGATAAATTGTTCCTGAAATTTTTTTTTCATCTGTAGGTTGTCTCTTCACTTTGTTGTTAATGTCCTGTGATGAACAAAAGCATTTGAATTTTATGAGGTCCCATTTATCTATTTTATCTTTTACTACTCATGTTTTGTTGTCATATCTGGTAACCCATTCTTTAAAACTAGGTCCCACAGCCACATTCCTATATTTTCTTCTAAGAATTTTATGGTTTTAGCTTTCACGTTTGGATCCTCGATCCATTTTGAATTGGTTTTTGTGTATGGTATGAGGCGTGGGTTGTAACTCATCCTTCTGCATGTGGAAACCCAATTTTCCCAGCACCATTTATTGAAGAGACTTTCCTTTCCCCCATTCATTGAATTTAACACCCTTGTGGAAGTCAGTTGAGCATAAGTGTATGGATTTATTTCTGGACTCTCAATTGTATTCCATTGGTCTATATGTCTATTATACCAGTGCCAGGCTATTTTGATTACTTTGGCTTTACAGTATGTTTTGAAATCAGGATGTGTGAGTCCTCCTACTTTATCTTCTTCAAGATTGCTTTAGCTATTCGGGGTCCTTTACTCTTCTGTATAAATTTGAGGATTGGCTTTTCCGTTTCTGCAAAGAAGGCTGTTGGAATTTTGGTGGAGATTCTGTTGAATTTATAGATTGCCTTGGATAATATTGACATTTTAATTATATTCAGGCTTCCATTTCCATCTTTCTGGTTAAATTTTTCTGAGGTATGTTGTTCTTTTAGATGCTATTTTATAATTTATTTTTGTTCTTGTTGAGAATATACACAGCAGAACATACACCAATTCAACAATTTCTACAAGTACAATTCATTGACACTGATTAAATTCTTTGAGTCATGCAACCATTTTCACTCTCCTTTTCTGAGTTGTTCCTCACCCATTAACATAAACTTGCTGCCCCCTAAGGTTCTTACCTAATATTTCGAGTTGCTATTGTAAGTTTGGTCACATAAAGATAGACCTTAAAAGAGCACAATGAGGAGGCAGGGCCAAGATGGCAGAATGATCTGATGCTTCCTGTTGTCCCTCTTACAACAAAAACCTGAAAAAGCAAGTTAACTGACTATAAATGACAGTCTAGGAGCCCTGAACATCAAAGACAAAGTTGTGGAGTCGGAATGAGTGGCAGGGGGAGGGAAGGACAGTTCAGAAGCAGCAAGGAAGTGTCAGACCTCACCTGACCGTCACCCTGCAGGCTAGATCATTTGGCGCACAAAGGCTGAGGCAAGCAGTAGCACATGGGATACATTTTCCACATCGGGAGAAACCAAGTGGTGGAGAGTCTGCACAAGCCTTCAGAGCCAGGGGGAAGTAGCACTGGATCTGCAACAGTTAAGTAAGTACAAGTGTCTAATCTACTGTGTGGGATCAAAATAACCCTTCTCCCTCTGGGAAGTAACTTCCCCTCACCCACCCTCTCCTTGCTCTGCTCTGGTTCCGGTCCAGCAGTGTTCAGTGCTTGCTGCAACCCCTAGGCTGGAAGTGGGAGCCGTTGTGTACCCAAGCCAGTCTCCTGGCTTTGGGGAGGGAACAAACAAACAAGAAAAAAGAAACAGCCAGCTTCCCGAAGCCAGGGACTCAGGGCAGGCACTGCCCCTTTGCCTAGGCACAGGCATAGGGGGTCCATGGGCCTCAAATGCCTCTCACCCCTGTCTAGGCCTGTGTGAGCCTATTCAACAGGGCAGGCCCTCATTAGCATAGTACAATAAGGTATATACCTGAAGCCTATTTTCAACTGCAACAGTTAAGAGGCAGTGGCAGATTCATGACATTTGACACTGCCCTGCCCACCAAGCAGAGTTCTCACTTACCCACATCAGAGGCCTGAGGACTGGTGACTCCACCCACTCCACCTAGCCACCCAAGACAGGGGTCTAAGAATAAGTGGTGCCTCCCAGTCCTTACAGACAACAGCATTGGATGCCCAAAGTCTGGCTCCAAAACCCACCCACTTACATGCTCTAGGGGACAGGGACATGCCTTCCACCTAGGCACATGGGGCAGCCATCAGTCCCCTACCTTGCTCAGCACAAAACCCCATGCTGTAGCCAGGTTCTTGTGCCGGCTTCAATCATCCCTATGTAGCCATGCCTGACTAGGACTGTGGGTGAGAGCCTGCACCACACATTGGGTGATCGATGATCTGGACACCTGAGCTAAAGCCACACAAGAAAAGTAAACAGACTGCTGGGCTCACATACCTAGTAGCAGATCTAATCACCTGGTAACAGGACATGAGAACTTCAAAGACACCAATAATCAAATTAGCTCACACGCCCAGCCTATTTGGGCATATCAAAACAAAACAAAACAAAACAAGAAGCTAGGACACAGTAAGCAAACATACAATAAATAAATATAATAAGTTATTGATGGCTTGGAGACAGTAGTCAGTATCAAATTACACAAAGAGACAGACCATGATGGCTCCAGGAATAGACCAAAGCAAAGACCCAGGAAACCTCCCAGAGGAAGACAAGGTCTTGGAATTACTGGAGGTAGGATTCAAAAGATTAATATACAGAGCTCTTCAAGAGACCAGGAAGGAGATCAAGTGAAACTCAGACAAAGCCAAGGAACACACAGACAAAACAACAGAGGAATTTAGGAAAACTATACAACAGCAAAATGACAAATTTAACAGGCTGCTAGAATCCATAGAGGAACAGCAAATAGAAATCCAGAAGATTAACAACAAAAATTCAGAATTAGCCAATTCAATAGAAAGCCATAGGAACAGAATTGAGGAAATGGATGTCAGAGTTAGTGAGACTGAAGATAAAGAACTTGATACCAATTTATTTGAGGAAAAATTAGATACAAGAATTTTTGAAAATGAAGAAACCCTAAGAATTATGTGGGACTCTATCAAGAAGAATAACCTACGAGTGATTGGAGTACCAGAACGGGGGGGGGGGGGATAACAGAAAATAGAGAGAATTGTTGAAGATTTATTGGCTGAAAACTTCCCTGATATCATGAAAGACGAGAAGATATCTATCCAAGATGCTCATCGAACCCCACACAGGGTAGGTCCCAAAAGAAAGTCATATTATAATCAAACTTGCCAAAACCAAAGATAGCGAATTTTAAGAGCAGCTAGGGATAAACAACAAGTCAACTACAAAGGAGAATAAACAAGACTAAACTCTGACTCCTCAGCAGAAACAATGCAGGCAAGATGGCAACGGGATGACTTATATAAAGCCTTGTAGGAAAAAATTGCCAGTGAAAAATTATAAATCCAGCAAAACTGCCTCTCAACTATGAGGGTGAAATTAGGGCATTTCCAGATAAACAGAAGTTGATGGAATATGGAAAAACCAAACCAAAATTACAAGGAATACTGAAGGGAGTCCTTTGGCTAGAGAATCAATAATATCACATAACAACCCAAGACTAGAACACAGGACAGAACAACCAGATATCAACCCAGATAGGGAAGTCACAAAAATAAGTCAAAGATAAAACACTGAAAATAGGGAAACAGAAGTATCGATATATAAAATATGACAACGTTAAAACAAAAAAGGACTAAATAGTGTAGTCATAGAACTTTCATATGGAGAAGAAGTTAAGGTGATATCAGGACATAAAAGATTGGTTTAAACTTAGAAAAATAGAAATAAATTTTAAGGTAACCACAAAGGAAACAATCTTACACATCAAAATAAAAAGAAGAAAAACATAAAGACTCAGCAAATACAAAATTAACAATGAAAAAGATTAAAAGAAAATACATAGAGAAAAATGACTCAGCACAGAAAATTAAGTTGGACAAAGAAACTGTCAACACCACACGCACACACAGAACATCAAAATGACAGCACTAAACTCATACCTATCAATAGTTTATGCTGAATGTAAATAGACTAAATGCACCAATAAAGAGACAGAGAGTGGAAGAAAGCATTAAAAAACACAGTCCATGTATACGCTGCCTACAAGAGACACACCTTAGACTCAAAGATACAAACTAAAACTCAAAGGATGGAAAATAATATATCAAGCAAACAACAATCAAAAAAGAGCAGGAGTGGCAATATTAATTTCTGACAAAGTAGACTTTAAAGCAAAATCCACCACAAAAGATAAGGAAGAACACTATATAATGAGTAAAGGGTCAATACACCAGATTTTTTTTTTTTTACACCAGAAGGACACAACCGTAATAAATATTTATCCACCCAGTGACAGGGCTCCAAAATACATAAAACAAACTCCAACAGCATTGAAAAGAGAGATATTTCCACAGTAGTAGTAGGAGACTGCAACACACCACTTTCGGTGAAGGACAGAACATCTAAAAAGAAGCTCAGTAAAGACATGGAAGATCTAAATGCCACAATCAACCAACTTGATCTCATAGATCTATACAGAACACTCCACCAAAGAGCAGTCAAGTATACTTTCTTTTCCAACACACATGGAACATTCTCCAGAATAGACCACATATTAGTCCACAAAGGAAGCCTTATCAACACCCAAAACATTGAAATATCACAAAGCATCTTTTCTGACCATAAAGCTATAAAAGTACAAATCGATAACAGAAAAACCAAGGGGAAAAAAAATCAAATACATGGAAACTGACCAACACCTTGCTCAAAAACTACTGAGTTACAGAAGGAATCAAGGACAGAACAAAGAAATTCATAGAATTAAATGAGAATGAAAGCGCATGCTACCAGAACCTTTGGGACACAGCAAAAGCAGTGCTCAGAGGTCGATGTATAGCAATAAATGCACACATCCAAAAAGAAGGGTCCAAATCAAAACATTAATCCTACAGTCTGAATAAATGCAAAGTGAGCAGCAAAAGAAGCCCTGGGGCACCAGAAGAAAGGAAATAATAAAAATTAGAGTAGAAGTAAATGACATAGAGAATAGAAAAACAAGTGAAAGAATCAACAAGCCCAAAAGGTGGTTCTTTGAAAAGAGCAACAAAATCGATAAACCATTGGCCAAAAGGACAAAAGAAAAACAGGAGAGGAAGCAAATAACCCAAATAAGAAATGAGATGGGCAATATCACAACAGACCCAACTGAAATTAAAAGAATCATAACAAAATAATACAAAAAATTGTACTCCAACAAATTTGAAAACCTAGAGGAAATGGACAAATTTCTAGAAACACACTACCTAACTAAACTAACACAAACCAAGGTAGAAAAACTAAAGAAACCTGTAACAAAAAAGAGATTGGAGAGGTAATTAAAAAAAACCCAGCAGAAAAAGCCCTGGTCCTGATGGCTTCACTGGAGAATTCTGCCAAAGATTCAGAGAAGAGTTAACACCAGTGCTACTAAAGGTATTTCAGAGCATAGGAAAGGATGGAATACTTCCCAAAATCATTCTATGAAGCCAGCATATCCCTGATACCAAGGCCAGGCAAAGACACCACAAAAAAAGAAAATTACAGACCAATATCCTCATGAGCATAGATGCAAAAATCCTCAACAAAATTCTAGCCAATAGAATTCAACAACATATCAAAAAATAATTTAACATGACCAAGTGGGATTCATACCAGGTATGCAGGGATGGTTCAACATTAGAAAAACAATCAGTGTAATCCGTCACATAAATGAAACAAAAGACAACCACATGATCCTATCCATCGATGCAGAAAAGGCATTTGACAAAGTCCAACACCCATTTATGACAAAAAACTCTCTGCAAAATAGAAACAGAAGGGAAATTCCTAAACATAATAAAGGACATCTATACAAAGCCAACAGCCAACATCATCCTAAATGGAGAGAGTCTGAAAGCATTCCCCTTGAGAACAGGAACTAGACAAGGATGCCCTTTATCACCACTCTTACTCAACATTGTACTGTAGGTCCTAGTCAGAGCAATAAGGCAAGAAAAAAAAATAAATAAAGGGCATCCAAATTGGTAAGGAGAAGTAAAAGTATCCCTATTTGCAGATGATATGATCTTATACACAGAAAACCCCCAAAGAATCCACAAGAAAATTACTGGAACTAATAGAAGATTTCAGGAAAGTATCAGGACACAAGATAAACACAAAAAATCAGTTGGATTCCTTTACACCAACAAAGAGAACTTTGAAAAGGAAATCACCAAATCAATACCATTTACAATAGCCCCCAAGAAGATAAAATACTTAGGTATAAATCTAACCAGAGATGTAAAAGGCCTATACAAAGAAAACTACAAGACACTGCTGCAACAAACCTACGTAAGTGGAAAAACATACCATACTCATGAATAGAAAGACTCAACACTGTGAAAATATCAGTTCTACCAAAAGCGATCTATGGATACAATGCAATCCTAATCCATACTAACAACGTTTTTTAATGAGATGGAGAAACAAATCACCAACTTCATATGGAAAGGGAAGAGCCCCCCGAAAAGTAAGGCATTACTAAAGAAGAAGAACAAAGTGGGAGCCCTCACAGTACTTGATTTTAAAACTTATTGCACCACCACGGCAGTCAAAACAGCCTGGTTCTGTCACAACAACAGATACATAGACCAGTGGAACAGAATTAAGAACCCAGACATAAATCCATCCACCTATGAGCAGCTGATATTTGACAAAGGCCCAAAGTCTGTTAAATGGGGAAAAGACAGTCTCTTTAACAAATGGTGCAGGCATAACTGGATATCCATCTGCAAAAAAAAATGGAACAAGACCCATGCCTCACACCATGTACAAAAACTATCTCAGAATGGATCAAAGGCCTAAATATAAAATCTAAAACTTTGAAGATCGTGGGAGAAAAAATAGGGTCAACGCTAGGAGCCCTAATATATGGCATAAACAGAATACAAACCGTAACTAACAATGCACAAACACCAGAAGAGAAACTAGTTAACTGGGAGCTTCTAAAAGTCAAACACAAAAAGACTTCACCAAAAGATTAAAAAGACAACCTACAGACTAGGAAATAATTTTTGGCTACGATATCTCCAATAAGGGTCTAATGTCTAAAATCTACAAGATAGTGCAACACCTCAACAACAAAATTAGAAATAACCCAATTAAAAATGGAAAAGGATTTGAACAGACGCTTCACCAAAGAAGACATTCAGGTGGCTAACAGATACATGAGGAAATGTTCATGATCATTAGCCATTAGAGAAATGCAAATCAAAATTACAATGAGATGCCATCTCACCACAACAAAGCTACCACTAATTCAAAAAACACTTTGGAAATCGATTTGGTGCTTCTTTAAAAAACTAGAAGTAGAATACCATATGATCCAGCAATCCCACTCCTTGGAATATATCCTAGAGATATAAGAGTGGTCACAGGAATAGATATATGCACACCCGTGGTCATTGCAGCACTGTTCACAAGAGTAAAAAGATGGGAACAACCTAGGTGCCCATCAACAGACAAATGGATGAACGAATTATGGTACATATACACAATGGAATACTACACAAAGATAAAGAGCAATGATGAATCTACAAAATATCTCACATCGTGGATGAATCTAGAAGGCATTATTCTAAGCGAAATTAGCCAGTTGCAAAAGGACAAATATTGTAAGAGACCACTATTATAAGAACTCAAGAAAAGATTTAAACACAGAAGAAAATATTCTTTGATGGTTACAAGGGTGGGGAAGGAGGGAGAGGGAAATTCACTAACCAGATAGTAGACAAGAATCATCTTAGGTGAAGGGAAGGACAACACACAGTATAGGGGAAGTCAGCACAACTGGACTAAACCAAAAGCTAAGAAGTTTCCTGAACACAACCAAATGCTTCAAGGGACGGAGTAGCAGGGGTGGGGTTTGGGGACCATGGTTTTGGGGGACATCTAGGTTAACTGGCATAACAAAGTTTATTAAGAAAATGTTATGTATCCCACTTTGGTGAGTGCAGTCTGGGGTCTTAAAAACTTGTGAATGGCCATCTAAGATGCATCAATTTGTCCCAACCCACTGAGACAAGAACTAGGTAGTGCCCAGCTACCACCAATGACCGCCCTGACAGGGAACACAACAGAGAGTTTCTGACGGAGCAGGAAAAAAGTGTGGAGCAGAACTCAAATTCACATAAAAAGACCAGACTTAATGGTCTGACTGAGACTTGATGAACCCCCGAAGCCATGGCACCCGGACACCCTGTTAACCCAAAACTAAAACCATTCCTGAAGCCCACTCCTCAGATAAAGATTAAACCAAATCCAGCGCCGTCGAGTAGATTCTGACTCATAGTGACCCTATAGGACAGAGTAGAACTGCCCATTAGAGTTTCCAAGGAGCGCCTGGTGGATTTGAACTGCTGACCCTTTGGTTAGCAGCTGTAGCACTTAACCACTACGCCACGAGGGTTTCCAGATAAAGATTAGACTGGACTATAAAACAAAATAATACTTGTGAAGCGTGTGCTTCTTAATTCAAGCAGATACACGAGACCAAATGGGTGGCTCACCTCCAGAGCAGGATGAGAAGGCAAGACAGGACAGGAGCTGGTTGGATGGACAGGAGAAACCAGGGGGGGAAACGGGGAGTGTGCTGTCACATTATAGGGATTGCAGCTAGTGTCACATAACAATATGTTTGTAAATTTATGTATGAGAAATTGAGCTGTAAACTTTCACTTAAAGCACAACTTTAAAAAAAGGAGATAAGGGGGACATTCTTTACTAAAAAAAAAAAATATTGTTTGGTTTAAAGCCTTCAGGGGATATTTTTGGTTTAAGGTTTAAAAAGTATCTCAGGGCAATAGTTTTACGGGCTCATCCAGCTTCCATGGCTCCAGAAAGTCTGAAGTCCCTGAGAATTTGATATTCTGGTCTGAATTTTCCCCTTTTTGATCAGAGCTCTTCCTTAGAATCTTTGATTAAAATGTTCAGTATTGGTAGCCTGACACCATCCAGTTCTTGTCTCAAGGCAAAGGGGGCAGTTGTTCATGGAGACAATTAACGACACATTCCATCTCCTCCCCCTATTCCCTACTTTCCTTATTCCTCTGTTGCTGCAGGCGAATAGAGACCAATTGTTCTACTTTGGATGGCCCCTTTCAAGCTTTTAAGGCCCCAGGCACTGTGCAACTAACCTGGAGGTAGAACGGAAACAGTAAACACAATATTAAGCCAATTAACTGGGATGATTCATGAGACCACGATCCTAAACCTCCAAATCAAGGAATCAAATCCCTTGAGGTGTTTGGTTTTACAGAAACAGCCTCAGCGACTACTCTTTTTTTTTTTTTTGGCATTGGAAATACAACACACAACTTTACTAATTCAACTTTTTACAGGTATACAACTTATTGACAATTACATTAATTACGTTAATTAACTATGCAACCCTACCCTTAATCAATGTAATTTTTTTCCATCACCGGAAACTGAAACTCAGTACTCCATAAGCAATAACCTCCCCCCTTTCCTCCTCCCTCCTGCCCTTCTAACCACTAATAAACTTTGGTCTCTGTACATTTGCCTGTTTTTGTCTTTATGTAAGTGAGGCCATATAATATTCGTTTTTTTGTGGTGGACTTATTTCACTCAGTGTAATGTCTTCAAGTCCCATGTGTCAAGACTTCATTTCTCTTGCTGGCTAAGTAGCATTCCATTGTATGTATGCACTAAATGCACTACATTTTGTTAATCCAGTCATCTGTTGATGAACATTTAGGTCGTTTCCACCTTTTGACTATTGTTTATTAAAAAAAAAAAGCTGCTGTGTACTGCTAAATACTATTTTAAATGGTGATGTTTCCTTAATTTCCTTTTCAGCTTGCTCATTACAGATGTGTTGAAACCTGACTGATTTTTGTGTGTTGACCCTGCCACTTTGCTGAATTCATTCGTTCTGATAGTTCTTGTGGAAGGTTGGAGTTTTCTATGTCTAGAATCAGTATTGATTGAGATGAACATGTGGTTCTTTTCCTTTGTTCTATTAAGGTGGTGTATTACATTGGTTGATTTTCTAATGTTGAACCACCCTCTTGCATACCTGGAATAAATCCTACTTGATTATGGTGTATAATCACTTAAATATGGTTTTGGATTCAGTTTGCTAGTATTTTGTCAATGATTTTTGCATCTATATTCGTAAGAGATATTGGACTATAGTTTTCATTTCTTGTGGAGTCTTTGTCTGGCTTTGGTATCAGGGTAATGCTCACCTCATAGAATGAGTTAGGATGTGTTCCCTCCTCTTCTGTTTTTTGGAAAAGTTTAAGTAGGATTGGAGTCACTTCTTCTATAAATGTTTGAATTCTTCAGTGAAGCCACCTGGTCCAGGACTTTTCTTTGCTGGAAGGTTTTTCCATTGCTGCTTCAATGTCTTCACTTGTTATGGGTCTATTGAGATCCACTATTTCTTCTTGAGTCAATGTAGGGATTTTATGTGTTTATGGGATTTTGTCCTTTTCCTCTAACTTATCTAATTTGTTGGCATACAACTGTTTGTAATATTCCCTTACAATTCTTTTTGTTTCTGTATGGTCAGTTGTATTGTCCCCATTTTTGTTTCTAATTTTGGAGATTTGCATCTTTTTTCTCTTTTTCTTTGTCAGACTAGCTAAAGATTTGTTGACTTTATGGATTTTTCCAAAAAGCCAATTTCTGGTTTGGTTGATTCTCTCTATTGCTTTTCTATCCTCTGTTTCATTTATTTGTGCTCTGATCTTTTTCTTTTTTTTTTTCCTTCTAGTAGATTTAGCCTCAGTTTGCTCTTCCTTTTCTAGTTCCTCAAGTTGTAAACTTAATTTATTGATTTGGGATCTTTCTTCATTTTTAACGTGGGGGTTTATTGCTATAAAATTACCTCTGAGTACTAACTTTGCTGCATCCCATAAGTCTTGCTCTGTTGTGTTTTCATATTTGTTTACCTATAAGTATTTTTTTTCATTTCTCTCAATTTCTCTTTAGACTGTAGTTTAGTAGTGTGTTAATTTCCACATATTTTTGTATTTTCCAGTTTTCTTTCTCTTATTAGTTTCTAGTTGCATTCCATTATGATAAGAAAAGATACTTCGTATGATTTCAATCTTTTTAAATTTATTGAGACTTGCTTTGTGTCCTAAGATATTGTCTATTCTGGAGAATGACCCTTGTGCACTGGAGAAGAATGTATATTGTATTGTTGTTGAGTGGAGTATTTTGTATATGTCTATAAGGTTTTTTTATAAGGTTTAGCTGGTTAATGGTATTATTCAAGTCTTCTATTTCTTTATTGATCTTTCTAGTTGTTCTGCTCATTATCTAAAGTGGTGTTAAAGCCTCCAACAATTATTTTAGAGCTGTTTATTTCTCCCTTGAATCCTGTCAGTGTTTGCTTTATAAATTTTGGGACTCTGAGATTAAATGCATATGTATTTATAATTGTTATAACTTCTTGTTGTATTGACCCTTTTATCATTATATAGTGTCTTTTTTGTCTCTTATAACAGATCTTGACTTAAAGTCTATTTTGTCTGATATTAAAATTGCCACACCTGCTCTGTTTTATTACTATTTGCATAGAATGTCTTTTTCTTTTCCCCTCATCCTTCACTTTCAACCTATTTGTGTCTTTGTGCCTAAGGTGTAATCTCTTATAGACAGCATGAAGTTGGGTCATTTTTTAATCCAATCTGCCACTCTGCCTCTTAATTGGGGCATTTAATCCATTTACACTCATGGTAATTACCAATAAAGGAGGGCTTCTGCCATTTTGTTATTCTTTTTTTTTAATGTCTTATTCCTCCTTTTTACCTTTTCCTGTCTTTGTGTGTGTGTATACATTTTTTACTGAACCATTGTTTCCCATCTTTTTTGTGTACTTAAAAAAAATTTTTTTATGTTTACAATGAAGATTATGTTTAACATCTTAGATTTGTAAGAACCTGGTTTTTATTGATACCAATTTAACCACATTTTGCAGCATACAAAAACACTATACCTATGCTATCCTTCACCCTGCTCCTCATTTATGTTGTTATCACCGATTACATCTTTATACTTCAGAAACCCTATAACAAGTTTAAATTTATTTACTTTTATTTATTTAATTTTTATGGTTTTGCCATTATAAAGCATGAAGGACATATTAGCTGTATTTGCCAACCAAAAATGCCTTAAATCTGGCCTTTATACATACCAAGACTTTAGCCTTAAGGGAGATTTTTTTCCCTATATGTACAACTTCAAGTTACTGTCTACTGTTCTTATTTTTCTTTATGGAGGACTCCCTTTGGTATATCTTGTGGGGCCATTCTGCTAGAAAGAAACTCGCTCAGTTTTGTTTATTCTCGGAATGTCTTAATTTCTCCCTTATTTTTGAATGACAGTTTTCCTGGATTTAGTATTCTTGGCTGACAGTTCTTTTCTTTCAGCTCTTTAAATATGTCTTCCTACTGCTTTCTTGTCTACATGGTTTCTGAGGAGAACTAGGCACTTAATCTTATTGAAGATCCCTTGTATGCGAAAATTTGCTTCTCTAGTGCTGTTCTCAAAATTTTCTCTTTATCTTTGGTTTTTGAGAGTTTGATTATAATATTCCTCAGTGTGGCTATTTTGGGATTTATCCTACTTGGAGTTCACTGAGCTTCTTTGATGAGCATGTTTATGTTTTTTGTCAAATTTGGAAAGTGTTCAGTCATTATTTCTCTAAAATTTCTTTCTGTCCCCTTATTTCTCTCTTCTCCTCCTATACTCCCATAATGCTTGATGGTTTCCCACAGACCTCTTAGACTTTATTCATTTTGCTTCATTCTTTTTTGCTCCTAGGACCAATAATCTCATTTGCCATATCTTCAAGTTCACTGATGCTTTCTTCAACCAATTGAAATCTGCTGCTGAGCCCCTCCAGAGAATTGTTCATTTCTGTTATTGTACTTTTCAGCTCCAGTATTTCTAGTTCTTTTTATTTCTATCTCTTTATTAGATTTTTTGTTCTTATATTATTTTCCTGATTTCCTTTAGTTCTTTTTCCA
Source organism: Elephas maximus indicus (assembly GCF_024166365.1). NCBI lineage: Eukaryota > Metazoa > Chordata > Mammalia > Proboscidea > Elephantidae > Elephas > Elephas maximus. Next base: position 92,979,067 of record NC_064846.1, read on the forward strand.
TGTTTCCCTTTAATTCTTTGAGCATGCTTAATACTGTTGCTTTAAAGTTTTTGTCCAGTAATTCCATTATCTGTCCCTCCTCAGTGACATTTTCTGTCCCTTTCTTTTGGTCTTTTGCATGGGTCATCTTTTCTGCCTCTTTATATGCTTTGTGATTGTTTGTTGTAATCAGGGCATTAAACTACTTTATTGTGGTAACTCTAAAGATTAGGTTCTTCTCCTTCCCTATAGTTTGCTCTTCTTATTTATTATTAGTAGTGGTAGTAGTATTTTAAATTTGTGAAGGTTGTAGTTCTTTGCTTCACCTTCAGACCTCCCATCTAGGTACATCTGCTGTTTTCCCTTCCCTATTGGTTCCCCTGCCTAGGGGCTCCAGCCATCACTACTTCATCTCTAATTTCCATGAGTGGGGTTGCTGGCTTTGCCACTTCAGCACCAAACTCTATGACTTGTAGCACCTGATGTGATCTTCTCACCACCGGATATTAGGGACACTGATCTTGTTACTTTGGCACTGGACTTCCTCCCCCATGGACACCAGTTATACCCCTCCAGCACTTGCTTCCCCCTCCCCCATTTGGGATTACTAGCTACCTATCTATGCTCACCACAAATCCCCCCATTGTGAGCAATGACTATTGAAATCTAGCACCAGCCCCCTTACTCAGGAGTTGCAGTTGTCACATATGCTCACTGTGCCTCTCTGTCCTGGGCCTGACTGCTTATGATCTCTGGCTCACACCACGTTCACTATGTCACTTTCTCCCAGGACCCACAGAACTCCAGCAATGCTGTGCTGGTTATTCAGATTTGAGTATTTGACAGACATTTTCTCAAAAATTAACAAATTGAGCACATCACTTCAAATAAAACAACCAAAAGTATTTGTTACCAATGATAAAATTTGAACTTTCAGACAAGAATTTTGGAAAAAATTGTATCTGCCACTGTCAGCTTGACAGATTCCCAATACTTAGTGTCTTTTCTGGAAAAAAAAATCAGTGGTGATATTAACAAATGTGATATTTTGGATATTTTATAATGGTGTACATCAATATTTAGAAGACCTCTGTAAATCACTGAACCAACATTTTCCAAATAACAATATTACAAAATCCTGCACAGGTAAAAGATTCATTCAAAGTGCAAGATAAATCAATGGACTTTAATATAACAGTCTGAAAAACCCATTGTTATTGTTTCAGATTCTACATTGCAAATTACCACTTGTCAAATTTTGTTGTAGAATCAAAGAAAAATATCCACAATTATCTGAAAAAGCTATTAAAATACTCCTTCCTTTTCCAACTATATATCTAAGACTGAAATTTCTTCATTTGCTTCAACCAAAATAACAGCCGTCTTCTACTAAGCCAGGCATTAAGAGATTTGCAAAAATGCAAAACAGTGCTTCTTCTCACTAATTTTTTGTAAACACAGATAATCCCTGACTTATGAAGTATTTGAGTTATAACAAACCACACTTATGACCATCTGTTTTTATGTACATCTTATTTTAGTAATATATACTATATACAATGTTGCAGTGTGTAATTTGCTGATGTTATCATTCTCAGATGTTCACACACAGATGTTCAATTTTATGATTTACAGTTCAAAACACTGCCTGATAGCAGGCTATGAGAACTAAAAACAAAAAAAGGTATACAATTTACATCAGAACTGACTTGCAACAGAGTCACCTGAATGGAGCCCTGCTGTAAGTTGGAGACTACCTGTATAGTTATTTTACATTAAAAATTATATTTATGTTATGTAATGGATTTATTATTTCTAAATAAATTAATCAATAGATATTACATTTTTTCTCGGTTTTAGTTTCCAATATAGTAAATATCGATAGATATATTCCATATAAAACAAAAGCCACATGGTTTCCCCAACAACTTTAAACACACAAGGGGGTCCTCAGACCAAAATATACGAAAAGTGTTCTAGATGTAGGATTCGGATTCTTGACTTGAAGCTCCAAGCCTTATTAGAAATGTGGCCTCCTGTCAAACAAGGAAACTGGTTTCTGGACAGAGAGGGGGCCATGGTATCAACTATGACTTGGAGTAAGCTATATGAACTCCATAAATAAAGTACCACTCATCTGTCAGGTTGTCATACTATGGTGGCTTGTGTGTTGCTGTGTTGCTGGAAGCTATGCCACCAGTATTTCAAATACCAGCAGAGTCACCCATGGTGCACAAGTTTCAGAAGAGCTTCCAGACTAAGACAGACTAGGAAGAAGGACCTGGTGATCTACTTCTAAAATACTTGGCCAATGAAAACTTTATGAATAGCAGCAGAATATTGTCTGATTAGAGAGTCAGCGAAAAAGAGGAAGACCCTCAATGAGATAGATTGACACAGTGGCTGCAATAATGGGCTCAAACATAGCAACAACTGTGAGGATGGTGCAAGACTAGGCAGTGTTTCATTCTGTTGTACATAGGGTAGCTATGAGCCGGAACCAGCTCGATGGCACCTAACAACAACAAGAAATAAAGTGACAACCCTTGAACTTAAGTGTGGGAAAACCAATTGTGGTGTGTTATATTTGGACAACCTAGCATTATGCTCTTACATTTTTACAGTATTTTACCATTAATAAAGCATTTTCATACCCATTCTCTCTTTTCTTTATGATTAAAAGTGTTTTGTGAAAAAGGATTAAAAGTGCTTTTAAAGACCCAAGTCCCAGACTCTCATTTTATACATGAGAAAAATTCAAGCACAAGAAGAGAAGTGACTAGCCTAAAGTCACATAGTAGTGGTCACCATTGTATCTCCAGCAACTAGCACAATGTAGACTCTCAATAAGTATTTGTTGTATGCATATCTGAGTGAGTGAATGAATAAATAAATTACAAAGCTTGAAGAAACCAAGACTCTTCTTTATGAGTCCACCTTTTTCCTACTTTTTTACAGCATGCTCATATTATTAATGCAAAGCAAAAGTAAATGTGCTTCTCTTATAACAGTAAAGATTGAGATTATTCATAATAAATAATTTTTGGTAATTTTAGGCTCATCCTAGTCTTTTATCTGAATCAAGGTATAGAATATGTCCCCACTTCTTTTCAGAACAGGAGAAAAACATAGGATAATTTTTACTTTATCCTCCTAGTAACCCTATTGGTCTATCTTACTTGGAATCATAGACCGTTGATTGAGTCTTCTTCCACCTGTGTTATCATAATAAAATCCCTTTTCATAAGAACTAACATTTCAAGTATATTTGTATAGGTATACACACACACACAATGTAACCATCTGTCTTAGGCTGGGTTCCCTAGAGAAGTAAAACCAGTAAAGCACATAAATATATACATAGACAGAGATTTCTATCAAGGAAATGGCTCTTGTGGTTGTAGAAGCTGGAATGTTCCAAGTCCGTGGGTCAGGATAGAAGCTTCAACTGACTCATGTAACTGCAGGGGTTGACAAACCCAAGATTAGAAGGTCAGACAGCAGGGCTCTTACTCACAGGCTGTGAAGATCGACCAATCCCCAGATCAGCAGGCAAGACGGTAAGTAAGCTGCTAACTCAAGTCCGAAGAACTGGAAGTCAGACCAACAGAAGCCAGCTGCAGGATCCAGAGCAAGCAAAAGCCCTGCTGTCTGACCTGCCTATCTTGGGACATTCCAACCTCTACAACCATATGAGCCATTTCCTTGTTATAAATTTCTCTCTCTCTCTCTATATATATATATTTGGAGCTGCACTGGCACAGTGGTTAAGAGCTTGGCTGCTAACCAAAAGGTTGGCAGTTCAAATCTACCGGTCACTCCTTGGAAACCCTACGGGGTGGTTCCACTCTGCTCTACAGGGTCAGTATGAGTCAGAATCACCTTGACGGAAATGGGTTTTTTGGGTTTTGGTAAAAAAATATATATATATAATATATAAACATACATACATATATATATATTTACTGTTTTGCTTCTCTAGAGAACGAGCCTAAGACATTTAGTACCAAGAGTGGTTCTAGAGAAACCAAATTGTAAGGATGAGTTTTCTAAATTGGTTCTCAGTTCTGGTTAGTCTTAAAGCTGTTGATGACCCTGCGTCCAAGTGAATAGGGCACTGTTAATCGATGGCATGAGGTGGCAATACAAATACACAAAATATCACCACCAATAGATCAAGTATTGGTGAGAGACAAGGCTCTAGGGTGATTGCATGTTTGATACCTTTCTACAATTTTGTCATAATGAGAAGTATAAGGAAGCTGGTTGGTTAGCCCTACTTTCACTAGACAAAGTGGTGAAAGAGAGATGGGCTCAGGGCTTCAGAGTCAAAGATCAAGCGCTGCATAAACAACCTCAAATTTTCCACTTGTGCCTTGAAAAAAAGCCTTATTTTTTATAGTAACAGAGCTGATATTGCTTAAAACCAAACCCAGAGCCTTATTGTAAGAGCAGCTGAATTACAATGCCAATTGAATTCTCAACAATGAATGGTATTTGAAGTTAAAATGAGGCATTTATTGGGAAGAAATGAGATTCTGAAACTTGGGAGGAGATCTCATACCACCAAGGAAGTAGTGCCAGGAGCAGAGCACGTCCTTTGGACCCAGGGTCCCTGCACTGAGAAGCTCCTAGAGCTGGGAAAGATTGATGACAAGGACCTTCCTTCAGAGGTGCCAAAGACAGAAAGCCTTCCCCTGGAGCTGGCATCCTGAATTCAGACTTCTAGCCTACTAGACTATGAGAAAATAAATTTCTGTTTGTTAAAGTCATCCACTTGTGGTATTTCTGTTATAGCAGCACTAGATAACTAAGACACCATCCATACACAACGTTCAAGAACTTATAACCAAAATAAAGGGGCAGTGTTAGGTAATCCAGATCTAGATTCCTAATTTGTCTTTGCTTACACATTTCTTGACCCAATTATTAAAAGAAAAAGTGAGATTCTAATTTATGCATGCCTAGCACATAAAAAAAAGTGCATAATAGGAGCTCAATTTGTTTGGATGACTAATCTTAGAGTAATATGACTAATTCACCTGGTTATTCCCTTTATCAAAATGGGTTTTGATTTTTAAGAGAAAGCAACTACGAAGGTCAGATTTTGCCCTGCCTTTTGGTGAATTCACAGGGAATATCACACACCTCAAACTTTAAAATGTCCATGTTAATGGTGGGACTTTTTTGGGAATTCAGTCTACAGACCCTGCGAAATCTGTCTAGGATCAAGAACTAATCTCTAATTAATTCCAATGTAGTGTCTTTGAAATGTTTACAGGAACTAAAATGAGCAAAAAATGCCATAAATAAAGCATAGGTGACAGTTCCTAATGAAGACAATTAAAAAAAAATTTAAAGTATCATCTGGGAAGGAGTATGGAGTAGCGGAGTATTGAGAGGAAGTTAGGAAGCTTTCATTCCAGTCTTGGTTCTGCTATTGCTTGTTGTTGAGGGAACTTGGAGAGATAACTTCTCTTTCAAATATGTTTTAACTGAGGTGCTTATGGAAGATATTCAAGGAGGCATGTGCAATGTGCAGCATTCCATGGAATGAGGAAAAGTAATCATTCAGCTAGTCCTAACTAACTGCCTGTAGGAAGTATTAACTTTAAACCATCCCAGGCATATGATTGTCCAATCTTCATCTTAAAAAGGTTGCTGATTTTCTAAGTTTTCTTCTGTCTTCCAGTGCTTCACTGTCCATAGAATTAGGAAGCTTCTTTTCATATCTTCCTTCAAATCCCTCTGATGTATTTTCGGCCTATTCTTTTCTTACTGTTCCTGGAAACTATGAGCAGATACACCATCATCCTCTATACAGTTACCTTTCAAATTTTCAAAGACCTTCAAATATATGCACACATAAAATCCTGTCCATCCCTTCTGTGAAACCTTCCCTAATCATTATATTAGGAAATTACTTTTTTCCTTTCTGAACTCCTATAGCCATTTGTACCATTAATATGACACTAAACCACAATTTCTTTAAATTTCTGTATATGTTTTTTTGTGTATGTCTTCTTATCTCCCCTACTGTAGGCTCCTTGAAGGCAAAGGTGTGTGTATATTCCTCATGTATTACCAACCGAGTATGTAAAAGTGCATTGAACTATACAAATTTAAGATAGCATTAGTGTCTTGGTTATCTAGTCCTGCTATAAAAGAAATACCACCAGTGCCTAGCTTTAATGAACGGACATTTATTTTCTCACAGTTTAGGAGGCTGGAAGTCTGAATTCAAGGCACTAGCTCAAGGGAAAAGCTCTCTCTCTCTGTTCTCTCTGGGGGAAAGTCTCTGTCTCTTTTCAGCTTCTATTCCTTGCCTAGGTTCCTTGGCAATCATGTGATGTGTACCTTCCCCTCCATTTGTGCTTGCTTGTGTAATCTACTCTTTTTTTATCTCAAAAGAGATTGATTTAAGACACACCCAACACTAATACTCCTCATTAACACAATAAAGAAAACCCATTCTCATATGTATAAAAAAAATAGGGGTTCAGATTTACAATGCATATTGGAGGACACAATTCAATCCATAACAATTACTATAGCACAATGATTTGCACATAATAAGTGCTCAGTAATACTTGTCAACTGAATGATACCCCCAAATTCTTCATTTGGTGAAATCAGGCTCATTCTTTAGCCTTTCTCATAAGACCTATTTCCTAAATGGTGTGTTCTTGCTGTTCTCTTATTGTAACTAAGTGCATTGTGACTTGGTTTTAGATCCCAGCTGTTAAACTTTACCTCTTTGCTGGCAGGCATTTAAGCACCCCTGATTACATTTTTTGATTCAAAAAAAAAGTAAGGTAATTACATAAAGCTAATGCCTTTCCTAATCAAAATACTTTCATCACCCAAGCAGGACCCAGATGCAGTTACAAAGTTCTGGGCATTGTGAACTGGTTGCCTACAAAGGCACTGAGCTGTGGACACTTAAGCCTCTAAATTCACCCTTCTCTTCTGCAATTGCCCCTCTCCCAATAACTAAAAAGTCACAGTTGTAAGCTCCAACACTTGATTCCAATTCCCCTACTTCCTTGTGCATAATTTAGTTAATCAACACCATCACTTCTGATTTTTTCTTTCTGTCTTGTTGAACTCTAATACAAAATTTAACTGAGTTCTTCAAATAAAAAAGAGAAGAGATCTGTAAAGTGGGGATGTGTGAACCTTGGCCATGGCCCTTTCTCCTTGAAGAAAAGCAATCTGGATTTCCACAGGATCTTCACAAATTTAGATATGTGCATAAAGCTAGAACCCAACCAGTTTTGATTTTTATCTAGGGTGAACACACCTGATCTAAGCCAGCAGAGCCTTCTAGTGAAAAGATCAAAGGTTGACATATCTGCATATTTTCAGTCCATTTTTAAAACAAAAAGGACACTGAATATAGAATAAAGAGAATCATATTCTAGTCAGTTTTGAGACCATTGGCAAGTACCTCCTCTTGACTGGAACTTAGTATCTTCATATTTAAAATAAAGGAAGTTGAGCTAGTTCATTTCTCAAGTTCTTTATAGCTCCAACATCCTGTAGTAATAATAATAAAATCTAGCCTTTATCAAGAACTTACTATGTAGAATGGGAAAAAGATGACAGCTTAGATAGACGATCTTAACATTTCCCCTGCAACAAAGACTTGAGAAACCAAGTGAAGCAGATACAAACAATGCCCCTGGATCCTTGAACATCAAAGGAAAGGTTGAAGAATTGGACTGAGCACCAACTGGAAAGAGAGTTAAATCAGCAGGAACATGGAGATTCTCAGTGAATCCATGCCCGGCTGGCTGGCCTGGCACAATGTGGCCATTTTGAGACATCAGCAAACAACCTACCCAGGTGAGGAGCCCAGGAAGGCAATTTCATGCAAAACACAGCTGGCGGCAGAGACATTGAGTGAACAAACCTGGAAAGAAACAAGGTAGGCAGGTCATGTGCCAGGTCCAAATTAGCCTAAGAAGGAGACCCTAGGGAGTCCCATAACTTTGAAACTAGGGGAGAAAAAAGGGAAGTGTCACTGAAGCAAAGTGGAGCAGACTGAATCATTGGCGCCTCAGGACAGTGATTGGTAAGACAGGAAATACAATTCTGTGGAAGGGCAAGGGTGAGAGCAGGAAAGTGGGAAAGAGCTTCAGAGTTGCAAGTGACTGCAGAGAAGGGAGGGACCTAGACACTAGTGATGGAACTTCCTATCAGTGATGGTGCACATCTGTTTAGGTGGGAGATATCCATTGAATAGTGAAATAGAAGAGTAATAACCAGAAGTTTCCTTCTTGAGCAGCCTCATGCCAATCCTCTTTCTTTTCCCATTAGAGTAGGCCTCCCTGCCCCTATCACCCGTGTGCAAGGTACCCTCAACAACTCCCCCAACACTTGACATAACCATAGCTTCCCCTCCCCCCCCCGGCCCACACAGAGGATCCTGGAGACATGCCCACAGCTCCTGCTGCCCAGCCTGCCCAGCAAGGAGCCTCATAAAAATGACCACCGCTCCCTTTGGCTGGCACAAGCCCACCAAGTGCCTCACCTGGCCTGTATAGCGATATATCTGGGCAGCTCTTACAACTCGCCCCACCCTGCCCAAGCTGACCATGTATCTTTCTTGGCCCACGAGGTGAGGTGCCCTAGAATGCCTGCCTACCACATGACCCTCCCACACTCTACCTATTCCCTCAGGCTGTCTGAGCATACACAGAGACTCCCAGTCCTCTCTTTGTCACTAGGATACCAATCCATAACTAAACAGAGGGACTTCCTCATCCTTTACAGTTGGTCTGCAAAAATGACAGCAGAGTGTGTGGCGGCAGCAGTGTGTGTTGTGCTGTATGGGTTATGGTGGCAGAATGTGTGGTGGCGGCAGCGCAGATGGTGGCTGCAGTTTGGGTGGTGGGGGATACAAGTGGTGGCAGTGGTGCAAGTAGGGGCAGTGACACAGGTAGTGGTGGTGGTGTGGGTGATGGTGTGGTGTGGGCATCTCCAGAGACTGCAGTAACAGCACACACCAATGTGGAAGAACCACATGTCCCCACAAGAGCTGTGGAGGATCCTGACCATCAGAAACCTGGAGCCCCACAACAGGGAAGAGTCCTGCTCACATACCTTCACACAATCCTACAAGGCAAGACATACATATACAACGACAGAGGATTCCTGTGTGTATGTGACCAATCATACGTACCAGTGAGAGAAAACTACTCCCAACCAAATGGCAACACCGTAGTCATACACGGACCAATACTACAAAGCAACATCGAGGAAAACAATACAAAGGAAAGTAGAAAATATAGAGAGAAAGGGAAAAAGCTAAGCTCCAGATATATCAAAGCAAAACAACACAAAAATACAAATAAACATACAATCAACAAAGAAATATATAAACAAATAAAATACAACCTTAAAGTCTCAAAGATAGATAGGAATCAATTACAAATCATACGAAGAAGCAGGATAAGACAGCTCAAGCAAAGGAGCAAAATAAAGGGGTGGAAAAACTTTCTGAGGAAGAACTAATAATAGAACTATCTGACAAGGAATTCAAAAGAGTAATGTTTAGACTATTCAAAGAGATCAAGGAAAACACAAAAAACTACCTAGAAGAATTCGGGAAAACAATACAAAAAGAAAATGGCAAACTCAATAGAGAAATAGAAACCATATAAAAATAACTAGAAATTCAGAACCTTAACAATAAAATATCAGAAAAAAAACCATTCAATGGAAGTCCACAGAAGTAGAATTGAATCAATGGAAGGAAGAATCAGTGAAATAGAGGACAAATTCCTTGATACTAATTTGTTTGAAGAACAATCAGAAAAAAGGCTGAAGAAAAAAAGAGAAAGCCTAAGGGTTATGTGGGACATTATCAAGAGGAATAATATATGCCTATTAGGAATACAGAAACCCTGGTGGCGTAGTGGTAAAGTGCTACGGCTGCTAACCAAGAGGTCGGCAGCACAAATCCTGCAGGCGCTCCTTGGAAACTCTATCGGGCAGTTCTACTCTGTCCCATAGGTTCGCTATGAGTCGGAATCGACTCGACGGCAATGGGTTTTATTAGGAATACAGGAAGGGGAAGACAGAAAAAAATACAGAGAGAATTTTTAAAGGTATAATGTCAGAGAGCTCCCCAAATATCATGAAAGGCAAGAAGATTTCTATCCAAAAATCTCAATAAACCCCATACAGGATAGACCCCTAAAGAAATTCATCAAGACATATCATAATCAAACTTCCCAGAACTAAAGACAAAGAAGAATTTTGAGAGCAGCTCACAGAAAGCAAAATATCACTTACAAAGGGGCCTTAATAAGATTAAGCTTGATTTCTCGTCAGAAGCCATGCAAGCAAGAAGGCAATGGGATGACATATACAAAGCCCTGAAAGAGAAGAACTGCCAAACAAGAACCGTATATCCAGCAAAAAACTGTCTTTCAAAAATGAGGGTGAAATTAGGACATTCCCAGATAAGCAGAAATTGAGGGAATTTGAAAGAAGCAGACCAGCCCTACAAGAAATATTAAAGGAAGTCCTTCAGATAGAAAATCAGCATCAGACAACCTGAGATAAAGACACATGACAGCATCACCCAGATACTATGCCAGATAAAGACTTCACAAAACCAAAATAAAGCTACAAAATTGATTACAAGGAACCAGAGATATTAAGTTGGAAATGACAACAACTTCAAAATAAAAGAGGGAATGAATGGTATAGTTATACAACTTCCGTATGGAGAGGACGTCAAGGTGATTTCAAGATATAACACACTGTTTTAAATATAGGATGATAAATGTAAACTTCAGAGTAAGCACAAAGAAAATAAGTTTACTCAATCAAAATAAAGAAGAAAAACAAAAAGCCTCAGGAAACACGCACACACACACAATAACATGATAAAAAAAGAAAATCCATATACAAAAAAAAGAACTCAGCACAGAAAGTAAAGAACAAAGAAACTGTTAACACCACAACAGCAGCAGTAAATTCTTACCTATCAATAATCACACTGAATGTTAGTGGAATAAATGCATGAGTCAAGAGGCAGATGGATAAAAAACATGACCCATCAATATTTTGTCTGCAAGAGACACACCTTAGACACAAAGATATAAATAGGCTAAAAATAAAGGGATGGAAAAAATATACCAAGCAAACGGTAAACAAAAGGAAGCAGGAATGGCAATATTAATATCTTACAAAGTAGACCTTAAGTCAAAATCCATTAAAAGATACAAAGAAGGACATTATATAATAATTAAAGGATCAATTCACCAAGAAGACATATCCGCTAAAACCCACTGCCGTCGAGTTGATTCCGACTCATAGCGACCCTATCGGACAGATTAGAACTGCCCCATAGAGTTTCCAAGGAGCGCCTGGCAGATTCGAACTGTCGACCTCTTGGTTAGCAGCTGTAGCACTTAACCACTATGCCACCAGAAGACATAGCAGTTATAAATATTTATGCATCCAATGCCAAAGCTCCAAAATTTATAAAACAAACTCTAACAGAATTGAAAAGAGAAATAAATCTACAATAATAATAGATTTTAATACACCACTTTTGATGACTGTCAGAACAACTAGAAAGAAAATCAATAAAAATACAGAAGATCTAAATAACACTTAACCAACTGGACCTCATAGATATATATAAAGCACACCACACAAAAGTGACACATACACATTTTTCTCCAACACATGTGGAATATTCTGCAGAATAGACCATATTTTAGGCCACAAAGCAAGCATCAATAAATTTAAAAAGATGGAAATTATATAAAGCATCCCCTCTCACTATAACGGTATGAAACTACAAATCAATAAGAGGAAGAATAAAGAAAATTAAATACATGGAATCTATATAACACATAACTGGAAAACTATTGGGTCATAGAAGAAATTAAATGTGAAGTTAAAAAATACTTGGAATCAAACCAGAATGAAAACACAACATACCAAAACCTTTGGGATGCAGCAAAAACAGTGCTCAGGGGGAAATTTATAGCAATAAATGAATACATTGAAAAAGAAGAAAGGTCCAAAATCAATAACTTAATCTGAGAACTTCTACAAATATCAAAGGAAGACTAAAGCTACCACAAGAAAGGAAATAATAAAGATCAGAGCAGAAATAAATGAAATAGAAAACAGAAAAACAATAGAATCAGCAAGACTCGAAGTTGGTTCTCTGAAAGGATTGGTAAAATTAACCACACTGGCCAAACTGACAAAGGAAAAAAAAATAAGAAGATGCAAATAACCAAAATAAGAAATGAAATTAGAGACATCACAACAGATTCAACTGAGATACAGAGGATCATAACAGAATACTATGAAAAATTGTACTCCAACAAATTTGAAAACCCAGAAGAAATGGACAAATTCCTAGAACCACACTACCTACTTAAACTAACACAAATAGACGTGCAAAATCTAAACAAAGCCATAACAAAAGAGGAGATTGAAAACGTCACCAAAAAAATCCCAACAAAAAACAGCCCCGGCCTAGATGGCTTCACTGGGGAATTTAACCAAGCATTCAGAGAAGAGTTGACACCAATTCTACTCGAACACTTTCAAAACATAGAACAGGAAGGAATACTTCCTAACTCATTCTATGAAGCCCTGATGCCAAAGCCAGGTAAAGATATCACAAAAAAAACACAACTACAGACCAATATCCCTCATGAATATAGACACAAAAAATTCTCAACAAAATTCTAGCAAACAGAATTCAACAACATTTCAAAAAAAAAATCATACACTATGATCAAGTGGGATTTATACCAGGAATGCCCGGGTGGTTCAACATTAGAAAATCAATCAATGTAATTCACCACATAAATCAAACAAAGGAAAAGAATCACATGATCATCTCAATTTGATGCAAAAGAGGCATTTGATAAAAGTCAGCACCCTTTCCTGAAAAAAACTCAGCAAAATAGGAATAGAAGAGAAATTTCTCAACATAATTAAGGGCATATGTGCAAAACCAACAGCCAACATTTATTCTCAATGGAAATTAAAGACTGAGAGCCTGCCTCTTGAGAACAGGAACAAGACAAGAATGCCCATAATTACCACTCTTATTCAGTATTGTACTGGAAGTCCTAGCCAGAGCAATAAGGCAAAAAAGAGAAATAAAGGTTATCGAATTGGAAAAGAAGTAAAATTATCTCTACTCACAGATGACATGATCCTATACACAGAAAATCCCAGAGATTCCATAAGAAAGCTACTGGATCTAACAGAAGGATTCAACAAAGCGGCATGGTACAAGATCAGCACACAAAAATCACTTGGGTCCCTTTACACTAACAGGGAAAACTCTGAAAAGGAAATAAAGAAAACAATACCATTTACAATAGCCCTCAAAAGGTAAAATACCTTAGGAATAAATCTAACCAGCAATGTAAAAGACCTATATGGTGAAAACTACAAAACATTACTGTAAGAAACTAAAAGAGACCTACATAAATGGAAGAACATGCCACGCTCATGGATTGCAAGACTTAATGTTGTGAAAATGTCAATAGTACCCAAAGCAATCTATAGATATAATACAATCTAAATCCAAATTCTGACAACATTCTTTACTGAAATGGAAAAACTAATCACCAGCTTTATATGTAAAGTAAAAGACTTCAGACAGACAAAGCGATATTGAAGAAGAACAAAGTAGGAGGTGTCACACTACCCAATCTAAAAATCAGCTGCCTATAGATATATTCCTTCTGGGTTCTCAATTCTATTCCATTGATCTATGTGTTTGTCATTGAACCAGCCTCTGTAATCACAACAGTCTGGTAGTGGTTCAATGACAAACACATAGATCAATGGAATAGAATTGAGAACCCAGAAGGAATATATCCATAGGCAGCTGATTTTTGACAAGAGGTCAAAGTCCATTCAAAGGGGAAGAAACAGTCTCTGTAACAAATGGTGCTGGCAAAACTGGATATCCATTTGCAGAAAAATGAATATATACTTCACTCCACACACAAAAACTAACTCAAAATGAATCAAAGACCTAAATGTTAAAGCTAAAACTATAAAGTTTCTGGAAGATAATATAGGGACTAAATAATGGGATCTAATTTTTTTTTTTCAGAAATAGATTATCAAACACAACAACAAATGCACAAACAGAAAACAAATTAGATAACTGGGACCTCCTAAAAATTAAATACTTGTATGCATCAAAAGACTATCAAAATAGACTGGGAAAAAAAATTTGGGGAACAACATATCTGAAAAGGGTCTAATCTCCAACATATATAGAAAACTTCAACAACTCAACAACAACAAAAACAACCCAATTAATACGTGGGCAAAGGATATGAACAGATACTTCAAAGAGGACATTCAAATGACCAACAAACACATGAAGAGATGCTCATGATCATCAGCCATTAGAGAGTTGCAAATCAAAACTACAATGAGATACAACCTCACCCCTACAGAAATGGAACTGAAAAATAAAAATAGAAAACAGCAAATACAGTCAAAGTTGTGGGGAGATTGGAACCCTTATCGGCTGCTGGTGGAATTGTACAATTACACAAGCCCTATGGAAAACGTTACAGAGTAGCTTCAAAAAGCTAGAAATAGAAATACCTTGTGGTCCAGCAATTCCACACCTAGGTATATACCCTAGAGATCTAATAGAAGTGACACAAACAGACATATCCACACCTATGTTCATTGCAGCACTATTCATGATAGCAAAAAGATGGAAATGACCTAAGTGCCCATCAATGGATGAATGGATAATCAAAATGTGGTACTTACATATAATGGAATACTACTCAGCTATAAAGAAAAAGGAGTTCCCGAGTCATCATCTCTCAACATGGATGAGCTAGGAGGACATTATGCTGAGTGAAATAAGTCAATCACAAAAATACAAAAATTGTATGATCTCACTTTTATGAAATGACATGAATAGGAAATACACAGAAACCAATGTTCATTGGTGGTTACCAGAGAACCAGAGAATACTATCACCCTAACATGTTGTTGTTAGGTGCCATCGAGTTGGTTCCGACTCACAGCGACCCTATGCACAAAAGAACGAAACGCTGCCCAGTCCTGCACCATCCTTACAATCGTTGTTATCCTTGAGCTCATTGTTGCAGCCACTTGTCAATACAATTCGTTGAGGATTTTCCTCTTTTCCACTGACCCTGTACTCTGCCAGGCATGAAGTCCTTCTCCAGGGACTGATCCCTCCTGACAACACATCCAAAGTATGTAAGACGCAGTCTCTCCATCCTTGCTTCTAAGGAGCGTTCTGGCTGTGCTTCGTCCAAGACGGATTTGTTCATTCTTTTGTCAGTCCATGGTATAGTCAATATTCTTCCCCAACACCGCAATTCAAAGGCATCAACTCTTCTTTGGACTTCCTTTTTCATTGTCCAGCTTTCACATGCATATGATGCGATTGAAAATACCATGGCTTGGGTGAGGCGCACCTTAATCTTCAAGGTGACATCTTTGCTCTTCAACACTTTGAAGAGGTCCTTCGCAGCAGATTTACCCAATGCAATGTGTCTTTTGATTTCCTGACTGCTGCTTTCATGACTGTTGATTGTGGATCCAAGTACAATGAAACCCTTGACAACTTCAGTCTTTTCTTCGTTGATCATGAGGTTGCTTATTGGTCCAATTGTGAGGATTTTTGTTTTCTTTATGTTGGGGCGTAATATATACTGAAGGCTGTGGTCTTTGATCTTCATCAATAAGTGTTTTGAATCCTCTTCACTTTCAGCAAGCAAGGTTGTGTCATCCACATAACGCAGGTTGTTAATGAGTCTTCCTCCAATCCTGATGCTCCGTTCTTCTTCATATAGTCCAGCCTCTTGGATTATTTGCTCAGCATACAGATTGAATAGGTGTGGTGAAAGAATACAACCCTGACGCACACCTTTCCTGACTTTAAACCAATCAGTATCCCCTTGTTCTGTTCGAACAACTGCCTCTTGATTTGTGTAAAGGTTCCTCATGAGCACTATTAAGTGTTCTGGAATTCCAATTCTTTGCAATGTTATCCATAATTTGCTATGATCCACACAGTCAAATACCTTTGCGTAATCAATAAAACACAGCTAAACATCCTTCTGGTATTCTCTGCTTTCAGCCAGGATCCATCTGACATCAGCAATGATATCCCTGGTTCCATGTCCTCTTCTGAAACTTGCCTGAATTTCTGGCAGTTCCCTGTCGATATACTGTCGTGGCCATTTTTGAATGATCTTCAGGAAAATTTTGCTTACGTGTGATATTGAAGATGTTGTTCTATAATTTCCACATTAAGTTGGGTCACCTTTCTTGGGAATAGGCATAAATATGGATCTCTTCCAGTCAGTTGGCCAGGAAGCTGTCTTCCATATTTCTTGGCATAGACAAGTGAGCACCTCCAGCGCTGCATCTGTTTGTTGAAACATCTCAATTGATATTCCATCAATTCCTGGAGCCTTGTTTTTTGCCAGTGCCTTCAGAGCAGCTTGGACTTCTTCCTTCAGTACCATCAGTTCCTGATCATATGCTTCCCCTTGAAATAGTTGAACATCGACTAATTCTTTTTGGTATAACGACTCTGTGTATTCCTTCCATCTTCTTGTGATGCTTCCTGCGTTGTTTAATATTATCCCCATAGAATCCTTCACTATTGCAACTTTAGGCTTGATTTTTTCTTCAGTTCTTTCAGCTTGAGAAATGCCGTTCGTGCTCTTCCCTTTTGGTTTTCCATCTCCAGCTTTTTGCACATGTCATTATAATACTTTACTTTGTCTTCTCGAGACGCCCTTTGGAATCTTCTGTTCAGTTCTTTTACTTCATCAATTCTTGCTTTTCTTTAGCTGCTCAACCCTCAAGAGCAAGTTTCTGAGTCTCTCCTGATACCTGTCTTGGTCTTTTCTTTCTTTCATGTCTTTTCAATGACCTCTTGCTGTCTTCATGGATGATGTCCTTGATGTCATTCCACAACTCGTCTGGTCTTCGGTCACTAGCGTTCAACGCATCAAATCTGTTTTCAGATGGTCTCTAAATTCAGGTGGAATATACTCAAGGTCATATTTTGGCTCTTGTGTACATGCTCTAATTTTCTTCAGTGTCAGCTTGAGCTTGCATATGAGCAATTGATGGTCTGTTTCACAGTCGGCCTTTGGCCTTGTTGTGACTGATGATGTTGAGCTTTTCCATCATCCCTTTCCACAGATGTAGTCAATTTGATTTCTGTGTGTTCCATCTGGTGAGGTCCATGTATATAGTCGCCATTTATGTTGGTGAAAGAAGGTATTTGCAATGAAGAAGTCTTTGGTCTTGCAAAATTCTATCATTCGATCTCTGGCATTGTTTCTATCACCAAGGCCATATTTTCCAACTACTCATCCGTCTTCTTTGTTTCCAACTTTCACATTCCAATCGCCAGTAATTATCAATGCATCTTGATTGCATGTTTGATCAATTTCAGACTGCAGCAGCTGATAAAAATCTTCTATTTCTTCATTTTTGGCCCTAGTGGTTGGTGCATAAATTTGAATAATGGTATTAACTAGTCTTCCTTGCAGATGTATGGATATTATCCTATCACTGACAGCATTGTACTTCAAGATAGATCTTGAAAAATTATTTTTGACGATGAATGCAACACCATTCCTCTTCGAGTTGTCATTCCCAGCATAGTAGACTATATGATCGTCCAATTCAAAATGGCCAATACCAGTCCATTTCAGTTCATTAATGCCTAGGATATCAATGTTTATGCATTCCATTTCATTTTTGACGATTTCCAATTTTCCTAGATTCATACTTCATACATTCCAGGTTCCGATTATTAATGAATGTTTGCAATGTTTCTTCTAATTTTGAGTCATGCCACATCAGCAAATAAAGGCCCCGAAAGGTTACTCCATCCACGTCATTAAGGTCGACTCTATTTTGAGGAGGCAGCTCTTCCCCAGTCATCTTTTGAGTGCCTTCCAAACTGGGGGACTCATCTTCCAGCACTATCTCAGACAATGTTCCACTGCTATTCATAAGGTTTTCACTGGCTAATGCTTTTCAGAAGTAGAGTGCCGGGTTCTTCTTCCTAGTCTGTCTTAGTCTGGAAGCTCAGCTGAAACCTGTCCTTCATGGGTGACCCTGCTGGTATCTGAATACCGGTGGCATAGCTTCCAGCATCACAGCAACACACAAGCCCCCACAGTATGACAAACTGACAGACATCCTAAGATAGATACCCTTTAAATTCTATCCTGAAACTACACCCTTTCAGATAAATAACAGATTGGCTCATAAAATAAACAATACCATTTGTGAGTACCATTCTTCTTTAGAAAAATCATCTCTGTGAAACCGAATGATCAACATTTACCTTAAGCAAAGATGAGAAGGGGGGCTCAGGGAAGCTAGATTAATGGAAACATAACCAGAATGGAAATAATGAGAATGTTGACACATTATGAAAAATGTAAGTAATGTCACTGAACAATATCTATAGAAATTATTAAATGTATATCTAATTTGCTTTGTAAACTTTCACCAAAAATACAATAAAATAGTATAATTTTTAAAAAGAACTTACTATGTGCTAATAACTATGTCAATAAATTTACATGAGTCTGGGACAGTAAAAGGAGACCATATGTTCAAGGTAATCATAATCTATTCTTTGGAAAGCAAGACTTCAAAAGCTCACTGAAAGTTATTACAACTCAATTCAGCTCTTTTTACAGCTTTATTGTAGAACAATTTATACATCTAAAATTCATCTATTGAAAGTGACAATCCAATGATTTTTAATAAAGACATAGAATTCTCCAACCATCACCACAATCCAGTATTATAATATTTCTATTGCCACAAAAAAATCCCTCCAGAATGTCTGCAATTAATCTCCACCCCTAGCCCTAGGCAAATACCAACCTGCTTTCTATCTACAAATTTGTCTTTTCTGGACATTTCATAGAATTGGAATCATACAACAACAAATCTTTTGCTTCTGCTTTCTTTCAGTTAGTATAATGTTTTGAGGGTCATGCATGTTGCAACATGTATTAGTTTGTTCCTGTTTATTACTAAATAAAGCATCCCATTATATGGATAGACCACACTTTGTTTATCTATACATCAATTGATAAAACATTTTGATTTAATCCAGTTTGGGGCTATTATGAATAATACTGCTATGAACATTTGTATACAAGTCCTTTTTGTGGACGTATGTTTTCATTTGTTTTGAGAAGATTAAAAGGAGTGGAATTGCTAGGTCTTATGATAAGCTTCCGCTGCTATTCATAAGGTTTTTACTGGCTAAATTTTTCAGAAGTAGACCACGAGGTCCTTTTCCTAGTCTGTCTTAGTCTGGGAGCTTAGCTGAAACCTGTTCACCATGGGAGACCCTGTTGGTATTTGAAATACTGGTGGCATAGCTTCTAGCATCATAAGCAATAAGCAAATCACCACAGTACGACAAACCAGCAGACGTATGCCTGAAGATGAGCTCCTCAGGTTGGAAGGCGCTCAAAATAGGGCTGGGGAAGAGCTGCCTCCTCGAAGTAGAGTTGACCTTGATGACATGGATGGGGTCAAGCTTTCGGGTCTTCCTTTGCTGATGTGGCACAACTCAAAATGAGAAGAAACAGCTGCAAACATCCATTAATAATAGGAACATGGCATGTACGAAGTATGAATCTAGAAAAATTAGAAATTGTCAAAAATGAAATGGAATACATAAAGATTGACATCCTAGGCATTAGTAAGCTGAAATGGACTGGTATTAGCCATTTTATATCAGACAATCATAAACATTTCAAGACCTTTCCTGAAGTACAACGCCATAAGTGATAGGATATTATCCATATGCCTACAAGGAAGACCAGTTAATATGATTATTATTCAAATTTACACACCAACCACTAAGGCCAAAGATGAAGAAATTGAAGATTTTTACCAACTTCTGCAGTCTGAAATTGATCAAACATGCAATCAAATGAGATGATAATTACTAGTGATTGGAATGAGAAAGTTGGAAACAAAGAAGGAACAGTAGATGGAAAATATGGCCTTGGTGATAGAAACGAAGCCGGAGATCACATGGTAGAATTTTGCAAGATTCACAACTTAATCATTGCAAATACCTTTTTCCACAACATAAATGGTGACTATACATGTTTTTTTTTTATACATGTGGTTCTCCCCGAATGGAATACACAGGAATCAAATCGACTATATTTGTGGAGACTATGGAAAAGCTCAATATCCTTAGTCAGAACAAGACCAGGAGCCGACTGCGAAACAGTCCATCAATTGTTCATATGCAAAGTCAAGCTGAAGTTGAAAAAACTAGAACAAGTCCACTAGAGCCAAAGTATGACCTTGAGTATATCCCACCTGAATTTAGAGACCATCTCAAGAATGGATTTGACACATTGAACACTAATAATTGAAGTCCAGATGAATTGTGGAAAGACATCAAGGGCATCATACATGAAGAAAGCAAGAGGTCATCAAAAAAGTCAGAAAAGAGAGAAAAGACCAAAATGGATGTCAGAAGAGACTCTGAAACTTGCTCTTGAAAGTAGAGTAGCTAAAGTCAAAGAAAAAAATTATGAAGTAAAAGAGCTGAACAGAAGATTTCAGAGGGCTGGAGAAGACGAAGTAAAGTATTATAATGAAATATGCAAAGACCTGGAGTTAGAAAACCAAAAGAAAGAACGTGCTTGGCATTTCTCAAGGTGAAAGAAGTGAAGAAAAAAATTAAGCTTCAAGTTGCAATATTGAAGGATTCTACGGGGAAAAATTTTGAATAACGCAGGAAGCATTAAAAATAGATGGAAGGAAAACACAGAGTCACTGTACCAAAAAGAATTGGTTGATGTTCAACCATTTCAGGACGTAGCATATGATCAAGAACTGATGGTACTGAAGGAAGAAGTCCAAGCTGCGCCTAAGGCATTGGCGAAAAACAAGGCTCCAGGAATTGACGAAATACCAATTGAGATGTTTCAACAAATGGATGCAGCTCTGGAGGTGCTCACTTGTCTATGCCAAGAAATTTGGAAGACAGCTACCTGGCCAATTGGCTGGAAGAGATCCATGTTTGTACGCATTCCAAAAAAAGATGATCCAAGAGAATTAGAAAATTATCAAACAATATCATTAATATCACACGCAAGTAAACTTTTGCTAAAGATCATTCAAAAACGGCTGCAGCAGTATATCAACAGGGGACTGTCAGAAATTCAGGCCAGTTTCAGAAGAGGACGGGGAACCAGGGATATCATTGCTGATGTCAGATGGATCCTAGGTGAAAGCAGAGAATACCAGAAGGATGTTTAGCTGTCTTTTATTGACTATGCAAAGGCATTCCACTGTGTGCATCATAACAAATCATGGATAACATTGCGAAGAATTGGAATTCCAGAACACTTAATTGTGCTCAAGAGGAACCTGTACATAGACCAAGAGGCAGTCATTCTAACAGAATAAGGGGATACTGCATGGTTTAAAGTCAGGAAAGCTGTGCGTCAAGGTTGTATTCTTTCACCATAGTTATTCAATCTGTATGCTGAGCCAGTAATCCGAGAAGCTGGACTGTATGAAGAAGAATGCAGCATCAGGATTGGAAGAAGACTCATTAACAACCTGCGTTATGTGGATGACACAACCTTGCTTGCTGAAAGTGAAGAGGACTCAAAACACTTATTGATGAAGATCAATGACCACAGCCTTCAGTGTATATTACACCCCAACATAAAGAAAACAAAAATCCTCACAATTGGACCAATAACCAACCCCATGATCAATGAAGAAAAGACTGAAGTCAAGGATTTCATTTTACTTGTATCTACAACCAACACCCATGGAAGCAGCAGTCAAGAAATCAAATGATACATTGCTTTGGGCAAATCTGCTGCAAAAGACCTCTTTAAAGTCTTAAAAAGAAAAGATACTACTTTAAGGACTAAGGTGTGCCTGACTCAAGCCATGGTGTTTTCTAATCACCTCATATGCACATGAAAGCTGCACGATGCGTAAGGAAGACTGAAGAAGAATTGATGCCTTTGAGTTATGGTGTTGGCGAAGAACATTCACCATGCCGTGGACTTCCAGAAGAACGAACGCATTTGTCTTGGAAGAAGTACAACTAGAATGCTCTTTAGAAGCAAAGATGGCAAAACTTCGTCTCACATATTTTGAACATGTTATCAGGAGGGATCAGTCCGTGGAGAAGAACATCATGCATGGTAAACTAGAGGGTCACCAAAAAAGAGGAAGACCTTCAACAAGATGGGTTGGCACAGTGGCTGCAACAATGGGCTCAAGCAGAACAAAGATTGTGAAATGGCACAGGACCAGGGCTTGTTCCGTTCTGTTTGTACACAGAGTCGCTATGTGTTGGAACCAACTCGAGGGCACCTAACAACAACATGGTATGCTCTTGTCTGACTTTTTAAGAAACTGCAAAACTGTTTCCCAAAATGGTGTTTGCTATTTTATATTCCCACTTTCAAAGTATGAGGAATTCAGTTTCACCATATCCTCAGCAACACTTGGTATGGCCAGTCTTTTTTATTTTAGCTTTTTTTTTTAATAGATATGTAGTGGTATCTCATTGTGCTTTTTTAATTTGAATTTTACTAATGCTAATGATGTCGATCATCTATTCATGTACTCTTTAGGCATTTGTATAAAAAAAATTTTTTTATATCTTGTCTAGTTAAATATCTATTCATATCTTTTGTCTATTTTAAAATGTGGGCATTTGTCTTCTTGTTATTGAATTGTAAGACTATATATTCTGGATATAAGTCCTTTGTCATATATATGTATTGAAAATATTTTTCCCAGTCTGTGGTTTATCTTTCAATTTCCTTAATGGTATCTTTTGAAATGCAAAAGTTTTAAATTTCGGTAAAATCATAGTTTTTCAATTTTTTTCTTTTACTGATCATACTTTTGCATCGTATCTAAGAACTCTTTGCCCAAGCTAAGGTCAAGATTTCCTCCTGTATGTTCTTCTTTATAGCTTTAGCTCTTAGATGTCAGTCTAAGGTTTATTTTGGGTTGCTTTTTGTGCATGGTAGGAGGTAAGAACCTAAGTTCTTCTTTTACATATGGAAATTTAATTGCCCCAGGCACTGTTTGTTGGAAAGACTATCCTTTTCCCCCATTGAAAGGCTGCTGGAATATTTGTCAAAAAATGTTGAGGTTTATTTCTGGAGGCTCAATTCTTTTCCATTCATCTATTTGCCTGTCCTTGCACACTGTCTTTTTAGTAAGTTTCAAAATTGAGTTGTATAAGTCCTCCAAATGTGTTCTTTTTCAAAACTGTTTTGACCAGTCTAGGTCCTTTTTATCTCCATAAAATTTTAAGGTCATGTATCAATTTCTACCAAAAAAAAAAAAAATCCTGCTGGGATTTCGATAGGGATTGCATTGAATTTATAGATTAATTTAAGGAGAATTTCCATCTTGACAAGGTTGAGTGAGTCTTAACATTAACAGGAAATGTCTCTTTATTTATTTAGATCTTCTTTAATTTTTCTTATCAATGTTTTGTGGTTTTGAAGGGAGCAAGTCTTGCATTTTGATTGTTACAGTTATTCCAAGCAATTATGCTCATTGATGTTCTTGTGATTGAAATATTTTTTAAATTTATTTTTGGATTTTTGTTGTTAATATATAAAAATGCAATCTCTTTATGACTGAGTAATATCCCATTTTATGGCTATACCATATTTTGCTTATCCATTCGTCCACTGATGATCATTTGGGTTATGTCCACTTTTGTGCTATTGTGAGTAGGGCTGAACATTTGTGGACAAGTTTTTGTTTAACAACTGTTTCCAATTCTTTGGGAGTATATATCTAGGAGTGCAATTTCTGGTCATATAAAATTCTATGTTTAACTCTTTGAGGAACCATCAAAATGTTTTCCATAGTGGCTGGGCCATTTTAAATTCCTACCAGCAATGTGTGTTACAGTTTTTCCACAACCACACCAACACTAGTTATTTTCCATTTTATTATTGTTATCATAGCCACCGTAGTGGGTGTGAAGTGGTGTCTCATTGTGGTTTTGATTTGAATTTCCCTAATGACTAATGAATGAGTCTTGGTGGCACAATGGTTAAGCACTTGGCTGCTAATCAAAAAGTTGGCTGTTTGAACCCACCAACAGCTCTGTTGGAGAAAAGGCATGGCGATCTGCTTCCATAAAGATTACAACCTAGAAAACCCTCTGGGGCAGTTCTACTCTGTCCTATAGGGTCGCTATGAGCTGGAATCAACTTGACAGCACACAACAAAAACTACAATGACTAATGACATTGAACATCTTTACATGTTATTATTGGTCATTTTTATATCTTTTTTGGAGAAATATCGATTTATAGCCTGTGCCCATTTTTTAAAATTAGTTTGTCTTTTTGTTGTTGGGTGGTAAGAAGTCTTTATATATTCTGCATACTAGACCATTGTCAGATATACAATTTGCAAATATTTTCTCCCTGTTCCATGGGTTGTCTCTTCATTCTCTTGATAGTGTCCTTTGATGCACAAAAGTTTTTAATTTTAATGAAGTCTAAATTTATCTGTGCTTTTGTTGTTGTTTGTGCTTTTGATATCTTATCTAGGAGATCATTGCCTAACCAGAAGTCATGAATATTTACCCCTATGTTTTCTTCTAAGAATTTCATAGTGTCAGCTCTTACATTTAGGCCTTTGATTGAGTTAATTTTTGTGTATGGGTGAAGTAAGGGCACAACTTCATTCTTTTGCATGTGTATATCCAGTTGTTCCAGCACCATTTGTTGAAAAGGTGATTCTTTCCCCATTTAATGACTCAAGAACACTTGTTGAAACTCAATTGACCATAGACATATGGATTTACTGAATCATATATGTACTCTCAATTTTATTCCATTTTTCTATATGTCTATCCTCATGCCAGGGCTCTGGTGGAGCAGTGTAAAGCATTCGGCTGCTAACCAAAACGTCGGCAGTTCGACTTCAGTATTCACTCCTTGTAAACCCTATGGGGCAGTTAACTCGGCGGCAATGGGTTTTGTTTATCCTTATGCTAGTTTTGACTACTGCTGCCTGGTAGTAAGTTTTGAAATCAGGAAGTTTTAGCCCTCCAACTTGGTTCTTTTTTCAAGGTTGTTTTGGCTATTCAGGGTTCCTTGAAACTCCATGTAAATTTTACGGTCAGCTTTTCCTTTCTGCAAAACAAGTCATCGGTATTTGATAGGAATTGCATTGAACTTGTAGATAGTTTTGAAGACTACAACCATCTTAATAACCTTAAATCTTCCAATCTATGAACAAGTGATGTCTTTCTATTTAGGTCTTCTTAAATTTTTTTTTTTTTTTTGCAATGCCTTGTAGTTTTCAGTGTACAAGTCCTGGACCTCCTTGGTTAAATTTATTCCTAAGTATTTTATTCTTTTTTATGCTATTGTAAATGACTTTTTTCCTCCTTTGCTTTTAGGATTGCTCATCGCTAGTGAACAGAAATAGCAGTGATTTTTGTGAGTTGATCTTGTATCCTACAAAAAAAAACAGCTTTGTTGAATTCATTTATTAACTCTAATGGTTTTTTATGTATTCTGCAAATAGAGTAGTTTTACTTCTTTCTTTCCAGTTTGGATGCCATTTATTTCTTTTTTTTTTTTTTTCCTAATTGCTCTGGTTAGAAATTGCATTACAATGTTGAATAGAAATGGTGAAAGCAAGCATACTTGACTTTTCCTGTTCTTAGAGAGAAAACATACAGTCTTTCACTATTAAGTATGATGTTAGCTCTAGGTTTTTCATAGAAGCCCTTTACAAAGTTGTGAAGTTCCCACTTATTCCTAGTTCCTTAGATTTTTATTATTATTATTAAAGAGGTTTGGATGTTCTCAAATGTTTTTTCTGCATTAATTGAGAGAACCAAGTGGTGGCTTTTTTCCCCTTCATTTAAATAGTGTGTTGTATGCAGTGATTGATTTTTGTATGTTAAACAACCCTTGACTTCCTGGGATAAATCTCACTTCTTAAAAACCCAAAATGAATACTTGTGGCACTTTAGCGGTCACTTGTGGCCATGCTATAAGGAAAAATACAAATTAAAAGATAGAAAAAAAAGAGAGGCTTAATTATTCCTGTTTAAAAAAATGATAGAGATTTTTTTCCTTTTCTTTTTTTAGTTTTTATTGGGCTTTAAGTGAAAGGTTACAAATCAAGTCAGTCTCTCACACGAAAACCCATATACATCTTGCTATACACTCCCAATTACACTCGCCCTAATGAGACAGCCCACTCTCTCCCCCCACTCTCTATTTTTGTGTCCATTTCGCCAGCTTATAACCACCTCCACCCTCTCATCTCCCCTCCAGGCAGGAGATGCCAATATAGTCTCAAGTGTGCACCTGATCCAAGAAGATCACTCCTCACCAGCATCCCTCTCCAACACATTGTCCAGTCCAATCCATGTCTGAAGAGTTGTCTTTGGGAATGGTTCCTGTCCTGGGCCAACAGAAGGTCTGGGGAACATGGCCACCAGGGTCCGTCTAGTCTCAGTCAGACCATTAAGTCAGGTCTTATGAGAATTTGGGGTCTGCATCCCACTGCTCTCCTGCTCCCTCAGGGGTTCTCTGTTGTGTTCCCTGTCAGGGCAGTCATCGGTTGTAGCCGGGCACCATCTAGTTCTTCTGGTCTCAAGATGATGTAGACTCTGGGTCATGTGGCCCTTTCTGTCTCTTGGACTCATAATCACCTTGTGTCATTGGTGTTCTTCATTCTCCTTTGATCCAGGTGGGTTGAGACCAATTGATGCATCTTAGATGCCTGCTTCCTAGTGTTTAAGACCCCAGACGCCACTCTTCAAAGTGGGATGCAGAATGTTTTCTTAATAGATTTTATTATGCCAATTGACTTAGATGTCCCCTGAAACCATGGTCCCCAGACCCCTGCCCCTGCTACGGTGGCCCTCGAAGTTTATTCCGGAAATGTCTTTGCTTTTGGTTTAGTCCAATTGTGCTGACCTTCCCTGTACTGTGTGCTGTCTTTCCCTTCACCTAGAGTAGTTCCTATCTACTATCTAATTAGTGAATGCCCCTCTCCCGCCTGCCCTCCCTCCCCCTCTCATAACCACAAAAGAATGTTTTCTTCTCTGTTTAAACTATTTCTCAAGTTCTTATAATAGTGGTCTTATACAATATTTGTCCTTTTGCAACTGACTGATTTTGCTCAGCATAATGCCTTCCATATTCCTCTATGTTATGAAATGTTTCACAGATGCCTCACTGTTCTTTATCGATGCGTAGTATTCCATTGTGTGAATATACCATAATTTATTTATCCATTCATCCATTGATGGGCACCTTGGTTGCTTCCATGTTTTTGCTATTGTAAACAGTGCTGCAATAAACATGGGTGTGCATATATCTGTTCCTGTAAAGGCTCTTATTTCTCTAGGATATATTCCAGGGAGTGGGATTGCTGGATCCTATGGTAGTTCTATTTCTAGCTTTTTAAGGAAGAGCCAAATCGATTTCCAAAGTGGTTGTACCATTTCACATTCCCACCAGTAGTGTAGAAGTGTTCCAATATCTCCACAGCCTCTCCAACATTTATTATGTTGTGTTTTTTGGATTAATGACAGCCTTGTTGGAGTGAGATGAAATCTCATTGTAGTTTTGATCTGCATTTCTCTAATGGCTAATGATCATGAACATTTCCTCATGTATCTGTTAGCTACCTGAATGTCTTCTTTAGTTAAGTGTCTATTCATATCTTTTGCCCATTTTTTATTGGGTTATTTGTCCTTTTGCAGTTGAGTTTTTGCAATATCGTGTAGACTTTAGAGATCAGGGGCTTATCACAAATGTCATAGCTAAAAACTTTTTCCCAGTCTGTAGGTAATGTTTTTTCTCTTTTGGTGAAATCTTTGAATGATCATAACTGTTCGACTTTTAGGAGCTCCCAGTTATCTAGTTTTTCTTCTACATTCTTTATAATGTTTTGTATCCTGTTTATGCCATGTATTAGGGCTCCTAAAGTTGTGCCTATTTTTTCTTCCATGATCTTTATTGTTTTAGAGTTTACGTTTAGGTCTCTCATCCATTTTGGGTTAGTTTTTGTGCATGAAGTGAGATATGGGTCTTGTTTCATTTTTTTGTAGATGGATATCCAGTTATGCCAGCACCATTTGTGAAAGAGACAGTCTTTTCCCCATTTAGCTGACTTCGGGTCTTTGTCATATATCAACTGTTCGTACGTGGATTGATTTATGTCTGGAATCTCAATTCCGTTCCATTGGTCTATCTATCTGTTGTTGTACCAGTACCAGTCTGTTTAGACTACTGTGGTGGTATAATAGGTCCTAAAATCAGGTAGAGTAAGACCTCCCACTTTGTTCTTCTTTTTCAGTAATGGTTTACTTATCCATGGCCTCTTTCCCTTCCATATGAAGTTGGTGATTTGTTTCTCCATCTCATTAAAGAATGTCGTTGGAATTTGGATTGGAATTGCAGTAAATGTATAGATCGCTTTTGTTAGAATAGACATTTTTATAATGTTAAGTCTTCCTATCCATGAGCAAGGTATGTTTTTCCACTTATGTAGGTCTCTTTTGGTTTCTTGCAGAAGTGTATTGTAGTTTTCTCTGTATAAGTCTTTTACATCTCTGGTAAGATTTATTCCTAAGTATTTTATCTTCTTGGGGGCTACTGTAACTGGTATTGATTTGGTGATTTCCTCTTTGTTGTTCTTTTTGTTGATTTAGAGGAATCCAATTGATTTTTGCATGTTTATCTTGCATCCCGATACTCTGCTGAACTCTTGTATTAGTTTCCATAGTTTTCTTGAGGATTCCTTAGGATTCTCTGTGTATGAGATCATGTCATCTACAAATAGAGATACTGTTACTTCTTCCTTGCCAATCTGGATGCCCTTTATTTCTTTGTCTAGCCTAATTTCTCTGACTAGGACCTCCAGCACAATGTTGAATAGGAGTGGTGATAAAGGGCATCCTTGTCTGGTTCCCATTCTCAAGGGGAATGCTTTCAGGCTCCATTTAGGATGATGTTGGCTTTGGTTTTGTATAAATGCCCTTTATTATGTTGAGGAATTTTCCTTCTATTCCTATTTTGCTGAGAGTTTTTATCATGAATCAGTGTTGAACTTTGTCAAATGCCTTTTCTGCATCAATTGATAAAATCATGTGATTCTTGTTTCATTTATGCGATGGATTACATTAATTGTTTTTCTAATGTTGAACCATCCCTGCATACCTGGTATGAATCCCACTTGGTCATGGTAATTTTTTTTTTTGATATGTTGTTGAATTCTATTGGCTAGAATTTTGTTGAGGATTTTTGCATCTGAGTTCATGAGGGATATAGGTCTATAATTTTATTTTTTTGTGGTGTCTTTACCTGATTTTGGTATCAGGGAGATGGTGGCTTCATAGAATAAGTTTGGGAGTATTCCGTCTTTTTCTACACTCTGAAATACCTTTAGTAGCAGTGGTGTTAACTCTTCTCTGAAAGTTTGGTAGAACTCCGCAGTGAAGCCTTCCGGCCAGGGCTATTTTTTGTTGGGAGTTTTTCGATTACCTCTTCAATCTCTTCTTTGGTTTTGTGTCTATTTAGTTGTTCTACCTCTGTTTGTGTTAGTTTAGGTAGATAGTGTGTTTGTAGGAAATCATCCATTTCTTCTAGGATTTCAAATTTGTTAGAGTACAATTTTTCTTAGTAATCTGATGTGATTCTTTTAATTTCAGTTGGATCTGTTGTAATATTGCCCATGTCACATCTTATCCAGGTTATTTGCTTCCTCTCCTGTTTTTCTTTTGTCAGTTTGGCCAATGGTTTATGAATTTTGCTGATTTTTTCAAAGAACCAGCTTTTGGTCTTCTTTACTCTTTCGATCATTTTTCTGTTCTCTATTTCATTTAGTTCTGCTCTAATTTTTATTATTTGTTTTTTTCTGGTGCCTGAGGGTTTCTTTTGTTGCTTTCTATTTGTTCAAGCTGTTGTGATAATTCTTTTATATTGGCCCTTTCTTCTTTTCATATGTGTGCATTTAATGATATAAATTGACCTCTTGGCACTGCTTTTGTTGTGTCCCAAATGTTCTGGTAAGAAGTGTTTTCATTCTCATTGGATTCTATGAATTTCTTTATTCCATCCTTAATGTCTTGTATAATGTAGTCTTTTTTGAGCAGGGTATTGTTCAGTTTCCAAGTGTTTGATTTCTTTTCCCTGCTTTTCCTTTTATTGATTTCCACTTTTGTGGCCTTATGGTCAGAGAAGATGCTTTGTAATATTTCAATGTTCTGGATTCTGCTAATGCTTGCTTTATGACCTAATATGTGGTCTATTCTAGAGAATGTTGCATGTTTACTAGAAAAGAAAGTATCCTTGGTTGCTGTTGGGTGGAGTGCTCTGTATATGTCTATGAGGTCAGGTTGGTTGATTGTGGCATTTAGATCTATGTCTTCACTGAGCTTCTTTCTGGATGTCCTGTCCTTCACCGAAAGTGGTGTGTTTTTTTTTTTTTTACTATTATCGTGGAGCTGTCTATCTCAATTTTCAATGCTGATAGAGTTTGTTTTATGTATCTTGCAGCCCTGTCATTGGGTGAATAAATATTTAATATGGTTATATCTTCTTGTTATATTGTCCCTTTAGTCATTATATAGTGTCCTTCCTTACCCTTTATGATGGATTTAACTTTAAAGTCTATTTTGTCAGAAATTAATATTGCCACTCCTGCTCTTTTGGATTGTTCTTTCCTTGATATATTTTTCCATCCTTTGAGTTTTAGTTTGTTTGTGTCTCTAAGTCTAAGGTGTGTCTCTCGTAGGCAGCATATAGATGGATCATGTTTTTTAATCCATTCTGCCACTTTCTGTCTCTTTATTGGTGCATTTAGTCCATTTACATTCAGTGTAATTACGGATAGGTATGAATTTAGTGCTATCATTTTGATGTCTTTTTTGGTGTGTTGTTGGCAGTTTCTTTTTCCCACTTAATTTTATGTACTGAGTAGATTATCTTTATATATTGTCCCTTCCTCATATTTGTTGTTGTTGTTTTTTTTCTGCTGAGTCTCTATTTATTTCTTGTATTTTATTTTAATGAGTAGGATACTTTGTCTCCTTTGTGGTTACCTTATTATTTACTCCTATTTTTCTAAATTTTAACCTATCTTTTATTTCTTTTTATTGCTGTATCTTCCTCTCCATATGGAAGGTCAATGATTACATTTCTTAGTCCCTCTTTATTGTTTTAATGTTGTCTTCTTTTATATAATAACATCGCTGTTACCCTGTTTTGAGTTTTTTTTTTTCTTAATCTTGTTTTGATTTCCCTGTCTGGGTAGACTTCTGATTTCTCTGCCCAGTGTTCTAGTCTTGGGTTGATACCTGGTATTATTGATTTTCTAAACAAAGAATTACTCCTTTTAGCATTTCTTGTAGCTTAGGTTTGGTTTTTATAAATTCCCTAAACTTCTGTGTATTTGGAAATGTCCTAATTTCACCTTCATATTTTAGAGACAGTTTTGCTGGATACATGATTCTTGGCTGGCAATTTTTTTCCTTCTGTTTTTAAATAAGCCATCCCATTGCCTTCTTGCCTACATGGTTTCTGCTGAGTAGTCTGAATTTATTCTTATTGGCTCTCCTTTGTAGGTGACTTTTTGTTTATCCCTCGCTGCTTTAAAATTCTCTCTTTATATTTGGTTTTGACAAGTTTGATTATAATATGTCTTGGTGACTTTCTTTTAACATCTACCTTATGTGGAGTTCGATGAGCATCTTAGATAGATATCTTCTCATCTTTCATGATATCAGGGAAGTTTTCTGCCAACAAATCTTCAACAGTTCTCTCTGTATTTTCTGTTATCCCTCTCTGTTCTGGTACTGCAATCACTGTAGTTTATTTCTCTTGATAGAGTTCCACATGATTCTTAAGGTTTCTTCATTTTTTAAAATTCTTTTATGTGGTTTTTCTTGATATATATTAGTGCCAAGTGGTTTATCTTGAAGTTCAGAAATTCTGGCTTCTACTTGCTCAATTCTGCTCCTCTGACTTTCTATTGAGTTGTCTACTTCTGTCATTTTATTGTTAATCTTCTGAATTTCTGATTGCTGTCTGTCTATGGATTTTTCCAGCTTTTTAAATTTTTCATTACGTTCCTCAATAATCTTTCTAATTTCTTCAACTGCTTTATCTGTGTGTTACTTGGCTTGTTCTGCCTATTGGCTTATTTTCTTCCTGATGTCTTGCAGAGTTCTGTATATTAAACTTTTGTATTCTGCTTCTGGTAATTCCAGGAACACTTTTTCATGTAGAAGACCCCTTGATTCTTTGTTTTGAGAGCTTGTTGTGGTGATCATGGCCTGTTTCTTTATGTGACTTGATATTGACTGTTGTCTCTGAACCATCTGTGTTATTGTATAAGTTTATGTTTGCTTACTGTGTCATAGCTTCTTGCTTTGTTTTGTTTGGATATGCCCAAACGGGTTGCTTGAGGGTGCTAGCTTGATTATTTTCACCTTTGGAGCTCTGACGTCCTGTCCCCAACTGGCTAGACCTGTTATCAGTATATCAGTCAAGGATTCCATTCACTTTTCTTGTATGAATTCGGCTCAGGTGTCCAGGTAGCTGATTGTCCATTATGTGGTACAGGCTCTGTCCTACGGTCTTAGAGGGGCAGGGGTGATTGGTATAGGTGCTGGTATCTGGTTGCAGCAGGGGGTCATGCTATGAACAAGGTAGGGGGATGAGAACCAACCCCCAAGTGTCTCTGAGGAAAGCATGTCCCTGTTCTCTAGAGCGTGCAAGTGGGTGGGTTCTGCAGATAGACCATGGACACCCAAAGGTTTTGGTTGTAAGGACTGGGAGGTACCAGTTATCCTTGGACCCCTGTCAGGGGTGGTTGGGCGACATGAGTGGAGCTACCAGTCCTTAGTCCCCTGATGTGGGTAGGTGAGGACTCTGTTTAATAGGCAAAGCAATGTCAAACATCAAACACCCACCTCTCCTCCACACAGATGAAACTGTTGGAGTCTGTCAACAAGGGCCTATTCTCCTGAAATAGGCCTACACAGGTCCATGCAGAGGGGAAATATGCTCAAAGTCCACAGATTGTTTATGCCTGGACAGGAGCCGCTTCTGTCCTGAGCTCCCCTGGTTAGTGGAGCTGGCAAATTATCTTTTCCCCCAAATGCAAATTTTTTCCTTCTCCAAGGTTGGGAGGCTGGCTCTAGGTGCTCAACTGTGCATATCTCAGGCCCAGGGAAATCAGCCGCCTAAGCCAGCTTGGGGGCAGGGTGGCATGGTGAAATATACACAAGTACTTAGCTTTTGCCAAGAGCGCTGTTCTTCCCTGGTTCCGGAGGTGTGAGTAGGCTTTGTGGCTGGATGGTTCTCCCTGAGGAAACTGCGGGCAAAGGCTAGTACCAGCCTGCCATTGCCGCTCCAGGAATGGTGCCTGAGGGCTCCCCACAATTCAGGTCCGGTAACTCCTCTCCACTTCTGAACCGTCTCTTCCTCCCTGTGCTCCAGTGTTCATTTTCTAAGCTTGCCTTTGATGCTCAGGGCTTCTAGCGTGTCACTCATTTCACTTGTTTTTTCTGGTCTTTGTTGTAAAGAGGGCTTGCCGGAAGCATCTGTCTATTCCACCATCTTGGCTCTCCTCCAAATGATAGAGATTTTCTTCTAAAGTAAATAGTATTTACCTTAAAGCTTGTAAATTCTTTATCTACTTATTTTTTATATATTGTGCTTTCATTTTCATTCATCTGAAAGTATTTTCCAATTTTTTGTGTGATTTCTTTACCCAATGGCTGTTTAAGAGTATGTTCTTTGATTTCTACTAGTCTATGAATTTTCCAATTTTCTTTCTCTTATTGATTTCTAGCTTCATATCATTGTAGTGAGAAAAAATACTTTGTATGATGCCTTAGTCGGGGTTCTCTAGAGAAACAGAACTAGGGAGAGGGGGAGAGAGAGATGGATTTACTTCAAGGAAATGGCTCATGCAATTGTGGGGGCTGGCAGTTCCAAAATCGTAGGTCAGGAGGCAGACTGGAGAACTCTGCTGGCTCACAGAATTGGGGGGGGGGTGGGCTGACAAGTCCCAAATCTATAGATCAGGTGGCAAACTGGAGACCTCTGATGACTCATGGGATTGTGGGGAGGGACTGGCAAGTCCAAAATCTGTAGGTCAAATGGCAGGCCGGAGACTTCTGCAGGTTTATGCTCTGAGATATGTAGGTGAGGTGTCAAAGAGTACAGAGTTGAAAGTGAGCTCTGCCAGAATATCCATTTATATGGGACCACACCCATGTAAATACTCATTTATATGAGACCACACCCCCAATGACTCTCCCTTTTCAACTAATAGGTTGATCATATCAGATCGTATCATGGAAAGTGATTACATTACACTATGGAACAGCAATGCCTGGCCAATGTTTGACTAGTGTCTGGTGAAACCACTGAGAATCATAGCCTAGCCAAGCGGACACATAAAATTAACCATCACATATGATTTCAATCTTTTTACATTTTTTGGGATTTGTTTTGGAACCTAACATTAGTCTATCTTGGAGAATCTTCCGCGTGCACTTAAGAAGAATGTCTATTCTGCTGTTGTTGTGTGGTATGTTCCACATATGTTAGGTCTAGTTGATTTATAGTGTTGTTCAAGTACTCTATTTAGTTAATGATCTCCTTTCTGGTTGTTCTATCTATCATTGAAAGTGGGGTATTGAATTCTCCAACTATTATTGTAGAACTCTATTTCTCTCTTCAAGTCTGTCAATTTTTGCTTCATATATTTTGGGGCTCTGTTGTTGGGGGCGTATATTTTTATATTTGTTATACCTTCTTGATTGTTTGATGCTTTGATCACTATATAATGTGCTTCTTTGTCTACTCTAACAATTTTTTTTTACCTAAAGCCTATTTTATCTGAGCCACCCCAGCTCTCTTTTGGTTACTATTTGGATGATGTATCTTTTTCCTCTTTCAACCTATTTTTATCTTTGTACTTAAATAAATATTTTATATATCATATATATATATATATAATAGCATATGGTTAAACTTTTTTTTTAGCCATTCTGCCAATCTCAACCTTTTACCTGAAAGTTTAACCTATTTACAGTTAAAATAGTTACTGTAGGTTTTTGCTTCTCAATTTTTTTCTTTAAATTTTATTTTGTTGTTGTTGAGAATATATACAGCAAAACATACATCAATTCAGCAGTTTCTACATGTGCCATTTAGTGACATTGATTACATTCTTTGAGTTGTACAACCATTCTCATCCTCCTTTTCTGAGTTATTCCTCCCTCATTAACATAAACCCACTGCCTCCTAAGATTCCCATCCAATCTTTTGAGTTGCTGTTGTCAATTTGATACCATATAGTTTATTCTTAAAAGAGCGTAATGCTCAAGGTAGACCTTTTTTACTAGTTAAGCTAAACTATTGTTGGTTTAAAGAAGACTTCATGGGATATTTTTGGTTCAAAGTTCAAAGATTACCTCAGGGCAATAATTTCAGGGGTTCATTTACCCTTCATGGATCCAGAAAGTCTAGAGTCTATAAGAATTTTACATTCTATTTGGCATTTTCCCCCTTTTGATCAGGATTTTTCTATGGGTTCTTTGATCAAAATGTTCAATAATAGTAGCCAGGCATCATCCAGTTCTTCTGGTCTTATGGCAAAGGAGGCAGCGTTTCTTGGAGGCAATTAGCCACACATTCCATATCCGTCTCCTATTCCTGACTCCCCTTCTTCCTCTGTTGCTCCAGGTGTATAGAGAACAACTGTTGTGCCTTGGATGGCCACTTGCAAGCTTTTAAGGCCCCAGGCACTATGAAACGAATTAGGAGGTAGAACAGAAGCACTAAATACATTATTAGTCCAATTAACTGGTATGTCCCATGAAACCATGACCTTAAACCTCCAAACAAGGAACCAAATCCCATGTGGTGTTTGGTTGTACATAAGCAGCCTCAGCAGCTACTCTTTTTTTTGTCATTGTTTTAAATATATCTATCACACAACTTTTACCAATTCAACTTTTTACAGTTGTCCAACATATTGACAGGAATTACAATAATTGACTGTGCAACACTACCCTTAGCAGTGTGATTTTTCCATCACCATTAATCCCCATATTCCCCCTCTCTCCTGCCCCTGGTAACCACTAATAAACTTTAGTCTTTGTACATTTGTCTTTTCTTTTTATGTAAGTGAGGCCATACATTATTTCTCCTTTTGTGATTGGCTTATTTCATTTAGCATAATATCTTCAAGCTCCATCCATATTGTAGCATACATCAAGACTTCATTTCTTTCACTGAATGAGTAGTTTATCCATTTATCTGTTGATGGGCATTTAGGTTGTTTCCACCCTTTGGTTATTGTGAATAGCACTGCAATGAACATTGGTGTACAAGTCTCTTTTTGAGCCTCTGCTTTCAAGGCTTTTGGATATATGCCTAGGAGTAAAATTGCTTGGTCATATGGTAGTTCTATTTTTAGTTTTTTTTTGAGGAATTGCCACACTATTTTCCACAGTGGCTGTACCATTTTTTCTCCTCAATTTCAACAGTATTGCCTTCTTTTACGTTCAATTGATTTTTTTGTAGTGTACCATTTTAATTCCCTTCTCATTTCCTATTCTGTGTATTTTTAGGTTTTTTCTTAGTGGTTATTCTGAGGATTACAATTAACATCTTAAATTTTATTACAATCTAGTTTGAATTAATATCAACTTTGCCTCAATAGCATACAAAACTCTCCTCCTATACAGCTGTTTTCCTCATGTTTTGTATTGTTATTGTCACAAATTACATCTTTATACATGTCATGCCCATTAACATAGATTTATAAGTATTGCTTCATGCATAAATCAATTCAGTTTTAACTAAAGTATAATGTCCATCCCACCCACAAATCTCGGTTAGCATGTTTATATTCTAAATATCACCTTGCCCATTGAAGGTACAGTAAAATATCCTACTGCTCTTGTCTAGAGTAGTTATCAGATTTAAGTTCTTAGAGCCATTCATATTGGTCTGAATAACTTGCTTTTGTTTTCTAAAAATACTGCATTCACGCTTCCTGACCTTTTTCATGTCAATCACACATAGAAAATTCTAGTCTTAGCACAGCTTCTTGGAGTATGTGACCAAGGCAGCTCACAGTTCGAGTTCACTGAGACTAGTGAGTGGCTCATGCGACCCAGGCTCTAAGTGATCTTCACAAGGTGTGAGGGAACCAATATTTAATCTTACCTTTTACCTGTTTGTGGGACATCAACTGGGAAACACTGCTGTACTGCATTCAGCCTTTATTCTAAATGGAGAATCAACCATTCAAGGAACTTTTTTAAAAAGGGAAAATAGCATACCCTTGTTGCAGGTATGATTGTAAAGTATCCCCCAAGATTCCTCCCCCACCTCCGCCAGTGTACATGCCCTGCAAAATTCCCGGGGCTGTGAAGATGAGGTTTTTTATTCCTACGATTAGGTTAAATCTTATGGCATAATCGATCTTAAAATAGAGAGATTATCTAGTAGTAAGCCTGTCCTAATCACACATGAGCCCTTTAAAAGTAGAGTTTTCTCCAACTGGGAGCAAAAGTGGAATTCAGAGAGATGTGCACCAGCTGGCTTGTAATAAAACAAACACCCATGTTGTAAACTGTTGATTGAGGAAGCAGTCTCTAGGACATGAAAGCTGTCTTCAGTCAACAGCTAGCAGGAAAATAGGGATCTCTATCCTACAGCTACAAGGAAATGAATTTTTCAACAATGTAAATGAGCTTGGAAGTGGATTGTTCCCTGAAGTCTCCAGAAAAGGATGTAGTCCAGCCAACACCCTAATTTTGGCCTAATAAGACCTTGAGCAGAGAAGCCAGCTATACCATGCCTGAATATCTGACCTACAGAACTGTGAGGCAATAAATGAATGTTGTTTTAAGCTGCTACTTTTGTGGTAAGTTGTTACACAGCAATGGAAAACTAATATTGGCCTTTTCCCTGAGAATTCAGATCTATAGAGAAAGACTTTCATAGAGACACGTCTACAACAAAAGGCCCTGTAATTCTCAGCAATTTTTGTTTTTTAGGAGTCTGTAATAAAAGAATTCAACAAGGCTTTATGTTACTACTATATTACTGCTGTCAGGGTCTCACCTGACAGCAGTAATATAGTAGTTTTAGTTATGTCAGTCACCAATCAGTTGTGGAAAAAAATGTCGGATAGGAAGCTAGAACTGAGCTGATAGCCATATAGAGTTGGGGGTGTGAATACTTGAAGGAAGAAAGGAAAGGAAGGACAAATCATCCTTATCCATACATTGGTACCTGCCTGCCACATGGAGGATGGGAAAGCAGTCAAGGTGTCTGGGAAGTTGTATTGGCAGGTACCTAGGAAACGAAGTGCAAATATCTAAGTAGACAAAGATATGGGACATGGCTTAAGAACTTTATAAGCAAGTTAACTAGTGTGGAATTAGAAACAAGTTCTTTGGGAGCTTGATTATTTTTTGTTTCATGTACTTCTTTATTTCCCTTGTGTTCTTCCTCCATATTTTTTCAAGTCTTTTTTAAAAATTTCAGCCTTTCACAGCTGTGATAAAGGAAACCAAGCAAAGAAGAAATTGTTCACACTGGGGCTAAAGATTTAATGGAAAAATAGTGTTTCTCTGGAGGCCAGGCATGGTGGTTTAAGCTGGAAGACAGATTTCAAGAGTATTTCCTGATAGGGGCCACTCCAGTGAGGTTAAAACTTTGTTGTACAGTAACTGAACAGCCCGTGGAGTCCCTGGGCCATGCAAATGGTTAAGTGCTTGACTACTAACTGAAAGGTTGGTGGCTTGAACCCACCCAGAGCAGGGCTTCGAACTGGCTGGTTCTGATTCAAACCCCTGCTGAGAATTTGCATTTCTAACAAGTTCCCAGGAATCTGGGGATCTTGGTAAAATGTAGATTCTGATTCATATGTCTGGGGTGGAAATCATATGACTTTGCTTATTGTCATCTATCTTCTAATCGTCTATATGACTTGATAATATGATTTACTGTCCCAAAGGCTATTGCTTAATGTAGAAACCATGCAAGACTCATGTAGCAGAAGGCTCTGTCTGCATTAGGCAGCTATTCATCAGAGCTACCTCCCTCCACTGAAAAAATGCAGGCACTTAACATGTTAGTTTCCTGTTTAACCATTTAAGCGCACTAGTTTCTGCAAATGTCTGCATTTTCTTCCTCCTGATACCCTTTTGTGTCTTTTTAAGATGTTGATTTGGCAAATGCTGTGACATCTGTAATATATATATATACACACACACATATATGTATACACACACATATATGTATACACACATATATACATATATATAAACCTAAAAAACAAAACCCAAACCCACCGCTGTTGAGGCGATTCCAACTCATAGTGACCGCATTGGGTTTCCAAGGCTGTAAATCTCTACAGAAGCAGATTGCCACGTCTTCCTCCCACAAAGCCATTTGTGGTTTTGAACCACCGATCCTTTGGTTAGCAGTAGATTGCTTTAGCCACTGTGCCTCCAGGGCTCCATATCTATATATATCAATGTCTATGTCTATATCTATGTCATCTACATCCATATCTATATATAAAATCTATCCTTAATATTCTTCAAAGTCCAGTCTTCAAGAGCCCTAGCAAACGCATCATTCACCCCTAGTTTAAAATAAAAGGAAATAAAAATACCTTTTATAGGAGGACGGGGGTGATGTATGTAAGAACCTTTTGCCTAGACTAGTATTGGTGTAAGATAGTTAAAATAACAAAAAACAGCTTGAGTTCTAAATTTAACCAGATGGAAATGTGCCTGCTGAGAGTTGGACATAATTCAGAAAAGATTGTTAGCCAATGGAAGAGCCAATTTAGACCAGCATATGCCAAAAATGGTCAATCAAGTTATCCCAAGTGTGACTCCCCCATAGCAGATGTCACTGTATCTCTAAAGGCTTTTGAGTGTCATCCTTTAGCATGGTGGTGGGTTTTATACATACATATAGACATATAAATAAAACCTGGGCCTGTAGCCATGCTTCATTTTATAGCACTGTGGCCCTCTATTCACAAAGAACATAAGACCTCTCTTGGACTTCTAAATGAACACGGATTTTACTAATCAAACGAATTCTATGAACACACACATCTAATTCCAAGCAACTATCCTCTTACTTTTCTCGTCTTTTTGTGTTCCTCTACAGTAAAAACAACAGAAATTCAAGGCCATAATTGTCCACACTCTCCTCACCTAATAAAATCATTATTTTCTTTGGTCATGTTACTTTCTATTTCTTGCCCTTTTGCTTATTCAATTTTTATATTTCCAATTTTATTTAATGTGAATAATAAGTGGAAATTTGCCTTCCTACAAATAGGTACACATTGAAAGGACTTTTCTTTCTAGAACCTAAAAATAATGGGATATCTAAAATGCAGTAACGACCCTTACAGTCCTTTACAGTTCGCAAGGCTCTTTCACATCCATTGTCTCATTACATCCTTATGACACACTTGTGAAGCAGGCAGGGGTCTAGGAAACTGACAAAAAGTATAGGTTCTCTTGTCATCCTCTCTCCCTGGCTGAACCAGAATAAAAGTCCTTCCTGGCAAGTAAGGCCAGTCTGAAGAGTTTCAGAAGGATAGAGGAGGTAGAGGTCACCAATAAGTGAACCGAATAACATTTGAGCTGAGTCTTGAAGAATGGGTAACATTTGGACCTATAGAGATGGCAGGAGGTGGGAATAGAAGGTATTACAGCCAAAGCAATGAGTTGGGAAAATATAAGTCCAGCAAACTGCTAGAGTGCAAGTTACATGAGGATGAATTGTAGGAAAAAAGACTGGAGAGACAGAATAGAACCAGATCATAGAAGGTCTTCAAGCCGTATTTAAAAGTATAGTTTTCAATAGATAGTGTGGTTTTTTAAAACATACAGTTTTATTTATTTTGTTGTTGTTGAGACTGTATACAACAAAACATACACCAATTCAACAAGTTTCTACATGTTCCATTTAGTGACATTGATTACATTCTTTGAGTTGTGTAACCATCCTCACCCTCCTTTTCTGAGTTATTCCTCCCTCATTAACATAAATTCACTGCCCTCTAAGGCTCCAATTTAATCTTTCTAGTCACTACTGTCAATTTCACCCCATATAGGCAGTTCTTAAAAGATCTTAATGCTCAAGGCAGACATTTTTTGCTAGTTAAGCTAAACTATTGAAGTCTTTTTAAGACTTCAGGGGGTATTTTTGGTTTAAGGTTTAAAGATTATCTGAGAGCAATAGTTTCAGGGGTTCATCCAACCTTGATGGCTCCAGGAAGTATGGAGTCCATGAGTATTGGCAGTGTGGTTTTTCGAAGAAAAAATATGTCAGAGATTCCTTGCATTGTTTGTGTTGTGTTACTCTCTAAACATGAGACATAGGGCAAGTTAACTTCTCCTGCTTCAGTTTCCTCATCTATAAATGGATATAATAATGGTATCTACTTCAGAGGATCACTGTGAGGATTAAATGAGGGGATGCACGTAAAGAAGTTAGGACACTGCTTCTCTCAATGTAAACAGTCTATAAATGCTAACTGTTATTATCATCATAACAATTCATCTCTTTCTTCAAACTTTGTTTTCTTAGCTGTAAAATTAGGAAGTTGGACTATTTAATTTCTAAAGCTCCTTGACACCTTCAGTGCTGTTTATTATCACCACCTTTTTGCTCCCTCCAGTACTATGTTATCCAAAAACCCTCCCCTGAGGTGGTAGAAAGTTTGGCTTTTTACACAGAAAGAGAAGTTAGAAGAGGTGATCACTAGGCACATAAATATTTTATCCAGATTAGCAAAGTTTAGCTGAGAATATGCAAGCTTCTTTTAGGATAATCACAATCTTGATTTAATAAAGAATACACTCAATTTGGATGAGAAACCCCAATAATTGTTAGATACCTTGTGCTGGAGAAGACCACTTTGCTCTCAAAAGACAAAACAACCCCCCCCACATGAACACACACAATTGTGTAAGTTATGAAGCACTTTCACATTTGAGCCTCACACCAACTCTATGAGATTAATATTACTATCCCCATTTTTATAGATGAAGAATTAAAGGCCTAGAGAGGGAAATGACTCTCCCAAGGTCACACAGCTGGTTAGTGTCAGAGCCAGTACTCAAACTCAGGTCTTCAATACGGTGCTTGTCCATACCACCACAGATCACCACCTCCACTACATCAATCAGATGTAGCAACCTGTTAATTTGCCCAATTTAATTCAAAGAAGCAAAATGAACCTGCCAGAGAAATGGTAGCACTTTTGACTGTCTGTAGAAATACCAGTACCAATATG
Organism: Elephas maximus indicus; assembly: GCF_024166365.1. NCBI lineage: Eukaryota > Metazoa > Chordata > Mammalia > Proboscidea > Elephantidae > Elephas > Elephas maximus. The sequence continues at coordinate 93,021,493 of NC_064846.1, forward strand.
TATGAACAGAACTGTGAGGGAAAGCAGTTGAAATCATTATAAAAAGTGAGGCCTTTGGCTTATGTGAGAACTTTCTGTCCTTCCCTATTTGTGCAGATGGACCTAAGTTCTGTTTTCATTGAGAACAAGTAGATGGTAGCAACATTCTGGGTCTTCAGTTAAGATATCTAGATTGATGTTTGTTATAGACACTAGATAAATACTTGTTCAGTGAATCAACCACCTCTTTTACTGTTTACAATTTAAACCACTGATACTTATCCTATTTCCTATTTGTGTGAAGTGAAATGAGAAGGCCATTTTCCTACCTCCTATAGTGAAAAATCAATCATAGTGAAAAATCAATCATAGAGTGAAATTAAGTTTGTAAATCTAAGTTGACAGCTAAAATCTATAGCAACCCTCATTGGCTGACACATGTGATCTTTAAAAGTCCTTTCCCTTTTTATCTCTCTCTTTATGTAAGAACAATTAAAGTTATACGGAAAGGTTAAAAAAAAAAAGAACAAATGCACAAGCAACAGAAAAAAAATAACTGGAACTTCATAAAAATTAAATACTTATGTTCACCAAAAAGACTTTATCAAAAGAGTAAAGAGACAACCTACAGACTGGGGGGGTGGGAATCTTGGGAACAATACAACTGGTAAGGGTCTAATGTCTAAAATATATAGAAAACTTCTACAACTTAACAACAAAAAGACAGCCGATCAAAAAATGGGCAAAGTACATGAACAGATACTTCACCAAGAGGATATTCAAATGGCCAACAGACACATGTAAAGATGCTCAACATCATTAGCCATCAGAGAAATGCAAGTCAAAACCTCAGTGAGATACCATCTCACTCCCATTAGGATGTCTAAGATAAAAAAACAGAATAACAAATGCTGAAGCAGATGTGGAGAAATTGGCCCTCATCCATTGCTGGTGGGAATGCAAAATGGTACAGCTGTTGAGGAAAACAGTCTGGCAGTTCTTCAAAAAACTGGAGGTAGAGCTTCCATATGACCCAGCAATTCCACTCCTAGGTATATACCCTAAGGATCTAATAGAAGTCACATGAACAGACATATGCACACCTATGTTCATCACAGCACTATTCACAATAGCAAAAAGATTGAAAACCTAAGTGTCTATCAATGGATGAATGGATAATTAAAATGCAGTGCATACACAATGGAATACTACTCAGTGATAAAGAAAAATGAGTTCCCAAAACATCTTGGAACATGGATGAACCTGGAGGATATAATGTTGAGTAAAATAAGTCAATCACCAAAAAACAAATATTGTATGTTTTCAGTTTTTGAAATGACATGAATGGGCAAATATAGAGAAACTAATGTTCATTAATAGTTACCAGGGATGGTGGGGAGGGGAGAGTGGGATTTAGTCTTTAGATAGTAGACACTTGTTATTTTTCATGATGGAAAAGGTAACACCAAATGAAAATGAAGTGTACACAGCTTGACGAAGGTAAACAATGTCACTAAAATGTACGCAAGGAAAAAGAACATGTTGGTAATTACTATAAAAAAAATTTTTTTACAGTGCATATAGTATTGAAAAAACAGTAAAACAACTATAGATATGTATATGTGAGTATATATTTGTGTATATATAGGCATATGCATATGTATATGTGCTTCTGTGACTATATGCACATATATTCATATATATAATAAAGCTCACAGGGGGCAAAGTTACAGATACTTCTTAGACATAACAAACACCTCATGGGATTGGATTTCTGGGTTTGAAGGATTAGGACCATAGTCTTGTGGGACATCTCAGTCAATTGGCATAATATAGTTCATAAAGTTTAGGTTCATAAAGTCCTAGTTTGGTGAGCAGAGCCTGGGGTCTTAAAAGCTTGGAAGCAGCCATCTAAGATACAACTATTGGTCTGTACTCTTACAGAGCAAAAGAGAAAGAAGGAAATCAAAGACTCAAAGAAGAAACTAGTCTACAGGACAAATAGTCTACACTAACCACTGCCTCATCTACCCTGAGACCCGAAGAAAGATGGTGCTCAGCTATGACTGACACCCTTTCTAATCAAGGCCACAATAGACCCTGATGGAATGGAGAAAAATGTGAAACAGAACCTCAAATTCCTAATAAATAAATAAAAGCCAAGGCCTACTGGACTGGTTGAGACTGGAGGACTCCCTGAGACGGTTGCCCTGAAATACTCTTCAAACCTTGAACCAAAAATAACTCCTGAGATCACCTTGTAACTAAAGAACAGATTGGCTCACAAAATAATAAATATCACCCATAAGCACTGCAGTCCTTTAAAAAAATCACCTATATGAGACCACAGTCAACAATTGCTTTAAAACAAAGATGAGAATGTAAGGAGGCAGAAAAGCTAGATTAATGGAAACTAAGCAACCAGAGCAGAAATAATGAGAATGTTCTTGCATTGTGAAGAATGCAATCAGTGTCACTGAAGAATATGTATAGAGAGGCGGCGCCAACATGGTGCTATAGACAGAAGCACCATGCCATCCCTCTATAGCAAAGGCACCATCTAGTTCTTCTGGTCTCAGGGTAGATGAGGCCGTGGTTCATGTAGACCATTTGTCCTGTAGACTAGTTTCTTCTTTGAATTTTTGATTTCCTTCTTTATCTTTTGCTCTAAGTAAAATCGATACAAACATCAGTCCTGGAATCCCAAGCATCACAGGAATAAAGAACTCTGTCAAGCACTAAATGGAATAAGAAACTCACAGAGAACACAGAACAAGGAGAGCTACAGAGTGGAGGTCCCCTACTAGCTCACATAACTTGGATTCAACATCTTGGACTTCAACCATCAAGAACGGAGGACAGAGAGTACAGGAAGGCAAATTCAGGGAGCTCCCAACGGGAGACAGAGCACCTGGTAACCAGAGATACACACTTTCCCACCCTCGACATTTCTCCCCTCTATGCAGCCTCCACCACTTTCCAACAGGCCACAGTCACTTGGCCAGAGAGACACCAGCTCACTGCTACCCGAGTCCACCCTGCCCTCACTGACCAGTTCCATCAGCACTGTTTTTTTTTTTTTTGGCTTTTCTTTGTTTTCCTCTCTCTTCCTTTCTTCCTTTCCTTTCTCCCACTAAGCTAGCCCCGTGTGCCATCCCCAACCCTTCTTGACAGGCTGTGCCACACCTCTCAACTAGACAGCCACTGACACATGGCCTCCCTGGGTCTGCACCACCCCACCAGCAGGCTCCCTCACTGCCATTTTTTTTCTTTTTGGTTTCTTTTCTGTCTCTCTGCATTCCTTTCCTTTCTCCTGCCCAGCTAGCCAAGTATGCTGTTCCTGCCCCTTCTTTTTCTTTTTTTTTTTTTATAATTTTTATTGTGCTTTAGGTGAAAGTTTACAAATCAAGTCAGTCTCTCACACAAAACCCCATATATACCTTGCTACACACTCCCAATTACTCTCCCCCTAATGAGACAGCCCTCTCTCTCACTCCACTCTCTCTTTACGTGTCCATTTCACTAGCTCCTAACCACCTCCACCCTCTCATCTCCCCTCCAGGCAGGAGATGCCAACATAGTCTCAAGTGTCCACCTGATCCAAGAAGCTCACTCCTCACCAGCATACCTCTCCAATCCATTGTCCGGTCCAATCCATGTCTGAAGAGTTGGCTTCAGGAATGGTCCCTGTCCTGGGGTAACAGAAGCTCTGGGGACCATGACCACCGGGGTCCTTCTAGTCCCAGTCAGACCATTAAGTCTGGCCTTATGAGAATTTGGGGTCTGCACCCCACTGCTCTCCTGCTCCCTCAAGGGTTCTCTGTTGTGTTCCCAGTCAGGGCAGTCATCGGTTGTAGCCAGGCACCATCTAGTTCTTCTGGTCTCAGGCTGATGTACTCTCTGGCTCATGTGGCCCTTTCTGTCTCTTGGGCTCATAACTGCCTTGTGTCCTTGGTGTTCTTCATTCTCTTTTGATCCAGGTGGGTTGAGGCCAATTGATGCATCTTAAATGGCTGCTTGCTAGTGTTGAAGACCCCAGACGTCACTCTTCAAAGTGGGATGCAGAATGTTTTCTTAATAGATTTTATTATGCCAATTGACTTATATGTCCCCTGAAACCATGGTTCCCAGACCCCTGCCCCTGCTACGCTGGCCTTCAAAGCATTCAGTTTATTCAGGAAACGTCTTTGCTTTTGGCTTGGTCCAATTGTGCTGACCTTCCCTGTAATGTGTGCTGTCTTTCCCGTCACCTAAAGTAGCTCTTATCTACTATCTAATTAGTGAATCCTTCTGGTATTCTCTGCTTTCAGCCAGGATCCATCTGACATCAGCAATAATATCCCTAGTTCCACATCCTCCTCTGAAACTTGCCTGAATTTGTGGCAGTTCCCTGTCGATATACTGCTTTAGCCGTTTTTGAATGATCTTCAGCAAAATTTTCTTGCGTGTGATATTAATGATATTGTTCTATAATTTCCACATTCGGTTGGATCACCTTTCTTGGAAATAGGCATAAATATGGATTGCTTCCAGTCAGTTGGCCAGGAAGCTGTCTTCCATATTTCTTGGCATAGAGGAGAGAGCACCTCTAGTACTGCATCTGTTTGTTGAAACATCTCAATTGATATTCCATCAATTCCTGGAGCCTTGTTTTTCGCCAATGCTTTCAGAGCAGCTTGGACTTCAGGTATTTGACTGTGCGGATCATAGCAAACTATGGATAACACTGCGAAGAATGGGAATTCCAGAACACTTAATTGTGCTCATGAGGAACCTTTACATAGATCAAGAGGCAGTTGTTCGGACAGAACAAGGGGATACTGATTCATTTAAATTCAGGAAAGGTGTGAGTCAAGGTTGTATTGTTTCACCATACCTGTTTATTATTTTGTGTTTTTTGGATTAACATCAGCCTTGTTGGAGTGAGATGGAATCTCATTGTAGTTTTAATTTGCATTTCTCTAATGGCTAATGATCGAGAGCATTTTCTTATGTATCTGTTAGCTGCCTGAATGTCTTAGTGAAGTGTGTGTTCATATCCTTTGCCCACTTTTTGATTGGGTTGTTTGTCTTTTTGTGGTTGAGTTTTAACAGAATCATATAGATTTTAGAGATCAGGCACTGGTTGGAGATGTCATAGCTGAAAATTTTTTCCCAATCTGTAGGTGGTCTTTTTACTCTTTTGGTGAAGTGCTTAGATGAGCATAGGTGTTTGATTTTTAGGAGCTCCCAGTTATATGGTTTCTCTTCGCCATTTTTAGTAATGTTTTGTATTCTGTTTATGCCTTGTATTAGGGCTCCTAACGTTGTCCCTATTTTTTCTTCCATGATCTTTATCATTTTAGTCTTTATGTTTAGGTCTTTGATCCACTTGGAGTTAGTTTTCGTGCATGGTGTGAGGTATGGGTCCTGTTTCATTTTTTTACAAATGGATATCCAGTTATGGCAGCACCATTTGTTAAAAAGACTATCTTTTCCCCAATTAACTGACACTGGGCCTTTGTCAAATATCAGCTGCTCATATGTGGATGGATTTATATCTGGGTTCTCAATTCTGTTCCATTGGTCTATGTGCCTGTTGTTGTAGCACTACCAGGCTGTTTTGACTACTGTGGCTGTATAATAGGTTCTAAAATAAGGCAGAGTGAGGCCTCCCACTTTGTTCTTCTTTTTCAGTAATGCTTTACTTATCCGGGGCTTCTTTCCCTTCCATATGAAGTTGGTGATTTGTTTCTCCATCAATTTAAAAAATGTTATTGGAATTTGGATCTAAGTGCATTGTATCTGTAAATGGCTTTTGGTAGAATAGACATTTTTACTATGTTAAGTCTTCCTACCCATGAGCAAGGTATGTTTTTCCACTTATGTAGGTCACTTTTAGTTTCCTGCACTAGTACTTTGTAGTTTTCTTTGTATAGGTCTTTTACATCTTTGGTAAGATTTATTCCTAAGTATTTTATCTTCTTGGGGGCTACTGTGAATGGTATTGATTTGGTGATTTCCTCTTGGATGTTCTTTTTGTTGATGTAGAGGAATCCAAGTGATTTTTCTATCTTTATCTTGTAACCTGGGACTCTGCTGAACTCTTCTATTAGTTTCAGTAGTTTTCTGGAGGATTTCTTGGAGTTTTCTGTGTATGAGATCATGTTATCTGCAAATAGAGATAATTTTACTTCTTCCTTGCCAATCTGGATGCTCTTTATTTCTTTGTCTAGCCTAATTGCTCTGGCTAGGACCTCTAGCACAATGTTGAATAAGAGCGGTGATAAAGGGCATCCTTGTCTGGTTCCTGTTCTCAAGGGAAATGCTTTCATGCTCTCTCCATTTAGAATGATGTTGGCTGTTGGTTTTGTATAAATGCCCTTTATTATGTTGAGGAATTTTCCTTCAATTCCTATTTTGCTGAGAGTTTTTATCATGAATGGGTGTTGGACTTTGTCAAATGCTTTTTCTGCATCAATTGATAAGATCATGTGGTTTTTGTCTTTTGTTTAATTTATACGGTGGATTACACTAATGGTTTTTCTAATATTAAACCAACCTTGCATAAAAAAAAAAACCTTGCATACCTGGTATAAATCCCACTTGGTTGTGGTGGATTATTTTTTTGATATGTTGTTGAATTCTATTGGCTAGAATTTTGTTGAGGATTTTTGCATCTATGTTCATGAGGAATATAGGCTTGTAATTTTCTTTTTTTTGTGCTGTCTTTTTTTTTTTTTACCTGGTTTTGGTATCAGGGATATGGTGGCTTCATAGAATGGGTTACATAGTATTGCATCATTTTCTATGCTTTGAAATACCTTTAGTAGTAGTGGTGTTAACTCTTCTCTGAAAGTTTGGTAGAACTCTGCAGTGAAGCCGTCCGGGCCAGGGCTTTTTTTTGTTGGGAGTTTTTTGATTACTTTTTTAATCTCTTTTTTTGTTATGGCTCTATATAGTTGTTCTACTTCTGATTGTGTTAGTTTAGGTAGGTAGTGTTTTTCTAGGAATTCACCCATTTCTTCTAGGTTTTCAAATTTGTTAGAGTACAATTTTTTGTAATAATCTGATATGAACCTTTTAATTTCAGTTGGGTCTGTTGTGATATGGCCCATCTCGTTTCTTGTTTGGGTTATTTGTTTCCTTTCCTGTATTTCTTTAGTCAGTCTGGCCAATGGTTTATCAATTTTGTTAATATTTTCAAAGAACCAGCTTTTGGCTTTGTTAATTCTTTCAATTGTTTTTCTATTCTCTAAATCATTTGGTTCATCTCTAATTTTTATTATTTTTTTTTCTCCTGGTGCCTGATGGATTCTTTTGTTGCTCACTTTCTATTTGTTCAAGTTGTAGGGACAGTTCTCTGTTTTTGGCTCTTTCTTCTAAATGTAGGTGTGCATTTATCGATATAAATTGACCTCTGAGCACTGCTTTTCCTGAGTCCCAGAGGTTTTGATAGGAAGTGTTTTCATTCTCGTTGCATTGCATGAATTTCTTTATTACCTCCTTAATGTCTTCTATAACCCAGTCTTTTTTCAGCAGGGTATTGTTCAGTTTCCAAGTATTTGATTTCTTTCCCCTGATTTTGCTCTTATATATTTCTACTTTTATGGCCCTGTGGTCTGAGAAGATGCTTTGTAATATTTCGATGTTTTGGATTCTGCAAAGGTTTGTTTTATGACCTAATATGTTTTCTATTCTAGAAATGTTCCATGTGCACTAGAAAAAAAAAGTATACTTTGCAGCTGTTGGGTGGAGTGTTCTGTATAAGTCTATGAGGTCAAGTTGGTTGATTGTTGTAATTAGATCTTCCGTGTCTCTATTGAGCTTCTTACTGGAAGTCCTATCCTTCTCCGAAAGTGGTGTGTTGACGTCTCCTACTATAATTGTGGAGGTGTCTATCTCACTTTTCAGTTCTGTTAAAGTTTGTTTTATGTATCTTGCAGCCCTGTCATTGGGTGCATAAATATTTAATATGGTTATTTCTTCCTGGTCAATTGTCCCTTTAATCATTATGTAATGTCCTTTATCCTTTGTGGTGGATTTAACTTTAAAGTCTATTTTGTCAGAAATTAATATTGCTACTCCTGTTCTTTTTTGATTGTTGTTTGCTTGATATATTTTTTTCCATCCTTTAAGTTTTAGTTTGTTTGTGTCTCTAAGTCTAAGGTGTGTTTCTTGTAGGCAGCATATAGACAGATCGTGTTTCTTTATCCAGTCTGAGACTCTCTGTCTCTTTATTGGTGCATTTAGCCCATTTACATTCAGCGTAATTATAGATAAGTGTGTGTTTAGTGTTGTCATTTTGATGCCTTTTTATGTGTGTTGTTGACAATTTCATTTTTCCACTTACTTTTTTGTGCTGAGACGTTTTTCTTTGTAAATTTTGTGCTCCTCATTTTCATAGTAGTCAAATTTATGTTTGCTGAGTCATTATATTTTTCTTGGTTTTTATTTTGAGTTATGGAATTGTTATAGCTCTTTGTGGTTACCTTAATATATACCCCTATTTTTCTAAGTAAAAGCCTAACTTGTATTGTCCTTTATTGCCTTGTTTTCCTCTCCATATGGCAGTTCTATGCCTCCTGTATATAGTCCCTCTTTTTGATTATTGTGATCTTTTACATATTGACTTCAATGATTCCCTATTATGAGCTTTTTTTCCTTTTAAAATTAATCTTCATTTGTTTTGTGATTTCCTTATTTGAGTTGATATCAGGATGTTCTGTTCTGTGACCTTGTCTTGTGTTGGTATCTGATGTTATTGGTTTTCTGACCAATTTCCTGTAGTATTTCTTGTAGCTTTGGTTTTTTGCAAATTCTCTACTTTTGTGTTTATCTGTAAATGTTTTAATTTCACCTTCATATTTAAGAGAGAGTTTTGCTGGATTTATGATTCTTGGCTGGCAGTTTTTCTCCTTCAGTGCTCTATATATGTCAACCCATTGCCTTCTTGACTGCATGGTTTCTGCTGAGTAGTCTGAACTTGTTGATTTTCCTTTGTAGGAGACCTTTCTTTTATCCCTGGCTCCTTTTAAAATTTTCTCTTTATCTTTGGTTTTGGCAAGTTTGACGATAATATGTCTTGGTGATTTTCTTTTTGGATCAATCTTATATGGGGTTCGATGAGCATCTTGGATAGATATCCTTTCGTCTTTCATGATGTTAGGGAAGTTTTCTGCCAACAGATCTTCAACTATTCTCTCTGTATTTTCTGTTATCCCTCCTTGTTCTGGAACTCCAATCACACGCAAGTTATTCTTCTTGATAGATTCCCACATGATTCTTAGGGTTTCTTCATTTTTTTTAATTCTTTTATCTGATTTTTCAACTATATTGGTGTCAATTGCCTTATCTTTCAACTCCCCCACTCTGCATTCCAATTGCTCGATTCTGCTCTTCTGACTTCCTATTGAGTTGTCCAATTCTGTAATTTTACTGTTAATCTTTTGGATTTCTGAATGCTGTCTCTATGGATTCTTGTGGCGTATTAATTTTTCCACTATGTTCTTGAATAATCTTTTTGATTTCTTCAACTGCTTTATCAGTGTGTTCCTTGGCTTTTTCTGTAGATTGCCTTATTTCATTTTTGAGGTCATCCCTGATGTCATGTCTTGAAGCATTCTGTAAATTAGTTTTTTATATTCTGCATCTGGCAATTCCAGAATTGTATCTTCATTCGGGAAATATTTTGATTCTTTAATTTGGGGAGTTGTAGAAGCAATCATCGTCTGCTTCTTTATGTGGTTTGATATCGACTGCTGTCTCCAAGCCATCTGTAAGATATTGTAATGATTTATTTTATATTTGCTCACTGAGTTTTATCTTGCTTTGTTTTCTTTCAATATACTTAGATGGGCTACTAGATTGCAGTGTTTGATTGTTTTTGCCTTTGAATCCCTTATGTCCTATTACCAGCTGGTTTGGGCTGTTACCAGAAATATAAGCCTAAGAGTCCATTCACTATTCTTGAGTAGAATCTGATTTTGGGTCACCAAGTGTGTGGGGGTAGACTGTCACCTATTCACTTAGAGGAGTAGTGGTGATAGTTGTGTGCACCAGATTCTAGTAGCAGCAGGGAGTCATACTCCGGGGGGGGGGCAGGATGTTGACAGGCTTCCCCCAAGTACCTGTGAGGTAGGTGTGTCTTTATTCCTAAAGCACTTTGGTGGGTGGGCTCTGCAGCTCTACCTAAGGCACCCAATGCATGTACCTCTTCAGATTGGTAGGTGTCACTATCCTCAGACCCCTATGGCAGGAGGCTAGGTGGTTTGGGTGGAGCTTCAGCCCTCAGTTCCCCTTTGTGGGTCATTGAGGGCTCTGTTTAGTAGGTAGAGATATCAGACCTGGGAAACTTGTCTTTCCAATAATCTGCTAAAACAATTACAGTCAGATCCCTATCAGAATTGCCTTTCCATTATAATAGCCACCTTGTTCCCTGTAGGGATGAAAGCCCAAGACTGTGGATCTCATATGCTTGGCTGGAGCTGGTTCTGTATTTTTAGTCCAATTTCAGGAAGTCAGGGAAGGATTTTTGGTCCCTGGGTTTTTTGTAGCTGCTTCTCTCAGGCCAGGAGAATGGGTTAGGAAAAGACAAAAAAAAAAAAAAAAAAAAAAACCACAGAGCACTTCACTCCCTGGCCTAGGAAATTCCAGTGTTAATGGAGGGATAAGATAGATAGGAGAGAGTAGCACCGAGGAATATAGACAAAGTTACTTATCTTGCTTGGTGATGACTGTTTTATCTGAGAGTCCCGAGGAGGGGCGTGTAGCCTGTGTGCACTGGCTGGGTCGAGATTGCCCCCAAGGGTCAGGCCCTCATCCCATGCTTGTGCTGTCTCAGAAACTGTCGTTAGTTCCTTCGCTCCCAGTCCAAAGCCCAGCGCCAAGGTTCCCCGGCTGGGACGCTGCACTCCAGGCTCCAAAATGAGTCGCTGCCTCCAGGTGACTTCTCCTCCTGTCAGCCGCGTCACTGCACTCACTGCCTGCCTGCACTGGCTGGGTTTCCCCCGAGGTCACTTCAGGGGGCTAGGGCTGCGTCCCTTGTTTGCACCATCTCAGGATGCCGTGCTCAGCTCCCCTGCACCCAGTCCAAAGCCCGGTGCCAGGGTTTTCTGACTGGGATGCTGGCTCCAGGCTTCGAAAACAGTCACTGCTTCCCCATGGTCATTCATTCTCTCGTTAGCCCCATCAGTGTGCAGCCTTCTTGTGCTGGCTGAGTCTCTACGGAGGTTACCCCAGGGCGCTAGGGGTTAGGGCTGTGTCCCGTGCCTGTCCCTCCTCAGGAAGCTGCAATCAGCCCCACCACTCGGCACCAGGGAACTGCGGAGGCTGAAGGCTGTGGAGAGGGTCGCGCATTCCAGAAGCGGCTGCTGGTTCAGGGCGCAGCTTTTCGCTCACCTGTCACTCAGGTCAACTCTTTAGATCTGTGTTTGATGGTCAGGGTTAGTAGATTGTCATGTATGTGATCGATTCACTTTTTTTTCTGAGTCTTTGTTGCAAGAGGGATGCGAGGTGGCTTCTACCTAGTCAGCCATCTTGGCCCCCTTCACCATACCTATTTAATCTGTATGCTGAAAAATAACACAAGAAGTTGGACTATATGAAGAAGAACGGGGCATCAGGATTGGAGGAAGAGTCATTAACAGCCTGTGTTACGCAGATGACAGAACCTGGCTTGCTGAAAATGAAGATGACTTGAAGCACTTACTAATGAAGATCAAAGACCACAGCCTTCAGTATGGATTACACCTCAACATAAAGAAAACAAAAATCCTCACAACTGGATCAATGAGCAACATCCTGATAAATGGAGAAAAGATTGAAGTTGTCAAGGATTTCATTTTACTTGGATCCACAATCAACAGACATGGAAGCAGCAGTCAAGAAATCAAAAGATGCATTTCATTGGGTAAATCTGCTGCAAAGGACCTCTTCAAAGTGTTGAAGAGCAGAGATGTCACCTTGAAGACTAAGGTGCGCCTAACCCAAGCCATGGTATTTTCAATAACATCATACGCATGTGTAAGCTGGACAATGAGTAAGGAAGTCTGAAGAAGAATTGATGCCTTTGAACTGTGGTGTTGGTGAAGAATAGTGAATATACCATGGATTGCCAAAAGAATGAACAAATCTGTCTTGGAAGAAGTGTGGCCAGAATGTTCCTTAGAGGCAAGGATGGCGAGACTGCATCTTACATACTTTGGACAGGTTGTCAGAAGGGATCAGTCCCTGGAGAAGGACATCATGCTTGGCAGAGTACCGGGTCAGCAGAAAAGAGGAAGACCCTCAACGAGGTGGATTGACACAGTGGCTGCAACAATGAGCTCAAGCATAACATTTGTAAGGATGATGCAGGAAGGGGCAGTGTTTCATTCTGTTGTGTATAGGGTCGCTATGAGTCGGAACTGACTTGACGGCACCTAACAAAACAACAACAACAATTAGTGGATGTCCCTCTCCCACCCTCCCTCCCTCCCCCCTCTCGTAACCACAAAAGAATGTTTTCTTCTCAGTTTAAAGTGTTTCTCAAGTTCTTATAATAGTGGTTTTATACAATATTTGTCCTTTTGCAACTAATTTCACTTAGCATAATGCCTTCCAGATTCCTCCATGTTATGAAATTTTTCACAGATTCCTCACTATTCTTTATCGATGTATGGTATTCCATTGTGTGAATACACCATAATTTATTTATCCGTTCAACAACTGATGGGCACCTTGGTTGCTTCCATCTTGGGTGTGCATATATCTGTTCCTGTAAAGGCTCTTATTTCTCCAGGATATATTCCAAGGAGTGGGATTGTTGAATCCTATGGTAGTTCTATTTCTGTTTTTTAAGGAAGTGCAAAATAGATTTCCAGAGTGGTTGTACCATTTGACATTCCCACCAGCAGTGTAGAAGTATTCCAATCTCTCCACAGCCTCTCCAACATTTATTATTTTGTGTTTTTTGGATTAATGCCAGCCTTGTTGGAGTGAGATGAAATCTCATTGTAGTTTTGATCTGCATTTCTCTAATGGCTAATGATCATGAACATTTCCTCATGTATCTGTTAGCTACCTGAATGTCTTCTTTAGTGAAGTGTCTATTCATATTTTTTGCCCATTTTTTATTGGGTTATTTGTCCTTTTGCAGTTGAGTTTTTGCAGTATCATGTAGATTTTAGAGATCACGTGCTGATCAGAAATGTCATAGCTAAAAACTTTTTCCCAATCCGTAGTTAGTCTTTTTACCCTCTTGGTGAAGTCTTTGGATGAGCACAGGTGTTTCGTTTTTAGGAGCTCCCAGTTACCTAGTTTTTCTTCTACATTCTTTATTATGTTTTGTATGCTGTTTATGCAATGTATTAGGGCTCCTAATGAACGTTGTCCCTATTTTTTCTTCCATGATCTTTATCGTTTTAGATTTTATATTTAGGTCTTCCATCCACTTTGAGTTCGTTTTTGTGCATGGAGTGAAGTATGGGTCTCATTTCATTTTTTTGTAGATGGATATCCAGTTATGCCAACACCATTTGTTAAAAAGACTGTCTTTCCCCCATTTAACTGTTTTGGGGCCTTTGTCAAATATCAACTGCTCATATGTGGATGGATTTATGTCTGGATTCTCAATTCTTTTCCATTGGTCCATGTATCTGTTGTACCAGTACCAGGCTGTTTTGACTACTGTGGCGGTATAATAGGTTCTATATTTTTTCTTATAATCAGGTAAAGTAAGGCCTCCCACTTTGTTCTTTTTCAATAATGCCTTATTTATATGGGACCTCTTTCCCTGCCAACGCATTAAAGAATGTCGCTGGGATTTGGATCGGAATTGCATTAAATGTGTAGATTGCTTTTGGTAGAGTAGACGTTTTTATAATGTTAAGTCTTCCTATCCACGAGCAAGGTATGTTCTTCCACTTATGTAAGTCTCTTTTGGTTTCTTGCGGAAGTGTACTGTAGTTTTCTTTGTATGAGCCTTTTACATCTCTGGTAAGATTTATTCCTAAGTATTTTATCTTCTTGGGGGCTACTGTAAATGGCGTTGATTTGGTGATTTCCTCTTCAATGCCCTTTTTATTGGTGTAGAGGAATCCAACTGATTTTTGTATGTATATCTTGTGTCCGGTACTCTGCTGAACTCTTCTATTAGTTTCAGTAGTTTTCTGGAGGATTCCTTAGGGTTTCCTGTGTATAAGAGAATGTCATCTGCAAATAGAGATACTTTTACTTCTTCCTTGCCAATCTGGATGCCCATTATTTCTTTATCTAGCCTAATTGCTCTGGCTAAGACTTCCAGCACAATGTTGAATAAGAGCGGTGATAAAGGGTATCCTTGTCTGGTTCCCGAGCTCAGCGGGAATTTATCAGGCTCTCTCCATTTTGGATGATGTTGGCTGTTGACTTTGTATAAATGCCCTTCATTATGTTGAGGAATTTACCTTCTCTTCCTATTTCACTGAGAGTTTTCATCATGAATGAGTGTTGAACTTTGTCAAATGCCTTTTCTGCATCAATTGATAAAATCACGTGATCCTTGTCTTTTGTTTTATTTATGTGGTGGAATACATTAATTGTTTTTCTAATGTTGAACCATCTTTGCATGCCTGGTATGAATTCCATTTGGTCATGGTGAATTATTTTTTTGACATGTTGTTGAATTCTGTTGGCTAGAATTTTGTTGAGGAGTTTTGCATCTACATTCATGAGAGAAATAGGTCCATAATTTTCTTTTCTTGTGGTATCTTTAACTGGTTTTGGTATCAGGGATATGGTGGCTTCATAGAATGATTTTGGTAGTATTCTGTCTTTTTCTATGCTCTGAAATACCTTTAGTAGTGGTGTTAACTCTTCTCTGAAAGTTTGGTAGAACTCTGCAGTTAAGCCGTCTGGACCAGGGCTTTTTTTTGTTGGGAGTTTTTTGATTACCTTTTCAATCTTTTATTTGTTATGGCTCTATTTAGTTGTTCTACCTCTGTTTGTATTAGTTTAGGTAAGTAGTGTGTTTCCAGGAATTCATCCATTTCTTCTAGGTTTTCAAATTTGTTTTAGTATAGTTTTTCATAGTAATCCGATATGATTCTTTTAATTTCAGCTGAGTCTGTTGTAATATTGCCCATCTGATTTCTTATTCGGGTTATTTGCTTCCTTTCCTGTTTTTCTTTTGTCACTTTGGGCAGTAGTTTAACAATTTTGTTGTTTTTCAAAAAACCCTCTTTTGGTCTTGTTAATTCTTTCCATTGTTTTTCTGTTTTCTATTTCATTTAGTTCAGCTCTAATTTTTATTATTTGTTTTCTTCTGGTGCCTGTGGGTTTCTTTTGTTGCTCTTTTTGTATTTGTTCAAGTTGTAGGGAAAATTCTCTGATTTTGGCCCTTTCTTCTTTTTGGATATGTGCATTTATTGAAATAAATTGGCCTCTGAGCACCGCTTTTGCTGTGTCCCGAAGGTTCTGATAGGAAGTGTTTTCATTCTCATTGGATTCTCTGAATTTCTTTATTCCATCCTTAATGTTTTCTATAATCCAGCCTTTTTTGAGCAGGGTATTGTTCAGTTTCCAAGTGTTTGATTTCTTTTCCCTGCTTTTCCTGTTATTGATTTCCACTTTTATGGCCTTATGGTCACAGAAGATGCTTTGTAATATTTCAATGTTTTGGATTCTGCTAAGGCTTGCTTTATGACCTAATATGTGGTCTATTCTAGAGAATGTTCCATGTGCACTAGAAAAGAAATTATACTTCGTTGCCATTGGGTGGATTGTTCTGTATTTGTCTACGAGGTCAAGTTGGTTGACTGTGGCATTTAGATCTTCCATGTCTTTATTGAGCTTCTTTCTGGATGTCCTGTCCTTCACCGAAAGTGGTGTGTTGAAGTCTCCTACTATTATTGTGGAGCTATCTATCTCACTTTTCAATGCTGATAGGGTTTGTTTTATGTATCTTGCAGCCCTGTCATTGGGTGCATAAATATTTAATATGGTTATATCTTCTTAGTGTATTGTCCCTTTAATCATTATGTAGTGTTCTTCCTTATCATTTCTGATGGATATAACCTTAAGGTCTATTTTGTCAGAAATTAATATTGCCACTCCTGCTCTTATTTGATTGCTGTTTGCTTGGTATATTTTTTATATCCTTTGAGTTTCAGTTTGTGTCTCTAAGTCTAAGGTGTGTCTCTTGTAGGCAGCATATAGATGGATCTTGTTTTTTAATCCATTCTGTCTCTCTCTCTTTATTGGTGTATTATTCCATTTACATCCAGTGTAATTATAGATAGGAATGAATTTAGTGCTATCATTTTTATGTCTTTTTTTGTGTGTTGACAGTTTCTTTTTCCCCCTTGATTTTATGTGCTGAGTAGATTTTCTTGATATATTGTCCTTTCCTTATATTTGCTGTTGTTGATTTTGTTTCTGCTGTGTCTGCATTTTTCCTTTGTATTTTATTTTGATGAGTTGGATAGTTTGTCTCCTTTGTGGTTACCTTATTATTTACCCCTATTTTTCTAAATTTAAAATTAAATTTTATTTCTTTGTATCGCCATATCTTCCTCTCCATATGGAAGGTGTATGATTACATTTCTTAGTCCCTCTTTCTTATTTTAATATTGTCTTATTTTATGTAATAACATCGCTGTTACCCTGTTTTGGGCTTTTTATTTTTCTATAACCTTGCCTTTTTTTTTTTTTTTTTTTGGATTTCCCTGTCTGGGTTGACTTCTGGTTGCTCTGCCCAGTTTTTTTTTTTTTTTTTTTTATAATAACTTTTATTAAGCTTCAAGTGAACGTTTACAAATCCAATCAGTCTGTCACATATAAGTTTACATACATCTCACTCCCTACTCCCACTTACTCTCCCCGTCTTGAGTCAGCCCTTTCAGTCTCTCCTTTCTTGACAATTTTGCCGGCTTCCCTCTCTCTCTATCCTCCCATCCCCCCTCCAGACAAGAGTTGCCAACACAATCTCAAGTGTACACCTGATATAATTAGCTCACTCTTCATCAGCGTCTCTCTCCCACCCGCTGACCAGTCCCTTTCATGTCTGATGAGTTGTCTTCAGGGATGGTTCCTGTCCTGTGTCAACAGAAGGTCTGGAGAGCATGACCGCCGGGATTCCTCCAGTCTCAGTCAGACCATTAAGTTTGGTCTTCTTATGAGAATTTGGGGTCTGCATCCCACTGCTCTCCTGCTCCCTCAGGGGTCCTCTGCTGAGCTCCCTGTCAGGGCAGTCATCGATTGTGGCCGGGCACCAACTAGTTCTTCTGGTCTCAGGATGATGTAGGTCTCTGGTTCATGTGGCCCTTTCTGTCTCTTGGGCTCTTAGTTGTCATGTGGGCTTGGTGTTCTTCATTTTCCTTTGCTCCAGGTGGGTTGAGACCAATTGCTGCATCTTAGATGGCTGCTTGTTAGCATTTAAGACCCCAGACGCCACATTTCAAAGTGGGATGCAGAATGATTTCATAATAGAATTATTTTGCCAATTGACTTAGAAGTCCCCGCAAACCATGTTCCCCAGACCCCCGCGCTTGCTCCGCTGAGCTTTGAAGCATTCATTTTATCCCGGAAACTTCTTTGCTTTTGGTCCAGTCCAATTGAGCTGACCTTCCATGTATTGAGTGTTGTCTTTCCCTTCACCTAAAGCAGTTCTTATCTACTGATTAATCAATAAAAAAACCCTCTCCCACCCTCCCTCCCTCCCCCCCTCGTAACCACAAAAGTATGTGTTCTTCTCAGGTTTACTATTTCTCAAGATCTTATAATAGTGGTCTTATACAATATTTGTCCTTTTGCCTCTGACTCATTTCGCTCAGCATAATGCCTTCCAGGTTCCTCCATGTTATGAAATGTTTCAGAGATTCGTCACTGTTCTTTATCGATGCGTAGTATTCCATTGTGTGAATATACCACAATTTATTTACCCATTCATCCGTTGATGGACACCTTGGTTGCTTCCAACTTTTTGCTATTGTAAACAGAGCTGCACTAAACATGGGTGTGCATATATCTGTTTGTATGAAGGCTCTTGTATCTCTAGGGTATATTCCGAGGAGTGGGATTTCTGGGTTGTATGGTAGTTCTATTTCTAACTGTTTCAGATAACGCCAGATAGATTTCCAAAGTGGTTGTACCATTTTACATTCCCACCAGCAGTGTATGAGAGTTCCAATCTCTCCGCAGCCTCTCCAACATTTATTATTTTGTGTTTTTTGGATTAATGCCAGCCTTGCTGGTGTGAGATGGAATCTCATCGTAGTTTTAATTTGCATTTCTCTAATGGCTAATGATCGAGAGCATTTTCTCATGTATCTGTTGGCTGCCTGAATATCTTCTTTAGAGAAATGTGTGTTCATATCCTTTGCCCACTTCTTGATTGGGTTGTTTGTCTTTTTGTGGTTGAGTTTTGACAGAATCATGTAGATTTTAGAGATCAGGCGCTGGTCGGAGATGTCATAGCTGAAAATTCTTTCCCAGTCTGTAGGTGGTCTTTTTACTCTTTTGGTGAAGTCTTTAGATGAGCATAGGTGTTTGATTTTTAGGAGCTCCCAGTTATCGGGTTTCTCTTCATCATTTTTGGTAATGTTTTGTATTCTGTTTATACCTTGTATTAGGGCTCCTAGGGTTGTCCCAATTTTTTCTTCCATGATCTTTATCGTTTTAGTCTTTATGTTTAGGTCTTTGATCCACTTGGAGTTAGTTTTTGTGCCTGGTGTGAGGTATGGGTCCTGTTTCATTTTTTTGCAAATGGATATCCAGTTATGCCAGCACCATTTGTTAAAAAGGCTGTCTTTTCCCCAGTTAATTGACACTGGTCCTTTGTCAAATATCAGCTGCTCATACGTGGATGGATCTATGTCTGGGTTCTCAATTCTGTTCCATTGGTCTACGTGTCTGTTGTTGTACCAATACCAGGCTGTTTTGACTACTGTGGCTGTATAATAGGTTCTGAAGTCAGGTAAGGTGAGGCCTCCCACTTTCTTCTTCTTTTTCAGTAGTGCTTTGCTTATCCGGGGCTTCTTTCCCTTCCATATGAAATTGGTGATTTGTTTCTCTATCCCCTTAAAATATGACATTGGAATTTGGATCGGAAGTGCGTTAAATGTATAGATGGCTTTTGGTAGAATAGACATTTTTACTATGTTAAGTCTTCCTATCCATGAGCAAGGTATGTTTTTCCACTTAAGTATGTCCTTTTGAATTCCTTGTAGTAGAGCTTTGTAGTTTTCTTTGTATAGGTCTTTTACATCCTTGGTAAGATTTATTCCTAAGTATCTTATCTTCTTGGGGGCTACCGTGAATGGTATTGATTTGGTTATTTCCTCTTCGGTGTTCTTTTTGTTGATGTAGAGGAATCCAAGTGATTTTTGTATGTTTATTTTATAACCTGAGACTCTGCCAAACTCTTCTATTAGTTTCAGTAGTTTTCTGGAGGATTCCTTAGGGTTTTCTGTGTATATAATCATGTCATCTGCAAATAGTGATAACTTTACTTCTTCCTTGCCAATCCGGATACCTTTTATTTCTTTGTCTAGCCTGATTGCCCTGGCTAAGACTTCCAACACGATGTTGAATAAGAGCGGTGATAAAGGGCATCCTTGTCTGGTTCCCGTTCTCAAGGGAAATGCTTTCAGGTTCTCTCCATTTAGAGTGATATTGGCTGTTGGCTTTGCATAGATGCCCTTTATTATGTTGAGGAATTTTCCTTCAATTCCTATTTTGGTAAGAGTTTTTATCATAAATGGGTGTTGGACTTTGTCAAATGCCTTTTCTGCATCAATTGATAAGATCATGTGGTTTTTGTCTTTTGTTTTATTTATGTGATGGATTACATTAATGGTTTTTCTGATATTAAACCAGCCTTGCATACCTGGTATAAATCCCACTTGATCAGGGTGAATTATTTTTTTGATGTGTTGTTGGATTCTATTGGCTAGAATTTTGTTGAGGATTTTTGCATCAATGTTCATGAGGGATATAGGTCTATAATTTTCTTTTTTTGTAATGTCTTTACCTGGTTTTGGTATCAGGGAGATGGTGGCTTCATAGAATGAGTTGGGTAGTATTCCGTCATTTTCTATGCTTTGGAATACCTTTAGTAGTAGTGGTGTTAACTCTTCTCTGAAAATTTGGTAGAACTCTGCAGTGAAGCCGTCCGGGCCAGGACTTTTTTTTGTTGGGAGTTTTTTGATTACCGTTTCAATCTCTTTTTTTGTTATGGGTCTATTTAGTTGTTCTGCTTCTGAATGTGTTAGTTTAGGTAGGTAGTGTTTTCCAAGGAATTCATCCATTTCTTCTAGGTTTTCAAATTTGTTAGAGTACAGTTTTTCATAATAATCTGAAATGATTCTTTTAATTTCATTTGGTTCTGTTGTGATGTGGTCCTTCTCATTTCTTATTCGGGTTATTTGTTTCCTTTCCTGTATTTCTTTAGTCAGTCTAGCCAATGGTTTATCAATTTTGTTAATTTTTTCAAAGAACCAGCTTTTGGCTTTGTTAATTCTTTCAATTGTTTTTCTGTTCTCTAATTCATTTAGTTCAGCTCTAATTTTTATTATTTGTTTTCTTCTGGTGCCTGATGGATTCTTTTGTTGCTCACTTTCTATTTGTTCAAGTTGTAGGGACAGTTCTCTGATTTTGGCTCTTTCTTCTTTTTGTATGTGTGCATTTATTGATATAAATTGACCTCTGAGCACTGCTTTTGCTGTGTCCCAGAGGTTTTGATAGGAAGTATTTTCATTCTCGTTGCTTTCTATGAATTTCCTTATTCCCTCCTTGATGTCTTCTATAACCCAGTCTTTTTTCAGGAGGGTATTGTTCATTTTCCAAGTATTTGATTTCTTTTCCCTCGTTCTTCTGTTATTGATCTCTAGTTTTATTGCCTTGTGGTCTGAGAAGATGCTTTGTAATATTTCGATGTTTTGGACTCTGCAAAGGTTTGTTTTATGACCTAATATGTGGTCTATTCTAGAGAATGTTCCATGTGCGCTAGAAAAAAAAGTATATTTTGCAGCAGTTGGGTGGAGAGTTCTGTATAAGTCAATGAGGTCAAGTTGGTTGATTGTTGTAATTAGATCTTCCGTGTCTCTGTTGAGCTTCTTACTGGATGTCCTGTCCTTCTCCGAAAGGGGTGTGTTGAAGTCTCCTACTATAATTGTGGAGGTATCTATCTCGCTTTTCAGTTCTGTTAAAATTTGATTTATATATCTTGCAGCCCTGTCATTGGGTGCGTAAATATTTAATATGGTTATGTCTTCCTGATCAATTGTCCCTTTTATCATTATATAGTGTCCTTCTTTATCCTTTGTGGTGGATTTAAGTCTAAAGTCTATTTTGTCAGAAATTAATATTGCTACTCCTCTTCTTTTTTGCTTATTGTTTGCTTGATATACTTTTTTCCATCCTTTGAGTTTTAGTTTGTTTGTGTCTCTAAGTCTAAGGTGTGTCTCTTGTAGGCAGCATATAGATGGATCGTGTTTCTTTATCCAGTCTGTGACTCTCTGTCTCTTTATTGGTGCATTTAGTCCATTTACATTCAGGGTAATTATAGATAAATAAGTTTTTAGTGCTGTCATTTTGATGCCTTTTTATGTGTGTTGTTGACAATTTCATTTTTCCACATACTTTTTTGTGCTGAGGCGTTTTTCTTAGTAAATTGTGAGATCCTCACTTTCATAGTGTTTGACTTTATGTTAGTTGAGTCGTTACGTTTTTCTTGGTTTTTGTCTTGAGTTATAGAGTTGTTATACCTTTTTGTGGTTACCTCATTATATACCCCTATTTTTCTAAGTAAAAACCTAACTTGTATTGTTCTATATCGCCTTGTATCACTCTCCATATGGCAGTTCAATGCCTCCTGTATTTAGTCCCTCTTTTTGATTATTGTGATCTTTTACCTATTGACTTCCATGATTCCCTGTTATGTGTATTTTTTTTTAATTAATCTTAATTTGTTTGTTTTTGTGATTTCCCTATTTGAGTTGATATCAGGACGTTCTGTTTTGTGACCTTGTGTTGTGCTGATATCTGATATTATTGGTTCTCTGACCAAACAATATCCTTTAGTATTTCTTGTAGCTTTGGTTTGGTTTTTGCAAATTCTCTAAACTTGTGTTTGTCTGTAAATATCTTAATTTCGCCTTCATATTTCAGAGAGAGTTTTGCTGGATATATGATCCTTGGTTGGCAGTTTTTCTCCTTCAGTGTTCTGTATATGTCGTCCCATTCCCTTCTTGCCTGCATGGTTTCTGCTGAGTAGTCAGAACATATTCTTATTGATTCTCCCTTGAAGGAAACCTTTCTTTTCTCCCTGGCTGCTTTTAAAATTTTCTGTTTATCTTTGGTTTTGGTGAGTTTGATGATAATATGTCTTGGTGTTTTTCTTTTTGGATCAATCTTAAATGGGGTTCGATGAGCATCTTGGATAGATATCCTTTCGTCTTTCATGATGTCAGGGAAGTTTTCTGTCAGAAGTTCTTCAACTATTTTCTCTGTGTTTTCTGTCCCCCCTCCCTGTTCTGGGACTCCAATCACCCGCAGGTTATCCTTCTTGATAGAGTCCCACATAATTCTTAGGGTTTCTTCATTTTTTTTAATTCTTTTATCTGATTTTTTTTCAGCTATGTTGGTGTTGATTCCCTGGTCCTCCAGATGTCCCAGTCTGCATTCTAATTGCTCGAGTCTGCTCCTCTGACTTCCTAGTGTGTTGTCTAATTCTGTCATTTTATTGTTAATCTTTTGGATTTCTACATGTTGTCTCTCTATGGATTCTTGCAACTTATTAATTTTTCCAGTATGTTCTTGAATAATCTTTTTGAGTTCTTCAACAGTTTTATCAGTGTGTTCCTTGGCTTTTTCTGCAGATATCCTAATTTCATTTGTGATATCATTAAGCATTCTGTAAATTAGTTTTTTATATTCTGTATCTGATAATTCCAAAATTGTATCTTCATTTGGGAAAGATTTTGATTCTTTTGTTTGGGGAGTTGGAGAAGCTGTCACAGTCTGCTTCTTTAAGTGGTTTGATATGGATTGTTGTCTCCGAGCCATCACTGGGAAACTAGTTTTTCCAGAAAATCCGCTAAAAAAAAACTGCAGTCAGATCCCTATCAGAGTTCTCCCTCTGGCTCAGGCTATTCAGATGTTAATGAAGCCGCCTGCGTGCAGTCCAAATCCCTGTGGGACGGTTCCCCGGCTCGGATGCTGCTCTTTCTGCTCCAAGATCAGTCACTGCCTCCCGGGGACTTCTCCTAACGGCTGCGTCCCACGCCGCCCGTGGAACCGGCTAGTCCCCCTCCCGGGGTTAGTTCAGGGGGGTGGAGCAGGTCTCTGTGCTTGTGCCGTCCCTGACTGGTATGCTGGCTCCAGGCTCTGGAAACAATCGCTGCTTCCCCGTATTAGTTCGTTCTCCGTCTCTAAATCTGTGTTTGTTGTTCAGGGTTCGTAGATTGTTATGTATGTGATCGATTCACTTGTTTTTCCGTGTCTTTGTTGTAAGAGGGATCTGAGGTAGCGTCTGCCTAGTCCGCCATCTTGGCTCCGCCTCCTCTGCCCAGTTTTCTAGTCTTGGGTTGATACCTGAAATTATGGGTTTTCTAAGCAAAAAACTCCCTTTAGTATTTCTTGCAGTTTTGGTCTGGTTTTTAGGAATTCTGTAAACTTCTGTTTATCTGGAAATGTGTCAATTTCACGTTCATATTTAAGAGAGAGTTTTGCTGGATATGATTCTTCCAGGCAATATTTTTCCTTCAATACTTAAATATGTCATCCCATTGCCTTCTTGCCTGCATGGTTTTTGCTGAGTAATCCAAGCTTATTCTTATTGGCTCGTCTTTGTAGGCGACTTTTTGTTTATCCCTCACCGCTCTTATAATTCTCTCTTTATCTTTGGTTTTGGCAAGTTTGATTATAATATGTCTTGGTGACTTTCTTTTAACATCTACCTTATGTGGAGTTCAATGAGCATCTTGGATAGATATCTTCTCATCTTTCACCATATCAGGGAAGTTTTCTTCCAACAAATCTTCAACAATTTTTCTGTGTATTTTCTGTTATCCCTCCCTGTTCTGGTACTCCAGTCACTCATAGTTTATTTCTCTTGATAGAGTTCCACATGATTCTTTAGATTTCTTCATTTTTTAAAATTCTTTTATCTGGTTTTTCTTCAAATATATTAGTGCCAAGTGATTTATCTTCAAGTTCTGAAATTCTCGCTTCTACTTGCTCAATTCTGCTCCTCTGACTTTCTATTGAGTTGTCTAATTCTGTAATTTTTTTGTTAATCTTCTGAATTTCTGGTTGCTGTCTGTCTATGGATTTTTCCAGCTTATTCAACTTTTCATTATGTTCCTGGATAATCTTTCTAATTTCTTCAGTTGCTTTATCTGTGTGTTCCTTGGCTTGTTCTGCATATTGCCTCATTTCCTTCCTGATGTCTTGAAGGAGTCTGTGTATTAAACTTTTGTATTCTGTGTCTGGTAATTGCAGGAATGCACTTTCATCTAGAAGATCCCTGGATTCTTTGTTTTGAGAGCCTGTTGAGGTGATCATGGTCTGTTTCTTTATGTGACTTGATATTGACTGTTGTCTCCAAGCCATCTATAAGTTATTGTGTTATTTTTTGCTTGCTTACTGTGTCATAGCTGCTGGCTTTGTTTTGTTTTGGTATACCCCTATGGGTTGCTTGAGTGAGCTTGCTTGATTATTTTCACCTTTGGAGTTCTGGTGTCCTGTCCCCAGCTGGCTAGAGCTGTTATCAGGTATATCAGTCTAGGAGTCCATTCAGTTTTCTTGTATGAATTCAGCTCAGGTTTCCAGGTAGCTGATCATCAAGTGTGTGGTACAGGCTCTATCCTACAGTCTTAGAGGGGCAGGGGTGTTTGGCATATATACCAGTATGTGATTGCAGCAGACGGTCACACTCTGAACAAGCCAGAGTGCTGAGAACCAACCCCCAAGTGTCTCTGAGGACAACACATCTCTGTTCCCTAGAGCTTTCTGGTGGGTGGGTTCTGCAGATGGACCATGGGCACCCAAAGTTTTTGGTTGTAAGGACTGGGAGATACCAGTTATCTTTGGACCCCTGTTCCAGGTGGTTGGGTGACCTGAGTGGAGCTACCAGTCCTTAGGTCCCTGATGTGGGTAGGTGAGGACCTTGTTGAATAGGCAAAGCAATGTCAAACGTCAAACACCTACCTCTCCGCTGCACAGCTGAAATGGTTAGAGTTTGCCAGCAAGGGCCTGTTCTCCCAAAATAGGCCCACACAGGTCCATGCAGAAGGGAAAGTTGCTCAAGGTCCATGGACAGTTTATGCCTGGATGGGAGCTGCTTCTGTCCTGAGCTTCCCCAGTTAATGGAGCTAGCAAATTATCTTTTCCCCCCAACTGCAAATTTTTTCCTTCCGCAAGGCCAGAAGGATGGCTCTAGGTGCTCACCTGGGTCTATCTCAGGCCCAGGGATTCAGCTGCTGAAGCCAGCCTTGGGGTTGTGGAACGCAGTAAAATATACCAAGTAGTTAGGTTTTGCCGAGAGTGCCGTTCTCCTCAGGTTCCAGAGGTGTGAGTAGGCTGTGTGGCTTGCTACTTCTCCCTGAGGAAACTGCAGCCAAATGCTAGCACCAGCCCAGCATCGCCACCGCCACCACTCCGGGAATGGTGCCTGAGGGCTCCTCACAATTTCATTTTTCTCAAGCTGCTCTCAGGATTCTTTTTTTTTTCTTTGGTTTTAGTAAGTGTGATTATGATATGTCTTGGTGATTTTCTTTTGAGGTCTATCCTATATTGGGTTTGTTGAGCTTCTTGGTTGGCCAGCTTTTCATCTGTCATGATATTAGGGATGTTTTCTATCAGCAATTCTTCAATGATCCTCTCTGTGTTTTCCATTTTATCCTCCTTTTCTGGAACTCCAATCACATGCAAATTTTTGCTTTTGCTTGTAACCCACATTGTTCTCAGGGCTTCTTCATTTTTCTTCATTGTTTTCTCTGTTTTTTTCCTCAAACAAAGTGGTATCCAAAGATGTGTCAATTTCTCTGATCCTGTCTTCCGTTGTTTCAAATTACTCTGAAAACATTTTGCACTGTCCATTTCTGAAATCTTGTTTATCTTTCAGATTTCTAATTGCTGTTTTTGTATGATTTCTAATTTTTTGTTTATTTTGACATTTTGTTCCCTCTATTATTTTCCTGAATTCTTCCGTTGTTTTCTCTGTGTTTTCCCTGATTTTGTCTGTATTTTCCATGATTTTGTGTAGTTTTTACTTAATTTTGCCTGTGTTTTCCTTCACGTCTTGAAGAACCCTGAATATTACAGTGTTGAATTCCCTAGTAGGTAGTTCCAATGCCTTTTCTTCTACCAGAAGGTCTGGTGGTGTTTTATTTTTTTTGCTTTATGGATCCATTTTGTACTTTTTTATGTTTTGATAAAATCTGCGGTTTTCAAGACATTCAGGAGTTATTTTCTTTGTTTGTTGATTGTTGATTTGTTTGTTTTGTCCTGCTTTTTTGTTTTGTTTGGTTACATCTGGGCAGGTGGCCTGGGTTTGCTTTTTTGCTTGCTCATCTTTGGGCATAATTCTTCTCACTAGGGAGAGGCAGGGATGAGTCTTTTGCATTATGTACTGGAGCCCACCAGGCAGAGCCCCGGGCAGTGCAGAGTGGGGTCTGGTGGTCCACACTGGTGCTGCTCAGGGGTGTGGTGCTCAGTGCACAGTGTAGATAGGCATAAAAAGGGGAAACAATAAGACTAAGCTCTGATTACACATAGAAAAAAAGCAGGCAAGAAGGCAATGGGATGAAATATATAAAACCTTCAAAGAAACAAATTTCCAACCAAGAAAAATAAATTCTGCAAAACTCTTGGTCAAGTATGATGGCGAAATTAGGACATTTCCAGATAAACAGAAATAAAGGGAATGTGTAAAACCAAACAAAACTTACAAGAATTATTAAAGGGAATCCTTAGGGAAAAAAAAATTTTTTTTTTTTTTAGAATAGAGAATGAACAACATCAGACAACAACCTGAATCTAAGACGCATGATAGCATCAGCAAACCTAGGTAATGAACTCTCAAGGATAAAAGAAAATAAGATTTACAACACGGAACCCCAGAAGTCGATCTGTAAATGACAACAACTTCAGAACAATGAAAGAGGGAATAAATGGTGTAGATATAGAACTTTCAAATGGAGAGGAAGCCAAGGCAACACCAAGTTATAAAAGACTGGTTTAAACTTAGGAAGATATGAGTAAATTTCAAGGTAACCACAAAGAAAGTTAACAAATCTACTAATCAAAATAAAGACGAAAAACATAAAGTCTCGGTAAACACCAAATCTACAAAAATGAAACAAAAAATCCACAAACAAAAGGAATTCAACACAGGATAGTAAGAGGAACAACGAAAATGTCAGCACCACAAAAAAAAGCACTACAAAATGACAGTAATAAACACACACTTATCAATAATCACACT
Organism: Elephas maximus indicus; assembly: GCF_024166365.1. NCBI lineage: Eukaryota > Metazoa > Chordata > Mammalia > Proboscidea > Elephantidae > Elephas > Elephas maximus. The sequence continues at coordinate 93,048,899 of NC_064846.1, forward strand.
GAACACAAGTGGCTTAAATGCACCAACAAAGAAACGGAGTGACAGAATGGATTAAAAAAACAGGACTTATCAATACGTTGTCTTCAAGAGACACATCTTAGAAACAAAGACATAAATATATTAAAAATCAAACAATGGAGAAAAATAAGCAAACGACAACCAAAAAGAGCAATAGTGGCAATACTAATCTCAGATAAAATAGGCTTTAAAACAAAATCCACAAGGAAAGACATTATATAATGATTAAAGGGACAATCCACCATGAGGACATAATCATAATAAATATCTATGCACCCAATGACAGGGCTCCAAAATACATGAAACAAACTCTTAATGGTAATGAAAAGAGAAATTGACAATTCTACAATACTAGTAGAAGACTTCGACACACCATTTTCAGCAAAGGACAAAACATCTAGAAAGAAACTCAGCATAGGTACAGAAGATCTAAAGGCCGCAATCAACCAACTTGACCTCATAGATATATAGAGAACACTCCATCTAACAGCAGCAAACCACAGATTCTTTTGCGACACAAGTGGAATGTTCTCCAGAAGAGACTCTATCTTAGGTCACAAAGCAACCCTCAGCAAAATCCAAAACAATGAGATAATACAAAGCATCTTCTCTGATCACAACACCATAAAAGTAGAAATTAATAACAGGAAGAGCAAGAAAAAAAAATCGAATACATGTAAACTGAATGACACTTTGCTTAAAAATCACTGGGTAATAGAAGAAATCAAAGATGGAATAAAAATATTCTTACAATCAAATGAGAATGAAAATACATCATACCAAAACCTTTGGGAAACAGCAGAGGCAGTCTTCAAAGGTCAATTTATAGATTAAGAAAAAAAAAAAACCCATTACTGTCGAGTCAGATTCCAGCACATAGCAACCCTATAGGACAGGTAGAACTGCACCCATAGGGTTTCCAAATAGCGGCTGATTTCAGCTGATGACCTTTTGGTTAGTGATGAAAAAGAGAAAAGGATAAAATCAAAATGTTAACTATATAACTTGAACAAATAAAAAGAGAATGGCGGAAGAAGACTGCAGCCACCAGAAGAAAGAAAATAATAAAGATCAGAGCAGAAATAAATGAAATAGAGAACAGACAAACAATAGAATCAGCAAAACCAAAAGTTGGTTCCTGGAAAGGATCAACAAAATTGACAAGCCAATGGCCAAACTGACAAACGAAGAACAGGAGAGGACACAAATAATGCAAATAAGAAATAAAATGAGGGACACTACAACAGACCCAACTGAAATCCGAAGAATCATAACAGGGTACTATGAAAAAACTATACTCCAACAAATTTGAAAACCTTGAGGAAATGGACAAATTTCTAGAAAAGCTACCTACCTAAACTAACACACACACACACAACAAAAGAAAATCTAAGGAGACCCATAACAATAGAAGAGATTGAAATGGTTAAAAAAAAAAACTCCAAACAAAAAATCCCTGGCCCAGATGACTTCACTAGAGAATTCTACTAAGCATTCAGAGAAGAGCTTGCACCAGTAGTACTCAAACTATTTCAGAACATAGAAAAGGAAGGAATACTTTTGAACGCTTTCTATGAAGCCAGCATAACCCTGATACCAAAACGAGGCAACGACACCACAAAAAAGAAAATTGTAGACCAATATCTCTCATGAATATAAATGCAAAAATTCTCTACAAAATACTAGCTAATAGATTTCAGCATCATATATAAAAAAAAAAAAAAACCTTGACCTAGTGGGATTCATACCAGGTATGCAAAGATTTTTCAACATTAGAAAATCAATCAATGTAATCCACAACATAATTAAAACAAAAGAAGAGAATCACATGATCGTCTATAATCGACACAGAAGAGGCATTGGATAAAGCCCAACACCCATTCCTGATAAAAACTCTCAATAAAATAGATATTGAAGGGAAATTCCTTGACATAATAAAGGGCATCTATACAAAACGAGGAAACCCTGGTGGCGTAGTGGTTAAGAGCTATAGCTGCTAACCAAAAGGTCGGCAGTTGGAATCTACCAGGCACTCCTTGGAAACTCTATGAGGCAGTTCTACTCTGTCTTATAGGGTCACTATGAGTTGGAATCGACTCAATGGCAACGGGTTTTCTTTTTCTTTTAATACAAAACCAGCAGCCAACATCATTCTTAATGGAGAGAGACTGAAAATATTCCCCACTGAGAACATGGACAAGACAAGGGTGCCCTTTATCACCATGCCTATTTAACATTATGCTGGAAGTCCTAGCTAGAGCAATAAGGCAACAAAAAGAAATAAAGGGCATCCACATTGGTAAGGAAGAAGTAAAGCTGTCCATATTTTTGGATGGTATGATACTATGCATAGAGAACCCAAAAGACTCCGCAAGAAAACTACTGGAACTAATAGAAAGATTCAGCAGATAGCAGGATACAAGAAAAACATACAAAAATCAGTTGGCTTCCTATACACCAATAAAGAGAACTGTGAAAAGGAAATCAGGAAAGCAATACCTTTTATAATAAAAAAAAAAAAAAATTTATAATAACCCCTAAAAAAATAAAATGCTTAGGGATAAATCTAACCAGAGATGTAAAAGATGTATAAAAGTACAAAACACTACTGCAGGAAACCAGAAGACACCTACACAAATGGAAAAACTTGCCATTATCATGGATAGGTACACTCAGCATTGTGAAAATGTCAATTCTACTCAAAGTAATCTACAAATACAGTGCAATCCCGACTTCAACATCAATGGTATTCTTTACCGAGATGGAAAAACTAATCAACTTTATATGGGAAGGAAAGAAGCCCTGGATAAGTAAAGCACTATTGAAGAAGAATAAAGTAGGAGGACTCACACTACCTGACCTCAGAACTTCCTGTACAGCTCCAGTAGTCAAAATAGCATGGTACCCATACAATGCAGACACATTGGCCAATGGAATGGAATTGAGAGCCCAGATGTAAATCCATCCACTTACGGTCACCTGATCTTCAACAAAGGCCCAAAGTCCATTAAATGTGGAAAAGACAACCTTTTTGACAAATGGTGCTATCAAAACTGGATGTCCATCTGTAAAAAAAAAAAAAATTATCCAATAGACAAAAACAAATTCAAAATGGATCAAAGACCTAAATATAAAATTAAAAACTATGAAGATCATAGAAGAAAAAACAAAGTCAACACTAGAGGCCCTGTTACATGGCATAAATACAAACCATTACTAGCAATACACAAACAACAGAAGATAAGCTAAATAACTGGGATTTTCTAAAAATTAAACAATCATGTTCATCTGAAGACTTCACCAAAGAGCGAAAAGAGAACCTACAGACTTGGAAAAAATTTTGGGCTCTGATAAATCTGACAGAGGTCTAATCTCTAAAATCTATAGGAAAATCCGACACCTCTACAACAAAAAGACAAATAATCCAGTTAAAAATGGGCAAAGGAAATGAACAGACACTTCACCAAAGAAGACATTCAAGTGGGTAACAGACACATGAGAAAATACTCACGATCACTAGCCATTACAGAAACACAAATCAAAACTACAATGAGATACCCTGTCATCCTAACATTACTGGCATGAATCAAGAAAACAGAAAATAACAAATGTTGGAGAGGCTGCAGGGAGATTGTAACACTTACGCACTGCTGGTGGGAATGCAAAATGGTACAACAATTTTGGACAACGGTATGGCACTTTCTTAAAAAGGTAGAAATAGAAATACCAGATGATCCAGCTATTCCACTCTTAGAAATACATCTTAGAGAATTAAGAGTTATCCCACGAATAGACATATGCACACCCATGTTCATTACAGCATTATTTACAACAGTAAAAGAAGGAAATAACCTAAGTCCCCGTCAACAAATGAACAGATATGCAAACTATGGTACATACACACAATGGAATACTACCTAACAAAAAGAACAATGAGGAACCTGCGAAACATCTCACAAGATGGATGAATCTGGAGGACATTATGCTGAGTGAAATAAGTCAATAACAAAAGGACAAATACTGTATGAGATCACTGTTACAAAAACTCATGAAAAAGTTTACACACAGAAAGAAACAATCTTTTATGGTTACTTGGGATGGGAGGTGTGGAGAGGAAAAAACACTAACTGTAGCTGCTGTTGTTGTTAGGTGCCACTGAGTGTGTTCAGACTCATAACAATCCTATGTACAACAGAAAGAAACACTGCCCGGTCCTGTGCCATCCTCACAATCGTTGATGTTTAAGCCCATTGTTGCAGCCACTGTGTCAGTCCATCTTGTTGAGGATCTTCCTCTTTTTCCCTGACTCTCCACTTTACCAAGCATGATGCTCTTCTCCAGGGACTCATCCCTCCTGATAATGTGTTTGAACTACGTGAGACATAGTCTCATCATCCTTGCTTCGAAAAAGCATTCTGGTTGTACTTCTTCCAAGACAGATTCTTTGTTCTTCTGGCAGTCCATGGTATATTCAATATTCTTCACCAACACCACAATTCCTTTGCGTCAATTCTTCTTCGGTCTTATTCATCATCCAGCTTTCGCATGCATAGGAGGTGATTGAAAACACCATGGCTTGGGTCAAGCCACCTTAGACTTTAGGGTAACATTCCTTGCTTTTCAACACTTTAAAGAGGTCTTTTGCAGCAGATTTGCCCAATGTAATGCATCTTTTGATTTATTGGTTGCTGCTTCCAAAGGTGTTTATTGTGGATACAAGTAAAATGAAATCCTTGATAACTTCAATCTTTTCTCCCTTCATCATGAGGTTGCTTATTGGTTCAATTATTAGGATATTTGTTTTCTTTATGTTGAGGTGTAATCCATACTGAAGACCATAGTCTTTGATCTTCATCAGTAAGCGCTTCCAGTCCTCTTCACTTTCAGCAAGCCAAGTTTATGTCATCTGCATATCACAAATTGTTAATGAGTCTTCCTCCAATCCTGATGCCTCATTCTTTTTCATATAGTCCAGCTTCTCAGATTATTTGTCCAGCATACGGACTAAATAGGTACGGTGAAAGGATGCAACTCTGACACACACCTTTCCTGACGTTAAGCTACACAGTATTCCCTTGTTCTGTTAGAACAACTGCCTCTTGATCTGTGTAGTTCCTCACGAGCATAATTAAGTGAGCTGGAATTCCAATTCTTCCCAATATTATCCATAATTTGTTATGATCCACACAGTCGAATGCCTTTGCATAGTCAAAAAACACAGGTAAACATCTTTCTGGTATGCTCTGCTTTCAGCCAGGATCCATGTGATGTCAGCAATGATATCCCTGGTTCCACGTCCTCTTCTGCTAGAATTTCTGGCAGTTCCCTGTTGACATACTGCTGTAACCGCTTTTGAATGATCTTCAGCAAAATTTTACTTGAGTGTGATATTAATGATATAGACAATAAAAATAATAGATACGTGGTAACTTATGTAAAGGGTAAGACAGTACGCAATACTGGGGAAGTGAGTACAACTTGACCAAGACAAGGTCATGGAAGCTTCATAGAAACATCCAGACTCCCAAAGGACCGAATTACTGGGCTGAGGACTAGGGTCCATGGTCTTGGGAGACATCTAGCTCAGTTGGCAAGACACAGTTTGGAAAGAAAAAGTTCTACATCCTACTTTGGGGAGTAGCATCTGGGGGGTTAAAAAGCTTGTAAGTGATCATCTATATCACTGGTCCCACCCCATCTGGTGGATGGGAGAATGAAGAAAACCAAAGACACAAGGGAAAGATTACTCCAAAGGACTAATGGGCCACAACTACCATAGCCTTCCCCAGACTGAGTCCAGCACAACTAGATGGTACCTGGCTACCACCACTGACTGCTCTGGCAAGGATCAAAATAGAGTGTCTCAGACAGAGTAGGAGAAAATGTAGAACAAAATTTCAAACTCACAAAAAAAAGACCAGACTTACTGGATTGACAGAGACTGGAGATACCCCAAGAGTTTGGCACTTGTACACCCTTTTAACTCAGTAATGAAGTCACTCCTGAGGTTCACACTTTGGCCAGAGATTAGACAGGCCCATAAAACAAAATGAGACTAAAGTGGCACACCAGCCCTGGGGCAAGGACTAGAAAGTAGAAGGGGACAGGAAAGCTGGTAATTGAGAACCCAAGGTAGAGAAGGGACAGCGTTGACATGTTTTGGGGCTGATAACCAAAGTCACAAAACAATATGTATAGTAATTGTTTAACAAGAAGCTAGTTTGTTCTGTAAACCTTCATCTAAAGTACAAACACAGACACAGACACAGACACACACACACACACACTGGACTTACCAGACTGGCAGAGACTGGAGATACCCCAAGAGTTTGGGTCCTGGACACCCTCATAACTCAGTACTAAAGTCACTCCTGAGGTTCACCCTTCAGACAATATTAAATAGGCCTATAAAACCAAAAGAAAGTAAATGGGTACACCAACCCAGGGACTAGGATGAGGAGGCAGGAGGGGACAGGAAAGCTGGCAATGGGGAACCCAAGGTAGAGAAGGGGAGGCTGTTGACACATCATGGGGTTGGCAATCAAAGTTGTAAAACAATATGTGTATTAATTGTTTAATGAGAAAGTAATTTCTTTTGTATCTTTTTATAAAGCAAAAAAAAAAGAATTCGTGTAGAAATTTTTGAATGGGAACCTAAACTCCTCTGTAAACCTTCATCAAGTACACAATAAAATATTATCTAACTTTTTTCCAAATATGGCAAAGAACATACGCCTACAAAATTCAAGAAGCTCATTGAACTACAAATAGGATAAACCAATAGAGATCCATATTGAAAGACATAATAATCAGGCTCTCAAAAAACCAGAGACAAAGATGGAATCCTGAAAGCAACCAGAGAAAAATGAATAGTCACATAGAAAGGATGCCCAATAAGATTAAGTGCCTGTTTCTCCTAAGAAACCTTGGAAGCCACAAGGAAATTGAATGACATATTTAAAATACTGAAAGAAAAGAACTTTCAACCAAAAATACCATATATAGGGAAAATTTCCTTCAGGGTATATCTTGGGCTTCTCTAGAGAAGAAAAACTAATGAAGTGTGTAAATACATATAGAGATTTACATCAAGATAATGGCTTATGCAATTGTAGAGACTGGAAAGTTCCAAACCCATGTGTCAGGCTGGAGACTGCTGACTCACAAAGCTGTGCGGGCTGGCAAACTCAATATCGGGGGTCATACAGCAGGCCTATGGCTCACAGGCTGCCAAAGCTGATGAATCCCAAGGTCGGCAGGTAAGCTGCTAGCTCAAGTCCCCAAAACCAGAGGTCAGATGAACAGCAGCCAACAACAGGATCCAGAGTGAGCAAAAGCCAGTGAGCTTTGCCAGAAAGTCCACCTATACTGGATGCAGGCCACACCCCCAAAGAAACTTCCTTTCAACTGATTGATCAATAATAGTTCTCATCACGGAACTGATTACATCATTACGTAGCTGCCAAAAAAATCATAACCACCAAACCACTGAGAATCATGGCCCAGCCAAGTTGACACAAATCCTTAACCATCATAGTCCACGCCTTGTCAACTTGGCACCCATACACATTGTCGTGGGTTGAACTATGTTCCCCCCAAAATGTGTGTATCAATTTGGCTGAGCTATGATTTCCAGCATTGTGTGGTTGTCCTCCATTTTGTGATTGTAATTTTATGTTAAAAGGATTAGGGTGGGATTGTAACACCACCCTTACCCAGGTCACAACCTTGATCCAATGTAAAGGGAGTTTCCCTGGGGTGTAGCCTGCACCACCTTTTATCTCTCAAGAGATAAAAAGGAAAGGGAAAAGGAAAGGGAAGCAAGCAGAGAGTTGGGATCTCATACCACCAAGAAAGCAGCACCAGGAGCAGAGCGTGTCCTTTGGAACCACGGTCCCTGCACCTGAGAAGCTCCTCAACCACGGGAAGTTTGAGGACAAAGAATCTTCCTCGAGAGCCGACAGAGAGAGAAAGCCATCCCCTGGAGCTGACACCCTGAATTTGGACTTTTAGCCTACTTTTCTGTGAGGAAATAAATTTCTTTGTTAAAGCCATCCACTTGGGATATTTCTGTTATAGCAGCACTAGATAACTAAGACACACATCTCTAAATAAAGACAATTATGAAGTCATACTTGCACCTAACATGATACAACTACATGCGTGTAACCGGAAAAACACTAGCCCTGTTTACGTCTTATATTTTATAAGTGAAGAAAATAAAAATATTTGATGCACACATACACGGAGAGATACGTGTAACAATTACAGTTCTCATTTCTGCAACTGGTCACATGCTCATAGCTGGTATTTAGAACTACTTTCTTCCACCACCCTTTCTGTATTCCCTTTATCCTCAGCAGGCACCTCAGCTGGTCATGGTTCTTTGCCTGGTGGGATCATCCTGAAGGGTCTGGGCCATTGGTAGTCATGTTGGAATTGAATCGCTATAGTTTTCTGTTGACTTTAATCACAGGGCATGGTAGTACTAAGATGTCCTAAGGGATTTCCTATATTCCAGACATACTCTTCTTTACCTCCATTATGTAGCATCAGTCGGATTTCCCCTTGGTAGTCAGGGTCAATCACACTAGCCAATACAGTAACTCCTTTCCTTGCCTATTGATTCAGAGACATGAGTTGCCCAACGAGGTGGGGTGGCATTCTAAACTTCCAGTTCAATGGGACCAGTGATGTGTCTCCTGGTGGGAGCATTCCTCCCTTTGGAACTAAGACCTCTAGACCACAGAGCATAGGGTCACAAGGACAGGAAGCAAAAATTTGAATGTCGGTCACTAGGGGTAATAGTGTGTGGTGCCACTTCCATTCCCACCCCTTGATTCCCGGACCCATGAATCCTGGCTATGGGAGAAACAGCACCATATATTGAACATTGGTTTAGAGCATATACAGTCTCCTGTAGAACATTGTACCAGCCCTACAAGGTGTTGTCACTTAGCTGGTACCATAATTTTTTCTTTAGAAGGCCATTCCATCATTCTATCAAGCCGCTGCTTCAGGATGATGGGGGAATATGGTAAGGCCAGTGAATTCCATGAGCATAGGCCAATTGCTGCACTTCATTTGCTGTGAAGTAAGTCCCTTGATCCAAGGTGATGCTGTGTGGGATACCATGGCAGTAGATAAGACATTCTGTAAGTCCACAGATAGTAGTTTGGGCAGAAGCATTGTATGCAGGGAAGGCAAATCTGTATCCAAAGTAAGTGTCTGCCCACTAAGAACAAAACGCTGCCCATTCCATGATGGAAGCAGTCCAGTGTAATCAACCTGCCACCAGGTGGCTGGCTGATCACCTTGAGGAATCATGCCATATCGGGGACTCAGTGTTATTCTCTGCTGCTGGCAGATTGAGGACTCAGCAGTGACTGTAGCCAAGTCTGCCTTGGTGAGTGGAAGTCCATGTTGCTGATCCCATGCATAACCTCCATCCCTGCCACCATGACCACTTTGTTCATGAGCTCATTGGGCAATGATGCGAGTGGCTGGGGAAGGAGGATGATTGAGTTCCACAGAATGCGTCATCCTATACAATTGATTGTTAATATTCTCCTCTGCTGAGATCATCCTTTGGTGAGCATTCACATGAGGCATAAATATCTTCACTTCTTTGGCCCATTCAGAGAGGTCTATCCACATACCTCTTCCCCAAACTCTTTGCCACCAATTTTCCAAACATATTCCTTTTCAATTCCCTGACCATCCAGCCAAACCATTGACCACAGCCCATGGATCAGTATACACTAGCACATCTCGCCATTTCTCCTTCCAAACAAAATGAACAACCAGGTGTACTGCTCGAAGCTCTTCCCATTGGGGGGATTTCCCTTTACCACTGACCTTCAGGGAGATCTGAAGAAGTGGATGTAGTGCTGCTGCTGTTCACTTCGAGTGGTGCCTGCATATTGCAAAGAACCATCTGCAAAACAGGCATGAGTTTTCTCTTCCTCAGTCAACTAATCATAAGGAACTCTCTATGAGGCCATAGGTGCAGACTGGGAGTTGGAAGGTAATGTGACAGGAGTGGAGGCCATGAGCATTTGGGCCACTTTCTCATGCAAGTTACTTGTGCCCTCAGGTCCTGCTTGGGCCCAATCTCGTATATACCACTTCTGTGTAATGATGGAGTGCTGCTGTGCACATCTGACTTTTTGACTCTATGGGTCAGACAATGCTGTTCATGATGGGCAGCTCAGGCCACATGGTGACTTGGTGGCCCATGGTTAAGCATTGTCTCTACTAAGGCCCAGTAACAAGCCAAAAGCTGTTTCTCAAAAGAAAAGTAATTATCTGCAGAGTATGGCAGGGCTTTGCTCCAAGCTCTTAAGCTTCAGCCCTGTGATTCACCAATAGAGGCCTGCCAAAGACTCCAAACAGCATCTCTATCTGCCACGTACACTTCAAGCACTATTGGATCAGCTGGATCATATTACCCAATTAACAGAGCCACTTTCAAAGCAGCCTGAAATTGTTGCAGAGTCTTCTCTTGTTCTGGACCCCACTCAAAACTAGCAGCTTTTCAAGTCACTTGATAATGAGACTGGAGTAGCACACCCAAATGAGGGATAAGTTGCCTCCAAAATCCAAAAAGGCCCAGCAGGTTTTGTGCCTTCACTTCAGAAGGAATATCTCGACATACCCCACACCACTGGACCCTAGAAATTTCACTGAGATGGAAGGCACCTGAGTTTTTGTCTGATTAATTCCCCAACCTTTGCCATTCAAATGTTTTACCAATAAGTCCAGAGTCATTGACACTGCTTCATTATTAGTACCAATAAGCATAATGCAATCAATGTAATGGCCCAGTGTGACACCTTGTGGAAGGGAAAGGTGATCAAGTTCCCTGTGGACTAAATTATGATATAGGTCTGGAGAGTTGCTATATCTCTGAGGTAGGCAACTGAAGGTGTATTGCCGTCCTTGCCAGCTGAAGGCGCAATGCTTCTCATGATCCTTCAAAACAGGTATACAGAAAAAAGCATTAGCCAGATCAATTGCTGCATACCAGGTATCAGGAGATGTATTAATTTGCTGAAGCAGTGGAACCACTTCTGGAACAGCAGCTGGTTAAGTTTTCAATAATCCACTGTCATTCTCCAAGATCCGTCTGTTTTTTGCACAGGCCAAATAGGCAAGTTGAATGGGAATGTGGTGGGAATCACTAGCCCTGCATCCTTCAAGTCCTTGGTGGTGGCAGTCATCTCTGCAATCCCTTCAGGAATGTGGTATTGCTTTTAATTTACTATTGTCCTAGGTAGAGGTAGTTCTAATGGTTTCCATTTGGCTTTTCCAATCATAATAGAACTTACCCCACTTGTCAGGGATCCAATGTGGGGGTTCTTCCAGTTGCTGAGAATACCTATTCCAATTATGCATTCTGGAACTGGGAAAATCACTAAGAGATGAGTTTGGGGACCCACTGGACTCACTGTTAATAACCGAACCTCCATATGCATGCCCTCACTCTGACTGGTGGGTCACAGTGACGTTTTGGGTATCCCGGAATTAGTGTCAATTCAGAGCCAATATCCAGTAATCCCTGAAAAGTCTGATTATTTCCTTTTCCCCAATGAATAGTCACTGTTGTAAAAGACCATAAATTCCTTTGCAGAAGGCAGGGAGAAAGATTAACAGTATACATTTTTGGCAGTGTAGTGTGGTCCATTCCCGTCATTCAAGGTTTATGTCTGGGATTTGATTGGGGGCTGTGACTCTCTATCCTGGTGATTCAAATTCGACTGCCACTCACCTGACCGAGAATCCTTTTGCCTGTACAGATCAAGTAAATATTTAGTAGATTTCTAATTTATTTCATCCTAGGGACACGGTGACTAAGTAGCCAACTCTGTAAATTCATAGGTGTCAGATTATTCTGATTATTGCTTTGACTCTGCTGTACATTACCGTAACCATGCCCACTTGCTTTTGTTGACTGATTGCCACCACTTTGCCCCTACATCTATGGGGTCCAGTCAGCTCCTTTACAGTTCCAACAAAACCCACTGCCATCGAGTTGATTACAACTCATAGCGACCCTGTAGGACAAAGTAGAATTGCCTGGTAGAGTTTCCAAGGAGCGCCTGGCAGATTTGAACTGCCAACCCTTGGGTTAGCAGCTGTAGCACTTAACCACTATGCCACCAGGGTTTCCTCCATTATAGTTTTTAAAAAAAAAACCATTATAGTTAGGTGTGTTAATTCAGTTAGGGCAGTTGCCACTGTCAAACCTGACTTACATAAAGTAGCAATCACAGCTGTCTTCAAGGATGCTGGGGTTACCTTCACAAATTTAATCTTCACCGTTGTTGTAAAAGGTGTGTCCTCTGGGCACTTCATGGGTGGGTCTGTGAGTCTAACCTGATAAAATCCACTCTAACATGCCAATTTCCATAACCCTTTGGATTCCTTCTTCTACAGTATAACAAGACAGGTATGGCACTTCAGCGTGATTTACTGTAGGCCACCACTTAATCCCTGCTTCAGTGATCCAACTAAATAAACTATTAGATCCTTTCCTAATTCCTCAAGCTGAAACATTGAATGAAGGATCTGTGCTTAATAGGCCCATATCAATAAACTCAGAGTGATCCAACTTTATAGTCCTTGCACCATTATCCCACAGCCTTAGTAGCCATTCCCACACATATTCCCCAGGTGTCTGTACATATTAGAAAATTCAAGCAGTTCTTTTGGAATTTAGTGTACCCCTCCTGGGTAACACTTTGTACTTCACCTTTTTGGGCTTGCTGGGACTTAAGTCTAGTTATAGGTATAGAAGCAAAAATGGGCCGTGAGGAGGATGTGTCCTGAGAACACTCAGCAACATCTTGTAAAGCCTCTGACTCAGGCAATGCCCCAGGCAATGACTCAGATGCCTCCCCAGGGGATGACTCACATAAAGGTTCTTCAGACACAACGGGGTTAATCTCATCAGATGGGGCTAGAGGGACTAATGGTTTTACTTGGGAGGGTGGCTTAGCAGGCAAAGATGGAGTAATCTCTTCAGATGGGAGTGAGTGGCTGGTTCTGTTGGCAGGACTGATTCAACATAATTTAGGGACTCAGTGACCCCAGATTCCTGATTATCTGCCCATATGCCCCCATCCCAAGTTTCAGGATCCCATGTCTTCCCAATCAATGCCCTCAGTTTAACTTCAGACACCATTTGAGGTTGGGAATTCAAATTGACATTTTAATTCAGCTACTCTTACGGTAAGACTCTGGATTTGGTTTTTGGCAATATCATCTCTGTTACTACAAGAAATAAGGCTTTCTTTCAACGCACAAGTGGAAAATTTTAGGCCATTTATGCGGTGCTTCATCTGTGACTAGGAAGCCCTAAGCTCATCTCTCACCACTTTGTCTAGCAAAAGTAGGACCAACCAAGCAACTTCCTTATATTTCTCATTCTGACAAAATTGTAGAAAGGTACCAAACATGCGATTACCCAGAACCTCGCCTCTCACCAATACCTGATCTATTGGTAATGATATTTTTCATATTTCTATTGTCACCTCATGCCATGGATTAGCAGTGCCTGTTTTACTACTGGAAGCAGAGTCATCACAGCTTTAAGATTTACCAGATTTGAGAACCAATTTAGAAAACTCATCCTTATAATTTTTTTTTGAACCACTCTCAGTACCAAATGTCTTAGGTTGGGTCTCTAGAGAACCAAAACTAGTGAAGAATGTATATATATGTATATACCAAAAAACCCAAGCCTGTTGCTGTTGAGTTGATTCCAGCTCATAGTGGCCCTATAGGATAGAGTAAAACTGCCACAGAGGTTTCCAAGGAGTGACTGGTGGATTTGTACTGCTGACCTTTTGGTTAGCAGCCGAGCTATTAACCACTGTGCCACCAGAGCTACTTCGATACATATATAGAGCGATTTCTCAAGGAAATGGCTCATGCTATTGTAGAGGGTGGAAAGTTCCAAATCTGTGGGTCAGACTGGAGGCTTCTTTTGAGTCATGTAGCTGCAAGGGCTGGGAAACCCAAGATTATCAATTCAGACAGCAGGCCCCCGACTCATAGGCTGTGGAGGCCTATGAATCCCAAGATCAGCAGGTAAGACAGTAGACCACTGGCTCAGGGATGCGGAGGTTGATGAATACTAAGATTGGCAGGTAAGCTGCTAGCTCAAGCCCCAAGAGCCGGAGGCCAGGTGAACAGAAGCCATCTGCAGGGTTTAGCCAGCGAGCTTTGCCGGAAAGTCTACCTATATTGGATGCAGACCACACACCAGAGGAAACTCCCTTTCAACTGATTGGCTGCTCATTACAGATCTCATCATGGAAGTGATTACATTATATCGGATCTCGTTATGGAGTTGATTACATCATTACATAGCTGCCAAACTACATCGTAACTACCAAACCGCTGAGCATCATGGCCCAGCCAAGTTGACACACAACCTTAACCATCACAGGGTACAAGATCAATACACAAAAATTAGTTGGGTTTCTTTATACCAACAAGGAGAAATCTGAAAATTAAATCAAGAAAATAATACTATTTACAATGGCTCCGAAAAAATAAAATACCTAGGAATAAACCCAACCAGGAACGTCAGATTTATACAATGAAAATTATAAAATGCTGCCACAGGAGAGTAAAGGAGACCTACATAAATGGAAGGACAATTTCTTGCTCATGGATATAATGATAATGTCAATACTACCCAAAGTGATCTATAGATACAGTGCAATCCTGATGTAAATTCCAATAACATTTTTTACTAAAGTAGAAAAATTAATAATCAACTTTGTATGGAAAGAGGCCCCAAATAGGCAAAGCATTTTACAGAAGAACAAAGTAGGAGGCCTCACACTTACCAATTTCAAAACATACTATAGAGATACAGGAATCAAAACATCCTGGTATTGGTTCAACAATAGACACATAGACCAATGGAATCAAATTGAGAGCCCAGAAATAAACTGATTTTCAACAAGCATTCTAAGTCCATTCAATGGGGAAGGAACAGTCTCTTCAACAAATGGTACTGGTAAAATTAGATAACTGCATGCAGAAAAATAAAACAGGACACATGCCTTACACCATACACAAAAACTAACTCAAAATGGATCAAGGACCTAAAAGTTAAAGCTGAAACTATGAAGTTCTTGGAAGAAAACATAGGGGTAAAAGTATGGGACCTAATTTTTTAAATGATAGATTATCAAACACAACTGCAAATGTACAAACACAGCAGAAGACAAATTAGATAACTGGGACTCACAAAAAATAAATATTTATGCTCACCAAAAATATCAAAACAGTAAAAAGAAACCCTACAGACAGGGAAAAATATCTTCCAGAGCAATGTATCCAATTAGGGTCTGATATTCAAAATATATATAAAACTTATACAACTTAACAACAATAAGACAAATAACCCAATCAGCAAATGTGCAAAGGACATGAACAGACACTTCACCAAAGAAGATATTCAAGCAGCCAACAAACACATGAAAAATGCTCATTGTCATTAGCCATTAGAAAGATGCAAATCAAAACTACACATCTAAAAAAAAAAAAAAGCTAAAATGGAACTGATCAAAAAAATACAAAACAACAAATGTTGACAAGGATGTGGGGAGATTGGAACCTTACCTATCACTGGTGGAAATGTAAAATGGTGCAACTGTTGTGGAAAATACTATGGCAATTCCTCAAAAAGTTAAAAATAGAACTTCCATATAACCCAGCAATTCCACTTTTAGGTATAAACCCTAGAGATCCAATAGAAGTGACAGAAACAGACATATGCACACCTATGTTCATTGCGGCACTATTCACAATAACAAAAGATGGAAACAACCTAAGAACCCAGTGATGGATGAATGGATAATTAAAATGTGGTACATACATATAATAGAATACTACTAATGAAAAAGGAGTTCCTGAGTCACCTCACAACATGGATGAACTTGGAGGGCATTATGCTGAGTGAAATAAGTTAGTAACAAAATTACACATACTATATGACCTCACTTTTATGGAAGGACAAGAATAGGAACTATAGAGACCAATGTTCATTGGTGGTTACCAGAGGTAGGAAGGGGGAGAGGAGGAATCATTCTTTAGGTAGTAGTCAATTTTGTTTATGGTGATAGGAAAGGGGGAGCCGAATGTGGACAAAGTTTGCATGGCTTGACCAATGTAATTGATGCCACTAAGTTGTACACAAGAAACAGGATAAATTGCCCAATGACATGTTATCTATAATTTTGTAACAACAACCATCAAAAAATATATATAATAAAGTAAATAGCAGCTACAGATGCTGATACTTCTTAGACACAAACTCTCACCTCAAGGGATTAGTTTTCTTGGTTTGAAGACTTAGGGTCTTTGTCACATGGGACAGTTCAGGCAATTGGCCTACTATAGTTCTTAAAGTTTATATTTTACCTCCTAGTTTGATGAGTAATATCTGGGGTCTTAAAGCTTACAAGTGAACATCTAAGATACAACTATTGGCCTCTATTCATTTGGAAAAAAAGACAAAGAGGGAAACCTATGAACCAGAGAAAGAACTGTACTACAGGACTAATTGTCTCCATGAACCACTGTGTCCTGTACCTTGAGACCAGAAGAGCTAGATGGTGCCTGGCTACCACTATTGAATGGTCTGATCAGGAGCACAACAGATGGATCCTTATAGAACGGGAGAAAAATGTAGAACAGAACTTCAAATTCTTAAGGAACCCAGACTTACTGGGCTCATTGAGATGGAAGGACTCCTCGAGACTCTTGCCCTGATATACTCTTTAAATCTTGAAGTAAACTGTCCCCTAAAGTCACCTTTTAACTAAATAGCATGTTAGCTCAAAAATTAAAGAATGTCCACCTTGAGTACTGTGCTCTTTAAAAAAAATTATCTGTATGAGACCAAATGGACAACTGTTACTCTAATGTATAGATGAGAAGTTGGGGGTGGGGGCAGTGAGACTAAGCAAATGGGAGTGAAACAACTAGAATGGAAATAATGAAAACACTGACACAATGTGAAGAACATAACCAATGTCATTGAACATTACATGTAGAAATTGTTGGATGGGAGTGTATTTTGCTGTGTATATTTTCACCAAAAATACAATAAAATATATTTAAAAGGCTTTCCTTCAATAATGAGGGCAAAATTAAGGCATTCTTAGATAAACAAAAACTCAGAGAGTTCATAACCACTAGGCCTGCATCACTAGAATTGCTAAAGGAAGTTCTTCAGATGGGAAAGAAAGGATGCTAGACAATAACTTCAAGCTGTACATAGAAAAAAAAAGATCTCCATTGAAGGTAATTGCTGAGGCAAGTATAAAGGCAAGCTTCAAGGCCTGTTTGCTTAGTAATTCTAGTGGTTATGTCCTCATGCTCTACTATGACCAATGCATAAAAATGTTAGAGGGCACATGATGTATAAAGAGATATAATTTGTGATAACGGCAACATAAATGGAGGGTGGGGGAGAAATATTATAGTGGTATAGGTATAGAGTTTTTGTATGCTACTGAAGTTAAGCTGGTATCACTTTAATCCAGGGTGTTATAAATGTAAGGTGTTAAATGTAATACACATGATAACCACAAAGAAAATATCTGAAAAATACACACAAAAATAAAGAAGGGGAACAAAATGATTGAACACACACACACACAAATCTATACACAAAAGAAGTCCTCACTGGAGAAAAAGAGGGACAAAAAAGGCATCAGGCACAAAAAAAATAACAAAATGGCAAAAATAAGTCCATTATCAGTAATTATCATGAAAGTAAATGTGTTAAACACTCCAATCAAGAGGCAGAAAGTGGGAGATTAGATAAAAGTGCATAACCCATCTATATGCTGTCTGCAAGTGATACACCTTAACCACAAAGACACAAATAGATTGAAAATGAAAATATGGGGAAAAAATTTATGCAAACTGTGATTAAAAAACAGCAGGAGTGTGGCAAATTTAATGTCAGACAAAATAGTCTTTAAGTCAAAATATGTTATAAGAGACAAAGAAGGAAGTTGTATAATGATAAAAGGGTCAATTGATCAAGAAGATATAGCAATTGCAAATATATATGCACCTAATATCAGAGCTCTTTAATATAGAAAGCAAACACTGATAGAATTTAAGGGAGAAGCAGCTCTACAACAATAGTTGGAGACTTCAATACACCACTTTCAATAATGAACAGAACATCTAGAAAGAAGATCAATAAGAAAATAGAGAACCTGAATGACACTATAAAACAACTAGACATAACAGACATACATAAAACACTCCACGCAACAACAGCACAACATATATTCTTTCTCTTGTGCACATTCTCCAGAACAGATCATGTATTACTTAACAAACCAAGTTTTAAAGATTGAAATCATACAAAGTATCTTCTCTGATCACAGTGGAGTGAAGTTAAAATTCTTAACAGAAAGAAACCTGAAAAATAAACACATATATGGAAATTAACCCCCACATGCCTGTCTGTTTGTCATAATGTGGGGGCTTCTGGGCTGCTGTGATGCTGGAAGCTGTGCCACCAGTATTCAAATATCAGCAGGGTCACCCATGGTGGACAGGTTTCAGCTGAGCTTCCACACTAAGACAGACTAGGAAGAAGGACGCGGCAGTCTACTTCTGAAAAGATTTAGCCAGTGAAATCCTTATGAATAGCAGCAGAACATTGATACAGTGCCAGAAGATGAGCCCCCCAGGTTGGAAGGCACTCAAAACATGACTGGGGAAGAGCGGCTTCCTCAAAGTAGAATTGACCTTAACAACATGAATGGAGTCAAGCTTTCAGGACCTTCATTTGCTGATGCAGCACCACTCAAAATTAGAAGAAAGTGCAAACATCCATTAATAATTGTCAAGTGGACTGTCCCAAGTATGAATCTAGGAAAATTGGAAGTTTTCAAAAATGAAATGGAACACATAAACATTGATATCCTAGGCATCAGTGAGATGAAATGGACTGGTATTGGCCATTTTGAATTGAATTTATGGTCTACTATGCTGGCAACAACAACTTGAAGAGGAATGGCATTGCATTCATCATCAAAAAGAACACTTTGAGATCTATCCTGAAGTACAAAGCTGTCAGTGATAGGATAATATTCATACACCTACAAGGAAGACCAGTTAATACTGTTATTCAAATTTACACATCAACTGCTAAGGCCAAAGATGAAGAAACTGAATATTTTTACCAACTTCTGCAGTTTGAAATTGCTCGAACATGCAATCGTGATGTATTGAGAATTATTGGATATTGGAATGAGAAAGTTGGATACAAAGAAGGATCAGTAGTTGGAAAATATGGGCTTGGTGATAGAAATGATGCCGGAGATTGCATGATCGAACTTTACATGACCTACATCTTCTTCATTGCAAATACGTTTTTTCACCAACATAAACAGCAACAATACATGTGGACCTCACCAGATGGAATACACAGGAATCAAATCTACTACCTCTGTGGAAAGAGATGATGGAAAAGCTCAATATCATCAGTCAGAACAAGGCCAGGAGCCAACTGCAGAACAGACCATCAATTGCTCATACACAAGTTGAAGTTGAACCTGAAGAGAATTAGAACAAGTCAACGAAAGTCAAAGTATGACCTTGAGTTTATCCCACTTGAATTTAGAGACCATCTCAAGAATAGATTTGATGCATTGAACACTAATGACCAAAGACCAGAACAGTTGTGGAATGACATCAAGGACATCATCCATGAAGAAAGCAAGAGGTCATTAAAAAGACAGAAAAGAAAGAAAAGACCAAAATGGATGTCAGAAGAGACTCTGAAACTTGCTCTTGAATGTCAAGTAGCTAAAGTGAAAGGAAGAAATGATGAAGTAAAAGAGTTGAACACAAGATTTTAAAGGGCGGCTCCAAAAGACAAAGTATTATAATGACATGTGCAAAGACCTGGAAATAGAAAAGCAAAAGGGAAGAACACGCTCTGCATTTCTCAAGCTGAAAGAACTGAAGAAAAAATTCAAGCCTTGAGTTGCAATAGTGAAGGATTCTATGGGGAAAATATTAGACGACTCAGGAAGGGCCAAAAGAAGATGGAAGGAATACGCAGCCATTATACCAAAAAGAATTGGTTGACATTCAACCATTTCAGGAAGTACCATATGAGCAGGAACCAATGGCACTGGAGGAAGAAGTCCAAGCTGCACTGAAGGCATTGGTGAAAAACAAGGCTCCAGGAATTGATGGAATACCAATTGAGATGTTTCAACAAAAGGATGCAGAGCTGGAAGTACTCGCTCCTCTATGCCAAGAAATTTGGAAGAGAGCTACCTGGCCAACCGATCTATATTTATGCTTATTCCCAAGAAAAGTGATCCCACCAAATGTGGAAATTATCAAACAATATCATTAATATCACAGGCAAGTAAGATTTTGCTGAAGATCACTCAAAAGCGGCTGCAGCAGTGTATCAACAGGGAACTGCCAGAAATTAAAGCCAGAATCAGAAGAGGACACGGAACCAGGGATATCATTGCTGATCTCAGATGGATCTTGACTGAAAGCAGAGAATACCAGAAGGATGTTTACCTTTGTTTTATTGACTATGCAAAGGCATTTAACTGTGTGGATCATAACAAATTATGGATAACTTTGCAAAGAATGGGAATTCCAGAACACTTGATCGTGCTCATGAGGAATCTGTACATAGATCAAGAGGCAGTCTTTGTAACAAAACAAGGGGATGCTGAGTGGTTTACAGTCAGGAAAGGTGTGTATCAGGGTTGTATCATTTCACCATACCTATTCAATCTGTAAGCTGAACAAATACTCCAAGAAGCTGGACTATATGAAGAAGAACGGAGCATCAGGATTGGAGGGAGACTCATTAACAACCTGCATTATGCAGATGACACAACTTTGCTTGCTGAAAGTGAGGTGGACTTGAAGCGCTTACTGATAAGATCAAAGACCACAACCTTCAGTATGGATTACACCTCAACATAAAGAAAACAAATTCCTCACAATTGCACCAATAATCAACATCATGATAAACAGGGAAAAGATTGAAGTTGTCGAACATTTCATTTTACTTGGATCCGCAATCAACACCCATCGAAGCAGCAGTCAGGAAATCAAAAGACTCATTGCATTGGGGAAATCTGCTGCAAAAAACCTCTTTGAAGTATTGGAAAGTGAGGATATCACCTTGAAAACTAAGGTGCGCCTGACTCCAGCCAAGGTGTTTTCAGTTACATCCTATGCATGTGAAAGCTGGACGATGAATAAAGAAGACCGAAGAAGAATTGATGCCTTTGAATTGTGGTGTTGGCAAAGAATATTGAATATAGCATGGACTACCAAAAGAATGAACAAACCCGTTTTGGAAGATGTACAACCAGAGCATTCTTACAAGCAAGGATGGTGAGAGTACGTCTCATATGCTTTGGACATGCTGTCAGGAGGGATCAGTCCCTGGAGAAAGACAGCTTGCTTGGTAAAGTAGTGGGTTAGTGAAAAAGAGGAAGACCCCCAATGAGATGGATTGACACAGTGGCTACAACAGTGGGCTTAAGCATAACAAGGATTTTGAGGATGGAGCAGGACCAGGCAGTGTTTCGTTCTATTGCACCTACAGCTTCTATGAGTTGGAACCAACTCAGTGGCACCTAACAACAACAATGGAAATTAAACAACACACTATTAAATAACCAATGGAATAATCAAAGGAGAAATCGGAAAATACTTAGAAATGAATGAAAATGAAAAGACGACATACAAAAACTAATGCGACACAGTGAAAGCAATGCTCAGAGGGAAATTTATAGCTATAAACACATATATTAAAAAAGAAGAAAGATCACAAATCAATAACCTAACTTTACAATTTAAGGAACTAGAAAACGAAGAGAAAACCAAGGCCATAGTAACCAGAAGGAAGGAAATAACAAAGATCAGAGCAGAGATAAATGAAATAGAGGATAGAAAAACAAAAGAAAGAATCAACCAAACCAGTTGTTTGTTTTCCGTGAAAAAAAGTAAAATCAACAAACGTTTAGCTAGACTGACAAAGAAAAAGAAAGAAGGTACAAGTATCTATAAGTAGAAATGAAAGTGGGAACATTGCAACAGACCAAACAGGAATAAAAAAGATCATAAGGAAATACTATGAACAACTGCATGTCAACAAATTAGATAACCTGGGGGGCATGGACAAATTCCTAGAAACACATAAATACCAAAGAAGCAATAGAACATCTCAACAAACCCACAATAAGTGAACAGATTGAATCAGTAATCAAAAACATCTCAATAACAACAAAATTCCTGGACCAGATAGCTTCACTGGTGAATTCTATCAAACATATAGAAGTGACCCCCATCCTCTTAAACATTCCCCCCAAAATAGAGGAGATGGTAACACTCCCCAACTCATTTTATGAGGCCAGCATTACTCTGATAACAGAGCCAAAGAGGCCAAAAGAAAACTACAGACCCATATCCCTTATGAACATAGATGCAAAAATCTTCAACAAAATACTAGCAAACCAAATCCAAAAACATATTTAAAAGATTATACACCATATTTACCAAAACCAAACCCATTGCCATGGAGTCAGTTCTGACTCATAATTGCCCCACAGAGTTTACAAGGCTGTAATCTTTATCTTTATGGAAACAGACTGCCACATCTTTCTCCCACAGAACAGCTAGTGGATTCGAACCACCAGCCTTTCAGTTAGCAGCCGAATGCTTAACCACTGCAGCACCAGGGCTCTATATGTGCCATGGTTAAGTGGGATTTACCCCAAGAATTCAAGAGTTGTTCAACATTAGAAGATCAACCAGTGTGATACATCACATTAGTAGAACAAAAGAAAAGAACCACATGATCATTTTGATTGATGCAGAGAAAGCATTTGACAAATTCCAACACCCTATCATGATAAAAAACACTCAAAAAGCTAGGAATAGAAAGGACATTTTTCAATCTTATAAAGGCCATTTTTGAAAAACACACAGCTAACATCATCATACTAAATGGAGAAAGACTGAGAGCTTTCCCCTTAAGATCAGGAACAAGACAAAGATGTCTGCTCTCACCACTGATATTCAGTATTGTACTATTGTCCTAGCCAGAGTAGTTAATAAAAATAAATAAAAGACATCCAAATTAGAAAGAAGTAAATTGATCTCTATATGCAGATGACATGATCTTATATATAGAAAATGGTAAAGAATCCACCAAAAAAACTATTAGAGCTAATAAATGAATTCCACAAAAGTTGCAAGACAAAAGATCATCACACAAAAGTCACTGCTATTTCTGTACAATAGCAATGAACAATCTGAAATGGAAATGAAGAAAACAATTCTGTTTACAATAGCATCATAGAGAATAAAATGCATAGGAATAAATTTATCAAAGGAAGTGTAAGTCTTATATTCTGAAAACTACAAAACACTGCTGAAAGAAGACCTAGATAAATGAAAAGACATCCCAAGTTCATGGATCAAGTGATTTAATATTGTAAAGATGGCAATTCTCCAAAAATTGATCTATGGATGCCTAACAAAATTCCAGCTGGATTATTTATAAAAATTGATAATCTGACCCTAAAATTTATATGAAAATTTAATGGATCTAGAAATAGTCAAAACATCCTTGGAAATGAAGAAAAAAAATGGAAGGCTCACATTTCCTGATTTCCAAACTTATACAAGGGTACAGTAATCAAGACAATGTGATTCTGGCTTCCTTATATATATCTTTTTATAAATAGAGTTCAAGGAAATAGAATTCAGAGTCCAGAAAAAAAGATTTATGTACATTTGATTTTCATCAAGGGTGTCAAGAAAATTCAATGGAGGAAAGAATAGTGTCTTCAACAAATGTTGCTGGGACACCTGGATAAAAACTGGATATCCATCTGCAAAAAAATGAAGCTGGACATCTACCTCAAACCATATAAAATATTAACTCAAAATGAATCATAGACCTAAATATAAATGCTCTTAGAAGAAAACACAGGAGTAAATCTTTGTGACCTTGCATTAGGCAATAGTTTCTGAGATATGACATCAAAATCACAAGCTATGAAAACAAAAAATACGTTGAAATTTACCAAATTAAAATATTTTGTGCTTCAAAGAACACTATCAAGAAAGTGAAAAGGCCACCCGCATAATAAGAGAAAATACCCACAAACCACGTATTTGAAGAGGACTTTATGTAGAATATATAGAGAACTCTTTCAACACAGTAATATAAAGACATATAACCTAAAATTTAATAAAGGGGTAAAGGACCTAAATAAATGTTTCTCTAAAGAATATATACAATTGGCTAATAAGTACATAAAAAATGTTCAATATCATTAACTATTAGGAAAATGCAGTGAAAACCACGATGAGATACCACTTCACACTCACTAAAACCCAGTGCTTCCAGTCACACTCACTAGGATGACTAAAATAAAAAATAATAATAACAACAATAACGGCAAGGATTTGCAGAAATTGGAACCCTCATACATTCCTGGTGGAAATGTAAAGTAGCACAGCTACATTGGAAAACATTCTGGCAGTTACTTTAGTGGTGAAACAGAGTTTCCATATGAACCAGAAATTCCACTCCTAGGCAATACCCAAGAGATATGAAAAAAAAAAAAAAACTTGCGCACAAATGTTCATAGCAGCATTATTCACAGTAGTCAAATTTTGAAATAACCCAAATCTCCATCAATTGATGAATAGATTAATAAAATGTGGTATAACTACGTAATTTTAATTTTCTCCAGCTTGAACTTGCATGTGAGCAATTCATGGTCTGTTCCACAATTGGGCCCTGGCTTTGTTCTCCATCATCTCTTTCCACAGATATAGTCCATTCGATTCCTTTTTATTCCATCTGGTGAGGTCCAGATGTATAGTCGCCATTTATGTTGTTGAAAAAAAGTATTGCCAATGAATAAGTTATTGGTTTTGCAAAATACTATAATGCAGTCTCTGCAGCCCTTTCTATCACCAAAGCTGTATTTTTCAACTACTGATCCTTCTTCATTTCCAACATTCACATTCCAAACAACAGTAATTATGAATGCATCTTGATTGCATGTTTGATAAATTTCAGACTGCAGAAGTTAGTGAAAATCTTCAATTTGTTCATTTTTAGCATTATTGTTAGTGAGTAGATTTGAATAATAGTTTTATTAACTGGTCTTCCTTGTATGCTTTGAATATCATTCTACCACTGACAGCACTGTACTTCAGGATAGATCTTGAAATGTTCTTTTTGATGAAGAATGTGACACTGTTCCTTTTCAATTTGTCCTTTTCTGCATGTTAGACCATATGACTGTCCAATTCAAAATGGGCACTACCAGTCCATTTCAGCTCAGTAATGTTTAAGATATCAATCTTCAAGTGTTCCATTTCATTTTTGACAACTTTCAATTTTTATTGATTCATGCATTGTACATTCCAAGTTCCGATTACTAAAGGAGGTTTGTGGCTGTTTCTCCTCATTTTGAGTTGTGTCGCATCAGCAAAAAAAGGTCCATCCATATCATTATACTTCATCCACTCTACTATGAGGAGGCAGCTCTTCCCCAACCATATTTTGAGTGCCTTCCAACTGAGGGGCTCATCTTTCAGCACTATATCAGAGAGTGTTCAGCTACTATCCTTTCACTAGCCAATTTTTTTTTTTTGGAAGTAGATCTCAAGGTACTTCTTCCTAGTCTGTCTTAGTCTGGAAACTGCTGAAATCTGTCCACCATGCATGACCTTGCTGGTATTTGAAATACCAGTGGCATAACTTCCAGCATCACAGCAACATGCAAGCCACAACGGTACAACAAACTGACAAGTGAGTGGTGGATCATCAATTGCTCATATGTAAGTTGAATCTGAAGCTGAAGAAAATTAAAACAAGTCCATGAGAGCCAAAGCATGACCTTGAGTATATCCCACCTGAATTTAGAGTCCATCTCAACAATAGATTTGACACATTGAACACTAGTGACAGAAGACCAGACGAGTTGTGGGATAACATCAAGGACATTACACATGAAGAAAGCAAGAGGTCATTAAAAAGACTGGAAAGAAAGAAAAACCAAAATGGATGCCAGTTCAAACTTGCTCTTGAACTTAATGTGGCTAAAGTGAACAGAAGAAATGATGAAATAAAAACCGAACAGAAGATTTCAAAGGGCAGCTCAAGAAGACAAAGTAAACTATTATAATGAAACGTGCAAAAACCTGGAGTTAGAAAACCAAAAGGGAAGAAATGCTTGGCATTTTTCAATCTGAAATAACTGAAGAAAAAATTCAAGCCTTGAGTTGCAATATTTAGGAATTCTATGGGCAAAACACTGAACAATGCAGGAAGCATCAAAAGAAGATGGAAGGAATACACAGTCACTGTACTAAAAGGAATTGATTGAACTTGACCAAGGCGAAGTCATAGAAGCTTCATAGATGCATCCAAACTCCCTGAGGAACTTGATTACTGGGCAAATAATTGGCATAACGTAGTTTATGGATAGGAAACCCTGGTGGTGTAGTGATTAAGTGTATGGCTGCTAACCAAAAGGTCAGCAGTTCGAATCCACCAGGCACTCCTTGGAAACTCTATGGGGCAGTTCTACTCTGCCCTATAGGGTTGCTATGAGTCAGAATCGACTCGAGGGCAGCAGGGGATACATGGATAGGGAACTGCCAGAAGTTCAAGCCAGATTCAGAAAAGGGCGTGGGATGAGGAATATCATTGCTGATGGCATATGAATCTCGGCCAAAGGCGGAGAATACCAGAAATGTGTTTACCTGAGCTTTATCGACCACACAAAGGCATTTGACTGTGTGCATCATAACAAATTATGGATAATGTTGGGAAGAATGGGAATTCCAGAACACTTAATTGTGCTTATGCAGAACCTATAAGTAGACCAAGGGCAATTGTTCAAACAGAACAAGGGGTTACTGAGTGTTTTAAAAATAAAAAAGGTGTGTGCCAGGGTTGCTTTCTTTCACCTTACTTATTAAGTGTATATGCTGAACAAATAACTCGAGAAGGTGGAGTACATGAAGAAGAACAGGGCATCAGGATTGGATTAAGACTCATTAACAACCTGCCTTATGCAGATAACACAACCTTGCTTGCTGAAAGTGAAGAGGACTTGAGAACTTACTCATGAAGATCAAAGACTACAGCCTTCAGTATGGATTACACCTCAACATAAGGGAAACAAAAGTCTTCACAGCTGGACCAATCAGCAACATCATGATAAATGCAGAAAATATTGAAGTTGTCAAGGATTTCGTTTTATTTGGATCCACAATCAATGCCCGTGGAAGCATCAGTCAAGAAATCAAATTACATGTTGCATTGGGGAAATCTGCTGCAAAAAACCTCTTCAAGGTGTTAAAAAGCAAAAATATCACCTTGAAGACTAAGGTTCGCCTGACCCAAGCCATGATATTTTCAATCACATATTGTGTAATTCCATTTATCATAAATGTCCAGAGTAGGAAAATCTATAGAGACAGAAAATGGATTGGCTGCCTGCACTGGGAGTGGAGGATTTGGAGGGAAATGGACAGTTGCTGTTACTAGATACGGGGTTTCTCCTCTCTTTTTGGGTTAATGTCTGTGTGCTAAAATTGAATGAGGTGAAGGTTGCATAACTCTGTGAATATACTAAAAATCATTGTATTGTACACTTTTAAAGTATGGCACATGAATTGTATCTCAGTAAAGTTGTTATTTAAAAAATACTTAAACATTTGAAAGCATGGTAGAAACAGATATGAGTGTTGCTGGAAATTGCTGGATTGACTGGGGCAGACCCTGTGATGCCAAGAAAGGGTGGTGATTACAGAATGAGAGAGAATATCCTAGAGTTGACAAAGTTCTGCTCTACAAAGTAAATTACTGGGCAAGGATTCAAATTTTTTTAACCTAATTATTTCCAAGCATTGCCAGGGAATGTGTTCACAACACAGACCTCTCAGCTGAAGAGGTCCCTACTTGTAGGGCTTAGCTACAGGCCTCTGGTATTCCACAGCTGCTGCTGCCACTGCTGCTACCACTGCTAGTCTGTCACAGCCAACAGTGTACACCAGGGATGGTGCTGCCACCAGGAGCTGATGTTGAAGGCCTTATTGTTTCCACTGTAGATCTTTTGAACCAGACCATGCCTACATTTTTAGGCATCATTTAACAGGAGAGCTCCCAATGCAGAGCTGCCTCATATTTACCACATCTGCTCTGTTTTTGGTGAAAGAGCTCTCACTGTATTTCCTTCTGCTCGCACGGTTTCAACTCTCCTTAAAATTCAAGCTTGAGTGTCCGAGGATTTATACCAAAGAACAAGCTGAATTTCAGGCACTGCAACCATTGCTCTATTGAGTTTCACTCTTCTCTCTCATGCTGCCCACTGCTGTTGAATCAGCTTTGTGGGCCTTCACTTGTTTTTCTTAGGCTAAATTCTTTCCCAGAAGGCTTCTCAGTCCCTCATCTAAATAGATTCCTAAAGAGACTAACCCATGAGTCTTCTAGTCATGTCTGAATCTTATGCAAACAGTATGTGCTTAAGCTGAGACCCCCTGCTCCCTACCATAACTGACACAATCTTCATTCAAACATTCATACCTTATTTGTTAAGTCAAACAAGCCCTAGTGGCGCAGTGGTTAAGTGATTGGCGGCTAACTAAAAGGTTGGCAATTCAAACCCACTAATTGCTCTGTGGGAGAAAGATGTAAAGATTACAGCCTTGGAAACGCTATGGGGCACTTCTACTCTGTCTTATAAGGTCACTATAAGTCAGAATGGACTCAATGGCAATGATTTTTTTTTTAATGTGTCAGTCCCTATTGTAGGCACTGAAAATACAGAGTTGAGCAAAATACAATCCCTGATTTTATGGAGCTTCTGTCTTGGGGTGTGGGCCAGACAATAAACAATAAATTACATAAATAATTATTTAATTGCAATTGTGCTCTATAGGAGAAGTATAGGCTGCTGTGAAAAGGTATGATAGGAAGATTCAACTAAGGCTAAGGCAGCAAGAAAACTCTTTTGAGGAAGTGATATTTCAGCTGCTCTCAAGAGACTTTGGAGGAGTTAACCAGGTAAAGGGAATTTAGGCAAAGTGATGAGCTTTCCAGACAGAGGAAACAACATTCAATCGTTCATTCAACAAATATTTACTGAGCACCTACCTTCTAACAGACACTGTTCCAGGGACTGAGGATACATTAGTGAAAAAGAAAAATCCGTGTTCTCATGTTACTTATATTCTGACAGGAGGGAGCTGAAAATAACATAGATACGTAAAATAATCGGTATATTAGATGGTGTTTAGTGATATGGAGGAAAAAAAAAGCAACGAAGGGTCATAGGGAGTGCTGATGGTAGGTGTTGGAGGATGACGTGCAGTTTGCAAAGACCTAAGATAGGGAGGATCCTAATACTTTCCAGAAGTTGAAAGTAGGCAAGCATGGCTGTGGGACCAAGAGTTGAAGTTTGTCCTACTGCCACTACTAGTACTATCTTCTATATATAGCACTTTGTTTTCATGTATATCATTCCACATACTGCCCAGTCTTGTCCAGTTCTTGCCAGCATAACGTAGTTGACCTTTCTTTACCAAAAGCTCTTGATTCAGCAAGTCGTGGGGACAGTTTCCATGGGAACATACCTTCAACTTAATAATGGAAATTAATAGAGAATTAAGATTCTCTTCACAAAAATGTGTTTTTAGCCAACTTTGCTGGGTTACAAATATGTTTGTGGAAATTAATATCATAGAGCTAGCTTTAAATTCTAGCTGATTAGGCCAGAAAAAGGTGGAAGCATGTTGACAGAATGACCAAATGTGCAGAAGAATAGAATTCTGATTTCCAGGGGGAGTTGGGAAAGGGTGGGGGGAGGTAATGCTCAGTGACTTCTGCAAAGCAGAGAAGTGATGCATCTGGCTTTCACAGAAGGTGATATGTAGCCGAGTATTCCGAAGCCATGTCTCCTTTGACAAGTAGCAAGTCAAAGCCCATCAGCATGTTTGTTGAGCATGAGTTTATATTGCATTTCCAGAATGAGTTCCTGACACATCTGACACACAGAGTGGCATTCAAGGAACAGTACTAAGAAATAGTATATAAATTGGGGTTTAAGTGGAGGAGAAGAGGGAGACATTATAAATACCTGCAAAACAGCTTTTAGTCTGGGCTTGCCACTTACTACCTATGTGAGCTTGGATAAATCCAAGCCTCAGTTTTCTCATCTGTAAAATGAGAATCTACCACCCTTCTGTCAGCTTGTCATACTGTGATAGCTTGTGAGTTGCAATGATCCTGGAAGCTATGCCACTGGTATCTCAAATACCAGTAGGGTCACCCATGAGGGACAGGTTTCAGTAGAACTCCCAGGCTAAGACAGACTAGGAAAAAGGCCTGGCGATCTGCTTTAGAAAATCAGCCAATGAAAATCTTATGGATAACAACAGAACATTGTCTGATGTAGCACTGAAAGATGAGCCCCTCAGGTTCGAAGTCACTCAGAGTAGAGTGAACCTAATGACATGGATGCAGTGAAGCCTTCTGGACCTTCATTTACTGATGTGGCATGACTCAAAGTGAGAAGCGATATCAGAATGTAGAATGCACAAAGTATGATTCAAGAAAAATTGGCTATGGCCTTTTTTGAGTTTTGTCATCTGCAGTTTTTTCCTTTGCTGTCCCCCTGAAAGTGCTTGGCCAGAGTATTTCAATGAAAATGGACTGTGTGTCAGAGATTCATGGAAAAAGCTGATATTTTGACATTCATGGAAAAGCCATGGATACAACTGGACTGAATCAGTATTTCCAGATCTCCTTTGTAGAAGCTGATGGATTTACAGACTACTGCTGATCAAGAATTGCGTGCAACAGAAATTAACTACAGAGAACTGAATGAACTAAAAGATTATTGTGGGTTTTATGCGGTGAATATTGGTGATGTTTTAATATACTTTCTGGATATAATAAACCATTTATTCCTTTCTCCTAAACTTTCAATTTTTTTTTCTTTTACCTGCAGATTAGACTTCTTCTTGTTATACTATTCCTGTGTGTTACATATAATCAATTAACCAG
This sequence comes from Elephas maximus indicus, assembly GCF_024166365.1. Classification (NCBI taxonomy): domain Eukaryota; kingdom Metazoa; phylum Chordata; class Mammalia; order Proboscidea; family Elephantidae; genus Elephas; species Elephas maximus. The sequence continues at coordinate 93,080,061 of NC_064846.1, forward strand.
AAGGGAAAATAAGAAATATGACAGGAACTTAAAAATTAAAACCAGAAAAGAAACTTTAAGAGGATTTTAAAAAAGAATTACATCATTGTTGTTAGGTGCCATCGAGTCAGTTCTGACTCATAGCGACCCTATGTACAACAGAATGAAACACTGCCGGATCCTGCACCTTCCTCACAATCGTTGTTATCTTAAGCCCATTGTTGCAGCCACTGTATCAATCCATCTCATTGAGGGCCTTCCTCTTTTTCGCTGACCCTCTGCTTTACCAAGGGTAATGTTCTTTTCCAGGGACTGATCCCTCCTGATAACATGTCCAAAATATGTGAGACATAGTCCCTCTATCCTTGCTTTTAAGGAGCATTCTGATTGCACTTCTTCAAAGACAAATCTTTTCATTCTTTCGGCAGTCCATGGTATATTCAATTTTCTTCACCAACACCACAATTCTTCTTCGGTCTTCTTTGTTCATTGTCCAGCTTTCAAATGCATAGGAGGCAATTGAAAACACCATGGCTTGGGTCAGTTGCACCTAAGTTTTCAAGGTGATATCTTTGCTTTTCAACACTTTAAAGAGGTCTTTTGCAGCAGATTTGTCCAATGGAATGCGTCTTTTGATTTCTTGACTGCTGCTTCCATGGTTGTTGATTGTGGATCCAAGTAAAATAAAATTCAAGAATTTTACCTTTTAACTTCAACCTTTTCCCCATTTATCATTTTGTTGCTTATTGGCCCAGTTGTGAGGATTTTTGCTTTCTTTATGTTGAGGTGTAATCCATACTGAAAGCTGTGGCCTTTGATCTTCATTAGTAAGTGCTTCAAGAACTCTTCACTTTCATCAAGCAAGGTTGTGTCATCTGCATAATGCAGGTTGTTAATGAGTCTTAATCCAATCCTGATGACCTAGTCTTCTGTACAGAGTGCAGTTTCTCAAGTTATTTGCTCAGCATACAGATTGAATAGGTATGGTGAAAGGATACAACCCTGATGTACACCTTTCCTGACTTTAAGCCACACAGTATCCCCTTGTTCTGTTAGAACAACTGCCTCTTGGTCTATGGACAGGATCCTCATGAGCACAATTAAGTGTTCTGGAATTCCCATTTTTCACAATGTTATCCATAATTTGTTATGATCCACACAGTTGAATGTCAATGTCAATAAAACACAGGTAAAACATTTTTCTGGTATTCTCTGCTTTCAGCCAGGATCCATCTGAAATCAGCAATTATATCCCTGGTTCCAAGTCACCTTCTGAATCCGGCTTGAATTTCTGGCAGTTCCCGGTCGATATACTGCTGCAGCCACTTTTGAATGATCTTCAGCAAAATTTTACGTGCCTGTGGTATTAATGACATTGTTGGATAGTTTTCACATTCTGCAGGATCACCTTTCTTAGGAATAAGCATAAATACAGATCTCTTCCAGTCAGTTGTCCAGGTAGCTGTCTTCCAAATTTCTTGGCATAGATGAGTGAGTACTTCCAGCTCTGCATCCGTTTGTTGAAGCATCTCATTGGTATTCCATCAATTCCTGGAGCCTTGTTTTTCACCAATGCCTTCAGTGCAGCTTGGACTGCTTTCTTCAGTACCATTGGTTCCTGCTCATATGGTACCTCCTGAAATGTTTAAAGTCGACCAGTTCTTTTTGGCATAGTGACCCTGTGTATTCCTTCCATCTTCTTTTGATGCTTCCTGAGTCATTTAATATTTACCCATGGAATCCTTCAATATTGAGACTCGGGGCTTGAATTTTTTCTTTAGTTCTTTCGGCCTAAGAAATGCAGAGCGTGTTCTTCCCTTTTGGTTTTCTATTTCCAGGTCTTTGCACATGTCATTATAATACTTTGTCTTCTCCAACCACCCTTTGAAATCTGCTCAACTCTTTTACTTCATTATTTCTTAAAAGAATTTTTTCTTTTTTTTTTTTCACTTTAGCTACTCGACGTTCAAGAGCAAGTTTCAGAGTCTCTTCTGACATCCATTTTGGTCTCTTCTGTCTTTCCTGTCTTTTTAATGACCTCTTGCTTTCTTCATGTAAGACATCCTTGATGTCATTCCACAACTCATCTGGTCTTCGGTCATTAGTGTTCAACACATCAAATCTATTCTTGAGATGGTCTCTAAATTCAGGTGGGATATAACCCCAAGCAAACCCAGTGCCCTGGAGTCGATTCCATATACTCAAGGTCATACTTTGGCTCTCGTTGACTTGTTCTAATTTTCTTCAGCTTCGGCTTGAACTTTGCATATGAGCAACTGATGGTCTGTTCTGCAGTTGGCTCCTGACCTTGTTCTGACTGATGATATTGAGCTTTTCCAAAAAGAAAAAAAAAGAATTAGGAGATGAGAAAAATCTTTACCATAAGTAAGATATTTTATAGTTAGTATAGTGCTGTTAGTTACTGAAATAGCTGATTCTTGCATTCAAGTAGATAATCAGACTTTAAATGGTTTTAGATATTGTAACTCTGGAATTAAAAATTTCCCTTGATAAACTTAGCAAAGCTGTAAATACCATAACTAGAGAAGTATTTGAACCTTGGGCTACGACATTACAAAATAGAATAGCATTAAATTTCCTGTTAGTCTCCCAAGGAGGAATTTGTGCCTTAATAAATGAACGTTGCTATGTTTATGTTGATTTTATATTACCTTTTTATATTAATACTATGCAATCTGTCTTGGGAGAAGCACAAGCAGAGTGCTCCTCAGAAGCAAGTATGGTGAAACTACGTCTCACATACTTTGGACATGTTGTCAGGAGGGATCAGTCCCTGAAGAAGGACATCAGGCTTGGTAAAGTAGAGTGTCAGAAAAAAGAGGAAGGTCCTCAATGAGGTGGATTGACACAGTGGCTGCAACAAAGGGTTCAAGCATAGTAACAATTGTGAGGATGGCACAGGACTGGGCAGTGTTTCGTTCTGTTGTGCATAGGATTGCTATGAGTTGGAACTGACTACGGCACCTAACAACAGCAACAACATGCAACCTGAGGTTTTGCTGAATGTAGTTGCAGCTGAGGCACATGAAAAGCAGTTGCTGATGCTGCTTATGTATAAACAAACACTACATGGGATTCGTTTTCTTGGTTCAAAGACCCAGGTGCATGGTATCTTGGGTTGTTTCAGTCAATTGGCCTAATATTGTTCTTAAAATGCTTGTTCTACCTCCTAGATCATTCTGTAGTGTCTGGGGTCTTAAAAGCTTGCAAGCAGCCATTCAAAGTGAGGCAAAGAAAAGGAGAGCCAGGTAGAGGAAAAACCAGACTCCATGTCTGACTGCCTCCATTAACAACTGTCTCCTTTTGCACAAGGCCAGAAAAATTAGATGATGCCCAGCTACAGTCATTGAACATTTTTGATGTAAGATTCTATATATAGCAGAATCCTGATCAGAAAGGGGGGAACTGAGAAAAACTTTTAATTCTCCTGGAATCCAGATTTCTGTGGTTCTTGGAGTTGGGGTGACCCACCCAAGCCTTTATCTTGAGATCTTTTCAAATCTTGAGTTTTGAGAACACTTGTTTCCTAAGTCATGTTTAAGCCAAACAATGGCCTAGTAAGCAGTTTAGTGGAGACTATTTTGCCTTAGGCATTGGACTCTTTTGAAGAATTATCTATGTGCTGCCAGTTTTGAGAAACAAGAACTCCAGGATAGGCCTGGAAGCTGTGTTTTGGGGTAAATTGTTGTTATGTAAACGCTGCTCCCTAGGCTCTTTCCATCACAATGCTGATAAGATGGGGCATTGAGTCTACTAAAATCTTTAAGATATCTCTTATCTTTGGAACATTTTTGACTCCTGGTGGTGCAGTGTTTATGTGCTCAGCTGCTCACTGAAAGAGTGGTGGTTCAAACCCACCAGCTGCTCCAGGGGAGAAAGATGTGGCAGTCTGCTTCCTTATAGACTACAGCCTTTTGTGGGGACCATGGTCTCAGGGAACATTTAGCTCAATTGGCATAACATAGTTTATAAAGAAAATGTTCTACATTCCACTTTGGTGAGTAGTGTTTCGAGTTTTAAAAGCCTGTGAATGACCATCTAAGACACTCCACTGGTCTCATCCCTTCTGGAGCAAGAAAGAGTGAAGAAAACTAAAGATACACAGGAAAGATTAGTCCAAAGGACTAATGGACCACATCTACCATGGCCTCCACCATACTGAGTCCAGTACAGCTAGGTGGTGCCCGGCTATCACCACTGACTGCTTTGACAGGGATCACAATAGAAGGTCCTGGACAGAGCTGGAGAAAAATGTACGACAAAATTCTAACTCACGAGAAAAGATTTACTGGCTAGGCAGAGACTGGAGAAACCCTGAGAGCATGTATGGGCCCCGGACACCCTTTTAGCTCAGTAATGAAGTCACTCCCAAGGTTCACCCTTCAGCCAAAGATTAGAAAGGCCCATAAAACAAAACGAGACTAAAAGGGAACAACAGCCCAGGAGCAAAGACTAGAAGGCAAGTTACTTGTTAGGTTGTTGTTAGGTGCTGTTGAGTCAGTTCCAACTCATAGCGACTCTATGCGCAACAGAACAAAACACTGCCTGGTCCTGTGCCATCCTTACAACCGTTGTTACACTTGAGCTCATTGCTGCAGCCACTGTGTCAATCTACCTCGTTGAGGGTTTTCCTCTTTTCCGCTCACCCTGTGCTTTGCCAAGCATGATGCCCTTCTCCAGGGACTGATCCCCCCTGACAACATATCCAAAGTATGTAAGATGAAGTATTGCCATCCTTGCTTCTACGGAGCATTCCAGTTGTACTTCCTCCAGGACAGATTTTTTTCGTTCTTTTGGCAGTCCACGGTATATTCAATATTCTTCACCAACACCACCATTCAAAGGCGTCAATTCTTCTTCGGTCTTCCTTATTCATTATCCAGCTTTCACATACATATGATGCGGTTGAAAATACCATGGCTTGGGTCAGGCACATCTTAGTCTTCAAGGTGATATCTTTGCTTTTTAACACTTTAAAGAGATCCTTTGCAGCAGATTTACCCAATGCAATGCCTCTTTTGATTTCTTGACTGCTGCTTCCATGCCTGTTGATTGTGGATCCAAGTAAAATGAAATCCTTGGCAACTTCAATCTTGTCTCTGTTTATCATGATGTTGCTCATTGGTCCATTTGTGAGGATTTTTCTTTTCTTTATGTTGAGGTGCAATCCATACTGAAGGCTGTGGTCTTTGATCTTCATTAGTAAGTGCTTCAAGTCCTTTTCACTTTCAGCAAGCAAGGTTGTGTCACTGCATAATGCAGGTTGTTAATGAGTCTTCCTCCAATCCTGATGCCCCATTCTTCTTCTTATAGTTCAGCTTCTCAAATTATTTGCTCAGCAAATAGATTGAGTAGGTGTGGTGAAAGAATACAACCCTGACGCACACCGTTCCTGACTTTAAACCAATCAGTATCCCCTTGTTCTGTCTGAACAACTGCCTCTTGACCTATGTAAAGGTTCCTCATAAGCACAATTAAGTGTCCTGGAACTCCCATTCTTCACAACGTTATCCACAACATTGCAGGAGGAGACAGGAAAGCTGGTAACAGGGAACCCAAGTTAAGAAGAGAGAGTGCTGACATGTTGTGGAGTTGTTAAGCAATATCATAAAATAAATGTGTTATAACTATTTAATGAGAAACTTGTTTGTTCTGTAAACCTTCATCCTAAGTACAATAATAAAAAAAAAAGATTACAGCCTTGGAAACCCTACGATGTGTTTCTACTCTGTCCTATAGGGTCACTATGACTTGGAATCCCAATGAGAGGAGGGAGAGGAGTTGAACTATTACCCTGATTTGCAAATCATATATTCAGTAAAATTCAGTTTTTTTTTAAATTGTGCTTTTGATGAAGGTTTACAGAACAAATTAGATTCTCATTAAACAATTAATACACATTTTTTTTGACATTGGTCGCTAACCCCATGATGTGTGTCAACATTCTCCCCCTTTTGACCTTTGTTTCCGCACTTCCATTCGTTAAGCTTTCCTGTCCCCTCCTACCTTCTCATCCTTGCTCCTGGGGTGATGTGCCCATTTAGTCTCATTTTGTTTTACGGGCTCTCTAATCTTTGGCTGAAGGGTGAACCTCAGGAGTGACTTCAGTACTCAGTTAAAAGGGTGTTCAGGAGCCATACTCTCAGAGTTTTTTCAGTCTCTGGCAGATCAGTAAGTCTGGTCTTTTTTTGTGAGTTTGAATTTTGTTCTACATTTTTTTCCAGCTCTATTCGAGACTCTCTATTGTGATCCCTGTCAGAATAGTTGGTGGTAGTAGCTGGGCACCGTATAGTTGTGCTGGACTCATTCTGGTGAAGGCTATGGTAGTTGTGGTTCATTAGTCCTTTGGAATAATCTTTCCCTTGTGCTTTTGGTTTACTTCATTCTCCCTTGCTCCAGATGGCGTGGGACATGTGGAGTATTGTAGATGGCCTCTAACAAGATTTTAAGACCCCAGATGCTACCCACTGAAGAAACTTCAGCCTCTTTCTAAAAGAAAGAAAGAAAAATTGGAAGTTGTTAAAAATGAAAATGGGATACTTGAAGATCAATATCCTAGGAATTAATGAGCTGAAGTGGACTGTTATTGGCCATTTTGAATATGACAATTAAATGGTTACTATGCTGGGAATGACAAATTCAAGAGGAACAGTGTTGCCTTCATCTTCAAAAAGAACATTTCAAGATCTATGCTGAAGTACAATGCTGTCAGTGATAGGTTAATATCCATACACCTACAAGGAAGACCAGTTAATATGAGTATTCAAATTTATGTACCAACCACAAATACCATAGATGGAGAAATTAAAGATTTTTCACAAATTGCTGCAGCCTGAAATTGATCAAATGTACAATCAAGATGCATCGATAATTACTGGTGATTGAAATGCAGAAATTGGAAACAAAAAAGAAGGATCAGTAGTTGGAAAATATGGCCTTGTTGATAGGAAGAATGCCGGAGATTGCATGATAGATTTATGCAAGATCAGTGACTATTGGAAATACCTTTTATCAACAACACAAATGAGGACTGTGATGGTTAAGGTTGTGTGTCAACCTGGCTGAACCGTGATTCTCAGTAGTTTAGCAGTTATGAAGTAGTTTGGCAGTTATGTAAAGATGTAATTTGGCAATTATGTAATGATATAATCAATTCCATGATGAGATCTGCTATGAGCAGCCAAACAGTTGAAATGGAGTTTCCTTGGGGGTGGGGCTTGCCTCCAGTATATAAATGGATGTTCCAGCAACATTCTTGCTCTGGATCCTGCATCTGGATCATCATCATCTGACTTCCGGTTATTAGGACTTGAGGTAGCAGCTTACCTGCCAATCTCAGTATTCATCAGCCTCCATCACCCGTGAGCCAGTGGCCTGCTGTATTGCCTGCTGATCTTGGAATTAGTTGGCCTCCACAGCCTGTGAACCATTCACCTGCTATCTGACCTGCCAATCTTAGGTTCATCAGCCCCTGCAGGTATGTGAGTCAGGAGAAACCTCCAGCCTCATGCCGGACCTACAGGCTTGGGACTTGCCTGCCTTTACAACCATGTGAGCCATTTTCTTGAGCTAAATCTGTCTCTCTCTCTTCTTGTGTGTGTGTATATATATATATATAAGCTTCACTAGTTTTGCATCACTAGAGAACCCAGCCTAAGACAATGACTATATATGTGGACCTTACTGGATGGTTTACACAGGAATCAAATCAACTAAATCTGTGGAAAGAGACAATGGAGAAGCTCAGTATGGGTCAAGACAAAGCCAGAGGCCAACTATGGAACAGACCATGAATTGATCATATACCGGTTCAAGTTGAAGCTGACGAAAATCAAAGCAAGCCCAAAAGAGCCAAAGTGAGTACATTCTGCCTGCATTTAGAGACCATATCAAGAATAGATTTGACACACTGAACACTAATGACCAAAGAGCAGAAGAGTTATGGGATGGCATCAAGGACATCATACACGAAGAAAGTAAAAGGCCATTTAAAAGACAGGAAAAAAAAAGAAAAGACCAAAGTAGATGTCAAAAGAGAGTCTGAAACTGGCCCTTGAGCACAGAGTAGCTAAAACAAACGTAAGAAATTATGAAGTAAAAGAGCTGAACAGAAGATTTCAAAGGGCAGCTCAAGAAGACAAGGTAAAGTATTACTGTATAGTGAAATGTTCAACTACCTGAAGCTAGAAAACTAAAATGGAAGAACACAATTGGCACTTTTCAAGTTGAAAGAAATGTGGAGAAAATTCAGGCCTGCAGTTGCAATATTGAAGGATTCTACAGACAAAAAATTGAATGTCACAGAATGCATCAAAAGAAGATGTAAGAAATACAGAAATACTGTACCAAAACGAATTGGTTGACAATTAACCATTCCAGGAGGGAGCATATTATCAAGAACCAATGGCACTGAAGGAATAAGTACAAACTGCATTGAAGGTGTTGATGAAAAACAAGGCTCCGTGAATTGACAGAATAGCAATTGAGATGCTTCAGCACACAGATGCAATGCTGGAAGCACTCATTCATCTATGCCAAGAAATTTGGAAGACAGCAACTTGGCCAACCAATTGGAAGAGATCCATATTCGTGCCAATTCCAAAGAAAGGCGATCAAACAGAATGGAGAAATTATCAAACAATATCATTAATATTACTTGCTAGCAAAATTTTGCTGAAGATAATTCAAAAACGGCTACAGTCATACTTCGATAGGGAGCTGCCAGAAGTTCAAGTCAGATTCAGAAGAAGATGTGGAACGAGGGACATCATTGCTGATGTCAGATGAATCTTGGCCAAAGCAGAGAATACCAGAAAGATGCTTACCTGTGCTTTATTGAATACCCAAGGGCATTCGACTCTGTGCATCATAACAAATTATGAATAACATTGGGAAGAATGGAAATTCCAGAACACTTAATTGTGCTCCTGCAGAACCCGTAAGTAGACCAAGAGGCAATTATTCAAACAGAACAAGGTGTTGCTACATGTTTTAAGATTGAAAAATGTGTGGGGCAGGGTTGTATTCTTTCATCTTATTCAGTCTATATGCTGAACAAATAACTTGAGAACCTGGACTATATGAAGAAGAACACAGCATCAGGATTGGAGAAAGACTCATTAACAACTTTCGATATGCAGATGACACACCCTTGCTTGCTGAAAGTGAAGACAACTTGAAGAACTTACTGATGAAGGTAAAAGACTGCAACCTTCAATGTGGATTACATCTGAACATAAAATGAAAATTCTTACTGTAGGACCAATAAACAACATTATGAAGTTGTCAAGAATTTTATTATTCTTGGGTCAACAACCAATGCCTATGAAGCATCAATCAAGATATCAAACAATGTATTGCTTTGGACAAATTTGAGGCAAAAGGCCTCTTTAAAGTGTTAAAAGGCAAAGGCATCACTTGATGACTAAGGTGTGCCTGACTCAAGCCATGGTATTTTCAATCGCCTCATATACATGCAAAAGCTGGACAATAGATAAGGAAAACTGAAGAAGAATTGATGCATTTGAACTGTAATGTTAGTGAAGAATATCGAGTATACTGTGGATTTTCCAGGAAGAGTGAACAAATCTCTCTTGGAGGAAGTGCAGCCAGAATGCTCTTTAGAAGCTAGGGTGGTGAGACTTTGTTTCGCCTACTTTGACATGTCATCAGGAGGGTCCAATTGCTGGAAAAAGACATCATGTTTGGAAAAATAGAGTATCAGTGAAAAAGATGGAGATTGAGATGGATTCCCACAGTGGCTACAACAATTGGCTGAAATATAGCAATGATTGTGAGTATGGCGCAAGACATTCTGTTCTGTTATACATAAGTTCTCTATGAGTTGGAGGTGGCTTAATGTCACCTAACAACAAAAAAATGGGAATGGGAGTACGTATTTCACAGGATGTTGTGAGAAATAAATGAGATAATGAATGTGGAAAGTATTTTAGGACGACAATAGCTAATTTTTATTGAGATCTTACTATTTGCCAGATACAATTGTAAAAATACAATTTTAAGCATTTGACATGAATTAACTCATTTGATCCTCACAACAGCCCTAGAAAATTGGTAGTATCATTATTGTTCACACTTTACAGGTGGGGAAGCTTGAGCTCAGAATTATTAGGTAATTTATTCAAGGTCACACAATAAGTAGCAGAGCCAGGACTAGAGATCATGCTCCTAACCCACACACCACACTGCCTACATAGCAGTTCAGAACATGAGGAAGTTAACTTCTCAGAAGGAGGATATGAAATCTAGCTAGTAAATAGCAAAAATGGAATTCAAACCTAGATCTGACCCCAAAGTCTGTGCTTTTTTTTTTAACTATGCATCCACCTTATAGCACAGTAATAATAGTAGCTATCATTTGTTGACTCCCTATTTACCAAGCATTTTATTTACAGTACCACTAATCTTCACAAGATAGATAACCCTGCAAGGTAGATGTTATTATCCTCATTTGGCAGATGAGGAAAATGAGTCTCAAAGAGTTGTTCCTTGTCAAAAGTCATACAGCTCAAGGTTGAATCTACATTTGCCTCACACGAGAGCCTATGTCTACTGCACCTTGCTGCCATTTTTGTAAAGTGTAAAGGCACAGGCATACTTTGTCACTAATGTGTGGGTCAGAGTGCATGACTAGAAAGCATCAGCTATATTCCTTTGTGAACTCAACTGTCATTATTGATAGATGAGAATGGTGCCAATTAGTGTTATCTTCCAACCTCATATAACATCCACCATCTGATTTAAGTGGCACATCTACCTCTTTCTGGCATCCTCTCCCTTCAAGTTTTCTTTCTCTCCCTCCCGTCTCTTTCTTTCTTTTCTCCTTTCTCTTTCTTTTCACACTCTCCTCTTTTTCTCTTCCTATTTTCTCATCCAAATTCTTATCCATCTCTAGGGTCATCTTAGCTCAGGCAGGGAGACTCGAGGGCATCTTCTGTGGGCTGGGTCATATTCAGGGTAACGCCAACCCCAGAACTGTACCTCTTGCAGAGACAGTGGTCCCAGTCACAGCGACCTCGTATTGAATGAGGATTCTAGCAATTGGCCCAGCATCATCAGGTTTTTGATGAACATGCTGACTGAACCAGGTTCAAGAGAGAATACATTGTTCTTTGGAGACATTCATCAGGAGTACTGATTTGCAGGGCTATGACTATTATGAACTGTACGTGAATGCTTCAGCTCATTCCCTTATTTAGACATTTTACTCTTCAAATGTAAGTGCCTGGCACTGTCTGAAGAATGAAAAGACAAAGAAGGAAGTAATTCCCTGCCCCCAAGGAGCTAGGTTTTCTCACATACACAAACATAAGTTATTTAATGGAGATTTATACTATGCAAGGTGTCATAACAGCCCAGAGGAAACAGCTACTTATTCTTCTTGGGAGGGTAGGAAGTGTTGGGGAAGACTTCAGTAAAGAGGTGGCATTTAAGCTAGGCCTTGATAGGTGAACAACAGATCAACAGAGAAGGAAGTAAAGACATTCCAGGTAGAACAAAGAGCTTGTGCAAAGGCATAGAAACATGAAAGAACAGGCAGCTTCTGGAAACAGCAAGTAGTTCACTATTTCTGGTAAAGGATCAACTCCATCACTTACCAACTGTGTGCTGGGTCCAAGTCACTTATGCCTCTTGGATTGCTTCCTCCTCTGTTAAATAGTATGTATAATAATAATGATCATTGTATCCACATTAGGTACTTCACTGAGATTGCGTGAAGAGAAAATGAAACATGGACATCTCGTGGGAGCATGGATTTAGCTATTCTTTCCAAACTTGACAGACTATGTGATAACCAAAACCAAATCAAACCCACTGCCTTCGAGTCGATTCCGACTCAAAGTGACTCTATAAGACACAGTAGAACTGCCCCATAGCATTTCCAAGGAGCGCCTGGCAGATTCAAACTCCTGACCTCTTGGTTAGCAGCCATAACATTTAACCACTACACCACCAGGGTTTCTGGCAAAATTCCTTTGTAGATTGTAACGTACATGTGCATTGGTAATATTGTAAACCTCAGGGACCAAAGCCAAACTCAATAGGCAAACTCAAGAGTTGAGTTTTAGTCACCTGGCTTTAACCCCTCCCTACCTAGTTTGATGCTAGAGTTCTCCACTCTATTCCCTCAGCCCCATGCAGATTTTGATTAGCTTATGTTGGGGAAAGGAAACCCTGGTGGTGTAGTGGTTAAGAGCCACAGCTGCTAACCACACGGTCAGCAGTTCGAATCCACCAGGTGCACCTTGGAAACTCAATGGGGCAGTTTTACTCTGTCCTATAGGGTTGCTATGAGTCGGAATAGACTCGATGGCAACAGGTTTTTTTTTTTTTTTATGTTGGGGATATATAAGCAAGAATATTATCCCATCATCCTATTCTTACTTTCTTACCTTTTTGTCCCTGGGCCCTAAAAGAGGACATTGATCTTTCAACTTTTGCCTACCTAGGGCTAAGTTCCTGGCCTTCCAGGAGCAAACTACCCTTCCCTACTTTGTTCCAGGAAGCCTTTAACTCCCTGCTTTATTCAAGCATCTTAATTCCAGCATTTGGGGCTCCAAATGTCAGTTCCAAAGTTCTATTCACAGTATCTTCAAGGGGGTTATGGAGAACATCATGCAAATTTACCTCACAGCGTCGAATATAGAATGAAGGGTTGGGTTTCCCTTGTATTCAATGGGTCAGTGGTTAGGCAGAATTTAGAAAACAGGCATATTTTATTTCTATCCATTAAATAGGCAGGAAATACGTACCCTGAGTAATTAGTATTCTGTCACAGGAAGCCCAAAGAGAATGGATGTGTTGGGAAAAATGGCAGGCTTTCCTGGCTGAGTCCATGGTTCTAAGTTCTGTTGAAGCAATGGGGTCTCTAATTTATCTGTTTTAGAAGTCTATCAGTTACACCTATGGGTAGATGATCATATCTGGCCCAATAAATGCCATTTAACCATGCTATACGTATATGCCTTTCCTCTTTGGATAGACTATAAGTTCATAAAGGACAATACCCTAATCTTGTGAATGAAGAAATGATAGCTACTTAAGTAAATCAGTAAATGCTGAAAGATATGCTAAGGTTGTGAGACAGGATAGCTTGACTTAAGAGTTCTCAAGACACCCTAATTTTTTGGTCTTTAATACTGCAGGGAGTTACAGTTGCATCCTGGTGCTAAAGGGCCAGTACTTTCCCAGAAGCAGGCACTTATTCTGCATCATAATTCTGACGGTCAGGTAATACATTGCACCCAGCCTGCCTTCCACAGCTGCTTCTCTGTATCCTGAAAGTGGAAGGAAGGCAAACTAGCCATTTCTTTTAATTTCAACAATTAATTGAATACCTATTATGGCAGGCACTGGGATAAGCAATGAGTTATACAGAAATGAATAAGACATAGTCCCTGACCTTAAAGAGTTTGCCCTCTGATCATAGAGACAGACTTGTGTTCACACACCTATAAAATAGAAGCGAGAATGAAACCAAGCTCCTAGGAGCAAAAATACATGTGGGGACAAAAGAAGAGGATATTAATTTGATGGGGGGTGTAGTAGGTTTAACGGTGATGTCTAAAATAATATGCACAAGTTCTAACCCCTGGTGCCCATGAATGTAATCTTAATTGGAAAAAAAGTCTTTCCATATGTAATTAAGTGAAGCATCTTGAGATGAGATCAGCCTAGATTCACTGGGTAGATCCAATGGCAATTGTCCTTGTAAGAAGAAAAGAAACAAAGAGATACAGGGAAGAAGGCTGTCTGAAGACAGAGGCAGAGATTGGAGTTATGCTGCTGTAAGACAAGTTAACATTAGGAGCCACCAGAAGCTGGAAGAGTCAAGGAATGATTCTTCCCTAGAAACTTTAGAGGGAGTATGGCTCTGCCAACACCTTGATTTCAGCCTTCGAGCTTCCAGAATTATGACAGAATAAATTTCCTTTGTTTTAAACCACTAAGTTTGTGGTAATTTGTTGCAGCAGCCCTAGGAAACTAATACAGGAGAAAGAGAGAAAGACCTTACCAAGGACATGACTTGCCAACTAGATCTTAAGGAAGAGAAGGCTTTTGAGGACCAAAGTAGCATTAAGGGCATTCCAGGCTGAAGGACCCTATGTGTCTGTTTGTCGTACTGTGGGGACTTGCGTGTTGCTGTGATGCCGGAAGTTGTGCCACCAGTATTCAGATACAAACAGGGTCACCAATGGTGGACAGGTTTCAGCTGAGCTTCAAGACTAAGACAGTCTAGGAAGAAGGACCCAACAGTCTACTTCTGAAAAAAATTAGTCAGTGAAAACCTTATGAATAGCAGCGGAATATTGTCTGATTTAGTGCCAGAAGATGAGCCCCCCAGGTTGGAAGGCACTCAAAAGACAACTGGGGAAGAGCTGCCTCCTCAAAGTAGAGTCAACCTCAATGACATAGATGGAGTTAAGCTTTCAGGACCTTCATTTGCTCATGTGGCATGACTCAAAATGAGAAGAAAAAACTGCAAACATCTGTTAATAATCAGAATCTGGAAAGTAGAAAGCATGAATCCAGGAAAATTGGAAATCGTCAAAAATGAAATGGAATGCATAAACATCAATATCCTAGGCATTAGTGAGCTGAAATGGACTGGTATTGGCCATTTTCAATCAGACAATCATATGGTCTACGATGCTGGGAATGACAACCTGAAAAGGAATAACGTTGCATTCATTGTCAAAAAGAACATTTCAAGATCTATCCTGAAGTACAACGTTGTCAGTGATAGGGTAATATCCATACGATTACAAGGAAGACCAGTTAATATGACTATTATTCAAATTTATGCATGAACCACTAAGGCTACAGAAGCTTTTTACTAGCTTCTGCAGTCTGAAATTGATCAAACATGCAATCAGGATGTATTGATAATCACCGGTGATTGGAATGCAAAAGTTGAAAACAAAGAAGGATCAGTAGTTGGAAAATATGGCCTTGGTGATAAAAATGATGCCAGAGATCGCATGATAGAATTTTGCAAGACCAAGGACTTCTTCATTGTAAACATGAATGAGGATTGTACACAATGGACCTTGCCAGATGGAATATGCAGGAATCAAATCTACTACATCTGTGGAAAAAGACAATGGAAAAGTTCTATATCATCAGTGAGAACAAGGCCAGGGGCAGACTGCAGAACAGAACTTCAGTTGCTCATATACAAGTTCAAGTTGAAACTGAAGAAAATTAGAACGAGTTGACAAGAGCCAAAGTACAACCTTGAGCATAACACACCTGAAATTAGAGACCATCTCAACAATAGATTTGACAAGTTGAACACTGATGACCGAAGACCAGACGAGTTGTGGAATGACATCAAAGGCTTCATCCATGAGGAAAGCAAGAGGTCATTAAAAAGACAAGAAAGAAAGAAAAGACCAAAATGGATGTCAGAAGAGAATCTGAAACTTGCTCTTAAACGTTGAGTAGCTAAAGCAAAAGGAAGAAATGATGAAGTAAAAGAACTGAACAGAAGTGTTCAAAGAGCAGCTTGAGAAGACAAACTGAAGTATTATAATAACATGGGCGAAGAGCTGGAGATAGAAAACCAAAAGGGAACAACACACTCTACATTTCTCAAGCTGAAAGAACTGAAGAAAAAATTCAAGCCTAGAGTTGAAATACTGAAGATTCCATGGGGAAAATATTAAATGACACAGGAACCATCAAAAGCAGACAGAAGGAATACAGAACTATTATACCAAGAAGACTTGCTCGATGTTCCACCATTTCAGGAGGCAACATATGATCAGGAAACAGTGGTACTGAAGGAAGAGGTCCAAGTTGCACTGAAGGCATTGGTGAAAAACAAAGCACCAGGAATTGACGGAATATAAAATGAGATGTTTCAAGAAATGGATGCAGCGCTAGAAGCGCTCACTTGTGTATGCCAAGAAATTTGGAAGACAGCTATCTGGCCAACTGACTGGAACAGATCCATATTTACACCTATTCCCGAGAAAGTTGATCCCACTGAATGCGGAAATTATCGAACAATACCATTAATATCACATGCAAGTAAAGTTTTGCTGAAGATCATTCAAAAGTAGCTGCAGCAGTATTATCGACAGGGACCTGCCAGAAATTCAGGCCAGATTCAGGAGGACGTGGAACCAGGGATATCATTGCTGATGTCAGATGGATCCTGGCTGAAAACAGAGAATACCAGAAAGATGTTTACCTATATTTTATTGACCATGCAAAGGCATTCGACTGTGTGGATCATAACAAATTATGAATAGCATTACGAAGAATGGGAATTCCAGAACACTTAATTGTGCGCATGAGGAACCTGTGCATAGGTCAAGAGGCAGTTGTTTGGACAGAACAAGGAACTACTGCATGGTCTAAAGCCAGGAAGTGTGTGCATCAGGGTTGTATCCTTTCACCATACCTATTCAATCTGTATGTTGAGCAAATAGTTTGAGAAGCTGGACTATATGAAGAAGAATGGGGCATCAGATTGAAGAAGACTCATTACTACCTGCATTATGCAGATGACAACCTTGCTTGCTGAAAGTGAAGAGGACTTGAAACACTTACTGATGGAGATCAAAGACCACAGCCTTCAGTATGGATTGCACCTCAACATAAAGAAATCAAAAGTCCTCACAACTGGACCAAAAAGCAACACCATGGTAAATGAAGGAAAGATTGAAGTTGTCAAGGATTTCATTTTACTTGGATCCACAATCAACAGCCATGGAAGCGGCAGCCAAGAAATCAAACGACGCATTACATTGGGTAAATCTGCTGCAAAGGACCTCTTTAAAGTGTTGAAAAGCAAAGATGTCACCTTGAAGACTAAGGTGCACCTGACCCAAGACATGGTATTTTCAATTGCATCATATGCATGCGAAAGCTGAACAATGAATAAAGAAGACTGAAGAAATGATGCCTTTGAATTGTCATGCTGGCAAAGAATATTGAATATACCAGGGACTGTCGCCAAAAGAATGAACAAATCTGTTTTGGAAGAAGTACAACCACAATGCTTCTTAAAAGCAAGGATGGAGAGACTACGTCTCACATACTTTGGACATGTTATCAGGAGGGATCAGTGCCTGAAGAAGGACATCATGCTTGGTAAAACACAGGGTCAGCAAAGAAGAGGAAGACCCTCAACAAGATGGATTGACACAGTGGCTGCAACAATTGGCTCAACCATAACAAGGATTGTGAGGATGGCACAGGACCAGGCAGTATTTCGTTGTGTTATGCATAGGGTCGCTATGAGTTGGAACCAACTCGACAGCACCTAACAACAACAAAAATAGGCTGAGGGAACAGCAAAGGCAAAGGCATGGAGATATAAAATGGCTGAAACATTGTGTGGTTGAAGCATCAGTTGTTATCTCTAGAAAGATAGGTGGGGTTATTTTATAATAATTAGCCTAGGAATTTTGACATTTGTTATTCACATTTTAAGGAACCATTGAAGGCATCGAAAGTTTGAAATAACAAGATGAAATGCCCTGTTATCTAACAAGGCTGAGAACACTCATTAACTGCTCTGAAAAATAGCTGCACTGGGTATGAGTTAACTCCACATTTCCTAGATGCCAACGGGTTTCTATGTATCCAAAGAGGGTATTCAGAGAGCAATTGTTTTGAATGAATGGGTCGATCTCTTTTCTTGCCTCTTTCTGCATTCTTCTGAAATACACCCTCATTCCGGGCTGGAGCTGCTCAGGATGTATTTTGTGCATAATCCACAGGGCAATGTCCTTGGGAGTTCGGCATGAATGCCTATGTGGATAGAGCTGGAGAAGCTAGTTCAGGGAAAGCTGGTCCTCAAATCCAGGCAGAGCTCCTGTTTCCTTCATTCATTCTTCTTTTACCTGTATTATTTATTCCATGGTCTCAGCCAGTCATTATTTTCTACATTATACCATCTATATCTATCTATCTATCTATCTATCTATCTATCTATCTATCTATCTATCTATCTATCTATCTATCTATCTATCTATCTATCTATCTATCTATCTATCTATCTATCTATCTATCTATCTGTCTGTCTGTCTGTCTGTCTGTCTGTCTGTCTGTCTGTCTGTCTGTCTGTCTGTCTGTCTGTCTGTCTGTCTGTCTGTCTGTCTGTCTGTCTGTCTGTCTGTCTGTCTGTCTGTCTGTCTGTCTGTCTGTCTGTCTGTCTGTCTGTCTGTCTGTCTATCTATCTGTCTGTCTGTCTATCTATCTAATCATCTACCTACCTACCTACCTATCTATCTAGCTAGCTATCTATCATCTATCATCTATCTATCATCTCTCTCTATCTACTTATCTACCTGTCTACCTATCCATCCATCTGTCTGTCCGTCTGCCCATCCAACCATCCTTCATCTATCTAAAGACAGAGAGAGAGAGATTTAGTTTAAGTAATTGATACACACAATTGTGGGGGTTGGCAAGCTTGAAATCTGTAGGGTAGAATGGCAGGCTGGCAACTCAGGCAGGATTATAGTCTTGTGGCAGAATTTCTTCTTCTCCGGTAAGCCTTTTTTTTTTTTTTTTTTGCCCTTGAGACCTTCAACTGATTGGCTGAGACCCACCCAAATTATCGGGGGTGATATCCTTTACTTAAAGTCAACTGACTGTAAATGTTAATGACATGTACAAAATACCATCACAGGAACATCTAGACTAGTGTTCTACCAAACAACTGGACCACAGTCTAGCTAAGCTGACACAGAAGAGTAATCATCAAGCCCCCTTTTACAGATAAAGAGACTGATTTTGAGAAGACTCAATAAACTGCCCAGGATCACATTAGTAAGAGACAGAACCAAAGGTCATTTGATTCTGATTTTTCCACTATGAAAGAGATCATCCTCCTTTTTTTTACCTGGATTGGTGAGGGTGTGGGATGGGGTACACTCTGAGATGTTAGATTTTATATGAAGAGGGATTCTTTGAGGTCCATTTCCTTAAAGGCATGGGATTGATAGTGTCCAGGACGTCCTGGATAAGATGTTTCTAGGGCTAGCTGAACTGTCTTTCTGAGTCTCCTCACTTTGGGACTACTGTTCTAACCATGAGACGACATTGAAATTTCTAACAGTACACACTTGGCACCACTAATACTACCCACAAGGAGCCCTGTTGGTGCGATGGTGAAGTGCTCAGCTGCTAACTGGGTTCAAACCCACCCAGTGGCTCTTCAGGAGAAAGACCTGGCAATCTGCTCGCATAAATATTACAGCCTAGAAAAACCCTATGGGACAGCTCTACTCTGTCACATGAGGTCATTATGTATTGGAATCAACCTGATGGCACCTAAAAACAATGTTGGCCACACTGAATAAAGCCTGTGAGTCTGTGCCTGAGAGAGAGATCACATTGTGCAGGGCACTGTGGTAGCGCCCTAACCAGCAAGGCCCCAAACCCACATCACACAAGCCATACATGATCCCTGCAGCAACAGTACCACCCAGGCACACAGCCCAGTGGTGGAAGGCTGCATTTCACTGTGGGGTCTGGTTAATTAAACATGCCTGCTAATCTCTGTCCATGGTCCTGTCCTGAGTCTGGCCACACATCCTCACCCCTCCCTCCACCCCACCTACCCCTGCTCCTACCTTGCTCAGGCCTTCTTAGTGCTGCTAGTCCACAATCATGTGAGGCTTGTCCCTGTCCAGGCTGGCTTTGAACACAGCAGCCAAGGCACCTGAACATGCTGGACAAATGGGGGCAAGATACACAAAGCACTCTGGATTGAAGCCACCATTTTTCTCTTCTTCCTTCCGCAGGAAAGCCTGGTGGTATACTGGTTAAGAGTTTGGCTGCTTACCAAAAGGTAGGCAGTTTGAATCCATCAGGGGCTCCTTGGAAACCCTATGGGGCAGTTCTACTCTGTCCTATAGGGTCGCTATGAGTCAGAATTGTCTCAACAGCAACGGGTTTTTATCGGCTTTGGTCCTCCAGCTGTTGCCCCCTCTCCTAACAACTCAGCTCCACTTACCTAGGACAATGAGCTCAACCAACAGGTTTGTTTGTTTTAAGGCTTCAAGGAAGCAAAGGGAAGGAATGTTTGTAGTGAGGTGTTTCTTTGGATAGGTTGCCACCAACAAATGACAATAATGTATGTGCATCATGAACTATTAATGTTCATCGTTGCTATCATCTGAAACCTAAAGGTCACTGCGCCACCTAGTGTGTGGCCATGACCTTTCCATGTGTCATAGACTGGGTTCTCTAGAGAAGCAAAATCAGTAAAGCGTTTAAATATATATATAGAGAGAGAGAGAGAGATTTGCATCAATGAAATGGCTCACACGGTCATAGAGGCTGGAACATCCCAAGTCCGTGAGTCTGGATAGAGGCTTCTCCTGATTCACATAGCTGCAGGGGCTAGCGAACCCAAGATTGGCAGGTGAGAGAGCAGGGCACTTGCTCAAAGGCTGCGAAGATAGATGAATCCCAAGATTGGCAGGCAAGACTGCGAATAAGCTGCTAGCTCAAGTCCCAAGAACTGGAGATCAGATGAACAGGAGCCAGCTGCAGGATCCAACGTGAGCAAAAAGTCCCTGAGCCTTGCCAGCATATCTGCTTGTATTCAGTGCAGGCCACAGGCCCAAGGAAACTCCGTTTCAACTGATCGGCTACTCACAGCGGATCCCATCACGGGGGTGATCACATATGAAACCTCAACAGGGAAGTGATCACATTATTAAAAAAAAAAACATTGCTGTTGAGTCAATTCCAATTCATAGCGACCCTGTAGGACAGAGTAGAACTGCCCCATAGGGTTTCCAAGAAGTACCTGGTAGATACGAACTGCTCACCTTTTGGTTAGCAGCCCAACTCCGAACCACTATACCACCAGGGTTTCCAATCACATTACAGGACTACCACAACACTGAGAATCATGGCCCAGCCAAGTTGACAAACTATCTTAACCATCACACCATGGCTTTCTTTTCTATATTTATAAAGTAAAAAGTGAGAATTTAAGGGTAAAACATCCTGGAGTTCCAAAGTCTCCCCAGTCTGGCCCCACTCAACCCCTTCAAATTTTGCTTGCTCCCTGGAGCTCATGCTGCTCTCCGTGCTGTCAATATGCTCTTCCTCATCTCTGTCCAGCACAGTCTTACTTCTGTTCCATGGCCACCACACCTGGTGCATGCCCAGGAACCCCCAAACTCCTTTGGTCTACTGAAGCCCTAACTTTTCCTTGCCTCTCTCTTGGCCCTCTTTCTCTACAGCTTGAGAATGCTGCTTTCCTGTTTCTATCTGCTCCACTAAACTATAGGCTGCTTGGAGGCAACGACTGTGACTTTGTCTGTTTTCTCCTTCTGTCGAGTTGATTCCAGCTCATGGCAACCCCATGTGTTTCAGAGTAGAACTGTGCTCCATAGGATTTTCGTGACTGAGACCTTTCGGAAGCAGATTGCCAGGCCTTTCTTTTAGGGCATTTCTGTGTGGGTTCGAGCTGCCAACCTTTCAGTTAGTAGCTGAGTGCTTAACCATTTGTGACACCCATGGACTTGTATGTGCTGGGGGCTACCCCTCAAACAAGAGACACGGCTGATGCTGGTTTCAATTCATCTGACCTCTCAATTCTGCACCCCCTGAGTTCCCTTGGGCTACTTGTTGAAATGCACTAGGGAAAGGTGCCATAAAGTCCCAGCCAGAGGCCATTATTATTATTGTTTAGTATCTGGGCACAATAGTGGTACATTATATGAGAAATAATATGGTAGTTTCTTCCCTTTATATGCATATGATACCATAATAAGGTTATTTCCATCATTCATCTTATTTTATCCCTCTTGAGCTAAGGCATAACAAAAATTTGGGTTTATAAACATCCTGTGTTTGACCTCAGAATGATGAAAAGAAACTTTCTGGGTCCATCTCTAGGGTGGCAGCCTCAGAAATTTTCAGACACTATAGCTCCATTCACTGGGACCAGGCTGAGTTGTGGGGCTGTTAGGATAGGGGTATGGCAGGCTGAAAACCATAACACCCTTGGCCCTTGGTTAGCATCTGAATTTTGGATGCCCCGTTCTATGAACCATCCAGGCATGTAACACGAAAGTAATGGAGGAGTTAAATGTTTTTCCCAAAGAGGAACTCCAATAAACTCTCTTTAATCCTTGTTATCAAGTTCTATTTTAGCCAATGAATAAGGAGATTATGCCCTCCATTTCCCCCATGGAGAAACTGGGAGTCAGAGATTTTCAGTAACTTGCTAAAAATCACATAGATTGTCTATGGAAGAATTAAATTCAGAACCCAATATTTTAGGTCCTAGTTTGATACACAGGTCACTCAGTGGCACATTTAAGCATTTGACAACTGCCAAAAGGTTGGCAGTTGAAACCCACCCAGAGGCACCTTGGAAGACAGGCCTGGCAATCTGTTTTGGAAAGGTCACAGCCTTGAAAGCCCTATGGAGCAGTTCTACTCTGCACACACGGGGTTGCCATGAGTCAGAAACTAACAAGTCTCATGCTCCTTCACTTTCATTACTCCACTTTGCCCTAATGGGTATGATACCATTGGCTGTTAAATAGCAGGGGCCAATTGTTCCCAAATGGCACCTTCTTGCACTGAAGTCTCACAGTGATTCCTTTAGATCAGCCTTACAGGGAAGATCACTCTATTAGAGATCCTTTGTTACTTCTTTAGTCAATAAAACCCCGGGGAAATGGGGGGCTAAGACACTGCCTTGATCTGAGTTCCACCCTAGAAATGCAAAGAATGTAGCAAAAATCCAATCAATGCCTTTATATTGAATGCCTCCATTGTGCGGGGCATGGGCACCAAAGCTAAAATTACCTGCTGCCTCTTCATAAGTAGGGGAAGAAGACAGTCAGTGTCATTATCATGTGCTATACATAGTGATTAAGGGAAACACAGGTGCTATGAGAGTACAGGGGCCCTGGTTGTGCAGTGGTTAAGCGTTTGGCTACTAACTAAAAGGTCAGCAGTTCAAATCCACAAGCTGCTTCTTGGAAACTCTTTGAGGCAGGTCTACTTTGTCTTATAGGGTCACTATGAGTTGGAATCGACTCAATAGCAACGTGTTTTTTTTTTTTTAAATAAGAGTACAGAGGAGGGCACTCAGGCTAGCTGGTAGGGGCTTCAGAAGTTTTCTTGGAATAACTACAGTACTAACAACAGTGCCCAGCACACTGAAAGCATTCAATAAAAGTTAGCTATTATATATATATTTTTTTATAACTGTGACAGTAGACATTGTCCCTTCCCCCAAAGAGCTCACAGTCAAGCAAGGGAGAAAATACCAACAAATAACTATCATACTATGTAATTCATACTATAATGGTCTGTTGGGGAAGACAAACATGGGTAATAGCCCACATTCGGTAAATGCTACCTACCTATGTACCGAGCAGTATTCTAAGGACCTTATGTATACACTCCCTCATTTAATTCCCACAACAACCCCATCACAGAATTGCCTTTACTTTCTGACAACACCCAATATAGAATGAACCCCTGCTTCCTTAGAGCTTCCCCCAAATTATCCAACCAAATCGTATAAGTACTTCCTAACACCCTCCTACAGAGATGCCTTATGGTTCCCTATGGTATGTGTTCTCCTTCACATGTAATGAACATGTTGAACCCAACATGTTCAACTACAGGTGTGTCCCTGGTAGTCTTCAGCTAGAGGGCATTAACACAAATTACACCTGGTAACTAACAAGTGACTAACTTAAAAAGGAAGAATAGCAGATGTGGTTAATACAGGTGAAAACAAACAATGCGCATTACAACAATGGAGAAAGAGCAATCCATTCTGGCAATTGCGATCCAGCCAATAGAGGGATGGTATTTTACTTGTTCAACCTTTTTTTTTTTTTTTGAGGACAGAGGTAAAATCTTGTTTTTCTTCATATTTGCCCCAGTGCCTGAAAGATGCAAATGTACTTACACAGGGCCTGACAGATGCAAAGATAAGATAAACAAGACATTCTTATTCTCAAGGTATATATACATGTAACTTTTTTGTGGCTCAATTCCTTCATTTGTAAAATTGGAGTAATAAAATTCTGTTGTGTGTGTGTGGATTAAATAAAATAATTGATGTACATTGCTAAGTACAGTGTCTAGTACACAGTAAGGACTCGATAAGTGTTAATGATTATTTAAGGACGCATAGCAGATTCTTAGATATAAAATGAGAGGGGGGAAATGATAAGAGTAGTCCAAGCAGGTGAAATGGCAGAAGCAACAGCACAGAAATGAGGACCTGTGAAAGGGCCTTCTGTGTCCAGATAGACACTTTCCAGCTCAGGGATGAAAGAGCCATGGAAAAGTGCCTCAAACTTGATAAGGTAATCTAGACCTTGTTGGCAATGCAGCATCTGGAACATTTTTCTCCTGCAGTTTGCCAGGGGGAGCGAAATAGCCTGGGGCTATTTCTGGTGAGGAAGTGTGACAGGCCATAGAGACTCTGCTGAGGGTGATGGTAAGAAGTTGCACACGTCAGATCTCAAAGCTTGAGCCTTGACAGCAAAATGAGGTTGCAGCTGTAGCAGCAGAGAAACCTGAAATTGGGCTCGGGTTGGTTGGCAAAGCTGTGCTTTGGTAATGGCTTACTGGAGACTGTGCACACAAAGCAGCTAGTTTCAATTCTGTTCTAGCCCCATCCTTTCCATCGCTTGCCCTGGATCCTAGTGGTGGCAGCTCAGTGGCTCAAGCCACAACCTTACACCCAGGGCTCCCCAGCACTAAATGGTCCCAAGCTGCTCTCCAATTTCTTGCTGCTTCCTGTTGGGTTCCCAGGAAGTCTGAAGGGAAATGACAACAGTCAGGCAGATCCCATTTTCTTCCTGGTCATATTCAGGATATCTTCTTCCTTACTGCACACAACACCTCTCTCCAATTCTTCAGGGACTGGTCCTTCACCTAACCCTTCCAACACGACCCACCCTCCCAGGGGCTTAGGTCCTGAAGTTAAGGGTAGGTGGAATGGTTGAATGGTTAGATGCTTGGGGGAAAAAAGCCATTCAAATATTCTTCCCCAAACTTCAAAGCGCCCCTCTCCACACACACAACTGACCTAAAGGGCATGGGAGAATGGTGTCTGGTTGCGTGTCTGCCTGGGGAAAGAACGCGCCAGTGGCCAGTGGCGCAGTGGACTGGACCTGCTGCAAGAATGCGAGTGGGGGGCGGTGTGGTATGGGGAAGCGGAGTGTGTGCCCTTTATGACAGGTGGCTGCGCGGGTGCGCGCTCCCGGGCTCCTGAGGAGAGGGAGGGAGGGACGTACCGACAAAGTGGGAGGGGGCACAAGGGAAAGGGACCATAGAGAGGGTAAGGAGAGAGCTGGAGGGAAAGGGAGGGCTGTGGTGGGAAGGAGGAGTAGAGGGGAGAACGCGTCCAGCAAGACCACTTGCTTTGGAGGAAACAATGGCAGGGGCAATAGCGATCGTGGCAGCTGAAGCAGCCCCACTCTGGGCACCTTTTTGAATGGACAGAGGCAGCTCAGGGAAAGGAGGCGAGGCAGCGCCCGCAGGGGCTCTGAGAAAAGCGGCGGAGGGAGGAGAAGGGGAGGAGGAGGAGAAAGGGGGGCGGGAGAAGGGGGGACGAGGCAGAGGGAGAACCCGGGAAGGAAAGCCAGTAGCATCATCATCAGCAGCAGCAGCCACAGCAGTAGCAGTAACGACAGTGGCGGCAGTAGCAGCATTTAGCAATAGCTTTAACAGCGATAGCGACAGTAGCAGCCGCCCTCCTCCTCTTTCCCTTCCGCAGACGGCCGCAGCCGCGGCGCTGAGAAAGCTGCAGGGGCCGCACGCAGTCGGCTGGTGAGGTACCAGCGAGCTGCGGTGCGTGCGAAGCACGGACCCTGGGAGCAGCCGGGCGGCCACTGAGGCGCTGAGTTTCAGGAGCAGAGCCCGCCAGCCTTGACTCCATCTACTGCGGCGGCGGCTGAGCCTCAGGGAACGAGCAAGGGAGAGAGGCGCGTCCACCTGGCGGCCCCGCGCATGGAGCTGAGGCAGAGGCGGCGGCGGCGGCGGCGGCAGCAGCAGTAGCAGCAGAGGCTGCGGCGGCAGCTCAAGCAGCTGTACTGACAGCGACAGCCCAGTCTTGACTGTGGCCGCGCCACCTCTAGCGCCCGCAGCCTGAGCCCGCCAGCTACGTGCGCCTCGGAAGTCGGCCTGCGAGGTGAGTACGATCGCTGCCTGTCAGCCACCCCCCGCCCCGCCCAGGCCTTCTCGCCGGCTCCCTGGCTGGCTCCGGGTGGCGGCGGCAGGGGGTGGAACGAATTGGAGGAAACCGAGCAAGAAGAGGAAGGGAAAACGTTTGTGTGAGAATGGCGTGCATGTGTGTTTCTGTGTACGAGGGAGCGAGGCCGCAAGAGATCTCAGCTGTCCCTGCCAGGCACTGCAATCTAGGAAAGGCCGCTATGCTCGCGGGGGGTGGGGGGGGGTGTTAGGAAGAGGAGGGAGGGATCGAGTGGGCTGGAACCGCGGCGCGCACACACGCACACAGCCGAGCAGCGGGGAACTGGCAGAGTGCCGCCTCCCTTCGGGCTGCTGCCCGTGAGGGCTTGGCCAGGGAATGGGGCACCGAATAGCACGCTTTGGTGAGAGCGGGAAAACCCACGCGGCGGGCCGAGGTCGGGCGCCTTAGCCAAACCGGCCAAGGTGCGAAGCCGATTCGCCGGCACCTCCTCCGCCCGCAGCTCCCGCGCAAGGCGGCCCTGCAGACCACAGAGCGCCTTAGGAGCACATACCACCTAACCAGGGCTGCGGGCGGGTAAGTTAGGGGCCTATCGACCTTCTCCCAGCTTGCCACCTTTGCGAAAATTGGCCCTGGCCCCTTCCCGCTCTGGGCTGCAGTCGAATCGACGCTTCCCTGTGCGGCTTCTCGCGTGCTCTCTGCCGCGCCCAGCAGCACACGTCCACTCGAGTCTCGTACACCCTGTAGGGTGGGGAGGCCGCGATCCGGCTCGGGGGAGCTGGGCCTCGCTCAGGAAAAGTGTGGAATACACGCCGCGGAGTTGGCGCGGTTGTGCTGAGGAATCCAGGGGTTTCAGCATGACTGCTTCTGTCTTTCTAATTTGTGAGGGACCGAATCACCCGCGCAAGGTTTTCTGTCTTTTTAGAAGTTAAAAAAAAAAAATTGGCATCTTCATTTCGACATCAGCACACTTGATTTTTGTTGAGGTTGTGGTTGCATTTTGAAATTGAATGGGTTTCATATCTTGCTTCTGGATTTTAGCTCCCAGCATATTGTTGAATTCTGTGCACAACAGTATACTTAGCTATGTGGCCTTTCCCTAACGTTCCTTTTTCTAGACTGTTATCTCAAAAGACATCACTTGTGAGTAGGGCTGGCAGGGCTGTTTTTAAAAAGCATTTAACCTGGGTATTGGATATCTCTTCGTTTGTTTTTGGGAGAGGAGCAAGTGTGCAGATAGTTCCTGAAATATTTTGCTCGGTGAGAAAACGGGCTCCAGTGGTCTTCTCTGAACTACTAGAAACCATTTGTGTTTTCGGGGGGTGAATCTCCCTTACATCTTTATACATAGGGTAACATTTTTATTTACAGCAATGACGTTCTTATGGCTGAAAAGAATTTACACTTATTTGAAAAACATTTTTAGAAGAGAACAAAAAAACCCTAAGTAACTGTCATTTTACATATTAACTGGGAAACGGGCTAATCAAATAAAACTGGCTGAGTGTCTGAAACTCTCCCAGTGAAATATACGGCTGTGAATATAATTAACCATCTGTCTAGTGAGCAATTTGAATTTGGGCTGGTACATTTTTATTACAGTGTCTAATTTCTGGAAGACTTGTACATTTTACCCAGCAGTAACAACAAAAACGTATTTGCTTACTAGGTCAAGGATTTACTTGTGTGGTGATGGCATTCCTCCCCTTTGCCCCGCCCCCCCGTCTCTCCTAGTCCCCACACTCCTTGACCTGAGAGGTCAAAATGAGCCTCTTGCTTTGCAAACGACATATTTACAATAGAGGAACTGAACCAGCCCTGGCAGTTAGTAATTAGAGATTTTTGTTTCTTGGAAATACCATCCAAAATTTTACCTCCCACAGAACCTAGATAGGTTGAATCCATTTGACTTAAAAAGATATAATTATTTGTGCATATGTGTACAAGTGTGGTAGGGTGATTCAACAAAATTTGTTAGACTTGAAATTTGATTCAATTTACTATTATTCTACCTAATTCTCTATCTAGCTCTCCCTTAGCTATCCCAACCACCCTCCCACATCCCACAGATATGTACTCACACCAAAAAAAAAAAAAAATCACAACCTTTTGTCCTTTTCTTAAGGTTAAGAGTATTCTGGTCTGTGATTTCAACAGTATATTGGGAAATTGCTTTTTAAGGAAATCAGAAGTCTAAAATACCATGCATGACATGAAAGGGCATTGTACATATTTTTACAGATTTCCCTTAGGTGTGATTTTAACAAAGAATTTATTACTAGAAAGAAAAGGAGTATGGTTTGGGTGGAGATGAGATGTCACTAGGAAGATTAAATTTCAGGAACCATCACCAAATAGCTGTTGTCAGAACATAATTAAAATGAACCACAGATTGATTGTGTAGTGGGCTACAGAAAGTCATTTGAAGAGGAATACTTTTAAAACAAATATTTGGCTAAATAACAGCTCTGATAAATGGGTAACAATTATGTAAGCACATGGTAGAATCTGACATATGCCAAGTTTGCTAAATAAATCAACCTGTTCAGTGAATAAATCTTCAATGCATCGATGCTTTAAAAAAAAATACACAGGAGCAAGCCTGTAACACCCTGTTACGAAAGTCAAACAAACTGCAGAACACTGGTGCTTTCTGTTTCTTACTCAGAGTCTGTTTTCTCTTTATCTTTTTTGCACAATATTCTGTAAGCTACCAGTGAGCAGAGAGACTTAAAGATGTGGTGGTGTTGCCTGTGTTGAGAAGGTAGGAAAAGAAAGATGAAAAAAAAGTGATTAAGTGCTGAATTTAAAACACTCAAAGGTATGCTCATGGATCCTTGACAAAATGTGGAAGGTCCAGGTCTCACTAAAGTATTTGCTTAGGAGAGGGACTGGCCTAGCCAGATGAGCACTGATTGTAGTTTCTCTGTTCTTAAGTCCAGTTCTAATGAATAATTATTTTTCTCTAAATCCCTTAGTAAAGGAAGGAAAGGAGATTCTAATTGACCTTTGACTCTGTCACATTATCTTAATTTCATTTGTCTGGTGGCACATGCATGGTTTAAGTATTTCTGCTTGCAGTAAGCAAAAGGAGAGAAAGACCAAAGCCAGTGATGGGGAAGAGGGATGATGGCACTTAAGGAATAGGTTATCTGGCTTCTCTGCTTTTAGCTTCCGAGAGATTTCCAGGTTTGGGAATTTTTAATTTTTTGTTTAATTTTCTTCCTTTTACCTCCTCTGAAAAGTTGCTCATCACCTCCCTAATTGACAGTTTCTCCACTAGAAAGCACCTTTTAAAACCAAAGTCATTGGGATAGTCACAAAGGACTTGTCAGGCTCTCTGTGCCACTTCCCCAGGGCTGCTTGAAGACAAAGAGATTTGGACAAGACCAAATCACTTGGACTACCTTTAACTTCAGACATTTTCTCTGGTCCAGAAAATTTATTTTTAGGCAGAGGTGAACATTCCTCTCTTTTCAAACAACACTGGACCTTGAGCAACAGTAATCACGTCACCGCCTTGGGGAAATGTAGCTGAATGCTTCACATTTTGTGCCCCATTCCTGTTTATACCTGTTGTCTCAACATACTTATTTCACAAGTGCCCCACCTTGGACAAAAAATTCTGCGGTTACCCTAACTATGAGCCACCTTTGAATTAAACTATGCTCCTGAATTTAGGGAGATGGTTCTCTCTGCAAACACAGGAGGGTAATGAGCTTTGGAGATGTCATAATCCCTTAACTCAGCTCACCCTATGCTTTTCCTAGCTATGAGGTCTTTCTGGAGAAGAACCTCAGAAATGATTCCAACTTTGGACTTGAAAGATTGGGTTATTGAGTCAAAAGACTTCTTTCCAAAATGCATGTGTGTGTTCTCACATAGGCACACACACTATACACACGAAGAGGTGTTAGTGCTGTCTGTATGCTGGAAAGTAGCTGTTCTTACTTTCATGGAAGACCGGTAAGAGACAAAGAGCTTAAGGTTTATCAGGAGGCATTTAGATTTAGAAAGAATATCTTGACTATGGTAGTTGTGAGACAAAAGAGGGCGGTACCAAGGAAAGTGGAATTCTTTCCAGAATATGTTTGAGGAGTACACAGACAACTCTGTCCAGAATAGTTTGCATGTGGCCTTGCCATGTTCCCCTTTATGTTGTTTTTTGCCTTTTCTGTAATGGACAATATGACTTTTTAAACTGCCTTCCAGTCTTAGGTATCTGTGATTGCCATTCATTGATCTCGGGCAGGCATCAAAAGAAACTATGGCCAATGAGCCCAATCTGGCCTGCCGCTTGTGTTTGTAAATAAAGTTCTATTAGAACACAGCCACACTAATTAAGTTGCATATTGTCTATGACTGCTCTCGTGCTACAAGAGTAGAGATGAGTAGTTGCATCAGAGACCCACAAACTTAAAATATTTACTGTCTGTCTCTTTACAGAAAAAGTTTGCTGAACCGTGAGCTATTGATTTAGAATGGATCTCCCATAGGAAAATAACACATCTTTAGTTTCTTTCTCTCTCTTTCCCTTTCCTTTCTTCTCTCCTTCCTTCCCATCTCCCAACCCCACTCTCAATCTTACAGTTTTAAGTTCTTTAGTTCTCAAAGAGATTTTCTTCCTAGTGCCATGGCAAAACAAAGAAATGCAGAACAAGAAGAAAACATGGAACCACTTAGAGTTGCTTTTGTAAATTTTTTCAAGCTTTCCCTTCTTAATTGAGCTCTACTTAGGTCAATGTTAAAATAAGTTCACATTTCCTAACCACGTATCAGTTGATATCTAGGGTTTGAAAGATTGTCCAGGACCTGGTGGAGTGGCTGGGGGAATGACCCAAAAGGTGAAATCAACATATGAATTTATTTGTTTGAGTCAAAATATCAATAGTGTTCTTTTCTTTCCTGCCTATTGCAGCAACCTAAATTTTGTGGTGCTACTAAAGTCTTTCTGCCCTCCTTCCCAATATTTGCTGTGTTATTCCAGGCACACATTTGATTTATTAAACTAGAGACCAGGTCTCAGCAACTTGCTCGAACAGAGACCCACTTTCTCTTTAGTTACTAAATAACTGGAACACGTTCTGCAGACTTGCTGCTTTACTGAGTAGGAGAGTAGAAAAAAGTGGTAGACATGAACCCCTGTGAAATTCTGATGAAAGCCAAGTATACACTCTTCAGAAAAGTGTACATTTACATATATAACATTTGCATACAATTTCAGGAAGCATAACTAACCATGTATTGTGAGTTAAAAACCTTTGCCTTTCCCTAGTTGTTACAGATTCCTGTTGCATGGCTATCATGGTCATAGTAGCTTGAAATGGAAGCCATGAAAATGACTCTCAAGAAAGCATGCTATTAGTTTACTTATGGTCCGCATCCCTCAGCTAATGTTAAAAGCATTTTTCTGATTAGCCCTCAAAGCATTTTTTTATTATGAAAGAGTCGCTTAGCACTCACCTTGACATAACTGTTCTAACCAAAAACAAATCAAGACTAGCTTTCCCAAATGCTTAACTTGTCAACTCTCAGATTCTTAAAAATGCCTGTTCAGCACTTCCCCCACAAGTTCAACATTAATATATAAAATATCTCCCATGGAAGTGTGCTTACACGCCCTCTCTCTCTCCCTGGCTCTCTCTGTATCTCTCTCTCTTATCCAAGAACCTGACAAATATGGGGAATTCTTTCTAGCACCGGTTGTTGGGTATGGTGATGGAGTCAGAGAGGGAGGTGTCAAGACCTCATTCATGAGGACCCTTAGGACCTCTGAGCCTTATGGAGTATTATCCATCCCGGAGAGAGTTAATGGATTTCATCCTGGAGATCAAGCATCATATATTAAAGGTGAGGCTTCTTAAGCTCTGCAAACCTGAATATACGCCACATCTGTGCTTTGTAGTTGAGGTGGTAGAACCAGTCCTATCCATCAACAGATGATTATTGCCCATCTCTTTGCTTTTTGTCTTAGCAGTTTGGAGTATGGCAGAATATGAGGGTTAATAGAATCCTAAGGCTAAAGGGGCCCATTAATGATCATTTCTAACTCAATTCAGCAAACATTTATTGAGTGTCTACTATGTGCTAAGCACTGGGATGCTGGGGACAGAGGAAAGAATAAAATGGATTTTCCTGTCTTAAAGGAGATTAGCCTTGTTCCTACCTGGGTCTTTTTACCATCTGCATTAATTTACCCTACCTTTTTCCTAATTCAGTACATTTTATTCTTATATCTACCTCCTCCCCATTAGCAAATAAGTATAGGTGTCCTATAGATGACAGCCTGTTTTCCTAACACAGCAGGAGGTTCCTTGGCAAATCTCTTACTAGGTTGAGACAAGGCTTCTGTTCTTACTTCTGCATTGATTTAGCAGGCCCCATTTAATAGGTAATAACATGTTTCTTTTTTTCTGCAATTCTGAGGCAAGAATTCTATAATTGCTCTCATTGGTGATGTGGAATTGCAAATTGCTTTAGCCATGTGTGTTGACCGTTGCCTTAAGATTATAGACGAGAGAGTTATTGACTTCTGCAAAAAGCCGGTTGCCCATCTTTGAGTGGGTTAGTTTTTAACCCCTAGTGGTCGACTGTATTAGTTTTCTATGGCTGCTGTAGCAAATTACAAAAAATGGTAGTGGTTTTCAGCAACACAAATTTATTATCTTACAGTTTTGGACGTCAGGAGTCTGAAATAGGTCTTACTGGACTAAAATCAAGGTTTGGGCAGAGCTGCATTCCTTTCTGGAGGCTCTAGGGGAGATTCCATTTCCTTGCCTTTTTCAGCTTCTAGAGGCTGCCCACATTCCTTGGCTCATGGTTCCCTTCCGTCTTCAAAGCCAGCAACAGTGGATTGATTCTTCACATTACATTACTTCAACCTTGTATCCATTGTCACATCTCCTTCTCTGATTCTCACTCTTCTACCTTCATCTTCTACTTATAAAGACCCTTGTGATTACATTGGGCCTACATGACGGATAATTTCCCCATCTCAACATTAGTTGATTTGCAACCTTAATTCCATATGCAACCTAAATTCTGCTTGTGCCATGTAACCTAACATTCACACGTTCCAGGGATTAGGATGTTAACATCTTCGATGGACCATTATTCTGCCTACTACAAGTGGCTTAATCTTTTTTTAACCTTTTATTTCGAAATAATTATAGATTCACAGGAAGTTGCTGGGATAATTGCAAGGACAGAGAGGTCCCATGTACCCTTTGCCCAGTTTTCCCACATGTTACGTCTTACAAAACTATAGTATATCAAAACCATGAACTTGACATTGAAACAATGGGTATGTATAGTTGCATATCATTTTGTCACATGTGTAACCACCACCATAATCAAGATAAAGAATTGTTCCATCACCACAAAAATCTCCCTCATGTTACCTCTTTATAGTCTTTATAGTAACACCACTCTTCCTGTCACCCACTATCCCTAATTCCTGTGAATCACTAATCAGTTTTCCATCTCTATAGTTTTATTTCAATAAAGCTTACAGTATGTAACCTTTTAGGTTGGCTTTCATCACTCAGCATAATGCCCTATAGATCCATCCAAGTTGTTGTGTTTATCAACAGTTCATTTCTTTTTACTCTTGGACAGTATTCCGTGGTATGGGCGTGCCACAGTTTGTTTAGCCATTAACATGTTGAGGGACATTTTGGTTGTCTTCAGTTTTTGGCTATTACAAATAAAGCTGTTATGAGCATTAGTGTACAGGCTTTTCTGTGAATGTAAGATTTCATTTCTCTGGAAAAAATTCCCAGGAGTGTGATTGCTGGGTTGTGTGGTAAGTGTATGTTTACATTTTTTAGAAACTGCAATACTATTTTCCAGAGTCTTTGCACATAACTTATCGCTGTCTGCTAGTATTGATATTTTACCTGTTGGAGTGAAGTGTAGAAATCTTACCTCTCTAAGGCCCATTACCTCCCCAATTTATAATATAATTTCTGTAAATATGTCCTATATATATATATATATATATACTTAGAACCACATTCTTGTTATAGTTTTGCCTCAACCATCGAACATTAGAAAACTCAGTAGGAGAAGCAAAGCTTATTGTGTTTACCCTTACTTTTACTCTTCTTGTTGTTCTTTCTTCCTTTCTAATGTTCCAAGATTCCTTCTTTTATAGTTTCCTGTTTAGAACACTTCTGTTAGCCATTGCTTTAGTGCAGGTCTGCTGGCAACAAATTCTCTTAGTTTTCCTTCATCTGAGAAATGTTTATTTCCCCTTCATTCCTGAATAATATTTTTACTGATTATAGGATACTTGGTTGACAGTTCTTGTCTTTCAGCACTTGAAACATATTGGTCCACTTTCTTCTGCCCTCCGTGGTTTCTGATGAGAAATCTGCTATCATTCAAATTGCTCTAAGTAAGGTGTCATTTCCTTTTGCTTCTTTTCAAGATTTGTTGTTAGTCTTTAGTTTTCATAAGTTTGACTATGATGTGACTTGACATAGATTTCTTTGGGTTCATCCATTTGGGGTGCACTCAGCTTCTTGAATCTGTAGACTTCTGTTGACCCCAAGAGAGGACTCCTCATTATTGCTGGGTGAGTGGGGGTGGAATTCAGGCTGCACATGTAGCTCTACTGATACTACCCCTGACTAAGGGGAGCAGAAGTGTCACATTACTGCTCTCAATGTGGATTCCACTGGCATCGTGCTAGGGGAGTGACTTCACTGCCACTTGGTGATGGTGAAAGTTCTGACTCTTCATTAGGCCTCCTTTGATACCACACAAACTGGGAGGGGGAAGGATGCCTCAGTACCACCAGGTGAGGGTGGAAGTCCATGTCCCCACTCAGCCTCCATTAAAACCTGGGCATAGGGAGACTGACATCTGGGGGAAGGGGCTGCTCATTACTGCTGGTCAGAGGTGGAAGTTCAGGCTCTACTAGGCCTCTGCGGATACTATATTGGCTGGGAGGGGCAGGGGTGATTTGTTACTACTGCACAAGTAGAATCCACTCCCTATTCTTGGCTCCATACTCAGCCTTCTCTGATGCCACCCTAGTGGAAGAACTGGGAGATTTGGGGCATCTCATTACAGCCTGATGAGGGTGAATGCCAAGGTTCCTCACTCGGACTTTGCTGGCAGGGATGAAGGTAGGGCCATGGGTCTTTCTGTGGTGTTTGGTTGGAGTAGAGTGGTTATTGTCTAAATTTTTCTGTCTTGCTGTCCATTTCCTGGTCCTTTGGCTAGAAGAAACTAGGCTTTTG
Source organism: Elephas maximus indicus (assembly GCF_024166365.1). NCBI lineage: Eukaryota > Metazoa > Chordata > Mammalia > Proboscidea > Elephantidae > Elephas > Elephas maximus. The sequence goes on from NC_064846.1 coordinate 93,115,503, forward strand.
GGGGGACTTTTTTTTTGTCTCTGCCAATTAACATTTTTGGGTTGCTATTTTTTTTTTATACTGAGACTAAATAAAACTCAGTTTTGGATCCCACTCCCATGCTCTTTTCTACTACATGACACTGGATTCTGTGACACTGCCGGGCCTCTACTCCCAATATCAGATATGGTAAAGAATGGTGGGTTACTCTACCTAAATTTTTCTATCAATAACGTTAGAGGAAATTACATGATTGAAAGATTTTGTTAGTTTTATATTGGTGAATAGCTTCCCATGATTTTACCATGGAAATACATAATGAACTGGCTCTTTACATACGACTGGAGCAAAAAATTGCGAATGTGTTGATCAATAAGGTAGAACATGAAAGAACATAAACTTTTTATTTCAGATTCCCAGTGATGAATGTTACCACTGATTTGATATAAAAGCCTAGAAGTTATAGCACCCACCCTGAGCCACACTGGACCTCCTGTCATCTTTCTGAATCAGGATTGTTTCCATGATCAAAGAGCAATTCTTCACTGCAAAGAAATGCACATAAAGGTTCTTTAAGACTGAGATTCTGTCATTCTGTAATTGTAATATAAAATCAATTATTTGGATGTGGTGGGAATGCAATTAATTGGTTAGCATTCCAAGTACTTAGTAATTCTGGTCAGAAAATGGTGATGTCCCAAGTGAGTTATAGATAATTCTAGCCATGAGGATTGGTGTTCAGGGACAGAAATCTAATTTCTAAGACTGTGCTGTCCAATATGACAACATGAGTGTAGACAGATGGGGCTATTTAAATTTGAGTTGAATTAAAAATTCAGTTACTCAAACTGGCCACATTTCAAGTACTCAATAGCCACATGTGGTTAGCGGCTACCATATTGGACAAAACATATGTAGAACATTTCCATCACTGTTCTAGGAATATTGGTGGTGGGGGGGGAGCAGCAAAAGAGGTTGATCCTACAGGAATTGCAGTTTGGGGTTAGGTACTGTAGCACAGGTAGAATAAGACAAGGATCTAGTCATTGGATGTGAAATCAGGATGGGGTTTGGTTCAAAACCTGAGGTGTTATGGGTACTAGAGAAATATGGGCAATATGGACCAAAAACTATGCCATTATATTAACCAAGTTTCATCCTATCAATCCTTATAAGAGAGGTAGAATGACATGCTGCACATTCCTGTACTACTCCATTTGGGTAAAGAGAAAATGTTTCCTACTGGAGGGCAGTTAGTTTGTTTATTCATAGCGACAAACTCATGGCTGAAGTAACCATTGATTGAGGAAATATTAACAGAAAGGAGTAGGCTGTGAAGGGGTATTCATTTGGTTTGTAGGATTTCTAGGGTTTAATTTAGCATCTTGGTGGCCCAGATGTTCTGATCCTTGAGCTTCCAGCATGCTCAGCCAGGTGGGGGTCATCTGTAAAAGAGCTCTGCCCTTCACAGAGCTCTGTGTTGACTTGTTGGCATTTTTCGTCCAAGGCCCAGGGAGTCAATAGTTCCTGTTACACAGCTTCTTTGTGCACTTGGCATAACTGTTGCCTTCTCAAGTCTCTCTTTGCTTAGACTAGTGGGAGTGTCCTCAATGCAGATTCAGTGTTCTCAGTTTCCCCTCAGGGCGGTTCAGTAACATTTATCCTTAGTGGCTCTGTGTGTTTGTGTATATGTCTCTCTTATATATGTATATATATATATATATATGTTTGTATTTATGGACTACCTATATACTGTACCTCTTGGCAAGGAAAGAGGTATATACAAAATGTCTGTTGACTGTGTTGTATGTATGGTATATAGAACACATTGCCTTTTCCCATAGCAAGTCCATTACATGCTAAGATGTTTTATAAATGACATAGTCAAATCCGTTTGACCAAATAGATTAAAAGAAGGAGAATTGTGCCAGTGTTACAGTGGGTTTTCCAGATCTATTTAGTTTGAATTAAAGCTAAAGAAAAACCATTTTATCTGAGGAAAAAATGGTTTGGGAGTTAAGCTGCAAAGAGCGGTGGGTTTGTTTTATAACATCCAGGGCCAAGATGTTGATTGTAAAATCCTTGACTGTGGTTCACCCAGATCCTTCCAGTATATGTGTATGTGAGGAGGAGGTGGTTGTGTTACTCAATGGCGTGGAGATGATACAATGGAAGCAACCAGAGAACCTGGAATCAGCCTTCTTTGCCATTGATCCCACCCTTTTCCTATAAGCCACTGTTTTTTGCCCTATTTCAGTAATGCTTTGTTAACTATGCTTACATGTATTTAGCACCTGAATGAGTGAAAGGACCCATTTGTTTATTATCCAAATAAGGTGGTGATATCATGATTCAGCAAGGTCAAGTCACTTCTAGCCAAACCTGAAAGATGTTGAAAAGAAGGTAAATGGATTAATCTCTCCTTTTTTATGTTAACCTCCATCACTCTACCCTCAGGGATAACTGGTATCTTCCAGCACTGAGTACCATTGACTAATGGACGCCTAAAATGGATGCAGTTACAACCAGGAATGGTGTTCCGTTTATTTTCTGAAAATTCAGTTTATTAGACTGAGGAATCCATAGGCCTGCCTCAGACAGCCAGGACACATACTGTGGAAGAGTACCTTAAAATTCCTCTTTTAAAAGAAAAGCCATTTTGGTAAAATATCCACAGAAAGAAATAGCGTGCTCTTAGGTATTCTCTTTATTTTGCCCTCTGTCCTTGTGGTCTTTCTCTGATCTTCATGGTTCTGATTGTCCTCCCAAACACCCTCTAAGGAGGCCCTTTGTAATGTGCTTCTCCCTGCACCATGTCATTCACTTGTGTCACTGAAATGTTGGGTGTCACATGGCAAAAGGTAGAGTTGACCATTGTGAGCCCAGAAGAGAATGCTGGGGGGAGCAGAGGGAGTGCTCAGGGAGCTGGGACAGCATGAGATGGGAAGAGGAGCAGTGGATAATGAGGCAAGAGAGTTGCTGTCTGGGCTTGTTGCTAAGATGGCCAGCTGAGAGAGACAGCTGTGTGTTCAGTAGTCCATAGGCATCAAGGGTGGAGTCCCTGGGCGGCACAAATGGTTAAGTGCTTGACTACTAGCCAAAAGGTTGGTGATTCGAAGTCTCTCAGAGGTGCCTTGGAAGACAGGCCTGGTGATCTGCTTCTGAAACATCACAGCCTTGAAAACCCTATGGAGCAGTTCTACTCTGCACACACGGGGTCTCTATGAGTTGGAATCGACTCCACAGCAACTAACAACAACAGGTATCAAGGTTGCCAATTATAATACCTCGTTTATCTATGGAGTCCCTGGGTGGTGCAAATGGTTAAGGTGCTCAACTGCTAACCTAAAGGTTTGAAGTTCAAGTCCACTCAGAGGCACCTTGGTAGAAAGGCCTGGTGATCTACTTCTGAAAATCAGCCTGACATACATGTGGCCACCTGAGTCGACACTAACTGGATTTGTTTTGTTTTGGCTTATAATCCTATAGCCTGCCTCTTCTAAAGGACTCAAAGGGTTTGTATGTGTTACTTCCTTTGGCCTCAAAAACATACCCATGGACTTGGAAGGGGTAAAATATTGACCACCTAGGACAAGCTGCTTCCCTTCTGTGGGTGTCAGAGTTTTCAACTGTGAAATGAGGGCTTGGTCTAGAGATGATTTCTCAGATTTTTTTTTCTTTCCCCACAGTAACAGTTTCCATGATGGTAACATTAGCCAGGTGGGGGAATTGAGTCTCAGAGACTTTAAAGTGAATTGTTTAAAGTCACATTGAAAATCAGGTACAGAGTGGTGAATACAGACCAGACCTTGTTCTAGGCCCTGACCTATTCCATTAGACTTCTCTATCAGTTGTCTCTTTGAACACTGAGGTAAGAGAGACTCTGGCTTCTGAACATGTGAAGCCTGTGCTTATCTATTCAATTGAATACTCTTCTACTCCTGACCACCTTCCCAGCCTACCCCTCTCACTTATCAGCAGAGCCTTCAACCTTCCGTTTGATGTTGCCTGGGATCTATATCTTGTTTGAATGCAGCTGCCTTGCCAGCATATTGTGTGGCTGGATGGAAGGTCATTGCTACCCTTAGAGAGCAAAGTCTGGAGCCAGGACTTCAGTTACATCAGCCAAGAGAGGCTGTGGCTCCAGGGTACAGCAAGTAGTCAGGAGAGGAAGAGCCAAAAACATCATATTGTGAGGAGCCCTCAAAAAGCAAGGAGGGTCTATATTAGATCTGGGAGAAAAGGGCTGATGAAAGGGACCATGGGGGGATTCAGTAGACAGTTGATAAAAGCAAATGGATTTAATGATCAATGAATATGCAGGAAGTGGCCAAGATGACTGAGATTTCTTCAGAACTGGGGGATAAACATGGCATTTCTGACATGAGAGGTTTTCCTTGGGAGGTTCAGCTTTCATAGTAAGGCATTTCATTTAAGAAATGTTGTAAGCTGAATATTGTGAGGGAATAAATTCAGAGACCCATATTCCCCATATGAATCTTGGAAACAAGTAGGAATTTGACTCAAGAAGGGATGGCAAACGATAATTTGTGGTTTTGTAACAGCTGCCTTGGAAGGTGAGATGGAAAATTTGTTCCTGAAAGGTTAGGTGGTTGGAGAAGACTCACTGGAAATTTCTTTCCAGAGAAAATCAATGAAATTGTGTGAGGTTTTGAATATATATAGTGGAAAGTGGGGGCTGGAACACCCAGGAGCCCCCCATCTTGTAATAGGTCCATTCGTTAAATTCTTGGCTTATGATCTAGAACAGGAATTTGCTAGTTACTTTTGGGCATAAAGGTCCCAAGGCTGCTAGGTCCCTTCCCTATTTTATCCAGTGAAACCCCCCTGTCATATTTTTGTCTCTTGTTACTTTTTTCTCTTTTCTATTTCTCTCATTTTCAGATTAAATTCACTTCCTATTTATCAAAATAATCTGTGACCATTTCACAAATGTTGACAAATAAGGAAAAGAAATAATCCAAACTTTTACTTTTAAAAATAATTTGTTTTTCCCACCACATAAATAAAACAAAAAGATCACATGATCATCTCAATCGACACAGAAAAGGCATTCGACAAAGTCCAACACCCATTCCTGATAAAAACTCTCAATAAGATAGGAATAGAAGGGAAATTCCCAATATAATAAAAGGCATCTGTGCAAAACCAACAGCCAACATCATTCTCAATGGAAAAAGCTAAAAAACCCATTGCCGTTGAGTCAATTCTGACTCACAGTGACCCTATAGGACAGAGTAGAACTGCCCCATAGAATTTCCAAGGAGCACCTGGCAGATTCGAACTGCTGACCCTTTGGTTAGCAGCCATAGCACTTAGCCACTACACCACCAGGGTTTCCTTCGAGAGGCTGAAAACATTCCCCCTGAGTACAGGAACAAGACAAAGATGCCTTTTATCACAACTCCTGTTTAACATTGTGCTGGAGGTCCCAGCTAGAGCAATAAGGCAAGAAAAAGAAATAAAGAGCATCCAAATTGGTAAGGAAGAACTAAAACTATCCTTATTCGTGGATGATATGATTCTATACACAGAGAACCCTAAAGACTCCGCACGAAAACTATTGGAACTAATAGATTCAGCAGAGTCACAGGATACAAGAAAAACATACAAAAATCAGTTGGATTCCTATATGCAATAAAGAGAACGATAAAAATGAAATCAGGAAAGCAAAAACATTTGTAATAATAATAAAAAAAATAGCTCCTAAAAAAAAAATACTCAGGAATAAATCTAACCAGGGACGTAAAGGCCTATACAAAGAAAACTACAAAACGCTACTGCAAGAAGCCAAGAGAGACCTAAATAAATGGAAAAACATACCATACTCATGGGTAGGTAGACTCAACGTTGTGAAAATGGCAATTCCACACAAACCCATTGCTGTCCAGTAGATTCTGACTATGAGTCAGATTCTGCCCAAAGCAATCTACAAATACAATGCAATCCCAATCCAAATAATAACAGCATTCTTTAATGAGGTAGAAAAACTAATCATTAACTTTATATGGACAGGAAAGAGTCCCCGGATAAGTAAAGCACTACTGAATAAGTACAAAGTAGGAGGCCTTGCATTACCTGACCTCAGAACTTACTATACAGCTACAGTAGTCAAAATAGCCTGGTAGTGGTACAACGTCAGACACACTGACCGACAGAACAGGATCGAGAACCCAGATATACATCCTTCACCTATATCCACCTGATCTTTGACAAAGGCCCAAAGTCCATTACATGGGGAAAAGAAAGTTGTTTTTGTTTTTTACTTTAGATGAAGTTTTACAGAAAAAACAAGTTTGTCATTAAACAGGTAGTACACAAATTGTTTTATCATCTTGGTTAACAACCCCACGACATGTCAACACTCTCCCTTCTCAACCCTGGGTTCCCTATTACCAGCTTTCCTGTTCCCTCCTGCCTTCCAGCACCTGCCCAGGGGTGGTGCACCCCTTTAGTCTTGTTTTGTTCCATGGGCCTGTTCAATCTTTGGCTGAAGGGGGAACCTCAGGAGTGAACTCATTACTGAGCTGAAAGGGTGTCTGGGGGCCATACTATCAGGGCTTCTCCAGTCTGTCAGGCCAGCAAGTCTGGTCTTTATGAGTTAGATTTTTTTTCTACATTTTTCTCCAGCTCTGTCCAGAACCTCTATTGTGATCCCTGTCAGAGCAGTCAGTGGTGGTAACGAGGCACCATCTAGTTTTACTGGACTTAGTCTGGTGGAGGCTGTGGTAGACATGATCCATTAGTCCTTCGGACTAATCTTTCCCTTGTATCTTTAGTTTTCTTCATTCTTCCTTGCTCCCGAATGGGTGAGACCAGTGGAATATCCCAGATGGCTGCTGAAAGACTTAAAAATTTTTTTTATTATGCTTTAAGTGAAAGTTTACAAATTAATTCAGTCCCTCATACAAAAATTTAGACACACCTTGCTGTATACTCCTAGTTGCTCTCCCCACAATGAGACAGCACACTCCTTCTCTCCACCCTCTATTTTCGTGTCCATTTGGCCATCCTCTGACACCCTCCGCCCTCTCATCTCCCCTCCAGTCAGGAACTGCCAGCAGAGTCCCACACGTCTACTTGACCTAAGAATCTCACTCCTCACCAGTATCAGTTTTTATCCCATAGTCCAGTCCAATCCCTGTCTGAAAAGTTGGCTTCGGGAAGAGTTCCTGTCTTGTGCTAACAGAAGGTCTGGGGACTATGACCTCCGGGGTCCTTCTAGTCTCAGTCAGACCATTAAGTCTGGTATTTTTACAAGAATTTGAGGTCTGCATCCCACTGCTTTCCTGCTCCATCAGGGGTTCTTTGTTGTGTTCCCTGTCAGGGCAGTCGTCGGTTGTAGCTGGGTACCATCTAGTTCTTCTGGTCTCAGGCTGATGTAATCTTTGGTTTATGTGGCCCTTTCTGTCTCATGGGCTCATAATCACCTTGTGTCTTTGGTGTTCTTCATTCTCTTTTGCTCCAGGTGGGTTGAGACCAATTGATGCATCTTAGATGGCCGCTTGCTAGCATTTAAGACCCCAGACACCACTCACCAAAGTGGGATGCAGAATGTTTTCTTAATAGATTTTATTATGCCAATTTACCCAGAGTTCCCCTGAAAGCATGGTCCCCAAACCCCCGCCCCTGCTACCGTGGCCTTTGAAGTGTTCAGTTTATTCAGGAAACTTCTTTACTTTTGGTTTAGTCCAGTTTTGCTGACCTCTCCTTTATTCTGTATTGACATTCCCTTCACCTAAAATAGTTCTTGTCTACTATATAATTGGAAGCCCTGGTGGTGTAGTGGTTAAGTGCTACGGCTGCTAACCAAGAGGTTGGCAGTTCAAATCCACCAGGTGCTCCTTGGAAACTCTATCGGGCAGTTCTTCTCTGTCCTATAGGGTCACTATGAGTTGAAATCGACTTGATGGCAGTGGGTTTGGTCTTGGTTTTGGTTTTTACTATCTAATTAGTGAATACCCCTCTCCCTCCGTCCATCCCCACTCTTATAACCATCAAAGAATATTTTCTTCTCTGTTTAGACTATTTCTCCAGTTCTTATAATAGTGTTATTACACAATATTTGTCCTTTTGCAACTGACTAATTTCACTCAGCATAATGCCTTCCAGCTTCCTCCATGTTATGAAATGTTTCATGGGTTCATCACTGTTCTTTATCAATGGGTGGTATTCTATTGTGTGAATATACCATAATTTATTTATCCATTCATCCATTGATGGATACCTTGGTTGCTTCCACCTTTTTGCTATTGTAAATAGTGCTGCAATGAACATGGGTGTGCATATATCTGTTTGTGTAAAGGCTGTTATTTCTCTAGGATATAGTCAAAGGAGTGGGAACGGTGGATCCTGTGGTAGTTCTATTTCTAGCTTTTTAAGGAAGTGGCAAATCCATTTCCAAAGTGGTTTTACCATTTTACATTCCCACTAGTAGTGTATAAGCTTTCCAGACTCTCCACAACCTCTTCAACATTTATTACTTTGTGTTTTTTGAATTAATGCCAGCCTTGTTGGAGTGAGATGCAATCTCATTGTAGTTTCCATTTGCATTTCTCTAAAGGCTAATGATAGTGAACATTTCCTCATGAATCTGTTAGCTACCTGAATGTCTTCTTTAGTGAAGTGCCTGTTCCTATCCTTTGCCCATTTATTAGTTGGGTTATTCGTCTTTGTGCAGTTGAGTTTTTGCAGTACCATGTAGATTTTAGAGATCAGACTCTGATTGGAAATGTCATAGCTAAAAACTTTTTCCCAGTCTGTAGGTAATGTTTTTACTCTTTTGGTGAAGTCTTCGGATGAGCATAGTTGTTTGATTTTTAGGAACTCCCAGCTGTCTAGTTTCTCTTCTGGTGTTTGTGCATTGTTATTAATGTTTTGTATACTGTTTATGCCATGTATTGGGGTCCTAGCATTGTCCCTATTTTTTCTTCTGTGATCTTTATCGTTTTAGATTTTATATTTAGGTCTTTGGTCCATTTTGAGTTAGTTTTTGTGCATGGTGTGAGGTATGGGTCTTGTTTCATTTTTTGCAGATGGATATCCAGTTATGCCAGCTCCTTTGTTAAAAAGACTGTCTTTTCCCCCATTTAACTGGCACTGGGCCTTTGTCAAATATCGGCTACTCATATGTGGGTGAATTTATGTCTGGATTCTCAATTCTGTTCCATTGGTCTATGTATCTGTTGTTGTACAAGTACCAGGCTGTTTTGACTACTGTGGTGATAGAATAGGTTCTAAAATCACGTAGAGTGAGGCCTCCCACTTTGATCTTTTTCAGTTATGCTTTACTTATCTGGGGCCTCTTTGCCTTCCAGATGAAGGTGGTGATTTGTTTCTCTATCTCATTAAAAAATGTTGTTAGAATTTGGATTGGAATTGCATTGTATCTATAGGTGGCTTTTGGTAGAATAGACATTTTTACAATGTTAAGCCTTCCTATCCATGAGCAAGGTATGTTTTTCCACTTATGTAGGTCTTTTTTGGTTTCTTGCAGTGGTGTCTTGTAGTTTTCTTTGTATACGTCTTTTACATCTCTGATAAAATTTATTCCTAAGTATTTTATCTTCTTGGGGGCTACGGTAAATGGTATTGATTTGGTGATTTCCTCTTTGATGTTCTTTTTCTTGGTGTAGAGGGATCCAACTGATTTTTTATGTTTATCTTCTATCCTGATGCTCTGCTGAACTATTAGTTTCAGAATTCTTGAAAATTCTTTAGGGTTTTTTGTGTATAAGATCATTTCATCTGCAAATAGAGATGCGTTTACTTCTCCCTTACCAGTCCGGATGGCCCTTTATTTCTTTATCTAGCCTAATTGCTCTGGCTGAGACCTCCAGCCCAATGTTAAAGAAGAGTGGTGGTAAAGAGCATCCTTGTCTGGTTCCTGATCTCTAGGGGAATGCATTCAGACTCTCTCCATTTAGGGTGATGTTGGCTGTTGGCTTTGTAGAAATGCCCTTTCTTATGTCGAGGGATTTTCCTTCTACTCCTGTTTTGCTCAAAGTTTTTTTTTTTTTATCATGAATGGGTGCTGAACTTTGTCAGATGCCTTTTCAGCATCAATTGATAACATCATGTGGTTCTTGTCTTTTATTTATAAGATGGATTATATTCATTGTTTTCCTAATGTTGAGCCTTCCCTGCATACCTGGGATGAATCCCACTTGGTCATGGTGAATTATTTTTTTGATATGTTCTTCTATTCTGTTGGCTAGAATTTTGCATCTAAGTTCATGAGGGATATAGGTCTATAATTTTCTTTTTTGTGCTGTCTTTACCTGGTTTTGGTATGAGGAATATGCTGGTTTCATAGAATGAGTTTGGGAGTATTCCATCCTTTTCTATGCTCTGAAATACCTTTAGTAGTAGTGGTGTTAACTCTTCTCTGGAAGTTTGGTAGAACTCTGCAGTGAAGCCGTCCAGGCCAGGGCTTTTTTTTGTTGGGAGTTTTTTGATTACCTTTTCAATCTCTGCAAACATCCATTGATAATCAGAACCTGGAATGTACGAAGTATGAATCTAGGAAAATTGGAAATCTTCAAAAATGAAAAGGAATGCATAAACATCAATATCCTAGGCATTAGTGAGCTGAAATGGACTAGTATTGGCCATTTTGAATCGGACAATCATATAGTCTACTATGCTGGAAATGACAACTCGAAGAGGAATGGTGTTGCATTGACCGCCAAAAAGAACGTTTCAAGATCTATCCTGAAGCACAACGCTGTCAGTGATAGGATAATATCCATACACCTACAAGGAAGACCAGTTAATACGACTATTATTCAAATTTACGCACCAACCACTAGGGCCAAAGATGAACAAATAGAAGATTTTTATCAGCTGCCACAGTCTGAAATTGATAGAACGTGCAATCAAGATGCATTGATAATTACTGGTGATTGGAATGCAAAAGTTGGAAACAAAGAAGAAGGTTGAGTAGTTGGAAAATATGGCCTTGGTGATAGAAACAATGCCGGAGATTGAATGATAGAATTTTACAAGACCAATGACTTCTTCATTGCAAATACCTTCTTTCACCAACATAAACGGCGACTATACACATGGACCGCACCAGATGGAACACACAGAAATCAAATTGACTACACCTGTGGAAAGAGACGATGGAAAAGCTCAATATCAGTCAGAACAAGGCCAGGGGCGGACTGTGGAACAGATCATCAATTGCTCACATGCAAGTTCATGCTGAAACTGAAGAAAATCAGAGCAAGTCCACGAGAGCCAAAATATGACCTTGAGTATATATTTAGAGACCATCTCAAGAATAGATTTGACGCATTGAACACTAGTGACCAAAGACCAGAAGAGTTGTGGAATGACATCAAGGCCATCATCCATGAAGAAAGCAAGAGGTCATTGAAAAGACAGGAAAGAAAGAAAAGACCAAGATGGATATCAGAGGAGACTCTGAAACATGCTCTTGTGTTGAGCAGCTAAAGCAAAAGGAAGAATTGATGAAGTAAAAGAACTGAACAGAAGATTTCAAAGGACCTCTCGAGAAGACAAAATAAAGTATTATAATGACATGTGCAAAGACCTGGAGATGGAAAACCAAAAGGGAAGAACACGCTCGGCATTTCTCAAGCTGAAAGAACTGAAGAAAAAATTCAAGCCTTGAGTTGTAATAGTGAAGGATTTCATGGGGAAAATATTAAATGATGAAGGAAGCATCAAAAGAAGATGGAAGGAATACACAGAGTCATTATACCGAAAAGAATTAGTCGATGTTCAACCATTTCAAGAGGTGGCATATGATCAGGAACCGATGGTACTGAAGGAAGAAATCCAAGCTGCTCTGAAGGCATTGGCGAAAAACAAGGCTCCAGGAATTGATGGAATATCAATTGAGATGTTTCAACAAACAGATGCAGTGCTGGAGGTGCTCACTCGTCTATGCCAAGAAATATGGAGGACAGCTTCCTGGCCAACTGATTGGAAGAGACCCATATTTATGCCTATTCCCAAGAAAGGTGATCCAACAGAATGTGGAAATTATAAAACAATATCATTAATGTCACACACAAGCAAAATTCTGCTGAAGATCCTTCAAAAACGGCTGCAGCAGTATATCAACAGGGAGCTGCCAGAAATTCAGGCTGGTTTCAGAAGGGGACTTGGAACCAGGGATATCATCGCTGATGTCAGATGGACCCTGGCTGAAAGCAGAGAATACCAGAAGGATGTTTACTGTGTTTTATTGACTATGCAAAGGCATTTGACTGTGTGGATCATAACAAACTACGGATAACATTGCGAAGAATGGGAATTCCAATTGTGCTCATGAGGAACCTTTACATAGATCAAGAGGCAGTTGTTCAGACAGAACAAGGGGATACTGATTGGTTTAAAGTCAGGAAAGTTGTGCATCAGGGTTGTATTCTTTCACCATACCTATTTAATCTGTATGCTGAACAAATAATACAAGCTGGACAATATGAAGAAGAACGGGGCGTCAAGATTGGAGGAAGACTCATTAACAACCTGCATTATGCAGATGACACAACCTTGCTTGCTGAAAGTGAAAAGGACTTGAAGCACTTACTAATGAAGATCAAAGACCATAGCCTTCAGTATGGATTACAGCTCAACATAAAGAAAACAAAAATCCTCACAACTGGACCAATGAGCAACATCATGATAAAAGGAGAAAAGATTGAAGTTGTCAAGGATTTCATTTTACTTGCATCCACAGTCAACAGGCATGAAAGCAGCAGTCAAGAAATCAAAAGACTCATTGCATTGGGCAAGTCTGCTGCAATGGACCTCTTTAAAGTGTTGAAGAGCAAAGATGTCACCCTGAAGACTAAGGTGCGCCTGACGCAAGCCATGGTATTTTCAATCACGTCATGTGCACGTGAAAGCTGGACAATGAATGAGGAAGACCGAAGAAGAGTTGATGCCTTTGAATTGTGGTGCTAGTGAAGAATAGTGAATATACCATGGACTGCCAAAAGAACGAACAAATCTGTCTTAGAAGAAATACAACCAGAATGCTCCTTAAAGCAAGGATGGTGAGACTGCGTCTTACATACTTTGACATGTTGCCAAGAGGGATCAGTCCCTGGAGAAGGACATCAGGCTTGGCAGAGTACAGGGTCAGCAGAAAAGAGGAAGACCCTCAACGAGGTGGATTGACACAGTGGCTGCAACAATGAGCTCAGGCATAACAAGGATTGTAAGGATGGCTCAGGAACGGGCAGTGTTTCGTTCTGTTGTGCATAGGGTCGCTATGAATCGGAACCAACTTGACGGCACCTAAGAACAACAACAACAAGGCTTGCTTTATGACCTAATATGTGGTCTATTCTAGAAAATGTTCCATGTGCACTAGAAAAGAAAGTATACTTGGCTGCTTTTGGGTGGAGTGTTCTGTATGTGTATGAAGTCAAGTTGGTTGAGTGTGGCATTTAGACCTTCATGTCTTTATTGAGCTTCTTTCTGGATGTTCTGTCCTTCACCGAAACTTTCTTAGTTTACACCGAACTTTTATTTCTTTCTATCACCTTGTCTTCCTCTGCATATGAAAGATCTATGACTACATTTCTTAGTCCCTCTTTATTGTTTTAATGTTGTCTTCTTTTACATAATGACATAATGTTGTTTCCCTGTTTTGAGCTTTTTTTATCTTGCTTTATTTTTGTGATCCCTATCTGGGTTAACATCTGATTGCTCTGTCCAGTGTTCTAGTCTTTGGTTGATATCTGATATTATTGATTTTCTAACCAGAGAACTCCCCTGAGTATTTTTTGTAGTTTTGGTTTGGTTTTTATGAATTCCCTAAACTTCTGTTTATCTGAAAATGTCCTAATTTCACCTTCATATTTGAGAGACAGTTTTCCTGGATATATGATTCTTGGCTGGTAATTTATTTTCTTCAATGTTTTATATATCATCCCATTGTCTTCTTGTCTGCATGGTTTCTGCTGAGTAGTCCGACCTTATTCTTGTTGACTCTCCTTTGTAGGTGACTTTTCGTTTATCCCTAGCTGCTCTTAAAATTCTCTTTTTATATTTGGTTTTGGCAAGTTTGATTATAATATGTCTTGGTAACTTTCATTTGAGATCTGTGTTATGTGGGGTTTGATGAGCATCCTGGATAGATATCTTCTCATCTTTCATGCTTTCAGGGAAGTTTTCTGCCAACAAATCTTCCACAATTCTCTTTGTATTTTCTGTTATCCCTCCCCATTCTGGTACTGTAATCGCTCGTAGGTTATTTCTCTTGATAGAGTCCAACATGATTCTTAGGGTTTCTTCATTTTTTGAAATTCTTTTATGTGGTTTTTCCTCAAATATATTGGTGCCAAGTGCTTTATCTTCACTCACCAATTCTGCCTTCCACTTCCACAATTCTGCTCCTCTGACTTTCTATTGAGTTGTCTAATTCTGTAATATTATTGTTAATCTTCTGAATTTCTGATTGCTGTCTCTGATTCTTGTAGCTTATTAAATTTTTCATTATGTTCTTGAATAACCTCTTTAATTTCTTCAACTGCTTTATCTGTGTGTTCCTTGGCTTGTTCTGCATATTGCCTGATATCCTACCTGACCTTGTTCCTGATGTCATGAAGAGTTTTGGTAATTCCAGGAATGCACCTTCATCCAGAAGATCCATTGATTCTTTGTTTTCAGATCTTGTTGAAACAATCACGGTCTGCTTCTTTATGTGATTTTATATTGACTGTTGTCTCCAAGCCGTCTATAAGTTATTGTATTAGTTTATTTTATGTTTACTTCCTGTATCATAGCTTCTTGCTTTGTTTTGTTTTGATATGCCCAAATAGGTTGCTTGAGTGAGCTAGGTTGATTATTTTTCACCTATGAAGCTCTAATGTCCTGTCATGAAAAGGCTAGAACTGTTATCAGGTATAGGACCTTAGGAGTCCATTCACATTTCTTGTATGGATTCAGCTCAGGTATCCAGGTAGTTGGTCATCAAGTGTGTGGTACAGGCTCTGTCCTACAGTCTTAGAGGGGCAGGGGTGATTGGTGTAGGTACCAGTATATGGTTGCATCAGGGCGTCATGCTCTGAACAAGGCAGGAGGCTGACATCCATCCCCTGAGGGTCTGTGAGTAAAGAGCATCCATGTTCCCTAGAGTGCACAGGGGGGTGGGTTCTGCAGGCGAACCATGGGCACCCAGTGCTTTTGATTGTAAGGACTGGGACTTGCCAGTAATTCTTGGACCCCTGTTGTAAGTGGCTGGGTGATGTGAGTGGAGCCACCGGTCCCTAGGCCCCTGATGTAGGTAGGTAAGGACACTGTTTAATAGGCAAAGCGGTGTCAAGTATCAAATACCCACCTCTCCACCACACAGCTGAAACTGTTTCAGTCTGCTAACAAGGGCCTATTCTCCTGAAATAGGCCCACACAGATCTGTGTGGGGGGGAAGGTATTCAAAGTCCATGGTCCGTTTATGTCTGGACAGGAGCTGCTTCTGTCCTGAGCTCCCTATGTTAGTGGAGCTGGCAGATTATCTTTTCCCCCAGTTGTGAATTTATTCCTTCTCCAAGTCTGGGAGAATGGCTCAGGATGCTCAACAGAGCCTATCTTGGGCCCAGGGAAATCGACAGCCACTGAAGCAGGCTTGGGGGCTGGGGGTGCGGCGAAATATACTCAAGTACTTAGCTTTTACCGAGAGCGCAGTTCTTTTCTGGTTCTGGAGGTGTGAGTAGGCTGTGTGGCTGGCTGTTTCTCCCTGAGGAAACTGCGGCCGAACACTATCACCAGCCTGCTGCAGCTGATCCCAGAAATGGTTCCTGAGGGTTCCCTATCGTTCAGTTTGGGCAACTCCTCTCCACTTCTGAACCATTTCTCCCTCCCCCTGCCACTTTCTAACTTAGTCTTTGATGTTCAGGGCTCCTAGCTTGTCATAAATATAGCACTTTCACTTGTTTTTTCAGGTCTTTGTTTTAAGAGGGATCACCAGAAGTGTCTGATGACTCCAACATCTTGGCACTGCCTCCTGCTCACAAGATTTTAAGACCCCAGGCTCTACTCACCAAAGTAGAATGTAGAACATTTTCTTTATAAACTATATTATGCCGGTTGAGCTAGATGTTTCCCAAGACCATGATCCTCATAACCCTCAGCTTAGCAATTCGGTCACTCGAGGAGTTTGGATGTGTCAATGGAGCTTCCATAACCTTGGCTTGTACAAGTTGTACTGGTTTCCCCAGTATTGTGTACTGTCTCACCTTTCACCAAAGTTACCAAGTAAATAATTGTCTATTTAGCGTTTTGCATCCCCACCTCTTCCCTCTCTTGGAACCATCAGAGACTGTTTCTTTTTGTGTGTAAACCTTTTCATGAGTTTTTACAGTAGTGGTCTCATACAATATTTGTCCTTTTGGGATTGACTTATTTCACTCAGCATAATGCCCTCCAGATTCATCCATGTTATGAGATGCTTCACAGATTTGTTGTTGTTCTTTTTCCTCACGTAATACTCCATTGCTTGTATGTACCACAAATTGTTCATGCATTCATCTGTTGATGGGCATGTAGGTTGCTTCCACTTTTTTACTGTTGTGCATAATGCTGCATGGGTGTGCATATGTTTATTCGTATGACGACTCTTATTTCTCTAGGATATATTCCTAGGAGTCGAATTGCTGAATCATATGGTATTTCTATTTCTAGCTTTCCAAGGAAGAGCCATATCCTTTTCCAAAATGGAGATATCATTTACATTCCCACTAGCAGTGCGTAAGAGTGCCAATCTCCCTGCAACCTCTCCAACATTTGATATTTTCTGTTTTTTTATTTGTGCCAGTAATGCTGGGGTGAGATGGTATATCTTTGTGGTTTTGATATGCATTTCTCTAAGGGCTAGTGATCGGGAACATTTACTCATGTGTCTGTTGGCTGCTCGAATGTCTTCTTTGGTGACGTGTCTGTTCATTTCCTTTGCCCATTTTTAAATTGGATTATTTGTCTTTCTGTTGTAGAGGTGTTGGATTTTCTTGAAGATTTTAGAGATTAGAACTTTGTCTGATTTGTAGTAGCCAAAATTTTTTTCCCAGTCTGTGGGTTCTCTTTTTACACTTTCGGTGAAGTCTTTTGATGAGCGTAAGCGTTTAACTTTTAGAAAATTCCAGCTTATCTTCTGGAGTTTGTGTGTTATTTGCTGTGGTTTGTATCTTGTTAATATTAGGGCCTGTGGTGTTTATGGAAGACAACTTCCTGGCCAACTGACTGGAAACGATCCATATTAAGGCCTATTCCCAAGAAAGGTGATCCAACAGAATGTGGAAATTATAGAACAATATCATTAATATCACACGCAAGCAAAATTCTGCTGAAAATCATTCAAAAACGGCTGCAGCAGTATATCGACACGGAACTGCCAGAAATTCAGGCCAGATTCAGAAGAGGATGTGGAACCAGGAATATCATTGCTGATGTCAGATGGACCCTGGCTGAAAGCAGAGAATACCAGAAGAATGTTTACCTGTGTTTTATTGACTATGCAAAGGCATTCGACTGTGTGGATCATAACAAATTATGGATAACGTTGCAAAGAATGGGAATTCCAGATCACTTAATTGTGCTCATGAGGAACCTTTACATAGATCAAGAGGCAGTTGTTCAGACAGAACAAGGGGATACTGATTGGTTTAGAGTCAGGAAAGGTGTGCATCAGGGTTGTATTCTTTCACCATACCTATTCAATCTGCATGCTGAGGAAATAATATGAGAAGCTGGACTATATGAAGAAGAACAGGGCATCAGGATTGAAGGAAGACTCATTAACAACCTGCATTATGCAGATGACACAACCTTGCTTGCTGAAAGTGAAGAGGACCACAGCCTTCAGTATGGATTACACCTCAACATAAAGAAAACAAAAATCCTCACAACTGGACTAATGAGCAACATCATGATAAACGGAGAAAAGATTGAAGTTGTCAAGGATTTCATTTTACTTGGATCCACAATCAACAGGCATGGAAGCAGCAGTCAAGAAATCAAAAGATGCATTTCATTGGGTAAATCTGCTGCAAAGGACCTCTTTAAAGTGTTGAAGAGCAAAGATGTCACCTTGAAGACTAAGGTGTGCCTTACCCAAGCCATGGTATTTTCAATCACATCATATGCATGTGAAAGCTGGACAATGAATAAGGAAGACCAAAGAATTGACGCCTTTGAATTTTGATGTTGGCAAAGAATACTGAATATACCACGGACTTCCAAAAGAATGAATAATCTGTCTTAGAAGAAGTACAACCAGAATGAAATATTACAAAACACCTTTTCTGACCATAAAATCATAAAAGTAGAAATCAATAACAGAAAAAGCAAGGAAAAAAAATCAAATACATGGAAAATGAGCAACACCTTGCTGAAAAACTACTGGGTTAAAGAAGAAATTTAGGATGGAATAAAGAAATTCACAGAATCAAATGAGAATGAAAATACATCCTACCAGAACTTTTGGGACCCAGCAAAATCAGGGCTCAGCGGTCAAGTTATAACAAAAAATGCACACATCAAAAAGAAGAAAGTGCCAAAATCAAAACATTAACACTACAATTTGAATAAGTAGCAAGAGAGCAGCAAAAGAAGCCCTCGGACACCAGAAGAAAGGAAATAATAAAAATTACAGCAGAATTAAATGAAATAGGGAATAGAAAAACAATTGAGAGTTAACAAGACCAAAAGCTGGTTCTCTGAAAAGATCAACAAAATCAATAAACCATTGGCCAAACTGACAAAAGAAGAACAAGAGAGGAAGCAAATAACCTGAATAAGAAATGAGATGGGTGATATCAGAACAGATCCAACTGAAATTAAAAGCATCATAACAGAATACTATGAAAAATTGTACTCCAACAAATTTGAAAACCTAGAGGAAATGGACAAATTTCCAGAAACATACTACCTACCTAAACTAACACAGGGGTAGAAAAACTAAATAAACCTATAGCAAGAGAAGAGATTGAAAAGGTAGTTAAAAAAGACCCCCCAAAAAATAAATAAATAAAAGCCCTGGCCCTGACAGCTTCAGTGGAGACTTCTACCAAACTTTCAGAGAAGAGTTAACACCACTACTACTAAAGGTATTTCAGAGCATAGAAAAGGATGCAATACTCCCAAACTCAATCTATAAAGCCAGCATAACTCTGATACCAAAACCAGGTAAAGACACCACAAGAAAAGAATATTACAAACCAGTATCAATCCTGAACACAGATGCAAAAATTCTCAACAAAATTTTAGCCAATAGAATTCAACAACATATCAAAAAAATAATTCACCATGACCAAGTGGGATTCATACCAGGTATACAGGGATGGTTCAACATTAGAAAAACAATCAGTGTAATCCATCACATAAAAGAAACAAAAGACAAGCACCCCATGATCTTATCAATTGATACAGAAAAGGCATTTGACAAAGTCCAACACCCATTCATCTGCTGCAAAGGACCTCTTCAAAGTATTGAAGAGCGAAGATGTCACCCTGAAGACTACGGTGGGCCTGACCCAAGCCATGGTATTTTCAATCACATCATATGCATGTGAAAGCTGGACAATGAATAAGGAAGACCAAAGAAGAGTTGACGCTTTTGAATTATGGTGTTGGTGAAGAATATTGAATATACCGTGGACTGCGAAAAGAATGAACAAATCTGTCTTAGAAGAAGTACAACCAGAATGCTCCTTAGAAGCAAGAATGGTGAGACTGCGTCTTACATACTTTGGACATGTTGCCAGGAGGGATCAATCCCTGGAGAAGGACATCATGCTTGGCAGAGTACAGGGTCAGCAGAAAAGGGGAAGACCATCAACAAGGTGGATTGTCACAGTTGCTGCAACAAAGAGCTCAAGCATAACAACGATTGTAAGGATAGCTCAGGACTGGGCACTGTTGTGTTCTGTTGTGCATTGGGTCACTATGAGTTGGAACCAACTCGACAGCACCTAAAAACAACAACTAGTGTTTATCCTATTTTTTCTTCTAAGAACTTCATAGTCTTTGGCTTTGTATTTAGATATTTGATCCATTTTGAGTTAGTTTTGTACATGGTGTGAGGTGTGGGTCCTGTTTCATTTTTTTTGCAGATGGACATACAGTTTTGCAAGCACCATTTGTTAAAAAGACTATCTTTTCCCCATTTGATAGACTTTGTGTCCTTGTCGAAGATCAGGTGACCATAGGTGGATAGATTTACATCTGGGTTCTCAATTCTGTTCCATTCGTCAATGTATCTGTCTTTGCACCAGTACCAGGCTGTTTTGACTACTGTAGCTGTATAGTAGATTCTGAGGTCAGGTAGTGGGAGCCTTCCTCCTTTATTCTTTTTTTTTTTTCAGTAGTGCTTTACTTTTCTGGGCCTTCTTCCCTTTCCTTATAAAGTTAATGATAAGTTTTTCCATCTCTTTAAAGATAGTTATTGGTATTTGGATCGGGATTGCATTGTATTTTTAAATAGCTTTGTGTTGAATTTTCATTTTCACAATGTTGAGTCTACCACTCCATGAACATGGTGTGTTTATTCATTTATGTAGCTCTCTTTTGGTTTCTTGCAGTAGTGTTTTATATTTTTGTTTGTATAGGCCGTTTACATCCCTGGTTAGATTTATTCCTAAGTATTTTATTTTTTTAGGGGTTATTATAAACGTTATTGTTTTCCTGATTTCCTTTTCATCTTTCTCTTTATTGGTGTATAGGAATCCAACTGCTTTTTGTATGTTTACCTTGTATCTTGTTACTCTGATGATCTTTCTATTAGTTCCAGTAGTTTTCTTGTGGAATCTTTTGGGCTTTCTATGTATAGTATACAATCATCCACAGATAGGGACAGTTTAACTTCTTCATTACCAATTTGGATGCCCTTTATTTCTTTTTCTTGCCTTACTGCTGTAGGTAGGACTTCCAGCACCATGTTAAATAGGAATGGTGATAAAAACCATCCTTGTCTTGTTTCTGTTTTCAAGGGCTATGTTTTCAGCCTCTCTCCATTAAGAACGATGCTGGCTGTTGGTTTTGCATAGAAGCCCTTTATTATGTTGAGAAATTTCCCTTCTATACCTATTTTTTGAGAGTTTTTATCAGGAATGGGTGTTGGGCTTTATTGAATGCTTTTTCTGTGTCTATTGAGATAATCTTGTGATTCTTTTCCTTTATGTGGTTGTCTTAGTCATCTAGAGCTGCCATAACAGAAATACCACAAGTAGATGTCTTTAACAAAGAGAAATTTATTTCCTCACAGTCTAGTAGGTTACAAGTCCAAATTCAGGGCGTCAACTCCAGGGGAAAGCTTTATCTCTTTGTCAGCTCTGGAGGAAGTCTTCCCCTGGCTGAGGAGCTTCTCAAGCACAGGGACCCAGTGTCCCAAGGATGTGCTCTGCTCCTGGTGCTGCTTTCTTGGTGTTATGAGGTCCCCAACTCTCTGCTTGCTTCTCTTTCTGTTTATCTCTTGAGAGATAAAAGGTGGTGCAGGCCACATCCCAGGGAAACTGCCCTTACCTTGGATCGGGGAGGTGACCAGAGTAAGGGTGGTATTACAATCCCACCCTAATCCTCTCAACATAAAACTACAATCACAAAATGGAGGACAACCACAGAATACTGGGAATCATGGCCTAACCAAGGTGACACATATTTTTTAGGGGACACAATCCATGACAGTGGTGGATTACATCGATTGAATTTCTAATGTTGAACCATCCTTGCATACCTCGTATGAATCCTACTTGGTCGTGGTGTATTATTTTTTGATATGATGCTGAATTCTATTGACAAGAATTTTTTGAGAATTTTTGCATCTATATTCCTGAGAGATATCCACCTGCAATTTTCTTTTTTTTGTGGTGTCTCTGCCTGGTTTTGTTATCAGGGTTATGATGGCTTAATAGAATGAATTTGAAAGTATTGCTTCCTTTTCTATGTTCTGAAATAGTTTGAGTAGTACTGGTATAAGCTCTTCTCTGAATATTTGGTAGAATTCTCCAGTGAAGCCATCTGTTGGGAATTTTTTTTTATTATTATTAGCTTTTCAATCTCTTCTCTTGTTATGGGTTTGTTCAGATTTTCAACATCATTTTTTGCTAGTTTTGGTAGGTAGTGTGTTTCCAGAAATTTGTCCCTTTCCACTAGGTTTTCAAATTTATTGGAGTATAGTTTTTCAGAGTTCTCTGTTATGATCCTTTTTATTTCAGCTGGATCTGTTGTAATGTCCCCCATTTAATTTCTCATTTGGGTTATTTGTGCCCTCTCCTGTTTATCTTTTGTCAATTTGGTAAGTAGATGGCCATTTTGTTGATCCTTTCAAACACCAACTTTTGGTTTTGTTGGTTCTTTCCATTGTTTTTCTATTCTCTGTTTCATTTATTTCTGCTCAGATCTTTATTATTTTCTTTCTTCTGGTGGCTGTGGGCTTCTTTTGCTGTTCTCTTTCTATTTGTTCAAGTTGTGTAGCTAACGTTTTGATTTTGTCCCTTTCTTCTTTTTTTGATGTGGCATCCATTGCTATAAATTGACCTCTGAGCCCTGTCTTTGCTGTGTTTCAAAGGTTTTGGTATGATGTGTTTTCATTCTGGTTTGATTCTGGGAATTTTTTAATTCCATCTCTGATTTATTCTATTACCCAGTGGTTTTTAAGCAGGGTGTTATTCAGTTTCCGTGTAATTGATTTTTTTTTTCCTTGCTCTTCCTGGTGTTAATTTCTACTTTGATGGTATTGTGGTCAGAGAAGGTACTTCGTATTATCTCAGTATTTTGAAATTTTTTGAGGGTTGCACTGTGGCCTAAGATGTGGTCTATTCTGGAGAACTTTCCATGTGCGTTGGAAAAGAATGTGTAGTTTGCAGCTATGAGGTAAAGTTGGCTAATTGTGCCCTTTAGCTCTTCTGTATCTTTTTTGAGTTTCTTTCTAGATGTTCTGCCCTTTACTGAGAATGGTGTGCTGAAGTCTCCTACTATTATTGTGGAACTGTCAATTTCTCTTTTCAGTGCTGTTAAAGTTTTTTTTATGTATTTTGGAGCCCTGTCATTGGGTGCGTAGATGTTTATTATGGTTGAGTCTTCATGACAAATCATCTCTTTAATCATTATATAGTGCCCTTTTTTTGTCTTTTATGACGGATTTTGTTTTAAAGTTTATTTTATCTGAGATTAGTATTGGCACTCCTACTTTTTTGGTAGTTATTTCTTTGTTATTTTTTTTTCCATCCTTTGATTTTTAATAAATTTACGTCTTTGTTTCTAAGGTGTGTCTCTTTTAGACAGCATATTGATGGATCCAGTTCTTTTATCCATTCTGTCACTCTCTGTCTCTTTATGGGTGCATTTAGGCCTTATACATTCAGTGTAATTATTGATAGGTGTGAGTTTATTGCTGCCATTTTGTAGTGCTTTTTTGTGGTGCTAACATTTACTTTGTTCCTCTTACTGTCCTGTGCTGAGTTCCTTTTGTTTGTTGGCTTTTTTTTTTTTTTGGAGACTTTATGTTTTTCTTCTTTATTTTGATGAGTAGGTTTGTTAACTTTCTTTGTGGTTACCTTGAAATTTACCCTTATCTTCCTAGGTTTGAACCAGTCTATTATTACCTGGTATCACCTTGCTTTCCTCTCCATTATAAAGTTCTATACCTAAACCTTTTATTCCCTCTTTTATTGTTCTGACATTTTTGTCATTTACAGATTAACCTCTCTGCTTCCTTGTTGCAATTATTTTGGTTTTGGATAGTCCTTGAGAGTTCATTTCCTAGGTTGGTATCTGGCTGGTACAATCTTGCATCCTAGATTCAGGCTGTGGTCTTACGTTGTTTGTTCTGAGACCGAAGGACTCCCTTTAATAATTCTTGTAAGTTTGGTTTGGTTTTTAGATCTTCCTTTAATTTCTGTTTATCTGAAAATGTCCTCATTTCACCATCATATTTGAAGAAGATTTTTGCAGGATATATTATTCTTGGCTGGCAATTTTTTTCTTTCAAGGTTTTATATGTGTCATCCCGTTGCCTTCTTGCCTGCATGGTTTCTGCCAAATAATCAAAGCTTCTTAGTCCTTTGTTTCTCCTCTGTAAGTGACTTTTTGTTTTTCTTGATCTGGTCTCAGGATTGTTTCTTTGTCTTTGGTTTTAGCTAGTGTGAGTATGATATGCCTTGGTGATTTTCTTCTGGTGTGTATCCTATATGGGTTCATTGAGCTTCTTGGATGGTCAACTTTTCATCACTCATGATTCTAGGGAAGTTTTCTGTCAGCAATTCTTCAACTACCCTCTCTGTGTTTTCCATTTTCTCCCCCGTTCTGGAACTCCGATTACTCCCAGATTTTTGCTTTTGATTTTATCCCACATAATTCTCAGGGTTTCTTCATTTTTCTTAGTTCTTTTTTCTGATTTTTCCTCAGACAGAGTTGTATCCAGGTATTTGTCTTCAATTTCACTGACCCTGTCTTCCATTATTTCAAATCTGCTCCTCAGCCCTTCTATGATACTGTCCATTTCTGAAATCTTGTTTTTTATCTTTTGGATTTTTAATTGTTGTTTTTGTATGATTTCTAGTTGTGAATTTATTTTGGCATTTTGTTCCTGTATTATCTTCCTGAATTCTTCCATTTTTTTGGTCTGTATTTTCCATGAATTTGTCTGCCTTTTCCCTAATTTGCCTATTTTTTGTCTGCTTTTTGCTTCAACTCTTGGATAGCTCTGAATATTAGAAATTTGAATTCCATATCAGGTGGTTCTAGTGCCTTTTCTTCTACTGGAAATCCATTTTGTGTTTTATTTTGGATGCCTACTGGAACCATCCGTCCTGTTTTTTTAATATGTTTTGATATTGTCTGCTGTTTTCAGGACATTCAGTAGTTATTTTCTTTGTGTATTGATTGTAGATCTGTTTGTTTCTCCACTTTTTTGTTTTATTTAGTTATGTCTGAGCATGTGGGCTGTGCATTGTTATTTGCTCGTCTGTGGTCACGATACTTTTCACCTCCTTGTCCAATGGGCAGGGCCAGTCACTCAGCTATGGTGCAGCAGGGCAGGTCCAGCTATAGGATGGGTTATGTGTGGCACGTGCTAGGGCTTACAAGGTGGAATTGGAATCAGTGCTGGGCAGGTAGCAGTAGGCCGTGCCTGTGCAGTTCAGGGGTGTGATGTTCAGTGCACTTTGCAGGTTGGCAGGAAGGAGGGGGGAGGTTGTGATGTGTGGAGCTAATATGGGCATGGGAAAGAGGAGAGAGAAACAAGAGCCAAAAACAAACAAACAGAAAGAGTGCTAAGGGAGCTTACCATTGGACTGGAGAGATGAGAAACTGAGAAATGCAGAAAAACAAAAAAGGGAAAAGAAAAAAAAATAACTAGTTTAAATTTTGGGAAAAAAGAAAAGAAAAGCCCCCAGAGTCCCACCAGTGCAGCTGTGAGGACAAGGGAATTGGCTCCCAAGCTGCGTAGTATAGCCTGGGCAAAGGGGGTATACGTGTCACCCAGCACCAGGCATTCAGGAGACAGGAAAAGAAGATACACCTAGAGCAAGAAGTACTGAGAAATGAAGAAAGACAGAAAGAAAAAAGAAAGAAAAATAAAAAAGAATGCCCTCAGGGGCAGCTCAGACTGGGGAAATGGCTCCTAAGCTGTGCAGTACAAGCCACAAAAATAAAACAGAACAAAGCAAAACAGCAAAAAGAAAGAAAGAAAGAAAGAAAAACCTCGGAGATCCCACCAGCATGGTGCCATGGGCCGGGGGAGTGGTTCTCCAATTGAGCTTTGCTTCACAGCCTTTTTAGAAGAAGCACAGACCAAGTGTTGGAGAGAAAGGAGGGGGAGGTAGTGGGAAGCAAGGAAGAAACCAAAAGAAATGGAAAAAAAAAAAAAACAGCAACAGACAAATGCCACTCAGGGAGCTGGCCACTGTGGGCAGGGCGAATCCAAGTGGCCTGGGGCTGAAGCAGTTGCCTCCCAGCGAAGAGACTGTGACCAGTGTGAAGTAGAGAAGGCTGAAGGGGAGGGAGGAGAAGGGTGGAGGTTAGGAAAGCATATATTGCTGGTTACCAGACGCTCTGTCTCCTGTTGGGAACTTCATTATGCTGCTTTCCTGTACTCCCTGTCCACCGATCTCCAATGTGGGTGGGGTGAAACCAAATGGCACAGATGGTGCACTTCCTGGCCTGGTGAGCCACCACAGGTAGCCAGGAAGCAAGTGAGGAGAGGATGTGGGGTGGGAAAGCATGTATCGCTGGTTACTGAGTACTCTGTCTCCTGCTGGAAGCTCCATGAAGCTGCTTTCCCATGCTCTCTGTCCACCATTCTCCAACAGGAGTCCAAGATGGTGAATCCGTGCTGTGTAAGCTGATTGGGAACCGCCACACATATCTCTCCTCACTCTCTGTTCTCTATCAGCTTCTTATTCCATTCGGTATTTGGCTGAGTTCTTTCGCTCTTCATTTGATACTTCGGGTTACAGGAATGACGTTTGTCTCTGTTTTACTTAGTTTTTTGGGTCTTTTCTGTGGAGGAACAGTGTGGCATTTCTGTCTGTGGTGCTATGTTGACTGGAAGTCAAAGACAGCCTTTTTAACAAATGGTGCTGTCAAAACTGGATGTCCATCCATAAGAAGTGAAACAAGACCCATACCTCACACCATACACAAAAAAACTAATTCAAAACTGATCAAGGACCTAAATATAAAGCGAAAAACTATGAAAATCATGGAAGAAAAAATAGGGTCAACACTAGGGGCCCTAATATACAGCATAAACAGGATACAAACCATAATTAACAATACACAAACACCAGAAGATAAGCTAGATAAATGGGATCTTCTAAAAATTAAATACTTATGCTCGTCAGAAAGAAGCCCTAGTGGCACAGTGGTTAAAGTGCTGGACTGCTAACCAAAAGGCTGGAGGTTGGAAACCACCAGTGGCTCCGTGAAGAAACATGTAGCAGTCTGCTTCTGTGGAGATTTACAGCCTTGGAAACCCTATAGGGTTGTATGGCAGTGGGTTTGTTTGGGCTCATCAAAAGGCTTCACCAAAAGAGTAAAAAGAGAACATACAGACTGGGAAAAAAACATGGCTATGACATATCCAATAAAGGTTTAATCTCTAAAATCTATAGGAAAATTCGACACCTCTACAATTTAAAAAAATCCACTTTAAAAATGGGCAAAGGATATGAACAGGCAGTTCACCAAAGAGGACATTCAGAGGGCTAACAGACACATGAGGAATTGCTTGTGATTACCAGCCATTAACCCAATGCTGTCAAGTCAATTCTGACTGACAGTGACCCTATGGGACACAGTAGAACTTCCCTGTAGGGTTTCCAAGGAGTGCATGGTAGATTTGAACTGCTGACCCTTTGTTTAGCATCCATAGCTCTTAACCACTACACCACCAGGATTTCAAATCAAAACTACAAAGAGATACAATCTCACCCTGACATTATTGGCAAGAATCAAAAAACCAGAAAATAACAAATGTTGGAGAAGTTGCAGGAGATTGGAACTCTCGTGCACTGCTGGTGGGAATGTGAAATGGTTCAGCCATTTTGGAAAACAATATGGCACTTTCTGAAAAAGCTAGAAATAGAAATACCATATGTTCCAGCAATCCCATTCCTAGGAATATATCCTAGAGAAGTAAGAGCTGTCACATGTCTAGACATATGCACACCCATGTTAATTGCAGCATTATTTACAATAGCAAAAAGATGAAAACAACCTAAGTTTCCATCAACAGATGAATGGATAAACTATGGTACATACAATGGAATACTACACAGTAATAAATAACAATGATGAACCTGCGAGACATGTATGAGTCTGGAAGACATTATGTTGAGTGAAATAAGCCGATCACAGAAGGACAAATACTGTATCACACCACTATTATAAAAACTCGTGAAAAGGCTCACACACAGAAAGAAGCAATCTTTGATGGTTATGAGGGAGGGGAAGGATGGGGAGGGAAAAACATTAGACAGTAGATAAGTGATGACTTTGGTGAAGGGTAGGAGAGTACACAATACTGGGTAAGTCAGCACAACTTGACCAGGACAAAGTCATAGAAGCTTCACAGATACATCCAAATGCCCTGAGGGACCAAATTATTGGGCTGAGGGCTGAGGACCATGGTCTTGGGGGTCATCTAGCTCAGTTGGCATAACATAGTCTATAAAGAAATGTTCTACGTCTGACTGTGGTGAGTAGCATCTGTAGACTTAAAAGCTTGAGAGTGTCTGTGTAAGATACATCTACTGGTCCCATACCGGCTGGAGCAGAGGAGAATGAAGAAAACCAAAGACACAAGGGAAATATTAGTCCAAAGGACTAACAGGCCACAACTACCATAGCCTCCACCAGACTGGACCCAGAACCACTAGATGGTGCCTGGTTACCACCACTGACTGCTTGGGCAGGGATCACAATAGAGGGTCCCAGACAGAGCGGGAGAAAAATGTAGAACAAAGTTCAAATTCACACACAAAAGACCAGGCTTGATGATCTGACAGAGATTGGATAAACCCCAAGAGCATGGTGCTGGACACCCTTTTAACTCAGTACTGAAGTCACTCCTGAGGTTCACCCATCAGCCAAAGATTAGACAGGTGTTAAGGCCAACAGTAACATACATGAGGAACGTGCCTCATAGTTCAACCATGTATAGGAGACTAATGGGAACAACAGCCTAAAAGGAAAGCCGATAAGGCAGGAAGGGTCAGGAAAACTGGAAGAATGGAAACAGAGAACCTGGCGTGGAGAAGGGGAGAGTGTTGACACATCACGATGTCGACAAAGAAAGTCACAAACAATTTGTGTATCAACTAATGAGAAACTAATTTGCTTTGTGCACTTTTACCTAAAGCACAGTAAAAAAAAATTTGTTTTTGTTTGAGTAATTAACAAATACTGAAAAGCACTGAGAATCAATAAAGTTACAAACACACCTGGATGTCTACCCAGAACTGACAAACTGTTAACATTTTAAACATAAAGTTTGCTTTAGATCGTTTTTCAAGTGAGAGAAAGCATTACAGACAAGTTAAATTCTGTTCCCTATTCCCAGCCCTGTTCCTCTCAGTCCATTTCCAGAGGCAAACACTAAGATGAATTTGGTATTATTCCATTTCATTTTTATACTTTTACATACATATGTATCCATAAATAATATATAGAGTTTTTCTGTGTATGTTTTTAATTTGCATAAGTACTATCCTAATGTATATCTCATTCTGCAACTACTTTTTTCCACTGAACATCTTGTTTAGGGATTTATTCCAATTCCTTTTCCATTCTAACTGTGCCCTAGAGCCATAGACATGTACATTACTTTTTCATAATATTTTTTATGATAAAATAATACATAATCACATTACAGGAAAATTAGAAAGTCCAACCATTTGATGCCTCTTAGGACCAGAGACATTAATGTCTTACTGTAGATCTCAATTTTCAAAGACTCTAGGTAGCTTGGCCAGTCCAGTGATTCTGGTTATAAAACACTGAAGAGCAAAACTGGAAGGATCTTTAGGGATACCTCCTTACCAGCTCCCTTCTCCATTTCATGAAGGAGTATATGGAGGCCCAGAAAAGAAAAACGACTTACCAATAGCACACATCCATTTAATATTCTACTCAAGGCTCCTGGCTTCTTGTCCTGTACTTGAAGCCTTTCCATGGCCAAAAAGAAAAAAAGATACCTAAAACTGCAAGTTTACTCGTATTTTAAAATAAGGTTTATTTTTCATTATAAAAACAATGATTTTAATAAAAGAAGAATGGGAAATATAGAAAAGCAAAAAGATGAAGAAATCAAGGACTGCCCATTTTAATGTTTTTATCTTCCAATTTCCCCCCCGTACAGTTTTTGTTTCTGTAATTAGACTTTATCTTGCTTTTTTCCCACTTAGCATTGTAGTATCATGATGCACATTTTTCAAAAAGGAGATTTGTATATTGAAATTTTGACAGTGGATTAATTTTTTAAAAAAGCATTTTCGCTATTTAGCCGTTAAAATCATGTAAGCAAGGACCATGGTATATACCCCCATTAACTTTATTCTTGTTTTTTTTAGCCATATCTTGTTCTTAAAAAAACAAACAAACAACAAAAAACTAGATAGGTATTTCCAGGATTTCTGCTTCCGAAGGATTCGTTCAGAGCAGTTAGATTTCGTTCTAAAATATTTTGGGGTGTGATCAAGGGACGCCGTGATAGACACTCCACATCTCCAAGCAAGAGCAAGGTGTGCCTTTGGGGCCCACAGGGCTAATTCAGAGCCACTCCCTGAGCTGGCCCTGAGGGAAAGGCAGTGGTAATTTTCCTGGTTCTTAGGGGTGAGATGAAAACCAAACCAAACCTGTGACGAGTCGATTCCGACTCATAGCAACCCTAAAGGAGAGAGTAGAACTTCCCCATAGGGTTTCCAAGGAGCACCTGATGGATTCCAACTGCTGACTTCTTGGTTTTCAGCGGTAGATCTTAACCACTGTGCAACCAGGGTTTCCAGGGTGAGATGAGGTGCACAATTTTTCCAGAGCTGGAGCACAAAGCGGGTGAGTCATTAAAGTTCTTCAGCACTTACTCTGAGAGGAAAGGCATCCTTTTCCCTCTCGCAAAGCCAAACCACTTCTACACACACACACACACACACACACACGTGCGAGCTCACACCCAGGTGATTAGAATTATGTGAAAATTTGGTTGCGTTGTATAATTGCAATGCATGCAAAACTGCGCTCAGCTATCAAGACCTGCCGGGAGAAAGAGGTGATGGCTTATCAATCTAGACAGTTTGATGTGTTTGGAACAAAGAGGTACCCAGAGATCAAGCAACTTGATCAAGGTCACACAGCAGGAACACACGATGCTGAAATTAAAAGTAAAAAAATGGAAGTGCTGTTCTTCTTGATCTTGGGTCTTAGAAACCCAGACCTTAGCCACACTTCTACGTTAATCAGTTTAATTCATTGCTACCTTGACTTTGCCGCCTTTGATTCTCTTTGCATTGGCCAAATGTCAATTTGCAGTAGTTGTTCTGGAGCACTTGACAGTTTCAATTTTTTAGTTCTGGGTTCAGTTCAGTCTCCCAGGGTGCGAAATCCATGAGTCATGCCAGCTGCTAGCTGCTCATTCAGGGTTGTTGTTGTGTGTGTGTATGCCTTTGAATCAGTGAGAACTCCAGGATTGGGAACGTTCAAGATTTTAAATGGAAGTAATTAAACAAATTCCTCTAAACAGAACCCTCTCCACTGCCCAAATATTTTATTTTTAAAGATACTTATTTCTGCAGTTGATTGAAGTTTGGAAATAGGCAGGGTGAGGCCCAGAGAACGTGCATTTTGCTGGGACATTGGGTGCTCTTGTTTCCAGGTCATAGAGGCCAATGTTGGAACAAACCCCAGCTGTGTTTACCTCCAGATTCAAGTTTCAACTGAGGGGTACCTCTTTCCACATCCGTTTCTCCTCCCCGCAGCTATGGAGATTGACACAGCTGAGCTAAACCAAAAACCAAAAACCAAACCTGCTGCTGTCGAGTCCACTCCAACTCATAGCCACCCTATAGGATGGAGTAGAACTTCCCCATAGGGTTTTCAAGGCTGTAATCTTTAGACTGCCACATCTTTCTCCCGTGGAGCAGCTGGTGGGTTTGAACTGCCAACCTTTTGGCTAGCAGCCAAGCTCTTACCCTCTGTGCCACCAGGGCTCCTTCAAAAAGGAATGGCTGCAGGTGCTGAGGTAGAATTTTCCTTTGAAACTGGGCAGACAGCTTCTTTGTGGAAGTCTGAAGCTGCCACACCTATCACAGGCTTTGGGAAATGTGAAGTGGCATTTACTGCATCTAGACACCCAAGAAGTTTCCTGCATGCTGACCAGTTTGGCTGTGGGACACCTTGCTATTTTCTGCCTGTATCCAAGGCCCTCTCCTAACCAATCAGATTTTGAATGTATAGGTGTAAGCGACATGGTAGGTGGAGGACTGCAAAAAAGTTACAACTGTCCTCAGATCCAAGGAAGGTGGCAAAACAAGAAGTCCGTCTGTTATCTGTTCCCAGTGTCTTCGGTAAGTGAAGATTGTAGTCCTCGCTGGAAAAGACGAGAGGGACAAGTGGATATGGGAGCCGAGTAGAGTTGCAAGGGACCTCAGTCCTTCTGTGCTCTCCCAATCTACTTCTGTTATCTTTTTTCATAAGTCCACAGTGCTTCTAAGAATATTTTTCCTCCTAAAAAAACTGCATTTATTAAATTAATAGTTTCTCTGTTTGTGTGTTTTGCTGTTGTTAGCTGCCACTGCATTGGCCCAGACTCATGGCAACCCCACGCATAACAGAACACTGCCTGCCTAGTCCTGTGCCATCCCCGTGATGGGTTGTGAATCAGACCATTGTGATCCACAGGGTTTTCATTGGCTGATTTTTAGAAGTAGATGCCAGGCCTTTCATCATAGCCTGTCTTAGTCTGGAAGCTCCACTGAAATCTGTTCAGCATCATAGCAACCGAAAACTTCCACTGACAGAGGGATGGTGGATGCACATAAGATGCACTGGCCAGTAATTGAACCCAGGTCTTATGCATGGAAGGCAGGAATTCTACCACAGAAACACCACTGTACCCATATACATATATATATGTGCGTATATGTACACACATCAGAGCTTCTGATCTACATGAGTTAACCAACGTTATTGTGCTTGGTTGCTGTAAATTCTAGGGAAAATCAAAGAAACTTGACACTTAGCTAACAGGAGCTGCTGTATGGTAGGTAAGTGCTCATTTCCTTAAGATTTTGAAATATTGAAAATGGCTTGAGGATCCCAATGATTAATTTTGTGGTCTGCTAAGATGTCCAGGGATTTCAGGTTGGGAACCACTGATCTAGTTAGGCTCCCCACCACCCTCCCAGTTTTTGAGTCAGCAAGCAAGACTTTTGGCCAAATAGAAAGTGAGTCGTTGAGTTGGGACTAGAAGTCACCTTACTGAGGGCCAGTTTGTATCCTTTTACTTGGCATCCCCTATGCTATTTTTAGCCTATAACTTTGACTCATTCATAATCTAAATTAAAAAATGCCCTGAAGGGGACAATTGGCTGTGGCTTTTAGTGTACATTTAAGGTACACAGGATGATGAGGAACTGCCTCGAGATTTGAGACAGGGCCCTTGATTTCTGGGAAGGGCATTAATGCAGGCGTCTCATTTCATTTATCTGAAACCCAAAGTCAGTCATAGATACAGTAGACTTAATGGCTACCTACAAGTGTAAGATACTTCAGTTGGGAGGAGGGAAGGGGTAGGAATAGGAATAACAGTGGAGTGGAACATAAATAAGGTAGCCCTCATCTTCAAGGAAACTACATTTTATTAGGGGAGATAAATGTACACAGGACTATTTCTAAGGTAAGACATAAGGTAGTGAGTGCATTTGAGGATTGTAAATTGCTTATGTAACACTTTATTCAGCAGGATTCCCTGGGACTGAAAGGTGTATGGTAGAACCAGGTAAACTAGCAACTGCACTCTTTCTAATGATTTTCTGTGGTTATACATTTTACATATTTATATACTTCATCTTCTAAGCATTTCCAGTTGCCTGCTAGGAGAAGACAAGTGTTGTCAGTTGAGCCTCTAGTGCTTCGTGTGGTAATTTACAACAAAATTTAGAAGCTCTAGCATCCTGGCTATTTGTATGTTTATCCATTAAAACTTACATTGACTTCTTGGCCACAAATAATTTCTACCTCCAGGAAACAACCTAGGTAGTCATCTAAACCATCTTTATCTGATACATACAATAATCACATTTCCTAGATTGCCTTGCCTAAATATATCCATGGACAGACAACTACTTCCAAAGGCAGTCCATGCCAGAAAGCTCATTTTTTAAGTTGAGCTGAAACCTGTTTTCTTATACCTTTCCCTCTTTTTTTTTAATTTTTGTTTTTTTATTGTCCTTTAAGTGAAAGTTTACAATTCAAGTCAGTTTCTCATACAAAAACTTATACACAGATTGCTATGTGACCCTAGTTGCTCTCCCTACAGTGTGACAACACACTCCTCCTCTCCACCCTGTATTTCCCATGTCCATTCAGTTAGCTCCTGTCCCCTTCTGCCTTCTCATCTCGCCTCTGGACACGAGCTGCCCATTTAGTCTCATGTAACTGCTTGAGCCAAGAAGCACAGTCTTCACAAGTATCGTTTTTTTTAAATAATTTTTATTGTGCTTTAAGTGAAAGTTTACAAATCAAGTCAGTCTCTCACACAAAAACCCATATACACCTTGTTACACACTCCCAATTACTCTCCCCCTAATTTTTTTTTAATGAGACAGCCCACTCTCTCCCTCCACTCTCTCTTTTCGTGTCCATTTCACCAGCTTCTAACTGCCTCCACCCTCTCATCTCCCCTCCAGGCAGGAGATGCCAACATAGTCTCAAGTGTCCACCTGATCCAAGAAGCTCACTCCTCACCAGCATCCCACTCCAATCCATTGTCCAGTCCAATCCATGTCTGAAGAGTTGGCTTCAGGAATGGTTCCTGTCCTGGGCCAACAGAAGGTCTGGGGGCCATGACCACCGGGATCCTTCTAGTCTCAGTCAGACCAGTAAGTCTGGTCTTATGAGAATTTGGGGTCTGCATCTCCTGCTCCCTCAGGGATTCCCTGTTGTGTTCCCTGTCAGGGCAGTCATCAGTTGTAGCCGAGCACCATCTAGTTCTTCTGGTCTCAGGATGATGTAGTCGCTGGTTCATGTGGCCCTTTCTGTCTCTTGGGCTCATAGCTGCCTTGTGTCCTTCGTGTTCTTCATTCTCCTTTGATCCAGGTGGGTTGAGACCAATTGATGCATCTTAGATGGCTGCTTGCTAGCATTTAAGACCTCAGACGCCACGCTTCAAAGTGGGATGTAGAATGTTTCCTTAATAGATTTTATTATGCCAATTGACTTAGATGTCCCCTGAAACCATGGTCCCCAGACCCCTGCCCCTGTTACGCTGGCCTTCAAAGCATTCGGTTTATTCAGGAAACTGCTTTTGGTTTAGTCCAGTTGTGCTGACCTCCCCTGTATTGTGTGCTGACTTTTCCTTCACCTAAAGTACTTCTTATCTACTATCTAATTAGTGAATGCCCCTCGCCCACCCTCCCTCCCTCCCCCTGCGTGTAACCGCAAAAGAATGTTTGCTTCTCAGTTTAAACTATGTCTCAAGTTCTTGTAATAGTGGTCTTATACAATATTTGTCCTTATGTAACTAATTTCACTGAGCATAATGCCTTCCAGGTTCCTCCATGTTATGAAATGTTTCACAGATGCCTCACTGTTCTTTATTGATGTGTAGTATTCCACTGTGTGAATATACCATAATTTATTTATCCATTCATCCGTTGATGGGCACCTTGGTTGCTTCCACCTTTTTGCTATTGTAGACAGTGCTGCAATAAACACAGGTGCGCAGGTATCTGTTCGTGTAAAGGCTCTTATTTCTCTAGGATATATTCCAAGCAGTGGGATTGTTGGATCGTATGGTAGTTCTATTTCTAGCTTTTTAAGGAAGCGCCAAATTGATTTCCAAAGTGTTTGTACCATTTGACATTCCCACCAGCAGTGTATAAGTGTTCCAATCTCTCCACAGCCTCCCCAACATTTATTATGTTGTGTTTTTTGGATTAATGCCAGCCTTGTTGGAGCGAGATAAAATCTCATTGTAGTTTTGATCTGCATTTCTCTAATGGCTAATGATCGTGAACATTTCCTCATATATCTGTTAGCTACCTGAATGTCTTCTTTAGTGAAGTGTCTATTCATATCCTTTGCCCATTTTTTAAATGGATTATTTGTCTTATTGCAGTTGAGTTTTTGCAGTATCATGTAGATTTTAGAGATCAGGCGCTGATCAGAAACGTCATAGCTAAAAACTTTTTTCCAGTCTGTAGGTAGTCTTTTTACTCTTTTGGTGAAGTCTTTAGATGAGCATAGGTGTTTGATTTTTAGGAGATCCCAGTTATCCAGTTTTTCATCTACATTCTTTATAATGTTTTCTGTACTGTTTATGCCATGTATTAGGGCTCCTAACTTTGTCCCTATTTTTTCTTCCATGATCTTTATCGTTTTAGATTTTATATTTAGGTCTTTGATCCATTTTGAGTTAGTTTTTGTGCATGGAGTGAACTATGGGTCTTGTTTTATTTTTTTTGCAGATGGCTATCCAGTTATGCCAGCACCATTTGTTAAAAAGACTGTCTTTTCCCCATTTAACTGTTTTGGGGCCTTTGTCAAATATCAACTGCTCATATGTAGATGGATTTATGTCTGGTTTCTCAATTCTGTTCCATTGGTCCATGTATGTGTTGTTGTACCAGTACCAGGCTGTTTTGACTACTATGGTGTTATAATAGGTTCTAAAATCAGGTAAAATAAGGCTTCCCACTTTGTTCTTTTTCAGTAATGCCTTATTTATCCGGGGCCTCTTTCCCTTGCATATGAAGTTGGTGATTTGTTTCTCCATCTCACTAAAGCATGCCGTTGGGATTTGGATCGGAATTGCTTTAAATGTATAGATCGCTTTTGGTAGAATAGACATTTTTATAATGTTGTCTTCCTATCCACAAGCAAGGTATGTTCTTCCACTTATGTAAGTCTCTTTTGGTTTCTTGCAGAAGTGTACTGTAGTTTTCTTTCTATAAGTCTTGTACATCTCTGGTAAGATTTATTCCTAAGTATTTTATCTTCTTGAGGGCTACTGTAAATGGCATTGATTTGGTGATTTCCTCTTCGATGTTCTTTTTGTTGGTGTAGAGGAATCCAACTGCTTTTTTATGTTTATCTTGTATCCCGATACTCTGCTGAACTCTTCTATTAGTTTTAGTAGTTTTCTGGAGGATTCCTTAGAGTTTTCTGTTTATAAGATCATGTCATCTGCAAATAGAGATTCCCTTGCTTCTTCCTTGCCAACGTGGATGCCCTTTATTTCTTTATCTAGTGTAATTGCTCTGGCTAGGACTTCCAGCACAATGTTGAATAAGAGTGGTGATAAAGGGTATCCTTGTCTAGTTCCCGATCTCGAGGGGAATGTTTTCAGGCTCTTTCCATTTAGGGTGATGTTGGCTGTT
Organism: Elephas maximus indicus; assembly: GCF_024166365.1. Classification (NCBI taxonomy): domain Eukaryota; kingdom Metazoa; phylum Chordata; class Mammalia; order Proboscidea; family Elephantidae; genus Elephas; species Elephas maximus. Next base: position 93,152,573 of record NC_064846.1, read on the forward strand.
GGCTTTGTAGAAATGCCCTTTATTATGTTGAGGAATTTTCCTCGTGTTCCTATTTTGCGGAGTGTTTTTATCATGAATGAGTGTTGAACTTTGTCAAATGCCTTTTCTGCATCAATTGACAAAATCATGTGATTCTTGTCTTTTGTTTTATTTATGTGGTGGATTACATTAATTGTTTTTCTAATGTTGAACCATCCCTGCATGCCTGGTATGAATCCCATTTGGTCATGGTGAATTATTTTTGATATGTTGTTGAATTCTATTGGCTAGAATTTTGTTGAGGATTTTTGCATCTACATTCATGAGGGATATAGGTCTATAATTTTCTTTTCTTGTGGTGTTTTTACCTGGTTTTGGTGTCAGGGATATGGTGGCATCATAGAATGAGTTTGGTAGTATTCCGTCCTTTTCTATGCTCTGAAATACCTTTAGTAGTAGTGGTGTTAACTCTTCTCTGAAAGCTTGGTAGAACTCTGCAGTGAAGCCATCTGGACCAGGGCTTTGTTGGGAGTTTTTATGATTACCTTTTCAATCTCTTCTTTTGTTATGGGTCTAGTTAATTGTTCTACCTCTGTTTGTGTTAGTTTAGGTAGGTAGTGTGTTTCTAGGAATTCATCCATTTCTTCTAGATTTTCAAATATGAATATAGTTTTTCATAGTAATCTGATATCATTCTTTTAATTTCAATTGGGTCCATTGTAATATCGCCCATCTCATTTCTTATTCAGGTTATTTCCTTCCTCTCCTGTTATTCTTTTGTCAGTTTGGCCAGTGCTTTATCAATTCTGTTGATTTTTTCAAAAAACCAGCTTTTGGTCTCATTAATTCTTTCATTTGCTTTTCTGTTTTCTATTTCATTTAGTTCAGTTCTAATTTTTATTATTAGTTTTCTTTTGGTGCCTGTGGGTTTCTTTTGTTGCTCTCTTTCTATTTGTTCAAGTTGTAGGGATAATCCTTTGATTTTGGCCCTTTCTTCTTTTTGGATGTGTGCATTTATTGATATAAATTGGCCTCTGGGAACCGCTTTTGCTGTGTCCCAAAAGTTCTGATAGGAAGTGTTTTCATTCTCATTGGATTCTCTGAATTTCTTTATTCCCTCCTTAATGTCTTCTACAATCCTGTCTTTTTTGAGCAGGGTATTGTTCAGTTTCCAAGTGTTTGATTTCTTTTCCCTGCTTTTCTTGTTATTGATTATGGCCTTATGGTCAGAGAAGATGCTTTGTAATATTTCAATGTTTTGGATTCTGCTAAGGCTTGCTTTATGACCTAATATGTGGTCTATTCTAGAGAATGTTCCATTTGCACTAGAAAAGAAAGTATACTTGGTTGCTGTGTGGTGGAGTGTTCTCTATGTGTCTACGAGGTCAAGTTAGTTGATTGTGGCATTTATATCTTCCGTGTCTTTATTGAGCTTCTTTCTGGATGTCCTGTCCTTCACCGAAAGTGGTGTGTTGAAGTCTTCTACTGTTATTGTGGAGCTGTCTATCACCCTTTTCAATGCTGAGAGTTTGTGTCATGTATCTTGCAGCCCTGTCATTGGGTGAATAAATATTTAATATTGTTATATCTTCTTAGTGTATTGTCCCTTTAATCATTATATAGTGTCTTTCCTTATCCTTTCTGATGGATTTAACTTTCAAGTCTATTTTGTCAGAAATTAATATTGCCACTCCTGCTCTTCTTTGATTGTGGTTTGCTTGATATATTTTTTTTCCACCCTTCGAGTTTTAGTTTGTGTCTCTAAGTCTGAGGTGTGTCTCTTGTAGGCAGCATATAAACTGATCTTGTTTTTTAATCCATGATGCCACTCTCTGTCTCTTTATTGGTGCATTTAGTCCACTTACATTCAGGGTAATTATGGATAGGTATGAATTTAGTGCTGTCATTTTGATGTCTTTTTTTGTCTGTGTTGACAGTTTCTTTTTCCCACTTGATTTTATGTGCTGAGTAGATTTTCTTTAGATATTGTCCTTTCCTTATATTTGTTGTTGTTGGTTTTGTTTCTGCTGAGTCTGTATTTTTCCCTTGTATTTTGTTTTGATGAGTAGGATAGTTTGTCTCCTTTGTGGTTACCTTATCATTTACCCCAGTTTTTCTAAATTCGAAACTAACTTTTATTTCTTTGTATCGCCTTATCTTCCTCTCCATATGGACGGTGTATGATTACATTTCTTAGTCTCTCTTTATTATTTTAATGCTGTCTTCTTTTACATAATAACATTTCTGGTACCCTGTTTTGAGCTTTTTTTTTTAATATAATCTTGCTTTGTTTTTTTGTATTTCCCTGTCTGCGTTGAATTCTGGTTGCTCTGCCCAGTGTTCTAGTCTTGGGTTGATAACTGATATTATCAATTTTCTAACCAAAGAGCTCTCTTTAGTATTTCTTGTAGTTTTGGTTTGGTTTTTACGAATTCCCTCAACTTGTGTTTATCTGGAAATGTCTTAATTTCACCTTCATATTTAAGAGACAGTTTTGATGGATATATGATCCTTGGCAGGCATTTTTTCCTTCAATTTTAAATATGTCATCCCATTGCCTTCTTGCCTGCATGGTTTCTGCCGAGTAGTCCGAGCTTATTCTTATTGGCTCTCCTTTGTAGGTGACTTTTTGTTTATCCCTCGCTGCTCTTATAATTCTCTCTTTATCTTTGGTTTTGGCAAGTTTGATTATAATATGTCTTGGTTACTTTCTTTTAACATCTACCTTATGTGGAGTTTGATGAGCATCTTGGGTAGATATCTCCTCATCTTTCACCATATCAGGGAAGTTTTCTGCCAACAAATCTTCAACAATTTTCTCTGTATTTTCTGTTATCTCTCCCTTTTCTGGTACTCCAATCACTCGTAGGTTATTTCTCTTTATATAGTCCCACATGATTCTTAAGGTTTCTTCATTGTTTTAAATTCTTTTATCTGATTTTTCTTCAAATGTATTAGTGCCAAGTGATTTATCTTCAAGTTCAGAAATTCTAGCTTCTACTTGCTCAATTCTGCTCCTCTGACTTTCTACTGAGTTATCTAATTCTGTAATTTTATTGTTAATCTTCTGAATTTCTGATTGCTGTCTGTCTATGGATTTTTCCAGCTCATTAAACTTTTCATTATGTTCCTGAATAATCTTTCTAATTGCTTGAGTTGCTTTATCTGTGTGTTCCTTGGCTTGTTCTGCGTATTGCCTCATTTCCTTACTGATGTCTTGAAGGAGTCTGTATATTAAACTTTTGTATTCTGCATCTAGTAATTCCAGGAATACACTTTCATGTAGAAGATCCCTGGATTCTTTGTTTTGAGAGCCTGTGGAGATGATCATGATCTGTTTCTTTATGTGACTTGATATTGACTGTTGTCTCCAAGCCAACTATAAGTTATTGTATTAGTTTATGCTTGCTTACTGTGTCATAGCTGCTTGCTTTGTTTTGTTTTGGTATACCCCTATTGGTTGCTTGAGTGAGCTAGCTTGATTATTTTCACCTTTGGCACTCTGGTGTCCTGTCCCCAGCTGGCTAGAGCTGTTATCAGGTGTATCAGTCTAGGAGTCCATTCAGTTTTCTTTTATGAATTCAGCTCAGGTTTCCAAGGTAGCTGATCACCAAGTGTGTGGTACAGGCTCTGTCCTGCAGCCTTAGAGGAGCAAGGGTGATTGGCGTATATACTGGTATCTGATTGCAGCAGGGGGGTCACACCCTGAACAAGGAAGCGGGTTAAGAACTGACCCCCAAGTGTCTCTGAGGAAAACACATCTCTGTTCCCTAGAGCGTGCTGGTGGGTGGGTTCTGCAGAGGGACCGGTGGTACCCAAAGTTTTTGATTGTAAGGACTGGGAGGTACCAGTTATCCTTGGACCCCTGTCGCGGGTGACTGGGTGACCTGAGTGGAGCTACCAATCCTTAGGTCCCTGTTGTGGGTAGGTGAGGACCTTGTTTAATAAGCAAAGCAATGTAAAACATCAAACACCCACCTCTCCACCACACCGCTGAAATGGTTGGAGTTTGCCAACAAGGGCCTATTCTCCTGAAATAGGCCCACACTGGTCGATGCAGAAGGGAAAGTTGCTCAAGGTCCATGGTTGGTTTATGCCTGGACAGGAGCAGTTTCTGTCCTGAGCTTCCCCAGTTAATGGAGCTAGTAAATTATATTTTCCCCCCTTTTGCAAATTTTTTCCTTCTCCAAGGCTGGGAGGATGGCTCTAGGTGCTCACCAGGGTCTATCTCAGGCCCAGGGATTCAGCTGCTGAGGCCGGCTTGGGGGTGGGGGGTGCGTGGTGAAATACACACAAGTACTTAGCTTTTGCTGGAGATGTGAGTAGGCTGTGTGGCTGGCTGCTTCTCCCTTAGGAAACTTGCCAAACGCTAGTACCAGCCCACCACCGCCGCTCCAGGAATGGTGCTTGAGGGCTCCCCGTGATTCAGGTCCGGTTACTCCTCTTCACTTCTGAATGGCCTCTTCCTCCCCCCACCCCTCAGTTCGTTGTCTAAGCTTGCCTTTGATGCTCAGGGCTCAGAGCTTGTCACAAATATATTTGTTTCACTTGTTTTTTCAGGTCTTTGTTGTAAAGAGGCTTCAACGGAAGCATCTGTCTATTCCGCCATCTTGCCTCCGCCTCACTGGTATCATTTTGTGTCTTATACTCCAGTCTAATCTTTGTCTGAAGAGTTGGCTTTGGGAATGGTTTTAGTTCTGGGCTAACAAAGAGTCTGGGGGCCATGTCTTCTGGGGTCCCTCTAGTCTCAGTTAGACCATCAAGTCTGGTCTTTTTACTAGAATTTGAGTTCTGCACCCCACTTTTCTCCTGTTCCATCAAGGACTTTCTGTTGTGTTCTCTGTCAGGGCAGTTATTGGTGGTAGCCAGACACCATCTAGCTCTTCTGGTCTCAGGCTAATGGAGTCTCTGGTTTATGTGGCCCTTTCTGTCTCTTGAGCTCATAATTACCTTATGTCTTTGGTGTTCTTCTTTCTCCTTTGCTCCAGGTGTGTTGGGACCAATTGATGCATCTTAGATGGCTGCTTGCTGGCTTTTAAGACCCCAGACCCCATTCACCAAAGTGGGTTGCAGAACATTTTCTTAATTAACTTTGTTATGCCAATTGACCTAGATGTCCCCCAAAACCGTGTTCCCCAGACCTCCACCCCTACTACTCTGTCACTTGAAGTGATTGGTTGTATTCAGGAAACTTCTTAGCTTTTGGTTCAGTCCAGTAGTGCTGACTTCCCCTGTATTGTGTATTGTCTTTCCTTCCCTTCGCCTGAAATAATTCTTGTCTACTATCTAGTTAGTGAATACCCTCTCCCTCCCTCCCCACCCTCATAACCATCAAAGAATGTTTTCTTCTGTGTTTAAACCTTTTCTCGGATTCTTATAATAGTGGTCTCATGTAATATTTATCCTTTTGGGACTGACCAATTTCACTCAGCATAATGCCTTCCAGATTCATCCATGTTATGTTTCAAGGATGCATCTTTGTTCTTTATCATTGCTTAGTATTCCATTTTGTGAATATACTATATAATTTGTTTACCCATTCATCTGTTGATGGACACCTAGGTTGTTTCCATCTTTTTCTATTGTGAACCGTGCCACCATGAACATGGGTGTGTGTATATCTATTCGTGTGACAGCTCTTATTTCTGTAGGATATATTCCAAGGAGTGGGATTGCTGGATCATATGGTACTTCTATTTGTAGCTTTTTAAAGAAGTGCCAAATTGATTTCCAAATTGGTTGTACCATTTTACATTCTCACCAGCAGTGCATAAGTGTTCCAGTCTCTCCACAAGCTCTCCAACATTTATTGTTTTGTGTTTTTTGGATTAATGCTGGCCTTGTTGGAGTGAGATGGTATCTCATTGTAGTTTTAATTTGCATTTCTTTAATGGCTAATTATCATGAGCTTTTCCTTTTTTTTTTCCTCATGTGGAAATCCTGATGGTGTAGTGGTTAAGTGCTATGACTGCTCACCAAAGGGTTGGCAGTTTGAATCTGCCAGGCACTCCTAGGAAACTCTATGGGGCAGTTCTACTCTGTCCTATAGGGTCGCTATGAGTTGGAATCAACTTGATGGCACTGGGTTTCGTTTTGGTTTGGTTTCCTCATGAATCTCTTAGCCTCCCGGATGTCTTCTTTGGTAAAGTGTTCATATTCTTTGCCCATTTTTTTTTAAAGAAATGACAGTTTTATTTGTGTGTCTGTATAGGCAGGTAGGTGTTTTTTTCTGAAGAGAGACTCCACAGACATCTGCAAAGTTTCCTTGAGAATCTACCCCATAATAGACTTTTCCTCTGAACTTAATGGTTTCTATCTGCTTATTCTGCCCCCAGAGAGGCATGGAGCTTCTGGAGTTTGGTTGTTTTCTAGGCAGAATCTTAGCAGGATATTAAACTTGCCTGTGTTGAAACAAACACTCTCTTTTCCTTCTGGACACCATTCCTTTCACAAAGCTGCAGGGATGAGATGGGTCTGGGGGTTCTTTTTGTCGGAGAATCGCCACCAATCCCATTTGAAATCCAAATGGCATCTGGAGAGAGGTAAAGCGGAAAGGGTCCATTTTAGACTTCTTGGCTCCAAAACTGCATCCAGGAGTATCAGTCAGAGGAGGAAGACTAAGCAGTACAAGGAGGAGCAGGAGTGGCAATAGGAACAATAGTGGCTGTCATGTTGGGACAGATGGAGCATTGTCCTGAAAGCAGCTTCTCATTTTATTCCCGCAGCTCAGTCCCTATGTAATTTTACTGCATGATTTCTTGGATTCATATAAATACTAATTTATTTGTAGAAAAAAATGATTTACCTTTGACATAAATAGATTTCTTGGTATAAGTTTGGTAGGATCTGCATGGTAAAAATTGTGAGTGGAATGGTAATTCCCGTTTTAGACGGAGGCATGTAGTTTATTGGTAAAGTTTTGATCATATTAAAACCCTGATCGTCTTTGTGAATTCCGTTAATCCAGTCTTCTAGTGAGATAAGTTTACTAGGAGTGTGATGCATAGATCTGAGGTAACTACAGCTGCTTTTCACTATTGGCACGAATGTTGTAACAAAGCACTCAGTTGATGCTTCCCAGATGCAAATGCCAGTGAACTTGAACCTGGATGTAAAATTTTGCTAGATAAGGTAATATTCAGTAGATAACTACCAGTATTATAAAAAAAAAAAACCTTCAGTGAGACCAGAAGAACTAGATGGTGCCCGGCTACAACTGATGACTGCCCTGACAGGGAACACAACAGAGAACCCCTGAGGGAGCAGGAGAGCAGTGGGATGCAGACCCCAAATTCTCATAAAAAGACCAGACTTAATGGTCTGACTGAGACTAGAAGGACCCCAGACGTCATGGTCCCTAGACCTTCTCTTAGCCCAAGACAGGAACCATTCCCAAAGCCAACTCTTCAGACAGAGTAGGACTGGACTATAGGATAGAAAATGATACTGGTGAGGAGTGAGCTTCTTGGATCAAGTAGACACATGAGACTATGTGGGCAGCCCCTGTCTGGAGGGGAGATGCAAGGGCAGAAGCGGTCGCAAGCTGGCCGAATGGACATGAAAGTGGAGACTGAAATGTGCTGTCTCATTGGAGGTGAGCAACTAGGAGTATATGAAAAAAAAACAAACAAGCCCAGTGCTGTCGAGTTGATTCTGACTCTTAGCGACCCTATAGGAGTGTATAGCAAGGTGTATATAAATTTTTGCATGAGAGACTGACTTGATTTGTAAACTTTCTCTTAAAGCACAATAAAAATAAAAATTAAAAAAACCTTCATTTCTAACATCCAATGAACTTGGGTTTCCAACTAATATTTTCACTGGTGGTACGTCAAGTATTTGAAAACCTCATGCATGAGGTATGATCTTAACATTTAAAGAATAATACGTCCCAAGATCAGTGTATCTCAGGATATTGAGGGAGAGTGACTTATCAAGTTGTTGAAACCAATAATTAACATCGTTTTGAAAATATATTCCACATTCGTCTACTACTTAGGCCAAAGTTGTATAAGAACCAGGTGTTTTTTAGAAAGGTCATATTGATGGACACGCTTTTAGGCATGGTGGCAATAGCTAAAGTGTTCATATCATCTAAAATCGCTGTGATCCGGAAGCTTCTGTAATCAGGAATCACCACAGTCTTCTGTAGATCCCAATGTCGAAATGAGGAATTAACACCTGGAGTTTTTAAATTAAGACTAAGTTTATAGGAGAAATTTCCAACATCAGTAACGAAAAGGGAACTAGACAAAGAAGAGCTGTCTCTCACTTCTGTTCCAAAAGGATCTATAATTTCTGCAATAACCATGATGTATCACTTTTCCAAAGTGGATAATGTTGAATTTCTTGGCGTGTATAGTTTCTGTAGGTTCATTTGGAGGTACGTATGCATAAAGAATCATTTCATTTAAGGAGATAAACTGCGGAGCAGTGCAGTCTCAAAGCCCATATCAAGATCCTCTGCAAAAATAGCTTTAGAATTTCCAATGGCTGATAGTAACTCATCAGCTTCAAAATGATCTGGAGTCAGTTCATGGATGAATCCCGGATGATCATAGTATAATGTAAAAATTTTATGAGTAACAGATCCAATTTCACTATATGTTTTTAATCGTCTTATAATTGATGGCATCTTACAATCATTGTCTGCCAGGTGTCACTCACAGCATAGAGGTCAGTTGTTTCAGATGCATATATTTTGTCACAGCTGTGTATAGTATCATCACTGCAGTCAAGTTTTCTGAATCATTCGTGCAATAAATCTTGAGTTTTATTGGTGTTTAAAATACCTTTACTAGTGTTCTTTGTTTCTTCCTATGGTTTGTAGTGTCCTTTCTTTTCAGCCTGAAGGACACCCTTTAGCATTTCTTGTAGGCAGACCTACAAACTCCCTCAGTTTTTGTTTTTCTGGTAATATCTTAATTTCTCCTTAATTCTTGAAGAATAGTTTTGCCACATATAGAATGCTTGATGAACATTTTTTTTTTCCTTTCAGGACTTTAAATATGCCTTCCCACTGCCTTCTGGCCTTGATTTCTGATGAGAAATTGATTGTGAATCTTATTGAGAATCCCTTGTACATAATTAGTCACTTTTATTTTGCTGCTTTCCAGATTCTCTTTGAGTTTCAACAATTTGACTATAATATGGCTTCATGTGGATCTCTTTGAGTTTGGAGTTTGTTGAGCTTTTTGGATATTACTGGCTTATATTTATGACTCATTAAATTTGGAAAGTTTTTGGCTGTTATTTCTTCAAATATTATTTCTGCGCCTTTTCCTCTTCTCCCTCCAAGACTCTTGTGATGCATATGTTGGTATGCTTGATGGTGTCCCACAGGTCCCTCAGGCTCTGCTCATTTTTCTTCATTATTTCTTCTTTCTGCTTCTCAGACTGGATAATTTCAATTGCCTTATCTTCAGGTTTGCTGCTTCTTTTTTCTGCCTGCTCAAATCTGCTGCTGAACCCCTCTAGTGATTTTTCATTTTAGCAATTGTATTTTTCTTCTCCAGAATTTCCATTTGCTCCTTTTAAAAATTTTTTTATTGTGCTTTAAGTGAAGGTTTACAAATCAAGTCAGTCTCTCATACAAAAATTTATATACACCTCCTAGTCGCTCTCCCCCTAATGAGACAGCATAACCCTTCTCTCCACTATCTATTTTCGTGTCCATTCAGCCAGCCTCTGACCCTCTCTGCCCTCTCATCTCCCCTCCAGACAGGAGCTACCCACCTAGTCTCATGTGTCTACTTGATCCAAGAAGCTCACTCTTCACCAGTATCATTTTATATCCTTTAGTCCAGTCCAAACCCTGTCTGAAGAGTTGGCTTTGGGAATGGTTCCTGTCTTGCCTTTGCCCTTTTTTTAATTGGGTTGTCTTTTTGTTGTTGAGGTTTTTCAGTATCTTGTAGATTTTAGGCATTAGGCACTGATCGGAATTGTCATAGCCAATTTTTTTTCCCAGTCTGTAGGTTGTCTTTTTACTCTTTTGGTGAAGTCTTTTGATGAGCATAGTTATTGATGTTTTTAGGAGCTCCCAGTTATCTAGTTTCTCTTCTGGTGTTTGTGCATTGTTAGTAATGTTTTGTATTCTGTTTATGTCATATATTAGGGATCCTAGCCTTTTCCCAATTTTCTCTTCCACGATCTTTGTCATTTTATATTTAGGTCTTTGATCTATTCTGAGTTAATTTTTGTGCATGGTGTGAGATATGGGTCTTGTTTCATTTTTTTGCAGTTGGATATCCAGTTATGCTGGCACCATTTGTTAAAGAGACTGTCTTTTCCCCAGGTAATGGACTTCGGGCCTTTGTCAAATATCTGATGCTCATAGCTGGATGATTTTACATCTGGATTCTCAGTTCTGTTCCATTGGTGTATGTATCTGTTGTTGTACCAGTACCAGGCTGTCTTGACTACCATGGCAGTATAATAGGTTCTAAATCTCAGGTAGTGTGAGGCCTCCCACCTTGTTCTTCTTCTTCAGTAATGCTTTCCTTATCCAGGGCCTCTTCCCTTTCCACATGAAGTTGGTGATTTGTTTCTCCATCTCATTAAAAAATGGCATTGGAATTTGGATTGAGATTCATTAAATATATAAATCACTTTGGGTAGAATAGACATTTTCACAATGTTGAGTCTTCCTATCCATGAGCAGGGTATGTTTTTCCACTTATGTAGGTCTCTTTTGGTTTCTTGCAGTTTTCTTTGTATAGGTCTTTTACGTCTCTGGTTAGATTTGTTGCTAACTATTTTATCTTCTTGGGGGCTATTTGGTACTGATTTGGTGATTTCCTTTTCAAAGTTCTCTTTGTTGGTGTAGAGAAATCCAACTGATTTTTGTATGTTAATCTTATATCCTGATACTTTGCCGAAATCTATTAGTTCCAGTAGTTTTCCTGTGGATTCTTAAGGGTTTCCTGTGTACAAGATCATATCGTCTGTAAATAGAGATACTTAAACTTCTTCCTTACCAATATGGATGTCCTTTATTTCTTTATCTAGCCTAATTGCTCTGGCTAGGACTTCCAGAACAATGTTAAAGAAGAGTGGTGATAAAGGACATTCTTATCTGGTTCCTGATCTCAAGGGAATGCTGTCAGTCTCTCTCCATTTAGGATGATGTTGGCTGTTGGCTTTGTATAGATGCCCTTTATTATGTTGAGGAATTTCCCTTCCATTTGTATATTGCTGAGAGTTTTTATCATGAATGGGTGTTGGACTTTGTCTAATGCCTTTTCTGCATCAATTGATAAGATCATGTGGTTCTTATCTTTTGTTTTATTTATGTGATGGATTACATTGATTTTCTAATGTTGAGCCAGTCCTGCATACCTTGTATGAATCCCACTTGGTCATGGTGAATCATTTTTTTTTTGATATATTGTTGAATTCTGTTGGCTAGAATTTTGTTGAAGATTTTTGCATCTAAGTTCATGAGGGATATAGGTCTGTAATTTTCTTTTTTTTTTTTTTGTGGTGTCTTTTACCCGGTTTTGGTATCAGGATTATGCTGGCTTCATAGAATGAGTTTGGGAGTATTCAACCCTTTTCTATGCTCTGAAATACATTAAGTAGTTGTGGTGTTTACTCGTCTCTGAAAGTTTGGTAGAATTCTCCAATGAAGCTGTCAGGGCCAAGGCATTTTTCCATTGGTTTTTTTTAATTGCCTTTTCAATCTCTTCTTTTGTTATGGGTTTATTTAGTTGTTCTACCTCTTTTGTGTTAGTTTAGGTAGGTAGCATGTTTCTAGAAATTTGTCCATTTCCTCTAAGTTTTCAAATTTGTTAGAGTACAATTTTTCATAGTATTCCATTGATTTTTTTTTTAATTTCAGTTGGGTCTGTTGTGATATTGCCCATCTCATTTCTTATTTGGGTTATTTGCTTCCTCTCTTGTTTTTCTTTTGTCAGTTTGGCCAATGGCTTATCAATTTTGTTGATCTTTTCAAAGAACCAGCTTTTGGTCTTGTTAACTCTTTCAATTGTTTTCCTATTCTGTTTCATTTAATTCTGCTTTAATTTTTATTATTTGCTTTCTTCTGGTACCCGAGGGCTTCTTTTGCTGCTCTCTATTTGTTTGAGTCGTAGGGCTAATGCTTTGATTTTGGCCCTTTCTTCTTTTTGGATGTGTGCATTTATTGGTATAAATTGACCTCTGAGCACTGTCTTTGCTGTGTGTGTGTCCCAAAGGTTCTGGTAAGATGTGTTTTCATTCTCATTTGATTCTGCGAATTTCTTTTTTCCATCCTTAATTTCTTCTGTAACCCAGTGGTTTTTGAGCAAGGTGTTGTTCAGTTTCCATGTGTTTGATTTTTTTTCCTTGCTTTTTCTGTTATTGATTTCTACTTTTATGGCCTTATGGCCAGAGAAGATGCTTTGTAATATTTTGATGCTTTGGATTCTGTTAAGGCTTGCTTTATGGCCTAATATGTGGTCTATTCTGGAGAATACCCTGTTTTTTTGGTAAACAAACTTTCAATTTTAGAACATTTTTAGATTTGCAGAGTTTTTGTGAAGATAATACAAAGAATTCCCGTTTACCCCACACTCAGTTACCCACGTTATTAATATCTTATAGTATGATACAGATCTGTGGGTGATGCAACCAGTTTGTTATTGGCTACTAACTTAAAGGTTGGTGGTTTGAACCTGCCCAGTGGTGCCATTGAAGAAAGGTCTGGTGATCTGTTTCCATAAAGATTACAGCCAAGAAAACCCTATGCAACAGTTCTATTCTGCAATACATGGAGTCGCCATGAGTGAGAATGAACTGAACAGCATTGGGTTTGGCTTGGCTTGGTTTTTTGGATAGTGTGATATATTTGTTATAATTTATGGACCAATATTGATATATTGTTATTAGTTACTAAAGTCTATAATTTACTCATATTACCTCAGTTTTCCCCTAATGTCCATTTTCTTTTGCTGAATCCTGGCCAGAATACTACATTACATTTAGTCATCATGTGTTCTTAGGCTTCAGTTTGTCTGTGACAGTTTCTCAGACTTTTCTTGTTTTTTATTACCTTGACAATTTTGAGACTAATAGGTATTTTGTAGACTCTCAGTTGGGATTTATCTTATGTTTTTCTCATGATTAGATTGGAGTCATGTGTTTTGGGAAGAAGACCACAGAGGTAAAGTGCCATTCGCATCATATCATATCAAGGGTACGTACTATCAACATACTTATCATTGCTGATGTTGACTCCATTCACCTGTCTTAGGTAGTGTTTGTCAGGTTTCTTCAGCATAAAGTAACTTTTCTCCGCGTTTCTGTGATGTACTGTTTGAAAGAGTCACTATAGGCGGTCCACACTTGAAGAGTCAGGAGTTATGTTATACCTCCTTGAGGATGGAATGTCTACATAAATTATTTGGAAGTATTCTGCATGGGAGATTTGTCTATTCTCTGTTAGTTATATATTCAGTCATTTATTTATATCAATATTGACTCATGGATGTTTATTTTCAACTTTGGGTTATAATCCAGTACTACTTTATGTATTTTGTTGTTCAGACTCCTCCAACTTTGGCCATTGGGAGCTCTTTCAGTTGGCTCCTGTATCCCTTTGACTTAGCTCCATTATCGTGGCTTAATTTTTTTTTTCTTTTGAGCCTGGTTGGTTTTTGTTCTTCTTTCTGCCATGAAAAAGATTTTCTCTTGCATGTGACAGCCCTTCAGATTTCTGAAAACAGCCATTGTTATTCCTTCTAGTTTTCTCCAAGCTAAGCATTTCCCACCCACTCCTTCAGACATCCCACATGGGACAGATTTATAGACCCTTTAGTCTCCTAGTTGCTTTCTTCTGGAAACATTCCATTTTGTCAGTTGCTTGAACTACCTCCACACACTTTCCTCACCTTCCACAAAAATTATAAACTTTAGGAGATATCAAAAGGAGGTCCTCGTCTGGAAAATATTTGTGACAGTACCTAGTGCACAGGCTGTGTCACCAAATGAATAAACAACCCCTGTATCAAAATGAAGACTTCTAGGAGTTAGAGGGGAAATATAATGCTTCTGCTTTGTGCAGAGCTTAATCTTTTTAAAAGCCACCTAGGAACTGTGATGGTTGAGGTTGTGTGCAACTTGGCTGGGCCACAATTTTCAGTGCTTTGGTAGTTGTATGATGTTGTGATCACTTCCATGATAAGATTTTACATAATGTGATCACCTCCATGATGGGATCTGCTGTGAGTAGCTAGTCAGTTGAAAGGGGGTTTCCTTGGGCATGTGGCCTGCATCAAATATAAGTGGACATTCTGGCAAAGCTCATAGGCTTTTGCTCACTCTGGATTCTGTGGCTGGTTCCTGTGTGTCTGACCTCCAGTTCTTGGGACTTGAGTTAGCAGCTTACCTGCCAGTCTTGGGATTTGTAAATTTTTGCAGCCTGTGAGCAAGAGCCCTGCTCTCTGACATGCCAGTCTTGGGTTTGCCAGGCCCTGCAGCTTCGTGAATCAGGAGAAGCCTCTATCCTGACCTTAGGATTTGGGACATTCCAGCCTCTACAACCGTGCAAGCTATTTCATTAATATAAATCTCTCTCTCTATATATATTTATAGGCTTTACTGGTTTTGCTTCTCTAGAGAACCCAGCCTAAGACATTTGGTACTGAGAGTGGTTCTAGAGAAACAAAATTGTAAGGTGTTTTCTAAACTGGTTCTCAAGTCAGGTTAGTCTTAAAGACATGATGACTCTGCTTCCAGTAGTAAAGTGGGTACTGCTAATCCGTGGTGTGAGGTGGCAATACAAATATGCAAATAGATCAGATCAGGTACTGGTGAAGGGTGGGGCTATGAGTGTTTGCATGTGTGATACCTTTCTACAATTTGGTCATAATGAGAAGTATAAGGAAACTGGTTGGTTGGTCTTACTTTCACTAGACAAACTGATGAAAGAATGAGATGAGTTCAGGGCTTCGGAGTCAAGACTCAAGTGCCACATAAACGACCTCAAAGTTTCCACTTGTACTTTGAAAGAAAGCCTTATTTCTTGTAGTAGCAAAGCTGATATTGCTGAAAACCAGACTGAGAGTCTTATCGTAAGAGTGGCTGAATTACAACACCAACTCAATTGTCAACCTCGAGAGGTGTCTGAAGTTAAAGTGAGGGCATTGATTGGGAAGAAATGGAATCATGAAACTTGGGATGGGAACATATGGGCAGATAATCAGGAAGCAGGTAACACTGAGCCCCTAGATTCTGTCGAATCACTCCTGCCAACAAAACTATTAGCCCCACCACCCCCATCTAAGTCGATTAACCCAGCTGCTTCTAAAGAGCCTTTGTCTGAGTCATTGCCGGGGGCACTGTCTGAGGCAGATGCTTTATAAGACAATGCTGAATGTTCTCAAAACATTTCCCCATCACCGATTTTGGCTTCTAGACCTATAACTAGTCTTAAGTCCCAGCAAGCCCCAAAAGGCAAAGTACAAACTGTGACCCAGGAGGAGGCACGCTACAATCCAAAGTAACTGCTTGATTTTTCTAATATGTACAAACAGAAACCTGGGGAATAAGTGTGGGAATAGCTTTTAAGGGTGTAGGATAATGGTGCAAGGAACATAATGTTGAATCAGTCTGAGTTTATTGATATGGGGCCACTAAGCACAGATAATTCATTCAGTGTTTCAGCTTAAGAAGTTAGGAAAGGATCTAATAGTTTATTTGATTGGGTCACTGAAGCATGGATTATGTAGTGGCCTACACTAAATCAAGTTGAAGTACTAGACCTGCCTTTGTATACTGCAGGAGAAGGTATCCAAAGGCTTAGGGAAATTGGAATGCTAGAATGGATTTATCAGGTTAGATCCACAGACCCACGCATGGAGTGCCCAGAGGACACATGTTTTATGACAACGATGAGGAACAAATTTGTGAAGGGAGCCCCAGCATACTTGAAAACTGCTGTGGTTGCTATTTTATGTAAGTCAGATGTGACAGTGGGAACTACCCTAACTGAATTAAGATATCTAAGTATAGTGGGGCTGATTGAAGCCTGTTGTGGTAGGGGCTAAGTGGCGAAGCCCAGTTGACAGAGACAAGGTGGGCATGGTTACAGTAATGGACAGCAGAGTCAAAGCAGTAATCAGAATAGTCTGAATTCCATGGTCTTATGGTGTTGGCTGCTTAGTCATGGTGTCCCTAGGAGTGAAATAAATAGGAAATCTACTAAATATTTACTTGATCTGTACTACAAGCTAATGAATTCTAGGGCAAGTGAACAGCAGTCTAACTTGAATCGCTAGAATAGAGAGTCATGGTCCCTTAATTAATTACCAGACTTGAGTGAGTTTAAAGACCCACAACCCCTTGAATGAAGGGGAGGCCGGGTCTCCTTGAGGAAGGACTCCAGTACACTACCAAAAACTTACACTGTTAACCTTTATCCCAGTCTTTCCCAAAGGGACCTATGCCTTTTATGAGAGTGACTGTTCATTGGGGAAAAGGTAATAATCAGACTTTTCGGGTATTAGTTGATAAAAAAAAAACTGGCTCTAAACTGATATTAATTCTGGGAGACTCAAAACATCACTGTGGCCTACCAATCAGAGTGGAGACATATGGAGGTCAGGTTATTAATGGAGTCTTGGCTCATGTCCATCTCACAATAGGTCCAGTGGGTCCCCAAACCCATCCTGTAGTGATTTTCTCAGTTCAGGAATGCATAATTAGAATAGATATACTCAGCAACTGGCAGAACCCCCACATTGGATCCCTGACAAGTGGAGTAAGGACTATTATGGTAGGAAAAGCCAAGTGGAAGCCATTAGAACTGCCCCTACCTAGGAAAATAGTAAACAAAAAGCAATACCGCATTCTTGGAGGAATTGTGGAGATTACCACCATCATCAAGGACTTGAAGGATGCAGGAATGGTGATTCCCACCACATCCCCATTCAACTCGCCTATTTAGCCTATGCAAAAAACAGATGGATCTTAGAGAATGACAGTTGATTATCGAAAACTTAACCAGGTGGTGACTGCAATTGCAGCTGCTGTTCCACATGTGATTTCATTGCTTGAGCAAATTAATACATCTCCTGGTACCTGGTAGGCAGCAACCGATTTGACTAATGCCTTTTTCTCCATACCTGTTTTGGAGGGCCACCAGAAGTATTTTGCCTTCAGCTGGCAAGGCCAACAATACACCTTCAGTTGCCTAACTTAGGGCTGCATCAACTCTCCAGCCCTATGTCATAATTTAGTCCACAGGGACCTTGATCTCCTTTGCCTTCCACAAGATGTTACTGGTCCATTACATTGATGACATTATGCTGATTGGAACTAGTAAGGAAGACGTGTCAATAACTCTGGACTTATTGGTAAATCATCATTTGCATGCTAGACGGTGGGAAATTAATCTCACAAAAATTCAGGCACCTTCCACCTCAGTGAAATTTCCAGGAGTCCAGTGGTGTGGGGCATGTTGAGATATTTCTTCTAAAGTGAAGGATAAGTTATTGCATCTGGCCCCTCCCACAACTAAAAAGGAGGCACAACACCTGGTGGGCCTCTTTGGATATTGGAGGCAACATATTCCTTGTTTACGTGTGCTAATCCAGCCTATTCATCAAGTGACTCGAGAAGCTGCTAATTTTGAGTGAAGCCCTGAAGAAGCGAAGGCTCTGCAACAGGTTCAAGCTGCTGTGAAAGTGGTTCTGTCACTTAGGCTATATGATCTGGCTGATCCAATGGTGCTTGAAGTGTCAGTAGCAGGTAGGGATGCTGTTTGGAGTCTTCGGCAGGCCCCTATTGGTGAATCACAGTGCAGACCGATAGGATTTTGGACTAAAGCCCTGCCATCCTTTGCAGATAACTTTTGAGAAACAGCTTTTGGCCTGTTACTGGGCCTTAGTAGAGACCGAATGCTTAACCATGGGACATCAAGTCACCATGCGGCCTGAGCTGCCCATCATGAACTGGGTCTTGTCTGACCCACAGATTCATAAAGTTGGATGTGCTCAACATCACTCCATAGTTAAATGGAGCTGGTATATACAAGATCGGGACCAAGCAGGACCTGAAGGCACAAGTAAGTTGCATGAAGAATTGACCCAAATGCCCAGGGTCTCCACTCCTGTCACATTACCTTCTATCTCCCAGTTGGCATTGATGGTGTCATGGAGAGTTCTTTATGATCAGTTGAATGAGGAAGAGAAAACTCATGCCTGGTTTACAGATGGTTCTGTGCGATATGCAGGCACCACTCGAAAGTGGACAGCAGCAGCACTACAGTCTCTTTCTGGGACCTCCCAGAAGGACAGTGGCGAAGGAAATTCTCCCAAGGAGAGGAAGGAAGGAAATTCTCCACTGATTCATTGAACTGGAAGCTAAGAATGCCACCTGGCCGATTTGGGCTGCTTATGCCTCTGGATCAACAGGCAGAGAAGGGAATTATCATACTGGCTGGTGTGAATGATCATAATTACCAAGAGGAAAGTGGATTGATATGACATAATGAAAGTAGAATATGTCTGGAATGTGGGAGATCCCTTAGTGTGTCTCTTAGTACCACCATTCACTGTGATTAAAGTCAACAGAAAGCTATAGCAATCCAATTCTGACATGACTACTAATGGCCCAGACTACTTTGGGAATGAAGGTTTCGGTCATCCCACCAAGCAAAGAACCATGACCAGCTGAGGTGCTTGCTGAGGGCAAAGGAATAGGCAGTGGGTGGTGGAAGAAGGTAGTTCTAACTACCAGTTATGACCACGTGACCAGTTGCAGAAACAATGAATGTAATTGTTATGAGTATTTCTGCTTCGTTTGTGTCCATCAAATATTTTTGTTTTGTTTATTTATAAAATATAAGATGTAAACAGGGCTAGCACATTTTCAGTTGTGTGTGTGTGCATGGTATCATGTTATGTGCAAATATGACTCTGTAATTGTCTTTATTCAGAGATAATGTATGGTTTAAGAAGATGTGTACAGGTGCCAAGTAGACAAGGGGTGGACTGTGATGGTTAAGGTTGACTGGGCCATGATTCTTGTGGTCTGGCAGTCATATGATTTTGTGATCCCTTCCATGATGAAATTTGACATAATGTGATCACCTCCATGATGGAATCTGCTGTGAGTAGCCAGTTGAAAGAGAGTTTCCTTGGGCATGTGGCCTGCATTGAACATAAGTAGGCATTCTGGCAAGGCTCATGGGCTTTTGCTCACTCTGGATCCTGCAGCTGACTCCTGTTCATCTGATCTTTGGTTCTTGGGACTTGAGTTAGCAGCTTACCTGTGGTCTTGTCTGCCAATCCTGGGATTTGTCGATCTTTGCAGCCTGTGAGCAAGAACCCTGCTCTCTGCCCTGCCAATCTTGGGTTTGCCAGGCCCTGCGGCTATGCGAATCAGGAAAAGCCTCTATTCTGACCTACAGACTTGGGACATTCCAGCCCTACAACTGTGTGAACCATTTCCTTGATATAAATCTCTCTCTCTCTCTCTCTCTCTATATATTTATACACTTTACTGGTTTGGGTTTTCTAGAGAACCCACCTAAGACAGGAACTCTTTCCTTTGACCCTCCCAACCCCTTTCTAGGTGGATAGGGCAGGTAGTGGTGTGTCCCAAAACCAAGGCTCAGAAAGGGTTCTTCATCCAAATTCACCACATGAGTTAGACAGACCTGGGGCCTCTGACTCTTACTGCAGTACCCTTTGCATTTTGTTTAAACTTTGACTCTGTAGGATAATGTTTGTTTGTCAGACCTTCAGCCTTAATCAGAATTGTGTATGGGCTGAACTTAGCCTCCTGATATACAATGATATTTGAAAGGTAAGTCTGAAATGCAAATATTTAAGAAATGTTTTTAAAAATCAAAATTATTTTCATTTGTTTATAGATATCCATCAGGCAGTCAAGCCAGTAATCAGATGTGAATGGAACCAAAATGAATGTTTACTAATTGTTCGTGCCTGCTGTGGCTATTAAACAGCTAACTCTGTCTCTTTGTCACCACTTATCAAGTTCTAATAGGAAGGTGCTGAAGTGGGGCTAATCCCAAACAATGTATAATACCAAAATAATTTAGGCAGTCATGTTCTGTCACACATATATATCCCAGTGCCCAGTCTGTGCTCTACTATTTTGGAGGTTGCAGAGAATGCACTGGGAGATTTGGAAAATGGCATTAACTTTTATTTCTGGGCTGTCTCTGTTCATTCACCCCCAGGGCAAAAGATTGTCAGTAAAAGCCTTGTTACTCGTTCCTTTATTTATGGACTTGGACTTTATATATGGATTAGGACTGAGGGGAAAGAACAAAAAGAGCTAGAAGATTTTTTTTCTTTATGCCTGACCCTGCAGCCCCCCAATCTTATAATCAGTTTGTACAAACCAAAAAGTGTGGTATGTACAGAATATTTCAAATCATTCTCCAGAATTAATGGTTGCCATATCCAAGGAGTCTGCTGTCTTCCAAGAGTCATCAGTTGAAAAGAAACAGCTGTCTATCTGTGGCAGCACCTACTGGCCACGGTAGAATGGAAGATGGTTGTCTGAGGTTTGGAGGCCAAATGGATAGGGCTGAATTTCTGGGCTGAGGTAGGGGAAGCATGGTATCCTGAGAAGGAGGAGAGCATCAGAGCTAGCTTCTTTTACTGTGGTGACAAATGAGGAGGAGTAAGTGGGTATGGACACTATCCCTACTAGGAGAGTAGGGATTGTTGAGTAAGGATTTTGTAGCTTTAATATTTTCTGAAAATATCTAATATTTCCTCTAATATTAATTAGAGGATCCTGGTAAGCATGGCTAAGTAGCTGAATCTGCAAGTGAGAAAAGGGAGAGGGGGTGGGGTTTTAAGTATTTGAACCTAAACTTTATTTCTTTGCTACCATAAAGAGGTTCTGAAGTGAATTGAATGAGGAATGTGAATTCTGCTGATATGATTCTTCTCACGGGAGAAAAACTAAGTCCTTTGTAAACTTGAACTTTTTAATCCTCTCCTACCCCCGGAAGGATTAGTCACGGTAGATTGATTACCATGCTCCTTTCCTAGAGAGGTAACTGAGTTAATGGCAGAGCCAGGTAGTGACTCCAGATTTGAACGGCCCTGAACAACTCTGCTGGTTGGGCAGCTTCACATAAATTTAGGAGACTATAATTTCTGCTGTGGATCTGATGAGCCCAAGATGAGACTGAGGAAAAGCTTCCACACCATCCACAGACATTTGACTGTGTGTACATGTATACTGAATATTTTTTTTAAAAATCCTCCAACTTACCTCAACCTAGTCTTCCCATCTTCATCTTGGGCATCATCTTTCCTCATTCTCTCTTTCATCTCTTCTCTTTCTATTTTTTGAGTGCTCAGTATTTTTTCAATATTAAGTATAATAATTTAATGTTGTGCACAAAATGAAATGGCTTGGTTAGCTCCACTCCCTCGTTAGGCAAATGCTTTAAGACTTTAAAAAAACATCAGAGTGAAAAAAAAGAAACAGATTTTCAGTGTTCCATTTGCTTTGCAGCCTGAGGACTAAAAACTAGGTGGCAAAAGTATACACTAAAATGGAAAATGTACCAAGTATGAATCTTGGAAAATCGGAAATTATAAAAAATGAAATAGAACGCATAAACATAGATATCCTAGGCACTGGTGAGCTGAAATAGACTGGTATTGGACATTTTGAATCAGACAATCATATGGTCTGCTATGCCAGGAATGATAAATTGAAGAGGAATGTCATTGCATTCATTGCCAAAAAGAACATTCAATATCTATCCTGAAGTACAATGCTGTCAGTAATAGGATAATATCCATATGCCTTTACAAGAAAGGCTGAGCCCTGGTGGCACACTGGTTAAGATGTTAGCTGCTAACCAAAAGGTTGGTAGTTCAAATCTACCAGCTGCTTCTTGGACACCCTATGGTGCAGTTCTGCTCTGTCCTATAGGGTCGCTGTGAGTTGGAATTGACTTGACAGCAACGGGTTTGGATTTTTTTTTATAAGAAAGACCAGTTAATAAGGCTATTATTCCAATTTATGCACCAACCACTAAGGCCAAAGATGAACAGATTGGTGGCTCAGTGGTTAAGAGCTACAGTGAGCTATGGATGCGAATCAAAAGGCTGGCAGCTCAAATTCATCAGCCGCTCCTTGGAACCTTATTGGGCAGTTCTGCTCTGTCCTATAGGGTCATTATGCATCAGAATCAACTCGATGGCAATGGTTTTTTTTTTTTGCCATCTGAAATGGATCAAACTTGCAATCAGGATGCATTGATAATTACTGGTGATTGGAATGCAAAAGTTGGAAACGATGAAGGATTAGTAGTTGGAAAATACAGTTTTGGTGATAGAAACGATGCTATAGATCACATGACGGAATTTTGCAAGACCAACAACTTCTTCATTGCAAATACCTATTTTCAATAACATAAATGTTGGCTATACATAGACCTCACCAGAAAGAATACACAGGAACTAAATCAACTATATCTGTGGAATGAGATGATGGAAAAGCTCAACATCATCAGTCAGAACAAGGCCAGAGGCCAGCTGTAGAACAGATCACCAATTGCTCATATGCAAGTCCAAGTTGAAGCTGAAGAAAAATAGAACAAGCCTGGGAGAGCCAAAGTATGACCTTGACTATATCCCACCTGAATTTACAGACTGTCTCAAGAATACATTTGGCACGTTGAACACTGATGACCAAAGACCTGATGATTTGTGGAATGACATCAGGGACATCATACATGAAGAAAGCAACAGATCATTAAAAAGACAGGAAAGAAAGAAAAGACAAAAATGGATGTCAGAAGAGACTTTGAAACTTACTTTGAACTTTGGTCAACTAACTGAAAGAGGTCCATATTTATACCTATTCCCAAGAAAGGTGATCCAACCGAATGTGGAAATTATCTAACAATATCATTAATATCACACACAAGGAAAATTTTACTGAAGATCATTCAAAAGCGGTTGCAGCAATACATTGATAGGAAATGCCAGAAATTCATTCAAGCTGAATTGTGGATTACTCAGACCCTTGTTTCTTCACCCTTCAGCTGTTCAGTGTCACTTCTACCAAAGTTTATATATATATATATATATATATATATATATATATATATATATATATATATATATATATATTTTCCTGATCCTACCAGAGTAACAGTCATAGGCATGTAGGGCAAAACAACATTGTGGGGGTAAAAATCAGTCCATTTTCTGGGAATGGAACAACACTTAATAGACAATAGATAAGTAGTAACTTTGATGAAGGGTAAGACAGTACACAATACTGGGGAAGCCAACACAACCTGTACAAGGCAAGGTCATGGTAGCTCCATAGACACATCTAAACTCCCTGAGGGACTGAATTGCTGGGCTGAGGGCTGTGGGGACCATGGTCTCAGGGAACATGTAGCTCAACTGGTATAACATAGTTATAAAGAAAATGTTCTACGTTTTACTTTGGTGAGTAGCGTCTGGGGTCTTAAAATCCTGTGAGCGTCCGTCTAGGATACTCCACTGGTCTCACCCCTTGGGGAGCAAGGAAGAATGAAGAAAACTAAAGACAGAAGGGAAAGATTACTCCAAAGGACTAATGAACCATATCTACCACAGCCTCCACCAGACTGAGTCCAGTAAAACTAGATATAGTGCCTGGCTACCGCCACTGCCTGCTCTGACAGGGATCACAATAGAGGGTCCCGGACCGAGCTGGAGAAAAATGGAGAACAAAGTTCTAACTCATAAAGAAAGACCAGACTTGCTGGCCTGACAGAGACTACAGAAACCCTGAGAGTATGGACCCCGGACACCCTTTCAGCTCAGTAATGAGGCCACTCATGAGGTTCACCCTTCAGACAAAGATTGAACAGTCCCATGGAACAAAACAAGACTAAAGGGGCGCACCAGCCCTGGGGCAGGGACTGGAAGGTAGGAGGGAACAAGAAAGCTGGTAATAGGGAACCCAGGGTTAAGAAGGGAGAGTGTGGACGTGTCGTGGGGTTGTTAACCAGTGTCATAGAACAATGTGTGTACTAACTGTCTGATGAGAATATAGTTTGTTCTGCAAATCTTCATGTAAAGTTCAATTTAAAAAGTCCATTTTCTAGTACTCTTGTTTTTTCAGACCTAAATCAGCATTTTTATGTTAAAAAAAACTGTCTAGCTCCCCCTTCTTACCCACCCCCCCACTTCTATGCAGGGGTATTCTCATTCATTCTCCCTCTCTCTTTCCCTCCCTACTTTCCCTTGCCCTCCCTCTCCCTTCCTCTCCTTCTCCTCCTCTTTCTCCTCTCTCCCTCTCTCTCTCTCTGAGAGATTGAATAGTCAAGTCTGGTGGACAGAGTATTCTGATGCTTCAAAATTACTCTAATTCTAAGAAAGAAACTGAATTCTGTCTCTGACATTCCGTTCCTGTGGTTTCAATTAAGTGTAAATTCTCCTGTGAGTTTGAAACATGCCTCAGGATCTTAGGGGATGGCAGGCAGATGAGGTATTAAAGCAGGGTGATGGTTTTCATTTCACAGTGCCCATGAAACATTTCTTGTCATTAAAATAGTGTCATTCAAATGAGGTGGCTGATGTTGAAAAGTGAATGCAAAGTTTATCATTGTTCTGTTAATTTCAGCTTTGATGAAGAAGCTGAATTAGAGGCAGTACTTCAGTTCTGCTTGTTCAATATGTATCTATGTATCACTCAATAGTGAAACCCTTGAGAGTCTGACAGGAGGACAAAGCTTCTAAAGCTACATTAGGGCCATGCAGATAAAAACACCTGCCTCTCCTACTTTACGAGGCTGTAGGGAGAGTGAGGAAAATATGTGTAAAGTGGTCTGACATCTAAAAAGGAAGATGTAGATGTTTTATTAGCCC
Source organism: Elephas maximus indicus (assembly GCF_024166365.1). Taxonomy (NCBI): domain Eukaryota; kingdom Metazoa; phylum Chordata; class Mammalia; order Proboscidea; family Elephantidae; genus Elephas; species Elephas maximus. The sequence goes on from NC_064846.1 coordinate 93,177,400, forward strand.
TTTGTAAGATCTCTGATTAATTTCCCAGAGTGCCTTAGCATCTTAGAAGCCCTATAACTAATATCTCTGTTCCCTCATCAGGTTTTATTTTCCGCTGGTTCCCAGATTAAAGAGAAATCGATTCCTTTCTATCTTTTGCTTAGCTTTTGTCCCTCTGCATTGAGGCTTTAAATTCAGACTTCCTTGTGTCTGAGGGCTGTCCACTGATGGTTAAGCTTAAACATTAAACAGCCTCACAGAACTAATTATGTTTTATGGCCTATGGCCAAGTCAACTAATTTTACTTCGTACAATTTCTGAGAGGGTAAAAAAACACATATTTAAGACTCAGTAAAACTTCCCTCAAAATGTCTTATTGTAGATGCAAGTGTTGCTGCCTCAGTGGGAACATATTATAGTATCCCAGTTTGGGAACATCCAACTTTCTGTACTGGATTCTTCAGACTTCACTCCAGGTTGAGATGTGAAATGATGACGGGGACAGGAGTCATTTTGGAGGCATAGAATAGACTGAGTCAAATGTCTAGAGAGCACAGCTTGATTAATTAAAAACCAAAGGCCTAGCCTCCCAGTCTCATGTTCCACAGAAATAATTTCTCCTTGGCCAGAACCCTAAGCATCTGTGTCCAAATCTCATACTCTTTCTTGGACAGATTCATCAGGTCTAACCTTGCCTTGCTTTTTTTTTTGGTCTGTACCATTCCCTAACTTAAGTTAAGCTTTAAAATGAGAGCCATTAAATAGTAAACCAAACACAGCAATGACAGAACGTTACATTCCGACCCTCAGAGGTCAATTTAACGTAATTAGCAGCATAAAACTTCACAAAGACTTTCACTGAGGGATTACCAGAAACTGCTGTCAGGTGCTGCCATTCTTCCATTTAGGCATTATTTATTGATTGTAGCAGAAGCTCAATATTTGTGCCTATTAAACCTTTTAGTTTCTTTTCAGCTTTTTCTGAATAAGGGTGGATCTGTACTATTATTGTTAAACTGTTCTCAAGGCTAAAAAACCTCCTGGATTTTATGTCCCTAGCAAGAGTGGATTATCCAATAGGCAAGAGGTAAGCATGGTACTTACTTTGCTTACCAGATCATCTGTAGTGAAATTGTTTACTACAGATTAGTAAGTAAGCACAAATAAGCCTTTGCTTACCTTACTTACTGGGTCATTCACCACTGCCAGGGATTGTAAATTTGAAAAGAGGCTTTGATTCTGTAGGAAAGTGTTGTGGGGTTGGGAGAGAGACAGATGCCAGCCATACCTAGAAGCAGAATCTTTAATGTGGTGAGAAAATGTGAAATTGTTCACTACAGATGATCTGGTAAAGCAAGGTAAGCATAGCGTGTGTTTGTGTGCACGCATTTGCACAGGAGGAGGGAAGTGAGTGGAGCAAGAGTTTTAAGGAATGAAGAGGAGGTTGGATGGAAAAGAAAACTTTCAATGAATTAAAATTGCATAATGAAAAGATTCTGAAATTTAATTGCAAAAATGGCTGTGTTTTTTCTCTCACCTCCTCCTCTCTTTTCTTCCAACTCTTCCCAGAAGCACTGAGACTGTCGGATTGAAGCCACACACCCACTCTAGGTCTGTTTTGAGAAAGAGATTTTTTTCCTGCCCATATTTACTTTGTAGCACTGGCACAATGTATATTGCAAGATGCATGTTACCGTATGGAGGCTTGCCACTGTTCTGCTTATTCCTCTCCCATGTGCTGCTCCAGTCTGGCCAGCAGGGTCAAAGCTTCCAAGGTTTACTGTAGCCACACTTCTCATCATCTCTTGTGGTCTCACACTTGGCCATGCAGTATTCAGTCACTATTCTTGTGACACATGGCCTGAAAGAGTTGGAGATTTTGTTTCTAAGTTTGGAAATGCTCAAGTGTCACTGTGGAGGGTGGGTTTGCCCATGTGGCTGCAGGTTCTGTTGAGGATTTTTGGAAAAGAAATAAAACGTCTTTTTAACCTAGGAATGAAGAATGTATTTGAGAACATGTGCATAATTCAAGTGATGCAGTTTTGGGTGTACCTGCACTATTTAATACTAGGGTTTCCCATTTTAAATTTTTATTTTTGCCTAGGACTCTTTAGAGTATCTATGCCTGATTTCCTTAATATTTTTTTCAGACTAGTTGTCAATTTCCAACTTCTCCAAAATGGAGCTTTTGGATTTTCTGGATCTCTCCTGGCTCCCATTATCTTCTACTTTGTGTTTTCTCCTCCAAATAAAATTGCACCTAATTAATAAGGGTAAATGAGTATTCTATTTTAATATTGTCCATGCAGTCTTGTCTCCTATACCCTCTCTGTTAGGATATCTTCCTCACATCCAACACATACCTCTCCTGTAGTTGGTTGCGAGAAAAAACATGCAGGCCTAGGATCAAAGTCCTACAATGGGGTCAAAACCATTGGACTTGCAGCCAACATAGAGATAGAGGTCCATGGAACAAAAGCTGGAAAGTATACTGTGGTAAGCTGTGGGGAAGAAGAAGAAACTAAGCGTAAGTTTGGTGGAGGGAGAGAGAAATTGGGTCAGGAAGGACCTGAAACAGATGCAAGCACAGTTAGTCTTTGGTTATGGCTATTCACTTAACTACCCTTTTGATCTTCCTGTCTGTTACCATTCCTTTAATGACTTTTTAATCTTTCCATTCTCCTTATCAGCTCTCTCTTTTTCATAGCCTCTGGGAGCCCAGAACTAGGAAGAATTTGATCAGTGCTCTGGGAAGATGGATTTACCTTTCTGGCTTCTATTTGTACATACATGTACATTTAGCATCCACCTCACTGGCTCATATTTTGTTTGTTTCTGATCCTGAAATCTTTTGAGTGTTACATTTATCAATCTGATCTTAACAGAGACTTAAATGAATGAATGAATGAATAGGATTTTCAGGTCAGAAAAGTTTAGGAAATAATGGATTAGCAAAATAAGACAAGTTCTTTACTATAGGCCTTCCCAGAGTCTTTCTCTTAATGTGTATTGTGACTCAATAAGATGCAACTTGTCCCAAACTCATTTGCTGAAAATACCTATTGATAATATCTCAATAAATGTTTCTATTCCAAGGCATACAGTTTGGGAAACACTACTTTTAAAATTTAGAGGGCTTGGAGCTTTTAAATCAAATTTTCTTTATAATTTTCATTCTTGCGCCCACGTGGTCTTTATCACTTCTGTGCCCCAACGAAAGAAAACCTTTTGCTGCCTGATTTTAGTACTTGGCATCCATCCATCTTACCATGGTTTTCATTTTCAAAGCCCAACAAGTTGCTTTCTCATCTCTTTCAATTCTTTTCTACCTTTCTTTTGGCCATAGGAATGGATAAAAAATGCCCTGCCTCTCACAGCTTATTTCTTCCTCTCAGTTTTGCAGACCTAGACATTAATGAAAATAATAACCTGTAACCTGTTGGCATTCAGACTCATAGCGACCCTACAGGACAGAGTAGAACTGCTGCATAGGGTTTCCAAGGAGCAACTGATGGACTCAAACTGCTGACCTTTTGGTTAGCAGCTGAACTCTTAACCACTGTGCCACCAGGGTGCCAATAAAAATAATAAGCACCTTGTAATTGTATATTACTTTGTATTTTCCAAGATACTTTCACATCCATTATCTCATTTGATCATTTCCACACCTCAGTAGGTAAGCAAGACGTGACCTCATTCTAACTCAAGGCCATACCGCTAACTAAAGACAGAGCCAATAAAGTTTTTAAATGAATAAGTTCCACTACACTTAACATCATCAGTTCCCCAGACTAACTCCTTTCTTGCTACTTTTTAGAAACTGAGTATGCATGAGAATTGCCTTGGCAAATATGAGAATGTGCTGAGAGAACAAATGTGGACAATTGTTTGCAGGATATCAGGCCTGGGGGGACACAACTGGGACCACTTGGTGCTTGAACACTATGTGGGAAACTATGTCACAAAGGAAGCCAAAATAATCCTAGATTAGACATATGCAGAGAAGACTCATTACTAGGTGGCAAGAGCCCTTTCCCACTGCTGAGAGGGACTTCTGATCACGAAAATTCCTGATCTCCTCCCTGATTCCGTACTAAAAATATTGATAAGAGTAACTAGTTAATCCTGCCTCTATTTTTTGTAATATGTCAAATTTCATGCAGATTGGGGCTAGACTAGGGGAATCCTTTTGGTCTAAGGTAGTGGTTCTCCATGGGAGAAGGGTTGCCATTTGAGACATTTGGTAATGCCTTGAGACATTTTCGGTCACAATTTGGGGGAGTTGCTACTGCCATCTAGTGGGTTGAGGCCAGGGATGGTTCTAAACATCCTACAATGCACAGGACAGCTCTTGCCTGCCCCCACCCCCCAATATCCAACAAAGAATTACACGACCCAAGATACCAGTAATGCCCAGGTTGAAAAACTCTGGTCTAAGTGAAGAGCCTGGGTCCAAGAGAAGTTGTTTTGATTTTGTCTGTGTGCTTTTTCCCCTTTATTTTCTGGTTGTAGGTGTGAGTGGTGGGGGTCATCCATTTATGTAAACGTAGTAAAGGCTCTCAGAGCACTTGAATGATATCATTGTGTTGTGAAGAAATAATTGTGTATCACGATAAACTTGAGGGGAGATTCCCTTGGTCTCCTCTGGGGTTGTAGGTACAGAGTGCACACCTGAGGACACAGAATCATCTGTCAACTTTCGTCTGAGCCTGTGTCTTTGTCTATCTGTCTGTCTCTCTACGACTCTCTAGTGATTTCCAGTCTTCATAAACTCAATTCCTAATTGCCAAAGGCAACAGGGACTCTGGAAGCTTTGGAAATCTGGCAGAAGTACCTAGAAGCTGTTTGAATAGGTACTCTTAGGGTTTGGGAATGGATGAGGTTCTTTCTCTTGAATAAATCTGGCTAAGCAGAGGGTTAGAGGGAAGGTGGTGCTCGTGATGCTTGCCTAAGCTTTTCTTCACCATCTTGTATGTAAGAAGACATTGAGACAAACCCAGCCACTGCAGTTGTGGGCGTGGGGGATCCAAGAAGGAAGCATGCCATGTGGGAGGAAGGAGTACAGCTGTTTGGTGTGTGAAGTATCTAGGTACGTGTTTGTGGTCTTGCAGTTGGGCTTTAATTTGAAGCCCTTTTGTTTGCATGATAAATAATATCCTCTCTACTTCTAATTTCCATTGACTAATGGTGATTAACCTTTTCAATTTTGGCATTATAGATAATAAATGAAGCTCATTCTTCTAAGCTTCACCACAGTGCTAGTGAAGGCCTATGTAAGAATTCAGAGTGCTCAGTGCTTGTTGTTAGGTGCCATCAAGTTGGTTCCAACTCATAGGAACCCTGTATACAACAGAACAAAACACTGCCCAGTCCTGAGCCATCTTCACGATCATTGCTGTTTGAGCCCATTGTTGCAGCCACTGTGTCAATCCGCCTTGTCAAGGGTCTTCCTTTTTTTTTTTTTTGCTGACCCTCTGCTTTACCAAGGATGACATCCTTCTCCAGGGACTGGTCCCTCCTGATAACATGTCCAAAGTACGTGGAGATGAAGTCTTGCCATCCTCACTTCTAAGGAGCATTCTGGCTGTACTTCTTCCAAGACAGATTTGTCCATTCTTCTGGCAGTCCATGGCATATTCAATATTCTTTGCCAACACCATAATTCAGATGCATTAATTCATCCTTATTCACTGTCCAGCTTTTGCATGCATATGAGGCAATTGAAAATACCATGATTTGGATCAGGCGCACCTTAGGCCTCAAAGTGACATTTTCACTTTTCAACACTTCAAAGAGGTCTTTTGCAGCAGATTTGCCCAAAGCAATAAGTCATTTGATTTCTTGACTGCTTCTTCTATGGATGCTGATTGTGGATCCAAGTAAAATGAAATCCTTGACAACTTCGATATTTTCTGCGTTTATTATGGATGTTGCTTATTGGTTCAGTTGTGAGGACCAATGAAGCCCTAAAGTAATTGTCAACCCTTGTAAATCCTCTACCTGTAATGCACAGAATGTTAAGGTTTGTGGTATAGGTGGGGCTCTGGGAGCTACCAAATGTAACTAAGGGCAAGTATTGGTAATGGCCTGGAAATCTGGCCCTTTTCAATTTCCTGCTTCCTTCTCTTAGGCCATCCTCCTTATGTCAGATGAAATTTATGGGTGGCATAATGCTGCCTTCTGTTGCTGGTGGAAGAGGGATTTAGTTCTGGCTGTGGCTTTCCTTGAGAAGTTATGTTTGATTTCTACTACTCCTTTGCTGTCCTCTCTGAGTTTGTGTGAAGTTTCTACATTGGAGGATGGGGAGTATTTACGTGAAACGGGTGTTAAGATAAAGTCATGTGGAAATAAGGTAGTCCTTTAATTTTAGTCTGCCTTTTTTGTAAAAGTCTCTGCCATTTGAAATAGATGCATTCCTGCTGACCTCACTCTGAATTCATAGGTATATAATTTGACTTTTCTGTTGTTGGTGGAGAGATGGGATAGTCCTTTCAATAGGACTATTTTTAACTTTTTACTTGGAAATAATTTCCAGTTTATAGAAAATTTGCAAAAATAATACAAAGAAAAGCTCTATACCCTTCAGCCAGATTCACCTATTGTTAATATTTTGCCCTATTTGATTTATCATTCTCTCTCTCTCTCTGTCTCTCTATGTATATATGGATCCCTGGTGGTGCAAAGGTTAAGCACTGGGATGCTAGCCAAAAGCTGGTGGTTCAAACCCACCCAGTGGCTCTGTGGGAGAAAAATATGGCAGTCAGTTTCCGTAAAGATTACAGCCTTGGAAACCCTATGGGACAGTTCTGCTCTGTCCAGTAGGGTTGCTATGAGTTAGAATTGGCTCTACAGCAGCAAGTTATATATATATATATATATATATATATATATATATATACACACATACGCACACACATATGTATTTCCCCCGAACCATTTGAGAATAAGTTGCATCATGGCCCCTTACCCCATCTACCTCAGTGTGTGTTTCCTAAAAACAAGAAAATTCTCTTAAATAAGAATGGTACAGTTACCAAATTCAGTAAATTTAACATTGATACAGTACTTTATCTTCCATTTACCTAGTTTGTCAATTGACCAAATGATGTTCATAGTATTTTTTCTCCAGGTCAGGATCCATTCTAGGATCATGTTCTGCATTCAGCTGTCATGTCTCTTTAGTCTCCTAAATGCTTGCAAGTTCTCAAGAGAGGAGAACAATAGTATTTTTCTAGGAATACTATTTCAAGAGATCAACTGAAATTGTAACCTAGGAAACTGTTTCTATTTCTCCTTATTCCACACCTCTCACCTCAAGTCCAAAAAAGTTGTCAGGTTAGCAAAAAGGGGGAGGCATATGGCCCTCTGAATTCAGGTATATTTTGAGAGTCCTCCTTGACACTGGCATTTTCCTGCCATTCTCCTTTAGTTTAATGTCTCAAACCCATCTCCTTCCCCTTCTCACTGCTATCCTTTTGGTACCCAACAAGTGACAGGTGCAAATTTGCTTGGATTTAATTTTTTGCAGTGTATCTGAGCGAGGAGCATCACAAGAGAGCTGGGGACCACAGACCCTGTTAATTAAATTTCCTATGAAGGAGCCAGGTTTTTTTTTTTTAAGCCAAAATGTAGCGGGCATTTCCCAAAGAGACCTCATCTGTGTACTGCTCTGTGAAAACCAATTAGTGCTATGAATGTGTGATAGCTTTTCTTAAAAACAAACAAGCAAACAAAAATTAAAAAAAATCTGTCATGGTGGGAAAGTCTACACCTTAACATAGAAATGTTTCTGCTTTTATTCTTTGTCCCTCAGTTTCCATCTTGAGTGTTCTACCCTACTAGTCTCCAAATGTTGATTTGAAATGGTTATTTTCTAGTGAGTAGCACATTAGATGCTTTTCCTGTGCTGTATAACTTAGCCCTCCCAATAATTTTTCCACCCCTTGTTGTCTCATTCCTCCTCCCCCAACAGACACTCATGCCTGAGGCCCATGAACTGTCAGGAGGCTTCCATCATCTACTTCTTCATATTACCATAGCCTGCCTGGTTAAAATTGGTCCATTTTTTGCTGGTGCTAAAATGCCTTTTTTAGTTATTATTTTTTAATCCTTGTCTAGTTTTGTTTGATTCAGTCCAAATTTGCTATCTAACAGAATTCTGTGGTTTGAACCTAGTGTTTCTCAAGCACCATATACATTGCACTTTAGAGATCTAAGGGGTTAGGTGCTTCAATTTGAAACCTATTTTTATAACACTTCTAAATGGTTAAATGTCAGGTATCTTGCTTTTGGTTGACTTGCTGTTCATTGATCATTTCCTTGCCCTTTTCTGCCTCTTTTCCCAACACCCATGCCATTCTGCCTATTGAAATCCTTCCGATTATTATCCTAGTTCACCAAATTACATGCTCTGAGAAGACAGAGCCCTTGTTTTGTTCATTTTGAAACTTGACACTAAACAACAGTGCCTTATATACCAAACCCAAGCCCATTGCCATAGAGTTGATTGAACTAAAAGCAGCCCTATAGGACAGAGCAGAAATCCCCAGTAGGGTTTCCAAGGAATGGCTAGTAGATTCGAACCGCTGACCTTTTGGTTAGCAGCCAAACTCTTAACCACTGTGCCACCAGGGCAGTAGGTGCTAAATGCTGAATACCTGAATATTGAGTAAATGAATAATATTGAAAAACTTAGCTATGCTTTCATGAACCTTTCCTTGGTTATGCAAGTGATGCTGTTCTCGTTTGTCTAAACTTCTATACCCCTTTTACCTTTCAAGTATTGTATCACAAGCTCTTTTGTATACTTACCAAGTCTAAAAGGTAAACTCCTTAAAGAAGAACCTTCACTTAACTTTTGTTTTTCCGTAACAGTGGCTTTCAAAGGTTTTTGCTTATATATACATCAAAGAATTTTAAATTACCTTACACATTTTACATTGACATCTAAAAATATATTCATTTAAGTAGTTGCAAAGGATATAATTTCAAGTGTATTGTAAATGTTAACATTTTAAAATAGAATATCACTCTTTTAAATGTTATCTGAGTGGATCTAAATAATATAGCATTTTGATACCTACCAATACCCATTAAAAAATACATAAACAAACTCTTTTTTTCCCCCACAACCAGCAACAACATTATTTTTAAAATATTTCATTGTGTTTTTGGTGAAAGTTTACACAGGAAATTAGGTTCTCATTTAACGATTTCTATACATATTATCCAGTGACATTGGTTACGTTCTTCACAATATACCAGCATCCTTGTTATTTCCAGTTTGGTTGTTCTGTTTCCATTAATTTAGCTTCCCTATCCCCCCTTGTCTTCTCTTCTTTGATCAAGGGTAAATCTTTGCCATTTGGTTTCATCTAGGTGATTATTTTGAGGAACACAGTACTCATGGGCGCTATTACTTATTTTATGGGCCAATCTGTCATTCGGCTGAAAGATGACATCTGGAAATGGTTTGAGTTCCAAGTTTAAAGAGTATCTCAGGGTGATAGTGTCAGGGGTTCATCTAGTCTCTACTGGTCCAGTAAGTCTGGCCTTTTTTTAGGAATTTGGTTTTGTTCTACACTTATGTCCCATTCTATGCAGGACCATCTATTGAGTCCCTGTTTGGAATAGTCAGTAGTGGTAGCTGGGCACCCTCTAGTTCTGGTCTCAGGGTAGGTGATGTCATTGTTTGTATAGACCATTGGTTCTGTAGACTAGTTTCTTCTTTGAGTCTTTGGTTCCTTCTTTCTCTTTTGCTCCAGATGAGTAGACACCAATAGTTTGTATCTTAGATGGCCGCTTGCAAGCTTTTAAGACCCCAGACACTACTTACCAAACTAGGATGTAGAACATTGTCTTTATGTACTATATTCTGCCAATTGACCAAGTTACCCCATGAGACTATGGTCCTATGCCCTCAAACCCAGTAGATCAGTCCCGTGAGGTGTTTCACTGTGTCTAGGAAGTATCCATAACTGTGCCCCCTATGTGATTTATTTTATATTGGAAAATATATGCAGCACACAAAAACATGTATATACATAAGCCTACAGTTATACCTGTACATGCACATCCATATATTCATATATGCTTTCCTGTACATATTTATGTGCATATGTAACCAAACACATATTTTAGTTGTTATCACTGTTGTTGCACAATTGTGCATTGCCAATGAAATTTTTTTTTTACCAATTTCCACATAAATTCTTCACTGACAGTTACATTTATCACAATTCATCAGCATTCTCTTTGTGCCTATACCCTTCTATTTGTGCTCAGACACTTGTCTTTACTGTGGTTGTGCTGTCCTCACTCTTTCCACACTTGGAGCCACGTTTCCCATCACTAAAAGTAACAAGTCTCTAAGTTCTAAAATTTACATTCCTCTCCCCACCTCTTCTCCCTGATAACTACCAATGAACATTGATTTCTCTATGTTTATCTGTTCTTGTCTTCTTATAAAAGAGGGATCATATAATTTTTGTCCTTATATGCTTTACTTATTTCACTTAACATTATGCCCTCCAGATCCATCTGTGTTATAATGTGTTTCGCCAACTTATTGTTCTTTATGGCTTAATAGTATTCCATTGTGTGTATGCACCACAATTTGCTTATCCATTCGTCTGTTGATGGGCACTTTGATGTTTCCATTGTTTTGCTGTTGTTAATAAAGCTGCAATGAATATAGGAGTGCATATATTTGATATTGTCAGTAGTTTTAGGTCTCTAGGGTATATCCCTAGGAGTGGGATTGCTGGACCTTAAGGCAGCTCTAGTTCTAGTTTTTTAAGGAAGTGCCAAACTGTTTTCCAGTGGTTGTACCATTTTACAATCCCGCCAACAATGAATAAGGGTTGCAATCTTCCCACATCCTCACCAACATTTGTTTTTTTTCTGTTTTTTTAATCAGTGCCATTTTAGTAGGAGTGAAATGGTATCTCATTGTGCTTTTGGTTTGCATCTCTCTAATGGTTGCATCTTTTCATGTGTTTGCATCTTTTCATGATTGCATCTTTTCATGTGTTTGTTGGCTTCTTCTGTCCCACTGAGTGGACTTTGACCCCTTGTCAAAAGATGTTTGGGTTTAGTTTTTAATTTCCTATTCTCTTCCACTGGTCTATGTGTCTATTGTTGAACCAGTACCAGGCTGTTTTGATTACAGTGGCTGTATAGTATGTTTTGATATCAGGGAATGTGAAGCCTCCTGCTTTGTTCTTTTTCTTCAATATTGCTTTGGCTATTCAGGTTTCTTTCCTTTCCATATGAAGTTGATTATTCATTAGTTTTTCCATTTCACTAAAGAATATTGTTGGACTTTGTATCGGGATTGCATTGAATCTGTAAATTGCTTTAGGTAGTATTGACATTTTCACTATATTAATCCTTCCTATCCATGAGCACAAGATGTCTTTCCTTTTTTTTAATTGTACTTTAGATGAAGATTTGCAGAACAAACTAGCTTCTCATTAAACAATTAGTACACATATTGTTTTGTGACATTGGTTGCCAACCCCCTGACATGTCAGTGCTCTTCCCTTCATGACACTGGGTTCCCTATTTCCAGCTTTCCTGTCCCTTTCTGCCTTCTTGTCCTTGCCCCTGGCTGGTGGGCCTATTTAGTTTCACTTTGTTTTTTGGGCCTGTCTAATCTTTGGCTGAAGGGTGAACCTCAGGAGTGACCTCATTACTGAGCTAAAAGGGTGTCCAGGGCCATACTCTCAGGGTTTCTCCAGTCTCTGTCAGACCAGTAAGTCTGTTCTTTTTTTCTTTTTTTCATGGGTTAGAACTTTGCTCTACATTTTTCTCCAGCTCTGTCTGGGACTGTCTATTGTGATCCCTGTCAGAGAAATCAGTGGTGGTAGCTGGCACCATCTAGTTGTGCTGGACTCAATCTGGTGGAGGCTGTAGTACTTGTGGTCCATTAGTCATTTGGACTACTCTTTTCCTTGTGTCTTTGGTTTCCTTCATTCTCTCTTGCTCCAGAAGCGGTGAGACCAGTGGAGTATCTTAGATGGCCGTTCACAAGCTTTTGAGACCATAGACGCTACTCACCAAAGTAGAATGTAGACAATTTTCTTATGAACTATTTTATGTCAATTAAGCTAGATGTTTCCTGAGACCATGGTCCCCACAGTCCTCAGCCCAATAATTTGGTCCTTCACGGAGTTTGGATGTGTCTATGGAGCTTCCATGACCTTGCCTTGGACAATTTGTGTGGGCTTTCCCAGTATTGTGTACTGTCTTACCCCTCACCAAAGTTACAACTTATCTATTGTCTATTTAGTGTTTTTCCATCCCCATCCCTCCCCTCCCTCGTAACCATCAAAGATTGTTCTTTTTGTGTGTAAACCTTTTCATGAGTTTTTATAGTGGTGATCTCATATAATATTTGTCCTTTCATGATTTACTTATTTCATACAACATAATGCCCTCCAGATTCATCCATGTTGTGAGATGCTTCGCAGATTAATCACTGATCTTTATCATTGTGTAGTAGTCCATTCTGTGTATGTAACACTGTTTATCCATTCATCTGTTGATGGGCATCTAGGTTGCTTGCATCTTTTTGCTATTGTGAACAATGCTGCAGTGAACATGAGTGTGCATATATCTATTCGTGTGACTGCTCTTATGTCTGTAGGATATATTCCTAGGAGTGGGATTGCCCATCACATTGTATTTCTATTTCTAGCTTTCTAAGGAAGCATATGGTTTTCCAAAATGGCTCTGCCATTTTGCATTCCCACCAGCACTGCATAAGAGTTCCAGTCTCCCTGAAGCCTCTCCAACATGTGATATTTTAGGTTTTTTTGATTTGTGTTGGTAATGTCAGGGTGAGATAATATCTCATTGTGGTTTTTATTTGCATTTCTCTAATGGCTAGTGATAGTGAGCATTTCTCATGTGTCCGTTAGCCACTTGAATGTGTTCATTGGTGAAGTGTCTGTTCATATCCTTTGCCCATTTTTAAACTGAATTATTTGTCTTTTTGTTTTAGAGGCATTGAACTTCCCTGTAGATTTTAGAGATTAGACCTTTGTCAGATTTGTTATGGCCAAAATTTTTACCCAGTCTGTAGGTTCTCTTTTTACTTTTCTGGTGAAGTCTTTTGATGAGCATAAGTGTTTAATTTTTAGAAGATCCCAGTTATCTAGCTTCTCTTCTAAAGTTTGTGTGTTGTTAGTTATGGTTTGTATCCTGTCAATGCCATGTATTAGGGCCTCTAGTACTGACCCTATTTTTTCTTCTATGATCTTTATAGCCTTTGGCTTTATATTTAGGTCTTTGATCCACTTTGAATTAGTTTTAGTGTATGGTGTGAGGCATGGGTCCTGTTTCATTTTTTTGCAGATGGACATCCAGTTTTGCCAGCACCATTTGTTAAAAAGACTGTGTTTTCCCCATTTGAAGGACTTTGGGCTCTTGTCAAAGATCAGGTGACCTTAGAAGGATGGATTTACATCTGGTTTCTCAATTCTGTTCCATTGGTCGGTGTATCTGTCATTGTACCAGTACCAGGCTGTTTTGATTACCATAGCTGTATAGGAGGTTCTGAGGTCAGGTGGAGCAAGTCCTCCTACTTAATTCTTCTTCTTCAATAGTGCTTTACTTACCTGGGGCCTCTTCCCCTCTTTAAAAAATGCTGTTGGTATTTGGATCAGGATTGCATTGTATTTGTAGATTGTTTTGGGTAGCATTGACATTTTCACAATGTTAAGTCTACCTATCCATGAGCGTGGTATGCTTTTCCATTTATGTAGTTCTCTTTCAGTTTCTTGCAGTAGTGTTTTGTAGTTTTCTTTATATAGGTCTTTTACATTCCTTTTTAGACTTATTCCTAAGTATTTTTTTTTTTTAGGGCATATTTTACTATAAATGGTATTGGTTTCCTGATTTCCTTTTCATCATTCTCTTTATTGATGTATAGGAATCCAGCTGATTTTTGTACGCTTATCTTATATCCTGCGGCTCTGCTGAATCTATTACTTCCAGTAGTTCTCTCATGGAGTCACTTGGGTTTTCTAGGTACAGTATCATATCATCCACAAATGAGAGTAGTTTTATTTCTTCCTTACCAATTCGTATGCCCTCTATTTCTTTTTTCTTGCCTTATTGCTCTACTAGGACTTCCAGAACAATGTTAAATAGGAGTGGTGATAAAGGGCACGCTTGTCTTGTTCCTGCTCTCAAGGGAAATGCTTTCAACCTCTCTCCATTAAGAATGATGTTGGCTATTGGTTTTGGATAGATGCTGTTTATTATGTTGAGGAATTTCCCTTCTATACCTATTTTGTTGAGAGTTTTTATCAGGAATGGGTGTTGGACTTTGTTGAATGCCTTTTCTGCATTGATTGAGATGATCATGTGATTCTTTTATGTTATATGTGTGGTGGATTATGTCAATTGATTTTCTAATGTTGAACCATCCTTGCATACCGGGTATGAATCCTGCTCGGTAGTGGTGTATTATTTTTTTGATATGATGCTGAATTCTATTGGCTAGAATTTTGTTCAGAATTTTGGCATCTATATTCCTGAAAGATAAAAAAATTTTTTTTTTAATACTGGTCTGTAATTCTCTTTTTTTGTGGTGTCTTTGCCTGTTTTTTTTTTTTTTTATGGGTTTTGCCTGGTTTTGTTATCAGGGTTGTGCTGACTTCATAGAATAAATTCAGAAGTATCCCTTACTTTTCTATGTTCTGAAATAGTTGGAGTAGTACTGGTGTAAATTCTCCTCTGAATGTTTGGTAGGATTCTCCAGTGAAGCCATCTGGGCCAGGGCTTTTTTGTTGTTGTTGGAAGTTTTTTTTTTTTTAATTACCTTTTTAATCTCTTCTCTTGGTATGGGCATATTCAGATTTTCAACTTCAGTTTATATTAGTTTGGGTAGGTAGTGTGTTTCTAGAAATGTGTCCACTGCCTCTAGGTTTTCTTATTTTTTGAGTATAAATTTTCCTAGTACTTTGTTGTGATCTTTTTATTTCAGCTGGGTCTCCTGTAGTGCTCCCCATTTCATTTCTTATTTGGGTTATTTGCATCCTTTCCTGTTTTTCTTTTGTCAGTTTGGCCTACGGTTTGTCAATTTTGTTCATCCTTTCAAAGAACAAACTTTTGGTTTTGTTGATTCTTTCTGTTTGTCTATTCTGTTTGCTCCAATTTTTATTTTTTCCTTTCTTCTGGTGGCTATGGGCTTCTTTTGCTGTTCTCTTTCTATTTGAGTTGTGTAGCTAATGTTTTGATTTTGTTCCTTTTGTCTTTTTTGATGTGTGATTCTATTGCTATGAATTGACCTCTGAACACTGCCATTGCTGTGTTCAAAAGGTTTTGGTATGATATGTTTTCATTCTAGAAATTTTTTTATTCCATCTTTGATTTCTTCTATTACTCAGTGGCTTTTTTAAGGAGGGTATTATTCAGTTTCCTTGTATTTGATTTTTTTTCCTTGCTCTTCCTGTTATTAATTTCTACTTTGATGACATTGTGATCAGTGAAGATATTTTGTAGTATCTCAGTGTTTTGGATTTTGTTGAGGGTTGCTTTGCAGCCTAAGATGTGGTCTATTCTGGAGAACTTTCTATGTGCATTGGAAAAGAATGTGTACTTTGCAGCTGTTGGGTTTAGTGTTCTATATATGTCTATGAGGTCAAGTTGGTTGATTGTGTCCTTTAGATCTTCTGTATCTTTTTCCAGTTTTTTTCTAGAGGTTCTGTCCTTTACTGAGAGTGGTGTGTTGAAGTCTCCTACAATTATTGTGGAACTGTCAGTTTCTCTTTTCAGTGCTATTAGAGTTTGCTTCATGTATTTTGGAGCCCTGTCTTTGGGTGTGTAGCTATTTATTATGGTTATGTCTTCATGATGGATTGTCGCTTTAATCATTATATAATGCCCTTCTTTGTCTTTTATGGTGGATTTTGTTTTAAAATCTATTTTATCTGAGATTAATATTGCCAGTCCTTCTCTTTTTTGGTAGCTGTTTGCTTCATATATTTTTTCCCATCCTTTGATTTTTAGTAAATGTATGCCTTTGTGTCTAAGGCATGCCTCTTGTAGACAGCATATTGATGGGTTCTGTCATTTTATCCATTCTGTCACTGCCTGTCTCTTTATGGGTGCATTTACTTTCAGTGTAATTTTTGATAAATGTGAGTTTATTACTGCCGTTTTGTAGTGCTGTTTTTTTTTTTTTTTGTGGTGCTGATATTATCTTTGTTCCTCTTAATCTCCTGTGCTGAATTCTTTTTGTTTGTGGATTTTTTTTTGTTTCTTTCTTTCATTTTTGTGGATTTTGTGTTTACTGAGACTTCATATTTTTCTTCTTTATTTTGGTGAGTAGGTTTGTTAACTATCTTTGTGGTTACCTTGAAATTTGCCCTAATCTTCCTAAGCTTGAACCAGTCTTTTATTACTTGGTATCACCTTGACTTCCTCTTCATTATAAAGTTCTATACCTACACTGTTTATTTCCTCTTTTATTGTTCTGACATTGTCAATTACAGATTAATCTCTCTGGTTGCCTGTTGTAACTCTTTTAGTTTTGTTTTATCCTTTAGAATTCATTACCTAGATTGGTGTCTGGCTGATGTGGTCTTGCATCCTAGATTCAGGCTGTTACCTGATGTTTTTGGTTCTCTAACTGAAGAGCTCCTTTTAATAATTCTTGTAAGTGTTGTTTGGTTTTTACATATTCCCTTAGTTTCTGTTTATCTGGAAATGTCCTAATTTCACCATCATATTTGAGCAAGTGTTCTGCAGTATATATTATTTCTGGTTGGCAGTTGTTTTTTTTTCTTTCAAGATTTTGTGTATGTCATCCTATTGCCTTCTTGCATGCATGGTTTCTGTGAAGTAATCAGAACTTAGTCTTATTGTCTCACCTCTGTATGTTACTTAGTTTTTCTTGAGCTGCTCTCAGGATACTATCTTTGTGTTTGGTTTCAGCAAGTGTGATTATAATGTGCCTTGCTGTATTTCTTTTGGAGTGTATCCTATATGTTGTTCCCTGAGTCTTGGATGATCAGCTTTTCATCTTTCATGATATTAGGGAAATTTTCTGTCAGCAATTCTTCAACGATCCTCTCTGTGTTTTCTGTTTTCTGCCCCTGTTCTGGAACTCTGATCACTTGCATATTTTTGCTTTTCATTGTATCCCACATTGTTCTCAGGGTTTCTGCATTTTTCTTCATTCATTTCTCTGATTTTTTCTCAAACCAAGTGTTATCCAAGGATTTTTCTTCAATTTCGTTGATCTTGTCTTCTGTTGTTTCAAACCTACTCCTCAAACCTTCTATGATGCTGTCCATATCTGAAATATTGTTGTTTATCCTTTGGATTTCTATTTGCTGTTTTTGTATGATTTCTGTTGTGAGTTTATTTTGACATTTTGTTCCTGTATTATTTTCCTGAATTTGTCCATGATTTTGTCTGTCTTTTCCATGATTTTGCATGTATTTTTCCATGATTTTGTCTTTTTTTTCTCATTTTTGTCATGTTTTCCTTCATCTATTGGATAGTACTGAATATTAGAGATTTGAATTTCCTTATTCTTCTACTGGAAGGTCATCCGGTGTTTTATTTTGGATGCCTGCTGGAACCACCCTGTCCTGTTTTTTTTTTTTTTAGTATTATTCTAATATTGTCTGCTCTCTTCATGACATTTGGTAATTATTTTCTTTGTTTATTGATTACAGATTTGTTCATTTTGTCCTGCTTTTTTGTTTTATTTGGTTATGCCTGGGCAGGCTAGCTGGATGTTCTTTGTTGTTTGCTTGTCTGTGGGCACAATACTTCTCACCACCTTGTCCAATGGGCAGGGCCAGTTGCTTAGCTATGGTGCAGCAGGGCAGGTCCAGCAGAGGGGAAGCTGGAATGGGTTGTTTGTGGCATGTATTGGGGCTGACAGGGTGGGGCTAGGGGACAGTGCATGGCAGATCCCAGTAGACTGTGCCTGTGTCACTCAGGGGGCCGATGCTCATCACACAATTCAGATAAGCAAGAGGGGGGATAGTATATGATATCACATATGGAGAGCTAAGTGGGTGTGGGAAAGAAAAGTAAGAGGAGAGAGAAACAGAAGCCAAAAAAAGTGCTGAGGGAGCCTACCGTTGGAGTGGTACAGACCTTGGGAAACTGTGTGTTGGTGGCTTTCTAGCTGGGCAGTGTGGCACAGCCTGTCAAGAAGGGACAGATATGGCACACGCAGCTTGGTGGGCAGGTGAAAGGAAAGGGGAAGGAGTTAAGAAACTAGATTTAAAAAAAGAAAGGCACAAGTGGCCAGATGGTTGGAAGAAAGAAAAGAAAGGAAGGTAGTGAGAGAAAAGAAAACAAAGTGGTGGGGGAAGATGCCAGGTGGTTGGGAAGAAAGAAAGGAAGGAAGGTAGAGAGAGACAAGAAACAGAGAAATAAAGAAAAAAAGTCACAAGGGAGCCCACCAGAAGTAGGTCCCCAGCTGAGTGGCACTCCACAGCCTGTTAAGAAGGAGCCAATATGGCACACTGTGCCAGGTATTCAGGAAAAGTGTAAGGAAGGAGGGTAGGGAGAGACAAGAAACTGAGAAAAGAAGAGAAAAAATTGCCCCACGTGTGCCCACTGGTATGGTGGCACAGACCGGGGGGAAGGGTTCCCCAGCCAAGTGGTACTGCACAGCCCATCAGGAAGGAGTGGAGATGGCATATGGCACCAGGTGTCCAGTAGAAAGGAAAGGAAGTGAGGTAGAGACTAAGAAACTGAGAAAAGAAATGTCTTGAGGGAACCCTCTGGCTTGGTGATGCAGACCAGGGAAGGGGCTCCCCAGCTTAGTGTCACTGCACAGCCCATCTAGCAGGAGCAGAGATGGCACATGGAGCCAGGTGTTCAGGAGAAAGGAAAAGAAGGAAGGTAGAAGGAGGCAGCCCCCCCAAAAAAACCATTGCCACTGAGTCAATTCCTACTCATAGCAACCCTATAGGACAGAGTAGAACTGCCCCAAAGGGTTTCCAAGGAGCACGTAGTGGATTCAAACTGCTGACATTTTGGTTAGCAGCTAAACTCTTAACCATTATGCCACCAGGGTTTCCAGAAAGAGACAAGAAACCGAGAAATGAAAAACAAAAAAAGAAAAAAAAAGTGCTGTCAGGGAGCCCACCAGCATGGTGGCTCGGACCCAGCTGAGCAGCACTGCACAGCCTGTCAAGAAGGAGCAGAAATGGCACATGCCAGGTGTTTAAGAGAAAGGAAAGGAAGGAGGTGAGAGAGAGAGAAGAAACCAAAAGAAGCCGAAAAAAAAAAAAAAGCAACAACAGCAACAAAAAAATGTCATTGAAGGAGCTCGCTGATGTGGGCGGGGTGAATCCAAGCCTAAAGGAGCCGGCATCTCCCTGGCTGAGTGACCGCAGCTCATGGGAAAGTGGCTGAAGCTGAGTAGGGGGAAGAAGGGTGGCAGGTGGGAAAGCATGGTTCTCTGGTTACAGGGTGCTCTGTCTTCTGCTGGGAGCTCCGTGAAGCTGCCTTCCTGTACTTTCTGTCTGCTGTTCTTGGTGCCTGAGTGGTCGGAGATGGCGAATCTGTGCTGTGTTAGCTGATAGGGGACCTCCACTCCGTATCTGTCCTTGATCTCTGTTCTCTGCGGGTTTCTTATTCCATTCGGTGCTTGGTTGAGTTGTTTATCCCTTCATTTGGTGCTTAGGATTCCAGGATTGATGTTTGTCTCTGTTTATGTAGTTTTTTGGGTCTTTGCTGTGGAGGGATGGCATGGTGCTTCTGTCCATAGAGCCATGTTGGCTCTGCCTCTGTCTTTCCAATTTTGAAGATCTCTTGTGGGAATGTTTTTTAGTTCTCATTGTATAAGTCTTTTATGTCCCTGGTTAGGTAAATTCCTAGGTATTTAATGATTTGGGGACTATTGTAAGTGCTATTGTTTCCTTAATTTCTTTTCAGAATGGTCTTTACTAGTGTAGAGTAACCCAACTTATTTTTGTGTGTTAACCTTGTATCCTGCAATGTTGCTAAATTCTTTTATCAGTTCCTGCAGTTTTCTTGTGGAATCTTTTGGGTCTTCTGTATATAGAACCATGTCATCTTCAAATAGTGATCATTTTACTTCTTTTCCAATTTGGATAGCTTTCATTTCTCTTTCTTCTCTTACAGCTCTGGCTAAGACTTCCAGTATAATGTTGAATAATAATGATGGTAATGGGCGTCCTTGTCTCATTCCCATTCTTGAAGGAAAGTTTCTCAGCCTTTCTCCATTGAGTATGATGTTTGGGGTTGGTTTTTTATATACGCCCTTAATTATGTTGAGGAATTTCCCTTCTATTCCTATTTTGCAGAGAGCTTTTTTTTTTTAAATCAGGAAAGGGTGTTGAATTTTATCAAATGCCTTTTATGCATTGATTGATATGATCATGTGGTTCTTTTCCTTTGTTTTATTTATGTAGTGAAGCACCTTTGTAATCCTGGCATGAATCCCACTTGATCATGATGGATGATTTTTTAAATATGTTCCTGTAGTCTGTTGGCTAGAATTTTGTTGAAAATTTTTGCATCTATGTTTGTAAGGGATATTGGTCTGTAATTTTCTTTTTTTGTGATGTCTTTGCATTGTTTCGGTATCAGGGTGATGCTGGCTCCATAGAAGGAGTTCGGTAGTGTTCCCTCCTTTAATATGTGTGTGAAGAGATTGAGTAGGATTGGTGTCAACTCTTCTCTGAATGTTTGGTAGATTTCTCCAGTGTAGCCATCTGGACCTGGGGCTTTTTCGTTGTTGTTTGTAGTTTTTTAATGACATCTTTGATATCTTCTTTTGTGATGGGTCTGTTTAAATTTTCTACCTCTGTGTTAATTTGGGTAGATAGTACATTTCTAGGAATTTGTCCATTTCCTCTAGGTTTTCAAATTTGTTGGAGTAAAATTTTTCATAGTAATCGGTTATGGTCTTATTTATCCCTGATGCATCAGTCGTAATGTCATATTTCATTTCTTAATTTGCCTGTTTGCCTCTTCTGGATTTTTTCTTTTGTCAGTGTAGCCAATGGTTTGTCTATTTTATTGATCATTTCAAAGAACCAACTTAATTCTTCAACTGTTTTTGAAATCAAATTATTTTTTAATTGCTTTTCTATTTCCTAATTCATTTATTTCTGCCCTGATCTTTATTGTTACTTTTTTTTCTGGTTGCTTTTGGTTTCTTTTGGTTTTCCTTGTCTATTTGTTCAAGTTGTGAGTTTAAGTTAGTGATTTTGGATCTTTCTTCTTTCTTGATGTTGGTATTTATTGTTGTAAATTTCCCTCTGAATACTACTTTACTGTGTCCCAAAGGCTTTTGTATGTTGTGTTTCCATTTTCATTTGATTCTAGGAATTTTTAAATTTCACTTTTGGGAGGCAGAGCCAAGATGGCGAAATAGACAGACACTTCCGTCGAGCCCTCTTTACAACAAAGACCTGAAAAAACAAGTGAAATGAGTATATTTGTGACAAGCTGGGATCCCTGAGCATCAAAGGCAAGCTTAGACAACAAACTGAGGGGCAGGGGAAGGACGAGACCATTCAGAAGCGGAGAGGAGTTACTGGACCTGAATCACGGGGAGCCCTCAGGCACCATTCCCGGAGTGGCAGCGGTGGCGGGCTGGCACTAGCGTTGAGCTGCAGTTTCCTTAGGGAGAAGCAGCCAGCCACACAACCCACTCACACCTCCAGACCCTGAGGAGAAGGGCGCTCTCAGCAAAAGCTAAGTATTTGCATATATTTTATCGCCCCCCCAACCCAGCTTCAGTGGCTGAATCCCTAGGCCTGATATAGACCCTGATGAGCAACTGGAGCCGTCGTCCCAGCCTTGGGGAAGGAAAAAATTTGCAACTGGGGGGAAAAGATAATTTGCTAGCTCCATTAACTGGGTGAGCTCAGGACACAAGCTGCTCCTGCCCAGGCATAAGCTGCCCATGCACCTTGAGCACCATTTCCTTCTGCACAGACCTGTGTGGTCCTATTTCAGGAGAATAGGCCCTTGTTGGCAAACTCCAACCATTTCAGCGGTGCAGTGGAGAGGTGGGTGTTTGACGTTTGACATTGCTTTGCCTATTAAACAAGGTCCTCACCTAACCACAACAGGGACCTAAGAACTGGTGGCTCCACTTGGGTCGCCCAGCCACCCGCGACACGAGCCCAGGGATAACTGGTACCTCTCAGTCCTTACGACAAAGACTTTGGGTGTCCATGGTCCCTCTGCAGAGCCCACCCACCAGCATGGTCTAGGGAAGAGAGACGAGTTTTCCTCAGAGACACATGGGGGTCGGTTCTCAGCCCCCTGCCTTGTTCAGAGTGTGACCCCCTGCTGCAATCAGATATGGGTATATACGCCAATCACCCCTGCCCCTCTAAGACTGTAGGACAGGGCCTGTACCACACACTTGATATCAGCTACCTGGAAACCTGAGCTGAATTCATACAAGAAAACTGAATAGACTCCTAGACTGATATACCAGAAAACAGCTCTAGCCAGCTGGTGACAGGACACCAGAGCTCCAAAGGTGAAAATAACCAAGCTAGCTCACTCAAGCAACCCATGGGAGCATACCAAAACAAAACAAAGCAAGCAGCTACAACACAGTAAGCAAGCTTAAACTAATACAATAACTTATAGATGGCGCGGAGGAAACTGTCGATATCAAGTCACATAAAGAAACAGGCCACAACCACCTCAATAGGCTCTCAAAACAAAGAATCCAGGGATCTTTTAGATGAAAGTGCATTCTTGGAATTACAGGATGCAGAATACAAAAGTTTAATATACAGAACCCTTCAAGACATCAGAAAGGAAATGAGACAATACGCAGAACAAGCCAAGGAACACACAGATAAAGCAACTGAAGAACTCAGAAAGATTATTCAGGAACATAATGAAAAGTTTAATAAGCTGGAAAAATCCATAGACAGACAGTAATCAGAAATTCAGAAGATTAACAATAAAATTACAGAATTAGATAACTCAGTAGAAAGTCAGAGGAGCAGAATTGAGCAAGTAGAAGCTAGAATTTCTGAACTCAAAGATAAATCACTTGGCACTAATATATTTGAAGAAAAATCAGATAAAAGAATTTAAAACAATGAAGAAAACTTAAGAATCATGACGGACTCTACCAAGAGAAGTAACCTACGAGTGATTGGAGTACCAGAACAGGGAGGGATAACAGAAAATACAGAGAAAATTGTTGAGGATTTGTTGGCAGAAAACTTCCCTGATACTGTGAAAGATGAGAAGATATCTATCCAAGATGCTCACCAAACTCCACATAAGGTAGATGTTAAAAGAAAGTAACCAAGACATATTATAATCAAGCTTGCCAAAACCGAAGATAAGGAGACAATTATAAGACCAGCAAGGGGTAAAAGAAAAGTCACCTACAAGGGAGAACGAATAAGAATAAGCTTGGACTACTCGGCAGAAACCATGCAGGCAAGAAGGCAATGGGATGACATATTTAAAAAATTGAAGGAAAAAAATTCCCTGCCAAGAATCATATATGCATCAAAACTGTCTCTTAAATATGAAGGTGAAATTAAGACATTTCCAGATAAACACAAGTTGAGGGAATTCGTAAAAACCAAACCAAAACTACAAGAAATACTAAAGGGAGTTCTTTGGTTAGAAAATCAATAATATCAGGTATCAACCCAAGACTAGAACACTGGGCAGAGCAACCACAAGTCAACCCAGACAGGGAAATCCAAAAAAAAGAAAAAAAAAGCAAGGTTAAAAAAAAAAAAGCCCAACACAGGGTAATGGCGATGTTATTATATAAACGAAGACAACATTAAAATAATAAAGAGGGACTAAGAAATGTAATCGAACACCTTCCATATGGAGAGGAAGATACGGCGATACAAAGAAATAAAAGTTAGTTATAAATTTAGAAAAATAGGGGTAAATGATAAGGTAACCACAAAGGAGACAAATTATCCTACTCATCAACATAAAATACAAGGGAAAATACAGACTCAGCAGAAACAAAATCAACAAAAACAAATATGAAGAAAGGACAATATATAAAGAAAATCAACTCAGCACATAAAATCAAGTGGGAAAAAGAAGCTGTCAACACACAAAAAAGACATCAAAATGATAGCACTTAATTCATACCTATCCATAATTACCCTGAATATAAATGGACTAAATGCACAAATAAAGAGACAGAGAGTGGCAGAATGGATTAAAAAACAAGATCCGTCTATATGCTGCCTACAAGAGACACACCTTAGACTTACAGACACAAACAAACTAAAACTCAAAGGATGGAAAAAATATATCAAGCAGCCAACAATCAAAAAAGAGCAGGAGTGGCAATATTAATTTCTGACAAAATAGACTTGAAAGTTAAATCCATCAGAAAGGATAAGGAAGGACACTATATAATGATTAAAGGGACAATACACCAAGAAGATATAGCCATATTAAATATTTATGCACCCAATGACAGGGCTGCAAGGTACATAAACTCTATCAGCATTGAAAAGTGAGATAGACAGCTCCACAATAATAGTAGGAGACTTCAACACACCACTTTCGGTGAAGGACGGGACATCCAGAAAAAGCTCAATAAAGACAAACGGAAGATCTAAATGCCACAATCAACCAACTTGACCTCGTAGACATATACAGAACACTCCGCCCAACAGCAACCAACTATACTTTCTTTTCTAGTGCACATGGAACATTCTCTAGAATAGACCACATATTAGGTCATAAAGTAAGCCTTAGCAGAATCCAAAACATTGAAGTATTACAAAGGATCTTCTCTGACCATAAGGCCATAAAAGTGGAAATCAATAACAGGAAAAGCAGGGAAAAGAAATCAAACACTTGGAAACTGAACAATAATAAAAAAAAAACCCTGCTCAAAAAAGACTGGATTATAGAAGACATGAAGGATGGAAAAAAGAAATTCAGAGAATCCAATGACAATGAAAACACTTCCTATCAGGAACTTTGGGACATAGCAAAACCGGTGCTCAGAGGTCAATTTATATCAATAAATGCACACATCCAAAAAAAAAAAAAGGGTCAAAATCAAAGAACTATCCCTACATCTTGAACAAATAGAAAGAAAGCCACAGAAGAATCCATCAGGCACCAGAAAAAAAAAATCATAAAAATTAGAACTGAACTAAATGAAATAGAAAACAGAAAAACAATGGAAAGAATTAACAAGACCAAAAGCTGGTTTTTTGAAAAACTCAACAAAATTGATAAACCATTGGCCAAACTGACAAGAGAAAAACAGGAGAGGAAGCAAATAACCTGAATAAGAAATGAGATGGGCGATATTACAACAAACCCAACTGAAATTAAAAGAATCATATCATATTACTATGAAAAACTACACTCAAATTTGAAAACCTAGAAGAAATGGATGAATTCCTAGAAACACACTACCTACCTAAACTAACATAAACAGAGGTAGAACAACTAAATAGACCCATAACAAAAGAAGAGATTGAAAAGGTAATCCAAAAACTCTCCCCCCAAAAAAGCCCTGGTCCGGACGGCTTCACTGCAGAGTTCTACCAAACTTTCAGAGAAGAGTTAACACCACTACTACTGACGGTATTTCAGAGCATAGAAAAGGATGGAATACTACCAAATTCATTCTACGAAGCCACCATATCCCTGATAACAAAACCAGGTAAAGACACCACAAGAAAAGAAAATTATAGACCTATATCCCTCATGAATGTAGATGCAAAAATCATCAACAAAATTCTAGCCAATAGAATTCAACAACATATCAAAAAAATAATTCACCATGACCAAGTGGGATCCATACTGGCTATATAGGGATGGTTCAACATTAGAAAAATAATTAATGTAATCCATCACATAAATAAAACAAAAGACAAGAATCACATGATTTTATCAATTGATGCAGAAAAGGCATTTGACAAAGTTCAACACTCATTCATGATAAAAACTCTCAGCAAAATAGGAATAGAAGGAAAAATTCTCAACATAATAAAGGGTGTTTATACAAAGCCAACAGCCAACATCACCGTAAATGGAGAGAGCCTGAAAACATTCCCCTTGAGATCGGGAACCAGACAAGGATGCCCTTTATCACCACTCTTATTCAACATTGTGCTGGAAGTCTTAGCCAGAGCAATTACGCTAGATAAAGAAATAAAGGGCATCCAGATTAGCAAGGAAGAAGTAACAGTATCTCTATTTGCAGATGACATGATCTTATACACAGAAAACCCTAAGGAATCCTCCAGAAAACTACTGAAACTAATAGAAGAGTTCAGCAGAGTATCAGGATACAAGATAAACAAAAAAAGCAGTTGGATTCCTCTACACCAACAAAAAGAACATCGAAGAGGAAATCACCAAATCAATGCCATTTACAGTAGCCCTCAAGAAGATAAAATAGTTAGGAATAAATCTTACCAGAGGTGTAAAAGACTTATACAAAGAAAACTACAGTACACTTCTGCAAGAAACCAAAGGAGACTTACATAAGTGGAAGAACATACCTTGCTCGTGGATAGGAAGACTTAAAATTACAAAAATATTTATTCTACCAAAAGCTATCTATACATTTAATGCAATTCCGATCCAAATCCCAACGACATTCTTTAATGAGATGGAGAAACAAATCACCAATTTCATATGTAAGGGAAAGAGGCCCCAGATAAATAAGGCATTACCTGATTTTAGAACCTATTATACCACAATAGTAGTCAAAACAGCCTGGTACTGCTACAACACCAGATACATGGACCAATGGAACAGAATTGAGAATCCAGACATAAATCCATCCACATATGAGCAGCTGATATTTGACAAAGGCCCCAAGACAGTTAAATGGGGAAAAGACAGTCTTTTTAACAAATGGTGCTGGCATAAATGGATATCCATCTGAAAAAAAATGAAACAAGACCCATACCTCACTCCATGCACAAAAACTAACTCAAAATGGATCAAAGACCTAAATATAAAATCTAAAACGATAAAGATCATGGCAGAAAGAATAGGGACAATGTTATGAGCCCTAATATATGGCATAAACAGTATAGAAAACATTATAAAGAATGTAGAAGAAAAACTAGATAACTGGGAGCTCCTAAAAATCAAACACTTATGCTCATCCAAAAACTTCACCAAAAGAGTAAAAAGATTACCTACGGACTAGGAAAAAGTTTTTAGCTATGACATTTCTGATGAGTGCCTGATCTCTAAAATCTACATAATACTGCAAAAACTCAACTGCAATAAGACAAATAACCCAATTAATAAATGGGCAAAATATATGAATAGACACTTCAGTATAGAAGGCATTCAGGTGGCTAACAGATATATGAGGAAATGTTCACGATCATTAACCATTAGAGAAATGCAGATCAAAACTACGAGATTTCATCTCACTCCAACAAGGCTGGCATTAATCCCAAAAACACAAAATAATAAATGTTGGAGAGGCTGTGGAGAGATTGGAACACTTCTACACTGCTGGCGGGAATGTCAAATGGTACAACCACTTTGGAAATCGATTTGGCGCTTCCTTAAAAAGCTAGAAATAGAACTACCATATGATTCAGCAATCCCGCTCCTCGGAACATATCCTAGAGAAATAAGAGCCTTTACACGAACAGATATATGCACACCCATGTTTATTGCAGCACTGTTTACAATAGCAAAAAGATGGAAGCAACTAAGGTGCCCATCAACGGATGAATGGATAAATAAATTATGGTATATTCACACAATGGAATACTATGCATCAATAAAGAACAGTGAGGCATCTGTGAAACATTTCATAACATGGAGGAACCTGGAAGGCATTATGCTGAGTGAAATTAGTGAGTTGCAAAAGGACAAATATTGTATAAGACCACTATTATAAGAACTTGAGAAATAGTTTAAACTGAGAAGAAAACATTCTTTTGTTGTTACAAGACGGGGGAGGGATGGAGGGAGGGTGGGAGTGGGGTATTCACTAATTAGATAGTAGGTTAGAAGTACTTTAGGTGAGGGGAAAGACAGCACACAATACAGAGGAGGTCAGCACAATTGGAGTAAACCAAAAGCAAAGAAGTTTCCTGAATAAACTGAATGCTTCAAAGGCCAGCGTAGCAGGGGCAGGGGTCTGGGGACTATGGTTTCAGGGGACATCTAAGTCAATTGGCATAATAAAATCTATTAACAAAACGTTCTGCATCCCACTTTGAAGAGAGGCATCTGGGGTCTTAAATGGTAGCAAGCAGCCATGTAAGATGCATCAATTGGTCTCAACCCACCTGGATCAAAGGAGAATGAAGAACACCAAGGACACGAGGTGATTATGAGCCCAAGAGACAGAAAGGGCCACATGAACCAGCGACTATCTCATCCTGAGACCAGAAGAACTAGATGGTGCTCGGCTACAACCGATGACTGCCCTGACAGGGAACACAACAGAGAACCCCTGAGGGAGCAGGAGAGTAGTGGGACGCAGACCCCAAATTCTCATAAGACCAGACTTACTGGTCTGACTGAGACTGGAAGGACCCCACTGGTCATGGCCCCCAGACCTTCTGTTGGCCCAGGACAGGAACCATTCCCGAAGCCAACTCTTCAGACATGGACTGGACTGGACAATGGGTTGGAGAGGGATGCTGGTGAGGACTGAGCTTCTTGGATCAGGTGGACACTTGAGACTATGTTGGTATCTCCTGCCTCTATGGGAGATGAGAGGGTGGAGAGGGTTAGAAGCTGGTGAAATGGACACGAAAAGAGAGAGTGGAGGGCGAGAGCGGGCTGTCTCATTAGGGGGAGAGTATTTGGGAGTGTGTAGCAAGGTGTATATGGGTTTTTGTGTGAGAGAGTGACTTGATTTGTAAACTTTCACTTAAAGCACAATAAAAATTATTTTTAAAAAATTTCACTTTTGATTTATTCTATGACCCAATAGTTTCTTACTACCACTACTACTCACTGCCCTATAGGACAGTGTAGAACTGCCCCATAGAGTTTCCAAGGAGCGCCTGGCAGATATGAACTGCCAACCTCTTGGTTAAGAACTGTAGCACTTAACCACTACGCCACCAGGGTTTCCATTATAGTTTCTTAGTAGTGTATTACTTAGTTTCCATGTAATTTTTCCTCTTATTTAAGCCATTGTTGATTTCTAGTTTCATACCATTATGGTCCAAGAAGATGTTTGTATGATTTCAATCTTTTTGAATTTGTTGTGACTTGTTTTATGGCCTATTTTGGAAAATGTTCCATAGGCACTGGAGAATGTGTTTTTTTAGGCGTAATGTTCTATATATGTCTTTTAGGTCCATTGGCTTATGGTTTTAAGTTCTCCATGTCTTTAGTGATTTTGTTTTTAGATGTTCTGTCTGTAAAAGTGGTATGTTGAAGTCCCCTACTATTATTGTGGAATCGTCTATTTCTCCTTTCATATTAGTCTTGTGTCTTGTATTAGTCAGAATTTGTTTCATGTATTTTGATTCATTGCTGCTAGGAGAGAAAAAAAAAAAGGTGCATATATATTTAGAGTTGTTATGTCTTCTTGTCGAATTGAACCTTTTATTATTATGTAATGTCTTTCTTTTCCTCTTGTAACAGATTTTGATTTAAAGTCGATTTTATCTGGTATCGATATGGCCACCCCTGCTCTTTTTTGTTTACTGATTGCATAGAATATTTTTCTCCATCCTTTTATTTTCAGTCTCTTTTTATCCTAAGGTGGGTTTCTTGTAGACAGCAAAAGATTGGATCATTTTTTTTTCCTTTTGCATTGGACTTTTAGACCATTCACGTTTAAGGTTATTACTGACAACAATTTGTCTACCTTACTCATTTTGGTATTTGTTTTTTGAGTGTTTAGTTATGTTTGTTTATTATACTGATTTGTTGTTTTCATTTATACTTGGGTGCTTTCCTTTGATGAGCTTTTTGTTAGCTTGCTTCTCTTCTACTATTTCTTCTTAGTGTAGTGGTTACCACACATATTACACTACATGACTTATAATCACTACAAAGTCTAGCATAAGAATAACTGTTAACATATAACCTTAACATAATAAATCTATTCCTGATATGCTCTTTCTTCCTCCATTTATGTTAGTGTGTCTCCATTAACACCAATATATAATGTGTATTCAATACATTTAGTTTGTACTTATTTCTTAATGCTCTTGCCTTTGCATTTGGAGTACTCTCTTGAGTAATACTTGGAAAGCTGGTCTGTTAGTGGCAAATTCCCAGACCTTTTGTTTGTTTCGGAATGTCTTGATTACCCCCTCATTTTTGCAAGACAGCTTTGCTGGGTCAAGTATTCTTGGTTGGCAGTTGTTTTGGTTCAGTATTTTATATACTTCACTCCATTGTCTTCTGGCCTCTAGAGTTTATTTGGAGAAATTCACACTACTTGTTATGAAAGACCTTTGGTATGTTAAATTGTGTTTTTCTCTTTCTGCTTTCAAAATTCTCTCCTTGTCTTTGGTTTTCAAGAGTATGTTGCTGAGTTTATCTTTCAAGAGTATGATTGGGGTTCATGCAGCTTCCTGTATTTGTAGGCTTGGTTCTCTGCTCAGATCTGAGAAATTCTCTCTGATTATGTCTTGGAAAATTACTTCTGTGTCTTTATTGTTGTCGTGGTCCTCTGCAATTCCAATAATTCTAATATTAGATTTCTTAATTGAATCCTACATTTCTTTTTGGGTTTGTTCACTTTTCTTTGTTCTTTTCTCTTGTTTTTCTTGAGTCTTCGTAAGTTTAGCTATTTTGTCTCCCCGTTCATTTATTCTAGCTTGTTTGTTCAATTATATTGAGTGTTTCTCTTGCTTTTTCTAATTTAGAAGTTTTATTCTTCAGTTCCAGTAGTTCTTTTTTTTAAGTCTTCAAATTCCTTGTTGAATCTCTCATTTTGTTCCTCTGTTTGCTTCCTGAACACCACTAGTTTCTGTGTGTTGTTTGCTTTCTTTAACCATATTTACCACCATAGTCTGAAAATTATCAATTCTTTGCATTATTCTGGGCTCCATAGGAGAGATTTCCTCTTCTTCATGTTTTGCTTTTGATTGTTTCTTTTTCTCTTGTGCTTGTGTGTGTGTGTGTATGTGTGTGTGTGTTTTCTAGTTTTTATTTAACTTGAGCCATTTTAGTATCTTTTCTTTACATTTTTTATTCTCTTTATGGTGGAAAAATTTTCTTCTTAGGTGTCTTGGTGAGGCAGTGTCCATCATCCAGCTGCCACCCAAAAGGCTGGGACCTGCCCCCAGCCACTCCATGGGAGAAAGATGCAGCAGACAACCCCCTCCAAGACTCACAGGCCTGGGAACCCCAGAGACAGCATGCCTCAGCCCTGCAGGTTGCCTGTTAGAATGTCTCAGCAGCAGCAGGACTGGTATCTCTTCCTGAGAGTCACTAGATGGCACTCTTATCATTAGTTTTTTTTAAACCCCTCCCCCTCCCTCCCAAGTTGATTCAAGGGATCTTTATGCTTGGTCTGTGGGATTCAATAAGCATGTGCAGGACAGGTTTTTTTTTTTTTTTTGCTGGACACTTCCACTGGTGGGAGCAGTGAGGATCGACTTTACTGTGATGATGGTGAGGGTTTTTTTTTTTTTTTAGTCTTTTTCTCACCAATGCCCCTGCACTGGAACATACACTACCTACGGTGTCCCACTGGGGGCTGCCTCCTCTGGCCTGTTGCCCTTTCAGCTTTTCCTGGTCCTTGTGTCCATCTGTTTCAGGCTTCAGCAAGGTTCAACAGTACTCTCACACAGCGTTACAGTCTTCTTTCACCCCCTCTCACTTGTGCAGCCCATGCAAACTGCCACAGCCAATTTGCACCGCCTTAAAAAAGTCCGACTAGACATTCCTCAGATAAGCTCCCTTTCTGTGTGCCTTGCTTGGGGTGTTACCCAGTCCCATACCAAAATGGCTGCAATGAGTGTGCGCTCCTGATGTTAGTGGGTAGGATCTCTCAGGTTCTGTGCTGACCCCTTTTCTTCTCTAACGTGCTTCTGGACTCACCCCAATACTCCAGTTCCTCAGCTGCTGTCTGGAGTTCTGAGATCTTAGTCTTGCTTTTTTTTTTTTATTCTTTGTTCAGTGAGTTAGTTGCTGGGGGAGTAGATGGAGTGCGCACTCACTTCACTATCTTGCTCTGCCTACAAACAACCTCTTTTAATAGTCAGGAATTTGACATAGTTCCTCTGCCCTTAAACCTGTATTTTCGTTCCACTTTCCTCACAGAATTTTATCCTAATTTAATATAGTTTTATACTTAAAAGTCTTTTTTGATCATCCTAGCTTACTTCTGAGATATATATGCCTGGTGAGATATATAAACCCTGGTGGCATAGTGGTTAAGAGTTTGGGTGCTAACCAGAAGGTCAGCAGTTCAAGTCCACCAGGACCTCCTGGGAAACCCTCTGGGGCAGTTCTACTCTGCCCTATAGGGTTGCTATGAGTCAGAATTGACTCAACTGCAATGGGTTCGGTTTTTGTTTTATATATATATATATATATATACACACACACACACACATTCCCTGGGTGGTGCAAATGGTTAACATGCTCACCTGCTAACCTAAATGTTGGCAATTCAAGTCCACCCAAAGACACCTCGGAAGAAAAGTCTGGTGATCTGCTTCTGAAAAATCAGCCATTAAAAACCTTATGTAGCACAGTTCTACTCTGACATGCATGGGGTCATCAGGAGTCAGAAATGACTTGATAGCAACTGGTGATAGATGGATAGGTAGGTAGGTAGGTAGATAAGTAAATACTTTTCTTGAGGTCCTGAACCCCTAAGCGTTAAAAGTTCTTCTGGATTGAGCCTTCTTTAAAATTATAAAACTTTTATAGGAACTGTATCTCAATGAAACGGATAAGATTTTTTCCCAATTAGTTGATAAAACTATGGATCAGTATTAATTATTGCCAGAGTAAGAAAGATTTAGCATCAGTTTTCTTCAGATTTTTCTATCTGTAAAATATAAGTGATTATAAACTTGTTCATATAAATGGAAAGGAAATGGAAATTTTGTTTTTTTGGTATTACCCAATTTGAACTCCTTTCAAGTTATTTGCCCCAAATCACAATGATCTATTATAAAAAATATTTTAATGAGTTTTCAACTGAACATTCTCCTTCAATTTTGTTGAAAATAAAGGATTCAAAGCCATCTGCATTGCAAAAGTATGTATACCCAGTTAATAGAATAATTCACTTTCGTAACGCCGA
Source organism: Elephas maximus indicus (assembly GCF_024166365.1). Classification (NCBI taxonomy): domain Eukaryota; kingdom Metazoa; phylum Chordata; class Mammalia; order Proboscidea; family Elephantidae; genus Elephas; species Elephas maximus. Next base: position 93,210,596 of record NC_064846.1, read on the forward strand.
CACCAATGTTTGGAATTGGCCTTTATTTAGTGGTCTGGAAGTTTTTATACGTTGCAACTTTGTACATATTAATATTTAGAATGGGTGAGAGGTATACATTTCTTTAGTAAAGAAAGGGAAGGGCCATAGTGAAAGGGAAATCCTTAACCACAGATACTTTTTCAAGCATTTCAGATTTAGGAAAGAGTACATATGAAAGTTGAGGATCTACAAATAGATTCCCTTAAAAATATCATTATTCCCATACCAATTGAAAAATCTTCATGACATGGGCCCCAGTTTTAAGACTGTTCTTCTACAACATTTAGCACATCTCTTGAGTTTGTCATATACTCCAAAAGGAGCAAACAATTCCTTTTATTTATAAGAACTGTGGAGTGGAATCCTTAGGCTGGTGAGATATAATCAAAGAGGGTTGAAAAAATCCAACTTAATCTGAAACTGATGAAAATATCGTCTAGTTTTAAGACGTCTTTAAAGCAGAGATGCCCTGGCTTCTTCTTGTTGCCCATACTTATATCTGACATCTTAAACTCTCAAGATAATCTCTCATTGAGAGTCTATACTTTCTAATAGGTTTATATTTATTGTTTTAAACATACTGACCACTATAGGTTGTATCATTTTTTTATAGGCAGATGTGGCTAAAAAGGTGAGTATATTAAGAAGTCTGCTATATTTTAATGTTTGATTTTATCAAGAACTTCTTATTAGTTTCTCATTTATTTTGAAATGTATAAGATATGCTAGTAAGCATCTTTATTATTTTTTTTACTTTTTATTGGCGCTTTAGGTGAAAGTTTACAAATCAAGTCAGTCTCTCATACAAAAATTTATATACACCTTGTTATATACTCCCTAGTTGCTCTCCCCCTAATGAGATAGCACACTCCTTTCCACTCTATTTTCGTGTCCATTCGGCTGGCTTCTGACCTCCTCTGCCCTCTAATCTCCCATCCAGACAGGACCTGTCCACATAGTCTCATGTGTCTACTTGATCCAAGAAGCTCACTCCACACAAGTATCATTTTCTATCCCATAGTTCAGTCCAATCCCTGTATGAAGAGTTGGCTTTGGGAATGGTTCCTGTCTTGGGCTAACAGAAGGTCTGAGGACCATGACCGCCAGGGTCCTTCTAGTCTCAGTCAGACCATTAAGTCTGGTCTTTTTATGAGAAATTGAGGCATGCATCCCACTGCTCTCCTGCTCCCTCAGGGGTTCTCTGTTGTGTTCCCTGTCAGGGTAGTCAGAAGAACTAGCCGGGCACCATCTAGTTCTTCTGGTCTCAGGCTGACGTAGTGTCTGGTTTATGAGGCCCTTTCTGTCTCTTGGGCTCATAATTACCATGTATCTTTGGTGTCCTTCATTCTCATTTGCTCCAGGTGGGTTGAGACCAATTGATGCATCTTAGCTAGCCGCATGCTAGCATTTAAGACCCCAGATGGCACTCTCCAAAGTGGGATTTTATTATGCCAATTGACCTAGATGTCTCCTGAAACCATGGTCCCGAAACCCCCGCTCCTGCTACGCTGGCCTTCAAAGCGTTCAGATTATACAGGAAACTTTGCTTTTGGTTTAGTCCAGTTGTGCTGACCTCTCCTATACTATGTGTTGTTTTTCCCTTCACCTAAAATAGTTCTTGTCTACTATCTAATTAGTGAATACCCCTTTCCCTCCCTCCCTCCCCACTCTCATATCAAAGGATATTTTCTTCCCTGTTTAATCTGTTTCTCGATTTCTTATATCAGTGGTCTCATACAGTATTTGTCCTTTGCAACTGACTAATTTCACTCAGCATAATGCCTTCCAGATTCCTCCATGTTATGAAATGTTTCATGGATTCATCATTGTTCTTTATAGCTATGTAGTATCCCATTGTGTGAATATACCATAATTTATTTATCAATTCATCTGTGGATGGGCACCTTGGTTGCTTCCATCTTTTTGCTATTGTAAACAGTGCTGCGGTGAACATGGGTGTGCATATATCTGTTCGTGTAAAGGCTCTTATTTCTCTAGGATATATTCCAAGGAGTGGGGGATTGGTGGATCATATGGTAGTTAAAAATAAAAAATGAAAAATAAAAAAAAAATTTTTTAAGGGAGTGCCAAATTGATTTCCAAAGTGATTGTACCATTTTACATTCCCACCAGCAGTGTATAAGTGTTCCAGTCTCTCCACAATCTCTCCAACATTTATTATTTTGTGTTTTTGGGATTAATGCCAGCCTTGTTGGAGTGAGATGGAATCTCATTGTAGTTTTGATTTGCATTTCTCTAACGGCTAATGATCATGAGCATTTCCTCATGTACCCGTTAGCCACCTGAATGTCTTCTTCAGTGAAGTGTCTGTTTGGCCTGTTCATATCTTTTGCCCATTTTTTAATTGAGTTATTTGTCTTTTTGTAGTTGAGTTTTCACAGAATCATGTAGATTTTAGAGATCAGGCACTAATTGGAAACGTCATAGCTAAAAACTTTTTCCCAGTCTGTAGGTAATCTTTTCCCTCTTTTGGTGAAGTCTTTGGATGAGCAAAGGTGTTTGATTTTTAGGAGCTCCCAGTTATCTAGTTTCTCTTCTGGTGTTTGTGCATTGTTAGTAATATTTTGTATACTGTTTATGCCATGTATTAGGGCTCCAAATGTTGTCCCTATTTTTTTGTCCATGATCTTTATCATTTTAGATTTTATATTTAGGTCTTTGATCTATTTTGAGTTAGTTTTTGTGCAAGGTGTGAGGTATGGGTCTTATTTCATTTTTTAGCAGTTGGATATCCAGTTATGCCAGCACTATTTGTTAAGGAGACTGTCTTTTCCCCATTTAAATGATTTTGGGCCTTTGTGAAATATCAGCTGCTCATATGTGGATGGATTTATGTCTGAATTCTCGATTCCGTTCCATTGGTCTACGTATCTGTTCTTGTACCAGTACCAGGCTGTTTTGACTACCGTGGAGGTATAATAGGTTCTAAAATCAGGTAGTGTGAGGCCTCCAACTTTGTTCTTCTTTTTCAGTAATGCTTTACTTATCTGAGGCCTCTATCCCTTCCATATGAAGTTGATGATTTGTTTCTCCATCTCATTAAAAAATGTCACTGGTATTTGGATCAGGATTGCAATGTATCTATACATGGCTTTTGGTATAATAGACATTTTTACAATGATAAGTCTTCCTATCCATGAGCAAGGTATGTTTTTCCACTTATGTAGGTCTCTTTTGATTTCTTGCAGTAGCGTCTTATAGTTTTCTTTCTATAAGTATATTATGTCTCTGGTTAGATTTATTCCTAAGTATTTTGTCTTCTTGGGGGCTACTGTAAATGGAATTGATTTGGTGATTTCCTCTTTGATGTCCTTTTTGTTGGTGTAGAGGAATCCAAATGATTTTTTTATATTTATCTTGTATCTTGATGCTCTGCTGAACTATTAGTTTCAGTTTTCTTGACAATTCTTTAGGTTTTTCTGTGTATGAGAGCATGTCATCTGCAAATAGAGATGCTTTTACTTTTTCCTTACCAATCTGGATGCCCTTTATTTCTTTATCTAGCCCAATTGTTCTGGCTAGGACCTCCACCACAATGTTGAATAAGAGCCTTGATAAAGGGCATCTTTGTCGGGTTCCCAATATCAAGGGGAATGCTTTTAGACTCTCTCCATTTAGGCTGATGTTGGCTGTTGGCTTTGTATAAATGCCCTTCATTCTGTTGAGGAATTTTCCTTCTATTCCTATTTCGCTGAAAGTTTTGATCATGAATGAGTGTCGAACTTTGTCAAATGCCTTTTAAGCATTAATTGCTAAGATCATATGGTTCTTGTCCTTTGGATTACATTAATTGTTTTTCTAATGTTGAAACGTCCCCACATACCTAGCATGAATCCCACTTGGTCATGGTGAATTATTTTTTTGATATGTTGTTGAAGTCTATTGTCTAGAATTTTGTTGAGTATTTTTGCGTCTAAGTTCATGATGGATATAGGTCTGTATATTTTTTTTGTGTGTGTGTGTGGTCTTTTTACCTGGTTTTGGTATCATGGATATGCTGGCTTCATAGAATGAGTTTGGGAGTATTCCATCCTTTTCTGTGCTCTGAGATACCTTTAGTAGTAGGGGTGTTAACTCTTCTCTGAACGTTTGATAGAACTCTGCAGTGAAGCTGTCCGGGCCAGGGCTTTTTTTGGGGGGGAGTTTTATTAATTACCTTTTCAATCTCTTCTTTTGTTATGGGTTTATTTAGTTGTTCTACCTCTCTTTGTGTTAGTTCAGGTAGGTAGTGTGTTTCTAGGAATTCATCCATTTCTTCTAGGTTGTCAAATTTGTTAGAGTACAATTTTTCACAGTAATCTGATACGATTCCTTTAATTTCAGGTGGATCCGTTGTAATATCACGCATCTCATTTCTTATTTGGGTTATTTGCTTCCTCTCCTGTTTTTCTTTTGTCATTTTGGCCAATGGTTTATCAATTTTGTGAATTTTTTTCAAAGAACCAGCTTTTGGTCTTCTTAATCCTTTCAATTGTTTTTCTGTGTTCTATTTCATTTAATTCTGCTCTAATTTTTATTATTTGCTTTCTTCTGGTACCTGAGGGCTTCTTTTGTTGCTCTCTTTGTTCAAGTTGTAGGGATAATTCTTTGATTTTGGCCCTTTCTTCTTTTTGGGTGTGTGTATTTATTGATATAAATTGACCTCTGAGCATTGCTTTCACTGTGTCCCAAAGGTTCTGATAGGAAGTGTTTTCATTCTCATTATATTCCATGAATTTCTTTATTCCATCTTTAATGTCTTCTATAACCCAGTCGTTTCTGAGCAGGGTATTGTTTAGTTTCCAAGTGTTTCATTTCTTTTCCATGCTTTTTCTGTTGTTGATTTCTACTTTCATGGCCTTATGATCCGAGAAGATGCTTTGTAATGTTTCAATGTTTTGGATTCTGCTGAGGCTTGCTTTATGACCTAATATGTGGTCTATTCTAGAGAATGTTCCATGTGCACTAGAAAAGAAAGTATACTTGGCTGCTGTTGGATGGAGTGTTCTGTATATGTCTATGAGGTCAAGTTGGTTGATTGTGGCATTTAGATCTTCCATTTCTTTATTGAGCTTCTTTCTGGATGGTCTGTCCTTCGCCAAAAGTGGTGTTTTGTAGTCTGTGGACATGTCTATCTCACTTTTCAATGCTGTTAGAGTTTGTTTCATGTATCTTGCAGCCCTGTCATTGGGTGCATAAATATTTGATATGGTTATATCCTCCTGGTATATTGTCCTTTTAATCAGTATATAGTGTCCTTCCTTATCCTTTGTGGTGGCTTTAACTTTAAAGTCTATTTTGTCAGAAATTAATATTGCCACTCCTGCTCTTTTTTGATTGTTGTTTGCTTGATATATTTTTTTCCATCTACTGAGTTTTAATTTGTTTGTGTCTCTAATTCTAAGGTATGTCTCTTCTAGGTAGTATATAGACGGATTGTGTTTTTTTTATCCATTCTGCCACTGTCTTTTTATTTGTGCATTTAGTCCGTTTACATTTAGCATAATTATGGATAGGAAAGAGTTTAGTGCTGTCATTTTGATGTCTTTTTTGTGTATTGTTGAGTTTCTTTTTCCCACTTAATTTTTTGTGCTGTGTAGTTTATCTTTATATATTGTCTTTTCCTCTTTTCGTTGTTGTTGATTTTGTTTCCGCTGAGTCTCTGTTTTTTTCTTGTATTTTATTTAATGGGCAGGATTGTTAGTCTTCTTTGTGTTTACCTTAATGTTCACCCCTATTTTTCTAAGTTTAAACCTAATTTTTATTTCTTTACATTGCCTTGTCTTCCTGTCCATATGAAAGATTTATGACTACATTTCTTAGTCCATCTTTATTGTTTTAATGTTGTCTTCTTTTACATAATGACATCGCTGTTTCCCTGTTTTGAGCATTTTTTTATCTTGATTTATTTTTGTGATTTCCCTATCTGGGTTGACATCTGATTGCTCTGTCCAGTGTTCTAGTCTTGGGTTGATATCTGATATTATTCATTTTCTAACCTAAGAACTCCCTTTAGTATTTCTTATAGTTTTAGTTTTTCCAAATTCCGTAAACTTTTGTTTATCTGGAAATGTCCTAATTTGGCCATCATATTTGAGAGACAGTTTTACTGGATATATGATTCTTGGTCAACAATTTTTTTCCTTCAATGCTTTCTATAAGTCATTCCATTGCCTTCTTGCCTGCATGGTTTCTGCCGAGTAGTCCGAGGATATTCTTATTGACTCTCCTTTATGACTTTACATTTATCCCTAGCTGCTCTTAAAATTCTCTCTTTATATTTGGTTTTTGGCAAGTTTGATTATAGTATGTCTTGGTGAGTTTCTTTTAAGATCTACCTTATGTGGAATTTAATGAGCATCTTAGATATCTTCTCATCTTTCACCATATCAGGGAAGTTTTCTGCCTACAAATCTTCAGCAATTCTCTCTGTATTCTCTGTTATCCCTTCCTGTTCTGGCACTCCAATCACTCATAGGTTATTTCATTTGATAGAGTCGCACATGATTCTTATAGTTTTTTTCATTTTTTTAAATTGTTTTGTCTGATTTTTCTTCACATATATTAGTGCCAAGTGTTTTACCTACAATCTCACTACTTCTGCCTTCCACATCCACAATTCTGCTCCTCTGACTTTCTGTTGAGTTGTCTAGTTCTGTAATTTTATTGTTAATCTTCTGAATTTCCGATTGTTGTTTCTCTATGGATTCTTGCAGCTTATTAAATTTTTCTTTATGTTCTTGAATAACTTTTTCAATTTCTTCAATTGCTTTATCTGTGTGTTCCTTGGCTTGTTCTGTGTATTGCCTGATCTCCTTCCTGGTGTCCTGAAGAGTTCTGTATATTAAGCTTTTGTGTTCTGCTTCTGGTAATTCCAGGAAGGCACCTTCATCCAGAAGATCCCTTGATTCTTTGTTTTGACAGCTTGTTGAAGCGATCATGTTCTGCTTCTTTATGTGGTTTAATACTGACTGTTGTCTCTGAGCCATGTACAATTTACTGTATTAGTTTATTTTATGTTTGCTTGTCTACTGTATCCTAGCTTCTTGATTTGTTTTGTTTTGATATGCCCAAATAGGTAGCTTGAGTGAGCTAGCTTGATTATTTTTGCCTTTGAAGCTCTAATGTCCTCTCACCAGATGACTAGAGCTGTTATCAGGTATATGAGCATAGGAATCCATTTATTTTTCTTGTATGGATTCAGCTTAAGTGTCCAGGTAGTTGTTCATCAAGCGTGCGGTACAGGCTCTGTCTTGCAGTCTTAGAGGGGCAGGGATGAGTGGTGTAGGTACAGGTATGTGGTTGCAGGAGGGGGCCATGCTCTCAACAAGCCAAGGGTCTGACAACCATCCCCTTAGTGTCTGTGAGGAAAGCATGTCCCTGTTCCCTAGAGCTCACATGTGGGTGGGTTCTACAGATGGACCATGGGCACACAATGCTTTTGTTTGTAAGGGCTGGGAGGTACCAGTTATCCTTGGAACCCTGTCTCAGGTGGCTTTTTGATGGGAGTGTACCCACCAGTCCTTATGCCTCTGATGTGGGTATGTGAGGACCCTGTTTAATAGGCAGAGCAGTGTCAAACATCAAACACCCACCTCTCCGCCACACAGCTGAAACAGTTGCTGTCTGCTTACAAGGGCCTATTCTCCTGAAATAGGCCCACACAGGTCCATGCAGGGGGGAAAGTTTTTCAAAGTCCACAGACCATTTATGCCTGAATAGGAGCTGGTTCTGTCCTGAGCTCCCCAGGTTAGTGAAGCTGGCAGATTATCTTTTCCCCCAATTTGTTTATTCCTTCTCCAAGGCCAGGAGAATGGCTCAGAGCGATCAGCGGGCCTTATCGCAGGCCCAGGGAATTCAACAGCCACTGAATCTGGCTTGGGGGCTGGAGTCATGGTAAAATATTTGCAAGTACTTAGCGTTTCCCGAGAGCGGCATTCTTCTCTGGTTCTGGAGATGTGAGTAGGCAGTACAGCTGGGTGTTTCTCCATGAGGAAACTGCGGCTGAACGCTACCACCAGCCTGCTGCAGTCGCTCCCAGGAATGGTGCCTGAGGGTTCCCGGTGATTCAGGTCCAGCAACTCCTCTCTGCTTCTGAACTGTCTCTCTCTCCCCCTGCCATTTTCTAACTTTTGATGTTCAGGGCTCCTAGCTTGTCATAAATATAATAATTTAACTTGTTTTTTAGGTCTGTTGTAAGAGGGATCACTGGAAGCTTCTGACTACTCTGCCATCTCGGCCCCGCCTCCTCAAATGTCTTTATTTTTTAAGCATTGATTATTGTAGTGGGCTGAATGGTGGCCACCAAAAAGATATGCCCACATCCTAATCCCTGGAAAATGGGCTTTTGCAGATGTAATCAAGTTCAGGATCTCAATATGAGAAGATCACCCTGGAGTATCTGTGTGGGTCCTAAATTTGATCATAGAATGTTCTCATAAGAAAGAGGCAAAAGGAGATAACACAAACAGAGAGAAGAGACATGCAGAGGAGATGGCAATATGAAGACAAAGGCAAAGATTGGAGAGGTGCAGCCACAAGCCCAGGAATACTGAGGCAGCCAGGGGCAGATTACCCATTAGGCAAGGTAAGCATGGTGCTTACCTTGCTTGCCAGATCTTCTGTAATGAACAATATCATCTTTGATGTGGTGAAACTCATATGAAATTGTTCGCTTCAAAATGGTAAATAAGCACAAATAAGCCCGTTCTTACCTTGCTTACAGGATCATCCACCCCTGAGGCAGCCACCAGAGGCTGCAAGATGCAAGGAGCAGATTCTTCTCTAGATTCTCTGTAGGGACAGAGAGCAGCCCTGCTGACACCTTGATTTTGGACTTCTGGCCTCCAAAACTGTGAGAAAATAAATTTATATTGTTTTAAACCACCAAGTTTGTGGTAATTTGTTATTGCAGTCCCAGGAAACTAATACAGATTTTGGTACTGGAAAGACAGGTGCTTCTCTAATACATAACTAAAAAAGTGGACATGACTTTGGAATTGATTAATGGATAGAGGCTGTTAGAATTTTAAGAAACATGATAGAAAAAGCCTAGATTGCCTTGAGCAGATTGTTGGTAGAAGTATGCAATGATTTGGCCAGTGAGGGCTCTAGAGAAAGTGAGGAGCATGATAGAGAAAGAATCTGTTGTCTAAAAGAATATACATGTAGTCATAAATGAATATTGATAGAAATATGAACATTAAAGTCACTTCCTGAATATGTTATTGAAAACCGGAGGAAAGGCAGTCTTGTTACATAGTGGCAGAAAACATGGCTGAATTCTGTCCTACTGTTGTGCAGAAAGCACAGTTTATAAGTAATGAACTTCAACATTTAGCTAAGGATATTTCCAAGTAGATTGTTGGAGGTGTGTCTTGGTACACTAAGCCAGGGGCACAGTGGGGATATCCCATCCTCATTATTAACTGTGTGGTAAGAAGGATCAGCATGAATCCAATTTTCAAAGTGTGGAAGTGGATCCAGACATCACCTTCCCATTTCTCTATCTTCATTGCCAGTAGCTCATGTGGCACTCTGTCTCTCAGCTTCAGCCACCGAGAGCCGAATGAGAGATCACAAGTTAGATGGACAACATCTGTCATAGTTATCTAGTGCGACTTGAACAGAAATACCACAAGTGGATGACTTCAACAAAGAGAACTTTATTCCCTCACAGTCTAGGAGGCTAGAAGTCTGAATTCAAGGCGCTGGCTCCAGGGGAAAGCTTTATTTCTCTTGCCAGCTCTGAAGGAAGGTCCTTGTCATCAATCTTCCGTGGTAGAGGAGCTTCTCAGTGCAGGGACCCTGGGTCCAAAGGACACGCTATTCTCCTGGCTGTTTTTTCTTGGTAGCATGAGGTTCCTCATGTCTCTCTGCTCAGTTCTCTCTATTGTATCTCAAAAGAGATTGGCTTAAGACACAGCCTGATCTTATAGATTGAGTCCTGTTTTATCAACATAACTGCTGCTAATCCCATATCATTAACATCATAGTGATAGGATTTATAACACATAGGATAATTACATCAGATTACAAAACAGAGGGCAACCACACAATACTGGGAATCATGGCCTAGCCAAGTTGACACACATTTTTGGGAAACACAGTTCAATCCATAATACCCTCTGGGGCTAGACAAAATCAGACCCCCAGGTGATCTTCCTTGGTCTGATCAGGTCCCAATCATTAGCCACAGGTGTTGATCTGGCTAGGAAAAAAAAAAAAACAAGAACAAGGCCAAATTACTTTTTGCAAGATGGTTCCACACATCACACCCAGTTTCTCCTTGCTGCTTATAGTAAAATTCAAGGGAAAAGAGTTAAATTGAATAAAGAGTTTTAAGCAAAAAAGAAGTCCACACTTGATGATTTTGGAAATTCTTAACCTATCCAGATTGCAAAAGATTCTAAAATTAGAAGATTCACTGTTAGGAAAGCATGCTGTGGAAAGAAGGGCAAGGGTGTGGCTGGACAACCTTTTTTTAAAGAGACTAGGCATGTGACTCAGGGATCCACTCAACCACCTTAGCAGAAGCCAGGAATAGAGATGGGGTTATCCAGGGGAGATCTGTGGAGGACCCACTTATCTAAAGGACTGGATCCCTCTGATGTACATGGGAGACTTGCAAGGTTTTAGAAAATGTTATATTAACAGAAACACTACCATTTTGGATTAAAGTGGACAGAGACAGGACAAAATGAAAGAGGTTCTTGCCATTTCCAAAATTCTATAGACAAGAAATGGGATGATAGATATACTCAACTATAAACATGTGCTACCACTCAAGTAAAAGGAAAAATGACTGCTGGGTGCAGAGCCATGGGCCCAGAGGCAGGGGTGCAAGGGTACAGGCAGGGTGCAGGTGCAGAGGCAGAGGGCTGCAGACATGGCTCCAGAAACAGAGGCTGGCCGAGCTACTTTGGGCACAGAGGCCTGTGGAGACACTTTGGGCCCAGAGAGCAGAGCCCTAGGTCTAGAGGACAGAGCCTTGAGCTGCAGAGGATTATTCCCAGGCCTTGAAATCTAATGGAATTTGCCTTGCTGGATTTTTAAATTGCTTGGGGCCTGTGACCCCTTTATCCCTTCCATTTTTGCCCTTTTGGAATGGAAATGTCTTTAACTGTTATACTACGGCTGTCCTACCATTACATTTTGGAAGCAGGTAACTTGTGCTATAGCTTCTCATGTCCACAGATAGAAATTTTGTCCCAGGATGGATTATACTAAGAGTCTCACCCATACCTGATTTTGATGATGAGATTTAGGACTTCTGAGCTGACGATATTTAGATAAGATTTTGCACTTAAGTTGAGAATTTTGAAGATATTGGAATGGGACAGACATGAATTTTAGGGGGCCTAAGGGTGGATTTGGAAACCCTAATGGCATAGTGGTTAAGTGTTATGGCTGTTAACCAAAAGGTCAGCAGTTCGAATCCACCAGGGCCTCCTTGGAAGCTCTATGGGGCAGTTCTACTCCGTCCTATAGGGTCGCTATGAGTCTAAATCGACTTGACGGCAACGGGTTTGGTTTTTTGGTATTGAGGATGGACTATAGTGGGCTGAATGATGGCCCCCAAAAGATATGTCCATGTCCTAATCCCTGAAACCTATGAATGTTACCTTGTTTGGAAAAAGGTTCTTTGAAGATGTAATTAAGTTAAAGACTTTGCAACGAGGCTATCAATCTGGATTACCTGAGTAGGCCCTAAATGCCATCACAAGTGTACTTGTAGGAGAGAGGAAAAGGAAAATAACACAGACACACAGAAGAGGCAGTGTGAAGACAGAGCAGAGAGAAATGTAGCCAAAGAGTGCCAACAGCCACAGGAAGCCGGAAGAGGCAAGGAGTGGATTTTTTTTCTTTAAGTATTTTATTGTGTTTTTGGTGAAAGTTTACACAGCAAATTAGGTTCCCATTTAGCAATTTCTATTTTTTTATACATATTGTTCAGTGATATTGGTTACATTTTTCACATCATGTCAACATTCTTATTATTTCCGTTCTGTTAATCTGTCTTCTCTGCCCCCCTTGATCTTCTCATCTTTGCTTTAGGGTAAATGTTGACCTCATAGAGATGATTTTTTTTTCCTTAAGGAGAACAGTACTCATGGGTGATATTGTTTATTTTATGAGCCAGTCTGTTATTTAGCTGAAAAGTGACCGCCAGGAATGATTTCAGTTGAAGTTTAAATGGTATCTCAGGGTAGTAATCTCAGGGCTTTGTCTAGTTTCTACTAGTCTAGTAAATCTGGCCTTTTTTAAGAATTTGAGTTTTGTTCTGCAGTTTTCTCCCATTCTATTCAGGGCTATCTATTGTGTCCCTGGTCAGCAGGATTGGTAGTGGTGGCCAGGCGCCATCTAGTTCTTCTGGTCTCAGGGTAGATGAGCCTGTGATCCATTAGTTCTGTAGACTCGATTCTTCTTTGTTTGGTTCCCTTCTTTCTCTTTTGCTCCAGACTAGTAAAGACCAATAACAAAAAACCAAACCCATAGCCATTGAGTCGATTCCAACTCACAGCAACAAGTATTATCTTAAATGGCCATTTGCAAGCTTTTAAGACCCCAGATGCTACTTAACAAACTAGGATGTACAATGTAAACTTTATGCACTATGTTATGCCAATTGACTGAGTTGTTCCACGAGACTATAGTCCTAAGCCTTCAAACCCGTTAAACCAATCCTATGAGGCATTTGGTTATGTCTGGAAGGTGTCTGTGACGTGTCCCCATGTGCTTTATCGTATATATATGAATATATATGCAGAGCACACAAACATGTATATGCATATTCTTATGTATACAATTGTACATGCACATGTATATACACACATATACCTTTCTTATACACATGTATGGATATATATATATATATGTTGTTACTGCTGTTGTTTCAGAACTGTATATGTTGTAGCATTTACCAATAATGACCCTTATTCTTGTGTACTCTTTAATGCCATCATTAACTTTGGTCAAGTTGTGCACACTTCACCCACATTTGGTATTGCTTTTCCCATCACCAAAAATAAAAAATGTATTGTCTAGGTAGTGATTCTCCCTCCCACCCCATTCTATCCCTGGTAACCACCAAAGAATGTTGATTTCTGTATGCATACCTATTTTTGTCCTTTTTATAAAAGGGGATCATACAATATTTGTCCTTTTCTGATTGACTTATTTCACGCAGCATCATGTCCTCCAGATTCATCCATGTCATGTTTTGCAAACTCACCGTATTTTTTATGATTGCATAGTATTCCATTGTATGTATATACCACATTTTGTTTATCCATTCATCCACTGATGGGCACTTAGGTTCTTTCCATCTGTTTGATCTTGTGAATAATGTTGCAATGAACATAGTTGTGCATATGTCTATTCATGTCACTGCTGTTAGATCTCTAGAGTGTACACTTAGGAGTAGGATTGCTGTATTGTAAGATACTTCTATTTCTAACTTTTTGGGGAAGTGCCACACTGTTTTCCATAGTGGTTGTACCATTTTACAATTCCAACAGCAGTGGATAAGTGTTCCAATGTTATATATATATATATACATATAAGCCCTGGTGGCACAGTGGGTAAGAGCTACGGCTGCTAACCAAAAGGTTGGCAGTTTGAATCCACCAGCCACTCTTTGGAAACCCTGTGAGGCAGTTCTACTCTATCATATCGGGTTGCTATGAGTTGGAATCAACTCGATGGCAATGGGTTTGGTCTGGTTTTGGTTTATATATATGTATGTGTGTGTGTGTGTGTGTGTGTGTGTGTATGAGCATGTGTATAGAGGGAGAGGTGATGGAGAGAGAGAGATTTCAAGGAAATGGATCACGCAGTTATAGAGGCTGGCAAGTCCATGGGTCAGGTGTCAGGTTGAAGGCTTCTTCTGACTCACATAGCTACAGGGGCCGATGAATTCAAGATCAGCAGGAAAGATGGCAGGCTTCTGGCTCATGGGCTGTGGAAGCCAATGAATCCCAACATTGGCAGGCAGTACTGCAGGCCACTACGTCAAGTCCCAAGAACCAGAGATCACATGATGATGAGCTGGATGCAGGATCCAGAGTGAGCAAAAGCCAGCAAGCTTTGCAAGAGCATCCATATATATTGGGTGCAAGCCACACTCCCGAGGAAACTCCACTTACAACTGATTGGCTGATCACATCATGGAGGTGATTATATTATATAACAAAATGGAGGATAACTACATCATTACATAACTGCCAAACTACATTGTTACATAACTGCCAAACCACTAATAATCATTTCCCAGCCAATTTGACACACAGCCTTAACTATCACAGTGCACCCCTTGTCAACATGGACCTTGTAGTGCACATCTCCTTAAACCATACACAATTTCTAAGTAAAGACAATTACAAAGTCATACCTGAGCCTAACATGATATAACTAACGTGTGTACAGCCAAAAACACACAAGCTCCATTTACATCTTATATTTTATAAGTGAATAAAACAGAAGTATTTGATGCATGCATGCAAGGAAGAAATACTCATAACAATTACAGTCCTCATTTCTGTAACTGGTCATGTTGTCATAACTGCTATTTAGAACTACCTTCTTCCAACACACATTCTGTATTTCCTTTGCTCACAGCAAGTACTTCAGCTGGTCATGGTTCTTTACCTGGTGGGATGACCCAAACCTTCATTCTTGAAGGGTCTGGGCCACTACTAGTCATGTCAGATGGGGTTGATGTAGTTTTCCATTGACTTTAATCACAGGGCATGGTAGTACTAAGGCACATCCCAAGGGATCTCTTGTATCCAGACATACTTTTCTTTACCTCCATTATGTAATACCAATCCAATTTCTCCCTGATAATCAGGATCAATAACAGCAGCCAATACAGTAACTCTCTACCTGTTGATCTAGACGCATGAGGAGTTCAAAGTGGCCGGGTGGCATTCTTAACTTCCAGTTTAATGGAATTAGTGTTTTATCTCGTGGTGGGAGCATTCCTTCTTTTGAAACTAAGACCTTTAGACCCATAGAACTTAGGGTTGTGGGGACAGGAAGCAAAAGTTTTGCAAGCAGGTCAATAGGGCTAATAGTGAGTGGTGCCACCCCCATTTCCACCCCTTGATTCCTGGACCCATGAATCCTGGCTAATGAGAGAAACAGCGTTATACATGGGATGCTGGTTTAGAGTATATACAGCCTCCTGGAGAATATTGCCCCACTCTGCAAGGTTTTGCCACCTACTTGGCACCGTAATTGTGTCATTAGAAGGCCATTCCATTGTTCTATCAAGCTAGTTGCTTCAGGATGATAGGGGACGTGTGAAGAACAGTAAATTTCATGAGCATGGGCCCATTGCCACACTTCATTTTCTGTGAAGTGAGTCCCTTGATCCAAGGCATTGCTGTGTGGGATACCACGATAGTGCATAAGGCATTTTGTACATCCACGGATGGTAGTTTTGGTAGAAGCACTGTGTGCAAGGAAGGCAAATACATATGCAGAGTAAGTGTCCTATTCCAGTAAGAACAAAACATGCCCTTTCCATGATGGAAGCACTCCAATATAATCAACCTGCCACCAGGTTGCTGGCTGATCACCTCAAGGGATGGTGACATATTGGGGAATCAGTGTTGGTCTCTGCTGCTGGCAGATTGGGCACTCAGCAGTGGCTGTAGCCAATTCGGCCTTAGTGAGTGGAAGTCTATGTTGCTCAGCCCATGCGTAACTTCCATCCCTGCCACCATGGCCACTTTTTTCATGTGCCCATTAGCAATGACAGGAGTCGCTGGGGAAGGAGTCTGATTGGTATCCATAGAATGCATCATCCTATCCACTTGTTAAAATCCTCCTCTACCAAGGTCACCCTTTGGTGAACATTCACTTAAGACACAAATATCTTCACTTCTTTGGCCCATTCAGAGAGGTCTATCTACATACCTCTTCCCCATACCTCCTTGTCTCCAATTTTCCAATCATGTACCTTCCAAGTCCCTGACCCTCCAGCCAAACCATTGGCCACAGCCCATGAATCAACATACAATTGCACATCTAGCCATTTCTCCTTCCAAGCAAAGTGAACAACCAGGTGCACTGCTCAAAGTTCTGCTCACTGAGATTTTGCTTCACCACTGTCCTTCAGGGAGGTCCTGGAAAGGGGCTGTAGTGCTGACTCTGTCCACTTTCAAGTGGTGCCTGGATATCAAACAGAACCGCCTTTAAATCAGGCACAAGCTTTCTCTTTAGTCAAATGATCATAAGGAACTCCCCATGAGGCCACAGGTGCAAACTGGGAGAGGGCAGGTAAAGTCACAGAAATGGAGGCCATGGGCATTTGGGCCACTTTCTCATGCAAGTTACTTGTGCCCTCAGGTCCTGCTCGGGCCCAATCTCGTATATACCACTTCCATTTAATGATGGAGTACTGCTGTGCACGTCTGACTTTATGACTCTGCAAGTCAGACAACACCCAGTTCATGATGGGCAGCTCAGGCCACACAGTGACTTGGTGGCCCATGGTTAAGCATTCTATCTCTATTAAGGCCCAGTAACAAGCCAAAAGCTGTTTCTCAAAAGGAGAGTAGTTATCTGCAGAGGATGGCAGGGATTTACTCCAAAATCATAAGGGTCTGCACTGTGGTTCAACAATAGGGGCCTGCCAGAGACTCCAAACACCATCTTTCTCTGCCACTGATACTTCAAGCACCATTAAATCAGCCAGATCATATGGCTCAAGTGGCACAGCAGCTGGCACAGCAGCTTGCACAGCAGCCTGAACCTGGTGCAGAGCCTTCTCTTGGTCTGTGCCCCACTCAAAACTAGCAGCTTTTCAAGTCACTTGAAAAATAGCCAGGTATATGTTGCCTCCGAAATCCAAAGAGGTCCACCAGGCCTTGTGCCTACTTTTTAGTCGTGAGAGGGGCCATATGCAATAATTTATCCTTCACTGCTGTGCCCATAGAAATTTCACTGAGGTGGAAGGGGCCTGAATTTTTGTCAGATTAATTTCCCACCCTCTACCTGGTTGCACAGTGGTTAAGAGCTCGGCTGCTAACCAGAAGGTCAGCCATTTAGATACACCAGCTGATCTTTGGAAACCCTGTGGGGTAGTTCTGCTCTGTCCTATATGGGCTCTGTGAGTAGGAATTGACTCAATGGCAATGGGTATGATTTCAGGTTAGCAAGCAAATATTTTACCAGTAAGCCCAGAGACATTGACACTTCTTCCTTACTAGGTCCAATCAGTGTAGTGGACCAATGCAACATTTTATATAAAGGAAAGGCGATCAGGGTCATTGGGGACCAAATTATGACATAGGGCTGGTGAGTCAATATACCCCTTAGGTAGGATGTGAAGGTATATTGCTGGCCTTGTCAACTGAAGGTAAACTGCTTCTGGTATTCCTTCAAAACCAGAGTGGAGAAAAAAGAATTGGCCAGATCAATAGCTGCATACAAGCTACCAGGAGATGTATTAATTTGCTCAAGCAATGAAACCCCATCTGGAATAACAGCTACAATTGGAGTCACCACCTGGTTAAGTTTCTGATAATACACTGTCATTCTCCAAGTTCCATCTGTTTTCTGTGGAGGCCAAATAGATGAGTTGAATGGGAATGTCATGGGATCACCATCCCTGCATCCTTCAAGTGCTTGATGGTGGCAATAATCTCTGCAATCCCTCTGGGCATGCAGTATTGCTTTTGATTTACTATTTTCCTAGGTAGGGACAGGTCTAACGGCTTCCACTTGGCTTTTTCTACCATAATAAAACGTACTCCATTTGTCAAGGATCCAATGTGGGGGTTCTGCCAGTTGGTGAGTATATCTATTCCAATTACACATTCCCGAACTGGGGAAATCACTGCAGATGGCTTCAGGGACACGCCAGACACACTGTGAGACAAATATGAGCTAAGATTCCATTAATAACTTGACCTCCACATGCCCCCACTCTGACTGGTGGTCCACAGTGACATTTCGGGCCTCCTGGAATTAGTACCAGTTTAGAGCCATTATCCAGTAATCAATCCTTGGAAAGTCTGCTTATTTCCTTTTCCCCAGTGAACAGTCACTCTCATAAAAGGCCATAAAGATTGACAGTATAAATTCTTGGCAGAGTAGTGTGGTCCTTCCTCAAGGAACCCAGCAACCCCTTCATTCAAGGGATGTGGGTCTGTAAACTGGCTCATGCCTGGGAATTGAATGAGGGGCTGTGACTCTATATTCTGGTGATTTGAGTTAGACTGCCATTCACTTGACCTAGAATTCTTCTGCTTGTACAGATGAAGTAAATATTTAGTAGATTTTCCATCTATTTCACTCTTAGGAACATGATGAATAATTAGCCAGTGCCATAACTCATACCAGTCAGACTATTCTGATTATTGCTTTGACTCCACTCTCCATTATGGTAACCATGCCCACTGTGTCATTGTCGATTGTGTGCCACCACTTACCCTCTACCACCACCGGGTCTAGTCAACCCCACTGTAGTTAAGTGTCTTAAGCCAGTTAGGGAAGTTCCTAATGTCAAATCTGACTTAAATAAAATAGTAATCACAGCAGTCTTCAAGGATGCTGAAGCTGTCATCACAAATATATTCCTCACCATTGTGGTGAAATGTGTGTCCTCTGAGCACTCCATGTGTAGGTCTGTGGGTCAAATCTGATAAATCCACTCTAGCATTCCACTTTCCCTAAGCCTTTGGATACCTTCTTCTACAGTGTACCAAGGCAGGTCTGGCACTTCAACTTGATTTAGTGTAGGCCACCACTTTATCCATGCTTCAGTGACCCAATCAAATAAACTTATTAGTTCCTTGCCTAACCTATTGAGCTAAAACATTGAATGAAGAATCTGTATCAATAAACTCAGATTGATCCAACTTTCTGTTCCTGGCACCATTATCCCACACCTTTAGTGGTTGTTCCTACACATATTCCCCAGGCTTCTGTGTATACATGTTAAAAAAAAGCCAAGCAGTTCTTTTGGAGTGTAGCATACCTCCTCCTGGGTCACACTGGGTACATCACCTTTTGGAACTTGCTGGGACTTAAGTCTAGTTATGCAAAAATGGGTTGTGGGGATGTGTTCTGAGTACATTCAGAATTGTTTTGTAAGGCATCTGCTTCGGGTGATTCCCCATGCATTGACTCAGACGCTGCCCGAGGAGGTGACTCGGACAAAGGCTCTTCAGACACAGCTGGGTTAATCTCACTAGATGAAGGTGGAGAGGCTAAAGATTTTACTGGGGAGGATGGCCTAGCAGACAAAGATGGAATAAATCTCTTCAGGTGGGAGTTAGAGTACTGGTTCTGTTGGGAAGAGTGATTCAACAGAATTTAGGGGCTCAGTGTCACCAACTTCCTGATTATCTGCCCATATGTCCCCATCCCAAGTTTCAGGATCCCATTTCTTCCAAATCAATGTCCTCACTTTAAATTCAGACATGATTCGAGGTTGAGAATTCAGTTGGTGTTGTAATTCAGTCACTCTTATGATAAGACTCTTTGTTTGATTTTTGGCAATATCAGCTCTGTTAATACAAGAAATAAGGGTTTCTTTCAGGACACAAGTTCAGCTTGAGATCTTTTATTCAACACTTGATCTGTGGCTGAAACCCTGAGCTCATCTCTTTCACCACTTTGTCTAGCGAAAGTAGGACCAACCAACCAGCTTCCTTATACTTCTCATTCTGACAGAAGTGTAGAAAAGTATCAAACATGTGATCACCCATAGCCTCACCTTAGAACTGATCAGTTGGAGGGGTGTGAAGGTGTCAGTCAAGCCTCTAACTAAGTTGTCTAACAATTTAATTGACTACAGAGCCATAGGAGGAGGTAAGATGAATATATATGTTCAGAAAGTGTCTTCTATCATATGTACTCAAATTTTAATTTTTTATATTATTATTACTATTATTAATTAACATATAACCTTGAGTTGACATGGCTATCTTTTAAGAGTTATGAAGAAAGTGTTACAGACTGTGCACACTGTCACCTTGAAAATGTCCTTGAGGTGGAGAGACAAGGTATGTGGGCTGTGTGTGAATATAAAGTAATAAATATTTGTTTTTACAAATGAGCAGTTACATATGCAAATGAATATTGTACCCTTCCAAACTGTCACTTTGCTAAACTTATATTATTCTCACAAAACTGCCATTGCTTGAGAGTGGTTTGTTTTGGAACTCCTCCTTTGAGATTTGCAAGTCTGTAGCATATTCTTTAGAATCTGCTTCTAGATGGCAGTTCTTTATCCTTTGAGGGTGGATCAGCTATGTCATTTGGAACCAAGTTCAAGCTTCACGGGGTGACTTCTTTGAAGTAAAATACTTATATGCACATATGTACTTGGTTTTTTTTTTCCTAAAGAAAAATTAGTTTCATTACTTTATGGGCATACCCCATATGATATCAGCATTGAAATGGAACATTCTGAATTTTCTAGTCCCACCTCCCTCACCCAGCCTAGGATCCTTGCTTTCAACAGTTCTGATGAAAAGAGGTGATTACTTTGTAAGGCACCTTATTCCATTTTGAGCAGTTATAATTATTAGAAAACTCTTCTACAGTTAAATGAGAGAAGATTTGGGCAGATGTCCAATATAGTACATGGCACATAATACGTACATGATTAATGTTTATAGCCTGCTTATATAGCCCTAGAATGTGCTTCCTTCAAACTCTACCTCTGGAGCAACAAAGTTTATTCTTCTATATGACAAAGCTTCAGTTATTTAAAAATATATTTATTTAATGTGCATCTGAAATGTCTCTCTTTCAAACTAACCACTTTTGGGTTCTTTTGTCATTGTTCACATGTCAGGATTTCTAGACAGGATACACGATGATACAGAAAAATGAGTGGTATAGGGAGCTAATAAAATAGCCCATAAGAAGAGATATCCACAGCCCAGAATGGTCTTGAGAAGATTTTATAATGGGGCTGGAACTTCTGCTGGGCCTTAAAATTCAAGTAGGATTTAGATGGACAGAAAACAGGTTGGAATACATCCCTTAACTGAGTGAAGGGGTTGTTGACTAAGTTCTGTACAGTGGTGGGTATGTTTATTATTTGTTCCTTTTGCCTGGAGAAGAGGCAGTGGCGTCACCAGGGTAGGTGTCATCCAGTGTGTTAACTCATGGTGCCACCCCACCCCCCATTCCCCCCTCCCGGGATGGGTGAGGCTGGCTTGCGACCCCACCCAGTGGGCAGAGCGGCCTCTCCTGCCACCACCCACGGCCGAGCACGGCACTGCCCAGTCCTGCCCCATGGCGTCTGCAGCTCCCCTCTTCTGCCATTGGCCAAAGTGGAGACCCTCCTCTCCACCCAGTGGTGGGCACCACGCATTATCGCCTGCACCCTGACTGGCAGGTGACGGGGGGTGGGTGATGGGTGACACCAATCCTAGTGATGCCACTGTCTTGGCGGCCCCTCCCCTGGCGGTGCTGGTCTGCCAGCTGCTGCTGCTATGAATCCTAGGGTGATTTTGGTGTCAACCCCTCTGACAGTGTAAGAGTGGTGTGGTCCACACAGCCCATTCCCTCCTAGTAATACCACTGAGAAGAGGGTTTGTTTTAAGGAGGGCAGGGTACCCGTTGCCGCTGAGTCCATTCTGACTCATAGCAACCCTATAGGACAGAGTAGAACTGCCCCATAGGGTTTCCAAGGCTGTAACCTTTATGGAAGTACACTGCCACATCTTACTGCTGAGGAGTGGCTGGTGGGTTTGAACCACTGACCTTTGGGTTGGCAGTTGAGTGCTTAACCACTACAGCCACCAGGGCTCCTCAAGGAGAGGGTAGTGAGATACGAAATGGAAGATGGCTTAGCTAGCAGCGGTATCAGTTGAGGGTGGCTGGGAGGAGGATCAATGGCTTTTAGCAAACCAGAACCTCTTAGCTTTGGGTATGAAGATACTAATTACAATGAATGCTAATTGTTTCTATTTGAAAATTCTCATGGTGTTTTTCTGAAAACACTCACATTAAAAGTAAGCATTAGGTGGGTATCTAAATCGCTGATGGTAAAGAATTGTCTCTGCTATACATAGGGTCGTTATAAGTTGGAACTGACTCGAGGGCAATGGGTTTTTGGGTTTTATACATGTATGGAAAGACTCACTTACATGAGGAAATGAGCCTGGTACCTTCTCTTATATTATATTGTTCTTAGGAGCTGATAACTGGAAATGTTTTGAGAGAAAAGGTTATATTATACATTGTCCGCTTGAATTTTTGAATAATACCACAAATGGGTTTGTATGACAGCTGGAATAGTTTTACGTATACTGGGAGCAATATATATTGATTCACTTGTTACCTGATTAGGCATACAGACCCACATACTTAGCATCTTCACTCTCCCTCCTTCTCTTACTCACCATCTCCGTCGTTCCCCACCCCACCCCTCGATATTCTTTGAGCTCTTAATCTACCTGTTGCATACCAACATGCTCGAATCTCTTGATTGAGATTTCTAGCCCCTACCCCAAACAAATTCAAAAACCATTGCAGGGCCACATAAACCGTAGACTGTATCAGCATGAGACCAGAAGAGCTAGATGGTACCTGGCTACCACTGATGACTGCTCTGACAGGGAACACAACAGAGAATCCCTGATGGAGCAGGAGAACAGTGGGATACAGACCTCAAATTCTCATAAAAAGACCAGACTTAACGGTCTGACTGAGACGAGAGGGACTCCGGAGGTCATGGTCCCCAGACCTTCTGTTAGCCCAAGACTGGAACCATTCCCAAAGCCAACTCTTCAGGCAGGGATTGGACTATAAGACAGAAATGATACTGGTGAGGAGTGAGCTTCTTGGCTCAAATAGGCACATGAGACTATGTGGGCAGCTTCTGTCTGGAAGTGAGATGAGAAGGCAGTGGGGGACAGGAGCTGGTGGAATGGGCATGGGGAATACAGGGTGGAGAGGAACAGTGTGCTGTCTCATTAGGGAGAGAGCAACTAGGAGTAGATAGCAAGGTGTATATAAGTATGAGAGACTGACTTGATTCGTAAAATTTCACTTAAAGCACAATAAAAGATTTTTTTTAAAAAACCGATTGCAGCAGCACGTAGACAGGGAACTGCCAGAAATTCCAGCCGGATTCAGAAGAGGACAGCGAATGAGGGATATCATCACTGATGTCAGATGGATCTTGGCTGAAAGCAGAGAACGTGAGAAAGATGTTTCCCTGTGTTTTATTGAGTACACAAAGGCATTCGACTGTGTGGATTATAATAAATTATGGATAACATTGCAAAGAATGGGAATCCCAGAACACTTAATTGTGCTCATGTGGAACCTGTACGTAGACCAAAAGGCAGTCATTCGAACAGAACAAGGGGATAGTGTGTGGTTTAAAATCAGGAAAGGTGTGCGTCAGGGTTGTATCCTTTCTCCATACTTATTCAATCTATATCCTGAGCAAATAATCTGAGAAGGTGGACTATATAAGAGGAATGGGGCATCAGGATTGGAGGAAGACTCATTAACGACCTCCAATATGCAGATGACACAACCTTGCTTGCTGAAAGTGAAGAGGACTTGAAGCGCTTATTGATCAAAAGAGTACAGCTTTCAGTACGGATTACACTTCAACATAAAACAAAAATTCTCACAACTGGACCAATAAGCAACATCAGGATAAATGGAGAAAAGATTGAAGTTGTCAGTGGTTTTATATTACTTGGATTCGCAATCAACACCCATGGAAGCAGCAGTCAAGAAATCAAACGACATGTTGCATTTGGTAAATCACCTGCAAAAGACCTCTTTAAACTGTTAAAAAAAAAAAAAAGATGTCACTTTGAGGTACTCCTGACCCAAGCCATGGTATTTTCAATCACCTCATATGCATGCAAAAGCTGGGCAACGAATAAGGAAGATGAAGTAGAATTGAAACATTTGAATTATGGTGTTGGCAAAGAATATTGAATATACCATGGACTGTCAGAAGAACGAACAAGTGTGTCTTGAAAGACGTACAGCCAGAATGCTCCATAGAAGCTAGCATGGTGAGACTTCATCTCAAGTACTTTATACGTGTTATCAGGAGGGACCAGTCCCTGAAGAAGGACATCGTGCTTGGTAAAGTAGAAGGTCAGTGAAAAACAGGAAGACCCTCAATGAGGTGGCTTGACCCAGTGGCTGTGAAAATGGGCTCAAACACAGCAACGATTGTAAGGATGGTGCACAACCACACGGTGTTTTGTTTTGCTGTACATAGGGTTGCTATGAGTCAGAACTAAATCAATGGCACCTATCAACAGCAACAACCCCAAGCAGAGACATAGGCTATGAATTATTTGAACAGGGTCTCAATTGAGAACTTGTCTGTGTTTTGGAAACCACACTTTAATTTTTGTTTATTTTCGCTCCTTTTCCATCCTCACAGGAGATTGTCAGTTTCCTGAAGTGGGATCGTAAGGCATAGCATATTAGTGGTAGAGCAAGGGGTGTCAGTGCTATTTTATACCATAGGGAAAATTATGATTCAATCATCTTCATTCATCATGGCTACTACTTCTCTATGTTCACTCCTCCCCCTTAGTACCCATTACCAAGTCATGTACAAGTAAAAGTCCAGTTAAATAGGTTATAATTCAAGTCTTCCTGAACTGGACACATTTTCTAAACCAGGGCTCCCATTCTCTTGTAATGCTTAATAGTTCACATGTGATATATATACATGATAACTAATTCTCTTTACAAATAGCTACCTTGGTGGGGTTTGTTTAGTGTTATTATTATTTTTTCTTTTTTGCCATACCAGCCATCCACTAACTAATGAGGGTTCTTTCATGTTTGTATTCCTTCCCACCTTACCTTGTACCTAGGAGGCATTTAGAAAATGTTGTTGAATTTTATTGAGTTGAGTCAGAGGTCTTAATGACCACCAAATTATCAGCACCACTTTTTTTTTGGCACTATGATATTGTTACAGCCAAAAATATAGAGAGGGTCTATTATTATGGTTTAAATGAGTAATCAAGGCCCTTCAGCTCACTTAAAAAGAAATCAGGCAAGTCATCTGTGGACTAGAAATCTCCTCAGTCTCTCCTCTCTAGCCCCCCTGTATTAGGTGTTCATGAGGCTCGCCAGGGGAGTTTGAGGAGGTTTACTGCAAGCAACTATTCTTGGTTATATTGAGGTAAGTTGTGTGGGGAGAAAGGGGACTTGGGAAATGGAAGGAAGTATTGGAAACCTGAAACTCGACAAATTAGTTTTGGGAGCTTAATGATTAATGACAATAATTAAAAATCTCAGGTTGAGCAATGTAAAATGCTACAAAGTTGTAAATAATTAGAAGGTTCCCCAAGTGATACAGACCCAAGGAAGAATATGGGGCTGGGATGTTTCTCTCACATCTTTAGGAAAGGACCCAAAGGCACATTCTTAAACATGCACTGAATACCTACTATGTACAAAGCTCTGTGGGAAATGCAGAGATGAACAGGACAATGACCCCTTGCCACCTGCTGGTTCATAGTCTAATTAGCTGAAGAGGAATAAAGAATAATGGAAGAAAGATTATGTTATCTGCTCTAAGAAGTTCTCTAAGTGCTGAGAAGTGGTAGGAGTGATCTGTAATGATTCAGTGAGTGATATTATCCCAGAGTAGGGAATACATGTGTATTTCTCCAGGATAATTACTTTTAATGACAAGTGGACTTAGTTCATACTGAAAATAGACTGAACTTTGTAAAAAGGATTATATCCTAAGTGAGGATTGAGCAGGTTAATGCAATTTTGCCAGAAAACTATACAAAGGAGTTAAAATTGTAGGTTTATACTCATACATATTTGTAGGTTTTCATCAAATGTTTTACCATTCTATGTTCTTTTTATACTATGAATATGTATAAGGATGATACCAAATGATGCATGAAAACCATGTTTTCTTTATACCTGGGTAGAGTAGGATGCAGTTTGGTGGGAAGAGATCTTCAGTTTCAGCATCACTGAGAACTTCAGGAAGAGCCTTAAAACCCCAACAGTTTAAAGAACAGTAAGGACCTTGGAGCAAAGTGAAAGCTTTGTACTCTGTCTGGAGATTTCAAAGAACAGCCATGTATTATTGCCATGTGTTGTTAATAGCACTCACCCAGGGAACAGTCCATTGGAAAATTGGCCGATGGGGCTAAGTCCAAATATAGAATAACCTTCATTGAGAGCATACTAAAATGTTAATCAAAAAATAATATTGCATTTTTTTAAAAACCTGATTGGAAAAACAAATTCAATGTGAAATTACCTCTTCGATTCAATAATTTTAAATTAATTTACTATTTAACTTAACCATCTTGTAACATAAGAATTTTTTTCTTTTTTTAAACTCAATTTAAAATGCTTTTAAATGAAAAATTTGGAGTTCTATAATATTTGCTTTTCCCATGTTCGGGCTGGTTAGAGTTACCACCCGGATAGCATGAGCCAGGTTCACCCACCTACAAGCTTTAACAGGTTATTTATGCACAGTCACCTACATCAAAACATCAAGATTTTCTGGGTTCTATTTTTTTTTTATTCTTTTAATTAAAATTTATACCTATTGATATTCTAGTTTATTCTGGACTGAAACTAGTTTGCCTCTCAGGTTCGAGGCTTTTAAGTCTGAAGTATTTGCTACTTGGGACCTATTTTCATTATAGACGTGCCTAGTTTTATTGCACTTCACTTTATTGTGCTTTGCAGATGCTGCGTTTTTTACAAATTGAAGGTTTGTGGCAACCCTGCTGGGAGCAAGTCTATCAGTGCCATTTTTCAAAAGCATGTGCTCACTTTGTGTCTCTGTGTCACATGTGGGCAATTCTCGCAATATTTCAAGCTTTGTCATTATTACTATATCTGTTACGGTGATCTGTGATCAGTTATCTCTGATGTTGCTATCGTAATTGTTCTGGGGTGCCATGAACTACACACATAAGACGGTGAACTTAATAGTTGTGTGTGTTCTGACTGTTCCACCAACAGGCGGTTCCCCAGTCTCTCTCCCTCTCCTTGGGCCCCCCATCCCCTGAAACAAAACAATATTGAAATTAGGCCAGTTAATAACCCTACAATGGCCTCTACGTGTTCAAGTGAAAGGAAGAGAGTCACACGTCTCTCACCATAAATCAAAAGCTAGAAATGATTAAGCTTAGTGAGGAAGGCATGTTGAAAGCTGAGATAGGCTGAAAGCTAGGCCTCTTTCTCCAAACAGTTAGCCAAGTTGTGAATGCAAAGGAAAAGTTCTCGAAGGAAATTAAAAGTGCTGCTCTAGTGAACACACAAATTACAAGAAAGCAAAACAGCCTTATTGCTGATATGGGGAAAGATTTAGTTGTCTGCTTAGAAGACCAAACCAGCCACAACATTCCCTTAAGTCAAGGCCTAATCCAGAGCAAGGCCCTAACTCTCTTCTATTCTATAAAGGCTGAGAGAGGTGAGAAAGCTGCAGAAGAAAAGCTTGAAACTAGCAGAGGTTGGTTCATGTGGTTTAAGGGAAGAAGTTGTCTCCATAACATAAAAGTGCAAGGTGAAGCAGGAAGTGCTGGTGTAGAAACTGCAGCAAGTCACCCAGAAGCTCTAGCTAAGTTAACTGTTGTAGGCGGCTACGCTAAACAACAGGTTTTCAGTGTAGACAGAACAGCCTTATATTGGAAGAACATGCCATCTGAGAATTTCATAGCTAGAGAGGAGTCAGTGGCTCGCTTCAGAGCTTCAAAGGACGGGCTGATTCTCTCGTTAGGGGCTAATGCAGCTGGTGACTTTAAGTTGAAGCCAATTGTCGTTTATCATTCTGAAAATCCTAGGGCCCTTAATAATTATGCTAAATCTACTCTGCCTGTGCTCTATAAATGGAACAAAGAAGACTGGATGACAGCACATCTGTTTACAACATGGTTTGCTGAATATTTTAAGCCTATTGCTGAGACCTACTGCTCAGAAAAAAAAAAAAGATTCCTTTCAAAATATTACTGCTCATTGACAATGCAGCTGGTCACCCAAGAGCTCTGATGGAGATGTACAAGGAGATTAATGTTGTTTTTATGCCTGCTAACAAAATAACAACTATAACAAAATAACAAAATTTTTTTAACAAAATATCCGGAAACCCTGGTGGCATAGTGGTTAAGTGCTACGGCTGTTAACCAAAGGGTCGGCAGTTCGAATCTGACAGGCGCTCTATGGGGCAGTTCTACCCTGTCCTATAGGGTCGCTATGAGTCGGAATCGACTCGATGGCACTGGGTTTTTGGGTAACACAATATCCATTCTGCAGCCCATGGATCAAGGATTAATCACGACTTTCAAGTCTTATTATTTAAGAAATACATTTCTTAGGGCTACTATAGCTGCCAAAGATAGTGATCCCTCTGATGGATCTGGGTAAAGTAAATTGAAATTCTTCTGGAAAGAATTCACCATTTTAGATGCCATTAAGAACATTGGAAGGAGGTCAAAATATCAACATTAACAGGAGTTTGGAAGAAGTTGATTCCAATCCTCACGGATGACTTTAAGGGATTCAAGACTTCAGTGGAGGAATAATTGCAGATTTGGTAGAAATAGCAAGAGAACTAGAAGTGGAGCCTGAAGATGTGACTGAACTGCTGCAATCTCACATAACTTTAGCAGATGAGGAGTTGCTTCTTATGGATAAGCAAGGAAAGTGGTTTCTTTTTTAAAAAATTTTATTGTGCTTTAAGTTAAAGTTTATAAAACAAGTCAGTTTCTCATACAAAAATTGATATACACCTTGCTATATACTCCTAATTGCTCTCCCCCTAATGAGACATCCCGATCCTTCCCTCCATTCCCTGTTTTCGTGTCCATTCCGCCAGCTTCTGACCCCCTCTGCCCTCTCATCTCCCCTCCAGACAGGAGATGCCAACTTAGTCTCAAGTGTCTACTTGATCCAAGAAGCTCATTCTTCACCAGCTTCTTTTTCTATCCCACTGTCCAGTCCAATGCCTGTCTGAAGAGTTGGCTTTGGGAATGGTTCCTGTCTTGGGCTAAGAGAAGGTCTGGGAGCCATGACCACAGAGGTCCCTCTAATCTCAGTCAGGCCATTAAGTCTGGTCTTTTTATGAGAATTTGGGGTCTGCATCCCACTGCTCTCCTGCTCCCTCAGGGGTTCTCTGTTGTGTTCCCTGTCAGGGCTGTCATCGGTTGTAGCCGGGCACCATCTAGTTCTTCTGGTCTCAGGCCGACGTAGTCTCTGGTTTGTGTGGCCCTTTCTGTCTCTTGGGCTCATAATTGTCTTGTGTCCTTGGTGTTCATCATTCTCCTTTGCTCCAGGTAGGTTGAGACCAATTGATGAATCTTAGACGGCCGCTTGCTAGCCCTTAAGACCCCAGACACCACTCTCCAAAGTGGGACGCAGAACGTTTTCTTAATAGATGTCCCCTGAAACCATGGTCCCCAAACCCAGCCACTGCTATGCTACCCTTTGAAGCATTCGGTTTATTCCGGAAACGTCTTTGGTTTTGCTTTAGTCCAGTTGTGCTGGCCTCTCCTGTATTGTGTGTTGTCTTCCCCTTCACCTGAAGTAGTTTTTATCTACTGTCTAATTAGTGAATACTCCTCTCCCACCCTCCCTCCCTCCCCCCTCTCATAGCCATCAAAGAATATTTTCTTCTCTGTTTAAACTGTTTCTCCAGTTCCTATAATTGTGGTCTTATACAATATTTGTCCTTTTGCAAATGACTAATTTCACTCAGCATAATGCCTTCCAGATTCCTCCATGTAATGAAATGATGTTTCACAGACTCATCACTGTTCAATTTATTTATCCATTCACCTGTTGATGGGCACTTGGTTGCTTCCATTTTTTGCTATTGTAAAGAGTGCTGCGGTGAACATGGGTGTGCATATATCTGTTCTTGTAAAGGCTCTTATTTCTCTAGGATATATTCCAAGGAGTGGGATTGCTGGATAGTATGGTAGTTCTAGTTCTAGCTTTTGAAGGGACTGCCAAATTGATTTCCAAAGTGGCTGTACCATTTTACATTCACACCAGTAGTGTATAAGTGTTCCAGTCTCTTCACAACCTCTCCAGCATTTATTATTTTGTGTTTTTTGGATTAATGCCAGTCTTGTTGGAGTGAGGTAGAATCTCATTGTAGTTTTGATTTGCATTTCTCTAATGGCTAATGAGGGTTTTTTTTAATGGCTAATGATCATGAGTATTTCCTCATGTATCTGTTAGCGGCCCGAATGTCTTCTTTAGGAAAGTGTCTGTTCATATCTTTTGTCCATTTTTTAATTGGGTTATTTGTCTTTTTGTTCATCAGTTCAGTTTTGGCAGTAACATGTAGATTTTAGAGATCAGGCGCTGATTGGAAATGTCATAGCTAAAACTTTTTCCCAGTCTGTAAGTAATCTTTTTACTCTTTTGCTGATGCCTTTAGATGAGCATAAGTGTTTGATTTTTAAGAGCTCCCAGTTATCTAGTTTCTCTTCTGCATTTTTAGTAATGTTTTGTATTCTGTTTATGCCATGTATTAGGGCTCCTAATGTTGTCTCTATTTTTTCTTCCATGATCTTTATCGTTTTAGATTTTATATTTAGGTCTTTGATCCATTTCGAGTTTGTTTTTGTGCATGGTGTGAGGTATGGGTCTTGTTTTATTTTTTTGCAGATGGCTATCCATTTATGCCAGCACCATTTGTTAAAAAGACTGTCTTTTCCCCATTTAACTGTTTTGGGGCCTTTGTCAAATATCAACTGCTCATATGTGGATGGATTTATGTCTGGATTTTCAATTCTGTTCCATTGGTCTATGTATCTGTTATTGTACCGGCACCAGGCACTTCTGACCACTGTGGCAGTATAATAGGTTCTAAAATCAGGTAGAGTGAGGCCTCCCACTTTATTCTTCTTTTTCACTAATGCTTTACTTATCCGGAGCCTCTTTCCCTTCCAAATGAAGTTGGTGATTTGTTTCTCCATCTCATTAAAGAATGTCTTTGGAATTTGGATTGGAATTGCATTGTATGTACAGATGGCTTTTGGTAGAATAAACATTTTTACAATGATAAGTCTTCCTATCCATGAGCAAGGTACACTTTTCTACTTACGTAGGTCTGTTTTAGTTTCTTGCAGTAGTGTCTCATCTCTGGTAAGATTTATTCCTAAGTATTTTGTCTTCTTGGGAGCTACTGTAAATGGTATTGATTTGGTGATTTCCTCTTCGATGTTCTCTTTGTTGATGTAGAGGGATCCAACTGATTTATGTATGTTCATCCTGTATCCTGATACTCTGCTGAACTCTTCTTTTACTTTCAGTAGTTTTCTTGAGGATTCCTTAGGGTTTTCTGTGTATAAGATCATGTCATCTGCAAATAGAGATACTTTTACTTCTTCCTTGCCAATCTGGATGCCCTTTATTTCTTTATCTAGCCTAATTGCTCTGGCTAGGACTCCAGCACAATGTTGAATAAGAGTGGTGATAAAGGGAATCCTTGTCTGGCTCCTGATCTGAAGGGGAATGCTGTCAGACTCTGTCCATTTAGGTTGATGTTGGCTGTTGGCTTTTTATATATGCCCTTTAATGTTGAGGAATTTTCCTTCTATTGCTATTTTGCTGTGAGTTATTATCATGAATGAGTGTTGAACTTTGTTAAATGCCTTTTCTGCCTCAATTGATAAAATCATGTGATTCTTGTCTTTTGTTTTATTTATGTGATGGATTACATTAATTGTTTTTCTAATGTTGAACCACCCCTGCGTACCTGGTATAAATCCCCCTTGTTCTTGGTGAATTATTTTTTTGGATATGTTGTTGAAGCGTATTGGCTAGAATTTTGTTGAGGATTTTTGCATCTAAGTTCATGAGGGATATAGGTCTGTAATTTTCTTTGTTTGTGGTGTCTTTACCTGGTTTTGGTATCAGGGGTATGCTGGCTTCATAGAATGAGTTTGGTAGTATTCCGTCCTTTTCTATGCTGTGAAATACCTTTAGTAGTAGTGGTGTTAACTCTTTTCTGAAAGTTTGGTAGAACTCTGCAGTGAAGCCATCAGGGGCAGGGCTTTTTTTTTGTGGAGAGTTTTTTGGTTACCTTTTCAATCTCTTCTTTTGTTACAGGTTTATATAGTTGTTCTACCTCTATTTGTATTAGTTTAGGTAGAAAGTATGTTTCTAGGAATTCATCCATTTCTTCTAGGTTTTCAAATTCGTTAGAGTGCAATTTTCATCGTAATCTGATATGATTCTTTTAATTTCCCTTGGGCCTGTTGTAATATTGCCCATCTCATTTCTTATTTGGGTTATTTGCTTCATCTCCTGTTTTTCTTTTGTCATTTTGGCCAATGGTTTATCAATTTTATTAGTTTTTTCAAAGAACCAGCTTTTGGTCTTGTTAACTCTTTCAAATTTTTTCTGTTTTCTATTTCATTTAATTCTGCTCTTACTTTTATTATTTGCTTTCTTCTGGTGCCTGAGGGTTTCTTTTGTTGCTCTCTTTCTATTTGTTCAAGTTGTAGGGATAATTCTTTGATTTTGGCCCTGTCTTCTTTTTGTATGCGTGCATTTATTGATATGAATTGACCTCTGAGCACTGCTTTTGGTATGTCCCAAAAGTTCTGATAGGAAGTGTTTTCATTCTCATTATATTCTATGAATTTCTTTATCCCATCCTCAAAGTCTTCTATAATCCAGTGTTTTTTGAGGGGGGTATTGTTCAGTTTCCAAGTGTTTGATTTCTTTTCCTTGCTTTTCCTGTTACTGATGTCCACTTTTATGGCCTTATGGTCAGAGAAGATGGTTTGTAATATTTCAATGTTTTGGATTCTGCTAAGGCTTGTTCATTGATTGTGGCATTTTAATCTTCTGTATCTTTACTGAGCTTCTTTCTGGATGTCCTGTCCTTCACCGAAAGTGGTGTGCTGAAGTCTCCTACTATTATTGTGGAGCTGTCTATCTCACTTTTCAGTGTTGGTAGAGTTTGAATTATGCATCTTACAGCTGTGTCACTGGGTGCATAAATATTCAGGATGGTTATATCCTCCTGGTATATTGCCCCTTTAATCATTATATAATGTACTTGTCCTTTATGATGGATTTAACTTTAAAGTTTATTTTTTCAGAAATTAATATTGCCACTCCTGCTCTTTTTTGATTGTTGTTTGCTTGATATATTTTTTCGATCCTTTGAGTTTTAATTTGTTTGTGTCTCTAAGTCTAAGGTGTATCTTTGTAGGCAGCATATAGACAGATCTTTTTTTTTTTAATCCATTCTGCCACTCTCTGTCTCTTTATTGGTGCATTTTGTCCATTTACATTCACCATATTTATGGATTGTATGCATTTAGTGCTATCATTTTGATGTCTTTTTTTGAGTGTTGTTTACAGTTTCTTTTTTGCACTTAATTTTTTGTGCTGAGTAGTTTATCTTTATATATTGTCTTTTCCTGTTTTCGTTGTTGTTGATTTTGTTTCTGCTGAGTCTCTATTTTTTATTGTATTTTATTTTGATGTGTAGGAGCGTTTGTCTCCTTTGTGGTTATGTTAATGTTTACCCCTATATTTCTAAATTTAAACCTACCTTTTATTTCTTTGTATCGCCTTGTCTTCCTCTCCATATGAAAGATCTATGACTACATTTCTTAGTCCTTCTTTATTGTTTTAATGTTGTCTTCTTTTGCATAATAATATTGCTGTTTCCCTGTTTTGAGCATTTTTTTATCTTGGTTCATTTTGTGATTTCCCTATCTGGGTTGACATCTGATTGCTCTGTCTAGTGTTCTAATCTTGGATTGATACCTGATATTATTGATTTTCTAACCAAAGAACTCCCTTTAGTATTTCTTGTAGTTTTGGTTTGATTTTTACAAATTCCCAAAACTTCTGTTTTTCTAGAAATGTCCTAATTTCACCTTCATATTTGAGAGACTGTTTTGCTGGATATATCATTCTTGGCTGGCAGTTTTCTTCCATGAACACTTTATATAAGTTATCCATTTCTTTTTCCTGCATGATTTCTGCCGAGTAGTCCAAGCTTATTCTTATTGACTCTCCTTTGTAGGTGACTTTTCATTTATCCCTAGCTCTTCTTGAAGTTCTCTCTTTATCTTTGGTTTTGGCAAGTTTGATTATAATATGTCTTGGTGACTTTCTTTTAAGATCCTCCTTATGTGGAGTTCAATGAGCATCTTGGATTGATGTCTTCTCATCTTTCACGATATCAGGGAAGTTTTCTGCCAACAAATCTTCAACAATTTTTTCTCTCTTTTCTGTTATCCCTCTCTGTTCTGGTACTCCAATCACTCATAGGTAGTTTCTCTTGATAGAGTCCCACATAATTCTTAAGGTTTCTTTATTTTTTTTAATCTTTTATCTGATTTTTCTTCATATATATCGGTGCCAAGTGCTTTATCTTCAAGTTCATGAATTCTGCCTTCCACTTGCTCAGTTCTGCTCCTCTCACTTTCTATTGAGTTGTCTACTTCTGTCATTTTATTGTTAATCTTCTGAATTTCTGATTGCTGTCTGTCTATGGATTTTTCCAGCATATTATTTTTTTCATTATGTTCCTGAATAACATTTTAATTTCTTCATCTGCTTTATCTGTGTGTTCTTTGGCTTGTTTTGTGTATTGCCCAATTTCTTTCCTGATGTCTTGAAAGGTTCTGTATATTAATCTTTTGTATTCTGCCTCTGGTAATTCCAGGAAGGCACTTTCATCTAGAAGATCCCTTGATTCTTTGTTTTGACAGCTTGTTGAGGTGATCATGGTCTGTTTCTTTATGTGACTTGATACTGACTGTTGTCTCCGAGCCATCTATAAGTTATTGTATTAGTTTATTTTGTTTGCTTACTGTGTCGTACCTTCTTGCTTTTTTTTTTTTTTTTTTTTTGGTATGCCCAAATGGGCTGCTTTAGTGAGCTATGTTGATTATTTTTGCCTTTACAGCTCTGACGTCCTGTCCCCAGATGGCTAGAGCAGTTATCAGGTATATCAGTCTAGGAGTCCATTCACTGTTCTT
Source organism: Elephas maximus indicus (assembly GCF_024166365.1). Classification (NCBI taxonomy): domain Eukaryota; kingdom Metazoa; phylum Chordata; class Mammalia; order Proboscidea; family Elephantidae; genus Elephas; species Elephas maximus. The sequence goes on from NC_064846.1 coordinate 93,245,590, forward strand.
GCATGAATTCAGTTCAGGTGTCCAGGTAGCTAATCATCAAGTGTATGGTACAGGCTGTGTCCTACAGTCTTAGAGGGGTAGGGGTGATTGGTGTAGGTACTGGTATCTAGTTGCAGCAGGGGGTCGTGCTCTGAACGAGGCAGGAGGCTGAGAGTCATCCCCCAAGTGTCTCTGAGGAAAGTTTGTCCCTCTTCCCTAGAGCACACAGGTGGGTGGGTTCTGCAGATGAACCATGGGCACCCAATTTTTTTTGGTCATAAGGATTGAGAGGTGCCAGTTATCCTTGAACCCCTGTTGCGGGTGGCTGGGTGACCTGAGAGGAGGCACTAGTCCTTAGGCTCCTGATGTGGGTAGGTAAGGGCCCTGTTTAATAGGCAAAGCAGTGTCAAAAATCAATCACCCGCCTCTCCACTGCACAGCTGAAATAGTTGTAGTCTTCCAACAAGGGCCTATTCTCCTGAAATAGGTCCACACAGCTCCATGCAGGGGGAAAGGTACTCAAAGTCCATGGACTGTTTATGCCTGGACAGGAGCTGCTTCTGTCCTGAGCTCCCCCGGTTAGTGGAGCTGGCAAGTTATCTTTTCCCCCATTTGCAAATTTATTCCTTCTCCAAGGCTGGGAGGATGGCTCAGGGTGCTCAACAGGACCTATCTCAGGCCCAGGGAAATCAGCAGCCCCTGAAGCCAACTTGGGGGTGGGAGGTGTGGCAAAATATACGCAAGTACTTAGCTTTTGCCCAGTGCGCCTTTCTTCTCTGGTTCCGGAGGTGTGAGAAGGCTGTGTGGCTGGCTGCTTCTCCCTGAGGAAACTGCAGCCTAATGTTAGTACCAGCCTGCCGCAGCCACTCCCAGGAATGGTGGTTGAGGGCTCCCGACAATTCAGGTCCAGTAACTCCTCTCCGCTTTTGAGCAGTCTCTTCCTCCCCCTGCTGCTCAGTTCATTTTCTAACTTTGCCTTTGATATTCAGGCCTCCTAGCTTGTCATAAATATACTTGTTTCACTTGTTTTTTTTGGATCTTTGTTGTAAGAGGGCTCACGGGAAGTGTCTGTCTATTCCCATATCTTGGCCTCCCCCGAAAGTGGTTTCCTGAGATGGAATCTACTTCTGGTGAAGATGCTGTAACATTGTTGAAATGACAACAAAGGATTTAGAATATTACATAAACTTATTTGATAAAGCTGCAGCAGGGTTTGAGAGGATTGAGTCCAATTTCAAAAGAAGTTCTACTGTGTATAAAATGGTAGCAAACAACATCACATGCTACAGAGAAGCCTTTTGTGAAGGGAGGAGTCAATCGATGTGGTAAACTTGATTGTTGTCTTATTTTAAGAAATTACTACAGCCATCTCAATGTTTGGCAACCCCCACTCTGGTCAGTCAGCAGCCATCAACATCAAGGCAAGACCCTCCAACTGCAAAAAGATTCTGACTTATTGAAGGCTCATATATAGCATTTGTTAGCAATAAATTATTTTCTAATTAAGACGTGTACATTGTTTTTTAGACATAATGCTATTGCACACTTGATAGACTGCAGTGTAGTGTAAACATAACTTTTATATGCAGTGGGAAACCAAAATAATTCATGTGACTGGCTTTATTGAGATATTCGCCTTATTGTGGTGGTCTGGAACTGAACCTACAGTATCTCTGAGGCATGCCTATATTTCTTCCATCTACAATGTGTATCACTCTTTTCATTTCACCAGTTATTTGGAACACACTCACACATTCAATAAGAAATCGCTGTACCTTTCTCGTGAGCTCAATGCTTATTTTTTTTCTTTCAAGATATGACTCATTCCTTCCTCTTGTAAGAACCTGAGCTGGTAGTTACATATCATCATTGTCCTCCTGGATGACTACTCTCTGATAGCTTGACCCTCTAATTCTCAGACCTGCATTTCTGATCCTGTTTTCCTTTCTTCACATTGGTCTGTTCAGCTATTCTTTGTCATTTGCAGTGCTGCTGCCTTTGTAGATAAAAACCTGCTTTGAAAAATTGCAGAAATAGGGAGAAAGGAGGGCACAGTACAAGACAGTGAAGAGATTCTTCTGTTCATTCCCTTTTTTTTGGAGTGCCTGAATTATAGAGTGTGACAAAAGCAGGAAGTAGAAAAATTATAATTATCTGCTTCTGTTAGGAGGTAATTAATATTTACCTCTCCCGTAGGCAGCCAAATGGAGAATCCAGTCAGTGTCAGGGAGATCAAAAAGACAGCTCTTGTGTTTACTGGTATAGAGGACCATTGGAGTCTATAGAAGATTGGGGGAGAAGAGAATTCCTGTCCTGTCTAGACCTATATATGTGCTGCCTTTCCTAGATAACTGTGTAAGGTGGATTCTCAGCGTGTGCATATGTTGTCAATCATGAGCTACTTTAATTTTAGATGCATTGGGGGAAAATATGGCCCCTAATGGGAAGTTTTGGCTGTTGACTCCATAGCACAGACGAGGAAAGAGGAGATTAGATGGGAGATTTTCCTTTTTAAAGTTAGGATGACAAAAACCTCAGAGTAACATTGCTCTCAGGAAGTGGCTTGTTGCCATGAGTAACTTCAGTTTAATTTACTGTTTCACAGTTGCCTGTTTTATAAGAGGACCACTAAAATCAGAAGCTATCCTAAGCCATTTTATTCTACTTGTCTGTGAGATAGAATGTCTTACAATTATTTTAAAATCTGTTATTTTTAAAAATGAAATAAGATGCCAAGAAGGAATTGACCTGAAATTACACAGCAGGTTAGTAGCATTTAATTTGTGACAACACCAATCTAGACTTCCACTTTCTTTCCTACTCTTGAAAGCCTAGAGTTGGTTGGCCAATTATATAGTAATCACCATGAATGTTTTAACTGCTACTAGATGCATGTAGCATAGGAACAGAATAGGAGTCTTTGAATGTTGTACGTAGAGCCATGTGTGCACACATTTCTACACTTTCTTGTCACCTATTCCAACGTAGTGCCTCAAATAACTTCCACTGTAGTTTAAGCCTCATTTTCTTTTTCTAGCATCACTGGAGATCATTAACTAGTCACACTCCTCCCTCCTCCTTTGTCTCATCTTAAATAGGTTAAAAATGTTTCCTATTCATGAATTTTTTTCTCTGTACAATTCCACCCACTTTCTCTACTCTGCAACCTTCTCTTCTCCATGCTGAAAGATCCAAGGAACTTAAACCTGTCTTTAGCCTTAGTTTTCATCATTATCTTTGTAGTTTTCTTTCTCTATTCTTAACTCTTCATTGAAGATGAGATATGAGACATACTACATAATTAAGAAACTATATATACCAATTATAATCGGAGTCCCTGGGTGGCACAAATGGTTAAGAGCTGGGCTACTAACCAAAAGTTTGGTGGTTTGACCCCACTCAGAGGTGCCATGGAAGAAAGGCCTGGTGATCTGCTTCCAAAAGGTGACAGCCGTGAAAACCCTATGGAGGGCAGATCTACTCTGAAACACATGGGGTTACCATGAGTCAGAATCCATTTGACGGCAACTGTTTTCTTTTTTTGTTGTTGCTGTTTGTTTTTAATACACCAATTATATGGGATATCTCTTTGTTCTCATCTGGATTCTATGCTCTCTACTTGTGAAGATGGCAAGAAAAATATCTGGGCAATAGCTTTTATTTCCTCCTATGGGTGGGATGGGGTGAAGAAGAATCTGTTCTGATTTTTTTCATGCCCGTATCCAATGATGTATTGGAGTTGGCCTGTACTGGCTCTAGATAGCCAATTGTGCACTTCTCGTCCCAGCTATGAGTTTATGTTCAGTGAGTAGTCTATGTTCAAAGTGATTGGTACCTTGAAATTGGCCATGTTGGAAGTATTTGCTCCATGGAAATAAGCAAAGGCAATAAATCAGGGCTCCCTGCTGCTCAAGCTAGTTGTTAAACATTTACCAGAATAAGCGTGCCTATTTCATAATCATTCTTCATCAGAAAGTACTTGTTTGCTTCTAGAATTTTGTGAAGACAATAAAAAAGTAGTTACTAAGAAAAAAGAAAAGAATCACATGATCACCTCAATTGATTCATAAAAGGCATTTCATAAAATCTAATACACATTCCTGATAAAAACTCTCAACAAAATAGAAGGGAAATTCCTCAGTATAATAAAGGGCGTCTGAAACCCTGGTGGTATAGTGGTTTAAGTTGTATAGCTGCTAACCAAAAGGTCGGCAGTTTGAATCCACCAGGCGCTTCTTGGAAACTCATTGGGGCAGTTCTACTCTGTCCTATAGCATTGCTATGAATCAGAATTGACTCGATGGCAACAGGCTTGTTTTGTTTAGTTTTTATTCAAAACCAACAGCCAACATCATTCTCAATGGAGAGAGGGTGAAAGCATTCTGCCAGAAAATGGGAACAAGGCAAGGATGTGCTTTATCACCCCTTATATTTATCATTGTGCTGGAAGTCCTAGCTGGAGAACTAAGGCAAGAAAAAGAAATAAAAGGCATCCAGATTGAAAAGGAAGAGGTAAAACTCTCTATTCACAGATGATATGATCCAATGCATAGAGAACCCCAAAGATTCCACACAAAAACTACTAGAACTATTGAAAGATTCAGCAGAGTAGCAGGATACAAGATCAACATGCAAATATCAGTTGGATTCCTATACACCAAGAAAGAGAGCTTTGAAAAGGAAATCAGGAAAACAAAACCATTATAATACCCGCTAAAAACATAAAATACTTAGGAATAAATCTAACCAGGGACTTAAAAGACCTATACAAAGAAACGTACAAAACACGACTGCAAGAAACCAAAATAGACCTACATAAATGGAAAAACATACCATGCTCTTAGACAGGTAGACTCAACATTGTGAAAATATCAATCCTACCCAAAGTAACCAACAGATATAATGCAGTCCCAATCCAAATACCAACAACGTTCTTTAATGAGATGGAAAAATGAATCACCAACTTTATATGGAAATGAAAGAGGGTAAGAAAAGCATTATTGAAGAAAAATCTCAGAACCTACAACACAGCCAAAACAATAAACATCGTCAAAACAGACTTGTACTGGTACATCAACAGACACATAGACCACTGAAGGGAATTGAGAAACCGGACATAAATCTATCCACCTACGGTCAGCTGATCTTTGACAAAGGACCAAAGACCATAAAATTGGAAAAAGACAGCCTCTTTAACAAATGGTACTGGCAAAACTGCATGCCCATTTGTAAAAAAAAATGAAACAGGACCCATACCTCACACCATACACAAAAACTAACTCAAAATGGATCAAAGACCTAAATGTAAAACCTAAAACAATAAAGATCATGGAAGAAAAAAAAGGGACAACACTAGGGGCCCTAATACATGACATAAATATAATGCAAACCATAACTAATAATGCACAAATACCGTAACAGAAACTAGATAACTGGGAGCTCTTAAAAATTAAGCACTTATGCTCATCAAAAGACTTCACTAAAAGAGTAAAAAGAGAACCTATAGACTGGGAAAAAATTTTCGACTATGACATATCTGACAAGGGTCTAATCTCTAAAAATCTATAAAATACTTCAACATTTCAATAACAAAAAGACAAATAACTCAACTAAAAAATGGGCAAAGGATATGAACAGATACTTCACCAAAAAAGACACTCAGGCAGCATACAGACACATGAGGAAATGCTCTCGATCATTAGCCATCAGAGAAATGCAAATCAAAACCATGATGAGTTACCATCTCACCCTGACATTACTGGCACTAAAAAAAAAAAAACCCAGAAAGTAGCAAATGTTGGAGAGGTTGTGGGGAGATTGGAACTCTTAAACACTGTTGGTGGGAATGTAAAATGGTACAACCACTATGGAAGATGATATGGAGCCTCCTTAAAAAGCTAGAAATAGAAATACTGTAGATCCAGCAATCCCACTCCTAGGAATATATCCTAGAGAAATAAGAGCCATCACACGAATAGACATATGTACACCCATGCTTATTGCAGCATTATTCACAATAGCAAAAAGATGGAAACAACCTAAGTGCCCATCAACAGATGAATGGATAAACAAGTTATGGTACATACCCACAATGGAATACTACGCAGTAATAAAAAACAATGATGAATCTGTGAAACATCTCACAACATGGATGAATCTAGATGGCATTATGCTGAGTAAAATAAGTCAATCAAAAAAGGACAAATATTGTATGAGACCACTATTATATAAACTAAAGAGGATTACGCACCGAAAAAAGCTATCTTTGATGGTAATGAGGGAGGCGAGAGTTGGGGAGGAGAAATCATTAACTGGATAGTAAACAGTTGTTAACTTTGGTGAAGGAAAAGACAACACACATACAACTTGACCAAAGCAAAGCCATAGAAGCTTCCAAGACACATCCAAACACCTTGAGGAACCGAGCTTCTGGGGCTGAGGGCTGGGGACCATGGTCTTGGAGGACATCTATGTTAAGTGTCATAACATAGTTCATAAAGGAAATGTTCTACACCCTATTTTGGTGAGTAGCATCTGGGATCTTAAAAGCTTGTGAGCAGCCATTTAAGATATATCTATTTGACCCATCACGTTCAGAGCAAAGGAGAATGAAGAAAACCAAAGGCACAAGGAAAATATTAGTCAAAAGGACTAATGGACCACATGAACCACAGCCTCCACCAGCCTGAGCCCAGAAGAACTAGATGGTTCCTGGCTACCACCACCAACCTCTCTGGCAGGGATCACAATAGAGGGTCACGGACAGAGCAGGAGAAAATGTAGAACAAAATTCAAATTCACAAAAAAAGACCAGACTTACTGATCTGACAGAGACTGGGGGAACCCCCGAGACTATGGTCCCCAGATACCCTGCTAACTCAGAACTGACGCTACTCCTAAACTCCACCTTTCATCCAAGGATTCCAAGGATTAAACCAAAAACCAAAAAACCCGTTGCTGTTGAGTCGATTCTGACTCATAGCGATCCTATTAAACAGGCGTATAAAACAAACAATAACACATGTGAGGAATGTGCTTCTTAGTTCAGTCAAGTGTAGGATATCAAATATGCAACACATGCCCAAAAGTGAAGGCAGGAAGGGACAGGAAAACTGAGTGAATGGACATGGGGAGTCCAGGGTGGAAAAGGAAAGGGGGAGTGTGCTGACGCATTGTGGGGATTGCAACCGATGTCACAAAACAATTTGTATATAAATATTTGAATGAGAAACTAATTTGTCCTCTAAACTTTAACCTAAAACAATAAAATCTTTAAAAAGCAGTTACTAGAAGCCATCTATCTATCTGCAGATCTGAGTGTTTAGAAAAATAAAACTGGGCTTAAGAAATCAGGCAAGTAAAAAATCTAATTTAATGGAGAGTACTGTCTACAATTTTTTTTTTTTTTTAGTACAGTCTACAATTACTAATGTTCAGTGGACCCAGTGTAGCTGCTGTTTGATTGAGCAGGCAGGTATTAGATGCTGAGAATGAGCTAGATGTTTTTAAGATCCTCCCCCTCCTTTTTCGTAAGGTGAACAAGTCATCTAAGATGCTACACATATTTGAACACAAAGGGTAATATTGAGAGCAATGAAATCGGTTCCATTCTGACAAGATTTCTCTCCAAACTACAGATTATGTATGATAGGCAACACAACAAGGTCACTTTCTTTTTCTGGTGTCTGTATTCTTGCGTCTCTGATACTACTATAAATAGCTCCTCTGCAAATGATTTCAGGTTGCTACAGTATTCTCTAGAAAAAATCACTTATAATGACCTTTATCTATGCATTGAAAATAAAGCTGGGATTAGGAGAATATTGAACAGTGACTGTGCTGGTGGTTTGGGTTCCTGGGCTGCAGTTTGATGAAATTTCTCATTTATCTCCATGTTAACCTCCCCAGCCAAATAACCTGTGTTTCTGGCAGCTCTGGACCCTATCTTTGTCTATCATTGTCCCAGCAGCTAGAATTTCTGTTGACCTATGTCTCTGTTTCTCACCCCTTCTGGCAGGCCAGTAGAGTTATTCCAGGTAATGGAGGGTAGCCCACTGATGCCCACATAGCAGCACAATGTTGTCTACCATTTTACTCCCCTTGACAGCCTAACAACCAAATTCACAGACTGGAACTCAGTCACATGTAGATTGGGCAAGATTAGGATGACCAGGACCCTGAAATAATGTCCATATATACAACAGAACTAGACACTGCCCATCCCTACACCATCCTCACAGTCATTCCTATGTTTGAGCCCATTGTTGTAGCCACTGTGTCAATCCATCTCGCTGAGGGTCTCCCACTTTTTCGCTGATCCTCTGCTTTGCTAAGCATGATGCCCTCCAGAGACTGGTCCCTCCTGATAACATATCCGAAGTGCGTGAGACTAAGTCTCGCCATCCTCACTTCTAAGGAGCATTCTGGCTGTACTTCTTCCAAGACAGATTTATTTGTTCTTCTGGTAGTCAATGATGTATTCAATATTCGTCGCCAACACCGTAATTCAAAGGTGTCAATTCTTCTTCAGTCTTCCTTATTGTTGTTCAGCTTTTGCATGTATGAGGTGATTAAAAATACCATGGCTTGGGTCAGGCGTACCTTAGACCTCAAAGTGACATCTTTGCTTTTCAGTACTTCAAAGAGGTCTTTTGCTGCAGATTTGCCCAATGCAATTCGTTGTTTGATTTCATGACTGCTGCTTCCATAGGCGTTGATTGTGGATCCAAGTAAAATGAAATCCTTGACAACTTCAGTCTTTCCCCGTTTATCATGATGTTGCTTATTGGTCCAGTTGTAAGTATTTTTGTTTTCTCTATGTTGAGGTATAATTCATACGGAAGGCTGTAGTCTTTGATCTTCATCAGTAAGTGCTTCAAGTCCTCTTCACTTTCAGCAAGGTTGTGTCATCTGCATAACACAGGTTGTTAATGGGTCTTCCTGCAATCCTGATGCTGCCTTCTTCTTCATATAGTCCAGCTTCTCAGATTATTTGCTGAGCATACAGATTGAATAGGTGTGGTGAAAGGATACAACCCTGACTCACACCTTTCCTGACTTTAAAACACAGTATCCCCTTGTTCTGTTCAAACGACTGCCTCTTGTTCTATGTGCAGGTTCTGTATGAGCACAATTGTTTTAATTTAACAGTAGAATAATAAAATTTCAGAACTGAAAGGAATGTCTAGAAACCCATCTAGCCCAGACCCCTTTATTTTAAAACATCTGTGAAAACTGAGGCTCAGAGATAACTTGCCCAAGATCACCTGTGTATATCAGAATCACCTGGAGAACTAATAAAGAACACAGAGTCCCAGGGTTGTTGAAGTGGGATAAGGCATGGGCTTTTGTATTTTTACCAAGTTCCTTGGGTGATTTTGATACCTATCAAAATTCTAGACTGGTTTAAACCAAACATGATTTCTGTAACATTATTTGGCATGATTTCAGTGCTTATTCTATCATATTCCTAATATCAGTACAGGTCATAATGACATTTGTTTTTCTTTATACCTGCTTCAAGGCTATATCTGAAGCTAGGAGAACCTGGTGTTGCTACCCTTTCTCTGGATGGAAGACTGACTTTTTAAAATGCTCCTTCTTCTTTTGGCATCGCACTCAATTTGGGGTTGTTCAAATTAATCCTTTATCTTCTTTTGTACTATGTTGGAAGGAAGCATAATTCAGTGCTAAAAGACCCAGACCTAACCTCAAAGTAGAAAGATGCTTAATATATTCTAAGAAGACTAAATGCTATATTATGAGGCATAATTTTAAGTTCTATAGGAGTTTGGGAGACAGGGAGGAGACTGGCCTGACTAAAGTAAATGGTACCTGATGGGAAGTTGTGGGAAATAAGGAAAAGATTATAAACAACATTTGTATATTGCAAGGTATATATTGAAGAGATAGTGTAGGTTAATAAGTAGAGCCATAAGTGGCAATGGCAGTTATGGGTTGGGTTTTCAGCTTTCCTGGATTGGCTAAGATATGTTAACTTCTTTGTGTACCTTGGATTCTTCATCCAAATATCTAACAACGCAATCCTAGTTCCCTGGCTTACACTTAGGGGTGTCTGAAAATTAATGAGATACCAGCTGTTAAGCTTTTTTGAGCTCTTTCAATCCAGGTACTCAAGACCTGTAGCATTACTATTATGACCTAGAGACATATTTCTTAAATTTGTTGTTTCTTGGAGAGCTGTCGCATCTTGAACAGAATGCTTCTTACATACCCATTATATAAACTTGCTCTCAATACTTGAGTGTATGAGGACCAGTGGGAGAGGAACCAATTAAGCTTGGGCAGAGATTGAAGGATGAATATTTCAGAACTCTAAATGTGTACAGTTTATATAAGTATTTTTCCTTTAATTTTTTTATTTTTAAATAATTTCAGACTTACAGAAAAGTTGCAAAAATAAATAGTACAAAGAATTCCTTTATAAGCCTCACTCAGATTCCCCAGAATTTAACTTTTTATTTCATTTTCTTTATCCTTCTCCCTCCCTCATCTGTTTTCTCATTCATATTCTCATTTTCATTCTCTCTTTTTTTCCTAAACTGCTTGAAAATAGGAGCCCTGGTGGCACGGTGGTTAAAAGCTTGCCTGCTAACCAAAAGGCGGGTAGTCTGAATCCACCAGCTGCTCCTTGGAAGCCCTATGGGGCAGTTCTACTCTGTCCTGGAGGGTCTCTATGAGTCAGAACCAAGTGGATGGCAAAGTTTGGTTTGATTTGGAGTTTGAAAATAAGTAGAAAATACATGATACCCTCTTACCCCTAAATATTTTAGTGTATAGTTCCTAAAAACAAGATCATCCTAAATTTCATCAGTTGTCACAGTAATGTTTTTTATAGCAAAGGAAAATCCCAAATCACATGTAGCATTCAATTGTCATGACTCTTTAGTGACCTTTAAGCTAGTTCCTCAATCTTTTCTTATTTTTAAGACCTTGATGTTTTTGAAGAGTATAGATTAGTTACTTTTTTAACAGCTTTACTGAGATATAGTTAACATACCATACAATTCACCCATTTAAACTGTACAATTTAATGCTTTTTAGTATATTCACAAGGTTGTACAGCCATTATCACAATCTAATTTTAGAACATTTTTGTCCCTGCTAAAATAAACCCCATACACATTAGCAGTCACTCTCCACCACCCCAGTACTACGCATCCCTTAATTTGCTTTCTATCTCTATAGGTTTGCCCATTCATATAAATGGAATCTTACAATATGTGGCCCTTTGTGTCTGGCTTCTTTCACTTGGCATAATGTTTTTGAGGTTCATCCATGTTGTAGTATGTATCAGTGCTTCATTGCTTTTTATGGTTGAGTAATATTCCACTGTATGGATATATCACATTTTGTCTGTCCATTCATTAGTTGAGGGACATTTGTATTTTTAACACTTTTTAGCTATTGTGACTAATACTGCTATAAGATTTATGTACAGGTTTTTGCATGAACATGTGTTTTCAATTCTCTTGGGTATATATATACCTAAGAGTGGAATTTATGGTAACTTTATATTTCACTTTTTCAGAAACTGCCAAACGGTTTCTCCACAGCGGCTACACCATTTTATATTCCCATCAGCAATATACGAGGGTTCCAGTTTCTCCATCCTCGCCAACATTGGTATTATCTGTCTTCTCTATTATAACCAGCCTAGCGGGTGTGAAAGGAGCCCTGGTGATGCAGTGGTTAAAGAATTCAACATCTAACCAAAAGGTTTGGCAGTTACAACCCACCAGCCGCTCCATGGGAGAAAGATGTGTCAGTCTGCTTCCATAAAGTTTACAGCCTTGGAAACCCTGTGAGAACAGTTCTACTTTGTCCTATAGAGTTTCTATGAATCAGAAGTGACTCGAGAGCAACGCATGGTGGTGGTAGTAGGTGTGAAGGAGCCCTAGTGGCACAATGGTTAAGTGATCAGCTGCTGACCGAAAGGTTAGCAGTTTGAACCCACCCCGCGGCTCCACAGGAGGAAGACCTGGCAATCTGTTCCCATAAAGATTACAGCTTAGGAAACCCTATGGGGCAGTTCTTCTCTGTCATATGAGGGAGTTGCTATGAGTCAAAATTGACTTAACAGCGGCTAACAGCTATAACAGTGCGTGTGAAGTTGTATCTCATTGTGATTTAGATTTACATTTCCATGATGACTGATGATATCAAGCATCTTTTCATGTGCTTATTGACTATTTGTATATCTTTGGGGAAATGTTTATTGAAATCGCTTGCCCATTTTAAAATTGAGTTATTTGAATTCTTATTGTTGAGTTGTAGGTATTCTTTATATATTCTGGATACATGTTCCTTAACAGGTATATAATTTTCAAATATTTTCTCAAATTCTGCAGATTATTTTCCCACTTTTTTTTTATTAACCTTTATTAAGCTTCAAGTGAACGTTTACAAATCCAATCAGTCTGTCACATATAAGTTTACATACATCTTACTCCGTACTCCCACTTGCTCTCCCCCTAATGAGTCAACCCTTTCAGTCTCTCCTTTCGTGACAATTTTGCCAGCTTCCAACTCTCTCTATCCTCCCATCCCCCCTCCAGACAAGAGTTGCCAACACAATTTCAAGTGTCCACCTGATATAATTAGCTCACTCTTCATCAGCATCTCTCTCCCACCCGCTGACCAGTCCCTTTCATGTCTGATGAGTTGTCTTCGGGGATGGTTCCTGTCCTGTGCCAACAGAAGGTTTGGGGACCATGGCCGCCGGGATTCCTCCAGTCTCAGTCAGACCATTAAGTATGGTCTTTTTATGAGAATTTGGGGTCTGCATCCCACTGATCTCCTGCTCCCTCAGGAGTTCTCTGTTGTGCTCCCTGTCGGGGCAGTCATCAGTTGTGGCCGGGCACCAAGTAGTTCTTCTGGTCTCAGGATGATGTAGGTCTCTGGTTCATGTGGCCCTTTCTGTCTCTTGGGCTCTTAGTTGTCGTGTGACCTTGGTGTTCTTCATTCTCCTTTGCTCCAGGTGGGTTGAGACCAATTGATGCATCTTAGATGGCCGCTTGTTAGCATTTAAGACCCCAGACGCCACATTTCAAAGTGGGATGCAGAATGTTTTCATAATAGAATTATTTTGCCAATTGACTTAGAAGTTCCCTCAAACCATGTTCCCCAGACCCCCGCCCTTGCTCCGCTGACCTTTGAAGCATTCATTTTATCCCGGAAACTTCTTTGCTTTTGATCCAGTCCAACTGAGCTGACCTTCCATGTATTGAGTGTTGTCTTTCCCTTCACCTAAAGCAGTTCTTATCTACTGATTAATCAATAAAAAACCCTCTCCCTCCCTCCCTCCCTCCCTCCCCCCTTCGTAACCACAAAAGTATGTGTTCTTCTCAGTTTTTACTATTTCTCAAGATCTTATAATAGTGGTCTTATACAATATTTGTCCTTTTGCCTCTGACTAATTTCGCTCAGCATAATGCCTTCCAGGTTCCTCCATGTTATGAAATGTTTCACAGATTCGTCACCGTTCTTCATCGATGCGTAGTATTCCATTGTGTGAATATACCACAATTTATTTACCCATTCATCCGTTGATGGGCACCTTGGTTGCTTCCAGCTTTTTGCTATTGTAAACAGAGCTGCAATAAACATGGGTGCGCATATATCTGTTTGTGTGAAGGCTCTTGTATCTTTAGGGTATATTCCGAGGAGTGGGATTTCTGGGTTGTATGGTAGGTCTATTTCTAACTGTTTAAGATAACGCCAGATGGATTTCCAAAGTGGTTGTACCATTTTACATTCCCACCAGCAGTGTATAAGAGTTCCAATCTCTCCGCAGCCTCTCCAACATTTATTCTTTTGTGTTTTTTGGATTAATGCCAGCCTTGTTGGTGTGAGATGGAATCTCATCGTAGTTTTAATTTGCATTTCTCTATTTTTTTTAATGGCTAATGATTGAGAGCATTTTCTCATGTATCTGTTGGCTGCCTGAATATCTTCTTTAGTGAAATGTGTGTTCATATCCTTTGCCCACTTCTTGATTGGGTTGTTTGTCTTTTTGTGGTTGGGTTTTGACAGAATCATGTAGATTTTAGAGATCAGGCACTGGTCGGAGATGTCATAGCTGAAAATTCTTTCCCAGTCTGTAGGTGGTCTTTTTACTCTTTTGGTGAAGTCTTTAGATGAGCATAGGTGTTTGATTTTTAGGAGCTCCCAGTTATCTGGTTTCTCTTCGTCATTTTTGGTAATGTATTGTATTCTGTTTATGCCTTGTATTAGGGCTCCTAGGGTTGTCCCTATTTTTTCTTCCATGATCTTTATCGTTTTAGTCTTTATGTTTAGGTCTTTTATCCACTTGGAGTTAGTTTTTGTGCATGGTGTGAAGTATGGGTCCTGTTTCATTTTTTTGCAAATGGATATCCAGTTATGACAGCACCATTTGTTAAAAAGACTATCTTTTCCCGAATTAACTGACACTGGGCCTTTGTCAAATATCAGCTGCTCATACGTGCATGGATTTATATCTGGGTTCTCAATTCTGTTCCATTGGTCTATGTGCCTGTTGTTGTAGCAGTACCAGGCTGTTTTGACTACTGTAGCTGTATAATAGGTTCTGAAATCAGGTAGAGTGAGGCCTCCCACTTTCTTCTTCTTTTTCAGTAATGCTTTGCTTATCCAGGGCTTCTTTCCCTTCCATATGAAATTGGTGATTTTTTTCTCTATCCCCTTAAAATATGACATTGGAATTTGGATCGGAAGTGCGTTATATGTATAGATGGCTTTTGGTAGAATAGACATTTTTACTATGTTAAGTCTTCCTATCCATGAGCAAGGTATGTTTTCCAATTAAGTATGTCCTTTTGAATTTCTTGTTGTAGAGCTTTGTAGTTTTCTTTGTATAGGTCTTTTACATCCTTGGTAAGATTTATTCCTAAGTATTTTATCTTCTTGGGGGCTACTGTGAATGGTATTGATTTGGTTATTTCCTCTTCAGTGTTCTTTTTGTTGATGTAGAGGAATCCAAGTGATATTTGTATGTTTATTTTATAACCTGAGACTCTGCCAAACTCTTCTATTAGTTTCAGTAGTTTTCTGAAGGATTCCTTAGGGTTTTCTGTGTATAACATCTTGTCATCTGCAAATAGTGATAACTTTACTTCCTCCTTGCCAATCCGGATACCTTTTATTTCTTTGTCTAGCCTAATTGCCCTGGCTAGGACTTCAAGTATGATGTTGAATAAGAGCGGTGATAAAGGGCATCCTTGTCTGGTTCCCGTTCTCAAGGGAAATGCTTTCAGGTTCTCTCCATTTAGAGTGATATTGGCTGTTGGCTTTGTATGTTGAGGAATTTTCCTTCAATTCCTATTTTGGTAAGAGTTTTTATCATAAATGGGTGTTGGACTTTGTCAAATGCCTTTTCTGCATCAATTGATAAGATCATGTGGTTTTTGTCTTTTGTTTTATTTATGTGATGGATTACATTAATGGTTTTTCTAATATTAAACCAGCCTTGCATACCTGGTATAAATCCCACTTGATCAGGGTGAATTATTTTTTTGATGTGTTGTTGGATTCTATTGGCTAGAATTTTGTTGAGGATTTTTGCATCTATGTTCATGAGGGATATAGGTCTATAATTTTCTTTTTTTGTAATGTCTTTACCTGGTTTTGGTATCAGGGAGATGGTGGCTTCATAGAATGAGTTCGTTAGTATTCCGTCATTTTCTATACTTTGAAATACCTTCAGTAGTAGTGGTGTTAACTCTTCTCTGAAAGTTTGGTAGAACTCTGCAGTGAAGCCGTCCGGGCCAGGGCTTTTTTTTTGTTGGAAGTTTTTTGATTACTGTTTCAATCTCTTTTTTTGTTATGGGTCTATTTAGTTGTTCTACTTCTCAATGTGTTAGTTTAGGTAGGTAGTGTTTTTCCAGGAATTCATCCATTTCTCCTAGGTTTTCAAATTTGTTAGAGTACAATTTTTCATAGTAATCTGAAATGATTCTTTTAATTTCATTTGGCTCTGTTGTGATGTGGTCCTTCTCGTTTCTTATTCGGGTTATTTGTTTCCTTTCCTGTATTTCTTTAGTCAGTCTAGCCAATGGTTTATCAATTTTGTTAATTTTTTTGAAGAACCAGCTTTTGGCTTTGTTAATTCTTTCAAATGTTTTTCTGTTCTCTAATTCATTCAGTTCAGCTCTAATTTTTATTATTTGTTTTCTTCTGGTGCCTGATGGGTTCTTTTGTTGCTCACTTTCTATTTGTTCAAGTTGTAGGGACAGTTCTCTGATTTTGGTTCTTTCTTCTTTTTGTATGTGTACATTTATCGATATAAATTGGCCTCTGAGCACTGCTTTTGCTGTGTCCCAGAGGTTTTGATAGGAAGTATTTTCATTCTCGTTGCATTCTGTGAATTTCCTTATTCCCTCCTTGATGTCTTCTATAACCCAGTCTTTTTTCAGGAGGGTATTGTTCAGTTTCCACGTATTTGATTTCTTTTCCCTAGTTTTTCTGTTATTGATTTCTAGTTTTATTGCCTTGTGATCTGAGAAGATGCCTTGTAATATTTCGATGTTTTGGACTCTGCAAAGGTTTGTTTTATGACCTAATATGTGGTCTATTCTAGAGAATGTTCCATGTGCACTAGAAAAAAAAAGTATACTTTGCAGCAGTTGGGTGGAGAGTTCTGTATAAGTCAATGAGGTCAAGTTGGTTGATTGTTGTAATTAGGTCTTCTGTGTCTCTATTGAGCTTCTTGCTGGATGTCATGTCCTTCTCCGAAAGTGGTGTGTTGAAGTCTCCTACTATAATTGTGGAGGTGTCTATCTCACTTTTCAATTCTGTTAAAATTTGATTTATGTATCTTGCAGCCCTGTCATTGGGTGCATAAATATTTAATATGGTTATGTCTTCCTGATCAATTGTCCCTTTTATCATTATATAGTGTCCTTCTTTATCCTTTGTAGTGGATTTAAGTCTAAAGTCCCACTTTCTTGATATTGTCCTTTGCAGCACAAAAGTTTTTAATTTTGAAGTCCAATTTATCTGTGTTTTTTTGTTGCTTGTGCTTTTGGTGACATATCTAGGAAACCAATGCTAAACCAAAGATCATGAAGATTTGTTCCTATGTTTTCTTCAAAGAGCTGTATAATTTTATCTCTTACATTTAGGTCTTTGATCCATTTCAAGCTAATTTTTGCATATGGTGTGAAGAAAGGTCCTAACTTCATGTTTTCATGTGATTATCCAGTTTTCCCTATTTGTTGAAAAGAATATTATTTCTCCCACTAAATGGTCTCGGTAACTGTCTTAGTTACCTAGTGCTGCCATAACGAAATACCACAAGTGGGTTGCTTTAAAGAAGAGAAATTTATTCTCTCAGTTTTGGAGTCTAGGAGACTGAATTCAGGGCATTGGTAGGGCTATGCTCTGTCCACTCCAGGAGAACATTGTCCTTTGTCTCTTTCAGCTTCTGACAATCCTGGGAATTTCTTGGTGTTCCTTGGCTTGTAGACAGATACTCACAAGATGTCTTTCCCCTGTGTATGAATCTATTTTTGTGTCTCTTCTCTTTCCCAAGATGCCACTCAGAAGGGGTTAGGACTCTATATCATCAATGAACACAGTATCTTTCAATTTATTTATGTATTTTAAAATTTCTTTCAACAAGGTTTTATAATTTTCAATATACAAGTCTTGCACATCTTTGCTAAATATTTTATTTCTTTCGATGTTACTGTAAATGGAATTGTTTACTTAATTTAATTTTTGGATTGTTCATTGCAAGTGTATAAAAATGCAATTGCCCGAAGCAATCTATAGATATAATGCAATCTTGATCCAAATATCAACAGCATTCTTTAACAAGATGGAAAACAAATCACCAACTTTACATGGAAAGGAAAGAGGCCCCTGTCTTAATTATCTATTGCTACTGTAACAGAAATACCACAACAGGATGGCTTTAACAAAGAGAAACTTATTTGCTCACAGTCTAGTAGGCTAGAAGTCCAAATTCAGGGCGTCAGCTCCAGGGGAAGGCTTTCTCTCTCTGTCAGCTCTGGAGGAAGGTCTTTCTCAGCAGTCTTTCCCTGGATTCAGAGCTTCTCTGGGCTGGAACCCCAGGTCTAAAGGACACGCTGTGCTACCAGTGCTTCTTTCTTGGTGGTATGAGGTCCTCCTGTCTCTGCTCACTTCTTTCTCTTATATCTCAAAAGATTGCCTCAAGACACAACCCAATCTTATAGATTAAGTCCTGCCTCACTAACACAACTGCTGCCCATCCTCCCTCATTAATATAGAGGCAGGATTTACAACATGTAGGAAAATCACACAATACCAGGAATCATGGCCCAGCCAAATTAATACACATATTTTTGGGGGAACATAATTGAATTCATGACATTCCACCCTTTGCCCCCCAAAAATCACATCCCTGCAACATGCAAAACATATTCATCCCATCATATCATGGCAAAAGTCTTAACTCCAAATCCAAAATCCAAAAATTCCTCTTCATCTGTGAAATCTAGAATACAAGTTATCTGCTTCCACAGGTAAAACGGCAAAACAAGCACAAGCTAGACATTTTCATTACAAATGGGAGAGACAGGAGGAAAAGAAGGGATAACAGACACCGAGCAAGTCAGCAGAATGCATTACATTAGCCCTCAAAGCTTTGAAAATAATCTTCTGTTCTCTGAGACAATTTACACAATGGCCTTGCCCTCCAGACTCTAGATATTGGCCACACTCTTTGGATTCTGAGTGGAGGCCCTTTAGCCCTGGGCTTCAGGTCTGCCTTCCAGGCCCACTGGGACAGCATCTCTGCTCCCTCAGCTTTAGGTGCACCATTCTCCTAGTCCATCTGAGTGGCGACTCCACCCTTAGAAGCACCAGAGGCTATGGCTCCACCATTTGAAACCCCTGAGGTCATGGCCATACCTTTTGAAACTGAAGCAGCTCAGCTTCCTATGTTCTTTGTCTCTTCAGCTTCTGCTTCCTGGTTTCTTGGCCTCTCTGCTCCTCGGGCCTCATGCCTGCATTTGCCTTGCTGGGGCAAGTGTTACAAAGCTCAATAGCTCCACCAGTAAGTGCCTGGAGGCATCCCACTCCGCCAGGAAGCCTCCTGCACACAGGCACTCAACTCTCATGGGTCGATAAGCCTAGCTCCACCAGTAAGTGCCCAGAGGCACCCCATTCTACCAGGAAGCCTCCTGCGCACAGGCACTCAGCTCTCTCGCTCCATCAGTTGGCTCCAGTGCCATCTCGCACTGGTCTCCTGATTCTATTGCTGCTGATTCTCTGCCACCGCTGCTTCTCTGTCATTCACAGTTTCAAAACCGCTTCCACATTTTAGGTATCTCCTAAAGCAGGACACCACTCCCAGTACCAAATTCTCTCTTAGTTATCTCATGCTCCTACAACAGAAATACCACAACTGGATGGCTTTAACAAAGAGAAATTTATTTTCTCACAGTCTAGTAGGCTAGAAGTCCAAATTCAGGGCGTCAGCTCCAGGGGAAGGCTTTCTCTTTCTGTTGGCTCTGCAGGAAGGTCTTTCTTGTCAGTCTTCCCCTGGACTAGGAGCTTCTCTATGCAGGAACCCTGGGTCTAAAGGACACATTCTGTTCCTAGTGCTTCTTCCTTGGTGGTATGAGGCCCCCCTGTCTCTCTGCTCACTTATTTCTTTTATACCTCAGGAGATTGCCTCAAGACACAATCCAATCTTGTAGATTGAGTCTTGCCTCACTAACACAACTGCTGCCCATTCTCCCTCTATTAACATCATAGAGGCAGGATTTACAACATATAGGAAAATCACACAATACACGGAATTATGGCCCAACCAAATTGAGACACATATTTTTGGGGGGGACATAATTCAATCCATGACAGCCCTGGATAAGGAATGCATTATTGAAGAAAAGGAACAAAGTAGGAGGCCTCACACTACCTGACTTCAGAACCTCCTATATAGTTACAATAGTCAAAACAGCCTGGTACTGGTACAGTGACAGACACATAGACCAATGGAACAGAATCAAGAACCCAGGTGTAAATCCATCCACCTATGGTCAGCTGCCCTCTGACAAAGGACCAAAGTCCATTAAATGGGGAAAAGACAGTCCTTTTAACAAACGGTGCTGGCAAAACTGGATGTCCATTTGTAAAAAAATGAAACAGGACCCATACCTCACATCATACACAAAAACTAACTCCAAATGGATCAAAGACCTAAATATAAAACATAAAACGATAAAGATCATGGAAGAAAAAATAACGACAATGCTAGGGGCCCTAATACATGGCATAAATACAATACAAACCATAACTAACAATGCACAAATGCTGTAAGATAAACTAGGTAACTGGAAGCTCCTAAAAATTAAACACTCATGCTCATCAAAAGGCTTCACCAAAAGAGTAAAAAGAGAACCTACAGACTGGGGAAAAATTTTGGCGAATGACATATCTGACAAGGGTCTAATCTCTAAAATCAATAAAATACTTCAAAGTCTGAATAACAAAAAGACAAATAATCCAATCAAAAAATGGGCAAAGGGTATGAACAGACACTTCACCAAAGAAGAGGCAGCTAGCAGACACATAATGAAATGCTCACGATCATTAGCCATTAGAGAAATGCAAATCAAAACTACAATGAGATACCATCTCACCTTGATGTTACTGGCACTATATATTTAAAAAAAAAAAGAAAAAGAAAAACCCAGAAAGTAACAAATGTTGGAGAGGTTGTGGGGAGATTGGAATTCTTATTGCACTGCTGGTGGGAATATATAATGGTACAATTACTATGGAAAATAATATGGAACCTCCTTAAAAAGCTAGACATAGAAATACCATAGATCCAGCAATCCTGCTTTTAGGATTATATCCTAAAGAAATAAAAACTGTCATGTGAATAGACATATGTACACTCATGTTCATTGCAGCATTATTAACAACAGCAAAAAAGACAGAAAAAACCTAGAGGCCTATCAACAGATAAATGGATAAACAAATTATGGTACATATCCACAATGGAATACTATGCAACCAAAAAGAACAATGATGAGTCCTCGAAACATCTCACAACATGGATGAATCTAGAGGACATTATGCTGAGTAAGATAAGTCAATCACAAAGGACAAATATTGTATTAGACCACTATTATAAACTCAAGAAAAGGTTTACACACAGAAAAAAAGCTATCTTTGATGGTTATGAGGGAGGAGAGGGGTGACGAGGGGAAACCACTAACCAGATGCTAGACAAGTGTTAACTTTTGTGACTGGAAAGACAACAGACAATATAGGGGAAATCAGCACAACTTGGCCATGGCAAAGCCATAGAAGCTTCCTAGACACATCCAAACATCTTGAGGAACTGAGTTACTGGGACTGGGGGCTGGGGCCATGGTCTTGGGGGACATCTATGTCAATTGTCATAACATAGTACATAAACAAAATATTCTACATCCTACTTTGATGAGGAATGTCTGAGGTCTTAAAAGCTGGCAAGAGGCCATCCAAGATACATCTATTGGTCTCATCCCGTCCAGATAAAAAGAGAATGAAGAAAACCGAAGACACAAGGAAAATATTAGTTGAAAGGACTAATGGACCACATGAACTTCCACCACCCTGAGCCCAGAAGAACTAGATGGTGCCCGGCTACCACCAACAACCACTCTGACAGGGATCAGAATAGAGGGTCCCAGACAGAATGGCAGAAAATTGTAGAACAAAATTCAAATACACAAAAAAAGACCAGACTTACTAGTCTGACAGAGACTAGAGGGACCCCCAAGATTTTGGCCCCCGGACACCTTACTAACTCAGAACTGAAGCCACTCCTGAAGTCCACCTTTCAGCCCAAGATTAAAATTAAAAAAAAAAATCCTGTTGCCATTATGTCAATTCCAACTCATAGCAACCCTATACTAAATAAACAATAACACACGTGAGGAAAATACTTCTTAGTTCAATCAAGTATATGAGACAAAACGGGCAATGCCTGCCCAAAAGCAGAGAAGGAAGAAAGGGACAGGAAAACTGGACAAATGGACATGGGGAATTCGAGGTGGAAAGGGGGGAGAGTGCTGACACATTGCAGAGATTACAACCAATGTCACAAAACAATTTGTGTATAAATTTTTGAATGAGAAACTAATTTGTCCTGTAAGCTTTCACCTGAAGCACAATAAAATTTTTTTAAAAAGAAGTGCAATTGATTTTTCTTGTATATTGATGTGCCCTTCAACATTGCTGAACCCATATGTTAGTTCTAATAGTTTTTTAAGTGAATTCCTTAGAATTTTCTGCATACATTATTATGCCATCTGCAAATAGAGATAGCATTATTTCTTCCTTTCCATCTGAATGTCTTTTATTTCTTTTTCTTGCCTAGTTGCCTGGATGGAGCCTCCAATATAACGTTGAATGAAAGTAGAGAGAGTGGACAGTGTTGTTCCTGATCTTAGGGGGAAAGCATGCAGTCTTTCACCATTAAGTATGATGTTAACCATGAGTTTTTTGTAGATGCCCCTTTCAGGACGTTCACTTCTATTTCTAGTTTGTTGAGTGTTTTCATCATGAAAGTATGTTGGGATTTTGTCAGGTACTTTTCTATGCCTATTGCGATGGTAATTTGGTCGTGTCCTTTGTTGTATTAATATGGTTTGTTACACTGACTGATTTTCAGAGGTTAAATCAACCTCACATTCCTGGGATAAGCCCCACTTGGTCATGATGTATAATCTTTTTCATATGTTGCTGGATTCAATGTACTGTATTTTGTTAAGGTTTTCATGTCTATATTTATAAGAGATGGTCAGTTAATTTTTAAAATGTCTTTCATTTTTGCTTTATTTTATATTTCCTCATGATTAGATACAGATTGTGAATTTTTCGCAAGAATACCACAAAGTGACATTATGTCCTTCTCAGTATATCATATCAAGAGATACTTCTTCCGATTTGCCTTATTACTGGTAATATTAATTTTGACAGTGTAAATGTTACTTTAAACTGTGGTTCATTGGAATTGTAACTGAGGCGAGCAGTACTTGTAACTGATCAGAGTTGCAGAGACACAGCTGTATAAATAGGGTTTAGCCAGCTCTCTTTGACATTTAGGATACTACAGCAAACATTAAAAGTAGCTTTACGAGGTGTTGATTACTGCTATTTTGTTGTGTTGGATTGCCTGGAAAGAGTCATGAGGATTGTACCAACTCTCTGGGGCGGGGTGTATATCATTTTGCAATATAGCATAAAAAGTGAGAGCTCTGGAATCTGGTGATCTGGGTCAAATTTTAGCCCTGCAACTTTGTAATTGTGTGGCCTTGGGTAAATTATTTAACCTCACTAAGATTCAGTTTTCTGACCTGTGAGAGGGGACTAACTATAATATGTACCTCATACAGATTTTATGAGGAATAAGTGAATTAATGCTCAGTGTTTAGCTTATAATAAACATTTAACTGTTAGCTGTTGATGATATGGAGGTAAATTTGTGGCATCTGGCCCACATGCCAATAAAAATAATCCCATTTTATCTTGGAAATAAATGTCATAGGTTGATAACCCTCTCCCTGCCCTGAGTATTTCTGTTCCTTCTCACTCAGGCTTTCTTATATATTCTGATAGTAAGGAGATCCAGCTTTCCTAAGGTACCTTTAGAAAGAAGCATCTTGAATTTAAAGAAGGTAAACATTTTAACCACCACATGTCTGTCAGTTTGTCATACTGTGGTGGCTTGTGTGTTGCTGTGATGCTGGAAGCTATACCACTGGTATTTCAAATACCAGCAGGGTCACCCTTGGTGGATAGGTTTCAGTGGAGCTTCCAGACTAAGAAGACAAACTTGGTAATCTACTTCCGAAAAAAGGAATTACCAGTGAAAACCTTACGGATAGCAGCAGAACATTATCTGATACAGTGCTTGAAGATGAGCCCGTCAGGTTGGAAACTGCTCAAAATACGACTGAGGAAGAGCTGCCTCCACAAACTAGAGTTGACCTTAATGATGTGGATGGAGTAAAGCTTCCAGAACCTTAATTTGCTGAAGCAGCATGACTCAAAATAAGAAGAAACAGCTGCAAACATCCGTTAGTAATTGGAATGTGGAATGTACATAATATGAATTGAGGAAAACTGGAAGTTGTAAGAAATGAAATGGAATACTTGAAGATTGATATACTAGGCATTAGTGAGCTGATATGGACTGGTATTGACCATTTTGAATCAGACAATAGTATGGTTTACTGTGCTGGGAATGATAAATTGAAGAAAAACGGCATTGCATTCATTGTCAAAAAGAACGTTTCAAGATCTGTCCTGAAGTACAATGCTGTCAGTGTAGGATAATATCCATATGCCTACAAGAAAGACCAGGTAATACAACTATTATTCAAATTTGTGTACCAACCACTAATTCCAAAGGTGAAAAAATTGAAGATTTTTACCAACTTCTGCAGTCTAAAATTGATCAAACATGCAGGCAGGACACATTGATAATTACTGGTGATTAGAATGCGAAAGCTGGAAACAAAGTTAGTGTCAGTAGTTAGAAAATATGTCCTTGGTGATAGAAATGATGCTGGAGCTCACATGACGGAATTTTGCAAGACCAATGACTTATTCATTGGAAATACCTTTTTTTAACAACATAAATGCCGACTATACACGTGAACCACACAGGATGAAATATACAGGAATAAAATCACTAGGTCTGTGGAAAGAGATGATGGAGAAGCTCAATATCATCAATCAGAAAAAGGCCAGAGGCAGAATGTAGCACAGAACATTAATTGCTCATATGCAAATTCAATTTAAACAAGTCCACGAGAGCCAAAGTACAACTTTGAATATATCCTGCCTAAATTTAGAGACCATCTAAAGAATAGATTTGATGCACTGAACACTAATGATGGAAAACCAGAAGATTTGTGGGAAGACATCAAGGACATTACACATGAAGAAACTGAAAAGACGGGAAAGAAAGTAAAGACCAAAATGGATGTCAGAAGACACTCTGAAACTTGCTCTTGAACATAGAATAGCTAAAGAGAATTTAAAAAATGATGAAGTAAAAGAGCTGAACAGGATATTTCAAAGGTTGGCTCGAGAAGACAAAGTAGAGTTTTATAATTAAATGTGTAAAGACCTGGAATTAGAAAAACGAACAGGAAAAGCATGCGTGGCATTTCTCCAGCTGAAGGAATGAAGAAAAAAATCAAAGCCTTGAGTTGCAATACTAAAGAATTCTCTGGGCAAAATATTGAACAATACAGGAAGCATCAAAAGAAAATGGAAGGAATACACAGAGTCCCTGTACCAAAAATAATTGGTCTATGTTCAAGCATTTTAGGACGTAGCATATGATCAAGAACCGATGGTACTGAAGGAAGAAGGCCAAGCTGCACTGAAAGCACT
This sequence comes from Elephas maximus indicus, assembly GCF_024166365.1. Taxonomy (NCBI): domain Eukaryota; kingdom Metazoa; phylum Chordata; class Mammalia; order Proboscidea; family Elephantidae; genus Elephas; species Elephas maximus. The sequence goes on from NC_064846.1 coordinate 93,270,982, forward strand.
GGTGAAAAATCAGGCTCCAGGAACCGACGGATTGAGATTTTTCAACAAATGGATGCAGCACTGGAAGTGCTCACTGATCTATGCCAAGAAATATGAAAGACAGCTACCTGGCCAACCGACTGGAAGAGATCCATATATGTGCCCATTCCAAAGAAAGGTGATTTGACTGAATGCATAAATTGTTGAACAATATCATTAATATCACACACAAGTAAAATTTTGCTGAAGATAATTCAAAAGCTGTTGCAGGAGTACATTGACACGGAACTGCCAGAAATTCAACCCAGATTCAAAGAGGACTTGGAACGAGAGATATTGTTGCTGATGTCAGGTGGATCTTGGCTGAAGGCAGAGAATACCAGAAAGATGTTTACCTGTGTTTTACTGACTACACAAAAGCATTCGACCATGTGGATCATAACAAATTATGGATAACATTGCAAAGAATGGGAATTCCAGAACAGTTAATTGTGCTCATGAGGAACCTGTACACGGATCAAGAGGCAGTTGTTTGAACAGAACAAGGGGATACTGCGTGGTTTAAGATCAGAAAAAGGGTGTGTCAGGGCTTTAGCCTTTCACCATACTTATTCAACCTGTATGATCAGCAAATAATCTAAGAAACTGGACTATATGAAGAATGCGGCATCAGGATTAGAGGAAGACTCATTAACAACCAGTGACATGCAAATGACACAACCTTGCTTGCTGAAAGTGAAGAGGACTTGAAGCACTTACTGATGAAGATCCAAGACCATCAGTATAGATTACACCTCAACATAAAAAAAAAAATCCTCACAACTGGACCAATGAGCAACATCATGATAAACGGAGAAAAGATTGAAGTTGTCAAGGATTTTATTTTACTTGGATCCTCAATCAATGCCCACAGAAGCAGCAATCAAGAAATCAAATGCCGTATTGCATTGGGCAAATCTGCTGCAAAAGAGCTCTTTAAAGTGTTAAAAAGCAAAGGTGCCACTTTGAGAACTAAAGTGCACCTTACCTAAGCCTCATATGCCACTGGAAGCTGGACAATGAAGAAAGAAGACTGAAGAAGAATTGACTCCTTTGAATTATGGTGTTGGCAAAAAATATTGAATATACCCTGGACTGTCAGAAGAACAAACAAATCTGTCTTGGAAGAAGTGCAGCCAGAATACTCCTTAGTAGTGAGGATGGCATGACTTCATCTCACTTACTTTGGACATGTTATCAGGAGGGACCAGTCCCTGGAGAAGGGCATCATGCTTGGTAAAGTAGAAGGTCAGTGAAAGAGAGGAAGACCATCAACAAGATGGATTGACACAGTGGCTGCAACAATGGGCTCAAACATACCTGCTGTTGTGAGGATGGCACAGAACTGGGCAGTGTTTCATTCTGTTACACATAGGGGCTGTGAGTCGTAACTGATTCTACAGCACCTGACAACAACAACAAACATTTTAAGGAATCCTAAACAAGTTGCATAATCAGGTACAAAGATAGCTTAAGATCAATTTTTAGCTGCTCTAAATTTTGTTAGTATGTTCCTCTGTTTTACCTACTTTTCTTTCCTTGCTTTTCACTATTGTCCTTTTAACACTTCCACAAAGGAAGCAGTGAGACAAAGGGGGAAGGGGAAAATAAAATCAGTCAGTCTTGCTACTTTGGTAATACGCGGAAGAAAAGAGGTTGAAACTGATGAGTAAAATGAGGATTCACCGTGGTTTTTATAATTTATTTTCTCTCTGTCCCCTAGCGTCTCAGGATATTGAAAATTGATTGTACACCAGAGTAATGGAAAACTAAGTACAGGCAGTCCCCAGATTATGAACATCCAACTTTTGTACAACTGGTGGTTACGAACCAACCCTCCCAAAGCCTATTATATTAAAAATATGAGGTACATACAACGGTTTGTAATAACAAACGGGTACTACTTTGTGACACATCAAAACATTATTATTACTATATTATTATGTTAAAGATGTTTTGGTGTATCTGGAAGTGTTTCTTTAATGTTTTTATGCATAGAAAGGTATACTATATACTATATACTATATACTATATACTATATACTATATACTATATACTATATACTATATACTGTATACTGTATACTGTATACTGTATACTGTATACTGTATACTGTATACTGTATACTGTATACTATATACTATATACTATATAAAATATATATACTATATACTATATACTATATACTATATACTATATACTATATACTATATACTATATACTATATACTATATACTATATACTATATACTATATACTATATACTATATACTATATACTATATACTATATACTATATACTATATACTATATATACTATATACTATATACTATACTATATACTATATACTATATACTATATACTATATACTATATACTATATACTATATACTATATACTATATACTATATACTATATACTATATACTATATACTATATACTATATACTATATACTATATACTATATACTATATACTATATACTATATACTATATACTATATACTATATACTATATACTATATACTATATACTATATACTATATACTATATACTATATAAAAAAATATACTATATACTATATACTATATACTATATAAAACTAAAAAAAACTTTTTTTTTATATACTATATACTATATACTATATACTATATACTATATACTATATACTATATACTATATACTATATACTATATACTATATACTATATACTATATACTATATACTATATACTATATACTATATACTATATACTATATACTATATACTATATACTATATACTATATACTATATACTATATACTATATACTATATACTATATACTATATACTATATAAAAAAATATACTATATACTACATACTATATACACTATATACTATATACTAAGACAAACATTTGACTAACCGACATTAGATACGAATTGTACCAACTGTTCCCACTTAACATACAAATTTGACTTAAAGATAGACTTACAAATGAACTAGTTTGTAGTTTGGAGACTGCCTATACTGCTGAAAGAAATGACAGAGACAAAGAATTTCCCCCCTTAGGAACCACTGACTCAAAATTTAGTCAGAGACCAAATAAAAGTCAAAAAGCAACTTATTTTAGTTATAACCTTTTGTAATTTTTCCCCCTGAGACCAATACAAGGATATACCCACCTGATTTTTTAAACTGAGAACAGTAGTCAAGGTAAGTATAACAAATAATTTAAATATTCTTCACTTTTATATCACGACCAGATACAGAAGAAGAAGGGAGGGAAAAAGAAAAAAAAGATAATTGATGTTGTCAAAGAAATAGGAGCATTAAAGGATCTTTCTTATAAGAGGCGAACAGCTGTTTTCTACTAACATATAGGAAATTAAAAGTCATATTTCTACTGTGTAAGATCACCTAGGACTAAAAAATGTAGGGCTATCATTATTATTACTAGGAAAGAGGAGTTGTGAGTTGGTGAGTGTAGTCTTCACTGGAGGTACTCCAGCATCAGATGGAGCTTTAGTTTAGATACCTTTTAAGGTCTTCCTGACACTGTGGTACATGGACTATTAAAGGAATCTAGTGTATTTTCTTCCACTATTCATAAAAGATGATGGGTGATGCTTTTGGTTTCTTGCCTTAATCTTCTGGAAGGTGGACCATGATTCTTGCCTTAATCTGGAAGGTGGACCTTGATGTCATGTGATCTGTGTGATGGCTAGTGTAGTGTGGGGTACCTTCAATGGGAATTGGCGGTTTAAGAGAGACCACAGCTTTGATGCCATGGTAATCTTTCATTCTTGTGGGTCCATTTGTAATGACTACAGATTAAGAACAAAAATAACAAATTCATGAATTAGGTTTCTGTTTAGCTTTCTATTACCAACACTATTTCACAGAGGAGGCTTGCCTATATTAGAAACCTTACTAAAATAAAAGACCTCTCAAATTCTTTCATTTCACACCAGTGAACAAAATTCGCTTTCATACTTTAATTGTACAAATGAAGACAGAATTGGGTGAATGAAAATCAGTAATTTTGATGGAGATTTCAAATTGGACTTTAAAGTGTATTAAAATGCATTGTGTAAGAAATCAAAATAAAATACATTTTAATATGTTAATGCTCACAGATTTCATTATATTATCATTTAAGTTGTTGGAAGAGCTTAATAGGTCACAGCAGATGGTATACTATCTCAGACCCATTTTCTTGCCAAGTCCTCAGCTGCTGAAGAAATGGAGTTGTTTGTGATATGGATATTTTGCTGTCATCCCTTTATACAAAAGTAAGAAATTTCAGGGTTGATAGCTCATTCAGGAATCTGTGTTTACTGATGAGGTTTTAAAGAAAGTCATACCAAGTGAAAGGGGATACACAGCACTAGGACTATCAAAAAAAAAAAAAAATTTTTTTTTTTTTAAAAGCCATTGAAATATTAATTGAGCTTTTAAAAGCAAACTTTTATCTCTAAATGTAAAGAGGGTGTTTGCTTATCTATTCATTCTAAATAGAATAAATAAAAAAAAGCAGGAACTTGTTCTTTTCAGTCTATAAAGGAAGTGGTTGAATAAATTAACTACAAAAAAAACAATATTTTAGTTTCTTGTATTGACTGGGCTTGAAATTCTTTTTCTAAAAAATACTCCCCTTATATTTGTAGGATTCAAGGATATGTTCATTTAATTCAACACAGATAATTTTGTGCTAAATAAAAATAGCAAATTCTCATTGTTTTGGGTGACATGGATAGCCCCGGGATAGATCTGTGAGAATCTGTCCAGTTGGGGATACTCAATCTACACAAAAAGAAAAACAATATAGAGAAACTAAGGAATATGAGGACCAAAGGCAGCAGGTGCTCTGGAGTTTAAAGAAGAAAGAGGTCACTTAAGTTAGGATAGTTGAAAACTTTCTGGAAAAGGTAGGACTTGAACAACAGAGTGAGGGAAGACTAGAACTTAAACAAGGAAAAGAAGTGAATTCCCTACATGCTTAATGAATTGCGTTAAGGTGCAGAGACAGAAATGGAAATAGTGTTGTATGAGAGAAACATTAAGTGGAACACTTTATTCCACCAAACCTGTTGCCATCGAGTCGATTCCGCAGTAAACGCTCCGCTGCTAACAGAAAGGTCGGCAGCTTGAACCCACCAGCCACTCCGTGGGATAGAGATGTGGCAGTCGGTTTGTGTAAAGATTTGCAGCCTCGAAAACCCCATGGGGCAGTTCTACTCTGTCCTATAGGGTCCCTATGAGTTGGAACACTTTATTTAAATAAAACCTACCCTATTGGTGTTGAGTCGATTCGGACTCATAGCGATGCTATAGGACAGAGTAGAACTGCCCCGTAGGATTTCCAAGGAGTGGCTGGTAGATTCAAATTACTGACCTTTTAGTTAGCAGCCATAGCTCTTAACCACTCCACCACCAGGGCTCCGAACACTTTATTTTAAAAAAAAACTGTTGCCATCGAGTCGATTCTGACTCATAGTGACCCTATAGGACAGAGTAGAACTGCCCCATAGGGTTTCCAAGGAGCACCTGGTGGATTCAAACTGCCAACCTTTTGATTAGCAGCCATAGCTCTTAACCACTAAGCCACCAGGGTTTCTGAACACTTTAATAGGGGCCGAGAATTCATATTAAGAAGTAGTGTAGGAGAAATGAAGTCTTTATACATGCTACTATATGGATGGAGCTAGAAGACATTATGCTGAGTAAAATAAATCAAACACAAAAGGACAAATATTGTATGACCTCTTATACAAAAGGACAAGAAGAGGCAAATGTATAGAGAACAAAGTTTCTTAGTGGTTACCAGGGACAGTGGGGGAGGGGAGAGTGGGAGGTTAACAGGTGATGGAAATAGCACATTGATTAAGGGTAGGGTTGCACAGCTGATTATTGTAATTGCTGTCAATAAATTGTATACTTGTAAAAAGTTAAAAAAAAAAGTGATTGAGAATGTTGAAATGCATTGAGATAAGATCATAAAGAGTCTTAATGCCAGGCTAAGGGACCACTGTGGGCAGTGAGGAGCCATTGATGGTTTCTGAGTAGGAATATAAGGACATGTGCAAAGGGATATTTTTCAAGAGAGTGTTCTTGCAGCAGTATAGAAAATTTTCTGGAGACAGGGAGAGAAGCCAGAAAGCTACTGCCTTAATTCAACAGTGAGACCTAGCATAGGGTACTGGTAGCAATTCAAAAAGATGCAAAGGCGGTTAAACTTGGTTGCTCCGCTATATTTAGGGCACAAGGAATAGCTCACGGATGACTTCCAGTCACTTAGATTTTTTTTGAAAGTGTTTTCTATTGATTAGTATTTTATTTATTTTGTTGTTACTGTTGAGAATATACAGAGCAAAACATACACCGATAATTTCTACATGTACCATTTAGTGACACTGATTACATTCTTCAAGTTGCACAACCACTTTCACCCTCCTTTTCTGAGTTTTTCCTCCCCCGTTAACATAAATTCACTGCCCTCTAGGGTTCTGATCTAATCTTTCAAATTGCTGTTGTCAATTTGATCCTATATAGTTTTTAAAAGAGCGTCATGCTCAAGGCAGATATTTTTTACTAGTTAAGCTGAACTATTGTTTGGTTTTAAGAAACCAGTCACTCAGATTTGAAACCCTGAAATGATAGTGCCTTTGACAAAAATAGGAAACCCCGGTGGTGTAGTGGTTAAGAGCTACAGCTGCTAACTAAAAGGTCGGCAGTTTGAATCCACCAGATGCTCCCTGGAAACTCTGCAGGGCAGTTCTACTTTGTCCTATAGGGTCGCTACAGTCAGAATTGACTCGACAGTAGTGGGTTTTTGACAAAAATAAAGTAGTGGCTTTAGTTCTAGACATTTACCAGTGATCCTGGAAGTATTTCTTTCAGTTGTTGTTAGGTGCCATCGAGTCGGTTCTGACTCATAGTGACCCTGTGTACAACAGGACAAAACACTGCCCAGTCCTGTGCCATCCTCCCAATCGTTGTTATACTTGATTGAGCCCATTGTTGCAGCCATGTGTCAATCTATCTCGTTGAGGGTCTTCCTCTCTTTCACTGACCCTCTACTTTACCAAGCATGATGTTCTTCTTCAGGGGCTGGCCCCATCTGATAACATGTCTCAAGTATGTGAGATGAAGTCTCACTGTCCTTACCTCTAAGGAGCATTCTGACTGTACTTCTTCCAAGACAGATTTGTTCGTTCTTTTGACAGTCCATGGTATATTCAATATTCTTCACCAACACCATAGTTCAAAGGCATCGATTCTTCTTTGGTCTTCTTTTATACATTGTCCAGCTTTCACATGCATATGAGGGGATTGAAAATACCATGGCTTGGGGTACACGCACCTTATGTCACCTTAGAATGACATCTTTGCTTTCTAAAACTCTAAAGAGGTCTTTTGCAGCAGATTTTCCCAATGCAATATGTCATTTGATTTCTTGACTGCTGCTTCCATGGGCATTGATTGTGGTCCAAGTAAAATGAAATCCTTGACAACTTCAATCTTTTCTTCTTTTACCATGATGTCGCTTATTGGCCCAGTTGTGAGGATTTTTGTTTTCTTTATGTCGAGGTGTAATTCATACTCAAGGCTGTCACCTTTGATCTTCATTGGTAAATGCAAGTCCTCTTCACTTTCAGCAAACAAGGTTGTGACAGCTGCATATTGGAGGTTGAATGAGTATTCCACCAATCCTGATGCCACGTTCTTCTTCATATAGTCCAGTTTCTCGTATTATTCACTCAACATACAGACTGAATAAGTACAGTGAAAGGATACAACCACGATGCACACCTTTCCTGATTTTAAACCGTGCAGTATCCCCCTGTTCTGTTGTTCTCTTGGTCTATGTACAGGTTCCTCATGAACACAATTAAGCGTCGTGGATTCCCATTCTTTGCAATGTTATCTGTTATTTGTTATGATTCACACAGTCGAATGCCTTTGCATAGTCAATGAAACACAGGTAAACATCTTCCTGGTATTCTCTGCCTTCAACCAGAATCCATCTGACATCAGCAATGATATCACTCCTTCAGTGTCCTCTTCTGAATCTGGCTTGAATTTCTGGCAGTTCCCTGTCAATGTACTGCTGCAACAGCTTTTGAATGATCTTCAGCAAAATTTTACTTGCATGTAATATTAATGATATTGTTCAATAATTTCCACATTCTGTTGGATCACCTTTCTTTGGAATCAGCATAAATATGGATCTCTTCCAGTCATTTGGCCAGATAGCTGTCTTCCAAATTTCTTGGCATATTGATAAATAAAATAACAAATTCCTCATTTGGTTCCTGATGAAGCTGAAAAATTTATCTTAAAAAATGTAAACTATTAATAACCACTTTTAATTTTATACCTACATATCTTCTAAAAATAAAGCCCATGTCTGAGTTGTAGAAAATATGTATTAAGGTTAAATCAAAGAATTAGTGTATTCTTTATAGAAATATTGGTAAAATTGACTTTTCTTAATTAGTGATTAAAATTGGCACGATTTATTCCATTAATGCAAGAATTCTGTGCCCTCTGAGGTTCTGTCTGCAAGGCAAGGCAACTCACTAACAGCAGGGGCTGGAATATTGCCAAACCAATCCCAGAGCTCAGCCTGCTTTATCTAGAAATTAAAGCCAGTAGAAAGTTCCTTGAGGCTCCATGACACCACAAGAACGTAGGGGGTATCATTTATGAACCAGCAAAGAGTAAAAAACAGGAAGCCAATTATATATTCAGTCTCACATTGTTCTGTAACTGATTCATGTCAATTACGTATTCAGTCTTTTATTGTTGGCTGATTGTTTTGCACCAATTACATATTCTTCCTTATATTGTTGTCAAATTGGATCAGACACAGCATTCCTGGCACCTGTTTAAGTGCTGAACTAGAATAAGGTATTTCAGAATATTTGATTCTGAATCCATATACTATTGTGGACCACTATAATAACACTTTGGATTCCACAATAGTACTGTGAATGTTAACTTACAACAGCATCAAGAATTTATATTCCTATTAGAGTTGTTCCCAGAGATACTGTTAGTATTATAATCCTGCAGGATACAAACTATAAGGTAGAAAAATATATATTTACCTGTAAAATGAGAGGATCTGACTGATTAACGGTCTGTTCTTGTCTTTTCTAGTTGGGACTGTCAATTAAACTCTCTGAGCTTAGAGTTTACCTACTTGTAAAATGGGACAATAATGCCTACTTTGGCAACTGGTTGTGACGATCGAGTACAATAACCTGTCAATTTCCTGATAGTACCAGTTCCGTGGAGTGGTAACAGGTGTTGGTATGTGCTACAGGGATGACAATGAATCTTTTTTCCTGACAAATCTAATCATAAATTCTGATTCTGAGTAGCAGTATCCATGACTGACATTATGGTACTAAGGTCCTGTCAAGCTCTGAAATTATACTTATGATTATAATTTTCATGATCCTTTTTCATGTGCATTGACATAGTAAACAAAATTTCTTCACAGCTCTTATCTCATTTGACCCTCACACCTGAAATAAGTGCATTAAGGCATTAATTTATTTACTGAGTCCTTTCTAATAAATAAATTGTTGAGCCCTAGTTGGCACAGTGGTTAAGTGCTTGACTGCTAACCAAAAAGTTGACAGTTTGAACTCATCACCTGCTCCATGGGAGAAGGAGGTGGCAGTCGGCTTCTGTAAAGATTTACAGCTTTGGAAACCCTATAGGGCAGTTGTACTCTGTTCTGTAGGGTCACTCTGAATTTGACTTGACAGCAATGAGTTTGGCTTTTGGAATACATGCTAAATGACTACATGTGCTCAATAAGATCACTGAGTTCTGGTGATACATCAAGAAAAGATTTCATTTTAATCAGATGAAAATTCCTATTGAGCTCGTATTCCGGTGGATCGAACTCTAAGTGAAGAAACCTGAATTCTAGTTCTGATGTAGCTACCAGCTCACTAGTTGTATGAGAAAATGTGTGTGTGTGTGTATTCATATATGTGCATGTTCTTGCCTAAATGCTTTCACAAGATGTTTATTGTCTTGAATAGGACACTAATTCAATTCTATCTGTTCTCAAACTTTACAAACCTCATTTTCAGGATGCATAGAATTGCTCTGGTCTGTGGTGGCACCTGTGGGCAGCTCTTGGAAAAGTGCCTTGTCTCATGGAGGCACCTAGGGAAAATTCTTTATCTCTTTTTTTTTTTTAGCCTGGAATACTATCATCTGCCTTTCATTTTGCTTTTTATTTTGTTTAAATTTTGACTTTAATGCAGAATAATAGGGAGGCTCTGAATTGTTTGCTTTCTGCCTTTCTGTTTAATTACAACTGTGCCATCTAATTACTGCAGCTCCTTAAAGAATCTCAATCGAATGAAATAATTCTTTTCTAAGTGTTTTCTCATCTCTCTTCTTTAGTCTCGTATCCTCCCTGGAAATTTTGGACCTGTTATTATTTTTCCTGTTTGACAGCAGGAAAAACTAAGATATAAAAAATTAAATAGCTAGGCCAATATTCTCTGGGATTAAAAAGCAGTCAAGAGACAGACTTGTGGTTTGTTTGCTACATCAAGTTTTCCCAATTCAGCCAGCCAGTGACCCATCTGTTTGAGACACATTAAGGGAGAAAGCTGCAGTTGCATCAGACTTGGAAAGAAAAATTTGGTTTCTGATCCTGAATCTGCCTCTTTTATGACTTTTGACAAGCATTTCAGCTCTCTGGGCTTCTGTAAAATTGGGTAAATGATAAGCTTTTCTTAAAATGCTCTCTCACTTTCTTTCTCTTCACATATCTTCCTTTAATCTTATCATCTTATTTTCTTTTACTCTCAGCTTTCATTTCCCCATATTTATTTCTCTCCTAAGTCTTCCTCTGACTCTTGCAACCCAGACTCCTACTTTTTTGACCTGTCTCTACACCTCTTCGTATCTTATTATCCTTTGTAATATTTAATTAATCAGTTTCTTGCATCATCCTTGAATGAAGAGAAAGTGAACCTGATTTGGCATCATTACAAAGGGTAAAATACCTTAATATTTATCTAAAGAATATGAAATATTAAACACAACGAAGATGAAAGATTCTAAATAACTTGGTAAAAAATCTATTTTACTTTAAGCAGCTAACAAACAAAAGCTTGTTTAAATTTTTTTTTAAGAAGCTAACAAGCTAGGGAAGCTATGTATTAATTTGGGGTGGGGGATGCATGTTTGTATGTGTATAATTTTAACTAAGTTTATGTAGTGTTTGGATCTGATATATAAATTGTATGTACTATATGAGTTATTGCTAGTGATTCCCATTGTCATAGAGTTGATTTCAACTCTTAGTGAACCTATCCAACAGAGTAGAACTGTCCCATAGTGTTTCCGGGGCTGTAAATATTTATGGAAGCAAACTGCCATTTCTTTCTCCCACAGAGTGGCTGGTGGGTTTGAACTACCAACCTTTTGATTTAATCACTTTGCCACCAGGGCTCCTTAATTGCTAATGATTAATGGTGAATAAAATAGCTTTTGAGATGTGTTAGTTAATATTTACTGATGTTGAATGCTAGAGATACTGATAGTATGAAACGCTACCCCCTAATTATTCTCAGGGTCCAGTTCTTCTTTCTATCTAATTTTCACTAAATAATAGCATATTTTTCAGCAAATGACATTTTAAATATCTGGTTGGAGGGGGAAGAATTAGTCGAACCAAATACACATTCTCCATGAAGCTGGAATTTTCCTACTCTTATGTTCAGATGGGAATTTATCATATCCACCCACCTCCTTCCTTAAATATTGTACTTCATGCCTGGAAGGCAAGGGTAAGAGCACAGGGGCTTTATTCTTACACCATCCAGGAATATAGCATTCTGGGGCTGTCTAGGGAACAAAGGAATCTTATTACTGTAATGTGAAGAGCCAAGAAAGTGGGAAGCTATCTGTATGATGCAACTGGTCTCCTCTCTAAGTTTAGAGAGCGAGTATGAAGAATCTAACTAGCCTACAGGCTCAGGGAAGTAGGAGATAACATCATCCAGCCTTGCTTAGAAAGACCGATGACTCTTGTTGGCAGCATATGAACTCAGTCTTATTTCTGACTGATAGTCTTCTCAGTCCAGACTGTGTGACAATTGCTAGTAGCTAAGGAATAGAACTACAAGTGAAAACCTTAGGCTGGTGGGGAGTTTGGATTTGTCTGTAAGATTGTGCTAAATATATGAATTGCACTTTTAATACCATGCATAAAGTTATGCCATCAACAATGAGACCTTGAAATGGAGACAGCTTCTACTTCAAAGTAAGATGCTTTCTTATTCAGCAAGCCAGCAAAACAAAGAATCAAAAAACGTTCCAGAGGAAGAGAGCTTCTTGGAATTACTGGAAGTAGAATTCAGAAGACAAATATACAGAACTCTTCAAGAAATCAGGAAGGAAATCAGGCAAAATGCGGAACGAGCCAAGGACCACACAGACAAAGCAATAGAGGAATTTAAGAACGTTATTCAACAGCATAATGACAAATTTAACAGGCTGCAAGAATCTACAGAGAGACAGCAAACAGATATCTAAAAAATTAACAATAAAATTTCAGAATTAGAAACTCAATAGAAAGTCATAAGAGCAGAATTGAGGCAATGGAAATCAGAATTAGTGAGATTGAAGATAAAGCACTTCACACCAAAATATTTGAGGAAAAATCAGATAAAATAATTCAAAAAAATAAAGAAGAAACCCTAAGAATTATGTGGTACACTAACAAGAGGAATAACTTACCAGTGATCGGAGCAGAAGAAAAAGGGGGATAATAGAAAATACAGAAAATTTTTGAGGCTTCATTGGCAGAAAGTTTCTCTGATATTATGAAAGATGATATCTATCCAAGAAGCTCATCAAACCCCACACAAAGTAGATCCCAAAAGAAAGCCATAAAGACATATTATAATCAAACTTGATAAAACTAAAGATGAGAGAATTTTAAGAGTGGCTTTGTTTTTTTTTAGGGATAAACAAAAAGTCACCTACAAAGGAGAGTCAATAAGACTAAACTGTGACTACTAAGCAGAAACCATGCAGACAAGAAGGCAATGGGATGACATATAAAGCCTTGAAGGAAAAAAAAATTGCCAGCCAAGAATTCTATATCCAGCAAAACTGTCTTTCAAATATGATGGTAAAATTAGGGCATTTGCAGACAAAGAGAGGTTTAGGGAATTTGTAAACACCAAACCAAAATTAAAAGAAATACTAAAGTGAGTCCACTGGTTAGAAAATCAATAACATGAGATAACAACTCAAGACTAGAACACAGGACAGAACAACCAGATATCAACCAGATAGGGAAGGCACAAAAATAAATCAAAGCTAAAACACTGAAAATAGGAAACAGAGGTGTCAATATGTAAAAGCTGACAACATTAAAACAAAAAAGAAGGAATAAAAAATGTAGTCATAGATCTTTCATATGGAGAAGAAGTCAAGGTGATACAAAGAAATAAAAGATTGGTTTAAACTTTGAAAAATAGGGGTAAATATTAAGGTAACTAAAAAGGAAACTAACACTCTTACACATCATAATTAAAACCAAGAAAAACATAAAGACTCAGCAAATACAAAATCAACAACAAGGAAAAAGAGGAAAATACATAAAGAAAAACGACTGAGCACAGAAAATTAAGTGGAACAAAGAAACTGTTAACAACACACAAAAGAATACATCAAAATGACAGCACTAAACTCATAAAAAAAACCTATCAATAACTAAGCTGAATGTAAATGGACAAAATGCACCAATAAAGAGACAGAGTGGCAGAATGGATTAAAAAACACGATCTATCTATATGCTGCCTATAAGAGGCACACCTTAGATTTAAAGACACAAACAAACTAAAACTCAAAGGATGGGAAAAAATATACCAAGAAAACACTCAAAAAAGAGCAGGAGTGGCAATATTAATCTCTGACAAAATAGACTTTAAAGCAAAATCCACCGCAAAGGATAGGGAAGGACACTATATAATGACTACAGGGTCAATACACCAGGAGGACATACACATAATAAATATTTATGCACCCAATGACAGGGCTCCAAAATACATAAAACAAACTCTTAACAGCATTGAAAAGAGAAGTAGACAGCTCCACAATAATAGTAAGAGACTTCAACACACCACATTCAGTGAAGGACAGACCATTCAGAAAGAAGCTCAGTAAAGACACAGGAGATCTAAATGCCACAATCTACCAACTTGATCTCATAGATCTATACAGAACACCCCACCAAAGAGCAGCCAAGTATACTTTCTTTTCCAGTGCGCATGGAACATTCTCCAGAATAGACCACATATTAGGCCACAAAGCAAGCCTTAACAGAATACAAAACAATGAAATATTACAAAGCACCTTTTCTGACCATAAAATCATAAAAGTAGAAATCAATAACAGAAAAAGCAAGGAAAAAAATCAAATACATGGAAAATGAGCAACACCTTGCTGAAAAACTACTGGGTTAAAGAAGAAATTTAGGATGGAATAAAGAAATTCACAGAATCAAATGAGAATGAAAATACATCCTACCAGAACTTTTGGGACCCAGCAAAATCAGGGCTCAGCGGTCAAGTTATAACAAAAAATTGCACACATCAAAAAGAAGAAAGTGCCAAAATCAAAACATTAACACTACAATTTGAATAAGTAGCAAGAGAGCAGCAAAAGAAGCCCTCGGACACCAGAAGAAAGGAAATAATAAAAATTACAGCAGAATTAAATGAAATAGGGAATAGAAAAACAATTGAGAGTTAACAAGACCAAAAGCTGGTTCTCTGAAAAGATCAACAAAATCAATAAACCATTGGCCAAACTGACAAAAGAAGAACAAGAGAGGAAGCAAATAACCTGAATAAGAAATGAGATGGGTGATATCAGAACAGATCCAACTGAAATTAAAAGCATCATAACAGAATACTATGAAAAATTGTACTCCAACAAATTTGAAAACCTAGAGGAAATGGACAAATTTCCAGAAACATACTACCTACCTAAACTAACACAGGGGTAGAAAAACTAAATAAACCTATAGCAAGAGAAGAGATTGAAAAGGTAGTTAAAAAAGACCCCCCAAAAAATAAATAAATAAAAGCCCTGGCCCTGACAGCTTCAGTGGAGACTTCTACCAAACTTTCAGAGAAGAGTTAACACCACTACTACTAAAGGTATTTCAGAGCATAGAAAAGGATGCAATACTCCCAAAATCAATCTATAAAGCCAGCATAACTCTGATACCAAAACCAGGTAAAGACACCACAAGAAAAGAATATTACAAACCAGTATCAATCCTGAACACAGATGCAAAAATTCTCAACAAAATTTTAGCCAATAGAATTCAACAACATATCAAAAAAATAATTCACCATGACCAAGTGGGATTCATACCAGGTATACAGGGATGGTTCAACATTAGAAAAACAATCAGTGTAATCCATCACATAAAAGAAACAAAAGACAAGCACCCCATGATCTTATCAATTGATACAGAAAAGGCATTTGACAAAGTCCAACACCCATTCATCTGCTGCAAAGGACCTCTTCAAAGTATTGAAGAGCGAAGATGTCACCCTGAAGACTACGGTGGGCCTGACCCAAGCCATGGTATTTTCAATCACATCATATGCATGTGAAAGCTGGACAATGAATAAGGAAGACCGAAGAAGAGTTGACGCTTTTGAATTATGGTGTTGGCGAAGAATATTGAATATACCATGGACTGCCAAAAGAATGAACAAATCTGTCTTGGAAGAAGTGCAGCCAGAATGCTCCTTACAGGCAAGGATGGCGAGACTGTGTCTTACATACTTTGGACATGTTGTCAGGAGGGATCAGTCCCTGGAGAAGGACATCATGCTTGGCAGAGTACAGGGTCAGCGTAAAAGAGGAAGACCCTCAAAGAGGTGGATTGACACAGTGGTTGGAACAATGAGCTCAAGCATAACAATGATTGTAAGGATGGCGCAGGACTGGGCAGTGTTTCGTTCTGTTGTGCATAAGGTCGCTATGAGTCGGAACTGACTCGACGGCACCTAACAACAACAACAACACCTGTTAACTCTCAGCAAAATAGGAATAGAAGGAAAATTCCTCAACATAATAAAGGGCATTTATACAAATCCAACAGCCAACAGCATCCTAAATGGAGAGAGTCCAAAAAGCATTCCCCTTGAGAATGCGAACCAGACAAGGGTGACCTTTATCACCACTCATATTCAGCATTGTGCTCTAGGTCTTAACCAGAGCAATTGGCCTAAAAAAAAAACCCAGGGCCGTTGAGTCGATTCCGACTCATAGCGACCCTATAGGACAGAGTAGAAGAAAAAAAAAAAAAAGGGCATGCAAATTGGTAAGGAAGAAGTAAAAGTATCCCTATTTGCAGATAATATTTTTTCTATGATCTTATACACAGAAAACCCAAAAGAATCCACAAGAAAACTACTGGAACTAATGAGAGATTTCAGCAAAGTATCAGGATAGAAGCTAGCCAAACCCAGTGCTGTCGAGTCGATTCCAACTCATAGCGACCCTATAGGACAAGAGAAGAACTGCCGCATAGAGTTTCCAAGGAGGCCTGGCAGATTCAAACTGCCAACCCTTTGGTTAGCAGCTGTACCACTTAACCACTACACCACCAGGGTTTCTGGATAGAAGATAAACATACAAAAATCAATTGGAATGCTCTACACTAAAAAAGAGAACTTTGAAGAAGAAATCACCAAATTGATACCATTTACAATAACCCCCAAGAAGACAGAATACTTAGGAATAAATCTAACCAGAGACGTAAAAGACCTATTCAAAGAAAACTACAAGACACTACTGCAAGAAAAAAAAAAGACCTACATAACTGGGAAAACACACCTTGGTCATGGATAGGAAGACTCAACATTGTGAAAATGTCTATTCTATCCAAAGATATCTACATATATAATGGAATCCTATCCAAATTCCAAGGAGGTTTTCTAATGAGATAGAGAAACAAATCACCAACTTCATATAGAAAAGGAAGAGGTACCGGATAAGTAAAACATTATTGAAGAAGAACAAAGTGGGAGGCCTCACACTACCTGATTTCAGAATCTATCATAGAGCCACAGTAGTCAAAACAGCCTGGTACTGGTACAACAACAGATACACAGACCAGTGGAACAGAATTGAGAATCCAGGCATAAATTCAGCCACCTATGAGCACCTGATAATTGACAAAGGCTCAAAGTCCATTAAATGGGGAAAAGACGGTCTCTTTAACAAATGTGCTGGCATAACTGGATGTCCATCTGCAAAAAAATGAAACGAGACCCATACCTCACACCATGCACAAAAACGAACTCAAAGTGGATCGAAGACCTAAATATAAAACCTAAAACAATAAAGATCATGGAAGAAAAAATAGGGACAACACTAGGATCCCTAATACATGGCATAAACAGAATACAAAACATAACAACGCACAAACACCAGAAGAGAAACTAGATAAGTGGGACCTCCTAAAATTCAAACACTTACGCTCACCAAAAGCCTTCACCAAAAGAAGGAAAAGACAACCTACAGACCGAGAAACACATTCTGGCTGCAACATATCCAATAAGGGTCTAATCTCTAAAATATACAAGATACTGTAAAACCTCCACAACAAAAAGACAAACAACCCAATTAAAAAATGGGCAAAGGATATGAACAGACACTTCACTAAAGAAGACATTCAGGCAGCTAACAGATACATGAGGAAATGCTCATGATTATTAGCCATTAGAGATGCAAATCAAAACTACAATGAGATACATCTCACTCCAACAAGGCTAGCATTAATCCAGAAAACACAAAATAATAAATGTTGGAGAGGTTGTGGAGACACTGGAACACTTATACACTGCGGGTGGGAACGTAAAATGGTACAATCACTTTGGAAGTCGATTTGGGGCTTCCTTAAAATGCTAGAAATAGACATACCATACAATCTAGCAATCCCACTCCTTGGAATATACCCTAGAGAAATAAGAGCCATCACAAGAATAGATATATGCACACCCATGTTCATTGCAGCACTGTTTACAATAGTAAAAAGATGTAAATAACCCAGGTGCTTATCAACAGATGAATGGATAAACAAATTATGCTATAGTCACAAAACAAAATACTATGCAACGATAAAGAACAAAGATGAATCTGCAAAACATCTCGTAACATGGATGAATCTGGAAAGCATTATGCTGAGTAAAATTAGTCAATTGCAAAAGGACAAATATTGTATGAGACCACTATTATAAGAACTCAAGAAAAGGTTTAAACAGAAAGAAAAACATTCTTTGATGGTTACGAGGGTAAAGAGGGAGACAGGAATTCACTAACTAGATAGTAGACAAGAAATATCTTAGGTGAAGGGAAGGACAACACACAATACAGGGGCGGTCAGCCCCACTGGACTAAACCAAAAGCTAAGAAGTTTGCTGAACACAACCAAACGCTCCAAGGGACAGAGTAGCAGGGGCGGTGGTCTGGGGACCCTGGCTCCAGGGGACTTGTTCTGCCTCCCACTTTGGTGAGTGGCGTCTGGGATCTTAAAAGCTAGTGAGCGGCCATCTAAGATTCATCAGTTCGTCCTAACCTACCTGGAGCAAAGAAGAATGAAAAACACCAAAGACACAAGGAAAATATTAGCCCAAGAGACAAAAAGGGCCACATAAACCAGAGATTCCATCAGCCTCAGACCAGAAAAACTAGATGGTGCCTGGCTACCACCAATAATCGCCCCAACAGGGAATACAACAGAGAGTCCCTGATGGCACAAGAGAAAAGCAGGGTGCAGAACTCAAACGTTAGTAAAAAGACCAGACTTTTTTTAATATAATTTTTCTTGTGCTTTAAGTGAAAGTTTACAAATCAAGTCATTCTCTCACATAAAAACCCATATATACCACGCCACACACTCCCAATAACACCCCCCTCAATGAGACAGTCAGCTCTCTCCCTCCACTCTCTCCTTTCATGTCCATTTCGCCAGCCTCCAACCCCCTCCACCCTTTCATCTCCCCTCCAGGCAGGAGATGCCAACAATCTCAGGTGTCCACCTGATCCAAGACGCTCACTCCTCACCAGCATCCCTCTCCAACCCATTGTCCAGTCCAAACCATGTCCGAAGAGTTGGTTTCAGGAATGGTTCCTGTCCTGGGCCAACAGAAAGTCTGGAGGCCATGACCACCGGGGTCCTTCTAGTCTCAGTCAGACCGTTAAGTCTGGTCTTATGAGAATTTGGGGTCTGCATCCCACTGCTCTCCGGCTCCCTCAGGGGCTCTATGTTGTGTTCCCTGTCAGGGCAATCATCGGTTGTAGCCCGACACCATCTAGTTCTTCTGGTCTCAGCATGATGTAGTCTCTGGTTCATGTGCCCCTTTCTGTCTCTTGGACTTGTAATTACCTTGTGTCCTTGGTGTTCTTCATTCTTCTTTGATCCAAGTGGGTTGAGACCAACTGATGCATCTTAGATGGCTGCTTGCTAGTGTTGAAGACCCCAGACGCCACTCTTCAAAGTGGGATGCAAAATGTTTTCTTGACTTAGATGTCCCCTGAAACCATGTTCCCCAGACCCCTGCCCCTGCTACACTGGCCTTCAAAGCATTCAGTTTATTCAGGAAACTTCTTTGTTTTTGGTTTAGTCCAGTTGTGCTGACCTCACCTGTGTTGTGTGCTGTCTTTCCCTTCACCTAAAAAAAAAGTACTATCTAATTAGTGAATACCACTTTCCCACTCTCCCTCCCTCTCCCCTCTCGTAACCACAAAGGAATGTTTTCTTCTCAGTTTAAACTATTTCTCAAGTTCTTATAATAGTGGTCTTATACAATATTTGTCCTTTTACAACTGACTAATTTCACTCAGCATAATGCCTTCCAGGTTCCCCCATGTTATGAAATGTTTCACAGATTCCTCACTGTTCTTTATCGATGCGTAGTATTCCATTGTGTGAATATACCATAATTTATCCATTCATCCATTGATGGGCACCTTGGTTGCTTCCATGTTTTTCCTATTGTAAACAGTGCTGCAATAAACATGGGTGTGCATATATCTGTTCGTGTAAAGGCTCTTATTTCTCTAGGATATATTCCGAGGAGTGGGATTGCTGGATCCTATGGTAGTTCTATTTCTAGCTTTTTAAGGAAGCTCCAAATCGATTTCCAAAGTGATTGCACCATTTGACATTCCCACCAGCAGTGTAGAAGTGTTTCAATCTCTCCACAGCCTCTCCAACATTTATTATTTTGTGTTTTTTGGATTAAAGCCAGCCTTGTTGGAGTGAGATGAAATCTCATTGTAGTTTTGATTTGCATTTCTCTAATGGCTAATGATCGTGAACATCTCCTCATGTATCTGTTACCTACCTGAATGTCTTCTTTAGTGAAGTGTCTATTCATATCTTTTGCCCATTTTTTAATTCGTTTTTTCTTTTCTTTTCGTAGTTGAGTTTTTGCAGTATCATGTAGATTTTAGAGATCAGGCCCTGATCAGAAATGTCATAGCTAAAAACTTTTTCCCAGTCTGTAGGTAGTCTTTTTACTCTTTTGGTGAAGTCTTTGGATAAGCATAGGTGTTTGATTTTTAGGAGCTCTCGGTTATCTACTTTCTCTTCTGCATTCTTAATAATGTTTTGTATACTGTTTATGCCATGTATTAGGGCTCCTAACGTTGTCCCAATTTTTTCTTCCATGATCTCTATTATTTTAGATTTTATGTTTAGGTCTTTGATCCATTTTGAGCTCGTTTTTGTGCATGGGGTGAGGTATGGGTCTTGTTTCATTTTTTTTGCAGATGGCTATCCAGTTATGCCAGCACCATTTGTTTAAAAGACTGTCTTTTCCCCATTTAACTGTTTTGGGGCCTTTGTCAAATATCAACTGCTCATATGTGCATGGATTTATGTTTGGATTCTCAATTCTGTTCCATTGGTCTAAGTATCAGTTGTACCAGTGCCAGGCTGTTTTGACTACTGTGGCAGTATAATAGGTTCTAAAATCAGGTACAGTAAGGCCTCCCACTTAGTTCTTCTTTTTCAGTAATGCCTTATTTATCCGGGGCCTCTTTCCCTTACATATGAAGTTGGTGATTTGTTTTTCCATCTCATTAAAGAATGTCGTTGGGATTTGGATCAGAATTGCATTAAATGTGTAGATCGCTTTTGGTAGAATAGATATTTTTATAAAATGTTAAGTCTTCCTATGCATGAGCAAGGTATGTTTTTCCACTTATGTAAGTCTCTTTTGGTTTCTTACAGAAGCGTACTGGAGTTTTCTTTGTATAAGCCTTTTATGTCTCCGGTAAGATTTATTCCTAAGTATTTTATCTTTGGGGGGGCTACTGTAAATGGCATTGATTTGGTCATTTCCTCTTCGATGTTCTTTTTGTTGTTGCAGAGGAATCCAACTGATTTTTATATGTTTATCTTGTATCCCGATACTCTGCTGAACTCTTCTATTAGTTTCAGTAGTTTTCTTGAGGATGCCTTAGGGATTTCTGTGTATAAGATCATGTCATCTGCAAATAGAGGTATTTTTACTTCCTCCTTGCCAATCTGGATGCCCTTTGTTTCTTTATCTAGCCTAATTGCTCTGGCTGGAATCTCCAACACAATGTTGAATAAGAGCAGTGATAAAGGGCATCCTTGTCTGGTTCCTGATCTCAATGGGAATGCTTTCAGGCTCTCTCCATTTAGGGTGATGTTGGCTGTTGGCTTTGTATAAATGCCCTTTATTATGTTGAGGAATTTTCCTTCTATTGCTATTTTGCTGAAGAGTTTTTATCACGAATTGTTGTTGAGCTCTGTCGATTGCCTTTTCTGCATCAGTTGATAAAATCATGTGATTCTTGTCTTTTGTTTTATTTATTTGCTGGATTACATTAATTGTTTTTCTAATGTAGAACCATGCCTGCATAACTGGAATGAATCCCACTTGGTTATGGTGAATTATTTTTTTGATATGTTGTTGAATTCTATTGGCTAGAATTTTTTGAGGATTTTTGCATCTATGTTCATGAGGGATATAGGTCAAAAATTTCCTTTCTTGTGATGTCTTTACCTAGTTTTGGTATCAGGGATATGGTGGCTTCATAGAATGAGTTTGGTAGTATTCCATCCTTTTCTATGCTCTGAAATACCTTTAGTAGTAGTGGTGTTAACTCTTCTCTGAAAGTTTGGTAGAACTCTGCAGTGAAGCCATCCGGACCAGGGCTTTTTTTTGTTGGGAAGCTTTTGATTACTTTTTCAATCTCTTCTTTGGGATGGGTCTATTTAGTTGTTCTACCTCTTTTTGTATTAGTTTACGTAGTTAGTGTGTTTTTAAGAATTCACCCATTTCTTCTAGGTTTTCAAATTTGTTAGAGTACAATTTTTCTTAGTAATCTGATGTGATTCTTTTAATTTCATTTGGGTCCACTGTAATATCACCCATCTCATTTCTTATTTGGGTTATTTGCTTCTTCTCCTGTTTTTCTTTTGTCAGTTTGGCCAGTGGTTTATCAATTTTGTTGATTTTTTCAAAATCCAGCTTTTAAGACCAGACTTTTTGATCTGACTGACACTAGAGGAACCCCAGAAGACATGGCCCTGTTCTCTCTGTTAACCCAGAACTAAAACCTCTCCTGAAGCCAACTCTTCAGACAAATAATAGACTGGACTATAAGACATAAAATGATACTCATGAAGAGTGTGCCTCTTAGCTCAAGTAGATATACGGGACTAAATGGGCAGCTCCTGTCCGGAGGCGAGATGAGAAGGCAGAAAGGGATAGGAGCAGGTTGAATAGACATGGGAAATCCAGGGTGGAAAGGAGGATTGTACAGTTTGCATTATAGGGATAGCAACTAGAGTCACATAAGAATGTGTGTGTAAATTTTTATATGAGAAACTAACTTGAGCTGTAAACTTCCACCTAAAGCACAACTAAAAAAAAAGAAAGGTCCAAATCAATAACTTAACCCAACAACTTGAACAAATAGAAAAGGAAGAGCAAAATAAGACCAAAGTTACCACAAGAAAGGAAATAATAAAGATCAGGGGGGAAATTAAATAGAAAACAGAAAAACAATAGGAAGAATCAACAAGACTAGAAGTTGATTCTCTGAAAGGATTGATAAAATTAACAAACCACTGACAAACTGACAAAGGAAAAAAATGAGAAGATACAAATTACCAAAATAAGAAATGAAATTGGAGACATTATAACAGATCCAGCTGAGCTAAAGAGGGCCATAACAGAACACTATGAAAAATCGTGCTCCAACAAATTTGAAAACCTAGAAGAAATGGAAAAATTTCTAGAACGACAATACCTATCTAAACTAAAGGAAATAGAGGTAGAAAATCTAAGCAGGCTTCTAACAAAAGAAGAGATTGAAGATGTCATCAAAAAACTCCCTGCAAAAAAGAGCCCCAGCCCAGATGACTTCAGTGGGTAATTTTACCAAGCATTCAGAGAAGAGTTGATACTAATTCTACTCAAACTCTTCCAAAATATAGAACAGAAAGGAATACTTCCTAAACTCATTCTATGAAGCCTGATACCAAAGCCAGGTAAAGGCATCCCACACACACACACAAAAAAAAGACTGTTATAGACCAATATCCCTTAAGAATGTAGATGCAAAAATTCTCAAGAAAATTCTAGCAAACGGAATTCAACAACATCAAAAAAACATACACTACAATCAAGTGGGATTCATACCAGGAATGCAAGGGTGGTTCAACATTAGAAAATCAATTGTAATTCACCACATAAAGAAAACAAAGGAAAAGAGATCACATGATCATCTCAATTGATGCATAAAAGGCTTTTGACAAAATACAACACACTTTCCTGTTAAAAACTCTCATCAAAATAGGAATAGAAGGGAAATTCCTCAGCATAATTAAGACATATGTGCAAAATCAACAGACAACATTATTTTTAATGGAGAAAGATTGAGAGCCTTCCCCTTGATAATGAATTGAGACAAGGATGCCCATTATCACTACCCTTATTCAGTATTGTACTGGAAGTCCTAGTCAGAGCAATAAGGCAAATTGGAAAGGAAGAAGTAAAACTATCTTTATTTGCAGATGACATGATCCTATACATAGAAGGTGCCAAAGATTATACAAGAAAGTTACTGGATCTGATAGGATTCAGCAAATGGGCAAGGTACAAGATCAACACACAAAAATTAGTTGTGTTCCTTTACACTAACAAGGAGAATTCTGAAAAGGAAAGCAAGAAAACAATACCATTTACAATAGCCCCCAAAATGATAAAATACCTAGGAATAAACCTAACCAGGGATATAAAAGACCTGCACAAAGGAAACTATAAAAAAAAGATTACTGAAAGAAACTAAAAGAGACCTACATAATTGGAAGAACATGTTATGCTTGTGGCTTGAAAGACTTAACATTGTGAAAATGTCATTGCTACCCAAAGCTGTTTATAGATACAATGCAATTCTGATCCAAATTCCAACAAGTTTCTTTACTGAAATCACCAACTTTATATGGAAATGAAAAAGGCCCTGGATAGACAAAGCAATATTGAAGATGAAGAACAAAGTAAGAGGGTTCTCACTTCCCGACCTCAAAATACACTATACAGCCACAATAATCAAAATGACCTGGTACTAGTTCAATGGCTGAGACATAGATCAATGGAATAGAATTGAGGGCCCAGAAGTAAATCCATCCATCTGTGGGATGCTGATTTTTGACAAGGGGTCAAAGTCCATTCAATGGGGAAGAAACAATCTCTTTAGCAAATGGTTCTGACAAAACTGAATATCCATGTGCAAAAAAGTGAAACAGGATCCATACATCACCCCATACACAAAAACTAACTCAAAAATGGATCAAGGACCTAAATGTTTAAGCTGAAATTATAAAGTTCTTGGAAGAAGCTATAGGGACAAAACTATGGGACCTAATTTTTTTCAGAAGTAGATTATCAAACACAACTACAAATGTATAAACAACAGGAGACAAATTAGATAACTGGGACCTCCTAAAAACTAAATACTTATCCTCATCGAAAGACTTTATGAAAAGAGTAAAAAGAGAACCTACAGACTAGAAAAAAAAATGTTTGGGAAACACATACCTGATAAGGGTCTAATCTCTAAAATATACAGAAAACTTCAACAACTCAACACCAAAAAGGCAAACAATACAACTAAAAAAGGGCAAAGAACATGAACAAACACTTCACCAAAGAGGATATTCAGACAGCCAACAAACACAGGATAAGATGCTCACGTTCAGTAACCGTTAGAGATGCAAATCAAAACTACCATGAGATACCATCTCATCTCTGAAAAAAGGACACTAATAAAAATAACAGAAAACAACAAATGCTGGCAAGGCTGTGGGGAGACTGGAACCCATATCCACTGCTAGTGGGAATGTAAAATGGTATAACCACTGTAGAAAACAGTATGACGCTTCCACAAAAAGCTAGAGATAGAGATATCTTATGATCCAGCCATTCTGCTCCTAGGTATGCATCCTAGAGGTATAATAGTAGTGACACGAATAGGCATATGTACACTTTTCTTCATTGCAGCATTACTTACAATAGCAAAAAGATGGAAACAACCTAAGTGCCCATCAATGATGAATGGATAAACAGAAAAAAAACAGAATGTGGTACATATATACAATGGAAGAAAAAAAGAAACCAAACTAAACCCATTGCTGTCAAGTCGATTCCGACTCATAGCGAGCCTATAGGACAGAGTAGAACTGCCCCATAGGGTTTCCAAGGAGTGGCTTGTAATTTCAAGCTGGATTCAAACTACCGACCTTTTGGTTAGCAGCTGTAGCTCTTAACTACTGTGCCATCATGGCTCCACACAACAGAATACTATGCAACTATAAAGAATAATGTTGAGTCCTTGAAACATTTTGTAACATGGATAAATCTAGAGAACATTATGCTGAGTAAAATAAGTCGATCACAAAGGATAAATATTGTAATCACTTTTATAAGAAGAAAAGAATAGATATATATACAGAGATCTATGCTCACTGGTGGTTACCAGAGATGGGGGAGGGGAGGGGAAAGCACTATCAAGAGAGTAGATGCTTGTTTTTTTTTCATGATGGGAAAGGTAGCATTGAATGTCGGTGAAATGCACACAGTTTGACCAAGGTAAATGATGTCGCTAAGAAGTACACAAGAGAAAAGGGTGTCTTTGGTAAAGGATATGACAAATCTAATTTTGCAGCAATACCAAGAACAACCAAAAAAATATGCATATGGTTGCCCAAATATGTATATAGGCATGTAAGTATGTGAATATGTTGATACATATATGTTCATAGATGGAATTATCTATAGGCATACGTACATACTGGTATGTATGTGTATGCGTATATATCTACGTAGGGAACACCGACATGGATACTTCTTAGACATAGCCAAACACCTTGTGAGATTTGTTTTCTGGGTTTAAAGACTTAGGACCATAGTCTCGTGGGACAATTCAGGTAATTGGAATAGTTTATAAAGTGTAGGTTCTACATCCCAGTATGGTGAGTAGTGTCTGGGGTCTTAAAAGCTTGCAAGTGGCCATCTAAGATACAATTATTGGTCTCTACTCATCTGGAACAAAAGAAAAAGAAGGAAACCAAAAACTCATAGAAGAAAGTGGTCTACTTGAGTAATAGTCGGCATGAACCATGGTCTCATCTATCCTGAGACCAGAAGATCTCATCTATCCTGAGACCAGAAGATCTCATCTATCCTGAGACCAGAAGATCTCATCTATCCTGAGACCAGAAGAACTATATGGTGCCTGGCTACCACTACCAACCAGTCTCATTGGGGCCGTAATAGATGGACTCTTATACAATGGAAGATAAATGTTCAACAGAATTAAAAAGTCCAGACTTACTGGACTGGTTGAGACTAGAGGCTATCGAGACTATTCACCCTGAGATATGCTTTTCACCTTAAACCAGAGTTATCCTTTAAAGTCACCTTTTAGCTAACAGATTGGCTTATAAAATAAAGAATATCACCCGTGAGTAATGAGCTTCTTTAAGAAAAATAATCTTTAGGAAACCAACTGGTCAAAAATTACTCTAAAGCAAAGATGAGAAGGTAAGGGGGCAGGGAAACTAGAGTACTGGAAATAGTACAACCAGACTGGAATGAATGAGAATAATGATACATGGCGAAAAATGTAGCCAATATCAGTGAATAATTTGTGTAGAAAGTGTTAAATAGGAACATAATTTGCTGTGCAAACTTCCACCTTAAACACAATAAAATATTAATTAACAAAAAATAATGAAAGCTAGAACTAGAATCCATGTCTCCTAAAATTCCTTTGTTTGTAGCATACTCCCCCAAACTAGAGTTTAAGTTATTTATACATTGATTTATTTCTACCATGCCTATGGTAGAACATTTTGGATAGCTTTAAAAGTTAGTGCTACACAAATGGCACAAGGTTAAGATGGAACGACAATTTACATTTTAATGTTGTGTGTCATTTATGGTAAACCCCGAGTCCCTACCCCTACACCTCTCCCTTTTTTATCCTTAAAGTCTAGCAATTATTTAAAAAATTAAAATAAAAAGGCTTCTTATCCTTGAGACAAGTTTTCTGTAATTGTAATTTTCTAAAACATCCTAATTACAGAAGATTGAAGCTCTCAAGTAGTACAAAGATGATTCAATTTATAACTTGCAATTATTATCTTACTCTGTCTAGAGAAGAAAACAGATTGAAATTTTCTTATTTACAAAAATACCGAAGCCATCTTGATATATATTCATTCTTTTTCTTGATGAATACTACTCTCCTAGAATTATTTTGTGATACTGTTTAAAATCTACCTCTTGCAATAACTGACTTTGAGTTACCTGTATTTCACTGTTTATTACCCAG
The DNA here is from genome assembly GCF_024166365.1 of Elephas maximus indicus. Classification (NCBI taxonomy): domain Eukaryota; kingdom Metazoa; phylum Chordata; class Mammalia; order Proboscidea; family Elephantidae; genus Elephas; species Elephas maximus. The sequence continues at coordinate 93,298,939 of NC_064846.1, forward strand.
CTTTCTCATTTCTGCTCCGCATAAAACAAACCCAAAACCTTCATCATTCAGCCAAATGATGAGTACCTACTGTGTGCTAAACAAAGCACAAGATGCAAGTGTGATTGATACTGGAAAGTCTGGAAACCCAGACAATGAGGATATGGGTATGGGGGTGGGGGGATTTCAAAGGCAGTGTGTATTGTAGTACACTAGAAAGAACAGCATATTTGGCATCAGGAAACCTATATTCAAGCTCCAGTATGTCATACGACGCAGTTTCTTCATCTGTTAAATGAGGCTTCTGAACTAAAATCTCTGCTTAGTGTTCTCTGATCCAGTGTTGGCCCAAAATTCTTAATTGGGTATGTTAGGCTACTAAGCCGAATTTTGGAATTCTGGGAGTGACCAACCCCTCTGAGGCTTTTATAAACGAAGAAACTCAATACAAATACATTTCTCTGTTTTTTTTTTTTTTGAGGGGGGGCGGCGGATTTTCTGTTCAGGTTTCCTGTGAGTGCACTGCTCTGACTTGGCAGCGTCCCATGCTTTACATATTCTACATTATACACCCTGAATGGGCATTTGCCTTTGCCTTCATCTGGGCACAGAACATCGTCCTGCAATTTTAATTTCATTATGACTTTTTTTTTGTTTGCGTTTTATTCCTAGTAAAAATAACATTCTGGGTGTGAGAGGGAAGTATTAAGAGCTTTTGTTTTATGGTTTGTTTTGTTTTAAAGGCAGAAACTGAATCCCTTCAACGAGAACAAAAAAAAAAGCTCAATTCCATTTCTATTGTAAAATGAAGGGAACAAGCCTTGAAATTCCATATGTAAAACCTAATAGTAGACTTACAATTGTGAAAGTTCTCACAGCATGTAAAGGCATTGCTTTCAATGAACATGTGAATTGTGGGATCAGCTTTTCCATTTATACAAAAGGGCCATTGAGATTTTGATAGAGATTGCATTGAATCTGCAGATCACATTAGGGAGTATTGCCATCATAACAATAGTAATAGTAAGTCTTCCCACCCATGAACATAGGGTGACTTTCCATTTATTTGGGTCTTTAATTTCTTTCAGCAATGTTTTGTAGTTTTCTATGTACAAGTCTTACACCTCTTTGGTTAAATTTATCCCTAAGTATTGTATTTTTTTTTTTTTTATTGTATTCATTTTAATGCTACTGTAAATGGAATTGCTTTTTAAATTTTCCTTTAAGATTGATTTTTGTGTATTAATCTTGTATCGTGCAACTTTGCTGAATTTAGTTTTTAACTCTAATAATTTTTTGTGTGTATTCCTTAGACTTTTCTACATACAAGATCATGTCTTCTGCAAATACACATAGTTTTACTTCTTCCTTTCCAATTTGGATGCCTTTTACTTCCTTTGTTCAGATTGTTCAGGCTAAAACTTCCAGTACAGTGTTGAATAAGAAGTGGTAAAAGTGTGCATCCTTGTCTTATTCCTGATATTAGCAGGAAGGATTTCACTCTTTCATCATTGTGTATGATGTTAGATGTGGGATTTTCCTAAATGTGCTTTATCATGCTAGGAAGCTCTAAGTTGGTTTTTTTTTAATGTTTTTGTCATGAAATGCTTTTGGATTTTGTCACATGATTTTATGCATCAATTAAAGTTATCACGTGCTCACACCATACACAAAAGTAACTCAAAATGGATCAAAGACCTAAATATAAAACCTAAAACAATAGGGACAACACCAGGGGCCTTATTACATGGCATAAAGAGAATACAAACCATAACTAACAGTGTACAAACTCCAGAAGATAAACTAGATAAGTGGGAGCTCCTAAAAATTAAACACTTAGGCTCATCAAAAGACTTCACCAAAAGAATAAAAAGACAACCTACAGACTGGGAAAAAAAATTTTTTTGACTGCAATATCTGAAAAGGTTCTAATCTCTAAAATCGGTAGAATACCTCGATACCTCAATAACAAAAAGACAACCCAATTAAAAAATGGGCAAAGATATGAAGAGACACTTCACCAAAGAAGACATTTAGGCAGCTAACAGACACAAAGAGGAAATACGATCATTAGGCATTAGAGACACAAATCAGAACTACAGTGAGATACCATCTCACCCCAACATTACTGGCACTGATAAAAAAAAATGTTGGAGAGGTTATGGGGAGATTGGAACTCTTATGCACTGCTGGTGGCAATATAAAATGGTACAACCACTATGGGAAATGATATGGAGCCTCCTTAAAAAGCTAGAAATACCATAGATCCAGCAATCCTACTCCCAGGAATATATCCTAGAGATATATGCACACCTTTGTTCATTGCAGCATTATTCACAATAGCAAAAAAATGGAAACAATGTCAGTGTCCATCAACAGGTGAATGGTTAAACAAATTATGGTACATACACGCAATGGAATACTAAGCAACGATAAAGAACAATGATGAATCCGTGAAATATCTCACAACATGGATGAATCTGGAGGGCATTATGCTGAGTAAAATAAGTCAATCACAAAAGGACAAATATTGTATGAGACCACTCTTATAAAAACTCAAGAAAAGGTTTACATACAGAAAAAAAATCTTTGATGGTTACAAGGGAAGGGAGGGGACGGGGAGAGGAAATCACTAACTAGATAGTAGACAAGTGTTAACTTTGGCAAAGAAAAAGACAACACACAATATAGGGGAAGTCAGCACAGCTTGACCAAGGGAAAGTCATAGAGCTTCCCAGACACATTCAGACACCTTGAGGGACTGAGTTACTGGGGCTGAGGGCTAGGGACCAAGACCTTGGGAGACATCTAAGTCAATTGGCAACAAAGTTCATAAAGAAAGTGTTCTACATCCTACTTTGGTGAGTAGCATTGAGGTCTTAAAAGTTTGTGAACGGCCATCTAAGATACATCTATTGGTCCCATCAAGTTTGGAGTAAAGGAGAATAAAGAAAACCAAAGACACAAGGAAAATGTCAGTCCAAAGGACTAGTGGACCACATGAACCACAGCTTCCACCAGCCTGAGCCCAGAAGAACTAGATGGTGCCCGGCTACAACCACCAAACTCTCTGACAGGGATCACAATAGAGGGTCCCAAGCAGAGCGGGAGAAAAATACAGAAAAAAAAATTCAAATTCACAAAAAAAGACCATACTTCCTGGTCTGACAGAGACTGGAGGAAACCCGGAGGCTATGGCCCCCAGATGCCCTTCTAACTCGGAACTGAAGCCAATCTTGAAGTCCGCCTTTCATCCAAAGATTAAAAAGATTAGACAGACCTTATATACAAACAGTAACACACACGAGGAAGGGCTTCTTAGTTCAGTCAAGTATATAAGACCAACTGAGCAACACCTGCCCAAAAGCAAAGACTAGAAGGCAGAAAGAGACAAGAAAACTGGACGAATGGATGCAGAGAAGCCAGGGTGCAAAGGGAAAGGGGGAGTGTGCTGACACATTGCGGGATTGCAGCTAATGTCACAGAACAATTTGTGTATAAAATTTTTGAATGAAAAACTAGTTTTCACTGTAAACTTTCACCTAAAACAAAATAAAGTTAAAAATATATATCATGTGGCTGTTTTCCTTTACTCTATTAATGTGGTCTAATTACATTGGTTGATTTTTGTATTTTGAGCCACCCTTGATTTCCTGAGATAAATCCTACTTGGTTATGGTGTATAATCATCTTAATATGCTGCTGGACTTGGCTTCCTAGTATTTTGTTGAGGGCTTTTGCATCTATATCCTTAAGGGATATTGGTGTATAGTTTTCTTGTGATATCTTTATCTGGCTTTGGTACCAGGGTAATGTCAGCCTCACAAAATGTGTTAGGAAATATTCCCTCTTCTTTTGTTTTTTGGAAGAGTTTGAAAAGTATTGGTGCTAATTCTTTAAATGTTTGGCAGAATTTACAAGTGAAGCCATCTGATCCCAAGCTTTTAGGAGGGTTTTTGATACTGACTCAATCTCTTTACTTGTTTAGATCTACTCATGTTTTCTATTTCTTCTTTAGTCAGTTTTGGTAGTTTTTGTGTTTCTAGAAATTTGTCCATTTCATCTAAGTTGTCTAATTTCTTGATGTACAATTGTTCATAGTATTTTCTTATAGTCCTTTTTCTTTCTGTAAAGTCAGTAGTAATATCCCACTTTCATTTCTGATTTTAGTAACTTTAGTTTTCTCTATTTTTAAAAATATTTTATGGAGTTTTTGGTGAATGTTTACACAGCAAATTAGGTTCCTATTTAACAATTTCTATACTTTTTTTTTTATACATATAGTTCAAAGACATTGGTTACATTTTCCACATTGTGTCAACATTCTCATTATTTTCATTCTGGTTGTTCTGCTTCCATTAATCCAGCTTCCCTGCCTCTTCCCACCCCTGACATTCTTATCTTTGCTTTAGGGTAAATGTTGACCATTTGGTATCATATAAGTGATTTTTTTTTTTTTAAGGATCAGAGTGCTCATGTGTGATATTGTATATTTTATGAGCCAGTCTGTTATTTAGCTAAAAGATGACCTCCAGGAATAGTTTCAGTTCAAAGTTTAAAGGGTATCTCAGGGTGATAGTCTTGCAGGTTCCTCTAGTCTATACTGGTCCAGTATGTCTGGCTTTTTTTTTTTTTTTAAGAATTAGAGTTTTGTTCTACAATTTTCTCTGTCTTTTTTTTTTCTTAATTGACCTAGCTGAAAGATTGTCAATTTTGTTGATAATTTTGAAGAGCCAGCTTGTGGTTTCACTGATTTTATTATTTTGCTGATCTCTATTTCACATATCTCTAATCTTCATTATTCCTTCTGCTAGCTTTGGATTTAGTTTTCCCCTCTTTTTCTAGTTTATTAAGGTTGTAAAGTTAGGTTATTTGAGATCTTCTTTTTTAATGTAGCCATTTACAACTATAAAATTCCCTCTGATCACTGCTTTCATTGCATCCGGTAAGTTTTGGTATGTGATGTTTTCATTTTCATTCTTCCCAAAGTATTTTCCAATTTCCCTTGTGATTTCTTCTTTGAGCTATTGGTTGTTTAAGAGTATGTTGTTTAATTTCCACATATCTGTGAATTTTCCAGTTTTCTTTGTGTTATTGATTTCTTCTTTCATTCCACTGTAGTTGGAGTGCATACTTTGCATTATTTCAATACTTTTGCATTTATTGAAACTTGTTTTGTGACCTAATATGGTATATCCTGGGGAATGTTCCTTGTGTGCTTAAGAAGGGTGTGTATTTTGTTGTTGTTGTGTGCTGTGTTCTGTATATGTCAGTTAGGTCTACATAGTTTATAGTACTGCTCAAGTCCTCTGTTTCCTTTGTGATCTTCTATCTAGTTGTTCTATCCCTTATTGAAAGTGGGGTGTTGAAGTATCCAGCTATTATTGTAGAGTTGTCTGTTTGTCCCTTCAGTTCTTTCAATTTTTGCCTTATATATTTTGGGGCCCTGTTGTTAGATGCATATACGTTTATAATTGTTATATCTTCTTGATTGGCTGACTTTTTTATCAACATATAATGTTCTTTTACTTGTTTTTGAGAGTTCGTTTTTCTTTGGAACCAGCCAAATCCCAATTTGAGGGAGTATTTGTGTGTGTGTGTGTTCACGTGCTGCTGGCCAGTGCGGTAAATGGAAAAAGGGCTACTTTGCATTTAATGCCATAGGAGGTTAGAAGCAATTTTTTGTTGACAACTCTGAAACCATCACAGACTGGGATAATTAGCTCTCTATTCTAATAAAAGCCTACAGCTAGGTTGAGAATGAGTCAGTTAACTCATTGTGAGGGAGAGTCAGGCCTTCACTGAGGCCTTTATGTGACTCTCCCCTTTACACACAGATGGCAGTTGGAATCCACACTCAGCAATGAATCTTCTTAGGTCTACAGTATTCACTCATCAGTAAAATTGGAAAGCATTGGTACAATTTGAGGACTTTCTCCATTGCTCTTGTTTTTCTCTATCATCTCTTTTCCTTTAGTCCTTCTTTTTCTTCCCTTATTTTTCTCTTCAACTATTTTATTTCCTCTATTTTCTTTCCATATTTCATTTTCCCTGCTCTACTTCCTTTTATTTACTGTTCTTTCCCATGCGTCCTTCTCAATTTTTCTTTTCCACTTTTAGTGCATTTACCCTGTGACTGTTGCATTTTTGCAGACTAGCAGTGAGACTAAATTTTTCAAGTTATGGTCACTAAAAAAAAAGGGTCACTAGGGGTATGTTTTTTTTTTTAGGGGTATGTTAATAGAAGGAATAGCCATAATTTTGTTTCTCTGTGGGAAAAAATATAAAAATTAAAATAAAAGTCTATACTCTGTCATCATCTGGTTGGAGCTTCTATGCTGACAGAAAATGTACTGGGAAAAAGTAAACAAAAAAATCATAAGAAAATTATAATAGCTAGGCCCAAATGTCCTCTTTGCTCTTTATGAGAATTATCTAAATACAAAGATGAAAACAAAACTCTGCATTAGGAAACAGCCACTGTAGAAAACCCCTTTAGTTTCAATGCCATGAACTTCATGCTAGATACGGGATTTCTCAGGTTGTCTGTCACACTGATGATGGGTCTGTTGAAAGTCCTGACTGAGGGAAGATTTAAAAATAAAAGCAACTATTGAGTTTAAGCACAGCTAAGTCTGGTGGTGGCAGTAATAGCCTTGTGTGTCTTTGTGAGTGAGGCACTCCTTAATTCTCTTGGAGACTAAGGTTTGGAAATCTACATTGAATTTTAGATATATTTTCTACCTCTATTATTCTCGTCTTCCCTTAGGAAGACATATAGGTGGTTTAAATATTTTACAAGATGGTGATCTAGCCCTTTAGTTTTGAGGTTGGTGTACTGTGTGTGAGTATATATATTTTTCACACACAGTCACTATCTTCGAAAGTGAGGGTGCACATCTTTCTGAGCCATCTCTTTCCTGTAAAACCATTGAAGTAATGTCAAGGTCTGAAGCTAGCACATTCTGGTTCTAAGGAGCCAGGAGTTGCTTCCTTGAAGGGTTTGGCCTGACAAAAAACAGGAGTAGGGAGTAATAATAGTGTGATTTCCCTGAGTGGCCCCAACTATCCTCTAAGAGGTAGGCATGGCTTGCTGTCTGATATCACCTCCCCATATCTGGTGAACACAAAGAGTGACATTTTGAAGGCATTTTGGTTTACTGGCTTAGCCAGTGTGATTGGACAGCCATGGCTCAGCAAGAAGCAACATATATCTTAAACATAGAAATACAAGTTTTAGGTTCTTTTTCCTTCTTAAACCTTACCTATAGATGGCGCTCACATTGCCCTCTTTTCCTGGAGAACACAGAACTCTGCCTAGAAAGGAAGCTTATACCATGCATAGTTCCAACCTCCCCTTACTGAGCCCATCTCTCCGGGGTTGCTGATGATTGGAAATCACATGGAACATTCCACTTTGAGCTTGTATTAGAAAACAAGTGGACAAGCCAAGGGAAGCTTTGAGGCTCTGTTCCTGCCTCCCACACAGCCAAAAGAAGTCCAAACAGGTTAGAGCTGAAAAGGTCTTTGGAGACTGTTATGGATTGAATTGTGCCCCCCAAAAATGTGTATTGTAAATTATTGTGCCCCCAAAAAATGTGTATTGTAAATTTAAAAAATGTATATTGTAAATTTAACCTCTATGCCTGTGGTTATAATCCCATCTGGGAATGGGTTTTCTTTGTTATGTAATGAAGCAGTATTAGTGTAAGGTGTGTCTTAATTCAGTTTCTTTTGAGATACAAAAAAAAAAAAGGCAGATTGAGCAAGCAACCAAGTGAGCAAGCATGGATGGAGGAAGATAGATGCCACGCACATGAAATCTCCAAGAAATCAAGAAACAGAAGCTGAAAAGAGACAAGGACCTTCCCTCAGAGCCAACAGAAAGAGAAGGCTTTCCCCTAGAGTTGGCACCCTGAATTCAGACTTCTAGCCTCCTAAACTGTGAGAAAATAAATTTCTGTTTATTATAGTCACCCACTTGTGGTATTTCTGTTATAGCAGCACTAGATAACTAAGACAGAGACCGTTTTACCGCTCATGGTACCGATGGAAAAATCAAGCCGAGTTAAGTAAGGGACTTTCTCCAGGTCATACAGTCAAATAATGGTGAACTTCTGAATTCAGAAGACTGTGTTTCCTCCCTAGTTGTATATTAAGTTTTACGTGTGTGTGTGTGAACATTTTCACACATTGCATATGGTTTAGTTAAACTTCATTTTGGATTAATTTTAGATTTACCAGAAAGTTCCAAAGATAGTACATAGAGTTTTCTGTATACCCCTCACCCAGTTTCCCCTAATGTAGTTACATTACTGTGGCACATTTATCAAAACTAAGAAACCAAAACTGGCATATTACTATTAACTAAACTCCAGATTTCATTAACATTTCACCTGTTCTTCCATCAATGTCCTTTTCTTTAATGTCAGAATGTAATCTAGGATATCCCATTGCATTTAATCATCATGTATCCTTAGGTGCCTTTGTGAGTGAGGCACTCTTTAATTCTCTTGCAGACTGATAAGGTTTGGAAATCTACATTGAACTTTAGATATATTTTCTATCTCTATTATTCTCATCTTTCCTTAGGCCATACACCAGCTGAAATGGGCTAGAAAGACATATAGATGGTTTAAATATTTTCCAAGATGGTAATCTAGCCCTTTAGTTTTGAGGTTGGTATACTGTGTGTGAGTATATACATATATATATGTGTGTGTGTGTGTATACTCCTCTGATTTATGACAGTTTCTCAGTTTTTCCTTGTTTTTCACAACTTTAACAATTTTGTGGAGTAGTGGACAGGCATTTTGCTGAATGCCCCTCTATTTTGGGCTCATTTTATGTTCTTCTCATGATTACACTGGGGTTATGGGTTTTGAAGAATACCAGAGTTAAAATACCATTTTCATCCCATTATATCAAGGGATACATGATATCAACATGACTTATCACAAATGATGTTAACTTTGATCACATGGTTAAGGTTTCTCCACTGCAAAATAGCTGTTTTTCTTTTTCCATTCTCTGTTCTTTGGAAATGAGTCACTAAGCTAAATCCACACTCAAACTTGACCTCCTAGAAAGGGAAGTACTGATGTATATTATTTGGAATTCTTCTGTAAGGAAGATCTATGTCTTCTTCCCCATTTATTTTTTTAATAAATTGTTTATGTATGTATGGAATCATATATGTTTATATTATACTTTGGACTTTAATCCAACACAACCTTGTTTATTTTGTTGCTCAAATTGTTCCAATTTTAACCACTGGAAATTCTTTCAAGTTGGCTCCTGTATCCCTTTGACATACCTCTTTTCCTTTTATTTATTTTATTGTGATTTAGGTGAAAGTTTACATAGCAAATCAGTTTCTTGTTCAACAGTTAATACACAGATTGTTTTGTGACACTGGTTGCCAACCTCTCAATGTGTCAAAACTCTCCCCTTCTCCATCCCAGGCTCCCTCTTTCCATTCGTACAGTTTTCCTGTCCCTTCCTGCCTTCTTGTCTTCGGTTTTGGGTTGGTGTGACCGTTAGTCTTGTATACATGATTGAACTATGAAGCACATCCTTCATGTGTATTATTATTAGCCCTATAAACCAAAACCAAACCAAACCCAGTGCTGTCAAGTCGATTCCGACTCATAACGACCCTATAGGACAGAGTAGAACTGCCCCATAGAGTTTCCAAGGAGCGCCTGGCTAACCCTTTGGTTAGCAGCTGTAGCACTTAACCACTACGCTACCAGGGTTTCCATTAGCCCTATAGACATGTCTAATCTTTGGCTGAATGGTGAACCTCAGAAGTGACTTCAGTACTAAGTGAAAAGGGTGTCTGGGGGCCATAACCTCGGTGTTTCTCCAGTCTCTGTCAGATCAGCAAGCCTGGTTTTTTTTCTTTTTTGTGTGTGTGAATTTGAATTTGTTTCTATATTTTTCTCCCTCTCTGTCCAGTACCCTCTATTGTGATCCCTCTCAGTGCAGTCAGTCGTGGTAACCAGGCACCATCTAGTTGTTCTGGGCTCAGTCTGGTGGAGATTGTGGTAGTTGTGGTCTCTTAGTCCTTTGGACTAATCTTTCCCTTGTGTCTTTGCTCTTCTTAATTCTCCTTTGCTTCAGCCAGGATGGGAACAATAGATGTATCTTAGATGGCTGCTTGCAGGCTTTTAAGATCCCAGTAACTACTCACCACAATAGGATGTAGAACATTTTCTTCATAGACTATGTTATGCCAGTTGAGCTAGATATCCCCCCAGACCATGATTCCCAGCCTTCAGCCCAGTAGCTCAGTCTCTCAGGGAGTTTGGGCATATTGGTGACGCTTCCATGACTTTGTCTTAATCAAGTTGTGCTCACTTCCCCAGTATTGTGTACTATCTTACTCTTCACCCAAGTTATCACTTATCTACTATCTAATTAGTGTTCTTCTCTCCCATCCCTACTCTCCCTCATAGCCATAAAAATGTTTCTGTGTGGAAACACTTTCATGTGTTTTTATACAAGTGGTCTCATACAATATTTGTCCTTTTGTGGTTGACTTATTTCACTTAGCATAATGCCCTGCAGATTCATCCATGCTGTGAAATGCTTCGCAGACTCATCATTGTTCTTTATCCTTGCGCGGTATTCCATTGCGTGTATGTACTACAGTTTGTTTATCCGTTCACATGTTGATGGACACTTAGGTTGTTTCCTTTTTCTTACTGCTATTGTGAATAATGCTGCAATGAACATGGGTGTGCATATGTCTATTCCTGTGACAGCTCTTCTTTGTCTAGGATATATTCCTAGGAGAGGGGTCGCTGGATCGTATGGTCAGGAAAAGTGAGCATCAGGGTTGTATCCTTTCACCATACCTATTCAATCTGTATGCTGAGCAAATAATCTGAGAAGCTGGACTACATGAAGAAGAACGGGGCATCAGAATTGGTGGAAGGCTCATTAACAACCTGCGTTTGCAGATGACACAACCTTGCTTGCTGAAAGTGAAGAGGACTTGAAGCACTTACTGATGAAGATCAAAGACCACAGCCTTCAATATGGATTGCACCTCAACATAAAGAAAGCAAAAATCCTCACAACGGGACCAGTAAGCAACATCGTGATAAATGGAGGAAATATTGAAGTTGTCAAGGATTTAACTTTACTTGGATCCACAACCAACACCCATTGAAACAGCAGTCAAGAAATCAAAAGACACATTGCGTTGGGCAAATCTACTGCAAAAGACCTCTTTAAAGTATTGAAAAGCAAAGATGTTACCTTGAAAACTAAGGTGCCCCTGACCAAGTCATGGTATTTTCAATTGCATCATATGCATGCAAAAGCTGGACAATGAATAAGGATGACAGAAGAAGAATTGTGGTGTTGGCAAAGAATATTTAATATACCACAGACGGCCAGAACAAACAAATCTGTCTTGGAAGAAATACAACCAGAATGCTCCTTAGAAGCAAGGATGGCAAGACTACTTCTTACATACTTTGGGACATGATGTCAGAAGAGATCAGTCCCTGGAGAAGGACTTGGTGCCTGGTAAAGAAGAGGGTCAGTGGAAAAGAAGAAGAACCTCAATGAGATGGATTGACACAGCGGCTGCAACAATGGGCTCAAGCATAACAATGATTGTGGGCATGGCGCAGGACTAGGCAGTGTTTCGTTCTGTTGTACGTAGCGTTGCTATGAGTTGGAACCAACTCGAAGGCACCTAACAACAACAGCATGGTATTTTTATTCCTAGCTTTTTAAGGAAGCACCATATTGTTTTCCAAAATGGTTGTGTCATTTTACATTCCCACCAGCAGTGCATAAGAAATCCAATCTCCCCACAACCTCTTCAACGTTTGTTATTTTCTGTTTATTATTATTATTAGTGCCAGTAATGTCAGGGTGAGATGGTATCTCATTGTAGTTTTGATTTGCATTTCCCTAATGGCAAAAAAAAAAAAATTTTTTTTTAATGGCTAGTCATCGTGAGCATTTCCTCATGTTTCTGTTAGCCTCCTGTATGTCTCCTTTAGTGAAGTGTCTGTTCATATCCTTTACCCATTTTTTAATTGGATTATTTATCTTTTTATTGTAGAGGTGTTAGGTTTTACTATAGATTTTAGAGATTAGACCTTTGTTGGATATATCATAGCCAAAAATTTTTCCCAGTCTGTAGGTTCTCTTTTTACTCTGTGGTGAAATCTTTTGATGAGCTTAGGTTTTTTAATTTTAAGAGATCTCATTTGTCTAGCTTACCTTCTGGTGTTTGTGTATTGTTAATTGTGGGTTTGTATGCTCTTTATGCCGTACATTAGGGCCCCTGGTGCTGACCCTATTTTTTCTTTCATGATCTTTATAGTTTTTGGTTTTATGTTTAGGTCTTTGATCCATTCTGAATTAGTTTTTGTGTATGGTGTAAGATATGTGTCCTGTTTTTTTTTTTTTACAGATGGACATCCAGTTTTGCCAGCACCATTTGTTGAAAAGAGTGTCTTTTCCCCCATTTAATGGACTTTGGGTCATTGTCAAAAATCAGGTGGCTGTAGGTAGATTGATTTACACCTGGGTTCTTGATTCTGTTCCATTGGTCAATGTGTCTGTTGTTGTACCAGTACCAGGCTGTTTTGACTACCATAGCTGTGTAGTAGGTTCAGAAGTCAGGTAGTGCAAATCCTCCTACTTTATTCTTCTTCATTAGTGCTTTACGTGTCTGAGGCCTCTTTCCTTTCCATATAAAGTTAATAATTAATTTTTCCATCTCATTAAAGAATGTTGTTGGTGTTCGAATCGGGATTGCATTGTATTTGTAAATTGGTTTGACTGTATTGACATTTTCACAATGTTGAGTCTACCTATCCATGAGCATGGTACATTTTTCCATTTACGAAGGTCTCTTTTGATTTTTTGCTGTAGTGTTTTGTAGTTTTCTTTGTATAAGTCTTTTACCTCCTTGTTTAGATTTATTCCAAAGTATTTTATTTTTTTAGGTGCTGTTATAAATGGTATTGCTTTCCTGATTTCCTTTTCATAGTTCTCTTTATTGGTGTATAGGAATTCAACTGATTTTTGTATGTTTTCCTTGTTTCTGTTACTCTGTTGAACCTTTCTTTTAGTTCCAGTAGTTTTTTGTGAAGTATTCAGGGTTTTCTGTGCTCTATATACATCGTATCATACCATTCACAAATAGGGATAGTTTTACTTCTTCCTTACCAATTTGAATGCCCTCTCTATCAGTGAGAAGCCTGGCTCCCACTATCTACCATTCATTTACTTATTTGTTCAACCCCAGTATATATGTAAAGCCATTTCAGAATTGTTAACCTGAACCCCCATGAGAAACAAATTTACCAACTAGAGAGCAGTGCTTATGTACAGTTCTTTTGTCTTTGCAATTTCCAGTCAAAATATCGTTTTCCAAGGTTTTTTAAGTCAGCTCCTTTCCTCCTCTCCTCCACCACCACCACCTCCTCAGTGTGGTTATATCACACATATAGTTAAGTTCATTTGTCACTGCATTTTATCCTAGGCTCCCCCAACATCCTGATTGATATATATTTTTTAATTTTTATGCATTAATGCTCACTGTTGGAGACACAGTGGTACACTGATTAAGAGCTTGCTGCTAACCAAAAGGTCAGCAGTTTGAATCCGCCAGCCCCTCCTTGGAAACCCTATAGGACAGCTCTACTCTGTCTTATAGGGTCACTATGAGTTGGAATTGACACCACGGCAACAGGTTTGGTTTGCGTTGGGTTTGTTAAGTATAGTTCTGTGGGCGCTGGCAAATGTATGTTGTCATGTATTCACTACCCCAGTACCATATGGAATAATTCCATCACTTAAATCTTCCTCTGTCTGTACCCTTTGCTCTCAGCCAGTCTCTTCCCTCCTAACACCTGGCAACCACTAATCAGTGTTCCATCCCTATAGTTTTACATTTTCCAGAATTTCATATCAGTGGAATCATACAAATATGTAGTCTTCAGGTTATGGCTTCTTTCTCTCAACAGAGTGCATTTAGGAGTCATCCATGTTGTTGCATGAATCAATAACTTATTCCTTTTTATCAGTGAACAGTATTCCATTTTAAGGATGTTTGATTATCTGTTCTCTTGTTGAAGGACATCTTTACTGCTTCCAGTTTGGGGAAATTATGAGTAAATTTTCTATAAACATTCACATGCAGATTTTTGTATGGACATGATTTATGATTCCCATGTGTCTGTTAGTTTGTCATACTATGGGGGCTTGTGTGTTGCTCTGATGCTGGAAGCTATGCCACCGGTATTCAAATACCAGCAGGGGCACCCATGGCAGACAGATTTCAGCTAAGATTCCAGACTAAGATTAGGAAAAAGGACCTGGCAGTCTACTTCTGAAAAGAATTAGCCAGTGAAAACCTTATGAATAGCAGCGGAACACTGTCTGATATAGTCCCGGAAGATGAGCCCCTCCGGTTGGAAGGAACTCAAAATACAACTGTGGAAGAGCTGCCTCCTCAAAGTAGAGATGGCTTTAATGACGTGGATGTAGTCAAGCTTTTGGGACCTGCATTTGCTGATGTAGCACGACTCGAAATTAGAAGAAACAGCTGCAAACATCCATTAATAATTGGAAAATGAAATGCACCAAGCATGATTTTAGGAAAATTGGCAATTGTCAAAATAGAAATGGAACACATAAAGATCAATATCCTAGGCATTAGTGAGCTGAAATGAACTGGTATTATTCATTTTGAATCAGACAGTCATATGGTCTACTATGCTGGGAATGACAACTTGAAGAAGAATGGCATTGCATTCATCATCAAAAAAGAACATTTCAAGGTCTATTCTGAAGTACAGTGCTGTCAGTGATAGGATTATATCTGTACTCCTGCAAAGAAGAGCAATCGATATGACTATTATTCAAAGTTACATACCAACCACTAAGACCAAAGAGGAAGAAATTGAAGATTTTTACCAACTTCTGCAGTCTGAAATTGATTGTACATGCAATCAGGATGCACTGATAATTACTGGTGATTGGAATTCGAAAGTTGGAAACAAAGAAGAAGGATTGGTAGTTGGAAAATATGGTCTTGGTGATAGAAACGATGCCAGAGATTACATGATAGAGTTTTGCAAGATCAACTACTTCTTCATTGCAAATACCTTTTATCACCAACATAAACAGCAACTATACACATGGACCTCACCAGATGGAAGACACAGGAATCAAATTGACTACCTCTGTGGAAAGAGACGATGGAAAAGCTCAATATCATCAGTCAGAACAAAGCCAGGGGCCGACTGTGGACCAGACCATCAATTGCTCATATGCAAGTTTAAGCTGAAACTGAAGAAAATCACAGCAAGTCCACAAGAGCCAAAGTACGACCTTGAGCATATCCCACCTGAATTTAGAGACCACCTCAGGAAGAGATTTGATGCACTGAATGCTAATAACCAAAGACCAGACGAGTTGTGGAATGACTTCAAGGACATACATGAAGAAAGCGAGAGGTCATTAAAAAGACAGGAGAGAAAGAAAAGTCCCAAATGGATGTCAGAAGAGACTCTGAAAATTGCTCTTGAACGTCAAGTAGCTAAAGCAAAGGAAAAAATGAAGTAAAAGAGCTGAACAGAACATTTCAAGGGGCAGCTCGAGAAGACAAAGTAAAGTGTTATGATGACATGTGCAAAGACCTGGAGTTAGAAAACCAAAAGGGAGAAATATGCTCAGCATTTCTCAAGCTGAAAGAACTGAAGAAAAAATTCAAGCCTCGAGTTGCAATACTGAAGGATTCTATGGGGAAAATACTAAACAATGTAGGAAGCATCAAAAGAAGATGAAAGAAATACACAGAGTCACTATACCAAAAAGAATTGGCCAACATTCAGCCATTTCACGAGGTAACATGATCAGGAAGCAATGGTACTGAAGGAAGTCGTCCAAGCTGCACTGAAGGCATTGGCAAAAAACAAGGCTCTGGGAATTGACGGAATATCAATTGAAATGTTCCAACAAACAGATGCAGTGCTGGAAGTGCTTACTCGTATATGGCAAGAAATTTGGCCAACCAACTAACAAGGCTCTGGGAATTGACGGAATATCAATTGAAATGTTCCAACAAACAGATGCAGTGCTGGAAGTGCTTACTCGTATATGGCAAGAAATTTGGCCAACCAACTACAAGAGATCCGTATTTATGCCTATTCCCAAGAAAGGTGATCCAACTGAATGCAGAAATTATAGAACGATATCACTAATATCATATGTTAGCAAATTTTTGCTGAAGATCGTTCAAAAGCAGTTGCAGGAGAATATCGACAAGGAACTGCCAGAAATTCAAGCCGGATTCAGAAGATGACTTGGAACTAGGGATATCATTGCTGATGTCAGACAGATTCTAGCTGAAAGCAGAGAATACCAGAAAGATTTTTACTTGTGTTTTATTGACTATGCTAAGGCATTCGACTTATGGATTGTAACAAATTATGGATAACATTTCAGAGAATGGGAATTCTGAGGAATTGTACTCATGAGGAATGTGTACATAGATCAAGAGGCAGTCATTTGAACAGAACAAGGGGGTACTGCATGGTTTAAAGTCAGGAAAGGTGTGTGTCAAGTTTGTATCTTTCACCATACCTATTCAATCTGTATGCTGAGCAAACAATCTGAGAAACTGGACTATATGAAGAAGAACGAGACATCAGGATTGGAGGAAGACTCATTAACAACCATGTGCAGATTATACAACCTTGCTTGCCGAAAGTGAAGAGGACTTGAAGCACTTACTGGTGAAGACCGAAGACCACAGTCTTCAGTACGGATTGCGCCTCAACATAAAGAAAACAAAAATCGTCACAACCAGACCAATAAGCAACATCATGATAAAGAGAGAAAAGGTTGAGATTGTCAAGGATTTCATTTTACTTGAATCCACAATCAACACCCACGGAAGCAGCAGTCAAGAAATCAAAAGATGCATTGTGTTGGGCAAATCTTCTGCTAAAGACCTCTTTAAAGTGTTAAAAAGCAAAGATGTCACTTTGAGGACTAAAGTGTGCCTGACCCAAGCCATGCTGTTTTCGATCACCTCATATGCATGCGAAAGCTGGACAATAAATAAGGAAGACCAAAGAAGAATTGACACCTTTGAATTGTGGTGTTGGTGAAGAATATTGAATATACCATGAACTGCCAAAAAATGAACAAATCTGTCTCGGAAGAAGTGCAACCAGGATGCTCCTTAGAAGCGAGGATGGTAAGACTACATCTCACTTATTTTGGACATGTTATCAGGAGGGATCAATCCCTGGAGAAGGACATCATGCTGGTAAAGTAGAGGGTCAGCGAAAAAGAGGAAGACCCTCAACGAGATGGACTGACACAGTGGCTGCAACAATGGATTCAAGCACAGCAACAATTGTGAGGATGGCACAGGACCGGGCAGTGTTTGGTTCTGTTGTACATAGAGTCTCTATGAGTTGGAACCAACTAGACGGCACCTAACAACAACAATAATTTTCAATTCACTTGAGAAATACCTAGGAGTATGCTTGCTGGGTCATATGGTATGTCTATGTTTAAACTACTAACTTTTAATACAATCCGTTTCCAAGAAGTCTCACCTTAGGATGTGTATGTAGTGAAGTGGGACATCCATATGGGTGTAATATGAAATATCCACAGGTCGGGACCTCGTAAGTGTACCAGGAAGATTACATTTCTACAGATCACTAGATGGTTGGGTACTTTCTGGCACCTTGGAAGCCGGAAATTTTGGTGAGATTCTGAGAGACTACTAAAATTGCATAACCCCATACTCCTCCCTTTTTTGACAAAAGAACTGTTGTTGTTAATTGCCATTGAATCAGCTCCAACTCACAACAGAAAGAAACATTGTGTGAACGTCCTTTGAAAGTCCTGTACCTTCTTTATGATTTTTGGTATATTTGAGTCCATTATTGTGGCTATCGTGTCAATCCATCTCATTGAGGGTTTCCCTTATTTTCATTGGTCATCTACTTTGCCAAATATAATGTCCATTTCTACCGATCGGTCCTTCCTGGTGATGTCCAAAGTAAGCAAGTTGAAGTCTCACCGCCCTTGCCTCTAAGGAACGTTCTGCTTGTATTTCTTCTAAGACTGATGTGTTCTTTCTTTTGGCAGTCCATGATATAGTCAGTATTCTTCACCAACCTTGTAATTTGAATGCATCAATTATTCTTCTTTCTTTTTCATTATCCAACTTTCACATGCATATGAGGCGATTAAAAAGATCATGACTTGGACCAAAACACCTTAGTCCTCAAAGTCACATCTTTGCTTTTTGACACTTTAAAGAGGTCTTTTTCAGGAGATTTGCCCAATGCAATATGTTGTTTGATTTCTTGACTGTTGCTTCTATGGGCATTGATCCAAGTAGAATGAAATTATCCACAACTTCAATTTCCTCTTCATTTATCACTATGTTGTTCATCAGTCTGGTTGTGAGGATTTTTGTTTTCTTCATGTTCAGGTGTAATCTATACTGAAGGCTGTAGTCTTTGATCTTCATCAGTAAGTGCTTCAAGTTCTCTTCACATTGAGCAAACGAGGTTGTGTCATATGCATATCGCAGTTTCTTAATGAGTCTTTCTCCAATCCTGATGCCACATTCCTCTTCATATAGTCCAGCTTCTGGGATTGTTTTTTGTAATACAGAATAAATAATTAAAATGAAAGGATACAACCCTGCCCCGTGCCTTTTGCAATTTTGAACACTCTGTACCCCGTTGTTATGAAATGACTACCTCTTGATCCATGTAGAGGTTCCACATGAGTACAGTTAAGTGTTCTGAAATTCCCATTCTTTATAATGTTATCTATAATGTGCTATGATTCACACAGTCAAATGCCACTGCATAGTCAATAAAACACAGGTAAACATCTTTCTGGTATTCTCTGTGCTCGGCCAAGATTCATCTGTCAAGACAAAGCAAGGGGCAAACTGTGAAACAGACCATCAATTGCTCATGCATAAGTTCAAGCTGAAACTAAAGAAAATCAAAGAAAGTCCATGAGAGACAAAGTATGACCTTGAATATATCTGCCTGAATTTAGAAACATCTCAAGAATAGGTTTGATGCACTGAACACTAATGACCAAAAATGAGAAAAATTATGGGAAGACATCAAGGACATCATACATGAAGAAACTAAAAGATCATTAAAAAAAAAAGGGGAAAGAAATGAAAAACCAAAATGGATATCAGAAGAGACTGAAACTTGCTCTTAAGCATAGATATCTAAGGCAAATGGAAGAAATGATGAAATAAAAGAGGTGAACACAGGATTTCAAAGGTAGGCTCAAGAAGACAAGGTAAAGTATTATGATAAAATATATAAATACCTGGAGTTAGAAGATCAAAAGCACAGAATATAACAGCATTTCTCAAGCTGAGATAACTGAAGAGAAAATTCAAGTCTCAAGGTGAAATAATGAAGGTTTCTGTGGGTAAAACTTTGAATGATGCAGGAAGCATCAAAAGAAGATGGAAAGAATATACAGAGTCACTGTACCAAAAAGAACTGGTCAATGTTCAACAATTTCAAGAGGTAGCAGATGATCAAGAACCGCTGGTACTGAAAGAAGAAGTTCAAGCTGCACTGAAGGCATTGGTGAAAAACAAGGCTCCAGGAGTTGACAGAATATCAACTGAGATGCTTCAACAAATGAATGCAGTGTTGGAAGTGTTTATTTCTCTATGTCAAGAAATTTGGAAGGCAGCTACCTAGCCAGTCGACTGGGAGAGATTCATATTTGTGCCCATTCCAAAGAAAGGTGATCAAACAGAATGTGGAAATTATTGAACGTTATCATTAATATCACATGCTAGCAAAATTCTGCTGAAGATAATTAAAAAGTTTCTGTAGCCATACACCACAGGGTATTGTCAGAAGTTCAAGTTGGGTTCAGAAAAGGATGTGGAATGAGTGATATTGTGATCATTAAGGTTGTGTGTCAACTTGGCTGGGCCATGATTCTCAGTGGTTTGGCAGTTATGATGTAGTTTGGCAGTTGTATGATGATGTGATCACTTCTGTGATGAGATTTGATATAATGTGATCACCTCCATGATGGGATCTGCTGTGAGCAACCAGTCAATTGAAAGGGAGTTTTCTTGGGGGTGTGGCCTACATCCAATATAGGTGGATTGTCTGGCAAGGCTGAGGGGGCTTTTGCTTGCTCTGGATCCTGCAGATGGCTCCTGTTCATCTGACCTCCAGTTCTTAGGACTTAGGCTAGCAGCTAACCTGCCATCTGGCCTGATGATCCTGGGATTCTTCAGTCTTCGCAGCCTGTGAGCCAGAGCCCCGTTGTCTGCATTGCCAGACTTGGGTTCACCAGCCCCTGCAGCTACGTGAATCAGGAGAAGCCTCCAGCCTCACCCACGTTCCAGCCTCTACAACTGCATGAGCCATTTCCTTAATATAAATCTCTCTACATATATTTATACACTTTGCTGGTTTTTCTTCTCTAGAGAACCCAGCCTAAGACAGATATCATCGCTGTTTTCAGATAGATGTTGGTTGAAAGCAAAGACTATCAGAAAGATGTTTACCTGTTTTCTTGATGAAAGAATACTTAAGTCAAAATCAGGAAATAGGATACAGGATTTCTGGCTCTTAGCATGTACCTCCTTACTGATTCAGGAAGTTAAGCCTGGTTTTCACATTGGCAGGCTTCCCAACAGACAAATTCGTGTAATGATAGACTTTGGGTTAGATAATGAGTTTTAACCTCCAAGAGGAATCAACATTATGTCATGTTTGTGTCTCTTGTTGACCTAACTGCAAAATAGAAGAAGCTTGGAACCTTGATGCCTGTGTTCCAGTGTAAGTTATCTAGTGTTTAACCCCTCTTGGTCTCATATTTATCATCTGTAAAATAGGGATACTACCACCTGCCCATTAACACTTGCAAGTTTGTTGGCAGGGAGCAATGTAAGATAAATAATATATGTGAATTATTAATGATGGAATTAGACAGAATATGAGAATCTACACATGTTAAGTTGTATCATACATAAATAAATTAGTCTTCAAAATATAATCTGCTTCACCTCCACCAGGAGAGGTAGACATTTGTTATGTAAACTGACCCAGTATTACTCTTAGAACTGAGTGGACGGGTAATGGTTTTGTTTTGGTCTAAAAGTTGTAGAAAATACATCAGCTTGATTCCAAATTGAACTTATTTTTATGGACTGTGTCAAGGATTGAATTGCGTCCCCCAAAAAATATGTGTCAACTTGGTTAGGCCATGATTCCCAGTATTGTGTGGTTGTCCTCCATTTTGTGATTCTAATTTTATGTTGAGAAGATTAGGGGGGGATTGTAACACCACCCTTACTCAGGTCACCTCCCTGATCCAACGTAAATGGAGTTTCCCTGAGCTGTGACGTGCACCGCCTTTTATCTCTCAAGAGATAAAAGGAAAGGGAAGCAAGCAGAGAGTTAGGGACCTCATACCACCAAGAAGGCAGCACCAGAAGCAGAGTGCCCAGGGTCCCTGTGCCTTAGACGCTCCTCGACCATGGGAAGTTTGAGGACAAGGACCTTCCTCCACAGCCGACAGAGAGAGAGAAAGCCTTCCTCTGGAGCCGATGTCCTGAATTTGGACTTGTTTTTTTTTTAATTATTATTATTAACCTAGTAGACTGTGAGAAAATAAATTTCTCTTTGTTAAAGCCATCCACTTGTGGTATCTCTGTTATAGCAGCACTAGACGACTAAAACAGAGTGATTCCTTGCTCTCACAAAATCCATATTATTACAGTTTACCAATAAAGAATGGCACGTTCAGTAGATATTACTATTTTGGGTTTTAACTGTGATTCACAACTGACTCTGGTGTTGCGGGCCCAGGTCGTCACCTTCTTTTGGCGTGTGCCAGAAGCCAACAAACCCCAGCTCTAGAGGGGGACTCATCTTTAGCTTAGAAATCATTTGTAGTTGCTCTGGCTCAAAGCTCAAAGGAAGGTTTGGCTTCAAAGGAGGAGAAGTCTACTCTCCCTCTTCCCAGTAGCACAGAAACCAGTAGTCATCAAAGAGCTGTCACTATAACTGTGGCCAGATTACTTTAGACCTCGTCATTGGAGCTTGGCACTCCTATCTCCACCCAAAAAGCAGAAACTCAGGAGAAAGAGCATGTACTCATTGTAATCTGTTCAGTTTATTTATCTGCGTTTAGAAAGCCTTGACCCTCTGGGGTTCCCTGTCTGAGACAAAAATAAAAGTCCTATATGTATTTGTGGACCCGTATATAAGAAGTGTGCATCATAACAAATTATAGATAACATTGTGAAGAATGGGAATTCCAGAACACTTGATTGTGCTCGTGTGGAACCTGTACATAGACCAAGAGGCAGCTGTTCAAACAGAATAAGGGGATATTGCATGGTTTAAAATCAGGAAAGCTGTGCTTCAGGGTTGTATCCTTTCACCATACTTATTCGACCTGTATGCTGAGCAAATAATCCGAGAAAATGGGCTATATGAAGAAGAATGCAGCATCAGGATTGGAAGAAGACTCATTAACAACCTGTGTTATGCAGATGACACAATCTTGCTTGCTGAAAGTGAAGAGGACTTGAAGCACTTGATCATGAAGATCAAAGACTACACCCTTCAGTATGGATTATACCTCAACATAAAGAAAACAAAAATCCCCGCAACCTGGACCAATAAGCAACATCACGATAAATGGAGAAAACATTGAAGTTGTCAAGGATTTCACTTTACGTGGATCCACAACCAACACCCGTGGAAGTAGCAGTCAAGAAATCAAACAACGTATAAACATTGGGCAAATCTTCTACAAAAGACCTCTTTAATGTGCTAAAAAGCAAAGATATCACTTTGAGGACTGAGGTGCCCCTGAGCCAAGCCATGGTATTCTTAATCACCTCATATGTATGCAAAAGCTGGACAATAAATAAGAAAGACTGAAGAAGAACTGCTGCCTTTAAATTATGGTGTTGGCAAAGAATATTGAATAGCCCATGGACGGCCAGAAGTACAAGCAAATCTGTTTTGGAAGAAGTACAGTAAGAATGCTTCTTAGAAGCAGGATGGTGAGACTTTGTCTCATGTACTTGGGACATGTTATCAGGAGGGACCAGTCCCTGGAAAAGGATATCATGCTTGGTAAAGTACAGGGTCAGTGAAAAAGAGGAAGACTCTCAATGAGATGGATTGACACAGTGGCTGCAACAATGGGCTCAAACACAGCAACGATTGTGAGGATGGCACAGGACTGGGCAGTGTTTCATTCAGTTGCATATAGGGTCACTATGAGCTGGAACCAACTCAATGGCACCTAACAACAACATATAAGAAGTGAGGAGTCGCTGGATGGCACAGTTAACATACTAGGGTTCTAACTGAAAGGTTTTTGGTTCAAGTCCACCTAGAGGCATCCGGAAGAAAGACCTGGTGATCTACTTCTGAAAAATCAGCCATTGGATACCTTATGATGCACAGTCCTGCTCTGATACACACAGGGTCACCATGAGTCCGAATTGACTCAGTGGCAACTGTATATATATAGTGGAGTTGAGACCTTAGGTGGTGCAAATGGCTGCTAACCAAAAGGTTGGAGGTTCAAGTCTACCCAGAGGCACCTTGGAAGAAAGACCTGGCAATTTACTTCCAAAAAATCAGCCTTTGAAAGCCCTATAGAGCACGGTTCTACTCTGACATACATGGGGTCACCATGAGTTGGATTGATTTGACAGCAACTGGTGGTGGTATATAAGAAGTAGGGCTTGAAGGCATCTTCATCATGTCTTGTGGCATGTGGCACTTGTAGTGGTTTGTGATAGAGTAAAAGAGCATGGGATATTAGCTGACTTGGGAGGTCCAGCCTGGTCCTCTCATTTTACAATTGGGGAAACAGACTCAGACCGAAAAGCAATTGCTCTAATTAATGGATTACCCAATAAGCAAGGTACACACATAGGTTTACTCGTGCTTATTTACTAATCTGTAGTGCCCAATTTCACCTGTTTTCTACTACATCAAAGATGTGGTGAATCCAGTGGGAAACTAATTTGCTCTGTAAACGTTCACCTAAAGCATAATAATAATAAAAAAAAAAGATGCGGTGAAGCTCATGTGAAATTGGGCGCTACAGATTAGTAAATAAAGACAATTAAGCCCATGAGTACCTTGCTTACTGTAAGCCCGTGCATACCTTGCTAACTTGTTTACTGGTTAATCTGCTCCTGTATGCAAGCATAGAAAGGACTCTGAAATGCCCATGGCTCCAATTTTTATCTTCCTTCAGTGAAAGTGCTTACTGGTTAATCCACCCCTGTGTGCAAGCATAGATGGGATTCTGAAATGCCTATGGCTCCAATTTTTATCTTCCTCCAGTGAAAGGGGATTAACCTAATTGGTAACAGCTGATGCAATGTAGAGCAGGTGAGGGATGTTGTGTGTGTATGTATGTGCATATAAACAATCTTGTTTCCAATTTGATGCTTCTGTTTTGCCTGCGAGCTCTGTTCCTTCCCCTGCTCCTGTAATTGCCACTTATTAAATACATGGGTTTTTTGTTTTTTGTTTTTTTTTTTAGTTTGTAGATGGAGGCTGAGTTATAAGGTGTCCTTAATTTAGGGATGTGTGCTCATCTGGCTAGGTGTTGGTGGTTGTGTATGGAGGGCGGGTGCTGGATTCAGAATAGTAATATTTCCTCAAAACTGGAGATTTTTAATGAGAACAAATGATCTACCTTTTGTGTTGAAGAGCCCAGTTTAATTAGCTGATGTGAAATGCTGTGTGCTAGTCTGGTGCTTGAAAATCTAAGTAATTGACCTACCTACATCTTCATCCTTTCTCTCCGGATATTCCCTTCCATGTGTGATGGAAAAAAAAAAAGAAAAAAGAAAGATTGGCAGTTTGAACCCACCCACAGCTCCACGGGAGAGAGATGTGGCAATCTGCTTCCATAAAGATTACAGCCTTAGAAACCCTGTGGGGCAGTTCTAATCTGTCCTGTAGGGTTGCTATGAGTCAGAATCGACTCAATGGCAAGAGGTTTGGTTTATATGTATATGTGTGTTTAATGTGGGCTTCTGGACATGCGGTTATGGACTGTCAGAGCTGAAAGGGACTTCTGATACCATTTTATCTACCCTTCCTACAACAACAAAAATTTTAGAAGGAATAGTTAGTCTGGTAGAAAGAACATGGAATTTGGAAAGAGGAGTTCCAACTCAAGAACTAACTGTGCTTTTGGGGAAGACAATTGATCTCTCTGAAACTCAGTTTCCTAATATGTAAAAGGGAGGTGGTAATCCTCATAACAACATTGTAAAACAATATATTGGTGGTCCCCAAGACCACCTCCAAGATTGCTTATTTGCTAGAGGGGCTTACAGGACTCAGAAGTCATTATAGTCAGGCTATAGTTTATTAGAGCAAAAGGATAGAAAGCAGGATCAATAAAGGAAAAAGACACACTGGGCAGAGACTGAAGGATTCCAGGTGAAAGCTTCCAAGAGTCCTCTCCCACAGGAAGCAATTGCCTAGCAGTGAACTGCAGCACAACGTGAAATGGTTTCTGCCAGGGAAGCTTGCTTGAGCCTAAAAGTCCAGAGTTTCTATTGGGGTAACAGTGGTCACTGACGACAGTTACCAGAATTCCAGATCCCCCAAGAAGAAAGCAAATGTTCACCATTGCCCAAGTTGTTTGCACAAACTATCTACACAGGCTGGTATAGTGCAGTTCGAGGTTTCAAGCATACACAATACCCTTATTAGTTAGTAGCATAGGGAACATTCCAAGACCACAGTTCCCAAGAACAAGCCAAGGACCAGTCACAGAAGTAGGACCTTTGAATGAGAACGTACAAGATTTGAGCAACTCAGACCTGATGAATTAACTCTTTCCTGCACTGACAGGTATTAAATTATTGTGAATATTTTATATGTGTGTGTGTATACATATATATAAGAAAGCAATACATTAAATGCAAGGGATTATTATTATTACAAATGAATAAAATAAGGGCTGCAGCTGTTCTAGGGTGTGATTGAATGCAGTAAGAATGAAAATTTTTAAGGCAGCTCCCCAGAGCAGTGAATAGGGAGGGTGTAGGAAGGGCGCACGGAAGATTTTAATTTTCTCTGTGATTAGAGATAACTGTCACCAGCATGCTTTTGTCCCTCTCAACTTTCTCATTGTACTTTTTTTTTTTATCAATAGCTATATGTCCCTTGGGTTTTTTTAGCACCATCCAAATTGCCTCACCACCCACAATGGAGTTTTGGCAAAGTTGTATCCTTCCCACGGAAGGTACAGCATTGAGCCTCTGGAGAAAGGCATAAATAGGTGCTCCCCAGCAAATGCTGAGCAAACTCCAGTGAAAAGATTATGGTTAATAATACTATAATAATGGTGACAATAACACCAACAGTGCATTTGGGTCTGAGATGAATTGATGTAAACTCAAATACTGTTGGAATATCCTTTGGGGCTAAATACTGGGCTAGGCACCCAGGCAAACCTTAATTCTTTTTCCAAAAAGTTTGCCTTCTAAGGATGAAAATGAATATAGAAAGGAAGCTTTGGCATTGTATTCCAGGATGATTTCCCTCTGTGGAAGGGGGCAAGGAAGGACATCCTGAGGAGGTACACATACACCTACCTAAAACTGCTAGAAGCATTTACCAAGGGATATTGTGTAATATTTGAACCCCAGTGGTAATGACAACCAGTAGATTGGAGAACAGCTGAGGGAGTGTATGGACAACAAGCATCCTGATGGAGGGATGTACATATTAAGAATATTTCAGCTGCTATCAGGCTCCTCCTTTATGTTACATTCCTATAGTTGCTGTATTCCCTCCTCCTCAAGCTAAAGGTAGGACATGGGGAAGTTGGCTTTATTTGGAATATAATCTGTTGTTGTTTTTGTTGTTTGATGCCATTGAATTGGTTCATAGTGACCCCATGCACAACAGAAAAAAACACCACCCAGTCCTGCACCATCCCCACAATTGTTGCTATGCTTGAGCCCATTGTTGCAGCCACTGTGTCAATCCATCTCGTTGAGGGTCTTCCTCTTTTTTGCTGACCCTCTACTTTACTTAGCATGATGTCCTTTTCCAGGGACTGATCCCTCCCTGATAATATGTCCAAAGTATGCGAGACGTAGTCTCGTCATCCTTGCTTCTAGGGAGTATTCTGGCTGTACTTCTTCCAAGACGGATGTGTTTGTTCTTTTGGCAGTCCATAGTATATTCGATATTCTTTACCAACACCATAATTCAAAGGTGTCAATTCTTCTTTGGTCTTCCTTACTCATTGTCCAGCTTTCACATGTATATGAGGCGATTGAAAACACCATGGCTTGGGTCAGGCGCACCTTAGTTTTCAAGGTGGCATCTTAGCTTTTTAACACTTTAAAGAGGTCTTTTGCAGCCTATTTGCCCAATGCAATGTGTCTTTTGATTTCTTGCCTGCTGCTTCCATGGGTGTTGACTGTGGATCCAAGTAAAATGAAATCCTTGACAACTTCAATCTTTTCTCCATTTATCATGATGTGGCTTATTGGTCCAATTGTCAGCGTTTTTGTTTTATGTTGAGTTGTAATTCATACCAAAAGCTGTAGTCTTTGATCTTCATCAGTAAGTGCTTCAAGTCCTCTTCACTTACAGCATCCAAGGTTGCGTCATCTGCACAACGCAGGTTGTTAATGTGTCTTCCTCCAATCCTGATGCCCTGTTCTTCTTCATATAGTCCAGCTTCTCAGATTATTTGCTCAGCATACAGATTGAATAAGTATGGTGAAAGGATACAACCCCAACACGCACCTTTCCTGACTTTAAATCACGCAGTATCTCCTTGTCCTGTTTGAACACCTGCCACTTGGTCTATGTATAGGTTCCTCATGAGCACAATTAAGTGTTCTGGGGTTCCCACTCAAGCAGTGTTATCCATAATTTGTTATTATCCACATAATCAAGTACCAGAACTGGTCATTTGTCTTACTGATATATTCTTTTGCCTTTTATCTTGGAGGTAGACGAGCCATGTCAGTGATTCTATTCAAATTGACCCTCTGCTGGAGGATCTACGGAGCCCTATCTGAGGCTTTTTCTGAACTTCTGTCCTATAGGGTCTCTATGAGTTGAAATCGACTCAATGGCAACGGGTTTTTCTGCTCCGAGTGGCCCGCAAAATTTTCATGTACAATGTAATGTAGGTTCTTTTATGTGCTGACAGAAAGGAACAGAGATTAGATGAAGACTCTGCAGTCAAGGGAGCTCAATGCTTCTTTTGAACTAAAGTATTTGGTAGGTTGTGCCTAAAGAATTGACGGAGCCATGATGATGCAGTGGTTAAGCATTTAGCTGCTAACCAAAAGGTTCAAACCCACCAGCCACCTGCAGCAGAAAGATGTTGCAATCTGCTTCCATAAAGATTAACCCATTGCTGTCGAGTCAATTCCAACTCATAGTGACCCAATAAAGATTATACCCTTGGAGACCCTATGGGGCACTTCTACTCTGTCCTATAGGTCTCTGAATCAGAATCGACTTGACAGCAATGTGCCTAAAAAATTAAGGGATTGAATCAATCATTCCTTGCTCTCCTTTATCTTTCCTAAAAATAGCATCTCAACCTTGACCGCAGTTAAAATACATTTTTATGGCATTTTATACTTGTCTGATATTTTTATATATATTATTTGATCCTTATAATATATTTGGTCATGCTCCAAAGCCAAGCTTAAATGTTATTTTCTACAAAAGGATTTATTTTAACTTCCTCTGATATCTTGAGGGACTTTCTATGATACTTTCCTGGTACTTAACATTTTGTATTTTTTATTCTAATTATTTATATACATATTTATTATACTATAGACTCCTCAATGGCAAGATCTAGATAGAATTCATCAATAACTAGCAAATAGCAGACAAGTAATGAATAGTGGCATAGAAATAGAGTAGAAAACAAACAAATGCTTGGAGCTTAGCTAACTTTGCCAAAGTTATTTACTATAACTACTTGTAGGCTTGAAACTTGAATTCAAATCTCCTAATCCTGTACTACTATTTTAAATTCTGCACCACACTGCCTCCCTTATCGTGGCCTCTTATTGCAGATTACATTTATTCTTCAGAAGGAGAGAGATCAGTGAATTTTCTAATAGTCAGGAAAGGCTTTTAGGAGGAGGTAGACAGAGCCAGCAGGGGAGTGGGAGGAAGAGTGTGGTCCAAGCCTAATCACCAGAACAGCAGGCATTGTTTGGGACAGGCCTTGAAAGCCATGCAGAAATGTTGGGATGTGATGTAGGAAAAAAGGCCTGTATTGATAGCCTTTTATTGGGGAATGGTCTGTAGTAGAGAGAACTTGGGGCTTTCTGGTCTGCTGACCCTTTTGGATGCTGTAAAGGATGACAGGGACCTAAGACTCTGAACTTTCTGCCTCCTGGCTTGAAGTATATTTTACTTGAAGTTTCTAACTTGCTCAATAGCGTAAGATGTTAGTTGCCAAATCACTAAACATGAGCTCTGAGAGGACCCTCTTGCAAGTTTGAAGGAGTTTCAGAACCTTCGTCATGGTAATGAGAGTTTTGCCTTGCCTAAGAGAGAAGGGGCCAGCTCCTAGAGGCCTCACTCTAGCACTCAAAACCAGAGAAGTTTGAAGTAGATTTAGCTCCTAAGGGACAGCATGAGTACTTAAGCTGTCTTCCCACCAACTTTTTAATCTCTGGGTTTATCCTCTGGGAAACTTTATTATTTGGGCACCACTTGACTCAGGGCACTCAAGTTCTTACCTACTGCCCAGGGCTTCAAATGTCCATGTCATCTGGTTGGTTCCCTATGTTGCAAAGACTTACCAGATTTTCAGTCAGTCAGTTCTTGTCCTGTCCTCTAGAATAGCAAATATTGAAAAACCATTGGCCTCCACTAACCAAGCTATACTCTACCCTGGTAAAAGGGTAAATCTTAGTTTAAATTTCATATACAGAAAAACTGAGGCTTCCCTCTTGTTCTCTCTACCCCCTTCTCCTCCTCCACTTCTGTCTCCACTAACCCTCCAATTCCATTTCTTAAACATACTTGTTATGATTTGTTATTCAATACCAACTGCATATTTGGCAACGGACAAAAGTACAAAACTCCGGCTCTCATTTGTTCAAACCACTAACCTCCTGATTCAGTTCTCTCTGCAGGAGATCCTAGCAACCTCTCCCAATGTTCGTTTCCAACCAATATGCTCTTATTCTGTCTCTGGAGAGCAGTGGAGCTTCACCAAAGTCTACTTTGTAACTATTCCAAAAGCCGGCCTCTGAAAGCTAAAGGGAGAAGAGACAGAAGGTGGTAAGTGGGAGCTGGGCCCTCTCAACAAAATTGTGGGAGGCAGTGTGGAATAACGGAAGGAGCATAGGTCCGAAGACCTCATTTTGGACTTAGTTTTCTTTTAACTAACAGTTGCCAGCCTTTACATATATTTCTCACACATTTATGTGTCTTTAGGGTAAGGACTGTCGTTCATACTTGTACCATCTGACAGTACCCAGCACACAGATGATGTTCAGGTGAGTTGTCAGGGCCCAACTATGCTGTACTCTCACTTCTCTGACCAACTTCTTGACACCCTGGCTTCAGGCCTTGTTTCTACCACTTCTTAGCTTTGAGACCTTGGGTAGGTTTCTTAACTTTCCTGACTGTGAGTTTGTTCCACACTGCACAAAGGACATAATATCTGCTTCTTAGTTTTGTTGCATGGATCAAGTAAAATAACAGATATGAAATGTTTTATAACCTGTAAAGTGTCCTGCAAATGTATGCTTTTATCATATTAGTCAAGAAATGTCAAAAGACAGTTTTATCACATCCATGAACCATGTTTCCAACTCGATTATGTGCTACAGTTCCAGGCTTATTTATAGACTGATACCCAGGTTTGCTTGCATTCAGCTCATTTGGACACTTTGATTAAAGTTAACATTAGAAAAGAAAAAAATAATCCAACCGTTATCTGTGTTTGACACAAGGGCCAGTAGCAATTATATCACTTGAATATAGTTATATTTCATTTTCCTCTGGATCTTGATGAAATTCCCGATAGAATGCCCAGAAGTAATTAAAGCAGACTTGCTCCAGCAAAGGAAGTATGTTAAAAGCAATTAGTAAAATGTAACGAACTTAGATGAAAATGGAATCTACATTCCCCCAGCCATTTCTGAGTATAAATTATGTAAATCTGTTTTCCAAATTCCCAAAAGGAAATATTTTGGGGGAATCAAGCAGCAAGGATTTAGTGATCCCTTTCTGCATGCCCAGCTCTGTGCTAGGGGCATGGTGGGGTGGTAGATATAAAATCCTGAAGCCAGAACTTGCATTCCAGGAGCTCATATACTTGCTGGGTCCACAAAACAGAAAAAAATAAGGTTTTTTATTAGAAGAAAACGAAATAACCTGAGATAATATAACATTAGGTGTTAAATGGTGTGTAGGAGGAGGCATTCAGAAAAGGTGGATATCAGTGTGTGTTGGTCCTTGAAGGATCAAGTGTAGAGAGGAAGAAGCAGGGAGACCTTGCCTATGTTGGATAAACAGTAAGGGCAGAAGCCTCTCTGAGATGGAAGGAGTGTGTTAGGTGCTATGCATGGTGCCAGGTAAGGCTGCTGAGGTATGATGGGGCCAGATTATGGAATTAATGTTTTACAGAGGAGACTGGATTTCTTATGGTAAGCAATGAGGATTCATTGTGAGTTCTTGAGCCAGGAGATTGATACAAGAATATTGTGTTAGGAATCAATGCACAGGGTGAACTAGAGACAGGCAGCTACTGCCCAAAATCCATTTGTTAGCTCCCGATGTAGGATGAGGTAGTAGACATGGAAAAGAACTAATGAGAGCAAGACATTGCCAAAGAAAAAAGAGTGATAAAAACAATGGGAGCCAGAAGGTCAGATTGTGTCTTATTCAATCAGTCAGAATTCTAGCATGATAGGTCATTTTAGTGAAGAACCATACCTATTTTTGGAAAGGAATTTTTTTACATTAAATGGTTAGTTTATAGACTTAAAATGTAGTAGGCTCCTAGAGTTGAATCAGTGATTGTCTTCTGCTCCTGATCTGTTTTCAGCAGCAAGGATATGCAAGACTCTTTCTTCCCCAGGCTTTCCCAGAGCTGGAGGACCCAGCATTTATATAAGTGTGACTAGGTTAAAGTGAAGGCCTCTATTGTCTCGGAAAAGAAATTAACAAATTGCCAAAGACAAGCGGAACAAAACACCAGCACAAAGACTGTAAATGAAGGGGAAATTGCAAGGAAGACAAAAGTATTGAAGTAGTGATTTGTTCTTAGTTACTCAGGAAAATGCTGTTCACTTTTACACACACACACCCCACACTTTTCTTCCCTGCCTTAAAATTTCTATATTTGACCTGAACATATTGGCCTAGAATAATGGTAAGGTTGTCATGTTTTTGTTGTTGTTTTTAATTTGAGGAGGATGGAGTAGCTATGACATGTACTAGCTGTGTGACTAAGAGCAAGTTACTTAAACTCTCTGAGAAACTTTAATTT
This sequence comes from Elephas maximus indicus, assembly GCF_024166365.1. Classification (NCBI taxonomy): domain Eukaryota; kingdom Metazoa; phylum Chordata; class Mammalia; order Proboscidea; family Elephantidae; genus Elephas; species Elephas maximus. The sequence continues at coordinate 93,331,504 of NC_064846.1, forward strand.
TCTCATCTGTAAAACAGTAATGCCAATTCCTGCCTACTTCACAGGATTTTTGTAAAGTTAAATGCAAATCAATATAAAGTTTCTAGCACACAGTAGGTAATTGACAAGTGTTAATATCTTTATCATTAGTCATCAGGAAGGAACAGGCCACCTTAGCATTGACACTTACTTGCATTCATCTAAAGGCAGCAAATGTTTCCCCAGATTGCTGTTTAAGTAGTTACTAATGTGTAGAATTTAACCCAGCTCCATCAGCAGCTGCTTAAATAGCAGTCTGGGTTTCAGTTCACATGGATGCCTACAGTTGGGTAGAGGTTATTTTGGGGATGTGGCCAGATGCTAGTAAATCCACCGTATAACTTGTCCTGGGGAAATACTATATTTTTATGCGTAAACAGCTGGCTTATTCATTGTAACATGTGGTAATCCTGCTCCCTACGGAAGTGAGCCCACTTCTAAGGTTGATGTGACTCCAGTTTAACAGATTCAAAATTTACATCTTTGTATTACCCATGGACCTTAACTATAGTATAGCTTCACTTGGAAGAGCTCAAGAAAGAACAAAGGATGCCATATGGGAGGTGTTGGCAGCAAGAGCTGTTTATTGCCATTCACCTGTGAATGTCGTCTGTGCTGCCTGTTCATCCATACCAGACACATGAACATTCTCCATTTATCTGTAGTACCTGGAGAAATGATGGCGTTCTCACATTTTGGCAGGGGAAATTCCCCTTCTGCTTGGATGGGTTTCATTCTCTGTTCAACAGGGCCAGGATTTGATCTAAGGGGACCAGGTGTTTTCCAGGTAAAGTATTATGTGCATCATACCCCTTTGCCTTGGTCACTTTTACAGTTATTTGAATAGATAGATAGATGATGGGTGGATGAATGGATGGATAGATGGACGGACGGACGGATGGATAGTTGATAGATAGATAGTATTTTTCAGTATAAATAAATCATACAAAAGATACCAAAGAAATCGCTAGCTTCAAGTTAAGTGTTTAGATACCACAATTGGCTATAAGGTACCACACATTATTCTCCACAATATTTTACCAGGTAAAAAAAAAAATTTTTTTTTCTTAATACAATGCTGAGCCTACTGTGGCCATTCCATCAAAATGAAGTAAAATCATAATATTGTGTTATCACTCCATATCTTCTTGGTGGCAGTTGTTTGGGTGACTGCAGAGATTTTAGTTAGCGTCAGCAGCTAGAGCTGCCACCCTGAGATGACAGGATTAAGTCCTAGTGCATCCAGGCTGGAGGTGGGAGTAAGAAATATCACCAAACTTTGTCATGTTAACCCACCTGAAAATTTTCCAACTCTCCATACACATTGATTAGAAAATTCTAACTCCTTAATCTCAGTTATTCATATTCCAAGAATCCAAGAATGCCACTTTGGCACAGTGAACTCAGTAATGAGCAAGGCATTAGCAAAATGACAGGCTCTAAACTAATTCTGTGATGTTTTCAAATGGCAAGGTGCCTTTTATTAGATAGTCTCAGCAGTGGTTCTGGGTTTTTAATTACTCAATCACATTTAAGATGTTGTCATTATACTACTGGCTCTTACCTTTTCGAGGCTCAGTATCCTGGTGAAACCACCAATTCAGGCATATTGTGGGGTAGGGTGGGAATGGGAATGCCCTATCTGAATGTAGTACAATTATTTCAGCACTGTTGCAATTATGTTGCAACATTTTGTGGGTAGAAAAGGTGAATGATAGCACAGAATTCGTGGAGATAAGAAAATTGGGGAAATAGTTGTAGCAAAATGAAAAGGGGCCAGTAAGGGCTGTGGCAGGAAGAGGATAATAAAGATAACTTGGGTCAGGATAACAGTCTCCTTTCTCTCAAAATAATATTTTAATAGGTGTCAAGGTGATGCTGCTTGTTCATAGTCCATAGGCTGGTCTAATAATGGATTCATTTTATCTAGGTATACAATGAGATTTTCATCTAGATATATGTTGTTGTTTTGTTGTTAGGTGCTATCGAGTCGACTCCTAGTCATAGTGACTCTATAGGACAGAGTAGAACTGCTTCATCGGGTTTCCAAGGTGCAGCTGGTGGATTTGAACTTTGGTTAGCAGCTGAGGTCTTAACCAGTATGCCACCAGGGCTCCATCTAAATATATAAAAAGATATATAATAGAGGTTAATTAAACCATCTCCAGCACTGGGAAAGGATCAAATGTGAATGTGTGGAATTTATTTTTCTTCATCTCTCAGCCCATAATGGCAGATGTTAGGAGACATTTTGCTGCACCTCTCTCTCCTGTGACTCACAACCCCACTATGCCTGCCTTCTTGCTCATATTTAGGTCTTTGAACGCAGCTGTTTCCTTTGGACTCTAGTGGTCCCTAGCATTCAGGGGAAACTTGGGTTAGGTAAGGAGATAGCCAGATAAGGGGAGAGTCAACAATACCATCACATTCATCTTATTCTCGACTAATTTGGAAAAGTAGCTAAAGTAGCCAAAAGCTATAGAGCATATTTTAAGGTAAGCTGTCTTATTTCTTTACTAAAAATGTTTGAGGTTGACATTGCAGTGTAGTTACGTATTGTGACAACCAAATGGATGATCCACAGAATGTTTATTAAAAATTGCCTGTAACTCCTCTAGTCACCAAAGGTCTGATTTCTCTCAAGTTAGGTTATGATCTATAAAGCACTCTCATATCCATTTGAGCCCCCAACACCTGTTAAGTAGAAATGGCAGGGACCATCATCTTCATTTTTCAGGATCACATACTGATAAAGGTGATAAACCATTACTAGAACACAGGAGACCCTGACTCCTAGTCCAGCATTCCTCTCATCTACAGTCCTGAGTCTTGTCATTCATTCTGAGTTAACTAATCTTCCTAAAGTACCACTTTGATCATATCACTCCCCTACTTAAAAATATATTGAAGAAAGGATACAGTTCATGGCCTTCAGGGTCCTCCCAGGCCCATCTCAGCAACTTTGTATTATTACTTCTTTGGTCCTTAGTTTTCTCATCTGTAAATAAAGCTGATGATACTTATTTTCCTGACTTTCAGTGTGGTGATTTTCAAGTGACAAGATGAATGTGATCATTTTACTAAATTGTAAAGCCCTCTATAGTCCAGTTACCACGTTGTTGTTGTTAGGTACTGTTGAGCTGGTTCCAACTCATAGTGACCCCATGTACAACAGAATGAAACACTGCCTGGTCCTGCACTATCCTCACAACTGTTGCTATGTTTGAGCCTGTTGTTGCAACTACTGTGTCACCATATTCACTTATTAATTCCTTAACTTTAATTAGAACTGACATGAAAAGAGTAATATGATTTTCTTAGCTGTGCAAAAATCTGTTCTTGGCAATGACACTATTGTTTCTTTTGGTAAGGTAGACCTGACAAAAATTATTCAAATAAATGCTGTCCTGATTTCAGATAGTTGTTCTTCACATAGCAAACCTACCACAACCTGTTCTTTTTCTTCTTACTTTTCTTTCAAGGAATGTTTTATATGTAAGGAATTCAACTTGATTGTTTAGAGCAGCATGTTAACGAGTTGAAGGTTGCCCTATCAGTCTTGGGATGAATCAGTCCACTTCTATGGCCCCACCAAAAACTAAACCCTAGCCCTCAGCTCCGACATTTCAGAAGCCTGTGGTGAGTAGCAGGACCAAGAGCATTGGAGTAACTGAGTGCTGGGTTTGAATTCTGATTCTCCTCCTGCTAACTAGGTGGACATGAGAAAGTTACTTAACTTTTTCTGAGTCTCAGCTTCCTTATATATTAAAGGAGATAATAATACCTCTCTAATAAGATTGATATTTGAATTAAATTAATAGATATATTTTAAAAGGGCGATTAAGAAAACAACTCCATTTACAACAGCATCTAAGAGAATAACATATCTAGGAATCAATTTACCCAGGGATGTGAAAGACTTATTCAGTGAAAATTATAAAACATTGCTGGAAGAGATTAAAGAAGGCCTAAATAGATGGAAAGATCTTTCATGCTCATGGACTGGAAGATTTAATATAGTCAAGATGTCAATACTACCCAAAGTGATCTACAGATACAAAGCAATCCCAATCAAAATTTCAACAACATTCTTTACACAAATAGAAAAACTAATCTTGCATTTTATACGGGAAGATAAGAGACCTCGAATAGCTGAAGCAATTTTGGAGAAAAAGAACAAAGTAGGAGGCCTCACACAGCCTGGTACTGGTTTAATGTTAAACACATAGACCAGTGGGTAAAATTGAAAATCCAGAAGTAAATCCAAACATCTATGGTCAATTGATTTTCAATAAGGGAGCCAAATCCATTTAATGGGGGAGGAGCAGTCTCTTCAATAAATGGTGCTGGTAAAACTGGATTTCCACAAGCATAAAAATAAAACAAGATCCATACCTCATGCCATATACAAAAACTAAATCGAAATGGAGCAATGACCTAAATGTTAAATCTAAAACCATAAAGTTCTTGAAAGAAAATATAGAAGCAAAGCTTTGGGATCTCATTTTTTTTCAAGGATAGACTATCAAACACAGTAACGAATGCATGAGCAACAGAAAACGAAATACATAACTGAAACCTCATAAAAGTTAAGTACATATGCTCATCAAAAGACTTTATCAAAAGAGTAAAGAGACAATCTACAGACTGGGAAAAAATCTTTGGGAATGCTATAACCGATAAGGGTCTCATGTCTAGAATATATAGAAAACTCCTACAACTTAACAACAAAAAGACTAATAACCCAATCAAAAACTGGGCAAAGGACATTAACGGGCACTTCACCAAACAGGATATTCAAATGGCCAACAGACACATGAAAAGATGCCCTACATTATTAGCCATCAGCGAAATGCAAATCAAAACTACAATGAGATACCATTTCACTTTGGCACAGTGGTTAAGAGCTACAGCTGCTAATCAAAAGGTTGGCAGTTTGAATCCATCAGCTGCTCCTTGGAAACCTTATGGGACAGCTCTACTCTGTCTTATAAGGTAGCTATGAGTTGGAATCAACTCGATGGCAATGGGTTTGGCTTTTTGATTTTAGGAAGGCTAAATTTAAAAAAAAGGAAAATAAGTGTGGAGGGGATATGGAGAAATTGGAGCCCTCATCCATTGCTGGTGGGAATGTAAAATGGTACAGCCATTGTGGAAAACAGTCGGGCAGTTCCCCAAAAAGCTAGAGGTAGAGCTGTCATATGACCCAGCAATTTCACACCAAGGTATATACCCTAGGGCTCTAATAGAAGTGACATGAACAGACATATGTACACCTATGTTCACTGCAGCAGTATTTGCAATAACAAAAAGATAGAAACAACCTAAGTGCCCATCAATAGATGAATGGAAATTCTAACCCACAAAAAAAGACCAGACTTACCGGTCTGACACTGGAGAAACTCCAAGAGTATGGCTCCCGGACACCCTTTTAACTCAGTACTGAAGTCACTCCCAAGGTTCACCCTTCAGCCAAAGATTAGACAGGCCCATAAAATAAAATGAGACTAAAGGGGCACACCAGCCCAGAGGCAAGAAGGAGAAGGCAGGAGGGGAAAAAGCTGCAATGGGGAACCCATTGTCAAGAAGGGGAGAGTGTTGACATGTCGTGGGGTTGGCAACCAATGTCACAAAATAATATGTGTATTAATTGCTTAATGAAAAACTAATTTGCTCTGTAAACCTTCATCTAAAGCACAGTAAAAAGAATAGATGAATGGATAATAAAATGTGGTGCATACATATCATGGAATACTACTCAGCAAAAAGAAAAATGAATTCCGGAAACATCTTACAACATGGATGAACCTGGAGGGCATTATGTTGAGTGAAGTAAGTTAATCACAAAAAAGCAAATATGGTATCTTCTCACTTTTATGAAATGACATGAATAGATAAATATACAGAAACCAATGTGCATTCGTAGTTACCGTGGGTTGGGGGATGCCATTCATTAGTGAACTAAGGGAGAAGTACTCCTTAGGTAGTAGTCACTTTTGTTTATAGAAACAGGATAGGGGGCACCGAATATGGGTGAAGTTTGCACAGCATGGCCAATGTAACTGATGTCAGTAAGCTGTACACAGGGAAAGGGATGAATGGGCAGATGCTAGGTTGTGTATTTTTTTTGGCGGGGGGGGTTAGGGGCTATTTTATTTTATTCTTTTTTAATTTTATTTATTTCTCTGTTGAGAATATACACAACAAAACATACACCAATTCAACAGTTTCTACATGTACAATTCAGTGACATTGATTACATTCTTTGAATTGTGCAACCATTCTCACCCTACTTTTCTGAGTTGTTCCTTCCTCATTAGCATAAGTTCACTGCCCTCTAAGGTTCCTATCTAATATTTCCAGTTGCTGTTGTCAAATTGATCTTATACAGATAGTTCTTAAAAGAGCATAATGCTCAAGGCAGATATTTTTTAGTACTTATGCTAACCTATTGTTTTTTTTTTCTAAATTATTTATTTTGTTGTTGTATGGTTTTGCAACAATAACAACAACCAAAAAAGAGGAGGGACTACAGATGCTGATACTACTTAGTCATAACCAATCACCTCATAAGATTAGTTCTCTTGGTTTGGGGGCTTAGAGCCATAGTCTCAGGGGAAATCCAGTCAATTGGCATAATACAGTTCTTAAAGTTTATGTTCTACCTCCCAGTATGGTGAGTAGTGTCTGGGGTCTTAGAAGTTTATGAGAGACCATCTAAGATACAATTATTGATCTTTATTCATCTGGAACAAAACAGAAAGAAGGAAACCTAAGAATCAGAAAAGGAACTGGATTATAGGACTAATTGTCTCCATGCCTCCTCTACCCTGAGACCAAAAGAACTAGATGGTGCCCAGCTACCACTACTGAACTTTCTGATCAGAAACATAATAGAGAAATCCTGATAAAAGGGAGGAAATGTGGAACAGAACTTCAAATTCTCAAAGAATTCAGACTTACTGGACCTATTGATTCTGGAGGAGTTCCTGAGACTATGGCCCTGATTTGCTCTACAAACCTTGACTTGAAGCTATCCCTTGAAGTCACTTTTAAACTAAGTAACAGGTTAGCCCAAAGAGTAAAGATTATCACCCTTGAGTAATGCATTACTTTTTTAAAATGTATTTATATAAGATCAAAGGGTCAACAGCTATTTTAAAGCATAGATGAGAAAGTTGGGGGGCAGAGAGGCTAAGTAAATGGAAGTAAAACAACTAGAACAGAAATAACGAGAATGTTGACACAATGTGAAGAATTTAGCTAATGTTGCTTAACATTATGTTTAGTCACTCCAGAATGGAAGCAGGTTTTGCTGTGTATATTTTCACAAAATATAAATTTTTAAAAAAACATATTTAAAATACTTAGCAGAGTAAAAAAAAAAATCACTCAATAAATGTTAGTTCTCTTCCCTTTCCATACTGTGATCATAAAGGGTAACCAGGTGATGTCGTGGATTGATCAGTGCAGAATCATGCCATCCCTGGAACAAGTCCTTCTGAGTGTATATGTAAGGGTTGGGAAGGGTTACCAGCATTGTATTTGAGTACTAATGACAGCATTAGTATAGATAGCTCCTGGAGATGCGGCACCTGAACGCAAGGTCGGCCGAATCTCCAAGAGACCAAAGAAAGACTCCGGAACCAGCGATCATGACATATGGTTTATTGGGAAGCTTACTTATGGTACCATGGCCCAGGGCAGTGGCTGGAACAGTTTAGTGCTCCGCAACTGCCTAGCAACGGACACAAGCAAATATACCATTCCAGCTGGGACTGAGGCTCATTTGTGTTTCTTTCCAAGTCCTTGGGCAACCAGCGTTCCCAGGGACTTCACATCCAGGCCCAGATGTTTTTCTTCTCGTTGCTAAGGTATTCCTTGGCTTTGGCCACCATCCCAGTCACGCCATTTCCAGCCTTGTACCTTAGCCCGAGTCCATCCTGAATTCATCCCGAGCATGCTTCAGGGAAGAGCAAAGCTGACTCCATTAGGAGGGGATGCATATAGCTGAATAGCATTACCCTACACTCCATCCCTGCATACCCTTCCGTTCTTACAATCTTATCGCTCCCTCTTCCACGACAGCCCTGGACTTGGTATGCAGAGGAGCATTGCAAAAGCAGACTGCATACACAGTATAACCTGCAACACAGGAAAAGACATAGTAATAAGAATCCCAATATCACCCAGAAGCCTGTCTGCCAGCTAGATGGGAGGGATTGCAGCCAGCTGGAAATAGGGTCAGTGGCGTCATGTTTGAGAGCAGTGATGTATTACTGCAAGTTCTGCAGAGCCAAAGACACATTTTTAGAGGCATCAGGGATATATACGCAACATTCAGTTTTAATCGTGGCACAGGTGCCACCGTGGGTGGAGGTCAGGATGTCAAGGGCCATCCTATTCTGAAGGACGACCTTCTGTATTTGTTGAGTCTCCCCATTCAGAAGGGTTATAGCTGCCTGGTGTCGTTAAATGCAGCCGTGGTGTGTCTGGCTAGCGCCTCTACCTGCCACTCCACATCTACACTGGTGGCCTGGGGCGAGAACAGGGCCAAGGGGTAAACCCACCATGATGTGCACCAGTATCTATGCCGGGCTGTTACAGTTTGCCAGTTGCTGGAAACACTGGGGAGGGTGGTGTAAATATTAGTGGCTATGTATGGCCACCCCCAGGTGCAGCACCTCACCCAGTTGTAGGGCAGGTACAGCCACCCATGCAAGCCGCATGTCCAAAGCCAAAGCCACGCCTTGGGCGATGGGTATGTTCCTGCCTGTAGGTTTTGCTTTTGCTTCCCTAACCAACTATTGGCAACAACTAGCAGGGCTCTAGCACACTGTTGTCAGGGAGTCCAACCCATCACCTTGAGGAGGCAAGAGGTATTAGTACTGTTCCGACGCTCCCAGCAAAGGGGAACTTGGCCCTTTATAAGGACTTGCTCCCACTTGCAGTAGGGCATTATACACGGCACATGACTGTTTCTCCAACATGCTGTACCTCTCTTCTGCTCCTCGCCACAACTGGGACCAAAATTCCAGTGGCACTTCCTTGTTGCTTTGCCATGGCCACAGGCCTCACCTGTATCCCTCGGGGTAACAGGCTATGTCCAGCTGGCACGGCTAACCCTGCATTAACACTCCTAAAGCCTGTATTTGCTTTACAGAGACCTTCACCTGCTGGAAGGCCTCCTCTTCCTTTGTCTCTCTGTCCCACACTGGTCCTTTCTTCATGCTCTGTGTGTCTGTCTCTCTTCTTATGGGCTCTCTCTTCTTCTCACACCCTCACTTTCTAGAACTCTCCCCAGTCTCACTTCTTTTTTTCACTAACCTATATAGGGGTGATAGGTTTTAGGCTAAATGGGGTGTGAATGGGTGCTAGTACCCCAGGAGCCTGACAATTGCCTGTAGTTGTTTCACAGTTTCTGGACAGGGGTAGGCTTGGACCTTATCCATCACCACTTCAGGCATCTTACATCTTACCCAAACAGATAACACCCAAGTATTTGACTGACAAGCCAGGCCCCTGCGTTTTCGCCTGGTTCAACGCCCATCCCCACAACTAGAGGTGTGTGACTACCTCACCAGCTGCAGTCGGAAAGAAGCAAATGAGTCAGAGGTCAGCATGACATCAATATAGTGGAATACGGCCACCTCGGCAGGGGAACTCCACCACTTGAGGTCAGCGGCAACCATGCCATGGCATATGGCAGGGCTATGCAAGTACCCTTGTGGGAGCCAGGTGAAGGTCCACTGTCTTACCTCCCAACTAAAGGCAAACTGCTCCTGGCTGTCTGCGTGTAAAGGGATGCTAAAGAAAGCATTAGTCAAGTAGAACACAAAATGATAAGTGCCCAACACCTCCCCTATTTGTTCCATCATCTGCACGATGTTGGGTACAGCTGCAAACAAGGGAAGAGTCACCGTATTCAATTCCCGGTAAGCTACCATCTTTCTCCAGGAGCCCTCCGGCTTGCTCACTGGCCAGATAGGGCTATTGAAAAGACTTTTGGTCAGTCTTAGAATCCCCACTTGGTGCAGCTCGTGCATAGTCTCAGTGATTTCTTGGTGCCCGCCAGGGAGGCAGTACTGCTTAAGGGCCACAACCTGGCCTGGGTAGGGCAACCACACAGGGAACCATTTAGCATTACCTCCTACTACAGTTTTTATGGCTCTCACTTGCAGACAGAACTCGCTCGTGGAGGTCTGCAGCTCCAGCCCTGACAAGGTATCTATGCCCAGAATGTATTCCGGCATAGGGGCTATGTATACCTCGTAGGCCTTCAGGGGTAGCCTTCCAATCTGCAGCACTAGTTTGATGTGGTGCACCCTGACAGCCCTGCCCCTGCATCCATCAATAGCTGTTAGTGGCCCTTTAAACCTATTCGGGTTACCGTAAATAAGGGTGCATTCTGCTCCGCTGTCCAAAACGTGTTGCTTGTTAGTGGGGGTCCAGTGTATGACCATTTCGATGTGTGGTTTCTGGTTCCCTGTCACCCGGTGGAGGGCTTCCCGCACCTGCAGAGCACCTGGGCCACACCCTTAGTCGAGAGGCAAGGGAGGCTCCCACCCTTCTGCGGGGGAGCCATAGGCTTGGCCTTCTCTTGCTCTCTCTGGTCAGTGCCTTTGTGGAACCCAGATCTTTTGTCAGGAACAATTGTATACCAAAGAAACACATTTTATAAAATAGACGGTTTGATCAAACATACGGCACAAATAAGAAATGCCCTTGCAGGGAGCTGCTGCATTGAGACCCCAGATGCTTGCCTGAGATGCATGGTCCAAGCTAGGGTTATCTTGTCCCCTCCCATCAGCCATTTAAACCTGTCCATTGAAGTGCTTGATTGCCCCTGTGGCTTGGGGTGATAAAGAATGTGAAGAGTTCATTCAAGATCCAGTGGAAGCCCCTGTATAGGATAAAAGGCCCTGATATGATTTACTTGCTGAGAACACCCTGGCCTATGGGCTCAGGAATCTGTCCCTGCACAGGTTTTAGCCTTGGCCAGGGTCTTGTAGGCAGGTAAGCTTTCCTGTGCTGTCCGGCGTGTTCTGATGACAGTGGCAGTCCATGCGTGTAGGCCCAGTCTAGGATGGTGTGTGAATCTCCATGGACCATCCTTTCTTAAATCCAGGAGGTGGTCGGTTGCACATCTCTTTGCTCTGAAGCAGACAATGCTTCATTCAGCCTCTGCAGTTAGCTGGTAAGGCTGGGCTGCTCTTTGGTTGTTTTCCACTCTCAGCATAGGCGCTTTTCTGATGACTATCCACACAAGTAACAAAAGCTTATCAGGAGCAGAACTAATTTTTTTTTTTTTGTCCAGACATCTCATCTCCATAGGGGCTTGCATTATATGTCAGTCTGAGGGTTGTCAGTGGCCAAATTGAATGGCCAGGCTCTTAGCTATAGCCCACGTCACAGTTTCCGTGTGCCTCTTTAAGAATGGCCCTAACTGCGGCAATTCCCATCAGAACTTGGAGGCAAAAGTTTACAAAGGTGTGCATTAATACATCAACATCATCAGTACATACAATAAGGATTTGTAGAGGCCCCAAAGGGACTTATCCATAGTCAGGCTTGGGCAAGTGTCTCAATGCTAGTGACCTCAGACACAAAAGTTCACCTCATTGAGCTTTAATTGTAACATAAGGCCTTTGTTCTTCCATGGCGACTGATGGACCTGGGCTTAATCCTCAGTCTTAATTATTTCTGAAAGAAGATCTGGGAAAAGTTTGCAGAGCCCTCACCCATTTGTGGGGCCACACCTCCACCATACCAAGCGCAACCATAGCTTCCAGCCCAGTTGCCTGGTAACCTGGAGGTGGCCTCTCCCTATTTTAGTTTTCCCCTTACCATTGCAGCTGCGAGTATGTTGTTGCTTGGTTATCTTGGTGGGGCAGCTATCAGAGAATTCTGAGGTCTCTTCAAGGTTGCTTAACACAAGCTATCTTGAAGGGCATTTTACTCCTTTCTTTTTTTTTTTTTTTCTTTTTTCCCTGCTGTTTTAACTCCTGCTTTGCACTGGGTTTTACAGGGTCTTCTCAGTGCCAGGGACCTGCTTAGCCCCTCCAACTAGCTCCAGTCCCATGCTCTACTGACTGAGCTAGCCAGGCTTCGCTGGCCAATCTGGAATTTCCCCCACAGAAAAGCACACGGGCCAGACCTCCCCACATGGAGGTCACTGGTCAACCCAGGATTTCCCCCGCAGATGGCCCTTGCTCCCACAAACGGGACACTAATATTTCAGTGGAGGAGGAATGTGCTGCACACAAACCCTTCTCCAGTTGCAGCTCTGCTTCCAGCTGCCTAATTAGGGCCCTAGTAGCTAGCTCCGCGTCAGACACCCCTCTCAATACTGCCAGTAGGAGCCACCCCACACTAGCTGCCGTGGCACAGCAATCCTGCCCTAGCTTTGGGGCCTCCAGCTGACACAGCATATCTTCAATGCCCTTAGGCGTTTTCAGGGTGTCCTTGTACTCATGCAATGGGCTCCAGCTATCCAAGATAGCTGCGACCCTCCCCACATAGAGGACAGGGGCCATCTGACCGCCCCCACACATGGAGGACAGGGACCATCCCAGGATTCTTCCCATCAAGGTCCCTCTCCCTGCCATATGTCCAGTGCTCATGGAAGTTTCCTTGGTCTCCTGGCTGGCTCGTCAGTTGTTGTGTAACAACCCAAAAGCACCTGAACCCGAGGTCGGCCGTATCTCCAAGAGACCAAAGAAAGACTCTGGAATCAGCGATCATGACATGTGGTTTATTGGGAAGCTTACTTACAGGACCATGGCCCAGGGCAGTGGCTGGAACAGTTTAGTGCTCCGCAACTGCCCAGCAACAGACAGAAGCATATATACCATTCCAGCTGGGACTGAGGCTCATTTGTGTTTCTTTCCAAGTCCTTGGGCAGCCAAGGTTCCCAGGGACTTCACATCCAGGCCCAGATGTTTTTCTTCTTGTTGCTAAGGTATTCCTTGGCCTTGCGCACCATCCCAGTCATGCCGTTTCCAGCCTGTACCTTAGCCCAAGTCCATCCTGAATTCATCCTGAGCATGCTTCAGGGAAGAAAAAAGCTGACTCCATTAAGAGGAAATGCATATAGCTGAATAGCATTATCTTAAACCATGCCCTGTCATGTTCCACAGCACCCCCTCCACTCAGCAAATACTTTGCAGACATCAAATAAGTGGCAGGAGCCCTACCATTCCCACTGCTTTTGGTACCATAACATGTCTTAGAGATCAACAGGAAAGATGAAGAAAGGACTGCATTCATGTATTTCTCCTCTGCCAACCTGTTTAATTGCTTTCAACACTGGTTTCTGTGCTCCCCACCTTGAACTATCTCAAGATCCTGGGAAATCCACCTGGCAATTTGAATGTCCCATCAGGGATTTTTTAAGGGTACCTTGTAGAAGGGGGCAGAGAGAAGATGAGAACTACCATTTTTGAAAACCCACTATAAGCCAGGTGCTATACTAAATACAGAAACCCTGGTGGCGTAGTGGTTAAGTGCTACGGCTGCTAACCAAAGGGTCGGCAGTTCAAATCTGCTAGGCGCTCCTTGGAAACTCTATGGGGCAGTTCTACTCTATCATATAGGGTCGCTATGTGTCGGAATCGACTCGACAGCACTGGGTTTTATACTAAATACTATATCTGTCTGGCTTAGTTATCTAGTACTGCTATAACAAAAATACCACAAGTGGATGGCTTTAACAAAGAGAAATTTATTCTCTCACAGTCTAGTACGTGACAAGTCCAAATTCAGGGCGTCAGCTCCAGAGGAAGGCTTTTTCTCTCTCTGTCAGCTCTGGAGGAAGGTCCTTATCCTTAATCTTCCCCTGGTCGAGGAGCTTCTCAGTCACAGGGACCCCGTGTTTTAACACCCCACCCTAGTCCTCTTTGACATAAAATTACAATCCCACCCTAATCCTCTTTAACATAAAATTACAATTAAAAAATGGAGGACAACAGATAGAATACTGGTAATCATGGCCTAACCAAGTTGATATACACATTTTTGGGGGGAACATAATTCAGTCCATGACACTGTCTATCTATCTATACCATTTAATTCTCACAGTAACCTCACAAGGTAACTATATTATTATTTTTATTTCACAGATGAGGAAGCTGAAGCTCAGGTAGTTTGATTTACCCAGAATCACATAGCTACTAAGTGGCAAAGCTGGAACTAGAATTCAGCTACTGGCTTCATTTAACACTGATTAATTTGTTTTTCTCACCACCCTCATCCCTACTTCTACCCATCTCCAAAAAGAAGGTAGTACTGCTTAAGTATTAGCTATTATTATCATCACTATTATTATTGTCATATATCACCTGTGTTTTGAACTGAAGTTGGTGTAGAGAGAGAGAGAAAAAGAAATGAAATTGATATTTACTAAGCCCTGTACTAGGCACTGAGGGAAAATGTAACAGACATAGCTACTTTTGGACTACAGCCCTAAGGTTGACTTGGGATCCTTGATTCCATAGCCCAGATTTACTGAAATCTGAACTGTGAAATAAAGGATTTCAAACAAACCAACTCTAATGCTATCTACCACCACCATCATGCTGGAGCCATTCCATAGGCCACAAAGTGCCTCTGTCCTGTCAACACACAGGTGAGACCTGAAGACTGTTAACAGTCATGATTTACCAAGTGCCAGAGGCAAAGTACATTTGTTCCTTTGGAAACCTAGAGCAGCCATGTGCCACTAAATAAAATTCATGGAATAAACTTTAAGACATCTTGATTATGAATGTGCTAAAACATAAAAAAAAAAATTGGTAAACAATTTGATGCAGATGTGGGAGATGATGGAATGTTATGTAACAGGACTGTGACAGCTGTTAGTTTCCTCTCATAGTGTTGTCATTTAATTTTCATTTTAATTTCCAGGGTATATTTGTGCTTAATTGGCACTGTGGCAGGTTCGTTGCATGTTGTTTGCCTTCTGCAAACCTTGACTGTAATCAAGTCTGGGCTAGAAGGGAAAATGAAGAGCACAGCAGCAATAAAAATCCAGCCAAGCGGAGTGTCATGTCATCTGGCTTTCAAATTCTGGGCAGTGCAAAAAAAAAGCAGAGCCCTGGAAAAACGTGGCAGAGCCTTCCTGGAGAAAACACATGTTTTCTTTTGTTTTTCAGATGGGGGCAGGGTAAGTGGTGCCAGAGTGGTAAAAGAGGAGCCCTCATCTACCTGGGCCAATTTATATGTATCCTAATTACTTTGGAAAAACTCATGACGTTGGCTAAGAAAACTATTCATTGGTTCTTTAAGATCTTTTGTGAACCTACAGCATTTCTCCAGTACCCAGAGCCAGAAAAAATTCCTCTGCCCTATGTAAAAGCATGCCCCAACATATCTTGAGTCCATTGAGGGCCATGCTCCTTGTTGCTGTGGACCCATAACCAAGGCTATACTTAGTGTCAGAGTGTGGGAATGTCTTCTATTATTCTCTTTCTCACATGCATGGCTGGGTAGCTTCAATAAGACCCAATTTTATTAGCTTTGCTGTATTTTCAATTATATATTTTTAAATGTTCATTGAATGTTTCAGATTTTTACAACTGATTGTTTTGCTGTCACTGAGTTACAAAATGTTAGAGTTATAGTCATCCAGTCCAGCTTCTCCATCCAATGCTTAAATAAATTCTTTAATGTTCTCAAATTGTTGCTCAGCCTCTGCTTGAATACTTATAGTGACAGGGAAATCACTTTTTCCCTATGTCCATCCCCAAGCACCCATTTCATATTTGGACATCTCTGTAGATCCATATGTTGAGCTACAATTTTCAAGTTACATCCCATTGTGGTCTGCCTGAACTTATTGTGACAGCTTTTCAGGTACTTGAAGACAGAAAACACATTTCCAGAATTTTACCCCCTGGGCTAAGCATCAGTTTTAACTCCCTTGTTCTAGACTTTTTCCTCTGAATGAGTTCTACTTTGTCTATATCTCTCATCAAAGTTGATTAGAACATAAACTTATTTCCTTTCTGCCACCTTAATGACATCATGTGCCCCTCTTCAGCTCATTCTTTGTATCGCTGTAGATAACTACATTTTTTAATATTAGGTTATTAGTACTGACAGGATGATTTTAATTAAACACATACCTCAACTCCTTTCCATCCACCCTCTTCTTCCCCAGAAGACAAGCATTCTAATATGGTATGACATTATCTGTCCTAAAAGTGCCTGGCATATGAAGTACCTAAAAGGTCATCTTCCATTGTTTTAGCCTCCTGGAGAAGTTGAAATAAG
Source organism: Elephas maximus indicus (assembly GCF_024166365.1). Classification (NCBI taxonomy): domain Eukaryota; kingdom Metazoa; phylum Chordata; class Mammalia; order Proboscidea; family Elephantidae; genus Elephas; species Elephas maximus. The sequence goes on from NC_064846.1 coordinate 93,347,794, forward strand.
TTCAAATTCGAGATATTTTTGAACTCTTAAATATCTCTGGGGATGATTTCATAACATCCTCAAACTGGATAATACTACAATAAATTAAATATGCTACACTGGATTAAAAGATTATTTCCCTTGTGTGTCAAACTGACAGAGAACATGAAACCTGCCATTAGGCCCTGAACATCTCTGGCTGTCAGTACAACAACCCTCTCTCCCTAGGTTCCTAGCTCCGCTGCTTAGTGGAAACTTTAGCTAGGAAAATACCCATCACACTGAATCTTGAGTGACAGCAAGGCAAAGAAAGGAGATGCAAGAAGAGTCAGAAATAAACAAAAAAGATATGGGAATTCATTATTACAAACTAATAACTTAAGTCCAGATAATGTGGCCATGTGTAGCTATTTAAATGGAAAATCATTGTTAGAAATTTATAAGAATAGAGAAGAGGCCTCATATAGAACCAGAGCCAAACAAAAAAAAAATGGTCAATGATCAGGAACAGGCAAAGGGCAATACCAGTAAGTCAGAATATTGAAGAACACCAGACAAAAGTTTATATTCCAGAGAGTTAAGATACCCACAGCCAAAAGTCAGATCTCATACCCAGATAAGGAGTACTTTCAATTATGATCTACTTTGAAGATTTTCTGTGAATCCAGGAACTTCTACCAGGAATTCTGTGAGGTCCTATGCCAGGTATCCTGGATGTCTATCACCAAAACCAAACCAAACCCAGTGCCATCAAGTTGATTCCGACTCATAGCGACCCTATAGACAGAGTAGAACTGTCCCATACAATTTCCAAGGAGCACTTGGCAGATTCAAACTGTCGACCCTTTGGTTAGCAGCCATAGTACTTAACCACTACGCCATATCTATCACAGTGAGAGTAAATAGATAAAATATGGTGGGTGCATACCGTAGACCATTATGCAGCAGATAAAAGCATCAGATTATACATACACATAGAAGTACGAATGGGCCTTAAAACCTGGTTTTTAGTAAAAATTAAAAGAATGAGATGTACAGCATGATACCATTTACATAAATTTAATATACACATATAATTATCACCTTTTAAAAGAAAACATCCTAACGATACACATTTACCACATTATAATGGCTACCTATGCAAGAGTACAGGAATAAAAAGGAAAAAGGAATAATGGCAAGAAAAAAAAAGCTTTGCTTTGATCATTAATGAACTGAGGAATATGAATGACATCAAACCTCTGCACCTGAGACCAATAAAATAAATCTAGACCACCCTGTACAAATGGGAAGGTGACTATATGATTACGGAGTAAGAATAGTAGCTATTCTGTAGAACTTTCTGCAATAACGAGAATGTTCTGTATCTGCACTGTCCAATATGGTAGCCACCAGCCACATGTGATTACTGAGCCTTTGAAATGTGACTAGTACTAAAGAACTGAAGTTTTATTTTTAATTTTAATAAATTTAGATTTAAATTTAAATAGCTACACATGGCTAGTGGTTACTATATTGGACAGCACAGGTTAGAAGTTGCAAGTGAGCCCAGATACTGGCACAGAAAAAGTAAATGGAATGTTGTAGTTGCAGGAAATAGTTTTCCTAACACTTGGTTCTACCTGTGGATGAGATGATAGCAAAGGAACACAAGAAAACTGGGATCACTAGGAAAGAACAGCACTCATCTTTGCCTTCTACAGCCCTTTTTTTCCCCATCAGTATGTAAACCTCCAGAAGCCTGGCCCCTAGAAATTTTTCTCTACTGTGAACTTACTTGGCTGATAGAATTGGGAAGAGCCCTGCAGAGCCAGCTGTTGCTGTTCAGCAAATGTGAGCTTTGAAATTGCACACACTCTGATGTTTCCTGTACAGACTTTAATGAGTACAGGGCCCCAGAACACCATCTGTATGGATTTGGGTATCAGCCAGGATAGGAGAATAATTTGAAAGTGAAAATCAAAATACAGAAAGATTTGAGCCAATCCTAGACTTATTCTTCTGAGAGAGATCTGCTATGTCAAATATACTCCTCTCTCTCCTAGATTATAAGTGCCTTGAGGGTAGAGCTTGCTTCTCACTTCTGTTTTCCTCATGGCATAGTCTACCATATAAAACTGGTATTTAATAAATGTGGAAAAAATGAACATATGTCCGCACTCATGTGACAGTCCCTGACTCCCAGCCAGCTGTTTGTACTTTGTTTCCATGTGACCAAGAGACGTAAAGTGCTTCACGAACACTCCGGATCCACAGATCAGTGTTCAACTGTGCTGTGCTTTGCTGCCTAAAATATAGGACAGGCAGCCCTCTTACAAGTATACATGCTGGAAAGCCCTTGGAACTAACTGAGAAATTAGGAGAGAAGGCCAGGGATTTTACAAGCAGTGAAATTGAATCTCCCAGTTAGCTTTAACAGCTAGCGCAGCATCTCATGGGAAGACTACAGTAGGACCAGGATTGACTCCAAGGTTCCTGGGTATCTTGGTTTCCTAGTGCTGCTGTAACAGAAATACCACAAGTAGATGACTTTTAAGAACAGAACTTTATTTTCTCACAGATTAGGAGGTTAGAAGTCCAAATTCAGGGCACCAGCTATAGGGGAAGGCTCTCTCTCTCTGTCAGCTCTGGGGGACAATTCTTGTCTTTTCCAGCATTCCTCAGTTCCTTGGCTATCTTCAGGTGACATCTATCTTTCCCAGTTTGTGTCTAATCTGCTGTTTTTATACCTCAGAAGTGATCTGGTTTAGGACATACCCCACACTGATATGGTCTCATTAACATAACAAAGAAAACCCTATTCCCAAAAGGGATTACGTCCACAAGTATAGTGGTTAGGACTCCAACATATATTTTGGGGAGACACAATTCAACCCATAACACTAGGCCAGGCTAGTGGTATCACTTTTGCTCGTAGAATGTTTTGTATTTGGTTATGTGTTTTCTTCAATTTACTTGGAACCATTTATAGATGTTTCTTATCTACTCACCTATAAATAGCAGATCTGTCAGGAAATGAATAGCTACGTCTGTAATTCTTCAAGGGTCCTAGATTAAATATGGTAATTAATTTGATGTTTATTCTTTACACTCTTGTTTCCTGCTTTGAGGGTTAGAGTGAAGTAAGAAATGAGTAAAAGGCTGCAGAAGAAGACTATTATGATCACATGGGACTTAATAAAACTTTTCTACTAGTCGTGGTATCCCTGATCCCTTCATCCTCCCCAGAAATTTCAAATTTGTGTTTAAAATGGACATTATTAATTAGTTGAATTTATTTTAGCACTTTCAGATCAAATGACTTCCTGGCTCCACTTGTCTTCCAATTTCTGGTTCTTTATGCAACATCCTGCTTCCACAATGGGAGAAGAAAGTCACCGTGATTTTTTAAGTGTACATGAACATCATGTGTGTGTCTAGAGAGAGGAGGAGTGGATCTTGGGCTGGTGTACCTCAAAGTGACAACACAGAGTTCCAGAATCCAGAGCCTAGAAGTGTCTCCGCCCCAGAGGAATTTGGGGTTTGGCTTTCGTTTTCTCCATCCCCTTCTACTTCTTATCCTGGGGTAAGCAGGGACAACCTTCTTATTTGTGACAGCATTTCCTCCAATAAAGACAAACAAAAAGTTAGTAGCCCTCTGATTAGTAGCTATTTTTTATTTTTGTTTACAATTTGTATTCCACCTGGTAGGTAATTCTGTGTGATGGGGTTCTTTCTGGACTAGAAGGTAATACATCCAAGGATGTGTATGTGTTACCAGTTCACTGTGTGGCCTTGGGCAAGTAATTTCTCCTTTCTGGGCTTTGGTTACCCCATTTGTAAAATGGAGAGTTTGGGGTTAGACTGTCTTCCAAGATCCTTCTAGCCCTGTGATTCAGTGACTATATTCCTGCAACTAGTTCAATACATTTTAAAAATGTAATTAACAGGATAGGTTAATTGTCAGAAAAAGAAAGTCAAAAGATAATCCAGCCTAAAATTGTCACACTCAAGCATTAAATGTTACTCAGTGCTGCCTGGCAATGAAGGTACTCTGATCAGGGACACTGTCCTTGTCTCACAAAATTCTCACAAAATTCTGGGCTAACGTGGCATGGTCTTTCCAAAGACTCACCATCTTGCACACATCAATGGGTGTCCCAGGTTGGTTTCTGTCTTAGTCATCTAGGGCTGCTATAACAGAAATACCACAAGCGAATGGCCTTAACAAAGAGAAATTTATTCTCTCACAATTTAAGAGGCTAGAAGTCCAAATGATCCCTAGAGTCTCTCTGTGTCACTTCTGGGGGAAGGTCCTTGTCATCAGTCTTCCCCCATCATGAAGCTTCTCAGAGCAGGAACATCGAGTCCAAAGGATGTGCTCTGCTCCCAGCATTGCTTTCTTGGTGGTATGAGGTCTCCATGTCTCTGCTCACTTCTCTCTTTTATATCTCAAAAGATACTGATTTAAAACACAGTCTAATCTTGTAGATTGAGTCCTGCCTCATCAACACAACTCCGATAATCCCACCTCATTAATATCATAGATGCAGGATTTACAACACATAGGAAAATCACATCAGATGACAAAATGGTGGTCAATCACGCAATACTGGGAATCATGGCCTAGCCAAATTGATACACATTTTGGGGGACACAATTCAATCTGTGACAGTTTCTCTGTGCCTAATGTGCCATTATACTGTCCATATGGGTCTGGAGACAGGCAGAAAGTGGCTCTCTTTGGAAAAAAAATACCTCACCCTTTACCTGATAAAGTGATTGGACTTCTCTACCACTTTTCCTTATACCTAAGAGACAAAACCAGCAAGAGAAGTACTGAAAATAAAATTATTTTGCAAATAATTTTGCAAAATAAAATTATTTTGCAAATAAGCAAAGGAACTCTGAGATGTGCTGGTAACATTGGGCTATCTAGAGTCTAAAAGTTTAGAAGACTAATGGGGAGGCTGGCTCTTCTTGACTTGAGCCCATGAATGCCCTTGCTTGTTCTTTCTACCCCATTCATTTGTACTGAGTATTATGTTTTCTAGCATTTGTATAGTACTTTAACATAGACAACACATTTTCACATATTTCTCATTGATTTATGGTCCTGTGTACCTTGTCTTCTTGGAAATCTCTTTTGAGTGATGTCATAAAGTGTGGTTCAGATAAGAACAGTGGGAGAAGGGGGAAAGGAATAGATGTTGAGTTATTGAGCTAGGACAAAAATGCAGCCATCCACTATAGTTGGTGCCCACGGTCCTGGTGGATAAAGGACCCCTCCCCCTTAGTCTGATGGCTGCCAAAATATGAAGGCAGGAACATATAGAGCTTTGTTATCAGCAGCAGCATGCTACTTGCTGTCTCTGACAGGATTAGGGTAGGAATGTACAAAGATCAGAGAACTGCAAGAATGGACATGAGTTCCTTCAGGTTTATTTTAGGCTGATCTCAGTATCACAGAAAACTTAAATCAGAACTCTTTCATATGTGTGAATGTTTTCTTGTACAAGTAATTCCAATGTTTAAAATGGAAAAAAATAGCAAAAAATAAATGGATTATGTATTTTTCACAGCTAGAAGAGCCCCTAGATATAATCTAATTCAACTCCCTTATTGTATAGCTAAGGACCACAGAGGGGAAAGACCTTGATGAAGACACCTAGCTAATTTCTGATAGTGCTCTGTCCACTATACTGTATCATTTCTTCTATATGAGCTTTTTGTACATATCTTTTGAATTTTAGAATCATTATCATGGGAGAGTAAATGGATTCATACTGTACTATTGAGATATATAGAATTTAGAGTTTAACTTTGATCATCTTTTTTTGATATCACTCTTACCCTTAATATCTTTTAAACATATGGTTGCTCATTTAAGCATGTTTTCTATACTTAATAGCATCATGTATCCATTTTTCTAACCTAGTATCTTTCTAGGTATTAGAAAATGGAGTTAGCCGAGCAGCACTATGCCTAAGAATGTGCTCTCTGTGCTGTTGTTGGTGCTGTCATCCATTATACTGGCTGGAGCTGGGCTGAGAAGAATCAGACTAGACAGAGCTAGGCTGGGCTAGCCTGGATGGAAAACCTTCCACGGACCTGTTTGCTACAGCAGTTCCATCTCCTTAGCTCCTCCACGTTTCAGTTCTTAATAAAACCTATAGATTTCCCCAGCTGTAACAGCTTGCTGGTTAGTTGCTTCCTTTCCAGTGTGACAGCTAAGGCCCTTGTTAGCTTCAGCAGCCATGTTGAACCTGACAATTGGACATATTGTTCATCTTGCTTTATTCCCATTGAAGATCCTGGTATCCTTATTTCCAAGGCTACTCTGGCCTGGGGTCTGACCACTCTTAAGGCTCCTTTCACAACTGATTGTTAACTCCTTGACCTATCTTTTCTCTCTGTATGCTGACAACTACTCCCACACCTGCCATATCGAAATCATTTTCTAAGTCTAATCAGCACCCAGAAGTTCAACTCAAATCTAACACCTCTTTTCCATTCCCATTGCCTCCTCTCTAATTCTAATATTCTTGACATCTCATACCTGAACTGCTATAGACATTGGCTCCTAACCAATCTCTCTGCCTCTGTCTCTCCCCACTCGCCCTGGTTCTAATGTTCTGATTATAACATTACTGTGCTCAAAACCCTTCAGAGAATTTAAGTTTGGATGACTTCCACCGTATAGCTCCAACTTATCTTTTCAGCCATATCTTCTCGAGTGTACCTGATATTTCAGCCAAACTGCTTACTGTTCCCTGAATTTTCCCCCATCTTTTCCTACCCTTCAACATCATTATTTAACCAACGTTAACAGAGTGTATACTGTATTCTAAGCACTATGTGAACTAGGCCCTGTGGAGCTGGGGAGAGCTCATTCTTTTAAGGGTATCAGATATAAACAAGTAGTGCTTTAAAAGGTGATAAGCACAGGAGAGAACAAAGTTCTTTGAGAACACAAAGAAGGAAAGGGACAAATTTTGTTTGGGGTGGGGAGGGAGAGTGAAGGAAGGCATCAAAGAAAAATTGACTAGGGAAGAGGAGAGGGAAATGAAAGGGAGACTGGGAAAGGGGAGCAAGTGTAGGGGAGAGGGTGGAGGAGAGGCATTTCAGGCAGAAAGAATATCAAGTGCAAGACACCTGGAACCAAAAAAAAATAGTCTAGCATATTAGAAGATCATAACCCGTAACCCATTGCAGTCAAGTCGATTCTGACTCATAGTGACCCTATAGGACAGGGTAGAACTGCCACCAGCGCTCCATTAGGGAAGCAAACATACAGGGTTAGAATTTTTGAGAGTATGGGGAGAGGTAAACAATATAAAAGGAGAATACAGCTTGAAAAGTAAGTTGAGGATTAATAGAGAAGGGTATGTATACAAGGCAAAACAAATTTTTAAGGCAAGTTGTCAGACCTTTGATTCTGTAGCAGTTGCAAGAGGGTAGACTGGAGTGGGGGGAAACTCATGGCATCTCATGAAGCTCCCTCAGCCCGGAATGACTTTCTATGTTTCCTCATCCTCACTTCCTGAAAGTCCATCTTTCAAGGTCCATCTCAAATGCTGGTGTTTCTAGTGAAGCCTTTCCTGATCCCTCTTTTCTCCATACATAAAATACTTTCTCTACATTTGCATCTCTTTTGGTGTACTATACCTTTCAATGTATTATACCTTTATTAGAATTTGTCTATGGCTTGTTTTCCCCACTCACCTCTGAGTACCTTGAATACAGGAGCTTAGTCTTATTCATCTGTTTTCCACTCCAGTGCTTGGTACAAAATGTGACCACAGGTAGTACCTAGTGAATTGATTGAATTGATTTAAACTGATATCCGAGATCAGCATTACTCAAACCCCAGAGGCTGGATGAATCCCTGAAACTATTGCCCTGCAATAATCTTTAAACCTTAAACCACAAATGTCCCCTGAAGTCATATTAAAACCAAATGATAGTTTAGCTTAACTAGTAAAAAAGGCCTGCCTTGAGCATTATGTTCTGTCATGGATTGAATTGTGTCCCCCCAAAATATGTGTCAACTTGGTTAGGCCATGATTCCCAGTATTGTGTGGTTATCCTCCATTTTGTGATTTTCCTGTGTATTATAAATCATAACCTCTGTATATGGTTAAACAGGATTAGGGTGGGATGTCACACTCTTGCTCAGGTCACCTCCCTGATCCAATGTAAAGGGATTTTCCCTGGGGTGTGGCCTGCACCACCTTTTATCTTACAAGAGATAACAGGAAAGGAAAGCAAGCAGAGAGTTGGGGACCTCCTACCACCAAGAAAGCAGTGCCAGGAGCAGAGTGTATCCTTTGGACCTGGGGTTTGTGTGTGCAGAAGCTCCTAGTCCAGGGGAAGATTGAAGACAAGGACCTTCCTCCAGAGCCAACAGAGAAAGAAAGCCTTCCCCTGGAGCTCACGCCCTGAATTTGGACTTCTATCCTACTAGACTATGAGAAAATAAATTTCTCTTTGTTAAAGTCATCCACATGTGGTATTTCTGTTATAGCAGCACTAGATGACTAAGACGTGCTCTTTTAAGAATTATCTATATGGGATCAAATTGACAACAGCAATTTGAAAGATTAGATAGGAAGCTTAGGAGGCAGTGAGTTTATGTTAATGAGGGATGAGCAACTCAGAAAAGGAGGGTGAGTATGTTGCACAACTCGAAGAATGTAATCAATGTCACTAAATTGTAAATGTATAAACTGTTGAATTGGTGTATGTTTTGCTGTATATATTCTCAACAACAACAACAAAATAAATAAAATTTAGGAAAAAAAACAAACAAACCCAGAGGCTATGACATTCCAGGCCCATAGAGAAGAAACATGATTTACTTTCTTGCCTTGCCTTTTTTTTTTTTTAAGCTGGGAGAGACCAGGGACAGCCCCCAACACAAATGTTGCTGTGGGTCATCTGGACACTGGGACCTGAGGCTTAAAGGCCTCTGGGGAACAGCAGAGCAGCCTACTTGGACAGGATCTATGAACCCTCCTCAGGACCAACAGAGGGGAGGGGCAGATAGAAGGGGCTGCTTTTCTGGTTTAACTGAGCATTTCCTTCTTCAGAATACCTGTCTCCATGCTAATGTTATTTTAATGCCATTACACTGCTTGATTTACCATGATCAGCAAAGCAATTTGCTGTACATTCTCCCAAATGTGCTAATCAATTTTAGCTCAAAATAGATTTTAAAAACACCACAAAATTTTCTATCCTAAAATGCTGATTGGTGGGGAAAACCTAAAGCAAGCCCATAGCTGTTTGTATTGTAGCTTTAAAAAATTATAACCCCTTTCACAAATCATTTTTATAAGCAGGCAAAGTATAAATAAATAAAAATATAGAAAATATATATCTTAAGGCTAATGTCCTGTTTAGAGCTGGGATATGAAAAGCCATAGGAAAAAACTAAAGGATTATGTCTGTGCTCAGGGTTTAACCTTCTAATTCTGGAGTATAAAGTTCCCAGTTATTAATAGTTGCCAAGTCAATATTTGTGATACTCAGTTTTCCCTTCTGAAAAACATGGGGGCCTACTAGAGCCAACCTTATGAAATGATTTACCATGACATGATAACGTCTGTAACTGTATCCAGCCTGGCACCTAGTGAGGACTCATTCCCTTCCTCTCCCCTTCCCAACTCATCAAGCTCCCATACCCCTTCTCCATCTCTTCTTTATCTCTTGCCAAATTGTATTTCCCCTCAATTCTCAACCCTTTAAGGTTTCCTTTTCTTTAAAGCCATAAGTGCTGGGTGCTTGGCAGATTTTCTCATTAGAGGAAATTTATGTTCTTAGGGAAATAACATCCCAGAATAAAGTTACAGCGGCACTAATATGTCCCCTGACATAGTGTTCTTGTCCTGCCTGACAAGATTAGATAATTCTTAATACATAAGTTATTGTTCTTGTATATATTTCATGGTATGTTAATTTTTACTAATAATTAATACTTGTCTGAGGCAGCTGTTCTTTATTTCATTACCTGAAAAGGGGTGGAAGATCAGGAACATGTGGAAACATTTCTGCACTCCTGTTTTGACAGGGGCTGGAATGGGTAAGAATTACAGAGAAGGAAGTTTTGTTTAAAAAAAAATACTTGGTCTCTGGGTCAGGAGACTTGGTTTCCCTTATGCCATTATGTTGTTTTGTGACCTTGGCTATCATAGCTTGTGGCCTTCCTGGTGCCTTGGTCTTCCTGGTGATAAAAATGGACTTATTTATAGTTAACCATAGGCATAATGGACAAGAAGACACTAAATTATTGAAATCTGCAAGTAATTTGCCCCTTACCAATTCCCTGCCAATATGGAATTAATGGAGGGGTTAAAGAGGGGTAAATGATATCTGAAGTGCTATTGAGCTCCCTAAAAATAAAGATGCACAGAGCAATCCATGATGGCAGTATGATTCAGTCTGACTCATAAGGTCCTCTCTGAAGCAAAGGCTCAGCCATCTGATTTGTTCACTTGGTTCCATCACAAATGGGCCTTCCCTGCCAAAAGATCAGGGCTTTGGTATCCATTCCTCTCTACCTTAAAAAAAAGAAAATCCAGTCCTTCTTTCTGTGTAAATGTAGGAAGTAAATATTTCTTTCTCTTTCTTCTGGTACCCAAGGTTATTGGCTATTCTCAAGTCAGATCTTCTATAAAAGTTTGGTAATTCTGATATATAAATGTTAGGGAAACTGGGAATCACGTAACTTTTTTAAAATGGAAGATTGCCTAATGCATATTTTTTATTTTATAGGTAAGGAAATAGGCCCAGATAGATAAAATATTTTATATATTGAATCATGTGAAATTGTGTCAGCTGACTGTTTCTTGTTCCCTCAGTACTGGACCCACCCACCTTTTCCAGTATATGCATGTAATCTGATAAATGAGTATAAAGTAGAGATTCTTGTGATATCTGCTTGGCTAAATGTAGTCTACGCTTTTCGATAAAAGGATGGGTTCCTCGCTGGGGAATAGGTCTAGGGAAAGGGAGGTTGTAATACGGGGTTTATAGATGTTATAGTGGCACATGGTGGGAGCCCCCACATCAGGTGGCTCCTTCTCCTTCTATCACTTTGCAATTACCTACAACTCAGGTAGGTGGGCAGGAGGTAAGGGGCTATGGATATGTGTATTATACCCTAAAAGTATCAGATAATGCTGGAACCTTTTCATAAATTCCAAGTCTTCTTTGCAGTCCCATTTAAAAACCTTGCAGTGGGTGTGGAGAAATACCTGTCAGAGTCAGAGTTAAAGTCATGAAAGCCAAGAAACCAAGGAATTCTCTATCTCTTTTATTCTTAGTAGTCAGATTTTAAGGCACAGAGAGAGAAAATCTGAGTGTGTTGTATATAAGTGTGTATGTATGAATTGGCTTGTTTTTGAAGAGCTTCTAATAATTTGAAGTAGAAATGAAGCAAACTGAAATAAAGCCAATCTCCATATGCACACACTCCTCATCTCAGGTTAGTCTGGACCCTGCATCTTTCCTAATTGGGCAACCATGATTAGGTTAAATTTGTTAGTATCTAATATAAAGTGTAAGTTTGCCTGCTTCCTCAGATTTCAGTTTTGAATACCATGCTGACCTCGAAGGGATAGAAGGATTTAGAATGTATGAATGAAGTGTGAGTTTCCAAATTGATTTATATGGGAAGTATAAACTGTGAAACAAAAACAATAGCCTAATGAAGCCAGTCTGGAAACAGGTAAATTTCAATGAACCTTTTAAGACCCTTCTAGTTGAAATAACATTAAAACACAGAGTAAAACAAATTTAATGACTGATATTATATATTTGAAATGTGCAGGTTGGACAGCATTTGGACTTGGAATGAAAGAATAAGAGGTTACTACATTCATGGATAACCAACAAGATAAGGCTGTTGTTGCCTCAGCCAATGGAGAAAACATTCTGATTAATGGGGTCAAAGAAAATGGTAAGGGAATTTAATTGTAGAATATCTCTCCCAGTAGTACTTTGTTATTACTATGAATTTCAGAATCCACAAAGTTGAGACAGGTTGAGCCTAGGATGCCTCTGAGATTGGTGTTAATCTTTATCCCACCAAATCACTAATTGTGCTGAAAGGATCTCTAAGAGGTTAATTAATCTAGCCCCTTTCCGCTCCCAAATCATTTCTGTCAGATGAATACCTAAATTCCTCAAAATTCCTAGTGAATTACAAATGTACTCTAATGTGAGGCTTGGAATTCAATGGAGGGGTTAAAGAGGGTTTCCAGAACGTGGATCTGAAGAATGGGACTGAGACTCTTGGCTCAAAACCATGAATGTCCCTTCTGAGCATTTTCCCACTTGGAAAGCCTTGACATTCCAATTGATCAAGTAGCCCAGTTCTTTCCTAATTTCTGAGGAGGGCTCTGTCTTTTTCTGAGGAAAAAGCTGAGCCTAAATAATAATTATTTTTTACTCACATGAATGTTCAATAGAAAATTGAAATTGTTCTTTAACTTAGTGGTTTCTATTTTTAAAGCTAGAGAAGATGAGGCTTAGTTTATATAACAAGATCAAGAGCCAGAAACTTAACAAGGGAAAAAGTGTTAATGAGTCTGGTCTAAGACCCTTAACTTTATTCCTGTCATTTATTTTTCTTTTCTCTAGACTCAGAAGACCAGGATGTGGCAATGAAGTCATTTGCAGCTGTAGAAGCTGCAGCACCAATCCAGCCTCTACAAGCAGTACAAAAAGAGACCCTGATGTATCCCAGGAGTCTCCTGCCTCTGCCCGCTAAGAAACCCTGTGTACAGAGCCCTCCTTCTCCTCTGAACCTGATTGAACCACCTGAACATGCTGCTGATAGTGCTTCTGTGAATGCCATCTCCCTCACATCTGGTGTTGCAAAGGGCCTGAACACATGGTCACTGCCCAATGAGTGTGAGAAAGCACCATTTGCTATAATGGAGCCTGCAGGCATGTCAGCTCTGAATGGGGATTGCCTCATGCAACCAAGCCGGACTTGCTTGGGTTGCTTCATGGAATCCAAGGATGCAGTAGATCCTGAGCCAGGGATCAGCCTGAAAGTTGGTGATCTAAGTAGGGATTATGAAACATGTGCAGTCTCTGATATAGGGATTCAATGTATTAACGCCGGAGAAAACATAAAATACGGAGAGCAGCTGCTCTCAGACCAGCTCCTAAGCTTCCCCCTGCACAAATCAAAGGCAGGAGATAAACGAGAAGCTGAGAAACCTGACATCGACTTGGAGGATCCAACTCAGAAAAATTATTATGAGGCATTACTGTTGGATAAGTGCAATACAGAAGAAGCTTTGCTTGCAAATTCCAATCAGGACTGGGGTTACTTTGAGACTTTCATCAGTGAAAGTAAGATTGAACTGCTCGACCTCTGTTCCAAGAATGAGCTCTCGGTCAACCTATTCTCTGAAGAAGACGTGGATAACTACATGTTTGATGATGATGAGTCAACACTGGGCAGTGATGTCTGCTCCCTGAAAATTCGATATGAGTCCTTCCAGGACAATGTTCGAGACAAGACCACCCTTCTGATGCAGGAAGATGCCCAATTCAACTTTTTTCCTAGTGTCTTTACTACCTGTCCCAAGCGGGAGTCTAAGAGTGGGGCCCTGAAGCAGAGCAGCGATCTTTCTCAATTCAAGGTTCCTGATGTGAGCATTATCTGGGGGGAGGAAGATAAAAACTTGGACAAAAAGAAAGACAAAGAAGAAGGGCAGGAAGACAAAGATGTAGAAAAAAAAGACAGAAAGGAGAATGGAGAAAAACCTGCCTTAAATAAACCATGCAGTGAGACTGAGGTAGAACACTTTAAAAATTCAAAGCAGGGCCAGCTTATTAATTCTTTAGAGGCATCGGTGAATTTCAGTGATGACAGCTCCTTCATTGAGGTCTCATATGATGCCATGGGGGAGATCAAGGACTGTAGCCGCTATATGGCTCGGGACACTAATTCTGGTAGCTCCTCCTCCCAGCAGAACTATGGGCTGCGAGCCAAGAGAAAAGTCAGATACAGTGAAGATTATTTATATGATGTCGACTCACTAGAGGGTGAAAAAATAAATGAGAGGAAGGAATGGCTGCCAGGTGGTTCTAAAGAGGAAGATGATGATGAATGGTGCCCCAAGAAGAGAAGAAAAGTAACCCGTAAAGAGCCCCCTGTTATTATCAAATATATCATCATCAATCGCTTTAAAGGTGAGAAGAACATGCTGGTGAAGTTGGGTAAGGTGGACGCCAGTGAGACAACAGTGAATTTGAGTGAGAATCAGCTCAACAAATACTCCAAGCTGGCCCCCTTGAAGGGCTTCTGGCAGAAGAAGAAGAAGCAGAGAAATAACAACACAGACTCCATCAAGATATCTTTATGCCAAAAGCAAAGCTTTGAACCAGGTAGCTTTGAGGTGTCATTCCTGTCACCTGCTCGCAAACGAAAATCTAAACATGGTAACAGGCACAGGATTCAAAGAATCCCATCCATGGAAGCTTCAACAAGTAGTAAGCAGGTTTCATTCTGCAATGATCAGAAGCAAACTAACCGTAAAGAAGATGGATGCCTGAAAGGTACACTAAAGCCCACAGCTCTGACTACCCCAAGCTGCACAAATGGATTACATTTAAATGACATCACAGGCCCTGACTCAGTGAAAGTCAAAGCTCAAGACACAGAGTTTAAGGGACCTGAGAGGAAAGTGCTCAACAAAATCAAATTTAAAAGTGAAGCTAGGTTAAAATCCAAGAAAATCAAAGCTGGGCAAGAAAACAAGCCAATTGCTCAAATGAGCCCTCTTTTGGAAGACCAATCCTCCAAGGCCAATTTAAAGAATGAAGCTGTTCCTGGGACCTCAAACAGTTCCCATCTATCTGAAATTCATGAGGCAAAGGTTGCTAAGAATTCCACATTCCTACCAACCACCTGCTCTTCTGAAATGCCTCTATCATCTGCTAATGTTGCCACCAATATACCTGTTATCCCTGGAGGATATCTGCAAACATTGTTAGATGCTTCTGACTTGTCGAATAATACCAGTATCTCATACTTCACCCACCATTCTCCAGAGCAGAATGATGGCACTCTCACTCAAACAGAAAAATCATTTGTACCTCTCCAGCCTACCCAGGACTGTGTGCTCCCCTCACCCTCTGAGTCTGAGCTGCAGCAGTCACCCCATAACTTCAAAATGGAATCAAGCACCTATGGGAATGTGTGGACCAACAAGGCTACTTCTAGCCCCCAGGAATTCATGGCTGAAGTCTCAAGGGAGATAGTTTCAACCCAATCCAGTAAATTTGGAGTCTCCCAAGTAGTCTCAATGGAAAATAACCTCACAGCTACAACATACAATCCAATCTGCCTCCACAGTGGTGGCAGTAGTTGCAACAAGGTCCTATATGGCTCCATGCAAGACACCCAGCTCCCATCTGATGGCTCTTATCAATTATGTCACTTTAATAATGGAGAGATCTGCTTTCCTTTCCAGCAGGGCCAGGTCAGTATGGATGATAGTCGGCTCTTTAGCTTTGATTCAATGGCTTCACTCTCCGTCAGCTCAAGTAATTATTGCTCCTTAAGCGTGATGTCCTGTGAAAAGGATGCTGATGCTGACGTCACCGATGACTTCCTGGCCCATTGCAGCCCTAAGCTGGTGATCCAGCAGAGCATTGATGAGATAACACCACTAAAGGAGTCCGCTGACCTCCTGGATATCTCCAACTTCACTCCTGACAAATTCCGCCACTCTTCCCTCTCAGAGATGTCCCCACCTGACACCCCTAGCCTTTCCCCTCAAATTACCAGGTGTGAGAGTATCAAAACACTAGAAACGCTGAAAGGATTCCAAGAGGGCGTCCCAGGACCACTAGGCAACATGGATAAAATCAAATGGGACTGCAATACCCTTTCACAGCAGGTCCAAGTGGATGATGGATTTACTTTAAATAACCATCACTTTCAATTCCATATGTTCAATGATGAGGACTCTGTCAGCCTGCTCCAAAAAAGCCCTTGCCTGTCAACATTTAATCAGCCATCTGGTCAAATTAGCACCAATAACAAAGTGTCAAAATCAAGAAAGAAAAGTTCACCCAGCAAGAGTGGGGCTGTGAACCAAACCTCTTCTCAGAAAAACACCAGGAAAAAATCCCCCAAAGCCAACAGCAAAGGGATTGAAAAGCCACCTAGCAAAACCTCCCGCCAGGTCTCTAAGTCAACAAAGAAAGGAAAATACATGGCTGCAATCAATGGAGAGAAAATACAAATTGGCATTGGCCGTGGAGGAGGCCAAATTAACAACACAGCCTCCAGTGGGAAGACATTGGCTGAATGTATCCAACATGGTGGTCCTATGGCCTCTATGAAGATGCCGAGTCAGAAGGGACTTTCTGGAGACTGGGCTTTGGGAAAAGAGAGCAGCTCAGGCTGGAGTGATATGAGTATGGTCACCAGCACCAACAGCCTCCTGGATGACGACCAACGGGAGTTCCAGGAGCCTTCCTATATCTTGTCCAACATTGCCTCTGGTATGGCAGATGTACAGAGATTCATGATGGCCTCCATAGAGCCCTTTTGGGAACCCATGGAGCACCATGGGGACCCCAACATATTATACTCTCCTGAGTCCAATAGTCTAAAATTAAAAACCCTCAAAATATTGGCTGGGACACCACAGGAATATAAGAAAAAGGTCAACAGTGGGTCCCCAGGAACCACTAAGAATCACAGGTCAATCAAAGGTATGAGCAAAAGCAATGGGAAAGCAGCAATAGGTGATCCTGGCCGTGCAAACATACCTGGTTATAACGAGGATTCTTGCCCCGCCTTCTTTGATAAAAAGTATAATAACCTGAGCACTTTAGGTAATAATGGACCAACACACAAAAAATTATATCGTCACAAATCCAGCTCCAAGGCCCTGAGAGATGAAAAGTATAAGGGAAAGCGCATGGAGCGAGAACAGGTCTACAAGGATGAGGCTGGGACAGCTTCTTTTGAAAAACTGAGGTAATACTGCACCAAAATGGCTGAGATGATGTACCCTTAGCTTTCCTACCACCTGCTAAGCCTGCGGTCCCTCATTTTTTCCCTCTTGAAAGCAAAAGTTTGCATGAAAGAAACTGTCCCATTCCCTTCTTTTTCAAATTAAAAAGAAAAGAAAAAATGCATGGAAATCCCTGTACCTTCAGGCCACCCAAAAGATTGGGCAATTTTGTTTTGGCTTGGCTAGGGATAAGTTCTAACAAGGCTACTTTTTCGTACTATTCAGCAGTAGTTTTTACTTATTAAGAAAATACTACTAAAATATGCTCTCGAATGAATTTGGAAAGGAAAGGGCTTTGCACTATTTTGAGCAACAGAACTTAAAAGGTATGTAGACAAAAAGTCAAGATCATTGAAACAAAAAGAGCATTAGTTGGAAAATAAAATCTCATCATGTGTCAGTTTGGAGTGCTTTCTAGTGCCCTCTATTTGTATCTTTTTTTTTTTTTTTTTTGCATCATACGGCATCTAGTATGATGTAAACAAATTTAGATTGTATGATCCCTTTGTGGGACATACACAAAAGCTAACTAAGATGGCATAAATTGTTTGATTTTTCTGCAGGGATTCCGACTACAATCTCCTAAAAGCAGAAACAACAGTTTGGGTTTTACCTGTGTTTGAAGAAGAGACTCGCATTTTCCAGAAAGACATTTGATGTTTGTCTTTTATTTCTTTCAAAATATGCCTTGTGGTATGTATGTTGACATGTAAGTGCTTTAAAAAAAGAATTTTTAATTGTGGGAATAAGTCTTTGGAAGCAAACTTTAATCTGATGTTCTGTGTAAAAGACTTAAAAAGTCATACAGTTGCACAAGTAGTTTATGCACTATTTACCCACAAGGAAAAAATGGAAAACATTGTGCCAAACTACAAATAAGTGACTGTACTGTATATATTTTTACTTCTATATCAACATTTGGTTGTATTTGGGGAGCGTGTCCCTGTTGATTTACTAGAAACATTCCAGTGATTCTTGCTATTACCCACCCCCACTTCTGTGAATAGCACCTGTAGGTCACAGTGGGAAAATATGTTGTTACACAATTTACTAAAACTTAAAGAATACTGTTTGAAATGTGCCAAATTTCCTTACCTCATCTCACAGATTCACCACACAGTTTAAAGCCCATTAATTAATCTTAAAAATATATATGCGTACGTACATTATTTTAAAGTTTTAAACTCTACCTGTCCTGTTTGAAAATATGAACAGTTAAACAAGGCACAATGAAGGTTTGTTTGTTCTATTGTCTAAGGATTAAAATGTTGGGAAAGCCTGAAAGTCGCAGCTAAGTCCATCAGGGACTCAAGTATATGCATTTACAGAACCTTTTACAAGTTAACAAAACAGCTGCTTTGAAAGTTTGTTTTCTAAAAGCAAAATCTGTAGCTGAAAATTATTTAAAGTGAAAAGTTATATTGCTGATAACTTTATATCTCAGTTTTATATATTTTATAATAGTCTGGGATAAATTACAAAATAGCTATAAAAGCAACATGAATGATAAAAGAAGTACATAGATTTCTTTTATTTAAATAGTTCCCCTGAATGTTTTATTCCAATTTTGTCAAAAGTGCACTCAATCATGGCTTTAGTGTTCTTTATATGTTTAATCTTGCAATGCCAATGTCATTTAAAGAAAACGTTAAGGCATCTCAGTTCAACCAAATGTTTCTTCCTATGAGTTAAGTATATATAATATCAGAGAAGCTGAACACTTTGTGGTAACAACTAATTTGAGCCATATATACTTGGTCTGAGGATGACTGATATTTGATGCCACACACTAAACTTAAATCTCAATTTTTTTATATAAATAAAAAAAAAATCTCTTTTTAAATTCAGTCTTCCCCTCACTTTTTTTTTTTAATTTCACAGCTCCAGCATTCCATACTACTAGCCTTTTCTTCCCCTTTATTTCACCACTTGACTTCTAACATTTGATCTATTTTCCTTGCACAGTTGAAGGCCAATGTGTCTTATGACTGGTGCATTATGGCACAGATGAGATAATGGATGTGAAAGCGCTTTGTAGATCGTAAAGTGCTATACAGATATAGGGAATTAATATTATTAATGTTGTTGGTTGTTGTTGTTGTTACTCTTACTATTCTTACTAATATTGTTACTAATCTGTTAACTTGGGAATATATAGGCTGGGGATGGGAGGGTGGAGAATAAGTGGGTGGGGTAAAGGGGGATTAAAAAAAAGAAAGATGTTTCAAAACGAAAATTTTAAGGAAAATATGGACCTACCTAGTCATTGCCACCTAAATATATTCACAAAGAAGCAACATTTGAAAGTAGTAAGAGAGAAATGGAAGGAAGCCAATCACATACATAAGTATACGCACTTTCCAGTCCATGATTCCTTTCACCAGCCTGCTCTACTACTTACAGATAGGTAGTAAAATGAACAAGCCTGTGTTGTTCATTTTGATTGTGTGTGTTCTCAGCATCAATCTCTTGTGTCTGTGGGGGCAAGTGGGTGAGAAGCTCTTTGTGAGACTGGTTCAGGCCCATTCTTAGACTTTGACACCCTGTGTGCAGTGAGTTTTGGAAAATTACTCAATGGAAAGGTACCGGATGAAAGATGTCTCCTGTTCTACAGCTGCCAGCCAAGGGGGGGTAATCAAACTGGAACACTTTTTTCTATTTCTCTACTCTGATAGCTAGCTGTTTGTACTAAATGCTATGGCTGGTTACTAGGAACTGGTCTTCCTTTTGTTTTGTTTTTGTTTGTTCTGTTTTGCAGCTGAATTTTGGCTTGGAATCACCAACTCTGCCTATATCGTGATCCCCAAGGCTCCAGACCTCATAGTCACCTCCTGGCTGACAGGAATGGAGTGCTTTCTATGTAATAAAAAATGTGGCAATTAAAGAAGAAATAAAGAAAATGTCCCACAAATACAATGTGTTTTTATAAAAATAAAAATGGGAGCAGTTGTCCAAGTTTTTCTCAGTATGGGGTGGAGGTGGGGTAGGAGGACAACCTGGAATTGTTGGAAACAAAAAATTTCCTTGTCAGAACTTACTGTCATGAGTCCTTTAGAATGGATACTCTTTCAGCTACTCCTGTGGAAACAGTTAAGGGCCAATTCGAGGGCAGGGAACATCCCTTTCCCCCCAAGAGAATCAGCATTCTAAAGCACCTTTTTTATTGGCCTGCAGTATGTTGTATGTTGTTTAACATATAGATTAGTGATGCATAATCAATCACTTTGTACAAAGCAGAACAAGAAACTGAGTTTGAGAAATGAGCAAGGGGACAAGGACTGAGGGCAAAAGGTGCTTATACTCTTGACTGCACTTAACATCCTTCTCAGTATGTTATGTTCTGAGCTTGTCAGTTTTTAGGGCTCTGTTGGTCCCTTCTCTGCTCTCACAATTCTTTTTCTTCCTGTCGCAACATAGTAGACATACTTTTTGGAGATTCCTTACTCAACCAGCTGCTTAGTGGAGTGATGTAAAAACAGTATTTTGTCCTATAACTAATATCTCAAGTCAGAAATTCTGAATTTTCCCTTGGTCTGAAATTCTTGATTACCACACCTTTCTAACTTCTCTTTGAGAAGCTAATGCCTATTAATGCCTCCCCTCCAGGGTCCCATTTAATGATTACTTTCTTGGAAGTGGTATTCTCCTCTTATTCTTCTTACTTAATCTCAGTCCTTGGTCTCAGAATTTTTCTTCTTTAATGATCACCTATTCCACCTCCTCAAATAAGAAACTTATAAGAACCTTTAGCCAGGCTGCTTTCTTCCTGAAGTTCAGGGTTAAACCTTCCCGTTCTTAATCACCTTTAATTTCTTTGGCCATTTTCAAACCTAATCTTAAACATACATGCATCCACACAAAATGGCTGAGGAAAGTTGGAAACTCCTTTTCTTTGAATATCTGTTAAGAATAGGTCTGATCTTCTTTCTGCCCTGCTAGGCGTTATACAACATGGAGCTGGGTGTTGAAACAGTGGTTCTGACCCAAGATTTTTCAAGACCTTGGAGGTTGTGTTCAGGGCTGTGGTGACCGGCTTGATCCAGTGGTTAGACACTTTCTGGCTCTCCAGTGTCATATACTAGCTTTCTCACATATGCTGCTTCCTCCCAGCTTTCCTTTCGGACTTTTGTTGTTGTTGTTGCTCTGTACAGTTACGTGTTAAGGCCTTACTTTTCCCAACTGTTTTCAAACCTCGTACACTACCTTGACCATCACTTCTTCAGCCATCTTCTTGAAGTCCTTGGTGCTAGGTGGACTTTTGTGACAACCTTCACCTTACCTGACCTTTTTACTTTCTGGGAAGCATCTGTATGGGGAGGGAATATATATATGTCTAAGAAAGAGAATCATAAAGGATGCTACACAAACTGTAAACAACTCTGGCTAGCATCCTGTGTCCTGTTATGTGAGGTTTTGCAGTCCTAGTGAATTTCTGTTTTAGTGAGTTCCAATTAGTATTTACTGCCTAAAGGAGAAAAACCATATCCAAGGACCTCGTAACCAGGCTTACTCTTACTGAGCTGAACAATCTGATGCAGATCCACCACATCTTCAATTTAAAGATGCTCTCAGAACAGTTCCAAGAATTGAAGAGAGCTAAGGCTTCTGCATTGAAGAGAAGAATGGAGCACTAGCTAGTCTTAACTAGTGCTAGAACTAGAAATGTTTGTTTTCTCCTGTATTGTTGAGAAATTAACTAAGGGGGTTTAGTTTTTGTTTAGGGGTTTTTTAATGACTGCCCATCACTACAGAAATATGTCCTTTTTATAAAACAAAAATAATGTGAAGTTTGTTTTTTTCTAATGATAAAATTCACTAAGCCTATAGTTATGTTTAGAAGGTTTAGTACTGAAACCAAACATTTAGTAACAAATAGGGATCTTGTCAACACAATGTAGGCCAGGGATTTTGTAAAGGTTCCTCAAAGACCTGAATAAGAGGGAAAAAAAAAATTAGCTGGGCTCTTTAACTTCAGAAATACTGTCACCATCTTGACGGTCCTCAGCCAGCATGGGATTATTTTGATGCCAGTACTCAGGCTACCCTTTAAGGCACATTTTTTACTCAGAGCATTTAAAAAAAAATCAATAGCTACAGGCATGAAGCGGAGCTGCTATTGCAGCTACATGATACTTGAGGTGAACTGGTTTCACAATCATAACTAAGGGGTAAAGCGTTGAAGAAGGACAGTGTAAGAAAGAGAGGCTTAGTACAAAGCTTAAGGTGTGAGTGAGGCTTTTAAAATCAGTACCTGGGTAAATAAGAGATACTAAAGACACTAAAGAAACACTCATGGAAAGAATGTCTGTTCGCCTAATAGGTTCGGGGGTTTCCGAGCCTTGGAATGACACTCCATTGCAAAAGAGAAAAGGAGAACATTAAATCATTCTGCCTCTCTGAGAGATGTCTGGCTTTGCAGCACAAAAGAAAAGGCTTAAAATGAAAACTAGGAGAGGCCTTTGGTTTTTGACTCCCAGTAAGGAAGGTAGAAATATTAAAATGCTTTACTGGGATACCTGTAGCACTGACTGGAGTTTGCTGCCTACAGAGTTTTGAATGTACTAGTCCTTAGTTTAATTTCCATAGAACTAAACGCACCTCTTTAGTAAGTTACTGATTTATGGTGCTAAATAAAAAAAAATGATTTCCACTTTTTTTTCCTCCTTCGAACACCTTAAGCATTTCAGAACATTTAAAATAAAAATGTTAGAGGCCCTTTTTATGAATGTAACCTAAGTTTCTGTTTGACATATGACACTGCAACTTCAAAATGTTAGAAAATGTTTTGCCTTTTTTCTTTTAGAGTTAAGCTTTATATATAATCTGTAGAGTCAATTGAAGTGAAAAGCTTCAGGATCACTCTTAAGACACCTACAAAGTCTTGTATATTTTTAAGTGTGCCAATTTGTAACATATTTTGTAAGTGTATATTTTTCTTAGAAAAGTGATGTGAAGTGTCTGTATGTGAGAGTTTTCCTTTTTCTGCACTACTAGGTGCTAATAAAAGGATATTTACTTCAAAGTTTCTGGTTTTAGAAACCACAATACAATGAAAAAATACACTTTTGTTGGGAATTTTGTAACACAAAACATGTTGTGAAAGAGTGTAGTGATCTTGTGCAAAAGAAAACAAATATTTGTGAGCTTGCCGTTTTATAGATTTTCTTGTAAATTATTCTTGTAACACCTCGGTTTTGTTGTTCTTGTTGGAAAGGTTTTAAATATTTGTGACTGAGTGTATGGTGAAACTGTCATAATGTTACCTAGCTGAGTTCTGTTATTGTTTATGGAATAAATAAAAAAAAAGTTTAAAATACTTCTTTAGAATCATATGTGACAGAAATCAAACCATTTCTAATTAAATTGTACATCCCAAATAAAATGTTATTCATTGTCTAGAGCAGTATCCTTCAAACCATCTGTGGTAAGGGACCAGTTTTTTTTCCAATCCATCACTGACCAATACTATTATAAAACACAATAAAAATTAATTTCTAAAAAGGTGAAATGGAAAGGGAAATATTCCGCATGTAAAATTATATTTCAAAACAACAATCTTCAGAAACCATATATCCAATAAGAATCTAATAACATATATATGTATGTATATATATATATAACTTAAAAAGTTTAACAACAAAAAGACAAATAACCCTGTCATAAAATTGGCAAAGGACTTGAATAGACATTTCACCAAAAAGAACATTCAAATGGCCACCAAACACATGAAAAGATGGTCAACATCATTAGCCATCAGAGAGATGCAAATCAAAACCACAATGACATACGGTTTCACTCCCACTAGGATGGAGCCCTGGTGGCACAGTGATTAAGAGCTACAGCTGCTAACCAAAAGGTTGGCAGTTCAAATTCACCAGCCACTCCTTGGAAACCATATGGGGCAGTTCTACTCTGTCCTAAAGGGTCACTATGAGTCAGAACTGACAGCAATAGGTTTTGGTTTGGGTTTAGGATGGTTAAGATTAAAAAAAATAAATAACAAATGTTGGCTAGGATGTGGGGAAATTGGAACTCATTCATTGCAGGTGAGAATGCAAAATGGTACAAACATTGTGGAAAACAGCGTGGCAGTTTCTCAAAAAACTAAAAATAGAACTACCATATGACCCAGCAATTCCACTCATAGGTATATACCCAAAGGACTTGAAAGCAGAGACTCAGATTTGTACACCAATGTTCACTGCAGCATTGTTCACAATAGTCAAAAGGTAGAAACAACCTAAATGCCCATCAGTGGCTGAATGGATAAACAAAATGTGGTACATACACACAATGGAATACTACTCAGCAAGTTTTTCAGTAGTTGCGGGGGAGAGGTGGGGGGAATGGGGGTGATTGCTTATGGAGTACTGAGATTCAGATTACGGTGATGAGAAAATCGCATAAATTAAGGGTAGGGCTGCACAGCCAGTTAACATAATTGCCGTCAATAAGTTGTACACCTGTAAAAAGTTTAATTGGCAAAAGTTGTGTGATGTATTTCCAACAATGACAAAAAAGAGAAAGAGAGAGTAGTTGCTGAGGCTGCTTATGTACAACCAAACACTTCATGGGATTTGGTTCCATGGCTTGGAGGTTTAGGGTCATGGTTTCATGGGACACCCCAGTTAATTGGCCTGATAACGTGTTTAGTGCTTCTCTTCTACCTCCTATTTCATTGCATAGTGCCTGGGGTCTTAAAAGCTTGGGAGCACCATCCAAGGCACTACAATTGGTCTCTATTTGCCTGGAGCAACAGAGGAAGAAGGAGAATCAGGAATAGGAGGAGGAAATGGAATGTGTGGCTAATTGCCTCCATGAACAACTACCTCCTTTGCCATGAGACTAGAAGAACTGGATGGTGCCCAGCTACCTTTACTGAACATTTTCATCAAAAATTCTGTAGAAGAATTCTAATCAAAGGGGGGAAATGCAGAGCAGAATTTCAGTTCTCATGGAATCCAGACATTCTGGAGCCATGGAGGCTGGATGAACCCCTGAAATTATTGACCAGAGATAATCTTTGAACCTTAAGCCAAAAATATTCCCTGAGGTCTTTTTAAAACCAAACTAGTAAAGAATGTCTGCCTTGAGCAATGTTCTCAAGATCTATCTGTATGGGATCAAATCAACAACAGCAACTGGAAAGATAAATAGGAACCCTAGGGGCAGTGAGTTTATGCTAATGGAGAAGAAACAACTCAGAAAAGAAGGGTGAGAATGATTGTATAGCTCAAAGAATGTAATCAATGTCAGTGAATTGTATATGTAGAAATTGTTGAATTGGTGTATGTTCTGCTGTGTATAGTCTCATCAACAACAAAACATAATTAAAAAACAACAAACGTAATATGAGACACATCCACTGATCAATGTCAAATTGCCATAAAAGTTTCTAACCATGCTTTGAGTAGGACCAACAGCATTACCATCATCTGGGAACTTGTTAGGAATGCTGAGTTTCAGGCCCTACACCAAAAATACTGAATCATGATCTGAATTTTAGCAAGACCCCTAGATTTACATGCATGTCAAAGTTTGAGAAGCACTGAACTAGAATTCTGTGTAGTGGACTCTTTTGCCCAATATTTTGGGGCCAGTCTTCAAAGATCTAAGAACAAATGATGTCCTTATTTTGTGGTCCAGGTGGATTCTGCAGAGATGTAGTCCTTTCAAAGTGTCCAAGATGTTTATTGAAAGTGATAAACGCTGATTTTCCTGGTACCTCAAAGATGTCATATTTTCCATAGCTCCCTACAGTTACTACATCATTTTACTTACCGGTCACTCATGGACCCTGTTTCCTTTAATCAGGACTTTCCCTAGGTCTATCCCCACCGTGCCCAATATTTTAATATTTGCTATGTCTAGAAAAACTGTATTTTGCCTTCAAATGCCCAGACCTATCCAACAACAGCAAGGTCATTGTGGCATACCCAAACCAACAGCTACTTCATTGCTCAAAGACATGGAAAAATGTGTATGAAGGAGTGGCCATCTATTCTCACTGATGATCTCATCCACTTTCACCACTTCAGTCACTACATAGGTTACTGAGAATGTATCGTGAGTTCCTGACCTATATTTCCAGGTGTAGGCTGGCCATGTCACCATATGCATTCTTCAGGTTCCTCAGACTTACCAATTCAGGAATATTTATTATTATCATTTATTATTACAGTTGCCATGGAGTCAATTCCAATTCATGGTGACCCCATGTGTGTCAGAGTGGAACGGTACTCCATAGGGTTTTTAGTGGCTGTTTTTTCAGCAGACTGCCTAGCCGTTTTTCTGAGGAGCCTCAGGGTTGACTCGAACCATCAACTTTTTAGTTAGCAGCAAGCTCCTCAACCATTTGTGCCACTCAAGTACTCTCAAGGTGATTTCATAATCTCTTTACTCTCTGAACGTGCCCTAGCTCAGTAAATGGTGCTGCCATCCACCCAATTAGTGACCTAAGTCAGAGACCAGGGTTCACCAGCAACTCCTTTCTCTTCCATTCTCACAACCAATTGGTCATTTTCAATTCTCCTACCTTTCTATCCCTGTTGCTACCGCCTTAATTCAGGCTTTTGTGGTATTCAGCCTTGACTATTGCAACATTGTTCTAATTCAATGATTCCCAGACTTGGATTTCACACCTAGAAATTTTTAAATAAGGAAAAAGAAATGGAAGAAGAAATCTCTATAGATTTCCAATTTTTTTTTTTTTTTTGCTAAGTAAGGGCATTTTAAAAACAAAACTATTTATTATCAGTTCACAGAGATGATCGTTTTAACACCAAAAGGCAATCTCAGGCAGTTCTTTATTAAAATGCACTATATTGTCTTTCTCTTCACCATGGACCATGAGAGACTGAAACCATACTCTCAGCCCATTACTTTAAAAGAGTAGAAAAAGATTTGAGGTTTCAGGACTAAGGGGGGGGGGCGGCGAGGAAGGATAGAGAATGAGGGTCAAAACAGTTAAAGCCCCAGGATTGAACCCTCTTATATTCTGAGGCTTTATTTTCCCCAATTTCTAGGAGTTTCCTACGTAATGGAGATTCCAAATGTATATTATTCACTATGTGCAAGATTCAGAGGTATATTCTAGAAATTGGGGGAAATAATTATAATTTGGCAATAACACTAAGAATAGCCAAAAAACAAATGTGGGTATACAGGCATATATGCATACAGGTAGGTACAGGTGTGTACATATGCGTGCACAAATAGAATTGCCCATATGTGTGTGTACATAGAGATATGTGTGTGCACACATACATATTCATAGAGGACACAGTTACAGGTACTTCTCAGACATAACCAAACATCTTGTGAGACTGGTTTTCTGAGTTTAAAGGCTTAGGACTTTAGAATCACGGGACAAATCTGTCAATTGGTATTATATGTTCAAAGTTCATGTTCTGCATCCTAGTGAAGTGAGCAGCATCTGGGGTCTTAAAAGCTTGTAAGCAGCCATGTAAGATACAACTATTGGTCTCTACTCATCAGGAGCAAAAGAGAAAGAAAGAAACCAAAGTCTTAGAGAAGAAACTAGTCTACAGGACTAATAGGCTACAAGAGCCACGGCCTCATCTACCCTGAGACCAGAAGAACTACCAACCCTTCTCATCAGGGCCACAATAAATGGACCCTGATAGAAAAGGAGAAAAATGTGAAACAGAAATCAAATTCTTAAAAAGTCTACATTTACTGGACCGGATGAGACTAGAGGACTCCCTGAGACTACCGCCCTGAGAAACCCTTTAAACCTTGAACTGAAACTGTCCCCTGAGGTCACCTTGTAGTGAGATAATAGATTGGCACACAAAATAAAGGATTATCTGTGAGTACAGTGCTCCATTAAAAAATAAAACCATCTAAATGAGACCAAAACGTCAACAATTATTCTAAAGCAAAGATGAGAAGATAAGGGGGCAGGGAAACTAGAATACTAGAAAGGAAACAACCAGAACACAATTAAAGGGAAGGTTGACACATTGTGAAAAATGTAAATAATGTCCCTGAACAATTAGTGTAGAAATTGTCAAATGGGAACCTAATATTCTGTGTACACTTTCACCAAAAACACAATAAAGTATTGTTTAAAAATAATAATAAAAATACATTATGGAGTGAGGAAAAAAAAACTTTTAGGCTACATACCACTTTGAGAATCTAATAAAATCAATGTGCTTTCTCCCCAGAAAAACGAACATGCTCAGAATTTTGCATATAATTTCAGGGAGTTCATAGAACCTCTATTCAGATTAGGAATCTCAGAATTATTGGCATGATTTCCCTAAAACATCTTCTTCCTCACATCATAATGGAGTCTCAGTCTAGCTCATCCTTTCTACAGGCCCAAGATAATAGCAATCATTTATTGTCTGCCATGTGCCAGGCACTTTACATGCATTACATTTCTCACAACCCTGCAAGGGAGGTATTTTCCCTATTTTACATATAAGGAAATTGGGACACAGAGAGGTGAAGTAAACTTCCTTAAGATCACACAGCTAATAATTTCCAAAGGCCTTCACCAGGGCTGACAAAGCCATATGTGTTTGTTACATCACAAGCCCATGTCTTTAACTCAAGACACTTATTTCCAGCATAAACCATATTGGCTATACCACTTTAAAAATATGATGAATATTAATACTGACATTAATCATTACTCAATAAATATTTGACTCTATGTCAGGTATTATGCTAAATGCTAGGAAAACAAAGACTATAAATATTAAATACATGTCCTGCCCTCTAGGAACCACAGATGGAGCAGAGAAATACAATGTAATAATTTACATAGAAACACCCACTGGTCAGGTTAAATTAAATAATCACATATAAAGTAACTAAAGATTTGCTATCCTTAAACACCTAAGTTGTCAAAGATTCCATTTTACTTGTATCCACTATCAACACTCATGGAAGCTGTTGTTGTTAGTTGCCATCAAGTCAGTTCCAACCCATATTGACCCTATGTACAACAGAACAAAATACTGCCCCGTCCTGTGCCATCCTTATCATGCTTGTTATGCTTGAGCCCATTGTTGCGTCCACTGTGTCAATCCATCTGGTTGAGGGTCTTCCTCTTTTCCATTTATCCTGTACTTTACCAAGCATGATGCCCTTCTCCAGGGACTGATCCCTCCTAACAACATGTCCAAAGTGTGTAAAACAGTATCGCCATCCTTGCTTCCAAGGAGCATTCTGTACTTTTACTAAGACAGATTTATTCTTTCTTTTGGCAGTCCATGATATAGTCAATATTCTTCTCCAGCACCATAATTCAAAAGCATCAATTCTCCTTCCGTCTGCCTTATTTACCCAGCTTTCACATGTATATGAGGCAACTGAAAACACCATGGCTTGGGTAAAGCGCACCTTAGTCTTCAAGATGACATCTTTGCTTTTTAACACTTTAAAGAGGTCTTTTGCACCAGATTTGCCCAATGCAATGTGTCATTTGATTTCTTGATTGCTGCTTCCATGGGTATTGATTGTGGATCCAAGTAAAATGAAGTCCTTGACAATTTGAATATTTTATTTAATTTTTTTAAATTGTACTTTAGATGAAAGTTTACAGAGCAAACTAGTTTCTCATTAAACAATTAATACACATATTGTTTTGTGACATTGGGTGCCAACCCCACGGCATGTCAACACTTTTCCCTTCTTGACCTTGGATTCCTCATTACCAGCTTTCCTGTCCCCTCCTGCCTTCTCATCCTTGCCCCTGGGCTGGTGTGCCCATTTAGTGTCATTTGGTTTGATGGGCCTGTCTAGTGGTCTGAAGAGTGACCCTCAGGAATGACTTCATTACTGAGCTATAAGGGCGTCCGGGGGGCCATACTCTTGGGGTTTCTGCAGCCTCTGTCAGACAAGGAAAAAGAAAAAGAAAAAAACAGACTTAATGGTCTGACTGAGACTGGAGGAACCCTCGAAGCCGTGGCCCCTGGATGGTCTGTTAACCCAGAATTAAACCATTCCCGAAGCCCTCTCCTCAGAGAAAAATTAGACTGGCAATAAAACATAAAATAATAGTCGTGAAGTGTGTGCTTCTTAGTTAAGCAGATACACAAGAGCAAATGAGCAGCTCCTGTCCAGAGGCAGGATGAGAAGGCAGGAGGAACAGGAGCTGGTTGGACAGACATGGGAAACCTGGGGTGGAAAGGGGGAGTGTGCCGTCACATTATAAGGATTGCAACTAGTGTCACATAACAATATGTGTATAAATTTTTATATGAGAAATGAACTTGAGCTGTAAACTTTCGCCTAAAGCACAATAGAAAAGTATAAAAATGCACATATCTCAGTTCATATTTAATAAAAAAAACCAAACAACAAAACCCGAAAGTTTTCAGTATTAGAGGAAATAAAGAAGACTTAAGACACACACACACAAAAAAAACACAATGGCAGAACTAAGTCCTTCCTTCTCTGTAATGATGGTGAACGTAAACAGACAAAATGTTCAAAAGTCAAAATGTGGCAGGATGGATTAAAAAAAGATGATCCAACTATATTCTGTTGACAATAGGCACACCTTAGGCCCAAGGACTCAAATAGGTTGAAAGTGAAAGGATGGAGAAAAATATTCCAAGCAAATAGACTTTAACCCAAAATCTGTTTAAAGAGATAAAGAAGGACATTATATAATAATAAAAGGGTAAATTCATCAAGAAGATATAACAATTATAAATGCATATGTACCCAATATCAGAGCATCTATAAAGCAAACACTGATAGAATTGAAGGGAGAAATAGATAACAGTAGAATAATAGTTGGAGACTTCAACGCTCCACTTTCAATAATGAACAAAACATCTAGAAAGAAGATTAAGAAGGAAACTGAGGAACTGAATGACACTATAAAGCAACTAGACTTAGCATATATAGAATACTCCACCTCAGAACAACACATGTTCTACTGCAATGTACATGAATCATTTTCCAGGAGAGACAATATGTTAGGTCATAAGGCAGTCTTAATAAATTTAAAAATATTGAAATCATATAAAGTATTTTCTCTGACCAAAATAGAGTGAAATTAGAAATTAACAACAGAAAGAAAACTGGAAAATACATGAATATATGGAAATTAAACAACACACTATTAAACAACCAATGGGTCAAGGAAAAAAAGAACAATCAGAGAAATACTTAAAGTCAAATAAAAATGAAAGCACAACATACCAAAACTTATGGTATGCAGTGAAGGCAGTCCTCAGAGAGAAATTTACAGCAATAAATGCCTACATTAAAAAAGAATATCCCAAAAGAATAGCCTAACTCCACAACTTGAGGAATAAGAAAAAGAACAAAGCCTAAAGCTACCAGAAGAAAGGAATTAACAACTTCAGAGCAGAAATAAATGAAGTATAGAATTAAAAAAACGATAGAGAGGATCAAAAAAGAAAAAAAAAATAGAAGTTTGAACATCTAGTTCAATTGGCATAACACAGTTTATAAAGAAAATGTTCTACATTCTACTTTGGTGAGTAGCGTCCGGGGTCTTCAAAGCTTGTGATCTGCCATCTAAGACGCTCCATTGGTCTCTTCCAATCGAGAGCAAGGGAGAATGAAGAAAACTAAAGACACAAGTGAAAGGTTATTCCAAAGGGCTAACAGACCACAACTACCACAGCCTCCACCAGACTGAGTCCAGCACAACTAGATGGTGCCAGCTACCACCACCAACTGCTCTAACAGGGATCACAATAAAGGGGCCTGGACAGAGCTAGAGAAAAATGTAGAACAAAATTCTAACCCACGCACAAAAAAAGACCAGACTTACTGGTCTGACAGAGACTGGAGAAACCCGGAGGGTATGGCTCCCAGACACCCTTTCAGCTCAGTAATGAAGTCACTCCTAAGGCTTACCCTTCAGCCAAAGATTAGATAGGTGCATAAAACAAAACAAAACTAACAGGGTAAGCCAGCCCAGGGGCAAGTACTAGAAGGTAGGAGGGGACAGGAAAGCTGTTTTTTTTTTTTTAATTAGTAATAGGGAGCCCAAAGTCGAGAAGGGAGAGTGTTGACATGTTGTGGGGTTGGTAACCAATGTCATAAAACAATATGTGTACTAACTGTTTAATGAGAAACTAGTTTGTTCTGTAAACCTTCATGTAAGGTACAATAAAACAAAACTAAAGTGAAAAAAAAAACTTGTTTGCTGTTTCCCCCTCTTATTCTACTACACATCTAATCAATAACCAAGACTCATCAAATACTTTTCTTACATAACGAGTTTATTGAGATATAATCCCTGTCTTAGTCATCTAGTGCTGCTATAACAGAAATACCACAAGTGGATGGCTTCAACAAAGAGAAGTTTATTTTCTCACAGTAAAGTGGGCTAAAAGTCCAAATTCAGGGTGTCAACTCCAGGGGAAGGCTTTCTCTCTCTGTCAGCCTTCTCTTCAATGATCCCCCAGACTAGGACCACAGGGACCCCAAGTCCAAAGGACATGCTCTGCTCTGAGCACTGCTTTCTTGGTGGTATGAGGTCCCCCCGTCTCTGCTTGCTTCTCTCTTTTATATCTCAAGAGATTGCCTTAAGACATAATCCAATCTTGTAGACTGAATCCTGCATCATTAACATAACTGCCACCCATCTTCCCTCATTAACATTATATAGGCAGGATTCACAACATATAGAAAAAGCCCAACTGGTACACACATTTTTGAGGACACATAATTCAATCCATGACACTCCACCCTTTGGCTCCCCAAAAATCACATCCTTGCAACACGCAAAACATATTCACCTCATCATATCATGGCAAAAGTCTTAACTCCAAGTCCAAAATCTAAAAATTCCTCTTCATCTATGAAATCTAGAATACAAGTTGTCTGCTTCCAAGGGTATAATGGCAGAACAGGCACAAGCTAGACATTTCCATTACAAATGGGAGAAACAGGAGGAAAAGAAGGGATAACAGGCACCAAGCAAGTCAGCAGAACACATTACATTAGCCCTCAAAGCTTTGAAAGTAATCCTTTGATCTCTGAGGCAATTTACACAATGACCCTGCCCTCCAGACTCTAGGTATTGGCCACACTCTCCAGATTTTTAGTGGAGGTCCCTCAGTCCTGGGCTTCAGCTCCACCTTCCAGGCCCACTGGGACAGCAACTCTGCTCCCTCGGCTTTAGGCACACCATTCTCCTCGTCCATCTGAGTGGCAACTCCATCCTTAGAAACACCAGAGGCCGTGGCTCCACCCTCTGAAACCCCTGAGGTCATGGCCATACCTTTTGAGACTGAGGCAGCTTGGCTTCTTGTGTTCCTTGTTTCTTCAGCTTCTGCTTCATTATTTCTTGGTCTCTTGACTCCCAGGGCCTGACGTCCAATCTGCCCTGCTGGGGCAAGTGTTCCAAAGCTCTGTAGCTCCACTGATAAGTGCCTGGAGGCACCCTACTCCATCAGGAAGCCTCCTGCGCACAGGCACTGAGCTCTCTTGCTCCATGGGTCAGCTCCAGCTCCATCTCACACTGATCTGGTTCTGCTGCTGCTGTTTCCCTGCTGTTGCTGCTGCTGCTGCTTCTCTGCCACTGCAGGTTCTCTGCCACTGCTGGTTCTCTATTCATTCACAGTTTCAAAACCACTTCCACATTTTAGGTATCTGTTAGAGCGGCACCCCACTCCTGGTACAAAATTCTGTCTTTGTCATCTAGTCATACCACAAGTGGATGGCTTTAACAAAGAGAAACTTATTTGCTCATAGTCTAGTAGGCTAGAAGTCCAAATTCAGGGCACCAGCTCTGGGGAAGCCTTTCTCTCTCTGCCGGCTCTGGAAAAAGGATCCTTGTCATCAATATTCCCCTGGTCGAGAAGATTCTCAGGCACAGGGACCCCAGGTCCAAAGGATTTGCTCTGCTCCTGGTGCTGCTTCCTTGGTGGTATGAGGTCTGCCTGTCTCTCTGCTCACTTCTCTCTTTTATATCTCAGGAGATTGCTTCAAGACACAATTCAATCTTGTAGGTTGAGTCCTGCCTCACTAACATAACTGCCGCCCATCCTCCCTCATTAACATCATAAAACCCTTTGCTGTCGAGTCAATTCCAACTCATAGCGACTCTATAGGACAGAGTAGAACTGCCCCATAGAGTTTCCAAGGAGCGCCTGGTGGATTTGAACTCTCGAACTTTTGGTTAGCAGCTGTAGCACTTAACCACTATGCCACCAGGGTTTCCTCATTAACATCATAGAGGCAGGATTTACAACATATAGGAAAATTACACGATACCAGGAATCATGGCCCAGCCAAATTGACACACACATTTTTGGGAGGACATAATTCGACCCATGACAATCTCTATACCATACAATTCATCCATTTAAAGTGTACAATTCAATGACTTTCAATGTATTTATAAAGCCATGCCTTCAGTATGGATTGCACCTCAACATAAAGAAAACAAAAATCCTCACAACTGGACCAACGAGCAACATCATGATAAATGCAGAAAAGATTGAAGTTGTCAAGGGTTTTATTTTACTTGGATCCACAATCAACAGCCATGGAAGCAGCAGTCAAGAAATCAAAAGACGCATTGCATTGGGTAAATCTGCTGCAAAGGACCTCTTTAAAGTGTTGAAGAACAAAGATGTCATCTTGAAGACTAAGGTGCACCTGATCTAAGCCATGGTATTTTCAATCGCATCATATGCATGTGAAAACTGGACAATGAATAAGGAAGACCGAAGAAGAACTGATGCCTTTGAATTGTGGTGTTAGTGAAGAATATTGAATATACCTTGGACTGCCAAAAGAACAAACAAATCTGTCTTAGAAGTACAATCAGAATGCTCCTTAGAAGCAAGGATGGGGAGACTGCATCTTACATACTTTGGACATGTTGTTGGGAGGGATCAGTCCCTGGAGAAGGGCATCATGCTTGGCAGAGTACAGTCAGCAGAAAAGAGGAAGACCCTCAGTGAGGTGGATTGACACAGTGGCTGCAACAATGAGCTCAAGCATAACAACAATTGTGAGGATGGCTCAGGACCATGCAGTGTTTTGTTCTGTTGTGTATAGGGTCGCTATGAGACTGAACCGACTCGATGGCACCTAACAACAACTACAACATAAAGCCATGCAACCATCATCAAATCACAATCAGTTTAAGAATATTTAATCACTCCAAACGAAATATCACTTGATATTTCTACTCAGTTGTCCAACTGCCCCACCACCATGCAACCACTATTCTATTTTCTGTCTGTATAAATTTGCATATTCTAGACCTTTTGTAGAAATGGAATCATCCAGTATTTGGTCTTTTATGGATGGCTTCTTTTAGTTGGCATACTTTTTTTTCAGGGTTCATCCATTTTGTAGCAGGTATTTTACTTCATTTCTTCATATTGTCATATAATATTCCATTGTTTGGGTGTGCAGTATTTTGTTTGTTCATTCATCAGTTTATGAACATTTGGGTGGTTTCCACTTTTGGGCTATTGGGAGTAATCCTGCCATCAACATTCTTAAACAAGTTTTGTGTAGAAATTTGTTTTCATTTCTCTTGAGTATATGCCTAGGATTGGAATTTCTCCTAGGTCACCATGTGGTAACTCTGTGTCATATATAGTAACTATAATTAATTTTTTTAAAAAAGCAGAAGTTAATTCTTGAAAAAGATCAACAAAACTGACAAACCATTAGTTATACTGACAAATTAAAAACAGAGAAAAGATGCAAATAAACAAAATATGAAATGAAAGTGGGGACATTACAAATGACCTGATAGAAATAAAAAGAATTATAACAGAATACTATGAACACCTGTATATCAACAAACTTGATAATTTTGATGAAATGGACAAATTCTTAGAAGCATACAACCTAACTAAACTGTCTCAAGAGGAAATAGGAAATCTCAAAAGACCCATAAGAAGTGAAGAGATTGAATCAGTAGTAAAAATCCTTGCAACAACAACAACAAAAAAGTCCTCGACCAGATGGCTTCACTGGGGAAATGAACCAAACATTTACAGAAGAATTGAAACCAATATTGTTTAAACTCTTCCAAAAGATAAAGGAGGAATACTCCCTAACTCATTCTATTAAGCTAGCATTGCCTTGGTACCAAAGGCAGACAAAGACACCACAAGGAAAGAAAACTACAGGCCAATTTCTCTTGTGCATATAGATGCAAAAATTCTCAACAAAATATTAGCAAACAGAATCCAACAACATATTAGAAGAATTATACATCATGACCAAATAGGATTTACTCCAAGAATGCAAGAATTGTTCAACACTAGAAAATAAATTTAACACACCAGATGGGGGGCCAAGATGGCAGAACAGCCAGGTGCTCCATCTTACAACAAAGACCCGAAAACACAAGTGAAACGATTATATTTATGACAAGCGAGGAGCCCCAAACATCAAAGGCAAAGCTAGAAAATGGACTGAGCAGCAGGCAGAGGGAGAGACGGTTCAGAAGTGGAGAGGAGTTGCCAGACCTGAATCACTGGGATCCCTCAGGCATCATTCTCAGGAGTGACTGCAGCGGGCTGGTGGCAGCATTTGGCCACAGTTTCCCCAGGGAGAAACAGCCTACTCACACCTCCGGAACCAGAGAAGAACAGCACTCTCAGTAAAAGCTAAGTACTTGCATATATTTTACCGTGCTCCAAGCCCCCAAGGGGGCAGTTCTACTCTGGCCTATAGGGTCGCTATGAGTCGGAATCGACTCGACGGCATTGGGTTTTTGTTTTGTAAGCCCCCAAGCTGGCTTCAGTGGCTGTTGATTTCCCTGGCTATAGCTATCCGGTGACAGGATGTCAGAGCTTCAAAGGTGAAAATAATCAAGCTAGCTCACTAAAGCAACCTATTTAGGCATATTAAAACAAAACAAAGCAAGAAGATAGGATACAGTAAGCAAGCATAAAATAAACTAATACAATAACTTATAGTTGGCTCGGAAACAACAGTCAATATCAAATCACATAAAGAAGCAGACCATAATGGCTTCAACAAGTTCTCAAAACAAAGAATCAAGGGATCTTCTGGAATTACCAGATGCAGAATACAAAATATTAATATACAGGACTCTTCAAGACATCAGGAATGAGATTAGGAAGGAAATCAGGCAACACGCAGAACAAGCCAAGGAACAGATAAAGCTGTTGAGGAAATTAAAAAGGTTATTCAAGAACATACAGAAAAATTGAATAAGCTGCAGGAATCCATAGAGAGACAGCAATCAGAAACTCAGAAGATTAACAATAAAATTACGAAGTAGACAACTCAATAGAAAGTCAGAGGAGCAGAACTGAGCAAATAGAAGGCAAAATTGGTGAGATTGAAGATAAAGCACTTGGCACTAATATATATGAGGAAAAATAAGTTAAAGAATTTAAAAAAATGAAGAAACCTTAAGAATCATGAGGGACCATAACAAGAGAAATAACCTATGAGTGATTGGAGTACTAGAACAGGGAGGGATAACAGAAAATAGTGAGAGAATTGTTGAATACTTGCTGGCAGAAAATTTCCCTGATATTGTGAAAGGTGAGAAGATATCTATCCAAGATGCTCATCAAACTCCACATAAGGTAGATCTTAAAACAAAGTCACCAAGACATATTATAATCAGACATGCCAAACCAAATATAGAGAATTTAAAGAGCAGTTAGGGGTAAACAAAAAGTCACCTGCAAAGGGGAGTCAATAGAAATAGAGCTCGGACTACTCGGCAGAAACCATGCAGGCAAGGCGGCACTGAGATGACTTCTATAAACCACTGAATGAAAAAAATAGCCAGCCGAGAATCATATACCCAGCAAAACTGTCTCTGAAATATGAAGGTGAAATTAGGACATTTCCAGATAAACAGAAGTTAAGGGAATTTGTAAAGAACAAACCAAAAGTACAAGAAATACTAAAGGGAGTTCTTTGGTAAGAAAATCAATACTATCAACTATCAACCAAAAGCTAGGACACTGGACAGGGCAATCAGATGTCAACCCAGATAGGGAAATCACAAAAATAAAGCAAGATTAAAAATAATTCAAAACAGGGAAACAGTGATGTTATTGTGTAAAATAAGACAATATTAAAACAATATAGAGGCACTAAGAAATGTAGTCATAGATCTTTCATATGGAGAGGAAGACAAGGCGATATAAAGTAATAGAAGTTATGTTTAAACTTAGAAAAATAGGGGTAAATATGAAGGTAATCACAAAGGAGATTAACAATCCTACTCATCAAAATAAAATACAAGAAAAACATACAGACGCAGAAGAAACAAAATCAACAACAACGAAGGAGAGGGAAAGTCAATGTATATACTACTCAGCACAAAAAATTAGAGTGGGAAAAAGAAATTGTCAACAACACACAAAAAAAGACATAAAATGACAGCACTAAACTCATACCCATCCATAATTACGCTGAATGTAACTGGACTAAATGCACCAATAAAGAGACACAGAGTGGCAGAATGAATTAGAAAACACGATCAGTCTATACGTTGCCTGAGAGAGACACACCTTAGACTTAGAGACACAAACAAACTAAAACTCAAAGGACGGAAAAAATATATTAAGCAAACAACAAACAAAAAAGAGCAGGAGTGGCAATGTTAATTTCTGACAAAATAGACTTTAAAGTTAAATCCACCACAAGGGATGAGGAAGCGCACTATATAATGATTAAAAGGACAATATACCAGGAGGATACAACCATATTAAATATTTATGCACCCAATGACAGGGCTGCAAGATACATAAAACAAACTCTAACATCATTGAAAATTCAGATAGACAGCTCCATAATTATAGTAGGAGACTTCAACACACCACTTTCGGTACAGGACAGAGCATCCATAAAGAAGCTCAATAAAGACATGGAAGATCTAAGTGCCACAGTCAACCAACTTGACCTTGTAGACATTTGCAAAACACTCCACCCAACAGCAACCAAGTATACTTTCTTTTCTCGTACACATGGAACGTTCTCTAGAATAGACCACATATTAGGTCATAAAGAAAACCTTAGCAGAATCCAAAACGTCGAAATATTACGAAGCATCTTCTCTGACCATAAGGCCGTAAAAGTAGAAATCAATAACAAAAAAGGTGGGGAAAAGAAATCAAACACTTGGAAACCGAACGATACCCTGCTCAAAAACGATTGGTTATAGAAGACATTAAGGACGGAATACGAAATTTATACAATCCAATGAGAATAAAACCACTTCTATCAGAACCTTTGGGACACAGCGAAAGCAATGCTCAGAGGTCAATTTATATCAATAAATGCACACATCCAAAAAGAAGAAAGGGCCAAAATCAAAGAATTACCCCTACAACTTGAACAAATAGAAAGAGAGCAACAAACGAAACCCTTAGGCACCAGAAGAAAGCAAATAATTAAAATTAGAGCAGAATTAAATGAAATAGAGAACAGAAAAACAATTGAAAGAGGCGACGAGACCAAAAGTTGGCTCTTTGAAAAAAATAACAAAATTGATAAACCACTGGCCAAACTGACAAAAGAAAAACAGAAGAGGAAGGAAATAACCCGAATAAGAAATGAGATGTGCAATATTACAACAGACCCAACTGAAATTAACAGAATTATAGCAGTTTACCATGAAAATATGTCTTCTAACAAATTTGAAAACCTAGAAGAAATGGATGAATTCCTAGAAACAGACTACCTACCTAAACTACCACAAACAGAGGTAGAACAACTAACCGAACCCATAAGAGATCGAAAAGGTAATCAAAATACTTCCAACAACAAAAAAAAGCCCTGGCCCAGATAGCTTCACTGCAGAATTCTACCAAACTTTCAGAGAAGAGTTAACACCACTACTACTAAAGGTATTCCAGAGCATAGAAAAGGACGGAATACTATCAAACTCATTTTATGAAGCCACCATATCCCTGATACCAAAACCAGGTAAAGACACCACAAGAAAAGAAAATTACAGACCTATATCCATCATTAACTTAGATGCAAAAATACTCAACAAAATTCTAACCAATAGAATACAACAACATATCAAAAAAAGAATTCACCGTGACCAAGTGGGACTCATGCCAGGTATGCAGGGATGGTTCAATATGAGAAAAACAATTAATGTAACCCATCGTATAAATAAAACAAAAGACAAGAACCACATGATCTTATCGATTGATGCAGAAAAGGCATTTGACAAAGTTCAACACCCATTCATGATAAGAACTCTCAGCAAAATAGAAATAGAAGGAAAATTCCTCAACATAATAAAGGGCATATATGCAAAGCCAACAGCCAACATCAACCTAGATGGACAGAGTCTGAAAGGATTCCTCTTGAGATCAGGAACACAGACAAGGATGCCCATTATCACCACTCTTCTTCAACATTGTGCTGGAGGTCTTAGCCAGAGCAATTAGGCTAGATAAAGAAATAAAGGGCATCCAGATTGGCAAGGAAGAAGTAAAAGTATCTCTATTTGCAGATGACATGACCTTAAATGCAGGAAACCCTAAGGAATCCTCCAGAAAACTACTGAAACTAATAGAAGAGTTCAGTAGAATCTCAGGATACATGATAAACATACAAAAATCAGTTGGATTCCTCTACACCAACAAAAAAGAACATCAAAGAGGAAATCACCGAATCAATGTCATTTACAGTAGTCCCTAAGAAGATAAAATACTTAGGATTAAATCTTACCAGAGATATAAAAGAACTACACAAAGAAAACTACAAGATGTTACTGTAAGAAACCGAAAGAGAGCTACATAAGTGGAAAAACATACCTTGCTCATGGACAGGAATACTTAACATTATAAAAATGTCTATTCTACAAAAGCAATCTATAGATTTAATACAATTCCAATCCAAATTCCAAAGACATTTTTTAATGAGATGGGGAAAAAAATCACTAACTTCATATGGAAGGGAAAGATGTCCCAGATAAGTAAAGCATTACTGAAAAAGAAGAACAAGGTCGGAAGCCTCACACTACCTGGTTTTAGAACATATTATACCACCATGGTAGTCAAAACAGTCTGGTATGGGTACAACAGATACATAGACCAATGGAACAGAATTGAGAATCCAAACATAAATCCATCCACATCTAAGCAGCTGATATTTCACAAAGGCCCAAGGTCAGTTAAATGGGGAAAAGACAGTCTTTTTAACAAATGCTGCTGGCATAACTGGATATCCATCTGCAAAAAAAATGAGACAAGATCCAAACCTCACACCATGCACAAAAATTAACTCGAAATGGATCAAAGACCTAAATATAAAATCTAAAACAATAAAGATCTTGGAAGAAAAAATAGGGACAAAACTAGGAGCCCTAATACATGGCATAAACAGTATATAAACATTACTAACAATGCAGAAGAGAAACTAGATGACTGGGAGTTCCTAAAAAATCAAACACCTATGCTCATCCAAAGACTTCAAGAAAAGAGTAAAAAGATTACCTACAGAGTAGGAAAAGGTTTTTAGCTATGACATTTCTGATCAGTGCCTGATCTCTAAAATCTACACTATACTGCTAAAGCTCAACTACAAAAACACAAATAACCCAATTAAAAAATGTGCAAAGGATATGAGCACACACTTCACTAAAGACATTCAGGTAGCTAACAGATACATGAGGAAATGTTCACGATCATTAGCCATTAGAGAAATGCAAATCAATGTTACAATGAGATTCCATCTCACTCCAACGAGGCTGGCATTAATCCAAAAAATACGAAATAATAAATGTTGAAGAGGTTGTGGAGAGACTGGAACACTTATACACTGCTGGTGGGAATGTCAAATAGTACAACCACTTTGGAAATCGATTCGGCGCTTCCTTAAAAAACTGGAAATAGAGCTTCCACATAATCCAGCAACCCCACTACTTGGAATATATCCTAGAGAAATGAGAACCTTTACATGAACAGATACATGCACACTCATGTTCATTGCACCACTGTTTACAATAGCCAAAAGATGGAAGCAACCGAGGTGCCCATCAACGGATGAATGGATAAATAAATTATAGTATATTCACACAGGGGAATACTACGCATCAATAAAGAGCAATGATGAATCCGTGAAACATTTCATAACATGGAGGAACGTGGTAGGCATTATGCTGAATGAAATTAGTCAGTTGCAAAAGGACAAATATTGTATGAGACCACTATTATAAGAACTTGAGAAACAGTGGGGAGGGAGGGAGGAAGGGAGAGAGAGGGGTTTTCACTAATTAGATAGTAGATAAGAACTATTTCAAGTGAAGGGAAAGACAACATACAATACAGGAGAGGTCAGCACAAGTGGACTAAACCAAAAGCAAAGAAGTTTCCTGAATAAACTGAATGATTCGAAGGCCAGCACAGCAGGGGCGGGGGTCTGGGGACCATGGTTTCAGGAGACATCTAAGTCAATTGGCGTAATAAAATCTATTAAGAAAACATCCTGCATCCCACTTTGGAGAGTGGTCCCTGGGGTCTTAAACACTAGCAAGCAGCCATCTAAGAAGCATGAATGGGTCTCAACCCATCTGGAGCAAAGAAGAATGAAGAACACCAAAAACACAAGGTTATTATGTGCCCAAGAGACAGAAAGGACCAAATAAACCAGAGACTACATCAGCCTGAGACTAGAAGAACTAGATAGTGCCCGGCTACAACCAATGACTGCCCTGAAAAGGAACACACAGAGAACCCCTGATGGAGCAGAAGAGTGGGATGCAGACCCCAAATTCTCATAAAAAGACCAGACTTAATGGTCTGTCTGAGAGTAGAAGGACCCTAGAGGACATGCTCACCAGACCTTCTGTTAGCTCTAGCAGGAACCATTCCCTTCAGACAGGGATTGGACTGGACTATGGGATAGAAAATGATATTGGTGGAGAATGAGCTTCTTGGATCAGGTAGACACATGAGACTATGTTGACATTTTCTGTCTGGAGGGGAGATGAGAGGGCAGAGGGGGTCAGAAGCTGGCCGAATGGACATGAAAATAGAGAGTGGAGGGAAGGAGTGTGCTATCTTACTAACCTAAAAAAACCTACTGCTGTTTTTTATCTTATTCAGGAGAGAACAATTAGGAATGTATAGCAAGGTGTATACAAATTTTTGTATGAGAGACTTACTTGATTTGTAAACTTTCACTTAAAGCACAATAAAAAAAAAATTTTTAATTTAACACACCACATCCTCCACACATCTGTCAGTTTGTCGTACTCTGGTGCCTTGCGTGTTGCTGTGATGCTGGAAGCTACGCCACTGATATTTCAAATACCAACAGGGTCACCCATGGTGTACAGGATTCAGCTGAGCTTCCAGATTAAGACAGACTAGGAATAAGGACTTGGCGGTCTACTTCCAAAAAAAAATAGCCAGTGAAAACCTTATGAATAGCAGTGGAACATTGATATAGTGCTAGAAGATGAGCCCCTCAGGTTGGAAGGAATTAAATTTTGCTGAGGATCATTCAAAAGTGGTTGCAGCAGTACATCGACAGGGAACTGCCAAAAATTCAGGACGAATTCAGAAGAGGACGTTGAATGAGGGATAGCACTGCTGATATCAGATGGGTCTTGGCTGAAAGCAGAGAACACCAGAAAGACGTTTACCTGTGTTTTATTGACTTTGCAAAGGCATCGAATG
The DNA here is from genome assembly GCF_024166365.1 of Elephas maximus indicus. Classification (NCBI taxonomy): domain Eukaryota; kingdom Metazoa; phylum Chordata; class Mammalia; order Proboscidea; family Elephantidae; genus Elephas; species Elephas maximus. The sequence goes on from NC_064846.1 coordinate 93,391,442, forward strand.
GTATATTGAATATACCATGGACTGTCAGAAGAAGATTGAATTTAGAGACCATCTCAAGAATAGATCTGATGCGTTGAACACTGATGACTGAAGACCAGATGAGTTGTGAAATGACATCAAGGACATCATACATGAAGAAAGCAAGAGGTCATTAAAAAGACAGAAAAGAAAGAAAAGACCAAAATAAATGTCAGAAGAGTCTCTGAAACTTGCTCTTGAATGTCAAGCAGCTAAAGCAAAAGGAAGAAATGATGAAGTAAAAGAACTGAAGGGTAGATTTCAAAGGGAGGCTTCATGAAGGCAAAATAAACTATTATAATGACTTGTTCAAAGAGCTGGAGATAGAAAACCAAAAGGGAAGAACACACTCGGCATTTCTCAAGCTGATAGAACTGAAGAAAAAATTCAAGCCTTGTGTTGCAATAGTAAACGATTCTATGGGTAAAACATTAAACGACGCAGGAAGCATCAAAAGAAGATGGAAGGAACACAGAGTCACTATACGAAAAAGAATTGGTCAACTTCAACCATTTCAAGAGGTAGCATATGATAAGGAAAAAGGAGGCTTCAGGAATTGACGGAATATTGATTGAGATGTTTCAACAAACAGATGCAACGCTGGAAGCGCCCACTCGTCTGTGCCGAGAAATTTGGAAGACTATTTTATAGAACAGTATCATTAATATCACATGCAAGCAAAATTTTGCTGAAGATCATTCAAAAGTGGCTGCATCTGTATATTGACAGGGAACGGCTAGAAATTCAAGCCGGATTTAGAGGAGGACACAGAACCAGGGATATTATTGCGGATGTCAGAAGGATCCTGGCTGAAAAAAGAGAACACCAAAAAGACGTTTACATGTGTTTTATTAACTATGCTAAGGACTTTGACTGTGTGGGTATCCTAGAGAAATAAGAGCCTTTACAGAAACAGATATATGCATACCCATGTTCATTGCAGCACTGTTTACAATAGCAAAAAGATGGAAGCGACCAAGGTGCCCATCAATGGATGAATGGATAAATAAATTATGATATATTCACACAATGGAATACTATGCATTGATAAAGAACAGTGATGAATCTGTGAAATATTTCATAACATAGAGGAATCTGGAGGGCATTATGCTGAGTGAAATGAGTCAGTTACAAAAGGACAAATATTGTATACGACCACTATTATAAGAACTTGAGAAATAGTTTAAACAGAGAAGAATACATTCTTTGATGTTTATGAGGGGGGAAGAGAGGGAGGGAGGGACGGGGTTTTCACTAATTAGTGGATAAGAACTACTTTAGGTGGAGCCAAGACGGCGGAATAGACAGACGCTTCCCTCCCTCGTTACAACAAAGACCAGAAAAAAACAATTGAAACGAGTATATTTGTGACAAGCAGGGAGCCCTGAGCATCAAAGGCAAGCTTAGACAAGGAACCGAGGGGCAGAGGGAGGAACAGACCGTTCAGAAGTGGAGAGGAGTTACCGGACCTGAATCACGGGGATCCCTCAGGCACCATTCCTGGAGTGGCAGCGGCAGCGTTGGTGGCGGAGGGCTGGTTCTAGTGTTCGACCACAGTTTCCTCAGGGAGAAGCAGCAGCCGCACAGCCCACTCACACCTCCCAAGCCTGAGCAGAAGGGCGCTCTGGACAAAAGCTAAGTACTGGCGAATATTTTACTGCACATTCCCCACCACCAAGCCGGACACAGCAGCTCAATCCCTAGGCAAGAGATAGACCCTGGTGAGCACCTAGAGCCATCCTCCCGGCCTCAGGGAAGGAAAAAATTTGCAACTGGGCGGAAAAGATAATTTCCTAACTCCATTAACCTGGGGAGCTCAGGACAGAAGCGGCTCCTGTCCAGGCATAAACAGTTCATGGACCTTGAGCACCTTTCCCTTCTGCATGGACCTGTGTGGTCCTATTTCAGGAGAATAGGCCCTTGGTGGTAAACTCCAACCATTTCAGCGGTGTGGTGGAGAGGTGGGTGTTTGACGTTTGACATTGCTTTGCCTATTAAACAAGGTCCTCACCTACCCACAACAGAGACCTAAGGACTGCTGGTTCCACTCAGGTCACCCACCACCCACTATAGGGGTCCAAAGATAACTGGTACCTCCCAGTTCTTACAACCAAAAACTTTGGGTGCCCATGGTCCCTCTTCAGAACTCACCCACCAGCGTGCTCTAGGGAACAGAGATGTGTTTTCCTCACAAACACTTGGGGGTCAGTTCTCAGCCCCTGCCTTGTTCAGAGCATGACCCCCTGCTGCAATCAGATACCAGTATATACACCAATCAACTCTGCCCCTCTAAGAATGTAGGACAGAGCCTGTACCACACTCTTGATGATCAGCTACCTAGAAACCTGAGCTGAATTCATACAAGAAAACTGAATGTATTCCTAAACTGATACACTTGATAACAGCTCTAGCCAGCTGGGGACAGGACACCAGAACTCCAAAGGTGAAAATAATCAAGGTAGCTCACTCAAGCAACCAATAGGGGTATACCAAAACAAAACAAAGCAAGCAGCTGTGACACAGTAAGCAAGCATAAACTAATACAATAACTTATAGATGACTCAAAGACAACAGTCAATATCAAGTCATATAAAGAAACAGACCATGATCACCTCAACAGGCTCTCAAAACAAAGAATCCAGGGATCTTCTAGATGAAAGTGCATTCCTGCAATTACCAGAGGCAGAATACAAAAGCTTAATATACAGAACCCTTCAAAACATCAGGAAGGAAATGAGGCAATATGCAGAACAAGCCAAGGAACACATAGATAAAGCAACTGAAGAAATTAGAAAGATTATTCAGGAACATAATGAAAAGTTGAATAAGCTAGAAAAATCCATACACAGACAGCAATCAGAAATTCAGAAGATTAACAATAAAATTACAGAATTAGATAACTCGATAGAAAGTCAGAGGAGCAGAATTGAGCAAGTAGAAGCTAGAATTTCTGAACTTAAAAATAAATCACTTGGCAATAATATATTTGAAGAAAAATCAGATAAAAGAATTTTAAAAAATGAAGAAACCTTAAGAATCATGTGTGACTCTATCAAGAGAAATAACCTATGAGTGATTGGAGTACGAGAACAGGTTGGGATAACAGAAAATACAGAGAGAATTGTTGAAGATTTGTTGGCAGAAAACTTCCCTGATATTGTGAAAGATGAGAAGATACCTATCCAAGATGCTCATCGAACTCCACATAAGGTAGATGTTAAAAGAAAGTCACCAAGACATGTTATAATCAAGCTTGCCAAAACCCAAGATAAAGAGAGAATTATAAGAGCTAAAAAAAAAAATAAGAGCAGAGAGGGATAAATGAAGAGTCACCTACAAAGGAGAGCCAATAAGAATTAGCTTGGACTACTTGGCAGAAACCATGCAGGCAAGAAGGCAATGGGATGACATATTTAAAAAACTGAAGGAAAAAAATTGCCTGCCAAGAATCATATATCCAGCAAAACTGTCTCTTATATATGAAGATTAAATTAAGACATTTCCAGATAAACACAAGTTTAGGAAATTCATAAAAACCAAACCAAAACTACAAGAAATACTAAAGGGAGTTCTTTGCTTAGAAAATCAATAATATCAGGTATCAAGCCAAGACTAGAACACTGGGCAGAGCAACCAGAAGTGAACCCAGATAGGGAAATCCAAAAAAAAAAAAAAAAGCAAGATAAGAAAAAAAACAAAGCCCAAAACAGACTAACAGAGATGCTATTATATAAAAAAGACAACATTAAATAATAAAGAGGGACTAAGAAATGTAATCATACACATTCCATATGGAGAGGAAGATACGGCGATACAAAGAGATAAAAGTTAGTTTTAAATTTAGAAAAATAGGGGTAAATAATAAGATAACCACAAAGGAGACAAACTATCCTACTCATCAAAATAAAATACAAGGGAAAAATATAGACTTAGCAGAAAAAAAAATTAGCAACAACGAATATGAGGAAAGGACAAGATATAAAGAAAATCTACTCAGCACATAAAATCAAGTGGGAAATACTCAATACATGGAAGGTCAGCTCAACTGGACTGGACCAAAAGCAAAGAAGTTTCCGGGATAAACTGAATGCTTCAAAGGTCAGCGGAGCAAGGGCGGGGGTTTGGGGACCATGGTTTAAGGGGACTTCTAAGTCAATTGGCAAAATAATTCTATTATGAAAACATTCTGCATCCCACTTTGAAATGTGGCGTCTGGGGTCTTAAATGCTAACAAGCGGCCATCTAAGATGCATCAATTGGTCTCAACCCACCTGGAGCAAAGGAGAATGAAGAACACCAAGGTCACATGACAACTAAGAGCCCAAGAGACAGAAAGGGCCACATGAACCAGAGACCTACATCATCCTGAGACCAGAAGAACTAGTTGGTGCCTGGCCACAATCGATGACTGCCCTGAGAGGGAGTGCAACAGAGAGCCCCTGAGGCAGCAGGAGATCAGTGGGATGCAGACCCCAAATTCTCATAAAAAGACCATACTTAATGGTCTGACTGAGACTAGAGGAATCCCGGCTGTCATGGTCCCCAAACCTTCTGTTGGCACAGGACGGGAACCATCCCCGAAGACAACTCATCAGACATGAAAGGGACTGGACAGTGGGTAGGTGAGAGATGCTGATGAAGAGTGAGCTAATGATATCAGGTGGACACTTGAGACTGTGTTGGCATCTCCTGTCTGGAGGGGGGATAGGAGGATAGAGAGAGTTGGAAGCTGGCAAAATTGTCACGAAAGGAGAGACTGGAAGGGCTGACTCATTAGAGGGAGAGCAAGTGGGAGTATGGAATAAGGTGTATATAAACTTATATGTGACAGTCTGACTTGATTTGTAAACGTTCACTTGAAGCTCAATAAAAGTTAATTAAAAAAAAATCAAGTGGGAAAAAGAAACTGTCAACACACAAAAAAGACATCGAAATGATCGCACTAAATTCATTATTTTTTTTTACCTATCCATAATTACCCTGAATGTAAATGGACTAAATGCACCAATAAAGAGACAGAGAACAGCAGAATGGATTAAAAAACAAGATCCATCTATACGCTGCCTACAAGAGACACTCCTTAGACTTAGAGACACAAACAAACTAAAACTCAAAGGATGGAAAAAATATATCAAGCAAACAACGATCAAAAAAGAGCAGGAGTGCCAATATTAATTTCTGACAAAATAGACTTTACAGTTAAATCCATCAGAAAGGATAAGGAAGGACACTATATAATGATTAGAGGGACAATACACCAAGAAGATATACCCAAAACCCAGTGCCGTCAAGTTGCATATTAAATATTTATGCACCCAATGACAGGGCTGCAAGATACATAAACTCTATCAGCATTGAAAAGTGAGATAGACATCTCCACAATAATAGTAGAAGACTTCAACACACCACTTTCAGAGAAGGACAGGACATCCAGAAAGAAGCTCAGTGAAAACACGGAAGATCTAAATGCCACAATCAACCAACTTGACCTCGTAGACATATACAGAACACTCTACCCAACAGCAACCAACTATACTTTCTTTTCTAGTGCACATGAAACATTCTCTAGAATAGACCACATATTAGGTCATAAAGCAACCCTTAACACTGAAATATTACAAAGCATCTTTTCTGACCATAAGGCCATAAAAGTGGAAATCAATAACAGGAAAAGCAGGGAAAAGAAATCAAACACTTGGAAACTGAGCAATACCCTTTTCAAAAAAGACTGGATTATACAAGACATTAAGGATGGAAAAAAGAAATTCATAGAATCCAATGAGAATGAAAACACGTCCTATCAGAACCTTTGGGACACAGCAAAAGCGGTGTCCAGAGGCCAAATTATATCAACAAATGCACATATCCAAAAAGGAGAAAGGGTCAAAATCAAAGAATTATCCCTACAACTTGAACAAATACAAAGAGAGCAACAAAAGAAACCCACAGGCACCAGAAGAAAACAAATAATAAAAATTAGAGCTGAACTAAATGAAATAGAAAACAGAAAAACAATGGAAACTATTAACAAGACCAAAAGCTGGTTTTTTGAAAAACTCAACAAAATTGATAAACCATTGGCCAAACTGACAAAAGAAAAACAGGAGGGGAAGCAAATAACCCGAATAAGAAATGAAATGGGCGATATTACAATAGACCCAACTGAAATTAAAAGAATCATATCAGATCACTATGAAAAACTATACTCAAACAAATTTGAAAACCTAGAAGAAATGGATGACTTCCTAGAAACACACTACCTACCTAAACTAACACAAACAGAGGTAGAACAACTAAATAGTTGTTCTATAACAAAAGAAAAGATTGAAAAGGTAATCAAAAAACTCCCAACAGAAAAAAGCCCTGGTCCGGACGCCTTCACTGCAGAGTTCTACCAAATGTTCAGAGAAGAGTTAACACCACTACTACTAAAGGTATTTCAGAGCATAGAACAGGACAGAATACTACCAAACTCATTCTATGAAGCCACCATATCCCTGATACCAAAACCAGGTAAAGACACCACAAGAAAAAAAAAAATTATAGACCTATATCCCTCATGAATGTACATGCAAAAATCCTCAACAAAATTCTAGCCAATAGAATTCAACAACATATCGAAAAAAAATTCACCATGACCAAGCGGGATTCATACCAGGCATGCAGGGATGGCTCAACATTAGAAAAACAATTAATGTAATCCACCACATAAATTAAACAAAAGACAAGAATCACATGATTTTACAAATTGATGCAGAAAAGGCATTTGACAAAGTTCAAAAACTCTCAGCAAAATAGGAATAGAAGGAAATTTTTTCAACATAATAACAGGCATTTCTACAAAGCCAACAACCAACATCACCCAAAATGGAGAGAGCCTAAAAACATTCCCATTGAGATCGGGAACCAGACGAGGATGCCCATTATCACCACTCTTATTCAACATTGTGCTGGAAGTCCTAGCCAGAGCACTTAGGCTAGATAAAGAAATAAAGGGCATCCAGATTGGCAAGGAAGAAGTAAAAGTATCTTTATTTGCAGAGGACATGATCTTATACCCAGGAAACACCTAAGAATCCTCGAGAAAACTACTGAAACTAATAGAAGAGTTCAGCAGAGTATTGGGATATAAGATGAACATAAAAAAATCAGTTGGATTCCTCTACAACAACAAAAAGAACATCAAAGAGGAAATCACCAAATCAATGCCATTTACAGTAACCCCCAAGAAGACAAAATACTTAGGAATAAATCTTACCAGAGATGTAAAACACTTATACAAAGAAACCAAAAGGGACTTACATAAGTGGAAGAACATACCTTGCTCATGGATAGGAAGACTTAACATTATAAAAATGTCTATTCTACCAAAAGCGATCTATACATTTCATGCAATTCCAATCCAAATCCCAAGGACATTCTTTAATGAGATGGAGAAAAAAATCTCCAACTTCATATGGACGGGAAAGAGGCTCCGGATAAATAAGGTATTACTGGAAAAGAAGAGCAAAGTGGGAGGTCTTACTTTACCTGATTTTAGAACCTATTATACCCCCACAGTAGTCAAAAGAGCTTGGTACTGGTATAACACCAGATACATGGACCAATGGAACACAATTGAGAATCCAGACATAAATCCATCCACATATGAGCAGTTGATATTTGACAAAGGCCCCAAAACAGTTAAATGGAGAAAAGCAGTCTTTTTAACAAATGGTGCTGGCATAACTGGATATCCATCTGCAAAAAAATGAAACAAGACCCATACCTCACTCCATGCACAATAACGAGCTCAAAATGGATCAAAGACCTAAATATAAAATCTAAAACAATAAACATCATGGAAAAAAATAGTGACAACCTTAGGAGCCCTAATACATGGCATAAACAGCATACAAAACGTTATAAAGAATGTAGAAGAAAAACTAGATAACTGGGAGCTCCTAAAAATCAAACACCTATGCTCATCCAAAGACTTCACCAAAAGAGTAAAAAGACTACCTACAGACTGGGAAAAAGTTTTTAGCTATGACATTTCTCATCAGCACCTGATCTCTAAAATCTACATGACACTGCAAAAACTCAACTGCAAAAAGACAAATAACCCAATTAAAAAATGGGCAAAGGATATGAGTAGACGCTTCACTAAAGAAGACATTCAGGTAGCTAACAGTTATAAGAGGAAATGTTCACGATCATTAGCCATTAGAGAAATGCAGATCAAAACTACAATGAGATTTCATCTCGCTCCAACAAGGCTGGCATTAATCCCAAAAACACAAAACAATAAATGTTGGAGAGGCGGTGGAGATATTGGAATACTTCTACACTGCCGGTAGGAATGTCAAACGGTACAACCACTTTGGAAATTGATTTGGCACTTCCTTAAAAAACTAGAAATAGAACTAGCATAGGATCCAGCAATCCCACTCCTTGGAATATATCCTACAGAAATAAGAGCCTTTACACGAACAGATATATGCACACCCATGTTTATTGCAGCACTGTTTACAAAGCAAAGAGATGGAAGCAACCAAGGTGCCCATCAACAGATGAATGGATAAAAAAATTATGGTATATTCACACAGTGGAATACTACGCATCGATAAAGAACAGTGAGGCATCTGTGAAACATTTCATAACATGGAGGAACCTGGAAGGCATTATGCTGAGTGAAATTAGTCAGTTGCAAAAGGACAAATATTCTATAAGGCCACTATTATAAGAACTTGAGAAATAGTTTAAACTGGGAAGAAAACATTCTTTTGTGGTTACGGGCAGGGGAGGGAGGGAGGGTGAGAGAGAGGCATTCACTAATTAGATAGTAGATAAGAACTACTTTAGGTGAAGGGAAAGACAGCACACAATACAGGTGAGGTCAGCACAATTGGACTAAGCCAAAAGCAAATACGTTTCCTGAATAAACTGAATGCTTCGAAGGCCAGCGTAGCAGGGGCAGGGGTCTGGGGACCATGGCTTCAGGGGATATCTAAGTTAACTGGCATAATAAAATCTATTAAGAAAACATTCTGCATCCCACTTCGAAGAGTGGCGTCTGGGGTCTTCAACGCTAGCAAGCAGCCATCTAAGATGCAGCAATTGGTCTCAACCCACCTGGATCAAAGGAGAATGAAGAACACCAAGGACACAAGGCGATTATGAGCCCAAGAGACAGAAAGGTCCACATGAACCAGAGACTACATCATCCTGAGACCAGAAGAACTAGATGGTGCCCGGCTATAACCGATGACTGCCCTGACAGGGAACATAACAGAGAACCCCTGAGGGAGCAGGAGGGCAGTGGGATGCAGACCCCAAATTCTCATAAGACCATACTTAATGGTCTGACTGAGACTGGAAGGACCCTGGTGGTCATGGCCCCCAGACCTTCTGTTGGCCCAGGACAGGAACCATTCCCAAAGCCAACTCTTCAGACACGGATTGGACTGGACAATGGGTTTGAGAGGGATGCTGGTGAGGAGTGAGCTTCTTGGATCAGGTGGACACTTGAGACTATGTTGGCATCTCCTGCCTGGAGGGGAGATGAGAGGGTGGAGGGGATTAGAAGCTGACGAAGTGGACATGAAAAGAGGGAGTGGAGGGAGAGAGCAGGCTGTCTCATTAGGGGAGAGTAATTGGGAGATGGTAGCAAGGTGTGTATATGGGTTTTTGTTTGAGAGACTGACTTGATTTGTAAACTTTCACTTAAAGCACAATAAAAATTACAGAATAAATAAATAAAATTACCTGAGGAATTCTAGGGAGATGACGGTGCAAAAAGACCATTGTTCTGACTCTTCCCCACAGATAGAACAAGAAATACAATGAGGAAACTGCTTGGCTTTGAGAGACTCTGAATCAAGGAACAGAGGAAAGCAACAGGGAACTACAAACAGTCCAAGTGTCAACTAATCAACAAGGTGTCACATACAGTAGGAAAATCCCTTCTCCCACCACCCTGTCCCAGGGTTGCGGACCACCAGCTACTGCAAACTGGGGAAGTGGCCATAGAAAAGGAGCCTGCTTCCCTAAACACCACAGCCCCTGCCTGTACAAAGAGATAGGACTCCAAGCTTCTGCTCTAAAATCAACAGGGCAGACCTCCCCAGGGGTCCATTTGGAGTGTGCCAGAATCTGCCCTACCCAGACACTGTAGGCTGCAAGCCTATTGTGAATTGCTACAGAAGGCCCACACGTTGGAGTCTGCTCTCACAGTCAACACTCTACCTGCCTCCTTGCACATCCTAGAGCCCAGGCCTCTGAAATCAACAGAACAGGCCTCCTGGGGAGTCAGGGAATGTGTTCACCCTTTTGGTCGGTGTTGAGGACTGCTGACTGAGGCTGCTGCTTGGTAAGAAGCAGGCATCTTTAGTGGAGGCTACACCCACAGCCAACATACTACAGGGGGTAGGGGGGAGCTCAGATAGCAACAAGACAGACCTCCCTGGGGGTCTGTTAGGAGTGTGACAACCTCTCCCGCACCCAGGCACTGTCACCTGCAAGCCGGCTGTGAATTGCAACAGAAGGCTCCTGCAGTGGAGTCTGCCCCCATAGTCAGCACTCTACTTGCCACACTTCACACCCCATAGTTCTGGCCTCTGAAACCAATTAGGGTTAGCCGGCACTGGGTTCTGGGTGGTCTGCCACTTTTGGTTGATGCTAGGGACTGCTGACCGGGCTGCTGTGTGCTAGGAAGCAGGAGTCTTGAGTGGAGGCCACACTCACAGCTAACAATCTACCGGGAGGACTCTGACAGCAATATGGCAGACCTCCAGGAAGATCTGACCAGAGCATGACACCCCCTTCCCAATATGGTTATTATTCTTTGCTAGGCTGTTGCAGACTGTTACAGAAGATCCCTGAGTGGAGTCTGCTCCCACAATCAGCACTCTACATGCCTTCCTGTGCACCCCATATCTTAGGCCTTGGAAACAAACAGGACAGATGTCCTTGGTGATCAGTTTGAGTCTGTCTACTTCCCCTTCCAGTCAGCACTGAGGACTGCTGACTGAGGCCGCGGTGTGCTAGGAGGCAGGCATTTTTAGTGGAAGCCACACCCACAGGCAACATACTAAGGGGTGGGGGCGGAGGCTCTGATAGCCACAAGGCAGACCTCCCCAAGGGTCTGTTCAAAGTGTGACAACTCCTCCCCCAACCGTCAACTGTCGGCTGCAAGACTGATACAAACTCCTACAGAACTTTCCCTACAGTGGAGTCAGGAGGTGGGTCGCCTAAATGGAGACTGCTCCCCCAACCACCGCAAGGCCGCTGGCGCTCCGAAACCAACAACACAGATCTCTGAAGTCCTTCTGGGGAGTACTAGACCCAACTCCTCCTGAAATGGAGAAAATTCTGCCTGTGCTTCTCCTGAATGCCAGCTCAGGTATAAGCATCCCCCAAAGAGCAAGGAGGGAAGCCTCAGGCAAAACTGGACGAAACATGCAGCCCCAAAGAGGGCTCCCTGGGTGTGGAATTTCCAGCTAAAAAACCTGATTGCAGAAACAGAGCAGGGAATGGAGTAATAACCAGAGACAGGAGATTGCGCCCCTGGTGGACAAATTTATTAGTACATGCTATCTCACCTGCGTGGTGGTGCCCGCTGGTGGACAGGCTGACCACAGTGTGTTCTCCGCTGCGTTTGGGAGAGATTGAAAGTTGAAAAACAAAATCTGGAACTTTCAAACACCAATTAAACGAAGGAGGGAGAAGTTATTACAGAGAGGGAGAGAAAACGGTAAGCAAAAGCCAAACGGCTCTGCCCACCTAAGAGTTTCTTGCAGAAAGTAGTTCGGGCAAAAGCACCAAATACTGGGGAAAACTGAGAAAAGTTAACACCCTCGAAAATACCAATGCTCCACCAAAAAAACCACAAGACACACGAAGAACAAAAAAACAATGGCCCACCCAGAAGAACATGACAAAGGAAGGGAAAGTTCATCTGTTGTTTTTAGGTGCCTTTAAGTTGGTTCTGACTCATAATGACTCTACATTCAACAGAATGAAACATTGCTCGGTCCTGCACCATCTTCACAATTGTTATGTTTGAGCCTATTGTTTAGCCACTCTGTCAATCCATCTTGTTGAACGTCTTCCTCTTGTTCGCTGACCTCTACTTTACCAAACACGATGTCCTTCTCCAGGGACTGGTGCCTCCTGATCACATGGAGGCTATAGTAAAGAGCATACTCCAAGGCACCTTGTTCTGTAAACTGTGGAGAGCCTACCTGTATGTATAGAGTGGAGTTTCTCCCACTATTTTCAGTGGCAGATGGAAAACTTCTTCCTTTGTTTTCCAAAGGCAAGAAATGTCTTTTATAAGCTAACCAGAGAACATGTAAAGTTAAAAAAAAATACCATGAGATCATTTTTTTCCCTTTCAGATTTGCAGAGATTAAATACAAGAACACACTACATTTTAATAGAGAAATTGGCAACTCTTGTGCAGTGTTGTTGAGAGTGTAATCTTTATGGTGTTCAATTTGGTAATATCTAACAGAGTTTTAAATGACATACCCTGGGACCTAGAAATACCTAGAATCAACTGCAACATGTTTACAAAGGTATCATTGCTGACAACAGCAAAAGATTGGAAACAATCTAAATGTCCAATCAAAACAATCTAGTTAAGTAAATTTTTGTATGCTCAAACTATGCAATACCGAAAAAAAATTTTTTTACAGCCATTTAAAAAAAAAAGACAGTACTACATGTACTTATAGAGAAACATCTCCATAAAAACAACGTTTTTTGTTTGTTTTCGGCATAAAATAATGTGACTAGTATGGTGCTACCATTTGTACATTCCTAAATCCCTTAGAGTGGTATTATTAAAATACTCCATCCAGAAAAAAGAATTTTTTTTAAAGTTAGTTCTTCTTTACAGAAGAATGGCAGCTAATAAATGTAGAAGGATGGTAGAGAAAATCAACATTTTGCAACCCCTAATGTAACAGTTGCTTTAGGTAAGGAGTCCTTGGGTAGTGTAAAAGATTAACACGCTCAGCTGCTAACCAAAGGGTTTGAGGTTTGAGTTCACCTAGAGGAGCCTCGGAAGAAAGGCATGGCAACCTACTTCTGAAAACTCAGCCATTGAAAACTCTGTGGAGCATGGTTCTACTCTGACACACGTGGGGTCTCTATGAGTGGTAATCGACTCAACAGGAACTGGTTTAAGGAACATCAATGGATGCTAAAATCATTAGGTGAAAAAGTTGTTAGAAAAATGGATACGCACAAGTCTTAAAGTATCATACCCATTGATTACTTATTGATTGGAAAAGAAAAAATGTTTCTGTCAATGGAAAAATCTTAACCAAATGATCAAATTTAGCATCACAATTATTAGGACAATGACATGCGCTTCCTGATGCAATGCCTCATCAAGTACACAACAGCACCTATGAAGTATTCTTGTCGAAATTGTTCAACTTAAATTTTTTCTTGACATATCCTTTCTCTTAAAGAGTGGCATGATTTTGGATACCATAGTTTGTTTCCCCCTTTTTCCATTGTTTCTCTGTCATGGCTTCAGACTGACTAATGACTTCAGACTGTCATGGGTGAGGATTGAGGCTTTAAGCGTTGGTAGGTGGTACCCAACCAAAAAAACCAAACCTATTGTCCTCGAGTTGGTTCTGACTCATAGCGACCCTACAGGACAAAGCAGAACTGTCCCGTAGAGTGGGTTGGAACTGCCGATCTTTTGGTTAGCAGCCATAGCTTTTAATCACTGTGCCACCAGGGCTCCAAGTGGTACCAACTGCTCAAATTACTTTGCTCTTTACCTTGTTCTGAATTATATCCATTGTCAAAGAGGGAAATGTAACGTGACTCACCTAGACATGTGTATAGCTTGTATGCCATTCTTCTAAGCCTCCCTTTCCCCCACCAAAAGCTCTTCAATTGGTTTTGAGTTTTCGTTAGGTAGACTCTGATCCTGGTTGTGGATCTCAGAGACTGAAAGGGTGATGGACATTACTGGAAACCAGTTAAAGATGTGTGAGAGCCCTGAATACATGGGGAATATGGCTGCTTTTAGGATTGAAGTGTTGGGGAAAAAAACAATTATCACAAATCCAAAGAAAAAAATTGGAACAAAAAAATGCACTAAAAAAGATTGGTGGTAATGCCTTGGCCTTGAGAATATGGTTGGCACAGCAACAGCTTAAGGACCTTGGCAGCAGGCAGAGCAACTACAGCTTGTTTTAAATGAACAGAGAACCAGAGCCCAGGAGACTGTTTCAGCTTTAGAAATGTCAGAAGGCAAACCAGGGGATTATTAGATAATGAAGTAGAGAAAGTTTAAGATCTTAGAGGTCAAACTCAGCATACATGAAAGGGAAAAGAGGGATGTATCCCCGAATATGTCCCCAGGTCTAAAAGCTTTTTAATATTGGACTAGGAAAAAGGAAGGTGTATTTTTTGTTATTAGGTCAAAGAAGATAATCAGACTCAAAGAGATTTAACAGAAAAGGAAAGAAAAAATATGGGATTAAACTGGGATGACCTGCCATTACTCCACCCCTTCCCACAAGGGATCCCAGATCCAGAAAACTATTGAGGTGTCCTCTGAAAACTGCATACAAAGTGTCAATAATGAGAGATTACAATCCTTCTCTTGACTGATTACAAAACATTCAGAAGGAATCAAGAAAGAGGAAGACCACGATGAGCAGTATAGAATACTTCTGGCTTTATTTAGTGAGTTTTAGGTGACACAGTGATTGTCATAGGGGAAGCAGGTTTGGTCTGGACAGGAGGGAACATGCCCATGGCACTTAGGGACTAAGCAGGATTTTAATGTATCTGTGTCTGGTCTGGGATAGATAATAGGATGATACAAAGATATCTCCTGGAAGAAATTACCCTATTCAGGGATATAAATGTGGTTAAGGTGATTTTATTTGAACATTGGATGCTTTATGCAGACTTGGAACTTCTTTTTGTTATAGTTCTCACTATGGGGAATCCAGTAAGACAAAACCTGAAGAAATATGTCAGCAAAACAAATGTCAAAATGAGGTCCAAATAGCCACAGCAATATTGAAGAACAAAGTAGGAGGCCTCACACTCCCCAATATCAAAACATACTATACAGCTGCTGTAATCAAAACAACCTGGTATAGGATCAATGATAGACACATAAACCAGTGGAATAGAATGGAGAACCCAGAAATAAATCCATCCATCTATGGATAACTGATTTTTTGCCAAGGGGTCAAAGTCCATCCAATGGGGAAGAAACGGTGCTGGCAAAACTGGATATCCACTTGCAGAAATATGAAACAGGACCCATACCTCATACCATACACAAAAACTAACTCAAAATGAATCAAAGATCTAAAGGTTTAACTTAAAAATATAAAGTTCATGGAAGAAAATAAAGGGAGAAAACTACAGGGCCTATTTTTTTGTTTGTTTTAAATAAGCTAACAAATATAACTATAAAAGCACGAATAGCAGAAGTCAAATTAGATAATTGGGACTTCATAAAAATTAAATATTTATGGTCCTCAAAAGATTTTATTAAAAGAGTAAAAAGACAGCCTACAGACTACGAAAAAATCTTCTGAAACAGCAACTTCAATAAAGTTCTAACCTCTAAAATATATCGAAAACTTCAACAACAAAAAGACAAACAACCCAATTTAAAAATGAGCAAAGGACATGAACAGATACTTCACCAGGGAGGACATTCAAGTGGCCAACAAATACATGAAAAAGATGCTCATAATCATGAACCATTAAAAAGATGCAAATCAGAACTACAATTAGATACAATCACATCCCAGCTAAAACAACACTAAAAAAAAAAAAACAGATAGCAACAAATGTTGGCAAGGATGTGGGGAGATTGGAACTCTTATCTATTGCTGGTGGGACTATAAAGTCGTACAACCACTATGGAAAACGATATGGCATTTCCTCAAAAAACTAGAAATAGAAATACCTTATGCTCCAGCATTACCACTCCTAGGTATATACCCTAGACATCTAATAAAAGAGACACAGACAGACATATACACACCTATGTTCATTGCAGCAATATTCACAATAGCAAAAAGAAAAAACAGTCTAAGTGCCCTTCAAGGTATGAATAGATAAGCAAAACATGGTACATACATACAATGGAATACTATGCAACCATCAATAACAATCATGAGTCTGTGAAACATATTATAACATGGATGGATTTGGAGTACATAAAGCTGAGTGAAATAAGTCAATCACAAAAGGACAGATATTATATGATCCCATTTTTATAAGATGACAAGAATAGATATATATACAGAGACCAATCTTTGTTACTGGTTATCAGGGATAGGTGATGGGGCGGGGGGGAGGGAATCACTCTCTAGATCATAGATACTTATTGTTTTTGGTGATGGTAAAAGTAGCATGAATGTGGGTGTAATGAGCACAGCTCGACCAAAGTAAACAATGCCACTAAGAAGCGCACAAGAGAAAAAGATGTTTGTGCTAAAGAATATGAACAAATAGTTTGGCAACTGTAACCAAAAAACGAGTGTATGCTCACATATGTAGGTGTATAGGCACATATTTGTATGGGTAGGTACAGGTGTGTACATATGTGTGCACAGATAGAAGTATCTATATGTACGTGTACATACAGATATGCGTGTGCATGCATATATAATCATAGAGGACACAGTTACAGATACTTCTCAGACATAAGCAAACACCTCGTGACATTGGTTTTCTGGGTTTGAAGGCTTAGGACCTTAGTCTCATGGGACAACTCAGTCAATTGGCATAGTGTAGTTCACAAAGTTCATGTTCTGCATCCTAATGAAGGGAGTAGTGTCTGGGGTCTTAAAAGTTTTCGAGTAGCCATCTAAGATATAACTATTGGTCTCTACTCATCAGGAGCAAAAGAGAAAGAAGGAAACAAAAGTCTCGGAGAAGAAACTAGTCCACCAGGCTAATAGGCTACATGAGCCATGGCCTCACATACCCTGAGACCAGAAGAACTAAACTGTGCCCAGCTGCCACTGCCAACCCTTTTGATCCGGGCCACAATACAACAGGAGAAAAACACGAAATAGAATGCAAATTTTAAAGACTCCAGACTTACTGGAACAGTTGAGAATAGAGGACTCCCTGAGACTATCTTCCTGAGATAGCCTTTAAACCTTGAACTGAAACTATCTCCTGAGGCCACCTTTTAGGAAAATAACAGGCTGGCACACGAAATAAAAGTTATTATCCTTGAGTACAGTGCTCCATTAAAAAAAAAACCATCTATATGAGACCAAAAGGTCAACAATTATTCTAAAGCAAAGATGAGAAGATAAGGGGGCAGGGAAACACAAATACTAGAAATGGAACAACCAGAATGCAATTAAAGTGAATGTTGACACGTTGCGAAAAATACAGCTAATGTCACTGAACAATTTGTGGAGAAATTATCAAATGGGAACCTAATTTGTTAAAATGCTTTTTTAAAAGATAATAGTAAAACAAATGTCAAGGCCCCAAAACAAAGAAAAAGGAACAAAAAAGACATTATGGTTCAGCAATAGTGTTAGCTATACACATGTTAGAGAAGACACAAGATCTCAGGAAAGAAATATGGGGAAACAGAAGGAAATAGAACAACTAGAGGCATATGCCACTGCTGATTGGGAAAAAAAGGGCTGCCAAAAGAATGCTGTACTGCAGGCTACTCAAGACCTAGAGAATTTAAAACTCAAGGGAAGGCAAGGGTTGGGGAAAGAGGATGTGGCTAAAGACATATTGTTGCTCATTGGGAACACAGCCTTTGGAAGTATCAATGACAATAGCTTCGGTTCAGGGATTTGTTGAGAGTGCTTTACCTGTTGGGTCAAATGTGAGGACAAGGGGTGATCTTCCCCTAAAAGGCAGGTTTTGTAGATCTAAGGAACCTAGAGTAGACAGAAACAGCAACTACTCTGGAACAGAACAAATCTTTTGGGATTTTTCTGGGGACACAGAGAGAGAGATGAGCCGGTTATAGGGACTGTGGGGAATGCTAGGCCATGAATTTCACTTGGAGAGCTGCCTGTTGTAAATGCGGGGTGACTTCTCACAAGACGGACTAGATTAGATTGTTAGAAGTGCAGGAGTCAATGGAAAATGAACATGAAGACATTTTAAATATATGGGATGGATAATACAGGGGAAGTGGTAGGGGGTGTCTTAGTCGTCTAGTGCTGCCATAACAGAAATACCACAAGTGGATGGCTTTAACAAAGAGAAATTTATTTCCTCATGGTAAAGTAGGCTAGAAGTCCAAATTCAGTGGGTCGGTTCCAAGGGAAGGCTTTCTTTCTCTGTCGGCTCTGGAAGAAGGTCCTTGTCCTCAATCTTCCCATGGTCAAGGAGCTTCTCAGGAGCAGGAACCCCACATCCAAAGGATGCGCTCTGCTCCTGGTGCTGCATTCTTGGTGGTATGAGGTCCCTCACTCTCTGCTTGTTTCTCTTTCCTTTTATCTCTTAAGAGAAATAAGGTGGTGCAGGCCACACCCCAGGGAAACTCCTTTTACCTTGATCAGGGAGGAGACCTGGGTAGGGGTGGTGTTACAATCCCACCCTAATCCTCTCAACATAAAATTACAATCACAAAATGGAGGACAACCACATAATACTGGGAAGCATGCCCTAACCAAGTTGATACACACATTTTGGGGGGGGGGACACAATTCAATCCATGATGGGGGGTTCTTAGGAAGTACTAAGGGACTGGAAGGATCTCTACAACAAATGTCTAAATTATATAAGAAGACAGGATGCCATCCTGTCCATCTCAGTTATCTGAGTCCAAAACTTGTGAACTTCAATTTCGTCTGGAGAAATCTCCCATACATAAGTAAGTTTTGACCATCTGCTTCCCATTCCCTTATGGGGATATCCACCTGTATGTACAGTTTTCTCTCTCAGGCTGGTTGTTAGGTATAAAGCGAGAATGAAAAGAGCAGGATCACAGCTCTCTCATTCCCACACGCTCCTTCATTCCTCTCTCAAAGGAGGGCCTGGTAATCTCATTAATTCAGATTCCTTGAGCCATATGTGTGGGGGGGGGGTCACTAAGCATTAGTAGATCATATCTGTGTGGCTTTCTTTTTGGTGCTTTCCTGACATTCAGAGAGATTAGAACATTAAACCAGAGCCTCCGGTGTACCCAGACGTTTTTCTTCCTTGCCTCTTTCACTTGATTGCTCAGGTACTTAGTTCCAGTTGCCATTAAGCTGACTTTGACTCATGGTGACCGCAGTAGAACTGTGCTTCATAGGGTTTTCAATGGCTGATTTTTTAGAAGTAGATCACCAGGACTTTCTTCCAAGGCACCTCTGGCTCAACTCGAACTGCCAACCTTTCAGTTATCAGCCAAGCAGGTTAACCACTTGCACCACCCAAGAACTCAGGTGCTTAGTAGCTCTTATCAATTCAGTGACCAGCTGTTGATGAGATTGGAACTTGGCAGGAAAAGGAGGAGCCCTTTAGATCTTGAGCCTAAGTTATGCACTGTACCCTAGCTTTACCGGAAAACCCTGTCCCACAATACTGGACACCAGCTCCACTAATCACAAGGTATTACTTTAATTTCTGTCTGTCCTTGTGCCTTGTGGGTATCGCTCCCTTATGAACCTTACATGGGAGAGGTAATTAGGTCAAGTCAAAATGTGACTATTCCTGAGTCTCTGCCCATAATACCAAATTATTACCATCAAAAATCTTACCCTAGTTTCTAAGAGGCAGGACTTGTAGGATCAGGGCTTACAGGACTAGCCACATCCACTAGGATGCAATTAGGAAACAGACTAGAAATGAGTGGAAATAGGGTTGGTACCACATGCAAAGATGCTCAACATTATTAGTCATCAGGGAAATGCATATTAAACCCACAATGAGATATTGCTACACATCTATTTAAGAAAAAAAAAAAGCAAAACCATTTGCTGCAGAGTAGATTCTGACACATGGTGACCTTATAAGTGTCAGAGTAGAACTGTGCTCCATAGGGTTTTCCATGGCTGATTTTTCAAAAGTGGAGCACCAGGCCTTTCTTCTGAGTCACCTCTGGGTGGACTAAAACTGCCAACCTTTCAGATACCAGCCAATCACTTAACAATTTGTGCCACCCAGGAACCCCATACACCTACTAGAATGACTAAAATAAAAAATACTGATTATTATAGACTGAATTGTGTCCCCTCAAAATATGTGTTGGAATTCTAACCCCTATACCTGTGGATATAATCCCATTTGTGAATAGAATTTACTTTGTTATGTTAATGAGGCCATATCAGTGTAAGGCGTATCCTAAACCTAATCACCTCTGAGTTACATAAAGAAAAGAATAGACACAGTGACATGTAAGCACAAACAACGGAAGACAGATGCTATCTGAGGTAGACACCCTCACTTCCAGGACTAAGGTGTGCCTGACCCAAGCCATGGTATTTTCAATTGCCTCAAATGCATGCAAAACCTGAACGATAAATAAGGAAGACCAAGGAAGAATTGATGTCTTTGAATTATGGTGCTGATAAAGAATATTGAATATACTGTGGACTGCCAGGAAAATCGAACAAATTTGTCTTAGAAAAAGTATAGTCAGAATGCTTCGACTCACATACCTTGGACATGTTGTCAGGAGTCCCTGGAGAAGGACAGCATGCTTGCTAAAGTAGAGGGTCAGAGAAAAAGAGGAAGACCCTCAACAAGATGGATCGACGCAGTGGCTGCAACAATGGGCTCAAGCATAACAATGATTGTGAGGATGGAACAAGACTGGGCAGTGTTCCATTCTGTTGTACATGAGGTTGATAGGAGTTGGAACCAACCCAATGGCACCTAACAACAACAAGATGATTCTATATATAGAAAATCCCAAAGAGTCCACAAGAAAATTTCTAGAGCTAATAGAGGAATTTAGCAAAGTTGCAGGGTACAAGATCAACAAACAAAAATCATTTGGGTTTCTATACACTAAAAAAAAAAAAAAAACTAGCAATGATAAATTTGAAAGGGAAATTACGGAAACAACTCCACTTACAATAATATCTAAGAGAAAAAAATACCTAGGAATAAATCTCACCAGGGAAGTGAAGGACTTATACAATGAAAACTACCAAGCACTGCTAAAGGAGATTAAAGAATACTTAAATAAATAGAAAGATGTTCTATGTTCATGGATTGGAAAACTTAATGTTGTCAAGATATCAATACTACCCAAAGTGATCTATAGATAAAAATTCCAACAGCCATCTTTACAGAAATTTAAAACCAATCCTCAACTTTATATGGAATGGCAAGAGGCCCAATATAACTAAAACAATGTTGGAAGAGAAGAACAAAGTAGGAGGACTCACACTTCCTGATTTCAAAATATAATCAAAACAGCCTGGTACTAGTACAACAATAGATACTTAGACAAATGGAATAGAATTGAGAATCCAAAAATAAACCCAAACCTATGGTCAAATGATTTTTGACAAGGGTGCTAAATCCATTTAATGGGAAGAGTCTCTTCAATAAACGGTGTTGGGAAAATTGGATTTCCACATGGGGGAAAATGAAACAGGATCCATGCTTCACACCATACACAAAAAACAAATACAAAATGGATTAAGGACATAAATGTACAAAATATAACCATAAAATGCTTAGAAGAAAATACAGGGGCAACGCTGTTAAGCCTAGCTTTTAACAATAGATTATCTAATATAATAACAAAAGCACAAACACAAAAGGCACAATAAATACATAGGACCTCATAAAAATTAAAAAAAATTTTTTCATCAAAACATTTTATTAAAAAAATGAAAAGACAAGCTACAAACTGAGAGAACATCTTTGAAAACCATGTATCAGATAATCTAAAAGTCAAAATATA
This sequence comes from Elephas maximus indicus, assembly GCF_024166365.1. Taxonomy (NCBI): domain Eukaryota; kingdom Metazoa; phylum Chordata; class Mammalia; order Proboscidea; family Elephantidae; genus Elephas; species Elephas maximus. The sequence goes on from NC_064846.1 coordinate 93,413,340, forward strand.
TATAAAACTTTAGAAACTTAATAAGAAAAAGGTAAATAACCCAATCATAAAATGGGCAGAAAACTTAGACATTTCACCAAAGAGGACATTCAGATGGCCATCAAACACATTAAAAAGATGCTGAACACCATTAGCCATCAGAGAGATGCAAATCAAAATCAATGAGATAACATTTCATTACCACTAGGATGGCTAAGATAAAAAAAAAACAGAAAATAACAAATGTTGGTGAGGATGTGGGGAAGTTGAAACCCTTATCCATTGCTGGTGGGAACGCAAAATGGTACAGCTGTTGTGGAAAAGTGTGGCAGTTCCTCAAAAAACTAAAAACAAAACTACCGTTATGACCCAACAATTCAATTCCTAGGTATATACCCAAAAAACCTGAAAGCAGAGACTTACACCAGTGTTCATTGCAGCACTATTAACAATAGCCAAAAGGTGGCAACAACCTAAATGCCCATCAAAAGAAAAATGGATAAGCAAAATGTGGTACATACATACAGTGGAATACAACACAGCCAGGAGGAGAAATAAAGTCTAAATAAATGCTACAATATGGATGGAGCTTGAAGATACTGTTGTTGTTACTGTTAGGTGCTGTCGAGTTGGTTTCAAGTCATTGCGAAACTATATGCAACAGATTGAAATGCTGCCCAATCCTGCACCATCCTCACAAACATCGCTATGCTTGAGCCTATTGTTGCAGCCACTGTGTCAACCCATCCCTTGAGAGTCTTCCTCTTCTTCAATGATCCTCTACTTTACCAAGCATGATGTCCTTCTCCAGGGACTGGCCTCTCTTGATCACATGTACAAAGTGAGACAAAGTCTTGCCATCTTTGTTTCTAAGGGCATTCTGGCTGTACTTCTTCCAAGACAGATTTGTTCGTTCTTTTGGCAGTCCACAGTATATTCGCCAACACCGTGATTCAAATGCATAAATTCATCCTTTGTCTTCCTTATTCATGGTCCAGTTTTTGCATGTATATAAAGTGTTTGAAAACACCATGGCTTGGGTCAGGTGTGCATTAGTCCTTGAAGTGACATCTTTGCCTTTGAACACTTTAAAGAGGTATTTTGAAGCAGATTTGCCCAGTGCAATATGTCCTTTGATTTCTTGACTGCTGCTTTCTTGGGCATTGATTGTTGATCCAAGTAAAATGAAATACTTGACAACCTCAATATTTTTTCCATTTATCATGGTGTTGCTTATTGGTCCGGTTATGAGGATTTTTGTTTTCTTTATGTTGAGGTGCAATCCATATTGAAGAAGGTAGTCTTTGATCTTCATAAGTAAGTGTTTCAGGTACTCTTCATTTTCAGCAAGCAAAGTTGTGTCATCTGCACATTGCAGGTTGTTAATGAGTCTTCCTCCAAACCCAATGCCACCTTCTATTCGTATAGTACAGCTTCTAGGATTATTTGCTCAGAATACCAGTTATACAGATTGAATAAATATGGTAAAAGGATACAACCCTAACACACACACATTTTCTGATTTTAAAATATGCAGTCTCCCCTTCTCTTTGAACACTGCCTCTTGGTGTATGTACAGGTTCCTCCTGAGCACAATTAAGCATTCTTGAATTCCATTCTTTGCAATGTTATCCATAATTTGTTATAATCCACACAGTCAAATGCCTTTGCATGGTCAATAAAACACAGGTAAACATCTTTATGGTATTCTCTGCTTTCAGCCAAAATCCATCTGACATCAGCAATGATATTCCTTGCTCCACATTGTAACGGATTGAATTGAGTCCCCCAAAAAATGTGTATCATGGTTAGGCCATGATTCCCAGTATTGGGTGATTGTCCACCATTTTGTCATCTGATGTGATTTTTCTACTGTGTTCTAAATCCTACCTCTATGATGTTAATGAGGTAGGATTAGAGTCAGTTATGTTATTAATGAGGCAGAATTCAATCTACAAGATGAGATTGTATCTTGAGTCAATCTCTTTTGAGATATAAAAGAGAGAAGCTAGCAGAGAGACAGCCCAATCCCCCCCCCCAAAAAAAAATTACCACCAGGTCGATTCTAACTCATAGCAACCCTATAGGACAGAGTGGAACTGCCCCATAGGATTTCCAAGGAGCAGATGGTAGATTAAAACTGCCAACCCTTGGGGGACATTACAACAGACCCAACTGAAATAAAAAGGATCATTACCAAGTATTATGAAAAACTATATACTCCAACAAATTTGAAAATCTAGAGGAGATGGACAAATTTCTAGAAACACACTACCTACCCAAACTAACAGAAAATGATGTTGAAAATCTGAACAGATCCATAACAAGAGAAGAGATTGAAAAGGTAATTTTTTTTAAAAAAACTCCCAACAAAAGAAAAGCCCTGGTCCAGATGGCTTCACTGGAGAATTTTACCAAACATTCAGAGAAGAGCTTATGCCAGTACTACTCAAGCTATCTCAGAACACAGAAAAGGAAGTGATACTTCCAAATTCATTCTATGAAGCCAGCATAACCCTGATACCAAAACCAGGAAAAGACACCACAAAAAAAAGAAAATTACGGACCAATACCTCTCATGAATATAGATGCAAAAATTCTCAAAAAAATCAATCCAATAGAATTTAGCATCATATCAAAAAATAATACATCATGATCAAGTAGGATTCATAACAGGTAAGCAAGGATGGTTCAACATTACAAAATCAATCAACATAATCCACCACATAAATAAAAGGAAAGAATCACATGAGCATCTCAATTGACACAAAAAAGGCATTTAACAAAGTCTAACACCCATTCCTGATAAAAACTCTTAATAAAATAGGTGTGAAGGGAAATTTCTCAACAAAATAAAGGGCATCTATGCAAAACCAACAGCCAACATCATTCTTAACGGAAAGGGGTGAAAAAATTTCCCTTGAGAACAGGAACAAGACAAGGATGCCCTTTTTTACCACTCCTATTTAACATTGAGCTGGGAGTTCTAGCTAGAGCAATAAGGCAAGAAAAAGAAATAAAGGGCACCCAAGTTGGCAATGAAGTTAAACTGCCCCTATTTGCAGATGATATGATACTACACATAGAAAATCCAAAAGACTCCATGAGTAAACTACTGGAACTAATAGAAAGATTCAGCAAATTAGCAGGATACAAGATAAACATACAGAAATTGGTTGGATTCCTATACACCAATAAAGAGAAAGATGAAAAGGAAATCAGGAAAGCAATACCATTTATGATAGCCCCTAAAAAAATAAAATACTAGGAATAAATCTAACCAGGGATGAAAAAGACCTATACAAAGAAAACTACAAAACACTACTGCAAGAAACCAAGAGATCTACATAAATGGAACAACATACCATGCTCATGGATAGGTAGACTCAACATTGTGAAAATGACAATTCTACCCAAAGAGATTTACAAATACAATGCAATCCCGATCCAAATACCAGCAACATTCTTTAAAGAGATGGAAAAACTTATCATTAACTTCATATGGGAAGAGAAGAAGCCCGGATAAGTAAAGCACTACCGAAGAAGAATAAAGTAGGAGGACTCACACTACCTGAGCTCAGAACCTGCTATACAGCTACGGTAGTCAAAACAGCCTGGTACTGGTACAACGACAGATACATTGAACAATGGAACGGAATAGAGAACCCAGATGTAAAACCATCCACCTATGGTCACCTGATCTTTGACAAGGGCCCAAAGCCCATCAAATGGGGAGAAGAAATCTTTTAAACAAATGGTGCTGGAAAAACTGGATGTCCATTGCAAAAAAAATGAAACAGGACCCATACCTCACACCATATTAAAAAAAATTTCAAAATGGATCAAAGACCTAAATATAAAGCCAAAAACTGTGAAGTTCATAGAAGAAAAAATAGGATCAATGCTAGAGGCCCTGATACACGGCATTAACAGGATACAAACCACAACAAACAGAAGATAAGCTAGATATCTGGGATCTTCCAAAAATTAAACACTTATGCTCATCAAAATACTTCACCAAAAGAGTAAAAAGAGAGCCTACAGGCTGGGGAAAAAACATTGGCTATTACAAATCAAAGGTCTAATCTCTAAAATCTACAAGAAAATCCAACAACTCTACGACAAAAAGACAATAATCCAATTTAAAAAATGGGCAAAGAAAATGAACAGACACTTCACCAAAGAAGACAATCAAGTGGCCAACAGACAAATGAGGAAATGCTCGTGATCTCTACAAATCAAAACCACAATAAGATACCATCCTACCCCGGCATTACTGGCAGGAATCAAAAATACAGGAAATAACAAATGTTGGAGAGGCTGCAGGGAGATTGGAACTGTTATGCACTGCTGATGGGAATGCAAAATGATACAACCATTTTGAAAAACTATAATGCGCTTCCTTAAAAAAAAAAAGCTAGAAATACCATATGGTCCAGCAATCCCACTCCCAGAAATATATCCTAGAGAAATGAGTCATCACATGAATAGACATTCACACGCCCAGGTTCATTGCAGCATTGTTCACAATAGCAAAAAATGGAAACAACCTAGATGCCCATCAACAGATGATTGGATAAAAAAAATGTGGTGCATACACACAATGGAGTATTGTAATACATAATACTCCATATTATGCAAGGCTAAAGAACAAGGATGAATCTGTGAAGCATCTCATAACATGGATGAATCTGGAGGGCATTATGCTGAGTGAAATAAGCCAATCACAAAAGGACAAATCTTGTATGAGACCACTACTGTAAAAACTCATGAAAAGGTTTACACAAAAAAAGAAACAATCTTTGATGGTTACAAGGGAGGGGAGGGATGGGGATGGAAAAACACTAAACAGACAATAGATAAGTGGTAACTCTGGTGAAGAGTAAGACAGTACACAATACTGAAGAAGCCAGCACAACTTGTCCAAGGCAAGGTCATGGAAGCTCCATAGATACATCCAAACTCCCTGAGGGACCAAATTGCTGGGCTGAGAGCTGTGGGGACCATGGTCTCGGGGAACATCTAGATCAATTGGCATAACATAGTTTATAAAGAAAATGTTCTACATTCTACTTTGGTGAATAGCTTCTGGGGTCTTAAAAGCCCATGAGTGGCCATCTAAGATACTCCACTGGTCTCACCCCTTCAGGAGCAAGGAAGAATGAAGAAAACTAAAGATATAAACAAAAAAAAAATTTAATTTTTTAAAGGAAAGATTAATCCAAAGGACTAATGGACCACATCCACCACGACCTCCACCAGACTGAGTCCAGTACAAGTAGATGGTGCCTGGCTACCACCACTGACTGCTCTGACAGGGATCACAATAGAGGGCCCCAGACAGAGCTGGAGAAAAATGTAGAACAAAATTCTAACTCAAAAAGAAAGACAAGACCTGCTGTCCTGACAGAGACTGGAGAAACCCTGAGAGTATGGCCCCCAGACACCCTTTCAGCTCAGTATAATGAAGTCACTCCTGAGGTTCACCCTTCAGCCAAAGATTGGACAGGCCCATAAAACAAAATGAGACTAAAGGGGCACACCAGCCCAGGGGCAAGAACTAGAAGGCAGGAGGGAACAGGAAATCTTGTAATAGGGAACCCGAGGATGAGAAAGGACAGTGTTGACATGTTGTGTGGTTGTTAATGTCATAAAACAATATGTGTACTAACTGTTTAAGGAGAAACTAGTTTGTTCTGTAAACTTTCATCTAAAGTACAATTAAAAATAAAAAAGAAGAGCAAGGAGCATGACACAAATAAATCATGGTAAGATTAGTAGCCCTTTTAGTTAATTCTTTATATAGCTCCTCTCTTTTCCCCTTAAGAAACTCACTGTAACTGGCCTGTCTCCTCATTTGTCTGAACAGAGCAGTCTGTCTCCCTGTATGCACAAGGATTAGTTGCTCAAATAAACTCTAAAGCTTTTTAAAAAAGCTGTTGACCTTTTCATTAGCAGCCAAATGCTTAACCACTGTGCTACCAGGGCCCCAGCAGAGAGACAGGGTACCATATCACCAGGAAAGCAGTGCCAGGAGCAGCGTGTGTCCTTTGAACCCAAAGTTCCTGCACAGACGAGCTCTTAGACCAGGGTAAGATTGGTGACAAGGACCTTCCCCCAGAGCTAACAGAGAGAAAAAGCCTTCCCCTGGAGTTGGCACCCTGAGTTCGAACTTCTAGCCTCCTAGACTGTGAGAGAATAAATCTCTTTGTTAAAGCCTTCCACTTGTGGTATTTCTGTTATAGGAGCAGTAGATAACTAAGACAGAATTTGATACCGAGAGATTGGGGTGCTGCTCTAACAAATACCTAAAATGTGAAAGCGGTTTTGCAACTATGATTGGATAGAGGCTGGAAGAGTTTTAAAGTGCCTAATAGTAAAAGCCTAGAATGCCTTGAAGAGACAGTTGGTGGAATTATGGACATCAAAGACAATTCTGGCGAGGACTCAGAAGGAAGTGAGGAGAGCTTTTACAATGGAGACGGCACAGACGGCAACAAGCAGCATCAGAAAAACAGCAGCAGTAGAACCAGGAAACCAGTGTGAGACAGTGCTGGAGCTGACCCATGGAGTGAGAGAGCCAAATGTCTTTGTGCAGGAGGCTTCCTGGTGGGGTGGGGTGCCTCCAGGCACTTAAGGGTGCAGCTGGGATTGTCAACCAATCAAGCTGAGTGCCTTCTGGCTGAAATTTACTGGTGGAGTGGGGTACCTCCGGGCACTTATTAGTTGTGTTAAAGAGCTTTGGAACACTTGCCCCAGCAAGGCAGATGCAAGTGGTGAGACCCGAAGGGCCAAGGAACCAGGGAGAAGAAGAGACAAGAAATACAGGAAGCAGAGTTGCCTCAGTCTCAAAGGATAGGGTCACAATCTTTGGGGTCTCAAAGGGTGGAGTTGATGCTCAGGTGGACTAGGAGAATGGGGCCGCCTGAAGCTGAGGGAGCAGAGTTGCTGTTCCACTGGGCCTGGAAGGTGAAGCTGAAGCCCAGGGCCAAGGGACCTCCACCTAGAATCTGGAGAGTGTGGCCAACACCCAGATTCTGGAGGGCACGGATGTTGCCTAAATGGTCTCAGAGTAGAGAGGATTATTTTCAAACCATGAGAGATTCTGTAATGTGTTCTGCTGACCTGCTTGGTTCCTTTTATTCCTTCTTTCCCTCCAATTTCTCGCATTTGTAAATGGAAATGTCTACCTTGTGTCTGTTCCACCATTGTACTTTGGAAACAGATAACTAGAATTCTAGATTTTACAGATGAAGAGGAATTTTGCAGAATATGAGGTTTTGGACTTGGAGTTGATTTAAGACTTCCTATGATATGATGGGGTGAATGTGTTTTACATGTGGTGAGGACATGAATTTTGGGAGGCCAAAGCAGAATGTTATAGATTGAGTTGTGTCCCCCAAAAATGTGTATCAACTTGGCTAGGCCATGATTCCCAGTATTGTGTGATTATCCACCATTTTGTCATCTGATGTAATTTTCCTATGTGTTGTAAATCCCACCTCTATGATGTTAATGAGGCTGGGTTAGAGGCAGTTATGTTAATGAGGCAGGATTCAATCTACAAGATTAGATTGTATTTTGAGTCAATCTCTATTGAGCTATAAAAGACAGAAGAGAGAAGCGAGCAGAGAGACGGGGATCTCATACCACCAAGAAACAAGAGCCAGGAGAATAGCACATCCTTTGGGCCTGAGGTCCCTGCACTGAGAAAACAAACACAATTGCACTGAGAAGCTCCTCAAAACAAGGAAGACTGATGACAAGGACCTTCCCCCAGAGCCAATAGAAACAGAAAGCCTTCCCCTGGAGTTGGTGCCCTGAATTTGGACTTCTAGCTCCCTAAACTGTAAGAGACTAAATTTCTTTGTTAAGTCCATCTATTTGTGGTGTTTCTGTAACAGCAGCACTAGCTAACTAAGACACACATGCTTTTCTGAATCTGGCTTGAAATTCTTGCAGTTCCATGGCGATGTACTGCTCCAACAGCTTTTGAGTTATCTTCAGCAAAATTTTACTTGCGTGTGATACTAATGATATGGTTTGATAAGTTCCACATTCCAATGGATCACCTTTCTTTGGAATGAGCACATATATGGATTTGTTCCAGTCAGTTGACCAGGTAATTGTCTTTCAAATTTCTTGGCATAGACGAGGGCGCTTCCAGTGGAAAATAATTTGGCAGTTCCTCAATTAAACATAGAGGTAACATATGACCCAGCAATTCTACTCCTAGATATATAGCTAAGAGAAATGAAAGCATATGTGCACACAAAGACTTGTATATGAACATTCATGACACCATTATTCTTAATAGCCAAAAAGTAGAAACAACCCATACTTCCATTAACAGATGCGTGGTTAAACAAAATGTGGTGTATCCATACAATGGGATACTGTTCTTCTTGTTATTTGTTGTTGAGTTGGCTCTGGTTCATGGTGGCCTTTGTATAGGGTTGCTGCATGTTGGAATTGACTCAATAGCACTGGGTTTTTTTGTTTGTTTGTTTTATTATTGTTATGTATAACAGAACAAAACATTGCCCAGTCCTGTGCCATCTTCATGACTGTTGGTATACTTGAGTACATTGTTGTAACTATTTTGTTATTGGGTCAATCCATCACATTAAGAGTTTCCCTCATCTTTGCTGACCCTCTACTTTATCAAATATTATGCCCTTTGCTAGAGATTGGCCTTTCCTGACGACCTGTCCAAAGTAAGCAAGCTGAAGTCTCACCATCCTCACTTCTAAGGAGCATTCTGATTGTATTTCTTCTAAGGCTGATTTGTTCATTTTTCTGGTAGTCCATGGTATGTTCAACATTCTTTGCCAACACCACAATTCGAATACATCGATTCTTCTCCTGTCTTCCTTAATGGAATACTACTTAGGAATAAAAAGTAATAAACTATTAATAAACACTACAACATGGATGAATCTCAAAATAATTATGTTGACTGAAGCCAGAAAAAAAAATACTTATTGCTTGCTTCCGTTTATATAAAACTCTCAGAAATGTAAACAGATCTAAAAATGTGACACTGGTTGCTTATGGTTGGGGAAAGGGAGGTGAGGGGTTGGGAAGTGACAATGGGTATGAGGGAGGGACTACAAAGACGTATGAGGAAACTTTAGAGGTGATGAATATGCTCTTTTTTACTTTGGGGTTTCATCGGTGTGTACATTTGTCAACACTTATTAAACTTTATAAAAATGTGTAGTTTATTGTGTGTCAATTATTCCTCAACAAAGTTTTTTTAAAAATAAGACTAATTACAGAGACAAATATAATGTAGCTCTGCCTTTGAGACCATTCGCAGGATTGTGAGGATCACCTGATTGCTTTTTATTTTGTGCCCAGTGATTTTTCAGAATTACTGCCTCTGTGTTACATCTTCCTCCTATTCCCAATGTTCTGTCCTCTTTTAGATTCAGCCTTATGTGTCTCATAATGGACTCTGGGCTGTCTAAGAAGAATCTTCTTTTCCTCTGAATTTAGAATGGAAATAATTCTTGTGACAAGGTACTCAGTAATTATCTGTTGGCTAACAGACACACCCTTTTAGTGGTGCTTTTAAAATTCTAATCATTTCAAGTAATGGACCCTAGAAGCCAACACAATGTTAAAAAATAAATAAATAAAGTAGTTCTATCTTACTTAGAGATGGCTGAAATCAACACCATTTTAGGCAAAATGACCAAGACATTATCCTACATTTCAAAGTAGAGGAGAAGATAGGGTTTTTATATTTATCCAGGAATCTTCACCTTTTCCTAAGAATTAATGGAGAATATGATTTTTTTTTTTTTATGATCCAATATGAGACTAACTTTCTACTTGAACAGAAAGTACATAGTTAATTAGGTTTCTCCTTGGTCAGGTACAGCACCATTAGATAACGGGAAAGTGTGTCCTCCTCGACAGAAAAGATGCACGAAGATGTCAGCTAGATCAGCCAAATCAATCCTGGTGATAAATGATGTGACCTGATGGGTCCCTGTCATAGACAGACCTATAGCATGGACTGTGCCAGCCCAATGTTCATGCCTATTGCCACTGGCATCTCTAACTCCAGATGTACTCTGCAGTTGCAGCCAGGAAACCATGGTAGGAGTCATAATGACAGAGATTAGGGGACATAGAGAACATGGGGGCTGGAGTTGAATGCAGAAGAACCTGAGGGCTCTTTAATTCTTACAGAATCCTACCTCTTCTACCTCTGCTTCAAAAAATTGTACTTTTAGGAGAATTCTAGAATTCTGAATGCCATTAGTACCTGGGTTGAAGGCCTAGTCCCATCGTGACTTAGGACACTAAACAAATAATATTCCAATTTTGGTCCCTCACAGTGGGGACCTGCCTCCCATAGGTATTCTGCAACTTAATTAATGGTTGTAAAATTATTTTGCACCATACGAAGAAAAATAACACTAAATCCCTAAGTAACAACACATACAAAGGTGAACAACAATGAATTAAGGAACTAAAATTGAAAAGTGACACTATAGCATTAATACAAGAAGATGCAGAAAAATATATTTGTG